>NC_071514.1:47540405-57540405 GCF_027887155.1 Malaclemys terrapin pileata
CCAAATACAGATGTACCTGTGCATCTAGGTCCTGAACTCCACTACTTCTCCTGCCCCCCCCCCCCCCCCACTGCATCCCAGAGCTCTGCCAAGGCACCTTCATTCTGCCTCTTTCCTTGCAATGCCAATACTTAAATCTCTACACAGTTTTGCCAATGCACCTCCTTTGTGATGCACAACAGCCCATATCTCTGTTGTGCTAGATTTTACCAAACCACGTGGTAGCCAGGGAAGGTGGAGCCTTCCCAAAGGTGGGGGGACCAGCCTGGGGTCCCTGTCCCCTCTGTGGCCCTGTCCCTCCTCTTCCCCCCCCCCCAGGCCCTGCCCTCGACCAAGTTGGAACTTAGATGGAATTAGGGTTGCCAACTTTCTAATTGCACAAAAACGACCCTTGCCCTGCCCCCTGTCCCGTCCCTTCCCTGAGCCCCCTTCTCTGAAGCCCTCCCCCTTTTCTGAGGCCCTGCCCTCCACTGACTCCAGCCCCCTCCCTCCGTCACTCGCTGTCCCCCCACTGTCACTGGGATGAGGCAGGGGGTAGGAGTGTAGGAGGGGTGAGGGCTCCAGCTGGGAGTACGGGATCTGGGGTAGGGCCAGAAATGAGGGGTTCAGGGTGCGGGAGGGCGCTCTGGACTGGGGAAGGGGGTTGGGGTGCAGGAGGGGGCTACAAGCTGGGGCCAAGGGGTTTGGAGTGTGGGAGGGGGCTCAGGGATAGGGTAGGGAGTTTGGGTGTGGGAGGGAGTGTGGAGTCCGGGAGGGAGTTTGTGTGCGGGACGGGGTTCTGACCTGGGGCAAGGGGTTCGGGATGCAGGCTCCAGCTGGGTGGCACTTATCTCAGGCTCCTGGTTGGTGGCGCAGCAGGGCTAAGGTAGTCTCCCTGCCTGCCCTGGCTCCACACTGCTCCCAGAAGTGGCCGGCATGTCTGGACCCTAGGCAGAGGCACAGGCCAGGTGGCTCTGCACAGTGTGCACTGCCTGCACCCACAGGCATTGCCCCCGCAGCTCCCATTGGCCCCGGTTCCCGGCCAATGAGAGCTGTGGAGCCAGCAGTGGGGGCGGGGCCAGCATGGAGAGCTTCCCTGATCTCCCCTGCGCCTAAGGGCCAGACATGCCGGCCGCTTTGGGGGAGCTGCACAGAGCCAAGGCAGGCAGGGAGCCTGCCTTAGCCCTGCTGCACTGCCGACGGAACTTTTAATGACTTGGGCTTGGTCTACACTAAACCCCCAAATCGAACTAAGGTACGCAACTTCAGCTACGTGAATAACGTAGCTGAAGTTCGAAGTACCTTAGTTCGAACTTACCTCAGTCCACACGCGGCAGGCAGGCTCCCCCGTCGACTCCGTGGTACTCCTCTCGCCGAGCTGGAGTACCGCAGTCGACGGCGAGCACTTCTGGGTTCGACTTATCGCGTCCAGACAAGACGCGATAAGTCGAACCCAGAAGTTTGATTGCCAGCCGCCGAACTAGCGGCTGGGTATAGACGTACCCTTGGTCAGCGGTGCTGACCGGAGCTGCCAGGGTCCCTTTTCGACAGGGCGTTCTGGTCAAAAACCAGTCACCTGACAACCCTAGCTGGACTCCGGAGAGGGCTAGGGAGCTGCAGACTCTCCACCTGCCCAAGGGATGTGTTTCTGCCCCTAGGGCCACCTGTCCAGGGTAGATGTGGAGGGTCCACAGCTCTCTACAGCTGCTCACGTGGTTCTTACCCCGACCCAGCTCCAGCCTGCTTTGAAAGGCGGCAGACAATAGCAGACTTTGGTCTATTTGCATTTCTCTGATGCTAGGAGCTGCAAACACTGGAGATGTTTCATGGCACAGCTCGCTGCTGTCCTTGGACTAATTATACCAACCAATTAGGATACAGTCATTCTCTCAGCTCCCTGTCCATCCACGCATACCTCCGCACCCCAGAAAGGCAGGAGCTTACCTTTAGTGAGTAATCATAATCTTAGGGTCTGATTTTTCAGAATTACCAGGTTTAGGGCCTGTCAAGGCTGCTTCCTCACTCTGGACTTTAGGGTACAAATGTGGGGGCCTGCATGAAAACTTCTAAGCTTAACTACCAGCTTAGATCTGGTCCGCTGCCACCACTCCCAAATGCAATTTCCCTTCCCTGGGTAGCCTTGAGAGACTTTTCACCAATTCCCTGGTGAATATAGATCCAAACCCCTTGGATCTTAAAACAAGGAGAAATTAACCATCCCCCTCCTTTCTCCCACCAACTCCTGGTGGATCAAGATCCAACCCCCTTGGATCTAAAAACAAGGAAAAATCAATCAGGTTCTTAAAAAGAAGGCTTTTAATTAAAGAAAAAGGTAAAAATCATCTCTGTAAAATCAGGATGGAAACTAACTTTACAGGGTAATCAAACTTAAAGAGCCCAGAGGAATCCCCTCTAGCCTTAGGTTCAAAGTTACAGCAAACAGAGATAAACACTCTAGCAAAAAGGTACATTTACAGTTGAGAAGACAAAGATAACAACTAACTCGCCTTGCCTGGCTGTTTATTTACAAGTTGGAAATATGAGAGACTTGTTCAAAAAGATTTGGAGAGCCTGGATTGATGTCTGGTCCCTCTCAGTCCCAAGAGCGAACAACCCCCAAACAAAGAGCACAAACAAAAGCTTTCCCCCCACCAAGATTTGAAAGTATCTTGTCCCCTTATTGGTCCTTTGGGTCAGATGTCAGCCAGGTTACCTGAGCTTCTTAACCCTTTACAGGTAAAAGGATTTTGGAGTCTCTGGCCAGGAGGGATTTTATAGTACTGTACACGGGAGGGCTGTTGCCCTTCCCTTTATAGTTATGACAGGGCCTAATCCTAGAAAGTGCTGAGCCCCTTGTAAGGGGGTGTTGAGTTCTCTCAATTCCTTTGACTTTAATGGGAGTTGAGAGGGCTCAGCACTTTGCAAGATAGGACATTGACTGGAAAAATATGTATCATGAGTGGACAGCAATTGACACTAACTTAATGTGCCATATTATATGGCTCTATCATGTTATATTAGGCCCACTAGAGTCACACTAGGGATGACTATGGTTTGGGGTAATATCTTCCAAAACAAGCTCAGATACTCTGGCAATAGGTGTGTTATAAAAATCTATTCCCCTTCGCAGGAAGGAGGCAGAGATTTGACCCAGAAAAGGGAGAAGAGCTGGAGACTTCATGAAGTCCACTAGGGACTTTGTTATTGCTATTGGTGTTATGTGGAAGGCACCCAGATACTATGGTGATGAGTGGCAGTATAAAACCAATGGATCCATCCATCCATCCCTGAGTCTTCACTGTCAGACCTGGGCAAAAACCCCAGGCCAGATCTGAGTATTTTCTCTGAATCTTTTAATAAGTTTATCTCAGGAGCTCCTCCCATGTTCATTAGCAATAAGCGCTAGGGCAGGCAGGCAGAGTTATAAGAAATGGAACTGCTTTAAATGTGCCAAAAAGCCACATGGATTGTGGATTAAAGTAACCAGAAAAAGGCCCTCTTCTTCCAGAATGAGTGTCCGCACATGGAGTTATTCTGGAATACAGTAGCTTTAAATTCACACCCTAACTTATTCCATGATAACTTTCATGTGTAGAATAGCTCTTCATGTGGATGCTCTGCTATGATGTTCCCCTCTGGTGTTATCTGGACCAGTGATCTGTTAGGTCACTCCAATCCTCGACTCTGGGAGCCAGCCTTACCTGCTCTGCTGTGAGAACCCCCACTCCCGAGCTGTTCACGCACAGCCTCTAGCATATAAGCTGCTCCCAGCTACGTGAGTGGGCACTTTTGGCCAGCCACTGCTTGGATTGTGCAACCAAATGACACTAGCCAATACCTCCGGTCCCATACACAACGCTTGGAACCTCCGTCTTGCAGTGTCCAGTTATGCCCGCTGGACAATGGAAGCTTATATGAGTTCGTCAATTTAATAAAGCAATTGATATGTACCAGGCTTGTTATCCCCACAGGAGTCTCTGACACACTTCAAACCAAACATACTGCTTCAGGTAGAATAAACAAACAAATTTATTAACTACAAAGATAGATTTTAAGTGATTATAAGTCAAAGCACAAGAAGTCAGATTTGGTCAAATGAAATAAAAGCAGAATGCATTCTAAGCTGATCTTAACATTTCCAATGCCCTTACAAACTTAGATGCTTCTCACCACAGGCTGGCTGCTTGCCCTTCAGCCAGACTCTCCCCTTTGATCAGCTCTTCAATCGCTTGGTGGTGGTGTCTGTAGATGGAGGTGAAAGAGAGCAATTGCGAGCATGGCAAATGTCTCTTCCTTTTATCATGTCCTTTCTTCCCTCTTGGATCTCCCCTCCTTCCCCTGCAGAGTCAGGTGAGCATTACCTCATCGTAGTCCCAAACTGACCAAGCGAAGGGGGGTGACTCATTCGAGAGTCCAACAGATCCTTTGTTGCTGCCTAGGCCAGTGTCCTTTGTTCCTGTGAGGCTGGGCTGGGTTTGTCCCATACATGTCCTGATGAGGAATGAACTGCCCCTCTGCTCTTGGACAGTTTTGCCTCAGCCTCTGCTCCTGGAGAGTTTTTGCCTGGGCTTGTTTTAAGCCATGAGGGCACATTTTCAGCCCTATAACATTACTATAACAACAGTGCTCAGTGCATCATGAGCCTTCCAAAGACACCTGACATGACAAGCTTTGCATTGGATACCACACAATCATATTATAAGGATGAACATGGGGGTGCAGGCTGTTTCCCTGAGGTACAGAGTGTCACATCTGCTCAGTCTCCCCTCAGCCAGCCCCAGGCTAAGGCCTGGTCTCCAAACAAAAGTTGCCCCAATAGATCCTAAACTGTGAATTTAAACTGATGCAACCCCCATGTGGATGTTCTGATTTCAGTTGGAGTTGCTTTTTTTGGTTTAGCTTCAGTTTATTGGGACAAGATTAAGTCCACCTGAAATAAATCTCTCTCAGACCTAGTCTCAATTTAAAAATTAGATCAACCTAGCCACATTGTGCAGGGCTATGAATAATTTCACATAGATAGATCGACCTAACCCCCAGCGTAGACATGGCTAAATTGATGGAATAATTATTTTGTGGAGCTAGCTACTGCCTCTCAAAAAGGTGGATAACTACATACCCAGAAAAACCCATCCCATCAATGTAGGAAGCATCTACACTATGGCACTACAGTGGCACCACTACAGTGTTGTAGCAGCTGTAGGTTAGACATGCCCTTAAACTGAAACTAGAGCATCTACATAAGGTTTGTCCCCAGTTTAACTGTACTCTCTTGACACAGCTTGATTTTCCTGCGCCTTAGGTCCTTTACCGATCTACATCCCCCTGAAGTCTGACCCTCATTCTCCAGTTGACAGCAAGTGACCTACCCTCCTCCGTGGATCCCAGCCAGGTTTTTCAGTGACAATCTAGCCATACTCTGCACAGCAAGCCAAACCTACCCTTTCCTGTCGGCTACAGCCAAGTTTTACAGGCTCACTCTAATCAGAGGAAGAATGGCTTATTGGTTCCCTGCTCTGTCACAGACTTCCTGTGTGACCTTGGGCAAGTCACTCAGTTCCTCAGTGCCTCAGTTTCCCCAGCTGTACAATGGGGATAGTAGCCCTGCCTTGCCTCACGGTGTGTTGTGTGGGTAAAATACATTTGTGATTGTTAAACACTCAGATGCTACATTAGCAGGGCCATTTAAATACCTCCTTTAGAAAGTGCTTTGTGCAACTTCACCCAGAGACCAAACATTCCCCTGTGCACCTCCTTCCTGCCATGGCAGCACAGAGAACAGACATTCTCCTACAGGATGCATAGAGCAGGGCAGATCCTGCCTGCTATGTATTGATGGAATAAAAGCACCAGACCGTGGGGCATGACTTATTAGCCAGCTCCGTGACTGGTAGCCAGTGAATTTAAGTCCTGAAAGTTGTCAATTCCCTCTCTCTATTGAATGGTCAGGGGATAGATTGCTCCGTTTTCAGGCCCTCTTTTGAGCAGATACATTATGTAGGTGAATTTGCCTGGTCCCTTCTTAACTGGCATGCACCAAAATGTAAGCATCGACTGATGTGGGCAATGGAGCAGTTTTCATGTGCCCTTGTAAAGGCTGGATGATGGGGTCAAACAGCTGCAGTTTCATGGATCCCTTTCTCTCTGTAACCAAACTGAATCTAGTCACCATTGTATTTCTCTCCCACCCCAGATGGCAGGAGAGAGGAG
The DNA here is from genome assembly GCF_027887155.1 of Malaclemys terrapin pileata. NCBI lineage: Eukaryota > Metazoa > Chordata > Testudines > Emydidae > Malaclemys > Malaclemys terrapin. The sequence continues at coordinate 47,546,595 of NC_071514.1, forward strand.
ATTTGCCAAGTGAATCTTTCTCTTTACATCTTCTCCTCTGAACCATTTTATGCAGCAGGCCATGCATTTCAACACAGCTAAATTTTTAATCTGGGCATCTGCATTCCACAAAACACACTGAGCCAGATCTTCAGCTCGTATAAATCAATGAAGCTCCACTGACTTCAGGGCATCTATGCCAATGTACAACATCTAACAATCTGGCCTTATACATCTGTTTCACAAACGTTTAGCAGTTCCATGGATGCTATTGGGGCAGAACTGGCCCAGTTTTGGCTTTAGATCCTGAAATCAACTAGGCTGTGATGAACCAGTGTACACAGTAGTAGTGCTGTCTAGGCATCTTGCTTTTCAAGAAATATGACTCCACTCCCTCAGGACACCAGTTTTTCTATTCCTACGCTGTTGGATTTTAATAGCCACAGTGAGTTAGGATCTTGGTTTAGCTTCTCCTTTGAAAGCCAGCTGCACAACATTAGAGCTGGTTGGAAAAAGCAATTTCTGTCCTATGGGAAAAGCTGAGATTTCAAAATTCGGTTTAATCCTGAAGTGGAATGAAAAATTGAAATCTCTGAATTTGTCTTCAGACAAAATATTCCAAAATATTTCATGTCACCCTTACATAGTATAGTATAGTATAGTTGAAACAATCACGTTGAAATGGAATGTTTTGAAAAATTTTCATTTACATTTTTGAAGAAATCGATATGATCCTGTGAAACCTTTCAGTTTTGTTAAATCAGCATTTTCTGAGGGGACAGTTTTGTTAGGAAATTTTGGCCTCACTCTACGCAGCCCCATGCTAGGGCTTTGGTTGACTATTGACTCTCAGGTAGGAACCCCTCTTATTGAATTACTAACCCTACTGCAGAGTTCGCATCTAAGTTCTCTCTATGCATCACTCTGTTTAGTGTATAAGGGCATAGCCCATGGTGCTACCCATACAGCTTCAGGCGCAAGCACATTTCCTGTTGAAAACAAGACTCAGTGATACTCCATACTAAGGATAATACAGATCCCAACTGGCTTCAAAGGGACCTTTTACTTTTTGTATATGCTGGATTTATTCACTAAGACAAACCCGTTAAGGAATTTTAGTTTGGAATGTCTTGCTGAGGAAGGCTGCTCTTCTGTTGAAAGCCCTGGACTGAGACTCAGAAGATCTGGGTTCAGTCCCTGGCTGTAGCACAGACTCTTTGTGTGAACCTTGGAGTGGGATTTTTCAAATGAACTGAGTGTTGGCTTCAATGCCAGCTCCAGCTTTTTTGCCACCCCAAGCAGCGGAAAAAAAAGAAAAGAAGAAGAACCCGATCGAGCTTCCGCCAAAGAGGAAGACAGCGAGTGAAGTACCTGCCGCCGAATTGCCGCAAAATTGCAAAATCTAGCACAACAAGCTGATTGAGCTGCCGCCGCCGATCTGGACATGCCACCCCGACAACGGACGCACTGCCGCCCCTTTCTATTGGCCGTCCCAGGCACCTGCATCCTTCACTGGTGCCTGGAGCCGGCCATGGTTGGCTTAATGCTGCTTCTATTGAAGACAATGGGAGCACAGTTAGACTAACACTGAGCACTTTGGAGTCTACTCTTAATCTCTCTGTTCTTCACTTCCGAAGTGGTTCTCAGTAGTAATTCTCCCTTTCCCCCATCCTATGTCTGCCTGACTAGTTAGACCATAAATTGTTTAAGGCAGAGAATCCTACTATGTTTTTGGACAGCATCTAGCACAACAGGGCACTGATCTACACCAGAGGGCAGAGCACTGTACTGGGACTCACGAGACCTGGCATCCATCCCCAGTTCAGCCTTCTGGGTCCCTTATCTGTTCCTCAGTTTCCCTATCTGTAAAATGGTGATAATGATTGTTACATCTGATTCCCCACTCTGGCACTTTGAGTGCAGTAGGTGGGGGCCCGCAAGGATTCTAAAAATTAATACTGGCCACTCCAGGCTTGTATTAAACTCCCAAGGTTACAGCTTTTCTCTGACCTTGGATTGGTAGATCTGCCACCATCCAAGTGCAAAACCCCTTTGAGAATCCAGGAAGGCGTACTTGGGAATTCCTTCCTGTGGGGTACCCTCAAGCCCTTTTACACACACACACCCCACCCCCAGGGAAGAGCTGAGAAGAAAATAAAGGAAATCAGCTGTTGGCACCAGCTAATTAAACATGTGCACAAACCTCCTAGGACACAAAAATCCAATTCTGTTCTGAAAAAAGGTAAATTTTATTAATAAAATAAAAGAAGAAAATACATCTGGGACTTAGGTTTTAGCTAGATTTAAAAAAAAACAACTACAAGTATTAAGCATCAAGAATAGCTTTCTTGAGGTCCAGCTTAAAGTTACAAGGAAAACAAAAGCACCTGGGGTTAGCACAGAGGAATTCAAAAGCCATAAAGAAATAAAAGGGATTAAACCTAATTACTTCTTCCTAGACATTTCCTGATCTACTTACATATCTGGAGTTTTAGATCAGTGGTCTCCAAAGTGGGGTGCGCAAGAGGATCCTTGGGGGTGCATGGCAGGAGGAGCGCTTTTTTTTTTTTTATTATTTTATTTTTTTGCTTTGGCAGATCCGGCGGGAGTCTGAGCGGCTTTTTTTTTGTTTTTGTTTTTTGCTTCGGCGTGGCAGGGGGTGCGTGCTAAAAAAATTTTTACTGATAGGGGTGCGCGATCAAAAAAGTTTGGAGACCACTGTTTTAGATAAGTAGTTTCTAGGTATGATACTGATAATTTTTTATACCTGGCCCAAGTTTGACTTAGGTAAATATAGGTCTATCAGTCTGATATCAATCCTGGGCAAGATAATGGAGTGGCTGATATGGGACATGATCAATAAAGAATTAAAGGAGAGTAATGTAATTAATTCTAATCAACATGGTCTTATGGAAAATGGATACCGTCAAACTAACTTGATATCTTCTTTTGATGAGCTCACAAGTTTGGCTGATAAAACTAATAGTGTTAATGCAGGATCCCTGGATTTCTGTAAGGTGTTTGACTTGGTACCGCATGACATTTTCATGAAAAAACTAGAATGATACAAAAGATTAAAAGCTGTCTAACTCTCAAAGTGTAATTGAAAACAGGGAACCATCATTGAATGTGTGAATTTCTAGTGGGATCCTGCAAAGATCTGTTCTTGGCCCTACACTATTTAATATTTTTATCACTAACCTAGAAGATAACATAAAATCATTACTGATAAAGTTTGCAGATGACATGATAATTGGGGGAGTGGTAAATAACGAAGAGGACAGGTCACTGATACAGAACAATCTGGATCACTTGGTAAACTGGGTGCAAGCAAACAATATGTGTTTTAATACAGCTAAAAGTAAATGTATACATCTAGGAATGCAGGTCATACTTACAGGATGGGGATTCTATCCTGGGAAGCAATGATTCTGAGAAAGATTTGGGGTCATGGTGGATAAGCTGAACGTGAGCTCCCAGTGTGATGCTGTGGCCAAAAGGGCTAATGCAGTCCTGGGATGCATAAACAGGGGAATCTTGAGTTGGAGCAGAGAGATTATTTTACCTCTGTACTTGGCACTATGGTGCAACTGCAGCTGTAATATTGTGTCCAGTTCTGCTGTCCACAATTCAAGAACGATGTTGAAAACTTGGAGGGGGTTCATGTAAGAGCCACAAGAATGACTAAAGGATTAGAAAACATGATGTATAGTGATAGACTCAAGGAGTTCAATCTATTTAGCTTAACAAAGAGGAGGTTAAGGGATAACTTGATCACAGTTTATATGTGCCTACATGGAGAAAAGTAGAACATGATCCAATGTCTTGAAGTGGAAGCTGGACAAATTGAGACTGGAAATAAGTTGTATATTTTTAACAGTGAGGGTAATTAACAACTGGAACCATTAACCATGGGTCAAGGTAGATTCTACATCGCTGGCAATTTTTAAATCAAGTTTGGATGTCATTCTAAAATGTATGGTCTGGGAATTATTTTGGGGCAGTTCTCTGGCCTGTGTTATGGAGGAGATCAGACTAGATGATCACAGTGATCCCTTCTGACCTTGCAATTTATGAATTAATAAAGATCAATGAATCTGTACATTGTTCCATTCAACAGTGATGCAAAGGAGAGAAGAGAAAAACATCCTTTTTTTCAGGCTAACCAAACTCAACCTACATCCATCATTGCCTAGATAACTTTAATTTATTACACTGATGCCATTTAAAAATGAAGGGGCAGATGCTCAGTTGGTATAAATTGTCATAGCTCCATTCAGCTGCCATAGCTCTGTGGAGCTATGACAATTAACGCCAGCTGACGATCTGCCCCCAAAACAACCTGTTAGACAAACCTTTCTCTACCTGGAAACATGAGCTTGACATTGACAGGGGAAACATCTCTTATTTTTCTCACATTCTGTCACTTAAACATTGTAACCAAGTAACATGTTTTTTCTTTAACAAATAAGGGTTCTGGGCTGATCACATGTGTGTATCTTCATCTTACAGTCAAACTAAACAGCCACCATATGTAGCTCCTTTAAAGTGACAAATGTTGACGGACCGCTAAGTACAATGCAGGAAGGGCTGTAAGGAGACAGGATCAATTAGCCAGATGATACAAGATCCGGGATAGAAAGGCCTCTTTGAAATGATAGCATTTTTTTTCAGTGTCTATGTGTGTGTGCCTGTACAGGTAACTATGCATAATATTGTCAAACCTGTCTAGAGGATTTAGAAACAGAGTGAATCCTGGCCTGAATGAAGTCAATGGCAAAACTCCCATTGACTCAAACAAGGCCCGTGATTTTCTCTGATTTTAATGGAAAAGACCTTTCTAAATCCCCTGTACTGCTTTGAAAGTCTCAACCTATACCTGCCTGTCTGTAGTGTTGGTGTCTATATTTATCCATCTGTGTGAAGAGAGAGAGAGAGAGAGAGAGCCTGAGTAACAAAATAAATATTGCCAAAAGAAATGAAATGCCATTGAATGAATGGGCAGACTCCCAGGCTCTCTCATTATTCTTCTGCCAGCTTCCTGCCTGCAGTAATCCCAGCGCTGCCTGACTAGACAGATCCCCTTATCGCAGTATAAATTACATAAGAGTTATAGAATTGCTGCTGAAGGGAAACAGATTGGGCTGGGCTTGCTTTGTTAGATAGCTAATGAGTGGGATACAGCAGGGCAAAGCCAAAAGTGGGGAGGGGGGAAATGAATATCTTTGTTAAAGAGAATTTGTCAGTTTCTGCCTGCTACTCCCAGAGGAGTGTTCTGGGGAGAGCTAATTGAATTAAGAACATGTGCACTTCTGCTAGCAAACACTCTTTATCTCCGTCAAGTGAAGATGGCAGGCAAAGAGATGGGATTCATGGTAATTTCAGCCCGGCCAACAGCAGCTGTATGCTGCGCACTTGTAATTGCAGAGAGCATGATAAACTGTTGCATTTTGCATGATCCTGTCCCCTGGGGAGGGCAGGTTCAGGGAACCGGAGAGGGAGGAGGGATTTCCACTTGGCAGTATGGTGTCTTGCTTTCTTTGATGCCAGAGGAGCCTTTCCGAGGTCAAGGCCTCCAGCTTAATGAAATGCGTCAGCACAGAAGACAGCATCTGATGGCATTAATGAGGCAGCAATCGGGAAGTTCGTGAGGGCACCTTCAGAGCACTTGGAAAGTTCCTTTTTCTGCACATAATCTCTCCCAGTGGCAGCGGCTTTGGGGAATCAAGGAAGGAAAGGCACTCGGGCCAAAGGATGTCCGTTGTTTTGTGCCTTCAAAGACGGCTCCTCATTACTGCACTAACAAGACAGTGTCATCCACAGTCACGGAGTAAGACATAAGCAAGGGCCATTTTGCTGCTTCCCATCACAGACACCAATTTGGCAAGTTAGAGGTGCCTGAGTACTTGGGCTGTGCTAAATGAAGAGACTGTCTGCAAGGCACACACCAATCATGGGAGGCGGAGGCTTGAGATTATTGCAATGAAGAATCCTCTGGCTCCATGGAGTTTGCACAAGCCCAGCTGAATCTTCTCCAGTGAATGATCATTCCTCTTCTATTTAAGGGCCTTCTGCCTTTCCCAGTTGTTTGGGCAGCTGGTTAATTTCCCTAATATTAGCCATGTAATTGAGCCCTAAACCCAGGCCTGTATCAGCACAGGAACAACTCCAAGGGCAATGGAATTGTGTCTGTGTATCACCCTCCTGAGCACAGGCCCCTTCAAATGCAGACAGGGATTTGAGCCAATGATAACACATTAGTCAAAAGTCAGGCCTACAGATTACTGCAGAGTGGGGAGCTGCCACAGTATCAGAGGAACAGGGTTACTCCCTTGGGAACCAGGTTACAGATTATTATGGGGATGCCATGGACTTTGCTGATTGTTCCAGTGCAGAAGTGATGGCCCTCAGGGACTAGTGTTAATATAGCAGCCACTGGCATTCAGCAACTCAGTAATCAGCCACATTGGTGAGCCATGGGACAAACCATTGTCTCCCAAGAATGGGATCACTAGATAAGATACAGGCTCTGGAGAGTGGAGTCTTTGGCAACTAGTGTCACTGGGTAAACTAGGCTCGGAGACACCTGGCCCAGATCCACAAAAGTATTTAGGCTCCTCACTCCCAGTGTCTGGCTGAGAACTCAGAGCCTGTCCCTTCCCCAGTGAACCTAGTTACAGTCATGGGGAACAGTGGCACCTAGATTTGTTTTGTCAAAGAAACCACAAGCAGAGAAATGCAGAATAGCAGAATCAGATTGTGGGAGGGAGTTGGCAGAGCCATGGGGTCCAGGCCAGGGAAGCAGAGATTGCTACAGCTCAGAAACCAGGGAGTGTGGCAATGTTTGGCAGAGGTCCAGCACCAAAATACCAGGTCACGAATGAGGAGCATTGGCAGACCAGGGTACAAGCTCAACATTGCCACAGCATGTCACTGCTGAGCTGCATTGTCTGAGGGGTCTGCCTGTTCATGGTATCCCAGCCGCCATGAGCCCAATACTTACAGAAACCAAAACCTTCAAGTGGTGGAATAAATGAAAGCTAAAATCTGGGAGCCCCGTCACCACTGGGAGAAGCAGAAGGCAGGTGCTGATGCCAACGGGGGTGGAGGGTTGTTGTAATTCATCAGGCAAATTCTGCAAAGCATAAAGCCACTCTCCCCTCTCCCACCATCCTAACCATGACCCCTCTTCCAGGGCGGCAGCAAGGGTTCTATGGACTCCATTGTTTATTTCATTAGATCCAACTTCCCTCTCTAACCAGATTAGATGCTAGTCTATAAAACCCAGGCTGGCGGGGGAGGGAGGCAGAGCTGAGTGGCTGGAAATGAAGGAAGGTAAAATCGCATTACAGTCCTGAATCAGCATCTGGCTCAAGCCCTGGCTCTGCTTGCTATGTGCACCACGCCAATCCCTTGCAAAGCCCACTGTGCTGGGACAGCCCTAGGGACCAGGGCCGGCTCTAAGCACCAGCATTCCAAGCATGTGCTTGGGACGGCCCTTTTCAAGGTGCAGCATTCCAGCCTTTTGGGGGCGGCACTTTGCTTCGGCGGTGGTACTCCGGCCCCCCCTTTTTTTTTTTGCTTGGGGCATCAAAAAACTGGAGCCGGCCCTGCTAGGGACGTTTGCCACCGTAGCGTTTCCATGCGGGTTTTGGAAACACTTTGCGAAGCTACATTCTTGTGATCCTTCAGGGCCAAGTGTAGGGGCTGCTCTCTACCCAGACCTCTCTCCTACGCAGCCAACAGCATAGATTCCACCCTGAAAAGCCTGGGAAGGCACAGTCAGCCAGAAGAGAAGTCAGCCCCCTTTCCCAGCATGGGGCTGATGGGGTGGAAGAGACATAAAAACCAGCATGTAGGCCAAAGGACGAGACTGGGCTGTTAACAGGCACAGGGCATATCTGTTGAGAAAGGCAGGAGCCATAGATACCTAGCAACTCACTTCAGGAAATTAAGCCTCAAAAGTCCACAGGCCTCAAATGCCACTGTGACACAGGGAGGGATTATTATCCCCACTTAGCAATAGGAAATGAGGGCCAGAGAGGTTAAGTGCAAGGCTCTAGCAGAGCTAGGAATTAGACCCACAACCCTGACTCCTATGTTCTGTGCCCCTAGTCCCAGCAGCCTTCCCCTCTCATTGGCTAGTTCACAGCCCCAGCAGGAGTCAGGCAGAGCAGCACCTCTGAAAGTGAAGCCCGTAGTGCCTGAGATCTGTCGTTGACAGGAACAGACTGTGCAGGGTTTGATTTTTCAGAAGCCCTGCACGACTCTCTGCCTGCTTTATGTGCATGGCTATCCCAGCTGGGCAGACCAGCATGGCCAGAGCACATGGAAATTAGGGGCAGAATTACTCTCACATTTCTGGAGGCAGCTGGGAGCTTCTGGGCTATTGAAAATCAGGCCCGAGGGGTCTTGATTTCTAAGAAGCAAACACAGGAGAGAATATGGGTTATTCAGAACCCAGTCCCCCTGCTCTTTTCAGCTCTGATCCATTGCCTACATCTAAGCTCTCTCCATCTAAGCTGTATTGTTGTTTTTTCCAGAGACCGGATATGTTTCTCACCCCGTCCAACACTGACACCCTTCCCATCCTGGATCCCAAACTCCTGGGGAAGATTGGGGCGATCAGGGAGCCCTGGGCACAGTCTTCCTCTCTTGTACCATATGCTTCTGTCAAAGGGGACAAATCAAAGTTAGCACTTCAGCCCCCAGATGAGGTAAGTTCTCTCCTTTCCCCGCTGACATAGATTGCCCACATAGGACTTAAGAGCATTGCACAGGTGTGACGTTCCCCTCTGGTGTTATCTGGACCGATGATCTGCTAGGCCTCTCCAGTTCTTGACTCTGGGAGCCAGCCTTACCCAGCTCTGCTGTGAGAACCGCCACTCCTGGGCTGTTCACACACAGCCTCTGGCATGTAAGCTGCTCCCAGCTACTTGCAAGCGAATGACACTAGACAATATCTCCAGTCCCAGAAACAACCATAGGAACCTGTCTTGCAGTGTCCAGTTATGCCCGCTGGACATATATAAGTTCGTCAATTTAACAAAGAAATTGATATGTACCAGGCTTGTTATCCCCACGGGAGCCTCTGACACACTTCAAACCAAACACACTGCTTCAGGTAGTATAAACCAACAGATTTATTAGCTATAAAGATAGATTTTAAGTGATTATAAATCAAAGCATAACAAGTCAGAGTGGTTATCAAAAGAAAAGAAAATATAAGCACGCAGTCTAAACTCTCAACACTATTAGACTGGGCAGCAACTAGATTTGGCAGTTTTTCTTACCCCACTGGATATTGCAATCCTTAATATACAGGTTTGTTCCTTAAACCTGGGCCAGTCTCCTGTGTTGGAGTCTTGTCTTCTCTGTATCTTGGTTGCTTGCTGCATAGATGGGGCAGGAAAAGGGCCCCGTATGTGTCCACTCTGTTTGTTTTATACCCTCAGTCCATGTGCTTTTGGAACACAAGTCCAGGCACGTCTTGGGGGCATTGATGAGTCTCTCAGCAAGGTTGAGCAATTCCCCTGGTGGGGCCTCATGCAGGTGAGTCATTGCATTGTAGCTCTCTTGCTAGACAATGGCTGTTGATGGGGTGAGGGGTGCTTGGCGGCCACAGGAAATAACTCCTGGGGGGCGGGGAGCTTGGCGGGCCGCAGCAAATAACTCTGCAAGCAGTGTATTTGAGACCCCTGATCTAAGGGGACTGTTGTCCCCTTACTAAAACTTAGTGGGGGAGGAGGTTGGTTGGCCATCTCCCAGTACCAAAAGGAAGGGTTGATGGGAAATCAGGATCCTGAGACTGACAGTCCCAGCAGCAATGGGGAGAGGCCAATACTCCAGATCAGCCTGATTGACAGGGCAGGCAGGCTAATGAGGGAATCAGGAGGCTGGGGGGTCCCATCCTCCTTGTGAGCGGAACTGCCAGACATGCCAAACCCACGCAGAAATTGGGCTTGTTTTTAGTTTAATTGGCTTGTGAGTTGCTTGTTGGCTAGTTTTTGGCTTGTTGCTTGTTTGGCTTGTAGCATGTTGCTTGTTGTAGCTTATTGCTTCTTTTTTTTTTTTTTATAATCTCCCGGCAAGCAGGGGCGGGGAGAGAGTCAGGGGTGCACTGTGGGCCCACCACAGGCCCAGACTGCATGCCGGGGGGATCTAGTCACATAGAGTGCTGGGGTTCTTAGGGATTGGCTTGTTTTGGCCTTGTTTTGAAATGGGATTAGCTTGATTTTTGGCTTATTGTGAAAGTCAGGGTGTTTATTTACCGCATGAAAGTTGGCAACTGTGGGAACTGCCTGGAATAGAGTAGGACCAGACTAAGGAAAGAGCAGGGGCCTGAGCCGAGCTGAGGAGCAGGGCCTCGCCAGCCAGAGAGAACCCGAGAAGCAGCCCAGGGAGCAGGGCAGTGCTGGGAGCAGAGCCACAGCAACAAGAGCCAGAGAAGCAGCCCAGGGAACAGGTCAGTGCTGGGAGGAGAACTGCAGCAACCAGAGCCAGAGGGGCCAGATAAGCAGCCCAGGGGGCTGGAGGCAGAGCAGCAGCAGTGCTGGGGCTGGAGTTGGGGCTGGAGCTGGAGCAGGAGCAGTATTGAGCTAGCTGCGGTGAGCAGCTGGGGAGAGTGAGGGGAGACCCTGAGCAGTGAGCCCAGTGCAGGGAGACATCCCCAGCCAAGAGATCTTGCAGGCCAGACATGGAGGGGGATCACAACGTCAATGGGAGGGAGGGAGAACGACGCTGTGGGGAAGGACTCTGCCACCTAGAGCCTGAAGGTGTGTGGTGACCACCAGAGCGAGTGTCTGACCCGCAACCTCTCTGCAGCACAGCCAGGGCCTTGGCAGGAGGCCTGGGACACGTGAGGAACAGACTGTGAATCATAGACTCATAGAAGATTAGGGTTGGAAGAGACCTCAGGGTTGGAAGAGACCTAGTCCAACCCGTTGCTCAAAGCAGGACCAACACCAACTAAATAATTTGTCAAGCTGGGCCTTAAAAACCTCTAAGGATGGAGATTCCACCTCTTCCCCAGGTAACCCATTCCAGTGCTTCACCACCCTCCTAGTAAAATAGTTTTTCCTAATATCCAACCTAGATCTCCCCCACTGCAACTTGAGACCATTGCTCCTTGTTCTGTCATCTGCCACCACTGAGAACAGCCGAGCTCCATCCTCTTTGGAACCCCCCTTCAGATAGTTGAAGGCTGCTATCAAATCCACCCTCACTCTTCTCTTCTGCAGACTAAATAACCCCTGTTCCCTCAGCCTCTCCTCGTAAGTCATGTGCCCCAGCCCCTTGATCACTTTCGTTGACCTCTCTCCAATTTGTCCACATCCTTTCTGTAGTGGGGAGCCCAAAACTGGATGCAGTACTCTAGATGTGGCCTCACCGGTGCCAAATAGAGGGGAATAATCACTTCCCTTGATCTGCTGGGAATGCTCCTACTAATGCAGCCCAATATACTATTAGCCTTCCTGGCAACAAGGGCACACTGCTGATTCATATCCAGCTTCTCAACAGCAGAGTCAAGGGAAAGGGTTGGGATGGCTTTGTGGCCTGCATCATGCGGGAGGTCAGACTAGATGATCATAATGGTCCCTTCTGACCTTAAAGTCATCCACTGTAATCCCCAAGTCCTTTTCTGCAGAATTGCTGCCTAGCCACTCAATCCCTAGACTGTAGCAGTGCCTGGGATTCTTCTGTCCTAAGTGCAGGACTCTGCATTTGTCCTTGTTGAACCTCATCAGATTTCTTTTGGCCCAATCCTCTCATTTGTCTAGGTCACTCTGGACCCTATCCCTACCCTCCAGCGTATCTACCTCTCCCCCCAGCTTAGTGTCATCTGCGAACTTGCTGAGGGTGCAATCTATCCCATTGTCCAGATCATTAATAAAGATGTTGAACAAAACCGGCCCCTGGACCGGCCCCTGGGGCACTCCACTTGATACCGGCTGCCAACTAGCCATTGAGCCATTGATCACTACCCGTTGAGCCCGACATTCTAGCCAGTGTGGCAAGGCACCTTCTCGGTCTCCCCAGCCTCCGCTGCTTTTCGCCCTGGCGAGACAGGCTTGGGTAATATAGTTCCTCTTGGTGGCACAGGGGAAGTCCATTCCTTCTCTCCACCAGTCTTTTTAGCTTATTTTTCTTCCTTATGGGAGGGAATGCAGCCTCTCCTCCTGGTGAGGCTCGTTGTCTTACTACTCCTAACCTACTGGCAGCAGGACTCCTCTCTCTTCTCTTCCCCCTTCTTCCCCCAGGGAAGGGTTTAAAAAGGTCTCAGGCAGCCCTTAGTTGGAATCAGTTGATCCTAATTAACCTCAGGTAGCTCCCTCTCAGCTGATTCTAATTGATACTCTGGTAACCCCTTCTCAGCTGAACCTGATTGACCTGTAGTTACCCCCCCAGTTGATAGGGAGGACAGCCTTTTAACCCTCTGAGACTGATTTCTGCCCCCCCATTGCAGCTGTCTGTCCTGATTTTATCACCCCCACCCCCACCCCCACCCCCGCTCAACCCTACGGGGTTGGACTACTTGGGTCGGCAAACAGTGTACCCTTGAAAGGCCATCCGAGTTGCCATGCTTGATTCCGGACCTATGTTGTACTCTGAAGAGGAAAGGCTGTAGCAACAGGAACCACCTTGTCACTCTTGCATTTCTCTCTTTGTTTTGGTGCATCCACTTCAGAGGGGCATGGTCCGTGACAAGGGTAAACCTCCGTCCGAGTAGCTAGTAGCGAAGGCTTTCTACGGCCCACTTTACTGCCAGGCATTCCTTCTCTACTACAGCATATTTACGTTCCCTGGGCAGGAGTTTCCTACTGAGGAACAGGACTGGGTGTTCTTCTCCAACCATTTGTGAAAGAACCGCTCCCAACCCAACCTCAGAGGCATCAGTTTGCAAGTAAACAGTTTCTCCCAGTCTGGAGCTACCAGCACTGGGTCAGTGCAGAGGGCGGTCTGCAGATCTGCAAAAGCCTCCTCAGCCACACTAGACCATCTTACTATGTCTGGGCCACCGGCTTTTGTTAGATCTGTTAACGGGCATGCCCTGGTAGCAAAGTGGGGGATGAACCGCCTGTAGTATCCAACCAGCCCCAGGAACACTCTGACCTGTTTCTTCCGGACTGGTCAGGACCAATTCTGTATTGCCTCTAACTTGTTGAGTTGGGGCTCCACCACACCCCTCCCCACTATATATCCGAGGTATTTGGCTTCTGCTAGCCCAATTGCGCATTTGGAGGGATTTGCAGTCAGCCCCGCCTTCCTCAGGGTGTCCAGGACTGCTTCCACCTTCCCCAAGTGCGTCTCCCCGTCTGAGCTATGTAAAATGACGTCATCGAGATAGGCGGCCGCATACTTGCCATGTGGACGCAACAGTTTGTCCATGAGCCGTTGGAAAGTTGCAGGAGCCCCATGTAAACCAAAAGGGAGGACAGTGTACTGATAAAGTCCCTCTGGTGTTGAAAAGGCCGTCTTCTCTTTGTCGGCCTTGGCCAAGGGAATTTGCCAATAAGGGTGGACAAAAATCGTGCTTTTCCCAGTCGGTCAATTAGCTCATCTATTTGGGGGTATAAGGTGCACATCAAATTGGGACACTTCATTCAGTTTCTGGAAGTCATTGCAGAACCTCATACTGCCATCAGGCTTAGGTACTAGGACCACTGGGCTTGACCATTGGCTATGAGACTCTTCAATGACTCCTAACTTCTACATTTTCCTGACTTCTGTCTTGATCTCTTCTCTTTTCGCCTCCGGGGTCCGGTATGGCTTGACATTCACCTTCACTCCAGGCTCTGTGAGGATGTGATGTTGAACCTCAGTAGTCCTGCCTGGCTTTTCTGAGAACACGTCCTGGTTATGTTTGATCATGTTGATCACTTCAGTTCGTTGGTCAGGGGTAAATTCTGGGGATATTCCCACTTGGCCAGGCTGGTTGCTTTCGGGGGGAGGTGACCCTAGAGTGACCACATGAGCTTCTCTGTCTTGCCAAGGTTTCAACAGGTTTATATGATAGATTTGTTCCAGCTTCCAGCAACCTGGCTGTCGGACCTTGCAATCGACCTCTCCATTGGCTTCTATTATCTCGTATGGCCCCTGCCATCTGGCCAGGAGCTTGCTCTCTGCTGTGGGTATGAGCACCATTACCCGATCTCCCACCTGGAATTTTCGGATCGTCGCTTGGCGATTGTAGTTGGGCCACTTGCACCCTCTCCATGTGTTCCCACACTATGGGGGTGACTTGGGCTATCCTATCTTTCATCTGCAACACATGCTCGATGATGTTTCTCCCTGGGTTCGGCTGTTCTTCCCAACCCTCTTTGGCAATGTGCAGTATGCTACAGGGGTGGTGACCATATAACAGCTTGAATGGGGGAAAATCCAGTTGAAGTCTGAGGAACCTCCCTTATAGCAAACATTAGGTATGGTAGCAGGGTGTCCCAGTTCTTCCTGTCCTGGCTCACCACCTTTCGTATCATGTTCTTTAATGTTCTATTAAAACGTTTGACGAGGCCATCGGTCTGCAGATGATAGACTGATGTCCTTATGGTCCATATGTGGAGCATTGCACATAAATCCTTCATTAATTTAGATACAAAGGGGGTTCCTTGATCAGTCAGGATCTCTTTGGGTATTCCCACTCTAGCAAAAATTTGGATTAATTCTTTAGCTATGGTCTTGGACATAGTGTTCCATAGGGGAACAGCCTCGGGGTATCGGGTGGCATAATCTAGCACCACCAGTATGTGCTGATGGCCTCGGGCTGATTTCTCTAGTGGCCCTACTAGGTCCATAGCTATTCGCTCAAATGGGACTTCAATAATTGGCAGAGGTACCAAAGGTGCCCTTAAGTGTGGTCGGGGGCCATGTAATTGGCATTCCGGACAGGAGGCACAATATTGTCGGACCGCCGCATATATTCCATGCCAAAAAAACCTCTGCAGAATTCGATCCAGGGTTTTATCTACCCCTAGATGCCCCCCCGAACAGATGGCTGTGGGCTAGCTCCATCACGCCTCTCTGATGCTTCTGTGGTACTAAGAGCTGTTCCACGACTTGCTCTTGGACCCGGACTACTCTGTATAGCACATCCTTCTTTATCATATAATATGGCCCTGGGCCCTTGGCTCTTCCTTCCACAGGGAACCCATTCACCTCAACTACTTCTTTGCGAATATTAGAGGGGTAGCCGTGTTAGTCTGAATTTGTAAAAAGCAACAGAGGGTCCTGTGGCACCTTTAAGACTAACAGAAGTATTGGGAGCATAAGCTTTCGTGGGTAAGAACCTCACTTCTTCAGATGCAAGAGACCCTTTGCGAATATTGTTATATATCGGATCATTGGCCTGATCCTGTGCAAAATTCTCCAGTGAAGGTCCAATTTGCCCAATCTCAGGGGGTTCTATTTCCCTCTCCCTCTCGAGGGAGGTCCCTGGGGAACTGGGCCCGGCTGCTGGTTCGTCGACCCCCTGCCTAGTCCCCTTGTCAGTCGGGCCAACTCTTTCCCCTACGAGTATAGGCTTCTGGTTCTGGGCCAAGACTCTCGTTCCCCTCCTCTTATCTGCCCTCCTTTCTCGCTGAGGCTTCCTGGTCTTCCTAGGGGGCGAGAATAAATCCTCGGCAAATTCATGGAAGACCGGGGGGGTGCTAACTATCGAGGTCATCCCATTGCTCTTGGGGTTATTACTTTCTTCTGACTCCTCCGCAGGAAGTAGACTTCCAAACCCTGGGAAGTCTCGTCCTATGAGGACTGGATAGGAGAGTTGCGGGACCACCCCCACCGTCACCTTAGTGGGGTTTCCCAGGACCTCTCTTTTTATTGGATGGTTGGGTAGTAATTGACATCCCCATGGACACAGGATATTCCTGTGCACTTGGCCTGGGATAGTTGATCTTGCCCAATCAACTTTCCCGACACCAGCGTGACCGCACTTCCTGAGTCTACTAACGCGGTGATCTTTATACCATTCATTTTAACTGGCCTAGTATATCTATGAGGGACCATTGCAAGCCCTACTAGATTTATTAGGTCGCATGGTTCTTCTAGATCTCCCAGGTCGCATTGCATGGGCTCTTCTAGGTTTGGGCATTGGGCAGCTATATGCCCTATCTCTCCACATGCATAATATCGGTACCCTGCTCAGGGCAGCCCCCTATTTTTCGGGCTGTTAGGCCTTACCCCCCAAGTCTTTCTCCCCCAGTCCCCAAGTCCCTCCGAGATCTCCGGCCGCTCTTCGGCCTCCTTCCTTCCCTCCATAGTTCTGCCTGGAGCTACGGCAACTCGGGCCCTTGGTACAGAGACTTGCCTCCTATTCTGGAACCTTCCTTCCCCGGTGGTCTGAGAAAGTTCCTGGGCACCTAACAAGGTGATCTCTCTTCAAGGGCAACTAGCTCACCATAGGAGGAGGGATCATTTTGACTGACCCATCCTTGGGTAGCCCTCTCATGTACCTGTCCAAAACTACGATTTCCACGATTTCCTCCGGGCCAGGGGTCTCGGGGCACAGCCACTTCCTGGCTAGGTGGATCAAGTCAAACAAATGGGACCTCGGTGCTTTGCTTTCTCAGTATTTCCACTCATGGAACCGCTGTGCCCTTATAGCTGTCGTCACGCCAGACCTCGCCAGGATTTCCACCTTTAGCTGGGAGTAATCTGTAGCTGCTTCTGTTGTCGTATCAAAATATCCTTTCTGTGCCTCCCCACACAGAAAAGGAGCCAGGATACTGGCCCACTGGTCTTGGGGCCAGGCCTCCTGCTGGGCCGTTCTCTTGAATGCGAGGAGATATGCTTCTATGTCATCATCCATCGTCATCTTCTGTAAGTAGTTGCTTGCCCGCAGGGCCGGGTCCCATGGAGGCCGTGCGTTAGAGTGGTCAGGGCCTTTAGCTGGTTCACAACCTCA
The DNA here is from genome assembly GCF_027887155.1 of Malaclemys terrapin pileata. Classification (NCBI taxonomy): domain Eukaryota; kingdom Metazoa; phylum Chordata; order Testudines; family Emydidae; genus Malaclemys; species Malaclemys terrapin. The sequence goes on from NC_071514.1 coordinate 47,563,477, forward strand.
TGCAGGGTGGCTCAATCCTGAACCGCCTGTCTCATCAGTAGTTGATTTGTCTCCTGCTGTATTTGCACTGACTCCTGCTGGGTAGCTATCTGCACCCTGGTAGCCTCTTGTCAGGCCGCGGTGGCCTGCACCAACGCCTTCACTACATCCTCCTTTTTTATATATATATATAGGGGTGATTTACCCTGCCCTGAGATGGTTTGCCACAAAGTCTCACTCACACATCCCACTCCTGACACCATGTTGTCCCTCTTGGTGGCACAGGGAAAGTCCGTTCCTTCTCTCCACCAGTCTTTTTAGCTTATTTTTCTCCCTTATGGGAGGGAATGCAGCCTCTCCTCCTGGTGAGACTCGCTGTGTTGCTGCTCCTAACTTACTGGCAGCAGGATTCCTTCTCTCTCTTCTTTTCCCCCTTCTTCCCCCAGGGGAGGGTTTAAAAAGGTCTCAGGCAGAGACTTTTTTAACTTGCTAGCAAGAATACTGTGGGAGACCGTATCGAAAGCTTTGCTAAAGTCAAGATGTATGACATCCACTGCTTTCCCCATATCCACAGAGCCAGTTATCTCATCATAGAAGGCAATCAGGTTGGTCAGGCATGGCTTGCCCTTGGTGAATCCATATTGACTGTTCCTGATCACCTTCCTCTCCTCCAAGTGCTTCAAAATGGTTTCCTTGAGGACCTGCTCCATGATTTTTCCAGGGACTGAGGTGAGGCTGACTGGCCTATAGTTCCCCGGATCCTCCTCCTTCCCTTTTTTAAAGATGGGCATTACATTAGCCTTTTTCCAATTGTCTGGGACCTCCCCCAATCACCACGAATTTTCAAAGATAATGACCAATGGCTCTGCAGTCACATTAGCCAATTTCCTCAGCACCTTCGGATGCATTAGATCTGGACCCATGGACTTGTGCATGTCCAGCTTTTCTAAATAGTCCTCAACCTGTTCTTTCATCACTGAGGGCTACTCACCTCCTCACCGTACTGTGTTGCCCAGTATCAGAGGGGTAGCCATGTTAGTCTGAATCTGTAAAAATCTGTTAGTCTTAAAGGTGCCACAGGACCCTCTGTTGTGTTGCCCAGGACAGCAGTGTGGGAGCTGACCTTGTCTGTGAAGACTGAGGCAAAAAAAGAATTGAGTACTTCAGCTTTTTCCACATCATCTGTCACTAAGTTGCCTCCCCCATTCATTAAGGGTCCCACACTTTCCCTGATCTTTTTCTTGTTGCTAACATATCTGTAGAAACTCTTCTTGTTACCATTCACATCCCTTGCTAGCTGCAATTCCTGTTATGTTTTGGCCTTCCTGATTACACCCCTGCATGCTCAAGCAACATTTTTATACTCCTCCCTAGTCTTCTGTCCAAGTTTCCACTTCTTGTAAGCTTCCTTTTTGTGTTTAAGCTCACCGAAGATTTCACTGTTAAGCCAAGTTGTTTGCCTGCCATATTTGCTATTCTTTCTGCACATCGGGATATTTTGTTCTTTAAAATACAGCCAGCTTTCCTGGACTCCTTTCCCCGTCATATTAGCCTCCCAAGGGATCCTGCCCATAAGTTCCGTAAGGGAGTCAAAGTCTGCTTTTCTGAAGTCCAGGGTCCGTATTTTGCTACTCTCCTTTCTTCCTTTTGTGAGGATCCTGAACTCAACCATCAACTGCCCTGACATTCCAGCAATGGCTGTTTGTGGTTCCCTATGCCCACAGAGCGGGGTGACGGGTTTTCCTTTAACCTTTCCCATTTTTCCCTTATTTTTTGTAATTAGTTGCTGTTTAATAAATTGTATGCAATGATCAGTGGGTCAGGGTCAAGTATATGCAATGATCAGTGGGTCAGGGAAGCATCTAGTGCGGAGAGAGCACCCTGGAGTGGGGACACCCTAGGCCCAGCCCTAAGTGACCACGGCAAAGTTGGGGGTCGAGCCAACAGATATCCAGACTTGTTGGGGTTATGAGGCCTCTGCCACCCAGAAGCGTGGAAGGGGAGCCCTCGAGGTCAGTCAGGCCTCTGGGTAAAGGGAGTGGGAGCGAAAGTTCCCCACAATAGCGGGACCATTCCCCTGCTTACATTTAGGTTTGACTCCTGTGGGATCATTAGAAACATGGATGGTTATTCCTAGATCCAGCCCAAGAAGGGCCAGGGCTGTAGCTTTGGGTGACTGGCCAGGGAAATGGTCCAGCTGCCCAGCAACAGGATAAGTGTTCCCCAGCTGGGTCTGGTCAAATGGGGGGCGGGGAGGGGCAGTGTCCTAGGGAAAAGAGGAGGATCTCTGGTAGTAGAGAGGGAGCTGGCCCAGAGTAGAGAGGGTTGGGCTGGAACCCGGTTGTGGGGGAGAACTGTAAGAAGGGTTTAGTCCTGGGTTGAGGACAGAATGTCTGGGCAGGTTAGTGGGTACAACTGGGAGGAGACGTGAGGTGAGAAGACCCCATATCCTCTCCTATGAAGCAGACCGAGGTCCAGAAGTAGCTTCAGCAGGAAGCCCCTAGGGAATTCGGCAAGGATCAGAGGGCAGACCGCAAAGGGCCTCTGTAGGTCACTGACCTGACAAAAGGATGGAGGGAAGCCGGAGGGGAGTGTGAGTTCTCAACTCTGAAGGGCTGGGACTAAGTGGCGAGAGTGCTTGATTGGTGCCACTCTGGGAAGAGACTGAGAAGTCCTAAAGCTTTGGGTTCGACTATGTGGGTGTTGATACTGTGAAGGAGGGGGGCCAGGTTCCTTAATGACCTGGCATGACTGACAATATTTCAGGCATGGAGCGCCTGGCTGAGAAGCGGGGCATGCAGGAAGAGGAGGGATGATTGCAGGCTGACCTTGTTGGGGACATACTGTGTGATCCAGATGTAGGGGCATGGGCTGCTGAGCTCTCAATGCTGCTGCTTGGGACCACCATTACCCCACTGCCTGCACAGACGCGTGGCTCAGGAAAGAGAGGGAGGTGAAATGGGAAATTTGAGGAGCCCGGGGGGGCGGTAGCTGTACAGATTGCACTGCCTCAGCCAGGAGGGGAGCTCCAGGCCTATCCTGAGCACAGAAGCCACCTGCTTGTACTGTACCCCAGGAGAGGAGTAGGAATATTCATTAGTGCTTAGGGCAGGGGTTCTCAAACTGGGGGTCAGGACCCCTCAGGGGGTCGTGAGATATTATGTGGGAGCTCACGAGCTGTCAGCTTCCACTCCAAACCCTGCTTTGCCTTGAGCATTTAAATGGTGTTAAATATATAAAAAGTGTTTTTAATTCATAAGCGGGGGGTCACACTCAGAGGCTTGCTATATGAAAGGGGTCACCAGTGCAAAAGTTTGAAAATCACTGGCTTAGGGCTCTAGCTCAGGAGTTAAGCTCTGGGTTCAATTCCTTGCTCTGGGGAAAGTCACTCAGCCTCTCTGTGCAATGAGGATGGCTGCCCTGTCCTGCCCCACTGGGGCATGTGAGATTACATCCTGTAAAGATTGTGAGGTGCTCAGATACTAGGATTGCCAACTTTCTACTCACACAAAACCAAACACCCTTGCCCTGCCCCTTCTCTGAGGCCCCGACCCCACTCACTCCATCTCCCCCTTGCTCTCTCCACCCTCATTCACTCATTTTCACCAGGCTGGGTCAGGGTTTTGGGGTACGGGAGGGGGTGGGGGCTCTGACTGGGGGTGCAGGCTCTGGGATAGGGCCAGGGATGAGGGGTTTGGGGAGCAAGGGGGACTCCAAGCTGTGGGGTGGAGCCAAGGGATTCGGAGTATGGAGGGGGCTCCGGCCTGAGGCAGGGGGTTGGAGTGCGGGAGGGGGTACGGCCTCTGGGCTAGGGTGCGGGTTCTGTGGTGGGGCCAGAAATGAGGAGTTCAGGGTGTGGGAGGGGGATCAGGGCTGGGGCAGGGGGTTCGGGTGCAGGGGGGTAAGGGCTCTAGCTGGGGGTAAGGGCTGTGGGGTGGGGCTGGGGATGAGGGATTTGGGGTGCAGGAGAGGGCTCCGGGCTGGGGCTGAGAGGGCGGGAGGGGGCTCAGGTCTGGGGCAGGGGGTAGGGGCACGGGAAGGGCTCAGGGGTGCAGGCTCCAGGTAGCAACCTCAAGCAGCTCTCGGAAGCAGTGGCATGTCCCCCCTCCAGCCCCTACATGGAGGTGCAGCCAGGTGGCTCTGCGTGCTGTCCCATCCACAGGCACCGCCCCCACAGCTCCCATTGGCCATGGTTCCTGGCCAATGGGAGCTGCAGAGCTGGCGCTTGGGGCAGGGACAGCATACGGAGCCCCTTGGCTGCATAGGAGCCAGAGGGGGAACATGCCGCTGCTTCTGGGAGCCGCACAGAGCCATGGAAGGCAGGGAGTCTGCCTTAGTCCCAATGCATTGCCGACTGGACTTTCAACAGCCCGGTCAGCAGTGCTGACAGAGCTGCCAGGGTTCCTTTTGACCAGGCATTCCGGTCAAAAACCGGACACCTGGCAACTCTATCAGATACTGTGCTGATGGGGAAGGGGACGTCCAAGGCCCTGAGAGAGCTTGCTGAGCCTTGATGGGAAAGTAGCCCCTAGGTTCTGTGGACTGAGGCCCAGATGGACTGACTGGGGAAGAATCCCTCTGTGGCTTGTGCTATAGTAAACTCTGGGGGTTTAGAGACCCTGGTGCAATGCCCAGACTTGCTGTGTCTCTCCCTGGAGCTCAGGAGATGGGAGCACTGCGTAAGCCACGGGCTTCTTCCATGGAGGCGAAGGCGCTTCAGCCCACATAGCCCACTGACTTTATATCAGTACTCAGGAGGTTCCTACCTACCTTCCCCTCTCACAGAGGCATCTGCAACACAAAGGGTAGGGTGAGAAAGAGGCAAAACCCCACCTGGGGCACATAAGGCCTGCGATGGGGAGAGGAAAGACCCTGAACTGTGGAGACTGGAGCATCACCAATCTGACTGCAGTTGTGATGGGTGTGCTGGTGCTGGGGCCATGTCATCAGAAGTGCCGTCTTGGAGAGCAGTTATTATATGTATTGGCTTAGTGCCTAGAGGCCAGGGACTGTAGTGTGCTGGGTGCTGTGCAAACATAATGATGACAATTCCCTGCCCTGAAAAGCTTACAACTGATGTCTCTAACAAACAGACAGACAGAAGGGGGGTAAAAGTGAGAGGTAAAACTGAGGTCCTGAGCATTTGTGGTCATCAGAAATCTCCTGGAACTTTTCAGAAGAGCTGGAGTGTCAGCCCTCATGTTCTGGCCCAGTTCCAATTCAGGAATCAGATTGTTGCAGCTATTTCGGTTGGATGCTGTCTTCTTCTTCACTTCTCTTCCTAAATGGTTGTGTGCTATAGCTGACTCTGTTAAACAGCTGCTGTGTTCCTCTCAGGAGATGGTTGCATTTCTATGGCAGGGGAATGCGTGGAAAATCTGTACAGCCCTACCTGACTCTCTGAGATGAAAAGTGCTAGGGAGCTGAAAGGTAACAGTTAGGACTCTGGCCCTTGGAGCAGCCGTGGGGGAAGCACTGACAGTGGTGTGGCTCTATGCAGGCGCAATGCCAAGAACTGGGCCAGGGTAGAAGTGACATGTCTACATGCAGGAGAGTGGCTGCTTGCACATGGGGATGTGGAAGTGCAGTGTTTTTCGCTGTCTGCCGAAGCAGTGTCTGAAAGGTAGGGTGGGAAATTCAGAGACTACGAAATCATGGCTCGCTGTGACATATTCATGGCCTTTGCCTCCTCTCCACTCTGGCAGCTGCTGGGAACAGGCTTTCTGCTCTTGGTGACCTGAGAATGCTGTGGTTGAATACTTCCAGTCCGTGCACATCCCCAGCCTCACCACCCTATCCCAGCTTGTGTAATATGGCACTGACAAGCCCTGCCCACCTCCGCAGTCTGATCATGGGGCAGACTGCGGTGATGGGTGGGCTGTAGATACACTGCCACAAGAGCTAGGATCCCAGGGGGAGAGGAGACATTGATTTCAGACGCTTTAAAGAGCCTGGTTTTGATCGCTCTAATCCTGAACAAACCTACAAAAGCCTTTCCCAAGTCATGCCCTGTGTGTGCTCCCCCCTACACCTATCCCCACCTCCCCAATTTCATTAGGGGCATTTCTTCCCTCCTTTCCTCCTCTCTACTGCTGGGCCCGGAGCTCTCTAGATCTAAACAAATGGGGGAGGAGGAAGAAAATGTTGGAACTAGGCCATTTGTGGCATGGCTTTAAATATTCATCAACCCATCAATAATCCATGGAGCTAAACTCTGTTTGAATGTTGCAGTGTCTGCATGTGCCCAGCAGGAGATGAAGTTTGCTAACAAGACCTTTCCTGCAGGGAAGGGAACTGAGAGCTCAGCTCTTTGTTCACAACGTGTTTGGAGGGTTTTTTACCAAGAAAAGCAGAGCTCCTTTGAGCTTTTAGACCGGGAGCTCAGCTGCAAGGTGTGCTGCTGAAATGCTTTTCATAGGAAGATTGGTGGGGATGTGGTCTAATGCAGAACTCTCTGGGGCACACATGGCATATAGGAACTGCCAGACTGGATCAGACCTGAGGTCCATCTAGTTCAATGTCCCATCTCTGACAGGGCCAGCACCAGAGGCTGCAGAGGAAGGTCTAAGATCCCTCAGTTGCTGAAGTGGGATAATCTCCCCATCACATAAATCTCATCCTGAGCAATAATAGAGACTGACTTAAGCCCTGAAGCATGAGGTTTGATATCTCTTCAAAAACTTTGTTAGCATCAGTTATTCTAAAGCTGGATGCCCTTGTTATCCATATAGATGTTCAATCCCTTTGTGAAACTTGCTCTCATTGCTTAGTGGGCCAGGGCTGAGTCCATGTCTGTTCCCCACTGAGAGCAGGACCTGAGATACACCTCCCTACCCATCTGAAGTTTCTATATCCATCTAGATGCCCCCTGATATCAGGGCCTGTTGTGCTGGGGCGAGAGAGAGGCTCCTCCAAAGAGCTGACATTCTAAATAGGCAGGGGGTAGTAGACAAATAGACTATGGCAGGGCAGTCTTAAACCCAAGTGTGAGAATAGCATAACAAGCATGGGACTCAGAGGCCATAGAGAGCTTTGTAATTAGTTTACTCTCAGATGGTTCCATTCCCTGGCATAGTACATGGGAATATAAATATGTAGGTGTGCTCATGTGCACATTGAGTTCAGATTCTTGCCCTTCCTCCAATATTTCTCTTTCTGCTGTGAAGTGTGAAGCCACACGTCCTCTCTTCAGAATCAGATCCATCGCTCCCCTCCCGAAAAATAACAAGAAAAAATCAGAGTTCAGATCCAGAGCTTTGAAAAAAAATTCCCCAGGCTTTGTAGGAAGGTTTGATTGACACAGAAAAACATAAACCAAAGGCTTGGTACCTTTCGAATTAGTAACTATATCATAAAATTGAGGAGAAAAATCTCTTATTGCTTTATTAAACTATAGGAACATAGGAATTGCCTGAATGGATCAGACCCAAGGTCCAATGCAGTATCCCACTTCTGACAGTGGCCAGCGGCAGATGCTTCAGAGGAACATGGGATAATCTGCTCCTCACATTGGTCTCATCCTGGTCTCTAATAGCTAGAGATTGGCTTAAGTACTGCAGAACAAATTTGTGGTCATCAATGACAACTCGGGGTATTCTTGTTATCTATACAGATATCCAGTTCCTTTTGGAATTTTGTTAAGTTCTTGGTCTCAGCAGCTTCCCTTGGCAATGAGATCCAGTCTAATCACACTTTGTGTGAAATATTTCCTTTGATCAGTTTTGGATTTCACATCTTTTTATTTCATTGAATATCCTCTTGTTTTTGTGTGATGAAACACAGAGAACAGACACTCCGATATCCCTTCCCTATACTATTCTTTATTTATATACTTTTAGCACATCCCCTCTTACTTGTCTCTTTTCTAAGGTAACATTTCACATCTTTTCAATCTCTCCTCATAGAGTTTTTTCAGACCCTTGATCCTTCTCATTGCTCTTCTCTGAACCCACTCCAGTTCTGCTCTATTCTTTTGGAGATGGGGTGACCAGTCCTCCACACAGGATCCCAAATGAGGCCACATCATTGAATTAGATAAAGGCATTATAATATTTTTGATATTATTCTCCATCCTGATCCTTATGCATCCTAACATCTTGTTTGCTTTTTTGACTGCAGAGGTCTCCATTGAGCTGTCTGTTTTGATGCCCACATCCCCTTCTTGAATTGATAGCTAATTTAGAGCCAGTTAGATGTAAGAGAAGTTTACATTTCTCCCTCCCATGTGCATTACTTTGCATTTGTTGACTTTAAATTTCCATTTGCCATCATGCTGCCCATTCACTTAGCTTGTTTAGGTCTCTCAGAAGTTCTCCACAGTCCTCTCTGATCCTGACTAACCTAAATCACTTTGAGTGATCTGCAGATTTTGCTACCTCACTGCTCATTTCCCTTTCAAGATCATTAATCAATGTATTAAACAATGTGGGACTTAGTATGAAACCCTGAGGCCTACACTGTTCACCTTTTGTCCTGGTAAAAATTCGCCATTTAATCTTACTCTTTGCTTTCTGCCTGTTAGCCAGTTTTTAATCCATGACAATACTTTGCTTCTCACTCTGTGACAACTTAGCTTCTTTAGTAGCCTCTTGTGCAAGGACCTTGTCAAAGGTCTTTTGGAAGTCTAAATAAATTGTGTCAACCAGTTCTCCTCTATATAAACACATACATACACACGTAGTCTGTTGGGGGAACACTAGGGTTACCATACGTCCGGATTTCCCCGGACATGTCCGGCTTTTTGGTCTCCAAATCCCCGTCCGGGGGGAATTGCCAAAAAGCCGGACATGTCCAGGGAAATAGGGAGGCTAGGATCTCTGAATCTGTGTGTGTTGGTCGCCTGCTGTGACATCATCTCGGTGCGACACTCGGCTCCTGCCCAGGGCATGCTGGGGGCTGTAGTCCGGCCGGGCCTCACGCTCCAGGGAGAGCTGGGAGAGGGGAGCGGCCGAGAACTACAACTCCCAGCGGCCCCTGCGACGCGACCAACCTGCCCCTGTGAGGCAGCAAGCCGTCGGGGGAGGGAGGGCGCGGGCCCCTGTCCTTTGGGTGGGGGGTGTCTCTGGGCGCCGCTCGGCAGCCATCGCAGGACTTGGGGGCGCCCCGGGGGGGTTGTGGACGCCAGCGCGTTGCGGGGAGCCGGCACTGTCGGGATTTGCGTCCCCCTGGGGCTGGAGCTGCGCCCCCGGCCCCGGGCACCAGTCACGTAGGGTTACCATACGTCCGGTTTTTCGGCAATCAAACCCCCATCCGGGGGGAATTGCCAAAAAGCCGAACATGTCCGGGAAAAATACCGGACGGGCACTTCCTCTCCCGCGGCTCCTCTGCTCCTCCCCTGACTCAGACTTCAGCTCTGTTTAAGAGCCAAGCTGCCCGAGCCAGCGCTACCGGCTTCGGGCAGCCCCCGTGCCTCCGGACCCCAAGCTGCCGGCCGGGCACTTCCCTTCCCGGGCTCCAGCTGCTCTGCTCCGGCGGCTGGGGTCCGGAGGCACGGGGGCTGCCCGAAGCCGGTAGCGCTGGCTCGGGCAGCTTGGCTCTTAAACAGAGCTGAAGTCTGAGTCAGGGGAGGAGCAGAGCAGCTGGAGCCGGGGAGGAGAAGTGCCCGGCTGGGGTCCGGAGGCAAGGGGGCTGCCGAAGCCGGAGTGCTCGGGCAGCTCGGCTCTTAAACAGAGCCGAAGAGTCAGGGGAGGAGCAGAGCAGCTAGAGCCCGGGAGGGGAAGTGCCCGGCCGGGGGCGCAGGGTCCGGAGGCATAGGGGCTGCCCGAAGCTCGAGCGCTACCGGCTTCACGGGTTTGCCGGGCAGCCTCCAGACCCTGCGCCCCCGGCTGGGCTCTTCCCCTCCCGGGCTCCAGCTGTGCTGGGGAAGCGCCAGCCGGGGGCGCAGGGTCTGGCAGCTGCCCGGCAAACCGTGAAGCCAGTAGCGCTTGGGCAGCCCTTTTCGCGTGTCTGGGAGGGAGGAGGGGGAGTTAGGGCGGGGACTTTGGGGGAATGGGCGGAGTAGGAGCGGGGTCGGGGTGGGAAAGGGGTGGGGCCAGGGCCCGTGGAGTGTCCTCTTTTTTTATTTTTTAAATATGGTAACCCTAGGGAACACACAACTGCCCACTTCATCCTGCCCTGAATTAGGACAGCTTTACGCTAGGTTGAAAGCCAGCAGTTCTGTGTGATGGCTTGGCTGATGGCAAATGGGAGGGGAAGTGACCAACAAGACAATCTCTAATGAAGATGTGATCTGCCTTCTGAGTACATTGCGAATCCCTGCACGAAGGGGAGCTGGGGTTTGTTCTGCTTCGTGCATCATCGCTGCACTGTCAGCTGCATTCTGATTGTGTGTAAGTGGCAGGTTTTCAGAAGGATTCAGCCCACTGGATGGGTGCGGAGCCATTTTGAAAATGTGGCCAGAGCTGTCACAGAGAGAGCAGCTGGATAGTGAGGACTTTGGAAAATTGGCTCATGTTCAGATCCCTAAATGGGAGCAGGGCTCATTTTGAAATCTGGACTGATATGTCTAGATGATCTAAATGTTCAATCCTGAATCCATTTAGCAAATTATTTCCTATTACAACTGCATTATTCTCTGGACTTCGGGCACCGTACAGCGCCTACCTTTCAGCTCCATAAAACAGATAACTGCCATCTTCTAACCTTTGGTACTGATAAATTGTGCTGTTGTGTGAATAATATCACCCTGAGCTGCAGTAATGCTTTATGCAATCTCTCCATCTGGTTTTAAAATAACATGTAATTAAATCTCAGCCATGGTTATTAAGAATCGTGGGGGGTGGGGGAAGAAATAGTGTATTAGGTTGTATTTAAATGCACTAAATGTATGCAAAGCAGGAGGCTGCAAAATCGCTTAAGTTCAGATTTACCAAATTGCATGCACAAATATCCCAGTTCCAGACCTGGTCACTGCTCCTACTGGTGGCTTGTGTGCACACTTGCAATAATTGCACATGGGCACAACTCTGCACGTCTGGCTCTTAGCATAAACTCAGGAAATACAGAATGAAACACCAAAAGGTAGAAGATGTAAGATGTGGGTGTGTGCATGATGTGCGTTGGTATGTGTGTGCGTCCACTACAGTGTGCGTTGGTGGGTCAGTGGGTGTGTCAAGTATACAGTGCATGTGTGTGCATGTATCTAGTATGATGTGTGTGTTTTGTGTCTTTTGTGTATGTATCTAGTTTGGGGTGGGCATATGTCTAGTACAGTGCATGTGTGTTGCTTTGGTGTGGGTATGTGTCTACTGCCATGTCTGTGACGCTTGTTGTGCGTGTGTTTAGGACAGTGTGCATGCATGTTGTGTTGGTGTGGGTGAGCCTATGTGTGTTTTGCATTGGTTTGTATATGTGTCCAGTACCATGTGAATGTGTGTAGATTTCTTGATGACATTAATGCATTGCTTTGTGAAGTCTGCTTGCCTGCACTCGGTCAAAACTCTGGTCCATTTTTCAACCATCAGCTGACCAAGCCCAGGCTTAAAAAACAGTGTATGTGTGTGTATGTGTGTCTGTCTGTCTGTCTTCCTGCTTGCAGTTGTTTCTGAAAAGCAGGGAAAATGCTGGCAATAAAAACAAAAAACAACCTTGGAAAGAGCTATTTTTCTTCTAGCCTTTTTTTTTATTCCAACCAATCCATTGAGTTTTACTGCTTCATCTTTCATTACAGCAATCACAGTCTTATACATAACATAATAGAAATACATAATAAAACACACAGTGTATCAGTAGGTGGATATTGCTGGCCTAGCAAACCCTATGTAAATGCACTGCAGAGAGCATTCCAGCACCAGACGCATTGCAAGCGGGGAAGGGGGTTCAGCGGTCAGGTCTCAGTCCCTTGGACTGGGTTTGACATCTATTGAGCATAAGCTCTTACCAGCCACAGTGGGGCTAGAAATGCCCCAGGCTGGTGCACTCATGGTGAGAGGAGACAAAGGGAGTGTCAGGAATGGCAGAGTAGGTAAAGCATGGGGCCCAGTAGGAGAGAGCAGAGGCCAAGATGGAGGCTTACCTCCCAGTGGATGGCAACACTGACATTCCCACTGAACAAATTCACTTTGCAGACCTATTTCCTATGATTTCCCTCTGCTCTCCATTCATAGCCTGCCAGAGCCATGAATGGCAGCAGCTCTTGTACTCAGCTATCTATAATAACTCTACACACTTAGGACCAATCCAAAGGCCACTGCAGCCAGTAGAAAGATTCTCATTGACTCCAGTATTGGGCCAGATCCTTATATAGCACATTTACAAAGCTCTTTACAAAGCAGGAATATTACTGGGGTGCCACTGAGCCCCCTGACCCACCAGCCTGGGCTCCCTCTCACACTGTACTGCTGTGACAAGCTGCAAAGTCCTCCAGACTGCACTTTCACCAGCATTCATACAGGTAGGGACACAACCCGCTGCAGTTACACACAGGCTCTCTAACCACCAGCTTCCCAGCCTGGGACCCCAGAGCAGTACTGTCCGGTACTGGTCAAATCTGGCCAGTATATGGGTATAATACCCGGTCTGACTCTCCCTCAATGTGAAGAGGACCATGCACACTTGTGGTAACCAAGCTGAGATTTTCCCCAGACACCTTAGTCAAACGCACACTGGTTTGGATTAAAACATAAAATATGTTTATTAACTACAAGTGATTATAAGTGATAGCAAACAGATTAAAGCAGATTACCTGGTAAATAAACAAAACTGAGTTTAACAAACTAGATAGGTAGGATATGAATTAGCAAATTCTCACCCTGAGTGATAAACAGGCTGGCAGATTCTTAAGGCATAAGCTGCCTGGGTTTTTTCCAGATTTTTATACACAGGCTAGAAATCCCTTTGGCCTGTGACCGTCACTTCCCCCCTGTTCAGACTTTATTCCTCCAGTGTTTCCAGGTATGTTGTTGTAGGGAGAGTGAGGTACTATCATGATGTCATTTTCCCCCTTTTTTATCTTCTTCCCACTTGCTGGAAAGCTCTTTTGCTGTGACCTGGGTCAAACAGTTCCCATTGTGTAGTGCTATCTCTGAGAGATTTCTATTGTACACAGTCCCTGGGGTAATCCATGTGCTTGTGTGCATTTTCTCAATAAGCCATTAACGTTGTTTGGCCTTTTTACTGTTGTACCTGAAAGGCTGCTTGTGGGTGTTTTCAACCTCACAACATGTTTCAGTAACACATACATAGCCAAATTTCATAGCGTCACATACAATGATAGTACATACAATCCAACGAGATATTAATGTCTAGCAGATACAGACTTTTAGAATGATACCTCACAAGGCATACTTAGTACAAAACATATCCTAATTACATGACAGTGGTGAATATTGGGGTGCCAGGGTTTCACACTATGCACTTAGGGCCAATCCAAAGGCTGCTGCAGCCAGTGGAAAGATTCTCATTGACTTCAGTGTTGGGCCAGACGCTTACATAGCACATTTTCACCATATTTTCATAGCACCAGCCCAATGGCTGTACATAAAGGATGGGATGGTACCAGCTGGTGTATTGGGAGAGGCAAAGTAGCCTGGTTTTGTTCTGCATCCAGATTCTTGCAAACATAATACAGGAGGACAATGTAACCCTTTTGCAAAAAGATTGTGGCTTCAAACAGCAAAATTCTCCCCCAGGGCAAATCCACGTGTTTCTGTGCCTCTTCCGTTTTTCTTAGTGACAATATCTATTATTGTTCCTTTGCACAGAACAATGGGGGGAAGGGGTGAGCACTTTCCAGTCTGTGAAAATTTGATCTTTTTTCCCCCCACCTTAAGTGAGAATTATTTTCACTTGGCTTCAATTAGCACAGAAGGACTTTCGAGAGATTTCCAGATGCACTAGCTGGGTTTGTTGTTTTAAGTATCTACAGCTATCTTTTCAAAATACCTCTGTGTGTCTGAATAGAAGCAGCTTCCTAACAGTGCTGTGAATCAGAACTGGAACCTGAGAATAGAACAGGATGCACATAAGAGACTATAGGAACATTTACAGTCCCACTGACAATCTAGCCCTCCTAGAATGTTCCAGGTTCAGGGACTGGGAAACACTCATCTGATCATAGCCAAGTGCTGGTTTACCTGCTCAGCCAAACTTATCAACTGGGGCCTGTAATGCAGGTAAATCACTTCCCATTAGCATGCCTGGATCCATGATACTTTTGGGATCCTGTTCAGGATCTTCCAGTTATTGCTTTAATTAGATACAAATTAGAAAGCAAGGGAGGAGGTTGGAGTAAGACATGCACAAAAACCTCAGCCCAGGGATAAAAATACACTCTAGGGCGCCAGATTTTCAGCCAGTGTAAAGCCACTGATGTCAATGGATCTAGCCCCACATGGCCCAGTGATAGGAGTGGGCAGCATGCTCCATTAGCACATAGCTCATGGCCTTAGGTTATCATCTGGAATTCTATCTCAGAGAACGTTCCCCACGGCCAGGTGAGATGAAAGGATCCCAGTGCAGTTTCTGTTAGGGAAACAAAATATGTTTGCTTTTCCAGTAGAGTTCTGTACCAATGCGATGCCGCTGGGGATGAGAGGGGAGTGGGGCCTGCTGCATCTGCCTGTCTCTGCCTCTCACTGAATAGATTTGTAATAGGCTACAGGGCTCTCATTTCAGGAGATGAATAATTTAGAAGTGGTATTTAAAGATTCAGTTGAGTTTTTCCAGACTCTTCAAACTGGTCTAATTTATTTATTTTTAAAGGATTTTCTTTCTGCCTTGCCACTCTTAGTTCCTCATCCTTAGGTTCCTTCAGGCTCTAGTTCCTTTGTTCTGCTTCCTTGAGCTGTTTTTTTTTTTTTTGGCTGTGCCAGCAGAGGTGTGTCTGGCGGGACTGACTGCCATTCATTCCCCTACTGGCATTTCTTCCCCCACACTATGAACTTTCCATGCATTTGATCAAATTATATTACCTAGGCAGGGAAGGCAACATTAACTCAGCTATGCATACCACCCCAAATACATGGCAGAATCAGGCCCTAGATACATGCATCTTGTCTCAGATTCAGCTGCTTAGATTTATCTCATTGAAGCTGAGAATCTTGTCAGTTCCATGCCATGTAGCTGTTCAGTGTGTGAAAGCTGCCCATCTGTCTTGCCGATTTCCAATCACCATGTGATCTATTCGGGAGGAGGAGAATGCCAGCCATATGGGCTGGGTGATGGGCAGTGTTGAGGCGTGATGCACCCCCAGAACAGCCACTCCTTGGCCGCTTTGCCATGTGCCTCTTTGGCTGGCACAGTCAGAAGTGTCACACTTGAAAGGGGCAGAGGGTTTGATTGCTGCACATTCCAAAGCTTGTCTATAATTGTCACAATGCCATCTAGTGGCGAATAGTAGCATTCCACAGCCCAGCTGAGAAACCTAACCAAAGACATTTCAGCTTCTTATACTATAATGATTGTTGCTCTATAAATAGCAAGGAGAGACTGGAAGAGGAATGGACCTGGGCTCCCAAAAAATGCTGGGCCTGATGAGAGCTTTTAAAGCCACTGGATGGAGTGAGAAGGGGCTGCCCAGTACCTGGAGGAACTCTTGCTGACTCAGCCAGAATTCCAGCTGGGTCTCCCAGGCAAAGCACACTGGAGCTGCAGTTTTGCCATCCTTTGGAAGGAGGCAACATGCATTCTCATGTAGTTTCATGGAGTGGAGGCAGAGGCGTACCCTCTCTTGTCCTTTTCTGGGCACAGACTAGCTTTGACAGCACTAGCCTTGTACAGTGCCTTCACTTCCCCCAGTTTGATTGTGGCTAGCCCACAAATGGCCTTGTGCCTTCTCTGTACCCCATCTGTACCATTGCAGGACCAGCCACGATCAGCACAAGGGTGACAGGAACATCCCACGCTTCACAGCATCAGTTCAGACTTTTCTTTCCCTTGCATGGTGTGTTTGTATGGGGGGAGAGGGACAGTTGGTGACATATCAGTTTCTTGCATCCAGTCAGGGGAGTTGAAAAAAGATTCCAGCACCATCAGTTTATTCCTCCTGCCAAGCCCCCTTCTGGTGCTAGCCTGAGCTGGGCCTTGGCAAGGAAAGAACACAGTCATCAGAGCCTGCAAAGTGGCTTTCTGTTGTGTGCTGCTGATTTGGGGCCATATGCACCCTCCCCTGTGTCCGATTGCCCAGAAAGGGAGCACTGATCTGCCTGCCACGAGGCCTGGGCTGGGCCACCACTGGACCAGGTACCCTTTGCCACAGTAGCTGAGTCACAGCGTTCACTAGAACAGGATTCCACCCATGTTCAGGGACTTGCCCATCAGCACTTGTGTCCCTGCAGTGCTGCTCCCCCGACTGATCCCCAGGCCTAAAAATCCTCCAAGGGGCAGTCACTGATACTCCGGGCAGCAGGAAGCACAGACTCCTACAGCTGTCCTTAGAAGGGATGGTGGCCTGTGGAACAGCTGTTCCCCAGACTCTGCCTCCTCTCCCTTCAGCTACCGCCCATGGCCATGCAACAAAGAGGATATTATGATACTACTTGGGCACCTTCTCCCTCGGTGCAACTGATTCCCCTCCACATCACACAGCAGAGGGAAGCAAACAATACTTAGCCTGTGTGATGGGTTCCCCGCAGGGTGCCACCTGGAATTGAGGTAACACTGAGTCCCCCTGACCCACCAGCCTGGGCTCCCT
The DNA here is from genome assembly GCF_027887155.1 of Malaclemys terrapin pileata. Classification (NCBI taxonomy): domain Eukaryota; kingdom Metazoa; phylum Chordata; order Testudines; family Emydidae; genus Malaclemys; species Malaclemys terrapin. The sequence goes on from NC_071514.1 coordinate 47,580,086, forward strand.
CTCACACTGTGCTGCTGTGACAAGCTGCAAAGCCCTCCAGCCTGCACTTTCACCAGCATTCACACAGGTAGAGACACACCCAGCTGCAGTTACACACAGGCTCTCTAGCCTCCAGCTTCCCAGCCTAGGACCCGAGAGCAGTACCATCTTGCCTGGTCAAATCTAGCCGGTATATGGGTTTTACACCCAGTCTGCCTCTCCCTCAGTGTGAAGAGAACAATGCACACTTGTGGTAACGAAGCAGAGATTTTTCCCAGTCACTCCAGTCAAAGCTCACTGCTTTGGATTAGAACATAAAACAAGTTTATTAACTAGAAAAAGATAGATTTTAAGTGGTTATAAGTGATGGCAAACAGATCAAAGCAGATTATCTAGCAAATAAACAAAAAATGCAAACTAAGCTTAATATACTAAATAGATTGGATATGAATTAGCAGATTCTCACCCTGAGAAATAATACCAGCAGACTGCAGATTCTTAAGGGGCAAGCTGCACTTGCTTTACAGCTTGGAATTCCCAGGTCTTTCATACACAGGCTAAAAATCCTTTTGGCCTGGGTCCAGCATTTCCCCCAGTTCAGTCTTTGTTCCTCAAGTGTTTCCAGGAGTCTTCTTGTGTGGGGAGTGAAGAACACCAGAGGATATTACTCCTTGCCTTATATAGCTTTAGCATATGGCTGGAACCCTTTATTTCAAAACTTGGTTCCCAGACTGGTTTGTGGAAAAATACTGACATCCCAAGATGGAGTCCAGAATCATGTGGCCTGGTCACATGTCCTTGTAGAGTCATAGAAGCCATTACTTACAGGCTATCTGGAGTGATCTCAGGAAGGCTCGCCAGGTGAGGAATAAGCATCTTCTAAGGCCTATTGTTCTCCCTAATGGCCTATTGCACTGAATAGGTCCTTCCCAACCAGCTATCTAGACTGAAAGCATCTTGTGTAGTGGGCATTACCCAGGTGTAATTACATTTGAAGTACACATACATAGTCAGTATTTATAACTTCAGATACAAAAATGATACATGCCTACAAATAGGATAATCATATTCAGCAAATCATAACTTTTCCAATGACATCTCACATGACCTGTTCTGCAAAAAATGCATCATAATTATGCTCTAACCATATCATAATAATATCACTATGAAGAATATGGGGTGCAGTGTCACAGCCTGTACTCTAGCAGGGACAGAATGGGAGCCTCTGGAGAGCCTGTCTCAAACTTCATAAGTCACAAATGAAATGGCCTAAGGAGTCATTATGTACCCCACTCTTGGGGGCTGTTAATCTGGGTCCCACTGTCTGGTGCAGAAGGAGCCTGTAGTCCGGAGAGGCCCTAGTTCAGTTGGGTGCAGGAGTGGCTGCAGATCAGGAATAAGGAGACGCGTGAGCGTGAGGGGGAGATCACATAGGTCAAAGGATCAGGTATCTGAGCATGTTTGAATGTTCAGACTGTAAGATCGAACTGCAGTTGAGAGAGATCATTTTTATAGCTCTATTGAGAGGTATTCCTCCATCAAATTATTCTCTTTCATTTTGAATTAATATCCATCCTCTTTTACACTACATGTGCATTCCAGTATAGCTATCCCAGCAGTGCCCCCTAGTGTAGACACCATGTATTCCAACAGAAGGGGTTTTTCTGCGGTGTAGTAACACCACCTTCCCGAATAAATTTTTTTTTCTTTTACTTAATTGGCCTCTCAGAGTTGGTAAGACAACTCCCACCTGTTCATGCTCTCTGTATGTGTGTATATATATTTCCTCAATATATGTTCCACTCTATATGCATCCGAAGAAGTGGGCAGTAGCCCACGAAAGCTTATGCTCTAATAAATTTGTTAGTCTCTAAGGTGCCACAAGTACTCCTGTTCTTTTTGCGGATACAGACTAACACGGCTGCTACTCTGACACCTTCCCGAATGACATTAGTTATGCCAGAAGCACTCTGCTGTTGGCATAGCTATGTCTGCACTTGGGTTGGCCAGCATCGCTCTGGTAGCTACGGGGGTGATTTTTTCACCCCTCTGATTGACATAGATATGCCAGCAGAATTTTCTAGTGCAGACCTGCCCTCCCTCTAAAAACTCAAGACTATCATTCTCCTCATTGTCATAATCTCCCAGCACTCCAGCGAGGATAGCAGGGAACTAGCTAGACACTTTAGGCCAAATTCTGGTCTTAATGACAACCCCTGTGCAGCCCCAGTTAAGCCACACAAGAAGAATAGTGGGCAAGGTATGGCCTTGTGGGTTTTGAACACATCGGGTCAGATCAGTGAGCATCAATCAAATACAGTGAAGAGCTAAGATGTTCAGAAGCTCTCTGCCTTCTTTGGGTGTCCAACGGACCAGGGCAGCTCTCTCACTCTCCACCGGGCGGGATTCATCTCCATGAAGGGGGTGATTTCCATGTGATCTCAGTGCTGGATGAATGAGGAGTGGGGCCCCCGGCACATTTGTCATGCAGGGTTAAGCGGATTAATAAAGAAGGCCCATAAATCAGCTAATGTGAATCTGGCAGATATTTATGGCCTTGTTTCACTTCTCAAAGGGATTAAGTGTTGGGCAATTTATTTCCCTCCCCCCGGCAATAATTAACCCAAGAGCAAAAGGCCCTGAGCTGAGCTCAGAGCCAAGGAGGATTTAAAGAGATTGGACAGCAGACCAGACCCAAAGAGCTCCTAGAAAAGGTGCTATTTTCCAGACCATGTTGTAGCTGGATGGTCCAGGCCATGTGGCACAAAGTTGCCACTGATGGTGAACTACCAAAGCCAGGGCGGCAAAAAAGCCACCCGCCGCCCCCCCACCCCCAGCACGGCAGGGGAGGGCGCCGAACAATCCCCCACCGGCCGGAGCGCCGGGGGGAGGGCGGAGAGCCCGCCACGGCTCTGCTCTCCCCGGCGGCCCGAGCACCGTGAGGAGGGCGGGGAGCCCGGCCAGGGCTCTCCACTCTCCCCGGTGGCCCAAGCGCCGGGGGGAAGGCGGAGAGCCCCCGGCGGCCAGAGCGCCGGGAGGAGGGCGGAGAGCCCGCCACGGCTCTCCACTCTCCCCGGCGGCCAGAGTGCTGAGGGGAGGGCGGAGAGCCCCCGGCGGCAGGAGCGCCGCGGGGAGGGTGGCGAGCCCAGTCGTGGCCCCGCTCTCGGGCCGGAGCGCCCCGCCGCTCCGCCCCCCTCCAGGCGCCGCCCCAAGCACATGCTTGGTGGGCTGGTGCCTGGAGCCGGCCCTGACCAAAGCTCTGGCAAATCAATATTGAGAAGGCCCCAAAAAGCTGGAATGGTTTCTTAAACTTTTCAGGTGTGTTTTATATTGGTCTGGGAACCATTTTGCATCAGTGTGTAATGATGTACTGGAGGTGTAGTGTCACTCTGCTGACTCAGGCTGGCAACCAGACTCAGTATAGACGTATATAAGGTCACAGGACATTAAGGCCTAAGCAGAGGTGAAAGTAAGCTGGTATGCCCCATAGTGGATCGGCTTCCCCGGCGGCTGGAGCCCCGGGCACTTTAAATTGCCGCCAGAGCCCTGCTGCGGGAGCCCTGGGGAAGCAGCAGTGGGGCTCAGGCAGCGATTTAAAGGGCCCAGGGTGCCTGCCGCAGCTACTGCCCTGGGCCCTTTAAATCATCCCTGGAGCCCTGGGGCAGCAGCATCGGGGTTCCAGCGGCTATTTAAAGGATCCAGGGTTGCGGCAGCCACTACCACCCCAGCCCTTAAAATAGCCCCTGGAGCCCCGCCACCACCTCCCCAGGCAGCAAGACTCCAGGGACGACTTAATGGGGCCGGGGCTCCGGTACCCGCTACCGCCCCGGCTCTTTAACATGCCGCCAGAGCACTGCCACTGCTACCCCAGGGCATCCAGCAGCAGGGCTCCAGGGACAATTTAAAGGGCCCAGGGTGGTAGCGGCAGCCGAAGCCCCGGGCCCCTTAAATCACCGCCCAAGCCCCCGGCTGCTGCTTCTACCCCAGGGCTCTGGCAGCGCGGCTGGGGTGACGATTTAAAGGGCTCCCACCGCCGCTACCCTCCGGGGCCCTTTAAATAGCCACCCGAGGCCCGCTGCTGGAGCCCTGGTGTAGCAGCAGCAGGGCTCTGGCGGTGATTTAAAGCGCTAGGGGCTCCTGGCTGCCGCTACTGCAGTGGAGCCCCGGGCCCTTTAAAGCTCCATCAGAGGCTGGGGCCCCCTCTGATGGTGATTTAAAGTGCCCCGGGCTCCACTGTGGAAGCAGCAGCTAGGGCCCTGGGTCCCTTAAATTACCCTCGGGGCTCCCAGTCACCTCTGCAGCTGGTAGCTCTGGGGGTGATTTAAAGGGCCCAGGGCTCCCAGCTGCTGCTACCCCAACCCCAGCCCTGGGCCCTTTAAATCCTGATTTAAAGTGCATGGGGATTTAAAGGCTACGCCTCTTCCAGTAGAGGCCACGCCTCTTCCGGTTGAGGCCCAGCCCCCTCCTAAGGACTCCTTTAAGTTACTTTCACCCCTGGGCCTAAGGGTCCTAGTCAATGGTGGTTCTCTGGTTTGCAAGGTACCTAGGCCTAGTGGCCGTAGTCTCTGAGGAGTCCCCCGGGCCGGGGGGTAGGCGGCCCTAGCAACCAGAGTCAATTAGGCATCCCTGTGTCTTTCATGCTATTAAGCCAACGCAGAGGTGTGTTGTCAGTGACCATTCGGAAGGCATTACCTAGTAGGTAGTACCGTAGAGTGTCTATTTCCCATTTCATGGCTAAAGCCTCCTTCTCAATAGTGGAATAACGGGTTTCTTGGGGGGGAAATTTACGACTCAGGTATAGTATGGGATGCTCCTCCCTGACAACTTCCTGTGACAGCACTGCCCCGAGACCCACTTTGGAGGCCTCCGTTTGCAAGACGAAGGGTTTCTGGAAATCTGGGTGTACCAGGACTGGTCCTCTCATCAGTCGTTCCTTCAAGGCCTGTAGGGCTGTCTCACATTCTTTGGACCATTGGACCCGCAGAGGGCACGAGTTCCTCGTCAGCTCCGTCGGGGGGTAGCCAAAAATGCAAGGTCAGGGACAAACCGACAATAATAACCGGCAAGTACCAGAAATTGTCGGACCTGTCGTTTCATTGTTGGGCTGGGCCAGTCTCGCAGGGCTTGTACCTTGTCGACTAGGGGCCGAAGTTGCCCTCTGCCCATGGTGTACCCTATGTACGTCACCTCGCACTGCCTGAGATGGCATTTTGTGGGGTTTGCTGCGAGACCTTTGGTGTCCTTAAGAGCTTGTAGCACACTGGATAGATGCTGGAGATGGTCTTCCCAACATGTGCTGTACACGACAATGTCGTCTATATGGGCAGCAGCGTACCAACCCTTGGGGCTGCAACAGTCGATCCATGTGTCATTGAAAGGTGGCTGCAGCCCCGTGCAGCCCGAATGGCATCATTCTAAATTGGTACAAGCCGAAGGGGGTCGGGAAGGGTGTTATAGGGTGGGAGTTCGGCATTAGAGGGATTTGCCAATATCCCCTAGTCAGATCTAATGTTGATAAGAACTTAGCATCCCCTAGTCTCTCCAGAAGTTCATCCACCTGTGGCCTGGGGTAGGCATTGAAACGGGAGATTTCATTTACCTTCCAGAAGTCTATGCAAAACCGGACAGAGCCATCCAGTTTCAGGACCAGGACAACTGGGATCTGCCACTCGCTGTGCGATTCTTCTATCACTCCCAGGTCCAACATTGTCTCCAATTCCCTTTCCATGGCTTCCCATATCTTCCGAGGCAGAGGTCTGTGGGGGTTGTGTTCTTTTTGTCATGGTATGGTGGCGATGTGATGGCTCGCAAGTGTTGACGAGCCGATAAGACCTCGGGAAAAGTCTGCAGGACATCCTGCAACTGCTCCCGTTGGGCCTGAGTGAGTCCCTCACCCATTGCTACTGGTCCGGCTTCAAGGGGTCCATCAACAAGAGGTCCCAGCTCTGGATCGGATGGATATGGGCTGATGAGAAGGGCCTCCTTACTCTTCCATGCCTTCAGTAGGTTGATGTCGTAAATGCGCATTGCCCGATGTCGCCCGGGTAGTCAGACCTCATAATCAACGGGTCCAACCCATCGGGTGACCTCAAAGGGACCTTGCCATTTAGCAAAGAGTTTGGATTCGGCCAAGGGTAGTAGCAGCAGTACCCGATCCCCAGGCTCAAAACTCCATAGTCTGGCCCCCTTGTTATACTGCTGGGTCTGGTTCTGCTGGGCCTGCATCAAATTCTCCTTTGCAAAGGTCCCCAGTGTTTGAAGGCACTCCCATAATTACAGTACGTGGTGGGCCATGCCCTTCGCCCGGGTCTCCTGTTCTTCCCATCCTTCCCTGATGAAGTCGAGAATAGCCTGGGGTTGTCTTCCGTAAAGGAGCTCGAAGGGGGAGAACCCCGTCGATGCTTGGGGTACCTCCCATACAGCAAAGAGTAAGGCAGGGAGTAGAGTATCCCAGTGGCAGGGATCCTCCTCCACGAATTTCCATAGCATGGACTTCAACGTTTCATTAAACCTCTCTACCAAGCCATCCATTTGAGGATGGTACATGGATGTCCGGAGTGCGTGGATATCTAGGAGATGACACAGTTCTGCCATCAAGCGGGACATCACATTGATTCCTTGATCCATTAGGATTTCACAGGGGATTCCCACCCTGGTGAAAACCTTCGTGAGTTCCGCAGTGGCAGTCCGTAGCAGGACAGCCTCAGGATACCAGGTGGCATAATCAACAATGACAAGGATATAGCGGTGTCTGTTCGAGCTCTTCTCCAGGGGACCTTCTAAGTCTAGCCCGATCCACTCGAAGGGTACCCCCACCACAGGGAGGGGGCAGAGCGGGGCTTTTGGCACCCCCTTTGGCCCAGTGCGCTGACACTCAGGGAATGACTCGCAGTAATCCCTGACTTCTTGGTGGATACCTCCTGGCCACTCTCTGAAGGGTTTTCTCCCTCCCGAGATGTCTGGCCCAGGGCACCGAGTGGGCGACATGCAAGAGGTCCTGGCGCAACCTACGGGGCACCAAGAGCTGTCGGAGCCATTCCTGCATCTGGGGTTCTTCCACCACGCAATAGAGGCAATCCTCCCGTATTTCAAAGCAGAGTCCCTGGGGAGCCCAGGGGGCGTCCTCCTTCTCTTGGTCTCTAATAGAGGCCTGTTCCCATGCTCTGCTAAGAGTCAGGTCTTCTCGCTGCTCACAGACAAAATCGCTGTTGTATTCTAATTTGGCACATGTGTCATCCATGGGCATATCGGCCCGAGTGGGGGGTAAGGTAAGGGGATCCCCGCCTCGGAAAGATCCTTCTCCTGGGTCATTGTTCAGGCCATGGCAGAGGAGTTCAACCCAGCGCAGCCATGTCCGCCTCCCAGAGCAGTGGGTCACGGGAACATTCTTGTAAAAGTTCATGGAACCAGGGCCAGTCCCGCCCCAGGATGACCGGGTAGGCCAGTTTAGGGCTACGGCAACCTGCAGGGCCGCATTGTGGTGCAAGCTCCCTAGGGACGCCCAGGTCATGGGGTACGCGCGCACGTCCCAGTGGCTGCACTGTAGGTGTATTCGGGGTCCTTCTATTTCAAGAGTGGGGATTAGCTCACTCCGGATGAGGATCTGACTACAACCAGAGTCAATTAGAGCCCTCGTAGGTGTCCCATTTACTCGCACGGAAACCCCGAGCTTCTCTGGGTCCTTCTTCTGGGCCTGAGGGCTGGCCACCCATGCCTATCCATAATTGCAATCCATGTAGGGGCAATCCATCAAAAATGCCCCTGCTGGCCACACTCATAACAATGATCTCTGGTCTCCCTAGGCGGGGAGTCCACCTTCGTTGATCCTGTCCTGGCACGGGGGCCTTTGTCCCATCTGGAGGAGACATGAGGGGTAGCTGACCTCCGTGCCATGCCTGGAGGGTTGACAGGTGTCTCAGAGGAGCACCGGGGTCCTCTGGGTTTAATCCAGTGCAGGCTCCCCTGGCTGGCCTATCCCTTCCCCCAGACTCAGGGCTTCCGATGTCGCGGCTCCCCACTTTCAGCCACCAAGTAGTCTTCCATCAGTCCTACTGTGTCTAAAAGCATCGTGGGTCGGTGGTGTCGCACCGATTCTTTACCCCCGGCTGGGAGGATCTGGGTGAATTGCTCAAGGATCACGGTTTCCACAACCTGGGCCCCAGACTGCTTGTCTGGATCCAGCCACCGGCAGGCATAATCCCTCAGACGCTGGGCCACCTCTCATGGTCTAGCCTCTGATGGGTACCGCTCTCAGCAGAAGCGCTGCCAGTATGTCTCTGGGCCAGTGCCGGTCTGGTCCAGGATGGCTACCTTCACTTTCTCGTACTCTAGGGCTTCCATCGTGTTGAGTTTGCAATAAGCCGACTGGGCCGGTCCCATCAAGTATGGGGCTATAAGTGTGGCCCAGCAGTTGTCACTCGCTCGAATGTTACTAAAAAAGCCTCAGGGTCATCCCCAGACCCCATCTTAGTGAGCCGCTGCGGGAGGCTAGGTGGGAGGGAGCCAGAGCCAAGTTCATGGGGGACAGCGGAGAGAGGGCTTCCCACCCAGAATAAAGTTGCCATCTGCTGCACAAGCCTCTCCTGCTGGGCTTGCTGTTGAGGCACGAGTTCGTGCATCATCTGTTGTTGGTTGGTGATTTGCTGCAACTGCTGTTGCTGACTCTCCAGGAGCCATTTCAAAACCTTATCCTATTCCATCCTGAGACCAGATAGTCTTCGGGCAGTATGGTATGTCTACCAGTAGCGGGAAGACACATACTCCTACCCTACTGAGCTTCGCAATGCAGACCTTTCAGCAGGTCTCGATTGCTGCCCACATTCTCCACCACATGTGACGGGGTGGGAGTTCCGTCCAGTGCGGGGTGAGTACACCCTGTCCCTCAAGCGCCCATTTCTTCAGGGTAGGATGCTCAATAGACTTCCACTGATAAAATTGTCCGACAGTAAGGCCTAAGAGTCCTAGTCAGTGGCAAATCTCTGGTTTGCGGGGTCAAGGCCTAGTGGCCAGAGTCAATGGTGGTTCCCTGGTTTGCAGGGTACCTGGGTCTACTGGCCGAAGTCGCTGAGGAGTCCCCCGGGCCACAGGGTAGGCAGGCCTAGCGGCCAGAGTCAATTAGGAGTGCTTGGGCTGTGGAGTAGGCGGGCCATCCCCTGGGGGAGGATGGCAGCCTAGGGTAGGGGGACCTGGGCCCTTCCTACTCCACCAGGTCCCAGCCCAGGGGTCTATTAATGGCAGAGGGTTCCACCACTGAGGTCAGCGGGGATCCAACCGCAACACGCTGCCTATATCTGGGACTCTGGCTAGTCCCCGACTGGGCTACTTCCTACCATGGTTCTGGTGGCAGTAGTTGGGACATCTTTGGGTTGCTTGGCTGGGGCTGTTCCCAGCATCTTCGCCTCCTTCTGGGTATCAGTGGGCATCTGAGCATCGGTTGGGGGCTCAGCACTTTGGGCTTCTGCAGAGTGGGTTGGTAGCTGCTCCCCGGTGAGAGCCTGTAGGCTACATCCTTCCCCTCCAGCGGTCAGCCCCAACTGAACTGGGCTGCCTGCCTTTATAGAGCCACTGCATCTGGAGCATGCCCAGTAGGGTCGTGGGGGCATGGCTTCCTCAGCCACCAAGGAAGAGTTAACCCCTTCCTGTCCAGTGCGGGGTGAGTATACCCCATCACAGTGCAACTCCCCTGAAATCATAGATTCCTAAATTTGGAAGGGACCGTGGTGATCATCTACTCTCACCTAAGAGTGGGGGGCTTTTCATTTTTGCAGACCAAGACATAAAAAGATCCAAGGGCTAGGAGTCAAAGTTAAACAAATTAAACTTTGAAATAAGTTGCATTTTCTTGGAGACAGAGTCTTTAAGCATGGGAGCACCTTACAGGGATGGTGATGGACTCAACATGGCTTGGAGTCTTTAGAACGATATTAGATCTCTTTCTAGCAGACATGTTTTAACCCAGCTTCTGGGAGAAATTCTAAAACCTATGTCCTTGAGAGGTGAGACTAGCTCATCATAATGGTCTCTTCTGGCCTTAGCCTATGAATCCATATCACAGGCCAAAGAACCTAACCTAATAATTTCTGCATCAAGCCCATCTCTTCTGTTTGAGCTACAGGTTCTCTTCTAGGAAGGATCCATTCTTGACTTAAAGACTGCACGTGATGGAAAATCTACCACACCCCCAAGTGAACTGGTCTGACAGCTAATTACTATCACCCTTAAAACATGGTGCCTTATATCTCGTCTGACTTTGTCCACTTCAGCTTCTAAACCTTAGCTCTCATTACTCCTTTTTCTGCTAAATTAAAAAGCCATCTGCTATCAGATATCTCTTTCCACATAGGCACTTGTAGAACATGATCAAATCACTACTCTAGCATCAGCAATTGGTCTCTCACTGTATGACAGGTTTTCCAGATCTTGAATCATTCTTGTAGTTCTTTTCTGAACTGTCCTTTCAATAAACTAAATCAACAAGTTTTTGCATCAGGGATGAATTTGGCCTCATCCTGTCCACTTTTGCAGGGCCTGTAAATCCCTCTGCAGCTTTCCAAGTGATGACCACATCCTGGGCCAAATACAGGACTGGGAACGTTATCAGATTAATGCAGGGGAGAGCTGGGTGTGAACAGAAAGCATCTATGAGGAAGGAAACAAAAATACATGGCAGATTCATGGGGTTGTGCTCAAATACAACATACCCTTTCCATTTCCATGTCTGATGGGCTTTTGACATGATTTTACCACCTTCTGCTCCACATTATTCCTCTTCTTTTTAAGGATGGAAATAGCCCCCTCTTTGTGTCCAGGGCAGTTAAATGAAATTAGGGCATTGTTCCTTACCGAGAGGCACTTGCTGAGCAGACAATAGGAGCTGATGCATTTCATGGCAGTAAATAGCACCATCAGATATGGTTCTTGAAGTGCTTTGCATTACAGTCCTAATCCCATTAATATCACCCAGGACGTGTCTGCCTGAAGGCTAGTTATTGACGAGTTGCAATTTTCAGGCGTCTTTTGTTGGTTCCCTATTGAAGTGTCACTTTGGAGAGAGGCTCCCAGGCAAGGGCAGTGAGAAGGGACTGAGAGGACAGAACTCAAACCAGAGTGAGATACTGCTTCCTGGGGGGAAGTGGGGACTTATTTTCTTGGACACAGATCCACAGAGATGGCCAAGGAGAGAAACCTGGGAGCAGCAACATTCAGGGGATGGCTTGTGGCTGTTTCAAGCAGGATCTCACAGACAGTGGGGGTGCAGAGTGGAGACACATATGGACCCTACTCCATGGCTTCAGATACGGAGTTAATGCGCTGCCCTGAGCAGCTCTTCAGCAGATATTTGCCTTCATGTTACCAGCATCAGTGATCTGGACTCTCCTGAAGACGTCCCACTCCTGCAGCCCTACTTTCAGCAAAACAATTCCCATGAGAGAGGCCCGCAGGATCAAACCCTTGGCACCTACACTGCAAGAGAATACCATGATAGCCTGGCACTGAGGGAGACCTGCTGCCCTTGGGGGACAAGAGGAGCCTGGGGAGCTGCACCGGTGCCCTAAGATCCTAAGGATTTCCCTGTGGATCTCAGAACATGGGCAGGACTGAGGTTGGAGAGCCGTGCCCTGAGCTGCCCAGCTGCCCAGCTAGCCTAGTAACTTTACACATGGGAGGGTACAGTTCATCCGCAGCTGATGGTGTGCTATGGAATGAAAGGTGACATGTAAACATAATCATTCTTCTTGTTCAACACTGAATCAGACCTCCCATGATCCTCGCTGCTTCTTAATGATACTGCACTCTTTATGTATTGTGACAGAACCAGACCAGTGGGGTACAGGAGTCTGGTAGAGGGCAAATATACTGGTCACTGGATGAGTAGTTTTCTGTTCCCTGAGTGACCAGAGAAGGGGCTGCACTAGAGTAATCAGGAACCTGCTAGAACCAGTTAAGGCAGGCAGGCTAATTAGAACACCTGGAGCCAATTAAGAAGAAGCTGCTAGAATCAATTAAGGCAGGCTAATCAGGGCACCTGGGTTTTAAAAAGGAGCTCACTTCAGTTTGTGCTGCGAGTGTGAGGAGTTGGGAGCAAGAGGCGCAAGGAGCTGAGAGTCAGAGGGTGTGCTGCTGGAGGACTGAGGAGCACAAGCGTTATCAGACACCAGGAGGAAGGTCCTGTGTTGAGAATAAGGAAGGTGTTTGGAGGAGGCCATGGGGAAGTAGCCCAGGGAGTTGTAGCTGTCATGCAGCTGTTACAGGAGGCACTATAGACAGCTGCAGTCCACAGAGCCCTGGGTTGGAATCCGGAGTAGAGGGCGGGCCCGGGTTCCCCCCAAACCTCCCAATTGACCTGGACTGTGGGTTCTTCCAGAGGGGAAGGTCTCTGGGCTGTTCCCCAACCCACATGGTGAATCTCTGAGGCAAGAAAATCCGCCAATAAGCGCAGGACCCACCAAGATAGAGGAGGAACTTTGTCACACTGGTGTCAGGAGTGGGATCTTGGGGTGCACAGTGCGGCGGAAGAAGGAGGGTGATTTAAAAAAAAAAAAAAGGGAAGGTTTATTTTTTTTCACCACAATGGATGACATAGTGCGGGCACTGATACAAGCCACAATGGCCCAGCAGGAGGCTACCCGTGTCCAGGCAGCCGCCCAACAGGAGGCAGTGCGGCTACAGCAAGAGACTAGTCACCTGCTGATGGACCAGGCTGCTCAAGACCGAGCTATGTTGCGGGAACTGGTAAACCAGGTAAAGTCCCTTACAGAGCTGAATCGCGGCCATGATGGGACGCAGCTCATACAGGCCAGCCATTGGCTGCAGAAAATGACATGGGAGGATGATGTAGAGGCATACCTTCTGGCCTTTGAGAGGACAGCCCTATGGGAGGCCTGGCCTCGAGATCAGTGGTCTGGCATCCTTGCCCCATTCCTGTGTGGGGAGGCCCAGAAGGCCTACCATGATCTGCCTGAAGAGGCTGCAGCAGACTAGCCCCAGCTGAAAGCAGAGATCCTGGCCAGATCTGGGGTAATGACAGCAGTGCGGGCCCAGCAGTATCACTGTTGGAGGTACCAAGAAGACAAAACCCCACGGTCCCAATTGTATGACCTCATCCATCTCGCACAAAAGTGGTTGCAAACAGAGTCCTGGAGTCCGGAAGAGATACTAGCGGTTCTGATCATCGACCGATACATGAGGGGACTACCACCAGACTTTCATGCCTGGGTAAGCCAGAACGAACCCTCCACCTATGACGAGGTTGTCGCCCTGGTAGAGAGGCGAAGGACAGCGAGGGAGCTGACCCGACCAGTTAAGGAAGAGGCACCCCGGGTTAAACTAGCAGCACCAAGCTCTAAAGTTCGGGTGACTGGGCCACCAGGAGGGCCCAGGTGGAAAAAGATAAAGCCTGAAGGCCCATCAGAGGCCACAAAGAGTCGGAGCACTGAGGGAGAAGAGGATCGTGACGTTAGACTGCCCAAACCAAGAGACCGGGGAACGCCTAGGGCTCCATACAGATGTTATGCCTGCGGGGATTGGAGACACATAGCTGCACAGTGTCCCAATGCTGAGGAGCCTATGCAGTGTAACCTGGGGAACTGGGCAGATCCATGCTCCCTAATCCACCTTGTGGGGGTCTCACTAACCCCACATATGTATACCAGACCAGTGAAACTAAATGGGGTAGGGACCATGGCACTGGTTGATTCGGGCAGTGCTATTACGCTTATCTCAGGGAAGCTCGTGAAACGTAGTCAGCTGCTGCAGGCTAAACGTATGGGGATAACATGTGTCCATGGGACAGTTAGTTACTACCCCACCATCCCAGTAAAAATCGAGATCCAAGGGAACACTACTGAGGTAGCAGCAGGTGTAGTCCCTAAACTCCCATACCTGGTGCTCATAGGGAGGGACTTCCCAGGGTTTGGAAACTTACTCCCAATAGCGGGATTGGAGAAAGATGGGGACCCTAAAATTGGTGAGGCATCCACAGCAGACTGTCAACCCCCAATCTTCTCTAAAATATCCCCAGATTTGTTCTCCACTCCCAGACAGGATAAAAAGACAAAAAGGGAAAGAAGGGCAGCTAAGGCCTTGGGAACCCGAATACTGACCCAAAGCCAGAGGGTCACTCTTGTAGGTAGGCAGACCCACGCAGCTGAAAAGGAGGCCACGCAGGAGGGAGACGCACCTGAGTCTGACCCCCACCCTAATGCTTCTGAACCAGTAGAGGCAACAGAGCCTGGGCCCCTAGATCTTGGGCAGATTAGCCCCGGGAGAGGAAATTTTGGACGGGACCAGGCAGAAGACCCAAGGTATGACAACATTAGGAAGGAGGTGACTGAAATAGATGGGGTCCCCGTGGAAGGAAAAACCCAGGGACTAGGACCCTGCTTCATAATGAAGAAGGATCTCTTATACCAGGTTGCACCAGTACAGGGGCAGAAGGTACAGCAGATCCCAGTACCTCAAAAACACCAGAATGCTGTATTAAGTCTTGCTTATAGTCATCTTTTTGGGGGGCATTTGGGGGTAGAGAAGACCCTGGCACGAGTCCTACGACGGTTCTTCTGGCCCGGAGTACATGAAGAAGTGCAGAGGTACTGTGCCTCCTGCCCGGAATGTCAGCTGCACAGTCCCTGTCCCCACTTGAGGGCACCTTTAGTACCCCTTCCCATCATAGAGGTCCCCTTTGAGCGAATAGCCATGGACCTAGTGGGACCCCTGGAGAAGATGGCTCGGGACCACCAATATATACTTGTTTTGGACTATGCTACTCGCTACCTAGAAGCCGTCCCCCTGCGGAACACAGCCTCTAAAACTATAACCAAAGAGCTGGTGGGGATCTTTGCCCGAATGGGGCTACTGAAGGAGATATTAACCGATCAAGAAACCCCATTTATGTCAACGCTAATGAAGGACCTCTGTACGCTGCTCCATATACATACCCTGAGAACTTCGGTCTACCATCCGCAGACTGATGGGTTGGTAGAAAGGTTTAACAGAACCCTCAAGGCTATGATAAAGAAGGTGGTAAGTCGGGACGGGAAGGATTGGGACACCCTACTACCCTACCTTATGTTTGCTATCCAGGAGGTACCACAGGCCTCAACTGGGTTTTCCCCCTTTGAGTTATTATATGGGCGTCACCCCCGTGGCATACTAGATATTGCCAAAGAGATCTGGGAAGAAGAACCCAATGAGGGGAGAAATATAATAGAGCATGTAATGCAGATGCGAGACCGGATAGCCCGGGTTACCCCTATTGTACGGGAACATTTGGAGAAGGCACAGGAGGCCCAGCGAACCCATTACAATCACCAGGCAAAAGTGCGACAGTTCCAACCAGGAACTATGGTGTTGGTACCCACAGGAGAAAGCAAGCTTCTGGCCCAATGGCAGGGGCCCTATGAGGTGGTTGAACCCGTGGGGAAGTAACCTACAAGGTGCGGCAGCCAGGACACAGAAAACAAGAACAGATTTATCACGTTAACCTTCTGAAACCCTGGCATGCACAAGAGGCATGCACAACGGTCCAAAAAGACCTAACCCAGGAAAACAAGCCTTCCAAACAGGTGAGAGTGTCTCCCGATTTAACACCAGACCAGAAGAATGAGGTGTCTGAGATGATCTTCCAGAACCAAGATGTGTTCTCGACAAAACCAGGTCGAACAACCGAGACATATCACCACATCGTCACGAACTCTGGGGCCAGAATAACAATGAGACCCTATCGGGTGCCAGCAGCAAAAAGGGAGGAAATAAAAGCAGAAGTAAAAAAAATGCTGGAGTTGGAGATCATCGAAGAATCCCAGTCAGTGTTCCAGCCCAATCGTGCTGGTGCCCAAACCTGATGGCACCACAAGATTTGCAATGACTTCCGGCGACTAAACGAAGTATCCCAGTTCGACGCGTACCCCATACCTCACATAGATGAGCTAGTGGACCGTCTGGGTAATGCCCGGTACTTGACTACCCTAGACTTGACAAAGGGGTACTGGCAGATTCCCCTTGTGGACGACGCAAAGGAAAAGACTGCATTCTCTACACCAGAGGGTCTTTTTCAATATACTGTCCTCCCTTTTGGACTACAAGGGGCCCCAGCTACCTTCCAGCGCCTCATGGACAAGCTATTACGCCCGCATAACAGTTATGCTGCTGCCTACTTGGACGATGTGGTCATTCATACCCCAGACTGGGAAACCCACCTGGAGAAGGTGGAGGCAGTCCTCAATATCTTCAGGCGAGCTGGCCTTACAGCAAACCCTACCAAGTGCACTGTAGGGTTTACAGAGGCCAAATATCTTGGCTACATTGTGGAAAAGGTCTGGTAAAACTCCAAGTGAACAAGTTAGAGGCCATCCAAAATTGGCCCCGACCAAGTCGCAAGAAACAAGTCCGGGCGTTCCTAGGTGTGGTGGGGTATTACCGACGATTTATCCCCCACTTTGCCACAAGGGCAAGCCCCCTGACAGACCTAGTGAAAGCCCGTGGACCTGATCTGGTGAGATCGTCTGATGCAGCAGAGGAAGCATTCACAGACCTACGGATTGCCCCCTGCAGTAACCCCATACTGATAGCCCCTGATTTCACCAAGGAGTTTATCCTGCAGACAGATGCATCGGAAGTAGGATTGGGGGCCGTTCTATCACAGATGGGGAGGAGGAACACCCAATTCTATACCTCAGTCGGAAACTCCTTCCAAGGGAACAAAAATATGCAGTGGTGGAGAGAGAATGCCTCACTGTAAAAAGCGCAATGTTTCCATGGCCCAACTACCTGCTCAGGCGCAGATTTGTCCTCGTGACCGACCATGCCCCTCTTCAATGGATGCAGCAGAACAAGGAGAAGAACACAAGGGTGACCAGATGGTTCTTATCCCTCCAACCTTTCCAGTTCCGTGTGCAACACAGAGCAGGGAGCAGTCATGGCAACGCCAATGGCTTGTCACGTGTGCACTGTCTGGCGTCCCAAGCTGCCCAACCCCTTGGCGTTGAGCGCGGGGAGGGATATGTGACAGACCCAGACCAGTGGGGTACAGGAGTGTGGTAGAGGGCAAATATACTGGTCACTGGATGAGTAGTTTTCTGTTCCCTGAGTGACCAGAGAAGGGGCTGCACTAGAGTAATCAGGAACCTGCTAGAACCAGTTAAGGCAGGCAGGCTAATTAGAACACCTGGAGCCAATTAAGAAGAAGCTGCTAGAATCAATTAAGGCAGGCTAATCAGGGCACCTGGGTTTTAAAAAGGAGCTCACTTCAGTTTGTGCTGCGAGTGTGAGGAGCTGGGAGCAAGAGGCGCAAGGAGCTGAGAGTCAGAGGGTGTGCTGCCGGAGGACTGAGGAGCACAAGCATTATCAGACACCAGGAGGAGGATCCTGTGTTGAGAATAAGGAAGGTGTTTGGAGGAGGCCATGGGGAAGTAGCCCAGGGAGTTGTAGCTGTCATGCAGCTGTTACAGGAGGCACTATAGACAGTTGCAGTCCACAGGGCCCTGGGCTGGAACCCGGAGTAGAGGGCGGGCCCGGGTTCCCCCCAAACCTCCCAATTGACCTGGACTGTGGGTTCTTCCAGAGGGGAAGGTCTCTGGGCTGTTCCCCAACCCACATGGTGAATCTCTGAGGCAAGAAAATCCGCCAATAAACGCAGGACCCACCAAGATAGAGGAGGAACTTTGTCACAGTATTCAGCATGGCACTGCTAGCTGTACAGTATTAATCACACCTAGCTCTTGTAATATTTTTAATCAGTAGATCTCATCATCTTTTCAAATGCAGTCAGCAGCATCATCCTCATTTTACAAGTGGGGAAATTGAAGCATAGAGTGGCAAAGTGACTTGCTCAAGGTCACTCGGCAGGCAAGGAGCAGAGCTGACAATAGAAACCAGGTCTGAGTCCTAGACCAGAGCTCTATCCACTAGAACACACTGCGGTACTAGCTCTTGTCAGTGGTGTCATGACAGTATCTGTGGCTCTTGCTCTAGAATGATGGAGTTAGGTGCCTTGGCTGCTCTAGGGGTCGGCCTCTTCAGGAGCAGAGGAGAAGTAAAGCGGGAGGGCTAGATTCTCTGTGGCTGGTGTCAATGAATGAAATTCCACTGAAGTCAGTGGTGCTGCACCCATTTGCCCCAGCTGAGGATCTGTCCTGGATTGCTTACTGGCTGGGCGGGGAGGGGGAACCATAGGGAAGAATGAGCAATGCCTTGTCCTCTGTAAACATCAGTAGGGAAATCATGGCAGTTTTGTCATTGACTTCAGTGGATTTAATCCCAAAAATTTTACTTTCTTTGGGTCATTCAGGGGCACGTGAGCAATGCGTTGGGTGGTTTTCAGTCCAGCTTCCAGGCACCCATATTACAAACACCCTGCCACAGTTGGTCCCCTTGTTGGTAGCATCCACAGAAGGGTCAAAGAGAACAGTCCATGGAGATTGAATTCTCCTTTGAGTTCAGGTGAGGCCCCTCCAGGAAACACATATGCAGGATGGCACAGTTTGTGCAGTGCAGTAGCTGAATAGAAAGCTGGCTAGATCGTCGGGCTCAACGGGTAGTGATCAACGGCTCAATGTCTAGTTGGCAGCCAGTATCAAGTGGAGTGCCCCAGGGGTCGGTCTTAGGGCCAATTTTGTTCAACATCTTCATTATGATCTGGATAATGGGATGGATTGCACCCTCAGCAAGTTCGTGGATGACATTAAACTGGGGGAAGAAGTAGATATGCTGGAGGGTAGGGATAGAGTCCATAGTGACCTAGACAAATTGGAGGATTGGGCCAAAAGAAATCTGATGAGGTTCAACAGGGACAAGTGCAGAGTCCTCCACTTAGGATGGAAGAATCCCAGGCACTGCTACAGGCTGGGGACCAACTGGCTAAGTGGCAGTTCTGCAGAAAATGACCTGGGGATTACAGTGGACGAGAAGCTGAATATGAGTCAACAGTGTGCCCTTGTTGCCAAGAAGGCTAATAGTATATTGGGCTGCATTACTAGGAGTGTTGCCAGTAGATCAAGGGAAGTGATTATTCCCTTCTATTCAGCACTGGTAAGGCCACATCTGGAGAACTGTGGACCCCACACTACAGAAAGGATGTGGACAAATTGGAGAGAGTCCACCAGAGGGCAATGAAAATGATTAGGGGTCTGGGGCACATGACTTATGAGGAGAGCCTGAGGGAGCTGGGCTTATTTAGTCTGCAGAAGAGAAGAGTGAGGGTGGATTTGATAGCAGCATTCAACTACCTGAAGGGGGGTTCCGAAGAGGATGGAGCTCGGCTGTTCTCAGTAGTGGCAGATGACAGAACAAGGAGCAATGGTCTCAAGTTGCAGGGAGAGAGGTCTAAGTTGGATATTAGAAAAAACTATTTCACTAGGAGGGTGGTGAAGCACTGGAATGTGTTACCTAGGGAGGTGGTGGAATCTCCATCCTGAGATGTTTGTAAGGCCCAGCTTGACAAAGCCCTGGCTGGATGATTTAGTTGGGGCTGGTCCTACTTTGAGCAGGGGGTTGCACTAGATGACCTCCTGAGGTCTCTTCCCTAATCTCCTATGATTCTATGAATATCTTCAACCTCTAGGTACCTCCTGACAGTTTGAACCCCCAAAGACACACAGTGGGTTTGACCCTGCAGGATGCTGGAGCGACTGAGCCCTCAACACCTGACAAATTCATTGGAGGGGCAATCGGTTCTATCAGCTGCTAAGGATCAAGCCCTGTAATAAAGGCTCCATCCAAGCATTGCCCTGTACAGTGCCAGTGCCAGGCAGATATGACTGCAGGTCCATTGAAGGCTCTGGGGCATTGCTAAACCTCATTGAATTAGGTTATGTCTACACTGTGCACCTTACAGTGGCACAGCTGTGCCAGTAAAGCAGTGCCGATGTAAAGTACGCAGTGTAGCTGATCTTTGTCAGCAGGAGAGAGGTCTCTTACTGACAAAAGAAATCCATCCCCGACAGGGGCGGTAGCTTTGTCGGCAGGAGAGTGTCTCCCACTGACAAAGCACTGTCCACATTGGCACTTTTCGTCGCTAAAACTTTTGTCGGTCAGGGATGTGTTTTTTTTTTTTTCACACCCCTGATCAACAAAAGTTTTAACAAGGAAAGTGCACTGTAGACATAGTCTTAGACGCTTAATACACCTCTAACCCGATATAACGCGACATGATATAACACAAATTTGGATATAACGCAGTATAGCAGCGCTCTGGGGGGGCAGGGGCTGCGCACTCCGGCGGATCAAAGCAAGTTCGATATAACGCGGTTTCACCTATAATGCGGTAAGATTTTTTGGCTCCCGAGGACAGCGTTATATCGAGGTACTAAATCCTGGCTTTATTAGTAACTTTGTGAGCCAAGATGACCTTTTCTAGTGCTAATTAACCAGCAAATGAGCCTTGTTGGTGTCTGTTGTTTTTCCATTTTAATGAACAAGCCCAAATTATTTTGAGCTGATTAGGAGAATCAGCCAAACAGGGTGGATCAGCTGAGCCACAGCCGCCCTCTCCACAGCTAGAACAGGCTGAGGCTGGTTGGCATGGTGGAAGTAAATTGAATGGCTAGGGGGTGAGATGTCGCACATTTTCAGTTCATTAGCCAGGGTAGCGCTGTGACATCAGTGCTGCTGAATGCAGTCGTTTTATCGACTGATTCACACTCTCTGATTGAATGGAGGAGGGAGTTTTGTCAGTAAATAAAGTCCATAAATAAGCAAACATTTAAAATATATGGACACAGAGCCATCAATAAATTGCCTGCGGTGTGTGGGGGTGGGGAGATCATTACATGCCTGTAAATTGGATGATGGGAGGGGACAGTGGATTTTTATACCTCTTTGGGCAATGATTTCCCAAATGCTTAGTGAGCTCTTTGAAAGTATAGGCCTAAATTCTGAAATGCAATTAACAACTTTTGGACATTAAGTCATTGAGATCCAGTATAGAGGTCTCAAAATGGAGCTATGTGTTCTGCTAGCTGGACCTTTGAGTAATTATGCTGGTGCTTTCAGTACTGCCTTATCGCCAGCTAGCCCAAGGCTATTGCAAGTCTTGCAATAGTTGTTTTTTCTTAAAGCTTCAACTCCTGGAGTCATGTGATTGTTGGTTTTCCTTTTAAAAGAAGATTTCTAGCAGAGAAAAGCTTGAAAATGTGACCCCCTTGAAGGCTCTCACACAAAGATGATGATGTTTAAGCCAGTCTCATGACTCTTGAAGTCAGTCTCAAGGATTTTTTTTTTTTTTTAGTGCTGAACTCACGATTTTTGAATACTTGTGGCTGGCAAAACTGATCTTCCATGATGGCAAAATGTTGATGGGCCCTCCTGTATGGGGGAGGGGGGAAGGTGTCCTTGTTAATCACAGCGTTTTGGACACCTGCTGTGCCTGTCATTCTAAGAGATCAAAGCACCGTGCAAGCACTAATTGACAAGACATACACCACTCCTGTGACTGGGAGCTCACGGAAGGGGAAATTGTGATACAGAGAGATTAAGTGTCTTGCCCAAACTCATACAGCTGGTCAGTGACAGAGATCCCTAGCTCTCTGTCCCCTGTTCTAACCACTGGATGTCCCTCTCTCTTCCATGCCAATGGCACTCCAGATTCTTATCTGTTAGTTACATTGGTGTAAATCCAGAGTTACTGTGAATTTACACAAGTAAAACAGAGATCAGAGTTTGGCCTACTGGATCTGAAAGCTTCACAGCTCAGAGTAAAGCCATCATGGCCCCAAGCCTGCAGTTAGATATGTGTAGATGAACTCTTATGCCTGCACAGAGCCACTGCAGGATCAGGGCCCAAGCCAGCATGTCAGCAGGCCAGGTTCACGGATTGATGGCCATTTACTCCAAAGGGAAGGGAAAGGCCTCCCAGGCTCAGATACTTCAGTGATGAGCCTACTTACGGTAGCGATTGGAATTCTGGGTAAGTGAGAGAGATTCATTACTCAGTTAATTAATAAAGGTGCCCTTGTGGCTAAAGCACAGGACTGGCAGTCAGTTGATCTGTGTTTCCCATTCCTGACTCTACCACTGATTCACTGAGGGTATGTCTACACAGCAAAGAAAAACCCACCACTGGCCCATGCCAGCTGACTCAGGCTGTTTCATTGCTGTGTAGACCTCTGGGCTCTGGCTGGATCTTAGGCTTTAGGACACTGTGCAGTGGGAAGGTCCCAGAGGTCAGGCTCCCACCCGAGTCAGTTGGCATGGGCCAGCTCTGCGTATCTAGTTGCTATGTAGTGTGACAAAGTTCCTCCTCTATCTTGGTGGGTCCTGCGCTTATTGGCGGATTTGTTCGCCTCAGAGATTCACCATGTGGGTCAGGGAACAGCCCAGAGATCTTCCCCTCTGGTAGAACCCACAGTCCAGGTCAATTCCTCCTGTGTCTGATCAGGAGTAGGGAGGTTTGGGGGGGAACCCAGGCCCACCCTCTACTCCGGGTTCCAGCCTGTGGATGCAGCTGTCTAGAGTGCCTCCTGGAACAGCTATGCGACAGCTACAACTCCCTGGGCTACTTCCCCATGGCCTCCTCCCAACACCTTCTTTATCCTCCCCATAGGACCTTTCTCCTGGTGTCTGATAATGCTTGTACTCCTCAGTCCTCCAGCAATACGCCTTCCCACTCTCAGCTCCCAGCTCCTCGCAGGCACGCTACAAACTGAAATGAGGTCCTTTTTAAACTCGGGTGCCCCGATTAGCCAGCCTGTCCTAATTGATTCTAGCAGTTTCTTCTTAATTGGCTCCAGGAGTCCTAATTAGCCTACCTGCCTTAATTGGTTCCAGCACGTTCCTGCTTGTTCTGGAACTGCCCCTGTTACCTTACCCAGGGAAAAGGTATATACTTAATCTGGGACTAATATATCTGCTTTCTAACACTTTCCTGTATCCATCTGGCCTGACCCTGTCACAGTAGACATACCCTGCATGACCTTGGGCTGATGACATATCTTCTCTGTGCCTTTGTTTCCCTATCTGCAAAATGGGTATAGTACTTTCCTACCTCCCAAGGGAGTTTATTACTGTCTGTAAAGTGCTTTGAGATCCTCATATGGAAGGCATTATGGAAGGGCAAAGTGTTATCATTAATATTCCAGAACTGGGAAGGCCGATTCTTAACACCAACATATGAAGTGATGAGTTTAATATATTAACTGTATGATTTAAACAGTAACTAACATAGCTTGGAAAGCTTTGAATCCCATATGTGTTTCCTTTCCCGTCATTCTTAACTATAAGGCACATCTGGGGAAAAACAGGACCTTCTAAGATGTCACCTGATCCTGCCGTTCATTTCCCCCAGCCTTCTTCTCTGGTTGTTGTGACACAACAATCACAATCATGAGGTCTTAGTCCTAAGACCTTGCGTTCATCTGGAGGAAGAAGCAGCAGGACGGGACCTCCCAAGCAGCCCACATCCTTTGTTGATCCAAACCTCTCTAGCAATGAAAGAAGAGAGATCCTAGACTGTCAAAATCTTTCAGCCAAATTGTTTTTCCATAGTTTTCTTTTTCACATTTCCTGCACAAAAGCAGGTGATCTTATACAGTGTAACAAATTGAAAGATTAGCAGGAATGTGTTCCACTGCCCCTTATTGGATGGAAACAGAACTTTTCAACTTCCCATCACTGCCCCCTATTAGATGGAATCAGAACTTCTCAACTCCGTATCACTGCCACTTATTGGTTGGAATCAGAACTTCTGTGCTGCCAAAAGATTAACTGCTACAGAACAAATGCATGTGTATGTGGAGCCTTATTCCATGGCTGTGTGGGCATAGTAGAAACATCTCCTGTAAGCCCTGGGTATTTGTTAGAGATGGCCCCAAACCAGAACCTGAGACCTAAATCTCCAACTCCACCCTCATTTGAGCATGGGAGAAGCTGTAATTGAGTGCACAGATTCGAGCCAAACCACTACAGTTTTATTTCCCAGGTCAGATCCAAAACCAAAAGGGCTTTATTTGTCATTTGGAAGCAGCTCAAGATGATGGAAATCTTTCAAGAGGAGCTGATTTCATGAGATCTCCACCATTCAAGATGGCAGAACTCTTGGGAGACTTCTGCCATTTTGGAGCTGAAACTGAGATGTATGTGCCACTGAATCCAAACCTGAATTTCAACCCCAATCCCACCCTAAGCTTCATTCACATTTACATACCAGCTTCTCAGGCCCAGGCTAGGACATACGTATCATGCAACAATTGTGCCATCCTGATTTGAAACTCCCGGAAAGGGTGCAAGTCCCTTTTCCTTCTGGCATTGGCCATGAAGTCATGAGCCAGTCGCTCTGTACCTTCCAGAATCTTATGGAATAAGTATCGGAGTGTTAGCCGTGTTAGTCTGTGTCATCAAAAACAACAAGGAGTACTTGTGGCACCTAGAGACTAACAAATTTATTTGGGCATAAGCTTTCATGGGCTAAAACCCACTTCATCAGATGCATGGAGTGGAAAATACAGTAGGAAGATATATATACACCTGGATCACCTGGATCGATCGTTCTTCAGCTGTCGTTAAGACTGCGCCGATCACAACACATCCACCATTCTTCTCACATTCTTGCCTTTTTTCTCCA
Source organism: Malaclemys terrapin pileata (assembly GCF_027887155.1). NCBI lineage: Eukaryota > Metazoa > Chordata > Testudines > Emydidae > Malaclemys > Malaclemys terrapin. The sequence continues at coordinate 47,604,618 of NC_071514.1, forward strand.
TGTTCGTCCGAAACGTTTAACAATGTCATCTTCCCATCTTCTTGGAGGCCGATCAGGTGGTCTTTTCTGTTCTTGCGGGTACCACTCAGTAATGATTATGGTCCACTTATTGTCCGTGAACTGTGCTATGTGGCCCGTCCATTGTATCTTATTATATCTGCTTTCCATGACAATACCTTTCACACCGCTGCGTTCTCTAATCATTTCATTTGGAATACGATCCAGAAGGGAAATTCCCAACATAGCTCATTCCATTGCCCTTTCAGCTACCGACAGTCGCTGTTCTCTCTTCGTCAATGCCCAGGTTTCACTTCCATACAGCATGGCTGGCAGCACTGTTGAATTGAAGATATTTGTACGTGTGGTCTTGTCGATTTTTCCTTTGAGGACGTCCTTGATGGAATTAAATGCACACCATCCTGCCCAAATCCTTCGCGAGAGTTCTCTGTTCATGTCTTGGCGCATATTAACTTCTTGGCCCAAATATACGTACTGTTCCACTTCTTCAATTTCTTCTCCTGTTACCATTATTCGGGCTTTTCTTAAGACATCTGATCACATGTATTTCATTTTGCAATGGTTCATATATACAGAGTACATGAAAAGATAGGGGTTGCCTTACCAATTCTAACGAGACAATTCAATTAAAGTGGGCTATTATCAGCAGGAGGGAAAATTACTTTTGTAGTGGTAATCAGGGTGCCCATTTCAAACAGTTGACAAGAAGGTGTGAGTAACAATAGTGGGGGAATGGCATGGGGAAATAGTTTTTAGTTTGTGTAATGACCCATCCACTCCCAGTCTTTATTCAGGCCTAATTTGATGGTGTCCAGTTTGCAAATTAATTCCAGTTCTGCAGTTTCTCATTGGAGTCTTTTTTTGAAGGTTTTTCATTGAAGAATTGCCACTTTTAAGTCTGTAATTGAGTGTCCAGGGAGGTTGAAGTGTTCTCCAACTGGTTTTTGAATGTTATAATTCTTGACGTCTGATTTGTGTCCATTTATTCTTTTGCGTAGAGACTGTCCAATTTGGCCAATGTACATGACGGGGGGCATTGCTGGCACATGATGGCATATATCACATTGGTAGATGTGCAGGTGAACGAGTCCCTGATGGTATGGCTGATGTGATTAGGCCCTATGATGGTGTCCCTTGAATAGATATGTGGATAGAGTCGGCAACGGGGTTTGTTGCAAGGATAGATCCTGGGTTAGTATTTTTGTTGTGTGGTGTGTGGTTGCTGGTGAGTATTTGCTTTAGGTTGGGGGGCTGTCTGTAAGCGACGACTGGCCTGTCTCCCAAGATTTGTGAGAGTGAGGGATCGTCCTTCAGGATAGGTTGTAGATCCTTGATGATGCGCTGGAGAGGTTTTAGTTGGGGGCTGAAGGTGACGGCTAGTGGCATTCTGTTACTTTCATTGTTAGAATCATAGAATATCAGGGTTGGAAGGGACCTCAGGAGATCATCTAGTCCAACACCTGACTAGGGCCTGTTCTGCATTAGGTGACTTCTGGGTACTCTTCTGGCTCTGTCAATCTGTTTCTTCCTGCTGATAATAGCCCACTTTAATTGATTTGTCTCATTAGAATTGGTAAGGCAACCCCCATCTTTTCATGTACTCTGTATATATATCTTTCTACTGTATTTCCACTCCATGTATCTGATGAAGTGGGTTTTAGCCCACGAAAGCTTATACCCAAATAAATGTGTTAGTCTCTAAGGTGCCACAAGTACTCCTTGTTGTTTTTATGGAATAAGTAGTTTGTGGAGTGAGGGAGAAAAGTTAGCAGAATCTCCATAATCAGTGCTGGTTCGGGCTGACATCATGCAAAAAGCCAGGAGCCTTTTTTTCTCTGTGGGGGGATGGGTTTCATTGTTATTGTTCCTTTATAATTTTTGTCAGAGATCCATGTCTTTGAGACGAAGATGATTTGTTTGCCAATAACAAATCTTTGAGCTCACCCAGTCAGAGGCTACAGGAAAGTCATTCTGACAACGTTCAAGGCACCCCAATGTTCTTAGCCATTTCAAATGAAATGGGAGGGATATAAAGCAGCAGTGACATAAAAACTAAATGGGAGAATCGTGTTCTTTGCTGGCTGGAATAGCTGATTTCTGAGCCTTATCTTGGCGGAACAGACAGAGGAGTAAGACACAGAGAAGCCAGAGTACTCTGCGGAGAGCTTGTCGGTTCAGGGAGTTTACCAGTGTAATCTGGAAGCTTTTATTTCCTTATTAAATATGATATCAGCAAACGGCAGCTGGGACTGAAGCAGAATGACAATGGCAATCCGTGTTCCCCAAAATCACTGGCCAGATGCGGGGGAGCATGGACACAGTGTCTCTATTAAATCGAACTCAGCTCAGATTAAATGCTTTTCAATACAATCCAATTAACTCTCAAACTGAATAGTAATGCTTTGGCTAATATACCCCCTTCAGCACATTTTTTTCCCTTTCCTGTCACAGCCCGCTGATGAAATGTAATCAGGGCTGTAGATTACAATGTGTGGGAAATGAGAGTTCAAACCTGGTTTAATCAGATAAAAGGGTGGTTAATTGCAGCCTTAGACCAGCTGACACACTTGGCGGAAAGAAAGGGGAGAAGGCAGGTGGCGTGCAGTGTTTGTGTGTGGCTAGAGATGGGCTCTGTGTTAGAGCTGCTCAAAATTGCCCATTCTTGCTTGTGAGAAATTTCAAATATTCTGTTTTGTTTTGTTTTTTCAAAATTTCCCACAATTTTTTTTCATTTTTTCCATGAAAAAAGCCAAAATATTTTGGGTTTTTCTAAAAACTGGTTTGGGTTTTAAAAAAATTCAGTTTTTGAAAACTCAATATTTTTGTCTTTCCGTTTTTCATGGAAAAAACAGAAAATTTCAACCAACATTAAAATTTTCTCTGAAAATGTTCATTTTGGTGAAAAAGTCACTTTTCACCAGAGGAATATGCTGATGGAAAAGTGTTGATCAGCTCTGTTATCAAAAGAGCCAGGGATCACATTACTCCTTCATTACGGGTTAGTGGCTGTTTGTTTCTCGGGGTGGGGAGGGAGGGAGAATAGACAAAATGGGACCCTGAGGAGCTACCTCTATCTCCATGTGTCCCCTCATCATCTGATCACCTCAAGCTTCCTAATGATGTCATCACATGAGAATCAGTGAAGTGTTATCCCCATATTCAGATTTTACAGCCAGCTGGGCCCATTAGATCCTCTAGTCTGACCTCCTGGATAGCACAGGCCAGAGATCACATCCAGCTTCTCCTGTACTGAACCCAAGAACTTGGGATTGGCTAAAGTATCTCTTCCAGAAAGGCTTCCAGTCTTGATTTTGAAGGCCTCAAGAGATGGAGAATCCACACTGGACTAGGACTCAGGAGAGCTGAGTTCTGTTCCTGCTCTCTCACTGGCCTGCTGGGTGACTTTGGGCAAATCACATCATCGCTCAGTGCCTTAGTTTCCTCATCTGTAAAATGGGAATCTGATGCTGCCCTCCTTTGTAAAGTGCTTTGAGAGCTACTGCTGCAAAGCACCATATGAGAGGTAGATATTATTACAAATGGGGAAGCGGAGGCACACAGAGATTAACTATGTTGGTGACTCCCAGATCTTACTCTCTGCTCCAGACCTGTCTCCTTCTGCCCAAACTGAAATCTTGTCCTGTCTCTCTGACATCTCCTCACCTTCAATCCGGACCTCTCTCAGGGTCCTTACATCCAGGTTGTGGCTAAATCTTGCAGATTCTTTTTGTATAACACCTCTAAGATACGGTCTTTCCAGTTCATCCATGCAGCTAAAACTCTTGTCCAAGCTCACATCATCCCATGTCTCGATTCTGCAGCATCCACTTCTCTGGCCTTGACAAATCCAATTTTGCCCTGCTTATATTTATTCAGAAGGCTGCTGCCAAGCTCATTTTCCTGGCCTGTCACTTTGACCATGTCACCCCTTTCTTTGAATCCCACCCCTGGCTCCCCCTTCTCTATCACACCAATTGTAAGCTACTTGTGTTCACTTTCAAGGCCCTTCACAGTCAGGCCCCACCTCTCATTCATTATCGAGCTGTCACTGCTCACTCCAATTGGGCCATGATGTTGGGTGATAGATATACATACAAATTATACATTGTGATTCATATATCCATATAATATGTTATAGGTCAATGAATCAAACTGTACCATAGAATCTCTATGAATAGAAATTCCATGCTCTAATAATAAGAATATAGCAGTAGGGATATATTACCAACCACCTGACTAGGATGGTGATAGTGACTGTGAAATGCTCAGGGAGATTAGAGAAGATATTAAAATAAACAGCTCAATAAGGGGATTTCATCCCTTTTTATCCCCATATTGACTGGATACATGTCACCTCAGGACGGGATGCAGAGATAAAGTTTCTTGACACCTTAAATGACTGCTTCTTGGAGCAGCTGGTCCTGGAACCCACCAGAGGAGAGGCAATTCTTGATCTAGTCCTAAGTGGAGCACAGGATCTGTAAAAATATAATTAGGAAGGCCAAAAAAGAATTTGAGGAACAGTTAGCCAAAAACTCAAAAAGTAATACCAATTTTTTTTTAAAGTACATCAGAAGCAGGAAGCCTACTAAACAACTAAACAACCAGTGGAGCCACTGAATGATCGAGGTTGGTTTTCAGAATGGAGAGAGGTAAATAGTGGTGTCCCCCAGGGGTCTGTTCTGGGACCAGTCCTATTCAACATATTCATAAATGATCTGGAAAAAGGGATAAACAGTGAGGTGGCAAAATTTGCAGATGATACAAAATTACTAAAGATAGTTAAGACCCAGGCAGACTGCAAAGAGCTTTAAAAGGATCTTTCAAAACTGGTCAACTGAGCAACAAAATGGCAGATGAAATTTAATGTTGATAAATGCAAAGTAAGGCACATTGGAAAACATAATCCCAACTATACATATAAAATGATTGGGTCTAAAGTAGCTGTTACCACTCAAGAAAGAGATCTTGAAGTCCTTGTGGATAGTTCTCTGAAAACATCCACTCAATGTGCTGCAGCAGTCAAAAAAGTGAACAGAATGCTGGGAATCATTAAGAAAGGGATAGATAATAGGACAGAAAATATCATGTTGCCTCTATATAAGTCCATGGTATGCCCACATCTTGAATACTGTGTGCAGATGTGATTGCCCCATCTCAAAAAAGATGTATTGGAATTAGAAAAGGTTCAGAAAAGGGCAACAAAAATTATTAGGGGTATGGAATGGCTTCCGTATGAGGAGAGATTAATAAGACTGTGACTTTTCAGCTTGGAAAAGAGATGGCTAAGGGGAGATATGATTGAGGTCTATAAAGTCATGACTGGTGTAGAGAAAGTAGATAAGGAACTGTTGTTTACTCCTTCTCATAACACAAGAACTAGGGGTCACCAAATGAAATTAATAGGTAGCAGGTTTAAAACAAATGAAAGGAAGTATTTCTTCACACAATGCACAGTCAACCTGTGGAACTCCTTGCCAGAGGACTAGTCCAGGACTGGGGCTCCTATGCCCTGTGGTAATGCTACTAGGAAATATTAGTAAGAGCCTTATCCAAAGCTCCCACTGACTTGCGCCCTAGATAACTAGGCTGAAAAAGCAGTTGAGAGACTAATTGTCCTCTGGTGCTTTCCTGAGTATTTACACAGAAAGAGAGGGGGAAAAGGGAGATTTTTTTCTTCTGATCATGCTAAGCTGCTGCAGCAATTTTTTGTTTTTAAATGGAGATATCCTATCTCCTAGAACTGGAAGGGACCTTGAAAGGTCATCAAGTCCAGCCCCCTGCCTTCACTAGCAGGACCAAGTACTGATTTTTTTTGCCCCAGATCCCTAAGTGGCCCCCTCAATGATTGAACTCACAACCGTGGGTTTAGCAGGCCAATGCTCAAACCACTGAGCTATCCCTCCCCCCTTAATAATTAATAAAAAAAAATTATCAGATATGCAAATCTGTGCCTATCATCTTCATAACAATGAGGGAGCTTGCTTTGATATTACTGTGAAGGAAGGGTTTATTATTGAGGGGATTCTGTAGCATCCTAGTCTAATATGCAGCCTGGAGATGGATTTAAATGCATCTTTGTTCACAGGTGAAACAAGTTGTACGTTTTCAACCTCACTTCCTAATAGACTTTTATCCACAGTAATATAAATGGTGTGAATCCTCGAACTGAGATAGTAGAGAACTTGCAGAACTTGGGAGAGGAGTATTGATGTTGCTGGACTGGAATAGCTGGGCATGCTGCAGTCTGAGAGAGATGCATGGGCAGATATTTGCAGTATCCAGGACTGGAAGAGCAGGATGTGTTGCCCAGGTCAGGACTGAGGTGCATTAGCAGAGCTGGGGAGCAAGGGGAGGGAAGGGGGCAGAGCTGGCCTAGCAGGGGGGTTACAAGTCAGGATGGTGGTGAATGGAGAGCCTAGAGCTGGCCTAGCAGGGGGGCTGCAGGTCAGGACTGAGGTGCATTGGCAGAGCTGTGGGGATGCCTCCCCACACAGTGCCAACCTCTCCCATTGCTGCCAGTCCTTGCTCAGAAAGGGGACAGTAGGGAGTGGCCTCATGTGAGTGGGCCCCTTGGGATCCTCTGCCCCCTGTTGCAGCTGAATCCTTCTCTTGTGATGAGATCAGGGCAGCCCTCTTCATCCAGAGGGTGCCAGAGAGGAGGGAATTCCCAGGTCAATGCACTTATGACGTTGATCATCGCCCCAGCCAGCTCAATCTCCCCCTGCCTCTTTGATGTTGCATAAGGAGTCCAGGTCACTTTTCCCTTCTATTGGTTGTAGGTGTCTATGCTGTGTACAAAGGTAACAGCTGGAACAGGGAGGCCTGGGGGAGGCTGCAGGGCAGCAGTTGCATGGCTGATTGGATCCGGTCCATTGGGAATGAATTCCATCTCTTCCCCACAATCCCATCAAGGCCAGTCTTTGACTAGACAACTCTCCTCCCGCCCCGCAGTGCCAGGGAATCGATTTCACTCAGGGACTGTCACCATGTGGCAAGCCTTTTAAGGTGCAAATGAGCCCTTCTCCCCCCACTAGCCCCATCTCTCTGCACAATTCCATTCCATTCTGCAGTCATGACTAAAGATAAAGATTACTGTTTGGAAAGAAACAAGGTGCTGTTCCTCCCAACATAACAAAAGGGCTGGGACCTAGAGGTCAGGCTGTACCCTCAAGATCTACCCCTGATACCGATGGGCATTGCCCATACATCTCAAAGGGGAGGGTATCCCAATATATGCACTTAGGATACCTACTCCCATCTGGGGCAGCCAAGCCAGGTGCTGGACATCCTTTAAAAAGTGAAAGTTAAATCCTAGTGAGGAAAATAGAAAGGAGCATAAAGTCTGGCAAGTGAAGTGCAAAAATATAATTAGGAAGGCCAAAAAAGAATTTGAAGAACAGCTAGCCAAAGATTCAAAAAGCAAAAATGTTTTAAGTACATCAGAAGCAGGAAGCCTGCTAAGCAGCCATTGGGGCCACTGGGCGATCAAAATGCTAAAGGAGCACTCAAGGACAATAAGGGCATTGCGGAGAAACTAAATGAATTCTTTGAATCAGTCTTCATGGCTGAGGATGTGAGGGAGATTCCCAAACCTGAGACCTTCTTTTTAGGTGACAAATCTGAGGAACTGTCCCAGATTGAGGTTTCATTAGAGGAGGTTTGGGAACAAATTGATAAACTAAACAGTAATAAATCACCAGGACCAGATGGTATTCACCCAAGAGTTCTGAAGGAACTCAAATGTGAAATTGCAGAACTACCAATTGTAGTCTGTAACCTATCATTTAAATCAGCTTCTGTACCAGATGACAGGAGGATAGCTAATGTGACACCAATTTTTAAAAAGGGCTCCAGAGGTGCAGGGCCGGCTCTAACTTTTTTGCCGCCCCAAGCAGCAAAAAAAAGCGCCGCCCCGCCGTAAAACCCCCCCCACCGAGTGCCGCGCCGCCGAAACTCCCCCCACCGAGTGCCGCCGAACAACTGCCGCCCCCAGCCACACTGCTGAACACCCCCCATCCCCGCCGCGCTGCTGAACCCCCCCGCGCAGAGCGCCACCGAACATCCCCCGCCGAGTGCCGCGCCGCCGAACAGCCCCCGCCCTCCTGCCACGCTGCCGAACACTGCCCGCGCCGTGCTGCTGAACACCCCTCATCCCCCGCCGAGCTGCCAAACACCCCCGCCCCCCCGTGGAGCGCTGCACCGCCGAAACCCCACCGAGCGCTGCGCCGCCGAACATCTCCGCCCCCCGCGCGGAGCACCGCTGAAGCCCCCCCCCGCGTGGAGCACCGCCAAACACCCCCTGCTGAGTGCCGCGCCGCTGAACACCCCCCGCCGAGCGCCGCGCTGCCGGAACACCCCCCCCCCCCGCTGAGCGCCGCGCCGTGTTGCCCCCCGCCACCCCAAGATTGGCCGCCCTTTACCAGGTGCCGCCCCAAGCATGTGCTTGGTTGCCTGGTGCCTGGAGCCAGCCCTGCAGAGGTGATCCCGGCAATTACAGGCCGGTAAGCCTGACTTCAGTACCAGGCAAACTGGTTGAAATTATAATAAAGAACAGACACATAGATGAACATAATTTGTTGAGGAAGAGTCAACATGGTTTTAGTAATGGGAAATCATGCCTCACCAATCTACTAGAATTCTTTGAGGGCGTCAACAAGCATGTGGACCAAGGGGATCCAGTGGATATAGTGTACTTAGATTTTCAGAAAGCTTTTGACAAGCTCCCTCACCAAAGGCTCTTAAGGAAAGTAAGCTGCCATGGGATAAGAGGGAAGGTTCTCTCATGGATCGGTAACTGGTTAAAAGATAGTAAACAAAGGGTAGGTATAAATGGTCAGTTTTCAGAATGGAGAGAGGTAAATAGTGGTGTCCCCCAGGGGTCTGTTCTGGGACCAGTCCTATTCAACATATTCTTAAATGATCTGGAAAAAGGGGTAAACAGTGGTGACAAAATTTGTAGATGATACAAAACTACTCAAGATAGTTAAGACCCAGGCAGACTGCGAAGAGCTACAAAAGGATCTCTCAAAACTGGGCGACTGGGCAACAAAATGGCAGATGACATTTAATGTTGATAAATGCAAAGTAATGCACATTGGAAACCATAATCCCAACTATACATATAAAATGATTGAGTCTAAATCAGCTGTTACCACTCAAGAAAGAGATCTTGGAGTTACTGTGAATAGTTCTCTGAAAACAGCCACTCAATGTGCAGCAGCAGCCAAAAAAGCTAACAGAATGTTGGGAATCATTAAGAAAGGTATAGATAATAAGACAGAAAATATCATATTGCCTCTATATCAGTCTATATAGTATCCATCTTGAATACTGTGTGCAGATGTGGTCACCCCATCTCAAAAAAGATGTATTGGAATTGCAAAAGGTTCAGAAAAGGGCAACAAAAATTATTAGGAGTATGGAACGGCTTCCATATGACGAGAGATTAATAAGATTGGGACTTTTCCGCTTGGAAAAGAGATGACCAAGGGGGGATATAATAGAGGTCTATAAAATCATGACTGGGGTGGAGAAAGTAAATAAGGAAGTGTTATTTACTCCTTCTCATAACACAAGAACTAGGGGTAACCAAATGAAATTAATAGGCAGCAGGTTTAAAACAAACAAAAGGACAACACACAGTCAACCTGTGGAACTCTTTGCCAGAGGATGTTGTAAAGGCCAAGACTGTAGCAGGGTTCAAAAAAGAACTAGATAAATTCATGGAGGATAGGTCCATCAATGGCTATTAGCCAGGATGGGCAGGGATGGTGTCCCCAGCCTCTGTTTGCCAGAAGCTGGGAATGGGCGACAGGGGATAGATCACTTGATGATTACCTGTTCTGTTCATTCTCTCTGGGGCACCTGGCATTGGCTATTGTCGGAAGACAGTATACTGGGCTAGATGGACCTTTGGTCTGACCCAGAATGGCCATTCTTATGTTCTTATGTTATGTATGTTCTAGACAGATGATAGGGCAGAGGATGGACTCCCAGGCTACCAATCCATGCCCGGGGCCCAATTGGGTGCCCTCAGCATTGGGCTGAGTCTCATGGAGGTCCCTTCAGTCTATTGGCTGTAGCAACCATCTGCACCCCTGGCACAGCCCACTGAGGGAAGAAGGCAGTAGACTCCTCACAGCACTGACCCTGCCCTGACCCTGACCTTCCCCATGCCCTGCTCCTAACTGCATCCTGCTTCACTGCCCAGTTGTGCAATCTCCTCAAGCCCTGCCCTTTTCATACCAGTCCCCCTGGCACCTCTGCAGGTGCAGGAGCTGGGGTGGGATTTTTCCCATAGCTGCTTGCTCACACAAATGGCTGAAATCTCAACCTTGGTCATTTCCCAGGGCAAACTGAAGACACTTTTTTAATTAGCGGAGCAAATGATTTCTAATGCATGAGGATAACCAGCCATTCTCGGGGATCCAGCCGACCACTCCCTCTCCAACTGGCAGAGGGCAGATAACAACTGGAAAGGCGCTGCCATTTCCACCTGCACCATCATGCTCCTAAGGTCCAGTGAAGCCAGGCTCCTGCACGCGCACCGATCAGCAGGTGCAGTGAGCCTGAGAGATCTAGCCAAGTGGTAATAAAAGACTCAGGAGGATCCCTGAAACCCCTGCCAATCACCACAAGAACGTTGCTCCACAGCCAGCAAATTAAAAGCTGAGGGGCCTGATTTTCAGAGGTGCTGATTGCCTGCAGCTCCCATTGATGTCAGTGGAGCTGTGAGTGCTTTGCTGCTCTGAAAATCATGTCCTGCGCTTGGCAGGGGCTATGCCAGTCTATGCTCAGGATGGCCGGCAGATCCCAGTGTTGGCTATAGTGCAGTGCAAGCCTGCCAGGTAACCAGCATAAGTTATATAGCTCCAGGATTAGAAATCTCTCTCCTGTGACATTACAGACAAACAGAGGGTGCTGAGGAGGGTGGAGGGTGGGTTTGTCAATAATTATTGACTGATTCATCCTGCCCAAATGATTGCAGTTGGATTCTTCCAGAGGTGGTGGGAGAGGTAATGAGTGTACATAATTAAAGGCCATGAATATGTGATCATAAGATTTATAGATATTGTGCTATCAATAAATGCCTCTAAGGGCGATCGTTACACCAAGGCATGCCCGGGCTAGACCATTACCTATAATGCATGCACATTGATTGTATATATAGTTTGACAGCTCCCTTCTTCCACCCTCGGCACTTCCCACACTGGCAATATGCAATGCAAAGAAATAACACACTGTGCTTGTCAAGTTGCCAGTGCCAAAGAAAGCCCCCAAACACTAATGATCATAATGTGTCCGGCCACCAGCCCCTTAAATGCCCACAGAGATCAGGATGAGAGTGAGTGACTAGGCCTGGAGGCTGGGGCATAAGCTGGATCCCTCTATGAATGGGGTCCACAGCCATGATGTGTGTGCTGGTATTTCTGCACTGAGAAGGAAGAGCTGGTGAAACAAGGGGAAGGGCTGAGAGACCCCTGGGCTACCTAGAGATGGGCTCAAGCCACAGGATTTGGAGCTGGATGTTACACCCAGACTTTTGGTTCAGCCCATTATAAAGATAAGGGCCCTTTGCAAGATTTGTCTAAGGTGCTTATCTGGCTCCCATCATCACAGTATCTGAGTACCTCCCAGCCTTTAATGTATTTATGCTTACCTAGCCCTGGGAGGAGAGAAGGGTGATGGGGGCTGAAGCAGAGAGGCTAAGGGATGTGCCCCCAGTCACACAGGAAGGCCGTGGCAGAGCAGGGTCTCTGGCTAGGGCCTGAAGCACTGGCCCACCCTCTGGATGCATTGGATCTGGCTCTGGTTCTTGCTGCTGCCAATGTTGAGAGGCCATTAGGGTCAGGGCTCCAACACCCTTCGCTAGTTTTGAAATGCAGCAGTTGCTCTCATCCTCCCAGGGGATGCTGTCCTTTAGAGGAGAGATGTTAACTCATGTTCCCTTTCAGTCCTTTCCTGGCAGAGTGTTCAGATGGAAGGCTGCAGGTTCTTGTACCCACCACACATCCCTACCTCTCCTGCACCAGATCTAGAGAGGCAGTCCGGAACTTCTCCCCACGAGGCCGTACTCACATGCCTGCCCCAGCAGCTTTAACAGGGAGCAGGAGCCGCTTATCTTTATCCCTCTTGTTGGAGCTCATGTACAGCATTGATTCTCAGCCACTCCCCAGTGCTGCTCTCAGTGCTGCTCTTCCTTTCCATTGATAGTTCTGTCTATGCTATCAGAAGGCTGTCAGGTCTGCCCCGCCAGTCTTTCTCTCTCTGTCACATCTCACTTGGCTTCCATCACTCTCTCCCCACTTTCAGACTCAGTGTGATCGTGGGCTCTCGTAGCAAGAGCTGGACAGTAAAACACCTTTCTCTCTTGATCACAGCTCCTGGCCAAGTAGATGTGCTTTCCAGTCTCTCCTAGTTCCTGCCTTTTGTGTCTCAGGTAACCAGTATGCTCTTTAGTTATGGACTTTCTGAGCACAGTAAGGGTTCAGTCAGCCTGCTGAAGATGACTGAAACTTTATTTCCATTGGTCAATTGTGAACCAACCCTCCTGAAATTTCTCACCTGTGCCATTCTCCTGGCCAGGTATTTTATAGGAACATTTGGTGACAATCACACAAGTCATTCATGCAGTAGGAGAGCTTGACATAGATCATAGAATCATAGAATCATAGAATCATAGAATATCAGAGTTGGAAGGGACCTCAAGAGGTCATCTAGTCCAACCCCCTGCTCAAAGCAGGACCAATTCCCAGCTAAATCATCCCAGCCAGGGCTTTGTCAAGCCGGGCCTTAAAAACCTCCAAGGAAGGAGACTCCACCACCTCCCTAGGTAACGCATTCCAGTGTTTCACCACCCTCCTAGTGAAATAGTTTTTCCTGATATCCAACCTGGACCTCCCCCACTGCAACTTGAGACCATTGCTCCTTGTTCTGTCATCTGCCACCACTGAGAATAGCCGAGCTCCATCCTCTTTGGAACCCCCCTTCAGGTAGTTGAAGGCTGCTATCAAATCCCCCCTCATTCTTCTCTTCTGGAGACTAAACAATCCCAGTTCTCTCAGCCTCTCCTCATAAGTCATGTGCTCCAGACCCCTAATCATTTTTGTTGCCCTCCGCTGGACTCTTTCCAATTTTTCCACATCCTTCTTGTAGTGTGGGGACCAAAACTGGACACAGTATTCCAGATGAGGCCTCACCAATGTCGAATAAAGGTGTAGAGCCCAAGACTGAATGGCATCTGAAGACTGTACTGGTGCCAATACAGTGTGCACCAATACCAAAGGTGGTACTGGAGAAGGAGCTTTGGAACCAATTTCAGTTTTCCAATGCCATATTTCCAAAGGGATATAGCACCAGATCTCCCCCATTTCATGCATTGCATTATATTCAGTGAGGACTGTTGTCTTTGCTTCTGCTTGGAAAGGTTGGGTGGGTCATTTTTAAGTTATCTCCTCCAGTTTGGGAGAGATTCGGAGAATTTTGGGTGGTCTTGTGAGCATTATAATCTGGAGTCTCATTCAGGTTTTACAATGACTGACGCACCCCTGTTCAGCGGGCCAGACTGAGGCCAGTATACCATTTCAGTCTCCAAAGAGATCCTACATGGGATTTAGGTGGGGGTAGGATTTGCATCAGCCTTCTGCAGAGTGGTGAATTTCACTCAGATGGTGGAAATTTTCATCTCGGTGATGGCTGGAGTTCATATGCTGCATGGAGGAGAGGACTGGGCACTCAGGCGCAGATCTTCATAGGTATTTAAGCTCCTAACTCCTATATCTTTGAGGAACTTGGCCTCAGATAGCACTTCGTGATCATGGCACGGATTAGACAGAGTGAGCTTTGGGGCACGGGCCTCCTGAAAGCAGTGAAAAGACTCCCATTGATTCAAGTGGGGTTTGGATCAGCCCCCAAGAGAGGCTCTGGATTGGCCCCAGGGGAGGGTGCTCTAGGTGCATGGAAGGCTCTGACTAGAAGAAGAGGGAGGGATGTTTTAGTTGCCAGGCTGCCCATTGTGGGCATTTCAATCTACCTGAGGTCTGGTGCAGGCATCCACAGGCGCAGCCTACAGAAAATGTAATGCCTGCTAGGCCTGATGTGGGCATGCCAGTGCCTCTAAACTCCCCATTGCCTCCTGTGGAGGTGATAAACCCGGCAGGGCCTCCTGCGGTGTTTTTTCGCTGCACTGTTTCTTCACACGCCCAAAGATGAATAGATTCCATCATTTGAAATTAATCGGATACACCAAAGTGTCACCCAGCAATTTGTAAAATAAATAAATAAATAAGCCTAAGCAAATACAGAGGGAAAAAATCTTTTTCAAGTGGTTGAAAGACTATAAATCCACATGTATGATTGCTGAAAAGGAGGGAGAGCTTCTGAGGATTGTACATTTAAAAAGAAATTAGCAAACATCTGATTGCCAGGAAATTCAAAGGTGTAAGAATGACAGTTGTGGATTTGTAGCCTTTCATCTCGACTGTGCTGTGCAAAGCAAGTAGGCATAAGCACACAGAGGAAAGACAAACTTAGCTCTGTCCTCTTAGCCCTGCCATTTTCCATCAAAATTCTTCAGACAGCCTCCTCACTGCAGGGCTCATCTTCAATGACCACATGCCCTCTCTTCTAACAGTGTAGTGCAACCCCTGAATCACTGCAGCGCCGCACAGCTCCCTTTGATATTAATTAACTGGAGTTCCAAGGCAAAATCCCCCCCGCATGGCACTTCAGATACGTAACCAGCGGTGTTGGGTACATTGTGGGGCAGGGAAGCTGGGGGCACACTCAGCCCCCAAAAGGGAGTTGGGATTGCCAGTGATCACACACACACACATCCCTTTGACAGGCTCATTCTCGCTCCTCTGCTTCCTCATGTCTCCAGCAGTGTCACGTGGGGGATTCATATGTCATTCCCAGTAGATGGACCCATCTGGGCAAACCCGTCCTATGCAAAAAGGTCTCTGTGCAGCATGGGGCCAGCCCATAGTGCACGCTCCATCTGGCCCCCATCCACCAAGGGTGTGATCTTTCTTTTGCTTTATAAGAAAGAAACTAAATTTGCTGACGGTGGTGCAGTCCCTTCCAGGCTCTGACAGCAGGCAGTGTTCATAGGTTACACTGAGGTTCTGGAACAGCCATTAGAGCCCAAGCTGAGTTAGGAGTAGGGCTAATCACATTGTAGACTAATTCAGACATATGAATCTGTCAGATGTGTTTGAGGTGGAGGACAGAAACAGACAAAGACACCTAATAGACACAGTCACCCCACCCCATCCTGAGCGCTGACCACAGGGACATTCATGTAGCCACGTGTTAATCTACATATGATTATTTGAGGTAGTAGTTGAGTACATTGTAGCTTTGATTTGGTAAAATTAACATTGATCTTCTCCTGGAGAGAGGAAGGATGGTTCTGTGATCAAGGCATGGGACAGGGTTGCTAGAGATTTGGGCAAAATGCCTGCTCTGCCACAGATTCCCTGTGGGACCTTGGCCATGTGCCTCAATTCATCATCTGTAGAATGGAGATAATAATACTCTCTTGTCTCTAGACTGGAAGCCCTTCAAGGCAGGGACTGCCTGCTCTGTGTCTGTCCAACTCTTTGCACAATGGGGCCCTGACTTCGGTTGGGTTTGGATGTGCTGTTGTCATACTGATAGGTAACAATAGTAATAATGATCAAATAACCCAGGGACTGTAAAGATGAATTCGCCAGGTTGTTGCTTGGCTGTGCTGCTCACACCTGCCTGGTAGGAAGGAAAAGTCATCCCCACAGGTGCCCTATGGGTATGGCTGCCCTGCATTTGGAAGCGTACCGCTCAGTCCAGGTTGTTGTTTATCCTTTGAGTTTGAAGATGGCCATGACATTACTAGTTGGTTTGGTTTCGGTGAAGACATGAGTGGCTGATCAGGTCAATTTGAGCTTTGAACTGTCTGTGGCACACTGAAGAAGAGATGCTGATATGGGTTACTTGGTTAACAGTGTACATGCTGCTCTTGTGAGATTTACACGGCTGGGTGCTTCTGTTCTGCCTCAGTAGTTCTCCTCTGCTCATAGACTGTAGCTCCAGTGTGGATGAGACTTTTCTGGATAGACAGACTTGAGCTAGCATGTTAAAAATAGCAGGGTGGCCCTTGTGGCTTAGGCTAGCCACCAGAGCTTGGCCCCGTGGCAGGCTTGGCCTTGGGCAGCTAGCCCACCATCCACAGTGCTATTCTTAGCATGCCAGAGCTAGTGTGAGTCTGTCTCCCTCAGCTAGGAGGCTCTCTTCCAGCTCCAGTGCAGATGTACCCTGTGATATTCAATGGGCCAGCTGGTCTATTTGGCCTCCAGGACTGGTGCAGCACCATGAAAAAGGAGTGGGCCCCAATCTGGAGCACTGTCTCAAACCCCCTCGAGCTCTAGGAAGTTTGACCTGGAGTTCAGATTGGAACATGGCAGCTCAGACCCTCCTTCAGCTCCCTTTAAAGCTGGTGGGAAGGCTCTTGTCGACTCTGGTGGGTAACAAATGGCTCTGTTTGGAGTCAGCTCCCACTCTGCTGCTCACTAGAAGCCAGAGGGCAGGTGCCCTAGGGCAGCATCACAGTTGTTGAACTACAAGCCCCCTTCTGACATTGCCCCCCCTTGCAACATTTTCATTGCCAGGTTGTGCAGACCCATGGCAGAGTATCCCAGGAACTCCCCCCCCCTGCCCTTGTGAAATTACACACATGGCTGGGGATGCAGCGACAAGTGCCTATGTACTTCAGGGCAGGGCAGAGTCACACAGTCTCTGTGTCTCCTCCAGACCACGGGTGGCGGCTCTTCTATTCCACTGAGGAGTCCTAGCTTCCACCTGCTTCTCCAAATCCTCCTGCTGAGGGGTTCATTGCCCCCCTCTTAACTTGAATTCCCTCTGATTCCTGCAGGGATTCCACCTACCCCTTGTTTACCTGACTCTTCCAAATCCCCCCCAGGGATTCCATCTCTGACTGCTCCCCCAAACTCCCTACCATTTCCTTTCTGAGCTCCCCTCTTTGCTCCCCTGCCTGCCCCCACTCCATGCTCCAACTTCCTGAGTTGCCAACTTGGAGTTGTGAGGACCTCTATGGACACAGCCCTCCTCCCAAGCCCTGCTGTCCTGCCAGCATTGCATCCTTGCATATGATGCCACGGCCTAAAACAACACTGAGTATGATGGATAAACACCAGAGCCAAGACTTCTGGTCTCTGCATATGTAAAGATCTCATGAGTGCCCTCAGTGCCTGTCAGCAAGGATTTCTGGTGTGGAGGAGGAAAGGTCATCATCCTCGTCTCTGTTCATCGGTGGCTTCTGGGGAGACAGCCTCTCTGCCTTGAGAACGACTCCTTGAGAAGCACAGACCCAGAGCAGCATCCAGAGGGTGGCAGTCCAAGCCCTGTCTCTTATCAGTACCATGTGAGGGCTTGTTATGAGCTTATCTCAGCAGCTGTGAAGAGCTCTGATTTCCATGTGGGAAAGGGCAGCCTCTCCCAGGATGTCTCAGGTCTGAAAAGGGAGCTGTCAGCTTTGTGCCCTTCTCTGGTGCCCTTAGCACTCCAACTCCTGCAGTCCTCATCAAGCATCTCCAGAGAAGCTGGGGGCCCAGCCCTTTCGCCCCACTGATTGCTTCCTCTTATACTTACAGGACTGCTGCTCTCACTGCAGTGGAGAGAGTTTAGATAGTTAAATCCAAAGCTGGCTGTGAAGAGTTACAAAGGGATCTTCCTAAACTGGGTGCCTGGGAGACAAAATGGCAGATGAAATTCAATGCTGATAAATGCAAAGTAATGCACATTGGAAAACATAATCCAAACTATACATAGAAAATGGTGGGGTCTAAATTAGTTGTTGCCACTCAAGAAAAAGATCTTGGAGTCATTGTGGCTAGTTCTCTGAAATCATCTACTCAATGTGCAGCAGCAGTCAAAAAAGCAAACAGAATGTTAGGAACCATTTAGGAAAGGGATAGATAATGAGACAGAAAATATTATAATGCCACTATATAAATACATGGTATGCTCACACCTTGTGTACTATGTGCAGATGTGGTCACCCCATCTCAAAAAAGATATATTATATTGGAAAAGATACAGAGAAGGGCAACAAAAATGACTAAGGGTATGGAACAGCTCCAATAAGAGGAGAGATTAAAAAGACTGGGACTGGTCAGTTTAAAAAAGAAATAAATTAATTAAATTAATGGAGATATCCCATCTCCTAGAACTGGAAGGGACCTTGAAAGGTCATCGAGTCCAGCCCCCTGCCTTCACTAGCAGGACCAAGTACTGATTTTGCCCCAGATCCCCAAGTGGCCCCCTCAAGGATTGAACTCACAACCCTGGGGGATATGATAGAGGGCTATAAAATCATGACTGGTGTGGAGAAAATTACATCATACAATGATTTCCTCCCTTCTTCCTTAGCACCCCATGCTGGTGGTGAATGAGTGGGAAGTTCTAGCAGCCATGTGAGGAACAAGAACCCATGTGGAGTATGGATGGGAAGGTCCTGGCTTAGGCCATAGTGAATGTGATGGCTGAGCCAAACTAGACATCTCTCTGTTAGCTGGGAGGGTCTGGGGAAGATTCATTCTATGGACACTGCTGGTTGTCCAGGGCCTCCAGTCTCCACTCCATTGTCCTTTATGCACAGCACCCACCTCTGGAGCAAGTTCTCATCGGAGCATGCAGATGTCTCTACAGAACTCACAGTGTCAGGGTCAAAGGTCAGAACAAGGCAAGCCCATGGAAGGCAATAACCTTGGCTTTTATTTCTTTTTCCAGATGGCCCCCATTGAGCTCGAACGCAAGAAGTCCCATGTCAATCTGTTGTTGGTGAGTAACTATCCACAGGGATGCTTTCCATCAACCATTAGACTGGTGGTTGGGATTGGGAGTCAGAACAGATCTTTCCCTGGGGCAACGGGCAAAGGTGAAGAATCTGGTAGGCATTTACAATGGACATTTATGAGGACACCCCAGTGACAGCAATGTAAGCACTGCCATACTGGATCAGACCATTTTCCAGCCACAGCCTGCGTCTTGCTGTATGGGAAACTTGCCATCGGGGCTTGTATCTCACTTCCTGCCAGGGCAGTTTAGATCACGGCTCTACCAAGCCCACAGTGGCACTGTCAGCTTTACTGAATCACTCATTGGGCTGTCTGATTCAGTGTCCTGCCTTCTGCCATTACCACTCTGCCCACTGGGCTAGCCATCCTTGAGGGATAGCTCAGTGGTTTGAGCATTGGCCTGCTAAACCCAGGGTTATGAGTTCAATCCTTGAGGGGGCCATTTAGGAAACTGGGTTAAAAATCTGTCTGGGGATTGGTCCTGCTTTGAGCAGGGGGTTAGACTAGATGACCTCCTGAGGTCCCTTCCAACCCTGATATTCTACGATTCCCACCTCCTGCCATATTGCAAAATGCTCCACCAGATCTAATGACCCCTTTGTTAGCAGTCTTGGCACAGAGGCTAAGAAACTGACTGGTAACATGCCCAGATTAAGGTAAATCAGGGCCTTAGGTAAACCATGACACAGGCTGGCTGGCAGGCAGCAAGCAGGTCACTGGCTGGCAGGGCAGCAGACAAGGTGCTGGCTGGCTGGCAGGCAAGGTGGGAACAGGTATAGTTGTGTGCCCTAACAGCTGCAAATCAGTCAGGCAGGTGGGAAGGCTGGTTGATTACCTAAATTTCCAGTGACATCCTGCATCGGGATGTATCCGTAAATCTCAAATCTCCTGTGGCTCTGAAATACTGGGCTCTTCCTCAACTGCCAGGAGGGACCAGGGGCCACCATGATAGACAGCAGGAGCCCTGGATCTGTAGAACAGGAAGTGAAGTGCAAACAAGCACATGACAGAGAAGGAGTAATGAACTGGACAAATCATCCTTGGGAGGCAGAGAGAATTCCCCTTGTCCTATGTGATTCGATGGATGCTCAGAAGCAACAGACTGAGTATTCCTGACATCTTAGCAGGCCTCAGGTGCTATGTCACCAGTTCGCCCCATGCAGGATTATTTTGCCCAGATGGTTACCCCCGAAAAGAAAGTATAAGGCAAACCTGAAATGTTTCTCATTTCCTGGAGTCACGAGAACAGAGAGTAATGCGAGGCTGACAGCATTCTGGCTAGACAAGGAGGGGGCTGGCAAAGCCCTTTGGTTGCACTGCAAGGATTTTGCTAGCAAATATCATAATGGAGCCATTCCATGGCATGCTCTCTGAGGCTGGGTCTACACTAGGGTTACCATTCGTCCGTATTTACCCGGACATGTCCTCCTTTTTGTGCTAAAAATAGCGTCCGGGGGGAATTTGTAAAGCACTCACAATGTCCGGGATTTCCCCCTCCCCCGGCACAGCAGAGTGAGCGGCTGGGAGGGCTGCAGGAAAGTCCCGGGCTGGACTCCGGAGCAGCTGGAGAGGAGCTCCGCCCTGCATTCTGAGCAAGTGTCTCAGCACAAAGTGCAGCCCTCCCCTTTTGCAACTGGGAGCGGTTTCTGCCATGCAGCGTAGCAAAACGGGAGCGAGAGCACTTTGTGCTGATACAAGGGCAGCTCTCCCCTGCAACCCGGTCCGGATCTGGGACCGGGTTTTGTTGTGCAGGGCCAGGGACCGGGTTTTGTTGTGCTGGGGAGCTCAGCCACGTGTCCGGCTCGCACAGAGCCCAACACCCTGTTCTGAGCAGCAGGGTAAGGGGGGCAGGAGAAGGGGCAGGGAGGTTCTGGAGGGGGCAGTCAAGAAACGGGGGGGGGGCTTTTTGGGGGGAGTGGAGAAAGTTTTGGGCAGTCAGGGTACAGGTAGGGGGTAGGGTCCTGGTGGGCAGTTGGGGGGGGGTCTTAGGAGGGGGCAGTTAGGGGACAAGGAACAGGGAGTCTTAGGTAGGGGGTGGGGTTCTGGAGGGCAGTTAGGAGCAGGGGTCCCAGGAGGGGGCAGTCAGGGGACAAGGAGCGGGGGGGGGTAGGGGGCTGGGAGTTCTGGGGGGGAGCTGTCAGGGGGCAGGAGTGGGGAGAGGGATCGGAGCAGTCAGGGGACAGGGAGCAGAGGGGTTTAGATGGGTTGGGAGTTCTGGGGGGGGCTGTCAGGGGGCAGGAGTGCGGAGAGGGATCGGAGCAGTCAGGGGACAGGGAGCAGAGGGGTTTAGATGGGTTGGGAGTTCTGGGGGGGGGCTGTCAGGGGGTGGGGAGTGGTTGGATGGGGCGTGGGAGTCCCAGGGGTCTGTCTGGGGGTGGGGGTGTGGATAAAGGTTGGGGCAGTCAGGGGACAAGAGGCAGGGAGGCTTAGATAGTCCTGGGGGGCAGTTAGGGGCAGGGGTCCCAGGAGGGGGTAGTCAGGGGACAAGGAACGGGGGGAGGGTTGGGAGGTCAGGGGGGGCGGGAAGTGGGAGGGGCAGGGGCGGGGCTAGGGCGGGGCTCCTCCCGTCCTCTTTTTTGCTCGCTGAAATATGGTAACCCTAGTCTACACTACCCGCCTGAATCGGCGGGTAGAAATTGACCTCTCGGGGATCGATTTATCGCGTCCCGTCGGGACGCGACAATCGATCCCCAAATCGACGCTCTTACTCCACCAGCGGAGGTGGGAGTAAGCGCCGTCGACGGGAAGCCGCAGAGGTCGATTTTGCCGCCGTCCCTACAGCGGGGTAAGTCGGCTGCGATACGTTGAATTCAGCTACGCTATTCGCGTATCTGAATTTGCGTATCTTAAATCGACCCCCCCCCCCGTAGTAGGTCGATTTTGCCGCCGTCCCTACAGCGGGGTAAGTCGGCTGCGATACGTTGAATTCAGCTACGCTATTCGCGTATCTGAATTTGCGTATCTTAAATCGACCCCCCCCCCCCGTAGTGTAGATGTAGCCTGAGTCAAAATTACACAGCACTCCCAGCTCCAGCTAAAATCAGTGGGATCTGTGTACTAAGAGGCTGCAGCATGAGCAGAGAAACACCAGGCTCCGTGTGCTTGAGTAGAGAGCTGGGGAATGAGTTGCCTCAAAGTCCTTCACTTAATTAAATTCCTCTTACAGTATATCCTGGTCCACTCTGGGTCTGGAGCTGGAGTGCTAAGAACTCAGTGTATTCCACTCCCCGCTCAAATCCTCAGTACATCAGGCCCCACTAATGTGTCCAGTGTAGGGTACCACACACAAACACACAGGCTATGCAGCCTGTATCATTGAGGCATTATTGGAGCACCCCTCTGTGACCAATTTGGCCTCACTTGGACAGAGGTTTCTTATCTTCCACTGTCTCTCCACTGCCTAGCATATAAAGGGAATGAGGGCTGCAGATTACCCCACTACTCAAAGGGGCTGTTAGCAGGTGGGGTCTCACTCTGGTTACAAACAGGCGCTCACTCTTGCCTCAGTTTCCCCTTCTATGAAATGAGAATGAGGAGGTGTCTAGCCTAAAATCCCTTTGCTTTAGCTGTGTTGAGATGTGCTCAAGTTTGGGGCAAGGCAGAACATAGCTGAAGCCTCAGTTTCACCTAGGGAATGTCACTGCAGAGACTCTCTCAGAGATGGGATCTGAGATGCTGAGAGTCTTTAGAACTTAAATGGATAAGACATGTGCATTGCAGGGAAGAAAGCTGCAGAGTGATAGGTGCTGGCACTCAGTCTCTGAGATCCAATGTAAACGAGATTCCACAAGTGTGAAAGGAGCAATAACTTTCCTCTCCGAGTCCATAATAATCTCCACCAAATTGCCTGGCTAGGTCTCAGCTCCTGGAAGCTAGAGATAAGTGCAAAGAAAGCTAATGTCGGGCCCAGAGACAAAGAATGAAACCAGCAAATATTAGCCATCTGGGGAGTATGGGAAAGTGCAAGGGGAGAAAGGGGGGCAGGGGGAGTCAGGGGAAGCAGAGATCAATGAGAGGTGGGGACTGGGGAGAGCAGAGATCAGAGAGAGAGGATGTGGGGGGGAGCAGAGATCATAGAAAGGGAATGTAGGAGAAGCAGAGATCATAAGATGTGTGGGGAGCAAAGATCAGAGACAGGGAACTGGGGGAGCCGAAAACAGAGAGAGCGGGGGTGGGCGAGCAGAGAGGGAGGGATAGCTCAGTGGTTTGAGCATTGGCCTGCTAAACCCAGGGTTGTGAGTTCAATCCTTGAGGGGGCCACTTGGGGATCTAGGGCAAAATCAGTACTTGGTCCTGCTAGTGGAGGCAGGGGGCTGGACTCAATGACCTTTCAAGGTCCCTTCCAGTTCTAGGAGATGGGATATCTCCATTAATTATCATAGAGAGAAGGGATGGGAAGCAAAGATCATAGAGAGGAGTCTGGGGGAAGCGGAGAAGAAATGGGTGTGACAGGTTCCTCCTGGGGTGCCACCTGGAATTGGGGTACCACTGAGCCCCCTAACCCACCAGCCTGGGCTCCCTCTTACACTGTACTGCTGTGACAAGCTGCAAAGCCCCCCAGCCTGCACTTTCACCAGCATTCATATCCAGGGACACACCCAGCCATAGGCTCTCTAACCACCAGCTTCCCAGCCTGGGACCCCAGATCAAACTAACGCAAACTAAGCTTAATATACTAAATAGATTGGATATGAATAACAGATTCTCACCCTAATTGATAGTACAGGCAGGCTACAGAGTCTTAAGGCACAAGCTGCGTTAGCTTTACAACTTGGGTTTCTCAGATCTTCATGCACAAGCTAGAAATCCCTTTAGCCTGGGTCCAGCACTTCCCCCAGTTCAGTCTTTGTTCCTCAGATATTTCCCAGGAGTCTTCTTGTGTGGGGAGTGAAAAACCTTGATGATGTCACTCCCCTGCCTTATATAACTTTTGCATATAAGCTTGGATCCCAGACCTATCTGTGGAAAAATACTGACATCCCAAAATGAAGTCCAGCATCATGTAGCCTGATCACATGTCCTTGTAGAGTCATAGCAGCCATCACTCTCAGGCTTTCTGTGGACTTCTCAGGAAGGCTCACCAGGTGGGAGATAAGCTTCTCCCTAATGGCTCATTGCCTTGAATGGTCCCTTCCCAACCAGCTATCTAGACTGAAAGCATCTTGTCTAGTGGGCGTTATCCAGGTGTAACTACATTTGAAATACAGATACATAGTCAATATTCATAACTTTAGATACAAAAATGATACATGCATACAAATAGGATAATCATATGCAGCAAATCATAATATTTCCAATGACATCTCACATGACTTATCTTGTACAAACTGCATCATAATTATGTCATAATCATATCATAATAATATCACTCTGAAGAATATGGGGTACAGTGTCACAATGGGGTCTGGGGGAGCAGAGATTAGAGAGGAGATCTGAGGGAAGCAGAGAAGAAAGAGGGGTCAGGAGAGCAGAGAACGGGGGGCGTATCTGGGAAGAACAGAAATCAGAAAGGGGCTTAGGGGGAGCAGAAATCAAAGGGTGAGAGAAAAGTTCTGGAGTGGGGAAGCAGGGATCAGAGAAAGGGTGTGGGGGGAACAGGAATCGGTAGAGAATCTGAACTAAATTCACTGCTGGCATTAGCAGGCATAACACAATTACTGTGAGTGAGGTTGCACCTGTTTACCCAGCAGTGTGCTGTGCTTCTCTCTAGGGTAAGGGCCTGCAGGAGAGTCTGCTTGGGGGCCAAGGGAAGAAAGATCAAGGAGTTTGGAGTTTGCTGGGAGAAGAGTCCAGGTGGGGGGATGTCAGTGCAGGGATTCTCCATCTGAACTGACTTTCAATCCCCAGCCAGGTGAGCTGGGCTGTGCATGTAACCACACTGCCTTTTGCCCGCAACCTTTATGTCCTTGACGTAGAGCTCGAAGCAATCACAATGGGGTTCCCAGTGGCCGCCCAGGCAGGGAGCAGATGGAGTTGATTATTCGGGCACCCGTCTGCACCATCTCACAGGTGATGCTTTGAGAGAAACAGGCAGCGACTTGCATGAAAGCAGGGAGGGTTGGGAGACTCACAAGGGACCAATGGGATTATCCTCAAGCAGGGCCGGCTCTTTGGCCGCCCCAAGCAAAAAAAAAAAAAAAAAAAATGGGGCGGCCAGAACGGCAAAGCAAAACAAAAACAAAAACCCTGCAGCGCGGCTGGAGCGCGGGTGCAGGGAGACTCCCTGCACTACAGATGTACCCCGGCTAGCAGGGGGAGGGAGCGGGTGGGAGAGAGAGAGAAGGGGGGTGGCCAGGGCTTCAGCGGGGCGCTGCCACGCGGCCCCTCCCGCCGCGCCGCCTGCCGGGAGGACTCCGCGCCGCTCCGGTCGGCGGGGAGGGAAGGACGTGGGCTGCCCTGCCGGGCTTACTGCAGGGCGCTCCTGTCCTCTGCACCGCTGCCCCCTACAGGGCGGCCGGAGCGGAACAAAAAAAAAGTGGCCGTGCTGCCTTAGGATTGGGCGGAATGCCGCCTCCTACAAGCTGCCGCCCCAAGCACCAGCGTGCTCGGCTGGTGCCTGGAGCCGGCCCTGTCCTCAAGCCCCTAAACTCCCCAGGCTGCTCAGATTCAGAAATGGGGAGAATCACGGGGCTGGGCCCCTCTGCTCACTATGAGGAGACTGGTATTTTGTGAGCACTGGGACCAGAAAAGTGAAGGGTTTTAGTCCTGGATGCATCTAGGACAGCATTTCTCAAATGCGGCCATCGTGGCCGCATGCAGCCACCAGGCGGTTTCCCTGAAGCCACGACAACTTCCTGAGCGGTGATGTGGGGGAGGGAATGCCCCTTCCCCTCCCTCCCTGTTGCTCCTGGATGTCTGCACGTCTCTGGGGGCAGGTGGGCACAACGCTGAAGGAGCAAGGTGAGTTTTCTAACTGGAGAGGGATAGGGGGCTTTGTGGACTTCAGCCCTGGGGTGGTTGGGTGGTGGGGAATTAGGGAAACTGGCTGCAGACCAGGGCTCCAGCCATGGGGCTTCAGGCCTCAACACCCAGTTCTGGCCATGGGGTTTCAGGTGCTGACCCCCAGGTCTGGCCATGCAATCCTGGCCTTCAGCCATGGGGCTTCAGACTCCAACCCCTGTCCACATGGCGGTGGGCTCTGATCCCTGGCTCTTGCTGTGTGGTGCTGACCCCTAATCCTAGTGGCGGCTGCTGGCCCCGAGCACTGACCCCTGTCTGCGCTCCAGTGGCTACTAGCCCTGGGTGAAGATCCCCAGCTGCGGCTGCTGGCCCTGGGTGAAGATCCCTGGTGCTGGCCTTGGGCTCCAGCGGGTGCTGGCTCTGGATGCAGACCCCAAATGCCAGCCCCCAACGCTGGCGGCGGCCGACCCTGGCTGCACACGCTAGCTCCCAGCCCTGGCTACTGCCCCCTCCCTGGGCACTGCTCCTGGATGTCGACCCTGGGTTCTGGCGGGTGCTGGCCATGGGCACTGATCCCCAGCCCCGGGTGCAGATCCCCAGCCCCAGTCATGTGGCAGCAGGTGTCAATCCAAGGCCCCGGCAAGTGCTGGTCCTGGATGCCAACCTCCAGTCCCGGTTGCACAGCAGCAGGCGGGTGCTGGCCCAGGACACTGACTCCTAGTCCTGGCAGTGCAGCATCGTGCATGGACCCGAAGAGCCAACTCTGGGTACCAACCTTCAGCCCCGGTCGCACAGCAGTGCGTGCTGGCTCCAAGTGCTGATCCCCGGCTGCACAGCAGCGGGTGCTGATTCCCAGCCCTGGGCACCAATCCCTGGCCACACAGCTGCGGGCATCCACACTGGGTTCCAGTGGGTGCTGGCCCAGGGTGCTGACCTCCAGCCCCAGGCACCGACCCACACACCCAACCACGCGATGGAGGGGCCCCTGCATCCATTGCCCCTGGCCTCTGCTGCCTCATCCCCCCACCCCTCCATCCATCTTCCTTGACCACTGCTGCCTCACCCCCAACTTCCATCCAGGTCTTAACTTGCCAGGTCTTGCTGTGAAAAGTGATATTAACAAACATACAAATATCATTTTTCACAGTATTATTTTTATTACTGAGTACAGAAAAAACCCCTACATAAATAAATTACAATGATTTGGATGTATATACATGCATATTTTTTTGTTTTTCCTAAAGTTAAGTATTTTAGGAAAAAGTGTCAGTGCGGCCACCAGCAAGAGTTGATGGCTGCACTCTGAGGCCACCAAAAAAATTGTTGTGAGAACCCCTGATCTAGGAAGAGTGCACACAGCTGTGCCCGTGCTGCCTCTGCCTTGGGAACCAAAGCCTTAAATATGCCCCCACAGCTTCGCCAATGCTGCTGCAGGGCCTTATGTGGCAGCCCTGTTAAGTGGATACATAGTTGGTTAAACAAGGCAAACAAAGAGTAACTATTAATTGAATTATGTCAGATTGGAGGGGGTTCCCAAGTGGGATTCCAAGGGGGTCTGTTCTGGGTCCGGAGTTCTTCAACATCTTTATTAATTACCTGGATGTCGGTATAGAGTGCATACTGATCAAATTTGCACATGACACAAAGCTGGAGGATACCAATACTTGCTAATACTTTGGAGGATAGGGCTAAAATTCAGCAAATCTTGATAAATTGGAGAACTGGACTATAGACAACAAAATGAAATTCAGCAAAGACACATGTAAGGTGCTACATTTAGGGAAGAAAAACCAAATGCACAAATACAGAATGGAGGGAAACTGGCTTGGCAGCAGCACTGCTGAGAAGGATCTGGGAGTTGTGATGCAGTTGCAAAAACAGCAAATGCAATTTTCGGTTGTATTAACAGAGGCATAGCATGCAAGTGATGGGAGGTGATAGTAACACTCTACTCAGCGCTCGTTAGGCCTCAGCTGGAGTACTGTGTCCAACTTTGGTCACCAATGTATAGACAGGATGTAGAGAAACTGGAAAGGATCCAAAGGGAGTGACAAAGATGATCAGAGGGATGGAACACAAGCCATATGAGCAAAGGCTAAAGGAACGCAGGGCCGGCTCTAGGCACCAGCAAAGCAAGCAGTTGCTTGGGGGCGGCAAATTTGCAGGGGCGCAAGAATCCAGCATGGGAGCTGAGAACCATCAGGAGGCCCTGGGAGCTGTAGTTCCTTGGTTAGCTCCCTGCCTATAGAGCCAGCCCTGGAGCAGGGAAAGAACTACATTTCCCAGAATTCCCTTGGCCGCAATTAACAGGAAAGGGCGGGGGAAGGAGTGTGGAACTGAAACCTCATGCTGCAGCTTGCTGTGAATGGTAGGGACCGAGCCAGCTTTAGCTTTTTTGCTGCCCCTAACCCCAGCCCTGGCTCCCCCCGCACTCCCGTGTTGCCCCAGCCCTGGACTCTCCCCCGCCCACACCCCCTGCTGCCCCAGCTCTGGCCCCCACCTGCACCCTCCTGCTGCCCCAGCCCTGGGCTCTCCCCCCACCCGCATCTCCTGCTACCCCAGCCCTGGGCTCTTCTCCCCGCCACACACACCCGCACCTCCTGCCACCCCAGCCCTGGGCTCTCCCCCACCCGCATCTCCTGCCGCCCCAGCCCTGGGCTCTCCCCCCACCCGCATCTCCTGCCACCCCAGCCCTGGGCTCTTCTCCCCGCCACACACCTGCACCCCCTGCCGCCCCAGCTCTGGCCCCCACCTGCACCCTCCTGCTGCCCCAGCCCTGGGCTCTCCCCCCACCCGCATCTCCTGCTACCCCAGCCCTGGGCTCTTCTCCCCGCCACACACACCCGCACCTCCTGCCACCCCAGCCCTGGGCTCTCCCCCACCCGCATCTCCTGCCGCCCCAGCCCTGGGCTCTCCCCCCACCCGCATCTCCTGCCACCCCAGCCCTGGGCTCTTCTCCCCGCCACACACCTGCACCCCCTGCCGCCCCAGCTCTGGCCCCCTCCTGCATCTCCTGCTGCCCCAGCCCTGGGCTCTTCCCCCCCCCCCGCACCCACACCTCCTGCTGCCCCAGCTCTGGCCCCCTCCTGCCGCCCCAGCCCTGGGCTCTCCCCCAAAGAAAGAATTGGGTGGACTAAATGGATAGTGCACCTCTCTATCTGAAGCCTAGCAAGGGAGGTACGTGGATCCCACTAGAATTTAAAATGAAAAGTAAGGGAGGGGAGGCTCTGGACCTGGGCAGCTTTAGATACAGTACCAGGCACGTAGGAGGATTTACTTTTGAGCCATGGAAGCAGAAATTGACTTTTCCTTTCCAGATTTAGCTAATATTCAGAAAGGGAATCTAGCACCTGCCTTCCAGATATGAACACCTCAAAATTCAGGAGTGCTCAAGCTCAATTTGGGCAGCTGTTACTTCATTTCTCCCAAATCAAATATACTGATCCACTGTAACTTGCTGTAGAAAAAGTAGAATAAATTGAGCAAGAAATGCTTCCCAGTGGTTATTAGGACTGGAATTGCTATTTTCAACAGCCATTGCTTTTTTTTTTTTTTTAGTTTTGGTTTTATTTGTTTAAAAGGAAGACAGTGATATTGCATTGGCAAATTCCCCATAGAAACAAAGAATGGAACAAAAGAATAATAAAGGCATCTCAACTTTTGCTCATTTATGTAGGATAGCCTTATAATATGCATCCAGATTGCCTTCAATCACACAAGCTGAAAATTGTTCCACTTTACTGCAGTTCTGTAACCATATGGGAACCAATCCTGTCTGTGTTCTGTGCACATCCAAAATTCCTGCTGAATGACCCACCCTGGGAGCGAGTTACCAGTGACCCAGGGCTGGGGTGGCAGGAGGGTGCAGTTTGGGGGGGAGGGAGAGAGAGAGAGAGACCAGGGCTGGCGGGGGGGGGGGGGGCAGCCAAACATTTTTTTGCTTGGGGCAGCAAAAAACCTAGAAGGAAGGGGGTATGTTCAGTTTGGAAAAGAGGAGATTAAGGGGGGATATGATAGCAGTCTTCAAATATTGAAAGGCTGCCATAAAAAGGTGGAGAAAAGTTGTTCTCTTTTACCACAGAGGGCAGGACTAGGGACAATGGGTTCAAACTACAGCCTAGCAAATATAGATTAAATCTGAGGGAAAAACTTCCTAGCTGTAAGCACAGTAGGACAATGTAACAGACTGCCTAAGGAGGTCATGGAAGCTCCTTCACTGGAAGTTTTCAAAAGGAAACAGATAGCCATCTGTCTTGGATGGTTCAGACACAATAAATCCTGCATCTTGATAGGAGGTTAGCCTAAATGTCTGTGATTCCCTCACACAGCTGTGCCAGTGCTGCTGCAGGCCCAGCTTGTCCTGTCGTCTATGCAGTTTTGGGTGGATGGCCTGGGGCATCTGTAGGAAATGTTTGGCTAGGCACTGACCTGCTGGAGGAGTCCAAGGGGGTGTGCTGCAGTCGCATTCAGTATCCAGCCCATGCAATAGTTTCCATTCAGTGTTGTCTAGTCTCTCTTCCCTTCCTTTCTGAGGCCTCTTGGAGAGGAGGTGAGTTCCTGTTGGCTTTGCTACGAGCAATATCATGGTGACACACAGTTCTATAGCTCCTTCTTGGCACCTCCATGGGGTTGTGTGTCCCTCATCACCGTGGTATATGAAAGATTAACAGATATGTCACCTGTGCACTGGAATGGGTTACCCAGGGAGGTGGTGGAATCTCCTTCCTTAGAGGTTTTTAAGGTCAGGCTTGACAAAGCCCGGCTGGGATGATTTAGTTGGGGATTGGACTAGATGACCTCCTGAGGTCCCTTCCAACCCTGATAGTCTATGATTCTGTGTGAGGTGTGCAAATTGTCTATAAGGGTATGTCTACACTACGAAATTAGTTCGAATTTATAGAAGCCGGTTTTATTGAAATCAGTTGTATACAGCCGATTGTGTGTGTCCACACATAAAATGCTCTAGGTGCTGTAGTCGGCGGACCGCGTCCACAGTACGAGGCTAGCGTCGACTTCCGGAGCATTGCACTATGGGTAGCTATCCCACAGCTATCCCACAGTTCCCGCAGTCTCCGCCGCCCCTTGGAATTCTGGGTTGAGATCCCAATGCCCGGATGATGCAAAACAGTGTCGCGGGCGGTTCTGGGTACATGTCGTCAGGCCCCGCCCCTCCCCCCCCCCCCCCCCCGTCACAGCAACGGCAGACAATAGATTCGCGCCTTTTTACCTGGGTTACCTGTGCAGACAACATACCACGGCAAGCATGGAGCCCGCTCAGCTCAGCTGAGCTCACCGTCACCATATGTCCTCTGGGTGCCGGCAGACGTGGGACTGCATTGCTACACAGCAGCAGCTGCTAACTGCCTTTTGGCGGTAGACGGTGTAGCATGAGTGATAGCCGTGGGGCTGGCAGCCGTGGGGCTGCATTGCACCAGCCCCTTGCCCTTTGGTAGGCGATGGTATATTATGATTGGTACCCATCGTCGTCGTACTGGAGTGGCTGTCAATCATGGCCACCTGGGCAGACATGTTTCGATGATGATGGCTACCAATCGTAATATACTATTTTCTGCCAATTGCCCAGTATTGTCTGCTAAGCACCCAGAAGAGGCCGAGGGCGATGCTGGGTGCTGGCGGACGTGGGGCTGGCAGACGTGGGGCTGCACAGCAGCAGCCCCCTGCCTTTTGGCAGACGATGGTATATTATGACTGGTATCCATCATCGTCATACTGGAGAGGCTATCACTCATGCTGCACCGTCGGCTGCCAGCTTAAGATGTAAAAAATAGATTTGTTCTGTATTCATTTGCTTCCCCTTCCTCCGTGAAATCAATGGCCTGCTAAGCCCAGGTTTTCAGTTTAATCTTTGGGGGGACCATTCTGTGTGACAGTTGTTTGTGTTTCTCCCTGTTCCTGTACCTGTACGCCATGTCGTCACTCGGCCCTCCCTCCCTCCGCCCTCCCTCCTTCTCCTGGTCCATCAGATACTACTTTCGCGCCTTTTTTCTGACCAGGCGCCATAGCTAGCACTGGGATCATGGAGCCCGCTCAGATCACCGCGGCAATTATGAGCACTATGAACACCACGCGCATTGTCCTGGAGTATATGCAGAGCCAGGACATGCCAAGGCGAAACCCGGACCAGCCGAGGAGGCGATTGCAGCGCGGCGACGAGAGTGATGAGGAAATTGACATGGACATAGACCTCTCACAAGGCACAGGCCCCAGCAATGTGGAAATCATGGTGTCACTGGGGCAGGTTCATGCCGTGGAACGCCAATTCTGGGCCCGGGAAACAAGCACAGACTGGTGGGATCGCATCGTGCTGCAGGTATGGGACGATTCCCAGTGGCTGCGAAACTTTCGCATGCGTAAGGGCACTTTCATGGAACTTTGTGACTTGCTTTCCCCTGCCCTGAAACGCCAGGATACCAAGATGAGAGCAGCCCTCACAGTTGAGAAGCGAGTGGCGATAGCCCTGTGGAAGCTTGCAACGCCAGACAGCTACCGGTCAGTCGGGAATCAATTTGGAGTGGGCAAATCTACGGTGGGGGCTGCTGTGATCCAATTTGCCAGGGCAATGAAAGACCTGGTGATAGCAAGGGTAGTGACTCTGGGCAACGTGCAGTCAATAGTGGATGGTTTTGCTGAAATGGGATTCCCAAACTGTGGCGGGGCCATAGACGGAACCCATATCCCTATCTTGTCACCGGAGCACCAAGCCACCGACTACGTAAACCGCAAGGGGTACTTTTCAATGCTGCTGCAAGCCCTGGTGGATCACAAGGGACGTTTCACCAACATCAACGTGAGATGGCCGGGAAAGGTACATGATGCTCGCGTCTTCAGGAACTCTGCTCTGTTTCGAAAGCTGGAGGAAGGGACTTTCTTCCCGGACCAGAAAGTGACCGTTGGGGATGTTGAAATGCCTATCGTGATCCTTGGGGACCCAGCCTACCCCTTAATGCCATGGCTCATGAAGCCGTACACAGGCAGCCTGGATAGGAGTCAGGACCTGTTCAACTACAGGCTGAGCAAGTGCCAAATGGTGGTGGAATGTGCATTTGGACGTTTAAAAGCGCGCTGGCGCAGCTTACTGACTCGCTCAGACCTCAGCGAAAAGAATATCCCCATTGTTATTGCTGCTTGCTGTGCGCTCCACAATATCTGTGAGAGTAAGGGGGAGACCTTTATGGCGGGGTGGGAGGTTGAGGCAACTCACCTGGCCGCTGATTACGCGCAGCCAGACACCAGGGCGGTTAGAGGAGCACAGCAGGGCGCGGTGCGCATCAGAGAAGCTTTGAAAACGAGTTTTGTGACTGGCCAGGCTACTGTGTGAAACTTCTGTTTGTTTCTCCTTGATGAACCCTCCAACCCCCCCCCCCGACCCGGTTCACTCTACTTCCCTGTAAACCAACCACCCCACCCCACCCTCCCCTCCCCAATTCGAGCACCGCTTGCAGAGGCAATAAAGTCATTGTTTTTTCACATTCATGCATTCTTTATTAGTTCCTCACAGAAGTAGGGGGATAATTGCCAAGGTAGCCTGGGATGGGTGGGGGAGGAGGGATGGAAAAGGACACACTGCATTTTAAAGCTTTAACTCTTATTGAAGGCCAGCCTTCTGATGCTTGGGCGATCATCTGGGGTGGAGTGACTGGGTGGACGGAGGCCCCCCCCACCGTGTTCTTGGGCGTCTTGGTGAGGAGGCTATGGAACTTGGGGAGGAGGGCTGTTGGTTACACAGGGGCTGTAGCGGCGGTCTCTGCTCCTGCTGCCTTTCCTGCAGCTCAACCATACGCTCGAGCATATCAGTTTGATGCTCCAGCAGACGGAGCATTGACTCTTGCCGTCTGTCTGCAAGCTGACGCCACCTATCATCTTCAGCCCGCCACTTGCTCTTTTCATCCCGCCATT
This sequence comes from Malaclemys terrapin pileata, assembly GCF_027887155.1. Classification (NCBI taxonomy): domain Eukaryota; kingdom Metazoa; phylum Chordata; order Testudines; family Emydidae; genus Malaclemys; species Malaclemys terrapin. The sequence goes on from NC_071514.1 coordinate 47,638,310, forward strand.
CAGCCCGCCACCTCTCCTCTCGTTCATATTGGGCTTTTCTCATCTCCGACATTGACTGCCTCCACGCATTCTGCTGTGCTCTATCAGCGTGGGAGGACATCTGCAGCTCCGTGAACATATTGTCCCTCGTCCTACGTTTTCTCTTTCTAATGTTCACGAGCCTCTGCGAAGGAGAAACATTTGCAGCTGGTGGAGGAGAAGGGAGAGGTGGTTAAAAAAGACACATTTTAGAGAACAATGGGTGCACTCTTTCATTACAAGGTCGCATATTTCGGCTTGCAGGCAGCCATGGTAGGCCACAGTGTTTTGGCTTTTTTAACCTTCTTAACATGCGGGAAAGGTTGCAAACAGCAGCGCATTTCCCATATCAAGGATGAATTGGGTTGTCCATTTAAAATGGGTTTTCAGTGTAAAAGGAGGGGCTGCGGTTTCCCGGTTAACATGCGGCACAAACACAAGTAAACCACCCCACACACACACACACACACACACGATTCTCTGGGATGATCACTTCACCCCTCCCCTCCACCGCGTGGTTAACAGCGGGGAACATTTCTGTTCAGAAGAGCAGGAACGGGCGCCTCTGAATGTCCCCTTAATAAAATCACCCCATTTCAACCAGGAGAGCTTTCTGGAGATGTCCCTGGAGGATTTCCGCTCCATCCCCATACACGTTAACAGACTTTTCCAGTAGATGTACTGGCCGCGATTGCCAGGGCAAATTAATCATTAAACACGCTTGCTTTTTTTTTTGTAATGTTTACAAATATTTACAAAGTTACACTCACCAGAGGTCTCCTGTGTGCCCTGAGGGTCTTGGGTGAGTTCGGGGGTTACTGGTTCCAGGTCCAGGGTCACAAACATATCCTGGCTGTTGGGGAAACCGGTTTCTCCGCTTCCTTGCTGCTGTGAGCTACCTACAGTACCTCCATCCTCATCTTCCTCGTTCCCCGAACCGTCTTCCCTGTGTGTTTCTCCAGTGAGAGAGTCATAGCACACGGTTGGGGTAGTGGTGGCTGCACCCCCTAGGATCGCATGCAGCTCCGCGTAGTAGCGGCAAGTTTGCGGCTCTGCCCCGGACCTTCCGTTTGCTTCTCTGGCTTTGTGGTAAGCTTGCCGTAGCTCCTTAATTTTCACGCGGCACTGCTGTGTGTCCCTGTTATGGCCTCGGTCCTTCATGGCCTTGGAGATCTTTTCTAATACTTTTCCATTTCTTTTACTGCTACGGAGTTCAGCTATCACTGCTTCATCTCCCCATATGGCGAGCAGATCTCGTACCTCCCGTTCGGTCCATGCTGGAGCTCTTTTGCGATCCTGGGACTCCATCACAGTTACCTGTGCTGATGAGCTCTGCGTGGTCACCTGTGGTCTCCACGCTGAGCAAACAGGAAATGAAATTCAAACATTCGTGGGTCTTTTCCTGTCTACCTGGTCAGTGCATCTGAGTTGAGAGTGCTGTCCAGAACGGTCACAATGAAGCACTGTGGGATAGCTCCCGGAGGCCAATAACGTCGAATTCCGTCCACACTACCCCAATTCCGACCCGCAAAGGCCGGTTTTATCGCTAATCCCCTCGTCGGAGGTGGTGTAAAGAAACCGGTTTAAAGGACCCTTTAAGTCGAAAGAAAGGGCTTCGTTATGTGGACCTGTCCAGGCTTAATTCGGTTTAACGCTGCTAAAGTCGACCTAAACCCATAGTGTAGACCAGGCCTAAGAGATTAGCACCTGCACAGGGAGCAACTAGCTCAAAAGGACTGCAGGGAAGGTTAGAGTGGTGCAGGGGGAATGAGGAAATGCTCCAAAGAGCTGCCAAAATGTTGACCTCTCTTGCCATCAAACTGCTTCACCCTCCTACCCTAAGTGTGGGTCTTGGGCCCATCATCACTAATCCTGTCCATCATGGTAGCTGCTTCCGCTTGGCAGGAAGTGATGCCCCTTGCTCTTCAATGAGGATCAGGGGGCAGGACTAGGGAAAATGGGTTCAAACTACAGCCTAGCAAATATAGATTAAATCTGAGGAAAAACTTCCTAGCTGTAAGCACAGTAGGACAATGTAACAGACTGCCTAAGGAGGTCATGGAAGCTCCTTCGCTGGAAGTTTTCAAAAGGAAACTGGATAGCCATGGGGACTGTGCCTCGGTCTTCTCCAGGCTGGACTATGATAACTCACTGTGCTGTGTGTGGGCCTACATATGGAAGCCACACTGAATCTCCAGTTTGTGCAGAAGGCAGAGCCCATCTCCTTAGCTAAGGAAGGAAAGCACCGGACTCTTCACACCAGGGTTCCTTGCTCTCCAATGGATCAACATCTGCTTCCAGTGCCAATTCAAGGCCAGGGACCTGAAAGGCCAGGGAATAGCTGCATCAGACACCTCCTCTCCATCCTGGTCTAACTGAGATAGCTGTCCTCCCTTGGAACAATGCAGTTGATAGTGCCCAATGTCAAGTCCTTGGTGAGGCTTTCTCCACTGAGATGTTCAAGTGCAGAATAAGCACACAGAGGAAGACCAAGCCAAAGCCTGTCATTATTCCTAGTGTGTTGCAAGACTCTCCTCTTTGTAAAGCCACACTGCAGCAATTACAATGACAGCAATTACAACCCAGAACACAAGGAGCAAAAGCCACGACCCATGCAGAAGCAAGGAGCAGAGTCTAATATGAACGTGTCTGTGCATTACCATAAGTGAACCGTGCAGTATTGGGTATCCTTGTAGTATCATACACAGATCTCCTGGATTGAGCATGCAGCCCAAGTTTATTTATTAACCAGCTCTCAAAAAAGGGTCCCCAGACAAGGATACAGAGGCATTTGAGGTCTTCAGGGTTGGGGTGGTCTGATTCCTAAAGCAATCTCTGCTTTGTAATCAGTGACAATAATTTGCCAAGGAACCCTCAGGGTGATAAACTTGGGGTGATTCAGCAATGGAAGACAGGCAGTGGAGAGACACATTAGGGACCTGCCTCTTTCCCATTCCAACTCAAACAGGTCAATTATGGCCTAGCCCATTGGCAGTGCTGGACAGCAGAAAAGCTGATGAGCTATCAGTTGGGCTGAGAATGGCTGATTGTTGATGCCCAGTCAACCTGTGGAACTCGTTGCCAAGGGATGTTGTGAAGGCCAAAACTATAATGGCATTCAAAAAAGAACAAAGTAAGTTCATGGGGGATAGGTCCATCAATGACTATTAGCAATCCCATGCTCTGGGTGTCCCTAGCCTCTGTTTGCCAGAAGCTGGGAGTGGACAACAGGGGATGGGTCACTTGATGATTGCCTGTTCTGTTCATTCCCTCTGAACAGGGTTACCATACGTCCAGGTTTCCCTGGACAGAGCCTCTTTTTGGAGCCTGCTTTCTCTGACCCAGTGGGGTTTTCAAATAATAACAGCAAATATCCTGGTTTTAGTAAAGCAGACAAGCTGCAGCTCAGAAAGAGCCCAGATTGGTCCACTTTCTGATTGGTCCCTCCCCTGCATCTGCAGCTGATTGGTCCATTCTTCTGATCTACAACTGATTGGTCCATTCATTCCCCTGCAGCCCCAGCTGCCGGATCCCACTCACCTAGGCCCCAGCACTCAGCCCTGGGGAGCGAGTCACGCAGGGAGGCACTGATTGATGGCTGTTGCTGCATCCTGCATTATGCCAGCTGCCCTGCCACTGTGACAGGGAGCAACACTCCCCCCACCTCCAGTGAGTACCCCGGCGCAGGTACCCCCCCCTCTAACTTCCCCGCTTCCCCTGCGGTGTCCTCGTTTTGGGAACCTACCTCTGAAGCACCTGGCAGTGGCTGCTCTTGGAAGACAGGATACTGGGTTAGATGGCCCATTGGTCTGACCTAGTATGGCCGTTCTTCAGTGGCATAGCCAGCTTCTAAGAGGAGGGGGAGCAAACATAAAAAAGGTACCCCCCCTTGGCTCCTCCTCCGGCTGCACCACCCCTCCCCCCCCGGCTCCTCTGGCCGCAGCTGCTGGCTGCCATGCTGCGCCCCCCCCCCCCCGCTCCTCCGGCCCGCACTGCGGGCTGCCAGCCTGCGCCTCCCCTCGCAGGGCCAGCTTTAGCAAGAGCGGGGCCCAATTCCGGCAAGCCCCGCCCCCAGGAATTGGGCCGCACTCCGGCCGGAGCTCCGGCCAGGATTGTGGGGCCGGGCTGGAGCCGCTAGAGCCGGAGCCGCCAGGGCCGGGGGTGCTCGGCCAGGGCCGGTGCGCTCGGCCAGAACCGGGGCCGGCGCCCCAGGGCCCGAGCTGGGCCGGAGCCGCCGGGGCCAGAGCCTCTTGGCCGGGGCCGGCTGCCGGAGGGAGCTGCTCGGCCGGGGGGGCCGGACTGGGCCTGGGGGGCTGGACTGGGCCATGCCTCCTTGCGCCCCACCGCCACCGCCCCCCCAACTTACCTACTGCCTGCTTGCCTGTTTCAGGCTTCCTGCGAATGAACGTTTGATTCGCGGGAAGCAGGGGAGGGGGAGGAGCAGGGGGGCAGAGTGTTCAGGGGAGGTGAGGAGGGGGAAGTGAGCTGGGGGCAGGGTGGACAGCTGCTGCGGGGCCCTCTTGGTGCGGGGCTAAAGCCGGCCCTGCCCCCTCGCTCCTCCGGCTGCGGCTGCTGGCCGCATGCTGCGCCCCAGCTACCGCTCCTCCGGCCGTGCCCGCCACCCCCCCATGGCTGCCGGCTGCGCTGCGGGCCGCCAGCTTGTGCTCGCCCTCGCTTCTCCGGCCGCGCACCCCTGCTCCTCCGGCCGTGTCCGCAGCCCTCCCATGGCTGCCGGCCGTTCTGCTGGCCGCATGCTGTGCCCCCCCCCCAGCTGCTTTTGGAAAGGCGGGGGAAGCGGCTGCTTCCCCTGCACCCCGCTAGCTATGCTACTGCCGTTCTTATGTCTATATGTGGATGTGTGGACAGATGGATGAATAGTATCGGTGATGATTTTTTTTTTATGAGGAGGCCTTCTCCAGCCACTGGGCTGAGATGGATGACATGGCTGGATAGAGAGATGGAAAGTAGTGCTGTTGTAGATACCTTCTCCCTGGAATAGGGCCTTGTATGACTGATTTGGAGAGATGCTTGTGATTCCAGGTGCCTGGCTGTCACTTCTGGAATCACTTCCTATGCATTCCCCTGTGTCTGGGAATTGCATCACACCGTCGAGGACTCTAGCCAGTGTTCTCATTCCCACAACTACCTAGCACTTAAGTTCTAGCTACACCTGCTTTGGCATGTCTGGCTGCACTACGACAGAAAGCCCTTGTGATCCTGCAAAATGATGCCTGTGTGCATAGAAAACAGCATTGTATCATCCACCTTGGCATCCTCAAACAGGGAATTTGACAAGGACCCAGAACACTCTAGCTGGTTTATTAAATGGATTCTGGAGCTTTGAACTTCAGTGAGGTCTGAGACATCTCGAGCTTGGGCTGACTGACAAGGACTGTAATGATACTGAATTAGGTTTTGAATCAGAACCGAAGCATGCTTTCGTAGACCAAAACACCCATTGAAAAGGGTCCAAATACAGATGTAACATTTAAATGTTCAGTGAGCCCTAAAGTTAAACTTCCCCAGCAGCACTGCCAATCCAGAAGCTGGTGTACTGGACTCTTGCAGGTAGAATTGACTAGAACAGTGGTTCTCAACGCACAGCCTATGGCACACTTGTGGTGCAATCAGCACACAGCTGCAGCCCATGTGACATCCTCAGGGCCATACAGCTAGTATATATATTGTGTGGATGAGGCCCATATAACACATAGCTGCATATGTGGCCCACAGTGGTAAATAGGTTGAGAACCACTGGACTAGAAACTGACTTACTACATAAATGAAACTGACCACTTTATTTTAATTGTCCCGATCAGAGAGAAATGCAAAGGATAAACTAATAGAATCAGTGGTGAAAAGTCCATGAGATTTGTAAGACTTATGGGGTAATAAAGATAAAGAAATGTAGGTGCCAGCAGGTGTAAATCTGTGTAACTGCATCAGCTTATTCCATCACTGACTTCAACTGAGTGATGCCCGGGGCTGTTTTTTTAACTTGGCAGTACCCATGTAACAAACTACTTTGACAGACACACAGGACAACAAGTTTGTGTTGCTCGAGGTTTTTCATCTAGGCTAACTTTTTCAGTGCTTCAATCCACTCATAGATATAGAACTAGAAGAGGCCTGATTTTTCTGGTTCTGAAGTCAATAGACGCCTGAGTGCTCAGCACCTCAGCTAGGGTGACCAGACATCCCGATTTTATCGGGACTGTCCCGATATTTGCTTCTTTGTCCTACGTCCCGACCAATGTTTGGTCGGGACACTGGACAAAAAAGAAATTTTGCCTTCTGCTCTGGCGCTCGGGCCCCCCGCCGCCCCGGCTCTGCCCTCTCCTTCCCGCATTGGCTCCCTCCCCAAATCCCCGCCCTGGCCCCGCCTCTTCCTCAGCATTCCTCCTCCCTCCCAGGCTTGCAGCATGGCGGCGCAAGCCTGGAGGGAGGGGGTGACGGCGGTGCCTGGATCCTGGAGCTGGTGAGTCATCTCCAGCACCCGGGCACCGGGTGGGCAAAGGGGGGCTACCAAGGGAGGGAGACAGGGGGCTCAGCTGTGAACTGCCCCGCCGCGCCAGAGGGCTTCTGCCCGGGGCCGGGAGCGCAGCCTGGAGGCTGCTGCAGCCCGCAGGGCAGCACAGTGGGTCCGGTCAGGGGGCAGCGCGGAGCGGGCAGGGGCCAGGTGGGTGGCGCGGGGGCGTGGGCCGAATCCCTGCTGCTGCTGGGGAGCCCCGCGCCTCTCCTTCCCGGCAGGACGCGCCCCCCGGCTTGCCGCGCACATGCGGCACGCGTCCAGCTGCTCCTTCCCGGCGGGAGGGAGACTAGGCGCAGGGGACGCGCGCCGCATGTGCCCGGGGCAGCGAGAGGCGCGTCCCGCCGGGAAGGAGCCACAGCCGCGAGCGGGAGGGAGAGGCGCGGGGCTCCTTGGCAGCAGTGGGGATTTGGCCCCTGCCGCCCCCCCCGGCTCCTGCCCGCTCCGCGGTGCCCCCGCCCAGACCCACTGCTCCCCGCATATGCCCGTGGCGGGCCAGGGGGCGGGAGGCTCCACGGGGAGGGCAGCGCACAGGGCCTGCTAATGCCCCAGGCCCCTTAAAACTCCTCTTTTTTTTTTTTGCTCTGCCCCCCCTTTTTTTGGCTCCGCCCCCATCCCGATATTTTATACTGGTAATCTGGTCACCCTAACCTCAGCTAATGAGGAAGGTATCAAAACCTGGACTTGCATAGCTGACCTTAGGCCCTTGGCTCTCCATCAGAGCGGCTCACTTTTCTCTTAGCCTTCTACACATCTGTTATGGCAGTGAGAAAATCTGTGGGCTGCACACTTTGTGCAGTGAAGCTGGAGTTCAAAGGGAGCCTTTCCTGTGCGGTTGCTAAGAGGAACCTTCTTGTTGTAGCAACAGCAGCACAGTGTGAGCTGTGAATGCACAAAGGAAGCAGGTGGTGCCTGCTTAAACCTAACCCCTCTCTTGCTAGTAAAAAGTTCCTCAAAGACGCCTGGCTCCCCTCATGCTGCAGGCTACCAGCTCCTCTGTAAGTTTGGTGTCCTACTGCCTTTTCCTAGGCAGCTTGCAGCCTTGGTGGAGTGTATGTCCAAGCCCCCTGTGACCAGGACAGCAGAGAATGGGATGGCTGATTTGCCTTTCAGCTCTGGAGTTTGCATAGTTCTGTGCGTGTTGCTGTTTGAAGTGGCAGACACCTGGCAACGAATTGTTTATCACGAATGGCTGGTCTTCCAGTGAAGGGTGACACCAGTTATCTCTGGAGCCCAGAGTCTGTCCAGGAGCAGGAGCAGCAGTCTAGGAGAGACGTCTTGGAATGAGCTAGCAGGATAGGGGCCAGGTACAGGTGGTGGATGGCTTGGTACTACAGGCCGTTCTCCTCAACCGTGAGTATCCAGGGCTGCAAACGGGGGTAGGGGACCATGAACCATCTCTCTTTGTCTCTCACATTAAATTAAGTTCTGGCAAAGGGTGCCAGACTGACAGCTCTGGAAGTGCACTCTTCTCATTAGCAACAGGACAGACACAGCTCAGGCGGTGCGCACTAACTTCTTCTGCGCCATGCAATCACCTGGCAGCCCTAATCTGGAGAGACCATTTCAGAACAGGAGACCCCCATGCCCATGACGTCCTTAGCCTTGCTGCTAGCAAAGGGGGCAGTTAGCTCCTGCCATTGTAGGGCCCCTCACAGCTGCGAGGAGACAGGGCTCAACTGTAATGAGGAGCAAGAGGATTGTTTGCTGAGCCTGCTGGACACAGACAGACCCTGGGATCCTCTCTGCTCTCTAGTTCTCAGGCTGACTAGTGCTAGCTAGTGTCAGTGCTTCTGTAGCTCCTGGCCAGAACTCTGCAGCCAGGGGTAAACTGCTGCCCATGCTGCAGCGCTGAGCGTGTTTTTTGTGAGCGTTGCATTTTGAAAGCTCATGTGTCAAGATATCTTTCCATCAGAAGTGGTGCAACATGATCAGATGCAGTGTCAGATATAACCAATATGCTTTTACGGCCATGGGCACCAGAGTGTTCGTGATGGGGAGCAAATCATTGTGGATAGCGGAGGTTCCAGCAAAGCAAGTATATTTTCAGAGTTAATGACTAGCAGCTGGGAAACATGGCCCTGCTTTGGGTTACAGAGAACATGGGAAAAATGAATTAGCAATATTTGGGGTTGCACTGGATTTCTGTCACTTGAGTTAAGAAAATCAATGCTTTAAAAATTGCCAGGAGAGAACTTTGTTTGCATGGTGTCACCTCTGTTTGATTAGTTCAGCAATGTGTGGTGTTTACTGAAGTAGGATTTGTCCCTGATAATTAGGCACTAACAAATCAGATGTAAATCACTCATTTACATGAGATATGCAATGCAAACTGAGCAGGTTCCATTTTGATGGAGTGAACAGATGCAAAAGACTGTGTTGTCACCGTGCCTCAGTGGGTCACAGTTGAGGATACGAGATTCAGGACAAACTGCTGAGAAATAGGGCAGACTTACCCCAAATTAGTGATTATTCTAATATTAGATAGACCAACCCTGAAACAAAAGTAAACTTCTGTCTTACCACATCAGTTAACTAGAAGTCAGAAATGCAGTCTCCTTAGGCATTCCAGCACTCATTTCACCATCCAGACACTAGACTTTATGATGAATCATAGAATATCAGGGTTGGAAGGGACCTCAGGAGGCCATCTAGTCCAACCCCCTGCTCAAAGCAGGACCAACCCCAGCTAAATCATCCCAGCCAGGGCTTTGTCAAGCCGGGCCTTAAAAACCTCTAAGGAGGAGTTTTTATTGAAAACCAATTTCATGAGACAAAGGTCTGTAGCAGGGGGGACACCCACTCCTACCCTGAGAGGTTGGAAAAACCCTGCAGAGGGCTGGGGCTGGGCAAGGTAAAACCCTGGCTGATTGGGGGAAGTGGCTGCAGCTGGGCCACACCCTAATCAGAGCCCAGATGGCCGGTATAAAGAGGCTGGGATCCAGGAGTCCAAAGAGTCTCTCTCTGTGTTCAGGGAGAGAAGGGCCTGGCTGTAGGGAGCTAGACACAGGGTACCTGTAGTGGAGCAGGGTTGGGGAAAGGCTGGGGAGCGCCAGCCTGGAAAGCCCCAGGCTGTGACCTAGTGTTAGGCTAAGGGGTACTGGGGGTTGCAGAGGGCAGCCCAGGGTGAGTCCAAGGCAGCAGGTCCAAACCCCCCTTGCCAGTGATGAGTGGCCTATACTGCTGTCTGCCCCAGTGAGCGGGGGCTAGTTGGTGACTGGCAGTGGCCTAGTGCTGAGGCAAGGTGGGGACAGTGGGTGGGGGTTCTTCAGGGAGGGGAGACCCAGATCTGTGGGGTACTGCTGGGGGGGCAGCATCCCAGTAATAGGGGAGGGACACGGGCACCAGAGAATGACAAGTCGGGTCATCGGCCTGCAGAGGGTGCTCCAGAGGCTGGTGAGCTAATTCCCTGGACGACCAGCAGGAGGCGCTGCAGGGGTGAGTCTGGATGTCTACAGGGTCCTTCTAATCCCAAGAGATCAGCCACACAGCAAGGTCAATATATAGCTCAGTTCTTACCTAATAATCACGCTGTTGCCAATCCTTTAGTATCTAATATATAAAGGTTTATTTATAAGAGAAAAGAAAGAGGAGAGAGTTAAAATGGTGAAGGAAATCAAATACATATAATCCTTGCAGAGTTCTTAAATCAGGTTTGAAGCAGTGACGGAATAAACTGCTGGCTTATAAAGTCCTCAGTTCATTGATTGGAATGCTCCTTTTAGTGTAAGTCTATAGTCCAGAGATCAGAGCAGGAAAGAGGCAAAATGAAGATGCTTCTAGGGTCCTTTATATCTTCTCCCAGGTGGAGGGCCTGCTCTCAGTCTTAGTTTGTGGAAAAGTACAGGCACAAGATGGAGTCCAGGGTCACATGGCTGCTCCTATGAGTTATCAAAGAATACAAGGGCATTACCCATATTTTGGCTAAAGCATCCACAACTCACTGGGCAGGGACAAGCTTCTTCTGTGGCCCATTTTGTCCTTTAATGGGCCGTCTACTTGAATGGTCCATGTGCAATGTGCTGACTAAACTGGATGTAAACTACCTTGTGAGTGTTACCCCAGAAGCAAACACATGAAATACTGGTACAGAATCAATATTTATAACTTTAGATACAAAGATGATACATGCATATAAACAGGATAATCGTATTTGATAGACTGAATCTTTTCCATTAATACTTTACATGGCATACTTTGTACAAGATTTGTTTCAATTGTCTAATAGTGGTACTGTTAATCATATAAATGGTCATATTTCAATCATACAGATTCATGTGTGTTCACCAAACATACCCGCTACATTAATAAGTGGGTGAAACAGTTTATCTCAGTTCTTAGGTGGCCCCATCACTCTAGTAGCTGAGTCCCTCACAATGCAGCAGGGAGCTAGGAGCCCTGTTCTATAGCTGGACCCACACTCATCCCTTGGGTAGGGCAAATCGGGGTGAGGAGGCGAGCGGCAGCCGGGTGGCTGTGCTGGGCAGAGGGCGAGGAGATTAGTAGGGAGGCTGATTGGTCCCGGGCCCTGCACCCCCCTAGGGATGGCCCTGTCTGGACCTTAGGCACAGAGAGCAGACATGACATGTGCAAGGTCACGCATTAGACCGAGCTTTCTTGAACCCAGTCCAGTGCTTTTACCACAATGCTGACCATCCTGGCAAATGCTCCAAATTTGCACTGAAATGTCAAGGCTGCCTGAGAATTAATGATTAGGCTGAAACATCAGGAGGCTTGAGAGAGACTGAATGTAACTAACCCTCTGGAATTGTTCCATACCACCAGAAACTTCATACCAATGGAAAAGTGCCTTTTGTGATCTTCAATGACCCCAAGTGGTCCTGGGCTGTGCTGTTCATCTCCTCTGAAAGATGAAGCATAGGAAAGACCAAACAGGGCCAAGTAAACAGCCAGACCAGATCTCTTAGGAAACACAGAGCATCTCTTCAGACAAGTGCCCCAAGTAAAGAGAGAAGGAGAGGAAGGATATAGGAGAGCTTCTGATATGGTATCAGGCTGGCTTCTGTATTAGAAACCAGATCTGGAAATCAGCATCACAGAAGTCAGCAGAACTATGTCAATTTACATCAGCTGAGGATCTGGCCCCAGTTCCCTCATCCGAGGTGTTCTGCATGGCACCGGCCCCACTTTTGTAAGTTTTGTTCCATCCATGGTGATCTTCTAAACTCCCTCTTGCAGCTTAACCAAGATAATGACGTCTCCCTCCCGCCCCCTGAGGCTGTAGCTGAGATTCTGCCAGATAAGCAGATGCTCCTATATGAAAAGGCAGCCACCCCAGCAGACGGTGACGTGGATGATGTGGACATGCTCAGAAGGTATGGGGAGCAGTGTTCCAGCTTGGGCTGGAAATCTCTTTGTCTCTGGTAGATGTGTCCTTAGCCACCTCCCCTGGTTCCTCCTGCACCAGCTTCTTCTTCCTGCCTCCCATTGGGGTCCGGATAGTCCATTGCTAGTGACGTTTTAAGAACATAGGGATTGGCTGATTGAACCAACCCCAAGGTCCATCTAGCCCAGTATCCTGCCTCTGTCATGGCTTCAGAGGCAGGTGTGAGATCTCTGCCTTGGGAAGCTAGGGAATAACCTGCTCATATCAGAAGTTCCCTCCTAACCCCCAGCACTTTCTTTTTGTGAATATTTTGCCCATGCTAGTAAGAGAATGACAGTCCTGACTGGAGACCACAACACTGTGTGGAGTGGTGGGCAACCTTCCCTGTGACCCCCCTCCCTGCACCCATCCTGCAGTCCTGTGCCCCACACACTTGGGCCAATGACCTTCCATCCTGATATGTCTCACCACTGAATCATGTTGAATTGGGCCAGGCTTCCTAGTGGCTTCCTAGTGCATCCCAAGGGCTGGCTGGAAGTCTCTAGCAGACTCACTTCACTAGGGCCACAAGTGAGATTGCACCCTGGCCCCAATGGTGCAAGGGCGCAGCATTAGCATGGGGCCCACGCATCCCAGCTCACTGGGCTTTGACTGGTTTTTCTGGGGAACTTCCAGCCTCCCAGCTGACTCACAGGCCCAGCCAGGTAAAGTCAAACCACCTCTCACCATCTTCTGCTCAGCCCTCTCCTCTCCTCCTCCAGGGTGTCTCGGTCTCAGTGGGCATAGTCTGCCCACTTCTGAGCTGGGTCTTCCTGGAGCCAGCCTGGCCAGCTGCTGGAACTTCACAGTGCATTAGGAATCACTTCACACCACAGAGGTCTGCCCATAATGCATTGCAGTGGGACCCAGCATCCCATTCAGCAGCAGGGCCTAGTTCAGAAGGAGGTGAGCTGGACAGGTTAGTCCATGGTAGGGGAAAGAGCTCGAGGATATGAGGAGACAAAAGACAGGTGAGATTTAAGGACCCAACATCCTCTGCAAGGCAAAAGGCCCAATCCCCCACACACACACACCTGCACCCCTCTCACAGCACCTTTATCCTGCCTGCCCAACTGCTAGCTTGCCTGTCTTCTAGAAAGCCCTCCTCCAGCATTGGGTTTCCATCTCGCCCAATACAGTTGGCACAGGCTTCCCCAGGGCCTTGGGCAGGAGTGAGCTGGTTGAGACCCCACCTTGACAGCACAGAGCTGATGCCTGGAGCCTGGGACAAGCCATCAGAAGAAATGACATTCCTTAATGGGGAGTACACCTGTTTCTCCTTGTACTGGCTAGTGACTTGGGGCTGCTCCAGGATGCTCAGTTAGCTGTGGTGGCCCAGAGGTTTTTTTTTCCATCTATCTTTGGCAAAAACCTAGGGACATCTCCACTGTCATCCAGGCCCTGTAAGATTCAAACTGGGACCTGATCCAAGGTCTTTTGAAGTCAACAGTCATTGACTCTGATAGGCATTGGATTAGGCCCTGGATTAGTGCAGTGGGCTACTGGCTGCCTGCCAGACTAGCAGTGGCTCAGAGCAGGGGCATGTCACCATCTGCACTGGCTCCCAGGCAGTTTGAGGTGTTGGGTTGGTTTGATGGTGCCCAAAATGGCTTGAGACCTACCTGCTTCCTCTCTCAGGCAGGGAGGGACAAGGGGAAGAGGCTTCACTAGTTATTTCTTGCTCTGATGGGCTTGTAGGGTGCCTGGCTCCCATCCCTGACCCTTTGCTTTCTGTTCTGCAGAACCCAGGATGTCACCAGGTTCCATCTGGATCAGGTTAGTAAATGGGGCTGCTCGTTTTCACTCCTAGAGGAGACATGATGGTAAGGAACCAGGAGGGCAATGGACAAAGCAGGCTATAAATGTGGGTAACTGGGTACTTCAGGTCTGCCAGCTAACATTGGCCAGACAGGAAAGGGATGGGATGTGAGGCAGGGAGGGAAATGAGCGAGAGGACAACATGGTGCTCAGTGGGCAATGGTTGTAACACTCTGTGGAGCCTGCTGGGCTTAAGCAGTGCCAGGTGGGTGGGAAGTAAGCAGCATGGGTAGGTGGAGACCTGTTGTTAATCAATGGCTGTTGACTGTTTCATCATGTTCTCGAGTGAGCTGCAAACCAAACCCCCAAGGATTCATCCAGCTGTAGTGCACCATTCTGTGTTCTGGCTCTGCAGCCTGTCTGTTGGAGGAAGGGCTAAATGAAGTGTGTGGCTTGTCGTAACTTCCCAGGATAGCCATGGGAACAAGATCCATTCCATTGATAACATACAGATAAATAGCTTGGCAGCGTCATTGTGTAGGTGCAATGAGGACCTGGATTTTCCATTAAGGCTTGATCCATAGCCAACTGAAGTCAGTGAGGGTCTTTCCATTGATTTTTAACAGGGTTTGAATCAGACCTGCAGCTAACTCTGTGTGTGACATGCACAGGGCCTCCCACCTAGATACCAGCAGCCTACAGAGAGCAGGAGAAGCAAGAGCAAATAGTGAGACATCCCAGCCGGCTGGCCATCTGAGTATTTGCAATGAAATGCTGCCATCTGCAGAAAAGAATAGGAAGTGCCGGAGCATTATGCAGAATTGATCATGAAAGGATTTGATTTGAGCAGGGATTTGATTTTGTTTAAATTGTTTCACACTTTCAAAAGAAAATCCTTTTGTAGTGGTACAAAAAAAAAATTGAAATTTCCCACAGAACAAAATTCTGGGAAAAAATTGGGGCAGCTGGAGTGTGAGAGTGAGATACAAACATGGAAAGGGAATAGTCAGAGAGAGAAAGGTAACCAGGATGTGTTTCTGTATTTCCTTGCAATGAGCAACAGTACATCGGACAGGGGGTAATTAGATACAGGCTAGTCCCAGGTGGCACCAAACTCCAGGCTGGGATTTCCCATGGACCAAGCAAAGTCTGTGTTACATAGAGCAACCTATCCGGAGTCAGGTCAGAGATTAGGGGTTCCTGGCTTCTAGTGTCATGTTCAGTCCAGTGAACCATATTGCCAGCCAGCAAAAATGAGAGGAGATAGCAGAGCAAACCCGTTCTGTGAATGCCTGTCAATCTAACCGCAGAACTCTTCTGGGTGAAGGTGTCAGATGGGGCAGCTTCCCTAGCATCCCAGACAGCACAGTTCACATGGCAACGTGCCAGCAGCAGGCTCCAGCACTTCAGGACTCTGATAGGCTCCTTCCATAGCATCACAGCATGGGGAGCTCATGTAGGACCAAGAGAAATTACAGGCCCCACCAAAATTGTTGACCTTAACAACAGGCTGGCCTGACCCAGCTTTCAAGCCAAGGAGGGGACTCATCAGAGCTGCTCTTGGGCCACCTCTCTTGGGTTCAGAATGGTATGAAGTACTCCCTGCCCCTGCCATAAGGTCCTCTCTTGTTGATTGTGTAACTATCCTACTGGGTGCAATAGGGAAATCTGTGCTATCTACAGAAGATGGTTTAGAAATCTTGTGAAAAGGCTCTCACTCTCTGTTAAACATGACTCCCAAACCCTACAGAATTTATCAGGATCCAATAGGTTTCATCCCTATTAAATTCTATATGGCTTTCTGATAAGGGATGCCCTGGAAGGACAGCTTGTGTGGCAGGGTGGGGGTTGCAATATTGGGGCCCCTTTAGCACCTGGGACCCAGAGTGACTAATTTGTCTGGGTGCTAATCGGCTGCAGTGCATGACGCACACCAGTAAGGCTGGCACCCACTGAAGTGGAGAAATGGACTCGTGCAATTTCCAGCTGATAGTCTCCCCTGTTTAAAAACAAACAGACCTCCTCAAGGCTCTGAGCCATGCACAACTCTCCCGAAGGCCAGCACCAAGGCTGAGAGCTGCCGAGGTCAGCAGTACTGGCACACAGACAGCTCTGTCATGGCCGTCTCTGCCCAAGGCCCTGAGCAATACAGCTGTGGCAGCTGTTGGAGGGGCTGACCCCCTTTCAAATCAGACATGACTGCTTTCTCCTGTAAAGGCAGCTGCTTGTATGTCTGGCACAACCTGTTGTCTCCTCACCTGATTCCATCAGTACCACAAACTATTTAACTGGAGCAAATATAATGGCCTGCCAAGGTTATAGCTTCATAGAATTTAAAGTCATTATGATAATCAACTCTGACTTCCTGCATAACATAGGCCACAAAGCCTCACGCAGTAATTTCTGCATCAAACCCATGACTTCAGTTGGAGCTATAGCATCTCTCTTAGAAAGAGATCCAGTCTTGCTTTAAAGACTGCAAACGATAGAGAATCCCCCACATAGTTAATTACCCTCACTGTTAAAAAAGTGCACCTTAGTCTGAATTTGTCTCGCTTTAGCTTCCAACCATTGGATCTCATTATGTCTTTTTCTGCTAAGTTAAAAGCAGTCTACTATCAGAAATCTATTCCCTATGGAGGTAGACTGTGCTCAAGTCATCTGTTAACCTTCTCTTGGATAAACTAAATAGATTGAGCTTCTTGAGGCTCTCATTCTATAGCAGGTTTTCCAGACCTTGAATCTTTCTTGTAGCTCTCTTCTGAATCCTTTCCAATTTTTCAACATACTTTTTGAAGTGTGGACACCAGACACAGTCTCTAATAATGGGCTCACTAATGCAATACACAGAGGTAATTCCAGCTCCATACTCCTCCTTGATATGTCCCTGCTTATACAGCCAAGGATCATGTTTGCCCTCTTAGCCACAGCATTGCACTGAGAGCTCATGTTCAGTAGACTGTCTACCATTCCTCCAAATGCTTTTCAGAGTCACCACTTTCCAGGATACAGTCACCCATCTTCTAAATGTGACCTACAATCTTTGTTTCTAGAAGTATGACTTTGTATTTAGCTGTGTTAAAACATATGGTGTTCAAATGAGCAGCCCTTACCAAGTGATGCAGGTTAATCTGTATAACTGAACGATCCCTGGCTGGAAGTTGAAGCTAGACAAATTCAGACTGGAAATCAGGTGTAAATTTTTAACAGTGAGGGTAATTAACCACCAGAACAACTTAAGATTGGATGGGTTCTTTAAAGACATGATCTAGTTCATAAGGAATTACTTTGGGGCAGTTCTCTGGTCTGTCTTATACAGGAGAGCAGACTAGATCATCACAGTGGTCCCTTATGGCCTTAGAAACTATGAACACCTGTGATTATTTACCACTCCACCAGTATTTCTGTTGCCATGCCAGGGGATGAGAGAGAGAACTGAGATTCGGGAGTCTGCTTCTCAATCCCCATGTGCGCTCTCTCTCTGTGTGTGAAAATGAACACCTCTGGGGCCTGATTCTTAATGGAGTTACTCCTGGTTTACACTGGGCGAGATCTTACCCCTCTCATTAGGAGAGAAGGATTTTGCTGCATGCCCTTTAGCACTGCCAGTATGTAGCTGATATCGGCCAGAGTTGATGTTAAGAATAGAAAGCTCGTGCACTGTGGAACAAGAGAGTGCATGACAATGGGATATACTGGCCATAGCTCAAACTTCATTGTTCACTCATTGTAACTTACTCCAAGGGTTTTCCCATTTCTGGTGGCTCATGGTCAAGCAACCGCCCCTCAACCATTATGAGAGCTCCAGCCATCCACAGGGCTCGAGGGACAAATCAGCATTTGCCAGATGTTCCTAGCATAGCAGCATCAGAGTGGCCACAGTCTTTCCTTCTACTTAAAGTGGGAACCCTTAGCAGATACTGCCCTTTTACTAGCGACTGCAGTCTCAGAAGCTATCCAGTGTGCAGAGTACATATCACCCCATTGTTAGCTCCCATTCTATTGGAGTTCTGCTCAGAATAGTGTTGCCTCTGAGGCGGATGTTTGAAAGGATCTGAAATTGCTTTATTTCCTTGTTTTTCCTGCTACATTTTCTCCCACAACCTGTGTGCCCTGCTGCATGTGTGATGCCTCTCTGAAGGGTGGCAGAAGAGCCAAGAGTTGTGCCTGAAAAGCTACACTGAGCTGAGACTAAATGTAGGTGTCTTGGGGGCAGTGTGCTGCTGCTTGACTTGTACTGCAGCAGAGGATTTAGCTTGGAGTCTGAGGTGCCTCTTGCTTAGGTTACAAGTTCAAACCACTCACCAGCCAGAAAGGTAGTCACCCAATGCTCCTTGAAATCGGGTGTCATATTTTGTGTATGGGAGTGAGTGTTGGCTCCCAAGAGGATGTATAAGATACCTGCTACGCAGCTGGCATGTTCATCAGCAGATCAGGTACATTGTCCCGGGCATGCATGGACACAGCATGGCAGGTGTGATCTGCCAAGGGAGCCTTGACAGCCCAGGAGTGTGCTATACCTAGGCCTAGCTGAATCTCAGGGAGGCCCAGCAGCTATGTTCTGTATATTTGGTAGCACTGTTAGATCTGGAACGCCAGGCAGCAATCAACATCTCTGCCTCACTGCAGCCTGCAGTTGTGTGTGCTGTGAAAGTGGACCTTGGCCACACTCCCTGAGCCAGTGCTCTCCTAGCTCTAACCTTGGCCAGAGCACACGCTGCTCTTGGCTAATGCAGCTGGCTGTTGTTTTTGTTTCATCCATTCCTGAGATAGGGCTCTGGAGTCTGCCCTTGCCCCTGGGTGCTAACTCCAAACCATGGCAACGTTATCATCTCCCTGTTTGTCTTCTACCGAGTGCCTCCATGCACAGCAGGCTGGGGGCCTTGCAGGGAGAGAGGTAGAGCTGGTCACTCAGCGGGACTCTTCTTAGAGAAACACAACAGGCCAAAGGCTATTCTCACCCGTATGAAACTTCAGTGGCTTAGCTAAAGTTATGCCAATGGGAGAGAGATCTCTTCAGCTCCAGTCCCTCAGGAAAGAGTGCATTGAGGGTTAATAAATCCAGTCTGTTTCCATGCCCTCATTTTGCCGTAATGATTCCTTGCTCCCTTTCCACTGGTTTATTCCTCTCTCAGGATCTTCACTGACTGTTAGTTGGATTGGTATGTAGGGAATTCATTCCTAGAACATAGGACAGGCAGATGTGGGGGGGGAGGGGATGTGGTCTAGTGGTTAGAGCAATGGATTGGGCGTCAGGCTTTTTAGATGCTGTCCCTAGTTCTGCCATTGATCTTGGGCAAGCCATGGTTAATCCCTTGGTGCCTCAGTCTCTCCACCTCTAAAACGGTGATAGTAATGTTCACACACACTCCTTTAGAAGTAATATTAATAAGTTTTAAGGCCAGAAGGGACCATTATGATCATCTCCTCTGACTTCCTGAATAGCATAGGCCAGGGAACCTACCCCAGTGAGTCCTGCACCAAACTCCGTAACTAGGACTGGCTGGAAAACAAGGATGCATGAAAAATTTCAAGGTTTGCAATTTTTTTTTTCATTCTGCATTGGAACAAAATGGAGATCTGTGTGTGAAAGTAGCAGCCCTGGGACAAAAAGTGCTGGGATCAAATCCCTGCTCTGCCTGAGGTAGAATAGGGACTTGACCCACATGCTGCTGACTGCCCTAACCACTGGGCTATTGGCTGGTCTGGAATGACTTCCACCCTCATTTTGACCAGAAATTCCATCCTAGACCAGAGGCACCTTCCCAGTGAAAATTTAATCCAAACTGATATATTTCCATAAGGTCTGGTTTTGACAAATTGGCATTTTCTGACAAAAAAAAGTCTAAACGAAAAATTCGCAGGAAGCTTAGCCAATAACCTGTGTTTGAGCTAGAGCGCATCTTTTAGAGACACTTCGCCTGGATTTAGAGACTTGAAGTGGCAGACAGTCCACCACATCCATCAGCATATTGTTCCAGTGCTTAATGACTCTTAATGCATCTGATTTCTCATCTGAATTTGTCCAACTTCAGCTTCCAGCTATAGGATCTCGTTATGCTTTTGGCTGCTAAATGAAAGCGCCAATCAGAAACCTTCTCCCCATGAAAATACGAGGCCCCTAAGAGAGCTGTGCATCCCTTAACATGGCTTATTTTGTCATGTGACCTTTTTACCTGGGGGCAGGCAAATCATAAGAACATAACATATCTATAGGGTGTGTTGAATAGGGTGGTAAATCTCCTGGCTCATCAGAGCAGCCCAAGCAGGCTTGGTTACGAGAGACTGATATTGACAAACCAGGTATAACTGATGTGCTGTGTTCAGAACTCTGAATGTTGGATAGGAATTATCAGCTGATTTACAAAGTGCCATTTGGTCCTTTTTACACTATTACTGGAGCAATGTTTCGTCCCATTTGCTGCCCTCTCCCCAGGTCTGCACAGATGGATCTAGGAAGGACTAGTGATGTTGTGGAGCTAAGTGGGACTGAAGCCAGGAGGGAGCACGTGGTGTGCTGCTGCCCAATGCAGCTGGGTGGTAATTCTTGTTCCAAGGTCTCTTCAGTAACCTTCTAGGTGAGGAATTCTACCCTGAGAACATCACTGCTGCCATGATGAGAGCTTTAAGAATCAGAGTCAAAGAACTGACATGTTCCCAGGGCTGGTTCCATCACTCAGTGGTTAATGTGGGACAGATGAACTAAGGCCTGGAGTGCCACAAATGTCTGCCAGAGGCCATATGGAGGAAGCAGAGGGGCCCTTCTGAAAGGGGTGAAGATGGGTAGTGGGTAAATCTTGAAATGCAGCTCCTATGTCAACTGCTCCTTGGTTAGTCCTTGTCAGTTAACAGACAGAGCAGCGATGCCTGTTTTGGGTGCAGAATACACCATGAGGGTACCACTGGGACCTGCCATTGTATGGATGGGAAGGGAGGAGGATATGGATAGGGGCATGTGGTGGACACCCAGGATGGGAGGATACACTGGTAGGAAGGTGGTAGTCAGGGCCGTCCTTACCCATACGCAAAGTACGCAGCTGCGTAGGGAACCAGGAAATTTGGTGCCCCAAATTTCCTGGTGCGCTGCACAGCTGTGTGCTGCTCCGCCTCTTCCCTATGGCCCCGCCTGAGCCCTGCTTCTTCCCGCCCCTGCTCTGCCTCCACTCCACCCCTTCCCCAAAGCCCCCACCCCTGTTCTGCCCCACCCTGCCTCTTCTCGCCCCACCCCTACTCCACCCAAGCCCTGCCCCCACTCCCCTGAGAAGTGCAACAGGGCTGGGCCTGCATTCACCGGTGGCGGGAAGTGCAGTGAGTTCCCCCCTGTTCCCCAAGCCAGCCCCTGTGCCCCCTGTGGAGGCCTGGGGCCAGTCCCCTCCTCCCCCCGGAGGCCTGGGGCCCCACAGAGGATGCAGATGTGGGAAGGTGGCAGCCACCTGAGATGGGAAGGGAGGAATATATGGATGGGGGCAGATGGGGGCCACCTGAGGGATGGTGTGAAATGAGAAGATCTTATGAAGTAGAGATGGGAAGAAGACTGCTTGACTCTGGGCTCTGCTAATGATACAGAGCCTGTTGCCTCTGGGTCGCTCTCTTGACTGCAGTTGGCTGTCTGGTGGCCCCTGGGTGATATGGGTTTGATGCCCTCAGTCCAGGGCCTAGTGGATAGGTGCTACATCACAAGCCTGTTGTTATACCTGATGCTAGCTGGCGTTCTGGTTGGCAGCCTCTGCAGAGAGGCCAGGGACAGCCTAGGTCATGGGCCGTGATCTCACCTCTCATCCCTCAAGGTCAGCATGGAGGCACACGTGGGGTTTGGGAAGCTTGTCACTTTGTTGAGCAAAAAAGATAGGATTCAGGTCCCTGGAGTTGTCAATCTAGCCCCCCTCACTGCCCCCTACCTCCAGCACTAGATGGACACAATGCTTAAAACAAGGAAAGAAAAACTGACCCAGCTGAGCTGCTGAAACCATACAAGAACTGACCAGAAGTTTCACCCCCAAACTTACCCATTCCACCTGTGATCAGAAGCCTGACTGCTGAAATAGCACAAGACAGTGTTCCCATGGTCTTTCCAGCCCCAACAGAGGCAGGAGGTGATGTAAACCTAGTCTGACAGCAGCTTAAGATTTCCAAGAATCTCAGATAAGCAGGAACAGTGTGGTCTAGTTGTTAAGGCAGATGACTAAGACTCAAGAGATTTGGACTGTAGTCTTAACTCTGCCACTAACATAGTGACCTTTGGTGAGTCATTTCCCATCCCTTCTTCCCCATCTGTAACATGAGGTCAGTAATATTTACCCAGGCTCCTAAAGTGCTTTGAGATTTATGGATGGAGAGTGCTATACAAGTTCAGTACATTATGGTGCGTGTCTGAACACCTGGGAACTATGGCGATTGTGTCCTATAAATATTGGGTGGGAAACTTTCTGCAGCTCATCCATGTCATTTGCAGTTCACCCATCCCCACCCAGGCTCTTGCTCAGTCTGGTCCCAGGTGGCAGGAACCTTTGGCCAGCATCCTTGGTCATTGGAGTGGATGGGTGGAAGGAAGAAAAAAGGACCTGGCTAAGCATTCGTCTCTAAGTTGAGGTTGTGCAAGGTGTAACAGGTGCTCTCCTGTGGCCAGCAGGAGCTAGATAATTACCGTACGGCCATGAAGAAGATGGCGGATGATATCCAGTCTCTGCGCAGGCATGTTGCCAGCCTGGAGGCAGAGAACAGCACCTTGCGCTGCAACCTGAGCATGCACGAGGAAGTGGGCCGCACACTGCTGAACGATGTGGATGTGGATGTCATGACCAAGGTGGAGATAGTTGACAGGATAGGTAAGGTATGCACCTCCCACCCCACCTCTGCATTGCCCATTGGGGAACAAAGGAAGGAAGAGGCTGACATGAGAAAGAGTAGGGCATGTCTCTGACTGTGGCATTACAGGGAGTGGGAAAGTGAAAGGTTAATAGCCTTGGCTAGAGGCAGGCACAGTGCAAGTGCCCACCAGTCCCTGTTATCCCCATCCCAGCCCTCTCCTCCTGGACTCTCCCTCTTGGCTGATGCTCCTCAGTCCTTACCATCCAGTTTAATTTGTATCTGAATTTGTGGACCTAACAATCTGATTGGGCACTTTTGGCCTTAGCGACTAGACCTGCCCCATAGCTGTGCCCCCTATTCCCTGGGAGTCCTGAGAGCTGTTTGTATCCCTCAGACATGCCCCCATGCCACTGACTGGGCTCTGTGGTCTCTTGCAGTGGCCCTCAAGCACAAACTGGCTGCTGGGACAGTGGAGATGAGCAGGATGAAGGACCGGGTGCAACAGCTGCAAAATGAGCTGATCCGGGTAACTGTGCCGATGGCTTTGGCCTGCTTGGTCATTATTCCATAGAGGGACCCGTGAGCGTATGCAGCTCCTGTCCTGAAGGCCTCAGGGTCTAATTCAAACAGATACGATGCCCAGGGCACAAGCACAAGGATCTGGGCTCTCCCTAGTGAGAAGAGCTCTGAAGAAGGCTGCATGCAAGAAGAGAGTTTGACAAAGGAGACGGCTTAGCACGTGGGACATCAGAGGTTGCTCCCTAGCCTGTGGAGCGAGATGCCAGTCTAAATATGAAAGTCAGCTGTGCTGCAGAGCCAATACCCTCTGCCTTTATCCTGCTGTCCCATGCTGGGGGTCTTCCCCTCCAAAGGAGAAAGGAGACCACCACTCTTTAGAGCCACACACTAGGAGCAGCACGTTCCTGGTTACAGGTGGAAATTAACACAGACAAAGAGAGGTCAGCCTGGTGCCCAGGAGGCCCTCACAGGGGGCGAGCAGCTTGGAGCTAGGGAGCCATCGGGAGAAGCAAATATTCCCAGACCCCTGGACAGTCTCACTAAGCTCCTGGAGACTGGGGCTGTAGTTTGAGTTCTCTGCTGATTATCCTCCTCTCCTAACCCTGCAGCCACCCTGATTGACCAAGGGAGGAGAGTGGAGTAACAGGTGAACTCCAGTAGCTTTGGCAGCTCAGTCTGGGTCACACCCTGCCATAGTTCCGCAGCCCAATCAGCGACTGCTTGGGAGCCAGAGAGAACCACAGGTCTGCCTGTGTCCATCCACCTCAGTAAAGAATCCCCTGTGCATTCTGATTCACTCCCCGAGGGATCTGATGGTTTTCCTCCCCTCTCACCCACCAGAAGAATGACCGGGAGAAGGACCTGGTGATGCTGCAACGAGCCCATCAGCAACAGCAGACGGTGCTGAGGAAGTACCATGAGAAAATCACCAAGATGAAAGCCCTGGAGGATACTGTACGGCAGCAGGAGAGGGTGAGCAGAGCACAGGTGCATGGGAGGGTGCAGGGGAGAGTACCCAGCTGGGCGTCCCACAGGGCTTTGCTCCTCTTCCATGCTGGGGCAACATGCCCTGTGCTCATAGTGCACTCCCTACAGGGAGACCTTGCAACAAGCCACAGCAAAGCAAACCATCAGGGACCTGCCCTGGTGTTGTGTTTGTCAGCATCAACCAGGCCCACAGGATCTGGGCCCCATGGTCTCACTAGCAGGGCGGGATCTTCCTGCCTCCATCTGCTCCCCCTTTGTCACCCTGTCATGAATATAGGGGGAAGGGTAGCAACCTTTATGTATGCAGTAGCATAAAATTCCTCCTTGGCAGCTGTACTGGATTGCCTTACCTGTAGGCAGTTCAAATTACCTAGTTGGCACCTGACCAGAAGGACCAATGAGGAAGGAAGATACTTTCAAATCTGGGGGGGCGGGGGGAAGGATTTGTTTTAGTGTTCCTGCTGAAAAACATCTACATAACAGCTGAAATGCCTGAAGACCGACCTAACTCCTGGCATAGACAGCACTATGTTAACAGGAGAGTTTTTCCCACCCACATAACTACCATCTCTCGGGGAAGTGGCTTAACTAGGCTGACAGGAGATGCTCTGTGCCTCTGCAGCATTTTAAATGTGGACCTGCCCATGTGCAGTGTAGACACACCCTTAAAGGACATGAGGTCCATTGTCTGTGGCCCATACACAGTCCCCGCCAGCTGGGGAACAGTGAAGCAAGCTGAACAGGAGGGAAGGCCAGCAACAGCATTGCAGAGCTAGGCCTTGTCCAGACTAAGGTTGTGGTGTTAGCATGTGTGACTCGCACATTTTAAAAGTCTAGTGTTGCTAAGGCCACACTGCCTTTAATGTGCCAACCTAGGCTCCCCTCTGGGCTTCACCTCAGCCTGTTTAGCATGAGTTAAAGGCAACGTACCTTCTGCAGACTAGAAGTTTAGACCCTGTTAGTGACCATGTGGTAACGACATGCCCCAAATCTAGTCTAGCCAAGGCCCCAACTCTCTGCAGCACCCTGTTGCTGCAAGGGTTATGTGGGCCTTCAGGGGCTGTGATGGGAGCTCCTCTCTCCACTGAATTTCTGCCTTCCAAAGGTGATTGAGAAGATGGAGCGCATGCTGGAGGAGAAGGTGCCAGAGGCTACTAGGACCTGTGAGCAACTGTTGGGTAAATGCCCCCCTCTCTCTCTCTGTGAGAGCCAGGGGGCTGGGCTGGGCCCTGTTTTATTGGGAGCCAGGTAGTTCCTGAGTGATGCAGGAGGGGAGGGAGTGGCCCAAGTTACAGCTCAACTGGCCACATGGGAGGCAGGCGGGAGAAGCTCATAGGGACCCAGCAGAGAGGCTCATCATTCAGGGCCATACCCTGCTCCCTCCCTTACTCATGTTGGGCAGCACCAACCAATGGGACTACTTGTGGAGTAAGTTGCTACTCCACATGAAGTCTGGCCCTATGGAAGGGAAAAGCAGAGCCCCCAGTCAGGGAAGCCTAAAGCCCCCAGCTCCTTGCTGTACCCAGGGTCAGGACCGGCTCTAGGCATCAGCTTGGGGTGGCACATTTCCAGGGGCGGCATTCCCGCTGACGTCTTCAAAAATTCCAACATCGAGCCCCAGCTCTCCTCGGGCAATAAAGTGCCCACCAACTGCCTGGATGTGGCAGGCAGCAGCCCTCCGGGCTACTGTTACAAAGTCTGCCTGGCCCTGGAGTCCAGCAAGAGCAACTTCATGTTCCTACAGCCCGAGTTCCCCGAGGAACAACAAGAAAGCCGCCGAGAACTTACCAGGGCCGGTAACCCTGCAGTACAGCTGGTGGGGCTCGGGGAGATGCACTGGGAGAGAGTGCCATGAAATACCTCTTCAAGGGTTAGCCCGGCTTTCCCCCTTCTTCTCTCCCTCCCATGCCCCCTTGGAAACGAATCTGAGCCGGGAGAAATCCTTTCATTCAGGCACAACTTTTTAAAGATAATGACCCGACCCTTTGATCAAGTGGCAGAGTCGGAATTAACACCTGTCAGACAGCAGGCAATTCTCCAGCGTGCTCCTTACCCATTTCAGTTAATGATTTGGGAGACTTCAGGCTCATTTTAAATGAGTGAAAGTAGCAGAAAGCACTCAGAAGCAACAGCCGAGCTCCTAGTAAGACTGAAATACGGAACGTGCCCAGGAAAGCCAAGGGCTGTCTCCGATTGCGGCTGCACAACCCCGTAGCCTTCCTTCAAGAGACCCAGGCGTGACACTGGGGCAGCAAAGCAAGTGGTGATTTAAGTCTCTGAAATGTCACTGTCTATTCTGTATTTCCCCTCCGCACATATTACAGGCAGCACGAATTACTCAGGCACTCTAGTGGCCCATGGGGCTTTTCAGCTCCTTTGTCTCAATACCAAATTCAGGCAGATACACCCGGCTCAAGCAGATTCAGATGTAGTCGTTGCCCAATGCTGCATCAGTACCGCACCCAGTCAAAAAAAAAAAACCACAACAACAACAAAAACCATTGCAAAGTGCAAACGTGTAAAAGCCACACAAAAAAAAAGGGTGGGGGGGGGCGGCAAAAATTTTTTTGCTTGGAGCGGCAAAAAACTTAGAGCCGGCCCTGCCCAGGGTGCTCCCTTTCACAGACAGGTTCTGATTCCACTATAGTAGGCTGGCAGGGGCAAAGGAGAGGTGAAATGACCTGGCCTCTCCCTGGAAGGGGGTGGGTAGTGAAAGTGCTGGAGGGTATGGAGCTGAGCAGAGGTCTGAGCGGCTTCTCTGCTCTTCTCCCCCAGCTGATAGCTTCTCCAAGGAGTTCTACTCTACCCTGCTAGCTGAGAACATGAGACTGCGGGAGGAGTTGGGCAGAGCCCACTACCGCTCTTCCCCCATCATCCTGCAGCAGCAAGCCTTGCCGGTGAGATGGGTCAGCTTGGGGCCACGCCATGGGGAGGGTCCCCTGTTAGCCAGTGGGAGTGATTCACTTCATGTGCAGGACACTGTGGCTGGCAGTTTGGTTCCTTTATCAGTGTGACAGGTTCCCCCCAGGGTGCCATTTGAAACTGGGGTACCGCTGAGCCCCCTGACCCACCAGTCTGGGCTCCCTCTCACACTGTACTGCTGTGAGAAGCTGCAAAACCCTCCAACCTGCACATTCACCAGCATTCACACAGGTTGGGAGTCGGACCAGTGTTCCCTCTAATTTTGCCCACGTATGTGTGGAATTAATTTTGTTATATGCACCAATATGAAGGTGATGTGTGACACATCACCTCCATATTGGTGCACATAACAAAATTCAGGTGGCAAGGGTCGAGAGGTTCGGAGTGTGGGAGGGGGCTCAGGGCTGGGGCAGAGGGTTGGGGTCCGTGGGGCTCCGGCTGGGGGTGCGGGCTCTGGGGTGGGTCCAGGGATGAGGGGTTTTGAGTTCAGACTGCCTGGGGCTACAGCAGGAAGAGAGGACTCCCCCCAGTTCTCTCTCCCTGCAGCAGCACCTAGGCTGGGGGGGGAGGGTCGCCTCTGCCCACCATGGCAGCTCTGGGGCTGGACCTGCCTCTACCCCAGCCACAGCAGGTCTAGGCTGGGGCTGGGTTGGGGCCAGGGAACAGGGACCTCTTCCCCTGCTTTGGCAGATCTGGGGCTGGGCTGGGTTGGGGCCAGGGGAGGGACTGTACAGCTTAGAGGGAATTTAGGTAAGGACACACCCAGCTGCAGTTACACGCAGGCTCTCTAACCACCAGCTTCACAGCCTGGGACCCCAGAGCTGAACCATCCTCCACTGGTCAAATCTGGCCAGTATATGGGCTTTACACCTGGTCCTCCTCTCCCTCAATGTGAAGAGAACAATGCACACTTGTGGTAACCAAACAGAGATTTTCCCCAAGCACTCCAGTCACAGCTCACTGGTTTAGATTAAAACAAAATAATTGTATTAGCTACAAAAGCTAGATTTTAAGTGATTATAAGGGATAGCAAACAGATCAAGGCAGATCACCCAGTAAATAAACAAAAATGCAAAATAAGCTTAATATACTAAATAGATTGGCTATGAATAACAGATTCTCACCCTGATTGATGGTACAGGCAGGCTACAGATTCTTAAGGCACAAGCTGCATTAACTTTACAACTTGGGTTTCTCAGGTCTTCATACACAGGCTAGAAATCCCTTTAGCCTGGGTCCAGCACTTCCCCCAGTTCAGTCTTTGTTCCTTAGGTGTTTCCAGGAGTTTTCTTGTGTGGGGAGTGAAGAATCCTGCCCCGATGATGTCACTCCCTGCCTTATATACCTTTTGCATATAGCAGGAACCCTTTGTTCCAAAGCTTGATTCCCAGACCAATCTGTGGGAAAATACTGACATCCCAAGATGGAGTCCAGCCTCATGTGGCCTGGTCACATGTCCTTGTAGAGTCATAGCAGCCATCACTCTCAGGCTGTCTATAGAGTTCTCAGGAAGACTCACCAGGTGGGAGATAAGCTTCTCCTGAGGCCTATTGTTCTCCCTAATGGCTCATTGCCCTGAGTAGGCCCTTCCCAACCAGCTATCTAGCCTGAACGCATCTTGTCTAGTGGGCATTATCCAGGTGTAACTACATTTGAAATACAGATACATAGTCAATATTCATAACTTTAGATACAAAAATGATACATACATACAAATAGGATAATCATATTCAGCAAATCATAACTTTTCCAGTGACATCTCACATGATTTATTTTGTACAAACTGCATCATAATTATGTTATATTCATATGATAATATCACTATGAAGAATATGGGGGTGCAGTGTCACAATCAGGTTGTAAATGCTTTGGGACAGGGACTGTTTCTGCTGACAGGTTTGTACAGTGCCTGGCACAATGGGGCCTTGACCGCTGATTGGAGCCTCTAGCCACTACTGCAATGCAATATTATATTGTATTTTAAAAGCTGCCTTCACCACAGCCTCTACAGATCCAAGGCCTGCTCAGCACTGGCTTTTCTGCCCCCACCACGACCTCACATCAGCACTCCCATTATATGGATTCCATGGAATGGTGGGGGAAAAGGGGTCACTGGCAGCCTGTGTCATGATGGGAAGGGGATGGAGGGCTAGAGTCTCTAAATCTCACTTCCTAGCTGCATTATCTGTTTTCAGGACATATTCTCCACCAACTCAGAGAAGCTGTCTTTGCTGGCCAAGGTGGAGAAGGCGCAAGGTCGCATCCGTGTCCTGGAAAGCCAGGTAATTGTCATGCCCTTTCTCACAGGTCATCCCCCTAGTACACACATCCCATCGCCAATCTCCACCCGTTGCATGGTCCTGTGGCATGAATGAGAATGAACTCTGACAACCCTGAGCACTGACTCACCCCTTGGTGTGCCCCAGAAACTGGTGTTTCCTTCGAGGTATCTATATACATGATCACAGGTGGATTAGGGGCTAGATGCAGACAAAGCATTGTCTCATCTCTGCTCCTTTCCCAGTGGAGGGTAGGACTTGTTATGATTTATTGGCTGGTGAAGATCTGACTCTTGCGATTGGCCTGGAAGGCGATCAGTTGCTGGTCAGTTGTAACTCTTGTGGACGGGAGTTCCACAGTCAAGCACTGGCCGCTGAAAAGATCAATCTCATCCTAGTTTTCTCCTTGAGTCTCATCATCGCTCAGGAGCACAACATGGAGAGAGAGGCATCCGTTTCTGAGATAGCCCAGCCCATGGAGAGCTCAGAAGAGCAGCGTCAAGGCCTTAAAGCAGATATACCCAAAAGCTCCCTTTCCCCTCAGCCTCCCTCCATTGAGCATTTTCACAGGCTTTCCCAAAAATAAACCCCTGAGGGAGGCTGCAGCCGTGGGTCTAGCAAGACCCCAAATCAGCACTAATGAGGAGAAATGGGCCTCACAGGAACCCCCTGGGTGTGGCCTCAAAGACCCAGTTGCCCAGGTGCCATGTTTTCATATTCTCCAAGCTACCCCTAATTCCAGCAGCGCTTTGCTGTATATGGCAGTGTATAGGTGATAGGAAGCTGCCAGCTGGGGAATATGTGGCTTGGATGGGGAGCCCACACGTCAGCAGTCTGAAATGCACTAGTCAGTTTCCCATGTGTCAGTGAGCAGAGTGGTGGGGCGTGCGTGCACCACCACTGCCTTCAAGAGCAAACCCAGGGCGAGAGGGCAGGCACGCCAGCACTACCATAGTGCGCTATCTGTTCTCTCCCTCGCAGCTGGAGGAGTCTGCGAGGAAATGGGGGCGGGAGAAGCAGGACCTCAGCACCCAGCTCCTGGAGCAAGAGCATGGCTTTGGGCGCCCATCCAGCACCATCCTGCATGATTTCTCACTGGTCAGTGACATGCCTGCCATGCCGGCCAACCCACAAGCTGGGCTCACCCAGCTACAGTCCGATTCCTCCCATACTCAGCTGCTCAACCTCCTGCCATGGCCACTGTCCATCTGGCTGGTGTAAGAGCCACGTTACTGGTCTCTAAAAATATCCATCTAGTTTTCCTTAGCCAAAGATTGATGGCCAGGACAGGGGACCATGTAAGGGCTCAGCACTCTGTCTAGGGCACAGAAATTGCTCAAGGAACCTCCCCTCCCCACAAGCATATCCAGGCTGAAAGTCTCTTTGCTTTGTGCTAGTATAATGTCGACAGACTCCAGTCATCGGTGCACAGGATCAGACCAGGGACCTGTGGAGCTTAGTGCATGAGCTTCTACCGCATGAGCTAAAAGCCAGATCCCTCTTAGTGAAGGCTGTAGAGCAGACTCATTTTATATCTCCCTCTAAGTGGTTTTGATGCCACTAGATGGGACAGAACACCACACCCAGGAGGTGTGTGGGTTACACTAGCTCAGTATCACGCCCCCTCCATACACTCCCAGAAGAGGAGGGGAGGAAGAGGAGAACCAGGCAGAGCAAGCCAAGGTGGAAGAAGAGCAGGAAAGAGAGTGGATCCTCACAGCCAGCCAGTCCGCTGCTGTGGGAAGGACTGTTGGGTTAACTCCACCCATCTGCACCACAGAGGCAGATCATTGGTCTAAATTTTGGTGCCTGATCAGCTGGTCACAACAAATTTCTGAGTCACCTGTGTCCCTGCAGTGTGCAGGGTTGGGACAGGGCTACCCTCCGTTATCAGACACGCCCATCTGCTCTCTGGACTGCAGCAGTCTCTTTAGCCTCCACACACACACGCTCTTAGGCTCCATCACTCCTGGTTGGCCAGAGCCCACTTCACCTAAGCCCTTTGACCTCTCCCCATATCACAGGGGGGCTATTGTCAGACTTGTGACTTCCCAATCTTGTAGGGTGGCTGCATTTGTTGATTGGGGTAAGACTGAGTATAATCTGCCCCTGCCCGTTCAGCTGGGTGGACAGTCATCCACCACAGCCTGCTCTGGACCACAGACATGGGGTTTTCAGCATAGCAGGTGGGCGAGCATATTACTGAATGGCATACAGGGTCCAGCCCAGAATCTCCTTGTTAAAGCTTTGGGAGGAGGGAGCAGGTAGCATCAGGGCTAGCCTACAGAGCACACACTGGGAACCACGAGATTGGGGCACTGGACAAAAAGGACTCTGCCATTACAGAGGAATGTAAGGGCTGAAAGGAAGTGGGAGACAGGTGGATTAAGATTCCAGGAATATCCCCTGATGTTCATGCTCTTCTCCCACACAGAAAACTTCACCAGACCCCACAACACATATCAAGAGGCACCAAACGCTTGATCCTCTGCCCTAGCACCTTCTGCAAGATGGACTTATTGGCAGTGCTGGGGAAAGACTGTGAATGTTCTGTCTGGTCTCCCCCCCACACCCCCCGAAACAGAGCTCTCCTAGGGGGTCTACTGGAGATCTTTATTAAATGCTTGATGCTCAACCCCCAAGTGCTGTTACTGAAGACTGGATGGCCATGGGAAATATCTATGCCAGTCAGAGCTCAGGGATATGCTTGGCCAAGTGATAGGATCCAGTCTGTGAAGCCCAGCTCAAAGCTTGGAGAAGCGCTAACTCTGGGTTCTATCACAGGGCACTGGGGTTTGGGGATTTTGAATCTGGCCCAGAACCCTGCTCCAATAGGTCACCCCCCCCACCCAACCCTATCTCCTCCCCATCTTGATGACCATCTGTATGTATCTCTCCCCGAGGGTTCCAAGGCAGTTTAGCTTGACTTTCAACATGTTTTCAGCAGCTGATTTTTGCTGGTCCCTTGTATGATCACTTCTGCAGTGTTCCAAGCACAGTTAGATGACAGCTGGTGTTGAGCTTATTGTATCTTCCCTTCCCCGCCTTCTCCCCCCAGGCAGTAGTGTCTTGGAACATTGCATTGCTGGGGTGGGGGGAAGAAGGGTGTGACATGGCCTGAATTCATACCCAGCAGAGGTGGCCTCCGTCTCTTTGGAAGGGTGGGTGAAGAACTCCATCCTTGGCTGTGATGATAGAACGCTGCCCGCTGTATAGCACATCAGCTATGCCCGAAGGACCAATTTGGATCAGTTTCACCCTCCAAGCGTGTGATGTTCATGGAGGTTGACATTCCCTTTACCTGTGGTCCACTTCCTTTTATGTGTGGGACATTCCACATGGAGCTAGGCACAGTTTAGTTGGGGTGATGATGCCAAACCGAAACCGGGACTGTGAGAAAGCACCAGCCTGCACATCCCTTGAAGATGGCTCCCACAGTCAGTCCGCAGACCAGGAGGAAATCTGAACGTGTAACCAAGCCAAACGCACTCTGCAGTAGAGCGAGTGGCAGCCTTAGAGGTGGGGGAATGGGCCACTGCACACATGGTGCATTGACACTTTGTTGGCCTATGCAGCCTATGCCCCCTAGGGAGTCCTGAGTAGAGAAGCAAAACATCATGGGCCAAATTCATCCCTGGGGTAACCCCATTGACTTCAGCAGAGTTTCACCAGGGATGATTCTGACCCCTGGAATGGCCCACCAGGCTAGACTTAGCCCCGCAAGGTGAGGTGCCCAGCTAGTACGAGTGATGAGAGCAGCAGCAGCACATGGCCATGAGGGCCCTTTGCCCTGGCTGCTATTCCTCATGTCCGCAAGGACTCGTGTGAAGCCACTGGGCTGCAGATCCTTGCAGCCAAAGTCACTTGTGCAGTGACAGAAGCTCATTCTTGTCACTAGTGCCGTTCCGCTGGCAACAGGTGTTAGCCCCCAGTCGGTGAGTGCTACGCATCCCGATCTGCAGGGGGAATGGGGCTCTTAGTTTGCACTGTAGAGACTTGGGTTGTTGGCTGTTAGGTCCCTGGTTCAGTCCCCAGTATTGGCCAAGAGGGCAGCCCCCATACCTAACTGGCCTTGGGGTGTGGCAGGTTTAGTAGACAGGTGACAGCCGGGGCTGCACCCATACCAGCTCTGAGCACAGCATGCAGGTTAGCAGGTGCCGCCTGAGCCATGCTCGCCACTGGGGCTGACTTGCTGAGTGTACCTGATACGGAAAAGGCCCCTCAGGTGCTGCCCCCAGTACGAGGGGTGTTGATTTGCAGAGCCAATAGAACAGCAGCACTTCAATGGGAAGTGGCCATGTCCCATGGCAGCAAAGGGGTGCCGTCTGCCTTGTTGCTTTAAGGGGTGGCAATTTCAAATGAGAACATGACCCTTCAAGGACATCTGGTCTGGTTTGCCCCTTCTTCAGTAGCCCTTCCCTTTGCCACCCCTGTGATGTGAGCCCAGCCTGTTGGGGGGTGGAGAATATCAGCTGTAGCCTGGAGGGAGGAAAGGGGGTGAGGGACTTTAAAACTAAACAAATGAACAGGGCCTCCAGTGGTCTGCCAGGTGCAGGGGGCAAAGCAGTAGCACATAGCCAAGGCAGAGCATGGCACGGGGGTTAGCCACATCACCAGCCAGAAAGGCAGCTTTGGAACACGTATCCTGGAACCTCCAGCTCTGACTGGTCAAGGCCTGCTGCCTGGGGACATGATGAGGAGCAGGATGCTGGCATGTCCAGGTGTCTCTTTGGCATGTGAAATCAGGGCATCTCACATGTGAATTTGGCATGC
Source organism: Malaclemys terrapin pileata (assembly GCF_027887155.1). NCBI lineage: Eukaryota > Metazoa > Chordata > Testudines > Emydidae > Malaclemys > Malaclemys terrapin. The sequence goes on from NC_071514.1 coordinate 47,672,289, forward strand.
CAACAGGTAGGGTGGACTGGGGACTGGGAGCCCTCAACATTCCAGCATTTCAACCACACTTCCCAGGTCCTTCTCTAACTATTCTCCAACTGCACAGACATCCCGCGGATCTCTCCTGAGTGCAATTCCAGTGCCTTCCAGTAACTGCACCTTCCCCACCCTCCTACTGTAATACAATGGACGAAAGAGAAATGGACTTTCTAGTTCCCATCTTTTCTTAAAACATGTATTGTTTGCCCTTGAGTGGTTCTTGGTACATCATCACCTAGCCGAACTTCACCAGATATTGTTGTGTTCACATGCTAAGTTCTAAAATATCTTCCTTGAGTCCATTACATGAGTTGTCACTGGAAAAAAAATTACCAGCAATGACAATGTGATCCCAATAAATGGAAAGCAGAAAGCAGTGGTTGACAATTTTTAACACAATGGTACCAATCTAGTGGTATTTTCACTGACAGGTCCAGTGGTTCTTGCCAGCATCACAGTACTTCTTTCACACCTTGGTACAAATTTGTACTACAATGTATTGTCACTAGTGGGTCTTTGGAGCAGGCATTATAGTGATCATGGCTTCCATAAAGCTAACCACAATGATAGCACCTGCCCTTGAAGACATAAACAACCTCTCAACCCCCTAGGAGTGCAAATATAAGATAAGAGGCACTTGCAATGCTGGTGCAAGCAGGTACAATTCCATTGAAGTTAGGGGGAACTCCGGAAGTGTAACTGAGATCAAAATTTGGATCCTATTCCCATCTCCAAAATGCAGTCACCTCTGAAGTAGATGTCACCTGCTCCTTAACAACACACAGCAATACCACACACAGTAGCTTCAGGTTTGAGTTTAGGCCTGGCAGTGAGGCACACCACCTTCCAATTGTAACTGTAAGAGGAAATGTAAGGTAGCAGAATCTAATGGCCATGACTGGGAATTTGGAAGGTGCTTAGAGTCAAATTATTAACATTCTATTACTGCTGGCCTCATGTTATAGTTGGCTCAATTGCTGTGAGAATGATGGGGAAATCAGCAATTTTGTGGTAAGGTACCATTTTTGTGGGTGTCATTTCTCACAGAGTTGGCATGTCTTGCATTTCTCAGAGTTTTGGATTCAGAAATCCCAAAGAAAGATAAAGCAAAGCTCATTCAAAATTACCACATTTTGCCTGCTCTCTGCTTGACTCGGAGTCTGGGTGGTGTCCATCATAAACCAGAAAACAGCCTGCGTTTGGATGTCACTAACCGGAGACTTGCAAATCCCGGTGAGCATGCGCTCAGTTCTTATCCCACCTCCGCGTGTGACTGTGGTAAAGTGATGCCTCTCTGTGCCTCAGTTCTCAATCTGTAGAATGGGGCTAACATGACTGACCTACCTAACAGGAGGGGATAGGGTGACCAGATGTCCCATTTTTAAAGGGACTTTTTCTTATATAGGCACCTATTACCCCCCACTCCCTGTCCTGTTTTTTCACAGTTGCTATCTGGTCACCTTAGGAGGGGATGTGAGGCTAAATTCATGCATGGTTGTAAAGTGCTTTGAACTTCCCAGGTTATGTCTGGATCTGGAGGTGTAATTTGCAGGTTGGATAGCCATATCATGCTGATTCTGATCAAACTGGCATGCAGAAAATAGCATCACAGTCTTGGCAACACAGTGCAACACAATAGCTGCCCCAAGTACAAGCCCATCTGAAATCCTAGGTATGTATACAGGGGGCTAGTTGAAGTCATTGCCCAGGAAGCCATGGCTACACTGCTGTTTTTAGCCTGCTAGCTGGATCAAACTAGCCTGGTGTGATGAAGTTGGAGATTTTTGTAGTGTTTTACATGAATTGTGTGTGCATGCCTCAGTTTCCCTGTGTGCTGCAAGCGAGAGACAGGCATGCTGAAGGCTCAGAGAGGTGGAGAAGCCTACGGCTTATCCCCCAAGAGAGAGCGCACCCCCGAGAAGGGCTGTTGCAATGAAGGGGGTTCCTCCCAGGGACCATATGGAGCCGGGCGAGAGCATAAGTCCTGTGAGTCCCTGACAACTTGGTAGCAGAGGATTGTTGGTGGATGCACCCTGTAGACGGTTGCCTGCCAGTGATAAAACAAGGGAATTGAAGGAACCAGCAAGGAAAGGGCCTAGAACCAGCTCCCTAAAAGCTGGTTTGCATGTCTGTTCAGGGAGCAAGGGCTGAGCATTGGGAGGCTCACCCAGGAGGTGTAGATTGCCTGGCTGGCAGAGAATGACCAGGCTGAGGAGCAAGTTCCAGATCCCAGCAGGGTTCTGGGATGCCCGGAGAGCCTGGGAGTAGCAGGGGGGCAGTTGGGGTAGTGGCAGGGGGTCCACCATACCCCGTTCCCCAACCAGGAGGAGGGCTTCCCAACCGCAGTGGATATGAAGAGATGAAATCTGGAGCTGAGAGCTAAGGAGCTGGAGCCGGAGGAGCAGAGGCTAAGTGACTGCTTGGAGCAATGAAAACATGAACTGGAGTTGGAGGAGAGGCAGGCCAAGACTACCTCCTATGGGGTAAGTGGGGAACGACCCCAAAATGCCAATTTGGCAGGAAGCCTAGATTCCAAAGTGTGCCCTGGTATAATGGGGGAGGTATATTGATGCCGACCTCACTGCCTGTGAGGCTTGTGATTTGAACTAGGTTGACAGGCACAGCTGTCTCACACCCCCCGCTTGGTCCCAAGGCCATACAGGTGTTCAGTGCAGAGACTGGGGACTATAAAGGTTCAAACAGGCTTTGCCACTTAAGTTTGAATAAACCCCTAAGGCAGACAGGAAAATATTCCGGGGTGTACGAGAAACCCTGGGCATTACGTACAAGGAGGTCACCTGGTAATGCAGGCTGAGAGAGAGAGCTGGGAAGCAGTCACCCAGACAGCTCCTGGGGCAGAGCTGGCCAGGGGATGGGGAAGGCACACAGGCTTCCACTCCAAGCTCAGCAGATATGTCTGCTTGTGACTCCTGGGCTCAGGCCCCTCTGATCCCCAGGGGGAGCCACAGGTGGGGGTCAGTGGGAAGACATTCACGGGGTGAAGAGATTCGGGGACTCTTATGGGTGTGGTGCAACCTCACCAGCTGCTGAGGGGCCATGTAACTTGGGGGAAGGCTCCTAGACAGCAGCCATTCACCTCCTGGGATCCTTCAGCACGTCAGCCTTGACGTACTCTTGGGAAGTGACTGTGTCTCTTTAAGACAGGATCCAGTCCCTGCACCAGTAACAGCCAAAGAGCTGACCCCAGAGATCGGAAGATGGAGAGGGCAGGAGCCAGTGAGCATGTGAATGGCCCATAAATGGTGCTGGTCCCCAAGTAAGATGGGTCGATCAGACCCAGTGTGCACTATTGGAAGCTCAGTGCCATCACCATGTTCAATGCCTGCCCCATGCATAGGACTAAAACATTCCTAGACAAGGTGTGTGTGTGGAGGGGGCTTTACCTCACTACTGCGAATCTCACCAGGGGCTACTGGCAGGTGCCTTTGGACCCAGTTGCCAGGTTGAAATCTGTTCCCATCAGCCCTATAGGGCTCTGAGGTCCTGGTCCTACCTTTTGGCCTCAAGGGGGTGCCTGCCATCTCCCAGTGCCCAGAGAATCAGTTACTGAGGGGGGTGGAGGACTGTGCCCTGGCATAAATTTAAAAAAAATAATTTAATTTAAATTTTAAATTTTAAAATTTAAATTTAGTGCTGGGTGTTGTATAAGTACCTAACTGCCAGGCATAGAGAGAAGGCAGGCATCTGTGGACCCACATCTGGGTAGAAAGTGGTGGGGGTCAGGAACTGATTACACTATCTTGAAAAGGAAAACTTCTTACCTGAGTGTTTCCTTGATGACAGCTTTGAGCAGCCAAATGGCTTTCAACATCTTCAGCATATCACCCTGTCCTGCCTGTCTGGCCGCAAAGATCTCCGCCCGCAGCTGCTCCTGCACCACTGGAGTGTGAGCCAGTTCGAACATGGCCCACTGGAGGGTCATGGAGGTCTAGAGCAGGGCACAGGGGAACCTCCTAGAACTCAACACCAGCTGGGTTCTGACTCTAGGGATGTTGCTCTCTGGGTGACCCAGGCATGCCATGTCTCCTCTCTGTGCCTCAGTTTCCTTTTCTGACAAGGGGGCCTGGTTGTGTGGCTTCAATGAAGCATCTTGAGATGCTAAGAGAAGAGCCCCTGTGTTGATGAAGTGTTATGGGCTGGGACTTTTAGAAGAGCCTATGAAAGTGAGGCACCCAGGTGCCAGAACTCCAGTTCCAAGGTCTCAACATTTGCCATTCTCTGCCTTGTGTACTCCACCATGAGCATCCTCCTTTGAGGAGCAGTGTGGAAAAGTCATCTGGGGGCACTTACACCATCAGAGGGGTAGCTCAGTGGTTTGAGCATTGGCCTGCTAAACCCAGGGTTGGGAGTTCAATGCTTGAGGGGGCCACTTAGGGATCTGGGGCAAAATCAGTACTTGGTCCTGCTAGTGAAGGCAGGGGGCTGGACTTGATGACCTTTCAAGGTCCCTTCCAGTTCTAGGAGATGGGATATCTCCATTAATTTAAAATGTATACATTCATGATGTCTGTGTCTTCAGCCCAACCTGGGAGAATCAAGTGTCCCAGGGAAGAGCAGCCTGGGACGCCTCCAGGATGGATGGTAGAGGCCGGAAAAGGTAAGATAAGGATGGCAGATGTGTCATACCTGGGCCACAAGGTGGGAAGCAGCTGCTAAATCCAGAACCAGTCAAGGTAACCAGAGATTGGCCATTCCTCAAATCGAGAAACAGGCCCAGGTCTCTAATGGGATGGCAGGATACTACTGAAGCTTTGTAACACACTTTAGCTCCCATTATGAAGCTTGGTAATTTGGGCAATCCAGACAAGGTGGTCTAGACCTAACAGTGCCGGGGGCACTCTGTGAACTGAAGGAGGCTCTAATCCAGGGGCTGGGGGTGATTAAGAGGCCCAGCGCAGCTTGGCAGTCAGCCAGTTTTGGCCAGTGGGAGGACAAAGGGCTGAGGAGAGAGGACCTGACCAACCAGTTCCAGCCAGAGGGGAACAAAGGCCACAGTGACCTGTTTACCTGGGACCGAAGACAAAGGACAGGGGAGGAGATGTTGGGGGAGATAATATTGGATGATCGGCTGGAAGGAGGGGGCTGCTGGACTGGACAGAGAGAGAGCAGCCAGAGCCCACCTGGATGCGGGACAGACTTAGATGTACTGTGCTGAGAGATGCTAGGCCTGAGGGCCCGGAGAGTTGTCTGTGCTGGGTTCATATGCTCAATAAACCCTTCTGTTTTACTCTGGCTGAGAGTCACTCCGGTCTAGAGATCAGGATTGCATTATTCCCCCTGGGAGTGGAGGCCCAGAGTGAGTGGACTCCCCAGAGGGGACCCACATTGAGAGACAGGCATGCTCAGGGTCAGAGAGGTGCAGTTCCAGGAAGCGGAGGGGCCTACGGCTTAACCCCCGAGAGTGGACGCCCCCAAGAAGGGCTGTCGCACTGAAGTGGGTTCCTCCCAGGTACCGTACAGAGCCGGGAGAGAGCACGAGACCTGTGAGTCTGTGACACCTGGGTACCTGTACCCGAGGCAGCAACTACACCATCAGTGTCAACATACCTTCAGCTGATGAGTGCTATAAAAAGACAAACCATTATATTTATCCCAGCTAGACAGTGTACTGGCAAACACAATGATGGGAGGAGGGTAAAACAGTGGTGCCTATGAAACATTTTGCAAAGGCTGTGATGTGGATGAGTGAGTGAAAGCTGATGGGCATCTTCCCATTCCAATGCACGTGGGAGGGCAGCGTTGACTGTGCTGACACAGTAAGGGTGACCTTGATTAACTCTGCTAACACTCCAGAACCCAAAAGACTGGGGCTGCTTGAAACGTCTGGATCCTTTTGCCACTTCCATGCCTGGGGTTTGGGGCTGTGTTCCAGAGGTCTACATGCCAGGGGACCTACATGAACATTCATCTTGCACTGTGGACAGTCTCTACTTTGCCCTGAACACTGGAGGAATTTGATCACAAAGGCACATTTTATGTCCAGGATGGAGACTGCAGTTAGCACCCTTCAGCTGCCTAGCCAGATTATATCTTCCAGTGACCATTGCATTGGTCAGCAGCAAAGGCAGTGACAGACAAAGCCTGGGTTAGGTCCCTGGAGCTCCCACCCCACTGTGAAACACTATAACCTGAAAATAGCACCCTGTAACCCCCATATTCACCACTGTCATGTAATTGTGATATTTCATACAAAGCATGATATATGAAAAGTCATGCTCTGCTAAAACCCGTTCTGTCCAAATATGCATTAGTATGAGATTTTTGCTGTATGGTTGTTACTGAAATATGCTGTAAGTTTGCTAGTGACATATAAAGGACCCCTGGCCAGGATGGTGCTCCATGACCATTAATCAGCAAGGGTGTTGTACTCAAGGGTCTTACAATTCAATGACAGTTGCCCAGTCCACTTGATCACTGTGACTTAGCAAAGCTCACTGGGACATGTCTGGGCAAGTATCTTCCACATACATGGATTGAGGGTATAACAGTTGCAGCATATCTTGGCCTTTCTCCTCCCCCACCTATGCTGGAAGTAACAGGCACACCAAAAAGATGACGGTCATCTGAGGAGACTGGTCCAGACTTAATGAGAAACCTGTGTATTAAGAACTGTAACATCCAGTAGGGTGAGAAAATCGCTGATCTAAATACTGCCTGGTGTAATAAGGGTTAAGATTTAGATTGTGCATTTAATCTTTTATTTTCTTTGATAACTTTCTCTGAGCTTTATGCCTACCACTTAAAATCTATCTTTCTGTAGCTAATAAATCTGTTTTACACTTTACTTAAAACGGTGTAGTTTGCTTGAAGTGCTTAGGCAATCTCAACTCAGTTACAAAGGCTTGTGTTATATCCTCTCCACATTGAGGGAGGGGTGGATCAGGTAATAAATTTACACTGGTCAGGCTTCTAACCAGGACAAGATGGTACAACTCTGGGGTGTACGGCTGGGAAGCTGGGGGGACTTGGCTGGAGTCTCTCTATTAGTTCATGAGTGGCTTGGAGAAGCATTCATGTAACTCAACTGGGTGTGTCCCTGCTTGTGGATGCCTGTGTAAGTGCAGTACCTGCCAGAGGTTGTCATGGCATCAAAGTGTGAGAGGGAGTCCAGGCTGACAGGTCAGAGGGCTCAGTGGTACCCCACTTCCAGGTTGCACCCCGGGGAATCCCATCACACCCACCCCAGCCCCCATTCGTTTCTCCTTACTAGAGTCTAATTTTTATGTCTAGAGACAAAGTTCCACAAGGACATAAATCATATGTACAGATTGTCCCAAACACAGATGACAGCTCTTCAGCTGGCTCAAGATGAGTTGACGTTGGCTCCATCACCCATTGGCCCGGCCTTGTCACAGAATCAGTGGGGAGCGGTAGCTTCTGTTCCATTCATGGCTGGGAGTCCAGGGTCCGTAACGTAAGGCATATTGGTTTGTCTGGGATCAGGATGAGGTCAAACTTGGTACCAATGTCCACTCCTCTCTTGGTTTCTATCTTGAAGTTCTCCAGCATCTGGGAAATAGAACAAAAGAGACAATGAAAGTCTGTCAGAGAAGCAAACTCATCTTGATTCCAACCAATGAGGCAAATGGAAGAGAAGGTCTCATTGCACTGTGGCTGTGCAAGCTTCCCTCAACTCCCCAGACAGCTTTGCCAATGCCCCCACTTCTGACCTACACTAGAAGCACCATTAACTTGAGCCAGACAGTGGCAAGACACTATGTGCCATTTTTTCAACTCGTGGCACAATAATTTCTTGCCACAAGCCACTATCACCCTCTGGAAGCTCCAGAGTTGACTACCCCAGTGCAGGAAATTTGCAGGACTGAGCAAGATGTGTGGCATTACCTCCCACAACTCTCCACTAAGAAGGATGTTCAGTGGGGCCTTAGGTGAATGACCCTGATAGCCAGAGGATGAGAAGGGAGATCTCTGGGAAGAAGGCAGTGTGGGGCAGCTCCACTGTGGAGTTTATCCACTAGGGACTTTATCCCTAGTCTTTGGCTGAGGGAAGCCCTGTTGACTTCGGGGCTGGACATTCTTTAAATGTCCTTGTATTCATTGCACTAGATGGTCTTTGCTCTCCATCTGTGCATGCAGGAGATGATGTGCACACCCAAAAATGTTGCTCATTTGGGGAGGATTTTGTACTCCTCTAGTTTTGCTTTTTCATGAACTTCAAGAAAACTGGCAAAAATCCTCTGTGATCTGCATAAATACCTTATGGATCTGGGCCAGAGAGATGAAGTGAATATCCATAAACACTGACAAAGCTGGGCCTAGACACCAGGACTCTGAAACCAATGCGCTATCTGCTGGATCATGCTGATTCCAGTGAAAAGAAAGACCTCCCTCTGATTTGGACTGGTTTTGCGTATTTGTTGCTAATCTTTTGCACGTTTCTAGCAGGACTCTCAGGGTATGGCTACACTGCATTATAAACCAGGATCTGTGGGATATGGGCTTGTGGCCTTGGTGCTGCCAAGCCCACGCTTGAGCAGCCACACTGCATTGTAAACCTGGGTTTACAATTGCTGGAACCGGATCTCACGCCATACTAACATGTCCACAGTGAGCTACACAGACTGTCTGACTCGGGTCAGCTTGAGCTGTGTCCACACTGCAACATGACAGGGCTTGAGCAGGATTCCAGCTCAGCCCCACTCACCTAGCAGGGTCCTAAGATCTGGGTCCTGTAATTTTCAGCCTTAGCTGCCTGAACCATCTACCATGCAATGCTCATTCCACTTGTGCAAGCCATGCAGACAGCCAAGTGCCTAGACCTCTGTTTCTCTCTTTCCCAACAGAGCCCTAGGTTCCCCTGGTTCTCTGTGCAGCTGCCCACAGCCCTTCTCTGGCATTGCCGGGAACTTGCCTCAGCGACAAGGTGCTTTGCAAATTCTGCGGCTTTGCCAAGGGAGGAAGGTGTCAGACTCACATGGATCAGGAAGAGCTGCATCTCCAGCTCAGCAATCCTGCGACCGAGGCACTGACGTGGCCCAAAGCCAAAGCCCAGCCCCCTGAAGTATGTAGAGTCCATTTTCAGCCATCTTGCCGGGTCGAACAGCTCTGGCTTGGTGAAGAACTTGGGATCACGGCCCATAGCGTAAATTCCAACCTGCACTAGAGTCTGCAAAGGAGAGGGGAGGGAGGGTGAGTGGACTGCTAGCAGCTCTTCCAGCAGGCATCCATCACAGGGGCTGTGCCAGACTTCAGTCATGACAGGGGAGTGACACTGCAGTCACAATGTGAGGGAACAGCATCTGCCCTTACACCAGGGTGAGTCTGGCCCATTGTGCCACCACAAACACAGATCTACACACAGGGCCTGGTGGGCAGCCCTCCCTCAGGGTGGGTGACACTGACTTTAATGGTATGCTCCATCAGGAGAGCGCTGCTGTATGTGCTGCGCAGAGAGGCTGTACGCTGTTCACTCTGTAACTGGCAATGGTTTCAGAGCCTGTGTCTGCTCCAGCCAGCCACACGTTTAGTTCCCCCATTTTCTTTGGGCCCATCTAAAGTGCTCTTACAACTGAGTGTAAGCTCCATATCTACGCATGGCTTAAACTCACTAGGTGAATTCCCTCCCCCACCCCTTTACACTGGGTAAAAGGGCAAAGGGAACAGCAGAAGGGGTCCCATATCCAGCTGGGGGAGAATTCCCTCAGTGCAGGCAGGTGTGGTGGAAGGCTGCCTTCTGAAGGACATGTGTGGGGCTCAGGTGCAGCAGAGATTCTCGGCAGAGCAGTGCTCTGTGGGGCAGGCTATGAAGGCTGCTGTAGGTTAGACAGGCCCCTGGGCAGGGGACACTCCAGCCGCCAGAGCAACCCAGGATTAGGCAGGTGCAAAGGTAGTTTAAAGTGCCCTGCCCCATCCCCCCGGGCTGTGAGTTCTCTGCTGTGTCTCTAAAGCTCAGCCCAGATTCCCATCCCTCTAACATGCCTTGGCCAGCCAGTTTGGATGGGCCCAGGCGCTTGTGCTTTGGGCTGGGTTCAGATTCATGGTAGATCTTTTCTTTAAACACCAAGCTAATGTGCCCCAACCCTGGCATCACTGACTAGCCCAAGCCTGGTACAATTCTGGTTGGCCATAAGCAAGCTTTTAAACAGTGCTTATCCCTTGGCTGTGAATGGGGCCTTTGCTACAAGCCATGGGTATTCTGCACTAGATCTGGCTGACACAATGGTTAAAATGGTTGGGGCAGCCTATCATTGCTAGCCTTACCATGAGGCGAACTGAGGTGGCCGCCTCAGGTGTCAGATTGTGGGGGGGGGGCACCACTAGGACCCAGAGTGTAGAAAATTGTGTCTGCTGCTGGTGCATATGTATTCTCTCTGCTCTAGATGCACAGAGATGGTGGAGTGCTGTGCTGGAGGAAGAAGGGCACAAGAGACATAACAGGCAGGCAGGAGAAAAGGTGAGAGGGAATAACAGAAAGCAGCAGGAGCTGCAGGGAGAGAGAGGAGGAGGAGCCTCTTATGTACCTCTCTAGCACCCCCAGGAGCCTCGACTGATGAACAACAGCTTCTCAGGGAGCTTCCTGTTTCCTGCTGCTTCCCTGAACCCACTTGAGGAGAACAAGCAGTCAACTGAAGTAGTAGGAGCCAGTTAGGCCTTTAAGATGCTGATATCTTACCTCACTCAGGCCCTGCTACCGTAGTAGGGTTACCATACGTCCGGATTTCCCCGGACATGTCCGGCTTTTTGGTCCCCAAATCCCCGTCCGGGGGGAATTGCCAAAAAGTCGGACATGTCCGGGGAAATAGGGAGGCTAGGATCTCTGAATCTGTGTATGTTGGTCGCCCGCTGTGACATCATCTCGGTGCGATACTCGGCTCCTGCCCAGGGCATGCTGGGGGCTGTAGTCCGGCCGGGCCTCACGCTCCAGGGAGAGCCGGGAGAGGGGAGCGGCCGAGAACTACAACTCCCAGCGGCCCCTGCAACGCGACCAACCTGCCCCTGTGAGGCAGCAAGCCGTCGGGGGAGGGAGGGCGCGGGCCCCTGTCCTTTGGGTGGGGGGTGTCTCTGGGCGCCGCTCGGCAGCCATCGCAGGGCTTGGGGGCGCCCCAGGGGGGTTGTGGACGCCAGCGCGTTGCGGGGAGCCAGCACTGTTGGGATTTGCATCCCCCTGGGGCTGGAGCTGCGCCCCCGGCCCCGGGCACCAATCACATAGGGTTACCATACGTCCGGTTTTTCGGCAATCAAACCCCCGTCCGGGGGGAATTGCCAAAAAGCTGAACATGTCCAGGAAAAATACCGGACAGGCACTTCCTCTCCCGTGGCTCCTCTGCTCCTCCCCTGACTCAGACTTCAGCTCTGTTTAAGAGCCAAGCTGCCCGAGCCAGCGCTACTGGCTTCGGGCAGCCCCCGTGCCTCCGGACCCCAAGCCGCCGGCCGGGCACTTCCCTTCCCGGGCTCCAGCTGCTCTGCTCCGGCAGCTGGGGTCCGGAGGCACGGGGGCTGCCCGAAGCCGGTAGCACTGGCTCGGGCAGCTTGGCTCTTAAACAGAGCTGAAGTCTGAGTAAGGGGAGGAGCAGAGCAGCTGGAGCCGGGGAGGAGAAGTGCCCAGCCCGTGGCTGGGGTCCGGAGGCAAGGGGGCTGCCGAAGCCGGAGTGCTCGGGCAGCTCGGCTCTTAAACAGAGCCAAAGAGTCAGGGGAGGAGCAGAGCAGCTGGAGCCCGGGAGGGAAAGTGCCCGGCCGGGGGCGCAGGGTCCGGAGGCATAGGGGCTGCCCAAAGCCCGAGCGCTACTGGCTTCACGGGTTTGCCAGGCAGCCTCCAGACCCTGCGCCCCTGGCTGGGCTCTTCCCCTCCCGGGCTCCAGCTGTGCTGGGGAAGCACCAGCCGGGGGCGCAGGGTCTGGCAGCTGCCCGGCAAACCGTGAAGCCGGTAGCGCTTGGGCAGCCCTTTTCGCGTGGCTGGGAGGGAGGAGGGGGAGTTAGGGCAGGGACTTTGGGGGAATGGGCGGAGTAGGGGTGGAGTTGGGGCGGGGCCGGGGGTGGGAAAGGGGTGGGGCTAGGTCCCGTGGAGTGTCCTCTTTTTTTATTTTTTAAATATGGTAACCCTACTGCTACCAGCCTTCTTATTTGTCCCCTTCAATTCAGTGTTGAAAGCCACTATAGATGGCACAGAAAAACTGAGTGAAAGAAGAAAACGCCCCTCTGGGGCAGCATTCAGAAAAAGAAAGAAAGCAAAGGAAGCTTTTCTATCTAAGCAGGAAGGAGCTCTCCTGAGATACATAGACACAAATGTTCACAGTGAGCCTTCCGGCCCCAGTGAGAATGTGAGTGGTGAGGAGATGCCTGATCTTCCAGTTAGTCAGAGTGCAGGTGACCTGGCAGCTACTGCAGCATCCATATCTGCATCTCAAATGGATGTAACCATGAACATTCCTGAAGAAAAGTGTAGATCAGAGAAGAGTGTGGTGGAGGTGCAAGAAATAGCTGCTGCTGAGTTTAGTTCCTTAAGTCTAGATGATCCAGGACTGTGGACCCACTTGAGCAGTAGCCTGAGGGACTTCCTTGTACTGCATAGGCCACAGCAAGTGAACAACTTCATGTTCCCCAAAGACAATGAAAATAGAAGTTTCCATCCAATACATTACTGGCGTGAAATCACCAATGGTGACAAATTGGAGAGGCCATGGCTTATGTACTCAAAAACCCAGAATGCTGTATACTGTTTTTGTTACAAACTCTTCTAGTCTAATGTTCCAGCCACATTGGGTTCTACAGGAACAAAGGACTAGAAAAATCTGGCTAGAAATCTGGCATGCCATGGGAAGGCAGCAAATCACCAGAGAACATTCCATAGGTGGAAAGAGCTTGTGATGAAACTAAGGTTAAAGGCCACCATAGATGATCAGCATCAAGAGAAGATTGCATCGGATTTGCATCTTTACTGGCAAAAATGGTCTGAAAAGGCTCATTGCCATTGTGAGAATGCTTGCTACCCAAAACCTAGCACTTCAGATCAGCTGTGTGTGTCAAACAATGGAAAATTCCTTAAAACTGTGGAGCTGATGGCTGAGTTTGATGCTGTACTCCAGGAGCATCTAAGAAGAGTCACCACCCAAGAAATGTACACACACCACTACCTTGGAAAAACAATTCAAAATGAGATCAAACAGTTACTGACAACAAAAGTCAAACAGAAGATTGTGGCAGATCTGAAGTCAGCAAGATATTACTCTGTTATTCTGGACTGCACACCTGACATCAGCCATATGGAACAAATTACTTTAATGGTGCATTTTGTAACAACAACGGAACCTAGTGAAAATGTCCCTCCAATGGTGACTGTCAGAGAGCATTTTCTAGAATTTATTGACATTGATGATACTACAGGAGCTGGTATGACAAAAGTGCTTCTTAAAGAGCTGGAAGATATGGGAATTGCGATAGCTGACATGAGAGGTCAGGGCTATGATAATGGTGCCAACATGAGAGGAAAGAACAGAGGAGTGCGGACACGAATCCGAGAGTTAAAGGCCTGGTCCACACTAACCCCCCACTTAGAACTAAGATACGCAACTTCAGCTACATGAATAACGTAGCTGAAGTCGAAGTACCTTAGTTCGAACTTACCGCGGGTCCAGACGCGGCAGGCAGGCTCCCCCGTCAACTCCGCATACTCCTCTTGTGGAGCAGGAGTACTGGTGTCGACGGCGAGCACTTCCGGGATCGATCTGGGACAAGCCGCGATAAATCGAACCCAGAAGATCGATTGCTTACCACCGGACCCGGCGGTAAGTATAGACGTACCCATACCCTCAAGCTTTTTTTGTCCCATGCAGTTCTCATTCATTGGACTTGGTGGTCAGTGATGCAGCATCAGCTTCTAGTAAGGCTGCTGAATTTTTTAATGTAATTCAAAGCATCTATGTATTTTTCTCTGCATCAACTCAACGATGACAAATTTTGAAGCAACATCTGGGAACATCCTTTCTGACACTGAGTGCCACACGATGGGAAAGTCAAGTGGAGGTGATAAAGCCTATCAAACACTAAATTGGGAAGATAGATGATTCCATAGTTGCCATTATGGAGGATATGACAGGAACTGTTCATGGGAGAAGAGTGGCAGAGGGAAATGGAATCACCAGAAACATACATAACTTCACATTTCTGTGCGGCTTGACATTGTGGCATGACATTCTATTTGAAATAAATGTTGTAAGCAGGAGACTCCAAGGTGTTGACCTTGATATATCTGGAGCAATGGAACAACTGGACAAAGCAAAGTCATACCTACAGTCTTACTGGTCAGATGAGGGATTTCAAAACATTCTGAAGACTGCACAGAAGTTGACAGAGGAACTTCACACTAAAGATATTTTCCCACCCATTCAAGAATACAAGAGTCACCGAAGAAAAAGACATTTTGATTACGAGGCACGGGATAATCCCATAAGAGACCCCAAACAACAATTCAAAGTTGAATTCTTTAACCAGGTGCTAGATTGTGCAATACAGTCAGTGAAAGAACGTTTCATGCAGCTCAAGGAACACAGCAGTATATTTGGGATGTTGTATGATATTCCAAAACTCCTCACTATACCTGAAGAAGACCTACACCAGAAATGCAGGACACTAGAGATACATGATGACATGCGCAATATTGATGCGAGTGATTTAGGTGATGAACTGAAAGCCCTTTCAAGATACATTTCAGCAGGATCAACTCCAAAGGCTGTTCTGGAATATATGTGCACAAATAAGATGACCACCCTCTTTCCAAATGCTTTTGTTGCTCTGTGCATACTTCTAACACTTCCTGTAACAGTTGCCAGTGGAGAACGCAGCTTCTCCAAGCTGAAGTTAATAAAAAACACATCTACGCTCCACAATGACACAGGAGAGGCTGGTCGGCCTTGCAACCATCTCAATAGAGCATGAGCTGGCCCAGACTATGGACCTTCAGGAAGCAGTTCAAAGCTTTGCAACCACGAAGGCACGGAAAACACCACTTTGATTATTCATACAGATAAAAATGCCAGTGTTTACTATGCAGACAAGAAAAATTAAATTTGCTGTTCAGGCGTTTGAAAGTTAAGTGTTACTTAAAATTTTTGAACAAGGCATTTTAAGTTTTTAGTTCTCCTTTATTGGGGTAGGTAGCAGAGCAGTACCATGAGAGGAGTAGAACAGGAAAAAGGTAGAACTGAGACCTTTCAAAGTTTTGGCCCAAGCTAGGGGGCATGGGGGCGTCATTTGAGCTCCCCACCTCAGGTGCCAATATGTTGTGGGCCAGCCCTGCAGCCTATAGCTGTGCTCCCACGCTGGCCACCACCATTGGAGAGGCACCAAAAGCAGCAACAGTGGGAAATTTTAAGACATCTAGTGGAGACAAAGCCAAAGTTCCACAGGTGCCTGTTCCCCTCCTTCCCTTTCCAAAGGGAAGCTCACCTTGGCAGGGATGAAATAGTCCTGGAGAATAATCTCCTGTGTTGTGTATCTCTGTAGGGTCACTGCCACTGGATGGAGCCTGCAGGAGGAGGAGGACACATCAGGGTGGTATTTACTCATCACTCATTTACAGCTGATATTGTCCCAATGGGCAGAGTATACAATCAGGGCTGTGCATGAGACCAGTCATCCACCTTAGAAATAAGAGCTCAGCCCAAAGATTCCCCATGTCATTCTGCTCCCACTTTGATAGAGGACCTACCTCTGTTAAATCAGGCCATCGAGCTATTGCTTGTGACAGGGTATACAAACCCTCCATTGTCCAGGAGAAGGTTAACAAGCTGCTGTGGGCTTAATAAACCCTGACCTGCTACACCTGCAATAGGTGTCAGGGAGGGCTGTCAAGCGATTAAAAAAATTAATTGCAATTAATCACGCAATTAAAAAAATAATCGTGGTTAGTCGCATGATTAATCGCACTGTTAAACAATAATAGAATACCATTTAAATATGTTTTTATGTTTTCTATATTTTCAAATATATTGATTTCAATTACAACACAGAATACTAAGTGTACTGTGTTCAGTTTATTTTTGATTAGAAATATTTGCACTGTAAAAACCAAAAGAAATTGTATTTTTCAATTCCCCCATTACAAGTACTGTAGTGCAATCTTTTTATCATGAAAGTTGAACTTACAAATGTAAAATTATGTACAAAAAAACTGGATTCAAAAATAAAACAATATAAAACTTTAGAGCCTACAAGTCTACTCAGTCCTTCTTGTAGTTCAGCCAATCATTCCGAACAGTGGTTCTCAACCAGGGTACATGTACACCTGGGGGTACTCAGAGGTCTTTCAGGGTGTACATCAACTCATCTAGATGTTTGCCTAGTTTTACTACAGGCTACATAAAAATCACTAGTGAAGTCAGTACAAACTAAAATTTCATACAATGACTTGTTTATACTGCTCGATATACTATACACTGAAATGTAAGTACAGTATTTATATTCCAATTGATTTATAATTATATGGTAAAAATCAGAAAGTAAGCAATTTTCAGTAACTGTGCTGTGACACTTGTATTTTTGTGTCTGATTTTGTAAGCAAGTAGTTCTTAAGTGAGGTGAACCTTGGGGGTATGCAAGACAAATCAGACTCCTGAAAGGGGTACAGTAGTCTGGAAAGGTTGAGAGCCACTGGCTCAGACAAATAAGTTTGTTTATATTTGTGGGAGAGAATACCACCTGCTTCTTGTTTACAGTGTCACCTGAAAGTGAGTCGCATGGCACTGTTCTAGCCAGTGTGGCAAGATATTTATGTGCCAGATGCGCTGAAGATTCATATGTCCCTTCATGCTTCAATCATAATTCCAGAGGACATGCGTCCATGCTGATGATGGGTTCTGCTCAATAACAATCCAGAACGGTGCGGACCGATGCATGTTCATTTTCATCATCTGAATCAGATGCCACCAGCAGAAGGTTGATCTTTCTTTTTTGGTGGTTCGGGTTCTGTAGTTTCCGCATCAGAGTGTTGCTCTTTTAAGACTTCTGAAAGCATGCTCCACACCTCGTCCCTCTCAGATTTTGGAAGGCACTTCAGATTCTTAAACCTTGGGTCAAGTGTTGTATCTATCTTGAGAAATCTCACATTGGTATGTTCTTTTTGTTTTGTCAAATCTGCAGTGAAAGTGTTCTTAAAATGAACAACATGTGCTGGGATGTCATCCGAGACTTCTATAATATGAAATATATGGCAGAATGTGGGTAAAACAGAGCAGGAGACATACAATTATCCCCTAAGGAGTTCAGTCACAAATTTAATTAACGCATTATTTTTTAACGAGCGTCATCAGCATGGAAGCATGTCCTCTGGAATGGTGGCTGAAGCATACGAATGTTTAGCATATCTGACACGTAAATATCTTGCAATGCTGGCTACAAAAGTGCCTGTTCTCACTTTCAGATGACATAAATAAGAAGCGGACAGCATTATCTCCCATAAATATAAACAAACTTGTTTGTCTTAGCGATTGGCTGAAAAAGAAGTAGGACTGAGTGGACTGTTAGGCTCTAAAGTTTTACATTGTTTTGTTTTTGGGTTGCAGTTGTGTAACAAAAAAAATCTACATTTCTAAGTTGCACTTCCTCGATAAAGAGATTGCACTACAGTACTTGTGTGAGGTGAATTGAAAAATACAATTTCTTTAGTTTATCATTTTTACACTGCAAATATTTGTAATAAAAATAATAAATAAAATGAGCACTGTACACTTTGTATTCTATCTTGTAACTGAAATCAATATATTTGAAAATGTAGAAAAACATCCACAAATATTTAATAAATTTCAATTGGTATTTTATTGTTTAACAGTGTGATTAAAACTGCGATTAATCATGATTACATTTTTTTTTAGTTAATCACATGAGTTAAGTGTGATTAATCCACAGCCCTTGTATCAGGAGGTGTTAAAATGGGAGAGCCCAGCTTCCGTAGAGTCTGGCTGGAACGGAGAGCAGCTTCCCAGGTCTTACTCTATGAGGAAAGTCTGACTTGGGGCCAGAAGCCCCAGAGGAGGGTAGGTCGGCTTGACAGGGAATGTGCTCCATGTGACTTGCCTGTTGCTGCTGTGTGTGGGACCCTGCCTGAAAGGAGTGACAGCCAAAAACCCCTTTTACTTTGTACACCTGCCTGGGAACTCAGTAGTGGTTTGGTGGGAGCCCAGCTATGGCCCTGTCACATTGCTTAAGACAGTTTCCATTGTGCACAGCATGCTGGCTGGGTAGCTGATCAAACCAGCATATTGCTTCAATGGGATGGGAGCGCTAGCAAGTCATCTAGCCCATTTCCTTGCATTGAAGCATGATTGACCCTGGTTTCCAGCAGGGTCCACCAATCCAAACACTGGTGGCTGAACAGTTATTGCTAGAACTGGGGAAAATTCCCAGTGTAGATAAGACACATGATGCCTAAAGCCAATTCTGCCAGATGGGGGTAAGATCTAGTCTTGAATCACTCCATGGTAAGTGATACCAGTGACAATTTGTGCTATCACCAAACTGGTCCTATAACACTATCCCTAATATTTAGCCTAAACTGTCCCAGCTGCAATTTAAGATGTGTTGTCCTGTCCTCCTTGATTGCATGATCACGGTCTTTTCCATGCTACCCCATGCATACAGCCGCCATGCATCACTGTGATACAGTTTCCCACAAAGGATGTGTCCAATTCTCTCAAGCTTTTTCCATGCCAGTTCTCCCATCTTCTGAGCCATTCTCCTCTAACCTCATGTTTGTCAATGTCTCTGTTTGACTGAACCCACAATGCCAGTTTAAGAGCCTAAATACATTTCCTGATATCCTCTAGTGGACCAATTCTGCTCCTGAGGTAAATCAGGAGTCACTTGATGGTCTGTCTATGCAATTCCACTGGTGTAAATTATCAAAATCAGGCCCAAAGCACTTGACACATGAATGTGTTAGAAAAATCATTCATTATTATTTATATTATTGCAGAGCCACCTCCAGGCATGGTCTACTCACTGTACAGGTGCTCTACAGAGAATAAAAAAAAACAGTCTCTGCCCCAAGATCAACATCTCTGCCAATCTAGCAGTCATTCATTATATGCACAGCAATATCTCACGTAGCCTTGGGTATGAGAAGCTGTTTCATTGAGAGGGTGGAGATGATGGCCATGAAACCAGAGCTCTTCCCTGTTGAATTTGTGTTTTTTGCTATAAGCTGTTTAATGTCCACCTGGCCACCAGCAGGGAGAAGCAGAAGCTTGGGGCTAGATCTTCAGCTGGGGTAAATCTAAATAACTCTAATTAAGTCAATGAACTGATGCTGATTTGCCACAGCTGAAGATCTGGCTCTTTAAGTAATGCACATCTAGCAGCCTAGCACCCTCCCTGGCATGAGCAGTTTAGTGTCTGCAATGGGAGGGAGTCTAAGTCCCAGCATGGGCCAGTCCCAGTGCTGGCCCAGATGAGAATTCTCTTTGGACAGGTTCCCCTTCTCCCATTGTCCTGCCTGCAGAGCTGGACTCCTAGCCTTTTAAATTGATTCAGAACTTTCCTCTCTGAAGCAAGCACTGCAATCTTTGAGTAGCTTTGCTCCTGCACGTGCAGGGCTTTATTAGTTTAGTCTGCCATTTCTCAAGGTTAGATCTGGTGTCAGTGGCAGATGGGAACACACTGTTATTATGGCAGCAATCGGCAGTCCTGAAGGATCTCTTCCAAAGCTGTCTAGGTTTTCTTGGCTTTGTGTTTACACATAATGTGCTCAGAACTCTTGAGCACATCTCTTGCAGACCCAAGAAGTTTATTATTAATCCCCATCCTTCTGCCACCTATCTCTCTGTCATGGGAGATCGATGAGGGCAATATTAGACAGACAAAATAATTCAACTGATTTCCTGGGGTTGTCAATGTTGGAATCAATTATCAATGGTGCTATTTTTTCAAAGTTTCTTGAGTGCTTGATATTAAAGATTCTGAAATACGAGGAAGCAGTAGGAAAGCTTGCAAAAAGAGACCAGACAAAATGCCCCCTCCCTTTGATCCACAGGCACAGGTCTTCAAAGCAGCGGATGTGCCATGCGTCTCCTATGCAAGGGCAGAGTGGGTCATGGAGGAGTCGAGGAAGCTGCTCACACACAGAGAGAACCAGTTTAGTGATATTCTTACTCATGGTATCTTATGGGATAAGTGCAGGGGACTGGACCATATAAACTCTCAAGGTCCCTTCCAGTCCTATGATTCTATGGTTCTAGTCTAAAACTGTATTATAATTTTCAACTGTTGGCAGCACAGTGCATAACATCCCTTACCAGAACTAGTAACAGCAAACCTAGCCGTGTTCTAAGGTATTTTAAAAAGAACACATATATTGGATCTCTCTGTAGCCAGGCCAAATCTGGCACAGAAGTCTGACCTGCAAGTAGCAGCCTTGCAACCTCCCGTGTACAAGGGGTACATGACACTTTGCAGCATGGGCCTATTTGTCAGTCTGCAAAGGCATTTGGTGCACTGGTGCCTGGAGCCGCCCCTGATAGCTCCATAGGTAAGTAGGTAGTGAGCTGTTATCTTCTAATACAGGGGTTCTCAAACTGTGGGTCGGGACCCCCAAGTGGGTCACAACCCCATTTTAATGGGGTCATCAAGGCTAGTGTTAAACTTCCTGGGGCCCAGGGCCCAAGCCCAAACCCCACCACCCAGGGCCGAAGCCCAAGCCCCACCACCCATGGCTAAGGTTACATGCCCGCCACCCAGAGCAGAAGCCCTTGGGCTTCAGCTTTGGCCCCGCCATGCTCTGGCCAGTCTTTGGTCCCCAGTTGTGGGGTCATGTAGTAATTTTTGTTGTCAGAAGGGGGTCACGGTGCAATGAAATCTGTCATTCAAGGGAGACACTCATTTTTCTTCAATGGTAAATAACTCCAGCTCCAGTGCTCAGATTCTGTAGTGCTGAGGGTTGTATAAGTACCTAAGTACCAGGCTGAACTCCCATAGAGAGAAGGCAGGCATCTGTGGACCCACATCTGGGTAGAAAGTGGTGGGGGTCAGGAACTGATTACACTATCTTGAAAAGGAAAACTTCTTACCTGAGCGTTTCCTTGATGACAGCTTTGAGCAGCCGGATGGCTTTCAACATCTTCAGCATATCGCCCTGTGCTGCCTGTCTGGCCGCAAAGATCTCCTCCCGCAGCTGCTCCTGCACCACTGGAGTGCGAGCCAGTTCGAACATGGCCCACTGGAGGGTCATGGAGGTCTAGAGCAGGGCACAGAGGATAGTCATGGGGGTCTAGAGCAAGGCACAGGGGAACCTCCTAGAACTCAACACCAGCTGGGTTCTGACCCTAGGGATGTTGCTCTCTGGGTGACCCATGCATGCCATGTCGCCGCTCTGTGCCTCAGTTTCCCTTTCTGACAAGGGGGCCTGGTTGTGTGGCTTTAATGAAGCACCTTGAGATGCTCAGAGAAGAGCCCCTGTGTTGATGAAGCATTACAGGCTGGGACTTTTAGAAGAGCCTATGGGAGTGAGGCACCCAGGTGCCAGAACTCCAGTTCCAAGCTCTCAACATTTGCCATTCTCTGCCTTGTGTACTCCACCATGAGCATCCTCCTTTGAGGAGCAGTGTGTAAAAGTCATTTGGGGGCACTTACGCCATCAGAGGGGAGCCAGAGCCAGGATATGCAAACAGGGAACTATGTTGAGGTTCCACCATTGCTCCTTAGTGAAATGCCAGGTCCAAGGTGATAATGAATTCTCTCCCCTAAACCTTCTAGTACACAGCAATTACCACAGATATTGCAATATTGCTGGCACGTTCTGTACCTTGAGAGAGCACCCTGTTTCAAAGTTTCTTCAAAGTTAAGGATAATCTTGCCTGCAAGATTAATTCTCCACAAGAGGATGAGTGCTGACATTTATGTAGCATTCTATAACTGTGCCTCTATTTCACTTCATTGTGGAATATTTCCACAAATCCATACTGCTTAAAAACAGTCATGACACTTTTAAAGTACATTTATCATGTGTGCATATTTTCCATTAATATCAAAGTTAGCACACATTTAAATATGAGCCTCTAACTCCATATTCCTCATCTGTATATAATTGTGATATTACATATAAAGCACGCCTTATATAAGGCATCGGGGAAAAGTTACGATCTGCTGAAAGTCATTTCTCTATCCATATATGTGCATCATTAATGCATGTGAGGTTACGAGAATTGTATTGTATGGTTGTCACTGAAACATGCTGTAAATTGGGGAATCAGACAGATAGCTCCCCAGAGGCAACAGCAAGAAGAGTAACCAACACCCAGGTGGGGTGTGAAACAGCCTATCAACAGCCATTGTTCAGCAAGGGAGCTACAATGCAATGACTCACCTGCATGAGGCCACATCAGGGGGATTGCTCAACTTTGCCTGGAGACTCAGCAATGCCCCCCAGACATACCTGGACTTGTGTTTTCCAGGCACATGGACTGAGAGTATAAAACAGACAGAGTGGACACATACTGGGCCCTTCTCCGCCCCCACCTATGCTGCAAGCACACAAGACACGGAGAAGAAGACAAGACTCCAACAGGGGAGATTGGCCCAGGTTTAAGGAACAAACCTGTATATTAAGGACTGCAATATCCAGTGGGGTGAGATAAACTGCTTAATCTAGATGTTGTCCAATCTAATAGGGTTGAGAGTTTAGACTGCATGCTTATATTTTATTTCTTCTGGTAAATAACTCTGACTTTTTGCCTATCACTTAATATCACTTAAAATCCATCATTTATAGTCAATAAATTTGTTTTACTGGTTATCTTTACCAGTGAGTTTGTATGAAGTGTGGGGCAAATCTGCTCAGGGTACAAAGGCTAGTGTATATCCACTTTCCATTGTTAAAGTGGTGAACCAATTCATAAATTTGCACTGCTCATCTTGAGTTTTGGCTCTGGTGCCCTTTGGCTCTGGTGCCTTTCTCTGTGTGATTCATGAGCAGCTCTGGGTGCATTCATGCAATCTAGCTGGGTGTGGGGGTCTCCACATGTAGTTGTGCTGAGTAATAATAGCACCTGGAGAGGTTGCTGCTGGTCACAAGCAAGGCATTGTGAGATACAGCCCAGGCTGGAGAGAGTTAAGGGGGAACAGCGGTCCCACAGTCTGAGGCTGCATCCCAGGGGGGATCCTGTCACAATCACCACCACAACAGTGGCACTCTCCCCAATCCCCAAGGCTCATCCTTACTGTGTCCACCCCGCCCGCCATCATCTCTGTCACGTTGGCCTTGATGTCATCGATGGGCAGTTTGTCCTGTACTAAGAGGCTGGACAGGATCCCAGTATATTCCTTGGTGCTTTTCCGGTCCAGCCGAAGCTCTCGGTAGATGTTCTGAATGCACTTGTCAGCTGGGGAAAGGGGGAGGGAGATAGGGAGAAAAAGCAAAGCAGTAAATTCAGCATCTATAAGGGCCCAGCCCTCCTCCCACTCCCCATGCCACCCCACCCCACTTCTGAGCAGGTCCCTGAGTCTCCTGAGGATGCTAAGGTGCTGTCACTGAGTGGCTTTTTAATGGCATCTCTTAAGTCAAAGGATCTCACCAGCCCCAGCCAAAAACTGTGTGGCTTTTCCATGGGACAGCTCATTGGGCTTTCCCAGACTGGCCAGCCCTGGCTAGAATCTGGTACCCAAGGACACTATGGGGAATCCTGCACTTTCCTGACACTTTGTATCTTTCCTATAATTCCCCAACTGAAGCCACTTGAGTGATCCCTCCTGCACCACAGAAAACCCCACCAGCTCCTCCAGCAGCGCTATCCCTGCTGCCTTCCATCTAAGAGACCCTGGCAACATATCAGAGCCCTCAGTATAGCAAGGAGCAAGTATCTTGCCAGAATCATCCCTTCCTATGAGCAAGAGCTATTTTCTGTGCAAATCCATCCTTTTCCCTGCATGATGCTCCAACAACTTCTCATCTATGGCAGTATGATACTGACTCTGGGGCCTTCCACATGACAGCATGAACTCTCCTGCTCTAGCCACCAACCTTACTCTAAGATGGGTGAGATCTATGCAGCAGTGCACATGAGCTCTCACCATGCCTGAAAATCACATCCCAGGACTCCACATGGTTCCGCCAGGTCTTAGAGTTGATCCTGCAGAGCAGGCTGGGTGGGATGTAGAGCATGGGTGAGGTGGTGTGGAACATCAGGGTCACGGCATCGATGAACTTCTGTGCCTCGGGGTCAATTAAATCCTGCAGGAGCCCGAGGCGTGCTCCATACAGGACGTTGCACACGGCTGCAGGGGCAAGGGTTAGGGTTAGAACCCAAAACTTCCAACATCACCAAAAATGTCACTCTGGGGTGATCGGAGGCCATTGGCCACAGGCACCTCCATTGCACAGTATGTTTATATGTAGGGCTGGTAGTGCTGTCTATTAAGGATACACAGGCAACTGTAAATCTGGCGTTTCCTAGCTTCCAAAAGCTTGGCTTTACAACCTTAATGTTCTTTTTTATGTAGTTCTATTGCATGTAAGATATAGTATCTCTTATCCAACATCATTCCAAGATCTTCACTCCAGAGAGGGGTCATTTCTACCCATCTTTATTCTAGCACTAACATATTTGTCGTTATATATATAAAATGCAGTGTCTAGGACTGAAATGCAGCCACCTCTGTGGTGAAATGGCAGTATTTCAGGGTCAGCCGACACTGCACAACAGTTCAGGACACGAAGAAAGAGCACTACATGTAGCTGTGGCTGCAGAGAGGGTTTGGTGAGGCACGATGACTCCAGATGAAATTTGGCCAGGACTCTGGAGCCATCAACTGTATTCTTGGAGGAAGTGCCATGAGTAGTCAGAGACAGTTCAGGGGCCAGCTGGTGTAAATTGATGTGTTTCCATTGACTTCAGTGGAGCTGTGGTGACTTAAACCAGCTGTGGATGTGGTCCTATAAATATATTTCATCCACAAGACACTCAGACATGATGGGCAGAGAGGTTCTGGATGATCCTTGCAGAACCTCGCATTGCAGTCTGAGGCATAAGGTTAGACACTTACGGATTCTATCCCATGGGGTTTGTTTCAAGCTGAAGAGGTTCTGCTGAAGGTCACGTAGGTGCTCATCCAAACAGATTTTCCTAAGCAGAAAGGGTGGATTTTCCACCTCCTAAGGGCGTTCAGACCCTATAGGTATGGTTCAACCCCTTCTAATGATAAGGGGCCATTTGCAAAGTCACAGGAATCAGTGTCATGTCTGGGTGGCTGGATTTAAGCACTAGTGCAAACTGACTGAGCTCAGCAGGAGCTTTTCTCTGCTTCCCCCAGCCCCAGGTGCCCCCACTGAGCAAATGGACGCCCACAGGCAGCTGCAGCATGCCAGCCCAGCCCACTCACACTCCAGGGCGAAGCGGAATAGCTCATTGGTGAGGTCGGCCGTCCACCTCCCCCGGCCACTCTTCTCGATCTGGACTCGGACCCTCTTGACAAAGTCCTCGCCCACCTCATTCAACAGGGGCACAAAGCAGTCAATCACCTGCAGGGACAGGACCTCTTTATTCAGAATGAGGCGGTCGGAGCGCCAGGCCTCTCCCTTCCTGGGAAAATCAAAGGAAGATCACTCACATCGCTGTGTTCCCTGATATGTCCCGCCTTTCAGGGCAGGGCACAGTATAAACCCAAATCTTCCCCCCTACACCCAGCCCCTACCCACCTCTGCAACCCTCCTCATCTCGCCCAAGAAGCAACACAGACTGATTTTCCCTGAGTGGCACCCACTGCTTCCTATCCAGCTGCAATGCCCTGGCTGGTCTGTTCCCATGTGAATTCCTTCCCAGACCTAGAGTCACATGTTACAGGCCACAGTCCTGACCTGACAGTCACACGGGTCCTAGCAGAAGGGAAACAAGTTGCATGGGGAGTGTAAGCTAGGGATCAAGAAGGGTTTCCAGGATGGGCAGGTTGGCATGTGCTCCAGTTAAGAGACCAGACCTGACTATCTACTACTGGTAAACCTACCTGACCCACCTGAGCCTCAGACAGTTTCCTAAGAATTAGGTGCCAACCCACTTCTCTCCCCAGCTGATGCTCCAAATTCAGAGGCATCACTATGACAATGCTCCTCTTTTCACATCATGCTACATCTCCTCCCTTCCTAGATTACTACATAAAGGTGAGTCCAGCTACCTTTGTCATTAGAAAGGGAACTTCACTCCCCAGCATACCCTTTTATAGACCTTACTTACTTGAGAAGCACTCCATATGGCTTGTTGCGGAAGTCACGGTAGGCCACCCAAGGTGGCACCATGAACCTCTCTGGATAGTTGCCCTCTGATTTAAAGAGAGTAGCAGCATCTTCAGGGTTAATGATATTCACACTCTGGTAGAGGCCGAGTTTCTCCCTGTGAAATTTGACAGGGGATCAGGACACTCCCACAAGCAAAGAGCCCTGAAGAAAACTTCCCTTGCTGACCCTGATAAATGCTGAGTGGGGCAGGAGTTGTAACTGGTACCCCATGAGTAGCAAATGGGGAAATTTACAAGGGCCAGAGTCTCTGTTCAGCATCGATACACACCTAAAAGTCTGGCTGCTGATCAAAACTATGGGCCTGATCCAAAGTTTGGAGAAGTCTTTCCACTGACACCAATGAACTCTGGATCAAGCCCTGTCTTCTGAATTATGTATTTAATTAACTTGAAATGTCTAAAACATGCCCATTGCAGTTGCCGCTGGGTATATGTTGTATGTGAAAATAGGCCACTATCAAAACTCTTATGACATAAATAACACACATAACCTCCCATACTTGAAATTCAGAGGATGGGCTTTTCAGCAAATCCCATTGACTCCCAATAAGACATATGCTCCAAAAATCAGTTGGCCATTCTGACTCCAAAGGGCTTTGGACCAGCCCTTAACCAGTGCTTCATAATCTATATGGGATTATGACTGGAGACTGCACTCAGTGACAGGGGCAGCAATATGTATTTTGCCTCCCCAAGCACAGCAGTCAGGCAGCCTTTGGCGGCATGCCTGTGGGAGGTCCGCCAGTCCCGCGCCTTCGACGTACCCGCCACCAAATTGCCGCAGAAACCGTGGGACCGGCGGACCTCTTGCAGGCATGCCGCCAAAGGCTGCCTGACTGCCGCCCTCGCGTTTGGTGCTCTGGTGCCTTGAGCTGCCCCTGCTCAGTGACCCAAGAGGTCTCTTCCCTTCTGTTTTTAATACTTCTGCATTTGTTTAGTGATTAGTGTATGGGATTGGCATCCTGGAGAACTGGCTTCTGTTATTGACTCCCTCTCTGAATCCAAGTCATGCCCCCTTCCCCTGCCTCTGTTTACCCTTCTGTAAAATCAGAACAACAATAATATTTCCCTCTCTCCTATGGGTATTGTGAGGCTTGTTTAGTTTAATGTTTGTTGATTTTGCTCCCAGTCCTTGGACAAAAGGGGCCATCACAGGAATTAGACATGGAAATGAGTTAGATTGAATGAGCTACGATTTCCCGTCCAATACAGGGGTAGCCCCAAGCTGTTCCTTAGTTCTTGTACTTACTGGGAATAAGTAAATAAGTATTATTTACTTATTCCGATAATACAAGAACTAGGGGTCACCAAATGAAATTAATAGGCAGCAGGTTTAAAACAAATAAAAGGAAGTTCTTCTTCACGCAGCGCACAGTCAACTTGTGGAACTCCTTACTTGAGAAGGTTGTGAAGGCTAGGACTATAACAGAGTTTAAAAGAGAACTGGATAAATTCATGGTGGTTAAGTCCATTAATGGCTATTAGCCAGGACGGGTAAGGAATGGTGTCCCTAGCCTCTGTCTGTCAGAGGATGGAGATGGATGGCAGGAGAGAGATCACTTGATCATTGCCTGTTAGGTTCACTCCCTCTGTGGCACCTGGCATTGGCCACTGTCGGTAGACAGGATACTGGGCTAGATGGACCTTTGGTCTGACCCGGTACGGCCTTTCTTACGTTCTTATGTTATGTTCCCATTGGGAGAGTTTTCGTTAGTCTTACACTCAGGAATTTTGGTCAGTTGATTTTATTTCCTTTCTTAATATCATACCCTGTCATAGCAGCCTCCTCGCTGTTTGCCAAGCTAAACTGCACATATTTAGCTAATTTTATCTTCCTCACTCAACCCCTTTGCTGCTGTTCTCTGAACTACCTTCCTGTTACCAATATCTTGCTGATAATGATTCTACCTAAAACACAGCTGGTCGCCATTACCATGGAATCTGAGCCTGCCATGGGCTTTGAAGTATTTGTCCTAACAACTCTGTGAGGAAGGGAAATGTTATTCCCATTTCACAAGTGGTATACTAAGGTGTAGAGAAACTAATGGCCAGATTTTGAAAGATACTTAGGCATCGGTGTTCTCAGTCTTGCAACACCTAACTCGTTGAGGAGCCTAAATCTCACTCAAAAGTGGTTTAGGCACCTAGGATTCTAAATCCAATTGGCTTTCAATGGGAATTTGGCACCTAAGGGTATAAATCCATTATGCAAATGAGATTTAGGCTCCTAAATAAATTAGGTTGCTACAACACTGAGTGCAGCAATACCTAAGTACCTTTACAAATCTGGGCCTAAGTGAGTTGCCCATGGTCACATGTGAAGTCTGTAGTTGAGCAGGAACACAGGTCTCCAGCATCCCAGGCTAAAACCCTAACTACTGAACCACCCTTCCTCTTCTGCCTGAAGACAATGAATTGCCCAGAACCATATTTTAGGGGCACTTGCACCAATCCAAAGTATCAATTACCTGGCAGCCTTGCATGAAGCCTTGATATCAAGTTTCAACACCTTCGAAAAAAGTACCCACTTTTGAAAATGCTGGCCTTAACCTCCCTATGCCTCAGTTTTCCCACCTGTAAAGCAGGGGTAATAAGTTACCTACCTCATAGGGAGACAGTGAAGCTTAATCTATGAATGTGCCTTAACATCCTGGGCTACCTCTTGGGTTTAGTGGTGCAGCTGCTCTGGGTCTGTAACTCTTAGTGTGATCAAGGGGCGATCACATGGGAAAGACTCACTCTTCCTGTCTGCCCGGTGCACACAGTGAAGAATTTGAGCAGGCTGCATTGTGGCTTTGGAGCCACAGCCTGAGTCTGCATGGGACAAAAGGGCTGTGCAGCTGTCAGAACTCAGCCAGAATTCCCCCTGGCGCACTGATGTGGAAGCTTTGTCACCTGTTTCAAGAAGGCAGCATCTATTTCCCCTCCACCCCTTCATACTGGCTCAGCTGCTCTAACTGGCACAGAGC
This sequence comes from Malaclemys terrapin pileata, assembly GCF_027887155.1. Taxonomy (NCBI): domain Eukaryota; kingdom Metazoa; phylum Chordata; order Testudines; family Emydidae; genus Malaclemys; species Malaclemys terrapin. Next base: position 47,701,538 of record NC_071514.1, read on the forward strand.
CATGGTTGCACCATCCATTTGTCCCACAACAACCTCTTTGGGAAGGCTGGCATGGTGTGTGCCACTAGCCTTTCACACGGATCATGCAAGAATTAGCTGTGGCTGTCCACAGGGCCTAAGTGCAAGGAGCAGCTCCCCTTGAACACCCAGCCACAATCTAAACTACATCACAGCCACATCCCACAGCCTTGTTCCATAGGGCCTCCCCCTAAATGTCCTTCCTAAGGACATCCTGGGAGCTGCCAACACCTGCAACTCCAAACCAATGGGAATTGCCGGAGATCAACACCACCCAAGATCAGACTCTAGTTACCCAGGCAAAACACCTATTGCTTCCAAAGGGAACTGAGCACAAATAAAGAATAAGGGCTTCAGGATCAGGCCCATGCAGACTAAACTAGCCCCAGCTGTGTAACAGCTATACAAGGTAGTGGGTCAAATCCCTAAGACTAAGTCTAGGGGTGAATTTGGGCCCATGAGATTTTCTCATGCCTAAAATAACCCTGGGCTAGAGAGCTACTGGTGGAAGCAAAACATTGAGATGAAAAATATAAAGCCAGCACCTCAGCTGGTGTAAATGGACACAGCTCCACTGCAACCTGTAGAAATCCCCTGACTTTTGCTAGCTGAGAATCTGGCCCATAGCCTTGTACTAAGTACAGTTTGGAGAGAAGTTTGCTGTTGATAATAGAGTCCTAAAGATTCTGCCAGCCAAGGGAGTGTGATCAGAGCAACAATGAAAATGTATCGAACAATGTAAATGGCCACTTCGATCCCATGTTGGCTTTCTCAGTACGGTTACACGCTACAACTATTTTGATTTGCAGATAGAAGGGTAAATCCAGGGCCTCTTGCCCTGTTATATTAACTGTTGGTTGAGTTGGGCATGTGCTGCAATGACAGAGTAAAATTACACTGTGTGATGTTACATGTTCACACACTGGGGTTTTGTATTACTGCCCATCCCCATGGCGTCTGAGCTCCTAGATGTACAAACCTACATAGAAAGGAAGGGTGGCCTTCTGGTTAAGCCACCAGCTGAGACTTCCTGTCACCCCTAAATCTGGCCCAGACCAGACACTGAAGGATCTTTCAGACCTGACCCTGCTAGACTATTAGTGTTCCAGTCACTGAAATCAGGGTCCCTCTGTGCTAGGCACTGTGTGTGGTGGGGACGGAGGGCCTGCACCAAAGACCTTACCATCTCAATAGCCAAAGGGTAGGTTGAGAAACTGAGGCACAAAGAGGCCAGTGACTTGCCCACTGTCATGCAGCAAGTCAGTTCCAGATCTGGCACTAGAGCCCAGGTCGCCTCACTCCCAGCCTTATCCACTAGACCACACTGCCCCTCAGTTTATACTACTGGAGTTGGGTCCCTGGGGACAGAGGTAAAAGTGGATCTAAATGGAGGGGCAGATGGATAAGATTGTCCCATAAGGCACTGAGAACCCAAATTTCCAGGCTCCTGCTCTATTGCCCAACCCACTAGACTCTGGTACCTCAACACCCTACCTATACACACCTGATCCCCATATTTTCTTTTATGCTGCTGAGCTGCCCTTAGCAGGGATGTGCAGAGCAGAAGGAGAGCTGTTGCTGCCCAAGTGGGGCCTGCCTCACAGCTTCTTACCTGTAAATGGGTCCAAACGTCTGGAACTTGTGGATCATGATGTTGTGGACGTTGTGGAAGCCACCCTCCTGCCAGAAGTGAAAGAGGTTAAGCCAGCCTGTTCTCCAGTTGCCTGGGAGCTCGCTGAAGGACCGGGCCACCTTCCCTTGGAGGGAAGGAGGGTACACCTCGCCAGCAGCTGTGTAAACCCTGCGGTAGCCAGGGACCTGGCCATCCTTGGTAGGGGAGAGGATCCACAGGCTGCTGGGATTGGCTAAAGCTGGCAAACGCAAGCCACTCCTGGATAACATGGCCCTCAGGGAAGGGAGAACAAAACCAACGAGTCACCTTGTGAGGGAAAATTCCTGCAGACTAGCCCACGCTCCAAGAGCCTTGCTCTTATATTAACACAGTCTCTGTCAAGGATATGAGCTAGCCAGTTGAATCACTGCTGCAGTCCTTGCCTCCCAATCACTTTGATAATTATAGTAATGACAGTGGAAGGTTAGTGCAAGCCACGCCCATAGGAATGCAGGAGTAAGGGGGGAGCGAGGTAGGGGGTGGACATGGTTGGCTACTCCCACTTCCCTTCCCAGTGAGAAGGCTCAGGAATGCATTTCTTTGCAAGGGATAGAAATCTGATTCTGATCAGCTAGCTAACCCTAATCTTTGATGCTCCAACAATGCTGGTTAGCTTGGTTTCATAGGATTGGGTGATACAGTATGTTTGGGGGAAGGACGAGGGGGCACAGAACAAGGACCATGACTTAGATCCTCAAAGATATTTACATTCGTAACTTTCATTGAAATCAAAGCTCTATATAATTACTGTATGAGTCAAAATAACACCACCACCTACCTCTTTTAATAAGTAGATCTGAAAGCACTTTACAAAGAGGTCAGAATTATTATCTTCCTTTTACAAACGGGAAAACTGAGGCACAGAGAGGTGATGTAACGAAGCAGGCCAGTGCTAGAAATAGATCCCAATTTCCTGACTTTTAGTCCAGTGCTCTACCCACTAGGAAACAGTACTTTTTCAAAGGATACTCTGCAAATAAAAATTGAGCTCACTCAAAATCTGCTCCCCATCTAGAGGAGAACTGGCTGTTTCAAAGCAGCCAACTCTGGTGATTTCACTGCAAGTCCTGTGACATTTGGTGTTTTTCTTAAAGTTGCAGCTCCTGGAGTCCACTGGTTGCAGGAGAATCTCAGCTTTTGGGTTTTTGATTTTTTTTTTTTAATTGCTGAGAAAAGATTGAAATTGTGAAACAATGCACCGTGAAATCTCAGAAACTAGGAGGTAAGGAAAAAGATCATATAGATATAATAAATCTCATTATGTTTAAGCCAATCTCATGATTTCTGGGGGCCTGGCTCCTGATTTTTGAATGCTTGGGGATTGGCAATACTACAATTCATAAGGCCCGAGTTCTGTTTGGCTTGGGTAAACTAAGTTCAGGGCAAAAAACACTTTGAAATCAAGAATATTTTTCTGCGTTTGCATAGTACAAAAGTCTGAGATGTATGGGTTTGCCAGGAAGGTTCCCCTTGAAAACGAAAACAACACAGTTTCAAGTTGTCATGGACTCACAGTACTCATGCTCTCCGCCAGCTCTGTATGGTCCCTGGGAGGAACCCCCTTCAGTGCCACAGCCCTTTTCAAGGGGTTCACTCTCTCTCGGGGGTTAAGCTGTAGGCCCCTCCACCTCCTGGAACTGCACCTCTCTGACCCTCAGCATGCCTGTCTCTCAATGTGGGCCCCCTCAGGGAGTCCACTCGCTCTGGACCCCCAGGGCCTCCAACCCCAGAGGGAATAATGCAACCCTGATCTCTAGACTGGAGTGATTCTCAGCCAACATAAAACAGAAGGGTTTATGGAGTATCAGAACCCAGCATGGGAAACTCTCTGGGCCCTCAGGCCTAGCATCCCTCAGCACAGTACATCTAGGTTTGTCCCACATCCAGGTGGGCTCTGGCTGCTCTCTCTCCAGTCCAGAAGCCCTTCCTTCCAACCGAGGCATTCTATATCACCTATCACAGGCCCCAACAGCTCCTCCCCTGTCCTTTGTCTTCCATCCCAGGTAAACAGGTAGCTGGGGCCTCTCTCCTCCATCCTTTGCTCCCCCTCTGGCTGGAACTGGTTGGTCAGGTCACCTGGGTCCTCTCTCCTCAACCCATTGGCCTCCCACTGGCCAGCACTGGCTGCCTTCCAAGCTGGGCTGGGCCTCTTGGTAACCAGACTGGTGAGTCGCTAGGGTCCCCCATCTCCAGACTGTTGTCTGGCGTCCCAGCTGCTAGGCAAGGTAACACCTGGTCTTCTGTAACAACAAACCCTCTCTCACCACCTTGTTAAATATTCAGCACACAGGGAAACTGAGGCACACACACACTATTTATGTAAAACACTACCAAAATCCCCAGTTTTGTCACATCTCTCCCCCTTTGAGTCTGAACTGAGCAGGGTCACTCCAGCCAGTAACCTGGGGAAGTTCAGCCCCCCCGTCTCTAAGACAAGCATCGGCTTTAACATTCATGCTCCTCTTAACATGGACCATGGACCACCCCTATATGATCATCCAGAAGGAACAGACTCCACTGTAAGAATTTGGCATTAGCCCCTTTTATCCAATGCAGCCATGGCAAGGCGAGTGGTCAGTGTACACCATAAAGCGCTGCCCACATAGATACAGCTGCAGTTTTTTTCAGAGCCCATCCCAGGGCCAGGCATTCCTTCTCTATGGCTGCATAGTTCTGCTCCTGGGGGAACAACTTCTTGCTCAAGTACATGATGGGATGTCTCTCCCCCTTTGCATTGGCCTGAATCAGCACCACACCCAGCCCTGCGTCTGGGGTGTCGGTGAACACCCTAAAGGATTTGTCCAAGTCTGGGTTTGCCAGCACCAGCCCCTGGATTAGAGCCTCCTTCAGCGCACAGAGCACCCCTGGCACTGCAAGGCTAGACCACCATGTCTGGCTTGCCCAAATTACCAAGCTTCGTAATGGGAGCTAAAGTGGGGTACAAAGCTTCAGTAGTACCCTGCCATCCCATTAGAGACCTGGGCCTGTTTCTCGATTTGAGGAATGGGCCAATTTCTGGTTACCTTCACCTTGGGTGGCTCTGGCTTTAGGCAGCTGCTTCCCACGTTGTGGCTCAGGTACAATACAGCTGCCATCCTCATTTTACCCTTTCCGGCCTCTACCATCCGTCCTGCATCCTAGAGGCATCCCAGCCCCCTCTTCACTGGGACACAGTTCTCCCAGGTCAGGCTGAAGACACAGATATCTTGAATGTACACCAGGGCACAGTCCTCCACCCCCCTCAGTAACTGATCCACCTGGCGCTGAGAGGTGCCGGGTGCCCTCCTGAGGCCGAAAGGTAGGACCAGGAACTCAGAGCCCTATAGGGGTGATGGGAACAGATTTCAACCTGGCAACTGGGTCCAAAGGCACCTGCCAGTAGCCCCTGGTGAGATTCACAGTAGTGAGGTAATTGCCAACCCACCTTGTCTAGGATTTTGTTAGTCCTAGACATTCCAGAAACTTGGGCTTTAAAATAAATACCAAGTCTCATAATAAAATCACAAGAGCTAGAAGCTCTGCAGTGGGTGGGGGAGGGATGACCCACAAGGGCCAGGTGACAGGGCTTAAGGGTGGTGTTTTGGAGCTATGTATGTGTGTGGGGAGGGATGGGTGTCACAAGGCCCAGGGGACGGGCTCTGAGCGACATGCAGTGTTTTGGAGACAGTGCGTGGATCAGGTGACGGGACTGAGGGATGCATGGTGTTTTGGAGACAGTGTGTGGGTCAGTATCTCCAGGGCCAGGAGACGTGCCCTGAAGGGCGCACAATATTTTGAAGGCAGTGTATATGACAGTGTGACGGGCCCTGAGGGGCACACAATGTTTTCGAGACAGTATGTATGGGGTTTGTCACAAGGGCGATTTTACATGCCCTGAGAAGTGTGCAATATTTTGGAGCCTATGTGTATTAGGGATGTCACAAGAGGCCGGTGATGAACTTTAAGGGGCACGGCATGTTTTAGAGGCAATTTATATGAGGGGGTGTCAGAAGCGTTAGGTGACGGGATTGAGGGACGCATGGTGTTTTGAAGGCTGTGTATCTGGGGCGGCTTGTGTGACAACGGCTAGATGACATGCCCAGAGGAGCCTTTTGGAGGCAGTGTGTACGAAGCAGTGTCAAAAGGGCAAGGTTACAGGCCGTTTGGGGCACGCAGTGTTTTAGAGACAGTGTGTGTGTGGGGTGTGCGTCACAAGGGCCACATGACGGGCTCTGAGGGACGTGCAGTGTTTTGGAGGCAATGTGTATGGGGGGTTGGCGACACAGGGCAAGGTGACAGGCCCTGAGGGGAACAAAGTGTTTTGCAGGCAGTGTGTCTGGGGCAGGGGGAGGAGTATGTCACAAGGGCCACGTGACGAACCATGATGGGTGCCCGGAGTTTTGGATGCTGTGTGTATGGGGGGTTGTCACAAGAGCCAGGTGATGGACTCTGAGGGGCACGCAGTGTTTTGCAGGAAGGGTGTCTGGGGGATATGTTTCAAAAGGGCCTCATTGCCTGTCATGAGGCATCTGGAGTTTTGGATCCTGTGTGTATGGGGGGGGGTTCACAGGGGCCAGGTGAAGCACCCTGGGGGGGGGCGCATAGTGTTTTATAGGCAGTGTGTCTGGGACGGGGCTGTCACAAGGGCCATGTGATGAGCCATGAGGGTACCCAGAATTTTGAATGCTGTGCGTATGGAGGGTTGTCATAAGGGCCAGGAGATGGGCCCTAAGGGGCGCACTATTTTGGAAGCAGTGTGTATGGTGGGTGTTACAGGGGTCAGGTGACAGGGCCTGAGGGGAGCCCAGTATTTTGGAGGCACTGTGTATAGAGGGGGAGTTAGCAGTTCCAGGTGATGGGCTCTGAGGGGCACACAGTATTTTGGAGGAGGTATGTATAAGGTGGTGTCACAAGGGCCAGGTTACATGCCCTGAGCGGCGTGCACAAGGCCCAAGTGATAATTCAACCCTTTAAGTCAAACTCTTTAAACTTGCCTACAGCCAAGTTGCCTGTCACAAGGGCTGGTCAGGAATGTGGACTTCTGCAGTCTATGACTTCTGCAGTCCCATGCTGCTGGGGGACAACTTGGCCAACCATGTGAAGCTAGCCAAGAGGGTGGAAATGGTCACCTGCAGCCAGGCTAAGCAAGCCTCCACACCTTTCTACAAGGGCCCCGTCGGTGTTACCAGAGACCCAGACTGAGGTGGTGGAACCGGATTCCCTGCCAACGACTGCAATAGCAGTAGTGAATCCAGTCCCAGAGACCCAACCAGAACCAATCCTAGAACCAGAACGGGCAGAGCAACCAGCACCAAAACTGTTGCCAGCACTGAATCCAGTGTTTGCAATCCTGTCTATAACTCCAACGCCAGAGGGCACCACCGAGTCTGCACTGGCAGCAGCAGATAAACCTGCACAAGAGGCTCAGCCATAGCCTAAAATACAACATAGTGCACCAGCAGAGAGCAGCTCACAGTCAACAGAAACAACCCCATCATCTACATCGATTCCAGAGGGACCTGTGACGGGTTGGATCACAGAAACCCCCTTGGGAGCTGCCACCCGATGTGCAAAGACTACCCCTGCTTCTGCTTTCCCTGCCAGCTCAGGACTCCAGCACCCTGTATTGCTGAGCCAGACACTCCCGTCTGGCTCCAGACGGAGATCCAGGGTCCGAATCTCCTGTCCCAAAGCTGCAAGTTTACCTGAAAACAGCTCACAGTAGAGTGCTTGTCTTTAGCACTCAGATGCCCATCTCCCAGTGGGGTCTAAACCCAGATAAATCCGTTTTACCCTGTATAAAGCTTATGCAGGGCAAACTCATAAATTGTTCGCCCTCTATAACACTGATAGAGAGATATGCACAGTTGTTTGCTCCCCCAGGTATTAATACATACTCTGAGTAAATTACTAAATAAAAAGTGATTTTATTAAATACAGACAGTAGGATTTAAGTGGTTCAAAGTAGTAACAGACAGAACAAAGTAAGTCACCAAGCAAAATAAAATAAAATGCGCAGATCTATGCCTAATCAAACTGAATACAGATAATTTCCTCACCAGTTCCAGAGTGCTCCCTTTTACAGGCTAAGATCCTTTTAGCCTGGGTCCAGCAATCACTCACACCCCCTGTAGTTACTGTCCTTTGTTTCAGTCTCCTTCAAGTATCCTGGGGGGGGGGTGGGGTGGAGAGGCTCCTTCTTTAGCCAGCTGAAGACAAAATGGAGGGGTCTCCCACAGGTTTAAGTAGACTCTCTCTTGTGGGTGGAGACCTCCCTCCTATGCAAAGCCCAGCTCCAAGATGGAGTTTTGGAGTCACCTGGGCAAGTCACATGCCCCTGCGTGACTCAGACTTTCCAGGCCCATGCCATTGTTCACATGGCATCTTGCATGTCTCCAGGAAGACTTCTCATGTGGATTGGAGCATTCCAAGATGCATTGTTCCCTAAGTGTCTCCTGATCAGGTACTTAACCTGGCAAATTCCTTCCCAAAGAAGCTGACCAAATGCCTCACAAAACTTACTTAGAAATCAGGCAAGCATACAGCCCATATTCTTAACCTCGAGTAGAAAATGATATATATATGTACAAATAGGATGAATAGATATAGTAGACCATAACCCTTACGGAGATATGTTACATGGCACAGGCAGCACAAAACATATTCCAGTTGTCATACGTACATTCATAAGCACCCCCTCCCCATAAAGCCTTATGGGGTACACTGTCACACCCTCCCCCTGAACTTACTGCCAGAGACTTGGACACTGTCCATGGCGGAGGCAGTACCTGTAAAATTTCTGTTTGTTTCTGGTCACACTTCCTTTCAGTACCTTGAAACCATATGATGTCACTCCTGGGGGTTCTAGCCCGTTTTGGGGTCCCTGGTCCCCAGATGCTTGCAAACAGGTAGGGATGTAGTATTGCTAACAGAATGCAGGCAGCAATGCTCATTAACGTGGAGGTATCTTGGCATTTAGCCACCAACGCCATGAGGCGGTGTGCCTCAGTTTCCCCTTCTACACAGCAGCATAGGCCTGTTATGCTTTTGCTGCTTTTTACAGGTATGGGCTGTAAAGTAACATGCTGGTGGGGCTGTCCTGTCACCATCCCCAGCATGTATAACAGCTTATTCCACAAATCAAATATGTTCCACATCTTTAAAGGGTTTACCACTAGTGTGAATTCTTTTGTTTTAACCCATAGGTGAATTAGCAAAAGACACAAGGTTAACAGCAAATCTACAGTGGACAGGCTTCGTTCACTCAATTTGACTTGTTTAGCATCTATTGCATTTTCCCAGTTCTCTGTGCCCTCTGGTAGACCTTCTGATGCAGATTCCTCTGCCTCTTTGGGGGAGACTTCTAGTTCGGGCATGTGCTTGGGTCTTTGGCCAGGAAAGGGTGTACTACAACCATACTTGTCCTCGGCCCCTCCCTCTGGAGTTTCTCTGGGCTGGGCCCCACTCCCTCATGAAGTTCCTCCCATGAAGAGATTTCCCCCCCCCCCCCCCCCCCCCCGTCTTGGAGAGAGAGTTTTATCTCTTGCAAGTGTAGCAAGAATAGCAGCTTTCCCTGGGGTGCTCTGGACCCCTTTGGGCACCCCACTTTCTGTTTCCAATGGGTCAGCTGGATAGACCCCCTCATCCTGGAGACCTGACCCCCAGGTTTCCCTTAAAACCTGATCCACAGGAGAGGGGGTTGGCATTTCGAATGCAGACTTTTCACCCTCCTCCTGGGAAAGCCCCTCCCCACAAAAGGTGGGTGGACCCTCTGGCCCCCCCTGACCTTCCATTTGGGCTTCCCTCTTTGGGCTCCCCGCTGGGTCCGACACTCTTGTGTCCCCTGAAAGGGAAGGTGATCCTGCCCCAGCTGTGGACTCACAGCCACCAGCTACGACAGACCTCTCACTGGCCAGCAAAATCCCTCCCCTTCCACTCGGGTTGGGCTGGCACTCAGCTATAGAGTCCTTGGGGCCTGTTCCCACCACAGCGGTCCCCAGGACCCCAACTTCCACCTTTGGGACACACGCCTCTGTGCACCCCAGGGCAGGCCCAGCCCCCTGCTGACCTGCAACTTCCTGGCAGTCAGCAGCTGTGGTGGCCTCCTTGCCACAAGGTGGTACACCCCCCTCCCCAGGGGAGATGATCACGGGACAGGAGCTGGTTTCATCCAGCTCCTCCCTCTGGAACTTCCCTTGAGCCCCAGGGATACAGGAACTGGCCACAACCAGCCCTGCCCCCGAAGCTGCATCCTTTACTGCTGCAGAGGAATCTAAGAGACACTCTCCTATTCCCCCAGCAGTCCGTGTGACTTCACCCCCCCCCCCCGGGGCTTTTAGCACAAGATTCCTTCTCACTGCTAACCAACCCTGGGACAGATTCTGCCACACTAAAGAAATCATTCCCCAGTAGAAACGGTGCAAAATTGTTTGCCACCGTTGCAACAGTCAGCTCAGCCTGCAAATCCCGAGTTTGCATGTGTACTTTAGCTAAAGGTGCAAGGACTTTGTAACCCCCTACCAGCTCTAATTCTGCCATTTTACCCGGCAACAGATCCTTCTCCTGGATTAGGTCCCTCCTGACCACAGAAATCTCAGCACCCGTGTCCCTTAATCCAAGAAGCATTTGACCATTCAATTTAACGGCATGCATATGCTCATTGCTTGGTTGTGTGGAAGCAAGCTTTACAAATCCTGTGTGGAAAGAGGCCACAGCCTGGCTCTGAGAAGCCGCAGCTTCACTCAGTAAGGGACACTTATTCCTCAGGTGCTCAGTGGACTTACAATGATAGCACCTCTTGGGCTCCTCTGCTTGCACAGGAAATTTGGGTCGAGTACCAGGGGAATGGGGAGGTGACCGCCCAGCCGCTTTTTTCCCAGACCCAGGGGTAAAACGGTGATTCTGCTTTCCCCCAACCTTATACCCTTCTGCCAGTGGTTTGTGTTTGACTGCAGCTTGGGCTTGTTCATAAGAGTCAGCATACTCAGCTAATTCACCCACTGCATTTACATTTTTGTCCCACAAATACTGTTTTACCTCATCACTGCACATATTCAGGAAATGTTCCTGAGTAACTAGATCACACATCCCTTCAAAGCTAGTAATGCCTCTCCCCCGCACCCATTTATCTACCAAATCTCTCATTTCATTGGCATAAGCCACATTACTTAATCCAGATCCCCTCTTAAGGCTCCTGAATTTAACCCTGTAGGTTTCAGGTGTAACCTGAAACTGTTTCAAAACCAGTTCCTTAAATTTACCATAGTTTGAAGCATCATCAATAGGCATCTTATTGAATATGTCCAGAGCTCTGCCCGTCAATATTGCTATCAATGTGGTCATCTTCTGATCTTCAGGGATGGCATGAAGGGTGCACAGTCTCTCAAAGGTGATGAAATATTCGGCGATATCGCTGGACTCGTCATACTGTGCACATAGCCGCTCCCATTTGTGGATTTTTGGGGAAGTGGAGCCAGCAGGGGGAGGGTTTCGTCTCTTTGACTCCATAACAGCCAGTTCATGCTTCCGGGCCTCCCTCTGGGCCTCCATAGCCCTTTCGTGGGCAACTGCCTCTGCCTCCATAGCTCTCTTGTGGGCAGCCTCTTCCCTTGCATGTTCTGCCTCCATGGCACTAATTTCTAATTGTCTTAGTTCCAGCCATCTCTTATGTTCACTTTCTCTCTCTTTTGCTTCCAACCTGGCCAGCTTTAGTTTAATAGCAGCGTCACTGGTACTCATTGTCCTGCTTTCTCGTGCTGGGCTACAACCACTCTGCAGTTCACTGGAACTGAGATCACTGGTGCTTATTTTCCTGCTTTCTTGTGCTGGGCCACAACCCCTCTGCAGTTCACTGAAACTGAGATGCACTCAGCTCAGGGGATTCTTAGTTAACAGAGAGCTTCCTTTTCTGTCCCTACTTCCCTTGCCCGAAATAAGCAAACAGAAAATAACAAACCAGTAACCACTTTGTCTGTTCTCCAGCCACCGCACTTAAAACTCACTTAAAATCACTACCAGTATCTCAAAGCAATCAGCTGTGCACAGATCCTGCCGACTACGCCACTGTGACGGGTTGGATCACAGAAACTCCCTTGGGAGCTGCCACCCGATGTGCAAAGACTACCCCTGCTTCTGCTTTCCCTGCCAGCTCAGGACTCCAGCACCCTGTATTGCTGAGCCAGACACTCCCGTCTGGCTCCAGACACAGATCCAGGGTCTGAATCTCCTGTCCCAAAGCTGCAAGTTTACCTGAAAACAGCTCACAGTAGAGTGCTTGTCTTTAGCACTCAGATGCCCATCTCCCAGTGGGGTCTAAACCCAGATAAATCCGTTTTACCCTGTATAAAGCTTATGCAGGGCAAACTCATAAATTGTTCGCCCTCTATAACACTGATAGAGAGATATGCACAGTTGTTTGCTCCCCCAGGTATTAATACATACTCTGAGTAAATTACTAAATAAAAAGTGATTTTATTAAATACAGACAGTAGGATTTAAGTGGTTCAAAGTAGTAACAGACAGAACAAAGTAAGTCACCAAGCAAAATAAAATAAAATGCGCAGATCTATGCCTAATCAAACTGAATACAGATAATTTCCTCACCAGTTCCAGAGTGCTCCCTTTTACAGGCTAAGCTCCTTTTAGCCTGGGTCCAGCAATCACTCACACCCCCTGTAGTTACTGTCCTTTGTTTCAGTCTCCTTCAAGTATCCTGGGGGGGGGGGGGTGGAGAGGCTCCTTCTTTAGCCAGCTGAAGACAAAATGGAGGGGTCTCCCACAGGTTTAAGTAGACTCTCTCTTGTGGGTGGAGACCTCCCTCCTATGCAAAGCCCAAGCTCCAAGATGGAGTTTTGGAGTCACCTGGGCAAGTCACATGCCCCTGCGTGACTCAGACTTTCCAGGCCCATGCCATTGTTCACATGGCATCTTGCATGTCTCCAGGAAGACTTCTCATGTGGATTGGAGCATTCCAAGATGCATTGTTCCCTAAGTGTCTCCTGATCAGGTACTTAACCTGGCAAATTCCTTCCCAAAGAAGCTGACCAAATGCCTCACAAAACTTACTTAGAAATCAGGCAAGCATACAGCCCATATTCTTAACCTCGAGTAGAAAATGATATATATATGTACAAATAGGATGAATAGATATAGTAGACCATAACCCTTACGGAGATATGTTACATGGCACAGGGAGCACAAAACATATTCCAGTTATGTCATACGTACATTCATAAGCACCCCCTCCCCATAAAGCCTTATGGGGTACACTGTCACAGGACCAAACCCAAGTCCACAATCCAGTGAGGAACTGACGTCTCCAGCATTAAGGGAACAGTTCCAGGATGAGCAGGAAGCAGGAAGCCTCCAAGGGAGCTTGGAGGGTGGCACGGAGCAACACACCGCCTCTCAACTCTTCTAATCGATCCCGGTTTGTTGTAAAAAGAGGACTTTTATACAAGGAAACTCTTTCTGCTGGGCACCAGGAGGACTGGCATCGTCAAAGACAGTTGGTAATTCCAACTAATCATAGAATAGCAGGGTTGGAAGGGACCTCAGGAGTTCATCTAGTCCAACACCCTGCTCAAAGCAGGACCAATCCCCAGACAAATTTTTGCCCCAAATCCCTAAATGTTTAGCAGACCAATGCGCAAAGCACTGAACTATCCCTCCCCCTAAACTAAGAACCAGGTAAAGCTCTTAAGCTTAGCCCACAATCATCCTGCAGTTAGCAGAGGATAGGGAAGGAGCGGTTGGAGCCTGTGATCTCGGCTGCCCAGTTGGAAAGCGTAGGGTCTCTGGACTGTGGGGTGAGAGGAAGGCAGGGAGCCTACATGGAGGCAGGGGACACTTAGCTATACTGTTCAAAGGGAGGACTGAGAGTCCAGAGACTTTCCTATGCTGTGTTCAGATGCTCAATAAACTTCCTGTTTTGTGTTGGCTCCGATCTAACGAACAGGGTTGCTTTATTCCGTCGGTGAGTGGCGGTCCCAAGGACCAGAGCGAGTAGACTCCCTGAGGGAGAGAAAAGCCCAAAGGGAGAGAAAAGCGTTAAAAGGCTCGGTGGTAAGGGTCTACAGCAACCTCATTACTGATCCGACGCGTCACTTCTAAAGCAATTTGACTTCCCTCAAGCAGCTGGGAAAAAATCGGCTAGGGAAAATTACAAACAAAGAGACAGTTATAACTGGTCAGAGCTTGTGGACAATTTCTCAGGGAATCTTCTCCTTAAAGCCATTCGTTACGGTGCTGACTATTTGGAAGAGATTGGCGCTCGATAATTACCACCAAACAAATAAAATCATTATTGATCATTGCTTGGAAAAGTTTGTCAGGAAACTTTCATTTTAAAGCACTTAGGATACTGTCCTAATCATTTGAAAGAGATCGGCCCATGAGTATTACCAAAAAAAGCAAATCTCCTTATTGAGCACCACGGGTGATACATTTCTCTAAGAAGCTCAATTTCACATCAGTTGGGCGGTTCTCCCAAGCATTAGAGGTTCGTCCAAAATGACAGGCAAAGCAAAACATAACTGAGCCTTGCTTGAGATGAAGTACTCACTGATTCTCCAGCTTAAAGCCTTTCGGATACTATGTGGGACCGCATGGACTCGCCACATGTAAAGCCATTAGGAAACCGTTCCTGATCACTAGGAGGAGCTCGGCTCGTGAACAGTGCCAAGAAAGCAAACGCCAATCCTGATCAGTGCTTGTGACAGATTGCGCATTGAAGCCCCATTTTAATGCCCTACGGATCCTATGCGGGCGCGATCGGATGGAACGTGCTCATCCGTGCTGAGACTTTTCATTTCTAAAGCAATGTGGATTCCATCCTCACCATTTTGGGATAAATCGGCCAGTGAACGTTACAAAAAAAGAAGACTTATTACGTAACCGTGAATGCTCTAAGGGGCTCTTCATTTTCAAACTTTTAGGCTACTGTGCTAATTCTTCAAAGGTACTCGGACAGCAAAGATTACTAGAAAAAAAACCATTGCTGGAAAAGGTTTCTCAGGGAACCTTCATGTTTAAGCGGTTCGAAATCGGTCAGTGTTTTGGGGGGGGTGGGTAATATGGTTGTTAAACTTAACTAACCAGAACTTTGTCCTGATTACTGCTTGTAACGAATTGCTAATTGAATCATCGTTTCTTGAACATTTCAAACGAAGCAAACTTTATTACGGTTCAGTGCAGTTCTTATTGGGAAGTCACTTCTCGCTAGGCTTAGGGGCCTAGAACTATGGCAAGAGAGACAGAACGAGTACTAGAGATAGGGTTCCTCTAGGTACAGTTTCCAAATTAGGGTAGGCTTTGTGTGGGCCGAGGACCCCACTCTAGGTTTAAGTTTCCAATGGCTAGGCAAAGTGAGGTAAGCCTTCGAATCCCTATGGGGCGCGCGCACCGCCCTAGGGAATCTAGGGCCCTGTTCCCTAGGGGTTAAGGTCTAAGAGCGTAAGCCGTATGGCGTAAGGGTTCCTATGCGTAACCGTCACCCCTCCTTGTTGCACGAGCCATAGGGATTCCGACGTGGAAGGGCTGAAGCGACAGGGCCCCAGCTCCCTGTTAACCTGGGACGGAAAACAAAGGCTAGGGGAGGAGCGGTCGGAGCCTGTGATCTCGGCTGCCCAGTTGGAAAGCGCAGGGTCTCTGGACTGTGGGGAGAGAGAAGGCAGAGAGCCTACCTGGAGGCAGGGGAGACTTTGCTATAATGTGCGAAGGGAGGCCTGAGAGTCCTGAGACTTTCCTATGCTGTGTTCAGATGCTCAATAAACTTCCTGTTTTGTGTTGGCTCCGATCTAACGAACAGGGTTGCTTTATTCCCTCTGTGAGTGGAGGTCCCGAGGAGCAGAGCCAATAGACTCCCTGAGGGAGAGAAAAGCCCAAAGGGAGAGAAAAGCGTTATAAGGCTCGGTGGTCTACAGCAAACTCATTACTGATTGACGCCTCACTTCTAAAGCAATTTGACTTCCCTCAAGCAGCTGGGAAAAAATCGGCAAGGGAAAATGACAATTAAAGAGACTGTTATAACTGGTCAGAGCTTGTGGACAATTTCTCAGGGAATCTTCTCCTTAAAACCATTCGGTTACGTTGCTGATTATTTGGAAGAGATTGGCGCTCGAAAATTACCACCAAACAAATAAAATCATTATTGATCATTGCTTGCAAAAGTTTGTCACGGAACTTTCATTTTAAAGCACTTAGGATACTGTCCTAATCATTTGAAAGAGATCGGCCCATGAACATTACCAAAAAAAGCAAATCTCCTTATTGAGCACCACGGGTGATACATTTCTCTAAGAAGCTCAATTTCACATCAGTTGGGCGGTTCTCCCAAGCATTAGAGGTTCGTCCAAAATGACAGGCAAAGCAAAACATAACTGAGCCTTGCTTGAGATGAAGTACTCACTGATTCTCCAGCTTAAAGCCTTTCGGATACTATGTGGGACCGCATGGACTCGCCACATGTAAAGCCATTAGGAAACCGTTCCTGATCACTGGGAGGAGCTCGGCTCGTGAACAGTGCCAAGAAAGCAAACGCCAATCCTGATCAGTGCTTGTGACAGATTGCGCATTGAAGCCCCATTTTAATGCCCTACGGATCCTCTGTGGGCGCGATCGGATGGAAGGTGCTCATCCGTGCTGAGACTTTTCATTTCTAAAGCAATGTGGATTCCATCCTCACCATTTTGGGATAAATCGGCCAGTGAACGTTACAAAAAAAGAAGACTTATTACGTAACCGTGAATGCTCTAAGGGGCTCTTCATTTTCAAACTTTTAGGCTACTGTGCTAATTCCTCAAAGGTACTCGGAGAGCAAAGATTACTAGAAAAAAAATCATTGCTGGAAACAGTTTCTCAAGGAGCCTTCATGTTTAAGCGGTTCGAAATCGGTCAGTGTTTGGGGGGGGGGGGGTAATATGGTTGTTAAACTTAACTAACCAGAACTTTGTCCTGTTTACCGCTTGTAACGAATTACTAATTGAGTCATCGTTTCTTGAACATTTCAAACGAAGCAAACTTTATTACGGTTCAGTGCAGTTCTTATTGGGAAGTCACTTCTCGCTAGGCTTAGAGGCCTAGAATTATGGCTAGAGATACAGCACTAGTACTAGGGATAGGGTTCCTTTAGGTACAGTTTCCAAATTAAGGTAGGCATTGTTGTGGGCCGAGGACCCCACTCTAGGTTTAGGTTTCCAATGGCTAGGCAAAGTGAAGTAAGCCTTCGAATCCCTATGGGGAGCACGCACCGCCCTAGGGAATGGGGGTCCTATATCTAGGGCTCTGTTCCCTAGGGCTTAAGGTCTAGAAGGGTAAGCCGTATGGCGTAAGATTTCCTATGCGTACCCCTCCCCCCCTCCTTCTTCCACGAGCCGTAGGGATTCCGACGTGGAAGGGCTGAAGCGAGAGGGCCCCAGCTCCCTGTTTACCTGGGACGGAACACAAAGGCTAGGGGAGGAGCGATTGAAGCCTGTGATCTCGGCTGCCCAGTTAGGAAGCGCTGGGTCTCTCGACCGTGGGAAGAGAGACGTCAGAGAGCCTACCTGGAGGCAGGGGATACTAAGCTATAATGTGCGAAAGGAGGCCTGAGGGTCCTGAGACTTTCCTATGCTGTGTTCAGATGCTCAATAAACTTCCTGTTTTATGTTGGCTCCGTTCTAACGAACAGGGTTGCTTTATCCCATCTGTGAGTGGAGGTCCCGAGGAGCAGAGCCAGTAGACTCCCTGAGGGAGAGAAAAGCCCAAAGGGAGAGAAAAGCGTTATAAGGCTCGGTGATAAGGGTCTACAGCAACCTCATTACTGATCCGACGCGTCACTTCTAAAGCAATTTGACTTCCCTCAAGCAGCTGGGAAAAAATCGGTTAGGGAAAATTACAATCAAAGAGACAGTTATAACTGGTCAGAGCTTGTGGACAATTTCTCAGGGAATCTTCTCCTTAAAGCCATTCCTTACGGTGCTGACTATTTGGAAGAGATTGGCGCTCGATAATTACAACCAAACAAATAAAATCATTATTGATCATTGCTTGGAAAAGTTTGTCAGAGAACTTTTATTTTAAAGCACTTAGGATACTGTCCTAATCTTTTCAAAGACATCGGCCCATGAGTATTACCAAAAAAGCAAATCTCCTTATTGAGCACTGCGGGTGATACATTTCTCTAAGAAGCTCAATTTCACATCAGTTGGGCGGTTCTCCCAAGCATTAGAGGTTCGTCCAAAATGACAGGCAAAGCAAAACATAACTGAGCCTTGCTTGAGATGAAGTACTCACTGATTCTCCAGCTTAAAGCCTTTCGGATACTATGTGGGACCGCATGGACTCGCCACATGTAAAGCCATTAGGAAACCGTTCCTGATCACTGGGAGGAGCTCGGCTCGTGAACAGTGCCAAGAAAGCAAACGCCAATCCTGATCAGTGCTTGTGACAGATTGCGCATTGAAGCCCCATTTTAATGCCCTACGGATCCTCTGTGGGCGCGATCGGATGGAAGGTGCTCATCCGTGCTGAGACTTTTCATTTCTAAAGCAATGTGGATTCCATCCTCACCATTTTGGGATAAATCGGCCAGTGAACGTTACAAAAAAAGAAGACTTATTACGTAACCGTGAATGCTCTAAGGGGCTCTTCATTTTCAAACTTTTAGGCTACTGTGCTAATTCCTCAAAGGTACTCGGAGAGCAAAGATTACTAGAAAAAAAATCATTGCTGGAAACAGTTTCTCAAGGAGCCTTCATGTTTAAGCGGTTCGAAATCGGTCAGTGTTTGGGGGGGGGGGGGGTAATATGGTTGTTAAACTTAACTAACCAGAACTTTGTCCTGTTTACCGCTTGTAACGAATTACTAATTGAATCATCGTTTCTTGAACATTTCAAACGAAGCAAACTTTATTACGGTTCAGTGCAGTTCTTATTGGGAAGTCACTTCTCGCTAGGCTTAGAGGCCTAGAATTATGGCTAGAGATACAGCACTAGTACTAGGGATAGGGTTCCTTTAGGTACAGTTTCCAAATTAAGGTAGGCATTGTTGTGGGCCGAGGACCCCACTCTAGGTTTAGGTTTCCAATGGCTAGGCAAAGTGAAGTAAGCCTTCGAATCCCTATGGGGAGCACGCACCGCCCTAGGGAATGGGGGTCCTATATCTAGGGCTCTGTTCCCTAGGGCTTAAGGTCTAGAAGGGTAAGCCGTATGGCGTAAGATTTCCTATGCGTACCCCTCCCCCCCTCCTTCTTCCACGAGCCGTAGGGATTCCGACGTGGAAGGGCTGAAGCGAGAGGGCCCCAGCTCCCTGTTTACCTGGGACGGAACACAAAGGCTAGGGGAGGAGCGATTGAAGCCTGTGATCTCGGCTGCCCAGTTAGGAAGCGCTGGGTCTCTCGACCGTGGGAAGAGAGACGTCAGAGAGCCTACCTGGAGGCAGGGGATACTAAGCTATAATGTGCGAAAGGAGGCCTGAGGGTCCTGAGACTTTCCTATGCTGTGTTCAGATGCTCAATAAACTTCCTGTTTTATGTTGGCTCCGTTCTAACGAACAGGGTTGCTTTATCCCATCTGTGAGTGGAGGTCCCGAGGAGCAGAGCCAGTAGACTCCCTGAGGGAGAGAAAAGCCCAAAGGGAGAGAAAAGCGTTATAAGGCTCGGTGATAATGGTCTACAGCAACCTCATTACTGATCCGACGCGTCACTTCTAAAGCAATTTGACTTCCCTCAAGCAGCTGGGAAAAAATCGGTTAGGGAAAATTACAATCAAAGAGACAGTTATAACTGGTCAGAGCTTGTGGACAATTTCTCAGGGAATCTTCTCCTTAAAGCCATTCCTTACGGTGCTGACTATTTGGAAGAGATTGGCGCTCGATAATTACAACCAAACAAATAAAATCATTATTGATCATTGCTTGGAAAAGTTTGTCAGAGAACTTTTATTTTAAAGCACTTAGGATACTGTCCTAATCTTTTCAAAGACATCGGCCCATGAGTATTACCAAAAAAGCAAATCTCCTTATTGAGCACTGCGGGTGATACATTTCTCTAAGAAGCTCAATTTCACATCAGTTGGGCGGTTCTCCCAAGCATTAGAGGTTCGTCCAAAATGACAGGCAAAGCAAAACATAACTGAGCCTTGCTTGAGATGAAGTACTCACTGATTCTCCAGCTTAAAGCCTTTCGGATACTATGTGGGACCGCATGGACTCGCCACATGTAAAGCCATTAGGAAACCGTTCCTGATCACTGGGAGGAGCTCGGCTCGTGAACAGTGCCAAGAAAGCGAGCTCCAGTCCTGATCAGTGCTTGTGACAGATTGCGCATTGAAGCCCCATTTTAAAGCCCTTCGGACCCTATGTGGGCGCGATCTGATGGAAGGTGCTCATCCGTGCGGAGACTCTTCATTACTAAAGCAATGTGGATTCCATCCTCACCATTTTGGGATAAATCAGCCAGTGAACGTTCCTAAAAAGAAGACTTATTACTTAACCGTGAATGCTCTAAGGGGCTCTTCATTTTCAAACTTTTAGGCTACTGTGCTAATTCTTCACAGGTACTCGGAGATCGAAGATTACCAGAAAAAAAATCATTGCTGAAAAAGTTTCTCATGGAGCCTTCATGTTTAAGCGGTTCGAAATCGGTCAGCGTTGGGGGGGGGGGGGGGTAACATGGTTGTTAAACTTAACTAACCAGAACTTTGTCCTGATTACTGCTTGTAACGAATTGCTAATTGAATCATCGTTCCTTGAACATTTCAAGCCAAGCAAACTTCATTACGGTTCAGTGCAGTTCTTATTGGGAAGTCACTTCTCGCTAGGGCTTAGGGGCCTAGAATTATGGCAAGAGATACAGAACTAGTACTAGGGATAGGGTTCCTCTAGGTACAGTTTCCAAATTAGGGTAGGCTTTGTGTGGGCCGAGGACCCCACTCTAGGTTTAGGTTTCCAATGGCTAGGCAAAGTGAGGTAAGCCTTCGAATCCCTATGGGGCGCGCGCACCGCCCTAGGGAATGGGGTCCTATATCTAGGGCCCTGTTCCCTAGGGGTTAAGGTCTAAGAGCGTAAGCCGTATGGCGTAAGGGTTCCTATGCGTAACCCTCACCCCTCCTTGTTGCACGAGCCATAGGGATTCCGACGTGGAAGGGCTGAAGCGAGAGGGCCCCAACTCCCTGTTAACCTGGGACGGAAAACAAAGGCTAGGGGAGGAGCGGTCGGAGCCTGTGATCTCGGCTGCCCAGTTGGAAAGCGCAGGGTCTCTGGACTGTGGGGAGAGAGAAGGCAGAGAGCCTACCTGGAGGCAGGGGAGACTTAGCTATAATGTGCGAAGGGAGGCCTGAGAGTCCTGAGACTTTCCTATGCTGTGTTCAGACGCTCAATAAACTTCCTGTTTTGTGTTGGCTCCGATCTAACGAACAGGGTTGCTTTATTCCCTCTGTGAGTGGAGGTCCCGAGGAGCAGAGCCAATAGACTCCCTGAGGGAGAGAAAAGCCCAAAGGGAGAGAAAAGCGTTATAAGGCTCGGTGGTCTACAGCAAACTCATTACTGATCCGACGTGTCACTTCTAAAGCAATTTGACTTCCCTCAAGCAGCTGGGAAAAAATCGGCAAGGGAAAATGACAATTAAAGAGACAGTTATAACTGGTCAGAGCTTGTGGACAATTTCTCAGGGAATCTTCTCCTTAAAACCATTCGGTTACGTTGCTGATTATTTGGAAGAGATTGGCGCTCGAAAATTACCACCAAACAAATTAAATCATTATTGATCATTGCTTGGAAAAGTTTTAATCGGAACTTTCATTTTAAAGCACTTAGGATACTGTCCTAATCCTTTCAAAGAGATCGGCCCATGAACATTACCAAAAAAAGCAAAGCTCCTTATTGAGCACCACGGGTGATACATTTCTCTAGGAAGCTCAATTTCACATCAGTTGGGCGGTTCTCCCAAGCATTAGAGGTTCGTCCAAAATGACAGGCAAAGCAAAACATAACTGAGCCTTGCTTGAGATGAAGTACTCACTGATTCTCCAGCTTAAAGCCTTTCGGATACTATGTGGGACCGCATGGACTCGCCACATGTAAAGCCATTAGGAAACCGTTCCTGATCACTGGGAGGAGCTCGGCTCGTGAACAGTGCCAAGAAAGCAAACGCCAATCCTGATCAGTGCTTGTGACAGATTGCGCATTGAAGCCCCATTTTAAAGCCCTTCGGACCCTATGTGGGCGCGATCTGATGGAAGGTGCTCATCCGTGCGGAGACTCTTCATTACTAAAGCAATGTGGATTCCATCGTCACCATTTTGGGATAAATCAGCCAGTGAACGTTCCAAAAAAAGAAGACTTATTACATAACCGTGAATGCTCTAAGGGGCTCTTCATTTTCAAACTTTTAGGCTACTGTGCTAATTCTTCAAAGGTACTCGGACAGCAAAGATTACTAGAAAAAAAATCATTGCTGGAAACAGTTTCTCAGGGAACCTTCATGTTTAAGCGGTTCGAAATCGGTCATTGTTTTTTGTGGGGGGGTAATATGGTTGTTAAACTTAACTAACCAGAACTTTGTCCTGATTACTGCTTGTAACGAATTACTAATTGAATCATCGTTTCTTGAACATTTCAAGCCAAGCAAACTTCATTACGGTTCAGTGCAGTTCTTATTGGGAAGTCACTTCTCGCTAGGGCTTAGTGGCCTAGAATTATGGCAAAAGATACAGAACTAGTACTAGGGATAGGGTTCCTCTAGGTACAGTTTCCAAATTAGGGTAGGCTTTGTGTGGGCCGAGGACCCCACTCTAGGTTTAGGTTTCCAATGGCTAGGCAAAGTGAGGTAAGCCTTCGAATCCCTATGGGGCGCGCGCACAGCCCTAGGGAATGGGGTCCTATATCTAGGGCCCTGTTCCCTAGGGGTTAAGGTCTATAAGGGTAAGCCGTATAGCGTAAGATTTCCTATGCGTACCCATCCCCCCTCCTTCTTCCACGAGCCGTAGGGATTCCGACGTGGAAGGGCTGAAGCGAGAGGGCTCCAGCTCCCTGTTTACCTGGGACGGAACACAAAGGCTAGGGGAGGAGCGATTGGAGCCTGTGATCTCGGCTGCCCAGTTAGGAAGCGCTGGGTCTCTCGACCGTGGAAAGAGAGACGTCAGAGAGCCTACCTGGAGGCAGGGGATACTAAGCTATAATGTGCGAAAGGAGGCCTGAGGGTCCTGAGACTTTCCTATGCTGTGTTCAGATGGTCAATAAACTTCCTGTTTTATGTTCAAAGCAACAGAGGGTCCTGTGGCACCTTTGAGACTAACAGAAGTATTGGGAGCATAAGGTTTCGTGGGTAAGAACCTAGGTACAGTTTCCAAATTAGGGTAGGCTTTGTGTGGGCCGAGGACCCCACTCTTGGTTTAGGTTTCCAATGGCTAGGCAAAGTGAGGTAAGCCTTCGAATCCCTATGGGACGCGCGCACCGCCCTAGGGAAAGGGGTCCTATATCTAGGGCCCTGTTCCCTAGGGGTTAAGGTCTAAGAGCGTAAGCCGTATGGCGTAAGATTTCCTATGCGTACCCCTCCCCCCTCCTTGTTGCACGAGCCGTAGGGATTCCGACGTGGAAGGGCTGAAGCGAGAGGGCCCCAGCTCCCTGTTAACCTGGGACGGAAAACAAAGGCTAGGGGAGGAGCGGTCGGAGCCTGTGATCTCGGCTGCCCAGTTGGAAAGCGCAGGGTCTCTGGACTGTGGGGAGAGAGAAGGCAGAGAGCCTACCTGGAGGCAGGGGAGACTTAGCTATAATGTGCGAAGGGAGGCCTGAGAGTCCTGAGACTTTCCTATGCTGTGTTCAGATGCTCAATAAACTTCCTGTTTTGTGTTGGCTCCGATCTAACGAACAGGGTTGCTTTATTCCCTCTGTGAGTGGAGGTCCCGAGGAGCAGAGCCAATAGACTCCCTGAGGGAGAGAAAAGCCCAAAGGGAGAGAAAAGCGTTATAAGGCTCGGTGGTCTACAGCAAACTCATTACTGATCCGACGTGTCACTTCTAAAGCAATTTGACTTCCCTCAAGCAGCTGGGAAAAAATCGGCAAGGGAAAATGACAATTAAAGAGACAGTTATAACTGGTCAGAGCTTGTGGACAATTTCTCAGGGAATCTTCTCCTTAAAACCATTCGGTTACGTTGCTGATTATTTGGAAGAGATTGGCGCTCGAAAATTACCACCAAACAAATAAAATCATTATTGATCATTGCTTGGAAAAGTTTTAATCGGAACTTTCATTTTAAAGCACTTAGGATACTGTCCTATTCATTTGAAAGAGATCGGCCCATGAACATTACCAAAAAAAGCAAATCTCCTTATTGAGCACCACGGGTGATACATTTCTCTAAGAAGCTCAATTTCACATCAGTTGGGCGGTTCTCCCAAGCATTAGAGGTTCGTCCAAAATGACAGACAAAGCAAAACATAACTGAGCCTTGCTTGAGATGAAGTACTCACTGATTCTCCAGCTTAAAGCCTTTCGGATACTATGTGGGACCGCATGGACTCGCCACATGTAAAGCCATTAGGAAACCGTTCCTGATCACTGGGAGGAGCTCGGCTCGTGAACAGTGCCAAGAAAGCAAGCTCCAGTCCTGATCAGTGCTTGTGACAGAATGCGCATTGAAGCCCCATTTTAAAGCCCTTCGGACCCTATGTGGGCGCGATCTGAGGGAAGGTGCTCATCCGTGCGGAGACTCTTCATTACTAAAGCAATGTGGATTCCATCCTCACCATTTTGGGATAAATCAGCCAGTGAACGTTCCAAAAAAAGAAGACTTATTACTTAACCGTGAATGCTCTAAGGGGCTCTTCATTTTCAAACTTTTAGGCTACTGTGATAATTCTTCACAGGTACTCGGAGATCGAAGATTACCAGAATAAAAATCATTGCTGGAAAAAGTTTCTCATGGAGCCTTCATGTTTAAGCGGTTCGAAATCGGTCAGCGTTGGGGGGGGGTAACATGGTTGTTAAACTTAACTAACCAGAACTTTGTCCTGCTTACTACTTGTAACGAATTGCTAATTGAATCATCGTTCCTTGAACATTTCAAGCCAAGCAAACTTCATTACGGTTCAGTGCAGTTCTTATTGGGAGTCACTTCTCGCTAGGGCTTAGGGGCCTAGAATTATGGCAAGAGATACAGAACTAGTACTAGGGATAGGGTTCCTCTAGGTACAGTTTCCAAATTAGGGTAGGCTTTGTGTGGGCCGAGGACCCCACTCTAGGTTTAGGTTTCCAATGGCTAGGCAAAGTGAGGTAAGCCTTCGAATCCCTATGGGGCGCGCGCACAGCCCTAGGGAATGGGGTCCTATATCTAGGGCCCTGTTCCCTAGGGGTTAAGGTCTATAAGGGTAAGCCGTATGGCGTAAGGGTTCCTATGCGTACCCCTCACCCCTCCTTGTTGCACGAGCCGTAGGGATTCCGACGTGGAAGGGCTGAAGCGAGAGGGCCCCAGCTCCCTGTTAACCTGGGACGGAAAACAAAGGCTAGGGGAGGAGCGGTCGGAGCCTGTGATCTCGGCTGCCCAGTTGGAAAGCGCAGGGTCTCTGGACTGTGGGGAGAGAGAAGGCAGAGAGCCTACCTGGAGGCAGGGGAGACTTAGCTATAATGTGCGAAGGGAGGCCTGAGAGTCCTGAGACTTTCCTATGCTGTGTTCAGACGCTCAATAAACTTCCTGTTTTGTGTTGGCTCCGATCTAACGAACAGGGTTGTTTTATTCCCTCTGTGAGTGGAGGTCCCGAGGAGCAGAGCCAATAGACTCCCTGAGGGAGAGAAAAGCCCAAAGGGAGAGAAAAGCGTTATAAGGCTCGGTGGTCTACAGCAAACTCATTACTGATCCGACGTGTCACTTCTAAAGCAATTTGACTTCCCTCAAGCAGCTGGGAAAAAATCGGCTAGGGAAAATTACAATCAAAGAGACAGTTATAACTGGTCAGAGCTTGTGGACAATTTCTCAGGGAATCTTCTCCTTAAAACCATTCGGTTACGGTACTGATTATTTTGAAGAGATTGGCGCTCGAAAATTACCACCAAACAAATTAAATCATTATTGATCATTGCTTGCAAAAGTTTGTCAGGGAACTTTCATTTTAAAGCACTTAGGATACTGTCCTAATCCTTTCAAAGAGATCGGCCCATGAGTATTACCAAAAAAGCAAATCCCCTTATTGAGCACCACGGGTGATACATTTCTCTAAGAAGCTCAATTTCACATCAGTTGGGCGGTTCTCCCAAGCATTAGAGGTTCGTCCAAAATGACAGGCAAAGCAAAACATAACTGAGCCTTGCTTGAGATGAAGTACTCACTGATTCTCCAGCTTAAAGCCTTTCGGATACTATGTGGGACCGCATGGACTCGCCACATGTAAAGCCATTAGGAAACCGTTCCTGATCACTGGGAGGAGCTTGGTTCGTGAACAGTGCCAAGAAAGCAAGCTCCAGTCCTGATCAGTGCTTGTGACAGATTGCGCATTGAAGCCCCATTTTAAAGCCCTTCGGACCGTATGTGGGCGCGATCTGATGGAAGGTGCTCATCCGTGCGGAGACTCTTCATTACTAAAGCAATGTGGATTCCATCGTCACCATTTTGGGATAAATAGGCCAGTGAACGTTACAAAAAAAGAAGACTTATTACGAAACCGTGAATGCTCTAAGGGGCTCTTCATTTTCAAACTTTTAGGCTACTGTGCTAATTCTTCAAAGGTACTCGGAGAGCAAAGATTACTAGAAAAAAAATCATTGCTGGAAACAGTTTCTCAGGGAACCTTCATGTTTAAGCGGTTCGAAATCGGTCAGTGTTTTGGGGGGGGTGGGTAATATGGTTGTTAAACTTAACTAACCAGAACTTTGTCCTGATTACTGCTTGTAACGAATTGCTAATTGAATCATCGTTTCTTGAACATTTCAAACGAAGCAAACTTTATTACGGTTCAGTGCAGTTCTTATTGGGAAGTCACTTCTCGCTAGGCTTACAGGCCTAGAATTATGGCTAGAGATACAGAACTAGTACTAGGGATAGGGTTCCTTTAGGTACAGTTTCCAAATTAGGGTAGGCTTTGTTGTGGGCCGAGGACCCCACTCTAGGTTTAGGTTTCCAATGGCTAGGCAAAGTGAAGTAAGCCTTCGAATCCCTATGGGGAGCGCGAACCGCCCTAGGGAATGGGGGTCCTATATCTAGGGCTCTGTTCCCTAGAGCTTAAGGTCTAGAAGGGTAAGCCGTATGGCGTAAGATTTCCTATGCGTACCCCTCCCCCCTCCTTCTTCCACGAGCCGTAGGGATTCCGACGTGGAAGGGCTGAAGCGAGAGGGCCCCAGCTCCCTGTTTACCTGGGACGGAACACAAAGGCTAGGGGAGGAGCGATTGGAGCCTGTGATCTCGGCTGCCCAGTTAGGAAGCGCTGGGTCTCTCGACCATGGGAAGAGAAACGTCAGAGAGCCTACCTGGAGGCAGGGGATACTAAGCTATAATGTGCGAAAGGAGGCCTGAGGGTCCTGAGACTTTCCTATGCTGTGTTCAGATGCTCAATAAACTTCCTGTTTTATGTTGGCTCCGTTCTAACGAACAGGGTTGCTTTATCCCGTCTGTGAGTGGAGGTCCCGAGGAGCAGAGCCAGTAGACTCCCTGAGGGAGAGAAAAGCCCAAAGGGAGAGAAAAGCGTTATAAGGCTCGGTGGTAAGGGTCTACAGCAACCTCATTACTGATCCGACGCGTCACTTCTAAAGCAATTTGACTTCCCTCAAGCAGCTGGGAAAAAATCGGTTAGGGAAAATTACAATCAAAGAGACAGTTATAACTGGTCAGAGCTTGTGGACAATTTCTCAGGGAATCTTCTCCTTAAAGCCATTCGTTACGGTGCTGACTATTTGGAAGAGATTGGCGCTCGATAATTACAACCAAACAAATAAAATCATTATTGATCATTGCTTGGAAAAGTTTGTCAGAGAACTTTTATTTTAAAGCACTTAGGATACTGTTCTAATCTTTTCAAAGACATCGGCCCATGAGTATTACCAAAAAAGCCAATCTCCTTATTGAGCACTGCGGGTGATACATTTCTCTAAGAAGCTCAATTTCACATCAGTTGGGCGGTTCTCCCAAGCATTAGAGGTTCGTCCAAAATGACAGGCAAAGCAAAACATAACTGAGCCTTGCTTGAGATGAAGTACTCACTGATTCTCCAGCTTAAAGCCTTTCGGATACTATGTGGGACCGCATGGACTCGCCACATGTAAAGCCATTAGGAAACCGTTCCTGATCACTGGGAGGAGCTCGGCTCGTGAACAGTGCCAAGAAAGCAAGCTCCAGTCCTGATCAGTGCTTGTGACAGAATGCGCATTGAAGCCCCATTTTAAAGACCTTCGGACCCTATGTGGGCGCGATCTGAGGGAAAGTGCTCATCCGTGCGGAGACTCTTCATTACTAAAGCAATGTGGATTCCATCCTCACCATTTTGGGATAAATCAGCCAGTGAACGTTCCAAAAAAAGAAGACTTATTACTTAACCGTGAATGCTCTAAGGGGCTCTTCATTTTCAAACTTTAAGGTTACTGTGCTAATTCTTCACAGGTACTCGGAGATCGAAGATTACCAGAAAAAAAATCATTGCTGGAAAAAGTTTCTCATGGAGCCTTCATGTTTAAGCGGTTCGAAATCGGTCAGCGTTAGGGGGGTGGGTAATATGGTTGTTAAACTTAACTAACCAGAACTTTGTCCTGATTACTGCTTGTAACGAATTGCTAATTGAATCATCGTTCCTTGAACATTTCAAGCCAAGCAAACTTCATTACGGTTCAGTGCAGTTCTTATTGGGAAGTCACTTCTCGCTAGGGCTTAGGGGCCTAGAATTATGGCAAGAGATACAGAACTAGTACTAGGGATAGGGTTCCTCTAGGTACAGTTTCCAAATTAGGGTAGGCTTTGTGTGGGCCGAGGACCCCACTCTAGGTTTAGGTTTCCAATGGCTAGGCAAAGTGAGGTAAGCCTTCGAATCCCTATGGGGCGCGCGCACCGCCCTAGAGAATGGGGTCCTATATCTAGGGCCCTGTTCCCTAGGGGTTAAGGTCTAAGAGCGTAAGCCGTATGGCGTAAGGGTTCCTATGCGTAACCCTCACCCCTCCTTGTTGCACGAGCCGTAGGGATTCCGACGTGGAAGGGCTGAAGCGAGAGGGCCCCAGCTCCCTGTTAACCTGGGACGGAAAACAAAGGCTAGGGGAGGAGCGGTCGGAGCCTGTGATCTCGGCTGCCCAGTTGGAAAGCGCAGGGTCTCTGGACTGTGGGGAGAGAGAAGGCAGAGAGCCTACCTGGAGGCAGGGGAGACTTAGCTATAATGTGCGAAGGGAGGCCTGAGAGTCCTGAGACTTTCCTATGCTGTGTTCAGATGCTCAATAAACTTCCTGTTTTGTGTTGGCTCCGATCTAACGAACAGGGTTGCTTTATTCCCTCTGTGAGTGGAGGTCCCGAGGAGTAGAGCCAATAGACTCCCTGAGGGAGAGAAAAGCCCAAAGGGAGAGAAAAGCGTTATAAGGCTCGGTGGTCTACAGCAAACTCATTACTGATCCGACGTGTCACTTCTAAAGCAATTTGACTTCCCTCAAGCAGCTGGGAAAAAATCGGCAAGGGAAAATGACAATTATAGAGACAGTTATAACTGGTCAGAGCTTGTGGGCAATTTCTCAGGGAATCTTCTCCTTAAAACCATTCGGTTACGTTGCTGATTATTTGGAAGAGATTGGCGCTCGAAAATTACCACCAAACAAATTAAATCATTATTGATCATTGCTTGCAAAAGTTTGTCACGGAACTTTCATTTTAAAGCACTTAGGATACTGTCCTAATCCTTTCAAAGAGATCGGCCCATGAGTATTACCAAAAAAGCAAATCCCCTTATTGAGCACTGCGGGTGATACATTTCTCTAAGAAGCTCAATTTCACATCAGTTGGGCGGTTCTCCCAAGCATTAGAGGTTCGTCCAAAATGACAGGCAAAGCAAAACATAACTGAGCCTTGCTTGAGATGAAGTACTCACTGATTCTCCAGCTTAAAGTCTTTCGGATACTATGTGGGACCGCATGGACTCGCCACATGTAAAGCCATTAGGAAACCGTTCCTGATCACTGGGAGGAGCTCGGCTCGTGAACAATGCCAAGAAAGCAAGCTCCAGTCCTGATCAGTGCTTGTGACAGAATGCGCTTTGAAGCCCCATTTTAAAGACCTTCGGACCCTATGTGGGCGCGATCTGAGGGAAAGTGCTCATCCGTGCGGAGACTCTTCATTACTAAAGCAATGTGGATTCCATCCTCACCATTTTGGGATAAATCAGCCAGTGAACGTTCCAAAAAAAGAAGACTTATTACTTAACCGTGAATGCTCTAAGGGGCTCTTCATTTTCAAACTTTTAGGCTACTGTGCTAATTCTTCACAGGTACTCGGAGAGCAAAGATTACTAGAAAAAAAATCATTGCTGGAAACAGTTTCTCAAGGAACCTCCATGTTTAAGCGGTTCGAAATCGGTCAGTGTTTGGGGGGGGGGGGTAATATGGTTGTTAAACTTAACTAACCAGAACTTTGTCCTGATTACTGCTTGTAACGAATTGCTAATTGAATCATCGTTCCTTGAACATTTCAAGCCAAGCAAACTTCATTACGGTTCAGTGCAGTTCTTATTGGGAAGTCACTTCTCGCTAGGGCTTAGGGGCCTAGAATTATGGCAAGAGATACAGAACTAGTACTAGGGATAGGGTTCCTCTAGGTACAGTTTCCAAATTAGGGTAGGCTTTGTGTGGGCCGAGGACCCCACTCTAGGTTTAGGTTTCCAATGGCTAGGCAAAGTGAGGTAAGCCTTCGAATCCCTATGGGGCGCGCGCACCGCCCTAGAGAATGGGGTCCTATATCTAGGGCCCTGTTCCCTAGGGGTTAAGGTCTAAGAGCGTAAGCCGTATGACGTAAGGGTTCCTATGCGTACCCCTCACCCCTCCTTGTTGCACGAGCCGTAGGGATTCCGACGTGGAAGGGCTGAAGCGACAGGGCCCGAGCTCCCTGTTAACCTGGGACGGAAAACAAAGGCTAGGGGAGGAGCGGTCGGAGCCTGTGATCTCGGCTGCCCAGTTGGAAAGCGCAGGGTCTCTGGACTGTGGGGAGAGAGAAGGCAGAGAGCCTACCTGGAGGCAGGGGAGACTTAGCTATAATGTGCGAAGGGAGGCCTGAGAGTCCTGAGACTTTCCTATGCTGTGTTCAGACGCTCAATAAACTTCCTGTTTTGTGTTGGCTCCGATCTAACGAACAGGGTTGCTTTATTCCCTCTGTGAGTGGAGGTCCCGAGGAGCAGAGCCAATAGACTCCCTGAGGGAGAGAAAAGCCCAAAGGGAGAGAAAAGCGTTATAAGGCTCGGTGGTCTACAGCAAACTCATTACTGATCCGACGCCTCACTTCTAAAGCAATTTGACTTCCCTCAAGCAGCTGGGAAAAAATCGGCAAGGGAAAATGACACTTAAAGAGACAGTTATAACTGGTCAGAGCTTGTGGACAATTTCTCAGGGAATCTTCTCCTTAAAACCATTCGGTTACGGTACTGATTATTTTGAAGAGATTGGCGCTCGAAAATTACCACCAAACAAATTAAATCATTATTGATCATTGCTTGCAAAAGTTTGTCAGGGAACTTTCATTTTAAAGCACTTAGGATACTGTCCTAATCCTTTCAAAGAGATCGGCCCATGAGTATTACCAAAAAAGCAAATCCCCTTATTGAGCACCACGGGTGATACATTTCTCTAAGAAGCTCAATTTCACATCAGTTGGGCGGTTCTCCCAAGCATTAGAGGTTCGTCCAAAATGACAGGCAAAGCAAAACATAACTGAGCCTTGCTTGAGATGAAGTACTCACTGATTCTCCAGCTTAAAGCCTTTCGGATACTATGTGGGACCGCATGGACTCGCCACATGTAAAGCCATTAGGAAACCGTTCCTGATCACTGGGAGGAGCTTGGTTCGTGAACAGTGCCAAGAAAGCAAGCTCCAGTCCTGATCAGTGCTTGTGACAGATTGCGCATTGAAGCCCCATTTTAAAGCCCTTCGGACCGTATGTGGGCGCGATCTGATGGAAGGTGCTCATCCGTGCGGAGACTCTTCATTACTAAAGCAATGTGGATTCCATCGTCACCATTTTGGGATAAATAGGCCAGTGAACGTTACAAAAAAAGAAGACTTATTACGAAACCGTGAATGCTCTAAGGGGCTCTTCATTTTCAAACTTTTAGGCTACTGTGCTAATTCTTCAAAGGTACTCGGAGAGCAAAGATTACTAGAAAAAAAATCATTGCTGGAAACAGTTTCTCAGGGAACCTTCATGTTTAAGCGGTTCGAAATCGGTCAGTGTTTTGGGGGTGGTGGGTAATATGGTTGTTAAACTTAACTAACCAGAACTTTGTCCTGATTACTGCTTGTAACGAATTGCTAATTGAATCATCGTTTCTTGAACATTTCAAACGAAGCAAACTTTATTACGGTTCAGTGCAGTTCTTATTGGGAAGTCACTTCTCGCTAGGCTTACAGGCCTAGAATTATGGCTAGAGATACAGAACTAGTACTAGGGATAGGGTTCCTTTAGGTACAGTTTCCAAATTAGGGTAGGCTTTGTTGTGGGCCGAGGACCCCACTCTAGGTTTAGGTTTCCAATGGCTAGGCAAAGTGAAGTAAGCCTTCGAATCCCTATGGGGAGCGCGAACCGCCCTAGGGAATGGGGGTCCTATATCTAGGGCTCTGTTCCCTAGAGCTTAAGGTCTAGAAGGGTAAGC
This sequence comes from Malaclemys terrapin pileata, assembly GCF_027887155.1. Classification (NCBI taxonomy): domain Eukaryota; kingdom Metazoa; phylum Chordata; order Testudines; family Emydidae; genus Malaclemys; species Malaclemys terrapin. The sequence continues at coordinate 47,733,993 of NC_071514.1, forward strand.
CGTATGGCGTAAGATTTCCTATGCGTACCCCTCCCCCCTCCTTCTTCCACGAGCCGTAGGGATTCCGACGTGGAAGGGCTGAAGCGAGAGGGCCCCAGCTCCCTGTTTACCTGGGACGGAACACAAAGGCTAGGGGAGGAGCGATTGGAGCCTGTGATCTCGGCTGCCCAGTTAGGAAGCGCTGGGTCTCTCGACCATGGGAAGAGAAACGTCAGAGAGCCTACCTGGAGGCAGGGGATACTAAGCTATAATGTGCGAAAGGAGGCCTGAGGGTCCTGAGACTTTCCTATGCTGTGTTCAGATGCTCAATAAACTTCCTGTTTTATGTTGGCTCCGTTCTAACGAACAGGGTTGCTTTATCCGTCTGTGAGTGGAGGTCCCGAGGAGCAGAGCCAGTAGACTCCCTGAGGGAGAGAAAAGCCCAAAGGGAGAGAAAAGCGTTATAAGGCTCGGTGGTAAGGGTCTACAGCAACCTCATTACTGATCCGACGCGTCACTTCTAAAGCAATTTGACTTCCCTCAAGCAGCTGGGAAAAAATCGGTTAGGGAAAATTACAATCAAAGAGACAGTTATAACTGGTCAGAGCTTGTGGACAATTTCTCAGGGAATCTTCTCCTTAAAGCCATTCGTTACGGTGCTGACTATTTGGAAGAGATTGGCGCTCGATAATTACAACCAAACAAATAAAATCATTATTGATCATTGCTTGGAAAAGTTTGTCAGAGAACTTTTATTTTAAAGCACTTAGGATACTGTCCTAATCTTTTCAAAGACATCGGCCCATGAGTATTACCAAAAAAGCCAATCTCCTTATTGAGCACTGCGGGTGATACATTTCTCTAAGAAGCTCAATTTCACATCAGTTGGGCGGTTCTCCCAAGCATTAGAGGTTCGTCCAAAATGACAGGCAAAGCAAAACATAACTGAGCCTTGCTTGAGATGAAGTACTCACTGATTCTCCAGCTTAAAGCCTTTCGGATACTATGTGGGACCGCATGGACTCGCCACATGTAAAGCCATTAGGAAACCGTTCCTGATCACTGGGAGGAGCTCGGCTCGTGAACAGTGCCAAGAAAGCAAGCTCCAGTCCTGATCAGTGCTTGTGACAGAATGCGCATTGAAGCCCCATTTTAAAGACCTTCGGACCCTATGTGGGCGCGATCTGAGGGAAAGTGCTCATCCGTGCGGAGACTCTTCATTACTAAAGCAATGTGGATTCCATCCTCACCATTTTGGGATAAATCAGCCAGTGAACGTTCCAAAAAAAGAAGACTTATTACTTAACCGTGAATGCTCTAAGGGGCTCTTCATTTTCAAACTTTAAGGTTACTGTGCTAATTCTTCACAGGTACTCGGAGATCGAAGATTACCAGAAAAAAAATCATTGCTGGAAAAAGTTTCTCATGGAGCCTTCATGTTTAAGCGGTTCGAAATCGGTCAGCGTTAGGGGGGTGGGTAACATGGTTGTTAAACTTAACTAACCAGAACTTTGTCCTGATTACTGCTTGTAACGAATTGCTAATTGAATCATCGTTCCTTGAACATTTCAAGCCAAGCAAACTTCATTACGGTTCAGTGCAGTTCTTATTGGGAAGTCACTTCTCGCTAGGGCTTAGGGGCCTAGAATTATGGCAAGAGATACAGAACTAGTACTAGGGATAGGGTTCCTCTAGGTACAGTTTCCAAATTAGGGTAGGCTTTGTGTGGGCCGAGGACCCCACTCTAGGTTTAGGTTTCCAATGGCTAGGCAAAGTGAGGTAAGCCTTCGAATCCCTATGGGGCGCGCGCACCGCCCTAGAGAATGGGGTCCTATATCTAGGGCCCTGTTCCCTAGGGGTTAAGGTCTAAGAGCGTAAGCCGTATGGCGTAAGGGTTCCTATGCGTAACCCTCACCCCTCCTTGTTGCACGAGCCGTAGGGATTCCGACGTGGAAGGGCTGAAGCGAGAGGGCCCCAGCTCCCTGTTAACCTGGGACGGAAAACAAAGGCTAGGGGAGGAGCGGTCGGAGCCTGTGATCTCGGCTGCCCAGTTGGAAAGCGCAGGGTCTCTGGACTGTGGGGAGAGAGAAGGCAGAGAGCCTACCTGGAGGCAGGGGAGACTTAGCTATAATGTGCGAAGGGAGGCCTGAGAGTCCTGAGACTTTCCTATGCTGTGTTCAGATGCTCAATAAACTTCCTGTTTTGTGTTGGCTCCGATCTAACGAACAGGGTTGCTTTATTCCCTCTGTGAGTGGAGGTCCCGAGGAGCAGAGCCAATAGACTCCCTGAGGGAGAGAAAAGCCCAAAGGGAGAGAAAAGCGTTATAAGGCTCGGTGGTCTACAGCAAACTCATTACTGATCCGACGTGTCACTTCTAAAGCAATTTGACTTCCCTCAAGCAGCTGGGAAAAAATCGGCAAGGGAAAATGACAATTATAGAGACAGTTATAACTGGTCAGAGCTTGTGGGCAATTTCTCAGGGAATCTTCTCCTTAAAACCATTCGGTTACGTTGCTGATTATTTGGAAGAGATTGGCGCTCGAAAATTACCACCAAACAAATTAAATCATTATTGATCATTGCTTGCAAAAGTTTGTCACGGAACTTTCATTTTAAAGCACTTAGGATACTGTCCTAATCCTTTCAAAGAGATCGGCCCATGAGTATTACCAAAAAAGCAAATCCCCTTATTGAGCACTGCGGGTGATACATTTCTCTAAGAAGCTCAATTTCACATCAGTTGGGCGGTTCTCCCAAGCATTAGAGGTTCGTCCAAAATGACAGGCAAAGCAAAACATAACTGAGCCTTGCTTGAGATGAAGTACTCACTGATTCTCCAGCTTAAAGTCTTTCGGATACTATGTGGGACCGCATGGACTCGCCACATGTAAAGCCATTAGGAAACCGTTCCTGATCACTGGGAGGAGCTCGGCTCGTGAACAATGCCAAGAAAGCAAGCTCCAGTCCTGATCAGTGCTTGTGACAGAATGCGCTTTGAAGCCCCATTTTAAAGACCTTCGGACCCTATGTGGGCGCGATCTGAGGGAAAGTGCTCATCCGTGCGGAGACTCTTCATTACTAAAGCAATGTGGATTCCATCCTCACCATTTTGGGATAAATCAGCCAGTGAACGTTCCAAAAAAAGAAGACTTATTACTTAACCGTGAATGCTCTAAGGGGCTCTTCATTTTCAAACTTTTAGGCTACTGTGCTAATTCTTCACAGGTACTCGGAGAGCAAAGATTACTAGAAAAAAAATCATTGCTGGAAACAGTTTCTCAAGGAACCTCCATGTTTAAGCGGTTCGAAATCGGTCAGTGTTTGGGGGGGGGGGGTAATATGGTTGTTAAACTTAACTAACCAGAACTTTGTCCTGATTACTGCTTGTAACGAATTGCTAATTGAATCATCGTTCCTTGAACATTTCAAGCCAAGCAAACTTCATTACGGTTCAGTGCAGTTCTTATTGGGAAGTCACTTCTCGCTAGGGCTTAGGGGCCTAGAATTATGGCAAGAGATACAGAACTAGTACTAGGGATAGGGTTCCTCTAGGTACAGTTTCCAAATTAGGGTAGGCTTTGTGTGGGCCGAGGACCCCACTCTAGGTTTAGGTTTCCAATGGCTAGGCAAAGTGAGGTAAGCCTTCGAATCCCTATGGGGCGCGCGCACCGCCCTAGAGAATGGGGTCCTATATCTAGGGCCCTGTTCCCTAGGGGTTAAGGTCTAAGAGCGTAAGCCGTATGACGTAAGGGTTCCTATGCGTACCCCTCACCCCTCCTTGTTGCACGAGCCGTAGGGATTCCGACGTGGAAGGGCTGAAGCGACAGGGCCCGAGCTCCCTGTTAACCTGGGACGGAAAACAAAGGCTAGGGGAGGAGCGGTCGGAGCCTGTGATCTCGGCTGCCCAGTTGGAAAGCGCAGGGTCTCTGGACTGTGGGGAGAGAGAAGGCAGAGAGCCTACCTGGAGGCAGGGGAGACTTAGCTATAATGTGCGAAGGGAGGCCTGAGAGTCCTGAGACTTTCCTATGCTGTGTTCAGACGCTCAATAAACTTCCTGTTTTGTGTTGGCTCCGATCTAACGAACAGGGTTGCTTTATTCCCTCTGTGAGTGGAGGTCCCGAGGAGCAGAGCCAATAGACTCCCTGAGGGAGAGAAAAGCCCAAAGGGAGAGAAAAGCGTTATAAGGCTCGGTGGTCTACAGCAAACTCATTACTGATCCGACGCCTCACTTCTAAAGCAATTTGACTTCCCTCAAGCAGCTGGGAAAAAATCGGCAAGGGAAAATGACACTTAAAGAGACAGTTATAACTGGTCAGAGCTTGTGGACAATTTCTCAGGGAATCTTCTCCTTAAAACCATTCGGTTACGGTACTGATTATTTTGAAGAGATTGGCGCTCGAAAATTACCACCAAACAAATTAAATCATTATTGATCATTGCTTGCAAAAGTTTGTCAGGGAACTTTCATTTTAAAGCACTTAGGATACTGTCCTAATCCTTTCAAAGAGATCGGCCCATGAGTATTACCAAAAAAGCAAATCCCCTTATTGAGCACCACGGGTGATACATTTCTCTAAGAAGCTCAATTTCACATCAGTTGGGCGGTTCTCCCAAGCATTAGAGGTTCGTCCAAAATGACAGGCAAAGCAAAACATAACTGAGCCTTGCTTGAGATGAAGTACTCACTGATTCTCCAGCTTAAAGCCTTTCGGATACTATGTGGGACCGCATGGACTCGCCACATGTAAAGCCATTAGGAAACCGTTCCTGATCACTGGGAGGAGCTTGGTTCGTGAACAGTGCCAAGAAAGCAAGCTCCAGTCCTGATCAGTGCTTGTGACAGATTGCGCATTGAAGCCCCATTTTAAAGCCCTTCGGACCGTATGTGGGCGCGATCTGATGGAAGGTGCTCATCCGTGCGGAGACTCTTCATTACTAAAGCAATGTGGATTCCATCGTCACCATTTTGGGATAAATAGGCCAGTGAACGTTACAAAAAAAGAAGACTTATTACGAAACCGTGAATGCTCTAAGGGGCTCTTCATTTTCAAACTTTTAGGCTACTGTGCTAATTCTTCAAAGGTACTCGGAGAGCAAAGATTACTAGAAAAAAAATCATTGCTGGAAACAGTTTCTCAGGGAACCTTCATGTTTAAGCGGTTCGAAATCGGTCAGTGTTTTGGGGGGGGTGGGTAATATGGTTGTTAAACTTAACTAACCAGAACTTTGTCCTGATTACTGCTTGTAACGAATTGCTAATTGAATCATCGTTTCTTGAACATTTCAAACGAAGCAAACTTTATTACGGTTCAGTGCAGTTCTTATTGGGAAGTCACTTCTCGCTAGGCTTACAGGCCTAGAATTATGGCTAGAGATACAGAACTAGTACTAGGGATAGGGTTCCTTTAGGTACAGTTTCCAAATTAGGGTAGGCTTTGTTGTGGGCCGAGGACCCCACTCTAGGTTTAGGTTTCCAATGGCTAGGCAAAGTGAAGTAAGCCTTCGAATCCCTATGGGGAGCGCGAACCGCCCTAGGGAATGGGGGTCCTATATCTAGGGCTCTGTTCCCTAGAGCTTAAGGTCTAGAAGGGTAAGCCGTATGGCGTAAGATTTCCTATGCGTACCCCTCCCCCCTCCTTCTTCCACGAGCCGTAGGGATTCCGACGTGGAAGGGCTGAAGCGAGAGGGCCCCAGCTCCCTGTTTACCTGGGACGGAACACAAAGGCTAGGGGAGGAGCGATTGGAGCCTGTGATCTCGGCTGCCCAGTTAGGAAGCGCTGGGTCTCTCGACCATGGGAAGAGAAACGTCAGAGAGCCTACCTGGAGGCAGGGGATACTAAGCTATAATGTGCGAAAGGAGGCCTGAGGGTCCTGAGACTTTCCTATGCTGTGTTCAGATGCTCAATAAACTTCCTGTTTTATGTTGGCTCCGTTCTAACGAACAGGGTTGCTTTATCCCGTCTGTGAGTGGAGGTCCCGAGGAGCAGAGCCAGTAGACTCCCTGAGGGAGAGAAAAGCCCAAAGGGAGAGAAAAGCGTTATAAGGCTCGGTGGTAAGGGTCTACAGCAACCTCATTACTGATCCGACGCGTCACTTCTAAAGCAATTTGACTTCCCTCAAGCAGCTGGGAAAAAATCGGTTAGGGAAAATTACAATCAAAGAGACAGTTATAACTGGTCAGAGCTTGTGGACAATTTCTCAGGGAATCTTCTCCTTAAAGCCATTCGTTACGGTGCTGACTATTTGGAAGAGATTGGCGCTCGATAATTACAACCAAACAAATAAAATCATTATTGATCATTGCTTGGAAAAGTTTGTCAGAGAACTTTTATTTTAAAGCACTTAGGATACTGTTCTAATCTTTTCAAAGACATCGGCCCATGAGTATTACCAAAAAAGCCAATCTCCTTATTGAGCACTGCGGGTGATACATTTCTCTAAGAAGCTCAATTTCACATCAGTTGGGCGGTTCTCCCAAGCATTAGAGGTTCGTCCAAAATGACAGGCAAAGCAAAACATAACTGAGCCTTGCTTGAGATGAAGTACTCACTGATTCTCCAGCTTAAAGCCTTTCGGATACTATGTGGGACCGCATGGACTCGCCACATGTAAAGCCATTAGGAAACCGTTCCTGATCACTGGGAGGAGCTCGGCTCGTGAACAGTGCCAAGAAAGCAAGCTCCAGTCCTGATCAGTGCTTGTGACAGAATGCGCATTGAAGCCCCATTTTAAAGACCTTCGGACCCTATGTGGGCGCGATCTGAGGGAAAGTGCTCATCCGTGCGGAGACTCTTCATTACTAAAGCAATGTGGATTCCATCCTCACCATTTTGGGATAAATCAGCCAGTGAACGTTCCAAAAAAAGAAGACTTATTACTTAACCGTGAATGCTCTAAGGGGCTCTTCATTTTCAAACTTTAAGGTTACTGTGCTAATTCTTCACAGGTACTCGGAGATCGAAGATTACCAGAAAAAAAATCATTGCTGGAAAAAGTTTCTCATGGAGCCTTCATGTTTAAGCGGTTCGAAATCGGTCAGCGTTAGGGGGGTGGGTAATATGGTTGTTAAACTTAACTAACCAGAACTTTGTCCTGATTACTGCTTGTAACGAATTGCTAATTGAATCATCGTTCCTTGAACATTTCAAGCCAAGCAAACTTCATTACGGTTCAGTGCAGTTCTTATTGGGAAGTCACTTCTCGCTAGGGCTTAGGGGCCTAGAATTATGGCAAGAGATACAGAACTAGTACTAGGGATAGGGTTCCTCTAGGTACAGTTTCCAAATTAGGGTAGGCTTTGTGTGGGCCGAGGACCCCACTCTAGGTTTAGGTTTCCAATGGCTAGGCAAAGTGAGGTAAGCCTTCGAATCCCTATGGGGCGCGCGCACCGCCCTAGAGAATGGGGTCCTATATCTAGGGCCCTGTTCCCTAGGGGTTAAGGTCTAAGAGCGTAAGCCGTATGGCGTAAGGGTTCCTATGCGTAACCCTCACCCCTCCTTGTTGCACGAGCCGTAGGGATTCCGACGTGGAAGGGCTGAAGCGAGAGGGCCCCAGCTCCCTGTTAACCTGGGACGGAAAACAAAGGCTAGGGGAGGAGCGGTCGGAGCCTGTGATCTCGGCTGCCCAGTTGGAAAGCGCAGGGTCTCTGGACTGTGGGGAGAGAGAAGGCAGAGAGCCTACCTGGAGGCAGGGGAGACTTAGCTATAATGTGCGAAGGGAGGCCTGAGAGTCCTGAGACTTTCCTATGCTGTGTTCAGATGCTCAATAAACTTCCTGTTTTGTGTTGGCTCCGATCTAACGAACAGGGTTGCTTTATTCCCTCTGTGAGTGGAGGTCCCGAGGAGTAGAGCCAATAGACTCCCTGAGGGAGAGAAAAGCCCAAAGGGAGAGAAAAGCGTTATAAGGCTCGGTGGTCTACAGCAAACTCATTACTGATCCGACGTGTCACTTCTAAAGCAATTTGACTTCCCTCAAGCAGCTGGGAAAAAATCGGCAAGGGAAAATGACAATTATAGAGACAGTTATAACTGGTCAGAGCTTGTGGGCAATTTCTCAGGGAATCTTCTCCTTAAAACCATTCGGTTACGTTGCTGATTATTTGGAAGAGATTGGCGCTCGAAAATTACCACCAAACAAATTAAATCATTATTGATCATTGCTTGCAAAAGTTTGTCACGGAACTTTCATTTTAAAGCACTTAGGATACTGTCCTAATCCTTTCAAAGAGATCGGCCCATGAGTATTACCAAAAAAGCAAATCCCCTTATTGAGCACTGCGGGTGATACATTTCTCTAAGAAGCTCAATTTCACATCAGTTGGGCGGTTCTCCCAAGCATTAGAGGTTCGTCCAAAATGACAGGCAAAGCAAAACATAACTGAGCCTTGCTTGAGATGAAGTACTCACTGATTCTCCAGCTTAAAGTCTTTCGGATACTATGTGGGACCGCATGGACTCGCCACATGTAAAGCCATTAGGAAACCGTTCCTGATCACTGGGAGGAGCTCGGCTCGTGAACAATGCCAAGAAAGCAAGCTCCAGTCCTGATCAGTGCTTGTGACAGAATGCGCATTGAAGCCCCATTTTAAAGACCTTCGGACCCTATGTGGGCGCGATCTGAGGGAAAGTGCTCATCCGTGCGGAGACTCTTCATTACTAAAGCAATGTGGATTCCATCCTCACCATTTTGGGATAAATCAGCCAGTGAACGTTCCAAAAAAAGAAGACTTATTACTTAACCGTGAATGCTCTAAGGGGCTCTTCATTTTCAAACTTTTAGGCTACTGTGCTAATTCTTCACAGGTACTCGGAGAGCAAAGATTACTAGAAAAAAAATCATTGCTGGAAACAGTTTCTCAAGGAACCTCCATGTTTAAGCGGTTCGAAATCGGTCAGTGTTTGGGGGGGGGGGGTAATATGGTTGTTAAACTTAACTAACCAGAACTTTGTCCTGATTACTGCTTGTAACGAATTGCTAATTGAATCATCGTTCCTTGAACATTTCAAGCCAAGCAAACTTCATTACGGTTCAGTGCAGTTCTTATTGGGAAGTCACTTCTCGCTAGGGCTTAGGGGCCTAGAATTATGGCAAGAGATACAGAACTAGTACTAGGGATAGGGTTCCTCTAGGTACAGTTTCCAAATTAGGGTAGGCTTTGTGTGGGCCGAGGACCCCACTCTAGGTTTAGGTTTCCAATGGCTAGGCAAAGTGAGGTAAGCCTTCGAATCCCTATGGGGCGCGCGCACCGCCCTAGAGAATGGGGTCCTATATCTAGGGCCCTGTTCCCTAGGGGTTAAGGTCTAAGAGCGTAAGCCGTATGACGTAAGGGTTCCTATGCGTACCCCTCACCCCTCCTTGTTGCACGAGCCGTAGGGATTCCGACGTGGAAGGGCTGAAGCGACAGGGCCCGAGCTCCCTGTTAACCTGGGACGGAAAACAAAGGCTAGGGGAGGAGCGGTCGGAGCCTGTGATCTCGGCTGCCCAGTTGGAAAGCGCAGGGTCTCTGGACTGTGGGGAGAGAGAAGGCAGAGAGCCTACCTGGAGGCAGGGGAGACTTAGCTATAATGTGCGAAGGGAGGCCTGAGAGTCCTGAGACTTTCCTATGCTGTGTTCAGATGCTCAATAAACTTCCTGTTTTGTGTTGGCTCCGATCTAACGAACAGGGTTGCTTTATTCCCTCTGTGAGTGGAGGTCCCGAGGAGCAGAGCCAATAGACTCCCTGAGGGAGAGAAAAGCCCAAAGGGAGAGAAAAGCGTTATAAGGCTCGGTGGTCTACAGCAAACTCATTACTGATCCGACGCCTCACTTCTAAAGCAATTTGACTTCCCTCAAGCAGCTGGGAAAAAATCGGCAAGGGAAAATGACACTTAAAGAGACAGTTATAACTGGTCAGAGCTTGTGGACAATTTCTCAGGGAATCTTCTCCTTAAAACCATTCGGTTACGGTACTGATTATTTTGAAGAGATTGGCGCTCGAAAATTACCACCAAACAAATTAAATCATTATTGATCATTGCTTGCAAAAGTTTGTCAGGGAACTTTCATTTTAAAGCACTTAGGATACTGTCCTAATCCTTTCAAAGAGATCGGCCCATGAGTATTACCAAAAAAGCAAATCCCCTTATTGAGCACCACGGGTGATACATTTCTCTAAGAAGCTCAATTTCACATCAGTTGGGCGGTTCTCCCAAGCATTAGAGGTTCGTCCAAAATGACAGGCAAAGCAAAACATAACTGAGCCTTGCTTGAGATGAAGTACTCACTGATTCTCCAGCTTAAAGCCTTTCGGATACTATGTGGGACCGCATGGACTCGCCACATGTAAAGCCATTAGGAAACCGTTCCTGATCACTGGGAGGAGCTTGGTTCGTGAACAGTGCCAAGAAAGCAAGCTCCAGTCCTGATCAGTGCTTGTGACAGATTGCGCATTGAAGCCCCATTTTAAAGCCCTTCGGACCGTATGTGGGCGCGATCTGATGGAAGGTGCTCATCCGTGCGGAGACTCTTCATTACTAAAGCAATGTGGATTCCATCGTCACCATTTTGGGATAAATAGGCCAGTGAACGTTACAAAAAAAGAAGACTTATTACGAAACCGTGAATGCTCTAAGGGGCTCTTCATTTTCAAACTTTTAGGCTACTGTGCTAATTCTTCAAAGGTACTCGGAGAGCAAAGATTACTAGAAAAAAAATCATTGCTGGAAACAGTTTCTCAGGGAACCTTCATGTTTAAGCGGTTCGAAATCGGTCAGTGTTTTGGGGGTGGTGGGTAATATGGTTGTTAAACTTAACTAACCAGAACTTTGTCCTGATTACTGCTTGTAACGAATTGCTAATTGAATCATCGTTTCTTGAACATTTCAAACGAAGCAAACTTTATTACGGTTCAGTGCAGTTCTTATTGGGAAGTCACTTCTCGCTAGGCTTACAGGCCTAGAATTATGGCTAGAGATACAGAACTAGTACTAGGGATAGGGTTCCTTTAGGTACAGTTTCCAAATTAGGGTAGGCTTTGTTGTGGGCCGAGGACCCCACTCTAGGTTTAGGTTTCCAATGGCTAGGCAAAGTGAAGTAAGCCTTCGAATCCCTATGGGGAGCGCGAACCGCCCTAGGGAATGGGGGTCCTATATCTAGGGCTCTGTTCCCTAGAGCTTAAGGTCTAGAAGGGTAAGCCGTATGGCGTAAGATTTCCTATGCGTACCCCTCCCCCCTCCTTCTTCCACGAGCCGTAGGGATTCCGACGTGGAAGGGCTGAAGCGAGAGGGCCCCAGCTCCCTGTTTACCTGGGACGGAACACAAAGGCTAGGGGAGGAGCGATTGGAGCCTGTGATCTCGGCTGCCCAGTTAGGAAGCGCTGGGTCTCTCGACCATGGGAAGAGAAACGTCAGAGAGCCTACCTGGAGGCAGGGGATACTAAGCTATAATGTGCGAAAGGAGGCCTGAGGGTCCTGAGACTTTCCTATGCTGTGTTCAGATGCTCAATAAACTTCCTGTTTTATGTTGGCTCCGTTCTAACGAACAGGGTTGCTTTATCCGTCTGTGAGTGGAGGTCCCGAGGAGCAGAGCCAGTAGACTCCCTGAGGGAGAGAAAAGCCCAAAGGGAGAGAAAAGCGTTATAAGGCTCGGTGGTAAGGGTCTACAGCAACCTCATTACTGATCCGACGCGTCACTTCTAAAGCAATTTGACTTCCCTCAAGCAGCTGGGAAAAAATCGGTTAGGGAAAATTACAATCAAAGAGACAGTTATAACTGGTCAGAGCTTGTGGACAATTTCTCAGGGAATCTTCTCCTTAAAGCCATTCGTTACGGTGCTGACTATTTGGAAGAGATTGGCGCTCGATAATTACAACCAAACAAATAAAATCATTATTGATCATTGCTTGGAAAAGTTTGTCAGAGAACTTTTATTTTAAAGCACTTAGGATACTGTCCTAATCTTTTCAAAGACATCGGCCCATGAGTATTACCAAAAAAGCCAATCTCCTTATTGAGCACTGCGGGTGATACATTTCTCTAAGAAGCTCAATTTCACATCAGTTGGGCGGTTCTCCCAAGCATTAGAGGTTCGTCCAAAATGACAGGCAAAGCAAAACATAACTGAGCCTTGCTTGAGATGAAGTACTCACTGATTCTCCAGCTTAAAGCCTTTCGGATACTATGTGGGACCGCATGGACTCGCCACATGTAAAGCCATTAGGAAACCGTTCCTGATCACTGGGAGGAGCTCGGCTCGTGAACAGTGCCAAGAAAGCAAGCTCCAGTCCTGATCAGTGCTTGTGACAGAATGCGCATTGAAGCCCCATTTTAAAGACCTTCGGACCCTATGTGGGCGCGATCTGAGGGAAAGTGCTCATCCGTGCGGAGACTCTTCATTACTAAAGCAATGTGGATTCCATCCTCACCATTTTGGGATAAATCAGCCAGTGAACGTTCCAAAAAAAGAAGACTTATTACTTAACCGTGAATGCTCTAAGGGGCTCTTCATTTTCAAACTTTAAGGTTACTGTGCTAATTCTTCACAGGTACTCGGAGATCGAAGATTACCAGAAAAAAAATCATTGCTGGAAAAAGTTTCTCATGGAGCCTTCATGTTTAAGCGGTTCGAAATCGGTCAGCGTTAGGGGGGTGGGTAACATGGTTGTTAAACTTAACTAACCAGAACTTTGTCCTGATTACTGCTTGTAACGAATTGCTAATTGAATCATCGTTCCTTGAACATTTCAAGCCAAGCAAACTTCATTACGGTTCAGTGCAGTTCTTATTGGGAAGTCACTTCTCGCTAGGGCTTAGGGGCCTAGAATTATGGCAAGAGATACAGAACTAGTACTAGGGATAGGGTTCCTCTAGGTACAGTTTCCAAATTAGGGTAGGCTTTGTGTGGGCCGAGGACCCCACTCTAGGTTTAGGTTTCCAATGGCTAGGCAAAGTGAGGTAAGCCTTCGAATCCCTATGGGGCGCGCGCACCGCCCTAGAGAATGGGGTCCTATATCTAGGGCCCTGTTCCCTAGGGGTTAAGGTCTAAGAGCGTAAGCCGTATGGCGTAAGGGTTCCTATGCGTAACCCTCACCCCTCCTTGTTGCACGAGCCGTAGGGATTCCGACGTGGAAGGGCTGAAGCGAGAGGGCCCCAGCTCCCTGTTAACCTGGGACGGAAAACAAAGGCTAGGGGAGGAGCGGTCGGAGCCTGTGATCTCGGCTGCCCAGTTGGAAAGCGCAGGGTCTCTGGACTGTGGGGAGAGAGAAGGCAGAGAGCCTACCTGGAGGCAGGGGAGACTTAGCTATAATGTGCGAAGGGAGGCCTGAGAGTCCTGAGACTTTCCTATGCTGTGTTCAGATGCTCAATAAACTTCCTGTTTTGTGTTGGCTCCGATCTAACGAACAGGGTTGCTTTATTCCCTCTGTGAGTGGAGGTCCCGAGGAGCAGAGCCAATAGACTCCCTGAGGGAGAGAAAAGCCCAAAGGGAGAGAAAAGCGTTATAAGGCTCGGTGGTCTACAGCAAACTCATTACTGATCCGACGTGTCACTTCTAAAGCAATTTGACTTCCCTCAAGCAGCTGGGAAAAAATCGGCAAGGGAAAATGACAATTATAGAGACAGTTATAACTGGTCAGAGCTTGTGGGCAATTTCTCAGGGAATCTTCTCCTTAAAACCATTCGGTTACGTTGCTGATTATTTGGAAGAGATTGGCGCTCGAAAATTACCACCAAACAAATTAAATCATTATTGATCATTGCTTGCAAAAGTTTGTCACGGAACTTTCATTTTAAAGCACTTAGGATACTGTCCTAATCCTTTCAAAGAGATCGGCCCATGAGTATTACCAAAAAAGCAAATCCCCTTATTGAGCACTGCGGGTGATACATTTCTCTAAGAAGCTCAATTTCACATCAGTTGGGCGGTTCTCCCAAGCATTAGAGGTTCGTCCAAAATGACAGGCAAAGCAAAACATAACTGAGCCTTGCTTGAGATGAAGTACTCACTGATTCTCCAGCTTAAAGTCTTTCGGATACTATGTGGGACCGCATGGACTCGCCACATGTAAAGCCATTAGGAAACCGTTCCTGATCACTGGGAGGAGCTCGGCTCGTGAACAATGCCAAGAAAGCAAGCTCCAGTCCTGATCAGTGCTTGTGACAGAATGCGCATTGAAGCCCCATTTTAAAGACCTTCGGACCCTATGTGGGCGCGATCTGAGGGAAAGTGCTCATCCGTGCGGAGACTCTTCATTACTAAAGCAATGTGGATTCCATCCTCACCATTTTGGGATAAATCAGCCAGTGAACGTTCCAAAAAAAGAAGACTTATTACTTAACCGTGAATGCTCTAAGGGGCTCTTCATTTTCAAACTTTTAGGCTACTGTGCTAATTCTTCACAGGTACTCGGAGAGCAAAGATTACTAGAAAAAAAATCATTGCTGGAAACAGTTTCTCAAGGAACCTCCATGTTTAAGCGGTTCGAAATCGGTCAGTGTTTGGGGGGGGGGTAATATGGTTGTTAAACTTAACTAACCAGAACTTTGTCCTGATTACTGCTTGTAACGAATTGCTAATTGAATCATCGTTTCTTGAACATTTTAAACGAAGCAAACTTTATTACGGTTGAATCCAGTTCTTATTGGGAAGTCACTTCTCGCTAGGCTTAGGGGCCTAGAACTATGGCTAGAGATACAGAACGAGTACTAGGGATAGGGTTCCTCTAGGTACAGTTTCCAAATTAGGGTAGGCTTTGTGTGGGCCGAGGACCCCACTCTAGGTTTAGGTTTCCAATGGCTAGGCAAAGTGAGGTAAGCCTTCGAATCCCTATGGGGCGCGCGCACCGCCCTAGGAATGGGGTCCTATATCTAGGGCCCTGTTCCCTAGGGGTTAAGGTCTAAGAGCGTAAGCCGTATGGCGTAAGGGTTCCTATGCGTACCCCTCACCCCTCCTTGTTGCACGAGCCGTAGGGATTCCGACGTGGAAGGGCTGAAGCGACAGGGCCCGAGCTCCCTGTTAACCTGGGACGGAAAACAAAGGCTAGGGGAGGAGCGGTCGGAGCCTGTGATCTCGGCTGCCCAGTTGGAAAGCGCAGGGTCTCTGGACTGTGGGGAGAGAGAAGGCAGAGAGCCTACCTGGAGGCAGGGGAGACTTAGCTATAATGTGCGAAGGGAGGCCTGAGAGTCCTGAGACTTTCCTATGCTGTGTTCAGACGCTCAATAAACTTCCTGTTTTGTGTTGGCTCCGATCTAACGAACAGGGTTGCTTTATTCCCTCTGTGAGTGGAGGTCCCGAGGAGCAGAGCCAATAGACTCCCTGAGGGAGAGAAAAGCCCAAAGGGAGAGAAAAGCGTTATAAGGCTCGGTGGTCTACAGCAAACTCATTACTGATCCGACGCCTCACTTCTAAAGCAATTTGACTTCCCTCAAGCAGCTGGGAAAAAATCGGCAAGGGAAAATGACACTTAAAGAGACAGTTATAACTGGTCAGAGCTTGTGGACAATTTCTCAGGGAATCTTCTCCTTAAAACCATTCGGTTACGTTGCTGATTATTTGGAAGAGATTGGCGCTCGAAAATTACCACCAAACAAATTAAATCATTATTGATCATTGCTTGCAAAAGTTTGTCACGGAACTTTCATTTTAAAGCACTTAGGATACTGTCCTAATCCTTTCAAAGAGATCGGCCCATGAGTATTACCAAAAAAGCAAATCCCCTTATTGAGCACTGCGGGTGATACATTTCTCTAAGAAGCTCAATTTCACATCAGTTGGGCGGTTCTCCCAAGCATTAGAGGTTCGTCCAAAATGACAGGCAAAGCAAACATAACTGAGCCTTGCTTGAGATGAAGTACTCACTGATTCTCCAGCTTAAAGTCTTTCGGATACTATGTGGGACCGCATGGACTCGCCACATGTAAAGCCATTAGGAAACCGTTCCTGATCACTGGGAGGAGCTCGGCTCGTGAACAATGCCAAGAAAGCAAGCTCCAGTCCTGATCAGTGCTTGTGACAGAATGCGCATTGAAGCCCCATTTTAAAGACCTTCGGACCCTATGTGGGCGCGATCTGAGGGAAAGTGCTCATCCGTGCGGAGACTCTTCATTACTAAAGCAATGTGGATTCCATCCTCACCATTTTGGGATAAATCAGCCAGTGAACGTTCCAAAAAAAGAAGACTTATTACTTAACCGTGAATGCTCTAAGGGGCTCTTCATTTTCAAACTTTTAGGCTACTGTGCTAATTCTTCACAGGTACTCGGAGATCGAAGATTACCAGAAAAAAAATCATTGCTGGAAAAAGTTTCTCATGGAGCCTTCATGTTTAAGCGGTTCGAAATCGGTCAGCGTTAGGGGGGTGGGTAACATGGTTGTTAAACTTAACTAACCAGAACTTTGTCCTGATTACTGCTTGTAACGAATTGCTAATTGAATCATCGTTCCTTGAACATTTCAAGCCAAGCAAACTTCATTACGGTTCAGTGCAGTTCTTATTGGGAAGTCACTTCTCGCTAGGGCTTAGTGGCCTAGAATTATGGCAAAAGATACAGAACTAGTACTAGGGATAGGGTTCCTCTAGGTACAGTTTCCAAATTAGGGTAGGCTTTGTGTGGGCCGAGGACCCCACTCTAGGTTTAGGTTTCCAATGGCTAGGCAAAGTGAGGTAAGCCTTCGAATCCCTATGGGGCGCGCGCACAGCCCTAGGGAATGGGGTCCTATATCTAGGGCCCTGTTCCCTAGGGGTTAAGGTCTATAAGGGTAAGCCGTATAGCGTAAGATTTCCTATGCGTACCCATCCCCCCTCCTTCTTCCACGAGCCGTAGGGATTCCGACGTGGAAGGGCTGAAGCGAGAGGGCTCCAGCTCCCTGTTTACCTGGGACGGAACACAAAGGCTAGGGGAGGAGCGATTGGAGCCTGTGATCTCGGCTGCCCAGTTAGGAAGCGCTGGGTCTCTCGACCGTGGGAAGAGAGACGTCAGAGAGCCTACCTGGAGGCAGGGGATACTAAGCTATAATGTGCGAAAGGAGGCCTGAGGGTCCTGAGACTTTCCTATGCTGTGTTCAGATGGTCAATAAACTTCCTGTTTTATGTTAAAAGCAACAGAGGGTCCTGTGGCACCTTTGAGACTAACAGAAGTATTGGGAGCATAAGGTTTCGTGGGTAAGAACCTAGGTACAGTTTCCAAATTAGGGTAGGCTTTGTGTGGGCCGAGGACCCCACTCTAGGTTTAGGTTTCCAATGGCTAGGCAAAGTGAGGTAAGCCTTCGAATCCCTATGGGACGCGCGCACCGCCCTAGGGAAAGGGGTCCTATATCTAGGGCCCTGTTCCCTAGGGGTTAAGGTCTAAGAGCGTAAGCCGTATGGCGTAAGATTTCCTATGCGTACCCCTCCCCCCTCCTTGTTGCACGAGCCGTAGGGATTCCGACGTGGAAGGGCTGAAGCGAGAGGGCCCCAGCTCCCTGTTAACCTGGGACGGAAAACAAAGGCTAGGGGAGGAGCGGTCGGAGCCTGTGATCTCGGCTGCCCAGTTGGAAAGCGCAGGGTCTCTGGACTGTGGGGAGAGAGAAGGCAGAGAGCCTACCTGGAGGCAGGGGAGACTTAGCTATAATGTGCGAAGGGAGGCCTGAGAGTCCTGAGACTTTCCTATGCTGTGTTCAGATGCTCAATAAACTTCCTGTTTTGTGTTGGCTCCGATCTAACGAACAGGGTTGCTTTATTCCCTCTGTGAGTGGAGGTCCCGAGGAGCAGAGCCAATAGACTCCCTGAGGGAGAGAAAAGCCCAAAGGGAGAGAAAAGCGTTATAAGGCTCGGTGGTCTACAGCAAACTCATTACTGATCCGACGTGTCACTTCTAAAGCAATTTGACTTCCCTCAAGCAGCTGGGAAAAAATCGGCAAGGGAAAATGACAATTAAAGAGACAGTTATAACTGGTCAGAGCTTGTGGACAATTTCTCAGGGAATCTTCTCCTTAAAACCATTCGGTTACGTTGCTGATTATTTGGAAGAGATTGGCGCTCGAAAATTACCACCAAACAAATAAAATCATTATTGATCATTGCTTGGAAAAGTTTTAATCGGAACTTTCATTTTAAAGCACTTAGGATACTGTCCTATTCATTTGAAAGAGATCGGCCCATGAACATTACCAAAAAAAGCAAATCTCCTTATTGAGCACCACGGGTGATACATTTCTCTAAGAAGCTCAATTTCACATCAGTTGGGCGGTTCTCCCAAGCATTAGAGGTTCGTCCAAAATGACAGACAAAGCAAAACATAACTGAGCCTTGCTTGAGATGAAGTACTCACTGATTCTCCAGCTTAAAGCCTTTCGGATACTATGTGGGACCGCATGGACTCGCCACATGTAAAGCCATTAGGAAACCGTTCCTGATCACTGGGAGGAGCTCGGCTCGTGAACAGTGCCAAGAAAGCAAGCTCCAGTCCTGATCAGTGCTTGTGACAGAATGCGCATTGAAGCCCCATTTTAAAGCCCTTCGGACCCTATGTGGGCGCGATCTGAGGGAAGGTGCTCATCCGTGCGGAGACTCTTCATTACTAAAGCAATGTGGATTCCATCCTCACCATTTTGGGATAAATCAGCCAGTGAATGTTCCAAAAAAAGAAGACTTATTACTTAACCGTGAATGCTCTAAGGGGCTCTTCATTTTCAAACTTTTAGGCTACTGTGATAATTCTTCACAGGTACTCGGAGATCGAAGATTACCAGAATAAAAATCATTGCTGGAAAAAGTTTCTCATGGAGCCTTCATGTTTAAGCGGTTCGAAATCGGTCAGCGTTGGGGGGGGGTAACATGGTTGTTAAACTTAACTAACCAGAACTTTGTCCTGCTTACTACTTGTAACGAATTGCTAATTGAATCATCGTTCCTTGAACATTTCAAGCCAAGCAAACTTCATTACGGTTCAGTGCAGTTCTTATTGGGAGTCACTTCTCGCTAGGGCTTAGGGGCCTAGAATTATGGCAAGAGATACAGAACTAGTACTAGGGATAGGGTTCCTCTAGGTACAGTTTCCAAATTAGGGTAGGCTTTGTGTGGGCCGAGGACCCCACTCTAGGTTTAGGTTTCCAATGGCTAGGCAAAGTGAGGTAAGCCTTCGAATCCCTATGGGGCGCGCGCACAGCCCTAGGGAATGGGGTCCTATATCTAGGGCCCTGTTCCCTAGGGGTTAAGGTCTATAAGGGTAAGCCGTATGGCGTAAGATTTCCTATGCGTACCCCTCACCCCTCCTTGTTGCACGAGCCGTAGGGATTCCGACGTGGAAGGGCTGAAGCGAGAGGGCCCCAGCTCCCTGTTAACCTGGGACGGAAAACAAAGGCTAGGGGAGGAGCGGTCGGAGCCTGTGATCTCGGCTGCCCAGTTGGAAAGCGCAGGGTCTCTGGACTGTGGGGAGAGAGAAGGCAGAGAGCCTACCTGGAGGCAGGGGAGACTTAGCTATAATGTGCGAAGGGAGGCCTGAGAGTCCTGAGACTTTCCTATGCTGTGTTCAGACGCTCAATAAACTTCCTGTTTTGTGTTGGCTCCGATCTAACGAACAGGGTTGTTTTATTCCCTCTGTGAGTGGAGGTCCCGAGGAGCAGAGCCAATAGACTCCCTGAGGGAGAGAAAAGCCCAAAGGGAGAGAAAAGCGTTATAAGGCTCGGTGGTCTACAGCAAACTCATTACTGATCCGACGTGTCACTTCTAAAGCAATTTGACTTCCCTCAAGCAGCTGGGAAAAAATCGGCTAGGGAAAATTACAATCAAAGAGACAGTTATAACTGGTCAGAGCTTGTGGACAATTTCTCAGGGAATCTTCTCCTTAAAACCATTCGGTTACGGTACTGATTATTTTGAAGAGATTGGCGCTCGAAAATTACCACCAAACAAATTAAATCATTATTGATCATTGCTTGCAAAAGTTTGTCAGGGAACTTTCATTTTAAAGCACTTAGGATACTGTCCTAATCCTTTCAAAGAGATCGGCCCATGAGTATTACCAAAAAAGCAAATCCCCTTATTGAGCACCACGGGTGATACATTTCTCTAAGAAGCTCAATTTCACATCAGTTGGGCGGTTCTCCCAAGCATTAGAGGTTCGTCCAAAATGACAGGCAAAGCAAAACATAACTGAGCCTTGCTTGAGATGAAGTACTCACTGATTCTCCAGCTTAAAGCCTTTCGGATACTATGTGGGACCGCATGGACTCGCCACATGTAAAGCCATTAGGAAACCGTTCCTGATCACTGGGAGGAGCTTGGTTCGTGAACAGTGCCAAGAAAGCAAGCTCCAGTCCTGATCAGTGCTTGTGACAGAATGCGCATTGAAGCCCCATTTTAAAGCCCTTCGGACCGTATGTGGGCGCGATCTGAGGGAAGGTGCTCATCCGTGCGGAGACTCTTCATTACTAAAGCAATGTGGATTCCATCGTCACCATTTTGGGATAAATAGGCCAGTGAACGTTACAAAAAAAGAAGACTTATTACGAAACCGTGAATGCTCTAAGGGGCTCTTCATTTTCAAACTTTTAGGCTACTGTGCTAATTCTTCAAAGGTACTCGGAGAGCAAAGGTTACTAGAAAAAAAATCATTGCTGGAAACAGTTTCTCAGGGAACCTTCATGTTTAAGCGGTTCGAAATCGGTCAGTGTTTTGGGGGGGGGTGGGTAATATGGTTGTTAAACTTAACTAACCAGAACTTTGTCCTGATTACTGCTTGTAACGAATTGCTAATTGAATCATCGTTTCTTGAACATTTCAAACGAAGCAAACTTTATTACGGTTCAGTGCAGTTCTTATTGGGAAGTCACTTCTCGCTAGGCTTACAGGCCTAGAATTATGGCTAGAGATACAGAACTAGTACTAGGGATAGGGTTCCTTTAGGTACAGTTTCCAAATTAGGGTAGGCTTTGTTGTGGGCCGAGGACCCCACTCTAGGTTTAGGTTTCCAATGGCTAGGCAAAGTGAAGTAAGCCTTCGAATCCCTATGGGGAGCGCGAACCGCCCTAGGGAATGGGGGTCCTATATCTAGGGCTCTGTTCCCTAGAGCTTAAGGTCTAGAAGGGTAAGCCGTATGGCGTAAGATTTCCTATGCGTAACCCTCCCCCCTCCTTGTTGCACGAGCCGTAGGGATTCCGACGTGGAAGGGCTGAAGCGAGAGGGCCCCAGCTCCCTGTTTACCTGGGACGGAACACAAAGGCTAGGGGAGGAGCGATTGGAGCCTGTGATCTCGGCTGCCCAGTTAGGAAGCGCTGGGTCTCTCGACCATGGGAAGAGAAACGTCAGAGAGCCTACCTGGAGGCAGGGGAGACTTAGCTATAATGTGCGAAGGGAGGCCTGAGAGTCCTGAGACTTTCCTATGCTGTGTTCAGATGCTCAATAAACTTCCTGTTTTGTGTTGGCTCCGATCTAACGAACAGGGTTGCTTTATTCCCTCTGTGAGTGGAGGTCCCGAGGAGCAGAGCCAATAGACTCCCTGAGGGAGAGAAAAGCCCAAAGGGAGAGAAAAGCGTTATAAGGCTCGGTGGTCTACAGCAAACTCATTACTGATCCGACGTGTCACTTCTAAAGCAATTTGACTTCCCTCAAGCAGCTGGGAAAAAATCGGCAAGGGAAAATGACAATTATAGAGACAGTTATAACTGGTCAGAGCTTGTGGGCAATTTCTCAGGGAATCTTCTCCTTAAAACCATTCGGTTACGTTGCTGATTATTTGGAAGAGATTGGCGCTCGAAAATTACCACCAAACAAATTAAATCATTATTGATCATTGCTTGCAAAAGTTTGTCACGGAACTTTCATTTTAAAGCACTTAGGATACTGTCCTAATCCTTTCAAAGAGATCGGCCCATGAGTATTACCAAAAAAGCAAATCCCCTTATTGAGCACTGCGGGTGATACATTTCTCTAAGAAGCTCAATTTCACATCAGTTGGGCGGTTCTCCCAAGCATTAGAGGTTCGTCCAAAATGACAGGCAAAGCAAAACATAACTGAGCCTTGCTTGAGATGAAGTACTCACTGATTCTCCAGCTTAAAGTCTTTCGGATACTATGTGGGACCGCATGGACTCGCCACATGTAAAGCCATTAGGAAACCGTTCCTGATCACTGGGAGGAGCTCGGCTCGTGAACAATGCCAAGAAAGCAAGCTCCAGTCCTGATCAGTGCTTGTGACAGAATGCGCATTGAAGCCCCATTTTAAAGACCTTCGGACCCTATGTGGGCGCGATCTGAGGGAAAGTGCTCATCCGTGCGGAGACTCTTCATTACTAAAGCAATGTGGATTCCATCCTCACCATTTTGGGATAAATCAGCCAGTGAACGTTCCAAAAAAAGAAGACTTATTACTTAACCGTGAATGCTCTAAGGGGCTCTTCATTTTCAAACTTTTAGGCTACTGTGCTAATTCTTCACAGGTACTCGGAGAGCAAAGATTACTAGAAAAAAAATCATTGCTGGAAACAGTTTCTCAAGGAACCTCCATGTTTAAGCGGTTCGAAATCGGTCAGTGTTTGGGGGGGGGGGGGTAATATGGTTGTTAAACTTAACTAACCAGAACTTTGTCCTGATTACTGCTTGTAACGAATTGCTAATTGAATCATCGTTCCTTGAACATTTCAAGCCAAGCAAACTTCATTACGGTTCAGTGCAGTTCTTATTGGGAAGTCACTTCTCGCTAGGGCTTAGGGGCCTAGAATTATGGCAAGAGATACAGAACGAGTACTAGGGATAGGGTTCCTCTAGGTACAGTTTCCAAATTAGGGTAGGCTTTGTGTGGGCCGAGGACCCCACTCTAGGTTTAGGTTTCCAATGGCTAGGCAAAGTGAGGTAAGCCTTCGAATCCCTATGGGGCGCGCGCACCGCCCTAGGAATGGGGTCCTATATCTAGGGCCCTGTTCCCTAGGGGTTAAGGTCTAAGAGCGTAAGCCGTATGGCGTAAGGGTTCCTATGCGTACCCCTCACCCCTCCTTGTTGCACGAGCCGTAGGGATTCCGACGTGGAAGGGCTGAAGCGACAGGGCCCGAGCTCCCTGTTAACCTGGGACGGAAAACAAAGGCTAGGGGAGGAGCGGTCGGAGCCTGTGATCTCGGCTGCCCAGTTGGAAAGCGCAGGGTCTCTGGACTGTGGGGAGAGAGAAGGCAGAGAGCCTACCTGGAGGCAGGGGAGACTTAGCTATAATGTGCGAAGGGAGGCCTGAGAGTCCTGAGACTTTCCTATGCTGTGTTCAGACGCTCAATAAACTTCCTGTTTTGTGTTGGCTCCGATCTAACGAACAGGGTTGCTTTATTCCCTCTGTGAGTGGAGGTCCCGAGGAGCAGAGCCAATAGACTCCCTGAGGGAGAGAAAAGCCCAAAGGGAGAGAAAAGCGTTATAAGGCTCGGTGGTCTACAGCAAACTCATTACTGATCCGACGCCTCACTTCTAAAGCAATTTGACTTCCCTCAAGCAGCTGGGAAAAAATCGGCAAGGGAAAATGACACTTAAAGAGACAGTTATAACTGGTCAGAGCTTGTGGACAATTTCTCAGGGAATCTTCTCCTTAAAACCATTCGGTTACGTTGCTGATTATTTGGAAGAGATTGGCGCTCGAAAATTACCACCAAACAAATTAAATCATTATTGATCATTGCTTGCAAAAGTTTGTCACGGAACTTTCATTTTAAAGCACTTAGGATACTGTCCTAATCCTTTCAAAGAGATCGGCCCATGAGTATTACCAAAAAAGCAAATCCCCTTATTGAGCACTGCGGGTGATACATTTCTCTAAGAAGCTCAATTTCACATCAGTTGGGCGGTTCTCCCAAGCATTAGAGGTTCGTCCAAAATGACAGGCAAAGCAAAACATAACTGAGCCTTGCTTGAGATGAAGTACTCACTGATTCTCCAGCTTAAAGTCTTTCGGATACTATGTGGGACCGCATGGACTCGCCACATGTAAAGCCATTAGGAAACCGTTCCTGATCACTGGGAGGAGCTCGGCTCGTGAACAATGCCAAGAAAGCAAGCTCCAGTCCTGATCAGTGCTTGTGACAGAATGCGCATTGAAGCCCCATTTTAAAGACCTTCGGACCCTATGTGGGCGCGATCTGAGGGAAAGTGCTCATCCGTGCGGAGACTCTTCATTACTAAAGCAATGTGGATTCCATCCTCACCATTTTGGGATAAATCAGCCAGTGAACGTTCCAAAAAAAGAAGACTTATTACTTAACCGTGAATGCTCTAAGGGGCTCTTCATTTTCAAACTTTTAGGCTACTGTGCTAATTCTTCACAGGTACTCGGAGATCGAAGATTACCAGAAAAAAAATCATTGCTGGAAAAAGTTTCTCATGGAGCCTTCATGTTTAAGCGGTTCGAAATCGGTCAGCGTTAGGGGGGTGGGTAACATGGTTGTTAAACTTAACTAACCAGAACTTTGTCCTGATTACTGCTTGTAACGAATTGCTAATTGAATCATCGTTCCTTGAACATTTCAAGCCAAGCAAACTTCATTACGGTTCAGTGCAGTTCTTATTGGGAAGTCACTTCTCGCTAGGGCTTAGTGGCCTAGAATTATGGCAAAAGATACAGAACTAGTACTAGGGATAGGGTTCCTCTAGGTACAGTTTCCAAATTAGGGTAGGCTTTGTGTGGGCCGAGGACCCCACTCTAGGTTTAGGTTTCCAATGGCTAGGCAAAGTGAGGTAAGCCTTCGAATCCCTATGGGGCGCGCGCACAGCCCTAGGGAATGGGGTCCTATATCTAGGGCCCTGTTCCCTAGGGGTTAAGGTCTATAAGGGTAAGCCGTATAGCGTAAGATTTCCTATGCGTACCCATCCCCCCTCCTTCTTCCACGAGCCGTAGGGATTCCGACGTGGAAGGGCTGAAGCGAGAGGGCTCCAGCTCCCTGTTTACCTGGGACGGAACACAAAGGCTAGGGGAGGAGCGATTGGAGCCTGTGATCTCGGCTGCCCAGTTAGGAAGCGCTGGGTCTCTCGACCGTGGGAAGAGAGACGTCAGAGAGCCTACCTGGAGGCAGGGGATACTAAGCTATAATGTGCGAAAGGAGGCCTGAGGGTCCTGAGACTTTCCTATGCTGTGTTCAGATGGTCAATAAACTTCCTGTTTTATGTTAAAAGCAACAGAGGGTCCTGTGGCACCTTTGAGACTAACAGAAGTATTGGGAGCATAAGGTTTCGTGGGTAAGAACCTAGGTACAGTTTCCAAATTAGGGTAGGCTTTGTGTGGGCCGAGGACCCCACTCTAGGTTTAGGTTTCCAATGGCTAGGCAAAGTGAGGTAAGCCTTCGAATCCCTATGGGACGCGCGCACCGCCCTAGGGAAAGGGGTCCTATATCTAGGGCCCTGTTCCCTAGGGGTTAAGGTCTAAGAGCGTAAGCCGTATGGCGTAAGATTTCCTATGCGTACCCCTCCCCCCTCCTTGTTGCACGAGCCGTAGGGATTCCGACGTGGAAGGGCTGAAGCGAGAGGGCCCCAGCTCCCTGTTAACCTGGGACGGAAAACAAAGGCTAGGGGAGGAGCGGTCGGAGCCTGTGATCTCGGCTGCCCAGTTGGAAAGCGCAGGGTCTCTGGACTGTGGGGAGAGAGAAGGCAGAGAGCCTACCTGGAGGCAGGGGAGACTTAGCTATAATGTGCGAAGGGAGGCCTGAGAGTCCTGAGACTTTCCTATGCTGTGTTCAGATGCTCAATAAACTTCCTGTTTTGTGTTGGCTCAGATCTAACGAACAGGGTTGCTTTATTCCCTCTGTGAGTGGAGGTCCCGAGGAACAGAGCCAATAGACTCCCTGAGGGAGAGAAAAGCCCAAAGGGAGAGAAAAGCGTTATAAGGCTCGGTGGTCTACAGCAAACTCATTACTGATCCGACGTGTCACTTCTAAAGCAATTTGACTTCCCTCAAGCAGCTGGGAAAAAATCGGCAAGGGAAAATGACAATTAAAGAGACAGTTATAACTGGTCAGAGCTTGTGGACAATTTCTCAGGGAATCTTCTCCTTAAAACCATTCGGTTACGTTGCTGATTATTTGGAAGAGATTGGCGCTCGAAAATTACCACCAAACAAATAAAATCATTATTGATCATTGCTTGGAAAAGTTTTAATCGGAACTTTCATTTTAAAGCACTTAGGATACTGTCCTATTCATTTGAAAGAGATCGGCCCATGAACATTACCAAAAAAAGCAAATCTCCTTATTGAGCACCACGGGTGATACATTTCTCTAAGAAGCTCAATTTCACATCAGTTGGGCGGTTCTCCCAAGCATTAGAGGTTCGTCCAAAATGACAGACAAAGCAAAACATAACTGAGCCTTGCTTGAGATGAAGTACTCACTGATTCTCCAGCTTAAAGCCTTTCGGATACTATGTGGGACCGCATGGACTCGCCACATGTAAAGCCATTAGGAAACCGTTCCTGATCACTGGGAGGAGCTCGGCTCGTGAACAGTGCCAAGAAAGCAAGCTCCAGTCCTGATCAGTGCTTGTGACAGAATGCGCATTGAAGCCCCATTTTAAAGCCCTTCGGACCCTATGTGGGCGCGATCTGAGGGAAGGTGCTCATCCGTGCGGAGACTCTTCATTACTAAAGCAATGTGGATTCCATCCTCACCATTTTGGGATAAATCAGCCAGTGAATGTTCCAAAAAAAGAAGACTTATTACTTAACCGTGAATGCTCTAAGGGGCTCTTCATTTTCAAACTTTTAGGCTACTGTGATAATTCTTCACAGGTACTCGGAGATCGAAGATTACCAGAATAAAAATCATTGCTGGAAAAAGTTTCTCATGGAGCCTTCATGTTTAAGCGGTTCGAAATCGGTCAGCGTTGGGGGGGGGTAACATGGTTGTTAAACTTAACTAACCAGAACTTTGTCCTGCTTACTACTTGTAACGAATTGCTAATTGAATCATCGTTCCTTGAACATTTCAAGCCAAGCAAACTTCATTACGGTTCAGTGCAGTTCTTATTGGGAGTCACTTCTCGCTAGGGCTTAGGGGCCTAGAATTATGGCAAGAGATACAGAACTAGTACTAGGGATAGGGTTCCTCTAGGTACAGTTTCCAAATTAGGGTAGGCTTTGTGTGGGCCGAGGACCCCACTCTAGGTTTAGGTTTCCAATGGCTAGGCAAAGTGAGGTAAGCCTTCGAATCCCTATGGGGCGCGCGCACAGCCCTAGGGAATGGGGTCCTATATCTAGGGCCCTGTTCCCTAGGGGTTAAGGTCTATAAGGGTAAGCCGTATGGCGTAAGGGTTCCTATGCGTACCCCTCACCCCTCCTTGTTGCACGAGCCGTAGGGATTCCGACGTGGAAGGGCTGAAGCGAGAGGGCCCCAGCTCCCTGTTAACCTGGGACGGAAA
The DNA here is from genome assembly GCF_027887155.1 of Malaclemys terrapin pileata. Taxonomy (NCBI): domain Eukaryota; kingdom Metazoa; phylum Chordata; order Testudines; family Emydidae; genus Malaclemys; species Malaclemys terrapin. The sequence goes on from NC_071514.1 coordinate 47,761,298, forward strand.
ACAAAGGCTAGGGGAGGAGCGGTCGGAGCCTGTGATCTCGGCTGCCCAGTTGGAAAGCGCAGGGTCTCTGGACTGTGGGGAGAGAGAAGGCAGAGAGCCTACCTGGAGGCAGGGGAGACTTAGCTATAATGTGCGAAGGGAGGCCTGAGAGTCCTGAGACTTTCCTATGCTGTGTTCAGACGCTCAATAAACTTCCTGTTTTGTGTTGGCTCCGATCTAACGAACAGGGTTGTTTTATTCCCTCTGTGAGTGGAGGTCCCGAGGAGCAGAGCCAATAGACTCCCTGAGGGAGAGAAAAGCCCAAAGGGAGAGAAAAGCGTTATAAGGCTCGGTGGTCTACAGCAAACTCATTACTGATCCGACGTGTCACTTCTAAAGCAATTTGACTTCCCTCAAGCAGCTGGGAAAAAATCGGCTAGGGAAAATTACAATCAAAGAGACAGTTATAACTGGTCAGAGCTTGTGGACAATTTCTCAGGGAATCTTCTCCTTAAAACCATTCGGTTACGGTACTGATTATTTTGAAGAGATTGGCGCTCGAAAATTACCACCAAACAAATTAAATCATTATTGATCATTGCTTGCAAAAGTTTGTCAGGGAACTTTCATTTTAAAGCACTTAGGATACTGTCCTAATCCTTTCAAAGAGATCGGCCCATGAGTATTACCAAAAAAGCAAATCCCCTTATTGAGCACCACGGGTGATACATTTCTCGAAGAAGCTCAATTTCACATCAGTTGGGCGGTTCTCCCAAGCATTAGAGGTTCGTCCAAAATGACAGGCAAAGCAAAACATAACTGAGCCTTGCTTGAGATGAAGTACTCACTGATTCTCCAGCTTAAAGCCTTTCGGATACTATGTGGGACCGCATGGACTCGCCACATGTAAAGCCATTAGGAAACCGTTCCTGATCACTGGGAGGAGCTTGGTTCGTGAACAGTGCCAAGAAAGCAAGCTCCAGTCCTGATCAGTGCTTGTGACAGATTGCGCATTGAAGCCCCATTTTAAAGCCCTTCGGACCCTATGTGGGCGCGATCTGATGGAAGGTGCTCATCCGTGCGGAGACTCTTCATTACTAAAGCAATGTGGATTCCATCGTCACCATTTTGGGATAAATAGGCCAGTGAACGTTACAAAAAAAGAAGACTTATTACGAAACCGTGAATGCTCTAAGGGGCTCTTCATTTTCAAACTTTTAGGCTACTGTGCTAATTCTTCAAAGGTACTCGGAGAGCAAAGATTACTAGAAAAAAAATCATTGCTGGAAACAGTTTCTCAGGGAACCTTCATGTTTAAGCGGTTCGAAATCGGTCAGTGTTTTGGGGGGGGTGGGTAATATGGTTGTTAAACTTAACTAACCAGAACTTTGTCCTGATTACTGCTTGTAACGAATTGCTAATTGAATCATCGTTTCTTGAACATTTCAAACGAAGCAAACTTTATTACGGTTCAGTGCAGTTCTTATTGGGAAGTCACTTCTCGCTAGGCTTACAGGCCTAGAATTATGGCTAGAGATACAGAACTAGTACTAGGGATAGGGTTCCTTTAGGTACAGTTTCCAAATTAGGGTAGGCTTTGTTGTGGGCCGAGGACCCCACTCTAGGTTTAGGTTTCCAATGGCTAGGCAAAGTGAAGTAAGCCTTCGAATCCCTATGGGGAGCGCGAACCGCCCTAGGGAATGGGGGTCCTATATCTAGGGCTCTGTTCCCTAGAGCTTAAGGTCTAGAAGGGTAAGCCGTATGGCGTAAGATTTCCTATGCGTACCCCTCCCCCCTCCTTCTTCCACGAGCCGTAGGGATTCCGACGTGGAAGGGCTGAAGCGAGAGGGCCCCAGCTCCCTGTTTACCTGGGACGGAACACAAAGGCTAGGGGAGGAGCGATTGGAGCCTGTGATCTCGGCTGCCCAGTTAGGAAGCGCTGGGTCTCTCGACCATGGGAAGAGAAACGTCAGAGAGCCTACCTGGAGGCAGGGGATACTAAGCTATAATGTGCGAAAGGAGGCCTGAGGGTCCTGAGACTTTCCTATGCTGTGTTCAGATGCTCAATAAACTTCCTGTTTTATGTTGGCTCCGTTCTAACGAACAGGGTTGCTTTATCCCGTCTGTGAGTGGAGGTCCCGAGGAGCAGAGCCAGTAGACTCCCTGAGGGAGAGAAAAGCCCAAAGGGAGAGAAAAGCGTTATAAGGCTCGGTGGTAAGGGTCTACAGCAACCTCATTACTGATCCGACGCGTCACTTCTAAAGCAATTTGACTTCCCTCAAGCAGCTGGGAAAAAATCGGTTAGGGAAAATTACAATCAAAGAGACAGTTATAACTGGTCAGAGCTTGTGGACAATTTCTCAGGGAATCTTCTCCTTAAAGCCATTCGTTACGGTGCTGACTATTTGGAAGAGATTGGCGCTCGATAATTACAACCAAACAAATAAAATCATTATTGATCATTGCTTGGAAAAGTTTGTCAGAGAACTTTTATTTTAAAGCACTTAGGATACTGTCCTAATCTTTTCAAAGACATCGGCCCATGAGTATTACCAAAAAAGCCAATCTCCTTATTGAGCACTGCGGGTGATACATTTCTCTAAGAAGCTCAATTTCACATCAGTTGGGCGGTTCTCCCAAGCATTAGAGGTTCGTCCAAAATGACAGGCAAAGCAAAACATAACTGAGCCTTGCTTGAGATGAAGTACTCACTGATTCTCCAGCTTAAAGCCTTTCGGATACTATGTGGGACCGCATGGACTCGCCACATGTAAAGCCATTAGGAAACCGTTCCTGATCACTGGGAGGAGCTCGGCTCGTGAACAGTGCCAAGAAAGCAAGCTCCAGTCCTGATCAGTGCTTGTGACAGAATGCGCATTGAAGCCCCATTTTAAAGACCTTCGGACCCTATGTGGGCGCGATCTGAGGGAAAGTGCTCATCCGTGCGGAGACTCTTCATTACTAAAGCAATGTGGATTCCATCCTCACCATTTTGGGATAAATCAGCCAGTGAACGTTCCAAAAAAAGAAGACTTATTACTTAACCGTGAATGCTCTAAGGGGCTCTTCATTTTCAAACTTTAAGTTTACTGTGCTAATTCTTCACAGGTACTCGGAGATCGAAGATTACCAGAAAAAAAATCATTGCTGGAAAAAGTTTCTCATGGAGCCTTCATGTTTAAGCGGTTCGAAATCGGTCAGCGTTAGGGGGGTGGGTAACATGGTTGTTAAACTTAACTAACCAGAACTTTGTCCTGATTACTGCTTGTAACGAATTGCTAATTGAATCATCGTTCCTTGAACATTTCAAGCCAAGCAAACTTCATTACGGTTCAGTGCAGTTCTTATTGGGAAGTCACTTCTCGCTAGGGCTTAGGGGCCTAGAATTATGGCAAGAGATACAGAACTAGTACTAGGGATAGGGTTCCTCTAGGTACAGTTTCCAAATTAGGGTAGGCTTTGTGTGGGCCGAGGACCCCACTCTAGGTTTAGGTTTCCAATGGCTAGGCAAAGTGAGGTAAGCCTTCGAATCCCTATGGGGCGCGCGCACCGCCCTAGAGAATGGGGTCCTATATCTAGGGCCCTGTTCCCTAGGGGTTAAGGTCTAAGAGCGTAAGCCGTATGGCGTAAGGGTTCCTATGCGTAACCCTCACCCCTCCTTGTTGCACGAGCCGTAGGGATTCCGACGTGGAAGGGCTGAAGCGAGAGGGCCCCAGCTCCCTGTTAACCTGGGACGGAAAACAAAGGCTAGGGGAGGAGCGGTCGGAGCCTGTGATCTCGGCTGCCCAGTTGGAAAGCGCAGGGTCTCTGGACTGTGGGGAGAGAGAAGGCAGAGAGCCTACCTGGAGGCAGGGGAGACTTAGCTATAATGTGCGAAGGGAGGCCTGAGAGTCCTGAGACTTTCCTATGCTGTGTTCAGATGCTCAATAAACTTCCTGTTTTGTGTTGGCTCCGATCTAACGAACAGGGTTGCTTTATTCCCTCTGTGAGTGGAGGTCCCGAGGAGCAGAGCCAATAGACTCCCTGAGGGAGAGAAAAGCCCAAAGGGAGAGAAAAGCGTTATAAGGCTCGGTGGTCTACAGCAAACTCATTACTGATCCGACGTGTCACTTCTAAAGCAATTTGACTTCCCTCAAGCAGCTGGGAAAAAATCGGCAAGGGAAAATGACAATTATAGAGACAGTTATAACTGGTCAGAGCTTGTGGGCAATTTCTCAGGGAATCTTCTCCTTAAAACCATTCGGTTACGCTGCTGATTATTTGGAAGAGATTGGCGCTCGAAAATTACCACCAAACAAATTAAATCATTATTGATCATTGCTTGCAAAAGTTTGTCACGGAACTTTCATTTTAAAGCACTTAGGATACTGTCCTAATCCTTTCAAAGAGATCGGCCCATGAGTATTACCAAAAAAGCAAATCCCCTTATTGAGCACTGCGGGTGATACATTTCTCTAAGAAGCTCAATTTCACATCAGTTGGGCGGTTCTCCCAAGCATTAGAGGTTCGTCCAAAATGACAGGCAAAGCAAAACATAACTGAGCCTTGCTTGAGATGAAGTACTCACTGATTCTCCAGCTTAAAGTCTTTCGGATACTATGTGGGACCGCATGGACTCGCCACATGTAAAGCCATTAGGAAACCGTTCCTGATCACTGGGAGGAGCTCGGCTCGTGAACAATGCCAAGAAAGCAAGCTCCAGTCCTGATCAGTGCTTGTGACAGAATGCGCTTTGAAGCCCCATTTTAAAGACCTTCGGACCCTATGTGGGCGCGATCTGAGGGAAAGTGCTCATCCGTGCGGAGACTCTTCATTACTAAAGCAATGTGGATTCCATCCTCACCATTTTGGGATAAATCAGCCAGTGAACGTTCCAAAAAAAGAAGACTTATTACTTAACCGTGAATGCTCTAAGGGGCTCTTCATTTTCAAACTTTTAGGCTACTGTGCTAATTCTTCACAGGTACTCGGAGAGCAAAGATTACTAGAAAAAAAATCATTGCTGGAAACAGTTTCTCAAGGAACCTCCATGTTTAAGCGGTTCGAAATCGGTCAGTGTTTGGGGGGGGGGGGTAATATGGTTGTTAAACTTAACTAACCAGAACTTTGTCCTGATTACTGCTTGTAACGAATTGCTAATTGAATCATCGTTCCTTGAACATTTCAAGCCAAGCAAACTTCATTACGGTTCAGTGCAGTTCTTATTGGGAAGTCACTTCTCGCTAGGGCTTAGGGGCCTAGAATTATGGCAAGAGATACAGAACTAGTACTAGGGATAGGGTTCCTCTAGGTACAGTTTCCAAATTAGGGTAGGCTTTGTGTGGGCCGAGGACCCCACTCTAGGTTTAGGTTTCCAATGGCTAGGCAAAGTGAGGTAAGCCTTCGAATCCCTATGGGGCGCGCGCACCGCCCTAGAGAATGGGGTCCTATATCTAGGGCCCTGTTCCCTAGGGGTTAAGGTCTAAGAGCGTAAGCCGTATGACGTAAGGGTTCCTATGCGTACCCCTCACCCCTCCTTGTTGCACGAGCCGTAGGGATTCCGACGTGGAAGGGCTGAAGCGACAGGGCCCGAGCTCCCTGTTAACCTGGGACGGAAAACAAAGGCTAGGGGAGGAGCGGTCGGAGCCTGTGATCTCGGCTGCCCAGTTGGAAAGCGCAGGGTCTCTGGACTGTGGGGAGAGAGAAGGCAGAGAGCCTACCTGGAGGCAGGGGAGACTTAGCTATAATGTGCGAAGGGAGGCCTGAGAGTCCTGAGACTTTCCTATGCTGTGTTCAGACGCTCAATAAACTTCCTGTTTTGTGTTGGCTCCGATCTAACGAACAGGGTTGCTTTATTCCCTCTGTGAGTGGAGGTCCCGAGGAGCAGAGCCAATAGACTCCCTGAGGGAGAGAAAAGCCCAAAGGGAGAGAAAAGCGTTATAAGGCTCGGTGGTCTACAGCAAACTCATTACTGATCCGACGCCTCACTTCTAAAGCAATTTGACTTCCCTCAAGCAGCTGGGAAAAAATCGGCAAGGGAAAATGACACTGAAAGAGACAGTTATAACTGGTCAGAGCTTGTGGACAATTTCTCAGGGAATCTTCTCCTTAAAACCATTCGGTTACGGTACTGATTATTTTGAAGAGATTGGCGCTCGAAAATTACCACCAAACAAATTAAATCATTATTGATCATTGCTTGCAAAAGTTTGTCAGGGAACTTTCATTTTAAAGCACTTAGGATACTGTCCTAATCCTTTCAAAGAGATCGGCCCATGAGTATTACCAAAAAAGCAAATCCCCTTATTGAGCACCACGGGTGATACATTTCTCTAAGAAGCTCAATTTCACATCAGTTGGGCGGTTCTCCCAAGCATTAGAGGTTCGTCCAAAATGACAGGCAAAGCAAAACATAACTGAGCCTTGCTTGAGATGAAGTACTCACTGATTCTCCAGCTTAAAGCCTTTCGGATACTATGTGGGACCGCATGGACTCGCCACATGTAAAGCCATTAGGAAACCGTTCCTGATCACTGGGAGGAGCTTGGTTCGTGAACAGTGCCAAGAAAGCAAGCTCCAGTCCTGATCAGTGCTTGTGACAGATTGCGCATTGAAGCCCCATTTTAAAGCCCTTCGGACCGTATGTGGGCGCGATCTGATGGAAGGTGCTCATCCGTGCGGAGACTCTTCATTACTAAAGCAATGTGGATTCCATCGTCACCATTTTGGGATAAATAGGCCAGTGAACGTTACAAAAAAAGAAGACTTATTACGAAACCGTGAATGCTCTAAGGGGCTCTTCATTTTCAAACTTTTAGGCTACTGTGCTAATTCTTCAAAGGTACTCGGAGAGCAAAGATTACTAGAAAAAAAATCATTGCTGGAAACAGTTTCTCAGGGAACCTTCATGTTTAAGCGGTTCGAAATCGGTCAGTGTTTTGGGGGGGGTGGGTAATATGGTTGTTAAACTTAACTAACCAGAACTTTGTCCTGATTACTGCTTGTAACGAATTGCTAATTGAATCATCGTTTCTTGAACATTTCAAACGAAGCAAACTTTATTACGGTTCAGTGCAGTTCTTATTGGGAAGTCACTTCTCGCTAGGCTTACAGGCCTAGAATTATGGCTAGAGATACAGAACTAGTACTAGGGATAGGGTTCCTTTAGGTACAGTTTCCAAATTAGGGTAGGCTTTGTTGTGGGCCGAGGACCCCACTCTAGGTTTAGGTTTCCAATGGCTAGGCAAAGTGAAGTAAGCCTTCGAATCCCTATGGGGAGCGCGAACCGCCCTAGGGAATGGGGGTCCTATATCTAGGGCTCTGTTCCCTAGAGCTTAAGGTCTAGAAGGGTAAGCCGTATGGCGTAAGATTTCCTATGCGTACCCCTCCCCCCTCCTTCTTCCACGAGCCGTAGGGATTCCGACGTGGAAGGGCTGAAGCGAGAGGGCCCCAGCTCCCTGTTTACCTGGGACGGAACACAAAGGCTAGGGGAGGAGCGATAGGAGCCTGTGATCTCGGCTGCCCAGTTAGGAAGCGCTGGGTCTCTCGACCATGGGAAGAGAAACGTCAGAGAGCCTACCTGGAGGCAGGGGATACTAAGCTATAATGTGCGAAAGGAGGCCTGAGGGTCCTGAGACTTTCCTATGCTGTGTTCAGATGCTCAATAAACTTCCTGTTTTATGTTGGCTCCGTTCTAACGAACAGGGTTGCTTTATCCCGTCTGTGAGTGGAGGTCCCGAGGAGCAGAGCCAGTAGACTCCCTGAGGGAGAGAAAAGCCCAAAGGGAGAGAAAAGCGTTATAAGGCTCGGTGGTAAGGGTCTACAGCAACCTCATTACTGATCCGACGCGTCACTTCTAAAGCAATTTGACTTCCCTCAAGCAGTTGGGAAAAAATCGGTTAGGGAAAATTACAATCAAAGAGACAGTTATAACTGGTCAGAGCTTGTGGACAATTTCTCAGGGAATCTTCTCCTTAAAGCCATTCGTTACGGTGCTGACTATTTGGAAGAGATTGGCGCTCGGTAATTACAACCAAACAAATAAAATCATTATTGATCATTGCTTGGAAAAGTTTGTCAGAGAACTTTTATTTTAAAGCACTTAGGATACTGTCCTAATCTTTTCAAAGACATCGGCCCATGAGTATTACCAAAAAAGCCAATCTCCTTATTGAGCACTGCGGGTGATACATTTCTCTAAGAAGCTCAATTTCACATCAGTTGGGCGGTTCTCCCAAGCATTAGAGGTTCGTCCAAAATGACAGGCAAAGCAAAACATAACTGAGCCTTGCTTGAGATGAAGTACTCACTGATTCTCCAGCTTAAAGCCTTTCGGATACTATGTGGGACCGCATGGACTCGCCACATGTAAAGCCATTAGGAAACCGTTCCTGATCACTGGGAGGAGCTCGGCTCGTGAACAGTGCCAAGAAAGCAAGCTCCAGTCCTGATCAGTGCTTGTGACAGAATGCGCATTGAAGCCCCATTTTAAAGACCTTCGGACCCTATGTGGGCGCGATCTGAGGGAAAGTGCTCATCCGTGCGGAGACTCTTCATTACTAAAGCAATGTGGATTCCATCCTCACCATTTTGGGATAAATCAGCCAGTGAACGTTCCAAAAAAAGAAGACTTATTACTTAACCGTGAATGCTCTAAGGGGCTCTTCATTTTCAAACTTTAAGGTTACTGTGCTAATTCTTCACAGGTACTCGGAGATCGAAGATTACCAGAAAAAAAATCATTGCTGGAAAAACTTTCTCATCGAGCCTTCATGTTTAAGCGGTTCGAAATCGGTCAGCGTTAGGGGGGTGGGTAACATGGTTGTTAAACTTAACTAACCAGAACTTTGTCCTGATTACTGCTTGTAACGAATTGCTAATTGAATCATCGTTCCTTGAACATTTCAAGCCAAGCAAACTTCATTACGGTTCAGTGCAGTTCTTATTGGGAAGTCACTTCTCGCTAGGGCTTAGGGGCCTAGAATTATGGCAAGAGATACAGAACTAGTACTAGGGATAGGGTTCCTCTAGGTACAGTTTCCAAATTAGGGTAGGCTTTGTGTGGGCCGAGGACCCCACTCTAGGTTTAGGTTTCCAATGGCTAGGCAAAGTGAGGTAAGCCTTCGAATCCCTATGGGGCGCGCGCACCGCCCTAGAGAATGGGGTCCTATATCTAGGGCCCTGTTCCCTAGGGGTTAAGGTCTAAGAGCGTAAGCCGTATGGCGTAAGGGTTCCTATGCGTAACCCTCACCCCTCCTTGTTGCACGAGCCGTAGGGATTCCGACGTGGAAGGGCTGAAGCGAGAGGGCCCCAGCTCCCTGTTAACCTGGGACGGAAAACAAAGGCTAGGGGAGGAGCGGTCGGAGCCTGTGATCTCGGCTGCCCAGTTGGAAAGCGCAGGGTCTCTGGACTGTGGGGAGAGAGAAGGCAGAGAGCCTACCTGGAGGCAGGGGAGACTTAGCTATAATGTGCGAAGGGAGGCCTGAGAGTCCTGAGACTTTCCTATGCTGTGTTCAGATGCTCAATAAACTTCCTGTTTTGTGTTGGCTCCGATCTAACGAACAGGGTTGCTTTATTCCCTCTGTGAGTGGAGGTCCCGAGGAGCAGAGCCAATAGACTCCCTGAGGGAGAGAAAAGCCCAAAGGGAGAGAAAAGCGTTATAAGGCTCGGTGGTCTACAGCAAACTCATTACTGATCCGACGTGTCACTTCTAAAGCAATTTGACTTCCCTCAAGCAGCTGGGAAAAAATCGGCAAGGGAAAATGACAATTATAGAGACAGTTATAACTGGTCAGAGCTTGTGGGCAATTTCTCAGGGAATCTTCTCCTTAAAACCATTCGGTTACGTTGCTGATTATTTGGAAGAGATTGGCGCTCGAAAATTACCACCAAACAAATTAAATCATTATTGATCATTGCTTGCAAAAGTTTGTCACGGAACTTTCATTTTAAAGCACTTAGGATACTGTCCTAATCCTTTCAAAGAGATCGGCCCATGAGTATTACCAAAAAAGCAAATCCCCTTATTGAGCACTGCGGGTGATACATTTCTCTAAGAAGCTCAATTTCACATCAGTTGGGCGGTTCTCCCAAGCATTAGAGGTTCGTCCAAAATGACAGGCAAAGCAAAACATAACTGAGCCTTGCTTGAGATGAAGTACTCACTGATTCTCCAGCTTAAAGTCTTTCGGATACTATGTGGGACCGCATGGACTCGCCTCATGTAAAGCCATTAGGAAACCGTTCCTGATCACTGGGAGGAGCTCGGCTCGTGAACAATGCCAAGAAAGCAAGCTCCAGTCCTGATCAGTGCTTGTGACAGAATGCGCATTGAAGCCCCATTTTAAAGACCTTCGGACCCTATGTGGGCGCGATCTGAGGGAAAGTGCTCATCCGTGCGGAGACTCTTCATTACTAAAGCAATGTGGATTCCATCCTCACCATTTTGGGATAAATCAGCCAGTGAACGTTCCAAAAAAAGAAGACTTATTACTTAACCGTGAATGCTCTAAGGGGCTCTTCATTTTCAAACTTTTAGGCTACTGTGCTAATTCTTCACAGGTACTCGGAGAGCAAAGATTACTAGAAAAAAAATCATTGCTGGAAACAGTTTCTCAAGGAACCTCCATGTTTAAGCGGTTCGAAATCGGTCAGTGTTTGGGGGGGGGGTAATATGGTTGTTAAACTTAACTAACCAGAACTTTGTCCTGATTACTGCTTGTAACGAATTGCTAATTGAATCATCGTTTCTTGAACATTTTAAACGAAGCAAACTTTATTACGGTTGAATCCAGTTCTTATTGGGAAGTCACTTCTCGCTAGGCTTAGGGGCCTAGAACTATGGCTAGAGATACAGAACGAGTACTAGGGATAGGGTTCCTCTAGGTACAGTTTCCAAATTAGGGTAGGCTTTGTGTGGGCCGAGGACCCCACTCTAGGTTTAGGTTTCCAATGGCTAGGCAAAGTGAGGTAAGCCTTCGAATCCCTATGGGGCGCGCGCACCGCCCTAGGAATGGGGTCCTATATCTAGGGCCCTGTTCCCTAGGGGTTAAGGTCTAAGAGCGTAAGCCGTATGGCGTAAGGGTTCCTATGCGTACCCCTCACCCCTCCTTGTTGCACGAGCCGTAGGGATTCCGACGTGGAAGGGCTGAAGCGACAGGGCCCGAGCTCCCTGTTAACCTGGGACGGAAAACAAAGGCTAGGGGAGGAGCGGTCGGAGCCTGTGATCTCGGCTGCCCAGTTGGAAAGCGCAGGGTCTCTGGACTGTGGGGAGAGAGAAGGCAGAGAGCCTACCTGGAGGCAGGGGAGACTTAGCTATAATGTGCGAAGGGAGGCCTGAGAGTCCTGAGACTTTCCTATGCTGTGTTCAGACGCTCAATAAACTTCCTGTTTTGTGTTGGCTCCGATCTAACGAACAGGGTTGCTTTATTCCCTCTGTGAGTGGAGGTCCCGAGGAGCAGAGCCAATAGACTCCCTGAGGGAGAGAAAAGCCCAAAGGGAGAGAAAAGCGTTATAAGGCTCGGTGGTCTACAGCAAACTCATTACTGATCCGACGCCTCACTTCTAAAGCAATTTGACTTCCCTCAAGCAGCTGGGAAAAAATCGGCAAGGGAAAATGACACTTAAAGAGACAGTTATAACTGGTCAGAGCTTGTGGACAATTTCTCAGGGAATCTTCTCCTTAAAACCATTCGGTTACGTTGCTGATTATTTGGAAGAGATTGGCGCTCGAAAATTACCACCAAACAAATTAAATCATTATTGATCATTGCTTGCAAAAGTTTGTCACGGAACTTTCATTTTAAAGCACTTAGGATACTGTCCTAATCCTTTCAAAGAGATCGGCCCATGAGTATTACCAAAAAAGCAAATCCCCTTATTGAGCACTGCGGGTGATACATTTCTCTAAGAAGCTCAATTTCACATCAGTTGGGCGGTTCTCCCAAGCATTAGAGGTTCGTCCAAAATGACAGGCAAAGCAAAACATAACTGAGCCTTGCTTGAGATGAAGTACTCACTGATTCTCCAGCTTAAAGTCTTTCGGATACTATGTGGGACCGCATGGACTCGCCACATGTAAAGCCATTAGGAAACCGTTCCTGATCACTGGGAGGAGCTCGGCTCGTGAACAATGCCAAGAAAGCAAGCTCCAGTCCTGATCAGTGCTTGTGACAGAATGCGCATTGAAGCCCCATTTTAAAGACCTTCGGACCCTATGTGGGCGCGATCTGAGGGAAAGTGCTCATCCGTGCGGAGACTCTTCATTACTAAAGCAATGTGGATTCCATCCTCACCATTTTGGGATAAATCAGCCAGTGAACGTTCCAAAAAAAGAAGACTTATTACTTAACCGTGAATGCTCTAAGGGGCTCTTCATTTTCAAACTTTTAGGCTACTGTGCTAATTCTTCACAGGTACTCGGAGATCGAAGATTACCAGAAAAAAAATCATTGCTGGAAAAAGTTTCTCATGGAGCCTTCATGTTTAAGCGGTTCGAAATCGGTCAGCGTTAGGGGGGTGGGTAACATGGTTGTTAAACTTAACTAACCAGAACTTTGTCCTGATTACTGCTTGTAACGAATTGCTAATTGAATCATCGTTCCTTGAACATTTCAAGCCAAGCAAACTTCATTACGGTTCAGTGCAGTTCTTATTGGGAAGTCACTTCTCGCTAGGGCTTAGTGGCCTAGAATTATGGCAAAAGATACAGAACTAGTACTAGGGATAGGGTTCCTCTAGGTACAGTTTCCAAATTAGGGTAGGCTTTGTGTGGGCCGAGGACCCCACTCTAGGTTTAGGTTTCCAATGGCTAGGCAAAGTGAGGTAAGCCTTCGAATCCCTATGGGGCGCGCGCACAGCCCTAGGGAATGGGGTCCTATATCTAGGGCCCTGTTCCCTAGGGGTTAAGGTCTATAAGGGTAAGCCGTATAGCGTAAGATTTCCTATGCGTACCCATCCCCCCTCCTTCTTCCACGAGCCGTAGGGATTCCGACGTGGAAGGGCTGAAGCGAGAGGGCTCCAGCTCCCTGTTTACCTGGGACGGAACACAAAGGCTAGGGGAGGAGCGATTGGAGCCTGTGATCTCGGCTGCCCAGTTAGGAAGCGCTGGGTCTCTCGACCGTGGGAAGAGAGACGTCAGAGAGCCTACCTGGAGGCAGGGGATACTAAGCTATAATGTGCGAAAGGAGGCCTGAGGGTCCTGAGACTTTCCTATGCTGTGTTCAGATGGTCAATAAACTTCCTGTTTTATGTTAAAAGCAACAGAGGGTCCTGTGGCACCTTTGAGACTAACAGAAGTATTGGGAGCATAAGGTTTCGTGGGTAAGAACCTAGGTACAGTTTCCAAATTAGGGTAGGCTTTGTGTGGGCCGAGGACCCCACTCTAGGTTTAGGTTTCCAATGGCTAGGCAAAGTGAGGTAAGCCTTCGAATCCCTATGGGACGCGCGCACCGCCCTAGGGAAAGGGGTCCTATATCTAGGGCCCTGTTCCCTAGGGGTTAAGGTCTAAGAGCGTAAGCCGTATGGCGTAAGGGTTCCTATGCGTAACCCTCCCCCCTCCTTGTTGCACGAGCCGTAGGGATTCCGACGTGGAAGGGCTGAAGCGAGAGGGCCCCAGCTCCCTGTTAACCTGGGACGGAAAACAAAGGCTAGGGGAGGAGCGGTCGGAGCCTGTGATCTCGGCTGCCCAGTTGGAAAGCGCAGGGTCTCTGGACTGTGGGGAGAGAGAAGGCAGAGAGCCTACCTGGAGGCAGGGGAGACTTAGCTATAATGTGCGAAGGGAGGCCTGAGAGTCCTGAGACTTTCCTATGCTGTGTTCAGATGCTCAATAAACTTCCTGTTTTGTGTTGGCTCCGATCTAACGAACAGGGTTGCTTTATTCCCTCTGTGAGTGGAGGTCCCGAGGAGCAGAGCCAATAGACTCCCTGAGGGAGAGAAAAGCCCAAAGGGAGAGAAAAGCGTTATAAGGCTCGGTGGTCTACAGCAAACTCATTACTGATCCGACGTGTCACTTCTAAAGCAATTTGACTTCCCTCAAGCAGCTGGGAAAAAATCGGCAAGGGAAAATGACAATTAAAGAGACAGTTATAACTGGTCAGAGCTTGTGGACAATTTCTCAGGGAATCTTCTCCTTAAAACCATTCGGTTACGTTGCTGATTATTTGGAAGAGATTGGCGCTCGAAAATTACCACCAAACAAATAAAATCATTATTGATCATTGCTTGGAAAAGTTTTAATCGGAACTTTCATTTTAAAGCACTTAGGATACTGTCCTATTCATTTGAAAGAGATCGGCCCATGAACATTACCAAAAAAAGCAAATCTCCTTATTGAGCACCACGGGTGATACATTTCTCTAAGAAGCTCAATTTCACATCAGTTGGGCGGTTCTCCCAAGCATTAGAGGTTCGTCCAAAATGACAGACAAAGCAAAACATAACTGAGCCTTGCTTGAGATGAAGTACTCACTGATTCTCCAGCTTAAAGCCTTTCGGATACTATGTGGGACCGCATGGACTCGCCACATGTAAAGCCATTAGGAAACCGTTCCTGATCACTGGGAGGAGCTCGGCTCGTGAACAGTGCCAAGAAAGCAAGCTCCAGTCCTGATCAGTGCTTGTGACAGAATGCGCATTGAAGCCCCATTTTAAAGCCCTTCGGACCCTATGTGGGCGCGATCTGAGGGAAGGTGCTCATCCGTGCGGAGACTCTTCATTACTAAAGCAATGTGGATTCCATCCTCACCATTTTGGGATAAATCAGCCAGTGAATGTTCCAAAAAAAGAAGACTTATTACTTAACCGTGAATGCTCTAAGGGGCTCTTCATTTTCAAACTTTTAGGCTACTGTGATAATTCTTCACAGGTACTCGGAGATCGAAGATTACCAGAATAAAAATCATTGCTGGAAAAAGTTTCTCATGGAGCCTTCATGTTTAAGCGGTTCGAAATCGGTCAGCGTTGGGGGGGGGTAACATGGTTGTTAAACTTAACTAACCAGAACTTTGTCCTGCTTACTACTTGTAACGAATTGCTAATTGAATCATCGTTCCTTGAACATTTCAAGCCAAGCAAACTTCATTACGGTTCAGTGCAGTTCTTATTGGGAGTCACTTCTCGCTAGGGCTTAGGGGCCTAGAATTATGGCAAGAGATACAGAACTAGTACTAGGGATAGGGTTCCTCTAGGTACAGTTTCCAAATTAGGGTAGGCTTTGTGTGGGCCGAGGACCCCACTCTAGGTTTAGGTTTCCAATGGCTAGGCAAAGTGAGGTAAGCCTTCGAATCCCTATGGGGCGCGCGCACAGCCCTAGGGAATGGGGTCCTATATCTAGGGCCCTGTTCCCTAGGGGTTAAGGTCTATAAGGGTAAGCCGTATGGCGTAAGATTTCCTATGCGTACCCCTCACCCCTCCTTGTTGCACGAGCCGTAGGGATTCCGACGTGGAAGGGCTGAAGCGAGAGGGCCCCAGCTCCCTGTTAACCTGGGACGGAAAACAAAGGCTAGGGGAGGAGCGGTCGGAGCCTGTGATCTCGGCTGCCCAGTTGGAAAGCGCAGGGTCTCTGGACTGTGGGGAGAGAGAAGGCAGAGAGCCTACCTGGAGGCAGGGGAGACTTAGCTATAATGTGCGAAGGGAGGCCTGAGAGTCCTGAGACTTTCCTATGCTGTGTTCAGACGCTCAATAAACTTCCTGTTTTGTGTTGGCTCCGATCTAACGAACAGGGTTGTTTTATTCCCTCTGTGAGTGGAGGTCCCGAGGAGCAGAGCCAATAGACTCCCTGAGGGAGAGAAAAGCCCAAAGGGAGAGAAAAGCGTTATAAGGCTCGGTGGTCTACAGCAAACTCATTACTGATCCGACGTGTCACTTCTAAAGCAATTTGACTTCCCTCAAGCAGCTGGGAAAAAATCGGCTAGGGAAAATTACAATCAAAGAGACAGTTATAACTGGTCAGAGCTTGTGGACAATTTCTCAGGGAATCTTCTCCTTAAAACCATTCGGTTACGGTACTGATTATTTTGAAGAGATTGGCGCTCGAAAATTACCACCAAACAAATTAAATCATTATTGATCATTGCTTGCAAAAGTTTGTCAGGGAACTTTCATTTTAAAGCACTTAGGATACTGTCCTAATCCTTTCAAAGAGATCGGCCCATGAGTATTACCAAAAAAGCAAATCCCCTTATTGAGCACCACGGGTGATACATTTCTCTAAGAAGCTCAATTTCACATCAGTTGGGCGGTTCTCCCAAGCATTAGAGGTTCGTCCAAAATGACAGGCAAAGCAAAACATAACTGAGCCTTGCTTGAGATGAAGTACTCACTGATTCTCCAGCTTAAAGCCTTTCGGATACTATGTGGGACCGCATGGACTCGCCACATGTAAAGCCATTAGGAAACCGTTCCTGATCACTGGGAGGAGCTTGGTTCGTGAACAGTGCCAAGAAAGCAAGCTCCAGTCCTGATCAGTGCTTGTGACAGAATGCGCATTGAAGCCCCATTTTAAAGCCCTTCGGACCGTATGTGGGCGCGATCTGAGGGAAGGTGCTCATCCGTGCGGAGACTCTTCATTACTAAAGCAATGTGGATTCCATCGTCACCATTTTGGGATAAATAGGCCAGTGAACGTTACAAAAAAAGAAGACTTATTACGAAACCGTGAATGCTCTAAGGGGCTCTTCATTTTCAAACTTTTAGGCTACTGTGCTAATTCTTCAAAGGTACTCGGAGAGCAAAGGTTACTAGAAAAAAAATCATTGCTGGAAACAGTTTCTCAGGGAACCTTCATGTTTAAGCGGTTCGAAATCGGTCAGTGTTTTGGGGGGGGGTGGGTAATATGGTTGTTAAACTTAACTAACCAGAACTTTGTCCTGATTACTGCTTGTAACGAATTGCTAATTGAATCATCGTTTCTTGAACATTTCAAACGAAGCAAACTTTATTACGGTTCAGTGCAGTTCTTATTGGGAAGTCACTTCTCGCTAGGCTTACAGGCCTAGAATTATGGCTAGAGATACAGAACTAGTACTAGGGATAGGGTTCCTTTAGGTACAGTTTCCAAATTAGGGTAGGCTTTGTTGTGGGCCGAGGACCCCACTCTAGGTTTAGGTTTCCAATGGCTAGGCAAAGTGAAGTAAGCCTTCGAATCCCTATGGGGAGCGCGAACCGCCCTAGGGAATGGGGGTCCTATATCTAGGGCTCTGTTCCCTAGAGCTTAAGGTCTAGAAGGGTAAGCCGTATGGCGTAAGATTTCCTATGCGTAACCCTCCCCCCTCCTTGTTGCACGAGCCGTAGGGATTCCGACGTGGAAGGGCTGAAGCGAGAGGGCCCCAGCTCCCTGTTTACCTGGGACGGAACACAAAGGCTAGGGGAGGAGCGATTGGAGCCTGTGATCTCGGCTGCCCAGTTAGGAAGCGCTGGGTCTCTCGACCATGGGAAGAGAAACGTCAGAGAGCCTACCTGGAGGCAGGGGAGACTTAGCTATAATGTGCGAAGGGAGGCCTGAGAGTCCTGAGACTTTCCTATGCTGTGTTCAGATGCTCAATAAACTTCCTGTTTTGTGTTGGCTCCGATCTAACGAACAGGGTTGCTTTATTCCCTCTGTGAGTGGAGGTCCCGAGGAGCAGAGCCAATAGACTCCCTGAGGGAGAGAAAAGCCCAAAGGGAGAGAAAAGCGTTATAAGGCTCGGTGGTCTACAGCAAACTCATTACTGATCCGACGTGTCACTTCTAAAGCAATTTGACTTCCCTCAAGCAGCTGGGAAAAAATCGGCAAGGGAAAATGACAATTATAGAGACAGTTATAACTGGTCAGAGCTTGTGGGCAATTTCTCAGGGAATCTTCTCCTTAAAACCATTCGGTTACGTTGCTGATTATTTGGAAGAGATTGGCGCTCGAAAATTACCACCAAACAAATTAAATCATTATTGATCATTGCTTGCAAAAGTTTGTCACGGAACTTTCATTTTAAAGCACTTAGGATACTGTCCTAATCCTTTCAAAGAGATCGGCCCATGAGTATTACCAAAAAAGCAAATCCCCTTATTGAGCACTGCGGGTGATACATTTCTCTAAGAAGCTCAATTTCACATCAGTTGGGCGGTTCTCCCAAGCATTAGAGGTTCGTCCAAAATGACAGGCAAAGCAAAACATAACTGAGCCTTGCTTGAGATGAAGTACTCACTGATTCTCCAGCTTAAAGTCTTTCGGATACTATGTGGGACCGCATGGACTCGCCACATGTAAAGCCATTAGGAAACCGTTCCTGATCACTGGGAGGAGCTCGGCTCGTGAACAATGCCAAGAAAGCAAGCTCCAGTCCTGATCAGTGCTTGTGACAGAATGCGCATTGAAGCCCCATTTTAAAGACCTTCGGACCCTATGTGGGCGCGATCTGAGGGAAAGTGCTCATCCGTGCGGAGACTCTTCATTACTAAAGCAATGTGGATTCCATCCTCACCATTTTGGGATAAATCAGCCAGTGAACGTTCCAAAAAAAGAAGACTTATTACTTAACCGTGAATGCTCTAAGGGGCTCTTCATTTTCAAACTTTTAGGCTACTGTGCTAATTCTTCACAGGTACTCGGAGAGCAAAGATTACTAGAAAAAAAATCATTGCTGGAAACAGTTTCTCAAGGAACCTCCATGTTTAAGCGGTTCGAAATCGGTCAGTGTTTGGGGGGGGGGGGGTAATATGGTTGTTAAACTTAACTAACCAGAACTTTGTCCTGATTACTGCTTGTAACGAATTGCTAATTGAATCATCGTTCCTTGAACATTTCAAGCCAAGCAAACTTCATTACGGTTCAGTGCAGTTCTTATTGGGAAGTCACTTCTCGCTAGGGCTTAGGGGCCTAGAATTATGGCAAGAGATACAGAACTAGTACTAGGGATAGGGTTCCTCTAGGTACAGTTTCCAAATTAGGGTAGGCTTTGTGTGGGCCGAGGACCCCACTCTAGGTTTAGGTTTCCAATGGCTAGGCAAAGTGAGGTAAGCCTTCGAATCCCTATGGGGCGCGCGCACCGCCCTAGGAATGGGGTCCTATATCTAGGGCCCTGTTCCCTAGGGGTTAAGGTCTAAGAGCGTAAGCCGTATGGCGTAAGGGTTCCTATGCGTACCCCTCACCCCTCCTTGTTGCACGAGCCGTAGGGATTCCGACGTGGAAGGGCTGAAGCGACAGGGCCCGAGCTCCCTGTTAACCTGGGACGGAAAACAAAGGCTAGGGGAGGAGCGGTCGGAGCCTGTGATCTCGGCTGCCCAGTTGGAAAGCGCAGGGTCTCTGGACTGTGGGGAGAGAGAAGGCAGAGAGCCTACCTGGAGGCAGGGGAGACTTAGCTATAATGTGCGAAGGGAGGCCTGAGAGTCCTGAGACTTTCCTATGCTGTGTTCAGACGCTCAATAAACTTCCTGTTTTGTGTTGGCTCCGATCTAACGAACAGGGTTGCTTTATTCCCTCTGTGAGTGGAGGTCCCGAGGAGCAGAGCCAATAGACTCCCTGAGGGAGAGAAAAGCCCAAAGGGAGAGAAAAGCGTTATAAGGCTCGGTGGTCTACAGCAAACTCATTACTGATCCGACGCCTCACTTCTAAAGCAATTTGACTTCCCTCAAGCAGCTGGGAAAAGATCGGCAAGGGAAAATGACACTTAAAGAGACAGTTATAACTGGTCAGAGCTTGTGGACAATTTCTCAGGGAATCTTCTCCTTAAAACCATTCGGTTACGTTGCTGATTATTTGGAAGAGATTGGCGCTCGAAAATTACCACCAAACAAATTAAATCATTATTGATCATTGCTTGCAAAAGTTTGTCACGGAACTTTCATTTTAAAGCACTTAGGATACTGTCCTAATCCTTTCAAAGAGATCGGCCCATGAGTATTACCAAAAAAGCAAATCCCCTTATTGAGCACTGCGGGTGATACATTTCTCTAAGAAGCTCAATTTCACATCAGTTGGGCGGTTCTCCCAAGCATTAGAGGTTCGTCCAAAATGACAGGCAAAGCAAAACATAACTGAGCCTTGCTTGAGATGAAGTACTCACTGATTCTCCAGCTTAAAGTCTTTCGGATACTATGTGGGACCGCATGGACTCGCCACATGTAAAGCCATTAGGAAACCGTTCCTGATCACTGGGAGGAGCTCGGCTCGTGAACAATGCCAAGAAAGCAAGCTCCAGTCCTGATCAGTGCTTGTGACAGAATGCGCATTGAAGCCCCATTTTAAAGACCTTCGGACCCTATGTGGGCGCGATCTGAGGGAAAGTGCTCATCCGTGCGGAGACTCTTCATTACTAAAGCAATGTGGATTCCATCCTCACCATTTTGGGATAAATCAGCCAGTGAACGTTCCAAAAAAAGAAGACTTATTACTTAACCGTGAATGCTCTAAGGGGCTCTTCATTTTCAAACTTTTAGGCTACTGTGCTAATTCTTCACAGGTACTCGGATATCGAAGATTACCAGAAAAAAAATCATTGCTGGAAAAAGTTTCTCATGGAGCCTTCATGTTTAAGCGGTTCGAAATCGGTCAGCGTTAGGGGGGTGGGTAACATGGTTGTTAAACTTAACTAACCAGAACTTTGTCCTGATTACTGCTTGTAACGAATTGCTAATTGAATCATCGTTCCTTGAACATTTCAAGCCAAGCAAACTTCATTACGGTTCAGTGCAGTTCTTATTGGGAAGTCACTTCTCGCTAGGGCTTAGTGGCCTAGAATTATGGCAAAAGATACAGAACTAGTACTAGGGATAGGGTTCCTCTAGGTACAGTTTCCAAATTAGGGTAGGCTTTGTGTGGGCCGAGGACCCCACTCTAGGTTTAGGTTTCCAATGGCTAGGCAAAGTGAGGTAAGCCTTCGAATCCCTATGGGGCGCGCGCACAGCCCTAGGGAATGGGGTCCTATATCTAGGGCCCTGTTCCCTAGGGGTTAAGGTCTATAAGGGTAAGCCGTATAGCGTAAGATTTCCTATGCGTACCCATCCCCCCTCCTTCTTCCACGAGCCGTAGGGATTCCGACGTGGAAGGGCTGAAGCGAGAGGGCTCCAGCTCCCTGTTTACCTGGGACGGAACACAAAGGCTAGGGGAGGAGCGATTGGAGCCTGTGATCTCGGCTGCCCAGTTAGGAAGCGCTGGGTCTCTCGACCGTGGGAAGAGAGACGTCAGAGAGCCTACCTGGAGGCAGGGGATACTAAGCTATAATGTGCGAAAGGAGGCCTGAGGGTCCTGAGACTTTCCTATGCTGTGTTCAGATGGTCAATAAACTTCCTGTTTTATGTTAAAAGCAACAGAGGGTCCTGTGGCACCTTTGAGACTAACAGAAGTATTGGGAGCATAAGGTTTCGTGGGTAAGAACCTAGGTACAGTTTCCAAATTAGGGTAGGCTTTGTGTGGGCCGAGGACCCCACTCTAGGTTTAGGTTTCCAATGGCTAGGCAAAGTGAGGTAAGCCTTCGAATCCCTATGGGACGCGCGCACCGCCCTAGGGAAAGGGGTCCTATATCTAGGGCCCTGTTCCCTAGGGGTTAAGGTCTAAGAGCGTAAGCCGTATGGCGTAAGATTTCCTATGCGTACCCCTCCCCCCTCCTTGTTGCACGAGCCGTAGGGATTCCGACGTGGAAGGGCTGAAGCGAGAGGGCCCCAGCTCCCTGTTAACCTGGGACGGAAAACAAAGGCTAGGGGAGGAGCGGTCGGAGCCTGTGATCTCGGCTGCCCAGTTGGAAAGCGCAGGGTCTCTGGACTGTGGGGAGAGAGAAGGCAGAGAGCCTACCTGGAGGCAGGGGAGACTTAGCTATAATGTGCGAAGGGAGGCCTGAGAGTCCTGAGACTTTCCTATGCTGTGTTCAGATGCTCAATAAACTTCCTGTTTTGTGTTGGCTCAGATCTAACGAACAGGGTTGCTTTATTCCCTCTGTGAGTGGAGGTCCCGAGGAACAGAGCCAATAGACTCCCTGAGGGAGAGAAAAGCCCAAAGGGAGAGAAAAGCGTTATAAGGCTCGGTGGTCTACAGCAAACTCATTACTGATCCGACGTGTCACTTCTAAAGCAATTTGACTTCCCTCAAGCAGCTGGGAAAAAATCGGCAAGGGAAAATGACAATTAAAGAGACAGTTATAACTGGTCAGAGCTTGTGGACAATTTCTCAGGGAATCTTCTCCTTAAAACCATTCGGTTACGTTGCTGATTATTTGGAAGAGATTGGCGCTCGAAAATTACCACCAAACAAATAAAATCATTATTGATCATTGCTTGGAAAAGTTTTAATCGGAACTTTCATTTTAAAGCACTTAGGATACTGTCCTATTCATTTGAAAGAGATCGGCCCATGAACATTACCAAAAAAAGCAAATCTCCTTATTGAGCACCACGGGTGATACATTTCTCTAAGAAGCTCAATTTCACATCAGTTGGGCGGTTCTCCCAAGCATTAGAGGTTCGTCCAAAATGACAGACAAAGCAAAACATAACTGAGCCTTGCTTGAGATGAAGTACTCACTGATTCTCCAGCTTAAAGCCTTTCGGATACTATGTGGGACCGCATGGACTCGCCACATGTAAAGCCATTAGGAAACCGTTCCTGATCACTGGGAGGAGCTCGGCTCGTGAACAGTGCCAAGAAAGCAAGCTCCAGTCCTGATCAGTGCTTGTGACAGAATGCGCATTGAAGCCCCATTTTAAAGCCCTTCGGACCCTATGTGGGCGCGATCTGAGGGAAGGTGCTCATCCGTGCGGAGACTCTTCATTACTAAAGCAATGTGGATTCCATCCTCACCATTTTGGGATAAATCAGCCAGTGAATGTTCCAAAAAAAGAAGACTTATTACTTAACCGTGAATGCTCTAAGGGGCTCTTCATTTTCAAACTTTTAGGCTACTGTGATAATTCTTCACAGGTACTCGGAGATCGAAGATTACCAGAATAAAAATCATTGCTGGAAAAAGTTTCTCATGGAGCCTCCATGTTTAAGCGGTTCGAAATCGGTCAGCGTTGGGGGGGGGGTAACATGGTTGTTAAACTTAACTAACCAGAACTTTGTCCTGCTTACTACTTGTAACGAATTGCTAATTGAATCATCGTTCCTTGAACATTTCAAGCCAAGCAAACTTCATTACGGTTCAGTGCAGTTCTTATTGGGAGTCACTTCTCGCTAGGGCTTAGGGGCCTAGAATTATGGCAAGAGATACAGAACTAGTACTAGGGATAGGGTTCCTCTAGGTACAGTTTCCAAATTAGGGTAGGCTTTGTGTGGGCCGAGGACCCCACTCTAGGTTTAGGTTTCCAATGGCTAGGCAAAGTGAGGTAAGCCTTCGAATCCCTATGGGGCGCGCGCACAGCCCTAGGGAATGGGGTCCTATATCTAGGGCCCTGTTCCCTAGGGGTTAAGGTCTATAAGGGTAAGCCGTATGGCGTAAGATTTCCTATGCGTACCCCTCACCCCTCCTTGTTGCACGAGCCGTAGGGATTCCGACGTGGAAGGGCTGAAGCGAGAGGGCCCCAGCTCCCTGTTAACCTGGGACGGAAAACAAAGGCTAGGGGAGGAGCGGTCGGAGCCTGTGATCTCGGCTGCCCAGTTGGAAAGCGCAGGGTCTCTGGACTGTGGGGAGAGAGAAGGCAGAGAGCCTACCTGGAGGCAGGGGAGACTTAGCTATAATGTGCGAAGGGAGGCCTGAGAGTCCTGAGACTTTCCTATGCTGTGTTCAGACGCTCAATAAACTTCCTGTTTTGTGTTGGCTCCGATCTAACGAACAGGGTTGTTTTATTCCCTCTGTGAGTGGAGGTCCCGAGGAGCAGAGCCAATAGACTCCCTGAGGGAGAGAAAAGCCCAAAGGGAGAGAAAAGCGTTATAAGGCTCGGTGGTCTACAGCAAACTCATTACTGATCCGACGTGTCACTTCTAAAGCAATTTGACTTCCCTCAAGCAGCTGGGAAAAAATCGGCTAGGGAAAATTACAATCAAAGAGACAGTTATAACTGGTCAGAGCTTGTGGACAATTTCTCAGGGAATCTTCTCCTTAAAACCATTCGGTTACGGTACTGATTATTTTGAAGAGATTGGCGCTCGAAAATTACCACCAAACAAATTAAATCATTATTGATCATTGCTTGCAAAAGTTTGTCAGGGAACTTTCATTTTAAAGCACTTAGGATACTGTCCTAATCCTTTCAAAGAGATCGGCCCATGAGTATTACCAAAAAAGCAAATCCCCTTATTGAGCACCACGGGTGATACATTTCTCTAAGAAGCTCAATTTCACATCAGTTGGGCGGTTCTCCCAAGCATTAGAGGTTCGTCCAAAATGACAGGCAAAGCAAAACATAACTGAGCCTTGCTTGAGATGAAGTACTCACTGATTCTCCAGCTTAAAGCCTTTCGGATACTATGTGGGACCGCATGGACTCGCCACATGTAAAGCCATTAGGAAACCGTTCCTGATCACTGGGAGGAGCTTGGTTCGTGAACAGTGCCAAGAAAGCAAGCTCCAGTCCTGATCAGTGCTTGTGACAGAATGCGCATTGAAGCCCCATTTTAAAGCCCTTCGGACCGTATGTGGGCGCGATCTGAGGGAAGGTGCTCATCCGTGCGGAGACTCTTCATTACTAAAGCAATGTGGATTCCATCGTCACCATTTTGGGATAAATAGGCCAGTGAACGTTACAAAAAAAGAAGACTTATTACGAAACCGTGAATGCTCTAAGGGGCTCTTCATTTTCAAACTTTTAGGCTACTGTGCTAATTCTTCAAAGGTACTCGGAGAGCAAAGATTACTAGAAAAAAAATCATTGCTGGAAACAGTTTCTCAGGGAACCTTCATGTTTAAGCGGTTCGAAATCGGTCAGTGTTTTGGGGGGGGTGGGTAATATGGTTGTTAAACTTAACTAACCAGAACTTTGTCCTGATTACTGCTTGTAACGAATTGCTAATTGAATCATCGTTTCTTGAACATTTCAAACGAAGCAAACTTTATTACGGTTCAGTGCAGTTCTTATTGGGAAGTCACTTCTCGCTAGGCTTACAGGCCTAGAATTATGGCTAGAGATACAGAACTAGTACTAGGGATAGGGTTCCTTTAGGTACAGTTTCCAAATTAGGGTAGGCTTTGTTGTGGGCCGAGGACCCCACTCTAGGTTTAGGTTTCCAATGGCTAGGCAAAGTGAAGTAAGCCTTCGAATCCCTATGGGGAGCGCGAACCGCCCTAGGGAATGGGGGTCCTATATCTAGGGCTCTGTTCCCTAGAGCTTAAGGTCTAGAAGGGTAAGCCGTATGGCGTAAGATTTCCTATGCGTAACCCTCCCCCCTCCTTGTTGCACGAGCCGTAGGGATTCCGACGTGGAAGGGCTGAAGCGAGAGGGCCCCAGCTCCCTGTTTACCTGGGACGGAACACAAAGGCTAGGGGAGGAGCGATTGGAGCCTGTGATCTCGGCTGCCCAGTTAGGAAGCGCTGGGTCTCTCGACCATGGGAAGAGAAACGTCAGAGAGCCTACCTGGAGGCAGGGGAGACTTAGCTATAATGTGCGAAGGGAGGCCTGAGAGTCCTGAGACTTTCCTATGCTGTGTTCAGATGCTCAATAAACTTCCTGTTTTGTGTTGGCTCCGATCTAACGAACAGGGTTGCTTTATTCCCTCTGTGAGTGGAGGTCCCGAGGAGCAGAGCCAATAGACTCCCTGAGGGAGAGAAAAGCCCAAAGGGAGAGAAAAGCGTTATAAGGCTCGGTGGTCTACAGCAAACTCATTACTGATCCGACGCCTCACTTCTAAAGCAATTTGACTTCCCTCAAGCAGCTGGGAAAAA
Source organism: Malaclemys terrapin pileata (assembly GCF_027887155.1). Classification (NCBI taxonomy): domain Eukaryota; kingdom Metazoa; phylum Chordata; order Testudines; family Emydidae; genus Malaclemys; species Malaclemys terrapin. The sequence goes on from NC_071514.1 coordinate 47,787,037, forward strand.
ATCGGCAAGGGAAAATGACAATTATAGAGACAGTTATAACTGGTCAGAGCTTGTGGGCAATTTCTCAGGGAATCTTCTCCTTAAAACCATTCCGTTACGTTGCTGATTATTTGGAAGAGATTGGCGCTCGAAAATTACCACCAAACAAATTAAATCATTATTGATCATTGCTTGCAAAAGTTTGTCACGGAACTTTCATTTTAAAGCACTTAGGATACTGTCCTAATCCTTTCAAAGAGATCGGCCCATGAGTATTACCAAAAAAGCAAATCCCCTTATTGAGCACTGCGGGTGATACATTTCTCTAAGAAGCTCAATTTCACATCAGTTGGGCGGTTCTCCCAAGCATTAGAGGTTCGTCCAAAATGACAGGCAAAGCAAAACATAACTGAGCCTTGCTTGAGATGAAGTACTCACTGATTCTCCAGCTTAAAGCCTTTCGGATACTATGTGGGACCGCATGGACTCGCCACATGTAAAGCCATTAGGAAACCGTTCCTGATCACTGGGAGGAGCTCGGCTCGTGAACGATGCCAAGAAAGCAAGCTCCAGTCCTGATCAGTGCTTGTGACAGAATGCGCATTGAAGCCCCATTTTAAAGACCTTCGGACCCTATGTGGGCGCGATCTGAGGGAAAGTGCTCATCCGTGCGGAGACTCTTCATTACTAAAGCAATGTGGATTCCATCCTCACCATTTTGGGATAAATCAGCCAGTGAACGTTCCAAAAAAAGAAGACTTATTACTTAACCGTGAATGCTCTAAGGGGCTCTTCATTTTCAAACTTTTAGGCTACTGTGCTAATTCTTCACAGGTACTCGGAGAGCAAAGATTACTAGAAAAAAAATCATTGCTGGAAACAGTTTCTCAAGGAACCTCCATGTTTAAGCGGTTCGAAATCGGTCAGTGTTTGGGGGGGGGGGGGGGTAATATGGTTGTTAAACTTAACTAACCAGAACTTTGTCCTGATTACTGCTTGTAACGAATTGCTAATTGAATCATCGTTCCTTGAACATTTCAAGCCAAGCAAACTTCATTACGGTTCAGTGCAGTTCTTATTGGGAAGTCACTTCTCGCTAGGGCTTAGTGGCCTAGAATTATGGCAAAAGATACAGAACTAGTACTAGGGATAGGGTTCCTCTAGGTACAGTTTCCAAATTAGGGTAGGCTTTGTGTGGGCCGAGGACCCCACTCTAGGTTTAGGTTTCCAATGGCTAGGCAAAGTGAGGTAAGCCTTCGAATCCCTATGGGGCGCGCGCACAGCCCTAGGGAATGGGGTCCTATATCTAGGGCCCTGTTCCCTAGGGGTTAAGGTCTATAAGGGTAAGCCGTATAGCGTAAGATTTCCTATGCGTACCCATCCCCCCTCCTTCTTCCACGAGCCGTAGGGATTCCGACGTGGAAGGGCTGAAGCGAGAGGGCTCCAGCTCCCTGTTTACCTGGGACGGAACACAAAGGCTAGGGGAGGAGCGATTGGAGCCTGTGATCTCGGCTGCCCAGTTAGGAAGCGCTGGGTCTCTCGACCGTGGGAAGAGAGACGTCAGAGAGCCTACCTGGAGGCAGGGGATACTAAGCTATAATGTGCGAAAGGAGGCCTGAGGGTCCTGAGACTTTCCTATGCTGTGTTCAGATGGTCAATAAACTTCCTGTTTTATGTTAAAAGCAACAGAGGGTCCTGTGGCACCTTTGAGACTAACAGAAGTATTGGGAGCATAAGGTTTCGTGGGTAAGAACCTAGGTACAGTTTCCAAATTAGGGTAGGCTTTGTGTGGGCCGAGGACCCCACTCTAGGTTTAGGTTTCCAATGGCTAGGCAAAGTGAGGTAAGCCTTCGAATCCCTATGGGACGCGCGCACCGCCCTAGGGAAAGGGGTCCTATATCTAGGGCCCTGTTCCCTAGGGGTTAAGGTCTAAGAGCGTAAGCCGTATGGCGTAAGATTTCCTATGCGTACCCCTCCCCCCTCCTTGTTGCACGAGCCGTAGGGATTCCGACGTGGAAGGGCTGAAGCGAGAGGGCCCCAGCTCCCTGTTAACCTGGGACGGAAAACAAAGGCTAGGGGAGGAGCGGTCGGAGCCTGTGATCTCGGCTGCCCAGTTGGAAAGCGCAGGGTCTCTGGACTGTGGGGAGAGAGAAGGCAGAGAGCCTACCTGGAGGCAGGGGAGACTTAGCTATAATGTGCGAAGGGAGGCCTGAGAGTCCTGAGACTTTCCTATGCTGTGTTCAGATGCTCAATAAACTTCCTGTTTTGTGTTGGCTCAGATCTAACGAACAGGGTTGCTTTATTCCCTCTGTGAGTGGAGGTCCCGAGGAACAGAGCCAATAGACTCCCTGAGGGAGAGAAAAGCCCAAAGGGAGAGAAAAGCGTTATAAGGCTCGGTGGTCTACAGCAAACTCATTACTGATCCGACGTGTCACTTCTAAAGCAATTTGACTTCCCTCAAGCAGCTGGGAAAAAATCGGCAAGGGAAAATGACAATTAAAGAGACAGTTATAACTGGTCAGAGCTTGTGGACAATTTCTCAGGGAATCTTCTCCTTAAAACCATTCGGTTACGTTGCTGATTATTTGGAAGAGATTGGCGCTCGAAAATTACCACCAAACAAATAAAATCATTATTGATCATTGCTTGGAAAAGTTTTAATCGGAACTTTCATTTTAAAGCACTTAGGATACTGTCCTATTCATTTGAAAGAGATCGGCCCATGAACATTACCAAAAAAAGCAAATCTCCTTATTGAGCACCACGGGTGATACATTTCTCTAAGAAGCTCAATTTCACATCAGTTGGGCGGTTCTCCCAAGCATTAGAGGTTCGTCCAAAATGACAGACAAAGCAAAACATAACTGAGCCTTGCTTGAGATGAAGTACTCACTGATTCTCCAGCTTAAAGCCTTTCGGATACTATGTGGGACCGCATGGACTCGCCACATGTAAAGCCATTAGGAAACCGTTCCTGATCACTGGGAGGAGCTCGGCTCGTGAACAGTGCCAAGAAAGCAAGCTCCAGTCCTGATCAGTGCTTGTGACAGAATGCGCATTGAAGCCCCATTTTAAAGCCCTTCGGACCCTATGTGGGCGCGATCTGAGGGAAGGTGCTCATCCGTGCGGAGACTCTTCATTACTAAAGCAATGTGGATTCCATCCTCACCATTTTGGGATAAATCAGCCAGTGAATGTTCCAAAAAAAGAAGACTTATTACTTAACCGTGAATGCTCTAAGGGGCTCTTCATTTTCAAACTTTTAGGCTACTGTGATAATTCTTCACAGGTACTCGGAGATCGAAGATTACCAGAATAAAAATCATTGCTGGAAAAAGTTTCTCATGGAGCCTCCATGTTTAAGCGGTTCGAAATCGGTCAGCGTTGGGGGGGGGGTAACATGGTTGTTAAACTTAACTAACCAGAACTTTGTCCTGCTTACTACTTGTAACGAATTGCTAATTGAATCATCGTTCCTTGAACATTTCAAGCCAAGCAAACTTCATTACGGTTCAGTGCAGTTCTTATTGGGAGTCACTTCTCGCTAGGGCTTAGGGGCCTAGAATTATGGCAAGAGATACAGAACTAGTACTAGGGATAGGGTTCCTCTAGGTACAGTTTCCAAATTAGGGTAGGCTTTGTGTGGGCCGAGGACCCCACTCTAGGTTTAGGTTTCCAATGGCTAGGCAAAGTGAGGTAAGCCTTCGAATCCCTATGGGGCGCGCGCACAGCCCTAGGGAATGGGGTCCTATATCTAGGGCCCTGTTCCCTAGGGGTTAAGGTCTATAAGGGTAAGCCGTATGGCGTAAGATTTCCTATGCGTACCCCTCACCCCTCCTTGTTGCACGAGCCGTAGGGATTCCGACGTGGAAGGGCTGAAGCGAGAGGGCCCCAGCTCCCTGTTAACCTGGGACGGAAAACAAAGGCTAGGGGAGGAGCGGTCGGAGCCTGTGATCTCGGCTGCCCAGTTGGAAAGCGCAGGGTCTCTGGACTGTGGGGAGAGAGAAGGCAGAGAGCCTACCTGGAGGCAGGGGAGACTTAGCTATAATGTGCGAAGGGAGGCCTGAGAGTCCTGAGACTTTCCTATGCTGTGTTCAGACGCTCAATAAACTTCCTGTTTTGTGTTGGCTCCGATCTAACGAACAGGGTTGTTTTATTCCCTCTGTGAGTGGAGGTCCCGAGGAGCAGAGCCAATAGACTCCCTGAGGGAGAGAAAAGCCCAAAGGGAGAGAAAAGCGTTATAAGGCTCGGTGGTCTACAGCAAACTCATTACTGATCCGACGTGTCACTTCTAAAGCAATTTGACTTCCCTCAAGCAGCTGGGAAAAAATCGGCTAGGGAAAATTACAATCAAAGAGACAGTTATAACTGGTCAGAGCTTGTGGACAATTTCTCAGGGAATCTTCTCCTTAAAACCATTCGGTTACGGTACTGATTATTTTGAAGAGATTGGCGCTCGAAAATTACCACCAAACAAATTAAATCATTATTGATCATTGCTTGCAAAAGTTTGTCAGGGAACTTTCATTTTAAAGCACTTAGGATACTGTCCTAATCCTTTCAAAGAGATCGGCCCATGAGTATTACCAAAAAAGCAAATCCCCTTATTGAGCACCACGGGTGATACATTTCTCTAAGAAGCTCAATTTCACATCAGTTGGGCGGTTCTCCCAAGCATTAGAGGTTCGTCCAAAATGACAGGCAAAGCAAAACATAACTGAGCCTTGCTTGAGATGAAGTACTCACTGATTCTCCAGCTTAAAGCCTTTCGGATACTATGTGGGACCGCATGGACTCGCCACATGTAAAGCCATTAGGAAACCGTTCCTGATCACTGGGAGGAGCTTGGTTCGTGAACAGTGCCAAGAAAGCAAGCTCCAGTCCTGATCAGTGCTTGTGACAGAATGCGCATTGAAGCCCCATTTTAAAGCCCTTCGGACCGTATGTGGGCGCGATCTGAGGGAAGGTGCTCATCCGTGCGGAGACTCTTCATTACTAAAGCAATGTGGATTCCATCGTCACCATTTTGGGATAAATAGGCCAGTGAACGTTACAAAAAAAGAAGACTTATTACGAAACCGTGAATGCTCTAAGGGGCTCTTCATTTTCAAACTTTTAGGCTACTGTGCTAATTCTTCAAAGGTACTCGGAGAGCAAAGATTACTAGAAAAAAAATCATTGCTGGAAACAGTTTCTCAGGGAACCTTCATGTTTAAGCGGTTCGAAATCGGTCAGTGTTTTGGGGGGGGTGGGTAATATGGTTGTTAAACTTAACTAACCAGAACTTTGTCCTGATTACTGCTTGTAACGAATTGCTAATTGAATCATCGTTTCTTGAACATTTCAAACGAAGCAAACTTTATTACGGTTCAGTGCAGTTCTTATTGGGAAGTCACTTCTCGCTAGGCTTACAGGCCTAGAATTATGGCTAGAGATACAGAACTAGTACTAGGGATAGGGTTCCTTTAGGTACAGTTTCCAAATTAGGGTAGGCTTTGTTGTGGGCCGAGGACCCCACTCTAGGTTTAGGTTTCCAATGGCTAGGCAAAGTGAAGTAAGCCTTCGAATCCCTATGGGGAGCGCGAACCGCCCTAGGGAATGGGGGTCCTATATCTAGGGCTCTGTTCCCTAGAGCTTAAGGTCTAGAAGGGTAAGCCGTATGGCGTAAGATTTCCTATGCGTAACCCTCCCCCCTCCTTGTTGCACGAGCCGTAGGGATTCCGACGTGGAAGGGCTGAAGCGAGAGGGCCCCAGCTCCCTGTTTACCTGGGACGGAACACAAAGGCTAGGGGAGGAGCGATTGGAGCCTGTGATCTCGGCTGCCCAGTTAGGAAGCGCTGGGTCTCTCGACCATGGGAAGAGAAACGTCAGAGAGCCTACCTGGAGGCAGGGGAGACTTAGCTATAATGTGCGAAGGGAGGCCTGAGAGTCCTGAGACTTTCCTATGCTGTGTTCAGATGCTCAATAAACTTCCTGTTTTGTGTTGGCTCCGATCTAACGAACAGGGTTGCTTTATTCCCTCTGTGAGTGGAGGTCCCGAGGAGCAGAGCCAATAGACTCCCTGAGGGAGAGAAAAGCCCAAAGGGAGAGAAAAGCGTTATAAGGCTCGGTGGTCTACAGCAAACTCATTACTGATCCGACGCCTCACTTCTAAAGCAATTTGACTTCCCTCAAGCAGCTGGGAAAAAATCGGCAAGGGAAAATGACAATTATAGAGACAGTTATAACTGGTCAGAGCTTGTGGGCAATTTCTCAGGGAATCTTCTCCTTAAAACCATTCGGTTACGTTGCTGATTATTTGGAAGAGATTGGCGCTCGAAAATTACCACCAAACAAATTAAATCATTATTGATCATTGCTTGCAAAAGTTTGTCACGGAACTTTCATTTTAAAGCACTTAGGATACTGTCCTAATCCTTTCAAAGAGATCGGCCCATGAGTATTACCAAAAAAGCAAATCCCCTTATTGAGCACTGCGGGTGATACATTTCTCTAAGAAGCTCAATTTCACATCAGTTGGGCGGTTCTCCCAAGCATTAGAGGTTCGTCCAAAATGACAGGCAAAGCAAAACATAACTGAGCCTTGCTTGAGATGAAGTACTCACTGATTCTCCAGCTTAAAGCCTTTCGGATACTATGTGGGACCGCATGGACTCGCCACATGTAAAGCCATTAGGAAACCGTTCCTGATCACTGGGAGGAGCTCGGCTCGTGAACAATGCCAAGAAAGCAAGCTCCAGTCCTGATCAGTGCTTGTGACAGAATGCGCATTGAAGCCCCATTTTAAAGACCTTCGGACCCTATGTGGGCACGATCTGAGGGAAAGTGCTCATCCGTGCGGAGACTCTTCATTACTAAAGCAATGTGGATTCCATCCTCACCATTTTGGGATAAATCAGCCAGTGAACGTTCCAAAAAAAGAAGACTTATTACTTAACCGTGAATGCTCTAAGGGGCTCTTCATTTTCAAACTTTTAGGCTACTGTGCTAATTCTTCACAGGTACTCGGAGAGCAAAGATTACTAGAAAAAAAATCATTGCTGGAAACAGTTTCTCAAGGAACCTCCATGTTTAAGCGGTTCGAAATCGGTCAGTGTTTGGGGGGGGGGGGGTAATATGGTTGTTAAACTTAACTAACCAGAACTTTGTCCTGATTACTGCTTGTAACGAATTGCTAATTGAATCATCGTTCCTTGAACATTTCAAGCCAAGCAAACTTCATTACGGTTCAGTGCAGTTCTTATTGGGAAGTCACTTCTCGCTAGGGCTTAGGGGCCTAGAATTATGGCAAGAGATACAGAACTAGTACTAGGGATAGGGTTCCTCTAGGTACAGTTTCCAAATTAGGGTAGGCTTTGTGTGGGCCGAGGACCCCACTCTAGGTTTAGGTTTCCAATGGCTAGGCAAAGTGAGGTAAGCCTTCGAATCCCTATGGGGCGCGCGCACCGCCCTAGAGAATGGGGTCCTATATCTAGGGCCCTGTTCCCTAGGGGTTAAGGTCTAAGAGCGTAAGCCGTATGACGTAAGGGTTCCTATGCGTACCCCTCACCCCTCCTTGTTGCACGAGCCGTAGGGATTCCGACGTGGAAGGGCTGAAGCGACAGGGCCCGAGCTCCCTGTTAACCTGGGACGGAAAACAAAGGCTAGGGGAGGAGCGGTCGGAGCCTGTGATCTCGGCTGCCCAGTTGGAAAGCGCAGGGTCTCTGGACTGTGGGGAGAGAGAAGGCAGAGAGCCTACCTGGAGGCAGGGGAGACTTAGCTATAATGTGCGAAGGGAGGCCTGAGGGTCCTGAGACTTTCCTATGCTGTGTTCAGATGGTCAATAAACTTCCTGTTTTATGTTAAAAGCAACAGAGGGTCCTGTGGCACCTTTGAGACTAACAGAAGTATTGGGAGCATAAGGTTTCGTGGGTAAGAACCTAGGTACAGTTTCCAAATTAGGGTAGGCTTTGTGTGGGCCGAGGACCCCACTCTAGGTTTAGGTTTCCAATGGCTAGGCAAAGTGAGGTAAGCCTTCGAATCCCTATGGGACGCGCGCACCGCCCTAGGGAAAGGGGTCCTATATCTAGGGCCCTGTTCCCTAGGGGTTAAGGTCTAAGAGCGTAAGCCGTATGGCGTAAGATTTCCTATGCGTACCCCTCCCCCCTCCTTGTTGCACGAGCCGTAGGGATTCCGACGTGGAAGGGCTGAAGCGAGAGGGCCCCAGCTCCCTGTTAACCTGGGACGGAAAACAAAGGCTAGGGGAGGAGCGGTCGGAGCCTGTGATCTCGGCTGCCCAGTTGGAAAGCGCAGGGTCTCTGGACTGTGGGGAGAGAGAAGGCAGAGAGCCTACCTGGAGGCAGGGGAGACTTAGCTATAATGTGCGAAGGGAGGCCTGAGAGTCCTGAGACTTTCCTATGCTGTGTTCAGATGCTCAATAAACTTCCTGTTTTGTGTTGGCTCCGATCTAACGAACAGGGTTGCTTTATTCCCTCTGTGAGTGGAGGTCCCGAGGAGCAGAGCCAATAGACTCCCTGAGGGAGAGAAAAGCCCAAAGGGAGAGAAAAGCGTTATAAGGCTCGGTGGTCTACAGCAAACTCATTACTGATCCGACGTGTCACTTCTAAAGCAATTTGACTTCCCTCAAGCAGCTGGGAAAAAATCGGCAAGGGAAAATGACAATTAAAGAGACAGTTATAACTGGTCAGAGCTTGTGGACAATTTCTCAGGGAATCTTGTCCTTAAAACCATTCGGTTACGTTGCTGATTATTTGGAAGAGATTGGCGCTCGAAAATTACCACCAAACAAATAAAATCATTATTGATCATTGCTTGGAAAAGTTTTAATCGGAACTTTCATTTTAAAGCACTTAGGATACTGTCCTATTCATTTGAAAGAGATCGGCCCATGAACATTACCAAAAAAAGCAAATCTCCTTATTGAGCACCACGGGTGATACATTTCTCTAAGAAGCTCAATTTCACATCAGTTGGGCGGTTCTCCCAAGCATTAGAGGTTCGTCCAAAATGACAGACAAAGCAAAACATAACTGAGCCTTGCTTGAGATGAAGTACTCACTGATTCTCCAGCTTAAAGCCTTTCGGATACTATGTGGGACCGCATGGACTCGCCACATGTAAAGCCATTAGGAAACCGTTCCTGATCACTGGGAGGAGCTCGGCTCGTGAACAGTGCCAAGAAAGCAAGCTCCAGTCCTGATCAGTGCTTGTGACAGAATGCGCATTGAAGCCCCATTTTAAAGCCCTTCGGACCGTATGTGGGCGCGATCTGAGGGAAGGTGCTCATCCGTGCGGAGACTCTTCATTACTAAAGCAACGTGGATTCCATCCTCACCATTTTGGGATAAATCAGCCAGTGAATGTTCCAAAAAAAGAAGACTTATTACTTAACCGTGAATGCTCTAAGGGGCTCTTCATTTTCAAACTTTTAGGCTACTGTGATAATTCTTCACAGGTACTCGGAGATCGAAGATTACCAGAATAAAAATCATTGCTGGAAAAAGTTTCTCATGGAGCCTTCATGTTTAAGCGGTTCGAAATCGGTCAGCGTTGGGGGGGGGTAACATGGTTGTTAAACTTAACTAACCAGAACTTTGTCCTGCTTACTACTTGTAACGAATTGCTAATTGAATCATCGTTCCTTGAACATTTCAAGCCAAGCAAACTTCATTACGGTTCAGTGCAGTTCTTATTGGGAGTCACTTCTCGCTAGGGCTTAGGGGCCTAGAATTATGGCAAGAGATACAGAACTAGTACTAGGGATAGGGTTCCTCTAGGTACAGTTTCCAAATTAGGGTAGGCTTTGTGTGGGCCGAGGACCCCACTCTAGGTTTAGGTTTCCAATGGCTAGGCAAAGTGAGGTAAGCCTTCGAATCCCTATGGGGCGCGCGCACAGCCCTAGGGAATGGGGTCCTATATCTAGGGCCCTGTTCCCTAGGGGTTAAGGTCTATAAGGGTAAGCCGTATGGCGTAAGATTTCCTATGCGTACCCCTCACCCCTCCTTGTTGCACGAGCCGTAGGGATTCCGACGTGGAAGGGCTGAAGCGAGAGGGCCCCAGCTCCCTGTTAACCTGGGACGGAAAACAAAGGCTAGGGGAGGAGCGGTCGGAGCCTGTGATCTCGGCTGCCCAGTTGGAAAGCGCAGGGTCTCTGGACTGTGGGGAGAGAGAAGGCAGAGAGCCTACCTGGAGGCAGGGGAGACTTAGCTATAATGTGCGAAGGGAGGCCTGAGAGTCCTGAGACTTTCCTATGCTGTGTTCAGACGCTCAATAAACTTCCTGTTTTGTGTTGGCTCCGATCTAACGAACAGGGTTGTTTTATTCCCTCTGTGAGTGGAGGTCCCGAGGAGCAGAGCCAATAGACTCCCTGAGGGAGAGAAAAGCCCAAAGGGAGAGAAAAGCGTTATAAGGCTCGGTGGTCTACAGCAAACTCATTACTGATCCGACGTGTCACTTCTAAAGCAATTTGACTTCCCTCAAGCAGCTGGGAAAAAATCGGCTAGGGAAAATTACAATCAAAGAGACAGTTATAACTGGTCAGAGCTTGTGGACAATTTCTCAGGGAATCTTCTCCTTAAAACCATTCGGTTACGGTACTGATTATTTTGAAGAGATTGGCGCTCGAAAATTACCACCAAACAAATTAAATCATTATTGATCATTGCTTGCAAAAGTTTGTCAGGGAACTTTCATTTTAAAGCACTTAGGATACTGTCCTAATCCTTTCAAAGAGATCGGCCCATGAGTATTACCAAAAAAGCAAATCCCCTTATTGAGCACCACGGGTGATACATTTCTCTAAGAAGCTCAATTTCACATCAGTTGGGCGGTTCTCCCAAGCATTAGAGGTTCGTCCAAAATGACAGGCAAAGCAAAACATAACTGAGCCTTGCTTGAGATGAAGTACTCACTGATTCTCCAGCTTAAAGCCTTTCGGATACTATGTGGGACCGCATGGACTCGCCACATGTAAAGCCATTAGGAAACCGTTCCTGATCACTGGGAGGAGCTTGGTTCGTGAACAGTGCCAAGAAAGCAAGCTCCAGTCCTGATCAGTGCTTGTGACAGAATGCGCATTGAAGCCCCATTTTAAAGCCCTTCGGACCGTATGTGGGCGCGATCGGAGGGAAGGTGCTCATCCGTGCGGAGACTCTTCATTACTAAAGCAATGTGGATTCCATCGTCACCATTTTGGGATAAATAGGCCAGTGAACGTTACAAAAAAAGAAGACTTATTACGAAACCGTGAATGCTCTAAGGGGCTCTTCATTTTCAAACTTTTAGGCTACTGTGCTAATTCTTCAAAGGTACTCGGAGAGCAAAGATTACTAGAAAAAAAATCATTGCTGGAAACAGTTTCTCAGGGAACCTTCATGTTTAAGCGGTTCGAAATCGGTCAGTGTTTTGGGGGGGGGTGGGTAATATGGTTGTTAAACTTAACTAACCAGAACTTTGTCCTGATTACTGCTTGTAACGAATTGCTAATTGAATCATCGTTTCTTGAACATTTCAAACGAAGCAAACTTTATTACGGTTCAGTGCAGTTCTTATTGGGAAGTCACTTCTCGCTAGGCTTACAGGCCTAGAATTATGGCTAGAGATACAGAACTAGTACTAGGGATAGGGTTCCTTTAGGTACAGTTTCCAAATTAGGGTAGGCTTTGTTGTGGGCCGAGGACCCCACTCTAGGTTTAGGTTTCCAATGGCTAGGCAAAGTGAAGTAAGCCTTCGAATCCCTATGGGGAGCGCGAACCGCCCTAGGGAATGGGGGTCCTATATCTAGGGCTCTGTTCCCTAGAGCTTAAGGTCTAGAAGGGTAAGCCGTATGGCGTAAGATTTCCTATGCGTAACCCTCCCCCCTCCTTGTTGCACGAGCCGTAGGGATTCCGACGTGGAAGGGCTGAAGCGAGAGGGCCCCAGCTCCCTGTTTACCTGGGACGGAACACAAAGGCTAGGGGAGGAGCGATTGGAGCCTGTGATCTCGGCTGCCCAGTTAGGAAGCGCTGGGTCTCTCGACCATGGGAAGAGAAACGTCAGAGAGCCTACCTGGAGGCAGGGGAGACTTAGCTATAATGTGCGAAGGGAGGCCTGAGAGTCCTGAGACTTTCCTATGCTGTGTTCAGATGCTCAATAAACTTCCTGTTTTGTGTTGGCTCCGATCTAACGAACAGGGTTGCTTTATTCCCTCTGTGAGTGGAGGTCCCGAGGAGCAGAGCCAATAGACTCCCTGAGGGAGAGAAAAGCCCAAAGGGAGAGAAAAGCGTTATAAGGCTCGGTGGTCTACAGCAAACTCATTACTGATCCGACGTGTCACTTCTAAAGCAATTTGACTTCCCTCAAGCAGCTGGGAAAAAATCGGCAAGGGAAAATGACAATTATAGAGACAGTTATAACTGGTCAGAGCTTGTGGGCAATTTCTCAGGGAATCTTCTCCTTAAAACCATTCGGTTACGTTGCTGATTATTTGGAAGAGATTGGCGCTCGAAAATTACCACCAAACAAATTAAATCATTATTGATCATTGCTTGCAAAAGTTTGTCACGGAACTTTCATTTTAAAGCACTTAGGATACTGTCCTAATCCTTTCAAAGAGATCGGCCCATGAGTATTACCAAAAAAGCAAATCCCCTTATTGAGCACTGCGGGTGATACATTTCTCTAAGAAGCTCAATTTCACATCAGTTGGGCGGTTCTCCCAAGCATTAGAGGTTCGTCCAAAATGACAGGCAAAGCAAAACATAACTGAGCCTTGCTTGAGATGAAGTACTCACTGATTCTCCAGCTTAAAGTCTTTCGGATACTATGTGGGACCGCATGGACTCGCCACATGTAAAGCCATTAGGAAACCGTTCCTGATCACTGGGAGGAGCTCGGCTCGTGAACAATGCCAAGAAAGCAAGCTCCAGTCCTGATCAGTGCTTGTGACAGAATGCGCATTGAAGCCCCATTTTAAAGACCTTCGGACCCTATGTGGGCGCGATCTGAGGGAAAGTGCTCATCCGTGCGGAGACTCTTCATTACTAAAGCAATGTGGATTCCATCCTCACCATTTTGGGATAAATCAGCCAGTGAACGTTCCAAAAAAAGAAGACTTATTACTTAACCGTGAATGCTCTAAGGGGCTCTTCATTTTCAAACTTTTAGGCTACTGTGCTAATTCTTCACAGGTACTCGGAGAGCAAAGATTACTAGAAAAAAAATCATTGCTGGAAACAGTTTCTCAAGGAACCTCCATGTTTAAGCGGTTCGAAATCGGTCAGTGTTTGGGGGGGGGGGGGGTAATATGGTTGTTAAACTTAACTAACCAGAACTTTGTCCTGATTACTGCTTGTAACGAATTGCTAATTGAATCATCGTTCCTTGAACATTTCAAGCCAAGCAAACTTCATTACGGTTCAGTGCAGTTCTTATTGGGAAGTCACTTCTCGCTAGGCTTACAGGCCTAGAATTATGGCTAGAGATACAGAACTAGTACTAGGGATAGGGTTCCTTTAGGTACAGTTTCCAAATTAGGGTAGGCTTTGTTGTGGGCCGAGGACCCCACTCTAGGTTTAGGTTTCCAATGGCTAGGCAAAGTGAAGTAAGCCTTCGAATCCCTATGGGGAGCGCGAACCGCCCTAGGGAATGGGGGTCCTATATCTAGGGCTCTGTTCCCTAGAGCTTAAGGTCTAGAAGGGTAAGCCGTATGGCGTAAGATTTCCTATGCGTACCCCTCCCCCCTCCTTCTTCCACGAGCCGTAGGGATTCCGACGTGGAAGGGCTGAAGCGAGAGGGCCCCAGCTCCCTGTTTACCTGGGACGGAACACAAAGGCTAGGGGAGGAGCGATTGGAGCCTGTGATCTCGGCTGCCCAGTTAGGAAGCGCTGGGTCTCTCGACCATGGGAAGAGAAACGTCAGAGAGCCTACCTGGAGGCAGGGGATACTAAGCTATAATGTGCGAAAGGAGGCCTGAGGGTCCTGAGACTTTCCTATGCTGTGTTCAGATGCTCAATAAACTTCCTGTTTTATGTTGGCTCCGTTCTAACGAACAGGGTTGCTTTATCCCGTCTGTGAGTGGAGGTCCCGAGGAGCAGAGCCAGTAGACTCCCTGAGGGAGAGAAAAGCCCAAAGGGAGAGAAAAGCGTTATAAGGCTCGGTGGTAAGGGTCTACAGCAACCTCATTACTGATCCGACGCGTCACTTCTAAAGCAATTTGACTTCCCTCAAGCAGCTGGGAAAAAATCGGTTAGGGAAAATTACAATCAAAGAGACAGTTATAACTGGTCAGAGCTTGTGGACAATTTCTCAGGGAATCTTCTCCTTAAAGCCATTCGTTACGGTGCTGACTATTTGGAAGAGATTGGCGCTCGATAATTACAACCAAACAAATAAAATCATTATTGATCATTGCTTGGAAAAGTTTGTCAGAGAACTTTTATTTTAAAGCACTTAGGATACTGTCCTAATCTTTTCAAAGACATCGGCCCATGAGTATTACCAAAAAAGCCAATCCCCTTATTGAGCACCACGGGTGATACATTTCTCTAAGAAGCTCAATTTCACATCAGTTGGGCGGTTCTCCCAAGCATTAGAGGTTCGTCCAAAATGACAGGCAAAGCAAAACATAACTGAGCCTTGCTTGAGATGAAGTACTCACTGATTCTCCAGCTTAAAGCCTTTCGGATACTATGTGGGACCGCATGGACTCGCCACATGTAAAGCCATTAGGAAACCGTTCCTGATCACTGGGAGGAGCTTGGTTCGTGAACAGTGCCAAGAAAGCAAGCTCCAGTCCTGATCAGTGCTTGTGACAGAATGCGCATTGAAGCCCCATTTTAAAGCCCTTCGGACCGTATGTGGGCGCGATCTGAGGGAAGGTGCTCATCCGTGCGGAGACTCTTCATTACTAAAGCAATGTGGATTCCATCGTCACCATTTTGGGATAAATAGGCCAGTGAACGTTACAAAAAAAGAAGACTTATTACGAAACCGTGAATGCTCTAAGGGGCTCTTCATTTTCAAACTTTTAGGCTACTGTGCTAATTCTTCAAAGGTACTCGGAGAGCAAAGATTACTAGAAAAAAAATCATTGCTGGAAACAGTTTCTCAGGGAACCTTCATGTTTAAGCGGTTCGAAATCGGTCAGTGTTTTGGGGGGGGGTGGGTAATATGGTTGTTAAACTTAACTAACCAGAACTTTGTCCTGATTACTGCTTGTAACGAATTGCTAATTGAATCATCGTTTCTTGAACATTTCAAACGAAGCAAACTTTATTACGGTTCAGTGCAGTTCTTATTGGGAAGTCACTTCTCGCTAGGCTTACAGGCCTAGAATTATGGCTAGAGATACAGAACTAGTACTAGGGATAGGGTTCCTTTAGGTACAGGTTCCAAATTAGGGTAGGCTTTGTTGTGGGCCGAGGACCCCACTCTAGGTTTAGGTTTCCAATGGCTAGGCAAAGTGAAGTAAGCCTTCGAATCCCTATGGGGAGCGCGAACCGCCCTAGGGAATGGGGGTCCTATATCTAGGGCTCTGTTCCCTAGAGCTTAAGGTCTAGAAGGGTAAGCCGTATGGCGTAAGATTTCCTATGCGTAACCCTCCCCCCTCCTTGTTGCACGAGCCGTAGGGATTCCGACGTGGAAGGGCTGAAGCGAGAGGGCCCCAGCTCCCTGTTTACCTGGGACGGAACACAAAGGCTAGGGGAGGAGCGATTGGAGCCTGTGATCTCGGCTGCCCAGTTAGGAAGCGCTGGGTCTCTCGACCATGGGAAGAGAAACGTCAGAGAGCCTACCTGGAGGCAGGGGAGACTTAGCTATAATGTGCGAAGGGAGGCCTGAGAGTCCTGAGACTTTCCTATGCTGTGTTCAGATGCTCAATAAACTTCCTGTTTTGTGTTGGCTCCGATCTAACGAACAGGGTTGCTTTATTCCCTCTGTGAGTGGAGGTCCCGAGGAGCAGAGCCAATAGACTCCCTGAGGGAGAGAAAAGCCCAAAGGGAGAGAAAAGCGTTATAAGGCTCGGTGGTCTACAGCAAACTCATTACTGATCCGACGTGTCACTTCTAAAGCAATTTGACTTCCCTCAAGCAGCTGGGAAAAAATCGGCAAGGGAAAATGACAATTATAGAGACAGTTATAACTGGTCAGAGCTTGTGGGCAATTTCTCAGGGAATCTTCTCCTTAAAACCATTCGGTTACGTTGCTGATTATTTGGAAGAGATTGGCGCTCGAAAATTACCACCAAACAAATTAAATCATTATTGATCATTGCTTGCAAAAGTTTGTCACGGAACTTTCATTTTAAAGCACTTAGGATACTGTCCTAATCCTTTCAAAGAGATCGGCCCATGAGTATTACCAAAAAAGCAAATCCCCTTATTGAGCACTGCGGGTGATACATTTCTCTAAGAAGCTCAATTTCACATCAGTTGGGCGGTTCTCCCAAGCATTAGAGGTTCGTCCAAAATGACAGGCAAAGCAAAACATAACTGAGCCTTGCTTGAGATGAAGTACTCACTGATTCTCCAGCTTAAAGTCTTTCGGATACTATGTGGGACCGCATGGACTCGCCACATGTAAAGCCATTAGGAAACCGTTCCTGATCACTGGGAGGAGCTCGGCTCGTGAACAATGCCAAGAAAGCAAGCTCCAGTCCTGATCAGTGCTTGTGACAGAATGCGCATTGAAGCCCCATTTTAAAGACCTTCGGACCCTATGTGGGCGCGATCTGAGGGAAAGTGCTCATCCGTGCGGAGACTCTTCATTACTAAAGCAATGTGGATTCCATCCTCACCATTTTGGGATAAATCAGCCAGTGAACGTTCCAAAAAAAGAAGACTTATTACTTAACCGTGAATGCTCTAAGGGGCTCTTCATTTTCAAACTTTTAGGCTACTGTGCTAATTCTTCACAGGTACTCGGAGATCGAAGATTACCAGAAAAAAAATCATTGCTGGAAAAAGTTTCTCATGGAGCCTTCATGTTTAAGCGGTTCGAAATCGGTCAGCGTTAGGGGGGTGGGTAACATGGTTGTTAAACTTAACTAACCAGAACTTTGTCCTGATTACTGCTTGTAACGAATTGCTAATTGAATCATCGTTCCTTGAACATTTCAAGCCAAGCAAACTTCATTACGGTTCAGTGCAGTTCTTATTGGGAAGTCACTTCTCGCTAGGGCTTAGTGGCCTAGAATTATGGCAAAAGATACAGAACTAGTACTAGGGATAGGGTTCCTCTAGGTACAGTTTCCAAATTAGGGTAGGCTTTGTGTGGGCCGAGGACCCCACTCTAGGTTTAGGTTTCCAATGGCTAGGCAAAGTGAGGTAAGCCTTCGAATCCCTATGGGGCGCGCGCACAGCCCTAGGGAATGGGGTCCTATATCTAGGGCCCTGTTCCCTAGGGGTTAAGGTCTATAAGGGTAAGCCGTATAGCGTAAGATTTCCTATGCGTACCCATCCCCCCTCCTTCTTCCACGAGCCGTAGGGATTCCGACGTGGAAGGGCTGAAGCGAGAGGGCTCCAGCTCCCTGTTTACCTGGGACGGAACACAAAGGCTAGGGGAGGAGCGATTGGAGCCTGTGATCTCGGCTGCCCAGTTAGGAAGCGCTGGGTCTCTCGACCGTGGGAAGAGAGACGTCAGAGAGCCTACCTGGAGGCAGGGGATACTAAGCTATAATGTGCGAAAGGAGGCCTGAGGGTCCTGAGACTTTCCTATGCTGTGTTCAGATGGTCAATAAACTTCCTGTTTTATGTTAAAAGCAACAGAGGGTCCTGTGGCACCTTTGAGACTAACAGAAGTATTGGGAGCATAAGGTTTCGTGGGTAAGAACCTAGGTACAGTTTCCAAATTAGGGTAGGCTTTGTGTGGGCCGAGGACCCCACTCTAGGTTTAGGTTTCCAATGGCTAGGCAAAGTGAGGTAAGCCTTCGAATCCCTATGGGACGCGCGCACCGCCCTAGGGAAAGGGGTCCTATATCTAGGGCCCTGTTCCCTAGGGGTTAAGGTCTAAGAGCGTAAGCCGTATGGCGTAAGATTTCCTATGCGTACCCCTCCCCCCTCCTTGTTGCACGAGCCGTAGGGATTCCGACGTGGAAGGGCTGAAGCGAGAGGGCCCCAGCTCCCTGTTAACCTGGGACGGAAAACAAAGGCTAGGGGAGGAGCGGTCGGAGCCTGTGATCTCGGCTGCCCAGTTGGAAAGCGCAGGGTCTCTGGACTGTGGGGAGAGAGAAGGCAGAGAGCCTACCTGGAGGCAGGGGAGACTTAGCTATAATGTGCGAAGGGAGGCCTGAGAGTCCTGAGACTTTCCTATGCTGTGTTCAGATGCTCAATAAACTTCCTGTTTTGTGTTGGCTCCGATCTAACGAACAGGGTTGCTTTATTCCCTCTGTGAGTGGAGGTCCCGAGGAGCAGAGCCAATAGACTCCCTGAGGGAGAGAAAAGCCCAAAGGGAGAGAAAAGCGTTATAAGGCTCGGTGGTCTACAGCAAACTCATTACTGATCCGACGTGTCACTTCTAAAGCAATTTGACTTCCCTCAAGCAGCTGGGAAAAAATCGGCAAGGGAAAATGACAATTAAAGAGACAGTTATAACTGGTCAGAGCTTGTGGACAATTTCTCAGGGAATCTTCTCCTTAAAACCATTCGGTTACGTTGCTGATTATTTGGAAGAGATTGGCGCTCGAAAATTACCACCAAACAAATAAAATCATTATTGATCATTGCTTGGAAAAGTTTTAATCGGAACTTTCATTTTAAAGCACTTAGGATACTGTCCTATTCATTTGAAAGAGATCGGCCCATGAACATTACCAAAAAAAGCAAATCTCCTTATTGAGCACCACGGGTGATACATTTCTCTAAGAAGCTCAATTTCACATCAGTTGGGCGGTTCTCCCAAGCATTAGAGGTTCGTCCAAAATGACAGACAAAGCAAAACATAACTGAGCCTTGCTTGAGATGAAGTACTCACTGATTCTCCAGCTTAAAGCCTTTCGGATACTATGTGGGACCGCATGGACTCGCCACATGTAAAGCCATTAGGAAACCGTTCCTGATCACTGGGAGGAGCTCGGCTCGTGAACAGTGCCAAGAAAGCAAGCTCCAGTCCTGATCAGTGCTTGTGACAGAATGCGCATTGAAGCCCCATTTTAAAGCCCTTCGGACCCTATGTGGGCGCGATCTGAGGGAAGGTGCTCATCCGTGCGGAGACTCTTCATTACTAAAGCAATGTGGATTCCATCCTCACCATTTTGGGATAAATCAGCCAGTGAATGTTCCAAAAAAAGAAGACTTATTACTTAACCGTGAATGCCCTAAGGGGCTCTTCATTTTCAAACTTTTAGGCTACTGTGATAATTCTTCACAGGTACTCGGAGATCGAAGATTACCAGAATAAAAATCATTGCTGGAAAAAGTTTCTCATGGAGCCTTCATGTTTAAGCGGTTCGAAATCGGTCAGCGTTGGGGGGGGGGTAACATGGTTGTTAAACTTAACTAACCAGAACTTTGTCCTGCTTACTACTTGTAACGAATTGCTAATTGAATCATCGTTCCTTGAACATTTCAAGCCAAGCAAACTTCATTACGGTTCAGTGCAGTTCTTATTGGGAGTCACTTCTCGCTAGGGCTTAGGGGCCTAGAATTATGGCAAGAGATACAGAACTAGTACTAGGGATAGGGTTCCTCTAGGTACAGTTTCCAAATTAGGGTAGGCTTTGTGTGGGCCGAGGACCCCACTCTAGGTTTAGGTTTCCAATGGCTAGGCAAAGTGAGGTAAGCCTTCGAATCCCTATGGGGCGCGCGCACAGCCCTAGGGAATGGGGTCCTATATCTAGGGCCCTGTTCCCTAGGGGTTAAGGTCTATAAGGGTAAGCCGTATGGCGTAAGGGTTCCTATGCGTACCCCTCACCCCTCCTTGTTGCACGAGCCGTAGGGATTCCGACGTGGAAGGGCTGAAGCGAGAGGGCCCCAGCTCCCTGTTAACCTGGGACGGAAAACAAAGGCTAGGGGAGGAGCGGTCGGAGCCTGTGATCTCGGCTGCCCAGTTGGAAAGCGCAGGGTCTCTGGACTGTGGGGAGAGAGAAGGCAGAGAGCCTACCTGGAGGCAGGGGAGACTTAGCTATAATGTGCGAAGGGAGGCCTGAGAGTCCTGAGACTTTCCTATGCTGTGTTCAGACGCTCAATAAACTTCCTGTTTTGTGTTGGCTCCGATCTAACGAACAGGGTTGTTTTATTCCCTCTGTGAGTGGAGGTCCCGAGGAGCAGAGCCAATAGACTCCCTGAGGGAGAGAAAAGCCCAAAGGGAGAGAAAAGCGTTATAAGGCTCGGTGGTCTACAGCAAACTCATTACTGATCCGACGTGTCACTTCTAAAGCAATTTGACTTCCCTCAAGCAGCTGGGAAAAAATCGGCTAGGGAAAATTACAATCAAAGAGACAGTTATAACTGGTCAGAGCTTGTGGACAATTTCTCAGGGAATCTTCTCCTTAAAACCATTCGGTTACGGTACTGATTATTTTGAAGAGATTGGCGCTCGAAAATTACCACCAAACAAATTAAATCATTATTGATCATTGCTTGCAAAAGTTTGTCAGGGAACTTTCATTTTAAAGCACTTAGGATACTGTCCTAATCCTTTCAAAGAGATCGGCCCATGAGTATTACCAAAAAAGCAAATCCCCTTATTGAGCACCACGGGTGATACATTTCTCTAAGAAGCTCAATTTCACATCAGTTGGGCGGTTCTCCCAAGCATTAGAGGTTCGTCCAAAATGACAGGCAAAGCAAAACATAACTGAGCCTTGCTTGAGATGAAGTACTCACTGATTCTCCAGCTTAAAGCCTTTCGGATACTATGTGGGACCGCATGGACTCGCCACATGTAAAGCCATTAGGAAACCGTTCCTGATCACTGGGAGGAGCTTGGTTCGTGAACAGTGCCAAGAAAGCAAGCTCCAGTCCTGATCAGTGCTTGTGACAGAATGCGCATTGAAGCCCCATTTTAAAGCCCTTCGGACCGTATGTGGGCGCGATCTGAGGGAAGGTGCTCATCCGTGCGGAGACTCTTCATTACTAAAGCAATGTGGATTCCATCGTCACCATTTTGGGATAAATAGGCCAGTGAACGTTACAAAAAAAGAAGACTTATTACGAAACCGTGAATGCTCTAAGGGGCTCTTCATTTTCAAACTTTTAGGCTACTGTGCTAATTCTTCAAAGGTACTCGGAGAGCAAAGATTACTAGAAAAAAAATCATTGCTGGAAACAGTTTCTCAGGGAACCTTCATGTTTAAGCGGTTCGAAATCGGTCAGTGTTTTGGGGGGGGTGGGTAATATGGTTGTTAAACTTAACTAACCAGAACTTTGTCCTGATTACTGCTTGTAACGAATTGCTAATTGAATCATCGTTTCTTGAACATTTCAAACGAAGCAAACTTTATTACGGTTCAGTGCAGTTCTTATTGGGAAGTCACTTCTCGCTAGGGCTTAGGGGCCTATAATTATGGCAAGAGATACAGAACTAGTACTAGGGATAGGGTTCCTCTAGGTACAGTTTCCAAATTAGGGTAGGCTTTGTGTGGGCCGAGGACCCCACTCTAGGTTTAGGTTTCCAATGGCTAGGCAAAGTGAGGTAAGCCTTCGAATCCCTATGGGGCGCGCGCACCACCCTAGAGAATGGGGTCCTATATCTAGGGCCCTGTTCCCTAGGGGTTAAGGTCTAAGAGCGTAAGCCGTATGGCGTAAGGGTTCCTATGCGTAACCCTCACCCCTCCTTGTTGCACGAGCCGTAGGGATTCCGACGTGGAAGGGCTGAAGCGAGAGGGCCCCAGCTCCCTGTTAACCTGGGACGGAAAACAAAGGCTAGGGGAGGAGCGGTCGGAGCCTGTGATCTCGGCTGCCCAGTTGGAAAGCGCAGGGTCTCTGGACTGTGGGGAGAGAGAAGGCAGAGAGCCTACCTGGAGGCAGGGGAGACTTAGCTATAATGTGCGAAGGGAGGCCTGAGAGTCCTGAGACTTTCCTATGCTGTGTTCAGCTGCTCAATAAACTTCCTGTTTTGTGTTGGCTCCGATCTAACGAACAGGGTTGCTTTATTCCCTCTGTGAGTGGAGGTCCCGAGGAGCAGAGCCAATAGACTCCCTGAGGGAGAGAAAAGCCCAAAGGGAGAGAAAAGCGTTATAAGGCTCGGTGGTCTACAGCAAACTCATTACTGATCCGACGTGTCACTTCTAAAGCAATTTGACTTCCCTCAAGCAGCTGGGAAAAAATCGGCAAGGGAAAATGACAATTATAGAGACAGTTATAACTGGTCAGAGCTTGTGGGCAATTTCTCAGGGAATCTTCTCCTTAAAACCATTCGGTTACGTTGCTGATTATTTGGAAGAGATTGGCGCTCGAAAATTACCACCAAACAAATTAAATCATTATTGATCATTGCTTGCAAAAGTTTGTCACGGAACTTTCATTTTAAAGCACTTAGGATACTGTCCTAATCCTTTCAAAGAGATCGGCCCATGAGTATTACCAAAAAAGCAAATCCCCTTATTGAGCACTGCGGGTGATACATTTCTCTAAGAAGCTCAATTTCACATCAGTTGGGCGGTTCTCCCAAGCATTAGAGGTTCGTCCAAAATGACAGGCAAAGCAAAACATAACTGAGCCTTGCTTGAGATGAAGTACTCACTGATTCTCCAGCTTAAAGTCTTTCGGATACTATGTGGGACCGCATGGACTCGCCACATGTAAAGCCATTAGGAAACCGTTCCTGATCACTGGGAGGAGCTCGGCTCGTGAACAATGCCAAGAAAGCAAGCTCCAGTCCTGATCAGTGCTTGTGACAGAATGCGCATTGAAGCCCCATTTTAAAGACCTTCGGACCCTATGTGGGCGCGATCTGAGGGAAAGTGCTCATCCGTGCGGAGACTCTTCATTACTAAAGCAATGTGGATTCCATCCTCACCATTTTGGGATAAATCAGCCAGTGAACGTTCCAAAAAAAGAAGACTTATTACTTAACCGTGAATGCTCTAAGGGGCTCTTCATTTTCAAACTTTTAGGCTACTGTGCTAATTCTTCACAGGTACTCGGAGAGCAAAGATTACTAGAAAAAAAATCATTGCTGGAAACAGTTTCTCAAGGAACCTCCATGTTTAAGCGGTTCGAAATCGGTCAGTGTTTGGGGGGGGGGGTAATATGGTTGTTAAACTTAACTAACCAGAACTTTGTCCTGATTACTGCTTGTAACGAATTGCTAATTGAATCATCGTTTCTTGAACATTTTAAACGAAGCAAACTTTATTACGGTTGAATCCAGTTCTTATTGGGAAGTCACTTCTCGCTATGGCTTAGGGGCCTAGAATTATGGCAAGAGATACAGAACTAGTACTAGGGATAGGGTTTCTCTAGGTACAGTTTCCAAATTAGGGTAGGCTTTGTGTGGGCCGAGGACCCCACTCTAGGTTTAGGTTTCCAATGGCTAGGCAAAGTGAGGTAAGCCTTCGAATCCCTATGGGGCGCGCGCACAGCCCTAGGGAATGGGGTCCTATATATAGGGCCCTGTTCCCTAGGGGTTAAGGTCTAAGAGCGTAAGCCGTATTGCGTAAGGGTTCCTATGCGTACCCCTCACCCCTCCTTGTTGCACGAGCCGTAGGCATTCCGACGTGGAAGGGCTGAAGCGAGAGGTCCCCAGCTCCCTGTTAACCTGGGACGGAAAACAAAGGCTAGGGGAGGAGCGGTTGGAGCCTGTGATCTCGGCTGCCCAGTTGGAAAGCGCAGGGTCTCTGTACTGTGGGGAGAGAGAATGCAGAGAGCCAACCTGGAGGCAGGGGAGACTTAGCTATAATGTGAGAAGGGAGGCCTGAGAGTCCTGAGACTTTCCTATGCTGTGTTCAGATGCTCAATAAACTTCCTGTTTTGTGTTGGCTCCGATCTAACGAACAGGGTTGCTTTATTCCCTCTGTGAGTGGAGGTCCCGAGGAGCAGAGCCAATAGACTCCCTGAGGGAGAGAAAAGTCCAAAGGGAGAGAAAAGCGTTATAAGGCTCGGTGGTCTAAGGCAAACTCATTGTTGATCCGACTTGTCACTTCTAACGCAATTTCGCTTCCCTCAAGCAGCTGGGAAAAAATCGGCTAGGGAAAATTAAAATCAAAGAGACAGTTATAACTGGTCAGAGCTTGTGGACAATTTCTCAGGGAATCTTCTCCTTAAAACCATTCGGTTACGGTACTGATTATTTTGAAGAGATTGGCGCTCGAAAATTACCACCAAACAAATTAAATCATTATTGATCATTGCTTGCAAAAGTTTGTCACGGAACTTTCATTTTAAAGCACTTAGGATACTGTCCTAATCCTTTCAAAGAGATCGGCCCATGAGTATTACCAAAAAAGCAAATCCCCTTATTGAGCACCACGGGTGATACATTTCTCTAAGAAGCTCAATTTTACATCAGTTGGGCGGTTCTCCCAAGCATTAGAGGTTCGTCCAAAATGACAGGCAAAGCAAAACATAACTGAGCCTTGCTTGAGATGAAGTACTCACTGATTCTCCAGCTTAAAGCCTTTCGGATACTATGTGGGACCGCATGGACTCGCCACATGTAAAGCCATTAGGAAACCGTTCCTGATCACTGGGAGGAGCTCGGCTCGTGAACAGTGCCAAGAAAGCAAACGCCAATCCTGATCAGTGCTTGTGACAGATTGCGCATTGAAGCCCCATTTTAATGCCCTACGGATCCTATGTGGGCGCGATCGGATGGAAGGTGCTCATCCGTGCTGAGACTCTTCATTTCTAAAGCAATGTGGATTCCATCCTCACCATTTTGGGATAAATCGGCCAGTGAACGTTACAAAAAAAGAAGACTTATTACTTAACCGTGAATGCTCTAAGGGGCTCTTCATTTTCAAACTTTTAGGCTACTGTGCTAATGCCTCAAAGGTACTCGGAGAGCAAAGATTACTAGAAAAAAAATCATTGCTGGAAACAGTTTCTCAAGGAACCTCCATGTTTAAGCGGTTCGAAATCGGTCAGTGTTTGGGGGGGGGGGGTAATATGGTTGTTAAACTTAACTAACCAGAACTTTGTCCTGATTACTGCTTGTAACGAATTGCTAATTGAATCATCGTTTCTTGAACATTTAAAACGAAGCAAACTTTATTACGGTTGAATCCAGTTCTTATTGGGAAGTCACTTCTCGCTAGGCTTAGGGGCCTAGAACTATGGCTAGAGATACAGAACGAGTACTAGGGATAGGGTTCCTCTAGGTACAGTTTCCAAATTAGGGTAGGCTTTGTGTGGGCCGAGGACCCCACTCTAGGTTTAGGTTTCCAATGGCTAGGCAAAGTGAGGTAAGCCTTCGAATCCCTATGGGGCGCGCGCACCGCCCTAGGGAATGGGGTCCTATATCTAGGGCCCTGTTCCCTAGGGGTTAAGGTCTAAGAGCGTAAGCCGTATGGCGTAAGGGTTCCTATGCGTACCCCTCACCCCTCCTTGTTGCACGAGCCGTAGGGATTCCGACGTGGAAGGGCTGAAGCGACAGGGCCCGAGCTCCCTGTTAACCTGGGACGGAAAACAAAGGCGAGGGGAGGAGCGGTCGGAGCCTGTGATCTCGGCTGCCCAGTTGGAAAGCGCAGGGTCTCTGGACTGTGGGGAGAGAGAAGGCAGAGAGCCTACCTGGAGGCAGGGGAGACTTAGCTATAATGTGCGAAGGGAGGCCTGAGAGTCCTGAGACTTTCCTATGCTGTGTTCAGACGCTCAATAAACTTCCTGTTTTGTGTTGGCTCCGATCTAACGAACAGGGTTGCTTTATTCCCTCTGTGAGTGGAGGTCCCGAGGAGCAGAGCCAATAGACTCCCTGAGGGAGAGAAAAGCCCAAAGGAAGAGAAAAGCGTTATAAGGCTCGGTGGTCTACAGCAAACTCATTACTGATCCGACGCCTCACTTCTAAAGCAATTTGACTTCCCTCAAGCAGCTGGGAAAAAATCGGCAAGGGAAAATGACAATTAAAGAGACAGTTATAACTGGTCAGAGCTTGTGGACAATTTCTCAGGGAATCTTCTCCTTAAAACCATTCGGTTACGTTGCTGATTATTTGGAAGAGATTGGCGCTCGAAAATTACCACCAAACAAATTAAATCATTATTGATCATTGCTTGCAAAAGTTTTAATCGGAACTTTCATTTTAAAGCACTTAGGATACTGTCCTAATCATTTGAAAGAGATCGGCCCATGAACATTACCAAAAAAAGCAAAGCTCCTTATTGAGCACCACGGGTGATACATTTCTCTAAGAAGCTCAATTTCACATCAGTTGGGCGGTTCTCCCAAGCATTAGAGGTTCGTCCAAAATGACAGGCAAAGCAAAACATAACTGAGCCTTGCTTGAGATGAAGTACTCACTGATTCTCCAGCTTAAAGCCTTTCGGATACTATGTGGGACCGCATGGACTCGCCACATGTAAAGCCATTAGGAAACCGTTCCTGATCACTGGGAGGAGCTCGGCTCGTGAACAGTGCCAAGAAAGCAAACGCCAATCCTGATCAGTGCTTGTGACAGATTGCGCATTGAAGCCCCATTTTAATGCCCTACGGATCCTATGTGGGCGCGATCGGATGGAAGGTGCTCATCCGTGCTGAGACTTTTCATTTCTAAAGCAATGTGGATTCCATCCTCACCATTTTGGGATAAATCGGCCAGTGAACGTTACAAAAAAAGAAGACTTATTACGTAACCGTGAATGCTCTAAGGGGCTCTTCATTTTCAAACTTTTAGGCTACTGTGCTAATGCCTCAAAGGTACTCGGAGAGCAAAGATTACTAGAAAAAAAATCATTGCTGGAAACAGTTTCTCAAGGAACCTTCATGTTTAAGCGGTTCGAAATCGGTCAGTGTTTGGGGGGGGGGGGGGGTAATATGGTTGTTAAACTTAACTAACCAGAACTTTGTCCTGTTTACCGCTTGTAACGAATTACTATTTGAATCATCGTTTCTTGAACATTTCAAACGAAGCAAACTTTATTACGGTTCAGTGCAGTTCTTATTGGGAAGTCACTTCTCGCTAGGCTTAGAGGCCTAGAACTATGGCTAGAGATACAGAACTAGTACTAGGGATAGGGTTCCTTTAGGTACAGTTTCCAAATTAGGGTAGGCTTTGTTGTGGGCCGAGGACCCCACTCTAGGTTTAGGTTTCCAATGGCTAGGCAAAGTGAAGTAAGCCTTCGAATCCCTATGGGGAGCACGCACCGCCCTAGGGAATGGGGGTCCTATATCTAGGGCTCTGTTCCCTAGGGCTTAAGGTCTAGAAGGGTAAGCCGTATGGCGTAAGATTTCCTATGCGTACCCCTCCCCCCTCCTTCTTCCACGTGCCGTAGGGATTCCGACGTGGAAGGGCTGAAGCAAGAGGGCCCCAGCTCCCTGTTTACCTGGAACGGAACACAAAGGCTAGGGGAGGAGCGATTGGAGCCTGTGATCTCGGCTGCCCAGTTAGGAAGCGCTGGGTCTCTCGACCGTGGGAAGAGAGACGTCAGAGAGCCTACCTGGAGGCAGGGTACACTAAGTTATAATGTGCGAAAGGAGGCCTGAGGGTCCTGAGACTTTCCTATGCTGTGTTCAGATGCTCAATAAACTTCCTGTTTTATGTTGGCTCCGTTTTAAGGAACAGGGTTGCTTTATTCCCTCTGTGAGTGGAGGTCCCGAGGAGCAGAGCCAGTAGACTCCCTGAGGGAGAGAAAAGCCCAAAGGGAGAGAAAAGCGTTATAAGGCTCGGTGGTCTACAGCAAGCTCATTACTGATCCGACGCCTCACTTCTAAAGCAATTTGACTTCCCTCAAGCAGCTGGGACAAAATCGGCAAGGGAAAATGACAATTAAAGAGACAGTTATAACAGGTCAGAGCTTGTGGACAATTTCTCTGGGAATCTTCTCCTTAAAACCATTCGGTTACGTTGCTGATTATTTGGAAGAGATTGGCGCTCGAAAATTACCACCAAACAAATAAAACCATTATTGATCATTGTTTGGAAAAGTTTTAATCGGAACTTTCATTTTAAAGCTCTTAGGATACTGTCCTAATCATTTGAAAGAGATCGGCCCATGAACATTACCAAAAAAAGCAAATCTCCTTATTGAGCACCACGGGTGATACATTTCTCTAAGCAGCTCAATTTCACATCAGTTGGGCGGTTCTCCCAAGCATTAGAGGTTCGTCCAAAATGACAGGCAAAGCAAAACATAACTGAGCCTTGCTTGAGATGAAGTACTCACTGATTCTCCAGCTTAAAGCCTTTCGGATACTATGTGGGACCGCATGGACTCGCCACATGTAAAGCCATTAGGAAACCGTTCCTGATCACTGGGAGGAGCTCGGATCGTGAACAGTGCCAAGAAAGCAAACTCCAGTCCTGATCAGTGCTTGTGACAGATTGCGCATTGAAGCCCCATTTTAATGCCCTACGAATCCTATGTGGGCGCGATCGGATGGAAGGTGCTCATCCGTGCTGAGACTCTTCATTTCTAAAGCAATGTGGATTCCATCCTCAGCATTTTGGGATAAATCGGCCAGTGAATGTCACAAAAAAAGAAGACTTATTACTGATCCGTGCTTGCTGTAATGGGATCTTCATTTTCAAACCTTTAGGCTACTGTGCTAATTCTTCACAGGTACTCGGAGATCGAAGAAAAAGTTTCTGGAAAATGTTTCTCATGGAACCTTCATGTTTAAGCGGTTCGAAATCGGTCAGCGTTAGGGGGTAATTTGGTTGTTAATCTTAACTAACCAGAACTTTGTCCTGATTACTGCTTGTGATGCATGGCTAATTGAATCATCGTTTCTTGAACATTACAAACCAAGCAAAGTTAATTACGGTTCAGTGTAGTTCCTATTGGGAAGTCACTTGGAGCTAGGCTTAGGAGCTTAGAACTAGGGCTAGGGATACAGAAATAGGGATAGGGTTCATAGAGGTACAGTTTCCAAACTAGGGTAGGCTTTGTGTGGGCCGAGGACCCCACTCTAGGTTTAGGTTTCCAATGGCTAGGCAAATTGAAGTAAGCCTTCGCATTTCTATGGGGAGCGCTCACCGCCCTAGGGAATGGGGTATTATATCTAGGGCTCTGTTCCCTAGGGCTTACGGTCTCGAAGGGTAAGCCATATGGCATTAGGGTTCTTATGCGTAGGGCTCACCCCTCCTTGTTGCCCCAGGCAGAGGATCCTACGTGTAAGGACTGAAGCAAGAGCTACCTGTTTACCTGGGACGGAATACAAAGGATAGGGGAGGAGCAGTTGGAGCCTGTGATCTGGGATGCCCAGCTGGAAAGCTCAGGGTCTCTGGACTGTGGGGACAGAGCAGGCAGAGAAGCTACTTGGAGGCAGGGGATATTTAGCTATACTGTGCTGAGGGAGGCCAGGCCTGAGAGTCCTGAGACTTTCCTGTGCTGTGTTCAGATAAACTTCCTGATTTATGTTGGCTCCGGTCTAAAGAACAGGGCTGCTTTATTCCGTCTGTGAGTGGAGGTCCCGAGGACCAGAGTGAGTGGACTCCCTGAGGAGTCCCAGAGGTATAAGCGTGATAAAGCTCAGCGAGGTGCGGTTCTAGTTGGTGGAGGGGCTTAATTCCCCCAAGAGACAGAGTGGACCCCAGAGATGGGCTGTCACACTGAAAGGGGTTCCCCCCAGGATTCGTACAGGGCCAAGCGTGGGCATGACCTGTGAGTCTGTGACACCATGGTTGCAGAGTAGTACAGGATGCACCCTGTAGACAATTGGGTGCGAGTGCAGGCGCCTTGCAGTGAGTGACTGCCAGCGAAAAAACGAGGGATTCCGTGGTGCACGCAAAACCTCAGGCATCACCTACGAGGAGGTCTCCAGCCTGCTGGGGGAACAGTTCTGTAAATGGGGAAATGGCGCAGGAGCCAGTACCTTCGAGGACGTGTATAACCTGGTGGGGTTGGAGGAGCTGTATGATATCTGGCCTCCAGACATTAAGATGTGGTTAGTGGACTGGAAGCTTAAAGAGCTGTGTAGTGGGGGTGTACTGGCTGATGAGTTTGTGTATAGCAGATCGGGAGGAGGAGGGAGACCCACATCGGAGACTCAGAAGGGGAGTCACCCAGAAACCTCTCAAAGGTGGGACTCCAGGAAGCGCCACTCAGGGCCTACCTGGAGGCAGGGGAGACTTAGCTGTGCTGAGGGAGGCCAGGCCTGAGAGTCCTGAGAAACTGCTCTAACCCTCTGAACAGGGCTGCCGAGAGCAGGTTTGGACCCTGGTGAACAATTTTTTTCGGGCCCCCTCAGGAAGTGCAGTTTGGCTAAATAGGGCCGACGAGACGGGGGGATTGCCGGGCCCCGGTAATTTGTACCGGCTTCCCCCCGCTCCCGTCGGCCCTGCTTCTAAACTATGGAGGTGGGTCTCAGGTCCCCGTAACAGATAGAGGAGGTAGGTTGATGCTGACAAGAGTTACCTAGGAAGGGGAGACTAGCCACCAGTGACGCGATTCCAAGTCCAAGACTGATATCCAGACCCCATCGAGACATGAATTGGTGAACCCTGCATTCTGAGCCCACTGGTCTAACCCCCTGAGTTATGGAGCTGAGCCCCAGGTCTGTTTGCAGAGAGAGGTTGTAGGTTAATGCTGAGGAGAAATGAGCTCCCTCTAAAGGGGATGAGAGGAGATTCTGAGTCTGTGACCGGTACACAGTCACACCTATGAGATGTGACTTGGTGACCCTTGCATTCTGAGACTACTGCTCTAACCCCCTGAACTATGGTGCCAGGCCCCAGATTGGCTTGGCAGAGGGAGGTTAATACTGAGGAGATACTAGCAACCATTAAGGAGATTCTAAATCTGAGAGCATTAATTAATTAACCCCTGAGAGATTTGAACTGGTGACCCCTGCATTCCAAAACTGCTGCTTTAACTCCCTGGGCTTTGGAACTGGGCCCTGGGTCCCTTTGCAGAGGGAGGATGTAGGTTAATGCTGAGGCGAAATGAGCTACTTAGGAAGGGGAGATGAGCCACCAGGGAGGAGATTCTGAGTCCAGGCTGTCATGAGATTTGAACTGGTGATGTCTGCATTCCAAGACTGCTGCTCTAACTCACTCAGCTACAGAGCCAGGCCCCAGGTCCTATTAGCAGACGGAAGAGGTATGTTAATGCAGACAAAGCTACCAGGTAAGAAGGGGTGATAAGGATATTCCAAATCTGAAATGGCTATGTAGGCCCTCATGAGATTTGGGCTGATAACCCTTGCATTTGGAGAACACTGCTTGAAGCCCCCAAGCTACAGAGCCTGGCCCCAGCTCCTTTTGCAGAGGGAAGATATAGGTTAACACTGAAGAGAAACAAGCCATCCATGAGAAGATTCTGAATCTGCTACATAGGCCCCTACAAGATTTGAAATGACAACCCCTGACTTCCAAGGCCACTAGTCAAACCTCCTTAGCTACAGAGCCAGGCTCCAGATTACCTTGGCAGAGGAAAGATGAAGAGACTGTGAGTTTGAGACCACTAACAAGACCCCTATGAGATTTGATCCTATGACCCCCTGCATTCTAAGACTGCTTTGCTAACCCTCTGAGCTACACAGCTAGGCCCTAGGTTTCCTTAGCAGAGGGAGGTAGTTAAAAATTTTCAGGAAAAGTTCTCCCTTGAACTGGGGAGAGAGTTTCCTA
The DNA here is from genome assembly GCF_027887155.1 of Malaclemys terrapin pileata. Classification (NCBI taxonomy): domain Eukaryota; kingdom Metazoa; phylum Chordata; order Testudines; family Emydidae; genus Malaclemys; species Malaclemys terrapin. The sequence goes on from NC_071514.1 coordinate 47,818,651, forward strand.
ACCGCTTTGTGTCACGAAGTGTGGGGGAGTCAGGGCCCTGCAACCGCCCCCCCACTTCCTGCGATTCACCATGACTCTCAGCCAGCCAGTAAAACAGAAGGTTTAGTAGATGACAGGAACGCAGTCTAAAACAGAGCTTGTAGATATGGAAACCAGAACCCTTCAGTCAGGTCCCTCCTGGGGGATAGGGAGCCCAGACCCGGTTCTGGGCCTCCCTCCCAGCCACACATCCCGGCTCTTCCTCCAGCCTTTGTCCAGTTTCCCTGGCAGAAGGTGTCACCTGGCCCCCCAATTCCCTCCTGGGCTCAGGTTACGAGTGAAGTCACCATCCCACCAGAATCAATGCAGACAGCAAACTAGCAAAACTCTTATACAACATTACCTGGTTAATACTCCCTACTCCCTACGCCATCCATCACAAATGAAGATTTTTTGAGACATTGTTGCACTGAATTATAATCAGTGACTGCTTGTTTGCAGTTATCAATTTTCACAAACTGATCTCCTCTGAATTGGGGACATAGTTTCTTAACTGCTCTGCAATGGAGATATTCTGTGAAATTTGGATACCAGAATGATCAGTAATGACAGTAATGGTGTTTGCAATGAAGAATTTTCACGAATGTTCCTTGAATGTTTAGGAGAGGTCCAAACTGAAATTAAAATTCTCAGAGAAGTTTGTCGACCTGCACGATCAACAGTGACTTCTTGGTTGTCCATAATGAATTTTTTTTTCACGTACCAATCTCACCTGAATTGTCAGGAAAGATGTCTAACTGCTTTCCAATTTAGATTTTTGTGAGACTATTGCTCACTGACTCATCATTAGTGACTGCTTGTTTGCAGTTAACAATTTTCAGGAACTGGTCTCCCCTGAATTGTCACGGGAGATTCCCTACTGCTTTGCAGTGGAATTTTTCTGAGAAATTGTTGCACTGAATTACCATTGGTGACATATTGTTTGCAGTTGTGAGGAGAGATTCCTAACTGCTTTGCAATGGAGATTTTCTGTGAAGTTTGGATACCAGAATGATCAGTAATGACTCCTTGGTTGTCTGAAGAATTTTCATGAAGTGATCCCTCAAATTGTCAGGAGACATACCTAACCTCTTTGTAATTTAGATTTTTCTGAGAAGTTTGTCAAGCTGCATGATAAATAATCAATCCTAGATAATTTGCAATGAAGAATTTTCATGAATGGATCTTCTCTGGATGTTTGGGAGAGGTCCAAATTGCTTTGAAATTAATATCCTCTGAGAACTTTGTCGACCTGCATGATCAACAGTGACTTCTTGGTTGTCCATAATGAAATTTTTTTTCACGTACCAATCTCACCTGAACTGTCAGGAAAGTTTTGTAACTTCTTTCCAGTTCAGATTTTTCTGAGAACTTTGTGCACTGACTTATCATCAGTGACTGCTTGTTTGCAGTTAACAATTTTCAGGAACTGATCTCCCTTGAATTGTCACGGGAGATTCCCTTCTGCTTTGCAATGGAATTTTTCTGAGAAATTGTCACACTACATTACCATCAGTAACTTCTTGTTTGCAGTTAATAATTTTCATGAACTGAGCTCCCCTATATTGTGAGGAGAGATTTCTAACTGCTTTGCAATGGAGATTTTCTGTGAAGTCTGGTACCAGAATGATCAGTAGTGAGTCCTTGGTTGTTTGCAATGAAGACTTGTCACGAACTGATCTCTGAATATTTAGGAGAGGTTCAAACTGCTTTGAAATTAATATTATCTGAGAACTTTGTCAACCTGTACAATCAACAGTGACTTGGTTTGTTTGCATTAACAATTTTCACGAACTGCTCTCCCCTGAATTGTCAGGGGAGATTTTTTTTTTTTTTACTGATTTGCAATTGATATTTTCTGAGAAATTGTCACACTGAATTGCCATTAGTGACTTCTTGTTTGCCATTAACAATTTTCATTAAAAGATCTCCCTTGAATTTTAAGGGAGATTATCTGAGAAGTTTGAAGACCAGTGACTGCTTCTTTGCAGTTAAGGTTATTTGCAATGAAGGCTTTTCATTTACTGATCTCTTCTGAATTATCAGGAATGCTTTCTGAAAAATTTCTTGCCCTAGAAGATCAGCATTGACTTCTTGTTTGGCTGCAATGAAGAATTTTCACTAACCAAACTCATCTGAATGGTCATGAAAGATTTGTAATTAGTTTCTAATGCAGAGAATGTTGTCAACCTGAATGACCAGCAGGGCAGCTAGTTCTTTTGTTTGCAAAGAAGAATTTTCACGACAACTTCTGCCCTGAAATGTGAACAGCGATTCCTAGCTGGTTTGCAATGTAGCTACTTTCGAGAACTTTTCTCCCTGAATGAGTAGGAGTGACTTGATTTGTTGCCATGAAGAATTTTTACTAAGCAATCTCCCCTGAATGGTCTCGGGAGATTCCTAACTGCTTTGCAATGCACACTGTTCGAGAACCTTTTCATCCGGAATGATTAGTAGTGAGTTGTTCTTTGGTATCAAATGAAGAATCTTCATGACAGCTTCTGGGATCTGCTGCGGAGTGGCGCGCGGGGCAGACCAGGGAGAGGACATCTACCAGGCAAGCAGCGCCACTTCACAGTAAAGTCAGCGCCTTCCCTCGGTGACTCTTCGGGCCTTCTGCTGCTGGCAGTGCCACCCTGACGGGAGCTGGAGGCAGCAGACACTACATCTCCCATGGTGCCGTGGACCACACAGGGTGGATGGTGGGCCCTTGGGTTGGCGGGAGAGATTGGAAGGGATTGGGGTGTGGGAGCTGGTTGGGAGGGATCTGAGGTGAACTAGCAAGGTGCTGTGGGGTCGGGCATGAGGCAGGGCAAATACCTGGAGGAGGAGAGGTCAAGCAGGTTAGAAACTACAATTCCTGTGATGCATTGGGTCATTGAAGGAGGGGCTTGCTGGGGGATGACAGAGAAGGAAAACAACTCCCATGATGCATTGGGTCTGAAAAGAACTATGTGCAAAATGACAGGTTTCAGAGTAGCAGCCGTGTTAGTCTGTATCCGCAAAAAGAACAGGAGTACTTGTGGCACCTTAGAGACTAACAAATTTATTTGAGCATAAACTTTCGTGGGCTGTAGCCCTAAGGTGCCACAAGTACTCCTGTTCTATGTGCAAAATGGCTGTCCCCACCCCTCAGTGCCACTCACTGTCAGTCAGCATCACTTCTTCTTCCAGTGAAGAAGCCTCAATAGCATCCAATGGAAAACAAGAGGTACATCCTCAATATTGTTCCCCCCGAAATGAGATGTCTTAATTCCATCCCCACTCAGCTCCTGGCATTTCCATATAGACTGTTTCTGTCAATGAACTGTTTTACTCCTCCTTTCTCTCCTACACTCACCTGGGTTCTCAGCTCCAGGGCATGGACTCAGTCTAGTTTTTAAACTTGAACCCATTGTCCATCACACTGTTGGGCCTTCATCTCAGTACAATAGAAATAGGGACCCCAACATTCATCACCACACATGCTGGTCCCCACCCACATTGAGAATGCGCTCTCCCCTTCCAGGGGCAGGGTCCATAGCAGGTAACAAAGGGTAGGGCTCCCCTGGGCTAGGATTAGGGTTACTAAGAGTAGGCATTCCCAGGTTTGGCCTGATGCCTGTTGGGGGGTCCCCAGGCTAGGGTTACTAAGGATAGGACATCCCTGACTAGATTTAGGGTTAATAGGGGTAGGGATTCTTGGGCTAGGATTAGGCCTGTGGCCAGCAGGGCTCCTCAAAGAAGGGTTAGGATTACTAAGGGGAATCCACATATGACTGGGATCACTTGGTCTCTCTGAACTAGGGTGTCTATTTCAGGCAGTGTCTATTTCAGGGGTGGCCAAACTGCTGCTCGCGAGCCGCGTGCGGCTCTTTTACAGTTAAAGTGCAGCTTGTGGAGCCCCTCATGCCTCTCCCCTGATTCTCTGCCTACCAGACTGGGTGAGGGGGGAGCTCGGGGCTAATGCCCTGTGGTGGGGTGGTGGGGCTTGGGGCTTCAGCCCCACGGGGCATGCCTGCCAAAGCTTGGGGCTTCAGTCCTGGCAGGTGCCTCCTGAAGCCCCGAGCCCTGGCAGTTGTCCCAGCTCTCAAAATTCTGACGATTATCATATGTGGCTTGGAGCGTCAGTAGGTCTGGCCAGCCCTGGTCTAATTCTTAATATGTTTGTACAGCACCTAGCATAATGGGGCCCTGATCTCAATTGGGACCTCTCCATATGAATAATATTTTGGTATAGTGCATTGTTGTGTTGTACATTTGACTATGAAAGAGAGTTCAAAGATTTATATTAAAAATTATGCCAGAGTCAGGAATATTAACCAGGCCTTGTATTTTTTAAAATTTTTTAATATATATTTTTATAAACAAGTCACGTGATAAAATAGCACAAGGAACACATACCAAATATAAGATTATATCTTCAGAATATACAGGAGAATGAGGTCATATGTACAGTAAGAAAATGATTTTCAGATTTTTTTTCTCTCCCCATCTATTTTCATTCTATAGTAATTTGAAATATCACAAAGTCAGTAGCTTTAGTAATACTTTGGCCCAGTGGACACCTAATTGGGGTGCTAAGGAGATTGAATCAGAACCAAGCCAGTGACAGAACCCTGCAAGGATTGGGATCATTTGTGTCAGCCAGTTTAGGAACATTGGGACAGCTCCTCAGCTGGTGTAAATCTGCATAGCTCCATTGCCAATTTACATCAGCTGAGGTCCTGGCCCATCAATGTTCCTTCCCCTGATTCTTTTAAATATTATATTTTCCCCTTTCAAACTTATTGTTCCAATTAGAAATTAGTTGCTTTTCTCTTGAATTCCCTCATTGCCTCAGCACTGTGTTCGGGCTCGTAAGAAAGCCTTGGTTCTTTTATGATCGGCTTCACACACATTCTCTGACCTCACAGGTTTTTTTAAAGGTCACCCAACTAAAACATCACAGCTGCTTTGCCTGGGTGCATAACATCTCTTTAGAAAGTTCAGAATTTAAAAAAAACCTCTAAAGGGTCATACTGTTGGGAATAATCTTGGGACATATCTCCAGCTCATCACCTGCTATAAATCAGTAAGTCTATGATGCTATGCCAGTTTACACCAGTTAGGGATCTGGTCACATAACATAATACATATAGTATATTTCTTTAAAGTATTTAAAAATCAAAAGTACTTTCCACTTCTGAATGCTTCCTGGTTTTTGCTTCTCACACTGCTTGGACAATCCAATTGAACTGGTTTCCCTTTCTGTTTAAAGTCAGTTTCACTCTCTGGTTCTCCTGCCTCAGTACAATGCTCTTGTGTTGAATCTTTCAACACTCCAGGAAACAGTTTAAATCCCACGCTGCCCTTGGTCCACCCCTGCAATTGGTTTCTTGTGCTCCCATGAGTGCATGGACTCTGCTAGGTGCTGACACTGGTCCTAGTCACTACAAAGAAGGCAAAGAGGAGTAAGTGGGGAGTGTTATTATACCTCTTCCTACTGCACTGCTGACCACATTGTGCCACAACAGTTGTGCTTCCCAGAGCTCTAGTAGACATGGTGCCTGATTAAGACCCACTGCTTCTGGCAGCTCCTGCACAGTAGATGCACCACCGCATAGCTCCAAGTCAGAGGTTGCCTTAAACGCATAGTGTAGCCCATATAGTTTTATAATTATCCTCTCCCTATCCTCTTTTTTTAAAATAAAATGTAAAAAGTTGTGTCCCTTTAGAAGCAAGCCACTCTCATTCTGCTCAGTGCCTCATGTAACAGAACTCTTGTGTATCAGCTGTACCATGACTGAAAAGGAAGGCTTTTCACTTTGGGAATCTGCAACTCTGTGCCTTTCCAAGGTCCCCCTCCCTGCAGAATACTACCTTCTTTTGTGACACTCACAGTTTGGAGGCCCAGCCACTGGCAAATTTCTCCTGATTGTAAAACCACTGTGGAAGCAGCAACCATACTGTTTGCTTCACTCCAATGATGGGCCGCCACACAAGGTTACTTTGTCAGCCCCTTAGCCACCAGCAGGTGGGTAAAGAAGTGCCACATATTTAAATCTGACACTTTATTTTCCATCTCAGCTGAAGTTCCCCAGGATAAGTTTTAAGGGCAGTAAAATGGTTCACCTTCTGGGAGGCACTATGAAATGAGTATGGAAAGGAGAGAAGCATAGAGTTAGGCAAATAAGTATAGTTACTAAACAGAATGATCATAAGGGTTAGAGGTGGAAAAGACCTAGTAGTTGATCCAGCTCATCCCCTAATACAGGATAGCAGGTGGAGACTGGCTGACATCCATACTGTAGAAGTTCCAAGATTGTGTCCTGATTCTGCTCCACAACATAAGGAAGGTTCTGTCACACTCAGGTCCAAGAGCCAACCTAGTGAGCTCCCTTTGCCTTAGAATTAAAAATGCTTCTCCGGCACCCCCCAAGCCTTCTTCACAACCCCCTCCCACTGTCGAGAGCTCCAGTGGGCAGATGGAATACTCTGGACAGCCTGATGCATCAGATTTACAGACAGGACTAGCTTTTGAGTGTAAGGGGTGGGAGAGTTCCGTTCTCAGAGTTTCATTTGAAATTCCTGTGCATGAAGCTGTCTTCTATCTGGTCCCTGTAGCAGTATCACCATCTGCAATGTCAGATTGGTGCCGTGGAATCTATGCCCCAATAGTCTCTTGACCATGTTATAACATGGTTTGGTCTTGCCTACACAGATGGGACCAAAGCATGGTATCACCATGTTACAGCTCTGTATAGACCAGAGGCCAAATTCAGACACTGATGTCAATGGTGCTGCAGTACGGATTAACCTGGTACATACTGGTAATGTGATTAAAAGCAAATGAGTCTGAGAGATTAGCACTAAGTTCCCGCACTGATCAATTTCTAAATCACTTTGCCAGATGGACAGGCCCTTCATAGTCCTCAACCATGACCTCATGCTCAGCCATCCCCAGTAAAACTCTGAGCTCCAGGATAATGGCAGTAACGCAGAGGGGACGCATACATGGTCCTACACAAATATGAGGCTTAATCATCTCAATACAGAGAAGCAATTGCTGGTTCAGTCCCCAAAAGGAACCAGCCTGATCCACCAAAGTGCCAACTGCCCTCAACTGCAATTGAAGTCAACAGCTCCGCTCAAATAACTATAGAATTTTAAGGATCAGGGACCTAGCCCATACCAAAATATATTTCAACAAGACCACATGGCCAAATTGAGCATTGTAAGAGCTCACAGTGGAAAGACAGCTAATGATAAACTAATCTGGGAAAGGGTTGGAGAAAATTATGCCAATACTATTTATAACAATTTACAAACCCAGAGAAGGACAGCCAACTCTCAAACTGATGGCCTTCTGGTTCAAGAAGGGGTTTACCCTTGCCCACCTTCACAGGCAGCATTGCACAGTTAGCCAGGCACATTATGGAGTCCCCTTCTTTGAAGGTTTTAGTTGCTGTCTGATGCAGAATATTGGACTGGATGGAGCAATGGTCTGACTGAGTATGGCAAATCCTGGGTTCAGATATGTGGTTAACTGCAACCTCCTTGCAGTCCAGTGGGTAGAGTACTGGATGAAGATTCAGGAGACCTGGGTTCTATTCTCTGCCACTGATCTGCTTTGTGTCCTAGGGCAAGTCACTTCACCACTCTGTGCCTCAATTTTGTCTGCCTTGTCTGTTTAGATTATAAACTCTTTGGGGGAGGGACTGTCTGTTTACAATATACAGCATCTAGCATGGTGGGGCAATACCAGTAATACTCCTTGTGGCAGAGATTGGGTTGTCACCTTTGTGGTGTGTCTCCTCACTTATGGTGAATAAGGTAACACACAAAGCTCTCTACAAACATTGAAGACAATTGGAGTTGCAGGGGCTCAACACTTGACAGGATCAACTCCATAATAATGCTTAATCTTTCTCCTCTTGCCTAGCCTTAGGCCAACAGATCTCAATTTTCATGTGCAAAATTTACCAACTGGGTCTGGAACAAAGTTTAAGCAAGAAGGGAAAAACCAATGGATTGTAAAGTGGGGGCCTCTGGGCTGCTCCAGTTTACCAATCGGTATCTGAACTCAGAAGGGAAGAGAGTTAAATATAGATCATAGTGGATCACATCATAAGTGTCCCAGGGCAGACAAGTCTCTCTGAAGAGAACTGTACCTGCACTGAAGTGACTCTGAGGAGTGGGAAATTGTTCAAAGGGCAGGGAACTCCTTTAGACATCTCTATGGACAAGTGAACTCTGAGGATGACCTCTGGATTCCTGCTTGATCAAGTACACAGAAGCAGTCATAGCTCAGTGTGGGAGGCTGCCTGCAGCAACCTGTGTGATCTGATGGCTTGTTAACTGAGCAGTCGTGAGATGCCAGCTACTGTTGACATCCCTGTCCTAGCAGCAGCAGCTTAGTAGGGAAAATGTAATTGGGGTGGAGTGTGGGGAGGGGGGGGACGCACGGATTCACATGGTCCATAGTTGCATGGTGAGTTCAATCTGCAGGTGACTGCAGGGGCAGCTCTAGAAATATTGGCACCTAAGCAAGAGAAGCCTCCCTAATGTCTTCCTGCTCCCTTCCTCCCTCCTGCAGATCCAGCTCTATAGCTCACCTTTCTCCAGTGCAGTCTCTCTTTTCTTGCTCATTCATCTGCACTAGGCCCTCTTTGTTTCCAAACATGCCTCAGGACCCTTTGCACTTGGCTGCAGTATTATTTCTGAGGAGGATCTGAAGCTTCCAGGCCTCGTGTAAGAAACAGAGGGTACCCATCACCATACAACTGAGCAGAAGTAGCTCTAGGAATTCCTCAGCTAGAGAAGACCACTGTGAGAAACCAGCCTCTTGGGGTGATCCCTGAGGTTCCAGGCCTAGCCCAGCAGCACCTTAGACTTGTGTAGCCTATGCCCACAACTACTCCTCTTCAGAGGCCTGGGGAGTGGGTATCCCAGCAGGTGGGCTGGCATAGCTGTTAGTCCCTGTGGATTTCCTGGGAATGTTCAAAATTTTCCAGTGTCCACACTGGAAAGACTGAAAATGTCAAATGAACAAAGCTCCGGCTGTGCAACCAGTGGTTTTGGCAAGTTGAGCAAGGGACCTGCCTATAGTGCAATTAGCAACGAAAGCTACAGCTTAGCCAAGATAGCGGCTCCCCCGTCATACCTCTCTCACCCCCAGAAATCATGCAGTAACTGAGAGCGGGGCGGGAGGGAAGGAGAGGCCAACGGAGCAGGAAGTTGCAAAATGTCATCCTAAACATAGATAATTTAAAGCTTACAAATCTTTATGGCAACAAAAGTTTGTAATAAAAAAAAAAGTGGTTATTAAATCAGTTCACTCTTGTCCATTACAAATTAAGAAAGCTGTGTCCATACATATTCATTAGAAACTATTAAACCAGTTCATTACTGAGCAGCTGAGCTGTAGTCCGAGTTGTTGTGGGTCATCTCCCCTCCTCTGTGGAAGGACTGTGGAGAAGCTGGGCTCTTACTCAGGACCAGAGCTGAGCGAATCATTTGTAACAGAGAATGTATTCAATAAGCTTATGCTAATTTGTTTGAATGCATTTTTTGGCTCACTGATCGCAAGTTCCCCAGATATATTCATTATGTGACAAAAAAATCTCTTTTTAAAATCTATTACTTAGAAGCCTGGTGCTTGGTCAAATAAACTACATGGTATTGTTTCTATTCCCTGATTGGATAAGCATAATCTTATCAGCGCTCTAGTGTAAATGCTTGCAGAAAGTAACTTGAAGATGTATTTTTGCAAATGTTGGAATGTGTGAGCTTAAGGCGCCCTTTTCACAAGCATCCATGATTCCAAAACCTGAGTCTGCATGTACACTGGGAGCACTCATGAGAAAGATGCCAATACAATCAAAGCCAATTGGAATGGAAAAGTTTTGCAGCATTTGCTCAGATCTACTCAGGACCAGCTGTACCTTGTCCAGCTTTGTGGCAAGCTCCTCTCCTCACACCATCACATCCACACCAGGCAAGTGTTTCTTTAGCTTTCCTACACATTTTTCTAGGGTCACCTGCAGAACAGTGGAGTAACTACGATGGTGCAAGTCATGCAGTTGCGCCAGGGCCCAAAAGATTACGTGGCCACAACTAAAGAGGCTGCTGGAGCAGAGCTGGGCTGCTGCCTCCTACCTGGGGAAAGGCGGTAGCCTCTCCGGCCAGAACAACCCTGGGTTCCAGGTGGGAGCAGCCAGCAAGGCTGTGTGGAGACGGCATGAGGGAATTGCAGTGTGGGGGATGGAGATGGGTAACGCACTGTCCCTACTCTCCATGCTGCACAAGGTAAAAGCATCAGCTGTTTTGCATAGGGCTGGAAAGTTGGGGGGAACTGGGGAGGGGGAGCTAAAGGGGTTACATAGGAACTGGGTGGAGTTAGGGGGCTGGATTGGAACTGTTGAAAAGGGTGGTGTCAGAATGGAGCTTGGGGGATCTGGCTCAGAGCTGCGGGATGGAGGGGGGTTGGAACAGAGCTGGAGGGGACCAAGAGAGGATCTGGGGGGGCTTGTGGGGTCAGATCAGGGAAGTGGGGGCAGCAGGGAAGCTAAAAGGGCTTGGAGGAGTCATTGGATCAGAGCTGGGGAAACTGAGGGCTGGACTGAAGGAGGATGGAGGAAGAACTGGTGGGGCTGGATCAGCATGGAGGGGAATGAAGGAGACCGTGGAGGGAGCTGGGGGCCTGTAGGGGACCATGAGGGAACTGGCGGGTAGGAGGGCTAGATTGGGGTTAAGGGAGAGCTAGGCAGGAGTTGGATGGTAGGGGGCTGGATTGGGGCTGCGTGGGGCTGGAAAAGAGTTGGTCAGGAGCTAGGGGCTGGATTGAGGCTATGGGGGAGATGGATGGGGGTGTATTTCAGAATCGGGAAGGGGGCCCTTAACCTTTTTTGGCATCTGCAGAGAGTCTCCTGGCTTTGTTCAGCACATGAGAAAGCCCAGTGGTCTGGGATCCAGGTCACCCTGCCTGCTGCAGTTTCTGGTACCAAATGTATGTTGTGAGTGGCAGTGGATGTCATAGAGACAGCATAGAATCCAGGGGCACTAATCCCAGCTAGTAATAAAGACTCCATGACAAGCCCTTCCACTTACACCCTGGCTTCACCTAATCAGCAGTTGTTACCTACTGCCCCATGCTGAAACCAGGGCACCTATTAACTGCTGGACTGTAAGGACCTTAGGGCAGGAACCAGGCCTAGTTTGCAAAGTGCCATGTCCGTTTATGGTGCAATACAAGAGCTTCTAACAGCAACAGGGCAGATTGTTGCTGAGCAATGCAAGGCATTTCTTCCCTCCCTGTAGGAGGCTGTGTGTGCTGCCTCCTACAGAGCTCCTGGCCTTGCCAGCCTGAGAAGAAGCAACTGAGATTAGAATTGACAGTGTCTCACCACGGGAACCTTCAAACAACTGCTGTGGTCAGCACCCTTTCCTTCAGGCCATCCCTGGCTGAGGTCAGGCATGAAGCAGTGTAGAAAGTGCTGACAATGTTGGGAGGACTTGTGAGAAGAGACACAGAGCAGTCACTGCCTGGCCTTTTTCTGCTGGTGTCTGGGAGATGGCTTTAGATGCTGGAATATCTACACTGGCATTAGGTCCTGGGGCTGCTTCTCCTGCATTGCAAACTCCATTTCTCCACACCACAAGAGATGGATGTGCTCTGGCTTTTGATTACAATGGGACAGGAGACTGTCAAGGCACCCGTGGACTGTGAGTCAGCCACAGGGTATGAACGAGTGACTCTCCTGACACCACCCCTACAGAATCCCAATCTCTTCATCACACGCTCCCCCACGCATCCCTAGAAAACAACCTGCTCCTCTCTCCAGCCCAGGAGCTCCACCCAGCTGGCTGCATTGACATCGACTTCCTTCCTGGAGGGGAGGGGAGGCCCAGACAGTGACTAATTGGGGTGGAGGGGGCATCCCTCCAAAGCCATAAACTCAAACTGTTGGGGGACATACACAGGATGGAATGTGTGCAAGTACATGAAGCTGGGAGCGGGCTTCCTCCAACCTCACTGCAGGCAGCAAATGGAGCAGAAATGCACTGGCACTAGAATGAGCAGTGATGAGAAGAGAGCCTGGCTCCCCACAAGCTGATGGCTCTCCCTGGTCCTCACTTCCCCCCAAACAAAAGAGATTTCATCCCCAGAAGACTAAAGAGCCCAGCTGATGAGAGCTGGTTTGGGCTGCGCACAGTACAGCTCAGCCGCTCTTTCCTCGCTCAGGTCCCCCTGCCCCTCCTGGATTGGGACCTGACTGCTGCACAGGGGACATAGTCCAAGCACCCAGGTGCTGCTCAGGCACTGGAGCCCTGGCCGCCTCCTGATGGATCGGGGGTAGGGGATCCTGCTGGCAGCTTCTGACGGTGGGTAGGCTACAGGGAGATGTAAAGTGCTCCTTGAAGCCAGGGCCCAGCTGGTCAAAGTGGTAGCTGCCTTTAGAACAGCATGGGAAAGCCTCACCCTTGGAGCCACAAGTGGTCTGGAAGGCAGAGTAGCAAGAAGGGGAAAGCCAGGATCTAGGGTGACCCCCCCCCCATCCTGAATTGGGCAGTACAGCCCTGAATGCAGAGTTTAAGGCTCGGTACAGGGCTGAATGACTCCAGGACAACATTTGTCCTGGATTCCCAGCAGTGCTGCTCTGCCCCTGCCTGAGGTTCAGGGGGCAGCGCCAGCCTCTTCCCGGAGGGGGAGGGGCTGAGATGGGCCTTAGCCCCACCCCACCATGAGGTCCCGCTCCTGCTCCTCCTCTTCTCCCCTGAGGCTCTACTGCTGGCCAGGATGGGCAGTAGTAAGAGCCAGCCAGGGAGTCTGAGCTGCTGTAGGCAGTCCCAGACCCTCTACCTGCCCTGGACTGCATGTCCCAAGGGGGTGGGGACACAGGCCCAGGGCTCCCCACAGCAGCCCTGGCTCCCTGGGTGTCTCTTACCCCTGCCTGGCTCTGGCTTCTGGCCTGCCCAGGGGGTGGGGCCTCAGGGGGAAGAGGAGGAGCAGGGACTGGGGCCACTGAAGACGGAATGACTCCTGCATGTGTTCCATTTTTGCATTTTGAAAAGGTGGTGATCCTAGTACAGTGGTCCTAAAACTTTTTTAAAGCACCTCCTCCTTCTTACTCAGTTCGGGGCCCCTGGAGATAGGGTGAGTGAGGCAGGACATGGGAGGGGGACTGATGGTCCACGGGTGAGGAATGAGTGGGGCAGGACAAGGGAGAGAGAGCCACGCTCTAGGGGTGGAGGGGTGAGTGGGGCAGGACAGGGGAGGGTAAACCACACTCCAAGGGTGAATCTCTCTTAGCTGGAGCGGTTGCTGAGTGCTCCTCCAGACTCCAGCAGCAGCTGCTGCTCTTCCTTCCCCCCCCAATGGCAGAGGCTGGTTTCTGTGAATACCCTGGCAACCTTAAGCTGTGGCTGGGGGCTGCAACTGGGACTAGGGCTGGGCTGGGGCCTGGGTGGGGCCAGAGATGAGCTGGGGACAGAGCAGAGCTAAGTGGCCCTGCCGCACCCCCTGGATGTTCCTCCGCACCCCCCCTGGGGGGCATACCCCACAGTTTAGGGCCCACTGCCCTAGTAGGATCCCAGACTGTTCTGATTGACATGCTGCCAGCCTTCCCTCTGTCCTAGAAGTGAGCTGGCCTCAAGCTGGGCCTGGGGAAAGATGCTCCCAGGCATAAGTCATACTGCCACACAAATCAAGCCCAGTAGGACACCATAGCTTTCACACCCCTTCTAGAGCCTGCAGCTGTAGAAGGGAGATAGATGAAGGAGGCTCAGGCTGGTGGAGGAGGGGGAGCTGCTCTAGGCTCCCAGTTTCCACAGTTAAACCTGTACTCCAATAAATGTATGTGGATTGGATACAAAGCCACACCAGCTTCACACTGGAAGAGAACTGGAGCTGGGCAGAGGGCTGCTCCATAGGCCCTCCCAGCCCCTGCGCATTCCAGAACCTACCTTACCACAAGACTGAAGCAAGCTAGCATGCGAAGGCTGCAGGCTGTTCTGAGAAGAACATCTTATTAACAAAATGAAAACAGCAGTAGGCGACCGTCTACCCAAGATCATGTGACCTTGGGGTTATTGGGTTTTCAGAGGATTGGGTGGGGAAGTGGGTTTGTTTGCGTCTCAGGAAATTTGCTCATGGATCCGTGCTTTCAATGAAAACAAGACGATCACGGTCAACATATCAGCTCCATCTTCTGGAGCAGAAGGCACCCGGCCTGCCAAAAGCCTCAGAACAGGCCCCGTGCTTCTCTTTCACAGCGTTGGTCAGTTTATTTTTTAAAATGTCTCCAGCGTGGCAGACCCTGCAGTGTCCCGCTGAAGTAATTAAGAGACAGAGCAAACACACGGCATCAGGAATTTCATCCTTTCTCCTTCGAGTCTCTCTGTCCCTCAGGATTCTCCTCTTCTCTTCTTAGCTTTCTGGCTCAGCTCCTGCCAACATATGCCATGATGGAAACACTGGTTTCAACCATCCAGAATGGGGAGAGGCTCCAATTAGGCCCCTCCCCCAGACTCACCACCAAGCCCCACAGAAGTGTGGGGGTCTCAGAAGGAACTTCTAACTGCTGTGACATGAGACATTGGGCAGAAACCACATGGGATCCAGCACTGAGGGGGGACACCACGCAGGACATAAAACCGTGCCAACCTGCCCCAACTCTCTAATCGTGGTAATTCATTCGCTTTGTTTTGTTCGCTCATTTTTTGTTGGTATTTTGTTTAGCTGTGATTTTTAAATAATTTTTTTTTTCAGGACAGACCATTACAAAGAAGATGAGTGATGATGGAGGCATGGAAAATTTACAAACTTTGCAGAGAGATTCTTGCAGGAGATTGCGTCTTATGGAACAGATGGATGCCCATCTCTATGGAGACAGCATATATCCCTCTCTCTAGGTGTCCTCATCCAATGCGTTGTTGTGATTAACTAACTCTTGATTGCTGTACACATGGTGGGTGATTTAAATCAACAGCGTCGTTAGCATCTCTCCCAAAACATAAAATTAAAACAAAATGATAACTCTGGTTGGTTGATCAGTGTTGGGTTGGGATTGAAGGAGACAGCTCCAAAGGTTGGGGCTGCTTATTCGATCACCATGCAGTGCGGCAGGTGCTGGGAGAAATACTTGAACAGCTCAGGGGTGGCGCCAGGACAGTTGGTCAGCTCCAGCTCCTCCAGGTCTTGAAGTTGGACAAGGCCTGAGAGCCCAGTGGTGGTCAGCAGCGGGCAGCCTGAAACCAGAAGGTGGAAATGCCCAGTGAGCAAGAAGCTATGATGTACTACCATCTGGGGTAGACATGGAAGAGCTTAGCCATCCCTCTGCTTTGTGGGGTGGGGGTTGGATTGCTATCAGTCAAGCCCATCTCTAAATACCAGCTGCAAAAGGGAGAGCAATGCCATCAGGCTCCATCACCTGTCCCTTGCATGTCGGCCCTGTTAGGATCATTTGGGTGTATCCCACTAAATTAATTTTCTGCCATCACAGGGGCTTCGGGCAATGGTGAACCTCAGTCCTTCCTATTCTCTGACTTGGCACACAATAGTTCAGGCTCCTGAGGGCTCCAATTATTTGATCTAATGCTGGTTGCTGAGATTGGTGTGCAGGTGCTGGAGGGTGTTGGTGGACTGTGACAAGATGATCTGGTGGTCCCTTCTGGCCTTAAACTCTAGGGGTACGTCTACACTGCAAAACCCCCCCACGGCAATGAGTCCAATGAGTCCTGTGAGCCCAAGTCAGCTGACCCAGGTTCTGAGACTTGCTGCTGCAGGGTTTTTTTTTTTTTTTTAAATACAGTGTAGACATACCGCAAGACAGCAGAGATGTCTGTGGGGGGGGAGACCGCCTGAGTCTCTGGGGCTCGGGAGGACTGCTGTAGCATGCTCTCCCATCTGCAGGCAGCAGGACCAACCCACCCAATTAGACCTTCTCAGCAGCATTGCATCCATCCACTACAGGACATAAGGCCTGGATCTGATCTCCTTTATGCTGGCATAACTCTGTGGACATTAATGGAGTCACTCCTGATTTACGCCACTGTAAGTAGCGCAGAGACCATTTGTCCCCAAGCCTCATTCAGAAAGCCAGTAAACTTAAAGTGACTAAAGGAAACCTTTTGTGCTATTTTCTTATTCAGTCATCAGGTTTTGAGTGATGCTCAAAAGTGCTGCTGCTGTTTTGATTCAGAGGGAAACATGTTTTTCTCTTCGCACAAACCAGCAGAGCAAGGAGTCAAGTGAGCCATGGAGTATGAATAGCTCTGTTGAGAGCATAACAATGGTTCCATGATCATACCTCGCAAATGCCTTTTTGACAAAGGCCAAATATACCATTATCTCACAACTAAACAGCTGATCTGATCTCAATCGTTATTGTAAGTAATTTATGTCAGAAAAGCTGACTCATGAACATGAGATACAAGCAATTATTGTTATGCCAAAGAAATTGACCTGAGGTTGTTCCTAGCACTATTATCTCAGCATGAGTCTTTAACTTATGCTGTCCTCCGCATCTGGGTCCTGGGCAGGTTGAGCAGTAGCTCTGTTAGCACAGCAGAGCAAATGAGGACATAAATCCAGTGAATGGTCTTGAGTGGCATAAACCATGAACAGATGGGAGGGCAGATCACTGCAGGGTGGTGTTGACACAAAATGTCACATTGATGTGACACTCACTGGGGCGGGGGGGGGGAGAAGATTGCATGAGGCTGCATTAGTGGGTTAGTACCAGGGGGATGGACTAGATGACCTCTTGGGGGCCCTGCTAGCCCTACTTTTCTAGGATTCTCCATTGACTTGTGGCCTATGAGAATTTTTAGAATCTATGGGGTCTGCTTTGACATGCTCATGCTCCTGATTGACACCAGTGTCAGAGTGAGGAGAATGAAGCTCAAGTTTCTCCATCAGGCTTTCCTTGGGAATGAAGGAAAGGTCATGTGATGGAGCAGGGCAAACACAATTAATTGACATTGGCACATCCATTCCAGTCAAACACTTTCACGCAACTCAGAATTCCTTTGAAGAAACAGGACTCCGATTCAAACTGCTTGGAAAGGTGGTGGTAAAAGTCATGCCTTGAAGCCTGAGGTGGGTAGCAAGAAATGAAACCCTCTGGCTCAGTCTCTGTCCTGTATGGAGCTGTCATGAATTGTAGTGACTGGGAACTCTGCAGACCCTAGGATGGAATTTGGCCCTGAAGGTCTGATTTTCAGAAGTGTTGAGCACTTCTTCACTTCAGTCTGACTTTTCAGAAGCTCAGCACTTCTGACAACCAGGCCCCATGAGTTCAGAAAGAATTTGGGAGTGCTGCTGTCCGGAGTAGGAGATGGGCTCTAGCTGGAGTACCCCAGGGAAAGACCAAACAGGCACTAGATAAAGTGAGTTGGGTGATAGCAATTGACACAGCCAGTGTGTGACAGCATGGAATGTCCGGGTGAAGGAAATCCTCCAGCTGTCTGGACTGGTTCCTTCACTGTCTCTCTTCCTCAACAGAGAAAGGAGGAGGACAGGTCTTCTCCTTGCCCCTCTGTTTTTTACAGGGGCTGACCTGCCTCCTGCATTTGCCTCTCACTGGCCAATTTTACCCTCCACAATGGGTAATTCCAGGCTGGAGGATCATCCTGTCAGCCTACCATTGTGCTATGGCCCAGCAACAGTCTCCCATGACATTCTAGTGGTGGTTCACGAGACTGTGACACGACCAGGATTATCCCTTATGTCGTGGCCCTGTCCCCAAACTGAGGCTTCCCCTTCTCCAGAAACCAGTCTATCATCTCAAGAATAAACCAGTGTTTGGATCTCACCAGCAAGAGACAACAGGCGCAAACTTCTCATGCCCAGGAGATGCTTCAGGCCAAAGTCTTGCACCTAAAACAACAGAAGAGGGAGGAAGGGATCCTGGACTGTCAATACAGAACTAAAAGAATGAACTCTACTTTGCTTTTCACTAGCAGCTTCAACTGGAAGATCTCTAAAAATACACCAATACATTCAGCCTCACCTCTCCACTGGGATGTAGCTATCATTCCCCTTTGACTGAAGGGGAAAATTAGGCAGAAAGGTTGTATGTCTTGACCAAAGTCAGAGTGGAGACAGACCCCATATCCCCTGACTCCCAATTCACTGCTTTAATCAATAGACACCAATGCTCGCTACTTGCTAACTTACTGAGCATCTACCTGCAATGAGCCATTTTGCTCTGCATCAAATGCCATATATTCTACAGGCTCCACATGCATCCCCTGGAGATGTTTTGGGTAACTTTATCCATACTTAATAATAGTGCCCCAGGCAAGTCGCTACTATCATCACAATCATGTTACTTATCACTGACACGGCATTTTTCAATCCATTGATCTCAAAGCACAGTAGCTGAGGCAGCCATTGCAGAGAGAAATCAGAGGGGAAGATTTAATAGAGGAACCTTGTTCCAGTGTGTTAGTCGCTCCCTACTGGGGAGATGCGTTGAAGGAGAGCTAACCCTAGCAAGTGGCGTGGCTTGCATTGTCCTTTTCTATTCACCTACCTGGCAGCACCAGCGGAGATACAGGCTCCTAAGGGATGACATGGTGGATAAGTAACTGAGTCCAGTGTCTGTAATCCGCACACACCTGCGGACAGAAGCACAGTGTGTCAAGAAAAATGCCAGTAGGGAAGGAAGGCGGAATCCTAACATCTGCCCCAAACAATTCATACCTCCTGAACTGGCTCCTCTGTGTTACTAAGCAAGTGGGGCAGACAAATGGAACAGACACTCGCCACTAGCTATCAAATATGCAGGCATCTGGTGGAGAACAGAAGTCCTCCCTGTGTTCTGATGCCTAGCTAACAGCAAGGCCTTCAGCCTCAGATATCCTCAATGTCTTGTGCTTCTTCCTCTTCCTTCACCTTCTGCACCTCCTACCCTCTGGTTCAAAGAATTAGAGGATTGGGAGAACTGGGGGGCTTAATGAGCCTTTTGCCTCTAAGATCACATCATCTACAATACAGATCGTAGATGACTGTTTGGTGGCCCTGGGTAAAGCGAATCTCACACAGAGGTGTCCACATCACAAAAGCTACCACTGCAATTGTAAGCTTCTTTGGCTGTTTCATAAGAGAAGCTCAGATGGGCTGGGCATAGAGCCTGAACTTCAAGCCCATGTCTAAGAGGTGATGTTTCCCTGGGGTTAGCTGGACCAGTGATCTGATGGATCACTCCAATCCTTGACTCTGGGAGCCAGCCTTATCCTGCTGTGCTGTGAGAACCCCCACTCCTGGGCTGTTCATGCATAGCCTCTAGCATGTAAGCTGCTCCCAGCTATGTGAGTGAGCACTTTTGGCCAGCCACTGCTTGGATTGTGCAACTGAATGACATTAGCCCATATCTTCGGTCCCAGACACAACCCTAAGAACCTCAGTCTTGCAGTGTCCAGTTATGCCCGCTGGATGCTGCAAGCTTATATGAGTTCATCGATTTAACAAATTGATATGTACCAGGCTTGTTATCCCAAGGGGAGTCTCTGACACACTTCAAGCCAAACACACTGCTTCAGGTAGAATAAACAAATAGATTTATTAGCTACAAAAGATTAGATTTTAAGTGATTATAAATCAAACACAACAAGTCAGATTTGGTCAAATGAAATAAAAGCAAAACCCATTCTAAGCTGATCTTAACACTTTCAGTGCCCTTACAAACTTAGATGCTTCTCACCACAGGCTGGCTGGCTGCTATTCAGCCAGGCTCTCCCCTTTGATCAGTGCTTCAGTCGCTTGGTGGTGGTGTCTGTAGATGGAGGTGGAAGAGAGAGCATGGCAAACATCTCTCTCTTTTATCATGTTCTTTCTTCCCTCTTGTCTTTGCCCCCCCCACCTTCAGACTCAGGTGAACATTACCTCATCGTAGTCCCAAACTAACCAAAGGAAGGGGGTTTGACTCACTTGAGAGTCCAACAGATCCTTTGTTGCAGCCTAGGCCAGTGTCCTTTGTTCCTGTGAGGCTGGTCTGGGTTTGTCCCATACATGCCCTGATGAGGTATGAACTGCCCTTCTGCTCCTGGAGAGTTTTGCCTGGGCTTGTTTTAAGCCATGAGGACACATTTTCAGCCTCATAACTATATACACATTAAATTACAACTATTATGCTCTTCTTGATACAGGAAAGAAGGAATCATCCCCTACAGTAAAGGAGGATTAGCCTCGTACCCTTAAGGCTGGGAGGTCTGCTGCCACCACTGCGAATAGGAAACGTAGGGTAGTGGTGGTCAGAGACTCTCTGCTGAGGGGGACGGAGGCGCCCATCTGTCGCCCTGACATTTCATCTCGGGAGGTATGCTGCTTGCCGGGAGCCCGTATCCGAGACGTTTCAGAGTAACAGCCGTGTTAGTCTGTATCCGCAAAAAGAAGAACAGGAGTACTTGTGGCACCTTAGAGACTAACAAATTTATTAGAGCATAAGCTTTCGTGGACTACAGCCCACTTCTTCGGATGCGTATCCGAGACGTTACGGAGGCATTGTCGAGGATTATCCAGCCCTCTGACTGCTACCCCATGCTACTCATCCATGTGGGCACAAATGATACTGTGCGGTGTGACACTGAGCGGATCAAGAGTGACTACAGGGCTCTGGGAGTACGGGTGAAGGAGTTTGGAGTGCAGGTGGTATTCTCTTCGATTCTTCCTGTCAAAGGTAGGGGCCCGGGCAGAGACAGATGCATCATGGAGGTGAATGCCTGGCTGTGAAGATGGTGTCGCCAGGCTTTGGCTTCCTAGACCACAGGATGCTATTCGAGGAAGGACTGCTAGGCAGAGATGGCGTTCACCTTTCGAGGAGGGGAAAGACCTTATTTGGACACAGACTGGCTAACCTAGTGAGGAGGGCTTTAAACTAGGTTCAACGGGGACAGGTGAGCAAAGCCCACAGGTAAGTGGGGAACATGGAGACCTGGGAGATGGGTCGGAAACGAGAGGGAGTGTGGGCTATATTAGCAGAGAGAAAGGAGGGTCAGGACAAAACTGGGAGGAAAGATCAAACCAGTATCTTAGATGCCTATATACAAATGTGAGAAGTATGGGGAATAAGCAGGAAGAACTGGAAGTGCTAATAAATAAATACAACTATGACATTGTTGGCATCACTGAAACTTGGTGGGATAATACACATGATCGGAATGTTGGTGTGGATGGGTACAGCTTGCTCGGGAAGGATAGACAGGGGAAAAAGGGAGGAGGTGTTGCCTTATATATTAAAAATGTACACACTTGGACTGAGGTAGAGATGGACATAGGAGACGGAAGTGTTGAGAGTCTCTGGGTTAGGCTAAAAGGGGTAAAAACCAAGGGAGATGTCATGCTAGGAGTCTACTACAGGCCACCTAACCAGGTGGAAGAGGTGGATGAGGGTTTTTTTAAGCAACTAACAAAATCATCCAAAGCCCAAGATTTGGTGGTGATGAGGGATATATGTTGGGAAAATAACACAGCGGAGCACAGACTATCCAACAAATTCTTGGACTGTATTGCAGACAACTTTTTATTTCAGAAAGTTGAAAAAGCTACTAGGGAGGAAGCTGTTCTAGACTTGATTATAACAAATAGGGAGGAACTCGTTGAGAATTTGAAAGTAGAAGGCAGCCTGGGTGAAAGTGATCATGAAATCATAGAGTTTGCAATTCTAAGGAAGGGTAGAAGAGAGAACAGCAAAATAGAGACAATGTATTTCAGGAAGGCAGATTTTGGTAAGCTCAGAGAGCTGATAGGTAAGGTCCCATGGGAATCAAGACTGAGGGGAAAAACAACTGAGGAGAGTTGGCAGTTTTTCAAAGGGACACTATTAAGGGCCCAAAAGCAAGCTATTCCGCTGGTTAGGAAAGATGGAAAATGTGGCAAAAGACCACTTTGGCTTAACCACGAGATCTTGCATGATCTAAAAAATAAAAAGGAGTCATATAAAAAATGGAAACTAGGACAGATTACAAAGGATGAATATAGGCAAACAACACAGGAATGCAGGGGCAAGATTAGAAAGGCAAAGGCACACAATGAGCTCAAACTAGCTACAGGAATAAAGGGAAACAAGAAGACTTTTTATCAATACATTAGAAGCAAGAGGAAGACCAAAGACAGGGTAGGCCCACTGCTTAGTGAAGAGGGAGAAACAGTATCAGGAAACTTGGAAATGGCAGAGATGCTTAATGACTTCTTTGTTTCGGTCTTCACCGAGAAGTCTGAAGGAATGCCTAACATAGTGAATGCTAATGGGAAGGGGATAGGTTTAGCAGATATAATAAAAAAAGAACAAGTTAAAAATCACTTAGAAAAGTTAGGTGCCTGCAAGTCACCAGGGCCTGATGAAATGCATCCTAGAATACTCAAGGAGCTAATAGAGGAGATATCTGAGCCTCTAGCTATTATCTTTGGAAAATCATGGGAGACGGGAGAGATTCCAGAAGACTGGAAGAGGGCAAATATAGTGCCCATCTATAAAAAGGGAAATAAAAACAACCCAGGAAACTACAGACCAGTTAGTTTAACTTCTGTGCCAGGGAAGATAATGGAGCAAGTAATTAAGGAAATCATCTGCAAACACTTGGAA
Source organism: Malaclemys terrapin pileata (assembly GCF_027887155.1). NCBI lineage: Eukaryota > Metazoa > Chordata > Testudines > Emydidae > Malaclemys > Malaclemys terrapin. The sequence goes on from NC_071514.1 coordinate 47,841,219, forward strand.
GGTGGTAAGGTGATAGGGAACAGCCAGCATGGATTTGTGAAGAACAAATCATGTCAAACCAATCTGATAGCTTTCTTTGATAGGATAACGAGCCTTGTGGATAAGGGTGAAGCTGTGGATGTGGTATACCTAGACTTTAGTAAGGCATTTGATACGGTCTCGCATGATATTCTTATCGATAAACTAGGCAAATACAATTTAGATGGGGCTACTATAAGGTGGGTGCATAACTGGCTGGATAACCGTACTCAGAGAGTTGTTATTAATGGTTCCCAATCCTGCTGGAAAGGCATAACGAGTGGGGTACCGCAGGGGTCTGTTTTGGGACCGGCTCTGTTCAATATCTTCATCAACGACTTAGATATTGGCATAGAAAGTACGCTTATTAAGTTTGCGGATGATACCAAACTGGGAGGGATTGCAACTGCTTTGGAGGACAGGGTCATAATTCAAAATGATCTGGACAAATTGGAGAAATGGTCTGAGTTAAACAGGATGAAGTTTAACAAAGACAAATGCAAAGTGCTCCACTTAGGAAGAAAAAATCAGTTTCACACATACAGAATGGGAAGAGACTGTCTGGGAAGGAGTACGGCAGAAAGGGATCTAGGGGTTATAGTGGACCACAAGCTAAATATGAGTCAACAGTGTGATGCTGTTGCAAAAAAAGCAAACATGATTCTGGGATGTATTAACAGGTGTGTTGTGAGCAAGACACGAGAAGTCATTCTTCCGCTCTACTCTGCTCTGGTTAGGCCTCAGCTGGAGTATTGTGTCCAGTTCTGGGCACCGCATTTTAAAAAAGATGTGGAGAAATTGGAAAGGGTCCAGAGAAGAGCAACAATAATGATTAAAGGTCTTGAGAACATGACCTATGAAGGAAGGCTGAAAGAATTGGGTTTGTTTAGTTTGGAAAAGAGAAGACTGAGAGGGGACATGATAGCAGTTTTCAGGTATTTAAAAGGGTGTCATAAGGAGGAGGGAGAAAACTTGTTCACCTTAGCCTCTAAGGATAGAACAAGAAGCAATGGGTTTAAACTGCAGCAAGGGAGGTCTAGGTTGGACATTAGGAAAAAGTTCCTAACTGTCAGGGTGGTTAAACACTGGAATAAATTGCCTAGGGAGGTTGTGGAATCTCCATCTCTGGAGATATTTAAGAGTAGGTTAGATAAATGTCTATCAGGGATGGTCTAGACAGTATTTGGGCCTGCCATGTGGGCAGGGGACTGGACTCGATGACCTCTCGAGGTCCCTTCCAGTCCTAGAATCTATGAATCTATGAATCAATATACTGATGAGAACCTTGTTGTCTGAGGTGGAGTGGAATCAGGTTATAGCCAAGGCTAGGGAAGAGGCACAGAAAAGGCATAATGAGGACAGAAAAGGCAAGCCCCTGCCTGAGTTTGCTGTTCCCATAGCGGACCCCTGGTGGAATCCAAATGAGGAGAGGGATTTGAGAATGCTTAACTCCTATAAGGAACTGCTTATGTTTGGCCTCCGGCATTCAGCTGTCAGACATAACAATTGGGCAAAGCCTTATCAGTTAATCCAGGAATCAAAAGAGAGTCCAGTGGCTTTCCTGCAGCATATTTGGGATACCATCAGGCAAACTACTAATGCAGACCCAGATGATCAGGCAACTGAGGCAATTATAAAGGGTATCTTTACCAGCCGTGCGGCCCCTGATATTAAAAGGAAACTGCAGAAAAAGGAGGATTTAATGGGAATGTCTGTGGCTCAGATCTTGGAGACTGCAAATAGGGCTTATATCCTTAGAGAGGGAGAAGGAAAAAGAACAGAACGAGTTAACTGGAAAATATAGCTAGCAAGCTCAGTCATGCTGGCCCAATCCAAGGACATTGTTCACAGCTAAGACTTGGCTGACAACCAAGGAAGGGGGGCCTGAATGTGCCCAAGCAACTATGAGATCTGCAAAATATTGCCAGGCATAATGAGGACAACAGAAGGGTTAAAAAGCAGCTTTGCTGGACAGTATTGGCCCAGGGATTTAAAAATTCCCCCACTTTGTTCGGCCAGGCTTTGGCCAGAGACTTGGAGGAGTGGGACAATGAGGACAAAGCCCTGCTCATGCAATATGTAGATGATTTGCTAATTGCTGCTGTGGGTCTAATCCCTTGTCTCAAAGCTACTGTGAGTCTCCTGAACTTTGTTGGACTCCGAGGATACAGGGTAGCTCGAAGCAAAGCTCAAATTGCACTCTCTGAAGTACAGTATCTGGGATTTCACATCAGGCAGGGAGAGAGACGGCTCTCAAATGACAGAAAGGAGGCTATCTGCCAAGTTCCTATCCCTAGCAACCGTAAACGGCTCAGAGCATTTTTGGGCATGGCAGGTTTTTGCAGAATAATGGATCCCAGAGTATGGACTGTGGGCTAAACCTCTGTATGAATGTGTTAAGGGAACGGATCATGACCCCTTTCACTGGTCCCCAGAAGCAGACAGGGCATTTAAAATCTTGAAAAGGAAGTTGATGGATGCCCCAGCCCTAGGTCTGCCAGATCTTTCTAAGCCGTTCCAACTGTATGTGCATGAAAGGAAAGGGATAGCCCTGGGAGTGCTTACTCAGTTATTAGGTGCCTGGAAATGTCCCGTGGCATATTTTTCTAAACAACTGGATCAAGTTGCAAAGGGGTGGCCAGCATGCTTGAGGGCGGTCGCAGCCACTGCCCTAGTGCTTGGGGAAGCTGAAAAACTGACACTGGGAGGAACTGTGCAAGTGTATATTCCCCATATGGTCCAAGCCCTGCTGGATACTAAGGGTGGTCTCTGGCTCACACAGGCTCGGGTTGCTCGGTACCAGGCAAAACTGTTAGAGAATCCTGAAGTGCATCAAACCACACACGCAGCCAGAGAAGCTCTTACCCAGCTTATGAATAAATATTTTCTAACCTCTGGACTTAAACCCCTAGCATCACAGGTACAGGCTGAATGTTTAATCTGCCAAAAGAACAACCCTCGACCAGGAGTAGCAGTGTTGCCAGACACTCTGGAACCTACCCCAGGCCCAGGATTGGTGTGGCAAATAGACTTTACTGAGTTTCCCAGGACCCAAGGGTACAGGTACCTCCTCGTCTTGGTGGATCGATTCAGTGGATGGCCTGAAGCCTTCCCATGTCATAACAACACTGCCAAAACGGTGGCTCTTAAGTTTGTCAAGGAGATCATTCCTTGCTTCGGACTCCCCCAGTGGATGGAATCTGATAACGGAACACACTTCACATCACAAGTTGTTCAAAAGATATCAAGTGCTTTGCAAATCCCCTGGAAGTTCCACACACCATGGCGACCACAAGCCAGTGGAGTAGTGGAACGCACAAATCAGATGCTCAAGTGACACCTCTCAAAGGTCTGTCAGGAGGCGTCTCTTAAGTGGCCTGATGCTTTGCCCCTTGTTTTACTTCGCATTCGTGCTCTCCCCAAGGGCAGGTTAGGGCTTAGTCCCATTGAGATTATGTTTGGAAGGGCATGGCCTCTGAATGATACACCGGTTCTGACAGGAGAGTGGGAAATGGGGTGTGTTTTTTTGTCTCAGTACATGTGCTCTTTGTCTGCTGTTCTTTCTTCTCTTCACAGATACACCAAAGATTCACAGCCTCTTCTGCTGGATGCCCCTGTCCACGCCCTTCAACCTGGTGATTCCGTTCTCGTTCGGACCTGGAAGGACGAACCTCTCCAAGAGAAGTGGAAGGGACCCCACACCGTCCTGCTAGTTTCCCACATGGCAGCAAAGGTTGAAGGACACAAGAACTGGATTCATCACTCTCGACTGAAAGCAGTACCCACTCCTGAACAGTGGACTGTCCAGCCTGCAGAGAAGACTGCCAGCGACGATTTGGGACTTAAGCTGTTATTCAAAAGACAGTAAGGGTCACTGGGAATGCCTGGTGATCTCTCTGAACAGCCACAGCACACTCCCCACGAGAACCCTGAGCATTGGTTCTATCTATTCACAGTAGGCCGACCTAGCCTATGGTCCTGGTCCTTTTATTTTTTGATTTGTTTGGTGTCAATAATTCTTATCTTCTGGGCATTTGGGTTGTTGTAATTACAATATGGGTTTAGGTTTAGGGTCTCTCACAACATTCCTTTTTGTCACAGGAGCAATCCTTCTGTTACCTACTGTTTCACCCACATCGCATGCAGGATGGGGAGCCATCCCTGCAGATATGGCTACCAATACCTATGAGGCCCTGAAAATTGCCTTTGCCCATGAGTTTAATCTCTCCCACTGTTGGATATGTGCCCAAACTCCCCACCATTTGGCTGGATTGCCCTGGACAGTAGTTCCCCAAAATTGGTCGGACTATTGTCAAAGGTGGATGGTTACCAGCAGTAGCACCTCTGACAATTTAAGTTTTTGATCTAACTGTACTGTGGATGCTCCTTATGGCCTACACAATGGCTCTTGGAATTCCCACTATAGTAGCACTCTTAAGCCCCAGCCTATTCGTTTACGCTCTCCACCCACTGGTTTCATTTGTTATCAGCAAGCCAGTACAAGTAATCATGCCTGGTTTGCAGGCATTAGTACATGTAGATTTTATATTGGCCCTGGTATAAGTCTCACTGTTCCTTTACTAAATGCCACCAGTTGGCAAACCGGCGCTGCATTCTTTGCCCTTTCCTCACGAGCCACCCTACGGGACCTACAAGGTAACAATGGAAAGGCTAGTTATGGTGAAGCATTCTGGATTTGTGGTAATAGTGCCTATAAATGGCTTCCTCATGGTTGGCATGGTAGCTGTTACAAAGGCTATCTCGCTCCTCCCCTCCGTGTTCTCACCCAGGCTCCCTCAGGTCGCCCTAGGTACTATTGGTCCTTGAGAGCTACCATTGAGCCCATCGGAGAAGGAGACAGGTTTGGGATGATATTTCTCCCTACTTATTGGGTGGGACGGCTAACCCAACTCTACAGGAGACTTTCTAAATTTCTCACTCAGTTTGCCAATGATACCCTGGCCATAGAGAAAAGCATTAGTTCTGAGCTGTACCAGCTTCAACTGCTGGCTTTGTGTTAGCCTCATGGGGCGGGGTCTGTGCTCTGATTGGAGAAGAATGTTGTACCTATGTCCCAGAGTTTTCACAGGATATTAACAAGCATATCTTGTCAGCCGAACAGGCCTTGAACCAGTGGAAGGCCCAGGAAGGGGAACCCACTATTTTTGATTCCCTTTGGGGTTGGTTACCTAGTCTAGGAGGACTAGGGGGAGGCATTGTTTGCATCTTGCTCACAGGTGTTGTGATACGTTTTGTCCTTTTCCTTTTGTTCACTTGCTGTAAAGTGCTCACACGTAAGATTTGTACCTCCCATTCCCCAGAAGTTCCTTTATACTCTCTCATTGATGATCCCAATTGCATGGAGCTTAATCGCATTTTGTCTTTAGAGTATGAGAAAACTCTGCCAAAGGTTTGTTGAGTGTTCTCAAAGGAGGGATTGTTGGTGGCACTAGGCATAGCTACCAGGTAACTCGGGGGGGGGGGGGGCGATGGAAGGCCATAAGTGCCGATGAAACTCCCTTGCTCTGGGTCTAAGTGAGCCACAGTAACTCCATCTTGTGAACTTTCACCTACTTCCATGCTAACTGCTTACATGCTGTAGCAGAAAATGTGATGGTCAGCTTTTCTAGCAGACAGCTGCAGTTTCGCTCATACTAGCAAATGTAGTGATAAGACGGCGGAGAAAGAAGGGGGAAGACTGCGTGCGCACAGGCCTTACAAGGCCAAAGATAAGCAGGCGAACGGGAAACTTTTATAACAAGCCACAATGTGTACCTGCTGTAACTGCTCGGGACGGGAGGGGAGAGGGAAGAGTAACAGAACAAAGCTTACACACAAACAGCTTGGAATATAAAAGGGGAAACTTGCTTGTATGTGCTGTGCTTGATTTGAGACATGCCTGTCTCCCTGCACCATTTTCTCAAATAAACTTTGTTTGCTTCTCCACCCCTGGTGTGTCTATTGGTGCGGCGCACACCGGGCAACAAACCTGTTGCCCCCTCGGGGCCCATCTGGGCCGGCAACAATAGGATTTTAAAAATTGTAAATTTTATGATTTCAGCTATTTAAATCTGAAATTTCATGGTGTTGTAATTGTAGGGATCCTGACCCAAAAAGGAATGGTGTGTGTATGTGTGTGTGTGTGTGTGAGACTGTCGCAAGGCTATTGTAGTGGGATAGTGGTACTGCTATCCTTACTTCTGTGCTGCTGCTGGCGGTGCTGCCTTCAGAGCTGGGTAGCTGGAGAGTGGTGGCTGCTGGCAGATGCCCAGCTCTGAAGGCAGAGCAGTACAGAAGTAAGAATGGCATGGTATGGTATTGCCACCCTTGTGTGCTGCTGATGGGGCACTGCCTTCAGAGCTGGGCATCTGGCCAATAGCTGCCGCTCTCCAGCAGCCCAGCTCTGAAGGCAAGCACAGAAGTAAGGGGGGCAATACCACAATCCCCCTAAAATAACCTTGTGATTTCCCCCGGCAACTTACTTTTGAGACCCCCAATTTGAGAAACACTGGTCTCCCCCCATGAAATCTGTATAGTATAGGGTAAAGGCACACCAGATTTCACGGGGGGAGACCAGCTTTCACAGTCTGTGATGCATTTTTCACAGTCATGAATTTCATAGGGTCCTACTCATGGTGCTCTGGGTGGGAAAGGAGCACAGTAGCATTTCTGACCAAAGCTGTATGATGTTCTGTACCTCGGGGGAACATCCAGCACCCCCATGTTCATCCTTATAATATGATTGTGTGGTATCTAATGCAAAGTTTGTCATGTCGGGTGTCTTCAGAAGGCTCATGACGTACTGAGCATTGTTATTATAGTAATGTTATAGGTTATAATTTCATGTAAATAGTTATGAGGCTGAAAAATGTGTCCTCACAGCTTAAAGCAAGCCAGGTAAAAACTCTCCAGGAGCAGTTCACACTTCATCAGGGCATGTATGGGACAAACCCAGCCCAGCCTCACAGAACAAAGGACACTGGCCTAGGCAACAAAAAAGGATCTGTTGGACTCTTGAGTGAGTCACCCCCCCTTCCTTTGTGAGGTTGGGACTACGATGAGGTAATGCTCACCTGACTCTGAAGGAGTGCGGGGAGCAAAGCCAAGAGGGAAGAAAGGACATGATAAAAGGGAGAGATGTTTGCCATGCTCTCTTCCACCTCCATCTACAGGTACCACACCAAGCGACTGAAGCGCTGATCAAAGGGGAGAACCTGGCTGAAGAGCAACCAGCCAGCCTGTAGTGAGAAGCGTCTAAGTTTGTAAGGGCACTGAAAGTGTTAAGATCAGCTTAGAATGCATTTTGCTTTTATTTCATTAGACCAAATTCAACTTACAAACACTTAATCTAAGTATAACAAGTCAGTCGTTGTAGTTAATAAATCTGTTTGTTTGTTCTACCTGAAGCAGTGTGTTTGGTTTGAAGCATGTCAGACTCCCCTTGGGATAACAAGCCTGGTACATATTAATTTGTCAAATTGATGACCTCATAAGCTTGCATTGCGAAGCGGGCATAACTGGACACTGCAAGACAGAGGTTCCTAGGGTTAAAAGCAACAAAGAGTCCTGTGGCACCTTATAGACTAACAGATGTATTGGAGCATAAGCTTTCGTGAGTGAATACCCACTTCATCAGACGCATGTAATGGAAATTTCCAGAGGCAGGTATAAATATGCAGGCAAGAATCAGTCTAGAGATAACGAGGTTAGTTCAATCAGGGAGCGGGAGGCCCTCTTCTAGCAGTTGAGGTGTGAACACCAAGGGAGGAGAAACTGCTTTTGTAATTGGCTAGCCATTCACAGTCTGTTTAATCCTGAGCTGATGGTATCAAATTTGCAAATGAACTGAAGCTCAGCAGTTTCTCTTTGAAGTCTGGTCCTGAAGTATTTTTGCTGTAGGATGGCTACCTTTAAATCTATTGTGTGGCCAGGGAGGTTGAAGTGTTCTCCTACAGGTTTTTGTAAATTGCCATTCCTAATATCTGACTTGTGTCCAGATATCCTTTTACTTAGGGACTGTCCAGTTTGGCCAATGTACATAGCAGAGGGGCATTGCTGGCACATGATGGTGTATATTACATTGGTGGACGTGCAGGTGAATGAACCGGTGATGCTGTAGCTGATCTGGTTAAGTCCTGTGATGGTGTTGCTGGTGTAGATATGTGGGCAGAGTTGGCATTGAGGTTTGTTGCTTGGTTTGGTTCCTGATTTAGAGTTACTATGGTGCGGTGTGTGGTTGCTGGTGAGAATATGCTTAAGGTTGGCGGGTTGTCTGTGGGCAAGGACTGGCCTGCCTCCCAAGGTCTGTGAAAGAGAGGGATCATTGTCCAGGATGGGGTGTAGATCTCTGATGATGCGTTGGAGAGGTTTAAGCTGAAGACTGTAGGCGATGGCCAGTGGAGTTCTGTTGGTTTCTTTCTTGGGCTTGTCTTGCACCAGGAGGTTTCTAGGTACACGTCTGGCTCTGTTGATTGGTTTCCTTATTTCCTCATGCAGGTATCGTCGTTTTGAGAATGCTTGGTGAAGAACTTGTAGGTGTTGGTCTCTGTCTGAGGGGTTGGAGCAAATGCGGTTGTACCTCAGCACTTGGCTGTAGATGATAGATTGTGTGGTGTGTCCGGGATGTAAACTGGAGGCATGAAGGTAGGCATAGCGGTCAGTGGGTTTTCAGTACAGGGTGGTGTTAACGTGACCGTCACTTATTTGCACTGTGGTGTCTAGGAAGTGGACTTCCCATGTAGATTGGTCCAGGCTGAGGTTAATGGTGGGGTGGAAGCTGTTGAAATTCTGGTGGAATTCTTGTGGGGCCATCCGGATGCCCATAGCAGTGCCACTGGTCTGGAGGTATATATTGTTACCAAATTTGAAATAATTTGGTGTGACGATAAAGTCACAGAGCTCAGCAACCAGTTATGCTGTGTCATCATCAGGGATACTGTTCCTGACAGCTTGTATTCCATCTGTGTGTGGGATCTTTGTGTAGAGAGCCTCCACATCCATGGTGGCTAGGATGGTATTTTCTGGAAGATCACCAATGCATTGTAGTTTTCTCAGGAAATCAGTGGTGTCACGGAGATAGCTGGGAGTGCTGGTGGCGTAGGGTCTGAGTAGAGAGTCCACATAACCGGATAGTCCTTCAGTGAGTGTGCCAATTCCAGAGATTTCCAGGTTTGTGGATCTTGGGTAGTAGATAGAATAACACTGGTCGGGGCCCTAAGGGTATGTTGATTTGTTCCTGTGTTAATGTAGGGAATATCCTCAGTAGATAGTGCAGTTTCTTAGTGGGATCTGAGGAAAGTGGCCTATAGAATTTGGTATTGGAGAGTTGTCAGGCAGCCTCCTTTTGGTAGTCAGACCTGTTCAACAGCACCTCCTTTATCAGCCTCTTTGATTATAATGTCAGGGTTGTTTCTGAGGCTGTGGATGGCATTGCGTTCTGCACAACTTAGGTTATGAGGCAAGAGGTGGTGTTTTTCCACAATTTCTGCCTGTGCACGCCGGCGGAAGCATTCTATGTATAGGTCCAGACTGTCATTTCGACCCTCAGGAGGAGTCCACGTGGAGTTCTTCTTCTTGTGTTGTTGGTGGGAGGGTATCTGTGTATCAGTGCACTGTTCAGTGGTATCTTGAAAGTATTCTTTGAGTCAGAGATGGTGAAAGTAGGCTTCCAGATCACCGCAGAACTGTATCATGTTCGTGGGGGTGGTGGGGCAAAAAGAGTCCCTGAGATAGGACAGACTCTTCTGCCAGGTTGAGTGTGTAGCTGGATAAATTGACGATATTGCTGGGTGAGTTAGGGGTACCACTGTTGTGGCCCCATGTGACAGGTAGGGTTTTAGACAGCTTACGGTCCTTTTTCCTTTGTAGAGAGGTGAAGTGTGTAATGTAGATCTCCTGTCTTATTTTAAGAAAGTCCATTTGTGTGGAAGGTTGGTTATTTATGAAAGTCTCCAGGTTGGAGAGCTCTTTTTTGATGTTTTCCTGTTTGCTGTATAGGATGCTGATCAGGAGGTTCCTCAGTTTCTTTGCTAGTGTATGACATAATCTCTCACTGTGGTCTGTGCAGTATGTAGATAGCAATGGATTTCCTAGGGTTGTGTCTGGAACCAGAGATATTGGCTAGTGTCATTCGATTGCACAATCCAAGGAGCAGCTTACATGCCACAGGCTGTGCGTGAACAGCCCAGGAGTAGGGGTTCTCACAGCAGAGCAGGGTAAGGCTGGCTCCCAGAGTCAAGGATTGGAGTAACCTAGCAGATCTATGGTCCAGACAACACCAGAGGGGAACGTCACAGTGGCACAGCGAGCAGGGTGTATGTGCAGCTTGTTACTCCAAGTGGAGTTCACACTTTAAGCACTGATATTTGTGATTTTAAGTGAGTCTGAAGTGCAGTGTCTAAGAACAGTTAGGAGGAGGTCACAGTTTTGTTATTTTCTTTGTTTATTTCGGGAAAGGGAAGTAAGAACAGGAAAGCAGGAAAATGAGTGAAAGCAGTGAAGTGATTGCAAAGTTCGAGCTTTTTAGGCTGTAGGTTGTAGAAAAGGAGAGGGCGCACCAGAGATTATTGCAAGGGAAAGAACTGGAGATAAAAGAAAGAGTCAGCCAGAGAGGAGGGTGCACACAGAAGAAAGAGAGAGAGAGAAGAAAGAGTAAGAGTGAAAACACCAGCTGGACCTGTTAGAGAAGCAGAACCAGAACCTCCCCCCCGACCAACAACTCCTATCACTCCAAAAATCCACAAATGGGAACACTTATGTCCTGCATACAGTGAAGAGGATGATATTACTGAATATCTGACTACCTTCAAAAGGCTGTATGTAATACATGAAATCCCTGATGAGAGTTCCTACCCTAATTGCGAAATTAGCTGGTAAAGCTCGAAATGTATTCCATGGAATGCCTATTGAAGATGCTTTAGACTATTGTAAATTTAAAGATAACTTCACAAAATAGTTTCAGATTACCCCTGAAACATAGTTAAATTTAGAGAGATCTTAAGAGGGATATTGGTATGAGTAATGGGGAATATGTGAACAAAGTGAAAGATTTGATGGGAAAGTGGGGCAAAGGTGTTACAAGCTTTGAGGGAATATTGGATCTTGTTGCTCAAGAGCATTTCCTAAGCATATGTAAGGCCAAATTAAAACAGTGTCTATGGGATAAAGATGTAAAGTCTGTGGATGAGATGGCTTTTTTAGCTGATGTCTTTGAAGAGACTCAGGGATCTATTGAGGGCAGGCCACAGAAAGAGGGGTTTAAAACTGGTGGGAAGGGAGGATCCCCTTTTGCCCCTGGGAAGAGAGAAGGGGGTTGGGAGCCTAAGCATTCTCTAACCCAAAAACATCCCTCTAACCCTCATCCCAAATCTCCTGTAAAAGCAGAAGAGCCCATAAGGTGCTATCCGTGTAATTCCACTGATCACCTGAGGAATAACTTCCCTGTGCTAGGAGGAAGCAAGCAACCAATAACTCATGTTAGTTCTGCTGTCCTCAACATAGGTTTCAATTGCTTGGGGGGTTTCTATCCCATTGGTTTTGTGAGATTAGTCTCTGCAGAACCAGACAAGGAGCATGTTAAGGTTGTTGAAATTAATGGCAGGAGTACTTTGGGCAGAGGGATACAGGGGCCCAGATCTCTCTGGTTAAGCAGCGTGTGGTCCCAAAGACCAGTATGCTACCTGGCCAAATGGCAGAGATTGTGGGGGTGGGCAAAAGCAGATTCTCATACCACTAGTTAAAATCCATGTGGTGTGGATGAGAATGAGAGAGTCTCCTTGGTTCTTCTGCAGCAGGGAGAAGACACGTGCTTCCAGGTGGGAGGGTGGTTGAGACCAACTCCTGCACTGCGGCTGGAGGCAACACCACATCAGGAAGGGATGGGGGTGTAATGCCTGCCAGGGAGAGAACTGTCCAGGTTGTTAGCTGCCAGCAGGTCACAGCTGAACCAGAGGCAAAACTGGCTCTAGGGAACATAGAACAATGTGTCCCAGAGGAGAGCCCAGAGAAGGGGCAGGGGATCTCAGAAACCACTTAGGTGAGTGAGGATTCCTGTGACTCCAACACAGGGAAGCAGGGTGCTTCCAAGTATGCAAGGGGATGAGACTAGCTCCTTTCCAACAGGAGGCAACATGCCCTCTGGTGCAGGTGTTGTCAGTGATTAAGGAAACTGTCTCAGTTGTTAGCTTGCAAAGTTTTGCAGATGAACAAGAGACAGAAAACTTACTAGGGAGCACAGAGAAATGTGTCTTAGGAGGGGGCCCAGAGGGGGAAACTGGGGAAGGAATAGTGGGGTTACAGGAATGTCTCCTCACTAGTCACTTGGCGCAGGATGCCCAGGGCACTAGGAGCTGGATTTTCTGCATATGTACAGTCCTGGGGTTGGGAGATGGCTCCCCAAAGGGCCAGCCAATGTGCAGGATCCCTCTGAACACCTATCTTGCCAGACCCTAAGGCACCAAAATTCCAGAAACATGATTACATTAAGAGCCCAAACAGAGAGGAACACTGGAGGGAAGGAAAAGGCAGTGACTGATTACATAGGAGAGAGTCAAAGGACACCATGAATAATGAACAAACTAACCTCAAACTACACTATCTGAACAGAGGACATGGTGCCAAAGATACTTGTAAACACCCATCTGTGATAAAATTTTTGGTATTAATGTTAAGTTTTGGGATAAGAATTTTGTTACTGATGTTAAACCTTACGTTAATGCTACTTTTCAATTAATACCTGGAAACAGGTTTAAAGCTTATCACAGCAGAGAACCCATAAAAAAACCTGGTTTGCTGTGTGTGAATGGGGAAAGAGGCATACCGCCTCATGGCCTTAATGGCTGGATGCCAAAAGAACTGTAACACAAACTGCCTTTGAGACAGTTGACTGCAAGAGGGTTAATCACTGACTAAGGGGAGGGGGGAGGTGTGATGTTCTGTACCTCAGGGGGAACACCCAGCACCCCCATGTTCATCCTTATAATATGACTGTGTGGTATCCAATGCAAAGTTTGTCATGTTGGGTGTCTTTGGAAGGCTCATGATGCACTGAGATATAGTAATGTTATAGGTTGTAATTTCATGTATATATTTGAGGCTGAAAATGTGTCCTCATGGCTTAAAGCAAGCCCAGGCAAAACTCTCTAGAAGCAGAGGGGCAGTTCACACCTCATCATGGCATGTAAGGGACAAACCCAGCCCAGCCTCACAGGAACAAAGGACACTGGCCTAGGCAACAAAAAAGGATCTGTTGGACTCTCAAGTGAGTCACCCCCCTTCCTTTGGTCAGTTTGGGACTATGAGAATGCTCACCTGACTCTGAAGGGGGGGCAAAGCCAAGAGGGAAGAAAGTACATGATAAAAGGGAGAGACGTTTGTTATGGTCTTCCTCTCTCTTCCACCTCCATCTACAGACACCACACCAAGTGACTGAAGTGCTGATCAAAGGAGAGAGCCTGGCTGAAGAGCAACCAGCCAGCCTGTGGTGAGAAGCATCTAAGTTTGTAAGGGCACTGAAAGTGTTAAGATCAGCTTAGAATGTGTTTTGCTTTTATTTCATTTGACCAAATCCGACTTGTTATGCTTGGACTTATAATCACTTAAAAGCGATCTTTGTAGTTCATGTTTGTTTATTCTACCTGAAGCAGTGTGTTTGATTTGAAGCATCTCAGACACCCTTTGGGATAACAAGTCTGGTACATACCAATTTTTGTCTCTGGTCCCAGACACAACCCTGGGAACCTCAGTCTTGCAGTGTCCAGTTATGCCTTAAGCTTAAGCTTGCAGTGTTTAGCAGGCATAACTGGACACTGCAAGACTGAGGTTCCCAGGGTTGTGTCTGGGACCAGAGATATTGGCTAGTGTCATTCAATTGCACAATCCAAGGAGCAGTTACATGCCAGAGGCTGTGCATGAACAGCCCAGGAGTGGAGGGGTTCTCACAGCAGAGCAGGGTAAGGCTGGCTCCCAGAGTCGAGTATAGCAGATCACCAGTCCAGATAACACCAGAGGGGAATGTCACAAGCTGCTGTTTGGCAATTTCTCCCAACAATTCTTGCTGCTCAGCAGTGAGTGAGAGGCAGCTCGCTGCCACTTCAGCCCCAGCCTCTCCTATGAGGAGGTGCTGTAGGTAATGGAGCAGGATCTTGAGCTGTATTGTCCTCGCTTCTCCCAGTAGGGGATGCTGTAGGGGAGCTGACAGCTATTCTAATCCCAGCCTCTCCCAGCAGGGAGGGAACAGTGAGCAATGTTAGTTGTACTCCCAGCTGCTCCTGTCTCAGCTCACCACACTAGGGGTTATCGAAGATCCCAAATACCCCCTCCCTGGATGGCTCTGCAGAGAGTTTAGTTACCCACCTACCTGTCAAGCACGAGCTCCTCCAGTTTATGCAGGTCACAGGCGATATACTCCAGGGCCATGTCAGTGATCCGAGGGCACCATGACAGGTCCAAGCTCCTTAGCTTCCGCAGGTTCTCAGCCACGAGCTCCACCCCATCATCAGTCACCTTGGAACAGCCAGAGAGACTCAGCACACTCAGGTTGGGCAGGCTGTGCACCATGTTGACCACCCCATGGTTGGTGATCTCCCAGCAGGAGCTGAGGCGCAGGGTGTGGGTGGTGTAGCCCTGCTTGGCAGTGAAGTAGGCCAAGGCTGTGTCCGTCACATGGTAGGCCTGCAGATTGAGCTCAGTCAGGTTGGGCAGCAGCTGGGAGATGGCGGCGATGGCATCGTCAGCCACATTGATGCAGTCGCTGATGCTCAAGGAGGTGATGCGAGCGTTCAGGCTTGACCACAGTCCGGCTTCTGTGAAGTCATTGCAGCCAGAGAGCTCCAGGCGCACCACGCCCTGCATCTGCTCCAGCATCACCTGCCAAGAGACATGCTGTCAAGCCCATGGGCACTGGGCAATCCTTCTGCCACACTTCATAGATTCATGGAGTTTAAGGCCAGAGGGACCATTACATCATCTAGCCTGACCTCCGGTACTTCACAGGTCACTACATTCTACCCATGTGTTGAGAACAATAACTGGGGTTAGACTAAAGCTTTTCAGTTCTCAGGAGACTAAACTACTGTGTGCCACAGGTTCACCAGTGCCCAAGGCCCCAGTAAAGGCAGGGAACTGATTAGGTGTGATATGCCTGGATGATCCTAGAAAGCAACATGTCCCACGCTGCAGAGGAAGGTGAAAACCCCCAAGGTCCCTGCCAGTCAGACCTGGGGAAAATTCCTTCCTGACCCCAACCCTGAGAATGTGAGTGAGATACACCAGCCAGTCTCTAAGAGAGACAATTTTCTGTACCACCTCAGAGCACCCTTCCAAGCCACATGGCTGTCCCATCTCCGGCTGTGGCCAATCCCCGCTGCTTCAGAGGAAGGAAAAAACAAACAAACACCTCCCCCAAACCAGAACACACCTGGCCAATTGTTCATCAAGCTACAGATCCTTTCTCAGAGCTGCAGGTGACTGGCTGAAGGCCTCAAGTATGAGATTTCTTCTGAGCGGCCTCTGAATCTCAGTTATAGGTTGCAATGTGAAGATGTCTCCCTAGCTTCTCTTTGGTTAGTCTCCAGCCCACCTTCTTCCCTCCCGCCACCCTTCCATGCTCAATTCCTGCGTCACCTGCTGTTTGGCCATGGAGCCAGGCCTGCCATGTTATGTGTCCTCCTCCATTAAAATGGCTCACAAGGTCTCAGACATACAGCGAAATTGAGTGTAAATGAGCCCCACTGAACCAATGCAAATATTTCCCCCAGGACTTAGGGGGCTACCCTCTCTCAGAACCTCTGCTCTGCTGGAGACATCAGGCACAGCAGATTCACAAAGGACCCTGCCAGCAGTCCTGGGTTCTGACCCCTGTGAAATCCTTGAGACCTAAGCTCTGCTGGAAAGTGATACACCCCCTCAGCACATCCTGGTGGAGCTTGTAACACCTTTAGGAAGGCCTGTTTGGTGGGGCTCATGGTGCATACAAGCTCAGGAGACTATACCAGTGAAGCTTATAACCTCTTGTGGCACTCTAACCCAGGCTGTCTTACACCAGAGACACGCCTGAGTCCTGTGAGGACTGCACATGAGGCACAGTGGGTGTTCAAAGCACCCAGCACAGCATGTGGAACTTTCAATTTTCATAAGTGCAGCTGACAAACACCCCACCTGGTCTCCACTTAAAATGTAGGCCAATATAGCTATGGCCCTCAAGGGTATGAAAAAAATCAATGCCTCTCAGTGCTGTAGCTACGCCTACCTAACCCCTGGTGTACACACAGCTACTCTAGGTGTAGCAAGGTTGAGATTCACTGGTGTGGTGCCTCCTGCTGGTTGTCCTGGGAATTAGTGCTTTCCCAGCCTTGGAGCACCCTCTGCTGGCTGGTGGCTCACCCGGACCCCAGTGCCCCTTTACTTCTGGGTCTCCCCTCCTGGGGGAACTCACAACCCTCTATACCCACCTCATCTCAGTGGCTACTGCCAGTCATCACCTAGCCCCCTCTCACTGGGGGAAACTGCAGTCCATGATGGCCACACATCATTGGCATGGGGACCAGCTGCCCCTACCTATTCCTGGGCTGCACCTCCCAGCCCCAGTACCTGCGTCAGCCTTGATCAAGGACTCAGCTTGGGGAGTTCCCAGGCTGGAGTTCCCCAGCTCCTCTTGCTCTTCCCCCAGCACTGCTCTGTCCAAGGTACCCTTTTCTCTTTCAGGCAACTGGGTCCATCTCTCTCCAAAGCTAGAGAGACTCTGACCCAGCTCCTCCCTTAGGCCTTCTTATACTCCCAGCCCAGCCCTGATTGGCTGCTTCAAACTGGCTCCTGATTGGCTCCCCAGGGCTGTTTTTAACCCCTTCCACACCGGAGTGACCACCCCACTACACTCCCCTTCAAAATCCAATGCCCGGGGATTGGGGGGTGGGATCCTCTCGCCTGTGTGACCCAGAGATGTCCCGCCAGTCGCACTTGCTTTTCTTCACTCTCCTTCAGTTTTAAGGCCAGGTCTTCCTTGTGGGCTTTTTGTAGCTCCACCTCCGCCATCCAGCAGGCCTGTTTCGCTGCCGTCAGCCGCATACCTAGGCTAACATTCTCCAGGTTCTCTAACTTCAGGGTCTGGGTTCCCGCTGTAACCTGCTCTCCGTCAGTCTGGGTCCCTGCTTCCTGCTGGGCCCAACTCTGTCGCAGTACCTTTATCGGATAACTTCCATTGGGCCTGGCCCCCTCCCAGGTCAACCCTGACAGCCTTCGCCCCACCGGGGTCCTTAGGCATTTCGTTCTGCACCCCTCATCCCTTGAATGGGCAGTGTCTCCTAATATGGCCCCTCTCCTGGCACAAGAAGCAAGCTCCTTGCCTCCTCCCAGCCACGGGCCTTTTCCAGTCCCTGGGCCTGGGCAATCCCTCCATAGGTGCCCTCGCTGCCTACAGGCCCAACATGTCGGTCCCGTCTTGGGTTTCTTCACCCAACAGCGCTTCCCAGAGTCTTGTTCCTTCCCCTGTTCTGGGTGAGGCTCCTTGCCCCCAACCCAGTAGGGACAATCCCATCTCAAATGTCCCTGCCTCCCACAGGCATAACAAGCCCTGCACTCTGCCTCAGGCCTCCTGGCCCTGGTGCTCAGCTTTCCATCACACTCTCGGCGGCTCCTCTGAAACTCCCTCCGAAGTAGTTTTATCAGGGCCTGCTGCTTTTCCACCAGCTGCCCCAACTGTTAATGGAGGGCCCACTGCACCTCCCAGAGTCTCTCTTGGGTCTCCCAGATCCCTTGCAGCAGGGATCCCTTTCACCCCTCTGGTTCATCAGTCCCTTTTCACCAGGGCGCTGATGCCTGTCCCCAACCAGGGATAGCACCTGGGGCCTCCACCAAGAAAACCCCAGTGTAGCCGGGATCCATCGTCCCTTCCTCTGTCTGGCAATAGCCCCAGTCCTGTCCCTTCCCGTTGTATCAGGGTGACCATTTATGCCCACATTCTTCACCAAGTGTAGCAAGGTCGAGACTCACCTGTGCAGCACCTCCCATCCTGGGAATTAGCTCTTTTCCAGCCTTGGAGTGCCCTCTGCTGGCTAGTGGCACACCTGCCTCAGGCCCCCGTATCCCACCCGGACCCCAGTGACCCTTTTCCTCAGGGTTCTTCCCCAGCAGTACCCCCATACTCTGGGTCTCCCCTTCCACAGGAACCCAGAACCCTCTATACTTACCTTGCCTCAGGGGCTATTACCAGTCATCACCTAGCCCCCCTCACTGGGGCATACTGCAGTCCATAATGGCCACTCATCATTGGCAAGGGGGTCAGACCAGCTGCCTCCACCTATTCCCAGGCTGCACCTCCCAGCCCCAGTACCTGTGTCAGCCTTGATCAAGGCCTCAGCCTGGGGAGTTGCCAGGCTGGAGCTCCCCAGCTCCTTTTGCCCTCCCCCCAGTGCTGCTCTGTCCAAAGTACCCTTTGCTCCTTCAGGCAGCTAGGTCCATCTCTCTCCAAAGCTAGAGAGAGACTCTGTCCCAGCTCCTCCCTTAGGCCTTCTTATACACCCAGTCAGGCCCTGATTGGCTGCCTCAAGCTGCCTCCTGATTGGTTCCCCAGGGCAGCCCTTTCCCAGGGCTGTTTTTAACCCCTTCCACACCGGAGCGGGGTGACCACCCTGCTACACTAGGTCAATGGAAGAATGCTTCTGTTGACCTCGCTAGTGTTGCTCGGGGAAGTGGTGTTTCTTCAGCAAAGAAAAATCCCCCTCCATCTCAACAGAAGTTTGTTAAAGTGAGAAAGTATGTTGGTAATGCTCACATGCTCACAGATGTCTCTCAGCTACAGTGAGCTCTGCAGCCATGTCTACATTACAGGGTTATACTGGCATAGCTACGGTGACATAACTATGCCACTATTGTCCCCATAGTGTAGACATGGACACAGAGTTCACTTCAGCTGAGAAATATCCGGGACTGCTGGCTGGCCTCATGGGGTTTTGGGCCTGAGGTCTGGGGCAGCCACCCAGCTCCGCAAGCTCTGGGGTCTGGGGCAGCCACATGGTGGAGGTCCGGGGTCAGGGAAGCTGGCTGGCCCTGTGGGGTTGGGGGTCCGAGGCTGCTGGTCCCATGTGGTTGGGGGCCCGGGGTCTGGGGCAGCCGCCCAGACCTGTGAGCTCCAGGGCAGCTGCCCGGCCCCAGTCTGGGGCAGCTGTGCAGTGAGGTCCTGGGGTGTGGGTCTGGGGTCAGGGCAACCAGCCCGCCCTGTGTGGTGGGAGTCTGAGGCTGCTGGCCTGCCTATTGGGTTCGAGCAGCTGCTTAGCCCCGTGAGTTCCAGGGCAGTCTGGGGCAACTGTTTAGTGGGGGGCGGGGGTCCAGCCCATCCCGTGTGGGAGAGGTCCAAGGTCGGGGCAGCTGGCCCATCCCATGGGATCTGGGGCAGCCACCTGGCTCTGGCCCTGCAACCTCTGGATTCTGGGGCAGCCACGCAGCAGGGGTCCAGCGCAGGCAGCCTGCCGCTGCCCTGCCACCCAGCCTCTGTGGCCCAGGTAACACATTGTGAGCCACATATGCCGCCCACAATGTGTAATAAGTTGAGAACCACTGCCCCAGACTAAAGCTCTCTGTTAAGGCAGAGACACTGTCAGAAATATATTGCCTTCAAAACAACACGTAAAACACAAATGCTTGATGTACACAGCTGAGACTCCAACATAACAGTAACTCTGCTCCTGGGTCCCCGCCCACACTCCACCTAGACGTCACAGTCCTCTTCATTCACATTTCCCCTGTGGTCTCTAGCTCACCAACATCCCCATCCACACACTACATTCTGACCAGCATCATCTCTCTCCAGCCTGCTACAGACCAGATGTGAAGCCTTGTCTCACCTTGACCTTCCCATGTATCCCAGTGGTCACACCCTGCCCCACCTGGCCCACCATCTCTGCTCTGCAGTCAATCCTATGTGCCTGAGGGAGGGAGGGGGAAGCTCTTCTTGGGACCTCCAGCAAGATGTCATTTTAATGTCCACCTTCCTCCTGTATCCCCTCCCTTTGGGTTAATCACCAAGTCATATGTTGTAGGCTTAGGGAGCCAGGATGCAGCCAGAGCATCTCCCCTTTCTCTGCCTGGGTACTGCACACTGCTCTGGCAGCAGCCACCCTGGCACTAGGGAACACCAACTTACAAATCTGGGGGACTCTTTCCAGCATGGCACTCACATCCCAAGGTTTACTGGCTTGTAATCCACTCTGGCACACTCCTGATCCTATTGGGATTCACTGCTAAAGGATCTCCCCCCAGCCTAAGGGGGGGGGGGGTCCACAGGATCTGGAGACCAAAAAAATTACAGGGGACAACTAATAAAAGAACAGGGACAGGAGTGAGGTCAAAGGGTCAAACGAAGCAAACCAGACGGGGACACCGAGCACAGAACCTCGGACAGCGCCCACTGCTCCTTGAAGGCGTCAAGGGAGCCAGCGGACGCCGCCCAGAGGAACTCTGCCCGGATACGTGAACGAACGGAGGACCTGAAATAGGCCCCACAGTCACAGGAGACTCCATCAGCCAACCTCCTCACTCTTGGTTTTATAGATGGCCAGTTTCGCTAGGGCCAGGAGGAAGTTGACCAGGAGGTCCCATGACTTTGTGCATAAATAAAAAGGTGAGGAGAAAAGTACAACCAAAATCTTAACAAAATATCCGTGAGGAGCCGGAATAGGGGCTGAAGCCTGGCGCACTCCAGGTAAACATGCGCCAGGGTCTCCCTCATGCTGCAAAAGGGGCAGGTGTCTGGGATAGAGGTAAACAGCGCCAAGTTTATGGCATACTCCTGATGGGTGGCAGAGATTCCTTGCCCTGTAGCTGACGAAGGCTGGAAGACTGGGAATGGGCTTTACCAGCACACAGCTATGGAGGGCTCTGCTGGAATGGATACACACAGCAGAGTGGACTTTCTGCTTATGGAGCACTGATGAGCAGTCTCCTCGCTGAAAAGGCAGGGGAAATATGGGGCTGAGTTGAGGCTAGCCTTGGAAATTTAACTACACCTTTCCTGTGTGTGTAACAGCAGTGTATAAGAAGATGGTAGTATCCCTTTCAATATTTGTGAGCCTTCTTGTGGCGTTCACCGTGCTCTCTTGTGGAGCTCACCATGCTCTCCATTTTAGATGCCACCAGAAACCAGCCAGAGCAGTAGGATGGACATAGTTAGGGCCTGGCATGCTTGTGTATCTTGTGATTTCTTTATATTATTCTTGTTGTGTAAAGAGCAAAAGCCACAACAATCCTGGGGGCATTGAAAAGTTGTTTCAGTAGTGCAGGTATTGGTCCAAGACTCTGGAGACCTGGGTTTTATTCCCAGGTCAGCCCATGACCTTTTGGATGACCCCTGGGCAAGTCACTTAACCTTTTTGTGTTTCAGTTTCCCCATGTATAAAATGGAGAGAATAATACTTGCCTCCTTGGTACAATGCTGTGGGATCTGTGGATGAAAAGTCCTGCAGAAAAGCTAGGTGACAATATTATTATGGCCAGATTGTTTTAAAGGGCAATGGAGTAAAGGGCCTTTATTCTGCCCTATCAAAGGTTTGTGCCCGGGGCCAGATTTCGCTTAGAATGTGGCAAGGAAGTGGAGGAGAAGATGGGGAGTCATAGAGTTTAAGGCCAGAAGGGACCACCAGACCATCTTGTGACAATCTGACCTCCTGTCCATAAGTCCACTGACATCACCCAGCACCTGCACACTATACCCAACAACTGAACTCAGCCCAAAGGATTACAGCCCATGGGAGACTAGGCAGAGAAAAGGAGGGACTGACATGTACCAATGCCCAAGGCAAATGGAATGGCAGAGAAATGATTAAGTGAGATGCACCCAGATAATCCTAGAAAGTGACCTTCACCCACATGCTGCAGAGGAAGGCAAGCCAGAGGAAGGCACTGCCAGTCTGACCTGTGGGAAATTCCTTCCCAAGCACACACAGGGAGATCAGCTAGACCCTGAGCACATGAACAAGAACCAGCCAGCCACACACCCGAGCGAAAGAATTCTTGGTACCACCTCAGAGCCCTGCCATATCACTCAGTGTCCCATCTCCAGCTGTGGCCATCAATGATTCTTCCGAGGAAGAAGATCAACTCCCCACCTCAGCATACGTTGGAAGGGAAAAAAATCCTTCCTCGCCCCTGCAGGTGCCTGGCTAAAACCCTGATGCATTAGCTTTTAGGAAGATAAGCAAAAAAACAGAAGTGAGTCCCAGGCCTGCGGAGTCCTGCCCCCTGGGGAGAATGAGGGGAGCTCAGCATGGGGGCCTGGCTCACCTCCATAATGCAGAAGTGCTGCTGAGTGCAGAGACTAAGGAGTGATGAGACTGGGCCCTGTCCATAATGATCCACTCAGGCTGACTCAGTTGCCCGGGGATGAGTGTTATGTCATACCATGCAGGCTTTCTCAGCTTGATCCCAGACCTCAGGTGCTCACTCCTTCAGGTGCCAGCAGGGGGCAGTGAATCTAGTACAGTAACTCCTCACTTAACATTGCATCTGACATGCATCTGACAAAGTGAGTATTCACCCACGAAAACTTATGCTCCAATACATCTGTTAGTCTATAAGGTGCCACAGGACTCTTTGTCGCTTTTTACAGATCCAGACTAACATGGCTACCTCTCTGATACTTGTCACTTAACGTTGTAGTTATGTTCTTGAAAAATGCGACTTTAAGTGAAACGATGTTAAGCGAATCCAATTTCCCCATAAGAATGAATGTAAACTGGGGTGGGGGGTAGGTTCCAGGGAATTTTTTTTTTTGCCATATAGTACAGTACTATAGTTGGGAGGTGCCCCCGCCTTAGCCCACACAGGCACAGCCCACTGGCACTGGAGACAATGAGGCAGGCAAGGAGGCTGAAGGTGCTATAGGCTAGGAAAAGCATGTTGTGCAGCAGCAGCAGCAGCTTCCCCTACTCTGCAAGCACCAAGGACAGGGGGCTCAACCCTTGGCCCGCCCATGCCACCCCTTCCCCCAAGCCCCCACCCTTAACATGCCTCTTCTCCCCCCCCGCCTTACTCCGCACACTGCATCCTCGCTTCTCCCCGCTCCCTCCTCTGCCTCCTGCCCGAGGCAATCATCCTGCTTGCAGCGTTCAGGAGGCAGGAGGGAGGAGGGAGAAGCGAGAACATGGCGCGCGGGCTCCCCCTCCCTTCCCTGCCTCCTGAACGCTACAAGCCAGCTGATTGCCATGGGCAGGAGGTGTGGGGAGGAGGGGGAAAGCGCTGATCTGCGGGGTCTGCCGGCAGGCAGGAGGCGCTGTTGGTGGGGGGGCATAGGAGAGCTGATAGGGGGGCTGCCAGCTGTGGACAAAGCAGGCAGCCAAACAATGTTATAGCAAAACATTGCACAACTTTAAATGGAGCATGTTCTATAATTGAGCAGGGATGTAAGATCGAAACAACGTTAAGCAAGGGGACGTTAAGTGGGGAGTTACTGTATTCCAACTCCGAGGGAAGACAGTGAGGTGGAACTATGGGGGTGTCAAAAGGAAGCAATCTGTTTAGCTGACACAGATCTGTTTAACTAGCTCCCAGCCTCCCAGGGAAGGGAGGAATCATGGGAATTTGTAGCCAATATATTTGGATACACAGCATTCTCTCTGGACTGTGGCTACAGAATTAAAGGAGTGTGTTTTCTCTTGCACTGCACTGGCACTATGGCAAGGGAGAGTCTGGGCAGCTTAGGCAGAGGCTCACACCAGCAATCAGAGAGGTGTTAGGCTGATCTTGTGGCTAAGGCACTGGCCTAAACCTTAGGTCAGGTGGATTCAATTCCTCGCTCTACCACAGCCTTCCTATGTGATCTTGGACAATTCACTTAAAATCCCTCTGGGCCTCAGCTGCCCATACATACAATGGACATAACAACACTTCCTTCCCGTCTCTTGCCTGAGATTCTGAGCTCTTTGGGGCAGTGACGGTGTGTCTATACAGCACCTACCACAATGGGGCCCTGCTCACAATTGGGACCTGAGGTGCTACTTCTGTAATAACAACAGTCCAGCTGTGGTGTGTTTGACCCAGAAATAGCAGGCACGGCTCACCAGAGAGAGATTGGATGGAATTCAGACCCCAAAGAGAGGCAGGATTGTTTTGGGATCATAAGGAATAATGGGATGGAATTCAGCAATGGCAAATTAGTGAGTTCTATGGGGCTGTGGAAAAGGCTTCCCAGGAAGTGCTGGGAGCACCATCATTTGAGACATTTCAAACCAGACTGGAGAGAACGCTAGAAAACATGTGACTAGGAAGAACCCTGCCTTGCTCCCGGGAGCTGGACTGCAGTGAACAAGAGTCTTCCATCACTCAGCCGCATGTCGGTGGTTCCCGGTAGCCAGAGTGGGGGCAGGAGACCTACCTCGAGCCCTGCATCCGTGATGGTCGATCTCTTAAGGCTCATGGACTTCACCCCTTTCTTGGACAGGGGGTAGTTGTCAATGAATTCACAAATGTCCAGGTCTGAGACCCCCACCAGACAAAAGCTGTCAAAGCCCCGGACAGCAAAGCCCTGGAGGTTAACAAACTCCTTCTCACCACTGGGCAGGGTATTGTAGAGCTCTTTGGTGTGCAGCACTGGTGTCAGGCCTACCCAGAACTTGGACTGGTACAGGACCCGCCTCCACACCTTACACACCTGGGCCAGGACACATTTCTCACAGGCTGAAAAGTACCAGAACAAACGGTTGAGGATCTTCTCATCCACAGCAAGCTGCCTTTCCGTGGGGGAGCCAGGGTGCCTCTCTGGGGAGGGGTGCTCATTTGTCGAGGAGGCCTCACTCAAGTTCAGTCCCACCATGGAGGTGCCAGAAGGGGACGGCACCCCTGCCAGAGTTGCCAAGGACAGTGGTGATGCCAGACTGGGTATGGGAAGGTCACTGTGATTGGATAAGGCTGGGCTGATGATAGCAGGCATGGAAGAAGGCTGGCACAGCCGGTTTTTCACTGCTGGTGTCCCTTTGGTGATGCTGGCAGAGCCAAGTCCATTGGGCTGGTTGGGGATCTTCACTAGTCCATTCCGGGGTAAACATGGGGGCTTGGTGTCACCAGTACTCTGGTTCGACATCTTCTACGGTCACTCTGGAACACAATGGGGAGAGGTTAGGGGGCAATTCTTCCTCCCGGGTGCCTGTCTGGAGACCTGTTGGGAGAGGGAGGAGCCTGAGATGTACATGCAGACCCAGGGCAAAGCTGAGATGCGAGGCCAACTGAGCCTAGAGGTGCTCTAAGAATCTCACCTTGTCCTGCCCCTTCCCTGTGTGTGTTACATCTCCAGAGACTTCCACTGGCTATGGCCTTAAATGCTCTACCTGGTCTGCACATGGTGGGGCTCTGGCCCAGGGGGCAGTGTTATTCAGTGGAACCTCAAGTGCAGATGGGATATTAATGCTCCAGGACTGCAGTTACCTGGCTGAAGCTCTTAGTTAAAAAAAAGGCCTGAACATACAACTGATGCCCAAGGGGGGATGGTTTTGTAGGTAAAGGCTATGGCTGAGAGTCTGGAATTCTGAAAACGCATTGCAGGAGGCCCATCCATCAAGAAGGAACCTTTTCTTTCTGTCCCTTCCCAGCTGCATCACTCACTTGACCATCAGCCCTACAATGTGAGTCACAACTCTGCAACAAAAGGAATTGGGATTCCATGACTGTAACTGCACAGTGTAGGGATACCCTGGGAGGAAACCTGATGCCTTGTTCTATTTCCACAGATAAGGGGAGCTGGGTGGGAATGGGACAATCCGTCTTGCAGTTTTACTTTCAAACTGCAGCAATCCTGAGTCTCCAGACAAGCCAATCTTCTCTTCCTGTGTCAAATGTTTATCCCAGCATGTGCCACTAGAGGCCGCCATTCTCCTCCGTATATAAGCAGACCCAGTGCATTTCAAAAGGCAAGGATGGGACAATAACATGAATCTCTAAATCTGGTGTGTTTGTAGTGGAAGGGGTGAGGGCAGGGGGGTGTGGAGCTCTGAAAGGCCTCTCTCTCTCTCCTTACATGGTCCTCCTCACTATCATATCTGGGTCCTGCATACTGAAAACTCAGGAACAGACGCTTTTTTTTGCTGGCAAAAGTCATGATATTCAAAGAATGCTTGCCACAACATCCTCAACTCACCTTGATGAGACCACAGGGCTCTTTGGCCCTGCACCAGCACCACCACAGCACAATGGGGTGTAATGCTGGGGGGGCACTCCTCCCTTTGCCACCCTCATGCAACCTCACTGGCTCAATTTGATCCCTCAAGGGGGGAACTCAGGGCAGAATCTGGCCTAAAATCAAACAGTCTTTCCTTCCTCTTTACAATCAGTGGAACGCAGCACTTTAAATCCCTTTAAATAGCCCCCTGAATGCAAAGCAGCAACATCTTCCAATGGTGTAAACATGGCCTTTCATCTCCTTGGGTTGGAAAGCAGCATCCCTGTCTCTTTGTTATATGTTTGTACAGTGCCTTGCACACCAGTGCTAAGGATACCGTAATCCACACAATAAATAATAGTATTCTGAAGACTTCATTCCTGGTGCAAAATAAACCTGTAGAGGAATAGGGATAAGGTTAGCACAGTTTGATGCTCAGGAGGGTGTGGGGTGGGCTGTTTAACTGGGGTCTTATCCTGTAGGTGTAAAACACTAGAGGTGAAATCCTGACCCCACTGATGTCAATAGGAGCTATGCCACTGACATAATGGTCTGGGATTTCACGCTCTATCCTGAATTGTTATTTAACCCAAGGCTCTTGTACCACTCTGGATAGTGACCTTAACATGGGTGTGAATGGAACTGACCCCACTTAGCCCCTCTAGAGCAGTGTCAAGTTTAGTGTAGGTGAGAAGCTGGCCCTATCCTTCTAATTTGGTAGCATTTTACACCTATCTTACAATGATATAAATGCCTGCCCCAGGTGTGGGGCAATGGACAAATGGGACCATTGACATAAGAATGTTCATAGTTGTATTAGCCACAATGAAAATGTATATGGGCTATGAACCATCATGATTCAGGGCAGCAACTGTTAATGTTAATGCATAGCTGTCCATCAAGAGCTTTCTCACACCTTTCTGGGGGCAGCTGGTATTGGCCACTGTCAAAGACAGTGGATATTTGGTTTGATCTGTTATGACAAGCCCTTTGTTCACCATGCTGATCCCATCCCTCCTTCGTTGTAGGAATGTGTGTGTCGCAGGAGAACAGGAGTAAGAACCCGGGGCAGAATAGTGCTGCTCTCAGAGCTGGATTCTCAAGTGGGGCAGCTCAGTAAGGTGAAGGGCAGGGCCAACACCTGACTCCCTGTCTGCACCAGCCGGTGGGTAGCAGCTGGTGAGGGAGGACTGCAAACTGCACCTTGTTAAGAGGTATGAGAGTGACCGCCCTCCACCCGGTGCCACCTGGAACTGGGGTACCGCTGAGCCCTCTGACCCAGCAGCCTGGGCTTCCTTTCCCGCTGTGCTGCTGTGACAAGCTGCAGACATGGTTCCTAGTCTTACACTTTCACCAGCATACACACAGGTAGTGACACACACAGCTGCAGTTCCATGCAGGCTCTCTGACCAGCCACTGCATGTGAACCAACAACAGAGAAGCTACAGCCAAAATAACCTCCAGCTTTCCAGTCTAGGACCCCCAGAGTGATACCACCCCAACCAGTATGAATTTATTATCCAGTTCTCCTCCCCCTCAATGTGGAGAGGAATATGCAACAGCCCTTCTGAGGTAAGATTCCCACAGACTTCATTCCAAGCTCACTGCTTCAGATAAAGCAAAAACATGTTTATTAACTACAAATGATAGATTTTAAGTGATTATAAGTGATAGCAAAGAGATCAAAGCAGATTACCTAGCAAATAAACAAAAATGCAATTTAAGCTTAATATATTAGATAGATTGGATTTGAATTCACAATCTCTCATCCTAACTGATTATACAAATGGGCTGCAGATTCTTAAACTCAAGCTACACTTGCCATAACCATATTATAATAATATTACTATGATGAATATGGGGTGCAATGTCACAGGGCACATGCATGCAGAGCAGCTGAGTTGAAAACAGTGAGCAGAGGGGGCACAATGGGCATCATGGGATACTGGGGGAGGCCAGTTATGTCGACATAATGAACGGCAGCATCTACACTGGCTCTTTGTTGCCAAAACTTTTGCACAAAAAGCTCTATGCTTCTCGTCGAGGTGGTTTCATTTTGTCGCCAAAACTGAAGAGTTTTTTCGCTAAAACTGGCATCGCAGTGTGTACACCTCCACTGTTTTGCCACCAAAACCTGCCTTTTGCCAACAAAACTCTGCAGTGTAAACAAGGCCTTAGGCCCCTTGACACTACTCTGGAGGGGCAAAGTGGGCTTAATTCCATTCACACCCATGTTAATGTCACTGTCCAAAGTGGTACAAAGGGCCTTAGTTCAGATGATAATTCAGGACAGAGGGTGAAATTCTGGCCCCATTAAGCCAATGATAAAGCTCCTATGTGTTCAATACAGTCAGGATTTTGCCCCTAATATTTTACACCTACAGTGCACAGGTATAGATGGATCAGGCCAATGGGAATTTTGCTACTGACTTAAGTGAGAGCAGGATCAGGCCCTATATGGATAAACAAGCTCAGTAGCTCACCCCACCTGCTGTGCTCATGCCCCTTTTTAATTCATTTAGCTCCAGATGGATTTTGTAGCAAACAAAGTTCAAAGAGAATGGAGCACGGCTGTTCTCAGTGGTGGCAGATGACAGAACAAGTAGCAATGGTCTCAAGCTGCAGTGGGGGAGGTCTAGGTTGGATATTAGGAAACACTAATTGGGGGAGGGATAGCTCAGTGGTTTGAGCATTGGCCTGTTAAACCGAGGGTTGTGAATTCAATCCTTGAGGGGGCCACTTAGGGATCTGGGGCAAAATCAGTACTTGGTCCAGCTAGTGAAGGCAGGGGACTGGACTCGATGACCTTTCAAGGTCCCTTCCAGTTCTAGGAGATGGATATCTCATTAATTATTTCACTAGGTGGGTGGTGAAGCACTGGAATGGGTTACCTAGGGAGGTGGTGGAATCTCCATTCTTAGAGGTTTTTAAGGCCCGGCTTGACAAAGCCCTGGCTGGGATGATTTAGTTGGGGTTGGTTCTGCTTTGAGCAGGGGGTTGGACTAGATGACTTCCTGAGGTCTCTTCCAAACCTAATCTTCTATGATTCTAAGGTTACTAGCATAAACGAACACAGAAGCAGGGCAGCTGGCACCACTGTGGGACGAGCACATCTAGAATTTGTGATCACAGACCTATTTTAGGCTCATCCATTCAGGGAGCAGGACCATTCAGTGGGAGCTCCAGCTCCAGCCAGCTTGGAATTGCAGACATGCACTGAAGCACTCACCAATGAACCATGGACCAAGAGTTGGCAACAGGTATTAGTGAGCAGTGCTGGACACTGGGTAGACTAGAGACAATCGGGATCTGCTAATGGACACTTTGTGGAATAAATCAGAGGTTCTCAACATGTTCTTGTGTGACCCCCATCTTAGTAATAAGATTGACTGGGGCAACCTGCTCCCCACATTGGGCATGGCCCCACCTCTCTTCCCATTCACAGGACCTGCCTCCCTCCAGCTTTTCATCCCCTGGCTTCACCTCCTGTTCCATTATGATTAGTATGGCTGTATTTGTTAGGCAGCATGATCCAGGTGATGGAGGAGGCATCTGGAAGCCAAGAGCTGTCTAGGCCTAATCCTGGCCGGTGGTGTTCAGTTATCACCAGTTTCAACTAGCTCTTCCCAGAGCCTCTTAAAGGCACAGTGCTCCACATGGCGCTCCATACAGTGTTGAGTAAGTCATTCCTCCCTGTGGCTCATAAGAACGGCCATACTGGATCAGACCAAAGGTCCCTCTAGCCCTGTATCCTGTCTTCCAATAGTGGCCAATGCCAGGTGCCCCAGAGGGAAGGAACAGAACAGGTAATCATCAAGTGATCCATCCCCTGTTGCCCATTCCCAGCTTCTGGCAAACAGGTTAGGGAGACCATCCCTGCCTATCCTGGCTAATAGCCATTGATGGATCTATCCTCCATGAACTTATCTAGTTCTTTTTTGAACCCCATTATAGTCTTGGCCTTCACAACATCCTCTGGCAAGGAATTCCACAGGTTGACCATGCGTTGTGTGAAAAAATACTTCCTTTTGTTTGTTTTAAACCTGCTGCCTATTAATTTCATTTGGACCCCTAGTTCCTGTGTTATGAGAAGGAGTAAATAACACTTCCTTATATACTTTCTCCACACCAGTCATGATTTTATAGACCTCTATCATATCCCCCCTTAGTCGTCTCTTTTCCAAGCTGAAAAGTCCCAGTCTTATTAATTGTTCCCCATATGGAACCCGTTCCATACCCCTAATAATTTTTGTTGCCCTTTTCTGAACCTTTTTCAATTCCAATATATCTTTTTTGAGATGGGGCGACCACATCTGCAAGCAGTATTCAAGATGTGGGCGTACCATGGATTTATATAGAGGCAATATGATATTTTCTGTCTTATTATCTATACCTTTCTTAATGAGTCCCAACAGTAGGCTCAATCTGCCTGCATGTTAAAGTGGCACAGCACCACCCACAATATCACTCACGGGGTTTTGGGAGGACTGTAATGTGCTGTAGAAGCAGGAAATGAGACATGATAGAATGAGCATCAGGATCTAGGGTTGTCTCCATTGTCAGGAGGTGATGGCCCTTTCTCCATCTCACAAACAACAGAGACATGCACCTGTAGGGTCAAGTGTGCCAAGCAAACAGGCAGTAAGATGCCCAGAAGATAGGATGAGCTTCCCACAAAGATCAAATCCTCCTCCCATTCTGATCTTGGCACCTCCCACACTACAGAGGGCCTCTCCAACCAACATACCCGGATTCAGGGGCCCCATGGCTGTGGTAACTCCAGCCCTGAAGGGAAGAGACTGAGGAGAAACTGTAGGTTAGGACTTGCCCCAGACTACGGAGTTCTAAGGTCAGCCCCCAGCTGCCCCCATCCTTGTGTATGGACCTGTCTCCTGCTGCAGAAACCACTCCTCTGCAGGCACTGGTATTTGGGCTCAGCTTGGCTCAAGATGGAGCCTGGGAGAATGCAGCTGAGGGCAACTGTGATCTGCTTCATTCCACACACACTAACTGTGGCTCTTGGGCTCCTGGCAAGTTGCTGCCATGGACCTCCATTGAGCAAAGTCTGGCTGCTCTTGGTGTAGGGGATAGATTGACAGAGGACACTGCCTATCACAGAAAAGGGAATGGCCTGGGTCGCACACTGTTCAGCACATGGTATATATTGTCATCTGCCTTTGTGAATGGAACACTAAGACATGGTCCCTAATGGTTCATGACCTGCTGTTTTCTGAACTTGATGGAAAAGGCTCCATCTGATTCAGCACTTGTGTTCTGCCCAGTTGCCAACAGGACTGGTTCGTTGGTCCAAGACCAGAGGGGCTGCATGGCAAATGACTGAGCAGCATCCTAGTGACTCCTGCCATCCTCAGGTTTTTACTGCCTGATACACGGGGCCTGAGTCTGATCTCACCTACACTGGGGTAAATCAGGAGTAACTCCACTGAAGTTAAGGAGCTTACCTGTATAAATCTAGTGGGAGTGAGATCACACTCAGTCCCAATGTCTCTGTGAAACAGTGCCATCCACAGGCTGGCAAGCTCCATCCAAGAGGTGTGCAATGGAGCATGTCAGCCCAGTGGTGGGACAGTGATTAGTTAGGTTAACCTGGGGGGAAGGGAGATGTTTCTGATGCTTCTCATCCATCCTCCCTGTTGAAGGAAAAGGCCCAGGTATTGACCATCGAATTGTGGAAGTAAATGCGTGGTTACGCAGGTGGTGTTGGAGAGAGGGCTTTGGATTCTTCCACCATGGAATGTTGTTCCAGGAAGAAGGATTGCTAGGAAGAGATGGGATCCACCTAATGAAGAGAGGGAAGAGCATCTTCATAGGCAGGCTTGCTAACTTAGTGAGGAGGGCTTTAAACTAGGTTCGCTGGGGGACGGAGATCTAAGCCCTGAGGTAAGTGGGGAAGTGGGGAGGAAACACAAGGAGGACGGTGCAACAGGGGAGGCCTCCTGATTCATACTGAGAAAATAGGGCAATTGGCTAGTTATCTTAGGTGCCTGTACATGAACGCAAGAAGCCTGGGAAACAAGCAGGAAGAATTGGAAGTCTTGGCACAGTCAAGGAACTATGATGTAATTGGAATAACAGAGACTTGGTGGAGTAACTCACATGACTGGAGCACTGTCATGGATGGGAATAAGCTGTTCAGGAAGGACAGCTGGGGGAGAAAAGGTGGAGGAGTTGCACTGTATGTAGAGAGCAGTATGATTGCTCAGAGCTCCAGTATGAAACTGGAGAAAAGCCTGTTGAGTGCCTTTGGATTAAGTTTAGAAGCGAGAGCAACAAGGGTGGTGTTGTGGTGGGCATCTGCTATAGACCACCAGACCAGGAGGATGAGGTAGATGATGCTTTCTTCAGACAACTAACAGAATTTCCAGATCACAGGCCCTGGTTCTCATTGGGGACTTCAATCACCCTGACATCTGCTGGGAGAGCAATACAACAGTGCACAGACAATCCAGGAAGTTTTTGGAGAGTGTTGGGGACAACTTTCTGGTGCAAGTGCCGGAGGAACAAACTAGGGGCCATGCTCCTCTTGACCTGCTGCTCACAAACAGGGAAGAATTGGTAGGGGAAGTAGAAGTGGGTGGCAACCTGGGCAGCAGTGACCATGAGATGGTCGAGTTCAGGATCCTGACAAAAGAAAGAAAGGAGAGCAGCACAATACAGACCCTGGACTTCAGAAAAGCAGACTTTGACTCCCTCAGGAACTGAGGGCAGGATCCGCTGAGAGGCTAATATGAGGGGGAAAGGAGTCCAGAGAGCTGGCTGTATTTCAAAGAAGCCGTATTGAAGGTGCAGAAACAAACCATCCTGATGTGCAGAAAGAATAGCAAATATGGCAGGCGCCCAGCTTGGCTTAACAGAGAAATTTTCGGTGAGCTTAAACACAAAAAGGAAGCTTACAGGAAGTGGAAACTTGGACAGATGACTAGGGAGGAGTATAAAAATATTGCTCGAGCATGAAGGGATGTAATCAGGAAGGCCAAAGCACATTTGGAGTTGCAGCTAGCAAGGTATGTGAAGGGTAATAAGAAGGCTTTCTACAGATATGTTAGCAACAAGAAGGTGGTCACTGACCCCCAACTAGCTGCACCCAGATGCCCACCCCACCAAGCCCCACTCCCCCAGCACCCAGAGTCCCCCACTGAGACCCCCACACCCAGATCCCTCCGCTGAGCCCCAACCATCTTCACCTGGAAGCCCCTGCAGAGTCACATTGCCCCCGCACCTGGAACACCCCCCTCCCAACAAGCCTCTGTGCATCCAGATCCCCCACACCTAGACCCCCCACTGAGCTGCCTGCACCCAGATTGTCCCACACAGAACCCTCTCACCTCACACCTGGATCCCCCAAAACTGAGCCTCTCACACTTGGATCCTGCCTGGTTGAGCCTGCCTGCTCCACACCTGGTGCAGAGGGGCAGGGCTCCAGGGTGTTTCCGGGACAGGCCCAGGCCTTGTGCTGTGTCAGGGTTGGGTGCAGCCTCACTGCTGAGTCCATCTCCCGGGGGTGGGGAGGCTGCAGGGTGATCTCCCACCTTTGTGCAGCCAGTGGCCTGTGCTCCCCACTGCCATGCTGGAGCCTCCATATTTATTTATTGACAAATAAAACAGAATTCTGCAGAATTTTTAATTTTTTGGTGCAGAATGACATCAGGAGTAATGAGTGCAGAAATACCAGATTTTAGACTGAGACAGAACAGGAAAATGCATGCCAAGGATGGTGCAGCTGGCTTGACAAACACTAGATCTATATTTCTATGGACATCCCAGGGGATCTGCCCCATTCCTGATTACTGTTTTCAGGTGGGTTGATCCCAGGTAGGGGTGGCTTTAATAGCTTTCAAAGCAAGGGGCTGCTAGGGGCTCTTCTCTTCTGGGAGCCATGCAGCCTAGGCAGGATCTGCTACTTTTAGGCTCTCCCTATCACCCTGTCCCACAGCCAGATGATGAAGAGAGAAAGGGGGGCCAGGGAGGAAGGAAAGAGCTCATCTCCATAGCCCAGCCCTTTGCTCCAGCAGCAAGACCAAAGAGGGACACAACTCAGGACTGAACCCCCAACAAAAGCCCACTCCAGTTACTTGGGACCTTGCTCTCATGTAAGGCCTTGTCAGCTGTATGGCTGATCCCAGATGATCTCCTTTTGGAGACTTCAACTGATGGTCCTATGACCCTCTTTCTAATTGTCAACAGCATCCCCCCAATTCAGCACCTCTCTTGTCATTTCAGGGGAGCGGTAAGACACCCAGGAGAAAGATGGCTTGGATGAATAGATGGATGGATATTAAGGCCAGACTATACCATTCTGATAATCTAGTCTGACCCCTTGCATAACACAGAACACAGAAACTCTCCCAGTAATTTCTCCACCAAGCCAATAACTGCTGTTTGAGCAATAGCAGAACTGTTAGAAAGATATCCAGTCTTGGTTTAAAGTCTTCAAATGATGGAGAATCCATCACATCCTTAGGCAAGATTTTGCAATGGTTAGTTCCCTTCACGGTTAAAAACATGCACCTTATCTCTAGTCCGAATTCATCTAGCTTCAACATCTAACCATTGAATCTCATTATGCCTTTTTCTGCTAGATCAAAGAACCACCTGCTTTCAGAAATTTCTCTCCTATATAGGTACTTATATATGTGATGATAAAGAGATGAAAAAGGGAGATAGGGTATGCATGGGAGAGAGATACAGAGCTAGATAAAGCATGGAGATAAAGAGACAGATGATAGAAAGATGAAGGACAAAGAGAGAGAAAGAGCTGTATATATGGGATATACAGATTTATATAGCAATAGAAAGCAGAACCTCATGCCAGGCATGAAGCCTGAGCCTGCCTTAAAATCACCCAAAAGTCCAGAGCATGCTGATGAGAAGTGACAGCAAGGAGTGAAAACGAAACAGGCCAATAAATATTCCATGTTTCAGAGAACCATGCTCCCAACCCCCTCTCCTTCTGAGATGTATTATTTAAGTGCATTTTCTTCTATAAATATGGCCATGAATAATTAATAGCCTGTCTTGAGCCCCTAAACTGCCTGAGCCTCTGTCTCTTCTTAGACTCCTCCCTGCTGCAGTGCAGCCGGTAGGCTCCATGTCACCTCTGAGCCATCTCCCGTGTGGCAGGTGGCCTCCTGAATGCACAGAGAGCTGTATCCCAGGAGATCCGCACACTCAGACATATTGAAATGAGGCGGAGAGTAGGGAGCGTCTGTCTGATTTCTGGGCTACTGCTGAGGAGGGTCACTTGCCAGCACAGATGACTGGCTCCACAGTGCCAGCTGGCTGGGAGAAACACCATGCACCCAGCAGTGGCTTCTCCTCCCTGCCAGCAAACACAAGACGTGCCTAAAGAGCCTTCGTTACCCAGCCACAAGAGGACCTCTGGAAGGGAAACACTGCCTCCTTGGTGTACACGTACACTGGCTGTGTGGAGTGGGGGAAGCCTTACAAGAGAGAAGGTGAGTGGCAGGGGCCCTGCAAGCTTGCCACTCAGAATGGCCAGGGTACAGCATCTCTGTCCAGAGAGCAGCAGCAGAATGGGCCCTGGGTTCATGGTAACAGGAGCCAAATCTAGGAATGAACCTGCTAGTTCACTACCAGGCTGCCACACAGCTCTGCCTATGCCCCTCAGTCCTGACTTGAGCCTCCTATACCCGTGCACTCCCCTTTCCTTTATATTGAATACAGAGCAGCTAGGATTGCAGTCTGAGCTGCAGGAAGCTGTCAGGCAAGGCCCAGCTCTGGGTTCTGCAAAGTCACATGTGTGAGAGCCCCAGCTAGCTCCCTTTTCACCTTTGGCTCAGCTGGAGGGAGGTCAGAGACAAGTGGGGTGGCTGTCTCTCCCAACCAGCCACCCCACTTATCTCTGACCTCCCTCCAGCTGAGCCACTCCTCCTCCCTCAGCTGCTCAGGAGGCCAGTGGTGACCACACTCATGGTGGGGGAGGCCAGGAAAGGAAAGCAACAGGGGGACAGTTAGTTGCTCTCCACCTGGCCTACTGGTGCCCAAGTCAGAAATAGCCAGGCAGGGGGAATTGTGGCCGGCGCTCTAGCTGGCATGGTGGAGAAAAGGGAAGGATCTTCCTCGGATGTATAGGCCTAATGGCACCACTCTCTGCCATCACTGTCCTGGTGACTTCAGCCTTCTGACCAATTTCAGTGGGAGCCAGCATGTGAGGAACGAGATGGGCCCTGTTTCTTCTCCTGACTGAAAACAGTCTGCAAAGGACCCAGGCAGCTGGGTGACCCTGTGCACTGTGCTGCTTGCAGTGAGATTTCAGTGGCACAGGGAGTGCTGGAGCAGGAGGAAGGGGAGAGGGGGTATCAACTGTACACAAGCTTCAGCCAGCAATTTGGACAGTTCAATCTCCATGAGGGGCATAACTGGGGACTTCCCATGACTAAATGAGTGCTCAGGAGGAAGCCAGCTTGGGCTAGAGCAGATGGGGGCATGGTACATCATCCCCTAGGTGGTCCAGGGCAACTACAGACAGTAAATAAATAAGTCAGCATGCATCTAGCTGGCCTGTTAATTTGGGAGCAGCAGCATATATTGGGCCCTGAGCATGCTTTCAGCAGCCCAATTCCCCTGGGCCGGAGATAAAAGCAGGGAGTGAGTCGAGTCAAATATTTTATCCACTTGATTTATGATGGAGATGTCCGAGTCCCTAATGGAAGGAGGAGTCTGGTGTAAATGGCTGCTTCCCGTGGGCTTACTCTGTGTTATCCTGAAGCCTCATGGGGAGTGGGACGGGCCCCATGAAGCCTCCACACCTCACTCACATGGAGATTAGTGGTTGGGGATAAAACAAGGCCCAATGTCCCTCTTCCAAAGGAATTCAGGCTCAGGCTAGCTCATTGCTGTACTGGGTCAGCATTCTAATGGGGACGGCACTGGGCTGGGAATTAGGAGACCTGGTTTCTTTCCCCAGCTCTGGCACGGACTTGCTGGATGACCTTGGGGAAGTGACTTCCTCACTCTGTGCTCTGTTTCCCCTCCCATCCTTTGTCTGTCTTCTCAACTTAGTGTGTCAGTTCCTTGGGACAGTGAATCAGGGATCAAACCCAAGATTCCTCACTCCCAGCCCT
Source organism: Malaclemys terrapin pileata (assembly GCF_027887155.1). Classification (NCBI taxonomy): domain Eukaryota; kingdom Metazoa; phylum Chordata; order Testudines; family Emydidae; genus Malaclemys; species Malaclemys terrapin. The sequence goes on from NC_071514.1 coordinate 47,878,476, forward strand.
GTGCTTACATTGCTTGACTGAAACACTCACGGCTTTGTCCCTCCCTGAGCAGCGGCTTTGTCCCTCTCACCTCAGCAAATCCTGCAGCTGCAAGGTTTCCAGATTGGCCTTGTGAACTCCAGCTACCTGAGTGGCTGGCAGAGAGTCACTATAGCCATGTGAATGGGGCAGAGTCATCTCAGCAGACACCAGACCATAGCTCTGTCAGGACTTCATTCATCAACTTGCTCCTGCCCAATGGTACTGATCCATTCCATAGCAAAGCAGGTTCCAAGCAAATATCCCTCCTCATCCAGAGCCCAGGATCTGCACCTGGCCAGAACCTTTCCCAGGATCCTGAATGTCCAGGGTGCTTCCAATCTCTCAGCTGGCCCAGAAGCAGTGCAAGAGTGTAAGTGACCTGCTCTCCCCACCCCCCAACAATCACCCACAGGAACCCTTCTTCCCAGCAGACCCAGGTGCTCTTTCCTTCTGCTGCCTTTATGAGGGGCCTGGGCAGGCGACAGCCTTCCACCCACTTCTGGCTGGTTCAGTTTCCCTCTATTCTGCCTGGGAAAGGGCTGATGGGCCAACTCCTCCTAAATCCCAGGTTAAACATTTCCTGGGGAGCATGAGGCTGGCCCATTCCCTCACTCGCCTCTCTTCTGCAGTAGGACCTGGAAACACTCCTCTAGTGTCTCTGCCTTGCACACTGGCCTTTAACACTCTGAGTGAGATGCCCCTGGGGGCTAATAGGTAACCCCTCTACTTCAGCCAGCCATCTGAGCTTTGGGTCCCAACCCCCAGCCATTGGAGGTTCCCTCATCCATAGATAATCAACACAAACCAGCTGCCTAGGTCTTTATTCTCTGTCAGATGGTTGCAGAACTTGTCCACATGCTGACTCTGCCCTCTCTGTTCAGGCACGGTACCCAGTGGTGGCGTGGTAGCTCATTGGCACAGCAATACCAATAGGCTCAGGCGATGTGCTATGGGGATGGATCTGGCTCAGAACTTTCCTGGATCCAGGATTTTGTCTTAGGACCATCACTGCTTATTTGAAACAAGAGCAGTCATTAGTCCTGCAAATGATTTAGAACTCTTGGGGGCACCCACAATGTGCCCAACCCAGGGCCATATTGGCAGCTTGCAGGAGCCCTTATGGTGGCATCTAAAATGCAGTTGATTTCAGCTGCTCTCATCTTCATTAAAGCTGTCAGGTTTCAGAGAAGCAGCCGTGTTAGTCTGTATCCACAAAAAGAACAGGAGTACTTGTGGCACCTTAGAGACTAACAAATTTATTAGAGCATAAGCTTTCGTGCGCTACTGCCCACTTCTTTGCTACAGCTGTGTGGTCTGAAGCATCTTCAGGTCTTAGTGACTAACAAATTTATTAGAGCATAAGCTTTCGTGGACTACAGCCCACTTCTTCGGATTCTTCTTTTTGCGGATACAGACTAACACGGCTGTTACTCTGATTCAGGTCTTAGTGTGAGTGATGGCTGCCATCTTGGCCAGCACACTAGGCACTGAAACAGGGACAACCAAGAGCTAAAAGCATGAGCTGCTACAGGTTGAGCTAAAGAGCCAGGCTCAGGGAGCTATACCAGATTGCCATCCTCTACGGCTCAGGTTCAGAGCAGGATTCAGAAAACACCCTAACCAATGATCTACTCATGCAAGCTTCCATCTTGATCCAAGATGTCCAGGTCTCAATTAATTCCCACCATGGCCAGCCTTAAATTTCCTGGTGCGCCAAAAGAACAGGTTCTAGTGCCTCCTCTGGGGACCATAAGGCAGATAATTAATCACCAGGATTTGCACTATCTGGGTGAAAGCTTTAGGCTCCCACTTCAAAGGGAAGGTGCTAATTAAGCCCTAGCTGCATTGGTAGCGGACATCACCGAAACACTAGCATAGTTCCAGGGACCTTGCCTGTGTGACATTAAAAGCATATGTGCATGGGCAGCCCACTAAAGTCTGTGGACAGATTCCCAGTGAGTCTAATGGATTTTGGATAAGGTCCATGGTGATGAGTGGGGTATAAATCATGCAGAGCTTAGATAGATTCCAGGGATCTACAGCTTCCTCAAATGTAAGGGGTAATATCAGCCAACAACATCCTGGTACTCCTGAGTGCCCTCTGCCCCAAAGCCCTAAATCTGGCTGAGATTGATCCTTTAATCAGCCGCACATCCCTCAACTGCTCCACTGAGCTTGGCTTCCTTTTTCCTCCCTGGGAGCACTTGCTGTACCTGCTCCCTGATGCTTTCCCACAGAAACACTCCCTGCTCTCTCAGCCATTTATCAGTTTGCCCTGGCCCCAGGCTCCCTGGGACTGTGTGTCAGGAGAAAACTGCCTGCTGTGTCCTTTGATTACTCAGCAGCAGTCGTCAGCTCGGGGACTAGAATGGCTCTTGCCCAGCTATTCTAGGACAAGGGTGAACTAGTAGTGACTCAGCCCAGCCTCCCTAAAACCTTCACTGGAGAAAGGAGCTTCCTGTGCCATGAGGATGCATGCTCCATGCTTTCACAATGGTTCCCATGCCTTCCCCTCTGCTCGCTGCTCTATTTAAGCTTTTAAAGGACTTGATCAGCATGGTCTCCTGCAGGATGGCAGGACAGATACACATCTTGGGATGTATGAGCTACACAGTGCATCTGAAATATGAATGTTTATTAAAATCAGCAGCTCTGATCTATGCAGCTGTGGCCTCCCAGCATCGTATTTAATATACAACCCAGCTTGCCTGAAGACCAAGGGCCAAGATCCTCAGCTGGTATAAACTGGCACAGCTCCACTAAAGCCAGTGGCACCACTGATGATTCACATCAGCTGAGGATCTGGCACTGTGTTTATAATATACTTCATTACCATTGGTTTTTCATCGATCCTGTGCTCTACCATATAGGTACCAGCAAATATAAGGCATGCTTGTCCCCTCTTACGATCTCAGAGGCCGACACCCAGAGATGGGACATACTGTGAAATACACTGGTATGGATAGCTCATCTCTTTAGGGCCCAATCCTGCCATCGTCATTCAGGTTGAGTAGCCCCAGGGAAATCACATGAGGAAGAGAGGCCAAACCAGGCATTTCAGTAGCAAGCTCTTTGGAACCTGCTTTGCTATGGAATGGATCAGTACCATTGGGCAGGAGCAAGTTGATGAATGGGACTGTGTGTGTTGTTGTGTGTTCTAGAGTGGAGAACACATGGCCAGCAACCACTAGACAAATGATCATCACAACAATAGCTAGCCGCTAGCTCAGGCATCTGTCACAATTGCATGCACAATCCTTTTAATTGCACGCTCACAGCAGGCACACAAATAACATGCACACTTTCGTATCTGCATTGTACACATGTATCCCCCAAAACCTGGGTCTAATGTCTTGCCAACCTAGTGAGGCAATGTTGACTAATGGTTAGACTAGGGACTAGGGGTTAGTTCTATTCCTACTTCTGCCACAGATTTGACACTGGGCTCTTAAGCTCTGTGCCTCAGTTGTCCCCCTCTGCAGACTGGGGAAAACAACACCTACCTCTGATGACTGTTGTGAGAGTTATTGGTTTAATGTCTATTTCCTCTGCAGATCTGAGCTAAGTGACAGCTATGCAGACTGAGATGGCAATGGGTTCATAACTATAAATACAGTCGTATATGGCTATGTCACAGATGTTATTTCTCTGAGAAATCATGGCACTGAACACGGTACATACATCCATTTTTAATACGGTTAGTAAAGATTTATGACCCAAGCTTGCAGTCCAAACTCCTACTGACTTCAATGGGAGTTTCGCCTGTGAAGAGAGTACACCAAGTGCATCTGTACTGCCTGGACAACAGGGCTGAGCTCTGTATTCCTCCTAACAGACATGCAGCCCATGCGGGAGTGCAGCACCTTAGCTGACCTACAATAGCACAGCACATGCTGAGCACATGAGCACGCGAGCTTAGCTATGTAGAGCAGGTGGAGCTAGCTGGAGCATATGTTTCTTTTTATCTCACATTGCTGGTGCCTTAAATTCTGCCTCTTGCTGTTTCACAGACTCTTCACCCCATGCTTTCACTAGAGCTCTCAGTGGGGTTTCTCAGCAATAGGTCCTGAATCAAACCCCCAGTGTCTATATTCCTTTCCCTGAATTTAGGAGTCGGGATCAAGACCCAGTTGCTATGATGGCAAAATCATCTTGGGCCCCATCCAAGGTGGGCTTGACACAAGTGCAGAGGGGATGGGAACATCTACACTTGGAGCTGGAAGTGGCTAGCTGCCTCGAGTATGACCACACCTGGGACCCGAGGTATTTAGCTAGCTAGCCTGTCCCACCACCCACACCATCATGCTACCCTGTGATTTTTAGTGCTCTATCTCACTCGAAGTGGGGTGGTTATGTATAGCCAAGCTGGAAATTACAGCTCTAACTCAAAGTATAGATATACCCTTAGTTTCAAACCACCTTTACACTCCAGGCTTATTCCTGGGGTAAGTCAGAGTAGCCTCAGGGCTGTTCTAATTTATACCCAGCTGCCTATGGCCCCCAGGGGCTGTTCTGGCAATCGGAGGCTTCCAGGGCATAAGGATGCCTTGGCCACTCCCTATTCCCCCTGCCACCAGGGTAAGACCATGAGGCAGTGTTGGGTAGAAGCCAACCTGGCAGTTTTGTGACACTGAAGGATTCCTCCAGCACCATGGCCCTGAGACTGGCAAGAGTTCAAAAGGACTGTTAGACCAGAGAGGTCTCTGAAGCACGGGCAGAGATGCCCTTTGTGATATTAGTACCCAGATACCAGAGGAAGGGACTGCTAGATGAGATAAGTGAGATGGTGCTGACTCTGTCATTAATAAAGGGAGGGTTGATGGAGAAATTCCAAATTGGGTTAAAAATTACAGGTGTAGGGACAATCTTCTTCTCAAAACCCAAGTGGGGATCCTCCTGCCGAACCTGGAGCCTGGGCATGTAGCAGAGATACAGCCACCCAGCAACCTCCAGGTGGCAACAGCCAAGGCCTGCTATGCCTTATCCAGTGACTACGCCTCTCCAGCTCTCTCCTAAACTTCCCTACAGCACATAGGGGGTGAGATGACCATGGGGGTCCTCTCCACAGTTTGGCCATCTTGTGGATCTGCAGCTGTTCTGCCTCTCTTTGAGCCATGCATGTCCACCTAAGAGGAGGAAGGGTCCAGCCATTAGTAACCTAGGCCAGAGTATGGTAGGAAATAATTATAGATCAGGTAGAACAGAAGAGGCAAGCAGGGAGCTACAAGATTATTCTGAGGTCCAATCTTGCTCATGCTATATGGTACTTCAGTGATGTACAGTAAAGAGTGAGCTGCCTGCTGTGCACTTTTGCAAATAAAATGAAAAGATGAGGGCTGGTCAGTATATAAGAGAATGATGGAATCCCAAATGACTTCAAAACAGAGGAGCCTGGGCTGATGTGGCTCCTACACCATTTCTAACGGCAGAGATGGGCTCAAGGCACAACGTTCAGTTCTGGATCCAGATTTCAAACACCCTAAATTTGAGGGAGAGATTAGATCTTGGTTTTTGTTTCAGTCCATTATAAAGGCGAGGCATTCACAAAATGTGGTTGTAGTTCCAGGCTCAGATTCTGAACATTCCCCTGAAGTTGGAGGGTGTTTGGGCTAGGGGTCCAGCTCTAGGTAAAACTCTGAAACAATGAGGGACTGGGTCAGAAAATGGCAAATGCAATTACATCTTTAATGTGCATTTGTTGCAAGAAAGTGATTAGGAGAAAACAGAATGGACACTAACTATAAATTCACAAACGGTGGGAATTGGCAGTTCCAGAGATTTGTAATGCACAAGATTCAGAGTTTCCATCTTAAGTTTGAATCGGACCAAATTGGTATAGTCCAGAATAGTCATTATCAGCTGCCACCTGTTCAGCAGCCTTATGGAATCATTTGGTGCTCTCAGTCCTTTCTTTCCTCAGCACACAAGTGGACACATCACTAAACAGCCACAACTGCTGGCATCTTTCCCTACCTGCTTTGCAAACACAGCCCATCTACTATATAGAATCCAAACTCACCTTTCCTGGAGTTTGGCTTTGTTAGCAAAGAAAAACAAAAATAAGGTAGCAGAGCTCAGCTCAAGCCTTCTGCCTGGGGTTTGCTGCTCCCATGGCTCTTCCCCCAGGACAGCTGAGCCCAAACTTAAGATCCTCTCTTCCTCAGAAATCCATCTTCCTTCAATCCAGTCAAAGCCATCTGACTCAGTGAGGCAGCCAAACCCACTTAACTGTAGCATAGATGTGGTGGCATGGGCTTCAGTAACACAGGTAGGTCCTCAGATCTCCAGCATGCTTGTCCAGACTATGCTGAAGCCTGTACGGTTACATCTTCATTGCCAGGTGTAGCCGTGCATGTGAAGGAATGTCTACACAAACTGCAATCACATCACAGATTACAGTGTAGACATACTGGAACTCGCAGTCTCAGCAGACACTCAGCTATGTGACTGGGGTTTATCAGTGTTATTTGTACTGTGGTAGTGCCTGGGAGCTTGTGTCCGGGAGAAGATCCCCATTGTGCTGGGTGCTGTACACCAACAAGGATGGTCCAGACCCCATGCAGACTATCCTGCTCCAGGTCAAGGTTGAGGCACACTGGAAGGGCAATGCAAGGGAGCTGGCTCTGCTCCTGTCCAAGCTGCACTTGCTCCACAAATACACAGAGAACGTGAGGCTCTGGTGCTATCAGTCTGGCTCTTTTGACACGTTCTAAATTTGCTTTCTTTAAAGAGAAAAAAAGGAGAAAAAAAACAAGAGGAACTAACTTAAAACCATCAGCACAATGCCTGATAGCTGTTAGGGAAGCAAGCAGAACACACATTGGGATGTCTAAAGAGAGAGATCAACACAAGTCACAACAGAGAATTACAATACAAGAACTGAAAGATGGTGCCCTGGGACCAAGAGTGCTATGCACACAATTAATTGCTGCTGCCACTTCACAGGGAAAGGCCAAGCATTTGGATCAGGCACAGTGGAGGGCAGTTTGGCTGAGAGAACAGCAAAAGCTAGCAGGGAAGTAAGGCGAGGGGTTGTTTCTGCAAAAGGGGGATGAGTACAGAGGAGACGCATGCAACAAAAAAGTCTGAATGAACTTCACCCAGCAAGAGGCCTTGGTATCAGTCAAGTCCCACTTTGGGTATGTCTAGGCCTAGTGTGTTCCTGTGTGCTAGGTCACACGTTAGCTGAGTCCAGCACTGAGAGCCCATATACCACAGCTAGTGGAGCTGCAGCCACATTAGCCCGGCAGCTTGGTGTTTTGTGCTAGGATTTCAGGGTGCATACCCTTGGGTCCTCAGTGCCTGGCTACTTGGAGCCACTTGAGTCATTGGTTTAGGGTGCACTGTGGCAGAACTTGTCAGTCCTTCCTATGCCCCTCTGTGGATGTTTTCAGCCCACCATGTTTTTACTGAGCCATTTCCAGCTCTGCACACTCCTCCATTCATTTGGTACAACCAGGGGATGAGCCTGAGTCTGTTGGACAAGCTGCTCCTGTTTCTGGCTGAAAGAGTTATGAAGCAGAGCTGATGCTGGCTGGCATTTTGGTGAGCACTTTGGCTTGGTCTACACTAAACCCCCAAATCGAACTAAGGTACGCAACTTCAGCTACGTGAATAACGTAGCTGAAGTCGACATACCTTAGTTCGAACTTACCCCCGTCCAGACCCGGCAGGCAGGCTCCCCCGTCGACTCCGCGTACTCCTCGCGGCGAGCAGGATTACCGGAGTCGACGGGGAGCACTTCTGAGTTCGATTTATCGCGTCCAGACTAGACGCGATAAATCGAACCCAGAAGTTCGATTGCCTGCCGCCGAACCAGCGCGGTAAGTATAGACAAGCCCTTTGAGATACAGAAAATGGTGAGACTCAGAGAGGGATACATTCATGGCTCACTGGACAGACATAAATGCCACAATTGCTGCTTATTATCCAGTGCAGTTGGAAGCAACCCAGAGGAGTGCTCTAAGTTGACCACTGTGGTCTGAGTGTTAGTCTTCACTTACACATATGCATGCTCAATTCTGAACTGGTATAGTCCCCTAATGCCCTCAAAGATGCCCATTCCACACAGTGTTTAAAGCAGGGGTGGGCAAACTATGGCCCAGGGGCCACATCTGGCCCATCAGACAGTTTAATCTGGCCCTCGAGCTCCCAACTTGGGGTCTGGGGCTTGCCCTGCTCCGCATGTGCTGTGGCTCCACGTGGCTCCCAGAAGCAGTGGCATGTCCCCCCTCTGGCTCCTACAAAATAGGGGCAGCCATGGGGCTTCACACGCTGCCCCTGCCCCAAGCACCGCCCCCGTAGCTCCTATTGTCTGGGAACTGTGAGCATTCATGGCCCGCCATACAATTTCCATACCCAGATGTGGCCCTCAGGCCAAAAAGTTTGCCCACCTCTGGTTTAAAGAGTAGTTTCCTCCTCTGGGCTCTGTACAACTTTAGACTAATAGCCCCTCTAAGCTGGGAATGATACAGCAGTGTGAAAATGTGCTGAGTGAGGTGCCAGGAAATAGGGAATCAGGCACATAGGTAAACACTGTGCGCTCATACATAATTAGGAACTAATTGACCTGCATATAGGAACACAAAACACCCCCACGCAAACCGGTGCTGCTAGGTGTGTTAATGAGAGAAGGTTCACAGCTCTTGGAAAGTCACTAAATACATGTCAACTGGCAATCAAAATGGGAGCTCAGAATAAACACTTGTGAGTCATTGTTCTACCAGCTCTGGAACATGCCCCCAAAGCTGCCATCCCAAAACCAACTCAGGCAATGGGAAGGACCAATGGCAATGGTTTAGTGATCCACACATGAGGTTACAAATAGCCCAGGTTTGAAGCTCAGCTGCCCAGCCCTTCATCTTACTGAGGCAGACCAAGTGTGATTCAATCAAGTGTGGTCTAGAGCACAGGACTGGGAGCCAGGAGTTCTAGTCCCAGCTCTGCCACTCACCTGCTGGGTGAGCTTGGGCAAGTCACTTGGGTCCAGATCCTCAAACGTATTTAGGTGCCCCAATTTCCTGTGCTGTAAAATGAGGATATCAATACTAACCCACTGTTGAAGGGGGGGGGGGCTCCTGCTGCATGTAGCTCAAGGAGCTGGTGCCCCTCCTGCCACCAACACCAGCCAGGATCTCCCAGCTCCTTCCTCTGTGAGGAGTCCAGTCTCACACCTATGGGGTTTCTTTCTCTCTTCAGAAACACTTAGTATGAAGCACAGAACTGCCCCTGTCCTATCCAAATGCCACCCCTGGCAGAGGGCTTCAACAATGCCAAGTGCTGCAGAAGGAGGCTCTCTTCTGGTCTCATGGAGTGTAACAATGGGAATAGGCCAAGAGCAGGTTCAAGGGATCTGTGATTATTTGGATCCAGTCATCCCATAAACTAGAATAGGAGCCACAGGGGGATGTAGTACAGGCCCTGGCCTTGAGTTAGGGGCTGAATTTCACCATCCCAAATCCCAGGCACTTCATTTAGCTAATGCATGATTACTTGATCTTTATCCCACAGCTGCCTCCTGCAGGGTTTCTTGCACCTTTCCCTGAAGCATCTGGTACTGGCCACTGATCGAGACAGGATCCTGGATGGACCCCTGGGATGATACAATCTGGCAGTTCTTGTGTTCACATGCACATGAATTTCAAGCAACGTGAGGAAGTCAAAGATTCAGACAGTGGCTTTGGCGCACTGAACAAAACAAAGAGAATCAGCACCTTGGAGAGCAACCCAGGAACTTGCTGAAGGCTCCGCATCAGAGCAGTGGGTCAGAAACAACTTCAGACTCAATTACAGCTCAGTTAGTCTCAGACTCTAGGAAAGAAATCAGCAGGATCAGAGAGGATAAACTCTGTCTGGGGCTCACAGGAAAAATCAGTTGCTTGGAAAGCACCAGGAGCTGTCTCTGGATACTGAGAGCCAGATTCTCCTTTACATGAAGGCTCCTTTACACTGTAGGCATACATTTACATTCACTTTAAAGCCCCTTTACAGCATCAGATTGGTGTAAAAGGGGCTTTGTGTAAATAAAAAACTGGCCTTTATTATTTGATGCATACACATACCCAATATCAGTCCTCTGGATCTATTTCAGCTGCCACATACATTAATGTATCTATGCACTGAAACACACCCCACACCCACAGAGAGTCACATCCGCTAAATTCATCATACAAGCCATTTTTGCTAATGAAAGCAAATCAAGTTGCTCTAAATGGGGGAAAGGGAACCTAGAAGAGCCTCTGTGTAATAGGAAATAAACAAAGGCTTTCTCCTAAAGTCCTGGGGATAAAGGGTCCACTGAACTTGGTTTATATTCTATGGATTTAATTAGCAGCGCTGTTACCCATTCAGCTTGCTTTGAGTGTTGAACCTTTATAACTAGACATATGGTAATAATAAAGACACTCCACAATAAATAATGGAGTATACCTTCTGCAGACAACACTTAGTATTCTGAAAACTGGGTCCACATCTTGATTTCATCAGGCCAGCCTCTGCTTATGTGTGTATTTAGCCAGATCAACACATTATTGTCAATTTAAATGGCAAAGCCCGCATCAGATATTATGGTGATGATAAGAGATGTATAAAATATCTGGATAGACTGGTAGATCAATTTGTGTGTGTGTGTGTGTGTTTATACAGATAGTGATTAGATTAGATTAGATAAAACAGATGCTTTGAACACACTATATATAGGTGCAGGTATGTGTACATATGTGTGTGTTCACAACATTTATCCATCCATCTATTCATCTATCCACATACACACAAAACTCAAATGATTAAGAACCTAAAAGTTCAGCCACTGAAATACTCTGCAGTGTATCTCCCCAGAGTACACTAAATCATTAATCCAAACTGGAAATGACAGCACCAGCTGAGGTTTGCCCATCATTTGGATGATGGAATCATTTTAGTAATTAGAGATATGGGTGGCAAGGAAACCCATTTCTTAGGTGCTGCCATTTCCACCATTCATTGAGATGCCAACAGATTATAGGGATCAGCAGCATTAGTGTCATCCTGCCCTTATTTCCCAGCTCAGTATCGACTTCTCGCTTTGCATTCAATAAACAGAACCAAGCCACTATAGAGGTGGGGAGAAACAACTGATTTCAACACCATTTCCATTATTTGCATAGCTTCCTTGCATAGCTTTGGTCCAGGGCTGTGTAGGCCTGCTCCAAGAGTCAGAGAATGGATCTCAGCAGGGGTCCACCAGATAGAGTTCTAGGGAAGGGCGCATGAGGGATGGAACAGTATCTGGCTGCTGGAGCTGGGACAGAAAGGTTAGCTGTGATTTTAGGTCTAAAATAATTACGAGCTTTCAGACAAAGGGAAGCAGAAGGGGAAGTGAATTGTCTAAGGTCACACAGCAGAGTCAGGAATAGAAGCCATGTTTCTGGACTCTAGCCAGTAGACCACACTGCTTCTCTAAGAGGTCATACACAAGGATGACTGCATTCCAGTGTCCCATCATCCACCTGCAACATGTTGGATACATCCACCTGATTCAAGCTCAGTGCCCCCAACAGGAACAATTAGTTTCACAATAATTTGATGTAAAAAAAAAAAAAGCATTGCATAGTCCCCAGATGAGCCTAATGGATGGCTGCTACTTAGGGAGGAGAATATTAATGGGCTAGAACTTAGTCACAGGATAATTGTCTCCTGCTGTTACATAACTGGCAGAGCATTGGAATAAGAAAAGGCAAGGCAGAGCTGAGACTCCAGAGCTCAGCTGCAACTGATCAGCCATTGATACAGGTGAAGAAAAAGGGTGCCCATAGCTGCCCTTTGCCCTCCCTTGATCCTGGACAACTCTACACTAATCCAGTCCCCCTGGCATACATTACACCTGCATCAGCTGCCAAAAGCAGCTAGTGATCCTGGATGCAGTGGAACCCCAACCATGCCCCCTTTTCCCCTTGGAAGATGCATCCCTTATTGACCAGCTGCCTTGAAAAGGGCTTAGATGGCGAAGTAGATGGGACAAATTTAGAAAGAAAAGGAGCACTCACTGCAGGGTGCTAACCTCTACATCTGCATGCACAGATCAGGCTGGTGTGCACCTTATTACCCATTTGCATTTACAGCTGCGCCAGTGGGTTCTTTACTAATTGTTACTATTTGCTAAGTGCCTGTCTCAGAGCGAGAAGCAGAGATGGCAGGGGCTGCACGGGGAAGGCCAAAGAGAAAGAATCACTGGGAGGCATTTGTTTCATTTGGCTGGGTTCACCTCTGGGTTGAAAGCCTGGCCCCATTGAAATCAATGGCAAAACTCCCACTGATTTCAGTGAGGCCCGGATTTCACCATGGTTGGCATCATGGAAGAAGTGAGACTTGAGGAGGGATTTGCATGTGGGGAGAGTGGTGGCTTCGCAGAGTAGGCTAGGTGGAGATTTCTATGGATACTGTACTTCCTAAACAATGAGGGACAGTCACTACTAGGCTTGGGCGAATAGTGCAAGCACATGTTTGTGGGTGTCTGTCCTGCTCTATTTGAGCTGCAGATTGTGAATCAATGCAAGTATCCAATATGTCTTGGCCAACTGTGATCTGCTCATAGATAGGAAAAAATGCAACATTCACTGGACAGACATTTTTTTCAATGAATCTGTCCCCAGATTCTTGTTGTTACCATTTGGGGTGGGCTCCAAACCAGTGATCTAGAGGTGGAAGACTCCATGGTAAAAATCTCTTGAGCCATCCAGTCCCCCAAGAGCAAGATGAGAAATGAGTGCCAGCATTCAGAATGATCAGCCCTGTTATCTCAGACCCATTCTCAGGCTTCCAGTGAGGAAGGAAAGAGGAAGACAGTTCAGAAACACTAGGGGAGGCAGGGAGTCAGAATTCTTAGTGCTTTGGTCCTTGATAACTTGTTCGGCCTGTTCCTCTGGGAGACTGATGAGCCATTGAACTGCAGCGGAGTTAAGCAGAGCAGGCAGAGTTCTTCTGACTTATCCCTCAAAGACAGACCTGCTCATCATCTTTAAGCAATGTGGTTTTCAAGTAGAAGGATATACAGATTACAGAAGGCACACTTGAAAATCCAGGGATCATCTTGCAGCCAATTAAGGACTCAGCTAGCAGACCAGGACATGGTCTCCATTCATTCTGGGCTCAGTTTGCTGGCTGTGGAATTGAGCCCCATGGTAAGAAATGGCCAATAAAAAATAAAGATACTAATAAAAAATAATCTTCCTGCCCTAGGTTTGCACTAGCACTGGCTGCAAGGGTCTCTTTGCCCCTTCTGCTGCCCAGCCCCATATATAGGGATCCATCCAGGGATTCTTGTGCTTCCCAACATTACAAGTGCAGCCTCTAAAGTAGAGGATGGACATTTCAGATCTGCATTGCCCAGCGCCACAACAGATACTTGCAACCATCCAGAATCCCAACAGCAGTAATGGAAGACCCAGGCCAGACTTAGAGACAGACCACAGTTGTAACATCCCCCTGGCTGTGTCAGCAGCAGGGGTTGAATCTGAGATGGCTAGCTACAAAACACACTTAGCTAAAGGGCTTATGTCTTTCATTAGGCACAAACTTGCAGTGATTTTGTTCTCCCTGGGCAAACCCCTGTGTGGACACTTCTTGTGGTTTAAGAGTGGCTTGCTTCAGTTTAGCTTGACCCGGTTCCCAATTAGGCTAAATCAAAATAAAAGCATCCACACAGCCTCTTGCATCAGTTTAACTAAATCAGTTTGAAATCACCCCTGAAGTTGCCCCAGTGCATGTAGACAAGTGCCATTTGCTGGGAGAGGTAGCAGGCAGCTCACCTCTGACAGTCAGTATTGAGTATTACATAACCCACACATTCTCTCAGCCCAGTCAGGCTGCTTGCAAAGAGCCAAACAAAACAACATTGGCTAATGGCTTGAGCAGAGCTCTAAGAGCCCCAGATTTGTGACCAGGTCTTAAAGCTGCATCTTTGCTCAATTCCCAGAGAATTCTGGAATGGGTCCATGAGCATGGTGCTTTTAGTGCTGGCTAGTTCCACGTCTGCTATGACCCAGATTGTACCCTGACTTCCCAGACCTCAGCATGACATAATTTGAATGTTGCCTCATGCCATACATACATCCACAAAGCCTTGACTGAGTCCCCCCTACAACTATTTTACCATCCTCCTCTTTGCCAGGGCCAGTTTCAGCCTTAAATCAACCTATTGTTTCTCCTCCTCCCCCTTGGCAGTTCTGAGCCAAGATCCCAGACCTGCACTTTGGGCTCGAAATAGACAGAGACTTGACTGCACCCCTCTCTTGCTGGCCACACAGCTGGTGCATGGGTGCGTTATAATTTCCTGCTGGTATAGAGCCACAGCACATTACTAAGCCTGCCCCAACTGAGTCAGGAGGAAGCAGGGGCAGCACAATGTCCCCAGGGCCAGTCCTTGGGCAGTGCAGTGTCTACACCACCTCTTGCTGTGACAGAGGAAACATGTCAGCCCTTGTTTTTTTCCCCTCCTCTACCATGTGTTTCTGTATAGCACTCCACTTGCCCTCCCTCTTGCGATCCACTTCACTCCTCCGTCTCTGCTTTCTGCTGCTCTCCCCACATCCTTTCCTCTGGCACTTCCCTCCAGCAGGCATGCGGATGTGCTGGACATTAGGTGCTACCTCCCAGCCCACCCCTTTTCATAGATCATCTCCTGAGGCATGTGGTTACCAGCTCCTCTTGTTTTTCTCAACCCTGCCAGCCATAGTTCTTTCCAAAGGATGCTCATCACTAGTTTCTTTCCCCTCTTCTCATTATGCCTTATGGTCACTGGCCCCCAGGGGTCCCCCTGCTTTCACTCACCTTAATGTTTCCTTGTCATTTCATAAAGTTATATCAAGGATTGTTCCTCTCTGCTTGCTGCCATTACTGTTTGTCCACTACATCTCGAGCATCTTTGCTCTCCCTTCTACTACCCTGTCCAGGCACATGCCTGGCCACAGCCTCCATGGGGCTATGTTGTACTAGAGGACCCAGAAGCAGGGCCCCCTCCTTGCACACTCTTGAATGGCATGTTGGACTCATGCCCTGCCTGGTGCCCACCTCCCCACAGCAAGAGAAAGGATTTGGCCCAATGAACACAGTCAGGCAAATGACATTTTTAAGGGGCAACTTCAGAAACCCAGAGCTAAGTCAAGGGAAGTCCCGATGAGGTTATCAATGACCTAATTACTCCACAGAGCTGCTTATACATGCTTCCAGATGGTGGGTTGGAAGAATTAAGATCTTCCCCATTCTCACACCAGAGCTCACTGTGGTACGGATCCCAAAGGATTACAAAAACAACAAGGAGTCTGGTGGCACCTTAAAGACTAACAGATTTATTTGGGCATAAGCTTTCGTGAGTTAAAACCTCACTTCTTCGGATGCAAAGGATTACAGGAGATACTACAGACTGAACCTTGCCAAGGATCAATCTGGCAATCAATGTACCATTTGGTGCTTTCCATAAGGAGATGCATTTGGGGCCAGATCTTCAGCTGGTGTAATTCAGCATTAGCTTCATTGCCTCCAATGCCAATTTACACCAGCTGAGGATCTGGCCCATCTGCTCTGTAGGGTAGCCCCTCATGTACTCTTACTCATTTTGCAAGAGGTAGGAGTTACATATCCTGTATAGAGAGGTGCCTGCTCTACAGACAGGACAACATTTATTGTAACTGAATTAGCCTTGATGGAAAAGCCAGGAAATGGGCCAACTGCTGCTCTCAGTTACAATCTCTGCTCTAAGCTGGGGATATATCAGTTGAAAGCAACAGAGGAGGAGAAAGACCAGGGTGTATTCATTGTTCATTGTTCACAAGACGACTATGACCCGCCAATGTAATGTGGCTGTGAAAAAGGCTAATGCAGTCCTAGGATGCCTCAGGCAAGGTATTTTGTATGAGAGTCTCCAGTTTTGAGAGCTCATTCTTTATCGTCTCCTGTTTGCTGTACAGGATGATGATCAGGTGGTTCCTCAGTTTCTGGAGACTCTCATACAAAACTGGAGACTCTCATACAAAACCAACCTTCCACACAAACTTCCACGTGGCTGGACTTCAAGCCATTTACATTGCACACTTTATTTCTCTACAGAGGAAAAAGGACAGTAAACTATCTAAACTCCTATGTGCCTCAGGGTACTACAACAGTGATACCCTTAACTCATCCAACAATATTGTTAATCTATCCAACCACACACTTAGCCCGGCAGAAAAGTCTGTCCTATCTTGGGGACTCTCTTTCTGCTCCACCACCCCCACGCAGATGATACAGTTCTGTGGTGATCTTCGCCGTCTCCGAATCAAGGAATATTTTCAACACACCACTGAACAGAGCACTGACATACAGGAACCCTCCTACCAACACTACAAGAAGAAGAATTCTGCGTGGACTCCTCCTGACGGTCGAAATGACAGACTGGACTTCTACATAGAGTGCTTCCGCAGATGTGCACGGGCTGAAATTGTGAACAAACAGCATCACTTGCCCCATAAGCTCAGCTGTACATAACACAATGCCATCCATAGCCTCAGAAACAACTCTGACATTATAATCAAATGGGCTGACAAAGGAGGTGCTGTAGTCATCATGAACAGGTCGGATTATGAACAGGAGGCTGCCAGACAATTCTCCAACACCACATTCTACAGGCCACTATCCTCTGATCCCACTGAGGAGTACCAAAAGAAACTACACCATCTTCTCAAGAAACTCTCTGCTACAGCACAGGAACAAATCTACACAGACACACCCCTAGAGTCCCGACCAGGGGTATTCTATCTGCTACCCAAGATCCATAAACCTGGAAATCCTGGATGCCCCATCATCTCAGGCATTGGCACTCTTAAAGCAGGATTATCTGGCTATTTGGACTCTCTCCTCAGACTCTACGCTACCAGCACTCCTAGCTATCTTCAAGACACCTCTGACTTCCTGAGGAAACTACAATGCATTGATGATCTTCCTGAAAACACCATGCTGGTCACCATGGCTGTAGAAGCTCTTTACACCAATATTCCACATGAGGATGGACTACAAGCTGTCAGGAACAGTATCCCTGATGAGGCCACGGCACACCTGGTGGCTGAGCTTTGTGTCTTTGTCCTCACCCACAACCATTTCAGATTTGGGGACAACTTATACCTTCAAGTCAGGAGCACTGCTATGGGTATCCGCATGGCCCCACAGTATGCCAACATTTTTATGGCTGACTTAGAACAACGTTTCCTCAGCTCTCACCCCCTAGCGCCCCTTCTCTACTTATGCTACATTGATGACATCTTCATCTATGGACCCACGGGAAGGAGGCCCTTGAAGAATTCCACCTGGTTTTCAACAATTTCCACCCCACCATCAACCTCAGCCTGGACCAGTCCACTCAAGAGATCCACTTCCTGGACACTACAATGCAAATAAGTCATGGTCACATAAACACCACCCTATACCAGAAACTTACTGACCGCTACACTTACCTACATTCCTCCAGCTTCCATCCAGGACACATCACACAATCCATTGTCTACAGCCAAGCCCTGAGATACAACCGCATTTGCTCCAACCCCTCAGACAGAGACAATCACCTACAAGATCTCTATCAAGCATTCTTAAAACTACAGTACCCACCTGGGGAAGTGAGGAAACAGATTGACAGAGCGAGACAGGTACCCAGAAGTCACCTACTACAGGACAGGCCCAACAAGGAAAATAACAGAACACCACTGGCCATCATGTACAGCCCCCAGCTAAAACCCCTCCAGCGCATCACCAACAATCTACAACCTATTCTGGAAAACAATCCCCCACTCTCACAGGCCTTGGGAGGCAGGCCAATCCTCGCTTACAGACAGCCCCCCAACCTGAAGCAAATACTCACCAGCAACTTCACCCCACACCACAGAAACACTAACCCAGGAACCAATCTCTGTAACAAACCCCGTTGCCTTCTTTGTCCCCATACCTATTCTAACGACACCATCATAGGACCCAACCACACCATCAGAGGCTCATTCACCTGCCCATCTAATGTGATATATGCCATCATGTGCCAGCAATGCCCCTCTGCCACGTACATTGTGTAACTTTAACGCCTTCTCTTGGCCAGAGCTGCCTGCAGAGCAGACTCCATCTTGGCCACGAGGGCGCTAAAGTTACGTTTCTGTTATAACTGTGGAAGAGATGGTCACTATGCCTTGAACTGCCAAAACAAGACAGATCATGCAAGGGTATCTCAGAGATTGCAGCAGACCATTAGGAAGCTTCAGGGAAACACCAACAGGGCTTGGGAAAGGAGCAACCCAAGACCCTGAAATTCCAAGGCTCCCCAGAAAAAAACACAAACAGGGGTTACCCAGATGGGCTGATAGGCCCCCAGGCTATAGTACCCGTTCGTATAGAAGGACGATTGTGTGAGGCATTGCTGGACAGCGGATCACAGGTCACCATACTTTATTAATCTTACTACCAAGAACACCTGCAGCATTTATCCTTGCATCCCCATACTGGCCACCAAGTGTAACCTTAGTGCCCTGTCCTTTTCAGGCTTCAGGCAGGTTCTCTGCTGCTTCACTTTTTCAGGGCCTGCAGGCTGCCTCTCCCCCTCCTTGGAACTCCAGTGCTGCCCCCTGGAGTTTCCCTCCTTTTTTTCTTACTCTCCCCCTCACCCCAGGAAAAAGATTTAAAGGGGTTACACTCAGCCAAACCGCACAGTCTCTACGTAAAAGGATAAATGGACACAAATCAGACATCAGGAATGGTAATATACAAAAGCCAGTAGGAGAACACTTCAATCTTCCTGGACACTCAATAACAAATTTAAAAGTAGCCATTCTTCAACAAAAAAACCTTCAAAAACAGACTTCAAAGAGAAACTGCTGAGCTACAATTCATTGGAAAACTTAACACCATCAATTTGGGCTTGAATAGGGACTAGGAGTGGCTGGCTCACTACAAAAGCAATTTTCCCTCTCTTGGTATTGACACCTCCTCATCAATTATTGGGAGTGGACAACACCCACCCTGACTAAATTGGCCTTCAACATTGGTTCTCCACTGGTAAAGTAACTCCCTTCTCTTCATGTGCCAATATATATTTATGCCTGTATCTGTAATTTTCACTCCATGCATCTGAAGAAGTGGGTTTTTTACCCACGAAAACTTATGCTCAAATAAATCTGTTAGTCTTTAAGGTGTCACCGGACTCCTCGTTGTTTTTGTGCTAGGTGCTGTACAAACACAGCACAAAAACACAATCCCTAAGAACAGAAGAACAGAAGAATAACCATACTGTGTCGGACGAAAGGTCCATCCAGCCCAGTATCCTGTCTGCCGACAGTGGCCAATGCCAGGTGCCCCAGAGGGAATGAACCTAACAGGTAATCCTGCCATCCATCTCCACTCTCTGACAAAGAGAGGCTAGGGACACCATTCCTTATCCATCCTGGGTAATAGCCATTAATGGACTTAACCTCCATGAATTTATCTAGTTCTCTTTTAAACCCTGTTATAGTCCTATATCATGACCCTGTCTGGTTAGCTGACCTGCAAAGAGATGCACATCCAGAGATGGCAATCATTCTTCTCCTTAAATAAGAATGAAGACCTCATTTAACATGTCATGCTTTTAGGTATTTGAGTAGTATTCCCACAATCTGCTACCCATAACAGACAGCCTGATTGGTGGACGTGTTTGTATGGGTTGTACAGGATCTGTTTACACTAGCCAAGCAGAAATCTTGGGTTTCTTTCTGATCTGTTATGGCCATGTATATCAGCAGTGATTCTACTGAAGCTAGTGGGCAACATGAATGTAAAGCCAGTGTACAGGAGAGAAAGATCATAGAAATGTAGGGTTGGAAGGGACCTTGAGAGGTCATCTAGTCCAGTCTCTGTGCTGAGGCAAGACCAAGTAAACTGGACCATCCCTGACAGGTGTTTGTCCAGCCTGTTCTTAAACACCTCTAATGACGGGGATTCCACAACCTCCCTTGGAAGCCTAGTCCAGAGCTTAACTACCCTTAGAGTAAGAAATATTTTCCTAATATTTAATCTAAATCTCCCTTGCTACAGATTAAGCTGATTACGTCTTGTCCTACCTCCAGTGGCCAAGAAAAACAATTGGTCACAAAGTCCTCTTTATAACCGCCCTGAACATATTTGAAAACTGTTATCAGGTCCCACCTCAGTCTTCTTTTCTAAAGACTAAACATGCCCTGTTTTGTTAATCTTTCCTCATAGACCAGGTTTTCTAAAAGCTTTTATCATTTTTGTTGCTCTCCTCTGGCCTCTCTCCAATTTGTTCACAACTTTCCTAAAGTATGGTACCAAAAACTGGACACATTATTCCAACTGAGGCCTCACTAGGACTGAGTAGAGTAGAACAATTACCTTCTTTGATTTGCATACGACACTCTTGTTAATACCCCCCAGAATATTAGCCTTTTTCACAACTGCATCACACTGTTGACTCATATTCAATTTGTGATCCACTATAACTCCCATACCCTTTTCAGCAGTACTATCACCTACATAGGTTTCAGAGTAGCAGCCGTGTTAGTCTGTATCCGCAAAAAGAACAGGAGTACTTGTGGTACCTTAGAGACTAACAAATTTATTAGAGCATAAGCTTTCGTGGACTACAGCCCACTTCTTCGGATGCATACAGAGTGGAATAAATATTGAGGAGATATATATACACACATACAGAGAGCATAAACAGGTGGGAGTTGTCTTACCAACTCTGAGAGGCCAATTAAGTAAGAGAAAAAAAACTTTTGAAGTGATAATCAAGATAGCCCAGTATAGACAGTTTGATAAGAAGTGTGAGAATACTTACAAGGGGAGATAGATTCAATGTTTGTAATGGCTCAGCCATTCCCAGTCCTTATTCAATCCTTTGTTGATTGTGTCTAGTTTGCATATCAATTCCAGCTCAGCAGTCTCTCCTTGGAGTCTGTTTTTGAAGTTTTTCTGTTGTAATATAGCCACCCACAGGTCTGTCATTGAATGACCAGACAGGTTAAAGTAACGCCCCTACTCTACTTGCGCTACATTGATGACATCTTCATCATTTGGACCCATGGAAAAGAAGCCCTTGAGGAATTTCACCATGATTTCTTTTATCACCTACACAGTTATTTCCCATTTTTGTATTTGTGCATTTATTTGATTTTTCCATCCGAAGTATAGTATTTTGCATTTGTCTTTACTGAATTTATTTATTGATTTCAGGCCAATTCTCCAATTGTCAAGTTCATTTGAATTCTAATCCTGTCCTTCAAAGTGCTTGCAACCTCTCCCAGCCTGGTGTCATCTGGAAATTTTATAAGCATGCTCTCCATTATCCAAATCATTTATGAAAATATTGAATAGTAGCAGACCCAGGATTGACCTTTGTGGGACCCCACTAGATACATCCCCCAAGTTTGAGAGCAAACCATTGATAATTATTCTTTGAGTACGGTCTTTCAACTAGTTGTGCACCCACCTTATAGTAATTTAATCTAGCCCACATTTCAGTAGTTTGTTTAGGAGAATGTCATGTGGGACTGTGTCAAAAATGTTCCTAAAATCAAGGCATATCATATGTACAGCTTCCCCCACCCACTAGCATAGTAACCCTGTCAAAAACTTAGTAAGAATCACAGTATCAAAGACTCACAAAGGGCTAGCTCCTCCGCTGGTGCTAATCACATAGTTCAATTGACTTTAGTGCAGCTGTACTGATTTTACATCAGCTGAGGATCTGGGTCCAAGTGTTTAACACACCCAATATTTTCAGTGGATGGTGGAGCTGAGATGCCAAGTTTGAAACCAGAATCAGGTCTGAATCTGAACCTTCTTCCCAATGTTCCAGAGCATTCTGGATACAAAGGTCCAGGTTGGGCCTATTGTACAAATAATAGCAAGCTGCCAAATCCAGAGTGGAATGTCCTATGAGTTCAGGGGTCTCTATTCTGGTACTGGGGCTCAGCATCCACTGCTGTAAAGCCATCTGCTAACCAGCTGTCTGGAGACCTCCTACAGACACGCTGATTTTTGCACTGGGGACTATTTAGCCTGCATTGCACTTTGCACCCTGCAGACCACCATGGGAATGGCACGGCAAGACGGATCCCTGACCATAATAGAGGCAGCTGACAAGACTGAGAGTGCTGGGTATAAAAAGTAGACAATTCCCAGACAAAGCATGATGGCCAGAAAATGTCTGGTAGCTCAGTTGCAGAAATTTGGCTGACCAGAAAATCAAATCTTCCAAACTCAAT
The DNA here is from genome assembly GCF_027887155.1 of Malaclemys terrapin pileata. NCBI lineage: Eukaryota > Metazoa > Chordata > Testudines > Emydidae > Malaclemys > Malaclemys terrapin. The sequence continues at coordinate 47,900,744 of NC_071514.1, forward strand.
CCATGCCTTGGAAATAAGGCAGTTCCTTCTCCGCCCTCATGCCCAAATCACTTGCCCAATGCACAGACGAACTGGATCAAATGGCTCATTTGAGGGGAGTTTTTTTAAAAGATAATCCATGTTTCTTGTTCACCACAGTCTTACCCTGTTTTCTGCCTTAAGCTTACAGTGTGAGGTAGCATGGTCTAGTAGTTAGATCAAGGAAGTGGGACTCAGAAATCCTAGGTTCTAAGCAACTGACTCATTGGGTGACCCAGCACAAGTCACTTACCAACTTAATGCCTCTGTTTACCTATCAGTAAAATAGGCATAACAATGGTGATGCCAGCGTGATGCTGGGGCACTGTGCTGACAGCAGTGCAGTCCTCTGCATAGAAAAATGAGGTCCAGGGTACAAAATATCCCTCAACTCAATAAGGAACCCCACTTCACATCCTGTCCTAAACTGTTTTATGGGATTGCAATGTGCTGTTAAACAGTTGTGCTTCATTGCAGATGGACTGCACATTGCTAGTGGAAGAAATGAGCTCCATGTGTAGTGTCTCTCTCACTCTCGGATCCTTTGGATCTGTAAATGCACTATCATTATAGCCATCCACATTAACTAGCCAGCCCCATCCCCGTAACCACTCAGCCAGTCAGTCACACTTGCATTAGGCTGTGATCTTCCATATTAACCAAAACCTCTAGCTCACCCTGCAAGTCTGCCATGCTTCTTGCGTTGCGATGAGGACATTTCGGATCATGTGATATCCTACCTTCAAGAGCGAGACTACACTGATTGTCCAGTTCCTTCCCTTTATCTTCTGCCCATAAACCATTCTGTCCTATCCTCCCTGTTTCCATGACTGGTGTAATCCCTCTTTCAAGACCTTCCCCAGTACCCTTTCTTTCCAGTTTAAAAAACCCTCCTACAAGAGTTTTGCCTATTGGCTTGAACACAGGGGAGGGACAAATTCTCTGCTGGTGTAAACAGCCATAGCTCTGGAGCTTCACCCATTTGCACCAGCAGAGAATTTGGCATAGGCAGTTGGCTTCCCATGTGCCCCAGTGGAGGTAATTCCAAACAGTCCCCTTCTCTCCAGAAGGAAGCCCAGTGGTCCATTCATTCAGCCGCCTCTTTCTTCTCCCCCATCTGTATTCGTGGGGATTTTTTTTGTAGTTTCACCGGACAAGTGACTGCCACCCAGATCTTCTCAGTCCATCCTCTTCCCTCCTGGAGAACAGCTCATTAGAGGCAACTTGTACTCCTCCATGGTGGAGAAGAATCCTCTGCAAATCCCCAGGGCTCCAGGAGGGACTGGCAACTCCAGAAACTAGCAAGGGTTTAATCTGCAGCCCAGTGGTAAAGTCAAAACTCAGCTTCCCAAGTCTGCCCTTGGAGCCCTCCCCATAGGGGTTGTTAAGAAAGGACAGAGCATCCAGAGAGAAATTTCCAGCAATTAGATCAGGCTGGCCAGTGCTGGTGGAGTGCTGCAGAAACACCAGCCAAGTTCATGTGGATCTGCCCAGCTGGGTTCTGACTCGCTTGCATCTTGAGGGATGGCTCATAGGAGCAAAGGGATTCACATGGGTCAGGGGTATACGTGGGCAAACGAGTATTTGTTATTAGTAATCGCTACCCATTAGTCATCATTCAGATCCTTCACTCTCCTTTTTAAAAAGATTCCACATGTCCAGTCAGGTAGCAGAGGTGATACCACATGACCCTAACAGCACAATGAGAGTAGCAAGGCTCAGAAATCATCCATGCGAAATGGTTGGCAAATGCTATTGAAGAATGATGAAGAAAATCTGGCTGATGATTTGCAAAGACCCAAGGAAAAAAGAGGTGATGTTTGACAGATAATGTACTTGAAGTGAATAATTCTGCCAGCTCTAATGTAGACCTGGTGTCTGTGTGTGGAATGACACTGACTTCAGTGGAGTCACACCCACTCCTACAGGGTCTGAAACTAGCCCCAAAAATCCCCTTATCCCATCTCCACCCTCACTCCACTTAACTCCCTATGCGTCGTTCACTTGGTCCTTCATCCCCTCTCCTGATCTTCCTGCATGATTTTCAGTCTGTCTGTCAGTGAACTCAGACCCCTAACCATTGTGTAAATGGAGATCCAGATCTGAACTTTGCCGGTTTGTTCCATCTCTAGTGTGTGTATATATACACAGGGAGGTATGGGGTGGTGTGTCTGTGTGCATGGAGGTGTATGCACAGACTGTGGAAGGGTTTCTGCACCATGAAAATGTGTGTACATGGGGAGGAGCGAGATGGGATAGGGTGTGGTTTCTATGTGTTTGCATGCAGGTGGATGCATGCATAAGGGGTAGGGATGGATGTGTATATGTATGCATGCAGCGGGTACAGGCACTGTGTGTGTGTGCATACATGCAGTGGGAGGAAGGTGCATGCACACATGGGGGTTGGGGGAAATTCTCTGGCCCTGGCATTATTTACATGAATGAATACTTCTTTGCTTCTGGTCCTCCTCACAGACACCCATAAAAGTCACGTGATTAAAAAGGCTTTAGGAGAACCTGCAAAGAGTCACCCCACTGCTAACTGATCAGACTGACAGTCTAAACTAGCCAGACAGCACTTCATACAGATCCGGCCCTCTTCTCAGCTCTCTATCTACCTATCTTCCAACCAGCCAGGCAATTTTCTACTGTGCCCATCACTGAGGTTTCTGAATGCCTCAATAGGAACTACCTGGTACCTCGGAAATAGCATATTCTGCATTTCCCAGTTCCTTGGAGCCTACTTGCAGAGCAGGGGCTGCTGCATTCACTTCCCATGGAGACCAAACAATTTCTTCTCCCACCAGGGGCGGTGGAGGAATAGATAAATCCACAGGCAGCACTAGAACCAAAAAGCTCCATTACTATAGGCAGGAGCAAGCTGGTCTCCTGATCAAAGGACAGAGTCAGAGCAGGCAGCCATGAGCACTCTTTGAAGCCTTACAATATGCTACTCCATGTGGCTTGATTTGGTTCAGCTCAGCAAAATACCCAAACCACAGAGAGGTAAATAAAACTTCCGGAGATTAATAGGAATCACTGCATCTTCATAGCCTGATCCGCCACTGCCTCACACCTTGGGGAGTTACTCACACCCATGCCTATGGCTTTCCCTCCTCTGACATTCCTCTAGGTGCTGCAGCAACAGTCTTTTCCTCTACTATTACTTCTTTGGATAAGGCAAGCAAATGGCTTATTAGTCTATCAGAGGTCTTAAAGGGACACTGACAAGGTTGATTGGACCAAAGTATAACCTACCTCTCTGTCTCCTTGTGGATTCCATGCAATAATTTATATTTGCCTTTTATAATAATACTTTGCACATACACAGCACCTGCCTCTAGTGGAACTCGACACACTTTCCCAGGCACTAATGAACAAAGACATGCAACACTCCTGTGAATTTACCATCACCAAGCAGAATCAGCCTGTCCACCCTGCCCCTCACACAGACCCTTTCCTTCTCCTGGCACAGAATCCCACTAAGATGCATTGTTTCCCACGACTCAGTCAGACAGCAGGGATTATAGTCAGAGGCGACAGGGCCAAGATGCTGAAAGAAAGCAAAGCCAATCTCGAGATAGGAGGCCAAATTCATCCCTGATGTAACTTCTCTGACTTCAGTTACTGTTGGGGTAAATTTCGGCCCCATCAAACTACTAAGGGACCAGTTGTCAGAGGAAAGCTGTGAGGGAAAATAATGAAAAATTGATGCTAACAAAATTCCCACCCACTATAAAGCTTTGCTCACTCCTTGAGGGTGAGCAAAGATTTACACCAACAGTCCGAGAATGGGAGCTTGGCTAGTTCTTCTGAGTGCCACACAGCAGAGCTCATTGTGTGCCCAGCTGGGAAGTCAGCAGCAGGAGATTCCACACAGCAGTGTCCAGTCCTGGGATGCAGCAAGAGCTTCCCCACAGCAGCACCAGTGCCTTGCAATGGCAGCTAGAATGCCAGCAGCCTGAGCTATGACAAGAGCATCAGCTGATCTCTCAAAGCAGCCTCCAGTCAGTGTCTGTTTCCTCTCGCCAGCAGAAAGTGTTCTGCTGCAGTTCCTAAGATTTCCTCCTGCCCCAGCAGTGCCCTGGCAGAGTCTGCATTGGTTCCAAAAGGAATACTGCCTCATCCTCTCCAACACACCACCTAGTTCCTGCATGTAAGCCCTGGGCAACTCAACTGCCAAACCTCAACTGCCCAACCTTGAGCACAATGCAAAATCACCAGTGTAGCGATGGAAAGCATGGGATCTGCTAGTGCAGGGCCCACAAAGGTAGGGATTAGAATACCAGGATTCATAACCCAGAATCTACACAGCAGGGGAAAACATCCCTGGGACTCAGATGCCAGCATTGGAGTCCAGCAGAATCCACCTCTCAGAGCCACCCTCTCTGAGTGCAGCAGGACCCAAACATCACTGATTTTCCACTGGCAGGCTCCAAGTGCAGCAGAGCACATGGGTGTTTGTGTGTCCCTGGAATGGCACGGAAAGATCAGGCTGTCTCTGCTGGAGCTGCCTGTTGATTTGAGAAGCTCTCAGGCTCACTCCACTCCTTGCTGGGTAGATGCACTGTGTCCCCAGGGACTAAGGGTGTGGATGGGTGTGTGTGTGTCTGGGAGACACTAACTCACCTGCATGCACATTTCACCAGAAAGTTGCACAGCTAGCTGTGCACCCATGGCGGTGTGTGTGTGTGTGGGTAGGGGGGACGACCCAAGATGTTGGTGATAACAATTAGAGTCAAATAATAATAGTACTTGGGCTCTCAGGTTATGCAAAGACTTTACAAGCATGAACTGATTGATCCTCACCCATGGCGGAAAGGAGCTAGCATCACCCCAATTCCACAGTGTGGAATCTGCTAAAGCACAGAAGAAATGATCTGGGGATCTGAGTTCTTGATTCTGTCATTGGTGCCTGGGCCAAGTCACCTCCCTTCTCAGTGCCTCAGTGGCACTCATCAGTATCACAGGAAGGTGGATTCGCTGCTGTTTGTAAAGTGCTCTGAGATCCTCTGGGGGAAGACACTAGAAATGGGCAGGGTATTATTATCATGAAGTGACTTGCCTGATGTCCTACACCAAATCAGTAGCTGGCCTGGAACTCAAACTCAGGAATTCCTGGCCCCCAGCACTATTCTCAGCCCACTGCCCCAACCCTGGCTCTTTCTACTGCTCCAAGCATAGCCAGCTGTGGGAGAGAAGTGATTCTTCAAGTTCATGGCAATGAGGGGCTGGTGTGACTAGAGCTCCCATCCTGGCTCTTACTCAGCCAAGCAGAAGTGGCTAGTCCCTTGCATGATTTGCCTGAGATGAAGTGCAAGGCTCTCCATGCTCAAACTCTCTGGGCCCAATCCTCAACTAGTGTAAACTGGTATCACTCTGTGGAAGTCAGTGGGCTGATTTACACCAGCTGTGGAGCTGGACTGTGTCAGGTGCATGTCAGAGCAGGGAAGGAGTGGGGCACTTACACACCATCATACAGAGGGCTAGAGACGTGTGGGCTTATCAAAGTGGGTGCAAACCATGTGGGCAAAGCACTGTATGAGTCCAACAACCTTCCTAGCGGGACCTTCCCAAAGGATACGTCGCACTGCCGAGTTCACTGGAGTTACCCTCTCCAGTTACCCTAGCTTGAGTACAAACTAACTCTCCACCCTGGCCCTGCACTCACATGTGTGGTGCTAAGAGTTTGGGGGCATGCCTCCTAGTCCTTTGCTCTGTGGAATCATGTCCATTCTGGGCACATGGAGGGAAGCTGTGGGAAGGCACTGTAGGGCATGCACTCCTCAAGGGGCACTAGCCTGCAGCCACATTGCAAAGTGGTCGTGTTAGCTGCTGATGAGCTTTAGCTACAGCCCCTGATGGGCCAGCCATCACCACATTTGAGTGAAGGGGTTTAGTGTGTGGACAGGACTGGAGGTAGGGGCAACACTTGAGTTATAACTCAAGTTGCAGTGAAGATAAGCCCAACACATCCAAATGTTTCTGCCTCTAGCGTCAGAGCCAAGTGGAGAAACCTGCAATTACATCATGTATATACAGGGAGTAGGGGAATCAGAGGCACAAACTGAAGAATAAATGGCTTGGTGCTCCTGCTTGAGAAAGACATGCCCAGCCCCACAAGCCAGTCCTGGGCCTAACAGAATGTTGCTGTTTTGCCTGACCTCCCAGCATACCCTGTTTGATTTTCCTTAGGGACTTTCCTATGCCCCTATAATGGCACTGCTGGCACTGCCCATCATCCTGCGGACATTGCTTTCAATGTGTCTGCAAGTCTCCTGCTTCCTTCTCCAGCCCTGACCCTTTCAATGGGTTTGCACCTTTGCTGTCCAGGGTTGGGCTCCAGTGGGGACAGCAGAGCTGGGCATGACAGGGCTGAAAACACCATGGACCCAGGGCAGCTGGGGACAATGTGAACATCATCCCAGAGAGCAGAATTCTCTCTCTCTCTCTTCCTGTTACCTTCCCTCCGTCTTTCCCTCTCTTTTACCTTCCCCCAGCCTTCCCTTCCATGCCTCAGCTGCTCCTGCTCTATTCAGCACCTGCCCTGAGCTCCCAGAAGGTGGATTTCCCTTTAGGTCAGGACCAGAAGAAAGGGTCCCTGATGTCACAGTCCTGGATGATGGCCTTAAGCAAATAGATACAGCAGACATGACACTGAATGTAAGCAGCCCTGGATCTATGGAAGTAGGATGGTTACAGAAAAGGCTGCTGCTTTACCAAATCACCTCTGTTCCCCCCACTACACCCCTCCATACACAGTGGCCTGTTCTTAGGTACACCAATTGCAACTACATGGGTTTGACTGGGCTCACCCAGATGTTACCAAGAGTGGAGTTATCCTACACTTAGCCTGCAATTATGCAACTAAAGCAATGTGCTCTCCAAGAGGGGGGAGGATGGGGGAGCTGGGTGGGAAGGCCAAGCCACTGGGACACCTGTGGGGGTTAAACCCAGCACCTTGAATGGGATGAATCTGCAGTAACCACCTGCACTCACAGGAAGGGTCCAGAGATGAATTAGTAAGAAAGGCTGGCTCAGGCTTTGAGCCGTGGGGATGAAGGTCAACCTGTGGAACTCTTTGCCAAAGGATGTTGTGAAGGCTAAGACTATAACAGGGTTCAAAAAAGAACTAAATAAATTCATGGAGGATATGTCCATCAATGGCTATTAGCCAGGATGGTGTCCCTGGCCTCTGTTGGCCAGACGCTGGGAATGGGCAACAGGGGATGGATCACTTGATGATTAGCTGTTGTGTTCATTCCCTCTGAATCACCTGGCATTGGCCACTGTCGGAAGACAGGATACTGGGCTAGATGGACCTTTGGTCTGATTCAATATGGCCGTTCTTATGTCTTTCTCTCTCTCTCTCTCCACTACCCTTTCAGTGTGAAAAGTTATGCCCAGGCCAGTGGCACAAAAGCTCCTGCTGCAGCCAAGAAGGCTAACGGCATTTGTATAAGTAGGGGCATTGCAAGCAGATCGAGGGACGTGATCATTCCCCTCTATTCGACATTGGTGAGGCCTCATCTGGAGTACTGTGTCCAGTTTTGGGCCCTACACTACAAGAAGGATGTGGAAAAATTGGAAAGAGTCCAGCGGAAGGCAACAAAAATGATTAGGGGGCTGGAGCTTATGAGGAGAGGCTGAGGGAACTGGGATTGTTTAGTCTGCAGAAGAGAAGAATGAGGGGGGATTTGATAGCTGCTTTCAACTACCTGAAAGGGGGTTCCAAAGAGTATGGATCTAGACTGTTCTCAGTGGTACCAAATGACAGAACAAGGAGTAATGGTCTCAAGTTGCAGTGGGGGAGGTTTAGGTTGGATATTAGGAAAAACTTTTTCAGTAGGAGGGTGGTGAAGCACTGGAATGGGTTACCTAGGGAGGTGGTGGAATCTCCTTCCTTGGAGGTTTTTAAGGTCAGGCTTGATAAAGCCCTGGCTGGGATGATTTAGTTGGGAATTGGTCCTGCTTTGAGCAGGGAGTTGACTAGATGACCTCCTGATGTCCCTTCCAACCTCATATTCTATGAAAGGTTCCATCTTCCCATGCTGCCTCTGATGAGCCTCTGACTCAGTGTGCTACAGCCAGGCAGGGGGCTGAGTCCCTGAGCAATCTCTCTGCTCTTACACTCCTCCGCAGAGTTTGTTCCAGCGCCCCCTCCCCACAGTCAAAACTTTCTGGCGCTTCAATGGGCCAGCTGCACAGACTTCCTAAAATTTCTATGGCCTGGCAGCCCGTTCCACCTACAGGAGTCACACAAGCCAGCCGGCCTCCAGCCTAAAGCCAGCAGCAATGCCCCAGCCTTCCCTCTGGGCCCAGATTTCTCTTTGGCCATCACACCTCCCACACCTCCTCCCTGACACCAGTGGGCAGGGTGAGGTAGTGGGGTCCATAACAGCCAGCCAGGAGGTTGATTCGCTGCCACTCTCTCTGGTTCACTGGCTTGAGCAATTCACAGCCAGAGCATGGCCGAAGGGAACAGCACAATGGACAATGATCCTGAACAGTGCTGAGGAGCAAGAGAAACCCCCTCAGCTGGGAATGCCCACTAGCATGCTCTGAGCCACTGGCCCAGCCAGCTACTCCACCCCAAAGGATGCTAACCCAAATGCTCTCGGGGGGCTGAGAAAGTGAAGCATTCAGCACATTGCCAACCACACGAATCACAGCATCGGCCTCAGGTCTATGGAGCGAACAAATAAATAAATAAATCAACCGCAAACCTCTGGCATCTGGGAATTCAGCTTCCACCATTTCTATTCAATGCAGAGAAAAAAGAGGCTGACACCAAAGCATTTCCCCCAGCCAGTCAGAGAAGCAGCACGGGGCACAGCAAAGAGCAGTGTATTGGATGGAAATGAATGGAGCCTAGTTCTACTAGAAAGGTGATGCTTGCCTGCCATTATAGAACCCAAGCTCTATGAGGCAATGATCATCAAGGAAGGCTATAATTGTATCTTCCCTGTTTCTCATTGTAGCACCGAGCCGCATCCCTCTGGGTGGGATGTTTTCCTAGGGACATCAATACAAACTGACATAGGGAGCTTTGTGTGCCAAAGGATCTGCAGCGAGATACAGACCTTACCTCCAGCGGCTGCTTCCAGCTCATGCCATGCCTCCTCGGGAGCTGCTCCTCCTTTCATGTGCAGAACAGCATCAGGAGAAGAAACAAAACAAATCACCCACTCTGATCTACACCAGCCCCCAGCCGGGGTCAGACACAGGACTGGGGAGCTAGATCCTCCCACACAGCGTCGTTAGATCAAGTCTTTCAGAGAAGAATCCGCCACTCTGATGTTTTGCAAAATAAGGGTGGGAGAGAATTTGTCCCACCAAAAAAAAAAAAAGCAAGCAAGCAAGACAGCAATCTCAGGGGACTGAAATACACTTCCCCTCCTCCCCAACAAACCCGGAGCTGGTATCCAGAGAGCACGATCTGAAAGATGCAAGCTGTCTCACACGCACTCGCTGGCATGCGTGCACACACACACACACACACACACACACACACACACACACACACACAGAGTGTCGTAGACCAAACCCAGTTAAAGAGACACAGCCATTATTATCATTAATGCATGACTGCAGGCTGGCTAGTCTCCCTCCTTCTCTCCCCCGCCCCTCCCGCCCCCCCCCCCCCCAGCTAGGAGCCTCAGAGATTACAACCATTCACTGAGGGAAACATCCAGGATTAGGATTTTTATTGGCTTCCCCCCCACTTCCCTTATTGCCCTCTTGAGGTCAATCATATGGACTTGCATTTGCAAAAAGACAAAACAGCTAGATAGGAGAAAACTAAGGTGATAGATAGATAGATAGATATTTTAACTCTGAATATTTGGTTTTGGACTCAAAGCACCTGGTACTCCCCTCTCTCCTTTCGGGGCACCAGCACTGTGGTTTCAATGTAATCCTTCCCCGGGTAATGAAACAGGCAGCTTGTCACGAGCTCCCGTACATAGCAGGGTTAGTGGCGAGTAGCTGAGCTGTTGTGACTCACATGAAATGTATGAGATATTGGTGCTCCCGATGAGTCCTTCTGGGTTGTCATTGGCATGACGTGCCCAGCTGTGCCTTTCACCCTCGATCCACATTCCTGCCACCCAGCCAGTGGGTATGACCATCAGGCTGAGTAACACACCTGCTAGCTAGCTTTTCAGGCCATCCGGGTCCAGCTACAGATAAGCTTTCAAGTCAGGCAGATGGGAGAACCAGCTGAATTCCTACCCCGGGCATTGGGAAGGGAAGCAAATGCCCTCACTCCCACATGCTCCAGTGGTCGTCTGTGCTCATAGGCTGGGGGCCTTCATGGACCACTCTCCTGATCTGTTGCCCAAGGGACAGAAAACTTCCCCAGACTCAGAGGATTAGCAAGGCCACAGCTGGAGCTCCGAACCCCACTAGCTGTCCCTTAACACTCTGAGCATGGCAACTCCCTCACCCCACAAGCATTCATGGGCATACGTGCCACTCAGCCAGTGTCCCTACTAAACTCGGGGGAAGGGAACGGTCAGCAAGCATGGGGGCAACCCCCCTCACACTCAAGCCAGGGTCACTCATTAAAGGTTCCCCACCCCAGCTGCCACTGAAACCAGCCTCCCGCGCCTTCCCCAGCCCTACAGAGGCCTGGCTGCCTTGCTCCCTTCTTGATTATTTAAAAGGCAGGTCAGGTTTCTCAATCTGGCAGGCATGTAATGTGTTGTGTGGGGGAGGGGTGGAGAATAGACCAGAGGTCTTAAAATAGAAACATCCCTCTCTCTCACTCACCCCCCCCCACTTACTCTCTCTGTCTATACAGTCCCCCCAGCCTCTCCATTCCCTGTTTCTGTCCCCCTCTCTCCCTACTGTGCTTTGCTTGAAGATGACCTGGTTTCCCTGGTACCATACTTTCCAGTGCAACGGGTCCTTGCAGACCTGGGAGGCTTCCTGGAGATAGACACAGCAAGCTCCCAGGGCTCCACAGATTCTGCTCCTGCAGGAAGTGTGGTCACAGTGGGCCAAGGTCATCCCAGATGCAGCTGGAGACACACTAGGGTCAGGATGCATTCAGCCCATTGTGCTGATTGTTTGCACTCCATCCCTGCATCAGGAATGAGTTCCACATTTAGATCACACAAACACAACTGCCTGGGAAAATCCAGAGAGGGGGTCAGATCCTCAGCTAGTGTAAATTGAGGACTCTCCATTGAAGCCAATGGGATTATGCCAATGTTCACTGACTGGAGGCACTGGCCCAGAGATCACACCCATACACAGAAGCATGCACGTCACCATAACTGAGGCAAACAAGGTTTGTGATACAGGCAGACAAATGCCCCTTCACCCTCTGAAGAGGGGCTTTGGAGTTGCTGTTCAAATCAGGATCAGGCTAGCTGGGGTTCAGGTTTCAGGCCTGAGGTTAAAGCAAAGTTCAGGATGGTAGCCATGAACTCCCACAAGCTGCAGATTTTGGCCCTGAATGGCAGAAATGATCTCTCGAGAGTAACCCAGATCTGCCGCTGACTTGCTGGTGACCTTGGGCAAGTCATTTCACCTGCTTGTGCCTCAATTTCCCCTCCCACACTTTGTCTGTCTTTTCTATTTAGGCTGTCAGTTGTTTGGGGCAGGGACTCTCTCTTACTAGGTGTGTCTGTACAGTGCCTAGCACAATGGGGTCCTGATCTTGGTTGGGGCCTATAGGCGATACACTAATCATAATAAAAGCAATTGGTGTTGGCAGTTTCCAGCCTCTTGTCTGATGGAGATCTCACTAGGTTAGCTCACCTGCAGAGATTTCTATCATCTTGGCTGTAGTCTCATGGAAACAGCTGCTCCTGCCAGATTTCTGCACCATTCAGAACCAGCGCTTTTTGTACACACATAAATGTACAGGAACACCCAAACACAAACACACGTTAACACGGACCCATAAGGAACGCAGATCCCAATCCTGCAAACCTTTCCTCCCGCATGTAGCGCCAACTCCCACATGTTGAACTAAGCACGCAAGTCAGAGTCTGCAAGATTGGGCCCATAGATGCATACAGATACATAGTCAGCCTAGTGGTCATACTTCAGCAGCAAAGTGGGAGAGCCAAGTTCAGTTCCTGGTCCTGGCATGCCAGTTTTGGGGCTGAGGTAGGGACACTGTCCTGGTAACACACAAAGCCTGAGGCAGGAAAGAAAGTGACCTGGTTAAAGGATCTGATCTAAATCTTCCTCAAAGGGAAATACAATAGGGGAGGTGCAACAGATTTCCAGAGGAGCACCCCAGGGGAAAATAGCATGCAGCCCTGAAACACAGATACACAGACACAGCCCTCAGTGTCCAGAGTCTGAACCACAGTGGAGCAGTAGCACTACAGAAGCACCACTTTTCTGCTTCCCGACTCAGGTTTTACACACCTGGCAGAGCATAGATTTGCCTCTTGTTTATGTTCACTGCATCATTGCTGCAAAACTGCTCACTTCCCTGACAATCCCACAAAGGAAACCACTATCCTACCTTAAACCCCGAGGCTGGGGAGGTGGCGAAGAAACCACACAGGATGGCAAGGGCAAATCATTCTAACGGTGGCTGTAGGGCAGTTCTGATGTCCCAAAGACAGCACCATGTCTTGCCAATCAGCATGATTGATGTGAAATCCTGGCCTCTGTTCTCTGCTACTTGTGCAGCTGCACCAACATTGATCTGGCTGCAGGCATGTGACTATTTGCTCAGCTTGAGAGGTGCTGAGCACCCACATGTTATTGCAGGCAATACTCAGCACCTCACGGGGGCAGGCCAAGGAGGAAAACCAAACTCTCTGTCTTTCTTTTCAGAGACGACTGAACTGAGAAGAAGAATTGCTGACGTTCATCCAAGGATCAGCCTTGTGTTCCTCCACAGTGAAACCTACTGTCTGATTGGCCTTAAGCAGTCTCAAAAGGCAGTTTGGGTCTATGCTCAGCAAGAGAGGACATTGGTTTGCTTTTGTGATTAAGGCAGCAGACTGAGACTGAAGAGATCTGGGTTCCAGTCACAGTGCTGGCACAAGCTATGAGCTTGAACACGTTATTTAACTGCTTAGTGCCTCAGCTTTCCCAGCTGTAGGGACACAGAAGGGAGAATAATACTGCCCTATGTGGCAGGGACATTGTGGAGATTCAGTCACTCATTCCTGTGAAGTGCTTAGACACTACAGTGAGGACCACCACAGAAATGCCTGTAATTAAATAACAACTGGTCACTGTGATGCAGGGATGTGTCTATATCAGGGGAACATACATGCAGCACAGATCCCACGCTACCTAAGGCCTCAGATTTCTTCCCTTAACCAACTTTCCCTACCTGAGAAGGCTCCAGCCTGTTGGCACAGAGCCAGATGAAACAGACATCTTGGTCCTGCTAGTGAAGGCAGGGGGCTGGACTCGATGACCTTTCAAGGTCCCTTCCAGTTCTAAGAGATGGGATATCTCCATTAATTTAAAAAAAAGAATTAATTTAGACATGTGGAAGCAGGTCAGCTTTGCAAGCTGGCCCGCGATAGGCAATTGAATAGGCCATTTGAAATGCAAACAATTCCACTGTAGCAATATTTAGTATATGTGATGCATCCCCATTAAAAGGAAGAGCTATGAAATGTTAATGAGCCACACAAGAGGTTCTAACGGAAATCCAGCATGATTGTAAATAGATTAACTGTCGAGAACTGGAGAAGAGCTAAAAGGCCTCGTAATATTGCAAGATGCAATGCTGGTCTGAGTGACCAGCCAATTCACAGAAAATTACCTCCCACCTTACCAAGAGAGCTTAGGGCTATGAAACCACTTGGTCCTGTTTTATTGATATACATGACAAGAACAAGGGGAAATACCTGCTAGGACTATGTCTGAACTCTGGTGCGAGCATTTGGGAACCCTCGGGATTCAATCTCAAGTGTAAATCCAGGTGTAAATCCAGAAGAGCTCTACTGATGTCAGGTACAAAAACACAGAACATAAAAACAAAGAACACGGAGATCAGCAGCTGGCTCAGCAGAGTTGCATTAGTGCAGCTGAGCACTGAATTTCATCCTTACTGTCTAATTCTCTGGTGTGAGTGGTGTGTACAACACAGCTCTAGGGTCCTGTCCCACAAACATTAGTGGGCACAGTGCTGAAGCCAATGAGATTGCCCACAGTGGGTAAAATCAGACCATTCCTTTGCACAGCATCTACAGTCCTGATCCTACAATCAGATTCATGCAGACAATGTCCCAGTGAAGTCAACAGGGCCCCACAGAGGTGCAAGGGCCCATACACATGGATCCAAAAACAGGATAAGGGCGCCATTGCAGCTGTGGGCAGAGTTTGCCAATTGTTCCAACCTGTATCACTATTATCCAGTGATAAATAATGCACTTACAAAGTCAGTCAAAATATTCTAGGAGGTATGATAAGAGATCATTGCAAACCCCACTTCCATGAAATAACTCTATTTCAGTCACCCTGCGCAAAAATCCCGGTATAAATTATGCCAGCTGCAAAACTCCCATTGGATTCCAAAGGACAAGATTTCCCCCTTAGCTCCAGAGAACATCATCTGTCTCTCCTTTGGAAAAAAGACTTTATCAGTAGCGTTGGAATCAACACACACCAATCTTTTAAAGGTGAAGGTGTAGGAGGCACAGTGCTCTAATGGCCACAAAGGTCAGGCCTCAGGGAAAGCCACCTGCTGTGCGAGCAGTAATCTTGAGGTATCCAGGACATTAGGCAGCTCTGTAGAGTTAGAGGTGCCATCTCTTATGAGCTCCTCATCCCTCTGTGACTATTACAGATTCCATTCCACTGCACTTTGTTCAAATGCTGTCCAGTGTCCAATTTGAAATCAGGGTAATTACATTCTGCTCCCTAAATTCTACCCTGAAGTTTCAGGTGGATGCACGGTCTTCACTCCTTGCCTTCAACTGTTGTGCAGTGCTGCTGTGCGTTGCTGAACAGCTGCTGTGTCCACACTAGAAGTGGCTGCATTTCAGTGGTGAGTGAAGTGATTCCTCTGCATAGGATACAATCCTATAAGGAGCTCTGTATGGATGGACCCTTGAGCCCATGCAAAACTCCCTGAAATGTTGGGAGCCATAGTTTTTTAAATGCTTCTGAGCAGCACAGTGCTTTTGTTCCTGTCTTTCTTAATCCTTCTGGATATCCTCCATTCATATATATCAGTGCTGCTATTCCTTTCTCAGCCAGCTAGGCCCAGCTGTCCTGTGAGTATTCACCTTTGCATCCTGGAAATGGACATCACTTACTCAGATTCATTCCCCTCACTCTTTCTAATCCTTCAAGCCCCAGTGTTTCGTATGGCCCAAAGTTTCTTCCAAGCCAGCAAAGAGTGCAAATGGGCAGAAGGGAGAATAGAAGTCAATGAGGCCTGGAAACTTGCCTGAAGCTCCTCATCAGCCCAGACAGAACCCCCTTCTGGACAACAATGAAGGATGCATGAAATGAACAATTTGCAGGAGGAAAGAAGAGAAATCACTCCCTGGAGGCAGATTCTGCTTCCACCCCCACTGGTGTAAATCTGGAGTAACTGCAGCAAAGTGAATGGGCCAGATTCAGTATTGCCCTGCATAAGAACGGCCATACTGGATCAGACCAAAGGTCCATCTAGCCCAATATACTGTCTTCCAACAGTGATCAATGCCAGGTGCTTCAGAGGGAAAGACCAGAACAGTTAATCATCAAGTGATCCATCCCCTGTTGCCCATTTCTAGCTTCTGGCAAACAGAAGCTAGGGACACCATCCCTGCCCAGCTCCTTAGCCCCAGCTGCATTGGCACAGCAGGCAGCCCCCAGGCTGGTATAGGGGGTCTTCGCTAGGCACTGAGCCAGCTTTATACTACCTCCTCAGGATCCCCTGGTGCAGGGGGCACTCCAGGATGGCAGAGTGTTAGGGACTGGCTGGAAAAGGGGAGAGGTATGGCAGGGACAGTCCTGTGCCCTGATGATTCTCTGCTCTTGCAAGCCCCATCAGTGCTATGGCAGCAAGGAGTGCAAGTCAGTGCAGTCCTCAGGCTCCCTGAGCTTGAGCAGTCCTCATATAAGGGGAAGCAAAACTACTTCCTCTGAGTCTCTGATCAGTGTTGGGATGCATCTGCCCCAGTCGTGATCAGAATCAAGTCCATGTTCCTGATGAGAGAGAGGAGGGAAGGGGCTGAAGGAGGCTGTGAGTTCCTCCACGTCATACAGAGTTACAGATCTTCATAACCCTTTTTAATTATATCAGGCTCCATCATCTCTCCCAACCTGGGACAGCCCAGGATTTATCATCATCTCCATTTCATCTCCTCTCAGCTTCTGCAGTGGAAACAGTTAATACACAACATTTATGGTGCATCTGACTGGATCATGTCACTGGTTATCCCAAGGTATTAGCCTTTCTTCCTTTGCTTTAGCTAGTTAGCATCAAAAAATGACACTGCCAGTTTTATGCTATCACGGTCTCAGGAGCCCTGTAATGCACTGAGTACTTCCAAGCTGCATCACTTTGCATGAGGTCAGTATGATGTAATCTCTGCTATGGACAAGGTGTATCATCATCATCAGATGAGGATGACTGAAAAGTTTGCAAATTCACTAGTCTTTAAAAGGGGAATCATACACTTGAGTGAACTTCCAAATCCATCAAAGAGAAAGCCATTTACCCCCCCCCCCCCAGACACACACACACTCTCTCTCTCTCTCTCGAAACCTGCATTAAAAGAACATTAAGGTTGCAAAGTCAAGCCCTCAAAAGTTAGGAAATGCCAGAACTAAGGTTGCTTGTGTAACTTTAATTCATCCCACCTTGCTCATATGGATTATGATAGTCTTTAATTACACAATCACAAACTCCTTTTTCCACAGCAGCCTCCTACCAGATGTCAATTCCCTGCTCCACAGCACGGAGGCACTAAAGCTTCTTTAAAAAATTCTTACGATTTGTAACTTTGGTAACACAATCAATTTTTTCCTAATCTTGTTCTTGGACATGGCTAGACCAATGTCCAAACTTGCTGAAACTTTCCAAACCAATTCAACTTGAGGCCAATAACTGGCATGGAAAATTTCATCCTGAATAGTTAGTTTGGCAAAGTGATAAGCAAATGAAAACAGGGTCTTACAATGGAAAGTCAGGCAACCTCAACTATAGGCATTTCTAACTTAACTGGTGATAATAATTGTGTTTGCTAATTAGCAATGGCGCATCCAGCCTGCACTGAAGTCAATGAAAAGAGAGTTGGATTGGGCTCCAAGAGTATTTTGAGATCTTGCTCTTCTACAGTCCTTCTTCCATTCTGATCACCAAGTAATGCCCTACCACCTAGCGGTTTGCAGCACAAAATAAACAGGCTCCACTACCTTCGCTGCTCACTTGAGGCAGCTTAGGGGAGCAAGAGCAGTGATGATGAACCAGTTGGCAGCACTCTTCCCTCCAGGATAGCGCTCTAAGGCGGTGATGGGATTCCTGTGTTGCTGGAGGCATTCTCTGACTCCACAGATCAACAGCAGTGCTGTGAAGGCCAGCTCCCAGAGCCCTGATGGGCAGAGAGGAGGAGCTGGCCTCCTCACCCCTCCATAGTCTTGGTTGGTTTAGAGATCTGGCAGGAAATCCCACCCCTGATTTCCTGCAGCCAAGTCTCCTCACCTTGGCCGATGAGAGTGCACTGTAGAAGAGACCACATGGCGAGGGCTGTAGGACAGGACATGTCCCACTGCTGCAGGGACACCGCAAGCCCAGAGTCTGAGCTCATAGTGGAGATATACATGGTGTAAGTGAAAGGAGAATAAGGCCCTTTCTTCATATATCATAAAGAAGCAAATAAAAAAGGCCACAAGTTAGTGTTCTTTGCTGTGATTTTGAACTCACCTTTACAAGCCCCTCTGAGATAGAGCAATAGCATTATTACCACTTTGCAGATAGGGGAACTGAGGCACAGCAAAGGGAAGTGATTTACCTGCCTGTCACACAGTGCCAGGATTAGAACCCTGATCTCCCAGTGCCTGCCAGCCCCTTACTTTACCTTAACCATAAAGCCCGCTTTCCTTTCAAGGCCCACCAACATCGCCAGTGAGTTGGGGCATGGTGTGTAGAGCCCTGAAAATCTGCTGAGCGAGGCCAGCAAATCTGAGGCAGAGACTGGATTGTTCACTTCAGGAGGGAGCCCTGCTAAGGTCTGAGTGAGCATGGGTAATTTCTATCTACTGCTAAATTAAGTCACTTTCAGGACTAATGCATAATAATGGAGATTTCAATCCCCCTGCGCAGCTTCAAATGCAGCACAGCAGCTCATTTAGGGCTTCATCCTTCTCCCAAAGTCAGTGGTAATGATCCCATTGACTTATGCAGAACTGATCCTGTAGGCCAAATCCTGACTGGGTCCTGTAATAGTGACACTAGGGCTAGCTGTCTGTCTAGGTACTGCATCTACTACAGCTGTAATCCCAGAGTGGGAGAGGGAAGGAAGAGGATTTAACATGCCAGCGAATGGGTGGGTCTCTTCCTCTCAGTCAATGTGCTTGGATCTTGGAGGACACACAAATCTACTTTATAATTACTGGCATTTAATTGACCCTTGCAATACTCTCATCCCAGCAGTCATAAGCATGCTTGGAGCATTTGAAAGCAAAAGCAACCTCATTTCTCTCCTTAACGACTGCTTTATTTGGTCCATTTATTTGTACTTATTCTCCCTGGAGCTCCCTCCCGCTTCTCAACCAGCAACAAATATCAACAGAACATGGAGCTGAGCTGTCAGCTGGAACCCCATCACTATTTGACCAGCCTTTGCCAAAGATAGACTGCACTGCAGATGACTCAGGCCCCCAGCTGTCACCAAGGCAACCAGTGTAGCCTAGCAATGTCTGTCTCCCGGTAACCATGGTCTCCTAGCAATAGAATATTTTTCACAGCTCTGGATGAAGAGTTTAAAGTTATTTTTAGCCCTGCTGCAAATCAATAGGCAGCTCCATTTGCCATTGGAGAGGATGCTCGTTTGGGGGCTGTTTGTTTTGGTTTGTGTTGGTCATTTGTTTGGTTTTTTTGTCAGACCAGGTAAAAATAAATGTTTGGATGACAAACTCTCTTGCTAACTCTCAGTCCGGTTGTGTGAATCTGCAGAGCTCAACTCTCTCTCTCTCTCTCTAGGCTAATGATGCTTAGAATTCACATTAAGCAAATAAAAGAAAATTAATCAGGGTTAGTAGAAAGAGGGAGTAACAAATTGGTGGCCAGTGTCACTACACTGGAAACAGTGGCTACTTGGAGCTTTGAGGTAGCCAAGTGGATAGAACCCAGGCCCTCCTGCTCCAATAGCCCTTGAAGTAGGGATTGCCTTTAATTGTTGGCAATAAAGGGCTCATTACAGACAGTCAAGCAGTTCCGATTGCATCCAGTAGAAAGCAGTGGTACATGACTAAGCCAATTTCCTATCATTCACTAAGCTCTGTGAATGTGGCAATGTAGGTGGTAAGAGCAGAGAGCACAGGGCGGGTGACCTGGACTGTATAAGCTTTGGGCTTATAGAAGAGAGCAGACCTCACACACCAGAGGATGCCTGTCCCTCCAGGTAAAGGGGTTTGTGGGCAGAGCCCACATTGCAGGAGTGGGGCTATGCTATTCTATTTGCAGCTCTTCAAGCCTCTGCCATAGCTGCCTTCTATAGGAGTGCTGCGGTTGAGGGGGGCCAGCTTTGAACACTCTGGGGTGGGAAGGGGAAGGCCCTGAGCTATGGAATTCACTCTAGTCCATCATCTGGTAGACCAGGTGAAATGTCAGACTCATCTCGCTTTGCAAGCCTGCTCCACAAATGGTGGAAAGAACCCAGGCATTGGACTTTAGGTAACTCACCCAAACCACAGCGTGAGTAACTGAGCAGCCTGCTGGGAATTCCCACCATGACTGAGCCGGATCCTTCTCCCCAGGTCAATAAGTGGAAGTGAAACCACTACCTAGCTGCTATGGAGGGTCAGAGCAGCCTGAGCTGCTGCTCACCCACTCCACGTGGCCCTGTTCCAATAACAGGAGCTGCAGGTCAGGATTGAGGTGATCAGCAGACCTAGGGATGGGGCTGGAGGCAGGACTGGAATAGCAGTGGGACTGAAAGGCAGGAGTGAGGTCCACTGGCAGAGCTATATGATGACAAGGGAATTTACCCATGTCAGGAGCACAGCTATCTCTCAGCCTGCTTGCTAGGCAACCCAGCAAGCTCAGCCGGGCCCAATGAGCCTTCTCCAAACTACAATACTTCCTGCATGGACAGGAGAGTTTGTGGGCTGCTTCTTGAGCCTTGCAGCAGCACAGCAGCCACTCAACGCATACCATGCCCACAGCTATGCTTGCCCTGCTACTGCCTCCAGCCCTTGTTCCAGCTCCATTCTAGCCTTGACTCCTGTCCACTCCAGTCTGGTCTTGCCTCCCTGGCCTGCTCCTGGCTCTGGTTTTGACCTTTGGCTTGGCTCCTGCACTCTGACTCTGGCTTCACCCGCAGTCTGGTGCCTGATTCCTGGATCTAAGCTCACCACTACACTGAACTGTCACCACAACCACCAGACAAGGTCCTGCTCCATCCACTAGGCAGGCTGCCCACATCCTGGCAGCTTACAAACCCAGACCCAAAGATCTGACCTTCTGTGATCTTACCCCATTCAAGGCAGGAGCCCCCAACATCTGTGACTCTGCACTGGGGGGATGGGCCCACAGCAGGAAATTTTAACAAAAATGCCAGAATGGACAAGGCTGTGGGGAGGAGAATGGACAGCACATTTGATACAAACTTACAGTGTGATATGGCCAGCAAAAGGACTGAAGCGCTTCTACAGTCAGTGTGTTGTGTTGGATTTACACCATGGTAACAGAGCAGAACTTGGCCCAATGGGAGTGTGCATGCGATCAGCTGCACAAGAGAGGATTTAACAGAAAATGCAGTATGATGTGAGATGAGAACATAGAATCTCAGGGTTGGAAGGGACCTCAGGAGGTTAAGCTCAGGGCCGCCCGGGGGGGGAGGGCATGTGGGGCAATTTGCCCCGGCCCCCACAGGGGCCCCGCGAGCCCTGGCCTGGTGGCAGTCCAGGTCTTCGGCGGTGGGGGTCCCTTCAGTGCTGCCGAAGAGGCAGAGTGACTGAAGGGCCCCCCACCGCTGAAATGCCACCAAAGACCCGCACTGCCACCGGGTGAGTACAAGCACCACAGCTCCCCTGCTTTGCCCCAGACCCCCCTGAATCCTCTGGGCGGCCCTGGGTTAGCTAGTCCAACTCCCTGCTCAAAGCAGACCAATCCCCAGACAGATTTTTGCCCCAGTTCCCTAAATTACTCTGGGAGCCAGCCTTACCCTGCTCTGCTGTGAGAACCCCCACTCCTGGGCTGTTCACGCACAGCCTCTGACATGTAAGCTGCTCCTTGGATTGTACAACCGAATGACACTAGCAAATATCTCCGGTTCCAGACACAGCTCTAGGAACCTCCATCTTGCAGTGTCCAGTTATGCCCGCTGGACGCTGCAAGCTTATACAAGTTTGTCAATTTAACAAAGAAATTGATATGTACCAGGCTTGTTATCCCAAGAGGAGTTTCTGACACGCTTTAAACCAAACGCACTGCTTCAGGTAGAATAAACAAACACATTTATTAACTACAAAGATAGATTTTTAAGTGATAGGCAAAAAGTCAGAGTGGTTACCAAAATAAAATAAAATCATGCAATCTAAACTCTCAACCCTATTAGACTGGGCAACATCTAGATTAAGCAGTTTTTCTCACCCCACTGGATATTGCAGTCCTTAATATACAGGTTTGTTCCTTAAACCTGGGCCAATCTCCCCTATTGGAGTCTTGTCTTCTTCTCAGTGTCTTGGTTGCTTGCAGTGAAGGTGGGGGCAGAAGAAGGACCCAGTATCTGTCCACTCTGTCTGTTTTATACTCTCAGTCTATGTGCTTGGGGAGCACAAATCCAGGCATGTCTGGTGGCATTGCTGAGTCTCTCCCAGCACAGTTGAGCACTTCCCCTGGTGGTGCCTCATGCAGGTGAGTCATTGCATTGTAGTTCCCTTGCTGGACAATGGCTGTTGATCGGTTGTTTGACACTCCACCCAGGCATTGGTTACTTTCCTTGCTGTTGCCTCTGAGGAGCTAATATCTGGCTGATTCCCCAATTTACAGCATGTTTTAGTGACCACCATCCAACACAATTCTCATAACTTCATATGCATTAATGATGCACATATATGGATAGAGAAATGACTTTCAGCAGATCATAACCTTTCCCCTGATACCTTACCATGCATGCTTTATATGTAAGATCATGATTATATGAAAATGAGGAATATGGGGGTTACAGCACGCTCCCCTAAGGTATAGAATGTCACAAATTCCTCCCACTTATTCTCCCCCACCTGTCCAACTCCATTGTAACTTTGCTGGAATTGGCCACAAGTTATTTTGGGTCATGGTTTTCTGCTGAAGTCCAGATTATTAGCTCATCAAACAATTTGGGCATTTTTTTTTGAACGGCTGAGTTGTTAATCTTTAAAACCCCTGTTCTGCACAGTTATTTGTCACAGCTTTTTAAATCTGCACAGAACCAAATATATCATCATCATCATGATCCGGTCGATGGCCTGACATGAATCAAAGTATGGGTTTGCATTAAAGGGAAACCATTATGGGCAATCTGCTGAATAACAGACATTTTTAAGAATCCCGCAATAACTGGTTATGGAACGGGGTCATTCACTGGAATGCCAGGAGCTAGTTAAGAGTCTTCTAATGGGTACATGGGGGAATTCCTTTGATCTTTGAGAAATACAAATTTAAACAAATGAAAAGAAAGGAAATGCAAAAAAATAACCCCTCTAATCAGAGGATGGTCAAGTTTCAACTCAATCTGACCAGAGCCGTAAAATTCAAAATTAAGGGTGATATTCTTAAAGTAAAATAATCTTAAAAACAGAGCACTAGGTAGTTACAAATGTGGTTGTTAACTCCTGAGAGATGCTCATTCTACAATGACGCTAGTAAGATGGACAAAATGCTGAGTTTGACTCTCCTCTCTTGTCAGTTTCATATGGATATATCTCACTTGGTGTCATCAAGTTACTCCTGATTCCCGCCGGGTTGAGTGTAGAATCCGCTCTGATTTTTTACTTTGATTTGTCCTATTAGTTTCTCAGTTCAAATAAACCAGCATAGCTCTACTGAAGGATGGTGGCTATGATGCAGGACTCCAGAGGTATGTCTACACTGCAGCTGGGGTGTATTTCCCAGGGCAGGGAGACAAATTCATGCTAGCTCTGCTTAAGCTAGCACACCAAAAACAGCAGTGTGGATGTTGCAGCATGGGCTAGCCATCCAGACAATCAAGTGGGGTTGGAATCAAGCAGCTAGCTCAAACCACTGTCCATGCAGCAATATCCACACTGCTATTTTAGCATGGTCACTGAAGCAGAGCTAGCACAAGTCTGTCTACCCATGCGGGGAGTCACACTTCGCAGCCACAGTGTAGACACATCACATATGTCTAATAAACTGGCTAATGTCTATAAAGGTGTTGGGCCAGTTTTACAAAGGTATTTAGATACCCAAA
Source organism: Malaclemys terrapin pileata (assembly GCF_027887155.1). Lineage (NCBI taxonomy): Eukaryota > Metazoa > Chordata > Testudines > Emydidae > Malaclemys > Malaclemys terrapin. Next base: position 47,924,329 of record NC_071514.1, read on the forward strand.
GTGGTGCCTAGTGGGAATTAGAAATTCAGAGGGGATCTGTAAACCTGTGAAATTTAGCACACACACATACGCTGTGCTAACATAGACAAGGCCTGAGTCTCCTCTCACATACACTGATATACATCAGGAGTAACACCACTGAAGTCAATGGAGCTACAGTGGTGTAGAACTGGAGTGAGGGGAAAAATCTGGCCACAATTATACTCCCTTAGACCTACACCTCTACCTCGATATAACGCGACCCGATATAACACGAATTCGGATATAACGCGGTAAAGCAGTGCTCCGGGGGGGCGGGGTTGTGCACTCCGGTGGATTAAAGCAAGTTCGATATAACGCAGTTTCACCTATTATGTGGTAAGATTTTTTGGCTCCCGAGGACAGCGTTATATTGAGATAGAGGTGTACTTACGCCCACTCTGTTGCAGTGCTGCAGTGCGGACACTACCTACGCCAACGGAAGGGATTCTCCCATTGGCATAGGTAATTCACCTTCCCAAGAGGCCGTAGCCAGGTTGACAGGAGAATTTTCCCCATCAACCTAGTGCTCTCTACACCAGGGATCAGGAGGGGTGGATTTTCACAGCCCTGAGCAACACATTTATAATCAACCTAATTTCCTAGTGTAGACCAGGCCTAAACTGCTGTACTTTACACACAAAGGCCTGATTCTCCTCTTGCGTAGGGTTACCATTCGTCCGGATTCCCCCGGACATGTCCAGATTTTTGAACTAAAAATAGTGTCCGGGGGGAATTTGTTAATGTCTGGACTTCCCTCCGCCCCCCCCCCCCCCCATGCAGAGCACGTGTGGCTAACAGGGCAGCCGGATGGTGCCACTTACATGGGGCTCCGACAGCGAGAGAGAGTCCCTCTTCCACTTCCCCCTCCTCCCCCTGCAGCATAGCTCACTCCCTCCCTCCCTCCCTGCATTTGCCTCCGGCAGTCTGGAGCTCCTCCCCCGCTGATGCCCAGCGTGCCGGGAGAACGGCTCAGACTCAGCAAGCTCACCGAGAGACCTTAGGCGAACCGAAGGCCAACGACAAGGGAGCCAGGGGGTTGGAGAAGGGGCAGGGAGGTTCTGGAGGGGGCAGTCAAGAGGCGGGGGAAGGTCGGGAGATTGGGGGGGCTTTCTGGGGGGTATGCGGATAAGGTTTTGGGCAGTCAGGGTACAGGCAGGGGGTAGGGTCCTGGGGGGCAGTTAGGGTGGGGGGTCTTAGGAGGGGGCAGTTAGGGGACAAGAAACAGGGAGGCTTAGGTAGGGTGTGGGGTTCTGGAGGGCAATTAGGAGCAGGGGTCCCAGGAGGGGGCAGTCAGGGGACAAGGAGCGGGGGGGGGGTTGGGAGTTCTGAGGGGGGCTGTCAGGGAGCAGGAGTGGGGAGAGGGATTGGAGCAGTCAATGGGACAGGGAGCAGAGGGGTTTAGATGGGTCGGGAGTTCTGGGGGGGGCTGTCAGGGGGTGGGGAGTGGTTGGATGGGGCATGGGAGTCCCAGGGGTCTGTCTGGGGGTGGGGGTGTGGATAAGGGTTGGAGCAGTCAGGGCACAGGTAGGGGGTAGGGTCCTAGGTGGCCAGTTAGGATGGGGGGGAGGGTCTCAGGAGGGGGCAGTCAGGGGACAAGAGGCAGGGAGGCTTAGGTAGGGGGTGAAGTCTTGGGGGGCAGTCAGGGGCAGGGGTCCTAGGAGGGGGCAGTCAGGGGACAAGGAGCGGGGGGGAGGGTTGAGGGTTCTGAGGGGGGGCAGGAAGTGGGCGGGGCAGGGCTAGGGCAGGACAGGGGCGGGGCTCCTCCCGTCCTCTTTTTTGCTTGCTGAAATATAGTAACCCTACTCTTGCACCGCTTCCACCCTGCTGTAATTCCACTCCTGGGAAGAACAAACCCCAATGAAGCTGCAAGTTAAAGTAACCCTCACCCTGCTTTAAAGTATCACCTTCTTCTGGCTCCTTGGCAGGCAAGTTACACAATCTCCCTTGCGCAGTCAGCAGAGTAGGTGTGGGCAGATATCAAAGGGCATGGCTGCTCTATACCACCCCCTTCTCGCCAATTGTGGTTCTGCTAAGGCCTGCCTCAGCTTCCTTTTAACTCAGGCTCTCTTAAGAAGTCCACACAAGTCAGATATTCAGAACATTTCCCCTTCTGAAGTCCAATTTACTATATCCTTCACGAAGTCTGATCTACAAAGTGTTCATCCCAGTTTCAGCTGACCCTCAGGGATGAGGGTCTGTCTTCCTGCTCTCCCAGCACCTCTTGGCTGGAGTTTGGCCTTCTCCACAGGCCTCCCCTGCTGGGGTCTTCCCCCAGCTGAGTCAGGGCCCTGCAGCAGCCTTGCTGCTCTCTGCAGTGTCTGCAGCCATCTCCCTCTTTATGAGTCCCAGGGGCCCCCCTTACAACTAGCTGAGCAGCAGATAATCAGTCCAGGTGCACTGGACCCTCCTGCTCTCTCTTAAGGGGACAGTCACAGCCTGTCTAAGAGAATCTAACTGAGCATAATGGAATCCAAGCTGGTTAGAGGGGATCTACCTTAGATCACCTTGTCTTTCTGAGCCCAGAGTATAGTGGCAGCTGGCCTGGGAGTTAGAGGGGTCTGGGGAGGAGGTTGTAAAGCAGAAAAAAATAGGGGAGTCTCAGTGCTCCAAGCATGATCCTTTGCAGCAACCCTCCATCTACCTCATGTCACCAGCTTTGCATTTCCTTCAGCATGCAAGATGCTTGTCTGGATTTGCTCTAACTCTAATATATTCAGAGCGCTGCGTGAGGTGCATGAAAGGAGGAAGCAAATGGAAATGTCACATTTTCATGTGAAAGGCGGCACGTTACTGAGGCCATGGGTCCCTGCTGCAGCAAATCACACAGACAGGATTAATAGCTCTGAGAGCATTCAGCTGATGGGTTTGGGGAAGGAAGCTTGGGAGCATGGATTGCTTTTGAAAGGGAAGCAGCTACATCCCAATGCGGGTAACTCACAATGCCCCCCTGGTGGTGTTCTGCCCAGCTCCTATTTCCTTGCAGTCCAAGACATGATTTTAAGAAATGGCCTAATTATTCTCAGCTCAGAATAAATGGCAACAACATCAGGTGAAATTGGCAGTCTGGCTCAGAAATGCTAATGGCAAACACCAGCTGAGCTTTCATCTCCAGCAGAGCGCTTACGGCAGGGATGAGACAAACCCCAGGGGCTGGGAATGGGGACTATGGACCTCCAGGCAGAGATCTAATGGGGGAGATGGAGGGCTAGTGTGCTCCAAGGACAATGCCTGGAGCACAGCAGGCCCTTCCACAGGGAGAGGGACACACTGCTGCTGAGGATGGATTCAAACAAACACTTAGTTTCCCCCAGCTTTTCAGCTATAATTGAGTCAGGGGAGATGGTTCCTTGCACAGGACTAGCATGTATAAAGCAGCATAGCTCCATTGCAGCCAATGGAATGATTTATACCAGCTAAGGATCCGGCCCACACTGTACATGCTGTCTCTTCTCAGGGCCTGTGGTCCATCCTCACTATGTTATTCAGCTGCATTCAGTGTTCTGCTTCCAAACAGAATCTGAATGGAGAGAGCAGGGGGCTGTGCACCTTGAGGATGGGGGGAGCTGGAACCAGGCTAAAAAGACAGATTTCATTTTCATAGTAACATTTTTCATGGGGCAATGACTCTCTCCCTCTCATATGTACTGTCATGCACACCAGCACAGCCATGGAGAGACAGGACCAATTTCAAACATCCCAGCATATTGGTCTGGGCATTGATTTGCGCCATTGTATAAACAGACCATGTCCAGGAGTCAGTCAATGGGAGTTTGCTGGAGTGAAACCTGAGGGCTAGATCATGGTGAGGCCCCATGAGAGGAGATGGCACCAGGACCCTCCTTCACCTACATCCCAGTCAGGGCCAGGTGCAATTATAGTCCCTGCTAGTGCCCCCTGGGGGTACAATCCATCCCAGAATGGGGAGATCACACTGCATCTTCCCATGGGATGGTGATCCTAGGAGACTCCTGCCTTCCTGGAACCCAGCCTGGGCAATACTGTGCAGCTCTACATCAAGTTCAAGATTTGATGAAAGAGGAGAATCGGGCCCTAAGAATCAGGACTTTCTTGAGACATTTTATGTATCAGCATGAGCTGCTGAAGAGTGAAGTAAGGAGGGGTGTGTCAAATCCAAGAAGCAGCTCGTAAGGTTTCCTCGATACTGAAGACAAACAATCAGAAGACTCTATGGCATCATAATGGGTAAAATTTTGTAGTGTGTTTTGCAATTTTGCTCATAAATTGATTTTATGATTAAAATAAAAATGCATGTGGCACAGCAGCTATTAGATGGCACATCTCTCTGAAGGAGATGATTATTATAAGAAATTCTAACTTGGAAATACATTATCTCTAGTTTTAAAGGATGCAATTTCATTCAGAGTGCTTTCTTACTAAAATACATACTGACGTGTGCTATGAATATGCATGTGTTAGTCATGAGATGAAGTGAAACAATACCAGGGGGGTGGCGATGTGGCCCCTCCAATCTGACATAGGGGCCATGCAAGTGGTGGAAAACATGTTTCTTCGGCCCATGACATGTCCATGGGAGGAGAGCCTGAGGCAACAAAGCATCATCCAGCTCAAACTGGAGATAAGACTGTATTGTTAACAAGGAGGGTTAACAAGAATCATTGGGTCAGATTCCCAAGGGTAAATTCTCCATCATCCATTTCTCTCTAATAGATACGTTCTAGGTCCACCACGAGGCATTGGGCTAGATGTAGAAATGACCTCTGTATCCAGAAGATGAGGCTAGATGATCACAATGGTCCAGAATCTATGAATCTGCCCACACACATTCTTAGATCCTGGCCTATTCTCTCCACCATCTCCTTGAGTTTGGTGCTTTGCGCCGGGGTGAGGTTCCCGATGGAGCTATACTTCCGGCCAGGAAGCATGACCCACTGGGTAGGCTGTAAACCTGGTGCTCACAAAACCTAGGTTCAAGTTCCTGTTCTACCACAGACTTCCTGGATGATTCTGGCCAAGTCATCCTGGGGCTGTGCCTAAGCTCCCCATTGTGGTCCTTTGAGGTACAGAGTAACAGCCTAGAACCCCCATATTCACCACTGTCATATAGTTGTGTGTTTTACAATGCATGCCTTGTGAGGTATCATTTTAAAAGTCTTAATTTGTTAAACATTAGTATCCTGGTGTATTGTATGTGCTATCATTGTACGTGAGGTTATGAAACATTGCTGTATATGGTACTGAAATATGTTGTGAGGTTGGGAACACCCACAACCAGCCTTTCAGGAACAACAATGGAGTAGCCAGACATGCTGATGGCTCATTAAAAGGAATCCACTCTCCCAGCAGCCATTCCAGAAGACTTCTCAGAGAGAGCAAATAGACAATGGACACTGCTTGACCAATGGGAGCAGGCCTCCATATCACAAACTTTCAAGCAAGCTGGAAGAAAGTATAAAAGAGGGGAAATGACAACATCACTTGGCCTCTCCCCTTCTCCCCCCCCCCCCCCCCACTCAACATCTGGAAACACGTCTGATGACAAAGACTTTGAACTGGGGAGGGTGGTCCCAGGCTGGAAGAGTCCCAGCCTGTGGATTGAGGATCTGTGACCCATTTGTACCATCTCTCAGGGTGAGACACTACTTGATTCAAATCCTATTTAGTTTGTAGAACTCAGACTGTGAATTAATTTAATTAACCAACTCTGATTTCCATGCCTGCTACTTATAATCACTTAAAAATCTATCTTTCTGTAGTTAATATATCTGTTTTATATTTTACCTAAAACAGTGTGTTTTGGTTGAAGTGCTTGGGAAATCTTAGCTCAGGTTACAAAAGCTAGTGTGTATCCTCTCCACTCTAGAGGAGGGGCAGACTGGGTAATGAACTTACACTGGTCAGGCTTCTGACAAGGGCAAGACAATACAGTTCTGGGGTGTGAGGCTGGGAGGGAATTGGCTGGATCCTCTCTATTGTTGGTTCATGAGTGCAAAGCATTCATGTAACCCAGTTGGGTGTGTCCCTGCCTGTGGATGTCTGTGTAAGTGCAGTACCTGCCAGAGGTCTGTGGCTTAACAACAGCATCACACTTAGAGAGGGATACCCCAGGTTGGTTGACAAAGGGGGTCAGTGGTCCTACAGTCCAGGTTGCACCCTGGGGCCCCGTCACACCCATCTCTAATGGGGATAACAGCATTGCCTTAGTTCTGGAGTGTCCGGAAGCTAAATGCAGTAAGGATTATTGGGTGCTCAGATACTACAGCACTGGGGGGCATATAATTACCTGCTATGCTGGCTCACAAGAACAGAGGCCAGTGCCTGGTGGGTGAAGCCCTGGTATTCTGTGGCTACCTCTAGAGCCATACAATTTCCCCAGGGATCGCATGGAGCCACCACCCACTCACACTGTATGAATGCAGTTTCAAGGCAGTGGAATTCCCTGCTTAACCTTGGCCCTCCCATGTGTTCTTGTTGTTGGGAGGGGGCTGATCTGGGCCAGCGGTTGAAATGCTAATACAGATAGAGGAATGCACTCGATGGTGCCACAGGAAGCATCTCAGCTCCATCTCTAACTTAAACACCACCCTTAACGCTTGGACTCCGTTAGGGGCAAATCTCACTGGAGAAAGAACATATTCCCTGGCATTTTTGCAGAAATCTGCAGCAATTAGGACTGTCAAGCAATTAAAAAATATTATCGTGCTTAATCACGCTGTTAAACAATAATAGAATACCATTTATTTAAATATTTTTGGATGTTTTCTACATTTTCAAATATATTTCAATTACAACACAGAATACAAAGTGTACAGTGTTCACTTTATATTTATTTTTGATTACAAATATTTGCACTGTAAAAAACAAGAAATAGTATTTTTCAATTCACCTAATATGGAGTACTGTAGTGCAATCTCTTTGATGACAAAGTTGAATTTACAAACGTAGAATTATGTACAAAAAAACCTGCATTCAAAAATAAAACAATGTAAAACTTTAGAGCCTACAAGTCCAATCAGTCCTACTTGTTCAGCCAATCGCTCAGACAAACAAGTTTGTTTACATTTGCTGAAGATAATGCTATCTGCTTCTTGTTTACATCACCTGAAAGTGAGAACAGGCATTTGCATGGCACTGTTGTAGCCGGCGTTGCAAGATATTTACATGCCAGATGTCCTAAAGATTTGTATGTCCCTTGATGCTTCAACCACCATTCCAGAGGATGTGTGTCCATGCTGATGACGGGTTCTGCTCGATAACGCTCCAAAGCAGTGCAGACCGACATGTTCATTTTCATCATCTGAGTCAGATGCCACTAGCGGAAGATTGATTTTCTTTTTTGGTGGTTTGGATTCTGTAGTTTCTGTATCGGACTGTTGCTCTTTTAAGACTTCTGAAAGCATGCTCCACACCTCATCCCTCTCAGATTTTGGAAGGCACTTCAGATTCTTAAATCTTGGGTCGAGTGCTGTAGCTATCTTTAGAAATTTCATCTTGGTATCTTTGCATTTTGTCAAATTTGCAGCGAAAGTGTTCTTAAAATGAACAACGTGTGCTGGGTCATCATCCGAGACTGCTATAACATGAAATATTATAAACAGAGCAGGAGACATATAATTCTCCCCCAAAGAATTCAGTCACAAATTTAATTAATGCATTTTTTTTTTAAACAAGTGTCATTAGCATGGAAGCATGTCCTCTGGAACGATGGCCAAAGCACGAAGAGGCATATGAATCTTTAGCGCATCTGGCATGTAAATATCTTGTGACACCAGCTACAACAGTGCCATGCGAATGTCTGTTCTCACTTTCAGATGACATTGTAATTAAGTGGGCAGCATTACCTCCCGTAAATGTAAACCAACTTGTTTCTCTTAGCAATTCGCTGAACAAGAAGGAGGACTGAGTGGACTTGTAGGCTCTAAAGTTGTTTTTGAGTGCAGTTATGTAACAAAAAAACTACATTTATAAGTTGCACGTTCATGATAAAGAGATTGCACTACAGTACATGTATGAGGTGAACTGAAAAATACCGTTTCTTTTGTTTATCTTTTTATAGTGCAAATATTTTAATAAAAAATAATATAAAGTGAGCACTGTCCACTTTGTACTCTGTGTTGTAATTGAAATCAATATATTTGAAAATGTAGAAAAACATCCAAAATATTTAATAAATTTCAATTGTTATTCTATTGTTTAACAGCGCGATTAATCGTGATTAATTTTTTTGAGTTAACCGCGTGAGTTAACTGTGATTAATAGACAGCCCTAGCAACAATGTTCATGCAGATGTCTTCAGTGAAACTAAACAGCCTTTCTGCTGGAGCATGGAAAACACACTGCAAGATTCACAGGCTTTCTAGGTCCCTTCTCCAACCATTCCACATGGCTGGTGGGCCTGGCACTGCAGGGCATTGTGTAGACTAGAGCACCTTAGTTTGATGCTCTGCTCCTTACACTGACTTCCTAGAAAATATCAAGTTATGTTCAAGAATTGGAACCTAATCTTCTAAACACACCGGGCCAAGCTACTTAAGGGACTGCCTCACCCCATTATTATTATAATTATTATATAGCATCTAGAGGCCTCAGCTGAGATCAGGGCCCCATGTCCTAGGTGCTGTATAAACATATAGACAGTGCCTGCCCCCAAAGAGTTTACAATCTAAACAAAGGGCAGGAGGGGAAACAGACACAGAGAGGTGAAGTGACTTGCCCAACATCACCCAGCAGGTCGGTGAGACAGCCAGGAACTGAACCCAGTTCCCAGTCTAGCGCCCTAGACACAGGATCATGGCTAGTCAGAATCCATACGTGTCCACGCATCAGAGTCCAAGGAATTGCAATGTCTTTAAGAAGGCTGGATTCTTCCCCAATCTGAACATAATTCAAAGATTCATCATGTCAGTGCTGTTAATATTTTTGAGAAGAAATATTGTTTTCCTTTCAGATTATGAATGAATATTGATTGTTGAGGGTTTTTTAATCTCTCATCTCAACCACCTGCTAACATGAACCTAAAGTCTTCCAGCAGGAGTTGAAACACATCCACATTATACAGCTATTCATCTCCAAAGAGCTGTTCTTATCCTGGTATGAAACATTAATTTGATAGTCTGTGGAATATTACATTGGGGAAATAGGTGGTTCTCATTTCACCAAGGGTCTAATCCTGGAATTCTTTACTCAGGCAAAACTCCCATCCAAGTCAAGGGGCCAGATGCTGAGGTTGCTACTCAGCTTTTACTCCCCTGTACTCAGGCAAACTCTTACTGAAATCAAGGGAAGTTTTGCCTGCGTGAGGACTTCAGGACTTTGCCATATGTGATAGTGAATGTAGAGCAATTGTCTTAGGCAAGTGCACTCAGTAGGATCCTATTCTACCACATCCTGGGCTAGCAAAGCTTCACCCTGCAACTCCCAGAGCAAGTAGAAATTAGGAACATCCCACAGATAATCTTGATCTCTCTTGTGCTGGCTTGCAGGTTGGACTTCCCTTTCAACAATTTCCCGTATCTGTCATGGGAGCGGGCGAGTGGTTTCCAGAACCACCTTCCTGGGGTTCGTCTTAATGGTGTGCTGGATGATGCTAGTCTGGCCTGGGCGGGCGGTAAAGGTTGTATGAAAGGCGTCCAGCAGGCACCGAGCCGGTTTCTGTTGTTCCGGGGAGATATCAGGGACCTAAGTCCAGCTCGGGAGCGTGAGGGGTAACTAGCAGTCCATCCCATGCATGCCAAGGCTTCAGAAGGTTTATGTGATAAATCTGCTTTTTTCTTTTTCAGTCTGGTTGGTGGACTTCGTACATGACCAGCCCCATTCGCCAGACTATATCATAAGGGCCCTGCCATGGGGCAAGCAGTTTTGACTCCTCAGAGGGGAGGAGGAGGAGTTCTCGGTTGCCGGGCTTGAAGGTTCAGTCTCGGGTCCCCTGGTTATAACACGGCACCTGGGTCCCCTGTGCCACCTAGAGATTCTCCTGCGCAAGGGCCCTTGCCCAAGTGAGTTGGTCCTGCAATTGCAACACATATTGGAGAAGCCCCTGTGAAGCTGAAGGGGTGTGCTCCCAGACCTCTCTCATCAGATCCAGTATTCCTGTGGGGTCGTCGACCATACAGGAGTTCGAAGGGAGAGAACTTGGTGGACAACTGGGGTACTTACTCATAGACTCATAGACTTTAAGGTCAGAAGGGACCATTATGATCATCTGGTCTGACCCCCTGCATGCTGCAGGCCACAAAACCGTCCCTACCCCTTCCCTGGACTCTGTGTTGAAGTCCCCAATCCTGTGTTTTAGTGACTTCAATTGGCAGAGACCCTCCTGCTAGTGATCCCTGCCCCATGCTGCGGAGGAAGGCGAAAAACCTCCAGAGGCTCAGCCAATCTACCCTGGAGGAAAATTCCTTCCCGACCCCAAATATGGCAATCAGTAAAACCCCGAGCATGTAGGCAAGAGTCTCCAGCCTGACCCCTGTTAGCCATTATACTATTTACCTACCATTGCTTGGTATTCCTTGGCTACTATGTTTTACCACTAAACCATTCCCTCCATAAACTTATCTAACTTAATCTTAAAACCAGACAGGTCCGTCGCCCCCACCGTTTCCCTCGGAAGGCCGTTCCAATATTTCACCCCTCTGACGGTCAGAAACCTTCGTCTAATTTCAAGCCTGAACTTCCCCACGGCCAGTTTATATCCATTCATTCTCGTGTCCACATTAGTACTAAGCTGGAATAATTCCTCTCCCTCCCTTGTATTTATCCCTCTGATATATTTAAAGAGAGCAATCATATCCCCCCTCAGCCTTCGTTTTGTCAGACTAAACAACCCAAGCTCCTCTAGTCTCCTTTCATACGACAGGTTTTCCATTCCTCTGATCATCCTAGTCGCCCTTCTCTGCACCCGTTCCAGTTTGAGTTCATCTTTTTTAAACATGGGAGACCAGAACTGCACACAGTATTCCAAATGAGGTCTCACCAGCGCCTTATACAACGGAAGCAGGACCTCCTTATCCCTACTAGATATACCTCGCCTAATGCATCCCAAGACCGCATTGGCTTTTTTCACTGCCACGTCACATTGTCAACTCATAGTCATCCTGCGGTCTACAAGGACCCCTAGGTCCTTCTCTTCTTCCGTTACTTCTAACCAATGCGTCCTCAACTTGTAACTAAAATTGTTATTAGTTATCCCCAAATGCATCACCTTACACTTTTCACTATTAAATTTCATCCTATTTCTGATACTCCAATTCACAAGCTCATTCAAGTCTCCCTGCAGAATATCCCTATCCTCCTCCGAATTTGCAACGCCTCCCACCTTCGTATCATCCGCAAACTTTATCAGCCCACTCCTGCAATCGGTTCCGAGGTCAGTTATAAATAGATTAAATAAAATGGGTCCCAAAACCGAACCTTGAGGCACTCCACTAGTAACCTCCCTCCAACCTGACAGTTCACCCTTTAATACGACCCGCTGCATTCTCCCCATTAACCAATTCCTTATCCACCTCTGGATTTTCATATCGATCCCCATGTTTTCCAGTTTAACCAATAATTCCTCACAGATGGCTAGCAGCAATGGTGGGAGCAATTGGTCCCACTACTGCAATTCTTGTGAAGGGAACTTCCTCAACATACCTTCAAAGTCCTGTTGAGGCGCTTGATGAGCCCGTCCACCTCCAGATGATACACTGATATCTACAGCTTCTTAATGCCCAAGAGGGCACACACCTGACAGAGCAGCTGGGAAATGAAATTAGTCCCTTGATCGGTCAGGATTTCCCGGGGAAGCCCCACGCGGGCAATACCTGCACCAGTTTGGCTGCGATGGTGCGGGCACTGGTGTTTCTCAGTGGGACGGCTTTGGGGAAGCGGGTTGCATAGTCCATTAGGATGAGGATATTCCAGACCTGGCCTTGATCTTTGGGAGGGATCCCACCAGGTCCATTGCGACTCACTCGAAGGGAACCACCTACTAGGGACAAGGGGACCAAGGGCACTTTCGGCACCCCTGGGCGGATGGCCCACTGGCATTTGGGGCATGAGCAGCAATAGTCTTATCTCGTGATTGACTCCCTGCCAGTAGAAGTGGGATAGGACTCGGGCCAGGGTCTTTTCTTGTCCCAAATAGCCGGCCGCAGGAATGTCGTGCACGAGCTTCAAAATGCCTTTCCGATGACACCGGGGAACGACCAGCTGGGTCCGAACCTCCTGGGTTTGTGGGTCCCACTCTACCCAATAGAGGCAATCTGCTACAAGCTCATCCCCATGGACACTGGAGTCTGATCTCCCCACCACCACCACCACTCTAGGGTTGGGGACGATCCCCTGATAGATGAGGGTTTGCCCGCACCCTGAGTCCAGGAGGGCCACGACTCGTCTCGGCCCCATCCCCACAAGCGTTGTTAGCTTCGGGGTGGACTGCTTGTGGGCAAGGGACTCTCCAGTACAGACCTGGCCAAAGCTGCAGTCCATCTCGGGACATTCCCGTTGTAAATGCCCAAAACGGCTGCAGGAGAAGCAGGGTCCCACTTCTGGACGTCCTGGCTGAGGTGGCATCTCTCGGGGAGGGCTTCGGTGAGAGTCCCAGCCCACCTTGCTGGGGTGCTCTGGGTTTCCGTGAAACACAGGTCTGGATTGCTGACGAACGTCCTGGGGCTGGCTGTCAGGGTTGCGGATGCCAAATCGGCATCTGGTCTTGGGTTCGGGCCCCATGCCAACCCGGAGACCCGTCAGCTGGGTGCAGGGCCCATGGCCCGAGTTCCTGGTCTGATGGGGGTCTCTGCGGTCAGGAAGTCTTCCATCAAGGGGCACTCAAGGTTATCAGGCAGTGGCAGAGTACCCAAGCCCTACCGTGGGGTGGGAGCACCTCGATGAACTGCTTTAGGGTGACCTGTTCGGCAAGTTCGCTCGTTGAGCGTCGCTCTGGAAGACGCCATCACTAGCAGAGGTCTTTAATTGCCTGGGCTACGACATGGAGCCGGGCGCCTGGCAGGTAGGTCGTCATCCGGAACTGCCAACGGAAGGTCTCTGGCATGATGCTGAGGGCATAGAAGACGGGCGACTTCACCTGCCCATAGTCTCGCGCCTCCTCCAGAGGAAGCCGCCGATAGGCAATCTGCACCGTCCTGGTCAAGTTGGGGGCCAGGAGAGTGGCCCACTGCTCCTGGGGTCACCTTGCCACTAGGGCAACCTGCTCAAAGGTGACAAGGAATGCCTATGGGTCATCCTCGGGTCCCATCTTGGAGAGCCTTATGGGCACTGAGGGAGTGAGGGGGATTCTCCACAGCCCCAGACGGGGCCGGATGAGGTCAGGGCACCAGGGTCTGGCCGATGCCTGCATTCTCCACCAAGTGTAATCCTGGGGGGTGGGGGGGGAAGGAGAGGAGGAGAAGCTCCTCCTCCTACGGGTCTGTGGGCGGCCAATCCGCCCCAGTACGTCTTTGGGGGTTGCCTGACATGGGGAATCAGCAGGGCAATGGGAGACATGAGCTTGGACCGGCATTAAGGGCTGAACAACACACACAGTTACAGAGTCCCCTGGTCGGGCGGGGCAGCAAAGAGTCTCCGGCTCAGGTCTGTATTCAGGCTGAGCAGCAAACAGTTGGGCCTCCTAGCTCTGGCGGAGGGCCGACAAGTGCAGGCTTCTTGCCTAAGAGAGTGAGAAACTGCCACCCATAGATTGGGGTAGCAGGGGGGAATTCACAGCCCAGGGCCCTAGTAGTGGCAGAGTGGTCTGTCACTAGGTCAGCTAGGCTCCTGACCGCAACATGCTGAGTCACTCGCTGTCAGCGTTGCAGCCAGACAGGGGTCGGCTACCCCTGGGCCACTTCCTAACTCCCCCTCAGGGTGTACCTGTCTCTGTAGATGTAGAGGGTCGTCCTGGTCATCTGGGAAGAAGGCCTCTGTCAGTGCTTGCAGCTCCTCCATGCTCGGGTCTGTAAATGGCCCTGGCAGTCCTGGCCAGTCCTTGGCTCCCTTGGGGTCTGCAGCAGTCTCCCAGCTCGGGAACTTACAGGAGGGGTCTGGCTCCTCCGGCGGCTGCCTTCCAGCTGAATTCTCCGGCCCACCTTTTGTACTTCTGATCCTGCCCACTAACTTCCAACAGAAGGGTTGAGTGTGGCGTGGCTCCACCCACCAGGGTTCATTGAGGCGCTCCTCCTCCTCCGAGTCTGTGGGCGGACAATCCGTCCCACTATAGTGTCCCTGTAGCAGCAGAGTCCACAGCACCCCACACCTCTCTGGAACAACCCCTCACCAATGTCCAATCCATGCTGGCTAGGTGTAGTCCCATACGGCAGCAGAGCTTTGATGGGGGGTTGAGGGAGCCACTCCAAGAGGAATGGAAGCTGTAGTTCAGCTAGTAGGCAGAACTGTAATTATTGTGATAGCACCTAAATGCTCCAACGAAGATCAGGCACCCTCTGTCCTGGGCACTGTATATACATATAGTAAGAGACAGTCCCTACCCTGAAGGTTTCAAATTTAAATAGACAAAGGAAAGATTATTACAGTATCCCCACTTTATAGATAGGAAACTGAAGCACAGAAGGATGGGGTGCCACTTCCAAGGACACACAGCGAGCATGTGGCAGAGACAGGATTATAACCCAGAATCCCAGACCCAGTGCCTTAATCGCAAGACCATGCTTGTTTAATTTAAGAAGTCCCTGGCACATACAAAGGTAATTCTGACCGGGCTAATAAGATGCCTTGCTCATAAATTCACTGTGAACACTTGTTGTAGGAGTTGTTTTTAGCTCTCAGTTGTCAATGAAATAGACCTGACAAGTTAATCTATGCTGCACCTGGGGGCTGTTGAGATGGCAGGCAGGCACTCTGTTTATATTTAGCCCTGGTATCCTAGAGATCCACTTGCCTTGTGTTCAAAAATCCCTCTTTGTATCAGAGAAGCTTTTGTCATCTGCACAAAGGTGGCTCTAATAATAGTAATAAAAATAATCACCATTTAAATAAGCTTTAAAATGCAGAGACCAGAGCTGGGCCCAAATTGAAACCTCTGATCTCAGCACCCCCAACTGTTGAAGGGGTCGAGATCCACAGGCAACGTCTATTCCTGAACGTAGTTCTATGAAAGAACAGAATCCAGTTTGTGAAGCACTCCAAGAAAAGGAATCCACAGCCAGATCCAGAAATCCATAATCCTAAAGCTACCCAACCATGTTCCTGCTGCTTTCAATGGGAATGGGGGCAGAGTGAATATTGGAGCAAATATTTTCTTTTTAGGGACCAAGGGGAGACCTCCAGGATATGTAAAGCAGCCTAGGCACTTTGAAAACCTCACTACACACCCATCTGCATCTTTAGGTCCCTAAATATCTTTAAAAATCTAAGCCACCCAGGACCCTGGGTATGCACTTGAGCAATTGCTGCCCATGCTGCCATAAGTTCACTGCTATTGGTACTTGAGCTAGATCAAAGCTAGCTCGGTATGTAGAATTCTTGTGACAAGCACATGACACACTTTTCCATCCCTCTGAAATGGAGGGGCCCCATTTTCCCCCCACAGATGTGGCTCGGAAATCATGTCAGTTTCACTGGGAAAATACTTTCTCAAGGAAATGTCCTCCTGATTATTGTCAAATGCCAGCCTCTGGCAGCATGAACAAGTGGTGAAAATGTGGCTGATCAGGAATTCACAAGGAAAAGCAAAATTATCCAGCTTTGAGTTTCTTTCCAAATAATTGCCCCACCTACATCCCCCATGTACCAGTTTTCCCTCTGGCCTAGAAGGGCTGGATGGTACTTTCCCAAGCCTCTGCAGCACGAATGACTAACAATCAACATGCTGTTTCACCAGCATCCACAGGCTTTGCCAACCTAAGCAGAAATCCTGGTTCTCCTACAGACAGCTCAATGCACTTGCCACCAGGCCGGCCTCTTGGACGTCTCTTGCGAGATGCCCTAATTCCCTCACACTCGCTATTTTGCCTTCACACTGTGGCCGGAGCAGCCTTCCTGAGGAGTCACTTACTGTGACTTTCATTTGCTTTATCCAATACTTAGACCCAAATCCTGCAATGAGCTCCACATGAGTGCAGAGTCTGCCCTTTCACCATGCAAAGCCCCATGATCTCTTGGGTGCAGGGCTGCATGCATGCAGATTTCAATGCAGGATCAGGACCTTCATCCTTTCATGTGGGTTTTGGTCAGGTGATGGCACCTAGTTTCAAAATCATTTTCCCTGGAACGGTGCAATGCTGATGTGATACTTTTATAGGCCTCTTTCCTAGGAACAAAGCCTATATCACAGAAGTGCTGTGGTGCCCAGACACCATGAGGATGAGTATATTGCAAATGTGATTATGAGTGATAGATTAGATAGGCAGACAGATGGAATGGAGAGAAGGATTGAATAGACAGACATACAGAATGGGTGAAAAGATGGATATGACAGAAACGCCTTCTGAAACAACAGAGGAAGGGTTTTCCTGACTGGCTATCTAGTGTAAAAACTGAGTTTTGCTAAAGAGTCACAGGCCCCTTGGCACCAATCTCTGATGAGGATTGTGGGTGAAAAGGGAAGATCAATATCACACACATTAGTTGATTAAAAGGCTCCCCCTCCCCATCATACATTATTATCCCAGTAGTGTCTGTAGGCCCCAGTTGAGATGTGGGCTCCATTGTGCTACGCCACATACACACACCACATCCCTGCCCCAGAAAGCTCACATGCTGTAAGACAAAGGAAGGAGGCCTATCCCCATTTCCCAGATAAGAAACTGAGACCAAGAGATGTCTCATCCAAGGTCAGACAGGGACTCTAGGCGGAACAGGGGATTGAACCCAGCCTAGGGCTTTTCTGGTCACCAGCCCGTCCTTCCTCTCACTGATAAGCTGTGGGCAGGATTCTGGTGGAGAAGCGATGATGGGCCCAAACTCCAGGACTATACTAGAGTGCTTCTTGCATTCTGATGCCAACCAATCTGAAAGGCAAACTGTGGCCACAGGCCAGAGACTCAGAGGTAGAATGAGCTTGGATGAACCCTTCTGTTCTCAAAAACAATGAGGAGTCCAGTGGCACCTTAAAGACTAACAGATTTATTTGGGCATAAGCTTTCATGGGCATGATACTTGGTACACCGCTACCTCGATATAATGTGACCCGATATAACATGAATTCAGATATAACGCGGTAAAGCAGTGCTCCGGGGGGGGCGGGGCTGCGCACTCCAGTGGATCAAAGCAAGTTCAATATAACGCGGTTTCACCTATAACGCGGTAAGATTTTTTGGCTCCCGAGGACAGCGTTATATTGAGGTAGAGGTGTACCTTCTGTTCTCGCAACTCATCTTCCTCTACATCAGGCAGTTACTAGCAGGGGCGGCTCCAGGCACCAGCGCATCGAGTGCATGCCTGGGGCGGCAAGCCGCGGGGGGCAGCCTGCCGGTCACCATAAGAAGGAATGGTGACTAGTAACCAGGGGCGGCTCTATGTATTTTGCGACCCCAAGCACAGCAGTCAGGCAGCCTTCGGCGGCATGCCTGCGGGAGGTCTGCCGGTCCCGCGGTCTCGGCGGCAATTTGGCGGCGGGTATGCCGAAGGCGCGGGACCGGCGGGTATGCCGAAGGCGCGGGACCGGCGGGTATGCCGAAGGCATGCCGCCGAAGGCTGCCTGACTGCCTTGCTTGGGGGTCGCAAAATACATAAAGCCACCCCTGGTTACTAGTCACCATTCCTGCCAGAACAGGGCCAAATACAGCACTGGCATAAGGGTGCCATTTAAATCAATGGAGTTATTCCTGCTGACACGGTCTCTGGATTTGACTTGCACAGGTGAAAATATAAAGACTCCTGGAAGATCTTTGGGGCAGGGCCTGTCTTTTTGTTCTGTGTTTGTACAGCACCTAGCTCAATAAGGTCTTGATCCATGATTCAACTTGCTAACACAAAATAATTAATACTAAGGAGAATTCAGTTAGCATCCCATTTCCTAACCCTCCAGATCAGCATTCTGCAACTGGACATTAATTCAATATTTGCTATCAGTTTGCCTGGATAATCAATGTAATTAAGGGCTCAGTGAAAGCTGGTGGATTTGGGCTGATTGAGAATTTTTTGACTGAACGTTTTTCATCAGAAAATGCACATTTGTGAAAACTACAACTTTTTCTGAGACAGGGTTGGTGTCAATGAATTTTCGATTTTGAAAAGTTTTTGGGAAAAAAAGTTTTGAAATCAACAAAAGGAAAAGTTCCATTTTTCGCTTAAAAGGAACTTTTTGTTTTGAAATCTGAGTTAACTGATGGTCAAAAAAATCTTTTACTTTTTTAAAAAGTTGAATTGAAGCAACTGACCTGAGTCTGAAACATTTGCAGATTTTTAGTTCACGAACATTTTCAAGATTGACTTTTCATTTCAATTTGGGACACAAGTTTTGAAATTTTGAGAATCCCCACAGGGTAGGAAAACCGTTTCCAACCCAGCTCTAGTGGCAGTGCTTGTCAACAGCCTGCATCAGAGCTGTCCCTGTTCCACCGGACGCGGGGGAAGATGCTAGGTTTGCTGGCCTGTTGTAGCTCCTTGCTGGTTAGACAGCTTCCCGCTGTAAGTGACAGTGGTGGGAAATAGAGATAAGGTTTTGGCTACACTGTTACGGGATTATATTCTCATTCCTTTCTGGCTTTGGGCATTTTGGCATGAGCAAAGCCAGCCCCATGATTCTGACCCCAGCCCCTTCCATACTCGTGGACCATAAGACTACTGTTTGTTAGATGTGCAGAGATAGTCCCTCCTGGTGTGGGATGGGAGGTTCCAGGGTTTGTAGAGGTACAGACAGCCTCTCCTAACATGGTTTATAGCTATAAAAAAGCCCTGCCCTGTACGGGATGGGGGGCGGTGTTGTGGGATTTGTAGGTGCAGAGACAGTGCAGTGTTTATAGGTACACATGGAGAGCACTACTTCCCTTGCTGAGCTGTTGTGAGAGTCAGTTAGCTAATGTGTACAGGGCCAGAGCACTGTCCAAGGACACAGGGTGACAGGCAGGTTTGCACTCAAGGTTTTTAGATCTGTGTTTGATGTTGCGATGTTGGTCCAAGTTCTCTAGCCCAGCTCTTACTGCAATGGTAGGCACAATATTGTTTACTCAAAAGCAGTCACATCAGAACACATTCAGCCAGTAAGATATAGGGGTGCAAAGAAATTCAGTCTATTAACCTAGAGCTCTGCTCGTCTACTCCACTGCCTGGAATAAAAGGCATGAGAACAGGCATGTGGGAGATCTGCAGGAAAGAGCCTTCTGAAGGGAATACTAAATTTCTGGGAAAGATGGCAGCTCTCCCGGGACCGATAATCCACAGCTAATATTGCAATGACAGCCCTAGTTTCAAACCAGAGAGCCACCAAACACCCCCAAAGCAAGGGGTTTGGTTCAGCACATCACAAGTGGTGGGTTGCTGAGCCCTTTGGAAAATGCAGCCCCACTGGGGTTGTTGAGTGCTCCACTGCCCTGGCAGGAGCTCAGTGAAATAGCTGGATTATTGGATCACAGGGGGGCAGCTGGCTGCTGAGTTTGTTTGACAATCTGGCTCCTAAGGGCAGACGTGAAATTCCATTCTGAACTTGCCCACAGTTTAGGGGTGTTTGGATTGGGCCTATCTCTTGCTCCCTGCCTCTCACCTCCCCCCACCCCTTTAACAGGAGCCACTGACCACTGCTGTGTGTTGGGGGTGACCTATGTCACGTGACTGAGGCTAGGCTATGAAGACAGGCCCCGGATGACCCCAGCATTTCCTTTATATCCCTCCCTTGTCTCACCTTCACATCACTGCTCTGGCTCTCCCTGTACTCAAACAGTGTCAGTTTTAGCCTGTCCAAGCCCTCCTCAAAACACATGCTCCCACCAAGCCTTATGGAAATTACTTCAGCGAGATTCTCATATCCTCCTCCAAATGCAGACAGCAGCCCACGTGCCATGGATGTAGAATCATAGACTTTAAGGTCAGAA
This sequence comes from Malaclemys terrapin pileata, assembly GCF_027887155.1. Taxonomy (NCBI): domain Eukaryota; kingdom Metazoa; phylum Chordata; order Testudines; family Emydidae; genus Malaclemys; species Malaclemys terrapin. The sequence continues at coordinate 47,944,296 of NC_071514.1, forward strand.
GGGACTATTATGATCGTCTAGTCTGACCTCCTGCACAATGCAGGCCACAGAATCTCACTCACCCACTCCTGTATCAAACCCCTAACCTATGACTGAGCTATTGAAGTCCTCAAATTGTGGTTTAAAGACTTCAAGGTGCAGAGAATCCTCCAGCAGGTGACCCATGCCCCATGCTGCAGAGGAAGGTGAAAAACCAACAGGGCCTCTGCCAGTCTGCCCTGGAGGAAAATTCCTTCCCGACCCCAAATATGGTGATCAGCTAAACCCTGAGCATGTGGGCAAGATTCACCAGCCAGACACCCAGGAAAGAATTCTCTGTAGTAACTCAGATCCCACCCCATCTAACATCCCATCACAGGCCATTGGGCATATTTACCGCTAATAGTCAAAGATCAGTTAATTGCCAAAATTAGGCTATCCCATCATACCATCCCCTCCATAAACTTATCAAGCTTAGTATGGAAGCCAGATATGTCTTTTGCCCTCACTGCTCCCCTTGGAAGGCTGTTCCAGAACTTTATTCCTCTGATGGTTAGACCTTGATTGTCAGGTGGGGCAACAACCTCCTGATTGGTCTATAAGGTTCTGGGCACCTAATTTATTACAAAGGGCCAGATTCTGCCACCCTTCCTCAGACTGAGCAGTGTCCTACCCCTAAGCACTCCCACTGAAATCAACAGGGCTACTCAAGGAGTAAGGTATTACTTGGCATGAGCAGAGGTGGCAGAATTGGATCCATCAGGTATTTAGAAACAGTTGTTGTTGCATTATTCTAAGAACAGACTTCAGACAGGTTTCAGAGTGGTAGCCATGTTAGTCTGTACCAGCAAAAACAACGAAGAGTCCTTGTGGTACCTTAGAGACTAACAAATTTATTTGAGCATAAGCTTTCGTGAGCTCAGTGGCTCAGTGGAGAAATCCTGCATTGATTCTCTTGGACCTGCCAGCTGGAAACCAGATGCCAGAGATGGTTTAACAAGTGATGGGCCCCACTCAAGGCCCTCCACCCCGGAACATTTTGGGGATGTTCAGATCCAGGTCGGAGTCCAAGCTCTGAACAGCAAGACTCAGCAGTCTCTCCCATCTGGGAGCAGGCTTTGCTGTATGGACATTTCGAACACTCATGAGGCTGAATCACAAAGCAGGACCCTCGTCCTCCGAAGGCAGATGAACCCTTCATCTTGCCTAGCCAGCATGCCTTCCTTGACTGGAGGTGACTCTTTGTATAGCTTACACAGGATCAAACTGTGTGATAGCCACAAGAAGAGAGCGGTATTTGTGCTCCTGTCTCTGGTCACTAGAGGGCGCACTGAGCCTACATCTCCAGTAGATTGCTTGTGGCAATTTTCTACTTATCCCAGAGGCTAGAAACAGGTGCCCAATAACATTCTTGTACTTCTCCTTGGGGTAACCAAACTGATTCATTTGGCTAAATTTCCACTAGCCCGTGTAGGAACCTCCTGCTGTCCTGAGGAGAAGCCGTGCTAGAACATACCATTTGCCAGAATTAAACATGTCACCTTGATAGAGAGCAAATCCCAAAATGAACCCACATGCACATGAACGAGGACACAGATACATACCCAATACGGATGTAACCTAAGCATTCTAGGAAGCAGACCCGTCGAAGCTGGAGGGGTTTACATGCTTTAAGCTACAGATTGTGGGGATCAGACGGCGTTGCGGGCGGATAACACAATATAGAGCCTTTCATCACTAGGACACTGGTTGGAATTCAGCCCAAGTCAGCAGGGAACAGAGGTCATGTATCTGGTGGCTGTTCATTGGCCTTGATGGAATGAGCTGGTGAGTCTCAGCCCAGTTTCTAATGGGCAAGTTTCCACATGCAGTTGGCAGCCTCATCAGAGAGGTCAATGACTGAATGGGGCCATGGATACAAAATTGATCCCATTGAAGCGATCCCATTGACCTGCAGCTGATTTGAGGCCCATTGGCAAAAGCCAATGGGGGACAATTGGCATTTCTTATTCTGGAGGTGGGCAGAGAACTTCAGTCCCCACTGTCATCAGTCTGACACTCTGCACCCGCACTAAGTTGATTGCTAGAACAATTTCAGACATCCTTTAAAGAGACAGCAGATCGAGGGAAGTGATTATTCCCCTCTATTTGATACTGGTGAGGCCATATCTGGAGTATTGCATCCAGTTTTGGTCCCTCCACTACAGAAGGGATGTGGACAAATTGGAGAGAGTCCAGCGGAAAGCAACGAAAGTGATTAGGCGGCTGGGGCATATGACTTAAGAGGAGAGGCTGAGGGAACTGGGGTCATTTAGTCTGCAGAAGAGAAGAGTGAGTGGGGTTTTGATAGCAGCCTTCAACTACCTGAAGGGGAGGTTCCAAAGAGGATGGAGCTAGGCTGTTCTCAGTGGTGGTAGATGCCAGAACAAGAAGCAATGGTCTCAAGTTGCAGTGGGGGAGGTCTAGGTTGATATTAGGAAACACTATTTCACTAGGAGGGTGGTGAAACTCTGGAATGGGTTACCTAGGGAGGTGGTGGAATCTCCATCCTTAGAGGTTTTTAAGGCCCGGCTTGAAAAAGCCTTGGCTGGGATGATTTCGTTGGTGTTGGTCCTGCTTTGAGCAGGGGGTTGGACTAGATGACCTCCTGAGGTCTCAACCAACCCTAATATTCTATGATTTTATGACAGCGAGAGACTCTCTTCCATCATTTCTATCACTCTGGGGAAGCCTTTTACAAAATCCCACATAAAACACTAGAGAAAGGGTCAGATCCTCAGCTGATGTAAATCCATTGTCCTGAGTGGAGCTAGGCAGATTTACAACAGCTGCAGATCTGGCTCAACACAATATGCTGTCCTTCTCAATCAGACAGTAGACTGCACTGACTATGCAAACTAACTCCTCCTCTGTTCAAATTTTTCACCCTCTCTCTCTGTTGTGAAGAAGCAGAGATCAGAATCCAGGAGGATTTGGGTGACACCTGTGACATTCTGCACCCCATATTCAACATAGTGGCATGATTATAATGTAATTATGACATAATTATGATGCACCTTGTACAGAATGTGTCATGTGATGTGTCATTGGAAAAGTTATGATTTGCTGAATATTATCCTATTTGTGTGTATGTATCATTTTTGTATCTGGAGTTATGAATATGGACTGTATTTCAAATGTGGTTACATTTGGGTGATATCCACTAGGCAAGATGCTTCTAGTCTAGACAGCTGATTGTGAAGGGCCTATTCAATGTAATGGGCCATTAAGAAAAATAATAGGCCTTGGGAGAAGCTTATCCCGCACCTGGTAAGCTTTCCTGAGAACACTCCAGACAGCCTATGGATAATGGCTGTTATGACTCAGCAAAACATGCAAGGGCATGTGACCAGACCACATGATACTAAACTCCATTTTGGTACACCTATTTTTCCCATAAACTGGGCTGGGAACTTAGCTTGAAACAAAGCGTTCCCACCATATGGAGAGATTATATAAGGTGGGGAGAGACATCATGATTTGTATTCACTCCTCTACAACTCAACACCTGAAAGAACCTCTGAAAGACAAAGGACTTGGAATGGGGGAGGGAGACCCAAGCTGCAAAGCAGATGCAGCTTGTGCCTCAAGAATCTGTAAACCTGCTTGTATCATCAGTCAGGGTGAGATATTGCTAATTCAAATCCTATCTGACATGCATCTGACAAAGTGGGTATTCACCCAAGAAAGCTCATGCTCCAATACATCTGTTAGTCTATAAGGTGCCACAGGACTCTTTGCTGCTTTTACAGATCCAGACTAACATGGCTACCCCTTTGATACTTAAATCCTATCTAGTGGATTTAAGGCTTAGTTAGCGTTTTTGTTTATTTCCTAGGTAACCTAGGATTTGATCTGTTTGCTATCACTTACACTTAAAATCTATCTTTCTGTAGTTAATAAACTTGTTTTATCTTAATCAGTGTGTTTGAGTGACATATATGGGAAAATCTCAGCTGGGTTAACACAGACTTGTTGCATATCTTCCCCACATCGAGGGGGGAGCAAATTAATTAACGAGCTTGCACCATACAGATCCCTGGGCAATGCAAGATGGCATAATTCTGGGTTTATACTCCAGTAAGGGTGCAAGGCTGGGGAGCTGTGAAGTTGGTTGCAGGCCTCCTGTTTGTCTATGAGTGGCGTAGATAAAGCACTCAGGTAACTCATTTGGGTGTGTGGTGCCACCTGCTGTCGTGTTGGGTGATAACAGGTCCTGGAGAGGCTGGCTGAGTCACCAGCAGAGCAGTGTGAGAGAGGCCAGCCCAGCTGAATGGTTAAGGGGCAAAGCGGTTCCAACAGCACCCCAAGGGTGACAACCCATCACAACTCCCTTTAGCCCACTTGCTTCTTTAGCTCAGCATGTTGTTTTGGAGGGACATTTCAACGATCTCCCTCACCTGCTGCCCTGATTTATAACTGCCAGAGGTCAAGAAACATGCCCAGTACCAGACAAAAGAAGAATTTCTCCAGAGATCTTGCTGCAAATGCTGAAGATGTTCATGTTGTACACCATGCCCTAGATAGTACAGTGATAGATATAGGGATGTTTCTAGGATTCCAAGGCAGTTAGCCCAGCAACTGGCATCATATTCAGCCTTTTCTTAGAGGATCAGACATAACCAGGGACATGAATATTCATAGCCATGCATGACCACATATATAAACAGACAGACATGTACCACAAACTTCCATATCTGCAGACAGCTACATGCACACACAGGTTCTATCTATTGTACTTCAATGCCCCCCTCCCAGCACCACGGGATCGGAGCTCCTCCCATGTTTTGGTGACCTATCCTCACACCACCCTGTGAGAGAAGACAGGGCTAGTATCTCTATTGTACAGATGGGAACTGAGGCTAACAGAGACTAAGTGACTTGCCCAAGGTCAAGTCTTGTGGCAAAGCAGGGGTTTGAACCCAGTTCTCCCAAGCACTAGGCTAGTGCCCTAACCAGTGGGCCCACCTTCCTCTCTGGTCAGCCATAGACACATGCATCCACAGAGACAAACGCACACACTCATGGGCACTGAAGACAGAAAGAAGCAAAGGTCCACAGGAATGAATTGTCTACTTATTCATTTGCTATACCAGAGACATGGTTATTCCATAAATAGCCAATTCAGAATCAGTACCAGCTCCCAGAAGATCATTAAGGAAGTTATTCCAAATGTTAATGAAGTTGGGGGTAACCCCCTCCCCCCAGCTAATGGTTACGTCTCCCTAGACAGAGGCAGCTTGTGACATGAGTTCTTTATCATGTATGATGAACAGAGCTAGCCTTGGCTCTTGTCATTTCTTCCCCACCCAAGCTTTTCGTCATGTATAACTAGCTCATCACTGCACAGTCTCCTATTAGAGCTCAACAGGTTCTGGTTGCTTTTGTCTATAGAACTTTCCTTCCCTCACCCATACTGTATGCACAGCGGACTCACCACAGACAGGCATGCACACACAGCCATGTATGTGAGCATGCAGCTCTGTGAAATATAGTGCTAGTGGAGTAGGAACTGGTATCAAGGAGGTCTGAGTTGCTTCACCAGATCTCTGAGCACCCAGGTTGGCAATACCAGTAGGTCACTGAAGACCCAGGGCATTAGCAAAGCTTTACGAGAGCTCAATACAACCTGGCTAGGGAATGCAAAGGAGGAGCTAGGGCCATTCTGGAGCTTCAGGGCAAGATCTTAGGGTATATTTCTTAAAACAAAGGAGCCCAGTGGTGACAGATCCTTCTCCTTGGTTAAGATCAGCTCCATTCAGACAATGTAATGCTACTAGCCTCCCTCCTCTCACTGGCTTTCTGTCACATGGGAAGAGTTATAAATACCCCTCCCTTGAAGGAGAAAAGTCACTACCTTCCATCCAGTCTGTGGAGCGTGCCTGCCAGGCCTACTTGTATGATGGCATCCATCGTCTTTAGTACAGCATTTCAGAGTGCGCTATGCAGCCAGGATTCGGAATGCAGACCCATGAGCTGGAAAACAAATGGGTGAAAGCAAATAAGTCATGGAGCCATAGGCTGCCACCTATAGCGCACTTTACTCAAGCAAAGCCCGCTGCTTGTATAACGCTGATAGACCCTGGTCGTTGATGGGCGGAATTGAACCTGGGGCCTCTGGAGCTTAGTGTGTGAGCCTCTTCTGCAGGGGTCTCAAACACACAGCCCGGGGGCCGCATGCGGCCCGCGGGGTTATTTTCTGCGGCCCGCAAACTCCTTGCGGCCCCCCCGCCCTCCCCCCAGTGTTTACCTAGAGCGGCTCCGGCCCGACGCGCACCGGGGGCAGGGCAGGCTCCCTGCCTGCCTGCCCTGCCCCCACGCCGCTCCGGGAAGCGGACGGAACCTGGGGGAGGAGAGGCACAGTGGTGTGTGTGATGATGTTGCTTCAGGCTCCGCCCCCAGCAGCTCCCATTGGCCGGGAATGGGGAACCGCGGCCAATGGGAGCTGCTGGGGGCAGTGCCTGAAGCAACAGCCACACACACCCCTGAGCCTCTCCTTCCCCAGATTCCATCGGCTTCCCGGTGCGGGGGCAGGTTAGGCAGGCAGGGAGCCTGCCCTGCTCCTGGTGCGCATTGGGCCAGAGCCCACCCCCTGAACCCGAACCCCCTGCCCTGAGCCCCCTGCCACACCCCGACCCCCTGTCGCACCCCATACCCCTCCTGCACCCCGACCCCCTGCTGCACCCCGCACTCCTCCTGCACCCCCACTCACTGCCCTGAGCCCCCTGCTGCACCCCTCCTGCTCTCCAACCCCCTGCCCTGAGCCCCCTGCTGCACCCCGCACCCCTCCTGCACCCCACACCCCAACTCCCTGCCCTGAGCCCCCGCCATACCCCACACCCCTCCTGCACCCCCTGGGGGCAGGGAGGGGGTGGAGTTGGGGTGGGGATTTCAGGGAAGGGGTTGGAATGGGGGAAGGGAAGCGGTGGGAAGAGGCGGGGCTCATGGAAGGGGTGGAGTGGGGGCGGGGCTGAGGGCAGCGGGGGGGAGGTGTCAGTAAATGCGGCCCTCGGGCCAACGTACTAGTCCTCATGTGGCCCTCGTGGTCATTTGAGTTTGAGACCCCTGCTCTACTGCATGAGCTAAAAGCCAACTGGCTTGGTTAAGGCTGTAGAGCAGACTCATTTTCTCTCTCTCTTTCTCTAAGTGGTCTCAGTGCCACTAATTGGGACAGAATAGCACACCCAGGAGGTGTGTGGGTTACACTTGCACTAGTCGCGGACAGGTGGCACGAGGGGAGTAGCTCAAGATGCGGTGATGGGCTATCACTCCCCAAAGAGTCTGAATGACCGAGTGGAGCTGGGCTGAAGAATGGGTGTGTCCCAGCAATGCCAGGAGTGGAACTAGATGCCACATTCCTGAGGTTCTAACCTCCCCTTTTTACCCTCTGCTAGGATAAATGGCAGAGCTCCACTGAAGCACTGATTTCCATCAGCTGAGAAGCTGGCTGGAAGGCTTTCGTTTGTCTGAATAAGGTCTGGGTGAAAACCAAACAGGGGATTTCAGGGCTTGGTCCTGCGAGCTTTGCCCGAGCAAGATCCCAGGCTTTGGCCCTCCATTTAGCCCTTGACTGACACAGCTCATCCTCCAAAAAGCGGCCAGCAAATCCCCTGGGGAAGTGACCTGGGAAATAGCTGCTGGGTTTTAACACAAGCATTTTGATGAAGATTTCCTCCCCTGTCTAATTAGCACTAAGTAGTCACACTCCCTCTCCCCTCCCTCTTTTCTCTCATCCCCTCCCACAGGCCACAGCTATGTTTGGCAAGACACTGGAGCCCAGGTATGCCTGAGCCCACTTGACAACTGCTGGGCATTGAGGCCACAGCTGTATGTGGCTGGCCAGTTTAGGCCACTTCACCTAGGTCCATCCCAAGGGAAACTTGTTTGGCTTGCACAATGCCTCACCATGGCAACTGGGGGAGGTGAAGCACTGGGGTTAGGCTATGCTTTACTGAAGCCCAATGAGCTTCCCTTTCCCACTGTCTGAAGCTCCGCCAGAGTGTCAGCCTTGGGCAGTTCATTCTGCTTCTGGTGGCAGGAGAAAAATGGAGGCCAAGACTTCCTGATGGGGTGCCCAAAGCAAGGCTCCAAGGCCCAGATGCTCAAAGGTGTTTAGACTTCTACCTTCCATTGAAATCAATGGGAATAGAAGCCTAAATACCTTCAAAGATCCACGCCCTAATCCATATTCAGGCCTGATCTTCAGATCCCATTGGCTTGAGTGGCAGCTACAGGTGCTCAGAGGTGATGGAGGCAGAAGTAGCTAAAAGAAAAGAGCAGAGAGCCAACCTTTCTAGAAGAGTCCTACAGAATCTAACAGAAAACGATCACCTTTCTAAAGGTCTTTCAGTCCCCTCTAGAGAATTTAGTAGAGAATTATACCTTTTCTGTACAAGGGTCAAAAGCCTAGAGAGAAAGGATGTAATATTTTAAATATCCCACAGGTTTATTGAGCAATTTCTATTAAAACCCTCCTACTTTCATCCCTGTTTCATTCCATAAGAGAAGCAGCAAAGTCAATGGGACTCTGGGTGGCGTCTTGGACGAACCACCTCCAGAAATGAGGAAGGAATGGCTAGAGAGATAAGCCACGGGCCAGTGATGCCTTGGTACAGCAGTGCCACAGAATGCTGAAGCCTCAAAGGCGGCAAAGAGCTTACTGAGAACATGGTGCTGTAAGGCGCCTTCAGCAGCCGCAAGAACTCATTTTATGAGCCATAACAGAGCAGTGTCCATGCTAAGAGAAGGAGGAAAGACAGTCAGCTATTGGTGTAGGGAACTGAAAGAAGCCCTCTTTTACAGCCACTCTGCTGAGCAAATAGACTCAGACTCAGACTTTAGGGTCAGAAGGGACCATTATGATCATCTGGTCTGACCTCCCGCATGATGCAGGCCACAAAGCCGTCCCTACCCTTTCCCTTGACTCTGCTGTTGAAGTCCCCAAATCCTGTGGCTTAGAGACTTCAATTAGCAGAGAATCCTCCTGCTGGTGATCCCTGCCCCATGCTGTGGAGGAAGGCGAAAAACCTCCAGGGCCTCTGCCAATCTACCCTGGAGGAAAATTCCTTCCCGACCCCAAATATGGCGATCAGTAAAACCCCGAGCACGTAGGCAAGATTCTCCAGCCTGACAGTCATTAGCCATTATACTATTTACCCGCCATGGCACGCTGTTCCTTTGACTAAAATCATGTTATCCCATTAAACTATTCCCTCCATAAACTTATCTAGCTTAATCTTAAAACCAGACAGGTCCTCCGCCCCCACCGTTTCCCTCGGAAGGCTGTTCCAATATTTCACCCCTCTGACGGTCAGAAACCTTCGTCTAATTTCAAGCCTAAACTTCCCCACGGCCAGTTTATATCCATTCGTTCTCGTGTCCACATTAGTACTGAGCTGGAATAATTCCTCTCCCTCCCTGGTATTTATCCCTCTGATATATTTAAAGAGAGCAATCATATCCCCCCTCAGCCTTCGTTTGGTCAGGCTAAAGAACCCGAGCTCCTCGAGTCTCCTTTCATACGACAGGTTTTCCATTCCTCTGATCATCCTAGTGGCCCTTCTCTGTACCCGTTCCAGTTTGAGTTCATCTTTTTTAAACATGGGAGACCAGAACTGCACACAGTACTCCAAATGAGGTCTCACCAGCGCCTTGTACAATGGAAGCAGCACTTCCTTATCCCTACTAGATATACCTCGCCTAATGTATCCCAAGACCGCATTGGCTTTTTTCACTGCCACGTCACATTGTCGACTCATAGTCATCCTGCAGTCTACAAGGACCCCGAGGTCTTTCTCCTCCTCCGTTACTTCTAACCGATGCGTCCCCAGCTTGTAACTAAAATTGTTGTTAGTCATCCCTAAATGCATCAGCTTACACTTTTCACTATTAAATTTCATCCTATTTCTGATACTCTAATTCAGAAGGTCATTCAAGTCTCCCTGCAGAATATCCCTATCCTCCTCCGAATTGGCAACACCTCCCAGCTTTGTGTCATCCGCAAACTTTATCAGCCCACTCCTACAATCGGTTCCGAGGTCAGTAATAAATAGATTAAATAAAATGGGTCCCAAAACCGAACCTTGAGGAACTCCACTGGTGACCTCCCTCCAACCTGACAGTTCACCCTTCAATACGACCCGCTGCAGTCTCCCCATTAACCAGTTCCTTATCCACCTCTGGATTTTCATATCGATCCCCATCTTTTCCAGTTTAACCAGTAATTCCTTGTGCGGTACAGTATCAAACGCTTTACTGAAATCAAGGTATATTAGGTCCACCGCATTTCCCTTATCTAATAAGTCCGTTACTTTCTCGAAGAAGGAGATCAGATTGGTTTGGCATGATCTGCCTTTGGTAAAACCATGTTGTAATTTGTCGCAATTGCCATTGACCTCAAGGCCCTCAACTACTTTCTCCTTCAGAATTTTCTCCAGGACCTTGCACACTACAGATGTTAAACTAACAGGCCTGTGACCCGGGTCACTTTTTTTCCCTCTCTTGAAAATAGGAACCACATTAGCTATTCTCCAGTCTAATGGAACAACCTCCGAGTTTACAGATTCATTAAAAATTATTGCTAAGGGGTCTGCCATTTCTCGCGCCAATTCCTTCAATATTCTCGGATGAAGATCATCCGGTCCGCCCGACTTAGTCCCATTAAGGTGTTCAAGTTTGGTTTCTACCTCGGATACGGTAATCCCCCCTCCTGTATCCCCCTCTGTCACACTGCTAATATTCCTAATCCCTTCATTGGCCTCATTGAACACCGATGCAAAATATTCGTTCAGATATTGTGCCATGCCTAGATTATCCTTAATCTCCTCTCCAGCTATAGTCTTCAGCGGTCCCACTTCTTTCTTTGCTTTCTTCCTATTTATATGGCTGTAAAACCTCTTATTATTGCTTTTAATTCCCCTCGCAAGGTCCAACTCTACACGGCTTTTGGCCTTTCTCACTCTATCCCTACATGCTCTGACCTCACTAAGGTAAGTTTCCTTACTGATCCCTCCCCTCTTCCACTCTTTGTACGCTTTCTGTTTTTTCCTAATCGCCCCTTTGAGACGGTCACTCATCCAGCTCGGTCTAAATCTCTTGCTTACTAACCTTTTTCCCTTTTTTGGGATACAGGCCTCTGACAGCTCATGCAGCTTTAACTTAAAATAATCCCAGGCTTCTTCTGCCTTTAGATCCATTAATATGTTTGCCCAATCCACTTCCCTTACCAGTCCTCTTAATTTGTTAAAATTAGCCTTTTTAAAATTATAAACCCTAGTCTTTGACTTAATTCTGTTACTCCTTCCATTTAGTTTAAACCGAATTAGCTCATGATCACTGGACCCTAAGTTGTCCCCTACAACCACTTCCTCAACGAGGTCCTCACTACTCACCAAAACCAAATCCAAAATGGCCTCCCCCCTCGTCGGTTCAGCTACCACTTGATGAAGGAATTGATCAGCAAGCACATCTAGGAACATCTGAGCCCTATTATTGCTACTAGCATTTGTTCCCCAATCTATATCTGGGAAGTTAAAGTCCCCCATAATTACACAGTTCCTATTAATATTTACTTCCCTAAACACATTAAATAGTTCTTTATCCATATCCTGGGTTGATCCCGGCGGTCTATAGCACACCCCAAGCACTATCCCTGGAAAGGCTCTAGTAGTTCTTTTACCCAGTGTGAGTATTGCCCAGACGGACTCCGTCTTATCTATTCCATCAACTATTATTTCTTTACAGCTTATCTCATCATTGACATACAATGCCACCCCCCCACCTTTACCTTTGTTCCGGTCGTTCCTAAACAGCGCATACCCTTCCATACCTGTATTCCAGTCGTGACTGCCACGTTCCACCACGTTTCAGTTATTCCTACAATATCCGGTTTCAATTCTCGGACCAGGAGCTCTAATTCCTCCATTTTGTTACCTAGGCTTCTCGCATTGGTGTATAAACATGCTAATGTATGCCTCTTAGCCTGTCTCCCATTAGTATCGCAATTTGTTACAGACCTCTTTCTGTTCATCCCCCCTCTCCTTCTCATCCCCCTAGCTATATTTCCTCTTATCTCATCACTCGCCTTTTCAATGTTGGAATCTGGCGTGGAAATTAACTGTACATCTCCCAACCGTCTCCCCCAACTTCCTAGTTTAAAGCTCTTTTGATGAGATGAGCCAGTCTCCCTCCCAGAAGTCTATTTCCTTCTCTACTCAGGTGAAGTCCATCCCGTGAGAACAGCTGTCTGTCCCCGAAAGCCTCCCAGTGGCCATACATTCCAAAGCCCTCCTTATAGCACCATTCTCTTAGCCAACTATTTATTCTCACAATCCTATCAGCCCTTTGCTGCCCTTCTCTAGGAACAGGCAGAATCCCACTAAAGATAATCTGAGCCTCTATCTCCTTGAGCGTCTTACCCAGCCTGGCATAATGTCCCTTGATTCTCTCTAACGAGAACCTAGCCGTGTCATTCGTTCCTACATGAAGGATTATCAAGGGGTTCTTACCTGCTCCTTTTAGTATCCTTTTCAACCGCAGGTCCACATCGCGTATCTTTGCGCCCAGTAGACAGCACACCCTTCTGTTTTCTGGGTCCACCCTGGTCACAGGCCTGTCTAATCTCCTCAGTAAAGAGTCCCCAATCACATACACCTGCTGTCGCCTGGCAACAGTGCGATCTACTAATCTAGTCTCTGATCCCTCTAGTCCTAAACTGTGTCTGTTCCTATCTTCCCTTATACTCCCCCTTGTGCCTTCCTGAATCCTCTGGGGGCCCAGATTTGGTGCTGTCTCCATCAACTCCTCCCCTCTCTCTATTGGACTAGCTGCTCTTCTCTTCTTCCTCACCCTCCCACCTTCAGTCACCACTTGCAGCCCCCCCCCCACCTCGCTATCCAAACACCCAAACCTGTTCCTGAGTTCTATTTCCCCCTCACTAGCCCTCCTTTTCCTTGGCCTGCTTCTCACGGTCACATGCTTCCACTGACCTTGTTCTCCCCCTAACAATCCCCCCTCGCTGTCCTCTACCTCTGCTTCCACCTGCACCCCTGAGCATTCCCCTTCTGCCCCTCCTTGCCTATCCTCCATCAGCTGCTCAAACCCCCGTATAAACTCCACCAGGGTATCTACCTGCATCTGCAACCCCTTAATCTTTTCTTCCAGTAACTCTATAAGGCAGCACTTCATGCAAACATACTTCTGTACCGGCTCACCTGCTAGGACTATATACATACCACAGCTTCCACATGCAGCCATCTGCAGTCCGTTTGCTGCTGCTTGGCTCATGGCTGCTGCAGTCTCTGCCCACAGCACCTGGGGACACAGAGCACACAACACACCGCGCCCTCCTGCCTCCCCTTCCACCTCCCCCTGCAAACTCCCACTCAAACTCCCGTTAGCAGCCCTGTTTGCTGCCTCCTGTGAAGGATAGAAATGGGAGAAGGGGGTTGCTGTTGAAGGTGGGGACAGATGTATAGGGTGGTAAAAAACAGAAAGAGGAGTTGTTGACAATGGCCCCAATTCAGGGAGCACAGCAAGGCCAGGAAAAAAGGATTCAGGTGCCTCAAGGGACTGGGTGATATCAGAAAGCTGCAGGGGCTCATGGGAGAGGAGTGGGGGAAGAAGGAACAATTCTGTTGTGAGTGAAAGGAATCTGAGTGCTTTTAACATGCCTGCTAACTGGAGCAAGACAGAAGCAGAATGTAAACACTTCCCCATCTCTCTATCCGAGCACTGACACCAGTGGCTCCAAGTGCTAAATCATCCTGTGGCTGAATGGAGAGAGGGACTAAAGCATCTCCCCAGCCAGCATCTCCCCATCTGTTTGTTTAGAAACTGTAATGGAGCAGAGAGTGGGTGACTGGGGCATGTCCTGGCAGAGAAGGAATTATATTGATAGGAAGCAGTTCACATAGATCAAAGCAATTATTTACTTTGTGGTAACACCCCAAGTGTGCTAGGTGCCTTAGGTAGAACAGGTAGGGTGACCAGACAGCAAGTGTGAAAAATCGGGACAGAGGGTGTGTGTGTGTGGGGGGGGGGGGGCGGGTAATAGGAGCCTATATAAGAAAAAGCCCCAAATATCAGGACTGTCCCTATAAAATCGGGACATCTGGTCACCCTAAGAACAGGACAAAAATCATCTTAGTACCGGCTGCTCTGTGCCTCAGTTTCCTCTTAGCCAGCAGTAAGCACTTTAGTCTCCCATTCTTGGCTGCAACAGTTCCAGTGCTTCCAGCCACGTCATGAAGTCTACCCACTGCTTCTGGGAGTGAACAAGACGTCCAAGCAAATGAAGTCTTTCAACTCCTCACCTTCAGCTCAGGGTTCTATAAGCACATTTGATTCCTTCCTCAGGGCTTCCCAGTTACTCTTGTATCAGGGCTACAGGTGCTGGCTCTCTCTCTCAAGCTGTTTCCCCCAGGCAGGAGAGCTCCAGTGGCCCCACTCCAGACACTCTTCCCCTCAGCCTTTTCTAGCTATTTCCCAGGCCTTCTCGCTGCTCCATTACAGCTGTTTCCTGTAGGTCTTATGGAAAGCCCTGCCTTGGGGCTATTGTCATGTGATGCTCAGTCACCTGACCCAACCACCTGCCCAAGCCAAAACCCCTCTTCTGGGAGGAGGATAACTAAGCCCAACTCCCTTAAAGGGCCAACCTACCTACAGATGGAGAGACTTTCCCATGCATATTTACGTTTTTAATAGCTTTCCCCCTGCCACTGCTGTCAGCCCAGGTTCACAGGGGATGTGGCATTCAGCACTCAGAGCAGAGGGAAGTGGGAATAGGAGTCCTGGGTTCTGGTCCTGTCTCTGCCACTGACTCGCTGTGGGACCTGGGACAAGTCCCTTAGGCCCAGATCCTCAAAGGGAATGAGATGCCTAACTCCCATTGATTTCAAAGAACAGCTTAGCCTGTCTATATTGTGAGGGTTGTTCTGATACAGCTACCCCAAGGGCTGGAATTGGGGCCAACTTTCATCAAATCATTGCACAAGCCCCAAACTCCTGTTGTACCTAATTCTAGTCTCCCCTATACCTAGCCACTCCCCATGGAGCTGACCAAGGTTGCAGGGATGCACATGAGAACAGAACAGGGAGGGTGAGAGTAAGGCACTGTAGGGCTGAGTGTGTCTGTGGGAAGTTACCTGCCTCTTCCTACAAGCAAGCTGCTGCTAGGGTTGCCAGGTGTCCGGTTTTCAACCGGAAAGTCCGATTGAAAGGGGGCCTGTACACAGGGCTGGATTAACCTATAGGCTAATAAGGCTATAGTCTTAGGCCCTCCTATTTTTAGGCCTTACTTTAGGCCCTCCTATATTTAGGCCCTACTATATGCCCTCCATTCCATATTGAAGTAACAGCTGAGTGACGGTAGTGAGGCCATCGGAAATTCTTTGTCTCAGATATTTGTTTGTACAAATTAATCCATCAAGATAGTGAATTCAATTTATGGTGATTGTGATTTTGTCTTTGTGGGCTAAGTAAACATTTGTGGGCCCAAGCAATATTGAACTTTGTACGCAGAAGGCCTACACTGGACAATAGAAACCATGTCGAAGAAAGGAGGATGGCAGAAACCGAAGGAGGCCAAAGAAAGAGGGCAAAGGCAAGATGTAGTGCTGAAAGGTACTCATTCTCTAACATTTTTTCCTTCTACTAAGTCTGGTGGTGAGGAAGTCCAGGTGAATACCAGCCCAAGTGAACCTGCTGAGCCTGCACCTGATGAAAAGGAGTAGCCTCCTGTGGATTTCTCTAGCTGCATTCTCACCCCACTCCTCTGAAGACTTTCCCAGTGATAGTAATACAAAAATATCCTTCTCCAACGATCCTGGTGAGTGGGACATGACTTCTCAAGATCTCATTGCATATTGCACTGAGAAGAGCCCACAGAAATGCCAGAATCTAGATGCTTACTTTTCATTGAAAAAGCAAGAGTACACCAATCAGAATTGTTCTGACCAAATCAATGTTTGAACATGTGAAGCCTACCAGATTGGCAAGCAAGAATGGCTCATCTATTCGCCTTCTAAGAAGAAAGTGTACTGTTTTTATTGCCATCTGTTTTCTGCTACCAAAAACTAGGGAATGTTCTGAAAGGCTTCAATGATTGGAAGAATACTGCATACATTACCAGTCGTGCAATGAGTGAGCAGCATGCATTGTCAGTTAACAGCTAATGACAATGCAAGTAATATGAGTGGCAAATATTCAGGGATGCAGACAAAGATGAAAGAATGCAATGCTTTGGTTGATTACATACCTTGTGCTGTACACTCACTCAACCTTGTTGGCCAGACTGGCATGGGTTGTTGTGTTGAAAGAGTTTCTTTTTTCGGATTTGTTCAAGAATTGTATAATTTTTTCTCTGCATCAACCAATCATCGGATGATTCTTAGAGATTCACTACCAAAGGGATGCCCAGTGTCCAAATCACTCTTGGGGACACAGTGGAGTGCCAACACTGAAGCTGTGAATGCAGTTGTTCTGGGATACCCCAACATCCTTGGAGCGTTAGAGAGCATCAAGGATGATGAATCTCAAAAATCAGCAACAAGAAAAGATGCGAAGATCCTGAGTGATGCAATGCGCACTTTGGAAACTGGTATTTTGTGTGAGGTCTGGAATGATATACTTAAGCCATTCAGCAGGTGCAGTCTAAGCTTGCAAAGTGCTCAAATTGACCTTTCCACTGCTGTAAAGCTGAGGAGGAGTCTTGGAACTGTTCTTCAACAAATGCGGGATAGTTTTGAGGAGTATGAAATTCAGGAGGCTGCAAGGACTGCTAACCATGAATATAAGTCAGCCAAACGCCACAAAAGACAGAAGACATGCGATGATGCAACTGCCCACTCATTCAGTGACAAGGAGGCCTTCAGAGTTAATACCTTCATCACAATCATCGACAAACTGAAGAGTTCATTAGAACATCATATCAAGGCTAAAGGTTTTGTCAATATTTTCAGAAGTGTACTGACAAATTTTTCACCTAACATTTCAAGTTCCAAAGTCAGTGAAGGTATCAAATGTCTGTGTCAAAAGTACCCAGACGATCTCCCAGTAGATTTTACTAAAGAATTTCTTCAATTTGTTGAATTCACATCACTCTCAGATATATTGAGAAAATATGATGAAAGCAAATTTATTTGGATGTACCAAGTTATCACTGAATTCAATGTGATAGAAAGTTTCCCAAATGCTGAAACTGCATTATGGCTGTATTTGTCACCAATGATCACTAATTGTAGTGGAGAACATTCCTTTTCTCTTCTAACAAGGGTAAAAAAAATGCCCTCTGATCCACCATGACTCGAGAGCATCTCAGTGCTTTGTCCCTCTTGAGCATTGAGAATAAAATAGTCAGGTCTTTGAATTACGATGACTTCATTCATGACTTTGCCACAGCTAAGCTAGGGGGAAAAAATTGTTTGTTTGAAGAACTGAGTGTAGTGAGAGTTAACATTTTCATATTATTTATGTAAAATTAACAAATGTATGTAGATAAATGTTTGATGACTTCATAATTTTTCTTGCAATATGTAATTCATACTTAGGCCCTTCCCTCCCATTAGTTTAAGGTCCCTCATAACCTTAATCCAGCCCTGCCTGTACAGTGTCCGGTCACATTTACTGACCGGACGCCAAAAATCCAATTACCAAGGGTCAGGGGGCCAAAGGATGAGGCGCTGGGTCATCAGCCCATGCCAGCTCAACTGGGGCCACCTCCTACCTACACAGGGCTGGCCCACAACATTTTGGCACCTGAGGCGGGGAGCTCAAATGACGCCCCCATGCCCCCTTGCTTGGGCCAAAACTTTGAAAGGTCTCAATTCTGCCTTCTTCCTGTTCTACTCCTCTCATGGTACTGCTCTGCTACCTACCCCAATAAAGGAGAACTAACAACTTAAAATGCCTTGTTCAAAAATTTTAAGTAACACTTAACTTTCAAACGCCTGAACAGCAAATGTAACTTTTCTTGTCTGCATAGTAAACACTGGCGTTTTTATCTATTTGAATAATCAAAGTGGTGCTTTCTGTGCCTTCTTAGTTGCAAAGATTTGAACTGCTTCCTGCTGAAGGTCCACAGTCTGGGCCAGCTCATGCTCTGTTGAGATGGTTGCAAGGCCAACCAGACTCTTCTGTGACATTGTGGAGAGTAGATGTGTTTTTATTAACTTCAGCTTGGAGAAGCTGCATTCTCCACTGGCAACTGGTATAGGAAGTGTTAGAAGTATGCACAGAGCAACAAAAGCATTTGAAAAGAGGGTGGTCATCTTATTTCTGCACATATATTCCAGAACAGCCTTTGGAGTTGATCCTGCTGAAATGTATCTTGAAAGGGCTTTCAGTTCATCACCTAAATCACTTGCATTAATATCTCGCATGTCATCATGTGTCAACACTGTCTCTAGTGCCCTGCATTGCTGGTGTAGGTCTTCTTCAGGTATAGTCAGTGGTGAGCTGGAGCCAGTTCACACCAGTTCGTGAGAACTGGTTGTTAAATTTAGAAGCCCTTTTAGAACCGGTTGTCCCACGCGGGACAATTGGTTCTAAAAGGGCTTTTAAATTTAACACACGGTAAAGCTCTGGCAGCTCCTAGCCCCGCCCCTGGCCCCAGCTCACCTCCGCTCAGCCTCCGCCCCTGAACACTCCCCCCTGCTTCCCGCGAATCAGCTGTTTGCAGGGGAAGCCTGGGAGGGCTGAGAAGCAAGCGGCGGCTTCGTGCTCAGGCCCAGGGAGACAGAGCGGAGGTGAGCTGGAGCGGGGGGCGCAAGGAGGGCCACGTGCCACGGCAGGTAACCCCCTGCTCCCCCCCTAGCTACGCTACCCTGCCCCTAGGAGCCAGAGGGACCAGCCGAATGCTTCCTGGGAGCTGCCCCAGGTAAGCACCGCCGGGACTCCCCACCTCGCCCCCCAGCAGGTCCCTCTGGCTCTTAGGGGAGGGGAGGGGCGGGGCGGGCACCCACTACGGTGGCCCATGAGACCCTCCTGACCGGCCCCTGAGCTCCCGGCCGGGGGGGCTAGTCCCTGGCTGTTCCCCCACCCCTGCAGCTTCAGCTCGCCCCGCTGTATGCTCTGGGCGGCGGGCTGCAAGCTCGGCCCAGCCCGGCGCTCCAGGCGCTGACAGGTACGGCCCGGCCCTCCAGGCGCTGACAGGCCTGGCCCGGCCCCGCCCCAGGCCCAGCTCGGCCCTGCCAGGCTCGGCCCCGCTCGGCTCCAGGGGCTGCCCGGCCCAGCCCCAGGCCCGGCACAGCCCCAGGCCCAGCCCCAGGCCCCAGGCCCGGCCCGGCTCCAGGCGCAGCCCGGCCCGGCCCCAGGCCCGGCCCAGCTCCAGGCGCAGCCCGGCCCGGCCCCAGGCCCGGCCCGGCCCCAGGCGCAGCCCGGCCCGGCCCCAGGCGCTGCCAGCAGTGGCATAGCCAGCTTCTTCAGTGCAGGGGGAGCAAACATAAAAAAGGCGCCCCTCCTTGGCTCCTCCTCTGGCCACACCCCCCTTGGCTCTTCCTCTGGCCGCTCCGCGCCCCCCTCCCTTGGCTCCTCTGGCCACACTGCAGCCATGCTGTGCCCCCCCTCGGAGGGGCTTGGTGAGGGGGGCTGGGCGCGGGAGTAGGGGTGGCAGGCGGGCACTGCTCGCTTCTCCCGAGGGCTGGGGGGAGCGGAGCAGTGGGGCAGGCAGATCCCCTCTCCCCGGCAGCTTCCTGGTTCCCTCGGCCCGGACAGCCCAGCATTTTTTTTCAAAAGCGGAGCCTGCCGGGCCGCCACTGGGGTCCTGCAGGCAAGTGGGGGGCAGCACAGCCGGACTCTGGAGGAGCCATTTGGGGCGGCGGCGGGCACGGCCGGAGGAGCGAAGTGGCCGGGGTCCTCAGCCATTGCGCCCCACGCTCAGCACGGCCGCTTCCTGCGGTGGCTCAGGGCTTGGCGGCCGAGCGCTCCTCAGTTGGCGGGCAGATCCCCTCTCCCCACCAGCTTCCTGCTTCCCTTGGCCCGAAAGCAGGAAGCTGCCGGGGAGAGGGGATCTGCCCACCAACTGCGGACTGCTCGGCTGCCGATCCCTGAGCCACCGCAGGAGGTGGAGGCGGCAATGTTGGGACCGCGTGGGGCGCGATGGCCGAGGAGTCGGCCCCTTCGCTCCTTTGGCCACGCCCGCCGCCCCCACAATGGCTCCTCTGGAGTCCAGCCGTGCTGCCCCCCCCCCACTTGCCTGCAGGACCCCAGCGGCAGCCCGGCAGGCGCTGCTTTTGAAAAATGTACTGAGGGGAAGCGGCTGCTTCCCCTGAACCCCCCTAGCTACGCTACTGGCTGCCAGGCCCGGCCCGGCTCCAGGCGCTGCCAGGCGTGGCCCGGCCCGGCTCCAGGCGCTGCCAAGGAACGCGGGGGAGTTGGATGGGGCAGGTGTCCCGGGGGGCGGGCCATGACGCCCTCATGGGATGAGGAGGGAACCAGTTGTTAAGATTTTGGCAGCTCATCACTGGGTATAGTGAGGAGTTTTGGAATATCATACAACATCCCAAATATATTGCGTTCCTTGAGCTGCATGAAACTTTCTTCAACTGATTGTATTGCACAATCTAGCACCTGGTTAAAGAATTCAACTTTGAATTGTTGTTTGGGGTCTCTTATGGGAAAATAGCTTCAGTGTGAAGTTCCTCTGCCAACTTCTGTGCACTCTTCAGAATGTTTTGAAATCCCTCATCTGACCGGTAAGACTATGTATGACTTTGCTTTGTCCAGTTGTTCCATTGCTCCAGATATATCAAAGTCAACACTTCGGAGTCTCTTGCTTACAACATTTATTTCAAACATTATGTCATGCCACAACACTAAGCCACACAGAAATTTGAAGATATGTATGTTTCCGGTGATTCCATTTCCCTCTGCCACTGTTCTCCCATGAACAGTTCCTGTCATGGTATTATCCTCCATAATGACAACTATGGCATCATCTATTTTCCCAATTTAGTGTTTGATAGGCTTTATCGCCTCCACTCGACTTTCCCATCATGTAGCACTCAGTGGTTTCAGTGTCAGAGAGGATGTTCCCAGATGTTGCTTCAAAATTTGCCATCAATGAGTTGATGCAGAGAAAAATACATAGATGCTTTGAATTACATTAAAGAATTCAGCAGCCTCACTAGAAGCTGATGCTGCATCACTGACCACCAAGTTCAATGAATGAGAACTGCATGGGACAAAAAAAGCTCCAGGGTTTAACTCTCGGATCCATGTCTGCACTCCTCCGTTCTTTCCTCTCATGTTGGCACCATTACCGTAGCCCTGCCCTCTCATGTCAGCTATCGCAATTCCCGTATCTTCCAGCTTTTTAAGCACATTTGTCATACCAGCTCCTGTAGTATCATCAATGTCAATAAATTATAGAAAATGCTCTCTGACAGTCACCATTGCAGGGACATTTTCACTAGGTTCTGCTGTTAGCAGAATGCACCATTAAAGTCATTTGTTCCATATGGTTGATGTCAGGTATGCGGTCCAGAATAACATCTTGTTGACTTCAGATCTGCCGCAATCTTCTGTTTGACTTTGGTTGTCAGTAACTGTATGATCTCATTTTGAATTGTTTTTCCAAGGTAGTGGTGTGTGTACATTTCTTGGGTGGTGACTCTTCTTAGATGCTCCTGGAGTACAGCATCAAACTCAGCCATCAGCTCCACAGTTTTAAGGAAATTTCTATTGTTTGGCACATACAGCTGATCTGAAGTGTCATGCAGTGCTAGGTTTTGGGCAGCAAGCATTCTCACAATAGCAATGAGCCTTTTCAGAACATTTTGCCAGTACAGAAACTGATGCAATATTCTCTTGATGATGATCATCTATGGTGGCCTTTAACCTTAGTTTCATCTCAAGCTCTTTCCACCTATGGAATGCTCTCTTGTGATTTGCTGCCTTCTCATGGCATGCCAGATTTCTAGCCAGATTTTTCCAGTTCTTTGTTCCTGTAGAATCCAATATGGCTGGAACGTTAGACTGGAAGAGTTTGCAACAAAAACAGTACGCAGCATTCTGGGATTTTTGAGTACGTAAGCTATGGCCTCTCCACTTTGTCACCCTTGGGGATTTCACGCCAGTAATGTGTTGGATGGAAACTTCTGTTTTCATTGTCTTTGGGGAATATGAAGTTCTTTATTTGCTGTGGCCCATGCAGTACAAGGAAGACCCTCAGGCTACTGCTCAAGTGAGTCCACAGTCCTGGATCATCTAGACTTAAGGAACTAAACTCAGCAGCAGCTGTTTCTTGCACCTCCACCACACTCTTCTCTGATCTACACTTTTCTTCAGGAATGTGCATGGTTACATCCATTTGAGATGGAGATATGGATGCGGCACCTGCACTCTGACTAACTGGAAGATCAGGAATCTCCTCACCACTCACATCCTCACTGGGGCCAGAAGGCTCACCGTGAACATTTGTGTCTATGTATCTCAGGAGAGCCAGGGCCGCCCAGAGGATTCAGGGGGCCTGGGGCAAAGCAATTTCAGGGGCCCCTTCCATAAAAAAAAGTTGCAATACTATAGAATACTATATTCTCGTGGGGGCCCCTGTGGAGCTCAGGGCCTGGGGCAAATTGCCCCACTTACCCCCCCCCCCCCGGGCAGCCCTGAGGAGAGCTCCTTCCTGCTTGGATAGAAAAGCTTCCTTTGCTTTCTTTCTTTTTCTGAATGCTGCCCCAGAGGGGTGTTTTCTTCTTTCATACATGACTGCTGTTCTGTGCCAGCTACAGTGGCTCTCAACATTCAATTGAAGGGGACAAATAAGCAGGCTGGTAGCTGGGCCTGAGTGAGGGAAGATATCAGCATCTTAAGGGCCTAACTGGCTCCTACTACTTCAATTGACTGCCTGTTCTCCTCAAGTGGGTTCAGGGAAGCAGCAGGAAACAGAAAGCTCCCTAAGAAGCTGGTGTTAATCAGTCCAGGCTCCTGGGGGTGCTAGAGAGGTACATAAGAGGCTTCTCCTCCTCTCTCTCTCTCTGCAGCTCCTGCTGCTTTCTGTTATTCCTTCTCACCTTTTCTCCTGCCTGCCTCTTATGTCTCTTGTGCCCTCCTTCCTCCAGCACAACACTCCATCTCTGTGCATATAGAGCAGAGAGAATTACATATGCACCAGCAGCAGACACAATTTTCTACACTCTGGGTCCTAGTGGCGCACCCTGACAGTCTGGCACCTGAGGTGGTGGCCTCAGTTCGCCACATGGTAAGGCCAGCCCTGTATCTATATCTCAGGGGCAGGCAGGCTCCTGTCCTAGCCCCGGAGCAGAGGGAGCCCAACTGGAGGGTGGGGGTGGACAGGATCCAGCAAGGAGGAAGGCGGAGATTAGTGAGTGATGGGGGTGGGGCCTCAGGGTAAGAGGCAGAGCAGGGGCAGGGCCTCAGGGGAAGAGGTGGGGACGGGGGAGGTAGGGGTTCCGGCTCTCCTGTTGTAGTGTCCAGTTTTCAGAAAACAGAAAGTTGGCAACCCTATGCTGCTTCCTAAGCCCCAGTATCCTTGAATCCCTGTCAGTACAAGGCCCTGATTCTTCTTGCTCTTACACTGGGGTAGCTCCACAGACCATGACAGAAGACAGCTAGGTTCCATGGTTAGTGATCAGATTGCAAGAAGTGAGATACTTCCCCTCAGGCATTTCTTGGGTTGACCCTGGGACAGTAAATAGACAGAGTACATTCCTGAAGAAATTGCTTCCTATTTTAATGAATTTGTGCCTCTACTGGGCACAATCAGAATTGTTCAGATGTGTCTCCTAGGCCTCATACTGCTAACAGCTTATGATGATTCTCCTGGGGTTCAAGTGGCCTGTGCTTTAAGAGGAGCATCTGAGTTCTGTCCCCATGGCTGCCTGGATGTTCTGAGTGGCCAAGGGGTGCAGCTTAGTGACAAACATGAAGTGTCAGGTGGCGGCTGTTATAGTATCATTAAATGCATGTTCAGCAGCATCCCTGTCTGGGACCATGGAAAACATCCTAATCTAGCAAACAGGATGAAGCTCTTTACAAACTCTAAAGTCAACTCTGCATTCTTACTCAGGCAAAGCTCCCGCTGGAGTTAACTGGAGTTTTGCCTGCTGTAGGATGGCAGCATCAGGCCACCTGTACAATGTATAATTCCATACCCCAAACACACTCGTGTAGCTGCTATTCCACTGTGGCTGGGGGGCATATTTTGGCCACTCCCAGTGAAATATTAATTAAAGGGAAAGTTTGCAAAGGCACCAAGTCCAAAGTTCAGCTGTAGCGTTCCCCGCCCAGTTAATTTAACAAGAGGAAAAATAATGAGAGTGAAAACCTAGCCAAATAACCCTGCAGCTCAGCTCATTAGCTGCTAGAGCTTTGCCAAAATATGGTCATTAATTCTATCCAATTGATTGCTGTTTCCCTTTCTGCAGGCTCAGGCCCAGGGCAGATAGGTCCCATCCCTTCTAACTGTCCATATTAAAAACCCAACCCAGAGTAAAGATCACTTCCAGCCAGGCTTGCAAAATTGGATAGCTCCAGTGTGAGGAGAAGGTGAATAAATAGACCCTCAATGTCTGCTGAGATGGCATTTCCTTGATAGAGAGGGCAAAGGAATGCAATACAACACTGAGTCTCTGCACCTCCGGGAGCAAGCTGATTCCTTGCTGTTATCAGATGGGAGTAGGAACAGAATCATCAAAATGTCAGGCTGGAAAGGAACTTGATAGGTCATCAAGTCCAGCCCCCTCTGCTGAGGCAGGACCATGTAACCTAGATCATCCCTCATGACGAAGTCGGTATTCACCCAGGAAAGCTTATGCTCCAATACATCTGTTAGTCTAAGGTGCCACAGGACTCTGTTGCTTTTTATAGATCATCCCTGACATGTTATTTAAAAACTCCAGTGATGGGAATTCCACAACCTCCCTTGGAGGTGTTAATTTCCACGTAGGATCAGGCCTGCATACAGGCAGGGCCGGTGCAACCCATTAGGCGACGTAGGCGGTCGCCTAGGGTGCTAACATTTGGGGGGCAGTGACCGCGGCGGCCGGATCTTCGGCCGCTGCAGTCGGGGGCGGCATTTTGGGGGCGGGACCTTCTGCCACCTAGGGCGGCAAAAAAGCTGGCGGCGCTTCCGCATACAGGTTCATGTGGTTAAGCACCATCTGGGCAGGAGCACATACCTTCCCTATGTCTGACTGTGTACAAAACCTGGAACCCTCTGTCCAAGCAACACAGGCTCTGCACTCAGGACTGCACGCCCACCATGCAAAACCATACAGGGTCATGCAACTTTCACCCAAAGGGACCAAGAGGGCAGTGCTGGGCAATTGCTCCTTACCCAGAGGGTTCTCATGCGGGGTGCAATGGGGTCTATTGCCTCGAGTGCATGTGGATGGGGTGCATCCAGGCAGGACCGTCCCTAGCTATTCTGGGGCCTTATGCAGCCCTCCTGGGGGGTAGGGGGCCAGGCCTCCACGGAGGTGGGGGCTGGATTGGTGGGCAGGGGGAACCACCCCCCAGCACTCACCGGCAGCGCGGCTGGGGCCAGGTCCTTGCACTTCCCACCACCCGTGAGTGCAGGCACAGCCCTAGTGCACTCCTCAGGGGTGGGAAGAGGAGGGGCGGGGGCGGAGCAGGGCAGGGGCTTTGTGGAAGGGGCAGAGTGGGGGGGGGGGCCGCAGGAAAAGGCGGGACATGGGCTGGAACAGCACGCAACTGCGCAGGGCACCAGGAAATTTGGTGCCCCAAGTTTCCTGGTGCCCTACACAGCTGCGTACTTTGCATATGGGTAAGGACGGCCCTGCATCCTGGGTGCTAATGCCAAATAACTCTCGTTCAGCCAGTCTGGCTGAATAAGGGAAGATTGGGGTTTGCCAAAGAGCTTGTTGAATAAAGCTCAGGCCCAGCTGTGTTGGTGGGGTCAGGGAAGCAATAGGAGGAAATGCAGAAGGCCATATGACCTCCTTCCCGGAAAGGGTTCTCCCTGCTTTTGTTCTCAGGGGCCCACCTGGAGGGCCCTGTTAGATCTCTGCCTGCTGCTGGACATCCAGGAGCACCAGAGGCTGCCTTCTTCTCTTCCCCTGTGCAATCTGGGGAGGATTCTGCCTTTCCAGGAATCCAGGCCACATGCCTCCCTCTGTAGCATGTCCACCTGGATTAGGTTTGGCTTGGGGGGAGTCACGCAAAATGCTCGACCCCTCCCACCCCAGGAGGTGAACATACTGCCTCGGAGAATATGAACTCATAGGAATTGCCAGATTGGATCAGACCAGGGAGCCATGTAGGCCAATATCCTGTTTCTGTCTGCACCCACTGCTTCAAAAACAGGTCCAAGAAACACCACAGTGGGCAATGATGGAATAACCAGCCTATGGGGGCAGTTTCTTCCTACCTCCTGTCAGACAGCGATGGGCTCATGCCCTACTGCAAGAGGGATGGTCTCCCGTCTAAAAAAAAAAAAAAATGTGCATTGTATCTGTCATAGCTGTCCATGCTCTTGTTATCAGTACAAGTGTCTAATCCTTTTTGGATGCCCAGTGAGCTCTTAGCCTCCACACTGTCGTGTACATGAGTTCCACAGGTTTATATGGATCGTACTGTGAGATTGGATTGAAACTTCTATCTAGAGACCTCAAAGCATGTAACAAACCAAGTCTCCCAGCACCCTCCCTGGCATGGAGAAATATCACCATTCCCATTTTATAGATGGAGAAACTGACACACAAGGCAGTGAAGTGACCTGCACAAGGTCACAGAGTGAGTTAGAGACAGAAGTAAAACCAGCTTGTTCTGACTACCAGGCCTGTTCTCCACCAGACCATCCTCTCACTGTCTGGTGTTTAGGGGTAAGAGATTCCATGCTGCCCTTGACTTTTGGCTTCTGTATGTTCCCAGCCCCTTCCCCTCCACCTCTCTTTCCCCCCCCCCCCCCCAAGCTGGCAAACAAGAAGCCCAGCATTCCCTCCTCTACCCTGGGATGCTTTTTGGAAAGTCTCTTGTACATTCCGGGACACAATGCTACCCGCAGTGCAGCCTTAAGTGGTGTAGGGGTACAAAGGCATGTATCCTGGGCTTTTCTCTGCATGTCAGCTGGAGAGGAAAGCTGCCAGGCCTGCTATGGATTGTCTGCTGGGCTTTGTGCTGAAGGGCTCAGCAATTGGCCAGGCAGTGAAGATCGTCCCGAACTGGGCTGTGTTAATGCTTTGACTCTATGCAAAGCCAGTCAGTACATGAGCTGATGCAGGCATTCAGAGCTCCCTGACCAGCAAACTCAGAGCAACTTGCCTTCGTACGCACTTGGATTGTCCCACTGCCCTGCTGTCCAGAAACAAAGCCCCAGCCTCAGGAATGCCTGGAACAGGTCTGAGTGAGACAGTATCCTCACAATGGAATGAGTTAGCCAGTGGCGCTCCCGTCACTCCTTTGGACTGTGCCCTATGAGATGCTGCAGCCATGCAGCAGGGTGGGGATGTCTCTGGACATTCACAGGGATGTCACAATCTTTAGGATGCTTCCACCTAAGCCTGGGAGTGGAAGGTGTTTCTAGGCATGTGGGTGATGTCTTTCGTACGCTGCCCCAGCCACCGGCCATCGAGTGAGATGCTGAGCAGACATAGGGAAGAGAGTGGCCATGGAGATGGGGACCAGCACAGCAAGCTGGGGGGGGTGTTTTTTGGGGGTAAACCAAGCATAGTGCCCCATGCTCTTAGCAGCTGAGATTCACAAAGGAGCAGCTTCCACCTCCCAGAAATGCCCCCTCAGTGCCCCGGGATTGAATTTAATTTCATTAA
Organism: Malaclemys terrapin pileata; assembly: GCF_027887155.1. NCBI lineage: Eukaryota > Metazoa > Chordata > Testudines > Emydidae > Malaclemys > Malaclemys terrapin. The sequence continues at coordinate 47,972,060 of NC_071514.1, forward strand.
GATTCCAGCAGAACTGGCAGCCAGGCAGGGGCCCCAGCACTCCTCCTTATCCCTGCTTCTTATTGTTTCCTCCTCCTCTACAGGCCTAACCTAGAACTGTCATCCCATCCCATCGCTTACTTCATCCTGCAGCAATTCATGTCCACAATGGGCTGGGCTCTGGACCCAGACAGACAGAGCATGTTTCCCAGGCTTTCCTGGATACAGGAACTTGGCCGGGTGGGGAGAGGAAGGGGGACTAGAGAGCAGGCAAGAGAAGGAGTCACCAGCTCCTTGTAACAGATGACCTCACATCAGCTGCAAGCAGGTTACTCCATCCCCCTGCAAAGCTCTAGCAGTCCATGGAGAAACCTTTCTAAAGTAGAAGCTGCTGGCTGGGATCCAGGTTTAGGACTCACAAATGCATCTTCGAGAGCAGTTCAACATAGGACCAGCACAGCTGCCAAACCTTGGTGAGTGCAGATGGGACTCAGTCTGGGGCTCTAGGAGGGCAGGAAGCTGACACAGGCTCCCTAGGAACCTGCTGTATTGAACCCTCCCATTCCCCACTCAGAGGCAAAAGTACATGCAACCTTGATGGTGGCTCCCTTAGCTAACACATGAGGGACTGACCCAGTGAACTCCAGAGCGAAACATACAAGCTGCTGCAACTTGAGCTAAAGCTCTGTAGTTAAGGTTGTAACAACTCCTATCCTCTGTGGAGCATCCCAGAGGGGGACTGGGACAGGTTGTGCTCACCACCGCAGCGCCTCCTGCTGGTTGCTCCGGGAATTAGCTCTGTCCAGGTCTGGAGCACCCTTTGCAGGTGGTGTCTCACCCATTGTCTGCTCTGAAGTTTCCTCTGTCTGTGGGGCCCCACATTGCTCCTGGACTATGGCATCCTCATCAGGGCATGGCCCTCCAGCTGTGCCCCAACTCCATTGTCTCCCCATTTCCGGGGGAACTGGCAGTCTTTTGCCCAGCTTCTCACCACAGTGGCGAGCTAGAGCCCGTAGTCCAACCCCTTGCTCAGGGTGAGCTGCACTCCTTTGGCTCAAGCCTGCACTCAGGTGGAGCTGCAAATAGTCAATTAGGCTAGGCTCTGGTTCAGAGCAGGGCAGTAAGCAAAGTCTCTCAGCTCCACCTGTACTCAGGTGGGGGACGCAAATATTTAACGAACCTGAGCTCTAGTTCAGAGCGGGGCGGGAAACAAAAAGTCACTCAGCTTGGGCCTGCATCCAAAAGTCAGTTACCTTAGGCTTTCCTTCAGCTAGCCTGAGGGAGGGGGAGACTGCCACCCACCGTTTGGGTGGCAGGGGGGGACACAGGCCCTCCTACTCCACTGCATCCCGGCCCAGGGCCCTAAGGGTGGCGAAGAGATCTGCCACCGCGTCAGCAGGGATCCAGGCCACAACACGCTGACTCACCCTCTGCCAGCATTGCAGCCAAACAGGGGTCTACTACCCCTGGGCCACTTCCACACTCCCCCTCCAAGGGTACCTGTTGGTCCGGTGAAGTCAGGTGATCCGCAGGGGCCTCAGTTGCCAGCAGAAGCTCAGCGGGGGTTGGGCCAGATGGCAGTCCGGGCCAGCCGTCTGTCTCCTGCAGGGTCAGGTCATCCAGGGGCCTGGGCCAATTGTCTGCTTCCTGTGGGGCCAGGTCATCCAGGAATCCGGCTGGCCCAGGCCAGTCTGCCTCGCCCGGGGTCAGGTCAGTCCAAGCCAGTCATCTGCACTCTGTGGGCCTGCTGCCGTCTCCCAGTGCAAGAGCTCAGGGGAAGCATCTGTCCCCTCCATTGGCTGGCCACCTACTGAGCTTCTGGGTCCCGCCTTTATACTCCTAGCCCTGCGCCTTGGCTTCTGGGGAGTGGAGCTAGGGTGTAGGGCTCCGCCCACAAGGAATGGAGCCACCCTCTTCCTCTGTGTCTGAGGAGGGCCAGTCCACCTCACTACAGGGACATGTAATGTACGCTGCCCAAAGGGTTACCCAACTACAGACGTAAAGCCCAAACAAGGCTATGGAGAAGCAGGGCTGAGACTTATTCAAGCAAAACATGAAGGAAACCACTTCCTAGGCAGGCCTGGTGGAGCCAGAGCCCAGAGTGACTCCTATCCCAGCTTCCCGGTCAGGATTCAGAACAGTCACCCAAGCAGTGACAATGAAAGCTCGGAGCAATCTATCTATCAAGGTTTTAATAAACTTTCCCATCAATGAGCAAATATCTGTCCCAATACCTATGCTGCCCTCACTGGTGGCTAAAGAGAATACTTGGCCTCCTTGAAAGGAGATCTTTAGTGCTGCCTTCAAAGAAGCAAAAACATGCAGTAATCCAGCAGGAGAGAAGAACCCTATGCTTACCTCCATCCACTGTGCTGATTACCACCCATTTTCCAGCCTCTCCTTCTGTGTTAAGGTCTAGTGGTGGCACCAGTGTCTGTCTCCTCTGGCCACAACCTGGATCCTTCACCAGCAGCTTTCAGAGAAGAACACAGAACAGACTTGGCCCTGCTGATGCCAACAGATGCACATCTCCTGACCATGGACAGGAAACAGACTTCTCTATTGATCTCTGCAGCCATGGGTGTTGTTGATTATACAGTGTTTATGGCATGCATGCTAGATCTGGCAGAAGTGCACTGAGGCTGTGTTCAGCTGGGTCCACTTATTTCTAAAGCACTGATCCCAGAGAGTGGTGATGAGCACCCGCTCCTCATCCCACAGGCTCCTAGTATGCAAAATCCCACAGGGCTTGGTACCCTCCCCTCCTCTCTACCATTTGTGAGACAGCGTGGAGGAGCTGAGAGACATCACAGACTTGTGTGCCACCAGAAAGTGGAAACCTCTCCACTTTCTCCAACATCTGACTCTCAGCATTTCCTTCACCATGCTGCCCCTAGGCCTGCAAATATTTAGCAGATGGGTGGAGAGCAAGCTAATCACAGGTGAGAGTGAAGAGCTATTAGCAGGGACAGGGGATTCCCTTTGAGAAAGTTGCCAGTCGGATATCACTCTTGGCTGAGAGCATCAGACCACAGGTCAGTGAGTTGTGTGGCGTCTCAGGGTCATGCTGGACTTCTCACTGCTCCTGAGCATGCAAAAAGCCCCAGTGGTGAGGAATGGCTGCATCTGTCTTCAAACAGGCAGAAAACTATGGACTAGTATCTAGTGCCACTGAGCCACACTATGATTAACTGCTGCAGCTCACAGTACCTGGAGTTGGACACACCTGCCAGAGAGAGGCAGCAGCTGATGCAGCACACAGCCTCTTGCATCACACAGCAAAGGTTGAGGAGAATATTACACCTGTGCTTTGCCACCTCAACTGGCTCCCTCTGGACATGAGAGTCCTGGTTGTACTCTATGGTGCCTTCGGTGAATTTCAGCCTGGCTCTCTCACAGCCTGTCTCATCCTCAGGGACCCTCCAAGAAAGCTGCATTGCTCCACTGAAGACCCCCAGGTTTAGAGTCTCAGGAGCAAGGCACAGAGTTCTCAGCAGCAAGACCTTTATTCTGTGTCAGAGGAAGTTGAGTGATGCCCAAGCCTGACAGTGTGGAGAGTGAAATCCAAAACCCTTCTACATAAAGACTTTCCTCAAGGAAAAACATCCAGAAACTCTGCAGCTCACTAGATTTGTCTGCTCTCCTCATAGGTTAGTTACTATTGCACTGTGCTTCACTACCAAGATGAGAGATGCATGAGAAACACTGAGATAGAGAGACAGGGACTATGGCCAAGTCTACACTAGCACTTTTGTCAGTATAGCTTATGTCGCTTAGGGGTGTGAATAAGCCACCCCCAAGCAACATAAGTTTCACCAACAGAAGCATTGGTGTGGACAGCGCTATGTTGGTAGGAGAGTGTCTCCCACTGATATAGTTACTCCCATTCTTTGGGGTGCTTTAATTATCTCCCATCGGCATAGAGCAGCTACATGAGAGATCTTACAGCAGTGCAGCTGCATCGGTACAGCTGTGCTGCTGTAAGCTTGCTAGTGTAGACATGGCCAGTCACATTAATAGTGCAACCTTCTACCTACCTGTTATTTTCTCCTCCCCTGGAGTTCAGCCTCCTAGTTAGTGTCTTTTGCCTCTGCCTCCATAATTCAGGGGCATTAGACAAAGGACAGCCTTGTCCTGGGGGTCACATCACCCCAGATCTCTGGACCTGTTAGAGGAGCAGGGGAGAAGCCTGCCTAACATGAGCATGCTTGAGCCTGCATCTCTACGGTAACAAGTCCTGTGCCTTTGTCTTTAGCCAAGCCCCAGGGTTCCTCCTTTTATAGAGGGCCACAGACTTCTGGAAAGCACCCCTTGTCCTTTTCTATAACAGCCTCGGTGCCCCACGCATCCTGTAAACCCCTGGGCAGGAAGGCAGCTTGCTCTCCAATCCCACTTCCTTCAGTTGCATCTCCTGCCTTGCCTCCTTAGCCCCCCGCCATGCTTACCCAGATAGTTTGCTTCTCTTTGGTTGGGAGCGAGGAGGTGGGCTTTGATTTACAGTGCTAAGGCAAGGCACGGGTTAATGCAGTCATGTCGACAGAGGTGAAGGTGATGACAGCTGTGATGGATGAGGCATGAACCACCTGTCAACTGGAGTTGGAGGCAGGAAAGAGGTGGGGGAGAAAATTGCCATGACACCCCCACACTCCCTACAGGCACCTCAGTGCTCTCAGTTTACACTGGGGCTCTCCGTTTACACTGGGAATGAGAGGTGGGAAGTGAGTAGAGGAAAGGGAATGCTTATGAAGTGCTAAGGGTGGAGGGAGGTCTCTTTGTGAGTGTCGTGAGTTCATAAATACATGCAAACGCAATATGAATCTTAGAGTGTTCATGATGGTTGGGTTTGCTGTAGAGTGGTTCTTTGTGTGTGTCCAAGCCACTGAGTGTTTGCGTATGTACAGAATGCAAGCTTGTTTTGGTGTGTGCATAGAACTTGATACATGGCATGTGCATGTGTGATTCTAGGGGGTAACTCCAGTGGTGTGTGCGCACACAGCATTGTGGGCAGCAAGCATGGATTGTGCATATTTGTGTCGAAGCTGGTGTGGGCCTTTTTGTGCTGAAAGTCTCACAGCTCCTCCTGCCTGAACAGGTCCCTCTGGGGAGTGGGGAAGAGGTAGCGTCTTAGAGGCCAGAGCAATGATTTATTTGTGAAATGTCTGGCACAGACAGTTCTGGAAGCTGCAGCCGGCGATAAATGGAGCATCGGCATAGTGATAGAGTTAGCCATAGGGAGTGCAAAGACAGAGCGAAAGGCACTCGCCTTGCCTGGGGAATTATTGAAAGTTCCAAGGAACAAATGGTGTAAGGGGCCTGCAGAAGAGCCCCTAGATATAAATATGTAGGAAGAAGGTGAAATAGGGAGGTGAACCAGCAGGATCACCTCATGCCTGGGATCCTGTTCTCTATGGCAAACACTTGGAGAGAAAAGAGACCACTGAGCTCTCATAGGGTGAGCCTCAGCCATTGATCTCAGAGCACTTTATGAAGAAGGGTATTAGTCCTGTTTTAAATGCAAGGAAACTGAGGCACAGAGAGAGGAGAAGGGACTCAGCAAGCAGGTGGCAGAGCTAGTACTAGAACACGGTCTCCTGGTGCTCAGCCCACAACCTTAGCCACTAGACTATGCTACCTTACAGCCCACTATATTCAACAGCTAACATTTGATCTTAATGCTGAGTCTCTCCGGTTCTCTTTTATGGAAGCACCACTATTGCAACACAGCTTTGCTCTACAGAGTATCTGTCACGCAGACTGTACCTCAGTACCCACAGCAGCCTTAAACAACAACAGCCTGTGCATGGGATAAACTACAAGTGTGCCAAAGCTACCCAGAGTGAATGCACTTCACCTAATTCCAAAACCACTCAGACTGTGTGCTCTTGGGAGTTCAGCTCAAGTGCAAATATTAATGCTTTGTGTCCTGCTTGGAAACTGGGAGTGGGGAAGGAGCAGAAAAGGTGAATGAGACAAACTCTAATGGAGAAAAAAACTATATAGAAAATCAAATAGCAAGCGATGCAGTGTGAGAGAAAAAGAATTTCATAATCATAAGTAATAATAATTAGAGACGGTCAACATGTTTTCAATTAAATCGTTCTTCAGACTGAATACGGCTTTTGGAACCATACAAAAATGTTCCAATATTTCTTGGCATTTTTGAAATTTTCCTATTTTTTTTCATTGAAATGAAAAAATGTGTTTTGATTAGTAACCTACATTTTTCAGTCTATTTTCAGCTTTCATTTCTTCCTCCCTCTTTTGTCCACTTTTCTCTCTTTCCCAGTGGAATCTTTGTTGACATTTTCATTTTGGAATACAAAAGTTCTATGAAAAATTTTGAATGAAGCAAAAATTGTTTTGTCTCCTTCCAGAGTTCTTGGGGGAAAACAAAATGGCCATTTCCAACCCATTATAACACAATGTCTGATTCTCCTCTTGCCCCAGTTTTACAGTGATGCACCTCCACTGAGTTCAATGCTGTTACTCCTGATTTACATGAGCCTAAAGGAGATTACACTCATATTGGTAGAACCTCATTCTGCTCTCAATTATGGCACTGTAAATCCCAAGTCACTGCACAGCCCTTCACACTGAGATAGACACTTCGACTGATTAATCCTCGTCACAACCCTGGGAGGTAGAATAAAAAATAGGAACAGTTTCCAATGCTCTGTGGTCCAGGTATCCTTAATTTAAAGGCGCAGACCATAACAATAGTGTTATTGACCTAGTTGCTCTTAGACTCCAAGTAAGAACAGTGTGGTCACTTGCTAGGATCAGGTGGGTATAGCTCATTAACTCAATTCCCTGCCATTGCAGGTGCCTTGGACATTGGTGCACCTTGGTCCCTCTGTTTTCTGCCTGTGGCACACATTAGTCTCTGGAGAGCTGTAACACTTTAGTCAAATGCAGGCTACTGGGTTTAGAGGTCTGTGCTGTACAGGAGGTCAGAGTAGACGATCTGGATGGTCCCTTCTGGCCTTAAACTCTGTGATTCTGACCCAGAATAAATACCTGTGCATACCCTCTAAATGCTAATCACTGCCAACCTGCCTTGTCCTGGGGGAGGGCTGCTACCTGCTAGACCCTGACCAAAATGGGTCAGGGTTCAGATCCCAAACCCACACTACTTTTGGATCCAACTCACTCCATAACAGGCTACATTCTGCAGTGTTTGCCCAGACCCAATTGCTTTGGTCCATGCTTTCATTCTGAACCAGCCCATTTAGTCAATATATTTGCCAGTGAGACAAATTCAATGTTGCAGTCTGAGAGGCCTTGGGGTTAGGTGATCACAGGGAGGGGAGTGGTAGGAGAAAGGGTGGGCGCCAAGGATGCAATTATCTCTCCACTTACCACATGCCTTGGCTCCAACAAAAGAGCGGCATCCCTGTTGTTCTGATACCTTTGGAGTGAAAGAATGGAGATGGCATGTGAGTTGGAAGCTGGCCAAGTGCCATTAGCATAAAGATAGCTGGACTGGGAGGGGAGAGAATGAAGAAGGGGGGCTGCAGAGGGAGGATTGTTTTGCTCCCATCAATCACAGCTCCCTCCAGAATTCCAATGAAGTAGTGTGTTTGGAAAAGGGATCTGGGACTCTAGGGGGACTGGAATTAAAGGACCAGCCAACTACAGCTTGTTATTGTCACTGGAATGCACATGAATCTGTCTCTGAAAAGGGAGCAGGGGAGTGCCACAAAAGAACCTGATCCATTCCAGTGCTGAACATGCTACACTCCTATGTGAATGGCCCAGTCCCAGCTCCAGCACGGTCAAGGTCTGGCTCGACCCAATCTTGGCCTTTGGGAGGGCTGACTCCAGTGACCAGAGCACTGCAAGTACAGCACAGATGCTTAGCAAGGCACACACTCATATCACAAGTGCTGGCTTAGCTTATGCTACTCTCCTGATGTGCAGCTCCCCTGCAATGCCCCCAGGTCACTGCACAGCTGGTAGAAGAGGGAAACTTTGAGCCAGCAATACTGAAGCAACCCCTGAATCCTACAAAAATGGGCTCGGTGGTATATTCATTGCCCAGGCTGAGCAAACTGGACCCAAGGTCTCCTGCAGGAGATTCTTCCCCTCCCCCCCACCCCCAATAGCCCCTGGCATGGCCAACTGTGTGTAATAAGTGGCAGTTCTTTGCCCCTGCACAGCAGCTTGTCCCCAAAACATTGCAAGAATTAATTAGCTCAGTCTCAGAGCCCACTGTGCAGTAGGTCAGGTGTATTGTCCCCACTTGACAGATGAGAAAACTGAGGCAGAGGGAGGGGAAATGATTGTGCAAAGGCCACACAGTAAGTCAATGGCAGAGTTCAGAACTGAACCCAGGTGTCCTGCTGACATCCCTTCCAAAGGCTGAGCCAGGGAGGCCTCCAGCACCTGCATACCTGAAGGCATTCTGCACCAAAAATATTTAAAATTCTGCAAGTTTTATTTGTCAATAAATAAATATGGAGGCTCCAGCATGGCAGTGGGGAGCACAGGCCAATGGCTGCACAAAGGTGGGAGATCACCCTGCAGCACCCCCAGCCCCAGGACCCAGACTCAGCAGTGAGGCTGCACCTGACCCTGACACAGCACAAGGCCTGGGCTTGCCCCAGAAACACTCTGGGGCCCTGCCCCTCTGCTCCAGGTGTTGGGCAGGTATGCTCAACCAGGCAGGATCCAACTGTGGAGGATCCAGATGTGGGGTGAGAGAATTCAGTGTGGGACAATCTGGGTGCAGGCAGCTCAGTGGGGGGTCTAGGTGTGGGGGATCTGGATGCACAGAGACTTGTTGGTGGGGTTCCAGGGGCAGAGGCAATGGAACTCTGCAGGGGCTTCCTGGTGAAGGTGATTGGGGCTCAGCAGAGGGGTATGTGGGTCTCAACAGTGGGGGGGGATCTGGATGCTGGGGGCATGGGGCTTGGTGGGGTGGGGTCTGGGTGCAGCTAGTGGGGTCAGTGGTGTGGGGGTCTGGATGTGGAAGCTCAGGGTGATGCAGGGGATGGGGCATCACAATGGTGGTTTGAGTGTAGGGAGCTCAGTATCAAGTGGTCTGAATGCAGGGGTGGGGGTCTGGAGGCAGGGGGGCACAGAGGATCTCCAGAGGCAGGGGTTGAGGTTCAGTGGGGTGGGGTTTAGGTATGGAGGGCTAGGAGGGTTCTGGATGTACCTAGTGAGGCTTGGAAGGGGTGTCTGGGTATGGGAGGCCTGGGTGCATGGGGGTTGGATGAATGTGGGAGCAGATCCTGGTACAGTGACCCCTGCCCTCACAATTAAGGAGTTATATAGGCAGGGAATGGGAGGATGCTGAGCTTCCTGCAGCCCGGGGAGTCTGACACAGCCCCAGACACTCCTTGCAGGGGAAGAGGAAGTCCTGTCCCGTCCAGCCCAGCTGGGACTAGCAGCTGATCCCAACTCCTGGTAGGAACCACTGGCTGAGGTGTCCCCAGCCCTGCAGTGATTTACCTCTCCACCGGCTGCTCCGGGTGCCTGAAACAATGTATCTGCTCTGCTAGGGAGTGACTAGCATGACTGCTCTTGCAGCTTCCCTTTGCTTCCTTGTCAGAAAGTCATTTTTTTGCGGGAAAGTGAAGAAATCTGCAGGGGACATTAATTCTGTGCACGTGCAGTGGTGCAGAATTCCCCCTGGAATAATGTCAGTCTGTGTGATCCTGCACATGTCATTATCCCGAGCTTTTATGTTATGCTGTTCCACAGCATGGGATGGCAATTAACACAGACTCACCCCACTCTCCCCTCTCAGGCTCGAAGATCCCACTGGCACAAGTTCTTAAATAGGAGCCTGATCCAAAGCACACCAAAGTCAATGGAAAAACTCCCACTGCTTTGGATCAGGCACTACTTGCTTGGTGTAAGCGGGGGAATGGTCCCGCTATTGTGGGGAACTTTCCTGGCTTCTGCACTACCCCGGTGAAGTGGGCTAGTGAAAGGATCTGAGTCCTCGCTCCCACTTCCTTTACCCAGAGGCCTTCCTGCTCTTGAGGACTCCCCTTCCACTCTCCTGTCTGGCAGAGTCCTCGTAAACCCCGACAAGGCTGGGCCCAGGATTCCTGGGGGGCTCAACCCCCAACCCTGCTGTGGTCACCCAGGACAGGGGCTAGGGTGTCCCCACCCCGGGGTACTCTCTCTGCACTGGGCACCTCCCTGACCCACTGATCATTTCATACAATTTAAAGCAAATACAAGTTGTTTAATTAACAATTAATTTTAAAAAAGAATAAGGAAAAATGGGAAAGGTTAAAGGAAAACACATCACCCTGCTCTGTGGCAGGGAACATCACAAACAGTGTCTCTGGAACGTCAGGGGAGTTCAGTCTGTTCCTTGTAGGTCCCAGGCCTGCTTCTCAGGCCCTGTCTGTGCTGCAGGGACGCTGTGGGTTGGACACTTGCTCTGGTGGTGGCCACACGCTCTCAGGCTCTAGGTGGCAGGACCCTTCTTCCCAGCGTCGCCCCCGCCCGGTCGGGGTTATGATCCCCCTGCAAGTCTGGCTTGCAAGGCCTCTTGGCTGAGGCGTCTCCCTGTGCTGGGCCCACTGCCCAGGGTCCCCCTCACTCTCCCCAGCTGCTCACCGCACTCGGACTGCACACGGCTCCAGACTGCCCCAGCCCCAGCTCCGGACTGCTCCAGCCCCGGCTCCAGCTCCACTCTGCCTCAGCACGGCTGCTGCTGCTCTGCCTTCAGCTCCTTGGGCTGCTTCTCTGGCCTCTCTGGCTCTGGTTGCTGCAGCTCTGCCCCCAGGGCAGCTCTGCTCTGCAGGCTGCTTCTGTGACTCTGCTCCCAGCTCTGACCTGCTTCCTGGCTGCTTGTCTGGCCCCGCTGGCTCTGGTTGCTACAGCTCTGCTCCCAGGGCAGCTCTGCTCTCTCTGGGCTGTGCTCTGGCTTTGGGGTTGCAGCTCTGCTTCCAGCAGCTTAGCTCAGGCCCCTGCTCTCTCCTTAGCTCGGCCCCACTCTGTCTGACTCAGGCCATTACAGTTCACACGGAGGACGGGACCCCCTCTGGCCTCCTGACTCTCTGATTAGCCTGCCCGCCCTGTCAATCAGGCTGATCTGGAGCATTGGCCTCTCCCCATTGTTCCTGGGGACTGTCAGTCTCAGGCTCCTGATTTGCCATCCACCCTTCCCCTTTTAGTGCTGGGAGCTAGCCAACCAAAACACCCCCACTGAATGTTAGTAAGGGGGCAACAGTCCCCTTACATTGGCAAAAACTTACTTCTCTGTGGTGAAAGATTTGCTGAAAGCCACTGCTTCCCAAGCATATCCAGGGCCTGTCCCCAGGCACCAGCACTGCAGCCTCCTGGCACTGACAGGAGCTGGCTAGCACTTTACAGACCTGACCAAGGCATCTGTTGCTTAACAGGGGAGGACTATACACTGCCACAAGGGTGGTCTCAAGGGACATCACCCACAGGAAGTGTATGAATCATTCCCACTTCATCGCCTCTCAGTAATTAGCCCTTTCAAAACATATCTTACTCTTTGATCCCCTAGGGAGGCAGCTTTGTGATGGGTTTGATCATAGAATATTAGGGTTGGAAGGGACCTCAGGAGGTCATCTAGTCCAACCCTCTGCTCAAAGCAGGACCCATCCGCAGACAGATTTTTACCCCAGTTCCCTAAATGGCCTCCTCAAGGATTGAACTCACAACCCTGGGTTTAGGAGGCCAATGCTCAAACCACTGAGCTATCCCTCCCCTGAACCCCCTGGGGACTGTCACCTGATGTGCTGAAACTACCTCTGAGCTTGTTTTCCACTGCCAACTTGGGACTCCAGAACCCTGCCTTTTTGAGCCAGACACGCTAGTCTGGTGCAACACAGACCCAGGTCTGGTCCACGCCCCCAAAGCTGCAGACTTTAACCAAAAACTGCTCATCAAGTCACCTATCTCCAACACCCAGCTCCCAATGGGATCCAAACCCCAAATAAATCCATTTTACTCTGCATAAAATTTATACAAGGTAAACTCATAAATTGCCTGCCCTCTATAACATTGATAGAGAGATATGCACAGCTGTTTGCTCCCCTAGGTATTAATCACTTACTCTGGGTTAATTAATCACTTTTGTTTATAAGTATAAAAAGTAGGATTTAAGTGGTTTCAAGTAATAACAGAACAAAGTAAGTTACCAAGCAAAATAAAACAAAACACGCAAGTTTAAGCCCAATACATTTAAGAAACTGAATACAGGTAAATCTTACCCTCAGAGATGTTCCAATAAGCTTCTTTCACAGACTAGAGTCCTTCTTAGTCTGGGCCCAATCCTTTCCCCTGGTACAGTTCTTGTTAGTTCCAGCTCAGGTGGTAACTAGGGGATTTCTCATGACTGGCAGCCCCATTTGTTCTGTTACACACCCTTTTATATCTTTGGCACAAGGCGGGAATCCTTTGTGTCTCTCTAGGTTCCCATCCTTCCTTCTATATGGAAAAGCACCAGGTTTAAGATGGATTCCAGTATCATGTGACATGTTCACATATCCTGTGAGACTTCATTACTCACTGGCTGGCACCCATGTATACAGGAAGGCTTACAAGTAATCAGAGCCATTTACAATCAATTGTCCTAGTTAATGGGAGCCATCAAGATTCCAAGCCACCATTAATAGCCCACACTTTGCATATTTACAATCGGACTTCAGAGTAATACTTCATATTTCTAGCTTCAGATACAGGAATACTACATTCATACAAATAGGATGAACGCACTCAGATTATAAACTTTGTAATGATACCTTACAAGAGACCTTTTGCATAAAGCATATTCCAGTTACATTATATTTATACTCATAAGTATATTTCCATAAAACATATGGAGTGCAACATCACAAGCTTGGCCTAATCTACTCAGCACAGATATGGGGGTGAGGAGTTCCTGAGGCTAATCTTGGCTCTACCGCTGACTTGTGTGGTGATCTTGGGCAACTTACCTTCCCTGCCTCAGGTCCTACCCCAGTAAAATGGTGATAGTAATAGTTATTTCTCAGCCTGAAGGGGGGTGTTGTGAAGGTTACGTTAGTGAACATGGGTAACACAGGGCATGAACTGTCTTCCTGTTCTGTGTGTGTACAGCGCCAGCACAATTGCGTCCTGGGCCAGGACTAGGGCTCCTGGACATTACTGCAAAAGAAATCATCATCATTTTTGATTTAAAGCATTGACTATTATTATATTACCAGCTAAACCCACATCCCTGCAGTTGAGAGACCCAATACAAAATATAGTCATATGGTAGGTGAGGTGGTACTGGTGCATCACATTAAATGACATAGGCTGTACTGAGTCAGCCCACTGGTGAAATCCTGGTCCCACTGACGTCAATGACAAAACACCTGTTGACCTCAATGGCATTGGGATTTCACCCATTGGTATCTGTCAAGGCTGGATTCCCACTTTGAACTTTAGGGTACAAATGTAGGGGCCTGCATGAAAACTTCTAAGCTTAACTACCAGCTTAGCTCTGGTTCCGCTGCCACCATTTCCCAATTAGATTCCCTTCCTGGGAAGCCCTGAGAAACCTTTCACCAATTCCCTGGTGAATCAAGATCCAAACCCCTTGGATCTTAAAACAAGGAAAAATCAATCAGGTTCTTAAAAAGAAGGTTTTTAATTAAAGAAAAAGGTAAAAATCATCTCTGTAAAATCAGTATGGAAATTAACCTTACAGGGTAATCAAACTTAAAGAGCTCAGAAGACTCCCCTCTAGTCTTAGGTTCAAAGTACAGCAAACAAAGATAAACACTCTAGTAAAAGGTACATTTACAAGTTGAGAAAAACAAAGGAAAACTAACACGCCTTGCCTGGCTATTTACTTACAAGTTTGAAATAGGAGAGACTTGTTTAGAAAGATGTGGAGAACCTGGATTGATGTCTGGTCCCTCTCAGTCCCAAGAACGAACACACTCCCAAACAAAGAACACAAACAAAAGCCTTCCCCCCCCCTCCCCCAAGATTTGAAAGTATCTTGTCCCCTTATTGGTCCGTTAGGTCAGATGCCAGCCAGGTTACCTGAGCTTCTTAACCCATTACAGGGAAAAGGATTTTGGAGTCTCTGGCCAGGAGGGATTTTATAGTACTGTACACAGGACAGCTGTTACCCTTCCCTTTATAGTTATGACACGCCCCCCAAATCACAGATAGTGTTGGACGTTCGGTTCCACACTGGCTGTGATTTCTTCCTGGAGTTCTAGGAGAAAACAGAGTTAATAAGACACATGTACCTTTAGACATACTACTGATTATATAAAAACTAACAATATGTTTCATTCCAAGAACAATTGTTAACCAGTTAACTCTGGGAAACTTTCCCAGGAGAGTGCATCAGCCACTTTGTTAGAAGCTCCCGAAATGTGTTGTATTTCAAAATCAAAATCTTGGAGAGATAAACTCCACCGAAGAAGTTTTTTGTTATTTCCCTTGGCGGTATGAAGCCACTGTAGCGCAGCATGGTCTGTTTGTAGTTGGAAACGCCGTCCCCAAACATATGGGCGTAGCTTTTCCAGCGCGTACACAATGGCGTAGCATTCCTTTTCGCTGATTGACCAATGGCTTTCCCTCTCAGACAGTTTCTTACTGAGAAACACGACAGGATGGAATTCTTGATCCGGTCCTTCCTGCATTAAAACTGCTCCCACGCCTCGCTCAGACGCATCTGTGGTTACTAGGAACGGTTTGTCAAAGTCTGGGGCCCTTAGCACAGGGTCAGACATGAGTGTTGCCTTAAGCTGGTTAAAGGCCTTTTGGCACTCATCAGTCCTCTGAATTGCATTTGGCTGTTTCTTTCTGGTTAGGTCTGTCAGCGGGGCAGCGATTTGGCTGTAGTGGGGTACAAATCGCCTATAATATCCAGCCAAGCCTAAGAAGGATTGGACCTGTTTCTTAGACTTTGGAACCGGCCACTTTTGGATAGCATCCACTTTGGCCTGTAGGGGATTTATAGTTCCTTGACCCACCTGGTGCCCCAGGTAAGTCACTCTGTTTTGGCCTATTTGACACTTTTTAGCCTTAACAGTTAGTCCTGCCTGCTGGATGCGCTCGAAAACTTTTTCCAGGTGCTCCATGTGCTCTGCCCATGAATCAGAAAAGATGGCCACATCATCGAGGTAGGCAACTGCAGATTCTCCCAATCCCGCTAGGAGACCATCTACAAGTCTTTGGAAGGTGGAGGGTGCATTTCGCAACCCGAAAGGGAGTACATTGAATTCATACACCCCTGCCTGGGTGACGAAGGCTGACCTTTCCTTAGCGGGTTTATTTAGTGGTACTTGCCAGTACCCCTTGGTTAAGTCTAAAGTAGAGATGAATTGGGCATGTCCCAATTTCTCCAATAGCTCATCTGTGCGTGGCATTGGATAGTTGTCAGGACGAGTTACAGCATTTAGCTTACGGTAGTCCACGCAAAAGCGTATTTCTCCATCTGGTTTGGGAACTAGAATCACTGGAGATGTCCATGCACTATTAGAGGGGCGGATTATACCCATCTGTAGCATGTCCTGGATCTCCCTTTGTATAGCAGTTTTGGCATGAGGTGACTCCCGGTAGGGTGGGGTTCTAATTGGGTGAGCATTACCTGTGTCAATGGAGTGGTATGCCCGTTCGGTCCGTCCTGGAGTGGCTGAGAAAATTGGTGCAAAGCTTGTGCACAGCTCCTTGATCTGCTGTCGCTGCAGACGTCCAAGGGTCGTGGAGAGGTTCACCTCTTCCACGCCACCATCCTTTTTTCCTTCGTAGTAGACACCTTCAGGCCACTCCGCATCATCTGTTTCCTGGGCTGTAAACTGGCAAACGTTTAATTCTCTGGAATAAAAGGGCTTAAGAGAATTAACATGGTATACCTTAGGCTTTATGTTGGAGGTGGGGGAGGCTATGAGGTAGTTAACAGCTCCTAGGCGCTCCTGGACCGTGAATGGTCCTTCCCACGATGCTTCCATTTTATGGTCCTGGAGCGCCTTTAAGACCATGACTTGGTCTCCTACTTTGAAGGACCGTTCTCTGGAATGTTTATCATACCAGGCCTTTTGCTCTTCCTGAGCATTCTTTAGGTTTTCTTTAGCAAGGGCTAAAGAGTGTCGGAGGGTGCTTTGTAGGTTGCTTACAAAGTCTAGAATGTTAGTTCCTGGAGAAGGCGTAAACCCCTCCCATTGCTGCTTCACCAACTGTAATGGCCCCTTAACCTCGCGGCCATACACAAGTTCAAATGGTGAAAACCCTAAACTGGGATGTGGTACAGCCCTGTAGGCAAAAAGCAACTGCTGCAACACTAGGTCCCAATCATTGGAGTGTTCATTTACAAATTTACGTATCATGGCCCCCAAAGTTCCATTAAACCTCTCCACCAGGTCATTGGTTTCATGGTGGTAAGGGGTGGCAACCAAGTGATTCACCCCATGAGCTTCCCACAGGTTTTCTATGGTCCCTGCCAGGAAGTTAGTTCCCGAATCTGTAAGGATGTCGGAGGGCCAACCTACCCTGGCAAAAATGTCTGTTAATGCCTGGCACACACTTTTAGCCCTGGTGTTGCTTAAGGGTACTGCTTCCAGCCATCGGGTAGCAAAATCCATGAAAGTCAGTATGTACTGCTTTCCTCTGGGGGTCTTCTTTGGGAAAGGACCCAGAATATTTACAGCTACTCGCTGAAATGGGACTTCAATTATGGGTAGTGGCTGGAGAGGGGCTTTAACCTGGTCTTGGGGCTTTCCCACTCGTTGGCACACCTCACAAGACCGGACATAATTAGCAACGTCCTTGCCCATTCCCTCCCAGTGGAAGGACTTCCCCAACCGGTCTTTGGTTCTGTTCACCCCAGAATGGCCACTGGGATGATCATGGGCTAAACTCAAGAGCTTTACCCGATACTTAGTGGGAACTACCAACTGTCTTTGAGGATGCCAGTCTTCCTGGTGCCCACCAGAAAGAGTCTCCTTGTATAAAAGTCCTTGTTCTACAACAAACCGGGATCGGTTAGAAGAGCTGAGAGGCGGTGGGGTGCTCTGCGCCGCCGCCCAAGCTTTCTGAAGGCTGTCATCTGCTTCCGGCTCAGCCTGGAACTGTTCCCTTGATGCTGGAGACATCAGTTCCTCCTTGGACTGTGGACTGGGGCTTGGTCCCTCTGGAAGCGATGCAGGTGCTGGGGCTGTTTCCATTGACTGTGAACCGCTGTCCGCTAGTGCACTATGTGGTATCTCAGGCTCTGGCTGAGCCTCTTGGGTAGGGTTATCTGCTGCTTCCGCCAGGTCAGGCTCGCTGGTGCCCTCTGGCATTGGAGTTGTAGACGGGTTTGCAAGCGCTGGACTCAGGGCTTGCAATGGTTCTGGTGCTGGTTGCGTTGCCAGTTCCGGTTCTGGGACTAGCTTTGGCTGGGTCTCTGGGATTGGATCCACTACGGTTGTTGCAGTCGTTGGCAGGGGATCCGGTTCCACCACCGTTGTTTGGGTCTCTGGTAACACAGACGGGGCCCTGGTGGAAGGCTCAGGAACAGGGATGGGGGTGAAAGCTTGCTTAGCCTGGCTGCGGGTGACTATTCCCACCCTCTTGGCTAGCTTCACATGGTTGGCCAAATCTTCCCCCAGCAGCATGGGAATGGGATAATTGTCATAGACTGCAAAAGTCCACATTCCTGACCAGCCCTTGTACTGGACATGCAACGTGGCTGTAGGCAAGGTTACAGACTGTGACACGAAGGGTTGAATTGTCACTGTAGCCTCTGGGTTGATGAGTTTGGGGTCCACTAGGGATTGGTGGATAGTTGACACTTGAGCCCCAGTGTCCCTCCAGGCGGTAACCTTCCTTCCGCCCACTCTCAAGGTTTCCCTTCGCTCCGAGGGTATGAGAGAGGCATCTGGGTTTGGGGATCTTTGGTGTGATTGGGGTGTAATGAACTGTAATCGGTTGGGGTTCTTGGGGCAGTGAGCCTTTATATGTCCCAGTTCATTACATTTAAAACATCGCCCTGCTAAGGTATCACCGGGACGATGTTGGTTGGTGGAGACTGGTGTGGTGGGGTGAGAAGGCGTCTGGGGTTTCCCTTGGGATGTGGGTGGGGCCTTGGGTTGTCCCCGGTGGTAAGGTTTTGTTTCGGCTTGCCCCTTCTGATATTCGCTCCAACTGCTACTAGTTTTTTTCTTTTCTGCCACCTCCACCCATTTGGCTCCAATCTCCCCCGCCTCAGTTACAGTTTTGGGCTTCCTATCTAGGATGTACCTTTCTATTTCCTCAGGAACACCCTCTAAAAACTGCTCCATTTTTACTAGGGAAAGCAGATCTTCCAGAGATTTAACATTTGCTCCTGATACCCAGGCATCACAATTTTTGTCAATGTGGTAGGCATGACGGGTAAATGACACATCGGGTTTCCACTTTAGGGCTCTGAACCGCCGACGGGCATGCTCGGGTGTTAGCCCCATTCTGAGTCTGGCCTTGTTTTTAAAAAGTTCATAACTGTTCATGTGTTCCTTAGGCATTTCAGACGCCACCTCTGCTAAGGGTCCACTGAGCTGCGGCCTCTGCTCTACCATGTACTGGTCTGCAGCGATGCTGTATCCAAGGCAGGCCCTTTCAAAATTTTCTAAGAAGACCTCAGTATCATCGCCTGCCTTGTAGGTGGGGAATTTTCTGGGATGGGAAGTGGTACCTGGAGGGGGGTTGTTAGCATTGGCTGGTGCATCCTGCTTAGCCTTTGCTACTTCCAGTTCATGCTTCCTTTCTTTTTCTCTCTCCTCCATCTCTTTTTTGTGGGCCTCCTCTTTGGCTTTTTCTTCTCTTTCTTTTAGCTCCATCTCTCTCTTGTGGGCCCCCTCTTTGGCTTTTTCTTCTCTGTCTCTCAGCTCTATCTCTTTTTCTTTCAGCTCCATAGCTCTCTTGTGGGCCTCCTCTTTGGCTTTTTCTTCTTTTGTAGTCACTTTCCTGTTTTCTTGTGCTGGGTCACCCCCTTTGCAGTTGACTGAAACTGGGAAGCTCTCAGCTCTGGCTGCTGCTGAGTTAACAGAGACTTTCTAACTAGCTACTCCCGAGGATGTAAAAAGAAAAAAAACAATTCAGCTTGTAAATTCCTTTTACCAGTCAAGTTTGCTCATTTGAACACTTCTCTTAACAAAGGACCTGTTAAAAAAACTTAACACCTCTGCCTTCAGGCAAGGAGAGATAAGATATGCATCTATCTACCTCCAGCTCGGCTTTTCAAGCAGCTAGAAGGAAAAAAAAATCTCACTGGCTTTTGGGTTTAAAATGATCCCACCGCTCTGCCACCATGTCAAGGCTGGATCCCCACTTTGAACTTTAGGGTACAAATGTAGGGGCCTGCATGAAAACTTCTAAGCTTAACTACCAGCTTAGCTCTGGTTCCGCTGCCACCATTTCCCAATTAGATTCCCTTCCTGGGAAGCCCTGAGAAACCTTTCACCAATTCTCTGGTGAATACAGATCCAAACCCCTTGGATCTTAAAACAAGGAGAAATTAACCATCCCCCCTCCTTCCTCCCACCAACTCCTGGTGAACACAGATCCAAACCCCTTGGATCTTAAAACAAGGAGAAATTAACCATCCCCCCTCCTTCCTCCCACCAACTCCTGGTGAACACAGATCCAATCCCCTTGGATCTAAAACAAGGAGAAATTAACCATCCCCCCTCCTTCCTCCCGCCAACTCCTGGTGAATCAAGATCCAAACCCCTTGGATCTTAAAACAAGGAAAAATCAATCAGGTTCTTAAAAAGAAGGTTTTTAATTAAAGAAAAAGGTAAAAATCATCTCTGTAAAATCAGTATGGAAATTAACCTTACAGGGTAATCAAACTTAAAGAGCTCAGAGGACTCCCCTCTAGTCTTAGGTTCAAAGTACAGCAAACAAAGATAAACACTCTAGTAAAAGGTACATTTACAAGTTGAGAAAAACAAAGGAAAACTAACACGCCTTGCCTGGCTATTTACTTACAAGTTTGAAATAGGAGAGACTTGTTTAGAAAGATGTGGAGAACCTGGATTGATGTCTGGTCCCTCTCAGTCCCGAGAACGAACACACTCCCAAACAAAGAACACAAACAAAAGCCTCCTCCCCCGCCCCAAGATTTGAAAGTATCTTGTCCCCTTATTGGTCCTTTAGGTCAGATGCCAGCCAGGTTACCTGAGCTTCTTAACCCTTTACAGGGAAAAGGATTTTGGAGTCTCTGGCCAGGAGGGATTTTATAGTACTGTACACAGGACAGCTGTTACCCTTCCCTTTATAGTTATGACAGTATCCAGTCTCAGTGGCCAGTAGCTGATGCTTCGGCAATGAATCAGACTGTCAGCCGCCTTTGCGAGAGAGAAAGAGCAGCTGTATAATAGACCATGGTAGTTGCGAGTGAAGAGGGCTCTGCCACAAAATGCTTTTCTATGGCATGCTCCATTAGTGTCTGCCCATCCCTGGTCTAGGAGGTGCTCAAACTACAGCCCGCGGGCTGGATCCAGCCCACGAGCCATTTTAAGCCAGTCTGTGAGCTCCCTCTGGGGAGTGGGGTCTGGGGCTTGCACTGCTTCAGCGCTCCAGCCAGGGCACAGGGTCGGGGGCCGCACCACGTGGCTTGGCCCTACTCCAGCTCCTAAGCGCTCCAATGGGCACTGCTGGGGCAGTGCTTGCAGATGGGGCAGCATGCAGACCCACCTGGCTGCGCCTCCGCATAGGAGCCAGAGAAGGGACATGCCACTGCTTCCGGGGGCCGTTTGAGGTAAGCGCCACTCAGAGCCTGCACCCCTGAGCCTTTCCCCACATCCCAACCCCCTGCCCCAGCCCTGATCTCCCTGCTGCTCTCCAAACTCCTCGATCCCAACCTGAAGCACCGTCCTGCACCCCAAACTCCTCACCCAGAGCCTGCACCCCCCCCAACCAGAGCCCTCACCCCCTCCGGCACCCCAACCCCAATTTTGTGAGCATTTGTGACCCACCATACAATTTCTATTCCCCGATGTGGCTCTCAGGCCAAAAAGTTTGCCCATCCCCATCCTAGACACTACCAACCCCCCTCCATGGGAGAGGAGTCAATGTTGTTTTCTTGATTGTACTGATTTGAAAACTGAGGCAACAGGGCTGGATTGGGCAATTTCCACAAGCCCTAAGTGAAGGGCAGTACCCAGCTGCACCAGCCACCCAAGAAACGAACATACTATTGAAGCGATGTCTACACATAGACACTACAGCCACACAGCTATGACACTGCAGCCAGGGGCAGCTCCAGCACCAGCGCAGCAAGCGTGCCTGGGGCGGCAAGCTGCGGGGGGCGGCGTGTCGGTCGCTGTGCGGACGGCAGTCAGGCAGCCTTCGGCGGTGTGCCTGCTGGAGGTCCACCGGTCCCGTGGTTTTGTCGGCAATTCGTCGGTAAGTGCACCGAAGCCGCGGGACCGGCAGATCACCTGCAGAAATGCCGCCGAATCCGTGTGACCGCGGATCACCCGCAGGCATGCCGCTGAAGCCCGCCTGACTGCTGTGCTTGGGGCGGCATAAAACAGAGCCACTCCTGACTGAAGCCGTGCCCCCATAAGGTAGGCACTCACTACAGTGACAGAAGGGGTTTCCCCATGGCTGTAGTCAGTCCATCGCTCTGAGGCTAACACTACACTGCTGCAGCTGAGCCATTGTATGTTCTTCCTACAGCAATGGGAGGATGTCTCCCACTGCCATATATCAGAGGGGTAGCCGTGTTTGTCGCTTTTTACAGATCCAGACTAAGAGTTCTGTGGCACCTTATAGACTAACAGAAGTATTGGAGCATAAGCTTTCGTGGGTGAATACCCACTTCGTCAGACGCATGACATGCATCTTACGAAGTGGGTATTCACCCACGAAAGCTTATGCTCCAATACTTCTGTTAGTCGATAAGGTGCCACAGGACTCTTTGTCCCTTTCCACTGCCATAGTAAGTCCACCTCCCCAGGAAGTGGGAGATCCATCGATGGAAGAATTCTTCCATCAATCTAGTGCTGTCTACATGTGGACTTAGCGTGGCTTAACTACATCTCTCATTGTTCACACCCCTGAGCAACAGAGCTAAGTTTTAGGTGTACACCAGGCATGAGAGAGCTCCCTAGACATGGATCACTTCCCCCTCTTCCCCATCTCAGCTATGCTGGCTGCTGTTAAGGCTCTACACACAACCACATGCCTACACTGCTCTCTCCTACTTTGTGGGTGGCTCATGCAGGGGAGTTCGTTCCACTTCCTTACTCACCTGTGTAGGTAAGTCCCATGGGTCGTAGCTTGGTCTTCACTGACCTGCCCAAAGTGACATAGGAAATTTAGATCACAGCCAGGAATTGAAGCCTGGTCTCCTGCAGGCCTTTGCCTTAACCACAAGTCTCCCCTTCTTCCCCCAAGAGCTCTGTGTGTTAATCTAAGAGCATGTGTTCATAGAATCATAGAATATCAGGGTTGGAAGGGACCTCAGGAGGTCATCTAGTCCAACCCTCTGCTCAAAGCAGGACCAATCCCCAACTAATTCAAACCTCCTAAACCACCAGGAAGACAAAACTCAGTGGGGTACTAGGTGGGTAGCTTTACTGCAGATGGGCGACACCTGGCTTAGTCCTGTTGTACAGTGTCTTAAATCCTTCCAGGCTGCAGGAGATACCTGAATTTCCTCAGTGCAACAGGCCAAAACTAAAGTTAATCTTAGGTCCCAAAAATCAGATCAGGACCTAGATCCAGATTTCAAACACACTAAAATTGGATCCAGACTTTTGCTTCAAGCCATTAAAAAGCAGGTGATTTGCAAAATTCAGTTCCAGGTTTGGCTTCTGAGCCACTCACAATTTGTGGTAATTAGATCTGAGGGTCTGGTTTGAATCTTCTCTAGTCAAAACCATGAAGTGAGTTTGACGTGAAAGGGGTATTTTAGCAGATCTGTCCAAGGGAAACTGCAGGGAGACAGGCTGGGACCTTAAGCACAGTAAGCCAGTATCAGGGGGACACAGGCCAGGTTTACACCAGAAACTTTAGCTGGCATAGTAATGTCCGTTAAGGGTGATTTTTTACAACATTTCAATACCGGCAGAAGAAGAAGCCCTTGTGAGGATGTAGTTATACCAGCATGAAAGCTGCATCTACTGATATAGCTGTACCAGCAAACCTCTTCTAGTAGATATTAGCCTTGATATTCTGACAGGGGATTTAGTCTGTACAATCATGGATGTGTGGGGGGTGGGTGGGGAGGGGAGTTAGACTAAAACGAACAGTCTTTATCTTGATTTTCTTGCATGACTAAAAGTCTGGTTTGGGGGTATCCCTCTGAACCTTCTTTACAAAAGAACAAGTAATAAATGGCATTTTGGGTTTGGGAAGGAACGATTAGCTTCTCCACTAGTTTGCTGGAGCTCTATGTGGCTATATCATTGCTGCCTCAGTAGTATTCATCCCACTGGGCTTTAGGCAGTGAGTAATATTGTTCTGAGATGAATTGTTCTCTGCCATATAGATTCTCTAAAGGGATATACACATGGAGTGAGGGGGGCCTGATTCTCAGTTACATTTAGGGTGACCAGATGTCCCAATTTTGTAGGGACAGCCCCGATATTTGGGGCTTTGTCTTATATAGGCACCTATTACCCCTCACCCCCCTGTCCCGATTTTTCACACTTGCTGTCTAATCACCCTAGTTACATTAAGGCCTTTTTATGGCACTCTAGCAGCATAAAGGAGCCATAAACTGGGCTAAGACTACTACCTGTGCAGAAGGCTTCCCCAACCAGTGCAGAGCTGTCATAGAGGTGCTATCATGACCCTGCTTCTGGATCCCTGGTGTAAGGGGTAGACGGAGGGTGTGGGTGGACTGCTCTGTGAGGGAGGGATACCTCAGTGGTTTGAGCATTGGCCTGCTAAACCCAGGGTTGTGAGTTCAATCCTTGAGGGGGCCACTTAGGGATCTGGGGTAAAATCAGTACTTGGTCCTGCTAGTGAAGACAGGGTGCTGGACTCAATGACCTTTCAAGGTCCCTTCCAGTTCTAGGAAATAAATAAATTAAATGATGTTAAATCATCCCTGAGTCTGCAGTCTAACTTATACCAAGAGCCAGCCAGCCTCCTGCTAAGCCCTAAACTTGATCACATTCATTTTGACAACCTGAAGAATTGAATTAGTCAGCTCATGAGGGACTGTCCTATCCGGGGACACTGCCAAATCCATTCCAGCAGCATGACTCCTCTGTTACAGGATATCTCCTCTGGCCTACAGATTATTCCCATGGCTGTATACAGGTTGCAGCCAATGATTTTTTTAGTATTCATTTATTGTGTAATGTGATAATTAATGTTATATTACATTAATTAACATACAATGAATGTTAATTAGAGTTGATTTGTAGAATTATAAAAGTATAAGATTAATCAGGATTTAGAGGAACCAAGTATTAGACATAAGTAAGACAAGCTGAAATGCAAGACCTGTAGGCCAAAGCCTGCAAGACTTTAGCTTAGCTATTTTAGGCCTTGGAGACAAGAAATGATGGCTCAAGACAATAACCAAGAAATAACCCAAGAGATAATGGAAAAGAGGCATTAATCGGTAACATTGCAAAAGTATAGCTGGAAAGATTCAAATTAAATCATTAAATGCTGTAATAAATACGGTCTCTAACACGTGCCCTAGCTGCTGACAAGGGTGGTACATCAATATTGATCGGAACCTACCCAAGCTATAAAATTTGGGGTCCCCTGTGATTCCAGGGGACAAAGCAATAAAAAAAAAGAGAGGGCTGACACTTTCATGTACATGTGCAGAATGTAGGTATAGACAAACTCACAGTATAAAAAGGGATGCTTAGAGTAGGAAAGTGGGCTTCCTATGGGAAACTCCAGCAGGAACCACTCTCATATTGATGGTCAATCCATGAAAGGGCCAACAGACTACCACCATCTAGGACAAGGGTGGGCAAACTTTTTGGCCTGAGGGCCACATTGGGGTTGCAAAACTGTTTGGAGGGCCGGGTAGGGAAAGCTGTGCCTCCCTAAACAGCCTGGCCCCCACCCCCATCCGCCCCCTCCCATTTCCCACCCCGACTGCCCCCCTCAGAACCTCCAACCCATCCAACTCCCCCTGCTCCTTTTCCCTCTGACTGCCCCCTCCTGGGACCCCTCACCCCTAACAACCCCCCAGGACCCCACCCCCTATCCAACCCCCCCTTCTCCCTGTTCCCTGACTGCCCCGACCCCTATCCACACCCCCACCCCTGACAGCCCCCCCGGGACTCCCACTCCCTATCCAACCCCCCTGTTTCCTGTCTCGTGACTGCCCTGACCCCTATCCATACCCCCACCCCCTGACAGGCCCCCGGGACTCCCACGCCTATGCAACTCCCCCTTGTTCTCCGTCCCCTGACCGCCCCCCCTCGGGAACCTCTGCCCCATCCAACTGCCCCCTGCTCCCTGTCTTGTGACTGCCCCCCCAGGACCTCCTCCACTTATCCAACCCCCCTGCTCCCCGCCCCCTTACCATGCTGCTCAGAGCAGCATGTCTGGCAGCCGCGCCCTCCGGCCGGAGCCAGCCCTGCCGCCGCGCTGCCCGGCAGGAGCTCGCAGCCCCGCCGCCCCCCAGCCCCTCGCTGGCAGCACGGCAAGCTGAGGCTGTGGGGAAGGGAGGGACAGCAGGGGAGGGGCTGGGGGTTAGTCTCCCCGTCGGGGAGCTCAAGGGCCAGGCAGGAGGGTCCCGCGGGCTGGATGTGTCCTGCGGGCCGTAGTTTGCCCACCTCTGATCTAGGAGGATGGGAGTATGTCTGTAGGTATAACTAGTTCATTATACATGTCTATAAGAATTGTATATGTTGTAACATTTATAGCTTTGTTGGTAACTTTAATAAAATTTCTAAAAGACAGATGCTCTTGTAATTGTATGCCTATGGTTTCATGTGTTCCTATGAACTCTAAATCTAGAGCCACCGGAGGGGATTCTGTTGAACTTGAGACTGAAGCTGCCAGAGCCGAACCTGCTGAGATATGATTAACATTAAATAAAATAAAAGGCTACAAGGTCCTAACGTGGCTGGTGTCTCTGGAAAAACAGAGACCAAGGCAGAACCAGCAAGAGTGGGGAAGACCATGCTGATGAGCCAAACGGAGACCAACAAATTGGAAGAGGCATGGGAGTAGCAGATAAAATAAAGCCCTACATCCTGGTTAGCCTGAGCGACTCTGTGCCTTATAAAAGGTTGTAGCTTTGCTGTTTCAATGTTCAACCAAATTCTATGGTAAGGGAATGGTTGGCTGAGTTGGCCCATGTGTTGTAATGAAGGCAGAAGTCAGGCACACATGAAAGCTGATGCTCTGCCTCTATGGTGTGCATAGGAGCTCACAGTCCCTGTACCAGAATAGGACATTGCTTTGGGGACACACTAGTGTCATGTTCATAAAGAATCACTAAGGACATAACTGCTAGGTGGCATACCATTGACTTCAAAGGAGTGACACTGGTGTCAATCCAGAATCAAGTCAAAATCTGGCCCTCAGTGATTAGAGCAGAAAACCGCCTGGGTTCTATTGCCAACTCTCCCGCTGCTGATTAACTTTAAGCAAGTCATTCTAAACGTCGTGCCTTGGTTTACCCTATTGCAAAATGGGTTCCCATGTCCCTCTTCTCCCAGCAATGTTTTGAGGCTTAATTCATTAGAGTGCTTTGAGAGGTTCAGATGAAAGGTGCTTTGTGAGATTTAAAATATTAGTTCTATCATCCAAACAGAGAACCTGTGTATGTGTGAAAAGTAGAATTAATTGTTATTGTTGCTGTCAGATATGCTAAGATAAGACATAAGCTGCAACAGAAAAGTGGGATACTGTATGGGCAAAACAGGAGGAGGAATATTTTACAAGGGGCATTTGGCAGTGGTCCCTAATAACAGTAATGCCTAACTCTAATATAGCAGAAGTGGCTTGCCCAAACTCATACAGCATGTCAGTAGCAGAGGCTAGAATAGAACCTAGAGCCACAATACTGTGCTCTACCTACTGACTTCCCAGAGGAAAAAAACACTTCCCAGTCTTCCCTAAGGTTGGACACCTGTGGTTCATCAATTTCCCTCTGGAAAAGAGATCTAAAGTGTTTCCCAAAGCAGCAGCACAGAGGTAAATGAAAACAAATACCCCAACTACCAACCTTTCTTGGCTGCTTTCCTGATCACAACCCCCTGAGGATTTTCATAGCTTATGTGCATCTCAAGTCACTGGGAAATGGGCATGGGGAGAAGGTTGCTTTCACTTGGGCATGAAGTGCTGAAAAAGCATTTGACTGTGCTGAGTGGAGCGTTGCTCATGGGGTTCAAGACTCTGGCAACAAGGGGCTGATCTGAATCATTAATTTGCTGCAAGAGGAACACAATGGTGGAACCCCAAAGTTCCACTGTTGCTGGCAATGCAGTCAGAGTAATTGGCAAGAGACGAGTAAAGCCCAGCGGGGCCCTGAATTGCCTGTGGTAGCAGCTTGCTGTAAAAGAGCCTGCAAAGACACTTCCTAGTGATCTAGTGCATCCCTCTCCCAAAGGTTACCCATGCTCCCCACTACGTCCCCTCTCGTAATTCTATTCCATCCACCATCACAGTCTTTATTGTCCCTACTGATCCAGAGGTAGGTTGCAGCAGGGCATTGAAAAGAAGGGATCAGAGTCAAGGAGTCAGGGTTTACAGGGTTAAGATCAATACGGGGTGCGCAGCGCTCCTCCTTACAGCTGGCTATCATAAACAACTGCCAGTCTCACTTAAAATCAAAGCGCTCCATCTTCACAGAAAGCAACCAGCAGGAGATTCGTACAGCCCCCTTCCTCTCACTGCCCTTGGGCCAGCCTGCCGAGTTTGTACAGTTGTGTGGTTTTCTCTCCCTTTGTGACAATAACATAAAATGCCTTTCAAAAGGCAGAACAATTGTACTTTAAAAGGATTTACCAGTGCCACAGATTTTTCTTTCCAGCAGCCTTGAGAGGGGCTCAGGAGATGTAGAACTATTTGAGCAGCAATGACTATCTCCCCCATCACATACAAACATGTATGCACACTCATAACACATATACAGAGCCAGCCAATGAAACCCTGCATGGAACAGTTTCTTTCAAGCCCACATCAGAAAATAATACATCTCTCAGCTTATTGTTCTGAGCATGTTAAAGATCTCCTGTGTATCTAACATAGCAAGTGCAACAGGGGCATACGCTATTTCAAAATAGGTCGATGGTGATTTGGATGTACAGTAGAACCTCAGAGTTATGAACACCAGAGTTACAAACTGACCAGTCAACCACACTCCTCATTTGGAACCAGAAGTACACAATCAGGCAGCAGCGCAGAGGAAAAAAAAAAGAAGCAGATACAGTACAGTACTGTGTTAAACATAAACTACTAAAAAAAATAAAGGTAAAAAGTTTAAAAAAAAATTGACAAAGTAAGGAAACTGTTTCTGTGCTTGTTTAATTTAGATTAAGATGATTAAAAGCAGCATTTTTCTTTTGCAAAGTAAAATTTCAAAGCTATATTAAATCAATGTTCAGTTGTAAACTTTTCGAAGAACCATAACTTTTAGTCCAGAGATACAAACATTTCAGAGTTATGAACAACCTCCATTCCTGAGATATTCCTAACTCGGAGGATCTACTGTATAGTGCTGATGTCCATCACTGCCCTCCACCAGGTGGAAGCAGAACTGCTTAGCTGTGGGTCATACGTCCATGAGCTGCACAAAGGAAGCCAAGCCATCTGCGGTGCACTAGAACAGTATGTGGTGACACTTGAGAGGTGCAAGAAGGATCACATGCCCCTCCCCAGATGCCTGGTGGGGGCACATTCAGCAGGGATCCGCAGTGACAAAAGGAGCAGAACGTGGCCCCAGGCTGGGGGCAGGGAGGAGACACATGGGGGTCACGTGGGGAGGTCACGTGTCCCCCCCTTTAGCTGGTGCCCCCCTTTGTGTCCCTCCCATGAGTCATCATTTCTTCAGTGCCATCTACTAGCACATATCTATTCACTGTCTACAGACAGACATCTCCTTTTCCTGGAGAACTGTCATAACAGTGTGCTGGAGTAAGCCACTGAGTTCTTGCAGTTTTGACTGTTTGGTTATTACTTTTTTTAGCTTTGTTTTAATTACATCACTAGATGCAATGCTAGTAGGGTTTTATTTTCAACCTCTAATTGGTATTTTCTTCTCTTTACTTTACTTCCCCCACCCCAATATGATTTATTCCTTAGATTGATGCTTCTTCTGATTTGAATTTGACAGCAGCGATTCTGCAATATTTTTGATTTACTGTTACTAACATCAGTCATGAAATTTTAATATAAAATGACTAGGCAGGTAGTGAGTGGGGATGAGGCTGCTGATATATTTATCTTGAAAATGTGGCTTTGTGTATTCACCTGCTGTGAACTTAGATAGAGGAGCACAGTTTACAGAAAGGAAGAGTTTGGAGGGTGCACCAGGAAATCAGTCTGTGCGCACATGGCTTGAATACCAGTTGCAGCATCTCTGTAAATACTTCTCTTAAGAAAGAGCCAATTTAGTGTTACAAGCATGGAGTCCTCATGTTGTTACCCAGAGCACACTATATAGACAAACTAGCTGGTATATGCAAAAAGTGTCTTTGGTGTTCTGTTGCCCATTCCGGCCTCCCATTTGTTGAATTTGGGCTTGAACTTGGGTTCCAAGCTGTTTTAAGTGGCAGAGACTATCCTTTAACTATGTGTGGTAGGGCACCTAAGGCAACGAGTGCCTGAGTTATTTGCATGCCTCCATGATACAAATAATTTCTGAGACCTACTGTCACAGGGTGCTCCACTCACCACTTGTCTGGCACCTCCTCCTGGTCACTCTGGGGATTAGCTCTCAAGGTCAACACCTCTTCCTGCAGTTACATACCATCATACTATCTCTCTCAGGTCTGCAGCTCCTCTCTCATCCCAGGAACTGCAGCATCCTCTTCACATCTCACTCCTCCAGCAGGTCACTCAGTGTTCCCCCTTCTGAGGTATATCAAAGTCTTTCCTTCAGCAGCCCTAGGCAGTCTTCCCATTCACTACCTCAGGTACCACTCCTTCAGTGGCTGGTAAGGGAACCCGGCCTGCACTATACTCTGGGTCAAATCTGGGGACTCTCCACCCAGCAGTTCTGGGCTTCCTCCCCATCCCTCACTACTCCTTTCCTGGACTGCTTCACTCCTGGCTCCCCACCTTATCCTGGGAGTACCAGCTCCAAACCCTCCTCCTTCTTCCCAGGGAGTAACTACTGCCTGTGTCTGGTGCCAGCTTCCTGGCTTTATAGGCCCCGCCTGTTCCTGCCCAGCTGAGCCTGCTTGCCATCAATTCCCTGCTCCCTGGCTCTCCCTCCAGTTGCAGCCTGTGGAGTTAATAGGCCTACCTGGTCCATTAACCCCTCCCAGTCCTGGGTGGGTGGACACCCCAACACCCCTATAAATAAAAGAAAAGTATGCAGAAAATGTGTAATTCATATGTTTTTTTATAGGGATGGTGTTTTTGTTTCAAATAAGCTTTATTACAGAGAGACTGATGCCTTATTGTTATTATTTATGCTGCAGTAGTGCTGAGGAGCCCCAGCCACAGACCCAGACCCCATTGTAATAGGCACTGTACAAACACAGAACCAAAAAAGACAGTTCCTGCCCCCAAAGAGATTACAATCTAAGTCGAAGACAAGAGACACCAGATGGATACAGACAGATAGGAGAGCACAAGGAAACAATTAGACAGTATTGGCCAGCATGACAGGCAGTGGTCTGAGCACACCAGCAGCCTAAGCAATGGCAGGTTTTTTGTAGGCATCACAGCAAAGGTAAAAAGAAGAACAGGAGTACTTGTGGCACCTTAGAGACTAACAAATTTATTAGAGCATAAGCTTTCGTGGACTACAGCCCACTTCTTCGGATGCATATAGAATGGAACATATATTGAGGAGATATATATACACACATACAGAGAGCATAAACAGGTGGGAGTTGTCTTACCAACTCTGAGAGGCCAATTAATTAAGAGAAAAAAAACTTTTGAAGTGATAATCAAGCTAGCCCAGTACAGACAGTTTGATAATAAGTGTGAGAATACTTACAAGGGGAGATAGAGTCAATGTTTGTAATGGCTCAGCCATTCCCAGTCCTTATTCAAACCAGAGTTGATTGTGTCTAGTTTGCATATCAATTCTAGCTCAGCAGTCTCTCTTTGAAGTCTGTTTTTGAAGTTTTTCTGTTGTAATATAGCCACCCGCAGGTCTGTCACTGAATGACCAGACAGGTTAAAGTGTTCTCCCACTGGTTTTTGAGTATTTTGATTCCTGATGTCAGATTTGTGTCCATTAATTCTTTTGCGTAGAGACTGTCCGGTTTGGCCAATGTACATGGCAGAGGGGCATTGCTGGCACATGATGGCATATATCACATTGGTAGATGTGCAGGTGAACGAGCCCCTGATGGTATGGCTGATGTGATTAGGTCCTATGATGATGTCACTTGAATAGATATGTGGACAGAGTTGGCATCGGGGTTTGTTACAAGGATAGGTTCCTGGGTTAGTGGTTTTGTTCAGTGATGTGTGGTTGCTGGTGAGTATTTGCTTTAGGTTGGGGGGTTGTCTGTAAGCGAGGACAGGTCGTCTCCCAAGATCTGTGAGAGTAAAGGATCATCTTTCAGGATAGGTTGTAGATCTCTGATGATGCGCTGGAGAGGTTTTAGTTGGGGGCTGAAGGTGACAGCTAGTGGTGTTCTGTTATTTTCTTTGTTGGGCCTGTCTTGTAGGAGGTGACTTCTCGGTACTCGTCTGGCTCTGTCAATCTGTTTTTTCACTTCAGCAGGTGGGTATTGTAGTTTTAAGACCTGTCCTCGCTTACAGACAACCCCCCAACCTAAAGCAAAGTACTCCTGTTCTTCTTTTTGCGGATACAGACTAACACGGCTGCTACTCTGAAAACAGCAAAGGTGAATCTTAAGGAGGGATTTGAAAGAGCACAATGAGGTTGCTCTGTGGGTGTTTACGGTGCGCTCCTCCCAGCTTAGCACAGGTTCACTGCTGGCTGGCCTGCTGTGCTGTCCCAGTCACCAGCATCCACACCCCATAGACTTTGCCACATACTGCCCCCCTGTAGTGTTCCTCATTGACATACCCAAGCACTGCTATTCTCTCAATAGTGTTGCCACCACACAGCCGAGCATGCTGTAAAGGCCTCAATCCTGCTGGTGACGGGAGCAGGAGCAGGCCCCTTATAGCTAAATATGAAAGCCTCTGCCCCATCAAAGAGGTACTAGCCCATGGTACTTTCTGATGCTCTGGGGATGTACAGGAGCAAATGGCACCTCTCCTCCACCAGAGCCCTGGCAGGGCGTGCGGTGGTGTGTAGCACACAGACAGAAGCATAGCATTGTCCTGCACTGTTTCAACTCACATCCCACATCTGCTAACTCAGCTTTGTCAACACCCCCGTAGCTAATCAGCTCTATAAGGGAGAGGGAGTCAAGCAGTTTGATTCTGAGGAGGGGCAATAGAACCTCTGAGACCAGCTGGAAGGGAAAGTGAGAAAATGTGTCCTTCTGCAGTCATGAATGGAGCCAAAATTAGTCCCATTTGTGCTGAGTTTTCATGAGCAGTGCTGGCTCCTCTTACAGATCCCTCTGTGTCCTCTTCCTGCCCCCACCCCACCCCCAGTGTTGGGCTAGTCCATTGTTTCTGGCTGAATCTCACACACTTCATTCTCCATTAAAGAATCTCCCCAATAGCGAGACCCACGGGAAACTGGAATAAGAAGAAAGTTAAAAGATGTCATTTCTGCATCATCGGGCTCTGGACTATTGGGAGCTTGGTGATCAGAGCTGCATATGGCTTGCCATGCTCAGAGAAAAGAACATAAGAATGGCCATACTGGGTCAGACCAATGGTCCATCTAGCCCAGTATCCTGTCTCCTGACAGTGGCCAGTGCTAGGTGCCCCAGAGAGAATGAACAGAACAGGGCAATGATCGAGTGATCCATCCCTTGTCATCCAGCTTCTGGCAGTCAGAGATTTAGGAACACCCAGAGCATGAGGTTGTGTCCCTGACCACTTGGCTACAAGCCATTGATGGACCTTGTCTCCATGAACTTACATAATTCTTTTTTGAACCCAGTTATACTTTTGGCCTTAACAACATCCCCAGCAACATGTTCCATAGGTTGACTATGTGTTGTGCGAAGAAGATCCTAGAGCAGTGGTCCCCAACCTTTTTGTGGCCAGTAGCACATTCATGTTTTCAGAAGAGTGTGGCAGGTGCCAACGATTTTTCAAGGCTTATTTTGTATTTGTACATTAAATAATACGAAAAACATCATATTTAATATTACATAATATATTAATCCAGAGAGAAGAGAGAAGCCGCGAGGACAGAGAACACTGGCGCCCGCAGCCTAAAGCCCTGGAGTATTCTGTCCCCAGCAGGCGCGGGGCCCCGGCTTCTCTCCCCTGCTGGGCACTAGGTGGGCCCCGCGCCTGCCGGGACAAGACCGGCTCTAGGTTTTTTGCCACCCCAAGCAAAAAAATTTTTGGCTGCCCCCCACCCCAGCCTTGGGATCTCCCCCTCCCACCAGTGCCCTCCCCCACCCGCACCCAAATGCACATGGAAGGCATAGGGACTAACCCTCAAACTTGTACCTGAAAAGGGATGGGGATCTAGTAAAGAGGGTTCAGGCAGAGGAGCGGGTGTGGGGGTGCTTGGGGGCTCTACACTGGCAGAGAAGCAGGGTGTGATGTATTCGTGGAGGAGGGTGGAGGAGGAGAGGGGGTATCAGGAGGGTTGCGGGAGAAGAGGTGCAGGGGAAGGGGGAGATGGGGGAGGAGAGGGCTGGGGGAGAGTACAAGGGGAGAGGTGTGGGTGAAGGGAGAGAACAAGGGGAAGGGGTTCAGTGAAGGAGCAATGGGGGGAGGTACAAGTGAAGAGGCTGCGAGCGGGATGGGGGGTGCAAGGGCTGAGAGGGGCAGGTGCTGACAGCTGCTTCTCCAGCCCCATGCAGGCAGAGCCGAGAGGACGGACACTGACCCCCAGGTGCCAGAGCCGTGGGGATCCTCCGGTGGAACAGTATCCCCCGCTGTCCCGCTCAGAGCTGGGCTCTGCCTCTCCCCGCCCCTGGCGCTATAGGGACCCCGGGCAGGCAGTGTGGGGCTGAGGCGGGGGAGGTGTGCGGCGGGCTGCATCTGGGGGCAGGATGGGGCAGCTCCCTGGCAGCTCGGGCTGCCCAGCCACTCGCCCCATCAGAGTGCGAGCTGGGATCCGCGCCCCCAGCCCAGCCCGGCGGCACCCTGCCCAGCCCACTCGGGCGGAGAAACGCCGCACCGGCCTGGGGAGACTCAGAGCAGCAGCAGTGGCGGTAGTGGTAGCGATGGCAGCAGCAGGACCCCTCCTCCCTCCCTGCATCCCGGGCCCTGCTTGTTCCACACACACTCAGGGAGCCCCTCTCGACGCCGCAGCCTGGGCTCGGCTCCAGGGGACAGTGCTCTGGCTCTCCAGCGGCAGGGCTCTGGCCAGGGCTGGCTCCCAGCTTTTTGCTGCCCCAAGCAGTTCTCTGTCCCCGGCAGGCACGGGGCCGCGGCTTCCCTCCGGCTTAAACCGCGGCGCCGCGCCTGCCTGGGACCAAGAACATGGCGCCCGCAGCCTGCAGCCCCGGAGCTTCTCTCCCCTGCTGGGCACTAGATGGGTGCACATAAATGCACACCGCGTTCAGGACCACTGTAGCAGGGATGCAGACAGAATCCATCCCCAGGGAGTATAGAGTCCACACCATGTTCTACATCTTCCTGGGACTTTAACAAATGAGCTCTTCCCCTCTTAGGTGGCATGTTCAGAGTCCACTGTAGGTGGCTCCAGATAACCAGTGTCAGAAGGCTGTGATGGATAGAATACATTATTTTTGTGAAGCAGCTTCCATGCAAAGAGGCTCACAGAATGCTTTCCAGACAAACACAGGCTGCTATTTGACATTCCTCTGCACCTTCCCTGATGAAGCATCCTCAAATGCTTTACAAACTGAATACACACACACACACACACACACACACACACACACACACACACACACACACTGAAATGCAGCTGTCTTTGAGGTGGAGAGTGGCAACCAACTGGCACCTAAGGACTCTTTAACCAGGGACACTGTGGCAAACTCCTGCTCTTCCAGAGTGCCCTGAGATCTTTAACATCTATAGTCAAACAGGGGCTTCAGTGTTTAAGACCCACCCACAGTAAACTGTGTGGGATTGAATTTAGCTACCCCGAAAGGACAGAGTGGATCCTGCAGGGGTTTGATCTTGGAGTTCCAAGCAGGTCACACCTCATATGTGTACTAATAAGCTATCCAAGCAGAACACAGCCCCAGTTCTGTGTCAGTATCACATACAAGTCAGATGTATCCCAATAGCCTCAATGATAACTCTCTCCATTGCCTCTACCAGTCAGTGGCTAGGCACACCCAACAGGCTTAGCCTGTTTATAAAGGCTCCTGCTATGTGGTTACACCCTCCACATGTGATCCATGTGCCAGCAGAGACTCAAATCAAGAACCTTGTGGCCCAAAGGCAGCAACAGGTCCATCAAGAGACCAGACTCCCCACTGGGTAGCCAGCATGAGGTGTGCAGCACCAGTCTCTGCTGGAGCTTGCTCTTAAATGAATCACAAGGAATCACACTGGAAGCTGGATTAGAAATGAGCCACTTACCCACTTTGAATAGGCAGAGTCTAGTTACTGCTGAAAATGTCTGGGTTAATATGAAACAAGTCAGTCTGCATGGCATTGTATTAAAGGAGGTCCAGTTCTTGTATAAGCAGGACACAGTCCCAGCCAAACTGGTGTAAAACAGAATGTAGCCATTTAAAACAAAGCAGGGGGCTTAGCCAGAGAACTCCACAGGTCCTAATGACTCAAGGACTAGCCTACAGGGAGTCTAGGGCAGAGCAGGAAATGTAACTTTCCAAGTCCCAGGCTAGTCCCTAACCACTGGGCCATCCTGCCTCTTCTGGAGTATCCCTGTTGCAATGATGTCATAAAGTAGGAATTTGGGACAAACATTTTCAGACTTGGTTACCTCAATTTAGGTTCCTAAATCCCTTGTGAGGAGTTTAACTTTAGGCACCCAGGTTTGACCTTTGATTTTAAGCATGACATATTAAGCCAAACTACAAACTATTCCTCCAGGGGCTGATTGAATCTAGTTTTTTGTATGCTAGAGCCTCTACAGGCCCCAGCGAAGCTCATACAAGTTTCACTGTATGAAAATTTTGTGGACTGTGCAGGTCATTTCCAGGGAATTAATGGCTACTCCAGCAGCCACTTGGAGCTCTGTGTGGGAGATCTGGCCCCCCTCACACCCCAGCGTTCACTGAAGAAGAGGATGCTGTGGTAGAGGAGAATGGAGAGTTCTAGAATTCTACCCTGATAGATACTCTGCTCCTAGCGTGTGGGGGTGAGTTATTAGTTAGCTCTGGAAAGGCAAGGCAGGGTTTTTCTCACTTTCAGGAGGGAGGAGACTAGAGAAAGAGCTTCTTCAAAACAAATCTATCAGCTGGAAAGGAAAGGAAGAAAAGCACTTAGGGCTGTGTGTCGCTGACCTCAGATACACATATCACAACAGTATCCATGCTCAGCAGCACGGTGCAGTGTAAGAACTGCAAAGAACTGCAGGAGACTGGCCTGTGAGGCATTTACTATCTCTGTACAGCATCCAGTACAATGGGGCTGTGACCCCAGCTGGGGCCTCGAGGTGCTATTGTCATGCAAATAGCAATAAACTGGGCAGCCTTCCCAGCTGCTGGATTCCACCAAGACCCCAAACCCCCATCCACTGACCTCGAGGCCAACAGCCTAAGCTTCCTAAATGAGCAGAAAATGATTCAATAGGATCATCTGTGATTTGCTTATTTGCAGCTTTCCTATGGGAAATTTCCTATTCCTATGGGAATAGCCTTTCAAATACGCAGGAGGTCCAGCTAGCCGCCATGTTTCCGGGAAAAGAAACAACAGAGCCATGGTTAATGATGTTGACATTGTAGAGCTCCGAATTAGGTTTCAAACTTAACACCCCCTTAAGATGAACTATGAAATTTCACACCTTCAGCTACTGTTTGCGGCTGACAGCAAACTCAGAAATGCCTCCATTCACATCCAGGCTTTCCAGCACCAGTAGGGCTAGGAACTCAGCTTGCAGGCTGATGGGAATGGTTTAGAGGTCATGATGGCTAGATCCCACTTGCTGGCAGTGCCCAGATGGTGTTATCATCTGATGGCAGCACAGTAGGTGGCCTGTGTGAAATGAGTTGGTGAGTCTCCATCCAGGTCCCAATGGGCAGGCAGCCACGTCACAGCCACCACAAAGCTGGTAGGCTCCATAGAGAGGGCAAAGGAATGAATGGGCTGCAGGGACTGAACTCCCCACCTTCTCTCCCTCTGAATCTCGCTGGCAGGGCAGCAGAGAATGCTTGCTGGTTCTACCCCTGTTCTGAGAGCAAGGAGGGGGTCTTTAGTCACCAGGGCTTCTCTCACCACCAGCACTAAATCCACTTTTTAGATCTGTCAGAGAAGAGATGGATCAGGACAAAGTCTGAGGCTGCTTCAGCTCTAAGTTCCTGCTGTCAGCTTCAGAGTGCTCCCTGCATTGGGAAGGGCCTGGTGTGTAGCTGTCACCACGGCAGAGTGTGTGCTGAGAGCTCTCCTAGGAACTGAGTAACCACATTCCTGGACGGGCTGTGAGTTGAGACTGTGTGGCTGCCGATCTGGAATTTCCCAGCTATGCAGTGGAACCAAACCTATTTACAAGGATCTAGTGCTCAAAACAACACCACTTCATATTTCCAGAGAGAAGCAGCCAGGTCTTCCACAATAAGAGCCTGTACAGTTCTAGCAGAACTGGGGCTGAGCCTGATGCAAATACCGCAGGACCCTAGCAACATTTGAAATCAAGATCTGGGCTTCACAGCTCAGACCCCTCTAAACAAAACCACAAGAAAGCATCAACTCAGCTGGTACCATTTACAAACACAATTCTATCTAGCTGAAGTTCTCATCTGACCCCAACTGCCAGAGCATCCAAGCAAGCTTGCAATACTTAATATATTCATCCTCACAACACCCCCTCAGGCAGAACAGTGCTTTTATCCCCATTGTACAGATGGAGAACTGAGGCACAGAGACATTAAGTGACTTACCCAAGGAAGTCTGGGATAAAGCAGGGAATTGAACCCAAGTCTCTCAGGCTAGCACCACAACTGATCTATTCTCATAGAGCAGGAATAGGGCTGTCCTGTATTAGGTGCACACACCCCTCCCACAGTGGGCACTCAGCAGGCTGTTGTTTGGAGCCCACTTCACCAGTCCCTGGGTGCCCTTTAAGCTTCCTGACTGTGAACAGAATCCAGGCACTGCCCCCAGCTGGGGTCTTTAGGCACATTCTTGGGGTGCAGATAGGGTGACCAGACAGCAAATGTGAAAAATCGGGACAGGGGGTGGGGGGTAATAGGAGCCTATTCAAGAAAAAGGCCCAAAAATCAGGACTGTCCCTATAAAATCGGGACATCCAGTCACCCTAGGTGCAGATCCTCTGTCTGACAGCTGAACAACCAGATCCGAGCTACCAAGTCCCTGCGACCAGTGCTGACCCAGTAGCTTAAAAACACATCTTTCTTCAGAGTTTGACCTTGTGAGCACTGCAGTTTTAAAGTTCCTCTCTTCAGAGGCACATGGAAGCGAAGCAGATACATAGATATTGCATAGGATTCTAAACAACATTACTCTTTACTTAAGTAGCACAAGAAATACATAGATCTACACAAAATAATAAAAAAAATCTATATATCTTTCCCTGCCTCCGTTTCCTCACCACCCAGGAGAGTGCTCTGGGCTGTGGCAGGCCCTTCCGAGCAGTCCTGGACCCCCCTGCAGTACACGGCTTCTTTTCTGAATCATGCCCTTTCTCTCTTGCTCTGACCTCTATCGTCAGTGCCCTTCCACTCTCCTGCCCAGGCTTTCACTGCTTCTGCTTGTGGTCACTTGTGCTTCTTAAAATGGCTGCTGAGAGACCCTCTAGTCTATAACCATCCACCCCCTTTGTCAAGTAGTGCTCCATTCAGTCTCAGCAGGTGATCAAAATCCCTCACCAGGTGATCCATTACTTAGTTACCAGCCCAGACTGGTTCTTCTGGGCAGCAGCAGCTCTATGTCCAAGGGTGCTTCTGTTTGAATAGAAGATGATCAAGATTTAACAACCCTCCAATATTAGACCCAGGATCCCATACTTTGGAATTTCAGTCCAATATGGAGAGGAAAGGACAACAGCATAGGCAGCAAACCATTCAAAATGGAGTTTGCAACCTGGCACAGAGCCATACAGAGTGTTCATAATCTCACTTGTACGTCGATAGATCCCCACATCATCACATAGGATTTGCTGCTCCCGATCAGAGCGGTGCCTCTACTGATCCATTTACAAAATGCTCAGTCATGCCAACCACTATATATAGGAGGGAGGGTATTTTTAGTTAGATATATACATCATTGTTCTACTTAGTCCCTCTAAAAGCTTTCCCGGTCCAATGCATTTCAAGGAAAAGAAAGGTCTTGTCCCTGTTTTTTTCTCCCCAGATGTTCCCATTTGTAGCTTTCTGATGTTGGCAGGTGTATCTCTGGTCCATCTAGTCTGGTTTCATGCCTCTGACAGTGGCCAATACCTGGTCTTTCTGAGGAAAGCTGGAGAAAAAAACAACAACCAATGAACCAAATTAATCCCTGCTGTAACTCTATAGACTTCTACAGGATTACACAGTGATGCATTTGCCTCAATGCACCTGTGCATGTGGAGGACCATGTCCTTCATGACCCCCTTTATTTATGCCCTGAAACATGAGCTTTGAGTGCTCTGAACTTAGACCCAGATCCTCAGATGTATTTAGGCTCCTAACTTTCATTGAAATCAATGGAAGTTAGGAGCCTAAATAACTTTGAGGAGTCTTTTTAACTCCCTGCCACAGCATTTGACTCAGTGACCTCCTGCAGCAGTGAGTTGTACACACCACCCAGGGTATGGAGGGCTTCTTTATATCTCTTTTAAATGCACCTGCCATTAGTTTCTGTGAGTGACTGTCTTGTGACTCTCTCTCATTACTGCTTAACTCCAGGTCCTTTTCTCCTATGTGCCCATATTCACCCAGTTCTGTAGTTTTCTTAAACAAGTTAGATTTCTAAAATCAAGTTAGGTGGCCGAGGAAACAGAGACCGAAAGCAGATTGGCTCACTGAGCCAAATGCAATCTCCTAGACAAGACTTATAGGAACTGATGGCTTGACAAGAGCAACTCAGACCAGAGGACCATATTGTCTAGTACCCCATCTCTGACAATAGTGAGCCCTAGTGGAAGGGCAAGAAACTGCCAGAGGGAATTATGAGATAATCTCTCTTTAGGGAAGTCTCCTCCTAACCCTAGAGATTGGCTTAAGCCTCGATGCAGGAGGCTTTGTGTCCCATCCAGAATCTATTTACTATTATAACTCACATTGACATCAATGGGAGAAAGACTGAGCCACAGAACTTTAAAAGTAAGACTCGTCCCCATAGAAACGGATCTGTGAAAGCATTATACTTAGTTGTTAATGTACAGTGCATGCTGTCTCCCCAAACATGGCTGAAAGCTGCCATCTCACAGCCCCCCGCCCCCCATGCATGTGGTAGCTCCTGGAAGGAACGTGCCCCTCTAAAGAGAACTTGGCTTAGTTAGCGCTAAGTTCTCTTTGAAGATCTGGATAATGTATAAGGGCCAGCTTGATGGAATATTCATATCTACTCTGCCTTCAAACACATCCCTTCCTGATACTGCCATCTCCTTAGGACTAGCTGCAGTCCCACCTCACACACACACTCCACTCCTCCTTAGTGCAGGGGCTGCCAACATCAGACATTTCAAAATGTTAACCTGCTGGCAGGGAGTAGCCGCAGGACTCTGTTTGGCTAGCTCACCTACAACTGTCAGCATGCTGTCATGTGGCCAGTGTCTTCAGCAGCTGC
The DNA here is from genome assembly GCF_027887155.1 of Malaclemys terrapin pileata. Taxonomy (NCBI): domain Eukaryota; kingdom Metazoa; phylum Chordata; order Testudines; family Emydidae; genus Malaclemys; species Malaclemys terrapin. Next base: position 48,013,049 of record NC_071514.1, read on the forward strand.
TTGTTTATAGCCTAGACAGTATTAATCTCTCATTGATTTTCAGTAGGAATTTTCCTGAATGAGGGCCAGAGGATGTAGGAGCTACTCGGGATGTAGGTATCCCATCTTTACAACTCACGTGATGGCCTTTGATAAAGAAGAAGGTAAGTTTGACCCTGCCTGACACCCACAGGTCCAGGAAGTAGCAGCTGCAGTAATACTTAGCTCTAACCTAGCACTCTCCCGCTATAGATTTCAAGGCACTTTACAAAGGAGATTGGTAGCATTACCCCCATTTCAGAGATGGGGAAATTGCAGCACTGAGAGATTAAATGACTTGCCCAAGGCCAGTGACAAATCCAAGCATGGAACTGAGGCTTCCTGCAGCCTGGCCAGAAGCTTTCTGCAGCTCCATCCCCCAATGTGGTAAATGCATGTAACAATCACACCTCAGTCCTGCGCCTCCTCCACATCTTGGCTGGATGAAATCCACCACATCTGTGGGACTCTGGGAATGGAATGCTGGAACAATGCACACACTTCTTCCCCTGTATAAGAGGCATGGCCACACTCACCTATGGAAACACATCTGCTCCCAGCCCGGTGAATAACATGTTTTACAGCTACTTTTCACTCCATACGGGTGACATGAGGCGGGTCATCCCAGAGGAAATAACTCACTAGCTCTTTCCCAGACTGCAGACAGATGCTCACTTTGCTGAGTTAGCTGCACCCTGTTCATGGTCAATAAACAATAAGTTGGCCCTTCTTACTTGTGGTTCTTCTTTGATAAGCTCTATATATACTTCCAGCTATATGTGCCTCCCTAAGAGATCAGGGATCTCAAGAGGTCTCAAATTGCTCAGTGGTGGAATTTGAGCAGTTGGCGTGATCAGTTCATGCCCTGGGTGGCCAGGAAGAGAGATCCAATCAGAGAAGCAGGGAGGCACCTCAGAACTGAGCAAACACAATGACTAGACCCCCTTCTTCCACTCAGAGCGGATGATCTCTTCACACTGGACAACATGAGGAAGCTCAGAACTGAATGAACATGGCACCTGGTTTCCCTGCTCACTGCAAGAGAGGGCGATCCTTAGGCTCTGCATCAGGGTTGGGAGATCCATTGTCAGAGGAAGGCAAACTCAGTTCTCAGAAAGCATTTCATGCAAACTTCCACCCCTAACGCCCTCCATGCGCGGATCTCAAAGCACTATACAAACACTAGGCATTCTCAACTCAGCTGGCCAATCAGGAGAAACTGTCACAAAGTGGTTATGTCATATGTAACCTATAAGATGGCACAGGTTGGGAAATAATTAGCCTAGATGTAGAGGAGTATAGGAAATTAAAGTTGCTAGTGTGAAAAAATTAGAGATAAATTGGAGATACAGTGTTATGGCAAAGTAAGAGTTAGCAAGGCTCTGACCCAGGGTTATGTTACTGTTATGTTAAGGTTATAACTAGTTTGAGCAGGATTATTAAGACTTGTGAATGTTCTATTAACATGCTATCTATATTTATAGTATGGGAAGGGCACTGGTGCAGATGTTAATTGAAATACATGTAATGTAAAGAGCTATTAAAAAGGGGCAGAAATATAATTATGATAAAGTGTAGTTTAATATTAATTAGTATTAATTAGTAGAAAAAGAGTAGGTTTGCTAAATTGAGGAGCGCTCCAATTAATACCCAAAGGGATCCATTAGGTGCCAGGGTAATAAGGCTGTACTTCACTCTGTTGTCAGTGGACTGAGCACTCCTTGATACACTATTTCATCATTGAGTGTCAGTGGTAATTGCATGCCCATCTGCTTACCCAATCACTCTACTAAACACATTTTGTGTAACTGACATAGAGGCTTGAACCTGGGGTTTTATGCATCCTTGTCTTTAACAACTCAATACTGATTGGGAACATTTCAACCTAAAGGTTACTATGTGCCAAGGGCACACCCAATGTTGACCAATAGGTGGTCTTGTGGTTAGGGCCAGAGGTGGATTAAGTTGTACTGGGGCCCTGGTCACAAAGAGCAGTTGAGCCTCCCACACCTTGGGGGCTCAGAGGTGCTGGAACTGGGGAAGGGCAGGAGGGCCAAGCCTGCCCACTTTTTAACATGGGAGTATTGACCTCAGGCTGGTGAGAAGTGGCGGTGCCGGCAAGGGCTGCCCTTTGTGGCAGTGGAGCTGATACGGTGATCAGCTTCCCTGCCATGAAGCGCAGACCCTGCTAGCAGCACATTCGCCGTGGTGCCCCACACCCTGGCCAGGCTGGAAGCTGGAGCTCCCCACAGCAGCACGGGCTCCCTGGGTGGCTCTTATCACAGCCTGGCTCTGGCTTCCAGCCTGGCCAGGGGGCAGGACCTCAGGGGGAAAACAGGGGGAGAGGAGGAGGAGGGAGCAGAGCCCTGGGGGAAAGAGGAGGAGCAGGGGGCGGGACCACAGTTCTGGCACCAGTGCGCCCCGCCCCCACACTAGTTCTGGGGCCTCCAAATTGGCCAGAGCCCCTGGGCACGGGCCCCATGGGCTCGTGCATTAATCTGCCATTGGTTAGAGCCCCGCATGGACTGCACTCTACCACACGATCCCTGTGGGACCGTGGGACAGTCACTTCAGCCCAGCTCCTCAGAGGTATTTAGGCACTTATCTCTCATTTAAATCAATGGGAGTTCAGCTCCTCAGTAATTTTGAGAGTCTGTGCCTTAATCGCTCTGCATCTCAATTCTCCACTTGTAGACTGGAGAATAATACTCATTCCTTTCTCCCACACATTGTCTGCCCTGCCTCTTTAGATCAGAAACTCTTAGAGCAAAGGCTTGTCTCTTACTATGTGCATGTACCATGCGTAGCACACTGGGTCCTGCTCAGATGTTACTTTAATGTCAATATAGGGTTGCTCAGCATCCAGTTTTTGATGGGAACACCCAGTCAAAAAGAGACCCTGCTGGCTCTGCTCAGCACCGCTTACCAGGCCATTAAAAGGCTGGTTGACAGCGCAGCAGGGCTGAGGCAGGCTCCCTGCATTCCCTGGCTCCATGTGGTTCCTTGAAGTGGCCAGCCTATCCTCTGGCTCCTAAGCAGAGGCACAGCCATGGGGGCACCACACTTTGCCCTCCGCCCTGAGTGCTGGCTCCGCAGCTCCCATTGGCTGGGAACCATGGCCAATGAAAGCTGCGGGCGCGATGCCTGTGGATGAGGGCAGCACGTAGAGCCATCTGGCCTCCCCTCCACCTAGGAGCTGGAGGGAAATGCCGGCCATTTCCAGGAGCTGCTTGAAGGAAGCAACACCCGGCACCTGCACCCTGAACCCCCTCCTGCACCCCAACCCCCTGCTCCAGGTTGGAATCCCCTCCAGCACCCTAACTCTCTCCCAGATCCCACACTCCTCACGCCCCCACACCCAGCCCCCTGCCCCAGCCCTGAGCTCCCTCCCACACCCAAACTCCCTCCCAGAGACTGCACCATCTCCCATACTTTGAACCCCTCAGCCTCAGCCTGACACCAGAGCCTACACCCCCAGCTAGAGCTCTCACCCCCAACACCCGAACACCCTGCCCCAGCCTGGAGCTTCCTCCAGCACCCTGAACCCCTCATTTCTGGCCCCACTCCAGAGCCCACACCCCCAGCCCAGAGCCCGTACCCCCTCCTACACCTTATCCAGCTGCCCCAGCCCAGAGCCCCCACCCACACTCTGAACCCCTAATTTCTGGCCCGACCCCAGAGCTCTCACACCCTCCTGCACCCCAACCCCCAGCCCGTGAAAATGAGCAAGGGTGGGGGAGAGTGAGCAATGGAGGGAGGGGGGATGAAGCGAGTGGGCGCAGGACTGCAGAGAAGGGATATGGCAGGGGTGGGGCATCGGGAGGGTGCAGGGCAGGGGTGTTCGGTTTTCTGCAATCAGAAAGTTGACAACCCTATGTCAACGACTATTCTTGAAAGGCCCAGATTCTCATGCCTTTCTGGACCATGCGTGAGACATAAATCCATCCTTGTACACGATTCAGCTAGGCCCATCCCTTCGTCAGGGATGGTCTGAATGGAGTGGGGGAATCTCAGGTTCAGAGAGGCTGTTAAGCAAGGACCCAGGAGACCCAGATCAGAATGAAGGGGGTGGGGGCTTAGCCCTGCAGATCACAAATCACCAGCCTTGATGCTTGTGTTTATGGGTAGGGCAGGTGGCTGAGGGAAGGGCCATGTCCACATGCCCAGGCCCACCAGAACATTCAAACAGAAGCTAGGATTGCATGAGATCAGGAGAAAACCAGAGAGCGTTTTTGTGCAGGTTGTTGTGGGTGCCTGGGTGTACGTGACAGTGTGACAGGCAGGGCCGGCTCTAGGCACCAGCCGACCAAGCACATGCTTGGGGCGGCACCTCAGAAGGGGCGGCCAATGTTGGGGTGGCGGGGGGGCGCTCGAGGGGTAAAAAAAAAACTGGTTTTTTGTTTTTGTTTTTGTTTTGGCTGGGCAGCACAGGGGTGTTTCGGCAGCGCGGCGCTGGGGGGAGGACAGGGGGCTTCAGCAGCGTGGTGCAGCACTCAGGGGGTTTGGCCGGCCCAGCCTGGTGCGGCGCTCTGGGGGTTTGGGCAGTCCGGTCCGGCGCAATGCTCGGGGCGGGGTTTGGGCGGCCTGGCCCGGCGCTCCAGGGGTTTCAGCGGCCCAGTGTGGCGCTCAGGTGGGGGCGGGGGTTTCGGCGGCCCGGCACGGCACTCGGGGGGGCAGGGGTTCGGCGCCCCGGTGCTCTGGGGATTTGGGCGGCCCAGCCCAGCCCGGCCTGGCACTGGGCGGGGAGGGGTTTGGGTGGCCCCGTGCGGCGCTGGGGGGGCGGGTTTCAGCGGCCCGGCGCGGCACTGGGGGGCGGCGTGATGGCGCAGCGCTGGGGGTGGGTGTTACGGTGGGGCGGCGCTCTTTTTTTTTGCCTGGTGCGGCAAAAAAGTTAGAGCCGGCCCTGGTGACAGGGACTTGTGGAGGTGACTGCAGCTCCTGTTGCATGGCTGCTTTCAAATAAAGGTAGCTGCCTGCTTGTGACAAGGGAAATGCCAGGAGGCAGGAGTGCTGCCTAGCCCCTGAATAGCACAGCTGTATCAGCTCCAGGCCAGAGGTTAAATAGCTAATGAAAGAGCCCTGGTTACAGGCTGCCGTCTGGGAATACCGGACACAATAGGCGACTCAGCAATGAACTAGGGGGGCGCGGGAGGGGGATTACACTCTGACAATGGAGGCTTACGGACCCCAGTGGGTGTCACCACATAGCAGCGGGGCTAGTGTTTACTTGGGGAGCCTGGGCAAATGTTCTCCCAGGGGGACACAGTACTACAGTCTAAAATAAAACATCTGCAGGAGGAACCTAAAACCGGAGCAGCAGCCGGCTTGTCCAGCACCTCATCACCCATGGATCTCCTCTTCCTTCAGACTAAATGGAGCAAACCCGATGGGTTCCACATGGCCAATTGCGGGGCCCCAGAAAAATGGGCACCTCTGCGCCCTGACCCACTCTGCCTGCCCGGCGCTCCTACTGGGGAGCAGAGTCAGGGTGCAGGGGCTTGTCCCACTCTGCCTGGCCAGCGCTCCTGCCAGGAAACGGGGGAAGCTCCCACACCCTGAACCCGCTCCCCGGCAAGAGCACCAGGCAGGCAGAGTGGTGCAAGTCCCTGTGTCCTGACCCCATTTCCCCAGCAGGAGTGCAGGGAGGAGGGAGGGGGACTGCAGGTGGAAGGGGTGGGGAGGGGCCCCCGGTTGCTCAGGCCCAGGGTCCCACAAAACTATAATCCGCCTCTGGGAGAGTGGGGGGATTTTTGTTACAAATACTCTGGTCAGCACTAAGCAAGGCCTCAACAGCTCCTCCTGTAACACGGAGTAGCACAGAGACAGGCGGACCCATTGAAAAAAATCAGTTTGATGTAGAAACTCTTCTCTGTCTTAGACATGGTGTGGCCCAAAGGATCTCCCAGAGGTCAGTGAGATCACAGGAAGAGGGACTTTTCTCTGGGCATCACTGCCTCATGCCTAGTGTGTACAGATCATTTCAGAGCCACTATAGCTCCAGGACCTGTCAGCATTTGCATTAAAAAAGGGCTGTACCTCAGCCATGTTCATTTGCTTGGAGGAGCGACTTGGCCCAGAAGGCAGCATTAGTCCTGTCACAGCCCTCTCCCACCTCAGGTTTAATAGAGACATGCTTAGGAACTTGGGGAGGGATGGAGGGGCATAACCCTGAGCCATGGGGCTTGTTCGTGGGGCAGCATTATCAAGTTGATTGAAGTTGAACACAGGACACTCATTCATAAGCTTCTGGCATTTAACCCCACTTTCCCACTGCCTTTGTACTGTGACCTTCAGCAAGTCACTTCGGGTATGGCTATGCTGCAATGAGATACCCGCAGCTGGCCCATGCCAGCTGACCCGGGCTCACGAGGCTCAGGCTCCAGGGCTGTTTAATTGCAATGTAGATGTTCAGGCTTGGGCTGAAGCCTGAGCTCTGGGACCCTCCGACCTCACAGGGTCCTAGAACCCAGGCTCCAACCTGAGCCCAAATGTCCACACACTACAATTAAAAGCCCCTTAGGCCAAGTCCCATGAGCATGAGTCAGTCGTCACGGGCCAGCTGCAGGTGTCTAATTGCAGTGTAGACATACCCTTAAGCTCTCTTAGTTTCAGCTTCCCCATCAGTAAAATGAGGCTAATGTATACCTCTGTTATATGAGGTCTCATTTGTAAAAAGTAATGTTTGAGGATGTAAGTATATGCATGTTAAGTGTGATCTTTTCATAGCTTTTAAATTATTTAGTATTTTACATTGGCTGTAGTATGCAATTGTGAAATGAAAATACTGTGATTAACTAGCCACTATGTATATGTGCTTCTGCCATCTAGTGGATGAAATCAGAACTTCTCAATGATATACCATAGGCCCTATACCGCTAAGAGAAACTCACCTTCAGCACAAGTGGTAGAGGGCTTGTGGTTTTGGAGCAGAAGGTCTGAATTCTCTGCTTGCCATCACAGTGAAGGAAGGAGCAGCTGCTGTGATAACCTTAAAGTGGTAGGTTGTCACAGCCTGTTGCAAAATATACCTGCTTGAAGACAAACGACAGTATTGATATAGACAATGTTTTCATCAGGCACATGAGCTAAACCAGTAGTACTCATTAAGGTTTGGCCAACAAGCCAATTATCCCAAGGGGCACTGCCAAGGGCTGTTTCAGTGGCATCCTTGGCTGAGGCTGCTAAATAATTCCTCTCTTAAACAAGTCTGAACCAAAATCCCTTCCCCTAAAACTTGGGAAATGTTTGGCTCTGAATCCAAGCTTTGCAGCTCTGGCTGTTCTAAGCTGGGTACAGGTTACCTAAACTGTCAAGCCCTATTAATAGAAGGAGGGAAAGGGTGGTCTAGTCTAATGGATAGGATCCTGGGACTAGGAGACTTCTGGCTCAGCTGTACACTTCCTTTGTGACCTTAAGCAAATAATTTAATCCACCCTAACCCCCGTTTCCCCATTGATCAAACAGTGGCTAGATAACACATCCCACTCTCACAGGGCTGTTGTGAGGATAAAATTCTTTAATGATTGTGAGGTGCTCAGATTCTATGGGGATGTGGGCCATATATAAACCCAGACAAATGAACGTGAAATGGGTTTTACACACTGAAGGAAACCTTGATCAGATCCATCCACTGAAAAGATCTTACCCAACAAACATGCCAACTTCTGGGCTGACAGTCACTGTGACTGGGGTGGTGTCTCTGGCATACCTCGGTATTTAATTTAATTTAATTTAACACTAATTTAACAACAGTATCCTTCTGTGTGCATCTCTCCTCTAGCTCCTTTCTACTCACAAGCTTTCCCCCAGGACTTGTTCCACCTTAAACTTCTTCTGCTGCTGGTTTATTATCAGACAAGAGCATAATAATGGACCATGCCACCACTTTCAGATTGGACTCATTTTCTATGGATTCCAACAGATTGACTTCTTTCAGTATCATTTCATGGCCTGAGAGCTCTGAATCCAGATTTCAGCCTCCTTTTCCCTACCCCAACCCCCCTTCCGTTTCTTTCTTTCTTCCATCCAAATTTACAATCCCTCATTTCCATTTTGCTCCACCCTCTCCCTAGAGACTTTGTTCTCTTGCCTGTATCATTGCATTGAAATTGTTCCATGTTTATTTCAAACATTTTGGCGGGCTATCACTCCAATGGAAATTTAATTAATTGCAGGGCTTGTGGACCTGGGACAATAGCGTCTGAAAAAAATAAAATCATTAGGAACGGCTTTTGCAAAAAAAGAAAGAAAGAAAGAAAGAAAGAAAGAAAGAAAGAAGTTTTATGCTATGCTGATGAACAGGCTAATAACAGCAACAACTGGGTAATGAGGAACGCATTCCCTGTATGTTTTCAGAGCTCTTAACAAACCTGTAATGCAATTCTATTGCATTGCTACAGACAAAAAAAGGGTTGGCTCAGATACACAGTGAGCCAAATTTTGAAGTTCTAAGTCAGGCAAAAATCCTGTTACAAAGTTAGATGCTCAAATTATAAGAACCTTTCTTAAGATTGTACACAGCTCCATTGGCTTCATGCTCTGAATAAGGATGAAGTAAAAACTGAGCAGGGACATGAAATTTGGCCCTTTATGCATAATTTGATATTACTTAACTTATATTGTAAATACCATTTATAATTCAAACAACCTGCATCCTGATTAGATCTACCCAAGCTGGCATTTCCTGTTTAGCTCACCTCAGAACCACAGATTTGACAATCACATTTTCCAAGATAAATATTAGTCCTCGGGAGGTCAGATCCTATGTGCAAAAGGCTCATTGATTCAGTGTATTATTCATGTTGTGTATATGTGTAAGAGAAAGGGGTTTGTTTACAAGTTGTGTTCATGTATATTTTACCATTTAATCAATCAGCAGTATATATATATTTCCCCAAACCGTTCTCAAAAATTAAACATCCTCCTTCTCTCAAATCACTGTGCACACCAGCAGCTGTCTGTGTGCTGAACTCCTCGCATCTGGACAACAATCACTTCAAATCAGCTTTTTCATTCTTTTTTTTTCTATTTAATTATATTTTCCTCAAATTCTAGTTGTTGATGGGGAAAGGGAGCCCACGCCTCATCCTTCTCTCGGCTCCAATTGGCTAAAAGTTTCCGAGCCCTGCTCCGATTGGAGAATCACAAATCATCTCCCTCCCCCCCCCCTCGTCCCCCGCGCATTCACCCCTTAGTCCACCGTAGTTGAATTTGACCAGCAATCTGTGGACACCTTAGTCAATTTCACTATAAGCCTCTTGGTCACTTTCATCTCCACTGCTTTCCCCCTGACTCTGAATCACAGCATCACTCCGGACTAGCAGGAAGAAGGAGGGAAATCCTGCTTTGCAGCCTGACAGCTTTTGCGGCGGAGGCCTGGGGAGATGGATGGCGGAGACATGCAGGCGTTAATTCCCCACGCACATTCCAGCATGGTGTCTGTTGGGGAAGGATTTACACTAGTCTCTGGCATTTGATTCCTCCTCCTTCTGCTTTCTTGGGAGACGAGATCTCAGAGAAGATGCCTTTGGTGCTGTGGGCTCTTTGCCTTGGTGTCCTGGACACGGTCCTTTGCAGTTACTCAGAAGACCAGTGCAGCTGGAGGGGGAGGTACGGACTTCGGTCCTCAATTAAAAATAAGTAACCATTGGCAAGGATCGCCAGAGATCGCACAGTGCTAAATGTGCCCTATGGTGGGAAACTATCTGCTTTGTCCAGAAACTCAGATAACTTTCTGTTAATAATGCAGCCTCAGATCCTCCAGCCCCATTGTCTTCAGTGGGAGTTTGGATGGCTGGATGGGTATTAATGAATAAAAGGCTGGTGCAGCGGGGGTTAGGGTGTCACTCTAAGAAAGGAGCTGGTGGATGGGATAGTGCATGTTCTGACTGAGCCGCTATAAGTATCAAGAGAGGGGGCCTGATTTTGTTCTCACTTATCCTGGTGTCAATCAGGAGTAAACCCACTGAAGTCAATGGTGTAAAGGAGAGGAGCTTTTAACCAGAAGTTTGCATTTTTCTTACTAAACTGTGCCCAAGGCAATATTGAATTTCCAACTTTATGTTTGAGAAAAGGAAAATTCCAATTCTTGTGGCTGCCATTTTTAGTCAGTTGAATTTAAGTTTCACAGAGCCTCTGGGGAAAATAGATTGCTTTCCCCTAAGGAGGTGATGGTTTGGGTTCTGTCCCCCATCCCCTGATTGCTATCAGAGGGGGAAAGTATCTCCCTCAAAGCTAGCTAGATGAAAGCTTACAAGGTTTTAACTTAAATCCAGTCTGAAAGAACAACATCCATCCTCCCAAACCGTGTCTCTGTGAGGGACAGCATCTTGTGTCCTCCGGCATAAGTTATGGTCTCTGCACCACATACACCCTCCTGCTGGCTACCCCAGCTTCTCTGTGCTCCATAGTGGTGGGTTTTACTTGGTGTGCTGATTGTTTTATTGCATCCTTGGGCTGCAGGCTTCTCATTGTTTCTTTGCAAGGTGGAGGTGGGGAGAAAGGAGTAAAGAACTGAAAGTGCTGGGGTTTGTTTACTTTTTCTCATTTTTATGGCATGTCCCCTTGGAAGATCAAAGCTGCCCCCTAGAATTAAACAGTGATCTTACTCCCTGCAGTGTTACAGGGACAAGTGAGAGTTACAGACCTCTGCCACTTGCAGTTTCTTGATTCCCTGTCGTCCCAACCTGTTTTGCACTTCATAATAATATCAATAGTGAACAATAAAATCAGATGCAGCAGTAGCTGATCCTTTCCAAATACACCATGCTGCCTGCTTTCATAGGAAAATAACTCAAGTGAAAGCCTCAAAATAAAAAGCCTTTGATCAGCCTGCTTTAATACATGAGCCAAATTGCTCTTTGACATGATTTTGTTGTGAGGTTGCAGAACTCCCATGCCAAGGAGCCATTTAAAACCACAAACATTGTTCAGAGCTGAGAGCAAAGCAAGGTTTGTCAAGCAGTTACTATAAGAGCCCTGGGGCTTGGAACACCTTTTCATTGTATGGGTACAGTGCCTATAGGGTGACCAGACAGCAAATGTGAAAAATCGGGCCAGGGGGTGGAGGGTAATAGGAGCCTATATAAGAAAACGACCCAAAAATCGGGACTGTACCTATAAAATCGGGACATCTGTCACCCTAAGTGCCTAGGACAGTGGGGCCCGACTGAGGCCTCCAAGCCATGCTGAAGTACCAACATGGAAGGAGGCTGGATTGCCATCTGTCTTGGATGGTTTAGACACAACAAATCCTGTATCTTGGTAAGGGGTTAGACTATTTTACCCTTGCGGTCCCTTTGAAACCTATGGTTCTATATGATGAGAGACAACCTAACTGCTGTGAAAATGCCTTTGCAGATAGGAGAGCTAGACCTACAGATGGCAGCACCATGGGCACTTTAAAAAACATCCGTAAGATAGTTCAGTGGCAGCATCTGTTTCTCAGTGTTTTTGCCTATGTGCAATTCTACAGATGAGTTAACTACAAAGGAGCAAAAACAGGTCAAATGACTGTCACTGGTTCAGTGTGGATTAAAGACCCTTCCACCTCCTGCTGAGATTTTTGCTTGCTTACCAGTGCGATAGTGCAAAGAATGGAGAAGTATGCATATTGTGTTGTTACACTCTCACTGCTCCAAAAGCTTTGGAACTACTTTGGAAACGTTTGGCTGTTGTTTTTACAGCAGAGATTTAACAGAATCAGTAGCCTCCAAAAGGGGAATGTCACTGAAGGACACCAAGTTCCTGTACCAAACGGTTGTTCCAGGCAGGGGCGGCTCTATGTATTTTGCCGCCCCAAGCATGGCAGTCAGGCAGCCTTCAGCGGCATGCCTGTGGGAGGTCCATCGGTCCCACGCCTTCGGCGTACCCACCCCCAAATTGCCGCCGAAACCGCCCTCATGGTGACCAGCAGGCCGCCCCCCCCGCAGCTTGCCGCCCCAGGCACGCGCTTGATGCGCTGGTGCCTGGAGCCGCCCCTGGTTCCAGGCCTGCAGGGAGGGGCTAGGTTAAGGCTCCAGGAGAGGCTATAACTTCTAAACATTAGCATGGAGAAAAGTGGAGGCCATAGGCCATCCTCCAGCAAGGGGGATTCCCCCCTGCACTCTCTGTTGTTTATTCTGTGCACACTCCGCGTGCCTAGAGATGTATACAAGGCAGCAGCATAGTAGAGCAGCAGGATTACTTTGCCCAGAGCAAGTATCTGCAGGCCTGCTGCTCAACTAAGTTTACTCTGAATGGCCTCAAATCTCTTCTTGCACAACAGGTGAGAGCAGAAGAAAAGCAGAGTAAATCCCATCTTGGATTCAGGAGAAAGCTGGGCTTTAATTTGTAAAAGACAACAGGAGGGCGCAGGGGCAAGCTATTCCCAGAGCCCCCACAACCTGCCCTCCCCTGAGAGCTCCCTCTGATGGACATCTCTTAGGACGGCTGTGTGGGGCTCCAGCCTTCTCCGTCGCTTCTCAGCCAAACCCCTTGGGTTGACCTTTGGGTAAGGGGAATACTATACATTGCCATTTATTCTGGAAGGAAAGGCTTGCTGACCAGGGCCCCATGCAGACTTCCTGTACCGAGCTTCTGTCCTTTCAGTTAGGAAAGCAAAAGCCAGGAGACAACAAAAACTCCCGAGTGGTGTGTGAGGCCTGGGATATGCAGGGGATCAGACTAGATCTGGTGGCCACTTCCGGCCCCAAACTCAATGATTATGACAAAACCTTAGGCCAACAATGTCACAGAGGCCAGTGATTTGTAGGTACTTTCTAGAGGCACCTTGAACCAGGAGGTGCTGAGCATCCACAAGTGAAATCTCTACAAGCTGCTGGGGCCCAGTAGCTCAGACAATAAAGTGCAAGATATTAGCCCCCGTACTCCCCCCCCCCCCCAAAAAAAAAAAACCCTGAGGGCCTCCCCTCACAATCAGAGACCAGGCTTGAAAATTCTGGCCATGGGAGGGAGGAGTTTGGTAGTGGCCAGGCAGCCAAAAAGAGGAGCAGTCTTAGGAAAAGAGGAGCTGCATGTCCATCTCTTGGGAGGATCAGGCATAATTTGGATAAAGAAGAGCATGAGACGTCCAGGCCTGGAGCCTGGTATGCCATATATTCAAGCTTACTGGTGTCTTTGGTTGGGAGATGCTGATATAATAGGCATTCCAAACCCATTGGAATAGGAGCAGCTTCATTTCCTGGAGCCTTTGCACCTCATAATGCTGAATCTTGGCAGGGGGTTAGACTAGCTGACTCTTGCAGTCCCTTCTAGCCTAGGATTCTATGATTGTCATGCTGCTTCTGCAGCGAGGTAGACAAAGGGGCCCCCAGCTCTGCATTTGCGTCTGAACTTCACCAAAGCATCAGGGTGTCCGGAGCCAAGGTCTGGGTTCAGCACCCAGAGAAAAATGGGGAACAGCTAAGAAGTTTGGAAGGGGGGGTGGATTTGGGGATCCAAGGTCTGACTCAGGTCCATCTCCACCTGGAACAGGTGATTTCCAAGCTGGTTGCATAGTAATTGAGCAGGCTGCTCCTCGAGGAAGGAGCAAGTAGGCATGAAGCCAGCCCAGAACTGGAGGAGGAAGACAAGAGGAGCAGTCAGGAGAGTGTTCAGCCTGACTCTTTGTTACCAGCCATACTCCGACATTCTCACTCCGTCATGGAGTGCCCCAGTCACTAAGACCCAGATCCTGCAAGGGAGTTAAGCGCTTAACTCCCACTCAAATCAATGGGATGTAAGCACCTAACTTAAATACCTTGGAGGATCAGGGCCTAATCCTACTCCCAAGGCTCTTGGGCAAGTGGGGTCAGTGCTGGTAGCTGTGGCCATTGGATGCTAGTTTAATCTGCTGCATGGTGGGAGCTGAAGTGCCCAGGAGCATGCTGGGATAGAGAGCCTTGTGCCAAAGGGCTAGTACAGTGGTTCTCAACCCGGGGCCTGGGGCCACATGCAGCCCAATTAGCATACAGCTGTGGCCCAGCTCAGCTGTGTGCTAAAGGCCAAACGCATGCCAGAGTCTGCCAGGTTCCCAGCGTGGAGGGATCTGGGCTGTCCCACCACCTAGCACAGCGGGGTCAGGGTAAGAGCTGCCATCCCGCCCCACATGGTGGGAGTCCAGGGTTTGGGCTGCCAGCCGGCCCCACGGGGTCAGGTGTCCAGGGCTGCCAGCCAGCCCCACAGGGTCGTGAGCCTGGGGCAGCTGCCTGGCCCCGCAAACTCTAGGGTCCAGGGCAGCTACGGGGCGGGGTCCAGGGTCGGGGCAGCCAGCCCACCCTGCGTGGCAGGGATCGGGGTCGGGGCAGCCAGCCCGTCCCACACAGCAGGGGTCCGGGGTCGAGGCAGGCGTCCGGCTCCGTGAGCTCTGGGGTCCAGGGCAGCCAGCCGGCCCCGGTCCAGGGAAGCTGTGCAGCAGGGGTCCAGGATGGGAGTCCGTCTTGCCCTGCAGGGTCCAGGGCTGCTGGCCTGGCCTCACAAGCTCCAAGGTTCAGGGCAGCCGTGTGGCAGGAGTCTGGGGCAGCCGTGCGGCAAGGGTCTGGGGTGGGCAGCTGGCCCCATGCGGCAGGGGTCCGGGGTCCAGGTCGGGGTCCGGGCTGCCGCTGCCCTGCCACCTGGCCCCTGCGGCCCAGCTAACACATTGTGGGCCACATATGTATAATAAGTTGAGGAGAACCACTGGGCTAGCACTATGGTAACATTAGTTTGTTCTCCCCTTGCAGTGGCCTGTCCCAGGAATCAGGCAGCGTGGAGCAGATCTCTCTACACTGTGCTGAGGGCTCACTGGAGTGGCTGTATCCAGCTGGGGCTTTACGCCTCAGCCTCTCCCCCCGCCTCCCCACGAGCACTGCAGCCAAAGGGAAGAGCCCCAGACAGGTCACCACCTGTATCAAGCCCTCCAGCACTTTCCGAGGAGCTCAGATCTATCTGGAGAGGAATGGGATCCTGGAGCTGCTGCTGTCTGAAGCAGATGCATCCCTCCGCCCCAGGGTACACTGCTTCAGCTGGCTGCCCCAGGAGAAAGTAGCACTGTTCCTTCAGTCTACCCTGCACCAGGACATCAGCCGTCGGATCGCTGCCTTCCGCTATGAGCTGCGGGGAGACTGGAACTCACGCCTCTCACTGCCCTCCAGCAACCTCAGCATGGAAGGTAAATAGCTAGTGGCATGGCTCCACAGGGTGCAAATGTAACACTGACAGACCCTGGTCATCTGCGGGTGGGATTGAACCTGGGACCTCTGGAGCTAAATGCATGAGCCGCTATGGCATGAGCTAAAAGCCATACAGCTGTTAGCTAAGTCTGTAAAGAAGACTCATTAATCTCTCTCTCTAAGTGGCCTCTAGAGGGAACAGAACACCCCACCCAGGAGGTGTGTGGGTTACACCATGACTATTAACCAATTTCGCTGCTAATCCGTATTGGCCTCCTGTCCTGTTCTGTGACTTTGCCAGGCTCCTCCCTCACTGGGCAAGGATGGTGAGATCCACCATAGCAGTGCCCTCCTGACACAAGCTGCTGCTCCAGCAGGATAAGATTCCTTACTGCATTGTTCTACCAGGGCCAGCTGAAAATCTAGGCTTGTGCACATCCTTTTAGAGAGGGAGGCTTGCTGGAGCAGGGCACAAGGACCCAGGATTTCTGGGCTCTATTCCTGATTCTGACACTGACTCACTGTGTAACCTTGGGCAAATTGCTTCACCTCTTTGTACTTCAGCTTCCCTCTCTGTAAAATCAGGGTACCACTGCTGACGTACCTTACAGGATAATTAGTTAATAACAGGCCAGTCCTCAAGGCCTTACTTAGTTTGTGCTCAGGCAAAATTCTCCTTGATTATTGAAGACAATGGGAAGTTTTGCATGAGTCAGGTGCCAGGATTGGGCCCATTATTGACAGCGATAGCAGGACCCTGAGCCTCGTGGCTGTTACACAGTAGGAGCTCTTTGATCAGTGGGAATCTTCTTGGGTGTCTTGCAGCTCCAGGCTGCAAAGAGGCATAAGCTTCAGGAGGTTCCAGCCACTGGATGCTAAAGGACCCGCATCATGTGGGCCTCCTGTCAGGGACAGGGAGAGGACAGTAACCCAAGCTGGCCTCTCTGCCTGAGCATGTTCAGAAAGCGAAGCCAGGAGCCAGAGGAGGATCGCAAAGCAGCTCCTATCGGCATGTTTAATTGGCACCATCTCGCCTCATGGCTGAGCTAACAAAAGTCCACTGTGGGGCCCGCGAGAGACATCCTTGCCATTCAGCCACCCCAGAGATAAGGGGCTCTCCTGGTCACCATGGCAACCCAGGCATTCCCCCCATAGGAACCGCAAGGGCTGCTCTCTCGCAGCGCCCTGGGAACCCTAAACATGGGATTAGTGTGACTGTTTTTTCAGGAGAGGGGATTTGGAAAGAAGTAGCCTGGCCCTGCAGCAATGGTTCTCTTCCCCCTCTTCACCTTTCCAGCCATAGGAACAGCCTCCAATGGCAGCAGAGCTGGCCCCTGGTCAGGGAAAGAGCACAAAGATCTGGAAGCTGTGGGCTGGGTGAATTAGCAGTATGTTGCCACAGAGCTAGCAACAGGCCAAGCATCCCTTTCCTGCCTGGGGAGCGAGTCTGTCCTAGTCAGGTTCATCACCCCATGTAAAGGTACCATAACACCAACACCTGCCACAAGGACTTGTCTGGGAACCTCGAGCCTAGATACAACCTAAGCCTGTCTGCATAAGAGGACAGAAACCGACTGTTGAATCCCAGGCACCTTGAACACTGGGAAAGTTCTCCTCCCGCTCTGGGTTCTCAGCCCTAAAGCTCAGCAGTGTTTGAACCAGGGAGGCACATGCATGTCGTAGGGGTCATCCAGACCAAGGGAAACTTGGGCTCAAGCCAAATCCCTGGCTCCATCTCTAGCCTCACAGAAGGGGAGTATGTCATTGCCTTCCTCCACCGCCAGCTGTAAGTCACTGTGTATTTCCGATTATTAAAGAACACTGGGGTTGGGGTAGAGGAAACATTTCCCCTTAGTGAGAAATAGCATTCATGAATGTTCAGAATGTCCCAAGAATGGCTGGAGCTGCCCGTCTCCCATCATGGCTGTCACCAGTTCAGTTTCAAAGGGACTGGTTTGAGGTTAACAGATGGTTAGTGCTGCTATGGAGCACATTTGGCTCTTACCTCCCAGTTTGTACAGGTAGTTTCTTCAGTAGAAGAGCCTCCTCCTCAAAGGGCACACAGTGGTCCCGTGAGTGTGCTCTGAGTCAGGGACTCTGTATTCTGTTCCCAGGGCAAGTCATTGAACTGCTCGGTTTCCTGCTCTCTGCACTGGGGATGCCAACAATGAACTACCATACAGGGGAGGGGCAAGGCTACATGAATTGCTGTTTGTAAAGCACTTTAGATTGACAGACTGGGGGAAGGATAAACTGTACTGGGAGGAAGGCTGGTCTTGTGCTTAACACAGCACGCTGAGAGTCGGTTCAATTCCTGGCTCTGCCACAGACTCCTCGGCTGACCTTGGGCAAGTCATTTAAGCAAGGCCGCCCAGAGGATTCAGGGGACCTGGGGTCTTTGGCGGCGGGGGGTCCCTGCCGCCGAATTGCCGCCGAAGACCCGGCACTTCGGCGGCGGGTCCCGGGGCGGAAGGACACTCCGCCGCCGAATTGCAGCCAAAGACCCGGAGTGGAAGAAGCTCTGGGGGCCTGGGCCCTGCGAGAGTTTTCCGGGGTCTCCGGAGAGAGTGAAGGACCCTACTCCAGGGGCCCCAAAAAACTCTCATGGGGGCCCCTGAGGAGCCTGGGGCAAATTGCCCCACTTGCCACCCCCCCCCCGGGCGGCCCTGCATTTAAGCACTTTGTTCCCCAGCTGTAAAGCAAGGGTGGTCATGCTTGCTTTCTCCCTCTCCTTGTCGATCCTGTCTGTTTAGCCTGTAACTGCTTTAGGTTAGGGCTGTCTCTTGCTATGCGTACATACAGCACCTAGCAGAAAGAGGGGTCTGTGAACATAAGAACGGCCATACTGGGTCAGACCAAAGGTCCATCTAGCCCAGTATCCTGTCTTCCGCCAATGCCAGTTGCCCCAAAGGAAATAGACAGAACAGGTAATCACCAAGTGATCCATCCCCTGTCGTCCATTCCCAGCTTCTGGCAAACAGAAGCTAGGGACACCATCCCCAACCCATACTGGCTAATAGGCATTGATGGACCTATCCTCCATGAATTTATCTAGTTCTTTTTTGAACCCTGTTATAGTCTTAGCCTTCACAATATCCTCTGGCAAGGAGTTCCATGGGTTTACTGTGCATTGTGTGAAAAATACTTCTTTTTGTTTTAAATCTGAGGCCTATTAATTTCATTTGGTGACCTCCTAGTTCTTGAGTTATGAGAAGAAGTAAATAACACTTCCTTACTTTCTCCACACCAGCCATGATTTTGTAAACCTCTATCCTATCCCCCCTTAGTCATCTCTTTTCCAAGCTGAAAAGTCCCAGTCTTATTAATCTGTCCTCATATGGCAGCAGTTCCATACCCCTAATCATTTTTGTTGCTCTTTTCTGAACTTTTTCCTATTACAATATATTTTTTTTGAGCTGGGGCGACCATATCTGCATGCAGTATTCAAGATATGGGCATACCATGGATTTATATAGAGGCAATATGATATTTTCTGTCTTATTATGTATCTATCCCATTCTTAATAATTTCCAACATTCTGTTCACTTTTTTGACTGCTGCTGCACATTGAGTGGATGTTTTCAGAGAAATATCCACAACTCTCTTTCTTGAGTGGTAAAAGCTAATTTAGATCCCATCATTTTATATGTATGGTTGGGATTATGTTTTCCGATGTGCATTACTTCACTTTTATCAACAGTGAATTTCATCTGCCATTTAGTTGCCCAGTCACCCAGTTTTGTGAGATCTTTTTGTAGCTCTTCGCAGTGTGCTTGGGACTTAACTATCTTGAGTAGTTTTGTATCATCTGCAAATTTTGCCACCTCACTGTTTACCCCTTTTTCCAGATCATTTATGAATATGTTGAATAGGACTGGTCCCAACACAGACCCCTGGGGGACACCACTATTTACCTCTCTCCCTTCTGAAAACTGACCATTTATTCCTACCCTTAGTTTCCTATCTTTTAACCAGTTACCAATCCATGAGAGCACCTTCCCTCTCATCCCATGACAACTTACTTTGCGTAAGAGCCTTTGGTGAGAGACCTTGCCAAAGGCTTTCTGAAAATCTAAGTACACTATATCCACTGGATCCCCCTAATCCACATGCTTGTTGACCCCCTCAAAGAATTCTAGTAGATTGGTGAGGCATGATTTCCCTTTACAAAAAAACATGTTGACTCTTCCCCAACGAGTTATGTTCATCCATGTGTCTGACCATTTTATTCTTTACTATAGTTTCAAACAGTTTGCCTGGTACTGAAGTCAGGTTTACCAGCCTGTAATTGCCAGGATCACCTCTGGAGCCCTTTTTAAAAATTGGCATCATATTAGCTATTCTCCAGTCATTTGGTACAGAAGCTGATTTAAATGATAGTAGTTCTGCAATTTCACATTTGAGTTCCTTCTGAACTCTTGGGTGAATACCATCTGGGCCTGATGACTTATTACTGTTTAGTTTATCAATTTGTTCCAAAACCTCCTCTAATGACACCTCAATTTGGGACAGATGCTCAGATTTGTCACCTAAAAAGAATGGCTCAGGTTTAGGAATCTCCCTCACGTCCTCAGCCATGCAAAGAATTCATTTCATTTCTCCATAATGGCCTTATTGTCCTTGAGTGCTTCTTTAGCATCTTGATCGTCCAATGCCCCACTGGTTGTTTAGCAGGCTTCACTGTGACCCAAGGACCACTTGATGCCAACTGACAGAGGTCGCAGAGGGAGTGCATAATAATACTACTAGAAATTGGAGATCAGGCAGGGCCAAAATTCATGTGTGTGTGGACTGCCCAGCCTGCAACTCAGGTGTACACGCTTGGAACATCCCACCAGACAGCCTTACAGGAAAGATACTACAGTACTGTAGGATGATGGGGCAGAACACATCAGCCTATGAGTGTGTTTTTGGGAGGGCACCATGCCACAGAAATGAAGCAAGTGTACAAAGTTTTCCATGGGGAACATGATACACAAAAGCTGTGTGGTCTAGTGACTTGAATTTAGGGCTAATAGTCAAGAATTTGTGAGCTCAGTTCTTGCACTCTGCTGCCAATTCACTGTGTTGCTTTGGGCAAGTCACTTTACTTCTCTTTGCTGCCAAATGGAATAATGCTTCCCTGGGTCCTTGGGAAGGGAGATGCAAAGATAAATTAATGCTTGAGAAATATGAATGCTAAATATTATTCCTCTTTTGGCCAAGTAGTGTATGGCCCAAGCAGGGTTAGCCCATGAGATCCAGGGCTGCCCAGAGGGTGGGGGAGCAAGTAGGGCAATTTGCCCCAGGCCCCGCTGGGGCCCCGCGAGCCCTGGCTGAGAATCCCTTCCCTGGCTACTCACCCGGCGGTGGTCCGGGTCTTTGGCTGCACTTCGGCGGTGGGCCCTTCAGTGCTGCCAAAGACGCCGAGCGAGTGAAGGACCCGCCGCCACCACTGACTCAGAGTGCCACCCGGTGAGTACAAGCGCTGCAGCGGGTGGTACCTTTTTTTATGTCCGCTCCTCCGCTTTGCCCCAGGTCCCCTGAATCCTCTGGGAGGCCCTGATGAGATCTGGCAAAGCTCAGAGAGGGTTATGAACAGCAGTTAGTCCTGTTGCACCTGCCCATCCTCATGGCCTCAGCACAGGGGGCAGCCTGGCTCAAACAGATGTGCACCCCAACTTAAGGATTTCTTTCAGTCTCTGCTCCAGAGTGTGAACTCCAGGGGCGGAGGGATGGGCAGTGGTGTCTTGACTTGTTTTTCTGGTTCCGGCGGCTAGAGCACCAATTCTGAAATGTGCTTTCTCTGGTCTCTTAACTCCTTATGCCGGGGTGGGCAAACTTTTTGGCCCGAGGGCCACATCTGCGTGGGGAAATTGCTTGTAGGGCCATGAGTGTATGGCTGGGGCAGGGGCTTGGGTGCGGGAGGGAGTGCGGCGTGTGGGAAGGGGTGCGGTGTGCAGGAAGGGGCTCAGGGCAAGAAGTTGGGGCAGAGGAGGGGTATGAGGTGTACAAGGGGACTCAGGGAAGGGGGTTGGGGTGAAGGAGGGGGTGCACAGTACGGGGTGGGCTCAGGGCAGTGGTGCAGGGAAGGGTGCAGGGGGGGCTCAGGGCAGGGGTTTGGAATGCAGAAGAGGTGCAGAATGAGGCAGGGTGCTCAGAGCATGGGGTTGGGGTGCAGGCGGGGGGCTCAGGGCAGGGAGTTGGGGTGCAGGAGGGGTTCGGAGTGCTGGCTCCGGCCCAGCGCCGTTTACCTGGAGTGGCTCCAGGGTGGCAGTGGCATGCAACGGCCCTGGCCCTGACCCCGCACTGCTCGGGCCCCTGGGGCGGGTTGGGGGCAGAGAGCTCCACATACTGCCCTTGCCTGTGGGTACCTCCCCCGAAGCTCCCATTGGCCGCGGTTCCCCATTCTTGGCCAATGGGAGCTTCGGGGGAGGTACCCACAGGCAAAGGCAGTGCGCTGAGCCCTCTGCCCCCCCCTCTCCAGGGGCGGCAGGGACGTGGTGCCGACTGCTTCTGGGAGCGGCGCAGCACAGCGCCACGGAGGTGGCAATCCTATGGGCCGGCTCCAAAGCCCTGAGGGGCTGGATCCAGACCGCGGGCTGTAGTTTGCCCATCCCTGCCTTATGCTCTCTGGAGGGGCAGTGGAGCAGTCTAAACAGTGCCTTACACCAGAGGTTTTCAATCTTTTTCTTTCTGAGGCCCCCATAACATGCTATAAAAACTCCACAGCCCATATGTGCCACAACAACTGGTTTTCTGCATATAAAAGCCAGTGTTAGGGGAAGCAAGCAGGGCCACATCACAGAGGACCCCGTGAAGGTAAGTTGCTCAGGCTTCAGCTTCAGTCCCAAGTGGCAGGACTTGGAGCCCTGGGCTTCAGCCCCATGCAGTGGGGCTTCAGCCTTCTGCCTTGGGCCCCCGCAAGTCTAATGCCAGCCCTGCTTAGTGGGCCCCCTGAAACCTGCTCACAGCCCCACAGGGGGCCCTGGACCCCTGGTTGAGAACCAGTCTTGCACAGCCATTTGCTCAGTGGAGAGCTGCCCTGCACTATGGAGAAAGGGGGGGTTTTGCTGAGAGTGACCTTTGCCAGTGGCGGATTACCCTTGTCCAGGGGGCCCAGCAAACTGGGGGGCCCTGGAAAAATGAGCACCATGTTAGAAATCCGCTATGGGGTGGCAGAAGCCGGGAGCCCTGGCAGAAGCCATGGGGCAGGCAAGGGAAGCCCCAGTGCCAAGACCTGGGTTCCCAGCAGAAGCATGGGGCGGCAGGGGAAACCCCAGCACCTGGAGCTGCAGCCCTGGGACTTGAGTAGTTCTCACTCGCTGCTGTGGCCCTGGGGCCGTGGCAGAGGGACAGAGCTTCTCTGGTCTTGGGGCCACAATGGGGGGGGGGAGGAAGGCGCGAATGGGGGCTAGGGCCACAGTGGGCGGGGGCGGAATGGGCTGGGATTGTGGGCGAAACAGGGG
The DNA here is from genome assembly GCF_027887155.1 of Malaclemys terrapin pileata. NCBI lineage: Eukaryota > Metazoa > Chordata > Testudines > Emydidae > Malaclemys > Malaclemys terrapin. The sequence continues at coordinate 48,035,643 of NC_071514.1, forward strand.
CAGGGCCGCCAGAGAAAGGGGCAGAATGGGGGCAGGGCTGTGCGGGAAGGGGTGGAATGGGGTGGGACCATGGGCGGGGCTGCAGGCGGAAGGGGCAGAATAGGGGCAGGAACCCAGGCAGAAGGGTGGGGCGGGGCCACAGTTCTGGCACCAGGGTCCCTCCACTTGCTCTGACCCAGGGCCACAGGAGACCTTAATCCGCCTCTGCCTTTGCATACCATACAAACTGTCTGTACTCGGCTAGCTTGATTATCACTTCAAAAGTTTTTTTTCCTCTTAATTAATTGGCCTCTCAGAGTTGGTAAGACAACTCCCACCTGTTTATGCTCTCTGTATGTGTGTATATATATCTCCTCAATATATGTTCCATTCTATATGCATCCGATGAAGTGGGCTGTAGTCCACGAAAGCTTATGCTCTAATAAATTTGTTAGTCTCTAAGGTGCCACAAGTACTCCTATAATCAGAGCATGGATGAGCAGCAACGGGAGGATCTGTTATCTCAGCAGAGCCTGGGGCAGTAAGGAATTGGGATGCAGTCTCCCAAACTGGTACTATACCAGAGATGGAAGGCAGCAGCTAGAGATCTAGGGAAAGAGAGCCAGGATAGAATGGAAACCAATATGCCCAAAGACTGACCATCACCTTCCTTTGGCAGGGCGGTTGTATTTTGACTGAAGGGTAAAGCTGGACGCTTGATCTAACTCTCACAGGTGTTGCATATGTGAGCACAAGCTACAAAGTACAGAACAAGGCAGGGAGAGTGCAGCTGCCAACTTGTGGCTGCCCAGGAGCAGGAGTGAGGCCTAAGAGGGGAGAGTGTAGCTAAACAGCTCATTAGCATGATGAGGTTCACACTTCAGCCCACATTTCCTCCAACACACTTGTTCTCTGCCCACAGAGGGCACGATGCTCTGTCCCTCAGTGCAGAAGGTACTGTCCAGCACTGCTTATGTTCTGCATGCATAGCCTCTGCCTGCAATGGCCCATGGACCCCTTGCACATCCTGTGGACAGGGCTGGTGCAAGGAAGTTTCGCACCCTAAGCGAAACTTCCACCTTGCGCCCCCCCCCCAGCCCTGTGGCAGCTCCCCGGCCCCTCCGCCCTGAGGCGTGCCCCCCGCGGCAGCTCCCCCCTCTGCCCTGAGGTGCCCCCCCCGCGGAAGCTCCCCCCCACCCCCGGGGAGCCGTGCGGCAGCTCCCCACCCCAGCTCACCTCTGCTCCACCTCCTCCCTGAGCACGCCGCCCCCGCTCTAATTCTCCTCCCAGGCTTGCGGCGCCAAACAGCTGATTGGCGCGGCAAGCCTGGGAGGCGGGAGAAGTGGAGCGGCGACCGCGCGCTCGGGGAGGAACGCTGTAAAAAAAAAATTGGGGGCACCGCTTTTTGGTGCAGGATACCAGCAACCCCCATCTTGTTCTTCCCTTCTCCTGAGCAGTTCATTGCAATCCTGACTCAGCCAGAGGGATCACTGCAGAGCTCCCCCAGAGCACATTGCCTCTGCAGTTTTCCCCACACAAATCCTAAAGCTCTGAACTTGACTCTGGGACCTTTGTATTTTCTCTGCAGAATCCACATCTCTTGTGCATGGTGCTATTGCAGGGGGAAACTGCATTCCACCAGGCCAGCTTCCAAGGAGAGGGAGACCCGAGAGGGCACTGGGCAGCAGAGCAACCCTTATGGGAACAAAGGCAGAGCCCCAGGCACCCAGTGGTCTGAGGAGGCCAGATGGTGATGCTGTGTGGCACCTGCAAACAAAAGGGATTAAGCCAGCATCCCCACCTCGGGAATATCTGAGCAGGAAGCCTGGGACTCACTTCTAATGTAACTTTTCTCTGTTTGGATGCTGCAGGGGCATGCCGGCCGTGTAATGACACCGAGATCTTGATGGCCATTTGCACTAGTGACTTTGGTGAGTACAGCTTCTGCCATTTCTGCATTCACTGTTACCCTCTTCTGCTTCACATTCTCTTCCCCCAAGGGTTCTTTTTCCCAGGAATTGGGGGTGTTTGACATCAGTGGATCCAAGAATTAAACACAGAACAAAGAAAAATCCAGTCTCTGATGTCCCCGTGATAAAGACACATGCTAACCAGCACATAATAAACAGTACTATTTACCACTGGCCTCTACTAGAGAGAATGAGAAAAGCTCAGTTATGTGTCATAGGCCTTATGACAGCTAAGGACATTCTTCCTTATCTCAAGTGGTAAGGAACTGTGTTGATGGATTAAAAGGCCTTGAAATCTATTCCCCGTGTTGCCAAGGAGTTCTGGGAGATCTCTGGCAAGCACTAGAGCTGTGCAGAGTGCAACAGTTTCATTCTTTGGCAGCTCTCAAGGTTCTGAACTTTATTTTTGTTCCACATTAGAACATTTCACACATTTTAGCTAAACTGAATCATGTTGAAACATCTGTTTTTGGATGGAAAATGTGAGCTTTTCGATCTGGCTTCCCTTCCCTCATCAGATGTGACCAAAGAGCCCTTGGCCAAAAAAAGTTTTGCCTATGAAAGCAGGCTAAACTGATACTTTTCTGCAAAACGTTTCCGCTTTGACAAAATTGCATATTTCAGTAAAAGTCATTTGATCAAAAATGTTCCAACCCGCTCTAGTAAGTATTGGAATGAAAGCTGGAATACTGTGTGGCCAGATCTGTTACTTACTATACTCTGTGTTGAGTCTTCAATACACCCCTGCATTCCACAGGTCTTTCCAGTGAAATAATTGGTGCAGAAATAAAAGACAGAGGTAGAGGGAGAAATTCAACAGCATAGGCAAAGCAGAAAAGCCCCTTCCCTCGCAGCACAGGGGCAGGGCACTTGGGAAGGAGGGACCATCTTTTCATCCTCCCCAACCACCTGCAAGCACACACAGGGTTGGGCATAGTCTAGATCTGACAGAGCATGTGCATGGGAGCTACTCACAGTATGAACTTTCCAAATGCTGAGCAAAACATGGGGCAGTTCCTGTGGAATCACAGAGAGCCCAGTGTGGCAGCTTTACAATGGCAAACAACCCAGACATTGCCCTTTGTTCCTGCCACTTAATTAGCTGACTCATAGCTGGCAAGCCAGGCCACGGTAGGGTTAATACCATCAGCAAGTAGCCTGTGGTAAGAGCTGCCGTCATTTGCTCCCAGGCTGTGATCACACAGCCGAAAACAGCCTTGCTCCCATTTAAATGTCCACACATGGCTGCGCCACAGTGGACAGTTGCCAATTATTCCTGCACACGCTGTTAGCCTCCTGATTTGCATCTCTAAACAGTAGAAGGAGGGTCGGGGTCACTGACTGCCCAGTCCGGAGTTGCCATGGAAATGAAGAAGTCAAACGTAAGGGCAAGGGATTTGCCATGCTAGATCAGATTATAAATCCATCAAGTGGTCTGGCAGAGGCCAATACCTGCTGATTCAGGGAAGGCCAACTGCACTAGAATGCACCCAGCTAATTGTGCAGTATTACACATAATATGTGCAAGGAGGGGGAAATCCCTTTCTGACTCTCATAGGTGATCAGTGCATGCACTGAAGTATGAGGCTTCATAACCTTTATCTCAGTACATAACTGTGAATGCTCGGAAATGCCCATGAGTATCCAGCCTATGTATTTGATTCAATGACCCCCAGCAAAAGCACATTCCCCAGGTTGGCTGTCCTCTGTGTGAAGGGGGATTTTCTTTTATGTTCTCTCTAAACTTACCAGCCATTCCTTTCAAGGAGTGACATACCAACTAGAGCAGAGGGGGAAGGGGTGGCGATGATCCCTTTAGAATACAACACTTGACATCCATCTGCTGCATTACAAGGGGATTAACACAGGAGAACCCACTGAGCCCTGGTCTATACTAGACTTTTTGGGGGGATGCAGTTCCAGTAGTGGTACTAAGGATAAGAGCACAGCATGGATAGAGCATGGGTATTTTTGCCACTGTCCCCTAGACTTGCTCAAGTATCTCCCCTTCTTATTTTGGCCAGTGAACCTCAATTCTCTCCTGCAGCTCCCCCTCCCCGCAAAGCACTGCTAACTGGGCTCAGTGCAGGAATCCCTGGGAGAGTTTCTCTGGCCTGTGTTATGCAGGAGGTCAGACCTGTGGTCTCTTCTGGTCTTACAAATCTATAATGCACCTACATTGTGATCTGCAGTCCCTTCAGCTATTCCAGCACCACATCCCCATGCAGACCTGCCAGTGCACTGAACATGTAAATACATCAGGCTTTGGGCCCAGGTCTCCAGAGACAAGAGCCTGGTGCACTGACCCCCCTGGATCGCCTGTGCCCCTAGACCTAGTCAGTTTTTCCCAGATAGCTAAGTGTTCCCAGTTAGGGATGCAGAAGTCACAGCAGTACAACAGTTCCCAGCTCTGGATCAGTGAGTAATTGTGTCTGTCCTACCACCTTTCCCCTCAGTCATTCGTGGCAACATCCGGACTGTCTCCAACGATGTTGAGATGCAGGAATCCATCATCAGCGTGAGCGCCATGCGCATTCACCGGCAGAAATTCACTTTGTTCCAGCCTGTCAGCAAATCCAGCAAATCCATGGGCAGCATCCACACCCTGCTGCAGTGTGGAGTGAAACCGGGACCTGGCAGCTTCCTCTTCACGGGGTGGCTGCACTTTGGAGAGGCCTGGCTCAGCTGTGCTCCCCGGTACAAAGACTTCCGGCGTATCTACGAGGATGCACACCAGGCTCATGAAAACCCCTGCGAAGTCTCGCTGGACTGAGCGATGAGGGCAGGGGCATTCAGCCTGACCCTTGGGAATGGGGATCACCAGCTGCAACGGTGTCACCAAGGGCTCACATCCACCAGCCTGGGGCTAGCAAGAGTTCACCCCATCCCATACACACCTGCAGTAGTTCCCATTCCTGCTTCACTTGCTCTGTGCTGAAGAAAGTTGTAAGGCACCTTCTGTGCTAACAGGAACCTGGCCCCGTCGGAGGAGATCCCCAGACTTCTGATTAGGATCGGGCACACATTGAGTAACATAAAGGGAATTAGACCTTCCCCGTGTGGGGAACAGTAACACACACAGGACTGACTAATGGAGAGCAGGACTTCTAGTCAACCCTCCCGTCAAGCTGCTTGAGGGGACAAAAAATGCCAGTGAAATGACACAGTCTCTCCACAGTTGTTAAGTCATCCTTGCTATCCCAGGATTCATTTCCAAGCGAGTCCCAGCACTGAGGGACTCTTTTCCTGTACTGCAACTGTTCAGACTAAGCATGGGAGTGGGTTGAGCGCAGGGAGGAGATGATGGATCACCAGAACTGGAAACCAATGCTTGAGCAACTCTGCTCCTCATTTTGCACTGAAATACACCCACACATCGTGAAAAAGGCTTTGGCAAAACTAGCCAATGGTGTGGGAGCCTGTCTGAAAATCCTGCCCGAAGAAAGAGGCCATTCTAACTGCACCTGGTTTGATCCATAGGACCTGATTCAGCAAAGTTCTTGAGCACATGCTGTCAGTCCCATTGACTTCAAAGGGACTAAGGCCTAGAGCCTCAAAGGTATTTAGGCATCTGTGAGCTTTGTAGAATCGGGGCCTTGTTGCCTTGACAAAGTTTGGTTCTGAAGTAGCCCTGCTCCCTCTCCTTCCCCCAGAGGAACTTCACCCCTCTAGGGAGGGGAGGAAGACCTAGGAAGTGGCAGATATCATGTTTACATTCCATTTAGTATTTGGGTAGAAATGTGAAGACACTGCTTTGTACATAGCATGGGAAAATGGGGGATAGCTGAGCTATGGGGGAGAGTTGGAGCAGGGTTGGGGATATCCGCTGGGTGGGCTCTTGAAAGGATGTAAATTAATGGATCACAGCTAGAAATTTGCCTATCCGTGGCTCTGAACTTAGCTGCCAAAAAGTTGCCCCACGGAGTCCTCACAGGCAGCCCTAAGACTTTGATTAAACCGTTATGTGAATGTATACGCAAGCTCAGTGCTGCTCTTCAAGCTCTTGCCAGCAGAGCCCTCGCTCAAAGCCCCATGCACAGACTTTGGAGCCACCTCTCTCCACACATTTACTTCCATCCCTCAAATCTGGCGTTGTCCCTGCCTTCAGCAACACCCAAAATGCAGAATCACCAAAAAGCTTCTAGGAAACTTTAAAGCAGAGGCAGGCCCAGGCTGAGATTAGCTCTAACCTTCCCCAGATTCAGGGTTCTGGTTCTGATGTTCCAGTCTGGTTTCATCTCTGCACTAAAGAAGCTGACACCATTTTCGCATCACTTTTGTGCTGTCTCTGGTCTATGATCATAATCTACGGGCCTTGACAGGACAAGAGGGGTGGGAAGAACCTCTGTGAAATTCAGCATGAAGTGGTCCAGAAGGCAGTCCAGTGTGACTCATAGAATCATAGAATATCAGGGTTGGAAGGGACCTCAGGAGGTCATCTAGTCCAACCCCCTGCTCAAAGCAGGACCAATCCCCAACTAAATCATCCCAGCCACAGCTTTGTCAAGACTCCTGTGAGAACAGCAGCAAACTCTCACCAGGGAAATCTTTGCTAAGGCATTTATTCTGCTTTGTTAAAATGAAGATTTGGATAGACTGTAGTTTGAAGAAAAGGCTCCTGTATAATAGACCCCATAAACTAATGGCACCTGTGGGAGCCAGAGTGCATGGAGGAGATGTGACTGGAGAGCACAGGTTTGTCTTTCTGAAGCTTGTGTATTTCTGAGTTGATGGAATCTCAACACACTATAGATATACAGCATTGCCAACCATGTGTGTATTATAGGAGATGGACTTGCAACATTGTGAGGAGTCCCTATGGAGAATCTGTATGTGTGGAACAGAGCTTGTCATGCCATCCCAGATCAGTGTGCTTCAGCCTTAATCTACTACTACTGGTGGTGGAAAGTGGAGAGGCAACAGCTGCTGATGGAAACATTCAGGCAGAAGCAAAGATCTTGGGAGGAGAAAGCAAGAAAGCAGAAGCCTGTTATTGGAGAACAGGAGATAGGACTAAGGATCAAGAGATTCAAGAGACTCTTCTCTTCTAGGTCATTGCTTTACAAACAGTTGGAACTTGGACAACTGCAGAGAAGAACAATCTCTTGGTTTGATTATTGGGGTATGTGGGAAGGAGATCTGGGTTTTCAGTTTTAAGCTGACACATCCACTTTGGGGTGCTCAGTAGTTGTAGAACGGAAATTTTGAGTTAAAGGAACAGGTCTGAGAGGTGTTTGGGATGAAGTCAGTCACACCAGTTAACTATCAGCAAGCTCCTAATTTCATGTGGAAACTGCTGCTAAAAGCCCAGTTTTAGGCCTAGGCTACACTACAACTTCCAATTGAGTTTGTAACTCATTAGTGGCACAGCTGACTCTAACTATGGCTTGTGTCTACATACACAACACTATTAACACTCAGTTAATAATCATGGCAGTTACCTAGGTAGTTTTGGCTCATTTAGGATCTAGCCTGGAACATGGTTGGCTTCTTGTCACCAGTTCGTAACATGTTTTTGCTGTGCAGGTGGACAGCCCAGCATGCTTTGGTCCCCCTGCTGCAGCATGTCCTGTACTCTAGACCCTGTTGAGGTGTCATGAGAGCGGCCCAGATTTTCCCACAATGCACTGCCTAGGTTTGTGTGTTCACACCTAGGGTAGGTGTGAACACACAAACATCGGTAACATGGTTGCACTGTGAAAAATCTGCAGCACAGAGACATGTCTATTGTAAAGGGTTAGATGAGACAGGTTACAACACCATTGTTTCACATGTAGTGTGGATGGGACCTGAGGCCAGTGAGTGACAGTTTACATAATCCTGGCCCTCTTCCTATCCAAAAATGCTTATTTGGGAGAGGAGAGATATTTGACAATGGAGTGGAGACATCCTATGTGCACTAAAGTTATAATGATACCAAATTTGTGATTTTTTTAAGACTAAAATTTATGTGTAAAGCATGGTTTTGTTTTGTTTTAATTTGAAATCTTAATATAAAGTGCATCGCCACAGCTGTAAAACACTGCCAGGCACATTAGCTGTCACCGTTCTGTAGGGTGTAGTCAATGGCCATGAGAAGCTTTGTAATTGAGTTTATACATATAATGTCGATTTACAAGATAAGGAAGGAAGCCCTGATTCTGTGTAGTTTGTAATAATGAGATTTCTTGTCATCTGTGGTTTTGAAACACCATATTAAAAAAAAAATCTGTATTTCTAGCAACTCTTGCGTCCGTGATTTTTTTCTGGGGACACTGAGTCAGGCTGTGCTCCTGTCTCACTAGTTTTGAAACAAAACTGAGTTTGTGGAAAGTTAACAAAAACTAATAACTGAGATTTTGTAAGAGCTTAACAAGTTTGAGAGAGGCTTTCACAGGGCTTTCTAGGTGGATAGCAGCTAACAAACTTAGCCCATGAAACGCCCAGGTAGAAGCATCATGTGATTAAAGCAAACTCAGTGCCAAATTCAGCCCTGGTGTATCTCTGTTTAACTCAATAGCCTTGGTCCTTTGGTTTAACCTATCCTGATGCCAATGAACCTGTCTGCTCTGAACCAGAAAAGGAGTCAGGGAGTAGCTGTAGTGCAGCATTCAGACCTCCTCGGCATTCCAGTGACAGCTGTGTTGGTTTCATTGTATAGTGTAGGTAGGACCGTCACCTTGTTCCTGAAATATGCTACAGCCTTAAGCCTTAGCATGCTTCTACGGACATTGCTTTGGTCATATCTACATTACAAACTGGAAGTCACACTTTATATTAAGGTTCTTTTAATAGAGGGTTAATAGACATTTTAATAAATGGTTGATTGTTATGGAGTCCAACAAGTTACTTATAACCTGACTTGTTACCCTCTGTAACACCTTCTGTTGATGTGTGTATAACCATCAATAGCACAATACTATTCATGTCTGTAACATGCTTATACCTCTACCAATAATTTATTAACCCTTTATATACAGAAGGCTGTTGTGCATGTGAGAGGCAATATTGTGGAGTTGTGTTATAAGACAGGAATGGCCTGACCACCTGTGTAATAACATAGATTGCTTTGGCCCTTGCAGATTGAACCAACCCATAGGAGAGTTTGGTTACAGGACTGGAACTGGTAGTGAGGAGAACATGTAAACAGTGGTTACACTTTCAGAGATTCGAGCCATAGAGACATCTGTTAGTCTTTAAGGTGCCACCAGACTCCTTGTTGTTTTTGAGCCATAGAGTGGCAGCTAAGTGGCTGTCCCCTTAGATCTCTTGTCTGTTAAAAGGAAGGGTTCTGAATGGGAGGCTAGTGAAGTATATGGCCAGGTACTTCGCCCCATGGCATAAGGCTTCCATTCTCTTAATCATCAGGTCCCCTTACCCCCTCCTGCAGGAGCATCTGCATTGAAATTTCTGCCTTTTTAACAGGAGCTAGGGGCCTGGCCTTAAACCAACAGAAGTGAAATGAGGAGCAGAACAAGGACCTTGCCCCCTACATTTCTGATTCCCCCTCCCCCACATTTCTAACAGGTCCAGCTGCAGCCAGGCTGTGGAAAACACATTCTTTGGAAGTGAGCAGCATAAAGGGGTAGCTTGGAATTAGGTTAATGATGGCGACTTGGTGGTACAGAGAGTCTGGCTCACATTGCGGGGGAGGAGGGAGGGTCGCATTGCTGAAATAGCTCTGGTGGAGGAAGGGTGGGCAAGAGGCAAGAGAGACTCCCATCAGAGGTGCTGTCAGGCCTAATTCTTGTCATACATCACAAACCACAAGGCCTTATTGTGCTGGGCTGTTAAACCCAATTTTCTCAGTGAAGCACAGAGATCACATCTTGACACTTCCATGCTCCCACATTTCCAGCCCTCCTTTGGCCTCTCCCAATCTATTCTGTAAATGAATTCATACCCCTAGTTTTTGCTCTCTCCTTCCCATACACTTCTCCCAAAGCAGATGTTTCCCTTGGACATGACTTGCTGTGGGGGGTGAGGAGATAACCATGGTTGTCTGATAGCACTCCCACTCCTCCCTTGCCCCTTTCAAATTTTCCTTCTGGCTTCATCAACCCCCTTGACCCAGGGATAAAAAAGCTGCAAGTCTCCCTGCTGGGAAAGAGAAATTTGTAATGATTCCCAAATGCTTTGGCCTCCCCACATTCTCATGTGCTAGCACCAAACGCTTGCTCCTCTGGTCAGCCCCTCAGCCTGACAATTCACTTCCTGGCCCATCAATTCTCTTAACTGGGGCTGTAACATGCTGCAAACTCTCTCACACAGATAGGCCAAATCCACTGTCCCACAGCTGTTCACACAAGGAAGGAATAAACAGAGGCTGCTTTACAGAGAGAGAGAGAGAGAGAGAGAGAGAGAGAACCAAATAATTCCCAAGCCTCCAACACAGTACTCCCAGGATGGGGCAGAGGGGGCTCTGTGGGCAGGAGGGGCAGGGACACCCCCTCCCAGGGTGGGGCAGAGGCACCCCTCCGGCTGTCTGCTAATAGTTATCATCATCATTTGCTTTGTGGCACTGCCTAAGAACTCCATGGGGCCAGGTGCCACACAGCCAAGAAGCCAGTCCATTGTGGTATTCCCTGTGCCATACAATAGTCAGCAAGTGCATGAAGCTGGTGAAAGGGACTGAGCCAACAGAAACCCTCTAATAATTGTCAGATTTGGTACAGCATAAGCAGCAGCAGTACCCGGTCCCTGTGCTGTTGCCAACATGCTGCGGCCCTGACTCAGGGCCCATCTATACAAGTCAATTGGTGCAAAATGGTTTTGGTGCTTTCTGTTCAGTTCCCGATGCACAGGGATCCTGATTCTGGCCTCTGTTTGCTCTCTGTGGCCCATTAGTTCCTTGACCTCTCTGCTGAGAAACTGCCACAGTAGGAGCCAACTAGTGCCACATGTGAAGGTGCAGTATGTGATGTGGACACCATGGGTCAGATGCTCAAGTCCTCTGCTCAGCTCAGCACACCAATGGGGGAGTAGGTGGCTTTAAGCCATTGTCTGCCAGAGCCTGCCTGGTTCCTGATGCAAGTTGCCACAGGGCTGCTTTAGTTTAAGCACTGGCTACAGTGGTCTTAGGGCTGCCCAGCAGCCGAGACCAGCTGGACTCAGGCTATCCCCCCTCTATAGTACATGTCTACACTGGGAACTGCAAATATGAGCAGCATAAAGCCATTGTGACAACTCTAAATTGTCCATGGAGTGCCCTTAAGCTGAGGCTATTTCCCTCCTAGAAGGAGGCTCTATCTCCTTTACACTAACAGAGGCCAGAATCAGGATCCCTGTGCATCGGGAACTGAACAGAAAGCACCAAAACCATTTTGCACCAGGCCCAAACCACAATCAAAAGGTGGCTTTGAATTGAGACCCAGGAGGTGAAAGACTCTGAATCTCACTAACAATTGGAAACCAAGTTTTATCCTACAGAAGTGACACTTCCACTGTCTTCCGTGGAGGCCAGAGAGAGATGTGCGCCCCTGGTAGGGAGTAATTGAGGTGATTCAGATGGTGCCTTTGGGGACGGACAATCTGAGTTCTGGTCCCACTTCTACCACCAAGTGGCTGTTGTGCAGCATAATGACAACCCATAAGAAGTTCATCTAGGACTGCAGATTTGCTACAGTGGTTTGCAGGGCCCCCACCTTTCATCCATGGATCTCAAAGCACTTTACAAACAGGAGTGAATGAAGCCCTGCATGGCAAGGTAGGTCTGTATTAGCCTCATTTTACATGTTGGGCAACTGAGGTGACATGACTTGTCTGATGTCACAGAGTGAGTCAGTAGAAGAACCAGACAGAAAATCCAGAACTGTTGGCACCTAATCTCCAATTCTAAGCACTAGACTAGACACACACCTGTGACGGATGGCTAGAAAGGGTTAAACAGCTTGCAGGCTGAATGACCCAAAACCCACCTTTAAAGTCATGTTCGAATGGTATGCGAATGATAATTAGGGCCATTCATGTTAAATAGGCTAGAACTTTGAAATGCAAACCTATATTGTTAGAAGTAATACTAATTGTGTGTATCTTAGACGCTACCCCTAAAAAGACAGTTCCTGTCTGTCACTATAACTATTGATTCAGAGATCAAAAGGGAATACTAACATTTGGATGAATCTTGGGTAAAATAATGTCATTGTCTATATGTCTCTTAGAAGTTTGTAATAGACTGCCTAATGGATAAATTGCCCTATGTTAATTTGTGTAACTAATTACTGATGGTGTTTAGAAAGCAAAAGGTTACATCAATTGTTTAACCAGGACTGTGTGATCAAGTTGATGCTAGGACACTGTATAAAAAGACCCTTGGGTCCTGATCCTGTTCATCTCAGATCTGCTTAAGTTTCATCAAGGGGATGTTTGAGTTGCAAGACTGAGGTCCCAGTTATGTTGGTATGCCCTGAATATGATATTTGGGTATTGGACTATAACCTATGAACTGAATTCTAAAGGAACTCTCTGCAACTACAACGTTCACCATCTCTGCTATGAATCTGAACCTCAATGGACTGAACTCATGTCTGTATGTGTATTGATCTTTTAACCATACTCTCTCTCTCTCTCTTTTGTTTTTTTAATAAATTTTAGTTTAGTTAATAAGAATTAGCTGTAGCGTGTATTTGGGTAAAATATGAAACATTAATTAACCTGAGAGGTAATGTGTCCAATCCTTTGGGATTGGTAGAACCTTTTCTTTTAAATGATGAAATAAGATTTTCAGAAATCATCATATTTGACTTAGGTACCTGGAGGGAGGCCTGAGGCTGGAGCACTTTAAGGGAACTGTGTTGTTTGGACTTCTGAGTAACTAGTAAGGTAATAAAGAAGCTGTTTTATGCTGGCTTGGTAAATCTAAATATTGGAATATCCTCCAGCTTTTTGGGGTTTGTCTGCCCCATTCTGTGCAGTTCACCCTAATTGAGTGACCATAGCTGGCCCTCACTGGGACCCTGTGTCATGGACTCACAGGTCGTGCCCACTCTTGGCCCATACAGTCCCTGGGGGGAACCCTTTTCAGTATGACAGCCCTTCTCAGGGATCCACTCTCTCTTGGGGGTTAAGCCCCTCCAACTCCTGGAACTGCAACTCTCTGAGCCTTAGCACACCTGTCCCTCGCTGTGGACCCCCTCAGGGAGTCCACTCGCTCTGGACCCCCGGGGTCTCCACTCCCAGAGGGAATAATGCAATCCTGTTCTCTAGTCTGGAGTGACTCTCAGCCAGCGTAAAACAGGAGGGTTTATTGAGCATTTGAAAACAGCATAGGAAACTCTCAGGGCCCACATGCCTGGCCTCCGTCAGCATAGTACATCTAACTCTCTCCTGCATCCAGGGTGGGCTCTGCCTGCTCTCTCTCTCCAGTCCCGAGCCCTCCTCCCCCTTTCCAGCTGGGTATCAGATATCACCTCCTGCAAGTCCTGCCTCTGTCCATTGTCACACCCCTCTGCTGGAACCGGCTGGTGACATCACCGGGGTCCTCTCTCTGCAGCCCATTGTCCCCCCACTGGCCAGAACTGGCTGTGACTCCCGAGCTGGGCCTCCTGGTCACCAGGTTACCAGTTGCTGGGGTATCCATTCTCCAGGCCATTGGCTGGGGTCCCAAGTTCTGTTGCTGGTACTCTGTAACAACAAACTCCCTCTCCCATCATCTCATTAAACCAGTAACACCCAGGGAAACTGTGTCCCACCCCCTCTGCATGCAAACCATTGAAAAAAATCAAGAGAACCCCCCACTTCGTCACACACCGATCACAATACCCCTATGACATCTAAAGGCTGGCTGGACATTGAACAAAATAGACCGCTCCACAATCTGAAAATGCATGTGGCAATGTATAAAAAAACTACAACATTGTGCCTCCATGAGGGTTTAATCACACAAGCCTAATGACTCATCCAATTCATGAGGCGCGCACACACACACACACACACGCTTGTTACTAGCACACTTAAGCCACAACTGGCTTTTTGGCCTGAAGCAGAACAGACAGACTGCCAGGTGGAGCACTCACAGCTGGTCTAAAGGACAAAACAGATGACAGAGAACAACGGGTTGGTGCAGTGAGACACAGGGAATTCCGTTAAAGGATTCTTGTGACATAAACCAACAGTGCTGAGCCGAAGTCCTCATAGTACGGAAGTGGGAAACCCTACTGGCCATAGATACATGCAGAAAGGAATGAAGGTGTATTGATTAAAGAGCTGGTAATCCTATGGGAAACCTTTTATACAATCTCTTTTAAGGATGCCTTACCCAGGTCCAGGACAAATAGGATGCTAAAAGCATCTGATGGGGAAATTACCCGTATTTTTGCCTGGTCTGTTCAAAGCCAGTTAATGTTGCTAAGTGACAACAGTGTCCTTATCTATCCCATCATTTACTGAATCCAAGCACTTAAAAATTATTAAGGCTAGTATTATTCTTATACCGAGTATATAATGAGCAAGCACATTCTTCTTATGACGTATAAATAAATGCATCTCTTATGACAACACAATCACCTTAATGTCTGACCCCTGGGGTGCTGTTTTATATTGAATTGTTCTTCAGAGTATTTTTGTCATCTTGATTTAGGTGTTTGCATATTTTTCTTTAAGGATTACAATTATATAGGAAATATTATCAGTTTATATTTATCAACCAGCAGACACACTTGTGGCTTAAGTGTGCTAGTAACAAGCCTGTGTGTGTGTGTGTGTGTGTGTGTATTGTGGTAAAGCCCTTGCAATTACTGATCTTAAGAATGATGTTGTATATGTAGTTTAAAAGGAAAGTGAGTAAGGTTATAAATTTATGATAAATTATGTATGTAGTCTTGCATTTGAGATTAATATGTTTATTACACACACACACACGGGTTTCAGAATTTGTGTGCATATTATGAGATTACAGAGAAAAGAATTATATTTATTTTGGTTCAGAATTAAGGCTGTTGTATTATGATAAAATATGCCCTGCTTTGTGCATCAAAAGAATGTGTGTTTATTATGAAGGCCAGGTCCTGCAAATCTTTACTTACTCAAGCCATTCTTACTCCCTCTTGGTTTCAACAGGACTCCTCACATGATAAAAAAAATGTAGGGTTGGGCCCTAAAACTGATGTCATGATACTGGAATCAAACTGAAAAATGACAGAGAGACATAGGGACAGGGGCCTCTATGCTATAAACACATAAATGTACTTAACACTACTACTGGATCAATGGGACTACTCACAGTAGTAACATTAACCATGTGACAGTGTTTGCAGGATCAGGGCCAGAAAGAGGAAAAAAGGTGAAATTTTTTTTTGGAAAGAGTAGGAAAGAAAGGGAGGAGGCTGAAAGTGAAAATGGAAAGACAATAAATGAGAGGCATAAATAAAGGGAAATGCACTATCCACATGGCCTTTTATTTAAACCTTATATAAATGTTTCTTTGACCCCTACCTCTATCTAATACATTCCTCTTGTTTAAATTATTGTACTTAATGTTCAGAACATCCAGTGGAGTTTCTGCCCAGGAGAAGAATATATTTTTTTTCTTTAAATACGTTTATTCGGCCAAATCAGATTGTTTTTCTTTGGCAGAAAAGAATGTTATTCTGCTTTTTCACCAACGCAGATTTTTTGTGTTGTTTTTGGTGCCCTTTGCTCTTTGTCAGAGTCAGTCTCCCATCCCCATTTCCCTCGTCACTCTCATTCCAAAGGTGTTTGGGAAAAGGCCAAAGCTGCAGTGTTACAGAAACGCTTCCTTACAAGAGCTCCAGAGGAAAGGAGAGAAAACAGAGTGAGCCCCAGGAAGGCTACAAACTTGGAATAAAATCAGAAAATAATTATACCATAGGCAGAGAAATACAGTCTCCAAATGCATATAGTCCTACAGGAACTTAAGAGACATTAGGGGAGCTCCCTACAGCCTGGGCTCCTACACCATTCCTTGCAATGAGTCTCACTGGGACCGGTGTAGCCATCAGCTACTCTGTAGTCAGAATTCCTGCATCGTTCTTTGTGTAATAGGGAGAGGAGAGTCTAGTGTAGGGGTGGCCAACCAGTGGCTCCGGAGCCACATGCGGCTCTTCAGAAGTTAATATGCGGCTCCTTGTATAGGCACCAACTCTTGGGCTGGAGCTACAGGTGCCAACTTTCCAATGTGCCAGGGAGTGCTCACTGCTCAACCCCTGGCTCTGCCACAGGCCCTGCCCCTGCCACAGGCCCTGACCCCACTCCACCCCTTTCCGCCCCCTCCTCTGAGCCTGCCATGCCCTCGCTCCTCCCCCTCCCTCACAGAGCCTCCTGCATGTCACTAAACAGCTGATCGGGACATGCAGGGAGGGTAGGGGAGGTGCTGATCGGCAGGGCTGCCGGTGGGCGGGAGGCGCTAGGAGCGGCGGGGGGGGGGGAGGGCGGTAAAGCTGATGGGGGTCTGTTGACGTATTACTGTGGCTCTTTGGCAATGTACATTAGTAAATTCTGGCTCCTTCTCAGGCTCAGGTTGGCCACCCCTGGTCTAGTGGTTAGAGTGCTAGCCTCAGACTTGGGGAATTGTGGTTCAATTCCATCCTCTACCACAGACTCCCTGTGTAACCTTGGGCAAATAAATTAGACCTAGACCCTTAAAGACATTTAGGGGCCTAACTGTATCTCTTTGTGCCTCAATTTCCCCATCTGCAAAATGGGGATAATAGCACTGTCCAGCCTCACAGGGGTGTTGTGAGGAGAAATAAAGTAAAAATTGGGAGGTGCTCAGATACTACAATTTTGCCGGCCATACAAGTACATAAAATCTAGACGGATAGATGAGAGGCCTGAAATGCAAGAGCTGTGAGTTCCCTCATCCCCTATAGTCCCCCTCCCCTTCCCTCGGGCATAATCAGAATGCCTGTACCATTCCCTATTGCATACTATGCTGCCAGAATGTATGCAGCATTCCCTACAGCACCTCCTGCTGGCAGAGAGTGTACCTGGGTATAGCTGAGAACTCCCTATAGCCAGAGCTGTTACATCATTCCCTTGTGACACCCAGTAGGAAAAAGCTGGAACCAGAATAGCGGTGAGCTCCCTACAGCTGCTGTATCAGGGTTCAGCTCGGACTGAACAAGCTGAATTAATTATTATGCCTAGAGAACCTTCTGAACTGTGCCGCCTTGGCACAGAATGTCAACACACCTATTTAAAGAGAAAAAAAGCACATTGAAAAAATACAGGCCAGTTAATATTTCCTCAGCAGGACGAAAAACACCACTGCAAGCTCTTGGAAAGAAAAAGAAATAAGAGAAACAACAACAGAGTGGAGAACGGGCTACTTTTGTATAAACAAGATAAGAAAAGGGGGCTTTCTGAACCCGGTGACAAGCCCCGTTCAGATCAATCTACACAGGCTTGCTAGCAGTCTTCAAGTTTGGCATGGGAGAGAGGAGCAGTGTTTGAAAACCACTTTCAACTATAGCTTTGTTTCCTAGTACAGCCTATAGCTGTGGCATAGGTCTCAAAGCCAAACTCCATCAAAGTTTGGGGTTTTCTGATGGTTCTGGCCCATCGCCACTCCAGTCTCACAAGCCTGGCAGACTTTGCTATTTAAACTAAAATATCTTTCAGTAAGGACTTGTCTAGTAAGCAGGATTCTGTGCCCAAAAGCTGATGACCCTTTATAATTTCTGGGTACACTGGGCATCTTCATTCAGCCCTGGGCTCTACCACCTTGCTCTGCCAAACAGACCCTAGCCCTGGTCTAGAGTAACCACCCTCTCCTTGGGTGAGAGGAGACTTTCACCTCCAAACTCATTCAATTGCATCAAACATATAAACTTAAGGCCAACTTGGAACCTAACCAAACTTTGAAACCTAAGTAAGATGATAGCCTTCCATGCAGCCAATGGAAACGACTTTCTCTTTGCATTCACATTTGGACTAGGCAACCAGACCCTGACAAAGGAATCCATCTTCTCACATCAGGCCTCCCATTGTTCTCTTACAAGAACCAGGATTCCAGGAAGACAAGCAGCAAGGTAAACAGACACAGAATCAAATCTCATGATATATACATGCCCATGGAGGAGTCCAGGCACTAGAAGGTCACCTCCAACCTTCCCTATTTAAATACCTTTAAAACAACTGAGTCAGGATCCAGGAGGAGCCAGAATGGTTCCAAGAG
The DNA here is from genome assembly GCF_027887155.1 of Malaclemys terrapin pileata. Classification (NCBI taxonomy): domain Eukaryota; kingdom Metazoa; phylum Chordata; order Testudines; family Emydidae; genus Malaclemys; species Malaclemys terrapin. The sequence continues at coordinate 48,053,706 of NC_071514.1, forward strand.
AAACCAGAGTATCATGCTGAGAGGTCTCCACCTATCAGGTTCTCTGTGGGCAGCCTGAGAGTTTGTTCAAGTGTCTAGAAACTTTTAGTTCCTGATTAACTTTTCTTTCTTTTTTTAAGCACATTGGTAACCATAGCAACAATTGTTGGCAAAAGTGAAAATGCATTTCTGTCCTTTATTAGGAGCCATTCCCTTCAATTACCTCACTCTGCTCACCCATCCCTTCAGCCCAAGGAATTGAAGTCTGTCTTTTACAATAGACCCAGAATTGTGTCAGGGACCTAAAACTCAGGAGGCTCTGTATGCTCTCATACACACGGCCCCTCCGCCCACCCTGCCCAGCTGGAATTAAACCACAGCCTACTTACTGACTCTAAGGAGAGAGTGTTCCGCTAGCTGTTAGAGACTGAGACTGGAAGTCAGGAATGCTGGGTGTCATTTTCCAGCTAAACCACAGCAGATCTGCATGACTTTGGGCAAATCACAATTGTGCCTCAGTTTCCTCTCTTGTAAAATGGGGTGATATCTCCCTACCACATGAGTGGAGAGGGTGATAGTGAGATTTAGCTAATAATTATAAAATGCCTTCAAGAACATCAGATGAATGGTGTAGTGAAGTGCAAAGTATTATTGTATTTTTAAGGTGATGTGCTAACCTGCTGGATATTCCACTGGGATCTTGAGCATAGTGAAGTCTATACACCATCCCTTAGGAAGGGGAAAGCAATCAAACTACAGTGGCTTGAGCACAGTACAAATGATATAACATTACCGAGAGCCAGTCTGGTCTGGTAGCTAGGGCACTAGGCTAGAATTCAGAAGACCTGCCTTCTATTCCCAGCTCTGCTACTGGCAAGTCACTTCTCCCATTCTGGTTCCTGTCCCATCCTTTGTCTACTGAAGTTTTCTGAGGCATGGACTACCTCTCACTATGTGTATGTACAGTACAGCACTTAACACCCGATCTCAGCTGGAGCCTCTAGGTGCTAATGGAATGTAATAACATCACTCCTGCTATTACCAGCATGTCTTAGCAGAGAACAGCTTGACTGTGTCCCAGGATCTGTGGTGCAGGGGCCTGTGCTTGTGGAGCAGGAGGGTGGGAGCTCTAAAAAGATAGTTACCTTTTCCATAACTGGGGTTCTTCGAGATGTGTTGCTCATGTCCATTCCATATTAGGTGTGTCTGTTCTCCACATGTACCGGTGCTGGAAGTTTCTCCCTCAGAAGTATCTGTAGGGGACCGGCTCTGGCGCCCTCTGGAGTGGTATGGCATGCTTGGCATGGTATAAGGGGCCCTGCCGGCTCCTCCCTCCCTCAGTTCCTTTTTGCTGGAAACTCTGACAGTGGGGAAGGAGAGTGGGTTATGGAATGGACATGGGCAACACATCTCAAAGAACATCAGTTACAGAAAAGGTAACTGTCTTTTCTTCTTTGAGTGCTTGCTCATGTCCATTCCATACTAGGTGACTCCAAAGCAGTACCCCTGAAGGTGAATAGGAGTTCATGGACATGTAAATTGCAACACAGCTCTGCCAAACCCAGCATCATCTCTGGCCTGCTGAGGGATGGTATAATGAACGGTAAACATGTGAACCGAGGACCATGTTGCAGCTCTATAGATATCCTGGATAGGGATGTGTGCCAGGAAGGCCACCGAAGATGCCTGCACTCTCGTCGAGTGGGTTCTGACAATCGACAACGGCAGAACCCCTGCCAGGTCGTAACAGGTCCTTATGCACAAGGTAATCCAATTGGAAATCCTCTGTGAGGACACCAGATGGCCCTTCATCCTATCCACTGTAGCGATGAAGAGTTGAGTCGATTTTCAGAAAGGCTTGGTACGTTCTAAGTAGAAAGCCAAGGCCCTCCAGACATCCAGGGCATGAAGACAGCTCTCCTCACTGGTCTTGTGTGGTTTGGGACAGAATGCCGGGAGGAAGATGTCCTGGTTCATATGAAAGGTGGAGACCACCTTTGGCAGGAAGGCTGGGTGGGGCTGCAACTGAACCTTATCTTTGTAAAAGACCATGTGCAGGGGTTCTGAGGTCAAAGCTTTAATTTCAGAGACGCGTCTTGCCGACATCACTGCCACCAGGAACGCGACAGGTGGGAAAGGGAGCAGGAACCCAGCGGCTCAAAGGGCAGGCTGATAAGCCTAGAGAGGACCAAGTTAAGATCCCACTGTGGGACAGGAGTCCGTTCCTGCGGGAACAGTCTCTGGAGCCCTCTCAAGAATCTGACCATCATGTCATGGAAAAACACCGTCTGTCCTTGGATCATCAGGTGAAAAGTGGAGATGGCCGCTAGATGCACTCTAATGGAAGAGTGTGCCAGACCCTGGTTCCTGTAGTCCAGGACAGCCTGTATGGAAGAACATGAGGGAGAAATGCCATGCTCGGACGCCCAGTGGGAAAATCTCTTCCACTTGGCCGGGTAAGTCAGTCTGGTTGAGGGCTTGCCAAGAGCAAAACCAGTGGCATTTCCTGTTCTGTCTGGTAGTGAACAGGCCCACTTGGGGAGTTCCCCACCTTTGGAAGATCAGGCAGGGTACCTCTGGATGGAGCGATCACTCATGGTGAGAGAAGAAAGTAGGTGCTGAGCTGGTCTGCCAGTGTATTCCTGACACCGGGAAAGTGACAAGCTTCCAGGTTCATTTCGTGGCTGATGCAGAAGTCCCATAGACAGAGTGCCTCTTAACAGAGAGTCGACGAGTGCGCTCTCCCTTGCCTGTTGATGTAGAACAACTGTGTTGTCCATCAGGACTCGTACCACCTTGCCTGACAGGTGGGGCAGGAAGACTCCGCACGCCAGCCAGACTGTTCAGAGCTCTTTGACATTTATGTGCAACTTCGCCTCCTCCGGGGACCACATCCCCTGTGTCTGGAGGTCGCCAAGATGCGCACCCCAGCTGAGGTCCGAGGCATCCGACACCAACTCAATGGAGTAAGGGGGGTTATCGAATGGAACCCCCTCCAGGATTGTCCACCATAATAGCAAGGTAAGTGTCGCCTAGGGAATGGTAACCATCTTTTCCAGGAGCTCTCTGGACTGGGAATAGACCATTCCCAGCCATTGTTGCAAGGGTTGCATCTGGAGCTTGGCATGGCGGACCACATAAATGCATGCCGCCATGTGACCCAGGAGGCACAGACAGACCCTGGCTATAGTCAGAGGGGACTTCCACGATGAGGTTCATTAACGTGTGGAACCTTTCCAGTGACTCGACCTGTGCCAGGACGTTCCTGTCAAGGACCGATGAACTCTGCACCAGCACTAATGTCTACGTTTTGTCATTTACCAGTAGGCCCAGAGTGCGGCATGTGGACTGAAGCACCGTGACATCCCTTTGGACTTGAAACCTGGAGCTGCCCTTGATGAGCCAGTTGTTGAGGTACGGGTAGATCTGAATACCCCGGCGCCTGAGGTAAGTCGCTACCACTGACATGCACTTGGTAAACACTCTTGGTGGTGTTGCCAGGCCGAACGGGAGGCCTGTAAACTGGTAGTGGTGGGGCCCCACCATAAGCCGGAGAAAGCGTCTGTGTCCTTGAAAGATCACTATGTGTAAGTATGCGTCCTTCAAGTTGAGGGCAGCATACCAGTCTCCCAGATCCAGGGAGGGGATAACAGAAGCCAGGGAAACCATGAAGAACTTTAGGTACTTGCTGAGGTCTCAGATGGGCCATAGACTGCCCTTGGCCTTTGGGATTAAAAAGTACCGGGAATAGAACCCCTTGTTCCTGTACTCACAAGGAACTTCTTCCACTGCACCCAGTAGTAACCCCTTTATCTCCTGCGCAAGAAGACTCTCATGAGAGGGGTCCCTAAAGAGGGACGGGGAAGGCGGGTGGGAAGGAGGGGTAGAAAGGAACTGGAGGGTATAACCCTGTTCCACTGTGCTGAGGACCCATTGGTCCAAGATTATAGCTATCCAGGCAGGGAGGAAGAGGGAAAGGTGGTTGGAGAACATAGGGAAGGATGGATCCGGGGAATAGTTTAGTAGGTCACCCTGAGGCGCACCCTCAAAACAACTGTTTGGCCCCCTGCTTATTACAGGTTGAGCCCGACTGGGAAGAGGGTGGAGGCGGGTGGCTCGGGTGGTGCTTGTAGCCCTTGGCTCATTTATAGGGCTGGTACTGCTGCGGTTTGAACCGCTTATGCACCAGGGCTGGGACATAGAGACCCAGGGCTTTTAGGGTGGTGTGGGAGTCCTTGAGGCCATGCAATTTGCTGTCTGTTTGCTCCGTAAATAGGGTCCAGCCATTGAAGGGCAGGTCCTGCTGCTGAGCCTCAGTGGACAACCCAGAGAGGAGCAGTCAAGAGGCTCACCGCATAGAGACAGCAGAAGCCATGGTGCAGGCAGCAGCGTCCGCAGTGTCTGATGCCGCCTGGAGGGCCACCCTGGCCACGGTCTTGCCCTCATCGAGGATTGCTCGGAACTCCTTCTTGGAAGCCTCGGGGAGCAACCCTTTGAACTTGGCCATGGCTTGCCACATATTGAAGTCATATCAGCCAAGGAGGGCTTGGTGGTTGCCACTCAGCTGAAGGCTGGAAGACGAATAAACCTTTTGTCCGAAAAAATCCAGCCTCCTCGAGTCTTTATTTTTGGGGGTGGCCCTGGATTGTCCCCGCCTCTCCTTGTGGTTAACTGCCTTGACCACAAGGGAATTGGGGGCTGGGTGGGAGTATAAGTACTCATGCCCTTTGGTTGGCACGAAATACTTGTGTTCGGCCCTTTTAGAGATGGGGCCAGGGAAGCGAGGGTCTGCCACAGGGCATTAGTGATCTTAGAAACTTCTTCATGAAGAAGTAGCGCCACCCTGGCAGGAGCAGAGGACGTCAAACAGGGAATCTGAGGGCCCTTCCAATTCCTCTGCCTGAAGCCCCAGGTTAGAAGCGACCCTCTTCAAAAGATCCTGGTGCGTCTTGGCATCATCCTGAGGAACTGGGTGAGGACAAGGACGATGCCGGTGCCGCGGGAACCTTGATGTCCATTGGTGGTCTAGCAGCTTGCTCCCTTGGGTCCTCCTGGACCTGCGGGGTCTTACCCCCCCAAGTCTCCAGCACCGGAGGGGGATGGGATACTGAGGCTGCTGGCCTCTCTGAGGCTTCCAACACCGATCAGGCAGCCTGGGAAGGCTGGGTGAACCCACAAGGGTTCCACTGGTACCATGGCACTGGCCACTGCGATGGGGGCCATGGGACAGGTTTCGATGCTGATAATGTAGTCAGCACCATCAGTACTAGGGCTTGTCCCGCAGTCAGGGAACCTCACTCTGAGATGGAGTGGTTGGTCCCAGGCGACGAGGATTGGGCTGAGTGGTGGCTCTTGTCCAACTGGTGCTGGTCGCTGTGTCCCGAAGTTGACGTGTCCGAGCAAGACTGTCTTGTTTGGGCTCCCGGGGCTGATGGCATTCGGCAGATCTGCGGCAGATACCCGGCGATCCACGTCTTATGCTACTCAACTGGTGCCAGGACGTCGAACGGGACTGGGAGCTACTACAAGCCGGTTGCTGGGAGGATCATCCTGAGTAGGGCGACCTTCCGTTTGGAGACGGGCGATGATGGCCCAGCGATCGGTGGTCTCTGGTGCCCGATCGGTCCCGGGATCAGTACTGGGCCCTTGAAGACGGTCAGGGCCGGTCACGGAGTTCCTGCCAGGTGGTGCATGCCTCAGAGGGTCTTCACCAATCTACCAGTGAGGTACACCTCAAGTCCCTCGATGGGTGCCCCCAGTGCAGGGACTGAAGAGGGCTCCACTGAGCCTGCCTCTCCTGTCCTGAGGCGTAACAGCTGCAGGCGGGTGAACGCTGGTGGGACATCCCTCTCGACGGGGAACAGTACCGCTGAGGCGGGGACACATGCATGGGTCCCAATGCGGGTTTTCCCTGAGACCGGGGTACCGCAGGAGCCAGTGAGGCTTCGGGCGTCGACGGCACTTGAAGCTGGCCGGGGCCTGCACCACTATCTGGAGTCGCAGGCAAGGCATGGGATGGGCTGCACTGCTTGACTTGAGCTGGGGCCCGACTTCCCGAGTGGGGATGTTGAGCTGCCCAACACGGGTCTTGGGTCGCCCCCTGCCCTCTCCTTTCCCTTGCAGGAGGTAGGAGAACTTTCCCTCACAGTCTTTTTCAGCTTCTTGACTGGAGCCATGGAAGGAGACCGGTGTGGGCTCGTGGACGGTGCTGGGGGAGCACTGCGAACGGAGACCACAGTGATCGGTGCAGTGTCGGACCGCCGCTCTGGTGCGAGTGCCAACTCCATTAGGAGCGCTTTCAAACAGATATCATGCTCCTTCTTCGTCCTAGGTTTAAAGGACTTGAAGATATGGCACTTGTCACTTATGTGCCCCTCGCCTAAGCACCTTAGGCAGCTGGTAGGAGGATCGCTGAGGGGCACAGGCCATTTGCAGCGATTGCAGGGCTTAAAGCCTGAGGACCAGGGCATGCCCCGACCCCCGGCTGGGTCCCATTTTGGGACTAACAAAGAGTTTGAGAACTACTACTAAGGGTAACTAAGAAAACTACTATGTATAACTATTTTACAGGATTTCAAAGTTCGCAAGAACAGAGAAGGAATCAAAGATAGCCGAAGCAGCAGACGTTCCAGCACCATCACTAGCGGCAAGAAAGAACTGAGGGTGGGGGGAGCCAGCGGCGCCCCTTATACCACGTCATGCAGGCCCCACTCCAGAGGGCGCTAGAGCCGATCCCCTACGGATACTGCTGAGGGAAAAACGTCTGAGACCGGTGCATGTGGCGAGCACACACACCTAATATGGAATGGACATGAGCAAGCACTCGAAGAACTGATTGCTCCCCTGATGTGCTGTTCTGAGGAGCTGTGACAGTCCTAACAGGTCACTGAATGTGAACACAGGCTCCAAAATGGCTAAAGGGCCTCAGTGCAGCGAGGCGTGGGTGCTGAACCTACATCCCTTTCCACCCAGCACCCCAAGCACTTGTGATTGCAGTACTGGGGCCCTAAGTCATGATGTGCTCACCTGCTTAGGGCAGGGACAGGGGCGGCTCTATGTATTTTGCTGCCCAAAGCACGGCAGTCAGGCAGCCTTTGGCGGCATGCCTGCCGGAGGTCCGCCGGTCCCGCGTCTTCAGCGTACCCGCCGCCAAATTGCCGCTGAAACCGCAGGACTGGCGGACCTCCCGCAGGCATGCCGCCGAAGGCAGCCTGACTGCCGCCCTCATGGCGACCGGCAGGCCGCCCCCTGTGGCTTGCAGCCCCAGGCACACGCTTGATGTGCTGGTGCCTGGAGCCGCCCCTGGGCAGGGAGCTTGAGGCCGAAACTCTGCTCCGCTAAGCACCCAATGTCCCAGAATGCCGTGTGCGCCAAGGGACTCCCTTATGCTAAATGAAAAGGGGAGCGAACTCAATAGCCGGCAGCCTAAAGAGCTCTCAGCAGACCAGCGAAACCCTCTTGCAGTGATTTTCCCAAAGCCCTACAAAAAAAACTTCCAGTGAAGAATGTAAAAAGAAGAACAGGAGTACTTGTGGCACCTTAGAGACTAACAAATTTATTAGTTATTGTTAGTCTCTAAGGTGCCACAAGTACTCCTGTTCTTCTTTTTGCGGATACAGACTAACACGGCTGTTACTCTGAAACTAGTGAAGAATGTGCCGCTTGTTGGCGAATTTTCTGCCTTGGCCCCAGGGGCTGCTTCTCACACATGATTAGTGTGTTTACCCTTGTAACACGGGCAAAGCCACACAATAGGGCCTCTGAGGAGACATTTCCCGCCATTTACCCCCCATTGTAGCCCTTTTCTTTCCTCTCCCCCCCTTTCCTTCCTTCTTCCCCTTGTCGAGGAGATAAAAGGCTGAATTTGTGAATCACTTCGGCTCCAAAGAAGAGACTCACAAAGGCTACGAGAGCTGAACCCTTCCATGCTGCCTCTCTTCCCTGGCTGTGAAAGAAGCCGGGCCTAGCTGCTGAAGAAAAGCCTTTGGCAGAGCAGATGATTTCCTTCTGCCCTCTATTGTGGAGATACAAGGGTTGGGGGTGAGGGGAGGTGTATTGTGACACCACTGCTGGTATTCAGGCTCCTTCTGGGACTGATCATAAATAAAACAACAGCTGGGGGATTTCCTGAGGGTTGCCTCACACAGCCAGGGCACAACCAGCTCTGAGAGATGCAGTTGGCCCCGAGATCCTCTGACTTTGAACTCAGGCTCTGGCTGTGCAGTGAGCCTGGCCTGTGCAATCACAGACAGCATGGAAGTGGCAAAAGGAAATGAGCGACTGCCAATGGGGGCAGGAGAGCAGCAGGTTGGGGTCTGTAATAGGGTGACCAGATGTCCTGATTTTATAGGGACAGTCCTGATTTTTGGGTCTTTTTCATATATAAACTCCTATTACCCCCCAACCCCGTCCTGATTTTTCACACTTGCTGTCTGGTCACCCTAGTCTGTAATGGGAGTGGGGGGTAGGATAGGGAGCAGGACAGCAGCAGGTATTGAGATCTCTAATGAGAGTGGGGGTACGATGGGGGCAGGACGGCAGCAGGTGAGTAAGGGCAGAGGAGTGGGATTGGGATCTGCATGGGGCGAGAGGGGTACAATAGGGAATGGGATAGTAGGTGTTTGTAGGGCGCAGGGGAATTTGTCCTTGTGCCTGAGACTAGAGGTATAGTAGAAGCCCATAATGGAATGAGACTAACGAGGGTGGATGGGACTAGAGTCACACTACCGAACAATGGGAGGCAAGCTCTGAGGTGCTCTGGGGGCGCTCAGGAGGAGGCAAGCATTTCCCCATATACTCTTTGACAGAGATATATTCCTGTAATACAGAGCAGCTGAGTGACAGCTTGTTGAAAGGCAGCTGAGGGAGGGGGAATACAGCTACCCCAACAATACCTCTATCTGCTGACAAAGGCCTTTCTGAATAGGTCAGCATTTGTAGCTGGGCCACTCCAACTGCAACTGCACCATCACGGAGGTCCTGGGGACTCCAAAGGCTTCCGTTAAAGGAGTCTGCTCCCATAGATGGAGTGGGAGTTCTAAACCCAGCTCAGGCACAGAGGGGCTGGGAGAGCTGGGAAGCACTCCACTCCTTCTGCTGCAGCCCCACACAGCGATCCAGCTATTTAGCGCCAGTTGAAGAAAGGCATGGCCAGAGTGAGGGCACTATTGGGATGGGGAGGGGGGAGAATAGCACATGTGTATGGGGGGGGGGGGGGACATAGCTGGGAAGGTATATTGTAGTGGAGTCTGGGGGGGGCAGAGATTTCAAACTTTGATAGCAATCCACACCTGGACCACTGCCAGACTTGCAGAGCGGGAGCTGTGGGAGTCATTTGAGGGAAGAACATAGTGGGGCACGGCTGGGGAAGGATTTCTGGGGTTAGGGGCAGACCATGGGTGGCAGGTATAATAGGCCAGGGGAGGCTCTGCCTCCCCCGGCGCTGCCACGACCACTGGACCCCGGTTGTGGCAAAGATTTTGCTTTATTATGCCCCATGCAGGTTCCGGGGTCGCCTCCTCTTCTAACATGCTTTTCCCCTGCGTGGGTTGGGTCTGGGGCGGGGAGGCACAGTGCAGCTGGCCCGGGGCTCCTCTGGGTAGGTGGAGGTGGGCGGCTTGAGGCTTCAGCCAGCCCGGGGCTCCTCCGGGCAGGGTGGGGAGGCTCGGGGCTGCAGCTGGCCCGGGGCTCCTCCAGGCATGGGGGAGGAGGCTCAGTGCTTCGTCCAGCCTGCGGCGGGGGTGGGGGGCACTCCAGGCTTCTCTGGGTGGGGGTTGGGGCCTGTGGCTCCAGCTGTGGGGGGGTGAGTGGAGGGGAAGAGGCAGAGATGGGGCTAGCCTCCCCAAATGGGGGCTCCACCCTTCGCCCCTGGGGCAGACTGTGGGGGAATTACTAAAGGGGCATGGCAGTGGGGTGGAACAGAAAGGGGACACTCAGTTGGCAAAACAAAGGTTTTCCGGTTGAGGGAGCTGCCTTCTGGGTTCCATGAGTGCCAGCACAGATGCATCAGTGCTGGCACTCAATCAGTTGAGGCTCTACTCCTCAGAGTTTTCAGGACAATCTAAACAAATTGATGTCTCCCTGGCAAGTGAGTGTAGTGCTTTTTCGTGTGGGATGCAATGTGTATTCAATTTGAGGTTGCCAACTTTCTGATTGCAGAAAACCAAGCACCCTTACCTCGCCTCCTGCCCCACCCCCACCCTTGCCCCACCCCTTCTCCAAGGCCCCGCTCACTCCATCCCCCCTCCCTCCATTACTTGCTCTCCCCCACCCTCACTAATTTTCATCGGGCTGGGGTAGGGGGGTTAGGGCTCCGGCTAGGGATGGGGGCTCTGCAGTGGGGCCAGGGATGAGTGATTTGAGGTGTAAGAGGGGGCTCCGGATGGGGGTTGAGGTGCGGGAGGGGGTGCGGGCGACGCTAGCCTCAGGTGGCTCCCGGAAGCAGCCGGGATGTCCCTGCCGCCCTCAGGCGAAGACACAGCCACATGACTCTGTGTGCTGTCCCCCAGCCGCAGGCACCACCCCCGCAGCTCCCATTGGCTGTGGTTCCTGGCCAATGGGACTGCGGAGCCAGCGCTCGGGGTGGGGGCAGCACACAAAGCATCCCTGGCCGCCCATGTGCTTAGGGGTTATGGGGACATGCTGGCTGCTTCTGGGAACTGCACGGAGCCAGGGCAGACAGGGGGCCTGACTTAGCCCACCGCACTGCTGACTGGACTTTTAACGGCCCAGTCAGCAGTGCTGACTGAAGTCATCAGGGTCCCTTTTTGATCGGGCGTTCTGGTTGAAAACCGAACACCTGGCAACCCCAATTCAATCAGCTACAGGATGTTGTAATCGAATGGGCACTCATACATATACGGCCACTTCAGTGCTACCTGCAAGGAGATATGGCCATAGGCGGCGAGTTATGTGGGCCCGTGGTGCCTGGGCACCAGGAATATTCAAACACAAGTTTGAGGCCAGGTCTCTCCCTCGGCCCCGCCTTCCACTCTGGGAGCTCCCCCCTGCAATTTAAAATGGCCTGGGGCCCCCATCCACCACTGGCAGTGCAGTGGAGCTGAGCAGCTTCCTATCTGCTTGCTCCACGTGGCTGCTGGCCCCTCCCTACGGCCCCTGGCCGGGGTGGGTCTGTGTCTACGTGTGCTGCTCCCACCCCATGCGCCCCTGTGGCCAATAGGAAGCTGCAGGGGCAGTGCCTGGGGGTAGCAGCGTGTGGAGGCCCCCCAGCCTGCCCTGCCTAGGAGCCCCAGGTAAGCGCCGCACCCTGACTCCCTTCCAGAGCATGCGCCCCCTGCCCCCTCCCTCCTGCCCCCAAACTCCCTCCCAGAGCCTGCACCCCCTCCTTCCGCACTCCTCCCATCCCCAAACTCCCTCCCAGAGCCTGCACCCCCACCCCCAGCCCAGAGCCTGCACCCAAACTCTGTCCCAAAGCCTGCATCCCTCACCCCCTCCTGCACTCCTACCCCCTGCCCCAGCCCAGAGCCTGCACCCAGCACCCAAACTCCATCCTAGAGCCTGCACCCCAGACCCTCTCCCCCACCCAAACTCCCTCCCAAAGTCTGCACCCCTCCTGCACCCCAATCCCTCGCCCCAGCCCAGGGCCTGCATCTCCTCCCCCCACCCAAACTTCTCCCAGAATTTTTGTCCTGGTAGGGAAGGCACAGTGCAGCTGCAGCTGGCCCGGGGCTCCTCTGGGTAGGTGAAGGGGGGGGGGGGGGAGGGCTTGAGGCTTCAGCCAGCCCGGGGCTCCTCCGGGCAGGGTGGGGAGACTCGGGGGGGGGGGGCAGAATTTGGGGAGGGGGCAGGCTCTGGGCATTCTGGGCACCACCAAAACTTCTACAAACCTGCCGCCCCTGGATGTGGCTGGTTCGGGAGCTCAACATTTGCATGGGATGAACGTTCCCCAAGTCAGTTCTTTTACTTGAGTTTAAGATGGTGCTGGCATCTGGTCTCTAATATCACTCACTCAGGTGCAAATGCTGGTGGTCCCACTGAAGTAAATGGCAAAACTCCCATTGACTTCAGTAGGAGCTGGAGCAGGCCCTGGAGCACAGGTAGCTACTGTCCAGCCTTGCTTGCTGTTTTTCACCCTGAGGGTATGTCTTCACTTGGCGGGTAGCAATCGATTTATCCGGGATCGATATATCGTGTCTCGTTAAGACGCGATATATCGATCCCCGAACGCGCTCACCATCGACTCCGGAACTCCACCAGAGCAAGCGGCGGTAGCGCAGTCGACGGGGGAGCCGCAGACATCAATCCCACGCCGTGTGGATCCCAGGTAATTCGATCCAAGATACTTCGACTTCTGAAGTTGCGTATCTTGGATTGATCCCCCCCCAGTGTAGACCAGCCCTAAGTTTCTCTCTCTTTGCATCTGTTTGGACCCTCCCAGCTTTCCCAGCAGTAGGGCTGCTGACAGCTGGCAAAGGCACAGGTTTCTCAGTGCATAGCGACAAATTCCTTAAATTCACTGCTACTTTACAGTCTCCGAGAAAGGCGAACTGTGGGGGAGGGCTGTAGGGAGGGTGGGAGCAGCCATAATTCAAGGAGTGCAAGTTAAAGAAGTTTTTGGTAGCACAGAGCTTCCTCTGGCCACCTAATGCTTCCAAAAACTGACTTGCCTTCTTAAAAATCCCTCACCGCATTACAGCAAAACCACTCCTTTCTCTGAGCCCATTGACATGGCTGGGCATCTTCAACTGACTCCCAAGGGAGATGGATTGGGCTCTCTATTTTCATCCTCATCTTCTCCTGTCCATTCCTCTTTCTGCATTTCAGAGGAGGTGATATTGTGTTCATGGCTCCAGCCAGCATTGGTCATTTCTCTCTCTGGCTAGCTAGAAGCCTAATCTAGCCTGAACCTGAATCAAATCCTGATTGTGGATTGCTTAACTAATTAACTAGATAACAAGCCTAACTCCTCTGACGTCAATGGAGTCACACCAAAGATGAATTTGGTCCACTGTCTGTACAGTGCTTACAAAGGGTAGAGCACTGTGAAAGTGCTAAGTGACACTCACTCCATTGGTTCATTCTCCCTTCTTCCTGTTTCTCTCCCTCTGTTCCCTTTCTGCAGCACATTTCTCTCACTCTTTTACTTGTCCTATTTTCATTCTTTCTCTCCTTCAGTTTCTTTATCTCTTTCCCTCCCCCACTTTCTCCTGCTTCTATTTCTTCTTGATTTTCTGGTTGCTATAGGCCTAGTTGGCTCCACCTCCCAGCGAGTACCATAAAATTGGAGAAGTCACCATGGCCAACTGATTTGGATTTGGCATTCTCTCAGATTGTTCAGATTAGCATCACCCCCACTTCCACTCTCAGCACAGAACCAACATGGGGCAACAGGAGCAGGGGAGAAATTCAGAGACTCACAGGTCAGGGCGACTGTACAGTACCTAGCACAGCTCCAATCAGGGCCCAGCTGTTCTTAAAATAGGTAAATTTTATTAAAACCACTTGGCCCATCCATTTTGAGCCTCCTTCCTCTTTGGTGGCCTGAGTGTTTTGGTACTACCTAAATCACTCAGCAACATTAGGGTTACCATATTTCAACAAGCAAAAAAGAGGACGGGAGGAGCCCCGCCCTAGCCCCGCCCCTGCCCCTCCCACTTCCCGCCCCCCCAGAACCCCCAACCCTCCCCCCGTTCCTTGTCCCCTGACTGCCCCCTCCTGGGACCCCTGCCCCTAACTGCCCCCCGGGACTCCACTCCCTATCTAAGCCTCCTTGCCTCTTGTCCCCTGACTGCCCCAACCCTTATCCACACCCCCACCCCCAGACAGACCCCTGGGACTCCCACGCCCCATCCAACCACTCCCCACCCCCTGACAGCCCCCCCCAGAACTCCCAACCCATCTAAACCCCTCTGCTCCCTGTCCCCTGACTGCTCCGATCCCTCTCCACACTCCTGCCCCCTGACAGCCCCCCCAGAACTCCCAACCCATCTAAACCCCTCTGCTCCCTGTCCCCTGACTGCTCCGATCCCTCTCCCCACTCCTGCCCCCTGACAGCTCCCCCCCAGAACTCCCAGCCCCCTACCCCCCGCTCCTTGTCCCCTGACTGCCCCCTCCTGGGACCCCTGCTCCTAACTGCCCTCCAGAACCCCACCCCCTACCTAAGACTCCCTGTTCCTTGTCCCCTAACTGCCCCCTCCTAAGACCCCCCCCAACTGCCCCCCAGGACCCTACCCCCTACCTGTACCCTGACTGCCCAAAACTTTCTCCACTCCCCTCCAAAAGCCCCCCCCCCGTTTCTTGACTGCCCCCTCCAGAACCTCCCTGTCCCTTCTCCTGCCCCCCCTTACCCTGCTGCTCAGAACAGGGTGTTGGGCTCTGTGCCAGCCGGACACATGGCTGAGCTCCCCTGCACAACACAAAACCCGGTCCCTGGCCCTGCACAGGGTTGCCGGAGCGGGCTGCAGGAGGAGGAGCTGCCAGCCGGCTCAGAATGCAGGGAGGGGGGGGTGGGAGGAGGAAGCTGTTCCGGAGTCCAGCCCGGGACTTTCCTGCAGCCCTCCCAGCCGCTCGCTCTGCCGGGGGAGGGGGAAATCCCGGACATTGTGAGTGCTTTACAAATTCCCCCCGGACGCTATTTTTAGCACACAAAAGGAGGACATGTCCGGGTAAATCCGGACGAATGGTAACCCTAAGCAACATTAACACCAACTATACTCTTTAGTTCTCTTTATTCACTGCTAAACATACTGGATAATAATAAATAGTCTAAATTCTGCTCTGCTATAAGGCCAGATCTTGAGTGTCCTCAGTTTCTATTGATTTTGGCTAGTTTTGCAGGGTTTGGACCCTTATGCACATGCAACTCCACTGACGCAAAACAAGTCTGAGATTCCAAGGCAACGTGATGTAGTAGATAAGGCTCTGAAGTGGGAGTCCAGAGATCTGGGCACTATTTCCAGCTCTGCATCTAGCCCACTGTGTGGCCTTGGTCAAGTAAATTCACCTGTGTTCCCTTGCACCCTTTATCTGCCTTGTCTATTTAGATTAGTCCTTCCAGCCAGGCACCATCTCTCCCTATAGCCTAGTAGTAAACTGAATTAAGCAAAAATTATATTAGCCACGCTCAAACCAATTAACAGTGTCCACACAAGAGGGTGGCACTGATTTCACTAAATCAGTTTAGAAAACGACAGTGAAATCTGTGCTATTTATGTGTGTAGACAAGCTGGAAGTGTTTATACAATGCATAGCACAACAGGCCCTGACCTTAACTGGTACTAGGTGCTACTGTCACACACATAAATAATAATAGTTGCTAGGAAATAACTGAAGGTGGGATTTGTCTCACTATGGTTAGTGTTTCTGGTACAGGGTATTTATTTTTGTGCATGTTACAGGAGTGGATTTGGTCAAACAAATGAGAGGGGAAATCCAGTTTGGGAGGGGAACATATCTGCAACTTAGGCTTTTGTTAAATTTTAAAAGAGCAATTCCAAAAATTAAGCACCCAAACTAGCTTTTTTGGGGGGTTCAGCTTAAAGGTTACAAGAAAACAAAAGCAATTGGGGTTAGCACAGAGGAGATCCACAAGCCAAAATAAAAAAATAAACCTGATTGTGTCTAACTAAACATTCCCTATCCAAATAATTTCTTCTAGGTATGGAAGATGAATTTTCATACCTGGTTCAAGCCTTATACAGCATTGCTGCTCCATCCCTGCAGCCCAGAGAACAACAGACAAAGGGAAAGTTTCTTCCCCAATTTTAAAAAAATCTACCTTCCCGTTGGCTCTTTTGGTCAGGTGCTCACTCCTTTTCTTTTACCTGTGGGCTTGTTAACCCTTTACAGGTAAACCAAGCAGAGAACAGACCAAGAGGGATTTTACAGCTAACTGTGTCCATCAAAGGGAGCTACTCCCCCCACCCCCTTCATGTATCACAGATGTCAAAAGAGAACTCACAAGATCTACCAACCCCTGCCAAGCAGGTCTAAAATTAGGAATTCAGCTACTAGAGGTGATGGGCCTGGTATAGAAACCTGGACCTCAATCCTGCCACAAGCATCACACAGCTGGACCCTGTGCCCACATGCTGCCTCAGTGACTTCATAGAATATCAGGGTTGGAAGGGACCTCAGGAGGTCATCTAGTCCAACCCCCTGCTCAAAGCAGGACCGATCCCCAGACCAATTTTTACCCCAGTTCCCTAAATGAATCCCTCAAGGATTGAGCTCACAACCCTGGGTTTAGCAGGCCAATGCTCAAACCACTGAGCTATCCCTCCTTCTGTAGTCTGTCTACCCAGAGCTCATTGTGGGATCAGCACCATGGCTAGACTAGGGGTAGAGACCATACCTTTCTATTTGTCCTAAAGAGCACCCAGCACACTGTGGGGCACTGGGAAAATAGTGAATAACAATTGTGAGTACTAAATACACTGTGTTCATAGGCAACAGACAGTGCTGTCCCGGGGCTATCACCTATTTCAAGGACCTGACAAATTAAAACCACCCAAACCTCTCTTTTATTTCTCTGACAACATTGTGCAACATGCTCAAAATCTGTTTGTGTCCCCATTTGCTGCTCATCCAGAGTAGCTGGATATCTCCCCCAGGGAGGCAGTGTAGCAGCGTGCACTACCTTGGGACTCTGGAGGCCTGGGTTCCATTCCTGGCTAGCCTGCTGAGTGACCTTCAGCAAGTCCTTTCACTTCCCTAGCCTTTAATTATCCCTTCTATAAAATGGGGATAATGATACTGACTTTGTAAAGTGCTAGGGGATCTAAAATGATAGATTAGCATTAAGTGGTGATGTTATTACTGCTGCTAGCTAATAGGTTTAGTCCTCTAGCTTCAGGTCTGTGCTGGAGGTCCTGGATTCAAACCCTGTTAAAGGGGCATGGTGGTTGTTGTTACTTCCATCCAAGGATCTCAAAGCACTTCACAATTCCTGTAGGAGACAGAGAAATATTATTTTAGGGAAACTGAGTCACAGAGAGGTGAAATGATTTGCCCAAGGTCATGCAGTGAGTCGGTAACAGAACCAGAATCCTTGTACAACTACTAGATGCTCTGGAGCATAAGCTTTCGTGGGTGAATACTCACTTTGTCAGACACGTCTGACGAAGTGGGTATTCACCCACGAAAGCTTATGCTCCAATACGTCTGTTAGTCTATAAGGTGCCACAGGACTCTTTGTCGCTTTTTACAGATCCACACTAACACGGTCTGATACTAGACTCTCTGCTAACCCCACTCGCCATAAAATCCTTTGCAATTCTTTTTAAATCTGTGTTTAACTACAGTTGTTATCCAGTCCGCGAAAAGGGCATGAAACCAAAGGCTTAGGCTGCTATGGCTGCTCTCTGGCCATTACTACAGCAGGGATGATGACCTCTGCTTTGAATTTCCTGACATTGGTTGACTTGCTATATTACACAAGCCCCCCATGTTATTTCAGCATAGGGACTACTCCCTCCCCCATTTTAAAAGGCTTTTTCTAAGTATAGCAGCATCTGTGTTTGAGGCCAGAGCACTGTAAATCCATTTTTTGACAAGCCCATTTTGACATCGGGGCTCATGTCTGCTGAGCGCCCTCAGGTACAATTCGGACTCAGACTTTTCCCCCTGAGATTTGGATTTGGTCTTATTTTTGCTTTGACTCTTATATATGTGAAAGATTGTGATAGTTTGAAGTGTGTGTGTGTATGGGTGTGTGTGTCTGTCTGTCTTCCTCCCCACTGGATTTGAAAATCACACCACCTGTTGCGCTTGTCCATGCAGTGTTACATCCACAACGGGGCTTAGAATTCCCTCTTAATGAAAACAGGCTTGAGAATGAGGCTAAGACTGTGGGAAAGTTCCAGCATGTGGGAAGACAGTGGGGAGCTGGGGACGGGGGTGGGAAGAGGGAGAGGGGGATGGAGTTTGTGTGTGTGGTGGGGGAGGAGAAGTGGGGGTGGAATCCAGTTTACCAGCCGCTGTTCTCTTCGTGTAGGAAGCAAATTGCCCACCCACAAAATTAAAAAAAAGATGGAACAACAATGAGTTAATTAGGGAAGCAGGAGCACAAAGCACAGGCGTAGTAGCTGCTCTTTGCTGACAGTTGCTGACATATCATCTCTCTATTTGATTGCTATCAGCTTCCCTCACGCCCATTGGAGTAAAACTTACTTAGCTTCCCCATAGGGTGAGCAGATGTCCCAATTTTATAGGGACAGTCCTGATTTTTGAGTCTTTTTCTTATATAGGCTCCTATTACCCCCCATCCCCTGTCCTGATTTTTCACACTTGCTGTCTGGTCACCCTACTTCCCCATGGCTCTCCTGCAGCAGTTCCTATGGTGGAGGCTGCAAGGAGCTGTGAACCCTATCCCCAAGCCAGCACACACTCTAGCTGCAGGGACAGTAGCTGTGATCGCTTACCCAGATACTGTAGTGCCTTTCACACCATTCTCTGCCGTGACTCAAGCTGGGACTAGTGGGACTAGTGAAGCTGTGAGCAATCCCCCAGCCACAGTTTTTATCCTGAACTGTACGGTGACTCCTGCTTGGCTCCCCCCACATCCAGTGTTTTTGCAGCCTTCCTTACAGTTGCTGGTTGTCTGCCTGTAACCCTTTAATTGCCCTAATTGCTTGAGTTTTTCCTCTGCTTCGGAGGGCTGCTGCCCTTGACTTTGTTCCCTCTGTCCATCCAGTCTGCCAAGCCATCAGCCAGCATTATATCTCTGGTATTCGCCTCTCTGTAGGAGTCCAACAGGGGTATAAGAAAATGCAAGGGGCCCTTTCTGTGGCCTGCAAAGGCCTTCCAGCATATGCAAGTGACTATCAAAGCCTGCTTTGGCAGTCAAGTCAGGAAGATTCTGTGGGTCAGTGGACCTGCCTGACAGCTGTTCAGGAAGTAGGAGCAATGGGATTTCCCCAGGCACTTGCAGCACTAGAAGAAACAGTCCACGATCTGAAGGGCTCCAGAAAGGGGCAGCTAAAATGGACCTCTGAGACAGCTGGTTGGGGGGTGATGGGAAATCTCTTCACTTAGGGAAAAACGTGGCAGATATTGACTCCCATATTGTGCTCTTCTTGCACATGCTGTCTAATCCCTGGCAGATCTCTGCATGCAAGTGGAGGAGAATATCCAAGTTGAACTCCATTGAGTGGCTCTAAGAGGAGAATTTGCCTGATCTCTGCATGACTGGGTACATTTTCTGAACAGCAGAGGGTTCAACCTGTGCATCTGCCATTGATATTAGTGGGAGTCATGTGGCTAAGACCCAGCCTGGTGCTTTGAAGCTGTGTGCATCTCTTCTCCCTCTTCCCAATAATTTATTTAGTTATCAAATGAATGGTGTTGCTCATCCCCAAGGTGCCAGGACTACTCGGTCTCACTTTGTGACATTGGCACCCTAATGTGCTGCATACACTAAGCAAAAAGAGCACTGCACCAGACCACTGCTTGAATGCCTGGATCTGACAGTGCCGGGTGATACCTTGTGTCTCTGTGCAACAGGTGTCCCAGGTATTTTACAAATTGTGGTTGTTTGTTGTGTCTGGGACCTTTATCTGAGCTCTGCTGAATCAGTGCAGGCTGTAGTTTTCTTCCAAGGAAACAAGCATTTAATTTGCACTGGCGCATCCCACAATGCAGTACCTCCTGTTTGGAAATTACCCCAAATCCTATACTCCCAACACAATGGAATAGGTGCTGCAAGAGACCCACAACACAGGGCTACAACCATACCTGTAAGATGTGAGTTGTTGCAATGCCATTTTGCTTAGTGTAAATGGGGTCCTAATGTTGTCACACCCAAAGCATCTTAGTAAGTGAACAGGCACGTAAGCGTTGCCATAGCCATATTAAAGACCTTGTATCTGACCTATCATTAGGTTTGTGTCTGCTTAGAGCCCATGACAGCCCCAAACCTGAGAGTTTGTTCTTAACCAGAGAGTGAGGAAGCTGTATTTACACCTCCTCTTGAAACAAAGACGGCAAGCAGTGCTTTGTCTCCCAAGACAGCTTCTCCCCATGAGGATCCATTTTCATGTTAGGAAACCAGGCGGGAGACAAAGAAGCTGCCAAAGCTGAGTGTATATTTCCTTTCTGATCCTTTGCTTACTCATGGGAACAAAATATTCTGATCTTTCTTGGAATGAGACACGGACCCAAAACAATCAGTAACCTAAACCTAGACAATTGCACAACTGGGTTTCAAGATACCAACCACCAAAACCCTAATTCAATCAGGGGAGACAGAAGAAAAGTAACTTTTTAACAAAGTAAATAAAGAAACATACATAACCTCTCCCTGGCTCTCTTTATGTGGCTGGGTTCTGTGTTGATTTATAAATGTTGTTGCTACTCCCAGGAAGGAAAAATATGTAGCAACTGGCTGTGTACACAGAGCAGAAAGGTGCAGCAGGCAGAGGTGATCGGGGGAGGGGTAGCTCAGTGGTTTGAGCATTGGCCTGCTAAACCCAGAGTTGTGAGCTCAATCCTTGAGGGGGGCCACTTAGGGATCTGGGGCAAAATCAGTACTTGGTCCTGCTAGTGAAGGCAGGGGGCTGGACTCAATGACCTTTCAAGGTCCCTTCCAGTGCTAGGAGATGGGATATCTCCATTAACTTTTTTTTCCTTTCTCTGTGAGTCTGCCTGAGACATTAGGAAAGAAATTGCCAGGGGTTTGTTCTTATTGGCTTCCCAGGAATGTGTGATTTATAAATTAAGACCTATTGCAGCAAGAGAGCTATCAATGGACTGGAGGTCGGGGTGGTTAGGGTTGCCGGTGTCCGGTTTTCGACGGGAAAGTCCAGTTGAAAAGGGCACATGACTGTCCAGTCAGAAATACTGACTGGACACTCAAAGTCTGGTTACTGCCTGCAGGGGTGCCAGAACAGTTGGGGCCGGGTGTGCTGGCAGGCAGGGAGGCACTGCGAGGGGATCGTGGCACAGAGCCGGCAGTGGGGGCAGCAGGCGGCCATGCTCCCCCCTTTGCTCCCCCCTGCGCACACCCATTCCCCCTACCACCCCGCACTGTGCACACCCATGCTGGAGTCTCCCTCACTGCCTCCTCCAGCAGCAGGAGTACTGGGGATGGGCAACAAGAGTGCGCCCAGGAGCAGCCTGGGCTCTGCAGCTCCTGCACCGCCGCCCTCTGCACCCCGAGTCAGAGCCCCTGCCATGCTGCCACCAGCTCCTGTCTTGCATGGGTGAGTAGCTGGGGCAGGGTGTGCACCCCTCCCCCCCCCATGCACCTGCTGTGCCCCCTGCCCAGCGCTCGGGGCAGCCTGCGGGAAATGGAGTCCCTGCTCAGCCCCAGCAGGAGGATCCCTGCTCCCCCAGGTGGAGGGTCTCCGCTGGCCCCCTGATGGGGAAAGCGGGCTGCAAGCAGCATTTCACCTCACGCTGCCAACCTCCTCCCTCCCACACACACAGCCTGGAGTCACCGTGTCCCCAGCCAGCCCCTGCAGCTGCAAAACCCCCGCGGGCCCCACTCCTACCTTGACTCTGAGACTCACCCCCTCCCTTCCCAGGCGTGCACCCTCCCCACTTCCACACAGGACCTAGAGCCAGCTCCTCTCCCACTCATTCCCCAGGAGAAACATGGAGACCTCAATGCCCTTCCCTCTCTCTCGCCCCCCATCCCAACACCCTAGAATGACTATGTGCTGCTTCCTCACCTCTGGTGTTTATTTAAAGGTCTTTAACTTTTTTAGGAACCTTGGGGGGCGGGCACTGGAGGTTTAGCTCAGTAGAGTCAGTATCTCTCCTTCTCCCCATAATCTTCCCTCTCTTTCCCTCGTCCCTCAGTGATGTGTCTTAAAGAGGGTCCTAAATATCTGCTGCCTTCTTGGGGGTTATTACAGGACTTGCCTAATTGAGCTGTGGACCTTTTCTCTGTACAGCACAGAGATCTCTATAGAGCAGAACATTTAATCTGATCTAAATGTGATTTTGGTGACGGTGGGGGGGTGCTATCTCTTTGGACAGAGGAGAGGGCAGGAATGAACTTTTCAGCCAAAATGAAAATGCAGCCAGCAAAAGTCCATGTTTTGCTTTCATTGTACAGAGGAGAGAGGGAGAATCATAGCAGGTTTCTGTTGCTGAAATGCATTTTCTGTGTTTGTATTTCATGATGCACAGCACCTTGTGTAGTAACTATCAGTATCCACACAGTTCTCTGCTGAAGGATTGTTGTGACAGTGGAGAGGCTGGATTTCCATTTAGGCCATATGTGAGACCAAACAAAACTGTCTATCGGGGGCCATGTTCTTATTTGACTGACCCAGAACAGGAATTGGATTTTTGGTGTCCTAACAGGTTTGTGCATGTTGTTTGATTAGCTGGTAGCCACAGCTAATGTCCTTTGTTTTCTTTCTCAGCTCTTCCCCGAAGGGGGAGGGGGGGGGCTTGAGGGTACCCGACAGGGAGGAATTCCCAAGTGCTCCTTCTTGGGTTCAAAGGTTTTTTTTTTTTTTGCATTTGGGTAGTGGCAGCGTTTACCAAGCCAAGGTCAGAGAAAAGCTGTAACCTTGGGAGTGTAATACAAGCCTAGAGTGACAAGTATTAATTTTTAAAATCCTTGTGGGCTCCCACTTCTGCACTCGGAGTGGCAGAGTGGGGATTCAGGCCCATCACCTCTAGTAGCTGAGCTCCTAATTTTAGACTTGCCTGGTAGTGGTTGGTAGTTCTGTGAGTTCTCTTTTGCCATCTATGCAGTATGGTCCCCTGCCAGGAAGCAGCAGCAGTTCTGCTTTAGAGTGCTGATGTTTACTAGAGGTCTAGGCCCTCATCATGTGTTCCCATCTCTTACACCAGCTGGCTGCCCAGTATGTGCAGAAGGACAAGCTGCAGCTGAGGTATTCTTTTGAGTAGGTCTTTCCTACTGCCCACATGGCCTGCGCACTTACAGGCAGCCCTGCAGCCAGACAGGGACCATAATCTGTCATCAGCAAGGTTATTTTTTAAGATTTATAAAGATTTCCAAATACACCATGGTGTTTGCTGGAGAAGCCAGGGAGACCTTGCTCACTCTAAGGGATCTGCCCTGGGGATGGGTCTTATGACCACAGATGGGTCTGATCCCAAACCCAAATATGTGAAGGGAGAGAGGGAAAGTCAGAGCACAAATAAAGATCCAGCTCTGACCTTTGAAGCTGGCCCCTAATTGTAAAATAACCCAGCCCCAAACCCATCTCTGAACCCTCCTGAGCCTTGGATACTTGGAACTCCACATCCAAATTTTGTGACCTGGACCAATCTTTCAAAATTCCATCATTCCATCAATTCCAGCTTGACTTAAGTGAGGAGCGCTGCCTGCAGCACATCTCAGACCCAAAGAGTCAACAGTACAGAGTGAAGCTACAGGGGCCTGTGTAAGATTCAACCCTAAAGGTTGATTGGGTAGGTGAATTGTAGCATCATTTTATCTAATGGTCACCCTAGCTCGTCCTATCTAGGTACTGTAGGGCCACCCCTGGACAGACAGATCCCTGTGGCCTGTTGTGTAGATATTCTTATCAGTTGAATAATTCTCTCATAGCTCAGTCACCCAAGATCTGTTTGTGACACTCTGTATTCCAAAGCAACACCCTGGCATCCCCATATTTACCATGGCGATATGATTATGAGAAGTATGTCATGTACGGTATCAATGGAAAAGTTATGATTTGTTGTATATGATTATCCTATGTGTATGCATGTATCACATTTGTATCTAAATTTATGAATAATGACTATGTGCCAGTATTTCAAATGTGTGCTCCTGGGTAACACCCACAAGGTAGTTTACAGCCAGTCTAGCCAACACATTGTGGATGAACCACTCAAGGTAATGGCCCATTAAGAAACACAAAGACGTAAAAGAAGCTTATCCCCATTCGGTGTGCCTTCCTGTGGACGCTTCAGTCAGCATATGGATAATGGCTGCTATGACTCATCGAAACATGCAAGAGCATGTGACTAGATCATGTGATATTGGATTCCATCTTGTGCCTGTACTTTTCCACAAACTGTGCTGGGGACTTAAAATAGTTGGGGATTGGTCCTGCTTTGAGCAGGGGGTTGGACTAGATGACCTCCTGAGGTCCCTTCCAACCCTGAGATTCTATGATTCTATGACTTTGCTTGGAACAATGAAGTTCCCTCCATATGAAAGAAGCTATAAAAGGGGAAAGCGACATCATCACTTGGCCTCACGACCCCCACAACTCAACACCTGGAATCACATCTGTAGGACTAAGACTTTGAATGTGGAAATGTGGGAGAGTGGGCCCAGGCAGGAAAGGAGGATTTCAACCTGTGTATGGAAGATCTGTAAACAGGTTGTACTATCGGGGGAGACATTGCTTAGTTGAATTCCTGTCTAGTTAATAGAACTCAGATTTCAATTTTGTTTTATTTCTTAGGTAATCTACTTTGAGATGTACACTTATTACTTATCACTAAAAATCTATCTTTCTGTAATTAATAAATGTTTTATATTTTAACTAAAAACAGTGGGGTTTGAGTGAAGTGCATGAAAAAAAATCTTAGCTCAGTTAACAAAAACCTAGTGCATTGTCCTCTCCATATTGAGGAAGGGGCGGATGATAACTTACGCTGGTCAGGCTTTTGACCAGGGCAGGATGGTACAGTTCTGGGGTCTTAGGCTGGGAAGCTGAGGGGAACTGGCTGGAGCCTCTCTATTGTTGGTTCATGAGTGGCTGGCAAAAGTAGCTGGGTGTGTCCCTGCCTGTGAATGTTTGTGTGAGTTCAAGACCTTGAGGGGTTTGCAGTTTGTCACATTACCACAGTGTGAGAGGGAGCCCAGTTTGGTAAGACAGAGGGTTCAGCAGTACCCCAGTTCCAGGTTACACCCCAGGAACATTCATCACATTGTTCTAGTATTGGTCTCTCAGGCCCGGGCTGGTGGAAATACTGTGAGAAGACCAGACCTTGTGCCCCGTCAATTCCTCTCTGGGGCATTGGGCTGTATTTGAGTTTCTAGACACAGGCCCAACTACCCAGCACTCACTAAACTCCCATTTGACTAAATGGATTTTCTGGAGCAGCCACAGAAAAGCCTGGTCCCAAAGTCCTGTTCTGACTATTGGGACTATAAAATGTACCCCAGTGTAGCCTCAAATGTAAGTAGTAAGGGAAAGTTCATAAGACGTTACACTAACCTACAATATTTGACAACCTGGAAATTAACCATGAAAAACAGATTGAGTTGTTTTCAATAACTGAATATTATAAACAAGTGCAAGAGAACCAGACGAAGAAACTGGATTATTGTAAACAAAAAAGGCCCTGTTGATATGATTTAGGACTGTGTTGAAATCATGCTTGGTAAAAACAGAAGATGTGGAACCAGAACTTAATGGACCAAAATTGGTGTGAGGGATATTAGGCCTAACTGATGGAGAAAATAACGAGGGGGATAAACTATGCCACCCACTTGCCCCCCTTTCAGGTTTCTTAAAAAGAGACTTTGAAAAAAACACCTCTCCTCGCTCATCCCACTTTGCATCACAGCTTGTCTCGTCCATCTCATCTCATCTTCCCTGGCCAAGAGAGAAGGAGCAGACCAGATGGAAAGACTTTCTTCCCGAGAGGAAGACAAGCAGGCCTCTCTCTTGTTTAAGGAACTTGAGAGTCCTGAAAACCATCTTATCATCATGGCTTCCAGTCCTCAGCCCATTAGTGGGGAGACCCAATTGCCAGCATCTCAGAAGCATGTAAGCACCTGTTTTGTTCCCTCCCTTTTGTGTTGTTCCCCCTCCACCCATACCTCACTCTCTTGGCTTTTCATCAAGTCCTAAAATCAACTGCACTGCATCAGCAAGATGAGCTGCCTACAACCCTGCCCCGTCTAAGGAGAAAAGGCCCAACCAGATGATGTCCCTGACCCAGGGTCCAAGCAACAGGTGCCAGCCAAAGTATCTATATGTGATTGACCAGCTGCCCAGTGTTCCAAAGACATCACAAAAAGCTGTCTCTCTCCTGCACCTTGTCTGTCTTTTAGACACAGGAGAAGTTAATACCCTTTACACATCAGGCTGGAAAGTAAAATTAACCTTTTTCTTTTACTCAAAGAAATAAGAGATTAATATTTTTGTCTCCAAAAAGGAGTGCGACTTTAAGTTTTGATTAAGTTTGTTTTGTGTAATCACTCAGTTTCAGAATAAATGCTTTTTATTTCCTCTTCTTTCCTATGTTTTATCAATAACCTTTCAGCTTTAGAATGAGTGCTTCTGGGTGTTTGCCAAGAAATTGAGTACACCAAGGTCTCTGTAGAGGGAGGGGAAAAAACAGACCTCTTTGTATATTTGACAGTGAAGAGTTTATGACACCTTTAACACTTTTGACATTAATACACAGTCTTTGTTAAGGAATCTAGACATGACCTGCCCAGTACATTGCAAGCTGTATCTTAAAAGGCCCTCCATCCACACACATTAGTTGTGGGACTGGGACTCAAGGGGACACAAACGGCTGATTTCAGACAATACCTTGTAATTTCCCCACTGGGTTATTTACAGATCCTTTGGAAGCCTCTCCCCCAGATGTGAACAATTCACTAGAGACCAGCTTTCCCAACAGTTTGACAGAACAGTCCACATTTCCCTTTCCTGACCTTGTCCCAGCCTGGCTGGGTAAGGGATGCAGGTCAAAAAGGTGAGCAACCTCTCCACAAAGGAGATGTGCACACCTGCCTGCATTTGGCTCAGCTGCCCTAACTGGAAGGGAGGAGGTGCAATTCCTGGGCATGGTAGCCTAGTTCCCTCAGTTACAGGTGTGGCTAGATTTGCTTGAGATTTGTCCATCATATAGGGCCCAATCTTGTTTGGTGCTGAAGATCCTCTACTCCTACTGGAGTCAATGGGAGTGGAAAGTGCTCAGCACCCCCAAAAATGGAGCCTTTAAGCCTTATCTGCCAGCTGTAGTCTGTATCCAGCAATTGCTGACAACTAGCAGGAGGGAGGGGGCAGTGGGCACATACAGATCGATTAGGACTTCCACCAAATTACCCTCCCCACACACTAGACAGACTCATCCTTTGGTAGCCCAGCTCCCACCTCTGTCCTTCAAGATGGATTATTCTCCTTCCCATTCCTGAGTACTTGATCTTTCTCCCACGTCAATCGGCTCAGCCCAACTCAGCAAAAAGCCAGATGGCACCAGTCAGCTGTGAACTGCACTGGCAGGCACCTGCTGCCCTGCTTCTGACTCACTGCTCCAGCTGGGTGCCCTCTGACTGCAGGGCCCAGATTCCAGAATTCTGCCTTAATCCATCCCAGCTTTGACAGCGTGCAATGGCCAGATGGCCCAGGGAGCAGAGAACACCAGGGGCATGTCATTAGAGAGGCAGCACAAGCAGCCCAGCTCTCCAAGCTAGCTGAGGTCTCTTGTGCTTTCTCTCATTGCTCTAAAATCTGGTCTAGTTTAGGGAGAGGACTAAATGAAACCATGCTGTCTGCTAACATGCTCAAGGTGGATGCACACTCCTCCAGCACACTGTCTCCTGGCTCACAGCACAGCTCCATTTCCAAGCCACTGAAACGCCACCCACACATGAGCAGTGTGACCGTCCAGAGAGCCATCTGGAACTCCAGTACTGTGAACTCTCTCAGGGCAGTAGCCTGCCACTGCTTCCCCAGAGTGGTGCCCATACACTCTCCCCCGACAAACTTCCTCAGAGCGGTGCCCTGCTTCCATCAGCTGAGGCTCCAGCAAACTATGACAAGCCTGAACACCCACCCAGCAGAAGCAGAAAGTGAAAGCTGAAGTCACCCATCACATTTCCCAATCGGTCTAAATAGAGAGGAAAGCTAGCCATCCAGGATAAAGCCTGCCAGAGACTTATGCGACCACAATGGGGAGGAAGTATTTAAGCCCCTTAAAGCCCAGCCACCTCCCTATGGGGTATGGTTTCCTGCAGACAGAAGGTTATTTTTTTTTCTTTAAAAAAAGGATGACTTTAAAATAAAAATAAGTAACTATAAAGAAGCTGAGGAATGTTAATACATGGCAGTTCTAATTTCCATAACCCCCACCATGTCCACCACACATTAGCCCAGCAGTTTTAGAGAGATTTGCCAGTAAGCTAAGAATTTCCACCAGCCCAGCAGCAGGAATTCTTAACCCTCCTCAGGGCCTAACCCTCAGCTGGTCTAAATCAGCAAAGCGCCACCAACTTCAATGGAGCAGCACTGATTTACTCCTGCTGGGGATCAGGCCCCTATTATCATCTGGATAACAGCATCCATGAGAGCAAAGAGCTTCCAGTTGTCATGGCCTCTTCCATTCACTTAACAAATCAAAGCAGGGGAGAGAGAGTAAGGCAGGTGGGATCCTGGGGTCCGTCGAGATTTAGGGGACCCAGGAGAGCAGAGGGGGCAATGGAGTTCAGACAGTTCTAGGGTCTGATTTTAAGCCTACTGGAGTCAATGGGAGTCTTTCCATTGACTCCAGTGGGCTTTGGATCAGGCCCTTAATGTCCCTGTATGCAGCAAAGCAGCAAGCTGCTGTGGTGTTGCATCAAGAAGGATTATGCAGAGACTAGTGATGGGGAGAACCCCCAAATCTTGCGCTAACTTCCACACCATGCAGCCCTCCAAGCCTATGAAGTTGGACAGGACCTGACTCAGCATGGGGTTTTCTCCCAAGATTTAATACTTGGATTTCAGACGGTGACTCAAGTTTTGTGGGAAAGCTCAGTTTAGCTCTTATGTTATCCACACCAGCTTGCCCATCCCTATGGTGCAAAGAGGAGGAGTAGAGAGGTGGCCCCTCCTAGGGGCCATTGCCCAGCTGAACACTGCAGCCTGTTAGCCAGATTGACACTGTCAGGGGCTGGAGTAAGTAGGAAGGCAATGGAGCCCCTTCAACAGGAGCCCAGACCCCATGGTGACAAGTGTGGTATAAACAGCATGGTTCCCACATAGGAAACAAAACTCCTTTGCAATTCAAAAATAGTTCAGATGGGCCAAACCAATAAATTCATCTGGTCCTCTCCATGTTCCAGGCTTGGATTCTGATTCGGGTCCCTGGATCTGAACCTGCTTGTTCACGTGGTGCTAACATTTTGCAGGAATAGCTCACAAGATTATGGCACCAGCAAACCCACACACCCAGTCTTGCTGTGGGCCTGTGCCCTGGGAGGCCCAGCTCCCTGGACTCGACACAGCACCACTCCCCAGTGGCATGGCATCGACACTCCCTGGAAGTCCAGCCTAAGCCTAACTCAGATCTGAACACCACCTCCTTAGTTCATCTGTAATACACCAAAGCTCCCAAGCAGTGACAGTGCACAGGATAAGGCCATATATAGCATCACCCAACCCCACAAATCATGAGCTTTTAAATAATACTAGGAGTTAGCTTCTTTTTATTTGCCTTCTGATTTTTGAACCTTTTCAAACTTTTTTCCACAGCCAAGAGGGCAAGAAACTTCATTTTTTAAAAATGAAAACTGAGATTTTCACATATTCACAAGACTCCAGGAGATGTAGCTTTTGGAGAAACACATTATACCACAAGACACACAATAAAATTAACAGAGCTGACAACACTGACCACTGCATTTTCTCAGTGGCGCTCCCTGGGTCACTTCCTGCTAAAGAGTGGGGGGTGGGATGTGGGAAATGAGATTGCAAGGAAACAGCCTACATTGCCAGAGAACTCCCCTGGGAACTTCAGAGCAAGGTTACACTGTGGCTAATCTCAGCAACTGGTTTACATCACAGAGTTGTAACAGATACTGTGGAAGAACGAGACCGCTGCAATCTGTTCCCAATTGGCCCCTTCACTATATTGATTTTCTTCCCTTTCACAGTCAGGTCCTGGCTGAGAGAGCACCTCTAGCCACCCCTAAAGCCTTGGGGCCAGCTCCCCTTCCAATTCATTATTTTAAATAAATATTTTTAATTACAGAAGCCAAGGAAAGAAAACAAACCCATGTACTCCCATTGCATCTTTGACCGATCTCTAGTCGGCTTCACAGAGATCACTTCATAGCAGCAGCAGGACAAGTACTTGCCACTTGAGCTAATGGAGAATCACCACTCACCATGAGCAGTATGGAGGCTGTAACACAGACTTTAGTAATTCTGATTCCGTCCAGTAGAAGGCAAGGTAGTACATCAGTAGTAGGCAGTTCCCTACAACAGTCCCCAGTAGTGTACAATTTTAGAGTTATTAAGGCAACTTGTGTGGACGTGACAGAACCAAGGATACAAAGCCACAAAGATTATGGACTAAAAATCACAGGCATCAACAAGAAGCAATCAATTTTCTGCAGCAATTTTTACAACCCTTAAAAAACCCACAAAAAACGGTTACCTACCTCTCGTAACTGTTGTTCTTCGAGATGTGTTGTTCACGTCCATTATACATTAGGTGTGCGCGCACCGCGTGCACGAACATCGGAAACTTTTCCCCTTAGTGGCTCCCGTCGGGTCGGCAGGGGAGCTTCCTAGAGTGGCGCCTCCATGCCGGTGCATATATACCCCTGCCGACCTGACCCCCCTTCAGTTCCTTCTTGCCAGTGACTCCGACTGGGGAAGGAGGGTGGGGAGTGTAATGGACATGAACATCGGAAACTTGTCTCGAAGAACAACAGTTATGAGAGATAGGTAACCGTTTTTTCTTCTTTGAGTGCTTGTTCACATCCATTCCACATTAGGTGACTCATAAGCTTACTATCGGAGGAGGGTAGGAGTCATGGAACAATTGATTGGAGAACAGCCCTGCTGACTGCCACGTCATCTCTGGCCTGCTGATTAACCATGTAGGGGGCTGTGAAAGTGTGCACTGAGGACCAGGTGGCTGCTTTACAAATCTTGTGGATCGGGACCTGCGCCAGGAAAGCTGTTGAAGATGCTTGCGCCCTGGTCGAGTGTGCCGTGATCGCCGGGGCTGGAACCTTGGCGAGCTCGTAGCATGCGCGAATGCAGTCCGCAATACATGATGATATACGCTGCGCCGAGACCGGAAGAGCTTTCATTCTGTCGGCTATGGTGACAAACAACTGTGTTGACTTGCGGAAAGGTCTGGTCTGCTCCAAATAGAACACCAGCGCCTGTCGGACATCCAGAGTGTGCAGGCTACTGTGACTCAGGTCCGTGTGTGGTTTAGGAAAGAACACTGGCAAACAAATGTCCTGGCCCATATGAAATTGCGAGACTACTTTAGGGAAGAATTTAGGGTGCGGCTTGAGCTGCACCTTGTCCTTATAAAAGACTATATAAGGCGGGGCTCCGAGGTGAGGGCCCTCAATTCAGACACCCTCCTTGCGGACGTAATGGCCACCAGGAATGCCACCTTCCAGGAGAGGTGGAGGAGAGAGCAGGAGGCGAGGTGCTCAAACGGAGGGCCTATGAGCTTGGAGAGGACCACATTTAGGTTCCAGGGTGGGACTGGCGGGCGTGAGTAAGGGAACACCATCTCCAGTCCCTTGAGGAACTGCACTACCATGGGGTTAGAAAACACCGAACACCCAGATTCCCCCGGGTGGTACACTGAAATGGCCTCCAGATGCACCCTGATTGAGGAAGGGGCGAAACCTTGATGCTTGAGGTGTAGGAGGTATTCTAGGATGACTGGAATGGTGGCCTGGAGCGGCTGTACCTTCTTAGGCTCATACCAGCAGGAGAATCTTTTCCACTTAGCTAGGTAGGTAGCCCTAGTGGAGGGTTTCTGACTGCCAAGGAGAATTTGCCTTACCGGAAGAGAGCACCGCTCTCCATAGTGTTCAGCCACAGAGTTTCCACGCCATGAGATGCAGAGACTGTAGATCCAGGTGGAGCAGGTACCCGCAGTCCTGTGTGATGAGATCCCGGTGCAGGGGCAGGGCAATCGGGGCGGCCACTGACAGCTCTAGCAGGGTCGTAAACCAGTGTTGACGCGGATCAAGATTATCATCGCCTTGTCCCTGCAAACTTTGAGGAGGACTCTCTGGATGAGCGGGAGTGGAGGAAAGGCATACTTCAGACTCCTGCCCCAAGGGATCGCGAACGCATCTACGACCGAGCCCAGACTGTGGTTCTGGAACGAACAAAACTGTGGACATTGGCTGTTGTCCTTGGTGGCAAAGAAGTCCATTTGAGGAAACCCCCACTTCTGGAAGACCGATTGCAAGATGTCCGACCTCATCGACCACTTGTGCATGCGGTACGACCTGCTGAGGCGGTCCGCCAGCTCGTCCCGTGCTCCCGGGAGGTATGATGCTTCAGGATGGATGGAGCGGGCTATACAGAAGTCCCACAGTAGAAGAGCCTCGCGGCAGAGGGGAGAGAAGCGGGCTCCGCCATGCTTGTTTATATAAAACATGGCAGTGGTGGTGTCTGTCAGAACTGTCACACTGTGACCTTCCAAAGTAGCATGAAAGGTTTGGCAGGCTAGACAAACCGCCCTGAGCTCCTTCACATTGATGTGGAGCAACACTTCATCCCTGGACCACAGGCCCTGTGTCCTTAAGTCCCCTAAATGAGCCCCCCAGCTGAGGTCTGACACGTCTGTCACTAGTGTCAGAGCAGGCTGCGGCGCGGCGAAGGGGATACCCTTGCATACTACCAGCCGATTCAGCCACTAGCACAGGGAGTCCAACACCTGGGCAGGAATCGTCACGACGAGGTCTAGGGGATCTCTGCTCGGGTGATACAATTGGGCGAGCCACGCTTGTAGGGTTCTCAATCTCAGACGAGCGTACTTGACCACGTAAGTGCACGCTGCCATGTGCCCTAGAAGCTGCAGATAGCATCTGACCGTAGTAGTGGGAAACCTTAGCATCGATTCTACGATGCGCTGGATGGCCAGGAATCTGGGTTCTGGGAGGCTCGCTCACACCTGCACGGAGTCCAGCACTGCCCCGATGAACTCCAGCCTTTGAGTTGGTATCAGGGAAGACTTGGGCACGTTGACGAGGAGACCCAGCCTGTGGAATGTGTTCAGGGCCACTGTCACATGGGAACGGACCTCCTCTTCGGACCGACCCGCGAGGAGCCAATTGTTGAGGTACGGTATACCCGTATTCTCCTCTTTCGCAAAAAGGCTACCACTACTGACATGCATTTCGTGAACATGTCGGGGGCTGCCACGAGGCCGAATGGGAGGACCGTAAACTGGTAATGGTGCTGGTTTATGGCAAACCGCAGGAACTGCCAGTGAGCAGGGTGAATGGCGATATGAAAGTACGCGTCTTTCATGTCGAGGGCAGCGTACCAATCCCCTGGAACCAGGGACGGGATAATAGCGCCCAGGCAGACCATACGGAAGCGGACCTTGACTAAGAATTTGTTGAGACCGCGGAGGTCTAAAATGGGCCAAAGGCCCCCTTTGCCTTGGGGATGAGAAAATAACGGGAGTAAAACCCTTTCCCCCTTAGTTCCCAAGGGACTTCCTCCACCGCACCTGCCTCGAGGAGTGACTGAACCTCCTGCATAAGGAATTGCTCATGAGAGGGGTCCCTGAAGAGGGACGGGGAAGGGGGTGAGTAGGAGGGAAGGAGAACTGCAGTGTGTATCCCACTTGTACCATGCGTAAGACCCAATGGTCTGATGTTATACGGGACCATGCAAGGTAGAAGTGGGACAACTGGTTCAAGAAACATGGGGAAGGATCCAGGAGCTGGGTTGGTACGCTGTCCTCAAGTGCACCTTCAAAACCCCTGCTTATTGGTGGGCTGGGGCTTGCCCTGGCCCTGATTAGGTGTGTACTGCCGCTGCTGTGGTGGCTGAGGCTTGAATGGCTTCCTCTGAGTCGCCGGGGTGTGCATTCCCAACTACTTGAGGGTGGCCTGGGAGTTTTTGAGGCTATGCAGGCTGGCATCAGTCTGATCTGAAAAGAGGCCATATCCTTCGAAGGGGAGGTCCTGGAGGGTATTCTGGATCTCTGATGGGAGGCCTGAAGCCTGAAGCCACGCTGAGTGCCGCATCACCACACCCGAGGCGATCGTTCTGGCTGTAGCGTCTGCCAAGTCCAAAGAGGCCTGCAAAGAGGGCTTGGCTACTGCCTTTCCCTCTTCTACGAGGGCCGTAAACTCAGGTTAAGAGCCCTGGAGTAAGCGGTCCTTAAATTTTGAAACTGCTACCCAGGAGTTAAAATTATGCCTATTCAGGATCACCTGCTGGTTTGCAAACCGTAACTGGAGGCCCCCAGAGGAGTACACCTTCCTTCCAAAGAGGTCCAACCGTTTAGCCTCCTTGGCCTTGGGGGCCGGGGCTTGCTAGCCATGATGCTCTCGTTCATTAACGGCTGAGACGACCAAAGAACAGGGGGCCGGATGACAAAATAGGAACTCTTAGCCCTTGGAAGGGGTGAAGTACTTCCTCTCTACCTTCTTGGCCGTTGGTGCGCTGGAGGCGGGGTTTGCCAGACTGTCTTGTAGAGCGGTGCACCGATGGGGCAGGTGCCGCATGTTGGCTCAGCTCCGGTGCCACCAAGTCTGGCTGGGTCAAGGTCATCTGGGAGTCCACGGAGACTGAGCTCGACTCGGACCGGTGCCGGGACCGGTGCCAGGGCGGTGACCTCGAGCGGCGCACCATTGCCAGTTTCCTTCTGAACGGCACCCTTGGTGATGGTACCAGAGGCTTCTCCTTGCTAGGGAGGGGGCTTGCCGCTGACAGCTCGATGAGGTCTTTTGCCACCTCAAAAGTGTCTGGCGAGGAGGGCTGTTCTAGGATCTCCTTCAGCCCTTCATCGGCACTCAAACCACTTAGCTCAGGGCTTGAAGGGCCTTGCGGTGCCGGAGCCACCGGTGCTGGTGAATGTCCTGGGGCCGCATTGCCCCGCTGAATGCCTAGCCCCTTGGAAGCAGTGGCGTAGCCAGGTGGATGGAACAGGGGGAGCAATACAAAAAAAAAAAAAAAAAGGTGCCACCCACTGCGGCACTTTTACTCACCCGGCAGCGCTCCGCGTCTTTGGCGGCAGGCCCTTCACTCACTCCGGGTGTCTTCAGCGGCACTGAAAGTCCCACCGCCGAAGACCCGGAGGGTCTGGGAGGCAGGAGCTGTGGGGGGCACTTTTGGGGGCCCACAAGCCCAGAGTGGCCCAGGGGATTAGCAGGAGACGGGGAGCAGCCTGTTCCGCTTCCAGGGCTGGCTCCAGGCACCAGCCAAGCAAACTCGTGCTTGGGTCAGCAGATTCTAAGGGGCAGCATTCCGTCCAATCCTAGGGTGGTACGGCTGTCCTATTTTTTTTTTTTTTTTTTTGCTTTGCCTCTGGGTCCAGCCACCCTGCACCCAGGGTTTTGGGGGTTTTTTTTGCTTTGCCTCTGGGTCCAGCCGCCCTGCGCCCAGGGTTTTCGGGATTTTTTTGCTTTGCCTCCGGGTCCGGCTGCCCTGTGCCCTGGGTTGGTTTTTTTTTTTTTGGCTTTGCCTCCGGGTCCGGCCACCCTGAGCCCTGTTTTTTTTGGCTTGGGGCGGCAAAAAAGTCAGCGCCAGCCCTGTCCGCTTCCCTCGCCCCAGCCCCAGCCCCAGCCGTGTCGCTCAGGGGAGGGGGCTTGAGGGAAGGGATCCCCCACTTCACTTACCGGCAGCGGCAGAAGCGGAGCAGCCCGGCCCCAGCCAGCTCTACTCCGCCAGCTCCCAGCCAGGGCCGGCTTTAAGCCGATCCAGCTGATTCCCCAGAATGGGGCCCCGCGCCTAAGAGGGCCCTGCAACGTCCGGGGCTGCTGGCGGAGCGGGAAAAAAAGCCACGTCCTGCTTCTCCCCCCTCCCTCCAGGCTTGTGCAGCCATACAGCTGATCAGTGCAAGCCTGGGAGAGGGGGTGAGGAGGAGGAATGTGGCATGCTTGGGGAAAAGGCGGGGCCAGGGCGGGGATTTGGGGAGGGATCCAATGGGGGGGGCTGAGGGGGCGGGGCTGGGGGCGGGGCCAGAGAGGGGATTTGGGGAGGGATCCAATGGGGCAGTGAGGGGGTGGGGCGGGGATTTGGGGAGGGATCCAATGGGGCAGGGAGGGGGCGGGGACAGGGAGGGGATTTGGAGAGGGATCCAATGGGGCAGGGAGGGGGCGGAGTTGGGGCAGGGGGGCGGGCGGGGCGCAAGACAATTCGCGTCCCGGCGTGGGGCCCCGCACTTGGTCCCAGCCACGGCACTCCACTTCCCGACGCCGGTGAGTGCAGGAGAGGAGGGACCTTTCCCCAGCCCCCACCCTCCAAGCAACACGGCTGGGGTAGGGGCAGGGGCAGGGGCAGGGGCAAGGGAAGCGGAATGGGCTGGGGCCACGTCGCTCCGCTTCCCGCCGCCGGTGAGTACAGGGGGGCATCCTTTCCCCAACCTCCCCACACTCACCGGCGGCAGGAAGCAGAGCGCGCGGCTGGGAGCTGGCAGAGTGGAGCGGGCTGGGGCCGGGCTGCTCCGCTTCCCGCCGCTGCTGGCGATTTTGGGGGGAGAGAAGGGACCTTTCCCCAATCCCCCCGCCCCAGCAACACGGCTGGGGCCCGGGCAAGGGAAGCGGAGCAGGCTGGGGCCGCGTTGCTCCGCTTCCTGCCACCTGTGAGTGGGGGGGGACCTTTCTCTAACCTCCCTGCACACCGAACTCACTGGCGGTGGGAAGCGGAGTGCCGCGGCTGGGAGCTGGCAGAGTGGAGCGGGCTGGGACCACATTGCTCCACTTCCCGCGCTGCTGCTGGTGAGTGCCCCAGCCCCAGTCCCAGCTGCCTTCCCAGGCTCCACCGTGCCCGGCGACTTCTCCCCCGTCCCAGCCACCGTGCTCGTGATCCTGCCCCTGCCCGCGGCTCCCGAACCCTGCCCTGCACTGACCTCGTCCCGCTCTTGCCGCAGCCCACTATGATTTAAAATCCAAGCCGCCCGCTGCTAGGCACCATGGGAACACCCCCTTTCACCCAGTTTAAAGGGACAGGCGTGCCCACTGTGAGCTGACAGCCGCGAGCAAGGAGGTGCTTCCAGAACACAAGGTCTCAGCCCGCAACATCGTCCCCACGTGAGTGTAAAAATTAAAAAGACACCACTTTGGGGGAAAAGGACAATTACCTGTTCCATAACTAGTGTTCTTCGAGATGTGTTGCTCCTGCCTATTCCACAGTAGGTGTGTGGGGGATCCGAAAACGCCACTTTCTCAGATAAGTGGGACCAGAAGCAAGTGGCCAAGGGCTCAAAGGGAGGTCCCGTGAGGCATGACAGCACCAGGTTCAGGTCCCAAGGAGGAACCAGGGGTCTAGCATAAGGGAACGCTCTGTCCAACCCCTTTAAAAACCTGGAAGTCATGTGGTGGGAGAACACTGACTGTCCCGCCACTGGAGGGTGGAAGGCCGAAATGGCCGCCAGGTGCACCCTGATCGAGGAGGGAGTCAGGCCTTGGGTTCTAAGGGACAGGAGGTAGTCCAGGACCAGCTAGAGTGGAGCGGATCAGGGGGAGGAATCTCTCTCCCTCGCCCATGAGGAGAACCAATACCACTTAGCCAGGTAGGCCCTTCGTGTGGACGGCTTCCTGCTTTCAAGCAGGACCCGTCTAACAGCCTCGGTACACGTCCCCTCCTCCGCATCTAGCCATGGAGCAGCCATGCTGTCAGGTGGAGCGGGGCCAGGTTGGGATGGAGGAGACGACCTCCCTCCTGTGAGAGTAGGTCCGGGCGGAGCGGCAGCCTGCGAGGGGGGACCGCCAAGAGTTGCAGTAAGGTCCCGTACCAATGTTGACGGGCCCAATCCGGGGCTATCAGGATAATTTTTGTCCCATTTGACTTCACCTTCTGTAGGACCCTGCCTATGAGGGGGAAGGGCGGGAAGGCGTACATCATGGGCCCCGACCAATTGAGCAGGAACGCGTCCGTCATGGCCCCATCGCTTTCTATCACCCTGGAGCAGAACCTGGGACACAGGCGGTTCAGGGTGGTGGCGAATAGGTCTACCTGGGGAGTACCCCACTGAAGGAAGATCCATTCTGCCACCTCCCTGTGCAGGGACCACTCGTGTTGTTGTGAGAACACCCTACTCAGGCGATCTGCGAGCGTGTTGCTCTCGCCGGGTAGGTGGAACGCTCGGAGGAGGATGTTGTGGGCTATACAGAACTCCCACAGGAGCTGGGCTTCCTGGCATAAGGCCTTGGAGTGCATGCTCCCTTGCCTGTTGATGTAATACATTGCGGTGGTATTGTCCATGAGGACTCTGACCACTTCCCCTTGTAAGGGCTGGTGGAAAGCCACGCACGCCAGGCACACTGCCCTGAGTTCCCTGACATTTATGTGCAGGGACAGTTCCTCGGGTGACCACATACCCTGGGTCCTGAAGTCCCACACGTGGGCTCCCCACCCCAGGGCCGAGGCATCCGACACCAGATCTAGTGAGGGAGAGGGCCCTCGGAAGGGCCCACCATTGGAGGTCTGCAACCACCGTTGGCGGCACCGTGACAACCTTGTCCAGGCCGTCCCTGGCCTGGGAGTAGCGGGAGGCCAATCAGAGTTGGAGGGGCCTCATCCGGAGCCTGGCATGTCGCATCACTGAGGTGCATGCTGCCATGTGGCCGAGGATTTGAAGGCACATCCGAGCCGTGGTTACCGGGAAGGCCGTGACCGAGGTGATGAGGCCTTTGAGCGCCTCGAACCTGTCCCTTGGAAGGGAGGCTGTGGCCGCCTGGGAATCCAGCAGCGCTCCTATGAATTCTATTCGCTGGACCGGAACTAACTAACTAACTAACTCTCCTAGTTTACCACTAGGCCTAGATTTAAGCAGGTGCGTAGCAGGAGGGTTATTTGCTGCTGCACCTGGGACCGGGACTTGCCCTTGAGCAGCCAATCGTCCAGGTAGGGAAAGATCTGCAGCCCTCTCCTCCTGAGGTGGGCCGCTGCCACCATCATATACTTCGTGAAGACCCTGGGGGCTGTCGAGAGGCCAAAGGGGAGGACCGTAAACTGGTAGTGGTCCTAGCCCACCAGAAAACGGAGGAAGCGCCTGTGACCCTTGAAAATATGGATGTGGAAGTATGCATCCTGGAGGTCCAGCGCTGCAAACCAATCCCCCGGGTCTAGGGAGGGAATAATAGAGGCTAGAGATACCATGCGGAATTTGTAACAAACCAAAACTGGTTGAGCTTCCGCAGATCGAGGATGGGCCGAAGCCCGCCCTTCGCCTTCGGGATGAGGAAATACCTGGAGTAAAACCCTTTGCCCCGGAATTCCCAAGGTACCCTCTCCACGGCTCCCAGGGAGAGGAGGCGCTGTACCTCCTGATCTAGGAGGAGTGCATGTTCCGGGTCCTCTGCTGACCCCCTGGCTGGAGGGCAACTGGGAGGGGGTGAAACAAACTGCAACCTGTACCCCAGGGATATAGTATTGAGGACCCAGCGGTCCGTGGTAATACAGAACCATTGCAGACTGAAGGCAGGTAAACGATTGGCAAACCTGAACTTTATTAACTGGGGGGGAGGGGGCGTTAACCTGGCAACAGGCCCAGTAACCCCCCGCAAGCAGTCAAAAACACTGCTTCCCTGGCCTCCTGGCCTTAGAGGGCCCCGGATGAGGGGCCAAATGGGATTGGCATTGTGACCGGAGCCTCTGCTCCCGCTGCTTCTTACGCGGGGGCTCATATCTGCCCCGAGCCTGTGGAGCAGAGGTGTGAGGCCTGGGCTTGTCCTTGGCCGGCGGGACGTACAGGCCTAGCGTCTGCAGGGTGGTATGAGAGTCTTTCATTCCGTGCAGACGCGTGTCTGTTTGATCTGCAAACAGGGCCCGATCATCGAATGGCAGGTCCTGCATGATTGACTGGGACTCAGCCGATAGTCCAGAGAGCGAAAGCCAGGATGCCCTTCTCATGGAGATCGCTGCGGCCATCGAACGAGCGGCCATGTCCGCCGCATCGGAGGCCACCTGGAGCGCTGCTTTAGTCGCCGCAGCACCTTCCTCAACTAGAGCCCGGAACTCCTTCCTAGCCTGCTCGTGAAGAGAAGGCTCAAATTTGGGCAGGGGTCCCCAAAGGTTAAAGTCATATCTGCTCAAGAGTGCCTGATGGTTGGCCACTCTGAGCTGAAAGCTCGCAGACGAATAAACCTTTCTTCCAAAGGAATCCAGCCTGCAAGCGTCTTTGTCCTTGGGGGTGGGAGCGGGTTGGCGGTGTCTCTCCCGGTAGTTCACGGACTCCACCACTAGAGAGTTCGGAGTTGGGTGGGAGTAGAAGTACTCGAGCCCCTTTGTGGGCACAAAGTACTTCTGTTCGGCCTTTTTGGAGATAGGACCCAGGGATGCCGGGGTTTGCCAGAGGCCAGTAGTGATATTAGCCACCCCCTGATGGAGCAGGAAGGCCACGCGGCCCGGCCTCGAGGAGGTAAGGACATTGAACAACTTGTCCGATGGTTCCTCCATCTCCTCGGCCTGGAGCTGGAGGTTCAATGCCACCCTCCTGAGTAGCTCCTGGTGGGCCTTGAAATCCTCCTGAGAGACCGGAGGAAGTGGAGCCACGGAGTCATCCAGTGCCGAGGAGGTCAGTGCTGCGGTGTTGTCTGCACCCGGCTGTGCCGGTAGCTCGACGTCCTGACCTGGGGCCCGAGTCGGTGCTGGAGGGTCGGTGCCCACTGCCTCATCATGGTGCCAAGGCGGTGACGTCGGCTGGGCCTGGGATGCTCCCGCCACGGAGCGGGGTCCCGGCGGTACCGGTGCCTGGGGCCACGGTGCCCACTGGCACCACTGTCCCTGCCAGGGAACGGCCTGGTCCTGGGACGCAAGGGGGCCTGGAAGGACCAGCTGGTCCTGCGGCACCGAGCGGCTCAATGAGGGACGGCTGCGTGCCGAGGCGGAGGTCCGGGACGAACGAACAGTGGTTGGATGGGGATAGTACTGGGGTGGAATGGGGGTTCTGGGGAAAGACTGTGTTCATGTAAATACAGTTTGCTCCTGAAGTCTCTCCCACTCCTGAACTAGCTGTCAGGGGAGAGTTCATTCAGATCCTGCTTATACAAACTATTAAAGAGTAAGATTTTTTTTTTAAATTTTTTTTTAAATTTTTTTTTAATTAGGCTGCATGGGGGCTGCTTATACCACATCTGCCTACTGTGGGGTTCTTCCTCATAATTTCCTGTCCTACAACCATCACCACCATCAGCAGACATCTCCTCTAGCCCTGCACGAAGTTCAGGAGCCTGTTCAAAATACTGACACTGAAGGCAGCAACTGGTTGAGAATGGAGAAATGTGCATCAACACAAACTAAAGTCGGCTGAAAGAACTCTAGGGTTTACCTCAACCAGCTAACAAATGTTAAAAGTACAACTGTGTTGTCTACTTGGGTCAGCTAACATGGGTTAAAATAGACACCTTTTTTCCTAGTAAAGATAAGGCCTGAGAAGGCTTTGCCTCATATTTAGCAAATGTGACTGAGCACACTCTCTTTATGCCCCAGGCAGGGCCTTGGCATATGGTTCACACAGTGATGCAGTTTGCCACCTGCATCACAAAGAAGGTGCTCTGAGGCCCAATTCCCGGGGTCTGTTGGGTGCCAGTCTCCAGGAATTATTTGGGCAGCACTACCCTCCATGCCTGTGACTAACTCTCCTTCCCCAAGTTCCACCTCACCCACCCTAGCCCTTCTCCCAGAGACTCCCATCCAACTCCAATACCCCCCATCATAACATTCCCCAGTGCCCCCCATCCAACCACAGTACTGCCATCATAACATTCCCCAGTACCCCCCGTACAACCCAGGTACATAAGAATATAAGAATGGCCATACTGGGTCAGATCAAAGGTCCATCAAGCCCAGTATCCTGTCCTCTGACAGTGGCCAATGACAGGTTATCATCAAGTGATCCATGCCCTGTCACCCAATCCAGCTTCTGGCAAACAGAGGCTAGGGACACCATTCCTGCCCATCCTAGCTAATAGCCATTGATGGACCTATCTTCCATGAATCTACACCTCTACCCTGATATAACGCTGTCCTCGGGAGCCAAGAAATCTTACCACGTTATAGGTGAAACCACGTTATATCGAACTTGCTTTGATCCACCGGAGCGCTGCTTTACCACGTTATAGCCGAACTCGTGTTATATCAGGTCACGTTATATCGGGGTAGAGGTGTATCTAGCTCCCTTTTGAACCCTGTTATAGTATTGGCCTTCACAACACCCTCTGGCAAGGAGTCCAGAGGTTGTCAGTGTGTTGCGTGAAAAAATACTTTCTTGTGTTTGTTTTAAACCTGCTACCTATGAATTTCATTTGGTGGCCCCTTGTTCTTGTATTATGAGTAGGAGTAAATAACACTTCCTTATTTACTTTCTCTATACCACTCATGATTTTATAGACTTCTATCATATCCCCCCTTAGGCACCTCTTTTCCAAGCTGAAAAGTCCCAGTCTTATTAATCTCTCCTCATACGGAAGCCGTTCTATACCCCTAATCATTTTTGTTGCCCTTTTCTGAACCTTTTCCAATTCCAATATATCTTTTTTGAGATGGGGCGACCATATCTGCACATAGTATTCGAGGTGTGGGCGTACCATAGATTTATATAGAGACAATATGATATTTTCTGTCTTATTATCTATCCCTTTCTTGACGATTCCCAACATTCTGTTCACTTTTTTGACTGTCGCTACACATTGAGTGGATGATTTCAGAGAACTATTCACAATGACTTCAAGATCTCTTTCTTGAGTAGTAACAGCTAGTTTAGACCCCATCATTGTATATGTGTAGTTAGGATTACGTTTTCCAATGTGCATTACTTTGCATTTATCAACATTAAATTTCATCTGTCATTTTGTTGCCCAGTCACCCAGTTTTGTGAGATCCTTTTGTAGATCTTCACAGTCTGCCTGGGACTTAACTATCTTGAGTAGTTTTGTATCATCTGCAAATTTTGCCACCTCACTGTTTACCCCTTTTTCCAGATCGTTTATGAATATGTTAAATAGGACTGGGCCCAGTACAGATCCCTGGGGGACACCTCTATTTACCTCTCTCCATTCTGAAAACTGACCATTTATTTCTACCCTTTGTTTACTATCTTTTAACCAGTTACCAATCCATGAAAGAACCTTCCCTCTTATCCCATGACTGCTTATTTTGCTTAAGAGCCTTTGGTGAGGGACCTTGTCAAAGGCTTTCTGAAAATCTAAATACACTATATCTACTGGATCTCCTTTGTCCGCATGCTTGTTGACCCCCTCAAAGAATTCTAGTAGATTGGTGACGCATGATTTCCCTTTACAAAAACCATGTTTACTATTTCCCAACAAATTATGTTCATCTATGTGTCTGACAATTTTGTTCTTTACGATAGTTTCAACCGATTGCCTGGTACTGAAGTGAGGCTTACCGGCCTGTAGTTGCCAGGGTCACCTCTGGAGCCCTTTTTAAAAATTGGCATCACATTAGCTATCCTCCAGTCATTTGGTACAGAAGCTGATTTAAATGATAGGTTACAATCTACTGTTAGTAGTTCTGCAATTTCACATTTGAGTTCCTTCAGAATTCTTGGGGGAATACCATCTGGGCCTGGTGACTTATTACTGTTTAGTTTATCAATTTGTTTCAAAACCTCTTCTAATGACACCTCAATTTGGGACAGTTCCTCAGATCTGTCACCCAAAAAAAAATGGCCCAGGTTTGGGAATCTTCCTCACATCCTCAACAGTGAAAACCGATGCAAAGAATTAATTTAGTTTCTCCGCAATGGCCTTATCGTCTTTGAGTGCTCCTTTAGCATCTCGATCGTCCAGTGGCCCCCACTGGTGGTTTAGCAGGCTTTCTGCTTTTGATGTATTTAAAAAAAATTTGCTATTACTTTTGGACTCTTTGGCTAGCTGTTCTTCAAATTCTTTTTTGGTCTTTCTAATTATATTTTCACACTTCATTTGCCAGAGTTTATGCTCTTTTCTATTTTCCTCATTAGGATTTATCTTCCACTTTTTAAAGGATGCCTTTTTGCCTCTCACTGCTTCTTTTACTTTGTTGTTTAACCACGGTGGCTCTTTTTTGGTTCTCTTACTATGTTTTTTAAATTGGGGGTATACATTTAAGTTGAGTCTCTATTATGGTGTTTTTTAAAAGTTTCCACGCAGCTTGCAGGGATTTTACTTTTGGTACTGTATCTTTTAATTTCTGTTTCACTAACCTTCTCATTTTAAAGTAGTTCCCCTTTCTGAAATTAAATGCTACAGTACTGGGCTGCTGTGGGGTTTTCCCTGCCACAGGGATGTTAAATTTAATTATATTATGGTCACTATTACCAAGTGGTCCAGCTATATTCACCTCTTGGACCTGATCCTGTGCTCCACTTAGGACTAAATCAAGAATTGCCTCTCCTCTTGTGGGTTCCAGGACCAGCTGCTCCAAGAAGCAGTCATTTAAGGTGTCAAGAAACTTTATCTCAGCATCCCTTCCTGAGGTGATATGTACCCAGTCAATATGGGGATAGTTGAAATCCCCCATTATTATTATTGAGTTTTTTATTTTAATAGCCTCTCTAATCTCCCTGAGCATTTCAGATTCACTAACACCATCCTGGACAGGTGGTCTGTAATATAGCCCTACTGCTATATTCTTATTTTTCAAGCATGGAATTACTATCCATAGAGATTCTATAGTACAATTTACTTCATTTAAGATTTTTACTTCATTTGATTCTATGATTTCTTTCACATATAGCGCCACTCCCCCACCAGCACGACCTGTTCTGTCCTTCCGATATATTTTGTACCCTAGTATTACTGTGTCCCATTGATTATCCTCATTCCACCAGGTTTCTGTGATGCCTATTATATCAATATTCTCATTTAATACTAGGCACTCTAGTTCACCCATCTTATTATTTAGACTTCTAGCATTGGTATATAAGCATTTTAAAAACTTGTCATTTTTTGGCTGTCCCCTATTGCATGACATAATTGAATGGGACTTTTTTTCATTTGATTGTTTCTCATCAGATCCTCCCTGTATTTTATCATTT
The DNA here is from genome assembly GCF_027887155.1 of Malaclemys terrapin pileata. NCBI lineage: Eukaryota > Metazoa > Chordata > Testudines > Emydidae > Malaclemys > Malaclemys terrapin. The sequence continues at coordinate 48,098,514 of NC_071514.1, forward strand.
TCCATCCTCTCCTCCTTATTAGGACATAGGGAATCTCCATTTATAGAGCCTCTCCTAAGGGATGTCCGAATCACATGCTCCTCCGCACCTGTCAGCTTTCCCCCAGCCCTTAGTTTAAAAAATGTTCTACGACCTTTTTAATTTTAAGCGCCAGCAATCTGGTTCCATTTTGGTTTAGGTGGAGCCCATCTTTCCTGTATAGGCTCCCCCTCTCTCAAAAGCTTCCCCAGTTCCTAATAAATCTAAACCCCTCCTCCCTACACCATCGTCTCATCCATGCATGGAGACCCTGCAGTTCTGCCTGTCTAACTGGCCCTGCGCATGGAACTGGAAGCATTTCAGAGAATGCTACCATGGAGGTCCTGGACTTAAATCTCTTACCTAGCACCCTAAATTTGGCCTCCAGGACCTCTCTCATATCCTTCTCCATGTCTTTGGTACCTACATGTACCACAAGCACCAGCTCCTCCACAGCACTACACATAAGCCTATCTAGATGTTTCAAGAGATCCACAACCTTTGAACCAGGCAGGCAAGTCACCATGCAGTTCTCCCGATCATCGCAAACCAAACTATCTATGTTTCTAATGATCAAATCGCCCATACCTGACTAATACCTGTCTCTTCCTAATAACTGGAGTTCCCTCCCCCGGAGAAGTATCCTCAGTGCGAGAGGATATCACATCATCATCTGGGAAGAGGATCCCAACTATGGATTGTTTCCCTCTGCTCCAGTTGGATGTTCTCCTTCCCTGAGGCTTTCATCCTCCTCAACAGCACAGATGCTGTCAGACCAGGGGTGGGACTGTTCTACCGTGTCCTGGAAAGTCTCATCTATGTACCTCTCTGTCTCCCTTAGCTCCTACAGCTCAGCCACACGGTCTCTGAGGGCCTGGAGCTACTTGCACCGAATGCATACATACACCACCAGCCCATAGGGAAGGTAATCATACAGGCTGCATTGGGTGCAATAAACTGGGTAGCTCCCACTCTGTTGCCCATCAGAACCTTCCCCAGTGCCCCCCATCAAATCCCAGAACCCCCATTTTAACCTTCCCCAGTATCCCCCATCCTAACTTAACCCAATACTCTCCCAATCCAACCCCGTTACCCCCCGTAATCACCTTTTCCAGTACCCCCCGTCACAACTTTCACCAGTTCGCCCTGTGTAAACCCGACACCCCCCCCGTCATAACTTAACCCAGTACCCGCCCCATCCAACCCCGCTACTCCCCATCATAATCATGCCCAGTACACCACATCCAACCCTGGTACTCCCATTATAACCTTCCCTGGTACCTCCCCAATCCAATCCTGGTAACCCGTCATAACCTTCCCCAGTACTCTCCCCATCCAACCGAGATACCCTCTATCATAACCTTCCCCAGTATACCCTGTCCTACCCTGGTAACCCCCCAACATAACCTTCCCCAGTACCCACCCCATCCAACCCCAGTACCCCCATCATAACCTTTCCCAGAACCCCCATTCCAACCCCAGTATGCTCCCCATCCAACCCCGATACCCCCAAAAACCTTCTCCAGTACCCCCTATCATAACCTTCCACAGTACACCCCCATCCTACCCCGGTACCACCCTGTCATAGCCTTCCCTAGTACCTCCCCATCCAACCCCAGTACCCCCCTTCATAAGATTCTCCAGTACCCCGCATCCAACCCGGTACCCCCAATCATAGCGATCCCCAGTACACCCCCCAATCTAACCCCGGTACTCCCCCGTTATAACCTTCTCCAGTACCCCCTCTCCAACCTCGGTACGCCCCGTCATAACCTTCCCCAGTACTCGCCCCGTCCAAACCCGGTACCCCCAGTCATAACCTTCCCCAGAACAACCCCCAAACCAACCCCGGTACTCCCCGTTATAACCTTCTCCAGTACCCCTCATCATAACCTTCCCCATTACCCCCCTCCAACCTCAGTACATCCCGTCATAACCTTTCCAACGACCCCCATCCAATCCTGGTACTCCCTTCATAACCTTCCCCAGTACTCACCCCATTCAAACCCAGTACCCCCTGTCATAACCTTCCCCAGAACACCCTCCATCCAACCCCGGTACCCCCCATCATAACCTTCTCCAGTACCCCCAGTCATAACCTTTCACAGTACACCCCGTCATATCCCTGTACCGCCCCGTCATAGCCTTCCCCAGTATCGCCCATCCAACTCCGTATCTCCCCTCATAACCTTCCCTAGTACCACCCCATTGAACCCCGGTAACCCCCGTCATAACCTTCCCCAGTACCCCCCATCCAATCCCCGTATCCCCATCATAACATTCCCCCAGTTCTCTCCCCATCCAACCCTAGTACCCCCCATCATAACCTTCCTCAGTATCCTCCCATCCAACCCAGGTGCCCCATTCATAACCTCCCCAGTACTCTTCCCATCCAAACCTGGTACTCCCAGTCATAACCTTCCCCAGAACACCCCTCCCCCCCCCCCGCCATCCAAGCCTGGTCCCCCTGTCATAACCTTCTCCAGAACCCCCCGTCATAACCATCCCCAGTTCCCACCCCATCCAACCCAAGTTGGCCTTCCCCAGTACCCCCCATCCAATCCCGGTTTCCATATCATAACATTCCCCAGTTCTCTCCCCATCCAACCCCAGTACCCCCCGTCATAACCATCCCCAGTTCCCATCCCATCCAACCCAAGTTGGCCTTCCCCAGTAACCCCCATTCAACCCTGGTACCCCCCCATCATAACCATCCCTACTACATGCCCCAATCCAATCCCGGTACCCCCCATTATAACCTTCTCCAGTACCTCCCATCACAACCTTCCTCAGTATACCCCATCCTACCCGGTAGGTCCGCATCATAATCTTCCCTAGTACCAGCGCTCCAACCTTGGTACGCCCCGTCATAACCTTTCCAACGACCCCCATCCAACCCTGGTACCTCCCGTTATAACCTTCCCCAGTATGCCCCCATTCAACCCTGGTACTCCCCTCATAACCTTCCCCAGGATTCTCCCCATCCAACCCCAATACCTCCCATCATAACCTTCCCCACTACCCCGAATCCAACCCCAGCACCCCCAGTAATAACCTTTCCCAGTACCCCCCCCATTCAACCCCAACACCCTATTCATAACCTTCCCCAGTACTCTCCCCATCGAACCCCGGTAACCCGCATCATAACCTTCTGGAGTACAGCCACATCCAACCCCGGTACAAACCATCATAATCTTCTCCAGTACCCCCCAATTCCATATCATAACATGTACCCCATTCATAACCTTCCCCAGTATTCTCCCCATCAAACCCTGGTACCACGCATCATAACCTTGTGGAGAACAGCCGCATCCAACCCCAGCATAGCCCATCATAACCTTCCCCAGTACCCCCCGTCCAATCCCGGTATCCCCATCATAACACTCTCCATCCAACCCCAGTACCCCCTGTCATAATATTCCTCAGTACCCCCCATTAAAAGCCAGTACCAACTGCCATAACCTTCCCCAATACCCTCCCATCCAACCCTGGTACACCCCGTCATAACCTCCCCGGGTACCCCCCATCCAAACCCAGCCCCCCCATCATAACCTTCCCCAGTACACACACCCCCATCCAACCCTGGTACCCGGCATCATAACCTTCCCCACTACCTCCCCATCCAACCCCAGTACCCCATTCATAACCTTTCCCAGTACTCACCCACTCTAACCCTTGTACCCCCGCGAGTACCGCCACATCCAACCCCCCGTCAAAACCTTCTCCAGTACCACCTGTCATAATCTTCCCCAGTATACCCCATCCTACCCCAATACCCCCACCCCATAACCTTCCCCAGTATCCACCCCATCCAAACCTGGTACGCACCATTATAACCTTATCCAGTACCCCCTATTATAACCTTCTTCAGTACACCCCATCCTACCCTGGAACGCCCCATCATAACCTTCTCCAGTACCACCTGTCATAACCTTCCCCAGTATACCCCATCCTACCCCAATACCCCCACCCCATAACCTTCCCTAGTACCCACCCTATCCAACCCAGCACCCCACATCATAACCTTCCCCAGTACCCCCACTCCAACCTTGGTACGCCCCATCATAACCTTTCCAACAACCCCCATCCAACTCCAGCACACCCCGTCATAGCCTTCCACAGTACCCTCCATGCAACCCCGGTACCCCAGTCCCCACCCCATCCTACCCCGGTACCCCCCGTCATAACCTTCTGGAGTACAGCCACATCCAACTCCAGTACACCCCATCATAAGCTTCCCCAGTTCCCACCCCATCTAACCTCGGTACCCTCCATCATAACCTTCCCCAGAAACCCCATTCCAACACCAGTACTCTCCCCATCCAAACCTGGTACCCCGCGTCATAACCTTCCGGAGTACAGCCACATCCAACCCGGGTACCCCCGCCCCTCCGTCATAAGCTTCCCCAGTACACCAACCCTCATCCAACCTGGTCCCCCTCTCATAATCTTCCCCAGTACACCCCCCAATCCAACCCCGGTACCCCTCATCATAACCTTCTCCAATACCCCCCGTCATAACCTTCCTCAGTACACCCCATCCTACCCCAGTACCCCCCCGTCATAACCTCCCCAGTTCCAACCCCATCCAACCGTGGTACCCCCCATCATGGCCTTCCCCAGTACCCCCCCATCGAACCCTGGTACCCCATTCATAAGTTTCCTCAGTACTCTCCCCATCCAATCCCAGTACACCCCATCATAATCTCCCCCAGCACCGCGCATCCAAGCCCGGGCCCTCCGTCATAACCTTCCCCAGTACACCACCCCCATCCAACCCTGGTACCCCCCATCATAACCTTCCCCAGAACCCCCATTCTAACCACAGTATTCTCCCCATCCAACCCCAGTACCCCCCGTCATAACCTTCTCCAGTACCCAGCGTCATAACCTTCCCAGTGCACCGCGTCCTACCGCAGTTCACCCCGTGATATCCTTCCCCAGAACCCCCCCATTCAACCCCGGTACCAACTGTCAAAAGCTTCCCTGGTAGCCCCCCATCCAACCCCGGTACTCCCCATTATTACCTTCCCCAGTACACCCCCGAATCTATACCCAGTACCAACCCTTATAACCTTCCCCAGCACTCCCGTTCCTAACCTGGTGCCCACTGTCATAACCTTCCCCGGTACCACCCTCCAACTGCGGTACCCCCATCATAACCTTCTACAGTACCCCCATATCTAACCCCGGTACCCCCCATCAGATCTCGATAACAACCGTTATAACTTTACCCAGTGACCCCCATCCAACCACGGTACCCCCCCCATCATAAACTTCCCCATTGTCCCTCATCCAACCCCGGTATGCACCCTCATAACCTTCCCTAGTACCCCCCATCCAATACAGTGCAACCCGTCATAACCTTCCCTAGCACCCTCTCATCCAACCCCAGTACCCCCAGTCATAACCTTCCCGAGTACACCCCCCTCACATCCAACCCTGGTAACCCCCCACCCCCGCGTCCGTCGTAACGTTCCCCAGTACAGCCCCCCCCCCCCCCGCCACCCAACCCTGGTTCCCCTATCATAACCTTCCCCAGTACACCCCCCTCCACTGAACCCCGGTATCCCCTATCATAACTTTCTCCAGTACCGCCCCATCCAACCCTGGTACCCGCCATCATAACTTTCCCCAGTACCCCCCGTCCAACCATGGTACCCCCCCCGTCATGACCTTCCCCAGTACCCGCCCCATCCAACCCCAGTACCTCCCATTCAACCCCAGTACCCTCCATCATAACCTTCCCCAGTACCTCTCATTCAACCCCGGTACTGCCGAGAGTTATGTTCCGAACCTCTAAGTCTGTGGCACCTCCTTTGGTGGGTGTCGAGGTGGGGGAACTGGGTGTAGTGTTTGGGAAGAGCGGGAGGGTTAACGGCTGTCTAGGTCCCAGCAGCGGAACTCATGTTGCTAGGGACGTGTTTTCCGCACGGACCACCTTTTCAGTTACCTGTGTTCACGAGCGGAGCACCACCTCCTGTTCATCACCGGAGAGGCGTGCGTGCCAAGACAGTATGTATGTCTCGGTACGGTAGTATGCGTGGTGCATTATGGGACGCATACGGGTAGTTCCTGATGAGTTTTGTGTAGGGACGCCTGATTTAAAGGGGCTGCGCCCTCGAGCCTAACCTCTCCCCTGCCCGTCAGGTGGGGGAAACGGGCCGTGGGAGGGTACATGGGGGAAGGGCGTGCAAGAATACAGTGGGTTTTTTGTCGCCCTGTGTGTGCAGTGCTGTAAATACAAATACAGCATGCTGAATACGTGCCAGGTATGATTAGCTGGTTAACGAATAAATCTCCTTCCGATCCTGGTGTTTTTACAGCTATGGATCCTGATGACATAGAAGAGCTGGCAATGGAGTTTCAAGGGAAGACTATTGGTGGCTGGGGCCTCGTGCAGCTTGCAGCAGGCACAGGTTTTGCTGCCTATGTTATGTGGGCAGGAGTTCTCATGCCTGGCTTCTGCAGAGTGCCTTTAAAGTTACAGGTAGATCATTCGCCAGGGCTTTTTAATGGGGATTTGTTCTGGTTTAAGAGAAGAGGCCGCATTAAGTATATATTTGGAGGGGAATGAATATTACCAAGCTTTTTATATAACATGATTTTATTCCCCCAATGTGGTTTATAAAGGCACCCTGGAAGATGCATGAAACATTTCTTTACTATGGCGTTTCTGTTCTGTCACGTACCCACTGGTTATAGGTATCAGGGTAGCCGTGTTAGTCTGTATCTACAAAAACAACAAGGAGTCTGGTGGCACTTTAAAGACTAACAGATTTATTTGGGCATAAGCTTTCGTGGATAAAAACCTCACTTCTTCGGTTATAGGGTCACTTGTGAACTCTGGCCTGCTGGCACAAGGATATTTGAGGCATTTGCTATGGGAAATAAAACCACATGAGAATTATTTTGTCACATTTTTTGTTCTTAGCAACCTTGCCAATATCTCTTGTTTTAAGATGTTTAATTCCAAAGGCTCCCAAACCACTTTACAAACTCTGCACCTGAAACATAGCTGACATGATTAATATTTGTAAAACTGTTTTGTTTGCAAGTGAAAAGATCTCTATGATAGGTTTCATTTTTAGTACTCCAGCTGTGTTTTGATGAGACCTAGTTAGGAGCCAACCTCCCGCTTGGGTAAGTGGGTGCAGCTTCATTTAAGTCACTTCCACCAGTTGTGGATCTGGCTCAATTTCCAGTTGTGCTTAGCATAGTGGCTGAGGCTAGTTCCTCTAGGTCTCAGTCCCGTTTGCTTTCTTCAGCTGGGAGTCTCCTGACTGTTTAGTGCTGTTTCCTCCTATTCAGATAGACCTAGTGTGTAGGTGACCAAAGTGGCTATCCTTGACTTCACTTTATGGCCCTGATCTTGCAGTCAAATCCATACAGGCAAACCCTTGTGCCCATGTGGAAATCTAGTGAAGTGAGTTGAGCTCTGGGCTATAACAAGCATTTGGCTGTACAAATCCATTTGCAGGATTGGGCCTTGTTTGTAATGAATGTGCAGCCTGCACAAGTGTGGAACTACATGTCCCAAAACACCATGCTTTGTAGGATGCGTTACTGCATCCTGCAGTACTCTGACACAACTGGAACACCAGAAAGGTAACTTGTGTTTGACTGGGGCTTATATTTCTCTAAACTAGGTGCCATACGTACCATCAAGTGCCAAGCAAGTTGAGAATGTGATGTCGTTGCTGAAAGGATGCTCTGGGAAGATGGTGGATTTAGGGTCAGGAGATGGCAGAATTGTAAGCGAGAAAAAAGTCCTTGTGTCTGATATTCACAGCTGCTGGTTTGCATTTTGAAGAGTTAATAGTGTTAAGGGTAGATCTCCCACTCCAAGAGCATCCACATCCTGCTCCCTGTTATGTCAATGTATAGCTAGAGCAGAGGTTGGCAACGTTTGGCACGCGGCTCGCCAGGGTAAGCACCCCGGCAGGCCGGGCCAGTTTTATTTACCTGCTGACGTGGCACAGATTTGCTCACTAACTCACTGACATAGAAATCGACAAGAAGTGCGGAGGGGAAACGTGTTGTATGTCTTTACCGCCGACAGGGGGGAGGTAGGGAGGGGCAGCAACGTTAAAGCGCTGCCATGGTAGCGCTTTAAGGATGGTCCTTTGCTGCAGCAGTGCTTTAAGGATCCTCAAAGCACTGCCGCGGCATAGGACCATCCTTAAACGCTTTAATGTTGCTGCCCCTTCTCCCCCTCCCCCCGCCAACAGGAGAGGCAAAAAGGGCAGGGACATTAAAGTGCTGCAGTGCTTTAAGGACAGTCCTTTGCTGCAGCAGCGCTGGGCCGCCGATGGGGGTGGGTGGGCGCAGCAACGTTAAAGCGCTGCTGCAGCAAAGGACCCTGCAGCGCTTTAAGGTCCCTGCCCCTTTTGCCCCCCCCCTCGGCTGCCGATGGGCAGGGGGGCAAAGGGAGCAGCTGCCCTGGGGTTAGCAATTTAAAAGGGCCTGGGGCTCCGGACGCCGCCCTTTAAATCACCATGGGAACCCCGGGCAGCATGGACTAGGTGGCCTGGAAGGGCTGGCTGGGGGATGCTGACCCCTAGCCCTGCCCCTTCTGGGGGCCAGAGCCACCCCCACCCTGTACCGGTAAGTGTCCTGAGTTTCTTTCACCCCTGTTTAGTAGTAGTAATATTTTTATTAGATTACACATTTGAATTTATATTCTTGCAAAGCACCGTTAACAGATAGGCCTTCGGTATTTAGGACACTGAATACATATGTAATCCTAGATAATTATACATATGTATATATAGATATCTTAAGATATTTCAGCATGGCCCTCTTAACCCGCAGTCCGTTAACACGCAGTTGTGATGGCTTGACTCCCCCCATCCGCACGTAAACGGATCTGTACTGTAGATCTTGCTGGCATTGGTGTCCTTGGCTTGGTTTGGGTGTTTACTTCTCATCTCCATGGAGCCAGCCCCCTTCTGGGCCATTACTGTTTACTGTTGAGATCAAATTAATTTTTGAACATAAAGCCAAGCTCCATGAATATGTCCTGGATTGTAAGTTCTTCAGAGCAGGGGCTTCATCTATAAATGCGTTTGTACCATGCTCACCATAATGGGGTCCGGATCCTGACTGGGGCCACTGGATGCTACTTCAATATCAATATTAATAATCAAAATGACAACTCTGCTAACCAATGGCAAACCTGCAAAAAGTCTCTAGAACACAACACACACAACTTTTTCCCCTCCTTGTGATACCAGTGACTGTGAGTAACAGCTTCCCCTTCCTCCTCCCCATTAGCTACCTCTCCTAGAGACAAAGCTGCTTGCAGAACTGCCAGATGAGGCCCGGGTGGTAGCTGGACGCTTCCCCTTTCCCACCTGGATGCCAACCACCAGTGTTGGAGGGGGTATAAACAGAAGCTGGGCCTATAACATCAAGACTGTACGGCAAAAAGGGCAGAACAAACCTGAGGGATGCCTAGAATGAGTCAAAAGCTCAGCTGCAGCTGGGGTTTACAGCCTGGACAATAGCGTTGGAGCCTCTGCAGATGTGTGTGCTTTTTTTAGCCCCTCAGAACTGCTCTGGAGGGCAAATGCTGCCATAGTGTGACTACTCAGCTGAATAGCCCAGCAAGCATGGGAGAGAAGGGGGTTGCGATGAGCAGGGAGGGGGTGATGATTTGTCAGACTTTACCCCACATGCTCTGGCTTCCCTAGAACCAGAATCCTGGACAGCCTTTGAACTGGGGACTTGGGCTGGAAATCCCCAAAGAACTGTCACAAGACTGAAGAGCTGAATCTTTGATTCTTGTTTAAAATAACTCATTTCCTCTTCTTAATAGATTTGCAATTCATTTTCTAACAATAAAAAGGCTGCAGGACTCGGTTCATCCTTCTGGCAGGGCTGGGGTGCTGCCTGCCCCTCACCATAGACAGAGCCATTCTGGACTGTGTTCAGAATTCCCTGGGAGGAAGGCTCAGTAATGCAGCTTCTCCAGCTCTCTCTCTTTCTCCCTGATCATCAAGTCCTTGTAGGTCCTCCTCACATAGTCACCACCCAGCAGGTCCTTCTCCATGGAACAACTCACCATGAGTGCAGAGCTGTAAAGTCTCCTCAGTGCCCTGTCCATAAGAGCAGCTGAGCTCAAATCCTAACCTGAACCCTACTGTCATAACTATAAAGGGAAGGGTAACAGCTCCCCTGTGTACAGTATTATAAAATCCCTCCTGGCCAGAGACTCCAAAATTCTTTTACCTGTAAAGGGTTAAGAAGCTCAGGTAACCTGGCTGACACCTGACCCAAAGGACCAATAAGGGGACAAGATACTTTCAAATCTTGGGGGGGGAGGGGGAGCGGAGGCTTTTGTTTGTGCTCTTTGTGTGGGAAGTTGTTCGCTCTTGGGACTGAGAGGGACCAGACATCAATCCAGGTTTTCCAAATCTTTCTGAACAGGTCTCTCAAGACTTCCCAGGGAAGGGAATTAGCTTTGGGAATGGTGGCAGCGGACCAGATCTAAGCTGGTAGTTAAGCTTAGAAGTTTTCATGCAGGCCCTCACATTTGTACCCTAAAGTTCAGAGCAGGGAAGCAGCCTTGACATGGTGGCAGAGCGGTGGGATCATTTTAAACCAACAGCCAGTAAAATTTTTTTTTTCTCCTTTCTAGCTGCTTGGAAAGCAGAGCTGAAGGTAGATGCATATCTTATCTCTCCTTGCCTGAAGGCAGAGGTGTTAAGTTTTTTTTAAACAAGGGTCTTTGTTAAAGAGAAGGGCTCAATCAATGAGCAAACAGCTGGTAAAAGGAATTTACAAGCTGAATTGTTTTTTTTTTTTTCTTTCTACTCGGGGATAGCTAGTTAGAAAGTCTCTTACCTCAGCAGCAGCCTGAGCTGAGTACATCCCAGTTTCAGTCAACTGCAGAGGGGTGTGGCCCAGCACAAGAAAACAGGAAAATGACTACCAAAGAAGTAGCTAACAAAATAGAACTGGCCAGACTAGAAGCAGAAGAAAATGAAAAAAAAACATCAGAGACTACTTCAATTAAAAAAACTCGAGCAAGAAGCTGAAGAGAAAGCCAAAGAGGAGGCCCACAAGAGAGCTATGGAGCTGAGAGAAAAAGAGATGAAGCATGAACTGGAATTAGCACGGGCTAGGCCGGATACAACAGCCAATCCTAACAACCCCTCTCCAGGTACCACTTCCCATCCCAGAAAATTCCCCACCTACAAGGCAGGCGATGATACTGAGACCTTCTTAGAAAATTTTGAAAGGGCCTGCCTTGGATACAGCATCACTACAGACCAGTACATGGTAGAGCTGAGGCCGCAGCTCAGTGGACCCTTAGCAGAGGTGGCGGCTGAAATGCCTAAGGAACACATGAACAGTTATGACACCTACTTCTACTCCTCTCCAGCTCAGACAGGGGCGAGGTGGTGGGAGTTAGCACCAGTGAAGCACAGCACTTTGCAGCTGTTACAATGGTAAGGGCAACTGTCTAGCAGAAGGTGAAGGGAACCTGTTAATTCAGGTGCATAGTAAGCTGAGTCCACCAGCTCTGCAGTAGACTAAGTTTGGGTGATGGTTCAACCCACTCTGGTGCTGCACCACCCTGAGGTACCAGCAGTGGTGCTCTGCGGCTACTGAGCACTTCTGCAATGAAAGGGAAATCTTTATGGCCTGCTGGAGGGTGGGAAACCTCACAAAACAAGATAAAGGGGGAACAAAACACTGAGTTTTGATCTGTTTTTAGTAAATTTATTTACCTCTGTAGGGTCAAATGTATACTGCTGATTTCCTTCTCAGCAAGTCCTAGTCCTCTAGTAAGAGGGCCCCAGTATGAAGAGCGCTCGCTGGAGTGGATTATCTCTTGGTGTGACAGAGCACTGAATATTACAGCCAGGCAGCCACTCAGTTTTATGTCCTTGTCTTTCCTATGATGAACTAATGACTGCTGCTTGTCAGGGCCATGGCAAAAGCTACAGTTCATGGCTGATGGTCCTTTTGGATCTCTGCATTAAGTGAGCATCAGAAGCCCCAGCACTGAATGCTCTGGGTGCCTCGCTCCCTACAAATTTCCTTAACCTCAGGATCTCCTGCTTGTACCTGAAAGAAACATAGGTTACAAAGAAAAGCAATGTCAACCTTGCATCAGCTGCGGTCATAAGAACCCTGCTGACGACTGAGATTGTAAAGCCAATGTGAGACTGAAGTCAAGTTCCCAAACACTATCCAGACAGGGGGAAAACTACAGCTAAGGGTAATGCTAGATTTGTCCCAACCTGTCATGTGAACTAATACCTAGGAACTCAGCCAAGGGATTCCATCAGCAACAAGCCTGGGAGTTACACCAGTTATGACTTTGGTCCTCTGTTTTTAAGAGCAATTGGTTGCAGTTGTACAAGCTGTGTAATAGCGCCTCCTGATGGTGGCAGCACTAGCAGCTTTTCTCCCTTGTTGTGGCTGTGATGAACCAGTGGTTGACAGCCGACATGTTAAGAGTTGCAAAATGGAAAGGCTTTGAATTCTAGACAGTCTTCCCCACTCACCCCCTCCTTAGCCTCCTACACAGCTTTCATCATCCCCAGGGTGGGCTGCAGCCCAGAGGAAGGAAATATTATGCCTTGGAAAGGACAGATGCAAACTCCCTTGATCGTGCTGAGTTACTGAGACAGCCAGCTGCTCACAAGCTGGATTCACTTTCAAACATTAGCTGGGTTGCGCTGTGGCAGCAGTTATCACAGTATTCACCAGCCCTGGAAGTAAGCCTTGTGCATGGAGCAAGGGACAGATGAAGGGATCCCCATCTCACCTTGCAAGATGCTTATCTACATATTCCTGCAGCTCCAGCACCTGCTCTTCTGCCACAATTGCCCGAGTCAGTAGCTGGCTTCTCTCCTTCTCCAGATCTTCCTAGGGGGCAAAAATAACAAGGAGAGAACAAGAAGTGATAAGGGAGTGCTTTGGGGGAGGCACTGGACTGGTGCTACCTCTCCCCTCTGAAGTGGTCATCAACTCAGAGGCTGCTGAATTTCTCATGCACTCTGACAGGTTTCAGAGTAGGAGCCGAGTTAGTCTGTAGCTGCAAAAAGAACAGGAGTACTTGTGGCACCTTAGAGACTAACAAATTTATTTGAGCATAAGCTTTTGTGGGCTACAGTGAAGTGGGCTGTAGCCCACGAAAGCTTATGCTCAAATAAATTTGTTAGTCTCTAAGGTGCCACAAGTACTCCTGTTCTCATACACTCATCCTCCAGCCCTGAGATTTCTGGGAATTAAGCTAAATAAGATGCCTGATTAACTGAAAATCAGAACAACATTCAGACACATGAGCTTCCCAAAGAGCCAAACTACAGGTGTTCAGTGCCCTGAAAACAATGACATCCTGCCATTGCAGCCAGCTTGGAGACACTGTCAGGTGCATTGAGATGGGCTCGGAGGGGAGGTGCTGTTTAATATCAAAGCCTCTGGTTACACGACTATCAGGAAAGTGCTAAATCCAGTCCTAAGACACCCCCAGTTATCCCCAGACAACTGCCTCACAACCTACTCTCTCCACTAGGGTGGTGTGGGGATTGGTAGTGTGGCTTCCAGATGTACAGCATTGGAATGTATATGACCTCCATCCCCTTCCCTGGCAAGAGTTTTTAAAGAGATCTTCCCTTTATAATTATAATCTCCGGCTCTTATCTAGTGCTTTTCATCAGTAGATCTCAAAGTATTTTACAAAGGAATATCATTATCCCCATTTTACAGCTGGGAAAACTGAGGCACAGAGTGGTGCTATGACTTCCCCAAGGTCACCCAGCAGGCCAGTGGCCAACCCGGCATCTCTCCTGAGGTTTTAGTCCAGTGCTCTATCTGCTAGGCTACACTGCTTCCCTCCTTTAGTCCTTGTCTAAATGAATTAAAAAAAAAAAAAAATCATGTGACCACAGTGTTATGTGATTTCTCCTAACTTGTATGGACAGACGAAATGATAGGAAAACATGTTTTTCTTCAGTGTCTATAGCTAATCCAGGCTAGGAAATTGAAGCCCTGCTGCAAATGCTTTCAGCAGTTGTCCCCCCCTAGCCCAGCACTGAAAGTGATTAAAGTGCTAGAGTACTGCAGGCAACAGTGTTTCAGAAACTGCTTGGGGTATCTACGACAGCCTTTCCTCCTGAACATTTCCCTTCTTTGTATTCGCCAGTGGTAGTAATAAAGGGAGTGCTAGTGTTTTTAACTGCCATGCCAACCAACCCTGCTCAGGGCAAATCTAGACAACGTGGTGGTAAAACTACCAGCTTGTCCACTGCCAGTGGTGTTATCTCCCAGTGGAGCTGCACTGCTGCTGGTGCACAGATAGGAAATGTTATGGAAGAGCTCCAGCAGGTAGCAGCATGTTAGATCAAGAAAAGCATCTGTCCTTGGAATGAACATGTAATGGTAATGGTGGCTGTTATAAACATACAGTTAAGGGTAGCATAAAATTCCTCCTTTACCTGTAAAGGGTTAAGAAGCTTAAATAACCTGGTTGGCACCTGATCAAAAGGACTAATGAGGGGAGAAGATACTTTTAAATTGTGGGGGAAGGTTTTTGTTTTGTGTTTCTTTGTGGTTTTTTGGGGTTAGCGAGGAATTCGGGCAGGGAAAATACATTTTTTTAAGCCATACCTGAACTAAGCATTTAAGATTACAAATTGTAAGTAATAGGAAGGAAACGCTTTAAATTATTTTTTGTTTTAGCTTGTGAATTGTTTTTATGCTAAGAGGAAGGTTTATTTTTGTTTTTTTGTAACTTTAAAGTTTTGCCTAGAGGGGATTTTTTTGTGTTTTGAATTTTATTTCCCTGTAAAATTACTTTTTATTTTGATTTTACAGAGGTGCTTTTTTAACTTTTTTTTTTTAATAATAAAGTTTTGTTTTTTTAAGAATTTGATTGGTTTTTAGTGTTCTAAAAATCCAAGGGTTTGGTTTGTGCTTACCTTGTTAACCTATTTGGTTGGTATATTATTTTTAAGCCTTTCCAGGAAAAGGGATGAAGGGCTTGGGGGCGATCGGGGGAGGTCCCAGATGACTGGAGAAAAGCTAATGTAGTGCCCATCTTTAAAAAAGGGAAGGAGGAGGATCTGGGGAACTACAGGCCAGTCAGCCTCACCTAAGTCCCTGGAAAAATCATGGAGCAGGTCCTCAAGGAATCAATTATGAAACACTTAGAGGAGAGGAAAGTGATCAGGAACAGTCAACATGGATTCACCAAGGGGAAGTCGTGCCTGACTAACCTAATTGCCTTCTATGATGAGATAACTGGCTCTGTGGATGAGGGGAAAGCACTGGATGTGTTATTCCTTGACTTTAGCAAAGCTTTTGATACGGTCTCCCACAGTATTCTTGCCGCCAAGTTAAAGAAGTATGGGCTGGATGAATGGACTGTAAGGTGAATAGAAAGCTGGCTAGATCATCGGGCTCAACGGGTAGTGATCAATGGCTCCATGTCTAGTTGGCAGCCGGTTTCAAGCGGAGTGCCCCAAGGGTTGGTCCTGGAGCCGGTTTTGTTTAATATCTTTATTAATGATCTGGAGGATGGTGTGGACTGCACTCTCAGCAAGTTTGCAGATGACACTAAACTAGGAGGTGTGGTAGATACACTAGAAGGTAGGGATCGGATACAGAGGGACCTAGACAAATTAGAGGATTGGGCCAAAAAAAACCTGATGAGGTTCAACAAGGACAAGTGCAGAGTTCTGCACTTAGGACGGAAGAATCCCATGCACTGCTACAGACTAGGGACCGAATGGCTAGGTAGCAGTTCTGCAAAAAAGGACCTAGGGGTCATAGTGAACAAGAAGCTGGATATGAGTCAACAGTGTGCTCTTGTTGCCAAGAAGGCTAACGACATTTTGGGCTGTGTAAGTAGGGGCATTGCCAGCAGATCGAGGAACGTGATCGTTCCCCTTTATTCGACATTGGTGAGGCCTCATCTGGAATACTGTGTCCAGTTTTGGGCCCCACACTACAAGAAGGATGTGGAAAAATTGGAAAGAGTCCAGCGGAGGGCAACAAAAATGATTAGGGGTCTGGAGCACATGACTTATGAGGAGAGGCTGAGGGAACTGGGATTGTTTAGTCTCCAGAAGAGAAGAATGAGGGGGGATTTGATAGCAGCCTTCAACTACCTGAAGGGGGTTCCAAAGAGGATGGAGCTGTTATCAGTGGTGGCAGATGACAGAACAAGGAGCAATGGTCTCAAGTTGCAGTGGGGGAGGTCCAGGTTGGATATTAGGAAACACTATTTCACTAGGAGGGTGGTGAAGCACTGGAATGCGTTACCTAGGGAGGTGGTGGAGTCTCCTTCCTTGGAGGTTTTTGAGGCCCAGCTTGACAAAGCCCTGGCTGGGATGATTTAGTTGGGGATTGGTCCTGCTTTGAGCAGGGGGTTGGACTAGATGACCTCCTGAGGTCCCTTCCAACCCTGATATTCTATGATTCTATGATTTTGGGGAAACAGGAACTTCAAGTGGTTCTTTTCCTGAATTTTTGTTTAATTTACTTGGTGGTGGCAGCAATACCCATTCAAGGACAAGGAAGGATTTGTGCCTTGGAAAAGTTTTTAACCTAAGCTGGTGAAATAAGCTTAGGGAGTCTTTTATGTGGGTCCCCATATTTATACCCCAGAGTTTAGAGTGGGGAGGGAGTGGGCAACCAGCGGTTGCTCTTTGCCTACAGGGCTGTATCACATCCCAGTTTAGAGTTTTCACCATTTGAACTTGTGTATGGCCACGAGGTTAAGGGGCCATTACAGTTGGTGAAGCAGCAATGGGAGGGGTTTACGCCTTCTCCAGAAACTAACATTCTGGACTTTGTAAACAACCTACAAAACACCCTCCGAACCTCTTTAGCCCTTGCTAGAGTAAACCTAAAAGATGCTCAGGAAGAGAAAAAAGCCTGGTATAATAAACATGCCAGAGAGCGTTCCTTCAAAGTAGGGGACCAGGTCATGGTCTCGAAGGCGCTCCAGGCCCATAAAATGGAAGCATCGTTGGAAGGGCCATTTACGGTCCAAGAGCGCCTGGGAGCTGTTAACTGTCTCATAGCATCCCCCACCTCAAACCTAAAGCCTAAAGTGTACCCCATTAATTCTCTAAAGCCCTTTTATTCCAGAGAATTAAAGGTTTGTCAGTTTACAGCCCAGGGAAGAGATGACGCTGAGGGCCTAAAAGTGTCTACTATGAAGGAAAAGGTGACAGTGGCGTGGAAGAGGTGAACCTCTCCATGCCCTTGGATCTATGCAGCGACAGCAGATAAAGGAGCTATGCACTAGCTTTGTGCCGATGTTCTCAGCCACTCCAGGACGGACCGAACGGGCATACCACTACATTGACACAAGTAATGCTCACCCAATTAGAGCCCAACATTACTGGGTGTTTTCTCAAGCCAAAACTGCTATAGAACGGAAGATCCAGGACATGCTACAAATGGGTGTAATCCACCCCTCTAACAGTGCACGGGCATCTCCAGTGGTTCTAGTTCCCAAATCAGATGGGGAAATACGCTTTTGCGTGGACTACTGTAAGCTAAATGCTGTGACTTGCTGTGACAATGCAGTTCTGGCGGAACCCAACTGAGAGTGCCAACTCAGGACAAATTGCTCAAATAGGGCAGTTACAGCCCAAGGCTGGGGTTTTTTCCACCTCTAAGGCAAACCAAACCAGCCAGACTAAGAGGACTTCGGTCTCACCCCACTGGCTAACCGCAAGTCCCACAATCAATCTCCTTAGACACTCCAGTTTCCCAGTATTACCACCAGTGCCACTCGTTATGGGGACAAATGGTTATGAAAACCAATACCCCAGTAAAAGAAAAGGGTTCTCCTGATCCCAAAGGACCAAGCCCCTGACCCAGGTCAATATACAAATCAGATCTTACCCACAAATCACGCTGTTGCCAATCCTTTAGAATCTAAAATCTAAAGGTTTATTCATAAAAGGAAAAAGATAGAGATGAGAGTTAGGATTGGTTAAATGGAATCAATTACATACAGTAATGGCAAAGTTCTTGGTTCAGGCTTGCAGCAGCGATGGAATAAACTGCAGGTTCAAATCAAGTCTCTGGAATACATCCCCCGCTGGGATGGGTCCTCAGTCCTTTGTCCAAAGCTTCAGCTTGTAGCAAAGTTCCTCCAGAGGTATGAAGCAGGATTGAAGACAAGATGGAGATGAGGCATCAGCCTTATATAGTCTTTTCCAGGTGTAAGAACACCTCCTTGTTCTTACTGTGGAAAATTACAACAAAATGGAGTCTGGAGCCACATGGGCCAGTCCCTGCATACTTTGCTGAGTTACAAGGCGTATCTGCCTTCTCTCAATGGGTCCATTGTATAGCTGATGGTCCTTAATGGGCCATCAAGCAGGCTAGGCAGAGCTAACACCAGTTTGTCTGGGATGTCACCCAGAAGCATAGCATAAGTTTGAAATACAGACAGTATAGAGCCAATATTCATAACTTCAACTACAAAATTGATACACACCTATAGACAGCATAATCATAACCAGCAAACCATAACCTTGTCTTAGACACCCCATTTGACCCCCTTTATACAAGATTTGCGTGCCACTACAGGACCTTGGTTGCAACAATGATCTATATGGTCCCAGATTATATCAATAACGTCACACTTGCCCAGACAACTATTCAATGCCATGCACAGATAAGCTATTGAAGAAACTGGAAGGTGCCCAGTTCATCTCTACCTTAGACTTAACCAAGGGGTACTGGCAAGTACCACTAGATGAATCCGCCAAGGAAAGGTCAGCCTTCATCACCCATGTAGGGCTGTATAAATTTAATGTGCTCCCTTTTGGGCTGCAAAATGCACCCGCCACCTTCCAAAAACTTGTAGATAGTCTCCTAGTGGAATTGGGAGAATCTGTAGTCGCCTACTTTGACGATGTGGCCATCTTTTCTGATTCATGGGCAGAACACCTAAAGCATCTACAAAAAGTCTTCAAGTGCTTAAGAGAGGCAGGACTAACTGTTAAGGCTAAGAAGTGTCAAATAGGCCTAAACAAAGTAACTTACCTTGAACACCAAGTGGGCCAAGGAACTATCAACCCCTACAGGCCAAAGTTAATGCTATCCAAAAGTGGCCTGTCCCAAAGTCAAAAAAAAAAAAAAAAGGTCCAATCCTTCTTAGGCTTGGCCGGATATTGCAGGCGATTTGTACAGCACTACAGCCAAATCGCCGCCCCACTGACAGACCTAACCAAAAAAAAGCAGCCAAATGCAGTTCAGTGAACTAAAAAGTGTCAAAAGGCCTTTAACCAGCTTAAAGTGACACTCAGGTCTAACTCTGTGCTAAGGGCCCCAGATTAATAAACCTTTCATAGTACAGTACAGACCCGTTTACGCGCGGATGTCATGAGTCAAGCCATCACGACTGCGTGTTAATGGACCACGGGTTAAGAGGGCCATGCTGAAATATCTTAAGATATCTACACATACACACACACATAATTATCTAGGATTACATACATATTCACAGCGTCCCAAATACTGCAGGCCTATCTGTTAATGGCGCTTTACAAGAATATAAATTCAAATGTGTAATCCAATAAAAACATTATTATTACTACACGGGGTGAAAGTAACTCAAGACCCTTACTGGTATGGGGCAGGGGCGGCTCTGGCCCCCGGAAGGGGCGGGGCCTCATGTGGAAGGGGAGGGGCTAGGGGTCAGCATCCCTCAGCCAGCCCTTCCAGGCTGCCTGGTCCATGCCGCCCGGGGTTCCCATGGTGATTTAAAGGGCGGCGTCCAGAGCCCCAAGCAGTTTTAAATTGCCGGCCCCAGGGCAGCTGCTCCCTTTGCCCCCCCCGCTCGTGATCGGCCAAGGGGGGGGGGGGCAAAAGGGGAAGGTACCTTAAAGCGCTGCAGAGTCCTTTGCCACGGTAGCGCTTTAACGTTGCTGCGCCGCTTCCCCCCCTCGCCCCCGTTGGCGGCACAGCGCTGCCTCGGCAAAGGACCATCGCTTTAATGTCCCTGCCCTTTTTGCCTCCCCCATTGGCGGCCCTCTGGTAGGGTCCCTGCTGGCAGCAACGTTAAAGCGCTGTCACGGTGTTCGGGGAGATTTTGGCAAACAAATAAAGTGCCTAAACCACTATTGTGTATTACTAACAGTAGTCAAGTTAACAGGCCATACTGAACCATTCTTGCTTATTGCTAACAAAAATAGCGAAGTCGGCAGGTCGTAAATTGGTCATACAGCAGCCTCAGTGTAACCAGACAGGAGGGGCGGGGGTTTTGGGTGCCACAGACAGGACAGCTTGACCCCACACCCTTCCTGCTAAGAGTGTTAAAATTGCTGATGCATGTATTGTAGAAAAACAAGAAGTCTGTTTATATGTACCCCCGGGAACGTTTGTCAGGGCCCAAAGGCATGAACACTCTGAAAAAATATATATATATATCTCTGGTTAATTGGCAATCATAAGGTGTCTGACCTTTTAACCCTACTTGCTTAGCAAGTTTTCTTTAAGGGATATCTCATTGTATTACTAATGTATAAATAAGGGGGAAAAGTTTGAGGTAATTGGATTTCTCAGGAGGGGCTCTTCAGGGACGCTCCCTCTGGACGCATCTTCGGGTTCCCACCAGCAGACGGAAGCCTGGCCAGCTGAAGCCTGTCACAGTGCCACTCGAAAGCCACACTCAGCTTCGGTAATTATCGAGGGTTGGGGGTGTTTCACTAACCTGTTGCGGATGTGTGTAAGTGCTTGAGACTAAGTAAAGTTTAGCTTTAAGTAAAAGCACTCATGTTGTCCTGTTTGTGCCAGCCAGCCATCAGTTGGACGGCTGTGTCTCCCTTGATTTATTTCTTAATACCACCTCGCACAGAATAAAAGTTACTGAGATCTTTGGGTTCAAAGAACCCCGGGTAACAGCGGCAGTGCTTTAAGGGCGGTCCTTTGCCGCGGCAGCGCTTTGAGGATCCTTAAAGTGCTGTTGCAGCAAAGGACCGTCCTTAAAGCGCTTCTGAGGCAATGCTTTAACATTGCTGCCCCTTCCACCCTCCCCCCGTCAGCAGTAAAGACGTACAACACATTTCCGCTCTGCACTTCCTGTCGATTTCTATGTCAGTGAGTTAGTGAGCAAATCTGTAGCGCTACATAGCAAGTTCCTGTACCGCGTGTTAACGAGTCTCATGTGTTAAATAGATAGCACTGGGAGGCATGGTGCTACCACGCGTTAAGCGGATTCGCATGTAAACGGGTCTGTACTGTAACCACAGATGCGTCTGAGCGTGGTGTGGGAGCAGTTTTAATGAAGGAAGGACCAAATCAAAACATCCTGTCGTGTTTCTCTCAAAAAACTGTCTGAAAGGAGAAGCCACTGGTCAATCAGGAAAAAGGAATGTTACGCCATTGTGTACGCTCTGGAAAAGCTATGCCTATACATTTGGGGACGGTGTTTCCAACTGCAAACTGACCAGGCTGCGCTGAAGTGTCTTCATACCATCAAGAACAATAACAAAAGACTTCTTCGGTGAAGTTTAGCTCTCCAAGATTTTAATTTTAAAATACAACACATTTCAGGAGCTTCTAACAAAGTGGCTGATACACTCTCCCGTGAAAGTTTCCCAAAATGAACTGGTTAAAATCATCCTTAAAATGTGAAAAATGTTGTTCGTTTTTATATAATCAGTAGTATATCTAAAGATGCATGTGTCTTATTAACTCTGTTTTCTCCTAGAGCTCCAGGAAAAAAAATCACAGCCAGTGTGGAGCAGGCTGTCCAGCACTGTCTATGATTTGGGGGACATGTCATAAACATACAGCTAAGGATAGCATAAAATCCCTCCTTTACCTGTAAAGGGTTAAGAAGCTCAAATAACCTGGGTTGGCACCTGACCAAAAGGACCAATGAGGGGAGAAGAGACTTTCAAATCTGTGTGGGAAGGTTTTTGTTTTGTGTTCCTTTGTGTTCTCTCTGAGGAATCAGGGCAGGGAAAATACATCTCCCAAAGCCATACCTGAACTAAGCATCTAAGATTACGTTAGATTATCTTTTGGTTTAGCTTGTGAATTGTCCCTATGCTAAGAGGAAGGTTTATTCCTGGGTTTTTTTTGTAACTTTAAAGTTTCGCCTAGAGGGGAATCCTCTGTGTTTTGAATCTTATTACCCTGTAAAATTACTTTCCATCCTGATTTTACAGAGATGCTTCTTTTACTTTTTTCTTTATAATAAAGTTCTGTTTTTTTAAGAATCTGATGGGTTTTTAGGGTCCTAAAAACCCAAGGGTCTGGTCTGTGCTCACCTTGTAAACCTATTCGGTTGGTATATTATTCTCAAGCCTCCCCAGGAAAAGGGGTGAAGGGGGTTGGGAGGATATTTTGCAGAAACAGGAACTCCTTTTCCTAAATCTTTGTCTAACTCACTTGGTGGTGGCAGCAGTACCCATCCAAGGACAAGGAAGGATTTGTGCCTTGGAAAAGTTTTTAACCTAAGTTGGTGGAATATAAGCGTAGGGGGTCTTTCATGTGGGTCCCCACATCTGTACCCCAGATTCAGAGTGGGGAGGGAACCCTGACAGTGGCAGTGACCATTACAATTGCAGAAGTGCTTTGGCTATGCTTAGCCCTCTTTTCAGTCTGCCTCAGAACAGAAAGCATTTTACCTGCGTGGTATGTGTGAAATCCCGGAGCTGCTTCCTGATCTCTGCCCAGCCCTCCTCATCCAGCTTGCTAGAATAGAGCAGCAGATGTTAATTACAATCATATATACAAAGCCAGACCATCCCTAAACCATGGGGCTCAGCATGGCCACCAGACATGCTACTGCCTTTTCAGCACCCCAGAAAGCATAAATTTCAGATCATCTTCCAGAATTATTCCCTGTATGGCTGCAGAGCACATCTCTGTTCCTTCACCTACCTGGGCAATGAGAGTCACACGTCCTACAACCTGGATCTCTGCTGGGGTGGCTGGATTTGCCCTTATTTACATCAAACAGACATGAGAAGGTGCAGAAATAATCATTAACCTGACTCAGTAGGGCTGAACTTTGTGGGGAAAGAGGTGAGAGGCACAACAAATCAATAGCGTAGCTAGTGGGGTTCAGGGGAAGTGGCCGCTTCCCTTGACCACACTCCCCAAAAGTGGCACCTGCGGAATGGGGCCATGGGCTGGCTCCCGGCACTCCGGCCGGCCGGCAGAATGGGGCCGCAGGCTGGCCTGCTGGCTCCCGCCTCCCGGCGCTCCGGCCAGCCGGCAGAACGGGGCCACGGACTCCCAGCGCTCTGGCCGGGACTCCGGCCCTGAGAGCGTGGCCGGGGGTCTCGGTGCCCCGGACAGTGCTCCGGATGGGGAAGTGGGGTGGCCCTGCGCATGCGCCGCTCCGTCTTTCGGCAGCATTTCGGTGCATGCGCAGGGCTGCCGAAATGCCACCAAAGGACCGGCGCCTTTTTTCTCTGCTGCTCCTCCTCGGCTGCAACCCTGGCTACACCACTACAACAAATGCCAAACACTAGGGCACGGCTACACTCGAAACTCCAAAGCGCTTCCGCAGGAGCACTCCCCCAGCAGCGCTTTGAAGTGCGAGTGTGGTCACAGCGCCAGCGCTGGGAGAGAGTTCTCCCAGCACTGCAGGTACTCCACCTCCCCGAGGGGATTAGCTTACAGCACTGGGAGAGCAGCTCCCAGCGCTGAGGCACTGTTTACACTGGTGCTTTACAGTGCTGTAACTTGCTGCACTCAGGGGGGTGTTTTTTTCACTGTGAAGTGCCAGTGTAGCCATAGCATAGCTCACACTTAATTCTTTTTGTGCTTCTGTACAAATCCACTCATTCTAATGTGGAGTGTAAAAAACAGTGACAGATGAGCTAATTTTGAAGAAAGGCAGCCAAGCCATGGGAAAGTTCTTCCTATTCTGTCCTGGGCTGAATAAGCAAAATATAGGTCACATCTGATGGCCAGGGGATTTTGATTATATAGAAAGAATGGTATGAACTGAGGAATGCATTGTGTTCAAACTCTGTAGCCCATATATAAGTTAAAGACTTAATTGGGACTGAAAGAGCTCCCTCTGGTGTCTGTGTTAACTGGGAAAAATAGATGACTTTCTGGAAGAAGGGGACTGTAATTTTATATAAGTAAAATTGTTAAGAGATCAAAAATAACAGCAAAATACATATGTCTAAATAGTAATGGGAAATACAGCAATGACTCTCAGTGAAACAACTCTGTTAACTACATGCATTTGCAATGTTGTAGCTGTATTGGTCTCAGGATATGAGACACAAGGTGGGGCGGTGAGGTAACTTCTCAACAGAAGTTCATCCAATAAAAAAATATTTCCTCACCCCCTTTGTCTCTCACAATGTGCATTGTCAGGCTAGTAACAGGAAGGAGATCGTGGCAAGGATGTAAACATCAAGATACAGAAAATAAACGTCATTACAAGTGTGGATAGAACACAAGCTTCTAAAATAAACTTAACAGAAAGATTCATCACTAAGGACCAGATTCTGCTACTTTTGTCCCTTATTCCTCAAGTAGTCCCATTGCAATGAATTGATGCACTCAAGGATTAAAGTACTGCTCAGCATGGGAAACAGTGGCAGAATCTGGCATAGAGCTCCACATGGACTCCTCCTGAGGGTCGAAATGACAGTCTGGACCTATACATAGAATGCTTCCGCCGATGTGCACAGGCAGAAATTGTGGAAAAACAACATTGCTTGCCTCATACTTAAGTCGTGCAGAACGCAATGCCATCCACAGCCTCAGAAACCACCCTGACATTATCGTCAAAGAGGCTGATAAAGGAGGTGCTGTTGTCATCATGAACAGGTCTGACTACTAGAAGGAGGCTGCCAGACAACTCTCCAATACCAAATTCTACAGGCCACTTTCCTCAGATCCCACTGAGGAATACACTAAGAAACTGCACCATCTACTCAGGACACTCCATACACTAACACAGGAACAAATCAACATACTCTTAGCGCCCCGACCGGGGTTATTCTATCTACTACCCAAGATCCACAAACCTGGAAATCCTGGACGCCCCATCATCTCGAGCATTGGCACTGTCACTGAAGGACTGTCTGGATATGTGGACTCCCTACTCAGACCCTACGCCACCAGCACTCCCAGCTATCTCCATGACACCACCAATTTCCTGAGAAAACTACAATGCATTGGTGACCTCCCAGAAAACACCATCCTAGCCACCATGGATGTAAAGGCTCTCTACACAAACATCCCACACACAGATGGAATACAAGCTGTCAGGAACAGTATCCCTGATGATGACACAGCACAACTTGTTGCTGAGCTCTGTGACTTTATCCTCACGCACAATTATTTCAAATTTGGTGACAATATATACCTCCAGACCAGTTGCACCGCCATGGGCACCCGCATGGCCCCACAATATGCCAACATTTTTATGGCTGACCTGGAACAACGCTTCCTCAGCTCTTGTCCACTCAAGCCCCTTCTCTACCTACACTACATTAATGACATCTTCATCATCTGGACCCATGGGAAGGAGACCCTGGAAGAATTCCACCATGATTCCAACAGCTTCCACCCCACCATCAACCTCAGCCTGGACCAATCTACATGGGAGGTCCACTTCCTAGACACCACAGTACAAATAAGCGATGGCCACATTAACACCACCCTATACCAAAAACCCACCAACCGCTACGCCTACCTTCATGCCTCCAGTTTCCACCCCGGACACACCACACGATCCATCATCTACAGCCAAGCGCTGAGGTACAACCGGATCTGCTCCAACCCCTCAGACAGAGGCCAACACCTACAAGATCTTCACCAAGCATTCTCAAAACTACGATACCCACAAGGAAATAAAGAAACAAAATCAACAGAGCCAGACGTGTACCCAGAAGCCTCTTGCTACAAGACAGGCCCAAAAAAGAAACCAACAGAACTCCACTGGCCATCATCTACAGTCCTCAGCTTAAACCTCTCCAACACATCATCAGTGATCTACAACCCATCCTGGACAATGATCCCTCACTTTCACAGACCTTGGGAGGCAGGCCAGTCCTCGCCCACAGACAACCCGCCAACCTTAAGCATATTCTTACCAGCAACCACGCAGCGCACCATAACAACTCTAACTCAGGAACCAACCCATGCAACAAACCTCGATGCCAACTCTGCCCACATATCTACACCAGCAACACCATCACAGGACCTAACCAGATCAGCTACAACATCACCGGCTCATTCACCTGCACGTCCACCAATGTTATATATGCCAGCAATGCCCCTCTGCTATGTACATTGGCCAAACTGGACAGTCACTACGCAAGAGGATAAATGGACACAAGTCAGATATCAGGAATGGCAATATACAAAAACCTGTAGGAGAACACTTCAACCTCCCTGGCCACACAATAGCAGATGTAGAGGTAGCCATCTTACAGCAAAAAAACTTCAGGACCGGACTCCAAAGAGAAACTGCTGAGCTCCAGTTCATTTGCAAATTTGACACCATCAGATCAGGATTAAACAAAGACTGTGAATGGCTATCCAACTACAGAAGCAGTTTCTCCTCCCTTGGTGTTCACACCAACTGCTAGCAGAGCACCTCACCCTCCCTGATTGAACTAACCTCGTTATCTCCATACTGATTTATACCTGCCTCTGGAAATTTCCATTACTTGCATCTGATGAAGTGGGCATTCACCCACGAAAGCTTATGCTCCAATACTTCTGTTAGTCTTAAAGGTGCCACAGGACCCTCTGTTGCTTTTGGCATAGAGCTAGCGCTCATTTCTAGAGACACTTGGTAACCATGTAGCTTAGGGTCTGACTGATTCAGAAGGGTTACATATTTGGGTCTCTTTAAAACTGAATTTCTGTTTGAAATATGTCACACTAGAGACTCCATGGGTAAGGCTTTAAAACAGTTTATATTATAAACTGAATTCTCTCATTCACACAACCCAATTTCCTGGGGGTGGGGGAGGTAGGGGGCCAGGAAGGGATGACTTCCACCTACCATTTCTCACGTGAAGTCATTCACAGAAAAGTGTTCAGGAAAGTGTCAGATTAATTGGACAAATATTCTGGTTGATAAAGGTTCGTATCCCACCCTCATCACCGGGGGATCTGAGCACTTTCCAGTGGCACATTAAGAAATTTTAACTAATGTTTATCACATGTCTGTTCTCTCATCCTCTTCCCAAGGAGAGAATTGGGTGTGTAGTGTAGTGTTCTGCTATGTTAGGGTTTTTACAAGAATGAGATGTTGAAGAGGTGGGAATTTGTTCTGAAAATTATTCTCTCTTCTGTCCACTCAGAACTCCAAAGCAGCTTCATCTAAGAACTCCTAGCTTCTGTTATACTCTAATCTGCAGTGACAATAGTGCATGGGACACCTTGACCAAGCTGGAGCATAAAAGCTGTTAGTCATTAGAGACCGAGCCTGAGATACTGCCCTGCCCTAGTGCCACTATGTAGACCTGTTCAAAGGAAGTGCCAAGTGCATGTGAAATGATAACAAATCAGATGACTAGTGTTTTACGCCCACTTTGTCCTAGTGTCAATGACTGCATAAGGAATAAGGCAACAGAGAAACAGGCCCTGAATTTGTTGGTCTTATATGTAATAGCTTTAGGGAGGGATCTAGTCCAAGCTCCACTACGTGTAATCTAAACTTTCATTGGGGAAAAAAAAATATTTCTAGCCCTCTGTGTTGGGAAGAGAGTCCTCTATGCTTACAAGTTTATCAGGGTGACGTTACCAAAAAACAATAGGCTATTTATGGTGGAAAAATTGTAGTCCCTCCAAGTTACTCTCCCTCTCCCCTCATCTGCCAATCATCAGAATTGCTACTGATTCTTCAAGTTCCGCATAGCAAGTATCTTTAAACACATACCCATATCGTGGCAGTACTGAGGACAGCGGCAATGGCAGGCCCATCTCAGCCTGTACACTTCTCTGCTCTGGATTGCAGCATCTCTTCTTAGTTCCTGAGTCACTACTACTTCCTATCACTAGAGTCCTGCAAATCTGCGGCTATCCACTTTATATCCACGGACCATGTTTGTGGATTGGATGCGGATACAAACTTTGTATACGCACAGGGCTCTACCTATCACTGCTTCCTGGAAAGATGGATCCCTTAGAGAGAAGTGGGGACAGTGTCCTCTGTAGACCCTAAGGACATGAGGCCATGTGTGTCTCCTGCAGCTAAAGTGCACCCTGCAGGAGGCATATTTCTAATCTTAACAGTTTTGTCCTAACATCTGTTTTCTTTCTGTGATCTAGGTAATTAAAGTCTCAGTAGCAAGGAAAGAAAGATAACTCAAAAACTATTTAATAAGTGACAAGAAACCAAATCTAGGAGGTACCAGATACAATTGTGGCACACCTGCACCAGCCCCTACTCCACCCAAACCTTGCAAGCGTGTTCATGTACTGTGAGAAAGCAGAAACATGACTGCCCTGATTCCTTAAGGACACAAGTAGTCCCATTTAAATCAATCAATGGAACTACAATTATGATTAAAATTAGGGCCTCAATGGCTACCTCATTTCAAGACCAAGCATGCCGTACCTGACAAAAGAAGAAGTTACACACCTTGTGCAGTACCGATGGTTCTTCCAGATGTGTGTCCCTGTGGGTGCTTCACTCTAGGTGTCGGTGCGGCCCAGCGTTGGAGATTTCTCACAGCAGTACTCAGTCAGGGGAAGGGTGTGCACAGGAGTCGTCTCATGCGGCCGTTGGCACCTCCTGTAGCACGTTCTCCTCTGACTGTCCCCTCTGTTCCTTCTCCACCACAGAGTTTGGCTGTGTGAACTCCGAAGTAGAGGGGAGGAGGGTGGGTAGTGGAGCACCAACAGGGACACACATCTCGAAGAACCATCGTTATTGCACAAGGTGAATAACTTCTTCGAGTGGTGTCCCTGTGAGTGCTCCACTCTAGGTGCTTGTAGAGCAGTACCCCACCATGGGTGGTAGGGGTTCAGAGTTATGTATAAGTGTGTGATGAGAGCACTGTGAGGCCAACAATAGAGTCTGAGACAAGGCCTTCGGTGATAGTGTAATGCTTTGCAAAAGTGTCCTCCGATGTCCAGATTGCAGCTGTACAAATATCTATTAAGGGGACATTGTTCAATAATGCAATTGATGTCGCTATGGCTCGCGTTGAGTGGGATCTGATGCCCACAGGGGGTTCTTAGTGATGCAGGTGGCAGCAAGTTTGAATACAGGTAGACCCCCATTTGGAGAGTCTCTGGGTCAATATTGTAGAGCCCTTGGAGTGCTGTGCTGTAGAGACGAATAGTCTTGGTGACTTGCAAAATGGTTTAGTTCTGTCCAAGTAGAAGGCTACAGCCCATCTGACATCTAGCATGTGCAACGTTGCCTCTCTAGAGTTATGTGGCTTGGGATAGAAGGCAGGTAAGTATATGATTTGGTTAATATGAAAATTTGTAGCCACTTTGGGCAAGAATTTTGGGTGAGGACATAACATGATTTTGTCTTTGGTAAATACAGTGTACAGTGGTTCAGCCATCAATGCTCCTATTTTGCTGACACATCTTGCAGACGTGATTGCCACTAGGAATGTGACCTTCATTGACATATGTAGGAGTGAGCAGGTTGCTAGAAGTTCAAAGGGTGGTCTTGTGAGACATTTGAGCACAAGATTGAGATCCCATGGTGGTGCAGGTTGGCGTACTTCTGGGTACATGCTCTGTATATCTGCTAGGATATCTCTCTGGATGGAGAGTCAGGCCCTTGTTCTGGGACAGGAGGTCCGTCCGGAAAGGCAGCGGTTGTGGGGCACAGACTGCTAGACGTGAGAGGTATGGAAACCAAGTCTGTCTGGGTCATGTGGGGACAATGAGAATGATGTATGCTCTGTCGAGTCGTATCTTGCAGCTGACGTGTGGGATCAGCGGGAAGGCGTACATGAGTGACGCGTTTCACAGGATGAGGAAGGCATCCACTAACGATCCCGGTGCCAGGCCTGCCCTGGAGCAAAATAGTGGACATTTGTGATTTGTTGCAGAGACAAAAAGGTCGATTACTGGGTGACCCCATTTTTGGAATATTGTGCCGAGAACACTGTTGTGGATTTCCCACTCGTGTTCTTGTGAGAAGTGCCTGCTGAGGTTGTCGGCTGTAGTGTTTTGGCACCCTGGTAGGTATGATGCTGTGAATGCAGAAGTTCCATAAATTCATGGCTTCTACGCATAGCGAGTGAGACCTGGCTCCTCCTTGGCGATTAATGTAAAACATGCACACCACATTGTCGGTGAGAATAGAGATTGAGGTTTCTTGTATGAGTGGGAGGAAGTGTCGGCATGCATTGTGTACTGCCTGTAGTTCCAGGAGATTGATATGTAGTCAGGTTTTCGTCGCAGACCACTTGCATTGTACATTGTGGTGACCCAAGTGGGTGCCCCAACCTATCAGGGAGGCATCTGTTGTAATAGTCACTGATGGGGGGGTCTTGTTGAAAGGGAATCCCGGAGCATACATTCCCTGGCTGTGTCCACCATTGTAGGGAGAGGATAACCCTTGGTGGTAGCGTCACATGTCTGTTAAGGAAGTGTTTGCTGGGTGCATAGCTCGTGCTCAACCAGTGCTGCAGACAGCACATGTGGAATTTGGCATACTTTACTATGAAAATCGTAGCTGCCATATGTCCCAGAATCTGAAGGCATGTCCTCACTGAAGTTTGTGGGCTGATGGTCACTGTGGAAATAAGATTGGTCAATGTAGTGAATCTGTGATTTGGCAATATTGCCTTGGCTTGTATGGAGTCTAGGTCGGCTCCGATAAACTCCAATTGCTGGGTTGGTTCCAGGGTGGATTTCTTTTTGTTTATCTGTAGACCTAGCTGGTGAAATAGGTCTATTGTGGTCTTCAGCATGCCTGCCATTTGTCGATTGGCACCCTTGAGAAGGCAATCGTCCAAATAAGGGAAGATTATGACTTCTTTGCGTTGTAAATGTGCTGATACTACTGCGAGCGTTTTTGAGAATACGTGGGGAGCAGTGGACAGTCCGAAGGGAAGGACCCTGTATTGGTAGTGGTTGGCTCCCACTGTGAACCGCAGGAACTGTCTGTGGGCAGGATGTATTGTAATATGGAAGTATGCATCTTGGAGGTCGAGGGCTGCAAACCAGTCCCCCCCGTCTAGCGCTGGGATTATTGTGGCCAGAGTGACCATTTTGAACCTGTGTTTGCATACGAACCTGTTGAGTTTTCGGCGATCTAAGATTGGTCTCCATCCCCCTCCTTTCTTCTCTGTCAGGAAATATTTGGAATAAAAACCCTTCCCTTGGTATTGATGTGGTACTGGTTCTACAGCACCCAGCAGTAGGAGGTGGTCTACTTCCTGTTGCAGAAGGTGCTCGTGAGAGGGGTCCCTGAAGAGGGATGGGGAAGGGGAGAGGGTTGGGAGGATGGCTGTGAAAGGAATGGTGTAGCCAGATTGTATGAGCTCCAAAACCCATTGATCTGTGGTTATTGCAGCCCAGGCATGGTAAAATGGGCATACGCAGTGACCAAAATTGTGGGATGGGGTATCTGTTGGCGCTAGAGGCATGGGGAAGTCGTGCATACCCTTGACCAAGACTTCAAAATTGTGGCTTAGATGTAGATGGACAGACGGACGAGGCCTAGTTCTGTAGAGCTCGTTGTCTCTGAGCCCGTTGTTTGGGTCTGTTCTGAGTGAAGTATTGTGGTTGTTGACGGTTAAACAAGGTGTCTCATGATCTCTGGTATGGTGTAAAACAAGGGCATTTGTTAGGCGGTTGGTGTATGCCTAGTGTATGCAGCATTGCTTGGGAGGCCTTCATGGTATGGAGGACGATGTCTGTTTGAGATGAGAATAGTTTATCCCTATCGAAGAGGAAGTCCTCCACTTTTAGCTGTAGTTCTTTTGGAATTCCTGAAGCCTGCAACCATGATGTTCTTCTCATAACTACAGCTGTTGTGGTTGTTCGGGCAGCTGTGTCTGCTACATCCATTGAGGCTTGCAGCGCTGTGCGGGCTATTAACTGACCCTCGTTGATGTTGAGTTGAGGATGTTTATGCTTGGGGAGGTCCTCCTCTGCACCAGGGTAGTCGGTGCCATGGAGGAGACTTGACATGTCAGCTCCGGTGCCACGTGTTGGGGCTCGGCAGGGGTCCTCTGAGGGATGGTGCCGGAGGAGCCCAGTGCCTCGTAAGTGCTCACTCTGGATGAGTGGAGCACTGAGGGTAAAGACCTCACTGGAGAAGCTCTCTTTTTCTGAGAGACCCTTGCCGGAGAGGTCGAGGCTCGCTTCCTGACAGTTTTGGAAGTCGGAGCCTTATCAGAGCTCAGAGATCTCAGTTTATGAGACGCCCCGGAGGACGTCTCTTGCGGAGGTTGGAGGGATTTCTCCAGCAGAAGCATTTTCAAGCAGAGATCCCTCTCACGTCTTGCCCTTGCTGTTAAGTTGGTGCAATGTATGCATTTCTGGGAGAGATGAGTTTCTCCCAGACAGCGAATGCAGGATATGTGGCCAGAGACCGGCATCGGTTCACAGCAGGAGTCACCCTTTTTAAATCCTGTTGAGCCCGGCATGACTGCAGTTAAACCTCTCCCCGCTCTCAAGAGATAAGAATAGGAGTTAATTGTAGTGGTAAATTGTAGAAACTGTTCCCAAACTGGGAGTTAAGCAGAGAAAGAGTCTTCTTTCGTCTCTCTTTTTTTTTTTTTGGTTTGTTTTTGTTTTTGAAGAAAAACCTCTAAGAGGAACTAACAAAACTATGTAGACTAAGACTAACTAAACAATGTAACTAAGTATAGACTAATAAGAAGTTCCTATTTAACTTGTAACTTTGTTTATTTTTCCCCCCAGAAAGTATCAAAGAGAGCACTGCCACGGAGTTCCGTCTGCAACCGAGGACGGTTGAGAAGGAACTGAGTGGACGGTCAGGGGAGTACGTGCTACAGGAGGTGCCAACGGCTGCATGAGAGGACTCCTGTGCATGCCCTCCCCCCGACTGAGTACTGCTGCGAGAAATCTCTGATCTCCGGCGCAGGGACGCACCGACACCTAGAGTGGAGCACCCACAGGGACACCACTCGAAGAAGAACTGACATTTCCACTCACATACGTTTTTGTAGATATTAAATTATTTCAGTCAGCATGGCCTCTCCTGTCCCTATTTAGTACCTTATCCCCAAACAGCTGAAGCAAGTCCTGGATCCGTAGTGTAATGCAGAGGGATGAAGGAGGCAGCCACCTTTGACACAGAGATTACAATATCAATTACATAAATGGAAGCTACTTACTGGTGAAGAGATGGTCCTAGCGCAGAGCTTTCACTCAGTCTTTTCTGTAGGCAAAGGAAGAACATCATCTTTGTGACATTAACCCAATGGAATCCCTGTTTCTTTGCAGGGCCAGCATTGGACATCTCAGTATGGTAAATGGCCACCACTGACACTAATAAGGAAGTGCTCTGCAAGATGTTCTCAAGGCTTGTGGCTCTCTCTCTCTCTACTGGGAAGTAAAAGGTAGCTCATTTGAGCTAAGACCTTAGGAACATAACTGCTCTTGGGCAAAATTAAGGGGAGGAAATGGATAAAATTGGAACCTTTCCAGGTATTGTCTGCCATTCAACTCCTTGTATATTTTATTTTGCCAAGACAGTAAAGCTTCCAAGGGTAGTGAAATCTTTGCTCGGCCCTCTCTTGCCTCCCTGGCTTTTCTTCAAAAAGTGAGGCTGCAACTATAGTATCCTTAAGGTAGTTATGGACTATTCACTCCTTGGCTTCCTCCATGATCCCCAGACTGAAGAACAACCTTCCCCCACAGATCTCTTTGTCATCCCTGCAACCTCTGCAGTGTGCAAACCTACACACTGCAGAGGTCCAGCAGGTGCTACTATACTAGACATGACAGCTGTTGTCAGGTGTCCCACCTCTTCACAGTTGTCACAAGGAGAGGCACAAAGGGATGGAGAGCATGGGCCATCCCTGGTGCTGCCCCCCAGAAGGGCAGCCTGGGTTACAACGAACACTAGAGCAGTGGTTCTCAACCTGTGGCCCAATCAGCACACAGCTGCAGCCCATGTAAAATCCTCAGGGTCATACATGTAGTATTGGATGTGGCCCATAATGGTAAATAGGTTGAGAACCACTGCACTAGAGGATCAAGAGGGGAAAATGAGATCAAACTGAACCTCTCCCTCCACCTGACAAGTGCACTCCCTGCACAACAGTAATCCAGTGAAGCATGTGGTTACCGTCTCCTGCAGTTCATGCAGCTGTGTCTCTAGTTTTGCTTTGTCCTCTCGCAGCTGGTTTAGCTCCTGGGTTGTGCTTGTCAGTAGCTCAGAATCTGTGATGGTGAAATGGAACTCAGGAGGGCCTGGGTCCATCTCGCTGCTGCCCTGAGACTGGATCTGCTCACGCTGCATCCTTAAAAGAAGCCAGCAGGGTTAGTCAAACAACAAGTAATAACAATGATGGAGGCAGCATCAGCTTGGTAAATTACTGTCCACTGGTTTCTGCATATCTGATACCAATGAAAGGCCAAGCCACACACTGAGATGAATAGGACCAGCCAGAAGCATTCACACTATTCTTTGGCATGTTTCTGCTAACAGAGAGGATAAAGGAACTCAGAGTTCCACCATAGCCAGTGCACCTCAACCATTACCTACAGTCCCATCACCTGGGAAAGACAATGGTACATGGTTGTGTTTCAGGGAAGGGCTGTATGAAATGAGGAGGACACAGCATCAAGTATGGAGCACGTGTTGCATGGAAGGATTATGTAGCATGAGTTACCCCTGGTTAAGAAGAATTAAAGTACCTGCACAGGTTGTGCCATGTTTGTCTTTCTTCCACAGGACAGAAATGACTTTGTCTGTACAAAGTGCAAGCTGGTCTCCATATTGGAAGAGAAGGTTTGAGGTCTGGAGAAACAAGTATCAACCCTGCGTTGCATAAGAGAAAATGAAGATTTCCTTGACAGACGTCAGGATATGCTTCTACAGGCACAATGTTCTGAAGAATCGGAGCAGGTTGCGCAGAGGGGACTGAGGGACGGTGAAGAAAATTGGCAGCATGTGACCTCTAGAAGAAGAAAGAGGAGCGTCCATGTACCAGCAATGGAGATACAGGTGAGCAACCGTTTTCATGTTCTCTCCACAGGTACTAATGCGGAGAGTGGACTAGATGATACATCTGAGGGAAGGGAGCAGAAGGAGACTCCACCGATTGGAAGGCATGAGATGCACTGTCCTAGGGATGGGGGTTCCACAACCACCGCTCCCAAGAGAAGGAGGAGGGTGGTGGTGGTCGGGCACTCCTTCCTCCGGGGGACTGAGTCATCTATCTGCTGCCCCGACTGAGAAAACCGAGAGGTCTGCTGCTTGCCAGGAGCTAGGATTCCCGATGTGATGGAGAGACTGCCGAGACTCATCAAGCCCTCGGATTGCTACCCCTTCCTGCTTCTCCACGTGGGCACCAATGATACTGCCAAGAATTGGCTTGAGCGAATCACTGCAGACTACGTGGCTCTGGGAAGAAGGATAAAGGTGTTTGAGGCGCAAGTGGTGTTCTCGTCCATCCTCCCTGTGCAGGGAAAAGGCCTGGGTAGAGACCGTTGAATTGTGGAAGTCAACGAATGGCTATGCAGAGAGAAGGTGTCAGAGAGAAGACTTTGGATTCTTCGACCATGGGATGGTGTTCCAAGAAGGAGGAATGCTAGGCAGAGACGGGCTCCACCTAATGAAGAGAGGGAAGAACATCTTCGCAAGCAGGCTGGCTAACCTAGTGAGGAGGGCTTTAAACTAGGTTCACCAGGGGAAGGAGACACAAGCCCTGAGGTAAGTGGACAAATGGGATACCGGGAGGAAGCACGAGCAGGAGAGTGCAAGAGGGGAGGACTCCTGTCTCAGACTGAGAAAGCGGGACAATCAGTGAGTTATCTAAAGTGCCTATACACAAATGCAAGAAGCCTGGGAAACAAGCAGGGAGAACTGGAAGTCCTGGCACAGTCAAGGAACTATGATGTCATTGGAATAACAGAGACTTGGTGGGATAACTCACATGATTGGAGTACTGTCATGGATGGATATAAACTGTTCAGGAAGGACACGCAGGACAGAAAAGGTGGAGGAGTTGCATTGTATGTAAGAGAGGAGTATGACTGCTCAGAGCTCCGGTATGAAACTGCAGAAAAACCTGAGAGTCTCTGGATTAAGTTTAGAAGTGTGAGCAACAAGGGTGATGTTGTGGTGGGAGTCTGCTATAGACCACCAGACCAGGGGGATGAGGTGGACAAGGCTTTCTTCTGGAAACTAGCAGAAGTTACTAGATCGCTGGCCCTGGTTCTCATGGGAGACTTTAGTCACCCTGATATCTGCTGGAAGAGCAATACAGCGGTGTACAGACAATCCAGGAAGTTTTTGGAAAGTAAAGGGGACAATTTCCTGGTGCAAGTGCTGGAGGAACCAACTAGGGGCAGAGCTTTTCTTGACCTGCTGCTCACAAACCGGGAAGAATTAGTAGGGGAAGCAAAAGTGGGTGGGAACCTGTGAGGCAGTGACCATGAGATGGTAGAGTTCAGGATCCTGACACAAGGAAGAAAGGAGAGCAGCAGAATACAGACCCTGGACTTCAGAAAAGCAGACTTTGACTCCCTCAGGGAACTGATGGGCAGGATCCCCTGGGAGAATAACATGAGGGGGAAAGGAGTCCAGGAGAGCTGGCTGTATTTTAAAGAATCCTTATTGAGGTTGCAGGAAAAAAACCATCCCAATGTGTAGAAAGAACAGTAAATATGGCAGGCGACCAGCTTGGCTTAACAGTGAAATCCTTGCTGATCTTAAACGCAAAAAAGAAGCTTACAAGAAGTGGAAGATTGGACAACTGACCAGGGAGCAGTATAAAAATATTGCTCAGGCATGCAGGAGTGAAATCAGGAAGGCCAAATCACTCTTGGAGTTGCAGCTAGCAAGAGATGTTAAGAGTAACAAGAAGGGTTTCTTCAGGTATGTTAGCTACAAGAAGAAAGTCAAGGAAGGTGTGGGCCTCTTACTGAATGAGGGACGCAACCTAGTAACAGAGGATGTGGAAAAAGCTAATGTACTCAATGATTTTTTTTGTCTCTGTCTTCACGAACAAGGTCAGCTCCCAGACTGCTACACTGGACAGCACAGTATGGGGAGAAGGTGACCAGCCCTCTGTGGAGAAAGAAGTGGTTCGGGACTATTTAGAAAAACTGGACGAGCACAAGTCCATGGGGCCGGATGCGCTGCATCCGAGGGTGCTAAAGGAGTTGGCAGATGTGATTGCAGAGCCGTGGGCCATTATCTTTGAAAACTCACGGCGATCAAGGGAGGTCCCGGATGACTGGAAAAAGGCTAATGTAGTGCCCATCTTTAAAAAAGGGAAGAAGGAGGATCCAGGGAACTACAGGCCAGTCAGCCTCACCTCTGTCACTGGAAAAATCATGGAGCAGGTCCTCAAGGAATCAATTCTGAAGCACTTAGAGGAGAGGAAAGTGATCAGGAACAGTCAGCATGGATTCACCAAGGGCAAATCATGCCTGACTAACCTAATTGCCTTCTGTGAGGAGATAACTGGGTCTGTGGATGAGGGGAAAGCAGTGGATGCGTTATTCCTTGACTTTAGCAAAGCTTTTGATACAGTCTCCCACAGTATTCTTGCCAGCAAGTTAAAATAGTATGGGCTGGATGAATGGACTAGAAGGTGGATAGAAAGCTGGCTAGTTCGTTGGGCTCAACGGGTAGTGATCAATGGCTCCATGTCTAGTTGTCAGCCGGTTTCAAGTGGAGTGCCCCAGGGGTCGGTCCTGGGGCCGGTTTTGTTCAATATCTTCATTAATGATCTGGAGGATGGCGTGGACTGCACTCTCAGCAAGTTTGCAGATAACACTAAACTGGGAGGAGTGGTAGATACGCTGGAGGATACAGAGGGACGTAGACAAATTAGAGGATTGGTCCAAAAGAAACCTGATGAGGTTCAACAAGGACAAGTGCAGAGCCTTGTACTTAGGACGGAAGAATCCCATTCACTGTTACAGACTAGGGACAGAATGGCTAGGAAGCAGTTCTGCAGAAAAGGACCTAGGGGTTACAGTGGATGAGAAGCTGGATATGAGTCAACAGTGTGCCCTTGTTGCCAAGAAGGCTAACAGCATTTTGGGCTGTATAAGTAGGGGCATTGCCAGCAGATGGAGGGACGTGATCATTCCCCTCTATTCAGCATTGGTGAGGCCTGATCTGGAGTACTGTGTCCAGTTTTGGGCCCCACACTACAAGAAGGATGTGGAAAAATTGGAAAGAGTCCAGCGGAGGGCAACAAAAATGATTAGGGGACTGGAGCACATGACTTATGAGGAGAGGCTGAGGGAACTGGGATTGATTAGTCTGCAGAAGAGAAGAATGAGGGGAGATTTGATAGCTGCTTTCAATTACCTGAAAGAGGGTTCCAAAGCGGATGGATCTAGACTGTTCTCAGTGGTACCTGATGACAGAACAAGGAGTAATGGTCTCAAGTTGCAGTTGGGGAGGTATAGGTTGGATATTAGGAAAAACTTTCACTAGGAGGGTGGTGAAGCACTGGAATGGGTTACCTAGGGAGGTGGTGGAATCTCCTTCCTTAGAGGTTTTTAAGGTCGTGAGGTTTTTACCCACGAAAGGTTATGCCCAAATAAATCTGTTAGTCTTTAAGGTGCCACCAGACTCCTTGTTGTTTTTGTAGATACAGACTAACACGGCTACCCCCTGATACTTTAAGGTCAGGCTTGACAAACCCCTGGCTGAGATGATTTAGTTGGGAATTGGTCCTGCTTTGAGCAGGGGGTTGGACTAGATGACCTCCTGAGGTCCCTTCCAACCCTGATATTCTATGATTCTACCATATATACTCGTTCATTAGCCCATTTGTTTATAAGCCAACCCCCCAAGATGGTTAGGTAAAAATAGCAAAAACTGCATGACCCTTTCATAATCCGACCCTATATTTCAGGGGTTGTCAAACTTTTGCTCCTGGCCCATCAGGGTAAGCCGCTGGCAGGTCGGGACATTTTGTTTACTTGGAGCGTCTGCAGGCACGGAGCCCCTCAGCTCCCAGTGTCCGTAGTTTGCCGTTCCCAGCCAATGGGAGCTGCGGGACTTTGCCAACCCCTGCTATATTTTAAAAACTCAAAAGTTTTGCTAGAATTATTTTAATGTACTCTAACGAAAAAACTGTTGTTGTTCTAATAACTGAACAAATATGTATTCACCTTCAAAATTACAGTCACTATTTAAAATCAGTAAATGGATATTTAAAACAAAACAATATGAGACTTTAAAAAGTCTTAAAATTCTTCAAAGTCTGAATCAGTCTCTGATTCACCAAACAGTTCATTAAATTTGGCTTCAGTCACAGCTGCACCTGTATTGTCATCGTAATATCGGCAGTGTTGTCTTCAGACTCAGATTCCTTCTCATCATCAGCCTCTGTTGTGTCATCATCAAATATGGCATCATCTTCTGACCCGTCGAGTGCATTGCTAATACAGCATTTCCTAAATGATTTTTCTACCATTTCCGAGGGAATGGACACCCATGCGTCCTTGGATCCACTGGGCGATCAGATGGATTTCGGGCTTCATAAGATTCCCGCCTTTTGTCAACTTTGCCATGCCTGAGCACATCCATTCAGAGTTTCAGACCACATTTTGCGTAGCCTGTCTTTAAAGGGTTTGTTCAGGCAGACATCAAGCGGTTGTAGAACTGAAGTTAAGCCTTCAGGTATTACAACCAAAGTAGTTTTCATATTTTTGGCCACATTTTTCACCTCATCCATCTTGTGTGCCCTGAACATGTTCCAAGTGAGCATAGCAGGTTTCTTGAAAAGTGCTCTTGGTCTCTTATTCCACACTTTTTCCAGCCATTCAATAGTCCCACTTTCATCCATCCATCCCTTTTCGTGTGCACGTACGATGACACCATCAGGAAATTTTATGTTTTTAGGCAAGGTTTTTCTTTTAAAAATAACAGGAGGGAGCTTTGATCCATTTGCCAAACATGATAAAACCAACGTAAAATGGATTTTTTTCATGGCCAGTTAATTAAAACTGTATTTTCACCAACACCGGTTATTGTTCTGTTGCACAGGAGATCAAATGTCATTGGTGTTTCGTTCATATTTCCTATTTGTGACAGTTCAAATGCATATTCCTTTTGATATTTTATAATAAACCTTTGGAAAGATTCAATGTTTTCTTCCAGATCTCTAGGCAGCTTTTGCGCTATCATTGTTCGCTGACGAAGACAGAGACCATGACAGTTCATGAAGCGAGTACACCAACCCGCTGATGCAACAAACATTGATGACTTTACTGACTTGTATTTGTCGTCTTTCGACATTTGCAGAGCACGCAAACGAATTCCAGTTCTAGTGACAATGTACCCATTTTGTCGACATTCAAGAACCCAATTATTGAGATCTTTCTCTAGCTCAGGAAATGAAGCACACTCATTGGTCATTTTTTCTTGCTTCTTGGAATGTCTTTTAGTGTTTTATTTTTTTGCCATTCTCTTACTTGCTTCTCATTGATACAGAATTCACGAGCAGTGGCACAATTATTGTTTGTGTCTGCATATTCAACAACTTTAAGTTTGAGCGCTGCATGATAAGACCTTTTTCTTTTGATTTCACCATTGTTCATTTTAAATACTAGTATGAAAATAGATTATTATTATTATAGTAGTTATAGATTTTGTAGGACTTTATATAGGAATGTCACCTGCTTTATCACTGTCAAATTATTATTGTTCTTTGTTTATTTCAAAGCAGCCCTGTAGATGGGCATGTAGGGAGGGGTAGCTCAGTGGTTTGAGCATTGGCCTGCTAAACCCAAGGTTGTGAGTTCAATCCTTGAGGGGACCATTTAGGGATCTGGGGCAAAAATCTGTCTGGGGATTGGTCCTGCTTTGAGCAGGGGGTTGGACTAGATGACCTCCTGAAGTCCCTTCCAACCATGAGATTCTATGATAACAGGCTGTTTCAATTTTATTAGAGATTTCATCAATTCTGCACATTATATTTTCATATTGGCTCGAGACTTATGAGGTCCATTTCAAGCCAATCTAGTCCACTAAACAAAGCCTTTGCAACTTTAAAAGGGTGCAGTGTTGACATCAATAAATGGGTCGGCAAACTTTGGCTCCCAACCTGTCAGAGTAGGCCGCTGACGGGATGTTTTATTTACTTGTAGCGTCTACAGGCATGGAGCCCCTCAGCTCCCTGTGGCCGCAGTTCGCCATTCCCAGCCAATGGGAGCTGCGGGAACTTCCGGTTTGCCGTTCCCAGCCACAGGGAGCTGAGGGGCTCCATGCCTGCAGACGCTCCAGGTAAACAAAATGACAATGTATTAGATATTCAATTCAATGATTCCATAGAGTTTAAAACCATCACATTTTGGTGTAGACCCATTTATAAGCGAACCCCCGCTCTTTGATGCACCACATTTTTACCAAAAATATTCGGCTTAT
Source organism: Malaclemys terrapin pileata (assembly GCF_027887155.1). NCBI lineage: Eukaryota > Metazoa > Chordata > Testudines > Emydidae > Malaclemys > Malaclemys terrapin. Next base: position 48,140,035 of record NC_071514.1, read on the forward strand.
GAACGAGTATATATGGTAAGTGCTGTGCATTTGTACTGCACCTCTTGTCTATAGAGCTTTACAAAGTTTAGCCAGTGTCTTAATTCACATTTTACATAGTGGGAAACTAAGGCACAAAGAATGCCTGAATTTTGAAAAGAGTCCCAATTTTGGGTGCATAAGTTGAGACACTTTGCTTCTGATTTTCAAGAGTGTTTAGCGAGTCAAAAACAGAACCCAAGTCTCCAGACCACAAATTCTCCGTTCCAATCACTAGCCTCTGGTTGCCTCTCCACCATTAATGGAGGATGATGTGGTGTTGCTCTGAAGGACTATAGAGCCCAAATTGTTCTAAGCAGTCCTTACCTGGGTGCTTTAGAGGGATGATGATCTTTCATGGCTACAGAAAAGACTCAAAAGCCCCCTGACCTACCTATAAGCAATCAGCAGGTTTTCATGCCTCTTGACAAGGTTCTGCATGCGCTTCTTGTAACTACGCACAGCTCCAGCCAGCTGCTCCTCCCGAGATTTATGGGCAGCCCGAATGTCCTTCACCATGCCATCCACAAAGCGCTTCATGTAAGCATGGTCAGCTGGTACTTTGTTAGGCACCTTAGAAGCATTTGATTTACTGTCCATATATTCCTTTAAACACAGAGAAGGAAATCAGCTCAAGCAGACTGCTGGACAAGGAATGGCTGTTTCCTAAGACACTCGACCAATGTATTAGGATGGCTACTCCCTGTCCTGCATGGCGGTACACAGGAGAACTCCTCATCATCAGAATCCTTAAAATTTACAGCACTTTCCAATTAGTAAGTGCAGTACAAACTAACTAGCCTCCAACAAGTGGGGAAAATGAGGCACAGAGACGTTAATGCCTTGGACACACAGTCAGTGGCAGAGGTGGGAGTGCTGGCTTCTATTCCTCTGCTCACTCTATTAGGCCACACTATCTCTGACTCCTTGTTTGTTCAGAAGATTACATAGCTCTATTAGAAACTGAACTGTTCTTCTTAGCAAAGGTTCCCTTCAATTGTTCTCTTGATCCATCACCACACTGCGATCTCTTGGAGCTGTTGGCAAAGACTCTGTACTGCTACCTTGGGTGGAGAGACTAGCAGATTTCTTCCAAGATATGGCCAATTTTTCTCAATGAACTGTCCTGCAGAATGTACTCAGGGATCAGTGTAGGTCCTATGCCATGAAGTCTGACACTTTTGCAGTGCTCTGAGTCCTCAGTGATCCTCTGCAAGACTGGTTGCATGCCAGAGAAATGTATTCCCATAATAACCTTAGGCCACTCATGTTACAAGATTCTGTGATACAGCAGGAAAGGTGAAGGGGCCATGGATCATGTTTCCTCCCGGAGGAAAAAAGGGAGGATTCTTTTACCACAAACCATGGAGTCAGCACACTGTGAAGCTAAAAGTGGCACAGTCTGGCCTGCTGAGAGAGACTTCCAGGGAACTGGGTTTAGAAGCCAATTGAAAAGTAGCCATAATAAATAAAATGAAAGTGCAATTAAAATAACTTGACTGAGAGAGAGACATGGCAGAGACTCAGTAATTGTTCTGGGCTGTCACATGGGAAATCTGGTGCAAGGAATGATTTGGGTACTCCTGCCCCCAGACTCATTGGCTGCAATCAGAGCACATGCAGTGTACAGTTAGACTTTCATAAAGAGGGAGAAAAGATCCCATTCTTCAACTCTCCCTACAGCCATCAGACAGAGTGGTATTACTGCACTGCATGTTCCACTAGCCTGCAGCTCGAAGAGGGAAACAGCAGTGGTTTGAGAGCAGTGGGCAGTACCCAAACTCAAATGTCTGCCCTGTAAAACCAGAAGGAATAACTAAACCCAAAGAAAGGAAATGCAGATGCCCATACGTGGCAGGGATCCTCACCGCCAGGTCCTTGATGTACTGAGTAAGACGACAGCGATATTCCTCATTCAGTTCCTTCAGCTGAAGTTGCAGTTGGGAATTCTCAACCTCCACCTCTTTGAGCTGGCTCTGAGAGGTGAGCAGCACCTACAGCACAGGAAGCATACAGTCACCCCCAGGGAATCAGGCTCTTCCCTGAGCCTCCTATTGGCCAGAAGAGCTTTAATCACTAGTATTCAATAGGAAAAGGAAGGTTAACTTAGAAACTTTACTTTCAAACAGTCCACTTTCCCAGGAAAGGGGCACTATTTAAAAGCAGGCCATAAGGGACCACAAGAGACAGTTCATAAGGGGCAGAGAGGGAGGGAAGATTCTGCTGTCATCCAAGAACAACTCAGGAAATGTTTACTGCACATATTTCTATGCTGCCCATCCCCCAGAGAATCTGGGCACCAACTGAGCACTTCATTGGCACCTTCCCTCTGGGGATCTCAAAACACTTTACAAGCATTATGGAATGAAGCCTCAGAACCTTGTGAGGGAGGAAATTCTTATTGCCTCTATTTTATAGATAGGGAATCTGAGGCACAGAGCTGTTCAATAACTAAGAATTGGACTAAGACTCAGCAACTCATTTACATAGCCCCTTAGTATTGAAGAACTGAATCTTCCAGGTACTAAGGGGGTTCATTTATCCAGAGGAACTGACAGTTTCTGGCTTCTTAGAGACAGAAGCACAAAACTTGACACATCCATGGAGGATGAGCTGGCCCTGCTCCATAGTGCTGCACAAATGTGCTGTACACAGGCATTTTTCCTGGATATCGTCTGACCCTGCTATCAGAAATAGCAGTCGAGATTGATCAAGCCCTCCTGCAGAATGAGATGCTGACAAGACTTCATGGAGGGGAGACTTCCAGATCAGAGCCTCACCCATCTTGCTATTGGCTCCAAGTTACTAGTGTATGGTGCTGTATAACCAAAGGAGAAGCTGACAATCTAGGTGAGTCACAGTGTCAGAGGATGGGTCCTAGGGATCTTACCACTGACTGCTCCACCAGTTTGTGCTGAGTATTGCGAATCACTCTCTTGGACTGCTGCAGCTCCTTCCCCATTGCCACCCTGCATACACAGAATGGGGGACATGTTCACTTTAATCACTGAGGTGCTCTTCCATCAATGGCTGCTCCATTGGCCCAGAATACTGTCCAGGCCATTTGGCATACTGTAATACTTAAGGCAAGGAACCGATAGTATTGATTAGAGCCATAAAAGCATAGGCAGGAGCTATACACCTGTCCTACCCCACAGCTCCATGCAACATTGCCAATTTATGTCCTCAAGGCTGAGCAGCCCAAACAAGCCTGATATCCTAAGCAGATACTACCAACTGTGGACCACTGTATGCTAGGCTGAGACCATCAAACTCAGTTCACTTGAAACCAAAGGCAAATTTCATCCCAAGCCTGCTAATGTGAAAGGGAGAGCAACCCCCCCCCCCAGTACCAGCCTTTCCCCTAGCATGAACTGAGCTCCTCAGTCTCTGCCTATTGATGGAAGGAAGAATGATCATATGCTCAAGACACAGGGACTCGGGAGTCCTGGGCTCAGTTCATGCTCTGTCACAGACTCTGTGTGATCCAGGGCATGTCAGTTAGGTTCCAATTTTCAAAGGGGCATCAGGGATTTAGGGACCCAAATCCCACTTCAATAGGGGACAGGCACCTAAAAGCCACAGGGCCCCTTGAGACTCCTAGCCTTTATCTCTAGCTGTAAAATGGGGATGCTATTCAATATTCAACGGGGGAGGGATAGCTCAGTGGTTTGAGCATTGGCCTGCTAAACCCAGGGTTGTGAGTTCAATCCTTGAGGGGGCCACTTAGGGATCTGGGGCAAAATCAGTACTTGGTCCTGCTAGTGAAGGCAGGGGGCTGGACTCGATGACCTTTCAAGGTCAGAACTGGAAGGGACCTTGATATCTCCATTAATTTTTTTTTTTTTAATTTTTTTGTTCATGTTGGTGAGGCTGAGATATTCCAGTGCGAGGGGCCAGGCAGACAACTGTACTAGGGGGTGGGATGGCCTCAAACACTCACACTCTCTGTTCCAGCTTCTGTTGCTGAGAATCGTACGTTTGCTTCATCTTTTCAATCTCAGCTTTTATGTGATCCTGGTTTCCAAGCATCTAAAGGACAAGAATGAATGGGAAGATGAAAGGCATCCTGCAAAAGAGAATGACTGAACTGCAGAGAAAGCTCACTGAGAATGAGAAAAAATTACCAGTTACCTAACGGATTGCCACTTGCTGGGAAGATGTGTGCTAACGGGGGCCAAGTGAAATGCAGGGGAAAGGGCAGACTGAATAGGGAGCAGCTAATACACTACAATACAGCTAATACAATAGGAAGGTTGTGTTAAATCTATCCTGGCTGCATAGGTATCATCATACTAAGAGTGGACTCAGATGAGATGTGGATAGGAGGGTCAGTTTACCATGAGAAACTGAATGGCAGGTACTGAAGCACTAGTCAATATCACACAAATGATGATGCAACTAAGGCAAGAGGCTACTCCAGCCCATCATTCTGGGTTTGCTTTATCACCACCACCTCCAGGAGGTCATCTGTGTCCCTAGCAGAGCTCTCAAGATCCCTCATTTTCACACCATCCATTCAGCCAAGGAATGAAGGCTAATACTCCCTTAACTAGTCAAAGATTCACTGTTGAGCAATTTGAAACATCAGCAGAATACATTGCTGGCGTAAGCAGGCACAGCTCGCTTGACTTCAGTGATTTCTGTGCTCTTTTCCCCTCAGTGGGATACTATGTGGATTGATTGTGCAGCTCTCCCAGCTCTGGGGGCAAGAGAATGGGATGGAGTCTCCTGCACACAGCAGTGCAGAGGTGCTACCACTGAGCCAACCCTTCTGTGAGATTATGGTGAACATGCACTTAGCAGGTAACACAGACCCACTTCCTTTAAAACTCTTGTCTATATCTGCCCAATGAAAATGGCTGGGGGAAGCTCCCAGCTCCTCCAGTTGCAGCCTCTCCTTGCAGAAGTCACTGTATAAAACACTGTATAAAACAATGCAGATCCAGTTTTCTAACAAACAACCTGAAGAGAGAGTACATGCTATTTGGTAACTACACAGCTCTCAAGAAACTAGGTGTAGGCAATTCTCCAAATTCAGTCTGACAGATGTTTTGCATGGGGGAAGGGTGGGCAGGGAGGATGAACCCCACACAATAAATAATCACAAGTACACAGCTCAGATACACATGCAGTGTTCCACACTCACATGTCTCTCCAATTTTCGACGTTCGTGTTCAGAGGCAACTATATCTTCTGGCTGATTTCAAAAAACAGAACAGGGCAGTGGTCAGATTCTGGTCTCTTGGTGGAAGCAAGGAGATCAGACTACCTAGGAGGCCAGACAAGTCCATACCTTCACTTTCCGGGCAGAGAGGCGGTGGACCACAGCCCGCACCCTTTCCAGCTCAGCTGAGGTTTCATTGGCCAGCGCTTGGGACGGGGAGTTGTTACTCCATGACTGAGGAAGGGAGCTCCTGGTGTTGACCAGGTTTAGCAGCTCTATGCTCAGCTCTTCATTCTTAGCAACCTGCAAAGTAAAACAAGAAGGGAACTGTTTCATTTCTTAATCTTTCCCCTCTCCAGCTCTCAGTGTGTATTATTCATCATGCACATGCAGTTCTTTGTATACACAAAGCATTCACTCTTATCCCTCTGGATAGCAGATTTTTTCTCTCACCTGTCTGAATATGGTGGTGAACTATTTAATTCTCATGAAAAGGCAGGACTGGTACCATTAACTAGAACCAGCTAGAGAGAGCAGAGGTGTTGCTGTGTGATTTTTTTCCTTACACAGCTTTGCCAATGTCCCTCAATTCTCCCCTGCAGCATCCATGCTATTCCAGTTCTGGAGCCCTCACACAGCTCTGCCATTCAGGACTTGCAGGTCCTCCTGCTAATCCTCTTCCCCACCCTCTCAGCTCTGCCAATGCCTCTCACTCCTGACCTGCAGTGCCCCTTACTATTCTAGTCCTGGACCTTTTGTGACCAAATTGAATGGTGTTACAAAAAATGGACAGATATCCTCTAGGAACTAGGCTGATGCCACCCAAGTCATTTCATTTTTGATCTTTATTATAGCTGAACGCAGATCTCCAGAAGTAGATTAACCCACAGCACCACCTAGCCATTCAGATTCAATGCAGTGCCAGTAGGAAGTTGACACATTTTGGAAGGATAAACAGCTTCTCAACTAGAAAGGCTCAGTTACAGGGGATCTGGAGTGAATAGTGAGGGAATTCATATCTCAAGGGAGGATTAAATAACAAAATTCTGATGGGGTTTTTGACTGAGGACAAGTTTGAGTAATTGTTACCAATTCGCTGAATCCTGGAGGATGTGATGCTTTGGTAACCTTAGTCATCCATTTCAATAATGGGTGATCAAAAGATAACATAGGGTGGGCTGAGGCAGTGACGGGAGGAGAAAAGAGAGACTGACAAACGGATGAGAGATACAGCTGTAAAAGCTGACAGGAGCTCCCAAGGAAAAGAAAGGCTGCATGAGATTTTGCTTTATGTGGATAGCTACAGGGAGACAGGACCAAGATTTGCAAAGGGCTATTTTAAGGAAGTTGCACAACCTCCCAATGTCCCTGAAGAACCCCACAGCACCCTCCGGTAAATCAGAAGAAGTATTGTATTGATTTAGATGGAATATATGGGCCAAAGGTGTTAATACAGTCACTGTCCAACATTAAACGGTGTTAAACAAGATCTGGGTTTGGTATTCAGAGACCTCAGCTTGCTTGGTACTATGGCAAACACACCATTAAAAATCCTTTTAACCTTTTGTTAAAGACAAAGAAAAGAAGGGAAAAAAGAGATAAAGGGTTTGAAATGTAAAGTATGAAATAAGACATTCATCGTAATAACATCCCCATTCCCTTTTCCATTGGAGAGAGCTTTCAAAAGAAATACCCACCCCCTTGGTCGGACATTCTCTTAGATGGTATCTGAAATGGAAATAACTGCAACCTTGGGGCCAAAGAGAAGAAGTTAGTTTAGATGGGCTTGAGCTGTCATTGTTGCTGTTGTTGTTATAATCCAATCCTGTTTCATCCCAGGCAGTGTTTGGGATTCAGCTGGAACTGGAAGAGATGGCGATGTTATCAGGGTCCCTCTCTCTGGCCAGTCTGGATATCTCTGAGGATTAGAACGAAGGAGGTCTGGAATCCCAGGAGACAGTGGAGATGGCAGCTATTATGGTGAAGCTCGCTCCAGTAGCCTCTGTCTGTTCTTCTGTATTTTCCTCCCAAAGCCTCTTTCTTCAAGGACCCACAAGGGGTGTGATGGCTGGAATAGCCCATCTCCCCATTATTTTGTCCACCAATTAGGCCTAATGTCGGACACATCGATGTTAGTTAATTGATTTCTGGATCCACATTTTCTTGTTTACCAGGCATGATCTTAACACAGTCCTTGAGCTATATCAGGAGGCCTTTGGGTTCAGACTAATTCAGTCTTTTTATCTCCCTTTTGCACCTTTCCCCATCATCATTTGTTATTATTGCATATTGGGACATCTTATGAATTTTCTTTTCTTTCTTTCTTTTCCTTCAACAGTTGAGCTCACAAGGTAAATTTGTAGGCCCAGTTAGCACAATAGAAGCTTCTCCTTATCTCCCTTACACAGCAATCCTGATCCTTTCAGGGTGGATGGCCCAGTTTGGAGGCAGTTTACATGGCCATTTGGGGGCCTTGCAATGGCTGATCTGCACACCGCCAACATCAAAATCCACACATACACACACACACACACATACACACCCCTGCAAAGAAGGGTAGGGCTGAGTGTAGACCACAGATTAACTGACTTGAAAGAGGATTTACAATAAATTTGCTAACAGTCTCAAAATGACTGACTGACATCTTAGAGGACGGACTTCTCCAAAAGGGCCGTATGGCTAAAAAGGCCAATCCAGCCAATCTCATTTGTCTTGGACAGACACAGAGCAATTTTTGAATAGAAACACAGAATTGTTTTCATAATGCTTTGGAGACTCTCCCTGTTATTTACAAGAGCTCACAAATGAGTTCACAGAGATGCTTTTGGGCCAAGCAGCCATGACAACACACTGGCAAGTTCACAGACAGCTCATAATTAGAAGAGTGTCAGAGGCTCATTGTGTCCTGAGGAGACCACTGCGGGTTTTGAACCTGAGGCTCCTTTTGAAAAATCTGTACTGAAAAAATAATGAGCAAAAGCCACACATTGTGACTAGTCCCAGCTAGCTAATTGAAAATCACTCAATTCCAGCAGTGAGTCCAGTGGTTAAGGCAGGGGACAGGAAGTCAAGAGACTACTGATGAAATCTTGGCCCCATTGATTTCAATGAAACCAGGATTTCACCCTAGATTTCTAATCCTGACTCTGCCACTGACTTGCTGTGAGACTGGGCAAATCACTTAATCTCTGTGCTTCTATTTCCATACCTGTAAAATGGGTCTATTGACACTTACCTACCTTTGTAAAGTGCTCTTAGATCATTGGCTGAATATACTAGATATTATTACTATACCATTAAAACTATAATTTAAATTTTAAAGGGACATGTCAACTTGAAAATCACATTTCCACCTGAAAATTGCATACCTCCCATGGATAAAAAGAAACTAAGATTACTAAAAGAAAGTACCCCAAAAAATCCTTCTCCATTTGTTCAGTATGTTTATTCTGACAATATTTTATGTGTAGTTTCACTGCAGTTTCACTGTTTTGTTTACGGTCCATTACACATCCTTGTTCATGCACTAACAAATAAGGCTGCTCTGTGAGGAGCTCACATTCATGCTCTTTCCCAGGCCCTACAGGAAGATGTTCTCCAGCAACAGCAAAGTAGAAATTGAAGAGGCAGCAGGCAGGCATGTGCACAGAGGAGGAGAGCAGCATCAGTGAGAGCAAAGCCTGCATTGTGAGGAAAACTCAGCAGGTTAGCAGGTCTCACTCACCTCCTGTTCATGTTCTTTGCCCAGGGCCATATAATTGCTTTTCAGAATGATGTACTCATCAGCCAGCTCCTTGCGATTGGTCTCTACAGTGTGCAGGCGTTCCTGTAGGGCATCATGCTCCCCAGTGACCTTCTCATCATGGAGCTCCAACTCCAGAATATGGTTCTCCAGGGTCAGGATCTACAGTGTGCAGGAGGCACAATTAGACTCTACAACAGGAACTGAGTGGGGCAGTGTAACATTCCGAGGTTTTCACTTGGACAAACAGGTTCTCATCGGGCTTAGCGCACAACTGACAAGTTTGGGAGTGCATTTCAATGCTCATGCAAGTGAAGGGAGAATGACAGCTCTAGCAAGAGTCAGGGACAAACTGTGGGTATTAGGTGCACACCAAAGATTCTAGATTCTAGCCCTAGAGTCAGTGTATCTGACAGAGGATGATTTAGAAGAGCAGCAGAGATGGGTTAATGCATACAGAATGTAATGCAGTATTATAGTGCCACGTACCATATTTTTCAGTTCAAAGTTCTCTGCCTCATACTGCTCTCTCATTTTGTTTGTCTCGATCTGGAGATCAATGAGGTCCTTAGAAATCTACGAGAGACACAAATGAGACTGGACTGTAATCTTAGGTACAGAAATCCGCAACAGGAAATTCCAGTTTCCTGAAATGAGGGCTTACAGGACACAAGTGGGGTTTCAAGGACAATGAGAGGTAAGATTTCTTCAAAAAATTACTTTTGAAATCAGAGATATTTTACCCTGTAGAATCTGTTCAAGAGACTCTGTGACTCCCCCTTTATGCGAAGGTGGTATATGCCTGTTCCAGTTTGCCGGGTGTGACAGACCCAGACCAGTGGGGTACAGGAGTCTGGTAGAGGGCAAATATACTGATCACGGGATGAGTAGTTTTCTGTTCCCTGAGTGACCAGAGCAGGGGCTGCACTAGAGTAATCAGGAACCTGCTAGAACCAATTAAGACAGGCAGGATAATTAAGACACCTGGAGCCAATTAAGAAACTGCTAGAATCAATTAGGACAGGCTAGCTAATCAGGGCACATGAGTTTAAAAAGGACCTCACTTCAGTTTGTGGTATGCATGTGAGGAGCTGGGAGCAAGAGGAGCTGAGAGTGAGAAGACATATTGCTGGAAGACTGAGGAGTATAAGCATTATCAAACACCAGGAGAAAGGTCCTGTGGTGAGGATAAAGAAGGTGTTGGGAGGAGGCTATGGGGAAGTAGCCCAGAGAGTTGTAGCTGTTGTGCAGCTGTATCAGGAGGCACTCTAGACAGCTGCAGTCCACAGGGTCCCGGGCTGGAACCCGGAATAAAGGGTGGGCCCTGGTTCCTCCCAAACCTTCCAATTCCTGAGCAGACACAGGAGGAGTTGACCTGGACTGTGGCCCCTACCAGAGGGGAAGGTCTCTGGGCTATTTGCTGACCCACATGGTGAATCTGTGAGGCGAGAAAATCCACCAATAAGCGCAGGACCCACCAAGGTAGAGGAAGAACTTTGTCACACAGGGTAATGCCAGACTAGCCAGCCTGACAAGGTTTATGAAAAAGAGAAGCCCTTGTATTTATGTTTCCAATCTGTGGGCCAAATCCTACGGTCTTCACTCAGATAAATGTCCCACTGAAGATAATGGGAGTTCTGCCTGAGCAGCGACTGAATCGGGACTAAGGATTTGGCCAAGAGAAAGCAGGCTAGCCTCCAGGAATGCTTGTGAGCCTCAGTTAAAGTTCAGGGACTGCCATTGAGGCCAACACTTCAGCGTTACCGATTATGCCAACAGGTCTAGACCAATAATATAAGCACAAAAGAGATCTGCAAGCAGACATGCCTCTTGTGATCTGAGCACCAGCTTATTATGGAGGCACTGACCACGGCTCCATAGGTAAAGCTGAGAAGAGTTTTGCACCTTAATATTAAAATATAGTGATGCTGAGACACATCAGCTGAGAACTGTGGAGACACCCAAGACTGGATTCCCTTATAACCCCAAAGAGGAAGAGTATAAAGGGCAAGTAAAAACTATGAAATTAAGTGATCACGTTCTGAGACATCTCAGCCTTTTCCAGAAGGAAGTGATGTGGAATAGAGGCTATCTGGAAGTTGACATAGTGCACCAGTCCTAGCCTTCCCCAGCAGAAGTAACTAGAAGGAATAAGTAGAGTAGCCCTGGCTGTTGGGGAGTGCACGTTTTTATAGACCTTCAGGGAGAATATCTTTACATTTCCCAAGAATTCTACATACCCATATATTTCTGGGCTCAGTGGGGTTCAACAGCTCAAGTACCTCCAGCTCCCAAGGTGCATGCATTACCTTAAGTTTCTCCTCCTCACTGAAGACCAGTCTGGATGACAAGTCTGTTTTGGAACCAGCCAGCTTCCCCATCTTCTCCTGCAGTTCTTCAAGCTTTCTGTACAGTCTTTCATTCCTATCCTGCAGCTGCACCTGGGTACACAAAACAACTCCAGTGACTCCCTATGCTGAGCAGAGACAAGATCTTCTCCCCCATGCACAGCACTGCACAGATAGCCAGGTTGTGGGAAGGGAAGCTTACATGATGAGAAAACACAGCTTTCTGCATACAGTGGCTTTAACAGATTGGAAAGGGGGTTGTCAGTTGCCATTTTCATCCTGCGATTAGGATCAAGTTTTCAAAATACCTGACTCAGTATGCAGGAAAGGCACTGAAGACAAATTTGCATTTCACACTTACATTTTCATTGGTGAGGCACTGGACCTGTTCTCGGAGGGTGCTTATGCTCTCACTCTCCATGGCACTCCTAAGATCCATGTGTTCATATAGTCGGTGCTGAAGGGCCAGGATCCTTGCCCAGTACTGAGTAAGCAATGACTAAGGATCAAAGAAAGAACCGGAGATGGGATTTTGGTGACAAAAATCTTTATCTGCCAATAGTTCTTTCCTCTATGGATAGCATACACAGGGTTGCTATCAACTCAGGTTGCTAGAGGGTGTGGTTTTCATTTTGTTTGAGGTGGAGCAAATGACTACACCTGCTCCTAGGAACTGCCAAAGAGGAAGCGACTAATGACACATCCAGTCTGGTATCCTGATTGCTCCCATGGCATATACTAGAGGTTTCAAAGGAAAGCTCAGCAGATCCCCCTCTTTGTTGTATAAGGGTCTCAGTAAACATCTCACTTGTATCTTTATTGTATTTTTCCCATATTCTTCCTATCTGATCATATTCTTTTAAATAACTAAATGTTCTTTGTCAGATCATTGTAACCCTTCTATTCTGGGCAGGATACTGCAATAAGACAGCAATCTATACATGCAACAGAGACATGGGTTGGTCTGCTTCAGTCTCAGGAAGTGGTTTCACTCAGACATATCCTAGAAGAATGACATTCCTGAAATGTAGAACCTGGGATGAATTCAGTGTAAAGAGGAACTCTGCCTGTACCTTTCCAGAACCAGTGGAACACAAAGAAGTTATTCTGTACTGAGATGTCTCTGATCTGGAGAAATGAGGCTAAACTGAAACACACAAAACTGGGACTGCCATCTTCTGATGTGCCACTTGCTGATTGCCAGGCATATGCCAAGTGGACTCTCATTACACTGAAGGGGGGAGTCAAAATATTTATTCTGAGGTTTTCACCCATCCCCTAATCCTTGGTTTATAAAGCACCCTCTCCCTATAGATGAAGTATACGTACCCTGTGTCTGGAACGGGAAAAAATCTTTGAAGGAGGTTGAAATGCTATTCTATAACTAGCCGCTGGGGGTGGAAAAGAGCTTTGCCTCTACGCTCAGGACAGATCATCATCTCCAATGTTTCCAGCCCATGATGGTCTGAGAACACTAATGCTGGGCAATATCAAAAGATGTTGGGTTCAGGTTTGAGTTTACCTGCTAAATTCAGAAAATTCAAAATATCCATAATCACATGCCACCAAGCAGCACTGAGGTTTTTGGGATGGGGCAGAAGTGGCAGGAGAGAAAGCACAGCAGGGGGAAAGTAGCCAACCTTCTCATCTTTTCTGTGCTCTGGTCTCCCACAGTGCAAAATTTCCTAGGGCATCATCACAAAATGAGGATGCAAGCACCACATCACCAAACTCAAACATCCACTGGTTGAATTTAGTCTGGCTGGTTGAATTTAGATATGAATCATGCACTTGAACATACGTTTGTATCTTTTGGTGACCTATTAAGCCAGCCCTGTTTTTAACCCAATGAACAATGCACTATGAACCCAACCATCATATTGACACAGATGTTGCAGTTTAAGCAGCCATTAATATTCAGTGTTCAGCAACCCAGCCCTATTAAATGTCTAGATTCCTCCCAGAAAAGATTGAGCTGAGGCCAGAATCTAGGGATTTGGGATCTATACTGTACCTCTACAAAGTATTCATTTAAAACAGGGAAGTTCTTAACTTGTGAGAGAGCTATACAGGTCTTCAGCACAGCCGCTAGGTGCCAAGAATCCAAGGTTGGAGACAGGCAGAAAATAACCATGGTCTTGCTGTTCCCGGCCAGGGCTTCTTCCAGCAACTGGGTCAACTTGGAATCACTGTGGGGAAAGTAAAATAAAACTGACATTGGAATCTATTCCCTGCCATTTCTGAAATTAACTGTAAAGTCTCATCTAGTGCCAACTAAGGGCAGTCAGATGGCAATATCCAAGCTCACCTCTGGAGCTGAGATCATCAACACTCATTCCACTTGTGAAAACTTAAATTATTTTGTTCCTTTGTCTCTTTCTAGTAGCGTATATCACCAGGCATCAGAGCATAGGGAATCCTTCACTTTGCTACTCTCAGCATGGGGGTGTGTCAGGCAGGACCTCAGACACCAGGGCTAGTGATAAAGGTTAGGATTTTCAAAGGAACCTCAGGGAATTAGATATCTGAATCTCAAATCCTACTGAACTTTAATGGGAGTTGAGTGCCTAACAGCTGGTTGGGAATGTTTTGACTCAGCATATTTTTGTCAAAAAATACCAATTTGTCAAAATTGAAACCATTTATGGGAAGTGTCCATTTCAACAAAATTTCCTATTTGGGAAAAAATTGGAAAAATTTCCAAATTGTCAAAACGTCCTGTTTTGACATATTCAAAATGAAAAATTCAGGTTTCTTGGTTTGAAATAGATTTGTGTTTTGAAATTAATTCTAGTAAAAAAAATTTAAATGTCAAAAGGTCAAAATTGAATGGAAACATTTTGACAGACCCGAACCAAAACACTTTTTGGATTTTCAGTTTGCAAAAATGTTTGAGATTAAGTTTTCACCCCGATTTGAGATGAGAAAGTTTTTCCAAATCTCAAAAATTTTCCTGAGATGGGAAAACCATTTCCCACCTTGCTCTAGTGCTTAACTCCCTGGGGTTACTTTGAGAACCCCAGTCTATGGAAACAGCCAGTTTGGCTGAATGGGACACCAGTCTTACGCTTTGGACTATTTAATCTCTCTTACCCCATTTCAATCAGATGCTTCCTGCATGTGTTGTCCCAAGTCTTCCTGGCTATGTTCCAGCAGCATGCGTCTGAGCTGGCCTGAGTGAGGTTGCCCATCTCACCTACGCCCTCTCTTAAGCATTATTTTCACAACACCCCTAGTTTCAGCCTGCTCAAGGAACAGACAATATATTGCTCCCCAATTCAGGCCTTTTACAAGACAGTACAACATTTTACTCACTAGACCATCAGGCAGTCCAGAATTTTTACTTAAACTGCTTGTATGCCATCTCTCATCCTGCTTGTGCAGCCCTTTAATGAATACAGGGCATTCCATCAATGCAGACCATATAATAGGAAAGGCCTGCACAGTGCAGCTTATACACTGTGAGCCAGATTCTGAGCTCAGTCACAACAGTGTAAATCCATTGACTAGGATGGAGTTACTTGGGGTTTACACAAGTGAGACAGAGATCACACACTGGCCCTGAATGCAGAAAAATGGCCACTAAGACAACATTCACTGTAGTTGATCATTCAATTTGGATATGGGTAGAATCATAGAATATCAGGGTTGGAAGGGACCTCATCATCTAGTCCAACCCCCTGCTCAAAGCAGGACCAATTCCCAACTAAATCATCCCAGCCAGGGCTTTGTCAAGCCTGACCATAAAAACCTCTAAGGAAGGAGATTCCACCACCTCCCTAGATAACCCATTCCAGTGCTTCACCACCGTCCTAGTGAAAAAGTTTTTCCTAATATCCAACCTAAACTTCCCCCACTGCAACTTGAGACCATTACTCCTTGTTCTGTCATCTGCTACCACTGAGAACAATCTAGATCCATCCTCTTTGGAACCCCCTTTCAGGTAGTTGAAAGCAGCTATCAAATCCCCCCTCATTCTTCTCTTCTGCAGACTAAACAATCCCAGTTCCCTCAGCCTCTCCTCATAAGTCATGTGCTCCAGCCCCCTAATCATTTTTGTTTCCCTCCGCTGGACTCTTTCCAATTTTTCCACATCCTTCTTGTAGTGTGGGGCCCAAAACTGGACACAGTACTCCAGATCAGGCCTCACCAATGTTGAATAGAAGGGAACGATCCTAGCCATTTGGTCCCTAGTCTGTAACAGTGAATGGGATTCTTCCGTCCTAAGTGCAGGACTCTGCACTTGTCCTTGTTGAACCTCATCAGGTTTCTTTTGGACCAGTCCTCTAATTTGTCTACGTCCCTCTGTATCCTGTCCCTACCCTCCAGCGTATCTACCACTCCTCCCAGTTTAGTGTCATCTTGCTGAGGGTGCAATCCACGCCATCCTCCAGATCATTAATGAAGATATTGAACAAAACCGGCCCCAGGACCGACCCTTGGGGCACTCCACTTGAAACCGGCTGCCAACTAGACATAGAGCCATTGATCACTACCCGTTGAGCCTGACAATCTAGCCAGCTTTCTATCCACCTTCTAATCCATTCATCCAGCCCATACTTCTTTAACTTGCTGGCAAGAATACTGTGGGAGACCGTATCAAAAGCTTTGCTAAAGTCAAGGAATAACACATCCACTGCTTTCCCCTCATCCACAGACCCAGTTATCTCCTCATAGAAGGCAATTAGGTTAGTCAGGCATGACTTGCCCTTGGTGAATCCATGCTGACTGTTCCTGATCACTTTCCTCTAAGTGCTTCAGAATTGATTCCTTGAGGACCTGCCAGCTGATTGACTACCTGGTAGAAAGCCACCAAGGACTTCTTCAGCAGAAGCTTCTCTCTTAAACTCCCACCCCACAGGTTCTCAGTGAGGTTCTCTGTTCCAGGAAGATCTGCAATTTTCAGCCAGCACCTGACTGGACTAGGCTATTTATGGAGATGCTGCGAGAGAGACAGGAAAAAAAAAATCAGTCAGAACTCAAAGAACTGAGGCAGTTAGTTAGAGGAACCAGGATCTGAGAGTCTCCAGAGTCATGCAGAGCAGGATCCTTGTCTGACTCTGCAGACTCTGCTACCAGAAGCTAGGTAGACAAAGGATTGGCTTACAATCTAAACGGAGGCTTAAGAGTCAGAAAGAATGGAAAAGAGCAAAGCTTTCAAATGTGTTTCTTGCACCTTCTTCTGAAGCATCTGGTACTGGCCATTGTCAGGCACAGGATACTGGATTAGATGAACCATTGGTCTGATCCAGTACAATTCCTAGGTCAAGTCCTAGCACTTCCTTAGTTAACACTTAGCAATGGTAAGTTGGCTACATTTGAACATAATTTATAAGGGACAAAGAAATAAACATGAGAAAATGCATTAAGACACAGATGTGAAAACCCAAACTCTGAAACCCTAGGTCCACACTCACCATCTGCAGGTTAAAGTGAGTGATGATGCTGGAATGGTTCGAAGTCAGCCTATAGTTGCTCACAACCCCAGTTCTGCATGCCCAGCCCTGGCAGAATACTGTGGTGGCTTCTGCTGCTGAGGACACCATCATATGGGACAGCCCCTGACAACCAAGAGAGCATGACTGGCTGACACAGCTAGTATTTGAGTGTTGATAACTACATGGGCTAGAATCATGGCCCCCATGTCCTCTGATCCACATCTGACCCAAATTATGTGGCAGGAATCCCAGAATCATATGGTTCTAATACCACAAGGCATCCCCCATGACTGTCCTCACTCCAGGACAGGCCGATATGACTGGAACAGTATCCCTTGCTTTCTGGGATATTAAATTTCTCTCCCACTATTGGGCAGGGAGGGAAGTGATTTTACATTTAGGAGAGGAAGTTGAATTCTTCATTTCCCATCCCAGCAAGCCTTGAGTCTATTGAGTCATAGGTTCCAAGGCCAGAAGGGACTACTGTGATCATCTACGCTGATCTCCTGTATAACACAAGCCATAGAACTTCCCCAAAATAACTCCTAAAGCAGATCTTTTAGAAAAACCTCCAATCTTGATTTAAAAATTATCAATGATAGAGAATCCATGACTATTGGTAAATTGTTTCAATGGTTAATTACCCTCACTGCTAAAAATGTATACTTTATTTCCTGTTTGAATTTGTCTAGCTTCACCTTCCAGTCATTGGATCATGTTATACTTTTTTGTCTGCTAGATTAAAGAACCCATTATCAAAATATTTGTTCCTTATGTAGGTATTTACAGAGTGTGATCAAGTCACCCCTTAACCTTTGTTGGCTGCCCCCCTGCATCCTTACCACAGTGATGGAGAAGAACATTAGGATATGTTTCCAGTAAAACAATATAATACTTTAAGCCTCTGAAGTATCATTAGATTTAGAGATGGGCCTAAACCAAAACCCATATACAAACACCCCCATGCTCTTATTTAATCAAGCCCCATGCTCCAGGATAGGTAATAGATACTGTTGGACAATCTACTTTCTTGCATTTCTTTCTTGAGCTCTACAATATTCACAACCTCTGTCCCATCCTCTTATCAACAGGATGTCATAGAATCATAGAAGATTAGGGTTGGAAGAGACCTCAGGAGGTCATCTAGTCCAGCCCCCTGCTCAAAGCAGGACCAACTCCAACTAAATCATCCCAGCCAGGGCTTTGTCAAACCGGGCCTTAAAAACCTTGGTCCTTGAACCTTATTCAAGCTGCAGCTGATAGCTAGGAGGGACCCTCCCAAACCAATCTTCGTCCAGCTGAGCCAAGGAGTGGAAAGATGGCCAAATTCTGAAGCAAGACACATTTTGAAGTTAGCTCTTCCAAAAGCCTTTTGCTTGCCCAAATTAAATGATGTCCCGGGAGACGTGAAGGCCCTCCACTGCCCAACACCCATTTGACTGGTGGTGATCTTCAAAGGGAGTCCTGCCCAGTCCTTCTCAGCCCTCATTCACACTCAGAAATGGCCCCAGCTCAGCCATCAATGACGATGCACCAGTGCTGCCTCCTAAATGTAGACCAAGACATAAAGGAGTTTCCAGCAATGAACTAGTCAATGTGTACCCCTGGATATAAGTGAGATAAATCCTAATTAGTTCAATCAGTGCCAACTCTGGTTTGCTCTTGTCTACATGGTACAGCCACACGATTACTGGCCAGTGGCTGAGTTGGAATTATTCCCAAGCATAGATAATACTTTAGTCAAAATGGTAGTTGAGATGTGAGACCATAACGGTGGTGTGCAGGCCATGAGGGTTAAAGCTGGGAGAACTTGATGAGTGATTGTCAAGACTTAAAGAAATGCAAGTTCTTAATCCCCATGTTTTGTTATCCTTTTCATCATCTCTATTATTCCTATTGGTCACATGAGTTTAGATAAGAACCTGTCTCTTATGTGTGGATAAAATGCAATGCTCTGAGAGAGCCACAAGTCTGAGTAACTTCTCAGTGTCTGTCCAAACCTAGACTCAAAAAGACAGGGAGTGAAGAAAAGAGGGGGATGGGGAGGGATGTAGGCTCCATCTTGAGCAGAGTATACCAGCTCTACATTAGTGGCATCTGGTCCAGGTTGCTACATGAACATAGAAAGGGACCAAGAGGCAGAGCCATTCTGGGGCTTATGGGAAGGAGAACCTAATGAAATATGCAATTATGGCTTATTCTTCTGCAAAAGCAACCGACACCACTGAAGTGATTTCATAAGAGGATTAAAACAGTGACAAGAATTCTCAGTCTCTTCACACCTACAGCCACATCCACATACCAGTGCTGGGATATACAGAAGCTGATAGTGGGTGTTTCAGCGAACTAATAATGAGACCCACACCCCCATCTGCCAAGCACAGTTGGGCCTGTAGTATAGACATGGCATTAGAATCCAAGGCTAGTTCTCTGATTCCAGAATATAGCCTCTGAGCATAATCAGAGGCCTGGTCTACACTAGAAAATTAAGTTGGCATAATTACTGTGTTCAGGGGTGTGAAAAATCCACCGCCCAGAACAATGTAATTAAGCCAACCTAAGTCCCTGTGTGACCAGCACTACACTGATGGAAGCATCTTCCATCGATCTAGTTACTGCCTCTTGGGGAGGTGGACTACCTACTATGCTGATGGGAGAATCCCTCCTGTTGGCACATAGGTAGTGTCTACACTGACGTGCTATAGAGACAGCTGCAACAGCACAGCTGTGCCACTGTAGCACTTTAAGTGTGGACAAGTCCACAGTCACTTACTCAGATACCAGTTCTGGGATGCATATGAAGCCTTAAAAAACAGGAGTACTTGTGGCACCTTAGAGACTAACAAATTTATTTGAGCATAAGCTTTCGTGGGCTACAAGTGGGATGTAGCCCAAGAAAACTTATGCTCAAATAAATTTGTTAGTCTCTAAGGTGCCACAAGTACTCCTGTTCTTTTTGCAGATACAGACTAACACGGCTGCTACTCTGAAACATATGAAGCCTTGATTCATACATCAAGTGATTAACACTCCGCTTCCATCCTACAATCGCTGCACAATCCATATAAAAACACTAGCACCCTTGGCCTCTCACAGTACATCTACACTGCAAAAAAAAAAAAAAAAAAAAAAAAAAAACACCATGGCAGCAAGTCTCAGAGCCTGTGTGGACTGGTTTGGACTCATGCTAACAGGGTTAAAAATTGCAGTTTGAGCTTGAGTGGGAGCCTGAGCTCTGAAACATGGTGAGAAGGGTGTGTCTCAGAGCTCAGACTCCAGACCGATTGGGAATGTCTACAGTGATGTTTTTAGCCCCTAGCGCAAGCCTTGCAAACACAAATCAGTTGGCCTAGGCTCTCAGACTTGCTGCAGTGGTTTTTTGATTGTTGTTTTTTTGCACTGTACACATACTCTGAGAAACAAGATTCTCAAGCCTATACAGTATAGCCACCAGTTCAGACAATTTCACTAAACTACTTCATAAATGCTTTAACACTTGTGCTGAGTTGGATGCTTCTGGTTCAACTAGATCTCTGTTTTGCTTTATGTTTCTGACACTTCAAAATGGCATAACACTGAAAACACAGACATTATGTATTATGAGGTTTAATAATTATAGGTGTTTTAAAACCTTTTAACTGAGCATCCAGGGACCCTACAAATGGTTCTCTGTCAGCTGTGCTCAGTAATTTCTCCTTCTTAGGTTCGTGAACTGGTGTATTGTGATAGTTAGATAACACGTGAAAAGATTATTTTTATCAGGGCGAACTTTTTTATTTAAATTGGATTTTTTTGATAAAATGCTTTTTGAGGAAAAAAAAACCCTATCTAAAGATAGTTTTAATTAAGATAGCTCAAAATATCTCATCATGAAATAGGGATTATAAATTCTAATTCTATAGTATTAGACAATATATTCTTGTAATGTTTAAGAAAAGTTTTGTAAATGAGTTCCAATAGTTCATGGATTAGGGACCCTTATGGGGTTCCAGGGGCTTCTGTATAGATTATTTAGGTTAATCTTTCTATCTACCCAATGGGATTCAGTGTTCAGTCTAGAAGATACCATCAGAGATGCTTAGTTTTGCAGTTCTCAAACTGTGGATTTGTGTCTCCAGAAATAACATGCTTGTTAACAGCAAATAAATAAATATAGAGAGGTGAGAAATAACAGGCCTCAACCCTATTGTCCCTCTGCAAATTTGTGTACACAGAGTCAATCCCTTACCCCTCTCTAAAAGTGCAAAGTTTCAAAAAGTTCAATAAATAGAAGATTGTTGGGGGCAGAATAGATCTGGACAAGAAGTCTGGAGATAAATGTGAGAAGGGAGGGAGAGGCAGTAGAAACAAAAGTGAAACTGAGCAGCATATTCCAGAACGCTTGAGGTCTGAGTGTAG
This sequence comes from Malaclemys terrapin pileata, assembly GCF_027887155.1. Classification (NCBI taxonomy): domain Eukaryota; kingdom Metazoa; phylum Chordata; order Testudines; family Emydidae; genus Malaclemys; species Malaclemys terrapin. The sequence continues at coordinate 48,161,146 of NC_071514.1, forward strand.
CCTTCATTGATTTGAGATCTATCATATCCAGCAGGCCATAAAAGAGACCCAGTTTGGGAATATTTTAATGAAGTTCCTCTACCTGTGGGTAAGACATGCATGCGTGCAAAATACAAACAGTGCAACAAAGAAATGCAAGGCCTGGTTTCCCGAATGACATAATCATGAGAAGTATTTCTTCCCAGGAGGAAGCTGCATTGAAGATGATGAAAGGAACATGTCTGAACATGCAGGATCTTCAGGTTGGTAAACTTTTTTATTTTATATTTCTTTAAGGACTGCCTGTCTTCCTTCTAGACTATTCTTGAATTCTCATGTTTAAGCAAAAAAAATATAGTTGTTACTCTATGGTACTATCATTTTAGATGCAGTTGTGATAAAAAAAATAAATAGCTGAAATTGGCAGATCTTCCTTTTACAATTTCATCTTTAAAGTAGTACTGAGTGTCAGTGAATGCAATGAGTAATATTAAATGAGCAGTATGGGAATAATAATTAAATAACTACACTGACTTATTTTGTTTAGAAGAATCCATCCTCAACATACAGGATTCTGAAGACTATTTAGCTTCAAGATCATCATTTTTGTATATCATTGGCAGAGAACTCTGAAACTGGTGTTTCAGTCACATCATGTATATCACATAGCCACAGTATATCACCTGTAGCAAACAAACAAACAAAATCTCCAAAATCCAGAAACAACCATAGATAAGTTTGTGATAAGAACCAGCAGATTACAAAAAGAGGTAATTGATGAAAAAATTGCCTAGTTTGTTTATGCAACAAGCTCTCCTTTCTGTATGATTGAGAACCCACACTTCATTAACATGGTTCAGTCATTAAGACCAGGATACAGTCCACCCAACAGAGCAGATGTCACAGGCAAATTGCTGGATAAAGTGTATGAAAGAGAAATTGAGCAGTGTGCAAAAGGTCTAGAGGGTAAAATTGTTAATCTGAGTCTTGATGGGTGGAGCAATGTCCACAATGATCCTGTTGTATGTGCTTGTGTGACAACAGAAATAAATAATAAATGGAGATATCCCATCTCCTAGAACTGGAAGGGACCCTGAAAGGTCATCAAGTCCAGCCCCCTGCCTTCACTAGCAGGACCAAATACTGATTTTGCCCTAGATCCCTAAGTGGCCCCCTCAAGGATTGAACTCACAACCCAGGGTTTAGCAGGCCAATGCTCAAACCACCAAGCTATCCCTCCCTTCCTTACAGAAACAATTGATACAAGAAGTAGCAGTAAAAGCTATAACAAACTGAAATTTTTTTTTCAAATGTCTAGTACGCAGCTTGGTCACAGACAATGCTGCAAATGTATCCAAGATGAGAAGAAATTATTTAGAAGCGAGGGCCAAGCTAATAACATACGGTTGCAGTGGTTATTTGATGCACCTCCTAGCCAAAGACTTCAGTGTTCCAGAAATAAAGGCTAATGTTGTTGAAATTGCAAAATACTTCTGTAACAACCACTTTGCAGCAGCTGCTCTGAAAAAAGTGGGAGGAACCAAGCTAACTCTGTCACAAGACGTGCTATGGAACTCAGTAGTGGACTGTTTTGAGCACTATATCAAGAACTGGCCTAATCTGATGACAGTTTGTGAACAAAATTGTGAAAAAGAAAATAGATGGCACTGTCACAGCCAAAGTTCTCAACATTTGGCTTAAGAGAAATGTTGAACACATGCCGAGTACTCCAAAGCCTATTTCTGTAGCCTTGAACAAAATGCACGGAAATAGCTGTTTTATTGCTGACGCTGTTGAAATTTGGAAGGAACTGAGTGAGATCTTAACAAGAGAAATATGCAATGACAGTTAAATTACAAGCATTAAAAAAAAAAAAAAAGGGACAAGCACAATCTCCAGCTCATTTTCTTGCAAATAGTCTCAATACTCAATACCAGGGTCAAACCTTAACTGCTGAAGAGGAGTAGGCTATGACATGGACATCCAGCAATCATCTCTCCATAATGCCAACTATAATAAACTTCAGAGCTAAGGGTGAACCATTCAAGAAATATATGTTTGCTGATGATGTTTTAAAGAAAGTCACATCAGTGAACTGGTGGAAGTCACTTAAGCACTTGGATTCAGAGACTGTTGAAGTGATAATCTCACTTTTAACAGCAGTAGCTTCTTCTGCCGGTGTAGAAAGAATATTTTTTTCCTTTGGACTAATTCATTCTAAATTGAGAAATCGTTTGGGACCTGAAAAAGCAGGAAAGCTTGTTTTTCTTTTCCAGATTATGAACAAACAGGAAAATGAAGGTGAAGATGACTGAGTTAGCTGCAGAAGCCAATATTAAGTTTCTCATGTTGACCTGACTGATATAGTCGATGTAAATTTTTTAAATTTAATTTAACTATTTTTGTTAAAAACTATTTTAACAAAAACAAACCTGATTTTAAAAAACTTGAATGTTTAAATTCAAAAATTCATATGCTTATTTTGCTAAAATATTATGTTTGCTGTTGAAGAAAAAATCCAGATACATAATGTTGTTGTTTTAGTTAAACAATTTAAATGTCTGTCTGGTGATGTTCTCCTCCTAGTACAGCATTGCAAGAAAATCCTCCAAATATTAATGATTAACCTGTTGAATTGAAAATAGTTCACCTCCCAATGACTTCATAAATATCTGCTTCAATTACCTTTAGTAAATGAAATAACCAAACAATCATTCATTTTCTGATATAGCTGTAAAACTAATCTGAAAAGTTTTCAAAATAAATCACTTTAAAAATGTACAGTGTGTACCTTCTAAAAATGAAACCTACATCTATCTCTGAGTTGTGAAGAATATGTATTAAGGTTATAACCACCAACAAGAATGCACTTTTATGTAGAAATCCATGATTAAATCGAGTCTTCCTACCTAGCGATTTAAATCAATTTGATTTAAATCAAATCCACCCTGATTTTTATTATTACTATTATTTATTATTTGTATTACCACAGTGCCCAGGAATTCCATGCATGGACCAGGACCCCATTGTGCTAGGTGCTATACAAACAGATTAAAAAGATATTTTTACCTAATATTTTCTTCTGATTTAGAAATGAGGCCAATCCTAATTTACTCCTTAGGAAGTAAATCAGGGCAGAATTTGTCCTTTTGTAGTCATAGCATTTTAATATTTACTTGTTAGTGACATCTCCATCCACTCTCAAGTGCAAAATATTATATATGGCTAATTAATGTGTTTTCTTCCTATCAAGAGCTAAAAACTACATTTTCCTGCTGGGCTTTCCCTCCTGCACTGTGCTTTTAATTCTTCTTCTTCGGCTGTCCCTCAGTGCGAGGATGTAGTCTGCCAAGAGGGTTCATTGGTGGGTTTTAGGTGGCTGAAGAGCCCAATTCATGCCCTGCAGATTTTCCCACAGATGTGATGGGTGTAATGTTGGAAGAGACAGTTGTTGGCTAGAGTGTTGCACCCTTTCTTTCCTCCTTTGTCGCTTCCATCTCATGAGCACGTCTGTTCTCCTCAAAGTGGGCTGTGGCTCGGTGTATGGTGTGGCACCAGTATGTTCTGTTCTGCGCCAAGTCTTCCTGGTTTGTTGGATTGATGCCTCCATTTTTGGCATCAAGATATTTCTTTGAAGGGCTTCTTCTGTCCTCTGTGAGCCCTTCTTCCCTGACTTAACTGAGAGAAGAGTACTTGCTGTGGGAGGCGAGTGTCAGTGTTTCAGTTGGTGTTTCATGACCTGCACTTCTACACTGCTGATGTTAGCTGCAGAGAGAACGCTGATGTTAGCGCATCGGTCTTCTCAGCTGATCCTGAGAATCCTCTTGAGGCAGCGCTGCTGGAACCACTCCAGCCACTTGAGATATGGTCTGTAGGTTACCCAGGTCTTACACACACAGAAAAGGGTGGAAATGGCAGCTGCCTTGTAAACCAAGATCTTGGTGCCAGTTTGCAGATCCCTATCATTGAAGACTCATTTGAGTAGTCTTCCAAAGGATGTGCTGGCACAGCATATCCTGTATTCAATTTCTTTGTCAATGCTGGCTTTTTGGGAGAGGTGGCTGCCAAGGTATGGAATATGGTGCACACTTTCCAGGGATTCTCTGCTGATGGTGATTTGTGGAGTATGATGAGTAGTTTTTGCAGGTAAGGGCTGGTACCTTGGTTTTCCTGATGTTGAGAGAGAGACCCAGGCTGTGATAGGCATCTGCAAAAAGATTTAGGGTGCTTTGCAGGTCGGCCTCTGTGTGAGAGAGGATGACACAGTCATCTGCATACTGAAGGTCAGCGATGCAAATTCTCATGATCTTAGATTTTGTTTGGAGACGTTGAATATTGAGGAATTGGCCATCCATAAAATACTCAATCACGATTCCATCAGGAAGGTGGTCATGGATGAGAATCAGGATCACGGCAAGGTAAATAGAGAAGAGTGTTGGAGCAATGACACAGGTCTGCTTGACACCCGTGCGAATGATGAATGGTTCAGTCTCTGAGCCACTGCACAGAATGGTGGCAGTCATCCCACCATAGAGTAGTCTGATGATGGAAATGAATTTCTGTGGACAGCCAAACCTACACAGCACCTTCCATGGGGCATCACGATTGCTAGAGTCAAAGGCCTTGGTTAGGTCAATGAATGCCATGAACAGTTCCTGGTGTTGCTCTCTGCACTTCTCCTGAAACTTTCGTGCCACAAAAATCATGTCGGTTGTGCATCAAGATGGCCTGAAGCCACACTGTGATTCGGGAAGAAGTTCCTCAGCAAGGGGGAGGAGGCGGTTTTGTAGGATCCGGGCAAGGATCTTCCCTGCAATGGAGAGGAGGGTAATACCTCTGTAGTGCCCGCACAAAGATTTGTCCCCTTTCTGGACTATTGAAACAATGTTGGTGTTCTTAAAAAGTCAGGTGGAATTTCTTTGCAGGTCCAGATTTTATCGAGTAGTTGGCAAAGTTTGTGCTGGAGTTTTGTTCCACCAGCTTTAAAAACCTCAGCTGGGATGCCATCTAGGCCTGGTGTCTTGTAATTTTTTGTTTGGGTGATGGCACGCTGGCCTTCTGCAAAAGATGGAGGATCAGCAAGGTGTTCCTGTAACGATGCGGCCTCTGGCGGGACACAACTGAGAGTATCAATTCAGGACAAATTGCTTAGAGCCAGGCAGTTACAGCTCAAAGCTGGAGTTCCTTTTCTATTAAGGCATGCCACACCAGCCAAACAGAGAGGACTTTGGTTTTAGCCCACTGACTAACCAGAAGTCATACAAGCAATTCCCTCAGATACTCCAGTTCCCTTGTATCACCATCAGCACCACTCCTTATGGTGACGAATGGTTATAAAAACCAATATCCCAGTAAAAGAAAAGAGGTTCTCCCGATCCCAAAGGGCCAAGCCCCAGACCCAGGTCAATATACAAGTCAGATATTACCCACAAATCACGCTGTTGCCAGTCCTTTAGAATCTAAAATCTAAAGGTTTATTCATAAAAAGAAATATAGATGAGAGCTAAAATTGGTTTCACCACCCTCTTGCAACCTCCTCCTAGCCATGGCTAAAGTGGCCATCTATAACACCAGGGAGTGGAGATTGGCTGGGGGGGAGGGGCTACGACTGTGGGGCCTGTTTTCGTTCTTTCATCTGTTCACGCATCCGGGCAGAGTTCCTCTGGCTTCTTTGACACCTTCAAGGAGCAGTGGGCACTGTCTGGGGTTCTCTGCTCGGTGTTCCCTTCAGGTTCCGTACTTTTGACCCTTTGACCTTCACACCGGTCCTTGTTTTTTCTTCTGTTGTCCAACATTGAGTCCCAGGCTCAGTGGGTCCTCCTGTTAGGCTGGGGGAGGGGCCTTTAGCCTTGGGCAGGCTGGCACCTACCCACTTCTCAGAACCCAACAGGACCACCCTCTTGCAGCCATTCGGCCTGACTTTGTCGCACAAGTCAGAAATCATCAGTGTGTTTGATGACCCTCAGTCTGCACCCAAGACAGCCGTGTAATATATGTATTAGTTATTGTGGCTATGTCACCACTGCAAAAAATGGATGTGTTTTTAAATCAAGAAATCTAACTCAAAGATAGCTCCTCAGTGTAAAATCCTTGTGAAGATAAGGCACAGGTAGTTGTTACCTCAATGCCCTATATCTGGGGTTGACCTTGACTAGCTACATCAAGGTAAAAACTACAGTACCTTGTCTCTACTAGACTTTTACATCAATATCACTAACTTGAGTTAGTTATTTCAATGTATAAACACACCAATTTTTTCCAGTGAAGACAAAGATAATCTGTAATTTTTTTAAAATACTGGTGTTCACCTACTAGAGATATTAGAATCAGTTTCCAGCTAAGAAATTCTTTACAACAGCATATCCTAAATACTTTGTTTGCTTAATTTCTTTACCATATCTTCTGCATTCTTGAAGGTTGATTTCAAGAAACTGCCTTGCTTGATCTAGCATCTCCCTGTTCTACAATCCAGACCATTACTTTATGGGTCAGGCTCTGTATCTGGAGATTGAATGTCTGTTTCGTATAAGTGGTGTGACAAAGTTCCTCCTCTATCTTGGTGGGTCCTGTGCTTATTGGCAGGTTTGTTCGCTTCGGAGATTCACCATGTGGGTCAGGGAACAGCCCAGAGAATTTCCCCTCGGGTAGAACCCACAGTCCAGGTCAATTCCTCCTGTGTCTGCTCAGGAGTTGGGAGGTTTGGGGGGAACCCGGGCCCACCCTCTACTCTGGGTTCCAGCCCAGGGCTCTGTGGACTGCAGCTGCCTAGGGTGCCTCCTGGAACAGCTGTGTGACAGCTACAACTCCCTGGGCTACTTCCTCATGGCCTTCTCCCAACACCTTCTTTATCCTTACCACAGGACCTTTCTCTTGGTGTCTGATGATGCTTGCGCTCTTCAATCCTCCAGAAATACATCTTCCCGCTCTCAGCTCCTAGTGCCTCTTTCTCCTAACTCCTCACATGCATGCTTCAAACTGAAGTGAGGTCCTTTTTAAACTCAGGTGCCCTGATTAGCCAGCCTGTCCTAATTGATTCTAGCAGTTTCTTCTTAATTGGCTCCAGGTGTCCGAATTAGCCTGCCTGTCTTAATTGGTTCCAGCAAGTTCCTGCTTGTTCTGGAACTGCCCCTGTTACCTTACCTAGGGAAAAGAGACCTGCTTAATCTGGGACTATCCCTTTAATCACTCTCCTGTAGCCCTCTGGCCTGGAGAGAGATAGGTAGGGAGCTGCTCCTCCTGCTACTAGGCCCTGGGCTCTCCCTACAACTGCTGCTGCTGCTCCAGCTACTCCCCTGGTTGGGCCAGACCCCCCCCTTTTCCGTTACCTGCTTGCTGGCTGGCTATCTGCTAGACACCCCCCCCCCCGACCCTTGGTTGCTCCGGCTACAGCCCCTTGAGGGGAGGGGAGGGCCTGCTGGCCCACTCCCCTGAGGAGAGGAGGGAGGGACCCCATCCATTGCTCCTGCTGCTGTGGACACCACCACCACCACCACCTGAGAAGGGTCTTTCCTGCTGGCCACCAGACTGCCACCTAAAGCTGCTGTGTTTGCTGCTGGGGAGCAGCTGGAGCCCCGAGGAGGAGGAGAAGAAGAGGACCATCTGCCAGTGGGGGAGCGCATAGGAATTCTACAGACCACCATGGAGAGGATTCTCATGGACTGAGTAACTTTTGAAAACCACGCCAAGTACACGCCCATGCTCACCGCTCCGCGAAGGAGCCGCCAACTGATGTCCCCAGTGGGCTTCGGGATCAGAGCAGAATAAAGGCTGGCCCACCGGGGCTCCTCACCCTCCAGAGGTGGCAGAAGGTCCTGCCACTTCGTATTGGGGCAGGACGCGAGGGTGAGGACATGAAGAACATGGAGCACGAGTATGTATAGATGTTTCCTTGGCGCAGTCTGGAACAGAACCGGCTGCAGATCGTGCAGCCAACTCATGGCGAATGGACGGGGAAGGGGCCGGTTGGGTCCATGGGGTAGGGGCCCGATGAAAAAGTCTAGAGGGCTCGGAGTGGAGGATGGGCGGGGCATGCCATCTCGCAGGACCCGATCAAGATAGTCCCGAGCAGCGGGCGGCAAAGCGGCCCTCACCTCCTGAAGTAGGCGCCGGGGAGTACGAGGTCTGGAGACCCCCATGCGCTGAGCAAGCGGCAGGAGATCCAGCCAATCTCCCCGGTCATAGTCCAGGAGGTCTCCAACTTTGGTGACTTCTGCCAGGACCAACCTCTGGCGCACCATGGGGGACTCCGCCACCTGCACACGGAGCTGGGGGTTGTGTAGCAGGGGCTCCACGAGGAGATCTGCCCCCACGGTGGCTGCCATGGACCTGGTCACTGAGAACAGTTTCCAGGTCCAGAGGAGGTCCTGGTAGAAGACCGGCAGCCCGGAGAGGTCTCGCGGAAGACCTCTCGGATGGAAACAAAGGAGCTGCCGGTCATATCGGAGCCCTCGGAAGCGGCGCAGGAAGGCGTGCGCCAATACGCTCCACGCCGGACTACCTGCACCATAAAGGAGCCTCTGCAGGGCCTGGAGGTGGAAGACGTGGACCTGAGCCTGCAGACACTTCAGGCCCTGCCCTCCCTCCTCCAGGGGTAGATGGAGAACCCCTGCAGAGACCCAGTGCAGTTCTGACCAAAAGAACTCCAGAATCGACGTCCGGAGGTTGGCAAGGATGTTGAGCCGGTACCAGAGCATGGACAGGACTAGTTGATTGAGCACCAGTGCTCTCCCTCGAAGGGAGCCACCGGAGCAGTCCTGTCCATTTCCAGAGCCGCTCCGACACCCTGGCCGAGGACGTCCCAAAACACGCGGTAGAACTCCACGGTCAGCCCGTCCATGTCCGGAGATTTATTGGTGGGCATGCGGTGGAGGGCTTCCGAGAACTCGGCCAGAGTGAGAGGCAGCTCCAGCCGGTCTCGGTCGCCCGCGCTGACCGTCGGGAGTTCATCCCAGAGCATTCTGCAAGCGTTAGGATCGGTCGGATCTGGGGAGAAAAGGCTTGCGTAGAAGGCCCTGGCCCTCCTGCACATCTCCACCGGATCCATGAGGGGGGTGCCGTCCTCTGCTAGAAGGCAGGTGACGTGCTTCTTGGCCCCCGTCTTTTTCTCCAGGGCGTAGAAGAAGTGGGAGCCGCGATCCATCTCCCGAAGGAGGTGGATGCGGGATCGAACAAAGGCACCTCGGGCCCAATGGTCCTCAAGGGTCCGGAGCTCCTCCCGCTTCTCCCGGCACGGCACGCTTCGCAGAGGGATGGATCACCGGGGCTGGCGGCCAGACACCTCTCCAGTTCTAAGACCTCCCGTTCCAACGGCCCTATCGCTGCATCCCTCCGTCGGCTGGCGCCCCGGGGTGTAGTCACAGCAGAAGAGCCGGGCGCGCACCTTCCCCAGGTCCCACCACGGTGGCGCCGAGGGAAAGGCACACCGCTGCCCTCGCCAGGCCAGCCAGAACTCCCGGAAGGACGCCACGAAGCCCACATCCTCCAACAAGCTATTATTAAAGTGCCAATAGGCCGGCTCCAGCCTCTCCGCGCAGAGAGAGGCTGTCATGGTGGCCAGATGGTGATCTGAAAAAGCGGCCGGCCAGACGCTGGAGGAGTGGGCCCGGGAAAGATGGAAGCGTGACATATAGATGTGGTCCAATCGGGAGTGGCACGACCGATGGACCTCCACCCGGACGAAAGTGAACCTCGAAACGTCATCCGGGTGGTGGTCGTGCCAGATGTCCACCAGGGAGTGATGTTCAACGATCTCCCGGAGGACGTACGTGGCGCCCGGGTGCTGCTTGGTCCCCGAGCGGTCCAGTTCCTCAAGGGTGGCGTTAAAGTCCCCACCCAGGACCAGGCACTTACGAGGATCCAAGGTGCCGAGGAAGGCGGACGCCTGCTGATTAAAAGGCAACCTCTCCGGGCCCGATGTCGGGGCGTAAACGTTGACGAGATTGACCACAAGTCCCTCCATGCGGACCCGGAGGTGCAGCAGGCGGCCTGGCACAGCCTCAGCGACCCCCAGCATCTCGGGCCGTAGGTCGTGGGAGAACAGGGTCGCCACTCCAGCCGTACGAACTGTGAGGTGGCTAAAGTAGACCCTGTCTCCCCACTCCAGCCGCCAGCTAGCTTCAGCGGCCGGATCCTTATGGGTCTCCTGCAGGAAAATCACAGAGTAGCCCCCCTCTTGAAGGAAGGAGAGTACCTGGCTCCTGCGGAGACCCATCCTACAGCCCTGGGTGTTTAATGTTGCAAAGATGATCGGTGCCATAAGGAGGGCTGGGGGAGATCCTTTCCGGCAGAGACGCTCACGGCCTCCGTCGGGCCACGCAACAATCCGTGACCAACCCCATGGGCGATTAAGGAGTCACGGAAGAGGCGGACCCGTTGGTAGGCTGCGGCGGCCTGCCTCCCAGTCCTCTTACCCTCCCCCAGTAGGGTCCTCGCGGCCCAGAGGATCTGATGAAAATCCCCCCATCGCTGGAGTGCAAGCTGTACCTTGTTGCGGGAGCCACGGATGTCCTCAAGGAACTCCTGTAGCTCCTCTCTCAGCGTATCGGGGGGAGTGGGGTTACTGATCTATGGCTTTCCCCCAGTGGAGCCCCTGTCACAGGCCCGTGGCCCACCAAGATGGGCAAGCAGGGGGCAGATACTCGACGTGGTGTCTGATGGGCTGGCACCACGTGGCCTGCCTCAGACCCTGACTCAATGGGGGGTGACGGAGGGAAGATAGCAGCCCCTGGTGGGTCGGGACAGGGAAAAACAAAGGCCGCTCCTTGGGGGTCATCCTCTGGGATATGGAAGGAGACAGCCCCAGGGGCGGCAAAAGCATCACAGGAAGTGGAGGGGACAGAGACGGGGTCGGTGTCAGGGGCAGGGCCGGAATCAGGAATAGGGACAGGGGAAGGGGCGATAGTGGGATCGGGGGTCCCAGCAGCCAGGCCACTGGGTGTGGGGGGGTAACAGCCCGCAAATGGACTCAGGGATTTGCGGGGAGGGAGGGGGGCCCTCGGCGATGCCGGGCTCATGCTCCAAGGCAGATGGTAAGGCCACAGCATCCGTAGGTGGAGAATCAACGATGTGGCCCCCACCTGGAAAGGAAGTCGGCTGCCCCTCAGCCATGAGGGAGTCCCCTGGTGACTCGGGTCCCGGCTGCGTGGCACTGGCCATCGCCTCAAGAGGCTTGGCGGCCGCTAGCGGGGTGCCATCTGCGGCCTGGTTGGTGGAAGAGTCCAGGGGCTCCTCGGAGGCGGGAGCGGAGGCAGTGGATAAGGGGACAGAACACGGGGAAAGGGGGCCGAGGTGAGGTCGCTCAAATCGAGGCCCGCTGGCAGAGGGTCGTCCTCCCCCTGGTCAGACCCAGGGCCTCGATCTCCTCATAAATGGAGGGGAGATCACCTTCCCCCACCCCAGGGCTCTCCTCGCCAGCACCCGAAGTTACACTCGCCTTGGTGCTCGCAGGGGCTTCAGATTGTAAGGGGGCGAGAGGGGCCCCAGCAGGGGCTTCCATATGAAGGGACTCTGGAGGAGGGGCGATATTACCTTCCGGTGCTGCCACGGCATCCCCAGCCGGCACCATTGAATTGGAATCGGCAGGGGGCAAAGCGGAAGGCTCGGCATCGGTGCCCCCCTTCCTGGTCTTTCAGGGGGCTACCGCATCAGATGGGAAGAGCGGAGCTCGAGCCTTCCCTTTGCCCCGCTTCCCCTGTACTAAGGACCAGCCCTCCATGGCATCATCCGGGGGCTGGCTAACAGGGGTCGGGTCAGGGAGCAAGGGCGAAGGCTCAGGGACTCGGGGAGGAAATGATGGGGCAGCATGTAGGAGGGAGGAGTCTCCCTGGGACATGCCCTTTTCTATGCCCGGCGGTATCCCTACCTCACCCTCCTCCATAGGCCCCACCAGATCGCAGGCGGCAGAGGCGGGGCCCTCCCGCTTGTCTGGGCGCACTTGGGGAGATACCCCTTAGGCCCGAGCGGGAGCGTTGTAGGGCCAGAAAGGAGGAGGGGCGGCTTCAGGCGCCGGGCAGTTAGGGGCGCCGGCGACGACGGGGCCGGCGCCCTGCCGGGGCTCGGGGGTCCCGGATGTCCCTCCATGCCGGGCCAAGGGGCAGTCCCTCCGGACATGCCCCATCACCTGGCAGAGGTAGCACCGGGGCTCCCCCATTGAATAATACACCCGGTAGCAGGCCCCCTGGTAGGGGACCAAGAAGGACCCCTCGAGCGCCTCACCGTCATGTGCCACCGGTGGCAGTTGTAACTGTACCTGCCGGCGGAACGAGAGGACATGATGGAGGGCGGGCTCTTTGCAGCCCAATGGGAGAGGGCTGACCACGGAGATCGGCCTCCTCAGGGTAAAGAGGATGGGTAACAGGGCAGCATTAGGAAGGAAGGGAGGGACAGAGGTCAGGACCAGTCAGGCGCCCAGGTCTTGTAGCGGCTCCAGGGGGATGAACACTCCCCCCACCGCCAGGCCCTTCTCCACTGCCTCCTGGGCGGCGGCCTCCGATGCTAGGAAGAAGACGACCTTTCCGTACATCTTGGAGGCCGCCACAATGGCTATGGGCCCCACCACCCTCGCCAATGCCTGCACGTAGGTCTCCACGTGGGGCGAGGCGGGCACGAGGAGGCATGGTAGTCCGGCATGGAGTGTATTGGCGCACGCCTTCCTGCGCTGCTTCCGAGGGCTCCGATATGACCGGCAGCTCCTTTGTCTCCATTCGAGGGGTCTTCCATGAGACCTCTCCGGGCTGCCGGTCTTCTACCAGGACCTCCTCCGGACCTGGAAACTGTTCTCAGTGACCAGGTCCGTAGCAGCCGCTGTGGGGGCAGATCTCCTCGCGGAGCCCCTGCTACACAACCCCCAGCTCCGTGTGCAGGTGGCGGAGTCCCCCATGGTGCGCCAGAGGTTGGTCCTGGCAGAAGTCACCAAAGTTGGAGACCTCCTGGACTATGACCGGGGAGATTGGCTGGATCTCCTGCCGCTTGCTCAGCGCATGGGGGTCTCCAGACCTCGTACTCCCCGGCGCCTACTTCAGGAGGTGAGGGCCGCTTTGCCGCCCGCTGCTTGGGACTATCTCGACCGGGTCCTGCGAGAGGGCATGCCCCGCCCATCCTCCACTCCGAGCCCTCTAGACTTTTTCATTGGGCCCCTGCCCCGTGGACCCAACCGGTCCCCTTCCCGTCCCTTCGCCATGAGCTGGGCTGAACGATCTGCAGCTGGTTCTGTTCCAGACCGCGCCAAGGAAACATCTATACACGCTCATGCTCCATGTTCTTCATGTCCTCACCCTCGCGTCCTGCCCCAATACGAAGTGGCGGGACCTTCTGCCACCTCTGGAGGGTGAGGAGCCCCGGTGGGCCAGCCTTTATTCTGCTCTGATCCCAAAGCCCACCGGGGACATCAGTTGGCGGCTCCTTCACGGAGCCGTGAGCACGGGCATGTAGTTGGCGCGGTTTACCCCATCCCAGACACCTGCCCCTTTTGCGGCATGAGGCGCATGTTACCTGGAGTGCGCCAGGCTGCAGCCCCTATTCCGGCTCCTCACGGATATTTTGTTAAGATTTTGGTTGCACTTTTCTCCTCACCTTTCTATTTATGCACTCCCTATCCGTCGCCCCACAAAGTCACGGGACCTCCTAGTCAACCTCCTCCTGGCCCTAGCGAAACTGGCCATCTATAAAACCAGAGTGAGGAGGTTGGCCGATGGAGCCTCCTGTGACTGTGGGGCCTATTTCAGGTCCTCCGTTCATTCACGTATCTGGGCAGAGTTCCTCTGGCTGGCGTCTACTGGCTCCCTTGACGCCTTGGAGGAGCAGTGGGCGGTGTCCGAGGTTCTCTGCTCGGTGTCCCCATCTGGTTTGCTTCGTTTGATCCTTTGACCTCACTCCTGTCCCTGTTCTTTTATTAGTTGTCCCCCGTAATTTTTTGGTCTTCAGGTCCTGTGGACCCCCCCATTAGGCTGCAGGGGGGGATCCTTTAGCTTTGCCCGCCCACTTCCTGGATCCCAGTAGGATCATTCTCCTGCTGCCCTCTGGCCTGGAGGGTGAAGGAAGGCAGGGGGCTGCTGCTGAGCACTGGCCTTCACTGCTGCTATTGCTGCTCCAGCTGCTTCCTTGGCTGGGACAGACACCACCACCTGCCCCCTTCTCTGCTACCCAGTTGCTGGCTGGCTGCTGAATACTCCCCCCTCAGTTGCTGCTGCTGTTGCTCCAGCTACAGCCCCGGGGGGGCTGCTGGCCTGCTCCCCAGAGGAATAGGAGAGTGAAGGACCCCAGCTCCAGCCCTTGTTGCTGAGGACGCCACCACAATCACCATCTGAGCGAGGTCCCTCCTGCCTGGACACCAGACCACCACCACCTGGAGCTGCTGAGAAAGCTGTTAGAGTCCCAAGGAGGAGGAGGAGGAATAGAAGAGGACCACCCGGTGCTGGGGGAACGCATGAAGGCTTTGAAGACCACTGTGGAGGGGGCATTTTTGGACTGAGTATTTTTTGAACTGTGCTCTTGTGGTGGGGGTCTAGACTGTGTTTGTGGGGACACACGGGGTGTGGTGTGAAGCCTGCCCCCTGGTCCATCTGTGTGTCCTCCCCGACCCCCCTCCACCACCACCATCATCGTTGCCCCCTCCCCCGCTACTCACCATCTGCCTCGAGCTCCTGCCTCTGGGACTCAGCTGCTCACCTAGGCTTGCCATGCCCTGTTGCCACCATTGGGCCTGATGCAGCAGCCAGCCTAAACTGACTTTCTTTTGTTGTTGCAAGCGCATGTGGATGCACGTGCCCCCCACTTTGGACTGACCCCTCCTCCCCCCTGCAGCAAGCCTGCAGCTTTGCCCCTGCTGCCTACCAATTTGCCCCTTGCAGCCTTTTGCCCCTCTCCCTTGCCCCAGCCCCTTGCTAGCTCCAGTTTGTTTGCCCCACGCTTTCCCTCTGCAGCCTTTGTCTGTTTGACCCGCCCCAGCCTCTGAAGCTAGCCCCATGGTTCCTCTGCCCCACTTCCAAGCCTGGTTGTTCGCCTTCCCCTGTGGTCCCCTTGCCCTGATTCGCCCCTCCCCTCGTGCACCCATGTCCCCTCCTATGCGCTTGTGCCCCTCCCCATTTTTAGTTTGAACCTGTCTCACTGCACCCTCCAATGCTGTTATATCTCCCCTCCCTTAGTGCAGCTAGAGGAGCCAGAAACCCTCCCCGAGTCGGTGACTGACCCCTAGCCCTTGATAGTCCCCGCATGCAGCCCACCCCCTTTTTTGGCACTCTCCTCCCCTGCCTGCAGCCTAGTGGGGAGGAGTGGGCAACCTGTTTCCCCTTTCCCTGCCCCCCCGTCTGGTGTTTGTCCACCCCCCCGTCTTCATTTATGGCAGGGGACGAGGTGAGTGGCATCCCTCGGGCTAACCCTGCTGCCCCTCCTCCACCCGCCCCACCATCGTCCCCCCTAGCCTCTACCTCAACCGCCGCTGCTGAGCCACCTGCTACTGCCCCTGCTGGAGCGCCGGCAGCGGCGGGTAACGAGGTGACCTCCGCTGCTGCCTCGCCCCTTCCAACTCTGGGGGAGCCCCCCCAGCCAGCAGGAAGGGCCAGGACACAAAGAAAGGTAAAGGCCCCGCCAAAAAGACCAGGCCCTCCATGGCGGGGGCTGCCCCCACTACCACGGCCCTGCCACCGGCCGTGGTGTCTCTCCCCGCTGTTCCCTCCACCAGCTCTGTGGGTGTCCCCCCCTGCCTGCCGCTGCATCATCATCTCAACCGACCACCACCTCTGCTTTCATCTATAGCAGCTGGGGCCCCTTCCCCACCTTGACCAGGAAGCACGGCATCCGTTGCCTCCTGGTACCCGCCTCGCCTCACATGGAGACGTACGTGCAGGCGTTGGCGAGGGTGGTGGGGCCCACGGCCATTGTGGCGGCCTCCCAGATGCACGGAAAGGTCGTCTTCTTCCTAGCATTGGAGGCCGCCGCCCAGGAGGCGGTGGAGAAGGGCCTGGCGGTGGGGGGCGTGTTCGTCCCCCTGGAGCTGCTAGAAGACCTGGGTGCCCGACTGGTCCTGACCTCTGTCCCTCTCTTCCTTCCTAATGTCACCGTTACCCGCCCTGTTACCCACCCTCTCTACCCTGGGGAGGCCGATCTCTGTGGTCAGCCCTCTCCCGTTGGGCTGCAAGGACCCCGCCCTCCATCATGTCCTCTCGTTCCGTCCGCAGGTATAGTTACAACTGCTGCCGGCGGCACGTGATGGTGAGGCGCTCGAGGGGTCCTTCTTGGTCCCCTGCCAAGGGGCCCGCTACCGGCTGCGTTATTCGACAGGGGAGGCCTGGTGCTACCTCTGCTGGGCAATAGGGCACGTCCGGAGGGACTGCCCCTTGTCTCGGCACGGAGGGGCAACTGTGACCCCCGAGCCCTGTGACGTCATCACCGGCGCCCCTGGCTGCCCAGTGCCCGAAGCCGCCCCTCCTCCTTTCTGGCCCACCAACGCTCCCGCTCAGGCCCAAGGGGTATCTCCCCCAGTGCGCCCAGATAAACGGGAGGGCCCCGCCTCTGCGGCCTGCAATCTGGTGAGACCTCTCCGGGCTGCGGGGGCTGGTCAACCTCCTCCTGGCCCTAGTGAAACTGGCCATCTATAAAACCAGAGTGAGGAGGTTGGCCGATGGAGTCTCCTGTGACTGTGGGGCCTATTTCAGGTCCTCTGTTCATTCACGTATCTGGGCAGAGTTCCTCTGGCCGGTGTCCGCTGGCTCCCTTGACGCCTTCGAGGAGCAGTGGGCGCTGTCTGAGGTTCTCTGCTCAGTGTCCCCGTCTGATTCGCTTCGTTTGACCCTTTGACCTCACTCCTGTCCCCGTTCTTTTATTACCGGTAGTTGTCCCCCGTCATTTTTTGGTCTTCAGGTCCTGTGGACTCCCCCTTAGGCTGGGGGGATCCTTTAGCCACTTCCTGGATCCCAGTAGGATCATTCTCCTGCTGCCCTCTGGCCTGGAGGGTGAAGGAAGGCAGGGGGCTGCTGCTGCTGAGCACTGGCCTTCACTGCTGCTATTGCTGCTCCAGCTGCTCCCTTGGCTGGGACAGACACCACCACCACCTGCCCCCTTCTCTGCTACCCAGTTGCTGGCTGGCTGCTGAATACTCCCCCCTCAGTTGCTGCTGCTGTTGCTCCAGCTACAGCCCCGGGGAGGCAGCTGGCCTGCTCCCCAGAGGAAGAAGGGAGTGAAGGACCCCAGCTCCAGCCCTTGTTGCTGAGGACACCACCACAATCACCATCTGAGCGAGGTCCCTCCTGCCTGGACATCAGACCACCACCACCTAGAGCTGCTGAGGTTGCTGCTAGGAAGCTGTTAGAGCCCCAAGGAGGAGGAGGAGGAATAGAAAAGGACCACCCGGTGCTGGGGGAACGCATGAAGGCTTTGAAGACCACTGTGGAGGGGGCATTTCTGGACTGAGTATTTTTCGAACTGTGCTCTTGTGGTGGGGATCTAGACTGTGTTTGTGGAGACACCGGGGGTGTGGCGTGGAGCCTGCCCCCGGTCTATCCGTGTTCCCCTTCGCCCCCACCACCATTGTTGCCCCCCAACAACCTCCACTGGCTGTTTTCCATCTGCCTCGACTTCCTGCCTCTGGGACTGAGCTACTCACCTGGCTTGCCACGCTCACTTCCATTGTTTGGGCCTGCAGCAGCAGCCAGCCAAACATTGACTTTCCGTACAAGTGCTCGTGGGCACACATCCCCCAACCTTGGACTGACCCCCTCTCCTTTGCAACCTTTGTCTGCCCTGCCCGTTTCCCTCTGCAGCCCTGATTGTCCTGCCCCAGCCCTGAAGCTAGCCCCTTGGTCCCTCCGCCCCATTCCCAGCTCAATTCTTTCCCCCCCTACCCTGTGGTCCCCCCAGCCCTGATTAGCCCCTCCCCTCGTGCACCCATGCCCCTTCCCATGCGCTTGTGCCTGTCCCCTGTTTGAGTTTACCCTTGTTCACTGCACTCCCTTATGCTGTTATCACCCCCAATCCCCTAGTACAGCTAGAGGAGCCGGAATTCCACTCTGAGTCGGTGACTGACACCCTCCCCTCCCTAAGTCCTTGATAGCTCCCCACGCCCATTTAGCCCTCCCCTTCTAGCACCCTCCTCCCCTGCCTGCAGCCTAGCGGGGAGGAGTGGTTGCCTTCTCTCTCTCCCCGCCCCTCGCTATTTGTCCTCCTCCACGCTCTCATTATGGCGGGGGACATGGCGGGAGAGATCCCTCACGATGATCCCACTGCCCCTCCTCCACCTGCCCCCGTGTCCATTCCCCAAATTTCTACCTCAACCGCTGCTGCCGACCCACCTGCTACTGTCACCCCCCGCTGGGGCTCCAGCAGCGGCGAGTACCTGGAAGACCTCTGCTGCTGCCACGTCCTTCGCCCCTTCCTATTCAGGGGGAGCCCCCGCAGCCGGCGGGAAAAGTCAGGGAAGAAAGAAGAGTAAGGGCTCCGCTAAAAAAACCGGGCCCTCCATGGCAGGGGCTTCCCCCAATGCCGCAGCCCTGCTACGGGCCATGGCATCCCTCCCTGCTGCTCCCTCCAGCAGCTCTGCGGGTGCCCCTCCCTCAGCCCCCAGGGCATCTGCCCAGGTGGCGGCAGCCCCCCCACCTGCCACTGCTCCTCTGACCACCGCATCCACTACCATCTATAGTGGCCAGGGCCCCTTCCCCACCTTGACCAGGAAACACGGTGTCCGTTGCCTCCTGATGCCCACGTCGCCTCACGTGGAGACCTACGTCCGGGCGCTGGCAAGGGTGGTGGGACCCACGGCCATCGTGGCAGCCTCCAAAATGTACAGAAAGGTCGTCTTCTTCCTAGCATCGGAGGCTGCCGCCCAGGAGGCCATAGAGACGGGCCTGGCGGTGGGGGGTGTTTTCATCCCCCTGGAGCCGTTGGAAGACCTGGGGGTCCAGTTAATCCTGACATCAGTCCCTCCCTTCCTGCCCAATGCCGCCCTGCTGCCTACCCTTTCTACCCTAGGGTGACCTAGCTCTGTCATCAGCCGTCTTCCATTGGGCTGCAAAGACCCCGCCCTCCGTCACGTCCTCTCGTTCCACCGGCAAGTGCGGCTTTACTGCTGCCGGCGGCACGTGACGGAGAGGCGCTCGAGGGGTTCTTCCTCGTCCCCTACCAGGAAGCCCACTACCGGGTGCATTACTCCGGATCTGGAAGCTGCTTTCAATGACCAGGTCCGTGGTGGCCACCGTGGGGACTGATCTCCTCGCGGAGCCCCTGCTACACAACCCCCAGCTTCATGAGCAGGTGGCGGAGTCCCCCATGGTGTGCCAGAGGCTGGTCTTGGCAGAAGTAACCAGGGTCAGAGACCGCCTGGACTACGACCGGGGAGACTGGCTAGCTCCCCTGACGCTCGCTCAGCGCATGGGGCTCTCCAGACCTCGCACTCCCCAGCGTGTACTCCAGGAGGTGAAGGCTGCTTTACTGCCCGCTGCTCAGGCCTACCTCGACCGGGTCCTGCGAGAGGGCATGCCCTGCCCACCCTCCACCCCAGGCCCTGTGGATCTTTTCATCGGGCCCTGCCCCATGGACCCAACCAGCCCCCCCCCCCTTTCACTGTGAGCCAACTGCACAATCTGCAGCCGGTTCTGTTCCAGACCGTGCCAAAGAAACATCTGTACACGCTCGTGCTCCACACCCTTCACTTCCTCGCCGTCGCGTCCCGCCCCGACACAAAATGGTGGGACCTCCTGCCACCTCTCGAGGGTGCCAGCCTATACTCCACCCTGGTTCCAAGTCCCGCTGGGGATATTAGTTGGTGGCTCCTTCACGGAGACATGAGAACGGGCGTGTACTTGGCGCGGTTTACCCCTATCCCAAACACCTGCCCCTTTTGTGGCATGAAGGAAACCCTGGTGCACATTTCTCTAGAGTGCGCCAGGTTGCAGCCCTATTCCGGCTCCTCTTAGATATATTATTATGGTTTTGGTTGCACTTTTCCCCTCACCTGTTCATCTATGCACTCCCCATCCTTGGCCCCCCAAAGTCGCGGGATCTCCTTATCAACCTCCTCTTAGCCCTGGCCAAACTATCCATCTACAAAACCCGGGAGAGGAGGTTGGCCAACGGGATTTCCTGCAACTGTGGGACCTATTTCCGCTCATCCGTACACTCACGCATCTGGGCAGAGTTCCTCTGGGCAGCATCCGCACAGGTAACCCAGGAAAAAAGGCGCAAAACGATTGTCTGTCGTTGCTTTCACGGAGGGAGGGAGAGAGAGGGGGGCCTGATGACATGTACCCAGAACCACCCGCAACAATGCTTTTGCCCCATCAGGCATTGGGATCTCAACCCAGAATTCCAATGGGCGGGGGAGACTGCGGGAACTATGGGATAGCTACCCACAGTGCAATGCTCTGGAAGTTGACCCTAACCTCGGTACTATGGATGCACACCGCCGAATTAATGTGCTTAGTGTGGATGCATGCACTCGACTTTATACAATCTGTTGCCAAAAATCGAATTCTGTAAAATCGGAGTAATTTTGTAGTGTAGACAGACCCTTAGAAAAGCAGCGTCTACACTACAGCTATAGCACTGTAGTTGAGCTGCTGTAGTGTAGACATAGTGAATCAGGTGGTGAGGCCACACTGCATGCTGAAAGCAGTAGAGCCAATCGGGGAGGGCACCACGGCTGCAGATGTGGCACAAATACTGATAATTATCGTTACCTGTGATTCTGCCTCTCTGAAGATGCCCTCTTCATGTCTGTAAAGAACACGGTTATTTGCTTACATTTTCAAAAATTACTTGCTGTCCAATATTCTGTGCCTCTCGAGGTGAGCCAAGTCTGGGCGCTTCTGTCGTGCCCAGAGCCCCAGTCACAGAGTGATCATCAGATGTCTCATTCCCACAACTGTTCAGTTCCAGATTTCTCAAGTCAGTAGTAAGACGCTTCCCCAGGCTGGAAACAATGCTCAGGCTGAGCACCACTGGTTTCTGAGGAGGCCCAATATGCCCTTTCATAGTGGAGCATCACACGTGGGGACCACAGGGCACTCTCCATTTGGCAGTCATTTCCCAGCAGTTCCCTTCCATTTCTTTACCTGCATCTGTAATGAGTCCCAACAAAACAACATAGATAGAACTGCTGCTTCCCCTATCCCCTATTAAATGCTGTAACATAAATGCATTGCAAACATGACTTTCTTCCAGGGCAAATAAGAGTCTGAGACAAGCAGGTCCATTTTCACTTTACCATTAGTTCCAGGGCTACAGGAACATGACATTAGCAACAAGGTACTAGAAGAATCTGTGGCCAAATTCAGCTCTGGGGTAAACATGAGCCTCTCCATTGATGTCAGAGGAGTTGCATCTTTCAATAATACATTTGGCTACTGGATCTTGCTTCAGGCAAAAATAATCCCTGATTAGTTCAATTGGTGCAAACCCTACCTTGCCCTTGTCTACTCTAAAGTTTTGTCTACTCTAAAGCTTTGTCTACATTAGTACTTTTGTTGGTCAGGGGTGTGAAAAAACACACCCCACCAACAAAACCACCAGTATGGACAGTGCTATGTCGGTGGGAGACGCTTTCCTGCCGACATAGCTACCGCCACTCATTGCAGGTAATTTAATTATGCTGGCAGGAGAACTCTCTCCTATTGGCATACAGTGGCTACATGGGACACCTTACAGCAATGCAGCTGCAGCGGTACAGCTGTGCTGCTGTAAGGTCTATAGTGTAGACATCACCTTAGGAATCAGTACTGGAGCAGCTACACTGCTTGCTGGCCACTGGTTGCTTAATCATTGCTATTCCCAAGTGTAGATAATACCTTAAAAGACAGCAGCATTACAGCCTTCCCTGTTGCTACTATCCATGGAAGCTTAAGGGTCCCAGTTTTTTCCAATATAGACATAGTCCTGGATTCTGTTTGTGTGTTTGCTACTAATTCATTGCATCACTTTGGTAAAGTCAGTTAGGTCTTATCCAACTCCACTGGAGATAGCAACAGTTGTATTACTAGTGTAAGAAGATGCTGAAGGCCACGGGTAGGGTGACCAGATGTCCCGATTTTATAGGGACAGTCCTGATTTTGGGGTCTTTTTCTTATATAGACTCCTATTAACCCCTACCCCCGTCCCGATTTTTCACACTTGCTGTCTGGTCACTCTAGCCCCACCCCCCAGCCTGGAGCCCCTCCTGCACCCCAAACCCCTCATCCCCAGCCCCACCCCAGAGCCTGCCCCCCCAGTCGGAGCCCTCAGCCCCTCCCGCACCTCAACTCCCTGCCCCAGCCTGGAGCCCCCTCCCGCACCCTGAACCCCTCATTTCTGGTCCCACCCCAGAGCCCGCACTCCCTGTTAGAGCCCTCCCTTGCTCCTGCATCCCAAGCCCCTGCCCCAGCCCAGTAAAAATGAGTGAGGGTGGGATAGAGTGAGACACCAAGGTAGGTGGAATGTAGTGAGCGGGGGCGGGGCCTTGGGGAAGGGGCGGGGCTTGGCTCGGGTGTTCGATTTTCTACCATTAGAAAGTATCAGGGGGTATAGAATCATAGAATATCAGAGTTGGAAGGGACCTCAAGAGGTCATCTAGTCCAACCCCCTGCTCAAAGCAGGACCAATTCCCAGCTAAATCATCCCAGCCAGGGCTTTGTCAAGCCGGGCCTTAAAAACCTCCAAGGAAGGAGACTCCACCACCTCCCTAGGTAACGCATTCCAATGTTTCACCACCCTCCTAGTGAAATAGTTTTTCCTGATATCCAACCTGGACCTCCCCAACTGCAACTTGAGACCATTGCTCCTTGTTCTGTCATCTGCCACCACTGAGAACAGCCGAGCTCCATCCTCTTTGGAACCCCGCTTCAGGTAGTTGAAGGCTGCTATCAAACCCCCCTCATTCTTCTCTTCTGCAGACTAAACAATCCCAGTTCCCTCAGCCTCTCCTCATAAGTCATGTGCTCCAGACCCCTAATCATTTTTGTTGCCCTCCGTTGGACTCTTTCCAATTTTTCCACATCCTTCTTGTAGTGTGGGGCCCAAAACTGGACACAGTATTCCAGATGAAGCCTCACCAATGTCGAATAAAGGGGAACGATCACGTTCCTCGATCTGCTGGCAATGCCCCTACTTATACAGCCCAAAATGCCGTTAACCTTCTTGGCAATAAAAGCACACTGTTGACTCATATCCAGCTTCTCGTCCACTGTGAACCCTAGGTCCTTTTCTGCAGAACTGCTACCTAGCAATTCGGTCCCTAGTCTGTAGCAGTGCATGGGATTCTTCCGTCCTAAGTGCAGGACTCTGCACTTGTCCTTGTTGAACCTCATCAGGTTTTTTTCGGCCCAATCCTCTAATTTGTCTAGGTCCCTCTGTATCCGATCCCTACCCTCTAGTGTATCTACCACGCCTCCTAGTTTGTGTCATCTGCAAACTTGCTGAGAGTGCAGTCCACACCATCCTCCAGATCATTAATAAAGATATTAAACAAAACCGGCCCCAGGACCGACCCTTGGGGCACTCCGCTTGAAACCGGCTGCCAACTAGACATGGAGCCATTGATCACTACCCGTTGAGCCCGACGATCTAGCCAGCTTTCTATCCACCTTACAGTCCATTCATCCAGCCCATACGTCTTTAACTTGGCAGCAAGAATACTGTGGGAGACCGTATCAAAAGCTTTGCTAAAGTCAAGGAATAACACATCCACTGCTTTCCCCTCATCCACAGAGCCAGTTATCTCATCATAGAAGGCAATTAGGTTAGTCAGGCACGACTTCCCCTTCGTGAATCCATGCTGACTGTTCCTGATCACTTTCCTCTCCTCTAAATGTTTCATAATTGATTCCTTGAGGACCTGCTCCATGATTTTTCCAGGGACTGAGGTGAGGCTGACTGGCCTGTAGTTCCCCGGATCCTCCTCCTTCCCTTTTTTAAAGATGGGCACTACATTAGCCTTTTTCCAGTCATCTGGGACCTCCCCCGATCGCCATGAGTTTTCAAAAATAATGGCTAATGGCTCTGCAATCTCACCCGCCAACTCCTTTAGCACCCTCGGATGCAGCGCATCTGGCCCCATGGACTTGTGCACGTCCAATTTTTCTAAATAGTCCCGAACCACTTCTTTCTCCACAGAGGGTTGGTCACCTTCTCCCCATGCTGTACTGCCCAGTGCAGCAATCTGGGAGCTGACCTTGTGCATGAAGACAGAGGCAAAAAAATCATTGAGTACATTAGCTTTTTCCACATCCTCGGTCGCTAGGTTGCCTCCCTCATTCAGTAAGGGGCCCACACTTTCCTTGATTTTCTTCTTGTTGCTAACATACCTGAAGAAACCCTTCTTGTTACTCTTAACATCTCTTGCTAACTGCAACTCCAAGTGTGATTTGGCCTTCCTGATTTCACTCCTGCACGCCTCAGCAATATTTTTATACTCCTCCCTGGTCATTTGTCCAATCTTCCACTTCTTGTAAGCTTCTTTTTTGCGTTTAAGATCAGCAAGGATTTCACTGTTTAGCCAAGCTGGTCGCCTGCCATATTTACTATTCTTTCTACACATCGGGATGGTTTGTTCCTGCAACCTCAATAAGGATTCTTTAAAATACAGCCAGCTCTCCTGGACCCCTTTGCCCTTCATGTTATTCTCCCAGGGGATCCTGCCCATCTGTTCCCTGAGGGAGTCAAAGTCTGTTTTTCTGAAGTCCAGGGTCCGTATTCTGCTGCTCTCCTTTCTTCCTTGTGTCAGGATCCTGAACTCGACCATCTCATGGTCACTGCCTCCCAGGTTCCCATCCACTTTTGCTTCCCCTACTAGTTCTTCCCTGTTTGTGAGTAGCAGGTCAAGAAAAGCTTTGCCCCTAGTTGGTTCCTCCAGCACTTGCACCAGGAAATTGTCCCCTACACTATCCAAAAATTTCCTGGATTGCCTGTGCACCGCTGTATTGCTCTCCCAGCAGATATCAGGGTGATTAAAGTCTCCCATGAGAACCAGGGCCTGCGATCTAGCAACTTCTGCTAGTTGCCAGAAGAAAGCCTCGTCCACCTCATCCCCCTGGTCTGGTGGTCTATAGCAGACTCCAACCACGACATCACCCTTGTTGCTCACACTTCTCAACTTTATCCAGAGACTCTCAGGTTTTTCTGCAGTTTCATACCGGAGCTCTGAGCAGTCATACTCCGCTCTTACATACAACGCAACTCCCCCACCTTTTCTGTCCTGCCTGTCCTTCCTGAACAGTTTATATCCATCCATGACAGTACTCCAGTCATGTGAGTTATCCCACCAAGTCTCTGTTATTCCAATCACATCATAGTTCCCTGACTGTGCCAGGACTTCCAGTTCTCCCTGCTTGTTTCCCAGGCTTCTTGCATTTGTGTATAGGCACTTAAGATAACTCATCGATCGTCCCTCTTTCTCAGCATGAGACAGGAGTCCTCCCCTCTTGCGCACTCCTGCTTGTGCTTCCTCCCAGGATCCCATTTCCCCACTTACCTCAGGGCTTTGGTCTCCTTCCCCCGGTGAACCTAGTTTAAAGCCCTCCTCACTAGGTTAGCCAGCCTGCTGGCGAAGATGCTCTTCCCTCTCTTCGTTAGGTGGAGCCCGTCTCTGCCTAGCACTCCTTCTTCTTGGAACACCATCCCATGGTCGAAGAATCCAAAGCCTTCTCTCCGACACCACCTGCGTAGCCATTCGTTGACTTCCACGATTCGACGGTCTCTACCCCGGCCTTTTCCTTGCACAGGGAGGATGGACGAGAACACCACTTGCGCCTCAAACTCCTTTATCCTTCTTCCCAGAGCCACGTAGTCTGCAGTGATCCGCTCAAGGTCATTCTTGGCAGTATCATTGGTGCCCACGTGGAGAAGCAGGAAGGGGTAGCGATCCGAGGGCTTGATGAGTCTCGGCAGTCTCTCCGTCATATCGTGTATCCTAGCTCCTGGCAAGCAGCAGACCTCTCGGTTTTCCCGGTCGGGGCGGCAGATAGATGACTCAGTCCCCCGGAGGAAGGAGTGCCCGACCACCACCACCCTCCTCCTCCTCTTGGGAGTGGTGGTCGTGGAATCCCCATCCCTAGGACAGTGCATCTTTTGCCTTCCAATCGGTGGTGTCTCCTTCTGCTCCCTTCCCTCAGATGGGTCATCTAGTCCACTCTCCGCAGTAGTACCTGTAGAGAGAACATGGAAACGATTGCTCACCTGTATCTCCATTGCTGGTGCATGGACGCTCCTCTTTCTCCTTCTGGAGGTCACATGCTGCCAAACCTCCTCACAATCCTTCTGTCCCTGCTGCGCCTGCTCTGAATCTTCAGAACATTGTGGCCGTAGAAGCATCTCCTGACGTCTGTCCAGGAAATCTTCATTTTCCCTTATGCAACGCAGAGTCGACACTCGTTTCTCCAGCCCTCGAACCTTCTCTTCCAACATGGAGACCAGCTTGCACTTTGTACAGACAAAGTCGCTTCTGTCCTGTGGAAGAAAGACAAACATGGCACAACCTGTGCAGGTTACAACAGCTGATCGCTCACCTTCCATATCACCGTCCTCTTAAGAGCTTCCTCAACTGTTGCAGGAACTACTCAGAGAAACCTGCAGATGAAAGCCTCAGTGCGCTCTCCCCACGCGAACTCCCAGGCAAACTCCCGCTGTTAGCCTCTGCTGTTTGCCGCTCAGCTGGTTCGCTGCTGACTGCCCTTATATACCAGTCAGGCCCACTCAAGGCCCACCTGGAACAAAGCACTCCCAATTCACACTTTTCAAACAAACAAGCAAGCAATCAAGCACACGGTCAAACTGACCAACTGTCCCAGCAGCAGGCACTCAGATACTCACCAACACAGCCCCCCAATGCAGCACTTAGCGTACCTCCTCTTGGACAGCTCCCAGGCAAACTCCCGCTGTTAGCCTCTGCTGTTCGCTGCTCCCTCTGCTGTTCGCCGCAGAGGGAGTAGCCGTGGATTAGTAGATGTTAGTCTGGATTAGCCGTGTTAGTCTGTATCCACAGAAACAACAAGGAGTCCGGTGCCCAAATAAATCCACCGGACTCCTTGTTACCATTCGAAAGTGAGCAATCCTACCACTGGGTGCCCGGGATGGGGGGACATCGCCACCATGGGGCCTCTAGCGCTGATTGGGGCGGTGGGGGGGAAAGTATGCCACCCCATACGGGGCCGCTTGGAGCCGGCACTGGGTGCCTTGGGAGCCCCGTTGCTGCGGTAGCTCCTGGGGGTCACTTGGGACAGGGCTCCAGGCACCCTCACCAGAGCCCTGGGGGCCCGCGGAGGGCCGGTAGTAAAGTGCTCTCTGTAGTAATGTGCTACTTACGGT
The DNA here is from genome assembly GCF_027887155.1 of Malaclemys terrapin pileata. Taxonomy (NCBI): domain Eukaryota; kingdom Metazoa; phylum Chordata; order Testudines; family Emydidae; genus Malaclemys; species Malaclemys terrapin. The sequence goes on from NC_071514.1 coordinate 48,188,383, forward strand.
ATACTGAGCATGCTCAGATTATCTGAGCATGCTCAGTACATCTGCTGAAGCCACTGCCCTTCACCCTGCCCTTAGCCGTAGGATTCTGCAGACTGCTTTTGACAGGGGTTAAAAAGTGGCAAAGAGGGCGAATCGGAGGAGGGGGGTGGCCAAGGTCTGAGCAGGGGGTGGAAATTTACTGGTCAGAGGGGAGGGGGGGTCAAGCAGCTGGAGGCAGCATTAGGAGAGGGGCTAAAGGGAAAATCAGGGATGGAGGGGGAGGAGGCGGAGTTAAGCCCAGGAGTGAGGTGCTGGCACAGGGTGACAGAAGGCAAAACCCAGCACAGGGGCTAGCAGTTACCCCAGTGGGACTGAGACACCAGTGCTTTGCAAAATAGTTTGTTGGGGGGGGAGGAGAGAGAGGCTTTTTTATTTGAGCAAAGTGGCTTTTTTGTATGGTCACACGAACTGAGCATGCTCAGTAACATCTGCTGAAGCCACTGCCCTTCACCCTGCCCTTATTAGCAGTGAGCAGATTTTTATGGCTATTTACATAGGGTTACCATCCTTTAGTTTTTAAAAAGGAGGACACTCCATGGGGCCCCGGCCCCGCCCCAACCCCGCCCCTTCTCCGCCCTCAGCCCCGCCCCAACTCTGCCCCCTCCCCTGAACGCTCCGCCCCCTGCTCCTCCCCCTCCCCTGCTTCCCACGAATCAAATGTTCACGGGAAGCCTGAAACAGGGAGGCAGCAGGTAGGCTGGGGCGGGGTGCGGTGCGGCTCAGTCCGGCCCTCCTGGCCGAGCGGCTCCCTTCGGTGGCCAGCTGGCCAGCCCAGGCCAAGAGGCTCTGGCCCCGGCGTCTCCCGCCTGGCTTGGCTTGGGCCCTGGCTCCCGGCCCGGCGACCCCGGCTCCCGGCCCGGCCCCGCGCCCCCGGCTTGGCACCGCGCGCCCGGCTCCTGGACCCCAGCCCGGCACCGCGCCCCCGGCTCCCGGCCCGGCACCGCACCGGCCCCGGCTCCACACCCCCAGCTCCTGCTGAGCACCGCCGGCCCCGGCCCCGGCTCGGCCCCGCACCGCCGACCCGAGCCCCAGAGGCCCTGGCCGAGCACCACTGAGCCCTCCCTCCCTCCCGATTTTCCCGGACATGTCCGGCTTTTGGGGATTTCCCCCCGGACGGGGATTTGAGCCCCAAAAAACCGGACATGTCCGGGAAAATCCGGACGTATGGTAACCCTATATTTACAGGGGTTAAAAAGGGGCAAAGGGGCGAATCGGAGCAGGGGGTTGGCCAGGGTCTGAGCAGAGGGCGGAAATTGACTAGTCGGTGGGTCAAGCAGCTGGAGGCAGGATTAGGACAGGGGCTAAAGGGCAAAATCAGGGCTGGGGAGGGGAGGAGCAAGAGTTAAGCTCGGGGTGAGGTGCCGGCAGAGGGTGACAGAGAGCGAAACCTGGCACAGGCAGGGGCACAGTGGGTAACAGTTATCCCAATCGGATTGAGACACACGTGTTTGCAAAAATTGTGGGGGGCAAAGGGGCTTTTTTTTTATTTCCCCTCTCACAGACAGCACCTCTCAGCATCGGCTTCCCAGGGATGGGTTTCATAAAGGCACAGGCATCCCAATGCCTAATCAATGCAACACTTCTTTGTCTGATCTAACCTACTGCAGCTATGTCTACACTACAAAGTTCAAAGCGCTGCCAGGGGTGCCAGTGTTCCTGGTAATCCACTTTGACGAGGGGATTAGCTCTGAGCACTGGGAACCGAGCCTGCCCACACTAGCGCTTTAAAGCGCTCAAACTTGCTGCTTTAACTTGCCAGTGTAGATAATCCCTGAGACTTAATTCAGTGAAACATTTTACATATATCCCCTCAGAAACAAAGAATCCCTTATCACTGTATCTGAATGCACAGAGTCTCCGAGCAGTTTCCCAAATTGTCTTATCTGCTGCTGAGATTTCCTGAATTCCCTGAATTTTTAAATTTAATTTTTTCTTCTCATTTTAGAGCTGACTGAATTTCGGGCCTAGCGTCAAAACTTTGTTTTGAGTCAATCCACCAATGGGGATTGCATTTTTGCAACTGTTATTTTGTCTCTCAGTCTAGCCCTTCGTGTTTTTCCACATGCCATTGGGTACAACTTGATTCTTAAATACACCTCTACACCGATATAACGCGACCCAATATAATGCAGGTTTGCATACAAGGCGGTAAAGCTCTGACACTCTGAGCAGCGTGTTAAGGGTGCCAGGCCAGGCCGGGGCCGAGGGGTTGGATAAGTGGCAGAGGGTCTCGGGGGCAGTCAGGGGCTCCCCCTCCCAGGGTCTGGGAGGCAGGAGCTGTGGGGGGGGGCACCTTTGGGGGCCCCGCAGTCCCAGAGTGGCCCTGGGGATTAGCAGGGGCCGGGAGCAGCCCGCTCCGCTTCCCTCACCCCGCCCCCAGCCGTGTCGCTTGGGGCACGGGGGGTTGGGGGAAGGGATCCCTCTTGTACTCACCGGCAGCAGCGGAAGTGGAGCAGCCCGGCCCCAGCCTGCTCCACTCTGCCACCTCCCAGCCGCAGCGCTCCCCTTCCCGCCACAGGTGAGTACTTTCCCCAGCTCCCCCCCCCTCCCCCCAGCTGGGGCCAGGGCAAGGAAAGTGGAGCAGGCTGGGGCCGCGTCGCTCCGCTTCCTGCTGCTGGTGAGTGCGGGGGGCGTCCTTTCCCCAACCTCCCCACACTCACCGACGGCGGGAAGCGGCGCGCCGCGGCTGGGAGGTGGCAGAGTGGAGTGGGCTGGGGCCGGGCTGCTCTGCTTCCCGCTGCTGCCGGTGAGTGCCTGTCAGGAGGTGGAGGTGTAGACAGGGGGGCTAGGTAGGAGGTGGGGTCCTGGGGGTGATTAGGGACGGGAGTCTCTGTAGGGGGCGGTCGGGGAACAAGGAACAAGTTTGATATAACGCGGTCTCACCTATAACACGGTGAGATTTTTTGTCTCCCGAGGACCACGTTATATCGGGGTGGAGGTGTATTCAATAAAGGCAGTATACTATCTCCTATAACGTCTTTCTCCCTGGAAAAAAATCTATTGTAATTTTTGCAGAAAATTAGAACTGCCATCATAGGTCAGACCAATAGTCCGCCTAATCTAGTATTCTGTCTTGTGACAATGGCCAATGCCAGGGGCTTCTAAGGGAATTATCAGACCAGGCAATGACTCAGTGAACCATCCCATTGTCCACTCCCAGCATCTGGCAGTCAAAGGATGGTTTAGGGACATGCAGAGCATGGACCTGCAGCCCTGATTATCTTGGCTAATTGCCAATGTACTTATCTGAGGACTGATCTAATTCTTTGTTCAACATATTCATAGTTTTGCCTTTCAAAATATCATGAACACACAGCTACAACCCCAAGATACCTTTACAACCACAAGAATTCTAAAACCATGAGTTACACACCCTCGAGTCAAGAAATTTTAATAAATAAATGATGTCTTTTTTTTATGTGTCTCTTTGTTCCTGAGCCTGTAGGGTGCAGTAAGGCCAGTTCCAATGCCTTGAGCCTAAACACCTGAATGAATCTTAGTCTACCCTCATACTGTTCCTGTTACCTCTCCCAAACATTTCATATATCTAAGGCCATATCTACACTTTAAGTGTGTGTTAACTCAAGTTATGTCAGCATAGAGTCACTATGGTTACTATCAGAGGGGTAGCTGTGTTAGTCTGAATCTGTAAAAAGCAACAGAGTCCTGTGGCACCTTTAAGACTAACAGAAGTATTGGGAGCATAAGCTTTCGTGGGTAAGAACCTCACTTCTTCAGATGCAAGTAATGGAAATCTCCAGAGCCAGGTATAAATCAGTATGGAGATAACGAGGTTAGTTCAATCAGGGAGGGTGAGGTGCTCTGCTAGCAGTTGAGGTGTGAACACCAAGGGAGGAGAAACTGCTTCTGTAGTTGGATAGCCATTCACAGTCTTTGTTTAATCCTGATCTGATGGTGTCAAATTTGCAAATGAACTGGAGCTCAGGAGTTTCTCTTTGGAGTCTGGTCCTGAAGTTTTTTTTTGCTGTAAGATGGCTATCTTTACATCTGCTATTGTGTGGCCAGGGAGGTTGAAGTGTTCTCCTACAGGTTTTTGTATATTGCCATTCCTGATATCTGACTTGTGTCCATTTATCCTCTTGAGTAGTGATTGTCCAGTTTGGCCAATGTACATAGCAGAGGGGCATTGCTGGCATATGATGGCATATATAACATTGGTGGACGTGCAGGTGAATGAGCCGGTGATGTTGTAGCTGATCTGGTTAGGTCCTGTGATGGTGTTGCTGGTGTAGATATGTGGGCAGAGTTGCCATCGAGGTTTGTTGCATGGGTTGGTTCCTGAGTTAGAGTTGTTATGGTGCGGTGCGTGGTTGCTGGTGAGAATATGCTTCAGGTTGGCGGGTTGTCTGTGGGCAAGGACTGGCCTGCCTCCCAAGGTCTGTGAAAGTGAGGGATCATTGTCCAGGATGGGTTGTAGATCACTGATGATGTGTTGGAGAGGTTTAAGCTGAGGACTGTAGATGATGGCCAGTGGAGTTCTGTTGGTTTCCACCCCACCATCAACCTCAGCCTGGACCAGTCTACACGGGAGGTCCACTTCCTAGACACCACCATACAAATAAGCGATTGCCACATTAACACCACCCTATACCGAAAACCCACCGACCGCTACGCCTACCTTCATGCCTCCAGCTTCCACCCCGGTCACACCACACAATCCATCGTCTACAGCCAAGCACAATCGCATCTGCTCCAACCCCTCAGACAGAGACCAACACCTACAAGATCTTCACCAAGCATTCTCAAAACTACGATACCCACACAAGGAAATAAAGAAACAAATCTACAGAGCCAGACGTGTACCCAGAAGCCTCCTGTTACAAGACAAGCCCAAAAGAGAAACCAACAGAACTCCACTGGCCATCACCTACAGTCCTCAGCTTAAACCTCTCCAACGCATCATCAGTGATCTACAACCCATCCTGGACAATGATCCCTTGGGAGGCAGGCCAGTCCTCGCCCACAGACAACCCGCCAACCTTAAGCATATTCTCACCAGCAACCATGCACCGCACCATAACAACTCTAACTCAGGAACCAACCCATGCAACAAACCTCGATGCCAACTCTGCCCACAAATCTACACCAGCAACACCATCACAGGACCTAACCAGATCAGCTACAACATCACCGGCTCATTCACCTGCACGTCCACCAATGTTATATATGCCATCATATGCCAGCAATGCCCCTCTGCTATGTACATTGGCCAAACTGGACAGTCACTACTCAAGAGGATAAATGGACACAAGTCAGATATCAGGAATGGCAATATACAAAAACCTGTAGGAGAACACTTCAACCTCCCTGGCCACACAATAGCAGATGTAAAGGTAGCCATCTTACAGCAAAAAAACTTCAGGACCAGAATCCAAAGAGAAACTGCTGAGCTCCAGTTCATTTGCAAATTTGACACCATCAGATCAGGATTAAACAAAGACTGTGAATGGCTATCCAACTACAGAAGCAGTTTCTCCTCCCTTCTTCACACCTCAACTGCTAGCAGAGCACCTCACCCTCCCTGATTGAACTAACCTCGTTATCTCCATACTGATTTATACCTGGCTCTGGAGATTTCCATTACGTGCATCTGAAGAAGTGAGGTTCTTACCCACGAAAGCTTATGCTCCCAATACTTCTGTTAGTCTTAAAGGTGCCACAGGACTCTCTGTTGCTTTTTGTGGTTACTATGTCACTTGTGTGCATGCCTCCTGGATTCCTTGTCTCAGCAGTCAGGGCAGGGCCGGCACCAGGCACCGGTGGAAAGGGGCGGCACGTCCAGGTCTTCGGCGGCAATTCGGCGGCGGGTCCCTCAGTCCCTCTCGTCTGCCGAAGACGAAGAGAGGGAGTGAAGAACTCGCCGCCGAACTGCCACCAAAGAATGAAGCGGTGCGCTTGAGCTTCCACCAAAGTGCCGCCGATCTGCTTTTTTTTTTTTTTTCACTTCGCCGCTTGGGGCGGCAAAAAAGCTGGAGCTGGCCCTGAATCAGAGTACTCACCAGAAGCACTTATATAGATTGAGAGTGAGGTGCACCATGAATAGATATCCCACTGTATTTTGGGAAGCTTTGGTTTGGCAGTGTATGCTGGGTAGCACATCCTTACAGATTGCAATTTCTTACACATGTGTGTGTGTGAAAATGCTATCTGTAGAATGGGGCTACCTGCAGCAGCGACAAGTCCAACTATGCTAAAAAAGGCCATCTAACATAGCTCAGTGGTTCTCAAAGTTGGTCCGCCGCTTGTTCAGGGAAAGCCCCTGGCGAGCCGGGCCGGTTTGTTTACCTGCCACATCCGCAGGTTCGGCCGATCGCAGCTCCCACTGGCTGCGGTTCGCTGCTCCAGGCCAATGGGGGCTGCAGGAAGGGCGACCAGCACATCCATCGGCCCGCGCCGCTTCCCGCAGCCCCCATTGGCCTGGAGTGGCGAACTGCGGCCAGTGGGAGCCATGTTCGGCCGAACCTGTGGATATGGCAGGTAAACAAACCGGCCCGGCTCGCCAGGGGCTTTCCCTGAACAAGCAGTGGACCGGCTTTGAGAACCACTGATGTAGCTAATTCAAGCAGTCACACACGTAAAACCAAACTGATAGCTTTCTTTAACAGTGTAACAAGCCTTGTGGATGAGAGGCAGTGCTTGACATGGTCTATCTTGCCTTTAGTAAGGCTTTTGATACTGTCTCCCATGACCTTCTCATAAACAAACTATGGAAATGCAACCTAGATGGAGCTAAAATAAGATTGGTGCAAAACTAGTCGGAAAACAGTTCCGACAGTAGTTATCAGTGATTCACAGGCTGAAAGGACTGAGTCAAGCTGAAAGGGTATAACAAGTGGGGTTCTCCAGGGATCAGTTCTGGATATGTTTCTATTCGAAATCTTAATCAATGATTGAGATAATGGCATAGAGTACAATTATAAAGTTTGTGACTGATAACAAGCTGCATGCATACAAAATGGGAAATGACTTCCTAGGAAAGAGTACTGTGGAAAGGGTTCTGGGGGTCATAGTGGACCACAAGCTGAATATGAGTACTGTGGAAAGGGATCTAGGGGTCCTAAGAGACCACAAGCTGAACGAGTGAACAGTGTTGCAAAAAAAACCAGAACATCACTCTGGGATGTCCACTCTACTCCTCCCTGATTTAGGCCTCAACTGGAGTATTGTGTCCAGTTCTGGGCACCACATTTCAGGAAAGATCTGGACAAATTGAAGAGAGCCCAGAGAAGAGAAAAAAAAATTAAGATCTAGAAAACATTACTTATGAGGGAAGTAGCATCTTTTTACAAAAGCTGTTTCTTACAATCTACATGTATAAATAACTGCTACAGATAGCACATTTCTACAGTAGCAATTTCACATATATTACAGTGCAACAAACTGCTACCTGTAGGCATTTGCTACATCCGGTAGCAGTTTACTACAATAGCAGTTTCTTACAATCCATTCTGTATCAGTAACTGCTATCTATAGCACATTCCTACGCGGAGCAGTTTAATACACTACACCTGCCCGGTAGCCTCTTGCACTCCTCTCCCACCGAAGCCCCGCCGCGTACCTACCTGGGTCTCTCCCAGCCTCGGCCGCAGGCAGCGTCCCTTCTCCATGACAACACAGGGGCGGGATCACTTCCGGGAATGGGGAAGAAGCGAAAGTCAATCACCGGAAGGGATTTGGCCGGGACGGCAGAGACGAAGGGACAAACTACCTCAAGGCCTCGGCATTTGCTTGCCTCCTAGCAACCCGCGGCGGGAACTTCAGGGTGAACAGTGCTAGGTCAACAGAATTCTTCAGTCAGCCTAGCTACCAACTCTGGGACAGGTGGATTAACTACAACACAGTGATAGGCAAACCCCTTCTGGCACTGGAGTGAGTATCTCTACCCTGCAGCGCTGCTGCAGCATTTCTAGCGCAGCCATAGTTTGTACCCTAAAGGAACTGACAATGTAATAGGGTACTGAGACTACAGATTAGATATGTATAATATACTGGGTACCGCGTACTCTCCTCTACTTGTAAATGGCTGAACCTCACCCCCAGAAGAAACTAAAGGCTCTATAAACACCCTTTAGAACAGTGGTTTTCAAAACCTATGGTCCGTGGAGATTGCCAAAGGGGTCTGTACCACCATTTGAAAACAATTTTAGGGGTCTGCAAATGAAAAATAGGATGAAAACCACTGCTCTAGAAGGCTATTTATTTTGTATCTCCCCCTCTGAGTAGCATTGGAATTGTCCATTATCATTTCTCTTTCTTCATGAAATACTATACAGCTTAAAGAATTAATTACAAAAACAGAATCCATTAAATGAAAATCAGATTCACTGTGTGTTTCTATGGTGTAATGGTTAGCACTCTGGACTTTGAATCCAGCAATCTGAGTTCAAATCTCGGTAGACCCTTATTTGTTTGCAGTGTGTTGCTAAGGGGTCTGAGGTGGGACTCCCAGTAATGTGTGTGAGTCCCTGCACATACTTTTGGGGCTCAATGTGCTTATGTCTGCACTAATCTCACCAGGAGAGATTGTGGCCTATGGAGACCAAAGCCCTTGTATATTTCAAGGCTCCTGCTGTATTAAACGCCTTTGTTGTGTTACCTCATCTATTGCCATCACAAAGAGCTGCTGGTCACTCACACAGACATTTCACTGCCTCCAGCACTCCTAGGGAGCGTGTGACACTGTAGTCAAGAGGCAGAGCACCTTTCAGTGATAGGGAATGGAAGTGACCAGGTACCAATTCTCCAGGACAACCAACAACTCTGAGGAAAGGTAAAACCAGCAAATTTTGTTGTAAGTGGGGTTGGTGTGTGCAGCTTTAGCAACAAATCCATAGGGGGGTCCAATTGTCAAAATTTCCACTTATATGCCTTAAATATCTGCTTTAGGCAACCATCTATGTTCTGGAAATTAATTCTCTCTCTGAAACATATAGAGCATGACAGATCAGATTAATACGTTGTGTGAGGATCAGATGCTGAATAGAATTGTTAATATTTTAAAATAAAAGCTGCTTAATTGATTGATCCTTTTTCATTGTAATAATTATGCTGATAAAGTCAATTATCTAGCAAAACTTCCTCCCATGGGATCCCAGAGAGCTTTGCAAACAATATAAAGAAAATAATCAGAAAAGATATAGGTAGTATGTACTTATATCATAAAACAATAGCATTAAACAAGCCTAGAAATGTTGGGCCCAATCCTGTGTGGAAATTCTGTTGACCCTAATGGGAGTTCTGCACAAGGAGGGTTTGTGGGATCAGATCTTCTAGCTAGTGCTTGTATATATACTTCTCACGTGTTTATCATGAGTGCATAGTTCTAATATGAAATAGCATAACTAGCATGGATGCACTGCACTGTCAGCACTTATACTGGCACTATCCCATTGCTTCTAGGCCTGTTGTTTAATCTCAGTTAACTCACACAATTAACTCAAAAAAATGAATTGCACTGTTAAACAATAGAATACCAATTGAAATTTGGATGCTTTTCTACATTTTCAAATATATCTATTTCAATTATAACACAGAATACAAAGTATATAGAGCTCACTTTATATTATTGATTACAAATATTTGCACAGTAAAAATAACAAAAGAAATAGTATTTTTCAATTCCCCTCAGACAAGTACTGTAGTGCAATCTCTTTATCATGAAAGTGCAACTCACAAATATAATTTTTTTGTTACATAAGTGCACTCAAAAACAAAACATTGTAAAACTTTGGAGCCTACAAGTCCACTCAGTCTTACTGCTTGTTCAGCCAATAGCTAAGAGAAACAAGTTTGTTTACATTTACAGGAGATAATGCTGCCCACTTCTTAATTACAATGCAACATGAAAGTGAGAACAAGCGTTCTCATGGCATTGTTGTAGCTGGAGTCACAAGATATTTGCGTGCCAGATGCACGAAAGATTCATATGCCTCTTCATGCTTCGGCCATCATTCCAGAGGACATGCTCGTTAAAATAATAATGCGTTAATTAAATTTGTGACTGAACTCCCTGGGGGAGAACAGTATGTCTCCTGCTCTGTTTTACCCACATTCTCCCATATATTTCATGTTATAGCAGTCTCAGATGATGACCCAGCACATTGTTCGTTTTAAGAACACTTTCACTGCAAATTTGACAAAATGCAAAGAAGATACCAATGTGAAATTTCTAAAGATAGCGACAGCACTTGACCCAAGATTTAAGAATCTGAAGTGCCTTCCAAAATCTGAGAGGGATAAGGTGTGGAGCATGCTTTCAGAAGTCTTGAAAGAGCAACACTCTGATGTGGAAACCACAGAACACGAAAAAGAAACCAAAAAAGAAAATCAACTTTCTGCTGGTGGCATCTGACTCAGATGATGAAAATGAACATGCATCAGTCCACACTGATTTGGATCATTATCAATCAGAAACTGTCATCAGCGTGGACCCATGTCCTCTGGAATGGTGGCTGAAGCATGAAGGGATGTATGAATCTTTAGCACATCTGGCATGTAAATATTTTGCGACACCAGCTACAACAGTGCCATGCAAACACCTGTTCTCACTTTCAGGTGACATTGTAAACAAGAAGCAGGTAGCATTATCTTCTGCAAATGTAAACAAACTTGTTTGTCTGAGCAATTGGCTGAACAAGAAGTAGGACTGATTGTTTTATTTTTGAATGCAGGGTTTTTTGTACAGAATTCTACATTTATAAATTCAGCTTTGATGATAAAGAGATTGCACTATAGTACTTGTATTAGATTAATTGAAAAATACTATTTCTTTTGTTTTTTTTACAGTGCGGATATTTGTAATCAAATAAATATAAAGTGAGCAATATACACTTTGTATTCTGTGTTTTAATTAAAATCAATATAGTTGAAAATGTGGAAAACATCCAAAAATATTTAACAATAATAGAATACCATTTATTTGATCACATAATTAATCACAATTAATTTTTTAATCGTTTGACAACCTTAATTGCTTCATTTACCAAGAGTTCCATTCTCTAGTGTACACACAGCATAGACCACAGGGAACCAGTGCAGCAATCCTCTCTTCCTCTCTTTGGACCTGATCCTATGAGGTACTGAGTGAGCTTCAACATCAGTGGGACTTGGGAGGCACTCAACACCTTGTGGGAGTTACTCAGCATCTCACGGGATCGGGCCCCTTCTCAGCAAACATTCATAAAGGTGATGTGCAAAGGGAAAGGCCTAAGCATACCATTTCTGTGTTTTCCCTCTGATTTCCCTGTTGTGTGTGTTTCTTTGTGGGGTAATATATCTGAGGGTTTTGTTTCCAGGGTTCTAGCTCATTTCAGTAACATACTGCTAGTGCTGGACGAGATGCCAAACTTCCCTGAGGAGCTCCAAGGGGCAAAGAAAGGGATTCTGTATCTCACACAGTACAAAGTAAGGATCCAGACTCTAAATCTAATTATTTACATCATGCCAAACGATGTTGTGTCTGAACACCTGGCAAAACTACAAAAGCCATAAGCCAGCCACACAAACAGGAAATTAATATGGGGTGTCACAACGCTACATCACTGCTTTAGCAAACTGCATGGCAGCTGAAGGAAGGAGCATGGATTGTGTTCATGTGGATAGACTGTTAATTTGCAGTTGAAGCAGCTATGTAAATTACTGCTTTAATAAAGAACCAGTTTAGTTTACATAAGAAAATTTTCCCAGCATGTTATTTAGAGATATGATAGTTTTTGCTAACATAACTACACAGGTAAGAGCCCTAGTTTAGACAATTATAGCAATACAAAAGTAGTTATACCGGTATAGATTTTGCTAGTTAGGGGAAACAGCATACACTATCCTGGTATAAGTACTTCTATAATTGCATCTATACTAGGAGGGTTTTACTGGTTTAACTATACTGGTAAAACCCAGTAGCATAAATCAGGCCTGATAAAACAACTCTCATGTTATTACCCAGCATGCAGTACATGAAACAACAGCTATGATTTTGCTTTCTGTGTGCTGTACCTTTAAGTTCTCTGGAGGCAGCTGCCATTTTGCATTAATTTCAGATGCAGCCTGTTACAGAAGAGACATACACACTCTCCTCTCTCCTGAAGACTTTCCTTTTTTCCTTCTGTTTTGTTGGTTTCCTTTAATGTTAAAGTCATTTCTACTGAACGTATGGTTGTTCTTTGTCAAGGCAAAACACAACATACTGGTACACCCTAATGTTGCTCTCCTTTCTGCCCACATGTCTTAGAATATATTATTTCCGGAGGGTGGGTATGATCATGCACATGCTGTTGCAAAGTGATGGATTTTCCATTTCTTCCTGGCAATGGTGAGATTGATGGATATTGTAATCTCCCAGGGAAGGGATTCAGCAGTAGTGGGCCAGCAGCTGAGAAATTTCCATTTCACACTTCCATGACTCTTGCTTGTTTCATGGACAATTCCATGTTTGCCGGTGAGCAAAGCTGTTGTAGTAACTACTGTTGACAGGGAAAGAGGTGATTCCTCAGAAGGTAGGCAAAGCCCACTGATTGCCATGAAGATTAGCATGAAGCTCTAGAACTTGCAGAGGGATCCAGTATAGTTAGTAGAGCAGTGGGATTACAGGTTTGCATTGGTGTCAGCTGCTTAGCTGCATCTTGCTTATCATCTCCAGCATTGGCACCTCCCTAGGTCTCTCCCTTCCCTTTCTGATCACACTCCCCAAATAAGCAACAAAGCTCAAAGCAATACTCTTCCTGAACCAGTTCTTGTCTCTGTTTCCCTAGATGATATTCCAGCACAAGGACAAGGGCTCCACGACCATCCGCTTTCCACTTCAGCTCCTGGGGGACTGTATGATAGGGGAGGAGCTGAGCTCCAGACAGCAATATATCAAAGGGACTATTAGTATGTGTCGTACCTTACCATGCCCAGGACCCTACTGCTGCCACATGTCATTGTGTCTCCTGTCACACTTACTCTGAATGAAGAGAAGCAGATGGATATTAGCAGATATTGCCTGTGAGGCTGTAGAGAGGTCTACATGCAGGTGTATTTACCAGGAGAAGGCCATATCCTGCTATCATTTTGATGATCACTTTAAACAGGGCATGGATTATTCATCACAAATATAAAACCACGATTACATCTGATTTCCAGGGGGTCTGAACCCAACTCCCTTGCACTCAGCTGAGGGCAATGGAGGACCATCCCCTAGAAACAGGAAGCGAGGGCTGGGATAAAACCCAGGATGTCCATACATCTTGGATTAACCAGCCATCATTTTCAGTTAGGATAGAAAATACATTACTCACACACGCATGCATCCCTCAAAAAATATCTTCAGAGGATATTTACCCCAGATGAATTTATCGGCTAACTGTGTGTCACAGGTTTTCCGCACATTATCAGTTCCTCAGAGTTATTTAGATGCCCAACTCCTATTGGTTTCTATGGGAGTTAGGTGCCTAAATACCATTGAGGATCTGGGCCCAAGTAACTACTTACAGCAGGTGATTGGACTCAGGACTCCTGTGTTCTATCCCCAACTCTACCAGCTACTTACTGTGTCGTGTTGGTCGCTTCTGTGCCTCAGCTCCTCCCAGAGGGGTAATGATACCTATTCCACAGGCTGGTTGAGAAACTTGGTGATTGTAAAGTGCATTGAGATCCTGAGAGGAGAACTGCAAAGGATCATTGTGTGTAGCACTAAAAGAACAGACATGATATAAGAGTGACCACTCCCTTTCATCAGGTTCATTTGAGGGTAGTCCAAGGATTGCCTCACAGGTGTAGTTTCTGTGTTGTATTCATGTCAGCATAACGACAGGGAAAGGAACCATGGAACAGTGGGAGGGAAGATCATGGGAGTAGGAAAAATAACATGGTTCAAAGAGATGAGGAAACAGGGACAAAAGAGCAAACTGGAGAAAGAGGAAATGTCTCTGGTGAAGGAACATCAGGTGACTTGACTCATGGGCTCACTATAATCTCATCCACTTAGCTTCCAGTCAAGGTGTTCTCACCTTCAAATTCATCTTCCTGTATGAAGCCACTGATTGCCTGAATATGATCAAAACCCTGTCTTCAGCAGGTGAGGCTCTTGATGGTTCTGCATAATGCCAAAAGTCTGATGGTTGTTTTATACACATGTAGGAAGGCAAGGTCCTAGCTCCAAAGGGCTTACAATGTATATGCCAGATTCTGATACCTGTCCTTTCATTATACTGCAAGAGCAGTCTTATTGAAGCTAATAAAATTACTTGTGGACCAGTGTGCTTCTAAATCAGAACAAGGTCACCACAACTGCCCTATAAGGGCAGTACAGACAAAAGGATGCAATATAAAAGCCAAATGATTGACCAGTGTGGGCTGGTACATGCCTTGTGGCTCTTATGCCCTACACAAACACAAGGAGTTGTGTTAATGGGTACGTTACCATTAGGGTGACCAGATGTCCCGATTTTATAGGGACAGTCCCAATATTTGGGGCTTTTTCTTATATAGGTGCCTATTCCCCCCCCCCCCCCCCCCACATCTCCTGTCCTGATTTTTCACACTTTCTATCTGGTCACCCTAGTTACCATTATAACAGCTGTGGAGTCTGACTCTCGACACTACTAAGGGTCTTTAGAAAATCCGTGGGAGTTAGGTATCTTAAGACCTTTGAGGATCTGGGCCTGAATGTCTCACATATATTGATGACTTTATTCTCCCAGCACCATTAAAGTAGGGCATTATCATCCCAAGTGAATAACCCTCTCCTCTTCCTTCACAACCACAGATCCCATCCCACATGTGAAACAGCCAGGAAGAGAGACAACTGTGGAACCAACAAGCCACATGCCAAGCATCTGCACTCACTCAGGGTACATCTACACTACAGGGGGGAGTCGATTTAAGATATGCAAATTCAGCTACGTGAATAGCGTAGCTGAATTTGACGTATCGCAGCCGACTTACCCCGCTGTGAGGACGGCGGCAAAATCGACTTCTGCGGCTTTCTGTCGGCGGCGCTTACTCCCACCTCCGCTGGTGGAGTAAGAGCGCCGATTTGGGGATCGATTGTTGCGTCCCGATGGGATGCGATAAATCGATCCCCGAGAGGTCGATTTCTACCCGCCGATTCAGGCGGGTAGTGTAGACTTAGCCTCACTGTGCTCAGGGATACTGATTCAACCCAGTGCCTGAACCCAACTGCCATGCACACTCAGGGTCCCTCTCTTCATCTCCTGTACTCAGTTTCTTTTGCCTCTTGCAAAGGACAGGGGGAAGTGCTGCTACAATTTTTTTCTGACCCTTTGCAGTATGGAGCTCTAAAGATTCCTTCTGTTTTGCTTCTCACACCTTGTGGTCAGACTTGTTACGGGTGATGTTCCTGTTCTGAACTGACGCAGCACCCTTTTACCATATTTCCTAGTCTAAATATCCAAAAGGTGCCTAACTCCCTTAGGCATCTTGACATTTCCCAGCCCTTATCTATATCTTATGCTCCATCTTTGGTTTTGTTTATGGTATGATGCAAGTTTCAGAAACCTTTCCATGGATGCAGATGGTAGGACTGGTTAGGCAGGTGAAGAAGTTTCACAGAGGTTGTATAGAATATTTGTCAAGATAATTAACACTCCAAGGGTTGACTGGCATGTTGGCTGGATTTCCCAAGCTCCTGCATGAAGTTGGGCCCAGATCCACACACACATTTAGGCTCCTAGCTTCCACCGATTTCAATAGAGAGACAAGGGGAGTGAGGCGCCTAAACCTTTTGTTGGACCAATTTCTGTTGGTGAAAGAGACAAGCTTTTGACTTATGCAGAGCTCCTTCTCTTCTTCACAGAGCCCAGAGCTTTGTGTGAGCTTGAAAGCTTGTTTCTTTCATCAGCAGAAGTTGGTCCAACAAAAGATATTACAATAGAACCTCAGAGTTACGAACACCAGAGTTACAAAAACTGACCTGGCAACCACACACCTCATTTGGAACCAGAAGTACAGCATGCAATAGGCAGCAGCAGAGACCAAAAAAACCCAAAAAGTATGTAAATATTGTATAGTGTTAAATGTAAACTACTAAAAAAAAAAAATAAAGGGAAAGCAGCATTTTTCTTCTGCATAGTAAAGTTTAAAAGCTGTATTAAATCAATGTTCAGTTGTAAACTTTTGAAAGAACAACCATAATGTTTGTTCAGAGTTACAAATAACCTCCATTCCTGAGGTGTTCGTAACTCTGAGGTTCTACCATACCTCACTCATCTTGTCTCTCTAATATCCTGGGACCAACATGCTCACAACACTGAATTTCAAGGGAAGTGAAGCGCCTAAATACCTTTGTGGATCTGGTTTTTGATATTTAGGATTCTGTAATTTACATGACAGTAATTACTACATAATAATGATCATACCTGCAGATGAGACAATTAGGAATTTGTCTAACAGTTGTTGAAACCCTTGGCTAAGCATCAAATATATGGATCTCTATCCCCAGATATCTGAGTGGGTGTAAACACCCACAGAGGAGGAACTAGTTAGCATGATAAAGTAGGGGCCAGAACTAGAGCAAACAGTTGAGTATAGCTAGTACTTATGGGATATGATGACATTAAGTCAGATAAAATTTATGTTACCAGGAAAAACTTTCTGACCCCGAAGGATCTATTAGCCTGAGGCATAAGTCAGGGTCAGTCATCTCCCATGAACCCTCTCATGGCAAGGATTTTTTTCCAGAGCTTTAGCACCAGTCCTTAATACAAGGATCCTCTTCCTAGCACTGATCTATGCCCTGCGTTTTCCACCTCATATTCTCCTACCTGACGCTGCTTTGGTGCAGATAGAATTCACCGATGTAGTTTGTCAGTATGTTTAATTAAAAGTGTTTAATTTTTGACTGGTTAGAATCTGGACTTCTTGGGTTCTAGTGTCTGCCCTATCACTGACTTCCCCTCTCTGTACCTTAGTTTAATTCGTAGGAAAATCAGTCCTCCACACTCTGCCACCAGTTCTAAAGTAGCTGGATGTTTCTGCACACAGGCTCAGTGGTGCAATAGTTAACAATGTTGCCATCACTGTTATCATTGAGCTTTAGAGTCAATAACCTAGTAAGATGCCGGGGGGCAAAGGTATTGTTTCAGGCTGCATGCAGACTCAGGGAGGCACCACTGAACTGGCTTCTGTTCAAAAGGTTGTCTTCAAAACTACAATGTCTAGAAAATGTAATTACCTTTTCAGTGAACATTTAAATTCTGCAGAATCGATTAGAGCCACAGAGGAGTGTTGGTACAGCATCCTGGCTCAGTCCAACTCCTGCTCCCAGTGCTTGAGGAGATTCAGTGCTGTGGCATCATGGGGATTAGTGCCTTGTAAATCTTTCCAACAGCTAGATTTGTACTTGCAAAGCACTGTGAGACTCACAGTTTAAAGGTACTAGACACATGCAAAGGATTTATTTTTACTAACATGATTTTCTTTCTGCTTGCTAAATATACAGATACATTAAGAGAGGCTGCTAATCTTCAGGACTATCCAACAGCCTCCATCTACACCTACACCCACCCATCAGCACCTCGGGTTCCCCGTAAGCATTGAAACGTTTTCACCCTGGTTACGTGAAATATCCTCCAAACTTCCAGCTGGAGCCTGAGAGAGGAGAGAACCATGGGCCCATCCAATGCTCATAGAAGTCAGTCAAAATCTTTCCATTGACTTCAAAGACTTTGGATCAGGCCTTCTATATCCAGGTTCTTTCATTCCTGGGTTACCCCACACTGTGCTCCACTAGCAGTATTGTTGGTAGTGTGAAGGGCTCAGCCTTTCTCAGATGAGAGAAGAGCTCAGTTACCTTCTTCATTCACACCTGGGCTTCCCCACCCAGCCCTGTGGGCCCATGCTTTCCTGACATGAATCCTGAGCTATCGTAGGGTTAAATTCCTCCCTAGGATGTGCTTTTGCCACTCCCATTGCTCTCAGTGATCAGCAGTCTGCCCTTAATATTTGTTAAAGTTGGCCCATGTTCTGTTCTGTTCTGTGTAGATTCTCACAGTGCACTCATCACTGTAGTATCTGAGCACCTTCCAGTAGCACATTAAGCAACATGACTAAATCTGTTACATATCTGTTGAAATCAATGACTCATAATTAGGGCCTAGACCTGCAAGATGCTGAGCACTCAATTCCCATTGGAGTCTGTGGGAGTTGAAGGCACTCAGAGACTTACAGTACCTCAGCACCTCTCAGGATTGGGACCTCAGAGCAGTAATAAAGTGCATTATTGGAGCCCCAGCACCAGTAGAGGAACTTCTATTCCATAGTCATTTGGTGAAACTGCCTTGGGGTAGCTCAGTTTTTCCTTCAGAGCTATTTCCCAGGATAAGCTAGATCTTCACCGAGGAACTCCTCTGAAGCCCGGAAATCAGTAAGGAATAGAAAACGAAGAATGTGAGAGAGAAAGAGTTCCATTTGGACTGTTCAGCTCAGGCACTCACATGTTATAACCCAGAGCAAGTAGCATGTCAGCACTAAACTGAAAGAGGGTACTGGGCGGAGGCTTCAGCTAAGGTGGGATCTCTGTTCACACCTGAGATGCTGAAAGGTTTCTGTTCTCCCTGGGCAGGTTTGCTCAACACACTTCCATATTGGCCACCCCCCTATCCTGGCCCACCAGAGTTACCCCCACCCTACTCTGAAGTGGAGTCAACAAGCCCAAGAGGTAAGTCAGCACAAGGGCACACAGGGTGTCACACAGCTGTAAGTCACCTCGCTGGCTCCCTGATAGATAAGGCTCAGCTCCTCCCAGCGTGATCCACAACTGCAGGGCCGGCTGAAACATCTCAGCAGCTTTCTTCACACCTGCCCCCACAAGCTGCAAGAACTAAGATTCAGGGGGAATCCTCCCTGTGACTTCAGCATCAAACTTCTCTCCTATCTCAGTGAGGGAGGTTGAGACCCATGGCATGGTTGATAATATGACATGCGTGTTGTGGAAGGAGTTTGGGATGGATGTTCTCTGTACACAGGTACTCAGAGGATCTAGTTGGAACCTCATCTAGAGCTTTGACAAACGGGGAGACCTCCCAATTCCCCAGGGGATGCAGCTTATTACCACCACAGAAGTCTCAGTCAGTACAAAGCAGCTCATATTCCACCCCACATGACAGCGCAGAGTTACCAATGCAGAGAGGATTTAGGCCAGGGGTAGGCAACCTATGGCACGTGTGCCGACACGCGAGCTGATTTTCAGTGGCACTCACACTGCCCAGGCCACTGGTCCAGGGGGCTCTGCATTTTAATTTCATTTTAAATGAAGCTTCTTACACATTTTAAAAATCTTATTTACTTTACATACAACAACAGTTTAGTTATATATTATAGACTTATAGAAAGAGACCTTCTAAAAATGTTAAAATGTATTACTGGCACGTGAAACCTTAAGTTAGAGAGAATAAATGAAGACTCAGCACACCACTTCTGAAAGGTTGCTGACCCTTGATTTAGGCACTGCTCTGTGTAATGTTGAGCAAGCCACTAAGGCCTCAATCCTGCATGTGCTAATCCATTGAAGCCAATAGGCTCATTCACATACTTAAAGTGAAGCATATGTCTAAGTGTTCGAATGATGAGAGCCTTAGGGTGCATCTACATTGCAGATGAGTGGTGTGATTCCCAGCTCTGCTAGATGTACATGTGCTAGCTTTGATCGAGTCAGTGTGCTAAAAATAGTGGTGTGGCCACAGCAGGACAGGCTGTACCTCAGGCTGATCGCCTGAGTGCATGCCTAGGATCTCAGAAGGGATTGTCCTCAGGCAGCTTACCTACGATGCCCTGTGCTAGCTCGATCAAAGTTAGCACATGTATATCTACCCAAGTTGGGAATCGCGCCTCCCAGATGTAGTGTACATGTACCTTGAATGACTAGCCAGAGTTCTACAGGCAGTGCCTGGGCAAGGGGACTACTTACATACTACTGTATTATACTTGAGGACACGTGCGCTTACTCAGATGCTTAAAGTTAAGCACATGCATAGGTGTTTGCAGGACCTGAGCCTTAACCTCACTTTCCCCATCTATCAAGAAGCTGGAGTCATTGGCTTGAATCATTGTAAAATCCCTAATCTATTTGAGAGAAACATAATAATAACCTAGCTCTTATCTAGCGCTTTTCATCAGTAGCTCTCAATGATTTACAAAGGAGACTACTGTGACGTGTTCCCCCCCAGGGTGCCACCTGAAACTGGGGTACCACTGAGCCCCCCTGACCCACCAGCCTGCCAAGCCCTCTCCAGGCTCCAGCACACATACTGTTAGGGACACATCCAGTTGCAGAACATACAGACACTGATCAACTCTGCATGGGGAGGCTTCATCTAAGGAACTGCCCAGCTTCTCCAGTGCACGCCCCCCTCTGGAGTGTAAACCCAAAATTATACCGTCTTGTGCTGCCCAGAGATCTGTATAGAGTAAGCACATGAAATTCGCCCCCTCCCTCAATGTGGAGAAGGGATACGCAACAGCTTTCTGCCCCAAGTTATGACTCCCACACACTGGTTTTAAACAAAGAAAAAATAAAATTTATTAACTACAAAAGAGAGATTTTAAGTGATTATAAGGCAGTAGTGGGCAACCTGCAGCCCGTCAGGGTAATCCACTGTCAGGCAACGAGACAGTTTGTTTACATTGACCGTCCGCAGGCACAGCCGCTCGCAGCTCCGGGAACAGCAAACCATGGCCACTAGGAACTGCGGGCGGCTGTGCCTGCGGACGGTCAAAGTAAACAAACTGTTTCTCGGCCCACCAGCAGATTACCCTGACAGGCTGCATGCAGCCCATGAGCCATAGGTTACCCACCACTGTTATAAGGGATAGCAAACCGATCAAAGCAGATAACCTAGCAAACAAACAAAACATGCAAACTAAGCTTAATATACTAAGATTGGATATGAGTAGCAAATTCTCACCCTAAATGATGATTCGAGCAGGCTGCAGAGATTCTTAAGGGGCCAGTTGCACTTGCTTACAGCTTAGAAACCCCAGGTGTTCCTCTCACAGACTAAAAATCCCTCTAGCCTAGGTCCAGCACTTCCCCCCCAGTTCAGTCTTTGTTTCTCAGGTGTTTCCAGGAGTCTCTTTGGGCGGGGAGTCAGTGAAGAACCATGATGATGTCACTCCCCTGCCTTAAATAATTTTTGCAAATGGCGGGAACCCTTTGTCTCAAAGCTTAGTTCCCATGCCAGTCAGTGGAAAAACACTGGTATTTCAATAGGGAGTCCAGTATCAGGTGACCTGGTCACATGACCCTGTAGTGTTACAGCAGCCAGGAGTCAGAGGCTGCTTGCAGTGTCCTCAGGAAGCCACCCCCCCACCCCTGGTGGGAGATAAACTTCTTCTAAGGCAGGGGTTCTCAAACTGGGGGTCAGGACCCCTCAGGGGGTCACGAGGTTATTACATGGGGGGTCGCGAGCTGTCAGCCTCCACCCCAAACCCCGCTCTGCCTCCAGCATTTATAATGGTGTTAAATATATTAGAAAGTATTTTTAATTTATTAGGGGGGGGTCACACTCAGAGGCTTGCTATGTGAAAGGGGACATCAGTACAAAAGTTTGAGAACCACTGTTCTAAGGCCTATTGTTTTCTCTAATGGCCCTTCCCAGCCAGCCATCTAGACTGTGTGCATTCTGCCTAGTGGGCATTCCCCAGGTGTAAACACATTTGTAATACAAATGATAGAATCATAGAATGTCAGGGTTGGAAGGGACCTCAGGAGGTCATCTAGTCCAACCCCCTGCTCAAAGCAGGACCAATCCCCATATATAGTCAATATTCCTAATTTCAGATACAAAAATGATAGATGCATACAAATAGGATGATCATATTCAGTAAATCATAACCTTTCCAATGATATCTCACATGACTTATCTTGCATAAAATGCATCATAATTATGCCATAATAATATCACTGTGAAGAATATGGGGTGCAGTGTCACAACCACTATCATAAGCAAAACAGATATAATAAACATAACCAAAAAGATCTACAGTAATATATACATATGTTAGAGAAATGCATTGAAAAAATGCTAACATACTAATATATTTTTACATTTTAGCTCACTGTAACCAGTGACATCTCCAGTTTCCTTGATAAGTTATTTTCCAGCTACAGAAAATGTTTTGTGAGATTTTCTATATTTGTTTAACTCAAACGTTAAAATATATTGAAACCACCATCCTCCTAGTCGCTTTTCCCACTGATATTTAATACAGCAAAGCACTTTACTTATTTGTTACTAACCATATGCACAGAAATGGGACAGATATCTCGATAATATCACCAATGTTGAACCATCCTTTGTGTTTTGGGTGACCATTCGTGTGATATGACTTTGTGGATGAGAGATTGGAGCAGGGTAGATGTCAAAATGTTGTGGAGGGGATCAGCCTATGAGGTTCTTATTAGCTGGTTCACATCCTTGAACTGTATCCCAAATTTTGAGCTATTGTTTACTAGTCTTTCATTGACTATCAATTCATTATTCTTATTCATTATTTGTATTATAATAGTGCCCAGAGTGCCTAGTTGGATTCAGGGCCCCAGTGAGCTGGGTGCTGTATGGACAAAGAAGAGATTTTTGAGAGCCTAGTTTGAGATGTCTTAGGCCTTAACGTAAAAGCCCAATAACAGTAAATAATATCAAAGCGATCTTTACTAGGGCTGGCAGGAAGGAACACTCTTGGTGAAATGCTGCCATTGATTCCAGAAAGTATAATTCTTCACTACGGGCAGCACAGTAGGAGGGATGCATGCCATTGCCTATATCTGTGCACAGTGTAATTGTACCCAGGTCAGTCCCAGGCTATTGCCTATATCTGGGGTCCATTCACATGGCTCAGCCCAGGGCAAATGTACATGGCAGGCATGCCGTGCTTGAAAATCGATCTCTCTTTGCCATTGGGACAGATCAGTACAGTTTGGATCCAAACCAGATCTAACCTCCTCAGGAATTCAGGATGTTGTTCAGATGCAGAGTTCTGGTTCAGCCTACTAGAAAGGCTGGAGCAGGACACTGGCCCCTTACAGACCCCAGATGTGGGGCTGTTTGGCTCCTCTGAGGTGGGGCAGGCCCAGCTCCACTTTTCAAGATGGTATATAGGAGCTATTGTGAAGGATAATAATGTTGTCTCCACTTTTTTCTTATTTCTCAGAGAGCCAAGGGGGCTGCTGCCACTGCAGGGCCCTGAGAACCCAAGAACAGACAGACAGGCAGAACTGAGGAGCCAGCCCAGAAATGTATGGACATAAAACCTTTGTGTCCCTTGCTTTCTCCTTTTCCTCGACTCCCCCCAGCATGACAGTTCTGAGAGGGCAATGACGCAAAATTCCACTGACAAAGCCTGATTCGGTTTCTGACAAGCTGCTCTGTTACCCTGCATCTCATTGTGCTTCCTGCAGCAGTAAAAGCTCAGATTTCCCCCCCACACACACACTTGTCTTTGTGCATTGTTTTCCAACCCCAAACCATATCCAGAAAACTCAGCCAGCCAAACACCATGATCTCGATGGGAGCGTAGCCCCATGTCCTTCACATGCAAATTTCCAACTGGCCTGTGGTTATCTAATCTGATTGGGAAATATCTCCTGTTCCTATGAACACCTGTAGTCCATATCACTGAAAGTCATGGTAACAGAACCAGCTTCTAGCATGAAAGTGTAAAGAGGACAAGCATTTTGAGGAAGGCACTGTTATTTAACAAGTATAGCAGTGAATGGAAATGGGAAGAAATGGGTTGTATTCCCTGCTTTGATATTACTCATGATGTGACTGGGCATGTCACTTCCCCTCTCTATTTAAAAAGAAGAACAGGAGTACTTGTGGCACCTTAGAGACTAACAAATTTATTAGAGCATAAGCTTTCGTGGACTACAGCCCACTTCTTCGGATGCATCCGAAGAAGTGGGCTGTAGTCCACGAAAGCTTATGCTCTAATAAATTTGTTAGTCTCTAAGGTGCCACAAGTACTCCTGTTCTTCTTTTTGCGGATACAGACTAACACGGCTGTTACTCTGAAACCTCTCTATTTAGCTGCCTACCATAGTGTTTTATCCTGCTACCCATCACTGTAATATCTGAGTACCTTCCATGTAAAAATAAATAGCAATAGCAAAGTCTGTAGTGGTTTTCATGGAGTTTCTCCCTTTTTGAAATGAAAACTTCTTTGGGTAGGGTTTTTGGTTTTGCTTTATTTTTAAGCATGCATTATTTTACTTCTATTTTGGGGTTTTTAAGTTGATTAGTTTCAGGGAGGGTTTTGGATAGAAGGGAGTGTGTCAATGCTGTCACATCACTCTAAGGTAGAGAGACCTTTTCAAAGAGGAAGGTTTTGCAGCATTTCCTAAAGATGGTCAGATTCTCTGCATTCACCTCTGGAAGTTTGTTCCATAGCTAGGTCCCCTTTACCAAGATTGCTTCATCCTGAGCTTTGTGAGCTGCAATGTCTTAGAGGATCACAGCTGTTGTGTTGGTTATTGATCAAAAGTGGGTCTTTAATGTAGCTACAGCTTGAACCATTAATTGCTTTGAAGATTAGGACCAAGACCTTAAACTAGCATCAAAAACTGCCTGGCACCCAGTGGAAGGAAGGACTTGAGCCTGGGCTTATGGCAACCTAATCTATAGAGAAGGGAATGCATCTTTGCCTCAGTTTCCCTATCTGTAAAACAGGCTAATAGTAGCTCCAGCACTTTGAGAGCCTCAAAAGAAAACCACTATGTACGTGCAAAGTATTACTACTGTTTTCCTCCTGGGGTTTGTGTAATAACATAGGCTTCCCAAAGTGGCTATGTTTGTGCAGAGTAGAGTCCCAGACTGTCAAACTCTGATGGTCCTATTTGAACTATGAACCCGAATTTACAGGCGGCGTGGTACAGCTCAGTAAGCCTAAAGCCAGCAGCTGGTGTTTCAGCTCGTGTGATCTTAGTTGATATAGGCCTGGCCACTATGTTTTAACAGGTTTCAGAGTAGCAGCCATGTTAGTCTGTATCCGCAAAAAGAACAGGAGTACTTGTGGCACCTTAGAGACTAACAAATTTATTAGAGCATAAGCTTTCATGGACTACAGCCCATCCGAAGAAGTGGGCTGTAGTCCACGAAAGCTTATGCTCTAATAAATTTGTTAGTCTCTAAGGTGCCACAAGTACTCCTGTTCTTTTTATGTTTTAACAGTGACTTTCTATATTCTTTTTCTTTCCAGATTCCATGGAGCTGGGACCATGCATCCCTGTGGACTATTAAATTAGAATTGATTCCTGGCCTCTGATGGATTTTCAGTCATTCTTCTCCATTCAGCCAGGCAGGAAGGGGGAACATAGGTATCAAGAAATTCTTTAGTGCTCACCATTTTGAAGCACACAGTGTGTGTAGGAGGTGATCATAGAACAAGGTGTTATAATACTGGACTGGAAGACAGATCTAATCTCAGCTGTGCTGGGGGGAGGGATAGCTCAGTGATTTGAGCATTGGCCTGCTAAACCCAGGGTTGTGAGGGAGCCATTTAGGGATCTGGGGCAAAAATCAGTGTGGGGATTGGTCCTGCTTTGAGCAGGGGGTTAGACTAGGTGACCTCCTAAGGTCTCTTCCAACCCTGATATTCTATGTGCCTTGGACAAATCACTGTGTCTCAGTGTCCCCACCAATAAAATGGAAATAATGATAGTGACTGCAGAGGAGGATTGTAAGACTCAATGAATGTATGTAAATTGCATTGAGATTCTTGGGTAGAAAGCACTAGAGAAAAGCCAGGCATCATTACTACAAATTTTAGTTGCTTATAAATGAACAGATTTTGAGGGGAAGGGATGGTGGCATACAGTTGTGGGTGCTTCAAAGCTCTGATACCCAGGCCAAGCAATCAACAGAACCTCTTCTGTCATAAGAGGTACTTCACTACAGTACAGTGAGCCCTCTAATAAATGACCACCCCGGGGCCAACAAAAATCAGTTGCCTTGAAGAGAAAGGGCCAGATTCTCCAGTCTTCAAAGGTGACTTTGCACCATATAAGTGGCACAAGGCAGCCAGAGCTGGCCAGTGGAGGATTATCCCTGCGAAGGGGAACTCTCCACTGGTGAATAGTGAATGGAGGCTGCCCTGCTGCCTCCTGTGTCAGCTGTTGCCCCCAGCGTCCCAACACATGGGGATTGAGGGTATATGTAAGGGACAAGGTGTGGCCAGGAGGCTCCACTATGCCCAGTCTTCTACGAGTGTAAACTAGGGTTGCCCCTGAATCAGAGAGATGCAACACAGGGTGTTTAAATAAAGATTGAACAAAATGATGCTAGAAACCTTAGGCATATCGTTAAGTGGTCCCTGTAGACAGGAAGTAGCCAGCTGCATCTGAAGTGGGTTTTATGTCCAGATAAATCTGTTAGTCTTTAAGGTGCCACCGGACTCTCAGTTGGAGGTTGTACTTAGTGCAGGTTACATAATTTATTATGTATTATTCTTTAAACGCTGGTGCCCCAGATATCAGATTGAAAGCCCCTCTATGCACCACATAGGTACAGAAGAGACAGTGACCATGCAGTCTTTCCCATATTCTATGCCTGCCCTGGAGGGATCATCTCTCGGGGCATTACTAACACACAGGGAGACTGTAGCTTTGTTTATTTCAGAGTGAGGGAGGCTCACAATTATTCTGTAAGTGTTATTAGTTCAGCATCCCTGGTCTCTCTACAACTTAATGCCAGCTGTATGGGGGAGGTGGACACTGTCACCAGAAATGAGAGGCCTGAGAGCACTAACTCATTTCTCAAGTGCCCACCAGCCATTAATGACTTTTAGTCACTAACAAATCTTGGCCAACTGGCAAATTCCAGGTGATCTTTGTCACTGCTGTAAAGGAAACCTCCCCTGGGGAAATCTTCTCCTCAGGGATGAGTTCTCAGCGGTGCCCAAGACAATGCGCTTGTTTGAAATCTGTGAGAGAACATATGGGAAGTTGACTGCTGATTGGCTGCTATGGGGCGGGAATGATTTATAATTGTTTAAATAGGATTGAAAACCTCTGTAATATTTTGCTGCTTTTCCTAATACCATTACAGCCCTCTCCATAGCAACCAGTTGAGACATCATAGACTTTGTTCCTGGCCTGAGAGGACTAAAATTGTGATCTGGGGGCAGGCAGGGCACAGCAGTGTGGATGGCTAAGCTAATGAAAAACATTAACAATGCTGGCCATGCTGGAAGAAGGATAAAGTATCTAAGAAAGCAAGAATTAAATGAAGAGCAAAAAAAATCAACTCAGTGGTATTTACTTGGCAGAACAATTTAAAAGTTTAAATGTAAAGATCAGTGGAAAGAAAGTGTATTGAACTTCACAGCTGTCAGTTAGGCTGGCCACCACAGCAATGTAGAACTTGATGGCCACAACAGGGAGAGAACTCAGATTCTCCTGCTCCAAGATCGACTTTTGTTTGAGCTAAAGGAGACTCTCTATTACATGACAGCAGTACAGGGTCTATGATGCAGAGTGGACACTTCTGATTCCAGCCTGTGATGCCCTGGCCAGCTCATTGCGGTATTTTGTTCTATTTTTTTATTAGGATCAACTAATAAATTATTTGATTATTATTAATAAAAATACCTAGCTCTTATCTAGTGCTTTCGTAAGTAGCTCTCAAAATGCTTTACAATGGATATTATCCCTATTTTGCAGATGGGGAAACTGAGGTACAGAGAGATGATGTAACTTGCCCAAGGTCGCACATCAGGCCATTAGCAGAGCTGGGAATAGAATCCAGGTCTTGAGTCCCAGCCCATTGCTCTATCCACCAGGCCCAGCTGGCTCTCTCAGTTAAACAAACACTGATTTTGCCTGGGGGCAGACAGGCACCTAATGCTTTATATTCCAAAGTGGGAGCTGATACTGGTTTCTCACTGGGAGGGCTGCAAATAAGGCCGGGGGTAAGGTCGACATTGACTAACACGGTGCCAGGATACTGTCATCAGTCAAAGAAGTAAATTATGTCTCTCATGAAAAATAAACACAAAACAAATTTCAGCTTTCTACAATACCTGATCCTCTCTCACACACCTGTCTAGCTCAAAGTGCTGTAATTTCTGTGAAAGTGGGGTCTGAAATAAATTGTCAGACTGTAGAAAAATTGGTGTTAGATGGCCCTGTTCAAAACAGTCATGGCAAACCTCAAATGATATTCCTCCCCCTCATGTCCCCAGAAACTGCTATAGAAAAATCAAGCAGTGCACAAACTACACCGAACATTTTAAAATGATAGCATAGATCCTTTCCACCCCTGTTCATATGGAAGTCCTGGTGCAACGTGAACTGTTGTGGCAGAACCAGCCCTCTAGAACAATGTGGTGCCACTTCAAGGCCAGGGCTAGAGTTAGTGGTGCAAATCTGGAGTCATTTGGTCCATGGATTCCGCATATCATGCCCCCCCTTTGCAGTAAGGAGCTGAGTTTAATATTCAAATTGCTCTAACAGGGGTATTGCACAGCAGGGTCTGAGGCAGACTTTGGGAACGGGGTAGAAGAATACCAGTTGAGCTGAATGGGCCACTTCACACCTCTGCAGTCCTTCTCAGGGGCAGAGGGTTATGCAGATCCTCTTCCACTTTTCTAAGAGGGAAGTGTGGAGTTTGGGGCTCCCTCTGCTCCCTGTTGCTGCCGCCAGTGCTCCTTACTACCCATTGTTTACCACCTTCCTCTCTCCCCATGGCTCCTCCAGCCTCACTAGGGGTATGGAGGGCCAGGGGTAGGGCAGAGCTGGTAGCTAAATGGCAGTGAAGTGTTCCCAGGAAGACTCCTATGCCCTCCACAAGTGCCCCCAATCATGTCCCCCTCACTACCATCACTTCCTCAAAAAAAAGGGAAATTCACTGCCCAAAAACTTTGTGAAGGTTGATTGGCAGTGCCTCGTACCCTTCCAGGATGTCAAGGGCACCTCTGAAAAGCAGGGACTAAAGGGTTAAGGTACACACCAGCGCCACCCAGCAACCTTAACTCTGCTCTCTTTGAGGGATGCCCTGCCCATCATGGCACTCTATCCTTCCAGATGACATGGTGTGCTGGGGCACGCAGCACATGGGGACACCAAGAGAAACCATCAGACTGTGTCCTCACTACACTCCACCATTGCACCTACTCTGCACAAACCACCTCTTCCCCCTTGTCCAGTAATGCCGTCTGGGACATCATCTGCACTTCCATGCATCCTGTCATGTGCTACCAGACAACTCCAGAGACACATGGCAAGAATAGACTACCATGCTCTTCTATTGTTCAGCCCACGTAATGCAGCACAGAAATGAGGGGTCCATGATCCTTCTGGATGCAGATGCACCCCTCCTCATATTGCAGCGTGAGCTGCTACACCAGGCAATCCAGCTGTCCTGAAGGGCAGTTGGAGCGCAAGCAGACAAATGAAAGAATACAATTCTGGGGGACAGAAAAAGGCACATTGACTTTGTTGTTCCTCAGATCTACTTATTACAGGGCAGGCCTGCTTGAAATATACTTACAGTGGCTCTTGCCCACTCCAGTGGGCACAGTTAAGGTTGTGTGGCAGGGCTTGTGTTTCCTTATCTCGTGGTTTTACAAGGTTTAAGTACAGGTGCACTCAGTGCTCTGGAAAGGTATGAGGCACTGCTGTTCAACTGTAACTCGTGTGTGTGATTTAACACAAGGACCTATTAAAAGTGACAATAATATAAACTTTCCCTAATTAATTTTCACTAATATTTCAAATCAATACATAAAGTGACAAAATACTTTACAGCAAGTATATTCAGCTCTCTGGGACCTTTCATGTCTGGATTTGAACTTGGAAAGGTGTCTAGAAATTAAAAAGTCAGTCGCTCTGCAGCTGCTTTAGAAATGGATCCCTTCTATTGTTTAGTTTCATTCAGAGTTGGTTTAATGTTTTCACACAACGGGGCTTTTGTGCAGAGCCGTAAACTTTCTCTAGACATTGAGGAGGTTTTCTTTTTAAATTAAATTACAGGTTGTGTGTTTTTTGGCAGGGAGGTCCCTGCTGATTCAGCTCTTCCTAAGCTTCCACATTGATTACATCTTGTGTCAATATGTACTTAGCGCCTATTAGTGTGCGTGTGTCTCTCATTTCTCCTTTTGATCAATAATTTCCCAGAATAGAACATTAAAATAGAGGGGGAGAGAGGGAAGTCTAAATTAAATAAATAAAGAAACTGAACAAAAACCTCATCTAGTCATATCACAGTAGCCAGTGAGCAAAGGAATATCAGAATCAGATTGTTCTTTCTGTGACTCTGGCTCCTGTGTGTGTGTTCACATTTTTTCACCAACTAGAACATTATTTAAAAGTTCTGCCAGAATTAAATAACAACCTGAAATGCTCACTGCTGTATTATGAGAGGGACACACCAGCCCAAACTCAAACCTGCTATAGAGAGATAGAAATACTTCATTATCCCACATACTAGTATAATTAACATGTGGAACTCACTGCTGCAGGGCATATCTGATGCAATAGTTTAGTAAATTTCAAGATTGAAGGATTTTACTGAGATTATTGAAATTTTAATATTTAGGGAATTATTGAGCTATAAATAGTTCAGTAAAATGGAAGAATGGTTAGACATTTCTGTCAGTAGCTGCAGTTATACTAGAAGGGGAAAAGTCATAATGGTTATTGAACTTTGTGGCTCATGGGAGTCAGGAAGAAATCTGGACCCTCCCACTGTGGAATACAGCATAGTACAACTGGAGGCATTATCAGTGCTGAGGTCTTATGCCTTCCTCTCAGATACACCCAGCACTGGCTGCGATCAGAAACAAGGAATCTAGCTGGAAGCATCACTTGCCTGTTCTGGTATGAATACTCCGGTTCTTATACAATAAAGAGAAGGAGTCAGAACATTTTAAATATGTTGGGCACCATGCAAATCCATGGATGGCCCAGACCTATAATAGCAGATCCTTTATGGGTAGCCATTTGTAGATCTTTATTACCCCAGTATAGGATCTCAAGTTTCCTTAGAGCTCTGGCTTCAGGGTTGTAACACTGACACGGAAGGAGGAATTTACAGTACTCTAGAGAGCATGTCACTTCCCACAGATCAGAGGACATGTCTAGCAGCAGTGAGTCCCCTGGAGTAACCTCTATCAACTACACATTTTTTCCTCCTTCACACTGTAGCTGTGCTTTACGAAGTTTTAGTCACCTCTTAGGAGCAATGCAGCCAACAGCCCATTCTCCTGTGGTCTCACTCCTCAGCTAGATTTAGAGGCAGAAGCAGCATTGGTGAACCAAATGAAACAAAAGAAAGGCCCACGAGGATGATAACATATAGCTAACTGAAGAAGCAACCTCTCTTCCCAAGAATCTCAACACCAATACTAAGGGCAATTACCACTGGAGAAAGACATACATGACCAGAGACCTAATTATCTGAGGAGGCGCCTCTGCCCCAGGCCCAAGCAAGACTGGCAGCAGCATATATTCAGTGAAGGGCTCACACCTCTGGGATCTGCTCCTCCTGACGGGGCCTAAGAATGGCCAGCTTTAAGACACAGCTTAAAACAGATCTGTTTGGTCAAGCAATTTTCAGTGATCTCTGGACCACTTTATGGGCAAGTCATGGACATTTTTCTAAAGGATACTTTTAGTCCTATGTTTTATGGCCCATTGGCCCCTGTAAAGATGCTTGGCTCTGCCCTTCCCAGTAGACACACCCACTGTGGCTGGGAGGTCTGCGAGCCCCGTTTCTATCTGCAACCTGTTTACCTGGAAAAATAACAGTAGATGTGAATCTACACAAGGTAAGAAAAAGGATGATCATTCTATCAAGGGAGTTCAGTAGGAAGTAGGATAAAGCAATGTGGCCAAGAGCCTAACCATAGGTCAGCTTCTTCTACTCTACAGAGCAGAGCCTGTCATTGGGGTAGAGGAAAGCCCACAGTCTATAAGTGAGTCTAAGATGGTTCAAATTAAAGTAGAAGTGGGATGCTTTAACTGATACCATCTTACATCCTCCTATTGGTTCTTCTAATTGCTACACTCACTCTCCCCGGGCCCCTCAGTGTGTAAATTACAGCAGTTTAGACTCAAACCTGCTTGCCAACACAGAATTTATACCATCTTGCACAGCTCTGAGTTTACTCCTAGGTGTGCAAACAGGCTCCATCATCAGCATGCAAGCTGCCTCCTCACCAGGCAGAGAAACAAGAGTCGTCTGACAGAAGAACAGGCCAAAGTTAGCCCTGCTGTAAAATGAAGTCAGTGGAGCTGCATCCACTGATACCCAGGGCTGAATTTGGTCTCCTGAATCTGGCACCTGGGTCTTAAAGATCTTCAGCATAAAATGGTCATTGGGAACAAACAAATAAAAGTAAATCTTAGAAGCTGTACGACTAAGAAAAAGATTTTTACACTGCAATAACCCCTTCTCACTAGCAACCCACATATAGAAACAGGATTGCAATATTATCAGAGAAAGTATGTAACATGGATTACCCTCAAGATCCACCCAGGCCAGCACTGAACGCAGATGAGCCAATTAGCCTCCTCCACCCTAGACAGCAGTGACCTTTTCTTCTTGGAAACTGGTAAAAGTTTCTTCATGAGCTGGGTTGGACAGTGCTAATGGGGAAATGACCTGGAACACAGAGCAAATTCATGACCCCTACAGAGTGGTTTTGAACATCTGCCAAATGACTCTGGCACGAAGCCACAGTCTTCCAGTCATAACTCAGCTTCTAAGGACCATCTGTCAACCTTATCCCTCCTGCCCAAGCCCCTAGCCCTGTCAGATGTGCCAAACAGCTCCCTTAACAGCTGGGATAAAAAGAACTCCTGAAGCCCCTGATAACCAGTCAGTAAAATATCCCCATCCCCTTTTAAAGTTTTATCAATGGTTTGTAATCTTTTTATGCTCCTTTGATAATGAAGATCTGAAAATGTTTGCCTCCCCTACCCCCTGAAAAAAAAATCTGCTTGCTTTTGATATTACAAATTCAGGTATTATCTACCCTAGAAGACTCTATGGTGAATAGAGAACTAGTGAAATGACATCACAAGAAAGTGAATGTTGAGCAATTGAGAGGGAAAAGGATTTGCCAGCAGACTATTTAAAATGCTTTGTTTTCATTAGCATTTATTTAACTCCAATCCCTAACAAACATGTGGGAGAAAGGAAGTCTTTATATTAAAAATTCAGCACACAAACCTTCCAGGCCTTATAAAAGGGCACAAGTTATTTTAAAAAGAACTGACCAACCTTTGCACATCACCTTTAAAAGCAGTTCTCTTTGGGAGCTAAAGACTGTTTACTCTATGTAGCAAAGACTTCAGGGGAGATCTCTGCAGCTATGTTCAGCATTAGTTCTATAAAATAATCTTCAAATGAAGCTGTTGCCATGACTCTATTACATAGCTATTCTGTTTCATTTTCCCTTCCTTCTTTAGATCTCTGTCAAGTTAGGATGTAAATTCCAAGGAATGATCCCAAAGATTTCAAATGATTAGCATAATAAATCTTGAAATGTATTAGTGCTTTACATGTTTGTAGACATCAGTTAATTACCATCTAAGCCAGGGGTTCTCAAACTGGGGGTCAGGACCCCTCAGGGGGTCGCGAGGTTATTACATGGGGGGTTGCAAGCTGTCAGTCTCCACCCCAAACCCCGCTTTACCTCCAGCATTTATAATGGTGATAAATATATAAAAACATGTTTTTAATTTGGGGGGGCGGGGGAGAGCATTGCACTCAGAGGCTTGCTAGGGGTCACCAGTACAAAAATTTGAGAACCACTGATCTAAGCAATAAAACCAATACAGATCCTAGCCCACTAGTTAGATAAAATAGATCATAAGGAACTTCATGCTTTTTCACCAAACTCCTCAATCTTCTTCTAAAACAAATGTCTTGATTTCAGTAAAATCTGTACAAATCATAGGGCCAGATTCTGCCACCCTTACTCACAGTATTACCTTACTCCAGGGGTAGTCATTAGGCAGACCATGGGCCAAATCCAGACCACCAGATGCTTTTGAATGGACCCCCATTTTTTATGTACTTTATTATTATTAATTATCATTATTATATTTTTAAAATTATTTTCTCTGGAGTCTATACCTTGACCAAGAAATGTGGACCTTGACAAAAATAATTGACTACCCCTGCCTTACTCCATGAGAAGTTCCATTGATTTCAATGGGACTACTTGCAGAATAAGTATTGCTCCATATCTGAAGTTACATCACCTTTATGAGGCAGCCAGTTCTATTAAGCAACTAATTTTGCCAGTCCCATGAGCAGTCATCTAAGACAGGTTTCATTCTATACTATTTGCCTTCAATCACTGGGTAACTTTATGTTTGCCATGATTACTGGACACATTACTAAAGTCTCCATTACTGAAGTAAATGTATATAAAGTCAGTCTAAGTTCCCTTTATCTTTAAATAAGACTCCTGAGGATTTGAATCTCACACTAATGTGAAAATTCTACTCCATCCTTTGACTTTATTCATTCCTCTAACATTTTAAAACTTCAACTGGCTCACTGTTACCACTCTTTTCCAGAGGACAATCCTAGCTCCTATAACCTTTCTTCATAACGTAGATCTTTCAGACCCACAGGCATTTTTTGTAAAAACAGATCCATCCCCTGTAGGAGCCAAATCCTACAGCCCATACTCCGCAACACCCCTGATGCAGCCCTAAAACATATATTCTCTGTTGCATTGTACAACCAACACAGAATGTAGTATTCCAGACAGTCTAGCCAGGGCTCTTTTGGGAAACAGTATCACCCATTTGTTGTCTCTTTTTAAGTAAGGTACTTCTGTTTTGCTCATCTCAATTCAGTTATCCACACTAATCACCCCAGATCCTTTTCTTCGACCATGGGCTAGACATACATTCTGCTTAGCACGTTGTTCCCTTATTCCTATATGTTTCTACTCTGCCATCTACTGGCCCAGTAACCAAGACAATTCAAAGCCTTTAGAACCCGAGTGCTTTGTTCCACACTATGTGCTCTACCTCTAATGTTGGTAGAAACCCAAGCCTGAAAAACCATGGGAATTTGGAACTAGAGGTGGGCCAAAACTGGAACTTCAAATCCAATCCCTTTAAGATTAGAGGGTAGGCTTGGATTTGAATCTCCAAATCTGAACCTGCCCATATGGTTCTGGTTCCAACTCAGAACCCTTCTATTTGCTAAGCCTGGTTCAGATGCAGCCAGCATTCTACAAGAACATCTCACAAGATGGCAGAAATCTCACAATCTCATGAGACGTAGATCATTCAAGATTGTCACGGGATCATCCAGCATTGCAAGGTTCCCAGCATCTGGCCCCATCAAGCTCAAACCCTAGAACTGATTGGCCTTGAACCTGACTCCTCATCAAAATTTAATCCAGATCAGAAAGCTACTTCCTCAGCCCATCTCCATTCAGTAGTCAAGTCAGGTTCTCTCCAGGACTGTTTACTCACTTCTCAATCAACCCTACTTGTTATTTCCCAGAGGGGGTATAAACCTCACATGGGCATCTAAATTAATTACAACAGTGACCTAAAACGGGGAAGGGGAGAGAAGCCATTTGCTTACCTTCACCAGTATTTTCAGTATATTTGTTCCCAGTTATAGATGTCAGGAAAATCTGACTCCCAGAGTGACAGACTCAGAGAAGAATATACACACACAGCTCAAGACCTTCAATCAACATCCCTTGCCTTAGTAATAAAAACCTCCCCGCATTCCTGGCTGGTAGCACAAGGGTTAAAACCAATCGAGCACAGAGTGCTGGACAGGCATCAAGGTGGTTGCTGTATCACTACATTATCAGTTGGGGGAAAATACAGAGAACAGAATCGTCTGTCCACGGAATGTTTCCTTCCCATGCTTCTGCCGCAATGAACACAAGGAAAGGTAAGTGGAAGCAACTTCCCACATTCCTCCAATAGTACCTCATCAGAGCAGGACAGCATGGATCTGCACCAGAGTATCAAATAAATCCCACAAGAAAGGGCAGGTAAATAGTTTAGGGTGAGCAGATCAATGAGTTCTTGGAAACTTTCTACTTGTTTTGCTCAGCAACTTCTTTTTCTTTTGCCACCTCTGCTGTTATAGGATAATGTTCAGGCTTTATTATGTCCTGTGTGCTACTTTAAGGAGCTTTAGTGATTGCATGCACAGTGCACGTGTCTCTGCTAGAGTAATAACTTTGCAGCTGGAGGAACAGATTGGTTCTTTTGCAGCAAGAGCTTCCAAATAATGAAAGATCAGATTAATTCTAAGAGGTTGGGGGGCCAGAGTGCATCTACTGTTGGAATTTTAGAAGAAGAAAAATGCTGCTGAAACATGCAGTGAAAATCTAATTGCTGGTCCAAGAGGATCTTGAATGTATGAGGTGGTGGGCTAATACTGTTGGAGACAAGCATACACAAAAAAAGACTATTACATTGGCAGGCATGTAAACAGAAACAATAGATATCAGAGTAGCAGCCGTGTTAGTCTGTATCCGCAAAAAGAACAGGAGTACTTGTGGCACCTTAGAGACTAATAAATTTGTTAGTCTCTAAGGTGCCACAAGTACTCCTGTTCTTTTTGCAGAGACAATAGACCAGAGCTAAACCATCAGCACGTAATTATGGGCTTTCTAAAATGCAAGTTAAGTACATATAGGGGGTATTATCAACCTAGCATGTAGATACTATAGGTTAGATAGAGGAGATCTGTACATGCCACAGTGATGGGCATGGATAGATAGAGATGAATAAGCCTGGAGTTCATTTTGAGAGATAGCATTGGCAGGGCAGACTAAATGACTGCAACATGAGTACTTTGGGGAATTGATCTGGCCTCTCCCCCATCAAACCCCAATAAGCAAGGTGTGCTGGTGCTCACCCTAGAAATCTCTGGGTCAGCATCCATGGGCACAAGTATGTGTGTCATACATGGGAAGGCAGGATCAAGTGCAGTGGGTGCCATTAGAACAATGTTCACAGGGCACTTGCAAATAAATTGCCACTTAGAGTTAGTTCATGTAACTGCAATATTCATTGTTAATTCTTAATAAGAAGTACTGCAGTAATGTTCAAAGTAGTAATGGTGCAGATTTTAATGGTGTCTGCTCTAAACCTGCACAGAAACCTGAAAAAATGAGAAGGCAATATTCTTGCCCAAATAGCTTGGCCATTCCTGATTTATCCTTCCCCCAAATAAATTGGAGATGAGGAAGTATAATGTTACAGGATATCCCTGCTGCATGATGCATGGGAAGTCATGCTGAAAAGTAATGAATGGATTTGATGGGCATAGGATCAGTATCTTACCATCACAAGTTTCAGTTTTAAAGTACACAACCAGAACCAGGCACTGGTGTGCATCACAAAACAGATGGCCTCATTTCCCTAACTAAAACGAAACCGCTGCTTTGTTGCAAGAGTGCAACAGATCATCTGAAATCACCAACTTCTACTCTTCTTGTTTTCCCAGCACTTCAAAACTGTGGAACTATCTAACCCTAATTTGCTATATTCTCCCCTCCTTTGTGAATGGGGTTGGATGAATTCATGTGGCCTAATTTCAAACCCACTTGAACATCCTGTGTTTGAAAGTTTGAACTGAACACCAGCAGTGCCTGCCACTTAGGAGAGACTGTGGGGAAAAAAAGGAGTAGAGAAAGAACATTTATAATAAAGACAACATCTCTCTCATACACAGGGCCCCCACAGGGTATGCTTAGCATTTAGAGGAGTCTTTTAACCTTGATACAGAGCACAGAGCTCTCCATAACGATTTATTGAATAATCCATGCGGAGTGGGGGGAAGCATTTAAATTACAGGGTATAAAAAGGTTTTCAGATTTCATTCACATTGTTCACTAAAATTGCTAGCTCCGGCATGTTCACCCATCTCTGCTCATTGCGCCCCCCCATTTCTCAAAGCAAGTTTAAAAGCTGAAGTAAGCTCCTCTGAAAAGAGCGTTTTCTAAAAGAAATGAGATAGCCTCAATGCCCAGGACTGTGATGCTACAGCACAACATGGTATGTGCACACCTGAACTGTACTGAACAATTTATCTTTATTATGCACTGCTTCCTGCGCTAGCCTATATTTTTTTCCCCTTCATTACACTTAAGTTTGAAGCATGAGCTAGGTGCACGAGCAATCGGACCAGGAAGCGCCGGGTAGGAAAGGAGCTTGAGAAATGGAATTTGCTGCTCAGCATTGGGGGGAGAGGGAGGAAGGAGTTGATGATCAAGATCAAGTTCAGACCTTGCTCAAAATTGACCTCAGTGGCTGTATTTCCACTGACACCAGGTCTGAATTTGGCACTTTGTCTTGTATAAGCTTTGCTCACTTTCCAGGACATACCCATGGCCTTCCATGCTGATAAAGCCACCACCATTTCCCCTGTAAGCGCAATGGCTGCAACTAAGGGAGCAGTTCTTTCTCTTTGCTGAATTACATGTCCTTGAACAGAAAAAGGTGGCTGGTTGAGAAAATGGATTAGGGTGCTCATCAGCCAGCGTCAGTGTTCTGGGCTTGGATCTACAGCAAGTTGAGTTACTCGTAAAAGATTTCATAGAGCCAGCCTAACCTCTTGACAGACAACTGACAGCCTCTGTTAAAGAGTCCAGCCCTAAGGGCACAGCTTCCACTGACATCGAAGAAGGGTTTGTGACCACCTGCACCAGTCCTGAATGTGGTCAGTAAAAGAGGGGGGCTGCAGGTCCAGATTGAGCTGTGCTGGCAGAGCTGCTTGGGGGCAAGTACAGCAAGGATGACAGTGAGGACTGAGATGCTTTGGCAGACATGCCTGGAATGGGATCCCCATAGGCAATGCTTTCTACTCCACAGTGGTGGAGGAGAGATGAACCACTAACTGCACTGGTCTGTTATTGGCTAATCAAAGGAGATGCATTGATCAAGCTCTAGAAACCATGTCCTGTCCTCTTAGAGGATGTGAGCCTGCATGAGGGCGGAGCTAGGACAGCCTTAATGAAAGTCATCATCACTGGTCCTCCAGGAATTGTTTCTAGGGTGTAAAAGAAATGGCAGACCCCTGTTTTAAAGGCTCAGTGGAGTAGGGAGAGGAAACCAACCTCTGGTCACAGACTGATTCTCTGAGTCAGCAATTTGCCCATGTCTGCGGGAGGAAGCAATTATCAGACATACCAAAAGGGAATATTACCCAGACATTGCAATCCCACTCTTGTCAAGGTGAAGAGCCAATTCAGCCAAATGATAACAGATTGTAAATAGATACAGACAGAAGGACGTGAACAACCTGACTAAGTTAGCCCAGACACACAACATGCTCCTAAAGGTGCACTTCTTGGCTTACGTGCTAAGAATGTCACTCCCACATTTCAAAATGATGGTCCCAATTCACTGTTGCCTTGCCCCTTGTGCAGTCATTTATACCAGTACAAAGAGGGTCAAGAACATTTGCACTGGTGTAAATGAGTACACAAGCCCAGGGCAATGGTGAGTCTGGCCTATATAACTGAACAGAGAGAAAATTCAAGTCACTCTACAGACCCTGGATCTAACTCTGCTCTTAGTGAAATCAATGGCAAAACAGTCACCAAGTTCAGCAGGATTAGTTCCCGCAACCATCAGCAAGCATTGAAGAAAGACAATAATACAATGTTCTTCCATGTTATGGTTGTTCAGTCCCCAGTATTGTGCCTTACATGGTACTGGCATTTGGGGCACATTGAGTGAACCATGTCATCTTTGCATTGTTTCCTTTTGCCGTGTGTTGTCAGCTAATGATTTCCATTTGTTCTGTCTTAATCTCCCCTTCCATTCCCCCAGCAGACACTGCCCTCTTGTTACTCTTGGTCTCGGTGCTGGCAGCAGGGTCCCAATCTCCCAGCAGAGAAGCATCCAAGGAGCAGCCTGACACAGAGCTCCTAAAATGCCCCAGCTCATGTGCCTGCAGCTATGATGACTACAGCGAGGAACTCAACATCTTCTGCAGCTCCCGGAACCTCACACACCTCCCAGAAGACATTCCCAGCAACGTTAAGTCATTATGGCTGGATGGGAACAATTTCCTTTCTGTGCCAGCTATGGCCTTCAGGAATCTTTCCAACCTGGACTTCCTTAACCTGCAGAGCAGTCAGCTGGCGAGCATTGAGCAGCACGCCTTCCATGGCTTAAAGGGCCTCTACCACCTGCACCTGGAACGGAATAGGCTGAAGCATTTGGCACCAAACACTTTCCTTCACACACAGAACCTCGCCTCCTTGAGCCTCAACAACAACCACTTCAGCAAAATCGAGGAAGGCCTGTTTGCTGGGCTCTCCAATCTCTGGTACCTGAACCTTGGGTGGAACTCACTAGTGGTGCTGCCTGACAGAGTGTTCCATAACCTGCCTAACCTGAGGGAACTGGTCCTAGCTGGGAACAAGCTGCCCTACCTGCAGCACCAAATCTTCTGCAGTCTCAGTGAGCTGAAGGAGCTGGATTTGAGTGGGAACTTGCTCAAGGGCATCAAGCTCAATATCTTTGTCAAGCTACAGAAACTACAGAAGCTTTACCTGAACCACAACCAGATCAATGCAATTGCCCCACGTGCATTCATGGGAATGAAGTCCCTCAGGTGGCTAGACCTCTCCCACAATCGTCTCATCTTGCTCTTTGAAGAAACATTCCTGGGCCTTTTGAGCCTGCACGTG
This sequence comes from Malaclemys terrapin pileata, assembly GCF_027887155.1. Taxonomy (NCBI): domain Eukaryota; kingdom Metazoa; phylum Chordata; order Testudines; family Emydidae; genus Malaclemys; species Malaclemys terrapin. The sequence goes on from NC_071514.1 coordinate 48,229,081, forward strand.
TTGCGTTTATCCAGTAATTCAATCACCAGCCTGAGGCCAAGGACTTTCAAAGATCTCCAGTTCCTGGAGGAGCTGCAGCTGGGACACAACAGGATCAGGAGCCTGGTAGAAAGGACTTTTGATGGGCTAGGCCAGCTGGAGGTCCTTACACTGAACAACAACCAGATTCAAGAGATCAGGGTGGGGGCATTCCTTGGACTCTTTAACGTCGCAGTGATGAACTTGTCTGGTAACTGCCTCAAGGCACTTCCTGACTATGTCTTTAAGAGCCTAACCAAACTGCATAGCCTTCACCTGGAAAACAGCTGTCTCAGCAGAATCAGGCCACAAACTTTCTCCAGCCTTTCCTGCCTCCGGAGGCTCTTCTTGCAGCACAACACCATATCCATGATTGAAGACCAGAGTTTGAATGACCTGCATGATCTTTTGGAGTTGGACCTTAAGCACAACAGGCTGACCCATCTCTCCCCCAACATGTTTGTAGGCCTGAATAACCTGGAATACCTTCTCCTTTCCTCCAACCAGCTCTTGGAGATCTCTCACAACGCTTTCAGCCCACTTCAGCGTCTCTTCTGGCTCGACCTCTCCAACAACCATTTGGAGATGCTGGACAACACCACAATTACCCCCTTAGCAAACTTGCGGTATCTTAGTATCAGAAACAATTCTCTGGAAACCTTCTCAGTTGGTTCTCTGGGCCCTTCACCTGTGCTGGAGCAGCTGTGGCTGGAAGGAAACAAGTGGCACTGTAATTGCTCACTGAAGGAACTGAGAGACTTTTCCTTGCAGCATCCCACAGTGGTTCCACGTTTTGTACAATCCCTTACGGAGGGGGATGATTCCCACACACCCGTGTACGTGTACAACAACTTGACCTGCCTAAGCCCACCAGACCTGGCAGGCCTTGACCTGAGGGAAATCAGTGAAGATCACTTTGATCACTGCTAACTAACACATTTCCTCTTTACAGAGGACTTTCTGCTTTCTATAGTTGGCAGCATTAGACACATACTTGCACAAGTTCAGGTAGAATCTGGAGAACTACTTTCCTATGGGCTAATAAGTAAAAGGGTATAGCTATCTGGCATCTCAACCACCTTCCCTGATCTCTTTACCAAGCTCACCAGGGTAGCAGTCCAAAATAGCATGTTCCACCATTATCCAAGGAGACCAATATGATTGCACAGCACTCTTTAGCTTTCTCTCTCCATGCTGTACCATTACTATATTTGTATAGCTGCAGTTTTCAACAGAACCAGCATACCAGCTTTGGCTGAGCAGCCGGGGTAAACAGGTTCTTTGGACTTTGCAATTACCTTTGGGCTATTTGAACTTAGCATTGTGATTCAGAGCCAGCATTCCTTTGCCCAGCTCTGAAAAGTGAAGGAAAGAATGGGTGTGTGAGAAGTTATGAGTGGACAGGAGCTTTCTCTGAGGGCTGTTTTCCAATTCCAAAATTAAAACTGATTTTAAAGAACCCAAACAAATGATCATAGTACAATAAGAGTCTGACTGAAAAGCCAACCTGAAAGGGTATTGCCACTAAGGTCCAGCATTTCGGTCTCACTCCTGAGCTGGGAGCAATGGATAGGCAACCTGTCTAGCCACCAAGGAGCAAGGAACATCTCATATTAGTTTTTTGTAGCAACCACTCCTGGTTAGCAGAGGTGCTGTTGTCAATGGATCATGGAGACAACCCTCCTTAATGGAAAAATATCACTGCAACATGAGGACCTCAGGTTGGGGAGAGCAAATGGAGAAACCAAGATCCTCTTGAGCTAGGGGAGGAAAGTCTGGGCCACAGTGCTCATTAGTGGGAATGCTGATAAAGTTAAATATCATTGCCCCAGAATCAGCCCAGTTGTGACTAGGTAATGCAAGCAGGGGCTTCATCCCATCTGTACTGCAGTAGCTTGGAGCAGTGGTTGTCAACCTTTTCCATTCTGTGTGACCCTGCGTTGCAATGCAAAAAAGTTTCAGGAACCCATAAAGCATTCTGTGATTGTACAACATCAAACACAATGGGGCCTGATCCATAACTAGGGCCCCAGGTGCTACCATAATGGAAATAATAAAGGGAGGATGACCATGACCCCCCCAAAACCTGTTCTTGAATTCCAGTTGAGAACCCATGGCTCACAGGAGAGGAAGTCAAGGGCAGAGCCTCATCAGTAATATCTGGTCACTGAAGCCAGGTATCGTGTAAAGCTTAGGGAAAAGGCTTGAAAAACAGACACCCGACCTGTAGTTTTAGGAGAGCAGAGCGCACATGAAAATGGGTTACTGGAATGGGTTACCTAGGGAGGTGGTGGAATCTCCTTCCTTAGAGGTTTTTAAGGTCAGGCTTGACAAAGCCCTGGCTAGGATGATTTAGTTGGGGATTGGTCCTGCTTTGAGCAGGGGGTTGGACTAGATGACCTCCTGAGGTCCCTTCCAATCCTGACATTCTATGATTCTATTCTATGACAAACTTTTAACAGCTCCTTGCAATGGCAGATTTAGGCAGGTTTAAGAAAAGCCATGCACATCAACTCCCTGATAAATCACAGCAGGCAAATAAACCTTTGGAGCTACTGCTGCTCATCTTGTGATTTTTTTTTTTTTTAATTTTGTACCTCAACTAGTTAGAATTCTTATAAAAAAAAGAGTTGTGCTTGTGAGCAGCAGACACTGTTTAAAGTCTCAGTCTCTTGCCATTTCCTGCCTACCTTAAAAACCTCCACCACAAGCAAAGCTAGAGCTTGTTACAGAGAAATTGCTTTCAGACTTCATTATTTAAGTTTGATAGATGTTTTTTTTCAAAGTGGTGAAGTGACTTAGGTGCACAAATCCTATTGATTTTAGTGGGACTTGTGTTCCTAAGTCTCTTAAGCATTTCTGAGAATCCTATCCTGAGTTCAATTGCAATCAAAAAGATGAGCGGTCTGATCCTGCTCCCACTGGAGTCCACAAGAGTTTGCAAAATCAGTTCCTCAAGGAGTCACACTTGGATGCAGATTGCCAGGCAGATACCAGATCACCTCGGTTGCACCCAACAGGCTATAAAAAGGTGGAAAATGTTATGAAATGATCTCAGCCAACCAGAGTGTAGGGATACTTGGCTCATTACTGCCCACAGGTGTTTAATTATGCAAATCCCTGCACTTAGATTGGTAAAGGAAGGTGCTGGTTGCAATAATATATATATTTTATAACTGCAATGTGCTCTAATAGAGTGCAGGTATCTGCAGTGCTGTTTCTCCTAGCTGCTCACAGAACTCCACCTGCACATACTCCATACAAATGGCTGACTCACCCCTACAAACTAGTACCCTGCCCCCTTCACTCAGCTGCTTCTTACTCCTGACAAAAGCTAAACCCACTCCCCAGCCCTTTACCCTGCTGGTTTATTTCAGGGAGTGCTCATTATGTACTTGGCCCTAAGCAGCAGGCTCAGGTCATGCCCCAAGAACAAAGGTGTACAACATACTGAATAAGCAAAGTGGTCAAGGTGGTTCTTGACAATTTCTTGGTAATAGAAAGAAATGCCCACTGCTGACATGTGCAGGATTCTGAAGGAGATGAGCTTGTACCTAATGGAGTGGGAGACAATGGGAATATTCACAAAGGGAGCAACATACACAGAACAAATAAAGAAGAGGATCTTAGCAGCAGCGTTTTGTCTGGAATGGAGGGAACCAGGTGTGTGCCAGGAAAGCCAGAGAGGTTTCAGTAGACAAGGCAAAAGATGCCAAGGCATGGACTAGAATTTTGGTGACATGGACAGAAAGAAAAGACTGGATCTTAGTGATATTACAGAGGAAGGAGGGAGGATTCAAACCCAGCCTGGCTGTGTGGAGCAGGGTAAAGGGAGGAGGCAAAGAGAACCAGAGATCATAGGCTTGAGTTAGCAGAGGCTGGTGGTAGAGAATGGGGTAGCAGAGAGGAGTTGGAAGAAGGTAAAGTTCAGTTTAAGCTAGCAACGAAACAGTCAGATGATAGATGTGCAGACTTTGAATCTGTCTTCACAAACATTTAATTCACCGCAAGCTGGGGTGTAAATCTACCGCACTAGCCTGCCACATTTTTGCAGTCTGTGCGAACCCTGGTGACATGCACTTTGGTCTAGTCCTGTTTCAAAGAGGACCAAATCAAAGCACATCAACAAACTGTTACCAGGCAGCAGCAGGGTCCATGTAGTCAGTTAGTTCACGGCAGGCTAGTGTGGTGGAGATTCACTCTAGAGCTCTGCCCAGGACTATTTTTTTAAACCTGCTCTAGTATCCACTCCCACCTGATTCCACTTTGTTTCTTGTATTTTTATCCCGCTCCCACTCACAAAAACCTTAGATCCCGCAAATCCTGCAAGAGAGAGATTCCCTCATGCTACAAAAAAAACACACCAAACAAAAAAAAGTTTTTTTATTATATATTAGGGCTGTGTAGCGATTAAAAAAATTAATTGTGAGATTAATTGCACTGTTAATAGAATACCATTTATTTAAATATTTTGGGATGTTTTCTACATTTTCAAATATATTGATTTCAATTACAACACAGAATACAAAGTGTACAGTGCTCACATTTTTTATTACAAATATTTGCACTGTAAAAAAACAAAATAAATAGTATTTTTCAATTCACCTAAGTACTGTAGTGCAATCTCGTTATCGTCAAAGTTGAACTTACAAATGTAGATTTATGTACAAAAAATAACTGCATTCAAAAATAAAAATGTAAAAAACTTTAGAGCCTAAAGTCCACTCAGTCCTACTTCAGCCAATTGCTCAGACAAACAAATTAGATTACAATTTGTAGGAGATGATGCTGCCCACTTCTTGTTTACAATGTCACCTGAAAGTGAGAACAGGCGTTCGCATGGCACTGCTGTAGCCAGCGTTGCAAGACATTTACGTGCCAGATGCGCTTAAGATTCATATGTCCCTTCATGCTTCAACCACCATTCCAGAGGACATGCGTCCATGCTAATGATGGGTTCTGTTCGATAATGATCCAAAGCAGTGCGGACCAACACATGCTCATTTTCAACATCTGACTCAGATGCCACCAGCAAACGGTTGATTTTCTTTTTTGGTGGTTTGGGTTCTGTAGTTTCCACATCTGAGTGTTGCTCTTTTAAGACTTCTGAAAGCAATACTCCACACTTTGTCCCTCTCAGATTTAGGAAGGCAATTCAGATTCTTAAATCTTGGCTTGAGTGCTGTAGCTATTTTTAGAAATCTCACATTGGTACCTTTCTTTGCGTTTTGTCAAATCTGCTATGAAAGTGTTCTTAAAACAAACATCCAAGACTGCTATAACATGAAATATATGGCAGAATGCAGGTAAAACAGAACAGGAGACATACAATTCTCCCTCAAAGAGTTCAGTCCAATGTTCCCTCTAATTTTTTCCATCCACGTGCAGAATAAATATGTGCACCAAGGTATGTGCGGATGTGTGCCACCAATAAAAACAAAAAACCTAGATATCATATATATATTTTTAAAAAGTTACCATAGAGATAATTACTCCAGCCAGGACAGGTTAGGCAATTTAGAACTCACTACTCAAAGAATTAAATTTAAGTGTAAGAGAAATAAAAATTATGAAATGCATAGACCAGTCAAAAAACTCAAATAACACACTTTGAACGAATAAAATTACAGAGAATGAATGTGCATTGCAGGAAGTACCAAGAAGTAACAACAACAATAATATAAATATGTGCTGGAAGGTGAGTGACACAGAGACAGTGTGTGTATGTGAGAGTGACACAGACAGTGTATGTGCTGGCTGCTGGGGAAGTTTCTGAGCGATGCCATGCGCTGTCTCTTTAAGGTATTCACTGAAAGCTCTCCTGCTCTGTCCTAAGCCCTGTCTCCCCTCCCCAGTTCTGCAGAGATGGGGTACATGGGCAGGAGGAAGTGGGATAGGGAGGGAGAGAGCAAGCGGGGCTGGGGAAGTCTCAGAGACTGTGTGCTGTCACTTTAAGGCACTCTCTGGGAAGGGAAGGCTTCAAGGCTCGTTCAGACCTCAGACCACAGCAGCTCTCCTGCAGTGTCCTGAACAGGGGTGTAAGTGGGCCCGTACGGTGTATCGATAAGAAGCCGATACCGGCCTGTACACAGCCCAAGTTAAAGCGCTGCCGCAGCAGCACTTTAATGTCACTGCCCCTTTTGCCTCCCCCCCGTCGGCAGCACTGCTGATAGAGTCCCTGCCAGCAGGGCCGCCCATGGGGGGAGGGGCAGCGACGTTACAGTGCTACTGCGGCATCGGGGCCCCGGGCCCTTTTAAATGGCTGCCGGAGGCCCAAGGGCCAGGAAGCACAGATGGGCTGGCTGGGGGAGGCTGACCCCCAGCCCCGCCCCTTCTGAGGGCCTGAGCCATACTGGTAAGAATTTAATATTACTTTCACCTCTGGTCCTGAGCCAGGATGTTCCCTCTCCCTTGCTCTGTGGAGATGGGGTACAGGGGCGGATAGAAGGGGGCACCCTGACATCAGCCCCCTCCACCCCCTGCTCTGCACAGCCAGAAGGAGAGTCCTGGGAGCAACTTGGCTGCAAAGCAGCGGGGTGAGGGGCACCTGAACACACACTGCCGGATGTGCGTTGCACTTGAATCCCTCCTGGGCAGCTGCCCGACAGCACTTAGAGGGAACACAGGTTCAGTCACATATTTAATTAACGCTTTTTTTTTTTTTTTTTTTAAATGAGCATCAGCAGCATGGAAGCATGTCCTCTGGAATGGTGGCCAAAGCATGAAGGGGCATATGAATGTTTAGCATATCTGGCATGTAAATACCTTGCAATGCCAGCTACAAAAAGTGCCATGCAAATGCCTGGTCTCACTTTCAGGTGACATTGTAAGTAAGAAGTGGGCAGCATTATCTCCCGTAAATGTAAACAAACTTGTTTGTCTTAGTGGTGGCTGAACAAGAAGTAGGACTGAGTAGATTTGTAGGCTCTAAAGTTTTAGATTGTTTTTTTTACATAACTGTAATCAAAAACAAAACAAACAATCTACATTTGTAAGTTACACTTTCACAATAAAGAGATTGCACTACAGTACTTGTATGAGGTGAATTGAAAAATACTATTTCTTATGCTTATTATCACTTTTACAGTACAAATATTTGTAATAAAAATAATATAAAATGAACACTGTACACTTTGTATTCTGTGTTGTAATAGAAATCAATATATTTGAAAATGTAGAAAAACATCCAAAAATATTTAATAAATTTCAGTTGGTATTCTATTGCTTAACAGTGTAATTAATCGCGATTAATTTTTTGAGTTAATCGTGTGAGTTAATTGCGATTAAATCGACAGCCCTAATATATATATAAACAAACAGAATTGAGACATATTTTTACCACTAAAAGAATAGAGTAAATCTTGCTTAAACCACGTAAAAAAAGACTTTAGCTCCTGTTATAATAGACATCACATCTTTTTCTATCCCTCGCTTACATTTAAGTTTTAAAGTGTTTTCCTGCAAATTACCGCTCAGTATACGCCTCAATGCAGTCCATTTCCTGTGACTCTTTACTTCCTTCTCATCAGAGCAATTCCCACCCCTGCTGGAGGAGGGGGAATGGCTCCCTTCAGAGCCCCTCATTGGCTGTCACGAAGGGAAGCCTGATCAGAAAGGCACAACAGAGCTTGCTGCTTGCCTTTGCAGCACTTCTAGTGAGAAGGCAAGCTGGGATCAATGATATGAGTTCCACATCTGCACACCCATCATTTCGCTCCCAGGAGCACTACAATGGGTAGTCACCGACCTCTGGAACATCCATCCTGATGGGGAAAGGAGGATGCTGTTCAGAGATTCTATGGAGGCAGTGACTCAAGACCTCCCTCGCACTTAGACCAATGACTGTTTTGATTGGGTAGCCCAGATTCATCCTGAGACTAAGACAGAAGTGATGCCAGACTTGATTTAGAGAGGACCACCTTCTCTAGCCATAAAGGCCAATGTAGCACTTCCTTAATCTTAAAAAAAAAAAAAAAAAAAAAGTGGCCAACAGAGGGGAACCATTATTTGCTACCAAATACAAACAGATTCGTAAGGCTGTAGGAAGGAAAGTAGGATTCAGTTGGGGGGAAGAGGACAAACCCCACTCCACCAAAAAAAAAAAACAAAAAAAACCCCCACACACCACACAAAATGCAATGAGACATTTAGATGGTAAGAATACATTATTTAATGTCTGTAGCCTTTACAAATATTCCTGAGCCCTGACACCTTTCAGGGAGCCAAAAGAAGGTGTGTTCCTTAGGTTAGGCATGATAAGATACAGACTCAGTAAACAGACTTCAGAGCTCCTGTAGAGACTTGATGTCATCACACATGCCTTCATAGGCATATTCTGTACCAAATACTTATGGCTTCAGAGTGAGATGGCTCAGCTAGGATCTAGGGTCAGAGGATCTGGCATGAAGCCGACAGCAGTCACTGTGAACTAGGAAGTACCATGTGTGCAGCACTACAGAAGCAATTGGGGGAAGGTAGCAGCAGCAGGAGTTGGGGGTGGAGATTACTGGTGCTATTCAGTTCAATAAGGGAAGGGTTTCCTGTCCTGGATCACTACCCCAGTATTTGCCGCAGAGACCAATGGCTACACACAAATGACAGCGCCAAGAATACTGCAGAAATGAGCAGGAGCACCACAGCATGAGGGGAGCCATCTTCGCAATGTACTAACGTACCAGGAGTTCATGGGCAGATTAAACATTCTCTGTGTGACTAGAAAAAGCTGCACCACCCATGCCCCCATAGCCAATTCCAGGACAGCCATAGTGCTCAACTGTTCAGAAGGCAAATGGTGTTGCAAATGCACACTCCCCCTTAGAGAGCAATGGCAAGCTCTAGTAAGGTCTCTTCAAGGCTTTAGTAGTGACAGTGTCACTTCCCTTTCCCAGATCTCTGCAAACTGGTCCTAAGGACACCCTCTCCCCTGCAAAATGCTTTAAAATAGCTTTGACATTTCCCATCGGCTTGGAGCACGGCTGACAGCGCTGCAAAGATGTGGCCAATGAGAGTCCAGCCTTAGAAACACGCTCAGAATGTCCTGTCCAAGATCTGCTGGGCGATGTGAGCAAGGGCAGGGAAGGCAGAGCTCTTGGGAAACTCCTGGATGAAATCTCTGCCTTCCTCCAAGCTCTGAGTGAGCTGGGGATCAAGGGGAACACACCCTGTGTGAGAGGGCAAAGGGAGAGAATGACTGTGAGACCACTGGGATGAGTTACAGAGATGAGAGTTACACATGCAAGTTAGAGAGACAAAGGTGGGAGTGAGACACCCACATCAACCAAAGAAGAGACAAAATGATAAGACAAACAGGACTGAGCATTATTAACCTCCTTACTGCTCACTTGCAAGACTACGTTCTAGACATGTGGCACCATATCAGACATTTTCTGGGTAGAAAGGAGCTATAAGTGCTTCTAGCACCACAATCAGCAGAGATTTACCCTGGCATCACTGTCGAGACTATTGCTCCTTGATTAGGGGGAGGAATAAATAATTAAGGAGGTTTAAATAAATTCCTCATTTCTTTCACAAGAGCTCCACTGGACTCTCAGTGGTGCTGCCTGTGTTTGCCGTTACCTGACGGCAGGCAACTAGGATCACTCCAAATCTCCCACCATATCCAAAGCCAGACTGGACTGTCAGGTTCTCTGCCTCTGTTCTCTACTGGCCAGACATACAATGACCACATCCTTTTGGCAGCTCTATGCTCCTCTCCCAAACCAGATTCTCTTCAGACCTCAACTGGAGATGCCCCTCCTTAGCTTGCCCCTCAGACCTCAACTGGTTTCTGGACCTCATTCCATGCTCCTTGTGGCACTGTGTTCTCACCACTCACCAACCATTTGCTCTTCTGATCTACCCCTCCCACTAGGGAGGGCTCTGTATTTAAAAGGCACTCACCTAGGAATGGGACTCCAGCATGCCTGGCCAGCTCTTCACCACCCCCTTTGGAAAAGAGATTTGTGCACTCCTGGAAGAGCAGAAGAAACAGCATTTAGTCACCAGGAACTTCCCAAAGCAGAAGTTCTGCAAACCGCCGGGCATCACAGATGGGCAACATGACTGTTTATCTGGGTACATTTAATGCAGAGAATGATACAGCTATCTGAGCAAGCAACGCTCATTTGCCTCTGGCAGCTGCTGATCCCCCCACTTCATGCACTTCCTCAAAGACATTCTTAGCCCTCATCACCCAGTAGGAAGACAAAAGAGTTGCCTCTCCTGAACCTACCCCAACAGCAAGCCAATGAAGGAGGGCAGGGTCCACAAAGCGGTACAGTCAGCCGCTCGCCTCTAGAGATCTACCACATTACCTTCATGGCATTCCCTGGTCTCTCAGCAGCCAAGGGACCACAGTCAAGAAAAGTCAATTCAAACCCAGGCCTCAAGCATAACAATGTAGCAGATTGCCTAGCACCCCTTTGAGGCAGAGGGGTACTCAACCGTGGGTCAGTTTTAAAGGGCTCACCAAACAGTGCGGGCAGACGAAACCACTCATGTTCTCTACAATCCCGATCACTCGCAATCCTGTCTTCTTACAGAACATCAGCTCTCGCCTGACATCCCCTATAGACACCGCCTGTGGGCACAGAGTCATGGGGTATCAGTGATAAAGGGCCAGCAAAATCAGAGAGGTGCATGTCTGTCTTTCTGCCCATTCATCCAGTGCTGCCAATCCTTGAGATTAGGGCAGGGTACACAGACACAGGTTGGAGGGATGACGGGAGTAGAAATGCAGAACTAATAGCCATAGAGAGACACTGACATTCATACAGGGTCATGTAAACACAAACCTAAAGGCATAATGGGGTCAATAAAAATATTAGTTTGGTGTGACCCCAGGGCAGGGTGTGGAAACATCTGCCCCAGCAAGCATTACATACCTGTGGCGTCGTGACCAGGACTGCCCCGAGAGGCTTATATGGGCGAAGGGATTCTACTGTAGAGATGTGCTCATCCGAGGTCCCCGGAGGTGTATCCACAATGAGGAAGTCGAGATCTCCCCAGGTCACGTCGGAGATAAACTGCTTTATCAAAGCTGCCAAAACAAAATGGAGGAAAATCTTTGCTTTCAGCTGAGGTGTGGTCTGTAATCTGAACAGTGCAGCAGGTGTTAGATATCAGATCACCACACTGTGTGAACAGATAGGTGCAAAAGAATAGACTTAAGTAGGAAGAGAAGCCCTTCATCAACAGAAGCAGTGGCAGTGCCATCTTCCCTCAGGATCTCTATCCTGCCCTACGGGGAATGCATCTAGGTGGCAAGAAAATAGTTCAGTCTCCAAGGCCATCGAGATTCTGTTCTGTGTGCCAACAATAGCGAGCATTATAGATGCCTGTCCAGAGAGCACAGGACAGATCTACCAGCTCATACCCCAGGGCGGGTTTACACTACACAGTTCGATCGACATAAGGCAGCTTATGTCGACCTAATTTTCAACTACAGCCGTCCTCCTGCAGATGTAAGAGCCCCATTACACCAACATAATAGCTTCACCTCCACGAGAGACGTAAGGCTTATATCAGTGTAGCTTAGGGCAATACTGCGTCCCTTACATTGGCTGTCTTGTCAATTTCACGGCAGGAGCCATGCTCCTGGCAGGGAGTTGAGGTAAAAAGCCCAGGGCGGCTTCGGACACCGATCCCAGCTGGGAGCCAGGAGAAGAAGCCAGCAGGGAAGGGGAGCTTCAGATGATGACCAGGCCTAGATTGAAAGCAACAACCTAGAGGTCAAAGGCTACCTACATCTAGTCTGTTATCCAGCCCTAGTTCGCCTGCTCAAACGTAGCAAGAACTACAGACTGCAACCCATGCCTAAGCACAAGGGGATAATGAGCCATATGCAAGACAAGACCAGCCTGTAAGTAAGGCAAGGATGTATTTCAACGAGTTTCATCTTCGCAGGAGGTGCCCTTGCTGTAGGACAGTGGTCCCCAAACTGTAGGGTGTGCCCCCCCCGGGGGGGGGGGGGGGGGGCTGGAGCCCTGTTCCACCCCCAGCCACAGCTCTGCTCTGCCCCCAGCCCAGCTCTGGTCCCAGCTGCAGCTCCACCCTGCCCCCAGGCCAGCTCCACCTCTTGCCCCAGCTTTCTCCCCCCATCTCCCACCAAGTTCTGCCCCCAGTTCTGCTTCAGCCCAACTGAGGATGGAAGCCTTGGCTGTGCAGTAATGAAGAGGGGGCACAACAGGAAAAGTTTGGGCATCATTGCTGTAAGGTCACTACCAAGAGTAAAAGCATTCTGTACCGTTTTTCTTGGGTCCTCTCCAAACCACAGCATCGTCTGGCTTCTCCAGCAAGAAGCCAATCGACATGAGAGAGATGCTTTTGTCCTGGTCGACGAAGACAGGCACCCAGCCACTGTCACACTGGTGCACGCCCTTGCCCTGGACTTTGAGCATTTGAGGGATGCTGGGGCCACATAGGTCCACATCCAGGATCCCCACCTGCCAGTGAATACGGGGAACCATTCAGACAATCCCTTACACTAAGACAGCACAGAGGGCCACCACAGTGGCAAAACATAACTCTTCACTGATTTCTACAGCCCAGACCTTATGGAAAGGATGGCTTAAAAGCCTACACATCATATTTGAAATACACAGGAACCACATGTTCAAATCCCAGATGAGTTCACACAGGCCTTCACCTTTCCAAGGGAGATCAGTGTGTTGTCACTGAACTTCTGGACAGAGATCTTTCAAATGAGACCTTAAAAACCATGGCCCATCTGCTCTGCAGGACTTTAAAGAGCCTTTGGGGCATTTTGTTTGCCCTGTGTAGTCAGCCACAATTCCCCACTGCCACTATTGTTGTGCTGAGTGGCTGTCCCTCCTTCCACCTGCCTGCCCTCCTTCCCCCACAAGAGGCCACATTTTAGTTAGTGTGTCTGTGTATTAAGTGCTTTGAGAGCCTTTGCCACAATGTAAATTGTAAACATTCATATAGCTCATGTCCTGCTTATATGCACAGGAGGGCCCCTCCCTGTTCCAAGTCATTCTCTCTACCTTTCCATAGGCAAAGCCCAGTGTCCTCTCAGACCCCTAGAAACCTTTAGAGGGATTTTGCCTCCCCTTTCTTTTTCGTACTCATACTCATGCCCTATAACTCGGCATTGCCCACACAATAGCTGCCCTAAAGCAGGACAGGCAAGACAATAGGAGGCCTTGGAGAGCAATGACAGCAAAGGTCAAGGACCCAACCCTCATGGTCTCCGTCCACACAGCAAGTGAGAGACTATCCCAGTAGCTTTTAACACAGAGCATAGTATATCAAAGCCTGCCAAGTCCAGGGCAGATATTACTTAGGAAAAGGAGGCAACATAGCCTAGTGTTGAGGTCTAGGTGTCAAGGAACCTGAGTTGTTTTTGTTTTTTTTAATAGACTATCAGGGTTGGCAGGGACCTCAGGAGGTCATCTAGTCCAACCCCCTGCTCAAAGGGGGACCAACCTCCAGACAGATTTTTGCCCCAGATCCCTAAATGGCCCCCTCAAGGATTGAACTCACAACCCTGGGTTTAGCAGGCCAATGTTCAAACGACTGGGCTATCTACTCTTGGTTCTTCCACTGTCTCACTGTGTGACTTTAGACAAGTCACTTCCCCACTCTGTGCCTATTTTCCCTATTAGCATAATGTGGACAATTATAACGAACAAGTTTTGCACAGCGCTTTCATAATATTTTGCACATCTATAGCATCTTTATCGGAGGACCTTAAAGCTGGACTTTGCAGCTTTTTTAGTCAAATAAATGCAGAAAAATCAGAAATTATATAGTAAAAATAACTTTTGCTCAATCTCAGCAGCATGTGCTTGAAGGATCTTAATGACTAAATAAAAAATGCTACAAGATGCTTAATACCTAGATTATGAGAGCAAAACTCCAGACTAGAATCTTGGGTGCACATGGGGAAGGAGAATACACTCATGACTGACACATGGAAGCTTGCTCACCTTCTTCCCAGCGTGCCGTAAAGCCAAAGCCAGCTCTGTGGAGACAGTGCTTTTTCCCACGCCTCCTTTTCCTGAGAGCACCAGAAGGATGTGTCCAACCCGAGCCAGGTTACCTCTCTCTGTGAAGGACAACGGAACAACACTGAGGCATCCCTGCGCCTCTACACAGCATCATGCTGCACTGAGGATGTATGAATAGCAATGCCATAGGCAGCCAGCTGAGTGACTCCTCACATTTCACAGCTAGGACATCATTCCCACTAAAGGAGCTATCACCATGTAAAGTACAGAAAAGACATTTTGGCTAAGGTGTTGCAGAGTGTTTAAAAATAGTGGGGCAACCTGAGTCAAAATGTGATGGTGGATTTTGAGTAGACAATTATTTACTAGGAACACAGCTGTGACTCATCAGCTCAACATACAGCCAGTGGGTGGTAAGGACTTTAGCTCTGATTCAGCAAAGCACTTAAACTGTCCTCAGTGGGACTTAAGCACATGCTTAAATGCTTTTGTCACTACTGCTCTGGGCCAGATTGAATCTGGAACCTAGTGAAACGCTCTGGGCCTTCCCTCTCCTCAGCCGTCAGTCCCCTAGGAGTTTCCTCCTTTCTGTGCTGTGCAGATCTTGTCTTTCTCGATGTGTTAGTGTCTTGTTTTAAATTTTCTTCAGTTTGCTTGCTGCACAGTCAGTGTTTGCTCTGATCTAAATAACTTCTGTTTATGACTCATACACAGTGTGCTTTCAGTCCCCAGGGAAGGGCTGTGAACACATTCTTCTGAGATTCTTTAAATGGAATATAACTAGAGGGCCACAAGGGTACTGGGAGAGGTGGGAGAAAATCTGAAATCTGTGATCTAAAGATCCATCTAGAGACAAGAACCACACAGCTCCGAAAGCAAGAAAAATTCAAAATGGAGATAAATCCCTTGAAAGCCCCAGCAGACCTGCATTAACACATTCATTTCACGACTGTAATGACACCAGGAGGAAATTACACCTTTGAACCATCCCGAGACTGAAGTTCTGTATTGAGTCACAGCACAGATAAGTGGCAGTGCGAGATTCCTCACCAATGGAATTCAACTTTGACCCAAGGGGACCAGCTTTACGCATGAGGGAGGAGGAGGATGGGTATTGTTACAAGTTTCTGGACCTTGGGGTAAATGACGCTGCCTCATGGCAAATTAGGGATCTTGGTTAGTTTCTGAACTCACATGCTATATTTGGCAGAGGGCTGGAACTTGCTGTATCTCCAGGACCAAAGACCACTGACAATTTTAAGGACAAATGTCTCATCAACCACCAGAAACAAAGCTTATACACCACAGGTTTTCAATAAACCCATCTTTCCAAAGGCAGACAGAATTCATCTCTGGGATCTTGTGTTCCAGCAAAGGCCTTTACTGCTAAAAATCAAATCTGGATTGTTATGTGGGAGCAAGGGAAAGAAGCACGGGATCAATGAGAGTAACATGATTTTAAAGCAAGAGTGCCACCTAATTTTGTTTTAGGTATGTTTTGTTACTGATTGTTACTTTAAGTGTTTCATAAACAAAGTTAATATCAGCACCTCTGCTGCGATTTGCAAATCTGACACAACTTCCTGAAGATTTTTTCTAAGGCCCTAATTATAGCTAAACCATCTCCATGAATCTTTACATTATCTGTACTTCTGCACTAGTTGGACCAGGTGTCCAATGGAGAACTCCCTCACCTGACTCAGAGATAACAAAGGACTATTTGAATTCCAATGGCTCCTCACATTCCTGAATGGTCAGTAACACATCCTGGAAACCCTAAGGACTCAGACAAAGATAAACACAAGCCTTATTAAGTTCAGGAAAAAAAACAGGAATAGCTAGGAATAGTTAACGTGAGTCATCAAGGAATTTCCCGAACCTTCACATATCAAAGTGGGGTGTACCTCAGACACCAGGTTCCCTAAACCCGAACCATCAGAAGCAGCACTTGAGAGGAAGATGTGGTCTCCTGCTTCGGAGGGGGTTTCCAGTGTTTCAGGGAACATAAAATAGCAATCAAGGAAGAGGAAGACTCCATTTTACTGAAGAACAAGCTGAGTGAGAAAAACAGACTACATCTTGAGATAGAGCCTGCTTTTACCATGGGAGAAGTAATCAGGAACTCAATCAAAGGTAACTCATAGCACAGATCTCTGCTCTCTTTCTCCTTTGTAATGAAAGGAAGAAATTGCAAGACGTTTCCATAGGTGTTTAATATCGAACATCCTTTTATGTAGGTTCTCTCTCTCCCCCTCTTTGGTTGTATACAGATGAATTGTCTGATTGTCATATTGTTGGGGAGCATATTAGGTGGCATTTACAAGGGTAGCATTGTTATTGCTCTCTCAAAGGGGCCAAGGACAAGAGAAAGCAGTGAGTTCCAAAGGCTAGATCCACAAAAGGACATAACTGCCATTTTAGGTACCTAGAGCTAACATGTGGGAGGACTCTGAGATCCTCAAACCCTCTATTCAGCTGCTGTCTAATCCCATAGGTGCCTACATCCCTCCTGGGAGATGCACACAAAACCATTACGGTCCTGACATCACCAAGCTGCTCGGTGCTCTAGGTCATGCTTAAGCCCTGTCAAGGCTGATTCCCCACTCTGGCACTTCGAGTGCAGAAGGTGGGGGCCCGCAAGGATTCTAAAAATTAATACTGGCCACTCCAGGCTTGTATTAAACTCCCAAGGTTACAACTTTTTTCTGACTTTGGATGGGTAGATGCTACCACCACCCAAGTGCAAAAACCCCTTTTTGAGAACCTAGAAAGGCGCACTTGGGAATTCCTTCCTCTGGTGTATCCTCAAGCCCCCTCCCCGAGGAAGAGCTGAGAAAGAAAAACAAAGGAAATCAGCTGTTGCCACCAGCTAATTAAACAACATATGCACAAATCTCTTAGGACACAAAAATCCTAATCCTGTTCTTAAAAAAGGTAAATTTTATTAAAAACAAAAAGAAAGAAAATACATCTAGAACTTAGGCTATTGCTAGATTTAAAAAGAGCAAATATAATAATTAAGCATCAAGAATTGTTTTCTTGAGGTCCAGCTTAATGGTTACATGCAAAACAAAAGCATTTGGGGGTTAGCACAGAGAAGTCCACAAGCCATAAAGAAATAAGAGAGATAAACCTAATCACATCTTCCTAGACATTTCCTGATCTACTTGCATATCTGGGGTTTCAAATGAGTAGTTTCTAGGTATGATTTAATGATTTTTCATACCTGGCACAAGCTCTTACAGCATAGTCCAGCCCTGTCCCTGCTCTCCAGGAGACCCACCACAGACAGACAACTGGCTGGCTGGGCGTCCATAAAAGGGAGCGCTTCCCCCCCACCCCCACCCCTTCATTTATCACAAGACCTGATGGAATTCACAAGCTAGGTGCCCTTCCCTCACATCTCACTTGCAGGGCCTGATCCAGCCCTCTCTGAAGCCCTCACACAAGAGACAGGTAGGTGGCATGCAGAAGAATGCCCAATAACCCAGTGGTCAGGACTCTCACCTGGGAAATGGCAATGACCTGAATTGGGATCACTCATATTCCAGGAAAGAGCTCATCCGCATGTGATGGGGTGTTCTGGGGCAGGTCTCCCACAGCCACTCCTGTTGGAACTGGACCACTTTGTATGAATAATTAACTATTCATTGGGCCAGAAAGAAATTGATTCTATAACCTAGTGGTTAGGTCACTCACCCAGAATATGGGAGCCCCAAATTCCAGTTCCTGCTCCAATGAACATTTAACGATTTATACAAAGTGGAACAGTTCCAACCAGAGAGCTTGAGAGAGACCCACCCCAAAACACGCAATAGCATGGGGGTCAATCCTCCCCAGGGATGGATGCCCAAATCGGGCAGAACAGGGATTTGAAAATGGGTCCCCCACCTTCCAAGTGAGTGCCCTAACCTCTGGGTTATTGGTTATAATGGAGTGACCATCAGTCTCCATCTCTCATGCATGTACACCTGAGTAAAATAGAGACGGGGACTGACCTGACTTAGAGCTTATCTATACTTGAAATGCTGCAGCGACACAGCTGTAACGCTATATTGTAGACACTACCTACACCGACGAAAGGGGTTCTCCCATCAGCGTATGTAACCCACCTCCTTTCTAGAGTACGCAATCCAGCATATGTAATCTATTTCTTCCATCAACCTGTCTACATAGGGACTTAGGCTAGTTTAACTACGTCACTCAGCAATGTAGATTTTTGACACCCCTCGGCAACGTAGCTGGATCCATCTAATTTTATAGTGTAGACCAACCCTTAGGTGCCTAAGACCAGGAGCAGGATGACAGCTGTGAATCCCAAGTGGAGATCTGTGCCTCCCTCTGGACCAGAGTAGGTATCTATTGATGTTTTGTTTACATCCCACCCCTTTGCTTGGCATTTTTGATTGGTTTATTTATTCAGCTTCAAGTTTAGCATAATAAGCCCCATTCTGTCGGTCCTAGTCTTAGGGTACGTCTTCACTACCCGCCGTATCGGTGGGTAGCAATCAATTTATCTTGTTAAGACGTGATATATCGATCCCCGAACACGCTCACCGTCAACTCCGGAACTCCACCAGAGCGAGCGGCGGTAGCGCAGTCAATGGGGGAGCCGCGGCCGTCGATCCCGCGCCATGTGGACCCCAGGTAATTCAGTCTAAGATACTTCGATACTAAGTTGCGTATCTTAGATCCATTCCCCCTCCCCCCCCCCCCCAGCGTAGACCAGCCCTTAGGTGCTTAACTCTCCCCATGCCTGGGCACCTAACTCTGGGCTGAGGATTCCACTGGGCAACAGGACGCCTAAAGGTTAGGTACTGCAATGCTCAATGTTGCAACATCTAAGCCCTTTTGTGGATTTAACCCCAAATTGCTGGTCACAGGAGAAGAGAAAATGTAGCTGGAATAGGACTGAGCTAGGTTATTAGTACTGTGTCACACCACAAATTCTTGGCAGTTTCATCAGTTTCTGCAAAGTCCATATGATAGGGTTGAGCAAGGTACCCTTCCACCTGGGAACTGGTGCTGTGCTGTTTTAGGTACTGTCCACACTACAAAAACCCACAGAACACCTACTGCATTAGACTACGATATAATTGTCCCCAAGATAGTTAGGCACAATCTGCTCTGAAAGGCTGTGTTTTAACTATGCTGGGGTCCTACCTCGCTGTCATGGGGAAGAGATGGACCCCGGCTGGGAGCCACCCCCAGTCCCAGCGTAGCCAAAGCCCCACCCCACCCAAGGCACGGCAGGCCTGGTCAACAGCGGCTCCAAGTGACGCATGTGGCTATTCTGGATGCCGCAGACACACAGTCCAAACAGCAACGGTTCAGCGATGCCCCCCGCGTTGGAGGCGGCTCCCAGGAGCCCATCGCTCCCCGCGCATAGCGTCGGCCAGGGACCGGGGACTAGCGTGAGCGGCTGAGCCTCGCAGTCCCCACGGCGCGGGGCTTTCCCAGCCTGGTGAGGCTCGTGGGCTCTGTCTCGGCACTGAACTACAGCAGCGAGGCGGTCCCAGCACAGCTAGGGAGGGGAGTCAGGGGACGCCGCTGCGGGAGCCCTCCCTACAATCCCCCGCAGAGTAGCCCCAATCCTTCTGAACTTGCAGCTCCCACACTACTCACCCCCCACAGCCTCCATGCTGCCTCAAGCACTGCTCCTGCACTTCCGCCTGCCCCCAGGTCACGCGCAGAGGAGCGCCGCGGCCAATGGGAAGCCGAGCTCTGGGTGTAATCCCGCCCCGTGAACTAATTTTGGCCCCGACCTGACCTTGCTGACTGACGTTCCTCTCAGCCAATGGCCTCTGTGTTTCGTACCTGTTACGTGATCATGCTGTAAGCGCCTCGGTGGCTGCGTTAGAAACTTTCCTCCAATGGCGCAGCCCTCTGAGGACTGACAGCCCATGTGGCCAATGGTATGAGAAATTAATGATTTTATCCCCGCCCCCTGATCTGTGAGCGAGGGGAGCACGGTCCAACTGAGAATGTCGGATGAGGAGAGGTCCCGTCTCCCGGAGAAGCCGCGGCCAATGGGCGCGGAAGGGGCGGTGCGGAGCGTGGATTGTTTATATCTTGGGAGGGGAAAAGTAGGTCAGAAGGAGAGCGAGGGTGGCCTTTCTGGGGTCGTGGTAGCCGCTGCGGCGCAGGTAAGGGGAATGGGGAGGTGGGAGGCGGCTGCGGCCGGTCCGTGGACGGAGTGAGCCTGCAGCCTGTTCCGAGGCGGGGGGAATCTGTGAAGGGTGGGAAGAATGCATTTGCGACCTGACCCCGGGCTCGGGAGGGGGATCTGTGCCGGGGGAGATAAGCCTGCGGCCGGTCCCTGGGTGGGGGGGAGGAGGGGAATCTGTGCAGGGAGAGTGAGCCAGCAGCCTGTTCTTGGGCGCGGGGGATCTGTGCTCTGTTAAGGGGCTGCTGTCTATGGGAGGAGGAATAAATCTTTGTGTGTGTTTAGGGAAGGGGTGTGGATCTGTAGCCTGTGGGTGCTTTAAAACCTGCTCTATGGGGTCAGTCTTTGTCCTGTTTGGGACGACGGGGAGACCCAGACTGCTCGCTAGCCACCCCTATTGCCCTCCCCTGGCATAGACAGGGTAGATTCTAGTCTGGGCTCAGTCCCAGGTTCTCTGAACGCCTGCTGGGTTTGTATTGGGGTCAGTCGTGTTCTCTGGCCAGGCTGGGCTTCCTTGAGCATAAGGGAGTGGGGTGGTGTCTGGAACGGGTCTGGTTCTAGCTATCTCTAGGAGACAGGAGCCATGCTGGCCTCTGTGTCATCACTGAGGGATTGACATGCTGCCTTGGATACCATGGAGATGAGTCTGGTGTAAGAACCTCAGGAGTACAGAATTGCCATCTGTGATGCTGGCCTGTACCTGAGAGCTCTAGGCAAAGTCACTCTTAAAAGCCAAAGGCTTGAGTGCCAATTGCACACTAGTAACACTAGCCTCACCCTCTTGTGCCCCAGGGATTCTGCAGTTAGAATCCTGGCCTGGACAAATGGCTGATTCTGCCAGCTGCAGCCCTGTGGCTACCTTGTTTGCATCCTGAGGGAACAGAGTCTGTGTAGCTAGGTAGAAGGGGTAGTTGTTATTGAACTGCTCTTTCTTCCTTAGTGTCCCTGCACATTTGGACAACTTTCTCAGAGGTACTTTGCAGCCTGGCATCACTCTTTGCCCTCGTGATATGTTGAGTGTGACTTGAACATGGCTCTTGTAGTTGTGCAGGCTGCTGCTTTCTTTATTCCATGCTGACCTCGCAGCAGCAGCATCACCTGCCCTCCTGACTATGAGCTCAGTTATTCTAATTCCTTCCTGACAGGGTAGCTCTGTCACTTACCTGCTGAGCAGATTGCAGGAGATAATTTGCTTGCTGCTCTGAGCAACCATCCTCATATTACATTGATCTTGGCATCCTTTGTTAACTGCCAATCAAGTGCCACATAGACCTGAAACTGGTACTGCTGGGCCTTGGCACATTGCATGCAATCAGCTAAAGCGTCATTCTAGACTTCCTCAGACCTCGTACTGCCCCAGATATCTGTGATCATGCGTGCCTGGCTTGCGATGATCCCACTGTCTTGGGTCAGTGTGAGAATGGACCTGCGGTGTGATGGGCCCTCAGCCATGGGACTCTTTCCTCCCTGAAATCTGCCTTAGTCCTTTGTGCGTGACTTTTAAAAATGTGTCTGAACCTTTCTTCCTCCCTCCTAGATGACCGAGTATAGCCACTCCTGAGTCTGTATTAACCTTTACCTCTCTTGTGCTGTTTTCTGTTCTCTTCTGCTTCTGATGTGCCTCAAAATGTTTTTATTTATCTCTCTTTATGACTATGGCTTTTAATGCTTTATAGAGTGGCTTAAAATATATGAATTGCCTGGTATCTTTACAAATACTATTTTTAGTCTCTTCCACTGGAAGTAAAACTTTGCCCTTCCCTGTGGAGTATCACCCCACTCCAGTAACATTGTGTACCTCCTTGGGGTGTATTACCTCCACAATTCTCCCTCACCTATGGGCTAAATCCCTGCCTCTGGGTTATTGGCCCTCTAGCCTTACCCTAGTATCTTTCTTCTCCTTCTCACAGGCTCTGCTTTCAAACAGGTTTAACTTCTGATGTGTAATATCAGGCTAGCTTTTTTTGTGTCAAGTTAACACTTTACTCTCTTATCATCTTGGGCACCAATAATGAATCTTTTCCATTCTCCCCTAGAGATCTCTGATCTCATCTTCCTATGTAGTAGCAATGTTTAAACAACTTGGCATTCTGCTGATGCTTGACAAGTAACCTGGGTGCAGGTTTTCCATTAATCTATTTAGGGTCCAATCCTGTTCCCACATGAACCACTGGCAAAACTCCTTGACCTCAGCAGCTGCAGGTTTGGGCCTTTAATCTTTGCTTACTGACTGAGACGTGCTCTCCCTTCCCCATCACAGGTTAGATCCAATTGTAACTTATGGAAAGGAAGGAGAATGGTTCTCAAGTCTCAGCTGCTGAATAAAGACTAAGCTGATTCTTGGGGTTGTTTGTCAATAATTAGGCTTTATCTGACTCATGTACTTCCTGCTACCTTCAGTCTCCCTGGGCTAGAAATAAATCACATTTGGATATGGACATTCTCTTCTTTCTCCTCTCCTTCAAAGGTACCTGATTGGGTGACTCAATCTGTACCTCTAGACCAACAATCTCCATTTCTATGTTCCTACCCCTCCCCGGGATATGTGTTCTTTTATGCCTCTTTCTAAGGTACTTTTCTTGCTGGGTCTGTTCTTCTGCAATGTTAGCTGGAGTGCGGGGAGAAACACCAAGAAACCCTCCTTCTTGCCCACCTTTGCTTTCCCTGTCTGTGAAATCCTGGGTAAGAGGAAGTCTAGCAAAGTTCGTGGAAGGCAATCAAATGCAGCCTCCTCAGCCCAAGGGAAGGAAGCCAGTTTCTGAGTTTAGTCCCCTCGTTCCATTTCAAGAACCCCATGCTCCAGAAAGCATTACTGGCTCAATTGTCCCAGCTGATCTCAGCTGCTGGATTAAAGCAAAGTGAGACTTGTGTAAAATATCCAGGACCCAACCCATGTCAAACTGCACCCAGAGTGCATTAAGGAGCCAGGCCAGCCTCTGAACCTTAGGGATATGTTCCATGCAAGAGATACTTGGAACCAAATAGTGCAGAATGTGTCTGCCAAAGTTTAGTTTATTGGTGCATTACAGTCATTCAACTGGTAATCAAGGTGTGGGCTCTGCGCTGAGATCTCATGGCTGAGGGGAAAAGTCTCAACCTCTGGCCAAGTGCAGATGAAAAGAAACTCCCAGCAGCAGCTGCCAAGTGTCCAGTAAGACTCATAGAATATAGCAATCTTGCGTGGCAGATAGTTCAAGTAATTATTGATAACGAGACTACCCTTTTGGTTAAGGGATAGATTTTTTTTTTTATTATTATTATTATTATTATTATTATTTTCCCCGAGCACCAAAAATGTACTGGGCTATTTCCTTTGACTTCTCCCACCCCATTTTATCACTGTTATTGGTCTTATCCCAATTAAGCTTCAGCCAGTTCTCTCATCTTTGGCCCCCAGTCTTGGTTGGACCCTGGTAAAGCAGAACTGCACCATCCAGGTCTGAAAAGTGGAGACTTTCTGTATGTTTCCCCTACAGCAGCACAGCTTCCTACATCAATGGAAGGGATTTTTCCATCAATGTAACTGATCCACTTCTCCACAGCTATGTTGACGGAAGAATTCTTCCATTGATCTAGCTGTATCTACACAGGGGGTTAAGTCAACCTAACAGACTGGTATTTACACTTAGAACTGATTTTCAGGAATAAAACATTGACCACTGTCTCCTCTCCCATTTAGAACTCTGGCCACAGATTCCAAATCTATATGAGCTGCTCCTAAATCAGGTGTGTGTGGAAAGAGTAGGAAGCTGGTATTATACCATAAGGGTTTCCACAGGGTCTCCTGGTGTAGGGCTGGTGTGTGATTCAGCACTTTCTTTCCTGCTTTAGGAATAGAATGAGGAATCAGAGTGTCTGTATTTCAGAAGGGGTGGGCTGGGAATAGACTCACAGAATCGTAGGACTGGAAGGGACTTTACAAGGTAATCTAGACCAGTCCCCTGCACTCATGTCAGGACTAACTGTTATCTAGACCAATAGTTTTCAGTTCCCTCACTGTCAGCAGTGCTCTGAACCAAATCTCTGGGCATCCCACAGGGAGGTAGAAATAGGTCATAGGGAAGAACAGAAAATCACATGAATCTCAGACGTGTGTGTTGCATAAAATGCTGGTAAATACCACTTATTTTTCTTTACTTCTTTCTTCTAACTCAAAACTGAGGTGTCTGTGGCAGTACAGTATATAGGCAGCACCCTGTCCACAGATCCGTTAAAGAGGCTAAGAGAAGGATCTTTCTCTCTCAGAATTGGTGTGGGAGAGTACAGTGAATGATAAAGTGGCAGGCTTAGGCCAGTGCCTTTTTATTTCATTAGCAAAAGATAGTTAAGAGCTACATAGGCCAGGGAGACCCCCCCTCAACAGTGGGGCTATGTGGGGCAAGGAGCTCTCTAGCATATTTGCAGTAAAGGAACTTGGCATTTTCAGAATTAGAGGGATTTGCACATGAGTTTAAGGCAGTGGTTCTCAAACTTTTGTACCGGTGACCCCTTTCATATAGCAAGCCTCTGAGTGCGACCCCCCCCTATAAATTAAAAACACATTTTTATATATTTAACACCCCATTATAAATGCTGGAGGATACACAGGGTTTGGGGTGGAGGCTGACAGCTGGCGACCCCCCATGTAATAACCTCACAACCCCCTGAGGGGTCCTGACCCCCAGTTTGAGAACCCTTGGTTTAAGGGATGTTTGGAAGATGTGTGGAACCCTAATGGAAAGCTCTGAGGAGGAGGGAGATGTTTTTTTTGTGTGTGACATACTAAAAGGAGATTCTAGGGGGAAAAGGAGGGGATTGAGCAGCAAGAATTGGCTCTTCTGTTTCCTTATGTGAGTTTTTGCTGTAATGGCTAGAAACTTGTTCTGGTCTCTCTGGGGAAAATAGAACCTCCCCAAACCTGGTCTCGGAGATGCAGCTGGCTAGGATTCAGAAACGCGCAACAAGTTTTGTTCTTGAGGCAAGTCAGGACAAGCTGATGAAAAGATCATTGTCCCTGCACAGCAAGAAGTTGGTCTATCTTCTCCTCTTCCCATTATAGTCAATTAGTCAAAGATGAGCAGACAGGCGCACGCAGATCAACTTGTGTAGTGACTGTAGATCCAGGAGGCAATGCCATAGACAGCTATGATTGGGAGAGTTTAGCATCAGAACTTGACTATGCACAGTGTAGTTACCGGACCCACAGGAGCCTGCATATGGCAATTATTGTTGATCTTCATCTCTTTTCAGGACAAAGGTGAGAGTGTTGGCTGGTTCGTGCAGTAGCAGTTCTCCCTTGTATGCCAGTGCAGCGTGGCACCACCTACCCTTTGTTCTTCTAGGAGTATTTCTGGTAACCCAGATCAAAATGAAGTAGATCCTGGTATTTCTTTCAGCCAATTTGGGCTGGGAGCTCTGCAGAGGTGGTGAGCTTGGCTCCTGAGGGTAGGTTTATGCTTGTATTGTTCAGCAGCAACCCCTGCTGGCCAACAGGTATAGCATTGACCATGGTATGAAAGGTGTGTGTCTTACTAGTCTAGCCAGAGAGTAGTTTGTGCGGCATGGTTCCATAACGTCATGGTGAAGGTCCAGGTTTGACCTGACCTGGGCGATCCCAAACCTATTCACAAGGTGGCCAGGAGAGGGGGTTGGAGCCTGATGACAGCTGTAAGGAGTTGGGGAAACCTATCACTGGAAGGAGGTGGTGCCCAAATAGATCCTTTCCAGTTGACTGTGCTGCTCTGGGTAATCTTATTTTCTTCCCTTCCCATTTTGCAGATTATCTGTCTCAAAACACCATGGCACGACGCACACGCAACAGCAGGGCCTGGCACTTTGTCCTGAGTGGGGTACGCCGGGATGCAGATGCACGGGCGGTAGCTTTGGCCTCTGGAGCCCATGGCTGGGGCTATGACTCTGATGGGCAGGTAGATTGGAATATTAAGGCTTCTAAAGTTAAAACATGTTTTAGAAGAGGATATTTTTAAACGCCCATTAAGGAAACCTTTCCTCCTCCCAGGATGCAGGTGACTAGTGGCTTGAGGGCTAGGTGCCCAGTGTGGCAATAGCATGCACAATGGGCCATATTTGGACAAGAGGCCAGTAGCCTAAGCTTATAGGGCATCTAAGCTGATGCAAATTACTTTCTTCCCCCGGTGTATGTTATGAGAACTTGGACTCTCACCCAATTACCAGCCTGTCACTTACAAGTCCCCTTGACACACCACCTCTGAATTTGGCTCACTTGGTATAAATTGATGTAGAAGAGCTGGAAGGTGGGAATGAAGCAGGAAAAGAAATAGAACCATGTAAGAAGGGATAAATTAAAATAGCTACTGACCTCCTTCAGCTTGCTTCCCCCAACTCCTAGTTATACAGCAGGGTCTCAAACTCAAATGACCACGAGGGCCACATGAGGACTAGTACATTGGCCTGAGGGTCGCATTACTGACACCTCCCCTCCGTTGCCCTCGGCCCTGCCCCCACTCCACCCCTTCCATGAGGCCCCACCCCTGCCCCACCTCTTCCCTGCCCCCATTCCAACCCCTTTCCCAAAATCCCCATCCCAACTCTGCCCCCTCCCTGCCCCCAGGGGGTGCAGGAGGGATGTGGGGTGCGGTGGGGGCTCAGGGCAGGGAGTTGGGGTCAGGGGTGCAGGGTGCAGCAGGGGGCTCAGGGCAGTGGGTTGGGCGCAGGAGGGGTATGGGGGGTCGGGGTGCAGGAGGGGTATGGCACATTTCTGCCCTTTATTCCCCCCCCCCATTTTATAATATATGGAGATATACCTATCTCATAGAGCTGGACAGGACCCTGAAAGGTCATCAAGTCCAGCCCCCTGCCTTCACTAGCAGGACTAAGTACTGATTTTTGCCCCAGATCCCTAAGTGATCCCCTCAAGGATTGAGCTCACAACCCTGGGTTTAGCAGCCCAATGCTCAAACCACTGAGCTATCCCTCCCTCCTTTTAATGAAAGTATCTTAAGTGTGAGGCCTTCCAATCACCTGTTCCCTAGGACAGGCGCCAACATGAAGTGTTGCCCTCTCTTCCACATGAGGAGCAGCAGCAGTTACTGCTTGAAGCCACCATTTCCTCACTCCTGAAATGCACTCTACATTTTTCTCCTTGCTTGCTGTATTACTGTTGGTAGCATCCTAGCCCCTTTTTCCACGTCAGTCCCTCAGCTGCCCAACCTCGCTCTCCCTTTGTAAAATCAAGACCTGGAATGCAGTGTGCTTGTTGTCAGCCTCCTTCACTTTGCTTAAACTTTGCATCCTTCCCCATCCACTCATCTGTGTGGGCTCTTTTGGGCATGTACCTTCTGGGACCTTTGGGTATTACTGCAATACAAGGAGTGTCAAGCCATGGCTTTGTAAAGCACTGCTGGAGCTATGGGATGGCCCTCAAATTTTAGCTTTCTAATGGTCTCCCTCTGCTTTTCCATGGCAGCACAGTGACTCTGACTCTGAGCCAGAGTTTCCTTCCCTCTCGCCCTCCATCCCCAGCGCCATCCCTGTGACAGGAGAGTCCTACTGCAACTGTGAGAACCAGAATGAGACTCCCTACTGCTCCAGTCTGCACACTGTCCATCGCGTCAAGGACTGCCAGTGCGGTGAAGAGGATGAGTGTAAGGAAGCAGCTCTTAAGCTGCTCTTGCTATTCCTCTGGTGTTTGAACTGTGCTGCTTTCTCTTTGCCTGTATGTTTCAGGTTCCCCTCGTGTTATGCAGATGATAGTGCCTCTTGCTCATCTTTAGAGGAGTGGGGGGAGGGGGATCACCACTGCATTCTTAGTGGGGAAAATATAATCTGTGCTATTCCTGCATGGGGTGCTATTTTGTTCTTATGACATACCCCGAAGGGAAACTGGGAAGATACAGGATTTAATATACTGGTTATGATTCACAAGCTAAACTCTAAAGATGTTAATGCACCAGATCTCACCTGTGGGGGCCTGGTTTCAAATCCAGCTTAGGACACAAGTGAAACTGAACTTCATGTTTACATCCCAGGGCATGTCTACACTCCCCTGCCATGAACTTCTGGGGTGTGAATAGCAATGCACACCAAAGTGCTGTAACTCCCCTATGTGGATGCTACAGGTACAAACAAAATGGTTCCTACTTCACATTAATGTAATCCAGTGCACATTGCTGTTCATACACCTGTAGTCTGAACTGTGGGGCAGTGTACATGTAATGAGGATCAAACTCAGCTCAATTCAGTACAATTAGCAAACTGGTCGGGTAGTAAGGAGTATTGAAGATCAGGCTTATTGTGCATTAGGAGAGCTAGATAAAATCTGGGCCTGGCCAGATGGTGGGGGTGCTCATAAATGAGGAATGAGAAGACAGCACACTGCTTGTCCTCTGGCTGTAATTTCATGAGCCTAAGGGGAATAAAAATGGAATTCTCCAAAACTCAAGGATGCTCTAGAACCGTCTTAAGTTCTCATTTTCCCAGATTAGACATCATCTGGGTTGTTTCCTGCTTGTCTTTCAGATGGACATTGCTGTTTGTAATAAACACTGAAGGCAACATTACTCTGTCTCCTACATGGCCTGGATTCCATCCCAACCTTACATGCTAACTGACAGCAATTATGTATGCGACAGTGTTAGGTAACTGCAGTTGTAGGACAAGTTGCTTTCATATCTGAGCTCTGGTGTTACTCCCAAACAAGAACCATTGTTTGTTGATGGTGACAGACGTGGTTAAGGATGGACCACGCTAGCATGACATCCCCAGTCAGAATACAGCAAGAAGGTCTTGGACTTTGACAAGCTGACTATTCAACTAACTCAGATTTAAAAAATCTTAAGGCTGTTAAACTGTTCTGTTTCTGGGTTGGTGCGATCTCGTATAGCCCCACCTCCTAAATATGTTGTCTTCTTCTGAACAGACTTTGAGTGGGTGTGGGATGACATGAACAAATCGACTGCAACCCTCCTGACCTGTGACAACCGCAAGGTGAACTTCCACATGGAGTACAGCTGTGGCACTGCTGCTATCCGTGGAAACAAGGAGCTGGCAGAGGGGCAGCACTTCTGGGAGATCAAGATGACCTCGCCAGTCTATGGCACTGACATGGTATGTTGAGACAAGCTGTTTAGGAACAAGTAGGTGCACAGAGATAGACGAGCTTTTAACAGAACAGTACTTGATAGCATGCCTCATCAATAGCTCTCAAAGTACTTCACAAAAATTGGAATCCTCCTCAGCTACCAGACAGGGAAACTAACCGTTTAATGCCTGAAGGGACCATTCGATCATCTGCTCTGATCTGTGTGGCACAGGCCATTAAATTTCACCACAATACCCCTATATTGAGCCCAAGAACTTAACTTCTCTGCTTCAGTCTAATTGAAGTGACTTACTTGAGATCTCACAGAGTCAGTGGAGGTCATGTATAGGACCCACATCTCCTGGCTCTCTTTCATGCCTTTTGTTACATTATTATTTGTAGGTCACCAGTGGTTGTCTCAACATGACAAAATAGAGAGATGGGCCCTGCCACACAGTGCTTGAAGTGACAGAATGCAGAGAAATGCCAGATTCCTGTCCAGTCAGAGATGCATGTTTTTCTGACTAGTTCCTAATGTGTGGTGAACGCTGGAACAGCACTGGAGTGTGTAGATAAAGAAGTTACTACAGTAACTCCTCACTTAATGTAGTTATGTTCTTGAAAAATGCAACTTTAAGTGAAACGATGTTAAATGAATCTAATTTTCCCATAAGATTTAATGTAAATGCGGGGGGTTAGGTTCCAAGGAAATTTTTTTTGGGTAGACAAAAGGCATTGTATACTGTACAGTGATGTACTGTACTGTGGTTGGGAAGTGCCCCTGGCTTACCTCACACAAACACAGCCTGCTGCAGGCAAGGACGTTAGGAAGCACCTTCACAGCAGCAGCAGCTTTCCCGGAGAAGAACAGGCGCCGACTTTGCCGGGGGATGCTGCAGGCCCGCCTCTTCCCATCCCCGCTTCACTCCAGGCCCACCTCTTCCCACTCCACATCCTTTCTGGAGCACACAACATCTCTGCTCCTTCCTCCTTACCCCCTCCCCCCCCCCCACCCCCGAAAGACCTAAGTGCCACCAAATGGCTGTTTGGCAGTGCTTAGGACTTTCTGGGAGGGATGGGACGGAGCGGAGACGCAGCGCTTCCCTGCTCCTCCCACTCTCCTAAGCGCGAAGCACTGGGAGGCTTTCTGGGAGGGAAAGGGAGGAGTGGAGACGTGGCGCTTCCCCGCTCCTCCCCTTCCCTCCCAGCTGTTTGGCGGTGGGGGAAGCACTGGGAGGGAGGGGGAGGAGGCGGAGAAGAGGAACTTGGACAATGCTTCCTTGTAAAGTCGCTGCTCTTGAGCAGAATCTTGCAAGCAGTGGACAGAGCAGGCAGCCAAACGACATTATAAGGGAGCATTGCACAACTTTAAAAGAGCATGTTAGCTAATTGAGCAGCGATGTAACTTTGAAACACCGTTAAGCGGGAGGACGTTAAGTGAGGAGTTACTGTATTTAGCTAACAGTCACCATTTTCCACTCCCCCTTTGGAGTTGTAATGCTGGCTTTTGATGTGACCGTCTCCTGGTTTACTATTTTTGTCTGAGTGAGGCAGGCAAACTCCTAGAACGCAGTAACTTGCCCAGAGAGTCTGATGGAGCCTACTGGGACATGCTAATAAAAGTAGCAGAGGGAGAGACCCAAAGGTGCAACTCCTTGTGATGTTCACCTCTGGTGTTGTCTGGACCAGTGATCTGCTAGGTCACTCCAATCCTTGACTCTGGGAGCCAGCCTTACCCTGCTCTGCTGTGAGAACCCCCACTCCTGGGCTGTTCACGCACAGCCTCTGGCATGTAAGCCGCTCCCAGCTACTTACAACTGAATGACACTAGCCAATATCTCCGGTCCCAGACACAACCTTAGGAACATCCGTCTTGCAGTGTCCAGTTATGCCCGCTGGACGCTGCAAGCTTATATGAGTTTGGTCAGTTTAACAAAAAATTGATATGCACCAGGCTTGTTATCCAAAGGGGAATCTCTGACATGCTTCAAACCAAACGCACTGCTTCAGTAGAATAAACAAACAGATTTATTAACTATAAGGATAGATTTTAAGTGATTATAAGTCAGAACAAGAAGTCAGATTTGGTCAAATGAAATAAAAGCAGAACACATTCTAAGCTGATCTTAACACTTTCAATGCCCTTACAAACTTAGATGCTTCTCACCACAGACTGGCTGGTTGCTCTTCAGCCAGGCTCTCCCCTTTGATCATCGCTTCAGTTGCTTAGTGTGGTGTCTGTACATGTAGTTGTACGAAAGAGAGGAAGAGCATGGCAAATGTGTCTCCCTTTTTATCATGTCCTTTCTTCCCTCTCAGCTTTTCCCCCTTCAGAGTCAGGTGAGCATGACCTCATCGCAGTCCCAGACTGACCAAAGGAAGGTGGTGACTCACTCAAGAGACTAACAGATTCTTTTGTTGCTGCCTAGGCCAGCGTCCTTTGTTCCTGTGAGGCTGGGCTGGATTTGTCCCATACCTGCCCTGATGAGGTGTGAACTGCCTCTCTGCTCTTGAATAGTTTTTACCTGGGCTTATTAAGCCACGAGGATACATTTTCAGCCTCGTGCCTCCATACATGAAATTATAATCTATAACATTACTATAACAGCAATGCTCAGTGCATCATGAGCCTGCCGAAGACACCCAACATGACAAACTTTGCATTGGATACCACACAATCATTTTATAAAGATGAACATGGGGGTGTAGGATGTTTCCCCAAGATAGAGCATCACACTCCTGTATTGTGTCTCGCTGCTATGTTGTGCTTAATGCCCTGAGTGGTTCTATGGCAGAAACAAAGAACTTGTTTTCTTCTTTGGCATGGGCTACTTCCATCCAGATGGTGGGAATTGGGACTTCAGATGTGAATCTCGATAAGTACCGCCACACATTCTGTAGTCTGCTGGGCAAGGATGAAGACAGCTGGGGACTCTCATACACAGGTAATGCAGGGTATGGAGGGGGACTGCTGCCTTTAGAGTTCATGGGGAAGGCTCATGGATATGAAGAAACCTAATCCTAGCAATTGTGGAAGTGCTCTGAGGGATGGGAATAAGACTGAAATGGTCACCTGGACTGTGAATCTGCTCTGATATCCCTAATGGACTTGGACTGAAACTGCTGCCCACAGCCAGCCTTTCATTTGGGCAGCGGAGAGAATCCATGCATATTGTCAGTGTTGCTGTTTTCCCATCAGGATTGCCTCTGTCATTTAAAGTCTCTTTTTTGTATACAGTGAAGTAACTCCCTTAACTGGATACATAGACTGACCTAGAGGCTGAACTTTGTCCATGCCCCACCTCCCCTGTAGATAACAGCATAAACTCCCCCCCCGCCGCCACTGTGCCTCAACCTAAAAAAGGAGTGAAGGAAGTCCAATCTGTTCTGTATTTGCTCCACAGCTGAGGCTGCTAATGAGGCTCTCCCCCCCACTGCCTTGGTGAGCACACCTAGCTCATTTCACTTAGGCTGTCGCACCACAGAGAGGCAATAACTTTCAGACTTTAACACGTTTGGCCTATATTTGCAAGAGTACATTCCACCATTGGCTGTCTCCTGAGGTGCCAAAGACACTTCACATGCTCTGGGATTGAGGGCAGCAAATGGTGGTCACAGGGAAATCCAGGTTTTTTTTTAATTAAATGGCTGACTCCTTCAGTTTATACAAACTAGGAAGAGATTGTGGAAGATGGGATCGATCTAAAGAGTATAGGATTGCTTCTTAATCTGCTGTCTGTCTGTCTAAGGATTACTCCACCACAGGGGAGATAAAATTAACTTCTCCTCAAGGTTTGGCCAAGGCTCCATCATTGGGGTTCATTTGGACACGTGGCATGGGACTCTCACTTTCTTCAAAAACAGGAAATGCATAGGTAAGAGTTGGGACAAGGTGGCCTTCATCCAGCCAAACCCACCCTTGAGCACAGTGGTTCTCAAACTTTTGTACTGGTGACCCCTTTCACATAGCAAGCCTCTGAGTGAGACACCCCTTATAAACTATAAGCACTTTTAAAATATATTTAACACCATTATAAATGCTGGAGGCAAAGCGGGGTTTGGGGTGGAGGCTCACAGCTTGCAACCCCCCCATGTAATAACCTTGCAACCCCCTGAGGGGTCCTGACCCCTAGTTTGAGAACCCCTGCTTAAGCACAACAAAGTGAGGAGACAAAACATGCAGGGAGGGAGGGGTGTATGAATTATGGGACATTGACCCTTTGGGTGGGTCTTCAGATTGTTGCTGCCTCTTGGAAGTCTCAGTGCCATCTGACTGTTTGGTGATGGGGATAGTTAGCAGACTTCCTTAAATAGCAAACTATAGGAAGATTAAGTGCATAAAGCAGAGTGTCTAAAACACCTATTCACTCCTTCAACAGGCCTGACTTCAAAAATCTCCTGCTTTCCAGCTCTCTATCCAGAAGTTTGTAGACCCCACGTTTAGGTGGGAGAAGGGATGACAGTTCAGATCACAGGGCATCCTAGGAACTGTATCCCTGCATTATAGGCAATTACCTAATTGTGCCCTTGCCTATGACTAACACCAGCCTCCTTGATTGTATTTCCTCCCAGGAGTTGCAGCTACCAAACTGCAGAACAAGAAATTCTACCCCATGGTGTGCTCCACTGCAGCCAAAAGCAGCATGAAGGTGATCCGCTCATGCACCAGCTACACGTCTCTCCAGTACCTCTGCTGTTATCGCCTCCGCCAGCTGTTGCCCAACTATGTGGATACGCTGGAAGTGCTGCCATTGCCTCCAGGACTTAAGCAAGTTCTACACAACAAACTAGGCTGGGTGCTGAGTATGAACTGTAGCACACTGAAGCCTTCCATCTCTTCTTCCTCCTTGTCGGGAAGTGACTCAGATAGCTCCTGTGGGTCGGATGCAGAGGCATGCCAAAGGAAGAGGTGCAGGAGGACATAAGTTATTTTCAAACAAACTGCCTTGGGGGGTGGTTTCCTTCATTATTTCTGAGGGTGATCCAGGCCAGACACCTGTTTGTGGGGACACCAACTTCTAATCAAGTTTGCAGAGACTTCTACCCTCTTGAAATCTTTTAAGCTACAAGCATCAGCCACTTGCATTGAATACCTATCCCAACTGAGGAGAGTGACTTCTTTGAAATAGGCAGCCTAGATAACTTGCAGCAAAATTTCCTAGCTTCATCTCCTACTCACTGCCACCATCACTAGCTGATCTCTAGGGCGTAAACTGTTCCAGCGGAGATGCAAGCTTTCAAACTGGCTTCCTGGCTTCAAAATGTGCATCTCTTCTAGCAGGCTTTATGATCAAATAAATGACTTGACTCCTATCAAAAGACAAAATCAGTTACCACTCCACCTCTCTCCTAACTGTTGTGTTGGTTTGGCACCTGCAATGAAGGCATCAGGTCACTGGGACGTGATCTAGAACAGCAGTGTTTAGAGAAGGGCTCTTAAAATTGCATCTATGTGCTTTACTGTTGGCATTGTTGTGAATAAGCAGTTACTTGCTAGAGTTGATCTGTAAATGATCTCATTTGAGTCCTGTGACTTCTTTAATTGCTTTGCATGTTGGCTATTGCTGCTTTTCCTGTATCAGACTATTTAAATGGTAATAAAAATACTGTTTAACTGCCTGTGAAGGTATGAGCTAAAGTGTTGCTCTCAAGAATATAGTGTCAAAGCAGCAATGCAGGAAAGCAGGAGATTAGTATCTTCCAAGTCTTCTTGTTATTCCTAATGACCCCTTCAGGCTGATTGCATACTGTCTGGTGAATGTTCCCCAAGTACACCCACTGTTGTGATAGGAATATTGACTATGTAACAAACTTCAGATATGGAAATGATACATGCATACAAATTGGATAATCAGCAAATCATAACCTTTACACTGATACCTTACATGACCCATCTTGCATAAAATACCTTAATTATGCCATATTCATATTATATCTACTTTTATGAAGAATATGGGGTGTAGTGTCACACAGACATGTTGGGGGGCAGATTATCCCACAGGTGCCTTGTGGAGTTCTTCTTCCTCTGAAGCATCTAGTACTGGCCACTGTCAGACAGGATACTGGATTAGATGGAGCTCAGGGCTGATACACTATGGCAGTTACATGGTTAAATAGGTGCACCTTTTATGTAAGGAGAGGATAAAGGTGGGATTTGACTTGCTGCCTCCTTTTGTTAATCAAATTAATACCTAAGACTCTGGTTTTATTGCCCCAAAGAATGGATGAATAATGCAGGGCTCCTAGTAAGTCAGACAGGGGGATCCACACAGCTCACTTGATCTATTACTGTGACAGGCCTGGTGCCAGGCACCTGATTTGAAACTCAACACAGCTTTATCAGTAGTTATTTTGCATAATGTTCATACAAGATTTGCATGCTGACTGTAGCAGGCCAGAAAGTCTATTACTCTCCTGGGTGTCAAAGAAATACTCCTGGATTAGGGACTGACAAGGGCCTGGATCCTTTGGCAGAAAATAATCCATCCGTGGCCTGAAACTGCTCCCACTGACCTTCAGTCAGGGAAGAACCTATTTCCCAGCTCAGAAGTGACCCTGAGCTATAAGACTTTAAACATCACTGAGGAAAAAAATATCCTGTTACCTTGTAATTATAGGCACTGTCTTGATAACTAGCAAGTCAGGACACAAAGTGATGGGAGCAGGTATTGAACATATAAAACAGCAGGCATGTTCTGTAACAGTAATATGCCTAGAGTTGTAAGGACTGACTGGCTCAGAGTACTAAGATAACAAAACTGGTCTCAATTAGGATGCTAGAGTGAAACAGAACTGGTACATAGTTCTCTTCTGCTGTCTAATACTTATGCTCCCTGTAGCAAAGTAATATCATACCTGCCACAAGGCTGGGGTAAGTGAACTCTTCCCCCTCCCACCAAACATAGGGAGGCACAGCACCAGAAAGACTTGTGTGCTCCTTCCTCTTGTGTCTGTTTGTGAGAGCTGTGGAGCCTGCTGTCTTCTTTATCCACAATCTTACATCTCAGCAGTACTGAATAGCAGCAGGAAATGAACTCCCTCTCACTTCCAGCCTCTCCTCAGAGGGGGCTGCGTTAGCAAATGACTTCTGGTTAAGGTTCTTCTTGCAGAGCTCTAATCTTACTCCTGAAGTAGCCAGATGCAGGTGATTTGGAAGACTCTTGTCTGAACTGGAGCTATCACTGAAGTGAAGGCGTTTACATGCATATGGTGGAGGCTGAGACCTTCAGCTTTCAATATCAACTGTGCTGAACTAAGTCGGGAAAGCACTACAGGGTGCCCTTTAACATTCTAAGTACAGCTGTGGGAGGAAACGCAGGAAGTACCCACATGTCTATTTGGAAATACTGTCACTGGTAGAGATGATACAGTGATGCTCCTCTAAAACTTCCCACACTAGCTACATACATTCTATGAGCCCAATACCCTCCACTGTGATGAAATCGTTATGAGAACTTGACTTGCTTTTCCAGTTACAGGACCTGGAACATCTGTTAGATGAGAAGCTTAACCACTTGCTCTTCTGTATTAGGACACCGCATTATTGTGGTTTGTTTTGTTAGGGGGCTTATTCCTTCACCCTCTCACTTCCCTGGTCCTTCTCGCATGAACAGAGAGCAACAATACCCGAAGTCCAAAGACGCAAACTATTCGATGTTTATTGGGGTGAACTTCCAGCAAGCATGATTCCATTTTCCTTATTTTCGAATCCTAACTTACTTCCTGTTTGCCCCTAATTTATATAGTAATATTTTTAGCTATACCTTAACCAATCATTCTACTAAAATTTACCTAACCAATCCTAGCATATTGTAACATGATTAGCTAACCAATTATATCCCACTACCTTAATTAGTTTACACCCAGCAAAATTAATTATACAGCAGACAAACAATTACAGAACCAGACAGAGACCATGCAAATAAACATACAAAACAATACAGAAGTGAGGATTTTACAACTACCTCTATACAGACATAAGCATTTTCCAGCTGTGTCTATTGATAAGTGAGTTCTTACCAGACAGAAAACTATCAACGTAAGTTTCTTTTTATATCTTCTAGGCTCTTTCCTTTCTCTGGAGGTGATAGGAATATCAGAACAGGATTGTATTCCTAACAGCCCAATAGCACCTTATTTCCATGTGACTAGTTTGGAATGTGAGGATGTGACCATGCATTTCCCAGTTTATGGCTGCCTCTGCTGCTTACCCAAAGGCCTTAGCCTAAGAACCAGGCCTCAGACTGTCAGTGAAAGAAGGCTCTTACACATACAGAAAGTGATTTTGATTCGTTCTTTTATACCTCTATAACTAGCTAAGTGATAAGAATACACCTAAATTCTTAAAATATAGGCCTTTACAGACAGGCCTGAATATCTATATCCTAACATGGTTGAACAAGAAATTTCTTTGGCAACACAATGACCTAGCCAGCTTGTTTACTTAAATTAGTTTATTGGAAGAACGTATCCCCATGGAACAGCCATTGGAAACAAGGATTTCTATTCATCTGCTGTCCCTAGTTTCCCTCCTCCAAGTAAGTGAGCAATGCTACCTGGAGACCCACTGAAGCAAGAGAGGATTCTCATTTCAACACAGAAACCCAAACTTAAAGAGCTAGGGCCTTATTTTCAGAAGCATTCAAAACCCACAGTTCCGAGAGTCAAGGGGAGCTGGGAGTACTAAGTACCTATCAAAATTCAAACACTAGTGGTCAAAGTTTGGGAACCCAGCGAGAGGCCATTTTTAAAGCAGTTGACCTTAACATCTCTGGGGTGGAATAATACACACTCCCTTTTTGTTCAAGAGTTTTCTCTAGCTAGCCTGGCATTGACGGCTGGGGAGCCCAGCTATCCAAGTGCAGATGATTTTACTCATTTTAGTCTGGTCTGCTCTCTCACAGCTAAGCTACTCCCCTCTAGGCCAGCAGGTAGTCAAGACCACTGGTTAATTCCTCCCCCCCGCCACCTTTAAAGTGGTTCTACCCCACTCAGGAGACAACAGCCAGGGTGGTGGTGCTGGGAGTCAGGAGCCTAACCAGACCATCTCCCACAAGGACCTGTGGGGAGCAGGGAGGTTACGAATCAGGTCTATAAAGCAGCCAAGGGAGGCTAAGCCTGCCAAGGTCTTGCTGCATGGCTGACACAGGAGTACTAATCTCATGCTGCCCAGGGAGAGATCACTGTACTCCTGGCTGCACTGTTGTGTTCTAAGACTACCAGCTTTTACTCTGCTCTGCCCATGGATGGGTATTTATTTAAATAGCAAAACTGGAGCCATGGGGCTGAAGCCAGCATCTGTAATGAGAAATGTCTTGAAGTACAAGTCTCCATTCTGAAGCAGAATCCACTGCCTCAAGAGGCTGGATTCAGAGCAGCACTGCTAAGCTAATGATAGCTCAGGCACTGCTAGATTTAACATCTGGACAGACCAACCCCATCATTTCCCAAAATTCACTAAAAGAAGAACAGGAGTACTTGTGGCACCTTAGAGACTAACAAATGGTCTGTAGTCCACGAAAGCTTATGCGCTAATAAATTTTTCAAAATCCACTAAGCACTTAAGTCCAAAACAAGGTCTTGATTAGTGGATGTCAATAAGAGAGAGACTTGGTAGGATAAGTCTGGCCCAAGCTGTCGTTCTCTCCTGCTATCCTCTGCTTTTACCCAAATGTCACGCAGCAGGAGGAGTCAAAGGAATACCGTGCCATTGCAGGTAAATAGTATAAAGGCTAACAAGGGTCAGGCTGGAGATTCTTGCCTACATGCTCGGGGTTTTACTGATCGCCATATTTGGGGTCGGGAAGGATTTTTCCTCCAGGGTAGATTGGCAGAGGCCCTGGAGGTTTTTCGCCTTCCTCCGCAGCATGGGGCAGGGATCGCTAGCAGGAGGATTCTCTGCCAATTGAAGTCTCTAAACCACAGGATTTGGGGACTTCAACAGCAGAGTCAAGGGAAAGGGTAGGGACGGCTTTGTGACCTGCATCATGCAGGGGGTCAGACCAGATGATCATAATGGTCCCTTCTGACCTTAAAGTCTATGAGTCTGTCCTTCTCTGTGCTGCACTCTTGATAGGCCTTAGAGGAAACAGGAGAACAAATTGGTGTAGACACCATACAACTAAAATTTGATCTCCAGCACAGGACTTAGATCCACCTGTGGCTGAAGGCGCAGTGCTTCTTCTGCCATGCTGGGTTAAGAGGATAAAGTCAGAAGTAAGAATTTATGCTCACAAATCACTCCCACCCCCCACACAACTGATGTGCATTCCATCCTCCCCGTTCCCAAGGAAATGGGTACATCTCCATGGAGGGAATGCTAACCATGATGATCTGAGCAGGGGAGAGGGAGTATGCATTTGGCAAAAGGACTAGTGAGGCTTTTATTTGTAAGCTCTGCCTCATTGGATGACAAAGGGACAAAGCTTGTGTGTGATTAGTTCTGAACTGCTGAGGAAACCGTATTTCCTGGTAGAAAGTGTTTGTCTCCCACCAAAAATAACCACATAAGTGTTAAGCAGAAGCCTAACATTTCACACCATACATTTTACCAGTGAGAAACATCCACTGATTCTACTGCTATCTTCTCCTCCTCCTCATCCCGTCCTCCTCCTCACCTCCCCAACTGTCTGACAGGCCTATATTGATTCCTGCTATCTCATTTGCTTGGGATTAAGCCATTTAAAAATCAGCCCAGACAAAGGCATTGGATGTACCACAGGAAGATTCCCTGAGCAAGCCAGGCCAAAGTGGGGGACTAGACAAAAGGCGGGGGAGCCCTGGGCTAGCTGGGCCACAGGGGGGACTAGACAAGCTAATAGATCTTACAGTAGCAATTACTGAAATGTCTCCCTAGTGTGACCATGAAACCCTGTTATTTGCAGGCAGCTACAGACATTTTATAGAAAGGCAGCTTGTCCATTGATGATGGTCCCATTCCATCAGACAGGGCTTTTCTACAGGAAGGGAGTAGATCTTGGAGTCATTGTGGATAGTTCTCTGAAAACATCCACTCAGTGTGCAGTGGCAGTCAAAAAAGCGAACAGAATGTTGGGAACCATTAGAGAAGGGATAGATAATAATACAGAAAATATCATATTGCCTCTATATAAATCCATGGTACGCCTAAAAATGCATTAGGGGTATGGAACAGTTTCCATATGAGAAGAGATTAATAATACCGGGACTTTTCAGCTTGGAAAAGAGACAACTAAGGGGGATATAATCGAGGTCTATAAAATCATGACTGGTGTGGAGAAAGTAAATAAGGAAGTGTTATTTACTCTTCATACCACAAGAATGGGCAGTGATGGTATCCCTAGCTTCTGTTTGCCAGAAGCTGGGAATGGGCGACGGGGGATGGATCACCTGTTCTATTCATTCCCTCTGAGGCACCTGGCATTGGCCACTGTCGGAAGACAGGATACTGGGCTAGATGGACCTTTAATCTGACCTAGTATGGCCATTCTTATATATGTTCTTATGTTGTTGAGTGGCTCAAGGGCTGACCTGAAGTAGTAGGCTTGGGGAAAGGGTATGCTGCTGCTATGGCTGCTGGATTTGTCTAGCCCGCAACAGGGCTAACTTTGTTAAACTGCTGGATTTGTCTCTTCCACACCTGTTGCAGTCCCATCCCGTCCTTCTCCACACGTATGCCACTGGACCAGCCCCCATCAGTGCAGAAGGAGAATAGTTGGGTCTCCAGCTGTTTCCTGCAGAAAGACAGCTGCAAGGATAGGACATGCAGTGGTGCATGTTTGGGGGATCACATCTTACCAGCAGCCTTTGTAATAGAGTTTCTTGCTAGTCCACCTCTATGCCTCCAGGACCAGCATTTTTCCTCCATTAGCTCACATCCCTCTCCATCTTCAGAAGGGTCACCTCCCTCCTGCTGCTAAGACAGCATGTTCTACTGTCACCTAATGTTCCTCACGGGATCTTATTTCCCAGCCTACACCTCTTATCCCACAAACACTGTTATTCCTAGATGGTAGAGCACAGTGTACTGAGAGTGTGAATGGCAATGGGGCAGGGGAAAGAGCCGAATAACCATACAGGGCCAGTCATGAAATGAACATTCCTACATCCAGTCTATTCTGAATACCGTGACAGGAGACAAACTGGGTCCGCACCCCCACATGGAGCCCCCTGAAATACCACGGCACTGAGTTCAGGGTTTGAGGCTCTCTCTGTAAGGATCTGCCATGGGAGCAGCATCAACCCCGCTCCCACAGTGTGTCAGAGTCACAATCAGAAGAGTGATGCTGATGTTCTGGGCTTGGGATTCAGCTGGGGGTTAAGAGTTGGGAGCATCTGCCTAGGTGACACAAACTCACTTGTATGGGCGTTTTGCTATTGTCTTGGTCAGTGCAGAAACATGCTGGCTCAACTCATGCCATGTGTCCAGGAACCAGACCTCAGTGTTACCCCAGAGCAGTAGCACCACCAGCCCCTGGAGGAGGAGAACTAAAATGAGTGAAACATGCAAGAGTTGCAGCTAGCAAGGGATGTGAAGAGTAACAAGAAGGGTTTCTACAGATATGTTAGCAACAAGAAGGTGGTCAGGGAAAGTGGGAACCCTTACTGAATGGGGAAGGTAACACAGTGACAGATGATGTGGAAAGAGCTGAAGTACTCAATGCTTTTTTTTGCCTCCATCTTCACAGACAAGGTCAGCTCCCAGACTGCTGCACTGGGCAACACAATATGGGGAGGAGGTGAGCAGCCCTTAGTAGTGAAAGAACAGGTTAAGGACTATTTAGAAAAGCTGGACATGCACAAGTCCATGGGTCCAGATCTAACGAATCCAAGGGTGCTGAGGGAGTTGGCTAATGTGATTGCAGAGCCACTGGCCATTATCTTTGAAAACTTATGGCGATTGGGGAAGGTCCCAGACAATTGGGAACAGGCAAATATAGTGCCCATATTTAAAAAAAAGAGAAGAAAGAGAACCCAGAGACCTACAGATTCACTTCAGTCCCCGGTAAAATCATGGAGCAGGTCCTCAAGGAATCCATTTTGAAGCACTTAACATCATAGAATATCAGGGTTGGAAGAGACCTCAGGAGGTCATCTAGTCAACCCCCCTGCTCAAAGCAGGACCTATCCCCAACTAAATCATCGCAGCCAGGGCTTTGTCAAGCCTGACCTTAAAACCTCTAAGGAAGGAGATTCCACCACCTCCCTAGGTAACCCATTCCAGTGCTTCACCACCCTCCTAGTGAAAAAGATTTTCCTAATATCCAACCTAAAGCTCCCCCACTGCAACTTGAGACTATTACTCCTTGTTCTGTCATCTGGCACCACTGAGAACAGTCTAGATCCATCCGCTTTGAAACCCCCTTTCAGGTAGTTGAAAGCAGCTATCAAATCCCCCCTCATTCTTCTCTTCTGCAGACTAAACAATCCCAGTTCCCTCAGCCTCTCCTCTTAAGTCATCCTCCAGCCCCCTAATCATTTTTG
The DNA here is from genome assembly GCF_027887155.1 of Malaclemys terrapin pileata. Classification (NCBI taxonomy): domain Eukaryota; kingdom Metazoa; phylum Chordata; order Testudines; family Emydidae; genus Malaclemys; species Malaclemys terrapin. The sequence continues at coordinate 48,271,736 of NC_071514.1, forward strand.
TTGCCCTCCGCTGGACTCTTTCCAATTTTTCCACATCCTTCTTGTAGTGTGGGGCCCAAAACTGGACACAGTACTCCAGATCAGGCCTCACCAATGCTGAATAGAGTGGAATGATCACATCCCTCGATCTGCTGGCAATGCCCCTACTTATACAGACCAAAATGCCGTTAGCCTTCTTGGCAACAAGGACACACAGTTGCCTCATATCCAGCTTCTCATCCACTGTAACCCCTAGGTCCTTTTCTGCAGAACTGCTTCCTAGCCATTCCATCCCTAGTCTGTAACAGTGAATGGGATTCTTCTGTCCTAAGTGCAGGATTCTGCACTTGTCCTTGTTGAACCTCATCAGGTTTCTTTTGGCCCAACCCTCTAATTTGTCTAGGTCCCTCTGTATCTTATCCCTACCCTCCAGCGTATCTACCACTCCTTCCAGTTTAGTGTCATCTGCAAACTTACTGAGAGTGCAGTCCACGCCATCCTCCAGATCATTAATGAAGATATTGAACAAAACCGGCCGCAGGACCGACTCTTGGGGCACTACGCTTGATACTGGCTGCCAACTAGACATGGAGCCATTGATCACTACCCGTTGAGCCCGACGATCTAGCCAGCTTTCTGTCCACCTTATAGTCCATTCATCCTGCCCATACTTTTTTAACTTGTTGGCAAGAATACTGTGGGAGACTGTATCAAAAGCTTTGCTAAAGTCAAGGAATAACACATCCACTGCTTCCCCCTCATCCACAGAGCCAGTTATCTCATGATAGAAGGCAATTAGATTAGTCAGGCATGACTTGCCCTTGGTGAATCCATGCTGACTGTTCCTGATCACTTTCCTTTCCTCTAAGTGCTTCAGAATTGATTCCTTGAGGACTTGCTCCATGATTTTTCCAGGTACTGAGGTGAGGCTGACTAGCCTGTAGTTCCCCAGATCCTGCTTCTTCCCTTTTTTAAGGATGGGCACATTAGCCTTTTTCCAGTCATCCGGGACCTCCCCCGATCGCCAGGGGTTTTCAAAGGTAATGGCCAATGGCTCTGCATTCACATCCGCCAACTCCTTTAGCACCCTCGGATGCAGCGCATCCAGCCCCATGGACTTGTGCTCCTCCAGTTTTTCTAAATAGTCTCGAACCACTTCTTTCTCCACAGAGGGCTGGTCACCTCCTCCCCATATTGTGCTGCCCAGTGCAGCAGTCTGGGAGCTGACCTTGTTCGTGAAGACAGAGGCAAAAAAAGCATTGAGTATATTAGCTTTTTCCACATCCTCTGTCACTAGGTTGCCTCCGTTATTCAGTAAGGGTCCCACACTTCCCATGACTTTCTTCTTGTTGCTAACATATCTGAAGAAACCCTTCTTGTTACTCTTAACATCTCTTGCTAGCTGCAACTCCAAGTGTGATTTGGCCTTCTTAATTTCACTCCTGCATGCCTGAGCAATATTTTTATACTCCTCCCTGGTCATTTGTCCAATCTTCCACTTCTTGTAAGCTTCTTTTTTGCGTTTAAGATCAGCAAGGATTTCACTGTTAAGCCAAACTGGTTGCCTGCCATATTTACTATTCTTTCTACACATCAGGATGTTTTTTCCTGCAACCTCAATAAGGATTCTTTAAAATACAGCCAGCTCTCCTGGACTCCTTTCCCCCTCATGTTATTCTCCCAGGGGATCCTGCCCATCAGTTCCCTGAGGGAGTCAAAGTCTGCTTTTCTGAAGCCCATGGTCCATATTCTGCTGCTCTCCTTTCTTCCTTGTGTCAGGATCCTGAACTCTACCATCTCACGGTTACTGCCTCCCAGGTTTCCATCCACTTTTGCTTCCCCTTCTAATTCTTCCTGGTTTGTGAGCAGCAGGTCTAGAAGAGCTCTGCCCCTAGTTGGTTCTTCCAGCACTTGCACCAGGAAATTGTCCCCTACACTTTCCAAAAACTTCCTGGATTGCCTGTGCACCGCTGTATTGATCTCCCAGCAGATATCAGGATGATTAAAGTCTCCCATGAAAACCAGGGCCTGCGATCTAGTAACTTCTGCTAGTTGCCGGAAGAAAGCCTCGTCCACCTCATCCCCTGGTCTGGTGGTTTATAGCAGACTCCCACCAAGACATCACCCTTGTTGCTCACACTTCTAAACTTAATCCAGAGACTCTCAGGTTTTTCTGCAGTTTCATACCAGAACTCTGAGCAGTCATACTCCTCTCTTACATACAATGCAACTCCCCCACCTTTTCTGCCCTGCCAGTCCTTCCTGAACAGTTTATATCCACCACCCTCCAAGTGAAATTACCCCCCCTAATATCCAACCTAAACCTCTCCCACTGCAACCTGAGACTATTACTCCTTGTTCTGTCATCTGGTACCACTGAGAACAGCCTAGCTCCATCCTCTTTGGAACCCCCTTTCAGGTAGTTGAAAGCATCCCCTCAAAGTTGAATCCCCCCTCATTCTTCTCTTCTGCAGACTGAATAACACCAGTTCCCTCAGCCTCTCCTCGTAAATCATGTGCACCAGCCCCCTAATCATTTTTGTTGCCCTCCGCTGAACTCTCTCCAATTTGTCCACATCCCTTCTGTAGTGAGGGGACCAAAACTGGACACAGTACTCCAGATCAGGCCTCACCAATGCTGAATAGAGGGGAATAATCACATCCCTCGATCTGCAGGCGATGCTCCTACTTATACAGCACAAAATGCCGCTAGCCTCCTTGGCAACAAGGGCACACTGTTGACTCATATCCAGCTTCTCATCCACTGTAATCCCCTGGTCCTTTTCTGCAGAACTGCTGCTTAGCCACTCAGTCCCTAGTCTGCAGCAGTGGATGGGATTCTTCCATCCTCAGTGCAGGACTCTGCACTTGTCCTTGTTGAACCTCATCAGGTTTGTTTTGGCCCAATCCTCTAATTTGTATTGGTCCCTCTGTATCCTATCCCTACCCTCCAGTGTATCTACCACTCCTTCCAGTTTAGTGTCATCTGCAAACTTGCTAAGGGTGCAATTAATTAATCCCATCCTCCAGATCATTAATGAAGATATTGAACAAAACCTGCCCCAGGACCGACTCTTGGGGCACTACGCTTGATACTGGCTGCCAACTAGACGTGGAACCATTGATCACTACCCGTTGAGCCCGACGATCTAGCCAGCTTTCTATCCACCTTACAGTCCATTTATCCAGCCCATACTACATTAACTTGCCGGCAAGAATACTGTGGGAGACTGTATCAAAAGCTTTGCTAAAGTCAAGATATATCACATCCACCACTTTTCCCCATATCCAGAGAGTCAGTTATCTCATAGAAGGCTATCAGGTTGGTCAGGCAATGACTTGCCCTTGATGAATCCATGTTGACTGTTCCTGGTCACCTTCCTCTCCTCCAAGTTTAACAGTGTAACAGTGACTTAACAGTGAAATCCTTGCTGATCTTAAACACAAAAAAGAAGCTTACAAGAAGTGGAAGATTGGACAAATGACCAGGAAGGAGTATAAAAATATTGCTCAGGCATGTAGGACTGAAATCAGGAAGGCCAAATCACACTTGGAGTTGCAGCTAGCAAGAGATGTTAAGAGTAACGAGAAGGGCTTCTTCAGGTATGTTAGCAACAAGAAGAAAGTCAAGGAAAGTATGGTCCCCTTACTGAATGAGGGAGGCAACCTAGTGACAGAGGATGTGGAAAAAGCTAATGTACTCAATACTTTTTGTCCGGCCCAGTCTGTGAGCTTCTGGGCAAAAGCTCGGAGCTGCAAACCCACTGTCCATCAGGCCGCCTGAAACGTCTGTCTGTACTTATCCACGGACAGTCCCATCCGGTCTAGGACAGCCGCCTTCACCGCATCGTAATCTTTGGCCTATTTGTCACTTAAGGCCATATAGGCAGCCTGTGCCTCACCGGCCAGATAGGGGATCAGTCTTAGGGCCCACAGGTTGCCTTGTCCCATCCAGAGCCTGCAGCCACCCGCTCAAACATACACAGGAAGGCATCGGGGTCATTGGCGGAGCCCATCTTATAGAGCCCCAACCCTAGTGCGCGGCTGCCATCACCTCCAGGGGGACTCACCCACTGGTGCAGGAGCTGCTGCTGTACACTGGCCTGCTCCCAGATGAAGTTGTTCTGGTGTTCGGCCTGCAAGGCAAGTAGGGTCTACAACTCTGCCTGGTGGGACTGCTGGAAGGCCTGCAGGTTTTTCTGCAGCTCCTCTTGCTGTTTAGCTAGCCACTGCACAGTTCCCTCCATCCTTGTGTAGCCAGGCATTGGCAGTGGCCTTGGATCCCAGACGAGCCCCCACGTGTAACGGGGCACATGCCATGCCCCTCTGGTTCAGCGCTTCTCCCCCTCTTTTCAGAGACTCAGGGAAACTTCAGGCTGATGCAACACCCGTGCTCTTTATTTGTGATCAAGTCCCCACCACCAGTTTCCAGGCTTTTTACAACAGCTTGACCTACCACAGGGCTGGCCAGGAACAGAGTAGGAGACTCCCACCTCCCTCTGAATCTGAACCTGACCTTCCCCTCCTGGTCTCTGCCCTCCCTTTGCTCTCACTTCCTCCCAGCCTTATAGCTCCTGCTACCAAGAGTTACCAGGCAAACATCAGGCTATCTACCTAGCCCCAGTCCAATCCTCCTGATTGGGGCTGGGATGGCAGGGGCTGATTAAGGCCTCACTAACAGCACTCTGCCACACCTGGCCACTAGGCATTGGGCTGAGCCCAACAATTCCTTTCACACAGGCCACTGCACACCATTTGGGGGAAGCGGGGTGCGCTCCACCAACCTGGGCTATATCTGAGCCAGCGTCCTAGGGCTCAGAAGCTCCAAATCCTCACTACCAATCTCCTGAGTGTCCCTGTTCCTCCCTAACCCCTTTGCCAATAACACCTAAGGGCTTTCTAAGGGGGAGGAGAATGTCTGTTTCAGGTGAGCTGTCACCTCCCCAAGCATGAAATGTGCCTGAGTGCCCATCCACAGGAGCCTCCTCTCCCCATAGCTGCAGCTCCCTTGCCCTCAAGCAACATTAGAGTCAAGGCCTGTAGTTAGTTTCACCTTCTCTATCTCCTGCTGCGTCGTAGACAGCTCTGGGCTGGAATCTGGGATCCTCCTGTCTGCTCTGCTCTCCAGGTCTCAGTGACCACTGCTTGTCCTGACTATGGTTATACTAAGTAGAAGTGACACACATCACTCACATTCTCCCCTGGCCCTCCCTCTCCCGGAGTCACCTCTTGATTATGTACTGACTAGCTGGACTGCTGGCAGGGTCAGAGTCCTGCTTTACCCTCCCACATCTGCCAGCTCTTTCTCCTGCCATAAGCTAGAGAGAGAGGCGGCTTTTTAGTTTGATTCAGGCCCCCCCTCCACACACACACACACACACACACACACTGAAGACAAGAAAGATCTCCAGGTGATTGTGTTCCTCTGCTAGGCTGTACATTGGGGTGGGCAAACGTTTTGGCCAGAGGGCCACATCTGGGTGTGGAAATTGTATGGTGGGCCATGAATGCTCATGAAATTGGGGTTGGGTTGTAGGAGAGGGTAAGGGCTCTGCCTGGGGGTGCGGGCTCTGAGGTGGGGCCAGAAATGAGGAGTTCAGGGTGCGGGCGGGGGCTCTGGCCTGTGGCAGCAGGTTGGGGTTCAGGGATGATGGTGAGGGCATCGCCTGGGGATGTGAGCTCTGGAGTAGGGTTGGGGATGAGGGGTTTGGGATGCAGGAGGGTACTCCGAGCTGGGAGGTGCTCTAAGGGCAGGAGGGGGATCAGGGCTGGGGCATGGGAGGGGGCCAGGGGTGCAGGCTCTGGGTGGCACTTACCTCAAACAGCTCCCGGAAGCAGCGGCACATCCCCCCTCCAGCTCCTATGCGTAGCACGGCCAGGCGGCTTTGCGCGCTGTCCTGTCTGCAGGCACAACCCCTGCAGCTCCCACTGGCTGTGGTTTCCAGCCAATGGGAGCTGCAGGGGTGGCGCTTGGGGTGCGGAGCCCCCTGGCTGCCCCTACACATAGGAGCCAGTGCGGAGACATGCTGCTGCTTCCGGGAGCTGCGAGGATCCACGGCATGCACAGAGCAGGACAAGCCCCAGATCCCACTTCCCAGCGGGAGCTCGATGGTTGGATTAAAATGTCTGATGGGCCGGATGTGGCCCCCGGGCAGTAGTTTTCCCACCCCTGCTGTACATCCTAGGTTGTGCAGTGCTGGGCCTCCAGCTCTCCCTTTGGTCTCACATAGGGATGGGCTGAGTAGCCACCATTTGGGATATAGGACCACTATGGGTACCAGCACTGGGCCTGAGTGGCCAGTGGGATGGAGACTGGGGTCCACTCTGTCTCCCTCTCTAGGTGGAGTGGACAAGCAGCAGCAAGTGGATAAAATGTAACCCTGGGTGCTGCCCTGGGTGCCCACAAGTGAAGAGAAGCCAAGGGATACTGTTGCTTGGGAGCCCTCCTCAGAGGGTACCTGGAATGGTGGAGGCACAAACCCAGCCACTGTAGCTGCCTGTAGCGATGCGGGACTCACTGCTGTGGCGCCTCCTGCTGGTCGTCTTGGGAATTAGCTCTTCCAGCCTCTGGAGTGCCTTCTGCAGGCCGGTGTCCCACTAGTGCTTGGCCCCCGTGTCCCTCCCGGACCCAGTGCCCTGTTGTCTGCGGTGCTGCCCTCACAACTCTGGGTCTCCCCCTCCCAGGGGAACCCCCACCCACTAGTCCCACTTCACCTCAGTCTTGGCTACTGCCAGTCTCCATCTAGTCCCCATTCACTGGGGCAGACTGCAGTATAAGCCACTCATCACAGGCAAAGGGGTTCAGACCTGCTGCCTCTGCCTACCCATGGGCTGCCCCCTGCAACCCCATACTTAATAGGCCTTACCAGGCCTACAGCCTGGGGCTTTCCTAGGCTGGAGCTCCCCGGCTCCCTTGGCCTTTCCCCAGCCCTGCTCCATAGTACCTTTTACTGGCCTTTAACAAGGCCTGCAGCCTCAGGGGTTTCCAGGCCGGAGCTCCCCAGCTCCTCTAGCCTTTCCCAAGCCCTGCTCTACTTTAGGTACCCTCTCAGCTTCCAGGCAGCCAGGCCCTTCTCTCTCTACTGCTAGAGAGAGACTGCTGAGCTCCTGGCTCCCAGCCTTTTTATACAGGCCAGCTGTGGCCTGACTGGGGTGTGGCCCAGCTGTGGACACTTCCCCAATCAGCCCAGCTTTTAGAGCTGCAGCCCTCTCCAGGGCTGCTTTCAAGCCCTTCCAGGCAGGAGCGGGTGTCCACCCGCTACACTGCCTCGGCAAAGAGAGACACCCCATGTGTAAGGATTTGATCTGCCTCCATTACAGACAAGGCTTCAACTGACCTAAAATGGCCACCAATAGGGACACGCCCTTCGTGGCGTGTCTGCGTGAATATGGAAGAGGGAGTCACAGGTATCTGTATGTGACTAGGAAGCTCCCCCAGGAAAGCCACAGACCAGCAGCCTCACAAGATGGTGAGAAGGGCTCAATCCAGTGAAGGTCTATGCCCTGGTTGCGAGCTGCCCTAAGCTCCTGCTTACGAAACTCAGAATCTGTGAGTTGGGAGGACACCACAGCCTGTGGTGGTGTCCAGAGCAGCTCCAGCCAGATTCATCAGACAGCTCTGCCATTCCATCATGACCCTTGGCTTTGGGGAGTGGTGAATCAATGTGGTTAAAAATGTCCCATTTTAACTTTCCAGGTGACATTTTCAAACCTTGCTGTTTACAGTGCAGTTGCAAAATGGAACCCTTCTGCTGCAACACTCAATACACTGTTGCCCCACACCAGGTGTACATTGAGAACATGAATTTCTTCACACAAGCACCCTTCTCACACACATGCCATGCCTGCTGTGTGGCACAGTGAGCTGCTGGCACAGCATGTTTTGCAGACACAACTTAGGCACTGAGATTTGAAATTTAGCCCTAAAGGTCTCCTTCTACAGACAGCCTTATCCACACTCACTATGTTAGCTTTCCAGTCATGCTCCTAACACACAGATCATACCACCTGTAGGTGCCAAGTCCATTGACAGCCAGGCTGTAGGATTTTAGGAAGGGGCCTTTCAGACGGTCCAAAGGCTCAGATCAGGCCTGCTCCCTGATGGGGCTTCTCTTAAACTCTGAAACAAAACAAAACAATCACAAATTTCCATCTTTCTTCCTCCTCCACACCCAGAGATTGATGGTGTAGTGGGAGCACTGTAAGGTCAGCATAGTTACTGGGAATAGATGGGAGTTGGGGAAGGGTGTCAACTCTGATCTCTGTTTGGCTGCTGGAATGCAAGGCTACTATGTCCTTTATCCTACGCCTGTCATAGTCCCAAGCTCCTGCCTCCTGGTCACCTTTTTGTTTATGCTTCCATCACTGATCTCTTCTTGGGCACTGCCTGCTCCAGCTTAATCTTTCATTTTCTATTGCATCTGCCAGTAAACTCCTCAGGGCAGGGGCCTTATCTTCCTAGGGGTAGATAAATAAAAGGCCATATGGAGCTGCATCCATAACTAGCTGCAAATCTCTTTACTTCCAAACATTTGTGCTTCTCCAAGCTGTGTTCTTTGAAGGTTTCCTTCATACAGATATTTGAAGTGCAACCCTGAGTGTTCAAACACTAACACGCACAAAGTGATGGGTCTAGACTGCCCAAAGGCGCTAAAGCAATGGTCTGTCCCAGGTTTAAATCAAGAGTCAGAACTTCCACTACTCAGCCCAAGTGGGCGCACTAAGTTCAGGCAGGCTTTGGCTATTCCCAGGGTGGATAAAAAACAAGGATTTAAAAAAAAAATCAGATTTATTTAATTTAAATCGATTTTTTGATAAAATGCTTTTTCAGGAAAAAACCTATCTAAAGTTAGTTTTAATTAAGATACATTATAGCTCAAAGATATCTCATCATGGAATACGGATTATAAATTCTAATTCTATAATATGAAACAATATATTCATGTAATATTTAAGATAATAGTTCATGGATTAAGGACCCAATTAATGGGGTTCCAGGGGCTTCTGTATAGATTATTTAGGTTAATCTTTCTATCTACCCAATGGGTCTCAGGGCTCTGTCTAGAAGATACTATCAGAGATGCTTAGTTTTGCAGTTCTCAAACTCTGGATTTGTGTCTCCAGAGATAACATGCTTGTTAACAGCAAAAATGCTTTTAAATAAATAAATAAATACATAAAATATAGAGGTGAGAAATAACAGACCTCAACCCTATTGTCCCTCTGCAAATTTGTGTACACAGAGTCAATCCCTTACCCCCCTCTAAAAGTGCAAAGTTTCAAAAAGTTCAATGAAGATTGTTGGGGGCGGAATAGATCTGGACAAGGAGAAGTCTGGAGATAAATATGAGAAGGGAGAGACAGGCAGTAGAAACAAAAGTGAAACTGTTTGAGCAGCATATTCCAGAAATCTTGAGGTCTTTCTAAGTGTAGCCTTCATTAATTTGAGATCTACCATACCCAGCAGGCCGTAAAAGAGACCCAGTTTGGGAATATTTTAATGAAGTTCCTCCACCTGTGGGTAAGACAGGCATCCGTGAAAAATGCAAACAGTGCAAAAAAGAAATGCAAGGCCTGGTTTCCCGAATGAAACATCATGAGAAGTGTTCCTTCTCAGGAGGAAACTCCGTTGAAGACGATGAAAGGAACATGTCTGAACATGCAAGATCTTCAGGTTGGTAAACTTTTTTATTTCATACTTCTTTCTTAAGGACTGCCTGTCTTCCTTCTGGACTATTTTTGAATTCTCATGTTTGAGCAAAAAATATAGTTGTTACTCTACGGTACTATCATTTTAGATGCAGTTGTGATAAAAAAATAAATAGCTGAAATAGGCAGATTCCTTTTACAATTTCACCTTTAAAGTAGTACTGAGTGTCAGTGAATACAATGAGTAATACTAAATGAGTAGTATGGTAATAATAAAACTGCTCTACAGCCAAAATGCTTCTGAAATAAATGTAGTCAAACTTTACTAATTCTGGGTCACTGAGAACGAAAATGATGCTTAAAATTGTTGATTGGCTCTAGTTTTCAAGATTGCTATTGGGTCAGTATATACGACCCTTGACTTGGGAATGGCAGAGGATAAGTGAGTTATAAAGGGAAGGGATCTCAATTTAAACCAGAAATGACTAAAATACATCTTTGACTGGACCTATGAATAAATCTATGACTGGGTTTGGACAGTACTTGCTTTTCAGGCAAAACAATGAATGATGCAATCTGAAGCTGGTATTGCACCATACATTATATGAATTGCATCATGTTATTCCTAGAAGTCATGGATAATGCAATTATAACGAAGCTTACATCACTCTGCTGAACAAATTGCCCTATATCAGGTCTAGAAATCATACAGTGTCATGCTCTCTTATTTGTCAGTGTTTGATTTTGCAAAGGGACACATTTCTGTTTAGCCAAAGTGAGCAGAGATGCCTTGTACTTGTGTGAACAGTGCAGATAACTTCTGCTATGTTTGTGGTGAAGTGACTTTTGCATCACAAAAGCGCAGTATAACCACTATGGTTAAGAAAGCCTATCACCTTTATTTTGGCTGCAAAATTGAAGATCAGGACAAGAGGTGGGCCCCACACATATGCTGCAACACTTGTGCAACAAATCTTCGCCAGTGGTTGAACAGGAAAAGGAAATCTATGCCTTTTGCAGTGCCAATGATTTGAAAAGAGCCAACAGACCATACCAGCAATTGTTACTTCTGCATGGTGCCTCCAGTTGGGAAAGGTGTGTCAAAGAAGAAAAAGTGGACTGTGCATTATCCAAACATTCCATCAGCTATACGCCCAATACCCCACAGAGAAGGACTGCCGGTTCCTGATGCACCAGAATCATTCTCACTTGAGTCAGACGAGGAAGAGGATGAAACTTCTGGTCCTGAACCATCAATGTCACAGGACCCACATTTTCTCCCATCCTCCTCCTCTGAACCACACCTCATAACACAAGGTGAACTGAATGACCTTGTCAGGGATTTGGAACTACCCAAGAGTAAGGCAGAGCTGTTGGGCTCCAGACTACAGCAGTGGAATCTCGTGGCAGGTGATGTTAGGGTTTCCATGTTCCGTGACCGTCAAAAGGATCTTGTCCCATTCTTCTTCATGGAAGGTGATCTTGTAGCCTGCAACAACATCGATGGTGTGATGGCAGCCCTCAACATCGTTCACGATCCAGATGAGTGAAGACTGTTCATTGATTCATTGAAGACGAGTCTTAAAGCTGTTTTACTGCATAATGGCAATGTTTTGCCATCAATTCCAGTTGGTCATGCAGTCCATATGAAGGAAACCTATGACAACATGAAACAACTTTTGAGGTGCATAAAGCATGACCAACATCAGTGGCAGCTTTGTGGCGATTTGAAGGTTGTTGCTCTCTTGCTTGTATCTGCACACTGGATACACAAAGTACTGCTGTTTTCTCTGCGAATGGGATAGTCGTGCAAGAGATTCCCACTACATCAAGAAAGATTGGCCACTCCGACAGTCATTGGAGCCTGGGAGGAAAAGTGTTCAGCATCCACCACTTGTTGAATCAAGGAAGATTTTGTTACCACCCTTACACATCAAGCTGGGTCTGATGAAGAACTTTGTCAAGGCCATTGACAAAACACTTGAAAGCAGCTTTCAGGTACCTCCGTGGAAAATTTCCAAGGTTAAGTGAAGCTAAGATAAAGGAAGATGTCTTTGTTGGTCCTCAGATTCGTGAACTTCTTCGAGATGATGCATTTGACCATGCACTGCGTGGCAAGGAACAGACGGCATGGAAAGCCTTCCAGTTAGTGGCAATAAATTTTCTCAGAAACAACAAGGCAGACAACTACAGATTGTTGGTGGAAAACCTCCTCAAGGCATACAAAAGCCTTGGTTGCAACATGTCACTAAAGATACATTTTTTGCACTCTCATCTAGATTTTTTTCCACCGAACTGCGGAGCAGTGAGCGACGAGCATGGCGAGCGATTTCACCAGGACATTGCAACAATGGAGAAACGCTATCAAGGCACGTGGAGCCCCATCAATGCTTGCAGACTATTGCTGGACAGTGACAAGAGATGCTCCATTTAATGAATACAAGAGACAAGCTAAGAAGCGCCGAGTAGACACTGAATAGGACTAAACTATGTACATAATAGTTTTTTGCCTTTTGTTTCATAATAAATTTTATTTATATAACCCTTTTGCTGATTTTTAAAGTGTTACATAAACAGGACAGGTGAAATATTATCATATAAAGCAACCATAAACACATGAAAAGACCTAGGTTTACAATTTATGATTAAAACTCTACTATCTACACAATATACATAGACATAAAATGTAAAAACTTAAATATCTTAGAAACAGTAGCCAATCCGTTGTTTTAATTGTCATATTTGAATTCAACACATCAAAATACATAATAAATAGCACATTTTATCTCTGAAGCAGATGACTTCTCAAAAATTGTAGACCAGTGTAATTAAATAACTACATTGACTTATTTTGTTTAGAAGAATCCATCCTCAACATACAGGATTCTGAAGACTATCCACCTTCAAGATCACCATCATTTTCTATAGTTTCAGAGTTATCTGCCAATGATAGTGTTTCAGTCACATCATGTACAGGGCCGTAATTACCCATACACAAAGGACGCAGCTGCATAGGGCACCAGGAAATTTGGGGCACCAAATTTCCTGGTGCCCTGCGCCACTGCATGCTGCTCCAGCCCCTGCTCTGCCTCTTCCCACGGCCCCCACCCCTGCTCCGCCCCAGCCCCACCCCCACTCCACCCCTTCCCCAAAGCCCCTGCCTCTTCCCCCACCCTAGCCCTGCCTCTTCCCACCCATGCTCCGCCCCTTCCCGCCCCTGAGGAGTGCATCAGGGCTGGACCTGCACTCACCGGCGGCGGGAAGTGCAGTGGGCCGGCCCTAGCCATGCTGCCAGTGAGTGCTGGGGGGGTGATTCCCCCAAGCCAGCCCCCCATGGAGGTCTTCCCCCCCCACGGGGGGAGGGGGGACTGCATAAGGCTCCAGAATAGCTAGGGATGGCCCTGATTACGTATGTCATATAGCCACCTGTAGCAAAAAGAAAAAAAAATTCCATCATCCAGAAACGACCATAGATAAGTTTGTGATAAGAACCAGCAGATTACAAAAAGAGGTAATTGATGAAAAAATTGCCCAGTTTGTTTATGCAACAAACTCTCCTTTCTGTATGATTGAGAACCCACACTTCATTAACATGGTTCAGTCATTAAGACTGTCCACCCAACAGAGCAGATGTTGCAGGCAAATTGTTGGATAAAGTGTATGAAAAAGAAATTGAGCAGTGTGCAAAAGGTCTAGAGGGTGAAATTGTTAACCTGAGTCTTGATGGGTGGAGCAATGTCCACAATGATCCTGTTGTATGTGTTTGTGTGACAACAGAAGAAGGGAATGTTTTCCTTACAGACACAATTGATATATCAGGAAATGCACACACAGCAGAATACTTACAAGAAGTAGCGGTAAAAGCTATAACAAACTGAAAAAAAATTCAAACGTCTAGTATGCAGCTTGGTCACAGACAATACTGCAAGTGTATCCAAGATGAGAAGAAATTATTTAGAAGAGAGTCCCAAGCTAATAACATACAGTTGCAGTGGTTATTTGATGCACCTCCTAGCTAAAGACTTCAGTATTCCAGAAATAAAGTCTAATGTTGTTGAAATTGCAAAATATTTCTATAACAACCATTTGCAGCAGCTGCTCTGAAAAAAGAAGGTTCCTTGGGAGGAACCAAGCTAACTCTCCCACAAGACATGTGATGAAACTCAGTAGTGGACTGTTTTGAGCACTATATCAAGAACTGGCCTAAACTGATGACAGTTTGTGACAAAATCGTGAAAAAATAGATGGCACTGTCACAGCCAAAGTTCTCAACATTTGGCTTAAAAGAAATGTTGAACACATGCTGAGTACCCTGAAGCCTATTTCTGTAGCATTGAACAAAATGCAGGGAAATAGCTGTTTTATTGCTGACGTTGTTGAAATTTGGAAGGAACTGAGTGAGATCTTAACAAGAGAAATATGCAATGACAGAGTTAAATTACAAGCATTAAAAAAACGAATGGGACAAGCACCATCTCCAGCTCATTTTCTTGCAAGTATTCTCAATACTCAGTACCAGGGTCAAACCTTAACTGCTGAAGAAGAGGAGTAGGCTATGACATGGACATCGAGCAATCATCCCTCTGTGACGGGTTGGATCACAGAACCCCCTTGGGAGCTGCCACCTGATGTACCAAAACTACCTCTGCCCCTGCTTTCCCTGCCAGCTTGGGACCCCAGCACCCTGTCTTGCTGAGCCAGACAAGCCTGTCTGCTCCAACACAGACCCAGGGTCTGAATTTCTTGCCCCAAAGCTGCAAACTTAACTGAAAGCAGCTTACAGAAGCATTATTGTCTTTAACACTCAGATGCCCAACTCCCAATGGGGTCTAAAACACAAATAAATCCGTTTTACCCTGTATAAAGCTTATACAGGATAAACTTATAAATTGTTCACCCTCTATAACAGTGATCAAGAGATATGCACAGCTGTTTGCCCTCCCAGGTATTAATACATACTCTGGGTTAATTAATAAGTAAAAAGTGATTTGATTAAATACAGAAAGTAGGATTTAAGTGGTTCCTAGTAGTAACAGACAGAACAAAGTGAATTACCAAGTAAAATAAAATAAAACACTCCAGTCTATGTCTAATCCAACTGAATACAGATAAAATCCTCACCAGTTCCAGAAGGCTTCCTTTTACAGACTAATGTCCTTCTAGTCTGGGTCCAGCAATCACTCAAACTCCTTGCAGTCACTGTCATTTGTTCTAGTTTCTTTCAGGTATCTTGGGGGTGGAGAGGCTCTCTCTTTAGCCAGCTGAAGACAAAATAGATGGGTCTCCCCTGGGCTTAAATAGACTTTCTCTTGTGGGTGAAAACCCCCTCCTCTCTCCTATGCAAAGTCCAGAGTCACCTGGGCAAGTCACACGTCCTTTGTTCCTTACCAGACAAGCCCACATTCCTGGGAAAGCCCAGATGTGGACTGGTGTCTCCAAGTTCATTGTTGGCTTAAGTGTTTCTTGATTGGGCAGTTACTGAGAATACTCAGGAAGCTGACCAACTGCTTCACTACAGCCTACTTAGAATCAAACAAGTATGCAGCCATTATCCATAACTTCGAATACAAAAATGATACATGCATGCAAATAGGATTAATAGATTCAGTAGATCATGACCTTTACAGAAATATGTTACATGGCATATGTAGCATAAAACACATTCTAGTTACACACACACACACACTCACATTCATAAGCATATTTCTATAAAGCCTTATGGGTGGCACCGTCACACCCTCCATAATGCCAACTATAATAAACTTTAGAGCTAAGGGTGAACCATTCAAGAAATATATGTTTGCTGATGATGTTTTAAAGAAAGTCACACCAGTGAACTTGTGGAACTCACTTAAGCACTTCGATTCAGAGACTGTTGAAGTGATAATCTCACTTTTAACAGCAGTAGCTTCTTCTGCTGGTGTAGAAAGAATATTTTCTTCCTTTGGAGTAATTCATTCCAAATTGAGAAACCGTTTGGGACCTGAAAAAGCAGGAAAGCTTGTTTTTCTTTTCCAGATTATGAACAAACAGGAAAATGAAGGTGAAGATGATGAGTTAGCTGCAGAAGCCAATATTTTAAGTTTCTCATGTTGACCTGGCTGACATAGTCGATTTCATTTTTTTTTTAATATTTCATTTAACTATTTTAGTTAAAAACAAATTTTAACAAAAACGTACCTGATTTTAAAAAACTTTGAATTTTTTAATTCAAAAATTCATATGCTTGTTTTGTTAAAATATTATATGTTTGCTGTTGAAGAAAAAAATCCAGAATACATAACGTTGTTGTTTTAGTTAAATAAAACAACAACAGGGGCTCGTGAACAGGGGCTGCTAACAGGGAGTTTCGCAAGGGAGTTCTCCAGGTGAAGGAGGAGCAAATACAACACCCTTGGGGTAAGTGACTGTCTGTAGTGTGTGTTTGTTTGTGTTTGGGGGTTATTCGCTGTGTGCTGAGCTTGTGTTTATCCGTCTGTTTGTTTGTTTGAAGGACAGTGTGCTGTGGCTGGCAGTTGGAAGCTGTGAGCTTCAAAGGAAGGTTTGAAAGCTAGAAGCCTCTGTTAATTGGCTGAGCCTTAGTCAGTGGGAGGGGCTATCAAGCAGGCCAGGGCTTTATAAAGCAGTGCACAAGCGACCAGGGGCTGCTAACAGGGAGTTTCGCAAGGGAGTTTAGAAGGGGAGTGGGAAGGGGGTAAGGGCCCCTTGCTGTTTTGTAAAACTATAAACTAAGCTACATTCAAAACCTCTTGATTTAAACAAAACCCTTTCATTAACTAGGAGACCATGCAGGCAGAAGCCCAGCAGCAGAGTGGGGGCTATCCAGTTTATTGCGCTGAGTGCAGCATGTTTGATTACATGCCCTGTAGGCGGGTGGCGTATGTGCGCATTCGGTGCAAGGAGCTTCTGGCCCTCAGAGACTGCGTATGGGCTTTGGAGGCCAGGGTGGCAGAACTGGAGGAGCTAAGGGAGGCAGAGAGGTATGTTGATGAGGCTTTCCGGGACACTGTAGAATTGTCCCACCTCCGGTCAGACAGCCCCTGCGCTGTTGAGGAGGATGAAAGGCCCAGGGAAGCAGAGCAGTCAACGGGAGCAGACGGAAACCTTCCCATAGTTGGGACCCTCCTTCCAGATGGCGTTAGCATATCCTCTCGCACTGAGGTTACCTCTCTGGGGGAGGGAACTCCAGTTACTAGGAAAAGGCAGGTGTTAGTAATGGGAGATTCGATCATTAGAAACATAGATAGCTGGGTTTGTGATGACCGGGAGAACCATATAGTGACTTGCCTGCCTGGTGCGAAGGTTGCGGATCTCTCGAGGCATCTGGATAGACTTATGTGTAGTCCTGGGGAGGAGCCGGTGGTCGTGGTACATGTAGGTACCAATGACATAGGGAAGGGTAGGAGAGACGTCCTGGAGGCCAAATTTAGGCTGCTAGGGAAGAGACTGAAATCCAGGACCTCTGTAGTGGCATTCTCAGAAATGCTCCCAATTCCACGTGCAGGGTCAGGTAGGCAGGCAGAGCTTCAGAGTCTCAATGCGTGGATGAGACGATGGTGTAGAGAGGAGGGGTTTAGATTCATTAGGAATTGGGGAAACTTTTGGGATGGGGGAGCCTATACAGGATGGGCTCCACCTAAACCAAAGTGGAAACAGACTGCTGGCACTTAACATTAAAAAGGTTGTAGAGCAGTTTTTAAGCTAGGAGATGGGGGAAAGCCGACTGCTGCAGAGGAGCATGTGGATCGGACAGAGACTTCTCTTAGAGGAGAGTCTATTGATAGACACAATACAAGCTGTCAGGAACAGTATCCCTGATGATGACACAGAACAACTTGTTGCTGAGCTCTGTGACTTTATCCTCACGCACAATTATTACAAATTTGGTAACAATATATACCTCCAGACCAGTGGCACCGCTATGGGCACCCGCATGGCCCCACAATATGCCAACATTTTTATGGCTGACCTGGAACAACGCTTCCTCAGCTCTCGTCCACTCACGCCCCTTCTCTACCTACGCTACATTGATGACATCTTCATCATCTGGACCCATGGGAAGGAGACCCTGGAAGAATTCCACCATGATTTCAACAGCTTCCACCCCACCATCAACCTCAGCCTGGACCAATCTACACGGGAGGTCCACTTCCTAGACACCACAGTACAAATAAGCGATGGCCACATTAACACCACCCTATACCGAAAACCCACCAACCGCTACGCCTACCTTCATGCCTCCAGCTTCCATCCCGGACACACCACATGATCCATCGTCTACAGCCAAGCGCTGAGGTACAACCGCATCTGCTCCAACCCCTCAGACAGAGACCAACACCTACAAGATCTTCACCAACCATTCTCAAAACTACGATACCCACACAAGGAAATAAAGAAACAAATCAACAAAGCCAGACGTGTATCCAGAAGCCTCCTGCTACAAGACAGGCCCAAAAAAGAAACTAACAGAACTCCACTGGCCATCACCTACAGTCCTCAGCTTAAACCTCTCCAACGCATCATCAGTGATCTACAACCCATCCTGGACAATGATCCCTCACTTTCACAGACCTTGGGAGGCAGGCCAGTCCTCGCCCACAGACAACCTGCCAACCTTAAGCATATTCTCACCAGCAACCACACACCACACCATAACAACTCTAACTCAGGAACCAACCCATGCAACAAACCTCGATGCCAACTCTGCCCACATATCTACACCAGCAACACCATCACAGGACCTAATCAGATCAGCTACAACATCACCGGCTCATTCACCTGCACGTCCACCAATGTTATATATGCCATCATGTGCAGCAATGCCCCTCTGCTATGTACATTGGCCAAACCGGACAATCACTACTCAAGAGGATAAATGGACACAAGTCAGATATCAGGAATGGCAATATACAAAAACCTGTAGGAGAACACTTCAACCTCCCTGGCCACACAATAGCAGATGTAGAGGTAGCCATCTTACAGCAAAAAAACTTCAAGACCAGACTCCAAAGAGAAACTGCTGAGCTCCAGTTCATTTGCAAATTTGACACCATCAGATCAGGATTAAACAAAGACTGTGAATGGCTAACCAACTACAGAAGCAGTTTTTCCTCCCTTGGTGTTCACACCTCAACTGCTAGCAGAGCACCTCACCCTTCCTGATTGAACTAACATCGTTATCTCCATACTGATACCTGCCTCTGGAAATTTCCATTACTTGCATCTGAAGAAGTGAGGTTACCCATGAAAGCTTATGCTCCCAATACTTCTGTTAGTCTTAAAGGTGCCACAGGACCCTCTGTTGCTTTCTATTGATAGAGATTTTCTAGGTTATAGTCAGGAGCAGAGGATGGAAGAGGATAATGTAAGGGCCAGATCAGACGAGAAACATTCACATAAAGAATTGGACACATCAGAAAAGGGCAGACAAATAAACAGTGACAAGTTTTTAAAGTGCTTGTACACAAATGCTAGAAGTCTAAATAATAAGATGGGTGAACTAGAGTGTCTCGTGATAAAGGAGGATATTGATATAATAGGCATCACAGAAACCTGGTGGACTGAGGATAATGAATGGGACACAATCATTCCGGGGTACAAAATATATCGGAAGGACAGAACAGGTCATGCGGGGGGAGAGCGGGGGAGGGGTGGCAGCACTATATGTGAAAGAAAATGTAGAATCAAATGAAGTAAAAATCTTAAGTGAATCCACATGTTCCATAGAATCTCTATGGATATAATTTCATGCTCTAATAAAAATATAACATTAGGGATCTATTATCGATCCCCTGACCAGGACAGTGATAGTAATGATGAAATGCTAAGGGAGATTAGAGAAGCTATCAAAATTAAGAACTCAATAATAGTGGGAGATTTCAATTATCCCCATATTGACTGGGAGCATGTCACCTCAGGACGAAATGCAGCGATAAAATTTCTCGATACTTTAAATGACTGCTTCTTGGAGCAGCTGGTACGGGAACCCACAAGGGGAGAGGCAACGCTCGATTCAGTTCTGAGTGGAGCGCAGTAGCTGGTCCAAGAGGTAACTATAACAGGACCGCTTGGAAATAGTGACCATAATATAATAACATTTAACATCCCTGTGGTGGGAAGAACATCTCAACAACCGAACACTGTGGCATTTAATTTCAAAAAGGGGAACTATGCAAAAATGAGGGCGTTAGTTAAACAGAAATTAAAAGGTACAGTGACTAAAGTGAAATCCCTGCAAGCTGCATGGGCGCTTTTTAAAGACACCATAATAGAGGCCCAACTTAAATGTACACCCCAAATTAAGAAACACAGTAAAAGAACTAAAAAAGAGCCATCGTGGCTTAACAACCATGTAAAAAAAGCAGTGAGAGATAAAAAGACTTCCTTTTAAAAGTGGAAGTCAAATCCTAGTGAGGTAAATAGAAAGGAGCATAAACACTGCCAAATTAAGTGTAAAAATGTAATAAGAAAAGCCAAAGAGGAGTTTGAAGAACGGCTAGCCAAAAACTCAAAAGGTAATAACAAAATGTTTTTTAAGTACGTCAGAAGCAGGAAGCCTGCTAACCATCCACTGGAGCCCCTCGATGATCGAGATACAAAAGGAGCACTTAAAGACGATAAAGTCATTGCGGAGAAACTAAATGGATTCTTTGCTTCAGTCTTCACGGCTGAGGATGTTAGGGAGATTCCCAAACCTGAGCCGGCTTTTGTAGGGGAAAAATCTGAGGAACTGTCACAGATTGAAGTGTCACTAAAGAAGTTTTGGAATTAATTGATAAACTTAACATTAACAAGTCACCGGGACCAGATGGCATTCACCCAAGAGTTCTAAAAGAACTCAAATGTGAAGTTGCGGAACTATTAACTATGGTTTGTAACCTGTCCTTTAAATCGGCTTCTGTATCCAACGACTGGAAGATAGCTAATGTAACGCCAATATTTAAAAAGGTGATCCTGGCAATTACAGACTGGTAAGTCTAACGTCCATACCAGGCAAATTAGTCGAAACAATAGTAAAGAATCAAATTGTCAGACACATAGAAGAACATAAATTGTTGGGCAAAAGTCAACATGGTTTCTGTAAAGGTAAATCGTGTCTTACTAATCTATTAGAGTTCTTTGAAGGGGTCAACAAACATGTGGACAAGGGGGATCCAGTGGACATAGTGTACTTAGATTTCCAGAAAGCCTTTGACAAGGTCCCTTACCAAAGGCTCTTACGTAAATTAAGTTGTCATGGGATAAAAGGGAAGGTCTTTTCATGGATTGAGAACTGGTTAAAAGACAGGGAACAAAGGGTAGGAATAAATGGTAAATTCTCAGAATGGAGAGGGGTAACTAGTGGTGTTCCCCAAGGGTCAGTCCTAGGACCAATCCTATTCAACTTATTCATAAATGATCTAGAGAAAGGGGTAAAAAGTGAGGTGGCAAAGTTTGCAGATGATACTAAACTGCTTGAGATAGTTAAGACCAAAGCAGACTGTGAAGAACTTCAAAAAGATCTCACAAAACTAAGTGATTGGGCAACAAAATGGCAAATTAAATTTAATGTGGATAAATGTAAAGTAATGCACATTGGAAAAAATAACCCCAACTATACATACAATATGATGGGGGCTAATTTAGCTACAACGAATCAGGAAAAAGATCTTGGAGGCATCGTGGATAGTTCTCTAAAGACATCCATGCAGTGTGCAGAGGTGGCCAAAAAAGCAAACAGGATGTTAGATATTATTAAAAAGTGGATAGAGCAGGGGTCTCAAACACGCGGCCCGTGGGCCACATGTGGGCCGCTGGGTGATTTTCTGCAGCCCGCGAGCCCCTCGCAGCCCCCCCCGCCCTCCCTCAGTGTTTACCAGAGCGGCGGCCGGATGTGCACCTGGAGCAGGGCAGGTTCCCTGCCTGCCTGCCCTGCCCTGCCCTGCGCAGCTCCAGGAAGAGGCTGGAACGTGGGGAAGGGGAGGACGGAGGGGCTGTTACTTCAGGCAGCGCCCCCAGCAGCTCCCATTGGCCGGGAACAGGGATCCGCGGACAATGGGAGCTGCTGGAGGCAGTGCCTCAAGCAACAGAAACACACAGCCCCTCCGCCCCCCTTCCCCACGTTTCAGCCTCTTGCGGGGGCAGGGCAGACAGGCAAGCAGGAAGCCTGCCCTGCCCAGGCAGTCAGACAGGGAGCCTGCCCTGCCCCTGGTATGCGCCGGGCCAGATCCTGCCCCCCGAACCCTTCCTGCAGCCGAATCCCCTGCCCTGAACCCCCTGCACCCCGACCCCCTGCCTCACCCCGCATCCCTCCTGCCTCACCCCGCATCCCTCCTGCATCCCAACCCACTGCCCTGAGCCCCATGCCGCACCCCTCCTGTGCCCCAACCCCCTGCCATACCCTGCACCCCTCCTGCACCCTGACCCCTGCTCTGAGCCCCCTGCCGCACCCTGCACCCCGACCCCCTTCCCTGAACGCCCTGCCACACCCCGCACTCCTCTTGCACTCCAACCCCCT
This sequence comes from Malaclemys terrapin pileata, assembly GCF_027887155.1. NCBI lineage: Eukaryota > Metazoa > Chordata > Testudines > Emydidae > Malaclemys > Malaclemys terrapin. The sequence continues at coordinate 48,293,859 of NC_071514.1, forward strand.
GCCCTGAGCCCCCTGCCACACCCCACACTCCTCTTGCACCCCAACCCACTGCCCTGAGCCCCCTGCCGCACCCTGCACCCTGACCCCTTGCTGTACCCTCACCCCTCCTGCACCCCTGGAGGCAGGGAGGGGGCAGAGTTGGGGTGGAGATTTTGGGGAAGGGGTTGGAATGGGAGCAGGGAAGGGGTGGGAAGAGGCGGGGCAGGGGCGGGGCCTCATGGAAGGGGTGGAGTGGGGGCCGGGGTAGGAGGTGTCAGTAATGCGACCCTCGAGCCAATGTACTAGTCCTCATGTGGCCCTCACGGTCATTTGAGTTTGAGACCCCTGGGATAGAGAATAAGACGGAGAATATATTATTGCCCTTATATAAATCGATGGTACGTCCACATCTTGAATACTGCGTCCAGATGTGGTCTCCTCATCTCAAAAAAGATATACTGGCACTAGAAAAGGTTCAGAGAAGGGCAATAAAAATGATTAGGGGTTTGGAATGGGTCCCATATGAGGAGAGATTAAAGAGGCTAGGACTTTTCAGCTTGGAAAAGAGGAGACTAAGGGGGGATATGATAGAGGTATATAAAATCATGAGTGATGTGGAGAAAGTAGATAAGGAAAAGTTATTTACTTATTCCCATAATACAAGAACTAGGGGTCACCAAATGAAATTAATAGGCAGCAGGTTTAAAACAAATAAAAGGAATTTCTTCTTCACACAGCGCACAGTCAACTTGTGGAACTCCTTACCTGAGGTTGTGAAGGCTAGGACTATAACAGAGTTTAAAAGAGAACTGGATAAATTCATGGAGGTTAAGTTCATTAATGGCTATTAGCCAGGATGGGTAAAGAATGGTGTCCCTAGACTCTGTTTGTCAGAGGGTGGAGAAGGATGGCAGGAGAGAGATCACTTGATCATTACCTGTTAGGTTCACTCCCTCTGGGGCACCTGGCATTGGCCACTGTTGGTAGACAGGATACTGGGCTAGATGGACCTTTGGTCTGACCCAGTATGGCCGTTCTTATGTTCTTAATAAAACAATTTAAATGTCTGTCTGGTAATGTTCTCCTCCTAATACAGCATGGCAAGAAAATCCTCCAAATATTAATGATTAACCTGTTGAATTGAAGATAGTTCTCCTCCCAATGACTTCATAAATATCTGCTTCAATTACCTTTGGTAAATAAAATAACCAAACATTTCATTTTCTGATATAGCTGTAAAACTAATCTGAAAAGTTTTCAAAATAAATCACTTTAAAAATGTATAGTGTGTACCTTCTAAAAATGAAACCTACATGTATCTCTGAGTTGTGAAGAATATGTATCAACGTTATAGCCACCAACAAGAATGCACTTTTATGTAGAAATCCATGATTAAATCAAGTCTTCCTGATCAAATTCACCCTGGCTATCCCACCCCACAGCTCTCTCCATTCACATTTGTGCATTCTGTAACACAGTTCTGGAATAACGCCCTTCCACCTGTGTTACTGTTAAAAGGCAGTTCTCCCCAGACTTCTCTTTAGACAGAAGTTCAGAGATTTACACTACCTGAGTTATAGAAAAGAGACGCTTGAGAAAGTCCTTCGAATCTACCAGCACCAACAACTCATTTTCCTCGTCAGCCTTCACCAGGGGACCATCGTAGGGGAACAAAAACAACTTCTTGTGGGATATAGGCAATCGTTTTTAACTTTTTGAAACTGGTATGTGCTCAAAATGAAATATGGTTGGTGGGTCTCAGCCCAGTCATACCATCTGGAATGGAAAGAGGTAACGGCTGAAGTTAGAGCTGAAAAAGCTATATGGCTTGATTAAAAGGCAGATCACATAAATACAGAGCACTGAGGGTGCAGGGAACAGAGCAGGACAATTACAAAACTCATCAACCTAGGCAGAGATATTCAAACTGGACTTGGCTGTGCTGCAGCCAAGGTGTGTTACAGCATCACCTAATTCAGCTCATTGGGGACAACAGCCAGTTATTCACAGAGGGCAAGGTCCAGATCAAGGTGGGAAAGCAAGCAAAAGGATCTAGATTGCACACCACATCACTGGGTCACAGCACCAGCCAGCTTTTCTCCCACAACATTTAAGGGGTTACTCAGACAACCAGTCATCCAAGTACAGGACTGACCTCAACTCACCAACCTGAAATCCTTACAATGGGACACGGGAGAGAACAATGCCACTGTACTGATCATTACAGTTTATTTGCAAGGTTCCCCATCTCCTGCTATGGTGACATTTGGTATCAGAGAGAAGGTAACTTCACATCCTAGGATTTCCATCAGCCTGTGTTCAGAAACAGCCCCAGGATTTTCTAAAGAGCTCAAAGGCTTCATTCAGCAACAAGGGAGCCTACAGCTGGCTCAGTCTGTCTTCCCCAGCTATGCAGTTCACATTCTCAGTAGCCATCAAGGATGCTTTGCAGACACAGAATTTGTTTTAGAAATCTTTTTCAACTAGCTATATGAAACCGCTCCACAATCAGTGACTCACTCTGATCTCCATCCTGTTTGCTGCAGAGATTGACAATCCATCCTGGATGTGTACGTGCTTGAGACAATGACACCCAGTTGCATGAAAGTCACTCACTTTGAAAAAAGAACAGGAGTACTTTAGAGACTAACAAATTTATTAGAGCATAAGCTTTCGTGGGCAGCCCACGGAAGCTTATGCTCTAATAAATTTGTTAGTCTCTAAGGTGCCACAAGTACTCCTGTTCTTTTTGAGGATACAGACTAACACGGCTGCTACCCTGAAACCACTCACTTTGAAATAAACTATAGGACAATCAGACTCAACTCCATTCCCTGAACTAACAGTGGTCACACAGAACTTATATATCTGAGGCTGATGACACCATAGCCCTGCCTAGAAAGGCTAATGGAAATGTCAGCACTAATAATTAATGCAATTCAAAGATCCTTTCCCACAGCATAGCTGTTGCCAGTTTAAATTTATAAGGCATATGAGGAGGCCCCTCATTGAAGAGAGGAAAAATTGGATTCAGACAATCAAGTACTGGAGAAACTGTTAGGAGTGTTTCTCCTCCAAGTTATGCTGCAGGGCACTTCCTGGGACTCAATGTAGTATTTACATTCCAAGGAACCAAAAGCTTCCATCAAAGCATCTGATCCGGGATCTTCTAGTAGACCTGAAAGGAGAGAGAGAACAGGCCAGACATTAGGGGAGGAAAGGGAGTGGTAATAAATAGCAACTAAAACCCACACAAAGAAGGGATTTATACCTGCCTCTGGAGATTTCCATTACTTGCATCTGAAGAAGTGAGGTTCTTACCCACGAAAGCTTATGCTCCCAATACTTCTGTTAGTCTTAAAGGTGCCACAGGACCCTCTGTTGCTTTTTACAGATTCAGACTAACACGGCTACCCCTCTGATACTTGACAAAGAAGGGAAATGATTGATATAAAATCATGACTAATGTGGAGAAAGTAAATAAGGAAGTGTTATTTACTCCTTCTCATAACACAAGAACTAGGGGTCACCAAACTAAATTAATAGGCAATGGGTTTAAAACAAACAAAAGGAAGTATTTCTTCACACAATGCACAGTTAACTTGTGGAACTATTTACCAGAGGATGTTGTGAAGGCCAAGACTATAACGGGGTTCAAGAAAGAACTAGATAAATTAATGGAGGATAGATCCATCAATAGCTATTAGCCAGGATGGGCAGGGATGGTGTCCCTAGCCTCTGTTTGCCAGAAGCTGGGAATGGGCGACGGGGGATGGATCACGTGATGATTACCTGTTCTGTTCATTCCCTCTGGGGCACCTGGGATTGGCCACTGTCAGAAGGCAGGATACTGGGCTAGACAGACTTTGGTCTGACCCAGTATGGACGTTCTTATGATTATTTCAAGCCTGAACACTGAATAGCAGGTGTCTGAATACAGCATACTGCATGTCACCTGATTATCTCAGAGAAATTTACAACACACTGTTAATTACGATCAGCACAAGTAGGGACACCTATAATTAATGTTGCATTACTCTTTCCCTTAGAAAACCCCGTTTACAGTTGTTTATAACTTTGCCAAACTTAAATCACACAGGGATGAAATTTTCCACATCTGGAGCCTGTCTCAGGCTGACTTTATATGGGAAGTTTCAGCAAAAATGGTTCAGCCATTTCCAAGAACAAGACTAGGGAAAAATACATTGTTTATCCATGTTAAAAAATTTCGTATAACCATTTTCATTGAGAAGCTCTTATGCCCCCATCCTTCATCACAGGAACTTGAAATTTGGTAGGAGTGTTACCCTAGGTGTCAGGGATATGCCTTTTGCTATCCCTGTGAAAATTCACCCAATTTGGCCAAGTAATAAGCCTCCAAAAAAGTCACAATTAGCACATGCTCAGTAGAGACATGTGTGAGTTTGGCACCTAAGTATTTCCAAAGATTCCGTCTACCTTGAGCATGCTTCATCTCCTCACTGTTCCTATATGGCCACTGAGCTATGCACATGCCATCCCTGTGGAACAACTGAGCATGCACCCTCCTGTGGCTGACCAAGACCTTCCCTGCAATTGCTGTGGGACACTGTGCCACAGGAACCGAGCCCTGTTTTTCCTGTGCCCTCAACGTTCCCCCTGTCGGCAGCCAGGCACCAACAAGGAAGGGGAGGAAGCCACCTGACTCTAATGCAGAGGGATGAGGAAGAAGAAGGGTGGGGAGAACAGAGGCAGGAGCAGAGAAGGAGGGAAAGATACGAGCATGGGGGATATTGGCTGAAGATGGGGGGAAACAGGCAGGAGCTGGGAGGAATAGCATCAGGGGAGAAAGGGGCAGGAGTTGGAGAGGGTTAACAGAGAAAAGTTGGAGGAGACACCGGCAGAAGAGTTACCACTAAAGGATAATCACTAGAGAATGCTCTCCTACAGAACCTGCAATTGAATTTATTATTCCTGAATCTCACCATTCCTCTACTCTCCAGAAAATAGCTGTGAAACCCACTGGCAAAGTGGGTCTCCATCCTCCCCTACTAGCAAGTCCACACAGAATATACAGTTATTCTGTTAGCTTAACTTGTAGAGCACTGCGCAGTGGATCTGCTGATGATGTTGTGGGGAGTCAATATGGTTTACAGGATGGAATTTTTGTTTTTTTAATAAATGTAAGAATTTACATTTAAAACCTTCCATTTAAAGAATGTTAAAATTGCAAAGTGAAGCTCTCAAAAGTTAGTAAATGCCTGAATGTCTGTACAACCTTAATTTGTCCCCTTATGCTTATGTATTATGAGAGAGTTACAATGATCACATTCAATTTGTTTCTTCTGAACCATGCTACATCTGCAAGCCTTAACTCACAAAAGTTGCCCCACTCAACCTGACTAATATTTCAGTATTGAGTGCTGTATACATACCTACAGAAAATTAAATGCACCCAATTCTGGGGTGGAGAATGGCAATCGGCACAACATAGTCAATACTGTGACAATTTGTAAAGCTAAAATAAGACAAGTCTTTTTACTACCACGGGCAGGAGGATGGGCACCTCATAAGTCATTGCCATCTCTATTTTCTATGATCCTATGTCCATAATGGCTTCACATTTTAATTCACTGCCTTGCAAATAAGATAGCTTATTTAACCCTTCAAATGCCAATGCAAGTGGATGGACTTTGTTAAATCCTCATGAAATGCTTCTAAAATCAGTATTACACCCTGAAAACAGGCACCTGTAGAGCTCTCTGAGTATACTGTTGTGATGTTATTGACTTGAACTGGGACCATATAGAACATGGTTGCAACCAAAGTCCTGTAGTGGTACCAAATCTTGTATAAAGGGGGTCAAATAGGGTGTCTAAGACAAGGTTATGGTTTACTGGTTATGATTATGTTGTCTATATGTGTGTATCAATTTGGTAGTTGAAGTTATGAATACTGGCTCTATACTGTCTGTATTTCAAACTTTCAAAAGCTATACAATGGACCCATTGAGAGAAGGCAGATATGCCTTGAGACTCGGCAAAGTATGCAGGGACTTGCCCATGTGACTCCAAAACTCCATTTTGCTGTAATTTTCCACAGTAAGAACAAAGAGGTGTTCTTACACCTGGAAAAGACTATAAAAGGCTGATGCCTCATCTCCATCTGGTCTTCAATCCTGCTTCATACCTCTGGAGGGACTTCGCTACAAACAGAAGCGCTACACAAAGGACTGATGACCCATCCCAGCTGGGGATGTACTCCAGAGACTTGATTTTGAACCTGCAGTTTATTCTATTACTGCTACAAACCTGAACCAAGAACTTTGCCATTACTGTATGTAATTGATTCCATTTAACCAATTCTAGCTCTCATCTATATCTTTTTCCTTTTATGAATAAACCTTTAGATTTTAGATTCTAAAGGATTGGCAACAGCGTGATTTGTGGGTAAGATCTGATTTGTATATTGACCTGGGTCTGGGGCTTGGTCCTTTGGGATCGAGAGAACCTTTTTTCTTTTACTGGGGTATTGGTTTTCATAACCATTTGTCCCCATAACGAGTGGCACTGGTGGTGATGCTGGGAAACTGGAGTATCTAAGGGAATTGCTTGTGTGACTTGTGGTTAGCCAGTGGGGTAAAACCAAAGTCCTCTTAGTCTGGCTGGTTTGGTTTGCCTTCGAGGTGGAGAAACCCCAGCCTTGGGCTGTAACTCCCCTGTTTTAAGCAATTGGTCCTGAATTGGCACTCTCAGTTGGGTCCCGCCAGAGCCAGCATCGTTACAACTGTGCAGTGCTTGGCCTAAGACAGAGGTCTCAAACACGCGGCCCGCAGGGCTCTTGTGTGTCGCCCACTAAGCTCCCTGCGTCCCGTCCCTCCCCGCCCCTCTGCCTACCTGGGGGATTGCCTCCTGATGCTGCAAGCGCCATGCTGCTCTCTGAAGCAGCCGGCAGCACGCCCCTTCGGGCCAGGGGGAGGGGGAAGAAGGCAGAGGGCTCCGGCATTGCCTCCTTCCAGGCACCGCCCCCCCACAGCTCCCATTGGCCGGAAACAGGGAACCGCGGCCAATGGGAGCTTCGTGGGAGGTACCTAGAAGAGCGGCAAGAGCCACACAAGCAGGGAAACCTGAGCCTCTCCCCCTCGGGCTGCAGGGACATGGTTCCAGCTGCTTCCTGGAACGCAGCAGCATGGAGCCGGGGCTAAGGCAGGCAGGGAGCCTGCCCTGGCCCCAGTGAGCGCTGCTGCCACCCCAGAGCTGCTCTAGGCAAGCGGCACCAGGCTGGAGCTCACACCCTGAACCCCTCCGACACCCCCAAGTCCCTGCCCTGAGCCCCCTGCCACATCCCACACCCTTCCTGCACCCCAACTCCCTGCCCTGAGCCCCTGCCACATCCCACACCTCAACTCCCTGCCCTGAGCCTCCTGCCACATCCTGCACCCCCAACTCCCTGCCCTGAGCCCCTGCCACATCCCACACCCCAACTCCCTGCCCTGAGCCCCCTGCCACATCCCACACCCCTCCTGCACCCCCAACTCCCTGCCCTGAGCCCCTGCCATATCCCATACCCCTTCTGCACCCCCAACTCCCTGACCTCAGCCCCTGCTGCACCCTGCACCCTTTCTGCACCCCCTGGGGGAAGTGTTGGGGTGGGGTCTTCAGGGAAGGGATTGGAATGGGGCAGGGAAGGGGTGGGAAGAGGTGGGGCGGGGCGGGGCCTAATTGGAAGGGGTGGAGTGGGGGTGGGGCCAGAAGTGGCCGGGGGAGGGAGGGTTCAGTGATGCGGCCCTCGGGCCAATGCACTAGTCCTCATGCAGCCCTCGGGATCATCTGAGTTTGAGACCCCTGGTCTAAGATAACATTGCTGGAAACAGAAACTAGCTGAAGGATACTATCCTCTGAGATACAGGGAGTAGGACTGGGCCCAAGATGTGCAACCCCAGAGGATGGTCTGGTCTGGTCTGGTCTGGCCTGGCATGTCAGGAGTTAACATTTCCAGACAGAGCGTTATCTACAATTATCTTGGAAGTATCCCTAGATGTGGACTCCAAATAAATAAGATATAACACAGGCAATCAGCTCTGAAACTTGCATTTTCTTCCCTGTCTTTTTAATAGTCTGTGCCCAGTAATGGCCAGTTTTTGGGGAAAGAACATTAACTACTTACCCAGTAGCATGGAATCCCCATGCACTGAAACTAGATCAGAGTCACACTGGCTGATGGCCTGAGAATCTAAAAATGCAGTCAAACTAACCTGAATTTATCTCTATCTTCTTGCTAACCCAAGCACTACTGCAGCAAGACACACTTTGACAGTGTGTTTAGTTGTATGTACTTGAACAAGCTGTAACACTTGAAAATTTAAACGCTAAAACACACAAACAAGTGAATTCCAGAAAAAGTGACATTAACAAAGAACCGATTATAATAATCTAACATTTTACCCTTTTACAGTGGCTTCCAGCTGACAATCTCAAAGTGCTTTACAAACATTAATTAACCCTTGCAGCCCATCATGATGTAGGGAAGCATTATTATCCGCATTTTACTCCTTGAGAAATTAAGGCAGAGAGAAGTTAAAGCTTCGTTTTTCACAAGTGGCCACTGATTTTGGGTGCCCATCTAAAGGTACTTTGGATGTGACTGTTACAAGTACTTAGCAACCATCACTCCAGCGGGAGCTGGCTTTACTCATCACCTTGAAATGGTGTCTCAAGTTGGACACCCCAAAATGAGGGCAACCAAAATCAGTAGCTAACATTGACAAATGTGCCCATAAGTGACTTACTTAAGGTCGTCCAGCAAGTTAATGGAAGACCTGGGAATTGGAGAGGATGTAGTTACTTGCTGAGGAGAGGTTTGCAAAAGTAGCTCTTTAGGCTCACTGACACTCACACAGTTTTTCAGCTTTTCTTGTGCAGCATGATCACAAATGCTATGATCCAGTGTATCAGCAGCTGGGTGCATCAGGATAACAGTTCTGGTTTGACATGATTCAACATCACTGTCTGCATCAGAATCTGAAATTTCCCAGGCAGTAGCTCTTTTAATAACTCTGTTGATTTTGCCATTGGATTGATTCTTTGAATTTTCCTCCATGGTTTTATTTTTCTCTTCAGCACTTCTAATTACCTAAAAGACTAACATTGTTTGCTTAGAAAATGCAGAGGCACTCAATATTCTGTACCAATTTCTAACATATAAATGCACTAAACCTTATTTATTTTTAAAACATTTATCTAAGTGATGCATTTTGTTTTGCTTAGGTTAGTTTTAATTAAAAATGAAGAAAAAAGGATTAATTAAAAACCTAAATTGCTCTCATAGGAAGTAAATCCTAGTTTACGACAAACAAGCAGCTCAGTGATAGGATATGGAGCCTTTCACTTTGAATCTACCACTCATTCAAATCCACAGCAGGTCAGCTCTGACTGAAATTCACCAATTAAGACCCAAACAAGAACTAGCCTATGAGAATAATCACTCCTGGAGGACAGGCACCAACATCCCAAAGCACCTAATTAGTACTAATCATTTCCCTTGCTGGAAATATCAGCAGAGAGGCTAAGGACTGAACGGGCCATAGACTGAATTCCCCTCTTACTCTTATTGGTGGTCTATCCAAGTCAGTTGAGGCACAGGACAGTGTGGGAGGGAGCTTGCTCTGCCATTGTCCAGGTGGCTACAATATTTCAGTAGTATTGCCAACTCCACACATTCAAAAATTATCAATCAGGCCTAAAAAAAAAAAAAATCAAGACTGCTTACAAATCATGATTTTTAAAAAATAAAAGGGTTCCTTTTGTGATGTTGCACTCCATAATGTTTTATGGAAATAGGCTTATGAGTGTGAATATGATGTAACTGGAATATGTTTTATGAAAAAGGTCTCTTGTAAGGTATCATAACAAAGGTTATACCTACTGAATATATTCATCCTATTTGTATATATGTATCATTCTTGTATCTGAAGCTAGAAATATAAAGTATAACTCTGAGGTACTAATTATGCAAAGTGTGGGCCATTGATGGTGGTTTAGAATCTTGATGGCTCCCATTGACTAGGACAATTGGTTGCAAATGGCTCTGTTTACTTGCAAGCCTTCCTGTGTTCCTGTCAGCCAGCCCAGGAAGAATGGAGGCTGGGGTCTCATAGGACATGTAAACGTGTCACTTGATACTGGAATCCATCTTGAACCTGGTGTTTTTCCATTTAGAAGGAAGGGTGGGGACCCAGAGAGACAAAAGACTCCCGCCTTGTACCTAAGTTATAAAAGGGGGTGGAAGAGAACAAACGGAGCTGCCAGTCATAAGAAAACCCCTAGTTAACATCTAAGATGGCTGCTGGAACTAACAAGGACTGTACTGGGGGGAAGATTGGGCCCAGACTAGGAAGGAGTCTAGTCTGTGAAAGAAACTTATTGGAACATCTCTGAGGGTGAGATTTTACCTGTAAACAGTTTCTTAATGTATTAGGCTTAGACTTGCATATTTTTGCTTTATTTTGCTTAGTGACTTACTTTGTTCGGGAAATAGGAACAGAAGCTAGAACTGCACAGGCTGCAAATTGCTAAGAAGGAAAGAGAGACCGCAAGCCCCGGACTTAAAAGACAAAGAACTTGAGGCACAGAAACAGGCTCAAATTGAAGCACAAAAAGCTGCCCACCAGCAAACCCTGGACTTAAAAGACAAAGAAATTGAGGCCCAAAGACAAGCACAAATTGAAACCCAGAAGCATGAACTGGCTGTAATGGAGTGGAAGAGGTGCACAGAGTCATGTATCCTGGAGGTGGAAGTTGGGGTCCTGGTGACTGCTGCAGTGGGAACAGACTCCAAAGACTCTGTAGCTGGAAGCAAGCCCAACCTGAGTGAAAGGAGGGTGGGGGATTTTACTGGCCAGTGAAGGGTCTGTCATAGCTGGTAGCTGTGAGCCCACAACTAGGTCAGGGTCACATTCCCTTTTGGGGAACACAAGAGTGTCTGCCTCAGAGGGGAGCCCAGAGAGGGAAGTCCAGACAGAAGGTGGTGTTCTTGCTAGGCTTGTAATAGATAACACTATCTTCAAGGCAGGGGAGGTAAAGCTTTGCATTTGGGAAGCTTCACAAGGGGGTGGGGCCCAACACAAAGAGATTCCAGAGGGAGGGGCTGAGGGAAGGCATGGTTGCAGTGCATCCTTTCCTTGTCAAACCCTCAAACACATGCCTGAATTGAGAGCCTTCTCTAAAGAGGCAGGAGAATCTGTATCTGAACACTCACCGTGGTACACAAAAGGATTGGGAAATGCAATAGATGTTGAACAAGCCAAACTAGCGGCGAACAGCAGAGGCTAACAGCGGGAGTTTGCCTGGGAGTTCGCCTAGGGAGAGCGCACTGAGGCTTTCATCTGCAGGTTTCTCCGAGTAGTTCCTGCAACAGTTGAGGAAGCTCCTAAGAGGACGGTGATATGGAAGGTGAGCGATCAGCTGTTGTAACCTGCACAGGTTGTGCCATGTTTGTCTTTCTTCCGCAGGACAGAAGCGACTTTGTCTGCACAAAATGCAAGCTGGTCTCCATATTGGAGGAGAAGGTTCGAGGGCTGGAGAAACAAGTATCAACTCTGCGTTGCATAAGGGAAAATGAAGATTTCCTGGACAGACGTCAGGAGATGCTTCTACGGCCACAATGTTCTGAAGATTCAGAGCAGGCGCAGCAGGGACAGAAGGATTGTGAGGAGGTTTGGCAGCATGTGACCTCCAGAAGAAGAAAGAGGAGCGTCCATGCACCAGCAATGGAGATACAGGTGAGGAATCGTTTCCATGTTCTCTCTACAGGTGCTAATGCGGAGAGTGGACTAGATGGCCCATCTGAGGGAAGGGAGCAGAAGGAGACTCCACCGATTGGAAGGCAAAAGATGCACTGTCCTAGGGATGGGGGTTCCACGACCACCACTCCCAAGAGGAGGAGGAGGGTGGTGGTGGTCGGGGACTCCCTCCTCAGGGGGACTGAGTCATCTATCTGCCGCCCTGACCGGGAAAACCGAGAGGTCTGCTGCTTGCCAGGAGCTAGGATACACGATGTGACGGAGAGACTGCCGAGACTCATCAAGCCCTCGGATCGCTACCCCTTCCTGCTTCTCCACGTGGGCACCAATGATACTGCCAAGAATGACCTTGAGCGGATCACTGCAGACTACGTGGCTCTGGGAAGAAGGATAAAGGAGTTTGAGGCGCAAGTGGTGTTCTCGTCCATCCTCCCTGTGCAAGGAAAAGGCCGGGGTAGAGACCGTCGAATCGTGGAAGTCAACGAATGGCTACGCAGGTGGTGTCGGAGAGAAGGCTTTGGATTCTTCGACCATGGGATGGTGTTCCAAGAAGAAGGAGTGCTAGGCAGAGACGGGCTCCACCTAACGAAGAGAGGGAAGAGCATCTTCGCCAGCAGGCTGGCTAACCTAGTGAGGAGGGCTTTAAACTAGGTTCACCGGGGGAAGGAGACCAAAGCCCTGAGGTAAGTGGGGAAATGGGATCCTGGGAGGAAGCACAAGCAGGAGAGCGCAACAGGGGAGGACTCCTGTCTCATGCTGAGAAAGAGGGACGATCGTTGAGTTATCTTAAGTGCCTATACACAAATGCAAGAAGCCTGGGAAACAAGCAGGGAGAACTGGAAGTCCTGGCACAGTCAGGGAACTATGATGTGATTGGAATAACAGAGACTTGGTGGGATAACTCACATGACTGGAGTACTGTCATGGATGGATATAAACTGTTCAGGAAGGACAGGCAGGGCAGAAAAGGTGGGGGAGTTGCGTTGTATGTAAGAGAGGAGTATGACTGCTCAGAGCTCCGGTATGATACTGCAGAAAAACCTGAGAGTCTCTGGATAAAGTTGAGAAGTGTGAGCAACAAGGGTGATGTCGTGGTTGGAGTCTGCTATAGACCACCAGACCAGGGGGACGAGGTGGACGAGGCTTTCTTCTGGCAACTAGCAGAAGTTGCTAGATCACAGGCCCTGGTTCTCATGGGAGACTTTAATCACCCTGATATCTGCTGGGAGAGCAATACAGCGGTGCACAGGCAATCCAGGAAATTTTTGGAAAGTGTAGGGGACAATTTCCTGGTGCAAGTGCTGGAGGAACCAACCAGGGGCAAAGCTTTTCTTGACCTGCTGCTCACAAACAGGGAAGAACTAGTAGGGGAAGCAAAAGTGGATGGGAACCTGGGAGGCAGTGACCATGAGATGGTCGAGTTCAGGATCCTGACACAAGGAAGAAAGGAGAGCAGCAGAATACGGACCCTGGACTTCAGAAAAGCAGACTTTGACTCCCTCAGGGAACTGATGGGCAGGATCCCCTGGGAGAATAACATGAAGGGCAAAGGGGTCCAGGAGAGCTGGCTGTATTTTAAAGAATCCTTATTGAGGTTGCAGGAACAAACCATCCCGATGTGTAGAAAGAATAGTAAATATGGCAGGCGACCAGCTTGGCTAAACAGTGAAATCCTTGCTGATCTTAAACGCAAAAAAGAGGCTTATAAGGAGTGGAAGATTGGACAAATGACCAGGGAGGAGTATAAAAATATTGCTCAGGCGTGCAGGAGTGAAATCAGGAAGGCCAAATCACACTTGGAGTTGCAGTTAGCAAGAGATGTTAAGAGTAACAAGAAGGGTTTCTTCAGGTATGTTAGCAACAAGAAGAAAATCAAGGAAAGTGTGGGCCCCTTACTGAATGAGGGAGGCAACCTAGTGACCGAGGATGTGGAAAAAGCTAATGTACTCAATGATTTTTTTGCCTCTGTCTTCACGCACAAGGTCAGCTCCCAGATTGCTGCACTGGGCAGTACAGCATGGGGAGAAGGTGGCCAACCCTCTGTGGAGAAAGAAGTGGTTCGGGACTATTTAGAAAAACTGGACGTGCACAAGTCCATGGGGCCGGATGCGCTGCATCCGAGGGTGCTAAAGGAGTTGGCGGGTGAGATTGCAGAGCCATTAGCCATTATTTTTGAAAACTCATGGCGATCGGGGGAGGTCCCAGATGACTGGAAAAAGGCTAATGTAGTGCCCATCTTTAAAAAAGGGAAGAAGGAGGATCCGGGGAACTACAGGCCAGTCAGCCTCACCTCAGTCCCTGGAAAAATCATGGAGCAGGTACTCAAGGAATCAATTATGAAACATTTAGAGGAGAGGAAAGTGATCAGGAACAGTCAGCATGGATTCACGAAGGGGAAGTCGTGCCTGACTAACCTAATTGCCTTCTATGATGAGATAACTGGCTCTGTGGATGAGGGGAAAGCAGTGGATGTGTTATTTCTTGACTTTAGCAAAGCTTTTGATACTGTCTCCCACAGTATTCTTGCCACCAAGTTAAAGAAGTATGGGCTGGATGAATGGACTGTAAGGTGGATAGAAAGCTGGCTAGATCGTCGGGCTCAACGGGTAGTGATCAATGGCTCCATGTCTAGTTGGCAGCCGGTTTCAAGTGGAGTGCCCCAAGGGTCGGTCCTGGGGCCGGTTTTGTTTAATATCTTTATTAATGATCTGGAGGATGGTGTGGACTGCACTCTCAGCAAGTTTGCAGATGACACTAAACTAGGAGGCGTGGTAGATACACTAGAGGGTAGGGATCGGATACAGAGGGACCTAGACAAATTAGAGGATTGGGCAGAAAAAAACCTGATGAGGTTCAACAAGGACAAGTGCAGAGTCCTGCACTTAGGACGGAAGAATCCCATGCACTGCTACAGACTAGGGACCGAATGGCTAGGTAGCAGTTCTGCTGAAAAGGACCTAGGGGTCACAGTGGACGAGAAGCTGGATATGAGTCAACAGTGTGCTCTTGTTGCCAAGAAGGCTAACGGCATTTTGGGCTGTATAAGTAGGGGCATTGCCAGCAGATCGAGGAACGTGATCGTTCCCCTTTATTCGACATTGGTGAGGCCTCATCTGGAATACTGTGTCCAGTTTTGGTCCCCACACTACAAGAAGGATGTGGAAAAATTGGAAAGAGTCCAGCGGAGGGCAACAAAAATGATTAGGGGTCTGGAGCACATGACTTATGAGGAGAGGCTGAGAGAACTGGGATTGTTTAGTCTCCAGAAGAGAAGAATGAGGGGGGATTTGATAGCAGCCTTCAACTACCTGAAGGGGGGTTCCAAAGAGGATGGAGCTCGGCTGTTCTCAGTGGTGGCAGATGACAGAACAAGGAGCAATGGTCTCAAGTTGCAGTGGGGGAGGTCCAGGTTGGATATCAGGAAAAACTATTTCACTAGGAGGGTGGTGAAACACTGGAATGCGTTACCTAGGGAGGTGGTGGAGTCTCCTTCCTTGGAGGTTTTTAAGGCCCGGCTTGACAAAGCCCTGGCTGGGATGATTTAGCTGGGAATTGGTCCTGCTTTGAGCAGGGGGTTGGACTAGATGACCTCTTGAGGTCCCTTCCAACTCTATTATTCTATGATTCTATGATTCTATGTGAATGGAGTCTTTCATAAATTAGCTGTTAATCTTGTGTCTTTTCTTAACTCCACTTCTGGGTCAAGTCAAAGAAGTGAATACTAATGGTAAACCCTTTAAAGATGAGTCTGACGAAGCGAGTATTCACCCACGAAAGCTTATGCTCCAATACATCTGTTAGTCTTAAAGGTGCCACAGGACTCTGTTCCTTTGAAGGTGTCACATACCTAATTTTTGGAAAAAACTTTTGTACATGCTAGGGATGGTGACACCTTTTCTTTGTGGTTTTTGATCATACAGAATGCACTCAAGTCATGTTTCAAAGTTTTTATCTGTAATCACAAGGGCAAGACATTTCTTTTTTTAAATAAAAGGGAAGTTGAGATTCTCCCAGAACCCCAGGTTCTAGAGCTTTAAGAAAAACCCCAAATATTGTGAAACTGCAATAAAATCACGGGCAGTACTGCTTCAGCGTCCAGGCCTGGCATTAGGCATCTGTTACAAGTGCTCAATTCACATTACAACATTCAAGGGAAAAATCATTTTTAGACACTAGAATTACGACTGAAAATAGCCTGAAGTGCTGCCAATAAGAGCCAATACAGATCTGGGGCATATCTGAGCCGTGTCTGCTCTGAGACGCGCAGGGCTACGCAGAGCCTGGGGGGCAGTGACCGCAAGGAGACTGGGAGTCCGGAGAACTCTAGCTCGGAAGGGAGCCCACTGCTCGGCAGCTCCTCCCAGAGTCCTCGGGCAGCGGGGGGGGCTGGGTGGGAGACCCATCATGTCACCGATATACACAGAGCCTCCCCCCGCCCTGACATACATCCCCATGGGGAAGCCCACCAGCCCCCAGGAGAGAGATCCCCCCACCTCCCATGACTGCGCTTCCCCACTCGGGCAGACCTAGGCACCAGGCGTAGCGCGCTGCTCTAACCAGTCCCCCGCTGCCCCAGTGCAGCAGGAATGTTCCGCTCCGTACAGCAGCCAAGCTCTGCCCCAGTCTAGTGAGCGCGCCCCTTGCTGACTATCCGATCGCTTCCGGGGAGCTGACGGCTGGTGCGTTTCCGTTGCTACGGGAAGTTCCGGCCGGCCGGGTTAGGATGATGCACCGCCCTAGGGCGGCAGAGGTCTGTGAGAGGGCTCGTGCGTTAGGAACTATCCCGGGCTGGGAAGCTTAGTGTCTGAGGGGAGGAAGGGAAGAGGAGTCCGGGGGACCAGTAGCATCAGCATCTCTCTGGTGCCGTCTGTGCTGAACCTGCCCGGCTGGCCCGTGAGCTGCCATTGCCATGGCTCGTAAGAAGCTGTACCGCCCAATCGCCGCCATGGCCAAGAAGATCCGTGAGTACCGGGCACTGAAGAACCGTCCCCGAGACTCCCAGCGCTTCGCCCTGGATTACGAGACGATGATCCGACCCTTCACGAACAAACGCCTACCTGTGCTGGCCTGGGAGGATGTGAGGAACGAGAACCGCCTCTTCACGCTGCTCTGCCAGCTGCGGCTTTTTGGCATCGGCCGCATGGTCACCCGCAAGTATTGGCTCTGGCAGTATGACGAGCCCTGCTACTGGGTCGTTACCAAGGTCAGGGTGGACTACACAGCTGAGGTGAGAGCGCTTGACTGTTGGCCTTGGGGTTTGAAGGCACTCAGATACTATGGTAATAAGCACCATAGATAGAGACAAGGCTGGTGGAAATGAGGACTTCCAGTGAGACCTGCCCTCTCCAAAGCTGGCTCCCAAATCACCATTATGCAACCCTATTAAACTATCTCTATAGTATTCACAGCCTCTCTTATATCACAACTCCATATTAAAACACTTGAATCTCCTCTCCTCATGTGTGCCTCAGGAAGCACCAGGTCATGGATTCAGAGGAGGCACCATGTAAAGAAAATCTACAATTTAGGAAAGCCTGAGGGAGTACCCGAGCACTGTGGAAACAAGGGTATCCGTCTGAGCCACTATGTTCAGGGCCGGCTTCAGGCACCAGCATAACAAGCAGGTGCCTGGGGCGGTCATGCAGCAATTCAGCGATGGACCTGCTGCTGAATTGCCGCGGTAGAATGAAGCAGCACTAGAGCTGCTGCTGATCGCGGCTTTTTTTTTTTTTTGCTTTTGTTTTTGCTGCTTGGGGCGGCAAAATTGCTAGAGCCGGCCCTGACTATGCTTCAGAGTTCAGAACACTGATTAGTATTTGTACTACAGTTTATGCGTGAATATAAGGTTCAGGACCTTAATGGTCGCACATGTAGTTGTATGGAGTCATTACAGGGCTGATAGCAGGCAGTATATAGTATTGAGACACATTATACAGCATTCTTCATCACAAAATTCATTGCAGGGATTGTCTAATGGCATTTGCTTAGTATTCTAGAAGGATAGTAGTGGCCACAATTAGCAGTTATTCAGTTCCCTGGTGTAGGACTCACTTTTTGTAGATCATGAGTAATAAGACTATAAAATGAATTTGTCCTTTTTGTGAATGGGAATGGTTCTTTAATTGATCAGAGCAAATTTTTGTTTGTTTTTTTTGCAGACTTTGGATCATGGGAAAGCCTGGGGATACTTGACATTCAGAGGTAAATAGAGCTTGGTGTTTGTCTCTCTAACAGGATTAGAGAAAAAAGTAAATGGATAGGGACAGGAACTGACATGGGAGGAAAAAGGTGGTGGCTTTCTTGCCACTCAGCAGTCCTCCTCCACTGGTAGCTCTCTCTTTCCACTCATCTATAATAGGAAGTTTTCCTTTTCTTAATTTCATCCTAACAGTTCGATCTAGTCCACTGTGGAATAAATTTCACAAGGAAAATGATAGAAGTCCCCTTTGTCATTTAAAACTAGCTTGAAGAAATCCCTGGAGACTATACCACAGTGAACAATTTGTGTTGGCAAAGAAATGGAGTCTATGACAAATCCGGTCTCTTCCATCTCTGACTTCTGTAATAGCTAAAAACAGTGGATAAACATGCTAGCTGAATGTTCCTGCTAAAATCAATAATGAAATAGCAATGTTGTCATTTAAGTTGCCATCATTAGGGTTCAGAATCAGTACTTTCATTGAGACAAACAGGAAATTCCCCATGTTCTGAAAGCTATTTTACACCATGTATGAGGTTTATAATTTATTTAATAAAATTTTACACTTCTAGTATCTTTAATTCAAGGATCTCAAAGTGTTTTATAAACATTAATGAATTCAACTTCCCAACATCCCTGTAAAGCAGGAAAGCATTATCTTTATTTTATAGATATGGAAACTAAATCAGAGAGAGGTGAAATATCTTGCTCAAGCTAACAGAAGTGGTCAACAGCAAAGTCAGGACTACAATCCAGATGTTCTGTCAGTCAATTGCCTGTGTTATCTGCTATACAACCTGTAGTGGGAGTGTGTAGTGTAGCAGATAGTGTAACTACCATAAAATATCCAGTGCTATGCCCAGCTGAAGCATTGGAGACACTGCACTGGCATAGTCACCAATATGGAGTTTGTTGTTCATATTGTTTACCTATTCATCATCATCTTTCCTTAGGCAAGACGTATAATGAAGTGAAAGAGATTGACAAGGTCATGTATCATGACTGGAGGATGGTGCCCAAACATGAAGAGGAGGCCTTCAAGAAATTTACTCCAGTGTCAGTGGAAACCATTCAGTGTGTGCCATACCCCCCTCTGCTCCGAGCCATGATCCTTGCGCAAAGGCAGAAGGAAGGAAAACTTAACACAGAGGAACCACTGATTGATCTGGAGAAAATCATCTTCTTCACAAAGGACTACTTTCAAAATCAGAAAAAAGCTAAGGGGACACCAGTGTGAAGGTCTAGAGCTGAGTGTGATGGAGCTTCTGAAACGCTCTCTAATACTCTGCGTGTTGACAGCTCATACAGTCTCCTTAATGAAGAATAGGACCATAAGCCACATGTCCACTTTTGGTTCAATGTACCGAAATTTAATACCTTGGCCTCTCAGTACTGTACATATGCAGGTGTGTGACTTTCTCATATATATTCAGAAAGATGTAGAGACACTCAGGATTTTTAGCAATCTTTTGTTTGCAGAGGGTCCTCCCTTTTGATTCCCTGCCTTTTCTCCTGATGTATGTCTCCTGGTGTCCAGGTCCCAATGACAGCTACCATCCCTCTATGCAGGAAGACCACAAATGAGACTCTTTTAGTTTAGTTTAGCCCCATAATTAATTTAAAGCACAATAATGGTCAGAAGAATGACTTTAAAAAGGGCACCATCTTTATCTATAGACTTTGCTACCCATCTAATGACTTCAGTAAATACATGTTTATTTCTTTTTTACTTCTGTTATCCCTCTACCACAGTTGCAAGGACATGAGTTGGATTCTAGTCTGTCTTGTGGACCATCAGCAGAAGTTTTAATTAAATTCCAATTTTAGAATCCTTTGCCTTGACACAAAGAGGCATCACCTCAACTGCACCTAAACCAAGCCTATAAATACCACTCACTTCAGCCAGGATTGTGAAGTTCATGGGCAAAATGGAAAGAACCCACCTTGACTTTCCGATCCCACGTTGTTTGTCAAGTTGGCAGTGGTGAAGAAGAACCCATCTTTTTTTCTTGTAAACTGAGTGCAAGTTCCGACTCCTTTTGAAGTCAGTGGCAAGCTACCATTTGCTTCAATGGGAGCACTTTCCCATGGAAGTCACAGAGACAATAAACATGGAATGCTTATTTTTGGAGTCACTTATAAGAACAAAACTACTCTTAGACCCTCCCCCTGCAGTCTTTGCAGCATGCTAGGCCATCAGACTTCAGCCATAAAACTTGCTAGATACCAATCAAGAAGAGTAAAGTGGATACATTTAAACCAATAACATAAATGATGATAAATATATTAGATGTTTACAATCTTTTTCTGTGAGCTTATGTGGTATTGGTGATACAATAAAGAAATGTCAGTAAAATTTCTCTTCACTCCAAAAAGGGATATGTGATGGGTTCCCCCCAGGGTGCCGAACTCAGGTACCACTGAGCCCCCTGACCCACCTGCCTGGGCTCCTTCCCTGTACTGCTATGACAAGCTGCAAAGTCCCCCAGCCTGTGCTTTCACTAGCATTTGTACAGATAGGGACACACCCAGCTGCATTTACACACAGGCTCTCTCAGCTTCCCAGCCTGGGACCCTAGAGCAGTACTGTCCTGTCCTGGTTAAATCTGGCCAGTATATGGGTTTAATAACTGATCCACCTCTTCCTCAATGTGAAGAGGACCATGCACACTTGTGGTAACCAAGCTGCGATTTTCTCCAGACACCTTAGTCGAATGCACACTGCTTTGGATTAAAACATATAATAAGTGTATTAACTACAAAAGGATAGATTATAAATGATAGCAAACAGATCAAAGCAAATTACCTAGTAAATAAACAAAACCGCCAACTGAGCTTAACATACTAATCACCCTGAGTGATAAACAGGCTGAAAGATTCTTAAGGCACAAGCTGCCTTGACTCTGCAGCTTGGGTTTTCCAAGTTTTCATACACAGGTTAGAAATCCCTCTAGCCTGGGACCATCATTTCCCACAGTTCCATTTTTTTTCCCTCAGGTGTTTCCCGGTGTGGTGTAGGGAGAGTGAGCCCCCCATGATGGCATTCTCCCCACCCTCTCCCCTTTATATCTACTTCCCACTTGCTGGAAAGCTCTTTTGCTGTGACCTGGATCAAACCGTTCCCATTGTGTAATGCTATCTTTGAAAGGTTTCTATTGTACACAGTTCCTGGGGTAATCCTTGTGTTTGTGTGCATTTCCCCAATAAGCCTTTTTACTGTTGTACCTGAAAGGCTGCTTGTGGGTGATTTCAACCTCAGAATATGTTTCAGTAACACATACATAGCCAAACTTAATAACGTCACATACAATGATAGCACATACAATCCAATGAGTTATTAACATCTAGCAGATCAAGACTTTTAGAATGATACCTCACAAGGCATACTTTGTACAAAACATATTCTAATTACATGACAGTGGTGACTATTGGGGTGCCAGGGTGTCACAGGATAATTATATTTTGAGAGTTATTCTTTGCCCTTTTCCACCCTTGACATGAGCAATACTGTCCTTTCCATGCTCCCAACACAGTAGAGAAGACTCTGAGACTTGACCCTGGCTCTCCACCAAGATGCATTCATTTGGAAATAGCAGTGTTTTAATTGGTGGTGGTTATTGGTGGTGGTGTGGAAAATTGACCACACGGTTGATTTTGGATTAGACAGCCTGAGGCTTTTTTATTGATTAATTAAACATGCATGCATGGGGGAGTTAGCCAAGGCAGCCAAACTGTCCCCCTCCACCCCCCCACCCCCCGATGGATAAAATACAAGAACCTATATAGGATAAAACCACAAAATTACATACACTTTTTTAAAATTTTACATTTATATAAGGGATAAAGCGAAGTAAACTTTTTTTGTTTTTTAATAGTTTTGCCCTTTGCGGTTTTTTGCTTTGCCCCCGGACAGCTATTAATTACAAACTGTTACTTTTGCTTTTTTAGTTTTTGTTTACCCCTTTTTTTTTTACCTTTCCCCTTTCCTCCAGGTTACACATACAGTTTACCTGACCTTACATACAGTTTACTTGACCAAAGTTTTAGGCCTTAGACCATTTTTTTTTTTTTTTTACAATTTCCCCCTTTGGCCCCTTTTTGGTGCCATCTTTGGCCTAAACTTTTACATTTATGAGCCCATTGATTTTTTATTTTTTATTTTAACTTTCATTAAAGATTTTATTAACAATTGTTAATGTTACTTGTTTTTTTGCACTGGGCCTAGCAGAAAAATTATATGTACAGCAATGTTTTTTGCAACAGCAATAATAAAGGCACAATTTTAAATCAACCAACACCACTATAAGTGTTAGTTTACTTATGGTAATGGTACGGTGGGGTTTATGCACAATTTTGGTTACCGCACACAACAAATTTTAACTAGTACACAAATAAGACAGTTTATAGGCTGTTTAAAAGGTACCTTTTTTTACCTGATATACATTTTTAAGGATATGAATATGCCCTTGTAAGTTAGAAATTTTTTGGATCTTTGGTAATAATGAAAGCAGATTTTGGAAGCTGTCGGGCATCAGGGTTGTTTAGTTAAAGGGCATTTTATACTTGAGAGTTGATTGCAAATTTTTATTTGCAGGCCAATAAAAAAAAAACATGTTTGCCTGCAGTTGTAGTGAGGTTAAAATGGGCGTTGTGTACAATATGGGCCTTAACAAATACACAGCTGTTATTAGCCTGGAAGATTATATTTTTTGTTAGGAGGGTTTTTATTTTTTTATTTATTTAACAAACACTGTTATGGAAAGTGACAACTTTTTTTGACTTTAATTTACGTATGCATTGGAGCTGTGGGGATTTTAATGGCCAAAGTGTTTATTGGTCTTTTATTTTAATTTAAATATTGGGTGTTATTTTAGGAACACTAATTATAAATTATCTAGGCATACCAGGTGGCTTGATTTTTTAAATGTTTTGGTGAATAATCCAATTTTACATGCATTTTTTTTTATGGACCCGGCAGGATTTGGTATGTGGGAGCCCACATTTTTTTAACCGATTTATAGGCTTGGAAGGAGCACTGTGACTGTTTATACCTTTACCCAGAAAACCTTTAAGTATGCCTTTATGGCCACAGATTAGATGGTACTTTTGAGGTGTTTGTAACGGCAGTGGGCCAGGTCTGGTGCTTAAGATTACTTTGAATGGCCGTTAGCTGGTTATTTAGAAAATTTTGAACTTTTGAGCACACCAAGTTTTACTCCAATGCCTTTTTAGCACCAATGATATTTAATACCATTTTTGTTAGCAACTTTTAGGTTATAGAACTAAGGGCAGAAATAACATATAATTTATTAACTTTAGCCTGAACCTGCATTAGCTGTGTTTTAGTAATAAGACCAGTGGCTTTTTTTAGTTGATCTAATTTTTTTTATGCTGTTGGCTTTTGTGAATATCTTAAATTGAAACTGCGCTATTGCCCCCATTTTACAGATGTTTAGTTAATTTTTTGGGGGGGAGAAGCCCAGGTTTTTTGCTGTGCTAGCCAAATGGCAGCTTTTTAGAGCAATTTGGATATGTAAAGATAATTTGAAAACTGGATAAGAACAGCGTGAACGTAATGGTTTTTAGTGTGGCATTAATTATAGTTTACTGATGTTTTAACACATTTTTTTTTGGTGAAGTATTATATTTGTTGGTTAAACACCTTTACAAAGAGCAGAAGGGCATTAATATTAATGATATATAGAGGGGTATATTACAATATGGTACAGGCAAAATTAGAGGCTACAGATTGGCTAAGATTTAAAAAAATATTACATTTTTATTTTTACCCAAAGTTTGTTAAGAAGGAGAGGCTAAGGAATATTAAAAGTTTTATTTTTAGGTAGTTTTGGCTAGCTTTTGCAAGCTATTTTTTGAGATTTTGTAGTTTTAGTTTACTTAGCTGCTTGGCAGTGAGGCAGCAAGGGGGAGGTTACTAGCACAATTACCTTGCTTGGTTGGAGGGAGGCTTTATTATGTTTTTAGGTGGAGAGGTTGTTTTTTTTTAGCAAGATTTAAAGGCACAGTGGGTTTGTTAGCGGACAAAGGAGAGGTTACCAGGTTTTTATTTCGTTTTTTACTTTTGCTGTTTAGAAGGAACAACAACGCCAGAAGGAAAGGTAGACCAATTACTAGTTGGAGAGCCATTACAGTGAGAAACATGCGCAGCTAGTTAATTTTAGCACTTTACAGCGGTGTTGATAATTAACAGGACTTGATAAGGGTTTTTTAGCGGGGGGCCAGGGCGGTTTTTTACTGATGGACTTTTATGTAGACCAGTTTTTTGGTTTTAGCTAGTGGCAGGGCTGCTATATAGAAAAAGATCTAATACATTTTATTAGTGCCTGGCGATAATAATTAAGCATTGTGTTGTTTATTAAATGAATATTTATTTGAGTCAGGGCCAGTAGGGCACTGCCGGTGGTTGCATTGGGCGCCCTGGTAGAAATTTTATGAGGGCTGAGTTTGGTTTTTTGATTGGGAGTGGCCTTTAAAGGGCATTTGGCCATACTGGATTTGTGAAGCTGCACATAACTTTTTTATAATTAGTTTAGATATGCCAGCTTGTGATACAAAATTTTTAAGCAGAAGTTTTACAACAGTTTTGGCATTTGCCTTTTTACAAGGAAATATATTACTAAAACTAACACATACTTACAATTATAGTATTTAAACATTTGACTAAAATTAATTTGAATATTTAGAAAAGGTTTTTAGAGAGGGGAAAGTGCTATCTGCCTAACGTTATGTTTCTGGCAGTAGTGCTGGGCCACAGAGGAAAAGTTTTATTTAACTGCAGCAATTAACCCCCCCTTTGCTTACGCGTGTTATTCGGTGATGCACGTGAGCAAATAGGGCCAGAGCACCTGAGGCGCAACCGTTTGGGGAGCGCCAAAGGTGATTAGGGTGTAAGGAGTACCCAGCAACACTTTAAGAACAATTTGCAGCTTTTTAGTTATTAGCTTTTTTTTTTTTTTTTTGAAAGACAGAGCATATTTTTATTTTTTTGGGGTTGACAGATTATTGCTTAAATTTTTTTTTTTTTACAAGCACCCTTGCTGATTACAGACAAAACTGAGAAATTACTTAAATTACTTTTTATATTTTTTTATATTTGTTTTATAGGCAGGTTAGGTTTTAATGGCTTTTATTTTTATTTAGGTGGTTTACATTAACACAGACATTTTTGACTTGCTTTTGGATTTAAAGTTATTAGCCGCTTAGAGGCTTTGTTTTAAAAGGACACTTTTAGCTTTTAACTTTTGCTTTTAAACACACGTTGATTTGAAAAGGAAAACACAATTTACTTTGGCTCCCCTTTGGCAAAGTGACCGTTGATTACTTAGAGTCACCTTAAGGCTTAGTGTGGGGCACTGATTATAGCTTTTATTTGCTATTTGTTACCAAAACAGATTTAATTTTATTTTTTATTTTTTTGGCTTTGCCCTGCTGCAGCCACAATTTTGTTTTTTTATTAAAAAACAACAATTTAAATTTTGTAACACATTAAGTTACCTTAAGGATTAAATGCTAAATACCAAAATTAAACAACACTAGTTTTTTTTGTTTGGCAAAAATATTTTTTGGTTTTATAACCCCAAAACAACATTAATTTATTTTAAACTTATAAAACAAAGATTGTACACACCAGTAGTGTTTTTTAGTAAATTTGACTAACTTTTTTATAGTCAATGATTTTACTTTTATAACCTTTTGCCTGGATTATTTACAGACATTCCCAAAGGAATGGCTGCAAAGAAACCAAGAATATTTATTTATTTATTTTTAACATTTGTACATAGTTTTACTGCTTAACTACAGAGTTAACTTTTTACTTTTTTTTTTTTTACTTTTTTAAACTGCGGTTGCCTGCTTGTCTGGGCCCGATTTTTTTTTTTTTTTTGGTTGCATTATTATTTTTTTTTTTTTTTATGGGCACAGGTTTTACTACCAATTTAGCAAGGAGGGTGGGCTTTTTGACTAACCCCCCCTTTTATTTATTTATACACACCTATTTACATACACACATTACATTTAGATGCATTTTATTTAATAATAACCTTAATTTTTTATGTTCGGACTGAATACCATTTTTTTTTTGAGGCGGTAACAACCCCTTAGCACCGGTGCATTATAAGAAAGGATAATAGCAGGGCTAGGGACAACAGGAAAGGAAGGAAGAACAATAGCAGGGCTAGGGACAACGGGAAAGGAAGGAAGAACAACAGCCTGAACAGCACGGTAAAACGGGGAAGTTACACTTACTGACTGTAGGAATAATCACTTTTTGTTGAATTAAGGAGGTAATTACAGGTAAAATTTTTTTTTGGTCTAGTTTGAGAGAGGGTTTTACTGCACTTTGGGAAGGGGTTTTGCTGGGTTTAAATGAATTTTAACTGGTTGGGCAGATTCAATGTGCCCAACCAGGTTGGCATGATTAGCCCACAATAAGGGGGTGGAAGAGAACCTTAGCCAGCAGTTTGTGTTGCAACGAGGAAGGGCTGGGGTTGGTTTTCTTTTTTAGAGTGTTTTTTTGCAAAACTGCCAGGATCTTATTGTGAGTGGGATTAGGCATGTTTAGATACACACCATTTGGGGTACAACAGATTATACAATTTAATTTACACAGCAAGTTTTTTTTTAAAAGGTTAACCAGTAAACAAGGACCGAGGGGGAAAACATAAATAGTTAAATAGAGGACCGACAGAAATGGTTAGAGATAAAGAGACGGGGTGGGGCACAAGAATGTTGCCCACCCCAGCGCTTGTGGAGCGGCCAGGGCGATAGGGACATTTTTTTTTAATGGCCCATTTGTTTGCAATAGTGACATGCGCCATTATTGGGTCCCAGGGAAGATGGATGGTGGGGACCTTGGTTTGGCCTTTTTCCTTTCCTCCGCAATGGGCGGCTATTGCGGGGTTCCTGCATGTTTTGGAGCTAGAGGGTTATTAACTTAGTTTTAATGTGGCGGTGATAGTGTTGGGTTTTATTTACATTTTTATTTTTACTTTGTTTACAGGTGCTAATTTTGGCCCAATTTGCTTTTTTTGGGCAGACTGTAAGAACTGCTTTTTACAGCCTGTTTTTAATTCTATTGATTGTGTTTTGATTGTGGTCTGGGTTTTTTATGGGCCACCGGGCTGCCTGATAAAGGCGATTTAATGTTTTTCTGGGCAGTACTTTCTTTAAGAGTTGGTTTAAGTCTCCCAGGCAGGGTTATAACAGTGCATGACAGTTTTTATTTATTTTTTTTTTGGAATTTAACAGGGTCTTTTTTTATTTTTGGAAAAAATTTAATTAAATTATACAATTTCGTGGGAGACCAAGGTGCATGCACAGACACCAAGGTTTCCTGACCAGAAGAGCCAATGCCCGGGAATTGGCGCAAGGGGAACATATTTTTAGTACGGGGAGACACTGTTTGAGGGATACATATAAGGGCTTTTGATATTTTTTGCCCTTGGAGCCGGTGGGGGCTAGTTTTGTTTGGGCAGAACTGCAGGCTAGGATTATTTTTAGTGTACCAGTTTCACCTGTTTAAAAATTTACAGGTTGAGGGACCATAATTTGAGTACATGTACGCGGCAGGAGTGCCCTTTTTTGGCCTGGGAATCTGCATAGATTCCCCCTGCCCCCATTATGGATAGTTGGCAGACAATTACAACCCAGCTGACAGGCATCCTTAAAGGGCTAAATATAAAACACTTAACAGACAGGCTAGCACAATGGACAAAAAGTACAACAAAACACACCACGTTTACCGTGTGCCCTTTTGCCCCCTGTTACCATTAGTCGGGGTGTAAATTTTAATTATTTTAGCATTTACACCAGAATGGTAGGACAGAAAGATGAGGTCCCCGCACACCCCCTTCCGACAAAGAGCACTGGCCCGTTTTTAAGAGAACGGCGTTGCCTACCCTTGTATTTCTGGGATGGTGGGCGGATTCCTGGGACTCCCCCTCTCTCCGAGTGGGGGAGGGAGCCCAAGACTCCAAGTGGGATAATTGGGGACAGGAACTTGGTCGCAAGGTCGGTTTAGGAAGGGGTCAGGGAAGAAAGACACTGGTTTTCGCACGCTTTTTTTCAGCACAGAGCACCAGCCCGTTTTTAAGAGAACGGAGTTGGTTACTTTGCTGCCTTTGAGTTGGCGGGCGGTTTTTCGGGGCTCCCCCTCTCTTTCAGCGGGGGAGGGAGCTTAAGGCTCCCAGGGGGAAACAAGGAAAAGGGACCCTGCAACCCATACTTACTTACTATAAACACCGGCACACAACCCTAGCTGGGCCCTAGCCCCCACCTACTGGTGGCTAGCAGCCCTTTTTGGCTTTTAGCCCCTACGGCTAGTTTTACGACATTTACCGCCAACCTACCGCTGGCGGGAACTTTTGCTGGCCAACCTGAGGGCCACTCCGGGGGCACCAGAGTAATTAACCTTACTTATTTCCCCAGGGTTTATAGTGGCCCCTACCTCGGGGGGTTTCAGCCCCGAACCTATGACAGACACAAAATAACCAGAACAAGACAAAACAAAAGGGCGTTAGGCATGTCTGTCAGCAAAAGGTTTAGATTCAGCGTGCAACTTACCCAACCCTGAGCCTACGGACAAATACTTCACCAGAAACCCGTGATAGAGATTTTAAAAGGTCTTTTACCTTTCAGATGGGCCCTGGGTTTAGTGGGAGATTGCCCGCGGTTTTTCGGTCTGGGGGAGTTTTTTGTGGATCCCAGACGAGCCTCCAAATTGTTGTGGAAAATTGACCACACGGTTGATTTTGGATTAGACAATCTGAGGCTTCTTTATTGATTAATTAAACATGCATGCATGGGGGAGTTAGCCAAGGCAGCCGAACCCCCCTGATGGATAAAATACAAGAGCCTATATAGGATAAAACCACAAAATTACATATACTTTCTTAAAATTTTACATTTATATAAGGGATAAAGCGAAGCAAGCTTTTTCTGTTTTTTTAATAGTTTTGCCCTTTTCGGTTTCTTGCTTTGCCCCCT
This sequence comes from Malaclemys terrapin pileata, assembly GCF_027887155.1. Taxonomy (NCBI): domain Eukaryota; kingdom Metazoa; phylum Chordata; order Testudines; family Emydidae; genus Malaclemys; species Malaclemys terrapin. The sequence goes on from NC_071514.1 coordinate 48,322,820, forward strand.
GACAGCTATTAATTACAAACTGTTACTTTTGTTTTTTTAGTTTTTGTTTACCCTTTTCCTTTTACCTTCCCCCTTCCCTCCAGGTTACATATACAGTTTACCTGACCCTACATACAGTTTACTTGACCAAAGTTTTAGGCCTTAGACCATTTTTCCTCCAGAGTGGCTATCACATGGAAGGAGGGGGTAAATCCTTGACACATTTTTCTTGTGTTTTAACCAGTGGCAAAGCTTGCAGAGCACCCAAGTGTTCTGAAGTAAGAAGGTGTTTTAGATGCACTGACCCTTTCTGGGATGCGTGCACAACTCCCACTGGGGAAGCGGGGTTGCAAATGTGAGCTTTAAAGGTAACAGCAAGCAGCCGGTGCTATAGTGGACAGTGGCTAGGGTTGCTAGATGTCCAGTTTTCAACCAGAACACCCGGTTGAAAAGAGACCCTGGCGGCTCTGATCAGCACTGCTGACTGGGCTATTAAAAGTCCAGTCAACAGGGCTAAGGCAGACTCCCTGCCTGCCCTGACTCTGTGCAGCTCCTGGAAGCGGCTGGCATGTCCCTGCAGCCCCTAGGCAGAGGGGTGATCAGGGAAGCTGTGGACGCGGACAGTGCACAGAGCCCCCTAGGGGTCAGACAAGGCGGCTGCTTCTGGGAGCCACACAGAGCGAGGGCATACAGGGAACCTGCCTTAGCCCCACTGTGCCGCCTACTAAAAGCATCCTAAGGTAAGTGCTTCTGGGCCGGAACCTGTACCCCCACCCAATCCCCTGCCCCATGTTGAAACCCCCTCCCTCACCCTAACTCCCTCCCAGAGTCTGCACCCCAATCCCCCAGCCTGCACCCCCTCCTGCATCCCAACCCCCTGCCTCAGCCCTGAGCCCCCTCCACCACTCCAAATCCTTCATTCCTGGCCCTGTTGGCATCACTAGGCATAGCTACCAGGTAACTTGGGGGGGTGGAAGGCCATAAGTGCCGATGAAACCCCCCTGCTCTGGGTCTAAGTGAGCCACAGTAACTCCATCTTGTGAACTTTAACCAGCCTCCATGCTAACAGCCTAAATGCTGAAGCAGAATATGAATAACGGTCAGCTTTTTTTAGCAGACAGCTGCAGTTTCGCTCACACTAGCAGAAGCAGTAGTGATGGGGGGGAGGGAAGGGGGAGAGAGAAGCCTACTACGTCTTAGCTTGCAAGGCCAAAGATAAACATGCGGACGAGAACTTTTCTAACATGCCACAATGTAATGCCTGCTGTAACTGCTGTCAGGAAAGGAGGGGTAAAGGGGGAAACAGAACAAAGGCTTGCACACAAACAGCTTGGAATATAAAATGGGAAACTTGCTTGTATTTGCTGCGCTTTTGATTTGAGACATGCTGGTCTCCTGAGTGCCTTTTCGAGATCTCGAATAAATTTGGTTTGCTTCTCCACCCTGATGTGTCTATTGGTGTGATGCACACCGGGCAACGAACCCTGTTGCCCCCCTCGGGCCCTGTGGGCCGGCAACAGTTTTGGTGCCCAACGTGGGGCTCGAGGTTGAAATTTAGCCTTGCCCGGATCCCTCCTGGCGGCCGACGGATTATGGTGACGACTGATGCCCAGCGCGCACCGGTGACTTCATCGGGGGCCTCAGCGGAGACGTGGTGTGATCGACCCCGGAGGGCACAATGGTGCAACGCGCTCAGACAGTGGAGAAGCAGTTGTGGGCGATGGTGAGGAACCGGACCCTTGGATAAGGTAGAAACAGTCCAGTGGGGACTTTACCTGTTTTGACCTGGGGACGCCCAGTGTCTCCCTAGAGTATGGGGCAGGGACAGAGTACAGCCGGCGGGGCACAGTGTACGCCCTTAGAATGCATTCTAGCAAATTGGGATGTGTTTGGGTCAGATTCGATGCTTAGGAGTAAATTAAAAAGGTTCTGTACAGTTGACTGGCCTCAATATCAGCTAGACTGCCAGGAAAGGTGGCCACCGGAAGGATCACTTAATTACAACACAATCCTTCAGTTACTTTTGTTTTGTCAGCGAACTGGTAAATGGAACGAACATCTCTATGCGTATACGTTTATGATGTTAAGAAATAGGCCTGATATTTTGCACAAGTGCCATTTGACTCCGACAAACTCGGTAGTACCTGCTGCTAATCCCCAGAACCCTCCCACAGTTGTAATGGCAGAATTGGTATCCCCTTCGGCTCCAACACCCCCACAGGCTCCAGAGAGTGCCCCCTCGGTGGGATTGTATCCGTTGATTACTGAGAATGTGGTAGCCCGTCCAGGAACACAGGATCGTGCAGCCCAGATTGTGCCAGTGTATTCTCATGTTCCCTTTAACCCAGTGCACCTAGCTGCCTTTAAGGCAGAAGCAGGGGAATTCTCAACGAATCCAATCAAGTTTATTTCAATCTTTGAAGGGTGTCTAGCTAGCCATAAGCCTGACTGGGTTGATTGCAATATACTTATGAGAACCTTGTTGTCTGAGGTGGAGCGGAATCAGGTTATAGCTAAGGCTAAGGAGGAGGCACAGAGAAGGCATTTAAGGTTTAAAAAGGAAAGCTATTGGACGCCAGAGGTTGTACCGAGTGGAATCCTCAAAAGTGGGTGTGCTTATCCTGGTTTGTTGCTTCAAAGCTCTGTATAGAAGTTATTTTACTGAAAGGGTGTATAATGGCAATGTGTATGTGTTCATTGTTGGGAAAAGGTGTATGAGTGAAGAGTGGAAGGTTCCTTTGTAGGTTAAAAGAAGCCAAGAAAGGGAGAAGGAAAAAGAACAGAACGAGTTAACTGGAAAATAGCAAGCTCAGTCATGCTGGCCCCATCCAAGGAAATTGTTCACAGCTAAGACTTGGCTGAAAACCAAGAAAAGGGGGGCAGTATACCCATTTCTCGGTCCTAGATTTAAAAGACGCTTTTTTCACGATTCCAGTCGACACCCAATCTCAGGAGATATTCTCCTTCGAGTGGGAGGACAACAGAAGGGTTAAAAAGCAGCTTTGCTGGACGGTATTGGCTCAGGGATTTAAAAATTCCCTCACTCTGTTCGGCCAGGCTCTGGCCAGAAACTTGGAGGAGTGGAATAATTCAGACAGAGTCCTCCTCCTGCAATACGTAGATAACTTGCTAATTGCTGCTGTGGGTCTAATCCCTTGTCTCAAAGCCACTGTGAGCCTCCTGAACTTTGTTGGACTCCGAGGATATCGGGTAGCTCGGAGCAAGGTTCAAATTGCTCTCTCAGAAGTACAGTATCTGGGATTTCACATAAGGCAGGGAGAGAGGCAGCTCTCAAATGAAAGAAAGGAGGCTATCTGCCAAGTTCCTATCCCAAGCAACCGTAAACGGCTCAGGGCATTTTTGGGCATGGCAGGCTTTTGCAGAATATGGATCCCAGAGTATGGACTGTGGGCTAAACCTCTGTATGAATGTGTTAAGGGAGCAGATCATGACCCCTTTCACTGGTCCCCAGAGGTGGACAGGGCATTTAAAATCTTGAAAAGGAAGTTGATGGAAGCCCCAGCCCTGGGTCTGCTGGATCTCTCTAAGCCGTTCCAGCTGTATGTGCATGAAAGAAAAGGGGTGGCCCTGGGAGTGCTTACTCAGTTATTAGGCACCTGGAAACATCCTGTGGCGTATTTCTCTAAACAACTGGATCAAGTTGCAAAGGGGTGGCCAGCATGCTTGCGGACGGTCGCAGCCACTGCCCTAGTGCTTGGGGAAGCTGAAAAACTGACACTGGGAGGAACTGTGCAAGTGTATATTCCCCATATGGTCCAAGCCCTGCTGAACAGTAAGGGTGGTCTCTGGCTCACCCAGGCTCGGGTTGCTCGGTACCAGGCGAAACTGTTAGAGAACCCTGAAGTTACCCTGCAAACCTGTCCCTCCCTTAATCCAGCTATCCTGCTACCAGAAACAGAAAAGCAGGAACATGACTGTCTGGAAATCATAGATGCCCAATACTCCAGCCGCCCAGATTTAAAAGATCAACTACTCCCAAATGCTGACTTGGAATGGTATACCGATGGCAGTAGTGCCATTGTGGATGGGCAAAGGAGGGCGGGTTATGCTATTGTGACCCTTCATGATACCATGGAATCTGAGAGTTTACCTGCTGGGACATCTGCCCAGCTTGCTGAACTAGTGGCCCTGACTCGTGCACTCGAGCTGGCAAAAGACAAACGGGTCAATATCTTTACTGATTCAAAGTATGCTTTTGGGGTATTGCATGCTCACGCTGATCTGTGGAAGCAAAGAGGGATGCTAACAGCCCAAGGCTCCCCGGTTAAGCATGGGTCTCAAATTCTCCAGCTGTTAGAAGCGGTACAACTCCCCTCAGCAATAGCAGTGGTGCATTGCAGAGCCCATCAAAAGGAAGATCAAGATGTAACTAAGGGCAATGCCAGAGCAGACAGGGAAGCCAAGCGTGCTGCTACCCTGAAATCACCAACAGAGGCGAATGCCCAAATGCATGCCCTCATCCCATCAGTAGGTGAGTTTGCAGCTCCTCAGTACTCCCATAATGACAGAAACCTGGCTGACAGGCTCTGTCTCCAGGAAAAAAGAGGGATGGCTTTATTCCACAGAGGGAAAAATCCTCCTGCCCAAGGGCCTGATCTGACCAGTGTTGCAGAAACTGCATCAAACCACCCACGCAAGCAGAGAGGCTCTTACCCAGCTTATGAATAAATATTTTCTAACCTCTGGACTTAAACCCCTAGCATCACAGGTACAGGCTGAATGTTTAATCTGCCAAAAGAACAACCCTCGACCAGGAGTAGCAGTGCTGCCAGCCACCCTGGAACCTACCCCAGGCCCAGGATTGGTGTGGCAAATAGACTTTACTGAGTTTCCCCGGACCCAAGAGTACAGGTACCTCCTCGTCTTGGTGGATCGATTCAGCGGATGGCCCGAAGCCTTCCCATGTCATAACAACACTGCCAAAACGGTGGATCTTAAGTTTGTCAAGGAGATTATTCCTCGCTTCGGACTCCCCCAGTGGATGGAATCTGACAACGGAACACACTTCACATCTCAAGTTGTTCAAAAGATATCAAGTGCCTTGCAAATCCCCTGGAAGCTCCACACACCATGGCGACCACAAGCCAGTGGAGTAGTGGAACGCACAAATCAGACACTCAAGCGACACCTCTCAAAGGTCTGTCAGGAGGCCTCTCTTAGGTGGCCTGATGCTTTGCCCCTTGTGTTACTCTGCATTTGTGCTCTCTCCAAGGGCAGGTTAGGGCTTAGTTCCTTCGAAATTATGTTTGGAAGGGCATGGCCTCTGAACGGTACACCGGTTCCGGCAGGAGAGTGGGAAATGGGGTGTGGTTTCTTGTCTCAGTACATGTGCTCTCTCTCTGCTGTTCTTTCTTCTCTTCACAGATACACCAAAGATTCACAGCCTCTTCTGCTGGATGCCCCTGTCCACTCCTTACAGCCTGGTGACTCCGTTCTCGTTCGGACCTGGAAGGACGAGCCTCTCCAAGAGAAGTGGAAGGGACCCCACACCATCTTGCTGGTCTCCCACATGGCAGCAAAGGTCGAAAGGCACAAGAACTGGATTCATCACTCTCGACTGAAAGCAATACCCACTCCTGAACAGTGGACTGTCCAGCCTGCAGAGAAGACTGCCAGCGACGATTTGGGACTTAAGCTGTTATTCAAAAGACAGTAAGGATAGCTGGGAATGCCTGGTGATCTCTCTGAACAGCCACAGCGCACTCCCCGCGAAAACCCTGAGCATTGGTTCTATCTATTCACAGAAGGCCGACCTAGCCTATGGTCCTGGTCCTTTTGTTTTTTGATTTGTTTGGTGTCAATAATTTTTATCTTCTGGGCATTTGGGTTGTTGTAATCACAATATGGGTTCAGGTTTAGGGTCTCTCACAACATTCCTTTTTGTCACAGAAGCAATCCTTCTGTTACCTACTGTTTCACCCACATCGCATGCAGGATGGGGAGCCATCCCTGCAGATATGGCTACCAATACCTATGAGGCCCTGAAAATTGCCTTTGCCCGTGAGTTCAATCTCTCCCACTGTTGGATATGTGCCCAGACTTCCCAAGATTCGGCTGGATTGCCCTGGAGAGTAGTTCCCCAAAATTGGTCAGACTTTTGTCAAAGCTGGATGGTTACCAGCAGCAGCACCTCTGACAATTTAAGTTTGTGATCTAACTGTACTGCGGAAGCTCCTTATGGCCTACCCAATGGCTCTTGGAATTCCCACTATAGTAGCACTCTTAAGCCCCAGCCCATTCGTCTACACTCTCCACCCACTGGTCTCATATGTTTTCAGCAAGCCAGTACAAGTAATCATACCTGATTTGCCGGCATTAGTACATGTAGATTTTATATTGGTCCTGGTATGAATCTCACTGTTCCTGTACTAAATGCCACCGGTTGGCAAACTGGCACTGCATTTTTTGCCCTTTCCCCACAAGCCACCCTACGGGACCTACAAGGTAACAATTGAAAGGCTAGTTATGGTGAAGCATTCTGGGTCTGTGGTAATAGTGCCTATAAATGGCTTCCTCATGGTTGGCATGGTAGCTGTTACAAAGGCTATCTCGCTCCTCCCCTCCGTGTTCTGATCCAGGCTCCCTCAGGTCACCCCAGGTACTATCGGTCCTTGAGAGCTACCATTGAACCCATCGGAGAGGAAGACAGGTTTGGGATGATATTCCTCCCTACTTATGGGGTGGGACGGCTAACCCAACTCTACAGGAGACTTTGTAAATTTCTCACCCAGTTTGCCAATGATACCCTGGCCTCACGGGGCGGGGTCTGCGCCCTTATTGGAGAAGAATGTTGTACCTATGTCCCAGAGTTTTCACAGGATATTAACAAGCACATCTTGTCAGCCGAATAGGCCTTGAACCAGTGGAAGGCCCAGGAAGGGGAACCCACTATTTTTGATTCCCTTTGGGGTTGGTTACCTAGTCTAGGAGGACTAGGGGGAGGCATTATTCGCCTCTTGCTCACAGGTGTTGTGATATGTTTTGTTCTTTTTCTTTTGCTCGCTTGCTGTAAAGTGCTCATACATAAGATTTGTACCTCACATTCCCCAGAAGTTCCTTTATACCCTCTCACTGATGATCCCAATTGCATGGAGCTTAATCACATTTTATCTTTAGAGTATGAGAAAACTCTGCCAAAGATTTGTTGAGTGTTCTCAAAGGAGGGAATTGTTGGTGTCACTAGGCATAGCTACCAGGTAACTGTGCGTCCTCATTCCCTCCAGTCCCGCGGCCCGTGCGCGTTCCCTGCCCAGGCGGTATCGCCCATGCGCCCGGCCCTAGCCCGGTCAGCACGCGCCCGCTCCCTCCACTGGCTGCCACCATGATCTGCTTGGTGCTTACCGTGTTTGCCAACATCTTCCAGAGCAGTGAGTGCCCCCTCCCAGGGTGGGAAGCTGTCTGGGGGATGCCCCCTCCCGGGGCAGGAGGAGGAGAAGGGTGGCAGTTCGGGGGTTGTCCCCCAGCAGGCAAGGGGAATGGGGGGTCAGGGGATATCCTTCACCAGCAAGGGGAGGAGGATTGTCGAGAGGATGCCCCCTCAGGCAGGGAGAAGACACAGACGGGGGGCACTAATACCTCCCTTCCTCACCCTTTGCCTCCCCTGACTCAGCTCTTTCCACTTTCACAGCTCTTCCCCCATTTACTCCCACGGAGCAGAAGTGGGGAAGGGCTTGGCACAGAGGTGGCTGTTTGGGGCAAGGTGCCTGCTCTGCTGATGAGACACTGAGAGCACTACTGAGAGCAGAGTGGTACCCGACCCTGCTTTGTGGCAGTGAATTTCACTGCAGCTGGTTCACTCTGAATAAAGCTTGTAATCAGGCTCAGGGAGGGAACAAAGAGGCCCCATAGGAGTTTATTTTACAAGTGGGGAAACTGAGGTACGGAGAAGGGAAGGGAGTCTCCCAAGGTCTCATAGTCATCCCTTAGCAAGGCAGGAAATAGAATCTGTCCCTCTTGACTCCTTTCTCTAACTCTGAGCCCACACAGTGCCTGCCTCTGTGATCTATGACAGGGGTGGCCAAACTTACTGATCCTCCTAGCTGCATACAACAATCTTCAGAAGTACAAGAGCCTGATGGGGCTCTGGGCTTTAGCTCCATGGGAGGCACCTGTTGTGGCTCAGGGCTTCAGCCCTGCTCCTGCTGAAGCCATGAGGCCTGGCCAGTGTGCCCGGTGGGGCTGAAGCCCTGAGACTCCCCTCCCCACCCCATTGGGCAGAAGCCCCTATCCCACCATCCCACTGCAAGGCAGAGGTCCTGAGCTCTTCCCCCCACCCCCAATCTGGTAGGTGGAAAAGGGGGGGGAAATGTGGGGCGCTCCGTGAGCCGCACTTTTAACGGTAAAAGACCTGCATGTGGCTCACGAGCCACACTTTTGCCACCCCTGATCCATGCTCTGGAGACTGTCCGGTTTGGCCAATGTACATGGCAGAGGGGCATTGCTGGCACATGATGGCATATATCACATTGGTAGATGTGCAGGTGAACGAGCCCCTGATTATCGGGGATACTGTTCCTGATAGCTTGTAGTCCATCTTTGTGTGGAATATTGGTGTAGAGGGCTTCTACGTCCATAGTGGCCAGGATGGTGTTTTCTGGAAGATCACCGATGGATTGTAGTTTCCTCAAAGATGGACTACAAGCTATCAGGAACAGTATCCCCGATAATGTCACAGCTAACATGGTGGCTGAACTTTGTGACTTTGTCCTCACCCACAACTATTTCACATTTGGTGACAATATATACCTTCAAGTCAGCGGCACTGCTATGGGTACCCGCATGGCCCACAGTATGCCAACATTTTTATGGCTGACTTAGAACAACGCTTCCTTAGCTCTCGTCCCCTAACGCCCCTACTCTACTTGCGCTACATTGATGACATCTTCATCATCTGGACCCATGGAAAAGAAGCCCTTGAGGAATTCCACCATGATTTCAATAATTTCCATCCCACCATCAACCTCAGCCTAGATCAATCCACACAAGCGGTCCATTTCCTGGACACTACTGTGCTAATAAGCGATGGTCACATAAATACCACCCTATACTGGAAACCTACTGACTGCTACACTTACCTACATGCCTCCAGCTTCCATCCAGGACACACCACACAATCCATTGTCTACAGCCAAGCTCTAAGATATAACCGCATTTGCTCCAAATCCCTCAGATAGAGACAAGCACCTACAAGATCTCTATCAAGCATTCTTAAAACTACAATACCCACCTGCTGAAGTGAAAAAACAGATTGACAGAGCCAGACGAGTACCCAGAAGTCACCTCCTACAAGACAGGCCCAACAAAGAAAAGAACAGAACACCACTAGCTGTCACCTTCAGCCCCCAACTAAAACCTCTCCAGCGCATCATCAGAGATCTACAACTTATCCTGAAAGATGATCCTTTACTCTCACAGATCTTGGGAGACAGACCTGTCCTCACTTACAGACAACCCCCCCAACCTAAAGCAAATACTTACCAGCAACCACACATCACTGAACAAAAACACTAACCCAGGAACCTATCCTTGTAACAAAGCCCGATGCCAACTCTGTCCACATATCTATTCAAGTGACATCATCATAGGACCTAATCACATCAGCCATACCATCAAAAACTTCAAAAACAGACTCCAACGGGTGACTGCTGAGCTGGAATTGATATGCAAACTAGATACAATCAACTCAGGATTGAATAAGGACTGGGAATGGCTGAGCCATTACAAACATTGAATCTATCTCCCCTTGTAAGTATTCTCACACTTCTTATCAAACTGTCTGTACTGGGCTAGCTTGATTATCACTTCAAAAAATTTTTTTCTCTTACTTAATTGGCCTCTCAGAGTTGGTAAGACAACTCCCACCTGTTCATGCTGTCTGTATGTGTGTGTGTATATATATCTCCTCAATATATGTTCCAATCTATATGCATCCGAAGAAGTGGGCAGTAGCCCACGAAAGCTTATGCTCTAATAAATTTGTTAGTCTCTGAGGTGCCACAAGTACTCCTGTTCTTTTTGCGGATACAGACTAACACGGCTGCTACTCTGAAACCTGTTTAAAAAAATGATTCAGTCAGATCCCCTGATTATTTTCACAAGCCTTTTAGTTTATATTCAAATTCAGATCGCTTGAGGAGGCCTATGGTAGCTTGATTTCAAATTCAAATATCAAGCAATATTAGGGCTGGAAAACTCCCAGACTTGTTACATGCTCACTCAGATTACATAGCATAATGTTTTGTCCAGTTTTTGAAACCCAGAGTAAGTCTGTCTGTGATGGTGGATTTCTTGAATTTAAAAGGCCATGCATTCAGTGGCTTTTATTTTTGTTTCTTTAATTAAGGGGAGTGGATTTATTAAAATATGTGGGACTTGATTAGGATGCAATAAATGCTGATAAATGTAACAGGTGCTGACTCTTCATCTTCTCTGTGTTCAGTCCAAGAAGGATTGGAACTGGAGCAGGAAAGCTCACCGCTGGGTATCAGGACAAGTGGACCCAGATTCTATAGGAGCAAAGGAACTAAAATCTAATGCAAGTCTGTGGTTGGATATCGCTCTCTGTAGCCACCAGGGCTTTCCCAGTCCACCTCAGGAGGATGTCCTCTCCACCCCTCAGCTCCACCCCCCCTACCCACCAGACTGCCTGCTACCCCTTGCAAAGGATTACATGGTTGGAAACAACTCCTTCCCAGAGTTCCCTGTCTTTGCCATGGGGAAAGAGGTTCTCTCCATTGCTCTAACTTCCAGAGTCCCTACTGTATGTGTGCCACTAACCCCCATAGCATTCCTGTCTCATTCCAGTATTGGACTGTCTCTATCTCACAGTGGGAAAGGGGCTGTCTGCAAACATCTGACTTTTGTCTCCTCCAACCTTTGCCATATATGAAACCAGTTTTACAATCCAAACTGATGGTAAGCTATGCCCCATTCCTATTTGAGTCCCTACCTTAGCAGCATCTGCCTCTTCCCTTATCTCTGGTTTTATTTTTTAATTCCTTGATCCTGGTTGTAGTGACCCCTCTGACCCTGAACGCATGCTGAGGTTTGCTCTAGCCCTAAGTGTTCCTCCTCCTCCTCATCTGCTTTCAGCTTGCACTGAAGTAAATGAGCGCACCTTCCTAGCCATCAAGCCAGATGGGGTGCAGCGGCATCTCATAGGGGAGATCATCAGGCGCTTTGAAAAGAAGGGCTTCAAACTGGTGGGAATGAAACTCATGCAGGTGAGAGGAGCTGGCAGAGCAAGGGCTGTCCTGGCACCCTTTAAAGGTCCAGTCCATGCCTCACTCTGTGTATGCTCTGTCTTGGGGCTTTAGACTTTTGCAGCAGGGACCTGCTTGCACCCTGCTTGCTGATGTGCTTTGTAAATAATACCTAGTTTTTATATAGCATTTTTTATCAGTAAATCTCAAATCTTGCATAGGTCAGTATCCTGATCCCCATTTTACATATGAGGAAACTGAAGCACAGAGAAAGGAAGTTACTTGCCAAAGGCAGTGGTTCTCAACTTATTACACATTGTGGGCCGCATATGCAGCCCACAATGTGTTACCTGGGCTACAGGGGCCGGGTGGCAGGGTAGCACCCCTGCCATGTGCGGCCCACCAGCTGCCCACCCCAGAGCTTGGAGGGCGTGCTGGCAGCCCCAGACCTTGTGGGGCAGGCCGGCTGCCCCGGACCCATGTTGCACAGCTGCCCTGGACCCCGGACCCGTGTTACGCGGCTGCCCTGGACCCCGGACCCGTGCTGCGCGGCTGTCCTGGACCCCTGGTGCCTGACCCTGCGGGGCTGGCCGGCAGTCCCAATACTGGACTCCCACCATGCGGGGCGGGCCAGGAACCTGGCAGACTCCTGCATGCGGGTCAGCCCTTAGCACCCAGCTGAGCTGGGACGCAGCTGTGTGCTAACTGGGCTGCGGGTTGAGAACAGCTGGCCTAAGGTCACCCAGCCAGCCAGAGGCAGTGCTGGCAATAGAATCCATAGAAGCATAGAAATGTGGGGCTGGAAGAGACCTCAAGAGGTCATCTAGTTTAGCCCCCTGCTCTGGGGCAGGATTAAGTATGCCTGCCACCTGAGTCACACTCTATTGCTCTATCCACTAGGCCACAAATAACAAAGTTCAGAAACGCCTGGTATCAGAGCTGCTCCACTAGATGGAGACAGGAAATGAAAGGAAAGCTCCCTAGTTCTGTCTCCGTGAAGGTAGCCAGTCCAGCTAGGGTGATTTAATTTGGATCTTTTTCTGGCCACCACCATTCAGGGTCAAGTTTTCCAAAGCACTTTAGTCTTATTTTCAAAAGTGATTTAGGCACCTAAATCTCATTGACAGTCAATGGGAGTTGAGCTCCTAAGTCTCATTTCCAAAAGCAACTTGAAGCACTTGGGATCCAAAATCATTTAGTCACCTTTGAGAATTTACTGTCTTCCTTTTTTTTTTTTTTTTTTTTTTGAGTACCCTGCCCCAATCTGTCTTATGCAATGGACTGTCATATAGGCTGTTCCACTGTAACTCTGTTTTGCAGCATTTGTTATGGACCTATGAAAATGGACCTGTAAAGGATCCTAAAAGGAGCAGGTAAGAACTCCTTGATAATCCTTCATGTAGGAACGAATGACACGGCTAGGTTCTCGTTAGAGAGAATCAAGGGAGATTTTGCCAGGCTGGGGAAGACACTTAAGGAGATAGAGGCTCAGATTATCTTTAGTGGGATTCTGCCTGTTCCTAGGGAAGGGCAGCAAAGGGCTGATAGGATTGTGAGAATAAATAGTTGGCTAAGGGAGTGGTGCTATAAGGAGGGCTTTGGGATGTATGGCCACTGGGAGGCTTTCGGGGACAGACAGCTGTTCTCGCGGGATGGACTTCACCTGAGTAGGGAAGGAAATAGACTTCTGGGAGGGAGGCTGGCTTATCTTATCAAAAGAGCTTTAAACTAGGAAGTTTGGGGAGACGGTTGGGAGATGTACAGTTAATCTCCACGCCAGATTCCAACATTGAAAAGGTGAGTGAGATAAGAGGAGATATAGCCAGGGAGATGAGATTGGACATAGGAAGGAGAGGGGGGAAGGACACAAAGAGGCCTGTAACATATAGTGTTACTAATGGGAGACAGGCTAAACAACATACATCAGGGTGCTTATACACCAATGCGAGAAGCCTAGGTAATAAAATGGAGGAATTGGAGCTCTTGGTCCGAGAATTGCAACCGGATATCGTAGGAATAACTGAAACATGGTGGAACGGCAGTCACGACTGGAATACAGGTATGGAGGGGTATGCACTGTTTAGGAAAGACCGGAACAAAGGTAAAGGTGGCGGGGTGGCATTGTATGTCAATAGTGAGATAAGCTGTAAAGAAATAATAGTTGATGGAATAGATAACACGGAATCAGTCTGGGCAATACTCACACTGGATAAAAGGACTACTAGAGCCTCCCCAGGGATAGTGCTTGGGGTGTGCTATAGACCGCCGGGATCGACCCAGGATATGGATAAAGAACTATTTAATGTGTTTAGAGAAGTAAATACTAATAGGAACTGTGTAATTATGGGGGACTTTAACTTCCCGGATATAGATTGGGGAACAAATGCTAGTAGCAATAATAGGGCTCAGATGTTCCTAGATGTGCTTGCTGATCAATTCCTTCATCAAGTAGCAGCTGAACCGACGAGGGGGGAGGCCATTTTAGATTTGATTTTGGTGAGTAGTGAGGACCTCGTTGAGGAAGTGGTAGTAGGGGACAACTTGGGCTCCAGTGATCATGAGCTAATCTGGTTTAAACTAAATGGAAGGAGTAACAGAATTAAATCAAAGACTAGGGTTTATAATTTTAAAAAGGCCAATTTTAACAAATTAAGGGGACTGGTAAGGGAAGTGGATTGGGCAAACATATTAATGAATCTTAAGGCAGATAAAGCCTGGGATTACTTTAAGTTAAAGATGCATGAGCTGTCAGAGGCCTGTATCCCAAAAAAGGGAAAAAGATTACTAAGCAAGAGATTTAGACCGAGCTGGATGAGCGACCGACTCAAAGGGGCAATTAGGAAAAAACAGAAAGCGTACAAAGAGTGGAAGAGGGGAGGGATCAGTAAGGAAACTTACCTTAGTGAAGTCAGAGAATGTAGAGATAGAGTGAGAAAGGCCAAAAGCCGTGTAGAGTTGGACCTAGCGAGGGGAATTAAAAGCAATAGTAAGAGGTTTTACAGCCATATAAATAGGAAGAAAGCAAAGAAAGAAGAAGTGGGACCGCTGAAGACTATAGCCGGAGAGGAGATTAAAGATAATTTAGGCATGGCACAATATCTCAACGAATATTTTGCATCGGTGTTCAATGAGGCCAATGAAGGGATTAGGGATACTAGCACCATGACAGAGGGGCATACAGAATGGGGGATTACCATATCCGAGGTAGAAACAAAACTCGAATGCCTTAATGGGGCTAAGTCGGGAGGACCGGACGATCTTCATCAGAGAATATTGAAGGAATTGGCGTGGGAAATAGCAGGCCCATTAGCGATAATATTTAATGAATCTGTAAACTCGGGGGTGGTTCCGTTAGACTGGAGAATAGCTAATGTGGTTCCTATTTTCAAGAAAGGGAAAAAAAGTGATCCGGGTAACTCAGGCCTGTTAGTTTAACATCTGTAGTGTGCAAGGTGCTGGAGAAAATTCTGAAAGAGAAAGTAGTTGAGGACCTTGAGGTTAATGGCAAGTGCGATAAATTACAACATGGTTTTACGAAGGGCAGATCATGCCAAACGAATCTGATCTCCTTCTTTGAGAAAGTAACGGACTTACTAGATAAGGGAAATGCGGTGGACCTAATATACCTGGATTTCAGTAAAGCGTTTGATACTGTACCCCATGAGGAATTATTGGTTAAACTGGAAAAGATGGGGATCGATATGAAAATCCAGAGGTGGATAAGGAATTGGTTAATGGGAAGAATGCAGCGGGTCGTATTGAAGGGTGAACTGTCAGGTTGGAGGGAGGTTACCAGTGGAGTTCCTCAAGGTTCGGTTTTAGGACCCATTTTATTTAATCTATTTATAACTGACCTCGTAACCGATTGCAGGAGTGGACTGATAAAGTTTGCGGATGATACGAAGGTGGGAGGCATTGCCAATTCGGAGGAGGATAGGGATATTCTGCAGGGAGACTTGAATGAGCTTGAGAATTGGAGTATCAGAAATAGGATGAAATTTAATAGTGAAAAGTGTAAGGTGATGCATTTAGGGATGACTAACAACAATTTTAGTTACAAGCTGGGGACGCATTGGTTAGAAGTAACGGAAGAGGAGAAAGACCAAGGGGTTCTTGTAGACCGGAGGATGACTATGAGTCGACAATGTGACGTGGCGGTGAAAAAAGCCAATGCGGTCTTGGGATGCATTAGGCGAGGTATATCTAGTAGGGATAAGGAGGTGCTGCTTCCGTTGTATAAGGCGCTGGTGAGACCTCATTTGGAGTACTGTGTGCAGTTCTGGTCTCCCATGTTTAAAAAAGATGAACTCAAATTGGAACGGGTGCAGAGAAGGGCCACTAGGATGATCAGAGGAATGGAAAACCTGCTGTATGAAAAGAGACTAGAGGAGCTCGGGTTGTTTAGTCTGACAAAACGAAGGCTGAGGGGGGATATGATTGCTCTCTTTAAATATATCAGAGGGATAAATACAAGGGAGGGAGAGGAATTATTCCAGCTTAGTACTAATGTGGACATGAGAACGAATGGATATAAACTGGCCGTGGGGAAGTTTAGGCTTGAAATTAGACGAAGGTTTCTGACCGTAAGAGGGGTGAAATATTGGAACGGCCTTCCGAGGGAAACGGTGGGGGCGAGGGACCTGTCTGGTTTTAAGATTAAGTTAGATAAGTTTATGGAGGGAATGGTTTAATGGTAAAGCATATTAGCTGAGGAATACCGAGCAAAGGCAGGTAAATAGTATAATGGCTAACAAGGGTCAGGCTGGAGACTCTTGCCTACATGCTCGGGGTCTTACTGATCGCCATATTTGGGGTCAGGAAGGAATTTTCCTCCTGGGTAGATTGGCTGAGGCCCTGGAGGTTTTTCGCCTTTCTCCGCAGCATGGGGCAGGGATCGCTAGCAGGAGGGTTCTCTGCCAATTGAAGTCACTAAAAGACAGGATTTGAAGACTTCATCAGCAGAGTCAAGGGAAGGGTAGGGAGGGTTTTGTGGCCTGCAGTATGCAGGGGGTCAGACCCGATGATCATAATGGTCCCTTCTGACCTTAAAGTCTATGAGTCTATGAGTCTTATTTTTTCATCGTCAGTGTAATAGACTCTTGCTGTTATCTAAAGGACTGCATTGCAGATAGCCTGTTCTGAACAGAGCCCAAATTCTGCCCCTGTTGATTACCTGAATCCCGAAAGGTACTGTGAGGCTATACACAGAAAACGAGTGAGAACTGAACTGAAGGAAGAAAATGGGATTCCCCAGATGAGGAATGAACACTGATCCAGTTTCACCTGGCAGTTGTTCCTTCCTGATGAGCTTGATTTCCTCCTCCCAGCTGCACTGCAGAATTCAGGAATCCAGCCCTCAGAGCAGGGAAGGGTACCTAAACGCCACTTCCAAAGTGGACTCTTCTGTCCACCAGAACAGCCATTATAAGCCATTTTAGGGCAGTCCCATTCTATAAAAGCAAACTAGATCATGTGCTGTGTTTGTGCCCAGGCCTCGGAAGACTTGCTGAAGGAGCATTATATAGCCCTCCATGATCGCCCCTTCTACAGCCACCTGGTGGAGTATATGAGATCGGGTCCTATTGTAGCCATGGTGAGTACTGGCCAGGGGCCCCTTTCATGCCCTGAAACAGATATCAAATGCAAATGCAATTAGCATTGAACTTGAGGCCATTCGATCTTCCCTTCATACCCTTCTGCCAGATCCTCTGGCTGAAGTGTTACATTGTTGCATGTAAAAGTGAAACCTGTGCACGTCTTTATTTTATTCAAACAGATAATCATAGGCTTTCTTGCGGCAGATTCTGCCCTGACTTACCTCCAGGCGTACTCATATGAGGTGGTGGAGTTAGCTAGAGGGTGCTTAGGGCAGGATTTGGCCTTGCTGCTCAGCAAGCTGCGGAAGCTGACTCTTGCTGTGCTGTCTTGTAGGTCTGGCAGGGGCTGGATGTGGTAAAGACGGCTTGTGCAATGATTGGAGAAACTAACCCTGCCGATTCCAGACCCGGCACCATCCGAGGGGACTTCTGCATTGAAGTCAGCAAGTGAGAGCCTGGGGTTTGTTTTTGCTGGGGAATCCTCTGTGTCCCTGTTGCAGGTGGGAGGAGGCTTCTTCTGCATTCTGCTCCATGTCCCAGTTACTCTCCCCCTGACTGAGGGGGAAGATGGGGGAGAGCCTTTGGAGTCAGCTCTCAATGCTCCTGTCAAAGGATCACTTGTGAGCGATGAGCACACCTATTCTGCCTGGCTCCCAACCTAGGCAGCAAGAGAACAAAGCCCAGATCGTCTGTGGCAGAGTGGAATTCTCCATCTTGTGTAAAGTAGCCAAATTTGTGCAGCATTTTAGGGATTTTTACCCTAATGGTATGGTCAGTTTGGAGTTAAACCTGAGATCTCCTTGTTTGGGGCCAAAACTAATAACACCATGTTGAACCATAACTTTCTGGTGCCCCCTTGAGGAGAGGGTAGGCACCACTCATCTCAGCAGTCCCTCCCTGGACCACAGCATTGCTGTGGGGTCATCCCAGAGTCCAGTCCTCTGACTGTGCTGTTTAGGAGTGGGGTGGTTGGGAGGCTACATAAAGTAGCCTCACTTCAGTCCCTGGAAAAATCATGGAGCAGGTCCTCAAGGAATCAATTTTGAAGCACTTTGAGGAGAGGAAAGTGATCAGGAACAGTCAGCATGGATTCACCAAGGACAAGTCATGCCTCACTAACCTAATTGCTTTCTATGATGAGATAACTGGGTCTGTGGATGAGGGGAAAGCAGTGGATGTGTTATTCCTTGACTTTAGCAAAGCTTTTGATACAGTCTCCCACAGTATTCTTACCAACAAGTTAAAAAAGTATGGGCTGGATGAATGGACTATAAGGTGGATAGAAAGCTGGCTAGATTGTCAGGCTCAACGGGTGGTGATCAATGGCTCCATGTCTAGTTGGCAGCTGATATCAAGCGGAGTGCCCCAAGGGTCGGTCCTGGGACCGGTTTTGTTCAATATCTTCATTAATGATCTGGAGGATGGCATGGATTGCACCCTCAGCAAGTTTGCAGATGACACTAAACTGGGAGGAGTGGTAGATACGTTGGAGGGTAGGGATAGGATGCAGAAGGACCTAGACAAATTGGAGGATTGGGCCAAAAGAAATCTGATGAGGTTCAACAAGGATAAGTGCAGAGTCCTGCACTTAGGACGGAAGAATCCCATGCACTGCTACAGACTGGGGACCGAGTGGCTAGGCAGCAGTGGATCTAGGGGTTACAGTGGACGAGAAGCTGGATATGAGTCAACAGTGTGCCCTTGTTGCCAAGAAGGCTAAAGGTCTTTTGGGCTGTATAAATAGGAGTATTGCCAGCAGATCGAGGGACGTGATCATTCCCCTCTATTCAGCATTGATGAGGCCTCATCTGGAGTACTCTGTTCAGTTTTGGGCCCCACACTACAAGAAGGATGTGGAAAAATTGAAAAGAGTCCAGCGGAAGGCAACAAAAATGATTAGGGGCTGGAGCACATGACTTATGAGGAGAGGCTGAGGGAACTGGGATTATTTAGTCTGCAGAAGAGAAAAATGAAGGAGGATTTGATAGCTGTTTCAACTACCTGAAAGTGGGTTCCAAAGAGGATGGATCTAGACTATTCTCAGTGGTACCAGATGATAGAACAAGGCATAATAGTCTCAAGTTGCAGTGAAGGAGGTTTAGGTTGGATATTAGGAAAAACTTTTTCACTAGGAGGGTGGTGAAGCACTGGAATGGGTTACCTAGGGAGGTGGTGGAATCTCCTTCCTTAGAGGTTTTTAAGGTCAGGCTTGACAAAGCCCTGGCTGTGATGATTTAGTTGGGTTTAGGTCCTGCTTTGAGCAGGGGGTTGGACTAAGTGACCTCCTGAGGTCCCTTCCAACCCTGATATTCTATGATTCTATAAAATAAAAAAGTCAGGATGCTGCCACATCTCACAAAAGACAGAGTCCAGAGGCTTCCGAAAGCAAAAGGAGAAGAGGGCCTTGCAGCAACTCCTGCTTCCTCAGCCTGGGGAGCTCTGAGTTCCAGCCCTTCTTTCTGAGTGCCACCCAAACTGAACAGGGACCCTGCCTCTCTCCAGGCTTGACAAGCCTCACTGGTGTGGTGCATTGGGGTGGGGCTGATTGTCCCCCAGGGAGCTCTTTAATCCCTTCTTGACTGAGACGCATCTGCCACTTCACACTTCCATAGCAATTTTTATCTTAAGTATGCTGTACGGGCACTCAACTGATCCTCACAACACCCTACTGAGGGAGAGAAGAATAATCTCCTTTTTACATGTGGGGACACTGAGGCAGGGAGAGTGCATGGACCCGCCCAAGGCCACAAAGGGAATCTGTGTCAGAGCCAGGATTAGATGTTGGGAGTATCTGGCTCCCAGTCCTGTGCTCAGACCATGCCCATCTCTTGTGGCATAATACTTTGCATAGTACGTTTGGCCATGAAGAGCACTATGCTTAAACTGCCTCTTTGGTCTCAGGATGAGCCGTGGAGAAGAGCAGAGCTTATGCTCTTTCTTGCTGCTTTATGCTTTTTTCTATTAAAACAAAAAAGTGAGGGGTGTTCTGCTTGGCTTTTACCATATAACTATCATATAGCTTCTTGAAGCTCCCAGACCCATGGTGGGGAGCACTCCCAGCCATTAACTGAAGTGGTGGTAATGCTCAGTGTAATAGATGAGCTGTCTCCTAGCCTTTAGTCAGGCATATGAGTTAGTTAGGTGTTAAAAGACAAGCAAGAGTCCTGAATAGTCTGAGGCCCTGGCTACACTAGGGGTTTCCATCAATGAAGCCTCACCAATTGGCTGAAATCAGGGCTAATTCTCAGTGTAGCCAACGCCTAAATGAAGCTCACATCCCTCCTTATATAGGTTTCATTCCTTGGCATCTGATGTCAAACTTACCAGTTCTCCATAGAGTCTTCCAGGGGAAAAACAGGGTCAGAAGACTTGAATTTCTAATGTAAAAACAAGCAGCACTACATATAAAAAAGGCACTTTCAGCCCTTCATGAAGCCAGAGCAGCAGCTGTTACTGTAGATTAGAAGAGATTATACTGTATAAAAAATATGGAGTACTCTAAGAAAATCAGAAGATGGGTTAGCTGTAGGCACTGTTGTTGCTTTGGTGACATGATTTAGGGGAGGGGACTGGTGGGAACTGGCAGCTCCCACGTGCCACCAGGGCCGCCGAGAGCGGGTTCGGGCCCCTGTGAAAAAAAATTTTTGGGCCCCCCCAGCAAGGGCGGACTGGCTAAACAGTGCCGACGAGGGGGGGAGGAAGCTGGGCCCAGAATTTTGTCAGGCCCCCCAGCAAGGGAGGACCGGCTAAACAGGGCCAACGAGAGGTGGGGAAAGCCGGGCCCCGGGCCCCCTTCTGGACCGCCGGGCCCCGGTAATTTGTATCGGCTTCCCTCCCCCCCCCCATCAGCCCTGCATGCCACAGAATAACTGGCATGTCCTGCCCACAGCCAGAAGATGCATGGCTCTGGGGTAGGGCTCTGAGGAATGGGAAGGAACATGAGGATTGTTCAGGTAGGAATGCAACAAGATGACACTTGTTCAGCAAACTTTATTATTTTAGCCAAGATGAAATTACTTCTGGCTCTAGTTCCCTGTTGTGTCTGACTTGGAGAGTACTCCTTCTCCTTCTCCACAGGAATGTGATTCATGGCAGCGACTCAATCGAGAGTGCCCGGCGGGAGATTTCGCTCTGGTTCCACACAGACAAGTTGATCTGCTGGGTGGACAGCACTGAGCACTGGATCTATGAGTAATAAGAATGGTCTGGGGGAAGGGTATCTTGCTGACGCTCAGGCACAGTACGAACCCATCCATTTCCATTTCTCCTTCTCTGGAGTCACACTGGACTCTCTCATAGTGTGTTTTTTTCATAGGGTGTTTCTATCTAGAGGTGGGTGGAGGGGTAGTGGGAAGTCTTTTGTGCTCTGGTAACTGACTAAATCGCAGCTCTCTGGGATAGTAGCTACTTGGTGCTGCTGGTCTGGTTCTGTCGCTGCTCTGCAGCATCCTAAAATCCCAAGGGGTTCAAGGTGACCTGCAAAGGAAAGAAAAATGGGCTTGTGCCTTTGGCATCTTTATAATGTATAGAAAAGACCTGAAAATTACATTAGAATTTTAGGTCCTGTCTACTATTGAAGACTCTCTGGTGATTGGAGAACTATTGATATGATAACATCACAAGCAGTAAGAGAGTGAAAGTTGAGCAATTTGAAGATTTTGATTAGAAGGAACCCATTGGATGATCTTGTCTGACCTTCTGCATAACACGGACCAGGAAACCTCACCCAGTAATTCTTGCATCAAGCCCATAATTTTTGGTTGAGCTGGAGCATATCCAATCTTGATTTAAAGACCATTGTTCCAATGGTTAATTACTCTTGTCTTTCACTGTAAGGTGGGTTTTCAAGCCCTCAAATCTGTCTTGTTGCACCCTTCCAAACCCTTTCCAATTTTCCAACATCCTTCATGAGTTGTGGCACCAGAATTGGACACAGTATTCTAGTAGTGGTCTTACTAATCCCACATACAGAGGTAATATTACCTTCCTAGTAAATAGTCCCATTTATACAGCCAGGGAGCATTCTAGCTCATAGGAACTGCAGACTGGATCAACGACTGGTCCATCTACTCTAGTATCCTATCTCTGATGGGGGCCAAAACAAGTTGCTTTAGAGGATGGTGTAAGAACCCTTTCGTAGGCAGATGTGGGATAATATGCCCCCACATTGTGTCATAGAATCATAGAAGATTAGGGTTGGAAGAGACCTCAGGAGGTCATCTAGTCCAACCCCCTGCTCAAAGCAGGACCAACACCAATTAAATCATCCCAGCCAGGGCTTTGTCAAGCCGGGCCTTAAAAACCTCTAAGGAAGGAGATTCCACCACCTCCCTAGGTAACCCATTCCAGTGCTTCACCACCCTCCTAGTGAAAAAGTTTTTCCTAATATTCTACTACCTCCCTAGATAACCCATTCCAGTGCTTCACCACCCTCTTAGTGAAATAGTGTTTCCTAATATCCAACCTAGACCTCCCCAACTGCAACTTGAGACCATTGCTCCTTTTTCTGTCATCTGCCACCACTGAGAACAGCTGAGCTCCATCCTCTTTGGAACCCCCTTTCAGGTAGTTGGAGACTGCTATCAAATCCCCTCTCACTGTTCTCCTCTGCAGCCTAAACAAGCCCAGTTCCCTCAGCCTCTCCTTGTAAGTCATGTGCCCCAGCCCCCTGATCATTTTCATTGCCCTCCACCGGACTCTCTCCAATTTGTCCACATCCTTTCTGTAGTGGGGAGCCCAAAAGTGGACGCAGTACTCTAGATGTGGCCTCACCAGTGCCGAATAGAGGGGAATAATCACTTCCCTCGATCTGCTGGCAATGCTCCTACTAGTACAGCCCAATATGCCGTTAGCCTTCTTGGCAACAAGGGCACACTGCTGACTCATATCCAGCTTCTCGTCCACTGTAATCCCCAAGTCCTTTTCTGCAGAACTTCTGCTTAGCCAGTTGATCCCCAGCCTGTAGCAGTACATGGGATTCTTCTGTACTATGTGCAGGATTCTGCACTTATCCTTGTTGAACCTCATCAGATTTCTTTTGGGTCAATTCTCCAATTTGTCTAGGTCACTCTGGACCCTAACTCTACCCTCCAGTGTAACTACCTCTCCCCCCCAGCTTAGAGTCATCTGCAAACTTGCTGAGGGTGCAATCGATCCCAACATCCAGATCATTAATAAAGATATTGAACAAAACCAGCCCCAGGACTGACCCCTGGGGCTGCCAATTAGACATCCTGATCTCTAATAGAGTTTGGCTTAAGCCTTGAAGCACATGGTTTAATATCACTTCCACAAAATTTTATAGTAATTAATTATGGCAACTGGATAGTCTTGATATCCATATAGTCATCTCATTTTTGGATCTTAAGTTCTTGGCCTCAGCAACAGCATGTGGCAGGGAGTTCTGCAGTTTTATTTACAGATGGTTACAAAAAGTATTTCCTTCTATTGGGTTTGTTTCATTGACTGTCGCCGGTTCTTGTTATGAGACAGGAAGAACAGAAGTTTCTACTCTACCTCCTTGATTCTGTTCATTATCTGATATATTTTTATCATGCCCGCCCCCTCTTATTCAGCTCCTTTCTAAGGTAATAATCCTAATCTTTTCAATCACTCTTCCGCTTAGTTTCTCCAGGCCCTTCATCATTCTCGCTGCCCTTCTCTGAGCCCTCTCTAGCCTTTTTGAGATGGGGTGACCAGTACTGCACAGCTGAGGTTGCACCACTGATTTATATAAAGGCATTATAGTAGTGTTGACCTACAATTGAGCAGAGGTTTTCACTGAGTTGTCCCATTATGGTGTCCAGGTCCCTTTCTTGGGTTGATACACATTACAGCAGGGGTAGGCAACCTATGGCACAGGTGCCGAAGGCGGCACACAAGCTGATTTTCAGTGGCACTCACACTGCCTGGGTCCTGGCCACTGGACTGGGGGCTCTGCATTTTAATTTAATTTTAAATGAAGTTTTCTAAACATTTTAAAAACCTTATTTACTTTATATACAACAATAGTTTAGTTATATATTATAGACTTATAGAAAGAGACCTTCTAAAAAGTTAAAATGTATTACTGGCACGCGAAACCTTAAATTAGAGTGAATAAATGAAGACTCGGCACACCACCTCTGAAAGGTTGCCAACCCCTGCATTACAGGGTTCTAAATTAACTGTAAGAGTAGTTTGGTAATGTAAGAACTCTCTTAGCCACAGCATTGCACAGGGAGCTCATGTACCATGACTCCCAAGTCTTTTCAGAGTCGCTGCTTTCCAGGATACAGGACCAGATTTTAAAAGCTAGTTAGGGTGTCTAAAGGTGTAGAGGGGCACCTACTGGGATTTTCAAAGCGCATTAATTCCCAGAGGTGTTAGTTATGTAGGCACTTTTGAAAATACCACATGGTGCCTAAATACCTTTAAAAATCTGGCCCGCAGTCCCCCATTCTGTAAGTGACCTAAATTTTGTTTCTAAATGCATGACCTTGCATGTGACTGTATTGAATGAGCCTAGTTTACCAAGCAATCTAGATCATTCTATATAAATGACCTGCCCTTATTGTGTACCTCTTCACAATCTGTCTCTTGCAAACTTTTCCAGCAATGATTTTATCAATGATCTGAAGGACAGTCTGCAGGGTTGTATTGGGCCAAGACTAGATCCCTGTGGGACCTTATGAGAAACAGCCATTCTCTTTTAACAGTTACTTTGAACTCTATCAATTAGCCAGTTTTTAATGCACATAATATGTTAGATTATAGCGCTATAGTGATTTTTAGTAAGAACCAAACATTTTTGTTAATACTTATTTAATTCAAATGAATAACATTTTGGAGAAGGAAAATCTTTGTTAAAGTTCCAAATACTTCCATGCCTTCAATTAGGATGTAGGAATTCACAATAGATATCTGATAAGTCTTCTAGCAAATTTAGGGGACACCAGCGTGGACTCGTCTAAAGCAAAACACAAGCAGAAAACTACCTTTAAAAAAAAAATGCCTTTCAAGCCTTCTTTATCCGGTGCAAAAAAGGGGCACAAGCCCCATGTTATAAAAATTATTTGCAGGTCACCTTTAATCTTGTGTTCCCATCTATTCCAGAGCTGCAGCTGGACAGTAGCAGTAACCCCATGGCAAACCTAGTCGAAGCTGTAACCTGCTTAATTTTGGCAGAGGTGCTTAAACTTTACCATGCAGAGAGCTGTGCTGGCAGGAGGCTGTAGGCCACATTCCATTGGCAAAAGAGGCAGCTGACAGCACTTCCTTTCTGTGTTTTAATTCTGAGGTGAGATGGTGACAGCATTCAAGCTGCAGCACTGCAGAGGTCCTGGAAGAGGTCCTCTTCACTATGTTAAAGACAAGGTCAGCCATTGGGGATGAGAAACTTACTGACTTGAATGTGCTTTGACAATGCAAGGGATAGACTTGGGGGGAGACTGTTTCCTTGCCAATTCTGGCCTTGGCTTTCACCACTCAATGAAATGAAAACACTACTTGACAATGGTGCCAGTACCTCACAAACTTCTGCTAAACTAGGCAGCAGATAGTGCAAACTATGATTGAGACTTAGTTTCAAACAATCTTTCAGTCACTGCCAATCACCCTTTCATTTCCTCGTGCAAATTGTTGCTGTCTGGGGTGGGCAAAGTGTGTATATCACGGCCCCATCTTTTGAGACAGGCGTGGCAGCCCTTTGAGTGCAAGCACACCAGCTTTTGGCCTTTGAGTCCCCATTCCATATTGCTACTGCCGTCCCTTGGAATATGATCAAGTGCCCAGAAGCTTGTTATATAAAAAGATATAGGTGGATCTAGGTGGAGGCTGATGGGATGTGCTCTTTCTTTTAACTTATTTTCCTCCATTCATAAAAACCTGTGTATTCAGCCAGCTGTTAATTCCATAGCTGTTGGGAATGTGTCCCACACCATGTGAGTGGAGGCAATAAACTCAACCAGTCTCTTTAGCTGGCATGCTGGCTGCAATGCCAGTGCAAAAGGGTTGTATGAGGGCATATTACCAATGACCATTTTAAAATAAACAAAGCTGTTTTGAAGCACTGACTGGTGAACAAAGATCCTTTCCACAGCACCTATATGGCACTATGCTGCTGTGTTCAAGCATGCTGCTTATCTCCAACTCCTTCAGCTGCAACTCTCATTTTTTACATCTATAAATATATAACTGACTTTTATAATGGTTGTCCATTTGCTTTTTTGTAATAAACTTTGAAAATATCCTGCCTTTTCCTTAGTTATTTCACCACAGGGACAAAGCAGTATAAGACTGGGAGGACTGTGGCTGTCTAGGGAGCTTATTCAAGCTGCTGGGGTGATGGGGGTTAAGATCAGAATGCAGGGAGTTAAGGGAACTGATTTAATTGTTATACTTAACTCAATCTTAAAGCTCCATGTGCTGAGTGTCTTACATTTTCTCGCATGTGATGGGGTGGACAAACCCCACACTGGGCAACAAGGGGTTAAGGGATTATTTTGGGCTCAGCCAGCCCCACCTCGCCACACCTCCAACAAATGCTCCATCTGCTGGAGAAATTAAAAGGCAGGCAATTAACTCATTTGGGGGCAGAGCTGGAGGTGAAGAGGCCTACAGCTCCAGCAGCACAGAGCAGAGGGAAGCCTAACACAGCTGCCCAAAGGGGCCCTCCCTAAGGGAAGGGAGGATCCACCCCAGAGACAACCAGAGGGAAGGATCCTGTGGACCTTGGAAACCCCCTCTGATTGATTTTGATTTGGACTTCCTCACCAGGGGAAACCCTTGGATTAAGCTGACCGCAGGGTGGGAATGAGAGGAAGAGGCCCAGGGAGGACAGCCTTAAGCAGCCTTGGTTGCCAGACTACTGGTAGCCCAAAGGACCCTGGGTGGGAGCTCGGTGGAGTGGGACAGCCCGGGCTCCCCTCCCCACAATCCCCTTGGCGCTCAGGGGTTGTGGCCATGATCTTTAGGCCATACTCCCCAACCAGACCCCGAGTGAGGACCATTATACCATGACACTGACATATGCTGCCAGTTGGTATGTTGCTTTGATGCTCTAGAGACTGTGATACAGCAGGGCCAGGGAGAAGTGGGAGCGTGGTAGAGGGGAGATATATAAACCCTAGGCTAATTAAGGCCCTGTCAGGAACCTAATAAAAACCCCCAGCTTCAGGCAGACAGTGTGGAGAGAGGACTGGAGTTTGGAAGTGTGTTGCTGAGAATTGAAAGACCAGAGTAACAGAGGAAGGGAGACCCCCTCCCCCAGCATCAAGGTTAACCCTACCCAAGGGGGAAGAGAGTAGGAAACCCACAGGGGTTGAGAGGGGCTGGAGCTCAAGAGTGAGCCGCAAATCCAGACTGCTTCCCTCTTCTACCACCTTCCCGGGCCACTAGTGGGGCCCTTGAGCCCCCAAGAACAGGGGCAAGGGGTGGAGTCCTAGCCCCCCCCAACCAACATTGGCCATTTTGTCACAAGACCCATGCAATACTGCTTATAATGAAGTAGCCACCATTTGTAAAGACACGAGTCATTTAGGGGGCTAATTACAAGGGAGCATTTGATGCCATTAATTTTAATGGCTGATACTGTATAGTTGGCAAACCATGTATTTGTAGCCTTGTTCACAGGACTCTTAGTTAGTTTATTGCCTTTTTCTCCATTAGGGCACCCAAGTCCCTCAGATTTCAGGATAGAGCTATTAACTTAGACAAGTAAGTGTCTTTTCAAACAACTGAACAAGCAAGCACGATGCACCCAGCTTCATGGAAGAGTGGCTGCATAGATAGTTGATTTTTGCCAAGACTTCCCATATTGAAAGAGAACCCCATTAACATGTAGTCCATTTAAACAATTGTTAAGTGTCAGCCCCCTCTGCCACGGTGTCAGCCTCATGACAACATTTGTGGCTTGAATCACTCTATCTGCTGACACTTGCACCATAACAGCTGCGTGTTTCACATCTTTGGCACATCACTTATGAAATTGCAAGGAAGCTACTGCTGCAGAGCACCAACTCTGAAGTTGTGGGGATTGCAAAACTAGCATCCTGCAATTTGACTCACTGAATGACATGCAGTAAAATGTTAAAGCTTGAGAATTTGAGATACTGCCTGAGCAACTGTTACAATAATCAACCCACTGTGATTGTAATCCCAGAAATCCCAGTGTCTGTACACGCAATGAATACACGTTTCCACCGCTGATGTTAACACATTTATTACATACAGAACAGATATGGTTCACTTGTTTGATAGCATAAGGGACAAAGCATGGGAAAGTATTCATACAGCAGTCTCTTTACAGAATGCCATCTTTAGACCAAACTGTGGCATTTACAGGCCTTAAGACACTTTTTAAAATCCTTTTATAACATACAAGGTACTTTACATACATCACAGTGGAGATATGATAGGGAAGTGTATTTAAGCCAAACAGCTTTCACCTTGCTGCTCTGTAGCCACCGAATGAGGATGATAGGAACATGAAAGCAGTGGCTCTTCACTTAGCTGTCACTGGCCCCTTTCTGAAAGTGTGCTTCTCTTGAAAGAAAATCTGCTTCAAACTGCAAACGAGCCTGCTGAGATAAGGAGGTCTGGAACCTATTTTCTTAAGTAGCCATGAAATTTCAGTGGGAGACAGAGGACCAAGTACCGTCACTTTATAACAGATATAGAACATAAACTGTAACAGGTAAAAATCTCACACCATGTTTCATAATTATCACATGGCATATTCCATGAAACTAAATAACTGGGGTCAATTACATTTAAAAAAAATCAGCTCAAATAATGAAATTTAATTGACACTAATTAACAAAAGTTGTGAATTATTTGCTGTCTAAAGCCCTAAGTGACTTATCCTACCAGAAAGCATTTCTGGAATATGCCACAGCAGAATGAAAGCGTGACTCATTCAGAAATGTCACATGGTCAAACAGAAACAACAAAGAGTCTGGTGGCACCTTAAAGACTAACAGATTTATTTGGGCATAAGCTTTCGTGAGTAAAAACCTCACTTCTTCGGATGCATAGAGTGAAAGCTACAGATGCAGGCATTACTCTCTGGAATCCCTTTACACAGGTACACAGCTGGAGGACTTGATTCAAATCCTCTCCTGACCTCTGTCTCCAGAGAGTAGTACAAGTGCCTATGTAATGTAACACTGATCATAGGCAATGCAACACACCGCCAAGCCTCTGTCTCCCCCTAAATAGGCTGTTGGGGCCTCTGTTCTCTAGATATGTGCTGCTGCCTTCCCAGCGCTGATGTGTGGCTAGTATTTATCTCTCAGCTGTGCATGCATAATCCAAACCCCGACAGCAATGGCAGCATTGCTACTGCTAAAGAGAAAGTAGGGGTCTTTCTTCACTGCCCTGCATTTTGGACTATGGGGTATGAATAGTAGTGCACTAACTCCCCTGTGTGGATGTTGCAGATATGAAGTAAAAGTTCACGTTAACGCAGTACTCCTCAAACAGGATTACATTAATGCAACTAGGAACCCTTTAGTTCATACCAGCAACATCCACCCAGCGGAGTTGACACTAGCTAGGGGTTCAGGAGACCAGCTCTGCCACAGACTTCCTGTGTGACCTTGAGCAAGTCAGTCTTTCTGTTCTTCAGATCACTATCTGCAAAACCCTTCCCTCCCTCACAGGGTTGATGTGAGGGATAAATCTATTACACATTGTGAGGCATATTACAGTAATGGGGGGAGATAAGTTCTGCAGATAGACATGGGTACACTAGGTCATCTGGGATCTTAAGTACAAAGACACTGACTGAGCCAGGAAACCAGCTAGTGAGGCAGTGCACATGTGCTCAAAGATTTAAAAGGCCAAAACCAGTGAGGAGCCAGGAGGCAAACTGTGGCATCAGGGCTTTTAACCAATGGGTCAGAAGCAGGAGTGAGGTAAAAAAACTTAAGATATGTGCACAGGATGGAGCTAAGATCCCCTTTCCAGCTTTTTATAGACTGATTTAGCTGCAGGAGAGCAGCCATGAAACATATCCTGCCATAGTGATGTGCTAATCCCAAAGTGCCCTCTTGTCTGAGTGCCATGGCTTGGGATACACACGCCTGAACTTGCATTCTCACTGGGTTGCTGTTATGTACTGGGAGAAAGTGTGACAAAATCAACATCCTGCCTTTTCTTTTCCCCAGCACTCTTCTGTTTTGAGAGCAGAGCATTTCTCCCTGCAGAAAATCAGCACCAGGATGGGAATGCAGCTTCATGAGTCAATAAAACCTCGCTGGGTTAACACAGAAGCCATGTCACCGGCTACATTTTAAAACCAACTATCACTAAACAACAGCTTGTTTCTTGAAATTTTTAAGGCTTGTAAAAATAATGAAACCAAGCATTTTTTACCTCCCCTTCCAAAAATACCACATGGACAAATCAACCAGATTCCAGCAAACTTTCACGGCAGCAGTGTCCAAGCACTCTTTGGCCTGACACCAAACACCTTTTTTGCCTCTGACTCTACCAAGCAAACAGTCCTCCCTGATTTCATGCTCACTCAGCACTATTTAATGTTACGAACTGACCAAAAAATAGAAGCGCAGTAGGGAGGGCTTTCTATATATAGCATGTGTTCCACACTCTACCCCTTGTCATGAGCCTGTTGGCCCTCTATGGCCAAATAGCTGAAGTGCTTCCTGAAACCTATGTGTTCTCTTCTCTGCAGATTTCTGGTTTAACCTGATGCTGCCTGCTCTCAGATCCTGGGATAAGACTCGGTGCTTGGGGACAATCTATGCAGAAGGGATGGGATGAGAATTCCATCTGGTGAACTGGATAAAGATTTTTTTGGGGCTGTTGTGATTCATTAGCCTCGTTTCACTGGAGGACATGAGGGTGATGCACTGCTTCTCATGCAGGCGGCAGTGAGATAACCTTCCTGACAACCTGGGCCAACCCTTCCAAGACATGCTTCTTGGAGAGAGGTATTTGCACAATTCCCAACTCTCAGCTTCACTCTGAAGATTCTCTGCCTTTTTTCCCCCCTTGTAGACACCAGCTTCAGAAGGAGAACAGTAATCCCACCACTCAAAGCACACAGGGCCCAAAATGAAAGCTGCAAGTTCAGAGGTTAGAATGGGGGTCACCATCCGATGCAGGAGCTGTTGCAGTTGTCTGGGGTTCAGTTGCCAGCAGTAGGTGTAATTCAGGAGTTCTGTATGTACATCTTGGCATTCAGGTGGGAGGAGGGAGAGATATGTTGGCAGGAAAGGAAAGAATTTCACTCAGGGATGTATGAGACTTGCCAGACGATAATATGGCTCCTCTCAGCCTTGGAAAGCACTGGCTTCACTTGGGTGGTATCTTCAGCATTCTCTTCTGTCTCATCATCTTCTCCATCCCCTGTAGAGAGAATACAAACAGTAAAGAGGAAGGGGAAGGGAGATCCAAAGCATTACTGCCCCTCACAAAAGGCTCATGTCACTTAACAAGTATCATGGGCATCACTGAGCTCTTTCATGCCTGAAGGGCAGGTGTAATGATCGGACACTTGTATACAGCAAGACTGGTTAGGAGGGGGAAAACAGATCTTCATAAAGAGACAAAAACATGGCCCTCCAATATGCCTGATTTCATGTACTGACCCGTCCCTCCACCCCTATGGAGGAGCCCATCCTTATAACAACAGGTATGCTTCAAAACACAACAGTTCAAAGGCTGAAGCACTTGGGCTGTTAGTAGAGGAACCAACTAGGGGCCGTGCTCCTCTTGACCTGTTGCTTACAAACAGGGAAGAATTGGTAGGGGAAGTAAAAGTGGGTGGCAACCTAGGCAGCAGTGACCATGAGGTGGTTGAGTTCAGGATCCTCACAAAAGGGAGAAAGGAGAATAGCAAAATACAGACCCTGGACTTCAGAAAAGCGGACTTTGACTCCCTCAAGGAATTGATGAGCAGGATCCCCTGGGAGGCTAATATGAAGGGGAAAGGAGTCCAGGAGAGCTGGCTGTATTTTAAAGAAGCCTCACTGAGGGTGCAGGAACAAACTATCCCGATGTGCAGAAAGAATAGCAAATATGGCAGGCGACCAGCTTGGCTTAACAGTGAAATTTTCGGTGGGCTTAAACTCAAAAAGGAAGCTTACAAGAAGTGGAAATTTGGACAGATGACTAGGGAGGAGTATAAAAATATTGCTAGCACATGCAGGGGTGTAATCAGGAAGGCCAAGACACAATTGGAGTTGCAGCTAGCAAGGGATGTGAAGGGTAACAAGAAGGGTTTCTACGGGTATGTTAGCAACAAGAAGGTGGTCAGGGAAAGTGTGGGACCCTTGCTGAATGGGGGAGGCAACCTAGTGATAGATGATGTGGAAAAAGCTGAAGTACTCAATGCTTTTTTTGCCTCGGTCTTCACAGACAAGGTCAGCTCCCAGACTGCTGCACTGGGCAACACAGTATGGGGAGGAGGTGAGCAGCCCTCAGTGGTGAAAGAATAGGTTGAGGACTATTTAGAAAAGCTGGACATGCACAAGTCCACGGGTCCAGATCTAATGCATTGAAGGGTGCTGAGGGAGTTAGCTGATGTGATTGCAGAGCCATTGGCCATTATGTTTGAAAATTTGTGGTGATCGGCGGAGCTCCCAGACGATTGGAAAACGGCAAATATAGTGCCCAAATTTAAAAAAGGGAAGAAAGAGAACCCGGGGAACTACAGACTTCACTTCAGTCTCCGGCAAAATCATGGAGCAGGTCCTCAAGAAATCCATTTTAAAGCACTTGGAGGAGAGGAAGGTGATCAGGAACAGTCAACATGGATTCACCAAGGGCAAATCATGCCTGACCAACCTGATTGTCTTCTATGATGAGATAACCGTCTCTGTGGATATGGGGAAAGCGGTGGATGTGATATATCTTGACTTTAGCAAAGCTTTTGATACAGTCTCCTACAGTATTCTTGCTGGCAAGTTAAAGAAGTATGAATTGGATGAATGGACTATAAGGTAGATAGAAAGCTGGCTAGATCGTCGGGCTCAATGGGTAGTGATCAATGGCTCCATGTCTAGTTGGCAGCCAGTATCAAATGGAGTGCCCCGGGGTCAGTCCTGGGGCCAGTTTTGTTCAACATCTTTATTAATGATGTGGATGATGGGATGAATTGCACCCTCAGCAAGTTCGCAGATGACACTAAGCTGGAGGGAGAGGTATCAGAGAATCATAGACTATCAGGGTTGGAAGAGACCTTAGGAGGTCATCTAGTCCAACCCCCTGCTCAAAGCAGGACCAATCCCCAGACAGATTTTTGACCCAGATCCCTAAATGGCCCCCTCAAGGATTGAACTCACAACCCTGGGTTTAGCAGGCCAATGCTCAAACCACTGAGCTATCCCTCCCCTACGCTGCAGAGTAGGAATAGGGTCCAGAGTGACGTAGACAAATAGGAGGATTGGGCCAAAAGAAATCTGATGAGGTTCAACAAGGACAAGTACAGAATCCTGCACTTAGGAAGGAAGAATCCCATGCACTGCTACAGGCTGGGGACTGACTGGCTAAGCAGCAGTTCTGCAGAAAAGGACCTGGGAATTATGGTGGATGAGAAGCTGGATATGAGTCAGCAGTGTGCCCTTGTTGCCAAGAAGGCCAACAGCATATTGGGCTGTATTAGTAGCATTGCCAGCAGATCGAGGGAAGTAATTATTTCCCTCTATTCGGCACTGGTGAGGCCACACCTGGAGTACTGCATCCAGTTTTGGTCCCCCCACAACAGAAGGGATGAGGACAAATTGGAGACAGTTCAGCGGAGGGCAACAAAAATGATTTGGGGGCTGGGGCACATGAGGAGAGGTTGAGGGAACTCGTGTTATTTAGTTGGCAGAAGAGAAGAGTGAGGGGGGTTTTGATAGCAGCCTTCAACTATCTGAAGGGGGGTTCCAAAGAGGATGGAGCTAGGCTGTTTTCAGTGGTGGCAGATGACAGAACAAGAAGCAATGGTCTCAAGTTGCAGTGGGGGAAGTCTAGGTTGGATATTAGGAAACACTATTTCACTAGGAAGGTGGTGAAGCACTGGAATGGGTTACCTAGGGAGGTGGTGGAATCTCCATCCTTAGAGGTTTTTAAGGCCCAGCTTGACAAAGCCCTGGCTGGGATGATTTAGTTGGGGATTGGTCCTGCTTTGAGCAGGGGATTGGACTAGATGACCTCCTGAGGTCTCTTCCAACCCTAATATTCTAAGGCTACATCTACACTACAGGGGGGAGTCGATTTAAGATACGCAAATTCAGCCACGTGAATAGCATAGCTGAATTCGACGTATCGCAGCCGACTTACCCCGCTGTGAGGACCGCGGCAAAATCGACCTCCACGGCTTCCTGTCGACGGCGCTTACTCCCACCTCCGCTGGTGGAGTAAGAGCGTCGATTAGGGGATCGATTGTCACGTCCCAACGGGACGCGATAAATCGATCCCCGAGAGGTCGATTTCTACCCGCCGATTCAGGCGGGTAGTGTAGACCTAGCCTTAGATTCTAAAGAATGCTGTAGTATTTTTCTGATAAGGACTCTCTATGGGGATTGATCTGGGGATGGGGGTAGAGACAGCCAGTTGGGACAGATGGGGTGAGGCCAACCATGTGTTCTGGAAAAGGGTGGCTAACAGTAGAGGAAAATGCCCAAGTGCTTCCTCTAAAGCAGGAGACATGACAAGTGGAAATCATTTTCTGAACTCGCTATGTTGCAACACAGTTTCATCTCTAATCCCATTGGCCCATGTTTTACCCACAACCCTTCCCACCTCACCCCTTCCCAAAAGTAGGAGCTCACCAATCCGGAAATCGATGTACCCTTCTCCTCCACTCAGGACCAGGACATTCTTCAGCTTTTGCCCCTCGGTCTCAGTGGCTGCTGTGCTGGGGTTCTCAGAGGGGCTGTCCAACACACTCCCATTCAGGGTTGCTAGAACGTTACCTGAAAGAGCACAGGGCCTCCTATCAGCACCTCTGCCATACTCCCAGAATGCTCAGCTAAAGGACACAAATGTAGGTGATTGCCCTGCCAATCCAGTCCCTGCTGCTGGGAAACTGGATTTTATTCTAATTCAGACACACAAACCAAAGGACCTTAAAAGAGGTAACTGATCCCTACAGAGCTAGAAAAGGTGCAGTGTCATCCACAGCATTCTACAGAGGACAGCTCAGGCCTCCCCTGCTGTGGCAAAGCCCACACATGTCTTAGGGGATAAGACGGCCAAATAGAAGAATGTAAACTCAAGAATCCTCATGAGGCGGTGCCTTGGTCACCTTACCAGGAACAGAGACAAAGAACTTGACTGCATCACGGTGGCCATGGAAACAGAGCTGTGCCTGAGCCATGGAGCAGTAGGGGATGAAACTGCTGGCAGATTTGTCACTGCTGTCATCACCGTACACGTGAATGATTCCGCCAGGGCGATTCCCCTCTCCTGATGTTGGGGAGGTCTTATTGGCTGAAGACAGGGAGAAGAAAAACCCCAAGTAGTAGCTTTGTTCCCATTTATATACCATCAGTCAGAGTGAGAAGTATGTAAGAAAAACACAAACCACGAGTCACATAGGTAAAGCTTTAAAGGTGCAGATGCCCATTAAAGGTCCTGTTTAATGCCATCATCCCGTGCACCATGGTGGAGACCCTACTAGATTATCTAGGCCCTCTCTCTACTGGCAGAAAAGGCAGTCACATCCACTGTTGCTAATAAACTGTACTTCTCATAAAAGGGGTACTTAGGTAATAGGGAAATGCTCCTCCCTGGGGGTTGGTTGGAAGAGTAATCCCAGCCCTACACATGCTGGAATGAGGATGTCCAGGGAATCTCAGTAAAGGCCTTCTAGAGCTACAATATCCATTCTTCCGAACTCAGGCTGGCTGAGTCAGTGTCTGCAGAGTCAGAGCAAGAGCCTTCTGTCCCAGTGACCTGTCATGGTACTTAGATGGTACAGTTTGCTGTCCTGATGAAAGGGTTAGGATTCTTGGCCTTCATGCACCTGGAAAGTAGTGGCCGTTTCCCAGGTTGGTGAAGTTGCTCAGTTTCAAAGTCAAATCAAGGACTCACGCTAATCTGTCAGTGCTCAGGCTGGCAATACAGCCTCCACAGCGTTAGGGAAGGCACTCTCGATCCCAATAGAATTTGGGCTCATCGAGTCTAAGGGAGCAGAGTTCCTTTCCTAATCCAAGGAGAATTCTGCCACCAGCCTAAGCCCTCATACCATGAGTTCAACTATCTGGCCACGCAAGAACTCCTCAGAGATTCTGACCATCCTCAGCTCCCATGGACTTCAATGGGAGGTAAGGATGTTCAGCAGCTTGCAGGATCAGGCTCTGAAGAGGTGAACACCCTTTCACCAGTGAAAACAGACTAGAACTCAGTACTCAAGGAGGGAGACTCCTTCCCCCGCATGCATACCCAGGCCAGTAGAAATTATAGAAATACAGGACCGGAAGGGACCACAATACGTTATCTAGTTCAGTTCGCTGCACTGACGCAGGACTAAGTATTATCTAGATCACCGCTGACAGGCGTTTGTCTAACCTGCTCTTGTCTAACATCTCCAATGACGGAGACTCCACAACCTCCCTAGGCAATTTATTCCAGTGCTTAACCACCCTGACAGTTAGGCTGTTTTTCCAAATGTCTAATCTAAATCGCCCTGTGATGTTATCTGGTTAAAATATGACCATGTAGATCATTGTTGCTACCACTGTTATATAATTGCAACAAATCTTATACAAAGTGTGTCAAGTAAGGTGTCAACAGAAAGGGATGATTTACTGAATATGATTATGTTGTGTATGCATGTATCATTTTTGTATCTGAAGTTATAAATATTAACTATGTACCTCCATTTTAAATGTTTGCTCATGTGGAAACACCAACAAGGTGTTTAACCAGCACCTTGTGAAAGGACTATTCGAGTTAAATGGCTCATCAAGGGGCACTTAACTCACAATGGACCATGGGAGACGCCTATCTACACTTAATGGACTTTCCTGTGACCGTTCTATCTAGAGTATAAGTAATGGCTTCTGCTGTGACTAAGCAAAGCATGCATGGACCATGTGGCTTGCCTATGTGTCTCCAAAACACCATCTTGTTACATGTAATTTTCCTCAGTGAGAACAATGGGTTTCCCTTCAATTGGCAGAAAATATAAAAGGCCCTGGAAACATCTCCATTTTGCCTCTTTCCTGTTCAAACCTCTGGACTATGAACTTATACTAATGGGAGCATTCTAGTTAAGAGACTGAGGACCTTCCAATGATTTAGAAGCAACCAGAGACTTAACAAGCCAGCAGTTTATTCCATCACTGCTACAAGACTGATCCAAGAACTTTGCAATTATTGATTTGATTCCTTTAACCAATTTTAACTCTCACCTTTTGTGACAAAGTGGGGTTTATTCATCTTATGTTGCATGTGAGTCTTACTGTCCTATACTAATATTGTGCATGCCTCAGTTTCCCTGTGTACTGCACCAATGCTTAGGTGATGGGAATTGGGTGTGAGATTTTCGCTGAGGCCCTCGGGGCAGTTGAGGCTGCCCAGCTGTCTGCACGTAGGCGATGACTGAACCAGGAGGGGAATGTGACCAGGTGACACCTTTTGCCCGGGAAGCAGGGCAGACCAGGAGGAGAAGCAACGGGTGTGTCGGGGGTCGGGTCACTGGAAGCTGGGAAGTCTGCTGTTGGGGACTAGAAGAGGGGAGTCCAGGGCATCTGGCTCAGGATTCCCCCAAGATGTACTTGGCTGAAAGTCACTGATTTCTGTGATAACAAGTTCTGTTCTACACTGTGTTCCTGTTGACTAATAAAACTTCTGTTTTATGCTGACTGAGAGTCACGTCTGACTGCAGAGTTGGGGTACAGGGCCCTCTGGCTTCCCCAGATGTGCGGACTCGCTGCGGGAAGTGCATGGTGTGGGAAGGGATGCTGAATGCTTTGAGGTGAGACCCAGGAAGGATGAAGCTGTGTAAGCTTCTTGCCCTGGTGACAGTGTGCTCAGAGAGAGGAGGCATGCTACACCAGAGTCCTGACTGGCCTCAAAAGGAATAGTTCCAGAGCATCGCCCAGAGACTCCATGACACCTTTCTTTTTATAAATAAACCTTTATATTTTAGTTACTAAAGGACAACAGCCTGATTATTGGGTAGGATCTCAGTTGTATATTGACATGGGTATGTGGCTGGTGCTTTGGGATCAGAAGAATCTTTTTGTTTGATGAAATTGGTTTTAAATAACCACTCATCATTAAGTCTAGTGTTTTTGGTGGTGATACAAGGATTGACATGCCTAAGGAGACTGCTTTTCTGACTTCTTGTTAGCCAGTGTGATGAAACAGAAGTTTAAGTTTGTTGCTCGTTTGCTATATCCTATGGGAGAATAACCAGCAGTTTTGGGGTGTGCCTGCCCTATTTCTCAGCAGCTTGTCCTGAATTTGGTATTCTCAATTGTGACCCACAGAGGCACGGTTACATACCCTTGCTGCAACTTAAGCTTCTTGTCCTGTTGTCAGTGGTTAAAGAGAAGAATTTATCACCCTTCTCTTTGTAACAACTTTTTCTGTGCTTGAAGACTGTTCTCATGTCCCCCCCACCCCAGTCTTCTCTTCTCCAAACTAAACAAACCAATTTTTTTTCAATCTTTCCTCACAGGTCATGTTTTCTAGACCTTTAATCAATTTTGTTGCTCTGCTTTGGACTTTCTCCAATTTGTTCACATCTTTCCTGAAATGTGGTGCCCAGAACTGGACACCATACTCCAGCTGAGACCTTATCAGCACAGAGTAGAGCAGAAGACTGACTTCTTATGTCCTGCTAATACATCCCAGAATGATGTTTGCTTTTTTTGTAAGTGTTACACTGACCACTCATATTTCATTTGTGATCCACTATGACCCCCAGATCCTTTTCTGCAGTTCTCCTTCCTAGACAGTCATTTACCATTTTATATGTAGAGTACTCTGCATTTGTCCTTACTGAATTTCATTCTGTTTTTTTCAGACCTTTTTCCAGTTTGTCAAGATCATTTTCATTTCTAATCTTGTCCTTGCAACCACTCCCAGCTTGGTATCATCCGCAAACCTTGTAAGTGTATTCTCTATGCCATTATGCAAATCATTTATGAAAATATTGAATAGAACTGGAGGAGGACAAATCCCTGAGGGACACCACTCAATATGCCCTTCCAGCTTGACTGTGAACCATTGATAACTACTCTCACTGTATAGAGTACCATTTTCCAACCAGTAGTACATCCACCTTATAGCAGTTCATCTAGGCTATATTTCCCTATGAGACAGGTCATGTGAGACCGCGTCAAAAGATTTACTAAAGTCACAATATATCACATCTACTGCTTCCCCCTATCCACAAGGCTTATAACCCTGTCAAAGAAGGTTATCAGGTTGGTTTGACATGATGTGTTCTTGACAAATCTATGTTGACTGTTACTTATTGCCTTATTATCTTCTAGGTGCTTACAAATGGATTGTTTGATTATTTGCCCCGTTATCTTTCTGGGTACAGAAGTTAAGCTGACTGGTCTATAATTCTCTGGGTTGTCCTTAGTCCCCTTTTTATAGACAGGTACTATATTTGCACTTTTCTAGTCCTCTGGGATCTCTCCAGTCCTCCATGAGTTCTCAAAGATAATCTCTAATGGCTCAGAGATCTCTTCTGCCAGTTCTTTAAGTATTCTAGGATGTATTTCGTCAGGCCCTGCTGACTTAAAGACATCTAAGTTGGCCAAGTAATTCTTAACTTATTTCCCTAGTTTAGCCTCAGATCCTAGGCCATTTACACTGATGTTCACTATGCTGGTCGTCCAATCACTGCTAACCTTTTTGGTGAAAGCTGAAACAAAAAAGGCATTTAACACTTCAGCCATTGCTGCATTTTCTATTATTGTCTTTTCCTCCTCATTGACTAATGGGCCAACCTTGTTCTTGGTCTTCCTCTTTCTTCTAATGTATTTGTAAAATGTTTTCTTGTTAAGATTAAACTATCTAGGGTCATAAAGGATACTGTCATAGAATCATAGAATATCAGGGTTGGAAGGGACCTCAGGAGGTCATCTAGTCCAACCCCCTGCTCAAAGCAGGGCCAATCCCCAGACAGATTTTTGCCCCAAATTCCTAAATGGCCCCCTCAAGGATTGAACTCACAACCCTGAGTTTTGGAGGCCAATGCTCAAACCACTGAGCTATCCCTCCCCCCACTGTAGTGACTCCAAAGCTTCCATTTGTGATCAGTCACTTGGAAGAACTAAAACATAATACTTAGTCCTACCATGAGTGCAGGGGACTGGACTGAATGACTTCTCAAGGTCCATTCCTGTCCTACGATTCTATCGTAAGGTGGTTGCTATACAACCCTGCTACCACAGGGACCTATTGTTTCAATAGAGTTATATATTTTGGGCGGAGTTCTATTTCAGTTATTAAATGATGCAGAAATAATCCTGAAATCAGAGAAGATGTACAGCTAGCAGGCTCAAGCCAAAGTGCTGAGACCATGTGCAAATATATTTGGAGGGAAGACTGAATGCTGGTCAAAAAGAGAGACCATAACAGTAAGGACTTTCTGCATCTTTGTGATTTGGTTTGCTATGAGCAGGTACAATTGGCTGGCATCTAATTTTCCTCTAAGCTGTGCGGCCACCTATTAAGTTCCGTGCAGCACTCAGGGCTGCAGCAGGGAGAGGGCGC
The DNA here is from genome assembly GCF_027887155.1 of Malaclemys terrapin pileata. Lineage (NCBI taxonomy): Eukaryota > Metazoa > Chordata > Testudines > Emydidae > Malaclemys > Malaclemys terrapin. The sequence continues at coordinate 48,363,294 of NC_071514.1, forward strand.
CCCATCCCACTGACCCCAGTGCAGACCTGCCGCGGCGGGAAGAGGCGCCCCTCCCCACCAGCCCCAGTGCAGAGCTGCTGCCGTGGGGAGAGGTGCCCCTCCCCCTGACCCCAACATGGACCTGCCCTGGACTTGCTGTGGCCGGGGGAGAGGCGCCCCTCCTCCGGCCCAAACACAGACCTGCCCCAGCCAGGGGAGAGGAGCCCTTCCCTCGGCCTGTCCCAGGCCTGCCGGAGCTGCTGCAGCCGGGGAGAGGTGCCTCTAGACCTGGCCCCGAGCTGCTGCAGCAAGAGAGAGCTGGGGGGGAGTCCTCTCTCCCCACTGCAGCCCTTGGGCAGCATGCACCCCAAACTCCTTATCTCTGGCCCCACCCCAGAGCCCACACCCTCCTATCTGCCCCAGCCCTGAGAACCCTCCCGAACCCCATCATCCCCAGCCCCACCCCAGAGCCCTCATCCCCCTCCAAACCCCAATCCTCTGCCCCAGTCCTGAGCTCCTCATCCATGGACCCACCCTAGAGCCCACAGCCCAAGCCAGAGACCTCACCCCCTGTGCCCAACCCTCTGCCCCAGCCCTGAACCCTCTGCCACACGCCGAACCCCTTGGCCACACCCCCACCACATGAATTTTGTTGTGTGCACCAATATGAAGGTGATGTGTAACACATCACCTCCATATTGGTGCACATAAAATTTATTCTACACATGGGCATAAAAAATTAGAGGGAACACTGGCTGGCATCATTTGATTGTTACATAGGACCAGTCCTATCAGACAATTAATCCTTTTAGCCCAATATTCTGTCTCTAGCAATGGCCAGTATCTAATGCTTCAAAGGGAGGAATGATCCTGGGTAATCGTGCTATGCTTTAGGGAGAAAAAGATTCCTTCCTGACTCCTGCAGATGGTCATCTTAAGCCTTGAACCATGAACTTTCGATTTTTTCAGGATCACTGGCTTAATTTGCATACATTCAAATGATTTTTAATGCTTTTAAACAGGGCTTTGGAGCGGAGCCTGGAGCTGGAGCGCAGAGCAGCTCTGGAGCAGTGGAGCTGCAGGTTTTTGCCTGGAGCTGGAGTGGAGCTGGAGCACAGCTCCAAAGCCCTGCTTTTAGAAGTCCTGCTCAATTATTTCTGGCTATGAGGTCCCACAGTGGCAAAGGCCACAATTGCTTTGTAAAATTAAGGAGCTCAGAGAAAATCTTGCAAGACAGAGTGGATAGTCTATCCTTGTCTGCCTGGGAACATGGGCTAAGCAGATCCTTACTGCTAGGGTTACAAAGTAAACAGTTTGGTTAATCTGAGCCACCCAAACAATGAAACTAATTGGAGAGATTGAAGTACTCAATTTCACAATAAAACAAATGGGATGGCTACCAAGAAGGGTTCAAATGTTCTCAGCCCCAGGGGAATGAGGCTATTTATATTATCTCTGGTCTCTTCTCAGTGATTGCAACTTAAAATGAGAGAGGTGAACAGATAAATGGATGAAGAGAAGTGAATGGATGGACGAAGGGGTGAGAAAATGACTGGGAAGGTCGATGGGTAGACAAGGAATGACATCTGAAATCTAGAAGGAAGACGGTGTTGGACTTACCCCGGAGCCCAAGGAGTTGGCCTCGGTGGAGGACTACGGCTAGGCACAGGCAAGAAGTGGAAAAACAGAGGGACATGGGAACAAACAGGCAGGTGAGGAGAGAAGAAAAAGGCAATTATTGGGAGAAACTGCAGGAAGGAGAATCTAGAGAACTTTTAAATCTAGAGAAAGCACCAATGGATGCTATAGATTCAGATTTCAGAGTAGCAGCCGTGTTAGTCTGTATCCGCAAAAAGAACAGGAGTACTTGTGGCACCTTAGAGACTAACAAATTTATTAGAGCATAAGCTTTCGTGGACTACAGCCCACTTCTTCGGATGCATACAGAGTGGAATATTCCACTCATACAGAAGTGGGCTGTAGTCCACGAAAGCTTATGCTCTAATAAATTTGTTAGTCTCTAAGGTGCCACAAGTACTCCTGTTCTTTTTATAGATTCAGAGTTACTTTGTAAGAAAACACTGCTCTTACTCTCCTCTTTCTTAACTGAAAAGAACACACTGCAGCATCAGGGAGGGGACAGAAAAATTCAGCTTCATAGTGAAATCTTAATGCATTTTCAAAATCACATTTCTCCACAAGTATCAGAGACTAGTTGAATTTTCTTACAATATGAATTGACTTGAACTCACAGTTATGACAGCATCCCCAAGAAGGGATAGGCCTTACGATATGGGCTCAGAACTGGGATTCTGAGGTTATGATACACAGAGAGTTGGATTTAATGACTGATTCACTGACGACTAGCGTCAGTGCTACTGGTGTCAATAGCAGCAGGAGTGGACAATTCCAATCCAGGAGGACTACGTGAATTTGCTGCTCCTTCTATAAAACAGATATGCTCTATCCAGCATTCCTTTATCTGCCAGCACCATGGGAAGAAGAAGGAGCAGTCCTATTCTGACTGCAAATTCCGGTACATTCAAAGTCCACTTAGGAGCAAACTTTCCACAATGGAAAGTGGATTGGCAGGTAAAGAGTAGCATTACTGAATGTTTAAAACTAGTGCCTCCTCCTCTCCAGCTCTAGAGTTTTGCCTGTTAGCACTTGCTGGGTCTCCTCATTTTACGGGATAGAGTTGGCTTAAGATACTGATTTTTACTGGACTAAGTCTCTGATTTGATTTAATGAACCTTCTGCATCCTCAGCCTTGGGAGATGCTGTAGTGGGAGAAGTTCAGCTATCTACAGCATCATGAAATGCCTACTGAAACGATCTCTCAGAAGTTTTCTTTTTCTGTAGCCCTCTTCCAGAAACAGGCTGCATCTTCCATTGATGCATTCTCTGTGATGCTCTCAATGTTTTCAGAATCAGTCAACAGTTGCCAGCCACATTAAAGTCATGCTCAACAGCAGCCTTTGTATAGATGGAGCCAACGTCTGCTCCTCAGGGGAGGAAACAGCTTCAACTGGACTGCAAGGGCCAGCAACAAAATGTCCATTTGATCTTTACATGGGGCAAATTAACTTCTAGTGAATTCTTAATTCCATAACTAGGGTGATGTCAGACCTGATCCAGGGCTCCCCAATCAGATTAGGCAAAATGAGGAACCTCAAACAACATCACTACAAGTGAACACTGCAGATGACATTTCAGAATTTCCCTAATTCTATGGGGTTTGCCTATTTCTCTCAGTCCTTCCCAGCAGAATGGAGGTTACCTCAATAGAAAGATCAATCCACAAACCAAGCCACTCTAGAACACAGGAATTGCCAAATGGGCTCAGATAGTCCAAACAGTGACCAGCATTAGATGTTTCAGAGGGAGATGCAAGAAACTGCCACAACATCAGGCGCATGCAGAATAATTTTGTTGCCATGAAGAGTTCATACTAATCCCTACTGGTTAGATATTGGCTTAAACCCTGAAGCATGAGCATTTACACCCCTTCCAAAACTTTTTTGCATTAACTGTGGTAACTCTAGATACTCCAAATACCCAGATAAGTGTCCAGCCCCTTTTAGAATTTTGTTAAATTCTTAGCCTCAACAATACCCTGGAGCAGTGAGTTCAACAGTTTATTTACAAGTTGTGAAAAAATCTTGTATTGGTTTTGAATTTCCCTCCTTTCAATTTCATTGACTGTCCCTTGTGCATGTGCTACGAGACAGGGAAGAACAGATTTCTCTACACCCTTCATTATTTTATATACTTCTATCATGCCCCCTCTTATTCAGCTCCTTCCTAAGGTAACAATCCCAATTTTTCAATCTCTTTTCATAGGAGAGTTTTTCCAACCCTTGATCATTCCTGTTGCCCTTCTCTGAGCCCCCTCTAGTTCTGCAATATCCTTTTTGAGATGGGGTGACCAGGACTGCACACAGTTTTTCAGACAAGGTTGCACCATTGATTTATATAAAAGTATTATAATATCCTCCATATTATTCACCATGCCATTCTTTATCATTCCTGTCGCCCATCTCTGAACCCTCTCTAATTCTGTAATATCCATTTTGAGTTAGGATGATCAGTAATGCACATAATATTCTAGGTGAGGATGTCCCACCGATTTATATAATGGGGTTGTACATTTTTCTGCATTATTCTACAGCCTGTTCCTTATGCATTCTAACATCCTGTTAGCTTTTTTGACCGCAGCAGCACATTGAGATGAGGTCTTCACTGAGCTGTCCATAACGATGTCCTAGAATGCTCTAGACTGAGGCATGCATTTCCATAACATGGTGCAAAACCAAACTAAGCTATCTTCATTGCCAGTCTCCTCCCTGAACACTGCTATGACCAGAATTCCAGTTGTGGCACCAAGATGCACAGGATCAGGGTGGAGATACATTAGTCTGCCAGAGCCACTCCTTCCTAGCACAATTAGCAAATAAAGGCATTGCAAACATCAAGGAAACACAGAAGAATGTCTGATGAACATCACCTACTCTCAGTCAGTGGGATGGAGATGACGACACCATTCCCTGTCCCAACCCAGAGGCGGTTGCCGGCGATAAGCAGGGCTGTGATTCGCACAAATGAGAAGCCCAGCTTTCCAGTGCCTGCCAAGCATGAGTGAGAATTGCAGAATCAGTGAATACAGTATCACTTGGAACAATGCCGCCTAACAAACACTGATGCTCCGTGCTCACAAGAATAACAAACAGGCTATTTCCTGACTGGCACTGCCTTCTCACCTAGCATCTTGCTGACATACGGCTCTATGTCCACATCCTGGAGGTGCTGATGGGTGTGGGCATGATACAGCCTCAGTGTGGAGTCCAGGCGGATGGAAACCCACACCCCATCTCCAATCCATGCCAGCTGCCGGACCTGACTCTCCCGGCGTGGGTGGGCATCAAAGGATTTCTGAAAGGCCACATAGGGGGAGCAGCGTGAGTTCATTCCTGGGCTGGGGGCACTCATTGGCTTTCAAGACTCCTGGGTCAGAAGCATAAACTAAGGAGAAAGCTCCGAAACCTCCACTACAGTATGCAGAAGCTCCTCAGATCAACTGTGTGATTGGTCAGCCTGTTCCTCTGGTTTCCTCTCCCTAGAGAGAATTGTTACAGTCTTAGATATTCTAATAGACTGCTTTGGAACTGGGACATTAATGAAATGGCTCATGCCAAAGAGTGAAATGAAATGAAACTATTTTGCCTTACTCAGGGTACTTTCCAAACAATGCAACAGGAATCTCCCAGCACTTCTCAGTCAAGTTTTTAAAAGCACAAGGATGAGGATCTTGCTGGGGGTGAGTGAGGTGAATTTACTGGTTGTGGATTTACTGTTTATATTCCTCCCCCTTTTATACCAATTGCATCCTACAGGCATTGTTACTCCTGTTACATTATAACAAATCACAATTTCAACAAGATGGATTTTAAACTAGCATCTTGCTCTTCAATTAAGTGGAACCCCCACAACTTGCTACCCGCACCTGCCCATTTTGCAGTCATATACTGCCTGCAGCCAAGCACGAGTCTGATTTCCTACCACGTGAGACATACTAGGGACAGGTACAGATGCCCAGTCCAGCCTCATCAGTTAAATGAGAGGAAGTGCTAAATTGAGATGTGATCTGAAAATTCCATACAGGGAGGAATGAGGGAGTGTGTCAGGAGTGCTATTCTGGCAGATTTCCAGAGTAACATGACCTCCAATTACAGTTCTTGCCCAACCAACATGGAGTAAGCAACGAGGATACAAAAGCTCTGCATTCCCTCACTCCCCTGCAAAAGAGCAGCTAGAAAAACAAATACACCAGGAGCCAGCAACCTATCTTTACTCTCACTTTCACATACACACATGCGCATGCACATGCACACACAGTCTCCTCACCTCAATCTGCATTGTCTTGGGCTGGATGACATGGACTTTGTTCTTATAGCCGCACCAGACTCTATCATACACAACAGCCATGCAGCGGATGGAATGGTGGGTGTGACCCAGGTCCATCAGGTGATAGTTGCTGAGATCCCACTGACCATCTAGGGAAAAGAAAAGACATTAGAAGGGATGTTGTATATTTCATCAGATGTTATGCACAACACTCATTTTCTTTTCCATTTAATTCTGGGACTGTCTCATACTTTCCTGTACATGAAAGCTGTGTTAGTTATTTAAAATGCAGCCATAGGTAATCAATACTCTTAGTTTTCTGAGTATTCACAGAGGAGCACAAGACTGGCCAAGAACCCTCAAGAATAAATTATTCAGAAATACAATTCATACCAACAGAACAAGATAAAACACAGGAGAGAAGTCCTAACACATAACTATCATAACCTGAAGACTACAGAAATCTTTGTGCTGCCAAAAGTGAAAACCATTTCTGCAGGAAAATACACATAATAAGCAACACAACGAATGACAGGTTGTTTATTATATTAAAATAGAATGTGGAGATTCTGAATGTATAAATAATTGTGTGTGAACTCCTGCTAGACTGGCAGTGGAGGGTCATGGATTATAGGACACACACACCAAAGATCATTTTCCTTAAATCGGTTAATAGGCCATAGATTAATACTACTACTTGGGGTCAGAGCCTCGTGCCCGCTAACCACATGGCAGTGCATGTGGGGTTGGGAGCTAAAACTCCCAAAATCTGGCTGATTAAAGCCTCCGTTCTTATTGTGGAAAAATCGGAAAGAGTCCAGCGGAGGGCAACAAAAATTATTAGGGGGCTAGAGCACATGACTTATGAGGAGAAGCTGAGGGAACTGGGATTGTTTAGTCTGCAGAAGAGAAGAATGAGGGGGGATTTGATAGCTGCTTTCAACTACCTGAAAGGGGGTTCCAAAGAGGATGGATCTAGACTGTTCTCAGTGGTAGCAGATGACAGAACAAGGAGTAATGGTCTCAAGTTGCAGTGGGGGAGGTTTAGGTTGGATATTAGGAAAATCTTTTTCACTAGGAGGGTTGTGAAGCACTGGAATGGGTTACCTAGGGAGGTGGTGGAATCTCCTTCCTTAGAGGTTTTTAAGATCAGGCTTGACAAAGCCCTGTCTGGGATGATTTAGCTGGGAATTGGTCCTGCTTTGAGCAGGGGGTTGGACTAGATGACCTCCTGAGGTCCCTTCCAACCCTGATATTCTATGATTGTGTGAAAGTGAATAGACTCCCCTAAACTTTTTAATGAGCTACAGCAAAAACAGCGGGGAAAAAGAAAGCAAATCCAATGGGACTATCTCAAAGCTTGTTTGGATGAATCAGTCTTCTCTGTAAGGGGCATTATTCTCCCCATTTTACAAACAGAGAAGCTGAAGCATAGTTAAATGATTTGCCCAAAATCACTCACAGCCAGGGACAGAACCCAGATCTCTCACCTCCTAGACCTATGCTCCAACTACTAGAGCACTCAGGCTTCTTCTGAAGACATATGACTTCTAGGTCAGGAAGGATTATTGTATGTTTAAAATGTATGTTCTGAATGTATGAATGATCAGATCTGAACTCCAAGTTCAGATTGCCTAACCAACCATAACAGAGGTTGAATCAAAATTGGTTTCCACACAGATAGCAGTCTGTCCACTTTAGTGTGTTGTACTGACCCCACTGCTCTGATTACACTCAGAGAATTCATGGAGTAACTGAGTAAGAAGTCTAGCTCTGGGAACTTCTGTCACAACTGGAGTTCTCAGGTGTGAATGCAGCTGGGAGCTGCAGTATAACAGAGATGATCTCTAGGGATGCAAAATTAGCCTGCAGCTAGCAGGATAAAGAATTACAGCCCAGAAGTAAGAGGAGCTGTAATGATTTAGGATGAGGGTAATACTTTTATAGTAGCCATATATTTTAAGAAAATATTCCCCAGCAATCTGGCACCCTGCCATCTTGAATCAGAAGGAAGCACTGACATGCTTAATTCATTTCCAGAGATTCTGCTTCTGTTTTGAAGCTGGCTAGTTCATCTTTGCTGCTTTGATTCTTACCTTCTCCTCGGTGGAATATGGCTAGTGTTCCATCTGCCAGGGCAACAAGAACCCGTCCTTTCACATGCCTGAAATAATAGAGAAGAAAGTGCTTATGAAAAAGTGGCAACAATAGGAAATGCTGCTGGATTCAGATGTTTTAATGGTCTGCTTGGTTTGGTGAATGAGAGATTCCTTCTCCCACTCTCTTGGTTACAAATAATTTCCTGTATCTAGACAAATCACACATATGGTCATGCCAGTATTCCTGCTAAATCCAGCACTTGCAGGCAACATTCAGCATGTGTCTGAGAGTCACACACATAGCTTCTTTATTCTATTGATAGCACTACTGACTTCATTATTAAACTGGCCGGGGGCTCACCAAGGCCCTGATGAGTTTCCCCTCTTCTTTTCACTGGCTTTACAATAGTGTAACTCCACTGATTTCTAATTTACACTAGAGTGAGTGAGAGGAGAATCAAGCTGTTGTCGAACCCCCCCCACACTTACTTATTTCCAATATTCAGTACAAGCCTGCAACTGGGAAAGAAGGTAGCTCAGTATGGGTATGGCAACACTGCACACTAAGCCTGGGCTCTGACTCAGGTTTGAGTCCAAGCCCCACTTCCATCTACACACAAATCAGCCTGACTCAGGTTAGCAATCACTCAGGACCAGGTTTCTAGGACCCTGATATGGGTGTGGGTCAGAGCCCAAGTTCTGCATGACTCAGGTCCAAGCCCTGCCATTTTTCAGTGTGGATGCAGGTCTAGCCACAGATTCAAATCAGAAGGTCTGTGTAGTGCAGTATGGATGCATTAGCACAGGTAAGAGAACCAGATCCAGCAACTGTAAACCCAGATTTAAAATGCAGTGTGGATGCTCAAGCATGGGCTTGGAAACGCTGAATCTGTAAGCCTGGGTCCCTAAGACCCGGGCTTAGTGTGCAGTGTAGAAATACCCTCTGAAGCTTAAATGGATCAGTGAGCAGGGATGGGTTGAGACCCCTTCCCCACAGACCTTTACTTATTTACACAACTCTACCAGGGTGAGGAAAAGATGGCCAGGCAAAGAACCAATCAATGACAAGAAAAGTAACAAATTCCCTGGTTTAGAGTCCCCAACTCAGTACACCAACTTACACCAGGCTCAGCACAGAATCCTTCAGCTTTATCGAATGCAGACACTTCTTCCAGTTGGACACGGCCGAGTGCACATACAGCCTGGGAGAAGGGAGCAGACAATGATGGTTAGCAGGAAAGTCCATAATCCTACAAAGACTGAATTGTGAAGCAGGGTTTGAGTCTTTTACTCTAGCACCAAAGGAATTTGCGAAGTACGGGTGAGTTGCTCTGCCTAAAATCAACTGGGGGCTCAGAATATCTAGTGCAGCAAGGATGCACTCTTTAAAGGCAATGGTACCTAGATCTATGGGGTTTTATGAATGTGGGTGACATATAGGGTTCTGTAAGATAGCAGTGAACCTACCAGCCATTCTGTGCTCCAAGCCACATTGTGGGTGCGGCACTGGTGCCTGTTCCAGCAGCATCACCATTCACTTCCTGCTCTGGCAGCATTGTGCTTGACTCTGTCTTTTGCTGCCCGTTCTCACTGCAGAGACAAAACAGACCTCACAAGTTCATTATAGGTCATATCTGGGGCCAGAGCCATCCCTTGCATATGGCGAATTGGGTCGACCACCCCAGGCTGTGACAAAATCATAGAATATTAGCGTGGAAGAGACCTCAGGAGGTCATCTAGTCCAATCCCCTGGCAAAGCAGGACCAACACAAACTAAATCATCCCAGCCAAGGTTTTGTCAAGCCAGGCCTTAAAAACCTCTAAGGATGGAGATTCTACCACCTCCTTAGGTAACCCATTCCAGTGCTTCACCACCCTCCTAGTGAAATAGTGTTTCCTAATATCCAACCTAGACTTCCCCCACTGCAACTTGAGACCATTGCTTCTTGTTCTGCCATCTGCCACCACTGAGAACAGTCTAGCTCCATCCTCTTTGGAACCCCCTTTCAGGTAGTTGAAGGCTGCTATCAAATCCCCCCTCACTCTTCTCTTCTGCAGACTAAATAAACCCAGTCCCCTTAGCCTCTCCTCGTAAGCCATGTGCCTCAGCCATCTAATCATTTTTGTTGCCCTCCGCTGGACTCTCTCCAATTTGTCCACATTCCTTCTGTAGTACGGAGACCAAAACTGGACACAATACTCCAGGTGTGGCCTCACCAGTGTCGAATAGAAGGGAATAATCACTTCCCTCAATCTGCTGGCAATGCTTCTACTAATACAGCACACTGCTGACTCATATCCAGCTTCTCATCCACTGTAATCCCCAGGTCCTTTTCTGCAGAACTACTGTTTAGCCAGTCGGTCCCCAGCCTATAGCAGTGCATGGGATTCTTCCTTCCTAAGGGCAGGACTCTGCACTTGTCCTTGTTGAACCTCATCAGATTTCTTTTGGCCCAACACTCCAATTTGTCTAGGTCACTCTGGACCCTATCTCTACCCTCCAGCGTATCTACCTCTCCCCCCAGTTTAGTGTTATCTGCGAACTTGCTGAGGGTGCAATTCCAGCTAAGTCCTTCTCTCTCCACTGCTGGAGAGAGACTGTTTCAGCAGCTGCCTCACAGCCCTTTTATAGGGCCAGGTGTGGCCTGATTAGGGCGTGGCCCCAGCTGTGGCTGCTTCCCCAATCAGCCTCTCTTATTGCTTCCCTGGAGCAGCCCTTTCCCAGGGCTGTTTTAACCCCTTCAGGGTCGGAGCTGGGTAACCGCCCTGCTACAACAAGAAAAAAATACGGTTCCTGCCCCAAGGAGCTTATATCTAAGTATAAGACAAGAGAGCATACTCCATGCAGCCAGCCTACCTGTTCTGTCTAACAGGTGCCTGAGCTGGATCTGGATCTGTAAAGATATGCTCTGTAAGTGGACCAGGCCGGACTTGAGCTGGTTCTGTTTCAATTGCACCATTCTCTGGTACCTCTGTAGCTTCTGTTGCCTCCTCCGTGGACTGGGACTGATTGATCTTCCCATTGCTGACTGCAGCCACCTCACCTAGGGAAGGGGAACATGTTGTAAGGTGGATGGGAAACAAGAAGGAGGGAACTATTTTTAATATATATATATATATATATATATATATATATATATATATATATATATATATATATATATATATAAAGTTTCTGGTTTCATGATTATTCTTGCAAGTCTGCAAGTCAGACAGCTTTTGTGTCTGCTATTATAGATTCCACAAGCCTGTGTATAGATGGGGGAGTACTAAAGAGAGATCTCTGCACTGAAGGAGAGGAGTCTGACAGTATTTTAAAGTGAGGTGTGGTCTATGTCTGATAGGGTGTCAGAAACTGTCTATGGCCGCCCGTTCCACTGAGGATCTGATCAGAGTATTTTTACTCCCCTTCCCACACTGACTTCTTTGCTCACCTCAATGAATTAGTGAGTTTATAGAGAGACATGGGTTGGTAAAGGAAAATGCTAAGAATAGCAGCAAAAGTGATAGATCAAGGACATATCATCTGTCCAAAATATTCCACTCTGTTAACTCCAGTACTGTACAGCATAATATGGATCATTCATAAGGAAGAGGAAAGGAACACTCTGGATTCTAAATAGAAGGTCTCAAAGGTATAAACAAAGGGGATGGCCAAGATGTTTATGACTTAGACCAGACTGCAAGACTTCTTGGGGATCCCCAAGGACTTCAGGCCAGGAAGGGGAGTACTCAGATGAAGAAGAATGTGGCTACATATGCCTTGTTATAGGCACAGGGTGAAAACCAGATCATCATGAGATCTTAGTCCTGAGACTCACTCTGTCCCTTATCCAGCACGGGGGTGTCTCCACGGGAAGAACAGTTACTGCGTGGCACGTTGCACCGGGTTGCACAACCCACCAGAGTGATTCCTGCAAGGACTCCATCTGTTCCAGATGACTCTTCTGGATTCACGTCTCCCTCCAGAAAGATCTCGCCTGGAGGATAGTCACTGTCACTAGCCGCTGAAGGGAAAGGAAGAGACTCTTCCATAAGTGTAATAGCCACTCTACCCTATTTTGGCTTAGCAGTATTCCTGAGATATCCATGGAAATATAACATTCTGATGATGAGTTTATCAGCCTCATGAAGACACCACAGCCCCTTGGAGAGTGCCCTGCCCAGCCTCCATATCAGGGCCAGGTTTGTGGAGCCCTTACTCACCCTGGTGAGCACTTGCTCACATGAGTAGAATTCTGGAAGTCAAAGGAACTACTTACATGAATAAGTGCTCATCACATAGGTAAAGTCTCCACAGTCTGGTTCTACATGAAGGCAGGATATGGGGTGACCATCCATGGACACAGTTGCTGAACTGGTGACAGCAGCTTCCACTTGTTAGCTACAGAACAACTAAGAATCATTTGCGACAAATCTGAGGAGTTGATGAATCTGTTCAAGCTTGAAAGGTGCCTTTTCTCACTTACCAGGGATGCTGGAAATGCAGAGTACGTGGGCATTACAGACAGTAAACTGATCCACCACTGTGCCAGGCTGGTTGGCATCAATGATCACGACTTTACTTGTAGAGAGGGTACTTGTGAGGATCCAGACTCTGCTGGATGTGGCATCCATCTCATGCAGCTCCTTTGCCTGCAGGAGATAAAAATGAAGGGAGAGAATCAGCCCTCCTGAGACTCCAGCTAATCAATCAGTCTTTGACAACATTAGTATTGAAGAGACCAGCCTGCCAGCTCTGGAGAGTGAACACCTCTTGTTAGCCTCTGAAGATACACAAAAATAGGCAGTCACAATGCAAACTTCCGCCATGCTGCAAGCCCCAGCATACCTCAACCCAAGCCCGCGGAGACCACCTATGGGGCGAGTGGTGAGTTTGGTCCTTAGCCTCGCTGCTGAGACTTACAATTAGTGACACTGGGAACTCATTTCATAGGGGCCACCAAACAGCAGTCAGTTAGTAACAACATTTAGTTACTATAACCTGGGCTGCACTTGAACTATCAGCCTAAGCAAGGAAGGTTCCGTCTACTATTAGCACAACCAATCCATTTTTAAAATTAATCACAGTTCCCCAGACATAATCACAGAACAGCCATACATTCCCTCTAGGTGGCTTCAAACTGTTGTAACATTGGGTTCAGTATCTCACTGGGTTTCACTGGGTTCAGTGAAAAAAGTTGCTTTCTAGAATGGGAAGTTCAGAAGCAGTGGCTCGTTCCATTAAAACCTCTCTTGCAATGGTAAAACAGGGCAAGGAATGAGCTCACCAACAAACCTAGCAATAAACCCACTTCTTAGCTCAAAATACAACTGGGAGGCAGATGGGCTTGAGGGTGAAACCCACCGGTTATTAGAAATCTATTGCTGTATTATCCTCCTTCCCAGAGGATTAGCAGCCATCCTACTGTGGGAAGACATGGAAGCCAAGAGTAACCACAACCTTGCAAAGATTTACAGAGCAACCTACAGCTCTACTGGACTTTCATTAGTTATCAGTTACAAGTCAGTCATCACTGGCTCTATCCCTTTCCATCCTCACAGCTGCTAACATTTCGCCATTTGGAAAGCTGAATGAAATGAGCCATTGAGTTGCCTGCCATTATTGCATCTGTCTGCTTGATAGCAGGACAGCAACGCTTCTGTATTACAGAAGCAGCATTAGCCATCTTGCACTCAAGCTCCAATACCATGATTCTCAACACATCCTGTTCCTGCCTGAATCCTGATACTATTTATGAAAGACTGCATTGCCATTTGGCATCAAACGAGCCTTTTATTCTAATAAAGCACCTTGTATCTGTAGATCTCCAAGCACTTTACAAAGGGGAAAATGGAGGTTTAGCCAGGGTATATGACTTATCCAAGATCAGAGTCATTGGTGGAGCTGGGAACAGCACTTGCTCTTATCACTGGACAATGCTGCATAGATATTAAACCAATGGTAACAGGAGGAAAGACTATGCAAACAGCCAGTACATATGAGACATACAGTAACTCCTCACTTAACGTCCTCCCGCTTAACATTGTTTCAAAGTTACGTCGCTGCTGAATTAGGGAACATGCTCGTTTAAAGTTGTGCAATGCTCCCTTATAATGTCGTTTGGCTGCCTGCTCTGTCCACTGCTTGTAAGATTCTGTGGAAGAGCAGTGACTTTACAAAGGAGCATTGCACAAGTTCCTCTTCTCCGCATCCTCCCCCTCCCTCCTAGAGCTTCCCCCACCATCAAACAACGTTTCGCGGCGCTTAGGACTTTCTGGGAGGGAGGGGGAGGAGCGGGGAAGCGCCACGTCTCCACTCCTCCCCCTCCCTCCCAGAAAGTCCTAAGCACCGCTAAACAGCTGTTTGGCAGCGCTTAGGACTTTGGGGGTGGGGGGAAGGGCAGGGATGCGGCTGCTCCGGAGAGGAGGTGGAGTGGGGGTGGGAAGAGGTGGGCCTGGAGTGGAGCGGGGACAGGAAGTGGCGGTCCTGGAGCATCCCCTGGCAAAGTTGGTGCCTGTTCTTTTCCGGGGAAGCTGCCGCTACTGCTGCAAAGGTGCTTCCTAGTGTCCTTGCCTGCAGCGGGCTGTGCCTGTGTGGGGTAAGCCAGGGACACTTCCCAACCACAGTACAGTACAGTACTGTACAGTATATAATGCCTTTTGTCTGCCCCAAAAAAATGTCCTTGGAACCTAACCTCCCGCATTTACATGAAATCTTATGGGAAAATTGGATTCGTTTAACATCGTTTCACTTAAAGTTGCATTTTTCAGGAACATAACTACAACATTAAGTGAGGAGTTACTGTAGTTCTAATACTATGATGATGGGTGTGCCATATAAGGGGGGCAGGTGAGGACAGAAAGAGGAGGGGAGAGAATCAGAGGGTCCCTTTTCTGACCTTTTTCTTTTCTGGAGATGTGTGGTTACTCTTGGTGTTCCCTTCTTCCACCTCCCGGTCACAGGTGAGAGGATCATGTCCAGGATCTGACTTCTGTCCACTCCCAGAATCCTGTTCAAAAGGCTTCCACCCCATCAGGTTGACTCCAGCTGCGCACCACAACTAAATGATCAAAGCAGAAATCTTAACGGACTAAGAACTATTTGGGGACCAGAACCTTACTCAATTCAAGTACCTCTGCAAAGCATTCTATGTACATACCCAACACTTAAAAAAATTTAGGGGAGGAAGGAAAGAGGAAATCTGCTGTCTAGTAGAAGCCACTACATTTCCATAGAGACAATTTAGCAAATATGATTAGCAGATATTAAAAGAGAAAGAAAATAATAAACTGCGTGTGTGACCTAAAATCAGGCTGGTGAAAGGTCCACAGCATTCCAGTGAAAAGGGTCCCCAGACTCTCCTAGGTGAAGAAGAAGACTGTTTTCTTTACACATCAATAACCATAGAACAGGCAGCACTAATGGAGTCCCCAATTGGAAACAAGGCTGTTAGGGCATGACTCTGAAGTATGTACTATTGTCCTACACGCATTAGAAATAAGTCATTCCAAAGGCAAAGCAGGAGTAGAAGTCTTCAGATTTAACAGAAATTTGTAACAATTGGGCCATGTCAAAAATTTCAAACAAGCTAAAAATTGCACCAGTAATCTGACCATAATCCATATCCAGGGATGTGCACCACTCACAGTCACAATGGTATGTAGAACAGTCTATAGCTGAATGTTTACCTTCATGGTGGGGTCCTTCTCCACTAGAGGGCGACAGTACACAGGCACAGGGACATTTTTCATGCGGGTGTCTTCCTGGCCACCATTGGGACTCAGCTGTGGGGGAAGAGGAGACAGAGAAAGACAGTACAAGGGTGTGATATGATTACAAGCCAGCTATAACAATAGAGCTATAGCCATAAAGGTGTAACAAAAAATTAGCCTTAGAAAGACCTTGCAGTTACTCACTGCCAGTGCCTGTGTATGCTTCATCACACACCTTGTATGGAATGAAGCCTCAAATGGCCTGGAACCAGTATACCTGTGAGACCACCTCTCTCACCATGATACACTGCCAGAATTATAGTATAACTCTAAGAGCATCCCAATGCAAGAGGGCCAAGGGCTCACTTTATCTGGTAGTGAGTGAGTGAGTTAAAGCTGGCATGACCAGTTCAGTGTACTCCAACTCACTAAGGTCATAACTTGTATCCAAAAAATGTCATATAAGCTATTAATAGAAATCACTGATCATTAATATTACTGTTTGGTGTAAGTACGGAACACAAATTCAAAATTACAAACATATTAGAAATTGTGTGTCCTGACAGGCAGGGCTAAAGTTATTCCACTCTAGACAAAGGGAGATGCCTTCCAGGTGGCTGAATGACATTCAATGTACATTAAGAGATAATGGGAATGCAAACAACATAGAAGATAAACAGGACCATCAAGACAGCAAGGGAGGAGATTGCAGGAAACAGAGTAATTTGCACTGTAGCAAACACCAGGGGATGGGAGGGAAGAAACCAGCATGGAGCTTCCTCCACCACCAGACTCCATGTTGCCTTCCTAATAGCTTAATGAACTTTACTTTGGTGGGTAACCTTCAGAAAAATTCACTAGGTTATAAAAGGAAAAAGAACCCCCAGTTATCTTTCACCTGAAACGACTAAGGAATTGGTGCGGTGGGAGAAGGGATAGCTCAGTGGTTTGAGCATTGGCCTGCTAAATCCAGGGTTGTGAGCTCAACCCTTGAGGGGGCCATTTAGGGAACTGGGGTAAAAATCTGTCTGGGGATTGGTCCTGCTTTGAGCAGGGGGTTGGACTAGATGACCTCCTGAGGTCCCTTCCAACCCTGATATTCTATGATTCTATGAGTACTTTGAACTTTGTAGGAGATCCTGACCATAGGAGTGGTCAGCTATCTTGCTGGAAGATGATAAGAATAAAGGCTTTAGATTGTTTTGTTAAGCCTTAGCTGCTAGAAAGCATTTTTCACTGGTATTTGCTTGTAACCATTTCTAACTCTACCCTTTATACTTGAACTCACTTAAAATCCAATCTCATACTGTTAATAAACTTGCTTTACTTTTAATCTAACCCAACCCAGTGCTGTGTTTGATTTAAAGTGAACGTGAACTCTAGTTAATGTGGCAAGCTGTTGGGATATTGTATCTTTAAAGGAACAAACAAACCTTAAATCTCTCTGAATGGTCCAAGAGAGGGCTGGACATTGCAGAGCACACGGTTTTGGAAAAAATTGGGATTGTGAGTGTGTTGCGGTCATCTTGCCAGGTGTAACCAGAGCGTGGCTGCCGGAATCAGAGCTGCTTAAACCACAGACACTCAGTGCAGGCTTGTCTGCTGGCTGGAAAAATCCAGACAAGAGCACCACACAGCAGAACCTTTTGAAGCACTTGGGGAGTTACAGGGCAGGCAATGACACAACCCCTTACTGGTCTAGATTGCCCCCAGAACGTGACATATGGTCAGCACAGACATTACTGGTATATTCTCCCTTGATCTAAGGAGAGCAGGTGGCTGGCAGAGCATTCTGTAAGGGCCCCAGGACACTGGAATGCCCTCCCACCCAGCTCCAAAGCAGCCTGGGGATTTGTCAATGTTCAGGGCCCACTGCAGGGCCCATTTCTGTCACCAGACCTTTGATGAGAGGTAGGTGGATTGAGGTGTAGGCCAACGTATTGGGGTGATGGTATTTGATCTTGCTGCTGGGCAGACCAGAGAGCTGACTGTGTTGTATCTGGGTTTGTAATTTTAAATAATTGGCAGGGCACTCAGAGCCTGTGTATGGACTAAATTGAAAAAATAAAGTAAATAGAAATAAGAATGGGCTCTAGTGGAGGAAGAATTATTGCTGCTTCCAGACTGAGTTCTTTCAGAAACTTCCATGCAAGAGAACTCCCCCTCCAATGACTGCAGAGGGCATATAGAAAGGATGAATTTGACCCAAGCTCACCAGACAGACAGCATGTGTCTACAGTATCTTTAATTCAAATGCTGTACCAATAAAAAGTATATTTACCAGTAGGGGGAGTTAGGTCTCTACTGGTTTCATTTGGGATTGTAATCACCTGTTCTTCCCCCTCAGCCTTGCAGCAAATGGTTCCTACCTGCTTGTACTTGGCGGGAAGGCTCCACCCACAGGCCTGTAAGCGACCGTCATCATTCCGCACGTGCTCTCGGACCTGGCGGTACTGCTCGCGCTTCTGTTCACGACGTGTGGATGACGTACAGTCACTGAGGAGAGAAGCAACAGTGTTACTTCTCAATCTATGGTTAAAAACAGAGGCAGAGGGTCAAGGAAGTGTTGCCATGGCAGGCGGAAGAAAAGCAGTCAGAGGTCAAAGAATACAAAGCAGGAAATAAAAATGTCTTTGACAAGAGAAAAGGAGGAGCAGGAAACAAGAAAGGTGGACCCAGGGAAGCCCTAATCTCTAGCTCCCTTCCATCTCACCCACTGTGGTAGGATAGGTCCTTGGGAACACTCCTAGAACTCTTCAGAGATGGAGAATCAGCTTTCTAGGAGACAAACATTCATGGGATAATAACCTATGATTATCAGCTTAGGTTCCTTTGCATTTTACTGACCCCATGACCTCCGCTGGAAGATATTCCAAGTCTCTCCTTCTTTCATTCCAATCTACTGTTTAATCTTTTCCACATTTAAAAACCCTCTCTGTTGGCTTGCTGAGAAGGTGAGCAATTCCTTTGAAACTGCAGAACAAGTGGCCAGCAAGTAGGGGATGCAAGCAGGGCCGAATTTCCAGTTAGGCACAGTAGGCACATGCCTAGGGGCGCTGGTGTTCTAGGGGCACCTAAATGTCAAAAGTGGGTTAAAGGTTAAAAAATTTAATACATACAGCTCCTCTGTGGGCAGCCAGGCTCCTGGCATGGGTTGGTGGCTTCCCAGCCTGTGGGGCTGGAGCAGGTGAGTGTCCGAGTCAGCCTGCCTGGGGGAGCTGAGCCATAGCTGGGCAGGGCGGCTGCTGAAGGTGCTGGGAACGTCCCAGTCCCTTCCCAATCTCGGCCGCCCCACTGCCTCCACCCCATGCTGGGAAGGGAAAGGGAGGGACGGGGCTATCGCCCCATTCACTTGCAAGGGCAGAGCTGTGGGAAGAAGTACAGTCCCACACTTGCACCTCGCCTGGGGCGGATGGGCTGCTCCCTGCCTTGGGCTGGGATCATCATGTGTGCTGGAGGATCTCATGCCTTCCTGGAGAGGCTATGTTTATATTTCTTTTTGTTTAATTTCTTACGGAAAACACGAAGGGAAGCTGTAGGCAGGGGGTGGGCTCTGAAGATGCTGTGCCTAGGAGTGCGTAAGGTGTAAATCTGGCCTTGTGTGCAGAAGTGACATGTCTTCATCTCCAGTTCAGAAGCCAAGAACATCACCTCCATGATGCTCCCAGTCCCAGCTGAGGTGAGGAATCAGGTTGTGGCGGTCACCAGGGTGGATAAAAATCAATTATTTTAAAAAAAAATCAGATTTTTTAAAATTTAAATTGGATTTATTTGATAAAATGCTTTTTGGGGAAAAAAACCTATCCAACGATAGTTTTAATTAAGATACATTATAGCTTAAAGATATCTCATCATGAAATAGGGATTATAAATTCTAATTCTATAGTATTAGACAATATATTCATGTAATGTTTAAGAAAAGTTTTGTAAATGAGTTCCAATAGTTCATGGATTAGGGACCCAATCTTATGGGATTCAAGGGGCTTCTGTATAGATTATTTAGGTTAATCTTTCTATCTACCCAATGGGATTCAGTGCTCGGTCTAGAAGATACCATCAGAGATGCTTAGTTTTACAGTTCTCAAACTGTGGATTTGTGTCTCCAGAGATAACATGCTTGTTAAAATCAAAAATGTTTTTAAATATATAAATAACATATAGAGGTGAGAAATAACAGACCTCAACGCTATTGTCCCTCTGCAAATTTGTGTACAGGTAGTCAATCCCTTACCTCTCTTTAAAAGTGCAAAGTTTCAAAAAGTTCAATGCATAGAAGATTGTTGGGGACTGAATAGATCTGGACAAGGAGAAGAAGTCTGGAGATAAATGTGAGAAGTTGGGGACAGGCAGTAGAACCAAAAGTGAAACTGTTTGAGCAGCATATTCCAAAAGGCTTGAAGTCTTTCTGAGTGTAGCCTTCATTGATTTGAGATCTACCATACCATTCTCTCACTAGAAGGGAAAACCTATAGTGGCAGCAGGGCATAAAAGAGACCCAGTTTGGGAATATTTTAATGAAGTTCCTCTACCTGTGGGCAAGCCAGGCATGTGTGCAAAATGCAAACAGTGCAAAAAAGAAATGCAAGGCCTGGTTTCCCGAATGAAACAACATCATGAGAAGTGTTCCTTCTCAGGAGGAAGCTGCATTGAAGATGATGAAAAGTACATGTCTGAACATGTAGGATCTTCAGGTTGGTAAACTTTTTTATTTCATGCTTCTTTCTTAAGGACTGCCTGTCTTCCTTCTGGACATGTTGGAGCAAAAATTATAGTTGTTACTCTATGGTACTCATTTTAGATGCAGTTGTGATAAAAAATAAATAGCTGAAATAGGCAGATCTTCCTTTTACAATTTCATCTTTAAAGTAGTACTGAGTGTCAGTGAATGCAATGAGTAATACTAAATGAGCAGTATTGTAATAATAATTAAATAACTGCATTTACTTATTTTGTCTGACGACTATCCACCTTCAAGATCACCATCATTTTCTATAGTTTCAGAGTTATCTGCCAATGATAGTGTTTCATTCACATCATGTATGTCACATAGTCTCAGTATATCACCTGTAGCAAAAAAAACTCCATCATCCAGAAACAACCATAGATAAGTTTGTGATAAGAACCAGCAGATTAAAAAAAAGAGATAATTGATGAAAAAATTGCCCAGTTTGTTTATGCAACAAATCTCCTTTCCATATGATTGAGAACCCACACTTCATTAACATGGTTCAGTCATTAAGACCAGGATACAGTCTACCCAACAGAGTAGATGTCGCAGACAAACTGCTGGATAAAGTGTATGAAAGAGAAATTGAGCAGTGTGCAAAAAGGTCTGGAGGATAAAATTTTTAATCTGAGTCTTGATGAGTGGAGCAATGTCCACAATGAAACCTGTTGTATGTGTTTGTCTGACAACAGAAGAAGGGAATGTTTTCCTTACAGAAACAATTGATACATCAGGAAATGCACACACAACAGAATACTTACAAGAAGTAGCAGTAAAAGCTATAACAAACTGAAAAAAAATTCAAATGTTTAGTATGCAGCGTGGTCACAGACAATGCTGCAAATGTATCCAAGATGAGAAGAAATTATTTAGAAGAGAGCAAAGAGACCTAAGCTAATAACACACAGTTGCAGTGCTCATTTGATGCACTCCTAGCCAAAGACTTCAGTGTTCCAGAAATAAAGGCTAATGTTGTTGAAATTGCAAAATACTTCCGTAACAACTACTTTGCAGCAGCTGCTCTGAAAAAAGTGGGAGGAACCAAGCTAACTCTCCCACAAGACGTGCAATGGAACTCAGTAGTGGACTGTTTTGAGCACTATATATCAAGAACTAGCCTAATCTGATGACGGTTTGTGAACAAAATCGTGAAAAATTGATGGCACCGTCGCAGCCAAAGTTCTCAACATTGGGCTTAAGAGAAAGTTGAACACATGCGGCGTACCCTGAAGCCTATTTCTGTAGCCTTGAACAAAATGCACGGAAATAGCTGTTTTATTGCTCATGCTGTTGAAATTTGGAAGGAACTCAGTGAGATCTTAAAAAGAGAAATACGCAATAACAAGGTTAAATTACAAGCATTAAAAAAAATGAATGGGATAAACACCATCTCCAGCTCATTTTCTTGCAAATATTCTCAATACTCGGTACCAGGGTCAAACCTTAACTGCTGAAGAAGAGGAGTTGGCTATGACATGGACATCCAGCAATCATCCCTTCATAATGCCAACTATAATAAACTTCAGAGCTAAGGGTGAACCATTCAAGAAATATATGTTTGCTGATGATGTTTTAAAGAAAGTCACATCAGTGAACTGGTGGAAGTCACTTAAACACTTGGATTCAGAGACTGTTGGAAGTGATAATCTCACTTTTAACAGCAGTAGCTTCTTCTGCCAATGTAGAAAGAATGTTTTCTTCCTTTGGACTAATTCATTCCAAACTGAGAAATCGTTTGGGACCCGAAAAAGCAGGAAAACTTGGTTTTTTTTCCAGATTATGAACGAACAGGAAAATGAAGGTGAAGACGACTGAGTTAGCTGCAGAAGCCAACATTTTAAGTTTCTCATGTTGACCTGGCTGACATAATCTATTTAATATTTTTTTTAATATTTCATTTATTTTTATGTTTATGTTTAACAAAAACAAACCTGATTTTAAAAAACTTGAATGTTTAAGTTCAAAAATTCATATGCTTGTTTTGTTAAAATATTATATGTTTGCTGTTGAAGAAAAAAAATCCAGAATACATAATGTTGTTGTTTTAGTTAAATAAAACAATTTAAGTGTCTGTCTGGTGATGTTCTCCTCCTAATACAGCATGGCAAGAAAATCCTCCAAATATTAATGATTAATCTGTTGAATTGGAGATAGTTCACCTCCCAATGATTTCATAAATAACTGCTTCAATTACCATTGGTAAATGAAATAACCAAACAATCATTCATTTTCTGATATAGCTATAAAACTAATCTGAAAAGTTTTCAAAATAAATCGCTTAAAAATGTATAGTGTGTACCTTCTAAAAATGAAACCTACATCAATCTCTGAGTTGTGAAGAATATGTATTAAGGTTATAACAACCAACAAGAATGCACTTTTATGTAGAAATCCATGATTAAATCAAGTCTTCCTGACTAGTGATTTAAATCATAATTTAAATCAATTTGATTTAAATCAAATCCACCCTGGCGGTCACCCTCTCATATGGGTCTCCCCTGAGACAGCACATCACGCTGTTTACTAAAGCCCAAATTGTGATTTTAATCACACAGATGTAAATCTGAGAAATTCCATTGACTCCAGTGGAGTTACTCCTGATTTACACTGGCATAACAGGGCAAAATTTGGCCTTTGGCTATATTTTACTAATAACAAAGGCTATTTGAACATCAGTTTCAACTCCCAATGGGTTGTTTTTATCATTCCAACGTACAAACAAGAGCAGCAAAAGAACACTCTGGACAGCATGAAACTAACAGGTATCTATAACCTAGAGAAGGGGTTCTCAAACTTCATTGCACCGCTACCCCCTTCTGACAACAAAGTCACTATATGACCGGGGGTGTGTGTGGGGGGCACAGCCCAAGCCCCGCCATCCTGGATGGCGGGAGAGGGGGCCATAGCCTGAGCCCCGCCATCCTGGATGGGAATGAAGCTCGGGCTTCAGCTTCAGCCCCAGGTTCCAACAAGTCTAATGCTGGCCCTGGCGATCCCATTAAAATGTGGTCGTGACCCACTTTGGGGTCCACAGTATGAGAACCGCTGACATAGAGCTTCACAGTCTAGAAAGAACCTCTACCATTCCTGATCCAGTGCACTTCCAACAAATCCCTTGTAAAGCTGCACAGGGAACAGCACATAATCCAAACTCCTTCCACAAAACACAACTCAAAAACTAAAAGCTGATAATCACAGACCACATGCAATATAAACAAAGAATTAAAAGTCCACTGTAGCAGAGGGCACAATTCTGCAGCAGCAACAGTTGAGTGGCCCTCTTCCAGCACTGTAAGTGTTAAAATCAAAAACTGTAGCCTGGGCAGTGCTGCTGAGAAAGCACCCAGGAGTCTCCAGTTGAGCCCTGGAGGGGACAGAGGAAAGAGGCTGGTGGTGGAGTCCTCAGTATCTCTACCAAAACCCTTTCTCATCCTCCCACATAGCCAGTGCAGACAATAGTGTTCAGGACTTGATCCAGATCTTGTGGGCAACTGAATCACAACAGGGCCACTTTGCTCCTGGCTCATCTAGGTGAAATCTCATCATGGCCTACGGAGCACAAGATAAAACCAGAGATCTCACATTTGGGAAGATAGAGAGCGTACAGCTAATCTGCTGAGCCTGCCCCTGGGAGAAGTGAGAGGTGAAAGGTCAGGTGGCTATACATAAGAGCCTGGCGAAATTCCACAGCTAAGTATAGAGTTAAACACCATCTTTAACAAGTAACACAGGCAGAGGATCCATCTTCTTCATGAAACTGATTAATGTCACATATAAGACACAGTCCTCTAAAAAAAAGCCCATTTTAAAACAATTTGGTTGCCACTTGGCTGATCCACAGAGAGATCTGGCTTTGAACATAGCAGGTGACTCACTCTTCAGGGAAGAATTCGAGGGTGCGGCTGCCAGAAGAGATCTGGCACATGGTATGACTGCGGCGTTGGCTGAACCCAGCTGCTGTTGGAGACTTATAGTGGATGTTCACTGATGGGTAGTTCCTCTTCGCAGGCGGGGGACTGGAGGAAGAGCTGAACAGGCGACTAAAGCTGGGAATGGAGAGAAGCCAACAAATAAGGAAAGAGAAGAGCAGAACGACAATCTGCAACACAGATTCAAAATACAGAAGAAACAAGCACAAGAACAGGAGTCCTGAAAATCCTTCCATCGAATTGCCCAGGTCTGAGTGCAGTGATCCTTAGCACTAGAGATGGGCTTATGTCTGTGTTTGGTTTCACCAGTGGCGGCTACCCTGTTCTGAATTAGTTATATTACGATTACTGTTCCTTGCTGTAAACTGATTCTGAGTACATGTGAGAGAGTCCATTCCACCTCTCCAGTCTCAGATGTAAGTAATCTCCACAGGATCTGTAAAACAAAAGCTATGTGTAGTTTAGATCTGATTTCCATTTTGCCTGGACCAATGATGTTTTTGGGATAGAGTGGTTCAGATAACAGCTTATATTTTTGGCTCATCTCTACTTAGATTCTGCTTCTTGTGCTTACAGGCTGGTGCCTAAAATAGTAACAGCAACACTATCCTCTTTTTAGTCTGCACAGACCATCCAGTAACTTACAATTGCCAAATGGTGGACTTCTTCTTCTCCTGGACAGATGGGTGCTCCCGGGAAGCTCTGAGGACAAATGTTTCAGACAACCATTAATTTCAGCATCAGACCAAGGAGATGTTTCCTTTTTTACCCAGCTTCAGGGCAGCTGGTTGGCTCCAGCTGCAAAGAGGGGAGGGGGCAGACCTGGGGTATGTCTACACTACGAAATTAGGTTGAATTTATAGAAGCCGGTTTTATAGAAATCGGTTTTATACAATCGATTGTGTGTGTCCCCACATAAAATGCTCTAAGTGCATTAAGTCGGCGGACCGCGTCCATAGTACTGAGGCTAGCGTCGACTTCCAGAGTGTAGCTATCCCACAGTTCCTGCAGTCTCCGCCGCCCATTGGAATTCTGGGTTGAGATCCCAATGCCTGATGATGCAAAAACAGTGTCGCGGGGGGTTCTGGGTACATGTCATCAGGTCCCTCCCCCTCCGTCAGAGCAACGGCAGACAATCGATTCACGCCTTTTTACCTGGGTTACCTGTGCAGACAACATACCACGGCAAGCATGGAGCCCGCTCAGCTCAGCTCACCGTCACCATATGTCATCTGGGTGCCGGCAGACGTGGTACTGCATTGCTACACAGTAGCAGCTCCTTGCCTTTTGGCAGTGGATGGTGTATTACGACTGATATCCGTCGTCGTCGTACTCCTCAGTGAGTTCAGTCAGACGCACCTGGGCAGACATGTTTTGTCTCCTGGAGACTCAGTCCTGCCGGCAGTTCTATTGAACCGTCTTGACGATGATGGCTAGCAGTCGTAATACAGCATTTTCTGCCAAGCACCCAGAAGATGCCGATGGCTATCAGTCATGCTGCACCGTCTGCTGCCAGCTTAAGATGTAAAAAATAGATGGACCAGATTTGTTCTGTATTCATTTGCTTCCCCCTCCCTCCGTGAAATCAACGGCCTGCTAAACCCAGGGTTTTGAGTTCAGTCTTTGCGGGGGGGCCATTCTGTGTGACAGTTGTTTGTGTTTCTCCCTGATGCACAGCCACCTTTGTTGATTTTAATTCCCTGTAAGCCATGTCGTCACTCGCCCCTCCCTCCATCAGACAATAGTTTCACACCTTTTTTCAGCCCAGACGCCATAGCACTGGGATCATGGAGCCCGCTCAGATCACCGTGGCAATTATGAGCACTATGAACACCACGCGCATTGTCCTGGAGTATATGCAGAGCCAGAACATGCCAAAGCAAAACCAGGTGAGGAGGCGATTACAGTGATTGCAGCGCGGCGACGAGAATGATGAAGAAATTGACATGGACCTCTCACAAAGTACAGGCCCCAGCAATGTGCAAATCATGGTGTTACTGGGGCAGGTTCATGCCGTGGAACGCAGATTCTGGGCCCGGGAAACAAGCACAGACTGGTGGGACCGCATCGTGTTGCAGGTGTGGGATGATTCCCAGTGGCTGCGAAAGGGCACTTTCATGGAACTTTGTGACTTGCTTTCCCCTGCCCTGAAGCATCAGAATACCAGGATGAGAGCAGCCCTCACAGTTGAGAAGCGAGTGGCGATAGCCCTGTGGAAGCTTGCAATGCCAGACAGCTACCGGTCAGTCGGGAATCAATTTGGAGTGGGCAGACCTACTGTGGGGGCTGCTGTGATCCAAGTAGCCAATGCAATCAAAGACCTGCTGATATCAAGGGTTGTGACTCTGGGAAACGTGCAGGTCATAGTGGATGGCTTTGCTGCAATGGGACTCCCAAACTGTGGTGGGGCGATAGACGGAACCCATATCCCTATCTTGTCACCGGAGTACCAAGCCACCAAGTACATAAACCACAAGGGTACTTTTCAATGCTGCTGCAAGCCCTGGTGGATCACAAGGGACGTTTCACTAACATCAATGTGGGATGGCCGGGAAAGGTACATGATGCTCACGTCTTCAGGAACTCTGGTCTGTTTCAAAAGCTGGAGGAAGCGACTTTCTTCACGGACCAGAAAATAACCGTTGGGGATGTTGAAATGCCTATCGTTATCCTTGGGGACCCAGCCTACCCCTTAATGCCATGGCTCATGAAGCCGTACACAGGCAGCCTGGACAGTAGTCAGGACCTGTTCAACTATAGGCTGAGCAAGTGCCGAATGGTGGTGGAATGTGCATTTGGATGTTTAAAAGCGCGCTGGCGCAGTTTACTCACTTGGATAGACCTCAGTGAAGCCAATATTCCAATTGTTATTGCTGCTTGCTGTGCGCTCCACAATATCTGTGAGAGTAAGGGGGAGACATTTATGGCGGGGTGGGAGGTTGAGGCAAATCGCCTGGCCGCTGATTACGCACAGCCAGACATCAGGGCGGTTACAAGAGTACAGCAGGGCGCGGTGCGCATCAGAGAAGCTTTGAAAACGAGTTTTGTGACTGGCCAGGCTACGGTGTGAAACTTCTGTTTATTTCTCCTTGATGAACCCTCTGCCTCCCTCCCCCCCCCCCCGGTTCACTCTACTTCCCTGTAAACTAACCACCCTCCCCTCCCCCCTTCGAGCACCACTTGCAGAGGCAATAAAGTCATTGTTCCTTCACATTCATGCATTCTTTATTAATTCATCACACAAATAGGGGGATAACTGCCAAGGTAGCCCAGGAGGGGTGGGGGAGGAGGGAAGGAAAAGGACGCACTGCAGTTTAAAACTTTACAACTTTAACCCTTATTGAAGGCTAGCCTTCTGATGCTCAGGCAATCATCTGGGGTGGAGTGACTGGGTGGCCGGAGGCCCCCCACCGCGTTCTTGGGCGTCTGGGTGAGGAGGCTATGGAACTTGGGGAGGAGGGCTGTTGGTTACACAGGGGCTGTAGTGGCGGTCTCTGTTCCTGCTGCATTTCCTGCAGCTCAACCATACGCTGGAGCATATCAGTTTGATGCTCCAGCAGCCGGAGCATCGACTCTTGCCTTCTGTCAGCAAGCTGACGCCACCTATCCTCTTCAGCCCGCCACTTGCTCTCTTCAGCCCACGATTCAGCCCGCCACCTCTCCTCTCATTCATATTGTGCTTTTTTGCACTCTGACATTGACTGCCTCCACGCATTCTGCTGTGCTCTGTCAGCATGGGAGGACATCTGGAGCTCCGAGAACATATCATCCCGAGTCCGCCATTTTTTCCTTCTAATCTTCACTAGCCTCTGTGAAGGAGAAACATTTGCAGCTGGTGGAGGAGAAGGGAGAGGTGGTTAAAAAGACATATTTTAGAGAACAATGGGTACACTCTTTCACATTAAATTTTGCTGTTCACATTACACAGCACATGTGCTTTTGTTACAAGGTCGCATTTTTCCTCTTATATTGAGGGCCTGCCGGTTTGGTGTGAGAGATTACTCACGCAGTGCCAGGCAACAGATTCCGGCTTGCAGGGAGCCATGGTAAGCCACAGTCTTTTGGCTTTTTAACCTTCTTAACACGTGGGAATGGTTTCAAACAGTAGCGCCCTCATTTCCCATACCAAGCGCCCGTTGGGTTGGCCATTTAAAATGGGTTTGCAATGTAAAAGGAGGGGCTGCGGTTTCTGGGTTAACATGCATCACAAACCCAACAATCCCCCCCACACACCCAATTCTCTGGGATGATCACTTCACCCCTCCCCCCACCGCGTGGCTAACAGCGGGGAACATTTCTGTTCAGCCGAGCAAGAACGGGCACCTCTGAATGTCCCCTTAATAAAATCACCCCATTTCAACCAGGTGACTGTGAATGATATCACTTTCCTGAGCATAACAAAGGGAGATAAGGAATGGATGTTGTCTGCATGCCAGCAAACACCGGGACCATACGCTGCCATGCTTTGTTATGCAATGATTCCAGACTACGTGCTACTGGCCTGGCGTGGTAAAGTGTCCTACCATGGCAGATGGGATAAGGCAGCCCTCCCCAGAAACCTTTTGCAAAGGCTTTGGGAGTACATGAAGG
Source organism: Malaclemys terrapin pileata (assembly GCF_027887155.1). Lineage (NCBI taxonomy): Eukaryota > Metazoa > Chordata > Testudines > Emydidae > Malaclemys > Malaclemys terrapin. The sequence continues at coordinate 48,392,216 of NC_071514.1, forward strand.
AGAGCTTTCTGGAGATGTCCCTGGAGGATTTCCGCTCCATCCCCATACACGTTAACAGACTTTTCCAGTAGCTGTACTGGCCGTGATTGCCAGGGCAAATTAATCATTAATCATTAAACACGCTTGCTTTTAAACCATGTGTAATATTTACAAAGGTACACTCACCAGAGGTCCCTTGTGTGCCCTCAGGGTCTGGGAGCATGCCTTGGGTGAGTTCGGGGGTTACTGGTTCCAGGTCCAGGGTGATAAACATATCCTGGATGTTGGGGAAACTGGTTTCTCCGCTTCCTTGCTGTGAGCTATCTTCATTGTCTTCATCACCATCTTCCTCGTACCCCGAACCCGCTTCCCTGTTGCGTGATTCTCCATTGATGGAGTCAAAGCACACAGTTGGGGTAGTGGTGGCTGCACCCCCTAGCATGGCATGCAGCTCCGCGTAGAAGCGGCATGTTTGCGGCTCTGCCCCGGACCTTCCGTTTGCCTCTCTGGCTTTGTGGTAGGCTTGCCTTAGCTCCTTTCACGCGGCACTGTTGTGCGTCCCTGTTATGGCCTCTGTCTTTCATGGCCTTTGAGACTTTTTCTAATATTTTGCCATTTTGTTTTCTGCTACGGAGTTCAGCTAGCACTGATTCGTCTCCCCATATGGCGAGCAGATCCCATACCTCCCATTCGGTCCATGCTGGAGCTCTTTTGCGATCCTGGGACTCCATCATGGTTACCTGTGCTGATGAGCTCTGCGTGGTCACCTGTGCTCTCCACGCTGGGCAAACAAGAAATGAAATTCAAAAGTTCGCGGGGCTTTTCCTGTCTACCTGGTCAGTGCATCTGAGTTGAGAGTGCTGTCCAGAGCGGTCACAATGAAGCACTGTGGGATAGCTCCCAGAGGCCAATAACGTCGAATTCTGTCCACACTACCCCAAATCTGACCCAAAAAAGGCCGATTTTAGCGCTAATCCCCTCGTCGGAGGTGGGGTAAAGAAACCAGTTTAAAGGGCCCTTTAAGTCGAAAAAAAGGGCTTCGTCGTGTGGACGTGTCCAGGCTTAATTCGATTTAACGCTGCTAAATTCGACCTAAACTTGTAGTGTAGACCAGGCCTTGGAGTCCTCCATTCAAGAATTTATTCTGGCAACATGATTCAAATGATGACACGGACAAAAGGAGCTGAGGTACAGCCATCTCCAGTAATGAAAGAGACTGGAGTAGATTGTGTCTCTATGTGTGTATGATGTGGAAACAAATGCTGTCAATTTAAAGTGGTATCAGTGGTATCAGCTCAAATCACTACCAGGGCCACAGTCAGCCCCTGGTAATTGGGGGCTCAGACATTGTTTTCATTTTTAGCTGCAGCCACAGAGATTCATTAATCAGGGGCCATCTTTACTCCTCATGTTATACTTTCCCATGTTACTTTCATGTTACATGTTACTTTCCCATGTTATAAGGCACATACAGGGAACTCTGCAAGATTCACCTTAGCCAGCAGGACCAACCCTAAACACAACCACTCAGGGCCTCCATGTAACTTTGACAACTCACACTCTCATTCTCAACCCCAGCCCCAGCTACAGGAACCAGAAGAGCAGGTTTTAAGCATCAGAGACCCCGCTATGTTCTGAGAACTTTCAGCAACTCACAACCTAATTTCTTTATTTGGGCCCCACAAATTGTAAGGTCCAATCTACAGGCCAAACGTGTGACCAGATTGTGCCCCCCCTCCTATTGTACAGGAACTCCCAGCCTCACCTGATCATCTCTGTCCACCTGACAGCTTCCTGTAGCTCCATTAGCCTCTCTTTGTACTGGTTGCGCTCCATCAGGACACGGGCCATCTCTACACGGGTAAAGCGGCGGCGCTGGGCTATGGGAATGTTGTCCTGCAGGGGGGAGGAGCACTGCTTCAGCCAACAAGAAATGGAAGGGGGTTGAGGTTAGTAACGAGGAAGTCAGGAGATGAAAGACACAATTGTCAGTTGTCTGCCTATCTTGTTTAATGTTTCCCCTCCCACCTGAGGCTCTAACTGTAGCCAAATGGCTTCAACAGCAGTTTGGGGATAAAAATCAGGGAGCACCATATAACAGCATTTGTTCATAAGATGGGGAAGAGATGGGAGGCATCCTGCTCATTTTCAATAAGAAGAGAAAATGGTAGGGCAGGGGGAACTGCTGCAACTGATCACCTGGCATGACTGCACTCACCTGCTCCCTCTCTCAAAGTCTGGCTGATTCTCTGGGGAGGATACCAAGGAGGCACTTCCTCCCACTAACCACTGTGCAGCATGAGGAAAAGGACATGGTCAAAATTCCCACGTGCAGTAATTCCCCAGCTAACCAGTGCTAAAGGCTAAAAGTTAGGATGGAGCACAACAAGCATCTTGGGTTAGAACGGGTGCTCAGCTACCAGGACCGGGAAGGAAAAGGCATCTGTAAGGGGAGGATAGAACGTTGCGCATGATTCACTAGACACAGACCTGGAAGAAACATGGGCTCATAGTCCTTGCATTCAAAGAGCTCCCTAGCACTAGGCTTTTACAGACTGAAATATACTAAGTGGTTCTAGTGGCTCAACCCTCAAAATCTAAAATTCCAATGTTCTTAGTGGTTACCTGTCAAGTTAGAAAAAATGAGTCACTGAAAATGCAAGGCACATGTAATCACTGACATCTGAAAAACAAGAGAATTTCTGTGGGGCTCAGCAGAATTTCCTGCCATATGGAGATTGTTCAGGTAAGATGTCCAGCAAGTTACAAGCGCCGGGCTCAAGCTGGTTAGTTCCTCTCTGCCAACTCCCAGTAAGAAAAGGTTACTGATTGTAACTGGTTCTTCAAGATGTGATGCAGATGTGTATTCCACCGACACCCAGCACACCAAAGCCAGAGCCTCTTGCCTAGCAGTACCCGTAGAGGGGTGGTGCTCATGGCTGTGGCTCCTGGGGCCCTGGCTATATGAGGCAGCACTGCCCTGATCTCCCTCAATTCCTTCGCACCGAAATCCCATGAGAGGAGACTCCGATGCAGAGGGGATGGAGGGTGGGTCATGGAACACATGTCTGCATCACACCTTGAAGCACCACAATTACAGTAAGTAACCATTTCTTCTTCGAGTAGATGCAGACATGTATTCTGCTTAAGTGACTCATGAGCAGCACCCCAATCCAGACAGGGCTCCGAGTCTACTGAAATAAAGATCACAGGATTGCCCTTCTGAGGCTTGTGCCTGCTCTGGAAGATGCGGTAATAGCACAGTGGTCCATAAATGCATGTATGGATGACCACATGGCGGCCCTGCAAATGTCCAGTATGGAAATGTCACTGAGGAACACTATCAGTGTCGCTTACACTCTCCTGGATGAGCCAATATCCGCTGAGGAGGTGCAGCTGAAGTTCTCTCACATGCAGCCCTAATACAAGATTTTATCCATTTAGAGATGGTCTTTGCAGAGACCGCTTGCCCCTACTTGCAGTCCGCATATGACACAAACAGACAAGGCAAAACACGAAACCTTTTAGTCCTGTCTAGATAAAAGGCTAGACATTGCCTGACCTCCAGAGTATGAAGGCGTGGTTCTTCCAGGGAAAAGTGCGGCTTAGGGAAAACACCACCTGATTCAGATGAAACAGAGACCACCTTGGATAAAAACTTTGGCTGTGGTCACAGCATTACCTTATCCTTGGAGAATGGAGTATCGCCATGGCATTGGAAAAAACTGACTTCCCTTGAATCGGGGGATGGAATGCTGATATTGCTGCCAAATGCACTCTCAGTGAACTGAGCGCAGGCCCGATTTCTGAAAATGTAACAGGTACTCCAAGATGTTCTGGATGGAAGCCTCTGCTGGTTGGATCCCATGGGCCAAGAACCCCAACAAGAACCATTTCCATTTTGCTAAGTAGGTCGTCCTACTGGAGGATTTCCTTCTGTTGAGTAGGACTTGTTGGACAGCATCCAAGCACTGTTCTTCCTCTTCAATTTAGCCATGACGTGCAGGGAGCTGATCGCAGGATGAAGGGTGCAGCTGTGGTTCTGAGCAAGCAAGTTGGGATGGAGAGGAAGCGATATAGGAGGTTGAATTGACAGAGCGAGGAGATCTGAGAACCAGCACTGTGTCAGCCATCCTGGAGCAACGAGGATGAGCTTGGCCCACACTGCTTTGAGCTTGAGGATGACCCGAGGAATGACTGGAATAGGTGGAAAGCATACAGAAGAGTCAATCACCAGCTGCAGTGGAAGATGTTGGAGGGAGCCTGGGTGAAGGCCATGTCGAGAGCAGAATAGCCAACACTTCCTGTTTTTCCTCATCAAAAATCGGTTGATCCTGGGGGTACCCCATGTTGCAAAGACAACCCAGAGAACGCTCTCCTTCAGAGATCACTCATGGCTCAGGGAGAAAACCCTGCTGAGATGGTCCATTAAGACGATTATGCTCCCCTGGCAAATGGGTTGCTACTTGAGTGATGTCTCCTCAATGCAAAATTGCCACAGGTTGATCGCCTCCAGGCAGAGTAACTTGGAATGTGCCCCCCCATGCTTGTTCACATAGTACATTGCAGTGGTATTGCTGGGGAGTATGTGAACCACTGTGTGTCGGATGTGGTCTCAGAAGGTACAACATGCATTGTGGATGGCCCAAAGTTCCAACACATTGATATGGAGTGAAGCTTCCTGTTCCGACCACAGGCCCAGCACCCTCAACGGGTCCAGATATGTCCCCCAACCCAGAAGGGAAGTGTCAGTAACAACAGACTTGGTCAGGGGCAGCCTCACAAAGGGGACTCCTTGGCACATGTTGCGAGGGTAATTCCTGCAAGGAATCCAGGACTGGTGGAGGAAGGTGAAGCAACCTGTCCACAGAATGCAAGGCAGGGCAGTAGACCATCCTGAGCCACATCTGAAGAGGGTGAAGGCCCAGCCTGGTGAACTGGACCACTTGCATGCAAGCGGACATATGGCCCAACAGGCTCAGACATACGTGGACTATCATGGAAGGCTGAGATTGCACACTGAGGCAGAGCCGTTGAATTACCTTGGTTGGTCGGCAAGAAAGCCCTCACCCCCGTGGAATCTAACAGGGCCCTGATGAACTTGATTTTTTGAGTAGGAGCCAAGATTGACTTTGCAGTGTTTAAAATGAGTCCCAGACGGTTGAGCAAACGCAATGTGGTGTCAACGTGGGCAAACACCTCTTCTCTGGAGCTGCCCTTCAGCAACCAGTCATCAAGGTATAGGAACTCCCTTCCTCCTGAGATATGCATGACCATCATCATGCATTTGGTAAAGACTCAGGGGCCAGAAGAGAGCCTGAATGGGAGAACCATATAGTGGAAGTGACATTTTCCTATCACAAAATGCAGAAATTTCTTGTGGTTCAGTAGAATTGCCACATGAAAGTAAGTGCCCTGAAGGTCCAGAGCAGTGAACCAGTTGTTCTGAGACAGTGCGGCGAGGACAACCGATAGAATGACCATGCAGAATCTCATGTGCTTGATAAATTTGTTGAGGCCACAGAGTTTGAGAATCTTGCCTTGAATTTCAGTATCAGGAAGTACTGGAAGTAAAAACTGTGCCCCCGGTGTTCCGGCAGAACCTCCTCCACCACTCCCGTCTTCAAGAGAGAGCTGACCTGTTTGATGAGAAGGTGAGAGAGGGCCCTGCAGAGGACGGGGAAGGGATGTGGGAAGGAGACATGGAGGTGAACTGGATTGCATAGCCTGATCTGATACTGTCTAGGACCCAGCTGCTGGAGGTAATCAAGTCCCAAGCATTGTAAAAGGGGATGGAAAGGGCGGGGTAGTGACTGGATCAATGCTCCAGAGGCTGGAACCGGAGTCAATAGTATCAGGTTTCTGCCCTTCCCACTTGGTACCAGGAAAGGATCAGAGATACCCCAACCATCCTGTGAGCCGGCGCCAGTTCACACTTTTCCTGGGGGAGGCAGAGGAGTCACCCCACGACCTGGAGCAATCCCGATTGGTCTTATGAGACCTCTTCCTTAGCACTGATGACAGAGAACAGCTCCGCCATCTCTTGGGAGAGGCAGCAGTGCTCTCTGAGCCCGAGGGTGATGTTCAGTCCAAGGAGGCCTTGGTACTGGATCAGGCTGCATGGCCCGTTCAAGCAGGAGCTGCTTGACGCAAAGGTCCCGCGCCACCTGAGTCCAGTTCTTGAACGATTTACAAATCAAACAATGCTCTTTAAGGTGGGCTTGCCGAGACAAAGCAGGCACTGTGTGTGAGATTGCTGTTGGAAATTGCCCCTCCACACAAAGGACAGTGTTTAAACCCCAGTGAGCGCATCACCAGGGGACACTAGCTATTAACTACCACTAACTAACTAACTATATACAATAAACTAGGCTAAGATTAAATGCGAGGTTGGGAGTTTACAACCACACAGAGCTCTGACTTCAGCCACGGGTGGTGAGAAGGAACTGAAGGGGATCGGGGCAGCACTGCCTCACATAGCCAGGAGAGGGACCATGAGTACAGTAACTCCTCACTTAACGTTGTAGTTATGCTCCTGAAAAATGTAACTTAAAGTGAAACGATGTTAAACTAATCCAATTTTCCCATAAGATTTAATGTAAATGCAGGGGGTTAGGTTCCAAGGAAATTTTATTGGGGTAGATAAAAGGCATTATATACTGTACAGTATTGTACTGTGGTTGGGCGGTGCCCCGGCTTACCCCACACAGGCACAGCCTGCTGCAGGCAAGGCCACTAGGAAGCACCTTGCGCAGCAGCAACGGCAGCTTCCCCCAGAAGAACAGGCGCCAACTTTGCTGGGGGATGCTCCAGACACCACTCCACTCCAGGCCCACCTCTTCCCACCCCCACTCCACCTCCTCTCCGGAGCACCCCACATCCCCACTCCTCCCCCGCCCTCCCAGAAAGTCCTAAGCGCTGCCAAACAGCTGTTTGACAGCGGGGGAAGTGCTGGGAGGGAAGGGGAGGAGGCCGAGAAGAGGAATTTGTGCAATGCTCCCTTTTAAAGTCGCTGCTCTTCCACAGAATCTTACAAGCAGTGGACAGAGCAGGCAGCCAAACGACGTTATAAGGGAGCATTGCACAACTTTAAACAAGCATGTTCCCTAATGGAGCAGCAATGTAACTTTGAAACAACGTTGAGCAGGAGGATGTAAAGTGAGGAGTTACTGTACTCTAAGGGTAATGCTGGGCAAAGGTCTCCGACTCCAGCTTCAGCTTGCTGGGTGCACATACCTAAATGGAATACACATCTGCATCTACTCAAAGAGGAATCTCAATGTCTCCGTTTGTAAATGGCCAAGGTCCCCGCTCCCTGCCAACAACTTTCTGTCTGATTCCCTGAGGAGGATAACATAAGTAGGCCTTCTTTTAGTAGAGGCAAGTATGGCTGTTGTGGGCTGGTGTATCTGCATATGGACCAGAAAAGGGAAAAAGATCTTACATGCTACACTCCCCTCAGGGGAAGGGAAATGAGAGCAATGCATGATAAGTAGCAAAGACCTCCATGACAGCTGGGGAAAAAGGCTGCCTACCGGAAACCTTAAATATGTTGGAATCATGCTACCAGGAAGCAGCATTGAGTTTTGTCTATAATTGTTGATATCCCCATTTCATCCCAAAAGGCTGATGTAACTCTTTTGGATGGTGCAGCACTACACCAAAATGGGCTAGTGGAAACTAGCAATCTAAAGCCCTGCCTTCTTCTCCTTGAAATTCACTCATCTGAGTGGCAGACAGAGGAAGTATGTAACTGAAGAGGAAATTACTATTAAAAAATCTAGTGGGAGTTGCATTTTATTTTATTTTTTTAAAACACAGGACTATTAGCACAGCTCAGCTCAAAAAAGAACCCTTCATCCAGCATTCACAGGAGTTATTTGCAAACTTGCCATGAACTCAAAGCTTTCAATAGGCTAAATTCATCTCTGGTGTAACTCCAGTTAAGTCAATGGAATTACACTAGTGATTAATTTGGCCCAATACTTTTCAGCCAATAAGAGCAGAATGCCTTTTCTGTGTGCTAGGGTGGAGAGAGGAGGTGGATCAGATTTCCTGTCACATAAGAGGTGATATTTCCAGGTGTATTTCTATCATTCCCTAGTTTGTCTGGTTTTTGGCTACATCTGGGCTAGGTTGAAAAACTGGAAATTCCTAACCTTAGCAAAAAACACCCAAAGAAATGACCACAGAACCATTGGACTGGACAGAATGGAGTAGATCGCTGGTCCCCCTCCTCTGGCATCCTGCATCTGGCAGTGGCCAATGCTAGATAGTTCAAAAAAATTATGAAAAAAAGGAGTGTAAAAAAAGTTTTCTGTCTCAAAATTGGGTGAATGTAAAGCCTTTAGGTTAAAATGGTTATTGCTATGGAACTGGCTAGAGTTTTCAGATCAGTGCAAGAGACACTGCATAAAATCCTTTCAGGCTACAACATAACTAACATCATCAGACAAGCTCATCTGTGTAAGCAATATGATAATGGACTCCAGCAAAGATTGTCCAGTTAAACTGATTGCAATTTGAATAAAGAGGAAAATTAGATGCTATGGGAGGAACACACTGAAGAGGGCATTATTCTAGCAATGCTGAACAGAGTACTGATATACTCTGAAACCACCTCTTTGAACAGCAGGTACCCTGAGGACACGATGAGCTTAGTCACTGAGAAGCGATTCTCCCTGCCAGCCTATGATTTGACATAAACAGGCATATACAGAGGAAATCACATGCTGGACCCAGTTGTTGGCAATATTCATAGAATCATAGAATATCAGGGTTGGAAGGGACCTCAGGAGGTCATCCCCCTGCTCAAAGCAGGACCAATTCCCAACTAAATCATCCCAGCCAGGGCTTTGTCAAGCCTGACCTTAAAAACCTCTAAGGAAGGAGATTCCACCACCTCCCTAGGTAACCCATTCCAGTGCTTCACTGCCCTCCAGGGGCAGGGATAGCTCAGTGGTTTGAGCATTGGCCTGCTAAATCCAGGGTTGTGAGTTCAATCCTTGATGAGGCCATTTAGGGATCTGGGGCAAAATCAGTACTTGGTCCTGCTACTGAAGGCAGGGGGCTAGACTCAATGACCTTTCAAAGTCCCTTCTGGCTCTAGGAGATAGGATATCTCCCTTTAAAAAAAAAAAAAAAAAAAAAAAATTCAGCAGTAACAACCTAGGGTTGGCCAGCTTTGCCCTCATTATCAACAAGGGCAGAGCGATCTGTATCTCAGTGACTTTGAGCTAAAATTCAGATAAAGTAATACAGAACAAGAATATTAACCCCTTCCCCCACAGGCATTTTAATAATGTAATATACCAATTCTGTACAGAGATAGCTGCTTACATCCTCCACCTCTTCTCTGGGTTCTCGTCGGGCAACGATCACTTCAGATTTCACTCTAGAAAACAAGAAGAAATCAAACAAACCAGAAAGTAATATGTTGGCAGCTGTTGCTGGACAGATTCTAAGTCACCCTTTGGAGAACTATACATAAAAGAGTATGAAAGTATAGAATATATTTACCAAGCCTCTTTCCCACTGTGACCTGTACAAACAAGCCACCATGGGCCTGATTCTGACAGTCTTACTCATGCTAAGTAGTACCTTACTCTGTGAATAGTTCCACTGAAATCAATGGGTCTACTTGCGGAGCAAGGGACCTTTTGACTTCTGCAGGATCCATTCCTGCTTCCTCCTAAGATATGTATAAGTTATGACTAGGAGTGTCATGTGTGATGTTTGTGCAACTGGGCATTACTCCAATGCACTTTGTGAACATCTCACACCAATTGTAATATGCTTATCTCAAAGGGACACTGTCCAGTAGTTTAGACATAACATTTAGGATTTGGTTTTAAAGGGGTTTTATAAAACATCATATGAATAGCAATGTTTTCATTTTTTATTTCAATGATAAATCATTTAAAAAGAAACATTCCTCTGCTGGGTTTACAACCCCAACACTGAAGTGCTGGGCCAAAGTGAAACTAACCAAAAGAAGTATGAAACTAACTAGTCTAATGTCATTGCACAAGCCAATTGATGTGAAAAAAAGCAAAAATCCAGTATAAATAGCAAAGAATACATCGGATTTTTTTAAAGTACTGAAGTTTAGGTAACCTAAAGGATTCCTAGTAAGACATGGTAACAAGTTTATTTAACCTTACAGTATCCCTTTAAAACAATGTACTCTCCACAAGATATAAGCATAAGCAAGTCTACATTCTGTATTTGGTAACCAATTCCCATCTGAGAGAAGCAATGAGGTCTGCAGTATGCCCTGAGAAATCACAATACAATTGGGATTTACCTAATCAGCCACTGTGCAACCATTAAATAGGAAACATAGCCCAATATACAGCCTCAGGGTTTTTCTTAAAAGAAAACTTCCCTCTTGATATTCATAGCAAATAACTTTGGATGAAGTTAACATGATTATCCCATATTAGTAATACTGGCAGTGCACTGATATGGCAGTAAAGTAGGGCTACTATAATTTCAGGCTACTGAGAGTACGTTCCTATTTCTAAGAGTACCAGTGACTTTTTTCTCAGTGAGGTTCGTTTCTCTGCAACCTCTGATGTTCCCAGGGCCCTGATGTAACTTTCAGTCCACAGGCTCCAAGATTTCAGTCATTCCTGAGCTATAATAGCGGACCAGTCAATTTCCATTCCACGGAGAAACAGTTTGTATACAAACGTGAACTGTTCTTAACCAGGAAAAATATATTGGACTGTTGATAAAAAATTCACTGTCCAACAAAACAAAACCAACAAATGTTTAACCGATCATACCATGTTCCTGGCCTTCTCATTTTAAATAGAGGGTGCCTTGATGCAGTGAAAAAGATTTTAATACACAAGATCATTCCACTACAACAATAGTGGGGGAAGGAAGACTGAAAAGATTTTAATAAAATGTTTAATGCATTTTTAGGAGAGCTTTAGTTTAAAGTATCTACAGTGAAGTTTATGTCTACTTGAATTACATCACACCTTACTCAAAGAAGACAATGGTTCCTTTTTGAATTTCAGTCATCTTGGACAATAAAAAGAAACTAGTCTGTATCGTTTTTGTTACTAATCTGGTTCTCGTACTTAGACTGGCAGGGAAAAAAGGAGGTGCTCTTCCAGGCTCTGCCCACAAAATAAGCTCCACCCAAAATGAGATGCCATTCACAGTAGATTGTGCAGATGTTCAAAATATGAACGTGCAGCTCTGAGCTCCATTGGACTCCTTGTGCTTGACTCCCCTCAGAGGGGTTGCAGTATGATGATAGGCTCTGCTAGGTTCCTGGGGGTTGGCTCCCACTTGATTAGGGGAAAATAATAAATGGTGGTATCTCCCAAATGCCACCCACTTATGGCACCAAAATGAGATGTCACTCTCAGTCAACTGTGCAGATCTGTGACTCTCCACCTCATTCTGAGCAGGAGGGAGTAAATAGTTAACAATATTGACATTTAAATATCATTACTCGGCATCTGAGATAACCCTCTAATGAAATGAATGGGGCAGTTCAGCCCTCTGAGAGCTATTGTTCCAGACTCTTGGCATTCTCATATAGACATCTCTGCTGTGGTTGCAGTCTGGTCACATTTCTGAAGTTTTCTTCTGAACCATAACAGCTAGAGATTCTTTGAAAGTGAAAGCTGAGATTCTGGAGACAGCAGCTTCAAAAAGGTGCTGCACAACATAAGGGCATGTGCCAGTTGTGTCCAAGCCCTGGAATAACTGGTTTTAAACACTGCTGGGAAATGTTAAAATCTAACAAAAAAAGTTCTCATGCAACTAAAAAAAAAAAAATGAATAAATTTTTTTTTTTACTTAAAAAGCAAGAAAATCAATTTTCATATCTAAGACAGGAGGTACCCTTGAATTCCAATCATAAATTCCACGAGGGAAAATAATTAAGCTGACAGCAGAGGTGTATGAATTAGCTAGGGTTTTTTGTGGCCTTTCATAGAATCATAGAATATCAGGGTTAGAAGGGACCTCAGGAGGTCATCTAGTCCAACCCCCTGCTCAAAGCAGGACCAATCCCCAACTAAATCATCCCAGCCAGGGCTTTGTCAAGCCTGACCTTAAAAACCTCTAAGGAAGGAGATTCCACCACCTCCCTAGGTAAATCATTCCAGTGCTTCACCACCCTCCTAGTGAAAAAGTTTTTCCTAATATCCAACCTAAACCTCCCCAATGCAACTTGAGATCATTACTCCTTGTTCTGTCATCTGGTACCACTGAGAACAGTCTAGATCCATCCTCTTTGGAACCCCTTTCAGGCAGTTGAAAGCAGCTATCAAATCCCCCCTCACTCTTCTCTTCTGCAGACTAAACAATCCCAGTTCCCTCAGCCTCTCCTCATAAGTCATGTGCTCCAGCCCCCTAATCATTTTTGTTGCCTTCTGCTGGACTCTTTCCAATTTTTCCACATCTTTCTTGTAGTGTGGGGCCCAAACTTGGACACAGTACTCCAGATGAGGCCTCACCAATGTCGAATAGAGGGGAATGATCATGTCCTTCAATCTGCTGGCAAGCTCCTACTTATACAGCCCAAAATGCCGTTAGCCTTCTTGGCAACAAGGGCACACTGTTGACTCATATCCAGCTTCTCGTCCACTGTAACCTCTACAGTTCTGCAGAACTGCTGCCTAGCAATTCGGTCCCTAATCTGTAGCAGTGCATGGGATTCTTCCGTCCTAAGTGCAGGACTCTGCACTTGTCCTTGTTGAACCTCATCAGATTTCTTTTGGCCCAATCCTCCAATTTGTCTAGGTCCTTCTGCATCCTATCCCTACCCTCCAGCCTATCTACCACTCCTCACAGTTTAGTGTCATCTCAAACTTGCTGAGGATGCAGTCCACACCATCCTCCAGATCATTAATGAAGATATTGAACAAAACCGGCCCCAGGACCGACCCTTGGGGCACTCCACTTGATACCGGCTGCCAACGAGATATGGAGCCATTGATCACTACCCGTTGAGCCCAACAATCTAGCCAGCTTTCTATCCACTTTATAGTCCATTCATCCAGCCCATACTACTTTAACTTGCCGGCAAGAATACTGTGGGAGACTGTATCAAAAGCTTTGCTAAAGTCAAGGAATAACACGTCCACTGGTTTCCTCTCATCCACAGAGCCAGTTATCTCATCATAGAAGGCAATTAGGTTAGTCAGGCATGACTTGCCCTTGGTGAATCCATCCTGACTGCTCCTGATCACTCTCCTCTCCTCTAAGTGCTTCAGAATTCTTTCCACCAATCAAATATCAGGAAGCTGTTTGAGGCAGTGGGTGCAGCACTCACCTTTTAAGCTCCTCCTCCAGTTCCTTGACTCTGTTCTCCATCTTGGCTTTGGCCTGCTTTGTTGCTTCAAGCTCTCCCTTCAGCACCTCCTGCTCCCCAGACAGCTGGTCCACCTTAGCAATCAAATCATTCTTCACAACATTCAAAGCATTTCTTTAAGGCGGGGAAAGGAACAGTAAAGAGAGATGCACTGAGAACAGAAACTGCCTCCTACAGGCAGCTGAGAAAAAAAAATCACACATGCCTCAAAAGCATTCAATGTAGCGGGAACTCACAGAAAAGTGGTGGGGTTGGTGGGAGGGAGTAGATAGGAACACAGGAATTGCCAGACTGCATCAGACTATCTAGTATGGAATCCTGTCTCGATTGGCCAGCACCAGTTGCTTCAGGGGAACATGTGAGCACACCACAAAAGGCAGACATAGTGTAATCTGCCCCCCATGTTAGGTCGCATCTTGATCACTAATAAAGTTTGGCTTAAGCTCCACAGCATGAGGTTTAATATCCTTTCTATTATTTTTTGTTATCATTCAGCTGTGGATATTCTTGATAGCCATCACATCCCTTTTTTGAATAGTGTTACGTTTTTAGCCTCAACAATTTTAATGTGGCAATGAGTTCCACAGTCTAATTGTGTGTTGTTTAAAAAAGTATTTCCTTTTATTGGCTCCCAATTTTCCTCCTTTCAGTTTCTTTGACTGTCTTTGTTCTGGTATTATGAGACAGAAAGAACAGAAGTTTCTAATCTACCTTCTTGATACCATTCATGGCTTTATATATTATCATGTCCCCTCTAATTTGTCTCCTTTCTAAGGTAACAATCCCAATATTTTCAATCTCTCTTTATATGAGAGATTTTCCAGGCTCTTTATCATTCCCAATCCCCTTCGCTGAACCCCCTTTAATCCTGTAATATTCATTTTGAGATGGGATGACCAGTACAGCACACAATAGTCTATATAAGGATGTCCCACCAACTTATGTAATGGCATTATATTTTTTCTGTATTATTCTACAGCCCATTTCTTATTCATTCTAACTTTTGGTTAGCTTTTCTGACTACAGCTGCACACTGAGCAGAAGTCTTCATTGACCAGTCTACAATGATGGCCAAGTCCCCTTCTTGTGTTGATACAATTAATTTAGAACTCTGACAGGTATGTGAATAACTTAAATTTTTCCCTCCAATGTATGTTACTTTGCATTTATCAACCCTGAATTTGTTTGTCATCATACTGCCCATTCACCTAGCTTGTTCAGGTCTCTTTGAAATTCCTCACAGTCCTCTCTGGTCCGACTAACCTAAACATCTGCAAATCTTGCTATCTCACTACTCATCCCCATTTCCAGATCACATGTACTATATACATATACTAAACAACAAAGAACATAGTATGGAACCCTGAGGCACCCAGGTATTAACTTTTTGCCATGATAATATCCTACTATTTGTTTCCTATCTTCTAGCCAGTTTTTGATCCATGACAATACTTTGCCTCTTACCCCATGACGACTTAACTTTTTTAGTAGCCTGCTGTGCAGGACCTTGTCGGCAGGCTTTTTGAAGTCTAAATAAATTATTTCAACTGGTTCTCTTTTATCTACCACTTTGCTGATATGTTCAAAGAATTCTAAGACATTTGTGAGTCGTGATTTTCCTTTGCAGAAGGCAATTATTGCAGTGAAGAGTTCAGAACATTATAATTTCCTAACGGTCACCTGTCCCATTCTGGACTGCTCCAGCTACCAACGAAGTTAATGAAAAGCCTGCCATTGACTTCAAGAGGTGTAAGGCCCTACAAGCATGTGTGTGGAATGTTCAGTCAAGTGACTGTACAAAAGAAATATGCAAAGGAAAGCCCCTCAAACATGGCTTGAGGAAGAGGAACTCCAAGGAGCCAAAACCATCAAAGAAAGGTTGCCAAACCAGAAGCCAACATGTCTCGATGAGGCAGGAATTCTGATGCAGATCTATTCCAAGATGACAAGAAGCATATAAAAATAGATAAGCAGCTCAGAACATGCAACGATTTCTTACTTGGTCTCCAGAAGTTGCGAGTTCTCCAACAGCAGATTCCCCACTTCTTTGCCCATTCCTGAAAAAAGAGGCCCGGAAGTTTTGATCTGCACCTCCAGAAAGACAGAGCTTTATTCTGGGCTAATTGACTCATGCTTAGGAAGAGAAATAGCTTTTGCTAGGCAGCCTTACAGCTGTGTGTCCTGCTGCAGAGTGCCTCCTGCTGAAATAATACCTAACAGCAGCAAATGTGTCCGTGTGTCTTTTCTGTAAAGAATACAATTTTTTTTTTACCACTTACCTAAATACACACAAGCTTCCTTGAGGGGATGGGCCAAGGAGATGGTTGCACTAAAGCTGGTTAGGAGAAGCTGGGTCTAAGACTCCCACTCCAACCCTGACATACTACAACTGTTCCTTATAGTGACTGCTATGGATGGAAGCTAGGAGTTCAGGGGTTCTTAGTGTCCACAGATTTATAGCAATGCAGAGTGTTGTCCAATTTACAACCCATCAGCGGGTGTCACAAAATTTTTGCTTTTCTTAGTATAGAAGCCAAATCCCCAGTCCTTAAATATACCCATTTTCAGAATTCTTGTAGCCAGCTCCATGCACATGAAGGCTCCATGGCACCATCCTCGTCCTACTACTGCAATCTTAGCAGGGTTTTACATAGGGTGCCCCCTTGTTTCTTTAGTTTTATTTAGGCATCTCTAAAGATATTAAGATTAATTCAGAGCCACAATACTGCAGGCCCTAATCGTAAAAGGTGTGCCGCTGTGGCACAAATGCAGCTCACACACAGGGCTATGAGGTTGCACTTTTGCATGCACATTTTTAAAGATCTGAGCCTAAGAGCGAGGGCTGAGTTCATTACTTTTAAGTGAAACTGAAAGGGGACCAACCCATCAAGGACAGTTTCCTGCTCGAAGGGATTCTTTGGGTTACAGCTATAGAGACAGTCCCCTCCCCAATGGGGGCCAAACAGAATTCTAGGGGGTAGAAGCATAAAGACAACCCCTCTCCCCTCATGGCATGACACTGATGCTTAGATAGCATTCTCTCACTACAGATGATGAAGTACAAAAAGCTCACACAACTGCCATGGTTTGCGAAGTTCTCCATCATATTACCTTGCTGTACAAAAATTCCTTCCTTTATAACAGATATAGAAATTATTCAAGGTGTAAACTCACTTTTACAGGAAAATAATAAATGACTCACACTTGAAGTAAATGGAAGTTAGAGAAACAACACTTCGACACACAGATCCTCTTCCCACAATTAGATGGGATGGGTTCATGATGGCAAAAGCAAATTCCCAGCAAGGATGGACAAGAAGCAGCATTTTAAAAAGTAAAAATTAAAAAATACTGAATAGACAGGAAATGAATCACTTTGATGTTTCAGGCTACGTGTTCTCAGGGTGCTGGGGGTGGGGAACACTACAAACACCTCAGAAGTGGGAGACAAAAACTCCAAGTTGGGTGTTAACCTACTAAAAACGTATTTCTGTTGTGGGGGAAGAGGAATGAGAAATGCCCCCTTTCTTTCCTCCTACAGATGATCACATATGTGGTACGGTGCTATCCACTAAGCTCAGAGATTATGGGCATGGGACTCTGGTTATAAAGTGACTAGGGATGTAAAAGTTTAACCGGTTAACCGATAAGCATCAGTCTTATTGATTTCAGTTAACAATTAAACTCCCCTGACGCCTGTGCCTGGGAACGAGGAGGCAGTAGAGCCCCGCGCACCAGCCAGCAGTGGAGTCCTGGGCATAGTGGGGCAGAACTCCTTAATGGCTAACTGTTTAACCGATAGAATTTTAATAGGTTAAACAGTTACTATTTTTAAACTCTACTTATATCCCTAAAAGTGACATTCCCACCCCCTCCTACTGGCTTTTAGCAATAAACTAAATTAAATGTATATCTAATAGCATTTTCAGAAATGGCATAGTGATGTTCCAGAAGCAGAAGGGAGGAATGGGTAATGGGAGTTCATGTGTAGGACCTTCTTTGGATTACTCCTTTCTGCATTTTGATTCCCTTGCTACTTATTGGGTACTGGTGCATCTCCAGTACAGAAAGTAGCTGTGATGGAGAGGATCAGCCAATCACCCCAGAACTAGAAGCTCCACACTGTCCAAGCCACAGATACCTTCCCAAAAACGGCACAGTGGAAACTACAGGACACCTTACCCCAGGAATGGTACAGAGGGCTATTTATGTAAATAGAGGACAGGAGACAATCTTCCCCAAAGCAGCAGCATGGTATTCCAAGACAACCTGATCTTAGTGCACAGAGTGGGGAAACTCTGAGAAGTTAGCAGAGGGACAACCCAATCTATATGAAGAGAACTCTGGGGTGGAATTAAAAGGAGATCTTTTCATGTACCCCTGCATGCAACCAAAGTGAGGAAAAACCTGGGAAGACAGAGACATATTTTACAGAGTCATCCCATACTATAGATCTTCCATATTCAGACAGACAGTCACAGTCTGAAGCATCAAAGTGGATGATCAACTACATCCAGAAACAAAAGGGAAGCCCAAATCCACAGAAACTTAGCTATTGTCTCCTGTGTCTAAGAGATGACATCACCACCACAAAAAACAAAACCAAGAGAACTCAAGAAGCATGAAGAGATGTTGGGTGGACAAAAGGAGTTAAGAAAAAACATATTTTAAAAATGGCCTTCGCCTTACCAAAGAAATCATCCCGCACTATGAGAGCCATTCCATACGAGAAGGGGAAACAGAAAGAGATGGGGACAAAGGGAGAGGGGAGAAAGAAAGGAAGAGAAAAAAGCAGCCATTAAGTACCAATCTGTAAACAGCAAATAGAGCAGCTCATCAGTGTGTATGAATGTGTGTGCGTGGTACATACTATGACGTGTGTGATACAGTGATACATATTCATGTATGTGTGCATGGTGTACATTGTGATGCTCAGTAGGGGCAAGTCTATATCCTGCTCACTAGAGCTTGGCCTAACAGGGATTTAAAGCCTGAGATATCAGAATATGCTCCACAGGATTTCCTGTTCCATTTCCATCTTAATCATCTCCCACCCCCACAACAAAGGTAACTAACCAGACAGCATGGACAGGGCATGGGAAAGACAGCGGGAGAGGGAAATTAAAATGGGGGGAAATCATAGTTTATATCCAGGGTGCCCTTCCTCTCTTTACATAGGGTCACGCCCATTTCCTTACACAGGAACATTCCACATGCCCACTCACTTCAGTGGGGCTTTTCCTGGGGAAATATCTTAGGCTTTGGTCTTTCATGGGAGAATGATAAAGAAAATCCAGACCAAAAGAAAGGAAGATGCATGCTGCTTTCCCTTTCCTTGACAAAGCTCTCTCAGTGCTCTGTAGGCCCAACCCTGAGAGGCACTGGCTTTCTCAACTCCCAGGGAGTCAATGGGACATGAAGTCACTCAGCACGTCTGCACTGCCCCCAAAGACATTTGTATCTGCACGTCAACTGCCTTGGATAGGCAGTAAAGGCCCAATCCAACTTGGGAACTGGATCAGGCCCTAAGTGCACTGTAAGAGAAGGATCAAATTCTCCAAATGTAGGGCTCCCAGGGATGACTTCTGATGGCAGAATGTGGCCCTAAAGCAGTGAGTTTCCTTTACAAAAACAGCGTAATAGGAAGGCACAGAGACAGCATCTGCAAAATGTTTAACCAGGAGGACAAGGCTTCAACAAAGAGCAGAAGTTTTGCCACTTTCAAGTCCATCTCAATCTTCATTCATTTGGAGTAAGGAGAAGAACCTAAGCTAGATTTCTGTGCCCACCTGGATTGGGCTTGGGGTACAGCTCCTGCCCTGACAAAAAGGAACTTTCCACCCCAGACTAGAGGGAAAGACATAGTAGGGTTTCCTCGTGGTCCTATTAAGAGCGTGGAGCGAACCTACAGAAAGCCACCCAAAAAAAAAAAGGCTTATCAAGACATAGCAGGCATGTGAGCATAAAGCAGAGATGTTGTATTATATCAGGACTTATCAGTGCAAGCCAATCAAACAAGGAAAAGGCAGAACAAAGGCTGCAAAACCAACTCTGATTGGACAGCAGCAGGGGAGTATCATGTGTATACCACATCATTCAATCTAAACTCAACAAGGATAAAGAGAAACAAGGAAACTGAACAGAGGAGAGATACACACCTGAGAACTCCCCTAAGGGCCATGTCCAGCGAAGCACAGAGAGACAGGGGGGAAAAGGAAGCGAAAAAAGGATCAATCAGTGACTGAAACCAACAAAATCAAAATTTTGTTAAAAAAATTAACAATGATTCAGCCATTTCAATGTCAAAACGCATGAAATAGTAAGGACAGGACCTGCCATGACTGCAGATGGCATGACTCAACATACAGGACATAAAAAAAATCAAGGGAAGGTAACCCACAATGAACCTGGAACCATAATGCCTTGGTTATCAGTTTTGCAGACAAGAATCTGACGAGGCCGTGACTTCCTATGCTAGATGAACCTTTGTTTTCCTATGATATGTTCTATTTAAAACTGCTGGCCAAAGGCTAGTTCCCATATCCCGCCTCTTCCTCCTCCTCACCTAAGTGAATGATATATTTGTCTTTCCCAACCATATCTCATAGTACCAATGATGTAGTCAAAGGATGCTTTAACCTGCAAATACAGCCATTAGTATTTAAAACAGTCTTTATACCCCAACCCCGGGACTGGCTTTGTTATTTGGCTTCAACTTCTGTGATGAAATAATATATAACTTACCACTAGTATATTAGCTGAATCTCTCTCTTCATCACAAAACCTCTTTTATGAAAAGCAAGGTCGCCAAAGTAAACATGGCCAGGTCACCTAGCAGTGAAAAGAAGGACCCTCCCATAGCCATAAACAGCATCTATTTTGCCCCTCACCCTTCAGCTCCAGATTTTTATGGGCAGTGAAAACTGGAAGGGTGTTTGTGTGTGTGAGAGAGACACACACATACTGTATCTACAGTAAATACAGTGAGATTATAGCAGTAAAAAATGAACATGCAGGAGTAAATGAGAAAGAATGTTCATCGGGTTGTAGTTGGAAAGAGGGGAATTCAATTAACAATTATTACTAGTAAATAATTGTTTATATTCCACACCACTCTCTCAACTACATCCTTACATGAACAAATGTATATGAAGCTATAACAAAGCAATGGGAAATCTGGATTTAACCAATGAATTTAGACCATTCTCTCCAAAGCTGCAAAAAAGAGTACCAAGAAATGATAGTCCAAAGCTAGCTTTGCAAACATCCAGAAAGACAGACTAAAATCCCTCCAACCAGGAGATAAATATGCTTCCTGAGGATTGTACAAGAATAACTTCTGTAGACATCTATTGTTTTAAAGGCATCACAAATGACATTCTTCCGATATTAAGAATCTTAATCCACCCGGGAAAAATATATTTGGAAGACTTTGCACCCATTTTTGGGTCTCCAATATTAGAATCAAGGCTAGACTGTCTCATTTACACTGGTGACAGCCTGAAATAACTCTATTGGCTTCCATTGATTTACACGGTGAGAGTTCAGAATCTGGTCCAAAAATAGAAAGAGCGCTTCTTAATTTCTGGATCCTGTTGAGCTCTCTCTCCACTGTTTGTACCATGTCTACTTCATGCAATTTTCTCTGTGATTCTTCAGGCTGTAGTCAGGATGAAGGAAAAAGAAGTGCCCCAGAGATAACAACTTGTCGGAAAAGAGCAGAAAAACCAACAGATTCACTACGATCAAGCCCTAGCTTTTTTTATGGCTAAACTGCAGCTTTATCAAAGATCTTTAGAACTTTGAGTGTGTGAGGGCAGAAGGAACAATAAACTAAATTAGCCTTTTTGTCTGTGAGTTTGAGAAAGCATTTATAGCCAGAGCCTTCTAAAACTTATGATGGATTAAATATAAAAGTATAACATTTAAAATCTTCGACCTGCCTCCCTTCCCTCACCCCGTCCTAGCAATGTGTGCTTCATATCATCCAAATCAAAACTTCCCTTAGATTAGGTCACCAGAACCCAACAAAAGGCCTAAATAGATTAACATAATTTCCAGGAAACTGATAGGCCTCACTTCATCCCATTTCCCAGGCTTGTAAGGGAATCCATAAAAGCCTCCCCACCTAGATGGCCAGAGTCATTACAACAGCTTTGAGACTGTAAGCTG
This sequence comes from Malaclemys terrapin pileata, assembly GCF_027887155.1. Lineage (NCBI taxonomy): Eukaryota > Metazoa > Chordata > Testudines > Emydidae > Malaclemys > Malaclemys terrapin. The sequence continues at coordinate 48,413,709 of NC_071514.1, forward strand.
TATCCACCCTCAGTGATGAGCCACAGAGGCCTCCTGATGATTGTATGGAGTTCTGTTGCTCTAATCAAAACCAGAAAATTGTCGAGGGCAGAATCACAAAAAAGCTGGTGACTGAAAAATCCTATCCTATGATCCTCAGTAGGACGGCAGGGGAGGACATGCTTTAATATGTTTCTTGGTGTAACAACTTGGGTATGTAGGATGAAAAATCAGAAGCTTTCAGAGTGATCCTGGAGGTCTTCGAAATTCTTCCTTGGTGACAGGTTCATTTTCCTGGTTGATCTCTAGGAAGGACAAATCTTTCCATAGAAAGAGTAGTCATTCAGGACTGGGAAAACATAAAGCAAGAGTCTTGTTTAGGATGGCACTTCATTTGACATGGTATAAGGTAGGACTTCTTAGAAAAGAGAGGAGTTCTGTGAATATAAACTATTAAGTACTTCCTTTTGCTAATATATTTAAGCCCTAAGGATTTCCTTTTAATTGGGCTCTTAGTGCTTTTATTACAATGGGTTTTGCTTTTGTGGAGCATTTTTAGGTATTTCATCACCTAGAGTATGCTCCTGCTTCTACAGTATATTTAATAAATGAAGAGTGAAGAGAACAACCCCAAATTCAGTTACTGTGAAGGTTTACTACAAGACCCACTCACAGAAAGAGGAACCTACAAATAACAAGACAGGTGAAGACACTGCCCACAAACAGTAACACTCCCAATATGGGGTAGCCAGCAAAAAATAGCTTGCTTTTAAACATCAAGAAGAGGGCAAAATAGAAGCCTCAGTTCCAAACAGGAGCAAACTGAAGTTTAAAGAAACTCTCTTCTTTCCATCTCAGTGTGCAACAAGGAGAAAAAGGAAACAGTCTTTTGCATCTGAACAAAGAGGCAGCTCAAGGCACTTACGTTTAGTATGGAGAAGAAAAGACTGAGAGGGGACATGGCAACAGTTTTCATGTACATAAAATGTTATTACAAAGAGGAGGGAGAAAAATTTTTCTCGTGAACCTCTGAGGATAGGACAAGAAGCAATGGGCTTAAATTGCAGCAAGGGAGGTTCAGGTTGGACATTAGGAAAAACTTCCTGTCAGGGTAGTTAAGCACTGGAATAAATTGACTAGGGAGGTTGTGGAATCTCCGTCACCGGATGTTTTTAAGAACAGGTTAGACCAACACTTGTCAGGAATGGCCTAGTTATTATGTAGTACTGTGTTGAGTGCAGGGGACAGGACTAGATCATCTCTCGTGGTCCCTTTCAGTCCTACACTTCTATGGTTCTATGATTCTGTTATTTCAGGTGCCCAATTTGAGAACCTTAGGCCTGATTGTCAGAAGTCCTTAGTGCTTAGAGGTGAAGTAATCTTTGAGTTCATTAATTTGTAGGTGCTTAGCACCACTGAAAAGCAGCTTCAAAGTGTCTCAAGCTGTTCAAACAAAATGTGTGACCACTTGAAACTCTGGGCCTAAGTTTGTCACAGACTGTGCTGGGCCAGGCCCCTTCAGACTACAGGGTCTGAACCCCAAGGTTCTTGCGAGTGAATTCCAGGTAGACAAGACACAATGAACTGGGAATGTACTGTTCCAAGTAGTTTTTAAGCTGAGGTTGTCATTCTCCTGAATGACAAACATTTCAGAACCTGATGTTTCCTGACAAGTAGAAAGCAAACAACATCAAGCAGCAGTTGACACGAACAGAGAATACGATTGCTGACAGATTGCCAGACAGTGCTCTTACAGACAGGAGAAGCACAAGGGGAGAAGGATAAAACAGATGGGCAGCAGCTAGATTTTCAGTAGCTATAGCAATCTGACTCTTTTGGGAAGAGAGGAGCCAACAATGTATGCTGAGATGGGTAACCAAAATTCATGCTACAGTAGACAGATGAAGATCTAACATCCATGTACAGTTTCTACTAAAGTCTCCTTCACTCTGAGTGGCAGTGTCAGACCTTATGATGGTTCATAATATCCCTGTCTCTGACAGTACTCGTGCTTCACCCTTGATCAGACGTATTCTTCCATAAGAGCTGGTAAACACAATTATAATAAATGTCTGCAAAAGTGCTGCCTCCCGTCATATACAAGCCAAGTTCCTCAGTAACAATGAGTTGTTTTCAACTGGGCTCTTCTCCAAAATTATTCATCAGTCCTGCATCAGAATCTAAACAATAAATGCCTTAGGACTCAGGCACTGGCCAGCATTTTTGTGATCTGCTGCTACTGCACAATGCAGCTGTTCCAAATGCTGCAAAGGTACTGCAATAAATAGGCTATAAACAATCACCTATGCAGCAACACACCATTGAGGCCTTAGAAGGTTTAGATATAGGGCTCATAGTCTGTTCTTGTCAAAAGTGATTTAGATATCTTTTTATTTTTTACAGAGATGGTCCATTGCAATTTTGCAACAAGATCACAAACTGGCTTGGCTGAATCTACATCCAAAGTACTTTGGTGAATACTGTATTTTCAGAATCAATGATGAGATAGGCCGTGAGCCTTTGCCATTTCAGCAAGCTCAAGAGACAACCAGCAAGAAAATATATTCACCCAACACACTTAATGCTTTCAAATACATCTCTTGCTTGTATTCGGAGCACAGAAGACATTCTGTGAGAGCCCTCTTATGTCTCAAGTTACTGAAGAACTCCTCAAATCAAGACATTGAGACTTGAGAGTGATGTACATAACTATAGGCTTTGTCGATCATATTTGCACTGTATTAACTTCTATGGGACTTAATCATATGCTTAAGGGCTCTCATGAATGGGATCTAGACACCCAAAGTTCTACCCCAGGAAGCACTGGGCTCAGTCTATAACCTGGGCTAGATTCCCTTCTTTGGCTGTTCCAAAGTCCTGGTCAGGAACCTCAGGTGATGTGCCCAGGTTTCAAGACATAATAAGCCCCTTCCAAGATTGCCCTAAAAGGTGTACGGCATTCTTTTTTATACTCTCTACAGCAGAGTAAACATACAATATAGGCTATAATATTTCTGTATAAAAAGAATTTTTTTGAAGTTTTTATAAAATTAGGAAAAGTGATTACTGTCTTGCAGAACAGTGGTCTGTTTTCAAATTTATATCAATCACTCCATATTCAATTGCAAGTGTCTGCAAAATTATCTTTGGGTGGTGAAAGGGAAGGAAGCACAAATGTTCTTCCAGGGAGTTTGTGCAGGAGAATCACACACAAAAATTAACCTACGCACACAGACAAAGACAGTCCTAACAAAACAAGTCCCAAAGCTATTAAAATGACTTTTTGTTAGTTATATTATGATTATTACATATTTCATTACTATACTGTCCCAAATTCCATCCCAAATTGTTTTTATTGACAAGGAGCCACAATTCTGAAAGGAAGAAAGAAAATTGTCTGTTTCTAAAGCTGTCACTCAGCCCTAACTACAGTGGAGTGAACACAGTTGTTATAAACATCTTTTACCTAGCAGATCTGCTCCTTCATCCACATCCCCGATGACTTCCGACCCTGCTGTGGAAAGTTCATGATACAGAGAGTCTGTGTTGATGCCAAAAGCTTTGTTGACAATCCCCTGTGTTGGGCTGTTGTTGGAGGAAATAAAAAGAAGGAATCTTGTTACTTGGAAATATTTTAGATAGAAGATTCCTCTCCTGAATTATCGAACAAAGTAGATCACTGCAATCAAAATACAGATATCTTTCCATTCATTCACTATAGGGCTGAGACCGTGGACTTACTATGTAAGGGATAAATATACCTTACTCCTCATATCAAGGACAAGTATCCTTCAGGTTCCTAATATGAAAGATGTACCTCCAGTGTCCCTTAGATCAGCATAGCAGGCCTAGCTCAGATCAACAGATTAATGCGAAACTCCTTTAAAAATCATATTGTTTTATATTTATTATATAAAAACCAGAATGTTTCCTACTAACTGGAGCTCCTAACTCTGATTATTAGTATTCATTTGTTTTATCGTAGATCTTGGAGACCATTCAATCCCACAATTCCATCAGTTCAGGTACATGGCTGGCACCCACTACAATGGTGGGGCCAGATAATTATTTAAAAATTGAAAACAACAACAATAACGTAATTTCTCCTACATACGTGAGGGAGAAATTAGCCTGTAGGGATTTGTTTATTCTTTTAGTGAGCATGTGTGCATAGCTATATATGTGTGAGTGGACTTATTTAGGAAAAGGTAAATCAAAGAGATAAACCTTACATTTAGTATTGGAAATAGCAAGGTCTGGGATCTTTTTTATCCTCAGTTGGGAGCAAGTTCCAGATTCTTGGTCTGATTCCTGTGAAAGTTCCCTTTCCTGCACACATGAGCCTCCTCCTATTTGTTGACAGTTTCATGGCTCCAATGGAACACAGGTGTTGTGGGAGGTCATGATCATTGAGGGGGATGCAACCTCTCAGGTAACCAGAGCCAATCTGGTTTGAATACTGGAATAAACACCTTGAACTGCATTCTACTGTATTGGGAATCAGTGCAGAAAGTGATATGTTCACAGCTTTCTGCTAAGCAGACAGATGATAATGTTCAGTACCACTGGAACTTATCTCAGGTTTTGTAGCTTCATTCCTAGATATACTACATTTCTGTAATCTAGCCTGGAGGTCATGAATCCATGGGGCACTGTGGTCAGCTGTGACTCACAAAATGAGGCACACACTGCTGGCCATTTGCAAGTCATGCCTGACCAACCTGATTGCCTTCTATGATGAGATAATTGGCTCTGTGGATATGGGGAAAGCAGTGGACGTGATATATCTTGACTTTAGCAAATATTTTTATACGGTCTCCCACAGCATTCTTGCCAGCAAGTTAAAAAAGTATGGATTGGATGAATGGACTATAAGGTGGATAGAAAGCTGGCTAGATCATCAGGCTCAACGGGTAGTGATCAATGGCTCCATATCTAGTTGGCAGCCGGTATCAAGCGGAGTGCCCCAGGGGTGTGTCCTGGGGCCAGTTTTGTTCAACATCTTCATTAATGATCTGGATGATGGGATGGATTGCACCCTCAGCAAGTTTGTGGATGACAATAAGCTGGCGGGAGAGGTAGCTACGCTGGAGGGTAGGGATAGGGTCCAGAATGACCTAGACAAATTGGAGGATTGGGCCAAAATAAATCTGATGAGGTTCAACAAGGACAAGTGCAGAGTCCTGCACTTAGGATGAAAGAATCCTATGCACAGCTAGAGGCCGAGGACCAACTGGCTAAGCTAAGCAACAGTTCTTCAGAAAAGGACCTGGGAATTACAGTGGACTCTCATCCAACTTCTCGTCAACAGTGTGCCCTTGTTGCCAAGAAGGCTAACGGCATATTAGGCTGCATTAGTAGGAGCACTGCCATCAGATAGTGATTATTCCCTTCAATTCGGCACTGGTGAGGCCACATCTGGAGTATTGCATCCAGTTTTGGGCCCCCACTACAGAAAGGATGTCGACAAATTGGAGAGAGTCCAATGGAGGGCAACAAAAATTATTAGGGGTCTGGGGCACATGATTTACGAGGAGAGGCTGAGGGAACTGGGCTTATATAGTCTGCAGAAAAGAAGAGTGAGGGGGGATTTGATAGCAGCCTTCAACTACCTGAGGGGGGGTTCCAAAGAGGATGGAGCTAGGCTGTTCTCAGTGGTGGCAGATGACAGAAAAGACGGTTACTCACCTTTGTAACTGTTGTTCTTCGAGATGTGTTGCTCATATCTATTCCAATTAGGTGTGCGCGTGCTGCGTGCACAATCATCAGAGAATTTTTACCCTAGCAACACCTGGTGAGTCGGCTGTAGAGCAACCTGGAGTGGCGCCATCATGGCACTGGATATATACCCTAGCCGGCCCAGTGCCCCCGCAGTTTCTTCTTGCCGGCAACTCCGACAGAGGGGAAGGAGGGCGGGTTTGGAATAGATATGAGCAACACATCTCAAAGAACAACAGTGTAGAAGGGTTCGGTTGGAGTCGCCCCTCTCTGGGGTGGCTGGGAGCCAGGCCGCCTCACTACTTAGGTCCGGTGAGTCGGGGAATTAGCCGGGTGAGGCAGGAAACAATCAAGGGCTCAGGCCCTCAGGCAGGGGCTGAACAAATAGTTCAGTGACAGGCCCGGACCTGGGTCAGGGCGGGCAGCAAGCATCCAGTCAGGAGCTCAGGCCCTCAAGTAGGGGCTGAGCAAATAGTTCCGGAACAAGCCCGGGCCCTGGGTCAGGGCGGGGCAGCAAACAAACAGTCTAGAGCTCAGGCCCCAGGCAGGGGGTGAGCAAATAGTTCAATATCAGGCCCAGGCCCTGGGTCAGGGCGGGGCAACACACAGTCTGGAGCTCAGGCCCTCAGGCAGGGGCTGAGCAAAATAGTTCACTATCAGGCCCAGGCCCTGGGTCAGGGCGGGGCAACACAAAGTCTGGAGCTCAGGCCCTCAGGCAGGGGCTGAGCAAAATAGTTCACTATCAGGCCCAAGCCCTGGGTCAGGGTGGGGCCACACACACAGTCAGGAGCTCAGGCCCTCAGGCAGGGGCTGAGCAAAAAGAGTTCAGGAACGAGCCCAGGCCCTGGGTCAGGGCAGGGCAGCAAACAAACTGTCTGGAGCTCAGACCCTCAGGCAGGGCTGAGCCAATAGTTCAATAACAAGTCCAGGCTCCTGGTTCTGAGCGTCTGGGAAGAGGGGGAGACTGCCACCCGTGAGTGGGGTGGCAGGGGGGTGCAGGCCCACCCACTCCACTGCGGAGGGCCGGCTCCAGGCACCAGCTTACCAAGCAGGTGCTTGGGGCAGCCACTTCGGAGAGAGGCGGCACATCCTGCTGTTCGGCGGCCGGTCCCTCACTCTCATTTGGAGCGAAGGACCTCCCACCGAATTGCTGCGGCAGATCGCAATCGCGGTGTTTTTTTTGGCTACTTCGGGCAGCCAAAACCCTGGAGCTGGCCCTGCCACTGCGTCCCACCCCGGGGCCCTAACAGCGGCAGGCAGCCTGCTGCTGTGTCAGTGGGGATCCTGGCTACAACACACTGACATCGGCTCTGGGTGTGCCGCAACCAAACTAGGGTCGGCTGCCCCCAGCCTACTTCCTACCTCCCCCTCTAGCAATACCTGCGTCTAGTTGGTGTCCTCCACAGAATCAAGCACCATGGGCTCCTCAGGGTACTCGGCGAGCGGTAGGCTTGGCAGCTCCTCTGGGTCACTTCTCACTGGTAGGCTTAACAGCTTCTCCGGGGTCTGGTCGTCATCAGGCCTTGACTGGTATGGCCAGTCCTCGGGTCGGTCACAGGCTGCAGGAGTCTCCCCAGCTGGAGCTAGGCCCCCAGCGTCTGGCTTCTCCAGTGGCCAGGCAGCTTTTGAGCCCTGGGGTGGGGCTTTTATACTTCCTGTCCTGCGCTTTGACCTTTGGGGGGCGGGCGCAGGCTCCAGTGGCTCCGCCCACTTTGGCATCTGGAGGGGTTCGTCCCTCTCTGGGGTGGCTGGGAGCCGGGCCGCCTCACTACAAACAGTCACAAAGGTGAGTAACCGTCTTTTCTTCTTTGAGTGCTTGTTCATATCGATTCCAATTAGATGACTCCCATGCCTTACCTAGGCAGTGGGATCGGAGTGAAGTACTATGGATTGTAGGACTGCTCTATCGAACGCCGCATCGTCTCTGGCCTGCCTAATGATGGCATAGTGCGAAGCAAATGTAAGTACTGACAACCAAGTCGCGGCTCTGCAGATCTCCTGAACTGGTATGTGGGCCAGGAATGCTGCCGACGAGGCTTGAGCCCTTGTGGAGTGAGCCGTGATAGAAGGGATCGGGACACCCGCTAAATCATAGCAAGCACGAATACAAGACATGATCCATGAAGAGATCCGCTGGGAGAACACCAGGAGGCCCTTCATCTGGTCTGCTACCACGACGAAAAGCTGCGTCGTTTTCTGGAAAGACTTCGTACACTCATTGCAGAAGGCGAGAGCCCTACGAACATCTAGGGAGTGCAGCTGCTGTTCCTGACTACTGGCATGCGGTTTCAGGTAGAAAACCGGGAGGAAGATGTCTTGGTCGATATGAAAAGACGATACCACCTTGGGAAGGAAGGCAGGATGACGTCGTAGCTGCACCTTGTCCTTATGGAAGATCGTGTAAGGTGGTTCCGAGGTGAGAGCCTTGAGCTCGGAGACACGCCTTGCCTAAGTGATAGCAACGAGGAAAGCTGTCTTCCAAGAGAGGTATAAGAGGGAACATGTGGTCAACAGTTCAAAAGTGGCCCCTGTAAGCCTGGAAAGGACCAGGTTAAGGTCCCATGTGGGTACTGTCTGCCGAACCGTGGGTAGAGGCGGTCTAGTTCCTTGAAGAACCTACCAACCATGGGGTTGGCGAAGACAGAACGGCCATTCACTCCCAGGTGGAAGGCTGAGATGGCTGCCAGATGAACTCTGATAGAAGATATCGCCAGGCCCTGCCATTTCAGGCTCAGGAGATAGTCCAGGATGAGAGGTACAGACGTTTGGGTGGGGGGCGTGTCATGGAGAGAACACCAGCAAGAGAATCACTTCCATTTAGCCATATATGTAGCCCGAGTGGAAGGTTTCCTGCACCAAACGAGAGCAGAGGAGCTCTGAGTAGCTCAGCCATGCAGCATCCATGCCGTGATGTGGAGGGACCAAAGGTCAGGGTGACAGAGGCAGCCGTGATCCTGAGTAATCAGATCTGGAAAGAGGGGCAGCGGGACTGGGGCATCCACGGAGATCTCCAACAGCGTGGTGTACCAATGCTGCCTGGGCCATGCCGGGGCGACCAGGATCAGACATGTCTTGTCCCTGCGTACCTTGAGCAAGACCTTGTATACCAGGGGAAATGGCGGGAAGGCGTAAAACAGCCAGCTTGTCCACAGAAGCAGGAAGGCGTCTGTGAGGGAGCCCAGAGAGCGACCTTGAAGGGAGCAGAATGCCAGGCATTTCCGATTGCCGTGTGAGGCAAACAGATTGACCTGGGGAAACCCCCACTTCACGAAGATGGTATAGATCACATCTGGGCATATTGACCACTCGTGGGATTGGAAGGATCTGCTGAGGCGGTCCGCCAATGTGTTCTGGACCTCTGGGAGGAAAGATGCCACCAGGTGAATGGAGTGGGCTATGCAGAATTCCCACAGTCGAATGGCTTCCTGACAAAGGGGGGAGGATCGAGGGCCACCTTGTTTGTTGATGTAGAACATGGCCGTGGTATTGTCTGTGAGGACTGCTACACAATGACCATGCAGCTGCTCCTGGAAAGCTTGACAAGCCAGACGAACAGCCAACAACTCTCGAAGAGAGATCTGACTGGGTCCAGAGACCTTGTGTCTGGGTGTCCCCGAGATGGGCACCCCATTCCAGGGCTGACACATCTGTGACAAGGGATAAGGAGGACTGAGGGGTGTGGAATGGAACTCCTTCGCACACCAGCCATGGGTCCAGCCACCATTGAAGGGAGGCCAGGACTCTCTGGGACGGTGACCACAAGGTTCAGGTTGTCTCGGCCTGGGCGATAGACAGATGCCAGCCATGCCTGAAGAGGGCAGAGACATAGCCTGGCATACTTGGTTACATATGTGCAGGAAGCCATATGGCCTAGAAGATTCAGGCACGTTCTCGCTGTCGAGGTTGGGAAGTTTTGAAGGCTCATGATGAGACTCAACAAAGTTTGGAAGCGAGCATCTGGTAGGAGGGCTTGTGCGCACCCCGAGTCCAGGACCACCCCAATAAGTTCTATTCTCTGAGTCGGTTCTAGCGTCGACTTCTCCATGTTGAGGAGGAGGCCTAACTGACGGAACGTGAGCATAACTAGTTGGAGGTGAGACTGTACTTGATCCTTGGTACGTCCTTGGATAAGCCAGTAGTCGAGTTACGGGTATACCTATACACGTCGTCGATGGAGGAAGTCTGTCACAACCGCCATACATTTGGTGAACACCCGAGGGGCCGTGGAGAGAATGAAGGGAAGGACCACGAACTGATAATGTTTGTGGTTGACAACAAAGCGCAGGAAACGTCTGTGTGCTGGATGAATCGCAATGTGGAAATACACAACCTTCATGTCGAGGGCAGCGTACCAGTCTCCAGGATCCGGGGAAGGTATGATGGTGCCCAAGGTGACCATGCGGAACTTCAACTTTACCATGAATTTGTTGAGTCCACGCACGTCCAGGATAGGCTGCAGCCTGCCCTTTGCCTTGGGGATTAGGAAGTAATGGGAGTAAAACCCCCTACCCCTTAGCTCCCTTGGAACCTCCTCAATCGCTCCCATGGCAAGGACCATCCACACCTCCTGGATGAGGAGTTGCTCGTGAGAAGGGTCCCTGAAGAGGGATGGGGAGGAAGGATGGGATAGTGGGGAAAAAGAAAATTGGAGAGAGTATCCCCTTTCCACCGTGCGAAGGACCCAACGATCCATAGTTATGAGCGACCAAGCATGGTGGAAACGGGATAAACGATTCAGGAAGGGTGGGGGAGGATCCAGAATGAGGTCCAGTACACTGTCCTCGGGCATCCCTTCAAAAGTTTTGCTTAGGGCCTGCAGAGGGTTTGGATGGACCCTGGCTCTGCCTTGACTGGTGGTTAGAGAGCTTCCTCCTGCCACCACAGCCCCGCCTCCTGTGAAAATCCTGCCTCGGCCAAGGAGGGGGATAGGATCGTTGAAGCTGGGGCTTAAAGGGTTTTCGTTGGGTAACCGGTCTGTGCATGCCCAACAATTTCATTATGACCCTTGAGTCTGAGAGATTTTGGAGCCTTCAGTCTGTCTTCTGTGAGAACAGGCCTTCGCCCTCGAATTGAAGGTCCTGTAACGTCTGCTGAAGCTCCGGCGGAAAAACAGACGCTTGCAGCCAGGTGATATGCTGCATTGCAATCCCCGAGGAAAGGGTGCAAGCAGCGGAGTCTGCGGGTCTAACGAGGCCTGCAAGGAGGTCCATGCCACCGTTTTGCCCTCTTCCCCTAGGGCCCCAAACTCCTCACTGGACTCCGATGGAACCAGCTCTTTGAACTTCTGCATGGAGTTCCACAAATTATAGTTATAACGGCCCAGGAGCGCCTGCTGGTTTGCGATCCTGAGCTGAAGTCCGCCCACAGAGTAGACCTTGCGCCTGAATAGATCAAAGCGCTTGGCCTCCTTCGATTTGGGTGCAGGAGCCTGTTGTCCATGACGCGCCTTTTCGTTCACTGAGGTCACCCCCAGTGAACAGGGCTGTGAGTGGTTGAACTAATAGTCATACCCCTTAGAGGGGACATAGTACTTTCACTCCACCTTTTTAGCCATCAGAGGAATGGACGCAGGTGTCTGCCAGATTGTTCTGGCCGTGGCCTGGATGGTCCGAATGATCGGTAGGGCCACCCTGGATGGAGCCTCTGTTGACAAACCTCTATAACCTCCTCCGCTTGGAGGTTCATGTTATGTGCCACCCTACGTAAGAGGTCCTGGTGGGCATGGAGGTCTACTGGAGGGGGACCCGAAATGGCCATTCCCACTACCACCTCATCCTGTGACGATTAGGAAGAGGCCACGGGAGGAAGAGGATTGTCTGGGGCCTCTTGCTGGGTTGTGACCCATGGATCGGGGCCAGCTACCTCTGCGTCTGGATCAGGCACAGGAGTTGGGAGAGGGTCCGGAGGCAGGAGGGACATCCCTGCGGCCTCCATACCCCCAGAAGCAGGATGGTTGACAGTGGCCTCTGGCACTTGCGGCTCAGAAGGGGCTGAGCGAGATGCCCCGGAAGGAGCACCTTGGGCCTGGTGGTACGCCCAAGGCGTCCCAAAGGGCCACTGAGTAGACCCCTGAACAGGACCTTGTCCCTGCACCTGCGAGTGACCAGCCCCAGGGTCCAGGTAGCTGTGGTCCAAGCGGCAGCAGTCCGAAACACGGGACCCTGCGTCCGATCCCGTTGAACAAGAGGCAGAACGAGAGGGCCATGGTGGTGCTAAGTGGGATTACGCTGGTTCATGACAGCACAATGTGGATCGGTGCCGCAAGGCTGGAGAGCGGCGCCGGGACCGAGACCAGTGCCGAGGTCTAGACCAGTGCCGGGATCTGGACCTTGTCTGTGACGACGACCACTGACGGGAACGGCGTCTGGATCTGGACCTGCTCCTGGATGGAAACTGGCATACAGACCGGTGCCGGGAGTCTGAACGGTGCTGCGAGTATGACCGGTGCCGCGGAGAGCAAACGGCGCTGAAAACGGGAACGGGGCCAGCAGAAGAATAAGGGCTGGTTTGCCCCATGAAGGTAACCATGCGGACCGGTGCTGGAGCCTTGGACTGTTAAGGCAATGCCGACACGGTCATGGCAATCAGATCCCTTGCAGCCGCAAAAGTATCTGTCATGGAAGGAATCTGGACCTCGACCACGCTGCGAGTCGGGGAGTCCAGGTGCACCGGACTCAATGGCTCCACCCTCGGTGCCGGAGTCAACGGTGCCGAGGCCACTGCCCGTGTTCCCTGGCTTCCGCTGTGGGATGGGGATCTGCAAGCGCATCCGGAAGAGGCAAAGTCTGTTGAGGTGGACCAGCCCTTTCCGGGGGGGCGGGGCAGAGAGAGAAACCCCTCACCTCTAAAAACTACAACTACTAGACTAAACTACAACTATGACAACTAACACTATAACACTGTAACAACTGTGTACAAACAGCAATAAGAGCGCTAGGGAGAGTGGAGTGTTGGCTAAACTGAGCTCCACAGTTCCAACAACCGTCACGGGTGGTAAGAAGGAACTGAGGGGGCGCTGGGCCGGCTGGGGTATATATCCAGAGCCATGAAGGTGCCACTCCAGAGGGCTCCACAGCCGACCCACCGGGTGTTGCTAGGGTAAAAATTCTCCGATGATCATGCACACGGCGCACACCTAACCCTAATTGAAATCGATATGAGCAAGGACTCGAAGAAGAAGAAGGCGCAATGGTCTCAAGTTGCAGTGGGGGAGATCTAGGTTGGATATTAGGAAACACTATTTCACTAGGAGGATGGTGAAGCGCAGGAATGGGTTACCTAGAGAGGTGGTGGAATCTTCACCCTTAGAGGTTTTTAAGGCCCAGCTTGACAAAGCCCTGGCTGAGATGATTTAGTTGGGGTTGGTCCTGCTTTGAGCAGGGGGCTGGACTACATGATCTCCTGAGGTCTCTTCCAACTATAATCTTCTATGGTTCTATGACGTGGAGTTTTTTTTTATCTCCATGGCTATACTAGCATCTGATAGCACTGAAGAATTGGAGATAAACACCAATGCTGTGGACCAACATATTCTGAGACACACACCCTCACTAGTGGGCAGCAACAAACAGGAAGAGGACCACTTCTGGATTTACCAATTTAATAATTGAAACTTTAGGAAGCATTATGCATGTTAAAACAGCAAGTCCAAGGCTCAGTAACCTCAATGTACATTGTCCTTCTAACCAGCAGCCCCTAGTCTGTCTCCTTGGTGCACAGATTTCCTTGACTAAAGGGCTCTCTCCTTGTAGCTGCATCCCTGGGGTTCTTCTCCACTCATGTTCAGACTGATTATTCTTCATCTCATCAGCCACTCTCATGGCCTACAACATACACAACTGGCTCTGCCACAGTGGTGCCTCCTGCTGTTGTTCTCAGAACATTACACATGCCTCTCACACATTCTGGCCATACCGTCCTAAGAGGAAACTTTGCTCCTCGTCCCTGCATCATCCAAATTCTTCATGCTTCCTCCCCTGTCCAGTGCTTGTCCAAATGAAGACCACTCACCATGTGCTGTTTCATAAAAGACTTCCCTTTTATTGACTCTCTTTGCCATACATTCATCTAGGACAGGGGTCTCTAAACTACGGCCGTGGGCCAGATCCGGCCCGGGGCTTCCATTTGTCCGGCCCTCCAACCAATAGGGTAGAAGCGAACAGCAGAGTAGGCACCCCGAGCAGGCAGGGGGAGGGGCCACCGGCAGCAGCTCATGCGAGGCTGCAGCACAGCTGAGCTGTGCAGAGGGGTGAGTGCCTCTGGGAGCCAGTGTCCCCCTAAAAGGGGAGCCAACTAAGGGGAAAGTTGCTGCTGCAGCCGAGCAGGTACAGGGAGAAGCAAACAGGCAGGCTGCAGCAGAGTAGGCACGCCGAGCAGGCAGGGGGAGGGGCTGCCAGTGTAGTGAAGGATACTGCTCTGCTAGAAACGTGCTACTTATGGTGTACTGAGCATGCTTCACTACACCAGCAGCTGCTCGCCCGGGTCGGGTGGGGTGGGGGGTAGCTCAGCTGAGCTGTGCAGAGGAGTGAGTGCCTCTGGGAGCCAGTGTCCCCCCCAAAAGGGGAGCTAACTTAGGGGAGAGTTGCTGCTGCAACGGACCCCTGCCTCTTAGAGTAAAAATACAAGCCGATGCTTAATTACATCTCCAATAAATGGAGTAAAGAAGATGGAAATTAACAATTTTATAATGGTTAAATTTTAACTACAGCACTAATAGAACCAAATAGTATTTGTATGATACAAATGTGTGAGTTTTTAGAAATAACATTAAAAAAAATTTATGTGAAATAATTTTTAATGCATTGACAAATATTTTATGTGATTTCACAGTACCTGCATCAATTAACTTTTATACCTGATTTAGAATTTAATGCAACACTGAGACAGTAAAATAGTGTTGTTTTTTAACAGTTTTGCATATATTTGCATATATTTAATTTTTTCCACAGTCGCTTTGGCACGCGAAGCCCATTAAAAAATCTAATATGGCCCTCGTCTCATAAAGTTTGGAGACCCTTGATCTAGGCTATTATATGCCTGGCAGCGGTGATACACCAAAATGAATGGCCTTCAGGCAACCTCCCACTTAAGGGGAAGCTGGTGTTCTAATCAAGCATAAACCATTGAAACAGAGGATTTCACCGTAAAAATCACACATTGTCAAGTGCCAACCTATATATGGCAAACCTGAGAAGGATCTGGATTTTGAAACAGAATTCAGGGCCATCCTTTTACTAGACAACTGGCTTTTTCTCTTTTCTACCACTTCAGCCCATAAGCCCCATACCTCCTTAGTCTGTCCTCTCTCTTTTATCATGCCACCTTCCCTTCTCTCATGGGAGCACAGCAAACTGTACTGACTGAAACCTGTCCAACTGTGAATCATCTGGAGGAGATTTCTAACACAGATTTTGAGCTTGTGTTCTTCCCATGATAACAGGGAGTTTTGTGCCTGAGGGATCCTTCATTCTGCACTAGGCAGAGGAAGCAAGGATCCAATGATTGCTCTTACACCAATGTCTCCACCACATTAACATGTACCATAGCTCTATGCAGCTTTAATTACACAAGCTCTTTAACCCAGAGTCTCTCTTCACTTCTCGAGAAGTTACATGAAGGAGAGTAAATAGCATATTTACAAAAGATAAAGGCAAGTACCTGTTTCCAGTGTGCTCCAGTCGGGGGTCCTGGCACATGTCCAGCTCTGGCGTAGAGTCTACGATATCCTGAACATCAGACCATTCATCACTGCTACCCATTCCTACAGAAGATAATGCACAGATAAGAGACAGATCCAGAAGAAAAGAAGGCCAACAGTTGTTTCACTCTAGGGACTGTATTCTCTGACTGGTCTTAAGCCTCTTTGGGTATCAAAAAGGATCATGGGGAGCACTCTCAAGATTGCTATGGTACCATGTGCAAGGTGTTAAAAAAGTTAGAGTGTAGATGGATTTCTAGTGAGTCACAAACTACAGCTGGAAAGGCGTGTTTCAAAATTCCTGGGTAAAGGTAGAGGTGGGATCTACCATCATGAATAGGTGTGAGAAATAGGGGATTCTTGGAAGCGTGCCAGTGGCAATACCATCAGCCAGTGGGGTAACTAGGCTGGGGTAATGAAGTACTTCTGGATATTAAACTTTTAAAATAGCTCCAGAATTCTAAAGGTAAAATTGTTTTAAATTATCAGAGGGGTAGCAGTGTTAGTCTGAATCTGTAAAAAGCAACAGAGGGTCCTGTGGCACCTTTAAGACTAACAGAAGTATTGGGAGCATAAGCTTTCATGGGTAAGAACCTCACTTCTTCAGATGCAAGAAGTGAGGTTCTTACCCACAAAAGCTTATGCTCCCAATACTTCTGTTAGTCTTAAAGGTGCCACAGGACCCTCTGTTGTTTTAAATTAGGTCATCTTTTTTGGGTACAGTTAAGGTCAATTAAGAAAGATTCAACACCAAATAATGTCCTTTTAATCTCTCAGTAAAAACCTCCCTCTCATTTTGCAACATTATAAAAGATAAAAAAACATACAGTAATTTAATTTATTATATAACAAAAATTATTAGTGTTATAAATCATGACTGAATCACTTTAAATATACTTGAGTATACAAATTCTCATGCTTACATCTGATTTAACTGTTAATTATAGTGAAATTGCGAAGTGGAAGTAGCAATGTACTGTATACATGCAACCTAATCTGTTTCTAATGTGATGCATGTTCTGGAGTCATTATTTGATGAACGAAGAAAGATGAGGCTCCAAATGACTTATAGAGTATGCAACAAATTAAACTGTTTTAGAACCCAGTCTTGAAGTTGTTCCATACAGGCAGACTCCACATAAGCAACAGGGTCTGCCTACACAGAAATTCTTGCAGGATCCAGGCCCTAGTTCATAAACAACACTAGAATTTCAACTGCACCAGATTTGGGGTTTATTGACCCTGTAAAACAGCTTCAGTGTTGGAATACAGTAACTCCACTTAAAGTCATCCCAATTAATGTTGTTTCGTTGTTACGTTGCTGATCAATTAGAGAACATGCTCGTTTAAAGTTGTGCAATGCTCCCTTATAACACTGTTTGGCAGCTGCCTGCTTTGTTCACTGCTTGCAGAAAGAGCAGCCCGTTGGAGGTAGCTAGTGGGGGCTTGGAACCAGGGTGGACAGGCAGCCCCTCATCAGCTCCCCGCTCCCCTAAGTTGCCTGTGCGGCAGCCGCCCAGCAGGCTATCAATTGCCGGCAGTTCAGCTGTCCCTCCCCCCACTGCCATGTGCTGCTCCTGCCCTCTGCCTTGGAGCTGCTCCCGGGAGCCTCTTGCTTGCTGTGTGGGGTGGGGGGGGGGAGAAGGGAAAGAGGGGGGCTAATATCAGGGTGTCCCCCTCCCCCGTGCCCCTGCCTGCTTACCCCATCTCCATGGGGGGGGGGGGAAACACACACATGACAGGGCTCAGGACGGAGGGAGCGTGCTGGCAGCAGCTGCTGTCTCAACTTCCTGGTCTACTTAAAAAGAATCTACTTAGAGAAGTTCAGCGTACTTAAAGGGTCAATGCGCATCTCTCTCTCTCTCTCTCTCACACACACACACACACACACAGTGTGTGTATCTCTGTCTCTGTCTGCCATGCTGTCTCCCCTCCCTCCATTCGTGCTGCCTTGCAGAGTATGAGGCTACATTAACAACAATGTGTTAACCCTTGAGGGATCAGCCAAGTTCATCATTTAGCAGTAAGGCATTCCCTAGGAAATAGCCCACCCTCTGACTCCACCACCTCAACCAAGCTTCACAATCATCATTGCTGTGTACAGTATTAAATTATTTGTTTAAAACTTATGCTGTGTATACATATATATAATATGGTCTTTTGTCTGGTGAAAAAAAATTCCCTGGACCCTAACCCCCGCATTTACATTAATTCTTATGGGGAAATTGGATTTGCTTAATATCATTTTGCTTAAAGTCACATTTTTCAGAAACATAACTACAACGTTAAGCGAGGACTTACTGTATACAAAACCCATGATACCTTTATAGTATTCATTTCATTGCTTCAGGTTATCAATGTGCAACACTTGGCAACATTCGTCACATTTTAAGACAAAACATGGTGTGCATCTGTTGCCAGAACAGGGCTCCTTATACCAATGGTTCTCAAGTTTCTAAATTTTTAAAAAAGTTGAGGAAGATTTCCCCAAACATTGAAAATGATTATGATTTTACAAGGAAAATCCAGCCCCTCTCCACTCCTTTCGGAACACTGGACCTCGGTTTCAGAAACCTGTCTACTCCATTCTGCTCTGATGCACTTCTATCACCCACATTTTAACTCTAGCTGCAAAAAACATACAATACTGAAATTTCAAGTCATCCATATTTGCCCCCAGCACTGAGTGCTGCTCCTAGGTTTCATTTATTAAGGACATGGCAGAAATAACAGCTGTGGCAAAAGTTTCAGCTATCAAGCTTAAACATGATCCATAAAAAGGTGTTCAGTTCCTTTGAATTGCTCTAGGGATGTATTAGGAGGAGAGTAGTAAGCAACACACAAGAAGTAATTCTTCTACTCTACTCAGCACTGATAAGGCCTCAACTGGAATACTGCGTCCAGTGGGTACGCAGGAAATATGTGGACAAATTGGAGAAAGTTCAGAGAAGAGGAACAAAAATGATTAATGGTCTAGAAAACATGACCTATGATGAAAGATCGAAAAAAATTCTTTGGTTCAGTCTGCAAAAGAGAAGACGGGGCGGGGGGGGTGGGGGGGCATACAATGCCCATGTATGCCTTTTATTAAAGTCGGCATGCAACAGGTTGGCTAGCAAAGAATATACACAGAAGAATACACCTGCCATACCTATGCTGACATTCCTCATCTCCTGGGTGACCTGCACTTCCATGTTCCTGCTGTTTCGCTTTTCCCGTGCCCTCTTATTGTTCTTGGCTGTTCCACTGTAGTCACTGATGGGTTGCAAACTCTCATTTAGGGGTGTGACAGCAGCAGAGGGCACGGATGAGGTTGGTGTGTTGGACTTTGTCCCAGTGGTGCTTGGAGTGGCAGCTGCAGAAGACTGCCCAGATTCAGACATTTCATCATTTGGGCACTATGACAATACAAAGAAGGAGAAAACAGAAAGGAAAAAGTGCATCTATATGTTTCACATAATTCCATATTTACTGGATTGATGAATGCCTTGTAGCAAATTATGGAAAATGAGTACCACAAACTGAACACCCAGAGCTTATTGTGCCTGCTTAGCACTGCAAATGAACAGCAAGTTCCTGTACAGAACTCAGCAAGCAAATCCTACCTGGTATAAATACAGATCCCCCTCTTTTTTTATTACCAACACAGATGGCATTTCAGGTCTTCAGAAGTTACGTGAGATATAAGGTCTACTCATAATGGAATGTGACCTGATTTTCAAAGGTGAAAAACAGCTGCAGCTTCCCTTGACTTCACTGGGATTTATGGGTGCTCAGCACTTCTGAAAATCAGGCCAATGTCTTCCAAGATACCCAGTGCAAGAAGGAAAGCACAATCATTTCTGGAAAGCGATACAGACTTCTATGAAGCGGCTTCATAGATGCTCTGGATCCATCATTACAGTAGTTCATTGGCACAGAACTTGTTTAATAGATTTCTAATGCTACCACTTCATTTGAAGGGACAGGTAAATATTTTTGATACTAGGCAGCTGAAGTAAAGTCGGTATTCAAGCTGAAATGGTCTCACTTCACTAGTAGGGGAGAGCTACATGTCTGTATTAGCTCACGTAGAAGACAGCCAGGCATGGACCCAGGATGACAACACATGTGGTTCTTCCCAACTGGATGAAAGACAGGACCAAGAGTTTAGAAATCAAAAGATGTCATAAATAACCCCTTGAGATGTATTTCCAACCTGAAATGTGCTCAAACCAAGTCCCTGTTCAACATAAATTATGGCCCCATTCCTCATCCTACCACATCCTGAAAAATACAGGAAGCTTTCAAGAATACCACACCATTTGATGCTGCACTCCCTGCTTGCCAATTAAGAAAGCACCATTTCAGCCGGTTCACCTTCTCATCAGTGACCAATTGGCCTCAGACCCAAATGAGATCTCCCAAGTCTTCTTGGCAGGGTTTCTAACCGTTCACCCCCACTACCTCCCAAGGCCACTTAAAGCATTTCCTGAAAGAGGATAGCAAAGTGAACTTCTAGAGCAACATATTACAATGTTTTCCAGTTGGGTGGAAAAGCTATTTGATATATACCTACCCCCCAATTTCCTTACTATAGTTATCGCCACCCCTATTTGCATCTTCTCTTCTGTGCAGTTGCTAGGAAGTTTCTGCTTCTACTTAGTTTGTTAATTACTCTTTAAAACTAGGTACTAGCTTAGGCCTCACAGTCTTGGAACTGTGATGTTGTCTGCACCTCAGTTTTTTGGAAGTCTGTGTTCTACAGTCCTTCTTCCTAACAATTTCATAATGTGACAAAACAGTTCCAAGTGGGATGGGAATGAAGATAGTGAAAAAATGGCAATGTAACCCTTGGCAGCCATGCATTCTTAAAAAAACAAACAAAAAAAAAACAACCATACCCGTTATTGACATACTACTTTAATTAGAAAGACATTGAAGTCTCTCTGTCCATGCTCATTCAAACCAAGTGTCCTGTGCCACACCCATTTCCTGATTATTTACAGCACAGACACTGAAATTGAATTTGTTTATTTTTTTAAAATGTTGCTATCAAATTTTATCCACTTTTTTTGCTTGACCTTTTTGGATTGTGAGCCCAAACAGCACACCCACTTCTCCTGTATGGATGTTCAGATCATCATCCTGGTGCATTAAATGGTCATTTGTGAAGCTACTTACTGATCTGGGCATCAAATTTGAAATATGGACATTTTACTTAGGCTGCTATATTTGAACACTAGACTTCTCACAACTTTTTAAAATTCCTATTCTGGATGCTTCCATTCTAATGTGCAAGGGCAAAGTATCAAATCAGAGGGTTTCGTGGACAACTCCAATGCATTGGGACTTACGTTACTTTGACAAACACCTGCCACTGCACTCCCAACACTCGGAAGCAAAGGGGCTAAAAATGCACCATTATTCAGTGTAAAATGTAAATAAAACCACATTCAAAAACACTAAACCAGCAATGCCATGGGTGCTACTCCTATTCCAAAAGCATGCCCCATGCACTGCTGCTTATTTATATAATCCTCCACTCAAAACACACTCATGGGATAACCACCATGGTCTACCACACATCGTCAGTTATGCTTCTTAATTCATAGAATCATAGAATATCAGGGTTGGAAGGGACCTCAGGAGGTCATCCAGTCCAACCCCCTACTCAAAGCAGGACCAATTCCCAACTAAATCATCCCAGCCAGGGCTTTGTCAAGCCTGTCCTTAAAAACCTCGAAGGAAGAGATTCCTAGGTAACCCATTCCAGTGCTTCACCACCCTCCTAGTGAAAAAGATTTTCCTAATATCCAACCTAAACCTCCCCCATTGCAACTTGAGACCATTACTCCTTGTTCTGTCATCTGCTACCACTGAGAACAGTCTAGATCCATCCTCTTTGGAACCCCCTTTCAGGTAGTTGAAAGCAGCTATCAAATCCCCCCTCATTCTTCTCTTCTGCAGACTAAACAATCCCAGTTCCCTCAGCCTCTCCTCATAAGTCATGTGCTCCAGCCCCCTAATCATTTTTGTTGCCCTCCGCTGGACTCTTTCCAATTTTTCCACATCCTTCTTGTAGTATGGGGCCCAAAACTGGACACAGTACTCCAGATGAGGCCTCACCAATGTCGAATAGAGGGAAATGATCACATCCCTCGATCTGCCGGCAGTGCCCCTACTTATACAGCCCAAAATGCCTTCTTGGCAACAAGGGCACACTGTTGACTCATATCCAGCTTCTCGTCCACTGTAACCCCTAGGTCCTTTTCTACAGATCTCATTTGGGTCTGAGGCCAATTGCTTCCTAGCCATTCTGTCCCTAGTCTGTAACAGTGAATGGGATTCTTCCGTCCTAAGTGCAGGACTCTGCACTTGTCCTTGTTGAACCTCATCAGGTTTCTTTTGGCCCAATCCTCTAATTTGTCTAGGTCCCTCTGTATCCTATCCCTACCCTCCAGCGAATCTACCACTTACGTATGGAATATTCTCCAGAGCCAACCAGTCCATTTTGGGACCATCCACTGCAAAACCCTTAGATACAGCCAAGATATTCCTTTTAACCTTCCAGGAACTCTGCTAGACACTGCTGAGATATTCCTTCTCCCCCTCTCTACCACCAAATCTCCCTCACTCACTAGCTATCCTATAGTTCAGGGGGTGATCTCCATAATCCTTCACATACAAAAGGATACTCTCCACAGCCACCACTTACCTAGAATCAGACCTGTGAGCCTCCTAAACTTCAAATGTGTAGCTGTGACCTCCAAAATGCATTGTAAAAGCCCAAAATTCTAGGAGTAATGTGTCACCATGAGCAGTCACAATTCTATTATTTTAACACTGAAAATACAATACATAAAAACAAACCCAAAAAGCATTAAGGACTATATCTACAAAATATAAAATGTTAAATGTAAAAAAAAAAAGCAAAACAAAACCTAATCTAGTTACAAAAAGCAAAAAACCAATAAATAAAATATTAATAATAATAAATGATAATAATAATGAAAATGTAAAAATATTTAATAATCAGACTCTTGAAGATGAAAAATCAGTTCAGAGAGTTAGGAGAAAAGAGACCAGGCAGGTAAGCTATCAGTGTGCATCTGATAGCAGTGGAACATCAGCTATGTTCCCAACACAGAGAGAACTTAGAGCACCACAAAAGAAAAGCATAATAAAGTCAACAAAGTATTTGCAGCACTGCAATGCATTTCAACGGCCAAGCAAGAGCATTTATTAAATAACACTTAAAGCAGAAAGTACTGCCTAACGGAGAGCAATTAAGAGGTTTGCATGCGGGATACCTCCATCCCAAACAGTGAACCCATTACCCACTTAGTATCCTCCACTACCCAACACTTACTCATGCTATATCTTCCACAAGCTATGACTTATTCTGCTTTAGGATATCTACCTTAACAACCTATGCATCCAGGATTTTCCATAACCCACAGCCTAACCCACCCCCGAGAGGCTACCTTCCTTAAACCCAGTGCCCCATATTGAGAAACAAGCAGGGAGAACTGGAAGTCCCTGGCACAGTCAAGGAACTATGATGTGATTGGAATAACAGAGACTTGGTGGGATAACTCACATGACTGGAGTGCTGTCATGGATGGATATAAACTGTTCAGGAAGGACAGGCAGGGCAGAAAAGGTGGGGGAGTTGCATTGTATGTAAGAGAGGAGTATGACTGCTCAGAGCTCCGGTATGAAACTGCAGAAAAACCTGAGAGTCTCTGGATTAAGTTCAGAAGTGTGAGCAACAAGGGTGATGTCGTGGTGGGAGTCTGCTATAGACCACCAGACCAGGGGGATGAAGTGGACGAGGCTTTCTTCCAGCAACTAGCAGAAGTTACTAGATCGCAGGCCCTGGTTCTCATGGGAGACTTTAATCACCCTGATATCTGCTGGGAGAGCAATACAGCAGTGCACAGACAATCCAGGAAGTTTTTGGAAAGTGTAGGGGACAATTTCCTGGTGCAAGTGCTGGAGGAACCAACTAGGGGCAGAGCTCTTCTAGACCTGCTGCTCACAAACCGGGAAGAATTAGTAGGGGAAGCAAAAGTGGATGGGAACCTGGGAGGCAGTGACCACGAGATGGTCGAGTTCAGGATCCTGACACAAGGAAGAAAGGAGAGCAGCAGAATACAGACCCTGGACTTCAGAAAACAGAATTTGACTCCCTCAGGGAACTGATGGGCAGGATCCACTGGGAGAATAACATGAGGGGCAAAGCAGTCCAGGAGAGCTGGCTGTATTTTAAAGAAGCCTTATTGAGGTTGCAGGGAAAAAACATCCCAATGTGTAGAAAGAATAGTAAATATGGCAGGCGACCAGGTTGGCTTAACAGTGAAATCCTTGCTGATCTTAAACGCAAAAAAGAAGCTTACAAGAAGTGGAAGAATGAACAAATGACCAGGGAGGAGTATAAAAATATTGCTCAGGCATGCAGGAGTGAAATCAGGAAGGCCAAATCACACTTGGAGTTGCAGCTAGCAAGAGATGTTAAGAGTAACAAGAAGGATTTCTTCAGGTATGTTAGCAACAAGAAGAAAGTCAAGGAAAGTGAGGGCCCCTTACTGAATGAGGGAGGCAACCTAGTGACAGAGGATGTGGAAAAAGCTAATGTACTTAATGCATTTTTTGCCTCTGTCTTCACGAACAAGGTCATCTGCCAGACTGCTGCACTGGGCAGCACAGTATGAGGAGGAGGTAACCAGCCCCCCGTGGAGAAAAAAGTGGTTTGGGACTATTTAGAAAAACTGGACGAGCACAAGTTCATGGGACCAGATGCGTTGCATCCGAGGGTGCTAAAGGAGTTGGTGGATGTGATTGCAGAGCCATTGGCCATTATCTTTGAAAATTCATGGCGATCGGGGAAGGTCCCGGATGACTGGAAAAAGGCTAATGTAGTCCCCATCTTTAAAAAAGGGAAAAAGGAGGATCCGGGGAACTACAGGCCAGTCAGCCTCACCTCAGTCCCTGGAAAAATCATGGAGAAGGTCCTCAAGGAATCAATTCTGAAGCACTTAGAGGAGAGGAAAGAGATCAGAAACAGTTAGCATGGATTCACCAAGGGCAAGTCATTCCTGACTAACCTAATTGCCTTCTATGAGAAGATAACGTGGTCTGTGGATGAGGGGAAAGCAGTGGATGTGTTATTCCTTGACTTTAGCAAAGCTTTTGATACAGTCTCCCACAGTATTCTTGCCAGCAAGTTAAAATAGTATGGGCTGGATTAATGGACTATAAGGTGGATAGAAAGCTGGCTAGATCGTCGGGCTGAACGGATAGTGATCAATGGCTCCATGTCTAGTTGGCAGGATAACTCACTAGCAGTGCCCCAAGCGGAGTGCCCCAAAGGTTGTTCAATATCTTCATTAATGATCTGGAGGATGGCGTGGACTTCACTCTCAGGAAATTTGGAGATGACACTAAACGGGGAGGAGTGGTAGATACGCTGGAGGGTAGGGATAGGATACAGAGGGACGTAGACAAATTAGAGGGTTGGGCCAAAAGAAACCTGATGAGGTTCAACAAGGACAAGTGCAGAGTCCTGCACTTAGGACAGAAGAATCCCATTCACTGTTACAGACTAGGGACAGAAGGCTAACAGCATTTTGGGCTGTATAAGTAGGGGCATTGCCAGCAGATCGAGGGACGTGATCATTCCCCTCTATTCAACATTGGTGAGGCCTGATCTGGAGTACTGTGTCCAGTTTTGGGCCCCACACTACAAAAAGGATATGGAAAAATTGGAAAGAGTCCAGCGGAGGGCAACAAAAATGATTAGGGGGCTGGAGCACATGACTGAGAGAACTGAGATGGTTTAGTCTGCAGAAGAGAGAATGAGGGGGGATTTGATAGCTGCTTTCAACTACCTGAAAGGGGGTTCCAAAGAGGATGGATCTAGACTGTTCTCAATGGTAGCAGATGACAGAACAAGGAGCAATGGTCTCAAGTTGCAATGGGGGAGGTTTAGGTTGGATATTAGGAAAATCTTTTTCACTAGGAGGGTGGTGAAGCACTGGAATGGGTTACCTAAGGAGGTGGTGGAATCTCCTTCCTTAGAGGTTTTTAAGGACAGGCTTGACAAAGCCCTGGCTGGGATGATTTAGTTGGGAATTGGTCCTGCTTTGAGCAGGGGGTTGGACTGGATGACCTCCTGAGGTCCCTTCCAACCTTGATATTCTATGATTCTAAACACTGAACATTTATCTGTGTTACCTGATGGATACACTCATAGCTGAGCACTGTCAGCAAGGCACAATATTTTCTTTCCATTATAAATTGATTTCTTTGCCTGATACAAGATTAACAAATTACAAAAACATACAATTAGTAACCTCCACTGCCTGAACTCAGAATTCAAGGTTTTTATAGTTTTATTTGAATTTCTGCTGAATTTTCCTGAAATGCAGAGAGTGAGTTATTGATAAACTGCAGACAGCTACGGGTAAGAAGCTTTTAGTCTCTGTGCTACAGAGTACAGGTTAAAACAGCAGCCTCATCGAGTCTATTAAAATGGATGCAATTCCATCTTTCTCTCTACTCTCCCCTGCAAAAGATACACACAATTGACTAAATGGAAATGGAAATGTTATCTCCATTGTCATGGGGATAAACAGTGCATGCAAGCGTTGGTTGGACTGTGTCTCCTAGCAGAGGTGCAGCACAGGCAGAAAGCAAATCAGTTTATACAAAAATGTTTGTGCCATTTCTACATCCCTCCAACCTTGATCATACCAGTGCGTTGTGGGACTCTTATCCCAGTTCCCAGCACAGCTCTCCAGAACAGGTGCTTTTGGGAAATTTGCAAATTATCAAGAGATCTGAATGGTATTCTGGGCGTTTTGGCCAAGTCCTATGGTTTCCAGGGTCAGTGTTCCATAACACTTTTATATAATGTTGGGGGTGATGCTAGGGATACAGTTGCTGGGGCTCGTTGCACAATTCAGTTATTGAAAGGAGGAGCACAGCATTGTAGAATGGCGGTGGGAGGGCCAGCAGCACTAGTACAGGTGTAGTGCTGCGACTTCTTGTTCACGCACGCAGATCACCAGTGTAGACTGTGAAGGTGACATAAAGGCTTGCTCCACAGTGGCACAATGCAACCAGCTATGCCAATCACTCTATAGCAGCTGAGTGACTTGTATAAGGACACAAAGCATTTTAGATGCACTGTAGGCATTAGGTGTTGCGACCATCAGTGGTGGTGGCAGCACCTTTTTTGTCTAGTGTACATGAACCCAAAGACAGGAAGATTAAAACAAAGATCAACTTGAAAGGGCAGAGTATGGCACAGCAGCACAGTGCCCAGCCCCATGTGAGACAGAGAGACACAGTTCCAATGACGAGGCAGAAGACTGGCTCCATCATTTCTGCCACCAAATGATTCATAAACAGCATTGGATCTGGGCAAGAGGGGTGCGTAACTTCACACACACACACACACACACACACACACACACACACACACACACACACACAAGCTCCATCAGCAGAAAACACTAACTAGCACGAATTAGGACTGACAAAAATCAGAAAGTGACAAAAAAACATGAGTTCTGTCAAAACCAGTCCTCCACCCTATGTCAAATTTATCTGCATCTGAAGGTCTATCGTCCTCCCCAGGGTTCTGTTATAAGAAAGGATCAGATGTACAAAAGGGAGAGGCTGCAAAGGGTTATGGACACATGGTGGTATCTGTCTTTATGAAGATGTGGGATGCTATTGACAGTGGGAAACCCTTGTTCCATGACAATCTATAAAACCTTGTAGCTGGAGTTGGACTGCAGCTGGCCGAGGTCACTCAAGTGCCAGTGGTCCACTGTGGGGATGATCTTGGCCCCTATCTGCCCACGTACCATTCCATCGGCAAGGGGGAAGACATTCAGAGAGTTAGGACGCTCCTTCCTGCTAAAGAGAGAGAAAAAGGAAGAGAGAGGAAACAATCTGTTAGCAAAACCACAGGATCCTTATGGTAAAGAAAGTTCAGAACCAACACAGTGACTCATGTTTCACATGAAACAAGGACTGAATCCCATTCCCACCCCTGAAGTGCTGAGTTAACTCCCAACTCCCACAGCCTGAATGAGAAAGCAACTGATTTACTGATTTATACCTGCCTCTGGAGATTTCCATTACTTGCATCTGAAGAAGTGAGGTTCTTACCCACGAAAGCTTATGCTCCCAATACTTCTGTTAGTCTTAAAGGTGCCACAGGACCCTCTGTTGCTTTTTACAGATTCAGACTAACACGGCTACCCCTCTGATACTTGACAACTGATTCTGTGATTCAAAATTGGGTTGTCTATTGCTAGGCTACACAGATGACCCTTATCATAGAATCATAGAATATTAGGGTTGGAAGAGACCTCAGGAGGTCATCTAGTCCAATCCCTGCTCAAAGCCACCACTGCGGACAACCTAGCTCCATCCTCTTTGGAACCCCCCCTTCAGGTAGTTGAAGGCTGATATCAAATCCCCCCTCACTCTTCTCTTCTGCAGACTAAATAACCCCAGTTCCCTCAGCCTCTCCTCCTAAGTCATGTGCCCCAGCTCCCTAATCATTTTCGTTGCCCTCCGCTGGACTCTCTCCAATTTGCCACATCCATTCTGTAGTGGGGGGACCAAAACTGGACGCAATACTCCAGATGTGGCCTCACCAGTGTCGAACAGAGGGGAATATTCACTTCCCTCGATCTGCTGGCAATGCTCCTACTAATACAGTCCAATATGCCGTTGGCCTTCTTGGCAACGAGAGCACACTGCTGTCTCATATCCAGCTTCTCGTCCACTGTAACCCCTAGGTCCTTTTCTGCAGAACTGCTGCTTAGCCAGTCGGTCCCCAGCCTGTAGCAGCGCATGGGATTCTTTCTTCCTAAGTGCAGGACTCTGCACTTGTCCTTTCTTTTGACCCAATCCTCCAATTTGTCTAGGTCACTCTAGACCAGGGGTCTCAAACTCAAATGACCACGAAGGCCACATGAGGACTAGTACATTGGCCCGAGGGCCGCATTTACTGACCCCTCCCCCCCTGCCGCCCTTGGCCGCGCCTCTTCCCACCCCTTCCCTGCCCCCATTCCAACCCCTTCCCTGAAATC
Organism: Malaclemys terrapin pileata; assembly: GCF_027887155.1. Lineage (NCBI taxonomy): Eukaryota > Metazoa > Chordata > Testudines > Emydidae > Malaclemys > Malaclemys terrapin. The sequence continues at coordinate 48,442,200 of NC_071514.1, forward strand.
CCCACCCCAACTCCGCCCCCTCCCTGCCCCCAGGGGGTGCAGGAGGGGTGTGGCGGAGGCTCAGGGCAAGGAGTTAGGGTGTGGGGTGCAGGAGGGCTCAGAGGTGCGGCAGGGAGCTCAGGGCAGGGGGTTTGGGTGCACGAGGGGTGCGGGGTGCAGCAGGGGTTCAGGGCAGGGGGTCAGGTTGCAAGGTGCGGCAGGGGGCTCAGGGCAGGGGGTCAGGGTGCAGCAGGGGTGCAGGGCGCAGCGGGGGGTTCAGGGCAGGGGGTCAGGGTGCAGGGTGCAGCAGGGGTATGGGGTGCAGCGGGGGGTTCAGGGCAGGGGGTTGGGGTGCAGGGTGCAGCAGGGGGCTCAGGGCAGGGGGTTGGGATGCAGGAGGGGTGCGGGATGTGGCAGGGGTTCAGGGCAGGGGATTGGGGTGCAGCAGGGGCTCAGGGTGCGGGGTGCAGCGGGGGCTCAGGGCAGGGAGTCTGGGTGCAGGAGGGATACAGCAGGGGGCTCAGGGCAGTGGATTGGGGTGCAGGAGGGGTGCAGGGTGCAGTGGGGGGTTCAGGGCAGGGGGTTGGGGTGCAGGAGGGGTGAAGGGTGCAGCAGGGGGTCAGGGTGCAGGAGGGGTGCAGGGTGTGGCAGGGGGCTCAGGGCAGGGGGTTCAGCTGCAGGAAGGGTTCGGGGGGCGGGCTCCGGCCTGATGCGTACCGGGGGCAGGGCAGGCTCCCTGCCTGCCTGCCTGCCTTGCCCCCGCGCCACTCCGCTCCTGGAAGCCGACAGAACCTGGGAAAGGAGGGACACAGGGGTGTGTGTGGCTGTTGCTTCAAGCACCGCCCCCAGCAGCTCCCATTGGCCGGGAACGGGGAACCACAGCCAATGGGAGTTGTTGGGGGCGGTACCTGAAGCAACAGCCACACACACCCCCGCGCCCCTCCTTCCCCAGGTTCCAGCGGTTTCCCGGAGCGGTGCGGGGGCAGGGCAAGCAGGCAGGGAGCCTGCCCTGCCCCTGGTGCACGTCGGGCCGGAGCCGTTCTAGGTAAACGTGGGGGAAGGCGGGGGAGGGGCCGCGAGGAGCTTGCGGGTCGCAGAAAATAAGCCCGCAGGCTGCGTGTTTGAGACCCCTGCTCTAGACCCTATCCCTACCCTCCAGAGTATCTACCTCTCCCCCCGGCTTAGTGTCATCTGCGAACTTGCTGAGGATGCAATTAATCCTATAATCCAGATCATTAATCTTATCTCTTCATTAAAAGGCACTGTCAAAGTTGGGTTGCCACACAAAAATTGTTGACTTACCAGGCCAATGATCCAATTATAAATCACCCCTCTTAGGAGTGTTTCCTAGCATCAGATTGAGCCCTCCTGTGGAGAACCCCTAAGAAGGGGTGAAGGGCCGGAGACTTCATAGGCTGACTTACTGACCCCTTCTGTGGTTGGAAAAGTTAGGGTTTATAGAAGGGGCTGAGGGCACAGCCACCCACTTTAAGCAGCATTTCCCCTTGGGAACCAGAAGGCCCAGTAGGGAGATATGTCACAAAGAATATAGTCCCCTGCTTCCTCCTCCTGCCCCAAATATAGTGGAGCCTTGACCCCACTGAGCTCTGACAAAGTGGCCTTCATGGGGTCCCAGGAACAGGCAACAGTAGAGGTGGCCCTCCCACTTCACCTTCTGTCTTTCTCATCTCAGATCTGAGTCTGCTCCAATTACAATCCAGCCTCAGATATTTTACTATATATAATCAAAATGTATGATTTCAGGTGTTAAAACAGAAAAGCGGCAACTACATGCAGTTGTCACCAATCCATGAAACATACGAGTGTGTCATCACCCCTACTGGTATATACATTAAACTGGTTAATGTACATGACAGTTCCTTCTATTGGTACGTAAGAGAGCCAGTCAAACTGCTGCTTTAGCACACCAGGCAGAGGCTTGTGTTTTCAAGAGCAGAAGATTCAGAGGTTGAATCCAAAAACCAAATGAGCCCAGTGTGTTGAGGTGATCAGAGTGTCTGTGTTTACTGTCCTAGACTGTTCTGAGGGGCTTCTGCATTCTCCCATACCTATAAACCTGCCTTACCACACACTGGCAAAACGTTGACACTGTCTGAGTGGAACATATACAGTAGAATCCTGTTTATCTGAGCCTCCATTTTCCGGCTCTCCATATTAACTGAAATGGGACTGACAGCTCAAGCCCTGGGCAGTGGGGTTTGGGCTGTCAGCCCCCTATCTCCTGAAGTCTGAGACCTGCCATCTGGGGGTGAAGACCATTCTCTGGATTATTTGGATTTTTGGTGATTTGATCTGGCCCTGGTCCCAATTATTTCGCATATATGGGGTTTCACTATAATGTGTTTCATTCTCAGTACCTCCCAGAATGCACCTCAACTCTCTACCTTGGAGCATAGCCTGGAAAATGGAATTCTGTGATCTGAATTTGTCTGATCAGATAAATAACCATTTCATTATTATTTTTAAATTTTAGAACTTTATTGGGAGAGCCTCCTGATTTCCAAGTCGAAGTAATTTAGATCCTCATTGAGTAGATGCACCTTTAAACTTCCCTAGGGACTAGGCTGGTGGAAAATCAGACCCAGGATTGGGGAGGTGCTACAAACTCCTTTGTAGTTCACTTTCCCTCCCCAGCTGGGAATCTGGGCCTCTGTTCTTTTGTTTAGCATAGTCTACTGTGAAGTACTGGGCACGCTTACAATGCTATCTATGCCCTGGTCTACACTACGAGTTTAGGTCGAATTTAGCAGCGTTAGATCGATTTAACCCTGCACCCATCCACAGGACGAAGCTGTTATTTTTGACTTAAAGGGCTGTTAAAACTGATTTCTGTACTCCCCCCCACGAGGGGATTAGCACTGAAATCGACATTGCCGGGTCGAATTTGGGGTAGTGTGGATGTAATTCGACGGTATTAGCCTCTGGGAGCTATCCCAGAGTGCTCCATTGTGACCGCTCTGGACAGCGCTCTCAACTCAGATGCACTGGCCAGGTAGACAGGAAAAGGCCCACAAACTTTTGAATCTCATTTCCTGTTTGGGCAGCATGGCGATCTGCAGGTGAGTGCAGATCTCATCAGCAGAGGTGACCATGATGGAGTCCCAGAATCGCAAAAGAGCCCCATCATGGATCGAATGGGAGGTACGGGATCTGATCGCTGTATGGGGAGACGAATCCATGCTATCAGAACTAAGTTCAAAAAGATGAAATGCCCAAACATTTGAAAAAAATCTCAAAGGGCATGAAGGACCAAGGCTATAACAGGGACCCGCAGCAGTGCTGCGTGAAACTTAAGGAGCTGAGGCAAGCCTACCAAAAAAACAGAGAGGCAAACAGCCGTTCCGGGTCAGAGCCCCAGACATGCCGCTTCTATGATGAGCTGCATGCCACTCTAGGTGGTGCAGCCACCACTACCCCACCCCTGTGCTTTGACTCCGTCAATGGAGTAGCACGCAACAGGGATGCGGGTTTTGGGGACGAGGAAGATGATGAGGAGGAGGTTGAAGATAGCTCACAGCCAGGAAGCGGAGAAACCGTTTTCCCCGACAGCCAGGAACTGTTTCTCACCCTGGAGCTGGAGTCAGTACCCCCCGAACCCACCCAAGGCTGCCTCCCGGACCCGCCAGGCGGAGAAGGGACCTCTGGTGAGTGTACCTTTGTAAATATTATAATGGTTTAAAAGCAAGCGTGTTTAATGATTTATTTGCCCTGGCATTCGTGGCAATATTGCTACTGGAAAAATCTGCTAATGTGCCTGGGAATGGAGCGGAAATCTTCCAGGGACATCTCCATAAAGCTCTCCTGGATGTACTCTCAAAGCCTTTGCAAAAGTTTTCTGGGGAGGGCAGCCTTATTCCGTCCTCCATGGTAGGACACTTTACCACGCCAGGCCAGTAGCACATAGTCTGGAATCATTGCATAACAAAGCATGGCAGCGTATGGTCCCGGTGTTTGCTGGCATTCAAACAACATCCATTCTTTATCTCTTTGTGTTATCCTCAGGAGAGTGATATCATTCCTGGTCACCTGGTTGAAATAGGGTGATTTTATTAAGGGGACATTCAGAGGTGCCTGTTCCTGCTGGGCTGTTTGCCTGTGGCTGAACAGAAATGTTCCCCATTGTTAGCCACGTGGTGGGGGGAGGGGTGAAGCGATCATCCCAGAGAATTGGGTGTATGTGTGTGTGGGAGGGGAGGGGGTTAGTTGGGTTTGTGCTGTATGTTAACCCGAAAACCACAGCCCCTCTTCCTTTTAAATGGCCAACCCAACGGCTGCTTGGTATGGGAAATGAAACCATTCTCACATGTTATGAAGATTAAAGAAGCCAAAAGACTGTGTCTTACCATGGCTGCCTGCAAGCCAAATTCTGTTGCCCAGCCCTGCATGAAAGATCTCTCACACCAAACTGGCATACCCTCAATAAGAGGCAAAATGCGACCTTGTACCGAAAACACATGTGCTATGTAATGTTAACAGCAAGGTTTACCATGAAAGAGTCTACCCATTGTTCTCTAAAATGTGTCTTTTTAACTACCACTCTCCCTTTTTTTTCCTCCACCAGCTGCAAATGTTTCAACGCTCACACTATCTTCTCCTTCCCAGAGGCTAGCGAAGATTAGAAGGCAAAAAAACCGCACTCGCGATGAAATGTTCTCTGAGCTCATGCAGTCCTCTCACACTGAAAGAGCCCAGCAGAATGCGTAGAGGCAGACAATGTCAGAGTCCAGGAAAGCAAATATGAACTCGAGGACAGGTGGTGGGCTGAAGATAATAAGTGGCGGGCTGAAGATGATAGGTGGCGTCAGCTTGGTGACAGAAGGCAAGAGGCAATGCTGAGGCTACTGGAGGAACAAACTGATATGTATGGTTGAGGTTCAGGAAAGGCAGCTTGAGCACAGACCGCCGCTACAGCCCCTGTGTAATCAACCACCCTCCTCCCCAAGTTCCATAGCCTCCTCACCCAGACGCCCAAGAACACGGTGGGGGGGCCTCTGGGCACCCAACCACTCCACCCCAGAGGACTGCCCAAGCAACAGAAAGCTGACATTCAATAAGTTTTAAAGTGCAGTGTGGCCTTGATCTTCCCTCCTCCCCTACCCCACCCGGTGCTTCCCTCCTCCCCCAGCCCTCCCGGGCTACCTTGGCAGTTATCCCTCTATTTGTGTGATGAATTGATAAAGAATGCATGAATGTGAAGCAACAACGACTTTATTGCCTCTGCAAGCGGTGATTGAAGGGGGGAGGGGAGGGTGGTTAGCTTACAGGGAAGTAGAGTGAACCAAGGGGGGGGGGTTCATCAAGGAGAAACAAACAGAACTTTCACACCGTAGCCTGGCCAGTCATGAAACTGGTTTTCAAAGTTTCTCTGATGCGCACCGCGCCTTCCTGTACTGTATTAACCGCCCTGGTGTCTGGCTGAGCGTAATCAGCGGCCAGGCGATTTGCCTCAACCTTCCACCCCACTATAAACGTCTCCCCCTTACTCTCACAGATATTGTGGAGCGCACAGCAAGCAGTAATAACAATGGGAATATTGGTTTCGCTGAGGCCTATCTGAGTCAGTAAACTGCACCAGCGCACTTTTAAATGTCCAAATGCACATTCTACTACCATTCTGCACTTGCTCAGCTTACAGCTGAACAGCTCCTGACTACTGTCCAGGCTGCCTGTGTATGGCTTTATAAGCCATGGGAACAAGGGGTAGGCTGGGTTCCCAAGGATAACTATAGGCATTTCAACATCCCCAACGGTTATTTTCTGGTCTGGGAAGAAAGTCCCTTGCTGCAGCTTTTGAAACAGACCAGAGTTCCTGAAGATGCGAGCGTCATGTACCTTTCCCAGCCATCCTATGTTGATGTTGGTGAAACATCCCTTGTGATCCACCAGTGCTTGAAGCACCATTGAAAAGTACCCCTTTCAGTTTATGTACTCGCTGGCTTGGTGCTTTGGTGCCAAGATAGGGATATGGGTTCTGTCCATCACCCCACCACAGTTAGGGAATCCCATTGCAGCAAAGCCATCCACTATGACCTGCACATTTCCCAGAGTCACTACCTTTGGTAGCAGCAGCTCAGTGATTGCGTTGGCTACTTGCATCACAGCAGCCCCCACAGTAGATTTGCCCACTCCAAATTGATGCCTGACTGACTGGTAGCTGTCTGGCGTTGCAAGCTTCCACGGGGCTATTGCCACTCACTTGTGAACTGTGAGGGCTGCTCTCATCTTGGTATTCTTGCACTTCAGGGCAGGGGAAAGCAAGTCACAAAGTTCCATGAAAGTGCCCTTACGTATGCAAAAGTTTTGCAGCCACTGGGAATCGTCCCAGACATGCAACACTATGCGGTCCCACTAGTCTGTGCTTGTTTCCTGGGCCCAGAATCGGTGTTCCATGGCATGAACCTGCCCCATGAATACCATGATGTCCATATTGCCGGGGCCCGTACTTTGAGAGAAGTCTGTGTCCATGTCCTCATCACCGCGCTGCCATCACCTCCTCGCCTAGTTTTGCTTTTGCAGGTTCTGGTTCTGCATATACTGCAGGATAATGCGTGTGGTGTTTACAGTGCTCATAATTGTGGCGGTGATCTGAGCGGGCTCCATGCTTGCCGTGCTATGGTGTCTGTGCTGAAAAAAGGCGCAAGACGATTGTCTGCTGTTGCGGCGACTGATGACATGGCTTACAGGGTTGTTACACAGAATGGCCCCCTCAAGGATTGAACTCAAAACCCTGGGTTTAGCAGGCCAATGCTCAAACCACTGAGCTATCCCTCCCCCTCACTATTCATTGAGGGAGGGAGGGAGGGAGGGAGGAAAGGAGGGGGGGAAACAAATGAATACAAAACAAATCTGGTCTCTTTATTGTTTTGATCCACTCCATCTCTCTTATAGATCTTAGGCTGGCAGCAGATGGTGCAGTACGACTGCTGGCCATCATTGTCTCCCATTTATGTCCAGGCACCCCCGACCGACCTCACCGAGGCTGGCCAGGAGGAACCAGGAGACAGCAGCAGATGGTACAATAGGGCTGCTAACTGTCTTTGCTAACTTGCAAAGGCAAGGAGCTGCTGCTGTGTAGCACTGCAGTACCGCATCTGCCAGCAGCACCCAGGAGACATACGGTGACAGTGAGCTGGGCGGGCTCCAAGCTTGCCGTGGTATGTCGTCTGCATGGGTAACCCAGAAAAAAAGGCGAGAAACGATTTATTGCTGTTGCTTTCACAGAGGGGTGGGGGGGCTGACGACATTTACCTAGAACCACCTGCGACAATGTTTTTGCCCCATCAGCCATTGGGAGCTCAACCCAGAATTCCAATGGGTGGCGGAGACTGCGGGAACTGTGGGATAGCTACCCACAGTGCAATGCTCCAAAAGTCGACGCTAGCCACGGTACTGTGGACACACTCCACCGACTTAATGGTCTTAGGTGGGGACACACACAATCAACTGTATAAAATCGATTTCTAAAAAAATCGACTTCTATAAATTCGACCTAATTTCGTAGTGTAGACATACCCTATGTAATAAGCTGTGGCTTCCAAACAGAAATCTCAAGAGACTGCGTAATGGAGAGTGATGTAACGGCTTTATCAGCATGTTTTTGGGAAGGCTGCATTGCTCATGAGTGGCAAAGCTGGTAGTAAGTTATGCAAGGGGGGAGGGAATAGCTCAGTGGTTTGAGCATTGGTCTGCTAAACCCAGGGTTGTGAGTTCAATCCCTGAGGGGGCCATTTAGGGATCTGGGGCAAAAATCTGTTTGGGGATTGGTCCTGCTTTGAGCAGGGGGTTGGACTAGATGACCCCCTGAGATCCCTTCCAACCCTGATATTCTATGTTAAGCCATCCTAAAGGAGTGCAGATAAAATCTCTTCTATTGCACTGTCAGGTTTCTAGTGCTACCACCTATTTTGCAGAAAAAAAATATTTTAGAGCCTTATTGGCAGTGTTTCCTCTAATTTTTTATGTCCCTTTGCAGAATAAATTTTGTTACATAACAAAATTCATGTGGTGGGGGTGGGGCCGGGGATGAGAGGCTCAGGGCTGGGGCAGAGGATTGAGTGCAGGGGTTGAGGGCTTCGGCTAGGGGTGAAGGCTCTGGAGTGGGGCCGGGGATGAGGGGTTCAGGGTGCGGGAGGGGGCTCAGGGCTGGAGCAGAGGGTTGGGGTGCAGGGGGGTACAGGCTCTGGGGTGGGGCCAGGGATGAGGGGTTTGGAGTACATGCTGCCCTGGGGCTGCAGTGGGGAGAGAGGACTCCCCCCAACCCTCTCTCGCCACAGCAGCTTGGGGCCGGGGGAGAGGCGCCTCTTCCCGGGCTCGGTAGCTCCAGCAGGGCTGGGCTGGGACAAGGGAGTGGCTCCTTTCCCGGAGCTCCGGTGGGCCTCGGCTGGGGCAGGGGAGGGGCTCCTCTCCCCCAGCCGCAGCAAGTCCGGGGCAGGTCCTGGCTGGGATGATTCAGTTGGGGATTGGTCCTGCTTTGAGCAGGGGGTTGGACTAGTTGACCTCCTGAGTTCCCTTCCAACCTTGGTATTTTATGATTCTATGATTTTATGATATAGCAAGGGTTGCAGGTGGAAGAGATTGCACCAGAACAAAGCATCTACAAGCTGTCTTTCACCAGGGACACATGGCTGCAGATGACCAGACCAACCCAAAGACCAGGGAACAGAGAATGGCCAGAGGATACACTGATTTAGCAAATACTCTTATCAGCCTCCATTAGCAGGACTCCTATGGAGCTCCAGATGCAAATTGCAGAATGAGTCCAGAAGGGGAGGCCAGTGTTGATATTGCCATCTGCCCTCCCTTGGGATCCATGTCCCTCCCCAGGGCTAGGGCCTAGTGGGCACAGGTGTGTGTGATTTACCCTTCTACATGCCAGAATTGATGATTCTGGACCCTCAAGTGTCTTTTTAAAAACACCACCAGTTGTGGTCAATCCATTACCAGAATTATTTGTCTAAGGGGCAGGATGAGGAGACAAACTGATCAACAAATTGGTATTAAGACTTAACAGAAAAAAAAACAACAACAAGCATACAGGCTTGTTGGAGTTAATACATTAAAGGCAGGGCAGGAATAAAGGGTCAGTCTTTTCCTATCAAATACAGACATGCTTCCTTTCTCAGGCAGGCTCCATGCTGATTCTGTAGAACACTGCTCCTATACATGGAGAACATTTCATCAGGGACACAGCCAAGAGACCATTATAACTGCTCCACTTGTGACCTGCATGAAGTGATTGTAATGGAACCTGAGGCCCCTGAGACATGAGCAAATGCACTAACACAGTAGCTGACGCAATAAGTTAAGGAGTGAGCAGGCAGCCTGGAAAGAGAGATTTAATTTCCTTATGGAGAGAAAAAAAAAGAAAACACCCAGTAGCTCCATTCTCAGCATTGCTCATATGAAAGCCAGAACATGCTGTGCTGATTTGTCAGTCCATTGTGCTGCCATGACAGCTTCTGAAAAGGCAGGGAAACTGTGCTGGTTGGTAGCTGCTGCTCGCTGTGTCCCATCTGGGATTGGCAGAGGGCTGGGAGGGCATTTCCCAAGTAGCCTAGCAAAGAATTTTGGGATGCTGCTTTTTTCCCAAACAACCTGCATTATAATCTGGGCCTGTGGCTCCCATTATTCATAAATGGACATTTCACAACAGATGGAAGAATCCTCTGATACAGACAGCACATAAATTATATCAGATTCATAGGTACATTGATTTGGTTTTGTTTTAGAACTGTTACCCAAAAGGAGTCATTCTAAAATGTCTGCTACTTTCTAATGTTAGCAGACACTATAGTTCTGGAGACAATTTTCCAATATTGTACAGTTAAAGATGAGTTGTTGCCTATCTATACAGTATCTTTTGCATACTCACCACATTAGTGATGGCCATAGTCATGTGATAAACTACATTCATCACACACCTCTGGCTGCCTCACCTGCATTCTGCCCACTAATCATAGAATCATAGAATATCAGAGTTGGAACGGGCCTCAGGAGGTCATCTAGTCCAACCCCCTGCTCAAAGCAGGACCAATTCCCAACTATCCCAACTTGGCACACAAGCCAGGACATTATACTCCCAGCAGTCAGACAGCTGTTACTCAACCCCAATCTCCAAAGTGACAGTTTAAAAAAAATGCTGTAATAGGATTTACCTTTTCCTCCATGACTGGCGATGACTGCAGTGACAAACATAGCAGCCAAAACAGAGTGGCAACCGCACAAGAAGCGAGACAAGAAAACAACCATTAGAGAGCAAAAAGTCATGCAAGAACATGTATGTGTATGTGCTCACATAAATACACACCTGAGCAGTGATGGAGACATTTACAGCCTCATAAACATGCAGCCATACAGCAGACACATTACATACAATCATTCATAATCACACAATGTGGAAACACATACTCTCTCTCTGTATGTCTCTTGTGCATATATGTACACACTATTCTGTGCTTATACAAACTTCAGTCATAGTGACAAGCAAACATACCAAGTATATGTATGGGCTCACACAAATATGCCCCTATCTAGCATATCACACAAAACGCACCTGTGACACTGCACCCCATATTCTTCACAGTGATATTATTATGATTATGACATAATTATGATGTATGTTATGCAAGCTAAGTCAGGTGAAGTGTCACTGGAAAAGTTACGATTTGCTTAACATGATTATCCTATTTGTATGCATGTAGTATTTTTGTGTCTCAAGTTATGAATATTGACTATGTATCTGTATTTCAAATGTAGTTACACCTGGGTAACACCCACTATACAAGATGCATTCAGTCTAGATAGTGGGTGGGGAAGGGCCTATTCAGGGCAAGGGGCCATTAGGAAAAAATAATAGGCCTTAGGAGAAGCTTATCTCCCACTTGGTGAGCCTTCCTGTGAACGCTACAGACAGGCTCCAAGTAATGGCTGCTATAACTCTATGAGGACATGTGATGAGACCACACGTCTCTGGACTCCACCTTGGGATGTCAGTCACAGACTGGTATGGGACCCAAGCTTTGGGAACAAAGGGTTTCCGCCATATGCAAAAGCTATATAAGGCAGGGAATGACATCATCTGGGGTTCTTCACTCCACAGACAAGAAGGCTCCTGGAAACACCTGAGGAACAAAGATTGAACTGGGGGAAGTGCTGGACCCAGTCATGCACACCTGGGGAGCTGGGAGTTGCATTAACTTACTCCTGGGGGAATTATGCACCACTGCGCGTGCACAGAATTCATGTCCCCTGCAGATTTTTTTGCTTCCCTGCAGAAAAATGACTTTCTGACAGGGAAGCAAAGGGAAGCTGCAAAAGCAATCATGCACCACTCCCCAGCTGCGCAGGTACATTGCTTCAGGCACCTGGAGCAGCCGGCAGAGAGGTAAACCATTTCAGTGCTGAGGACATCCCAGCAAGTGGCTCCTACTCTGAGCTGGGATCAGCTACTAATCCTGGCTGGGCTGGAGGCAGGAGAGGATGGGACTTCTTCTTCCCCTGCAAGGAGTGTCTGGGGCGGTGTCAAACCCAGCTCCAGATACCTCCCCCAGTTGCAAGAAGCTCAGCATTGTCCCCTGCTTCCTGCCCCCATCGCTCCTCATTTGCAGGGGAGGTGTCCCCGTATGGGGAGCTGCTCTCCCATCCACCCAACCCCTGTGCATCTGGATCTCCTATACCCAGACACCCCCATCAAGCCTCACCCCATACACCCAGAACCCCCTAGCCCTCCATACCCGAACCCCACCCCACTGAACTTCAACCCCTGCATCTGGAGCCCCCTGCACCCAGACTCCCTGCCTCTGGACCCCCACCCCTGCACCCAGAACACCCCATATTGAGCTCCCTGCACTCAACCCCCCACCCTGATGTGTCCCACCCTGAGCCCCCACATCCAGACCCCCATGCCACTGACTCCCAACTAGCTGCACCCTGACCCTCACCTCACCAAGCCCCACTCCTCCTGCACCCAGCCCCCTCTGCTGAGACACCCACACCCACACCACTGAGCCCCAACCACCTTCACCTGTAAGCCCCTGCAGAATCCCATTGCCCTTGCACCTGGAACCACCTCCCCAATAAGCCTCTGTGCATCCAGATCCCCACACACACCTAGACCCCCCCACTGAGCTGCCTGCACCAGATTGCCCCCCACAGAATCCTCTAACCTCACACCTGGATCCCCCCACACTGAGCCCCTCAACCTTGCCTGGTTGAGCCTGCCTGCCCCACACCTGGAATGCCTGGTGCAAAGGGGCAGGGCCCAGGATGTTTCTGGGGCAGGCTCAGGCCTTGTGCTGTGTCAGGATCAGGTGCAGCCTCACTGCTGAGTCCATGTCCTGGGAGTGGGGTGGGGGGAAGAGGGCTGCAGGGTGATCTCCCACCTTTGTGCAGCCAGTGGCCTGTGCTTCCCACTGCCATGCTGAAGCCTCTGCATTTATTTATTGACAAATAAAACCTGCAGAACTTAAAAATATTGTGTGCAGAATTTTTAATTTTTTGGCGCAGAATGCCCTAAGAAATATTAACTGTAGCCTACCTATGCAGGGGCTGGTCAGAGAGCCTGCATGGAACCGCAGCTGGGTGTGTCCCTACCTAGATGTGTGCTGGTGAAAGTGCAGGCTGGAGGGCTTTGCATCTTGTCACAGCAGTACAGTATGAGAGAGGTGGGGCAGGAGGCTTCAGTGGTACCCCAATTCCAGGTGGGACCCTTGGGGGGGAACCCATCACAGCACCCACCCACCCACCAAAGCACACAGATGAGCTCATACAAATATACATGAGAAATGTACACTTATGGTTCCCACAAATACACACTACTGCAACAAAGCACACAAAATATATGTGCTCATTTATACTCATCCGTTCAGTGACGCAGAACACACCCAACATAAATACATATGCTAACATGAACGTGTACTAGAGTGCCACACACACAAGGGCTCAATGCAAAGCTTGGAATGAAGGAAAAAGCCCTCTTTCAGTTAATGCTTTATACAAACTCAGAAGGAGCCACAGGTCACAGACATATGATGGGTCTCTTTTTTTCTCCTCCCAGGCGGCTAGCAACACACCAGCACTCAGAGGCACTCAGATTGCTACTTGTGCAGTACAGAGCAGGAAATTCATGCTGACAGTTTTGTCCCTCCCCACAGTGAACTGACAAGTTATCACAATTCTTGAAACTTTCCATCATGCATCCTTTCCCCAGTGACAGCACAAAGCCACATTTAGCTAATGTTTCTTGGACTTTGGGAAGGGGAAATGTGAGCAGAATTAATTCAGCCTGCATCATGCAGCCATGCTCACATCACTTCCTATCTAATTTTGGCAGATGCCAATGGTAGGAACCACCAGTCAGAATACAGAAGGCCTGATTCTGCTGTCACATACAGTGGTTTTACACTTCACAATGCACTGACTTCTATGGAGTTTCTCCTGTTTACTTTGGCTTGATTCCTCTCTCATTTATACCAAAGGTATCTAATTCCTGGCACTAGGCTGGTGACACAAGGGTCTGATTGGGCTATGAAAGTATACTGCAAAGCTTTCCCAGTGCTCATGGGTCAGGAAATAAAAGAGAGAAAAAACAGACTAATGTAAAGAAAAGTTTTATACAGGGACATCTGCTCCTCCACTCACAGGAGTGTCTATGAGCTATTGGTTCTTTAACTCCACAGTGAGTTGAAGACTTATTAGGGTCCTGTTCCAAAGCACACTGCAGTCAATGAGAGTCTTTCCATTAACTTCAAAGGATTTGGGATCCGGCTGTTTAAACGTGCAATACTCCAATGAGTACTTGAATGGGCATTAGGAAGTTTGTGGAGAGTTGGGAATAGCCCCCTCTCTCCATGACTCTAGGGAATAAAATCTGCCAAGAGTTGCAGTGACAACTTCCTTTAAAAAGGAAAGATTATTTTTAAAAAGATTATTTACATTTTATTTTGTATTTTAAGTCCACCCACCCTACCTGTTCCATCTCCTTACTGCGTCTGTCATGCTACTCTAGCTCCAAGTTTTTCAGGTGAGGCGGATACAATTTGAGATTATCCACTTGGATGCTGCATTCAAACTATGCAAGGGTCAAGAGAATAGCCAGGAGGATTGGCAAGTAGCACAAAACATGATCTTCTGAGATCATTCATTCCTATTCTACTGCAATAAGAGTAATTTAAAGTTTCTGTAGAAAGTGTAACCTACAAGTGACCCTTACATCAACTAATCCATTTAAAATGCTCTATGGCCTCTTGTAATTCCTCTATAACAGATATACCATATCAGATATTTCATCCAGAAGGAGCAACTGACTCCCACCAAATAAAGGGTAAAACAAGCCCATCCACTTAGAAATAATTGTGGCTTATCTTTGTATATGTATATGCTATAAGCACCTTTGGCAGCCTTACAAATTAGAATATAAAAATCATACTAAATAATCCAGCATGGGGGAAGGATCTTTCCCTGAAGTGCCAGGGTCTTCTAGCTACAAATTATTCCTGCGGTCAAATCCTAGCCAATACAGCAGGAGTGGCTGCAGCTATTAAGTGAGGTAAATGAAATTGTAACGACATTATTTTGAAGGGATGGAATCTGTATCATATGTTCTGCATCAAGCTAGAGTGGGAAACTGGCATTGATTGTTGTTTCAAATATAAATGTTTCATACTGGAAGGTCATATCCATAGAAGATTAAAATATGTTTGAAAGATCAATTGTATAGACCTTGAATCCTTGGGATTTCAGTCCAAAATCCAAGAGAGGAACTGGTTCAGAAATCACTCAGCCTAATTCCCTACCATCTGGAAGAGATGAGTCAGAAATGCATGGCAAAGCTGGGAGAGGCTGTGGGAGCAGGGCTGGCTCCAGGCACCAGCCTACCAAGCATGTGCTTCGGACGGCACCTGGAGGGGGGTGGCGCTCACCGGGGAGAGCGGAGCCGCAGCGGGCTCACCGCCCTCCCCCTGGAGCTCCGGCCGGTCGGGGAGAGCAGGGCCCCAGCCAGGCTCGCCGCCGGGGAGAGCGGGGCCACGGCGGGCTCGCCGCCCTCCTCCCGGCGTTCCGGCCGGTCAGGGAGAGCGGGGCCGCGGCTGGGCTCGCCGCCCTCCCCGCGGCACTCTGGCCGGCTGGGGAGAGCGGGGCCACGGCCGGGCTCGGCGCCCTCCCCTGCCACGCTCCCCGCCGGGGGGCGGCGGGAGGCTTTTTTGCCTGGGGCGGCAAAAAAGCCAGAGCCGGCCCTGTGTGGGAGACAGCATGTGCATGCTGTAGGAGTCAGCCTGCCTCAAGAGCTGAAAGCCTGAAGGAGAGGGGAAAACTCTAATGCTGATCTCTTTCCCCTTTCCACATAGTTAAATCCTCTGGACTATGAAAATTCACTTAGGCTGAGCTGCCCTTCATAGGAGCTAAATAAGATGGAAGGTTGCAGTCATGACACATCTTAGACCATGTTGCATCACGGTTGCAAACAGACTCATAACTCCACCAGCTCCAAATCCAGGAAATATAAATAGCAGAATGATATAAGTGCATGTCAGCATGGATATTCTCCTTCCTGTAGCACATTTCACCTCTTTCAGGCAGGAGGGAAATTACAGTAGGATTGAAAAGGCTTTGTCCAGCCCCGGAACAGTTTCAAGTAATTTTTTTCTTGTTATTAAGTGAATCCATTTTCTTTCAGCATCCTCACTTCCTTCCTGCATTGGAGTTGTGCTGTATATTCCGTGCGCTGTACTACCAATTGCATTTGCTACAACAAATCCATATTAACAATACATATCCAATCCCAGCACGCACTGTCATGCCGTCAGTGTAGAACTGGGAGCTGGTGCTAGGTGCCACACAGCGCATTCCTTCACAGCCTTAGAACGTTTCTTGCCTTCCGCTTGTGCCATGCAGTTTTGGCAGAAAATGACTTGTTAGATAGAAAAAGAATGTCAGAGCTGCAGGGGAGCTGGCAAGAGTCCTGCCATATTTACAGAAAATCCTACTGACAGATGCCCTGAGCTACTCTCAGCTGCTCTCCACACCATGCCTCCTTCACAGGGTCTCTCGCTCTCATTTACAAAGTGCAGTCGACACTTAGGCTGTACTCAGACTGCCAGTTTTAAATTAGTTCAAAGTCCAGTAAAGGAAGCCATAACAGACAGAGGGTGTTTAAATCCCTTATGCTGGGAGCTGGGATTTTTCTCCCACTTAGCACAATGCACAACAATCTATGTCAGGCATTTCTAGCCAACTAGCACTCTGGCATCAATGGGTATATCTACACAGCCCATAGCAGCAAGCCTCCGAGCCCAGGTCAACAGACTTGCACTACTGTGCTAAAAATAGCTGTATAGACATTGTGGCTCAGGCTGGAGTTTGGGCTCTGAAGCCTAGGAAGGGAGTAGATTTCAGAGCCTGATCTGCAGTCTATACAGCAATTTTTAGCACATTAGCACGAGCCTAAGTCTGTCGACCCAGGGTCGGAGACTCGCTGCCACTCGCTGTGCCTGTACATCAATTTACAAGACTCTAAAATATTCAAAAGGGACCCCTATCCATAATTCCAGAACATTTTCCCCCTCTCTGTCTCCACATTTACCTCTTTGTTCTCCTCGTCCTTCATCATCCCTATCAGACTACATTACTCCCCTCTTAAATTATCTCACTGATTCCTGCTTGCCCATTATTTCTTGTCCAGTTCACCTTCTTTGCTTTGCCATCAATGCCAGCTTTGCTTCCTCTGTAGTTTCCTTCTCTCACTCCCAACATCTCCATGCCTTCTTTCCTGTCTTCTCTATCCACAGTCCAATCTGCCAGCCCCAGTGTGTTAGGTCCCCACTCTTGCCTCAGTCTAATCCCTCCCCTGAAGACTTCTTTCCTGAGGCTCACAAACATTAACCCATATCAAATGCCTTCTACAGGAGAGAAGGAAATGCTTACTCAGCTAGCAACTCCCTCTGGGTCTCCCAGCGTATCTTGTTTTATGTGTTTCTACCATTTAGGTTATAAACTTTTCGGGGAATGTCTTTACAATGCTAAGTATATTGTTGGCATATAATGATTAATAAAAAATAGTCTGACAGTGTAAAATCACATAGAGAATACTTTTCTCCTCACCGAGTTACTGGATAGTTTGTGATCAACTTGAGTGGATTTGGGTTATGTCCCTCAAGCAGTACTGGGTGATCTATTACTTCACTAAATCATATTCTTTAGGAACTCACTTTCTTCATTCCTCACCCCAAAGGCAGTATTATTGGAGTGTAAGATCAGTACAGAGAATCCATTTGATGCTCCTCTAACTTTAACTGAATTATTGCATTAAAGTCAGTGTAATTATACTACTTTAAAACTAGTGTGAGAAGAGAATAAGGACCAATGATTCCACACTGCTGGCTTCTGACTCTCACTGTTTTGGATGTGGGAAGATGAACAAAAACAACTCACTATCTTGTGTTCATCAAAACCTTGGGCAAAAAAAAGAAGTCCATATGGGATGGTCTTTTTATAGAATTTTTTTTTGGGGGGGTAAGAAACAGAGGAAATCAGATTGTGACAATGTACTCCTGAACTGGGAAGGCATGTTTCTCATGTCCTCCATGGCTCTTTTTTCTGTGGACCATCCTGTGCGCATATTTTGCACTTGTCATCTAAATATAAAAGGGTAATTTTTCAAAAGCCCATGCAAGAGGTAGGATTGCAAATAAACAGAATACGTACATGTACTTACATGTACATAAACAGTAATATAATAAACAATGAAAAGTACATGTACATGTACACTGAAGACTTGCCTAGAACAAAATAGCAAGGTTCAACTACAGTCCATTCCCAGTGATCTAGCAGGGGAGGGAAGCTTGTTTTGGTTGCTCTCTCACACACATATGCACACAGTCCATAAGCCCCTGAATGGCATATATTTCAGTGGAAGGATGTGACCCTACCTCCTCCCAGGTAGACCGCCCTCAGTTTGACTATTTCCCCCAACCTGCTGCATCTTGGACCGCTCAATGTGTTCCACGTAGGTCTGGATCATCTGTGAAGAGGGAAAAACCCATGAGCCAAACAGAAGTGAAAAGGAGACACAGGTTCCTCTTCTACTTGATCTTCCTCCAGCACCCATTTCTCTCTCCCTTTTTTTTCATAACTATATCTGTCATTGCTACTCTTTAAGGCTGATGACATAATGAATGAGCAGTAAGTCTGGGTCTAATATGAAAATGAGTGGGGCCAAATAGATATCAAACCTCAAGCCCAGTACAATGGCAGAAGGTCTGTGACAAAACATGCAGAAAAACAATGAAAAAAGCTTCTTGGAAACTAGACAGCAGTGGTAGCCTCTAGAGGCTTAGAGGAAATGGGATAACAGAGCATTTCACCTCATGGGGGGGCTTAGCAGCTACAGACACCTCTTGTTTTTAATCATTCAAATAGTCTTTTCTAAAGTATGTTTGTAGACCTACATGTAGACAAAGAGAATGATATTTACTTAGAGATGATAACCTACCTCTGTGTGGCGTTGGTGCAGGGCATTGTACTCTTTCTTCATTTCTGATTCACGTTCCTCCAGCCGTGAAACTATAAAAGAAAGTATTCCACCCATTAGACAACATTTGTGTTAGACTCCAAAAGGAACACCAGATAATTCTCAAGGAAGTATCTTATATTACAGAAAATAGGTAAAAATGAGTTCATTCCTATTAAAAAATGAGAAACACAATAATGTATGTGTGGCAAGTGGTATAACTCACAAACTCATTTCACGGGTATCAAAATGCCCTTAAGGTGAACATACAAAGTGATGCAATGCTAATTTTAGAGGTGGGTCCGTCAGGGCCCAGCCCAGTACCTATCAGTAGACAAATGAGCCAACACAAAGGCCGATCCAAGTTAGGCTTTAGCTCTATCCTTTGTATGTGAGCTGCTAGAGGATCCAAAGCTTCTGAAGGCTCAACCCCCAGTGGCAAGGATCACACAGCTCCATTATGACTCCTCTGACTACCTGAGGAGCAGTTGTGTTGGACATTATTGCTGAATTCTGGAGGAAGCCTTGTCCAGCCCACCACAACTGCACACATTAGGGAAAGGAGAACAAAAACAAAAAATGAGGTGGGATATTTGGTGCATGAGAAAAGGCACGGAGAACCCATTCAGGGACAAGAGGGAAATAAATGGTATGCTCTATATTAAACACATTACAGCTGGCTGTGTCCAACTACAAAGGGCCAGAGCTGATTAGTGAATAACATCACATGTAGTTTGGGGCCCACTATGTGTTATTGGAGAAAAAGAGTTGCTTTGTTTTTTAAAAGTTGATCCAGCCAGAAAGTATTTACAGTGGAAGCTAACTGAAAGCTCCAACTCAATTGTTGTTAACTGCAAGACTGGGATTTGCATTTAAAAGCTTCTTTGGACTTTCTACCAAGTAGATGCAATCACAGTTGACAAAGAGAGGTCCATATTCCTGCCTCCAAAACAAAATAGTATGTATATTTGGTACATGCTCCTCTATACTCACTTTTCAATAATATGATCTAAGATCATGGCATCAGAAGTCCTGTCTAATGCAATAAAATGTTTGATAGCAAGGAAGGGTTTTAAATGTCCTGTTTATTGGGAAAAAGAAATTCACTGCCACACACATCATCTAGGAAATGTATTAGAAGTTAGGTTTGGCTCATACCTGAAATATCCCCCACACAATTTTTTGCATTTTAACAGGGATTTGCCTGATATTTTATAAAATGGTATAATTTGAAAGATGTAGGGAGCGTGTGTAAATGACAGAAATTGAAATCGTGGTCCCAAAGGGCTAAATAAATCCCTGGTGTAACTCGAGTGACTTCAGACAAGTTATACCAGGAGTGATTTAGGACTAAAGTCTAGGTAGTTCTAAATAAACTCAGCAAAATAACACAGGAACCCCCCAAACTATTGCCAAATGCTCATCCACTACTACTTCTCCTCCAATAGTACTTCATGTAATATACAAATTTGTTTAAAACAGGTAGTACTTGCTCCAGTATGAAGCTGTGGGATTATAAGGGCTGCTGTAGACATCAAGATAAATGATATACAGAACACGCATGAGACAAAGTTCTTGAAGCTCCATCATGTCCCCAAAGGCTGCAGTTGGCCATATTTTCTTATAATGCTCGGTGAAATGGAAACAATAAAGCTACTATCAACTTAAATGTTGAACATATTTCTCCCCTAGGCCCCTCAAAAGTTGGCATTGGCGTTAGGAATGTCAAACTTCCAGGTTTTGAATACGATGCATTAAACAAAGAAACTTCAGAGCAACACCCTAGCTTCCAAGGAAGCCCAATCATATAAGCATGTTGGTTGCATTACTGTACTTACTCTGGTCTGCATAGTTTTTGGCCTTCAGCTCCAGCTGCCGGGACTGAAATTCAAGATGCTCAACCTGGATTTGCAGGTCTTTCTTCTCCTGTTCCAGTGCATCTTCAAACTCTATAAACTTCTGTACAGGCAAAGAAACAAAGAAGGAGACCAGGATGAGAAACAAACACACAGTGCACTGTTTCCCATTTTGCCTCCCTTTCTGTCCCCAACAAAAATGGGAAAGCGAGAGAGAATGTACGTAACAAAAACAGGAGGTTAAATTTTTAGAGTCAGTACTGCAGATTACAGTATTTCAACCAAGTAAAAGGACATGGATGGGTATAAACTGTTCAGGAAGGGCAGGCGGGGGAGAAAGGTTGGAGGAGCTGCATTGTATGTAAGAGAGCCCTATGATTGCTCACAGCTCCAGGATGAAACTGGAGAAAAGCCTGTTGAGAGTCTTTGGGCGGGGTAAAAGTAATTGAGGACACTTACTGGTATGGGGGGGGCGGGGGAGGAGGTGGCGGCTCTGGCCCCTGGAAGGGGCGGGACCTCGGGCAGAAGGGGCGGGGCTGGGGTCAGCATCCCCCAGCCAGCCTTTGGACTATGCCGCCTGGGGCTCCCGTGTTGATTTAAAGGGCCCAGAGCTCTGGACACTTTTATTGCCAGCCCCAGGGCAGCTGCTCCCTTTGCCCCCGCCCATCAGCGGCGGGGGGGGGGGGGGCAAAAGGGGCAGGGACGTTAAAGCGCTGCAGGGTTCTTTGCTGCAGCAGCGCTTTAACGTTGCTGCAACACCCACCCACCCCCGTCAGCGGCCCCGCCAACGGGGGGGGGCACAGCAGCATTAAAGCACTGCCGCGGCAAAGGACCATCCTAAAAGCGCTGCCGTAGCAGCGCTTTACTGTCCCTGCCCCTTTTGCCTCCCCTGCCAGCGGCCCTGCCGGTACAGAGCCTACTGTCAGGGCCACTGATGGGGGGAAGGGGCAGCAACGTTAAAGCACTGCCGTGGCAGCGCTTTAAGGACGGTCCTTTGCCACGGCAGCGCTTTGAGGATCCTTAAAGCGCTGCTGCAGCAAAGGACCGTCCTTAAAGTTGCTGCCCCTTCCCACTCCTCTACCGGCAGGGCCCCGACAGGGGAGGCAAAAGGGGCAGGGACATTAAAGCGCTGCCTCAGCAGCGCTTTAATGTGGGCTGGGTATGGGCAGGTGCAGGTTCTTACCGGTACAGAGTACTGGCCCGTACTGTCTCACTTTCACTCCTGTCTTTGGGTTAAGTTTAGAGGCAAGAGCAACAAGGGTGATGTCGTGGTAGGCATCTGCTATAGACCACCAGACCAGGAGGAATGAGGTAGACAAGGCTTTCTTCGGACAACTAACAGAAGTTTCCAGATCACAGGGACTGATTCTCTGACATCTGCCGGGAGAGCAATACAGTGGTGCACAGACAATCCAGGAAGTTTTTGGACAGTGTTGGGAACAACTTCCTGTAGGGGCTGTGCTCCTCACAAACAGGGAAGAATTGGTAGGGGAAGTAGAAGTGGGTGGCAACCTAGGCAGCAGAGACCATGAGATGGTCAAGTTCAAGGTCCTGACAAAAAGAAGGAAGGAAAGCAGCAGAATACAGACCCTGGACTTCAGAAAAGCAGACTTTGACTCACTCAGGGAAGTGATGGGCAGGATCCCCTGGGAGGCTAATATGGGCAAAAGAGTCCAGGAGAGCTGGCTGTATTTTAAAGAAGCCTTATTGAGGGTGCAGGAACAAACCATCCCAATGTGCAGAAAGAATAGCACATATGGCAGGTGACCAGCTTGGCTTAACAGTGAAATCTTTGGTGAGCTTAAACACAAAAAAGAAGCTTACAAGAAGTGGAAACTTGGACAGATATCTAGGGAGGAGTATGAAAATATTGCTAGCGCATGCAGGGGTATAATCAGGAAGGCCAAAGCACAATTGGAGTTGCAGCTGGCAAGGGATGTGAAGAGTAACAAGAAGGGTTTCTACAGGTATGTTAGCAACAAGAAGGTGGTCAGGGAAAGTGAGGACCTTTACTAAATGGGGAAGGCCACCTAGTGACAGATGATGTGGAAAAGCTGAAGTACTCAATGCTTTTTTTGCCTTGGTCTTCATAGACAAGGTCAGCTCCCAGACTGCTGCACTGGGCAGCACAGTATTGGGAGGAGGTAAGCAACCCTTAATGGTGAAAGAACAGGTTAAGGACTATTTAGAAAAACTGAACATGCACAAGTTCAAGACGGATACAATGCAGAGGGTGCTGAGGGAGTTGGCTGATGTGATTGCAGAGCCATTGGCCATTATCTTTGAAAACTTGTGGCGATCAGGGGAGGTCCCAGATGATTGGAAAAAGGCAAACATAGTGCCCATTTTTAAAAAAGGGTAGAAGGAGAATCCAGGGAACTACACACCGGTCAGCCTCACCTCAGTCCCTGGAAAAATCATGGAGCAGGTCCTCAAGGAATCCATTTTGAAGCACTTGGAGGAGAGGAAGATGATCAGGAACAGTCAACATAGATTCACCAAGGACAAGTCATGCCTGACCAACCTGATTGCCTTCTATGAGGAGATAACTGGCTCTGGGGATATGGGGAAAGCTGTGGATATGATATATCTTGACTTTAACAAAGCTTTTGATACGATCTGTCACAGTATTCTTGCCAGCAAGTTAAAATAGTATGGATTGAATTAATGGACTATAAGGTGGATAGAAAGCTGGCTAGATCATCAGGCCCAACAGGTAGCGATCAATGGCTCGATGTCTAGTTGGCAGCCACTAGTGCCACTAGGGCTCAGTCCTGGGGCCGGTTGTGTTCAACATCTTCATTAGTGATCTGGATGATGGGATGGATTGCACCCTCAGCAAGTTTGCGTATGACAATAAGCTGAGGGGAGAGGTAGATACGTTGGAGGGTAGGGATAGGGTCCAGAGTGACCTAGACAAATTGGAGGATTGGGCCAAAAGAAATCTGATGAAGTTCAACAAGGATAAGTGCAGAGTCCTGCACTTAGGATGGAAGAATCCCATGCACTGCTACAGGCCGGGGGCCGACTGGCTAAGGGGCAGTTTTGCAGAAAAGGACCTGAGGATTACAGTGGACGAGAAGCTGGATACGAGTCAGCAGTGTGCCCTTGTTGCCAAGAAGGCTAACGGCATATTGGGCTGCATTAGTAGGAGCATTGCCAGCAGATCAAGAGAAGTGATTATTCCCCAATATTCAGCACTAGTGAGACCACATCTGGAGTATTGCATCTAGTTTTGGGCCCCCCCACTACAGAAAGGATGTGGACAAACCGGAGAGAGTCCAGCGGAGGGCAACAAAGATGATTAGGGGTCTAGGGCACATGACTGATGAGAAGAGGCTGAGGGAACTGGGCTTATATAGTCTGCAGAAGAGAAGAGTAAGGGGGGGATTTGATAGCAGCCTTCAACTACCTGAAGGGGGGTTCCAAAGAGGTTGGAACTAGGTTGTTCTCAGTAGTGGCAGATGACAGAACAATGAGCAATGGTCTCAAGTTGCAGTGGGGGAAGTCTAGGTTGGATATTAGGAAAAGCTAATCACTAGGAGGGTGGTGAAGCACTGGAATGGGTTACCTCGGGAGGTGATGGCTTCTCCATCCAAATGTAGTGGATCCATGCTGACACTAGCCCTAATTCTTGATACACTATATCCAGGACTGTTTGTATGGATTGTTTCAACTGAACATTGGTCTCTGGAAAGGGACTAACACCTTCAAATGTCTTTGTATATGAGACCAAAGACAAAGTCCCATACCAAACACAGAGTCTGTCAGAATAGCTTTCCAGCCTCCAGTTTGCTTTTGTCTGTTTTGAACGGTTAGTCTGGAATGTGCTCTAATGGTTTGTTAAATTCCATTTCAGAATTCATACTCTGATTTGGAGAAGCAAGAACTCGGGAAACAGCAGAGGTGGCTTTAAGACATCTGTGTGCTCCCCATTTTTGGGGGCAACTGGTATCCAGCCTGGCCACCAGTGGAAGACAAAGCAGCCTCAGGATGGGAAGAAGAGAACACAGCTAGAACATTGTGCTCTGACCATGACCTCTCCCTCCCTTCTCCTACCCTGGGTCTGCCCCCAAAACACTTCCTAACCAGCACAGAGCCCTTACACCAGCTCTATATTACCAGTGAGGCCCACTGCCCTGGAAGTATTCCTCACACTCTGTCTTCTCCTGCTCTTGACAGTCTGTAGGCTACTCCTTGCTGTTTCTTTTCCATTCCACTTCCTCTGCATGCTGGCATACGCAACATGGCACCAACATTGCACTGACAATTTCAAATAGTGAGACAAGGTGGGTGAGGTAATATCTTTTATTGAACCAACTTCTGTTGGTGACAGAAACAAGCTTTCCAGTTTACATGGAGCTTTTCTTCAGGCCTAGGAAAGGTACTCAGAGTGTCACAGCTAAATACAAGGTGGAACAGACTGTTTAGCATGAGTAGCTACACATAGTTCAAGGGACCTTTTAAGGTAACGTAGCCCATTAATACCCCTCCAATCATAGAGGGGAATGGAAGGGAGGTGGGTGGGAGGGAGGGGTTGTTAGTGGTTTACAGCTTGCTGCAACAAGCCATAAATCCAGTGTCTCTATTCAGACCATGATTTTTAGTGACTAGCAAAGTTATGTATTTAAGATCCCAGGCTTTTCTTTTGAAAGTGTTGTGCAGATTTCCTTTGAGGATAAGGATGGATAGCGATTACTCTATATCTGACCTTTATGAAAAGTGTTCACCCACCAGTGATGTGGTGTTTTTGTCTTTTATCATTGTCTTGTGTCTCTAATATCCTGGGACTGACATGGCTACAACACTGCATACAACTTCAAATAGCGTCATCCCCACACATGCCCCTACAGAATAGTCCATGAATGTTCTAGTCTACATAATAAAATAAGTGATCCATCTTCTCTAGGGCTGCCATGCAGAATGGCATGCCTTTTCTTTTTAGTTCAGCAGACTCACTGAACTAACATCATCATTCTAACAGTGGTAAGTGGTAACCAAGCCTATTGGTAAGGATCTCCAGGGAACTCCAGGAAATTAATGTTCAGTTGCACTACACTTGTTTGAGAGTTTGTTTTTTTTAATACAAGGCTATATAGACACTATTCTGTAGAATCTACTTCCCCTGCAATATGCTCTGTAAGAGTCCCTTGCACATTTCCTGTTACTTTTGGGGGATCAGCAACAACATTGTAACCATGATGTCTGTGAACTGGATCCTGTCTCAATAAATCACACCATTTCTCATGCTAGACCATCTCTGTAATTGCCTAGTTAATTAGTTTGTAACGAGTCACTTTTTATATAGGACTGAACTTTACATATAATTTCTTAGCCACATCTAGTTTTTTCCTGCACTCAGTGACCTGCTAAAGATTTTTTTTTAATTAGGCTAGTGTCTTTTTTCTTTTTCCCCTTTCTTTCCTTAACTTTGTGATGTCCAAAGGAGCTTGAGAGGTTTTGGACTGATTGTTTTTTAAAAGTTGTTTGTTTGTTTGTTTGGGCTGCTGTTGTTGGGTCTGTTTTGTTTTTGTTTTTTTCCTTCCATGATGGGTTTTCTACTTTAGAAACATTAGAAATGCAAACCCTGCTGTCCCTGGTTTTACTGGAGGACTTTCTGGGTGTCTCGGAGGATGTTTGGTGGGGATGTATGGTGGGATCTGAATTTTTAAAAAAGGCTTCTTTTCTCCAAAATGTCAATTAGACAAAATTAAATAGTTTAAAACAAGACAAACAAGAAACAAAGAGTTTTAGACAGTCTGACTAAATCCCCTTCACCTCTCATTTGCTCAGGTGTCAATCGCTTGACTGTTGAGATGTCCTAATTTTACTAGCTCTCCCGCCATCAGAGAGTCTCCCATAACTAGACAGGACCTACATTTTTGATGTTAAAAAAAATACCAAACAGAGTTTTTTTAAAGTATTTCAGAGCCTTCTGGGTCCTCTAAAAGGAAGCAAAAGAGGGCACAGCACCAATGTTATTCCCATTTTGCAGGTCACCTTTAATAGGATTGGCTTATTCCCAATGTTTTGGTTTAATTCAGGGAGACTGATTAAAATGCTAATACTTTTCAAATATTTAATGAAAGGCTGGCACTTGGCTATGTCTCTTTATTCAGACATGTCCAGAGCAATCACAGAAACAAGAAACTGGCAACTCACTGTTTATATTTTTCTTTGTACACTAAGTACTTAACAGCTTTTTGCTGTATTTAGGAATGAAAGAATAGAGACAACTCAATTTAGGACTAAGATTGTAATTAACACCCGATAGGGGATGCCTTATGCAAAGTTTGCCCTCTGTCCTGCTACAGTTAACTAATGGCAGAATTTGGCCCACTCAGTCTCTGAAAGGCTGCTTTTTCTGCCAGGTTCTGAAATAGCTTTTTGATGATGACACTCATGTGGCTACCTCACCTGATGTCTCACTCTGTGCATCATGGAGTCTGAATGGCTGAGAGAGAGTGAGATCCCAGGTCCACAGAGAGAGGTTGAAAAACAGACAGCTCAAGCAGGCTGGGGGACGAGAATGTTTACAACTATAGCCTATCCTTAAAGCAAATTTGTAAAGCAAATTCCTTACTATGGTTCTGCTTACCAAGCACGCCATCCTCTCATGTAATGGTTCATGTGAGTTCCCTTTAGAGGTATCAAGCAGCAGCTTTTGATACAGAGTGTTAATATCTATGACACACTCGGGATAGAAATCCCGTTGCTTATCAATATAGTCAGATCACAAAGTACAACTAAGCAGCGCCAGCTGTTTGCCAAGAACAACCACTTCGGGCACCTGTGCTCCTCTCTGAACAACAGCCTCTTAAAAAGGGGACAGGGAAAAGAACATTAAATGATACAAATCACTAGGGGAACAGCAAAAGCTGGAAAAGTCCTACTGCAGGTAAGCTACCTACCGCTAACATTAACCCAAGCAGATTTTTAGCAGAATATTGTCTTTTTTTTTTTAATTATACAAAGGCTTAGAAGCAATTAACACAGTATTAAGATCATGTGTTACAAAAAAAAAAAAAAAAAAAGAAGAAGTCTCACTCACTGAAATGGAGCCTTGAATATAAATATTCTAATTATTCAACATTTTCTATATTCAAAACACGTGACAAAATCCTGGCCTCAGTGAAATCAATGGGAGTTTTGCCACTGACTTCAATAGGGCCAGGATTCCACCCATGCAATGTGAAGGGGACGCTGTCAAACTTGAAAATCACATTTCTGTATGAAAATTTTGTACCAAGACAGCGATGGTTGAAAGAAGTTAGAAAAAGTTTCTCTATTTTTATTCAGTTTGTTTATGGATTTCACAGCACTTTGTGTACAGTAAGTTTTCCTTCTCTATAATCAGTTAGGCCCAGCTCCACCAATCAGATACAGACACACGGAGATTTTTACTTGTGCAGGAGCCCTCTGATATCAATAGGACTTTGTAAGGTGTCACAGATCCACAGGGTGTGGTCTATGCGCCTGCCTGTTACCAGTCCCTTGGGAGTGACCCCTTTAATGTGCTGAACCCCAAGGGTACACACAACTCCACAGAGGCTCCAAGACTCCAGAACTGAGTGATTCTCTCTCTTCCCTGCAGTGAATCCAGCCAAGCCACACTCCCATGGGAGACTTGTAGTGTAACTCTTCGGGGTGCAGTGCTCTCAGTGAGTGAGTATCTGCAACAACAACAGGCAGCCTTTTCAAAACAAGGTAACAATGTATTAGTCACCTGGCATAAAGAATCTGAAAGTCCTTAGGTTAACAGAGATAGGCAAAGGTTAAGCCATTGCCCCTCCTGGCCTGAACATTTCTGGCTCTGGCTCAGAGGTGCCATTTCAGATTTTAGTACTGGGGGGCAACTTTAAACATGTTAGGCATCTGAAAACTCTAGGTTTTTTTGCAGATAATAACTTAGAAATTATACAGGAGCGCTGTATCTAATTCCTATATATAAAAAAGAGGATTAAATAAATATTAGACCCACTCAATTCTAATACTAACATGTTCTCACATCTTGGGTCAAGTCACTTAAGGGACACTGGTTAGATTTAAAATGTTACAGTATATTCTTTTTTACTAACTCTTGAATAGAACAATTGAAACAATTGTAGAAAAATCTAGATTACTTTCTATCACTCTTCTACAGTTCATCAAGCTTGGAATAGATCATTTAACTTTGGAAACATCCTACTAGGGCAAGGCCCCATGACTGCACCTGTTTGGGACTCCGGGTGTGTTACCTCACTACAAATAATAGACTAGAAACTAACCTTAAACAGGAGTGAAACTGACACTTTCAAGTCACTTTCATAGTATTTCCAATCCCAAATGTTCAAAAATCATGAATCAGGCTCACCAAAAATCATTAGATTGGCTTTAAAATCATCAGTTTGCCTTCTGCTTTTTGAGCCTTTAGGGTGCACATTTTGAAGCTTTCTCCACAGCCACGAGGGCTAGAAACTTCATTTTTCTTTAAGAATGAAGGCTGAAATCATCACATATCCACTTGATTCCAGGAGCTGGGGCTTTAAGGAAAACAATTATCATGAAACTCATGACAAAATCATCGGAGTTGGCAACACTGATTTTACTTTTGTTTAAAGGCTAGTTAATTTCCAGAAGGGTCTTAAACACAACACTACAGTGATTGAGTTGTGGTTCTCACAGGAGAATATTTAAAACCAAACACCAAGAAAATTCTATATTTTAAAGTTGAGGGGAAAAAAACAGACTTCTGAGGTATATCAGGGCCACTGCACACAGAAAAGGAAAATAAACAGGCACAGGAGCTCTGGGCAGCTCTTCCTCTAGAAAGAAAGTTGGAGAGTCAAATCTTCTTGTCCTTAATCCAGTAAAACTTCTATTGCCATCAGTGCCTCCCCCACAGATATTAACATGTACTTAATAACAATACACTTCATACTTAAATATCTGAGCCATCTTATGCAGGGCTACACATTTTGTACACGTTGACTCAGCGACTACGTTTTCTGGCATATTTTGAACAGTGCTGAACACCACAGATAATGCTCAGTGAATAATACAAATCATGACACTAATCTTCGACTTTATGGATTCTGTGAATGCAGTTTCTGTTCCTTGTTCTGCAATTGGCTTGGATATAGCTGAAACCCTAAGAATTTGAGGCATAAATATATCTGATACTTATACGACGCTTTCTGATTCCTTCCTTTTCTCAGACTTAGAACAAAAAATGACAAAATGGTTTTCAGTTAAAATGTAAAATTGCACAGCAGCCATTGCTCTACAACCCAGCATGGGGCAGAACCTGCCACCCCTTGGGAGTTAAGTGATCTCCTCTCATCTGACTCATGGACCCTGTTGAACAGGTTCCAGTCCAGGCAAGATCTCTGTGCAGTCAACCAGTATCACTGGGGCCTTCGTGACAGCCCTTTGGGCAGCTGTGGCGCAACACAGATGATGACACACATTGCCGATGAATGCCTGCTGACTAGGTTCAGTAGTGGCCTAGAAGAACTGCATCACGCCACTGAAGATGCCATGGCTTGGCTAGACAATTATGCACATGCTAAATAAATCTGACTCTCATTCTCCATCTTTCCCAACCTCTGTGCTGCTTTTCATGCTGTCAACCATGACATCCATCCCAACCTCCTGGGAGTGTTTGCTGGAGTCTCAGAGAACTGGCCGCCTTGGTTTTGCTCCCATCTATCAGAGTCCTCTTTTTTTGCAGCATGCAGCAGAGAGATAAGTTGGTCTGCTGGATGGGGAGCTAGCCCCGAAAGACCTGGGTTCTACTCTCCACCACCCCACCCCCAATGGACAAGGGTGACCAGATTTTATAGGGACAGTCCTGATATTCAGGGTTTTCTCTTATATAGGTGCCTATTACCCCCATCCCCTGCCCTGATTTTTCACATTTGCTATCTGGTCACCCTATCATGGACTTTCTGTATGACCTCTGCCTTAGGGACAGAGTTTCAAAGGTTTTTAGGCACCCAAAGATGCAGCTAAGTATATAGTGGGGTTTACAAAGCACCTATTCTTCTAGGTGCTTTTGAAATCCCACTAGGTGCCTAAATACCTTTGAAAATCTGGCCTTTAGTATCTCTGTGCCTCAGTGCCCTATCTGTACAATGGGGATAACAGTGCTGCTCTACCTCACCGAGGGGTTGTGAGGAAAATGGGTCAGACCTTGTGAGGCGGCTCAGATACTATGGTGATGGGGCCACATAAGTACCACATGTAGAATGGGAACTTCTCTATACCATTGCTAGTCCTTCTCCCGGTTTTGACCCCTTCTTTTCACCTACGCCTCCAAATCTCCCCCTTTTCTGAATGTAACCTTGGCTCAGAGGGCTTGGCTGTATTTTTACTTTGGGCACGTCTACACTGGCAAAGTTACAGCACCAGCAGTTACAGCATCACTCAGAGAGCACTGAACGGAAACCGCTGTTGTGTGTTCACACTGTCAACTATCTGTGCAATAGCGTGTTCACACTTCCGGCACTTGCAGCGGTATTCAGAGCGGTGCACTCTGGGCAGCTATCCCACAGAACACCTCTTTCTCTTCTGCCACTAAGAGTTGTGGGAAGGCGGAGAGGGTCACGGGACATCCTGGGTCCTGTCCCAATGACCCGTGATGCATTGCTTCACGTCCCAGAAATCCCTGTATTTCCATTTGTATTTGGCACCATCTTTCAACGGTTTGTGTAATGCACGTTCTGCCTCTTTGGGCTGCACGAATGGATCCCTAACTGTTGACCAGTATACTGCTTGCTCTAACACATCAAGAATGGAGTGGAGTTATTCCTTAAACTACAAAGGCAAGAGGAGTGAGACACTGATCTCGCCACATGTAGTAGCTACGACACGAGATTGCTTGTGGCATTCACGGAGGTGCTGACCACACTGGAATGCCGCTTTTGGGGACAGGAAACAAGCTCTAAGTGGTGGGATCACATCATCATGCACATCTGGGATGACGAGCAGTGGCTGTAGAACTTTCAGATGAGGAAAGACACATTCATGATGAGCTCACGGTCACCCCAGCCCTGCGGCACAGGGACACGAGAACGAGAGTTGCTCTGCCGTTGTAGAAGCGTGTGGTGATTGCACTGTGGAAGCTGGCTACTGCAGACTGCTACCGATTGGTCGCTAACCAGTTTGAAGTGGGAAAGTTGACCGTTGGACTTGGGTTGACAGAAGTGTGCAGGGCCATCCTGCTCCGAAAGACCGTGACTCTGGGCAACGTGCGTGACATTGTAGATGGCTTTGCACAAATGGGCTTCCCTAGCTGTGGAGGGGCAATACATGGCATGCATATTCTGGCACCAGACCACCTAGCCACAGAGTACGTTAATCACAAGGGGTATTTCTCAATGGTTCTCCGAGCACTTGCGGATCCCCGTGGGCGTTTCACAGACAATAACTCAGGCTGGTCTGGAAAGGTGCATGACACACGCATCTTTTGGAACACTGGCCTGTTCAGGAAGTTCCAAGCAGGGACTTTCTTCCTGGACCAAAAGATCACCATAGGGGAAGTAAAAATGCCCATTGTGATCCTGGGAGACCCCGCCTACCCCTTAATGCTGTGGCTTCTGAAGCCATACACGGGACAACTTGACAGCAGCAAGGAGCGGTTCAACAACAGGCTGAGCAAGTGCAGAATGACTGTTGAATGTGCTTTTGGCCATTTAAAAGCCCACTGGCGCTGCCTCTGTGGGAAGCTGGAGCTGGCCATTGACAATATTCCTATGCTTATAGCTCCGTGCTGTACACTCTATAATATTTATGAAGGGAAGGGTGAAAGCTTCACTCAGGGTTGGACCACAGAGGCTCAGCGCCTGGAGGCTGAGTTTGAACAGCCAAAGACCAGGGCTATTAGAGGGGCACAGTGTGGGGCCATAAGGATCAGGGATGCCTTGAGGCAGCAATTTAAAGTTGAAAGCCACTAATATTTGTTGATATGCTCAGGAGTGCAGTGCTTGTAATGCTAGGAGGTGACTGGTGTACATGATGCAATAAGGGGATTTAACATAATTGTATGTTGCTTTGCAGTGCTCTTTTTGCTTTCAATTAAGAGAATAAAGATTGCTTTCAAACCAAAACAATTCTTTTATTGAAAGACAACAATCGGAGGAAAGAGTCAAAAAACAAAACAAAAAAACATCAGAAGGGAGGGGAGTGGGAAAAGGAAAGGAGGGGTCCTGGAACGGCTAAAGATTTGTGTATGTCCAGGGATCATATCCAACCTTCTCCTTTGGAGTACAATGCAGCAGGTACTGTACTTCAGCAGGGCCAAACTGCAGAGGGATGGGTGTTGAGTGCAGTGGGTACTGGGAGTCCACAGTGCTGGACTGTGAGGGGGCAGGAGTGGAATGCTGCAGGTATAGACTGGAGCCAGGAGGTTGATAAGAGTGTGTTGGTGGTGTCTGGAGGGCTCATGGGAAAGAGTTTTGCAACAGTAGCTACAGGGGAGGGCGGGCGTGGAGCTGCTCGGTTTGAAGAGCTAGTATCACCTGCAGTGTGTCTGTTTGGTGCTCCATAACATTCAAGAGCCACTCTGTGGCTTCATTCTGGCGTGCCGTGTTCTCCTTTTCGTCCCTCTTCTCGCAGTCCCACCACTCCGTCAATTTCTGTTTCTTGGCAGAGTGCATCATAACATCATGCAGAAAGTCATCCGTAGTTCTTCTTGGTCGCTTTCTAATTCTGCGCAGCTGTTCAGCCGCCGATAACAAAGAGGGAGGCTGGGCTCCCAAGGTCATCTCTGTGAAGTTTAAACGCAACATTTTACAGAAGCAGTATCGTTTGCAACACAGACAACACTGATTCCATGATTTAAAACATAGCCTGTACTCACAAACCTGTCACTAACTGGCTGACCCCAAGCAAGCACACATGAGCCACAAGACCCCCAAAATGGTAAGAAGCCACAAGGGCAGGGTAAAAAGCAACCTTTAAGACTAACAGAAGTATTGGGAGCATAAGCTTTCGTGGGTAAGAACCTCACTTCTTCAGATGCAAGTTAGTCTTAAAGGTGCCATAGTCCCCTCTGTTGCTTTTTACAGATTCAGACTAACACGGCTACCCCTCTGATAAAGGGCAGGATAAATCACTCTTCCCAGACCCTGCTGTACATTGGACATGTGGCTCTTGGGGAGAGCCGGCACTGTAGGGGGGGGCTGATAATCATTCCTGTCCCCACCCTTTCAACAGGATGTGATCATTATGGAAGATATCTCGCTGCTGAGGGTGAGCAGGGAATCAAGGGAGGGTCTTCTCCAAGCCTGCGGCTTCCGCCCTGGCCCCTATGCAGCTTGTCTGTGTGCAGCAATGTCCCCGACCCCCTGATGGCACAGTGGCATGGGAAAATTACCGTTAATGGGGCAAGAAACAAAGCAGCTCTGCCAAAGAACCTACAGCAGCAGATTGCCCAGTATCTCCACGAAAATTTCCTGCAGATCTCTGATTCCAGGAAGAGAGGGAGTCAATCAACAGCCTGTTCTGCCGCTCAGACTAGGCATGAGGTAGGAGACATGCCTGCTTTCTGCAACCCTCCTGCCCCCAACAACTCGCTTCAGCGATTCCCAAAATCAGATCCACTTACCAGGGACCTCCTCTCCTGTTTGCGCTTCACCAATCTCTGACAGCTGTGACTGGCTAGCTTCCTCCGGGGTAGAAAAGAGCTCCTGGCTACATGCATCTCTGGCCTCCGAGTCATCCTCTGCCTTTGGGTCCTCCTCCCCTCCACATCCTCATCCAAGATTTCCTCCTCCTGGCTTGGTCCACTCTTGACTGTTATGCAAGCCACCAAAATATCCACATTGGTCTTCGCAGTGGAGGTGGGGTCGCCGCCGAGTATTGCATACAGCTCTTTGTAGAACCGGAAGCTCATGGGCGCAGCACTGGAGCAGCGGTTTGCCTCCCGTGCCTTGTGGTAGGCAGTCCACAGCTCCTTCAGTTTGACACTGCATTGCAGTGTGTCCCAGTCATGGCCCCTTTCTGTCTTGCATTGTGAAATCTGTCCATATCATAATTCCTATGGCTGGAGCGCAATTGGGACTGGACTCTCCCCAAATGCCGATGAGATCCAGCAGCTCGGCGTTGCTCCAAGCAGGGGATCACCTGGTGCGTGGAGCAGGCATGGTTACCTGGAAAGATGTGCTGAGACCACTGCACGCATCACCGAGCAAACAGGAAGGGGACTTTCAAATTTCCAAATGAATTTACGGGGTGGGGATGATGGTTGGTTACCTGAGGGCAGGGCAGTAGAGTTCAAACCGATGACAAGAGGTGAGAACAGGCATTGTGGGACACCTCCCGGAGGCCAATCGCAGCACTGTAATCACCACGGTGCCTACACTGGCACCACAGCACTGTTGCCCTGGCGCAGAAAGCTCTACGCTTCTCGTTGGGGTGGGTTTTTTAAAGCACTACAACTGCGCAGTTTCTGCGCACTAAGTGGCTTGGCAGTGTGTACACTTCAGGAGTTACAGCGCAGAAAGCTGCTTTATTGTGCAGAAACTTGCCAGTGTAGACAGGGCATCAGTTCCCTGCCTTCACTCTAAAACAACTCTTCCCCTCTCCTTCCCCACCCCCGGATTCCTGTTTTACAGGCTAGACTTCTGGATCTTTAAGATAAGAAAGGGCTGGTGATTAAATTAATCTCCCTGCCTCAGTTTGTAAACAAAATACTGACGCCCTGCCCCAGGGCACCTCTCTTCTGCAGAACTTAGGCCTTGTCTACACTGCCACTTTACAGTGCTGCAACTATCTCACTCAGGGGTGTGAAAAAACACACCCCTGAGTGCTGCAAGTTAGCTACTCCCCTCGTGGAGGTGGTTTTTTTTATAGCGCTGGAAGAGCTCTCTCCAAGCGCTGGTGCCGCGGCTACACGGCGGCGCTTTAACATTGCTAGTGAAGACATGCCCTCACATTTCACACTAATGCTGTGTTATAGTTAAGAGCTCCACCTGGGACCTCGCACACCTCCTATATCAGGGGTGGCCAACCTGTGGCTCCGGAGCCACATGCAGCTCTTCAAAAAGTTAATATGCAGCTGTGACGGGTTGGATCACAGAAACCCCCCTGGGAGCTGCCAACTGATGTGCCAAGACTACCTCTGCTCCTATTTTCCCTGCCAGCGCAGGACTCCAGCACCCTGTCTTGTTGAGCCAGACACTCCCGTCTGCTCCAACACAGACCCAGGGTCTGAATTACTTGCCCCAAAGCTGCAGTTTTACCTGAAAACAGCTCACAGAAGTGTGCTTATCTTTAGCACTCAGATGCCCAACTCCCAAGGGGTCTAAACCCAAATGAATCCGTTTTACCCTGTATAAAGCTTATGCAGGGTAAACTCATAAATTGTTCGCCCGCTACAACACTGAGAGAGAGATATGCACAGTTGTTTGCTCCCCCAGGTATTAATACATACTCTGAGTTAATTAATAGGTAAAAAGTGATTTTATTAAATACAGAAAGTAGGATTTAAGTGGTTCCAAGTAGTAACAGACAGAACAAAGTAAGTCACCAAGCAAAATAAAATAAAATGCACAAATCTATGTCTAATCAAACTAGATACTGAAGCATCTCTAAAGGTGAGATTATCTGTAAGTTTTTTCCTCAGACTGGACACCTTCCAGGCCTGGGAACAATTCTTTCCCCTGGTACAGCTCTTGTTCCAGCTTAGGTGGTAGCTAGGGGATTCTTCATGATGGCTCTTCTCTCCCTCCCCTTTGTTCTGTTCCACCCCTTTATATATCGTTTGCATAAGGCGGGAATCCTTTGTCCCTCTGGGTTTCCACCCCCCCTCACTGGAAAAGCACCAGGTTAAAGATGGATTCCATTTCAGGTGACATGATCACATGTCACTGCAAGACTTCATTACCCACTTGAAAGCACACACATATACAGGAAGACTCACAGGTAAAACACAGCCATCTGCAGACAATGGTCCTGGTTAATGGGAGTCATCAGGATTCCAAACCACCATTAATGGCTCATACTTTGCATAATTACAATAGGCCCTCAGAGTTATATTTTATATTTCTAGTTTTAGATACAAGAGTGGTACATTTATACAAATAGGATGATCACACTCAGTAGATTATAAACTTTGTAATGATACCTTACAAGAGACTTTTTGCATGAAGCATATCCCAGTTACATTATATTCACTTATTATATTTTTATAAAACCATATACGTAACCATATACCATAACCACAACGTCACAGCGGCTCCTTGTATAGGCACCGACTCCGAAACTGGAGCTACAAGCGCCAACTTTCCAATGTGCCGGGGGATGCTCACTGCTCAAACCCTGGCTCTGCCACAGGCCCTGCCCCCACTCTATCCATTCCTGTCCCATCCCCGGAGCGTGCCGTGCCCTCGCTCCTCCCCCCTCTCCCCCAGAGCCTCTTGCACGCCACAAAATTGCTGATCGGAAGGTTGCAGGGAGGGAGGGGGAGGCGCTGATCGGTGGGGCTGCTGGTGGGTGGGAGGCACTGGGAGGCTGATGGGGGTCTGCTGACATATTACTGTGGCCCTTTGGCAATGTACATTGGTAAATTCTGGCTCCTTCTCAGGCTCAGGTTGGCCACCCCTGTCCTATATGAAACTCGGGGGGGGGGGGGAGGCTCCCACCCTCCCACATCCCCCTAATTGGTGCCCCTGCTCTGGGTCTCTCCCTTTGCAAGCCAAAGATGAGCTGTCTCTTCACTGGGCAGTCCTGATTCCAGCCACTCAACACACTTCTCCTTTGTTCTCCAACTGAGTTCACATGTTTCACCTGCTGGGGTTTCCTGCTGTTTATGTGTCCATTGTTCAGTCATTGGGGGTCTCATGGTCGCGCTGGACCTTCTGCTGAACTCGGTCAGTTTCAACCCATTCTTTCATGACTCATTCATTCAACCCAGGCAGTAAGTGACTTCCAACACACACACACCTCACCTCTCTTGCACCGGTTCAAGAGCGGACTTAACCCTTTTGCCGCACTGGGTAGCAATGCTAAGTACAGAGGAAAATGAAGCATACATAGGCTTCATGCATAAGAGCAGAAGGGCCCACTCACATGGATCCAATTGCACAAATGGGGACTCAGGAACTAATCCAACATCCACTGATGTCAATAGGCTTTGGATCAGGCGCTTGCTCAGTTTTTCCCTTACTGACAAGGCTCTTACAAACATTAATGGGAAGCCAAAAAAACAACCTTTAGTATTTTTTTTAAGACTTCTAGAAAAAGAAAAGTTCAAGGCACACTGTTTAAGCAGGGCTCTATACACATTTAATTGAATACTAGAAAGAAAGATAATAGTCCTGATCTCAGAAACATGCATGTGCTCAACTTTACTGCTTTCAAATGCGGCTCCTCACAGCAGTAGAATTAAGCATGTATGTAAGTGTTAGCAGGATTGGGGCAAATATCTGGTTTCTTCCTAACTCTTCAACATAAGCAGCCATATTAGAACACAAGCCTCAGCAAGTTTTACAGATTGCAGCTTTATCAGCTAAACAGTAAGTGAAAAGAAAAGAAATGGGGGGGGGGAATAAAAGGTATAACAATTGTACTGATGGTTAAACCAATCTATTCATTCTTCATTGACAAAGCTATTAAAAAGAAGCTTGAAAGTAGTTCAAAAAAGAGTAAAGAAAAGAAAAACAAATACTATACACAGTTCTAGAGAACAGGGATTTCAGTTTTAAAACTTCCTCCACAACAACTGCACTTGTTAATAAAACTCAGTTTCCCTAGAAGAAAGGATTTTTGACTGATTAACACTGTTATACCAAAAAAAGTCAGCATGTAGGTCTGAATTATAAAACATACTGTAAACATAATATTACTGCCAGGCAGTGTCCAGTCATTTTCTTCCAGTCTGAATTTTCTTTAAAATTGTTCCATGCTCTCTTAAAAGCTTCAGTAATCGTTCCCTGTCAATTGTGCCCTTCTCTACATGGTAAACATTTAATTTTAGTGTTTGCATTTCTAACAGACCTGAAACTAACATAACATGTTTGTTTACTTCCTTTTCCAAGCTTCAGCATCCCTGATATAAGCAGAAATATACACCAGGGGAACTATTTGAGTTATTTTTATTTATTAATATTTTAAATTGGTCCCACAAAAAAATGCACACACACTCAAGCCACAGATTACAGTTTGTTTCAAAATGACACACACTACACCCAATGGGCCATGTCTTAACCATCTGCACTCATGCAACCCCTAAGTGAGGTTACATATATGCAACAGGCTCTATAGGACATTTCTCATCAGAATATACAAGAGTAATAGTTAAGGCTATGTTTATGTCATGGAAGTCATGGAATCCGTGACTTCCAGAGACCTCCATAACATTCTCTGCTTCAGCCCCAGGGGCTGCAGGACTCTGGAGCTGGCAGCTCGCAGGGCCCTGGAATGGTTCCAGCGACAGGTCACAGGGAGCTCCCTGCAATGTTCCAGTGACAGACTGCTGAGGGGTCCCTACTCAGGGTTCTAGTGGTGGGCAACAGCCTCGCGGTGGGACGAGGGGCCTCAGGCAAGCAGCTGGGGGTGTCCCATTCTCTCTTTGGGAAATATGCTTACCCTGCAGCATATAAAAATTAGTCATATGGATTTCTTCCTACTGGATTCTATCCCTGTAATAATCCAGGATTAAAATGCCATAATCAGCAATGACTCACACAACAGAAGCTTTAAAGAGAAAAAAAATATCTGGCATAAAATCATTTTAAGGCAAAAAATAACTTTCCCCGTAAAAATAAGTGGTTACAAGGCACCCGTAACTTAGTCCACTGGCATCTTTCCATTACAGTGTCTTTCCTTTACTGGAGTCTGCCATGGAAAGACACTGACTAAATATAGTGACATACAGTCATAAACCACCATATCACACCAACAGTAAATCAAGTAGAGTCTTTGGAGTTACATATATGGGGAAATCTTACAACACAGCCTCAATCTGGGGCTGGCACAGGGGTAGTAAGATAGTATTTTTACTAGAGGATGAATCTCAGTCACTGCTTCTTTCTTGCAATGCTGGTGGGAGATGGAAGCACTGTGGAAGTGGCACTAGCAGTTCACGAGGAGAGGAGAGGAGAGGAGAGGAGAGGAGAGGAGAGGAGATCTAACAGTGACTCTTGTTGCGTGATATAAAGTCAGTTTGGAACTCTAAAGGGAGTGCAAGTCATACCCCATGTGGTTTTCCTAGGGAAATCACTGCAACATGAAAAGTGTTAATTGAAGAGGAGAAGAAAACTTTGCTTTCATGCTGGCAATCTCGTTCTCCTCAAACTATTTGATGTCTAAGCCCTAGACAAGGATTTGCTGATAACACTGGTCTACAATTTTTGAGAAGTTGTCTGCTTCAGAGATAAAATGTGCTATTTATTATGTATTTTGATGTGCTGAATTCAAATATGACAATTAAAACAACGGATTGGCTACTGTTTCTAAGATATTTAAGTTTTTACATTTTATGTCTATGTATATTGTGTAGATAGTAGAGTTTTAATCATAAATTGTAAACCTAGGTCTTTTCATGTGTTTATGGTTGCTTTACATGATAATATTTCACCTGTCCTGTTTCTGTAACACTTTAAAAATCAGCAAAAGGGTT
Source organism: Malaclemys terrapin pileata (assembly GCF_027887155.1). Taxonomy (NCBI): domain Eukaryota; kingdom Metazoa; phylum Chordata; order Testudines; family Emydidae; genus Malaclemys; species Malaclemys terrapin. The sequence goes on from NC_071514.1 coordinate 48,482,161, forward strand.
ATATAAATAAAATTTATTATGAAACAAAAGGCAAAAAACTATTATGTACATAGTTTAGTCCTAATAAGGGTCTACTCGGCGCTTCTTGGCTTGTCTCTTCTATTCATTAAATGGAGCATCTCTTGTCACTGTCCAGCAATAGCCTGCAAGCATTGATGGGCTCCATTTGCCCTGATAGCGTTTCTCCATTGTTGTAATGTCCTGGTGAAATCGCTCGCCGTGCTCGTCGCTCACTGCTCCGCAGTTTGGTGGAAAAAAATCTAGATGAGAGTGCAAAAAATGTATCTTTAGTGACATGTTGCAACCAAGGCTTTTGTATGCCTTGAGGAGGTTTTCCACCAACAACCTGTAGTTGTCTGCCTTGTTGTTTCTGAGAAAATTTATTGCCACTAACTGGAAGGCTTTCCATGCCGTCTTTTCCTTGCCACACAGTGCATGGTCAAATGCATCATCTTGAAGAAGTTCATGAATCTGAGGACCAACAAAGACACCTTTCTTTATCTTAGCTTCACTTAACCTTGGAAATTTTCCACGGAGGTACTTGAAAGCTACTTGTGTTTTGTCAATGGCCTTGACAAAGTTCTTCATCAGACCCCGCTTGATCTGTTACCATCCTTGGTGTGTAAGGGTGGTAACAAAATCTTCCTTGATTCAACAAGTGGTGGATGCTGAACACTTTTCCTCCCAGGCTCCTATGACTGTCGGAGTGGCCAATCTTTCTTGATGTAGTGGGAATCTCTTGCACGACTATCCCATTCGCAGAGAAAACAGCAGTACTTTGTGTATCCAGTCTGCAGACCAAACAAGAGAGCAACAACCTTCAAATCGCCACAAAACTGCCACTGATGTTGGTCATAGTTTATGCACCTTGTGGTGGGGCGACTGCCCCACGCCCAGAGAGGGTGGGCTACAGCAGGCCTAGGCGCCTGCGCAGGCGCACAACCAATCAGGGCAGGGCTTACAGAGAGCCAATCAGAGGACAGATTGGGGCCAGCCAATCAGCGCCCGGCTTAGCCATATAAAAGACTGCCCAGAGCAGGAGCAGTCAGTCTGTCCCAGGCCTTCAGAGGGGAAGGTCTGCCTCCAGAGCTGGGAGGCCAGCACCACGGACAGCGCAATGCAGGCCAGCCTGAGAGAGTGGGAGAAGGCCCTACTCCATAGCCTGCTAGGCGGCAGGCCTGGGAGGAGGAGGCCTAGCGTAGCGAAGGGCTGTTGGGGGAGCGGTCCAGAGGGATAGTCAGAGGAGGAAGGAGAAGGAAGACAGCGAGACTGTTGCCCGAGGGCCTCTGGACCGGGACTCAGAGTAGTGGGCGGGCCTGAGTCCCCCCCGCTTTTTCCCCCCTTTGTTTGCTGTGCTGCCCTACGCACAGCCACAGGCCGCAGGGAGCGGCCGGCCAGAACCACGCCAGGTCCTGGACTGTAAGGATCGGACTTGAAGGTGTGAGGCTGTTGTTTACCCCTCCCCCCAAAGGGGGTGGGAATGGACAAAGGGGCACTGTCGGAGGACAGTGTTCTAGAAGAGGACGCCAACGTCGGGAGCAACACAAGTCTGTGCACCCCACAAAGGCGAGACGACAGGCGGGACGCCACCCAAAGAGGGCGCTCTACTGGCGCAAACTAATTCCCCGAGACGACCAGGAGGGGGCGCCACAGCGGTGAGCAACCGACCCTGTCACACGTGGTGGAGAATGCGGGCATAGCGGTCCGCCCCGATACGAGGGGCCAGCGCCAAGACTGCGGACTATTGCCCAGAGCAGTGTCTTGCGCAGACACACGGTCGACCCAGATTGTGGGTGCAGACCCGGACCCGCCGAAGGGGTCCAGAGTGTGGGGGTTGAATCGGGAGTAACCCGCTGAGCCCCAATATGGAGGCTGAGAAGCTGTTAAAATGGATGCTAGAAAAGCAGCAGGAGCAGTCGGCCCAGCAGCACCAGCAGCAGGTGCAAATGCTGCAGCAAATGACTACTCAACAGCAACTGCTGATGACGCAGCACCAAGAACAGCAGCAGCAGCTCCTTCGGGAGCTGGCCACCCAGCAGCGGGTGCAGCAGGAACATTTGGTGCAACAGATGGCCGTGCTATTACGGCCGGCAGGAGGCACCCCTGCCGCCCCCATGGGAACCAGACTGGGGGATACCCCGGGGGCACTACCGATACGCCTCACCAAGATGGGGCCTGAGGACGACCCAGAGGCCTATCTGGTGACGTTTGAATGGGTGGCAACTGCTGCCCGGTGGCCCTCAGAACATTGGGCCACGTTACTAGCCCCTTATTTGACGGGGCAGGCTCAGGCCGCATATCGGAGCCTCGACCCCCGGGAAGCGCTCGAGTACGCCCAAGTGAAGGCGGCCATCCTAGACCATACCGGCATTAGCCCAGAGACCTACCGACAACGTCTCCGCAAGGAACAATATCCTCCGGGGGCCCAACCCCGCGCCGTGGCCCAACGCATCCGGGACCACTGCTGGAGGTGGTTGAACCCAGAGGGCCTGATGGGACCCCAGGTGGCGGAGATGGTAGCCTTAGAGCAGTTCACCCAGATCCTACCCTCGGGAGGGAGGGCCTGGGTGCGACGGCACCGACCAGCCACCCTCTCCGCGGCAGTGGCCTTAATGGAGGATTACTTATCGGCCGAGGGGGCGGAAGCGCCACCCCGAGTGGCCGGGAGCCTTGGTCGCAAGGGCGGCGCAGAGAAGGGGAACTCTCGTGGGGCGGGAGCCTCCGAACCACTGGCAGGCAATAGCCATGGGCATCCGAGGCCTCCCAACCCTGAACCCCGACCCAAGTTACTACCGATGACGACTCGGAGGGAGCGACAGCCCCCGGAGCGAACAGGCCCCCCCGGAGGAGGCACAAGCCCAGCCGAGACCCGAGAGAGGTGCTGGGGCTGCGGTCAAGAAGGACATTTCCGGCGAGATTGCCCTTTTATGGACTGCAGCTACGGGCAGGCCTGGATGGCTGGACAAAGGGCACGGAAGAGAGGGGTAGGAAAGTTGATAGTTCCGGTCTGGGTTGAGAGGAACCCCACCAACGCCCTCGTAGATTCAGGGTGTAGTCAGACCCTCATACGAGAGGGGCTGGTCCCGAATCTCAATCTTTCGGGGCCCCCGATCTACCTACAGTGTGTGCATGGAGACATCCGCCAGTATCCCACAGCCTGGGTCAAGATGGGAGTAGGCTGCCGAGAGGAGGGTCTACGGGTAGGAGTGGCCCCTAGGCTGGCCTACCCGGTGGTGTTGGGACGAGATTGGCCCGGCTTCGGAGAGGTCCTCCTGAGATATCAGCCACCCAAGCCCCGACCAGACAGGACTATAACACCAGGAACGGGGCTGCTTGGGCGCAGGCCAAGAGGTGACCCCGGCGAGGGGACCTCCTCGACGGCGGAGACCCCCACGAATTGTCCTGGAGACAGGCCCCATTCGGTGGAGGACGCCCAGGTAGAGTTTGAGCGTGACGGGGACTTCTTACGGGAGCAACGAGAAGACCCAACCCTAAGCCGAGCCTGGGAACAAGCCACCAACCCAGCTATTGAGGGGGACGGGACGCTACGGACTCCGCAGGGCCCCCGTTTTGAGGTACGGCGGGATCGCCTGTACCGAATAGCGCAAGAACCCCAGACCCGGGAGACGTTCTGCCAGCTGTTGGTCCCCCGGAGACTGCGAGCCGGCCTCCTCCACTTAGCCCACGTGAACCCTTGGGCTGGACACCTGGGACGCGAGAAGACCCTACAGAGGGTGGGCAGCCGGTTTTTCTGGCCAGGCATCCACCGGGAAGTGGCAGACTTTTGCGCCTCGTGCCCACAATGCCAGCGAGCCGGACCGAAAGGGGTAGCCCCTGCGCCCCTGGTACCCATGCCAGTCGTGGGGGTACCCTTTGAACGGACTGGGATGGACCTCGTCGGCCCCTTTGAGCGAAGTAAGACAGGGAACCGCTTTATACTAGTAGTCGTGGACTACGCAACGCGCTATCCCAAAGCCGTTCCCCTAAAGACAGCGACGGCACCGACCATCGCAGGTGAATTGGTAAAGATTTTCGCCCGGGTTGGGATACCCGGGGAAATATTGACGGACCAGGGCACCAATGTGTCCTCCAAGTTAACAGCCGAGCTATGTGGCCTCCTCCATATCCGGACCCTCAGGACATCGGTGTACCACCCGCAGACCGATGGCCTGGTAGAGCGGTTCAATGGTACGCTGAAAGCCATGTTGCGGAAGTTTGTGGAGGAGGACCCCTCGCATTGGGACACCTTGTTGCCGGCCCTGCTGTTTGCAATAAGAGAGGTACCACAGGCCTCGACGGGGTTCTCGCCTTTCGAGCTCTTATATGGCAGGCAGCCCAGGGGAATACTGGACCTCCTGAAGGAGGAATGGGAAACACAGGAAATACGGGTCCTTGGGACCACACAATACGTGCTACAACTCCGGGAGCGACTCCAAACGTTAGGGGCCTTCGCCTGTGAAAACCTGGAACGGGCCCAGGCATGCCAGGAGCGCCTCTATAATCGAGGGACTAGGGGGAGGAAGTTCACCCCAGGCGATCGGGTGCTGCTTTTACTGCCCTCTGCAGAGTCGAAGCTCCTAGCCAAATGGCAGGGTCCCTATGAAGTGATCCGACGAGTGGGGCCGGTCGATTACGAGGTCAGACTACCTGGGCGACGCAAAGAGACGCGTATTTATCACATTAATCTTCTAAAGGCCTGGAAAACCCGGGAAGCCCTGTTCATTGGCCCGTCCACCCCAGATTCAGAACTTGGACCCCTAGCAGGGGACCTTCCCGACCCCGGACCGGCCACGCTGGGGTCAGGCCTCAACCCTAGACAAAGGGGGCAACTACAACGGGTGGTAGAGAAGTTTCCAGACATTTTATCGGCCCGCCCAGGCCGGACGACTTTAATGAGTCATCATATCGCCACCAACCCCGGGAAGAGGGTGACGGATAACCACCGGCCGTTGCCCAAGAAAATGTGGGATACAGTTCGACGGGAGGTAGAGACGATGCTAGAGATGGGAGTGGTAGAGGAGTCGATGAGCGAGTGGCGAAGCCCTATTGTCCTAGTTCCGAAACCAGACGGGACGACTCGGTTTTGCATCGATTTCAGGAAGGTCAACGCTATCTCCCGTTTTGATGCCTATCCAATGCCGAGAGTGGATGAACTGTTAGAGCGCCTCGGGGGAGCCAAGTACCTGTCAACCTTAGATTTGACTAAAGGATATTGGCAGATCCCACTGACGCCAAACTCCCGGGCGAAGACGGCCTTCCCCACGCCTTTCAGCCTCTTCCAGTTCGTAACCATGCCGTTCGGGTTACACGGAGCGGCGGCCACGTTTCAACGCTTGATGAACAAGGTCCTCCAACCCCACGACCAATACGCGGCGGCGTACATAGATGATATTGTGGTTTACAGCCTCGACTGGGAGAGTCATTTACACCACCTGGCAGCAGTGTTACAAGCCCTCCGAGCGGCCGGCCTAACAGCTAACCCGGCAAAATGTCACTTAGGCCAAGAAGAAGTGACCTACCTGGGATACACGGTAGGAGGGGGGAAACTAACTCCCTGATTAGCAAGGTACAAGCCCTCAGAGACGTACCCACCCCCACGACGAAGAAACAAGTACGTCAGTTTTTAGGACTAGCTGGGTACTATCGTCATTTCGTGCCAGACTTCGCATCTATAGCCGCCCCCTTGTCAGACCTAACGAAGAACTCCCAACCTCGACAGGTACAGTGGACTACACAATGCGAGCGAGCCTTTAACACACTCAAGGAACGGCTCACTCAAGAACCAGTACTATGACACCCCGACTTCGCGAAAGAGTTTATACTACAAACAGACGCTTCTGAAGTCGGCCTGGGCGCAGTACTCTCCCAGGAAGTAGACGGGGAGGAACATCCCGTACTGTATCTAAGCCGGAAGCTTTTCCCCCGGGAAAGACATTTTTCAACGATAGAGAAAGAGGCCCTGGCGGTACGGTGGGCTATCGACGCCCTATGTTACTACCTGCTAGGGAATAGTTTTAAATTAATCACAGATCACGCCCCTTTGCGATGGATCCACAGCATGAAAGACACGAACGCTAGAATTATGCGGTGGTACCTCGCCCTCCAGCCTTACGACTTCCAGGTGCTCCACCGCCCGGGTAAGGCCCATACTAACGCCGATTTCTTCTCCAGGCTAGGGGAGGAGGGCGAAGAAACGGATCAAGGAGGGGGATCCTTAGCGCAGGGAGTGGTCTGCGAGGGGGCAGCCAAACCCCAATCCAACTACCAAGGCCCTAGACAGTTAGCCCTGATGGCAGAGGATCCGTCACGCTCGTACGGGGTGTGTCCCAAATGCACAGAGAGTGCGAGAGGAGGGAGCATACCCCAGCCTAGGCAGGTGGCCGTGGGAGAAGAACCCTTGCGGGAAGCCCCGGTGGAGGACCAGCCCGCACTCCTGGAACCACCGAGGACAGTGACTTCTCCAGGTCGAGAGGGAGCCTCACTGTGGGAGGGACCAGCAGAGGCGGTGGACCATGAGACCCGTGGAGAATCAGGAGACCCGTGGGACACTCCAGCAGCCGAACGGATAGGAGGCAGTTTAAGGGAATCGACGGACTGGTATGTCGGACCCAGTAAGCCTCAGCGTGTTTCGGTGGGACCCCCCGCTGAGACGGTGGATAGGCCGGGTTGCCCGGTGGCAAAGACTAATTTCCGGGACTTTGAGGCCAGTAGGACATAGGGGCCAGTGACAAGGGCTAAGTTCCTAGACTTTGAGCCGGTAAACCGAGCCACTGTGGGACGACGGCTAAGTTCCGAACTCTTGACCACTGGGCCGATTAGGATACCCGTCCGTCCCCCCCCCCCGGGAAGGTTCTTAAGGGGGAGGGTGTGTGGTGGGGCGACTGCCCCACGCCCAGAGAGGGTGGGCTAAGGCAGGCCTAGGCACCTGCGCAGGCGCACAACCAATCAGGGCAGGGCTTACAGAGAACCAATCAGAGGACAAATTGGGGCCAGCCAATCAGCGCCCGGCTTAGCCATATAAAAGACTGCCCAGAGCAGGAGCAGTCAGTCTGTCCCAGGCCTTCAGAGGGGAAGGTCTGCCTCCAGAGCTGGGAGGCCAGCACCACGGACAGCGCAGTGCAGGCCAGCCTGAGAGAGTGGGAGAAGGCCCTACTCCATAGCCTGCTAGGCGGCAGGCCTGGGAGGAGGAGGCCTAGCGTAGCGAAGGGCTGTTGGGGAAGCGGTCCAGAGGGATAGTCAGAGGAGGAAGGAGAAGGAAGACAGCGAGACTGTCGCCCGAGGGCCTCTGGACCGGGACTCAGAGTAGTGGGCGGGCCTGAGTTCCCCCCGCTTTTTCCCCCCTTTGTTTGCTGTGCTGCCCTACGCACAGCCACAGGCTGCAGGGAGCGGCCGGCCAGAACCACGCCAGGTCCTGGACTGTGAGGATCAGACTCGAAGGTGTGGGGCTGTTGTTTACCCCCCCCCAAAAGGGGGTGGGAATGGACAAAGGGACACTATCGGAGTGTCCTAGAAGAGGACGCCGACGTCAGGAGCAACGCAAGTCCGTGCACCCCACAAAGGCGAGACGACAGGCGGGACGCCACCCAAAGAGGGCGCTCTACTGGCGCAAACTAATTCCCCAAGACGACCAGGAGGGGGTGCCACAGCGGTGAGCAACCGACCCTATCACACACCTCAAAAGTTGTTTCATGTTGTCATAGGTTTCCTTCATATGGACTGCATGACCAACTGGAATTGATGGCAAAACATTGCCATTATGCAGTAAAACAGCTTTAAGGCTCGTCTTCGATGAATCAATGAACAGTCTCCACTCATCTGGATCGTGAATGATGTTGAGGGCTGCCATCACATCATCGATGTTGTTGCAGGCTACAAGATCACCTTCCATGAAAAAGAATGGGACAAGATCCTTTTGACAGTCACGGAACATGGAAACCCTAACATCACCTGCCATGAGATTCCACTGCTGTAGTCTGGAACCCAACAGCTCTGTCTTACTCTTGGGTAGTTCCAAATCCCTGACAAGGTCATTCAGTTCACCTTGTGTTATGAGGTGTGGTTCAGAGGAGGAAGATGGGAGAAAATGTGGGTCCTGTGACATTGATGGTTCAGGACCAGAAATTTCATCCTCTTCCTCATCTGACTCAAGTGAGAATGATTCTGGTGCATCAGGAACTGGCAGTCCTTCTCCATGGGGTACTGGGCGTATAGCTGATGGAATGTTTGGATAATGCACAGTCCACTTTTTCTTCTTTGACACACCTTTCCCAACTGGAGGCACCATGCAGAAGTAACAATTGCTGGTATGATCTGTTGGCTCTCTCCAAATCTTTGGCACTGCAAAAGGCATAGATTTCCTTTTCCTGTTCAACCACTGGCGAAGATTTGTTGCACAAGTGTTGCAGCATATGTGTGGGGCCCACCTCTTGTCCTGATCTCCAATTTTGCAGCCAAAATAAAGGTGATAGGCTTTCTTAACCATAGTGGTTATACTGCGCTTTTGTGATGCAAAAGTCACTTCACCACAAACATAGCAGAAGTTATGCACTGTTCACACAAGTACGAGGTATCTCTGCTCACTTTGGCTAAACAGAAATGTGTCCCTTTGCAAAATCAAACACTGACAAATAAGAGAGCACGACACTGTATGATTTCTAGAGCTGATATAGGGCAATTTGTTCAGCAGAGTGATGTAAGCTTCGTTATGATTGCATCATCCATGACTTCTAGGAATAACATCATACATAGTGTCATGGCCAGGTCATGCATAGCCAGACCTAGTAGTTGGAGTCAGAGACAGCAGTCATGAGACAGTAATCAGGAGTTGGCTGGGTGAAAATACCAGGAGGCTAGAAGCAACAGACAAACTGGAAATCAAAACCACAAGTCAGAAAGCAGGTTTCATACACAGGCTAGAAAACCCTCTAGCCTGGTACCATTACTTCTCACAGTTCAGTCCTTGTTCCTCAGGTGTTTCCAGGTATGTTGTTGTAGGGAGAGTGAGGTCCCATCATGATGTCATTTCCCCCCTTTTATCTTCTTCCCACTTGCTGGAAAGCTCTTTTGCTGTGACCTGGGTCAAACAGTTCCCATTGTGTAGTGCTATCTGAGAGGTTTCTATTGTACACAGTTCCTGGGGTAATCCTCATGCTTGTGTGCATTTCCTCACTAAACCATTAACCTTGTTTGGCCTTTTTACTGTTGTACCTGAAAGGCTGCTTGTGGGTGTTTTCAACTTCACAAGATGTTTCAGTAACACATACATAGCCAAACCTTATAACTTCACATACAACGATAGCACATACAATCCAACAAGATATTAATGTCTAGCAGATCAAGATTTTTAGAATGATACCTCACAAGGCATACTTTGTGCAAAACATATCCTAATTAAATGACAGGGGTGAATACGGGGGTGCCATGGTGTCACACCCCACTTTTCTGGGAATGTTGCCAACTAAACATTCACTATCAGAATCTGTTGGATGCTGAATCCACATCAACGTCCCTGCATGTGGGATCACAAGAGGGCACAGCTTGGCACCACTAGCACACTTTACAATATTTGTACTACTTTGAGAAAAAAATATTCAATTAATCCAAACACCTTTGGATTAACTGGAATCATACATATCAAATCCCAATTGGGTATTCACCACTTTGCTACAAACTATACAGGTTTAATTCATGCTCTGTGATGTTTTTCTGAAGTAACAGATGATGAAGTGCTGGAGGTACAGAAAGGAATAGGATCATTCCATCTTTGGGGTTTACTGAGTCCAGCCTGACCTGTTGACAGCAAGATGTTAATTTATTGCCACTGTGGCTACACTTTGCTCAGTCTCTAACACTTTTCAAATGAATGTAACCATTAGCCACCACTGTGTGTGTCAGTGTACAATGAACCCAAATAAACCCTCTATAGTTCACACAAGTAATAAAAGCTTCCATCTCTCTTAAACCCTGCAGCTTAAAGGACTACGGAAATGTTCACTGTGAAAACTTGAGTACAAGCTCAATATACTAGTGCAGCAATTCTCAAACTGCAGTTGGTAGCACCTATCCTAATGATAGCCATATAAAACAGTTACCTACTTTTCATAACTGTTGTTCTTCAAGATGTGTTGCTCTTGTCCATTCAATGCTAGATGCGTGCACATTCACATGCACGGCTGCCTGAGATTTTTGCCTTAGTGGTATCCATAGGGCCGGCTCTGGTGCCCCCTTGAGAGCGGCGCTCATGCGCCGGTATATGATGCACTGCCGGATCTGCACCCTTTCAGTTCCTTCTTGCCGTCAACTCCGACAGCAGGGAAGGAGGACGGGTCATGGAATGGACGTGAGCAACACATCTTGAAGAACAACAGTTACGAAAGGTAGGTAACCATTTTTTCTTCTTTGAGTGCTTGCTCATGTCCATTCCATGCTAGGTGACTCACAAGCAGTATCCCGTGGAGGTGGACTCGGAGTTCACGCAACACTGCCCTGCTGAAGCTAGCGTTCTGTGCCTGCTGGGTGATGGCGTAATGGGACGTGAGGGTACGGACTGAGGACCAAGTAGCGGCTCTGCAGATGTCTTGAATCGGCATCTACATGAAGAAGGCTGCTAATGAGGCCTATGCTCTGGTGGAATGGGCAGTTACAATTGCCAGCAGTGACACTTTTGCTTGTTCATAGCAGAACCTGATGCAGGAGATTCTGAGACGAAACCGGCCAACCTTTTATCCTCTCCGCCACTGCAACGAAGAGCTGTATCAAATTACAGAAGAGTTTAGTTCTTTCGATGTAGAAGGCCAGGGCCCACCTAACATCTGGAGTATGCAACCTGCGCTCCTTGCTGGATTTGTGAAATTTTGAAAAGAACACCAGAAGAAATATGTCCTGATTAGTGTGGAACTGTGACACCACCTATGGTAAGAAGGCTGGGTGGGGCTGCAGCTAGACCTTGTTCTTGTAGAACACTGTACAGGGGGATTCGGATCTAATTTCGGAGACTCCTCGGGCTGAAGTAATTGCCATCATGAAACAGACCTTCCATGAGGGGAGCAGCAGCGAACAACGGGTTGGATCACAGAAACCCCCTTGGGAGCTGCCAACTGATGTGCCAAGACTATCTCTGTCCCTGCCTTCCTACCCCATCAGCTTAGGACTTCAGTGCCCTGCCTGGTTTGAGCCAGACTCGCTAGCCTGCTGCAAACCCAGACCCAGGTCTGAATCACGTCCCCTAACAGCTGTAGGCTTACTTGGAAGCAGCTAACAGAAGCGTTCTTGTCTTTAACACTCACATGCCCAACTCCCAATGGGGTCTAAACCCAAATAACTCCATTATAACTCATAAATTGTTTGCCCTCTATAACACTGATAGAGAGATATGCACAGCTGTTTGCCCCCCCAGGTAGTAATACATACTCTGGGTTAATTCATAAATAAATAAGTGATTTTATTAAATACGGAAAGTAGGATTTAAGTGATTCCAAGTAGTAACAGACAGAACAAAGTAAGTCACCAAGCAAAATAAAATAAAACACGCAAATCTATGTCTAATCAAACTGAATACAGATAAGATCCTCACCAGTTCCAAAATGCTCCCTTTTACAGACTAATCTCCTTTTAGCCTGGGTCCAGCAATCACTCACACCCCTTGCAGTCACGGTTCTTTGTTCCAGATTCTTTCAGGTATCCTGGGAGGTGGGGAGGCTCTCTCTTTAGCCAGCTGAAGACACTATGGAGGGGTCTCCCATGGGCTTAAACAGACTTTCTCTTGTGGGTGGAGACCCACTCCTCTCTCCTATGCAAAGTCCAGCTCCAAAATGGAGTTCTGGAGTTATCTGGGCAAGTCACATGTCCATGCATGACTCACAGTTTCTTACCAGGTAGCAGCCATGGGTCACATGCTACCTTGAACGTCTTCAAGTAGACTTCTTATGTGGATTGGAGCATTCCAAGATTCATTGTCCTTTAAGTGTTTCTTGATTAAGTACTTAATTTCAACATTCCTTTCTCCAGGAACTGACCAAATGCTCTACTAAGGTTATTTAGAAATCAAGCCAGTACACAGCCAATATTCATAACTTTGAATACAAAAATGATACATGCATACAAATAGGATTAATGCATTCATTAGATCATAACCTTTACAGAGATATGTTACATGGCATATGTAGCATAAAACACATTCTAGTTATGTTTTATATATATATATATATACACACACACACACATTCATAAGTATATTTCCATAAAGCCTTATGGGAAGTACCGTCACATCCCTATCCACGGAAGTAAGAAGGCATTGGATACGGAACCTATGGTAAGCCCACAAATACAGCAGAACTGGTGACGTTTCCTGTTCTGCCTGAACGCAAACAGGTCCACCTGGGGAGTCCCTCACCTCTGGAAGATCACACTGACCATCTCTGGGTGGAGTGACCACTTGTGGCGAGATGAGAAGGACCTGCTGAGGAGATCTGTTAGCACAGCAGTCTCCAAACTTTTGAGCGTCAAGCCCCCCCCTTACCTCTGTCCATGCCCATGGAGCCAGGGACCCAGAAGCGGGGATGCGACTCAGGGCAGAGGAGGATGGGGATGTGGACAGGGTAAGGGGGCCGCAGCTGGGGGTGGGTCTGGGCCAGGAGCAGGGCCGGGGCGGGAGCAGCCAGGCCCTCCCCCACACAGCCTAGGACCCAGGCCAGGAATAGAGCCCTGGCCAGGGCCAAGGCTGGAGGCAGGGGCGAAGACAGCCAGGCCGTGGTGGTGGCAGGTAGCCGGGCCCCTGGCCAGGTGCAGAGCTGCAACGAGGCTGGGGATGGGTCCAGGTGGGAGAGCCAGCAGCACTAGTGCAGCTGCAGTGCTGTGACTTCTGTCCATGCAAGCAGATTACCAGGCACAGGGCCACAACTGGGGGCAGGGCTGGGTACATAAGAACAATAATAATATGTGTGTGTGTGTGTGTGTGTGTGTGTGTGTGTGTGTGTGTGTGTGTGTGTGTGTGTGTGTGTGTGTGTGTGTGTGTGTGTGTGTGTGTGAGAGAGCACATACAACTATAGGTAAACAATTTTCAGACAAAGTGTGATTTTTAAGTTGATTGTATCACTTTACAATCCCAACCACAATTAAAGCAAAATAAGAAAATTCTGACTGAGAGCAGCCAATAAGGTAAATCTTATCACACTTTTCACTTCAATTTGCAGAGCGTCTAGAAGAGAGAAACAAAAATGATGAAAGGTTTAGAAAACATGACCGATGAGGAAAGATTAAAAAAAACTAGGTATGTTTAGTCTTGAGAGAAGAAGACTGAGGGGGGACCTGATAACAGTCTTCAAAAGATTGTTATAAAGAGGAAAGTGATCAATTGTTCTCCATATCCACCGAATGCTGGACAAATACAGTACAGACCCGTTTATGCACGGTTGTCGGGAGTCAAGCCGTCACGACCGCGTGTTAATGGACCACGGGTTAAGAGGGCCATGGTGAAATATCTTAAGATATCTATATATACACATGTATAATTATCTAGGATTACATACGTATTCACAGGGTCCCAAATACTGCAGGCCTATCTGTTAATGGCGCGTTGCAAGAATATAAATTGAAATGTGTAATCTAATAAAAACATTATAATTACTTCACAGGGGTGAAAGTAACTCAGGACACTTACCGGTACAGGGCGGGGGCAGCTCTGGCCCCCAGAAGGGGCGGGCCCGTGGGTGGAAGGGGCGGGGCTAGGGGTCAGCATCCCCCAGCCAGCTCTTCCAGGCCACCTGGTCCACGCCGCCCAGGGTTCCCGTGGTGATTTAAAGGGCCCAGGGCTCCAGACGCCACTGCTGCAGTAGCGGCATCTGGAGCCCCAGGCCCTTTTAAATCACTGGCTCCGGGGCAACTGCTCCCTTTGCCCCCCCCCCGCCCATCGGCGGCCAAGGGGGGGCAAAAGGGGCAGGGACCTTAAAGCGCTGCAGGGTCCTTTGCCACAGCAGCGCTTTAACGTTGCTGCCCCCTCTTCCCCCCCCCCCATCGGCGGCCTAGCGCTGCCATGGCAAAGGACTGTCCTTAAAGTGCTGCTGCGGCAGCGCTTTAATGTCCCTGCCCTTTTTGCCTCCCCCGTCAGCAGCCCTGATGGTAGAGTCTCTACCGGCAGGGCCGCCGATGGGGGGAGACGGGGGGGAGGGGGAGAAGGGGGGCAGCAACGTTTAAGGACAGTCCTTTGCCACAGCAACGCTTTGAGGATCCTTAAAGTACTGCCGCAGCAAAGGACCATCCTTAAAACACTGCCATGGTAGCGCTTTAACGTTGCTGCTCCTTTCTCCTCCCCCTCCTGTTGGCGGTAAAGACGTACAACACATTTCCGCTCTGCACTTCCTGTCAATTTCTATGTCAGTGAGTTAGTGAGCAAATCTGTAGCGCTACATAGCAAGTTCCTGTACCACATGTTAACGAGTCTCACGTGTTAAATAGGTATCACTGGGAGGTATGGCACTACCACACGTTAAGCGGATTCACATGTAAACGGGTCTGTACTGTAGTAGTCAGGGACATTTAGGATACACTTTCTAATTACCAGGATCATAGGTGCCGACTCTCTGGATGCTCAGGGACTGGAGCAACCACAGAAAAAAAATATCCACTGATCAGCTCCTCCCGCTCCCCCACCAGTGCCTCCTGCCCACGGGCGGCCCTGCAGATCAGCTCCTTCTCCTCCCCCCTAGTGCCTTCTGCCCACCGCTGATCAGCTGTTCAGCGGCAGGCAGGAGGCGCTGGAGGGGAGGAAGAGGAGCAGGGGCAAGAAGAGGTGGAGCAAGGGTGGGGCGCACTCCGGAGAGGGGGCAGAACGGGGCAGGAAGAGTGGGGCGGGAAGAGGCAGAGAGGGGGTGGGGCAGGGGTCGAGCGCCACTGGAGAAATCAGAAAGTCGGCACTTGTCACAAGGATAATTAAGCTCTGGAACAGGTTACTTAGGTTGTGGAATCCCCATCATTGTCTAACCTGTTCTTAAAAACCACCAAACACCTGTCAGGAATGGTCTTGGTATATTTGGTCCTGCCTCAGCACATGGGGAGATCCCTTCCAACCCTCCATTTCTATGATCCTACAGCACTGTCAATATGAGAATTTCAAAGCTTTTTACAAACATTAATTAATTAAACCTCAGAACCCTCCTGAGAAATAGCCATGTCATTATCTATATTTTGCAGATTAGGAAATTAAAACAAAGTGGCTAACTGATTTGTCCAAGATCATAAAGAAAGTTGGTGGCAGAACCAGAAAAATAATCCAGACTCCTTCACTCCCAGTCCTGTGCTTTTAACCACTAGCAGCCTTTCTGAAGATCTTCAAAAGGTCAGACGCACATTAGCTGCAGTTATTTCTCATTGCAAATCAAAGTTAAATGAGCAAGTATCTCAGATCTCTAGACTCCTATTACCTAACTGCAAGCTCCCCTCATTTTTCTGCTTTACCAAACAAGAGCAGTAGGACAGGGCATGTAAATCTCCTGCAGATTTAAAATGCTTAAAAGAAAGTTACTTATAATGCAATTAAGCCATCCATATCTCACTCCCACATGAGCCTCAGACCCTACATGAATTATTAGACCTAACCTGAACTTCTTCAAACTCTTATAATAAGTCAATTAAATGAGTGTCTTGGAATAAAAAGGTAACAATTTCTTAACTGGAGAATTTGATACGGTTTTAAGATTCGCCCTGTCAACAGTCAACTTTATAATCTTGTAAATTTTAAAAACTTGAGGTGATAATTGAACATCTATTTCACTTTCCTCTGTACATAGCAACCTTAATGTTCTGCAACCTTAATGTTCTGCATTGTAACTTTTAAATATTTTGGGTGAATTTAGCCTTCATTAAGGCCCTGAGTCAACACAAATCTTAATCATATACATAATTTCAAGCATATCAGTAGTCCCATTGAAGTCAATGGAATTGCTGATGTGCTTGAAGTTAAGAACACACACACATGCTTTTCTGGGTCATGGCTTAAAGCCAGGGGACAGCCGCACTAGCCAGAGCCAGACATAGCATAAGCGGGTAGAGGGGCAAGCTTTCCCTCACAACTTAACCAATGTCTTTTTGATCATGGCTGGCAGTGCTCCCTTCTAGTCTAGTCTTGACACCTCACATAGCTCTGCCAGTGCACTTCAATCTGGAGTTCACCTGAGCAAAGAGTGACAATTATGTTCAGCTGTGTGGTGGGTTTTTTTTGGAGGCGGACAATGGTGATTAAGGGCAAAGTTACTCCAAGCCCATTTCACTTTTAACACTAGGAAGAAATAAACCTGGGGCCTCCAAGGGTACATCTACACTGGAATAAAAGACCTGTAGCATGGCCACAGCTGGCCCAGGTCAGCTGAATCAGGCTCACAGAGCTTGGGCTGCAGGACTAAAAATTGCTGGGTAGACGTTTGAGCTCAAGTTAGAGCCCAGTCTCTGGGACCCACCCCCATCGTGGGGTCCCAGAGCTCGGGGTCCAGCCTGAGCCCTAACATCTACACAACAATTTTACAGCCCCATAGCCCAAGTCCTGCAAGCTGACCCGGGCCAGCTATGGGTGTTTAATTGCTGTAGACATACCCCAAAGGTGAAAAGCTAATGTACTCACCCACACATTTTCCACATGGATTATAATAGTAGAGGAGTTCCAATGCTCATACAAGAAAAGAATAGGAAGAGGCCTGCTGGAACAGTCACTCTCTTCTCCCCTTATCTGTTTCTCTCAATCCCTTTTAGCAAACATCTCAATCTCCCTCTTCTGCAAAAGGGAATTTATAATATAAGAAATATGTGGCATGTACTGTCATACTGGGCCCTAACATTTCAAGTCCAACAGAAAAACAGCTCAGTAATTTCACAGCTCTTGCAAGAAACAACCCTAAGGTTACTGGGCAACTGAAAGGTATTCTGATCAAATCCAATAGAGCTTTTCTTCTGAGATTCCCAGCAGGTGTAGCTATCTATTTCTGCTACAATATCAGCTCTTACAGAGCAGGGGTTTAGGGTCATAGCTTTGCCTTGTTATTACAGACACATCCACCTTCTCTTCCAGAGAAACATCATATGATTCCAGAACTAGGCAACTGAGTTTTAGTCCAAATTCAGGTCATTGAAACTGAGAGAACACAAGAAACATTAGAAAATCCACCGTCTATGCCTAGTAGAAAGTGGAGGACATTTTACTAACTAAGGAACAGTCCCACAGGACTTTAGTGAGACTATTAAGTTTAACAACAGCTAATATAACTGAAATGGAAGGTGGAGATAGACAGCATCAGGTTAAAAATAAAATACCTCAAAAATGGGGATTCATCGAAGCGACGAAGAAGAATAAAACTCCTTAATGTATCAGCTTCTTCGCAGCATTTAATAAACCTTTGATTTATACTTCATACAGGATTAGTCCTGAACCCTAGGCGAAGTTTGTCTTCTATATTTGGGGTGCGGAGCCAGTCAGGCCAATGGGGCCATGTGTGGGAGGGGGCAAATTCCATGCCTGCCCACACGGGTGCCATTTCAGATTTTTTGGAGGGTGGAGGGGCAACTTTAACTGTGATTCCAGGGGCTACTTTGAAAACTGAAAACTCTAGGTTTTTTTGTAGATAATAATTTAGAAATCTCTGACAGGAGCACTGTATCTAGTTCCTATATCACGAAAGAAAATTAAATAAATATGAGACCCACTCAGCTCTAATACTAACATGCTCTGACATCTTGTGGCAAATCACTGGTTAGGTTTAAAATTGTAATGTAAATTCTTACTCAGATACTCTTACTAAAGTCAGAAGGAACCATCATGATCATCTAGTCTGACCTCCTGTATATTGCAGGCCACAGAACCTCACCCACCGACTCTTGTAATAAACCCCGAACCTCTGGCTGAGTTACGTGCTCAAATCATGGTTTAAAGACTACAAGTTACAGAGAATCCACCATTCACTCTAGTTCAAACCAGCAAATGACCGGTGCCCCATGCTGTAGAGGAAGATGAAAAACCCCCAAGGTCTCTGCCAATCTGACCCAGGGGAAAAATTCCTTCTGGACTCAAAATATGGTGATCAGTTAGACCCTGAGGATGTGGCCAAGACCCACCAGCCAGATACCTGGGCAAGAATTTTCTGTCGTAACTCAGAGTCATTCCCATCTAGTGTCCTGTCTCCAGCCGTTGGGGATTTTTGCTACAGAAAGACACCATTGGCCACACATCATTGTAGGCAGTCCTGTCATACCATCTCCTTCATAAACTTATCAAGCTCAACTTTGAAGTCAGTTAGGTTTTTTTGCCCCCACTGCTCCCCTTGAGAGGCTGCTCCAGAACTTCACTCCTCAGCTGGCTAGAAACTTTCACCTAATTTCAAGTTAAATTTGTTTATGGCCAGTTTATATCCATTTGTTCTGGGGTCCACATTGGTGCTTAACTTAAATAACTCCTCTCCCTCCCTGGTATTTATCCCACCCCTGATGTATTTATCGAGACCAATCATATTTCCCCTCAGCCCTCTTTGGTTAGGCCAAACAAGCCAAGTTCGTTGAGTCTCCTCTCGTAAGGTAGGTTTTCCATTCCTTAGATCATTCTCGTACCCCTTCTCTGCACCTGTTTCAGTTTGAAATCATCTTTCTTAAACATGGGAGACCAGAACTGCACACAGTACTGCAGATGAGGTCTCACCAGTGTCTTGTATAATAGTACTAACACTTCCCTATCTCTACTCGAAATACGTCACCTGATGCAGCCCAGGACCGCATTAGTCTTTTTTCACAGCCGAATCACATTGACGGCTCATAGTCATCCTGTAATCAACAAATATATCCTGCTCTTTCTCCTCCTATGTCACTTCCAACTATTACGTCCCCAGATAATAGCAAAAATTCTTCTTGTTAGTCCCTAAGTGCATGACCTTGCACTTTGCACTATTAAATATCATCCCATTTCTATTACTCCAATTTAAAAGGTCATCCAGATCTTCTTGTATGATATTCCAGTCCTCCTCCATATTGGCAATACCTCCCAACTTTGTGTCATCTGCAAATTTTATTACACACTCCCACTTTTTGTGCCAAGGTCAGTAATAAAAATAAAACTGATCCCAAGACTGATCCCACAGGAACTCCACTAGTAACCTCCCTCTAGCCCAGTAGTTCTCAATTTATTACACACTGTGGGATGCATATGTAGTTCACAATATTTTCCCTGGGCCGCAGGGGCTGGGACCCCAGACTCCGCGGGGCTGTCCGGCAGCGCCCCCGCCCTGGACCCCCACCACGCCCTCCGCCACGCAGCTGCCCCAGATCCCAACTGCCCACCCTGGATCCCCGCCATGCAGCTGCCCCAGCCCCTGAAGCTTGTGGGGCAGGCAAGGAGCCCTAGACCCCCAACCCCATGGGGACGGCCGGCAGCCCCAGTCCCAGAATCACATCACATGGGGCAGGCCGACAACCCGAATCCCTCCTCACCAGGCAGCCAGGAACCTGGCAGACCTGGCATGTGGGCAGCCTTTAGCACAAAGCTGAACTGGGCTGCATGCGGACTGCGGGCTGAGAACCACTGCTATTGCCTGACAGTTCACCTTTCAATATGACTTGTTGTAGTCTCCCCTTTACCCAGTTCTCATATTAATCCCCATCTTCTCCAATTTAACTAATAATTTCTTATGTGGAACTGTATCAAATGCCTTACTGACATCCAGATAGATTAGATCTACTGTACTTCTTTTGTCTAAAAAAATCAATTATCTTCTCAAAGAAACATTAGTAACTTTGTTACTACCTCTTGAATACAACAATTGAAACAACTGTAGAAAAATCTACAATTACTTTCTGTCATTTAGGTTACTTAATTTTTGCAGTTCCCCAAGCTTGGAACAGATCATTTAACTTTAGGAAGCATCTTAACCCTTTCTTACTTGTTAATCACTCTGTTTATAAAAAAAATTCTGACTCCCTGCCTCAGGAGCAGAAGCTGGAGCAGCATGTCTCCTGTCTTCTCTGCAGAACTCATTACATTGCATACTCAGGCTGCCTGCCTGGGGCTTGCAGTTTAGGGGGGCAATGCCCCCCCATGCCCTTCCATCAAACTCCCCCAATGTCCTGAATCACACATACACACACTAAGTTCAAAAACACTTCTCCCTGACCCATTTTAGCTTTCATAGTCTAAAACCAAAGCTAGTCAGTTTCCTAAAGTACAACTGCAGTAGATTATCTGCAATGACCAAACCTACTTTTCACAACAGTAGATAGTTCTAAAACAAAACCCCCTATTCCTCTGCAAACCCATTCCATAGCCATCTCTTTCACCTCCCTCCTAAAAACCAGCTTCTGCTACTCAACTACATCTTGAGGCCTGGTCTACGTGTAAAACTTCTGTTAACATATCTAAGGCATTCAGGGGTGGGAAAAATCCATACTCCTGAGCACTGCAGCTATACTGACCTAACCCCTGGTGTAGATGCAACTAGGTCAATGAACCTAGCTACCATCTGACCCCCAAAACTCGGGGAGGTGGTGTTCCTACAGTGATAGAAAAATCCCTTTCATTACAGTAGACTGTCTACAATATGGGGTTATGCTGGCATAGCTACGATAACTATGCTGCTGCTATAGTCCCCGTAGTGTAGACATGGCCTACATCTCTGGAGTGGAGGAGGAGGAGGAAACAGAACCACCAAGATACAATATGACTCCTGAGTAATCTGTGATCTTCACTTTGTCCTTCCTCTGCACATCCCCTCTGCCCCAACACACACACACACACACTCTCTCTCTCTCTCTCTCTGGGTCTGTTTATGACCTTCACTTTGTGGACACATTGACTATATTGTAAGATCTTTGGGGCAAGGACTGTTTCTTTACTAGTTTTTGCAGGACAGCCAGCACATGTTTGGATGCTTGACAAATAAATCACAAAGCCAGAACACAGAGGACTTGACTGTTGGTTCAACAGAAAGGTAAGTTTGGATTTTTTCCAAGGCTGCAGTTTTTCTTTTGCAGTTTAAAGTATTCTGAAATTCCAATGCCAGCACTCTTTTGTGTAGGAACACTATGGACCTGTCATCTTGGACACAATCCCTTAGCCTGGGATTTTCAAAGGAGCCTGTTTATTATTATTATATCATTAATGTCTACAATATGATAGGAACTATGCACAAACAGTCCTCCCCCAAGCAAACTATCATTACCCTGATGTATTTATTATCATAAACAAAGGGAGTTGTGTGCCAAAGCTCATTGAACTTCAGTGGGAACTGGGTATCTAACTCCCTTTGGCTCTTTTGAAAATCCCAGCTTAAAGTTGCTAGTTTTCATGGTGATGTTTCCCCATGGATTTGCAGAGAGATTTGCCCACAACATAAGTCGGATGAAAGGGGAAAATGAAACATTTTACCTCCACTGAATGGTTACTGAGGTCTGAATTTGAAATTGCAGGATTTCCAGGGAACTAGGTTTTTTTATTGAATTGTATTGTATTGTATTTATTGAATTCAGTATTGAATTTTAATCATAACATAACCATCAGCTCTAAACCAAATACAGTTCTGACAAGAGGGACAGATAGGTAGATACTATGTTAAATACCTGACCAACACTTGGAATTTTTTCTACTATCCCATTATAGCCACTCAGTCATACTCAGTTTTATTTCTGATTAGTTGAAGGGGCAGGTCACAAAATCTGCTTACGTTTGAAGTCTATAACAAGTTAGATGGAAAGTGTCATAATTGAGAAATTTAATATTTATACATTCAGCAGGAAAAAAATCTAGTCTCAGAGAAATTTCTCAGTATTTTCCTAGAAATTTCCAGGATCAATAGCTACCCTGTTTCAAGACTGAAAAGATATTAAAAACAATAACATTTAACAAAAGACAGCATAAACACAGAGATTGTGCTGCTCATTTTGTGGGTGAAATTCAATGCACCCATCTCACCTATTCATTTTCATTCATGTCAATGCCTGCAACCATCAGGAGCAGGTGAATAGAGGTCTGAAGAATATAAAGGGAACTGCACACAGTTATTAATATACTATGATGGGCGAAGTCTCGTTTTATCTAGAGTCTGCTAGAATGTTTTTCTTCTTCTATGGTATGAGATCACCACCAATCTGCAGAAATTTCCATCAAGCAACTATTTCTGAGGTCAGATTGCAGGGTGGGAAAAGAGTAAGTTCTTTCCTAGACTGTGAGATTCATATCACCGAGACAGAAAAACAACAACAGACAATTAAGAAAAAAATCACAAGGGAGAGAAACAGATCCTTGAGTACACAGCATAGCTGCAATCTGATAGACAAACTTTTTTACTGTCTCCTAGACACCTTACAAGAAAATCAGTGTGTGGGGATAGGGGAGACAGTGTTTAAAAGTGTCCCTCAACAGGGCAGGTAGAGCCATACTTCAAAAAGTATTTAGGCACCTACAGATGTTGACAGAAGCCTAGTGGGATTTTCAAAAGCTGCCAACTTGTTTAGGCACTTCTGAAAATTGCACTAAGAGCCTATTCATATCTTAAGACACCTAAATATCTTGGAAAATCTGGCCTACAGTAACCACAGGCCAGTCTCCAACAGGATTTAATGATACATTTATATTTTCCCCCACAAACATTTAGAAACAAACAACTGAGATATCATAAAACATCACATAAGAATAAAATATTCAATAGTCAAAGTGTTTTTGTTTTTTAAAAAGAAAGAGGAGGATGGGGAAAATCCTAAATTTTCCTACCTAAAATTACAACACATGTCTGAAAAGTAATATTTTTATTGGCTCTGGGAACTAGGAAGGAATGGTGGCCAGATGCATACGGGTTACATATATAACCCTTCTGCCCATCTAAGTTGGCAGCAACAAGGGCAATACTTCCCCTCTCGCAAGCACGGAGTTTGAGTGTAGCAGAAAATATTTAATAACATGAGGTAAACGACATCAGCATTAAATTGGAAAAAACCACCACAAACAGGATTCATAACACAAACCATGAGCAAAAACCCACCCTAGCAAATTGGGCTGTGTCCTTTCCCTTTGGTTCTTGAATCCAGCAACCCAAAAATCACTCAGAGTTCCCAAAGTCCAACACCCCCAAAGTCCCAGAAGTCCAACAAACCCCAAAGTCTCTGTCCCTGGTTAGTGCAGTCCAGAGTAAAAGGGGGGCACTCAGGGTGTCAAAGGACACCTTACATGATCCAAGGCCGGCCATCTCTCCATGAGGTTCCGCCGCAGCCTTCACCACGAGCCAGTCCACTTCCTGCCGTTCCACAAACTACTCCGCTCTACAAGCTGCGCCGCTCCGCTCACCAACCTGTGAGCCGCTCCAGCTGTCCCCGCAAACAGCTCCGCTTGCCGTTCCTTGGGCCACTCCAACCAGCCCCGCAAGGCTCTGCACCACTCACTGCTCTTCCAGTTCCTTGGGCCACTCCAACCAGCCCCGCAAAGCTCCACACCACACTCACTGCTCCTCCAGTCACCCCCACAAATTGCTCCACCAGCTGCTTAGCAATATAGCTTCAGGCTCCCCCACTAGTTAACACAGCACTCATTGATCTCAGCTCTTAATAACTTTAGCTCTTTTGTGATTTCAGCTCATAGTAGGGGAGCCCCAGAACTGGTGCACCATTGGCCCAAAGTGAATTCAGCTCAGCAACCTGTAACTAGACTCCTAATAGAATCAAAGTTAGCTCTGACATTCAACAGTGGAGAGAGGAGGTGGTGCAATTGGTATGTCAAGCCCTCAGAGAAGGGCCCATACCATCAGGTACAAAGACCTGTCCCCATCCTCTCTCAATTCACTGGGTTTTGTAACCCATGCCCCTTGTCAAGCAAGTGCTACTTAGGTAATGGTGAAGGACTCACTCAGTCCTTCTGTCATACAACAGTTCCACTGGCCTTGATTCACAGAATCAGGGTAACAAAACTTTATTCTTCCTGCCCCAATAACAGAGAAACTGGGGATCCCACACCAGCCAAAATAACCACTTTCAGTTGCTGTTGTTTCATGCCAGGTGAGTGGGTGTGCCTATGCAAACAAGATCAGCCCCTGGAGTTCTTTTCCACACTCGCCATAATTCACCACCAGATGTCAAGGTAGAGCTCATCCTGACTCTGCTTACACATATTAGTGGCAACCCCTGCAAAGGCTCAATCAATCGCCCTCCTAGACCCTTAAAAAGGTTGAGGGGATCAGAGCACAGAAACACACACAAGAAGTCAAGAGGAGGTCGCAAAGATAGCCTGCTGGAAGCTACTATATTTTAAAATCAACTTGTTAACGGGCTTTAGGGCTAACAGAAGGGAAAATGTCACATCACAGGCCCACTCTGGAGCAGTCCTCACCAGCTCCAGTGTTAGATCTGACAGGGGCTTTGAAAGTAGGAGAAATCTTTGAAACTTGGCGTGGAGAACATGTTTCTGGGAGTAAGTTAAAGGGCATGTTATGCACCATACAAATAGCTGAGTTTTCAGCAGGTATTTCAAGCCTGACTCCTAAAGTTAAAAGCAAAGGATTAAACTAATCCTTGTTTAGCTAATGCAAACAAAACGTTTCAAATGTAACAGCTTGGAAGTTTGATTAGACAAGAAGGGAACTTTATTGTTCAGAAATAAGAAGTCACAATTGCGGAGATTGCTCATTTAAAATCAAAATGCATTTTTTTGGCAGCAATTTTTCAATGGATGCTGCTTATAGACCTTGAACTTCAGTGAAGAGAGCAGAGCATAAAAGCTTTTTACTGGAAAGTTAGATCTATCATTGATATGTGCCAGTCTGAATTCTATTCTATGCAGTTCAAATGGCTTTAATCAGTGGTGTAAGGAAAAGATGGAGTTATGATACCCTCTCTTCCTTAAACATGTTAGGAAACATTCTTGCTTTCCAAGCCCTCAGCTCCAAGCACTTTTCTAGGGAGAAGACTTACACACCAACAAAGTTGGCCAACACTCTAAATCTCTGAAAGCAGGGTGAAGTAACTCCATGATGATATAATTTTGATACTAATGCACACATTTTTCTTGAGTACGAGATACTTAAAGTTCATACCAAACTGTAAAATTAAGTGGGGGACATAGTTTAAAAAGATTAAAAGTGAAAGAACATGAATGATCTAGTATAAATCTTTATATGCAGTGTTGTAGCCATGTTGGTCCCAGGATATTAGAGCCACAAGGTGGATGAGGTAATAACTTTTATTGGATGAAATCTGTGTAGCATGAAAGCTTGTCTCTCTCACCAACAGAAGTTGGTCCAATAAAAACTATTACCTCCCCCAGCTTGTCTCAATAGTATGTCTTTAGGATTCATGCTGTTTTTTTACATTTCTCTCAGCATAGCCATTGCCCAGAGACCAATTTATTTTCAGTTTCACTTTGCTAATTAATAAAATGCTGCCGTGGCTAATCTTCCCCTGCAGTGTTTAAAATTCACTGGAAACAGTTTTCACATAAACATAAGGCCAATGGGCCAGCTCCTCAGATAGATCAGCTCAGCTCCATGCCTCAATGGAGCTGTACTGATGTACACCAACTGACTCCATATCTTTGCTATCAAAGTCAGTTGGTGTACATCGGTATATATATACACACACAAAACACAGATTAAAAAAAACTAATGCGGTCTTGGGATGCATCAGGCGAGGTATTTCCAGTAAAGGTGTTAGTACCGTTATACAAGACACTGGTGAGACCTCATCTGGAATACTGTGTGTAGTTCTGGTCTCCCATGTTTAAGAAGGATGAATTCAAACTGGAACAGGTACAGAGAAGGGCTACTAGGATGATCCGAGGAATGGAAAACCTGTCTTATGAAAGGAGACTCAAAGTACTTGGCTTGTTTAGCCTAACCAAAAGAAGGCTGAGGGGAGATATGATTGCTCTCTATAAATATATCAGAGGGATAAATATCAGGGAGGGAGAGGAATTATTTAAGCTTAGTACCAATGTGGACAGAAGAACAAATAACAAATAGATATAAACTGGACATTAGGAAGTTTAGATTCGAAATTAGACAAAGGTTTCTAACCATTAGAGGAGTGAAGTTCTGGAACAGCCTTCCAAGGGGAGTAGTGGAGGCAAAAGACATATCTGGCTTCAAGTCTAAGATTGATAGGTTTATGGAGGGGATGGTATGATGGGATAGCCTAATTTTGGCAATTAATTGATCTTTGATTATTAGCAGGTAAATATGCCCAATGGTGTGTGATGGGATGTTAGATAGGATGGGATCTGAGTTATTACACAGAATTCTTTCCTGGGTGCTGGCTGGTGAGTCTTGCCCACATGCTCAGGGTTTAACTGATCGCCATATTTGGGGTCGGGAAGGAATTTTCCTCCAGGGTAGATTGGCAGAGGCCCTGGAGGCAGGGCTGGCGCAACCCATTAGGCGACCTAGGCGGTCGCCTAGGGCACTACAATTTGGGGGGCGGCGACCATGGTGGTATTTAGGTGGCAGGACCTTCCGCTGCCTCTGTGGGGGGCGGCATTTCAGGGCGGGACCTTCCGCCACCTAGGGCGGCGGAAAAGCTGGCGGCACTCCTGCCTGGAGGTTTTTCGCCTTCCTCTGCAGTGTGGGGCACGGGTCACTTGCTGGAGGATTCTCTGCACCTTGAGGTCTTTAAACCACGATTTGAGGACTTCAATAACTCAGACATAGGTTAGGGGTTTGTTACAGGAGTGGGTGGGTGAGATTCTGTGGTCTGCATTGTGCAGGAGCTCAGACTAGATGATCATAATGGTCCCTTCTGACCTTAAAGTCTATGAGTCTATGAGACTGAAGGCCCAAATGTGAGCTTTACTGATCCTACTTATTTCAGTGTAGAAATGAGCAGTGTCCGAATGTAGCACATTTTAGGGATAGCGGTGCTCTTCAACAGAAGGAAGAAAAGAGTCTTCCTAGCATACCCTAGGGCAGTCCAGCAGAGGTACTTACAGCAGTAATGTCAACCCCAAGCAGTTGACAATCATTAGTCAGCCTCAAAAAATCATGAGATTAAAATAATTAAATTGTGGAGGTTTTGTATTTGCCTTCTGGTTTTTAAGCCTCTAGTCTAGAGGTCACATGTTCAAGCTTTTCTCCACAACCTCATGAGCTCCAGAAACTTAGCCTTAACTTACAAATAAATAAATACATAAATAAATAAGCTGGGATTGCCATGTAATCACACAACTCCAGCAGCTAGGATTTTAAGAAAACCACCAAATATTGTAAATTGAGCCATAAAATCACAAGAATTGCCAACACTACCTAATTTCACTGAAGCTCCTGTTTTCCTATCCATGTATTGGGGAGCTTCCACTTCCATTTCAGGACAAGTAAAACAAAAATTGAATCAATCTATATCTAAAGCCTTGAAATGCAATTAAAAAGTGAAGGTCTGTTTAGCTTTTGCCAAATATTTTAAAAACACATGTCCATAATATCCTCTTAGACTGAGAATGAAAGTGTTCTCATACAAAAGGAACACTATTTTTTTAATGTCTTGAGTGGAGGTGACATTAAAGTAGTTTAACAACTTCTGTCTACACATTATGCCAAGAAAGGCTTGTTGGTGTGCCATCATTTTCTATGTTACCACAGCACTGATAATAAGGTTGGTTGGTACTGCTGTCACAGTTAACAGGAGGAGCATGATGCATTATTTATGTATCCCAGCATAATGTCCATTTTGATTTTAGTTAATTTCATCTTCATAAACTGATCAAAAATATCTAGAACTGAGAGGTTTTTTGAAATGAGACTATAGAAAAATTAACAGATCAGATTCTTATCTTCATCCCTCCCACCCCCAAAATCTCAATGACAATTTAACAGTTTTAATTGGTATTAATATGCAGAGATAAGTCAAAACTGGGACTCAACCCAGTTCCCTGAGAACAACCCTGCCATTTAATCTGACAGGGCAGCTCACATTAGCAGATTCATGTTACAACCCCTTAACAGGAAGTTCTTGCCCACCATGTTTATGGTTCTTAACATTTCAGATTTATCTGATTTAAGACAATGGCACTAAACTTTCTTTTGGCATATCTAAAACTGTGCTAAATACATTATGAGGGACTGACTTCCTCCAGTTATTGTGCACACTGCTATGTAATGGCCAGCCATATGAGAAAATAGGTGATTTTTACTTTTGAAATTCTATGCCTGCTTTATCACAGTAAAATTCTCCATAAAACTCATTGACCTTTACCACTACAGCTCAAATAACCCATCATTGGCTGCACTTCCTAGTAAAGAGTGTTTGGGAAGTAGGTCCAAGGAAACAGCGGTAAGGAAGGGCTGTCTACACTATGCAAACTATTTGTTAGGGGAAGGGAGAAGGATTTCTTTTGGTTTGTTCTTATAAAAAAACCTGGTTTCTACTGCTCTATTCGTTGCAATTCTCTCTGCAAAGAATTTTTCATTTTCATTCATTCAGTCATGCATAAGGATGACAGAGAATCGTTATCATAAGCAATTTTTTTTAAACCTAGGAAAAAAGCATCCTGCTATGGTTGCTTTCTCTATTCTTCCTGCCAGGAAACCAGCTATTGACATTCCACTGGCTTGCAGGGACTTAGTATAAACTAAACCTGATCCTCCCATGCCCAATAAATCAAAAGCAAAACTCACTTTGACTTCAATGGTTGAGGATCAGACCATAAATTAGTTCCTATATTCCCCTGTAATCTGGCTTGATCATAATTACTGTATTTTCAATAGTGATTGTGTCACAACCATTCCAAAATATTAGATCTATGGACACCATTTCCCATTTTATAAATCAAGAGTGAAACTCTCTCTCTGCCTTGCAAAGATTTAATAAGAAAGTATCCCACCCAGCGAAGCCTCGAGTTACTCATGTACAAGTTTGAGAGGTTCTCCTTTACTATCATTCCAGATACAAGAAGTATCATCATCATCATGTTCCTATTATGCCTCTGACGTTTAGGGCAGTGACAAAGCTTCTCCACTCCTGTCTGTTTCTGGAAAGTCTTTCAATTGTTCCCCAGCTGTGCCCCAGGTTTTTCAGCTTGGCTTCCATCGCTCTTCGCCATGTTGTTTTTGGGCAGCCTCATTTTCACTTGCCTTCAGGTGTTTATCTTATTGCTAGTCTGGTGATTTCCATCAGTGTCAATAAATCTTGGTTTGAGATTGTTCTGGGCCAAAAGCTATGGAGGATTTTTCTGAGGCAGGTTGTATGGAATGAAGACTGTTTGGACATGTCATACTTTCTCATTCCCCAGCATTCTGCACTTCATCCCTTGAAGACCTGGACTTCACAGATGATGTCGCTCTCCTATCACATACCCAATACCATATACAAAAAAAAAACCAACTTGATTCAATGCATTGAGCCAGCAAATTGGACTGAAAATCAACCGCAATAAGACAGATATCATGACCTTTAATATTGCCTCACCATCACCAGTATGGATAGAGGATTATGTTCTCACCAATGTAGAAACAGTCACATACTTGGGCAGCACCAAAATCAATAAAGCCAGGAACACCTTCAGGAGCTTAAATGCAGTCTGGAAATCATCAAAATACAACACCAAAACCAAATTTAAGATTTATCAGAGTTGCGTACTTTCGACATTAAAAGAAGGATATTTCTAATTAAATATTCCACTATGCTATATATCATCCTTGAATTCAAGAACCATAGGCATTAAATATTCTCTCGCTGGTAACTTATCAAATCAGACTCTAGGTCAATGACTCTCAATCCTTTTTTGATTCTTAATCTACAAAATGGTAACAAATAATCAACACGATCTTGGGTTAATTAAGGGACAATCACTTGACTGTTGTGGGGGAGAAAGAGGGCTGATGCAACTGTGTGGATTTCATTCCTTACAGCTCAGAGACTGCTGTTTCAAAAGGCTCCACAGCCCCTCGAAGTGCCTGGATGAGCCTGTGAAAGCTGCGGAGCCACTCTTGGAATTAGTAGTGGCAGGAGTATAGACAGCAAGAGGGAGGTATGGAAGTGAGCTATTCTTTCCCTCCTGGGCTCCTGTTGGGTCTTAGGCTAGGTCTACACTACCCGCCTGAATTGGCGGGTAGAAATCGACCTCTCGGGGATCGATTTATCGCGTCTCGTCGGGACACGACAATCAATCCCCGAATCGATGCTCTTACTCCACCAGTGGAGGTGGGAGTAAGCGCTGTCGACGGGAAGCCACAGAGGTCGATTTTGCCGCCGTCCCTACAGCAGGGTAAGTCGGCTGTGATACGTCGAATTCAGCTACGCTATTCGCGTAGCTGAATTTGCGTATCTTAAATCGACCCCCCCTGTAGTGAAGACCTGCCCTTAGTAATCAAGGAATTTTGCTCCTCTTTCAGACAGGTGACTGTCTCTCTCATGAGCCACTTCCAGGCTGCTCCCCATCAATTTAATTGCACTGCACTAGACATGAGTAAGAGAAGAGTGGAACCGACAGCCAGAAAACCTTACATTTTTTGGTTGCAGAAGACATGTTATTAAGGCCCAAACTGTAGGTCTGGTAAAAATAAATTCACAGAATTAGAGACCAATATTTTGGGAATGTTGTTTTTATTTCAAATGAACAGCTTATTGTTTAGATTTAAAAGCATTTCCAAACATTACAGCACTGTGTAGCCTGCTCGTGCACTAGCCTAATGAAGTGACATGGACTACCATTGTCGAACCAAATTGAGTGAAGTATAAAAAGTAAACTGATTTTTTAAAATTATTTGTTCTAATCAGAAACAAATATTAGCAGCATATGTTCCAAGTGGTTTATTTTGTTGTTCTCATTTTTAAAATTAAATTCGTCAAATTCACAGAACCCCAGTTACTTTTTTTTTGCTAGTTTATTTTCCTCTTTCTTGCTTTTAAGTTGGCAACAATTATTTTAACAACAGGGAAGCTTCACCAAATGCTGACCTCTCAACTTTGTTTACTTTCATACTGATCTTCAGTGGATCCTGCCTACGTACACAATACAATCCTAGATTTGGGGACAAAGGAAACGACCATTTTCTGATTGATCTTATCTCACTTCAAGAAAGGTAAAATCTCCAGGATATGTTTGCAGGGAATGTAAGGTCACAGCTGTCAAGAACATTTATGGCTCTGGAACAATGCAATCAGGAGTATATCTAATCACAGCTAAGAAACAACACTTAAAATAACATCATGTATGCCACACATTGATAGCACCCTAGCTGTAGAACAAGGTGTTCTTGTAGAAAGATATTTCAGAATTATTAAGTCTTCCCATTGCATGTCAAGCTTCCTTACAATCACCATTGCTTTTCTCTGTCCTGCCTTCACCCCCAAGTCTGTCCATGCTAATGTGATCGGGGGAGGGGGGAAATCACTATTAGAGATTGGAATGAAGTCACTTTGACAGTAACATTTGACTTAAGGGAGATAGGAACCAGGGCCTGCCAATATAAGAGAAAAGATTTATCCCCGCCTTGCCTATGGCCAGTCCACAGAACATTTCTGCCCCCTATAATGTAGGACTCACCTGATATGACACAACAACAAGCCTACTGTTAAAAGACTGACAATACACCCAAATGATCAAGTCACCTCACCCTAAACCAAACCTCAGAGCTGTCAATCCCTTTGAGTGGCTCAGGCAAGAATGAAATCCATGGAGCTCCACTTCCATCACCCCAACCATTTACAGTTGGCAGACACAGCACTGCCCCTACAACAAGCAACTTGAGCTCTTGGCTCCTCTTCTAATGTTTACAAACGAGAGTTCCCACCGCAGCAATGACATCCCGCTACTGGTACCAGAACATGCCAGATGCCTTTGCGCCATGGCACTGTGCTCCTCAAAGAATAATTGGCCCCCATCCCCTCTTCTCCCATCCCAGCTGCACTGGGACCGAAAACGGAGACCTAGGGTGGGAGGAGCAAACTGGCTGAGTCAGCCCCCAGCTGTGGGGTGAAGAATTCAGGATGCCGAGGGGAGGAGGGAGTCCCTGGGAAAGGGGGTCGTGTCCGCGCTGAGGATGAGAGAGACTGCGTTCTCGGCAGGCGCCTGGCTGGCCCCCGGAGATGGCCGGGTGCCGAGGATAAGGGAGTGTTTGCTCCAGGGTTGTGCTGGCTCCCTGACTAGGGTGGCGTCTTGGCGCAGGCCATTCCCATCCCGATCCCTGGAGGCATCCCCAGCTGCTGGCGCAGAGCCCTCCCCCGCTCCGAGTGGGTGGCCGGCGCAGCCCGGCCCACAGACGGTGGGCAAGCAGCGGCCCAGGCTCACCTCCTCGGCCTGCTTGCGCAGCGCCTTCTCGCGCTCGTACTGCGTGAGCAGCTGCTCGTTGTCCTCCCGCAGCAGCTCCAGCTCCACCTCGTGCTCCTGGTTGTCGGTGAGCACCGAGTCCAGGTTCTCCAGCACCGTCACCACCAGCGGCATCAGCTCCTTCACCACCTCCTCGTCGTAGCAGCGGATGAGCCGCTCGAACTCGCGGTAGATGCTGTTGGCCAGGCCTGACACCCGCTCCGACATCACCGAGCCCGAGCAGTAATCGTCCCCCGGGTACACCCCAACGCCGCCATCGTCCAGCTGGATCTCCAGCATCCTGCCGCCCGTCGGCCTGCCGGGCTCCAGGGAGAGCACCGCCGCTGAGGCACCTGCCGAGCCTGCCTCCGCCTTCCCTTGGATGTTGAGGCTGAGGCTGCCGCCGGGCTCTGCCCATCCTCCTCCTCCCTGCGCCAATGGGCACTCCCAGCGCCGCCTCCCGCGTGCTGCGTCAGCGCCAGCCCCACACACGAGGGAGGGGAGTCGAGGCTACCCGTAAAGAAGGCAACTTAATCATACACCGAAGGGTTAAAAGTAAACTCAGATCCGTCCTCACCCTCCCTTCAAAACTCCCTACTCCATCCCTTTTATGAAAGAAGACCCGCAGTATTCCTGGTAACAACAATGATGCTGGGGTAGTTTTTACTAATGAAAGGGGCCCCATCTATGCAAGGTAGGGTTACCATATTTTCAGCCTCCAAAAGGAGGACAGTCCACGGGCCCCCGCCCCAACTCCGCCCCCTCCCCTGCTTCCCACGAACATTTGATTCGCGGGAAGCCTGAAGCAGGTAAGGGGGCTGTGGGGGGAGGAGGCGCGGCCCAGGCTGGCCCCCCCCCCCGGCCTCTCCAGCTTGGGTCGGCTCGGGCCCTGGGGTGCCGGCCCCGGGCACCCCCGGCCCGCCCAGCACTGCTGGTCCCCAGGCCCCCGGCCCGCTCAGCACCCCCCGGCCCCCTGCCCGGCCCCCGGGCCCCCGGCCGAGCAGCCCCGGCCTGCTCAGCACTCCCCGGCCCCCGGCCCGGCCCCCCGGCCGAGCACCCCCGGCCTGCTCAGCACCCCCCAGCCCCCGGCGCTCGGCACCGCCGGCGCCCCTGGCACCACCGGCCCCCGGCACCGCAGGCCCCAGGCCCCGCCGGCCCCCGGCGCTCGGCCCCGCCGGCCCCAGACCTCACCGGCGCTCGGCCCCGCCGGCGCTCAGCCCCGGCGCTTGGCCCCGCCGGCCCCAGACCTCACCGGCCCCCGGCGCTCGGCACCGCCGGCCCCCGGCACCGCCGGCCCCAGACCTCACCGGCCCCCGGCGCTCGGCACCGCCAGTACCCGGCGCTCGGCGCCCCGGCCCTCGGCACCGCTGGCGCCCGGCCTGGCCCCCGGCCCAGCCCCTCCGGTCCCGATTTTCCCGGACATGTCCGGCTTTTTGGGATTTCCCCCCAGACGGGGATTTGGAGCCCAAAAAGCCGGACATGTCCGGGAAAATCCGGACGTATGGTAACCCTAATGTAAGGAGTCTACCAAAAGGGACCCGATGGTCTGTTTGTTAATTAGACAGAAAACTTCAATGGGGACGGGGGAGGTTATTGCAGTAAATTAAATACTTACATGGTTCTCTATTTAAGGCTTTACTATTTAGTATATTAAGTACTGTACAGCTTATAGCAAAACGCTGGCCCTCAGGGTCTCTATCCCCAATCTCAGCAGACTGGAGGAGTTTAATCTCTACTGGACAGACAGTATCTTTACATTTATGACATTCGCAGAAAGAGTCCCCCCTCAAGTATCTAGGTGCAGGTAGAGTCCAGTCTCATAATACAACCCACAGAATACACTGAAGCCTACCTGACACTAGTTATTCAAGTTTTGGTGGGTTTCTTGCCTCAGGGGCACATTGAAGAGTTATCTAAACTCAAGGACTGCACACAAAATACACAAGCTGGAGTAGTCAGCTGCATGTTTCCTGCAAAAGTGTGACTAAGGGCTGCAAAATGAGAGATCCCCACCATGAAGGCAGCCTAGCCATTTGATTGAGATGGACCCAATGCAGCATCTTGACCTGAATAGCAAAGCTGTATTATATGCTGGGATCCTGTTATCAGGGTAAACTACATCAGCTCTGTTTTCCTGGGGAACTAGGGCACAGTACCGGGGTACACGACTCACGAAAGACCATCCCTGCCCCCCAGCCTCTGCTTGAACCAAAACTGATCAGAAGAGAGACTTACAAAAAGCAGTGAAGAGGCAGTGGGTGACACACCTAAACCCCTGGGACAAGGGTGACAGTATTAAGGAAACTCCCCTAACCTCATTTGCATCGAAGATGGGACAGGAAGGCATCTTCATTAGCATACAGAATGGAGAACAGAGATTCGAGTGCAAGAACCGCACAAAACTCCAGGACCAGAAAAGCAGGGAAGCACTGTATGATGGGGGATCTCTGCTCCAGATGTTAATGAACCCACGCCTGCACACACCCAGCTCAGTAGTTATCAGACCAATTCTAGTAATAAATCCTTTATTGGTATCCAAAACAGTGAAGCTCCCTAATTGCATTTTGAACTCCCTCTAAGGAACACTGCCCATAGCCAGAAATAATCAGTTCCTATTGTCTAGCTTGAACAAAACAACTTTGGTATACTCCCTTGAGCCATCTGTTTACCCATAAACAAATCTAGTGTTCTCCCTGGAACCATTGTTGTTTCCCTAGAAAAAACCCTACCCGTGCTCAAATAAGTGTTCTGATGCCTGGATCCAAAATCTGCATCAGTTCCATTGGGACTTCATCTTCTCCTGACTGATCATGTTGGGGGCTCTGCCTGTCTCCAGCACTCCTGGCCCTCAGCTACCACCACCACCTGGGACCCCCAATCGATTCAAGCTTCACGGAGTGGCGAGAGCCCAGCTCGCTCGCTCTCGGTATAGCTTTCTGACCCCAACTTGTGTTGATCAGTTTAAGTTATATTTAATATTATAACTGTTTTGTTTGTTTGGCCCCCCTATGGTTATTACCTGGCAATAAATAATTTTTGTGGTTAAGCTGCTTGTTTCTCTCTCTCTCCCTCATAGGTGTTTTTTGGCTTCCTCATTCGCTCTGCAGCAACGCTCTTCATACCTAAGCTAAAGATCCCTGCAGTGTCCAAAAATCCCGTAGGGTTTGCTCATCAAGTGGGTCACTATCATAACAATAGTAATGTGAAAGTGGGTGTGACAGTTCGATCACGGAACCCCCCTTGGGAACTGCCAACTGTTGTGCCAAGACTACTTCTGCCCCTGCTTTCCCTGCCAGCCTGAGAATCCAGCACCCTATCTTGCTGAGCCAGACATGCCAGTCCACTCCAACACAGACCCAGGGTCATGCCCCAAAATTGCAGACTTAACTGACAGCAACTTACAGAAGTGTTCCTGTCTTTAACACTCAGATGCCCAACGCCCAATGGGGTCTAAACCCCAAATAAATCCATTTTACCCTGTATAAAGCTTATGCAGAGTAAATTCATAAATTGTTCACCCTCTATTACACTGCTAGAGAGATATGTACAGCTGTTTGCCCCCCACCCCCCGGTTAATTAATAATTAAAAAGTGATTTTATTAAATACAGAAAGTAGGATTTAAGTGGTTCCAAGTAATAGCAGACAGAACAAAGTGAATTACCAAGTAAAATAAAATAAAACACACAAATCTAAGCCTAATACAGTAATAAAACTGAATACAGGTAAAATCTAACCCTCAGAAATGTTTCAATAAGTTTATTTCACAGACTGGACACATTCCTAGTCTGGGCACAATCCTTTCCCCTGGTACAGCCCGTGTTCCAGCTCGGGTGGTAGGTAGGGGATTTCTCATGATGGCTCCCCCTTTTTTCTGTTCCACCCACTTATATAACTTTTGATTAAGGCGCGAATCCTTTGTCCCTCTGGGTTCCCACCACAACCCCCTCAATGGAAAAACATCAGGTTAAAGATGGATTCCAGTTCAGGTGACATGATCACATGTCACTGTAAGACTTCATTACCCACTTGCCAGCACATACATATACAGGAAGACTCACAAGTAAAACAGAGCCATCTACAGACAATTGTCCTGGTTAATGGGAGCCATCAAGATTCCAAACCACCATTAATGGCCCACACTTTGCATAATTACAATAGGCCCTCAGAATTATATTTTATATTTCTAGTTTTAGATACAAGAGTGGTACATTTATACAAATAGGATGACCACTCTCAGTAGATTATAAGCTTTGTAATGATACCTTACAAGAGACCTTTTGCACGGAGCATATTCTAGTTACATTATATTCATACTCATCAGCATACTTTCATAAAATCATATAGAGTGCAACGTCACAGTGAGGATAGGGACGTGCCGAACCTGGGACATATGAGGTGGCAGTTTGGAAGTGCTGCTCGACCCAGCCTGCTCAGGCTTACTCTGTTCCAGTGCGGTTCCCATAGCATATGAGGGTGACATCTTGGAGGTGCTGTTCGACCCAGCCTGCTGAATCCAAGGGCCTATGACGGTGACAGCTTGGAAATGCTGCTCCACCCAGCCTACTGAGTCCAGGGACATATAAGGGATCTGCTTGGGAGTGCTGATTAACCTGG
The DNA here is from genome assembly GCF_027887155.1 of Malaclemys terrapin pileata. NCBI lineage: Eukaryota > Metazoa > Chordata > Testudines > Emydidae > Malaclemys > Malaclemys terrapin. The sequence goes on from NC_071514.1 coordinate 48,519,009, forward strand.
TCCTCTCTGACACACTCTGTTAATGTGTGCATGTGTTCATCTGATTCTAGGGCTGGAAGAACCCAGCCCTGGGGAACCTAGGTCCTGCAGGATAGCTCCATTGGGAGGGAACTTGCAACAGGGAGAAGTAAAGCTCCGTATGATAACACAAGTGACACAAGCAGTACATTAATAGAATTACAGACCTCCCCCACCCAGAAGAGTAACCCTAATAAATTAGCATACCCCAAAGTAACAGGCAAATCTGGTAACAGTATTATATGCTGGGGTCCTGTTATCATGGTAAACTAAATACTTATGTTAAAGAATAAGGTAGCCTTACTGAAGCTCCAGTCTCACATTTTGGTCTTCACATTTTATCCCTGCTGAAATTCAAACCCAGTTCTGCACATCAATGTTCTGGACATCAGAAGGAAGTTATACCAAGGCAAACAGTCATTCCAGGTCTGGAATTATACATTAAGTTACAGAACAGAATGGCCCTTTTAAAGAAGAGAAATATATTTGGTGTAAATAAGTAAAAATGATATAAATTAGTTCATTTTCACCTACTTTACACTTTTCAGTTCACCACATTCTAACAAATATACAAGATATATTACATAAATTACCAATGACAACAAGGTTGGGGACAACCTTATCCCAGAGCAGAGAAATCAGGCTCAACAACTGATCACTGCCTTCTCTTCCATTTTCTTGACCCAACCAGGACAGATTCACCTGATAACCCGTCATATTCAGATGGAACCAGGAGTTAAGGTCAGGGAAAATCCTCAGCACCTTCCCCAGAAACTAAGAGAGACCATGAAAAAGGAACTCCACTCAATGCTAGCAAGGAGTCTTTCAGTGACTGGAAAAGTCCCATGGTATTGGTCCCTAAACCTGATGGAACCACCCCTTTTGCATTGACTTCCGCAAGGTTAATGGAATATCAAAGTTCAATGCGTACCCGATGCCATGCATCGATGAGCTGCTTGACCTGCTAGGAAAGGCACAGTACATCACTACTCTAGACTTAACAAAAGGATATTGGCAGATCCCCCTCTCACCCAACTCCAGCGAAAAGGCACCTTTCTCCACCCCCTTCAGGCTCTTCCAATTCCAGACCATGCCCTTCGGTTTGCATGGGGCCCTGGCCACATTTCAGTGACTAATGGACCAAATTCTCCACCCCCATAGCTGGTATTCAGTTGCATACCTAGACAACATGGTGATTTATAGTTGCAATTGGCAGAACCACTTGAAACATGTGACCGCGGTGCTACAGTCCCTTGAAGAGGCCGGCCTGACAGCGAACCCCACTTAATGTCACCTTAGTAAGGATGAGACCACCTACGTCAGGTACACATTGGGAAAGGGCACAGTCCGACCCTTGATTAGCAAGGTGCGGGTCCTCCAGCTGTGCCTCCCCCCCTCAAAGAAACAAGTATGCTGATTTCTAAGACTGGCTGGGTTCTACCGCTGTTTTGTTCCAGGGTTCTCCTCTATTGTGGCTCCTCTTTCTGATCTCCTCAAGAATGAGAGTCCCAAAAGGATCTAGTGGACCAGAGCCTGTGAGGAGGCTTTTCAAACTCTGAAAGCCCAGCTCTGTCAGGAACTCATCTTGTACAGCCCTGACTTCACCAAGGAGTTCTTGTTACAGACGAACACCTCAGATGTGGGCCTAGTAGCCATTGTATGTCAGGTAGTAGGAGTTAACGAACACCCCCATACTATACATTAGCCAGAAGCTGTACCCGAGGAAGAAGGCCTACTTCGTAATCGAGAAAGAAGCCTTAGCAGTAAAATGGGCTATGGACTCATTCAGTTATTACATTCTGGGTGCACACTTCACCCTAGTCACTGACCTTGCCCCTCTCTGTTGGCTACATGCCATGAAAAACACAACCCCTGAATCATGAGATGGTCCCTTTGCCTCCAGCCCTTCTCCTGCAACCAGCTCCGGGCTAGGAGAGCTCATCTGAATGCAGACTTCTTTTCATGGGATGGTGGAGAGCAGTTGCAGTGTGTGTGTGACAGACCCCTAATGGAATCATGGGAGAGAATGTGTGAGGGAGCAGAGAAACTGCCACCTGGCATGGCAGGTGTTAAAGAAAACCTTTGGGTTCAGCTAGCCCTGCCCTGCTATATCTGCAGCAAATGCCAGGCCTGGAGCTGGGGAGAAAAGAAGGGAGCTGGGTTCACCTGGGAGCTGAATAATGAGGAGGCAGGAGCTCTCTGTTTGCCTGCCCAAAGAGATTGGTGACCTGACAGCCAGCACAGCCACTGGAAGCAAGTAAGCCTTACCCTGCCAAGGGGAGCCTGCAGATAAGCCCCAACGCTGGGGCAACTGGACTAGTGGGGCCATGCCCCAAACTAAAAAGACTTTAGTAGGAAGTAGCCCAGGAAAAGTTGTCTTGACCCACATGTAGTAGTATATACCATGATAATATTCATCACCATCTATTTTTGACAGGTTTCCAAGCCCCCTTTAGGGCTTATGTCCCGCCCTCCATTCCCATTTCCATTGGTGTCGAGGTTTGGCGACATCGGCCATTTTGAAAAAAAAATTATGTTTGAATAGGGGGAATGTTGCATGCTTGTGCTTTGATACGTTTGGTTGATTGTTTAGAGAAAAGGATTGAAAGAATAGCATGAGAGAGCTTAAAGATTAAAAAAGAAAGCTTTGGTTAGGTTTAGAGGGAAAAAGGAAAGAAAGGTTATTAAAGAGAAGAAAGGTTGTTTGGTTAGATTTAGTAAGGAGAGATGATTTTTAAATAATAGAAAAAGAGGAAAAATAAGCACAGGGAAAAGAAAAAAAGGTTTTAGAGAATCAAAAAAAAAAAGCAATAAGAGAGGCTGTGTTACTGAACACATGCAGAGCAAAACATCCTACCCCAGCAACTGTTGGTAGTGAAATGATTGCTGTTCTGGGCGGCGAACCTTGTGAGCTAGCCCTGCCTTCGGTGGACCAATCCATAGCTGTTTTACAGAATGCACTTTTTGAACCAATCCTTTCATACCAAGATTTTAAAACAAGAGTCCTTCAGAAACGGATTATTTGAAAAACTCTAGCCAATGAGCATTTGACTGTGTGTATAAAACCACATGTTTTTGTGACCAGCAATTTTAAAATTGGTAGCCTAGACACAATGGCCATGTTCTTTTACAAGATGCCTACAGATGCCAAGAAGCCAGAATTGCCTGTGGGTGCCCCAGCTTGTGTTCAGAAAAGAAGACCCATTTACACTTATTTTGCGAAAGAGGAAGACCCGTTGCCGAACCCCGCATTTCATCCTGAAATTGAACCGAACAAACAGGAAGCCTTTATGGAGTCACTGCCAGTTGTAAAAGAGGAAAAGGATAGCATGTGAAAAAATTTCTTGCCAACTTTGGAGGAAGCAGACTTGAAGGCGGAGGTAAGGCCCTTTTTATAACAAATAGATGAAAAATTACAAATGTTTTATAAATATTTATGGTTAAATATTTTTGTTTTTTAAATGGCAAGGACATGGCAACTGAAGGACCGTTGGAGGATAGTGATGTAGAGAACCAACCGATAGACCCCAAGTCATGGAAAGTTGGCAACATTGTTATGGTAAAAGCAAGTGAAAGCTTTACCAGGTGTGAAAATAATTATTACATTTATGCCCTTAAAAATTATTTTTTTGGTTTTTGGACAGATAACGAAGTCAGGGACTTACAGGATCACCTCTCTGGTGTGTGACGAGTGGCCGACAGATGCAGAGCCAGAAGAGCATGATGAGGTAAAAGCATCTTAAATTATTTGAAAGAAAAGAAATATATCTATGTAAGGTGGTGGTTAAATGCTACTATACGGTTGTGCTTAATAATAGGTTGCTGAAACGATTACCGACGGAACCTCCGCCTGTGGTGATTCAGAAAGAAATGAGACAGCCAGGGTGTGCAGCGAGCTGTCATCAGATGTAGAATCAAAAGAACATAATGAGGTAAAAACAACCTAGAGCATCTTGAAAGAAATATAAATATATATATAAGGGGTGGTTTAAACAAGGCTATTTGTTTGTGTTTAATAACAGGGAGCTGACAAGGTGCCCGACAGTGCAACAGTCGGGGATGATGATGATTCAGAATCAGATGAGGGTATGACTGAGGTAGCATGAGTAAATTGTTTGCCTTTTTTATTTTTAAATGATTGCACCAAAGAATTTAAAACATGTTTTTTTCTTTGCTTTTGCCAGACATGTTCAGAGGATAAAGAGGATAAAGAAAGATGCCCTTTGAAAAGAATATCCATGATATGCACCTGCTGTTCTTGTATGAAGCAAGATTTTTTAAAAAAGACTGTAAAAAGTAAGGAGGGTGACCAGCAGAGCTGCGAAGATGACATTATAGCCATTATTATTATTATTTATTGTAGTAAAAACCATTTACCATTGCTTGAAAGAACAGCTTTTTGAAAACTGTACAGCCTGTGCAGTTGATATTCCCAATCCACTTAGTCACCCTTGTATCATTTGGGGTTGCTCAGAAGTATTTCACCAGATTAGACATATTTATTCTAAACTGATGTGGCCCGGATCCTAAATATAATTATAGCTGAAGGCTACAAACTGAAAAAGCTTAACATGACCATTGAAATTGTAATTGAAGTGGTCAAAATGATCAGGGAGGTTGCAGGGACGTCAGACCCGGTGGCATTGCTGGTAGACCTGTCAAATAAGGTGGCAGCCAAAATTGGCTGATCAGTGTGTAGCAGGGTTCGTAAAATGGATTCTAAAACTTTTTACATGCCAGGTCCTTACCCTAAAGGGTCAAAAAAAAATAAACCTGAATATTGATTAAGATGCATTGTAAAATAAAAAAGCTTGTATAATCATTCCCTTTGCTTTTGCATTAAATAAAAGTGTATATCTGTATCCTATATTACTTTGCTTCTGCATTAAAAGCTTGTCTTTTAAAAAGTAAGATGTGTATAACCGCTTCTGTATTAAATAAAAATAAAAGCAAAAATTGGATCTTGCATATACATACGTTTTAAAGTAAAACGGGTTAGACATGGTGAGGTTGCTAAAGAAAATGTAGTACTCTCCTGGAGAAGTTGGGAGTTTTGGGGTGTAAAACCCTTATTTCAGGCTGCTAAAAGGCACCATAAAACTTTGAGCAGAAAGCAGGTTGCAGCTTGTCTTGTGGATCAAGATGCTTACACTTTACATAAGGATTAAATTTAAAAGAAATAAAATGGTTATGTCTGATGTGGACGCGCAATGGCAGGCGGATTTGGTTGACATGACCTCCTATTCTAACCACAATGATGGTCGTAAATATATTTTAATGGTGATAGATATTTTGTCTAAATACGCCTGGGTGATATCCCTAAAGAATAAGACAGGGGAAGAGGTGGCAAAGGCATTTAAAGCTATTTTTAGACAAGGCCACGTGCCGCAAAAATTACAAACAGATCGAGGAAGAGTTTTTAAACAAAGCTTTAAAGACTTTGTTTAAGCAACATGGGGTACCAATAACGAAGTCAAGGCCTGGTTCGTGGAGAGGTTTAACAGAACTTTAAAATCAAAGATGTGGAGGTATTTTACTGCCCGTAGCACCTTTCAATGCATCAATGTGCTGCAGGCCTTCATAGATGGTTACAACAGAAGTTATCACAGAACTGTCAAAGGATGCCCAATCGACGTGACGCATGCTAACGTGCTGAGCATTTGGAAAACTGTCTATGGGGACAGTTTTAAACTAAAGGCGCCGCGAATGATTTTTAAGAAAGAGGATCACATAAGGGTTTCTAAAATGAAGGGTACTTTTGAAAAGGTATATCAGCAAACCTTTACTGATGAAATATTTATCACATCTGGGATTTTATTACGAGGACAGAGGCCTGTGTAGGCATTACAAGATAACGTAGAAGAGGAAGTCGCGGGCTCTTTTTACCCCGAAGAATTACAAAAAGTAAACCCTAACCAGGAGTGCGTTTGCGGATACAAAAGATTCTAGCGAAGAAAGGCTGGGAAAGGAATGAGTATTTTTTTGTGAAATGAAGAGGATGGCCTGAAAAATTTAACAGTTGGGTTAAAGCATCTCAAGTTCAAGACCTGTAATAAAGCGGGGGGGGAAATGACTGAATGGGGTTTTACATTATTTTACCTAGCAACGCCGCTGCAGGGGCTTTTCCTCAAAATACTAGTTCCAATTTTACAATACAACTGGCCAAGCCTTTAAATTTGATAGGTTACTGGGATGTCGCTTTATCGGAAATACATTATTATCACTCATGGAACACAATCTTTCACAATACACCGTTTGTGTTATCGTCGAAAAAATAAATTCGATCCTACAACACAGATGCCAGCTGTTATTCAAGCATTCATCATTTAATAGACAATATCAACAAGAACATCAACAAAGATTCCGAAAAACCGAAGGTCAGCGTAATTTACAGCTCAGTTACTAGAAGGGTTCGGTTAAAAGCAAACAATGAAAATTACTTTTTTTCCGCACGGGGAGAATTGGCAGCAATATTGAGAATGATTCCGAATTATCCGTGTAAGATAGCACCACACCCTGCAGTCATCATGGGAGGGTTTAATGCTTAATACGTGTACACGGACATAGTGGAACTTCAGTTAGTGGGGGACTACAACGTGCTGCTGTTGCGCTGCGTGCCCATCCGCAGTAGCAACAACAAATTTATTACCATCACATATGACAAAGTGCATTACATCCCTGTAAGTAAGCAGCACATCGGTACCATTACTATTGAAATAAAGCTGGATCAGAATAAACACGTTTCATTTAGTTTTGGGAAGGTGCTTGTTAAACTACATTTGAGCCCCAGGAAAGTTGAAGAATGGTGACTATAAAAAACTACGGGGTTCCCTTTTTGTATAGGAACTACTACAAGGCCCAGGCTGGTTATGCCTTACTGGGCTATCAAGGATTACTCGTCATGTACGCAGCCAGTTTAGGAGGGATATTCCGCAGTCTTTTTAGAAAAGCTATGCCGCTTTTGTGAAGGGGTTTTGAAATTATTAAACCCCACATGAAAACAGCTGCAAAAAATATAACCAGAGACGTAGTCAACCACGAGTCTAGCACCGTTATAAACAAAATAGGAGTGCACACACCACAAGAAGGTTCTGGTTTAGTGGTGATGAGGAGAAAAAGAACAGCATCGCACCAGCCATTTAAAGGGCCTAGGAGGCCCTTTAAAAAAAGCTGCCAGAAGACGCCTCAGCCATAAACCTAAAAGGCGCCCTAAGAAAGGGAAGCAGAGCATCGCCCGTGGTAAGAGGGATATATTTTAAAATGGCTTTTATTCATTGTGGCTCTGACAAATGCACCAAATCAGAACTGGATTTATTTCAAATAGCCCCAACACAAACCAGTATCAAGAATAGCTTTTATGTAGAAGTGCCTCCTTTGACCACTTTAATGGTGAATGCCCCTCTATAATTTTTTATTTCAGGACACGGGGATCATTACTTAGACCTTAACAACACACTGCTGTATATGTACTGCAAGGTGGTAGAAGCTGGGGCAGACATTGAGGACGACGACGGTGTTGCCGTAACAAACTACCCTATCGCCACCCTTTTTAACCAGCTGGATGTCACTCTAGGCAACTGTCTTATCAGTCAGAGCAACAATTGTTACCCTTACAGAGCCTTGATAGAGCTGATTCTGAACTACAGCCATGATACCCTTGCTATGCAGTTTTTGACAGGACGGTTTCATAAAAACATGATGGGGGCCCACAAAAGCACTGTTTTGGTCGGTGCAGGTAACGAAGGGTTTATGCACAGGGACAGACTAACGGCCAGCAACAGGAAGCTGGATTTGTTGGGGCCTCTACACAGTGATTTGTTTTTTCAAGAAAAACTATTGCTGAACGGCGTGAACTTGAAAATTAAATGGACGCATAGCAAAGATATTTTTTGCCTCATGAGCGGGAATGCCAACCAGAATTATAAAGTTCACATTATTTCAGTGTCCCTGTTTGTAAAACGGGTGAAAGTGATCCTGGGGGTCTGTTTGGGGTACGCTGAAGTCTAATAACCACCAATGCTAAGTACCCAGTAGACGGGATGGGCATAAAAGTGTTTAGCTACATAAAAACACTTTTAACTTTAAACATTATAACATTATTTTGTGGCCTTGTATGTGGATGGTGAACAGGTGCCGGTGAAACCCCTACAACCCGATATTGAGAATGGAAACTGTGTGAGGGAGTACATGCAGCTTGTGCAGGTGACTGGGAAATATGTAAAAGAGCGATTGCTCCTGAATGACCGTGGTGAATTTTCCCAGGGCTATTCGCTGTATGCCTTCGATCTGACCCCAGACCAGGAGTGCGCCAATCATTATTCTCTGAATAAAACTGGAAACCTGAGAGTGGAGATTCGGTTTGCAACGGCACTGCCCTCTACAGTTAACATAATAGTGTATGGGGTTTTTGATAACGTGCTCGAAGTGAACCATAGAAGAAACATCCTGTTTGACTGTATGTGATTATGAACACTAGGCAGCTAAGGTGTATTTTATCAAAGGACACTTCTTTTTTAGATGTTTTTCCTAGCGACTTGCTCCCGAAGGGTTTTGTGTCCAGAAGACCTTTGGGGATTATTGTTAACATGCACCCCCCTGACTTATCCGGGGAACACTGGCTGGCTCTCTATTTTCCAAAAAAGGGGCCTGATGAGTTCTTTGACTCCTACGGATTTCCCCCAGACAGTAACTTTTTTCCTAAATCTATTATGACTTTTTTAAACCGTAACTCAAATAACATTGTATTTCATCTGAGACAACTACAGGACCCTCTAGCTCTAACCTGCAGTTATCATTGTATTTTTTTTAAAGCATCGTTGTAGGGGTTTATCTTTTGATCACATTTTAAAATTGTACACCAATGATTTACCAGAAAATGACTGTCTGGTGGTGCAGTTTGTAAAAGAGAAAAGGCAGGCATGCCCAGACTTGTCCCAAACATGTTTCAGCATGTCCAGACATGTTTGTTTTGTCGTGAGTTTAAAGAGGCGCATCAATAAAGCACACATTGAATTTTGTTTATGTCTTTTATTTTACACTGTTAACCATTCGATTTTTCATTTTTTAGCAGGTACATTTTTAAAAGGGTTGATGCTACCTATGGTCTTGGCAGGCTCTAGACCTGTTTTTAGATGTTCTAAAAACTATTTATTAGTATCATGCCCAACAACAGAAGTAGGCACATTCAGTTCTGCCAAGGCTTTCATTAAAACATTCCACCCTTTAGGAGTCCTCTTGTTAGTGAAAGAATAAGAGCCAGTTATCCCCCGCCCCTGACTAAATCGAGCATGTGAGACCCCTCAATTGCTTCCCCGGTACACAAAACTTCCATTATCGACCCAAGAAGAAAGATCTTTATGCTGTCTGAGTTTATTTAACAATATTTCAGCTTTTTTCTTATGACAAGGATTTACTCCCTCCATTACCTCCTGAACAACAAAGTTCAATGAACCCCCCTGACTTCAGGAGGTTGAATTTCCTCTTGCTTGGGGAGAATGAGGCTTATTTTAGTCTTTTCCATTTCATCATGCTTGGCCAATACTGGGTATCTTTGCAGGACCTCCTCAAAGTTTAGCCTTCTTGTAGTAAGATAAACTAGATCTTTGAAGAATGTCTTTCATCTCTAAATCCAATTGGCGAGTGGTGTGGTTCTGATATTTTCTTCATCACTAGAGGCGCGTTTTATTTGTTCTAACTGATGGCTAGGAACGAGGTACAGTTTTTCAGCATGTTCCATTATCTGTTAATTAAAAGGTCTCATAGTGAAGCAGTGCAAAGCTCAACAAAGGACCAGTAAAGCCCCCAACCTATTTTACAATTAGCTTTTTTCTTTTGAGGGATAGTCTTTTATCGCTCAGCTTTTTAATAAGTCTCCATTTTTTTTTAGTATGCTTATTTGTCAGGGATTTAGAGGAACATTTCCTTTTAAAGTGTTGAGCGCTATTTCTGAGATGTCTGCTACCAGGTCGTCAGAAGCCGAGCAGAGAATAGCCTTCCTTTGCTGCAGTTTGGCTTTGATGAGGAATCTTAAAAGAGCCAGGTTTCTCTGCACGCGGCTAAGCATGATTGTCAGAGGGATGCTCTGTCTTAAAATGGGAGTTGATAAAAAATAACTTTTTATGTTTTTTTTTTTTTTTAAGGTGTATACACACGGCCAGTCTGGGGGGAAAGGCCTGTTCTTTACCTGAAGGCTTCAGGTGTTGAAGCATTCAAATCCACCAGCAGGTACCCATAGGGATTTTTGGTAGCATCCTCAAAAGCCTCCAAACATAATTGTGTTTTACCAGGGTACATTTGTCCGGTGAGAGTGGTGATGTGCAGTTTATTGTGTGGGTTTTTTAAAAGAACCATATACTTTGTATTTAAATTAATTGTTTAGCCTTTTTCCCCAACAAAACATGTTTTACACAATGTACATAATACTTAGGTTCCTGTGTTGCATGTATTTTGTAAAGACTTTCTTGATGTCGCTGCTTTCAGAAGCAGACTCCATTAGATCGTCTGTAATAACCATATTAACTTTATTACTAGGAAATAACTGTTCATCATTAAAAGTATCAGGTAAACCTTCCAAAAACGTGATACATGGACATTTTTGCAACAACTCTTTATACAATTGTTGCCAACAGCTATAACACCATACAATATTTTCAGGCATGCACAACAACAGCTTATTGCTCATTTTCTAACAATTGCTTTATAAAAAATGATTTTCCAGAATTTGAAGGGCCACAAAGCAAACAGGAAAAGGAGTGAACAAACTGAATGTGGCTTTTCATAATAATCAATACCCATACGGCAAGGTTTTAAAATCCGCCTCAAGGGCTCTTTTGTTATAAATGACTTTCAGGGTTTTTTTCCCCAGAGTTCTTGTTTCTATCAACCAGTGCTTTTTTATCCTTATGATCCCTGGCTGCTGTACCACAATTTCTTTTGGGACTTCTCCCGCAGGGTAATCCCAGATGAGTTCTTTTAAGCTTTCCAAATTAATTTTCTCGCTATTCCCTGAGTTGAGCATGATCCCTTTTACTTTCATACAGGTCTTACAGCTGGACAGTTTGTACCCATATGTTTTAAGCCCAGCAGACACAAACTTCACAATGTGTTCAGCTGGTGGTATTTCATTACTCACATCCCCTAAATAATCCCCTAGAGGGGGGTTCCACGCCCCTTCTTTACTAACAAAAATCACAGAATCCATATGGTGGTAAAGACACTACTCCTGTAAGCGATCTAACAAATCTAACATAGTGCTCTAACCTGGCATAAGCAATGGTGAAGCTATAAACACATTAGTGTTGCTGGAATGGATGCAGTGTTCTTTTACGTACTTTCAAGACACCACGGCCGTGTCATCGTCAATAAACTCGCACAATGACACATCGTAATAAGATACAAAGATGTACTTGAGGAGCTCGTCGGGGTCCGTCACTATACTGGTGTGTCAGTCAAATTTGTTCGCTGACCAAATTTTTCCCACAAGGAATTTAAAAACAGCTTTGAGATTTGTTTTTTTGCGGGGTTTACCTTAATCTTCTTTAGACGCAGACACATGCCTTCTCTTTCACAGTACTCTTTAATGTACTGTTTTCTTTCCCAAACTCGTCCATACACCAGTGAGAGAACCCTGAGGCCTCTTGTTTCTGTCTCAGGTGTGTTTTAATGTAGTCTGGAAACAGGGCATCTTAAGAGCGGTTAAAGTGCCAGACTTCATAAATCTCAGCGATCCTGTACCCTTTGTCTGAAGCCTCTGCCAACTCTATTGTGCACCAAGTCCCTGTTAAAGCCCTCTCCTCTGTGCGTGCAGGCGTCCTTTTGTCTTGTTTCTGCACAAAGTGCACACAGGGGGAACATTAATTTACCACCAACCCTGTATGGTAATATGGGGAAATACAGGCCTCTTGGAGGGTACACTTTAACCTTGGCGATGCCAAAGTACCATCTGATATCCCCAAAACCCTCATACATGATACCAGGGTGCCCCACAGCGTATTGTTTAGTCTTGTTAACAAAAGGACAGACGCTGGTAAAATTGTAGTAATTAATCTGCTCCGTGGGCTGTGGTTTGTAATAAAGACAGATGGCATTCGTTCTACTTCCGTAAAGGGCACCTCTAGGAACCAAAGGCTGTGGCAGGTTTTTTTCTTGTAAAAAATCCCCCACCCAGTTATCGTTAGCTAGCATAGCCTTCCATTCGTGTTCTCATACGGTCCTTACCTCAAACCCCTGTATTTTTAGAAATTCAGCTTTAATCATGGTTCGGTTGTACAGTTGTCTGTAGGTCGCATTAAGCAATGGATTGTAATAATTTTCACAATAGCAGATGGGGCAGCCATGAAAAAAACAACCCTTAAATTCAAAGGCTGTAGGTTTACCTGCTATGACGGTATAACCGTCCAAACAAAAAAAATAGGACTCCGCTTTAAACTCCCCACCCTGAAAAGCATGTTGGATGTAAATGTTCTCTGTGTGGGCTACATACAACAACCATTGAATGGCCGGCATGAACTATCTCTTCTGCTGTTTGTGGTAATTGTCTAATGGCAGAAGGGCTATGGTTCGCGGGTTTAAAAAATTTAACCAGTACATGGCCATGCAAATTGAGGCTAATGTAAGGTACTGAATGGGGTCTATACACTTAGTATACACTATACACCTCCTCATCATCCGGTCCTGGGTTTTTAACAATCTGCTTTTCTGTCATTTTTATGACTTCTTTTCTGAACCAGTTGCAAGCCTCTTGCAAAATTTCAACATCTTTTTGACGCAGCTCTTTCTGGAGATCAAATTCGTTCTGGCGATTGTGTTGATACCAGTTCAGAAATTCCTTTTTTTCTTCAGGCATCATGTATTCTACTCCAAAGTACTCTATCCCAGGTATAGACCTCACATAGTCCTGATTTTCAGCTGTGTTAAAAAAGTGCGGAAAGTACCCCTTGACTTCCTCAAACCCCATAGCTTTGGGTAACTTGCTGAGTTTCATGGGAAGAAAATTTAAAGAATCTATAAATCTGATGTCTAAGTTCACCACCGTTATGCACATTAGTTTTCTGCCTTGCGTTATGGGGCTGACAGCCATTTTTTTCTTTAATCAATTATCTAAGGATAAAATAACATTGAAACTTTTAGCGTTATGAGCGATAAAAGTGTATCATTTAAAACGCTTGTATACAAAGATTTGAACAAATTCACTGACGCATTCTTCCCCCTTAAATTCCCAGCTGGTTTCTTTATCTAAGTGCAAGGCATAAATCTAATTTGGCACATGTACCCCCATTTCCTGCATGCATTCAAAATCATAAAACACATAATCCTTCCCCTCTTCTGAAGACCAGATATTATGCATATAATACCCATAACCATCTATGATATCAGTCTTCTGATAACACTGGGGACACTTTTTGCTTTTACACCTGAGATTTTTAACTTCGTATATGTCACACTTATCACAAAGACTTCTGTTTTTTACAATCACCTTTACCGTCTTTTGCCAGACTTTGCTGTGCCTTTCTAAACGGGCCTCGGACCTGCAAAATAGCTTACAGCTGGGGCATCTCTTTTTTTCCAATGGCCACTTCAATGTACTCAGCGCTATTACACGTATGGCAGTGTTTTTTACAGGCGAGCTGGTGTTTGTGGCTGTACATGGTGTGACAGTAGTTGCACAAATATGGTGCTCCTATAAAGACATTAATATTTAGGATGCCGTAATAATGCTTGTAATGTAACAGAACAAAAACAGTTTTGGGGTGATGTACACCAGCCATTGTAAAAAGACGCTAATTCCCATTTTCATGATACATGACTAATAGTCACGCCTAAGTGCACTTCAAAAGAGCTCACATCTGTAAAGATAATCATTTTTTGGTCCGAAAGCCCCAGCTCCTGATGGAGATGTCTGGCACCCTCTAATAGTTGGGCATCTGTAAGTTTTTCATGTGATAAGAGATGCAGCATGCTACCAGAAAAACACAGGTTGTTACCCTAGTTATTTAAATCAATTAAATGTTTTCTTTTTTTTCCCCTCGATGATTCTACTATACATGATAGTCTTTAAGGGTCTTACACAGCCAACTCCACCAGCCCTGTTTCTAATAATTGTAACAACCAGTCTTAGAGTTCCGGAACCCACGATCTCTGTGTTACTCTGCAACACCGTAATGACATTATTAAAAAAAAAAATCTACAGTGTTTAAGTCTTCCCAAGGCCTCTGCAGAGAAAAGAGCGGGTGATTTGCCCCAGCATATCTAAGCATAGCTGTACAAAATCTTCAGGCCCCACCTGATTATTAGTATCATCTAGCAAATTTTCAATAGTGGTGTCAATGGCCGCCATGGCCTCTGTGAACCCCATTACTCTGTCCAAATTAGCAAAACAAAATTCTTGAAAATATTCATAAGCGTTAAAATATTCATAATACACCTGAGGAGATGTATTAGGAGTGGGAGAATCTGTACTTTCAGAAGAGGAGGTCAGGGGGTCTATGTCTATTTCCCTTTCTTGGTCGGGCGGGGTCATTTTCATAAAAAAGCTCTGGATTTTTAAAAAGCAACAGAGGGTCCTGTGGCACCTTTAAGACTAACAGAAGTTAGTCTTAAAGGTGCCACAGGACCCTCTGTTGCTTTTTACAGATTCAGACTAACACGGCTACCCCTCTGATACTGGATTTTTAAAGTTTAAAGGCCAAAAGCCTCCTCAATCTTTTAGATTTCTTCCACTCCCCCCCCAACCCCTCTTAATGTTTTTAGGTTTCATGTTTAGTCACACTCCCTTCCCCCTTCAATATGCTTTCCACCTTTTCAAACAGTACACATGTATCTGTTATCTTTTGGTCAAAAACCACCCTTTTTTCTGGAGAATGTTGCTTTTGAAACACCTCAAGAATTAGCTTCGAAAACTATTTATCTATTAAATGCTTAAGAGATGTACAAACACTAAACAGCTCATTACAAACACAACTGATGCAGCAAGACCTGCGGGTAGCTTGTTATTTGTGGCAATGGTTCTGTGGTGACTAGAATCAGGGGGGCTGTGGCGGGGTGATGACTCACCGGTGCGGCGCCTCCTGCTGGTCATCCAGGGAATTAGCTCCTTCCAGCTCAGAGCGCCCTCTGCAGGCCGGTGTCACGCCTGCCACTGGCCCCCGTGTGTCTCCTGGACCATGATGCCCTTTGTCCAGGGGTTCTGCCCACCGCAGTACCCCCCCAATGTGGGTCTCCCCTCCTGGGGGAATCCCCAACCCCCAACCCCCTATCCCCACCTTTCCTCAGTGGCTATTGCCAGTCTCCATTTAGCCCCGGTTCACTGGGGCAGACAGCAGTCTCTTAACCACTCATCATTGGCAAGTGGGGGGGGGGTTGGACCAGCTGCCTCTGCCTATTCCTGGGCTGCCCTTCTGCAGCCCTAGTACCCTTTTGTGGGCCCTTAACTCAGCCTGCAGCCTGGGGCTTTGCTAGGCTGGAGCTCCCCAGCTCCCTCTGCCCTTCCCCAGCACTGCTCCACCCTAGGTACCCTCCTCAGCTTCCCAGGCAGCCAGGTCCTTCTCTCTCTAGGGAACTAGAGACAAGTCTCCTTGTCCTTCTGGCCCACCACCCTCTTATAAGGGCCAGCTGGGCCATGATTGCACTGGCTACAGCTGTGGCTGCTTTGCCAACCAGCCCAGCTTTTCCCCTGCCACCACCCTCTTCCAGGGCTGTTTTAAGCCCTTCGGGGCAGAAGCGGAGTAACCACCCCGCTACAGGGGCTGACACTTGACCCTGCTCAAGCCCATGCGTGGACACTGTTGCTGCTAAAGGGTTGTTTGTCTTTACCCTTTTTAAAGCGGATTTCTTCTGGGCTGTGATGGCATAGGGTTGCTCAGAACTAGGGGATTTGACCCCTTTGCATCGCTTACCAATGTCCCTGGAAGCTTCGGAGGTAGATTTCTTGGAGGTGCAGGGCTGTTCAAAATCGGGGGGGTCTGATCCCCTTTTTCTCACCCCTGGAAACTGTCGCTGCTTCAGAGGATGATTTCTTGGCCCTTTTTAAGGATGGTTGGCTCTGTGTAATGAAGGTTTTGGATGTGCAGGGCTATTCAAAATCAGGGGGTCTGATACTCTTGCTTCCAATGCTGGAAACTGCAGCTGCCTCAGAGGGAAATTTCTTGTCCCCTTTAAGCAAGATCTCTTTCAACATTTCTTCTTGTGGGATAACATTTGATAAGTCTGCCAATATACATAAACAAATGTTTTTAACACATAATCCCATATGTTCTTTTTACTAACAGCAACAAATATATCCCCCATATATATATACTTCAAAAGTTTTTACACATTGTGCAGTCTATATGGTTTTATAAAAACTTGATAATAAGTCAATATAATGTAACTGAGATAGTTTTAGAGAAAATACGGTAATAAGTGAATGTACCCTGTTTCCCCGAAAATAAGACAGTGTCTTATATTAATTTTTGCTCCCAAAGATGCGCTAGGTCTTATTTTCAGGGGATGTCTTATTTTTCAGAAATGAAAAATGCCTTATTATCGGTGGATGCCTTATTATCGGGGAGGTCTTATTATCGGGGGGATGCCTTATATTACAACGAGAGGCAAAACTGTAAGTAGGCCTTATTTTCGGAGGATGTCTTATTTTCGGGGAAACAGGGTAAGTAACTGGGATATGCCTCATGCAAAAGGTCTCTTGTAAGGTATCATTACAAAGCTTATAATCTACTGAGTGTGATCATCTGATTTGTATAAATGTACCACTCTTGTATCTAAAACTAGAAATATAAAATGTAACTCTGAGGGCCTATTGTAATTGTGTAAAGTGTGGACCATTAATGATGGTTTGGAATCTTGATGACTCCCATTGTCTGCAGATGGCTGTATTTACCTGTGAGTCTTCCTGTATATGTGTGTGCTGGCAAGTGAGTAATGAAGTCTTGCAGTGACATGTGATCATGTCACCTGAACTGGAATCCATCTTTAACCTGGTGCTTTTCCAGTGAGGGGGGGTGGAAACCCAGAGAGACAAAGAGTTCCCGCCTTATGCAAAAGATATATAAAGGGGGGAAGAGAAGAGAGAGGGAGAGGAGCCATCATGAAGAATCCCCTAGCTACCACCTGAGCTGCAACAAGAGCTGTACCAGGGGAAAGGATTGTGCCCAGGCCTGGAAGATGTCCAGTCTGAGAAAAACTTACTGAAGCATCTCTGAGGGTGAGATTATCTGTATTTAGTTTGATTAGGCATAGATTTGCGCATTTTATTTTATTTTGCTTGGTGACTTACTTTGTTCTGTCTGTTACTACTTTGAACCACTTAAATCCTACTGTCTGTATTTAATAAAATCACTTTCTATTTAGTAATTCACTCAGAGTATGTATTAATACCTGGGGGAGCAAACAACTGTGCATATCTCTCTATCAGTGTTATAGAGGGCGAACAATTTATGAGTTTGCCCTGCATAAGCTTTATGCAGGGTAAAACGGATTTATCTGGGTTTAGACCCCATTGGGAGTTGGGCATCTGAGTGCTAAAGACAAGCACGCTACTGCGAGCTGTTTTCAGGTAAACTTGCAGCTTTGGGACAAGTGATTCAGACCCTGGGTCTGTGTCTGGAGCCAGACGGGAGTGTCTGGCTCAGCAAGACAGGGTGCTGGAGTCCTGAGCTGGCAGGGAAAACAGAAGCAGGGGTAGTCTTTGCACATCGGGTGGCAGTTCCCAAGGGGGTTTCTGTGATCCAACCCGTCACACACATAACCCATCCTGTGATGCTGAAATACTTTTTATAGTACTGGTGCTGAAAAACTGTGTTCAAATACGTGCCAAAAAATGCTATTCCCACTTATGCCACATGGGTGCAGTACAGCTCCAAAATTCTCAACAATTGCCAACAAAATTCCCCCTCCCCCCCCCCCCCTTTTTTTTTTTTTTTTTTTTAACAGTAAACCCTTTGGGGCAAAGGCAACTTCTTTTTTACTAACAGTAACAAACATAGCCCCAATACACATGTTAATGCACAACCCCGGGGGGGGGAGGGAGATGGAGGACACTAATTCCAATAACCGTTATTTCAAACACATTTAAAAAAACAGCTCATACTGTCTTCTGTAATCTCAGGAAAACCTATCTGTTGATTTTGACTTCCATCTTGTCCTAAATTAAAAAAAAACATCCTTAAAACCATTTATTTTAAAAATAAACCATAATTGTGTAGCACTTTAATCAGCTTACCAAAATTTAAAACTTCTAGTGCAGAATCTGGTATGTCAAGGGAAAAGATATCGTCCTATTTAAAAGAAAAAAAAAATAAGACTTTTAACTAAACCCAACACATGCATAAAACCGTGGTGCACACACGCACACACATACACAAATAGTAATTTTTCTTACCATGTCGTTGCTCCCCATGACAGCAGAAGTCTTGTATCAGCAATATTTCTTTGACAGCATTGTCCAGTTTTCTGTCTCTATTTATAGGCCTAAACCCGTTGAAACAAAAACAAACAAACAAACAAACAAAAAGGCTTGGGAACTCCTAAAAATTTAAATTTAAAAAGGCATTTCTTAAAAACAAACAAAAAAAAACCAGGGTGTGTAAGGGTCATTTTTTCTAGGAAAAAAAAGGAGAGGGGAATGTTGCTACATACTTTAGCTTCTTTAAACTTTAATGGTAAAAAAGTTCTTATTTTATATATTAAGTGTATTTAAACAGTTACATGTTCTTTAAGTGTTCATTAATATCTCTGAAACCAGAAGTTTTTAAAAGCTGCAACCTGTTTTCTTTATTTAATTTCATGGCCTTGACTTTTGTTTAATGGTAACTAAACAGCTTTTTAAAACAAGCTTGCTAATTCAAAAATAACCCCTATTTAACTTATTACTAAAAGCCCTAAAATGTTTTTTTCTTTTTATTTTACATTGTTAAAAAGGCACCTTTTTAGCTTGCTGTGACTTTTAAAACCTACACTTTTGTTTCTTTTAATCAAAGCAATATATAAAATAACTACATAAGCCTTTTGTGTTTTATTGTGTGTTTTTTTTTAATTTTTCATATTCTAACCCTTTTTTAAAAAGTCACAGTTAGGATGGGTTGTAACTGGACCTTGGCTTTTAAAGCTTTCTGCACAATTTACAGGCAATGAGGGTTGGGCTATCTTTTTATTTTACATTTTTAATAAGTTAGAAAAAAGATGTTTTTTTTAGGCATTACTTTAAAAAAACACATTAGAATCATAGAATCATAGAATATCAGGGTTGGACGGGACCTCAGGAGGTCATCTAGTCCAACCCCCTGCTCAAAGCAGGACCTAATCCCAACTAAATCATCCCAGCCAGGGCTTTGTCAAGCCTGATCTTAAAAACCTCTAAGGAAGGAGATTCCACCACCTCCCTAGGTAACCCATTCCAGTGCTTCACCACCCTCCTAGTGAAAAAGTTTTTCCTAATATCCAACCTAAACCTCCCCAACTGCAACTTGAGACCATTACTCCTTGTTCTGTCATCTGCTACCACTGAGAACAGTCTAGATCCATCCTCTTTGGAACTCTGGACTCTTTCCAATTTTTCCACATCCTTTTTGTAGTGTGGGGCCCAAAACTGGACACAGTACTCCAGGTGAGGCCTCACCAATGTCGAATAGAGGGGAATGATCACATCCCTCGATCTGCTGGCAATGCCCCTACTTATACAGCCCAAAATGCCATTAGCCTTCTTGGCAACAAGGGCACACTGTTGACTCATATCCAGCTTCTCGTCCACTGTAATCCCCAGGTCCTTTTCTGCAGAACTGCTGCTTAGCCAGTCGGTCCCCAGCCTGTAGCGGTGCATGGGATTCTTTCTTCCTAAGTGCAGGACTCTGCACTTGTCCTTGTTGAACCTCATCAGGTTTCTTTTGGCCCAATCCTCTAATTTGTCTAGGTCCCTCTGTATCCTATCCCTACCCTCCAGCGTATCTACCACTCCTCCCAGTTTAGTGTAATCTGCAAACTTGCTGAGAGTGCAGTCCGCGCCATCCTCCAGATCATTAATGAAGATACTGAACAAAACAGGCCCCAGGACCGCCCCTGGGGCACTCCGCTTGAAACTGGCTGCCAACTAGACATGAAGCCGTTGATCACTACCCGTTGAGCCCAACAATCTAGCCAGCTTTCTATCCATCTTATAGTCCATTCATCCAGCCCATACTTCTTTATCTTGCTGGCAAGAATACTGTGGGAGACTGTATCAAATGCTTTATTAAGGGCATTTTAAAATTGTTCATATTATGTGATGGCCAGCTTTTGTCACAGGGTGGGGAAAAAAGGTCCTGTTTTTTAAGATAAGAATGGACCACGGGTCCCTTACTCATTCTTTTTTTTTTTTCCCGTGGGAAAAAAAGAGGAAGGCATATTGCTTCTTTAAACTTTAATTATAAAGAGTTCTTATTTTATATAGTAAATTTATTTAAACAGTTAATAAAAAGACTATGTAAATAGTGATATGCCCATTAACATTTATGTAACCGGGAGGCTTTGAAATCTACACCTCTGTTTCCTTTAATTAATTTTATGGCCCTGGCTTTTGTTTAATGGTAACTAAACAGATTTTTAAAGCAAACTTGCTCATTTAAAAATGCCCATTAAACTTATTACTAAAAACCCCTATAATACTTTTTTTCTTCTTATAAACACAAAGTGCACAAAAATTCTTTTTGTTTTTATAAAGCATTATTTTTAATACAGCTTCTAAATACAAAACAAACAGAAGCATATATCTGTGTCTCAGTTCGTGGTCTGCAAACATTTAAGACGAAAAACAGTCTGATAAACATTTTAATTTTTGTTGCATTAAGTAAATATAAGTTTAATATAACTTTCACATGGATTTGTTAAAAAGTGGGGAGGAAAATAAATTTCTTTCTGATCCACTGGATTACAGAATAAGGGGAATGGAAACTAGCTGTTACTAAGGCCTGGTCTACACTATGAGTTTAGTTCGAATTTAGCAGCGTTAAATCGAATTAACCCTGCACCCGTTTCACAATTAAGCCATTTACTTCGACATAAAAGGCTCTTAAAATCGATTTCTGTACTCCTCCCCGACGAGGGGAGTAGCGCCGAATCGACATTGCCATTTCGAATTAGGGTAAGTGTGGCCACAGTTCGACGGTATTGGCCTCCGGGACCTATCCCACAGTGCACCATTGTGACCGCCCTGGACAGCAATCTGAACTCGGATGCACTGGCAGGTAGACAGGAAAAGCCCTGCAAACTTTTGAATTTCATTTCCTGTTTGCCCAGCGTGGAGAGCACAGGTGACCACGCAGAGCTCATCAGCACAGGTAACCATGCAGTCCAAGAATTGAAAAAGAGCACCAACATGGACCGTACGGGAGGTACTGGATCTGATCACTATATGGGGAGAGGATTCTGTGCTAGCAGAACTACGTTCCAAAAGACAAAATGCCAAAACTTTTGAAAAAATCTCCAAGGGCATGATGGAGAGAGGCCACAATACGGACTCACTACAGTGCCGCGTGAAAGTTAAGGAGCTCAGACAAGCCTACCAGAAAACTAAAGAAGCAAAGGGAAGATCCAGGTCAGAGCCGCAGACATGCTGCTTCTACGCTGAGCTGCATGCAATTCTAAGGGGGGCCGCCACCACTACCCCACCCTTGACCATGGATTCCAAGGAGGGGGTAATCTCAGCCATGCCTGTGGATTCTGCGGACAGGGAAGATGAGAAGGAGGAGGAGGAGGACGAGCTTGCAGAGAGCACACAGCACTCCGTTCTCCCCAACAGCCAGGATCTTTTTCTCAGCCTGACTGAAGTACCCTCCCAACCCTCCCAAGGCATTATCCCAGACCATGAAGCCATGGAAGGGACCTCTGGTGAGTGTACCTTTGTAAATATAAAACATGGTTTAAAAGTAAGTGTTTTTTAATGATTAATTTGCCCTGAGGACTTGGGATGCATTCGCGGACAGTACAGCTACTGGAAAAGTCTGTTAACGTGTCTGGGGATGGAGCGGAAATCATCCAGGGACATCTCCATGAAGCTCTCCTGGAGGTACTCTAAAAGCCTTTCCACAAGGTTTCTGGGCAGTGCAGCCTTATTCCATCCTCCATAGTAGGACACTTGATCCACGCCATGCTAGTAGCAAGTAATCTGGTATCATTGCATGACAAAGCCTGGCAGCGTATGGTCCCGGTGTTTGCTGGCATTCAAGCAACATCCGTTCCTTATCTTGCTGTGTTATCCTCAGGAGAGTGATATCGTTCTTGGTAACCTGGTTGAAATATGGGAATTTAATTAAGGGGACAGAGGTGGCCATTCCTACTGGGCTGTTTGCCTGTGGCTGAAAAGAAATCCTTCCCTTCAGTTAGCCAAGCCGGGGTGGGGGGAGATCACTGGCGCTGCGATTTTCGCGTTTGGCTAGCAGGGATCTTCCCTGATACCAGCCACTTGGTGGGGGGGGGGGAGGGGTAAAGCGATCATCCCAGAGACTTGGATTGGGGGTGGGGGTTAGTTTGGTTTCTGCAGGGATCTTCTCTGATACCAGCCACGTGGTGTGGGGGAGGGATAAAGCGATCATCCCAGAGAATTCGATGAGGGTGGTTAAGTTTGGTTTCTGCTGCTGCATGTTAACAGGAAAACTGCAGCACTCAATGGGCTTTGCTTGGTATGTGGGAAAGGAGTGCGCTGCTTTTAGGAAGATTGCAGAAGCCAAAAGACAATGGCTTACCATGGCCGCATGCAAGCCGAATTCTGTTGCCCGGACCTGCGTCTGTGATCTCGAACACTAAAGCCGCAGACACTCAATATTAAGATGCAAAATGCGACCTTGTACTGAAATCACATGTGCTATGTAATGTGAATAGTGGTGTTCACCGTGAAAGAGTATAAGCAGTGTTCTGTAAAATGTATCTTTTTAAATACTTCTCTCCCTTTTTTCCCCTCCCTCTCGCAGCTGCAAATTTTTCAAGCCTCCCTCCTCCGTCCCGAAGACTATCTCAGATAAGGTGGTGAAAAAAAACGGACGCAAGATGACATGTTCTCGGAAATCATGCAATCGACCCGTGATGAAAGAGCTCATCTGAATGAGTGGAAGGACACGGTATCAAAGTACAGGAAAGATGCCAGTGAACGTGAGGACAGGAGGGACCAACGTGAGGACATGAGGGACACTTGAGATGAGAGGTGGCGGGATGCAACGCTGCTGCGTGAGCAAACGGACATGCTCTGGTGGAGCTTCAGAAACGGCAGCAGGATCACAGAGTGCCACTGCAGCCCTTGTATAACCACCCTCCCCATGTTCCATAGCCTCCTCACCCAGACATGTAAGAACGCGCGGGGGGGGGGGGGGGAGGCTCCATGCACCCTCCCATTCCACCCCAGTGGACAGCCCAAGCAAAAGGCTGTCATTACTTTGAACTTTTTAGTGGCCTTTTCCTTCACTCCTATCCTCCTCCCAAACCCCACCAGGGCTACCTTGTCAGTTCTCTCCCTCTTTTTATAATCAATTAATACAGAATACATGATTTTTAAACTATAGTGACTTTATTTCCTTTGAAAGTACGCTGTGATCGAAGAGGGAGGGTGGGTGGTTTACAGAGAATGAGTCAATCAAGGGGGCAAGTTTTCATCAAGGAGAAACAAACTGAACTTTCACACCGTAGCCTGGCCAGTCATGAAACTGGTTTTCAAAGCTTCTCTGATGCACAGCGTTTGCTGGTGTGCTCTTCTAATTGCCCTGGTGTCTAGCTGCGTGTAATCAGCGGCCAGGCGATTTGCCTCAGCCTCCCACCCCACCATAAAGGTCTCCCTCTTACTCTCACAGAGATTGTGGAGCAAACAGCAAGCAGCAATAACAATGGGAATATTGGTTTGGCTGAGGTCTGAGCGAGTCAGTAACGTGTGCCAGCGACCCTTTAAACGTCCAAATGCACATTCTACCACCATTCTGCACTTGCTCAGCCTGTAGTTGAACAGCTCCTGACTACTGTCCAGGCTGCCTGTGTATGGCTTCATGAGCCATGGCATTAAGGGGTAGTCTGGGTCCCCAAGGATAACTATAGGCATTTCAACATCCCCAACGGTTATTTTCTGGTCTGGGAAGTAAATCCCTTGCTGCAGTCATTTAAACAGAGTAGTGTTCCTGAAGATGCGAGCGTCATGAACCCTTCCCAGCCATCCCACATTGATGTTGGTGAAATGTCCCTTGTGATTCACCAGTGCTTGCAGCACCATTAAAAAGTACCCCTTGCAGTTTATGTACTGGCTGCCCTGGTGCTCCAGTGCCAAGACAGGGATATGGGTTCCATCTATCGCCCCACCACAGTTAGGGAATCCCATTGCAGCAAAGCCATCCACTATGACCTGCACATTTCCCAGTGTCACTACCTTTGGTAGCAGCAGTTCAGTGATTGCTTTGGCTACTTGTATCACAGCAGCCCCCACAGTAGATTTGCCCACTCCAAATTGATTCCTGACTGACTGGTAGCTGTCTGGCATTGCAAGCTTCCACAGGGCTATCGCCACTTGCTTCTCAACTGTGAGGGCTGCTCTCATCTTGGTATTCTTGCTCTTCAGGGCAGGGGAAAGCAAGTCACAAAGTTCCATGAAAGTGCCCTTGCTCATGCAAAAGTTTCACAGCCACTGGACTCGTCCCACACCTGCAACACGATGCGGTCCCACCAGTCTGTGCTTGTTTCCCAGGCCCAGAATCGGCGTTCCACGGCTAGAACCTGCCCCATTAACAACATGATCTCCAAAGCGCCAGGGCCCGTGGTTTGTCACCGCGCTGCCGTAGCTTTCTCCTCCTCGCCTGGTTTTTTGGGTCCTGGTTCAGCATAAACTGCACGATAATGCATGAGGTGTTTACAGTGTTCATGACTGCTATCTTGAGCTGAGCGGGCTCCATGCTTGTCGTGGTATGGCGTCTGCACAGTTCACCCAGGAAAAAAGGCATGAAACAGTTGTCTGCTATTGCTTTCACGGAGGGAGGGGGAGGATGTACCCAGAACCACCCACGACAATGTTTTTTGCCACTTCAGGCATTGGGATCTCAACCCAGAATTCCAACGGGCGGGGGAGACTGCGTTAACTATGGGATAGCTACCCACAGTGCAATGCTCCGGAAGTCGACGCTAGCCTCGGTACATGGAGGCACACCGCCGAATTAATGTGCTTAGTGTGGCCGCATGCACTCGACTTTATACAATCAGTTGCCCAAAATCGAATTCTGTAAATTCAGAGTAATCCCGTAGTGTAGACATACCCTAAGGTTCTGTGGTTTTAACTCTGGGGTGTTTCTGCATGCTTATTTTTTATTGAAACACACATGTACAAATTTTAAATAAAGGGCTGTTTCTTCAAATAGGCTTGTCTTTTCAAGTGATTATAAAATAGAGCTTTATTCCTTTACAAAACTTAATATAACTTTTACTTGCTTTTGTTCAAAAGTTTAAAAAGAAACATACTTCTTATCTCTATGTTCTGGACATCTAACAGCCTTCTTTATCTCGAATTCACTGGCTAACAAAGCTGCTTTTGCTGCAGCTTCAAATTGTCCTCATCACATAGGGAAAAACTTTAAAAAAACCTGTTTGTTACTAAGGGCTTATGGTTTTAACCTTTATTAAAGCACCTACGTAATTTGTGCTACGTGGTGGGAAAGATGCTTGGGGTCTTTTTTTTTAAAAGTAAGAATAAGGCAGTTAAAGGGGAGGAGGGAGGGAGAGAGATGGCTCTCGTTTAAAAATCTTGGGACTATAGGATTGGTTCAGGAAAATGTATTCTATGACGCAGCTATAGAACAGCATCTGACTGGTCCGATCCAAAGACGGAGATAACTAGCCTGAGGGGTTGTGAGCTTTCGGAGCTCCCTCTTTCCCCATGAACAGTTGCAAGGGTAAGATCTCTCTCTCTCTCTCTGTGACTCAACCATGTGCTGCCTATCTTTGCCCTTTGCAAAGGGGCTCTTTTCCCTTTTCCTGCCCTGTTCTCTCTTTTAACCTATCTTTATATGTTTCTCTTTTATTTAATGTTTTTAAATGTTCTTTTCTTAACCTACCCTTATATTTAATATTTTAAATGCTTCTTTATTAACCAACCTTTATATTTTTACCATGTGCTTATTAAACAGTCTCCGATTTATAAAATTTCCTTTTTTCTGCCATGTGTTCTTTTTTAATCTAACTTTATCCTTACCTGTTTAGCCATCAACACGCCTACAAAATTTGATAGTCTTACAGCATTCTTGATTCCAAGTATAGGAATGCAGAATGCTGTTCCTACCTACTTGTTCTTACATCTTTGGAGCTGTTGGAATATATTTAGCAATAGTGTCCCCACTATTCGCAGATATATTGATTTGCTATATCTTGCACATTTAACACTCCTTTTCTTCTTTCAATTTCCTTATATAATTCCTTCTCTATTTCAGAAAGTATACTTTTCCAATTATAATGAATTTTCCCATAGTGTGACAAAGATCCAAGCCTGTATTGGTGGGTCCTGTGCTTTCAGGAGGATTCAGTGGCCTCAGAAACTCGCTAAGGCCCTCAATGTGACCTCCCTTTTTCAGTATAGTGGCAAAGGTCACAGCTTATTGAACTACTTTCATCACAGGCCAGTATGGGAGGTGGGAAGGTGGAATACTCACAGTCTCTGTTGCTCCTTAGAGCTCAGTAAGTTCAGTTCGGCCCCCTACCTGGGCCAAGGTCTGCTTCCCCTCTCAAGGGGATCTCTGTAGAGCATGGGGGGAAAGTGGGGAACCCGGGTCCACCCTCTACTCCAGGTTCCAGCCCAGGGACCCTAATGGTAGCAGCTGTTGGCGGCTTCCCCTTCACCACGGACGCTGCTTTGATTCCCTGGGCCACTTCCCCGTGATCCCCTTTTCCCAGCTTCACCCTTACCTCAGCAACACTTCCTCTCCTCCAGCTCCTTTCACCTAGGCTTCCATTAAGGAAACTGGAAGGAGAGCTTTTAAGCAGTATGAGTAGGACCTTGATTAGTTCCAGCTGTCTCCATTAGCCTAAGAGCCTTAACTGACCCTTTACTGGTTAATTGGAGTCAGGTGCCTGCATTAGCCCAATGACCTTAACTGGTTTAATTGGTGTCAGGTGACTTGATTGGCCTGGAGTAGCCTTTGTTTGGCTACCCGGGGAACAGGGACCTGCTCATCCTGAGGCTGATATATTTGCCTTCCACTACTTTTTTACAGCCTTCTGGTCTGAGTCCATCACATATCCCTCCCCGCTGCTCAATACCAAGGGGTTGGGCAACTTGGGTCATCATACAGTGCACCTGCGACAGGCCATCTCCATTGCCATGTCGACATCCATCTCTGTGCTGTATGTGGAACTGGAAAGGTTGGAGGGATAAAAACCATCTCGTCACCCTTGCATTTTTTTCCTTGTTCCTCTGCATCCATTGAAGAGGGCCATGGTCAGTCACGAGGACAAACTGACTCCCTAGCAGGTAGTATTGCAGTGTTTCCATGGCCCACTTTATAGCGAGACATTCCCTCTCAACCACCGCACACTTCTGTTCCCTTGGGAGGAGTTTCCTACTGAGGTAGAGGATTGTCTGTTCTTCTCCAACCATCTGGGATAGGACAGCCCCTAGTCCTACTTCGGATGCATCTGTCTGCAGGATGAACTCCTTAGTGAAGTCTGGGGCTATGAGTACAGGGTCACTGCAAAGGGCTGTCTGCAGATCTGTAAATGCCCTCTCTGCTGTGTCAGTCCAACGTACCATCTCAGGTCCCTGAGCTTTTATTAGGTCTATCAGGGCACTTGCCCTGGTGGCGAAATGGGGGATAAAGCGTTGATAGTACCACACTACTCCCCAAAATTCCCAGACTGGTTTCTTGCGAAACAATCAGGGCCAGTTTTGGATGGCCTCTAGTTTATTGAGTTAGGGTTTCACTACGCCTTGCCCCACAATGTAGCCCAGATATTTAGCCTCTGTTAACCCTATGGCACATTTGTCAGGGTTTGCAGTAAGGCCAGCGCACCTTAGGACATCTAGGACAGCATTCACCTTTTCCAGGTGGGATTACCAGTTTGAGGTATGAATAACCACATCGTCCAGAAAGGCGGCTGCATAACTGGCATGGAGGTGCAATAGTTTATCCACGAGGCGCTGAAAGGTAGCTGGGGCCCCATGGAGACCGAATGCGAGGACTGTACATTGAAAAAGACCCTCCGGTGTGGAGAAAGCGGTCTTCTTCTTTGCGTCCTCAGCAAGAGGAATCTGCCAATGCCCAGTTCCTGACCACTCTAGACTTAACTAAAGGATATTTCCCAATCAGTCCACTAACTCGTCTATGCGGGATATAGGACATGTGTTGAACTGGGACACCTCATTCAGTCAATGGAAGTCATTGCAGAATCTTGTGGATCCATCCAGTTTGGGTACTAGCACGATCAAGTTAGACCACTAATTGTGGGACTCTTCGATTACTCCTAACTCCAGCATTTTCTTTATTTCTGCTCTGATTTCTTTTCTTTTGGCTGCTGGCACCCGGTAGGGCCAGCCTTGGTCCCGGGGTTTGTAATGATGTGATGGTATGTCTCAGTTGTTCAACCTGGCTGAGATGAGAATAGGTCTTGGTTCCGGTTGATCCTCTCAGACACCTCCTCTCTTTGGGCTGGTGTTAAATCGGGAGACACCCTCACCTGCTCGGAGGTTTTGTTTTCCTGCGGTGGGTCCTTTCGGGCAACTACACACACTTCTTGAGTATGCCAGGGCTTTAGAAGGTTGACGTGGTACACTTGTTCTTGTTTTCTACGTCCCGGTTGTCGAACCTTGTAATTCACCTCTCCTATAGGTTCAACTATTTCATAGGGCCCCTGCCACTGGGCCAAGAGTTTACTCTCTGTGGTGGGTACTAACACCATTACTCAATCTCCGGGTTGGAACTATTGTACCTTTGCTTGGCAGTTGTAGTGAGTTTGGTGGGCATTTTGGGACTACTCCAGGTGCTCCCGCACTATGGGGGTGACCTGGGTTATACAGTCTCTCATTTGAAATACATGCTTAACTATATTCTTCCCTGTATTGGGCTCCTCTTCCCAAATCTCCCTGGCTATGTCTAGTATGCCCCTGGGGGTGGCGTCCATATAATAGCTCAAAGGGAGAGAATCCAGTGGAGGCTTGGGGAACTGCAAGGATGGCAAACATAAGGTAGGGAAATAGGGTATCCCAAACCTTTCCATCCCTACTTACCACCTTTTTTATCATGGCTTTGAGGGTTTGGTTGAATCTCTCTACCAGGCCATCGGTCTGTAGGTGGTAAACTGAGGTTCGCAGGGTCTGGACATGGAGCAGAGAGCAGAGGTCCTTCATCAGCTTAGGCATAAAAGGCGTTCCTTGGTCCATTAGAATCTCTTTTGGTAGCCCTACCTGGGTGAAAATTTCCACTAGTGCCTTCCTATGGACTTGGAGGTCATGTTCCAGAGGGGAATGGCTTCTCGATACCTGGTTGCATAATCCCAGACAACAAGCACATATTGATGGCCTCGAGTCATCTTCTCTAGAGGCCCCACCAGGTCCATGGCCACTCGCTCAAAGGGAATCTCAATGATTGGTAGGTGTACTAAAGGGGCCTTTAAATGTGGGTGAGGACTGTGCAATTGGCACTCGGGGCAGAAGGCGCAGTGTCACCGGACATCCTCATGTAACCCTAGCCAGAAGAATCTGCACAAAATCCATGCCTGAGTCTTCTCTACTCCCAAGTGTCCCCCAAAGAGGTGACTGTGGGCAAGACTTAATGTTGCACTCTGATGTTTTTGGGGTACCAGGAGCTGGTTTACCGCTTGCCCCTGCATTTGTACAACCCTGTACAAGAGGTCCCTCTTAATCATGAAATAGGGTGCTGGCCCTCGGGCCTTTCCCTCCACAGGCATCCCATCTATCTCAAACACCTCTTTTCTGACATTATCATACCTAGGGTTTTCTGCCTGGTCTCACCCGAAAGTCTCTCTTCCGGAACCTATCAACCCGAACTCTGAGGGACTGGCCTCCACCTCCTCGGTCAGTTCAGTGGCATTGGGGTTGGAACCAGCCTCTGCTTCCTCTTCGGGGGTCTCTCCCTCAGTTTCCCGGACCTGTCGGCCCACCAGGAGAACATTCTGGCCCTGAAGAAGGATCCGGGTGCCCAAAGCCTTCACCGCCCTCCTTTCCTTCTTGTTTTTTTTTTGCCCTTCCCGGGGGCAGGGAACAACTCTTGTGATATTTTAGCAAAGAAGAGGGCGGGGACTTTCTGTTAGGGATTACTCCTTAACTTCAGGATCCTCTCCACTCTCCCACCCCTCTGGCGGGAGCAAATTTCCAAATCCCAGGAAATCCCTTCCAATGAGCACAGGGTATGGGAGTTTAGGGACCACCCCCGCTTTTACCCCAGTGATATTCCCCTAGATTTCGATCCTTACAGGGCTGGCAGGATAGTAACTAATGGTCCCATGTACACATGTTACTCCTGTAGGCTTAGCCTGGATTAACTGGCTGCATTTCACTAGTTTCCCTGAAATCAGGGTGACAGCACTGCCAGAGTCCACAAGCACCATGGTCTCTACCCCATTTGGTTTCACTGGTTTTGTATATTGATGTGGGGTGACTGCGACTCCCACAAGGTTGATTAGGGTGCACAAGTCTGCCCAGTCCCCCAGGTTACACTGCATGGGCTCCTCAATATTGGGACATTGCACCGCTAGGTGTCCCAATTCCCCACATGCATAACACCTATACGGGGCTCTAGGCGCTCCTTGGTCTCTTGGGTTAGGGGTCTTTGCCTCGTGGTTCCCCCCACTCAGGCTATCCCCCCCATTCTGGGTTCCCGGCTGTTCTGTGGCTACTACCCTCTTCCACCATGCAGTGAACAATAAGTAAATGATCCCACCCCTGACACCAGTTGTAACAAAGGTTCAAGCCTGTATTGGTGGGTCCTGTGCTTCCAGGCGGATTCAGAAGCTCGCTAAGGCCCTCAATGTGACCTCCCTTTCTCAGTATAGCTGCAAAGGTCACAGCTTATTGAGCTACTTTCATCACAGGCCAGTATGGGAGGTGGGAAGGTGGATTACCCAGTCTCTGTTGCTCCTTAGAGCTCAGTAAGCGCAGTTCAGCCTCCCACCTGGACCAAGGTCTGCTTTCCCTCTCAAGGCAATCTCCGTAGAGCATGGTGGGGAAGAGGGGAACAAGGGCCCACTGTCTACTCCGGGTTCCAGCCCTGGGACCCTAATGGTAGCAGCTGTTGGTGGCTTCCCCTTCACCACTGATGCTGCTTTGATTCCCTGAGCCACTTCCCTGTGATCAGGGCTGTCCTTACCCATATACAAAGTACACAGCTGCATAGGGCACCAGGAAATTTGGGGCACCAAATTTTCTGGTGTCCTGCACAGTTGCATGCTGCTCCAGCCCCTGCTCTAGCTCTTCCCCAGGGCCCCCACCCCCCTCCACTCCTCCCCAACCCACCCCCCTGAGGAGTCCAGAAGCAGTCGGGCCTGCACTCACCGGTAAGTAGAGCAACCCGGTTCCAGCCTGCTCCGCTCCGCTCCCCTGGCTCCCAGCTGCGCCACTGGCGAGTGCTGAGGGGCAGTTCCCCCCTCCCACCAAGCCTGGAAGCCAGGGGAGCAGAGCAGGCTGGGGCACTCCACTTCCCATAGGAAGTGGCCAGCCCCCAGCTTCACCCTTGCTTCAGCAACACTTCCTCTCCTCCAGCTTCTTTCACTTGGACTTCCACTGAGGGAACTGGAAGGAGAGCTTTTAAGCAGTATGAGTAGGACCTTGATTAGTTCCAGCTGTCTCTATTAGCCTAACAGCCTTAACTGACCCTTTGCTGGTTAATTGGAGTCAGGTGCCTGCATTAGCCCAATGACCTTAACTGGTTTAATTGGTGTCAGGTGACTTGATTGGCCTAGAGTAGCCTTTGTTTGGCTATCCAGAGAACAGAGACCTGCTGCTTCTCTACTATTGCCCTCTGGCCTGGAGGGAGGTGGGAGGCGGGAGGCTGCTACTCTTGTTGCTGGGGCTGCTGCTAGGTCCTGGGCCTTTGCTGCTGCTCCTCCTCCAGCAACTCCCCTGGGTGGGCCAGACAACCCTCCCCCCCTTCTCTGCTACCTGGCTGCTGGATCACCCCTCTGGCTGTTGCTGTTCCTGTTGTTAGCCCCTTGGGGAGGGGCCTGCTGGCCCGCTCCCCAGAGGAGAGGCGTGAGGGACCCCAGCCCTTGCTACTATTGCTGTGGACACCACTACCACCTGAGAGGGGTCCTTCCTGCCTGGCCACCCGACTGCCTGTTGGAGCTGCTGTTGCTGCCTGGGAACTGCTAGAGCCTCGAGGAGGAGGCAGAAGGGGACTATCTGCTGCTGGGGAGTGCGCAGCACCTCTGCAGACCACCATGGATGGGACCTTGAAGGACTGAGTAACTCTTGAACTGTGCTCTTGTGGTGGGGATCTTGACTGTGTTTGGGGGGACACAGGAGGTGTGGCATGGAGCCTGCCCCCTGGTCCATCTTTGTCCCCCCCTGCCCCCACCACTACCATTGCTGCCCCTTCCACCACCCCCAGTGGACACTTCAGTGGGTCTTCGACAGCATTTCGGCAATGAAGCTTCGGTGCCGCCGAAGACACCGGAAGCGACTGAAGGTCCCGCTGCCGAAGTGCCGCCGAAGACCCGGAGTGCCGCCCCGTCAGTAAAAGCGCCACAGCGGGTGGCGCCTTTTTTTTTCTTCCCGCTCCAGGGTGAGTAAAATTAAAAAGGCGCCACTTGCGCTCAGTGCGGGAGCGGCCGCTCCCCCCCAGCTACGCTACTGCTACACTTACCATCTTCCTCAGCTCCTGCATCAAGTACTCAGCTGCTTGCTTGGCTTGCCATGCCCTGTTTCCACCATTTGGGCCTGAAGCAGCAGCCAGCAAACATTGACTTTTTGCAAGTGCATGTGGGTGCACGTGCCCTCCCCTTGGACTGACACCCCCCTTCTCTGCAGCAGTCTCCCCCTTTCCCTTTGCTTCTCCCCCCCAGTCCCTCAGCAGCTTCAGTTTGTTTTCCTGCCCCACCCTTTTCCGTCTGCAGTTTTATTTGCCTACCCCGCTATAGCCTCTGAAGCTAGCCCTTTGGTTTCCCTGTCCTACCTCCAGCCTGGTAGTTCCCCCCCGCCCCCACTGCGGTCCCCCCTGCCCTGATTAGCCCCTTGCTCTGTGCACCTATGCCCCCATCCCATGCGCTTGTGCCCCTCCCGTTTTAGTTGACCCCTGTATCACTGCGCCCCCCTCATGCTATTATAATCCCCGACCCCTAGTGCAACTAAAGGAGCCAGAATCCCATCCTGAGTTGGTGACTGAACTTCTCCCCTCCCCAACCCTGACCCCGACCCCGTCCTTGCCTTCACAGGCTGCCCCATCCAACTCCCCCTTTTCAGCGCCTGCCTCCTCCCCTGCCTGCAGCCTAGCAAGGAGGAGTGGTCGACCTGTTCCCAATTTCCCCTCCTCCCCCCATCCTCCCTCCCTGTTCATTAGGGTGGGGGACACTGTGGGTGGGACCCCTTGGGCAGCCCCCACTGCCCCTCCTCCACTTGCCCCCCGTCATCCCCTGTGGCCTCCACCTCGACCGCCGCTGCCAAACCACCTGCTACGGCCCCTGGTTCTAACTCTGCCCCTCTCCCCAACCCTGCTCCTGCCCCCTGCCCTGCCCCTGATGCCAACCTCAGTCCCCTCCCCTCCACCTCCCATGCTGCTATTGCCGCCCTTGGGGCTGTCTCCTTCCCCTTCCTGGAGGATGACCTCCAGGGAGTGGCTTTTGTGTTCCCCTGTCCCGACCCCCTAGGGGCTGCTATTTTCCCTCTGCCACCCCCCACTGAGCTGGGGTCTCAGGCAGGCTGCGTGGCACCAGTACATCAGGTGTCACGCCATGGGTCTGCCCCCTGTCTGCCCGTCTCAGTAGGCCACGGGGCTTCGACAGGGGCCCCACTAGAAGACGGCCAAGGCTTGTAACCCCACCCCATGATAGGCTGCAAGAGGAGCTGCGAGCATTTCTCCAGGATGCCCTTGGGTCCAGGAACAAGGTGCACCTCACTCTCCAGCTCTGGGGGGACTTTTATTAAATCCTTTGGGCCATAAGGGCCATTCTGGGGGAGGGTAAAGGGACCAGGAGGCAGGCCGCTTCGGTCAAGGAATAACGCATCCACTGCTTTCCCCTCATCCACAGACCCAGTTATCTCCTCATAGAAGGCAATTAGGTTAGTCAGGCATGACTTGCCCTTGGTGAATCCATGATGACTGTTCCTGATCACTTTCCTCTCCTCTAAGTGCTTCAGAATTGATTCCTTGAGGACCTGCTCCATGATTTTTCCAGGGACTATGGTGAGGCTGACTGGACTGTAGTTCCCTGGATCCTCCTTCTTCCCTACATTAGCCTTTTTCCAGTCATCTGGGACCACCCCCGATTGCCATGAGTTTTCAAAGATAATGGCCAATGGCTCTGCAATCACATCCACCAACTCCTTTAGCACCCTCGGATGCAGCGCATCCAGCCCCATGGATTTGTGCTCATCCTGCTTTTCTAAATAGTCCCGAACCACTTCTTTCTCCACAGAGGACTGGTCACCTTCTCCCCATACTGTGCTGTCCAGTGCAGCAGTCTGGGAGCTGACCTTGTTCGTGAAGAGAGAGGCAAAAAAAAGCATTGAGTATATGAGCTTTTTCCACATCCTCTGTCACTAGGTTGCCTCCCTCATTCAGTAAGGGGCCCACACTTTCCTTGACTTTCTTCTTGTTGCTAACATATCTGAAGAAACCCTTCTTGTTACTCTTAACATCTCTTGCTTGCTGCAACTCCAAATGTGATTTGGCCTTCCTGATTTCACTCCTGCATGCCTGAGCAATATTTTTATACTCCTCCCTGGTCATTTGTCCAATCTTCCACTTCTTGTAAGCTTCTTTTTTGTGTTTAAGATCAGCAAGGATTACACTGTTAAGCCAAGCTGGTTGCCTGCCATATTTACTATTCTTTCTACACATCGGGATGGTTTGCTTCTGCAACCTCAATAAGGCTTCTTTAAAATACAGCCAGCTCTACTGGACTCCTTTGCCCCCCATGGGATCCTGCCCATCAGTTCCCTGAGGAGGTCAAAGTCTGCTTTTCTGAAGTCCAGGGTCCATATTCTGCTGCTCTCCTTTCTTCCTTATGTCTGGATCCCAAACTTGACATCTCATGGTCACTGCCTCCCAGGTTCCCATCCACTTTTGATTCCCCTACTAATTCTTCCTGGTTTGTGAGCAGCAGGTCAAGAAGAGCTCTGCCCCTAGTTGGTTCCTCCAGCACTTGCACCAGGAAATTGTCCCCTACATTTTCCAAAAACTTCCTGAATTGTCTGTGCATCGCTGTATTGCTCTCCCAGCAGATATCAGGGTGATTAAAGTTTCCCATGAGAACCAGGGCCTGCGATCTAGTAACTTCTGTTAGTTGCCGGAAGAAAGCCTGGCCCAGCTCATCCCCCTGGTCTGGTGGTCTATAGCAGACTCCCACCATGACATCACCCTTGTTGCTCATGCTTCTAAACTTCATCTAGAGACTCTCTCAGGTTTTTCTGCAGTTTCATACAGGAGCTCTGAGCAGTCATACTGCTCTCTTACATACAATGCAACTCCCCCACCTTTTCTGCCCTGCCTGTCATTCCTGAACAGTTTATATCCATCCATGACAGTACTCCAGTCACGTGAGTTATCCCAGCAAGTCTCTGTTGTTCCAATCCCATCATAGTTCCTTGACTGTGCCAGGACTTCCAGTTCTCCCTGCTTGTTTCCCAGGCTTCTTGCATCTGTGTATAGGCACTTAAGATAACTCGCTGATCATCCCGCTTTCTCAGTATGAGACAGGAGTCCTCCCCTCTTGCGCTCTCCTGCTCTTGCTTCCTCCCGGTATCCCATTTCCCCATTTATCTCAGGGCTTTGGTCTCCTTTCCCTGGTGAACCTAGTTTAAAGCCTTCCTCACTAGGTTAGCCAGCCTGCTTGCGAAGATGCTCTTCCCTCTCTTTGTTAGGTGGATCCCGTCTCTGCCTAGCACTCCTCCTTCTTGGAACACCATCCCATGGTCAAAGAATCCAAAGCCTTCTCTCTAACACCACCTGCATAGCCATTCATTGACTTCCACGATTCAACGGTCTCTACCCAGGCCTTTTCCTTGCACAGGGAGGATGGACGAGAACACCACTTGTGCCTCAAACTCCTTTATCCTTCTTCCCAGAGCCACGTAGTCTGCAGTGATCCGCTCAAGGTCATTCTTGGCAGTATCATTGGTGCCCACGTGGAGAAGCAGGAAGGAGTAGCGATCTGAGGGCTTGATGAGTCTCTGCAGTCTCTCCGTCACATCGTGAATCCTAGCTCCTGGCAAGCAGCAGTCCTCTCGGTTTTCCCGGTCGGGGTGGCAGATAGATGACTCAGTCTCCCTGAGGAGGGAGCCCCCAACCACCACCACCCTCCTCCTTCTCTTGGAAGCAGTGGTTGTGGAACCCTCATCCCTAGGACAGTGCATCTCATGCCTTCCAGTTGATGGAGTCTCCTTCTGCTCCCTTCCCTCAGATGTATCTACCACCCTGTCCTCTAAACCTTGCCAGTTCTCCGGCCGAAACTAGCATTTACCTTTCTGCCACGCATCCGTCTCCATCGGAGAACTGGCAAGGTTTAAAGGACAGGGTGGTAGAGCTGCTCCGGAGATGGACAAGACTACTCTGGTGCCTCTCCCTCAGGGCGTCAGGAAAGGCCAAAGGGAAAAGCAGGGCCTGAGGAAGGGGATGGGGCGTGAGAGGAGGTAGGCAACATGCCTTGCAAATGCAGCAAACTGATATGGTCAGTAGAATAAAACTTAATATGCCCAACAGACCGGTGCCTATTTTTATGGCCATAGAGGTTAGGAACCTGGGAGCCTGTTGGGAAATTTCCTTGGAGGCGAAACACAGGACATTGTGTGAGGAACATAAGGTGATGACATGGTAGGCAGTTTGAAAGGCCTTGGCTTCCCTTTGGTATCTGTTTTCTAACACATGGATTTGGTCTTGGAGGGTTGAAATTTTGCGAATTTGGGGTATGAGGGAGAGCAAGTTTAGGAACCGGTTTGGAATTAAGGAGGTCCAATTAAAGGTTATAGGGACATCTGGGTGCAGCTCAACAAATATCCTGGGGTTTGGAGCCCAAGAGATAAACCGGCTACCTAGTTTAGGAGTCAGGTTCAGGTGTAAGGGGAGCGGATGCATGGGGTTCGAGGGCAGGGCACAGCCATCTTTTTCCTTGAACACGAGTTGTCCAGATGGGAATTTTCCCTCACCATAACCTTCCCAACAGACCACATTGAAAATGCCTATTAATTTTCCCGGGTGTAATTTGCGGACACACATCATCTGGGGAAGCTCCATAGGCCATAGAGGCGACAATGTCCCCGTTGCCACCCAAACATGGTGGGTAACTACATCGGGGGGCTGGTTATATATCGGATGGGCGCGCCGGGGGGGCTTGATTTCCCATACCTGCCGGTGAATCACCCAATCCCACAGGCTTCCCATGGTCTGGATAAAAGTAAGTGGACGGGGGCCCAAGTACCATTTATTGGCCCCGAGGCTCGGAAGAGCATTTAACAGAGTCACACTGACATCCTGATAATGTCCAGGTATATCGCCATTTCCACAGCTCAGGTGGTACCCCTGCTGCAGTGGTAAGGGCCTTGGCCCAATGCTGGTTAATAACATCCATCCACATTTCAGCGAGGAGGCTACTGAAAAAATCTTACATTTCCCCAGAGGCTGAGTCCCAGTGTGAGAGCTTACCTATCGAGGTTAGGGTATCTATTCAATTTTGTAGTAGGGTTTGGGTCATGATCCCTAGACCTGACAAGACATGCGGTGCCTCTATTCCTGTCTGTGATGAGGCCTGAGGCTCTCTCCAGATTCCCTAGACATTCTTCATGGTCCTGGGCCTTATCTATGGTCCAGAGGGCAGCTGCACCGGTTAGTCCATGCAAGGCCCCTTCTACCACGCCTCTCCGCTTCCTGTAGGTTTCCCACTGAGCAAGTTGAGCCAATCTAATGGTTGCTCCTAGTGTACAATTGGGGTACAAGTAGGTGATTTGATAGCTAGTGATAGGGAAGGAAAAGGTAATGACCCTGATGGTGGCATTCAGCACAATCCATCGCTGTGTGCGGTCATCCCTCCTTTAGGGGGAGCTATACCATAGAGAGTGGTTGAATACCATCATAGCCGGGGTCCTTCCCTTCTGACAGTCGGGGGGGAGGGGAGGGGTTAATTGGGTAATGGGGGTTGTGACAATAAGCCACAAGGCATGAGGGGGTGCCATTTATAGCAAAACGGCTTGTGCACGATAAAACAAACCTAGGGTGGCAACCAGAGTAGGTGGAAGTTGAACCCAAGCTTAGGGAAGTGATTACAAAACATTGTCTTGAAGTCCCTGCCATGGTTGTTATTTTGCATACCCCGGGGTTGCCAATACTTCCACCCCCTGCTTGGAATCCTGTCCCAGAATCTCGCGATTTGGGTTGTTGGGGTCAAAGGGAAAAGTGTCAATTTGTATGGTATTATTTTTAAGCCATGTAATCGTACGACCATAAGTGTGGTTGTGGGTTCTGGTGAATAGGTCCGAAGAACAAAACCTTCTGAGGTCAATAGGGTTTGAGGCAGGGTATGGTTGTGGGGACAAATGTGTAGTTAGCCCGTGAGTCAGTTCCCCATCTGACATCCAGTTGGGGAAGGTATCGCACCCACCAGTCAAAGGGTAATTACAGGGGGCTACTCCGGGGAGAAACCCCAAGTACCAGTGGACCCCACACTCCCAGGCTGCCATCTCACATGTCCCTCCTTTCCAGTGGACGATGTTTCTCCGCTGATACCATAGTAGGTTTTCAATGTCCTTCGTTGTAACGAGTCTCTTTTTCTTCAGGGAGTTTAGGGACTGGGCAGACCAGGCCCCTGTGGAAGGCGACACCTGGGAGGTTGGGGTTCCCATGGTAGAGGCGGGGCAAGAGTCAGCCCAGACCAGAAGAAAACAATGGTATCATGAAAGTTTAAAATTAAGAGCAAAAGCATAGTCACACACATGAACCAAATAGAAGGCATGAGCCACTTTCTAACTAATGCCGATTCCTTAATTCTGATTGCTGGGTTGGTCATCAGGGAAGTTCGCCTGTGGGCGCTAGGCTCGCCACAGGACTTGGGGAGGCGTTATTATGGCCTTTTTCTTATAAGGACTCCAGTATTTGTTAATTGACTGGAGTATTCAGGTCGGCGTCGGAGGTTATAACGGGGGCCTTCTTCCTCTTGTATGTGGCTGGGATTGCCGGTGTCCTGGGGCCCGTCCAAGTCTGTCGAGGGAAGGACGGTCGGGACCGATGACTCAGGCGGGGTTTGGACCTTTTTGCACTGGGAGGCATGGATCCAGTTAGGCAGCCCGTGGCATTTTACAGCGGTATGGGTGGCCAGCAGTACTTGGAATGGACCTTTCCACCGAGGCTCCAAGGCAGTTTTTCTTTGGAATCGTTTGACGTAGACCCACTCTCCTGGCTGCAGACTGTGGCACAGGATGTCGGCCAGTGTGGGGAAGGCGCACTGCACCTGAGCATGCAAAGATCTAATGCATTTCATAAGCCTTTTACAATAAGCTAGAACCCTTTCATCTACGAGCTGTGTATCCAACTGACTTGGGGGCAGGGGCGGGGAAGCTGGCAATCTCATAGGCCTAGCCATTAAGATTTCATGTGGGGAGAGACCATGCTTTCGAGCAGGGGTGCTTCTCATTTGCATTAAGGCTAAAGGTAAAGCAACTGGCCATTTGAGACCGGTTTCAGCGCAGATCTTGGCAATTTTATTTTTTAATTCCCCATTGATACGTTCCACCACACCCACACTTTGTGGGTGGTGCACACAGTGAAAATATTGAGCAATTTTCAGGGCTTTGCAAACTTGTTGCATGACCTGGCCTGTAAAATGAGTGCCGCGATCACAATTGATTGAGAGGGGCAGCCCACACCGGGGAATAAATTCTTGCAGCAGTTTCTTTGCGACAGTAATGGAATCCACCTTAGCACAAGGGTAGGCCTCGACCCACCCTGAGAACCTGCAGACACACACCAGGACAAACTCATATGAGCAGCACTTTGGCGTACTTATAAAATCAATTTGAATGTTTATAAACGGACCCCAAGGGGACGGGTGCACCGCAGGCCTGGTTTTAACCAGTTTTCCTATGTTATGGGCTAAGCATACAGGGCAAGTATTACAATATTGCTGAGCTATTAAGGCAAAATGGGGAGCATACCAATGTTGCTATATTACATCCATCATCCCCCTTTGGCCCACATGTGCTAAGCCATGTGCCATGCGGACCAAATAAGGGAGCAAGGCTCTAGGCGCCACCGGGCGACCATCCAGGGAGCGCCATAGAGTGTCAGATAGTTTTGAGCACCCAGCCGCCCTCCAGGATTCATTTTCCCCCGCCGAAGCCGATTCCTGCATCTGAGCTAAGTCCCTTGGGAGAAGCTGGGGCAGCCCATATTTTCCGGAGGTTAGTTCGGCAAAGGATGGATAGGTTTTAGAAGGGACCAGGGCCACAAAACAAATAGCAGCAAAATCAGCCGGGGACCCAGAAAGGGCCACTTGCTTGGCTGATTCATCAGCCAGGGAATTTCCTCTAGTAACCTCATTGCAAGGTTTTTTGTGAGCTACACATTTTACAACCGCTACTTCCGCTGGTAGTTGGAGAGCGGAGAGTAGGGCGTCAACATCGGGACCATTACAAATTTGAGCTCCTCCAGAAGTGAGAAATCCTCTGTATTTCCACAGCTGCCCATAGTCATGCACTACCCCGAAGGTGTATCGGGAGTCAGTATAAATAGTGACCGATCGCTTTTCGGCCAGGGAGCAGGCACGAGTAAGGGCAACCAGCTCAGCCACTTGGGCTGAGCGTGCGCCTGGGAGACAGTGGGCCTCCACAAGCTCATGGGAGGAGCATATTGCATAACCTCCGACGAGGATTTCCTCTGAGTTTCTCAGACAGGAACCATCGACAAAATACACTAGGTTGGGGTTGGGCAGCGGGGTGTCCTTCAAGTCAGCCCTGGGGGAGCATAATTCTGCCGTAACCAACTGGCAATCATGCGGTTCCCCATCCCAGGTCATAGGCAGTAGTGAGGCCGGGTTAAGAACCGGGCATCGGAGCAACATAATATTTGGGGCATTTAGGAGCAACATTTCATATTTGGTTAGACGGGAATTGGAGAGGTGCTGGGTTGCTCCACGTAAAAGGAGCACAGTGACCACATGTGGTACGGTCACAAGCCGCGGGGAGCTCAGGACGAGACCTGTGGAGGTCTAGACCAGGCCCGCATCCGCCGCCACAGCCCTAAGTCAGGGCAGGAGTCCCACGGCCACCGGATCCAACGGGGCGCTATAATAGGCAATGGATTGCTGG
Organism: Malaclemys terrapin pileata; assembly: GCF_027887155.1. NCBI lineage: Eukaryota > Metazoa > Chordata > Testudines > Emydidae > Malaclemys > Malaclemys terrapin. The sequence continues at coordinate 48,560,461 of NC_071514.1, forward strand.
GAATCTCCATGCTTCTGAGTCAACACCCCTTGGGCCACCCCATCCTTTTCATGACAGAAGAGGGTAAAGGGCTTGGAGTAATCTGGTAACCCCAATGCCGGGGCGCTGGCCAGGAACTCCTTGAGCTGTTGAAAAGCCGTCTCCATTACTAGGGTCCAAGGGAGGGGTTCAGATACATCATTGTGGGTCAAATCGTGTAGGGGCTTGGCAACGGATGTGTATCCCAGTATCCACTGGCGACAGTATCCTGCCATTCCGAGGAACCCCTGGAGCTCCCTTTTTGTGGTTGGACGGGGGACCTTAAGTAAGGCCTCAATCTGGGAGCAGGACAGGTGTGTTTCGCCCACTGTTAGATCGTGTCCCAAATAATGGACTCGAGAGAGGCACAGTTGCAATTTGGACTTGGAGGCTTTATGCCTCTTCCGGGCAAGGGCTTGTAGGAGGGCTAAAGTGTTGATTCTGCAATTTTCCAGAGAAAGGGAGGCTATCAGGAGATCATCCACATATTGGGTCAGGGTGGACCCCTTAGGAAGCATCATGTCCTCCAGGTCCCTTTTTAGGGCCTGGGAGAAGATGGTAGGTAACTCAGTGTAGCATTGCGGCAGCCTGATCCAAGTGTACTGGAGCCCCTGAAAGGTAAAAGCAAACAAATACTGTCTATCCGGGTGAATGGGGATAGAAAAGAAAGCGGAGCAAAGGTCCACTACTGTAAAATGGGTGTCCGAAGGGAGAATACTAGAAAGGATAGTAGCTGGGTTGGGGACCACTGGGAACATGGGAAGGACAGCCGCATTTATGGCCCAGAGGTCCTGAATGAACCGCCATTTTCCCGTCCCCAGCTTTCTTACGGGCAAAATAGGGGAATTACATTCACTGGTGGTTTGAATAATAACTCCTTGTTGTACAAGGGAGGTGAGGACAGGTCTGATTCCCTCCTCTGTTGCCTTAGAGAGGGGGTACTGGCGTATTCTGGGAAGGGGCTTTGTTGTGTCGAGCCAAATTTTGACCGGCTGGACTGACGCAATGCATCCCACCTGGTCAGCATGGTCAGTCCATAAGGAGGGGGAAACTTGAGCCAGTAGTTCTTGTTGTAGTAAGGTAAGGTCTGGAATTGATGCCGTTTCTTCAAGGGAAGGGGCTTGTAGAACCGCCAGGACTTCCTGGTGGGAAGGTTCTGGGGTCTCCAGGAATACCCCGTCCGGAGTGCAGAAAATGGAGCAATTTAATTTACACAGAAGATCCCGCCCCAAATTAACCGGGGAGCATGGGCTGAGAAGAAAGGCGTGTTGCTCTGATAATGGGCCGATGGACACGGAGAGTGGGGCAGTGACAGGGTGGGGAATGGAAACGTTGCTCACCCCTACTGCATTGACGATCTCCCCCGACTGGGGAAGGGAGGGGAATTCTTCAACTCTGAGGGTGGATCGAGATGCTCCGGTATCGATTAAACATTTTACAGGCTTCTTATTAATTACACATGAGAGATATAGGCCTGACTGACCCAGGGGAATAAAGGGGGCGATGAGGTCACCTAGGGTCCCACGGCTGTCCTAACTATAGTCCGCAGGCAATGGTGGCAGGACATGTGGGGGAGGACAACCTGACTGTCCCAGGTTAGTTAGCTGATTTTCATAGGGGCATACCTTTCGGATATGTCCCCTCCCCTCCCCCCCCCCCCCCGCAGCCGTAGCAACGGAAGGGCTGGTCGGCTCTTGGCTGGAACTGGCCCTCCGGTAGGGCCTGGGGCCCCTGGCAAGGTGGGGAAGCCAATGGGGAAGGGAAAGAAACCCACAGTTCCCTCTGCGGTCCCCTATAGGGTCCCCTTCCCCTTCCCCTGGGTCGGTTCTGTCCCCCCAAGCTCTGAATCTGGAGGGCCATCAAGTGCATCTCCGCATCCTCCTCCTTCTTTTCAAGTTGGTGATAATAATGCTGAGCCGCAGCTAAAATTTCCTTTAAATCTTTGCCCTCCCAGCCCACTAGACCCAATTTTAACTGTTCACATATTTGGGGGCGGAGGCCCTGCACATACGTTGCCACTATTGCTTGCTCAGCTTGTATCTCGGCATCTTGTATACCAGAATATTTCTCAAAAGCCGACTTCAACCGTTCTAAATAATCAGCCGGATTCTTGCCCTTTTCCTGTTTGCAGTTGTGGATTTTGGTCCAGTCCGCCTTTGGTGGGCAGACCTTTAATATGGCTTCCACTTGCTTATTCCTAGCATTTGGTAGGCCCTCCCTATCGGGTTCAACCCTGTCCTCCCATTCTGCTTGCACGTAAATGCGGCGCTGGGTTTCTCGAGGCATTACTCCTCTTAAAAACTGGTCAAGGTCGCCCATCGTTGGGTTATAACAATTGATCAAAACCTCGAGTTCCTCATGGAATTTTAAAGGATTGTCTCGAATTTTCGAGAAGTTTTGGACCAGCGCGCGCATATCAGCTGGGCTCCAAGGGGCATGGACTTCCGTGAGACCTCCTTCCATGCCCGGGAGTCCCCTAAGGGGAAAATTTAGTACCTCATGAGAGGATCCAATTCGTTCCCCAGGACTGGTTTTTTAATCTACTATCGAGTTTTTGGCGGGCCTTTCCCAGTTCAGCGGCTATTTCCTTTTCCAATTCCTGTATCTTATTTTCGCGGGTTACCCGATTCCGCATGCGGAAAGCTGGCCCTGGGGATTGGCATATAATGTCGGTTAGGGAATCGGTGTGCTCAAAAACCCGCTGCATCCGCCTTTCCCACTCGGCTAACAAGGCAAGAGGTTCAGGAGAAGCAGCGGGAGAAGTCAACAAAAGTTGCCTCGACTCGGTCGAGGACTCTCCCGAGGTGGCCGGGGAGTCGGAAGAGTCCCTGCCCGGCTCACTTTGCTCTGAACGGGGTGTTGACGTACCCTCCCCCCCCCATCATCCTGCCCCTCCGGTTCCTCCCCTCTCCTTCGGGGCCGGCGATCTAAAAAAAAATCATTTGGCGGTGGCCGCTGCTGGGGTTTGGCCGAGGGGAGGGATCTAGGGGGGACCTGTCTAGAGGGAAACAGAGGAGCCGGCAAAGGGACTAGGGACTGGGCTTCCTTTAGCTTCTGCTCGGCTTCCTTTAACTGTGCCTTAACCTTGTCATGGGTATTATTTAAGCTTCTCTGTATGGATTTGCGGTGGCGTTTTTCCGTTTCACCGCACCAATTAAAGAAGGCATCCCACTGGGTTTGGCCCGCCTTATGCACCAACAGGGCCCCTCGGAGGTACAGGATCTTATTAAAATTAAAGGTTCCTTCTAGCGGGAACTGTAAACTTGGATTGTCCCTAGTATTCCAATTTCAATCCTTTAAAAATGTACAGGTTAAAGGGCCATAATTAGAATACATATATGCGGCAGGGATGCCCTTTTCTGGCACCGGTCTCTCCCAGGAGCTTGAGGCTCCCATTATGAGTGTCGGCCACAAGCCCTCAAACAAGGCTCCACACCAGCTCCGGCAAATCTTAAAACACTAAATTGCCCAAACGGATGTAGCACCCCGTCCAAGGGCCCCCCGCCGTTCAACAATTCGCTTAGTGTTATTCACTTAATAATGTGATGGGAATGCCACAGACAGATTACACATAACACAGAACTAGCGCTATCAGCTCAGGCCTTCCTCTCAGCAAGGCCTTTTTCAAAAGCCCAAGTCTTCTTTCTCCAGGTGAGACCACTTTTCCTTTCGCCTGCAAGCTCAGGCCTCCTTATCCAGGTGAGGCCCAATTCCCAGGCCTCCTCATCAGGTGAGGCCAATTCCTCAATCCATTCACACCAACGGGGAGGATATCATAAGGGTAGTCCTCGCACACACCCCTTCCGGCAAAGAGCATCGGCCCGTCCTTTAAGGGAACGGAGTAGGATACCCTACTGCCTCCGGTACGGCAGGCAATTTCCAGGGACTCCCCCTCTCTCCGAGCAAGGGGAGGGAGCCCACCACTTCAAGCGGAAAATCAAGGGAGGAATTTGGTCGCAGGTCATCCAAATGGAGAGGGTCAGGAAAGGCACAGTCCCCGCACACCTTTCCCCGAGCAGGGAGCACCGGCCCGCCTTCAAGAGAACAGGATAGGTTACTCTACTGCCTAGGAGTCCGTGGGCGGTTTCCCGGGGCCTCCTCGCTCTCCGAGGAGGGAAACAAGGGTAGGGCCACTTCACGACTCACACAACACACCTAATTCGGGCACTCTCCACACCCTGGCCTATTGCCAGTGGGACTTGTTGCCAACCCTCACGCGTCACTCCGGGGCCCTTCCCCCCGGGGTCTACAGTGACCATCCTTCGCCCTTCAGTGGGGGGGGGGACCAGTGCCCAAAGTCGAATACACTTAGCAGACAACCAAACTCAACAAATAACTCTTCTACAATTACTGTCGGTTACTATATCCCATCCTCGCCCAGGACTTCCTGGGGTTTTAAATGACCCAACCTCACGTCAATTACCTTACAAGACAGACAAACAGAGTACAAAACGACTGTCACAATCACAAGACGAACAGGCATCAGGCATATGAGTCTAATCCCAAATGGTTCAGATCACAGCACGTCCTCACCTAAACCCAAAGCCTACAGGCAGCTCCCCACCGGAGCCCAAATAGAGACAACGGTCTCTTACCTGGTGCCTGGGATCGGTGTGGAAGCGGTCAGCGGTCCTCCGGTTTGGTGGGACGTCGAGTGATCCCAGACGAACCCCCAAATTGTCGTGGAAAAAGTCACCTATGCATCATTTTGATCAGAGACTCAAGCCTGAGGCCCGTTTATTGCAATACATACCAACGCTTTGGGGGTAGCAGTCAGAAAACTACTCCCCCGAATTGAGCATACAGATCTTCTTTTAAAGCCGAAAACCGCAAACATATTACATGTTACACGTCATTTATGAGAATAAGAGAGTTAGGGTATTTCCGTTCTTCCCGGCACCCTGTTGCAATTTTCCCAGAATAGGGTGCAAATTGAGTAGAGGGGTTCTTGGTGGTTTCTGATACAGTCAACAACTTATATCACATGGGGTGCCTATTACTTAAATGTTCTGAGCAGGGTACTATTGCTTAAGGGGGGTTTACACAATTAGGGGATACATAAAGCATGATTACTTGGGTTGATATATTACTGGATGCTTATTGCTTCACACAAGTGGTTATTATATTTCGCCAGCCATAAACACACTCATTGTTATTGCTGCTCCTGGGGCTTTCCATTCCCCTTCCTCTGGTCATGACCCCTGACCGAGACTGGCAGAGAATATGACACTTAGTTTGGTTTAGGCCTGCGGCCTATAGGGCAGATCCTCAGACAGGTTAATTTCCTTACATTCGTTTAGTGTTACCATCATCACTATTGCTAGTGACTTTAGCCCAAAAGTTTAAGTCTACAAGCTTTATTCTTAAAGTAATAGGCATTTCACCTGCAAATATCTGCATCACTCACATCAACAATATGATGAAGGCACCACATGTGATTCGCAACACTTGAGCTTGGATTGATCTTGAACTGAAAGCCTGGTACCAACACTCAATAATTGATCTTATAAGTGTACTGCATAGCATTACCACTGCTTTCTTATCCGCACCTTCGGAAGTTCCAGAAATACTTTTAAGTAAGTTGATTCTGCTTTTACACTTATCTCTAATAATTTCAATATGTTCCTTCCCAGTGAGCTTGCTATCAAATATCTTACCTAAAATGTGAAGCTTTTAACTATACTTATTTGCTGTCCATATAGATACAATTTATAATCATAATTTGTTGGGGAAGAGTCAACATGTTTTTTGTAAAGGAAAATCATGCCTCACCAATCTACTAGAATTTTTTGATGGGGTCAACAAGCATGTGGACAAGGGGGATCCAGTGGATATAGTGTACAATAACTCCTCACTTAATGTTATAGTTATGTTCCTGAAAAATGCGACTTTAAGCAAAACGATGTTAAGCGAATCCAGTTTCCCCATAAGAATTATTGTAAATGAGGGGGTTAGGTTCCAGGGAATTTTTTTTCACTAGACAAAAGACTATACATATGTATATATATACACACACAAACACACACACACACACACACACACACACACACACACACACAGAGTCTAAGTTTTAAACAAACAATTTAAAACTGGTACACAGTGATGATGATTGTGAAGCTTGGTTGAATTGGAGAAGTCCGAGTGTGGGATATTTCCCAGGGAATGCCTTACTGCTAAATGATGAACTAGCAATTGGCTGAACCCTCAAGGGTTAACTCTCACACTCTACAAGGCAGCAGGAATGGAGGGAGGGGAGACAGCATTGCAGACAGAGACAGAGACACACATTGTGTGTGTGAGAGAGAGATGTGCATTTCCCCTTTAAGTACACTGCCTTGTTAATTAGATCAGCTTGCTGAGACCGCAGCTGCTGCCAGCAAGCTCCCTCTGTCCTGACCCCTGTTGTGTGTCCCCCTGCTCTATGGAAGATGGGGTAAGTAGGGTGCAGGAGCAGGGGAGAGGGGGACACCCTGACATTAGCCCCCCTCTTCCTCCCCTCCCCTCCCCCCCCGCACAGTAAGCAGGAGTCTTGGGAAGCAGCTCCAAGGCAGAGGGCAGGAGCAGCACATGGCAGTGGCGGGAGGGACAGTTGCAATTGCTAGCCTGCTGGGCAGCTGCTGCACAGGAAACTTAGGGGAATGGGGAGCTGATGGGGGGCTGCCAGTCCACCCTGGTTCCAAGCCCCCACCAGCTAGCTGCAACGGGCTGCTCTTCCTGCAAGCAATGGACAAAGTAAGGCGACTGCCAAACGATGTTAGAAGGGAGCATTGCACAACTTTAAACGAGCATGTTCCCTAACTGATCAGCAACATAACAAAGAAACAACGTTAACTGGGATGACTTTAAGTGAGAGTTACTGTACTTAGATTTTCAGAAAGCCTTTGACAAGGTCCCTCACCAAAGACTTTTAAGCAAAGTAAGCTGTCATGAGATAAGAGGGAAGGTCCTCTCATGGGTTGGTAACTGGTTAAAAGATAGGAAACAAAGGGTAGGAATAAATGGTCAGTTTTCAGAATGGAGAGATAAATAGTGGGGTCCCCCAGGGATGTGTACTGGGACCAGTCCTATTCAACATATTCATAAATGACCTGGAAAAAGGGTGAACAGTGAGATGGCAAAATTTGCAGATGATAGAAAACTACTCAAGATAGTTAAGTCCCAGGCAGACTGCGAAGAGCTACAAAAGGATCTCTCAAAACTAGGTGACTAGGCAACAAAATGGCAGATGAAATTCAATGTTGATAAATGCAAAGTAATGCACATTGGAAAACGTAATCCCAACTATACATATAAAATGATGGGGTCTAAATTAGCTGTTACCACTCCAGAAAGAGATCTTGGAATTATTGTGGATAGTTCTCTCAAAACATCCACTCAATATGCAGCTGCAGTCAAAAAAGAGAACAGAATGTTGGGCATCATTAAGAAAGGGATCGATAATAAGACAGAAAATATCATATTGCCTCTATATAAATCCATGGTAAACCCACATCTTGAATACTGCGTGCAGATGTGGTAGTCACATCTCAAAAAAGATATATTAGAATTGGAAAAGGTTCAGAAAAGGGCAACAAAAATGATTAGGGGTCTGAAACAGCTTCCGTATGAGGAGAGATTAATAAGACTAGAACTTTTCAGCTTGGAAAAGAGACAACTAAGGGGGTATATGATAGAGGTCTATAAAATCAATGAATATCATTTCCTTAGTTTTGTCAACTGAGAATTTAAAGCCCCACATTTAGCTGTTCAACATCCTTCCTAAGCACTTCATTTACTCTTTTAGCAGCTATGTCAGGGTTTCTGTTTAGGGCCCATTTGGCACAGTCATCAACAAATAAAGTGATGCCTATTCCTGAACTCTTCTCTTTTGGAAGATCATTTATCATGATGTTGAAAAAGGTAAGACTGATGACACTCTCCTGTGGAGTACCAGTTGTAAGTGTATATATACACTGCAGTAGGCTTTCCTTTATTTTGTTTTCTTTCGTTTCTTTTATCTTTTTTACAGTGCAAATATTTGTAATAAAAAATAATGTAAAGTGTACACTTTATATTCTATGTTGTAATTGAAATGAATATATTTGAAAATGTAGAAAAATCTCCAAAAATATTTAAATAAATGGTATCCTATTGTTTAACAATGGGATTAAAACTGTGATTAAATGTGATTATTTTTTTAATCTTGTGATTAATCGAAATTAATTTTGTTAATTGTTTGACAGCCCTAGCCTGTATACATCAACCCACTGGAACAATAACTATGTGTTTCCAGTCCATTGGCAGCCCACTTTTTCCCCCATGGTATTGTATAATTTTAGTATCTCCCTCAGACACCCTTCAGCTAGGTGTTTAAGCATTCCAATCTTATACCATTCTTGCTTGGAGCAAAATTTTTGCTCTTCACTATTGCTTTTTGAAGTTCCCTTATGCCAAAGTTTTCATTTACAGTAGAACCTCAGAGTTATGAACACCCCAGGAATGGAGGATGTCTGTAACTCTGAAATGTTTGTAACTCTGAACAAAGTGCAGTTCAGGCTCCAGATGCAGCAGCTGGTGTGCATGTGTGAGAGAGAGAAAACAGCATGTTCCCCCTCCCGGCTGGGGGGGGAAAAACAGCACGTTTCCCTCCTGGTGGGGGGAGGGGTGAAAGCTGCGCAGACCCCAGCGCTGCTCCTGCTCTGCTGGCTCCGGCTGCCTTGGGCTGGCAGCCCCAGCATCTTGCTGTAAGTGGCTGCCCTGGGAGCAGGGATTTCCCTAGGACCCCCCCCCCAGGGGGATGTATACCCTGCCTGAATTTCCCCAACAGCCCCCCCAGTTACATGCATGTTGCCAATTTAGTCATTGGTTGGACATTTGAATTGAAATTGAAACATTAATACACACTTTAAAAGCATATACAGTATATGAGAAAATACTTGTACCTGAGAAAGCATAATGGGTTTGAAAAGTCTGAACAAAGACTAACCTCCTCATACAGCTGTTATTTATGACAATGTCGGCACATTTGGTTCGGCTATATTGGCCTACCTAATAATTTCAAATTATTATTTATAAGCAAGGTCTGAATGAGTTCTCCTCTGAGAACTCATAGTGAGCCAGGGATGGATGTAAAGGTTTCAGGAACAGTCTGTATTTACAAGAACACACCTACTCTGACTAGGTATCGAGCAGACAGTTGTGTTGTCCAAGTGATCAATTTTGGCTGGGTCACAAATCACTTAAGTATTAAATGTGGGGGTCATGAAATGTTGTTATCCTTATTGTATGAATAAAAGGCAGCAGAACTGTACTTAGCCTGACTGAATGAGGGAGTCTCCCTCAGTGCTTAATTTGTGCTAGGGCTTGCCAGGGCTGAGCCACACCACCTTTAGGCTTGTCAGTTCATAGCCCTGGGACCTCTGGGCTTGTCACATCAGTTATGAAAGTAACAAACTTGCTTGAGCCCCGGCACCTCTTTCATTACAAATTAAGCACTGGTCGCCCTCAACTGAACTGCACTTGCTAAGCAGGAAGATTGGATGCCAAATCCTAGTAAAGAGAGAGAGGGTGGGGCACAGGTGTTTTGCTTGGTGGTGTGGACTCTGCCTAAGAGTCACAGTCACTATTTGACCTGCCCCTCTCTCCTGTTCGAGATAGAGCTGATTAAGCTCCATAGAGAGTCTTTTGGTTTATTAAGTGACCACTAGAGCTGAAATCACTGATAATCAGGTCTATAAGTGCTTAGACCTGCTGTGGGACAGTGTTTCTGTGGAAGAGATAGCCCAGCCTGCACTAGCAGTAAGGTTCCCCCACTGAGAGCTGAAATCACTGAGAGCTGGGTGGATCCATGAGAGACCGACTCGCAGAGGTCACAGTGGCAGGTGGCAGCAGAAGGTGACAGTGCAGGGTCATTGGGGACGGAACAGTAGAGTGAACGGTGGCATGATAAACAGCGGCCAAAGCATTAGACTATGTTTTAGTGACTTCACTCCAGAATGCTAAATTTTTGACTGGGAAACTTAGTCAGTAGGCCAAGATCTTTAAAATGCATTATTTGCCAAGGTTATCATCTCACAACATCACTATCTCAAGAGGTCATTATCTTGGGGAGTTTCTGTCCTAAACTTTTTTATTATAATTATTTTTATGTAAGAACAGCCATATTGGGTCAGACCAATGGTCCATCTATCCCAGTATCCTGTTGTCTGTCAGTGACTATTCCAGGTGTTTCATAGGGAATGAACAGAACAGAGAATCAGCAAGTGATCCATCCCCTGTTGTCCACTCGCAGCTTCTGGCGAACAAAGGTCAGGGACACTCAGAGCATGGTGTTGCATCCCTGCCCATCCTGGCTAATAGCTATTGATGGACCTAAGCTCCATGAATTTATCTAGTTCTTTTTTGAACCTTGTTATAATTTTGGCCTCCACAACATACCTGGCAAAAAGTTCCACGGGTGACTGTGTGTTGTGTGAAGAAATACTACCTTTTGTTTGTTTTAAACCTGCTACCTATTAATTTCATTGGGTGACCCCTGGTTCTTGTATTAAGTGAAGGGGTAAATAACACTTCCTTATTCATTTTCTCCACACCAGTCAAGATTTTATAAGCCTCTATCATATCCCCTTTTACTCGTCTCTTTTCCAAGCTGAAAAGTCCCAGTCTTATTAATCTCTCCTCATATGGAATCTGTTCCATACCCCTTATCATTTTTGTTGCCCTTCTCTGTACCTTTTCCACTTCCAATATATCTTTTTTGAGATGGGGTGACCACTACTGCACGAAGTATTGAAGATGTGGGCATATCATGGATTTCAATAGTAAAAGTTGAGGAGCTTGCTTTGCCAGATTGATCAGCTAAACCAATACTGGCAACCTATATGAAAAGGCTGCAAAACACCAGGCCTCTGGACTGCATCAACATGCAGAAAGCCTTATAAGCCAGTCACTGTCAAAGCCAATTTTATAAGAACTTAATAAGGCTGTTAAGAATGCTGGAGACACAACTCAATTTATGTGAACCAACATGCCACCACTGTTGCATCATACCACACACTACAAACTGGAGGTGAATGTTAAGTGCATTGTCACTTGTTAATCCTGAACTTGGACATTGGTTTCGAACAAGACTGGCAAATACTCGCAATCTTTCTGAAAAAACTCAGCTGACTCTCTAGAACAGGGGTTCTCAAACTGGGGGTTGGGACCCCTCAGGGGGTTGTGAGATTATGACATGGGGGGGTCGCGAGCTGTCAGCCTCCACCCCAAACCCCGCTTTGCATCCAGCATTTATAATGGGGTTAAATATATTAAAAAGTGTTTTTTAATTTATAAGGGGAGTTGCACTCAGAGACTTGCTATGTGAAAGGGGTCACCAGTACACGTTTGAGAAGCATGTGGTACAACAGTGAAAGACCCAGCAGCTGAAAAAGTGAAGAACTCTCTCACCATATTCAAAATATGTGCATTTATGACTGATGAATGCACCAGTGCAAATAGGCATCAAGTATTAAGTATCAAGTATTAAGTCATTGCATATGTCATTGATGTCTGTGGTAGACCAATAGATGCATTCTAGATGTTCAGGTTATAGAAGACACATCAGCTGCATCTGTGACATCTTAGAAGAGTTAAATGCATGTAAATTGAACCCCAAACAGATGGCTGCTTTTTCATTTGATGGAGCTACAAACTTCTTTGGAAGACATAGTGGAGTACAAGATTTGCTCAGAGAAAAGTGTAACCCTAATCTTTCCTATACACATTTCAGAGGCCATCTACTCCAGCGAGTGCTAGTACAAGCTGCAGAATCTTAAAAAGACATTAAAAAGCCATAAATGTAATTGCTTTTTATATTCTTTTTTTCAGCAGGAGTCCAGAAGGACTGAATGTCCTGAAAACAAATAGAAGATACACTGGGATTGAAGTTCAAATTAGTCCAATCTGGGAAAACCTGCTGGCTTTCTCATGAGCGATCCTTGGCTGTTGCCTTAAAATTACTGCAACCGTTATTACTGGCTTTGGAAAGTATCCACCAAGATAGGACAGATCTAAGTATTGAGGTTGGTGGACTACTTTTGTGACTACATTCAGAGTAGACTATTGCCATTCTCTCTCTTGTAAGTGTACTGTTGAAACCACTTGGGTAATTATACAATGCCATCCAGGCATCTGCTACAACCAGGGCCGGCTCTAGGCACCAGCAGAACAAGCTGGTGCTTGGGCGGCACATTTTTAGGGGCGGCATGGCCGGCGCCAGAATGCCGCCCCTGCAGCCCCTAAAAATGTGCCCCAGCCGCCCTAGCTCACCTCCACTGCTGCTGCTGCTGCCGCTCGCATGCCACGGCGTGCAAAACAGCTGATTTATGCGCCGCTGCTCGCCCTCCCTCCCAGGCTCTCAAACCTGGGAGGGAGGGGGAGATCCTGAGTGGCCGCGGCACGCGAAACAGCTGATTCGCGCGCCGCTGCTCCCTCTCCCTCCCAGGCTCTCAAACCTGGAAGGGAGGGGGAGATCCCGAGCGGCCACAGCGCGCGAAACAGCTGATTCGCGCGCCGCTGCTCACCCTCCCTCCCAGGCTTGAGAGCCTGGGGGGAGGAGGCAGGGCAGGGGATTTGGGGAAGGGGCGGAGTTGAAGCAGGGTCGGGGGGTGGGGTAAGAAAAAAACGGGGGGGAGGGCGGCCAAAATTGATTTTGCTTGGGGCAGCAAAAATCCTAGAACTGGCCCTGGCTACAACAGTAGTAGATCTCTGTCCAGCAATAGAAGCTACACTTGAATCAATCAGAGATATCTATTGAAAATGTACTGGAAGAAGCAAGGACTTCAGTTGACTAATGAAGGTACTTATATTGACTCCTTAAGTGAGGAGGACAAGAAGTGTTTGTTAAGCCAGCTGAAAAAGTACACAGACTTGATTCTTACAAATCTACAATAGCGATTTCTGGATTATATCAACCTCCACATAGTTTTTACAAATGCCTGTCTTATAAAACACCGACAGTTGAGTGGAGTGAGGCACTACCAGCAATGGGGTTACCATGTGATCAGGACAGAATAGAGAATCTGAACACAGAGTGGAATATCATTCGACAAACGAATGAAGATTAACTTCAACTTCTTTATCATCACTAGTGGTTCGACCCACTTTTTGTGCTATGTTTCCTGGGATGAAAGAAGTAGGAATTCATCTCTTGCTACTCCCAGTCACAACAGCTACAGCTGAGTGTTCTTTTTCCTCATTGAACAGAATTTTGTGTTCTGAAAGAAGTCGCCTTCTGCCTGATCATGAAGGACTGGAAGTAACAGACACACAAGAAGACACCAAAGAGTGCAAGAACCTAAGATGGATGTAGATGTAGTGCTTCCTAGTAGGCTTGAGTAGCCAACATTAATTTTTGTGATGATTTTAAAACATGAGTTAAATCTAATAAAATGGTCATGAAACATTTTTCAGTTTTTACTATGTGCCATACAGCCCACCTTTGCCCTCATGGTCTCAACCCTCGTTGGCCCTCACCCGCCTGAATATTCCAACACCCCCCCTAATTTCAATTCCTGGGGAAAACACTGCCCAGGAGTGGGGATGGGGTGGGGGCAGGAATCCCAGATGTGCCTACCTTTAAGATGCAGTACAGGCACAGTACAGTACTTGCTTTTATTTTTTTGTCTCTACTGCTGCCTAATTGGTTACTTCCAGTTTCACATGGTGCCTGGTTGACCATAACTCTGGTGTTCATATCTTTGAGGTTCTACTGTAAAATACTTTCATCTTCCTCCCACCTCTTCAATATTTCATAATTTTCTTCAATACATTTTCTGCTCACACAGAGCTCTACACTCTGATTCTGATCATTACTAACACTTTGGAACATTTCTACTAGGGCTTCTGTTTTTTGTTCACTGGAGCTTCTACTTCTTGATCTTCCACAATGAAGTCTGGTATTATGTTGCTCCTACTCCATATACCATTAATTTTCCTAATTTCCCTATTTCCTAATTTCCTCTGATATATTGGTATCCTTATTAATTTTTCCACAGTATTTTCTACAGTTTTCTCTTTTTGCTCTTGCTATAATCCTTTGTGCAACTGCATTATTACTTTTATACTACATTAAGTCCTCATTATTCACTGTACTTTTTGCTTTCTGATATGCCTTATTTCTTTCCTTAATAGCCATTGTATTCTCCTTATTCCACCATGGTACACATTTCCTGTCTTTAGGATGATTTAGTAACCAAGCTATACCTAGGCTTGCTCTCTTTATAATTTTCCTTTTTGATATTACTATTGACTTCAATGTCCTCACTTTTGCTCTGCTTATTTACATATTCAATACTTTTGTTTCTAAATATTTCCCAATTAGCTTTATTTAGATTCCAAGTAGGGAGACAATCATCATCTTCAGTATTACCCTTTCCTTGATATATAATGAGTGCTGGAAAGTGGTCACTTCCCATTTTCTCCTCTTTGTAGATTTCCCAGCTGCATCTGCTTGCTATGTTGCTTGTTACAATTCCTAAGTCTAGATAGGAGAAACTTCCATCAGCTACATTAAACCCGGTAGGTGCTCCATCATTCAGTATTGCCAAATTATTTTAATCTATGAATTGCTCTAGACACTTTCTATTATCATCATTTTCCCTACTTCCCCACAATCTGTTACAGCTATGTAGATCCCCATATATAATATACAGACTTGTGACATCTGCAAATGATCTCTTTAAGGTCCTTGGTCTCTGGTTTTCTGCATGGGTTGTAAACATATATTCTTAGTATTGTTTTGCATCGGAATCTCAGTAACATTATACTCAATATTAAGCCTTTTCACCTCTACTTCAAAATAATTTAGATTCTCCTTCATGAAGATACAAACATCCCCAGCCTGTCCTACTTCTCTATCCTATCAATATATACCATGTCCTGGGATTTTACAATCTAGATTCCCTCTAGGCCATGTCTCTTGAATGCATACAACAAGGCTTAGTTTCCACATCAGCAATATTTTTCTTTAATTTCTGTCCATATGTTATCAGACTGTGCATTCCAACTAACAATTGTTACCACCATTCAAATTTTAACCATCAATGCTTTTCTAAGTGAAGGAAGTGTGGAGTCATTCTACTGTCAGTTAAAGCAGCTGAAAAGTTACTATAAGTTTCATTTTCTGTTTCTTTCCTGTCTGAGATGTGCAGTTTATTACTTTCAGCATAAACACTATGAACCTCTTTCACTATAAACAGTATGTCATCTCTTTTATCTCCAGTATCTCTCAGCACATCCGTTCCATTATTTTGCTGCTTTATTTCTTTTCCCTTATTGGGCTCCCTTTCTTCGTCCCCTTTTTTCCTTTGGTGTCTCCTAGCAGCTTCCACATATGGCTTGTTATTAGTGATCTTAGTTTTTTATATTTCCCTAGCTTGCTTTGCTACCCACCCCCCGTATGCCAAACTATGTTTTCTGCCACAGTTGCTACACTTTAATTCTGCCCCTTTACACAATTGTCATGTGAATCCTCTCCTCAACACTTGTTGCACCTCATTTCCCCTTTACAATTATTTGCCACATGTCCAAACCTTTGGCATCGGTAACATCTCAAAGGGGAAGGGATATATGACTTAATCCAGAAAATCTGGTACCCTGTTGTCACTCTGTCTGGTAGAGTACCTCCTTTAAATGTGACTAGGACAGCTGTTGAGGGCTTGCTTTCACTTCCTCTCCAGCTAATCAACCACTTAGCATAATCACCTTATCTCCTATATCTTGCTTGAATTCCTCTCCAGCCATTTTAATAAGAACACCATACACTATCCTTTTGTTTCCAGCAGAAACTTGGGGAGTTGACAGCTTACTTTCTGTTTTCATAGAACCTTAGCCTTAAGTAGTTTCCCCACTTTTTTGTTTTACGTTCCACTAACAAATCACCACCTTGTAGTTTCCTAGCTCTCACTATATTACCAGCACACTTTTTGATCCACTCTGCTACTTTAGGAGGTTAACATCCTCTATATTTATAGCCTGAACCAGTGATTTCACAATTACAAAGTTTCCTGTCCTCCTACTTGCTGATCCTTCTGAATCAGGCAAATTCAATCTTTTTTTCCCCAACCTGTGACCATTCTTCCTCGCTGTCATACCCTTCTACATTTTCTAGACTAGCTTCAGTATCATTCACTAAATTTTCCATCTCTCTTTGACAAGCTACTGCCCCACCTCAAAAGCACTTAGCCTTCCCAGCCTTCTTCTGATCCATCCAGCATGCCCTTCCCTCCATGAGTCAGCCCCAGCCTGCAGGACTTTTCTTACTCTCTACAGTCATTTCCCTCCACCTCTTCCCCAAGCTGGGGAAACTTCAGCCCAGCCCCAAAGCCCCCTCTGGCTCTCCACGGGCCTCTGTTTTATATACTCCAGGCCTAACTGAGTAACACGGCCTCCTCCATTTTCCCCACCTAAGGAAGTGAGCTGATCCTGTCACAGGTGAGGCTGAACCCCATCTCCCCTTCACTGGCCAGCCACCTGTGGAAATTTTGGTATAGCGCCAATAGTGAGCTAGGTGCATTACAGATAGTTATGAAGATGAGATCCCTCTCCCAGAGACCTTACAATCTAGCTAGACAGTATAAACAGAAAACATACAAGCAGAAGAGAGGTGATAGCAAGAGCAGGGAGACTAAGCACTGAAATACAGCATGTGTTTTAGTGGTCCTATGATGTTTATTTAGATTTTTTGAGGGGGTTGGGAATATTATTGGAGGTTTTCTATGTAAAAAGGAATAAATACTTGTAGTTGTCTAGTTTGGTAGCACTTGACCAAGGAGGAAGATGAATTGATTTAAATAGGACAAGTTCATCCTTGATGCAATTCCATTAAATCAAAGGAGTTATATCACTTCTAAAGAGAATTATATCATTATAGTAGCAATGCTATAGAAAATAATCTGCTCATGGAAGAAGTATCTTCTTGACCACAAGCTGCTGCTGCTTGGATTCTGCCCTGAAGCATGAGGTTTTACATTCCTTATGCTTTTTAATCTTATCTAATGTTACTGTGAACATTCTTATTAGGTGACAGTTAAGGTTTTACATTACAGTTCAAGTGAAATTAACATATTTTGTGTAGAGTGTGGTTTTATCTGCTGGAGATGGAAAGGAGTTCCAGATGGGGGGGCAGAGTCTGTCAGTGAGACTCATGAATAAGTTGTGTGGGTGTCAAAGTGTTGTAAATAAGTTGCACTTTACTGATCATTTCCTTGCTTTTTAAGGGTTTATGTGGCTGGATTTTGCCTTTAAGAAACCTTAACTGTTTTTAACAATATTTTTGTGCAGTTGGATTATAAATCCATAATGTTCTTCTGACTCCCACTAACATTCTGTCCTCAATAATATCTTGACACAGTGAATTCGAAGGTTATTTATGCATTGTGTAAAATAGTTAGTAGATAATGACTCTTGAGTTTCTACTGATGATATGAACTGTGAGAGCTAAATCCAGTAATACCACACATCGGATATTCTCCTAGGCTAGAGTCGCTGCTTACGCCTAAGGGTTATGGAAAGGCTCAACTCTTCTACACCACCATTCCTTTTTCCTTCATAGTAGACTCCTTCAGGCCACTCAGCGTCATCTCTCTCTTGGGCTGTAAACTGGAGAACCTTACTTTCTTGGGAATAAAAGGGCTATAGAGAATTAACATGGTATACTTTAGGTTTTAGGATGGGGTCTGGGAATGCTATGAGGTAATTAACAGCTCCCAGATGCTCTCGGACCATAAATGGCCCTTCCCATGACGCTTCCATCTTATTGGCCTGGAGCGCTTTCAGGATCATGACTTGGTCACCTTCTTTGAAGGAACGCTCTCTAGCATGTTTATCATACCAGGCCTTTTGCTCTTGTTGAGCGTCCTGTAGGTTTTTTCAAGCAAGGGCTAGAGAGTCCTTGAGGATGTTTTGTAGGTTGGTTACAAAGGCCTAATCTACACTACGAGTTTAGGTCGACTTTAGCAGCGTTAAATCGAATTAAGCCTGGACACGGTCACACGACGGAGCCCTTTTTTTCGACTTAAAGGGCCCTTTAAACCGGTTTCTTTACACCACCTCCGACGAGGGGATTAGAGATAAAATCGGCCTTTGCGGGTCGGAATTGGGGTAGTGTGGACGGAATTCGATGTTATTGGCCTCCGGGAGGTATCCCACAGTGCTTCATTGTGACCGCTCTGGACAGCACTCTCAACTCAGATGCACTGACCAGGTAGACAGGAAAAGCACCGCGAACGTTTGAATTTCATTCCCTGTTTGCCCAGCGTGGAGAGCACAGGTGACCACGCAGAGCTCATCAGCACAGGTAACCGTGATGGAGTCCCAGGATCGCAAAAGAGCTCCAGCATGGACTGAACGGGAGGTACCGGATCTGCTCGCCCTATGGGGAGATGAATCAGTGCTAGCTGAACTCCGTAGCAGTAAAAGAAATGGCAAAGTATTAGAAAAGGTCTCCAAGGCCATGAAGGACAGAGGCCATAACAGGGACGCACAGCAGTGCCGCGTGAAAATTAAGGAGCTACAGCAAGCCTACCACAAAGCCAGAGAAGCAAACGGAAAGTCCGGGGCAGAGCCGCAAACTTGCCGCTTCTACACGGAGCTGCATGCCATTCTAGGGGGTGCAGCCACCACTACCCCAACCGTGTGCTATGACTCCCTCACTGGAGAAACACACAGGGAAGAGGGTTCGGGAAACGAGGAAGATGAGGATGGAGGTAATGTAGGCAGCTCACAGCAGTAAGGAAGCGGAAAAACCGGTTTCCCCAACAGCCAGGATATGTTTATCACCCTGGACCTGGAACCAGTAACCCCCGAACTCACCCAAGGCATGCTCCCAGACCCTGAGGGCACATAAGGGACCTCTGGTGAGTGTACCTTTGTAAATATTACACATGGTTTAAAAGCAAGCGTGTTTAATGATTAATGATTAATTTGCCCTGGCAATCGCGGCCAGTACAGCTACTGGAAAAGTCTGTTAACGTGTATGGGGATGGAGCGGAAATCCTCCAGGGACATCTCCAGAAAGCTCTCCTTCATGTACTCCCAAAGCCTTTGCAAAAGGTTTCTGGGGAGGGCTGCCTTATCCCATCCGCCATGGTAGGACACTTTACCACGCCAGGCCAGTAGCACGTAGTCTGGAATCATTGCATAACAAAGCATTGGAGCGTATGGTCCCGGTGTTTGCTGGCATGCAAACAACATCCATTCCTTATCGCTCTTTGTTATCCTCAGGAGAGTGATATCATTCACGGTCACCTGGTTGAAATGGGTTGATTTTATTAAGGGGATATTCAGAGGTGTCTGTTCCTGCTCTGCTGAACAGAAATGTTCCCCGCTGTTAGCCACGCGGTGGGGGGAGGGGTGAAGTGCTCATCCAAGAGAATTGGGAGGGGGGAGGGGGGT
The DNA here is from genome assembly GCF_027887155.1 of Malaclemys terrapin pileata. NCBI lineage: Eukaryota > Metazoa > Chordata > Testudines > Emydidae > Malaclemys > Malaclemys terrapin. The sequence goes on from NC_071514.1 coordinate 48,579,892, forward strand.
TAGTTGGGTTTATGCTGCATGTTAACCCGGAAACCAGAGCCCCTCCTTTTACATTGCAAACCCATTTTAAATGGCCAACCCAATTCATCCTTGGTATGGGAAATGAGGGCGCTGCTGTTTGAAACCATTCCCACATGTTAGGAAGGTTAAAAAAAAAGCCAAAAGACTGTGGCTTACCATGGCTGCCTGCAAGCGGAAATCTGTTGCCTGGCACTGCATGAGTGATCTCTCACACCAAACCGGCAGGCCCTCACTATAAGAGGAAAAATGTGACCTTGTAACGAAAGAGTGTACCCATTGTTCTCTAAAATGTGTCTTTTTTAACCACCTCTCCCTTCTCCTCCACCAGCTGCAAATGTTTCTCCTTCACAGAGGCTAGTGAACATTAGAAAGAGAAAACGGAGGACGTGGGACGATATGTTCACGGAGCTCCAGATGTCCTCCCACGCTAATAGAGCACAGCAGAATGCATGGAGGCAGTCAATGTCAGACATCAGGAAAGCACAATATGAACGAGAGGAGAGGTGGTGGGCTGAATCGCGGGATGAACAGAGCAGGTTGCGGGCTGAAGAGGATAGGTGGCGTCAGCTTGCTGACAGAAGGCAAGAGTCGATGCTCCAGCTGCTGGAGCATCAAACTGATATGCTCCAGCATATGGTTGAGCTGCAGGAAAGGCAGCAGGAGCAGAGACCACCGCTACAGCCCCTGTGTAACCAACAGCCCTCCTCCCCAAGTTCCATAGCCTCCTCACCCAGACGCCCAAGAACATGGTGGCGGGGGGGCCTCTGGCCACCCAGTCACTCCACCCCAGATGATTGCCCGAGCATCAGAAGGCTTGCCTTCGATAAGAGTTAAAGTTTTAAAATGCAGTGTGTCCTTTTCCTTCCCTCCTCCCCCACCCATCCCGGGCTACCTTGGCAATTATCCCCCTAGTTGTGTGATGAATGAATAAAGAATGCATGAATGTGAAATAACAATGACTTTATTGCCTCTGCAAGCCGTGCTCGAAGTAGGGAGGGTGGGGTGGTTGGTTTACAGGGAAATAGAGTGAACCGGGGGGGGGGGGGGACGGGACGGAGGGTTCATCAAGGAGAAACAAACAGAAATTTCACACCGTAGCCTGGCCAGTCACAAAACTCGTTTTCAAAGCTTCTCTGATGCGCGCTGCGCCCTGCTGTGCTCCTCTAACTGCCCTGGTGTCTGGCTGCGTGTAATCAGCGGCCAGACGATTTGCCTCAACCTCCCACCCCGCCATAAATGTCTCCCCCTTACTCTCACAGATATTGTGGAGTGCACAGCAAGCAGCAATAACAATGGGGATATTCTTTTCGCTGAGGTCTGAGCGAATCAGTAAGCTGCGTCAGCCCACTTTTAAACGGCCAAATGCACATTCCACCACCATTCGGCACTTGCTCAGCCTGTAGTTGAACTCCTGACCAGGCAGCCTGTGTACGGCTTCATGAGCCATGGCATTAAGGGGTAGGCTGGGTCCCCAAGGATCATGATAGGCATTTCAACATCCCCAACGGTTACTTTCTGGTCGGGGAAGAAAGTCCCTTCCTCCAGCTTTCGAAACAGAGCAGAGTGCCTGAAGACGCGAGCATCATGTACCTTTCCCGGCCATCCCACGTTGATGTTGGTTAAACGTCCCTTGTGATCCACCAGGGCTTGCAGCAGCATTGAAAAGTACCCCTTGCGGTTTATGTACTCAGTGGCTTGGTGCTCCAGTGCCAAGATAGGGATATGGGTTCTGTCTATGGCCCCACCACAGTTTGGGAATCCCATTTCAGCAAAACCATCCACTATGGCCTGCACGGTGCCCAGAGTCACTACCCTTGATATCACCAGGTCTTTCATTGCCCTGGCAACTTGGATCACAGCAGCCCCCACAGTAGATTTGCCCACTCCAAATTGATTCCCGACTGACCGGTAGCTGTCTGGCGTTGCAAGCTTCCACAGGGCTATCGCCACTCTCTTCTCAACTGTGAGAGCTGCTCTCATCCTGGTATTCTGGCGCTTCAGGGCAGGGGAAAGCAAGTCACAAAGTTCAATGAAAGTGCCCTTACGCATGCGAAAGTTTCGCAGCCACTGGGAATCGTCCCACACCTGCAGCACGATGCGGTCCCACCACTCTGTGCTTGTTTCCCGTGCCCAGAATCGGCGTTCCACGGCATGAACCTGCCCCAGTAACACCATGATTTCCACATTGCTGGGGCCTGTGCCTTGTGAGAGGTCTATGTCCATGTCAATTTCCTCATCACTCTCGGCACCGCGCTGCAATCGCCTCCTCGGCTGGTCCGGGTTTCGCTTTGGCATGTCCTGGCTCTGCATATACTCCAGGACAATGCGCATGGTGTTCATAGTGCTCATAATTGCCACGGTGATCTGAGCGGGCTCCATGATCCCAGTGCTAGCTATGGCACCTGGTCTGAAAAAAGGTGCGAAACTAGTATCTGACGGACCAGGGGAGGGAGGGAGGGAGGGCCGAGTGATGACATGGCGTACAGGTACAGGGAATTAAAATCAAGAAAGGTGGTTGTGCATCAGGGAGAAACACAAACAACTGTCACACAGAATGGTCACCCCAAAGATTAAACTGAAAACCCTGGGTTTAGCAGGCCATTGATTTCACGGAGGGAGGTGAAGCAAATGAATACAGAACAAATCTATTTTTTACATCATAAGCTGGCAGCCAACGGTGCAGCATGACTGATAGCCCTTGCCATCTTCTACCAAAAGGCAAGGGGCTGCTGCTGTGTAGCAATGCAGCCCCACGTCTGCCAGCCCCACGTCTGCCAGCACCCAGATCACCCTCTGCCTCTTCTGGGTGCTTAGCAGACAATACTGGGCGATTGGCAGAAAATAGCATACTACGACTGATAGCCATCATCATCGAGACAGTTGCATGTCTGCCTAGGTGCCCATGATTGACAGCCACTGCAGTAAGATGACGATGGTTACCAGTTGTAATATACCATCTTCTACCAAAAGGCAAGGGGCTGGTGCAATGCAGCCCTACGGCTGCCAGCCCCACGGCTACCAGTTATGCTGCACCGTCTACTGCCAAAAGGCAGTTAGCTGCTGCGTAGCAATGCAGTACCACGTCTGCCGGCACCCAGATGACATATGGTGATGGTGAGCTGATCTGAGCGGGCTCCATGCTTGCCGTGGTATGTTGTCTGCACAGGTAACCCAGGTAAAAAGGCACAAATCTATTGTCTGCCGTTGCTCTGACGGAGGGGGAGGGGCCTGACAACATGTACCCAGAACACCCCGTGACACTGTTTTGCATCATTCAGGCATTGGGATCTCAACCCAGAATTCCAATGGGCGGCGGAGACTGAGGGAACTGTGGGATAGCTACCCATAGTGCAATGCTCCGGAAGTCGACGCTAGCCTCAGTACTGTGGACGGGGTCCGCCAACTAGAGCACTTAGAGCATTTTATGTGGGGACACACACAAGCGGCTGTATACAACCGATTTCTATAAAACCGGCTTCTATAAATTCGACCTAATTTCATAGTGTAGACATACCCTATGTCCAAAATGTTCGTTCCTGGAGAAAATGTAACCCCCCCTCCCTTTGCTGCTTCCCCAACTGTAATGGCCCCTTAACTTTGTGGCCATAAACGAGGTCAAAGGGTGAAAACCCCAAACTGGGATGTGGTACATCCCTGTAGGCAAAGAGCAACTGCTGCAACACTAGATCCCAATTATTGAAGTGTTTATTCACGAAGTTATGTATCATGGCCCCCAAAGTCCCATTAAACTTCTCCACTAGGCCCTTCGTTTGATGGTGGTAAGGGGTGGCAACCAAGTGGTTCACCCCATAAGCTTCACAAAGACGTTTCATGGTCCCTGCCAGGAAGTTAATTCCTGAATCTGTAAGGATGTCGGAGGGCCAACCTACCCTGGCAAAAATGTCTGCCAATTCCTGGCTCAGGCTTTTAGCCCTGGTGTTGCTTAGAGCTAATGCTTCCGGCCATCAGGTGGCAAAAATCGATGAAGGTTAGAATGTACAGCTTTCTTCTGGGTGTCTTCTTAGGGAAAGGACCCAGAATATTCACAGCTACACGCTGAAATGGAACCTCAATGATGGAGACTGGCTAGAGAGGGGCCTTGACCTGGTCTCGGGGCTTTCCCACGCTCTGGCACACCTCACAAGACCCGACATAGGTAGAAATGTCCTTGCCCATTCCCTCCCAGTGAAATGACTTCCCCAAATGGTCTTTGGTCCTGTTCATCCCAGCATGGCCACTAGGGTGATTGTGGGCTAAGCTCATGAGCTTTTCCCTATACCTAGTTGGAACTACCAACTGTCTTTGAGGATGCCAGTCTTTCTTGTGCCCACCAGAAAGGGTTTCCTTGTATAAGAGTCCTCCTTCTACAACAAACCTGGACCTATTGGAAGAGCTGAGAGGCAGTGGGTCGCTCTGTGCCATTGTCCAACTTCCCTTGAGGCTTTCATCCACTTCCTGCTCTGCCTGGAATTGCTCCCTTGATGCTGGATCCATTAGTTCTTCACTGGGTTGTGGACTTTGGCTTGGTCCCCCTGGAAGTGATGCTGGCTCCCTGTAGGAGGCTCAGGAATGGAGTTAGGTGTGGAGGCCTGTTTAGCCTGGCTGCAGGTGACCATCCTCACCCTTTTTTTTAGCCTTACATGGTTGGCTAAGTCTTCTCCCAGCAGCATGGGAATAGGAGAATCATCATAGACTGCAAAAGTCTATATTCCTGACCAGTCCTTGTACTGGACAGGCAACTTGGCTGTAGTCAAGTTAAAAGAGTTGGCCTAAAAGGGTTGCACCATCACTTGGGCCTCTGGATCGATGAATTTGGGGTCCATCAGGGATTGGTGGGTAGCTGACACCTGTGCTCCAGTATCTCTCCACGCAGCAATCTTCCTCCCACCCATACTCACAGTTTCCCTTCGCTCTGGGGGTATTTGTGAGGCATTTGGGCCTGAAGACTCTTGTTGGGACCCCAGGGTGATGAGTTGCAGTTGGATGGTGCTCTTGGGGCAGTTGGCCTTCACATGCCCCAGCCAGGGTCAGCTCTAGGTTTTTTGCTGCCTGTGACAGACCCAGACCAGTGGGGTACAGGAGTCTGGTAGAGGGCAAATATACTGGTCACTGGATGAGTAGTTTTCTGTTCCCTGAGTGACCAGAGCAGGGGCTGCACTAGAGTAACCAGGAACTGCTAAAACCAGTTAAGGCAGGCAGGTTAATTAGGACACCTGGAGCCAATTAAGAAGCAGCTGCTAGAATCAATTAAGACAGGCTAATTAGGGCACCTGGGTTTTAAAAGGAGCTCACTTTAGTTTGTGGTGTGAGGAGCTGGGAGCAAGAGGTGCAAGGAGCTGAGAGTGAGAGGGTGTGCTGCTGGAGGACTTTGGAGCACAAGCGTTATCAGACACCAGGAGGAAGGTCCTGTGGTGAGAATAAGGAAGGTGTTTGGAGGCGGCCATGGGGAAGTAGCCCAGGGAGTTGTAGCTGTCATGCAGCTGTTACAGGAGGCACCATAGACAGCTGCAGTCCACAGGGCCCTGGGCTGGAACCTGGAGTAGAGGGTGGGCCTGGGTTTCCCCCAAACTTCCCAATTGACCTGGACTGTGGGTTCTTCCAGAGGGGAAGGTCTCTGGGCTGTTCCCCAATCCACATGGTGAATCTCTGAGGCAAGAAAATCTGCCAATAAGCACAGGACCCACCAACATAGAGGAGGAACTTTGTCACACTGCCCCAAGCAAAAATATTTTTGGCTGCCCCCTCCCACCCCAGCCCTGGGCTGCCCCCTGCACCTCCCTACTGCCCCAGCCCTGGGTTCTCCCCCCCCCCGCCACCCCAGTGCTGGGCTCCCCCTTCCCCTCCCACTAGTGCCCTCCCCCCACCCCAGCCCTGGGCTCTCCCCCCAAACCTGCACCCTCCTGCTGTCCCAGCCCTGGGTCACTGGTAACTTGCTCCCAGGGTGGGTCATTCAGCAGGAAGTTTGGATGTGCACAGAACACAGACAGGATTGGTTCCCATATGGTTACAGAACTGAAGTAAAGTGGAACAATTTTCAGCTTGTGTGATTGAAGGATATCTGGATGCATATTATAAGACTGTCCTACATAAATGAGGAACAGTTGAGGTGCCTTTACTATACTTTTGTTCCACTCTTTGTTTCTATGGGGAATTTGCCAATGCAATATCACTGTTTTCCTTTTAAACAAATAAAACTAAATAAAAAAATTAAAAAGGCAATGGCTGTTGAAAATAGCAATTCCAGTCCTAAACACCACTGGGAAGCATTGCTTGCTCAATTTTATCCTACTTTTTTGACAGCAAGTTACAGTGGATCAGTATATTTGATTTGGGAGAAATGAAGTAACAGCTGCCCAAATTGAGCTTGAGCACTCCTGAATTTTGAGGGTGTTCAAATCTGGAAGGCAGGTGCTAGATTCCCTTTCTGAATATTAGCTAAATCTGGAAAGGAAAATCTGCTTCCATGGCTCAGAAGTGGAAATCCTCCTATGTGCCTGGTACTGTATCTAAAGCTGCCCAGGTCCAGAGCCTCCCCTCCTTACTTTTCATTTTAAATTCTAGTGGGATCCACGTACTTCCATTGCTAGGCTTCGGATAAAGAGGGGCACTGTCCATTTAGTCCACCCAATTCCTTCTTTGGGGCTGCAAGGTAAGGTCACACCAGTATCCCTAATCCAGTCTGGGGAAGTCTTCTGAAGGGGATATCTGGGGCAAAGCCGCCTACTCCTTGGGCATACTTGTTCCTAACTCACCCCTTTCGACTCACAGCAAGCTGCAGCATGGCTCAGCTATGTCACTCCTTTCCCCTCCCTTTCCTGTTGATAGCTGCCAAGGGAATGCTGGGAAATGTAGTTCTTTCCCTGCTCCACAGCTGGCTCTATAGGCAGGGAGCTAGGCAACAGCTCCCAGGGTCCTGTGGGTTCTCAGCTCCCATGCTGGATCCCCAGCTGACCTGTGGCTCCACTTCTGCAGGGTTATAAGAGGGGAGGAAGTGAGTGTGTGGTGTGTGTGTTTTTTTTTTTTTTTTTTTTTTTTAAAAGAGAGAGCCTGAATGCCACCCCCTGCAAATGTGCCGCCCAAAGCACCAGCTTGTTTTGCTGGTGCCTAGAGCTGGCCCTGGCCCCAGCTCATTACATTTAAAGCATCGCCCAGCTGACTGTGGGCTGGGGTGAGGTGGGTGGTTGGAGAGTGATGTGGTGGGATGAGAGGGTATCTGGGGTTTCCCTGGCTGTGTGGAGGGCTCCTCCTTGCAAGGTGAGGCCTTGGGCTGACTCCGATGGTGGAGTGTCATCTCGGGTTGCCCCGTCTGGTATCTGCACCAACTGCTACTAGGTTTCTTCTTCTCTGCCACGTCCACCCATTTGGCTCCGATCTCCCCTGCCTCAATTACAGTTTTGGGCTTCCCATCTGTGATGTACCTTTTTATTTCCTCAGGAACACTCTCTAAGAACTGCTCCATTTGTATTAGGAGAGACAGATCTTCCAGAGACTTAACATTTGCTCCTGAGATCCAGGCATCCCAATTTTTTTTACAATGTGGTAGGCATGTCGGGAAAATGCCACCTTTGGTTTCCACCTTAGGGCTCTGAACCCCTGACGGGCATGCTTGGGGGTTAGCCCAATCCTAATTCTGGCTTTTTGTTTAAAAAGCTTGTACTCGTTCATGTGTTCTTTAGGCATTTCAGCTGCCACCTCTGCAAAGAGTCCATTGAGTTGTGGCCTCCGCTCCAGCACATATTTATCTGTAGGAATGTTGTACCCAAGGCAGGCCCTTTCAAAATTTTCTAAGAAGGTCTCCGTATCATCCCCTATCTTGTATGTGGGAAATTTCTTGGAATGGGGAGCAGTACCTGGAAGAGGGCCGTTATGCCTATCTGGTTGATCCAGCTTAGCCTTTTCCAGCTCTAAGTGCTTCAGCTCCATTTCTGCCTCCAAGTGCTTAGCCTCTTTTTCCGCTTCCAACTCCAAGCACTTTGTTTCCAAACGCTTTGCCTCTCTCCTCTCCTCTGCTTCCACCTCCCTGTGCTTCACGTCCACTTCCAAGGGTTTCATCTCTGCTTCTGCCTTCAAGCACTTTGCCTCTAGGAAGAAATTTCTTTCTTCCTCAGTTAGAACTCAACCTGAGTTAAGGGTGTCTCTCCATCCTAGCACCTGGATCTTGGTTGGGGGAGGGCTGACCCTTTTCTCCTGAGAAGTCTCCGTTCCCCCAGTCCTTCCCTGCATTTCCGTCATTACAAGCTTTGAAGAAATGTGTGATTTAATTACTCAGGAACAGTTCCTGAATATGTGCAGTGATGATGTAAAACAGCATTTGTGGGACAGAAAGGTGAATGTAGTGGGGGAATTAGCTGAGTTTGAAGACTCTTACAAGCAGTCACAATATGCAATTAAACATAAACCACTGGCAGGGGTACAGGGTTGGTGGAAAGCAGAATCACAGTTTTACCCCTGGGAAAAAGGAGGCTGGACATTCACCTCCCCATTCCCCTGTTACTCATCCCAAGTCTCCTGTACAAGCAGAAGAGCCCAGAAGGTGCTATCATTGTAAGTCCACTGAGCACCTGAGGAATAAATGTCCTTGGCTGAATGGAAACAGGCAGCAGGTAACACATGAAGCTGCTGTTTCTCAGAGCACAGGGGTACCCCAGGCTACTGCCTCTTTCCACACAGGATTTGTAAAGGTTGCTTCTATACAACCAAGCAGTGAACACATGCATACTGTTAAACTTAATAGCAAAGTGCTCCAAGGTTTGAGGGACACGGATGCAGAAATTTCTGTGGTCAGAAGGGACCTGATCCAGGAGAAGGATTTGTTACCAGGGAAAATGGCAGAATTAGAATTGGTGGGAGGTTACAAAGTCCTTGCACCTTTAGCTAAGGTACACGTGGAAACTAGTGATTTGCAGGCTGAACTAACTGTTGCAGCAGTGGCACACAATTTTGCATGGTATCTACTGGGGAATAATTTCTTCCATGTGGCAGAATCCATCTCAGGGTTTATTAGCAGCAAGAAGGAATCTTATGCTGAAAGCCCCAGCAGGGAGGCTGAAGTCACATGTACTGCTGGGGGAATAGGAGAGTGTCTCTTTAATTCCTCTGTTGCAGGGAAGAATACAGCTTTGGGGGCAGGAGTGGTCGAAACCAGTTCCTGTAGCCCCAGGGCTCAAGGCAGGTCGCTGCAGAAAGGGCTGGATACAGCCAGCTCCTGTCCTGTGATCATCTCCCAGGGGGAGTGGGACGTTCCACCTTGTAACAGGGAGGCCCTCCCAGCTGCTGACTGCCAGAAAGTTGCAGGTCAGCAGGGGACAGGGCCTGCCCTGGGGTGCAGAGAGACTAGGGTTACCATATTTTGAGTGTCCAAAAGGAGGACACTCCACGGGGCCCCGCCTCCAGCCCCACCCATGCCCCGCCCCAACTCTGTCCCCTCCCCTGCTTCCTGCGAAGATTTGATTCGTGGGAAGCCTGAAGCAGGTAAGGGGGAAGTGGGGGGAGGAGGCGCGGCCCAGTCTGGCCCCCCCCCCGGCGTCTCCAGCCTGGGTCGGCTCGGGCCCTGGGGTGCCGGCCCCAGGCCAGCCCCCGGCCAAGCACCCCCGGCCCGCCCAGCACTGCCAGCGCCCGGTGCCGCCGGCCCCGCATGTCCTGATTTTCCCAGACATGTCCGGCTTTTGGGGATTTCCCCCCGGACGGGGATTTGGAGCCCAAAAACCGGACATGTCCGGGAAAATCCAGACGTATGGTAACCCTAACAGAGACATCTATCCCAGAGATAGAAGCTGGAGTCCTGATGACCGCTGTGGTGGGAACAGACCCCAAGGACTCTGTAGCTGGAAGCAAGCCCAACCTGAGTGAAAGTGGGGGATTTTGCTGGCCAGTGAAGAGTCTGTCATAGCTGGTAGCTGTGAGCCCGCAGCTGGATCAGGGTCACCTTCCTTTTTGCAGGACACAGGAGTATCTGCCTCAGAGGGGAGTCCAAAGAGGGAAGTCCAGATGGAAGTTGAGGTGGGACAGGAGGGTCTGCCCACCTTTTGTAAAAAGGCTTTTCCTCAGGAGGAGGGTGAAGGATCTGCATCTGAAATGCCAGACCTGTCACCTGTGGATCAGATTTTTAGGGAAGACTGGGGGTCAGATCTGCTGGAGGTGAGAGTCCACCCAGCTGACCTGTTGGGAACAGAGAGTGAGGTGACTGAGGGGATCCAAAGCACTCCATTAAAGAATGTTGTTCCTGCTACCCTGGTAAAAGATAGCACTGTCTCTTCAAGGCTAGGAGAAGAAAAACTTTGCATTTGGGAAGCTTCACAAGGAGGGGGGGTCCAACCCAAAGAAATTCCCGAGGGAGGGGCCGAGGGCAGGCATGGTTGCAGTGCACCCTTTCCTTGGCAGAACCTCAAATACATGCCTGAATTGAGAGCCTTCTCCAAAGAGACAGGAGACTGTGTCTAAACCCCTACCATTGGGAAATGCAATAGACACTGAACAAGCTAAATTGTGTGAACAGAACCTGTCCGCCGTAGATTTGCTGTTAATCTTGTGTCTTTTGCTACTTCATCTAGGGGTCAAGACAAAGGAGTTAATACTAATGGTAAACCCTTTAAAGATGTGTGACACACACCAGATTTGTGGAAAAAACTTCTGTACTTGCTAGGGATGGTGACTAGACAGTTCCACAAGCATGTTGCTTTTCAGCTTATACCTGTAAACAGGCTGGAAGCTTGGCACAGGAGCACAAGTATAACAGGCCTACACTGCTGTGTGGAAGGGGAAACTGGGGCACATGGCATCATGGAATTGGTGGCTAAATGCCAAGACCCCTACACTTTAACAACAGAATGCAGATAGCAATATCTAACAATATTACAACCCAACATGTTTTCAGGCACCTGGCGACCAGGAACCCAGAACTTTGCTAGAACACCTATGAATGACATCATTGGGTTTAAAGGTACTGGGAGGGTGTGTAACCAAAGACAAACTGGAATTTTACATGATTTCAGGTAACTTCAGTTTCAGCTGCTGTGGCAGTTGGGACTGAGTGCCTGACCCTATTCCTTTGATTGTTCCCTTGATTGCCTTTGATTAGCCTTCCCCAGTGTGACTCACGACTGGGTAGGACTGACATAGGCAAGCAGGCTTTAAAAGCCAGAGGCAGAACGACCAGGGGAGTGGAGTGGACAGGGGGCTGCAGACAGGGGAGTTTGAGAGGGAGTTTGACAGAGGGAGGCCTACGATGGTTAGGAAGACCTGCAACACCTGTGCCAGCACTGTTTCTGTCTCCTCCTCCTGCGCCAGTAGCCAGACAGAGTGCCTGAGCATGGATGCTTCTACCCAGATCCTGGTGTGGTTTTGCAGGGACTGACTTTCAATTCCCACTTACTGATACCCAGGCTGGGGGGACCATCCAATGCTGCTGGTGGAATCTCTCAGGCAGCAAGTGGGAGAGCTACAGGAGGAGGTGGCTAGGTTGAGGAGCATCCGAATCCACGAGCAATTCCTGGACAGTCTCCATGTGGAGACAGCTGAGGTAGCTGTCCCAGTACACAGGCCTGCTGATACACCACTGGTGGAGGAGGAGATGGCTCAGGGTGGACACTGGCAGCTGGTTACTTCTGGCAGCAGGCAGTGCTCCACCCCTGCTCCAAACCCTCCTGCTGTGGTAATAGGTAACCGTTATGCTCTTCTTGATACAGGAGAGAAGGAATCACCCCCTACAGCAGAGAAGCCTCATACCCCCTAAGGCTGGGAGGTCTGCTGCCACCACTGCGAATAGGAAACATAGGGTAGTGGTGGTCTGAGTCCCTCTTCTGAGGGGGATGGAGGCGCCCATCTGTCACCCTGACAATTCATCTCTAGAGGTATGCTGTCTGTTGGGGGCCCGTATCTGAGACGTTACAGAGACATTGTCAAGGATTATCCAGCCCTCTGACTACTACCCCATGCTACTCATCCTTGTGGGCACAAATGATACTGCGAGGTGTGACACTGAGCGGATCAAGAGGGACTACAGGGCTCTGGGAGTACGGGTGAAGGAGTTTGGAGCGCAGGTGGTATTCTCTTCCATCCTTCCTGTCAATGGTAGGGGCCCGGGCAGAGACAGGTGCATCGTGGAGGTGAATGCCTGGCTGCGAAGATGGTGTCGCCAGGAGGGCTTTGGCTTCCTCAACCACAGGATGCTATTACAGGAAGGACTGCTAGGCAGAGATGGCGTTCACCTTTCGAGGAGGGGAAAGACCCTATTTGGACACACTAGCTAATCTAGTGAGGAGGGCTTTAAAGTAGGTTTGATGGGGACAGGTGAGCAAAGTCCACAGGTAAGTGGAGAACATGGAGACCTGGGAGATGGGTTGGAAATAGGAGGGAGAGTGGGCTATAATGACAGAGAGAAAGGAGGGTCAGGGCAAAACTGGGAGGCAAGACCAAATCAGGATCTTAGATGCCTATATACAAATGCAAGAAGTATGGGTAATAAGCAGGAAGAACTGGAAGTGCTAATAAATAAGTACAACATTGTTGACATCACCAAAACTTGGTGGGATAATTCACATGATTGGAATGTTGGTGTGGATGGGTACAGCTTGCTCAGGAAGAACAGACAGGGGAAAAGGGGAGGAGGTGTTGCCTTGTTTGTTTAATTGTTTTAAAAAAAAGTCCACTTGGACTGAGGTGGAGATGGACATAGCAGACGGAAGTGTTGGGAGTCCCTGGGTTAGGCTAAAAGGGGTAAAAAGCAAGGGTGATGTCATGCTAGGGGTCTACTACTGGCCACCTAACCAGGTGGATGAGGCTTTTTTTAAACAACTAACACAATCATCCAAAGCCCAAGATCTGGTGGTGATGGGGGACTTCAACTATCCAGATATATGTTGGGAAAATAACACAGCGGGGCACAGACTATCCAATAAGTTCTTGGACTGCATTGCAGACAACTTTTTATTTCAGAAGGTTGAAAAAGCTACTAGGGGGGAAGCTGTTCTAGATTTGATTAACAAATAGGGAGGAACTCGTTGAGAATTTGAAAGTGGAAGGTAGCTTGGGTGAAAGTGATCATGAAATCATAGAGTTCACAATTCTAAGGAAGGGTAGAAGGGAGTACAGCAAAATAGAGACAATGGATTTCAGGAAGGCGGATTTTGGTAAGTGAGAGAACTGATAGGTAAGGTCCCATGGGAATAAAGACTGAGGGGGAAAACTACTGAGGAGAGTTGGCGGTTTTTCAAAGGGACGCTATTAAGGGCCCAAAAGCAAGCTATTCCACTGGGTAGGAAAGATAGAAAATGTGGCAAAAGACCACCTTGGCTTAACCAAGAGATCTTGCATGATCTAAAAAATAAAAAGGAGTCCTATAAAAAGGCAAAAGCACAAAATGAGCTCAAACTAGCTACGGGAATAAAGGGAAACAAGACTTTTTATCAATATGTTAGAAGCAAGAGGAAGACCAAAGACAGGGTAGGCCCACTGCTCATTGAGGAGGGAGAAACAATAACAGGAAACTTGGAAATAGCAGAGATGCTTAATGACTTCTTTGTTTTGGTCTTCACCGAGAAGTCTGAAGGAATGTCTAACATAGTGAATGCTAGTGGGAAGGGGGTAGGTTTAGAAGAGAAACTAAAAAAAGAACAAGTTAAAAATCTCTTAGAAAAGTTAGATGCCTGCAAGTCACCAGGGCCTGATGAAATGCATCCTAGAATACTCAAGGAGCTAACAGAGGAGGTATCTGAGCCTCTAGCTATTATCTTTGGAAAATCATGGGAGACAGGAGAGATTCCAAAAGACTGGAAAAGGGCAAACATAGTGCCCATCTACAAAAAGGGAAATAAAAACAACCCAGGAAACTACATACCTGTAAACTACAGTTAGTTTAACTTCTGTGCCAGGGAAGATAATGGAACAAGTAATTAAGGAAATCATCTGCAAACACTTGGAAAGTGGTAAGGTGATAGGGAATAGCCAGCATGGATTTGTAAAGAACAAATCATGTCAAACTAATCTGATAGCTTTCTTTGATAGGATAACAAGCCTTGTGGATAAGGGAGAAGTGGTGGATGTGGTATACCTAGACTTTAGTAAGGCATTTGATACGATCTCACATTATATTCTTATCGATAAACTAGGCAAATACAACTTAGATGGGGCTACTATAAGGTGGGTGCATAACTGGCTGTATAACTGTACTCAGAGTAGTTATTAATGGTTCCCAATCCTGCTGGAAAGGGATAACGAGTGGGGTTCTGCAGGGGTCTGTTTTGGGACCAGCTCTGTTCAATATTTTCATCAACGACTTAGATATTGGCATAGAAAGTACGCTTATTAAGTTTGCAGATGAAAGCAAACTGGGAGGGATTGCAACTGCTTTGGAGGATAGGATCAAAATGCAAAATGATCTGGACAAATTGGAGAAATGGTCTGAGGTAAACAGGATGAAGTTTAATAAAGACAAATGCAAAGTACTCCACTTAGGAAGGAACAATCAGTTTCACACACACAGAATGGGAAGAGACTGCCATACTCCTTCCTAGACAGAAAGGGATCTAGGGGTTATAGTGGACTTGTAGTAGGTCCGGGGTGGGGCTCGTCCCTTCCTGGGGCGCCTGAAAGCCAGGCCGCCCCGCTACAAAGCGAATAACAGTTAGGGCCCCGACCTTTGGGTAGGGGCTAAGCACCCAATTGATAGTTCAGGGCTCAGGCCCCTATGCAGGGACTGAGCACACAATCAACAGTTCAGAGCTCAGGCCCTTATGCAGGGGCTGAGCACACAAGTAACAGTTCAGGGCTCAGGCCCCTTGTGCAGGGACTGAGCACACAATTAACAGTTCAGAGCTCAGGCCCTTATGCAGGGGCTGAGCACACAATTAACAGCTCCGGCCCTGGGTCAGGGCGGGGCAGCACACCAATAGTCAGTCAGGGGCCCAGGCCCCTTGGACAAGGAGGAGGAGAGACTGCCACCCGGCGCGGGGTGGCAGGGGGGAACACAGGCCCACCCACTCCACTGTGTTCCAGCCCTGGGCCCTATCCGCAGCAGTCCGCCTGCTGCGCGGTCAGTGGGGATCCTGACCGCAACACACTGACATGGGTTCGGGGTCTGCTATCCCCGGGCCACTTCCCATCTCCTCCTCCATGGGTACCTGCTCCTCCTGAGTTCCGTCTGCTGGGTCGCAGATCATGGGCTCCTCCGGGCCCCGAGCACCAGGTAGGTCTGTCGCTCCCTCTGGGCCCTCGGCGGGGGGAAGCTCAGACTGCTCCTCAGGGTACCGGGCTCTCGGCAGGCTCGGCCAGTCCTCCTCAGGGTACCGGGCTCTCGGCAGGCTCGGCCAGTCCTCCTCAGGGTACCGGGCTCTCGGCAGGCTCAGGTCCGCGGGAGCTCGGGCACCAGCGTCTGTCCTCTCCCGCTGCCGGCCAGCTACTAAGCGCTGGGGCCTGGCCTTTATACTTCCTGTCCCGCCCCTTGACTTCCGGGGGGGCGGGGACAGGCCGCGGTGGCTCCGCCCACTCTGGCGGCTTTTCTGGCTCATCGCTTCCTGGGGCGCCTGGAAGCCAGGCCGCCCCGCTACACGGCCCCCCCCTCAAGGCTGGCTCCCGGGTACCGGGGCCAGACCCTTCCATACCTCCTAGGCGGGAAAGGAAGTCGGCGTTTGCGTGGTCTCTCCCAGCCCGATGGCGAACGGTGAAGGCATAAGGTTGCAGCGCTAAGTACCACCGCTGCAGCCGCATATTATGGTCCTTCATGCGGGCCAACCAGTGGAGAGCAGAGTGGTCGGTGACCAAGATGAAAGGGGCTCCCAGGAGATAGTACCGCAGGGTGTCACAAGCCCACTTCGCGGCTAGGGCTTCCTTTTCCACCACGGCATAGTTCTTTTCTCGGGGGAAGAGCTTCCGACTGATGTAAAGGACCGGGTGCTCTTCGCCGCCAACCTCTTGGGAGAGGACTGCCCCGAGACCCACCTCCGAAGCGTCGGTTTGCAGGATGAAGGCCTGCTTGAAATCGGGGCTATATAAGACTGGCTCTTGACACAGGCTTGTCTTGAGGGCTTGAAAGGCTTCGTCACACTCACGGGTCCAGATCACTTGCCAGGGGCTTTCCTTCGTTAAGAGTCCCGTCAAGGGGGCTGCAATCGCCGCAAAGTGGGGAATGAAGCGTCGATAATACCCCGCTAGCCCCAGAAACTGGCGTACTTGCCGTTTCGTGGTGGGCGGGGGGCAGGTCGCAATGGCCTGCACCTTGTCCACCAGTGGTTTCACCTGGCCGTGCCCGATAGCGTACCCCAGATACTTAGTTTCTTGTCGGCCGATGCAACACTTCTTCGGGTTGGCCGTTAACCCGGCGGCCCGCAAGGACCTCAGGACGGCGGCGACCTGTTCCAGATGGTTTTCCCACTGCGGGCTGTAAATGACTACGTCGTCCAAATAGGCCGCCGCGTAGTCTTGGTGGGGTTGGAGGAGGCGGTCCATCAGGCGCTGAAACGTGGCCGGGGCTCCGTGGAGGCCGAAGGGCATTCGAGTAAACTGGTATAGGCCCGTAGGGGTGGCGAACGCAGTTTTCTCCCTTGAAGTAGGATCCAGGGGGATTTGCCAATACCCCTTGCTGAGGTCCAGGGTCATGATGTAACGAGCTCCTCCTAACCGAGCCAACAGCTCGTCTATCTGGGGCATGGGGTAGGCATCGAACTTGGAGATGGCGTTCACACGTCTAAAGTCGATGCAGAACCGTTGGGAGCCGTCGGGCTTCGGTACCAACACGATGGGGCTTCGCCACTCGCTGTGCGATGGTTCCATCACGCCCAGGTCCAGCATCGCCCGTACTTCCTCATCCACGGCGCCTCTCCGGTGATAAGGCAAGGGTCTGGTCGCGCCGCGAATCACCACCCCCGGCTCCGTTTGGATCCTATGGTACACCAGGGAGGTGGCTCCTGGTTGGGCAGTGAAGGTGTGACGGAATGCTCGTAGGAGGCACCGGGTTTGCTTGAGTTGTTCCTCCGTCAGGGTCTCCCCAAGTTGGGGTTCCTCAGGGTCCCGGGTATGGGCTACCTGGGGCCCTAGCTCGGGCTCTGGTGGGTAGGGGTTAATCAAAAGCCCTTCCCGTTCCCGCCAGGGCTTGAGCAGGTTGATGTGGTACTGCTGTATCCGCTTCTTCCGGTCGGGCTGGTCGATCTCATATGTAACCGGGCCCACTTTCCGGACCACCTCATATGGTCCTTGCCAGCGAGCCAGAACCTTCGACTCACTGGAGGGGAGAAGGAGTAATACCCGGTCTCCGGGTAAGAAGTCCCGTGCTTGGGCGTCCCGGTTGTAGGCCTGGGCTTGCGTCTCCTGGGCGGCTTTCAAATTCTCTTGGGCCCGGTCTCCAGCTTGCTTAAGACGCTCCTGGAGCTGGATCACGTACTTTAAGAGGCCCTGGGCCGGTGAGGGGGTTTGCTCCCAAGTTTCCCTCACTAGGTCCAATAGGCCTCGCGGTCGACAGCCGTAGAGCAGCTCGAACGGCGAGAATTTCGTCGACGCCTGGGGTCCCTCTCGGACCGCTAGGAGCAAGGGTGGGAGTAGCTGGTCCCATCGGCGAAGGTCCTCCGGGGGGAACTTACGGAGCATGTCTTTTAAGGTCTGGTTAAACCTCTCGACCAGCCCGTCCGTCTGGGGATGATAGACTGACGTTCGCAGTTGCTTGACCCCCAGAAGCTCACACACCTGGCAGAGCAACCGCGACGTAAAGTTTGTCCCTTGATCCGTGAGGATCTCGCGGGGTAGGCCGACACGGGCAAAAATCTTCACTAGCTCATCAGCGATGGTGCGGGCTGTAATGTTCCGGAGGGGAATTGCCTCGGGGAACCGGGTAGCATAGTCTAACATCACCAAGATGTATTGAAACCCTGCACTGCTTTTGGGAAGGGGCCCCACCAGGTCCATGGCCACGCGCTCGAAGGGTGTCTCAATCAGGGGCATCGGGATCAACGGGGCCTTGGGAATCCGGGCCGGGGCGGCCAACTGGCAGCGCGGGCAGGAATTACAGTAGTTCTTCACCTCCTGGTACACCCCTGGCCAGAAGAAGCGTCCCAAAATCCGGGCCAGGGTTTTCTCGTGACCAAGGTGCCCAGCCGCGGGGACGTCGTGGGCCAACTTCATGACGGACTGTCCATGACACCGGGGAACGAGGAGTTGGGTTCGGGTCTCCCCCGTGTGGGGGTCCCGCTCGACCCAATACAGGCGGTCTTGCCGCAACTCAAAGTGTGGCCACTGGGCCGCTCGACCGGGGTCGAGGACAGTCCCATTCGCCATGGCCAATTGTTTGTATACTCGCTGAAGTGTGGGGTCGGCCCGTTGGTCCCGGCAGAAGTCCGTGGTGGCCGAGGAATCCGTCGCCGCCCCTCGGGAAGCATCCTCTGGTTCTCCGGCCGAGCTGGTTGGCTCGGGGGTTTCCCTCTCCTCTCCTTCACTCTCGGGGGTCTCCCCTTCTAGGGCGGGCATGGCCCGCGGGTCGTCTCCTGCGTGCCGGCGGAGGATTGCTGGAAACTCCAGCCAGTCTCGGCCCAGGATCACGGGGTATGCCAGTCGTGGGACCAGTCCCACCACCATTGATCGGGTGACCCCCTCGATCGTCAGCTGGGCCCGGGTACTCAGGTAGGGCCGTACGTCTCCATGGATGCACTGCAGGCGAATTTCACCCAATCGGGCGTCAGCCAGGGGACCGAAGCGTTGGCGGACTAGCGTCTGTCCGCAGCCCGAGTCGAGGAGGGCCACCGTCGCGTATCCTTCAAGGACCACCGGCACGGTGATCTTAGCCGCCTGGGAAGGACGGGCCCGAGCCTCCCCTGCACAGACCTGGCCAAAGGTACACTCCAGCCCTGGGCAATCCCGCTGGAGATGGCCGTACTCCCCGCAGGAGAAACAGGGCCCCAGGGTGGCCCACCCCGTCCGGGGCCGGACGCCGGGGGGGGTGTCCCGGCGGACTTCGGTGGTCTTTTTGCCCTATGGGGGTCGGGGTCCGAGCGGGTCGCCCGGGTGCCACCGGGGCCCGAGTCCAACCCTCGGCTCCCCGGGAAGAAATCCGTGAATCCGCTCGAGCGAGTGTTCCTTTCTTCTTGGGGGTAGGGCGCTCCGCCCCGGGTGGGGGCCCTCGGAGTCCCAGGCCTATCGGCGTGTCAGCCGCAAGGAAGTCCTCCATTAGGGACACGGCGGCGGTCAGGGTCGCTGGTAGGTGCCGGAGGACCCAGGCCCGCCCCCGTGGTGGAAGAACATGGGTGAACTGCTCTAGCAGCACCTGTTCCATTACCTCCTCCGATGTTCAGTGCTCGGGTTGTAACCTGCTTGCAGGTTTCCCGGAGTTCCTGGGCCACCTGCCGAGGTCGGGCCCCCGTGGGGTAGGTCAGACTCCTAAACCGCTGCCGGAAAGTCTCGGGGTTCACATCCAGGGCATCAAGAATGGCAGCCTTTACTTGGCTGTAATCTTGGGCGGCTTCCACCGACAGGCCTCGGTAGACCATCTGCGCCGTCCCAGTCAGGTATGGGGCTAATATGGAGGCCCATAGCTCCGGGGCCCAACCGGCGACGACGGCCACCCGCTCGAAGGGGACGAGGAAGGCTTCGGGGTCATCGCCGGGCACCATTTTCGTCAGCCGGATCGGGGGGCTGGGCCACGTAGTCCTGGCTGCGCCTCCAGGCTGGGCAAGCGTCGCTGCGAGTTGCTGGAGACATTCCCGCTGGAACTCCTGCTGCTGGGTGACCAGGTCTTGCACGAGCTGGTTCCGCTGAGTTCCAAGCTGCTCCATGAGCTGCTGCTGCTGTTGCAGCTGCGCGGCCTGCTGCTCCCTTTGCTGTTGCAGCTGGGCCGCCTGCTGCCGCTCCTGGGTTTCTGTCACCAGGGCCAAGAGCTGGGACAGATCCATTTCTCGGGAGGGGGATCTTTCTCCCCCGGCCCCTCTCTCCCCGGAGTCGAGGGTTCGCGCCCACATCCTGGGCGGATCTCCTGGCTGGCTCGCCACGTGTAGTAGGTCCGGGGGTGGGGCTCGTCCCTTCCTGGGGCGCCTGAAAGCCAGGCCGCCCCGCTACAAAGCGAATAACAGTTAGGGCCCCGACCTTTGGGTAGGGGCTAAGCACCCAATTGATAGTTCAGGGCTTAGGCCCTTATGCAGGGGCTGAGCACACAAGTAACAGTTCAGGGCTCAGGCCCCTTGTGCAGAGACTGAGCACACAATTAACAGCTCCGGCCCTGGGTCAGGGCGGGGCAGCACACCAATAGTCAGTCAGTGGCCCAGGCCTTGTAGCAGGGGCTGGGTCAGTTTGGGTTAGCCCAGGCCCTAGGTCAGGGCAGGGCAGCCAACGGATAGTCTGTCAGGGGCCCAGGCCCCTTGGACAAGGAGGAGGAGAGACTGCCACCCGGCGTGGGGTGGCAGGGGGGAACACAGGCCCACCCACTCCACTGTGTTCCAGCCCGGGGCCCTATCCGCAGCAGTCCGCCTGCCGCGCGGTCAGTGGGGATCCTGACCGCAACACACTGACATGGGTTCGGGGTCTGCTATCCCCGGGCCACTTCCCATCTCCTCCTCCATGGGTACCTGCTCCTCCTGAGTTCCGTCTGCTAGGTCGCAGATCATGGGCTCCTCCGGGCCCCGAGCACCAGGTAGGTCTGTCGCTCCCTCTGGGCCCTCGGCGGGGGGAAGCTCAGACTCCTCCTCAGGATACCGGGCTCTCGGCAGGCTCGGCCAGTCCTCCTCAGGGTACCGGGCTCTCGGCAGGCTCGGCCAGTCCTCCTCAGGGTACCGGGCTCTCGGCAGGCTCAGGTCCGCGGGAGCTCGGGCACCAGCATCTGTCCTCTCCCGCTGCCGGCCAGCTACTGAGCGCTGGGGCCTGGCCTTTATACTTCCTGTCCCGCCCCTTGACTTCCGGGGGGCGGGGACAGGCCGCGGTGGCTCCGCCCACTCTGGCGGCTTTTCTGGCTCATCGCTTCCTGGGGCGCCTGGAAGCCAGGCCGCCCCGCTACAGGACCACAAGCTAAATATGAGTCAACAGCGTGATGCTGTTGCAAAAAAAGGAAATGTGATTCTGGGATGCATTAACAGGTGTGTTGTGAGCAAGACACGAGAAGTCATTCTTCTGCTCTACTTTGTGCTGGTTAGGCCTCAGCTGGAGTATTGTGTCCAGTTCTGGGCACCGCATTTCAAGAAAGATGTGGAGAAATTGGAGAGGGTCCAGAGAAGAGCAACAAGAATGATTAAAGGTCTAGATAATATGACCTATGAAGGAAGGCTGAAAGAATTGGGTTTGTTTAGTTTGGAAAAGAGAAGACTGAGAGGGGACGTGATAGCAGTTTTCAGGTATCTAAAAGGGTGTCATAAGGAGGTAGGAGAAAACTTGTTCATCTTAGCCTCTAAGGATAGAACAAGAAGCAATGGACTTAAACTGCAGCAAGGGAGGTTTAGGTTGGACATTAGGAAAAAGTTCCTAACTGTCAGGGTGGTTAAACATTGGAATAAACTGCCTAGGGAGGTTGTGGAATCTCCATCTCTGGAGATATTTAAGAGTAGGTTAGATAAATGTCTATCCGGGATGGTCTAGACAGTATTTGGTCCTGCCATGAGGGCAGGGGACTGGACTCAATGACCTCTCAAGGTCCCTTCCAGTCCTAGAGTCTATGAATCTAGGTGGCATCTCTGGGGAAATTCAGAGCATATAGCCTCCTCCCATAAGCCAGTGCAACAGCGAAGGTAGAGGTGGGATGTGTATGACAAAACCTCTGACTTTGGATTAAACAAAATCACTACAAGCCATGTGTTTTCTCATAGAATTGACAAGACCCCAACCAGAACAAAAAAGAATGTTAAACAGAAGACCCTCAATTTCAGTTATCGCTAATTTAATTCAATTAAAAACAATATATTTTGACCAGTGATTAATTTGGTCCAGAAATCCTGTAGTCCTTACTTTAAAGAATAATAGGGCAATATTTTAAGAGATCTAGAAAATGACCGAGTCTCATGTTGACATTTTCTGTTTGCCAAAGAAGTGGCAGTAACAAAATGAATTTGTGTTTCCAAGACCTGGGGACAGAAGGATATAACGGTGTAGGCAATATTTATCTTCAGAGACTCATAAAGGTGGGAAACGTATTAGGAAGTGCAGTTTCTGTCAGGGGAAGTCTCACTGTGCTAGAGCACCAACATAATAGTAAGGGAGAGAAAAAACAGCAAAGGGATAAGGTAGAGCACGTAATCGTGTATATTATAGATAAGTGCATGTAACTGCTTGCACCTTCCAATCCATATTGATTTGAGATTCTTGATGCACACCTAATCTTAGAGTATGCATACTCTTCAATTCCCTTCTCAATGCACATATAATCTCAGGACATGCATATTCTTCAATTCCTGCAGCCTCTACTCTCATTCTTCTCTTCCAATCCATGTAGCTTGAAGAAATTCTGGAGTTTAACTGCTGGTTTGGCATGATAGTGATAACCACAAGTCTCCAAAGTTTTAGCAACTAAATAATACCTTGGGGAAAAAAAGATAACAGACAATATATGTAATGTCTTTGACTTGGATCTGCAACTGTCAGTGTCTACCTGGTTATTATGCAAATGTGCACCTGGTTCCTTTGCTTTGTCATGGACACTAGTGTTAGAGCAAGTTATACAGGGACTTTACACATCATGTGGAGATTGTCATTGTGACTGTATCTGCCATGAACACAGGTAATGCAAGCTCTCCATCACACAGACAGTAATCATAAATTACTCCTGGGGGCATTCTGCACCAAAAAATTCTGAACACAGTATTTTAAAATTCTGCACAATTTGTCAAAATAACACTACATAATCACACCAGTTTCAATTATTTTGGTAATTTATTTCAAAATACTTGTCAGCAAGTACATCTGTAACAATACAGACACACACAAAAATGCCCCCAGGAATAGAGTTAAAGAAACCCCTATGAAAACCCCATTCCTGTTTCTCTGTAGCCCCCGAGCTCAGCCAGGGGGCCAGATGCCCACAACCCCTTCCCCCCAGAGCCCAGGGATACAGAGGGAGAAACAGCCTGATGCTTGGTACCAGGCTTGCATGGAGTTTCCTGCACACTGCCCTTTCCTTCCTTCAGGGCATGCTGGGAACCAGGGGCGGCTCCAGGCACCAGCGCAGCAAGTGCGTGCCTGGGGCGCCAAGCCGCGGGGGGGCGGCGCGCCATGAGGGCAGCAGTCAGGCAGCCTTCGGCAGCTTGCCTGAGGGAGGTCCCGTGGCTTCGGCAGCAATTTGGAGGTGGGTATGCAGAAGGTGCAGGACCAGCGGATCACCCGCAGACAGGACCGGCACCAGCTTAACAAGCAGGTGCTTGGGGCAGTCAAGGGAGAGGGGCAGCATGTGCGGCAATTCGGGGGTGGCAGGTCCCTCACTCCCTCTAGGAGCGAACTGCCGCTGCCGATCGTGGCTTTTTTTTCTCTTTTTTCCCCCCCAATTGCCACCACCAGTCGCGATTGCAATCACGGCTTTTTTTGCTTGGGGCGGCAGAAATGCTGGAGCTGGCCCTGCCCGCAGAAAGTCCACCGAATCCTCGTGACCAGAGGACTGCCTGCAGGCATGCTCCCGCAGGCATGCTTGGGGTGGCAAAAAACATAGAGCCACCCCTGCAGGGAACAGCAACTGCCAGGAACCCTCTAGCTCCCTCTCCCTTCCCCAGCAGTGTCTTCTCTGTGCAAACTGGGCTCTGCTGGGTCCAGTGGCCCCTAGTGGCAGCTAGTGGCTAAATCAATGGAAGAATTCTTCTGTGGACTTGGTAGGTGTCTATACTGGGACGTAGGTTGGCTTACCGTGTCTCTCAGGGGTGTTGTAGTAACCAGGCAAGGTACTAACAAACTTCAACAGGACTTTATTTTTAACGTGGAAATCTCTTTACCAAGCTGCTGCTGCACCCTCAGTAGCTCTCACTCAGCCTCCTCAACTCTTCCCCCTCCTCCTTCCTGTTTCCTGTCCTTTCAGACTTCCAACAGCTAGTGCTCCCAGTTTTAATAATTACAAGCAACATCTAAACACCACAGGTGTGAGTGATGTAGCTAGGTTGACTTGTGTTAGGTGTGGAGCAGGCCTAAGAAGGCTCTTGCAGGGCCCTGAGTCAGCATGAGAAGGCACCAGTGGGGAAGGGCTGTAGAGAAGGACAAACTACAGGGGGGAGATGCAGGTTTAAAAAACTAATGTAAGTGGAGGATTCTCTGTAACTTGAAGTCTTTAAACCGTGATTTGAGCACGTCAGTAACTCAGCCAGAGGTTAGAGGTCTATTACAAGAGTGGGTGGGTGAGGTTCTGTAGCCTGCAACGTGTAGGAGGTCAGACTAGATGATCATGATGGTTTCTTCTGACCTTAAAGTATCTGTCTATAAGACAGACCCTCAGGGAGAAGCTGAAACTGGGATGAGGAATGTTCCATTTTGAAGGACTTTGTGTTATATTGGCTTATCAGGACAGAGACCCTGAACTGGGGTTGGAACCTGGAAGGCCAGTGATCTGAGGACTGAATAAATTGGACCCCAGGTGGGGAATGTTTAATTTCATTTGGCTTGTGTGGAGTTTGTTTAAAGAAGCCCTGAAGAAGATGAAACCGAGGCAGGGCACTGCAGAGGCATCCTTGACCAGGACAGGGTGCTCAGGAGGCAGTTAACCCTATTTCAGGACTCTACGCTGTAAAATTATAAAAAAAAAATTGGCAGGGAAATTCAGGGGCAAGCAGAGGACCTGAAATTATTTTTAACTCACTTTTTTTTTTTTTTTTGTAATTGACTAGATTTCAAGTTGGTGTCCCTTTACAAGATCTTGTCTTTTATCATGTCAATTTTTTCCATGGCATTTTACATTTGGGTAAACTAAACATTGTATTCTTTAAGCATTGTTGTTCCTTATTTACTTAAAATTATTTAATTAAATTTCCCTGTTTGTCCGGTGCATGGAAAATATTATTTGACTTGGTTTGGTTTCTTAACATTTTTGTACACAGCCCACATTATGATGTTCTATGCTGTACAAAAGTGAAATTAAAAAAATCAATGTCTGTTTTGATAGAATGTTCATTACCATGGTATGTGAGAGCTTGAGAAAAGAAGAAAACAGATACAGATTTGGTATAAATATGTATTCAAGACACAAACTTTGAGATATATTAAAAGGTGTAAAAATAAGGATTACATGAAAATATTATAAAAGACTAAAATGACTGAAAGCCTGACAATTCAAAGTTAAGGAAATATAGAAAATTGATAAGGGAAGCAAAGGGCCACAAGAGGAAATCTATAGCCAGCAGTGTTAAGGATAATAAGGAGTTTCCTAAGAGTATAAGGAACAAAAAGAATCCTAACAATGGTATTGGTCCATCAGTAGATGGAAATGGTAGAACTATCAATAATAATTCAGAAGAGTTCAAAAAATATTTCTGCTCTGTATTTGGAGGAAAAACAAATGATGTCAATCCATGCGTTAACTCTTTCAATTCCACTAGTATATCAGGAGGATGTTAAACAGCAGCTTGTAAAGTTAAACATAGTTATATTAACATTTCCAGATATTCTTGGATGCAAGTTTTTAAGAGTTGGCTGAGGAGCTGGCTGCAGTGTTAATGCTGATTTTCAATAAGAATTGGAACACTGGGGAAGTTCCAGAAGATGGGAAGAAAGCGAATGTTGTGCCAATATTTAAAAACAGTGAATGGGATGACCTGGGTAATTATAGGCTTGTCAGTCTGACTTTGATCCCAGGCAAGATAATGGAGAGGCTGTTATGAGACTTCATTAATAAAGAAGTAAAGGAGGGTAATATAATTTAATGCTAATCAACATGGGTGTATGGAAAATAGTTTGAAGGATCTAACGTATCTTTTTTGATGAGATTACAGGTTCATTAATAAAGATAATAGTGTCAATGTAATATATTTGGACTTCTGTAAGGCAGTTGACTTGGACCCCTTTGGAAAGCTTAGACATAGTCTGTAGACCCCAGGTTGAAAACCACTGTACTAGAGGATCACAGTGGTCCTTTCTGCCTTGGGAATAGGAAGGTTGACAGGACTTGAAAATTTACTAGACACCTAATAGCCACAGGCTAATATAAAAAAAATGTTAAACATACCCACTAGCGAGATCCAGGGGCTTCTGAGCTGCACTACAGACTGAGCGCATACTCTGAGTGTGCTTGGATTCCTACAAGAATGCTGTCCTTTGAACCAACTCAGGGGGCTCCATCTTCTAGTTAGAGGCTGATATGGAAGAAGTCTGTTATTAAAGATGAAACCTCTCTCTTGCTGCAATAGTACAGGAGGAGGTCTTTCTCTCTTTTCTTTGCTCCTTCACTACTCTGTCCCCCTCAGTCTTCTGGCTGTTGTGAGGGGATGAGGTCTCTGATATTCTACCCTTCCCGCCCCAGCTTCCATTTTCTAGATCCTCATACTCCATGAGTAACTCAAACGCCTGCTTCTCCTGCTGCCCATAGCCTTCCCAATACAATAGAACCTCAGAGTTCCAATACCTTGGGAATGGAGGTTGTTCGTAACTCTGAACAAAATATTAGGGTTGTTCTTTCAAAAATTTACAACTGACCATTGACTTTATACAGCTTAGAAATTTTACTATGCAGAAGAAAAATTCTGCTTTTAACCATCTTAATTTAAATGAAAGAAGCACAGAACCAGTTTCCTTACCTGGCAACATCTTTTTTTTTCTTTCCTTTTTTTTATTTGTTTACATTAACACAGTACTGTACTTGCTTTTGTATTTTTCTGCTGCCTGATTTGCATACTTCTGGTTCCAAATGAGGTGTGTGGTTGACTGGTCAGTTCATAACTCTGAGGTTCTACTGTAGGTAGCAGAATTAATTGGACTTGATTCTTGTCAGTTTCTCTACTGCCCATAAGGTTCTGAATACTAGATTTCTGACCAGAGTCTTATGTATTTCATTCTAGTACTGTTTGGGAAAGCTACAAGCTGCTGGAGAGACACAGGATCTGCCTAGTCACAAACTCATTAAGACAATACTTCATCTGGTCACATTTAGAAACTTTTATCTGTAACCATAAAAGCTTAAAAAAATTTAAATTAAATGCTGCAGAAATTGATGTCTGGTGTCCTCCCCACTACACACACAGAGAGAGAAATATGGAAAAGAAGGTTTTCTATTCACCATTGGAAAGTAGCAATTGGCAACCATCTTGAACAACTTAGTCAGAAGAGTTTATAAAATTCACCAGCTGTGTCTGCGGAGTTTGTAACTTCTTTGAACCCAAGCAGTTTGCCTGATGTTTACATACTCCACTTTCTGTGCCAGCCCAGTTTGTAACTTTTGAACTAAAACAGTTCAGTTAGAAAAGCTTACAATTTCTGCCAATGTATAGTTTCTAAACTATTCCAGATCTTTAGTAAACCAAGACTGACAAACTATTCAAAACTCCATTGCAAATCTCTCACAACTATTGATCTTATCCAAAATAGTCCTATATACTGGATCTCATCAAGGGGTCATGAATAAAGCACATCTGAAATTTCTATTCCAGATCATTTATCATACATAGCTTTAGGAAAAAATAGATTCATTTCACATCTCGAATATTTTTCTAATTGATCAAAATCATATAACACTTTGTTGAAAGTTTGCCCCCCAAAAACAAAACTTTTCAGGGAGTGGCCAACACCTGTAAAAGTTCAACCTGGACTGCTAGGAAAAGCCAGCCAATGCTGTAGCTCTGTAATATATGGAATATTATATACTACTGGGGGAACTATGAACCACTGTGCATGTGCAGAATTTGTCTCCCACAGATATCTTTCCTTCCCTACAGAAAAATGACTTTCTGATGGGGAAGCAAAGGGAAGATGCAAGAGCAGTCACATGACCCTTCCTAGCAGTATGTTTTGAGGGCCCAGAACAGGCCACAGAGAGGCAAATCACTGTGGGGCAGGAAGTGGGATTGGGGAAGACCCAGCCGGTGCCTCCTACCCTGAGTCAGGCTCAGCTGTAAGTCCAGGCTGGGCTGGGGAACACAGGACTTCCTCTTCCCCTGAACGGCATCCAGGGCTGGGTCAGACCCACCCCAGATTTCTCCCCTGGCTGCAGGTAGCTCTGCAAAGTCCCCCAGCTCCTTCTTCCTACCCCCATCACTCCTCTGCTGCAGGGAGATGGATCCCTGTACATGGAGCTGCTCCTCTGTGCATCCAGACCCCCTCATACCCAGATTCTCCTGCTGAGCCTCACGAACACACTCCAGACCCTCCCACTGAGCCTCACCCCCCCCACATTCAAAACCCCCCCACCAAGCCCCACTCCCCCTGCACTTGGACCACCCCCTACTGAGACCCCCACACTGCTGAGCCCCAACCACCTTCACCTGGACTCCCCTGCAAAGTCCCATTACCATTGCACCCAGAACCCCCCCACAAGCCCCTGTGCATCCAGATCCCCCATTGAGCTGCCCACACCCAGATTATCTCACACAAAACCCTCTCAACCCACACCTGGATCCCCCCACACTAAGCCCCTCCACACTTGGATCCTGCCTTGCTGAACCTGCCTGCCCACACCTGATGCATCTGGCACAGATGGGCAAGTCCCTGGGGTGTTTCTGGGGCAGGCCTGGTCCTTGTGCTGTGTCAGGGTTGGGTGCAGCCTCACCACTGAGTCCATGTCCTAGGGGGAGCTGCATAGTGATCTCCCATCTCTGTGCTGCCAGTGGCCTGTGCTTTGCAATGCTGTGCTGGAGCCTCCACATTTATTTGACAAATAAAATTTGCAGAATTTTTCAGAATTTTAAAATATTGTGTGCAGAATTTTTAATTATTTGACATAGAATCCCCTCAGGAGTAATTACAATGAACTTTTCATTTCCATTTCTTTGGGAACAAGAAAAGCTCACCCATCACATTGTGATTAATATTCCTAGAAAGCAAAAGCACTGTAGTATACTGTATATGTAATATGTTCTAAAAAAATTATGTATGTTTTGAAGAAATAAATGTTTCTATATATCAATAGCTGAATTGTCTCAGCTGGAGATGCTGCTCCTTCCCAGCAGGCGTCCTGGTTGATAATGTAAATAAGGACTGAAAGAACTGGATTTGCCATTAGAAAGAACTGGAAAGTTTCAAAGTTATTATAAGGGAATTTCTAAAATTAAAAAAGAAAAATGTGCATAAGAGTTGCTTATACTATATGACTATATTGCAATATTACTATATGAACCATGCTGTATAAATTATTGGTGGAAACCTTACCAAAAAAAGGAGAGTGGGTCTTAAATAGAGTTTGTTTGACTTCACACCAGTCTATATTTACACCTCTCTATATATCTTTACAGCTATTCTGTTTCTTGTACATTAAACCCCAAATTTTTGTTTACTTCTACGGGGGAGGAGGAAAGGAGATCTTCCATATTCTTGTTCAAGCCATGAAGATTTCTCCAAATCCCCTTTTTTAAACTACCCATACTCAAAGCCCTGTATCATGACCATTTTCTTCCTGGCCAAATTCTGTCTGGGAAGCCACACCCTTCCTTAACTGGATAAAGAAGTCATGGTTCAGCAATGTGAAACACTATGTACTCTCAAAGAATGAGAATGATTTCCCAGCACTCTGGGGACTTGCTACTCAGGGAAGTGAAAAATCATGGACTATGAACACTCCTGCAAGTCAGTGCAGGTCAGTTACATTACCAGTAGGCCCAAACCCACATTTAAAAAAAACATAATATTTATCAGACTAAATGATTAGTGTATTTATTTGGCAATCTGACAAAGATGATCAGCCAAATGCTCCTGAAACCTACAGAAACCTTTTGGCTACTGGCTCCACACATAGCTATTGGAAAACTTTTGTTTAGTGTTAAATTAGCTATTTCATAGAATCATAGAAGATTAGGGTTGGAAGAGACCTCAGGAGGTCATCCAGTCCAACCCCAACTAAATAATCCCAGCCAGGGCTTTGTCAAGCCAGGCCATAAAAATTTCTAAGGGTGGAGGTTCCAACACCTCCCTAGGTAACGCATTCCATCCTAAACGCAGGACTCATCAGATTTCTTTCAGCTCAATTCTCCAATTTGCCTTGATCACTCTGGACCCTATCCCTACCCTCCAGCATATCTAACTCTTCCCCCACCTTAGTGTCATCTGCAAACTTGCTGAGGGTGCAATCCATCCCATCATCCAGATCATTAATGAAGATGGAGCAGCGAACAGCAGAGGCTAACAGAGGGAGTTTGCCTGGGAGCTGTATGAGAGGAGGTACACTAAGTGCTGCATTAGGGGGGCTGTGTTGGTGAGTATCTGAGTGTCTGCTGCTGGGACAGTTGGTCAGTTTGACCGTGTGCTTGATTGCTTGTTTGTTTGAAAAGTGTGAATTGGGAGTGCTTTGTTCCAGGAGGGCCTTGAGTGGGCTTGACTGGTATATAAGGGCAGTCAGCAGCGAACCAGCTGAGCGGCGAACAGCAGAGGCTAACAGAGGGAGTTTGCCTGGGGAGAGCTCACTGAGGCTTTCATCTGCAGGTTCCTCTGAGTAGTTCCTGCAACAGTTGAGGAAGCTCTTAAGAGGACGGTGATATGGAAGGTGAGCGATCAGCTGTTGTAACCTGCACAGGTTGTGCCATGTTTGTCTTTCTTCCACAGGACAGAAGCGACTTTGTCTGTACAAAGTGCAAGCTGGTCTCCATGTTGGAAGAGAAGGTTCGAGGGCTGGAGAAATGAGTATCGACTCTGCGTTGCATAAGGGAAGATGAAGATTTCCTGGACAGACGTCAGGAGATGCTTCTACGGCCACAATATTCTGAAGATTCAGAGCAGGGACAGAAGGATTGTGAAGAGGTTTGGCAGCATGTGACCTCCAGAAGGAGAAAGAGGAGCATCCATGCACCAGCAATGGAGATACAGGTGAGCAATCGTTTCCATGTTCTCTCTACAGGTACTAATGAGGAGAGTGGACTAGATGACCCACCTGAGGAAAAGGAGCAGAAGGAGATTCCATCGATTGGAAGGCAAAAGATGCACTGTCCTAGGGATGGGGGTTCCACGTCCACCACTCCCAAGAGGAGGAGGAGGGTGGTGGTGGTCGGGGACTCCCTCCTCACGGGGACTGAGTCATCTATCTGCCGCCCTGACCAGGGAAAAACGAGAGGTCTGCTGCTTGCCAGGAGCTAGGATACACGATGTGACGGAGAGACTGCCGAGACTCATCAAGCCCTCGGATCGCTACCCCTTCCTGCTTCTCCACAAGTCCATGGACGTGCACAAGTCCATGGGGCCGGATGCGCTGCATCCGAGGGTGCTAAAGGAGTTGGTGGATGAGATTGCAGAGCCATTAGCCATTATTTTTGAAAACTCATGGCGACCGGGGGAGGTCCTGGATGACTGGAAAAAGGCTAATGTAGTGCCCATCTTTAAAAAAGGGAAGAAGGAGGATCCGGGGAACTACAGGCCAGTCAGCCTCACCTCCCTGGAAAAATCATGGAGCAGGTCCTCAAGGAATCAATTATGAAACACTTAGAGGAGAGGAAAGTGATCAGGAACAGTCAGCATGGATTTACCAAGGGCAAGTCATGCCTGACTAACCTAATTGCCTTCTATGATGAGATAACTGGCTCTGTGGATGAGGGGAAAGCAGTGGATGTGTTATTCCTTGACCTTAGCAAAGCTTTTGATACGGTCTCCCACAGTATTCTTGCCAGCAATTTAAAGACGTATGGGCTGGATTAATGGACTATAAGGTGGATAGAAAACTGGCTAGATCGTCGGGCTCAATGGGTAGTGATCAACAGCTCCATGTCTAGTTGGCAGCCGGTTTCAAGTGGAGTGCCTCAACGGTCGGTCCTGGGGCCGGTTTTGTTCAATATCTTCATTAATGATCTGGAGGATGGCGTGGACTGCACTCTCAGCAAGTTTGTAGATGACACTAAACTGGGAGGAGTGGTAGATACGCTGGACGGTAGGGATAGGATACAGAGGGACCTAGACAAATGGGGCCAAAAGAAACCTGATGAGGTTCAACAAGGACAAGTGCAGAGTCCTGCACTTAGGACAGAAGAATCCCATGCACTGTTACAGACTAGGGACCGAATGGCTAGGAAGCAGTTCTACAGAAAAGGTCCTAGGGGTTACAGTGGATGAGAAGCTGGATATGAGTCAACAGTGTGCCCTTGTTGTCAAGAAGGCGAATGGCATTTTGGGCTGTATAAGTAGGGGCATTGCCAGCAGATCAAGGGACGTGATCATTCCCTTCTATTCGACATTGGTGAGGCCTCATCTGGAGTACTGTGTCCAGTTTTGGGCCCCACACTACAAGAAGGATGTGGAAAAATTGGAAAGAGTCCAACGGAGGGCAACAAAAATGATTAGGGGGCTGGAGCACATGACTTATGAGGAGAGGCTGAGGGAACTGGGATTGTTTAGTCTGCAGAAGAGAAGAATAGGGGGTGATTTGATAGCTGCTTTGATAGCTGCTTTCAACTACCTAAAATGGGATTCCAAAGAGGATGGCTCTAGACTGTTCTCAGTGGTACCTGATGACAGAACAAGGAGTAATGGTCTCAAGTTGTAGCCGGGGAGGTCTATGTTGGATATTAGGAAAAACTTTTTCACTGGGAGGGTGGTGAAGCACTGGAATGGGTTACCTAGGAAGGTGGTGGAATCTCCTTCCTTAGAGGTTTTTAAGGTCAGGCTTGACAAAGCCCTGGCTGGGATGATTTAGTTGGGATTTGGTCCTGCTTTGAGCAGAGGGTTGGACTAGATGACCTCCTGAGGTCCCTTCCAACCCTGATATTCTATGGTTCTATGATCTAACACAGCTAAATTCAACCTAAACTCATAGTGTACCAGGGCCAAGAGAGCTGGCTGTATTTTAAAGAAGCTTTATTGAGGGCACAAGAACAAACCATCCCAGTGTGCAGAAAGAATAGCAAATATGTCAGGCGACCAGCTTGGCTTAACAGAGAAATCTTCAGTGAGTTTAAACACAAAAAGGAAGATTATAAGAAGTGGAAACTTGGACAGATGACTAGGGAGGAGTACAGAGATATTGCTCAAGCATGCAGGGGTGTAATCAGGAAGGCCAAAGCACAATTGGAGTTGCAGCTAGCAAGGGACGTGAAGGGTAACAAGAAGGGTTTCTTCGGGTATGTTAGCAACAGGAAGAAGGTTAGGGAAAGTGTGGGACCCTTACTGAATGGGGGAGGCAACCTAGTGACAGATGTTGTGGAAAAAGCTGAAGTACTCAATGCTTTTTTTGCCTCGGTCTTCACAGACAAGGTTAACTCCCAGATTGTTGCACTGGGCACCACAGTATGGGGAGGAGGTGAGCAGTACTCAGTAGTGAAAGAACAAGTTAAGGACTATTTATAAAAGCTGGACATGCACAAGTCTATGGGGCCGGATCTAATGCCTGCGAGGGTGCTGAGGGAGTTGGCTGATGTGATTGCAGAGCCACTGACAATTATCTTTGAAAACTCGTGGCAATCGGGAGAGGTCCTGGACAATTGGAAAAAGGCAAATATAGTGCCCATCTTTAAAAAAAGGGAAGAAGGAGAATCCGGGGAACTACAGACTGGTCACCCTCACCTCAGTCCCTGGAAAAATCATGGAGCAGGTCCTCAAGGAATCCATTTTGAAGCACTTGGAGGAGAGGAAAGTGATCAGGAACAGTCAACATGGATTCACCAAGGGTAAGTCGTGCCTGACCAACCTGATTGCCTTCTATGATGAGATAAGTGGCTCTGTGGATATGGGGAAAGCGGTGGATGTGATTGTGATGCTCTGAACCTCAGGGGAACACCAAGTACCCCCATGTTCATCCTTGTAAAATGATTGTGTGGTATCCAGTTCAAAGTTCGTCATGTTGGGTGTCTTCGAAAGGCTCATGATGCACTGAGCATTGTTGTTATACTGATGTTATAGTAATTGTTATTACAGTAATGTTATAGGTTATAATTTCATGTGTATAGTTATGAGGCTGAAAATGTGTCTTCATGGCTTAAAATAAGCCCAGGCAAAAACTCTCCAAGAGCAGAGAGGCAGTTCACACCTCATCATGGCATGTATGGGACAAACCCATGGACTTGTGCACGTCCAGTTTTTCTAAATAGTCCCGAACCACTTCTTTCCCCACAGAGGGCTGGTCACCTTCTCCCCATATTGTGCTGCCCAGTGCAGCAGTCTGGGAGCTGACCTTGTTCGTGAAGACAGAGGCAAAAAAATCATTGAGTACATTAGCTTTTTCCACATCCTCGGTCACTAGGTTGCCTCCCTCATTCAGTAAGGGGCCCACACTTTCCTTGACTTTCTTCTTGTTGCTAACATACCTGAAGAAACCCTTCTCATTACTCTTAATATCTCTTGCTAGCTGCAACTCCAAGTGTGATTTGGCCTTCCTGATTTCACTCCTGCATGCCTGAGCAATATTTTTATACTCCTCCCTGGTCATTTGTCCAATCTTCCACTTCTTGTAAGATTGATATAACCCTGCACCCGTCCACACGACAAAGCCATTTTTGTCCACTTTGGGTACATCTACACTATGGGATTAATCCAAATTTAGAATTTGATTTTTGGCAACTGATTGTATAAAGTCGAGTGTATGCGGCCACACTAAGCACATTAATTAGGTGGTGTGCGTCCATGTACTGAGGCTAGTGTCGACTTCCGGAGCGTTGCACTGTGGGTAGCTATCCCATAGCTATCCCATAGTTCCCGCAGTCTGCTCCGCCCATTGGAATTCTGAGTTGAGATCCCAATGCATGATGGTGCCAAAAAACATTGTCGCGGGTGGTTCTGGGTACATCCTCCCCCTCCCTCCGTGAAAGCAATGGCAGACAACCTTTTTGCATCTTTTTCCTGGGTGAACAGTGCAGACGCCATACCGCGGCAAGCATGGAGCCTGCTCAGCTCAAGACAGCAGTCATGAACACCTTGCGCGTAATCGTGCAGTTTATGCTGAACCAGAACCTGCAAAACCAGGCGATGAGGAGTAGGTTAAGGCAGCACGGCGACGAGAGTGATGAGGACATGGACATGGAATTCTATCAAACCGTGGGCCCCGGCGCTTTGGAGATCATGCTGTTAATGGGGCAGGTTCTAGCCGTGGAACGCCGATTCTGGGCCCGGGAAACAAGCACAGACTGGTGGGACTGCATAGTGTTGCAGGTGTGGGACGATTCCCAGTGGCTGCGAAACTTTTGCATACATAAGGGCACTTTCATGGAACTTTGTTACTTGCTTTCCCCTGCCCTGAAGCGCAGCTGCGGGAGGGAGGGGAAAAAAGGGAGAGAAGTATTTAAAAAGATACATTTTACAGAACAATGCTTATACTCTTTCACGGTGAACAACACTATTCACATTACATGACATTACATTACATAGCACATGTGATTTCGGTACAAGGTCTCATTTTGCATCTTAATATTGAGTGCCTGCGGCTTTGGTGTTAGAGATCACAGACGCAGGTCTGGGCAACAGAATTCGGCTTGCATGCGGCCATGGTAAGCCATTGTCTTTCGGCTTTTGCAGCCTTAAAGCAGCGCCTCCTTTCCCACATACCAAGCAAAGCCCGTTGAGTGCTGTGGTTTTCCTGTTAACGTGCAGCAGCAGAAACCAAACTTAACCCCCCTCATCGAATTCTCTGGGATGATCGTTTTCTCCCTCCCCCACACTGCGTGGCTGGTATCAGGGAAGATCCCTGCTAGCCAAATGTGAAACGCTCAGCGCCATTGATTACCCCTCCCCCCTCCCCCCCGCTTGGCTAACTGCAGGGAAGGATTTATTTTCAGCCACAAGCAAACAGCCCAGTAGGAATGGCCACCTCTGTCCCCTTAATTAAATTCCCGTATTTCAACCAGGTTACCATGAACAATATCACTCTCCTGAGGATAACACAGTGAAATAAGGAACGGATGTTGCTTGAATGCCAGCAAACACCGGGACCATACGCTGCCAGGCTTTGTCATGCAATGATACCAGATTACTTGCTACTAGCATGGCGTGGTCAAGTGTCCTACCATGGAGGACGGAATAAGGCTGCACTGCCCAGAAACCTTGTGGAAAGGCTTTTAGAGTACCTCCAGGAGAGCTTCATGGAGATATCCCTGGATGATTTCCGCTCCATCCCCAGACACGTTAACAGACTTTTCCAGTAGCTGTACTGTCCGCGAATGCATCCCAAGTCCTCAGGGCAAATTAATCATTAAAAAACGCTTACTTTTAAACCATAATTTTATATTTACAAAGGTACACTCACCGGAGGTCCCTTCCATGGCCTCATTGTCTGGGGGTTGGTCAGGCTGAGAAAAAGATCCTGGCTGTTGGGGAGAATGGAGTGCTGTGTGCTCTCCGCAAGCTCGTCGTCATCCTCCTCATCTTTCCCGTCCGCAGAATCCTCAGGCATGGCTGAGATTACCCCCTGCTCGGAATCCACAGTCAGAGGTGGGGTAGTGGTGGCGGCCCCCCCTAGAATTGCATGCAGCTCAGAGTAGAAGCGGCATGTCTGCGGCTCTGACCCGGACCTTCCATTTACCTCCTTTGTTTTTTGATAGGCTTGTCTGAGCTCCTTAACTTTCATGCAGCACTGTATTGAGTCCCTATTGTGGCCTCTCTCCATCATGCCCTTGGAGATTTTTTCAAAAGTTTTGGTATTTCATCTTTTGGAACGTAGTTCTGCTAGCACGGAATCCTCTCCCCAAATAGTGATCAGATCCAGTACCTCTCATACAGTCCATGCTGGTGCTCTTTTTCGATTCTTGGACTGCCTGGTTACCTGTGCTGATGAGCTCTGCGTGGTCACCTGTGCTCTCCATGCTGGGCAAACAGGATATGCAATTCAAAAGTTCGCGGGGCTTTTCCTGTCTACCTGGCCAGTGCATCCAAGTTCAGATTGCTGTCCAGAGCGGTCACAATGGTGCACTATGGGATAGGTCCCGGAGGCCAATACCGTCTAATTGCAGCCACACTAACCCTAATTTGAAATGGCAATGTCGATTTCGGCGCTACTCCCCTCATCGGGGAGGAGTACCGAAATCGATTTTAAGAGCCTTTATTTCAAAGTAAATGGCTTCGTTGTGTGGACGGGTGCAGGGTTAATTCGATTTAACGCTGCTAAATTCGAACTAAACTCATAGTGTAGACCAGGCCTTAAATCGATTTCTGTACTCCTCCCCGACGAGGGAATTAGCACTGAAATCGACTCTGCTGGGCCGAATTTGGGGTAGTGTGGACGCAATTCAATGGTATTGGCCTCCGGGAGCTATCCCAGAGTGCTCCATTGTGACTGCTCTGGACAGCACTCTCAACTCAGATGCACTGGCCAGGTAGACAGGAAAAGCCTCACAAACTTTTGAATTTCATTTCCTGTTTGGCCAGCATAGCGAGCTGATCAGCACAGGTGACCATGCAGAGCTCATCAGCACAGGTGACCATGGAGTCCCAGAATCGCAAAAGAGCTCTAGCATGGACCAAATGGGAGGTACTGCATCTGATCGCTGTATGGGGAGATGGATCTGTGCTATCCAAACTCCGTTCCAAAAGATGAAATGCCGGAATATTTGCTAGCAGTCATATTGCACCATCTGCCATCCGCAAGGCAAGGCAAGGGGATGCTGCTGTGTAGCGCTGCAGTACCGCATCTGCCAGCAGTACCCAGGAGACATGCGGTGACAGTGAGATGAGTGGGCTCCAGGCTTGCTGTGGTATGTCGTCTGCACGGGTAACCCAGGAAAAAAGGCGAGAAATGATTTTTTGCTGTTGCTTTCACGGAGGGAGGGACGGGGGGCCTGACAACATGTACCCAGAACCACCCGTGACAATGTTTTTGCCCCATCGGGCAGTGGGAGCTCAACCCAGAATTCCAATAGGCGGCAGAGACTGCGGGAACTGTGGGATAGCTACCACAGTGCAATGCTCCAAAAGTCGATGCTAGTCTCGGTACTGTAGACGCACACCGCCGACTTAATGCTCTTAGTGGGGACACACACAATCGACGGTATCAAATCGATTTCTAAAAAAATGACTTCTATTAAATTGACCTAATTTTGTAGTGTAGACATACCCTTGGACTCCTTTCCCTCTCATATTAGCCTCCAGGCATAGGTAGCAAGTTATATGGGCTCATGGTGCCTGGGCTCCAGCAATATTCCGGGCCCAGGAACCCAGCTCCACCAATGTTTGGGGCCAGGTCTCTCCCCTGGCC
The DNA here is from genome assembly GCF_027887155.1 of Malaclemys terrapin pileata. Taxonomy (NCBI): domain Eukaryota; kingdom Metazoa; phylum Chordata; order Testudines; family Emydidae; genus Malaclemys; species Malaclemys terrapin. The sequence continues at coordinate 48,618,068 of NC_071514.1, forward strand.
CCTCCTGCCACCATCACGTGCTTCCCCCGAGTGTCCCCCGGCCCCCACTTGCTGCCCCCCTGCCCCTTCCAGGGTCCCCGGAGCACAGCATCTCTGTCTCTCTGCTGCAGCTACATGCTGTCTCCTGCATCAACTGTTGCCACAGGGTCCTAGTGCCCCCCATCCACTACTGCCAGGGCAGGCTGACCCTGAGCCTGCCCTTCCCCCTCGGACCCTTTCATTTTCCAATGGGACTCTCGCCCCCTCTTCCCCCCGCCATCACTGCTCCTGTCCCATGCTGGACAAGGGGAAGCCCCACCCCTCACCCCCAGTGAGGCTACAGTGAGGGGCAGCAACAGGGGAGGAGGCACACATGTGATGGCAGCCCCCCCTGGCACTCACCGCAGAGGAGGCAAGGGGGCTTCCTGTACCTGAGAGGGGCCCTAGGAGCACATGCAGTGACAGTGGTGCAAGGTGAGTGTGGTGCAGAGGGAAAGTGGGGGGGCCCTCCCCCGGAGCTCGCTGCTGCCTGTGGGGAGAGGGCTGGGGGGAATCCTCCTCTCTGGCCCTTGCCCCGGGGCAGCCTGTCTGCACCCCAAACTCCTCATCCCCAGCCCTGTCCCACCCCAGAGCCCTCACCCCCTGTACCTCAACCGTCTGCCCCAGCCCTGAGCCCCTCCCACACCCCAAACCCCTCATCCCCAGCCCCATCCCAGAGCCCTCACCCCCTGTACCCCAACTCTCTGCCCTAGCCCTGAGCCCTCTCCCACACCCCAAACCCCTCATCCACAGCCCTCACCCCTGCACTCCAGCCCTCTGCCTGAGCCCCTCCCACACCCCACACCCTCATCACCAGCCCCACCCCAGAGCCCTCACATTTTTACATTATTTAAAAAAATATACAGTAACTCCTCACTTAATGTTGTAATTATGTTCCTGAAAAATGCTACTTTAAGTGAAAAGATGTTAAGCGAATCCAATTTCCCCATAAGAATTAATGTAAATGGGGGGTTAGGTTCCAGGGAATTTTTTTTTGCCAGACAAAAGACTATATTTTATATATATATATATATACACAGTATAAGTTTTAAACAAACAATTTAATACTGTACACAGTAATGATGATTGTGAAGCTTGGTTGAGGTGGTGGAGTCAGAGGGTGGGATATTTCCCAGGGAATGCCTTACTGCTAAATGATGAACTAGCACTCGGCTGAGCCCTCAGGGGTTAACACGTTGTTAATATAGCCTCACACTCTACAAGGCAGCACGAATAGGTGGGGGGGGGGAGAGAGACAGCATGGCAGAGAGAGACAGAGACACACACCCTGTGTATGAGAGAGAGACTTTGAGACAGCAGCTGCTGACAGCAAGCTCCCTCCATTCTGAGCCCTGTCATGTCCCCCCTGCTCTGTGGAGATGGGGGGCAGGAATGGGGGAGTGGGACACCCTGACAACAGCACCCTCTTCTCTCCCCCCCCCCCCCCGCACAGCAAGCAGGAGGCTCCTGGAGCAGCTCCAAGGCAGAAGGCAGGAACAGCACAGGGCAGTGGGTGGGAGGGACACCTGAACTGCCCAGCAATTGATAGCTTGCTGGGCGGCAGCTGCACAGGGAACTTAGGGGAGATGATGGGGAGGCTGTCAGCCCACCCTGGTTCCAAGCCCCCACCAGCTAGCTCCCATAGACTGCTCCTTCTTCAAGCAGTGGACAAAGCAGGCAGCTGCCAAACAACACTATAAGGGAGCATAGCGCAACTTTAAACGAGCATGTTCTTTAATTCAGAGGTTCTCAAACTGTGGTCCACAGACCACTACTGTCTGCGAGTTCCATTCAGATGGTCCGCGGATAGTTCCCTCTAAGGTGCACTCCTGGGTGGCCGCACATGAGAGAATGAAGGGGCACCCACCTAATTAGTGGAGCCACACAGGCGTGGCTCCTCTAATTAGGTGCCTGGACCCTGGAGAAGATGCACATGTAAGGTGAGGTGGTGACCTTGGGGGGTAGGTAGGAGGGGGTAGGTAGGAGGGGGCAGTAGTGTGAGAAGAGGGGGTTGGGGGAATTTGGGATGTGCAGGGTTACGGCGGCCAGAGAAAGAGGCTCAGGGCTGCAGCTGCTGGGGAGAGACCCCCTTCCTTTCCAGCCAGAGCTCAGAGGCTGCTGCGGTGGGGGAGAGAGGGAGTGAACCCCCCTTCTTCCCAGTCCCAGCTTGGGTGCTGCTGCAGCAGCAGAGAGAGGGCACATCCATCGCATTAGAAAGGTTAAGACTACTGATATTAAAATATGAGTTGTGTGCTTTTATGTGTAGAACAAAAAAAAAAGTTAATTATTATTTAGGGGTTTTTTTATATAGCACTTTTATCCAAAGTGCTTTACAATAGTTAGCTAACGGTACATACAACATTTGGAAAGATCATTAAGTGGTCCTCCAAGACCCTCAGCAATTTTCAAGTGGTCCACGGAAAAAAAAGTTTGAGAGCCAGTGCTCTAATTGATCAGCAACGTAGCAACAAAACAATGTTAACCGGGGTGACTTAAAGTGAGGAGTTACTGTATATTGGCTTACAAGGCAGGTGTGTGTGTGTGGGGTGGGGGGGTCAGGACTTGGACTTGTTCTGGGCACCACAAAAAATTATACAAACCTGCTGTCCCTGCCTCCAGGGGATCCTGCCCATCAGTTCCCTGAGGGAATCAAAGTTTGCCTTTCTGACTTTGGGTCTGTATTCTGCTGCTCTCCTTTCTTCCTTTTGTCAGGATCCTGAACTCAACCATCTCATGGTCATTGTTGCCCAGGCTGCCATGCACTTCTACTTCCCCTACCAATTCTTCCCTGTTTGTGAACAGCAGTTCAAGAGGAGCATGGCCCCTAGTTGGTTCCTCCAGCACTTGCACCAAGAAGTTGTCCCCAACACTCTCCAAAAACTAATATTTGAATAAAGCTAATGTTATTGAAAAGGTAACATAAGTACAGGGAATGCTTCACTAGACACCCAAATTGTTCTACTCTGTTTTTATAGTTTACAGACTGTAGTTGGCTTTTACTGTCAATAGTTTATACTCTTTCTTTATCTATATGATCAAACTCTCTTGACAGAAATACCTGTGCTCTTGCTATTTTGTTTGAGGTGAATGATATTGTTGACCTTTCACATTCTCATGGCAGATAAGTTTGCTTAAATGTTAAGATTCTGTAAAGAATAGTCACTGTAGCCCCGATCCCACTGTAGGCCCAATGTGTGCGTGATTGGTGAGCCTATGCAGAGCCCAATTAAAGGCTGCAGCAGCCTGCCTGTGTATTTTTGATTGCAGCATTGGGAATTATATTTGTTTCGTGCTTCTGAAGTGATAGAAGCACTTTCTCTAAAAAGCTTACAATACCTTTCAAATAGTCTTAAAATATATTAAAAGTGATTGGTAATAGAAAGAAAACAACTGTTTTCATGACTGAAAGGTAATTAGGTTCCTCGCTCTTCCTCTACTGTCTTGGGAAAGCATATTTTGCACTGAAATACTTGACACAATATCACAGAAACTGTATTTATAAGCTGGAAAGGCAACTAGAAACAGTAGAGAAAGTGATGAAAATACCTATGCAGGAAAACTGTAATTTATAGAATGGGCCTAATCTGAAAAATGACTGTAAAAAGGACTTTGGAAAGTTCCGTATTTGTTATCTTTCAATGATTCCAGATCAAATCCATTCCACCTACAAGATGGAACAATCCATGCAAATTCAGCCTAGTACCTGACACTCCAGCCAAGTTCTTTCCATCTCACACCTACTCACCGCTAATAAAGATTCTGTAGACCAAGTTCTCCCCTCAGTTACTGTTATGGATCCTTCAAATTGTATTCTCAGTAATACATGTGTAACCCTTCTGCCCATCTAAGTTGGCAGCAACAAGGGCCGGGTTCTGTATCTAGGGGTTCCGTTTCAATAACGCTGTCAAGGCTGTATCCCCACTTTGAACGTTAGGGTACAAATGTAGGGGCCTGCATGAAAACTTCTAAGCTTAACTACCAGCTTAGCTCTGGTTCTGCTGCCACCATTTCAAGGCTAATTTCCTTCCCTGGGAAGCCTTGAAAAACCTTCACCAATTCCCTGGTGAATACAGATCCAAACCCCTTGGATTTTAAAACAAGGAGAAATTAACCATTCCCCTCCTTCCTCCCACCAACTCCTGGTGAATCAAGATCCAAACCCCTTGGATCTTAAAACAAGGAAAAATCAATCAGGTTCTTAAAAAGAAGGCTTTTAATTAAAGAAAAAGGTAAAAATCATCTCTGTAAAATTAGTACGGAAATTAACCTTACAGGGTAATCAAACTTAAAGAGCTCAGAGGACTCCCCTCTAGTCTTAGGTTCAAAGTACAGCAAACAAAGATAAACACTCTAGTAAAAGGTACATTTACAAGTTGAGAAAACAAAGGAAAACTAACACGCCTTGCCTGGCTATTTACTTACAAGTTTGAAATAGGAGAGACTTGTTTAGAAAGATGTGGAGAACCTGGATTGATGTCTGGTCCCTCTCAGTCCCGAGAACGAACACCCTCAAACAAAGAACACAAACAAAAGCCTTCCCCCCCCCCCAAGATTTGAAAGTACCTTGTCCCCTTATTGGTCCTTTAGGTCAGATGCCAGCCAGGTTATCTGAGCTTCTTAACCCTTTACAGGGAAAAGGATTTTGGAGTCTCTGGCCAGGAGGGATTTTATAGTACTGTACACAGGACAGCTGTTACCCTTCCCTTTATAGTTATGACAAACGCAATGCAAAACCGGCTCGAGCCCCCACCCAGTGACCTGGGACAATTACATACCACCCCATGGGTGCCTCTAAGAGGCAATACTTCTCCTCTCGCAAGCACGGAGTCTGAGTGTATCAGAAAATGTTTAATAACATGAGGTAAACGACATCAGCATTAAATTGGAAAAACACCACAAACAGGATTCATAACACAAACCATGAGCAAAAAACCCACCCCAGCAAGTTGGGCTGTATCCTTTCCCTTGGGTTCTTGAAACCAGCAACCCAAGGATCACCAAAGTCCCAAAAGTCCAACAACCCCCCCAAAGTCTCTGTCCCTGGTCAGTGCAGCCCCAGAGTTTGGGGGGGCATGCAGGGTGTTAAGAGGCACCTTATGTGATCCAAGGCCGACGGGGTTCTGCCGCAGCCTTCACCACGAGCCACTCCACTCCACCAGCTGCCCCGTGAGCTGCTCCCGCCATCCCACGAACTGCTCTGGCAGCTGCTCCACTCTGCTCACCGACCTGTGAGCTGCTCAGCTCTGCTCCACTTCAGCCGTCCCTTGGGCTGCTCCCACAAGGCTCCGCTCTGCTCCCCGACCTGTGAGTCACTCAGCTCCACTCTGCTAGCTGCTCCGCCAGCCGCTTAGCAATATAGCTTCAGGCTCCCCCACTAGTTAACACAGCCTCAGTGATCTCAGCTCTTAATAACTTTAGCTCTTTTTTGATTTCAGCTCTTAGCAATTTCAGCTCATAGTAGGGGAGCCCCAGTGCTAGTGCACCATTGGCCCAAAGTGAATTCAGCTCAGCAGCCTGTAACTAGACTTGTAATGGAATCAAAGTTAGCTCTGATATTTAGCAGTGGAGAGAGGAGGTAGTGCAATTGGTGTTTCAACCCCTCAGAGCAGGGGCCTATACCATCAGGTACAAAGACCTGTCCCCATCCTCTCTCCATTCACTGGGGGGGTTGTAACCCATGCCCCTTGTCAAGCAAGTGCTACTTAGGTAATGGTGAAGGACTCACTCAGTCCTTCTGTCATACAACAGTTTCACTGGCCTTGATTCACAGAATCAGGGTAACAAAACTTTATTCTTCCTGTCCCAATAACAGAGAAAACTGGGGATCCCACACCAGCCAAAGTAACCACTTTGAGTTGCTGTTGTTTCATGCCAGGCAAGTGGGTGTGCCTATGCAAACAAGATCAGCCCCTGGAGTTCTTTTCCACACTCGCCATAATTCACCACCAGATGTCAGGGTAGAGCTCATCCTGACTCTGCTTACACATGTGCAATCCCTTCACTGTTGTAAATGATTAGTGTGATGCTCTGAACCTCAGGGGAACACCCAGCACCCCCATGTTCATCCTTGTAAAATGATTGTGTGGTATCCAATGCAAAGTTTGTCATGTCAGGTGTCTTCGGAAGGCTCGTAATGCACTGAGCTTGGTTGTTAGAGTGATGTTATAGTAATGTTATAGGTTATAATTTCATGTATATAGTTATGAGGCTGAAAATTTATCCTCATGACTTAAAATAAGCTTAGGCAAAAACTCTCCAAGAGCAGAGAGGCCGTTCACACCTCATCAGGGCGTGTATGGGACAAACCCAGCCCAGCCTCACAGGAACAAAGGACGCTGGCCTAGGCAGCAACAAAGGATCTGTTGGACTCTCGAGTGAATCACCCCCCTTCCTTTGGTCAGTTGGAGACTACAAAGAGGTAATGCTCACCTGACTCTGAAGCGGGGCGGGCGGGGGGGAGAGGCAAAGCCAACAGGGAAGAAAGGACATCATAAAAGGGAGAGATGTTTGCCATGCTGGCTCTCTTCCACCTACACCTACAGACACCACACCAAGCGACTGAAGTGCTGAACAAAGGGGAGAGCCTGGCTGAAGAGCAACCAGCCAGCCTGTGGTGAGAAGCATCTAAGTTTGTAAGGACATTGAAAGCGTTAAGATCAGCTTAGAATGTGTTTTGCTCTTTTATTTCATTTGACCAAATCTGACTTGTTATGTTTTGACTTATAATCACTTAAAATCTATCTTTATAGTTAATAAATATGTTTGCTTATTCTACCTGAAGCAGTACGTTTGGTTTAAAGCATGTCAAAGACTCTCCTTGGGACATATCAATTTCTTTGTTAAATTGACGAACTCATATAAGCTTGCAGTATCCAGCGGGCATAATTGGACTCTGAAAGACGGAGGTTCCTAGGGTTGTGTCTGGGACCGGGGTATTGGCTAGTGTAATTCGGTTGCACAATCCAAGGAGCAGCTTACATGCCAGAGGCTGTGCATGAACAGCCCAGGTGTGGGGGTTCTCACAGCAGAGCAGGGTAAGGCTGGCTAACACAGTCAAGGATTGGAGTAACTTAGCAGATCCCTAGTCCAGATAACACCAGAGGGGAACGTCACAATTAGGAATTAGTAACCAATTCTGTTGATGAGACAAAAAAAATACTATAATACAGGTCTCCTAAGACTGTGCTGCCTCTGCAGGGATAACAGAAGTTAAAAGCAGTAAAAATTTATTTTGTCACTAAAAACAGCAGATATAACTCTGAATAAACACACAAAGACATATCTGTTAAATGAAAAGTACTATGTTTACATAGTCACTTTTCAGAGTAGGACCACATTTTAAAACAAAGTAATACACTGATTTTATTGGAGGTTTCATTGATAGTATATACTAAGAAGAAATACTGCATCTACTTACCCTTTCCATACATCCACCACACTGAATAGCCTTGGATTTGCTGACTAGAAAGAAATCTGGTTGGTGAAGCTGTCATGCTAGGTGTCCTTTGCTACTTTTGCCAGTCAGATGGATTTTGGTGCCTTCTTTAAAGTTGTACTTCTCTGTTATTAGATCATAGAATCATAGAATCATAGAATATCAGAGTTGGAAGGGACCTCAAGAGGTCATCTAGTCCAACCCCCTGCTCAAAGCAGGACCAATTCCCAACTAAATCATCCCAGCCAGGGCTTTGTCAAGCCGGGCCTTAAAAACCTCCAAGGAAGTAGACTCCACCACCTCCCTAGGTAACGCATTCCAGTGTTTCACCACCCTCCTAGTGAAATAGTTTTTCCTGATATCCAACCTGGACCTCCCCCACTGCAACTTGAGACCATTGCTCCTTGTTCTGTCGTCTGCCACCACTGAGAACAGCCGAGCTCCATCCTCTTTGGAACCCCCCTTCAGGTAGTTGAAGGCTGCTATCAAATCCCCCCTCAGTCTTCTCTTCTGGAGACTAAACAATCCCAGTTCCCTCAGCCTCTCCTCATAAGTCATGTGCTCCAGACCCCTAATCATTTTTGTTGCCCTCCGCTGGACTCTTTCCAATTTTTCCACATTAAGTCAATTATTGCCACTCTCTTGATGGTGAACCCATGTAGTGTAATTAGATGCTTCCTATTTTCTGGATTGCTTTGTTTCTTAAATTCCCTTTCCTTTTCTAGTCCTTCAAAAACATAATGCCAGTGATGAAGAGTCTTTCTTTAACTTTTTTTTCACTCCCTATTTCTGCCTTTGATCAATTTGCAAAGTAAGAGTTAAATAATAATGGGGGTACTGCATGCCATTGTCACTTGGGCTTTGTCACTTTCTTCCCATCAATGTAGGCTCTAGAGAAGTGGTTGTGCTGTTCTTCCCCTTAAGAGAGTGCTAACTGTGAAGGTGCAAGTTTGCATGTGGTAGTAGGTAGGCATTCCTTTCTTTTTCAGTATTCTTTTTTTCTCAACTCCACACAGTGGATGAACATGGCCAATTTCTTGAGAGACCAATTTGGAGCGAATTTCCCAGCTTCTTTCTCTCAAAGCTGACCAAATGGCAGCCAAATGTTATTTCCAGACCTGGTGATCTCCAAATATTATCCTGGCAAATTACACAAGCCATAAGATCTGGTTCCCAGAGAACCCACTTTGAGTCCTGCAGAGCCCAGTGTGGCAGTGAAGTAGGGTTGCCAACTTTCTACTCACACAAAACTGAACACCCTTGCCCTGCCCCATGCCCTGCCCTTCCTCTGAGGATTCTCCCATGCCCCACCCTTTCTCCAATGCCCCACCCCTGCTCACTCAATTCCCCCCCCTTGCTCACTCTCCCCTCCCCCACTCTTTTTCATCGGGCTGGCATGGGGGTGGTGGAGTGTGGGAGAGGGTGAGGGCTCGGCTGGGGGTGAGGGCTCTGATGTAGGGCCGGGATGAGGGATTGGGGTGCAGGCGGGAACTCCAGGCTGGGACTGAGGGCTTTGGAGTGTAGGAGGGTGCTCTGGGCTGGGACCAAGGGGTTCAGAGGGCAGGAGGGGCATCAGGGTTGGGGTAGGGTGTTGGGGCGGGGGAGGGGGTTGCAGGCTCCATAGGTGTCTCCCGGCGCTTACCATAGGTGTCTCCCGGAAGCAGCGGCATATCCCCCTCTCCGGCTCCTATGTGGAGGTGTGACCAGGCGGCTCTGCATGCTGCCGTGTCCACAGGTGCTACCTCTGTAGCTCCCATTGGCCGTGGCTCGTGGCCAGTGGAAAGCTGTGGGGGCAGCGCTAGGGGCAGGGGCAGCATGCAGAGCCCTCTGGCTGTCCCTATGCATAGGAGCCAGAGGGGGCACATGCTAGCTGCTTCCTGGAAGCCGTGTGGTGCGGAGGCTAGCAGGGAGCCTGCCAGCCCCACTGTGTGGTGCCGCCAACCGGACAGTCAACGGCCCAATTAGTAGTGCTAACCAGAGCTTCTGGGATCCCTTTTCGACTGGGTGTTCTGGTTGAAAATCAGACACTGGTCACCCTATAGGGAAGCCTAGAATGGTAATCTGAAAAGATCATTTTCTTCTGCAGATTTGGATTGGTAGGTGTAAGGCAGGAGGAGGATTGCCTGGAAATTATTTGTGCCTCATCCCAAGCTCTGTGGGATCATCCCCACTGTCTTAGTGTCTTCATAGGCCCAAATAACCTTTGGACTTGTGAAACATCATTACATTGAGACACTGCATTTTGCTGTGATGACATTTTAATGCAAGATGAGGAGCACAGACTGTATGGCAAGGCTAGTTTAAGTTACCCTGCTAAACCTGCAACCACAGCCACTCCAGAGCAGTGGTTCTCAACCAGGGGTACATATACTCATGAGGTCCAGGGGGGGACATCAACTGATCCAGATATTTGCCTAGGTTTACAACAAGCAACATAAAAAGCATTAGCCAAGTCAGCACAAACTAAAATTTCATACAGACAATGACTGCTCTATATACTATGCATTGAAATGTAAGTGCAAAATTTATATTCCAATTGATTTATTTCATAATTATATAGTAAAAATGGAAGTAAACAATTTTTCAATACTAGTGTGACACTTTTGTATTTTTATGTCAGATTTTGTAAGTAGTTTTAAGTGAGGTGTAACATGGGGCTACAGAAGCCAACTCAGACTCCTGAAAGGGGTACAGTAATCTGCTCCAGAGCTCCACCTTGCCAAGGTCAGGTTGAAATGCTAATGGCTTGTTTACTGCTCATGCTCCAGCACTGCACAGTGTGGGCTATAAGGTGCTTTGTAATAACTGAGCACTCTGGAGCATTAATGCCATGAACCAGGCTGTTCCTTTCTTTATCATACCCTGGTTGGGGCATGTGGGTAGACCCTCCCCCCCACTTACTCTGCATGGGCACTAGTCTAATGGTCAGAGCCTGAGTCAAGACCCAAGCAGAATAGGAGCACTAGGACCAAGGCAGGCACAGAACCATAGAATATCAGGATTGGAAGAGACCTCAGGAGGTCATCTAGTCCACCCCCCTGCTCAAAGCAGAACCAATACCATCTAAATCACAGGAACAATTGGGGCTGCTGGTTCTATGGTAGGTCTGGCAAGGCCTCTCAGTCAGGTGATTTGGTCACTTCGTGGTCCACCAGCCCTGACTTCTCCCCGCTGCCCCTCAGGGATTAGCAGCAGCTCACCACTGCTGAGTCCCAGCATGCCTTGCGCTGCCACGGCCTGAGTGTGCAAGTCGGAGTGCCTGATGGGAGCTGGGGCTATCCACCCTCAGCAGGTACAAGTACCTCCTGCGGCAAGATTCGGCTCCGGCCTCGGTGTGGAGGGTGAGGGGGCGGCATTTGAGGCGGAGCCCGCCGGGGTGCTTCACATCTCACTTCCCACGCGCCGTGCTTGGGGGCGGAGCCTCGGGAAGAGGCGGGGCGGGGCGGAATCTCAGAGGGGCAGTCTCGGCCCGAAAGAGGCAGTGGCAAGTGGGGAGGAACGGGACCGCAGAGCGAGCGGAGCCGGAGCCATGGTGGCAGCGGCGGAGAGGGGTAAGAGCCGGGCGGTATAGACACCTCTCCTCAGAACTGGGGGGAGTGCTGCACCAGGTGACTGCAGTGGTATCGGCTGACCAGCCCCTCTCACATGACTGAGGTGTCACCTGACTGTTTCGCCAGAGCTGGGTCGGGTGCTTCTGCTTGCCCCTGGGTGTTGTGCACAGTCTTCCCTTCCCCAGTCCCTCGCTGGGACCTTGGACACCCCGCCGTTAGGGAGGAGTTCGGGGACCCCGGTTCCCCGGGGTCAGGCCTGCTGCTGCAGGGCTTGGGACCCTCTTCTCTGGGCCCGTCTCCGCAGTGTATGGTACTCTAATTCCCTTCCCTTTACGCTGTGGGCCATGCCAGCCTACTGCTGAATCAGGGAACCTTTAGGGTTAGTGTATTACTATGTGTATTATGGCAGCGCCTAGGAGCCCCACTCATGGAGCAAGACCCTGTTGTGCTAGGCACTGTACAAACACAGAACAACTCTGTATTTGTCCTCTCCCCTCAGGATTGGGTCTGATCCACAAGCTCAGACCAGGGGATTCCCCCAATTTGCCAGTTGTCACAGAGTTGCGCTAATATGCTACCATAGAGCCTGAGGTGCCCACAGCACCTCCACCCAATCTGGGATAGCCATCACCCCCCACTGCAGAACTCCGAATTACTTCAAAACCATGCCCTCATGGTTGCTCCAACAAGCTGCTTCTGCGTTGCCCAGGGTGGTTAACCCAACTCTATACCACGGTCTTGATATTGTTTTAACTCACTGCACCATCCCAGTGCCCTATGGCAGGTTACAGTGCTGTATGTAATGGAGTGAGAGGTGATGAGCATTGGAAGAGGTCTATGCTGGTAAATTTGGTGCCTTGCATAATGACAGGTTTCAGAGTAGCAGCCGTGTTAGTCTGTATCCGCAAAAAGAAGAACAGGAGTACTTGTGGCACCTTAGAGACTAACAAATTTATTAGAGCATAAGCTTTCGTGCGCTACTGCCCACTTCTTCGGATGCATATAAAATAGGTTCCATTCTATATGCATCTGAAGAAGTGGGCTGTAGTCCACGAAAGCTTATGCTCTAATAAATTTGTTAGTCTCTAAGGTGCCACAAGTACTCCTGTTCTTCTTTATGCTGGTAAATGTAGTACAGTTCCCTGAAACTGTTGCTAACCCCACAACATTAACCCTGGCAATTTTTGCGTTGTTGACTATATACTTGCTAATAACTGTAAATTTCTAGTGCACTCACGGTGTATATAGGTGCTACATATAAGGATCAGTAGAATCTGTATTATGAGAGAGAGACTATTGAATGGCATTGGGAATTAGTGTGCATGTGTGTATAATCACACATGGGTAAAAGCATTTTGCTTCCTCACATAGTTCCCTTTACAGCTTTTTAGTACTTTGAATATTTTGTATTTTAAAAATTGAATATGTTAAGACTCCATCCCCTCTGCCTGTGGGAGGCAGAAAGAGGTATGGATCAATTTGACTGGAAGAGGGGAGGGTAGATCTATCAGAGCAGGAGGGGGCCGTTTGGCTCCCAACACCTCACTGAGCCAGGGACTTGACCCCCCCCACACACACACACCATGCTTTTCACTACAGAGATCTGCCCTCCTCAGATTCCACCAGGCTCAAGTTGAGCTGTTCTGACAGGCTGCTGCTCAGGAGTTCAGCCACTCCAAAAGGGGCATGTTGAATCCCGAGCCACTTACCCAGGGTCCTGGGGGACAGATTGCTGTTGCCCCCATTTCTGAAATGGCAGCCCGCATAGAGAGACTCCCAGCATGCTCTGCAGCCTGCCTGTTTGTGCCATGGCATGCTGGCAGTCACAATTCTCTATTAATTCTGCTGGTAGCTTAAGGGTTTGTGGTGAAAATTAGAGCTGCCTGAGGTAGATTGGCACACTTATAGCCACTACTAAATTTCCATATAATTTGACACACATTTCTGTTTAGTATTCATAGTATGGTGAATTCTATAAACCAGTTTACAGTGACCAGTATGTCAGGTCTAATATACTCTAAAATGAATATTACTTTTATAACACCATAGACATGCACGATACTTTATTATACAGGTATAAAGAGATTCCTGGCCCCAAAGAGCTGGTCTGCGCAACCTTACCTTTGTGTGGAGACCCACTGAAATTAATCGGTACTGGCACGGGGTAAGGGTCCCCATCCATGCAGATCCAATTGTGGGATCAGGGCTTAAGAGAAGAACAGGAAAAATCAACACAGGGATATGAAATAGCATCTCACAATTATTAGTTAGTGTTAGTTGATATATCTATATACTGTATTTAAAATAGGGTTTTTTAATTATTAGCAGATCAAACTGACACTTGTCTGTTGTCAATGACAAACTTTCAGTGAGTTTTGAATTCTAAATATGTTACAGGATGTGTGTGTATAAAAGTCCCAAGAATGGCACAAACTTTGTCAATGTGAGCATATTTTGTAACGTAGACAATAACACGTTTGTTCACCCTTCAGTTTATTACAGGTTCCTAGTGCTTTTCTTCAACTGCCTCTTGACTTTTGGCTCTTACTTCTGCTTTGATATTCCCGGTGTCCTGCAGGAGCAGTTTCAAGGGGTAAGTAACTAGGTCACAAGGGGAAAGATAAAACTTTTGCTAGGCCCCCTTGACTGCAGTCAAAATGAAGACTGGGAAAGTGGTGTATAAATTGAAAAGCAGAGATTCCCAGTCACAAACAGGGAATTAAAAAAACCATTCTAATCCAGATAACCGAGAACCTGAGAGATGTTATGCTATGAGAACAGGAGTACTTGTGGCACCTTAGAGACTAACAAATTTATTAGAGCATAAGCTTTCGTGGGCTACTGCCCACTTCTTCGGATGCATATAGAGTGGAACATGTATTTAGGGGATATATATACACACATACAGAGAGCATGAACAGGTGGGAGTTGTCTTACCAACTCTGAGAGGCCAATTAAGTAAGAGAAAAAAAATTTTTTTGAAGTGATAATCAAGCTAGCCCAGTACAGACAGTTTGATAAGAAGTGTGAGAATACTTACAAGGGGAGATAGATTCAATGTTTGTAACCCACCCAGCAATATTGTTAATCTTTCCAGCTATACTCTTAGCCCAGCAGAAGAGTCTGTCCTATCTCGGGGCCTCTCCTTTTGTCCCTCCAGACCCACGAACATGATACAGTTCTCCGGTGACCTAGAATCCTACTTTCGACGTCTCCGACTCAAAGAATATTTCCAACATACCTCTGAACAGCATACTAACCCACAGAATCCCCCCTACCAGCACTACCAAAAAAAAGGATTCTGCGTGGACTCCTCCGGACAGTCGAAACAACAGACTGGATTTCTACATAGATTGCTTCCGTCAACGTGCAAAGGCTGAAATTGTGGAAAAGCAACATCGCTTGCCCCATAACCTCAGCCATGCTGAACACGCCGCCATCTACAGCCTCAGAAACAACCCTGACATAATCAAATAGGCTGACAAGGGAGGTGCTGTCGTCATCATGAATAAATTGGAATATGACCAAGAGGCTGCTAGACAGCTCTCTAACACCACATTCTACAGACCATTATCCTCTGATTCCACTGAGGATTACTTAAAGAAACTACACCATCTGCTAAAAAAACTCCCTGACAAAGCACAGGAACAAATCTGTACAGACACATGCCTAGAACTCCGACCAGGGGTATTCTATTTGCTACCCAAGATCCATAAACCTGGAAATCCTGGACGCCCCATCATCTCAGGCATTGGCACCCTAACATCAGGCTTGTCTGGTTATGTGGACTCTCTCCTCAGACCCTACGCTACCAGCACTCCCAGCTATCTTCAAGACACCACTGACTTCCTGAGGAAACTACAATCCATCATTGATCTTCCAGTAAACACCATCCTGGCCACTATGGACGTAGAAGCCCTCTACACCAATATTCCACACAAAGTTGGACTACAAGCTATCAGGAACAGTATCCCCGATAATGTCACAGCTAACCTGGTGGCTGAACTTTGTGACTTTGTCCTCACCCACAACTATTTCACATTTGGGGACAATATATACCTTCAAGTCAGCGGCACTGCTATGGGTACCCGCATGGCCCCACAGTATGCCAACATTTTTATGGCTGACTTAGAACAACGCTTCCTTAGCTCTCGTCCCCTAACGCCCCTACTCTACTTGCGCTACATTGATGACATCTTCATCATCTGGACCCATGGAAAAGAAGCCCTTGAGGAATTCCACCATGATTTCAATAATTTCCATCCCACCATCAACCTCAGCCTAGATCAGTCCACACAAGCGGTCCATTTCCTGGACACTACTGTACTAATAAGCGATGGTTAAATAAATACCACCCTGTTGCCAGCCCAAAGGGCTCGAGGGGACAACAGTGGTTCGTTGCCTGGTGTGCTTGGCACCAATAAAGACACCGAGGGGAGAAAGCAAGCCAAGTTTATTTCAGAGCTCTGAAATGGCACTAGGAGACCAGCATGTCTCAAATCAAGTGCAACAAAAACAAACAAATTTTACCTTTTATACCCCAAACTGTTTGCATACATCTCTTTGTCTGGCTTTTCCTCCTTACCCCTCCCTTTCAGACAACAGTTACAATAATCTCTACATAAGCTTGTGAGAAAACTTTCCCAGTCTTATGCATATCTGTGACCTTGGGTTTAGACGCCTGCAAACTAACTACCCCCTCCCTTCCCTCGCTTCTTTATCTCTACTATTTCTGCTAGTGTGAGTGAAACTGCAGCCATCTGCTAGAAAAGCTGACCATTACATATTCTGCTTCCGCATCAAGGCAATTAGCATGAAAGTAGGTGAGAGTTCACAAGATGGGGTTCTGTGGTTCAGGTAGGCCCAGAGCAGAAGAGCTTCATCGGCACTTTTGGCCTTCCACTCTCCCAAGTTACCTGGTAGCTATACCTAGTGACACCAACAACCCTATACTGGAAACCTACTGACCGCTACACTTACCTACATGCCTCCAGCTTCCATCCAGGACACACCACACGATCCATTGTCTACAGCCAAGCTCTAAGATATAACCGCATTTGCTCCAATCCCTCAGATAGAGACAAGCACCTACAAGATCTCTGTCAAGCATTCTTAAAACTACAATACCCACCTGCTGAAGTGAAAAAACAGATTGACAGAGCCAGACGAGTACCCAGAAGTCACCTCCTACAAGACAGGCCCAACAAAGAAAAGAACAGAACACCACTAGCTGTCACCTTCAGCCCCCAACTAAAACCTCTCCAGCGCATCATCAGAGATCTACAACCTATCCTGAAAGATGATCCTTTACTCTCACAGATCTTGGGAGACAGACCTGTCCTCGCTTACAGACAGCCCCCCAACCTAAAGCAAATACTCACCAGCAACCACACATCACTGAACAAAAACATTGACCCAGGAACCTATCCTTGTAACAAACCCCGATGCCAACTCTGTTCACATATCTATTCAAGTGACATCATCATAGGACCTAATCACATCAGCCATACCATCAGGGGCTCGTTCACCTGCACATCTACCAATGTGATATATGCCATCATGTGCCAGCAATGCCCCTCTGCCATGTACGTTGGCCAAACTGGACAGTCTCTACGCAAAAGAATTAATGGACACAAATCTGACATCAGGAATCATAATACTCAAAAACCAGTGGGAGAACACTTTAACCTGTCTGGTCATTCAGTGACAGACCTGCAGGTGGCTATATTACAACAGAAAAACTTCAAAAACAGACTCTAACGAGAGACTGCTGAGCTGGAATTGATATGCAAATTAGACACAATCAACAAAGGATTGAATAAGGAGTGGGAATGGCTGAGCCATTACAAACATTGAATCTATCTCCCCTTGTAAGTATTCTCACACTTCTTATCAACCTGTCTGTACTGGGCTAGCTTGATTATCACTTCAAAAGTTTTTTTCTCTTACTTAATTGGCCTCTCAGAGTTGGTAAGACAACTCCCACCTGTTCATGCTCTCTGTATGTGTGTGTGTATATATATCTCCTCAATATATGTTCCATTCTATATGCATCTGAAGAAGTGGGCTGTAGTCCACGAAAGCTTATGCTCTAATAAATTTGTTAGTCTCTAAGGTGCCACAAGTACTCCTGTTCTTATTGCTCCCTCAAGGCATCCCTAATCCTTGCTGCTCTGCGCTGGGCCCCTATAATAGCCCTGCTCTCTGGCTGTTCAAATTCAGCCTCCAGGTGTTGAACCTCCGAGTTCCATGCCTGAGTGAATCTTTCACCCTTCCCTTCACAAATGTTATGGACGGTACAGCACGCGAATATAACCGCGGGGATGCTGTCAGCGGCTAGGTCCAGCTTCCCATACAGAGAGTGCCCTTTAAATGGCCAAAAGCACACTCCACAGTCATTCTGCACCAGCTCAGCCTGTTGTTGAACCGCTCCTTGCTGCTGTCAAGGCTACCTGTGTAGGGTTTCATGAGCCATGGCATTAAAGGATAAGCGGGGTCTCCAAGGATCACAATGGGCATTTCGACTTCCCCTACAGTGATCTTCTGGTTTGGGGGGAAAAAGTCCCGGCTTGCAGCTTCCTGAACAGGCCAGTGTTCTGATAGATGCATGCATCTTTCCGGGCCAGACTGCATTAATGTCAGTGAAACGCCGATGGTGATCCACAAACGCCTGGAGAACCATAGAGAAATACTCCTTCCGATTAACGTACTCCGAGGCTAGGTGGGCTGGTGCCAGAATTGGAATATGCATCCCATCTATCGCCCCTTCGCAGTTAGGGAAACCCATTTGTTCAAAGCCAGCCACAATGTCATGCACGTTACCCAGAGTCACGGTTCTTCTGAGCAGGATGCGATTAATGGCCCTGCAAACTTGCATCAACACGATTCCAACGGTCGAATTTCCTACTTGAAACTGGTTAGCGACCGATCGGTAGCTGTCTGGAGTTGCCAGCTTCCAGAATGCTGTAGCCACCCGCTTCTCCACCATCAGGGCAGCTCTCAATCTCGTGTCCTTGCGCTGCAGGATGGGGGCGAGCTTCTCACACAGTCCCATGAAAGTGGCTTTTCTCATCCGAAAGTTCTGCAGCCACTGCTCGTCATCCCAGACTTGCAGGACGATGTGATCCCACCACTCAGTGCTTGTTTCCCAAGCCCAAAAGCGGCGTTCCACGGTGGAGAGCATGTCCGTGAATGCCACAAGCAATCTCATGTCGGATGCGTTACTTGAGTCGATATCATTGTCAGAGTCCTCACTGTCAGTTTGGATATTAAGGAGTAACTCAACTGACAAACGTGATGTGCTGGCGAGACTCGTCAGCATATTCCTCAGCAGTTCGGTCTCCATTCCCGCAGACCGAAAGGGAAGATAGAGCGCGCCGTACAAAAACTGTTGAAAGATGGTGCCAAATGTGGACGGAAGCACAGGGATTGCTGGATGCGAACCGTTGCATCACGGGGCGTTGGGACAGGACCCAGAATGCCCTGCCCCCTTCCCACAAGCCACAGCACCAGAATGGGAAGAGGTGCTCTGTGGCATAGCTGCCCATAATGCACTGCTCCCCCAATGCCACTGCAAGTGCCGCAAATGTGGCCATGCTAGTGCGCTTGCAGCTGTCAGCGTGGACAGACTGCAGCGCTTTCCCTACTGCGCTCTCCAAAGGCTGGTTTAACTCAAAGCACTCTACATCTGCAAGTGTAGCCATGCCCTTAATGACACTAGCCAATATCTCCGGTCCCAGACACAACCCTAGGAACCTCTGTCTTGCAGTGTTCAGTTATGCCTGCTGGACACTGCAAGTTTCTATGAGTTTGTCAATTTAACAAAGAAATTGATAGACACTAGGCTTGTTATCCAAAGGGGAGTCTCTGACTTTTTTAATCAGAGAATTGTTTTTTTTATCACAGAAAACTAGGATCCCTGCCGATCATTACTGCTGATGGATTATGTTCAGTCTCTGGCACATGGATGGGTTTACTCATGTGCACCCTCTGCTAGTAGATCCAAGACATGTGATTGGCTAAAGTTCACTGTCCTTCCTAGATTATGGAGCTGGGCCTATGACTTTTAGAAGGCCTGCAAGAAATTCTTACACACTCAGATAATAAAGACTTCTGAAGAGACCCCAAACTAAGACGGGTTCAGAGAAGGAGAGTGTGCACCATTGCTACTGTTTTGTGGTGACGGCATTGAACTATGATTTAGGAGATCTGGTTCCAATTCCTTATAAAAGATTTTATAGCAGGGAGCTGGAATGAGGTCTCATTATTGAAGCTTCATTAGTTTTATAAAAGCTTTCATAGAATCATAGAATGTCAGGGTTGGAAGGGACCTCAGGGTGTCATCCAGTCCAACCCCCTGCTCAAAGCAGAACCAATCCCCAGGCCAATGCTCAAACCACTGAACTATCCTGCAGAACACTTCCTGGTACGTTTATTTAGTATCAGATCATTAAAAATTAAGCTACAGCTGATTAAAATAAACAGACCAAGTGCATTTTGCAATGCAGTATCCTTGCCTTTCTCTTTGATTGAAATCTCAGTGGTGTATTTATAAGAGGTGCTGAGACCCCACAGCTCCTATCAAAGTCATATGCCAATATATATTTATGCCTGTATTTGTAATTATCATTTCATGCATCTGAAGAAGTGGGGTTTTTACCCATGAAAGCTTATGCCCAAATAAATCTGTTAGTCTTTAAGGTGCCACTGGACTCCTTGTTGTTTTTGTGGATACAAACTAACATGGCTACCCCTCTGATACTTGGTATCATAGTCTATGAATGTCAAACCACAGTCATTTCCAATGGGTTTCCCAGTTGCCAGTGGGAAATAGGTTCTGCTGTAGTCTCTTATGATCCCTTGTATATTGTTGCAGCTCCTTTGTCACTCAAAACATTTTAATTACTGTCATATCCTCAAGATGGATACACTATACATACAGGGCCACTGAAAATCTTTAAATTCCTTCTATCAGGTTGGGAAGTGAGTGGTGGAGATGAGTCTAGAAAAGAAGTCAAAACCAGGCTCTTGTACCTATTGAGGTCCACCACCCAAAAAGGAGGTTTGGCTAATTATTGTGTAATCCAAATTAGACCTCTATTACTGTTGGAATACAGACTTTTTATGTCAACTTGTTACACAGAACCTAACCTGCCCCAATGGAACCCAGCATAATGACACTGGACATAATGGCACATTGGCCTGTGTGGAAGGTCTGGGGATGACGCCTGCACAGTACAACCTGCTGTATGCAATCTATGCTTGGACGTGAGTCACCTTTCTTCTGTTTAAGGGAGGTATCATGTGCACTGCTCATAGGATGTTCAGGGAGTAAAACCAAATATTTGTGGTATTCTCCCTAGGAATGCGCTGGTGGTGATTCTGGCTGGATTCCTGATTGATAAACTGGGAAATCACTGTAAGTCCCAATTATTTCATTATAGCTGATCTTTCTTCTTGCACAGAAGTGACCTTTCCAGCTATTCCTTCAATGGAAAGAGATATTGCTTCCCAATACTAGAATCACCTTTTCAGTAAGGTCCTGCGGGATGAAGCAGTGTGAGCAACAAAACAGAGCAAACCAAGGAAGGTACTTCCTTCTGGTGTGGAGAGAAGATGGGTGTAACAAAGGCTGCTCCATAGAATTACAAGCATCAGGGATCTCTGCTGTAAACTTGCACAGCTTCCCCTTTGGCCTGATTGTAGATCACTAGAATTTAGTATGACACACAACAGTTGAGTAAACATTGTTTTAATCTCCTGACACACAATAAAAGGAAGGCAGGTATGTTCAGAGCTGGCAGTGATCCTTTATCTACAAACTTTACACTCTTAATGTGACTGTCTGATAGTCCTGTATTCTTCTCTTCTACATGGCCTTCTATTTGGTATCTGTCATCATGGTATCTAAGCTCCACAACACAATAAGGAATGCAGCCCTGGCCATTCCTTGTGGGGCTGGTCAGCATTCTTGTCTCTGTTTTTGCAGATGAGGACACTGGCACAGAAGTGAAGTTACTTGGCCAGCGTCAAAGAGTCAGTGGCAGAGCTAGGAGTGAGACTCATGAGTATGAAGCTTATAGGCTTGTGGTTGAGCCATTTAATGTTCCCTTGCCTCAGTTTCCCCATGTATAAGGCACACGATAATATTTCTCTCCTCTGCAAAGTGACCTAAGATCCTTCAATGAAAGGGGCTATATAGTAGTAAAATAATATGTCATAGAGTCAATTTGATGGGAGACCCAGGGATAAAAATTCAGAGCTCCTTTCAAATTTTCCTATTGCACAGTAATTTTCTCTCTCTATTTTTTTATGATATTTATCCATTGCCTTTATTTCAATGTGTCCCTGTGTTTTTCTGTCTCCCTCCCTAGTTGGTGTCTTTCTTTTCTCTTTCCTTACTGTCTTGGGATCGTCCATCTTCGCTCTGGGCTCTCACTTCAAGGGAACTCCGTACCTTCTGCCGCTGATGCTGACAGGACGGTTGCTGTTTGGATCTGGGAATGGGTCACTTACCAGTAAGGAATCTGAGAACTCCTCTCCTGGTTAGACCCCAACAATGGGAGGACAAATGGGATTTTTGCCCCTGGGCCTTTGTTCCTAGTCAGACCTTCACCTGCTCTGTGCCAGGAACCAAGCCTGAGTGGTGATGGATGAGGAGAGAGTATTTGGTCTGCCTGCTGGGAGTTGTAGAACTTTCATCTGCCCTTCTAATGTTAAGAACCATCATTTTAACCAGCCTTTGCCCCCTTCTGGGAGCAGCAACTGCAATACTCACACTACAGCTTGGCTTTTCAGAAGCCACTTGACCTCCCCGCATTGTGGTAGTGGTAAGGACTATCCCAAAGGGATGCTAATCTGATACACTGTATCTCTACCTCAGATATCCAAGAGTCTTTGACTCTGATCCCATCTGGCCCACCGAGCATGAATTGGAAAATTGCCCCAGGTATGTGTGTTTAATGCTCTGGGCTTGGTTTCCGTGCATTTGTTAATATAGCCCTTTCTCCTCTGTTCCCACCCCCTCCAAGTTGTGCAGAATCGCATCACTGCCTTCTGGTTCAAGGGGAAGGAACTGGCCTTGGCATTTGGACTGACCCTCTCCTTCTCCCGGCTTGGGAGTGTCCTCAACTTCTTCTTCACCCAGCGGTTTGAGACCCACTTTGGTATCCAGTGGACGCTCTGGGGAGGTGAGCTTTTCCTTCTGGCTTCTGCTTCACTTGCCTCTAAGCCCAAGACAAAGAAGCCAAGTGATACTGTCTAACTCTGGTAAAGAATATGCATAGGAAAGAGAGTGAACCTGGTGTGTGGCAGGTGGGCTGTGTGTCTTCCAGACAGCGTTCCCTTGCTCTCCTTCCTGGCTTGAGGACACAATAGAAGATGCTTCATTGCTGGCTGAAGCTTCCTTCTAAAACTGTTGCATTTACCTCTAGCTTTGTTTGCAGCCTTTCTGTGACTTTACAACACTTGAAGGCATGTGTGAAACAGTATTGTGTGTGAATGTATACTCCCATTGACTCAATGGAGTAAAACTGAATTACGTGTGTGAGTGTGTGTACACACACACTGCTATATTCTGGGTTGGCAATTCACTCTGACCAATTCCCACTGAGTTGATGATAGTTTTGCCTGTAGACAGACTTTAACATGGGTCAAATTCTGAATATTTATAGATTTAGGACCTCACCTCAAGAAAGCGTGAGTCTGTGTGCGCATGCGTGCGTATGTACAGGGGGTGCGGGATTTTCACTTTCCTGGTTTTGGTGCAGTTCTGCTCTGGCCTCCACGTTGTTTGACGATTTTTTCCTTTTTACATTGACAAATGGAATCCCTGTGTAGCAGACACTATGATGTAGAGTCATAATATTGCTAGATGATGATGGTGCCTGGATATTATGGTAGTGGGTGTGTTAAAAATGCCTTGGAGGAGATGGTAAAGGGAATCACTGTGTTTGTACTTTGTGTGGGGTCTCTTGGAGATGGGGAGTGTAGGATAAATATACTTACCAAGTAACAAATCAGTGAATGTTGTACCAGTCCTATTCAAGGATGTGATTCCAGCCAAGAGGCAAGTATGAGAAAAATCCTGCCCTTCTGCCCTACTAAGATGTTCTCTCAACCAGCTCTGCTTTAACAGATTCACCTCCAGATCTTTGCTGTGTACTTGGGTGATAATTTTCCAATTGCAGCAGCATCAGAACAACTTGAGTATCTTACATGTGGAGGGTTAAATACACCAAAGCTAAGCAAATGCACATCTGAACAGGCTTTTCAAGTGAACTTTGCTTGATTTTTCCAAAGGATTCAGTTAGAAAACTGGTCTGATTTGCAACAGTCACTTGGGGGCAAATTCACTGCTGGTATAACCCAGTGTAACTCCATTGACTTCTTTCTTAGGAGTTGTACCTGTTTACACCAAGGCTCAATTTGACCTTCCTTCTCTGCAGTTACTCTACAAATGTGAAGCAGACCAACAAGTATGGGAGTTGTTTTTCTCCCCTCCATCTTCCGGAGATAGGCCGGGTGATCTCCTGGTCCCATGGACATTGGGGGTTTCTTTAGCCGTTTTCAATAACCAGGACTATTTTAATCCTCAGCTGGGGGAGGAGGGTATCAATAAGCAGAAATATTAATACTAAAGCATAGAATCATAGAAGATTGGGGTTGGAAGAGACCTCAGGGGGTCATCTAGTCCAACCCCCTGCTCAAAGCAGGACCAACCCCAACTAAATCATCCCAGCCAGGGCGTTGTCAAACCGGGCTTAAAAACCTCTAAGGATGGAGATTCTACCACCTCCCTAGGTAACCCATTCCAGTGCTTCACCATCCTCCTAGTGAAATAGTGTTCCTAATATCCAACCTGGACCTTCCCCACTGCAACTTGAGACCATTGCTCCTTGTTCTGTCATCTGCCACCACTGAGAATAGCCAACTCCATCCTCTTTGGAACCCCCCTTCAGGTAGTTGAAGGCTGCTATCAAATCCCCCCTTACTCTTCTTTTCTGCAGACTAAACAAGCCCAGTTGCCTCAGCCTCTCCTCGTAAGTCATGTGCCACAGCCCCCTGATCGTTTTCGTTGCCCTCCGCTGAATTCTCTCCAATTTGTCCACGTCCTGTCTGTAGTGGGGGGCCCAAAACTGGACGCAATACTCCACATGTGCTGAATAGAGGGGAATAATCACTTCCCTTGATCTGCTGGCAGTGCTCCTACTAATGCAACCCAATATGCTGTTAGCCTTCTTGGCAACAAGGGCACACTGCTGACTCATATCCAGCTTCTCATCCACTGTAATCCCCAGGTCCTTTTCTGCAGAACTGCTGCTTAGCCAGTCGGTCCCCAGCCTGTAGCAGTGCATGGGATTCTTCCATCCTAAGTGCAGGACTCTGCATTTGTCCTTGTTGAACCTCATCAGATTTCTTTTGGCCCAATCCTCCAATTTGTCTAGGTCAGTCTGAACCCTATCCCTACCCTCCAGTGTATCTGCCTCTCCCCCCACCTTAGTGTCATCTGCGAATTTGCTGAGGGTGCAATCCATCCCATCATCCAGATCATTAATAAGGATGTTGAACAAAACTGGCCCCAGGACTGACTCCCTGGGGCTGCCAGCTAGACATTGAGCCGTTGATCACTACCCGTTGAGCCCAACAGTCTAGCCAGCTTTCTGTCCACCTTATAGTCCATTCATCCAATCCATACTACTTTAACTTGCTGGCAAGAATACTGTGGGAGACTGTATCAAAAGCTTTGCTAAAGTCAAGATATATCATGTCCCCCACTTTCCCCATATCCACAGAGCCAGTTATCTCATCATAGAAGGCAATCAGATCTTATTATATTATCAGATCTTATTATAAAATCAGTGAAAACTTGGCCTTACAATGTTTGCAACCCAAACTTTTCAGTCTTGTGCTGATCCATACATTGTAAAGGATCCAACTTGTGGCTCAATGGAGATGTACTAGTCATGTTGTAAGAGAGAGGCCAGGAAGATGAATCGTGCAGAGGGCTCTGTCATTCAGCTCTCCCTGCTCCAGGGAAGTCCTAAAATCTCTTCTGTGTTTGCAGGTACCCTGCTCTGTATGTTGGGTTTTATTTCAGCCATCACAGTCAGCGTGCTGGACAAAGTGGGCATGAAGCAGCTTGGCTTGGATGGGGTTATCCAGCAAGAGTCCAAGAAAGTGGTACGTGGAATACAGACCGCCTTTTCCTCCAGAGCCTTGAGGTTCTGGCATGGGCTAACTGAATTTTGTTGTCTCTGCTGAGTTTATTTTGTGACTGTAGTTTGCAATAGCAGTAGCTGATCTTGGCCAGAAGAGGGAGCCAATGCCACTTATCCAAGTTTTATATGGTAGTTCTTCATATAAGTCTCTTAGGCTTCTGCTGCTGCAAACAACAAGGGATCGTGAAAATTCAACTAAACAAAGAGAATAAATGTTGCCAGCCTATCAGAGACCAGAGCCAGCACTCTGAGCATGAGGGGTCAGCAAACATTCACCTGAGTTCATTGTGCAAGTTGCTTGTGAATACAGATGAGATTCTAGCCTCCTCTTGTGTGACTTACAGAGTAATCTGGTCAGAACTAGCCCATCTTCCTGCCAAGGCAGAACCAGTCTTTGTGCTACACTCTCCAAGAGTATGTCTACACTGCAATTAGATACCTGTGACTGGCCCATGCCAGCTGACTAGCCCAGCTGGGTTAAGGGCCTGTTTAATTGTGGTGTAGACGTTCAGGGCTCAGGCTGCAGCCTGAGCTCTGGGACCCTCCCAAATGTCAACACTGCGATTAAACATCCTGGTGAGCCCAAGTCAGCTGGCTTGGGCCAGTCACAGGGGTCTAATTGCAGTGTAGACATACCCTTAATGTCCCAAGTAACAGGGCTGCCATTGTTTCAGGTCATCAGATCCATTAAACTTCAGAAGAGTATACCCTGACAGAAGATCTTAATGGTAGTTTTCCATTCTTAATGTACTGGTTATATTCTGGTATTTCCCTTCATTAATAACTCCTAGTTATACCTACATCCCTGCTGTGCTTCATCCCATGGTTTGCCTCTGGCAGCTGCTAGTTCTGCTCAGAAAAATCTTCTGCTGCTACAGACTTTTATGAAGGGAAGGAAAAGCACTTGACCATACTGCCAGAGAAGGGTGGTGTGTGGGTGTGGAGGGGCACAGCAAATGCTGGAACTCCCAGAGGCGAATGAGTGACGTTTCAGACTCCAGTCACCAGCTGGCCATTCTCATGAAATAGTAGAGGAAGAAGGTAACATCGTTATGAAGTTGGAAGTAGTCTGTATCCTATTAATCTAGGGGGCTTTTCTCTTTACAGCGAGTTCAGGATGTCCGGCGACTGCCACTTTGCTACTGGCTCCTAGTCCTAACCATCATGTTCTTCTACAACGGGGTCTTCCCTTTTGTGGCAGATGCCAGGTACTGACCAGAATGGTAGCATTGGTGCTGGTAACTGTTCCCAGCACTGGAGCTTCGGTACAGAGCTAACAGTGTCTATCTCCCTCTCCATTCAGCTAGCAGGGGCATCTCAGAGGAATGGGGAGCTTTCCAAATAGCTTGTTCACTGCTGCCTTTGTGAGCACAAAGCCAGAAAGGGAGCAATGTTCTTCTCAAGCAAGGAGCTTAACATTTAGCTATACAACATCAGGGTCCTTTGATTCTTCTCTCCCTTGCACTGTGTTATGCAGCCATCTCTGAAGATGATGTGAGACATGGGGATTTCCAGTCCAAAGCAACCTTAAAGGAACGTGGATTCTTCCAAAACTCCAAAGATTGGGGAAATTCCAAATTTCCTGCAAATTAATACTTCTCCCCTGACCTAGGTGGAACAATGGCAAAGAGGAAACCCATCTGACCAGCACCTGAAAGGCTCATGAAGTGCATCTAAATGGAATTGCTCAGCTTCTGGGGTCAGGGGGTTTGTGCTGCATAAATCCATTCAAGTAAAACACTTACTGGAGTGGCAGTGTCAACAGGAGAAAGGTGCTGAGGGCTCCAGTGGGGTCAGATTCATGGCCACTGATGCTGTAAAGTGTTTCCTGGCTAAACAACTCAGAACCATTGCAGCCTTCCCAAGATGCTTTCCAAGACTGCCACACATGTGAGCAGCTGCCTGGAAGGTGGCCAGCAGCCAGCATCTTAAGATAAGGCATAGATTAAAACTGCTGTGCATGGCAGTTCCTACCGCACACTGCCATTTCCAAAATGCTAGAACCTCAGTAGGAGGGAATGCAGTTAGAGTAGCAGACTAGGGGTCGAGAGGCCTGGGTTCTGCCCGCCCTGGCTCTGACACAGACTCTATATAACCTTGGGGAAAGTGCTTCTCCTCTGTTTGTTTTCCCCATTTTGCACATGGCTATACTGCTACTTTTCTCACAGGCGGCTTGCAAAACTTAACATTAGCAAAGTGCTTTGAGATCTTGGGAGAAAAATGAAAGGAGGGCTCTATATTTATAAATACAAACAAACAGCTCAGCAGTTTGGGGTGGAGAGGGGTTCTTGCAGGCTTGCTGCAGCAATTAACAAAAAAGGTCCTAATATTAGAACCTAGTGAAAGCAAAATACACAATACTGGGATCTTTGGGGCTCTCCCTGCACTCCCTGAAATGGACTCTCTGGCCAGCTGTCATCTGCTTACCTTACCCAGAAATGGTCCCCATACAGCCTGATTCCTGCACTGCTGTATCCCCACGTTCTATCATGGAGCAATACTCTATACTGCCTCTGGAACAAAGAGTCATGTTTCAAATATCAATTTTGGCAGATTGAATTCCAGGCTTGTTTCCAAAACAAGAATCATGGCTCAGTGCCTTCCATGTCATTGATTACTTGGATCTATGGAAGTAAATCTGCAGGGACAGCATTTTGCTGCCCCAGCGCTACAGAGAAGTTCAGCTGTCCTCAAAATAATTCTAGTCACTTAAAAGCAACCAGTCAAAATCTAGGTGAGAAGAGGGTTTACAAATAAATTAGCTTCTCAAAGCTGCTAAGCAGTGACTGGCCACTAGAAATCTAGGTGCCCTACAAAGGATTTTAAAAACACTAGGTTTATGCCATTTTTGTCCTCCATAATGTACGAAGGAGCTTTTTTTCCGCTGTAGCGATATTGGGGCCTGTCTTCTCTGCTTTTATTGGATATCTTCTTGGAGCAGTAGAGAACTGGAGTGGGAAATTTCTGAGCCCTTAATCAAAGGGTTGAAGTTGTTAAATGCTGATCCTTTCCTCCACTGTTTTGAGTTAATGTATCTAAAAATTTAACATCCCTCTCAGTCTTTCAGTTTCAGGGCTGAGAAATCTTCTACTCCACCAAGAAGACCACCAGGGAAAACAGGACTCGCTGTTCCTGGAATTTCCAAGATGCATGCTCCCTTCCCCATGCCCCAAAACTTTCAGGCCTCCTTTATCCATCATAAAGCAAGGAAGGACACAAACCTCCCCCCTTCCCCGCAAGAGACCTTTTTGTTCAGCACACCTTTTTAAAAAATGATGAGAATGCAGATTGATTTGAGTTTTTGCTTTGACAAGTTCTCTAAATAAAAACTCCCTGTCCAGATGTGTGCTCAGACTTGCTTTGTGCCAAGATAACCAGACCAAGAATCCTAATGTAATTTTTTTTTGTCCCCCTCAATTTTATTTTTAGCAAGTTTATCCAGGATAAGTACTCTGGCTACAGTCAGCAGGCAGCCGCTTACATTGCTGGGGCGGTATACGACAGCTCCCTTGTTCTCTCTGCAGCAGTTGGCATATTAATCGTGAGTACCCAGTACTTAGCAGAACATCAACTACATGGTGGATTGTCTGCTGATAGACCAAGGCTTAGTGCAAATAATATTTTGTGCGTCTCTGACAGAGATTGAGTGTTTAGAGCTCTGGAGTTGGGTCATTAGTGATGCAGGGGGTTAACAGACTAGTTTAGAAACCCTGAATACCATTCTGTATTAGGTCAGAAGTGAAATGAGTTTGATCTCTGATCCCCTAGTTCCTGTTGTAGAAGAACGACAGCAAGAGCTGAATACTCATGAGAGTCCCAAGATAAAACAGTGAGGGAAGTGTTGCAGGTCAGGATTGAGGGGCACAGGCAGAGCTTTGTAAGGGATGAGGAGCAGTAGCTTGCACAGAATCAACTCATGCTTTGTCTAATTTATCAATCCCTCACTTCCGTAAGCACTAAAATGCAACATACTGCCTTAAAACTAAAACCTTGGGGTTTCAAATTCAGGTGATTTGGAACATCCTTACTCTCTGATAGGCACACCAGTCTCTTCAGTCCCTCTCGGTACATGTGAGGAACTGGAAATACTTTGTGAGGTGTTAACTTATCAGCTAATGGAAAGTATCATTTACCAGCACGCATTGCCCAGCTGCACACATTGAGGAGGAGCGCACTGGAGCCCTGGTGGAAACTGTGGGGGACTCTCGGTAAATCACCTTCTGTTTGTCCTTCATCAGGACTATGTAGGATTGAGAGGTGTGTTTGCAGTTGGTTGTGCTGTGCTGACTCTGCCTGTCTTTGCTCTCCTGGCATTTACATTTGTTCCTCCGCTTGTCTCTACCATCTGGCTGGGGATCACTTACTCCTTTGCTGCTGTAAGTATGTAGAAGCCACAGGATTACCTGGTCACTTTATAACTCTGGTCCCTCCTCACTCCTTTCCCGACACTGGCATTTTACACTAACCAAGGGCTAAACATTGGGCATGTGTGCATTCTGAGGTCTTTGGATTACAAAGCCCAAAGGATGTAGTCAGCAAACACCCAAAACAACTTAAGGAACCCATTGGCATGGTCTGTGGGAAACATTAGCTGTTAAGCATTACTGTCCTTTCATGACCTCTTTTGAGCAGGATCTAGAGTGTCCACCTAAGTCCGTTATCTTAGCTCCTCATTGAGATGTTTGACTCTGAATTGTGTGTGCTTTAAGCTGACTGGAGTAGAAAGATATAGGCACTCTCATCATCCATTTACTGTAATCTTCTGGTCTGATAGTGGTCATTGGTGGATGAGTCAGAGGAAGGTGTAAACCCCTCCATAAGGCGTCCAAATGTGTAACTTCCTTTCTCCCTCAGTCGATCAGCTAGTAGCCTGAAGCTGGGGCTTGAATTGTTAGACTCGTCTAGAAAGTGTCTTGGCAGCAAACTTTTCCTACTTTAACATCAGCCCATTTTTACTCCTTACAATAGGCGAGTCTGTGGCCATCCATACCCCTTGTGGTTCCCCAGGCAACGTTAGGTACAGCTATGGGGCTGGCAACCTCTGTGCAGATGATTGGAATTGGCCTCTCCAATCTGATCGTTGGACACATTCTGGGAACCAAGTCCAGGTGAGAACTAGTGTCTTTTTTCTCTGAAGCAAAAGCCCACAAGTTGTACTGATGGGGACTAAACTGAGAGCATAAAACCAGTTTTGTTTATGGTCTAAACCAAGCATCATTTCAGGACAGGAAAGTCAACACCATGTGCTGCTTCATTTTATTTGGATGTTATATAGCAAGAGGAAACACATTCTCACATGATCATTGTTTGTTCATCTTCTGGACCCAACAGTGAACTAAAGATCCCAGTATGGCGCTGGCAACAGATGATGATCTTCATGCTGGCAAACACCATTGCATGCATTACTGCCTCTGTTAGCCTCAACGTGGTGGACAAGCAGCAGGTAGTAACATGCTTAAACTTTCATTACCCTCCTACCTCCAGGGCAAGATGCCTTGGACACTAGGTATTTCCTACAAAAAGTGCATTGGGGCAGTTCTTAGGTGTAAACTTAGCTCCCAACATGTTGGTTTGAAAGGGACCTTAGGTAGTGCAGAGTTTGTATAAGGAAGGTTTTCTCACTGACTCGGGATAGGTACTGTTGAGTTGGTCACTGCAGAATATCCTGCAGATACCTACTGCTTTCCGTGTTTTGTTACCATACTTTTTAAGATAGGAGTGGCAATGGTGGGAACTACCAATATCACATATGTTGGTGGCCTAATCACAGATTCCTTCCCCAAGATGGGTTGCACAAAATATTGAAGACCCAAATATCTGCTGAAAGGTTGTCTGTAAGCTACACACATTCTCTAGGAAAGCTACTTGTTTGTTTCACTATCTGCTTCTCTGAATTGCCAGGGTGGGACACTGAACAGAGCAACAAAGCGATCATCTGCAGAACAGGTCAGACAGCCTGTAGACACAGCACCGCTCCTGGATGAAGTGGGAAACGAAGGGTTCATCAACTAAGAAGCATCAGGATGCCCTATTTTGGATCCTACAGTGACAGAGTACAACTACAACTAGTTGTTGGCACAGTATTGTCCCTCTTTATTTCCAATTGTATGCTTTTAAGGAATACATTGTAATATTTTTAGTTTTTTTTTTTTAACGAGGGTAACCTTATTCAGTCATCCATGAAAACAAGCTGGTGTATGAAGGGAATTATGCATATGAAGGGAAAGTTGTTTTGTTCCTTGTGTCTGGAACAAATCAGCCATATGGTACATTAAGCCAATGATGAAGCTTATGTGGTGCACTTTTTGAAATGGACTACACTACAATGTTTAGAGTCTAAACTCAATCCACCTGAAGTTTGTTCTAAGCAACTATATACCATCTTATAATTCACCTTAATTCATCATTATAAATGTGTCAATGTAAGGTATTTCATTAAAATATCACTGCACCTTCACAGAAAGCTCCTCATGCAGTGGTGTGAATGGGTTGAGTAGCCTTCCATTTCAATAATTGCTGTTGATTGTCAATGTCCTTTCACAAATTCATTGTGTGTAAATAAGATTGCCACTTTGTCCTGCAGAGGCTGTTGGGATTGTTTTACTTATTTTAAATTGGCAAGACCAATTATTTGAAAACTAGCCAAACTTTTTGCTTAACACTCCCACAAGCTGCATTATTCAGATACAGCAATGTTACCTTCAAATTGTATGAAACTGTTGATCAAAAATAGTAAATAAACCCCCTTAAAACCTGATCTTATACTAGCGATTGTCAATGCATATTGATCATTGACTTGTACAGATATGTAAAACAATCATCTTTACTATGCAACCTCTTGAATGGTACTCTTTTATAAGCATTGAGGATGATGCATCAAGTGTATGTTAACTCTTCTTTTTGCGGATACAGACTAACACGGCTGTTACTCTGAAACTTGTTAACTTAATTGTTAAACAGAGCTGAGAGCAACCACTTGAAAGATGATTTGCTAAAAAAAAATGACAGATATGGAATTTGCTGCTTGTACATGGTTAAACAATTGCAGAGTAAAATTACTAACTTCTGTATTCATGTGAGAACAGAAGGTGTACTGATGAGTCCAATAAAGTAACCTTTTCTAAAGTAATTGTTACAGAGGAGAAATCCTCTATTACAGCAAATTTTGTTCCAGTGACACAGCTGAGCTAGGATAAGTTTTTATGTAGCAATTCCCTCTCTGCCTTCTGTTAGTATGTGTACATTCATCTGACGCTACTCCGACTCACAGTACAACTTAATGCAAACAATGGAAGGACTGGACTTTAGGAACACCTATGACTAAGGCAACTGAAAGGCTGAGGGGACAGGCTATAACCCGCTCCAGTTCCTGTGGGAGGAGATTTTGAAAGATATGGTGCCCTTTCCTGAAAACTTGATGGCTTATGCTTATACCTTCTACTATCATGAGGCAGTACAATGGAGATACTTGTAATGTGAGCATGTATCCTATAGAGATGGTCATAATTGGACTTAGCTTGAAACTTCCTGGTAGCCGAGTGTAAACCTGTGTTGTTTATTTGCCCGCAACAGCTTATTTAGTCTGCAGAAGAGAAGAGTGACGTGGGGTTTGATAACCTGCAAGAGGGTTCCAAGGAGGATGGAGCTAGGCTGTTCTCAGTGGTGGCAGATGACAGAACAAGGAGCAATGGTCTCAAGTTGCAGTGGGGGAGGTCTAGGTTGGATATTAGGAAAAACTATTTCACTAGGAGGGCGGTGAAGCACTGGAATGGGTTACCTAGGGAGGTGGTGGAATCTCTATCCTTAGAGGTTTTTAAGGCCTGGCTTGACAAAGCCCTGGCTGGGATGATTTAGTTGGCGTTGGGCCTGCATTGAGCAGGGGGTTGGACTAGTTGACCTCCTGAGGTCTCTTCCAACTCTAATCTTCTATGATTTTAACAATAGTTTTAGCCACCTATTAGTTGAGGGGAGAGCCTTTGATGGGTTAGTAAAGCAGACCTCAGCTATACTACCTCTTTAAATGCATATTTTTACATGCAATCACTGCTATTCTGCATTGGCATCGTATTACTAGACCTTCATGCTGTAACATTCTGTAGTTGCATTTGGAAATTCATGGCGGGATTTCTATATCCAGTGTAGGACACAAATAGTAGGGCTCTGCCTCAGAAGAGTAACAGATGTTCTGTGCCTAGTTAACATCATCATAAGCAGCAGTCTAACACTTCACAAAAAACATAGCTGTCAGCACTAAGTTATCAAAGTTACTACTTAACATAATGGCCACACTGGGTCAGACAATAGACTGTCTAGCTCAATATTCGGTCTCCTGACAGTGGCCAATGTCAGATGCTGTAGAGGGAATGAATAGAATCGAGCAATTTTAATTGATCCATCCCATCATCCATTTCATTGGGTGACCCTTGGTTCTCATGTTATTTTATAGACCTCTATCCCCTCCCTTAGTCATTTCTTTTTCCAAGCTCAATCATCCCAGTCTTTTTAATCTCCTCACATGGAAGCTGTGCCATACCTTTTTTGTTGTCCTTCTCCATTCTTAATATTTTTTGAGATGGGGTAACCAGAAATGCATGTAGTATTCAAAGGGGGGGAG
The DNA here is from genome assembly GCF_027887155.1 of Malaclemys terrapin pileata. Classification (NCBI taxonomy): domain Eukaryota; kingdom Metazoa; phylum Chordata; order Testudines; family Emydidae; genus Malaclemys; species Malaclemys terrapin. The sequence goes on from NC_071514.1 coordinate 48,651,905, forward strand.
GGGAGGAAGAGAATACCATGGATTTATATAGTGGCATATTTACTATCTTATTTATCCCTTTCCTACTGCTTCCCAACATTATTAGCTTTTTTGACTACTGCTGCACATTGAACAGAAGTTTTCATAGAACTATCCACAATGCCTCTAAGATCTCTTTCTTAAATGAGCTGTTACCACTCAGGCCCCATGATTTTGTATGTGTAGTTGGGATTGTTTTATAATATGCATTACTTTGAATTTAGCCAGACTGGGCAACAAAATGGCAGATGAAATTCAGTCATGCACTTTAGTGAGATTCTTTGCAGTCAGCTTTGGACTTAACAAGGAATTTTGTATTATCTGCAAATTTTCCCACCTCTCAATTGTACAGCCCCTTTTCCAGAACAGCACAGCTCCCACTACAGATCCTTAGGCCCCCCCCATTTAATTCCCTCCATTGATAACTGATTATTTATTCCTAGCTGTTGTCTCCTATCTTTTAACCAGTTACTGATCGATGAGAGACTCTTCCCTCTCATCCCATGACAGTTGATTTTCCTTAAGTGCTTTTAGTGAGGGACATCTTCAAAAGCTTTCTGGAAGTCCATGTACACGCTATGGATGCTTGTTGACACCATCAACGAATTCTAATATGCCTCACCACTCTAACTTTCCTTTATTTATTTCAAAGGTAATGGGAAGGTTGGTAGCCTGCTGCTCCTTCCTCGTCAATATGTAAGTTTTCTGTTGTTTCTCATGAGTGAATTTTGAACTAGACTGTCAGATGATACCTGACTGCTATTTGAGACATGGAAAAGCCTACAAGTGTGACTTGCCAAACCATGCAATTGATCAACACTTCTGCTACATCTTAAGCTAACTTCAGTATGTACACTAGGCACCTGCACTTTTCTGTTGCATTGTCTAGAGCATTAACCTGGATAATGTTTATCTTAAAAGTCAGGAAACAGTACAAAAGTCAGATTTGTTTCTTCTAGAAGAGAAATAAAGAACTCACTGGCAGATTCTGTAGTATGACTTCATCATATAGTTCTGTAACTCTGGTTATTCACCAATAAGGTTGCTTAATCCTTTATGTCAATCTATGGGTTACATCCAGTGTTTGTATTCATTTATCCCCTGCCTATCACTGTATTAAGATTTAATTATCATTGATACAATTTCATAGGTCACAAGCTCTAAAAGATTAGCTTAAGAATGTGTTCCACCAAGAGATGAAATATGAAAGACTGGTCTTACAAGCAGCACAGAGGTACAGTGAAGTCTGCAGATGGAATATGGATCCCTGGTTGTTTATACTTTCCAGCTGTGACAAAACATCAACTTTGACAGGGGGCCTGCATAGTTCACCTTAAGTTAATATTTCTCTCCAACTGCCATGCTGTCTAATTTATCTGGAGTTGGATGTGTAATAGTCTAAGGGTATGTCTACACTACAAAATTAGGTCAAATTTATAGAAGGCGGTTTTATAGAAATCGGTTGTATACAACCGATTGTGTGTGTGTCCCCACATAAAATAGCTCTAAGTGCATCAAGTCGGCGGACTGTGTCCACAGTACCGAGGCTAGCATCGACTTCTGGAGCATTGCACTATGGGTAGCTATCCCACAGTTCTCACAGTCTCTGCCGCCCATTGGAATTCTGGGTTGAGATCCCAATGCCTGAATGATGCAAAACAGTGTCATGGGGGGTTCTGGGTACATGTTGTCAGGCCCCTCCCCCTCCATCATAGCAACGGCAAACAATAGATTCACACCTTTTTACCTGGGTTACCTGTGCAGACAACATACCATGCCAAGCATGGAGCCCGCTCAGCTCAGTTCACCATCACATGTCATCTGGGTGCTGGCAGACGTGGGGCTGCATTGCTACACAGCAGCAGCTCCTTGCCTTTTGGCAGTAGATGGTGTATTACAACTGGTATCCGTCATCGTCATACTGCAGTTCGATCAGATGATGGCTGAAACTCCGTATGTCCCCCAGTCATATTCTGCTGCCTTCCCAATGATGATGGCGGCTATCAGTAGTAGTACACTATTTTCTGCCAAGCACCCAGAAGATGCCGAGGGCTATCAGTCATGCTGCACCGTCGGCTGCCAGCTTAAGATGTAAAAAACAGATTTGTTCGGTATTCATTTGCTTCCCCCTCCCTCTGTGAAATCAATGGCCTGCTAAAGCCAGGGTTTTGAGTTCAATCTTTGGGAGGGACCATGCTGTATGACAGTTGTCTGTGTTTCTCCCTGATGCACAGCCACCTTTGTTGACTTTAATTCCCTTTACCTGTATGCCATGTCATCACTTGCCCCTCCCTCTGTCAGACAAGAGTTTCACGCCTTTTTTCAGATCAGACACCATAGCACTGGGAGCATGGAGCCCGCTCAGATCACCGCGGCAATTATGAGCACTATGAACACCACGCGCATTGTCCTGGAGTATATACAGAGCCAGGACATGCCAAAGCAAAACCAGCACCAGCCGATGAGGCGATTGCAGCGCGGTGATGAGAAAATTGCCATGGACATAGACCTCACAGAAGGTACAGGCCCCAGCAATGTGCAAATCATGGTGTTACTGGGGCAGGTTCATGTCGTGGAACGCCGATTCTGGGCCCGGGAAACAAGCACAGACTGGTGGGACTGCATCGTGTTACAGGTGTGGGACGATTCCCATTGGCTGCAAAACTTTCGCATACATAAGGGCACTTTCATGGAACTTTGTGACTTGCTTTCCCCTGCCCTGAAGCGCCAGAATACCAGGATGAGAGCAGCCCTCACAGTTGAGAAGCGAGTGGCGATAGCCCTGTGGAAGCTTGCAACACCAGACAGCTAGCAGTCAGTCGAGAATCAATTTGGAGTGGGCAAATCTACTGTGGGGGCTGCTGTGATCCAAGTTGCCAGGGCAATCAAAGACCTGGTGATATCAAGGGTAGTGACTCTGGGAAACGTGCAGGCCATAGTGGATGGCTTTGCTGAAATGGGATTCCCAAACTGTGGTGGGGCAATAGACAGAACCCATATCCCTATCTTGTCACCGGAGCCCCAAGCCACCGAGTACATAAACTGCCAGGGGTACTTTTCAATGCTGCTGTAAGCCCTGGTGGATCACAAGGGATGTTTCACCAACCTCAATGTGGGATGGCCAGAAAAGGTACATGATGCTCGTGTCTTCAGGCACTCTGCTCTGTTTCGAAAGCTGGAGGAAGGGACTTTCTTCCCACACCAGAAAATAAATGTTGGGGATGTTGAAATGCTTATCGTGATCCTTGGGGACCCAGCCTACCCCTTAATGCCATGGCTTATGAAGCTGTACACAGGCAGCCTGGACAGTAGTCAGGACCTGTTCAACTACAGGCTCAGCAAGTGCTGAATAGTGGTGGAACATGGCGCAGCTTACTGACTCGCTTAGACCTCAGCAAAAAGAATATTCCCATTGTTATTGCTGCTTGCTGTGCGCTCCACAATATCGGTGAGAGTAAGGGGGAAGACAGTTATGGCGGGGTGGGAGGTTGAGGCAAATCGCCTGGCTGCTGATTACGTACAGCCAGCTCCCAGGGCTGTTAGAAGAGCACAACAGGGCACGGTGCGCATCAGAGAAGCTTTGAAAATGAGTTTTGTGATTGGCCAGGCTACGGTGTGAAACTTCTGTTTGTTTCTCCTTGATGAACGCTCCACCCCCCCCCCCCCAACTTCCCTGTAAAACCAACCACCCCACTCTCCCCTCCCTCTCTTTGAGCACCGCTTGCAGAGGCAATAAAGTTATTGAATTAATAAAGAATGCATGAATGTGAAGTAACAATCACACAATTAGGGGGATAATTGCCAAGGTAGCCCAGGAGGGGTGCAGGAGGAAGGAAGGAAAAGGAGACACTGCAGTTTAAAACTAACTCTTATTGAAGGCCAGCCTTCTGATGCTTAGGTAATCAGCTGGGGTGGAGTGACTGGGTAGCCTAAGGCCCCCCCGCCCTGTTCTTGGGCGTGTGGGTGAGGAGGCTATGGAACTTGGGGAGGAGGGCTGTTGGTTACACAGGGGCTATAGCGGCAGTCTCTGCTCCTGCTGCCTTTCCTGCAGCTCAACCATATGCTGGAGCATATCAGTTTGATGCTCCAGCAGCCGGAGCATCGACTCTTGCCTTCTGTCTGCAAGCTGACGCCACCTATCATCTTCAGCCTGCCACTTGCTCTGTTCATCCTGCGATTCAGCCCGCCACCTCTCCTCTCGTTCATATTGTGCTTTTCTGTAGGCTGACATTGACTGCCTCCACGCATTCTGCTGTACTCTGTCAGCGTGGGAGGACATCTGGAGCTCCGAGAACATATCAGCCCAAGTCCGCCGTTTTCTCCTTCTAATCTTCGCTAGCCTCTGTGAAGGAGAAACATTTGAAGCTGGTGGAAGAGAAGGGAGAGGTGGTTTAAAAAAAAAAAAAAAAAAAAAAAATTTTTAGAGAACAATGGGTACACTCTTTCACGTTAAATTTTGCTGTTCACATTACACAGCACATGTGCTTTCGTTACAAGGTCGCATTTTTCCTCTTATATTGAGGGCCTGCTGGTTTGCTGTGAGAGATCACTCACGCAGTGCCAGGCAACAGCTTTCAGCTAGCAGGCAACCATGGTAAGCCACAGTCTTTTGGCTTTTTTAACCTTCTTAACATGTGGGAATGGTTTCAAACAGTAGAGCCCTCATTTCCCATACCAAGCACCCCTGGGGTTGGCCATTTAAAATGGGTTTGCAATGTAAAAGGAGGGGCTGCAGGTTCCAAGTTAACATGCAGCACAAACCCAACAATCTCCTCCCTCCCCCGCACACCCAATTCTCGGGGATGATCACTTCACCCCTCCCCATACCACGTGGCTAACAGCGGGGAACATTTCTGTTCAGCTGAGCAGGAGCGGGCACCTCTGAATGTCCCCTTAATAAAATCACCCTATTTCAACCAGGTAACCGTGAATGATATCACTCTCCTGAGGATAACAAAGAGTGAAGGAATGGATGTTGTCTGCCTGCCAGCAAAACACCGGGACCATACGCTGCCATGCTTTGTTATGCAATGATTCCAGACTATGTGCTACTGGCCTGGCGTGATAAAGTGTCCTACCATGGCGGACGGGATAAGGCAGCCCTCCCCAGAAACCTTTTGCAAAGGCTTTGCGAGTACATGAAGGAGAGCTTTCTGGAGATGTCCCTGGAGGATTTCCGCTCCATCCCCATACACGTTAACAGACTTTTCCAGTAGCTGTACTGACCGCGATTGCCAGGGCAAATCAATCATTAAACATGCTTGCTTTTAAACCCTGTGTAATATTTACAAAGGTTCACTCACCAGAGGTCTCCTGTGTGCCCTCAGGATCTGGGAGCACGCCTTGGGTGCGTTTGGGGGGTTACTGGCTTCAGGTCCACGGTGATAAACATATCCTGGCTGTTGGAGAAACCGGTTTCTCCGCTTCCTTGCTGCTGTGAGCTATCTTCATCCTCATCTTCGTCGTACCCCAAACCCGCTTCCCTGTTGCGTGTTTCTCCATTGACTGAGTCATAGCACACGGTTGGGGTAATAGTGGCTGCACCCCCTAGGATCGCATGCAGCTCCGCGTAGAAGTGGCATGTTTGCGGCTCCGCCCCGGACCTTCTGTTTGCCTCTCTGGCTTTGTGGTAAGCTTGCCATAGCTCCTTAATTTTCACGCGGCACTGCTGTGCGTCCCTGTTATGGCCTCTGTCCTTCATGGCCTTTGAAACCTTTTCTAATATTTTGCCATTTCGTTTACTGCTACGGAGTTCAGCTAGCACTGATTCGTCTCCCCATATGGCGAGCAGATCCCTTACCTCCCGTTCGGTCCATGCTGGAGCTCTTTTGCCATCCTGGGACTCCATCATGGTCACCTGTGCTCTCCTCGCTGGGCAAACAGGAAATGAAATTCAAAAGTTTGCGGGGCTTTTCCTGTCTACCTGGTCAGTGCATCACAATGAAGCACTGTGGGATAGCTCCCGGAGGCCAATAACGTCGAATTCTGTCCACACTACCCCAAATCCGACCCGCAAAGGCCGATTTTAGCACTAATCCCCTCAGAGGGAGAGTAAAGAAACCGGTTTAAAGGGCTTCGTCGTGTGAACGTGTCCAGGCTTAATTCGAATTAACGCTGCTAAATTCAACCTAAACTCGTAGTGTAGACCAGGTCTGAGTATCTAGTCTACAGAACAAAAGCAGCTAGATATATAAGGACAGTTTTATGCACTTACATTTGTTTCAATAGGGAAAAGGCTTACAGCTATGAATTTTCACAAATATGGATCAATTTCTAGGGACATGTGTAGATGCTCAATAGCAAAGCAATTAAAGGCAAATCCAGACAGTTTCAAAGTTTATGGAAAGGGGCTTAAACAGCAGAAAATGCATCTAAACACAGCCTGTTGGAAGCTGCTGAACTTTCATTTTTGTATCCATCACAGGGGAAGCTAGTGTAGATTCTGATTCCAGGCATGCTCTAGGCTACAGTGCTTCCGCAACATGTCAGAGGATGGAGTACCTTTAAAATTAACTGTGGTAGGAAGTAGGTGTTTGAGAAGGCTCATTATATTACACAAGAAATGTTATATGGAATTTGATCACAGGCTAAAGTGTTTGCTATAGACTAGAACAGTGACTTATTTACAGGAGTACCCAGCTACACACAGTGAAGTAACAAAATATGGTGGTTTATTGAGAAGTCCATGATTTAACCATTAATACAAGTTCCATTCCCCTTTTGCCCCTGTGTGGAGAAGAAAAGAAAGAAAAAAAAAAAAAAAAAAAACAGCGTCCTTATCAAACTTAGACTTGAGACACTGAGCAGAGTGTATGCCAATGAGGGAAATGCTAGATAACACATGCAGACAGAAGTCCATAGTAGTTTAAGACTTAGCTGGAAACTGCTGTTTAAAACAGTATTTCAGCTCCTGTTAGTCTATAAGATATCAAGCTTTGAATCTAAGCTCACTGACTTGCCCACAGATAAACCCTTCAATACAAAAGCTGAAGGCAGAAGGGCAGACTGGTTGGCCTTTCCTACCTGCTAACCCCTGGAAAAGCCTAGCTCATACTGGAAAGTAAAGTAAAACACTAACAAGGCAGAAGGGGACAGGAGATCCCTTACAAAATAGGAATAGCAACTAGGAAACTGCTATAATGGGGGAATATGAATCTAAAACAGATTGGGATATCACTCCCTCAATCCTGATCATCATAGTCATAAAGTTAGAGGCAGCCAGCAGCAGGAGCGCCAGGCCTCCTGTGGAAGAGGCACAGGAGGCATTAAGATTCCTGCCACTTCCACCCTATAAAAAGGGATTTTCACTTCCATAACTTAAAAGGCAGCTGCGAGTCTCTGTGGTACAGTCAGTCATTCATCTTTGCTGGGCACTTTAACAATCATTATGACCTCTAAGCTGTTGTACCACCTAGCTAAGAGACAGCTCTTCTGAATAGTTTGTCACAGAAATAGTTTTCAGTGAACCTAGGCTAGAAGAGCTACTGGTATGTGGAGCCATTGTGTAGATAAGGCCACTTGGTCTTTGGTGTACCTGAACTCCTGTATGTAATGAGTTAGATAGTTTAAAAAAAAAAAAAAAAAAAATCATTACAGGTGGCCAACAGTCTAAGCACCTAGTGTTATCCAAAGTATCAGTATTTGATATGCATGAGGAAAGTCCAGTTAGAATTAACAACTGAAATTTGAGAGCCCTCCTTCAACCCCCCACCCCCAAACCTAATTAGAGAAAACAATGCACATTCTTGCAAACATAATTCAGAACAGCCACTGTGCCAGAAGAGTATTGCAGTGATCCCTAGACTGTCCCAAGCAGATGAACAGGAATTAACAGTCTTGAAATAGCTACAAGAGTATTTGTGGATGAGCAACTTGGATTGTCCACACTACCAAGGAATAACTAAGGCAGTCAAAGGCAACCCATGGCTAACAAAACAGAGGTTTCACTAATAGAATCAGCATAGAAACAAAAAACAAAGCTACTGGAGGATACAAGCAGAACAGTCCATTATTTCTCCAAGACAGAGCCGGGGGAACCCTGCAGAAGCTAACGCATCGGTACATGAGGGCTTTTAGAGGTTGGTGATGAGACATTAAAGCTGGCTCACTAGAGATCTCCTGGGACAGCTTCCAGAATCTAATTATACACTACTGTAGTTTGTCAGAGTTCTTTCAATAGATGCAACTGTGTGTACCCAAATCACTGCCCTCCCTACCAGGAAAGCTGGAGGCACCCTTGGCATGACATCAGTGAAATAAGATATTTCCAGGAGTGCCTAGATGAGACAGTACACTAAACTATAATTTTTCTCTTTGTCTAGTGAATATCAGCACAGACTATTACTGAAGTGCTCCAAAAGTTTACACAACTTGATGGCTTGCGAGACTGCCACAGAAGAATGAGAGTTTTAACATAATAAACCTGGGGAGGAAACCTTTTCTTATGGCCAAGGACTAAGCAGAACTCTTCAGAACCCAGCACCACCACTTAGAATGGAGCATGTTTATATTAAAATGGTTGCAGATCAATTTTTAGCTTCTTAAGGTTAGGATACACTGCCTAGGAGAGCATTAGTTCCTGTTAGGCTCAATTGGACGGATGCCAGGCCTGGCATCCAAGGTCCCCATCCACTGGGATGGAATTTCACCATACTGACTGTACCTAAATGCTTCGGTCCAAGAGTCTGAGCTACTAACTGGCTGAAAGCTTAAGAGTATTTTTTTTAAATTGCCCACCACAAAGGGTCACTCCTCTTGCACCTATCTAAGCTACTGTCCCGCCGAATCCTGCACTGTCTAGCACATAAGAGTCTTCAGTTATTTCCATAAGTACCATAACTAACATGTTTTACAGAAGTCTTGAACATCAAGATGTCCTGCATTTGGATTAGATGAGTCACTAAAGTCCCCGTCCTCCTGCCTAAAGCATCTGTCCCCATACAAGTGTCTGAAAACAAACCTCAGGACCCATAGATAAAGTTTCTGTGCTGACTCCATTAGTGAAAGTGAATGTTCCTAATAGAATGCAATGCTGGATTTTCCACCAGGGGGATTGAGGACTTTGTTGTGGGACCGTGGCCTTGGTCCCAATCTGGGTTCATGATCATCTATCTTGGGGCCTGGCTCATCTTTCCCAAGATCTCTCTTCTCGCCTCGGTCTTCCATCTGTGGTTTGTTGTTTTCTGTAGCTGTGTGATGACAAGGGAGGTTAGAATGGTTACACTGCAGTGCAATAACATTACCTTTTATACACATCTTCAATAGTCTGTACATTCTTCCCTCCTTCCAACCCCCACATCCTTCCACTCCCTTTATCTCCCCTCTTCACTTATGCTGTCCCGGCTCTGAACACTCTCTCTCTACCCCTGCACTTTTCCTGCTCAAGGCCTACTTCTTCCAAGACTCTCCTATCTTGTTCTCACCAATTATTTATTCCCCCCTTTAGACATCTTAGGTCATTACTTATTCTGTAGAGTGCTGTGTAAGATTATTATATACTGTAAAATGTTGACATCACACACTTATTACTGATAGTGTGCCAACCCATAAATTCTATGCCCTGCCAGGTAGGAGCTTCGAGCTCACAAGTACAGCATACATTATGTTCTCACCTAGCAGAGAGTAATGGAGCAATAAAGTATTCTGGGAAAATCAGTTACTCCATAGCTACAGTTAAGGAAGGCCAGAATTACAAGCTATGAATGCGGGAGAAGGAGGAACAGTTTATGATATATAAAATATCGTGGTAAATAATTGCACATTCCCCCACTTAAATAAGGAGATCATTCTGCTCAAGATTCAGATACATTACACGAATAGCTCAACTGCTTGAGAGAGCTGCAGAAATGGGAGTTACATCTCAATTTGTTCAGTTAACTTGTGTCCTTGCTGCTTCAGAATGAGATGGGCCAAGTTGGCCCACCACATTCTAAGGGCTTGGGCTTAAGTACAAAAATAGTCTCCTATAAAAACAGACAGACCATCTAGGAGGGCAGGTATCAAGGAACACACTAGATATCAGCCTAGCATAGGGCCCACTTTCAATACCCTACCTAAAGTGACCCAGCTTAATAGAAGAAGTTGGATGGTTATTTCAGGATCACTTCCCATCATGTAACTGATACTGAAAGTCTGCCTGCCCAGTTTGAAGTTCTATAGCCATGACCTTGCTTGACTGTGTTGTCCTGAAAACCAGGATTAGTCTGGTTTATTCTTCCTCTTTGCATACACAGGCCAAAATACTCTTCACAGCATCTCAGAGAAAGAGGTTTCTCTTGCCTTACCTTTCAGTTCCTTTGAAGCATCTCCTGCCTCTTGTAAGACAATGTGATCCTGCAATAAAAATCAGAACTGTTTTAGGGCTTCATAGGCTATAGGTCAACTACTACTCCACTGCAAGCTTTTCTTAAATCTTAGACCTAAAGGATCCTTTACACCAAGACCATGTAATTTCTGCATTAAGAGCCAAATGCTGCAGCTTGCTCTCCATGAAGCCTCCTGCAATGGCATTATGAAAGCAACTGTAGCATCAAGTTCTTTAAGGAGACAGTGAACCCTGTGACGGGTTTGGTCACAGATATCCCCTTGGGACTGTCACCGGATGTGCTGAGACTACCTCTGAGCCAGTTTTCTCTGCCAGTTTGGGCCTTCAGAACCCTGCCTCGTTGAGCCAGTCATGAAAGCCTGCTGCAACACAGACGCAGGGTCTGAATCACACCCCCAAAGCTGCAGACTTAACTCAAAACAGCTTAAGAAGTGCTCCTGTCTCCAGCACCCAGACACCCAGCTCCCAATGGGATCCAAACCCCAAATAAATCCGTTTTACTCTGTATAAAGCTTTATAATGGGTAAACTCAAATTCTCCGCCCTCTATAACCCTGATAGAGAGATATGCACAGCTGTTTGCTCCCCCAGGTATTAACACAGTAATTAACAAAAAAGTGATTTTATTAAGTATAAAAAGTAGGATTTAAGTGGTTTCAAGTAATAACTTACTTTGTTCTGTTGGTTACCAAGCCAAATCAAACACACAAGTCTAAGCCTAATACATTAAGAAACTGAATACAGGTAAATCTCACCCTTGGAGATGTTCCAATAAGCTTCTTTCACAGACTGGACTCCTTCCTAGTCTGGGCCCAATCCTTTTCAGGCCAACATTGTAGTTTATGGCTTGGGTCCAGCAATCACTCACACCCCCGCAGTTACTGTCCTTTGTTCCAGTTTCTTTCAGGCATCAGTTTGGAGTGGAGAGGCCATCTCTTGAGCCAGCTGATGACAAAATGGAGAGGCCTCCAGGGCCTTTTATATTCTCTCTCGTGGGTGGAAACCCCTTGTTGCTGTGATTTTGCACAGAAGAACCAAGATGGAGTTTGTAGCCACCTGGCCAAGTCACATGTCCATGAATGATTCAGCTTTTTGCAGGCCGACGCCATTGTTTACATGTTAGTTTGAATGTTCCCAGGAAAGCTCAGATGTGGATTGGCATCTCCCAAAGTCCATTGTCAGTTAAGTGTTTCCTGATGGTACTATTCTGAGTAATTGCCCATTCTCAAGAAGCTGACCAAATGCTTCACTGATGCTACTTAGAATCAAACATTGAGATACAAGTACATAGCCAATATTCATAACTTCAAATATAAAAATGATACAGTCAGAATAACCATAACCAGCAAATTACAACCTTTTCATAGACACCTTACTTGACCTCCTTTGTACAGGATTTGGTGCAACTCTAGGACCTTGGTTGCAACAATGATAACAGTCACAGTTCATGTCAATAATGTCACACCCTCCTCCTGAACTTACTGCCAGAGACTTGGACACTGTCCATGGCATAGGCAGTACTTGTAAAATCCCTGTTTGTCTCTTGTCACACATTCTCCCAGTACCTTTAAACTCTATGCTGTTATTTACAGGTGTTCTAGCAAGGTTTGGGGTTCCTGGTCCCCAGGTGCCTGAAAACGTGTTGGGGTGTAGTATTGTTAACAGAATGCAGATCACAATATCTGTTAAAGGGTAGGTGTCTTGGCATTTAGCCACCAATGCCATGAGGCGGTGTGCCTCAGTTTCCCCTTCCACACAGCAGTGTAGACCTGTTATGCTTTTGCTGCTGTGCCAAGCTTCCAGCCTGTTTACAGGTATAAACTGAAAAGCAACATGCTTATGGGACTGTCTAGTCGCCATCCCTAGCATGTACAAAAGTTTTCCCCATAAATCAGGTATGTCACACATCTTTAAAGGGTTTACCATTAGTATTAACTCCTTTGTCTTGACCCCTAGATGAAGTAGCAAAAGATGCAAGATTAACGGCAAATCTATGACAGACAGGCTCTGTTCACACAATTTAGCTTGTTCAGTGTCTATTGCATTTCCCAATTCCTGTGTGTACCATGGTAGGGGTTTAGACAGAGTCTCCCGTCTCTTTGGAGAAGGTTCCCAATTCAGGCATGGGTTTGAGGATTTGGCAAGGAAATGGGTGCTCTGCGACCATGCCTGCCCTCTGTCCCTCCCTTGGGAATTTCTTTGGGTTGTACCCCACCCCCTTGTGAAGCTTCCAAAATGCAAAGTTTTTCTTCCCCCAGCCTTGAAGAGACAATGTTATCTTTTACAAGGGTAGCAGGAACAACGTTCTCTAATGGAGTGCTTTGGATTGGTAAGATCCCCTCTTTGTTCCCAACAGGTCAGCTGGGTGGACTCTCCCCTCCAGGAGATCTAACACCCAGTCTTCTCTCAAAACCTGATCCATAGGTGAGGGGTCTGGCATTTTAGATGCAGATCCTTCACCCTCCTCCTGGTGAAAAACCTTCCAACAAAATGTGGGCAGACCCTCCTGTCCCCCCCTCACCTTCTGTCTGGACTTCCCTCTCTGGGCTCCCCTCTCAGGCTGACACTTCTGTGTCCCCCAGAAGGGAAGGTGACCCTGATCCAGCTGTGGGCTCACAGCTACCAGCTATGACAGACCCTTCACTGGCCAGCAAAATCCCCCGCTTTCACTCAGGTTGGGCTTGCTTCCAGCTACAGAGTCCTTGGGGTCTCTTCCCACCACAGCAGTTGTCAGGACCCAAACCTCCATCTCTGGGATACATGTGTCTGCACCGAAGGGCAGGCCCTGTCCCCTGCTGACCTGCAACTTCCGGCAGTCAGCAGCTGGGAACACCTCCCTTTTACAAGGTGGAACATCCCTCTCCCCTAAGGAGATGATTACAGGACTGAAGCTGGCTTTATCCAGCCCTTCCCACAGGGACCAGCCTTGAGCACTGGGGCGACAGGAACTGGTTATGACCATCCCAGAGCTACATTCTCCACTGCTACAGAGGAATTAAAGAGACACTCTCCTATTCCCCCAGCAGCATTTGTGACTTTAGCCTCCCCTCTGTGGCTTTCAGCACAAAATTCCTTCTTGCTGCTAACAAACCCTGGGACAGATTCTGCCACAAAGAATTCATCTCCCAGTAGAAACGGTACAAAATTGTGCCTCTGCTGCAACAGTCAGTTCAGCCTGCAAATCACCAGTTTCCATGTGTACTTTAGCTAAAGTTGCAAGGACTTTGTAACCTCCCACCAATTCTAATTCTGCCATTTTCCCTGGTAACAAATCCTGGATCAGGTACCTTCGGACCACAGAAATTTCTGCACTCTCCATCCTTGGAGCACTTTGCCATTAAGTTTAACAGCATGCATATGCTCACTGCTTGTTTGTGTAGAAGCAACCTTTACAAATCCTGTGTGGAAAGAGGCAGCAGCCTGGGATACCCCTGTGCTCTGAGAGGCAGCAGCTTCAGACGTTTATTCCTCAGATGCTCAGTGGACTTACCACGATAGCACCTTTTGGGCTCCTCTACTTGTACAGGAGATTTGGGACAAGTAACAGGGGAATGGGGAGGTGAACACCCAGCCTCCTTTTTCCCCAGGGGTAAAATGGTGATTCTGCTTTCCACCAATCCTGTAGCCCTCTGCCAGTGGTTTCTATTTAATTGCAGCTTGTGACTGCTCGTAAGAGTCTTCAAACTCAGCTAATTCCCCCACTGCATTCACCTTTCTGTCCCACAAATACTGTTCTACATCATCACCGCACATATTCAGGAACTGTTCCTTGAGTAATTAAATCACACATTTCTTCAAAACATTTAATGCCTTCCCCTCCCCCCCCTCCCCCCAACCTACTTGTTCAACAAATCTCTCATTTTATTTACACAAGCCACATTACTTAATCCAGATCTCCTCTTAAGACTCCGGAATTTAACCCTGTAGGTTTCAAGTGTAATCTGAAACTATTTCAAAACCAGTTCCTTAAATTTACCATAGTTTGAAGCATCATCAATAGGCATCTTATTGAATACGTCCAGAGCTAGTCCATTTTGCAACCACAGTGGTCATTTTTTGATCTTCAGAAATCGCATGGAGGGTGCACAGTCTCTTAAAGGTGATGAAATATTCAGCAAGATCACTGGATTCATCATACTGCCGACATAACCGCTCCCATTTATGGATTTTTGGGGAAGTGAAGCCAGCTGCTTAAGGGTTCTGTCTCTTCCACTACATTACAGCCAGTTCATGCTTCTGGGTCTCAATTTGGGCCTGTATTTCTCTGGTTTTTTAACTCCAGGGCAGCTCAATTTGAGCCTGTTTCTGGGCCTCTATGGTTTCCCTGGCTGCAGCTGCTTCTTTGAGCCTCATTTCTGCCTGCCACATTTGAAACTCACGGTCCTTTGGCTTTTCTTCCGCTTCCAGTCTGGCCAGCTCTAATTTTGTAGCTGCCTCACTGGTAGTCATTTTCCTGTTTTCTTGATCTTATTTCCCTCACCCGAAATAAACAAAAAGATAACAAACCTGTAGCTACTTAGTCTGTTCTCCGGCCACCACACTTAAAACTCACTTAAAATCACTACCAGTGTCTCACAGCAATCAGCTGTGCACAAATCCTGCCGACTATGCCACTGTGACAGGTTTGGTCACAGAGACCCTCTTTTGACTGTCACCTGATGTGCCGAGACTACCTCTGAGCCTGTTTTCTCTGCCAGTTTGGGCCTTTAGAACTCTGCCTCGTTGAGCCAGACATGCAAGCCTTCTGCAACACAGACCCAGGGTCTGAACCACACCCCCAAAGCTGCAGACTTAACTCAAAACAGCTTAAGAAGTGCTCCTGTCTCCAGCACGCAGCTCCCAATGGGATCCAAACCCCAAATAAATCTGCTTTACTCTGTATAAAGCTTTATAGAGGGTAAACTCACATTCTCCGCCCTCTATAACACTAATAGAGAGATATGCACAGCTGTTTGCTCCCCCAGGTATTTATTAATTAACAGAGTAAGTAATTAACAAAAGTGATTTTATTAAGTATAAAAAGTAGGATTTAAGTGGTTTCAAGTAATAACTTACTTTGTTCTGTCTGTTACCAAGCCAAATTAAACACACAACTCTAAGCCTAATACATTAAGAAACTGAATACAGTACTCTGAGATGTTCCAATAAGCTTCTTTCACAGACTGGACTCCTTCCTAGTCTGAGCCCAATCCTTTTCAGGCCAATGTTGTAGTTTATGGCTTGGGTCCAGCAATCACTCATACACCTGTAGTTACTGTCCTTTGTTCCAGTTTCTTTAAGGCATCTCTTTGGAGTGGAGAGGCCATCTCTTGAGCCAGCTGAAGACAAAATGGAGAGGCCTCCAGGGCCTTTTATATTCTCTCCCTTTTGTTCTTCTGTGCAAAAATCACAGCAACAAGATGGAGTTTGTAGCCATCTGGGCAAGTCACATGTCCATGAATGATTCAGCTTTTTGCAGGCCGACTCCATTGTTTACATGTTAGTTTGAACGTTCCCAGGAAAGCTCAGATGTGGATTGGCGTCTCCCAAAGTCCATTGTCAGTTAAGTGTTTCCTGATAGGACTATTCTGAGTAATTGCCCATTCTCAAGAAGCTGACCCAATGCTTCACTGATGTTACTTAGAATCAAACATTGAGATACAAGTACATAGCCAATATTCATAATTTCAAATATAAAAATGATACACAGACAGCATAATCATAACTAGCAAATTACAACCTTTCCATAGACACCTTACTTGACCTCCTGTATGTTGTACCAAGACAACTCACAGAAGCAAGATACAACAATAGTCCATTAGATCCTTAAGACTTTCTACCCTTGGATCTATATCCATTCTAGACTATTATTTTGCAAGACTCTTTCTACAAGTACCCACTGGCACCGAAAAATAGCAGGAAGTGTTCAGACCCAGAACAGCAAGCTCTTCAGTGCTCCAGTGGGTGTCTCAGCAATAAACGCATGCTCAGTGAAGTATCCAGAGTAGTTTGAATTACTGCGTCAGATGAGCCTAAGGACAGTTTTCACCCACCCTCCCTGACCCATTTTCAGATTTAGGAATCAGCTGTGATGAGCAAGCATGGCTTCAAAGGATCTCCTCACACCAAGACTGCTGTAGTCAAGTCAATACAATTCATTAAAGTGCCTAGTACATCAAATCATTATGGTTCCATTGTTTCTATGATAGTTTCACCCCCAGCAGAAAGGGCTGGCATGAAAATGACATTAAAAAGATTTTTTACTTTTAACCCCCTCTTTAAAGACAGCATCACATTACCCAACAGTGTAAATTCTCTCAAGCGAGTACTCAAGCATTTCTCAATCGTTGAGGTGTGAGCTTAAAGTAGGTTGCAAGAGGACACACATACTGGGCTACATGCTCTGAGGGTGAGCAACTGACTAGAATTCTACCTAAAACCCAACAGAATGATTTCATCCCCCTCCCCTTGCTGCTCCCACGGCATCCCTGCTCCATCCCAAATTACAATGGTCCATGCAGCCCTCCCCACATCCAGCGCTAAGTTCCAGGGCTGGGTGAAATTGTGTTTCTAGAGAGTGGAGCCAACTCTCACAGCAGCGCTACCCCAGAGCTATCCAATGCAGAGGGTAGGAAGAAAAGCAAAACACCTCCTCTAAAGTAACACCAGACCCCTGAGCAGGCATATACCCAGCCCTCAAAATTCTCAGTTTCTTCCTATGACCCAAATCCCAGAATCCCTTGGAGTCAATACTGACAGGACTGCATAAGAGGTTGGGACAAAGAATATTACTTCTGACTCCTGCCTCAAGTTTAGTTCTATGTTCTTAAATTAGATTCTAGTAACATTGGTCAACTAGAACTTTAGAAGCAATAAAGCTACCACCATCAGTTTCTCTTCAGCAGAAATTTTAGTGGAGCACAGATTCCATTAACACTACTGCTTAATAGATAGTATGTTTCCAAGACTCTCCACTTGTCAAGAACTTTGCCAGTATGATGGCTGACTCACTCAGTGGTGCAGTTTCAACTTAAGGAAAAAGAGTTAACCAGCCAAGATGCAGGAGCCAATCGACTATGCAAGAGCATGGTACATAAGTGGCAAATATTTACATTCTTGTTTCCCCCCAGAAGAATGTTTGCTCATAGTTATGACCTTGTGTCTAATGTGATTATACAGCCAAGTAAATTGCCACATAGTAGTCCTATGACTGCCACAACTGTGCACCAGAATCTAAGCTTCTGTACACAAAAACAGGTCTGACCATTGTTGTTGAGAACCTCAAAAATGAAAATATAAACCAATATATTGACATGTGTTTGAATCTGCAGATAGTGTGAAATAAGGGGGTGTTGGGACTAAAGCTTAATGGAGGGTAAGGCTGACATTAAAATTAGCTATTTCATTGCTGATCATTTTAATAGAAAGTCAAGTGAATCATAGATCATAGAATATCAGAGTTGGAAGGGACCTCAAGAGGTCATCTAGTCCAACCCCCTGCTCAAAGCAGGACCAATTCCCAGCTAAATCATCCCAGCCAGGGCTTTGTCAAGCCGGGCCTTAAAAATCTCCAAGGAAGGAGACTCCACCACCTCCCTAGGTAACGCATTCCAGTGTTTCACCACCCTCCTAGTGAAATAGTTTTTCCTGATATCCAACCTGGACCTCCCCCACTGCAACTTGAGACCATTGCTCCTTGTTCTGTCATCTGCCACCACTGAGAACAGCCGAGCTCCATCCTCTTTGGAACCCCCCTTCAGGTAGTTGAAGGCTGCTATCAAATCTCCCCTCATTCTTCTCTTCTGGAGACTAAACAATCCCAGTTCCCTCAGCCTCTCCTCATAAGTCATGTGCTCCAGACCCCTAATATTTTTGTTGCCCTCCGCTGGACTCTTCCCAATTTTTCCACATCCTTCTTGTAGTGTGGGGCCCAAAACTGGACACAGTATTCCAGATGAGGCCTCACCAATGTCGAATAAAGGGGAACAATCACGTTCCTCGATCTGCTGGCAATGCCCCTACTTATACAGCCCAAAATGCTGTTAGCCTTCTTGGCAACAAGAGCACACTGTTGACTCATATCCAGCTCCTCATCCACTGTGACCCCTAGGTCCTTTTCTGCAGAACTGCTACCTAGCCATTCGGTCCCTAGTCTGTAGCAGTGCATGGGATTCTTCCGTCCTAAGTGCAGGACTCTGCACTTGTCCTTGTTGAACCTCATCAGGTTTTTTTCGGCCCAATCCTCTAATTTGTCTAGGTCCCTCTGTATCCGATCCCTACCCTCTAGTGTATCTACCACGCCTCCTAGTTTAGTGTCATCTGCAAACTTGCTGCGAGTGCAGTCCACACCATCCTCCAGATCATTAATAAAGATATTAAACAAAACCGGCCCCAGGACCGACCCTTGGGGCACTCCGCTTGAAACCGGCTGCCAACTAGACATGGAGCCATTGATCACTACCCGTTGAGCCCGACGATCTAGCCAGCTTTCTATCCACCTTACAGTCCATTCATCCAGCCCATACTTCTTTAACTTGGCGGCAAGAATACTGTGGGAGACCGTAATCAAAAGCTTTGCTAAAGTCAAGGAATAACACATCCACTGCTTTCCCCTCATCCACAGAGCCAGTTATCTCATCATAGAAGGCAATTAGGTTAGTCAGGCACGACTTCCCCTTGGTGAATCCATGCTGACTGTTCCTCTCCTCTAAATGTTTCATAATTGATTCCTTGAGGACCTGCTCCATGATTTTTCCAGGGACAGAGGTGAGGCTGACTGGCCTGTAGTTCCCCGGATCCTCCTCCTTCCCTTTTTTAAAGATGGGCACTACATTAGCCTTTTTCCAGTCATCTGGGACCTCCCCCGATCGCCATGAGTTTTCAAAAATAATGACTAATGGCTCTGCAATCTCACCCGCCAACTCCTTTAGCACCCTTGGATGCAGCGCATCCGGCCCCATGGACTTGTGCACGTCCAGTTTTTCTAAATCGTCCCGAACCACTTCTTTCTCCACAGAGAGTTGGTCACCTTCTCCCCATGCTGTACTGCCCAGTGCAGCAATCTGGGAGCTGACCTTGTGCGTGAAGACAGAGGCAAAAAAAAAAAAAAAAAAAAAAAAAAAAAAAAAAATCATTGAGTACATTAGCTTTTTCCACATCCTCGGTCACTAGGTTGCCTCCCTCATTCAGTAAGGGGCCCACACTTTCCTTGATTTTCTTCTTGTTGCTAACATACCTGAAGAAACCCTTCTTGTTACTCTTAACATCTCTTGCTAACTGCAACTCCAATGTTGTTGTTTATATTGAGATGGGATGCAGAAGGCAGCTAGTTTATGTCAAGCCTTGTGAAGGTGAATAGTAAGGAATTCAGCACCTCCCAAATTTGAAGTCAGCACCCGCATTGAAAAAGCAGCAAGGAGATCCATCCCCTTCCAATTCAAAAAGCCTGAAATGCCTCCTGGTTGTCAGAAGACAGCCTCCTACACCTTATCTGGATGACAGAAGCACCAGTTCTCCTGTATCCAACTGCAAAAGCTTTCAGCTTCCCCCTCATACCTCCACAGTGCAACTGTATATTTTTACGTACAAAAATCTGCAATACACTGAGAACTGATGCAGCATAAGTGAGTTTACTATCAAAAGTAACAAGGGATCCTTGACTAGAAGAGGGTTGTGGAGGCAGTGCTGACTAATTTGGGGTTTCCTGAGGCATAATGTAGGATTAACATGCCACATAGTACATAGGGGCCTTGTTCAGAACATGAACTCTACCAGATTATAGCAAGCCCTCTTAGCAATTTTTTTTAAACCATTTTCACAGCCACAGCAGTACAAATACCTTGGGTTTGTTTGGGTGTGCTCGAACAGGGCTGGCAGGTACTGGAGACCCAAAGATATCACTTGTCTTCCCACCAGGCGGATTCATGCGTTGACGAGACTGGACAGGGCTAGGATCCTCAAAGATACCACTTCCTTTTCCCCCTGCAAGGTAATTAACAGTTACTTGGAAAAGGGTTTTAACAGTTTTGCATTCTTCCCTTATAACTTTCTTTAAAACGTTAACTAAGATGGGATTAAAAACAGTCAAATATCCAAGTTTGAGGTTTTCGGTATCACTAACTGAATCTGTACCTCAAGTCCAGAAATCCTAGAATTTTGCTTACTACAATATCCTGAAAATACTTAAGACTTTTGTCACCAGAATTCAGAAAAATCTTGGATTTACATCTGTTAGAGCTGAAGTAGTTTCTTTGTGTAGGTCACCATTTCAGCTGGAAAAGTCTCTGGAATGGATCCTCCAAGTGTCTCTCCCCCCTGCCCACCTCCCCGACACTACATGGTGGCTACATTAGGAAAGAGATCTCCAATTCTCAAGTAGGATTGGGCAACCTGGTGGTATCATACCTATGCTATAGCTTAGGCCAAAAAACTACAGGCCCGAGTTCTGCCAATGCAGACACAGACTTAGACATCATACAGTAGTTACTGTATAGTCTCGAGCACTTGCATCTCAATGGCTGCAAACAGGCAGGGCTAGAAAGTTGCCTATGGTTTAAAACCAAGAACTTCTAGTAAAGTCCAATGTAGCAATCTAACTTTACATGCCATTCTAATTCATGCTTTGTTCAATTCTGTACAGTAATTTCACTTCAAACAGTAAGTTTTCATCAGTGGTTTGTATAGTCAATAGCTGCCATATTGGACTAATGGTAACTATTTACCTAATGCCCCATATTTCACTGCTGGCAAGCTTATCACCACTAAAACTATCCATGTAACGAAAGCTCACACTAAATATGCAAGCAGAAACATCACCCTTGTGTACATTTACACAGTGCAATATCAGTTCTATTTCAAGCTTAAAAATAGCTATTTCAAGGTTCTTATAAGTGGGCAGAGTAGTCTCATTGCTGCCTACAGGCAGAAAAAAGGCTACCAAAACTCTTATCCCACATTAGCTTTGTTCAATGTTTTAAGTCCTTTAAGCCTAGCGGGTAGATTATTAAATATAGGGATTGGGGAAATCATTAAAGTCAGCCTGATGGCTCATCAGGAGAAAAAGTACTCTATTTTACAGCACAAAATTCAGTTTAGAGCTAAACTCAGCACTCATGATTGAATGTTCCCTGACTGGGTTTAGTGCGCAAGCTCAATCAGCTAGCAGCAGTGTATAGTTTACAGGGACAGCAAAAATTGCTGTTGCATTGATATTTACCTGCTACATTGCTCTAGGATACTGAGCTGGAACATGAACATTGTACAAGAACCAAATATATCTTTCAACCCAGAATCAGATATACCTCTTCTCAGTGGTTTCCCTAAAGAAACTGGTGTTCTCACCTGGAGGGTATGTTCTTTTTGGAAAGTTCTGCGGTTCCTCAGCTGCTCCAAAGATGCTAGATGCCATTCTGTGTGGTCTGCTGGAAGAGGAAACTTCTTCTGTGCTCCCAAACAGATTACTAGAGCCTCCTCCAGGGGGTTTCAATACTCTGTTGCAGAACATTAACAGTTACTGACAGATGCCAACTTATTTGAAGTCTACTGCATTCAGCATGTTTGCCACATTCCTCCCCATCCCCAAAGTTAAGATTAAATTTGGTTAAAGTGCTCAATTTTTTAATACTACATAATTTCGGATTAGCAGACCAGAGTTAGGAATACTGTGTGCAGGTCTCTCATTAAAATTCACGTACTTGTCTGGTTGTCAAGGACCAAAACTATAACAAACATTTTTAAGTCAACATTGAGCAGTAGTGGGGTGCCATATCTGCCTCTTCCAGAATATTAAATATTCAGAATGTTATTCTAGTAATTAGTTTGACAGTTTGATACAGATACTAGCTCTGGCCTAAATATAATCCCTTTGTGACCTTATAAGTGGTTATACTACTGTAATAATTCCGGCCTGAAGGGTTACATTCCAGAACTTGGACATAACCCTCATGTTAATACACAGCAACATTTCCTTTGGCTTGACATTTTCTTGTATAAAGTGTAGATTTATCTGTAGTTTCCACTTGAGCAAAGCAAACTTAGAGATAGTAAGCAAGTGAAGGAAGACCGATATACTTGCTAAAGCAAGATTAGAGTCAGCCCTATGTTAGAGGGCTTTCCCTTTACCCTCCCACTTCCCTGGTTCTTGTTACACAGACAGCAAGCAGCAAAAGACCAGAAGTCCAAAGTACAGACAATGCGATGTTTATTGGGGTCAATTTCTAGCAAGCATAAGAACTATACTGGGTCAGACTAAAGGTCCATCCAGCCCAGTATCCGGTCTACCGACAGTGGCCAATGCCAGGTGCCCCAGAGGGAGTGAACCTAACAGGTAATGATCAAGTGATCTCCCTCCTGCCATCCATCTCCACCCTCTGACAAACAGAGGCTAGGGACACCATTCCTTACCCATCCTGGCTAACAGCCATTAATGGACTTAACCTCCATGAATTTATCTAGTTCTCTTAAACCCTGCTATAGTCCTAGCCTTCACAACTTCCTCAGGCAAGGAGTTCCACAAGTCTTATTTGTTTTAACCGTGCTGCCCATTAATTTTATTTGGTGGCCCCTAGTTCTTATATTATGGGAACAAGTAAATAACTTTTTCTTATTCACTTTCTCCACCACTCATGATTTTATCATATCCCCCCTTAGTCTCCTCTTTTCCAAGCTGAAAAGTCTTAGCCTCTTTAATCTCTCCACATATGGGACCCGTTCCAAATCCCTAATCATTTTAGTTGCCCCTTTTCTGAACTTTTTCTAATGCCAGTATATCTTTTTTGAGATGAGGAGACCACATCTGTATGCAATATTCAAGATGTGGGAGTACCACGATTCCTGCATTAGTAAGAGCATTGCCAGCAAATCGAGGGAAATGATTATTCCCCCTCTAGGATTATTCTGGTGAGGCCATATCTGGAATATTGCATCCAGTTTTGGGGCCCCCACTACAGAAAGGATGTAGACAAATTGGAGGGAGTCCTGATATTCTATGATTCTTATTCTATTATCTGCTGCCACTAAGAACAGCTGAGCTCCATCCTCTTTGGAACCCCCCTTCTGGTAGTTGAAGGCTGCTATCAACCCCCCCCCCCCTTCTCTTCTGCAGACTAAACAAGCCCAGTTCACTCAGCCTCTCCTCGTAAGTCATGTGCTCCAGCCCCCTGATCATTTTTGTTGTCCTCCCCTGGACTCTCTCCAATTTGTCCTCATCCCTTCTGCAGTGGGGGGACCAAAACTGGATGCAATACTCCAGATGAGGCTTCACCAATGCCGAATAGAGGGGAATGATCACATCCCTCGATCTGATGCAATGCTCCTACTTATACAGCCCAAAATGCAGTTAGCCTTCTTGGCAACAAAACTCATATCCAGCTTCTTGTCCACTGTAATCCCTAGGTCCTTTTCTGCAGAACTGCTACCTAGCCACTCGGTCCCTAGTCTGTAGCAGTGCATGGGATTCTTCCGTCCTAAGTGCAGGACTCTGCACTTGTCCTTGCTGAACCTCATCAGATTTCTTTTGACCCTATCCTCTAATTTGTCTAGGTTCCTCTGTATCCTATCCCTACACTCCAGCATATCTACCACTCCTCCCAGTTTAGTGTCATCTGCAAACTTGCTGAGGGTGCAATCCACGCCATCCTCCAGATCATTAATGAAGATATTGAACAAAACCGGCCCCAGGACTGACCCTTGGGGCACTCTGCTGCCAACTAGACATGGAGCCATTGATTGCTACCTGTTGAGCCCAATGATCTAGCCAGCTTCTATCTACCTTATAGTCCATTCATCCAGCACATACTACTTTAACTTGCTGACAAGAATACTGTGGGAGACCGTATCAAAAGCTTTGTTAAAGCCAAGGAATAACACATCCACTGCGCTTTCCCCACATTTACAGAGCCAGTTATCTCATCATAGAAGGCAATTAGGTTGGTCAGGCATGACTTGCCCTTGGTGAATCCATGCTGACCGTTCCTTATCACTTTCCTCTCCTCTAAGTGCTTCAAAATTGATTCCTTGAGGACCTGCTCCATGATTTTTCCAGGGACTGAGATGAGGCTGACTGGCCTGTAGTTTCCAGGATCCTCCTCCTTCCCTTTTTTAAAGATGGGCACTACATAAGTCTTTTTCCAGTCATCCAGGACCTCCCCAGTTCGCCATGGGTTTTCAAAAACAACAGCCAATGGCTCTGCAATCACATCCGCCAACTCCTTTAGCACCCTTGGATGCAGTGCATCCGTCCCCATGGACTTGTGCTCATCCAGCTTTTCTAAGTAGTCCTTTTGTCCACACAGGGCTGGTCACCTCCTCCCCATACTGTGCTGCCCAGTGCAGTAGTCTGGGAGCTGACCTTGTTCGTGAAGACAGAAGCAAAAAAGCATTGAGTACATTAGCTTTTTCCACATCCTCTGTCACTAGGTTGCCTCCCCCATTCAGTAAGGGGCCCCACACTTTCCTTGATCATCTTCTTGTTGCTAACATACCTGAAGAAACCCTTCTTGTTACTCTTAACATCCCTTGCTAGCTGCAACTCTAAGTGTGATTTGGCCTTCCTGATTTCACTCCTGTATGCCTGAGCAATATTTTTATACTCCTCCCTGGTCCCCAATCTTCCACGTCTTGTAAGCTTCTTTTTTGTGTTTAAGATCAGCAAGGATCTTACTGTTTAGCCAAGCTGGTCCCCTGCCATATTTACTATTCTTTCTAAACATTGGGATGGTTTGTTCCTGCAACTTCAGTAAGGATTCTTTAAAATACAGCCAGCTTTCCTGGACTCCTTTGCCCCTCATGTTATTCCCCCAGGGGATCCTGCCCATCAGTTCCCCGAGGGAGTCAAAGTCTGCTTTTCTGAAGTCCAGGGATCCTATTCTGCTGCTCTCCTTTTTTCCTTGTGTCAGGATCCTAAACTCAACCATCTCATGGTTACTGCCTCCCAGGTTCCCATCCACTTTTGATTTCCCTATTAATTCTTCCCTGTTTGTGAGCAGCTGGTCAAGAAGAGCTCTGCCTGTAGTTGGTTTCTCCAGCACTTGCACAAGGAAATTGTCCTCTACACTTTTCAAAATCTTCCTGGATTGTCTGTGCACCGCTGTATTGCTCGCTCAGCAGATATCGGGGTGATTTAAGTCCCCCACGAGAACCAGGGCCTGTGATCTAGGAACGTCTATTAGTTGCCTCAAGAAAGCCTCATCCACCTTATCCCGCTGGTCTATAGCGGACTCCCACCATGACATCAGCCTTGTTGCTCACACTTCTAAACTTCATCCAGAGACACTCAGGTTTTTCTGCAGTTTCATACTGGAGCTCTAAGCAGTCATACTGCTCTTTTACATACAGTGCAACTCCCCCAACCTTTTCTGCCTTGCCTCTCCTTCCTGAACAGTTTATACCCATCCATGACAGTACTCCAGCCATGTGAGTTATCCCACCAAGTCTCTGTTATTCCAATCACATCATAATTCCTTGACTGTGCCAGGACTTCCAGTTCTCCCTGTTTGTTTCCCAGGCTTCTTGCATTTGTGTATAGGCACTTAAGATAACTTGCTGATCATTCTGCTTTCTCCATATGAGGCAGGAGTCTCTTGCACTCTCCTGCTCATGCTTCCTCCTGGTGTCCCACTTCCCCACTTACCTTAGGGCTTTGGTCTCCTTCCCCCAGTGAACCTAGAAGCAATGGTCTCAGGTTGCAGTGGGGGAGATCTAGGCTGGATATTAGGAAACACTATTTCACTGGAATGTGTTACCTAGGGAGGTGGTGGAATCTCCATCCTTAGAGGTTTTTAAGGCTCGGCTTGACAAAGCCCTGGCTGGGATGATTTAGTTGGTGTTGGTCCTGCTTTGAGCAAGGGGTTGGACTAGATGACCTCCTGAGGTCTTTTCCAACCCTAATCTTCTATGATTCCAATTTTCCCACCCACTTCCTGTTTGACTCCAGTTTATATAGTAATATTCTCAGCTATACTTTAACCAATCATTTTACTGAAATTGAACTAACCAATCCTAACATATTGTAACATAATTCTCTAACCAATTATATCCCACTATTCTAATTAACTTACACCTAGCAAAGTTAATTATACAGCAGACAGAAACAATTAGAGAAACAGACAGATTAACAATAGAAAAGTGAGGGCCCTAAAGATAAAACAATACAGAAATGAGGGTTTCACAACCACAATCATTGATAGTTTGATAGCATCCTGTCTGGCAAGAAATCACTTAAGTTCTCTTTAACCATCTTAAGATCTGTTTCTTTATCTGGTGGCGATGAGCACCATCAAGACAGGATCGTCTTCTTAACAGCCCAATACCACCTTATTTCAACGTGACCGGATTGGAATGGGAGGATGTGACTACGCTTCCCAGCTTATGGCTGCCCCTGCTGCTTAGCCAAAGGCCTTAGCCTAAGAACAAGGCCTCAGACTATCCCAGTGAGAGAAGGCCCATAGACAGGCACACTTGTGATTCTGATTCTTTGTTTTATACCTCTATAACTAGCTAAGTGATACAAATACACTTAAGTTCTTAAAGTACAGGCAGACCTGAATATCTATATTCTAACACCCTATACTCCCTGTGCACCATCAATTCTCCTTAGTTTCCGTGGTGACTGGATGAACAGAACAGTGCTTTTCCAGAATGAGGCAGCATTTAGTTCTATCCCATTTAAAGAATGTTGTCCCAATGGAGTCTTAGTTTGGCTACACCACACTAAAAGTCACCTGCTACAATTTAACTGTTCAAACTGCACCCCACCCCCCAGAGGTATGTTTATTCTCAGGCAAACTGCAATTCCATCAGAGTTTATAGCGCAGTGTTCTAGCTTTTGATATGAATTAACTTGCTATTTCTTTATATAACCTGCAGTGTGTAATTAGAGGCTAATGTCCTACTTCTGAACTTTGTTTAGCTACACATGGATGCTTTGATGTCTCCAGGATGGCTAAAATGATTTAAGTAAAGTCTGTTTTAAAGAAATGGTTAGCTGTTGCTACTTTTCCCTTTCTTCTAATGTTGTAGTCTTAAAATTAGAAACCAGATGATTAATACAATCACTGTGACAGAGGCAAGAGTTTCCTCATTGTTAGAATTTCAGATTTTACACAGGGTTTCTTATTAAAAAAAGAAATCTTCAGCTCTGATCCTATACACATTTATACACACTTATTATTTGAGATCAACATGACTGCTTGTGTATTTAATACCTGAATTCCTGTTAACACTTAGAAGCCCCAGTCATGGGCCAAGAACCTGTTGTGCTAGGTGCTGTATAAACGGAACAAAGATGGGCCCTGTCCCAAAGCGCTTACAATTTAAGTGTTTCCAGGGCCTTAAAATGCTTATCTATGTCAAGAGATTAGGTCCAGGGCCTTGTTAGCCTCCTCTGCTAGAAAGCAACCAGAAACCTCAGAACACTAAGGTAATCAGCTTTGCTCTCTCTGCATCACACACCACCTTTTGATATATTGAGGAGCCACAAATCAAGAAAGCTGAAATACTTTAGGGTTTGGAATGGCACCGGACATCTTCTGGATGAAGTGGTTCAAAAGGAGAAGACCCAGGCCAAGACTTTTAAGAGTCTAACTTCAGGCACCCATTTTTAAGTCCATACATTAGGTACCTAAACAAACTAACCTGTTTTTCAAAGTGCTGAGCACCCAACAGCACCACTGTTCTGAATAAAGATATTTTTAATACTTTATTCTTTGCCTACAGCAGTTTGTAAAATTTAGATAAGGTATCTTATCCATAGGGACACTGAAGTCAGTGGCTGAAGTTTAATTATAAACTAAAATGGCACTAAGCACAAATTTTCAAGTTAAATTGAGGCTTTGTCAAACTAATTTTTTTTAAAAAGAGAGCCAGGTATAAGTTTTTGTCCCATAAATCTTTTTTCGGTTGACCAAAACCATCTACAGAACAGCTACTGGTTATTTGTGATGCTCCAGAAGCAATAAGAGACTAAAAGGAAGTCTGAATCAACAGAAATTTCATAAAGTTGATCTTCAAACTGTATCAGACTTTTTGCCAGAGTTCTTTTGGTGTCTTTAAAGTGGAATTGTAGCAAAAAAACCAGGCATAAAGTTGGAAATAAGAGGAAGCGATTCAGCCCTAGGAGATGTAAAAACTTCTTAATCTAGAAAACTTGTGACCCCATCACCAAATTCAGACTTCATTAACCATTCTAGGGTTTACAGTGGACAAAATGTAGTCCACTGAAAGCCAAGCTTTCGGCAAACAGAATGCAGTCATAATAAGACTGTGGCGAGGGAGACAGGAATGAGTGCATGGAGAGGTGGTTATAGTAGAATCAGATTAGTGAAGCCTAGTAACAAGCTCCAACAGCTAAGGCTTGCCCCTGGAGTAGTAAGTCAATAGCTTTATCAATGCCTAGGTCAGCTGCCTTTACCTCCTATGTTTGAGTAGCAAATTTATCTTGTACAAGAAAGGAGTCGCATCAACAATGTGACGGAACCTAGAGCAGCAGAAAGGAAAAGTTAGCTTGTTACACAATATGCGTTAGTTCGGAATTGTGGGAAAGGACAAGAATTTATGGAGGTTACGACTAACCCTAGGGACATTTCTCCTTATGATGCAGTTCATTCCCCTTTACCACCAAGTGCCTCCAGATCTTGAAACAAACGCCATCATCTGGTTCACAGCCTAAATTAAGCATTTTTTTTTTTTTTTTTTTTTTTTAAACTCAGAATTCTTGAAAGGGAGAGTAACTGCAAGCACCTCATTCCACTCTAAATTATGTTTTACTTCAGCTAAATCTTTAGTGCAATACATCTCCTTCATATGGATGAGACAATACTGTCAGATTCCAATACTACAGACAGAAAGGAAGATATAAAAGAGCCGGTTTCTGTGCTGTGCATGATAAAAGCAACATCTAACCCAAGCAACAGGTACACAGTCTATATTCAGTGCAGCATCTCGTAGCCTGTTGCCAGGTATCCCTGTTTCTATGAAGCCTGACTTCAGTTACACAAAATAAATGTCAGCATTTCAGATCTCCTGAAAAGGGAAGTAGTTCCAGTCTGTTACAAGGGGGGTGGGAGGGAAGGGCAGAAAGTTCCCCTTGTGTTCAGAGCAATTTCTTCTGTCAAAACAAGCCTCAGTTGCATTTTGCTTTTTGTTTTCACCCGTTTCATTATTATTATTATTATTTTTTTTTTTTAAACACTTCCTAGTCTCACTGTGAACGCCAGTTTACTGAACCCCTTCCATTTGCTGAGATTTTTAGCTACAAACACAACAGGTAAGGCCTTTTGCTCATGATGTAGCAGGTTCAAGTTTAACGTTGAATTTGTTACAACGCTAAGCTAATCAGTTCTCCAACTGAGTGAGCTATATTTTTCAGGCTATTTTTAAAAGAACTAAACTGCTATCAAAACATACATAAGAAAGCCATGTTAGAAAGAGTCAGCTTTATCTATGCGCTGTATTATACAAAGCCAACTTATGGCTTGAGGTCATTTGAGTGACCAAAAACCATAACACAGGAGCTGGGGGAGGGATTTCTGTCAAGAAGAGCAAATGAGGACATACCAAGACACTAATGGAGCCAGTTAAGTGATTTACTTTTTGTGGTCTTGTTCTTTATAAGAACTATAGCACTTTTATGTATGGCCAGAAGATGAGGGATAGAAAGGGAGAAGTCTAAGGGTACGTCTTCACTACCCGCCATATTGGCGGGTAGCAATCGATTTATCCGGGATCGATTATATCGCGTCTCATTCCGACGCGATATATCGATCCCCGAACGCGCTCACCGTCGACTCCGGAACTCCACCAGAGCGAGCAGCGGTGGTAGCGCAGTCGACGGGGGAGCCATGGCTGTCGATCCCGCGCCGTGTGGACCCCAGGTAATTCGATCCAAGATACATCGACTTCAGCTACGCGAATAGTGTAGCTGAAGTCGAAGTATCTTGGATCAATTCCCCCCACTGTAGACCAGCCCAAAGAATAGTGCCAAAGATATACAGGAAAAAGAAATGCATAGCTTAATTTAGAAGCTATACATTGACTTAGAAGAAATTCCTGCTGTTAGAATTCTTGTTAGCATGCATATTTGCAGGAGTATGAGGGAAGGTCAACCCCTAGAGCAAGGGTATAAACCCTCATTGTATTAAGAGGGTCAGTTTAAGTATACTCCCAAATGGGACCATGCATTCCAACACCCCAACTATTACATGGGAAACGAACCTCGGTTCTGTGGCAAGATCTCCCAATTCTGTGGCTGACTGGAAATTCTGCAACAGCTTCATTTTAAGATTTTGGCATTTAATGAATTAAATATCAGATTAATAGTCAATATATTATTATCCCCTTTGCTATTTTGATATTAAATTCAATCTTATGTGGTCCTCACATTTTCAGCTATCAATAGGGCAATTATTTTTGTATTGATAGCTTCTGATGCAGTTATTCATTAACAGGAGCAAAACTAGAAGTTGCTAGTTGCACAGAGAGGCTGTTTGGGATTGTGGGATAATCCCAACAGGATGCCATTTTTGCTAACATTAACCAGCAGTGACAAGTTCTCATTATCAGTCTTCAGTATACACCCCTCAAAAGGTATTGTTCAGGCTCTCTGCCAATTTAGGCAGAAGCCAATGCACCTGTTATACTTTGGTCACATCTTCAATATTTGCTTCAAAACAAAGAGGTCTAGAAAAAGTTTAAATTAGAGCCTACATTTTGTGCATTATTAGGACAAGTGGTGTTCCACAGTTGGAACTGGGAATGGAATGCACCAGGAGACACTGCATGTGCTAACTACCCTTGCTTCACAGCAGACTTCCCAAGGATAAAAATGGGATGTTTGCACAACACTAGAGGGTAGAATATAACCATTAGGTAATAAATAAAAAGCTTTTTACAAAGTTACTGCATTCAATAGATGGGGAAAATGATGCAGAGCACTTTTAGGAACATTTCTGCCTTATGTACATGCATTTGCTCAGTTTATATACATACAACTGTGGTAGCTTCTCCCATAAGTTCATACCCAAGTTATCTAAATATAATAATCAGATTTCACAGTTAACACTCCCTTTCAGCACTTGTGAAAGAAATCCCCCTCACTGAAGTTTCCCCAGTGAGCATGGGACCTAAGACATCAATTTTGGCAGTTTTTGTATCTTTAGGAAAAAAAAAAAAAAAAAAAAGTTTCTAGCCCTTTTAATTTCTAAGAACTTTCAAAAACATGAAGCAAAGCCCAGCACTGGTTTACATGTCTTCAGGGATCAAACAGCTTCGGATACATGAAGCTGTCAATTTACATGTCATCATATAAACCAAGTGGCAAAGTTTTCAGAGAGATCATTTTCCCAGCAGCTAGTCAGAGCTCTGTGGACATAATTTTGTTAAGACTGAGGCAGGCACTTTAGGGTATGTCTAAACTGCAAAGCTGTTGACAAAACCTTTGTCTTTCATGGGTACTTTAAACCCCCCCCGAGAAAGACAAAAGTTTTGCTGACACAAGTGGCAGTGTGAACGTGGCTTTGTCGGCAGGAGTGCTCTCCTGAGGACAAAGTTAATGCTGCTCGCGGGGCTGGAAGTATTTTGTTGGCAAAAGTGCCGACAAAGCGTTTACACACGCTGACTTTTAGCGACAAGGCTGTCTCAACACTTGTTGCTAAAAACTGCATGGTGTAGACAAGCCTTAAGTTACTTACTCATGGGGGGGGCAATTAAATTATGTGAGAGGGTAGTATAGCAAGGACCTCCTCCCATCTTCCTGATTCAAGAGCCAGGAAGCTGGGGGAGAAGTAATGGAGACCCATTCCCTCACTGCAGCCAGAAGTCTTTGCACTTGAGAGAATAGAAAGGCTCTTTTCAATTGTGTAGCCACTGCACCTTGCTGGTCTCCCCATACCTCATTTATATCTAACAAACAAATACAGATGTACAAGCTCCCAGAGATTAACAGGAAGATAGGAACTGCTGTACTGGATCACTCCAGTGACCCATCTAGCCTAGTCTCCAATAACAAGAACCACATGCTTCAGAGAAATGCAACAAGTCCATTTTATGATTCTTAGAATGGTTTCAGGTTAAGAAAATGCTACAGACTATTTCCATTTGGACTGTTTTCTTTGCAGACATAAAGGATAGAGGCTTTTTAAAAAGTGAAAGCTCACTTTCTGCAGAACCTGAATCTGTCATAGGTGCGAATACTGGAAATAGGCTGGAGCTGGTCTACTGGCTGGTAGTGTGACAAGTCATCTAAGTTAAACTCTTTGCACTGCTGTACTCATTTAAAATCCTTTATACGTTGTTCTTTTAAGTAAGTCAGGGAGGGGACAAAGCATGGCATGTTAGTTTTTACACATCTTCTAGGATTTAGGAAGTTGTCTGAAACATTAGTACATTTGAAGTTTGAATATCTGAAAGATGTGATGTGGTAAGGACAGTGAAACTTTGTAAGTTTCAACACCCAGGCTCATCTTCAAGAAGCTGGCTAGTGTTCCATTTAACACTAGTGTTCAAATACAAATTGAAAATTAAGTGTTAAACCTAACTTCCTATAGAAAAAGCAACAAAGAGTCCTGTGGCACCTTACAGACTAACAGACACATAGGAGCATGAGCTTTCGTGGGTGAATACCCACTTCTTCGGATGCATGTAGTGGAAATTTCCAGGGGCAGGTATAAATATGCAAGCAAGAGTGAGTAAGGCTAGAGATAATGAGGTTAGTTCAATCAGGGAGGATGAGGCCCTCTTCTAGCAGTTGAGGTGTGAACACCAAGAGAGGAGAAACTGCTTTTGTAATTGGCTAGCCATTCAGTCTTTGTTTAATCCTGAGCTGATGGTGTCAAATTTGCAGATGAACTGAAGCTCAGCAGTTTCTCTTTGAAGTCTGGTCCTGAAGTTTTTTTTGCTGCAGGATGGCTACCTTTAAATCTGCTATTGTGTGTCCAGGGAGGTTGAAGTGTTCCCCTACAGGTTTTTGTATATTGCCATTCTTAAGATCTGATTTGTGTCCATTTATCCTTTTACGTAGGGACTGTCCAGTTTGGCTGATGTACATAGAGGGGCATTGCTGGCATATGATGGCGTATATTACATTAGTGGACGTGCAGGTGAATGAACTGGTGATGGTGTGGCTGATCTGGTTAGGTCCTGTAATGGTGTCACTGGTGTAGATATGTGGGCAGAGTTGGCATCGAGGTTTGTTGCATGGATTAGTTCTTGAGTTAGAGTTACTATGGTGCGGTGTGTAGTTACTGGTGAGAATATGCTTCAGGTTGGCGGGTTGTCTGTGGGCGAGGACTGGCCTGCCACCCAAGGCCTGTGAAAGTGAGGGATCGTTGTCCAGGATGGATTGTAGATCACTGATGATACGTTGGAGAGGTTTTAGCTGGGGACTGTATGTAATGGCCAGTGGAGTTCTGTTGGTTTCTTTCTTGGGCTTGTCTTGCAGTAGGAGGCTTCTGGGTACACGTCTGGCTCTGTTGATCTGTTTCCTCATACGGGTATCGTAGTTTTGAGTATGCTTGGTGAAGATTTTGTAGGTGTTGGCCTTAGTCTGAGGGGTTGGAGCAGATACGGTTGTATCTCAGTGCTTGGCTGTAGATAATAAATCGTGTGGTGTGTCCGGGATGGAAGCTGGAAGCATGATGGTAGGCATAGCGGTCGGTGGGTTTTTGGTATAGGGTGGTGTTAACGTGACCGTTACTTATTTGCACCGTGGCAAATAAGTGACGGTCACGTTAACACCACCCTATACCAAAAGCCCACTGACCACTATGCCTACCTTTATTTATACCTGCCCCTGGAAATTTCCACTGCATGCATCCGAAGAAGTGGGTATTCACCCACAAAAGCTCATGCTCCTATACGTCGGTTAGTCTATAAGGTGCCACAGGACTCTGTTGCTTTTACAGATCCAGACTAACACGGCTACCCCTTTGATAACATTTTCTTTCTATAGGAAGTAAAGTATCAGGTTCATAATCAATTCTAATTAGGCAGGACAGATCAGTCAGTTACTTTTTTGCACTATTCTCTACTACCACTGAGATGACTATTAAGCAGCCAACCAAAAATGCAGTAGTCAGTCAGCACACTTGGCTCTTATGAGATAGCTATAAAATTCTTAGAGTGCTTCAGCTGCCCGGATGTTGTTCCCTTTGCCGCTTCAACTCCCACAACAGCTAGTTCTTTGAATGGAAGCTTCCAATACCGGATGTTTATGACAAAATGCAACATCTTTAAACCAGACCTCCAGCTTTACTATCTTTCATCATACCCAAGGAGTTTTTATTACTCATTAAATACTGCTTGCTAAGTTACAGCTTTTTAGTCCAGTAAGCAAGTAGGGGTTTTACTAAATACCTACTCCCAGAGAAACACAATGTTCTTCTGCTCTGCCATTATTGATTTAGAAGTGGCATCTTTGTGTTCCAAATCAATACACACCAGTCAGAGCAAGACTTTAGCTGCCAGGTGAAGAGAAGACAAGTAATGTGCAAAGCAAAAAATAAATTAGTTCTAAAGGAAATTGAAGTTGGTACACACAGTTTTGTTGAAGATGCATAAGACAGAGCAGCACAGAACTACTACTATTTCTGCAGTACCAAAAGCCAACCAGGAATGATGATTCAAAATGTATGGTAAAAAAGGTACTAAGTCATTCTTTGCCATAACTGCTTTTAAAATGATAAATCTGTCATTTGGATATTCTTTTGGCTCTATTACTTTAAAGATGATTTAACAATGTGTACATTGCTATAGCAATCTGGGTGACGGTGAAGAACCGTCCCTGAAGTAGGCTTCTTGACTGGAAAGTAACTCAGCCAGCAGCTTTAATATGAAAAGTTTTATAATGGTATTCAGTGTACCCCATTGCACAGTGCGACTTTTAGTAATTTCATACAAAGTAGTTTTTACCTCCTTTTAGAGGCTTGCTGTATTACAGAGAGTCTGTGTTAAGAGGATTTATTTTGCCATGCTTCCAGATGTTGATGATTGATTTTGAATTAGGCACACAAATAAAACAGGCCTCTAAACATGACAACTGCAAAGGGTATCTGTATTATCAATGAATAAATTGTCAACATGCTGACTGGAATACGTGTTGGGGGAAAAGTTCCATATGACTAGTGATGTGAATTCTTCTAAAAGCACCATTTGTTCATAGATACAGGAACCATCTCAGAGACCACAATACAGCAACAGGCCATAGATCTAATATATGATGCACTGCAGCATTAGCAAATCAGATGCCTGTCTTATTTGAAGATCCACTCAAATAAGTGTTTGTGTTACTATATACAACAGCTGAAGAAGATTTTGCCTTCCAAACGCAGTGTAAACACTGCCACGATACAGATTGTTCCTACAACCACAGCTTCATGGTTTCCTATTAGAAGAGTTCATCCCTACAGTCCAGACTCCATGCAATACAGCTTA
The DNA here is from genome assembly GCF_027887155.1 of Malaclemys terrapin pileata. Lineage (NCBI taxonomy): Eukaryota > Metazoa > Chordata > Testudines > Emydidae > Malaclemys > Malaclemys terrapin. The sequence continues at coordinate 48,687,647 of NC_071514.1, forward strand.
TGAGTTATGAAGAAAACAGTTCCCAAGCTGCCAAAAGTGAAAACAGAAAACTCTTCAGGGGTTATACTGAGTGTGCAGTTTTCATGGCAGCCCTTTAAAATTCAAGTTATAGCTTATTTTGGACTTTGAAAGTTAGATAAACTGAAAGGGGCCTCATAATTTCATAACTTTCTTTAAAAAGAAACTTGAACTGCAAATTCGAAAGTAAAACTAGTCTCCTTCCATATCACATCACAGAGCCTCGTGGCCCCATTGAGAAGGAAGGAGGAGTGCAGACACATTGTAAGGGTATTTGCTCATAAAGAAACCCAACAGCCACTTAAATAAAGCTTGCTGCTGCACGGGATCTCTGCAAAGACATATAAAGTACCAAACAGCATGATCCAGTCCCCTTCCGCAAGCCAACCTAAGTTAGCCCTGTAGTGGGAAGTGGCACCAGGTGGTCTGGCCCTTCTTCCAGGACTAGAGTTCTTCCTGGGAGCCAGCAAGGGGGACCATCTGACTCTCCTCCCAGCAGTGTAATTCTCCATGGAAAGACTCCAGCAAGGAGTGGGGTGTCGATTCCTAGTCACTGACTCTCACATACCCAGCACCGCCAAAGCCTAGTAGTAATCCGGGCAGTCAGGAGAGACGGGACGTTCTCCAGCACACCGAATACGTGTTTACACTGTCCAGCACAATAGGGCCCCATTCCATATAGCAGCATCGAGATGCTACCGTAATCTGAACTACTGGAGCTTCCCGTCCTCCTCCCACCGCACGCCCAGGCCAGCGCACTGCAGGCAGCCATAGAGGATAAGCGCCCGGCCCCTTTAAACGAGAGCGAGCACTCACCTCGCCCCCTCCAGGCAGCCCTTTGGGACCAGGCAGGGACACTGAGGAAGGGGAAGGGGAAGGGCAAGGTCACCCCGCCCTGCCCACGGTCACACGCAGGAACCCGAGGAACAGAACCCAGGCGTCCTGCCTCCGCCCCTGGCAATGAGGGGAGGGTAACACCCAGATAGGGAAGGGGGGTATGGGCGCAGTCCCCGGAGCGACCCCGCAGCCTACGCCCGCCCAGGAAGAGGCCTCCCCAGTCCCCAGGGCCGCTCCCCACCGCCCCCGCCGGGCAGAAGCCTGCGCTCCCTGCGCCCCGTCCTGGGGAAGGCAGGGCCCTGCCGCCGGCCACCGCAGATACCTAGCGCTGGGCTTGGCGGACTCGGCCTCCGGCCCCTGGAACATAGCAGCAGTGAGCCAAGAGATCGTACGCTGCTGACTCGGCTCCGCGGCTGCCTCTCGCTGGCTGAGCTCGTTCCGGCCGCCTAGACAACAGGTAGCGCCCCGGCCCGCCCTGCTAACCCATTGGCTGGCCTGTCCGCCAATCACGTCGAGCAGCCTACCACAGGCAGCACACTCCCACAGGTACACGCCCACACGACCTGGGAGGGAAGCTTTAAAACACCCGCTTCGTGGCTCACCCTGTCCCCCTGCCCATTGGAGCAGTCACCTGCCATTCAGGAAAAGTCGCGTGGCCATTGGGCAAAGTGTGGGGCTAGGACCAGGAGCGCAACCCTCGATATTTAACGGGACAGGTCTAGGCACTTCCCCCCCTTCTCTGTTCCTTAAAGAAGGCCTGTCCCTAGCATTCGTCCCCAGCCTGCCCAGGGCAGGGGATCTGGAGCCATGGTGGGCCCTAGATACAGGAGACATCAGGTGGATAAGATGATATCTTTTATTGGACCAACTTCTGCTGGTGAGCAGGACCGGCTTGAGGCAGCAGCAAAGCAAGCACGTGTTTGGGAGTAGCATTCCGGCCATCCATTTTTTTCGGAAAAATCCACCAATATACAGGAAAAAAATACCTGAAGATCAAAAAAATCTCTAATAGTCCGATAGGAGTGTGACGTGAAAAATATCATCTCACGTCGTGACACAGTCACTCATAATGTGAACGTGCATAAATGTGTAAACGTTAACGGTTATTAATTAAATCAGAAATCATGATTACTTGTGTGTACTGTGCCGCCCCATTCGCACTAATTTCCGTGACGCGTTGGTGCCAGTAGTTATAGGGACAAAAACGACTTTCCGGTACTGCCTACCAGCTACAAAAAGAGAGAAACGGCAAAAAGAATTAGAAAAACTCTCTCGTACTTCAAATAAGTATTTTAAAAAAGTCGACAATCAAAGAGAAAGCTCTAAGCAATGCATTGAAAGTGATTATTCATCAACTGATGAAGACCAATCGAGCCAAAGATTATCTTTATCAACTGCTAAAGATGAACAACAATCCGCTCAAAGATTATCTTCACTAACTGATAAAGACGAATAATCACAATCCATCCAAATTTACTTCTTCAGCTGAAGAGTCCAGAAAGGAAGAACTGTTATCCAAATCTAAAACTGAAGAACAATTATTAGAAGGTAGAGAGACTGACATAGGATCAGATCCAACTAGATGGCCGACATAATTACTGATGCAATGCTAATGATTATTGTGAAACACGTCCTTCAAAACTAGATCCTACATTTTAATATCCATTTAATGAGTCGAATCATCGATTTATGCCATCCAGTATGAAGAAAAAAAATGAAAAACGGGGAACAAATTAACAGATAGTGGTTAGTGTATTCACAGATTAAAGATGTAGTTTTTTGTTTTTGCTGACTACAAATTCTGTTTTCATTTTTTTTTTAATTTTAAACAGTAAAAAAAAAAAATTGCAAAGTGCAAACATGTGTAAAAGCCACACACACAAAAAAAAAGGGGGAGGAGGGGGCAGCCAATTTTTTTTTTTTTTTACTTGTGGAGGCAAAAAAACTAGAGCCGGCCCTGCTGGTGAGAAACAAGTTCTGGGTAGCTGGAAGCCTTGTCTCTCTGGCACCAGCAGAAGTTGGTTCAATAAACGATATTGCCTCACCCATTGTCTCCCTAATATTCTAAGTGAGGCCCAGATCCTAGCCAGGCCTGCTTGGGCCAAGGCAAGGCCCGCTGAAGCACCTCTAAGGCTGCCCCCACCCATCCCAGTTGGGCCTACTCCTTCAGTGGCAGTTGATGTTGTTCCATCCCTAACAGGGTTAGTAAATGCTGTTCCCAGCATTCGCTCCAGTTATCATAATGGCCAAGAATTGCAGTTTCTATGGCTTCAAGCTCTGCGTGGAAACGTGGGACTGTTCTGAAAACAGCCGGGTGGGGTTCCACATTTGTGTCTCCCTGAAGCCCCTATCAAATATGCTCCATTTACAAGTAAAATAATTTTTCTTTTCCATCTCCTAGCCCTTCAACCATCCTGTACTCACTGTGAAGCTGAACCTTATTTTGCATTTCACCATTATTAATAAAGATTTGGCAGGCTAAATTATACCCTCAATCTCTGAACAGATGTGGAAGAGTATTCATGACTTACTCCCCACTTACCCTGTGTCTTCTCTTTAGCACTGACCATAATAAGAAAAACATGTCAATAGCCAATGGGAGCTGTAGGGGCGGCACTTGGGACGGGGGCAGCATGCAGAGTGGAGCCCCCTGGCTGCCCCTATGTGTAGGAGCCAGATGGGGGCCATGCCACTGCTTCTGGAAGCTGCGTGGAGTGGTCCCCAACTCTGCACCCTGGCTGGAGCAGGACAAGCCCCAGACCCCACTCCCCAGTGGGAGCTCAAGGCCTGAATTAAAAGGGCTGGTGGGCCGGATCCAGCCCATAGTTTGCCCACCCCGGTCTAGTTCATGTACATGCTGAGTGCAAAGTGGATTGCCTTTCCTCTGATCCCCAACAAGTACAAAAAGCCAGAGGTCTTATGACGAAATTCAGACATGATGCCTTTTGTGATGTATATTAGATTCCCCCTTAGTCTCTTTTATGCATAGCTAGGGTGTGTGTAAGTAAATTTGTGCTTAAAAAGAAGTGGGTAGCACAGTGAACAGTTGGTGAAAGTTAGTCCTTACATAGAAGAGGTCTTCCTGCAAAACATAGGATCATCCTTGTGATGAGTTCTGTTACAGAAAGCCCCTTGAGGCTATCACCTAACGTGCTGGAATTAACTCTGAGCCAGTTTTCCACTGCCAGCTTGGGACTCCACAACGCTGCCTTGCTGAGCCAGACACACTAGACTGCTGCAACACAAACCCAGGTCTGGTCCACGCCCACAAAAGCTGCAGACTTTAACCAAAAACTGCTCAACAAGTCACCTATCTCCAGCACCCAGACACCCAGCTCCCAATGGGATCCAAACCCCAAATAAATCTGTTTTACTCTGTATAAAGCTTATACAGGGTAAACTCATAAAATTGTCCACCCTCTACAACACTGATAGAGAGATATGCACAGCTGTTTGCTCCCCCAGGTATTAATCACTTACTCTGGGTTAATTAATAAACAAAAGTGATTTTATTAAGTATAAAAAGTAGGATTTAAGTGATTTCAAGTAATAAGACAGAACAAAGTAAGTTACCAAGCAAAATAAGACAAAACACGCAAGTTTAAGCCCAATACATTTAAGAAACTGAATACAGGTAAATCTTACCCTCAGCGATGTTCCAATAAGCTTCTTTCACAGACTAGAGTCCTTCTTAGTCTGGGCCCAATCCTTTCCCCTGGTACAGTTCTTGTTAGTTCCAGCTCAGGTGGTAACTAGGGGATTTCTCATGACTGGCAGCCCCATTTGTTCTGTTACACACCCTTTTATATCTTTGGCACAAGGCGGGAATCCTTTGTGTCTCTCTAGGTTCCCACCCTTCCTTCTCAATGGAAAAGCACCAGGTTTAAGATGGATTCCAGTATCATGTGACATGTTCACATGTCCTTTGAGACATCATTACTCACTGGCTGGCACCCATGTATACATGAAGGCTTACAAGTAAACAGAGCCATTTACAACCAATTGTCCTAGTTAATGGGAGCCATCAAGATTCCAAGCCACCATTAATGGCCCACACTTTGCATAGTTACAATAGGACTTCAGAGTAATACTTCATATTTCTAGCTTCAGATACAAGAATGCTACAGTGCATACAAATAGGATGAACACATTCAGTAGATTATAAGCTTTGTAATACCTTACAAGAGACCTTTTGCATAAAGCATATTCCAGTTACATTATATTTACACTTATAAGCATATTTCCATAAAACATATGGAGTGCAACATCACACCCGCCTCCTGAACTTACTGCCAGAGACTTGGACACTGTCCATGGTGGAGGCAGTACATGTAAAATCCCTGTTTGTTTCTGGTCATACCCTCTGTGACATTCTATACCTTGGGGGAACATGGTGTAACCCCCATATTCCTCATTTTCATATAATCATGATCTTACATATAAAGCATGCCTTTTAAGGTATCAGGGAAAGGTTATGATCTGCTTAAAGTCATTTCTCTATTCATGTATGTATATCATTAATGCATATGAAGTTATGAGAATTGTGTAGTATGGTTGTCACTAAAACATGCTGTAAGTTGGGGGAATCAGACAGATATTAGCTCCCCAGAGGCAAAAGCAAGGAAAGTAACCAGCACCCGAGCAGGGTGTGAAACAGCCCATCAACAGCCATTGTCTAACAAGGGAGCTACAATGCAATGACTCACCTGCATGAGGCCCTACCAGGGGAATTGCTCAACCTTGCTGGGAGAGACTCAGCAATGCCCCACAGACATGCCTGGACTTGTATTATACAAGCACATGGACTGAGAGTATAAAACAGAGGGGACACATACTATGCCATTCTCCTACCCCACCGATGCTGCAAGCAACCAAGACACTGAGAAGAAGACAAGACTCCAACACAGGAGATTGGCCCAGGTTTAAGGAACAAACCAGTATATTAAGGACTGCAATATCCAGTGGGGTGAGAAAAGCTGCTTAATCTAGTTGCTGCCCAGTCTAATAGGGTTGAGAGTTTAGACTGCGTGCTTATATTTTCTTTTCTTTTGGTAACCACTCTGACTTGTTATGCTTTGACTTATAATCACTTAAAATCTATCTTTATAGTTAAATTTGTTTGTTTATTCTACCTGAAGCAGTGCGTTTGGGTTGCAGTGTGTCAGAGGTTCCCCTTGGGATAGCAAGCCTGGTACATATCAATTTCTTTGTTAAATTGACAAACTCATATAAGCTTGCCGTGTCCAGGGGGTATAACTGGATACTGCAAGACGGAGGTTCCTAGGGTTGTGTCTGGGACCGGAGATATTGACTAGTGTCATTCAGTTGCAAGTAGCTAGGAGCAGCTTACATACCAGAGGCTGTGCGTGAACAGCCCAGGAGTGGGGGTTCTCACAACAGAGCAGGGTAAGCCTGGTCCCAGAGTCAAGGATTGGGGTGACCTGGCAGATCACTGGTCCAGATAACACCAGAGTGGAACGTCACACCCTCCCAGTACCTTTAACCCCTATGGTGTCATTTACAGGTGTTCTAGCAAAGTTCTGGGTTCCTGGTCCCTGAAAACATGCTGGGGTGCAGTATTGCTAATAGAATGTAGATAGCAATATCTGTTAAAGTGTAGGTGTCTTGGCATTTAGACACCAATGCCATGAGGTGGTGTGCCTCAGTTTCCCCTTTCCCACAGCAGTGTAGGCCTTTGCTGCTGTGCCAAGCTTCCAGCCTGTTTACAGGTATAAGCTGAAAAGCAACATGCTTGTGGGACTGTCTTGTCACCATCCCTAGCATGTACAAAAGTTTTCCCCATAAATCAGGTATGTCACACACTTTTAAAGAGTTTACCATTAGTATTAACTCCTTTGTCTTGACCCCTAGATGAAGTAGCAAAAGATACAAGATTAACAGCCAATTCACGCCAGACAGACTCCGTTCACAGAGCCTGGCTTGTTCAACGTCTGTTCCATTTTTTCAATCCCTTTGTGTACCATGGTAGGTGTTCAGATATAGATACTCCTGTCTCTTTGGAGAAGGCTCTTAATTCAGGTATGTGTTTGGGGATTTGACAAGGAAAGGGTGCACTGCAACCGTGCCTGCCTTTGGCCCCTCCCTCTGGAATCTCTGTGTTGGACCTACCTGCTTGTGAAGTTTCCCAAATGCAAAGTTTTTCTTCCTCCTGTTTTAAAGAGACAGTTTTATCTCTTACAAGCATAGCAGGAACAACATATTTCAATGGAATGTTTAGGATTGGTAAAATCCCCTGGTCACCCCAATCTGTTCCTAAAAGGTCAGCTGGGTGGAGACTCACCTCCAGAAGATTTGACTCCCAGGCTTCCCTTAAAACCTGATCCACGGGTGAGGGTCTGGCATTTCAGATGCAGATCCTTCACCCTCCTCCTGGGGAAAAGCCTTTCTACAAAAGGTGGGCAGACCCTCCTGTCCCCCCTCACCTTCCGTCTGGACTTCCCTCTTTGGGCTCCCCTCTGAGGCAGACACTCCTGTGTCCTGCAAAAGGGAAGGTGACCCTGATCCAGCTGTGGGCTCACAGCTACCAGCTATGACAGACCCTTCACTGGCCAGCAAAATTCCCCACACTTCCACTCAGGTTGGGCTTGTTTCCAGCTACAGAGCCCTTGGGGTCTGTTCCCACCACAGCGGTCATCAGGACCCCACTCTCCATCTCTGGGATGCATGTCTCTGTGTACCCCAGGGCAGGCTCTGTCCCCTGCTGACCTGCAACTTCCTGGCAGCCAGCAGCAGGGAAGGCCTCTCTGTTACAAAGTGGAACATTTCCCTCCCCCTAGGAGATGATCACAGGACAGGAGCTGGCTTTATTCAACTCTTCCCCCAGGGACTTGGCTTTAGCCCCGGGGCTACAGAAACTGGTTATGACCATCCCTGCTGCTACCAAGGAATTAAAGACACACTCTATTTCCCCAGCAGCATTTGTGACTTTACCCTCTCCCCTGGGGCTTTCAGCACAAGATTCCTTCTTGCTGCTAACAAACCCTGGGACAGATTCTGCCACATCGAAAAAATCATTCCCCAGTAGAAATGGTGCAAAGTTATGTGCCACTGCTGCAACAGTCAGTTCATCCTGCAAGTCACCAGTTTCCATATGTACCTTAGCTAAAGGTGCAAGGACTTCGTAACCTCCCACCAATTCTAATTCTGCCATTTTTCCTGATAACAAATCCTTCTCCTGGATCAGGTCTCTCCTGACCACAGAAATCTCTGCACCAGTGTCCCTTAAACATTGGAGCACTTTGCCATTAAGTTTGACAGCATGCATTTACTCACTGCTTGGCTGTGTAGGAGCAATCTTTACAAATCCTGTGTGGAAAGAGACAGTAGCCTGGGATACCCCTGTGCTCTGAGAAACAGCAGCTTCCTAAGTTACCTGCTCAGTCAAGGACATTTATTCCTCAGGTGCTCAGTGGACTTACAATGATAGCACCTTCTGGGCTCCTCTGCTTGTACAGGAGACTTGGGATGAGTAATAGGGGAATGCAGAGGTAAACGCCCAGCCTCCCTTGTCCCGGGGTAAAACGGTGATTCTGCTTTCCACCAACCCTGTAGCCCTCTGCCAGTGGTTTCTGTTTAATTGCAGCTTGTGACTGCTCGTAAGGGTCTGCAAACCCAGCTAATTCCCCCACTGCATCCACCTTTTTGTCCCACATATACTGTTTTACATCATCACTGTACATATTCAGGAACTGTTCCTGAGTAATTAAATCCCACATTTCTTTAAAACATTTAATGCCTTTTCCTCTCACGCACTTATCTAACAAATCTCTCATTTTATTTACATAGGCCACATTACTTAATCCAGATCCCCTCTTAAGACTCCTGAATTTAACCCTGTAGGTTTTAGGTGTAATCTGAAACTATTTCAAAACCAGTTCCTTAAATTTACCATAGTTTGAAGCATCATCAATGGAGCTCTCCCAGTCAATTTTGCAACCAGAGTAGTCATCTTTTGATCTTCAGGAATCGCATGGAGAGTGTATATTCCCCCAAGGTGATGAAATATTCAGCAATATCACTGGATTTATCATACTGTGGGCATAATCGTTCCCATTTGTGGATGTTTGGGGAAGCAGAGCCAGCTGCTGAAGGGTTTTGTCTCTTTCACTCCATTACAGCCAGTACATTCTTCTAGGTCTCAATTTGGGCCTATATTTCTCTCTCTGGTAACTAGGGGATTTCTCATGATTGGCAGCCCCATTTGTTCTGTTACACACCCTTTTATATCTTTGGCACAAAGCGGGAATCCTTTGTCTCTCTCTAGGTTCCCACCCTTCCTTCTCAATGGAAAAGCACCAGGTTTAAGATGGATTCCAGTATCATGTGACATGTTCACATGTCCTTTGAGACATCATTACTCACTGGCTGGCACCCATGTATACATGAAGGCTTACAAGTAAAACAGAGCCATTTACAACCAATTGTCCTAGTTAATGGGAGCCATCAAGATTCCAAGCCACCATTAATGGCCCACACTTTGCATAGTTACAATAGGACTTCAGAGTAATACTTCATATTTCTAGCTTCAGATACAAGAATGCTACAGTCATACAAATAGGATGAACACATTCAGTAGATTATAAGCTTTGTAATACCTTACAAGAGACCTTTTGCATAAAGCATATTCCAATTATGCTTATGAGTGTAAATATAATGTATTTCCATAAAACATATGGAGTGCAACGTCACACCTTCCACTTGTCAGGTGAAAAAAAAATGAACTGAAATGGCAGAGAGCAACTCTAAGAGAGAGTTACTGTAAAGAATAGGTTTGTAAGCATCTCCCCTCCCCACAAAAAATGTCCAGGTCACATCCACTTGAAGAGCAATGGTCTCAAGTTGCAGTGGGGGAGGTCCAGGTTGGATATCAGGAAAAACTATTTCACTAGGAGGGTGGTGAAACACTGGAATGCGTTACCTAGGGAGGTGGTGGAGTCTCCTTCCTTGGAGGTTTTTAAGGCCCGGCTTGACAAAGCCCTGGCTGGGATGATTTAGCTGGAATTGGTCCTGCTTTGAGCAGGGGGTTGGACTAGATGACCTCTTGAGGTCCCTTCCAACCCTGATATTCTATATATTCTATTCTAAGATCCTCCCTACCCACCAACCCTAAAAGGCATACCTGGAATTGCTTCAGCTGCACTTTAGACTAAATTATCTGTCCATTAACTGATCTCAGGCTTAAAGGTGCAATCCCATCACTGCTTTTGTAAAGAGCATTTGACAGAGTAGGCAGGAGAGTAACTATGTCACAAGGAACCTTGTTTCATAAGAGAATCTACCTCAAAATGTAATTGTATAAATTTAATAAGTCACGGGCAATTTTGTTGCTAAGATGCTGGAAGATGTTTTGGTGGAAGCTTGTACCAGTGGGTTGCTTTAATGCAAGGGTGGCCAACCTGAGCCTGAGAAGGATCCAGAATTTACCAATGTACATTGCCGAAGAGCCACAGTAATACTGTTGAGTCTGAACTTTTGATGAGCTTAAACTTAACCCAGACTTGATGTCTCTGTCTGAACTTTTAATCAAAGCTCTGACCTGCGAACTACTCATGACACCCCCCTCCCCTTAAGTAGCCATCTCCCCTTTTCTCTTTCTTAATTTACATTTTTAACCTGTTTTATCCTGTAGAATCTTGATTGATTATGCATGACCATTATGATCTGTTAATCACTTTGTTTACTTCTGTGTATAAATATTGATGCTCACCTCTAATAAACTTGCCACAAAAAGAAGAACAGGAGTACTTGTGGCACCTTAGAGACTAACAAATTTATTAGAGCATAAGCTTTCGTGGACTACAGCCCACTTCTTCGGATGCATATAGAATGGAACATATATTGAGGAGATATATATACACACATACAGAGAGCATAGACAGGTGGGAGTTGTCTTACCAACTCTGAGAGGCCAATTAATTAAGAGAAAAAAAACTTTTGAAGTGATAATCAAGCTAGCCCAGTACAGACAGTTAAGAAGTGTGAGAATACTTACAAGGGGAGATAGATTCAATGTTTGTAATGGCTCAGCCATTCCCAGTCCTTATTCAAACCGGAGTTGATTGTATCTAGTTTGCATATGAATTCTAGCTCAGCAGTCTCTCGTTGGAGTCTGTTTTTGAAGTTTTTCTGTTGTAATATAGCCACCCGCAGGTCTGTCACTGAATGACCAGACAGGTTAAAGTGTTCTCCCACTGGTTTTTGAGTATTTTGATTCCTGATGTCAGATTTGTGTCCATTAATTCTTTTGCGTAGAGACTGTCCGGTTTGGCCAATGTACATGGCAGAGGGGCATTGCTGGCACATGATGGCATATATCACATTGGTAGATGTGCAGGTGAACGAGCCCCTGATGGTATGGCTGATGTGACGCCCCATCATCTCAGGCATTGGCACCCTAACATCAGGCTTGTCTGGTTATGTAGACTCTCTCCTCAGACCCTACGTTACTAGCACTCCCAGCTATCTTCGAGACACCACTGACGTACTGAGGAAACTACAATCCATCGGTGATCTTCCAGAAAACACCATCCTGGCCACTATGGACGTAGAAGCCCTCTACACCAATATTCCACACAAAGATGGACTACAAGCTATCAGGAACAGTATCCCTGATAATGTCACAGCTAACCTGGTGGCTGAACTTTGTGATTTTGTCCTCACCCACAACTATTTCATATTTGGGGACAATATATACCTTCAAGTCAGCGGCACTGCTATGGGTACCCGCATGGCCCCACAATATGCCAACATTTTTATGGCTGACTTAGAACAATGCTTCCTTAGCTCTCGTCCCCTAACGCCCCTACTCTACTTGCGCTACATTGATGACATCTTCATCATCTGGACCCATGGAAAAGAAGCCCTTGAGGAATTTCACCATGATTTCAATAATTTCCATCCCACCATCAACCTCAGCCTAGATCAATCCACACAAGCGGTCCATTTCCTGGACACTACTGTGCTAATAAACGATGGTCACATAAATACCACCCTATACCGGAAACCTACTGACCGCTACACTTACCTACATGCCTCCAGCTTCCATCCAGGACACACCACACGATCCATTGTCTACAACCAAGCTCTAAGATATAACCGCATTTGCTCCAATCCCTCGGATAGAGACAAGCACCTACAAGATCTCTATCAAGCATTCTTAAAACTACAATACCCACCTGCTGAAGTGAAAAAACAGATTGACAGAGCCAGATGAGTACCCAGAAGTCACCTCCTACAAGACAGGCCCAACAAAGAAAATAACAGAACACCACTAGCTGTCACCTTCAGCCCCCAACTAAAACCTCTCCAGCGCATCATCAGAGATCTACAACCTATCCTGAAAGATGATCCTTTACTCTCACAGATCTTGGGAGACAGACCTGTCCTCGCTTACAGACAACCCCCCAACCTAAAGCAAATACTCACCAGCAACCACACATCACTGAACAAAACCACTAACCCAGGAACCTATCCTTGTAACAAACCCCGATGCCAACTCTGTCCACATATCTATTCAAGTGACATCATCATAGGACCTAATCACATTAGCCATACCATCAGGGGCTCGTTCACCTGCACATCTACCAATGTGATATATGCCATCATGTGCCAGCAATGCCCCTCTGCCATGTACATTGGCCAAACCGGACAGTCTCTACGCAAAAGAATTAATGGACACAAATCTGACATCAGGAATCAAAATACTCAAAAACCAGTGGGAGAACACTTTAACCTGTCTGGTCATTCAGTGACAGACCTGCGGGTGGCTATATTACAACAGAAAAACTTCAAAAACAGACTCCAACGAGAGACTGCTGAGCTAGAATTGATATGCAAACTAGACACAATCAACTCCGGTTTGAATAAGGACTGGGAATGGCTGAGCCATTACAAACATTGAATCTATCTCCCCTTGTAAGTATTCTCACACTTCTTAACTGTCTGTACTGGGCTAGCTTGATTATCACTTCAAAAGTTTTTTTTCTCTTAATTAATTGGCCTCTCAGAGTTGGTAAGACAACTCCCACCTGTCTATGCTCTCTGTATGTGTGTATATATATCTCCTCAATATATGTTCCATTCTATATGCATCCGAAGAAGTGGGCTGTAGTCCACGAAAGCTTATGCTCTAATAAATTTGTTAGTCTCTAAGGTGCCACAAGTACTCCTGTTCTTCTTTTTGCGGATACAGACTAACACGGCTGCTACTCTGAAACTTGCCACACTTACTCTGAAGCCTTTCAAGCTAAGGATAGTGTGAGCCCGTTGATCAACGAATTGGTGTCTGGTCTCTGACAGATTGTGAGCCCCATACCAACTCCACACGAATTCGGGTGCTGGAGAGGTGAGTGAGGACTTGCTTTTTTACCTAACAATTTGGGGGCTCGTCCGGGATTTCCTTCTGGTGCGGTGCCTCTGTCCAGTGGTCAGACCACTCATATACGAATTGGCAGGCGCCACGGGAGATTTCTCCCAGCCAATTCAATATTGAGGGGTCGTGTACTGGACAGCAGGGTAAACGCCAGTTGGAGGGCTCCTGTCAGACACCATGGGTCAAGGGACTAGCGTGCCTCTTGAGAATCCGTTGGGGATTGTAAATAAGTTATGGAACGAAGGGAAACTCCCAGTACAGACAAGAATGTCTAGGAGGAAGTTGTACACACTGTGTGTAAGGAATTGGACTGGGTATACCGCGGTATTGGCCGACCCGGAGATGAGGTGGCCTTCGTATGGCTCTTTCGAACAGGCTGCCTTAAGAGGTGTAAGGAGCCAGATCGAAAAAGACCATCCGGGACAGTTATGTTACTGGTTTTGTTGGGACACAGCAGCAGAGCTGTGGAAATCTTTAAAAATTATGGCAGTCAGGTATTCTCCCGAGAGTGAACCCCCTCCATGTTATTTCGATGAAGGGTGTAAACCACGGCGTGTTTTGATTCGTCAGTTGGTCCCCACTGCACCTGCCCCTATTCCTCCGCAGGGGGACTCTCTCCAGGGCGCAGAGGGGAATCTGCAGGACTCCAGATCGGAATCTCTGCAGAGGGATAAGGGGGAAATGGAAGGGCACACCTTGGGAGAAGTAATTACTAGGCAAAAAAATCAAGCAGATGCAGCAGGTTGCATACCCCTCCCCTGGGGACACCCAGAGGGTCCGGTCGCATCCGCAGATACTTACACCAGGGACGAATACACCCCTGCACCACCAGCTCAGCCCGTTCCCCAGGCCTGGATCAACTACGGGCAACAGCAGCAGCTGCACCAAACTCAGCCTCCTCAATGACGGTACCCCGGGGGCGAAGGCAAACAATGTGATGGTCTTATTTCCTTAATGTCTTTAGCCGGCTCCTTCCTCACTTTCTCCCCTCCCAGCAAAGAGCCTCGTCTAACCCTTTCAGTCCAAGGACTGCCTGTCTCCTTCCTCATTGATACTGGAGCTACTTTCTCTCTTTTAAATCATGCCCCCTCTCCCTGTCTATCCTCTGAGGTTAAAACTGCAACTGGGGTGGAGGGCAACCCACAGTCTCTGGGACTCCCTTTGCCTCTAAATGTTATTTATGCTGATAAATGTTTTTCTCACCGTTTTCTTTTTTCCCCAGCTTGTCCGATCCCTTTGATGGGCCGGGATTTACTCTGTAAGCTTGAGGCTACTTTAACCTGCACTCCTGAAGGGGTAGGATTATTGATGACAGTGTTAGGAGATTCGGCCCCAACTCAGGGTAATTGGGAACCCCCCCCACATCTCTCTCCCCTGACCTCACTGACTTGCCTTTAACCCTCTGGGGAATTTCTGACACTGATGTTGGCCTGCTCCTTTCGGCAGAGCCAGTAAGGATTCAAGTGAAGCCCTCCTTAACCCCCCCCCGTCAGTCCCTCAATACCCCCTGTCGCTGGAAGCCCGGGAGGGCATCCGCCCCATTATCGAGGGATTCATTGCACAAAAGCTAGTCCGCCCTCAGCGCACTCCCTGTAACACCCCTATACTGCCTGTCAAAAAGCCTCCTAAAAAGGACGGAGACCCTATTCGTTGGCGCTTTGTACAGGATCTACAGGTTGTTAATCAGTATGTGGTCCCTCTTCATGCAGTAGTTCCTGATCCAGCTACTATCATCAGCCAAATCCCCTGAGATGCTGAGTGGTTCACTGTTATTGACTTAAAATCAGCCTTTTTCAGCATTCCTGTGCACCCAGACTCTCAGTATCTCTTTGGCTTCACCTGGGAGGGACAAAGTTATGTCTGGCAACGACTTCCTCAAGGCTACAGAGACAGCCCCACGATTTTCAGCCAATGCCTCCGCCACGACTTGGAAGGCTTCACCAGTCCGCAGGGATCCACGTTAGTCCTATACGTAGATGACATCCTATTAGGTAACCGCGAAGAAGCTGCCCTCCGCATCGATGGTAAGGCACTTTTATTATACCTACACACCAGAGGCCACAAGGTAGACCCTAACAAGATTCAGTGGGTCTCACAGAAGGTCCGATATCTGGGCTTCCTGTTAACCCCAGAGGGGAGACAAATGGACCCAGTCCGCATAAAGACTATCCAAAACTGCCCTCTGCCAAACACCAAGAAACAACTTCGAGGTTTCTTAGGATTAATTGGCTTCTGTCGCCCCTGGTTGCCGTCCTGCGGGGAGTTAAGCAAACCGCTCCACCGACTCACTGCTAACCTTGCTCCTGACCCTTTGCAGTGGTCCCCGGACACAATCCAAGCCTTTCAGTTACTCAAGGACAGTGTGGCCTCCTCCATGTCTCTCCGCCCCCCCAATTACAGCAAACCCTTTCACCTTTTTGTCCACGAGAGGGGCGGAATTGCTAGTGGCGTCCTTACCCAGCTGAGCGGGCCCCACCATTTCCTGCTTGCTTTTTACTCTCAGCAGATCGACCCTGTCGCTCAGGGAACCCCATCCTGCACCCGGACTCTGGCAGCAGCTGCCCTGCTGATCACAAAGGCAAAGAACCTGACCCTGGGTCATTTTACCACGGTTTGGACCTCTCATGCCTTGTCAGCCCTTCTGCGTAGGGACACAACTCAAGTCTTTTCGGCCCATCGTCAGCAACAGCTAGAGGCCGAACTCTTAGAAGACACTAACCTAATTTTTGAAAGGTGTGGGCCCCCTAATCCAGCTACCTTGCTTCCTGACCTGCCAGTCCTCCAGGATCAGCACGACTGTGTGGAAGTAGTTTATAGCATCTTACAGATAAGGGACAACCTGTTTGACATGCCACTGGACAACCCTGATTGCATCCTCTTCTCGGACGGAAGCTCCTTCTATGTTGATGGCAAGTGTTTCACCGGTTATGCAGTCACCTCTGAATGGGACATTCAAGAGGCCGCCTCACTGCCAGGCAACTGGGGAGCCCAAGCCGCCGAACTCTATGTCCTGGCCCGAGCTTGCCAGTTGGCCGCTGGTAAGACCGTTACCATTTTTACTGATAGCAAGTATGCTTTTGGAGTTGTGCATTGTCACATCCACCTCTGGAAGTTTCGAGGTTTCCAGACAGCTGCCGGTAAACCCATTCAGCACCTCCCCCTCATCCACAAGCTTTTGGACGCCCTCCAAGAACCCTCGGTCCTGGCTGTAGTTCACTGCCGGGCCCATACTAAAGATGATAGCCCCGTCACCCGTGGGAATGCCCTGGCTGACGCCTCCGCCAAGACGGCTGCCGTCTTACCCTTAGCCATGCCCACGTTGGCTATTGCAGCCTCCTCCTTTACTCCACTGCACCCCGTACCAGTACCCGCTGCTGAACTACAGTCATGGGAGAGCCTCGGAGCCACTCTGGTCAAAGGGACCTGGCTTATGCCGGATGGCCGAGCCTGCCTCCCTCGCTCCACATACCCCGTGGCAGTTCTCTGGCACCATAATAAGGGGGATCACTACGGCACGCACGCCCTTGTGGACACCATCGCTTGCTTTTGGTATGCTCCAGGCATTCAACCCTACTGCCTGTCAATAGTGAAAGCATGCAGCACATGTCAGCGTAATGGACCTGCTCCGCCTCTTAACAAAATTAAGGGTGGAAGACCTTCGCCTGCTGCTCCATTTCAACATCTTCAAATTGACTTTGCAGATATGCCAAAGGCTTTTGGGAAAAAGCACCTCCTTGTTTTGGTTTGCCCTCTAGCTTCCTGGGTCGAAGCTTTTCCTACTGCTAATTGTACTGTTGCCACAGTGGCGAAGATTCTCCTTAGAGACATTGTACCCCGTTTTGGCATCCCTCTCGTGCTTGACTCAGATCGCGGACCTCACTTTACTGGTCATGTCCTTGGCCGTTTAGAACAAGAACTGGGCATTTCACACTCCTTTCATACACCCTACCACCCCCAGTCTAGCGGGAAAGTTAAGCGTATGAATAGGAAGCTTAAGTTTACATTGGCTAAATACTGTCAGGAAACAGGGTTAAAGTGGCCTCAGGTACTTCCCTTGGTCCTGTTTCACCTTTGTACTCGCCCAACCTGTGTATTGGGATTATCCCCCTTTAAACTGCTCTATGGACACCCCCCTTTCAAAGGCGGGGCGCTACCACGTGCTGATGTTTCACTATTGGGAGGGGATCATATGACCGCGTGCCAGTTTCTCTCCCTACAGGCTCGCCTCCGTACCCTTTGGAAAGCCTCGCAGTTTTCCCAGACCATGCCGCTGGAAGAACAGATCCACCCGTTCCAACCAGGGGACTTCGTCTGGGCCAAAAAGTTCGTTCGTGGCGACACCCTCCAGCCAAGGTTTACTGGACCCCACCAGGTTCTTTTAACAACCCAGACTGCAGTGTTCCTGGAAGGACGCAAATCTTGGATCCACCACTCCCACGTCAAGCCAGCCGTAGTGGACCACAGTGACGGACCAGCAGCTCTTGCCACCACTGAGGACACTGCCTCTGACCAGTGGACCAGCTTACCTCTTTCAGACATCAGACTTAAATTGACTCGGAAAAAATGAGAGGACCTTTTATTCTGACAACTGTATGTTTTTTATTATGCCTTTTTAGTTTATTTTCTGCTTATGAAGATAATGCTTTTATTAGATATTCCCACGAGGTTAAAACTCGTATTTTAGGAAATAGAAGTAATTGCTGGGTATGTACTCAATTTCCAGTAAATGCAGAACAGGGACTCCCCTTCACACCCATTCCCCTGACCACTGCTAATATGACTTGGATGCCACTGGCTAGAGTAAAAGATCCAGTCCAACACAATCTTACATGGAACAAAACAGGAGTGCCAATTAACAGATATCTCAGGGTAACCAATCAAACAGGATCACTGTGTTTTGTTAAAGAAAAGGGGTCAACTTTTGTGGGAACAAGTAAATGCAACATGTATTTTAATGGCACCGCCTTTAGTAAAAATCTTGGCTTCAAGCCTTGCGCATCCCACTTATCCCATATGTGGATCCCTCACCCCGATCCAACTTTTTCATGGGTGGGCAAGCCTTCAGAGTCAGCTTTTAAGAAGCCCTGCTCAGATCACGAGGGTGTCCAACTAATTGCTAAGGGACATATGATTGCCTTCTACAACTGCTCAAGCAGTACTATACTGCCCTTTGAAAACACCACTACCAAATTGTGCCTCTGCAGTTTGCACAACGACCCGTCTGCGTTACCAGGGGAACAGTGGTCCAATGGGTGGTGGGTTACCTCCTACTTTGAGAAATGGAATACCCGAAACGCATTGTATGGAACATACTGGGTGTGCGGGCCCAAAGCTTATTACTTTCTCTCCCCTGATTGGGCAGGGTCATGTTATTTAGCGTGGCTAACACCGCCTTCTCGCATCTCCCTCACTCCCCCTCATTTTCCCCATGTTCGTAACATCCATGAAACCTTCAGAGATATTAATATCCGTGATGGTTTGTCGTGGCAGTGGTGGGCTGGTCTCATTAGCTTGAGGGGTGGTGTCATCCATCTACAGGGACTACTAGAATCTTTAACCAATGAAACTGCGACCCTATTTGAGAATCAGGCTGGGGAAATGTCCCAGCTGCGCCAGTTAGCTTTGCAAAGCCGAATGGCTTTAGACATAATGTTAGCAGCCCAGGGAGGAACTTGTGCCCTCATAAATGAAGAATGCTGTGTTTTTGTAAATGACACCTACTCTGACACTTTTCAACGTACCAAACATCTAAGGGAAATGGCTAAGAACTACTCCTCTGGCCAGCCACCTTATGATTGGTGGGGAGCCTTATGGAATTGGCTGCCTGGATTTGGGTGGGTTAAAAAACTCTTGGTGGGTATTGTTGGGGCCGTAGTAATCCTTATAATACTGTGTTGCTGTATTCAGTGTGTCCCCTCCCTCATAGACTCATGTGGGTCAGTTTATTCTTTTCCTACTTCAGCCAAGGGCCTTACTCTCTTCGAGTTGGCCCAGGCTGAAATTGCCAAGCGGCCCTTGGCTCCTTAAAATGGGGTGTAGCTTTTGGTAAATAGTTATCCCAAAGCTACAAATGGAGGAATGTTGAGTCTGAACTTTTGATGAGCTTAAACTTAACCCAGACTTGATGTCTCTGTCTGAACTTTTAATCAAAGCTCTGGACCTGCAAACTACTCATGACACCCCCCTCCCCTTAAGTAGCCATCTCCCCTTTTCTCTTTCTTAATTTACATTTTTAACCTGTTTTATCCTGTAGAATCTTGATTATGCATGACCATTATGATCTGTTAATCACTTTGTTTACTTCTGTGTATAAATATTGATGCTCACCTCTAATAAACTTGCCACACTTACTCTGAAGCCTTTCAAGCTAAGGATAGTGTGAGCCCGTTGATCAACGAATTGGTGTCTGGTCTCTGACAGATTGTGAGCCCCATACCAACTCCGCACGAACTCGGGTGCTGGAGAGGTGAGTGAGGATTTGCTTTTTTACCTAACAATACGTCAGCAGCCCCCCATGAGCTCCCCCGCTCACTCCCAGTGCCTCCCACCCACCGACCAGCACCTCCCCATCAATTGTTTCGTGGCATGCAGGAGGCTCGGGGGGGGGGGGGGGAGAAGTGAGGGCACAGCAGGCTCAGGGGAGGAGGTGGAGTGGGGGTAGAGCCTGTAGCAGAGCCAGGGGTTGAGTAGTGAGCACCCTCTGGCACATTGGAAAGTTGTCACCTGTAGCTCCAGCCCTGGAGTCAGTGCCTATACAAGGAGCCACATATTAACTTCTGAAGAGCGGGTCTGGCTCCGGAGCCACAGGTTGGTCACCCTTGCTTTAATGGAAGATCTTCCCTGTCCTCATCTACCTGAGCACTTCCTAGGCTTTTGTTATTTTTCCACATTGTTAAATAGCATTCAGGTACCAGTGCAGTTACTACACAGGCTTAGTGTTTTATGCAGCCCCACAATCAAGTTAGCTGTCCTCTTCTTCTTTCTCTGCAACCTGGTGGAGGGGTGTTTGCCTCTTTGGAAGAAAAGGAAGCATTAAAAAAGGAAAAATATAAAAGTTCTTGCTTTTATTTATATTCTCTTCCACCTTGCCCCCCAAAAATCAAATCTAGAGCTTTTGGAATTTTTGTTCAGATGATATGAAACAAAGTAATACCTCAATTACATGGCTCCACACTGTGAAACTGAGTAAATGCAGGTATGACATTAAGAACATAGGGTGGCAAGGATTAAGAGTGACAAGAAATGTCTTTATAGGGAGTCTGAACTTTTTTGTAGGATGGAACATAGTTTAAGGCACTTTTACACGCAGGAAAATTAATCCAAATTAACCATAGGTGTGAATTTAGAGCGTATTAAACCACATTAAGACCCTATATGGGCACTCACTTGGCATTAAAATGCCTTTAATTCGGTTCAACTTTATTCCTGAGAATTAAGCTAAACCAAATTAAGGTCATTTTAATTCCAAATGAGTGCCCACACAAGTGTTAATGTGATTGAATGAATATGCTTTAGATTTACCACTTTATGTAATCTGGATTAATTTACCTAAATTCCTCTAGCTCAGGTGTTGGCAACCTTTCAAAAGTGGTGTGCCGAGTCTGAATTTATTCACCCTAATTTAATGTTTCACGTGCCAGTAATACATTTTAAGATTTTTAGAAGGTCTCTTTCTCTAAGTCTATAATATATGTAAAGTAAATAAGGCTTTAAAGATGTTTAAGAAACTTCATTTAAAATTAAATTAAAATGCAGAGTCCGCCGGACCGGTGGCCAGGACCCAGGCAGTGTGAGTGCCACTTAAAATCAGCCTTCGGCACGCGTGCCATAGGTTGCCTACCCCTGCTCTAGCTAGACAAACCCTTAGTGACTCTCACATTTGACCTAGCCCCATTCCCACCTGAACATTCCACCTCCCCTCTCATTCATCCAGCTTTGTTTTAACACCCTGAGGCACCTACAATTGCTTATATGTGTGAAAAGTAATATTATGAAGGTAACATTCAACTGTCTTTAGTGTGATGCAGAGCAGCTGGAAAAAGGGGCAGGATCATGTGACTAGACAGCTCCTTGAGGCCTCTAGTCCATAGAACACAGTTGAGGACTTATGTTGCTAAGACAAATAGGAGTGAAGAGGGGAGTTGCAAGATACAGAAATATCTTAAGGTGGTTCTCTCACCAATATCTTCTAGACACCTGGGGTGAAAAATCTTGGCACCACTAATCAATGGGAATTTTGTCACTCACTTCAATGGAGCCAGGACTTCACCCCAAGAATTTAAATTTTGAAGACAAATCTCAATCGCATTGTTTCCAATGGGAACATCACCAGTCACTACCTAGTAAATACTGGTTAAAACCCAAAACTTAATGAGAGATTGCAAGGCAGAAACTGCACATGTAACAAACAACTGAACATCAGTTAGACCAAGTATTAGTATGTATTTATGCACAATAAAAACAGCTTTACAAGTTGAACTGGAAATTTAAACAGGAAGTTTAACAGCTTTTGTATATTATATTAAATAACCAAAACACCTTTTTCCAAAATTGGTAAAGAATAAATAATATAATTTACAATATGGTACAAAAAATCAGTAAGGACAGGCATTCTGCTTTATACATACACTATATTTGTATATTTATAATCTATAAAACAAATTCACATTTCAAACAAGCCAAAAACCTTAGATGATATGGCTTAACTATTATTAAAAAACAGCAATAAATTTTGCTGCCAAACCAAAAGCTCTAAAGCCAGTTATCATGTTTCAGTAACTAATGATAACTTATTGCCGTAGTGCTTGCCAAGGTTTCACTTATTTAACATTTATAAATCACTGTGAACTCAGGAGATTTAAAGGTTTGAAAAGATTAAAAAAGTGCAGTACTTTCCTTACAAATGCATCTGTCTTTTGAGTGTAAAAAAAATGCAATAGTAATTTCCACTGCGGGATTGATAGTCAGTAGACGAGCTTTCTTTGTAGATTATGTTTGATCCAAGCTATTTACTTCAATTTAGAAAGATAAGTAAGAAGGGTGTCAAGGAAAAGTTACACAATGCCATTTTAAAAACCAATTAAAATTCCTATACTGGGTAGATTTACTGACGAAGGACAGAATGAATTGTTTGGCTGAGCAGAATCTGATGCCCTGGTAGCTGGCCCATTACTAAGTGCACACGTGCAGAAAAAGGCAGATGTATTCTTTAGGAGGTAATATTGTTTTATACCCAAACTACAGTGACAAGTTTCATGTTTCCAACATCCCACTTTAGGGGAATACAAAGAAACCAGTTACATCATTCCATGTACACTCACAGGCTTGCCAGTCAAACAACTGAGGTTAAAAAAAAAAAAAAAAAAATCTAAACTTTAAGTCAGAGCACAAGTTTTACAGGAACTTACATCAGAAGTAGAGGCCAGGTTGTCAATGTCTATTCCCCCCTCCCTGCCTCTTCACAGTGCCTCATGAAGATAAGAAAATAATGGAGTAAGCGTTACTCCCCTGAAACAATCCTGCCTGCAATTGACTAGCAACATACTTGAACAGCTGTTCAGAAAAAGCTGAAAAGTTGTTCTGGTTACTTAGTCATGTTAGAGGAGCTGAAATAGCATAATTCAACTTTTATTTTTTTTACTTTAAACAAGATGTTAGCTTTCCCCACGGCAGCCCTAGGTACAGTCTGTTGAAGTCCAGCACACAATGGGGCATCTGCTAGAGATCCACCAATTCCTAGAGAAAGGTATCTCCCAAGGTATGTCTACAAGCAACTTCACGAAGACTGTAAGTTCTCTATTGATCTGAATTTAAAATTTTGTTTTAAAATTTTCCCTGACAAGAAACTTTGCATTGTAATAGCAAAACCCAAGCAAAACAATGTGCAGGGTATCATAACATTCCTGAATCAGAGACCAGATATAGTAGGTGGGAATATTCTCTGTGCACTGCAAATATCAGGAAGAGGGGAGCGAAGAAGGGGGCCATGGAGACCATGGGGAGAGGAAAGGATGTTCAAATATGTATTTATAAGAAGAATTTTTTAAAAGGCAGATGCTAAGCACATTTTTATCATAGAATTTCTGGGTGCTGAAAGGTAGCTCTGCCCTATTCTTCATATTTGCCTCCCCACCTAGTGCTCCTGTTCTGCCTTGAGAAGTCCAGGATATTAAAATCTGCTGGCCTCATGGGCCATTACAAATATCCACCACATTGAGATTCATCCTGTAATAATTTTTTTGCTGTGGCAAGGCACATGGGCTGTAGACAGCTCACTACATTCTGGCGATAGTCTCATAAGCAGATCCTGGTGAAATGTCATACCCTTCACTTGCAACAGAGTTGGCATAATCTAGACCCCATGCGGGGAAGAGTGCCTCACAAGATCAATGTGACATCCGTCCTATTATCAATATCTATTTTGGGGGGCGGGGGAAGGTTGAAGTAACTAAATATACTTGCCAGCATAAGGCTAACTTCTCAAAATTTAAGACATAAAAACCAACTGAAGGCTCAGATTTGTTGCACTTGACTAAAACTTGTCACTTCTCCTTCTACTTGTGCTAAATGTCATTATGTTTCGATAATCCACGGGCACATCTATACTAGGAAGCCTCTGTTAGTTAGCAGAAGTATTTCTGGAGAATACAGATGGCATTACTAATGCGGGTAGCCAAAACCTGGAGTTTGTGCTTTGAGAAAGACTGGACTGAAAGACATCTGAACTACAACAATCACTGGAAAGATTCAGACAGTGGGATTAATGGAAATCCTGGTTTCTACCAAGTTTGAACCCTTCAGAAACAAATATACATGACTAAGTGTAGATTTGACTGGCAACCTTAAATGTGTCTGTGTTCTAGGACTGTGAGAGACCCTGTAAACTGTGATAGGATTTTAGACCGCCTGTTCTGAGAGGAAAGAACTCAGGTGACTTATAGCCAAAGAAGGGAGTTAGCTTATTAGTATGAAATCTGCCCCCCCCTTAATGTGCTGACCCACTGCTTGCTAGTGATGCAGGTCTGAGTCCCTGCTGGGAACACCCAACTGTACGAATGCGGTGTCTAGCTGGGCAGGTGGTTCCAACATCCAAGAGAAGAACGAAGCAACCAGACACAAGGCATCCTACAGCATGAATCAAAGGAGTGGCCTCCAAGTCTTTCCACCCATTAGAGAAGGAGGTAAATAAACCTGCTCTGGATCACAGAGTATGAACATCAGAAAACTGGTTAAATTCTCTCTTAAAGCTAGAGAAGCACAATGCAAAGAATATGCCAACCAATATCAAAAACGTCTAACTAGGTGGGGGTAAAGTGACAGGGAACATTGTATGCCCAATCAGTGCTTTGTGGTCAACATTTTAATAAGACTCCCAGTCAAATGCTTTGTAGGAGTAGGTAGAACTACATCCAGAGCACAGCACGAGTTGAGAAAATGAAGCCCTGGTAATGGCCTTAAGGATAGAGGGGTTTATGTTTGAATCATTAGCGAACAGCTATGTATATAAAAGTTTGAGGTTTATACAGGACTAGCATCTATTTCTTCAGAGCGACCTAAAATAGTCAAGGGGAATCCTTTTACTGGAGGCTGCAGATAAATGCTTTAAAAACAGGCACAGTAAAAGTATCCTTTTCAAGACTGATGGGAAAAGAAATAGGAGAAGGAAGGATGTATCCTGAGCTATTAAAAAGCAAAAGGAAAACCATCTGTAAAGGAAGTAACGTTACTAGAACTCCTTTGGACCTGCTGATATCAGGACTTGGGTCTTTCAGGCATTAAAACACTATACCATAGAAATGCATAACAGCTTAGCTGGGAACTTCTGGACCCATCAGTGCCAGGGAGGGACTACAGTGAAAAATGATGCCCTGAGGTACCACAGAGCATCTAGGTAGGCCACGACAGGGTGGAGAGGTCAGATTAAGATAAGACTCATTGAAAGACATAAGATTGCTGAAATCTAACTTAATTATTTATATGAACATTATTCTTTCCTATCTCCTCTCCCATAAGAATCCCCAATGAGATGCTGGATCTGGTGTTTATGTGGAGAAAGATGGTGATATACAGATTTCCTAACAAAAACAAAACCTATTAAGACAAAGCGTTAAGAGTGATTCCAGGAAGACCCCTTTCTGCAGTGTTTTCTCTCCTGGAAAGTAACCATCTTCCAGGGAAAACAGACTCCCATTGGTGGGGGGTGACTCAGTGCACTGTCCAATGCGATGAAGAATCCTGTGTCAGCCTGCTAAAAGGAGCAAATAGATTCAGTCAGAAGGATGGTGGCTGTGATGTAGGGTAAGATTTAAAAAACAAGAAAAATCCACAGAGATCCCCCCCAATATTTAGGGGAGCCTACATGAGCCCCAAAACAAGAATGCAGGCTTTTGCCCCACTGGAATGTTCAATAAACAAGGCGTAGCCAAAGAAACAATGTTTTTTAAATTGCAGCACAAGCATCACAGAGGAATGGTGCCTTTCAGGAGAGTGCAAGAAACTTCAGTTTGACTGATTCAACAATCGTGCCAAACAGTACGTTTCAAGATGTGAATAGAAAAAGGATTTCCCTCTCCCTCTACCCCTCAATTTCAATGTGGATCCCAAATCATGGTATGTTGATCAGCATGCAAAAAAAGATTCAAGTCGAAGAAGTTTCTAGCCATACTCTTGTCCAAGCTTCTTGCCTAGGCCATGCCAAAAGTACAAATCCAGGACCACCTCAAACTCATTTATTCACCATCTTATATCATTGATGCAGACACATCACTCCCTGTAATGTTTCACGTTACATTTTCCCCAGCGTATTGCACATTCTAGGACTTGCAGATACTTCTTCAGACCTCTAAAGACAATGCTGCTCTTCTAGAAAGGCGTGCAGTGGACGACAGCATTTGGACATCAATTGCATATCCTCAACTTGCCTCTCAGATCCAATACAATAAATTCCACTAAGCTGAACAGTCTCCACCAGCGTACTGGTCTCTTATGCTCACTGTGAGAGGTCACCAATGGGGGGGCCGCTTCCTCCTCCATCAAAGAGGATTTCCCTACGGGTTGGCTCAGGTATTGACAGCTCCTGGGCAAGATCGTTGAAACGAGATATGTAATCTATGCTGTTCTCATTCATCATGCAAGCTAGCTGGGAATCCACCACCTAGAAAATGGATAGGAAAAAAGAAACCCACAGATCAGCAGAGGTTTGTCTCATTCATTTGGGTTAGAGAGAGTAACACTTGCCTGTGACTAATAAGGGACCAGATAATACAAGCTGAGATCAGGGCCACATAGGAAAGTACAAGATTTTCACCTCTAATTTATCTGTTCCAATGCAGCCCAGCTCAACAGTTATCTGCTGGCTCTTCAGTGGCCTCTCTGAAATGAATTAGTAGCCTCAGTCCAATTTTAGTTGACAAGTGTCCACTTCACAAAAAAATTCAGTTTGGTATGTCTGTGGCCACCTAAGCCAACAGGTTAAGAATGAATGGTACATACCAACACATCTTTAAAGCTGACCCTCCAGATCAGCAGTGAGATGCATTGGCAGAGTGATGTGGGGTAAGCTTGCACAACTGCTGCCTGCACTGTACCTGTTCTGTACATAAACAAGACTTCCTTCTGCAGGATCCTTGATGACAGACCTTTTAGAACACTGTTTTTGTTAAGAATATTATTAAACTGTTGTGGCTGCTTCCCCCACCCCCAACAACATGACAGCTTGCCTAAAGTAACAGCTAACATATCACCTTCTCTTTGAAGGGAATGTTAACCAGATGACTGCACTGAGTCAGTTAAATTCTATACAAGTACAATGCTATGAGCTCTGAGTTAACATAGGCTTAATTCACTACAGCAAAAACTGGCAGTCTTTGCTGACAGAAAGTTGGACTGGAGGCTGCAGTGGCATAAAGGTGCTCACTCTCTCACCTCCCTGTCCAGAGTGGAGGCATTGTTATAACAGCCAGCAATGTATATTGAATCAGCATAGTTCTGCTGCAGGTCTATGGATCAAGGTATGGAGAACAGCTGGACTAGAACTCCCTGTATGCGGAGTTCAAAGCATATCATCTATAGCAGCGTTTCTCAAACTGGAGTCATGACCCACTGATCAACTCCACCCACTCCCTCCCAGCACCTCCTGCACACCGGGGAACAGCTGTTCAGCAGCATGCAGGAGGCGCTGAGAGGGAGGGGGAGGAATGGGGATGAGGCATGCTCGGGGGAAGGGTTGGAATCATGTCATGGGGCCTCCAGCCACGCTGATCAACTCCACCGGGGAACAGCTGTTCAGCAGCATGCGGGAGGTGCTAGGAGGGAGGGGGAGGAATGGGGCGCGCTCAGGGGAGGGGGTGGAAGGAAGCAGAGAAGGGGTGGGGCCTTGAGGGAAGGCCTGGAGTGGGCACAGGGCCTGGGACTGAGCAGGAGGCTTGGGGGTCCCCAAAATTTTTTAAATCAAACTGGGGATTCTTGGGTTGCTAAAGTTTGAGAACTGTTGATCTATAAAATAGACCTGATCTCCACCAGCCAGCGAGGCAGGAGTCATAAGGTTGCTCACAAGAGTTCCACATAGCAACTCATGCAGAACATACCACCAGTTCATTTTGCACCTTCTGTGTAATTCTGTTTCTCTGCTCTGTTAAATGTAAAGCCTGGCATCTGCCATAAGCATCCCAAGGAGATAGAATGAGTAACATGAACAATATTATTAAAAACGGAAGCAAGCAGGTCCATTCAATGGTAATTATTTCAGGTGCAAATACAGCCTGATGTGCTTTGACCACTTACCTCTGCTACATCTGCCAGAGATCGAGACACAAAAGAGTCCCGTGAGTTTCCATCCAGCAGGCTGGGTCCCAATAAGGAGGTGCCACTGGCAGTTCCAACAGGAGTTGGCAACATTTTCCGGCCCTTCTCGGGGGAGATGAAACTTGCTGTACAGAAAGGAAAAGCATAAGAGCATAAGAATGGCCCTACTGGTTCAGACCAAGGGTCCATCTAGCCCAGTATCCTGTCTTCCAACAGTGGCCAGTGCCAGGTGCCCCAGAGGGAATGAACAGAAAAAGGTAATCATCAAGTGATCCATCCCCTGTTGCTCATTCCCAGCTTCTGGCAAACAGAGGCTAGGGACACATTCCTGCCCATCCTGGCTAATAGTCCTTGATGGACCTATCCTCCATAAACTTATCTAGTTCTTTTTTGAACCCTGTTATGGTCGTGGCCTTCACCACATCCACTGGCAAGGAGTTCCACAGGTGGACTGTGCGTTGTGTGAAGAAATACTTCCTTTTATTTGTTTTAAACCTGCTGCCTATTAATTTTGTTTGGTGACCCCTAGTTCTTGTGTTATGAGATGTAGAAAACAACACTTCCTTATTTACTTTCTCTATACCAGTCATGATTTTACAGACCTCACAATCATATCTCCTCTTAGCCATCTCTTTTCCAAGCTGAAAAGTCCAAGTCTTATTAATCTCTCCTCATATGGAAGCCATTCCATACCCCTAATCATTTTTGTTGCCCTTTTCTAAACCTTTTCCAATTCCAATATATCTTTTTTGAGATGGGGCGAACACATCTGCACGCAGTATTCAAGATGTGGGTGTACCATGGATTTATACAGAGGCAATGTGATATTTTCTGTCCTATTATCTATCCCTTTCTTAATTATTCCTAGCATTCTGTTCGCTTTTTTGACTGCTGCTGCACATTGAGTGGATGTTTTCAGAGAACTATCCACAATGACTCCCTGATCTCTTTCTTGAGTGGTAACAACTAATTTAGACCCCATCATTTTATATGTATAGTTGGGATTATGCTTTCCAATGTGCATTACTTTACATTTATCAACATTAAACTTCATCTGCTATTTTGATGCCCAGTCACCCAGTTTTGAGAGATCCTTTTGCAGCTCTTTGCAGTCTGCCTGGGTTTTAACTATCTTTAGCAATTTTGTATCATCTGTAAATTTTGCCACCTCACTGTTTACCCTTTTTCCAGATCATTTATGAATATGTTAAATAGGACTGGTCCAGAACAGACCCCTGGAAGACACCACTATTTACCTCTTTCCATTTTGAAAACTGACCTTTATACCTACTCTGTTTCATATCTTTCAACCAGTTACCAATCCACGAGAGAACCTTCCCTCTTATACCGTGGCAGCTTACTTTGTGAGAGAACCTTTAGTGAGGGACCTTGTCAAAAGGCTTTCTGAAAATGTAAGTACACTATATTCACCGGATCCCCTTGGTCCACATGCTTGTTGACCCCCTCAAAGAATTCTGTAGATTGGTGAGGCATGATTTCCCTTTACTAAAACCATGTTGACTCTTCCTCAACAAATTATGTTCATCTTTATGACTGACAATATTGTTCTTTATTATAGTTTCAACCAGTTTGCCCGGTACTGAAGTCTGTAATTGCCGGGATCACCTCTGGAGCCCTTTTTAAAAATTGGTATCACATTAGCTATCCTCCAGTCAGCTGGTACAGAAGCTGATTTACATGATAGGTTACAGACTACAGTTAGTAGTTCTGCAATTTCACATTTGAGTTCCTTCAGAACTCTTGGATGAATACCATCTGGTCCTGGCGACTTATTGCTGTTTAATTTTATCAATTTGTTCCAAAACCTCCTCTAAGGATACCTCAATCTGGGACAGTTCCTCAGATCTGTCACCTAAAAAGAATGGCTCAGGTTTGGGAATCTCTCTCACATCCTCAGCCGTGAAGTCCGATGCAAAGAATTCATTTAGTTTCTCCGCAATGGCCTTATCCCCCTTTAGTGCTCTTTTAGCACCTCGACTCTCCAGTGGCCCCACTGGTTGTTTAGCAGGCTTCCTACTTCTGATGTACTTAAAATTTTTTTTGCTATTACTTTTTGAGTCTTTGGCTAACTGTTCCTCAAATTCTTTTTTGGCCTTCCTAATTGTATTTTTACACTTCACTTGCCAGTGTTTATGCTCCTTTCTATTTTCCTCACTAGTATTTAACTTCCACTTTTTAAAGGATGCCTCTTTGCCTCTCACTGCTTCTTTTACTTTGTTGTTTAGCAGCAAGTCAGTGTATTGAACTTGTGCATTTGAAGGAGGAGGAGGAGAGGTACGTGGAAACGTAGCACAAAGGAGATCTAAAGCCATCTCTCTCCTCTACCTCCTCAGAATAAGAAATTACTAGCATGAGCACTACCAGCAGGCTGCCAAATGGATCAACTAATCACCTTTGCCCAAAGGAGGTAAACACACATTACACTGGAGACACTAGCCATAAAGCTATTCATTTTTTGAGCTAACTCAGAAAAAACAATTCTCTCACCTCCTTAGAATTATGCACCATGCATACAATGAAACCTACAAGTTCCAAACAGAAGAGCTGGTGGCATCATTTTGCTGTTTTAGCAGAACACTCAAAATGTTTCAACCTAAAAGAGGAGTCTGACTTGCAAAACCTAGCAGACTACAAAAAGGTCTCAGTTACTCGCTCCAAGGTATATGCTGTTGCCCTGTGCCAGCTGAGCAACTTCTATTTCAGGAGCAGACTTCCAAATCTGGGCTGAATGAAAAATTAAGTCCATCTAGGGATAACAATTCCAGTTAGAGAGGAAGATGGGAAGGAAGGGGAAAAGTCTTCCAATGTCCTACTGAGTTTACTCTCTTCCAGGGACTCCCTCCAAGTCAAGGGATTGGGGCTGGGTGAAGAGAAGCTCTTTAGAAAAGATAGGACCATTCCTCCATCATAGTTTTCTGTGTACTGACACTCACAAAACAGGCTGCTGAGAGAAGAGTCGGTAGAGTCGTTGGGGTACCACTGTGGATCATGGCTCGGAGAGGCAATCCAGTTCTGCTGAGGACTGCTGGAGGGGGATGGAAGACTTTTGGAGCTGTCACTGCCATTCAGTTTCGCAGGGGAGAGGGAAACACCTTCATCTGTAAGCCAATGCAAAGAATCAATGACCGAGTCAATTCTGTAAAGCTACCAGGACAACTTCAAATACTTTGGGGTGTTCAACACATTTTCAGGCAACTGGAAGCAAGGCACTACATAATACTCTTAGTAGTAATGCCATTGTACAGAGAATCAACCAACACCAAGCTATTCTGAACTACAATGGCACTACTCAGTGGAGTAAAGAGAACTGGATTTAGTCCTAAACTAACTCATCTTAAGGATATTGACTGGTTGATGAAAGAATTTAGCTATGGTGTAGTGCAATTTCCCGAGGGAGGAGTGTGATAGTGGAAGGTAGGGATCTGAAAGGCCCAATTTAGCTCAGTCCTAATTGGACTAGGTATGTCAAGATTTCTGTGGGAAAAGGAAATAAGATGGAAGCTACTGTCCACACTCATTTAAACAAACCATAAGCAAACTGAAAATATAAAACCTTTAGGGGACAGTTGGTCAACTGGATAAGTGGCACAAAATCACCATAGTGTGAAAGATCATTTGATGCTGTATCCATTGGGTGTTGGGTCTCTCTATAGGTTCTCTGCTAGTAGGTGAAGAGGTTTAGGCCCTTATTGACTACCAGGTAAATGAGACCTAACCCACTCCTGCATGCCCAATAGGGAAGGGTTCTGATGTGCAACTGGGCTAGCCAGACATCTGGAAAAGAACACCAAGTTGCTCAGAATTCAGATCCACAATTCTTTTTTAAAAAATTCCCCAAGATGTAAATTTTTAAAAACTGATGTCAAAATTTTTTTGAGTAAAGAATATTGTTTTTAGAAGCATACACTATTACATCGTAAAGCATGTTCACAAATGAGAAACAATACAATTATTCAATCTAATGCAACACTTTAAAGGTGAACTGCAAATCTGAACAAGTAGAGTTAATCCCAGATTTGTATGCCAAGTATGAGTGGGTGCTTAGTCCTGCGGGAGGTTTTGACTGACTTGTTTTAAAACTGCATCCCCCACTTCTCAGTACATGCTGCAACTTCACAGATAGTTTACTAGATCAGTTACACTACCTGTCTCCTTACAACCCAACCCATAATACTTCTGGTATCTGCAATATCCAAAATTTGAGTTTTAGGCTCTGACACTGACTTTTTGTGGGGTCTTGGGCAAATCAAATTAGTATGGCATTTTAAATGACAAAAAGTGATGTGATGGGGCTCTATGTTTGTTTAGATCAACATTTCTAGATCAAATTTGCTCAGCTGACCAGTAAAAGGATGTTTTAAATGTCAGTCCTACAAAGTCACCCTGGAAATGGCTCTTTCCTTCTTCTGTAACCTCAAAGATACTAAAGATGATAAGTATCAGAGGGGTAGCCATGTTAGTCTGAATCTGTAAAAAGCAACAGAGGGTCCTGTAGCACCTTTAAGACTAACAGAAGTATTGGGAGCATAAGCTTTTGTGGGTAAGAACCTTACTTCTTGCATCTGAAGAAGTGAGGTTCTTACCTACGAAAGCTTATGCTCCCAATACTTCTGTTAGTCTTAAAGGTGCCACAGGACCCTCTGTTGCTTTTTTCCTAAAGATGATGTAGGTCAAACTATGCAACCCCATTGATCTTTATTACCGATGAAGATGCAGGAGAAGTAAAGAACCCACTTTGAGTCTCAAAGATCTCAAGGTGAATTTGCAGACCTGAATTTAAAACACATTTTTCCTGGTAAACTGAGCAAATTTTACCTGGAAACACTGACACACAAACATAGAATTATAGAAGTGCATGATGAAAGGGACTTCGAGAGGTTATCAAATCCAGTCCCCTGCCCTCAAGGCAGGGCTAGTAATAACTAGACCATTCCCGACAGGTGTTTGTCTAACATAAAACACTCTGTATTTTTACAGAGTAATATTTTAGAGCAGAAGTTCACTTTAACCTGTCTCAGTTTTCCCTATCTGTGAAATGGGGATAAATGTTCCATTCGCTTGCATATTTATTACTTTAAGAAATCCCTTACATACGAAAGTCATGGTATAAGACCACCAAGGCCATGTCTCTACAGGGTTAAATGAAGGACAGGATGACAATACTTAGGCCATATCTAAACTAGCACTTATGTTGGCAAAACTTTTGTCGCTCAGGGGTGTGAAAAAAAACCACACCTCAGAGTGTCATAAGTTTTGCCGGCATAAGTGCGTTTGTGCACAGCACTCTGTCCGCGGGAGACGCTCTCCTGCCGGGGTGGCTCCAGGCACCAGCGCAGCAAGCATGTGCCTGGGGCGGCCTGCCGGTCGCCGTGAGGGCAGAAGTCAGGCTGCCTTCGGCGGCATGCCTGCGGGAGGTCCGCCGGTCCCGCGGGTTTGGCGGCAATTCAGCGGCGAGTACGCCGAAGGCACGGGACCGGCGGACCTTCTGCAGGCATGCCGCCGAAGGCTGCCTGACTGCCGTGCTTGGGGCGGCAAAATACATAGAGCCACCCTGTCTCCTGCCAACGTAGCTACTGCTGCTCATTAAGCTGGTTTTATTATGTTGATTGGAGAGCTTTCTCCCGTCGGCATAACGCAGCTACAATAGTGCTCTTACAGTGCACAGCTGTATCAGTACAGCTGTGCCGCTGTAAGCTTGTAAGTGTAGACATGGCCTAAGTTCAAAAAAATAATTTCTTATGAAGACCCATGGTACCACTGGTCAAAAGGCTGCCTAATTCACTTAAGGAATATGTAAGAAGCCATATTCCCTTCCTCATGTGTGTCTACAGTGCTACCACTGAAATCAATAGGTAACTCACAGGGAGATCAGAGAGAAGATTTTGGTCCTTACTATTTAGTAAGCTATGGAGGACACTGCTGCAGAGCTGTTCAGTAAGTTCAGAGAGCTACCAAAGCTCTCTGCTAGGCCAGCAACAACTTAAATGTACATTAATTTAAAATGCACAGTCAGACTCGTTAAGAAAAAGAGGAACTACACAATTTAGCTTCTCAAAGGATATCATTAAATCCACGATGATGCCGCCTAATAAGGGTTTTTCTGATATTTAGAACATGCTGCAGTTAATAGCATTTTTCTAACTTTAAGTCAAGATAAGGCATTCTCATTACTAGTCTTACTGTATTGACCAGAGCTGATAGCGATTTCAATGATAGAGTCGCTTATTTGAGTGGCAGGTTCTCCCTGAGAAAGCACATCTTCAGGTGGTCCAGGAAGAGAGATATCCAGCAGAGCAGAGACGTTGGGAGGACACAGATGCGTACTGGAGGCTTGTGATGGAGGAAGCGGAGGAGTGGAGACACCATTCTGGAGAGGAGTCTTGGACAGTTCTGACAGAGAAAGGACTGATGTGTCCTGCTGTAAGAGTCAGAGAATGAACGAGTCACTAGTTTGCATAGGACTTGGACACTTCTAAAAGTTACAACAGACAGATCATGTGTTGCAGAGATCCTGAGCATTGGGTTGAAAGAGAAGAACAGCTGGATGCAACAGAAGCAGAATAAAAATCAAGCAGAACAGACTCCTAGCATACCCTGTTCTGCCAGTCCAACTACCTGATGAAATATTTTTTTCATACCAAGAATAAGAGATCTACAGGTTCTATGCTCTGGACACCTATCAAAAACTTAAAACCACACAAAACGACAGCTCACAAGCATACTCATGCCACTACTCAGCCCATACCCTCCTCAATAGCCTGACAAAAGTTGGGTTTTGCATCACACCCAAATGCAACTGATTTAAACTAGAGCATTTCCAAAACCTTCTACAACTGAAACCAGTGAGAGAGTTAATGAGAGGAGTCCCATTATACTACAAGACCATTCTTAACAGCTGAATATTGAATCAGGCTTTGTCAGCTGAGAAATATGCAGCTGCTTGGATATCACCCCTGATTTAATAAGGCTTATTTTTCTTGACTAGACCCAGTGTCCGAGAATAGCTTTTCCCTTAGTAACACTACACCCACAGGGGTGGGGATGATCACTTCAGTACTATAAGCATATGGAATACTGCATGGCCTAACAAGTTGGAAAATATGGAGGACTTCTGCAGCCAGCAGATTCCACTCCAAAAGTTAGCCCTACACCTTCTTCCACTAAAATAACTGGAGTTCCACCATTAAGTGCTCACACATATGTCCTTGACGAGTGTCTCAACATCACATTTGAAGTTGCATTAGCCACCAGACTAGTCTGAGGTTATAAAATTAACATCCATTGAACAATCCTTGCTTCTGTAATTAGCCATGAGCTAGACACAAAGCAAAGTGTTTCTCTTAAGAAGATATTGGTTATGCAACTAGTACTTTCATCAAGATTACCTATTGGATAATGTTCCTCCAGTGATACAGTGACAGCTCTGCCAGAATGCATACTTTACTCCTGGGGAAATTCTGCATCACTGCACAATGCAGAATTTGCAAAGAATTAATGTTCTGTGCAGAATTTCATTCCCCCCCTCCATAGAATTGATGCTGCAGAGCTGCTGGCTGCCATTAGGGGCTGCTGGACCCAGCAGAACCTGCCTCTCCAGCTCACAAATACAGGACACCATATGGGAGGGGGTCAGAGCTGGAGGGTTCTGGGCAGCTGCAGTTCTCAGCATGTCCTGAAGGAAGGAGGCAGCATGCAGGAACACCATATGAGCCTGAGACCCAGCATCAGGCTGTTTCTCTCTCTGGATCCCTGGGCTCTGGTAGGTAGGGGGTGTCCCATGGCTGGGCTCTCGGAGTAGGGGATGTGGGTGTCTGAGACCAGAGGAGCAAAGTCCCCCCCCCCACCCAAGATGTGCCCATTTGGCACGTGTGACACACCCACAGTGAGGCACACAACGAAAACATAACAGAGAAACAGGAACTAAGTTGTTGTAGGGGTTTCTTTAACTCTCTACTCGCTGGGGGAATTTTTGTTTTGTTTTGTTACAGACATACTTGCTGACAGGTATTTTGAAATAAGTTACCAAAATAACTGAAACTAGTTTGATTATATTATGTTATTTTGGCAAATAAAATATGCAGAATTTTTTTATCGTGCACAGAATTTTTAATTTTTTGGCGCAGAAGTCCCCCAGGAGTAATACTTATTTCAGTTCCTGGGGTCTACTTTCCCTTCAAACAATGTTTAAAATAGACTGGTGCAGTATAAAGGTACTTGTTTGCTTTGCTAAACACCTCCACTGTACCAGTCAATGCACAAGCATAGCATTAAACAAGACT
The DNA here is from genome assembly GCF_027887155.1 of Malaclemys terrapin pileata. Taxonomy (NCBI): domain Eukaryota; kingdom Metazoa; phylum Chordata; order Testudines; family Emydidae; genus Malaclemys; species Malaclemys terrapin. The sequence goes on from NC_071514.1 coordinate 48,723,995, forward strand.
GGTTTGCTCTTCAGAGATCAGAACTTGTCAGTTTCACTCTGCTCTTCTGCTCTGAGGAGTATAAAATCACAACATAAGCAGCTGTCCACAGCAACCTGTGAGACTTCCATTCCAGCACAGTAATAGTCATGGAGAACAATTACCCTGATGGCTGTAGGAAAGGCCATATGACCTGCAGACTATTTCTACAAGAATGGTTAGAAAATGGGGGCATGGTGAAAAGGGGACACTGGAATATGAGTCCCTAAATAATGCTTGTGTGAAGAAAATCACTGCTATAAACTTCATGCAGCTGCTGTTTGATCAGCTCATACTGTACCTGGAATCCATCAGGGACCGCCTTCTGCTCTTGCTGTGTGGGTAGGTTAATGAAAGGAACCCGACACCTACTGCTTGAACCCTAGAAGTGCAAAAGGGACTACATGAGTCACACTCATACACCAACTATAGCAAACTTAGCAGGAGCTACAAGAGACAAGCACATATGATCATCCTTGCCACAATTTCCCCCTTATCCCCTCTTCTGAGATGGGATCTCAGGGATACTGCTCTCTCCACTACCTCCCTGGGATGGTGGCAAACACTGACACCTCTTCTAGGTATGGATAAGGGAAACAGTAAGGGCCATCACAACTCCCACTTATAAAGTAATCTCCTGAAAGAGGATGCAGCTGGAAACAGAACGCAGGCACTTGGAGACCCATGTGAATATTCTGTCACGGTAGGAGAAAGCTATTCACTACTAGCACTCTCTTGTTGTGCCCACAATTCCTTACTCAATACATCTTTCTCAAATGGTGCCTTGCCTTTTGGCTTCAGACTTCTGGAGTGCAGATCAAAATTGCATGGCTATAAGATTCTCTACAGGATGGAAACCTATTTTCCAACACAGCAGTGCCTGTTTCCCTAGATTCTCCCCATCAGGTCCTGAACATCACACACCCACCAATCCACTCCGGCCTGGGCTAGGCTTGCTCTGAAAAATGCATCCATTCAACAAACCTCAAGAGGAAGCTGACAGCAGAGTCACAATTAATACAGGGGCTGGCTTTTTACACAAAACAAAGGAGATGATGAATGCTTTGACAAGCCTATTCAAGAGATACTGACCCCTACTGTGCCGATGGAGCTTCCATTCTGATCTGCCTCTGCCGACTCCTGCCCCGTGACCACTGCAGCCACACCGTCTGGTGACAGCGGAGACACACCTGACAAGCCCTCAGAATCCAGGACAGGCAAGGGGCTGCCAGGGATAATACCAGCACTTTTAGCTGCCAAGTCAATAGCACCTTTGGTAAAATAGAGAGAAAAAGATATTAGAGATCTTTTCTTTCATTGACTGCCCATCTCTCCTATAAATATCTTTGTGGAGGAATTGAATCAGGCCATGTAGCTAAATCTTAACATAAACATAGAGATGCAGAAGTGGTCATATTAGTTCAGATCCTGCAGACATGCTGGTTGTCCATATTTAGGAGGTGCAGCATTTTTAGCAAAAAATATTTATCATTTTTCCACTCTGTTCCCTTAAGGCACCCCCAGTCCATTGTACTGCATTTCAATGGAGTTTAAAAGAGATATCCCTATTTTTCTCCACAAATGTTCCTAGTAGCATTTAAATGCAGATATGCTGTTTGTCCACCTGGTTTTAAATTTTGCAGTACTGTAATGCAGTTGGTTGTGTAATTTCTGGGAAGTGCCTATAGTTTGAGAGAGGTGCTGTAAAACCAACGTAACAGTCTCATCTAGTACCTTGCTTCTGGCTGCAGCCTAGGCTTGATATTTCTGTTGGAGGAAAAACCCATAATGCACTTGGCCAGCTGTGTTATTCTGCATGAGGGAGGAAGATTTCTCCATATTAGCTCATCAGCTTATTCTCTGAAGCATAAAGTTGTGCTCTTCATTTTAACTTGCACAGGGCACAGCATTTAGGGAATTTAAACTTATCCAGCTCTTACAACATTTAACTGGGTCTTCCTGTGGCAGAGAATTCCCTAGGCTAAACGGCACACAATATGAAACAGGATTCCTGGTTACATGTTCTCACTACCAGTTCATTTAATTAAGGGGCATGTTCTTTTGTTATGGGGCAGGGTAGGAAAGGAGGGATTGGTGAGGTCCCCTCCATGTCCAGTATTCCAAATCTTGTCTTGGTGGATAAACTATTAGGGCTTAAAACAAAATGTAACACATACATATGCAGAGCTGAACCTGAGCCACAAAGTCTGTGGCCTAGTCTTCACTTACCGGCTGGTCCGGCGGCACGCCATCGATGTTCTGGGATCGATTTATCGCGTCTGGTTAAGACGCGATAAATCGATCCCGGAAGTGCTCACAGTCGGCGCCGGTACTCCAGCTCGCCGAGAGGAGTACGTGGCGTCGACGGGGGGAGACTTCCAGCCGCGTCTGGACCGCGGTAAGTCCGGACTAAGGTACTTCGAATTCAGCTACGTTATTAACGTAGCTGAATTTGCATACCTTAGTCCGAAGTCCGGACTAAGTGGGGACCAGCCCTTTATTCTAACTTTCCCCAGAGATCAGGAGATCCATGATGCTGGGTTTGGTTCAGATCCATAGATACATCCATTCATCCACATGCCAAGTGTTAGGATACGAGCATGGTATGTGATACTAGTTTGGAGTGTGTCATCAGTGCCCACTCTCCTTCCCTACAGCAAATCTCTCCATCCAATCACCTATTGTGATGCAAACTGTTTTTATGTACAGCAAAGTACATATAAAAGCAAGCAAAACATTTTAAAGGCACCAAGGATTTGTACCTGAATGCAGGAAATCAAAATATGCCACTTTTATGAGGGGAGACTTACTGGACAGGTGATTGGTAGCTTGTGTTGGAAGAACCTTGGGCACAATGGGTCGAGAAACAGCAGCTTTAGTCAGTGAAGACTGGATTGGCCGAAATGAACCTCTCCCTAAAGGGTGAAGAATTAAATCTCAGAAGGAGCCAAAACTGGACATCTTCCTTAAACCAAAACACAGCACTGTTAAATGGGAGCAACGTTAACAATCAAGAGGTAGAGGGAATTCTAAGCAGCTTCCAAACTAAGCTGACACTGAAAGCAGTGATGAAGTTAAGACTTCAAATAGTAGCAGCACAAGCTAATCAGCAGTTCATTGCCAGGCAAGGCAATGGCAATGGCAATATTACATGTAACCACTGCTGCATGCCATTATTTCCAATTAAAATAACCTTGAGGTTCTAATGCTGATTTTGAGATCCATGGTGGGATGCAAATTAACCTGTGTCAGTGCTATATTCAAGAAAAGGCCAGAAGGAAAGGCCAAATGGCAGACAAAATACTGGTCAGTGAATCTATTTCACCATATGAAATTCACGTAACATTCTGACGCTAGACAAAGCCTAACGTAAAGTTGAGTATGACTACTCTCTAAGGAAAAGAATTCCTGGCTCAGTATTTTCACCCACAAATTCTGTTTCTTTATATAGAATCCCATGGAACTGGGGTTAGAAAAGAGGGAGAGAAACTGAGGAGAAATTATTACAAGCTATGTAAAAATCATCAAGAAACAGAAGCTTGTCACCCCCTGGGACATGACTCAACTAAACTGGTGAATGTTTGTGGTTTTGAAAGGACTTTTTTTTTTTTCTTTTAAAGATTATTCCCTTACTCCTCACCACACACAGTGGTAAGAGAGCTTTCTAATTCATCCCAACGCAGCATCAACTCAGAACTTAATATTTCCCCACTATGGATCTTCATTTTGTAATGCAGAAAGGGCAGAAGCACCTGTTATGGAAGAGTTGGATAAGATGGAGAAGGAGCAGACATGCTGAGATGGATTTCCCGATGGCCTGGGGAGCAGTGTTCTCTGCATGGGGGGAGATAACAGACCAAAACAAATTTAAAATCAGAACAAAGTGAGTTGGTTTCATATAGTGCCTTTTGCAGTTGTGATGCCTTACAGAATAAGGAGTTGAATGTCAGTACAGCAGAGACTACGTGGGCACACACCAGTCAGACGCGGCAAGAACCCTTTCTGCTTCTGTTTGAGAGGAAATGTAAGCAACATGCCTCTTCTTTCTCTGCAAAGTACCATGACATTGAACTTCCATCTAGACTACATCCAGAGATAGATGTGAAGTCAAACTCAGCTCCTGTCTCACTGTTAGTATAGCAGTCTCCAAGTCCCTAGAGCAGTTGTTCTCAAACTTTTTTTTCACGGACCACTTGAAAATTGCTGAGGGTCTCGGCGGACCACTTAATCATCTTTCCAAATGTTGTCTGTACCGTTAGCTAACTATTGTAAAGTGCTTTGGATAAAAGTGCTATATATAAAAAAAACGTAATAAACTTTTTTTTGTTCTACAAATAAAAGCCCACAACTCATATTTTAATATTAGTAGTCTTACCTTTCTAATGCGATGATGTGCCCTCTCTCCTCCACCATGGAAACCACAGAGCTGAGGCTGGGGAGAAGGGGGGGTCTCTCCCTCTCTCCCCCACCGTAGCAGCCACAGAGCTGAGGCTGGGAAGAAGGGCCATCTCTCCCCAGCAGCCGCAGCCCTGGAACTGGGGAAAGTCGCCTCTTTCTCTGGCCGCTGCAGCCCTGCACATCCCAAATTCCTCTCATCCCCTCTTCCCACCCCACTGTTCCCTCCCACCTACCCCTTATTCCCCCCCCAAGGCCACCAGTTGCATCTTCTCCAGGGTCCAGGCATCTAATTAGTGGAACCATGCCTGCACAGCTCCACTAATTAGGTGGGTGGCCCTTCATTCTCTTGTGTGCAGCCGCCCAGGCACGCACCTTAGAGGGAACTATCGGTGGACCACCTGAATGGAGCTCGTGGACCACAATTTGAGAACCTCTGCCCTAGAGTATTACACTGTAGTGTCACCTTTGAGCATGGGCACAAGCTTTTGTGTGGGACTTGATCCTCTGTTATGGTTATTAACTAAATGATAATAAACAAGGAAGGAAACTACATTCAGAAATTTTAAAAGATGGAATTGTATGGAACAGAACATCTCACTGAGGCCTGTCAAATGCAATTTCTTAGACACCGGAGACCTCTAAGGCAGAGCGTGGACTCTCTCTTCTTGTCCCTTACATATAGCTAAGGGGACTAAAGAGCCCCTGGTCACACGCCAGCATTTCATAAGACTTTCAAACAAATGTCAAATAATTTTCCCATTTTCTTGTACTTTGTTGTTCCTGCCAGTCACATCAGCCCTGAGTCTCCCCTTCCCCCCCCACCATCTGTGCTTTTATAATCATATTTTTCTTTTTTGGCTGGGATTTGCAGGGAGCCTTAGAGAGGCCAATGATAACCACCTACCAGTGAAATTCAGAAGGAGCTGGACACCTTGCTCCCTTCAACCCCACTGAAATTCCCAGCCTTCATTTTTAAATTAGTGCCCCTTTGAACTGAGTTTGTTTTTTCTGGTATAATCTGCCTCCCCTGCATTCTGTAGACATTTCAAAAACAAACAAACAGTCAGTGGAAAGACAAATTGAAGATCTTGTTGCAATAAGGAATGGAGACACCAGGATTCCAATTGTACACAAGAGATAAAAGTCTGCAGGACTGAAGTATAAAGCAGAATCCCAGTTAGAATATTCCATTTGTTCCAAACATTCTTCCAGACCAAGTATATTTTTGCTTTCCCAACCTCCCTTCCATGTGGCTACACTACACTGTTACTACAGCTGCTGAGGCAGGAATCTAACCAGGTTAGTTATTAAAGAGGCCAAAAGAGAAAGTTACTTACCTTGTGCAGTAACGATGGTCTCCCCCTCCCTCCCCACCCATGGGTGCTCCATTTTAGGGGTGTATGTATCCCTGTACTTCTAATCAGAGACCTTTGGTACCAGTCTCTGTTCAGCCTGCACATGGTCTCTATCCCCCTCCCTCTGTGCTCTGCCTCGAGGCTAATTAGCACTGCACGGGTGAACCCTCAGTTCCTTCTCTATTCTGAAATAGAGGGGAGGAGGGAGGAAGGGTTGTTCAGCAACCATAGGGGGACACATCTCGAAAAACCATCGTTACTGCACAAGGTGAGTAACTTTCTCTTCTTGAGTAGTGTTCTATGGGTGCTGCACTATAGGTGACTCCTGAGCAGTATCCCCAATGGGAGGTTGGGGCTTCGGAGTCTAGTTTGTTATGGATGATAGCCCTATGAAGCTGAAGATGGTGTCAGAAACAGTCTCCAGTAATCGCAGTGTTCTGCGAACGTATGAGAAGATGCCCAAGTCATTGCTCTGCAGATTTCCAAGATAGGGACATTCTTGAGGAAGGCAACCAAGGAGGAAACCAACCTCGTGGAGCGTGTGCGGATTCCAGATGGAGGTACCACATTGCAAACAATACAGAAGTGTTTAAAACAAGTTCAAGACCCATTTGGAGAGTCTTTGGGCTGATATTGCTGTGTCTTTATACCTTTCTGCAATGGAAAGGAAAAGCTTAGGAGATTTCCAAAAGGCCTTCATCCAGTCCAGATAAAAGGCCAAAGCTCTCCTAACATCTAGCACAGGGGTCGGCAACCTACGGCATGCGTGCCAAAGTTGGCACACGAGCCGATTTTTCCTGGCACGCAGCGTGGGCTAAGCCACTCAGCCCCGCCACCACTCTGGAGTTCCCGTTGCCAGCTACCAGCTCCTGCGGGACCCGCCACGGGTCCAACTCAGCACCTGCTGCTGGCCTGAGGGGAAGGAACCGCAGGCTGGCAGCGGGCTGAGACCCCGGCTGCAGGAGCCGCTGGTGAAAACCCCAGAGCCGCGGCAGGCTGAGCTGCTCAGCCTGTCCCGCTCTGGAGTTCCCACTGCCGGCTCCTGCCAGCTGGGGTCGTGCCGCGGGTCCAACTCAGCACCGGCTGCTGGCCTGGGATTCCTTCCCCCAGGCTGGCAGCGGGCGGAGATCCCAGCTGGCAGGAGCTGGCAGCCGAAACCCCAGAGCGGTGTTGGGCTGAGCCGCTCAGCCCGCCCTGCTCTGGAGTTTCCGCTGCCGGCTCCTGCCAGCCGGGTCCCCACGGGTCCAACTCAGCACCTGCTGCTAGCTTGGGGGGGGGGGGGGGGGGGGGAAGGAACCCCAGGCTGGCAGCGGGCTGAGACCCCGGCTGGCAGGATCCTGCAGCCGAAACCCCAGAGCGGGGGTCGGGCTGAGACCTCAGCTGGCAGGAGCTGGGGGCAGAAACCCCAGAGTGGTGGCAGGCCGAGCCAGTCGCTGCTCTGGGGTTCTGGCTGCTGGCCCCTCGCCAGCAGGGGTCTCTACCGCGCAGCTCCACTCACCTTGCTTCCGGTTGGAGGCTCTCTTGCAGATAGGGTCCAGGTCTCCAGCCCTGCTCAGGCCTACCAGCCACCTACTCCACTCACCTCAGCTGCCAAAGAACGGTTACTTACCTTCTGTAACTGTTGTTCTTCGAGATGTGTTGTTCACGTCCATTACACATTAGGTGTACACGCGCCGCATGCACGGACGTCGGAAACTTTTTCCCTTAGCGGCTCCCGTCAGGCCAGCAGAGCCCCCTCCCTCCCGCCAGAGCAGCGCCCCGCTCTAGGGTATATATATCCCTGCCGACCCGACCCCTTCGGTTCCTTCTTGCCGGAGACTCCGACAGAGGGGAAGGAGGGTGGGAAGTGTAATGGACGTGAACACCACATCTCGAAGAACAACAGTTACAGAAGGTAAGTAACCGTTCTTTCTTCACGCCCATTACACATTAGGTGACTCCCAAGCTTACCATTGGAGGTGGGTAGGAGTCAAGGTACAACTGACTGTAGCCCAGCCCTTCCGACCACCGCGTCCTCTCTGGTCTGATGGTGGATCGCGTAGTGGGCTGTGAACGTATGTACGGATGACCAGGTGGCCGCTTTACAGATTTCCTGGATAGGAACCTGCTCCAAGAAGGCCGTCGAGGACGCTTGGGCCCTAGTCGAGTGGGCCCGGATCTCTGGGGCCGGAACGTTGGCGAGCTCATAACATGTGCGTATACAATGCACAATCCATGCCAATAAGCGCTGTGTCGAGATAGGCAGGCTCTTATACGTTCCGCAATGGCAATAAACAGCTGAGGTCCGCTCCAGGTAGAATGCTAATGCCCTTTGAACATAAAGGGTATGGAGGCTGCGGTGATAAGGGTCCGTATGGGGTTTAGGGAAGAACACCGGTAGACAAATGTCTTGCCCCATGTGAAACTGCGAGACCACTTTTGGGAGGAATTTGGGGTGCGGCCTCAGTTGCACCTTATCCTTATGAAAAACTGTATAAGGGGGTTCTGAAGTGAGGGCCCTCAATTCCGATACCCTCCTGGCCGATGTGATGGCCACGAGAAACGCCACCTTCCACGAGAGGTGCATGAGGGAGCAAGTGGCTAGGGGTTCAAAGGGGGGCCCCCCATGAGCTTAGTTAGGACTAGGTTCAGACTCCACGCAGGGACCGGTGGGCGCGAGTAGGGGAACACCCTCTCCAGCCCCTTGAGGAATCGGGCTACTGTGGAGTTGGTGACACTCCCAACTCCCCCGGATGGAATGCCGAAATGGCAGCCAAATGCACTTTAATCGAGGCGGGGGCGAGCCCCTGATGCTTGAGGTGCAGTAAGTAGTCCAGGATCGATGGAACTGAGGCCTGCAGAGGCTGTATGTGCTGAGGCTCGCACCAGTGGGAGAACCTCTTCCATTTGGCCAGGTAGGTCGCTCTTGTGGAGGGCTTCCTACTACTAAGGAGAATTTGCTGAACCTGGTGAGAGCACCTGTGTTCCGCATCATTCAGCCAGAGATACCACGCCGTGAGATGTAGCGACGACAGGTTCGGGTGGAGCAGGCGACCCCTGTCTTGTGTGACTAGGTCGTGATGGAGGGGGAGGGTGATCGGGTCGGCTATGGACAATTCCAGCAGGGTCGTGAACCAATGCTGTTGTGGCCAGGCCGGGGCGATGAGTATAATTGTCGCCCTGTCCCTGCGGGTCTTGAGGAGGACCTTGTGGATGAACGGGAATGGAGGGAAGGCATACCTCAGGCTCCCTCCCCACGGAATCGTGAAGGCATCTGCCAATGATCCCGGGCTGAGGTTCTGAAACGAGCAAAACTGAGGGCATTGACTGTTGTCCTTGGTGGCGAAAAGATCCACCCGGGGAAAGCCCCACCTCCGGAAGATTGAATGCAGGATGTCCTGCCTCAACGCCCATTCGTGCATGTGGTAGGATCGGCTGAGGCGGTCCGCTAACCCGTTTTGAATCCCTGGGAGATACGTTGCAATAAGATGGACCGCATGGGCTATACAGAAGTCCCATAATTGGAGTGCCTCGCGACAGAGGGGAGAGGACCAGGACCCGCCCTGCTTGTTTATATAGAACATGGCAGTAGTGTTGTCGATCAGGACTGCCACGCTGTGACCTTCTATGGTGACGTGGAAGGTCTGACAGGCGAGGCGAACCGCCCTCAGCTCCTTCAGATTGATGTGAAGCAACCTGTCTTCCCTGGACCACAAGCCTTGGGTCCGCAGTTCCCCCAGGTGTGCCCCCCAACCCAGGTCCGACGTATCTGTTACTAACGTCAGACTGGGTTGTGGGGCAGCGAAGAGGATCCCTTCGCAGACCTGCTGTTGATCGAGCCACCAGCGGAGCGAGCCCAACACCCGAGCCGGGATCGTCACCACCAGATCCAAGGGGTCTCTGTTGGGGCGGTACGTTTGGGTAAACCACAACTGCAAGGGCCGGAGCCTTAGGCGGGCATGTCTGATTACATGTGTGCAGGCTGCCATGTGTCCCAGGAGCTGCATGCAACACCTTGCCATTGTCGTGGGGAATTTCTGGACGGAGCTTACGGCCCTCTGAATTGTCAGGAACCGCGACTCTGGGAGGCTTGCCCGTGCGGTCACCGAGTCCAGGACTGCACCTATGAAGTCCAGTCTCTGTGTGGGAGCTAACGTGGACTTGGGCACGTTGACCAGGAGGCCGAGCCTGCCGAACATCTGTAAGGCCAGCGTCACGTGAGAGCGGACCTCTGCCTCCGACCTGCCCGTGAGGAGCCAGTCGTCCAAATATGGGAACCTTCTTTTCCGAAGGAAGGCTGCTACCACGGACATGCATTTCGTGAATACTCGTGGTGCTGATGCCAGACCAAAAGGCAGGACCGTACATTGGAAATGGCGCTGGTTGACGGTGAAGTGCAGGAACCGCCTGTGGGCCGGATTGATGGCGATGTGAAAATAGGCATCTTTCATATCGAGGGCAGCGTACCAATCCCCCGGATCCAGGGATGGGATAATAGTTCCAAGGGAGACCATACGGAAGCACGTTCTGACCAGAAACTTGTTTAGTTCGCGCAGGTCCAAGATAGGACGGAGGCCCCCTTTTGCCTTGGGAATCAGGAAGTACCTGGAGTAGAATCCTTTTCCCCTTAGGTCTGGTGGGACCTCTTCCACTGCTTCTACTGTGAGACGGGTCTGTACCTCCTGCATGAGAAGTTGCTCGTGAGAGGGGTCCCTGAAGAGGGACGGGGAAGGGGGATGGCAGGGAGGGGGCGAGGAAAACTGGAGGGTATAGCCCGCCTTCACTGTGCGCAGGACCCAGCGGTCCGATGTTATGCGCGACCATGCCCGGTAGAAATGGAACAGGCGGTCCTTGAAACTTAGAGGAGGATCCGGCATGGAATGTGGTACGCTGTCCTCGAGCGTAACTTCAAAAGCCTGGTTTGTTCCCTGGCTGCGGCTTGCCCTGGCTGTGACCTTGGCCCTGGTTAGGCGTATTGTTACGTCTCCGCCTGTTATCCCTGCCACGACGGCGGTACGGTTCGTGCCGAGGGCGAGGGTGGTACTGCCTCTGCGGTGGTTGAGGCTTAAAGGGCTTGCGCTGTGTCACCGGGGTATGCATTCCTAATGACTTTAGGGTTGCTCGCGAGTCCTTGAGGCTATGTAGTCTGGCATCCGTTTGGTCTGAGAACAAGCCCGAACCTTCAAACGGGAGGTCCTGCAGGGTGGTCTGCACCTCTGGCGGAAGGCCTGAAGCCTGTAACCATGCCGAACGCCTCATCACTACCCCTGACGCGATTGTCCTAGCCGCTGCATCGGCTGAATCGAGGGAGGCCTGCAATGAGGTCTTGGCTATCGCCATCTCCTCGTCCACCAGGGCCGTGAACTCAGGATTTGCGTCCGGAGGTAGGGAGTCTTTAAACTTGGAGACTGATGCCCAAGAATTAAAATTGTGTCTATTTAGAATCGCCTGCTGATTAGCGATCCTCAGCTGGAGGCCCCCAGACGAATAGACTTTCCTTCCAAACAAGTCCAATCGTTTTGCCTCCTTGCCCTTGGGCGCAGGGGCTTGCTGGCCATGACGCTCTCGCTCGTTGACCGCCGAGACCACCAGCGAACAAGGAGATGGGTGCAAAAAGAGTAAGTCAAACGCTTTAGATGGGGCGAAGTATTTTCTCTCTACGCCTCTTGCAGTTGGTGCACTGGAGGTCGGCGTTTGCCACACCGTCTTATAGTTGGACTGGACTGTCCGTATAATCGGGAGAGCGACTCTGGAGGGCCCCTCCGGGCTCAGGATGTCGACCATGAGGTCCTCCTGTTCTACAGTCTCCTCCGCTTGCAAGCCCAGATTGAGGGCTACCCGGCGAAGCAGGTCTTGGTGCGCCCGATGATCAATCGGGGGGAGGGCCGGACACTGTCGTGCCCGCTACTGCCTCGTCCGGCGAGGAGGAAGAGGTGGGGGCCTTTTGCCCATCCTCACCTTCCTGCAACCCGTCATCAACTGGTTGTTCCTCTGGGGCCTGTCCCACGGTGTGGGACTGGGACGGTACCGTGCTCGGTGCAGAGTCCGCTCCCTCCCGCTCCTGCGGTCTAGAGATAGTTGCCTCCTTGTGAGAGGGCGGGCGGTACCGCGGAGAGCGGGATCGGTACCCTGATGGCCCGGATCTCGAGGTCCTAGATGGGGGCCCTTGCTGGTGGTAGGCCCAGGGTGTCCAGAACGGCCATTGGCTTGGTTGGCCCCATTGGGGATGGCCAGAGGCTTCGTAGTCTCTACTAGCCTGTGCCCTATGGGCATACCCGCCGTACCGGCCCGAGTCAGTCTCCGACACCACGGACGGTGATCTGGAAGGCCACGGCGGAGCCGTGGAACGGTGCTGGTCCAGGTTTGGGGAGTAGTGCCTCCACAACCAGGACTTGGAGCAGCGTCTCGCCGACCTGGACCTGGATCGGTACCGGTGACCGGGAACGACTACGGGTGGTCGGTCTCGGGGAACGTACCGCCGACGCATCCCGGTGCCGACTCGTGTATGGCTGCTGAGTCGGTGCCGACCGCTTACTGAGGCCCGACTGCTGTGGCGCTTTCTGCGCGGAGGGCAACCGGGAGTCCACCGAGGCGGAGCTCGACCAGGACCGGTGCCTTGAACGGTGCCGAGATGGCGACCGTGATGGGCGCACCATCGCCGGCTTGCCTCTGTGTGGCAGTCTTGGTGGAGCGTCCTCAATTTGTGGAGGGCCCTCAACAGACAATGCAATGAGGGCCTTTGCTGCCTCAAATGTGTCCGGAGTGGAGGGCTGTTCCAAGAGCTCCTCCAGCCCTTCTTCCTCACTTGACGCGCCTATCCCGGGGCTCGACAGGCCTTTCGGCGCCGGAGCCACTATCGGGGCCTGTGCCGGGGCCGTGCCGGCCTTAGGCGCATTCGAAGTCTTCGCCGGCGCTGCCCTGTTATGCGGGGAGCGTCCTCGGGCCTTGGGTTGGCCCTTCGATTTTGTCGGCGAAGACGACCGGTGCCGTACATGCCCCCGTTGGGTCGGTGCCGTGGGCTTTGAGTGACCCGCCGGTGCCGGTTCCCGCACCAATGCCGGGGCGCTCCACACTGAGGCGGACGGTGCCGCCGAAGTGGAGGGCTGTAACGTCGTCTCCATGAGCAGCTGCTTGAGGCGAAAGTCTCTTTCTTTCTTAGTTCTGGGCTTAAAGGCCTTGCAGATCTTGCAGCGCTCTTTCTGGTGAGCTTCCCCCAGGCAGCGGAGACACGAGTCGTGGGGGTCGCTCAATGGCATAGGCTTACGGCACGTGGCACAAGCCTTGAAGCCTTGGGCGTGCGGCATGCCCCGCCACCCAGGGCCGGTGCCGGGGTTGACCAAACAACCACAGCAGGAACTTTAAGTACCTAATGAGCTGTTAACTACTAAGCTTAACACTAACTACTAAATAACTGATAACTGTTGCAGATAACACTAATGACTATGCTAAGGGACACTCTCAGACGAGAGACAGAGTTGTTCCAATGCCGCCACGGACGGTAAGAAGGAACTGAAGGGGTCGGGTCGGCAGGGATATATATACCCTAGAGCGGGGCGCCGCTCTGGTGGGAGGGAGTGGGCCCTGCAGGCCCGACGGGAGCCGCTAAGGGAAAAAGTTTCCGACATCCGTGCACGCGGCGTGCGTACACCTAATGTGTAATGGACGTGAAGAATCACTCGAAGGAGAATCTTGGTTTCCAGCCCTTGCTCATCCTGCTTTCGGGCCTGGAGTCCCAGCAGGCCACCCTTTACATATAACAATAATTTGGTTATATATTACAGACTTATAGAGAGACCTTCTAAAAAGCGTTAAAATGTATTACCGGCACGCGAAGCCTTAAATTAGAGTGTATAAATGAAGATTTGGCACACCACTGCTGAAAGGTTGCCGACCCCTGATCTAGCATGTGCAGTATAGCCTCCCTGTTATCACAGTGAGGCTTAGGGTAAAAAGTCAGAAGATTAATCAGTTGGTTCATGTGAAAAGACAAGGTCGCCTAGAGGATGATCTTTGGATAGGGCCAAAGAGTAACCTCATTTTTAAAGATTATAAAGAGTGGTGCACCATTAGTGCCACTATTTCCCCTGTTCTCCTTGCCGAGGTGAAGGCTACCAGAAATGCTGTCTTCATTGACAGGTATGTGAGTGAACAAGTGGCCATAGGCTCAAAAGCATGATCTAGTGAGACTCTTTAAAACTAGATTTAGGTCCCACATTGCAGTGGGATGTCTGGGTTGGGGAATGAGGTTCACTATGTCCTTGAGGAATCTTTTTGTAGTTGGGTGGGAGAAATCTGAATATCCCTCTACTTGTTAATAGAAAATTGCTGTGGCCGCCAGATATACTTTGAGTGAACTGAGGGACTGATTGGCCTGACACCTTGAGGTCAGCACACACCATGGGAAGGGTAGAAGATGCCAGGGTAATTTGTCTGGAATTGCCCAAACCTGAAACCTAGTTCGCTTCTGCAGGTAAATATGACGGGTAGTAGATTTTCTACTGTGTAGCAGCACTTCCTGTACCGCCATGGAGCAGCAGCATTCTGTGTGTTGGTACCACGAAGAAGCCAAGCCTTGAGCTAGGATATCTGCAGGTTGGGATGGAGAATGTGTCCTTCGTTCTGAGAGAGGAGAGAAGGAGTGGGTTGAAGAGAGATTGGTGGACACATTGCAAGCTGTGACAGGTATAGGTATCATGTTTGTCTCACTCAGGTGGGAACAATCAGAACAACATTTGCTTTCCCTCTTTTTATTTTTAACAGGGCTTTCAACAGCAGAGGGAATGGAGAAAAGGCATATAGAAGGTCCTTGTCCCATGGAAGAAGGAGAGCATCCCCTAACAAGTGTTTTCCAAGGCCAATCCTGGAGCAGCAGTGTGGGAACTTCCTGTTCAGTTAAGTAGCAAACAAGTCTACTGTCGGTGTCTCCCATTGATAGAATATGCTGGGTTCAGTTCCCATTTGTGGTAATGTGAGAACTTGCGACTCAGAGTGTCCGCTGTTGTGTTCTGCATTCCTGGGAGGCAGGCTGGCTGCTGATATTAGAACATTGTGGCAGATGCACCAGTTCCAGAGCTTTGGTGCTTCCGCACACAGGGAGGCCAATCTGGCACCGCCCTGACAATTTAGATAGTATATGCACACAATGTTGTCTGTCATGACCTTCGTGTTTGTACCTCTGATCAGTGAAAGAAAGTGAAAGCAAGTGTTCGGAGGTTGATGTGGAGAGTCGCCTCCGTGGACGACCACTTGCCGAGTTGTGAGGTTGTTGAGATATGCACCTCAACATATGAGGGATGCAGTTGCAGTGAGAAGTAATATCAGGATTGAAAGTTGTGTGAACTTTGCATGAACACCAATGCAAACATTTGTTGGGTCTTTCCACCAATCCAGGGAGTGTTTGACCCTGGAAGGCATCAAGAGAGGTTTGTCTAACTTGTCTGTTTCGCCTGTAAACCGAACTGAACCCTGTCTACAGACATCATATGTGAAGTCCGGCATGATATATTACAAACGTGCCAGCTGCCATGTGTCCTAGAAGCTGGAGGCAATGTCTGGCTGATGTTTGTGGACTAGTTTGAACTGTCTGAGTGTTGACAGGCTGTGAAATCTGTGTTGTGGGAGGAGCGCACACACATGCAGTGCATTGAGATCAGCCCCTATAAACTCCAAGTACTGTACCAGAGTTAAGGTTGACTTTTTGATGTTGATTAGTAGCCCTAGCTTCATTAATAACCCCCCATTGTCCTGTTGGTTGGCCATAGGGCGTCTTTGAAGGAGTGGGCCCTGAAGAGACAGTCATCCAAATATGGGTAGATCATGATCCCCAGGGTGCATACGTGAGCCGCTACTGTGGAGAATACTCTGGGAGCCAACAGAGGCCAAAAGGGTAAGGATTCTGACCTAGGGTAAGCCAGAGGAATTGTCTGGAAGATGATAGAATCGATATGTGGA
This sequence comes from Malaclemys terrapin pileata, assembly GCF_027887155.1. Lineage (NCBI taxonomy): Eukaryota > Metazoa > Chordata > Testudines > Emydidae > Malaclemys > Malaclemys terrapin. The sequence goes on from NC_071514.1 coordinate 48,739,696, forward strand.
AATTGGTTCTCAGCTCTCAACCTTCAGGATGCCTATCTCCTTATTCCATAGATGGAATAATCACTGGTAGTGTGACCATCTAGAATTTGTTGAGACTTCACATATTTCTTCAATGCTCTAAGATCCAGTATGGGTCTCCAACCTCCCTTTTTCTTGGGGATCAGGAAATATCAGGAATAAAATCCTTTGCTTCAGAGATGTGCGCGAACAGGTTCTATGGCTCTTAGAGATAGGAGGTGATTTATTTCCTGTCTTAATAGTCTCTTGTGAGAAGGATCCCTGAAGAGAGAGACAGATAGGAAGAGTAGAGAGGGAGGTGACGTGGACAGAATACCCATGGGAGATAAATTTCCAAAACCCATCTGTCGAATGTTGTGTTCCCAGTTCTCATGGAACAGAGCCAGACAGCATCTAAAGGGATGTGAGAGGTCGAGAGAGCTGGTGTTTTAGAGTGTGGCATCAAAATTGGTGTTTTGAGGTGGAAGGCTATGACATGGAGGCCTGATGGTTTGCGGCTGTAGCAATGTAATGGGTAATTGAGCGGAAGTGACTTCTGTGATGGCTGAGGACTAAGTTTCCTTTTTTGTCTGGGCATATAGATCCCCAGCAACTGAAATGCGACTATGGAGTATTTCAGAGTGTGGAATGCAGCATTGGTCTTGTCTACAAACAATTTCAGGCCTTTGAAGGGGAGGTCCTTGACCATCATCTGAATCTCCTTCGGTAGTCTCAAAGATGCAGCCACGATAGCTGTCAAGTTCGAACAGGCTGCAGTTTCCACGGCATCTAATGCGGTCTGGAATGCTGTTTTTGTACGATGGCCTGAAATTGGTCCCTATGTGACTCCGTCAGGTGATCAATAAAGGTGTTAAGCTTCGCGTAATTTGTGCAGTCATATGTGGCCGCTAAGGCTTGGTAGTTTGCAACTCAAAATTGCAAAGTTGCAGAAGAATAAGCCTTCCTCCCAAACCAGTCAAGTCTCTTCTGATTCCTATCATAAGGGGTGGATTTTGAGTAGTCCTAGTGGCCATGGGAGTTCACCGAATTCACCATGATGCAATTAGGTGGTTGGTGGGAAAAGACATACTTCTTGTTGGCCCATTTGCACATTGGTTTGGCCGATGCTGATGTTTGCCACATGAGTTTGGCTGGATCCAAAAGCCCCTCGTCAATGAGGAGGGCGATCTTTGAGGAGGAGGGTGTATGTAAAATGTCCAGCAGCTTATGGTGGGTGTCCCTCACCTTCTTGAGAGGTATTTGTAATGTATCTGCACCCTCTTTGTAAGATCCTGAAAGTACCTAAAATTTTCTGTCATGGAAGAAGGAGGGGACATCACTGCCTCATCTGGAGAGGAGGAAGAGAAATTAGTTGATGGTGTGGTCTCCTCTTTTAGCTAGATCTCCTGTTGTTCGGATATTTCCTCAGGAGGTGCTGAGGCTCTAGATGTAGAGGCAAAAGGAGAGCGCCTCACGGATTCCCAGTGGGTTCCTGTGATGGGATCCCACGGTATCTGGAACTGGGGCACTGCTGTGCCGCCTTAACTCTCCAGCCTGGGCTGTCACTAGCAAAGCATTGTGAGAGACAAGCAGCAAACCCCTCTAGGTGAGGTTATCACTCAGTACAACAGCATGTGGAGCCCCACACCCAGCTGAATTGCACAAATGTTCCCTGAGCCACTCATGAATATCACAGAGAAAGGAACCAGCAAATCTGCCAAGCCCCCAGAACTGTATTGTCGTGACCAGTATACGTTCATTACCCGGTCCACCCTCTCTCAGTGTGGAGAGGACACACACCAGCCTTCGTAACCTGAGCAAAGATTTCCCAAGCACTTCAACTAAAAAACACCGTTTTAGGTAAAATATAAAACAGATTTATTAACTACAGAAATATAGATTAAGTGATTATAAGTGGTAGGCTTAAAAGTTCAGAGATAGTTACCAAAGAAAATAAAAACTAAGCACACAGTCTAAATCCTAGACCTTATTAGACTGAGCAATATTTGGATCAGTTTCTCTCATCCCACTGGATGTTGCAACTAGGTTACAGTCCTTAATACACAGGCTTTCCCTTTAAAGCCTTGGACCAGTTTCCTCAGTTCAAGTCTTTGTCTTCCCAGCATTCTTCTTCCCTTCAGCATAGGTGGGAGAAGAAAAAGGTGAACAGTGTCATCACAAGGACCTAATTTTATACTTTTAGTCCATGCCCCTGGAAAAAATACTAGCCCAGGCATGCCTGATGGGCCTTGCTGAGTTACAGGGTTGAGCAATCCCCATTGTGTGGTGCTTCTCTTACACAGTTGTAAATCCCTTGTTTACAACTCCCCTGCTGATTAATGGTCTTTTAACACCCGTATGGGTGTGGATCACCTCCTTTGTTGCCACTAGAGAACTAACAATGGATGATGCCCAAGTTTGCAACATATTTCAATAACACTGCTCTACAGCCAAAATGCTTCTGAAATAAACGTAGTCAAACTTTACTAATTCTGGGTCACTGAGAACGAAAATGATGCTTAAAATTGTTGATTGGCTCTAGTTTTCAAGATATGCTATTGGGTCAGTATATACGACCCTTGACTTGGGAATGGCGGAGGATAAGTGAGTTATAAAGGGAAGGGATCTCAATTTAAACCAGAAATGACTAAAATACATCTTTGACTGGATCTATGAATAAATCTATGACTGGGTTTGGACAGTACTTGCTTTTTAGGCAAAACAATGAATGATGCAATCTGAAGCTGGTATTGCGTCATACATGATATGAATTGCATCATGTTATTCCTAGATGTCATGGATGATGCAATCATAACGAAGCTTACATCACTCTGCTGAAAAAATTGCCCTATATCAGCTCTAGAAATCATACAGTGTCATGTCTCTTATTTGTCAGTGTTTGGTTTTGCAAAGGGACACATTTCTGTTTAGCCAAAGTGAGCTGAGATGCCTTGTACTTCTGTGAACAGTGCAGATCATCACAAACATAGCAGAAGTTAAGTGACTTTTGCATCACAGAAGCGCAGTATAACCACTATGGTTAAGAAAGCCTATCACCTTTATTTTGGCCGCAAAATTGGAGATCAGGACAAGAGGTGGGCCCCACACCTATGCTGCAACACTTGTGCAACAAATCTTCGCCAGTGGTTGAACAGGAAAAGGAAATCTATGCCTTTTGCAGTGCCAATGATTTGGAGAGAGCCAACAGACCATACCAGCAATTGTTACTTCTGCATGGTGCCTCCAGTTGGGAAAGGTGTGTCAAAGAAGAAAAAGTGGACTGTGCATTATCCAAACATTCCATCAGCTATACGCCCAGTACCCCACGGAGAAGGACTGCCGGTGCCTGATGCACCAGAATCACTCTCATTTGAGTCAGACGAGGAAGAGGATGAAACTTCTGGTCCTGAACCACCAATGTCACAGGACCCACATTTTCTCCCATCCTCTGAACCACACCTCATAAACACAAGGTGAACTGAATGACCTTGCCCAAGAGTAAGGCAGAGCTGTTGGGCTCCAGACTACAGCAGTGGAATCTCCTGGCAGGTGATGTTAGGGTTTCCATGTTCCGTGACCGTCCAAAGGATCTTGTCCCATTCTTCTTCATGGAACGTGATCTTGTAGCCTGCAACAACATCGATGGTGTGATGGCAGCCCTCAACATCGTTCACAATCCAGATGAGTGAAGACTGTTCATTGATTCATCGAAGACAAGTCTTAAAGCTGTTTTACTGCATAATGGCAATGTTTTGCCATCAATTCCAGTTGGTCATGCAGTCCATATGAAGGAAACCTATGACAACATGAAACAACTTTTGAGGTACATAAACTATGACCAACATCAGTGGCAGCTTTGTGGCGATTTGAAGGTTGTTGCTCTCTTGCTTGGTCTGCAGACTGGATACACAAAGTACTGCTGTTTTCTCTGCAAATGGGATAGTCGTGCAAGAGATTTCCACTACATCAAGAAAGATTGGCCACTCCGACAGTCATTGGAGCCTGGGAGGAAAAGTGTTCAGCATCCACCACTTGTTGAATCAAGGAAGATCTTGTTACCACCCTTACACATCAAGCTGGGTCTGACGAAGAACTTTGTCAAGGCCATTGACAAAACACAAGCAGCTTTCAAGTACCTCTGTGGAAAATTTCCAAAGTTAAGTGAAGCTAAGATAGAGGAAGGTGTCTTTGTTGGTCCTCAGATTCGTGAACTTCTTCGAGATGATGCATTTGACCATGCACTGTGTGGCAAGGAAAAGACGGCATGGAAAGCCTTCCAGTTAGTGGCAATACATTTTCTCGGAAACAACAAGGCAGACAACTACAGGTTGTTGGTGGAAAACCTCCTCAAGGCATACAAAAGCCTTGGTTGCAACATGTCACTAAAGATACATTTTCTGCACTCTCATCTAGATTTTTTTCCACCGAACTGCGGAGAAGTGAGCGACGAGCACAGCGAGCGATTTCACCAGGACGTTGCAACAATGGAGAAACGCTATCAGGGCAAACGGAGCCCATCAGTGCTTGCAGACTATTGCTGGACAGTGACAAGAGATGCTCCATTTAATCAATACAAGAGACAAGCCAAGAAGCGCCGAGTAAACACTGAATAGGACTAAACTATGTACATAATAGTTTTTTGCCTTTTGTTTCATAATAAATTTTATTTATATAACCTTTTTGGTGATTTTTAAAGTGTTACATAAACAGGACAGGTGAAATATTATCCTGTAAAGCAACCATAAACACATGAAAAGACCTAGGTTTACAATTTATGATTAAAACTCTACTATCTACACAATATACATAGACATAAAATGTAAAAACTTAAATATCTTAGAAACAGTAGTTGTTTTAATTGTCATATTTGAATTCAGCACATCAAAATACATAATAAATAGCACATTTTATCTCTGAAGCAGACGACTTCTCAAAAATTGTAGACCAGTGTAACCACTACACAGCAAAATCTCATAAGATCATACACACTGATGTACATATTTTCATCAGATCATGATTTTTTCTATGATATATTATATGGCATGTTTTGTATGAAATATCAAAATCATATATAAATGATGAATATGGGGATTACAGGGCACTACTTTGAGGTACACAGTTCTACAGTGACCCTGGATGCCTGGGAGGCCTGGTGTGGCCACTGTGGCAGTGGAAAGGGCATGGGTGGCAGAGCCCATGGCTGGTCATACTGTGGGGTTGGGATCCAGAGTGAAAATGTGCCTGGGAACGTCTGAGCTGATGGTGGGAGGGAGCATAATGTGAGTGAGAGAGAACCTCCTGCTGGCCGCTATCATTTGGAGGTGCAGATAAGGAGACTGGAGGCAAACTGCTCAGTACTGGTGGTGATTTAGGGTTTGAGATGCATCCTGTACTGAGTAAAGGAAACTCTGGGGTTTCAGATATCACCAGGTTGTTAGAAAATCTGAACTCCTGCAGTGCCATGGTCATCAGTACTGTCAGGGCTTGCCAGTGCTGACTCGTCAGTACCGAAGCAATCTGATCTTGACCAGGATGAGCGGTCCAATGAGGTTTAGTTGGTTTTGGTACTGAGGGTTTCCGTATCGGTGCCAACTTCCCATAGGCAGTACGGTCTGTGCTTCTGTCTGATAGGCGGTACCACTACCTCAGCACCTGTGCCCAGAGGGTCCTTAGGTTTACTCCAGGTGTCCTAAACAAGTCGTGTGGGTCATCCAGTGAGGAGCCATCAGTACCAAAGTGACTCAATGTGATGGGGATCTCCTCTAGCTGGTTAGGGACTCACTGTGAGGGCTTGTGGCGCTCTTTTTGGAGATGTTTCACAGGGAATCTGAAGGTTTCTTCCTTGGTTCACCCGCTTTGGAAGTAGAAGGCTGCAGTGATGGCTCTCATCGCTGAGGAGACTCAGGACCCAGGTCAACTGCAGGTTGCAGAGCTCCCACCATCAGAAGTAGTTTTAGCTTTATTTCTCAGTTTTTCCAGGATCTGGCTTTCAGTTGCTGGCACAACACACACTTTTGGGGAATGTGGGCCTCCCTGAGGCACCATATGCAGCGGGACTATCCATCTGTTACAAGTATGGACTCCTTACAGGAGAGGCACCCCTTCAACCTGAGGGAGCTGGGCATGCCCCTTGATAGGGGCAATCCCCAGTAAAGGGGGAAAAAAATAAAATAAAAGCTTGTGGGGGTGTGTGTGGAAGGTAAAAGAATAGCAATGGACCCTATCACCTAAGAAAACGCACACAAAAACACTAAGGCTATGTCTGTGCTGCACTTTTGTTAAACTTCTGTTGGTTAGTGTGTGGGTAAAAAACCCCCACCCCTAACTGACAAAAGTTTTAGTGACAAAAAACACTGGTGTGGACAGTGCTTTGTTGGCAGGAGATGCTCTCCTGCCAACAAAGCTTCTGCTTCTCATGGGGGGTGGCTTTATTTTGCAGGTAGGAGAGATCTCCTGCCGGCAAAGAGCAGCTACACTGCGTACCTTAGCCGCTGTAAGGTACGCAGTGTAGATATAGTTTAGATCTTTAGAAATCCTTTATCTTAGTCATTCTTAAAGTATCTGTGAACTGACTGCTAATCGCGCCATCTCTAGCCAGGGGTGGTTGAGAAGGAAGTAAAGGCGGCTCGCCGCGCATAATTAATTAGCCTACAGGCAGAGCACGATGAGAGAGCATGTGTATAGGCCGAACGGACACTGCTACTGAAGATCTCCGATCAGAAACACAGGGACGCATACACACCTACAGTGGAGCACCCATAGGGACACTACTCAAAGAAGAATCCTTGTTCCCTACGACTCTTCAGTTTTATTTCCCCAGAGGACATGACAGAGGAAGCTAAACTCTTATTTTTAGGTTTCAGAGTGGTAGCCGTGTTAGTCTGTATCAGCAAAAAGAACGAGGAGTACTTGTGGCACCTTAGAGACTAACAAATTTATTTGAGCATAAGCTTTCGTGGGCTAAAACCCACTTCATCGGATGCATGCAGTGGAAAATACAGTAGGAAGATATATATACACAGAGAACATGAAAAAAATGGGTGTTGCCATACCAACTGTAACGAGAGTAATTAAGGTGAGCTATTATCAGCAGGAGGGAAAAAAAAAACTTTTGTAGTGATAATCAGGATGGCCCATTTCCAACTGTTGACAAGAAGGTGTGAGTAACAGTAGGGGAAAAATTTAGCATGGTGAAACAGTTTTTACTTTGTATAATGACCCATCCACTCCCAGTCTTTAGTCAAGCCTAATTTAATGGTGTCTAGTTTGCAAATTAATTCCAATTCTGCAGTTTCTCATTGGAGTCTGTTTTTGAAGTTTTTTTGTTGGAGTATTGTGACTTTGAGATCTGTAACTGAGTGACCAGGGAGGTTGAAGTGTTCTCCGACTGGTTTTTGAATGTTATAATTCTTGACGTCTGATTTGTGTCCATTTATTCTTTTGCATAGAGACTGTCCGGTTTGGCCAATGATAATAGCTCACCTAAATTAATTACTCTCGTTATAGCGTGTATACATCTTCCTACTGTATTTTCCACTGCATGCATGCAATGAAGTGGGTTTTAGCCCACAAAAGCTTATGCTCAAATAAATTTGTTAGTCTCTAAGGTGCCACAAGTACTCCTCATTCTTCTTATTTTTAGGAAAACCTCACTGACGGTCTACACAGCAAGAAAGCAAACTCCAGACTCAGTCAATTTCTCTGACCTGTACCACCAATGGCTTCCGCAGGTGCCTGTTCCGCAATCTCCTTGGTTTTGGCAAGAAGTAGTCTGACTGCATCTGGGAGTGGGGGGGGAGGAAGGGGGAAGAGGGAGAGAAAGAGAAAGGAAACACGTTACACAATATTTTGACCACCCAGTCATGAAAAATTCCTCCCTACGCTCTGTTGATGAATAACGTATCTATAAAAAAGACACCAGAAATAAAACAGCTCTTTACCAAAACACCCCAGCAAGAAGCTGGGAATGGATCACTTGATTACCTGTTCTGTTCATTGCCTCTGAAGCACCTGGCACTGGCCACTGTCGGAAGACAGGATACTGGGCTAGATGGACCTTTGGTCTGACCCAGTATGACCATTCTTAAGTTTCAAACCAGTCTAAAGTTCTTCATGCCAAAACTACCTGCAGACCATATATACCTCCCTCATCTTTGGTGTATGTACAGAGTATTGAAAATGTATATTATTCTAACTGCAGGCTGCTTAAAGTTAGACTTCAATGAGGGAAAAGCTCCACTGAACTATGTACACTATGTTTAATTTCCCTAAACTAGAAATTGATACTTTAAGGTCATCTTCCAGGTCTCTGCAGCATTGAAGCAGCTTGGTCCAACTGACCGGGCATTATACTGGGAATCAGGAGACCTGGGTTCTATTCCTGAGTCTGCTCCCAACTTGCTGTGAGACTCTGGGCAAGTCACCTCACCTCTACATGCTTCTGCCTCCCCTGCTCCCCCATACTTGGTCTGTTTGTCTATCTACACTTAGGCAGTTTGGGGCAGGCCCAGTCTCACTGCGTGTTTGTAGAAGGTCTAGCACAATGGGGCCCTGATCTCTTTTAGGGCCTCTAGGAACTACTCCAATAACTTTTTCTGTCAGGAATACTCATTTTGTAAACTAAGCAATACATTCTTTTACCAGTTTTATGGGGAGGAAGCTCACTCCCAAAGGAAATGTTTTACTAACTACTCATCTATCATGGTTTGGTATGAGGTTACTTACCTGTTACTGGAGGTTCCTGGAGATGAACCTATATTCCGCTGTGGATTACACATGCACAACAGGCACTCAGAATTCGAAAGTAGTGTCTGTTGAGCCACACATACGCCCCAACTTGCTTCGTGCTTCTGTCTGTAGTGACAAAGGGCAGGGCAGATCGCATCTCCAGTTCCTTCTCCAATGTGAATCTGGTAGATCCGAAGCCAAGGAGGAGGAGGGCGGGAAGTGGAATACAGATGGTGACCACCCATCTCAAAGAACCTCTACTTAGAGGTAAGTAACCTCTTCAAGTGATGGTCCCTATCGTATTCCATCGTGGATGACTGACAAGCAGTACCTATGTAGGAGGAGGGTGTGAGGATGACAACAGAAGGGTCGTGTGGAGAACCACCATGTGAAAGGAGTCATCTGCCACCAAGTCCTGCACCCAGGTGTAGTGTGTGGCAAACATGTGGACAGAACACTCCATGTGGCTGCTCTAAATAGGTCTATGAGAGACACATCTTGAAGGGATACCTTTTGGGGTCCCCTCCAGTTATATGAGATAGGTATATCTCCATATAGAAGATAGTTGCTACCATGGTTGTGCCGGTCTATGTGGTGGTGCATAGGAGTGGTATGGGAAAGGCGATTCTTCCGTCAGTTCAGATTCATCCGAAAAAGAGGACTGGTTCCAAAGGCAGTACCATTGGAGCCAATGGAGAGGTGTATAGCATACATGTGAGGGGGCGACAGCTCCTGTACCACAGGCACGTCTTATGGCAGAGATCTGAGTTCCCTGGAAGTGGAAGGACCCGATGGGAGGAGATGACTATGGATCCAGTAAAGCAAAGACATCTTGGGGTGCAGCCACAGATTAGGATCTCCCTGGCAGAAGGGACACTACTGTCTCATTTTTGGCTGCTGGTACTGGTGCTCTACTGGTGCTGGAGGGTCTCACGTTTTGTGAGGTGCTGGAGATGGTGGTACCAAGAGGTTCACTGCCTGGAACCAGTGTTCTCACTGTTTGTGGGTCTTTTTCTTGTGCCTGTGAAACGTAGAACATATGTTGTGCCATTGGGCCAAGCTGGTGGAAGGAATGTTTCTTTGAGGTAAGACTTGGAGGAAAATTTAATCACATGCTTATGGGAGTGCTTCCTAATCTCCCAAATAGGCCCCTCCCCCAAACGGCGGAGCCACCCCCTGACATCAACTCTGTGGGAGTGGCTCCGCCGTTACCAGAGTTGGATGTAGTAGCAGCATGAGGCACACTCCTCACTGATTCTGGCAGATGTATGGGGGATTCTCCAGCCTGGGTCTCATGGCCTTCTCCAGAGATACTTCCAGAGACAAAGTGCTTGACCTTCTCTGCTACAGCTGGGAAAAGACTGACAAACACTGCACCTAGCTGCAATGAGAGCTTCTTCCAGGCTGTAGAGACAGCATTGGTGGTTATTGCTGACTGAGAAGGATTGCGGGCAGGAGGTGCAGTTTGAAATGCTGGGCATAGTCCAGTACTCGAATGAGGTATAGGGGGCATGGGGACTAAGGGTATGTCTACACTTACCTCCGGGTACAGCGGCAGGCAATCGATGTTCTGGGATCGATCCCGGAAGTGCTCGCTGTTGACGCCAGTACTCCAGCTCGGCGAGAGGAGTACGTGGCATCGACGGGGGAGCCTCCCTGCTGCGTCTGGACTAAGGTACTTCGAATTCAGCTAAGTTATTAATGTAGCTGAATTTGCGTACCTTAGTCCGAAGTGGGGGGTTAGTGTGGACCAGGCCTAGGGGAAGTTGCTGACCTCTGTTCTGAACTGTTAAAACTACAACTAAAACTGAAAACTATGTACAATTAAAGGTATTAGAGCTGCATCAGAGATGATGACACTGAAGGTTCCAACCCAGACCACGTAGCGGTGAGAAGGAACTAGAGATGCGGTCAGTCTGCCGTGACTTTTATCACCTCGAACGGAAGCACGAGGTGAATCAGGGTGCATGTGCAGATCAACGGACACTTCTTTCAAGTTCTCTGACTCTGGGTGCATGTGTAACCCACAGTGGAATACAACAGGGACCATCACTCGAAGAAGAACAAGTAGTTATTGAGTCAACAAAACTTGATGGGACATTTCAAACTTTGATAAATAAAGATAGATATCAACTAGTTTTTCTACATGTGTAAATAAGACAGAACTTTGGCTTCAACTGGTGAACTTTGCTAATTAAAGTGCCAGCGAGATGGCATTCTGGCTTTCAAGTTGGTGTAGCTTTGAAGCTCAGCTGTATGCTCAAGCACCTGACAAGCTTCTTCCAGTGTAATGCCAGGTCTGAACACTGCTGGAGGCATTTCTTCGTAAGGAAGATGATGCTTTTTAATATTCAAATCAGTCAGTCATTCTTGGACTAGTAGCATTTTAATCCCCACCAGGAGCTTAGTCAGGCTCCAGCATGCTACATTTTTTGTTCACTGGTCTCTGTAAGAGGGTGTGCCTGCCTGTAGTGCCCCCTGCTGGCCAAGTGTGGCCCTGTAGAGGCCTGCCTCAATTTCCCCTTCTTTCAGGACTCAAACTCCACACAGGCTCTCTCATGGCTAACACCATCCTTGCTTCAGACTGGTTCAACAAACAGTTCACAGCAATTCTCAAAGTCCCACAATAAAGTCCACCACCACAACACGAACGTTCATATTCAGCCAGTTCCGGAGCTCTTCTGTCCCAGTCTGCTCTCCACCAAGCAGCCGCTCCCTGCGCTTCCTAGCTGGAGCTCAGCCTTCTTCAATTCTTTTTCTCTTGGTCAGAAAAATCAGCAGGCAACCCCTCTTTGGGCTCTCTTGGCCCTCCCCTGGTTACTCTGGGTCTCCTGTGGGAGCCTCCTGCTCTCTACAGCCTCTGTCACAGCTTCTTCCTCTAGCTGCACCCTTACCTCTCTGGGTTGAGACATCTGTGGGTAGCCTATCTTCTCCTGCTGCTGTCTCCCCCTATATAAGGCCCAGGTGCCATCCCTTAAACCCAGTTGGGCAGCAGGTAATCAGTCAGAGGTACACTGGACCCTGCTCCCTCTTAAAGGTGCCAGTCACCCTGCAACAGTTTCACTTACACTAATTGTGTCCAAGTGCTGTCGGAAGGTCAGTTCTGCTTCCTTGCTAGGCACGAACAGCTTTCCATGTCGGCTATTGGGTGGTAGAGTCGTGGGAACTGCAAAGAGCCCACCGTCTGCATCAGCTCCTCCAGAACTTGAGGGACCAGCCGCCAAGAGAGGTCTAGGGGGGTTCCTCAAACCTGGAAGATTTTAATCAACCATTTAACAAAATAAAAACTAATGGAATTATATTTAGTAGATGGAGAACAGAACTGGGAATCAGGACTCCTAGATTATATTCCTGGCTCTGCTACCGACTGACTCACTGTGTGACCCTGGGCAACTCTCAACCTTTGTGTTTCAGTCTCCCCATCTATACAATGGGGATACACTTATCTACTTCACAGTGATATTGCAACTCATTCATTTGCTTTGAGATCTTTGGATGAAAATAGTTAACCAAAAGCAACACATTAATACAGACAGAGACATCTATGGATCTGATTCAGAGTCTCACATGACTATACTGAGAAGTGTATCTCTTATATTTGCTGAAACAGTTGAGGGCGGGTTTCCCAAATGGTAGATGTACATGACTGATATTTTCACTAGCAAAAGGAGTGTAATGCAAATATGGGCTCAGTGTCCAAGACTCTTGTATTGTTTATTTCTGGTTCAGATTGATACTGTATTTGAAAAAACTAAAGTATGAAATATAGTTGAACAACAAGGTAAATACAAGGGTACAATCCCTATGTAAGTTTCTGATTACAGTAAATTGAGAGACCATTGCTCAGTTCACTAGAAACACCCCGCCACTATTCCCAGAGGTACGAGGCAATAGATTTTTGCATAATTAAATACGGTTATGATGGTTTAGTGATAATTTCATTTTTTGAAAATTAAATGTAAACGGAAAATATCTTGGTTTGGTCAACAATGCAATGTCACACTCCAAGCAGCCAATCAGTTTTGAAAGCACACTGGCTGAAATCCAATATTGCTAATATGCTATGATGACAACTGGAAAGTGTGTGAAATTTACATTGTTCATATAAAATTGGGTCTCTATATAACAGTTTATTATAATGCATAATACTTTACTTAAAGAGTGCTTTGAAGAACATTAACCCTGACTTACCTAGTTTGCAGTGGATATGTGTTCCCCATTTTACAGATGCGGACACTCAGATACATATGAGATAAAAGCGTAGGGCCGCATTTCAAATGAGCTCAGCACCCAGGAGCTCCAGCCCTTTTGAAACTTAACTACAATCGTGGATGCTGAACTCTAAGAAATCTATTTCAAGATTTTGAAGAGCTACTGAGCAACACAATTCTCATTGACTTCAAATGAGACAGTTTAAAAAAAAAAAAAAAAAATCAATTCATAGTAATTTGGTTAAGGCCACACAAGTCAGTGGCAGTGGCCAGGTTCAGTTAACTAGGCCACACCATCCTTTCTAAAAATCACCTAGAGGTTTTGGTTACAAACCAGGAGAGCAAAGCCCACATGGTTTGTGATGCAACTAGTTACCAATTTTTATTTGGCAAAAAAAAAAAAAAAAAAAAAAGAGTTAAACAAAACTGACATCAGAAGGTATTTTCTTATATAAAGCAGTAAAAAGGGGTATCAAATGTACAAAGTAAGACACCATTCAGTGGATGCAATATAGTTTATGGGATCAAATTTAATTTTGTTTAAACTTTCTAGTTCACACTGTATCTCTCCTAACTGCTCTGCTTGTTTTTCCCCAGCAGTGTACAATCCCCTTTTTCCTCATCCTGGCCTCCTTTGCTGCTGCTCTGAAGCTGCCTGTTAGTCAAGGCTTTCAATTCCCCTTAGACTTAAGAGTGTGCACAAGCTGGCTTTCAAATTGTTACTTTCTGTTGGAAAAGCTAACTCAATTTAGCTATAAGAAGAAGTTAGAAGTCAGAAAGGCTCAGGATAAAAAGCACTGAGAAACCACAGCTAGATGGTTCATTTCTAAAAACCTGACAATTTATTTTCTGGCAGCCATTATACTGCAGACTTTTAATAGCACTTCATGCATGGATGAGATGGAGTTTGTTACTGTGTACTAACAAAGTTATGATCCAGACCACTGAAAATACATCTTAGATTTACTATCTGGGAGTAATTTCCAAATTCAGCACCCAGATCAGTGCTACTAAGAACCATATTGATAGTGTAAAAAACTACTTAAATTCAAATTATGATTTTACATTATTTTCACCTTAGTGAGTAAAATCCTGTAACATAAGAGTGGCACTATATCTCTATATGTTGTGATTAGCAGGTGTGAATGATGCAGGCTAACGTATAACTAGTAAGAGATGTGAACAAGAAGTTATATAGAAGCAGGCACCTTTTTTTTTATTTCTAAGGGACAGATATACAATATAATATCTCAATTAGAGCTGTGTGTATACTGGATTTTCTGTTTCACTGGCAGGAATACCATTTCAGATTTGGTGGGGGGGGAGCAACTTTAACCATGATTCCAGGGGCTACTTAAGCACCTGAAAACTTACTTTGCAGATGATAGGTATAGTGCTCCTGTCAGCTAATTTCTAAGTTAACTCCTATATAAAGAAAGAAAATTAAATGAATATCTGACATCTTGTGGCTAGTCACTTAGGGGACACTGTTTAACATTGGAATAGATCATTTCACTTTTGGAAACATCCTACTAGGAGAAGGCCTGGTGATTTTAATACTGCAGCTGCATGGAGCTCTAGGGGTGTTACCAAAGGCCTGGTCTACACTGGAGGGTTGGGGGGGAGGGGGAGAAGGGGAGAGGAATTGATCTAAGTTACGCAACTTCAGCTACGTGAAGAATATAGCTAGAGTCGACGTACTTAGATCTACTCACTGCGGTGTCTTCACTGCAGTGAGTCGACCGCTGCCGCTGCTCCGTCGACTCTGCCTGTGCCTCTCACAGCAGCGGAATACAGGAGTTGACAGGAGAGCGTTCAGGGATCGATTCATCGCGTCTAGTCTAGATGCAATAAATCAACCCCTGCTGGATCGATCACTGTCCGCCGATCTGGCAGGTAGGACATACCCCAACTACAAATAAAAATAGGCTAGAAACTGACTATAAACAGGAGTGAAACCAACAGTTTTAAAAAGCAACAGAGGGTCCTGTGGCACCTTTAAGACTAACAGAAGTATTGGGAGCATAAGCTTTTGTGGGTAAGAACCTCACTTCTTCAGATGCAAGAAGTGAAGTTCTTCTGAAGAAGTGAGGTTCTTTCCCACGAAAGCTTATGCTCCCAATACTTCTGTTAGTCTTAAAGGTGTTACAGAACCCTCTGTTGCTTTTTACAGATTCAGACTAACATGGCTACCCCTCTGATACTTGACACTTTTAAGTCACTTTCACTTTGGTTTAAAGGCTAGTTATTTTTCAGAAGGCCCTTAAAACAGCACTACAGTGATTGAGTTGCAGTTCTCACAGGAAAATATTTAAAATCGAGCACCAAGAGAATTCCACATTTTAAATTTGAGGAAAAAAATTGAGCCTTATTATTTAGAGTTTGTGTGCGCGCATATATAATTTTTTTTTTTTTAAAGTACCTCTGTGTTTGGAAGCTGTGCCTCAGTTCCCATTACTATAACATGGGAATAATAATACTTGCCTTTCTGCCGTATCGAATTATAAGGGAGATAATTATAGAGATCTGTGGAACAGGAACTGGGCCTTCTTAATGGTTTCCATGGTGCTTAGCACAATGGGGGACTCCTACTGATTAAGGTCTTTGGGCACTATTGTAACATTAGTCAGCTGTTGAGATGCCTTCTGGTGGTAGCTGAAGGAGACTTATCTGGTGAGTGGGATGTCGGTGGAGGACAGGTCAATCTCTGTGTTGGCCAGCAGTGCAGCCTTCATCCCCCACGAGCTCAGCACTGCTGGCAGAATTTGCAGCACAGCACGGACACACACCCGTCCTTGAAGCTGCAACTGCCAGTGGTCAAGATGGCTGTGGACCAGAAGAGTCTGTCCGCAGTCTCCTCCCAGGGAGAGGTGAGGGTGCTCCCTGCTAGTCTGAGAGCAAACTGACCCCCACCCTTCTTCAGCTCCCCCTCCCTCAGGATCCTTGCCCCAGAGACCGTTTCCCCTCAGCTGCTCCTCCCACACACACTGCCTGCCCCCTCCCTCAGAGTGTAGTCCTATGCCCTCACCTCTCCTTTCCCCTGGTGATTGACTTCCCTTTCCCACCCCACTGCCCCCATCTTTCTTTTCACTAACAAAAAGGTTTTTTACAGTTAGACCTAAAAAATTACTGGGCTCTTTCCTGAAAATTAAAATACACTCGTCTGCAAACAAATGCAATGAAGATTTAAACTAAGATGAAACTGCTACATATTACTCTATAATGAGAAACACACAGAGCCCTAAGTACTGTGTTTTATAGCATTAATTAAATTGCTCATTAAGGCACTGGCATTACAATAATGATATAAAAATGCTGATATAAAAAAGCTTGACACCTTCATGGCCTGTTCTGCAAGCCATAAAATGTGTGATGACAAAAGCAACTAGACTGAGAACATTGAAATTCTCTGTTCACACAGTTGTGGCTGACAAGTGACTAACTATCCCCTCTAGTGGAATAAGAAGGCAATTCATGCTCATTCAGTATTCCAACTTGGTAGAATGACACAGGAATGTCTCATTTTAAATGTTATTTTACCTGATCTTAACCAACATACTTATTATCCCCACATCCTTCACCCTTATAACACTGTACAATCCAACATCAGTCATTATCTCACAGAAGCAAGCTTCCCCAGGAAGACTGACTAGTGAGCGGCTTCCTTGATTGGAAAATGTTTTAAAGTCACATAATGTTAACCTGCAGTATTCCCACATGTAAATTCATTATTGAGGTGGGTAGTTTGTAGGATTCAAAAAAATAAACCTGTATACAAGTAACTTGTAGTCACTCTAGATAAATTACCAGGGATATGCGTCTTCAACTGTCAAGAATGAATTATCATCCCTTCCCAACCAGACACAGAAATAATATTGCAGAACAGACCAGGTGCATTATGGGTAAGTTTAAGATTTTTGTCATGGTTATTTTTAGTAAAAGTCAGGGACAGGTCACAGGCAATAAACAAAAATGCACAGAAGTCCATGACCTGCCCCTGACTTTTACTAAAAAAAAAAAAAAAAAAAAACAACTGACAAAAATGGGGCTGACAGTGGGATGAGAGCCCAAGCCCTGCTGACGGATGGAAGGAGGGGTGGGGGGTTCAGCACCCACTACCCGCAGTGGCTGAAAGTTGCAGGGCCCCTACCACCACCTGCAGCAGCTGAAGCTGAAAGTGTCAGAGGTCTCACCGATTCCGTGACTTCCATGACATAATCTTAGCCTTAATTATGAGAAGGGTTTCCTCTGAAGGATGGAACACTGGGGTAGTGACTTAGTGGACCAATGGTATGATCCACTGAAGTCATTCCCATGGGTGCTCACCTGAGGAGCTGGAACTAACATTGGGAGAAAAGGTCTTGTTGCGAAGAGCAGATTGGTTTCGTGCACAACCTGGACTCCTGGTGCTGACGGCAATCACCTTTCCAGGAGGAGTCAGTGATTGCTCTTCTTGAGTAGGTTTTATAGGGGATGTGGCGACAGAGTTCATCTCAGGGGTCTGAAAAAACAAGCACAATTGTTCAAAACGCTGCCAGAATATCAATAAATTTAACAAATGCCCTTCCAGGAAACTTAAAAAGTCATTAAGAACGTATCCATTATAGTGGGACTGATCAGCATGTTCCTGCATTCGGTTAATGCATACCATATGCGTGGGGTTACCAGATTTCCCTATGCTGAATACGGGACACTGGTAAAATTAGCCCGTTAAAAAGAAACACTACATACAGTAACTCCTCACATAAAGTCGTCCTGGTTAACATTGTTTCCTTATTAGGTTGCTGATCCATTAGAGAACATACTCGTTTACAGGGCCGGCTCTAGGATTTTTGCCGCCCAAAGCAAAAACAATTTTGCCCCCCCCGCCCCTAATTTAATTACCCCGGCCCCGCCTCAACTCCGCCCCTTCCCCAAATTCCCAGCCCTGCCTCCTCCCCCCAGGCTCTCAAGCCTAGGAGGGAGGGGGAGAAGCGGCACCATGCCGCGGCCGCTCGGGATCTCCCCCTCCCTCCCAGGTTTGAGAGCCTGGGAGGGAGGGCAAGTAGCGGCGTGCGAATCAACTGTTTCGCGCGCCGTGGCAGCAGCAGCGGAGGTGAGCTAGGGCGGTCGGGGCACATTTTTAGGGGCGGCATTCTGGCGCCGGCCATGCCGCCCCTAAAAATGTGCCGCCCCAAGCACCAGCTTGTTTTGCTGGTGCCTAGAGCCGGCCCTGCTCGTTTAAAGTCGCACAATGTTCCATTACAAGGTTGTTTGGTTCGCCCCGCTATGCTCACCCGGCGAGCGAGCAAGCCTCCAACCCCGCTCCCTGGTAGGAATGCTGGGTGGGCAGAATGGGGCAAGCCCCCGTGCCCTGACCCCACTCCCTGGCTGGAACACCAGGCGGGCAGAGTGGGGCAAGCCCACATGCCCCAACTTTGCTATGCCCCTGCCTCAACCACGCTTCACAATCATCACTGGTGAGTACAGTATTAAAATGTTTGTTTAAAAATTATTTAAAAAAACTTCACTGTATATGTATATAATGACTTTTGTCTGGTGAAAATTTTTTCCCTGAAACTTAACCTCCCCTATTTATATTCATTCTTATGGGGAAATTGGATTCGCTTAACATCGTTTTGCTTAAAGTAGCATTTTTCAGGAACCTAACTACAACATTAAGTGAGGAGTTACTATAGTTGGATTTTTTATTTACCTTATCTTTAAGGCTTTAGGGTTCACACCAGGAGGAGTGATACATATACCCCTACCCCCACCCCACAAACACATGGGGAGAAGTAACACAGACACACACACTCTTCTACAACTCTCTTATACGGGGGAGGAGGGGGGAGGTGAATGACCAACCCAACCTTCCCTGCCTGGCATTCTCCGCCCGCCATGCCTGGCTGGGCCCCGGGATGGACCCGCCTCTCCTGGTACCGCGTCTTCCAAGGCAACACACTGGGGGGAAGGGGGCGGAAGGGGGCACAGAGTCACATGGCCCCGTCCCCAGATTTCTGCCACGGTTCACACCAGAATGTGGCCAGCAGCAGCCTTTCAGCACTGTGTGGTAGGGAAGGGATGGGAGTTGCTTCCAGTTGTGGGAGGAGGGTGGACGAGGGAAAGGTTGACTTAGCCCATGTCTTTGCAGAGCTCATCTCTTCTCCTTCCCCCCGCTGCTGGAAGTAGCTTATCCCTTATTGCCTACAAAGTGTCGAAAGGCAGCTAACACCTCCAGGCTGCTGCTGGCTGCAGACATAACACAGCTGCCTCCTGTCACTCGGCTACAGCGTGGGCAGGAAGGGGTTAAGCCCTAAGGATGCACTGTGCACCAGGGCCCAGAGAACCTGATTGCAGGGGCTTCAGCGAACCCAGCTCAGCAGAGAAGAATACCTAGGGGATGGAGCAGCCCCACACTCCCTGGGGGTAGGACCCAAGGGGGTGGGCAGGCAAAGAGGGTGCTAAGCCCCTGCCTGGGGGGCTGCTGTGGAGCCTTGAGGGTCAGGGCACAAACAGGCTGGAAATTGCTTCCCACCACCACTTCAGAGCTTAGCTGACAAGCAGAGAGGCTTCCCCGTGGCAGCACTCTGTGGGGCTTTGGCACATGCAGGGTTCGGCTCCTCCTGGCCAGTGCCCCGGGCCGGAGGGTCTTGGGCTTTCCTGGGGCACCAACCCAGCCAGAGGCAGTGGGGGAAGGAAGGAGCCTGACAACCAGGCTGTTGGTGAGCTGAGCACTCCGACCAGAGGCTGGTTCTCCGTGCAGTGCTGGGAGTGGGACGCACACCGCCTGAGACAATATGGAGGACAAACGGGGCTGGGGAAGGGGTGTGAAGGGGCACAGCAGGGAGAGGATAGCGAGAAGGGGAGTACGTAAAGGGACGGGGGGTGGGCAACAGAGGTGATACATAGCTGGCCACCGCCTGGTGCCTGCCTGCACTTACCAATCACCGCAGCTCGCAGTGCGCAGCCAGTGCTGGCTGGAAACAGGACGGGGGGGGGGGGGGGGGAAGGGGCCTGCTGGCCAAGAGACGGCATGCAGCAGGGGGCTGTGCTGACGGAGCAGCAGGAGGAGCAGCTGGCCCCATGCACTGTAGTTTCGCCACCAGCCTTGCACACCCACCCCCATCCTCGACAACTGGACCCTCTCACTCACCGCTGGTGGGTGGGCAGCTGGCGAGAAGAGATCCAGCCAGCAGCAGGACCCACCATTACTGACGGGGGGAGAGAGAAAATACAGGACATTTTGACGATTTTTAAGAAAGTCAGGACACCTGCAGGATGGCTTAAATATAGGACTATCCCCTTTAAAAACGGGGCATCTGGTCACCCTACATATGTGAAACTTATTTTGTTAGAATCAAGTTGGCATTTCATAGGTCTCATCATAGTGCCAGCGGTTTGGGATCTTATCAGAAAAAGCCATAATGGAGGGAGGATAAAGACTTTCTTTAAGCTACAAAAAGGTCTGCTTTTAGGTTCAGTAGCAAAACTGACAACTTAACTATCACATACTCAGTAACCATCCAGTCAGGACCAGCTCCAGGCACCAGCGAAGGAAGCAGGTGCTTGGGGCGGCCAATGGAAAGGGGCGGCATGTCTGGGTCTTCAGCAGCAATGCAGCGGCAGGTCCCTCAGTCCCTCTCTTCCTCTTTGAGCTGCTGCTGAAGTGCTGCCGAATTGCCGCCGATCAGCTTTATCTTTTTTTTTTTTTTCTCCTCTTTTCGCTTGGGGCAGCAAAAAGCTGGAGCCGGCCCTGCATCTAGTTGCTTTCTTTTGTTGCAAAAATATGTGGACAACAAAGTCTGGCTGTAAAATGAGCTATTCTGACGGCATCAAAGGTGATCTGTTCTGAAATGCTGCCATTTTCCTATTTCAGATTATATCATAGCAATTAAAGTCAGAGCCACATGGTGAGGCTCTTTGCTAATGTTCCAGACATATACAGTTTATTTCACTACAAAAGTTGTTTATGATGTTTTCTAACAAAGGCTGTCTTTTAAAAGAATCCGTATGTAACCACAGGCATAAAATTACCTCCCACACTTAATTGCAATGCAATTTGCTACGGTTTGTTTTATGCTGATAATCTTCATTTAAAGAAAAGAATCACAGCACACTTAACCATTCTGGCTTGGTTAGAATCATAGAAATATCAGGGTTGGAAGGGACCTCAGCAGGTCATCTAGTCCAACCCCCTGCTCAAAGCAGGACCAATCCCCAAATGGATCAGATTTTTGTCCCAGATCCCTACATGGCCCCCTCAAGGGCTGAACTCACAACCCTGGGTTTAGCAGGCCAATGCTCAAAACACTGAGCTATCCCTCCCTCCTGGGTTACATACAGTCTTGTGAAAAGAGTCAATCAATGCATCTTTTGTTAAAGCAGATTTTTATCTTTCACCTCAACAGCATGGATTATCCAGACAAGCAAAGCTGAATTACAGTCTGAAATTCACAACTTCTAACCTGCTATTAAGAAGGTATTTCCAGGGCAGACCTGGAGAAATTGCAGCAAGAGAGAGTAACCTCTGATCACATGCTTCATGTGGCAGCAAAGATCAGGCACAGCTGACAAAACTGATTTCCAGTGGAACTTGAAGTGCCTCCTGGCAGAAGTATTTTACCTTCCCTATAGCCATCTGAGCTGCAGCAGGTTTAAAAGAATAAAACTGCAGGAGGTTTCCAGTTCTATAATTGCTGCAATTAAAAAGTAAACATTTCCTCCCAGAATGCCTGTCATCTCCCCACAATATCACAATACAATCGATATAAGAATGTTTACTTTTTACTGTCAGCCACTGTCATATAAACTGGCTCTGGTCATATAAAGAAATGGGTGTACTTACCTTTTAAGTTTTATTATCTGAAAGGACTGTTAATTTTTCCAGGATATCTCATTACCCTGATGAATGAAGCTGAAATATCAGGAATGTACTTCCAAGTTAATGCCTTCACTGGGCTTTTTATTAATTAATTATTATTATATTATTAATGATATTGTTCCTCTTCCTACTTTGCATCTACTCACATTTATAATGAATGTGGTTTCCCTGGATATTACATGTGTCTCCAGGTGTGAAGCTTTCTATCACTAACTGCTAGGAGAAGAAAGATCAGCACAGATCTGTACGATGCCTGACCACAAGGCAAACCAGAATGAAAGGCAAAACACCTCTACCCCGATAGAACGCGGTCCTCGGGAGCCAAAAAATCTTACTGTGTTATAGGTGAAACCGCACTATATCGAACTTGCTTTGATCCACCTGAGTGTGCAGCCCCGCCCCCCCCGGAGTACTGCTTTACTGCGTTATATTCAAATTCATGTTATACTACAAATTTTCCAGCACAAATGATTAATGTGCAATTTAATTTGAAATAACTATGTAAATATCACCTTTAACTCAAGTTTATTCAGTCAGACCTGTTATATTCTAATTCCTTCCAGCTCATCAACAGAATCATTTATTAAGCTCCAATCAGCTACACCATCGAAAACAACAGGCTGAATGGGCATCAGAGGGCAGAATTTGCCCTGTAAAATCCTTAATATTGGTGAATGATGTGCAAGGAAGGAACACAGACTGACTCAAATCCCATCTGAGATCCACAGGGCTGGCAGTTGATAAAAAACAGTTACTCACCTTTGTAACTGTTGTTCTTCGAGATGTGTTCCTCATATCCATCCCAATTAGGTGTGCGCGCGCGCCGCGTGCACGATCAGAGAAATTTTCTACCCTAGCAACACCTGGTGGGTCAACTGTGGAGCCCCCTAGAGTGGTGCCTTCATGGCGCTGGATATATACCCCAGCCGACCCAGCGCCCCCTCAGTTCCTTCTTGCCAGCTACTCTGACAGAGGGGAAGGGGGGCGGGTTTAGAATGGATATGAGCAACACATCTCGAAGAACAACAGTTACAAAGGTGAGTAACCGTTTTTTCTTCTTCGAGTGCTTGCTCATATTGATTCCAATTAGGTGACTACCAAGCCTTACCTAGGCGGTGGGGTCGGAGAGAGACATCGCTGTGTGTAAAACCGCTGATCCGAATGCAGCATAGTCTCTGGACTGCTGTACTAGCGCATAGTGAGCAGCGAAGGTGTGTACCAATGACCAAACCGCTGCTTTACAAATATCCTGGATCGGGACATGAGCCAGGAAGGCAGTTGAGGAGGCTTGGGCCCTCGTAGAGTGGGCGGTGAGGCACGGCGTCGGGACACCGGCCAGGTCGTAGCAGGCACGAATGCAGGACGTAATCCAAGAGGAGAGACGTTGTGAGGAGACCGGTAAGCCCTTCATCCGGTCGGCCACTGCAACGAAGAGTTGTGTCGATTTCCTAAACGGCTTTGTACGCTCAATATAGAAAGCCAGGGCTCTGCGTACGTCCAAGGAGTGCATATGCTGGTCTTGATGGGTAGCGTGCGGCTTAGGATGGAAGACGGGAGAAATATATCCTGGTTCACATGAAAAGGTGAAACTACCTTGGGAAGAAAGGCAGGGTGGGGGGCGAAGCTGCACCTTGTCTTTAAGGAAAACTGTATATGGAGGCTCAGACGCAAGGGCCCTGATTTCAGAAACACGCCGTGCTGAAGTGATGGCTACAAGGAAGACTGTCTTCCAAGATAGGTACATGAGTGAGCAGGTAGCCAATGGCTCGAACGGGGGCCCTGTGAGCTTGGAGAGAACCAGGTTGAGATCCCACGCCGGAACAGGTTGGCGTTGCTGTGAGTACAGTCGCTCTAAGCCCTTAAGGAATCTAACAACCATTGGGTTAGAGAAGACCAAGGAAGCGGGTCCTCCTGGGTGGAACGCCGATATAGCGGCCAGGTGAACCCTGATTGAAGATATCGCCAAGCCCTACTGTTTCAGGGATAGGAGATATTCGAACACAAGGGGGATAGACGCCTGCAAGGGGGGGCGTGGCTCGCTGCCCGCACCAACAGGAGAAACGCTTCCATTTGGCTAAGTAGGTGGTCCGTGTAGAGGGCTTTCTACTTCCCAGCAGAATCTGTTGCATGGGATGCGAGCATTGCAGCTCTGTCCGATTCAGCCATGGACATCCATGCCGTGAGGTGGAGCGACTGCAGGTCGGGGTGACAGAGTCGGCCGTGGTCCTGAGAGATCAGATCTGGGCACAGAGGAAGCGTGATCGGTGTTTGAACCGATAGCTCCAGAAGCGTGGTGTACCAGTGCTGTCTTGGCCAAGCTGGAGCGACTAGAATCATACGTGCCTGGTCTCTGCGTAGCTTGAGCAGTACCCTGTGGACCAGTGGGAATGGAGGAAAAGCACAGAACAGCTGGTCCTTCCACGTTAGAAGGAAAGCGTCCGACAGGGAGCCCGGAGATTGCCCTTGTAGGGAGCAGAACGCGTGGCACTTCCTGTTGGCTCGAGATGCGAACAGGTCGACCTGGGGAAATCCTCACCTCTCGAAGACGGAATAGATTATGTCTGGACGAATTGACCACTCGTGTGTCTGGAAGGACCTGCTGAGACGGTCCGCTAGCGTGTTCTGGACTCCAGGGAGGAAAGATGCCGTGAGATGTATCGAGTGGATAATGCAGAACTCCCACAGGCGGATAGCCTCTAGGCATAGGAGAGACGATCGGGCTCCTCCTTGCTTGTTGATGTAGAACATGGCCATGGTGTTGTCGGTGAGGACTGACATGCAACGGCCATGTAGGAGACCGAGAAATGCCTGACAGGCTAGGCGCACCGCCATCAGCTCTCGAACATTGATCTGCAGAGCTACTTGGGATGCAGTCCACCGGCCCTGGGTATGGTGCTCCCCGAGGTGAGCGCCCCAACCTAGAGATGAAGCGTCGGTGACCAGGTGCGGGGAGGGTTGTGGGGCGTGAAACGGCACTCTTGCGCAAACCGCCTTGTGATCCAACCACCAGGGGAGAGAGGTCAAGACCGAGTTTGGAACCGTGACCACCATGTTCAGGTTGTTCCGATAAGGACGGTACACCGATGATACCCAGGCCTGAAGTGGGCGAAGCCGAAGTCTGGCATGCCTGGTTACGCAAGTACAAGAGGCCATGTGACCCACCAGGCCAAGGCACGTCCTTATTGTGGTAATCGGGAAGGCCTGGAGCCCTCGAATGATGCTTGTGATGGTGTGAAACCAATTGTCTGGTAGAAGAGCTCGGGCGAGTCTAGGACTGCCCCGATAAACTCTGGGTTGGCTCCAGAGTGGACTTCTCCTTGTTGAGTAGGATGCCTAACTCGTGGAATGTTTGTAGTATTATCTGGACGTAGGCTTGAACTTGCTCCCTGGTGCGGCCGCGCACCAGCCAATCGTCTAGATACGGGAACACCTGTATCCTTTGCCGACGAAGGTATACTGCAACGACAGCCATACATTTTGTGAACACTCTCGGAGCGGCAGACAAGCTGAAGGGAAGGACGGCAAATTGGTAGTGCATCTTGTTTACTACAAATCGAAGGAAGCGCCTGTGTGGGGGGTAGATTGCTATGTGAAAATATGTGTCCTTCATATCGAGGGTGGCGAACCAGTCTCCAGGATCCAGGGAAGGGATGATGGTCCCCAAAGAGACCATGCGGAACTTCAACTTTACTATGAATTTGTTGAGTCCGTGTAAGTCTAAAATGGGTTGCAGACCCCCTTTTGACTTGGGGATCAGGAAGTAGCGGGAATAAAACCCCCTGCCCCTTAACTCTGGTGGCACCTCCTCTATGGCTCCCATAGAAGAGAGGAGGCCAAAAACCTCCTGTATAAGGAGATGCTCGTGAGAAGGGTCCCTGAAGAGGGACGGGGGGGGGGGGGAGAGGGGAGGGGAGGAACGAAGAAAACTGTAGAGCGTATCCCCTCTCCACCATGCAAAGGACCCAACGGTCTGATGTTATGAGGGACCAAGCACGGTGGAAATGGGAGAGGCGATCCCAAAAGGAAGGAGATGGATCCTGGGTAGTGGCTGGGGCGCCATCCTCGAGCGCACCTTCAAAAGTTTTGTCTAGGACCTGAAGGTGGCCTAGGCAGGCCCTGGTTCTGACCAGGTTGAGGGGCGGTCAACCTTCGCCTACCACCTCGTCCCCGCCTTCTGGCGAAGTCCTGTCTCAGACGAGGCGGGGGAGGGTAGAACCTTTGAGGCTGGGGCCCTGGGACATGCATCCCCAGGGAGCGCATGATAGTTCGAGTCCTTGAGGCTCTGTAATCGAGAGTCCGTCTTCTCAGAGAACAACCCCTGGCCCTCGAAAGGTAAATCCTGCAGGGTCTGCTGCAGTTCTGGCGGCAAGCCCGAAACCTGAAGCCAGGAGACGCGTCGCATGGCGATGCCCGATGCTAGTGTCCTGGCGGCCGAGTCCGCTATGTCCAAGGAGGCTTGTAAGGAGGTCCTAACCACCTTCTGACCCTCCTCCACTAAGGCACCAAACTCCTCCCTTGAGTCCTGGGAAACCAACTCTTTGAATTTACCCATGGAGTTCCATGAGTTGTAACTGTAGCGGCTCAAGAGCGCCTGTTGGTTCGCGGCTCTGAGCTGCAGACCCCCCGCCAAGTACACCTTACGCCCGAACAAATCGAAGCTCTTAGCGTCCTTCGATTTGCGCACTGCGGCCTGCTGGCCATGACGCTCTCTTGCGTTCACCGAAGACACAACCAGTGAGCACAGTGGAGGATGGGTATACAGGTACTCATAGTCCTTGGAGGGGACGAAGTACTTCCACCCACAGCCAGCGGGGTAGAGAGGAACGGAGGCAGGGGTTTGCCATATGGTAGTGGCATTAGCCTGAATCGTCCGAATCAGTGGTAATGCCACCCGGGATGGGGCATCAGCAGACAGGATGCTCACCACCGGGTCCTGCACCTCTACTATCTCCTCCGCCTGGAGGTCCATATTACGCGCCACCCTACGTAATAGGTCCTGGTGGGCACGAAGATCTATTGGGGGCAGGCCCGAGGCTGTTGTGCCCGCCACCGCCTCATCCAGGGAAGATGAGGAGGATGCCTCCGGGGGCAAGGGGTCTAAAGAGGGGTCCTGTTCTAAGGGTCCCTGAAGCGGAGGATCCCCTGCCCCGGGGTCCATGGCCTGAGGTGGTGTAGGCACGGGAGCCTCCATGTCCCCTGGGGGTGCGGGAGATGGTGGCCTCCGGGACTCTGGGTTCAGAGCGTGCCGAGCGAGAGGCTGATGGTGGAGCCCCTTGCGCCTAGTGATATGCCCAGGGGTCCAGAAAGACCAATGCGTAGGGTCCTGCGCAGGGTCCTCTGTCCCCTCCTGCCAGTGACCCAAGTCAGCAGCAGCCTGACTCTGAGGAGGGTATGCTGATCGCGAAGCCCCGTCGGAGGAGCGAGACGCTGATCTCGAAGGCCAAGGCGGTGCTGAACGCGGCTGAATGGGCTCAGTGTGATACGGTGCCGATCCGCAGGCGATTGGTTTCTGAGCGGTGCCGGTGAGCGGTACCGTGATCGGGATCGGTACCGCTGGCCATGTTGGTGCCGAGACCCGGATCTGGACCAAGACGAGGACGACCGCCTGTAGACGTGGTACCGGGAGCGGCCCCTCGAACTGGAGCGGCCTCGTACCGGTGCCGAGAACTACATCGTGACTCTGATCGGTACTGATGATCCTGACGGTGCCGAGACGTAGATCGGTGCCGTGAAGAGGAGCTAGGCCGCGAGTACAACCGGTGCCGGGGTGAAAGTTGGCGCCGGGACTGTGAGCGGCGTCGGGACCTGCTCCGAGACCTGGAGTGGTGCCGCGAGTCCATGCTTGGAGACGGCGGGCGTACCAGGGCAGGCTTGCCTCTGGATTGCACTGTGCGAGGAGCGGGCGGTGCCGCGGGTTGAGATGGAGCCGATAAGGTCTTTTGCCGTCGCAAAGGTCTCCGGAGTCGACGGGAGACAGGGCTCCACCACTGATCGAGGTGGTAAGCCAGTTCGCACCGGACTCAACGGCCCCGGTGCAGGAGTGAACGGTGTAGCCGATATCTGCGACTTCTGGCGCTCTAAAGTCGGACGCGGCTCTACCACTGGTACCGGGGGAGCCGGCGTCTGCAGGACAGCAGTCCCCTGCGTCTTGCGGGATTTCTTATGCCCTGGAGACAGGGAACGGCGCCGGGGCCCTTGTGGCGGCCGCGGTGCCGAAGGAGGCCAGTGCCGTGAGGCCTTATCCGCGTCTGCTCGCAGTGTAGTACCGGTCGGTGCCGCAGGGGCGCTGCGCACCGAGGCGCTCGGTGCCAGAACTTGGCGCGCCGAGGGAGGATCTGGGCTAAGTGCTGCCTCCATGAGGAGCTGCCTAAGCCTAAAGTCCTGCTCCTTTTTGGTCCTCGGTCTGAAAGCCTTACAGATCTTGCACTTTTCTGTCCGGTGGGACTCTCCTAGACACTTCAGACACGGGTCGTGTGGATCTCCCGTTGGCATAGGCTTAGCACAGGACGCGCACGGCTTAAAGCCAGGAGCCTTGGGCATGAGCCCGGCTATGCACCGGGGGGAAAAGGGGGAGAAGAAGCCCCCTTAACCCCCGCTAACTATTTACAACTATTTAACAATCTAAAGACTATACAACAACTATAACTACAACTATCTACAAGAATTGACAGGATAAGCTAGGGAGAGTGGAGAACAGCTATGCCGCGCTCCACAGTTCCAATGACCGTCAGGGGCGGTAAGAAGGAACTGAGGGGGTGCTGGGTTGGCTGGGGTATATATGCAGCGCCATGAAGGTGCCACTCCAGGGGGCTCCACAGCCGACCCACCGGGTGTTGCTAGGGTTGAAAATTTCTCCGACGATCGTGCACGCAGCGCGCGCACACCTAATTGGAATAGATATGAGCAAGCACTTGAAGAAAAATATTTTTTACGTGTAAACTGAGCACATTTATTCTAGAGTCACTAAGATACAAACACACATTGCCACTTCTAGGGAATCACTTTCAGAGCTCACTTCTAGACCAGTAGTTTGTTTTTATATCTATCTATCTATAAAATCATCTTGGAGTCAGAAGCATTTATCATTTTTTACCACTGCAGCAGAATGGAGGACCTGACTGGTTCAGCCACCGAAGAGAAATCAGTTCATTTTCATGCCAATACTTTAAAAAGTCAAATTAACAATAGTAATCAAGGGTTTATAGTCCCCCCTAATAGATTAACCCTAAATAGCCTAGCATGCTGCTAATCTCATGACTTGGCTGCTACAGCAGCCATGTTAAATATTCATCATAACTAAGGCTATGATTTGGTCATGGAATCCGTGACTTCCGCAGACCTGTGACTTTAGCCCACAGCTGCTGGGAGCTCCAGGGTATCCCCACCTCCTGTGGTGGCCTGGAGCTTTAGGGTATCCCTGCCGCCACCGGCGGGGGGTGGGGGAGAAATCACCCGGCAGCTCCCCATTGGCTGGGAGTTTTGGGGTACCCCAACCACCGAGGGCAGTGCGGGGGAATCCCCCGGCAGCCGCCCAGCCTCCGCGAACAGTGGTAAGATCCCCCGCAGCCACTGGGCAGGGGCCACAGCTCTCAGTCATAGCAGGGCAGGGTGCTGGACCCTCCTCCCTGTTTTGTCATGGACATTTTTAGGAAGGGTCAGGTAGAGGTCATGGTTTCCGTGAATTTTTGTTAATTGCCCGTGACGTGTGACTTTTACTAAAAACGTTCATTACAAAATCGTAGCCTTAATCATAACAGCTACTGAAGCTGAAGACACATGGAATATTCAGTTAAAAGTTAAAATGGGATAAAAACTAGTAGCTGCAGCATATAGTGGAAGGCGTTTAACTCTGCTGCAAGCTGCCTGGGATGGTTTTCAGATAGAAATCTCTAAGGTCTCCATAGGGCTTACCATGGAAACAACAGGAACAAGTAATTGTCTCCAAAAATCAAGTGTCATGCATAGGTCATCAGTGCTAGTTACTTACTGGTTTGGGGTTGACTTCAGTGGAAATGAGTTTTAAGAGGCAGTTGAGGAGTCTTTGTTTGTGAAAGATGGAAGATGTGGGGACAGCACTGGGTTCGGATGTTTCCTCCCTGGAATCCTGGGTTTCTGGCCCTAACACAGCTCGCCAGTCATATTCCAGCTGCAGCTTGTTTGGCTTGCCCATCATGAGGTAAACCTCAGCCAACGTAAGGCTCTCAGAGTTTCGTAGACTCCATCCCTCCTCTCTGACCTGTTGAGCAAGTCGGCTCGGGTCATCCTTGAGAGGCTTTGCAGAAGATTGTCCCGGAGGTGAATGCAGAAATGAAGAGCTCAGCTTCTCTTGAGTCTCCTCCACTACTGCATCTTGTAAAACCTTAGTAAAAGCATCAGCCTGTGGTCCCTGGCTGTGGCTAGCTTCTATCCTACCTCTTGCCATCTGTGCAGAGCAGGGGTCAGCTGCCTCTGTACTCTCAGCTGGAAGAGCCACAGGAGAGGCACTCCCAGCTGAGGGACCAGGATCTTTCCCTTGCAGTTTGTCTGTGCAAAAACATTTCTCTGGGACAATCAGATCTTGACAGGACTTCATATACCGAGGGAATGGATCGAGCAGAGAGAGTTCCTCCAGGTCAGGGATCTTGCTGCAAACACAAGCTGTATTGCATGATGGTAGCTTGGTTGCTTGGTCACTGGCCAGGGCCTCCTCGCCCTCGGTGCAGAAAACCACGGGGATCGGCTTCTCCAGACTCCCTCCCGGGTCCTGAAGTCCAGAAGGTGGTTTTTCGAGAGAGTTTGTGATGCTGAGATCAGGGGGGCCTTCTGTCAGGCCACTCTCTGGGGAGACATCTCCAGGGCTTGCAGAGACTTCCGCTATGGGCTGAGAGGTTCTGCCTGGCTCTACAGTGCTCTCGGTCCTTCCGCCACTCTTACCCTCTGATCCCCGAGGGTACTTCAGCTGCCCTCTGGCTGTCCCCTGACCACTCTGTATGCCTAGGATTTGAGCAGGAGGCAATAAGTGAGAGTCCTTTGTGTTCTGTTTGCATTTGCCAGTTTCCTGCCAATGCACTGTGCAGAAAGCCTTGGAGTGAACTACTCTGGCCACCTCAGGGAGAGGGATGAGAGTACAGTTCTCTCCTGGGAAGAGATGAAGCACCACTTTCTCCTGTGAGAGGCTGCCTCTTGCTTCTGAATCTCTGGAGTCCTGAAGCTGCTGTTCCTCTAGTGTTTGACGCTAAATATACTTTGTCAAAGATTACAACCATCTTACATTATGCAGATTAGCTGCAGCATCAGCCACAGATACCCCTAAAAAGAACATCTGGCCGCCCAATTTGCAGTTTAAGAAATTAATAAACAGCTCTCCATTCAGGAGAAATGTGTATGTTCTGTAATCAGGAATTATGCCTTTACATGTTGAGAAGGGAATATGCCCAAGACCACAATTTTTCCATGAACAGCAAGCTGATACTACATTCTAGAACAAGGTCATTGGTCTCAGCTTCACTTACAGATTTATAGTTTAAGGTCAGCAGGAACAATTCTGATTATTTAGTCTGACCTTGATAACACAGACTATAGGACTTACCTGAATTAATTCCTGTTTGAATTAGAGTACGTCTTGTAGAAAAACATCCAACCTTGATTTAAAAATTGCCGGCAATTGAGAACCCATTGGATCTTGTTATATCCTTGTCTGCTAGACTGAAGAGCCCTCTACTATCACATTTCTGTTCTTCACGTAGGTAGTTACAGACTGATCAAATCACCGCTTAACCTTCTCTTTGATAAGCTAAATATATTGGGCTCCTTAACTCTATCACTATAAGGCATGTTTTGACCATTCTTTAATCATTTTTGTGGCTCTTCTCTGAACCCTCCCCAATTTAAAAACACTCTTGTGCAGGAGACTAGAAATTCCATGGCAACTTTGTAGTCCATTTTTATACCAAAATCAGTGAAAACTTCCCTTTTTTAATTTAAACAAAGTCAGTACAGTAGCCCCATGTTATATATTTTCATCTTGGTATCTGTCTCCACATGCAAGGTGCTACTCTGCAGCTGCTGCAAGGCTTACAAGTTAAAGGCTTACAAGTTGAAGAAAAAATAAACTAACAGAAGCGTGAAAGAGCTAGGAAGAAGAGAATAGTTGGCATCTTACAAGTGTTTTTACTAAATTACAAAGATTAAAGTTTAGAGGTAGGGATATTAAAAAATACATCTTTGTAACAAGCGCTGGGGCTTTGTGATGGGTTAACGAGGGCCTGAGAGGTTAACTGGTGTCACCTGTGAGAGGGAGAGCCAGGGTTAGTTAAGAGCGAAGCTCAACTGGGAAAGACTGGGATTGCAATATAAAGGTAGGAGGCTGAAAGCAGAAGGGAGGAGCAGAGAAAGAGTTGCAGTCACACCCTAGGAAGTCAACCGAGACAAAGGAAGAAGTCCAGGAAGAGGATAAGCCCTGAGATCCTGGAGCAAGGAGTCTGGCAAGAGGCTATGAGGAGGTGAAGTAGCCACAGGGAGTACAGAAGGCATCCATGGTAAATCCAGAAAAAGGCAAGAAAGAGAGGCTGTGTAGGAAACTCCTCAGGAAACAGCAACAGGGATTGGTGCTGAGCAGACCCGGACTGCTGGTTATAAGGTCCCTAGGCCAGAACATTGTAGTGGGTAGGCTTGGATTTCCCTGACACCACTGGTATAATGGCACTGAGCCCCAAGTTGGAGTTGAACACTGTCCAGAGAAGGCATTTGGATGTAGAACTGATGAATGAAATTGTTTTTAATTGTTCACTTTATTAATGTAACTTCATAAGTAAAGTTTTATGAATGAAACAATATTCATTCATAAAACCGGTTACCCCAATAACTGGCTAATTAACAGTTAAGATGCTTGTTAAACGCCATAGCTGTTCAGTCAGCTGCCTTTGTAAGTTTCACTATCAATCCAACTCCTGCTTAAATCACTGAGGCTTGGTCTACACTCACCCCCCAAATCGAACTAAGGTACGCAACTTCAGCTACGTGAATAACGTAGCTGAAGTTCGAAGTACCTTACTTCGATCTTACCTCGGTCCACACGAGGCAGGCAGGCTCCCCCGTCGACTCCGCGGTACTCCTCTCGTCTAGCTGGAGTACCGCAGTCGACGGCGAGCACTTCCGGGTTCGACTTATCGCGTCCAGACAAGACGCGATAAGTCAAACCCAGAACTTCGATTGCCAGCCGCCGAACTAGCGGCTGGGTGTAGACATACCCTGAGACTTGCACTGTTTCAGTATTGTAACTTCTGTTCACCATTTATTACACTTGCCTACAGTGTAACTTCTGTTCATTGTTTGCCATCCATTATGCTTGTCTATATTGTAACTTCTCCTTCAGTGTTTGCCATATTGTAATTCAAACCCCATTTTAAAACGCTTACTCCATTTTGTAAGGGCTTGCTGCAACCTTCATTTTTGCAAACCCTGCTGTAATCTTATTAGTTTAGTTTAGATGTGTGAATGAGGTATGTATGGATGATAGAATCAACCTCCAGCCCCAGCCTGTCCTGATTAAATAAAGTTCAAACACCAACGGCTGAAAATGCAGACAAGAGCCCTAACAAAGTAAGAAGAATCCACCCTAAAAAGAAAAGGTACAATAGAAGGAAGATCAAAGCCCGGTCCAAGGCTGAAAGTCAGGTCATCAATTGATGGATGATCAATCACCAAACCTGAAGGCAGCGTGACACAGCAAGACCTATAAACTCTGAATTCAAACTAAGCCTACAAAAAGGATGGGTGAGATGGAAAACTTTGGAGGAGGGTAACATTCTGCTGCCAACATGGAAGGGTATCGGTGCATGCCCAACAGAGACCCAGCTCGTCATTGTGCCCGGCTTTCCTGACCAGTTACCGCCACAAGCTACGAACCCAAGCTGCAAACTCAAGCCACAGACTCAAGCAGGACTGGTAACTATGCAGCAGCTGCAGAACATCTGATGGATGTGTGTGTGTATAGGTATTAGGTATAATGTGTGTGTAAGGATTAAGATATTCGTTATTGGTCATAAATCAAATTATCATAATAAATGTGGCATCTTTATCTTGTCCCCTTTAATAAGATCCTGCTAGTTTTTATTGGTATAACACACTGAGCCCCAAGCTGGAGTTGAACACTGTCCAGAGAAGACATTTGGACAGTGGTCCTGTTAGACTGTCACCTCAGAAAGGGTGGTCTAAATGAGGACATACCTGGACAGTCAACTTACTAGAAAAGGGCCATCCAATGCCCTGAGAGCTACTTTCCTAGATCTAGACATGAAGTGGTGCACTAGCAGTGACCGGGAACCTTGTTACAAGGACTGTACAAGAGAAAGTTGCTCACCTTGTGCAATAACAATGGTTCTTCGACATGTAGCTCCCTATGGGTGCTCCACTGTAGGCATACCTTCGCCCCTAATTGGAGATTTTAGGTAGCAGTGTCAGTTGGCCTGCACATGCACTCTCCCTCCCTCGTTGTTGGCCTCAAGACTATCTAGTGCTGCACGGGCAAATTGCCCCCAGTTCCTTCTCTACCACAGAGTGCCACATAGAGAACTCTGAAGTAGAGGAG
Source organism: Malaclemys terrapin pileata (assembly GCF_027887155.1). Taxonomy (NCBI): domain Eukaryota; kingdom Metazoa; phylum Chordata; order Testudines; family Emydidae; genus Malaclemys; species Malaclemys terrapin. Next base: position 48,774,062 of record NC_071514.1, read on the forward strand.
AGGATGACGGGTTATGGAGCACCCATAGAGACAAACATCTCAAAGAACCATTGCTGCTGCACAAGGTGAGTAACTTCCTCTTCTTTTTCTTCAATTAGTATCCCTATGAGCTAAGTTCCCTCTAAGCTGTGCGGCCAGTCGGCCGCCCAGCAAGCTATCAAGTGCTGTGCACGGCAGGTGTCCCTCCGCCCACTGTGTGCTGCTCCTGCCCTTTGCCCTGGAGCTGCTCCCCGAAGCCTCCTACTTGCTATGCAGAGTGGGGTGGGAAGCGGGGTGCTGATGGCAGGGTGTGCCCCTCCCCCCACCCCTGTACCCAAACTCTGCAGAGCCGGGATAGGGAGGGGAACGCGACAGGGCTCAGGAATGGGATGGAGGGAGCTTGCTGGTGGCTGCTGTGGTGGCTGCTTTGAATGCAGATCTACTTAAAAGGGCAACGTACAGCAGCAAATCATAGGGCTGAAGAGAAACAGCGCTCAGGGTTTTAGTGAGGCTCCATTTTGCCATCATCTGAAATTCTGCACTTTAATTAAAGTAATCCCTGAGTTTCTATATTTTTCCATTTTGTATACAGAGTAATAATACTGTAAATTGATGTGTAAACACTAGAATGACAGTAACCTCCACAGCGCTGCCTCTGGTGGAGAGAGAAGGGCTAGCTCCTCTGCAGAGTAAGGAAAAAAGGGCTCCTTTCAGTGAGGAATGCGGTCTGGGAAATGTGTTCTCCCACCCTGGATCCATGTTGCCTGGGACTGGGGCAATGGCCTGACTTCTCTATCGGCATGCAGCTCCATGTCAGAGCTGTCAGCCAGGACTCCACACTTAGTGTGTACAGATACTTTAAGTTTTAGTCCCCTGACTAAGAATGGGAGGAAGCCACTCCACTTCTGCCAGAACTCAAGGACATACTGTATATATACACATACTTCTTCCTGAATATCATCCTCCTGTGCCAGTGCATACACACTGGGACTTTAAGGAAAACCACCATATAGCATGAGAGTTAGCAATATTGATTATCTGAAGAATGCCCCAGAGCAGCTGCAGTCCACTGGGGAGTCCTGCCAGGCTGTGGACGTACTTAGAGGGGAAACGCATGTCTGTCTTGCGCACACGCATGTGCGCACACACACACACTATCTGTGTCACACACACACACTTTCACACTCACCTCTTCACATACTTTGATTATTGTTGGTGGTGTTATTTCTTGATACTTCCTGCAATGCACATATATTCTCTGTAATTTTAGGCTTTCAAAGTGCTATTATTTGAGTTTTTTGGCTGGTCTATGCATTTCATAATTTTTATTTCTCTCTTATGCTTAAATTTAATTCTTTGAGTAGTGAGTTCTAAAATGCCTAACCTGTCCTGGCTGAAGTAATTACCCCTATGGTAACTTTTTAAAAATATATATTATATCTAGGTTTTGTTTCTACTGGTGGCGCACATCCGCACATTACCTCAATAGTTTGGTGCACGTAACAAAATTCATTCCACACATGGATGGAAAAAATTAGAGGGAACATTGCCTATGGATGCTCCACTGTAGATGACTTCACAGCAGTATCCCCCCGGGGGGCTGGATTTCAGAGTGGAGTCTGTTATGGCAGAGAGTATGCTGGAGCCAAAGATGGAATGGGAGGCTGAGGCTCTCACGAAACATTGTGCAATCATGGAAGTGTGGGCAGAGGCCCAAGTTGCTGCTCTGCAAATTTCCAAGACAGGGACATCTTTAAGGAATGTGACCAAGGTAGAGATTGACTTCTTGGAGTGCACACAGACTCCAGAGGGAGGCAGCAGGTTGCGCCCCTGATGCCAGTGATTAATATATTAATGGTGCACTTTTATGGGATGTGCGATTCTTCCAGACACTTTAAAACAGTAAGAGTGCCCATATGTTACTAAGATTGCAGGAGAGAAACCTCTTGAAACTGGGGGAACCGGGCATGCCCCCAGGGGGGTGGGTTTATCACCCTGCAAAAGTGAGGAATGCAGAAGAAAGTTGGTTCTTCTCCCCCCTCCCCCTTTTAAAAAAAAAAAAAAAAAAAAAAAAAAAACGGAGAGGACAGAAAGTCTAAAACTACTAAACGCCCTGGGAGGGGGGAATCCCCTGAGAAAAGGCGGGAAACATGAAATAAACATGGGTTGTTTTTTTTAAATCTCAATGGGGTAAACGGAAACTATAGCTATTAAGGGAAACAAAAGGACTAAAACTACTACTACTTATGCTAATGACACAGAGAAAGAAGAGACAACTGCTCGCTCTGTTTGAGACCAAAGGCGGTCGAGAAGGAACTGGGGGTGATTTGCCTGCGCAGTGCTAGACAGATTTGAGGCAGACCATGAGGGAGGAAGAACGCATGTGCAGGTGAACAGACACTGCTACAATCTCTGATTAGGGGCTCAGACACACCTACAGTGGAGCACCCATAGGGATACTACCCAAAAAAGAATATACAAATATGCCACACGTGGCAGCAGTACAAGCTTCCAGCCAACTGTCCAACTAACAAACAGTCTCACAAGACCATGATTAAGGAATATCTAAGAGCAAGGTGCTAGATCAGTCCTCCTTGGCCTCTTTGCTGAGGCAGCCAACCGAAGGGCCAATCATCATGATGAATTTTGTAATGTGAACATCCATCTATGAGCAATTGGACTGAGCCCACTGGAAAAAAAAAATGGTGAGCTTCATTTAAAATCAAATATATTTTTCCTGGGAATTCAGGATAGAAGAGCTGAAGGAAAGGGAGAATGCTTCTAGATTCCTGCTAGAGATTTCTTCACTTCACCAGCTCTGAGATATTGGCATCTTACCTTTAGTAAACAGGGGACTGGTGTTCCTTTAATGGAGATTTGTGTGTGAGAGAAAACAGGGAGGTTAGAATAGCGAGAGAATTGCCCTGAACATGGTACACAAAGCAGACTAACAGTTTTGCTCTAAACAGAAAAAGGATACAATGCGCACTTCATGGAGAGCCCACTTCTGTTTCAGGAACTCAATGAGGCTGGAGACCTTCCGATGTAACTCCACTATCATCCTGCACAAGAGATAAACAATGCAAGAGAACTGAGAACTCAGTCAGCAGAAACTCAAAGCACAATCTGCTCCCAAAACAGAATCAAGGAGAGAAATTGGACTAGCACAGTGTGAACTAGGAGCAGAGACTGCAGCAATGTACACACTATGCAGAGTTATCCATGCACCTACCCCTGTCTTACTGTAACCCCCATGAGAAACAGGAGGCAGTTATAATGCACAACACTAACATGTAGGTAACTCATGATTTCTGAGTAAACTCAAAATTCTCTGAGATATATATTGCAGAGGTGACTTGGGCTCTCAGTTTCTCCTGGAAAAAAGAGAAGAGGAGGGGAACGTTAGCTATGACTCTTAGCAAGTAGAACATGAAACTACAATACCAAGGATGGTAAGGAGGATAAAATTGGGATAAAATTTTTGTTTTCTTCCCTTGTCCTCAAAATGTCTGGCCTCTATCACATGATGGAGGATAAATCCTACCCTAAAATACTAACTCTCTCCCCCCCTCCGCCACCTTATGGCATTTGGTTATTATTTCTGAATTCTTCATTGAGGAAATGAAAGTTACACTGACCAAGGTCCAGGACTTGTTATACTCAGTCCTGGACTAGTGCTAAGAAAGTGCTGGGCAGCATTAGAGTGATATCATGAACTCCCAAAAGAATGCTGTATATCCCTGGAAATCTAGAAATCTTTGCTTTTCATCAGTATGTAGCAATTGCCATGTCCAGAATCACAGAAACCTATCATTTCAACTGCTATTTTGCTTCTTTGTCCTCCCTCTCAACACACTAAATCCAATACATCTTAACTAGAGCTAGTGCCACAAGCCAGTGATCCACCTGGATCCCCTCAACAATTAATGCTTTGTGTCATCTATGCTATCTAACTAACTTCAGTAGTTCAGGAGAGAAGCTGGTAAAGTCATACATGAACCAAAATAAGGGGATTTAAAGCAGAATGGTAATCAGAATGATATTTTAAAGTCTGATATCACATGACCCACTAGAGAGGTGGTTCTCAACCAAGGGTATGTATACCCCCGGGGATAGGCAGAAGTCTTCCAGGGGGTATATCAACTCATCTAGATGATTGTCTAATTTTACAACAGATTACATAAAAAGCACTAGCAAAGTCAGTACAAACTAAAATTTTATATAGACAAAATGAGAAAGTAAGCAATTTTTCAGTAATAGCATGTTGTGACACTTGTATTTTTATGTCTGATTTTATAAAGAAATTGTTTAAGTGAGGTGAGACTTGGGGATACACAAGACAAATCAGACTCCTGAAAGAGGTACAGTAGTCTGGAAAGGTTGAGAATCACTGCACTAGAGTCAAGCATTTTGTCAGACAAGTACAAATGCTTTCAGGATCAGCAAATTTAAACATGCTGGTCCTGGACTGGTGATTAGATTCATAGATTCATAGATTCATAGATTCTAGGACTGGAAGGGACCTCGAGAGGTCATCGAGTCCAGTCCCCTGCCCGCATGGCAGGACCAAATACTGCCTAGACCATCCCTAGTAGACATTTATCTAACCTACCCTTAAATATCTCCAGAGACGGAGATTCCACAACCTCCCTAGGCAATTTGTTCCAGTGTTTAACCACCCTGACAGTTAGGAACTTTTTCCTAATGTCCAATCTAGACCTCCCTTGCTGCAGTTTAAACCCATTGTTTCTGGTTCTATCCTTAGAGGCTAAGGTGAACAAGTTCTCTCCCTCCTCCTTATGACACCCTTTTATATACCTGAAAACTGCTATCATGTCCCCTCTCAGTCTTCTCTTTTCCAAACTAAACAAACCCAATTCTTTCAGCCTTCCTTCATAGGTCATGTTCTCAAGACCTTTAATCATTCTTGTTGCTCTTCTTTGGACCCTTTCCAGTTTCTCCACATCTTTTTTAAAATGCGGCGCCCAGAACTGGACACAATACTCCAGCTGAGGCCTAACCAGAGCAGAGTAGAGCGGAAGAATGACTTCTCGTGTCTTGCTCACAACACACCTGTTAATGCATCCCAGAATCATGTTTGCTTTTTTTGCAACAGCATCACACTGTTGACTCATATTTAGCTTGTGGTCCACTATAACCCCTAGATCCCTTTCTGCCGTACTCCTTCCTAGACAGTCTTTTCCCATTCTGTATGTGTGAAATTGATTTTTCCTTCCTAAGTGGAGCACTTTGCATTTGTCTTTGTTAAACTTCATCCTGTTTAACTCAGACCATTTCTCCAATTTGTCCAGATCATTTTGAATTATGACCCTGTCCTCCAAAGTAGTTGCAATCCCTCCCAGTTTGGTATCATCCGCAAACTTAATAAGCGTACTTTCTATGCCAATATCTAAGTCGTTGATGAAGATATTGAACAGAGCCGGTCCCAAAACAGACCCCTGCGGTACCCCACTCGTTACGCCTTTCCAGCAGGATTGGGAACCATTAATAACAACTCTCTGAGTACGATTATCCAGCCAGTTATGCACCCACCTTATAGTAGCCCCATCTAATTTGTATTTGCCTAGTTTATCGATAAGAATATCATGCGAGACCGTATCAAATGCCTTACTAAAGTCTAGGTATACCACATCCACCGCTTCACCCTTATCCACAAGGCTCGTTATCCTATCAAAGAAAGCTATCAGATTGGTTTGACATGATTTGTTCTTCACAAATCCATGCTGGCTATTCCCTATCACCTTACCACCTTCCAAGTGTTGGCAGATGATTTCCTTAATTACTTGCTCCATTATCTTCCCTGGCACAGAAGTTAAACTAACTGGTCTGTAGTTACCTGGGTTGTTTTTAGTTCCCTTTTTATAGATGGGCACTATATTTGCCCTTTTCCAGTCTTCTGGAATCTCTCCCGTCTCCCATGACTTTCCAAAGATAATAGCTAGAGGCTCAGATACCTCCTCTATTAGCTCCTTGAGTATTCTAGGATGCATTTCATCAGGCCCGGGTGACTTGCAGGCATCTAACTTTTCTAAGTGATTTTTAACTTGTTCTTTTTTTATTTTATCCGCTAAACCTACCCCCTTCCCATTAGCATTCACTATGTTAGGCATTCCTTCAGACTTCTCGGTGAAGACCGAAACAAAGAAGTCATTAAGCATCTCTGCCATTTCCAAGTTTCCTGTTACTGTTTCTCCCTCTTCACTAAGCAGTGGGCCTACCCTGTCTTTGGTCTTCCTCTTGCTTCTAATGTATTGATAAAAAGTCTTCTTGTTTCCTTTTATTCCCGTAGCTAGTTTGAGCTCATTTTGTGCCTTTGCCTTTCTAATCTTGCCCCTGCATTCCTGTGTTGTTTGCCTATATTCATCCTTTGTAATCTGTCCTAGTTTCCATTTTTTATATGACTCCTTTTTATTTTTTAGATCGTGCAAGATCTCGTGGTTAAGCCAAGGTGGTCTTTTGCCACATTTTCTATCTTTCCTAACCAGCAGAATAGCTTGCTTTTGGGCCCTTAATAGTGTCCCTTTGAAAAACTGCCAACTCTCCTCAGTTGTTTTTCCCCTCAGTCTTGATTCCCATGGGACCTTACCTATCAGCTCTCTGAGCTTCCCAAAATCTGCCTTCCTGAAATCCATTGTCTCTATTTTGCTGTTCTCCCTTCTACCCTTCCTTAGAATTGCAAAGTCTATGATTTCATGATCACTTTCACCCAGGCTGCCTTCTACTTTCACATTCTCAACGAGTTCCTCCCTATTTGTTAAAATCAAGTCTAGAACAGCTTCCCCCCTAGTAGCTTTTTTGATTTAACGCTCTGCAACCCTATTTGCAAATAGAATGCCACAGGCACCAGGAGAGGACAAATCCTCAAATGAGAGGGAATGAAGTTGGAAAGGTGCCCTGTACCACACCTGTACATTTCCTCCCTTCATTTTCAACATATAAGATCCATCTTGCCCTTGGTTACCTGAGCCGTGGGTTCTGGGCAAGGCTCTGCACCCGAGCCCATGCATGATTATTTCGTGGCTGTAACTCCACGGGGACCCTCAGAGGAAGACGTACTGGCTTCTGATCCTCCTCATCACTAATGCCTAAAGGAAGAAGGAGAGCAAAACAATGGGTCAAAGCAGACAGGTGTTCCTGACACATGCAACTCTGTCAGAGATGCAGCTAAATATTCAGGCAGATGAATTAAAAATTGTAGGTGGGGAAAGCATTATAAGAGCATTTGGGCAGCTCAAATTCACCAGTGGAGCCTACTTCCTCAGATTACCTCCAGTTCTGATGCACCAATGTTATCTTTGGACACTGCAATTGCACTAGAGCTGACAGTTGATTAAGCAGTGCTATGTCAAAACACAGATGGCTAGGAACTGACAAGTATAATTGTTCAGATCTTTAAATTGCATTTAATATTGCTCGCTGATGAAAGTGTGCTTTGTATTGAGGTGGAAAGAGTAAAGAAGATCTGAAATGTTCAGTGCTAAGCAACATGCAGCTGTTCATTTGCTGGCACTAGGATGAAGACAGCCATCCACAAGTACAGAACAGCCTGAGTAAAGGTCTGCTTGTGCCTAATTTTTAAGCCTGAACTGGTTTTGAACTGGACCCAAGACCACCCAACCCAACCGTAATAGAGTCATTAACTGACCCTTCCCCCCCAACCTGAGTCAGTGCCGCCACCTCCTGCCTGTAGGGTCGGCACGTTGGCAGCTGCATGCAGTGACTGCATGCCTTACTCCTATCAGCTACCGTCCCCGCTGCGCTGTGCACACACTGCGGAGTGAGAGGCACTGCAACTCCTTGGCGCACACCTAGTACAGCGAGGTGGTGGCAGCTGGCAAGAGTGTGACATGCAAGCCACTGCACTGACCCCATGGGCAGGAGAAGGAGAGATCCTGAGTGGGTCAGGTTGTTTTCTGACCCGACCAAAACCTTACACATAGTCTGGTCCTGTCAGGTTCAAGTCGGGTTGCAGGCTCTAAGCCCGAGATGCAAAGCAAAAAGGATTTTCTCCAACGTAGCAACTTCTTTTCCAATTTCTCTATTTGCATGGTACTTTAGCAGCCAGCATCAGATCTCAAGATCTATAGAAGTGGATTTTTCTCAAAGTTGTATCACTGGTGATGCAAATGAATGGGGCAACTAGAGAACAGGAACATCCAGTGCCCCAAAAGAACCTGAGATAGCATGAATTCCCTTGCCAGAGAGGCATACACCAAAGAAACCCCACTGCCACTCACACTCTCCTGATCATCTGTTACAACTCTTTCCCATTTCAGCTTCTCTTACGTACCATCTGGGTCACAAAGTTTCTTCAGTGCCCTGCACATTGGAGCTTTGATCCGAAGGTTTCTCCCTTTGTAGCGAACAGTCGTGGCCCTAAGTAGATTTGAAAGAGAAATATTTATAGGCACTATGACTAAAGCAACATATATATAGTTCAGTAAAAAAGTTGGATACAAAGAATCCTACATGACTGGGCAGGAATGCAAGGGGTTGCTGGGCAGGAATCCAGACTTACAGGGGCACGTTGAGGCCTTTGCCATCTTTTAGTCTCCTAAAAATGAAACAGAAGTGACTCTTGTACCTCTGCACTGCTAGACTCACAGGAAGCACTATACAAGAGGCTGTCCATTGAATGAGAAACCCTATATGAAAAACAGGCTTGAATTCTTTGTCACCTTGGCAGGAAGAGATGATCCTCAAAGCCAGCCTTTTTATTTTGGGGTGGCCATAAAAGACCATTGTTGTGTCTTACTTTCCCCCCCCATGATTGCACCACAGGGCCTGCTTTGAAGATTCCGAAGAGTCTTTAGATTTGAGAGCATGCAAAGAATCCTCTCGAAGGCCATCACCAAGCTCCTCTCGAGCAGAAATGAAGCCCAGCTGCTTATGCTGGGGGTTTGTGCGTACTAAACATTTACAGTATGGCTAGACTGTCTTTTGGCTCCACCACCACATCAATAATCATAAGCCTCCTGAGAAGATAATTTTTGTTTTCCTTATGTGAAAAATGTTACTTTTAAACCTCTTTCCCCACCCCCACTCCCCTTAGGCTGTCCTGCTCTCTGGTTACAGGCCCATGATGCAGGGGCTGAGAGCCCTGAGCTGCTGATGGTGGTAACCAGAAGGGGAATCTAGACTGTGCAGAGGAGATCCTGCAGAGTGTGAGAAGAAGCAAAGGAGTGCTGGAGGCTGCCCCTACAGCAGGGCCACCTTCTTTGTTTGATCGAGGGAAGACAGATGGACTAGTAAATGGTTCCTAACCTAGGCTGCTAAGTGGGAAAGCTGCTAACAAGGGGGCTCTGGAAACTAAGCAGGCCAGGGGAGAAATGCAACAGATCAAATAATGAAGTAGGCCCAGATGTGTGAACCATTAAGCTGTGCGTTTCAGCAGATTCAGAAACTCCCAGAGCTGTCAGAGTAGATTTTCATTTGCACTGAGCTGTCAGAAGCAAGGAGAGCTCTTTTGTACTGGCATCATTTGATGAACTTTTGTGATACACAAGAGGTGATGACTGATTCCTTAATTTTTTTTTTTTTTTAAAAGCTCTCAAGTGAAATAAAAAAAAAAAAAAAAAAAAAAACTTTTGTTGCTTGAAACAAAAGCTACTTGCTAAGCTGTGAAACAATGCTTCCTACCCTCAGTCTGCTGCAGACCTGTCAGCCATGGGGCCTTCCCAACAGTACGCAAGGACTGATATTTCTTCACACGGATGCAATTATTGTAACTGCTATAAGCATATCATTGCTGCTTTTTTTTTTTTTTAATTTAACCAAAACTTGGGATTGTTTGGCGCCAACTATTAGATTTGATGGACCTCAGGGACTAACACCAGGTCTCTGGCAGTGACCAATACCTGAGCCTCAGAGGAGGGCACAATATACACCTGCCTGTCTATGCAATGAAACAGTTGAAGGATGGGATTCCTTCCTGACCACAACAGCAGAGATCTTATGCCTCAAAACATGAGTTTTGATTCCCTTATCCTAGCTACAAATATTACTGATCATGAAGTCAGAGTCCTTTTGAAAAAATCAACCTCCTGCAAACAAGTAGATTTACAAGAAACTAGCATGTGATTTAGCAATCCTGGTTAAATACAAACAAGGACAAAACTGGCATGAATGAACCTCATTCACAAGGATTGAAATCTATCTTCCTAGAGGGTGCAGTGTGAGAAGGCAACAAACTCAGTTGAGAATGCCTCTATCAGACTGTTTTGCCCGAGTTTAGCTGGCAAACGCTTGAGTTTTGCTTTGGGCAAGCATAGAACCTCCTCTTCGTGTCTGACTCACCAGATGTATGATATCAATCACTCAACCTTTCATCAGAGACCCAAATTTCCATTTCCATTGGAATTTGGGGACCTAAGCAGTTTGCAGGTGTCTGTGCTAGTCACAGTGCCACCATCTCAAGAGTGACACTGGGGATAACAGCACTGAGGATTCTGCTCTAGGCCATGTTGTCTGGAACGGGAATTGAGTTGGAAAGATCTAGTGAGTCTGCAGTCAACAAAAAGCTCTGGATATATATTATCTTTGTTCAATATTTATTATTGTTTCTCCTTCCCCCAAAATAGTAACTACAAAAACTTAAATGAACTGCAAGGTTGTCTTTTACTGTAACTCTTACAAAGTAACAGAATTCAAGGACATTTGTAACATTCTACAGCAATATTTACGAGAGATTCACAATGCTTCCAGCAACAGGACTACCCCAAAATTCTGTCTGTGCAAGGCAAACAGAGATCACAACCAACCACTGCTTGGAACTCTCCATCTACACAACAGCTGGGACAGCTATTTTATAAGTATTGGTTGCAAAGCAAGGTCTGGATCAGGTTCTGTTGCATCAGTACAGTCTCCCCAATGAGGACATAAAGGTACAAGCATTAGACATACAGTACACTGCTGCAGCTCCCTCCTACAATGCAGTGCCTCATGTTTGGTAATCATCAAAAACCCTCATTCCCACTGACAGTTCTGGGCATTATGGGAGAAGCCTTTTATGAAACCCATGTTGGATAGGATAAGGTGCAAGAACACACATCATGGTTGTAAGGCGTGTTATGCCTGGATGCACCAGAATGGTTCTAGCGGATGCATTGCTGCTACATGGACATGTCAAATCATTATGTGGACAAGTGGGACAACAATGGATTCACACAATCAGCACCCCGGTAATCATTTTTTTTGCTCAGTAGACACACTCAGTTTTCCACTGTAGTAAGAGGGGAAACCATCGTTGTAATCACACCTGCATTTATAACCTGATCCAAAGCCCACTGAAGATAGTGGAAAGTCTCCCACTGAATTTAATGGGTTATGGATAAGGCTAAGATTTTGTCACAGAATCAGAGACTTCCAGAGACCTCCATAACATTTTCCGCTTCAGCCCCAGTGCAGCACGGGGCCCCCACAGCTGGCCAGATGCCATGGACAAACCCTCGAACTCCCAGCTGTGGGCCCACAACTCCGAGTAGCCACAAGTGGCAGGGGACCCCAGCACTCAGCCACAATGGGTGGCCCCCTGGAGCCCCAGCAGCAGTAGGTGCTGGACCCTCCTCCCTCCCCATTTTGTCTCAGTTATTTTTTTAGTAAAAGTCAGGGATAGGTCACAGGCTTCCATGAATTTTTGTTTATCATCCATGACCCATCCGTGACTTTTACTAAAAATATCTGAGACAAAATCTTAGCCTTAGTGATGGATCAGGCCTTTTTGGTACAAATCTGAAAAAAATGTGGAGAAGCCCCATAGGAGGTGTAAATTATCATAGCACCATCAACTGCTATGACAATTTAAAATAGCTGAGGATCAGCTCCTGTAACTAGATTTTAATTAAATCAAAATTTCTCAGACAAGTGTCTTCAATGTAGTATCACACAAATTTACTGGTGCTGTACAACTGTATCACACAAGCCATCAGCTCAGTTTAAGTGCCTGATCCATGTCCAGATAAGGGTACATTATTGACCCTACACAAATAGCTTAATAATTTCAAGTTAATAACCAGAGGTAGGGTTGTAAAAATGTAACAACCACCCTACCAGATCACTATAGTTTTACCAAAAAAACCAAACGCTAGGAAATTCTAAGATAAGGTTCACACTTTGTCAATTAAAAAAAAAAAAAAAAAAATCAGATTTTTGGAACCCTCCCTCCCCCATAGATTAGGTCTTCATTTTAAATTTCCTGTCTCCCTACCCATTTAAAATATTTTACCACTTTTTGCCAATTTATTGCATCTCTTATGTAATGTAACTGATCCAAGCAGAAGAAAAAAGCATTGGTCATTGTTTGTATTTTTGTTGCATTATGAATTTTGACAGCGTTGCCCACAAAACATTTATGCACGTTGCACCTGCCACATATAATGGTCTACCTGCCATGCTTCCTGCTCAGCTGTCTGCCACCTGCTCAGACACACTTTGGGCAGCAATAACTCGCCAGCAATAACCGCTACTGAAACATCACTCTGGCACTGTACACATGTATCTAGCTACAAAAATAAGGGCAGCTGACCAGTATACCATGTGATCCTAGGCATGATTCTCTCTGCAATACATCAGATGTAAGAACTGCAGAGACAGCAGAGAAAGGGGAAATAAAGGAAAAGAAAATAAACCAAGTATAGAGTAAGTAAGATAAAGGCAAAACTGCTGGCAGTGCTACTGCTGGAGGACCACATCATGCTACCCTGTGTATTTCATGGGCTACCACAGTTTAGAAGCAAGCAATCAAGTTGTGCTCCACCAAATTATTATACATTAAAACTATTTATTTACCTCAGGTAGCTAATCTAAAAGGATGAGAGAGAGATTGTTGGTGTCATTAGGCATAACCCTAGGTAACTCGGGAGGGTGGAAGACCATGAGTGTCGATGAAGCCTTCCTGCACTAGGCCTAAATGAACCAAAGTCCTTCCATGTTTAAACTCTAATCGACCTCAAAAGCCGGATGCAGAAATTGGAATGTGTAACAGCCAGTTATCAGGTGCAAGCGGTAATAATGAGGCCTGCATACTTCTGGCTAAAAGGCAAAATAACAAATCAAAGGAAAGGAACAAGATAATAATTAAAAGAAAAGTTACTAACAAGCTGGACTTATAGCCGCCAAGATGATGTGACTGCTATAGAAGAAGGGAGGGGGAGGGGGGAGAAGGAAGGGAAAAGCTTAGCTGCAAAAAGAGAAAAGCTGCTTATGATGGTGTGCTTGATCTGAGACGTGCCAGTCTCCTTGCACCGCTTTGAGATCTCAAATAAACTTTGATTGCTTCTCCACCCTGGTGTTCATTGCGCGAAGCACACCGGGCAACGAACCCCGCTGTTGCTTTCCTGGGGCACTCTGTGCCGGCAACAAGATGAAGAATGCTACACCAATATATTCACATGGAAATTCACCATGTCTGGAAGGAGTCCAATAATCAGTTATTGAAACTTTAAACTAGTGTAAAATTAAATATGGCTGAAGGAGGTTGATTCCTAATGCAAACACATGGCACAGCAGGGATAGGGGGAGGAGTAGATTAATTTAAAAACACGACAGATTAAGGAGTATCAAAACAGAAACAGCCTGCAACTAAAATAGTTATCTTAAAAATATGCTCTTCCTGCTTAGCTCTTGGTTTCTTTTAACCGGGGATGTTTCCAAACCTAACAAAGTGCTGAATATTCAAAAACCGATATTACACAAAACATGATTAAGAATCTTTAGTATTAGTTCACATCCTCAGCATTTCCTATCTGCTGAAATAGAGATTGTGATGTTTGAGGGCTTTCTGCAGTATAGATTCCAGTTTGATTTAGGTATTGAAAGATTAATTGAGAGTTATCAAACATGAATGTCAAATATATCAATTTTAATCCTACAGTATGCCCAAGCACCCAACTCCCAGCGAAATCAAAGGGGAACTGAAGCACAGGACCTTGCAATACCATTCCTACACCAAACAAAGCAACCCTCTGAGTTTAACCGAGAATGCAAGCATTCATCAAATGGACACAAAATTAAAAATTTCTTACTTGTGCTATTAACATTATCAAATTATTTGAATTCTTTGATTTGTCAGAGATGCTGTACACATTACCAGTGGTGGTGATTTTGTTTTGAATTTCTCTCAGTTTAGAAATAGAACATCCATCTACGCACATACACAGCCCCTATTACCACAGTATCCAAGCACCACACAATCTCTAATACATTTAACATTAGCACACAGCCCTATGTGGACACTTGAGGCACACAGAGATTAAGAGATTTACTCAAGTTCACCCAGGATGTCTGTGGCAGAGTAGGGACTCGAACATAAACCTCCCACACGCTAGGCTAGTGGTCCTGCCCACTGGTTCATCCTTCCTCTAACAGATTACTTGGTTTCGCTGTCTAGTCCTTATGAACTAGCACGCATCTAACACTGGATTTACAAAAACACAGCCAGAGTAGGTTTAAATCCCCCACATGTGTCTTCAGTGGATTTAAAAAATCCACAGAAACATTTCTCTTGAGCCTAGGCTTTGTAAAACCTTTATTTACTAAATAAAACATAAAATTTGGGGCTAAATCCACCAGCGTCACTTTTAACAACTCTAATACAATATGATGTGATTGGAATAACAGAGACTTGGTGGGTAACTCACATGACTGGAGCACTGTCATGGATGGGTATAAACTGTTCAGGAAGCACAGGCAGGGGAGAATAGGTGGAGGAGTTGCACTGTATGTAAGATAGCAGTATGATTGCTCAGAGATCCAGTATAAAACTGGAGAAAAGCCTGTTGAGTATCTTTGGGGTAAGTTTAGAGCCGAGAGCAACAAGGGTGATGTGGTGGGCATCTGCTATAGACCATCAGACCAGGATGAGTCTTTCTTCAGACAACTAACAGAAATTTTCAGAACACAGGCCCTGGTTCCAATTGGGGACTTTAATCACCCTGATATTTAATCACCCTGGAGAGCAATACAGCAGTGCACAGACAATCCAGGAAGTTTTTGGTGTGTTGGGCACAACTTCCCGGTGCAAGTACTAGAGGAACAAACCAGGGGCCATGCTCCTCTTGACCTGCTGCTCACAAACGGGGAAGAATTTGTAGAGGAAATAGAAGTGGGTGGCAACCAGGACAGCAGTGACCATGAGATGATCGAGTTCAGGATCCTGACCAAAGGAAAAAAGGAGAGCAGCAGAATACGGACCCTGGACTTCAGAAAAGCAGACTTCGATTCCCTCACGGGATCCTGTTGGCAGGATCCCCTGGGAGGCTAATATGATGGGGAAAGGAGTCCAGGAGAGCTGGCTGTATTTTAAAGAAGCCTTATTGAGGGCGCAGGAACCAATCATCCCAATGTGCAGAAAGAACAGCAAAGATGGCAGGCGACCAGCTTGGCTTAACAGTGAAGTCTTCGGTGATCTTAAACACAAAAAGGAAAATTACAAGAAGTGGAAACTTGGACAGATGACTAGGGAGGAGTATAAATATATTGCTCAAGCATGCAGGGGTGTAATCAGGAAGACCAAAAGCACAATTGGCGTTGCAGCTACCAAGGGATACGAAGGGTAACAAGAAGGGTTTCTACAGGTATGTTCGCAACAAGAAGTGGTCCGGGAAAGTGGGGACCCTTACTGAATGGGGGAGGCAGCCTAGTGACAGATGATGTGGGAAAAGCTGAAGTACTCAATGCTTTTTTTTGCCTCGGACTTCACAGACAAGGTCAGCTCCCAGATTCTCTGCACTGGCCAGCGCAATATGGGGAGGAGGCGAGTAGCCCTCAGTGGTGAAAGAGCAGGTTAAGGACTATTTACAAAAGCTGGACATACACAAGTCCACAGGGCTGGATGCAGTGCATCCAAGGGTGATGAGGGAGTTGGCCGATGTGATTGTAGAACCATTGGCCATTATCTTTGAAAATTTGTGGCGATCGGGGGAGGTCATGGACAATTGGAAAAAGGCAAACATAGTGCCCATCTTTAAAAAAGGAAGAAGGAAAATCCAGGGAACTACAGACCGGTCAGCCTCACTTCAGTCCCTGGAAAAATCATGCAGCAGGTCCTCAAGGAATCCATTTTGAAGCACTCAGAGAAGAGGAAGGTGATCAGGAACAGTCAACATGGATTTACCAAGGGTAAGTCATGCTTGACTAACCTGGTTGCTTTCTATGACGAGATAACTGGCTCTGTGGATATGGGGAAAGCAGTGGACGTGATATACCTTGATTTTAGCAAAGCTTTTGATACTGGCTCCAGTATTCTTGCCAGCAAGTTAAAGAAATACGGATTGGATGAATGGACTATAAGGTGAATAGAAAGCTGGCTAGATCGTTGGGCTCAATGGGTAGTGATCAACAGCTCGATGTCTAGTTGGCAGCCGGTATCAAGCGGAGTGACCCAGGGGTGTGTCCTGGGGCCAGTTTTGTTCAACATCTTTATTAATGATCTGGATGATGGGATGAATTGCACCCTCAGCAAGTTTGTGGATTACACTAAGCTGGGGGAAGAGGTTGATTTGCTGGAGGGTAGTAGGGATTGGGTCCAGAGTGAACTAGACAAATTGGAGGATTGGGCCATAAGAAATCTGATGAGGTTCAACAAGAACAAGTGCGAAGTCCTTCACTTAGGATGGAAGAATCCCATGCACTGCTACAGGCTGGGTACCGACTGCCTAAGTGGCAGTTCTGCAGAAAAGGACCTGGAGATTACAGTGGACGAAAAGCTGGATATGAGTCAGTGTGCCCTTGTCGCCAAGAAGGCTAACAGCATATTGGGCTGCATTAGTAGGAGCACTGCCAGCACATCGAGGGAAGTTGTTATTGCTTTCTATTCAGCACTGGTGAGGCCACATCTGGAGTACTGCATCCAGTTTTGGGGCCCCCACTACATAAAGGAGGTGGGAAAATTGGAGAGAGTACAGCAGAGGGCAACGAAAATAATTAGGGGGCTGGGGCACATGACTTACGAGGAGAGGCTGAGGGAACTGGGACTATTTAGTCTGCAGAAAAGAAGAGTGAGGGGGGATTTGATAGCAGCCTTCAACTATCTGAAGGGGGGGTTCCAAAGAGGATGGAGCTAGGCTCTTCTCAGTGATGGCAGAACAAGGAGCAATGGTCTCAAGTTGCAGTGGGGAAGCTCTAGGTTGGATATTAGGAAAAACTATTTCACTAGGAGGGTGGTGAAACACTGGAATGGGTTACCTAGGGAGGTGGTGGACTCTCTAGCCTTAGAGGTTTTTAAGGCCCGGCTTGACAAAGCCCTGGCTGAGATGACTTAGTTCGGGTTGGTCCTGCTTTGAGCAGCAGCTTAGACTAGAGGACTTCCGGAGGTCTCTTCCAACCCTAATCTTCTATGATTCTACAAATACATGTACACAAAAAGCTCTGTTCTCAGTTTGGTACCTCCTGTTTTACACAATCAAGGGACGCAACTCCAGTACTATAAAAATAGGTTGTAAGGGAGGTGTGGGTTGGCTAGAAAGTGATGAAGAGTCCCAAGAATGTTTAACAATACTTTGTTCCATAGTTGCCCAGTATAGAGATTCTAGCTGGCCACTGTTGGAGCAAAGACTAGATGGACCACTGGTCTGAACTGGTATAGCAACGCCAACATTCCGAAAGAAGTTATAATTAGCTCTATTTTGGCCTATTTTCTAGACCCCCACGGCTTCAGGTAACTGCTGACAGCAGTGCAAAAAGCTTTACATTTGCTCAATTCTAGATGCTTCTGGGATTTTTAAGGTAACTAAATCAAGTGTGACATTTTGTGTCAAGGATTCTTAATTGTCTGAAATAATTAGTGGATTAAGTTTCCAATCAATACTTGCTATTTGCAGCCCAGGTTTCAGCTCAGCTGCAAAGATTCTGACCAACACATCTAGTCATTTAGTTTTGATAAATAATGAGTGAGGATCTTGTAGAAAGTCAGAGATGCTGCATGGTCTAAGTAGAATGAAAGAGGTCAAGACACTAAGTTCAAGTCCCAGCTATGCCAGTAACATGCTGGGTAATTCCTCAGCATCTCAAAGTTTCCACACTTGTCAAATAAGGCTAATAGTTACCTATCTCATGAGGGGACTGCGAGGATAATCTACTTTCATATATGTTTCCTGTTGTGTTTGGGAAGGGGGAAGAGAAAGATCGCCTGCAACTAAGAGTGTGATTATGGCTTTCTAGCACCATGTGGGGTAATTTCAGCAGCACAGTGAGCTGGAGAAAGAAGGTTTTAGTCCATATTGTATTTGACTGTGCATGTGGAGTTGCAGGACTGTGTCTCTATCCATCTTCCCTGGATTAATGTACACAGACTGCCATTTGGGTAATGGAAATACAATTTTACACACTGCTGTTGTGTAGTTTGCTCGTCAGAATGACAGGAAACTTTTCGGGCAGAAAGAGGATGTCCCTCTTCTGCCTGATAAGAGCAGAGTCAATCTGTGCTATTTCATCTGCCAAAGAGTGAATAATTCTGGATTTCCCAATAAGAAAAGTAAAACCTATCTACACTCCAGGTCATATTAATAGATTGAATTTTAATATATTTAAGTGCAAGAATCCATGTTTCTGAAATGCTTGGATATGAGACAAAATCTTTGTAAGATAAATATCTAACTTTCTCCCAGGCAATCATCATTTGGTTAGAACAGATGAGATTAAAGAAAACTAAGGCCCCAGTCCAGCAAAGTGACACTGACAAGAAAACCCCTGAGCCTGTAAACACCACACTACAGGACTGGGGCCTAAATTTGCTAAAAATTAGCATGTTCTTGTCATCATGTTGTGCTGGTCAGAGTGCTTGGATGACACTGACTTTATAAGAGATCCCCAATCCACCATATATACCTATGTCCTAAAGTTTAGGTGTTGGAGTAATGAGCCATTTAGAAATGCCTAAGAGCTAAAAATATAACTAGTACTCTCTTAGCACAAATACAGTATCTAAATAGGCCTACAACTGGTGAAACTGTTCAAATACAGTTATGCTTATTAAAAAATGTTTAACTGAACATACGTGCAAGAGCACAAAAATGGCTATAAAAGCAAAATAGTGATGGGAAGAAAAAAAGAAAAGCAGACTAAAAATCCCAAAATTTAAAAAAAAGGATTATATGTAAAATTACATGGCTGGCACACAAGATCAAACCCAAGTGGCAATTTTTAGCACATCACTTTTGCTCTAATTTTAACAGACAGAAGCAAACTATCTAGAGAACAGCCAACAGGCTATTCCAAGATCTGTGAGCCTATTGCAAGTCTTACAAAAGAAGTGCACCCTGGAGAGGGGAGGTCATTAAGATTAAGGTCAAATGCTCCGTTGTAAGGTTCATGCTGACTGTATACAAGGAAAGGATTCGAAGAAACTGTCAGCATTGAAAAGCAGAACAATTCAATTATTTAACCCTCCCTCCACCTCCCAAGAAGTATTTCATGCATTAATTTCTAAAAAGTAGTAGAACTGCCTACCACTTATATAATCCAGGGGATAGTGAAGTTCAGGAGTGAGGCCCCAATCCTGCTTGAAGTCAAGGAGACTACTTGTGCTTACAGCTAAGTATATCCATAAGTGTTAAACAGGATCAGGGCCTAAGGTACATTGGCAGAGCTGTGTGAAGGCCTAAAACCACAGTAGTGCTGAAAGTCATATTCTGTACATTCAAATCAATTTTTTTTTTTTGAAGACATCTTCTACAAAGCATTCACACTATCAGGGAATATTTTAGTAAATACACCAGGGGTAAAGTTTATTTAAATTAGTTTGCCTCTCAGGAAAAGGTAGGGGAAAATATGAAACAAGGTTATTTCATATTTTTCAGCATATTAAATCAAATTACAGCCCTTACAAAGTAATAAATGCTCTCTGCACTGGGCCATCAAGTCAGCAATCAAGCTGCTTTATGGTCTGCTTTTATTAGTTGCGAAAAAAATTCTCACTTACCCAATTTGAATCAGTTCATTAAGTTTTGTTGCATTTTTATCATCCATACCTTTAAGTGAAAAAGAAAACAAACACAACACACTATATTAGGAATTAAATAACAGGACACAAATTATAATCATGTCTGCTTACCTTATAGTTTATGATGTTGTATTACAATGGGAAGATGCTTTTGATTAGCATAAAAATACCAGGGCTACAACAAAGTTCCTGAACATATTCTATCCATATGCCTCCGTATAGTACAATTCAGTTTAAGCAAGACACATAGGGTTTATACACACCTACTGTGTTAATTACATTTCAGTCACAGATTAAAAGACAAAAAGTTCATCAGTTCTGCAAAGGCCCTAGGTTACTCAGTGTGAATCGGACATTGCAATATTGACAGCAAAGATACCTGCTCTTCATGCTCTGTTGCTTAGGCAGCATAGCACTATGGAGAAGCCTGAAGCCCTTACAAGTTTGGATGCCATACAATAAAAACGCACATACACCCCCACATCCTATGCAATGTACTGCACATTTTGAAACACACATTATGATACCCTAGAGGATATAAATCAAGTTAACAAAGCCTGGATCTACTTGCAGAGGAATTGACCTTTCCCCAGCAATGCTGGATGTCATTCCTGACACGCTTTCATCCTTCCATGGCATCTGCAATTTCTGGGAATGCAGACAACTGCCTACTTTCCAAAGGAAAGAGAAATAAGCTGATTCCGGCAAGCAGCAGGGCAGACCTGCAATAAATAATACCTGGGAGGGGAGGTTGCTGCTCATGTCTATTGGGCAAACAGAAACAGAAAGAATTTTCAAGGTGACGGTGAAGATAGTACATAAGAGGATGCAAATGATTAGATAATACTGCAGATGCATAGACAACATGCACGCATCCTCAAGATCACTGGGCATGACTGTGATGATTTCCTGTCACATTCAAGATGGGGTCAGTTGATGCTCCTGGTCATTCTAAGGGTATGTCTACACTACGAAATTAGGTCCATTTTATAGAAGTCGATTTTTAGAAATCAATTTTATACAGTCGATTGCATATGTCCACACTAAGCGCATTAAGTCGTCAGTGCATCCTCACTACCTTGGCTAGCATCAACTTACGGAGCGGTGCACTGTGGGTAGCTATCCCACAGTTCCCACAGTCTCCACCGCCCATTGGAATTCTGGGTTAAGCTCCCAATGCCTGATGGGGCAAAAACATTGTCGCGGGTGGTTTGGGGTACTTGCCCCTCCCTCCATGAAAGCAACGGCAGACAATCGTTTTGCACTAGACACGAGGGCAATTAAAAGAGCACAGCAAGGCGCGCTGCGCATCAGAGAGGCTTTGAAAACCAGTTTCATGACTGGCCAGGCTTCGGTGTGACAGTTGTGTGTGTTTCTCCTTGATGCAAACCCGCCCCCTTTGTTGATTTTAATTCCCTGTAAGCCAATCACCCTCCCACCTTCGAAATAAAGTAACTATTGTTTTGAAACCAAGCATTCTTTCTTTATTAATTAAAAAAATATGAGAAACCGGACAAGGTAGCCCGGGTGGGGTGAGGACGAGGGACGGACAAGACCACATTGCCTATTGTAGCCACACTAAAAATCAAACTGTTTGAATGACAGCCTTCTGTTACCTGGGCCATCCTCTGGAGTGGAGTGGCTGGGTGTCCAGAGCCTTCCCCCCCCCCCCCGCGTTCTTGGGCATCTGGGTGAGGAGACTATGGAACACGGGGAGGAGGATGGGGGGGTTATACAGTGGATGCAGCGGGGATCTGTGCTCTTGTTGGCTTTCCTGCATCTCCAACAGATGCTTCATGATGTCGGTTTGCTCCCCCATTAGCTTCAGCATCGTGTCCTGCTTCCGCTCTTCGTGCTCACTTAAATTCTTTCCTGGCCTCTGCCACTGAATGCCTCCATGCATTAAGCTGTGCCTTATCAGTGTGGGAGGACTGCATAAGCTCAGAAAACGTCATCGCGAGGGCATTTTTTTCACCTTCTGATCTGCGATAGTCTCAGGGACGGAGATGATAGGGGGAGCGTAGAAACATTCTACGTTCTACGATTCTGGGGGGACTGCATGGTCACCTGTGCTGCTGAGTTCGCCACGCTGACCCAACAGGAAATGAAATTCAAAAGTTCCCGGGGCTTTTCCTGTGTACCTGGCTAGTACATCGGAGTTCAAAGTGCTGTCCAGAGCAGTCACAACGGAGAACTCTGAGAGCTCCTGGAGGCCAATACCGTCGATTTGCATTTGCACTACCCTAAATTCGACCTAGCAAAGTCGATTTTAGTGCTACTCCCCTCGCCAGGGAGGAGTACAGAAGTCGATTTTAGAGCCCTTTAGGTCGACGGAATGGGGTTGGTTGTGTGGATGCATTCATTTTTAAAATCGACCTAACACGGCTAAATTTGACCTATCCTGTAGTGTAGACCAGGCCTAAGACAAGGTGCGGAGAAGCGGGAGATACACTGCTGGTGTCTTCTATTGACAATGCAACCTGCCCTGCCTTTGTCATGAAGCAGATCAGAATTGCTTCTCCAAGATGGATGAGCACACTGGAGATCTTTGAACTAACAGAATAAAGGGAATGTGAACAGTCTAAACAGTTCAATTCACGAGACAATAAAGTAAAATCCCCTAGTGAGGAGAGAATGTAGTAAAAAGTCCCCAGGGGCACCACTATACAGTAGGGAATTCAAATGATCCACCAATTATGCCTTTTGTTGTTGTTATTTTATAAATAATGCAGTCTTTAAAAGGAAATAAAATTTTAGAACATTCTACATTTAGTTCCCACATCCCACCAGCAAAGCCATACACACAGATGCTACACCATCCCCGCTAAGACATGGTCCCACCAAAAATGCTTGGGTCCAGACTGAATGAAACAAAACACATAGGACAAACTAGTGCGGAAGGGCTAAAGAAGTTGATTTATTTAGAATGCATCTTACCGAACAGTTTAAGTTTTTATTGCTGATTATGACTGATAACGTTTAAAGATTTAAGGCCTGATTTGGAGAACAGCATCATCCCAGACTGATTTTGCAGGCACAAATAATGGCAGATGCACGTGATATAGTTTATATATTTAATTGCTTGATTTTCAGGAACAACCAGGTAGCCAGATATATAAATTAAATGTATTTCACCTGCAAAACTGTGGATGGTTGTTAAAAAAAATAAAATAAAATAAAATAAAAAAAAAATAAAAAAAGAAAGGACAGTTACTCACCTTCTTATAATTGTGGTTCTTCGAGATATGTTGTTCACATCCATTCCAATCAGGCGTGTGCGTGCCACATGCGCTGTCATCGGAAACCTCTTCCCTCAGCAGCTCCCATCGGGTCGGCTAGGGAACCCCTGGAGTGGCACCCTCATGGCGCTCAATATATGACCCTGCCGACCTGACCCCCCTTCAGTTCCTTCTTGCCGGCTACTCCGACAGAGGGGAAAGAGGGTGGGTATTGGAATTGACGAGACCACCACATTTCAAAGAACAGCAGTTACAAGAAGGTGAGTAACCGTCTTTTCTTCTTCAAGCGTTTTTTCATGTCGATTCCAATCAGGTGACTCCCAAGCTCTCCCATAGGGGTGGAGTTGGAGTTAAGGAATCACTGTTTGGAGATCTGCTCTGCCGAAAGCTGAGCCGTCTCTAGAATGCAGGGTGATGGCATAGTGGGTGGTAAACGTGTGCACCGGGGAGCAGGTTACCGCTCTGCAGATTTCCTGGATGGGCACCTGGGCCAGGAAAGCAGTGGACAAGGCTTGAGCTTGTATCGAGGGGGCCATAATAGCCAGGGCTAGGAACTTGGCAAGGTCATAACAGGTACGGATGCAGTCCATGATCTGGGAAGAAATGCGTTGTGAGGAGACCAGAAGCCCCTTCATGCAGTCTGCCACTGCTACAAACAGTTGGTTTGACTTCCTGAAAGGCTTTATGCGCTCAATGTAGAATGCTAGTGCTCTCTGCACATCTAGCAAGTGAAGCATCTGCTCCTGTGCATTAGCATGTGGCTTGGGAAAGAAAACTGGTAGAAAAATGACTTGGCCGACGTGGAATTGGGATACCACCTTGGGCAGGAAGGCTGGGTGCGGCCTGAGCTGTACTTTGTCCTTGAGGGGGCGGGGGTGGGGTGGGAGAGGAGGCGGAGGTTAACACTTTTAACTCTGACACCCTCCTGGCCGATGTGATGGCAACCAGAAATGCCACCTTCCATGAGAGATACAGAAGGGAGCATGTAGCCAGTGGCTCGAAGGGGGCCCCCCATTAGCCTAGCTAGAACCAGATTGAGGTCCCAAGCAGGTGGACGGACTGTGGACATAGCCATTCCATGCCCTTAAGGAAACGGCCCACCATACGGTTGGCGAATACCAAACAACTTAACTCTCCTGGGGCGAGAATGTCCACCATCGCGTCCTCTGACCCAATGGATTTCCTCCACCTGTAGACCCATGTTACGGGCAATGCAGCGGAGCAGGTCCTGGTGCGCCCTGTGGTCAATGGGCAGATGACCTGAAGCTGACGCTCCTGCCACCGCCTCATCAGGTGAGGATGACTAGGAAGCAAGTGGGAGTACTGGGTCCCCGTGCCCCTCTGTGCGCCCTGATTGCCCCTGGGTTGCACTGGACTTGTCCAGTGGTTCGACAGATGTGACCTAGGCTATGGGAGGGTCTCCGCTGTCTCCTCTGTAGTATGAGGGAGCAGTCTGGACAGGGTCACCTCTGTAACCAGAGGAGCAGGTCTATCCATCGGTAACTGGGAAGGAGGACGTCCCGACGCCACCAACCTAGAAACCCTCGAAGGGGTACCCTGGACCTGATGGTAAGCCCAGGGAGTCCAGAAGGGCCATTGCGTGACGGGTAGCCACTGTGGCTGCCAGGCCAACTAAGCATGTCTCCGGTGCTTATCCAACCTATGTCTACTGCACCACGAGTAATAGGAGTCAGCCTCAGAGTCTGAGGATCCCGAGAGCGATGACCACGGTGATGGCAACCATTCCTGAGCAGGCAGTCGATGCCGAGAAGACGAAGTCGGGGATCGGTGCCGCGACGATCATGTTGAGGATCCGCACTGGCTGTCCCATGACCGAGACAGTGCCACGTGTCTGGTGCCGAAGAACAGCTGCTGTGCTCTGGTGCTATGTCTCGGTGCCGGCCCAGCAAGGGTGTTTGTTTGGTGCCAACTCCTCAGTGCCGGAGACACAGATTCCCTGGCGCCGGGAGTGCAACAATCTTGTACCGAGGCCGGTGCCGGGCACTATTGCGGAGATGGAGACCGGGAACAGTGCTGGTCTGGCAATGAGGAGAGCCTCATCATCATGGGCTTGATGGCACCCGTCTAGGCGGTGCCAGAAGCTTCTCTCTAACAGCAAGGGGCTGAGGCACAGTAATTTCTATAAGCTCCTTGGCAGCCTCAAAAGTGTCTGGGGTCAAGGGGGGCTCCAACGCCTCCACCAGGCACTGATCTGCTGGTCAGTCACTGAGTGCTAGGCTCAACAGTGCCACCTGGGGCGCCGGAGTCAACGGCATGAGATCTTGCTGCTTGGAAGTTGAGGCCTTCCTCTGGGGCAGCAAAGTCTCCCCTGCTGGTCTCACTCTCTGAGGAGAGCGCCCTCTGTCCACCTTCTTATGGCGCTTGTGGGGCACTGGAGATGTTGACCGGTGCTGGACCGCTGCTCCTTGCTGCGGTGCCGGGGATCTTTAGTACCGACGGTCTCTCGCACCATAGTCCTTCCTCAGTACCAATTCACGGACCGATGCCAGGGCACTCCGCACCAAGCTTGAGCTCTGACCTTGGCGGTCCGGTGCCGCTGGACCGAGTGTGGCTTCCATTAACACAGGTTTCAAATGGAAGTTGCATTCCTTTCTAGTTCTGGGCTTGAAAGCCTTGCAAATCTTGCAGGGCTCAGACTGATGCACCTTTCCTAGACACTTCAGGTGCGAGTCGTGGGGATTGCTATTGGCTTTCTGCCTACATTGCAAGATTTAAATCCTTGGGCTTGAGGCATTCCCTGAAGCCCAAGGCGGGGTGAGGGGAGAACTACAAACAACAATAAATTAATTACTTAGTCCTACCCTGTTTTTGTTTTGTAATAGGCTAAGGGAACACTTGCAAGCAAGCAAAACGCAGTTCCAACGCTGCCACGGACAGTAAGGCCTGGTCTACACTAGGAGGTTATGTCGAATTTAGCAGCGTTAAATCAAATTAACTCTGCACCCGTCCACACAACAAAGCTATGTAGTTCGACATAGAGGTCTCTTAAATTCGACTTCGGTACTCCTCCCCAACGAGGGGAGTAGCGCTAAATTCGACATGGCCAGGTCGAATTAGGGTAGGTGTGGATGGAAATTGACGCTAATAGCTCCGGGAGCTATCCCACAGTGCACCATTCTGTTGACGCTTTGGACAGCAGTCCGAGCTCGGATGCTCTGACCAGCCACACAGGAAAAGCCCCGGGAAAATTTGAATTCCTTTTCCTGTCTGGGCAGTTTGAATCTCATTTCCTGTTTGGACATCGTGACAAGCTCAGCAGCACTGGCAACAATGCAGAGCTCTCCAGCAGAGATGGCCATGCAATCTCAGAATAGAAAGAGGGCCCCAGCATGGACTGATCGGGAAGTCTTGGATCTGATCGCTGTGTGGGGCGATGAGTCCGTGCTTTCGGAGCTGCGATCGAAAAGACGGAATGCAAAGATCTACGAGAAGATCTCCAAAGCCATGACAGAGAGAGGATACAGCCGGGATGCAATGCAGTGCCGCGTGAAAAATCAAGGAGGTGAGACAAGGGTACCAGAAGACCAAAGAGGCAAACGGACGCTCCGGATCCCAGCCCCAGACATGCCGTTTCTACGAGGCACTGCATTCCATCCTAGGTGTGGCCGCCACCACTACCCCACCACTGACTCTGAGGATGGGATATTGTTGACGCCCGCTTCCTCGGAGATGGTAGTGGACGGGGAAGATGAGGAAGGAGATGAGGAGGACGAGGCAGTCGACATTGCTTACAACGCTGATTTCCCAGACAGCCAGGATCTCTTCATCACCCTCACAGAGATCCCCTACCAACCGTCCCCAGGCGTTAACCCGGACCCAGAATCACGGGAAGGATCAGCCGGTAAGTGTTTTAAACATGTAAACATTTATTTTGAACAGAACATTAATATTAACTGTGGGTTTTTCATGATTATATTGTCCTAGGCACTTAAAGTTTTAGTCTTTGGCAGTGCAACTGCTGCAAAAATCTAACAATGTCCGGTATATCTTGATTGGTTTGCCCTAGGCGCTCTACTGTTTAGTCCTTGCCAGTGCAGCTACAGTAAAATTCGGTCTATATGTCCGGGGACAGAGCAGAAATCCTCATGGGACATCTCCATGAAGCTCTCCTGGAGGTAATTGGAAAGCCTTTGCATGAGGTTCCTTGGGAGAGCGGCCTTGTTGTGTCCTCCATAGTATGAAACGTTTCCGCGCCAGGCTATCATCAAGTACTCTGGTATCATTGCCTTACACAGCATGGCGGCATACGGCCCTGGTCTTTGCAGGCTTTCACGAAGTATGCATTCTTTGTCGCTGTCTGAAATCCGCATCAGAGTGATGTCGCTCATGGTGACCTGCTTTGAATTAGGGGAATGTTAGTATTGGGACTGCTTGCCTATTCCTTTACAGAACTGTAACCGGCGGTTTACAGCCATGCAGTGGAGGCGGAAGAGGGTCAGCATAGAGGGATCTTTCCCGGGGATAGCCGCGAGGGGGTGGGACAGGGGCAGAGTTCATGCTTGCCGGATTGCTGGGAGCAGGAACTGGCCAACGCTAGGAGCATTGCTTTGAACGTGAAAGTAGGGCAGTGCTATTATTAAAGTTTTAAGGTGTCACAAGTCTACGGCTTACCATGTCAGCCTGCTACTCAAATTCTGCTGTCCTGTTCCGCTTCTGTGATCTGCACTGCAAGACCACAGGGACTGAATGCGAAGGCTGAAAATTCGACCTTGTCCTGAGTGTGCATGTGATAGGTGCTGTGAATGGTCTTGTTCACAGAGAAATACTATTTTCTTTGTTCACCAAAAAATTTATCTTTCTGAGGAATTCACTCCCTTTTTCTCATCCCACAGCTGTGACTGTCTCCCAACCTACCCGGTCATCAGACTCCCAGAGGCTGGTGCAGATTAGGCGTAGAAAGAAAAGGACACGGGACGACATGTTCTCAGAACTTATGGGCTGCTCCCGAGCCGAGGCAACCCTGCAGACTGAGTGGAGGGAGAACATGTCCCAACGCCAGCGAGCACACAGCGAACGGGAGGAGAGGTGATGGCAGGAAGACCAGCAGGCGACTCAAACGCTGCTTGGACTAACGAGGGAGCAAACGGACACGCTCCGGCGCCTTGTGGATGTTCTGCTGGACCGGAGGCAGGAGGATAGAGCCCCGCTGCAGTCTATCTGTAACCACCGTCCCCCGCCACAAAGTCCCAAGAAGGAGGGGCTGCAGAGTCAGTGAAAACTGTCACTCTACCCCTGCAGACTGCTCAAGTGGCAGAAGGCTGTCATTCCCCAAAATTTGATAAGTCCTTTCCTTCCCGCCTCACCCAAGCCCCCATCCCAGTTTCATCCCCTGTCTAGTCGCTAATAAAAAATATGTTTCTGTTAATTACTATTTCCATCATGGTTTTTTAGAGGACAGTCTGTTGGAAGGGGGGGGGGGAAGGGGGTCGGTACAGACACGGGGGCAGGTTCAGCAGCAGGTCACACACACAGTGCAGTCACTAGGCACCCTGGTTAGCCTGGGAGGTGGTTTTCATTTTCGGGGGGGGGGGGGGCGGCGAGGGGGGGGGCTATGTGACTTTGTGGCGGGGGAGTGCGGTTAGAGATCTTATGCAGCGGTCCTTATCCTGGATCACAGAGCCACGCAGCAGCGGATCTGTAACCGTCCTCCCCCTGCCACAAAGTTACATCGCCCCCACACACACAGAGTCCCGAACAGGAGGGGTGGCAGGCTCCGTTGAAACAATCAGTCCACCAGTGCGGACCACTGTAGAAGCAGGAGCCTGTCATTCCTCGAGTTTAGAAGCGTCCTTTGCATCACTACACTACACCCGCTCCCCACCACAGTCTGCGTCCCAGTTTCAACACTTTACCACGAAAACAGTAATAAAGAAAACGTTCATTAACAAATTTTCAGTGATTTTATTTTTAAACGTGGGTTGGAAGGGGGTGAACGGGGTATGAAACTGGAGAGGATAGTGAACATTCACTGGGTAAAGAAACGGGGGCAGATTCAGCTTCTCTGTAAACAAACTAAATAGTCACAGGTTACCCTGCTCACTCAGGAACCTAGCTTTCAAAGCCTCCCGGATGCACAGCACGTCCCGCTGGGCTCTTCTAATCGCACGGCTGTCTGGCTGGGCGTAATCAGCAGCCAGGCGACTTGCCTCAACCTCCCACCCCGCCATAAAGGTCTCCCCCTTGCTCTCACAGAGCTTGTGGAGCACACAGCAAGCTGCAATAACAATGGGGATATTGGTTTCGCTGAGATCAGAGCGAATCAGTAAGCTTCTCCATCTCCCCTTGAGACGTCCAAAAGCACACTCCACCACCATTCTGCACTTGCTCAGACGGTAGTTGAAGAGTTCCTTTTCACTGTCCAGGGCGCCCGTATAGGGCTTCATGAGCCAGGGCATTAGCAGATAGGCTGGGTCCCCGAGGATCACTATAGGCATCTCCACATCCAACAGTTATTTTGTGGTCCGGGAAGTAAATACCTTCCTGCAGCCGTCTAAACAGACCAGAGTTCCTGAAAACATGAGTGTCATGAACCTTGTCCGGCCATCCGACGTTGATGTTGGTAAAACGTCCCCTATGGTCCACCAGTGCTTGCAGCACCATTGAAAAGTAGCCCTTTCGGTTAATGTACTGGCTGGCCTGGTGGTCCAGTCCCAGGATAGGGATGCGAGTTCCAGCTATAGCCCCACTGCAGTTTGGGAATCCCATCGCGGCGAAGCCATCTATGATGACCTCCACGTTTCCCAGGGTCACTACCTTTGACAGCAGTACATCAACGATTGCGTTGGCTACTTGCATCACAACAACCCCCATGGTAGATTTGCCCACGCCAAAGTGGTTCGCAACTGACCGGTAGCTGTCTGGCGTTGCAAGCTTCCAGAGGGCTATGGCCACTCGCTTCTGGACAGTCAGGGATGCTCGCATCCGGGTGTCCTTGCGCTTCAGGGCAGGGGACAACAACTCACAAAGTTCAAGGAAAGTTCCCTTCCGCATGCGAAAGTTTCTCAGCCACTGGGATTCATCCCAGACCTGCAGCACTATGCGGTCCCACCAGTCCGTGCTTGTTTCACGTGCCCAGAATCGCCGTTCCACAGCATCAACATGACCCAGTGCCACCATGATATCCACGGCGCGGGGTCCCGTGCTTTGTGACAGGTCTGTGCCACTCTCAGACTTCATGTCCTCATCGCGCTGCCGTAGCCTCCTCGCCCAATTTCTCAGCATCTGCCTCTGGAAAATGTGGCTGATAAGGTGTGAGGTGTTGACAACGGCCATAACTGCAGCGATGGTCGCAGCGGGCTCCATGCTCGCAGTGCTGTGGCGTCCGCACGGTCACTCAGCAGAAAAGTGCGCGAACTGATTGCCCGCCGGCTTTCAGGGAGGGAGGGCGGGAGTGACGGTTGGATGACGACAGTTACTCAAAACCACCCTCGACACATTTTTTTCCCCAGCAGGCATTGGGGGCTCGACCCAGAATTCCAATGGGCAGCGGGGACTGCGGGAACTGTGGGATAGCTGCCCACAGTGCACCGCTTCCAATGTCGACGCTTGCCCCGTTAGTGTGGGCTCACACAGTCGAATTACTGTCCTTAGTGTGGATACACACGTTCGACTTTGTAATATCGATTCCACATATTCGATTTAAGTGAAATCGAACTACTCTCGTAGTGTAGACATACCCTAAGAAGGAACTGAATGGGGGTCGGCTTGGCAGGGTCATATATTTAGCGCCATGAGGGCGCCACTCCAGGGGGCTCCCTAACCGACCCGATGGGAGCTGCTGAGGGAAAAAGTTTCCAATGACCACACACGCGGTGTGCACACACCTGATTGGAATCGACGTGAACAAGCACTCGAAGAAGAATAAAATAAAATCAGGCCTGTGTTTTCTGTATTATCTGCATAAAGAAAGCTAAATAAATATTATGTTAAAAGAAAAATGGGAATTTCATGTGACTGGCCAAAAAAAAATTCTTATAGAAAAAGAATAAAAAATCCCTTAAGAAAGCTACACAACACAGAACTGTACCAGAATACAATGGGGAGACATTTTGAAAGCCACCAAAGCACAACAGTACAAGGCAAGCCCAGCCCTCAAGGTAGAACTCCTTGATTCTACAGTACAAAAACCAAATTTCCACCACTTGAGGAAATTCATACTCACAGCCCCCAATCTTCTTCCTTAGTTCCCCATAACAGACTAAGCCATAAAGTTCCAGGGAGGATTTTTTCAGCCCTTGAGAAAACACTGCAAAACAAAATAGGTATCAGGTGAGATATGAGACAGAGGGAGAGAGAGAGAACCTTCATTGCAGATATGCCATGAGCCGTAACAGATCAAGTAACTTTCCAACAAAAACACCCTCAGTGAAAGGGACAAAAATCCACATATTTAATCAATACACAAAGATCTCACTGCAGACAGGCCTAAGTCCTATTGCACAGTAATGCTAAATAAGAGAAGTGCATGTATTTCGGAGCTATGATTTTATATCTGTGAAATGCAACAATTTTATATCGGATCAAAAACCAAGAAGAGATTTCACAGAATTCAACAAACAACGTTTCAGCAAAATGAACTCAAATTAGCAGTGACAATTTGCTATTACCCCACAACTCCATCATCACTTAAGTTAGCTGTCTATAACTATAATCAAATTAAGTTTCAAGACACATTGATGCCTTCTGGAAAACTCAACATACATACACCTATGTGTTGAGTGACATACACACACTTGAGTTTTCTAGAAGATATCAGTAAGTTTTGAAATTTTATGTAAGTATTTTTTCCTAATTCTTGGGTCAATTTCTGTAATTTTTTCTTCCAACAACAGAATACATTGGTGTGGGCATTTTATTTGTATTGTGGTAGCATGTTCCAGCTTATATCCATGGCTAGTGGTAAAAAAAAAAAAATCCTTTGGCATACAAATCAGACCAAGAAATCCTTATACCTGATGCTGCGGTGACAATCGCAATTCTCTTTGATTTGCAGGCTACCAATAAATCCAAAATTCAACCATATGCATTTTCACCAGTACTCAAGTTTAGCCACATGCGCCTCAGATTCTTAAACCTCTACACTGGCAGCTAAGCAGCTTTCATGCCTTGCAGATTTAGGTATTTTACCTTCATTTATTCATTTCTGCTTATCCAGACCACAACTGACGATCTACTTTGGAAGGACTTCTGAACTTATATGCAGATAGGTTTCTTCCAATGCTGGATTTGCAGGGTCATTTATTTTTAAAATTAAAAACTAAGACTTCTTTGATCTCACAAACTGTGACCATCTTCTGAGTATAGAGAGAACACTCGAAGAATACCTATGCTAACCGTACTTTACAAATGGAAATCTTCTTAAACATCCTAATCTAGGGACAAGACCAATCAATTTTTAAAGAGATTTTACTGTAGAGCCTTTACATGCTTCTTCTGCTTTTCCTAGAAGCAGGTTGTAACACATGCTACAGAATGACTTTCATTTGCAACTGGTCATCAGCACTGAAAATCTTATCTGTTTCTCTCAGACAAGCACATTTCTTTAACAAAAGTGGGTTGTACCTGTAAAAATTAATGGGATGAACTGATTGTGGGGATTATGGCAAAAGTTAAAAGACTGTAGGGGACCTGTTTTTGCTGCTCAACATAAGAAGCACTCTTGATTAGTTCTTTTGAATGTTAAAAGACATTAAATGTTAGGAATTCACACACTTTGCTAGATAAATTTTTTTAAGTCCATCATCTAAACAAGGTTACCAGCAAACAGTCCTGGACCCTAGTTTCACCTTTACTAAGTACAGTAACTTCCCACTTAACGTCCTCTCGCTTAATGTAGTTTCGATGTTACATCCCTGCTTCATTACAGAACATACTCATTTAAACTTGTGCAATGCTCAGCTATAACGTCGTTTGGCCGCCTGCTTTGTCCATGGCTGGCAGCCCCCTATCAGTTCCTCTACACACACCCCCTCCCAGCACGTCCTGCCCACCAGCAGAGCCCGCGCATCAGCGCCTTTCCCCCCGCCTCCTGCCCGTGGCAATCAGCTGGTTTGTGGCATTCAGGAGGCAGGGGAGGGAGGAGGAAGCTACACGCCGCATCCTCGCTCCTCCCCCCAGCCTCCTGAATGCCGCAAATCAGCTGATTGCCGCAGGCAGGAGGAGCAGGCGCTGATCTGAGGGGTCCACCGGTGGGCAGGAGGCGCTGGGGGGGGAAGTGGGCATAGGGGAGCTGATAGGGGGGCTGCCAGCCTGTTTAATACCTGTATTAAATTGCTTGTTCAAAATTGTTTAAAATGTATGTAATGCCTTTTGTCTGGCAAAAAAAGTTTCCCTGGAACCTAACACCCACCCCCGTTTACACTAATTCTTATGGGGAAATTGGATTCGCTTAAAGTCACATTTTTCAGGAACATAACTACAATGTTAAGTGAGGAGTTACTGTACATACAAGTCAAGTGAATTCAGAACTCAGTTCGCACTAATTACTGTTACAGGTATAAATCACTATTGCCAGTTATTTGGCTATCTGGTTTCCCCACCGCTGTCCAACAAGGGGAAAAAGCATACATTGCTTAGGATTCTTGGATTGTCCATTCAGTGAAATAAAGTAACTTAGATGTTTATTGAATGGACAAGTGCAAGAAAAGTTCAACATTTCAGCCATATGTTAGCATGCAGACACTTTGCTTTTTTACTGGATTTTGCTTGACCCAAGAAGTTGGGATCACTGAAGTCATGATTAGCTACAATACTCTGGCTGTCTATCAACGAAGTCGAAACCCTTGGAGCAGTGACATCCAGGATATGTTGGAAGAGACATCTTTTTAATCTGGCTTTTTGTGATTAAAGAGATGTCTATTTATTATTATATGAATATTTATTATAGGTGCATGGAGTTAGTAACAGGAATGGTCTTGTTTTGTAACCAGCTGTTGGAAAATATTTTGTTTTAAATTTGTAAAAGTTGTGGCCATGACAAGTACAGTACAAGGTATTCAGCGATATCTTAATAGTATCAGATATTTAGTTTTCTTATCTTCACCATTCCTGTGCTCTGAGACGATATTAAAAGACAGGGCTCGTACTCCCACCAGAACTAATACTTATCCCAGACTCTGAGCTGGTCATGGAATCCACTCCCACTGCATACTCACCATTATCAAAATCAATATATTTAGAGATCTTGTGCCAGGTGCGGTAGTAGAAGTGCCGGACCTGCTCTTTGTTCTTCACCATGCTTGCCGGTTTGCCTTTCTTCTTGTACTTCAGAGCAATGTTGTTCTGAATAGCTTCAAAGTCCTTCCCATGCTGAAAAAGTACAAGATTCAAAGCCAATTGAGGAACAAAAAATGCAGAGGATAAAAAGGATGAGGAATCCCATCTAATGACACAGACTATCATCTTCTGGACTTTATGATTTAGCTAGGGCTTTTCCATTTCTCCTATCCAGTTATAGACCTGGCCAGATCCTGTTTAGGAGTTTAAGACTGTGTGACAGCTGGTGTGTGAGGGTTGTTCGCTGTCAAAGTTGTTATCCATTTCTAACTTCTATAAAACGCTATAATAAAGAGCTGAGGTTATGCTGCCATGTAAAAAAATAATGCAGCACAATTGTATACATTTTATTTCTGAAGGTTGGGATGGGGGCACCATATGTATTTTTCCCCATTGGAAACAATTTACACTACTTTTAAATTGTGCTTTCATTACAGACATTTTGTAAATGAAAAATAAAATACTAATCATCACAGGATTTCATTGTCGGGGCTTCTGTGTTCATTATGGAATGCTCACATCTATTAAGTATCAGAGGGGTAGCCGTGTTAGTCTGGATCTGTAAAAAGCAACAGACTCCTGTGGCACCTTTAAGACTAACAGATGTATTGGAGCATAAGCTTTCGTGGGTGAATACCCACTTCATCAGACGCCTGACGCTTATGCTCCAATACATCTGTTAGTCTTAAAGGTGCCACAGGACTCTCCACATCTATTAAGAAGTTCCTGCTAAGGATTTAACCTTTTGCTTTTTCAGGCAGATGGAATAAAATAGAGAAATGGCCTTAGCATTGCACAGGAATGATGCAACCTTGTCCATTACATCTGGAGACAGAAACTTTATTTTAATAGACAAGTTCAAAACATGTACAAATTCTATGGACAAGGTAAGAAAATATGAAGTTTGGGGATTGCATGCATATAATAAACTGATTTCTTCTTCTAGCTTTACAGTGCCTGATATTTTTAAGCAGATAGCTTTGGTTCTGCCTCAGTGCAAGAAGATGGACTTGACTTCTCAAGGTCCCAGCCCTACCTTCTTATGATTCTATGGTTCACATGCATTGTGCAGCCAGTTGTGCTCACTTGTATACAGAATATGTGCACTTAAACTAATTTGAAATGTCATCCTCTACAAACTCCCAAATCAAGTTTTCATTTAAACATAAAACCAAGCCAACCAAGCACGGGATCCATAAGAAGCACCAGGCCAGCTGCCTGCCTTTCTTCTTCCTCCATATACACACCTCATAAAGTCCCTCGAAGAAGGTATTCTTATCCTCTGTGCTCCATGATTCCCACTGACGTCTGACTTTCTTTCCTTCCTCCTTCTCTCCACCCGAGGTCCCCAGGTTCCTTGCGGCAGTCTTAGAACTCCCAGCAGGAGCGCTGGGAGGAATTCCTGATGTGCTACCAGATGAGGTCCCTCCATTATCTGTCCCTTTAGACAAGTGAATTTAGAAGCATTGAGAGAGGTCACGTATAAAGGGGAAAAATCCTAGAGAATTAAAAGAAAAATGTCTGATTTCTTGACTGTACCATTTTTTCCAAGGTTTTCACTTGAAACATTAGGCAGATGATGAGTTGCTGAAAGCTATGAAAAGCAGCAGTATGCCTCAGTGGGAGGGTTAGCAGGCAAACACAAGGAAGGTTGGAGTGGGTCAATTATACATCTCCAGAGATATGGAAGATAGGTGAAAGTATCTCTTCAGAGGTGCCAGAAGGATAATGCAAGCTGTAGTCCCTATACTGGCATATAATAGAAGTACATATGCCCTGGCACAGCTGAAAAGAACCTAAATACAATGTTGAATACTGATGTGCACATGAGTAATCCACTGAACTGAGGGCTGCAAGATCTGGCTTTAAAACTCAAACTGCAATATCTCAATTGATTAAAAAAAGAAACACTAATAAATGATCACATCATTCAGTGGAGAAGTGTTCTGAGTAATCCCATCTTCTGTACATAAAGCAGCATCTTTGGAGTGTGACAACTCTGAAGTTGTGAGCTGTATCTCAAAGATGAACAAGGCCCATCGTCAACACCCAGTCCCATGTTGGTCTGACTGCTCTCCATAAACACAACTGCCTGTCTGGAAGCAGCACCCTTGTCAATTTGTCAACACTCCAAAAGGCAAGATTCAGAGAGTAGCATCATAGGAACAGTGAAAATAGGATGATAAAGCTGGTTGGAAAAAGAGATGTGTCAGGGTTCTTTCCCCACTCTGAACTCTAGGGTACAGATGTGGGGACCCGCATGAAAGCCCCCTAAGCTTATTTCTACCAGCTTAGGTTAAAACCTAGTACGCTGCCACCACCAAGTGATTTAACAAGAAACAGGGAAAGGACCACATGGAGTTCCTCTTCCCCCAAAATATCCCCCCAAGCCCTTACACCCTCTTTCCTGGGGAGGCTTGAGAATAATATCCTAACCGATTGATTACAAAGTGATCAAAGACACAGACCCCTGGGTCTTTGGACAATGGAAAAGTCAGTCAGGTTTTTAAAAGCAGGATTTTATTAAAAAGAAAAGGTAAAAATCATCTCTGTAAAATCAGGATGGAAAATAACTTTACTGAGTAATCAGATTCAAAGAGCCAGAGGAACCCTCTCTAGCCTTAGTTTCAAAGTTACAACAAAAACAGGGATAAACCTCCCTCTAGCAAAGGGAACATTCACAAGTTGAGAAAACAAAGATAAACTAATACGCCTTGCCTGGCTGTTACTTACAAGTTTGAAATATGAGAGACTTGTTCAGAAACATTTGGAGAACATGGTTTGATGTCTGGTCCCTCTTAGTCCCAAGAGCGAAACGCCACCAAAACAAAGAGCACAAACAAAAGCCTTGCCCCCTAACCCCAAAGATTTGAAAGTATCTTGTCCCCTTATTGGTCCTTTGGGTCAGGTGTCAGCCAGGTTACCTGAGCTTCTTAACCCTTTACAGGTAAAAGGATTTTGGTGCCTCTGGCCAGGAGGGATTTTATAGTATTGTATACAGGAGGGTTTTTACCCTTCCCTTTATAGTTATGACAAGGTTGCTTAAAGAAAAATAAAAAGGAAATGATAGGGAAGATGCAAAGAGCTATAGTAAGTGCTGCGGCAGCACTGTGACGTGGGCAGTGCAGACACGCTTTATCACTGGGGGAGAGCTCTCCCAGCAATAAAAAAAACCCACCCCAAATGAAGGGTAAAGCGTGGTTCCCAGAGATAAAGCGCGGTCTATACTGGAGCTTTTCAGCACTAAAACTTTTGTCACTCAAGGGGGTGGTTTTTCATACCCCTGAAAAACTAAAATTTTAGCACTGAAAGTGGCAGTGTAGACACAGCCTAAGTCACAGTGCAATAAGGTTCCATATTACCATTATTTCACAA
Source organism: Malaclemys terrapin pileata (assembly GCF_027887155.1). Classification (NCBI taxonomy): domain Eukaryota; kingdom Metazoa; phylum Chordata; order Testudines; family Emydidae; genus Malaclemys; species Malaclemys terrapin. Next base: position 48,811,907 of record NC_071514.1, read on the forward strand.
TAACAAAAGCCTTTTAGCTTCTGCACTGTTCTGGTATGATTGCTTTGGGTTCTCATGAGCTCTAGAATCCTAGTGGCTTCCCAACTAGTGCCAAAGTAGAAAAAAATTCTCTCCTCTTTCAAGAATCCTAAGTGTATTAATCCCCCACAATTCAGATGTCATTGAAGAGAATTGGAGCTCTTCTCTATTCACCTTAACACAGTCCTTTAGCTAGAAAAACCCTAGATTGTCAATCAGTGATAGAATACAGCATAATACTAACTTACAAATCTGACAGTTCTCACAAAAAAACATTGCCCCACCCCACTTCTCTATAAAGATTTTAGAATATTTACTTACTACATTACATTTAAAAAAAACACACCATCTTCAATAACATGCTATGAAGCACTAACATTTTAAAATTAGACTACCACTGTCTAAATAGAGATACATTTTGTCACACAATAGCCTCTATTTTAATATCAAACCTGAGTTTAATATATCATAAAACATTACACTTATTACCATCACTCTAGCTAGCTATCACATTTGGTTGAAATGTTGGATACTCATACTGTCCTCACACATAGTATTTACTTTTGTGTCATTTTGTATACCCTGCTTTCCTGTTATTTTAAGGAGAATATGTTGCCTCAATTTGTTTTTATTATTATTGTTTGTGAAATTTTGTGAACTGATGAGTAAGCAATCTACAGTAAAATTTCCAAGCTGTGTGTGTGAATAAGCAAGGTTCTATTATATATATATGCTTAGGTTTAAAAATAACGTTTGAAATTAAATATTTGAAAGCAGTTTTTTAATTTACCTACTAACTCTGGAGTTCAAGATTCTGTGTTCCCCATATAAGAGTTGGGGACATCGGACCCCAATAGCATTGCAACAGAGTGCAGGGAATTGAACTGTTCTACGTTTATTACGTTGTGCAAGGGAAAGAGAAACCTGAAAGCAAAACTTAGAGGAAAGTGTGACTACTTTTGTTTCAAAAGACTAATGGTTACTAATCTGGGATGCTAAAAATAGTTTTGCTTTATATTTTAAAATAACACACAATATTCCCAACTAAATTGTTTAAAAATATTTTGTAAGAAAACTTGCAATTACATATTTTTCTTTTGAGTGTAACTATACAATATTTCATATGAAGTGCATAGTTAACAGCAACAATTTTAAGACTGCTTCTTACGGTCTCCTAGTTTAGACTTGATCTTTCAGCAGAAAATTACTACTACCTTGGGGAGGTGTGTGAACCAAAAGGAGGTTCAGTTTACCAGAAGTAGAGAAAAATCAATTTAATTTTTAAAATACTTTGCAAATAAACAACTTCTCTATCCCCTGACCCTACTCTCACACATTTATAGAAAAAGTTTGAAAGATACAGAAACTGTGAAATAAATAAAATCCCCAAAAGGCTAGTATTTTGACATTAAGACGCGATAGCTTTTTAAACCATTCTGCACTGCTAATAGGTGGCTGAGAAGAAAAAAAACTGGTTTAAAACCAAGAATTGCTTATCAAAAGAGACAGATCTGAAATGTTTTTTCTAATATGTTATTTGAAAATGACATTTCAATCTATCATTACTATAAAGATTTCTCTCAGACATAGGTAGGGCCCTGCAAATCTGAGCTATCCGCTTTATATCCACAGATATCCGTGGACCATGTTTGCGGACTGGATGTGGATACAAATTTTGTAGCCGCACAGAGCTCTAAACTTAGGGGGAGATCCTGTAGACAATCTATCCCTGGGAATCAAGATCCTAGTCTTCAAACCTCTAGCCAACAAGGGGAATTCAAATCTATCCTCTTTTTGGATACAGTCTCTCCTGCTAATGGCTGTCAGAGTGAACTCTTCCATTAGAGCAAAGAGGAGGTGAGACTCAAACCAGGAAAGTATTCTTTTGAATGCAGTCCTCTTTTTACTTTCTGAACGAATGGTTTTTAGGTGTCCATCTATACTCGATTAATCTCCACAGCCCAAAAGTCAATGGCCAGGCACAGATTTAATCAAGGTTTTTCTACAGGCCGTACAGTATGTTTGGTATCTAAAACTTTCATCCTAAAACATGAAAAGCAAACTTAATGACGTCTAAGCATCTAAAAATTCCAATAAAAATTAAAACTATTTTTCAGAAATTAAATCAGTTTTTTTAAAAAAAAATACTTATCACTTTCATGTTTTGTTTCATGCAAGTGGGGATTCTATTGAGCTTTTCTTCCCCATGCGGGTTTTAGAAACTTCATTAATTTAGCTTCTAAATATTATGCTATTTAGTTCAAAGATGCTTCACCCTTCCTTTCTCATCTCATGTTTGGAACAACTAGGCTCTCTGAAACTACAGGTTCCAGTCCTAGAAAGGTCAACTCAGCCCTCTATCTTCTTAAAGTAGATACATTAAATTTCATGCAGTATATCATGCATGATTCTTTTGGGTAAGACCTTAAAACCCAATGTTCTATCAACTCTGCAAAGGCATTAGAACCCTTTTAACTCTTCCTAGGAACAGAAGTTTGCAACAGAGTCTTTTGCAAATTCCTCCTCCCTCATTATTGTGCACAATGCTGTTCACCAGCTGGTTGCCATGATCTACCCTAGTGTGGCTGCATTTCAGTGGGGCAGTGTGGATTATCCCTATCACATAACTTTGTAAGTATTTTGGATGGAAGGGACTGAAGAAAATGAAGGTATTCATGCATCATCATCATCATCATCATCATCTTTTGCCTTCGGAAATCCAGGATTTAATTTCTCGCTATACTATGTATATATTTTATGTGCACACATGTTGTCGCTAATGAATAATTTGAAACTCAAACAAAGCATTAAATCAAAAAGCTCCATTGAAGCTCGCCATCTGTTACAAAGTTGTTGGATACTGAAAGAGGATTATTTCAAGAATCTCAGTTAGGTGTCTATTCTAAAAAAACATTTATAAAAGGCCCTTGTTGCAGATGAGATACAGAGGCTTTTCTTGATCTGTCTACTGACATCAAGTTACATGAGTCCCAAGACTGGTCATCCCACAGGATCATACCTCTGACAATTCCTTCCACTACCCTACACATGGGAGAAAGAACTCTTGCACAGTAGGTAGAAAGCACTGAGTTTGGAAGCAAGAGTTCTTAGCATTTGGTTCTTGTGCTATTAATTGTGAAGGCAGAAGTTTCTACACATGTTGATATTTGCAATGACCTGTAAGGTACAAGTCCAAACATAACTACACGTATGAATCCTACAACACTGGTGTTTTGGCTCCGTTTACTCATTTTGTTAGTACAGTGGTCCCTACACATTTATACGCCTGGTAGTACTGGTACATCAGACTTCTGTGACTGCCTAGCTTCACCATGTCCCTCTGTGCTGGGTCTCTGGGCCTGCCTCTCAAACTGTGCAAATTTAAACCTCTATAAATTCTGGACTGTTGGTAAAACCTAGTACTTAGCCTGGTAAACAAGTACACATAAATGAAGAGGTCAGAAATCACATTAGGCTGGACAGGACTCAATTTTTAGTATTCCATCTGGCCTTCAGAAAACTGAGCTAGTTTCCTTCTTGTGTGGCTTGAGTTTTATCTTCATGATCATCATGTTCTGACTGTGAGAACCCAGATGTTCTACTTAGAAGCGTTAAGACAGGAAATTTGCTAAAAAACTGCACAAAAAAAATATAAGGATTGAAATGCAAAAACCTAACATGCACATTAGAAACAATGGAATACCGCATACATCAGATACAGTAGATGAGTCAGAGACAACATTGGTGTCTCATAAAGGCTAGTCACGAGGAGTTCTTCCATCCAGGGTCCAGGTACAGCTTAATGTTAGGTCTCCCACACCCATTTTAGAAGTCAGAAAATTCACAGCTTTACCTGATGGGTCTAGCATACAAAGGGTCACTCTCCAATAGAGAGTTAATCTCCCCTGTACCAGCCTAATTGAACATACATTAGATTAGGCTCCCCTTATCCACATTCTATAGGCCAATATTAAAATGAGTACAGTATCCAAAATGTCATTTTCAAGGGTCACTTGTCAGCTGCCTGCTAAATATCTACCAGGTATATCTGTTGGAAAAGAATGTGGCTTTTACAGTTATTCGCATAGAACAAGGGCAAAATTAAGAGTTAAATATGCTTTTGTCTCCATTTCCTAAAGCATATCTATTGAATACCATCTTTTAAGGTATCTTTTTAGATCTTTTGGCCTTTCATTATAGCAATCAGTAACACTAGGACTGCATACAACTTCTTCAGAAGTACTTCTTAGCTGAAGGATTGCATTAGAAAGACTATGGTAGAATATTCCTTCTTGGCTCTAGGATTTTATGTGAGCCTTTGAATTAGTTTTTAACAGTCCAGCACAGTTACATAGCAAAATACTTATCCCTATGGCCCAGGTGCACTTGTGTAAGGTGTAACGGATTAGGTTTCAGAAAGGTTACAAAAACACCCTATGTGCATAGCAATATCTTTCTTGTTGAAAAAGCAACCAAATACAAGACACGTCTAAGTCCCATTGTTAAACCGCAGTCAACATCCTTTCATTGGCCAGATACAACACAACACACTGCAGTGGAAAAATTAATCTGTCAACCCCACAAAAAGCATGTACTTCAGGAATTCAGTAAAGCATCTTGATCTGTGGGTCAACCCTCCAAAGCTGAAGCCTGGATCTGATTTGCTTTCTGCCCAGAGAGGGAAAAGCAGCTCCAGCTAGGAATAGGATAAAAAGCAAGCATGGCTGATGCTTCCGTTTGAGTATTTCCCTGTAATGGGAAAACTAGTTCATAGCCTGTTTGCCTTTTACAGCAAAGGGCATGGGCCTCTCACAAGTATAAGTCTAGGACAGCACTAGCCCCTGGATATGTTCACACGCTGTTTTACTACTGATACCTGATGCTTCAAACAAGGCAGTTAAATGGCCAATAAAGATGAAGCCTAATAGCAGGCTTCTTCCATCTCCCCTACACTACATGCACAAATCAGACAGCTGAAGTGTAGCTAAACTGGTTTCATTCTAACTGCTGTCAGGGACCTATACCCAAAAAACATCTTTAGAAGCATTCTCTTCACCAGTGGTTTTCAAACTGTGGGTCGCAACCCAGTACTGGGTTGCAGCAGCTCTGGTCAGCACCTGCGACCAGGCTGTTAAAAATCCCGTCAGCGGTGCTGAACGGCTGAAGCAGGTTAGTCCCTACCTGTTCTGATACTGCGCTGCACCCTGGATGTGGCCAGCAGCAGGTCCAGCTCCTAGGCAGGGGGGCAATAGGGCTCCACGTGCTGCCCCCGTCCTGAGCACCGGATCCGCACTCCCATTGGCTGGTTTCCAGCCAATAGGATCTGGGGGGCAATGCCTGCAGACGAGAGCCGCGTGGAGCCACTTGTGCGCCTCCGCTTAGGAGCCAGACCAGCTGCCAGTCACTTCCGGGGCGCAACGCAGTCCACGGTGCCAGGACAGGCAGGAAGCATGCTTTAGCACCCCCCCCCCCCCCCCGCTGCACAGCTGACCGGGAACCACCTGAGGTAACCCCGGGCCCCAATCCCCTACCCCAGCCCTGAGCCCCCTCCCACACCCCAAACTCCTCATCCCCAGCCCCGTTGGGTGACGGACATCAACAATTTTCTTCAAATGGGTCACCAGAAAAAAAAAAGTTTGAAAACCACTGCTCTACACAGTACATACTTTAACAAGGGCAGACATATACATGGCTAGTATGGGCATGGTATATCTGCATACATTGTACACCATTTTAAATAAACGTGGCATGAGGCTCCCACCCATAGTAAATCAGTATTCACTTGCTCTCACATTAAAAGAAAGGGCTAAGAAGTGCTGGTGTCTAAAATGGGCACACCTCTAGGCATACAACTGAATGCTCGTTTGTATTTCCAACTTGTAAAATTACTTAGCAAGTTTAAGACATGACAGAGATACCATTAAGTTTATGTGAGCACTAAATAGAATCATAGAATATCAGGGTTGGAAGGGACCTCAAGAGGTCATCTAGTCCAGCCCCCTGCTCAAAGCAGGACCAATTCCCACCTAAATCATCCCAGCCAGGGCTTTGTCAAGCCGGGCCTTAAAAATCTCCAAGGAAGGAGACTCCACCACCTCCCTAGGTAACACATTCCATTGCTTCACCACCCTCCTAGTGAAATGCTGTTTCCTAATATCCAACCTGGACCTCCCCCACTGCAACTTGAGACCATTGCTCCTTGTTCTATCATCTGCCACCACTGAGAACAGCTGAGCTCCATCCTCTTTGGAACCCCCCTTCAGGTAGTTGAAGACTGCTATCAAATCCCCCCTCATTCTTCTCTTCTGGAGACTAAACAATCCCAGTTCCCTCAGCCTCTCCTCATAAGTCATGTGCTCCAGACCCCTAATCATTTTTGTTGCCCTCCGTTGGACTCTTTCCAATTTTTTCACATCCTTCTTGTAGTGTGGGGCCCAAAACTGGACACAGTATTCCAGATGAGGCCTCATCAATGTCGAATAAAGGAGAACGATCACGTTCCTCGATCTGCTGGCAATGCCCCTACTTATACAGCCCAAAACGCCTTTAGCCTTCTTGGCAACAAGAGCACACTGTTGACTCATATCCAGCTCCTCATCCACTGTGACCCCTAGGTCCTTTTCTGCAGAACTGCTACCTAGCCATTCTGTCCCTAGTCTGTAACAGTGAATGGGATTCTTCTGTCCTAAGTGCAGGACTCTGCACTTGTCCTTGTTGAACCTCATCAGGTTTTTTTTTGACCAATCCTCTAATTTGTCTAGGTCCCTCTGTATCCGATCCCCACCCTCTAATGTATCTACCACGCCTCCTAGTTTAGTGTCATCTGCAAACTTGCTGAGAGTGCAGTCCACACCATCCTCCAGATCATTAATAAAGATATTAAACAAAACCGGGCCCAGGACCGACCCTTGGGGCACTCCGCTTGAAACCGGCTGCCAACTAGACATGGAGCCATTGATCACTACCCATTGAGCCCGACAATCTAGCCAGCTTTCTATCCACCTTACAGTCCATTCATCCAGCCCATACTTCTTTAACTTGGCGGCAAGAATACTGTGGGAGACCGTAATCAAAAGCTTTGCTAAAGTCAAGGAATAACACATCCACTGCTTTCCCCTCATCCACAGAGCCACTTATCTCATCATAGAAGGCAATTAGGTTAGTCAGGCACAACTTCCCCTTCGTGAATCCATGCTGACTGTTCCTGATCACTTTCCTCTCCTCTAAATATTTCACAATTGATTTCTTGAGGACCTGCTCCATGATTTTTCCAGGGACTGAGGTGAGGCTGACTGGCCTGTAGTTCCCCGGATCCTCCTCCTTCCCTTTTTTAAAGATGGGCACTACATTAGCCTTTTTCCAGTCATCTGGGACCTCCCCCGATCGCCAGGAGTTTTCAAAAATAATGGCTAATGGCTCTGCAATCTCACCCGCCAACTCCTTTAGCACCCTCGGATGCAGCGCATCCGGCCCCATGGACTTGTGCACGTACAAGTATCAGGGGGTAGCCGTGTTAGTCTGTATCTACAAAAACAACAAAGAGTCTGGTGGCACCTTAAAGACTAACAGATTTATTTGGGCATAAGCTTTCGTGAGTAAAAACCTCACTTCTTTGGATGCATAGAGTGAAAGCTACAGATGCAGGCATTATATACAGACACATGGAGAGCAGGGAGTTACTTCACAAGTCACGTACAGTTTTTCTAAATAGTCCCAAACCACTTCTTTCTCCACAGAGGGCTGGTCACCTTCTCCCCATGCTGCACTGGGCAGTACAGTAATCTGGGAGCTGACCTTGTTCGTGAAGACAGAGGCAAAAAAATTGTTGAGTCCATTAGCTTTTTCCACATCCTCGGTCACTAGGTTGCCTCCCTCATTCAGTAAGGAGCCCATACTTTCCTTGACTTTCTTCTTGTTGCTAACATACCTGAAGAAACCTCTCTCATTACTCTTAATATCTCTTGCTAGCTGCAACTCCAAGTGTTATTTGGCCTTCCTGATTTCACTTCTGCATGCCTCAGCAATATTTTTATACTCCTCCCTGGTCATTTGTCAAATCTTCCACTTCTTTTAAGCTTCTTTTTTGCGTTTAAGATCAGCCAGGATTTCACTGTTTAGCCAAGCTGGTCGCCTGCCATATTTACTATTCTTTCTACACATCGGGATGGTTTGTTCCTGCAACCGCAATAAGGATTCTTTAAAATACAGCCAGCTCTCCTGGACTCCTTTGCCCTTCATGTTATTCTCCCAGGGGATCCTGCCCATCTGTTCCCTGAGGGAGTCGGAGTCTGCTTTTCTGAAGTCCAGGGTCCATATTCTGCTGCTCTCCTTTCTTCCTTGTGTCAGGATCCTGAACTCGACCATCTCATGGTCATCTCAACTATTATCTCTTTCACTTACACACACCCCTTACAGGATTTTATAATATGGCGGGGGGGAAATGCAATCAGACAAAAAATAAATTAGCATACAATGGCTCAGCCTGCAAGAGATTTTTTTATGACAAAATTTAACACAGAATTTAGCTAAGTTGTACATACACAAAGTTGGGATTTATGGACATATTTTGTGTCAACCCACCTGGAGCATAGTTTATTTAAAAGAATATCATTAGACAGCATTCCTTATTAAATTTGTTATTATTAAGGATATGATTTAGTCATGGATTCCCCTCGCAGCTGTGGCAGATGCTGGGGCTGTGCAATCCCACCCCCGCAGCTTTGGCTGGGGCTGTGGCCCCCCGCACTGGGACCTGGGCTGCGCGCCCTCCCCAATCCCACAGCTTTGGCCAGGGCTGTAGCCAAGGCTGTGCCTCCGACCCCCTAAGGCTGCAGTGTTCCAGCTTTCATTCTTTCCAACTCTTTTTCTCCCCATTATACTTAACAGAGGTCATACACAGGTCACGACTCCCATGAATTTTTGTTTATTGCCCACAACCTGTCTGTGACTTTTACTAAAAATAACCATGACAAAATCTGAACCTTATAGTATTTAACACACAAAAGTTATATCCTTAAGTGGAAAGGTACAGTTCCCATCAGTGTTCCCTCTAAGCCACATGCCTGTGTAGCCACACCCCTTACAGGCCTGCACCAAGTGCAACTCAGCACCTTGTAGGCAAGGGAGCTGCACTTTGGTGCTACTGTTTGGGGGTATAATGGGAGAGGTTCTGCAGAGCTCTCCTGTTCCCTAGTCAGAACAAGGGAGAGGGTGCAATAATAAACACAGAACACGTAATGAATTGGAGCAAGTCAATGGGGAGGAAGGAAATGGACTGAGAGAATGAAGGGATAGACTGAATTAGACAGAGGAAGGCTATGCTGATAGGTTTTAAACAGTTATTCATTCTCCAGAGATTAAACCAATTTTCAAAGCTCAAGGGTAAAAAAAAAAAAATCAAGTATCTCAAAAAGGTTTCCTGTTTGCATGACTGTAATTTGCAGTCAGCCAGTGCCCTAATACATGTCCTATAGCACACGCAACACATGGAGGCCCGAGAATCAATTTGGGGTTCCTCTTTCTAGTGAATTTTACAGGGCCAGCTACAGAAGAATATTTAGCAAGGAATGTGAAGGGTAACAAGAAGAGTTTCTACAGGTATGTTAGCAACAAGAAGGTGGTCAGGGAAAGTGTGGGACCCTTACTGAATGGGGCAGGCAACCTAGTGACAGATGATATGGGCAAAGCTGAAGTACTCAATGCTTTTTTTGCCTTGGTCTTCACAGACAAGGTCAGCTCCCAGACTGCTGCACTGGGTAGCACAGTATGGGGAGAAGGTGAGCAGTCCTCAGTGGTGAAAGAACAGGTTAAGGACTATTTAGAAAACCTGGACATGCACAAGTCCATGGGTCCAGATCTAATGCATCCAAGGGTGCGGAGGGAGTTGGCTGATGTGATTGCAGAGACATTGGCCATTATCTTTGAAAATTTGTGGTGATCGGAGGTGGTCCCGGACAACTGGAAAAAGGCAAATATTACCCATCTCTAAAAAAGGGAAAAAAGAGAACCTGGGGAACTACAGACTGGTCAACCTCACTTCAGTCCCCGGAAAAATCAATCTATTCTGAAGCACTTGGAGGAGAGGAAGGTGATCAGGAACAGTCAACATGGATTCACCAAGGGCAAGTCATGTCTGACCAACTTGATTGCCTTCTATGATGAGATTAATGGCTCTGTGGATATGGGGAAAGCAGCGGACAGGATATATCTTGACTTTAACAAAGCTTTTGATATGGTCTCCCACACTATTCTTGCCAGCAAATTAAAGAAGTATTGATTGGATGAATGGACTATAAGGTGAATAGAAAGCTAGCTAGATTGTCGGGCTCAACAGATAGTGATCAATGGCTTGATATCTAGTTGGCAGCCAGTATCAAGCAGAGTGCCCCAGGGGTTGTTCCTGGGTCGGTTTTGTTCAACATCTTTATTAATGATCTGGATGATGGGATGAATTGCACCCTCAGCAAGTTCGCAGATGACACCAAGCTGTGGGGAGAGGTAGATATGCTGGAGGGTAGGGATAGGGTCCAGAGTGATCTAGACAAATTAGAGGATTGGGCCAAAATAAATCTGAGGAGGTTCAACAAGGACAAGTGCAGAGTCCTGCACTTAGAATGGAAGAATCCCATGCACCGCTACAGGCTGGGGACCGACTGGCTAAGCAGCAGCTCTGCAGAAAAGGACCAGCGGACAAGAAGCTGGATATGAGTCAGCAGTGTGCCCTTGTTGCCAAGAAGGCCAACGGCACATTGGGCTGTATTAGTAGGAGCATTGCCAACATATCGAGGGAAGTGATTATTCCCTTCTATTTGGCACTGGTGAGGCCACACCTGGAGTATTGTGTCCAGTTTTGGGCCCCCCACTACAGAAGGGATGTGGACAAATTGGAGAGCATCCAGCGGAGGGCAATGAAAATGGTTAGTGGGCTGGGGCACATGACTTATGAGGAGAGGCTGAGAGAACTGGGGTTATTTAGTCTGCAGAAGAGAAGAGTGAGGGGGGATTTGATAGGAGTCTTCAACTACCTGAAGTGGGGGTCCAAAGAGGATGGAGCTAGGCTTATCTGATACACACAATGCACTAGATAAATCGCTCAGCAAGTGAAAAAGTGGGCAGGATGGAGAAAAACAGCATTGATGTTTCACTTCAAGATGCTGCTTATGTCACCTTTTCCCCTAAACTGCAAAATGCAACAACTCAGTGTGCTAATGGAGCAAGAATCCAACTGGAAATACATTCCAACTTATTTTAAAGTCAAAGTTCCCAAGAGATTTCCCTCTGCTGAACAGAATCTGAGAAAGAGGATGGATAAAAAGTTCCCTAAACTCCACTGATTCCTCTTCAAACTATAGTCAAACTATTTCCACCCCCCCATCACTTTTAATTGTATCCTAAATATAAGTTTATTATTTATATAATAGGTTTACTAAAATAATATGCCCAAACAGCACAAATTACTACAAATAAAACTGATTGGTTTAAAAAAAAAAAAACACATCACTTACAGGTAAATCATGACAAATAAACAATGAGGCCCAACCAATGCACTGTGATGAGCTACTATTTAAAACAAATTAAATGCCATGTTTAATGACTGTGCCTTTGCTAATTTCCCTCCTGACACCCTCAAGAATATTTGGAAAGGTAATCATGAGTGTATTAGGGATGTAAGAGTTTAATCGGTTAACTGATAAGCTTGATGCTTATTGGTTCCTGTTAATGGTTAAAACTCCACCCAGGGTCCCGGCAGCCACGCGCCAGGAGTCCCAGCTGCTGCCCGCGTGCCCGGGGTCCCTCCGGGCTGCTGGCCCCGTGGCTGGGATCCCTCCGGGCTGCCAGGGTCCATCACGGTTGGCGGCCCTGCATCCAAGGTCCCAGCTGCCACCTTGCTGCTGCCCGGCATCCCGGCGCACCCGAGGTCCATCCCGGTTGCTGGTCCCACGCCCGAATTCCCAGCTGCTGCTCTGTTGCCACCCAGCATCCCAGCACGCCCGTATTCCCTCCGGGTTGCCAGGGTGCCAGCAGCAGGGAGCGCCGCGTAAAATGAAGGAGTGCTGCAGCACCCCCCGCACTCCTAGTTCCCCAGGTAAATGTTTAACCCCGTAACCGATAGAATTGTAATCTGTTACTGTTTTTAAATGTTATTTACATCCCTAGAGTGTATTATTGGAAGATCATAACACAAGGTGGATTTCTGATATGGTCCAAATGTAGCTGCAGAATGGCTAGTGTTAACATGGCCCTTGCAGCTGTCATCTGGCAGCAACATGCCAATGGAAAGGCTTGAGCTCTGATAGCAGATCCAAAGGTTTGGGGAATCCCACATGAGTACTGCAGCAAAGCACAAGCTGATGACAGTAACCAGCTCAGATACATAATTTTTTGTGGGGCTGGGGAGGAAGGGTTTGAGTATGGGATGGGAAAGGAGATAAAGAAAACTGAATTAAAAAAAAAAATAAAAAAATAAAATCGCTGCTCTAAAAGCCTCCTTCCTTCAATTTGTATCCTGCAGGAAGATCACATTGTGTGGTACTTCACTTGGAATGTAAACACCGTTAAATTTTGATCACAAGACATGTCATTATCACAGAGAGAATTTAGACGAACCAGTAAAATGTGTCAGAGCCTACAACTTTGGACATAAAGAATTCAAATTCGGAAGCATCACACACTCCACAGCTCCATTCTCTAAGATTCTGACAGATACAATGACAGCCATATCAGAGGAACCACCTCCAATGCCTTCATAGCAAAACTAGCCAAGTGGAGTTTCTAGCTGCTTTCAATTTGAAATGTGTTATTGACTATCCTCAATGATTTAATAAAATTCCCCAAAACATGGACAAAATATAGTCCGGTACAGTGATGTGTTTCTCTAATTACCGAAAAGATTCTAGTCATTAGATTGTACTGTGCATAACTTTCTTTTGTTAATTTCAGTATATGAATCTTAAAATAAATGGAGCTTGCTTGCTGATTTAGTGTCAGCAAGGCCATTTCAAGCCATTCCACGGTTTTGAAAATGTGTGTATGCGTTTAATATATAATATACACAAATACATACACATTTACCATGCTGATTACGGAATATATACATCCCAGAGAGATAACAGTAATATTACTCACAATCCTTAAAATAATTAGCTGCATCTCAACTATTCTTCTGTTTATTTTGTTTAAGTGCATTGGGTAGAGAATTATCTAGACTTCTCAATACTAGACACCCCACATTGAAGATTTCGCTGAGCCTTTAAAATATTAAGTAGAATTTACTAACCTATCAAAAAGTACTTTTGTAAACTTTACAAAAATATTTGCCACACAACATACTTAAAGTTTTGTTTAAATACACCTAATGGGACATGCTGCCCTGCAAAGTTATATTTTATTTATTTTTAACGCAAAGCTAATATTGGTTCTCAGCATTTTTACCTTCTGTATACTAGGTGAAGATTCAGTACTTGGGAAAGAAGAGGTAAAGTGACCGCTGAAACATATTTATGAAGTACTGAGTTATTTTTAAGGACAGGTGGAGGTAAGAATTGCTTACTCAGATAAAAAGGTTAAGAACAACAAAGCATTACTTATCCTCAAAATAATGAAAATACACTTAAGTATTGGTGCCCAAAGTAACTAAAATTATATCCAAGTATCACTCAATTATGGAGCCAGGTATCAACCAGAAAGCACAGTTTGCACATAATAGTACCAAGTCTCTCAAATATCCTTTCCCCTGTTCCCTCTATCTAAAGAAGCAACAGCTCTGAAGAAGTCATCCATGGAACTAAAGTGAAATAACTAATTGAAAGGGTTAACATATAAGTGCCCTGGACATTTCTGAATTAGTAACACACTAGCAGAGGATGCTGCACAGAACCTAAGGCAACATGGTTAGACATGTTTACAGAATGTACATTTCAGACATGTTTCCAAAGCCAGAGTTCTTTGTTGCAATAGTCTCACAAATTATCGTGTGGGGGACAGACAGCAACCTCTCTTTCAGATATTATCCTGCACACTCAATTAATATTCTGTTGTAGCCCAATGCTAGTAATTCTGTGTGTAATCACCTAACCTAACCCATTTTGCCACAGTCTAATTTACTAGCCAAAATAAAGGAATTTATAGGGTAAATGCAGGTGCTAAATATCCTCATTGATATTAAATGGAGAGGGGGAAAATATCCATGCATACATCCAGAGTGCCCATTTTTGCAACTTAAACATGAGAGTGGGCAGCATTCAAGCTGAAACCTTGGGGGTAACAGAGAAATTCCTATACTACAACAAAACAAAAACAAGACAAAAGATAGTTCTGTCCTTCAGATGCTGTCAGCCTCTGAAAATGCACTTGACCCCCACCTCCACCCCTGCCCCTTGAGTGTGTTTTAGGGGTGACAGAATACAGTACCTTTTCCTTTTGCAGTAGTGCTGCTGCTATTGCCAACTGAGCAGGATGCCTGAGAATCCTTCCTTAACCTCTTGCTCTGAGGTCTGACACTGGACCTGAGAAAATGATGCTGGTCCTGGCTGTGGGAAGGCTGGAGAGAAGATGGGACTTGGGGTAAATTGGGGCTGGATGAGGGGTTATTAGTGTTGTTGTTAATAATCTTCTCTTCTTTCTTTGTGCTGCTCCTGCCTGGAGCTGCCTCTCCTCCTCTTCCTGCCCCTTCTTCCAGGGACTCCTCATCTCCTCCTGCTCGCTTGCCTAGCTTTTTCACCCCTTCCTCCCCGCTGCTGTCTCCCAGCTTCACTGTCATCCTGTTGGGGAGGAAAGAAAAAAGGGGGGCACAAAGTCAAACCACAGACCCCCACTAGAGAGGGAGGAAAATCCCTGGGCTGAGAGGGGAGAAGTTTAGCTGCAGAAATTCCTCTCAACATGGCCGCCGTTGTTTGTTACTAAATCCCCTTTCGTTTGCTGTCCCGACCCAACAACCTGTGCCGAAGGGTGGAAGGGGAAAAGCCCCATAGGAAACCCCCCAAACCACCCCAAAAGGGAGCCAGGCGCCCCCGGCGGACCCCTGGCACCTTCCTGAAGGGATTAGGAGCGCCTTTGGCAGGGAAATTGCCAAGCCAAACTCAGGCGTTTGGAAGCGCTCGACAGGCACACACACACAGAGAGAGAAAAACAGCCACCAAAAAAATCCCCCCAGCGGAACAGGGGGAGCCGCAGAGCATGGACAGGGGCTCCTAAAAGTGATTCGCCCCCACCCCATCCTACCCATTGTGCTGTTCCTCTGGCCCAGGGGGGCTCTTCTTTCTCCTCACCATGGAGCCGAGGTGATCCGACCTGCTGAGGGGGGGAAATTCATATTCCTAGATGCAGCAGCAGCTTCTCCTTCTCTCTGTCTCTCTCTCTCTCTCTCTCTCTCTGGGGCTGGGACTGGCCAAGGCTATGAAGATTTCCAACCACCCCCCCCCTTCAAATTACTAGGCACCTTTCTGCTTTACCCTAAGCTGGAACTTTTCCCCCAGGAAGGTGGCAGACCGTCGAGTACACAATGAGCCCAAAAGCTCTCTGGTGGCTTTGCAAAGGAGCATCGCTTTGGGGGCTGATCGCCTGTCAACGTCTGCATTTTAAAACGGCACACCGGGAGAGGATTTGGCTTTCCAAAGCCATGAATTTTACTTGCTACGTCATCAACTTCCAGCATTTTTATACTTATTGTAAGCCCCCACCCCAATTAAAAAAAAGCCACAAAACGCTCAGATCCAAACATTTGCTGTCGTTTTTTCAACCCTAAAGAAAACCGTTCAGCTCAAAGAGATTCTGCAATCACTCTGCCAAGTAAAAAGTTTAAGCACATTATTTGTTAGAAGTCCACTTAACTGGACTCTGCGGCCACTGAAATGCATTATATATCATCTTTAATTCCAAAATTGACATTTGGACCCACTGTAGCCGATAGCCTGACCACTCGCTTTGCTCTGGTTCATAAATCTGCTCAATTATTATTTTAAATTCAATGGAAAATATCACACTACACACGAAAGGTTTTAGACACTGAGACTTTTAGCAGATTTAATTTTTACAGAAGGGAAAAATATTACAGACACTATATCTAAAAACAACAAAAATACACCTTTCAAGAAAGACGCCATACTAAAATAAAATAGAACGATCTAGCAACAGCAATGCAATCGCCTTATCACAAAACCAGAATCCATAGTCCAAATTCAATTAAGAAAAACCAACTGCCAACAAATTAGTAAAATTCCAAGTAACAACAAAACTAAAACATTTACTACACACTGAAGTGAATACAGAAAAAGCAGACACGAACATAATGCATTTTTAAAAGGAGTCTGTTGGCTGCACAACTATTGTATAGTACAGTGATTTTGTTAAAAAGGGCTGACGTTAAAAGTACATGTTTTTCTCTCTAGGCTTTAAATTAAGCCGTTATATTTACAAGTGTAGAATTATTTTGGGAAATGTTCTGTCAACCGCGTACACAACCCTTAATACACATTAAAACTTGGTAAGCGATCCATCTGACAAATCATCCCAACTACACACAAGGCAATTTACAGTTTGTTCAAAACAAACTTTACCTACTAATAAGACTAGTGGTGTAGGATATTTAAGTGGGGGGGGGGGTCCAATTCCTTTGGTTGAAAGAGGGTGGTTACAAGCCCACCGTTTTTTTCATGGTCATAAAGTAAACGAATACATCCTCCAACAACCAGGGCAACAGGGAAGAAAATGTACCCTCTTCATCAGCACAAAATCTGCATAATGAAAGGCGATGTAATGGCTACTGAAGTATCAGAAAAAGCAAGTCTCATAACCCTACTTTCCAACAGTTTCTTCTATAAACTCTTCTGGCTAAAACCTCTCATGCTTATCACAGTTGCAACTCTCCTCCCAACTCACCCACCCAGCTGTTGTCGCGTAACTCCCTTCTCCACATTACACCTGTTTTTCCCTTTCCTCTAAAACGAAAAGATCTTGACACTTTTATAGCCTTTGCTTTTCCACATCTTCATGCTCTGCTACCGCTTCCTCTGGTAAAACCCACACTCTCCTCTATAGGCACTTCTCTTCTCCCCAAAAATGTATTAAGACTAGAAAAATGTGTTTTAATAAGGAGTTGATCTGTGGTTCGTCTGTCCTTCTTTAGACCCAAAAACACACGAGAGGGAAGACAACGGCAGTGTCTTCAGGTCCCACGGGGCAAAATGCCCTTCCACACACAAAATACAGATGCCAAGTTTGGCTTCCTGAAATTGCTCCTCTTTTTCTTGATGCAGACGTCCCCCCAGCCCCAGATCCTAGAGGCCCCATCTCCTAATGAAGCGTTACCTGATGCATCAATACCCCGCTGCAGCCTTTGAGCCCCAGGTTTTCCGGTTGATCTTCTGGCTCCGGCAGTCCCAGGTCCCCCCAGTTGCACCCCAAATCCGCCAGTTCGTGCAGCTGCCTCAGCACGCCAATATCCTTCGGTTCTAGCTGTCCCCCCACATCCCAGTTGTTTCTGCAGCAGCCCGTGCTCGGCCGGAGAGGCGAAGCCTGCTCCCCAGGCTCCCCCAACCACGGCCTCTGCCCCCGGCCGGCACAGCAGGCCGTTCTCCCCAGGCCCCCCGACCTAAGCAGCAGCAGCCCCCACCCCTCAGCCCTGGAGCTCGACCCTGCAGCGGGCCGCGTACAGAGGCCCTGGCAGCTGGACGCGGTTCCGCTTCCTCGTCACCCTGAGGCCGGCGGTAGCGCGGGGGAGCGCAGCGGGCAGACGCGGGTCCAGCTGAGCGCGCGTCGATACCCCCCTCCAGACCCCAAACAAACCACCCCATTGGCCGACGGCGAACGGGCGAAAGGCGAGAGGCGGGGCCGCAGCCACACAGCTGGCCAACCAGAGAGCGGCGCGCGGACGGTGACGCAAGCCCAGCGCAAGGGGAGAGGCGGGATCTGGCCAGCCTATGCTGGGGTGGAGCGGGCCCAAATCAAGAGGCTTTTGATTGGCCGAGTGAGGGCCAATGGCGATACTCGAGGGCGGGGTCTGAGTATGGAATTCCCTTCAGAAGCGTCCGGGAAGCGGTGTGGCCTGTGAGATTGGCGTTTCCCAGCATGCAGTCTGACTGGGCTGCTGCCAGCACTCTGAAGACAGTGTCTTAGATCCGGGGCGGGGGCAGAGAGCTTGTCACGTGACAATGGTAACACATCTGGGAAGGTCGGCTGTCTTCCAGAACTGAGCAAGAAACATAGCAGCCAACACAGGGAGCTGTATTAAATATTATCTCCACTCCATTGGGTGGTGTGGCTGCAGAACTAGAAGTAATTTGCAAACTAGATACCATCAGATTAGGCCTGAATAAAGACTGGGAGTGGTTGGGTCATTACAAAACCTAAACTTAATTTCCCCAATACTAATTTCTCCCTACTGTTACTCACACCGTCTTGGCAACTGTCTATAATGGGCCAGTCTCTTACCACTTCAAAATTTATTTCTCCTCCCTTGGTATCTTGCTGTTAATTGATTTATCTCGTTAGACTGACTTAACACTTGGTAAAGTACCCCACATTCTTTTAAGTATCAGAGGGGTAGCCGTGTTAGTCTGAATCTGTAAAAAGCAACAGAGGGTCCTGTGGCACCTTTAAGACTAACAGAAGTATTGGGAGCATAAGCTATTCACTTGCATCTGAAGAAGTGAGGCTCTTACCCACGAAAGCTTATGCTCCCAATACTTCTGTTAGTCTTAAAGGTGCCACAGGACCCTCTGTTGCTTTTTACACATTCTTTTATGTATTTATACCTCCTCCTGTATCTTTTACTTCATACATCTGATGAAGTGAGTTCTAGCCCACAAAAGCTTATGCCCAAATAAATTTGTTAGTCTCTAAGGTGCCACAATGACTCATTGTTTTTTGTTTGTTTGTTTTCGGGGGTGGGGGGGTTGCTGATACAGACTAGCACGGCTACCACTGAAACCTGTGTTACTGCAGTATCTCTTAATCTTTCCAGACACTGTACCCTTTTCAGGAGGTGGATTTGTCTTGCATGCTCCTAAGTTTCACCTCACTTAAAAAGTACTTGCTTAAAAAATCAGCCATAAATCTGCTAAAGTGTCACAGTACATTATTACTGAAAATTTGCTTACTTTCTCATTTTTACCATATACTTATAAAATAAATAAATTGAAATATAAATATTGTACTTACATTTCAGTGTATAGTCTATAGAGCAGTGTAAACAAGTAATGGTCTGTATGAAATTTTAGTTTGTAATGACTTCACTAGTGCTTTTTATGTAGCCTGTTGTAAAACTAGGCAAATATCTAGATGAATTGAGGTACCCCCTGGAAGACCTCTGTGTACCCCTGGTTGAGAACCACTGTGTTAGGGTGTTCGGCCACTTGGCTATACTGTGCTTAAGGTACTGACTCTGAGGTGGCCACAGTCAAAGAAACTGCAGCTCTTGTGTTGCTGCACGAGGGGAGCTCTGTAGCCACTCCAAATCTGGTACAGAAGCCTGCTAGGTACTCTGCAACCTACCATGCACAAGGGGTATGTGATGTGTCAGAAGTAAAGGTAACCTAACTAGTGCCAGAGGAGAACAGAAATGGAAAGAAAACAGCAAAGAAGAAGAAAAAAGCAACAAATGCTGCAGGATCAATCCCATCAACCTGCCACTCCTCGATGCCCCAGAAAACTTCAGCTTTGACAGACCTTCAAAATTGAGAGAGTAGAAGCAGAGCTTTGCCAAGATTCCACATTGCTAGTAAATTCCACCAGGAAATTGGAGCCATCCAGATATTGTCTTTAAATTATGCTGTGGGGAATCAGGCAGAGTATATCTTAAAATTCTGTGATTTGCTGATGATAGTCACAAAGATGACCATTAAAGAGTTCCGGCTTTGATGCATACTTTGTACCCCAGAGAAATGTGGTTAATGAAAGGGTGTGTTGTCAGCAGAGAATTCAATAACCAAGTCAATCTATTGAATCCCTTATAAGAGCTGTGCATGCCTTTGTGGAAAACTGCAATTTTGGGACTGTAAAACATGAAAATATCAGAGATAGGTCATTGGGCTTACCAATAAAAGCTCTCACTTAGCTACATTTAAAGACAGATGTAACTCTACAAACAACTGTCTAGATCACAAAGCAGACTGAGCAAATGCAGCTGCAAAACAAAAGGCAGGCGCAACTTGCAAAACTAGAAAATAGCTAAGGTACTGTAGAGAGACACAGCATGACTGCTAAAAATAATTATAAAATCCCTGAGGCAATGAGGGAAAAGTCCCAGGCAAACTACAAATCTTTCAGAGTAAATGTACAAGATGTGAAAAAATTCATAGCCAGAGAAAAATATGTCCAGCCAACAGGGCCGGCTCTGGCTTTTTTGCCGCCCCAGGCAAAAAAGCCTCCCCCCGCCCCCCGGCGGGGAGCGCAGCAGGGGAGGGTGCCAAGCCCGGCCGCAGTCCTGCTCTCCCCAGCCGGCCGGAGCGCTGCAGGGAGGGCGGTGAGCCCGGCCGGGGCCCCGCTCTCCCCGACCGGCCGGAGCGCCGGGAGGAGGGTGGAGAGCCCGGCCAGGGCCCCGCTCTCCCTGACTGGCCGGAGCTCCGGGAGGAGGGCGGCCCCGCTCTCCCCGGCCGGCCGGAGCATTGCGGGGAGGACGGCGAGCCCGGCTGCGGCCCCGCTCTCCCCGGCGGGCTGGAGCACCGGGGGAGGGCAGCGAGCCCGCTGCGGCTCCACTCTCCCCAGGTGAGCGCTGCCCCCCTCCAGGTGCCGCCCCAAGCACATGCTTGGTAGGCTGGTGCCTGGAGCCGGCCCTGCCAGCCAAAGCTACAAGATGTAGCTTTGCACACAATATGGACATTTTGCAGCTCTTTGCTGCATTAAGACAATCAGAGAACTGACAGTTAAGAGCTGTTGTTTTGGGATTGATCATGTGATGACACAGAGCCTGAATGGAGAGTGAAACTAAACATTTATGGAAAAACTATTGACTAACATTTACTAGGAGCAGACATGACAGATGTATCACAAGGGACATATAACCACTTTCAACCCCTCCCAGAGTTGAAATCACTGATACAGTCCTGTGTAGTAGCCCTGAAGGTATTCTGAACAGCACGCGCCAGTTCACCACAGAAACAACTTTCAAAGATGAAAGCTTCGCATTCAGCGTGCATGTGATCAAAGAATCAAAGACCAACAATCTTCTCAGCCAGTGTGGCAGCCATAATGGGCCTAGTGAGCAAGGTATAAGAACTTGACTGAGTATTTGGTGATATTGGACTTTTGAAAGGAGATACAATACAAATGATCTTAAGAGATAATCCTGAACCATACAGTGTACATACACCTCACAGGATTCCTATTCAATGGCTTCATGAAGTGGAAACTGAGTTAAAGAGATTGGAATGGTTTGGCATAATTGAGAAAATCTCTGAGCCAACAGCATGGTGAGCCCAGTGGTACTGATTACAAAAACATGGAAAAATACAAATCTGTGTGGATCTTAAAAGACATAACATAGCAGTTGTCAGAAAAATATATCTTCTCAACACTGGATGACTTCTTCCCCAAAGTGAAAGATGCCACTGTATTTTCCAAGATGGATTCTTTAGTGGAGTCTGGCAAATTCCTTTAGTTTAAGAGAATGCTAATCAGCCTACATTTATCACACCCTCTGGGAGATTTTGCTTTCAAAGATTATTTTTGGGATTACCAGTGCATCTGAAATTTTTCAAAGAAAGATGGCAGAACTGTTAATAAACACAGATGGGGTTGCAGTTTTTGGGGGTGATATTTTGATATATGGATCATTGATGTAAGAACTTGACAAAACCCTCAATGAAGTTCTCAGCTTAATCAGTCAGTCTGGACTGAAGCTAAATAAGGAAAAGTCCATTTTCCACATATATCAGATCAAGTTTTGGGGACAGACAATTAACAAAGATGGAATCAGTCCTAGCCCTCAGAAAGTAAAAGCAATTTGAGAATGAATTCACCAATGAATGTACCAAAACATCTTGGCTATGGTGGCCACATCAAGAAATTGCCTTCAAAGGGGTAAAATAAATTATTTCAACAGCACCAGTTCTCAAGTACTACGATGTGAAAAAAACAACAATGGTCTGTGTGGATGCAAACAGCGATGGCCTAGCTGGTGTATTGTTGCAACAACATGGATCTGTGTGGAAATCCAGTGTATTTTTCCCTCGCACCTTCACAGAAGCAGAAAAACTACATGCACAGATTGAAAAGGAGTACAGCACAGGGGCACGTGAGAACTTTTACTTATATCTATGTGGATTGGATTATTTTTCACTGATAATAGATCATAAACCACTTGTAACACTCAACAGAGAAGACCTGGAGCAAGCACTGCTGAGATGCCAATGTCTTGTGATAAGGTTAATGCAATTTTAACCTAAATATGTTAATGGGAAAAATCTGGTAGTAGCAGATATGCGGTCAGAGAGCCAAGCATTGCACTCAACTACCCATGAGCTTGAAGATGACATAAAGGTGTACGTTGATGCTGTGGACTCATACAGTAGTGTCAGAAAAGGGACTACTACATCATCTACAAAAAGTGACCTTGAGAGATGTCACTCAGAGAACTGCCAGATCTAGAACCTGGTGATGGTGTTTGTGTTAAACTGGATGGAGAAAAAGGAGGGAGAACTCCAGCTGTCATAAAGAAAAGAAATCACCCTAGATCATATGTGATTGAGGCTGACAATGGAGAGTTCAATAGAAACTGCTGACATCTTGAGTTTGTTCCTCAAAGGAACAACCAACAGAGCAAACTCTGCAGGTGGTGAATGCGAACAAGAAGACTCAAAGATTCCATACTGACCTCAGCCAGTCATTGCAACTAATAGACAGCCAGACAACCGAGCTAATAGATGTTTGGGTCATGTAATTAGAAAATCAGTATGATTCAGAGACACTTAACAGACTGATACATACTGAACTTTAAAGATAGTGTAATCGTGTAAATGTTGTAAATGGTAGGAGTGTAAAACGGAAAGGAGATGTGATGGAATGCTAAAACTATATTATAATAATCCACCATTAGATGGCGCCATGCATAGCATTCCTTACCTGAACTGGTAACAGCCGTATCTGGCAGTGCATTAAACTATCTTAAAGAGAACACATCTTTTGTATTTCTCTCCATGATCTATATCCAGTCCAAATCTAGTACAGAAGCCTGACTTGCTAGTAGAAGCCCTGCAACCTACTATATACAAGGAATACATGACACTCTCCCTTTCCGTGCTTCATTGTAAAGCTACTGGCTGAAACACACTTCTTAAAAGAGCATATTTCTATATCTTTTCTGTCTGCCCCTGAACAGCTCATCCCCTTGAAGTTTAAATTTTTAACAACACATTTTAGAGCTGGACAAGTTACTGGCTTTACCACTCATCTGGATCTGGTCATCTTCTGTTCTTGAGGAGTAGGGTGACCAGACGTCCCGTTTTTAATGGGACAGTCCCGTATTTAAGCCCTACTACAGGTGTCCCTACTTTTTCTTTAAAAAGGGCAAATTGTCCCATATTTTCTGTGTCCGCCCCCCCCCCCCCCCGCCCACATCAGTACTGGCGGTTCCTGCTGCTGGTTGGATCCCTGCTTGCCAACTGCCTGCCCACCAGTGGTGAGTGGGGGGGGGGTCCAGTGGCTGTCGATGGGGGTGGGTGTGCAAGGCTGGTGGCGGGGCAAAGATGCAGTGCACGGGCCAGCTACACCCCCTGCCGGTCTGTCAGCGCAGCCCCTGCTACGTGCCGGCTCTCGGCCCCCTCTCCCATTTCCAGACGGCATTGGCTGTGCGCTGCAAGCCTGCAAGCAGGTGCCAGGCAGCGGCTGGTTACATGTCGCCTCTCCTGCCTATCCATTGGCCCTTTATGTGCTCCACCTCTTGCTGTCCTCTCCCTGCTTTGCCACTTCGCCCTCACCCCCCCCCACCCCCCGCGTGAGAGAGATGTACGGGATTGTGTGTATGTATCACCTCTCCCCATGTGTGTGGGGGGGGGTAGGGATGTGTGTGTCACCTCTCCCCGTGTTAACACTAAAGCCTTAAAAAAGGTAAATAAAAATAATTCAACTACACAGTATTTCTTTTTAACAGGGTGTGACGGGGCAGACCGGCCCTGCACTGGCGCAGCAGGGGTTAACCCTTCCTTCCTGGCAGAGGAAGCCCCACCCCAGAAGCCCTGCTGGGCATGCTTCAACTGGAGGCTAGGTATAAAAGCCTGCAAAGCTGCTCAGTTGGGGCTGACCACTGGAGGAGAAGGATGCACACTGCCAGCTCCTGAGGAGGGACAGCCCACGCTTCAGGCTCCAGGAGCCAGCCTAGCCGGCCCACACCCTGGATCCCAGATGGAGGACCCGCCAGAGGGGAACGGACCGGAACCCATGTCTCCGGAGGAGTCTGGGACATTGAGGGTAGGAAGTGACCCAAGGGAACTTTAGGAACCAGCTGCGTTAGAGCAACACTGACGATCGGCGTACTGCAGCCAGATCCCCACCGAGCCAACGGCAAGGGGAACCCCGCCATTAGGAGAGCCCTGGGTCGGGACCTGGTGGAGAGGGAGGGCCCAGGTCCCCCTATGCCTCTGGCCGTTGGGCCACCCTACGCTGCTACTGAGGGTGAGACGACGGACGGGACACCACCAGGAGGGGGTGCTCCACTGGACAGAGCTAATTCCCAGAAACAACCAGTAGGCGGCGCCAGGTGGTGAGTCCCAACCCTGTTACACAGGGGTTCAGTCAACTTGTCCCATATTGAGTATAGGGAAATATGATCCCCCTATTGAGGAGAGTTTTTTGTATAGCTGATTAATTTCTAATCACCAAATCCCAGAGGTGTAGACTCCTTTTCAATAGAATTCTTCCTCCACTGAGGTTATGATGTAAATACTCTTGCTACTATGGTTATGTATCAATTTAACTGGGTTCAGCACCAGATGCCTCTTGTTTCTTCTCTACTGTGTACCTTAGTCTTAAGCAAGTAAGATCTCAGAATGCATGTACTTTCTGCACTGTATTGTCCTTCAAGGACTGTGGGAATACCCTATAATTGTATTATGTAATCAGACCCTTCAACTTAGGAAGATGCACTTTTTATTGCATAGAAATCACAAACTGGACATCAGACCTCAATAGGTAAATTGACCAACCATGTCTTAAAATTTCAAATACAGGAATTATGTAGTTGCATATCCGCAATAGGGGCTGTTTTAATAAGTTGGTGGTTGATGAGCATATCAAACTGGTATGTATATGTGCTTCTATATTATCCTAAGCCTGTGAGGAAACTAGGTGATCAATAAGGTGTCAGCTGCCACTAAGGATTCCCCTTGTGGATGTTCAACAATAGGTTTAAAATCAAACATATAACCTGTCTCA
This sequence comes from Malaclemys terrapin pileata, assembly GCF_027887155.1. NCBI lineage: Eukaryota > Metazoa > Chordata > Testudines > Emydidae > Malaclemys > Malaclemys terrapin. The sequence continues at coordinate 48,837,287 of NC_071514.1, forward strand.
AAGGGGATAATTTCCAGATGAATAGAAGCGGCTTGTAGTAAATCACATGCTTGAATTAATTTTTTTATGAAGCTTTTGCATTACCATGTTACCACATTCTCTTCCATGTGCAAATTGAAAAGATGCTATACATTAAAATAGGGATATTAGTTGTTTCCTTTCTGTACTTTTAGGAAACCTCTATTTAATCTAAGTGGCTTCCATGGCTAAGAAACAGAAGGAAAAAAAAAAAAAATAAAACCTGAAGTTTTTGCCCAAGAAGGAACAAGAATTCTGTTAAGGCTTGAGACTCATCACACTATTCTACACCATTCTGGGCAATTCTCAGATTGTTACTACTGCATAATATTTTGTATGCTTTGACTTCTTCTTTGTTTTTTAAAAGTTCTTTAAGTCTTACCTCCAAAATGGTATGTCTTAATTAAAAAAAAAAAAACACAGGTAAAGAGGGTTACAGTACTACATAGGTCGTTTTTGCTCAAAATTCCAAAACTTCATGGTCAAAACAATATTAAAGATTTAGGGCTGGATCCCACAACTGGATCTGCTTTGGCACACCCTGACTTCAGTGAAGAGTGTAGGGAATCTAGGCTCACATGGAGCTTGTTGCAGGATTAGTGCTTTAAAAAAAAAAAAAAACTAGCCCAAGAGGATTTCTGGTACTCAGGGGCACCATTTGGAGGGGTTGGAAAGCTCCTGTTCGCGCCCCCCCGCCCCCAGTTTCGTACAGGTGTATTCCCAGGGGGAGCACTTAACTGCACAGCATTAGTATGGAATCAGAGTTCGCAGAAGAGAGGAGCTGCTCCCAGTTTGTGCCCCTGGGGCAGAGAGTCAGTATTTTGTTTACAAACAGAGGCAGGGTGATTAATGGCATATTGAGCTTCATTCAACTGCATATTGGGCTGCATTAGTAGACTCATTGCCAGCAGATCAAGGGAAGTGATTATTCCCCTCTATTTGGCACTGGTGAGGCCACATCTGGAGTACTGCATCCAGTTTAGGACACCCTGTAGCCAGGTGAAGGACTCACCGATGCGGCACCTCCTGCTGGTTGTCTTGGGAATTAGCTGTCCAGCATATGGAGCACCTCCTCCTGGGCAGTGTCTTGCCTACCGCTGGCCCCCGTGTCCCTTCCAGACCCCAGTGCCCATCTTTCCCTGGGGTTCTACCCCAGCAGTAACCCAGCGTCTGGCTCTCCCCTCCCAGGGGAACCCCCAACCCTCTATCTGCACCTTACCTTAGTGGCTACTGCCAGTCATCATCTAGCCCCCATTCACTGGGGCAACTGCAGTCTGTAAAAGGCCACTCATCATTGGCAAGGGGGTTTGGACAGCTGCCTCTGCCTAACTGCAGTACCTTTCTTTAGGCCTTGCACAAGGCCTGCAGCGTGGGGGTTTGCCAGGCTGGAGCTCCCCAGCTCCCTTGCCCTATTCCCCAGTACTGCTCCAGTTCAGGTACCCTTTTCTCCCAGGCAGCCAGGTCCTTCTCCCTCCACACCTAGAAAGAGACTGACCTAGCCCCTGGCTCACAGCCCTTTTATAGGGCCAGCTGTGGCCTGATTGGGATGTAGCCCCAGCTGTGGCTGCTTCCCCAATCCACCTAACCTTCTCTCAGGAGCAGGGAAACTGCCTCGCTACACTCCCCACCACCTGCCCCTGGAGGAGGGAGGGCAGGGCCTGAAGTGCCTACGCACTCAGGTCCATGTCTTCCACCTCCAGGCCCTGCAGAGACTCCTTTATGGTGCAAGTAGTCCGGCGTGGAGAGTACTGGCGCACGCCTTCCTGCGCCGCTTCTGAGGGCTCCGATACGACCGGCAGCCCCTTTATCTCAATCCGAGAGGTCTTCGGCGAGACCTCTGCGAGCTGCCGGTCTTCTACCAGGACCTCCTCTGGACCTGGAAACTGTTCTCAGCAACCAGGTCCATGGCGGCCACCGGGGGGCGGATCTCCTCGCGGAGCCCCTGCTACACAACCCCCAGCTCCATGTGCAGGTGGCGGAGTCCCCCGCGGTGCGCCAGAGGTTGGTCCTGGCAGAAGTCACTAGAGTCGGAGACCTCCTGGACTATGACCGGGGAGACTGGCTGGATCCCCTGAAGCTCGCTCAGCGCATGGGGCTCTCCAGGCTTTGTACTCCCCGGCGCATACTTCAGGAGGTGAGGGCTGCTTTGCCGCCCGCAGCTCGGGTTTGCCTCGACGGGGTCCTGCACGAGGGCACGCCCCGCTCACCCTCCACCCTTGGCCCTCGGACCTTTTCATCAGGCCCCTGCCCCGTGGATCCAACTGGCCCCCCCGCCCCTTCTCTGTGAGCCGGCTGCATGACTTGCAGCCGGTTCGTTTCCGGACCGCGCCAAGGAAACATCTATACACGCTCGTGCTCCACACTCTTCGCTTCCTCACCCTCGTGTCCCGCCCCGATACGAAGTGGTGGGACCTCCTGCCACCTGTCAAGGGTGAGAAGCCCTGGTGGGCCAGCCTCTATTCCACCCTGGTCCCGAGGCCCACCGGGGATATCAGCTGGCGGCTCCTTCATGGGGCCGTGAGCACGGGCGTGTACTTGGCGCGGTTTACCCCTGTCCCAGACACCTGTCCTTTCTGCGGCATGAGGGAGACCCTGGCTCACGTTTACTTAGAGTGTGCCAGGTTGCAGCCCCTACACCGGCTCCTCACCGACATTTTGTTGCAGTTTTGGTTACACTTTTCCCCTCACCTTCTCATTTATGCACGCCCTATCCGTGGCCTCACAAAGTCACGGGACCTCCTGATCAACTTCCTCTTGGCCTTGGCTAAACTGGCCATCTATAAAACCAGGGAGAGGAGGTTGGCCGATGGAGGTTCCTGTGACTGTGGGACCTGTTTCCGATCCTCTGTCCGTTCACGTATCCGGGCAGAGTTCCTCTGGGCGGCGTCCACTGGCTCCCTTGACACCTTTGAGGAGCAGTGGGCACTGTCCGGGGTTCTCTGCTCGGTATCCCCGTCAGGTTCCCTTCTTTTGACCCTTTGACCGCACTCCTGTCCCTGTTTTTACATTAGTTGTCCCCCGTAATTATTTGAGTTCCAGGCCCTGTAGATCCTCCCCTTAGGCTGGGGGGGGACCCTTTAGCAGTGGGCGGGCATAAGCATAAGCCCGCCCACTTCCGAAAACCCAATAGGTACACTCCCCACCACCTGCCCCTGGAGGAGGGAGGGCAGGGCCTGAAGTGCCTACGCACTCAGATCCATGTCTTCCACCTCCCGGCTCTGCAGAGGCTCCTTTATGGTGCAGGTAGTCCGGTTGTGGAATTTAAGTTGCCCACCCCCCAAATCTGAAATGGCACTCCTACTGGTACTTACCACACAAGTGTTGTGTTATAGAATTTTTCATGTGCAGTGCTTTAAAAAGGTGGGTAAGCATTAGCTCCACTTTGCAGATGGAGAAATTTTCACAGGAAATGTTGCTTTCTACATTTGTTATTTTTATAGTGCCATAAACTTACATGGTGCTTTACAAACCTATAAGAAGACACGTTCATTTCCCCAAGGAGCTTAGGGTCTCAGGCTCTGAGCCTGCACACATGCACATAAATAAGTTTGTACACTTGAGTAGTGGGACTAGTAATGTGTGAAGTTACTCATATGAGAAATGTTTGCAGAAATGGAGCCCAATAAAAGACATTGGGCAAAAGCTGAGATAAGGCAGGGTAGTGGTGGGTTTTGAAGATGGCTGAACATTTTTGCATTCCTTTTTATAGCAGACAGGGTCCAAGAGGATATGCTTGTGGTAAGCTTTTACATCAGCACAAAACAAAATGCAATTCAACTTTTATGTTAAATTAACATAGTTCCATTGTTATGGCAGTAGTGTAATTTTGGTTTGTTTCACATCCTGTATATTTTATGGTCTAAATTAAACAGAAAAATATATTAAGTTGCACATTTAACAAGAAAAACAGGAATAGAACATTTTTGCTGTATTGAATGTGTATAGCATTGCTGTAGGAACTTAAACTCTTATGTCCTAACTCTAATTTAACCATGCAACCTCAATGTTGCATCAGGTTTTTTTTAAATTCAGTTTATAACATGTTATAATATTTGGCCAATAGAATATCCTCGTAAGCCCTTTCTTAGCTATAAAAGAGAGCCACCAGCATGGTAAACATCTTTCTATATTTTTCCTTTTCGATTGCCTTATGTTTGATGCTGTGAAATCTCATTCATGGCTCATTCTTTCCTCTTAAAATATTTTCTGTTTAATGTGAAAAATGACAATGGACTGTCCTTCTATAAAAAAGGCAGTCCCTGTCCTTTCCTATGCAGGTAAGATGATTTAAACAAGTGGTCAAATCTCCACTGTTATTAATCCTTACAACGTATTAAATAGAAAGCACCTGGTCATATGGACTTAACTAGTCTTTCAGTGCTCAGGGTCATGCGTTCAGAACAGGATGAAGCATAGTGGGTATTGCTAGGGCTTGTACACTCCTTAAGCCTGTCCTGTACCTATCCTTGTATGTATTACTCTTGTAGCTGTGTCAGTCCCAGGATATTAGAGAGACAAGGTAAGTGAGGTAATATCTTTTATGGGACCAACTTCCGTTGCGGAGAGAGACAAGCTTTCACTGTGACACTCTGAATATCTTTCCCAGACCTGAAAAGAGCTCTGTGATGCTTGAAAGCTTGTCTCTCTCCCCAACTGAAGTTGGATCAATTAAAGATATTACCTCACCCACCTTCTCTCTGTACCTATCCTGTCATTAAACAGGAGACTTCAGATTTCCTGGGCTGTTAATCTGGCACCTTTCACAAGTACAATAACACAAGTTCAATGACAAAAAATCATAATAATATGGGAGGAAGGATGGTCTTTTGATGAAGGCATTGGACTGGGATTTAATTAATCTGTCTTGTATACTCAGGTCTGGTCTACACTATGAGTTTAGGTTGACTTTAGCAGCATTAAATTGAATTAAGCCTGGACACGTTCACATGACGAAGCCCTTTCTTTCGACTTAAGGGGCCCTTTAAACCAGTTTCTTTACTCCACCTTTGATGAGGGGATTAGCGATAAAATCGGCCTTAGCGGGTCGGAATTGGGGTAGTGTGGACGGAATTCGACGTTATTGGCCTCCGGGAGCTATCCCACAGTGCTTCATTGTGACCGCTCTGGACAGCACTCTCAACTCCGATGCACTGACCAGGTAGATAGGAAAAGCCCCGCGAACGTTTGACTTTCATTCCCTGTTTACCCAGTGTGGAGAGCACAGGTGACCACGCAGAGCTCATCAGCACAGGTAACCAAGGATCGCAAAAGAGCTCCAGCATGGACCGAACGGGAGGTAGGGGATCTGCTCGCCATATGGGGAGACGAATCAGTGCTAGCTGAACTCCGTAGCAGTAAAAGAAATGGCAAAATATTAGAAAAGGTCTCAAAGGCCATGAAGGACAGAGGCCATAACAGGGACGCACAGCAGAGCCGCCTGAAAATTAAGGAGCTAAGGCAAGCCTACCACAAAGCCAGAGGCAAACGGAAGGTCCGGGGCAGAGCCGCAAACATGCCGCTTCTACACGGAGCTGCATGCCATGCTAGGGGGTGCAGCCACCACTACCCCAACCGTGTGCTATGACTCAGTCACTGGAGAAACACACAGGGAAGCGGGTTCGGGGTACGAGGAAGATGAGGATGAAGATCATGTAGATAGCTCACAGCAGCAAGGAAGTGCAGAAACTGGTTTCCCCAACAGCCAGGATATGTTTATCACCCTGGACCTGGAGCCAGTAACCCCTGAACTCACCCAAGGCGTGCTCCCAGACCCTGAGGGCACACAGGGGACCTCTGGTGAGTGTACCTTTGCAAATATTACACATGGTTTAAAAGCAAGCATGTTTAATGATTAATGATTAATTTGCCCTGGCAATTGCGGCCAGTACAGCTACTGGAAAAGTCTGTTAACGTGTATGGGGATGGAGCAGAAATCCTCCAGGGACATCTCCAGAAAGCTCTCCTTAATGTACTCGCAAAGCCTTTGCAAAAGGTTTCTGGGGAGGGCTGCCTTATCCCGTCCACCATGGTAGGACACTTTACCACACCAGGCCAGTAGCACGTAGTCTGGAATCATTGCATAACAAAGCATGGCAGCGTATGGTCCCGGTGTTTGCTGGCAGGCAGACAACATCCATTCCTTATCGCTCTTTGTTATCCTCAGGAGAGTGATATCATTCACGGTCACCTGGTTGAAATGGGGTGATTTTATTAAGGGGACATTCAGAGGTGCCCGTTCCTGCTTGGCTAAACAGAAATGTTCCCCGCTGTTAGCCACGTGGTAGGGGGGGAGGGGTGAAGTGATCGTCCCAGAGAATTGGGTGTGGGGGGAGGAGGGAGGTTAGTTGGGTTTGTGCTGCATGTTAACCCGGGAACCGCAGCCTTCTTTTTACATTGCAAACCCATTTTAAATGGCCAACCCAATGGGTGCTTGGTATGGGAAATGAGATCGCTACTGTTTGAAATCATTCCCACATGTTAAGAAGGTTAAAAGAGCCAAAAGACTGTGGCTTACCATGGCTGCCTGCAAGCCGAAATCTGTTGCCTGGCACTGCATGAGTGATCTCTCACACCAAATCGGCAGGCCCTCAATATAAGAGGAAAAATGCAACCTTGTAACGAAAGCACATGTGCTGTGTAATGTGAACAGCAAAATTTAACGTGAAAGAGTGTACCCATTGTTCTCTAAAATGTCGTTTTTTTTTTTTTTTTTTTTAACCACCTCTCCCTTCTCCTCCACCAGCTGCAAATGTTTCTCCTTCACAGAGGCTAGTGAAGATTAGAAGGAGAAAATGGCGGACTTGGGATGACATGTTCACGGAGCTCCAGATGTCCTCCCACGCTGAAAGAGCACAGCAGAATGCATGGAGGCAGTTAATGTCAGCCTACAGAAAAGCACAGTATGAACGAGAGGAGAGGTGGCAGGCTGAATCGCAGGATGAACAGAGCAAGTGGCGGGCTGAAGATGATAGGTGGCGTCAGCTTGCAGACAGAAGGCAAGAGTCGATGCTCCGGCTGCTGGAGCATCAAACTGATATGCTCCAGCGTATGGTTGAGCTGCAGGAAAGGCAGCAGGAGCAGAGACCGCCGCTACAGCCCCTGTGTAACCAACAGCCCTCCTCCCCAAGTTCCATAGCCTCCTCACCCAGACGCCCAAGAACACAGTGGCGGGGGACTCAGGCCACCCAGTCACTCCACCCCCAGATGATTGCCTGAGCATCAGAAGGCTGGCCTTCAATAAGAGTTAGTTTTAAACTGCAGTGTGTCCTTTTCCTTCCCTCCTCCCCCACCCATCCCGGGCTACCTTGGCAATTATCCCCCTAGTTGTTGTGTGAATGAATAAAGAATGCATGCATGTGAAGTAACAATGACTTAATTGCCTCTGCAAGCGGTGCTCGAAGGGGGAGGGGAGGGTGGGGTGGTTGGTTTACAGGGAAGTAGAGTGAACCGGGGGGAGGGGGCGGAGGGTTCATCAAGGAGAAACAAACAGAAGTTTCACACCATAGCCTGGCCAGTCACAAAACTTGTTTTCAAAGCTTCTCTGATGCGCACCACGCCCTGCTGTGCTCTTCTAACAGCCCTGGTGTCTGGCTGCATGTAATCAGCGGCCAGGCAATGTGCCTCAACCTCCCATCTGGCCATAAATGTCTCCCCCTTACTCTCACCGATATTGTGGAGTGCACAGCAAGCAGCAATAACGATGGGAATATTCATTTCGCTGAGGTCTGAGTGAGTCAGTAAGCTGCACCAGCGCGCTTTTAAACGTCCAAATGCACATTCCACCACCACTCAGCACTTGTTCAGCCTGTAGTTGAACAGGTCCTGACTACTGTCCAGGCTGCCTGTGTACGGCTTCATGAGCCATGGCATTAAGGGGTAGGCTGGGTCCCCAAGGATCATGATAGGCATTTCAACATCCCCAACGGTTATTTTCTGGTCTGGGAAGAAAGTCCCTTCCTCCAGCTTTCGAAACAGACCAGAGTGCCTGAAGACGCGAGCATCATGTACCTTTCCCGGCCATCCCACATTGAGGTTGGTGAAACGTTCCTTGTGATCCACCAGGGCTTGCAGCAGCATTGAAAAGTACCCCTTGCAGTTTATGTACTCAGTGGCTTGGTGCTCTGGTGCCAAGATATTCCATCTATTGCCCCACCAGTTTGGGAATCCCATTGCAGCAAAGCCATCCACTATGGCCTGCACATTTCCCAGAGTCACTACCCTTGATATCACCAGGTCTTTGATTGCCCTGGCAACTTGGATCACAGTAGCCCCCACAGTAGATTTGCCCACTCCAAATTGATTCCCAACTGACCGGTAGCTGTCTGGCGTTGCAAGCTTCCACAGGGCTATGGCCACTTGCTTCTCAACTGTGACGGCTGCTCTCATCCTGGTATTCTGGCACTTCAGGGCAGGGGAAAGCAAGTCACAAAGTTCAATGAAAGTGCCCTTACGCATGCGAAAGTTTTGCAGCCACTGGGAATCGTCCCACACCTGCAGCACGATGCGGTCCCACCAGTCTGTGCTTGTTTCCCGGGCCCAGAATCGGCGTTCCACAGCATGAACCTGCCCCAGTAACACCATGATTTGCACATTGCTGGGGCCTGTACTTTGTGAGAGGTCTATGTCCATATCAATTTCCTCATCACTCTCGTCGCCACACTGCAATCGCCTCCTCAGCTTGTCCTGGTTTTGCTTTGGCATGTCCTGGCTCTGCATATACTCCAACACAATGCACGTGGTGTTCATAGTGCTCATAATTGCCACAGTGATCTGAGCGGGCTCCATGATCCCAGTGCTATGGCGTCTGGTCTGAAAAAAGGCGCAAAACTAGTATCTGACGGAGGGAGGGACGAGTGACGACATGGCATACAGGTACAGGGAATTAAAATCAACAAAGGTGGCTGTGCATCAGGGAGAAACACAAACAACTGTCACACAGAATGGCCCCCCCCCCAAAGATTGAACTCAAAACCCTGGGTTTAACAGGCCGTTGATTTCATGGAGGGAGGAGGAAGCAAATGAATACAGAACAAATCTATTTTTTACATCTTAAGCTGGCAGATGACAGTGCAGCATGACTGATAGCCCTCGGCATCTTCTGGATGCTTGGCAGAAAATACTGGGCGCTTGGCAGAAAATAGCATACTACGACTGATAGCCATCATTGTCGAGACTGCCCAGGTGCCCATGATTGACAGCCACTGCAGTACGACGACGACAGATACCAGTCATAATATACCATCTTCTACCAAAAGGCAAGGGGCTGCTGCTATGTGCAATGCAGCCCCACGTCTGCCAACCCCACGTCTGCCAGCACCCAGATGGCCGATGAAGGCTATCAGTCATACTGCACCGTCTACTGCCAAAAGGCAATTAGCTGCTGCTGTGTAGCAATGCAGTACCACGTCTGCCGGCACCCAGAGGTGACGGTGAGCTGAGCTGAGCTGAGCGGGCTCCATGCTTGGTGTGGTATGTTGTCTGCACAGGTAACCCAGGTAAAAATCGATGCGAATCGATTGTCTGCCGTTGCTCTGATGGAGGGGGAGGTGCCTGACGACATGTACCCAGAACCCCCCGCGACACTGTTTTGCATCATTCAGACATTGGGATCTCAACCCAGAATTCCAATGGGCAGCGGAGACTACGGGAACTGTGGGATAGCTACCCACAGTGCAACGCACCGGAAGTCGACGCTAGCCTCGGTACTGTGGACGCGGTCCGCCAACTTCATGCACTTAGAGCATTTGATATGGGGACACACACAATCGGCTGTATACAACCGATTTCTATAAAACCAGTTTCTATAAATTCAACCTAATTTCGTAGTGTAGACATACCCTTAGACTGTAAATTGTTTATGGCAGTAACTGCCTCTTACTATGTGTTTGCATAGTGCCTATCATGTTGGGGTCCCTAGGTTGGGGGATTCTAGGTCCTGCTGACATAACATTATTTCTATTTTAAAGGAAGTGCTGAACAATCTAAAACCAATTGATCTCATCTTGAGTTCTGGATGTTTGTACACCCTGAGTTTTATGTCTGATTTCAACCCCCTACCCTTTTTCTCCCTCCCCTTGCATTTCTGGTTAACTTATGGTGTGGAGTCATTAACTTTTTTTCCACCTGTACCCCCAAATTATGAAGTCTTTCCTTCTTGATAACAAACTGTCTTTTTATACTGTGACTACATAATCCCAGAATCCCTTTAACTGTTTCTGCCATAAAGGGAATACTGTAATACCTCATTTACATTACATTATCATGTATGGCCAAAGATGGCACTTACATTCAGTGCATATAAATTTGATAATTTCTCATTTAAAATTATAGCTATAATGGTATAACTATGTTCTCTGTGCAAATTTAGACCCTAATACTTAAATTTTGTATGCATGTGTTTAATGTGACATCACTGGGGCTAGACGGTCACAGGGGTCTGCTCAAACAGAACAATTTTAGGATTGTGGTCTTGATGAATTGCACACTTTCCCCTGCTATATTTTCAACAAACATAATTATGGCAGCTATTTAGATTTTATCACAAAAACGTTGGTGCTGTAAAAATATTTCATATCAACTCCTTTCCCCCACCAAAAAAAGGAGACCTTTTAGGGGTCACAAACAAAAGGTGATGAAACACTGATATTTCACTATGAAATATTATTAATTATTTGTATTACAGTAGTGGTCAGAGACCTCAATCAAATCAGGCCCCACTTTGTTAGGCATGGTACAAACACAGAGTCGGACACTTCCTGTTCTCAAGTGCATACAAACGAATGGCCTTGTGATAGGGCAGCAGCCCCTCACTGGAGGACAAGGGGTTAAAAGCAACCCTAGGGAGGCTGTGCCGGAGGCAGCAAATCAGAGGAGGTCTGAAGGGAGCAGCCAATCAGGGCCAAGTAGGCCCATATATTCTCGCATGATATTCTTATCGATAAACTAGGCAAATACAACTTAGATGGGGCTACTATAAAGTGGGTGCATAACTGGCTGGATAACCGTACTCGGAGAGTAATTATTAATGGTTCCCAATCCTGCTGGAAAGGGATAATGAGTGGGGTTCTGCAGGGGTCTGTTTTGGGACTGGCTCTGTTCAATATTTTCATCAATGACTTAGATATTGGCATAGAAAGTAAGCTTATTAAGTTTGCAGATGATACCTAACTGGGAGGGATTGCAACTGCTTTGGAGGATAGATTCATAATTCAAAATGATCTGGACAAATTGGAGAAATAGTCTGAGGTAAACAGGATGAAGTTTAACAAAGACAAATGCAAAGTGCTCCACTTAGGAAGGAACAATTAGTTTCACACATACAGATTAGGAAGAGACTGTCTAGGAAGGAATACGGCAGAAAGGGATCTAGGGGTTATAGTGGACCACAAGCTAAATATGAGTCAGCAGTGTGATGCTGTTGCAAAAAAAGCAAACGTGATTCTGGGATGCATTAACAAGTGTGTTGTGAGCAAGACATGAGAAGTCATTCTTCCGCTCTACTTTGCGCTGGTTAGGCCTCAACTGGAGTATTGTGTCCAATTCTGGGCACCGCATTTCAAGAAAGATGTGGAGAAATTGGAGAGGGTCCAGGGAAGAGCAACAAGAATGATAAAAGATCTTGAGAACATGACCTATGAAGGAAGGCTGAAAGAATTGGGTTTGTTTAGTTTGGAAAAGAGAAGACTGAGAGGGGACATGATAGCAGTTTTCAGGTATCTAAAAGGGTGTCATAAGGAGGAGGGAGAAAACTTGTTCACCTTAGCCTCTAAGGATAGAACAAGAAGCAATGGGCTTAAACTGCAGCAAGGGAGGTTTAGGTTGGACATCAGGAAAAAGTTCCTAACTGTCAAGGTGGTTAAACATTGGAATAAACTGCCTAGGGAGGTTGTGGAATCTCCATCTCTGGAGATATTTAAGAGTAGGTTAGATAAATGTCTATCCGGGATGGTCTAGACAGTATTTGGTCCTGCCATGAGGGCAGGGGACTGGACTCGATGACCTCTCGAGGTCCCTTCCAGTCCTAGAATCTATGAAGCTATGAATCTATGAATATAAAGAGGGGTTGCAAAGCAGAGGAAGGCAGTTCTCTGCTGGGAGCCCAGGGAGGAAGGACTGTGTCCCTGAAGGGCCAAGAAAACTGCCAGCACCCTGGACAGAGCTGTGCTGCAAACAGGGGCTGAGGAAGTCAGAGACAGCTCCTGGCTGGCTGTGGGGTGGGGGTGGGGTTCAAACTGAGGCCCTGATACAAGGGTAAAGAGAGTGCTGGAACCATGTGGTAAGTGGCTAGACTGTGGACTGAAGTTTGCCACTGGTGGGAAGTGGCTGAACAGTGGACTGCAGTTTCCCTGGAATGGGGGAGCATAGTGTGTGGCATGGCCGGAGGGCTGTGTTGCTGAATAGGACGCTGCGGTCCTTGGAGAGACATGGGTCCAAAAGTGGGAGTCATAGTGGCAATGCACTACCTGAAGGGGGTGCACTCAACTGGAGAGCTAATTCCCAAGACAGGCTGAGGAGACACCAGAGTGGTGAGTGGACCCTGTTATGAGTGGTGGAGAATGCAGGTAGCACGGTCACCCCGATCAGGGGAGGCGAGTGGCCTGTGGGGATGAGAGACTAAAGAAAATAATTAAGGTGGGGATGATGGATCTGGAGTATGCAGAGGTCTTCCTTTCAGAGGGTTATTTTGCCACCCCAGGCTGGACACTGGGGTTAGTACCCCAGGAGAAAGGGACTGACAGATAGCATGGAAGGCTGAAGACCCTGCTGCAGGAAATCCTGGAGAACCAACAAAGCAATGGGAGGCACAGTGGTACCTCCGGACTTATCTGGGGCAGTTGGTTAAAGAACAACAGGCCCTGGTAAAGCTCCTGTGGAGGGAGGTTAATAGAAGCTGCAGAGAGCGTGAGGAGAAGCCAGGCAGCCGGGCCAGGAGGCTGGTGGCTGGGCTGACTGATTGTTATACCTGCGGGTGGCAAGGACACTGGAAAAGAGATTGCCCCTACTGGGCTGGGGGACTGAAGCCTCCATCAGAGAGTGGGAAGGAGCGAGAGCCCAAGAGTTCCCCCCTGTAAGGAGAACAAGGAGGGGATGGGCATGTTGAGCCTGTTGCCCACAGGTGCACCTACAGAGGGAGTGCCCTTAAATAAATTGCAGGGTCAAGGGTAGCCTAGGGGAAGGGGCTGAACAGGAGCTGGCCAGCACCATGCTGTAAACAGGGGCCGAGGAAGCCAGAGACAGCTCCCATTGACTTAAAAGTGAGCTGGAGGTGCTCAGCTCTTCTGGAATTGAGGCCTGTAATGGGGTCAACTCACCACTCTGGCACCTCCTCAGCCTGTTTTGGGAATTAGCTCTGCAGCTGAGTGCACCCGCTTCAGGTGGTGTATTGCTGCCGTGACAGTGTATCGTGACTGTGTATTGCTCTTGGACCCACATCTCTCCAAGGACCGTGGATTCCTCTTCAGCGACACATGCTTTCTAGTGTCCAAGACTTACCATGCTGTAAACAGGGGCCGAGGAAGCCAGAGACAGCTCCTGGCTGGCTGCTGGAGGGTGAGGTTGCCGACTGAGGCCCTGATACAAAGGTAAAGAGGGTGCTGACACACAGTTTAAGCCCCAGCAAAGCTCTCCCTTGGCTGAGGCAGGGGGTAACACAGTGGCTTATGGTTCTCAGTGCCCTGAGGAGTGTCACAGCCTCATCTGTAACTCATAAGACACTTTGGCAAGAAATTCTTTATGGGGTTAACTGACAAATACTGAAAATGGATGCTGGTATCAAACACATGATAGGACTTCCAGGCCTTATAGTAATTGAACCCTTTGAAGTGCGTGTTAATTAACACACTCTTCCACTTCCCTTGTTTCTCTCAGCAAAAAGGCAGTGTGGTCCAATGGATAGAGCACTGGACTAGGAATCATGAGACTATCTAACCTGCTCTGTAACCTTCATCAAGTCACTTCAGCTCTGGTTTAAGATACTTGCTTCCCTTTGTAAAGTCAAGTGCTTTAAGATCTAGAGACAAAAGGGATTTTATTACTATTAGGAAAACTAATATTTGCATAGGGCCTCTCTCTTGGTGATATTACTGCCTAACACTAACTATGATATGTCTCTAGTTTTATTCAAAATTATATTGGCCCTCTTTCCTTGTGTAAACTAGATGTCTGTCTTTCCTAACTGTAGTCCTTTTGAATGCTAATTCAGCTTCCCTTGACTTGCCTCAGGATGTTACCTGAAGCAGAATACTTGTCTGAGACATGCATGTAAAGAAACAATCTTTGATTCCTGGTAAGATGGTATCCAGCACAGTGCTCATCTCCAGATTCTCACCAAACAGCTTCATGTATGTCCAGCAATTTCCATCAATCTAAGATGTCATATTTTCCCAGTAGGAAGATAAGAGAGCTATTTCTATTTAATGTAGGAATCCCTAGAAAACAAGGTGTTACACATTCGCTCTCCACCACTGCACTTTTCTCTCCTTAACTACCCTTTCTTCCATGGAATGAGAATATTTGGTAAATGTGGAAGATACGTGCTATTTAGAACAAATGATGTTCCAGTTCATTGTTACCCTCTAATTTCCTTTGAAAGCAACTCATGCAGTGTGATCCATTCTTTATTAGAGCTATCAGGCTTTGGACTGGAAGCTTTTTTTTTTTTTTCTTTAAGAAGAAAGGAAGGCATGGCTTGGAGGTCTGGAGCAGACCCCAGTTCCCAGACCTGCCTGCTGTCCCTGAAGGAAAGGGCCTTCTCTTTACTTAAAAAGATGTTTGACATTATTAACTATCTTCATGTAAAAACAAACCCTTTTTGCTGTGAAGACACAGCCTTCTTCAGGTCCTAAATCTGTCTCCTAACCCAGGCAGGAGCATCTGGCAGAAATGGGGAGTTTCTATGATGTCTTTGCAACTGTCTCTTGGCACTAAAGACTGAAATGCAAGACCTCTGAAACCAGTGCCAGCTGTGTCAACCAGACCTACTTCAGGCATCATGGCACTGACAAAACTGCTGGCACAAATGTCCTTTTTGGCACCGAGTAGATCCTCAGCATCAACTATGTCCTCAGCACCAAGTAAGACATCAGCACTGATGACGTCCTTGGCACCAAGCAAGTCTTTCAGCCAGAAGTGCTGGAACAATTTTTATAGTGGGGGTGCTGAGAGTTATTGAACCAAACTGTAAACCCTATATATGATGGAAACCACTTCAAACAAGGGGGTGCAGCACCCCTAGTTTCAACACCTATGCTTAAAATCCCATCTGCCGCTACTCAGGAGAATGCACTCCTCCTTCAGCACTGATCCATATGCTGGCACTGACTATGATCTTTCCTCCTCCACAGGAGTTTCGATATCTTAAAGACCTGTCTGTCTCTGATGTGTCTGCATCCCCACTCCTCGGACACGACCTACCTCCACTGCCATCCTCATCACCGGAATCACATAACTCTTCTCCTTTCCCTAGTGATGAGGAGGAGGACGTGGAGTACTCAATTCTACACTCATACATGAGAGAACCTCACAAGGCCTTACACATTACACGCAATCCACCACTGCACCAGGTCCATGGTATGACCCACCATGGATGCAACCCCATGTGCTGCTCCCTCAGCACTGGCCATACTGGGATCCTTGGGCCATGCATAGAGCACAGTTTGGGAAACCTCCCACGGACTGGAGCCAAAGGCCTTCACTTTCTTCATCGGCCTCTTGTACACCGCAGGTTAAGCCTCTGCCCATACCATAGGAAGAACAGCAGGAGGAAGATATTCCACCACCACTCCACTTCTCCTCTTCCTCTCCTGATGAAGCTATCATGCCTCCATCTCCTTCTGCAACTGACTACTTCAGTAGGGTGACCATATTTACCAAAGTAAAATCGGGACACCGTGCTGGCTGGCCTGAGCTACCTGGCTTCACCACTCACCTGAGCCCCCTCCTCTCCTGTAGTAAGATGAGGCCCTGAAACATAAAAACCTTGTATCAGAGGCCCAGTATGAGGCCTAAGGCCTGAATTAAAGTAATGGTCAAGACTTTGCTAACATAAAGCAAAGTTAAACTGTGAGCCAGAGGCAGGCCCTGCTCACAGAAGCTTGCAAGGTAAGGGGTGATGTTGCAAAAATACACAAACCTAAAAGGTACCAGAACACTCGGATACTTGCACATTCCACACAGATAACAAGGAACAGGTTGACCCATCCTAAAGATGGACAAAAGGGTAATATGATGGATAGAGTTGTTTTGTTCAAACCAACATGTACAAGGTGAGAGGCGGCACCTTGCTGCATAGAGGGGTTGTACCTTGCTACGTAGAGGGGTTGCACCTCAATATGTCAGGAGTGATGTGTAACTTGTTTGTACCCGTGTATAAGAATACATCCCTGGGGCAATGTCTCTGTCCGGCCTAGGGGACAGTGGAGTGTCCCGCCACTGACTGAGCTGTGTCTATTGTCAGGAGGCACATATTCATAGTATGTCCTGTAGAGTCTGCTGGAAACTATTACTGTGCTTTGTTTGACAATAAACCCGACCGGGTGCCTTCGTCCCTTATTGGAGTCTGTGGTCATTGGGGGTTCTCTTGGGGTCTGCTGTGCCAGAGATCTGCAGAGCCAGGGCAGCACACAAAGGCAACACACGCACGCAGCCAACTGTTATCAACATTGAACTGTTAGTTTCAGTTTAAACCCTGTTTAGTTTAGCCAGATTATTGATTTTTATATATCTATATATAAATATAGATATATAAAGTTAAGATTTGTAAATTGAAAGGCCATCTTGATTTGGCAAAAGGACAAGGTAACCTCCATTTTGTGTCAGGTTCTTGTTCCCCCAAGCCAAGAAAAGGCGGGAAACGGGGAGAGCGGGAACGCTGTTGCTAGGCAACAAGCCCCTATATAGGTGGATGAGGGGAGGAGCTGGGGGTTCCTTTTGCGTTCCTGGGAGTTTGGAGTGGTTGGAGCTAAAAAGGTCCCAGACTCTCTCTCTTGGTGGTGTGGTCAGGGGCGGCTCCAGGCACCAGTGCACCAAGCACGTGCCTGGGGCAGCAAGCCCTGGGGGGCAGCAAGCCATGGGGGGGCGGCCTGCCGGTCGCCATGAAGGCAGCAGTCAGGCTGTCTTCGGCAGCATGTCTGTGGGAAGTCCGCCAGTCTCATGGTTTCGGCGGCAATTTGGCAGCGGGTACGCAGAAGGCGCGGGACCGGCGGACCTCCCGCAGGCATGCCGCCAAAGACTGCCTGACTGACGTGCTTGGGGGGGCAAAATACATAGAGCCGCCCCTGCTGGCAGGCCGCCCCCTGCGGCTTGCCGCCCCAGGCATGCGCTTGGTGTGCTGGTGCCTGGAGCCGACCCTGCTAGGCACAGTGGAACCTGTGCCGACACAACATCGAGGGAAAGGGTTCTACTCCCACTACTTTCTGACCTAGAAAAAGACCGGGGGATGGAGGCCTACACTAGACCTACACTGACTTAACAAATGCATGAGGCTAAAAAGATTCAAGATGGTCACATTGGGCACAATAATTCCTGCACTGGAGTAAGGGGACTGGTTCACAGCCCTCCACCTACAGGGCGCTTATTTTCATATATCAATTCATCCAGCTCACAGACACTTCCTACGATTCACAATCGGTCACAACCATTTGCAATACCGAGTTCTTCCTGTCGGACTCTCCACTGCGCCAAGAGTCTTTTCCAAGACTCTATCCGTGGTCGTGGCTCACCTCAACAGACATGGGATCTCTCTTTTCCCCTATTTGGACGATTGCCAACTCCTATGGCGAGACACTTCAAGCTACCCATTTCGCCATCTCCCTCTTTCACAGCCTAGGCCTCCAAATAAACATCCAAAAATCCACCCTGACTCCTACACAACAGATTGAGTCCAGATGAGCTCCAATGAACTCAATTCGAAGCAGAGCCTCACTCCCAAATCACAGATTCCTCGCTATCACACAGCTTATACGCACGCTCTCTGTTTGTCCCAGGACACAGGCAAGAATCTGTATACAGCTCCTTGGTCACATGGCAGACACCACCTTCGTGGTCCAGTATGCCAGGCTGCACATGAGATGTCTTCAGGGCTGGCTCAACTCCACATTCAAACCCAACAGACACACCTTAGGGATGCTACTAACGCCTCCTCCCAATGTTTTAGCTTCCCTACATTGGTGGACAAGACCAGAAAACCTCTGCACGTCTGTTTCTTTCCAGCAACGATCCCCAACACTCATGCTCACAACAGAAGCTTCTCTAATCGGTTGGGGAGCGCATCTAAGGGAATGCGCCTACACATAAATCTCGTAGAGCTCAGAGCAATGAGGTGAGCATGCCTTCACTTTCTTCCCCTCATAAAGAATAAATCTATTTGGGTCTTAACAGACAACATAGCATGTATGTTCTACATCAACAGACAAGGGGAGCCTGATCACATGCCCTATGCATGGAAGCCATCCGACTATGGAATTGGTGCATACAACATCAAATACAAATCATTGCTTCCTACATACCCGACTGCCACAACACTACTGCTGACCCTGCAATACTTCAAGAGCTCTTCTCCCTCTGGGACACCCCATCAATAGACCTCTTTGCCATGACCCAGAATCGAAAATGTCGTCTGTTTTGCTCCAGAACGGGACTTCAGAACTGTATCCCTAGGAGACGCGTTCCTCATCCCATGGAACATCTCTCTCCTATAGGCCTTCCCACCAATCCCTCTGTTACAGGGTTCTTCAGAGATCGAGACAGACGTTGTATCCTTACCTACTCCGCATGTCCTCCCGTCATCTCCGGGCTCTCCCCAGCAGGCCAGATCTCCTTTCCCAGGGGTCCTTCACCCCCAGCTCCAAAAGCTCCATCTGATAACCTGGTTCCTTCATGGTTCCAAACCCACGAACTAGCCTGTTCTGAGCAAATCTGCATAGTAGAAAAGTCTGGTGCTCACGTAATCACTTAACACCCAATACGGTGACCCTCCCTAACATCCTAGACTACCTTCTGCAATTAAAACAAGATGGAATCTCGCTCAACTCCATCAAAATACACCTGGCAGTGCTTACTATCTTCCATGACTTGTTAGACGGTTACTCACTCTTTACCACTCCACATAAAACGATTTCTCACGGGCCTGCCAAAATCTCTACCCTGAAATTTACCCAACGGCAGCTACATGGAATCTTAACCTCATTCTGCACAGTCTCATGAAACCTCCATTTGAGCCCTTGGCTATCTCATCTCTTCTTCATATGTCCATGAAGGTAGCTTTCTTAGCTGCAATAACATCAGCAAAGACAGTCATTCTGAGACCACATCCTAAATTTCTCCCTAAGGTGGTATCCACCTTAACCAACCAATATACTTACCTACTTTCTACCCCAAACCTCACAAGACTCCGCACGAGGCAACCCTGCATACCCTCGACGTCAGGCGAGCAATTGCCTTTTATTTAGACAGGACTAAGCTATTTTGTAA
Source organism: Malaclemys terrapin pileata (assembly GCF_027887155.1). Taxonomy (NCBI): domain Eukaryota; kingdom Metazoa; phylum Chordata; order Testudines; family Emydidae; genus Malaclemys; species Malaclemys terrapin. The sequence goes on from NC_071514.1 coordinate 48,856,772, forward strand.
GTCCCCACGACTCTTTATTACAGAAATATCGAAAGGTACAACTATCTCTAAACAACATCTGTCCAAGTGGAACTCTGACTGCATCAGATCCTGTTACAGCACTCAAAATATTCAACCGCCCGAAGGCATTAGAACTCACTCCACTTGAGCTATGTCAACATCCGTTGCCTTCTTACATAACGTAGCCATTCCTGAATTCTGTAAAGCGGCTACATGGTCATCTGAACACACGTTTGCCAAACACTATACTATCACGCAAGATACCACGGCAGACACTATAGTAGGTGTAGCAGTGCGGGCCCTGCAGCGCCTCCTGCTGGTCATCTCAGGAATTAGCTTGTCCAGCCTTTGGAGCGCCCTCTGCAGGCCGGTGATCCGCCTTGCCACTTCTGGCCCCCAAGTTCCTCCTGGACCCAGTACCTTGTACCTGGGGTGCTGCCTCCTAGCAGTAACCCCTCAGTCTTAGGATCTCCCCTCCCCGGGGAACCCCTACCCACTATTCCTACCTCACCTCAGTATAAGGCTACTGCCAGTCATTTTCTAGCCCCATGCCCTGGGGCAGATTGCAGTATCAGCCACTCATCATAGGCAAGGTTGGGTTTGGACCTACTGCCTTTGCCTACCCCTGGGCTGCCCTCTGCAACCCCTAGTACCTATTAGCCTAATGCTAGGCCGCAGCCTGGGGCTTTCCAGGCTAGAGCTCCCCGGCTCCTCTGCCTTTTCCCAACCCTGCTTCACTCAGGTATCCTAGCTCTAGCTCCTGCAGCCAGGCCCATCTCCCTCTACCAACAGAGAGAGCCTTCTGAGCTCCTGGCTCCCAGCCTTTATATACAGGCCAGCTGTGGCCTGATTGGGGCGTGGCCCAGCTGCAGCCGCTTCCCCAACCAGCCCAGCTTTTAGAACTGCAGCCCTCTTTCGGGGCTGGTTTCAAGCCCTTCAGGGCAGGAGCGGATGTCCACCCCGCTACAGTAGGCCATACAGTACTCCCTACAGTAATCCCTGCCGCATCTCCAAAGTCCCACTGACCATAGTGAATACTGCTACACATTCACCTAGAGTGGAGTACCCACAGGGACAGCACTCGAAGAAGAAGAAAATAAAAAGTTACTCACCTTGCAGTAACTGAAGTTCTTCAAGATGTTTCCCTGTGGGTGCTCCACTCCCCTCCCTCCTCCCCTCTACTTTGGAGTACTAGTATTTCTCACGGTAGAGAAGGAACTGAGGAGGGTGTGGGACGCACTCATTCAGGAAGAGTCCAAAGAGATGGGATATACCAACTGAGCGCGTGCGTCCCAACCAGGCACTGCTACCGAAAATCTCCCATCAACGACGCTGGGATGCACCGTCACCTAAGGTCAGCGGTGGCTCCAAGCACCAGCGCATCAAGCGTGGTTTCGGCGGCAATTTGGCTGAAGGTGCGGGACCAGCGAACATCCCGCCGGCTTGCCGCCAAAGGCTGCCTGACTGCCGTGCTTGGGGCGGCAAAATACATAGAGCCGCCCCTGGGTGTGGTATAATTTTCCACACTGACTACTGGCCTGCAGTAGTCACTCAGTAAGTGTTTTGGGTTAATTGATTATTTTATTTTGGGAAAGCAAACTTGCACACACGGACCTGGTCCGATTAGTTAGTTTAAACTCACATTTATAGACGACGCAAAGCGGGATAGGGTGAGGGTTAAGATAGGGCTACGTACCTGTCTCTTCCATCTGCCATCCACCGTTGGTGTCCATGGCTGATCTCGGTGATCCGGATCCTGAAGTCTCTCCATTGGCAGCCCCTGGAAAAGGTACAAGAACATCTTTGTATCATTGTGTATGTGTGCGTGTGTATGTATTCTGTTCCAAATCTCCAGAGTCATTAATCCATCCCTCTTCCCTTCTTTCCCTTCCCTTTAGCAAATAAAGTGTTATGGTTCATTCGTGTGTGGTGTTTATTGGAACCAGCTCTGAAAGATGGGCTAAAAGGAGAACTCAGTGGGAGGTAAACTGAAAAAGAAAAATCCTTAGAGAGCAGAGCGCCATACTGGTGGCGTCTGACAACACCCCCTGCCCTCATTGCACGGGGCTGTCCCAAGCCACCTGGCATGCTACCTGGGACTGGGGTTGGGGCTGACAGCCTGAGCACTATGCCACCCTGGGCTGACTGCCTGAGCCCTACACCACCCAAGGCCCGTACTGCCCAGGGCTCACAGCCTGTGCCCCACCGCTTTGTGTCGGCACTGGCCTCCCCAAATGTTCCTCCATGCCCCCCCTTAAAGAGGCGCAACCCACTTTTTTGGCAAAAATGGGCCTTGTCCCATTTGCGTTTGACAACTGATGAGAGCAACTTGCAATTGGCAAGCACAAATGGGACAAGGCCCATTTTTGCCAAAAAATAAGGACATCCAGGACAGGGCTTAAAAAGGGGAACTGTCCTGGCCAAAACAGGACCTAGGGTCAACCTAGACGTTAGACATTTTTAGGAATTATTTCAGAGGATTGCAGACTCTTTTCAGATTTCATTAGAAGAAGTAATGGACCAACAACACAAGCTGCTTGACATCCTGCACACATCCTCCTCTTCTAAAATAGCCCTCCCTATCAACAAAGCCCTACTTGATCCTGCAAAAATAGTCTGGCAGATCCCAGCGTCCATTCCATCAACTTGCAAGTGGGTGGACAAAAAATATCATGTTCCCGCAAAAGACTTGTGTAACCCTTCTGCGCGTCTGAGTTGGCAGCAACGAGGGCCAGGTTCAGTATCTAGGGGTTCCGTTTCAATAACACAATGCAAAACCGGCTCGAGCCCCCACCCAGTGACCTGGGACAATTACATATCACCTCCCGGGCGCCTCTAAGAGGCAATACTTCCCCTTTTGCAAGCACAGAGTCTGAGTGTAGCAAAATCCTTTTAATAAAGGAGGGAAACAATGTGGCATTATGTTGGGGAAACACCACAAACAGGATTCACAACACAAACCATGAGCAAAAGACCCACCCCCCCAAGTAAGTTTGGCAGTATCCTTTTCCCCTCAGGGTCTTAAGTCCAGCAACCCCAAAAAAATCACCCAAAGTCCCAAAAGTCCAACACCCCAAAAGTCTCTTGAGTCCAGCAACCCAAAAATCACCCAGAGGTCTCTGTCCCTGGTCAGTGCAGCCCCAGAGTTCAAAAGATTATCTGCAGAGTTTTACCTCCCAGGCCGGGGGGGTGGGCAGTAGTGTTAAGGGGCACCTTACGTGGTCCGAGGCCGACTGCCCTGCCTCTCCATGGGATTCTGCTGCAGCCTTCACCGTGAGCCATTCCACCAGCCGCTCCGCTCCATCAGCCGTTCCGCGAACTGCTCCACTCCACCAGCCACTCCGCTCCACCAGCTGTCCCGCAAGCCCCTCCAGTCGTCCCACAAACTGCTCTGCTCTGCCAGCTGCTCGGCAACATATCTTCAAGCCCCACCACAACACTCAGTGGTTTCAACTCTCAGTAATTTTAGCTCTTTAGTGATTTCAGCTTGTAGTAGGGGAGCCTCAGTGCTGGTGTACCATTGGCCCAAAGTGAATTCATCTCAGCAGCCTGTAACTAGACTCCTAATAGAATTAAAATTAGCTCTGATATTCCACAGTAGAGAGAGGAGGAAGTCATCGGTATTTCAGGCCCTCAAAGGGGGCCCATACCATCAAGTACAAATACCTGTCCCCAACCTCTCTCAATTCACTGGGTTTTAGAACCCATGTCCCTTGTCTAGCAAGCGCTACTTAGTTGATGGCAAGTCCCTCTGTCATAAAACAGTTTCATTGTCCTTGATTCACATAACCAGGGTAACAACACTTTATTCTTCCTGCCCCAATAACAGAGAAACTGGGGATCCCACAGCAGCCAAAGTGACCATTTTGGGCTGCTGTGGGCTCATGCTAGGCGGGGTGGGTGTGCCTATGCAAACAAGATCAGCCCCTGAAGTTCTTTTCCATAACTCGCCACAATTCACCACCAGATGTCAGGGTAGAGTTCATCTTGACTCTGCTTACACTTGGAATTACCTTTTAGTCACTCCACCCTGAATTCCCTAGTTGTCCTTTTTCTTGCATGGCATTGACATCAATACCTATCTCTACCATCCACCATGATAAAACTGGAAATGACTGGACCTCTTCGGACTAGGGCTGTCAAGTGATTTAAAACATTTAAATCATACTGTTAAACAATAATAGAATACCATTTATTTAAATATTTTGGAGGTTTTCTATATTTTCAAATACAGGCTTCAGCCCCCCTTGGGACACGGGGCTTCAGCACGGCTTGGGGCTTCAGCCCTGTACTATGAGGGGCCCACCATCAATCAAACGTAGGCCCCACCCCCTGACCCCGCAGGCCCTCGCCCTGGGGGTATTACTTCTGGGATCAAGATGGACACATGACCAGAAGCAAAGGGTGTCATGTGACCCCTCTAAGAACTCCTCCCACTGCCCTCTACCAATCAAGATGGATTCCAGCTGCAAAGGACCTTCTGGAGAGTGGATTTGACCAGTTGGGAGGGAGGAGGAGTTCCGGGGGGGTGACCCGCCCAGAAGAGGATCATGTGACGGCTCTAAGAGCTCCCCCACTGCCCTCTACCAATCAGAGCACTGCACCGCTCTGGGAAGTCCCAGCACTGCGTGGAAGATGCCATTTTGTTCCAAGAACACGTGTTTTAGAAATCATGGAAAGGCTGAGAGGAAACATGGACTCATTCACCACCCCCTGAGAACTTCGGATTTTGTTTTAGCTCCGAGGGCCTTCGACCGCCTGTGGAGGAAGCGCTATATCAGTGACAGTTCCGAGGAGGAGGGAGCGGCCCTGGGGAACCATTTGGCCCAGCCCTTGATGGATACACTGGAACCCAACCCCAAAACCCAACTGCACGTGAGGAAGACCGACAAGCGTGACGCCCTCTCATTGTCCAACCCCCTAGAGGAGGAAGGTGACCGTGGCTTGCGGGAATCACTGGTGGACAAGGTGAACAGAAACGACATCACACAGGTAAATGAATGATTATGAAGTGACAGTTGAGGATGGGGTGTAATGGGGTTAGGAACCAATCCGGGGTTGCGTAAATCTAAAAACAAGCGGTGGAGGCCCTGACCAGCATTGCATCAGACCGCGAAGACGAATTGAGCCTGCCTTGTTTTCGCTCAACACTGGTACAAATCATTGACGAGGACGCCGAGGATGATGGCTATATGGATTTAAGGAGGAGGCTTGGCATGGAACTAACTGAGCCAGTGCCACGTTATGAATGTAAAAAAAAGTCATGAGTTCTATTGTACGTGCTGCTGTTTATGCTGTCCTTAATCACTGTCTTAGGGAAAAGCTTTTTGAAGATTGTGAGGGCTGTGTCATAGACGCGCCAGCCCAACGGCACCATGACTGCATGAGTTGGACTTCGGAACATATAAACTGCAAACTCCGGGACCTGTGTGCTGACCTGTGTTTGGAAAGCTTATTAAACACTGTTATTGCCATAGATTATGCTTTGCAAAGTCTCTGCCTAACCCAAGAAAATTTAGCACAAGGGGTGACCTTGGTAAATGCTGTGCAATTCGGGCGAGACCCTGACAGTGTTTTAAAGAAAACGACCGAACCGGAAGATGCCTGCTTACAGCGTTATATTGACCATCTGGTCCACACAAAATGTTATAGAACCCTGCTTAAGAAAAAGACTATTTGTATGAAATCTAAAAGGATTAAGTTAGAGAATGGTGAAGGGACAAACATGCAATATAAAATCTGGTTGCTGTGAATATATATATATTGAAAAGGGCTTTGTGACTATCTGTGTTTCTGTTAGAAGGTCCGTGTGGCCCTTAAGTAAGATAAAAGTTTTGATGGAGCCTCTTGGTTTGTTTTCAAGGGGTTGTATGTGTTTTAAATAAAAAAATAGTTTGTGAGAAACTAGCTCTTGTGTCTTTGTGTAAAAGAGACCCATTGACAGCAAAAAAGCTGAAATGTGTGTAGTAGAATCTTGTGGGGAACTCTCCCCAAAAATGTGTTTAAAATAAAGCAAAAAAAAAAAGGCTTCTATATAAAACAGGGATGTTTGAGACATCGCTTTGAATACAATAGAGCTGATACCCTGTTGAGCTGATGGTTTAACCACACCCCCACTGAATAGCCAAGCTGACTCTATTGCAGGGTCGGTAACCTTTCAGAAGTGGTGTGCCAAGTCTTAATTTATTCACTCTAATTTAAGGTTTCGCGTGCCAGTCATACATTTGAATGTTTTCAGAAGGTCTCTTTCTATAAGTCTATAATATATAACTAAACTATTGTTGTATGTAAAATAAATAAGGTTTTTTAAATGTTTAAGGAGATTCATTTAAAATTAAATTAAAATGCAGAGCCCCCCGGACTGGTGGCCAGGACCCGGCCACTGAAAATCAGCTCGCGTGCCACCTTCGGCACATGTGCCATAGGTTGCCTACCCCTGCTCTATTGAGTCTGTAGGTCTAGATGATTACCCACCCTTGTTACCATCAGGGTTAAACGTATTGGTGATCAGTAATTAAGTTTGATGGGTGTACACCCACAGTAAGGGGGGTGGGTAGGGATTGTGAGCTCTGATTAATATTAAATGAAATAAAACCTCAGGAGTTCATAGATGCTGTTGGACAGTTTAAATATAACCCCAGGAGTTCGTTGACTGCTATGGGTTAGTCTTTCTAGCAACTCAAAGTTTAAAATAATATATTTACATAAATAAACAAGGGTCCAACCCAAAACTGAAACGTTTCAAGGGTTCACAAACCTCCACCATATTTTATAAAATAAGCATTTGCTGTAAGAACAATCAAACATTTAAAAGCTATGAAAAAACCCTAAGAATCAAACATTTAAAAGCTATGGATATTTGTAGAGTGTTTACTATGGTTGTGCTACATCCATTTTATTTCAACAAACCAAAACTTTAAGCATGAAAGAAACATGATTTAAAAAAACAAAACCCTAAGTCATTCATTAATATCTGCAAGGTCACTCCTTTACCCTGTGGTGGAAGGTAACTTTCTGCAATTGGCTTTTAAAAGCGTGTGTGTGTTTGTGTGTGTGTGTTTTGAATGTTTTTTATTTTTAATTAGTTTTAATCATAAAATTGTGAGATAGGGGTCTGTGCATGATATAGATGTGGTTTTTTTTTAAAGTATATGGCTGCAAACTGTTGGTTTGGTTTGTTTCAAATTAACAGGGTTTTTTACTCTGCAAAATGTGATGTGTTTTTAAAATGGGTTGTTTTAAAATTAGTTAGCATTGAAATTATTATTGGTGATTTAGGGGACCTATGGAAGACATAGTTATGGTGGAGGGATTTTACAAGTATTTTATTGCACAGTTTGTTTTTGCGTGCATGGCGGAAACATGTGCTTGTATTAATTGGAAAAAAAAAGTCCAGGTTTTAGAGAAACACTAGTGGAGAAATAAACCAAAACCTATGTTTGTTGTACAGCCTGAAATGGATTATTTTGTTTTAAAGTTATGACTTTTTAAATTGAGAAACACCCTAATGAGTATTTTATTTTTTAAGTTTATAAGACAGTTTAATGTGTTTTATAATAATAATGTTGTCTGCTCCACAGTACGGTCAAAGCATGAGAGATCCTTAGACCAGAGGGTAAACAAGCTCAAAAGAAAGAGGAAAGAGACAGCAGAAAAGGAAAATTAGCCAGCATCAACGGCGGATGGATGGCTGAAGCCCAGTATGTATGTTTTGCTTATTGGTTTGGTTATTTTATGAGGCTTAGTATTTTAAGCAAATACATAGGGGTGGGTGAGAAAGATGGTAAAGTTAACTCTTGTAAAATGTTTATTTGATGCTAAATTGGAACAGCTCTGTTTTTCTTAATCAGCCAAGGGCAGCTCTCCTGACAATGTTTTAGTCACACCTCCACCAGAACCACCAAAGAACCAGAAATCTGCTCTGAGACCTTTAACAACAACAACAACGCAAAACAGCACAAGAGCGCAGACGAAGCATCAGAGCAGTCGAAAGCTCATATATGTCAAACCCAAGGACAAAACAAAAGACTCTGGTAAAAAGCAACCACGCAAACAACTCCAGTTCCTCAGCAGTCAATACCACACCAAACGCTGAGAAAACTGTGAATGAAAACACATTCACAAACCTGGAGCACGTGTTTTAGGGGTTGTGAATAATGAAACAAGGACTGAAAGCTCCTGCAATGCAGGGGTAGCTCCTTATGAAGTATCCGACAATTGTTACAAAGTATTCTCCCAGCTCCATAAGCTCAGCACAGCTCTTCGGTATTCTAAAAAGATTTGGGAAAAATATGACTCTTTGTTCAGAAAGCTGGTGGGCGCTGTATCCTCAGGGGTTCTAAAAGAAAGGAGGACTGGAAACTACATCAAAAATGCAAAAACTCTTGCAGCTGACTTTGAAAAATACTTTAGTTTTCCAGAGAGGTGGCTCTGAACAGGCGTGACTAGTTGTGGAAAGGGGTGTGACGTTATTGGTATAATCTGGGACCATATAGAACATGGTTGCAACCAGGGTCCTGTAGTGGCACCAAATCTTATAGAAAGGGGGTCAAATGAGGTGTCGTAGACAAGGTTATGGTTTGCTGGTTATGATTATGCTGTCCATATGTGTGTAACAATTTTGTAGTTGAAGTTATGAATATTGGCTCTATACTGTCTGTATTTCAAACTTATGCTATGCTTCTGGGTGACATCCCAGACAAGCTGGTGTTAGCTCTGCCTAGCCTGCTTGATGGCCCATTAAGGACCATCAGCTATACAACTGACCCATGGAGAGAAGGCAAATACGCCTTGCAACTCAGCAAAGTATGCAGGAACTGGCCCATGTGACTCCAGACTCCATTTTGCTGTAATTTTCCACAGTAAGGACAAAGAGATGTTCTTACACCTGGAAAAGACTATAAAAGGCTGCTGCAGCTCCTCCATCTTGTTTTCAATCCTGCTTCAGACCTCTAAAGGAACTTTGCTACAAACTGAAGCTCTGAACAAAGGACTGATGACCCATCCCAGCTGGGGATGTATTCCAGATACTTGATTTGAACCTGCAGTTTCTATCACTGCTACAAGCCTGAACCAAGAACTTTGCCATTACTGTATGTAATTGATTCCATTTAACCAATTCTAGCTCTCATCTCTACCTTTTTCCTTTTATGAATAAACCTTTAGATTTTAGATTCTAAAGGATTGGCAACAGCATGATTTGTGGGTAAGATCTAATTTGTATATTGACCTGGGTCTGGGGCTTGGTCCTATGGGATCAGGAGAACCTTTTTTTTCTTTTATTGGGGTATTGGTTTTCATAACCATTTGTCCCCATAATGAATGGCACTGGTGGTAATACTGGGAAACTTGAGTGTCTAAGGGAATTGCTTGTGTGACTTGTGGTTAGCCAGTGGGGTGAGACAAAGTCCTCTTAGTCTGGCTGGTTTGGTTTGCCTTCGAGGTGGAAAAACCCCAGCCTTGGGCTGTAACTGCCCAGTTTTAGCAATTTGTCCTGAATTGGCACTCTCAGTTGGGTCCCGCCAGAACCGCATCGTTACAAGGGGTCTGGGTAAAAGGGGCATCCTCAAGGGTACATATCAGCTAAGGCGTAAACAAAAGGTGGGACAGCCTTTGGGGGATAAACGGACGGCTGCCCAAAAGTTATGGGCTAGGGTTGCTGTAAATTTTTTTTAAAAGGCTAAAGAGGTGATGAGGAGAAAAAAACCAAAAAGATGCCCCCTGTTGGAGGCTCTCCAACTGACCTGCAGGGTGGTGGTGACTCTCTGATTTAGAAAATGCCCCAGAAGGCTCTCTGGATGGGTCCCTGTCTACTCCTGATAATCCTCGTGGTGACCCCGCGGAGTTTGACTCTCAAATAGCGTCTGACGTAGAAGATGCAGCTGATGGTCCCAGAGAAGAACCGCCAAGTAACCCTGAAAATGCAGATGCAGACCCCAAAACAGACATGTATATGGAGTGAGTGAGACATTGGCAACAGAAATTACCTAGATTTGGGGTTTCAGTGTATTGTGAGCAATTTTGTTTTGTCGTCTAAGCCATACACGGGGATACAGTTAGTTCTCAATGACGTTAACAGTAGGGTAGCCCCTGACTATTATGTTCAGTTACGTTTAGAGAGTTGTAATTTAACCAACCCTTTGGTTGAGAAGAACTAGGGATGAGCTGTCTGCTGAAGACTTCTTAAATCAGACCTCAAAGCTGTTACAGAGTAAGAGAGAGATGCATGTTGATGGGACATTGCGCCTCATTGTGACAGTTGTAAAAAACATGGGTGGAGGTGGCTGTAGAATTTTAAATTCTATCCTCAGTAGTCAAATCATCCATAAAAAGAGATAGTGTTTAGTAGACCTGACTTACACCAGTACCAATCTGTGTTTTGTGGGCAGGCTCTTGGCTGTCATGTCTGACTGCAACCCAAATTATTAGATGGGGTGAGAAAGTTGCATGAGAAACTTGGGTGGTCAGATCAAAAAAGGACTATGCTAAGTGATGTAGCGGCATTTGAACAGCATTTAGGAGTCAACATACAGGTGGCGCTTTATGTGATGTGCTTTATGTGGGTGTTTTTTTTAAAACGGGGAGCCCAGTGTACCCCAAGACTTTTTTCATCCTATTGCATGATGAGCATTATTATGGGGTTCTGGATGTGAAAAAGTTGTTCGGTGAAAAAAATGGTGAGTTTTGCCACACGGTGTACAGTCACAACCACTCTTGCAGGTATCGTTGCCGCCTCTGCTTGAGAGTGACGTGCTCAGAGAGTGTGGGCGTGCAGCTGAGGTGTTGTAGCTGTAGACTGTATTGTCGCTCCAAAGAGTGTTTAGACAGACATGTCGACTGCGCATCGAAAAAACAAGTTGAATGCCTGTCTAAAACTATGTGATCAGTGTCAGTCTTACAAGGGGCATAGGTATAAAGGGAGGTGTTGTAAGCAGTGTCAGGATTTGATCACTGGTGAGGTAGACATCCACCTGTGTTTTATGGATAGCATTAGAAAGCCCAAATCATCGGAAAAGTATATTTTTTATGATTTTGAATGCATGTAGGAGACGGGGTTGCATGTGCCCAATTACATTTTTGCTATGTCCCTAAAGCCGGAAAAATCCTGGGAATTGAAGGGCGGTGAGTGTCTTTCTACCTGTGTTAAGACCTTTATTGCCAAAAAGTTCTGGGACTACACGTTTCTAGCACACAATTCCAAAGGTTACGATGCGTACTTACTTACGTCGTTAGTTACTGAAGGAAAAGATGTGCATAGAACTGATAACTCAGGGTAGTAAACTAATGTGTGTGGAAGTTAAGGCCCTGGGCATTTGTTTTATAGACTCTTTAAACTTCTTGCCCATGAAGCTTAGCAAGCTCCTACAGGCGATGGGGTTTGAAGGTTGCAAAGGGTATTTCCCACATTTAAAAAAAAAACACTTTAAGAAACCAAAATTACGTGTGGCCTATGCCCGGGGTGGAGTACTATGGTGTAGACAGCATGATGCCCGGGGAGAAAGCAGAATTTCTTGACTGGTATTGGGACAACAGATATGAGACTTTTGACTTGCAGGAAGAGCTCACATGTTATTGTCAGCAGGATGTCAACATTTTGAGACGGGCCTGTTTCCTGTACAGACAGAGGTGAAAGTAAGCCGATACAGTCCACTACGGTGTACTGGCAAGAGCCAGTACACCGTGCCGGACCGCACCGGAGATTTAAAGGGGGCGGGAAGCCCAGAGCCCTTTAAATCCCGCCCGCAGCTCCGGTGGCCGGGCTGGGGCCGGGATGTAAAGGGCCCGGAGCTCCGCGGCGCCCAGGGCCCCGGGCTCTTTAATTTGCCCCTGAGCCCTGGGGGCTCCCAATCACCTCTGCAGCTGGGAGCCCCGGGTTGATTTAAAGGCCCTGGGGCTCCCAGCCACAGCCGGTGCCCCAGGGCCTTTAAATCTTGAGAAGCCACGCCTCTTCTGGTTGAGGCCACGCCTCTTTCGGATGAGGTCACGCCCCCCTTCAGGACTATGGCAGTCCTGGTAAATCCTGTAAATTACTTTCACCCCTGTGTACAGAGAAAAGATTGTGAAAATGACAAAGATAGGAGATATTGTAGAGAGGCCCTGGTAAATTCACAGAGGTAAAATTGTGTATAGATCCTTTCCAGTACATAATGCTGGCATCTGTCTGCATGCGTATATACAGGTTCTTGTTTTTGCAGCCTAACGCAGTAGCTCTTCTCCCTCCAGACAACTATCACAGGCAGAAAAAGATATATTCGACCCCCTCTATTCAGTGGCTGTTGTATATGCTCACAAAGAAAATATAAAGATACAGCATGCTTTACAGGGTGGGGAATTACAAGTAGGCCCCTATTTTCTAGACGGTTACGCTGTCGTTGATGGGGTACACACAACCTTTGTGTTTAACAGGTGTCTTTTCCACAGCAGTGTGACCTGTTTTTGTGAAAAAGCACAGAACCCTATGACGGGGACAACTTTTGGGTTTCTTTATTACAAGACGCAGCTCAAGACCGACTATTTGAAAAGACTTGGTTACATAGTGAGGAGTGGGAGGTGATGATCGAAACAGAAAGGAAGCTTGCAGATTTCCTAAACTAAGCCCAGCAGCCTCAGCCTCCATGCCTAGGGATGCTCTTTTTGCGGGGAGGACTAATGCTATCCGCCTATATTACAAACCTAACTTTGGTGAAGAAATCCACTATTATGATTTTACCAGCCTGTACCCTTTTGTAAACAAAACCAAAGAATACCTTCTCTCTCTCTCTTTCTCACATACACACACACAAAACCCCCAGGAGCTTTAAATACACCAAAACAACAGTTTGCAACCAAATACTTTTAAAAAACCCACACTTATCTCTAGCATAGGCCCCCGAATCACTAACAACAATTTAAACATTAAAACTAATTTTAAAAAGACAAACCACGCTACGCAGGTGGTGTCGGAGAGAAGGCTTTGGATTCTTCGACCATGGGATGGTGTTCCAAGAAGAAGGAGTGCTAGGCAGAGACGGGCTCCACCTAACGAAGAGAGGGAAGAGCATCTTCGCCAGCAGGCTGGCTAACCTAGTGAGGAGGGCTTTAAACTAGGTTCACCGGGGGAAGGAGACCAAAGCCCTGAGGTAAGTGGGGAAATGGGATCCTGGGAGGAAGCACAAGCAGGAGAGCGCAACAGGGGAGGACTCCTGTCTCATGCTGAGAAAGAGGGACGATCGTTGAGTTATCTTAAGTGCCTATACACAAATGCAAGAAGCCTGGGAAACAAGCAGGGAGAACTGGAAGTCCTGGCACAGTCAGGGAACTATGATGTGATTGGAATAACAGAGACTTGGTGGGATAACTCACATGACTGGAGTACTGTCATGGATGGATATAAACTGTTCAGGAAGGACAGGCAGGGCAGAAAAGGTGGGGGAGTTGCGTTGTATGTAAGAGAGGAGTATGACTGCTCAGAGCTCCGGTATGATACTGCAGAAAAACCTGAGAGTCTCTGGATAAAGTTGAGAAGTGTGAGCAACAAGGGTGATGTCGTGGTTGGAGTCTGCTATAGACCACCAGACCAGGGGGACGAGGTGGACGAGGCTTTCTTCTGGCAACTAGCAGAAGTTGCTAGATCACAGGCCTTGGTTCTCATGGGAGACTTTAATCACCCTGATATCTGCTGGGAGAGCAATACAGCGGTGCACAGGCAATCCAGGAAATTTTTGGAAAGTGTAGGGGACAATTTCCTGGTGCAAGTGCTGGAGGAACCAACTAGGGGCAAAGCTTTTCTTGACCTGCTGCTCACAAACAGGGAAGAACTAGTAGGGGAAGCAAAAGTGGATGGGAACCTGGGAGGCAGTGACCATGAGATGGTCGAGTTCAGGATCCTGACACAAGGAAGAAAGGAGAGCAGCAGAATACGGACCCTGGACTTCAGAAAAGCAGACTTTGACTCCCTCAGGGAACAGATGGGCAGGATCCCCTGGGAGAATAACATGAAGGGCAAAGGGGTCCAGGAGAGCTGGCTGTATTTTAAAGAATCCTTATTGAGGTTGCAGGAACAAACCATCCCGATGTGTAGAAAGAATAGTAAATATGGCAGGCGACCAGCTTGGCTAAACAGTGAAATCCTTGCTGATCTTAAACGCAAAAAAGAGGCTTATAAGGAGTGGAAGATTGGACAAATGACCAGGGAGGAGTATAAAAATATTGCTCAGGCGTGCAGGAGTGAAATCAGGAAGGCCAAATCACACTTGGAGTTGCAGTTAGCAAGAGATGTTAAGAGTAACAAGAAGGGTTTCTTCAGGTATGTTAGCAACAAGAAGAAAATCAAGGAAAGTGTGGGCCCCTTACTGAATGAGGGAGGCAACCTAGTGACCGAGGATGTGGAAAAAGCTAATGTACTCAATGATTTTTTTGCCTCTGTCTTCACGCACAAGGTCAGCTCCCAGATTGCTGCACTGGGCAGTACAGCATGGGGAGAAGGTGGCCAACCCTCTGTGGAGAAAGAAGTGGTTCGGGACTATTTAGAAAAACTGGACGTGCACAAGTCCATGGGGCCGGATGCGCTGCATCCGAGGGTGCTAAAGGAGTTGGCGGGTGAGATTGCAGAGCCATTAGCCATTATTTTTGAAAACTCATGGCGATCGGGGGAGGTCCCAGATGACTGGAAAAAGGCTAATGTAGTGCCCATCTTTAAAAAAGGGAAGAAGGAGGATCCGGGGAACTACAGGCCAGTCAGCCTCACCTCAGTCCCTGGAAAAATCATGGAGCAGGTCCTCAAGGAATCAATTATGAAACATTTAGAGGAGAGGAAAGTGATCAGGAACAGTCAGCATGGATTCACGAAGGGGAAGTCGTGCCTGACTAACCTAATTGCCTTCTATGATGAGATAACTGGCTCTGTGGATGAGGGGAAAGCAGTGGATGTGTTATTTCTTGACTTTAGCAAAGCTTTTGATACTGTCTCCCACAGTATTCTTGCCACCAAGTTAAAGAAGTATGGGCTGGATGAATGGACTGTAAGGTGGATAGAAAGCTGGCTAGATCGTCGGGCTCAACGGGTAGTGATCAATGGCTCCATGTCTAGTTGGCAGCCGGTTTCAAGTGGAGTGCCCCAAGGGTCGGTCCTGGGGCCGGTTTTGTTTAATATCTTTATTAATGATCTGGAGGATGGTGTGGACTGCACTCTCAGCAAGTTTGCAGATGACACTAAACTAGGAGGCGTGGTAGATACACTAGAGGGTAGGGATCGGATACAGAGGGACCTAGACAAATTAGAGGATTGGGCAGAAAAAAACCTGATGAGGTTCAACAAGGACAAGTGCAGAGTCCTGCACTTAGGACGGAAGAATCCCATGCACTGCTACAGACTAGGGACCGAATGGCTAGGTAGCAGTTCTGCAGAAAAGGACCTAGGGGTCACAGTGGACGAGAAGCTGGATATGAGTCAACAGTGTGCTCTTGTTGCCAAGAAGGCTAACGGCATTTTGGGCTGTATAAGTAGGGGCATTGCCAGCAGATCGAGGAACGTGATCGTTCCCCTTTATTCGACATTGGTGAGGCCTCATCTGGAATACTGTGTCCAGTTTTGGTCCCCACACTACAAGAAGGATGTGGAAAAATTGGAAAGAGTCCAGCGGAGGGCAACAAAAATGATTAGGGGTCTGGAGCACATGACTTATGAGGAGAGGCTGAGAGAACTGGGATTGTTTAGTCTCCAGAAGAGAAGAATGAGGGGGGATTTGATAGCAGCCTTCAACTACCTGAAGGGGGGTTCCAAAGAGGATGGAGCTCGGCTGTTCTCAGTGGTGGCAGATGACAGAACAAGGAGCAATGGTCTCAAGTTGCAGTGGGGGAGGTCCAGGTTGGATATCAGGAAAAACTATTTCACTAGGAGGGTGGTGAAACACTGGAATGCGTTACCTAGGGAGGTGGTGGAGTCTCCTTCCTTGGAGGTTTTTAAGGCCCGGCTTGACAAAGCCCTGGCTGGGATGATTTAGCTGGGAATTGGTCCTGCTTTGAGCAGGGGGTTGGACTAGATGACCTCTTGAGGTCCCTTCCAACTCTGATATTCTATGATTCTATGATTCTATGATAACCACCCATTTTTTAAAATACATCACATTTTGCAGACTAAAAAACCCCGTTAGTTTGAAACAAACCAAACCAACAGTTTGCAGCAATATACTTTAAAAAAACCCACATCTATGTCTTGCACAGACCCCATCTCACAATTTTACCAATAAAGCTAATTAATTTTTTTTTAAAAACACACACATACGCTTTTAAAAGTCAATTGCAGAAAGTTACCTTCCACCACAGGGTAAAGGGGTGCTGGCAAATGGCTATTCTGTTTCCCCCCCATGTGTATTTGGGCCTTTGGGTTAAAGAACAAGCAAAATTTTAGTTAGTATTATTCCCCAAATGCATCAACCCCCTATACAACCAGTTTAATACCTGGGTTCTTTATTAAACAGTATTAAGCACAACTTTGTTTCAAACAAACTTCAAAGTCTGTAGTTAGCAGGTTGATTTGATCACTACAGCCCTTAATTAATAGATACTTAAGGAAATTAGGCACCTCTCCCCAAAGTTCCCTTTTGTGATCTGAAGGGTGGGGGAATTATGTTGTTTGCACAAAGAGGCTGCCTTTTTTTTAATTAATACCTTTTCCTGTTTCAATGAAAAAACATCACTGTAGGGCCTTCTTACATTGTTAAACAGTAAATCACCATACACAACAATCTTTAATATTACTGTACCCGCTCCTGACTGGGGGGATCTTGCAGATATCAGTGAATGTCTATTTTTTTAATATTTCTTTCATGCTTAAAGTTTTGTGTTGTGTTGAAATAAAATGGATGTAGCACATCCTTAGTAAACACCCTACAAATACCCATAGCTTTTAAATCTTTTTACAGCAAATGCCTGTTCTACAAAAGTATGGTGGAGGTTTGTGAACCCTTGAAACATTTCAGTTTTGGGTTAGACCCTTGTTTATTTTTGTATATTATTTTATTGACTTTGAGTTGCTAGAAAGAGTGACCCATAGCGTTCAACCAAATCCTGGGTTATATTTAAACTGTCCAATAGAGTTCTATCAACTTCTGGGGTTTTATTTAATTTAATACTAATCAGAGCTCACCATTTCCACCCACCCTCCTTTACTGTGGGTGTACACCCAACAAACTTAATTACTGATCACTAATACAAACCAAGAGGCTCCATCAAAACTTTTATCTTACTTAAGGGCCACACGGACCTTCTAATAGAAACACAGATAGTCACAAAGCCCTTTTCAATATATATTTTTATTCACAGCAACCAGATTTTATATTGCATGTTTGTCCCTTCACCATTCTCTAACTTAATCCTTTTAGATTTCATACAAATAGTCTTTTTCTTAAGCAGGGTTCTATAACATTTTGTGTGGACCAGATGGTCAATATAACGCTGTAAGCAGGCATCTTCCGGTTCGGTCGTTTTCTTTAAAACACTGTCAGGGTCTCGCCCGAATTGCACAGCATTTACCAAGGTCACCCCTTGTGCTAAATTTTCTTGGGTTAGGAACAGACTTTGCAAAGCATAATCTATGGCAATAACAGTGTTTAATAAGCTTTCCAAACACAGGTCAGCACACAGGTCCCGGAGCTTGCAGTTTATATGCTCCGAAGTCCAACTCATGCAGTCATGGTGCCGTTGGGCTGGCGCGTCTATGACACAGCCCTCACAATCTTCAAAAAGCTTTTCCCTAAGACAGTGATTAAGGACAGCATAAACAGCAGCACGTACAATAGAACTCATTACTTTTTTACACTCACAACGTGGGGGCAGAAGTAGTTTTGGCACATCAGTTTTCAGTTTCTAAGTGGGTTTCTGTGACCCAACCTGTCACACGGGGCGCTGCTGTATTCAGGGCCAGCTTTAAGCCGATTCGGCCGACTCCCCGGAATGGGGCCCCGCACCTAAGAGGGCCCCGCAACGTCCAGGGCTGCTGGCGGAGCAGGGAAAGAGAGAGAAAAAAAAAAAGCCAAGTCCTGCTTCTCCCCTCTCCCTCCAGCGCTTGCGCCGCCATACAGCTGATCAGCGCAAGCCTGGGAGGGAGGGGTGAGGAGGAGGAATGCGGCGTGTTTGGGGAAGAGGCGGGGCCAGGGTGGGGGTTTGGGGAGGGATCCAATGGTGCAGAGAGGGGGCGGGGCTGGGGGCAGGGCCAGGGTGGGATTTGGGGTGGGGTCCAATGGGGCAGGGAGGGGAGGGGCTGGGGGCGGGGCCAGGGCAGGGATTTGGGGAGGGATCTAAAGGGGCAGGGAGGGGCGGAGTCGGGACAGAGTTGGGGCGGGGGGGCACGAGACAATTCACGTCCTGGCGTGGGGCCCTGCACCTGCTAAAGCCGGCCCTGGCTGTATTCACCATGGAGCACCCATAAGGATACACATCTTGAAAAACCTCAGTTACTGCACAGGGGGAGTAACCGTCTCTTCTATTCCTAGCTCTGTCACTGGCCTGCTGGGTGACCCTGGCTTGTAGGGTGACCAGATGTCCCGACTTTATAGGGACAGTCCCGATATTTGGGGCTTTTTCTTAGGGTTACCATTCGTCCGGATTTACCCGGACATGTCCTCCTTTTTGTGCTAAAAATAGCGTCCGGGGGGAATTTGTAAAGCACTCACAATGTCCGGGATTTCCCCCTCCCCCGGAGCGGCTGGGAGGGCTGCAGGAAAGTCCCGGGCTGGACTCCGGAGCAGCTGGA
The DNA here is from genome assembly GCF_027887155.1 of Malaclemys terrapin pileata. Taxonomy (NCBI): domain Eukaryota; kingdom Metazoa; phylum Chordata; order Testudines; family Emydidae; genus Malaclemys; species Malaclemys terrapin. Next base: position 48,875,502 of record NC_071514.1, read on the forward strand.
GAGGAGCTCCGCCCTGCATTCTGAGCAAGTATCTCAGCACAAAGTGCAGCCCTCCCCTTTTGCAACTGGGAGCGGTTACTGCCATGCAGCGTAGCAAAACGGGAGCGAGAGCACTTTGTGCTGATACAAGGGCTGCTCTCCCCTGCAACCCGGTCCGGGCCAGGGACCGGGTTTTGTTGTGCAGGGCCAGGGACCGGGTTTTGTTGTGCTGGGGAGCTTAGCCACGTGTCCGGCTCGCACAGAGCCCAACACCCTGTTCTGAGCAGCAGGGTAAGGGGGGCAGGAGAAGGGGCAGGGAGGTTCTGGAGGGGGCAGTCAAGAAACGGGGGGGGCATTTTGGGGGGAGTGGAGAAAGTTTTGGGCAGTCAGGGTACAGGTAGGGGGTAGGGTCCTGGTGGGCAGTTGGGGGGGGGGTCTTAGGAGGGGGCAGTTAGGGGACAAGGAACAGGGAGTCTTAGGTAGGGGGTGGGGTTCTGGAGGGAAGTTAGGAGCAGGGGTCCCAGGAGGGGGCAGTCAGGGGACAAGGAGCGGGGGGGTAGGGGGCTGGGAGTTCTGGGGGGGAGCTGTCAGGGGGCAGGAGTGGGGAGAGGGATCGGAGCAGTCAGGGGACAGGGAGCAGAGGGGTTTAGATGGGTTGGGAGTTCTGGGGGGGGCTGTCAGGGGGCAGGAGTGCGGAGAGGGATCGGAGCAGTCAGGGGACAGGGAGCAGAGGGGTTTAGATGGGTTGGGAGTTCTGGGGGGGCTGTCAGGGGGCAGGAGTGGGGAGAGGGATCGGAGCAGTCGGGACAGGGAGCAGAGGGGTTTAGATGGGTTGGGAGTTCTGGGGGGGGCTGTCAGGGGGTGGGGAGTGGTTGGATGGGGCGTGGGAGTCCCAGGGGTCTGTCTGGGGGTGGGGGTGTGGATAAAGGTTGGGGCAGTCAGGGGACAAGAGGTAGGGAGGCTTAGATAGTCCTGGGGGGCAGTTAGGGGCAGGGGTCCCAGGAGGGGGTAGTCAGGGGACAAGGAACGGGGGGAGGGTTGGGAGGTCAGGGGGGGCGGGAAGTGGGAGGGGCAGGGGCGGGGCTAGGGCGGGGCTTCTCCCGTCCTCTTTTTTGCTCGCTGAAATATGGTAACCCTATTTTTCTTATATAGGCTCCTATTACCCCCACCCCGATTTTTCACACGTGCTGTCTCGTCACCCTTCCGGCATGTCACTTCCCTGCTCTGTGGTTCAGTTTCCCAATCTGTAAAAGGGGGCTAATGAGACCGACTGCCTTTGTGAAGTGCTTTGAGAGCTACTGGTGAAAAGCTCCTTATAAAAGAGAGCTGGTGTGATCTCCTCCCACCAGGGGCAGGCCGGACAGGCAGCAGCGGCGCACGCTGCGCGTGGACCGTGGTGGGGACGGGAGCAGCCCCTCCTCCCACCTCATCGATTTAAAGGGCCAGCCCCATTCGCGCAGTGGCGAGAGCGTTCTTCGGCTTTTAGGTTCGGCGGTTTCCGTGACCGTTCGGTTTAGGCCGGGGGGTTCCGGGACCGTTCGGCTTCCCCGGCCGTCGGGTTCGGCGGTTTCCGTGGCATGGGCTCCGCTGTTGTCAGGGGTAACGCTAAGCATCTCGGTGCGAGTGGAGGTCTGGAGGCCGCCACGCAGGCCTCAGCGTGTCTTTGCCCTCACGCACTGGGCCATCTGCGCTGTTGCTAGCGGCGGGTAAGAGTGCGTGGAACTGCGGGGCGCGGACAGAGGGGTCCCGGGTCGCAGGCCTTAGAGAACGGCCTGGCGTGCGGTTGCTTTGCCCCCTACCTCTGCGAGAAGCTGTTCGGGCGCCGGGCCCGTCCTGCTGGCGGCGTGCAGAATCCGGTTCGGGCGTCTGGTCTGTTCGGGAGGGGAGGGAGCTCGGGATCTGGTTCTGAGCCCAATTGAGCCTTCGGAACCTGTGTGTGCGCGGGGGTCTCTTGCCCTCCAGTCCGGTGAAGTGTGAAAAACTATCTGACGTAATTTGTTACCAGTAGCAGTTTGTTACACTACAGTGAGTATGAGCTATAAATTGGAGAAGGCAGCTATTGAGAGAGCTTAAGAAACTTGCAGTTAAGGGTCAGATCTTTTATTGTAGGGGAAGGGAGTGATCTTGAAGATGCCTGTTGTGGAATCAAATCTTATGCTTAATCATGATTAGAAAAAGGGTTTTTTGATATTTTCCCAGTAAAATATTTTCTTTTTCTGTTTGTTTTACAGTCCATTTGACTTGTTTACTGATGTACTGCTTCTTTGTTGCTGTACATTTTAATAAATAATTTGAACACAAAAATGAGAATTAATAAATAAATTGGGGGAATTGGCCAGTGTCTTGTCGTAAAAATGAATGGATTCTGCCCACGTGGAGTTCATTGTTGGTTCAGGGTCTAAATTAGACTTTTTACAGTCCTTTTCACTTTAAAGTTTACTACTTTAGATTATTAAATGGGTAAGATCAGTTTTTTAAAAACTGAATTTGACAATATCCCTTGAAACCTGGCTTTTAAATCTGTGCCCTTTATCTGCAGTGTGTCCATCTTTGGGTAGATCTATACTTACTGCCGGGTCCGGTGGTAAGTAATCGATCTTCTGGGATTGATTTATCGCATCTTGTCTAGACGCGATAAATCGATCCCGGAAGTGCTCGCCGTCGACCCCGGTACTCCTGCTCCGTGAGAGGAGTATGTAGAGTCGACAGGGGACCCTGCCTGCTGCGTCTGGACCCGCGGTAAGTTCGAACTAAGGTACTTCGACTTCAGCTAGCTGACTTCACGTAGCTGAAGTTGCGTATCTTAGTTCGAAGTGGGGGGTTAGTGTGGACCAGGCCTTTGACTTCTGTCACTTGTATAATATACCTTGATTTCGTATATTTTTTCATATATAATATTTAAAACCCTTTTAGAGTTTGTTAAAATATTACAAATAATGGTACGGGGGAAAGAAGCATCCACGGAGAGACTTTATAGGGGTAATTGCAGAGTTTCTGAGGGAAGTGTCCCAGAAAAGCATCTGGAAAACTGTTTATTATTGTATTTGCTGCAAGATTCACTGACCGGTATGTAACTGAGCAAGAGGGGAAACCTTTGTTGAGGAAGTTGATTTGGAATCTGGGGTAGCTGTAGGGTGACCAGACAGCAAGTGTGAAAAACTGGGACAGGGGGTGGGGGGGTAATAGGAGCCTATATAAGAAAAAGACCCAAAAATCGGGACTGTCCCTATAAAACTGGGACATCTGGTCACCCTAGGTAGTTGATATTCCATGTGTGATATTATAAACATCTTTAGGAGTTGTGGAGATCAGGGCAGAAGAACTATAATCATAATTGGCTTGCCTGAATCTAAATCGTGCAGCTGTGGATGAGGACTGTTCAAATGGTGTGCTGGTTTGTTTTTATGCATTGCAACAACCTTAAACTTGCTAATCTGGATCTCAAAAAAAATTCTCCCTCTCTCTTAAGAAGTTTGATTTTTATTTTGAAAGACATGTTACTATTTAAAGTTTCAAAACAAAACCCTACCAAAATAAAATGTTCCACTGCGCACACAATTATCTCTTGGATATGAGAGAACAAACCTCGTGAAAAATGTTACTCACATTGCTTAATGAACTACTAGTAGGCGTGCAGATTCTAACGATTAAGGTAGTTGAAAGAGCATATATAGATTTATGGACTGCTGTGCCTGAATGGAGACCCATTGAGAGCCGAAGTCCCAAAAGAGTACTTTAACTCCAAGTTCTTGAAACACTTTTGGGGCACCTTGGTGGTATTTCAGAAGTATATTTTGGGTTGATACTTAGGCTAGAGCTCTGAAGGCAATGATTAAAATACTATTTGGCTGCTACTCACTTAAAATATATTTAAGAAAATGCATTGGAGCTAGGGTAGCCTGGGTTTGGGAGATTATTAAGAAGATAAAGATTGGCATATTTGTAGATGTTGTATTTCATGATGGATTTAATCACCCATGTGCCTGAAGTCTCTAACTTTCCAAGGAGAGGCTCTCTTGTTCGAGACTTTGCAAAAAATAAAAAGTGCTGGAACTTACAACAATGAAAGACAATCCTGGCCTTATGTTTGAAAACATTTCTTAGGTGTGGTAAGTTTGAAGGGGTTAAACATTTCTGGATCTTCAGAGGCAAAGCTACAAAATCAGAAGTTTGATGCTTCAGTGAATGTGTGGATATCTCATTTACCAGGTTACAGCAAGCATCACTAGTGTGGTTTTAGAGCTTTGACTCAGTACTGTGGTCTAGTTATTTAAATATATAAGTAGGCCTATTATGGCAATTTCATGTAGGTATTCAGAGAGAAACTAGGAGTGCCCTCTGTTGGGGGTTGACTCTAAAATTACATGGTAATACCACCAAATCTGCAAGGATTTCACATTTATGTTTAACTAGATTTTAACTACAATCTATGCCTTTTGGAATATATGTAGTCTTGTAGCCATGTCGGTCTCAGGATAGTAGAGAGACTAGGTGGGTGAGGTGATATCTTTTATTGGACCAACTTCTGTTGGTGAGAGAGACAAGCTTCTGAGCTTTTCAGAGCTCTTCTTCAGGTCTGGGAAATGTACTTAGCTTTTACTCAGTGTCACAGCTAAATACATCTACTATAAATAACTCAAAGAACATCCTACACCACAATTTACCCAGGAATTTAAGGATATCATCAAATCCTTCCCCAAATAACTACAATAGAATCTCTACAACCTCATCCCCCACTTACCCACCCTGGGGACTTCTATGAGCTTCCCAAGATATGCAAACAATGGAACCAGGCAGACCCATCATATCTGGCCATGGCACTCTTACTGAAGGACTACAGGGACTCCTAGAAACCATCCTCAAACCACTCACCACATAAAGGGCCAGCTTCCTCTGAGATACAACTGACTTTTTCAAAAACTCTGCAATATTAACAACCTCCCTCAGAACACCATCCTTGCCACCAAGCATGACCTCTCCGTATACACCAACATACCTCACAATAATAGGGTCACGGCCTGCCTCAAATATCTACAAGACAATGGACAACCCTTGAATATCCAGCCCAAACACATCACCGAACTCGTCTATTTAATCCTCCCGCATAACAATTTTACATTGAACAACAAAACACTTTGCCCATACCCTGGGAACAGCAATGGGTACTAGGATGGCTCCCTAAAATGCTAACCTCTTCATGGGCCACCTTGAAGAAGAATTTCTGGACATATGCATCACAAAACCAATGATTTACCTGAGCTGTATGACGACTTTTTCATCCTCTGCACAGATGACCTAAACTCCCTCATATAACTACAATTCCCCCCCACATCCATTAAACTCTCTCCACAACACACCACTAGCATAAACTTCCTGTACACCATGATCAGCTTCAACAATGGAACTCTACATACAACAATATACAAGAAACCCATGGATCACCACATCTACCTTCAAAGATCCAGTAACCACCCCAAAAAATCTGTTATCTCCAGCCACGTACTCAGATACCACAGAATGTAATCCGAGGAGAAAATCAGGCATATATACCTTAACACAGTTAGGCTTGGTCCACGCTAGGAATTTACATTGGTATAGTTACGTCTCTCAGGGATGTGAAAAATCTATATCACCTAGAGCCATACCTCTACCAACCTAACTTTTGGTGTAGACAGCGCTACAGAATTCATTCATTGACCTAGCTACCGCCTCTTGGGGAGGAGGCTTACCTACAGGAATGGGAATCCCTTCTGTCGATGTAGGTAGTGTCTACGCTGTAGCGTTTTAAGTGTAGACATACCCTATATCAGGCCTTTACCAAACAAGGATGCTCCACCAGAAAAATAGATTGCATCATGGTACAGGCCACCCAAATACCCTGAGAGAACCTGCTTCAATAGGGAAATAAAATCCCCCTCTGACTGCACACCCCTAGCTGTCACCTTCTGCCCCACACTGAAACCCATATGGGCAGTGCAGACCTTAGGGGTGGGCTGTGTGGATGTCATAGTCAGGAGGGCGCTGTGTGGCAGCACAGAGGTGAATGTTGGCAGGGGAGCGCCCAGATTTCTCCCTGCTTCCTCCCAGCAGAGGAATGGGGGTGCGGGGGCGAGCAGCATAGGTGCTGCAACTAAGGGTGCTGGGGATGCTGCTGCACCCCCTGGCTTGAAGTGGTTTCCATTATATACAGGGTTTACAGTTTGATTCAATGGCTCTCTGCACCCCCCACTGTACAAATTGTTCCCGCACCCTGGCAAGTGGTGACACACAGATAAATCCCCCCCCTCCCCGCAAAGTTCCTCCATACCCCCCTGGGGGTTGTAAGGGTGTGTGTGAGGAGAAACAGCATGGACCTTTGCTCACCAGGCTGTGCTGTGAGGCAAGCATTAGGAGCTGCTGCTCTCCCCTTACACGGCCCAGGTGGGGAAAGTGACCTGGATGCAGGGAGTGTTGGACATTGCTCCTTGCTCCCTCTCTCACAGCCCCTGGGGAGGGGGGGCCATGGAGGAGCAGGGCAGCAGGGGATGGGGTCAGGGCAGCAGGGGATGGGGTCGGGGGGTTCCTGGCTCAGAGGGGCTGGGCTTGGAGCTGGGGGTCAGGGCTGTGGGGGGCTGGGATTGGGGGTGCCCAGCTCAGGGGGGCTGGGCTCGGAGCTGGGGGATGCCCAGCTGGCCAGTTCAGAGGGGCTGGGCTCAGAGCTGGGGGTCAGGGCTGTGGGGGGGATGGGGTCAAGGGGTGCCTGGCTCAGAGGGGCTGGGCTCAGAGCTGGGGGGAGGATGGGGTGTGGGGGTGCCCAGCCCAGAGGGGCTTATCATGTGCTTACCCCCGCCTCCCCCCCTCCCAGAGCCCAGCGTGCCGCATCCAGGAGCAGCCCTGGGCAGCGCTGCAGTAGCGTGGCTTTGATGAGGGGTTCATGATGCAGGGGGCTCAGGGCTGGGGCAGAGGATTAGGGTGTGGGGGGATGAGGGCTCTGGCTGGGAATGAGGGGTTCATGATGCAGGAGGGGGCTCAGGGCTAGGGCTGGGGCAGAGGATTAGGGTGTGGGGGGGATGAGGGCTGGGGTTGAGGGGCTTGGGGCGTTGGAGAGGCTCAGGGCTAGGGCGGAAGGGCAGGGTAAGGGCAGCCTGCCCTGCCATTTAGGGATGGGGGGGCACTAGGACCCTGGGGCAGTAAACAGCCGTTGAGCAGGAATGTGCCGCACAAGCAGGCCGTGCCGCTTTCTTTCAGGCAGGGATGCTCCGGGGCGGGAGGTGTGTGTGTGGCAGGCGCGACCCACGGGGGTGTGTGTGTGGCAGGCGGGGGCTGGCCTGGGAAGGTGGGGGAGGGGCCGACGGCTGACGGGAGAGTGGAGCCATTTGCCCACCCCTGCATTAGGGTGTGCCTGTGCACACCCGGGCACACCCATGACTAAACGTTATGTTGTTCTTTCAAAATCTTACAACTGAACATTGACTTAATACAGCTTTGAAACTTTACTATGCAGAAGAAAAATGTTGCTTTTAACTATCTTCATTTAAATGAAAGAAGCACAGAAACAGTTTCCTTACTTTGTCAATTTTTTTTAAACTTTCCCTTTATATTTTAGTAGTTTAGGTTTAACACAATAGTGTACTGTATGGGGGGGCGGCAGTTGGTCTCTGCTGCCTTTTTGCTGTCTCTGTGTTTATACAGGGAATTCGATTTTTATTAACATTTAGTGATAAAAATCCAATTCTTCCAAGTCTAATTAAGCCTAACAACTTTAAACCTAATAGAGGCTTAATCATAATATACTGATTGTCATTTTGGGACATGAAGTAATGTTTAATCCGTGGTGTGTTGTAAATTTGGCAGGGAAATTCTGGATTCCTTCACTTTCCTTTGAAATAATCCAGTTCAGGCCACCGCTGGAGGCAAGATACTGGCCTACGTGGACCATTGGACTATTTCAATAAGGAAATTTGTGTGCTTCTAAAGGTTGTACCAAAACGTCATTTTCACCCTTTTTATTTTCACCATAGTACAGTGAAGAAGATGGTTTTTTTTGTTTTTTTTTAAATCTTGCCCAGTTCTTAATTTAATCTGTTAGAATTTTTTTTTTTCCCTTGCACAGATCTGGACTCTACCTAGGACTGTGTATGTCACTATGGCTGTGTATGTTGGTCACAGAATAGAAGTCCCTGATTCAGTTGGGTCCCCTTCCAACATAACTTGGCACCCTCTTCATCCACTTCTGGCTGTTGCTTCCATTAGCCCAACATCTGGAGGCAGTGTGGATATCTATTTGGAACAGGTAAGCATCCAGGAACTTCTACTTTGGTCTTGATGTTACTTTGCTGTGATCTCTTGATTGCTGTTATAACTGTGGTGGAACGGAATTATGAAGTTCAGCAGGTTTTTTTTTAAATAAATATATATATTGTAGGCTGGTTTATATTCCTGGAATCCTTCTCTATCAATTTTGGTTGCTCATAATGCTCAGTGATATTGATGGCTAATCAAATTATCCTAATTAATTTTAGACTTTCCTGAAGTCAGTAGTGAGTTCCTCATGAATTAATTGTATCTAAACAACAGAAACACCACCTTGAGTTTTACAGACTACTGGCTTTTTTATTCTTCTTTGAGCTGATTGCCAGCATACTGTTGATCTAGGGGCTACTTGGTGGTCATAGAATGAGAAATGCAACTTTACCTGCCAAATGTACAACAACATACCATGGATTAAACACTACTTCATGTCCCAAGATGACAATCAGTATATTATGATTTAGCCTCTATTAGGTTTAAAGCTGTTAGGCTTAGGGTATGTCTACACTACGAAATTAGGCCGAATTTATAGAAGTCGGGTTTTTAGAAATTGTTTTTATACAGTAGATTGTGTGTGTCCCCACACAAAATGCTCTAAGTGCATTAAGTCAGTGGACTGCGTCCACAGTACCGAGGCTAGCGTTGACTTCTGGAGTGTTGCACTGTGGGTAGCTGTAGGTAGCTATCCCACAGTTCCCGCAGTCTCCGCCACCCATTGGAATTCTGGGTTGAGATCCCAATGCCTGATGAGTCTGCCTTAACAGTGTCGCGGGTGATTCTGGGTACATGTCGTCAGGCCCCCACTCCCTTCCTTCCTTGAAAGCAACGGCAGACAATCGTTTCACGCCTTTTTTCAGCCCAGACGCTATAGCACTGGGATCATGGAGCCCGCTCAGATCACCTCGGCAATTATGAGCACTATAAGCACCACGTGCATTATCTTGGAGTATATGCAGAACCAGAATCTGCCAAAGCAAAACCAGGCGAGGAGGAGACGGCAGCGCAGTGACGAGAGTGATGGGGAAATAGACATGGACATAGACTTCTCGCAAAGTATGGCCCTGGCAATGTGCACATCATGGTATTAATGGGGCAGGTTCATGCCATGGAATGCTGATTCTGGGCCCGGGAAACAAGCACAGACTGGTGGGACCGCATCGTGTTGCAGGTGTGGGACGATTCCCAGTGGCTGCGAAACTTTCGCATGCGTAAGGGCACTTTCATTGAACTTTGTGACTTGCTTTCCCCTGCCCTGAAGTGCCAGAATACCAAGATGAGAGCAGCCCTCACAGTTGAGAAGCAGGTGGCGATAGTCCTGTGGAAGCTTGCAATGCCAGACAGCTACCGGTCAGTCGGGCATCAATTTGGAGTGGGCAAATCTACTGTGGGGGCTGCTGTGATCCAAGTAGCCAACACAATCAAAGAGCTGCTGATATCAAGGGTAGTGACTCTGGGAAATGTGCAAGTCATAGTGGATGGCTTTGCTGCAGTGGGATTCCCTAACTGTGGTGGGGCAATAGATGGAACCCATATTCCTATCTTGGTACCGGAGCACCAAGCCAGCGAGTACATAAACCGAAAGGGGTACTTTTCAGTGCTGCTGCAGGCACTGGTGGATCACAAGGGACGTATCGCCAACATCAACGTGAGATGGCTGGGAAAGGTACATGACGCTCGTGTCTTCAGGAACTCTGGTCTGTTTCAAAAGCTGCAGGAAGGGACTTTCTTCCCAGACCAGAAAATAACCATTGGGGATGTTGAAATGCCTATAGTTATCCTTCAAAGGGGTAGCCGTGTTAGTCTGGATGTGTAAAAGCAGCAAAGAGTCCTGTGGCACCTTATAGACTAACAGACGTATAGGAGCATGAGCTTTCGTGGAAAGCTGTTACGTCTGTTAGTCTAAGGTGTGTGACAGACCCAGACCAGTGGGGTACAGGAGTCTGGTAGAGGGCAAATATACTGGTTACTGGATGAGTAGTTTTCTGTTCCCTGAGTGACCAGAGCAGGGGCTGCACTAGAGTAATCAGGAACATGCTAGAACCAGTTAAGGCAGGCAGGCTAATTAGGACAACTGGAGCCAATTAAGAAGAAGCTGCTAGAATCAATTAAGGCAGGCTAATCAGGGAACCTGGGTTTTAAAAAGGAGCTCACTTCAGTTTGTGGTGCGAGTGTGAGGAGCTGGGAGCAAGAGGCGCAAGGAACTGAGAGTGTGTGCGCTGCTGGAGGACTGAGGAGCACAAGCGTTATCAGACACTAGGAGGAAGGTCCTGTGGTGAGAATAAGAAAGGTGTTTGGAGGAGGCCATGGGGAAGTAGCCCAGGGAGTTGTAGCTGTCATGCAGCTGTTACAGGAGGCACTATAGGCAACTGCAATCCACAGGGCCCTGGTCTGGAACCCGGAGTAGAGCGCGGGCCCAGGTTCCCCCCAAACCTCCTAATTGACCTGGACTGTGGGTTCTTCCAGAGGGGAAGGTCTCTGGGCTGTTCCTCAACCCACATGGTGAATCTCTGAGGCAAGAAAATCCGCCAATAAGCGCAGGACCCACCAAAATAGAGGAGGAACTTTGCCACAGGACTCTTTGCTGCTTTTATAGTTTATCCTTGGGGACCTAGCCTACCCCTTAATGCCATGGCTCATGAAGCCATACACACGCAGCCTGGACAGTAGTCAGCAGCTGTTCAACTATATGCTGAGCAAGTGCAGAATGGTGGTAGAATGTGCATTTGGACGTTTAAAAGCATGCTGGCGCAGTTTACTGACTCGGATAGACCTCCGTGAAACCAATATTCCAATTGTTATTGCTGCTTTCTGTGTGCTCCACAATATCTGTGAAAGTAAGGGGGAGACATTTATGGTGGGGTGGGAGGTTGAGGCAAATCGCCTGGCCACTGATTACGCACAGCCCGACACCAGGGCAGTTAGAAGAGCACAGCAGGGCGTGGTGCGCATCTGAGAAGCTTTGAAAACCAGTTTCATGACTGGCCAGGCTACGGTGTGAAAGTTCTGTTTGTTTCTCCTGGATGAAACCCTCCCCCCCCCGCCCTTGGTTCACTCTACTTCCTGTAAGCTAGCCACCCTACCCTCCCCCCTTCGATCACCGCTTGCAGAGGCAATAAAGTCATTGTTACTTCACATTCATGCATTCTTTATTAATTCATCACACAAATAGGGGGATAATTGCCAAGATAGCCCGGGAGGGGAGGGGGAAGAGGGAAGCGCCAGGTGGGGTGGGGGAGGAGGAAAGGACAAGGACACACTGCACTTTAAAACTTTAAAAATTATTGAAGGCCAGCCTTGGGCAATCCTCTGGGGTGGAGTGGCTGGGTGGCTGCAGGCCCCCCCACCGCATTCTTGGGCATCTGGGTGAGGAGGCTATGGAACTTGGGGAGGAGGGCTGTTGGTTACACAGGGGCTGTAGCGGCGGTCTGTGCTGCTGCTGCCTTTTCTGCAGCTCAACCATACGCTGGAGCATATCAGTTGGATGCTCCAGCAGTTGGAGCATCGACTCTTGCCTTCTGTCAGCAAGCTGACGCCACCTATCATCTTCAGCCTGCCACTTACTCTCTTCAGTCCGCCACCTCTCCTCGTGTTCGTATTGTGCTTTCCTTCACTCTGATATTGTCTGCGTCCACGCATTCTGCTGACCTCTGTCAGTGTGGGAGGACAGCAGCAGCTCAGAGAACATCTCATCCCGAATGCGGTTTTTTTCGCCTTCTAATCTTTGCTAGCCTCTGTGAAGGAGAAACATTTATAGCTGGTGGGGGGGGGGGAAGGGAGATTGGTAGTTAAAAAGACACATTTTAGAGAACAATAGGATCGCTCTTTCCCATTAAACCTTGCTGTTCACATTACACAACACGTGCTTTTGTTACAAAGTCGCATTTTGCCTCTTGTATTGAGGGCCTGCCGGTTTGGTGAGAGATCACTCACGCAGTGCCAGGCAACAGAATTTGGCTTGCAGGCAGCCATGGTAAGCCACAGTCTTCTGGCTTATTTAACCTTCATAACATGTGGGAATGGTTTCAAACAGCAGCGCCCTCATTTCCCATACCAAGCGGCCGTTGGGTTGGCCATTTAAAGTGGGTTGGCAATTTAAAAGGAGGGGCTGTGGTTTGCGGGTTAGCATGCAGCACAAACCCAAATAACTCCCCCCCCCCCCCCCACACACACACATGCAATTCTCTGATGATCACTTCACTCCTCCCCCCATCACATGGCTAACAGCTGGGAACATTTCTGTTCAGCCACAGCCAAACAGTCGAGCAGGAATGGGCACCTCTGAATGTCCCCTTAATAAAAACACCCTGTTTCAACCAGGTGACCATGAATGCTATCACTCTCCTGAGGATAACACAGAGAGATAAGGAACAATGTTGTTTGAATGCCAGCAAACACCGGGACCATACGCTGCCATGCTTTGTTATGCAATGATTCCAGACTGCGTGCTACTGGCCTGGCGTGGTAAAGTGTCCTACCATGGCGTACAGAATAAGGCAGCCCTCCCCAGAAACCTTTTGCAAAGGCTTTGGGAGTACATTCAGGAGAGCTTTATGAAGATGTCCCTGGAGGGTTTCCACTCCATCGCTATACACGTTAACAGCGTTTTCCAGTAGCTGTACTGGCTGCGAATGCCAGGGCAAATTAATCATTAAACACGCTTGCTTTTAAACCATGTGTAATATGTACAAAGGTACACTCACCAGAGGTTCCTTGTCCGCCCTTAGGGTCTTTGAGCACGCCTTGGGTGGGTTCGGGGGCTCCAGGTCCAGGGTGAAAAACGTATCTTGGCTGTTGGGGAAACCGGTTTCTCCGCTTCCTTGCTGGGAGCTATCTTCAATCTCTTCATCATCATCTTGCTGGTCCCCAAAACCCATGTTGCATGATTCTCCATTGACAGAGTCAAAGCACAGGGTTGGGGTAGTGGTGGCTGCACCCCCAGCATGGCATGCAGCTCAGCGTAGAAGCAGGATGTTCATGGCTCTGCCCCAGACCTTCCATTTGCCTTTCTGGTAGGCTTGCCTTAGCTCCTTAATTTTCATGCAGCACTGCTATGTGTCCCTGTTATGGCCTCTGTCCTTCATGCCCTTTGAGACTTTTTCTAATGTTTTGGCATTTCGTTTACTGGAACAGAGTTCAGCTAGCACGGATTCGTCTCCCCATAGGGGGAGCAGATCCCATACCTCCCGTTCGGTCCCTGCTGGAGCTCTTTTGCGATCCTGGGACTCCATCATGGTCACCTCCGCTGATGAGATCTGCACTCACCTGCACCTTGCCATGCTGGCCAAACAGGAAATGAGATTCAAAAGTTCGCGGGCCTTTTCCTGTCTACCTGGCCAGTGCATCTGAGTTGAGAGCGCTGTCCAGAGCGGTGACAATGGAGCACTCTGGGTTAGCTCCCGGAGGCCAATACCATTGAATTCCGTCCACACTACCCCAAATTCGACCCGGCAAGGCCGATTTCAGCGCTAATCCCCTCGTCAGAGGTGGAGTAAAGAAATAGATTTAAAGAGCCCTTTAAATCGAAAAAAAGGGCTTCGTCGTGTGGACGGGTCCAGGCTTAAATCGAGGTAATGCTGCTAAATTTGACCTAAAATCGTAGTGTAGACCAGGCCTTTGTTAGGCTTGGAAGAATTGGATTTTTATCACTAAATGTTGGTAAATGTTGGTTTTTTTTTTTTTTTTTTTTTTTTTTTTTTTTCCCCGTGTGTACACAAACCAAGGAAAAAATATTTCCATTGGCAATATTTGAAATTTCTAATAGGCAAAACAAGAAGAATGTAGCTTGAGAAGTCATTAGTTTGATTTAAGGGGGAAAAATTACAGTGAAATGGATGCATGCTTAGTTCTTGTGAACACCAAGCCAAATTTTATCTTAGGATATTCAGCACCAAGGAAATATTTATTGAGGTTTCAGCTTGAATTTGTGTTCCCCATATCAGGGAATGTAAAAAACAGAATAATTTCTCCACCCAGAATAATTTCTCCACCCAGAGGGTGAGCCAGCTTGCTAGAGTCAGATCATTTTATCATATAGGATCTGTCCATGTTATGGTTATTGCTTACTGCAATTGTAGCATGATTTCCCTAGTGTGGACATCTGAAGAAGTGAGGTTCTTACCCACGAAAGCTTATGCTCCCAATACTTCTGTTAGTCTTAAAGGAGCCACAGGACCCTCTGTTGCTTTTTACAGATTCAGACTAACACGGCTACCCCTCTGATACTAGTGTGGACAGTGACTCTCTCCCTCTCTCCCCCCCCCCCCCCCGAGAACTGTATAGACTTCTCAAGCAGGGTGGATTTGATTTAAATTAAATTGATTTAAATCATGATTTAAATCACTAGTCAGGAAGACTCGATTTAATCATGGATTTCTACATAAAAGTGCATTTTTGTTGATTGTTATAACCTTAATAAATATTCTTCACAACTCAGAGATAGATGTAGGTTTCATTTTTAGAAGGTACACACTATACATTTTTAAAGTGATTTATTTTGAAAACTTTTCAGATTAGTTTTACAGCTATATCTGAAAATGAATGATTGGTTATTTCATTTACGGAAGGTAATTGAAGCAGATAGTTCACCTCCCAGTGACTTCATAAATATCTCCAATTCAACAGGTTAATCCTTAATATTTGGTGGCTTTTCTTGCCATGTTGTATTAGGAGGAGAACATCACCAGTCAGACATTTAAATTGTTTTATTTAACTAAAACAAAAACGTTATGTATTCTGGATTTTTTTCTTCAACTGCGAACATAAAATATTTTAACAAAACAAGCATATGAATTTTTGAATTTAAACAGTCAATATTTTTAAAATCAGGTTTGTTTCTGTTAAAATTGTTTTTAACTAAAATAGTTAAATGAAACATTAAAAAAAAAAAAAATTTAATCGTCTGTCAGCCAGGTCAATATGAGAAACTTAAAATATTGGCTTCTGCGGCTAACTCAGTCGTCTTCACCTTCATTTTCCTGTTTGTTCATAATCTGGAAAAGAAAAACAAGCTTTCCTGCCTTTTCAGGTTCCAAACGATTTCTCAGTTTGGAATGAATTAGTCCAAAGGAAAAAAATTCTTTCTACACCGGCAGAAGAAGTTATTGCTGTTAAAAGTGAGATTATTACTTCAACAGTCTCTGAATCCAAGTGCTTAAGTGACTTCCACCAGCTCACTTGTGTGACTTTTTTTAAAACATCATCAGCAAACATGTATGTCTTGAATGGTTCATCCTCTGAAGTTTATTATAGTTGGCATTATGGAGGGATGATTGCTGGATGTCCATGTCATAGCCAACTCCTCTTCTTCAGCAGTTAAGGTTTGACCCTGGTACCGAGTATTGAGAATATTGAGCTGGAGATAGTGCTTGTCCCATTCATTTTTTTTAATGCTTGTTATTTAACTCTGTCATTGCATATTTCTCTTTTTAAGATCTCACTCAGTTCCTTCCAGATATCAACAGCGTCAGCAATAAAACAGCTATTTCCCTGCATTTTGTTCAAGGCTACAGAAATAGGCTTCAGGGTACTCAGCATGTGTTCAACATTTCTCTTAAGCCCAATGTTGAGAACTTTGGCTGTGACGGTGCCATCTATTATTTCACGATTTTGTTCACAAACTGTCATCAGATTAGGCCAGTTCTTGATATAGTGCTCAAAGCAGTCCACTACTGAGTTCCATCGCATGTCTTGTGGGAGAGTTAGCTTGGTTCCTCCCACTTTTTTCAGAACAGCTGCTGCAAAGTGGTTGTTACGGAAGTATTTTGCAATTTCAACATTAGCCTTTACTTCTGGAACACTGAAGTCTTTGGCTAGGAGGTGCATCAAATGAGCACTGGAACCATATGTTATTAGCTTAGGACTCTCTTCACTGTCTTCTAAATGATTTCTTCTCATCTTGGATACATTTGCAATATTGTCTGTGACCAAACTGCATACTAGACATTTGAATCCCCCCCCCCCCAGTTTGTTATAGCTTTTATTGCTACTTCTTGTAAGTATTTTTCTGTGTGTGCATTTCCTGATGTATCAGTTGTTTCTGTAAGGAAAACATTCTCTTCTTCTGTTGTCACATAAGCACATATAGCAGGATCATTGTGGACATTGCTCCACCCATCAAGACTCAGGTTAACAATTTTACCCTCTAGACCTTTTGCACACTGCTCAATTTCTCTTTCATACACTTTATCCAGCAATTTGCCTGCGACATCTACTCTGTTCGGTGGACTGTATCCTGGTCTTAATGACTGAACCATGTTAATGAAGTGTGGGTTCTCAATCATATGGAAATGAGAGTTTGTTGCATAAACAAACGAGGGAATTTTTTCATCAATTACCTCTTTTTGTAATCTGCTGGTTCTTACCACAAACTTATATATAGTTGTTTCTGGCTGATGGAGATTTTTTTTTTTTTTTTTTCTTTTTGCTAAAGGTGATATACTGTGGCTATGTGACATACGTGATGTGACTGAAACACTATCATTGGCAGATAACTTGGAAAGTATAGAAAATGATGGTGATCTTGAAGGTGGATAGTCTTCAGACAAAATAAGTCAATGCAGTTATTTAATTATTATTACCATACTGCTCATTTAGTATTACTCATTGCATTCACTGACACTCAGTACTACTTTAAAGGTGAAATTGTAAAAGGAAGATCTGCCTATTTCAGTTTTTTTTTTTTATAATCACAGCTGCATCTAAAATAATAGTACCATAGAGTAACAACTATATTTTTTTGCTCAAACATGAGAATTCAAGAATAGTCCAGAAAGAAGACAGGCAGTCCTTAAACCCACTAAACCCCCTCTTTTGTCATATGACTGAGGTGTGTTAATGAACCACTTCACCTTGAAGGGTCTCTGAGAATATGCGTTAACTACTTATGCTAAACAATCTGTTCCACCTTGTATTTGGCTGTGACACTCTGAATACCTTTCCCAGATCTGAAGAAGAGCTCTGTGTAGCTTGAAAGCTTGTCTCTTTCACCCACAGAAGTTGGTCTATAGAAAAATATTCAATCACCCACCTTGACTGTCAAAAGTATCCTCTTGTACCTTCAGTCCTAGAAACCTTCTCAATCCCCAGTACATGAATGAAAGTTTCTTTAGTGTCAGTGAGAGTTCCTTGTATATACCGAGAGAAGATAGAGCAGAAAAGCAAAGTGAGGCAGAGACTTTTAATACCAATATTGTATGTGTTCATAAATAATTGTCACATATCACTTTTTTTAAACAAATATTTATACATGTGAAGTACTTGTGAACAACATAGGAAAGAAATGTCTTGTGTGTCCCCACTTCAGATGTTACTACAGTGTGGTCTATGCTTATCTTGCCTCTATGGCAGAAAATATCTTACTTGGTGGAGGGCAGATGTGTGTTGAATTGGAAGAGGGTTTATCCCAAAGCCCTGTAATGAGGTCTGTTTGTTTCCATTTGCAGGGAGAGCATGTGCCTGATTCACACACTGAAAGGAGTTTTCGGGCCACATCCCTTAGCTGGCACCCATCCCGACTGATCCTGGCAGTGGGCTGGGAGACAGGGGAAGTGGTGGTGCTTAACAAACAGGACAAAGAGCACCACACAGTACCCCCCAACCATAATGCAGAAATTACTGTCCTAAATTGGAGTACTAATGGTACCCGTCTTGTGTCTGGTGATAGGGTAAGTAGCGAAACTGACATGCAATCAGTGTGCTTTATGCTGTATAATGTGTCCTGGAGATGGAGAACGAGAATGGGATTTTTAACAGTAATGGACTAATGGGGCAGGGGGTGGGGGAAATTTCAAGGAAAAGATGAGTCTAATTTCATAATAATAATTATTAGTTCTTCGAGTGATTGCTCATGTGCATTCCAATAGATGTGTGCGCACACCATGTGCACGATCGTCAGAAGTTTTTCCCCTAGCGGTACCCGTCAAGTTGGTTGTGGAGATCCTTGGAGTGGCACCTTTATGGCAATGTATATAGGTCCCTGCTGACCCGCCGCCTGCTCAGTTCCTTCTTACCACCAATGATGGTCGTTGGAGCAGCTCAGTCTCTTGCATTCACAAGTGCCTACCTAGTGGTTCCCTTTTCTTTGTTGTACATAGTTGTTGTTATATAGTAGTTTGTAGTTGTTTGGACTCTACTTCGGTGGGCTTCCCCCCGCCCTAGTTTTCCCAGGCACTGGGGCATGCCTCGGTCACAGGGGTTTTAGGCGTGCGAGAGCTGTGCTAAACCTATACCCACAGGCGATCCGTATGCTGCCTGTCTCAAGTGTTTAGGAGAGGGCCATCAGACAGATAAGTGCCCAGTTTGCAGGAGTTTTAGACCCAGGACTGAGAGAGAGTGGGACTATCATTTGAAGCTCTTCCTGATGGAGTTGGCCCTCTGCCCACAGGCAGCACTGAAAGCGGCACCGGCATCATCGGTGCGCAGCGCCCGGGTCTCAATGCGGGATGTCCCGGCACTGAGGAAGAACTCCTTCAAGGAGTACTGGCGCCACTCCCCAACTCATAAGGCCAGTGCCACCAGGCAGCACTGCTCACAGTCCCTGGTGCTGCACAAGAAAAAGAAGGTGGACAAGGGTCGTTTCCCTATCAAGAAGCCACGAGGGGACTCCAGCGGGGTGCGTCCTCTGGCGGGACACCCACGGTCTGGGCCTCAAGACCCGGCACACCTGAGTCTGGCCCCAACATCTGGTGACCTCCTCAACTTGGGAGGATTTGGAGGAAGAGCTCGACCTTCCCTCCACGCTGGATACCTACAAGGCAGCATGGGACCTCATTGCCATGGCGGCACAGGTCCCGATACTGCAAGTCCAGGCACCGTCGGCGGCACCAGCTGCAGCATCTATCCTGGCACGGCATGTGGTTCCGGCACCCTTTCCAGCACTGATGGCGGCACCGCATCTGGTTCATCATTGTGGCAAGCCTGTGATTTTTACGGCGCTGCTCACCATCTCCCCGGTACTGCTCCTGAGTACTGTCGGGCTCCACCCCCCTGTGGTCAGGCACAGACTACTTGTCCAAGTCAGACGCTGAGTTTTCGGTCTCTCGATGCAGCCACTATCACTCCTGGCACCGGTCCCGGCACCGCAGACCAGTGGCATCATCGGCACCGGCGGTCGCCTGGTTGCCCCAGTGGCAGGGCCAAGTCCAATGCCTTTTTGGACCCCGTGGACCTACCATCAGGCTCAGGGTCAGGGCTCCAGGCTGGCATTGGTGACATCTGCATCCTGCCCCCCCCCCCCCAGCAATGTTGGTGGCTCGCCACACCCCCAGGGCTCCTGAGGACCCGACACGAGACAGGGACTCTGGACTGTCATGCTCAGGCGCAGCACCCGAACCAGTGCCATAAGTGACACTAGAGCCACCTCCAGTCACAGGAAGCTCTGAGGTACCTGACCCAGCCTCCAGAGAGCCAGAAGGGCAGGAAGACCCTGTCCTATGAGCCTCCTCCTCACCAAACAAGGCGGTGGCAGGCACCACCGCCACCCTACCGGCAATGGACACCAAGCAGAAGAGGTGATGGAGTCTGACTGAATGGTGGACGTCCTTGCCCCGGAGGTTCCTTCTAGATTGCCATACATGATTGTCCCAGATCGTGTCAGATCGCTGGGCCCTCAGCACGGTAGGGGTGGGATATTCTATCCAATTCTATTCCCTCCCACCCTCCTTCCCCATCCCTCTTCAGGGACCCTTCTCACAACTCCTCTTGCAGGAGGTGCAATCACTTCTCGCTCTGGGGCAACAGAGGAGGTTCCTCAGGAGTTCAGGGGCAAGGGGTTCTACTCACGCTATTTCCTCTGGATCTGTGAGACCTCAACATATTCATAAGGAAAGTGAAGTTTCGCATGATCTCTCTGGCCGCCATCATTCCTTCCCTGGATCCAGGGGACTGGTTGCAAGACTTTGACTTTCCACCGCTCTTGACTTGAAAGATGCGTACTTCCATATTTCCATTATCCCGGCCCACAGATGATTCCTGAGATTCGTGGTCAGTGGCTAGCACTATTAGTTCAGGGTGCTCCCATTTGGGCTCTCAGCGGCCCCCGGGGTATTCATCAAGTGTATGGTGGTTGTGGCAGCCTTCCTCCGGAAATGTCAGGTGCAAGTATTCCCGTTCCTAGATTACTGGCTCATCAAGGCCAAGTTGCAAGCACGGGCCACAGAGCATGCGTCTCTGGCGCGGGCCACATTTTGTAGGCTGGGACTCCTATTGAATGTGCCCAAATTCACACTGGCCCCGATACAGAGAATAAAATTCATAGGGCTCTCTTGGACTCCACGCAAGCCAAAGCGTTCCTGCCTGAGGTGCATTTTCAAGCACTCACGGACACTATCAAAAATCTTCGCCAATTTCCCACAACCACGGCTGGAAATTGCATAAAACTATCTGGGCATATGGTGGCCTCACGTATGTGGTCCAGCACGCCAGGTTACGCCTTCGGCCCCTCCAGGCATGTTTGGCGTGGGTGCACACGCTGGGCAGGGACCTGCTGGATGCGATAGTTACCCTCCACCCTTGCATCCTTGAGTCTCTCCACTGGTGGCTGCAACCACAAGTTGTGCAGGAGTACCCTCTGCCAAACCCCAACCTATGCTATCCCTAGTCACAGCCGTCTTGGCGCTTGGTTGGGGAGTGCACCTAGGCAATATCAGAGCCCAAGGCCTATGGTCCCACACAGAACTATCGCTGCATATCAACGTAAGGGAGCTGAGGGCGGTTCGTCTGGCATGCCAAGCGTTCCAGGCCCGCCTGCAGGGTGCATTTGTGTCGGTGCTGACAGACAACACTGCAGCGTTGTTCTATATAAACAAACAGGGTGGTGCTCGCTCCTCTCCGCTGTGTCAGGAAGCCCTCGAACTGTGGGATTTTTTGCATTGCCCACTTGATACACCTAGAAGTGTCACACCTTCTAGGAGCGCAAAACAAGCCAGCCGATCACCTCAGCTGCTTGTGATCATGAATGGTCCCTCAGGCCAGACATCACTCATTCAATTTTTCCAGAGGTGGGGCTCTCCCCACATAGACCTGTTCGTGACATAGAGCAACAGGAAGTGACAGCGGTTCTGCTCTTTCCTGAACCACAGCCCAGGCTCCATTGCGGATGCCTTTCACCTTCCATGAATGAGTCACCTGTGGTACATGTTCCTGCCCTTCCCTCTCATACACAAAGTCCTCCTCAGGACTCACCAGGACGGGGCTTCCTTGATCCTCATAGCACCAGCGTGGCCCTGCCAGCACTGGTTCACCATGTTGTTGAACCTCTCGGTGGACAGATCAGTAGCGCTTCCTGTGTGCCTGACCCTAATCACACAGGACCACAGCCGTCTGAAACACCCAATCTGGAGTCCCTCCATCTCATGGCGTGGAAACTCCATGGCTGAACCCTCTTGAGCTTCAGTGTTTGGACCCAGTGAGGGAGGTCCTGCTGGGAAGTAGGAAACCCTCCACTCGTGCCATGTACCTGGCAAAGTGGAAGCGTTTTTCCATCTGGTCTCTGCAGAGGGGAACTGAACCGCAGCTAGCGCCAAATCCCCTTATTTTGGACTACCTGTTATAACTTAAGCAGCAGGGGTTGGCAATATCATCTCTCAGGGTATACCTGGCTGCCATTTCGGCCTTTCACTGGGGGCAGCAGGTAGGTCAGTCTTTGGTAATCCCATGGTGGGCAGGTTTCTCAAGGGCTTGGACAGACTTTATCCCCAGGTAAGACGGCCCGTTCCCCAGTGGGACCTCGACCTGGTCCTGTCCGCACTCATGGGGGGGCCCCCTTTTGAGCCTATGGCAACCTGCCCTCTGTCCGACCTTTCCTGGAAGGTGGCCTTTCTGGTGGCCATAACCTCAGCCAGAAGGGTATCCGAGCTCAGAGCGCTGGCTTCGGAGCCCCCCATATGGTCTTTTATAAAGACAAGGTGCAGCTACGCCCTCACCCTGCATTTCTGCCAAAGGTAGTCTCCCAGTTTCATGTGAACCAAGATATATTTTTACCTGTGTTCTTCCCTAAGCCCCATACCAGTAACAGAAAACTCATGTTCCATTCCCTGGATGTTAAGCATGCCCTAGCATTCTACGTTGAGCGCACAAAGCCATTTTGTAAGTCACCATAGCTCTTTATTGCAATTACAGAAAGGATGAGGGGGCTCCCAATCTCGTTCCAGCGCATTTCATCATGGATGATGTCCTGTATCAGGACTTGCTACGACCTGGCAAAAATTTCAGCCCCTTGGCTTACGGCGCACTCCATGAGAGCGCAGGCGTTGTCCCCAGTATTCCTGGCATAGGTCCCTATCCAAGACATATACAAGGCAGCAGTGTGGTCTTCCATCCACACCTTCACGTCACGCTATGCCATTACACAACAGGCGAGGGATGATGCAGCCTTTGGCAGGGCAGTCCTGCACTCAGCAACCAGGTGAACTCCGACCCCTCCCCCAGGGAAACTGCTTGGAAATCACCTATCGGAATGCACATGAGCAATCATTCGAAGAAGAAAAAATGGTTATGAGAGGTAGGTAACTGTTGTTCTTAGAGATGTGTTGCTCATGTCCATTCCAATAGGGGTGTGAGCGCGCTGTGTGCACGATCGTCGGAAGGTTTTTTCCCCTAGCAGTACCTGTCGGGTCGGCTGCGGAGAGCCCTGGAGTGGCGCCTTTATGGCAGTGTATATAGGTCCCCGCCGACCCGCCGCTTGCTCAGTTACTTCTTGCCGGAATACTCCGACAGAGGGGAGGTGGGCGGGATTTGGAGTGGACATAGCAACACATCTGGAAGAACAACAGTTACGAGAGTTAGGTAACCATTCTTTTGCATGCTTCTGAAACGGAAATGGGTTTATATCAGGATTTCCCCAACTTCATTTATTGGCTTTTCAATAATGCTCATTACTATTGTATCTAAGCATCTTTAAATATTAATTAATTTAACTTTACAACATATTCTGTGGTAATATTATCACCATTTTGCAGATGTGGAAACAGAGGCACACAGCAGTGGCATAACTTGCCTGAGGCCACCTAGGTAGTTTGTGGCATAGCTGGCAGTAGAACCCAGATCTCCTTAGTCTCAGTCCAGTGTCTTTACGATGAGCCCTCCCACATCCTTCCTCCACTTTTGTATAGTGACCCTCCCTCAAACGCAGCAAAAACGCTTGAGTCTTCTTAGTATCAGTGTATTTTTAGTTGGAGCAAAGAGCAAAAAGACTGTAGTGGGGGGAAAATGTGTTGTGGAAATATATTTTAAATACATTAATCTTAATTTCTTGATGAGTTAGTTGCTCTTTTATGTGGCGAAATGAGGAATTATCTATTGATATTCAATGTTGACCACTAAATATTCAATACTGGATTCTGTTTTTGCCAATTCCTGAGCCAAAAAAGAAAAACGCTGTTCCTTTTGTCTATTTTCTGCGAGCTTTTTTTGACACTCCCTAAGATAAGACACAGCTTCTCCAGAGATTTCAGCTTTTACTGTCAGTATGAATCAATGAAAAAGTGTAGATCTAATTATTGGCTGTAAAACTTCTATGATGTTTGGTGGTCTTGACAAAGAAATTGACTGATAAAAGCCACAGTCGAATTGTCCATTTGCTTATAGGAAAATTGGGCAACAATGGTGAGATTGAGATTGCTGGCATGCAGAGACCACTGCCTATCAAGCAGACCAATTGTCTCATTGTTTACTTGTACTCCCCTATCTGGCTATATCCATTTATTGTTCTTATTTACATAAAATCCTTCAAGAAAAGGAAACAAAATGGCTTTCTTTCCCTCTGGATATCAAAGTTGCTCAATTACAGGACCATAAGAGAATGCCTGCAGAAAGAGGTGAGTGGTATGTCTTGAAGATTGTGAGACTTGACCTCAGCCTAATCTCCTTTAAGGAGTTTTGTAGCCTAGTGTCCTCATCTAGGAATGCCCAGCCCCAGTAATTCAAATTTAGGCTCCAAGAACCACTGACAATAATTCTTAAAACTGGAGCAGCAACCAGTGAGGATCAGGAGCTCTTTATTTACATTCTAAGTACATAATACTTTGGATAACTTCCAGCTTTTGATGGCTCGATAGTATTGGAAGGGTCCAGGTGTTTTGAATAAGTATCTTGAGTGTTTTTATGAAACACATGGCTTTTACAGCAAAAGGCAAAAGCGTTGGGCTATTAGAATGGTTCAAAGGATACCAAAATGTCTTAACAAATAAATCTCATGGATACAAATGTCACTGTGTCATCTCCAGTTGCCATGATGAAAGCTGGCTTGGAAGCAAATTGAAGACTAGCTTGGCCTTGGCTGAGTAAATACTTCTATTCAAGAGCTCCAATCTTGTCTTCTAATTCTTTTCCACGAATATTTACCCCCAGGCAGAGGCTAATAAGACAATTTAGTTTCAGATTCCAGGCTTTGCTAGTAGTTGGGGAGCAAAGATTAACTTGACATTACACTATGAAAAGAAAAAAATTCTCTCACTAGTAAACGTTTGGGGGGAAAAAATATTTTTAGCCGTTTTTGGCTCTCTTTTATTCTCGTGTGGAGCTTTAAAGTAAACCATCAGGGCACGATCAGATACATGAAGAGACCCGAATCAATAGAACATGAATGGAGTCTGGGTTTATTACAGTGGATAAACCCATTTATTGGGTGGCATAAAGGAAAGGGGGAAAAGTGTGCTTTTGAAGGATAAAAGTCTGGTCATGAAGTGAGAGTCATGAATCTTATGCAATTTTATGCCCATTACACTTCCCCATTTCATCCTTGATGTTACTAAAACATTGAAGGTGTAGTGAGCTTTTTTAGGGGTGGAAGGAGCAATCTGACTTGAAAATAAGGTGTGTCTAGTTGTCGAGCAGAAAGATGACCTCAACTCAGGATATATATGGGAGTAATTTCCAGCTGTTTTTATGTGCATCCAGGCTCCCCTTTATAACGAGGCACTTGGTTGCTTATAGAAGCAGTTGGGCATGGAAAAAAGGAAGTAGAACCAGCAACATGTGATGTTTTCACTTAGCAGACACCACCAGCCAGAACTCTGAACCACCAGTGGTCCACAGACACCATTTGAGAGCCACAGTTTTACAGCTACTGTTTTGGGTTGTCTGTACACTTGAACAGACACCACTGCATTGGTAAACATTTGGATAATATTTTCAATGAAAAGCATGCAAAAGGTATTGATTTTGTTTTTAAAAATTAAAGCTTAGATTCTGATAACGTAAAGATAAGAGGAGAATTATATGGTCACTTTTGTGGCTTCAGAACCATGCTATATGCCGGACCTTAGGTGAGATGCGTTGGAAGAGCTGTGTGGAAGTGCTGTGCTATGCTTCATACAAGTACTACTAATCTTTCATTTTCATGACGACTAAATTCACTTACAGTATATTAAAGAAAAAAGAATAAATACTAATAACCCTTGTGACGTTACTGACATAACCTGTGACCGTATAGATCATTGTTGCAACCACTGTGTTATATTCGCAGCAAACATTGTACAAAGGTTATTGTGTAAGGTGTCTATAGAAAGATTATGATTTGTTGATTATAATTATGCTATCTGTATGTGTATATCATTTTTGTAGTTGAAGTTATGAATATTGGCTATGTACTTGTATATCAATGTGTTTTGATTCTAAAGTAGCCTTGGGCCTTGGCTACACTTGCAGATGTACAGTGCTGTGAGTTAAACCTGACTTCGTACAGCTGAGTAGGGAAAGCACTGCAGTCTGTCCACACTGACAGCTGCCCAGCGCACTGTCGTGGCCGCATTTGCTGTGCCATTGGGAGCGGTGCATTATGGGCAGCTATCCCACAGAGCACCTCTTCCCATTCTGGCGCAGTGGGTTGTGGGAAGCGGGCGTGGGTGCGGGGCATTCTGGTTCCTGTCCCAACGCCCCATGATGCATCGCTTCGCATCCCAGAAATCCCTTGGTTTCCGTCCACCTTTGATGCCATTTTTCTACAGTTTCTGTGCAGCATGATCTGTTGTCTGCGGGAAATGGAGCCCAAACTGCTGAGGCGTATGCTGACTTATCTCACCAGCATGTCACGTTTGGCTGTTGAACTATTCCTTAAGATTCAAAGTGACAGTGAGGGTGAGGAGTCTGATGATGCTATCGAGCCGCGTAACGCGGATGACACGAAATTGCTTGTGGCATTCATGGACATGCTCAGCACCGTGGAATGCCGCTTTTGTGCTTGGGGAAACAAGCACCGAGTAGTGGGATCACATCATCATGGAAGTCTGGGATGATGAGCAATGGCTGCAGAACTTTCGGATGAGAAAAGCCACTTTCATGGGACTGTGTGAGGAGCTTGCCCCCACCCTGCGGCGCAAGGACACGAGATTGAGAGCTGCCCTGCCAGTGGAGAAGCGGGTGGCTTCTGCAGTCTGGAAACTGGCAACTCCAGACAGCTACTGGTTAGTTGCAAACCAGTTTTGAGTGGGAAAGTCAACCGTTGGAATCGTGTTGATGCAAGTTTGCAGGGCCATTAATCTCATCCTACTCAGAAGAACCATGACGCTGGGTAACGTGCAGGAAATAGTGGATGACTTTGCACAAATGGGGTTCCCTAACTCTGGAGGGGCGATAGATGGGACGCACATTCCTATTCTGGCACCACCCCACCTAGGATCCAAGTACGTTAATCGGAAGGGGTATTTCTCTATGGTTCTCCAGGCGCTTGTGGATCACCGTGGGCGTTTCACTGACATTAACACAGGCTGGCCCGGAAAGGTGCATGACGCACGCATCTTTCGGAACACTTGGCTGCTGAGGAAGATGCAGGCCAGGACTTTTTTCCCAGAGTGGAAGATCACGGTAGGGGAAGTTGAAATGCCCATTGTGATCCTTGGAGATCCTGCCTACCCGTTAATGCCGTGGCTCATGAAACCCTACACAGGGAGCCTTGACAGCAGCAAGGAACGGTTCAACTACGGGCTGAGCCGGTGCTGAATGACTGTGAAGTGTGCCTTTGGCCGTTTAAAGGGCTGCTGGTGATCTCTGTATGGGACGCTGGACTTGGCCGAAAACAGCATCCCCGCGGTTATATCCGCGTGCTGTGCCCTCCATAATATTTGTGAAGGGAAGGGTGAAAGCTTCACTCAGGCATGGACCTCCGAGGTTGAACGCCTGGAGGCTGAATTTGCACAGCCAGAGTGCAGGGCTATTAGAGGGGCCCAGCGCGAGGCTGCAAGGATTAGGGATGCCTTGAGGGAGCAATTTGAGGCTGAAAACCAGCAGTGATATCTGGTGCCCTGCACGGGAGTGAAGTGCAGTAGTTCCAATCTTTAGGATTCAGTGTTTGCTAAGCAGACTTGCAGTGCCTGTTTATTTCCTGGGCTAAGGAGTCTTTTACTTTATGCAATAATAAATAATGTTTTCAAAGCCAAAAAATCCATTTATTGAAAAGAAACAAGGGGGTGGAGTGGGGAACGGTACAATCACAGATTCGTGTATTTTCTGTCTGGTGTGCTGTGCAGTAAGTGCTGCACTTCAGGATAGCTATACTGCATGGTGATGGGGGTTGTGTGCAGAGGGTAAGGGTCGTGGTTTTCAGGGCTGGGTGGTGACGATACTGGTGTTGGAGGCAGCTGATGGTGTGAAGAACACAGAAGTTGGGGAAAGTGGGTTGGAGGTGACAGTGGGGCACAACGGAAAGAGTTTTGGGACAAGGGCTGTAGGGGGGATGTGGCGTTTGCGCTTGCGGTATTGCTCCTTCTGCATGGCTACGAGCTCCTGGATAGTGTCTGCTTGGTGTTCCACGATGCTTATGAGCCGATGCGTGCTTTGCTGCCAGTGCTCCATGCTTTGCTGCTGGTGCACTGCGTTTTCCTCCAGTTCTGTGCTTTCTCATTCTCTTTAATAGATTGCCCCATCACTTCTTGCAGCATGTCATCTTTGCTTTTTCGCGGTCTCTTCCTGAGTCTTTGCAGTCTCTGAGCAGGCGATAAGAGGGACGGCTGAGGTCTCAAGGTTGATGCAGTTGTATAGGCAAAATGCAACATTTAACAGAGGCAGCATTGTTTATACCAGACAGAGTAATGATTCCCCCCCGCACTTAAGGAGTAGAAAACACACACAGTCTACACAATAGCATAATTTTCCTGTCCGAAACAGAGCACACATATCCTATGGGAGCCTCAAAATGGTGAGTAAGGGGGACTGATTGTTTCAGGGCTGCACTGTCCTCTGGGTTTCTGTGCCTTGAGGAGAGCCAACAGCTGCAGGGGGCACCTACACTGAACACTGTCCAACATTTTCCACAGGAGTTTGTCCTGAACGATATTTCGCTGCTGAGGGTGACCTGGGAAGCAAGGGAGGGTCTTCTACTGCAATGCGGCTTCCGCCCTGGCCCATATGCAGCTTGCCTGTGTGCAGCAATGGTCCCCCCGCCCCTCGCGGCACAGTGGTGCGGACACCTTAGTCTGGCTGGGACAAGGACCACGGTGGCTCTCCCGATAAACCTGCGCAAGCGCATTGTACACGTTCTGGATGAGACATTCGAGGAGATTACCGAGGCCGATTACCGCGATGTGATAAACCACATCAATGCACTATTCCGCATCTAGACATGCATGCCTAACCCTCCTCTCCCAAAGAGCCCGCACCAAAAAAATTCCTTACTGGGAACCTGCTCTTCTGTTTGTCCTCCACCAAATACCAGCCGCTGCGACTGGCTACCTTCCTCCTGGCTGGAGAAGAGCTCCTGGCTGCATGGCTCCAGGGATTCTGGGGTGTCTCCATCCAGCCAACCACCCTCACTCCCATTTTCCTCCTCCTTCCCCCCCCCCCACCGGCTCTGAAGTGTCCGTGGTGGTGCTCGGAGTGGAGGTGGGGTTAACCCCAAGTATCGCATCCAACTCTTTGTAGAATCGGCTGGTCGCGGTGGGAGCACCCGAACGGCCGTTTGCGTCGCGGGCTTTGCAGTAGACACTCCGCAGCTCCTTCACTTTAATCCTGCACTGCAGAGCGTCCTGGTCATGGCCCCTTTCCATCATGTCCTTGGATACCTTCCCGAAGGTATCGTAATTCCTATGGCTGGAGCGCAGCTGGGACTGGACAGCTTCCTCCCCCGAAACACTGATGAGGTCCAGCAACTCACCATTGCTCCATGCTGGGGCTCGTTTGGCACGTGGAGGCATGGTCACCTGGAAAGATTCGCTGATAGCACTCCACGCCACGCCGGGCTGAGCAAACAGGAAGGGGATTTTTCAAATCCCCGGGGAATGTAAAGGGTGGGTCACATGGTTGGTGAACTAATGACCAGAGTGGCTAGAACAGGCATTGTGGGATACTGCCGAATACTTCTGGAGACCAGTCATAGCGCATTGGGCGGCCACACTGGCACAGCAGCGCTATACACGCTATTCCTCTCGGGGACATGGAGTACATGCAGCACTGCAACCACGGAGATACAGTGCTGCAAATGCCTTGCCAGTGTGGATGGGAAGTGAGTTACAGTGCTGGGGGCGGCTTTACAGCGCTACAACTTGCAAGTGTAGCCGAGGCCTTAGTAAAGCATTTGGTCAGCTTCTTGAGAAAGGAATTTGCAAATTAAGTGCCCAATCAAGAAACACTTAACTGACAAGCAACAGAGGGTCCTGTGGCACCTTTAAGACTAACAGAAGTATTGGGAGCATAAGCTTTCGTGGGTAAGAACCTCACTTCTTCAGATGCCAAGACAAGGGATCTTGGAAGACTCCAATCCACATAAGAAGTCTACCTGGGGATGGTCAAGATAGCAATGGCTGCTGCCTGTAAAGAACTAAGTCATGCATGGACATGTGACTTGCCCATGTGATCCCAAATTCCATTTTTGCTGTAATTTTCCACAGTAAGAGGAGGGATAGCTCAGTGGTTTGAGCATTGGCCTGCTAAACCCAGGCTTGTGAGTTCAATCCTTGAGGGGGCCATTTAGGGATCTGGGGCAAAAATCTGTCTGGGGATTGGTCCTGCTTTGAGCAAGGGGGTTGGACTAGATGACCTCCTGAGGTCCCTTCCAACCCTGATATTCTATGAAAGGAGTGTTCTTACACTTGGAGGAGACTAAAAGGCTTATGCCTCATCTTCTCTTCAGTCCTGCTTTTTACTTCTGGAGAGACTTTGCTACAAACTGAAACTCTGAACAAAGGACTGAATGACCCATCCCAGCTGTGGATGTACTCCAGAGATTTGATTTGAACCTGCAGTTTATTTTATCACTGCTATAAGCCTGAATCAAGAACTTTGCTATTACTGTATGTGTAAACCTTTAGATTTTAGATTCTAAAGAATTGGCAACCATGTGATTTGTGGATAAGGTCTAATTTGTATATTGACCTGGGTCTGTGGCCTGGTCCTTTGGGATCGTGAAAACCTTTTTTCGTTCACTGGGATATTGGTTTTCATAGCCATTCAACCCCATAACGAATGGCACTGGTGGTGATACTGGGAAACTGGAGTGTCTAAGGGAATTGCTTGTATGACTTATGGTAAGCCAGTGGGATAAAACCGAAGTCCTCTCTGTTTGGCTGGTTTGGTTTGCCTTAATAGTAAAGGAACTTCAGCTTGGGCTGTAACTGCCCTGCTTTAAGCAATTTGTCCTGAATTGGTACTCTTAGTTGGGTCCCACCAGAACCAGCATTGTTACAACCCTTCACTGTAATTTGTCTTAATGAAATGAGATTGCAGTTTAAATTATACGTTTTTATTCTGTTTTTGTTCATTGCCTAGCAGAGTGGGCCCCCAATTGCAACTGGGCACGCCAGGTACTACCATAATAGAAATAATAAATAATCTTAAAATTCCAGCTGCAAAGCTGGTATCATAAGTCAGCTTTTGGGGATTGTGAATGTACATGTCATGCTACATTGTTCCTCTGCTTCTCTGTTTGCTTCATTTTTCCACTCAGCAGAGGGTTGAAATTGATAGGTATCCAAAACTGGAGTGCTTCAGACTGCAGAATTCTTCTCAATTTCAACTCTTTGCCAATTTGCAAAAACTGGGCCCAGGGTCTGAGGTTCAGCACAATACCTGTACTTGAATCATTATGTCTGCCTGTATTCTTGGTCGAAACAGAACCAGCAACTCAGACTTATTTTGTTTATCAACTGTTGGCTCTCTTGTTTAGAAGCTAATATATTTTCTCTGATAAAGGGGTATGTTTTGTTAAAATGCATATCTTCAGAAGGCTGTGTCAGAATTAGGGCCCAACAACTTTGTCATTGTTAAATCTTGCAATGGCAAGCATTTGATTTAAATTAGTTAATTAGATTTTGATGTTCCTGTGATTTAAATATTTATGGGACTGGAGAGGTGCTGTGGGCAGCATGTTACTGAGTTCATGCAGCTTGCGCAATTGGATCACTGTTTTGTTATCATACACACATGTATAGTGCTTGTGAACATGCATTCACTTTTGGACACTTCTTTTCTAGAAGGAAGGAGAGCCATAAGTGGTGTTACTTATTTGATATGCATGGCCTGGGGGCAAGGGGGAGAGGTAGAAGCAATTGTATGTTGTTTGGACAGAGAAGAGAGTAAATAAAAGTTCTGTATTTCAAATGGCTACATAATGTTGGCAGTAAACTGGTTTCAGAATGGGAGATTTCAAGCTTCACAAGCTTATAATATAAGCTCATAATAAAACATGCTAGCAGTCTTCAAATATTTGACGAGGTGAAAAATGCCAAGAAGAGTGAAATATGGTTTTGGGTGGAGCAAGCAGGTATAATGGGAATTAAAGGGAAAGTTTAGGCTGAATATCAGGAAAAAAAAACTACTTGACAGTGAGCTCTATTAGACTGTGGAACGGTCTCTCAAGAGAAATAATGAAGGGCCATTGGTTGAGACACTTAAAACTAGACTGGATGAAATGCTAGAAAATGGGCTCTGAGGAACAATTTTGCATTGACTCCTGTGATGTGGACTACATAACTAATGACCTAATGAGTGTTTTTCTTCTTTAACTTCTCTTACGGTTCTCTCAACTTCTAAGAATGTCACTTTAAAATTTCTTTCTGATCCTAAAAATGAATCAGTCCTCACTATACACTCACCCTGATTTTTTTATTTTTTTTTTAAAGTGTTGCAACATTTCTAAAATTCTCTCTTCTGTGCTGGGAAATCCATAAATAATGACTCTGTGTTTCCCTGATCATGTGTGCTTTTGCTTTGCTTGCCTGCTTGGCCTTGAATATAGGCAGTGGATTGAAACTAACAAGAGTTCTAGAGCTGGATTCTTGTTAGTTTTAGTAACCTGACTGCTCACAAGGAAGAAAAAGGGTATATGGGGTATGATGAGTACATGCAAGTGCATGTGTCTTGGTGCATATGTGCAGAACAAAACAAGGTTGGTCCAATTTTAGGCCTGCCAGACTTAGCAATGTCCTTTTCATTAAGAATGGAAGTAATTTAGGCACTTTTCCAAACAGCTTCATTTTAAATAAATAATGAAATGCCACCATTTAAAAAGTCACTTGAAGTCTCCGCCACCTCGGAAAGGGGGAGAATCTTACCTACATATTAAAAAATAAAGATGAAAGGTACTAAATAAGAGAAAAATACCAGGTTATCAGAAAAAGATATTGCCTGAAGTGATTATTTAATGTCCATTGAGTAGTTCGTCTCCTATTATTATCTGTTTGTGAGGAAGGTCTATCTTTTTTGCAATTCTTCCAGCTTGGAGTCCTGGTTCTATGGAGACTGGACCAGCGGGGTCGAGTGCAGGGCCCCCCTTTATTGAAACATGAGTATGGAAAGTATCTTTCTCACTGTATCTTTCGGCCTCCATCTCCTGGCGAGTAAGTGAAAATGCCCCAGTCGGAACTCTTCTAGACTATGTCTCTCTCTTTAGGGATGGGGATTTCTTATTATTAGGTTTGTTGCACAGTGTTCCCATGGAAATCCAAACACACACACCTTGTAGTGGCTCCTCCTAACTGCTCCAGCCATCAGTAGTGCTTATCTGCCTTAGATGCAAAGCACAATTACCTGCTGCCTCCTATATCACCCCACTATGAGTGCCCCTTACTCTCTCTCCTACAACCAGATCCTCCTATCTCCCAGCCTAGCTCTCAGACCACCCTTCTTCTGCCTAGTCTCTAGTTTCTCCCCCAACTGCCATCCCACTGCACGCACCTTCTGGCTTGTTTCCAACACCCTTCCCTGCTGACTTCTTCCTCATCCTCTGGTCCCAGATCTTCCTCCTCCCCAGATTCAGACACCCTTTTGAACGCATTCCCCTGCCAGCTTCCTCATATGCATGTATGGTTCCAGGCTTTTCTCCTTTTCTTTTCTTCCAACTATCATCTCTCTTCTCTCTCCCCCCTTTCCCCCGCACCAATTGGTACTCTTCTAAGCTCTTTTTCCCATTGGTATCTCTGTGCCTTTCCTTTGGTTCCAGGTCCTTCTTCCAGCTCCTGCTGCTGACTCCCTTTCCTCTGCAAGGATCCAGGTCCCCTTCCTCTCTTCCCCGTTGCTGCTAGCTCTCACAACTCCAGCAAGCAATAATATTGATATTTCAGAGGACTGGCAGCACGACTGCCTGTGATCATGTTAACAGATGTGATTTATACTAAATACAATGATTTTAAATGTACAGTGGGTCCCCAGTATAGATTGGGGTTGCGTTCTTGAAAAGGGTGATGGATACCGAAATGACTTGTATTGGGGACCCGCTTGTACACCAGTGGTGTAGACAGGAGGGGACACTTGGGTGGGCATGCAATGACGGGAGCGGAGGGTTAGGAGCGATCAGGCTGCCTCTCCCCCTCCTCCAGCCGGCCTTGCAGGGGTGGGGGGAATAAACGCTCTGGCCAGGAACTCCCGGAAAATGGGGAGCCCTGTAAAAATGTGTGCAACCCCACCCGCTCCCCTGGTGCTCAGGGCTTGCCCTGCTATGCTTGCCTGGCACTCCAGCTGGAGAGCAGGGTTGGGGTGCAGGGGCTTGCCCCGCTCTGGCCAGGGAATGGGGGTCGGGGGCTTGGAAGCCCCTGTGCTCCGACCCCACTCTCTGTCAGGAGGGCCGGGTGAGCGGAGCAAGGCAAACCCCCGACCGCACTCCATGGCTGGAGCTCCAGAGGTTGGCAAGTCCCCACGCTCCGACCCTGCTCTCTGGCTGGAGCACCAGCCGGGCAGTGTGGGGAAAGCGCTGTGGTGGGAACACAGTTGGGATTGGGGGGGGCGGGGGGCTGGATGTTAAGTGAGTGGGCCACAGCCCACCCGTGGCTATGCATATCTGTTGCATATGTCGCTCATCAATAGGGGAACGTGTTCCGATTCAGATTGCTCCCGATCCGCATATCCGTCGTTTGCAACTTATAGTATAGTACTGTAGTACTGCAAACTACGGCTGTGTGGGAACGACGTGAATCGGAACACATTCTCCTATTGATGAGCGACGTTATGCAAAACAACGGATAAGGGGGAGATGTATACTGGGAACCCCCCTGAATATCCTTCTATAAGCAGGAAATAATACTAAGTCATGATAGAGATTAAATCATATTGAATACATTTGAGGATTCCAATATCTCTGCTGAGCTGAGTGTGAAAGATCTCTCCATCATGAATAGTTGCCACAGTTTGTTAGTGGGAATCCCCATCCATTTTTTCTGGATTAAAAAGTTCTGTGCCAAATAGGGAGCTGGAAATGAAATGCCTTTTGGTTGCCTGCAGGGACCTGGTACAGCTAGCCAAAGCAGCGGTGAGTGGTGATGAGAAGGCCCTGGATATGTTTAACTGGAGAAAAGCTGGAATCGGACTGCCTCTGAAAGTGGGACCCCAGGAGGGGTTGTCCTTCTTCATCAGTGTGACTGATGGTAAGAAAAACAAAAACCCAAACAAACAAACCCTGCAGTCTGTTGGGAAATGTAGTCACTTTAATGTTTTCAAAACTCTTCAGTGTAAGGTGGTCTTGTTTTCACTTGTGCTGTTGCACAGATTATTCTTAGGGGGGGAAATAAAACACCTAGTAAGATGAAGTGTATAAAGTCACGAAAATCCTAACCTCTTCAGAGGTGAGTTCTCTGTACAACATCCTTCTTCAGGACCAGTCCTGTTGGGATTGGAAGTCTTGGGAGCAGGATAAATGTTTGGAAGGGTAGTGGCTGTGATGACATCAGAAGTGGAAATAGCTGATTCCTAGTAATGTCATAAAGAGGTATCAAAAGTTATCTTCCTATTTTGCATGAGGGATTTTCCTGTTAGAATAGAGCTGGTAGCCTCAAGCACTGCTGTAAACTCAGTGGTTATTCCATTGAAGGAATATACTCTACCCCTTTGAGTGGACTTGATTAATCACAGCCTGGTCTATGCCTGTTTTTCTTTTCAGAAAGAAAAGGAGGGTAATCTGTACCATCCAAAAGAGGTCAGAACTAGAGAGAAGCTATTTGTCCCCTTCCTTTCCAAAGATAGAAAATAATTAATACTTTGTGTGGTTGCTAGAACCAGCTAAACCACCAATGTTAAATGATGTCTAAAGCATATTTTCTATAAAAATTATAAATCTTAATATCTCCCTTTTTTTTCTTCTATAGCATGATGCATCTATTCAGTCTTTTTTTTTAGTGTCTGTATTTTCCCTTAGACTAATTTGCTTCATGTGATCTCCCCCATCCCCTCCCCCAAAATCTTTTCTTTAACATCTTTCTTCCCTATTTTCACTTCTAGTGGATTTTTTCCCCTCGTCTTTTTCTTTCTCTAGCCCAGTTGCTCCCCTCTCTCTAAATCTCCTGCCTACTGGCCCAGGACCAGAAAAGATCCTCCTTATACAGCTGAAGAGTGTTTTGAAGGGTGGGCTGGTGACCAGTAAATATGAGTGCTGCCCTCCAAAAGCAGATTAACTAGATCCCCAGAGTTGTCAGTTAATTTATGCTAATCTCCCAATAGAGTCGTGGTTCTGTCTGCAAGGCTGCATCTACGCTGGCAAAAATGGGACTCCTAATTCAACACTGGTTCACCACAAGTAGTGGTAGCAATGGTGGAAACTATACTGCAGACAGGACTCAGGCATTTTGACTATCATGTAATTGGATTTGTTGATATAAAATGGCATTATTTAATTCATTGAGATGGATTACTTGAAAATATCATTGATTAGCAATACTGGGGAGGCAGCATGACCTAGTGAATAGGGCAGTGGACTGGGATTCTGGAGTCCTGGGTTCAATATCTGATACTGCTTTGCTGAGTGATCTTGGGCAACTAATTTCCCTCTCTGTGCCTCAGTTTCACTAGCTGTAAAATGGGACTAATGATACTGAGTTCCTTTGTAAAGTGTTTTTGAGATCTCTCAATGTCTGTTTTATTAATTATTTATTATCTGAATAGGCAATGCCACAGTGAATTCTAGGAAAGTGAAACAGTAAATGACACTGACAGCAGTTCCTTAATAGATCAAAATGGTGACATCCTTTTAGTGAAGAAGAAACCTCTTTGAACAGTGATGTGTTTTAAATTCCATTTGCAGGGGAGTTTAGCTTTACACTGAGTATTGTCTTTAGAGCAACCATTACAATGATACACCGCTTCACCTAGTGACAAACTCCTCATTGTGCAAGTGTGTGTGTTTTCTCACATTTTCCCTTTGTTTCTTTGATATGCTATCTAAGCTCCAAATTAGGGGCCAAATTCTGATTGCCCGACTCATTTAAATAGTTTGTTTCAGGAATATACATGTGCCATTCTAGGTAGTGGTCTTTTACTGTTTCCATTACACCTCTACCCCGATATAACGCGAGCCGATATAACATGAATTCGGATATAACGTGGTAAAGCAGCGCTCTGGGGGGGGCGGGACTGCGCACTCTGGTGGATCAAAGCAAGTTCAATATAACGCGGTTTCACCTATAATGCGCTAAGATTTTTTTTGGCTCCCGAGGACAGCGTTATATAGGGGTAGAAGTGTGTAAGTTAGTGTGTTGATAATTATTGAAGTCTAGCTTTAAATCCTATCTAGGCTGACAGCAAACAGCGTCTCAGACCAAGAGCTATCTTTTCAAAAAAGAAGAAATTAAAATAATTTGGCCACTTTGGGTATATTTATGCTGTAATCATGGGGTGTGACTGCATCTTGAGTAGACATACCTGCTCTAGCTTTAATCTAGCCACAGCTTCACTGCTCTGGTACCCAAAATAGCTAGATTAAAACTAAGTTTGGGTATGTCTATACCAGCTGCAATTACATCCCACAATTTCAGTGTAGACATATCCTTTAAGAGATATGTTTCTTCTTTGAGTGCTGTCCCTGTGGGTGCTCCACTTCAGGTGTTGGTGTGTCCAGGCGCTGTTGATCAGAGATCTTCAGTAGCAGTGCCTGGTCGGGGCGCGTGTGCGCAATAGCTGTCTCATAGCACCATTGGCGCCTCACGTCGGGCGCATACGACCCAACCCCTTCAGTTCCTTCTCAACCGTCCTCAGCCTGAGACTGAGCTCTGTAGCGGTGTTGAAGAAAACCTAGAAAAGAAGTAGATAACATTAGATTGTTTAGGTAAGCCTCAGTTTGTCGTAATTAGTTGGTTCACTTAGTGTTAAGTTTCAGTTAATCTTAGTTAGACAGTTCATTCCTCAAAAAAAAAAAATTAAAAAAATCCTCCATTCTGCCCCTCCCAAATTAGCACTACGAGGGCTGTTAAAAATATGCCTGGCTCCTCAGGTTTTTAAAGATGCACTTCGTACAAGGAATCAATACCTATTTCGGATGGGCACTCACTATGCATTCACTGCTTAGGTGAGTCGCACATATCACAAAAGTTCGCTTACAGCAGTATTCTCAAAACTTGAGTGAGGAGAGACAGATCTCCGACTTGAATTTCTCCATTAAAATGAGTTTCTTATGCCTACTTGAGACCCCAGATAACCCTCGACAAGGGACTCTCAGGGCATATCCTCTGTGGACAGAGCTAGTACCCTTTCCTCCACAAAACTGAGAAAATGGCCACATCCTCCCCAAACAGAGAACCATTTAAAAAAAACGGTCTCTGGTGAGATCTCTACCCTCGGTGCCAACCTCAGGCAGTGTGAGTATCTTTGAGGCACCAGGCGCTTCCGGCACCCTCTGTACCGGGACTTCTGCCAGCAGGGGAAAGGACTCGAGTGGTAGGCACAAACCAGCCTCCTCCTCCACGGCACCAACTATTCCTATGAAGGACACAGTACCACAACCTTTGCCATTGGCGATGCCCCCTCTGCCCGCACCGACTTCATCAGAACAGTCAACAAAGAATTCAAGGATGGCACCATTGGCACTGACTAAGGCCACATACAAATGAACAGCACCGACCAAATGACCACCGAATGTGTCAGCACAGAAAGACACGACATCGAAAACAGCAGCACCACATCCTCTTACACAGAAAGTAGACATTGGAAGTAGAGTCTACCCCCAGATCTCCACTGTTCGGCACCGACGACTCGCGAGTACCAACAGCACTGGACCAGCCGGAATCCCCCACTGCTCCACCATTTTCAAGTGAATATGAGGATGGCCTTGAAGAGGCAGTCTTCTCATCAGATCACTCCTCACCATCAGGCACCAGACCACCAATGTCCCACAAGATCAAGAGAACAGTTTACCAGGGACATGCATCCTTGGCTCACAAATACCTGGACTATCGCCCTCTTTCACACCCTAGGGTTACAAATAAAGTAACAGAAATCTACTCTAACCCCAGTACAACAATTGGACTTCATTGGAGCACATGTGGACTCAATAGAGGCCGAAGCATCACTACCAATGACCAGATTCTCAGCATTGACCACTCTCATATCAGTGGTCACAAACAGCCCATGGGTATCAGCATGTACCGGCCTACAACTATTGGGACATATGGCGGCCACTACCTTTGTAGTAAAACATGCTTGACTACATATGTGCTGCCTACAGGGATGGCTGAGCTCGGTATCCATACCATGAAAGCACAGCCTGAACAAAAGCTTAACACTAATATCAAAAGTCCAACACTTCTTAAAATGGTGGACAAGTCCAAGAAATTTATGCTCAGGGATCCCATTTCAGCAGGATCCACCATCCATACTGATCACAACAGATGCCTCACTGATCAGCTGGGGTGCTCCCTTGAAACAACATACAATGTGAGGGAAGTGGTCGCTCACAGAGACACATTTACACATCAACCTGCTCGAATTACGTGTGGTTTGCAACACGTGTATCCATTTCCTCCCAATAATAAGGAACAAAACAATAAGAATCATGATGGACAACATGGCATATATGTTCTACATAAACTGACAGGGTGGAGCACGATCTCACTCCCTAGGCACAGAAGCCATAAAACTATGGAACTGGTGCATAAAGCACAAAATCACCATTACAGCATCATACCTCCCAGGCTGACAGAACATGATGGTGGATACATTAAGCAGACAGTTTCCCCAAGAACACAAGTGGGAACTGAATGACAACATCACAACACACATTCCACATGTGGGGGTTCCCACACTTGGACTTATTTGCGACCGAATGAAACAACAAATGTCCAAGGTTTTGCTCACGAGCAGGACTGGGAACACGATCCCTAGGGGATGCCTTTCTTATCAGATGGAACACACTTCTCCTGTATGCATTCCCACCGATACCGTTAATCTCCAGAGTAATACACAAGATACGAACGGACAGAGCCAAGGTCATACTTATAGTCTTGACATGGCCCAGAAAGACATGGTTCCCATACCTGAGACTCATGGTGATCTGCACACTATACACTCTCCCTCGGCGATGGGATCCTCTCTCACAAGACTAAGGTCAAGTCCTGCATCTGGACCTGGAGAAACTTTCACTTGAAGGCGTGTCTCCTCCCTGACTCCAACATGCCGAATTAACCTGCTCCGCACAGGTTAAACAGATATTACTAAACAGCAGAAAGACATCCACTCGTACCACTTACCTCCAGAAATGGAAGAGGTTCTCCCTATGGTGCCAAAACAAACACATAACCATGCTTACAGCACCAATTCATTTGATCTTTGAGTGCATAGTAGAATTTAAAAAATCAAGACTGTCCACAAGTTCAGTTAAAGTAAACCTCGCAGCCATAACTGCTTTCCATCATAAGACTGATGGTGTCTCAGTATTCACACACCTGATCACAAAGTGTTTCCTCACAGGTATACAGAACATGTACCCAGAAATAGGCAAACCCCACACCGGCATGGGATCTAAACCTGGTCCTCAGAGGCCTTATCAAAGCACCATTTGAACCACTTGCTACTTGTTCCCTACTGCACCTATCAATGAAGGTAGCATTCCTGGTCACGATTACATCCATGCAAAGAGTAAGTGAAATAGGGCCTCTTGTGGCCCACCTTCCACACACCATATTCTTCAAAGACGGTGACGCTTCGACCACACCCAAAATTTGTCCCTAAGATAACATCCTTTCATTTCAACCAACCAATTCACTTACCTGTGTTTTACCCTAAACCACACAGGACTACACAAGAGACAGTCCTCCACGCTCTAGACGTTAGACATGCTTTAGCATTCTACCTAGATAGAACAAAACCATTCCGAAAATCACCAAGACTTTTTCGTCTCCACGACTGGATGATCAAAGGGATCTGCAATATCAAAACAAAGACTTTCAAAATGGATCTCCAATTGCATCCATCTATGCTATCAACAAAAAATAGAACTCCTGACAGGGATCAGAGCCCATTTGATGAGATAAGTATTGACCTCAACTGCCTTTTTGAATAACGTACCAATCACAGAAATATTTTGAGCCGCCACTTGGACTTCACAACACACATTCATGAATCACTATGCAGTAAGGCAAAGCTCAGGCTCAGATGCAATACTAGGCCTAACAGCGCTACCTTCAACTATGCATACAACTCTGAAGCCCATCCATCCTCAGTAGGGCACTACTCCACAATCACCTGAAGTGGAGCACCCATAGGGACAGCACTTGAAGAACCTCAGATACTGTACAAGATGTACCCTCTCTTCTTCGAGATGTGTGTCCCTGTAGGTGCTCCACTACCCACCCTCCTCCCCTCTACTTTGGAGTTCGTATTAAAGGCTCCATGGTAGAGAAAGAACTGACAGGGTTGAGTTGTGCACGTGCTAGATGAGGTGCCACCAGCCCTGTAACACAGCTACTGTGCACATGTGCCCCAACCAGGCACTACTATCAAAAATCTCGGATCAGGTGTCAATGTGTCCTGGCGCTATTGAAGTGGAGCACCCACAGGGACGCACATCTCGAAGAACCTCAGTTCCTGCATAAGGTGAGTAATCCACGCTTTTTTGCATTCATTAATCCATAATGGCTCTATTTAAAAAAAAAAAAAATGCAGTGAGATGTTAGTGTAGACTATGGAGTGCCTTTTGTAATTAAAATAAATGACAAATTAACAACATTTGAAATGTTTATTTCTGTGCTTTTTTACTGGCCTGGATTAGATGTATTACAAGCATTTCTAAAGCTCTCATCACCATGGTAAAACAATCTACAAAATTCAGTTATCAGACCTTATATGAGAGAGTTTGTCTAAAGCAAAGATATTTTAACACTTGAAATTTACCAACAACACTCTTTCATAATGTCTTACACAGAATTGTTGTCATGGCTGCATGCTACAGGTGATTGGTGCACTTCTGTAGAAGTCTGACCTGAGATTTCCAAAATGTTTCATATCCAGACTCTGGTCTGTTCAAGGTATCCTGACCTATACTGAATGCACCCTTGTTGTGTATTCTTTGAAGACATCATTAATTTATTTTACTTTTTTGTCTCTTCCAGGCCATTAATAGAGAAGAGAACAATATTCATCCTAATATACCTCCCCTCTGAACAGTATCCACTCTCTGCTACCCTTTGTCTTTAGAGTCTAACCCGCTCAATTAGCTGAGCACTTGATAACTTTTTTTTAGAATAGTCTTTTTGTGTGACAAAAAGTGAAAAACTTTCTTAAAATTCAATTAAAAAGCTTAACTAACCTTTTCTCTTGCTACTGGAGAGGACCTTGAAACAGTGGGTGGTCTTAAGCATATGAAAGTTGATGCTTTGTGTTGCAGTAGCCAAGTGCAACAGAATAAATTAAGTACACAATTCAAGATGAGATCTAAAAACTGACCATTTATTGTCATTAAAGATTCTATGGAACTTTCAATAGAATAATGTCACTAACCCCAGTATCCTGGCCAAATTACAACTGGGATAATTACATGCTGCCTAACTAAATTCCCCTTGCGATTTCAATTTTATATACAGTATTCTCCATTTCATGGCTAAAGCCCTGAACCTGAACGAGCTCTGTGCAAACATACTCCATTTAGGTTAATGGGACTTTATGTGCAGGGGTCTGCCTACATGGAACTCATTTTAGACTCTGATCCTGAACTGTTATCTAGTGTTGCTGTGCACTGACAGCTGCCATGTTGAACACTAGAGGTACTTGCAATGTTCCCTATATATGCCTTCTCGCAGGGGTATTGTGAAGCTTGCTGCTTGTAAAATGGGTTGAGATCCTCCTGTGGAAAGTGGTAGATAAATACAAAATATTATGGTGGGGTGGTAGTGAAGCCATAATAAAGGTTGCATTAAAGAACGGTATTTAACAAGAGAGGAGAAAGAGAATATTCACTAAGTGTTTGTTTCAGTTTTTTTCTGGAATAAAACTATGAGTGTAGCAGGGCTTTTAATTTTCTGTGCAGTTGCAATTTGGAGGGTGTAGTGTATTTAAAAATAAAACAAAATGGAAATAAAGACAAATGGCTTTTGTAATTGGGTCTCTAGTGTCTTACTATTTTTTTTTTTTTTTAAGAACTCCTTTGCAAAGAGCACACATGGAGATTTTACACTAAACTTATGTGTATTAGTAGTTTACATAAAAACCTCTTTTATAGTTTTACTGTTTTAGAATTTTGGGGAAAATTTTTATTATTTAATTATTGACTTGATCTGCCCCAATATGAAAGTGCTACATTAATGATATGATAGTGTTTGCTAGGCAGTGATCTGTGTCTATACATGGGAGCAGATTTGTCAGATTCCAATGTCTCATTTAATATTTCGGTATTAACTTCAGCACTGCCATTCTGAAAGCACTGCATTAACTAATGGGAACTTTCTTTTCTAGGTAGTGTCATATGAGTTTCACACATGACAGCAGATTAAACAAGTTGTCAGGGCCTCATTTAATCTAAGGTTGACATTTCTCCATAGTTGAATGTTTGCTGCAGCTGCTGTTATTCGCTGTCATTATTTTCTGTAAGGCACTGTATTTGCTTTTCATTTTTCATTTCCAATTTACATTGCTTCTTTAAAAACTAAGGAAAGTCACATTGGAAAAAACTGTTTTAATGTAAGTTAGATTGCTCTGTTCTAATTTAATAACATTGTCCTCCTACAAATACACAGTTATGGTCAACAACCAAACTTTTTCTCTAAATACACCAATATAAAATGTTTACCTTTTTACTATTGTCTTTTCACAACACATTGCTAACATCCAAGGTTTCAGAAACTATCCTGCATCTCTAACTGGGACCATACAGACAAGAAGGACACACATATTAAAGGTAGATGTCCTCCTTTTAAGATAAGCTCTTAGTTTTGGATTTCTTTGAAGAAAAGAGAACAACTTTTTTTTGTGTCCTTCTTGTATAAACTACTATACTATTTTAACTCCAACAGTGTATGAGAAGAGAAATAAAAATGTGGTTGTTGACCTTAACTGAGTATTTGCTAGCTTTTCAGCATTTGAGGAATATGTTGTTATTAAAGTAGAACGGAATAACCTTAACCGAGATTAAGCAAGGCTTTTTTTCTGTGTAGCCTTGCCTCTGAATAACTTCTGTTTGTGGGTTTGTCAGACCATTAATATTATTGATCATTAATTTTTGTGGTTTACACGTGTCTTGGAACAGAACAGTATGTAACTGGCTTGTGTTTACTGCAGGGTCTGTGCATTACGTGAATGAAAAAGGAAAGACAAGCCATGCATTGAGCACAGACAGTTCAATCCGAAAGCTCCTGATTATGGAGAAGAGGGATGTTTTGGTGGTAATAACAGAGAACCTCCTGTTGTCCATGTACACAATCACTCTTGAGGGAGAAGCAGAGGAAATTATGAAGGTAGGTGAGGTAGGCTG
Source organism: Malaclemys terrapin pileata (assembly GCF_027887155.1). Lineage (NCBI taxonomy): Eukaryota > Metazoa > Chordata > Testudines > Emydidae > Malaclemys > Malaclemys terrapin. Next base: position 48,919,849 of record NC_071514.1, read on the forward strand.
AGGGGTAAAGAGTAGGTGCTGCTGAGGTACAATATCAGTTTCTATAGATGTATAGTTCCACTTTTACTTTTGCCAACTTTCTGTTGTATGAAAAATTCATTAAGGCCCACCTTTATTTCTTGGAGAAAACCCCACCCTTTAAGGAAATACATGTTCCACCTGGGGGGATTCTGCGCCTCAAAATGAAAAATTCTGCAAATTTTGTTTGTCAAAATAATGCAATATAATCGCACCAGTTTCAGTTGTTTTGGTAATTGATTTAAACTACAATACAGAAAAAAAGTCACTTGGTAACTAATACCCTGCATTCCAGTTATAATCCTGGATTTTCATTTAAATTATATTACAGAACACCAAATGGGGAAAAAAAAAAAAAAAGTAGAACATCATTTCAAATTACTCAGATTTTCACACATGAAAGTCGTACAATTTTGCTAATCATTGTCCTGGACCTGGCTGGGTACTTTGGAAATGCTTGGTTCTGATTGTCCTGACATTTTATTGACTGCTTGGTGAAGGTTTTATTTGCCTGCAAAGTCTGTTTTTTTTTTTTTTTTTTTTTTTTTTAAATGGGTAAGTAAAATAAATCCTAAACTGTAATCTAACCCCATTGTGTCACTTAGGCACTTTTTACCTGTGCCAAGCACATAGATCTTCCTAGCTATTTCCTTATTATCATTTATAAGGCTTTACATCACTTTGGCAATGTAGGGGCCTTAAAAATGTTTACAGATTTTATGCTCCTGGGGGAATTGATTGAGAATGGGAAGAGCTAACTAACCATAGGAACATTAACAATGTTACTATGCAGGCAGGCTGCTACATTTGTGCCTTAGGGAATGAGATAAAACAGCTACATTAACAAAATACGGTTTTGTTTTACAAAAGCTATTTTCTTTAATTTAAAAACAAATTTTCAGTAACATACTAATATTTAATTGTTTTTTAGATTCTCAAGAAGTTACAGACATGTTACTAGGCAGGCAGGCAGGCTGCTACATTTTTGCCTCGGGGACAAAGCCTTCCTCGTGCATAATAAAAAGACCTACCCCCCCTCCACGTCTGGTGAGCCGCAGTAGCAATCGAGAGAGACTGAGTCTCGCTTGTTGGCCCCCTGATGGTGATCAGCATCTCTCTGGCAGGCACGCACATCTAGCTCTCTTCCCCCGGCTATAACGTGCAATTGTAGCCAAGGCCCTAGTCTAGTCCCCTGTACTCATGTCTCTGAGGCTGCTCCAGGCATGCTGGAACAGACATGTTGCCTGGGCTGCTGGGGAAGAGGCGTGTGTCCCCCCCGCAGGTTTCTTTTGCATTTTTCTGTTCGGGTGGCACAGAAATATGCAGACCATATGAATTCTGCACCCCCGCAGGGACGCAGAATTCTGTCAGGAGTACAAGGTGGAGCCAAGAATTGTGGTGGTTATTTCAAAAGCATGGGTTTTCTTTTGCATCCCTGGTTTCTCTGTTCTAACCTTTTCTCTCGGGGCCCTGCTCACTCCTGTCCCTTCTCAAGTCCACAAATATCTCAGAGACCTTTATGCTGGTAAAACACCCAGTGCCATTTATTTACAGTGTTGGTTCCCACCACCCTTGTACACTGTTCAGCCTTACACCTACAGTCTTAGGGAGCCCTCAGTTCCTGAGGCAAGCAGGCAAGAGTGATCTTTCTCTGTCTGCTTCCTTGCTCTGCCTTTTTGTATATTCTGTCTGACGTTAGCCTTCTAGCTCTTCTCCATCCATCAGTTAGGCACAGCTCTTCTTAACGAGGTTTGTTCTGCAGTAATTAATTGGAGCTGCAGTGACCAGAGTGCTGGCTCAAGGGCTGTTGCCCAGCACTCTGTCACACCTTTCTTTTCTTCATTTTTGCCCCCACCCTAACCCATTCACCCCCATTTGCCCACTCATCTCTACTTTCTTGTCTCCTGTCCACTATCTGTCTACACAGACACTGAACATATCCTCCCTCTTTCTATAGGTCATAGATATGTGTATACACTTTGTGATGCAACAGCCAACAAACACTTTTTAAAAATCCTAGTTTTTCTGCTAGAATGTTGTCAGGATAAACAAATGTCTTCAACTGTTCCCATTACTTTAATTTTTAGTCCCATTGGAGCAAGGGTCTGATGGAGAAAAAGATGGTGGTAGTATTCTTAAAATATCCACAATCCCAGCATTATTGGTTGCCTCTATTAAAAATTAGTGCCGTATATACTCAATCATGAGACAGTTCCTTTATAAGCCATCCCCCCACCCCCCAAGATGGATAAGTTAAAAATGGTAAATTTTTATAACCCGTTCATAAGCCGACCCTATAATTCAGGGGTCAGCAAACTTTGGCTCCTGGGCCATCAGGATAAGCCGTTAGTGGGCCGAGATGGTTTGTTTACCTCGAGGGTCCACACGCACGGAGGTAAACCTAAGTAAACAAAGTGTCCAGGCATGCCAGCTGCTTCCCCTGACAGACCGGGATAGCACCTGGTGGGGAAATTTTTTGTGGGGGAGAAGCTGGGAGTCAGGGGAGTAACCCCTACATGACCCCACCCTTAGCCCAGGACCCCCAAACTCTCCCCTTCCTATCCCTTCCCACCTTATCTGAGGAGGGCCAGGGGAGGATGTCTCTGACCTGGCTGGAGCTGCTCCGGCAGGCTGGGCAGCACGGCCACAGCCTGCTCCGGCGGGCCAGACTGGGCGGCGCGGCCGCAGCATGTCCCAGTGGGCTGGGCCTGGCGGCACGGCCTCAGCATGCTCCAGTGGGCCGGGCGGCATGGCCACAGCCAGCTCTGGGGGATGGGGCCGAGCAGCATGGCTGCAGCCTGCCAGCTTCGGAGCTGCAACTGCTTCAGAGGCTGGGGGGAGAGCAGTGTGGCCAGAAGCGGAGAGACTCTGGCCCCACCTCTTCCCTTCTGTCTCTGCTGGCTGTGCTGCCTCTCCTTGCTCCCTCGGTTGGGGGGAGGGGCTGTGTCCCACTTCTCCTTCTCTATTCCCGTTCTTAAGCCGACCCCCTTCTCTGGTGCTTCCCTTTTTTTTACTAATAAAATTCGGCTTATGAACACGTATATACGGTAGTTAAGGATGGTGACGGTTATATTGTCACCATTAGTCACTAGCATTATCATTCCATTAAGAATGGGTGCAGTACGTACCTTTCTTAGAGCTCCTGTTTCTGTCTTCAGATTCAGGATGATGGTTTTTTGCTCTTGTTACAACCACAAAGGCTAGAAATGTAAAAATAATAAAAATAAAATTAATCTAAAATTCTGCAGAAATGGATGGAGCTACTCATGAAGGGCTGCATAGGGTTCCACTTAAGAATGGCTTTATCCAACCCTGACATTCAGCCTGGCTACATGTTTAAAAATACAGTGATATTGATGTTACAGTTCCTTTTACCTGGGCTCGGAAGTGTCCATGGTGGTCGTTGCAGTGGAGGTGGGATCACCCCCAAGTATCGCATCCAGCTCTTTGTAGAATTTGCAGGTCACGGAGGCAGCACCGGAATGGCCGTTTGCCTCGTGGGCTTTGCAGTAGGCATTCCGCAGCTCCTTTACTTTAACCCAACACTGCACCGCATGGCTCCTGTCCATCATAGCCCTTGATATGTGCCCAAAGGTATCGTAATTCCTATGGCTGGAGCGCAGCTGGGACTGCACAGCTTCCTCCCCCAAAACACTGATGAGGTCCAGCACCTCGCCATTGCTCCATACTGGGGATCGCCTGGCGCGTGGAGACATGGCCACCTGGAAAGATGCGCTGAGAGCACTCCACGCCTGGCTGAGCAAACAGGAAGGGGATTTTCAAAATTCCCAGGGAATTTAAAGGGCGGGTCTGATGCTTGGTCACCTGAGGACAGGGCAGCAGAGTACAAAAGTGATGACCAGAGTGGCTAGAACAGGCATTGTGGGACACTTCCGGAGGCCAATCAGAGCGCATTAGATGTCCACACTGGCGCTGCGGCGCTCCAGCAAGAGCGCAACAAACATTATTCCCCTCGGGGAGGTGGAGTACTAGGAGCGCTCCAGCCGCGGAGTCAGAGCGATCTACGTGCCTTGCCAGTGTGGATGGTGAGTGAGGTAGAGTGCATGTGGCGGCTTTATTGCGCTATAACATGCAAGTGTAGCCAAGGCCCTAGTCTAGTCCCCTGTACTCATGGCAGTACTAAGTATTATCTAGACCATTCCTGACAGGTGTTTGTCTAACCTGCTCTTAAAGATCTCCAATGATGGAGATTCCACAACCTCCCTAGGAAATTTATTCCAGTGCTTAACCATCCTGACAGCTAGAAATTTTTTCCTACTGTCTAACCTAAACCTCCCTTGCTGCAATTTTAGCCCATTGCTTCTTGTCTTATCCTCAGAGGTTAAGAAGAACAATTTTTCTCTCTCCTTGTAACAACCTTTTATGTACTTGAAAACTGTTATCTTGTCCCCTTCAGTCTTCTCTTTTCCAGACTAAACAAACCCAAATTTTTCAATCTTCCCTCATAGGTCATGTTTTCTAGACCTTTAATCATTTTTGTTGCTCTTCTCTGGACTGTCTCCAATTTGTCCACATCTTTCCTGAAATGTGACGCCCAGAACTGGACACAGTACTCCAGTTGAGGCCTAATCAGCGCAGAGTAGAGTGGAAGAATTACTTCTCGTGTAATGCTTACAACACTCCTGCTAATACATCCCAGAATGATGTTAGCTTTTTTTACAACAGTGTTACACTGTTGACTCATATTTAGCTTGTTATCCACTATGACCCCCAGATCCCTTTCCGCAATACTCCTTCCTAGGCAGTCATTTCCCATATTGTATGTGTGCAACTGATTGTTCCTTCCTAAATGGAGTACTTTGCATTTGGTCCTTGTTGAATTTCATCCTATTTATTTCAGACCATTTCTCCAGTTTGTCCAGATCATTTTGAATTTTAATCCTATCCTTCAAAGCACTTGCAACTCCTCCAGCTTGGTATCATCTGCAGACTTTATAAGTGTACTTTCTGTGCCATTATCTAAATCATTAATGAAGATATTGAACAGAACTGGACTCAGAATTGATCCCTGCGGGTCCCCACTCATTATGCCCTTCCAGCATGACTGTGAACCACTGATAACTACTCTCTGGAAACGGTTTTCCAACCAGTTATGCACCCACCTTGTAGTAGCGCTATCTAGATTGCATTTCCCTAGTTTGTTTATGAGATGGTCATGTGAGACAGTGTCAAAAGCTTTACTAAAGTCAAGATATACCACGTCTACCACTTCCCACCCCCCCATCCACAAGGCTTGTTACTAGGGTGACCAGATGTCCTGATTTTATAGGGACAGTCCCGATTTTTGGGTCTCTTTTTTTATGTAGGCTCCTATTACCCCCCCACCCCGTCCCGATTTTTCACATTTGCTGTCTGGTCATCCTTCTTGTTACCCTGCCAATGAAAGCTATCAGGTTGGTTTGACACAATTTGTTCTTGACAAATCCATGCTGACTGTTACCTATCACCTCATTATCTTCTAGATGTTTGCAAATTGATTGCTTAATTATTTGCTCCATTATCTTTCCGGGTACAGAAGTTAAGATGACTGTTTTGTAATTCCCCGGGTTGTCCTTGTTTCCCTTTTTATAGATCAGCACTATATTTTCCCTTTTCTAGTCATCTGGAATCTCTCCCGTCTTCCATGACCTTTTTTTTTTTTTTTTTTTAAAGATAATCGCTAATGGCTCAGATATCTCCTCTGTCAGCTTCTTGAGTATTCTAGGATGCATTTCATCAGGCCCTGGTGACTTGAAGACAACTAACTTGTCTAAGTAATTTTTAACTTGTTCTTTCCCTATTTTAGCCTCTGATCCTCCTCATTTTCACTGACATTCACTATGTTAGATGTCCAGTCACCACAAATCTTCTTGGTGAAAACCGAAACACAGAAGTCATTAGCACCTCTGCCATTTCCACATTTTCTGTTATTGTTTCCCCACCCTGTCATTGAGTAATGGTTCTACCCTGTCCTTGGTCTTCCTCTTGTTTCTAACGTAACAAGAAAACATTCTACAAATACACTTCATGTCTCTAGCTAGTTTGATCTTGTTTTGTGCCTTGGCTTTTCTAATTTTGTCCATTTACCGGACAGTCTCTACGCAAAAGAATAAATGGACACAAATCTGACATTAGGAATCATAACATTCAAAAACCAGTGGGAGAACATTTAAACCTCTCTAACCACTCAGTGACAGACTTGAAGGTGGCAATTTTGCAACAAAACAACTTCAAAAACAGACTCCAAAGAGAGACTGCTGAATTTGAATTAATATGCAAATTAGATACAATTAACTTAGGTTTGAACAGAGACTGGGAATGGTTGGGTCATTACACCAATGGAATCTATTTCCCCATGTTAAAATATCCTCACACCTTCTATGGGTCATCTCGATTATCACTTCACAGGTTTTTTTTCTCTCTCCTGCTGATGATCGCTCATCTCAATTGATTGGCCTCTTACAGTTGGTATGGCTACTCCCACCTTTTCATGTTCTCTGTATGTATAAATATCTTCATTCTATGCATCTGATGAAGTGGGTTTTAGCCCACGAAAGCTTATGCTCAAATAAATTTGTTAGTCTCTAAAGTGCCACAAATACTCCTGTTCTTTTTGTAAATTTAAAAACACTAAAAAAGGACAGGAGTACTTGTGGCACCTTAGAGACTAACAAATTTATTAGAGCATAAGCTTTCGTGGACTACAGCCCTCGAAAGCTTATGCTCTAATAAATTTGTTAGTCTCTAAGGTGCCACAAGTACTCCTGTTCTTTTTGCGGATACAGACTAACACGGCTGCTACTCTGAAACCTGTCTTTAAAAACAATGTTTTGCAAAGATTTGATTACCCCTGAAACATGTAGTTAAATTTAGGAATCTTACGAGGGATATTGGTATGAGTAATGGGGAATATGTGAACAGAATGAAAGATTTGTTGGGAAAATGGGTGAGGGGTAAAGGTGTTACAAGTTTTGAGGGAATGTTTGATCTCATGGCTCAAGAGCATTTCCTAGGCATATGTAAGACTGATGTAAAGCAGTGTCTATGTGACAAAGATGTAAAGTCTGTGGATGAGATGGAGTCTCTTGCTGATGCCTTCGAACAGACCCAAGCATCTATTGAAAACAACCCATTGAAAGAGGTCTTTGAAGCTGGTGGGAACGGAGATCACATTTTATCCCTAGCAAGAGGGAGGGTAGCTTGGAGGCTGGGTACTCACCTCCCCAAAACCATTCATCTAACTCTCATCCAAATCAAAAAAAGAAATAAAAGCAGAAGAGCCCAAAAGGTGCTATCAGTGTAATTCCGCTGATGGCCTGAGGAATAAATGCCTTGTGTTAGGAGGAAGCAGGCAACCAATAGCTCATGTTAGTTCTGCTGTCCTCAACACAGAAACCCCCCTGGCAATCAAAATCTATCATATTGGTTTTGTGAGATTAGCCTCTGCAGAACCAGACATTGAGCATGTTACGGTTGTCCAAATTAATGGTGGGGAATGCTTGGGGCAGAGGGATATAGGGGCTCAGATCTCTCTGGTTAAGCAGAGTGTGGTTCCAATGGCCAGTATGTTACGTAGCCAAATGGCAGAGATTGTGGGGGTGGGCAAAAGCAGATTCCTCGTACCACTAGCCGAAATCCATGTGATTTTGGGAAGGTTTGGAAAATGTTTTGACGGTGAGGGTAATGGAACACCTCCTAGTTGACCTGCTTCTTGGTAACGATTTTTTCCGTGTAGCTCAGGTTCAAGTATTTGCTTGCAGCAGGAGGGAGTTTTATGCTGGGACCTCCGAGGGAAATGGTAAGGTCTCAGGAACTGCTGAGAGAATGGGAGAGAGTCTCCTTGATTCTTGGGCAGCAGGGGGAAGCCACATGCTTCCAGTTGGGAGGGTGGTTGAGACCAACTACTGCACTGCAGCTGGAGGCAACACAGTCTCAGGAAGGGAGTGGGGTGTAATGCCTGCCAGGGAGAGAATTGTCCAGGTTGTTAGCTGCCAGCAAGTTGCAGCTGAACCAGAGGAAAAACCTTGCTCTAGGGAGCATAGGGAAATGTATCCCAGAGGGGAGCCCAGAGAAGCAGAAGGGAATCTCAGAAACCACTGAGGTGGATGAGTATTCCAGTGACTCTGTCACATGGGGAAGCAGTGAGCTTCCAAATCTGGGAGGGGCTGAGACGAACTCCTTTCCAGTAGAAGGCAACATGCCCTCAGGAGCAGGGGCAGGAGAGGAGTTGTCAGTGATTAAGGAAACTGTCCCAGTTGTTAGCTGGCAGAGTTTTACAGCTGAACAAGGGACAGGCACCTTCCTAAGGAGCACAGAGAAATGGGTTTTAAAAGGGGGCCCAAGGAAGGAAACTGGGAAAGGAATAGTAGGAGGACAGGAATGTCTCTGCACTGGTCACGAAGGATGCCCGGGACCGGATGGCTGAGTCAGCATCTTTGCACTCAGCCTGTGACTCATGTTTTGAGAAAGAACTGTGTAACTGACCTTCTGGAGGCGAGCAGTCACACAGCTGACTTCTCGGGGACAGAGAAAGATGTGGTGGAGGGTACTTCAATCAAGGTCCCAGTTTTTCAGGATGCTATTTCTGATAAGTTTTTGAAAAGTAACTGTCTCTTTACATCAAGTTGCAGCTTCAACACCTGTGATAACAGGGGAGTTCAAATAAGAAAATTGCCAGGTGATGGTTTGTGAGAATGCAAATGACCCAACGGGCAGAGAGGGGGGTATTTTCCCCCAGGCTGGTGAGAGACAGAGAGCAGTTATGGGAAAGCTGCTGGGGAAAGGTGCATCTGATCAAAGGGTAAACGCACCTCGCCCAGAGAGTACAGAGCACAGCCCTCTAGGGGGGCAGAGAGTGACTCAGTGCTGGAAGGGGGAAACACAGTAACCCCAAAAAGGGAGCTGGATTTTTTTGTATATGTACAGTCCTGGGGTTGGGAGACAGCTCCCCGAAGGGCCAGTCAATATGCAGAATCCCCCTAAACTCCTATCTTGCCAGACCCTGAGGTACCCAAATTCCAGAAACATAGTTAAAATAGGAACCCAGGCAGAGGGGAACACTGGAAGGATAGAAAAGCCAGTGACTGATTACATGGGAGAGAGTCAAAGGACACCATGGGTAATGAACAAACCAACCTCAAACCAGACTATCTGAACAGAGAGCGTGGTATCATAAAGATACTTGTAAATGCACATCTATGATAATTTTGGTATTAAGGTAAAGTTTTGGGGATAAGAATTTTGACACTGATGTTAAACCTTATGGTAACACTAGTTCTCAGTTAATATGTGTAAACAGATTTAAAGCTTATCACAGCAGAGAAACCATAACAAACCTGGTTTGCTGTGTGTGTGAAAGGGGAAACTGAGGCACACTGACTCATGGCCTTGATGGCTGGCTGCCAAGAGAAGTATAACACAAACTGCCTTTGAGATAGTGGTATATTCCTGAGGTACAGTGCTGGGAGCTGGGTGGATTTGGCTCTGGTGCCTTTTTCTGTGTGATTCATGAATGGCTCTGGGAGCATTCATGCAATCTAGCTGGGTGTGGGGTCTCAACATGTGGTTGTGCTGAGTGATAGCACCTGGAGGGGTTGCTGCTGTTCACTAGCAAGGCATTGTGAGAGACATCCCAAGCTGGAGAGAGTTCAGGGGGCACAGCGGTCCCACGGTCTCGGGCTGCACCCTGGGGGAATGCTGTCACAATAATAGTAGACAACCCTTTGTTTTCTATATTACACCATTAATTCTGCAGCAGTTATGGCAGAATTGTGACATAACTGCTCTGAATATTACAAAACTAGAACCATTAAAAATGTATGCTAATCTGTTTTAATAAGGCTTGTGGTGGGAGAGCCCAAAACTAATACTATCTGTTCTTACTCAATAAGAGATGATTTTGGGGTGTTTGTCGCAAATGATTCTGTATCATGAATATCTGTAGCATGTACTGTTTATCACAGCACACTTGGCCGGTTAGCAAGCCTGGTCTTATGCAGAAATAAATGCTCTTGGAGAAATAACCCTGTTTTTTGTATCCTACGTCACAACCACAGTCATGACCCCAAAGTTGCTATTCAATGGAAACTAATGCACATTGTTGCAGTGGATTGAACCATTAGAGACTATTGCTTTTAAAAAGCTATTTTTAATTTTTTTTAGCAAGATTCAGAAAAGGGATTGGACATTTATTTCTATAACTAGAATATATAATAGTTAATCCTAACAAATTTTGGAATAGATATTCAATCTTGTGCTTTAGAATTTAAACCACCCTTTAACTGTTAGGGATTCGGAGGAGATCTACTTCTGCCTAATGCAAGGTTTCTTTCATCTTTCTCTGAAGCACCTGGTGCTGGCCACTGTCGGAGACACGATACTGGACTTGATGGTCTATGGCCATGGTCCAGTATGGTAATTCCTGTGTTCCTGCTTTGCAACCCAGGTATGCAGTGCTGACACCTGCTGTTTTTTCAATTATGTCCCTTCTAACTGATGTGTTGTGGTTTTTTTGTTTTTGTTTTTTGTTAACAGGTGAAGTTGAGTGGAAAGATAGGTCATTCTGCAGACATTATTTTAATCGACCGTAGCCTCCTTGTTACAGCAATAGGTGAAACAGTCCTCAGGTAAGAATTTGACTTGAGACACAAGAGACTTGCCAGCTGGAAGAATCTTGTTCAGCGGTGGACCAAAGATTCAGTTAACTCTAGAGTGCCTTTGTTTTCATATTATTCATCTAAAATAGAAAATTAATATTTTTTGTTTGTTACTCATTGTTTCTTATTCTTCAAAATGAATTGAAGCCTGTCTAATATTGTTGAATCCCTAAAAGTTTTCACATGCTTTCCTTTCTCCCATGGAATCCATATTTTATCTTCTGATATCATCTGACCTCTTTCCTCTTAAACTTCAGGCTTCACTTTGCCTTTGTCTGTTTCTTTCTCTGGAAAAGTAGAGTCCTTTGATTTTGTGCAGGGAGAGGATGACCACTTCGTTGTTCTTCCCAACTTGTTGGCTGATTCTTTTGGCAGCATTCACATCAACAGTGGAAAAAAGGACTCGTGTGCCCTCCTGTCAGGAATTCTCTCTTCCTGTCTAGGATAACTGGAGAAGTGCTGTAATGCTTATATATACCTCTACCCTGATATAACGCGACCCGATATAACACACATTCGGATATGACATGGTAAAGCAGTGCTCGGGGGAGGGGCTGTGCACTCCGGCGGATCAAAGCAAGTTCGATATAACGTGGTTTCACCTATAACGTGGTAAGGTCTTTTAGCTCCCGAGGCCAGCGTTATATCTGGGTAGAGGTGTACTCTATTCTTTCAAACAGGGGTGGTGCTTTGCTTTACTACTGTGCTGAAATATTCTGCGTGCTTTTATTTCTTTGTATATTAAGAATATGTTCTTTCCTTTTGGATTTCTAACCTCATTGCAACTGGGTCATCCTTTAACATCTGTATTACTTCTTTATATTTGTATTTCATTGATATCAATGAAATGCCAAGATGGGGCATGTATGTTCAGCAGCATAAGAGGCATGCTTTTCTTGAACATAGGCTTGCTAGTATGATCAGCCACAGTCACCTGGTTAATTTTGGGAGAATGATAGTAAAGACGCAGCACCATTTTCTAATTGGCAGGGAAGGCATTTGGCTTCAGTGCTTTTTTCCAGAAAACCCCCTTGAATTCAAAGTGCTGTTAGCAGTTAATGGTAATGGGGAGCATTTTAAAAAAGACGGAGAACCATCAGATGGGAAGTAAAGGGATATCCAATCCTCTCTGAATAGATGAGGCAGTTTGTTTCCAAATCTTTTTTCATACATGATATCAGAAAACAGAGAAAATAATAAGTTAAAGGAAAAAAGTTAAATAATGAGTGAAAGTTAATAAGTGGCTTCTGCTCATTCCATAGACTAGTGGTCTCCAACCTTTTAAGCAAAGATTACCTTTTGAATTTAAGTGCAACCCAGGATCTACCTCAAAGAAAATGTAGAAATAACAGTAATCACACTAACCCAAACACCCGTGCCTCATCCCCTGCCCAACCCCTTCTATGAGGCCCCACCCTGCTAATGCCATCCCCCCTCCCTTCGTCGCTTGCTTTCTTCCACCCTCACTCACTTTCACCGGGCAGGGACAGCAGGTTGGGGTGTGGAAGGGGGTGCAGGCTCTGGGCAGGGGCAGGGAGTTTGGGTGCAGGAGGGGGCTCAGCGCTGGGGCAAGAGGTTGGGGTTCAGGAGGGAGTGCTGATTTCAGGAGGGGGCTTGGGCAGGGGATTGGGGTGCAGGATGCGGGCTCTGGGAGGGGGCTAAGGCTGGGGGTCGGGGTGCAGGAGGGGTTTGGGTGTGGGCTCCAGCCGGGCACCACTTATCTCAGGCAGCTCCTGGGTGGTGACGCAGTGGGGCTAAGTCAGGCTCTTTGTCTGCCTTGGTCCTGCGCTGCTCCTGGAAGCAGCCAGCATGTCTGGCAGTGGCTCCTGGAGTGGGAAGGGCAGGTGATGCCATGTGCTGCCCCTGTCCGCAGGCACCACTCCTGCAGCTCCCATTGGCCACGGTTCCCTGTTTCCGGCCAATGGAAGCTGCGGTGCCTGCAGGCGAGGGCAAAGTGTGGAGACCTCCTGCTCCCTCCCCCAGGGGCCGCAGCAATGTGCTGGCTGCTTCCAGGACAGGGCCGGCTCCAGGCACCAGCTTAACAAGCAGGTGATTGGGGCAGCCAAGGGAGAGGAGCGGCACCTGCGGCAATTCCCTCACTCCCTCTAGGAGCGAAGGATCTGCCTCTGAACTGCCGCCGCCGATTGCGGGGTTTTTTTTTTTTTTTTTTTTTTTTTTTTTGTTGCTTGGGGCGGCAGAAATGCTGGAGCCGGCCCTGTTCCAGGAGCAGTGCGGGGCCAGGGCAGGCAGGGAGCCTGCCTTAGCCTCGCTCTGCTGCTGGACTTAGCGGCCTATCTCCCTGTTTGGCTGCAGGAGGGTTGGCAACCCTAGACTGAGACAGATTGACTGTCAGAGGCTCCACAATCAACCAGATGATTGCGATCTACTGGTTGGTGACCACTGCCATAGACGGCTGCTGGCAGTTTCATTTTAAAATGAAAATGATCTGGGCATTCCAGGAATAAAAAATGTGTGCCCTGCATTGTATCTCATTGAATCTCTTCAGTCAAACATCTGGAAGGATATCACTCTTTAAAAGCCCCTTGTTTTCTGTGAACTTAGGTTCTGGGATTTAGAGCGGAATGAGAATTATGTGCTCTTTCCAGATGTACAGCTTGGCTTTGAAGCAGGGGAATGTGTAAACTCTGTCTCTTACTGCACTGTTAAAGGTAAGAAACCCTGTGAGAACCGTGATCCTTAGCTCATAAACCTTGTTGTGAAATGTTTGCCTTCAGTGCTCTGTAGCAATTTTAGTATAGAGTTCTCGTATTACTGTGTCCAGCAGGATACTTTTCAATAGTAACAAATCTGCTGTGGGGACCTTATCTACTCTGCGAACACAAATGTGTAGCTGTTTAAACTAAGGTTCTCTCATGACACAGTTAAAGCACGGTTCCATCTTGGAGCACAGAAGGGACCTTAACACACTTACAGCCATGTGATATTTCTTGCAGTTTCTCCTCAAGGGAGGTTCAACAGGATTGTTGGTATCTAGTCAATATGGAGAGACCTTGGCAGAGCTGTATGGGGATGCCTGCATACCGCCTGTCTATAGTGTTGCAAGTCTTTTTTTATTTTCATGAGCACAATTCTGACTGACGGATTACAAATAAAAGCAGACTTTGGTTATTTTTTACCTCATTTAATGTTTGTTGTTGTTTCTGAACTTGATTTAAAATATAGAACAACTTTATTAATGGCAGGTCTTCTAGCAGCTGGTACCAATAAAGGGAGAATAGCTATGTGGAGGAAAGCATCCGTGTCCAATCAGAGCACACGGGCATTGGAGGGCAAGGACAGATGGAAGCTTCAGACCCCTACAGAACTGGAGGGGAATATCACTCAGATAAAGGTAATTCTGGGTTGAGTTGATCCCTTTCCCCTTTAGGATTGTTTGCTGTCAGAGGAAGGTGTTGGTAAATCTTTCTAATACTCTGCATATTCCCTGTATCCTCTGGTTTCCAAATATTAGATTTGGGAAGAGAAGAGTGTCAGACAAAGTGGCCTAAATATGATACTTTGCATTTCTTTGACAGTTTCCATCTGAGGCTCTTACAGCACTTTACAAATAATAACTTATCTACTTCACAAAGAGATAGCGTTATCTGTGTGATCCTCTTTTATAAAGGTGTGTAAACTTGCAGAGACTAAGGCCCAGATTTTTAAAGGTAATTTGGCATTGCTGTGTTCAGTGTTGCGATGCCTAACTTATTAGGAGCCAAAATGTCATTTTACAAATGGATCTAGGCACTTAGGAGGCCTAATCCCTGACTGTCAATGGGATTTTGGCTCCTGATTTCCTAGATCCCCTTTGAAAATGTGTTAGACTCCTAAATCAGTTAACTGAGCACCACAATACCTAAATACCTTTTAAAAATCTGGGGATAGGGTACATGCCCAAAGTCACACAGTAAATCAGTGACAGATCTAGGATTAGAACTTGGGATGCCAACTCCCAGCTGTGTGATTTGACCACAGAACCATTCTTCCCCTCCAAATTGGAGAAAAAGAGCTTAAATGAGGACTCCAGATATTTTCAGAGATTTTTTCCCTCCTAATATGTATAATTTCTCATATTGCAATGCCGTGAAATTACTTCATCCTAAAACACATGTTGGAACATACGCTTGCAAATTTGCCACAACTGCTATTACAGAATTGTTATTTCGGTATAAAATCCTGTGTGGACATTCTTACTCTGGAATGAGAATGTCCACATGGGCATTTATACCAAAATAACTATTCTGGAATTAATGATTTTACCAAAATAGCTGTTCCAAATTTTCAGGTGTGGACGTACCCTGGGATAAATAAATTTCTCAAAAAAAGCGGACTATTCAGCTGGATATTCCTCACTTGTTTGTTTTTCTCCTGCAGTACTTGGCAAGTTTTGGATGCTTCTAGTGTAACACTCTTGAGAGCAGTTAGGCATACGCCATCTAGTAGAGAGGGAGTTGATCTACTGGTGGGACTAAACAATCACCATTGTCCTCAACCCAAACATCTCTATTTTAATGTCTTATTGATCAGGAAATCCATTTGATTCAGCATCCTGATCTGGCTTTCTGGCCCAGGAAAACAGGAAAGCTTTGCTTTCAGATCCTTCTGTGATCTTTTTTCAGCCTTCCGTTTTCAAATTTGTGCCTTTTTGATTTTTAAAAAAAAATTTATAACTTTAATATATAATATTATTTTGTTGCCCTGTTTTAACTTGAGGAACAGGCCCCCATGCTCTTTTTTGTATGTTTGTTTAGGAAGGGGGAGTCAGTCATGAATGTATCTGCCTCTTTGCAGGGGAAGGGGGTCTGAGATTTCTTGTTTCACTTTTTAGAATGGAAAGTATATAACATAAATAGTGCTTAGTTGGGTCACTGTCTCGTGCTGTCCCAGGCAGTTACATTGCGCTGTGCGACCAACTGTCCCTCAGTTCCTTCTCTATTGTCTCTATTGAGTCGGAGAGATTAGTAGCACCTCTTTCTTACTTTTAGATAAGATAGCTTATAGTTAATAGTCAACTTAGTAGTTAGATAATTAATTGTTCTTACCCTTTTATACTTGTCTTGTTTTATTTTATTTAAAAATTTTTTTTTCTTTCTTTATCCACCTTATTAGGAAGATAAGGCTAGGCTTCTCTAGAGTTACTGCTTCCCTTCTTAATTTGGGACAGAACTTCTTCGGCATGCCCAGATCAACAGGATTTAAACATTGCCTTGACTTGCAGACTGTCAAATCCCTATCTCTGACAAACATGCGCAGTGTGTCCACTGTCTCGGTGAGACACACATCCGTCAAAAGTTTACTGTGATGGGGTGTACAAACACCACACTGGGCAATAAGGGTTTAAGGGATTATTTTGGGCTCAGCCAACCTGCCCCACCACACCTGCAGCAAATGCTCCATCTGCTGGAGGAATTAAAAGGCAGGCAATTAGCTCATTTGGGGGTAGAGCTGGAGGTGAGCAGACATGCAGCCCACAGCTCCAGCAGCACAGAGCAGAGGGAAGCCTAAGACTCTGACATAGCTGCCTAAAGGGGCCCTCCCTGAGGGAAGGGAGGACCCACCCCAGAGACAACCAGAGAGGGAAGGATCCTGTGGACCTTAAACATTGGTATCCCCCTCTTATTTCTTGTGGTTTGGATTTCCCCACCAGGGGAAAGCCTTGGACTAAGCTGATCCTGGAGGGGGACAAGAGGAAGAGGCCCAGGGAGGCCAGCCTTAAGTAGCCTTGGTTGCCAGACTATTGGTAGCCCAAAGGGCCCTGGGTTGGCGTCTGGTGGAGTGAGAGGGCCCGGGCTTCCCTCCCGACAACTCCCTTTGCAGTCACGAGCTGCAGCCCTGACTACTAGGCCACGCTCCCCAACAAGACCCCAAGTGAGGACCATTACATGTCCACACTGCTGTAATCTAAGGACCAGAACAAGAAAAGCGAGGAACCTTCAGCTTAAGCTCCTTGTGATGGAGAAACCTCTCTGAGACCTGCGTTGGACCCTGAGTCGAGGACCCCTGCCAACAGTCGCCATTGGCAGCCTCTGACAGAGGTCCTGTCTCAACAGCTCCTACAAAAGAGACTCTATTCAAGAAGGCTACAAAAAAGCAGGCTCAGATTTCACTGCAACGGGAATTGGTTAAGAAAAAGCAAGTCTCCAACCCCCAAGACTACCTTGGTGCCAATATCACCAGGCACATTGGACTCCGAGACACTGGGACCTTCCTGTACCACGTGTTCCCAGAGAGTGAAAGACCCTAAGTGGGCAATCTCAGATGGAGGCACACAAGGCAAAGTAAAACCCTTCACCTCAGTACCCACAGAGCCAAAAAGACACTCTCTGCACCTGGGGGTGCAATGATGTCACCTGTGGTACCTGTACAGCACAAACACAAGATCCTTGGCACAAGTGGCTACTACTCACACTCACCACCGCAGCACTGACATCGGTACCAGCATTCACGGTACTGTACCAATTCCCAAGACCTACAGAGCTACTGGTCTCTTCAACAATGGAGTTCCCGCTCCTCGGTACCGACGGCACTCCAAATTGGTTGGTACCAAGGCCCCTGACCACACCACCTAGATCGGTTCCCCCTTTCTCCAGTGATGATGATGATGAAAAGGACGAAGGGGAAATATATGCACCTCGTCACTCTTCACCCAAACCAGAACAATCCCACCAAACAGAATACCACTCATCTTTAGAGGCATATAGCTGATAAGGGCACCCGTGGGCGCCGCTTCCCATGCCATTCCCACCAAATTGGCCCTACTGGAAGCCATTGGCAGTATACAGGGCACAACATCTCAAGTCCCCCAGCCCATCAAGATCTAGAGCACCACAATCCTCTTCATCACCTATACCAGGACCCTCAGAAACACAGAAGGAGATGACTGAGGAAACTGAAGAAATCTCAGACCAGGAAGCCTTACCACCGGTGAACCTGTCATCTTCATCACCGGATGAAACTATAATGCCGCCACCTCTCCACAGGAGATGACTTCAAACAATTCCAGGAACTTTTCAAAAGGGTGGCAGAGTCCCTAGACATACCCCTAGAAGAGGTACCTGAATCGCAGCATAAACTGCTAGACATACTTCAGTAACACTATCTTTGCCTAGGAAGATGTCTGATTAACGGTGCTATTATGGAACCTGACCGACACAAGCAACAGCATCTCCCTCATACAAAAGATCAGACAAGAAATACTATGTGCCATCTAAAGGAGTGGAGTTCTTGTTCGCACACTCCACCCCAAACTCACTAGTGGTGGAAGCAGTAAATGAGAGGGGAAAGCAAAACCATACTAGAACAACCCTGTATGACAGAGAATGGAAGAGGTTAGTGTGATGTTGCACTCCATATGTTTTATGGAAATATGCTTATAAGTGTGAATATGATGTAACTGGAATATGCTTTATGCAAAAGGTCTCTTGTAAGGTATCATAACAAAGGTTATAAGCTACTGAACATATTCCTCCTATTTGTATGCATGTATCATTCTTGTATCTGAAGATAGAAATATGAAGTATAACTCTGAGCATTTCAAAATGGTGACACTAACAACTATAATTCCAGCATTAGAAAAGGGGGATTGGCTCTCAGCCCTTGACCTGCAGGACACATATTTCCATATTACCATCCGTCCATCACACAGAAGATTCCTAAGGTTCACCCTGGGAAAACAACACTTCCAATAGAAAGTATTACCCTTCAGCTTGTCAACCGCCCCAAGGGTTTTCTCCAAAGATTTAGCAGTGGTGGTGGCACACCACCGCAGACACAGAGTCATGATGTTTCATATCTGGATGACTACCTCATAAAGGCACCATCACAACACGAAGCAATGAACACCGCTCAGAGTACAATAACCCTTTTCACAAACTTAGGGTTACAAATAAACATGCAAAAGTCAACACATACCTGTCCAGAAACTGGAATTCATTGGAGTTTGTCCCAACTGTTCAACAGCGACAGCAGCCCTACCTCATCAATGCTTCATCACACTTGTTCACTTAATTTGGACAGTGACTGACAATCCACAAACATCTGCCAGAACATGCTGACAACTTCTGGGACATATGTCAGCAATGATGTCTGTCATCAAACATGCCAGACTACACATGAGATGCCTGCAGGCCTGGCTTCGAACAGTGTACGTACCACACAGGCACTGCCTAAGCAGATGTCTTTTAATGCCAAATAAGTTAAAGGATTCCCTAAAATGGTGGACACAATCGAAGAATGTCTGTACAGGAGTCTCATTTCTACAAAGGACTCCAACAATGACAATCACCACGGATGCCTTCCTAATAGGCTGGGGAGTGCATCTACTCAACAACACAGTCCAAGGCCGAAGGTCCCCATCAGAGTCCAACTGGCACATAAACTTGCTGGAGCTAAGGGCAGTCTGCAACGCATGCAACCACTTTCTACCTCTAAACAAAGACAAAGCCATCAGGACCCTCATGGACAATGTAGCATGCACGTTTTACATAAACCACCAAGGTGGCGGGACGGGCGTGATCACACTCCTTATGCACAGAGGCAATACTGCTCTGGAATTGGTGCATCAGCCACAACATTGACATATCAGCATCCTAATCTTCCGGGATGTCAAAACACAACAGCAGATGCGCTAAGTGGAGAGTTCTTACAGAATCCTGAATGGGAAATGGACCCTGGAGTTCTACATATGATATTCAAATTATGGGGATTCCCTACCATAGACCTCGTTGCAAGTGCCCGCAATATTGCTCTAGAGCCAGACTGAGACCCCATACCCTAAGTGACGCTCTCCTCATCAAATTGGGTGCCCTATTAATGTATGCATTTCCCCTGACCCTACTCTTAACCTGGGTCAGAAACAAGATCAAGAGGGACAAATCCAAATTCGTTCTAATAGCACCCAGATGGTGGTGTGCCCACCTCAAAATCTTCCTCTAATACCTCATCTTCTCTCCTAAGATGCAGGACACATACACCATCCAAACCTCACAATACTTCACCTCAGGGCCTGGCTACTCCATGGCTGAGAGGAAATGAAATGACCTGTTCGGAGGAAGTAAAAGACATATTACTGCACAGTCGTAGACCAAATATAAGAAAGACATGTATTCATAAATGGAAATGGTTCAACATATGGTGCCAGGACAAACATATCATATCAACATCCTCCCCTTTACCAAGGGTACTGGATTACATATTAGAACTAAAAACCTGGGTCTCTCTACAAGCTGCATCAGGGTACGTTTGGCAGCTATCGCAGCTTTCCACAATAATGTGGCTGGTGTCACCATATTCGCCCACCCAACAACTAAACATTTCCAAGGAAGTGAGAACGCTTACCCCGAAATAAGGAACCCACCTCCTACATGGGAACTCAACCTGGTATTACGCTGACTTATGGGAAAACCATTTGAGCTGCTGGCCACCTGCTCATTACTCCACCAATGAAGGTGGCTTTCCTCGTCGCCATTATGTCCGCCATATGGGTGGGAGAACAAGGTGCCCTAATGGCACCCCGCCACCCCCATACACCACTTTCTTTAAAGATAAAGTTATCGTAAAACCACACCCTAAATTCCTAGCCAAGGTTGCCTCCCCCTTTCATTTGAACAAACCCATTTTACTTACCTGTGTTTTTTCCAAAACTGCATGCAGACAAGAGAGAGGCATCACTCCACACACTGGATGTTCAAAGAGCATTAACTTTCTACATGGAAAGAACAAAAACATTTAGAAAATCACAGACTATTTGTCTCTATAACAGAATGATCAAAAGGGAAAACCATTGCAAAGCAGACTATCCAAGTGGATATTGGGATGCATCCACCTTTGTTATCAAAAGCATCAATTACAAGCCCCAATGGGAACTTGCACACACACAGGTGCCAACTCTGTGGGTGCTTCAGGGCTGGAGCACCCACAGGGAAAAATTAGCGGGTGCTCCGCACCCACTGGCAACCAAGCTCCCCCTGCCCCTACCCCCTCCTCGTCCTCAGAGTGCAGCGTCCCTGCTCCTCACCCTCCCAGCACTTTCCGCCCACCGCCTAAGAGTTGTTTGGTGGCGCTTAGGACTTTCTGGGCGGGAGGGGGAGGAGTGGCGCGCTCGGGGAAGGAGGCGGTAAAGAGGCAGGGCAGGGACCGGGACTTGGGAGAAGGGGGTGGAATTGGGGTGGGGCAAGGGTGGTGCAGAGGCGGGGCCAGGAGCTGGGGTGGGGTCGAGCACCCACGGGGCAGAGGGGAAGTCAGCGCCTATGCGCACACACTTCCAGCATCCATAGCCTTTCTCCTCAATGTCCCCATTATTGACATTTGCAGAGCAGCAGCTTGGACATCTGCTCACACATTCACAAAGCGCTATGCTGTATAGAGCAACAGTCATCATCAGACGCTCTGTTTGGACTCTGTTTTATCAACCAGCTCTAATGCAACTCTGAAGCCTGTACCTTCCACTGAGGGGCACTGCTTGACAGTCACCGAAAGTGGAGCACCTACAGGCATGCTTCTGGAAGAAGACAGGCTTACTCACCTTGTGCAGCAACTGAGATTCTTCAAAATGGTTGTCCCTGTGTGTGCTCCACTACCTTCCTTCCTCCCCTCTACTTTGGAGTTTCACGCTAGATTCTCTGCGGTAGAGAAGTAACCGAGGGACGGCTGGTTGCACAGTGCTATGTAACCGCCTGGGTGGCATGTAACGGCGACGACACGTGCGTGACCCAACTAGGCAGTGCTGCTACAGATCTGATTACAAGCGCAGGGCGCAGGGTGCAGCATCCACAGGGACAACCCTCTCAAAGAACCTCAGTTACTGCACATGGTGAGTAACCCTCTCCTCTTGAAATCCTCAGATAATTCTTCTAAAAAGTTTTTACCCACTTTTCCATGAAAACCCCCAGCGAGGCAGAAAGCCATAAGAATATATTGAGGCCAAAGGTCAATATCAGCTGAGTTTGGCTCCTGGCCAGTTTAATATTTCAGTTTGTTATAATCTAGCCCAATGGTTTGTGAAGAGAGGTAGATGGGAAATACTCTCTAGTTCAGAGGTTCTCAAACTTTAGCAACCCAAGGACCCCCATTTTGATTTAAACATTTTTACAGACCTCCCCCGCCTCCCCCCCCAGCCGGGTTCTAATTTTCCCTGGGGTTGCTCAACCCCCAGCCCCAGGCCCTGCCCCCACTACACCCCTTCCCCCAAGACTCCACCCCTGTCCCTCATCTTCCCTGCCTCTTTCTGCTCCCTCCCCTGAGTGACCCACATCCCCACTCCTCCCTCTCCCTCCCAGCGCCTCCTGCACACTGCTGAACAGCTGTTCTGCGATGTGCAGGAGGCGCTGGGAGAGAGAGGGAGGGGTTGATCAGTGGGGCTGGTGGCTGCAGACATGACTTGTGGACCCCCCGGAGTGCCCTCGCGGACCCCAGTTTGAGAACCACTGCTCTAGTTCATTTATCTTGGAGTATAATAGTATGATAGCTGTCAATCAGTGCTGTTAATCAAGTACCTTCAGAAATAAAAATGAAAAATAAAGCTATAATTTAGCCTTATTTTCCAGATCACAGATTTGGTAATAGTACAATTACCACCATATACAGCTATTTAAATCAATGTTATTAGAATGGTGTAGTCATAGAAACACCCCAAATGTTTTGAATTCAGTGTTATGGTTAAAAACAAACACATGAAAATCTGAAAATTAAAATGTTCTACCAGTAGCTCAAAAATCCCAGTAAAATGCAGGAGCCTTGGAGACTCACCATGCCTCAAACTTTTAGAGCTTACAAGTTCTGCAGGATAGAGTTTCTGGAGCCCATTCTGCTTCTGCAGCACTTATAAATTCTGCAATTTATCCTAACACATTTGGTGTGTCTACTCTGACAGAGTTTCTAAGCCCCACATGGATCCCATACAAGGAACCTGGGAGCTCTGTAATATCTGTGGTGCATTCATGGAATTATCATACGTTTCAAAGAAATGTAGTTCATAACCCCACAATGAGTCCACCAGACTTTCCAAGAATAGTCAGACATCAGGTCTTATTGAGATCATAGAATAAACCAAATCTGGAACCTGTGGGCTAAGCTGTTTTTGATAAATGACTTTTCAAAGAAAGAAAGAAAAATCTTTTGTAATGGAAAGCTGATGCAAATTTGACAATGCCACCCCAAACTTTCTGGAAAAAAGTCTCATGTGACAGGACTAAACATAAGAAACTTCAGGCTTTAAAGTTAGAAACAAGGGACAAAAAGGGGCATACGGCATCAAGCAAGTTACTATCTTAACTATATACATACAGGCTACCATCTGTTCATTAAAATGAATAACTACACAAGTCATCCCAGAGTCAGGTCTTACATATCCTACAAAAGTCCTATTCACTCAGATTTTGGAGTCCCCTAACATGGCCACCACAGCTTTGTTTTCTTTCCTGATCATCATATTATTATTTATATTACTGTAACCGCAAATTAGAGGCAGTTTAATGGTCCTAGATGATATACAATTTATCATCATTTTCTGCTGCAAAGATTGGCAGGATAAAGTAGAGTTGTAGCAATTTACTGCTGCAGGAAGCTCTGTGTACTAACATTGCACAAGTGGCTTTATTTATTATTTATATTGTTAGCTCTTGAGGGCAGGACCATCTCTTTGTTACAGATTTATAATGTGCCTAGCACAAAGGGGCTGGTGCCTTTGGGGGCTACTATAATGTAAATAATAGTTTATTAATGTACAGCAAACCCATTGAACTTATTTGGGATACATATACCTTGCAAAACTTAAATGGCATTTAAATAACTGGTCCAAGTGAGCCATACAGTCAACTAGATTGGTTATCTGTTAATAAAGTACAAATGAAGGCCATAGTGAAGCAGTAAGATCCCAGAACTGGGCACTTGAGACATTTTACCATCACAGCTCTTCTGATGTGTTGTATTTGACTGGCATAAAGAACTGCCTGAAGTACTTGGAAGGTGTCAGTGATGGACAAGTGTGAACAAATGACTCTTCTACCTTGGGAAGACTCCTGGCTTTACTGGCTGTGAGATCTGCTGAAGGGTATTATCTTGAGCAGTCTGATCTTGGATTTGAGGGCTTCCTTGAAAATTCTCTGTCTATCCAAAATGAAATTGGTCAAAGAGGCCTCAAAGAAGACTCCAAAACAGTGTTCTCCCCTCTGGGAATCAGTTTAGCAATAGGCTTAAAACATTATGCTGTATATTGGTCAAAGCCAGGCACGTATGCTTCCTATGGCTTTTTTTTTTTTTTTTTTGGGAGACATTCTATAGAACTCAGGAGAGAATTATATTTCCACTACATAATGGCTTAAAACAGAGAAGGAGAGCCTTCCTATTTATTATGTAGGCTTTTGGAGTAATTTTAATAAAATTCTGTTGATTATTTGTAGAAACTGATTAGTCTAATCCCTATTAAATTCAATAGAACTCTCCCCAGTTATTGCTTATGAAAGACTTTTGTGTGATTGGTCTTAACATTTTTTTTGGGGGGGGAATAATCCATATTTAATAATATTTAGTTGGAGTAGGGTGGGACTCAATAGGGAAAAATGCTCTCAGACCTCTTCATTTGCGCACATGATGGGTACTGTATGGATTGGGAAATTGAACTGCACTATTGATTGAGATGGCTGGCAAAAGAAGGTGAAATTAGAACTAGATATTCATAGTGGCAATTCATAGTCATTCATAATGACAGTGAATAGTCATTGGACAAGACTGAGTGAGTGAGAGGGTGACTCTATAGCCTGGTGGTTGGGACACTCCAGTAGGATGTCGGAGACCCAAGTTCCTGTTCCTGTTCCAGTGACTGTTTATAAAAAATGGAAAAGCTTCAGTGGGAGAGATTGAGCAAGACCTTCCCCAGAATATTCCATAGCCCATTGCACTCTCCTGCAATTTTCAGATCTGTTCTCCACATCACTACAGGGAAAATTGAACTCAGGTCTTCCACATCTCAGGTGAGTTCCCTGACCACTGGGCTAAAGTGTAGTAGGGCAGCTGCTGCTACTTCATTCTCCAGTGCTGCTGCCTACAGTCTAAGTCTTGGGGGGGAAATGTTTTTTGGTTGAAACTGCATTTTTCATCTACAATATTTGAGCCAGCTCTAGGTGAAATCTTAAGAAAACTGGAAATAGGACTGTGGGTAGTCAAAGAAGAAACAATTTGTCATGGGAAAGAACTTCACATGCACATCTTGATTTTATAGGAAAAAGTATTAGCTATCTTGTTGAGTACCTTTATCTTTCTCTAACAGTACTGAATGCAAGATGGTATAATAGTGGCAAGGGGATGGGATGAAAAGAGGTAAAACAGGCTCTTCCATGTACCCTTCTTCTTAGTGTATGTGCAACGTGCCTCAAGTGGCACATGACCAGAATTTGATCCGCTGGTTGGATTGTTAGCTTCTCCAGCTGGGGTTGGGTACTGACAGGGAGTGCAACATGAATGGTGATTCATGCCCCCCTCTAGGTACTGAAAGAGTATGGGTGCAAATATGGTTATAGCATACCCTGAAGAAGTACAGGGGATATGCATCCTCTTGACTATGCCTGAGTTCAGAAACTAGGATTTCATTTTGAGATTATATTCATATGTATGTTATACGTGCTCCCAACCCTGAGTCTATAACTGAGGGCCCTCTGAATTACAGTGTTTCAAAAATCTCTGATTAAAGTGTTTTGGATTTTTCTCACCCTCTTTGTTGTGTGTAGTGGGGCTCCAGGAAAAACCTACTGGCAGTGAACAACATGAACTCCGTGGTGATCCTCAGCGAGCAGGCTATGTCATCTCATTTCCACCAGCAGGTGGCAGTAGTGCAAGTGTCCCCAAATCTGCTTAATGTGACCTTCTTCAGTACAGGAGCCACGCACAGCCTCCGCGTTGATATGCACATTACTGGAGTATTTGCCACTAAGGTAACTCACCACCTCAGCTGTTGTGGGCAGTTTCTTTTCTTGCCGAAGACTCACTCACTTAATGTGGTTTAATTATTTCAGAGATGGAAATCCAAGCTTTCCACCATAATTTCTCTAACTCTTCTCAGATTCTCCCTTCTTTGTATTTTAGTTGCTTTTGCAGTATATGTGTGTTGTTGGAAAATAGCATCACTACTACAACAGGCACATTCCAATGGAGCTCATTTCCAGGCAGCACAATTATTCATTAATAGCTCTCTGGTTAGTGACCTCTGGGCATTGGACAACCCAGTAAATATATAGAGGAAGGTATAAGGTGATGGCTGTGATGGAAAGTTTATTCCATTGTTGGTTGTTCATGCACAGAAATGAATATAGCATAGACTCTACATGGGATTTTGTATGAAAAGGATTTTAGCAGAATTACTAGATTGGCACTAAGCTGAGTTACAAATCGTTGAGGGATTTCATGCATGTTACCAGCAGAAACGTAACTGCTTTGTAACTTCTCTGTGGCTATTTCAGGATGCTATAGTATTCTGGAATGGGAAGCAAGTCACTGTCTTTGAATGCTCAGGAGCCACGTTACGAAATGCAGGTAGGACTTCACAAGAAGTAGCCCACAGGAGAACATGTATGAGGGTGTTGAATCCCCCCAAAATTATATGTTCACTGAACTCATGATAACTCTTAGGCTTTAATAATCATACTTTGCATTTCAGAACTCTACAAGCACTAATTAGCCCTCACAACACTCCTGTGAAATGGTTAGTATTCCAATTTTACAGAATAGGAAAATAAGGCATAAAGAGGTGGACAGATCCTTGATCATCTGAGTCAATGACAAGAACAGAACTCAAATCCTGGCTCCCAGACCTTTGCTCTAATTATTAGCTGAAACCCCTGGATATAGCGTGCAGTTTGATACCTGAACCTCTCTACATTCTTATATATGTATCATGAGTAGTACTAAGGGGGGAACTGACCTGTAGTAGAAATGATTGATAGATAGGATATCTCCATTAATTTATTTATCTATCTATCTCCTAGAATTGGAAGGGACCTTGAAAGATCATCAAATCCAGCCCCCTGCCTTCACTAGCAGGACTAAGTACTGATTTTGCCCCAGATCCCTAAGTGGCCCCCTCAAGGATTGAACTCACAAGCCTGGGTTTAGCAGGCCAATGCTCAAACCACTGAGCTATCCCTCCCCCCACTGTACACTTCCAGTCCCTTAGGGGTCTTGATAGCATGGAAACTGCTAGAGTAGCTTGATTATATCTCTGAGATGCCTTTTTCACAGGTTAAAAACAAAACAAACCCAAGCTAAATCAGTTTAAAATAACCCACACAAAACTCGGACCCTGATGAAGCACATTCCAGAGACATAGTTCTTAATAAATCATATGTAAAAGTCTGACCTTATTGCATTTGCAAGTGTGATACAAATGTAAGGCTTTATTTTTAATGATATTATAATGCAATATTTACTTTGAGTGCTGAGAGTGCTGGGAAACTGGAAACAGACTTATGTGCCAGTGTTAACAGATAATGCCTGCTACCCACCACAAAACATGTTCACATCACTTCTGATCACTTCATTTCACTCTTCTCTTGGGCACTGCTCCTAGTTAGTTTAGTGCTAAGAAGCTGCACTAGATTAATAAGAATTCATTGCAAATTAATGTTCAAACATAGAAGTCCCCTGTCATGGTTACAGGGCCAGCTGCACCTCTGACTCGTTGATGGTCTGAGTGCATCAGGTGTCAGGCAGGCCTCATGCCTTTACCTCTCCTGAGGTGAAATTCCGCAATTCTTCTCTTAAGACTGGGCCCTGGCTACAGTATGCTGTGTATGAACTGTGCTTACCCTATTCTATTTAGGTTCCTATACTGTGCTCACCACCATAGTATCTGAACACCTTCTAATAGTAGAGGTCCAACTGGGTTTGGTACCTGTGATTTCTCCCTTTGGGAGTGTGTGACCAAACAGTCTTCTTAAAAGCCTAAGTATTGTTTATTTTAATAGTAGGAACAAAGCATTTAAAGTAAAAGGATTTTAAAATGACAGTTTACATGCATGTCTGTCTTACCTAAAGCCCTACCATCTTGTGATGGTGAGCTAGGCATGCCTAGCTTCTTCAGATACCCTTGTGGGAACTTTTTGTCAGTCTGCCCCCTGCAAACTGTTCCCCAACCACTACCTGCTCACTGGAGAGAGAGATTTTTTTTAAACTGCTCTAGTTCTTTTGATCTTCTGATTCCCAGGTATGGATGATGCTGTCAAAAGTGATTCTCTAAGTTGACTGGAGCCAGGGGGTAGACTCTTCAAGGCCAATAGTTCAAGCATTTTCTCTAAAGAACCTTCAGATGTTTGCTGAGAAGTGGCTTATTGTGAGCTATTCTTCTTCCCGTCTTGCTTGTTTTGTCCTTACAATCCTCCCTATTACTAAATCAACATATTCCAGTAACTATCCCAATAGCCAGGTCAACATGCAATATTCACAGATTGTTCCAGAGCACCTCCAATTCTGTTGCACCCTCATTTACAATTTCCCAATTGTAGCAAAATCAGGGAAGGGTGAATCATCTCATCTGATTGTAAAACTGGAGCTGGTCAATTTCCTTCTCTCTGCCTCCCGCTACTCTTCCACCCCTCACATATGAACAGAGCATACGGAGTGCCTTCTGTTAGAGTTATAATTTCATACTCTGGATGTAGTTCCTGACGAGAAACCAGCATAAGGGACAAATGATGGTGGAGAAGGGGGGAAGAATTTTGGGAAGTACTGCAGAACGATTGAAGAACAGATTTGTTGTGAGTTGGAAATGACCTGCTGTCAATGCACACTGCTTTATTGAGACCGCTGTAGGGACTAGCAGGGCCAGCTCTAGGTTTTTTGCTGCCCCAAGCAAAAAAAATTTTTTGGCTGCCCCCCGTCCCAGCCCTGGGCTCCTCGCCGCACCTCCCTGCTGCCCCAACCCTGGGCTCTCCCCCACCATCCGCATCCCCCGCCCTGGGCTCTCCCCCCCCCGACCCACACCCCCTGCCGCCCCAGCCCTGGGTTCTCACACACACACACACACACACACACACACACACACACACACACACACACACACACCTGCTGCCCCAGCTCTGAGCTTCCCCCCTACCCCCCATCATTGCCCCCCCACACACTTCCTGCCACCTCAGCCCTGGGTTCTCCCCCCCCCCCCCCCCCAACTGCACCCTCCTGCTGCCGCAGCCCTGGGTCACTGGTAACTCGCTCCCAGGGCGGGTCATTCAGCAGGAATTTTGGATGTGCACAGAACACAGCCAGGATTGGTTCCCATATGGTTACAGAACTGCAGTAAAGGGAACAATTTTCAGCTTGTGTGATTGGAGGATATCTAGATGCATATTATAAGACTGTCCTACATAAATGAGGAAAAGTTGAGGTGCCTTTATTATTCTTTTGTTCCACTCTTTCTTTCTATGGGGAATTTGCCAATGCAATATCACTGTCTTCCTTTTAAATAAACAAAAGGCAATGGCTGTTGAAAATAGCAGTTCCAGTCCTAATAACCACTGGGAAGCATTTCTTGCTCAATTTTATCCCACTTTTTCTATAGCAAGTTACAGTGGATCAGTATATTTGATTTGGGAGAAATGAAGTAACAGCTGCCCAAACTGAGCTTGAGCACTCCTGAATTTTGAGGTGTTCAAATCTGGAAGGCAGGTGCTGGGGGGGGGGGGGGGGGCAGGGGAGCACGGCAGCATGTATGCAGCAGCGTGTCTGGCGCTGCGCGAAGCCAGACACGCTGGTCTGAGTGGCACGATAAGGGGGCAGGGGGGTTGGAGAAGGAGTAGCAGGTTTGGGGGGGCAGTCAAGGGACAGGGAGCAGGGGGGGTTGGATGGGGCGGAGGTTCGGGGGGCAGTCAAGGGACAGGGAGAAGGGGAGGTTAGATGGGTCAGGGGTTCAGGGGGGCAGTCAGGGAACAGGCAGCAGTTGGATAGTCATGGGAGTCCCAGGGATTTGTCAGGGGACAGGTAGGGGATGGAGTCCTAGGGGGGAAGTTGGGGGGGTTCTCAGGAGGGGGCAGTTGGGGACAAGGAGAAAGGAGGCTTAGATAGGGGGTGGGGTCCCGGGTGGGGGCAATCAGGGGACAAGGACCAGTGGGGCTTAGATAGGGGGTGGAGTCCTGGGGGGCAGTTGGGGCAGGGGTCCCGGGAGGGGATAATCAGGGGACAGGGAGCAAGGGGGTTGGATGGGTTGGGGTTTCTGTGGGGGGCAGTCGGAGGGAGTGGATGGTGGCAGGGTGGGGGCTACCCTCCCTCCCCATGGAGTGTGCTATTTTTTTGAATGTTAAAATATGGTATCCCTACCCTTCACAGTGCAGCTCTCTATTCAAAGCAGGCTGCAGAGTGAGGTCTCAGCTTCCTCACTCCCTCCCCCTCTTTCCTGTTGGTAGTGGCCAAGGGAATGCTGGGAAATGTAGTTCTTTCCCTGCTCCAGGGCTGGCTCTATAGGCAGGGAGCTAACCAAGGAACTACAGCTCCCAGGGCCCCCTGTTGGTTCTCAGCTTCCATGCTGGATCCCTGCCGCCCCTGCAAATGGGCTGCCCCAAGCATGTGCTTGCTTTGCTGGTGCCTAGAGCCGCCCCTGGGGACTAGTCGCTTCATGAATTAAAGAGCATGCATTACTTTGATTGATAGCACGTATCCATTTATTCTAATGATGGTATTCTTGTGAATGTTCCAGGCTCTTTTCTCTGTGATTCTCCAGTGCTTGCCATGCATGAAGAAAGCATTTACACAGTTGAGCCAAATCGGGTTCAGGTCCGCACCTGGCAGGTGAGTACTGCTGGTCCAGGGCTGGTGGAGCAATGGGACGGTTAATAATACATTACTGAAGTGCTGGGTTCAAATCAGGGTTCAAAGTGCCTGGGATGCTTATTTAGTGGGTTTACCCTGCTTCATGTGGTTGACCCACACTGTTTTTTCTTGCTTAGTTTCTCCTCAGATCAGTGCCTGAGGCAAACCAAACCCAGATAGAGGTCCATATGTTCTTGTGGTATAGGGTGCTGGCCCCACTGATTATTCAAGAACCCCTTTCTTACTCACCAGAGAAGGGCAGTGACATATAGGGTTGAAACTACCCAGTCATCTCTCATCCCTCTCAGAGGTGAGGTGCTGTGTTTATGGCTGAAAAAATACAGATTGGGGTTCAGTATATGTAGCACCTCTACCCTTGGCATAGGAAGGAAAATGTGCTATTAAAAGTTTTTTGGCTGAAGGACCTGTGTCATTTTCTATATTCTAAAACACCTAGCATATTTGGGCACTACTACAATCTAAATAATAAGAAACAAAAACAATAGACAAAGGGACTTTGTAAGGGCCAGAGTTTTTAAAATGTGTCAAAATATGTGGGCACAAGCAGGTAAATGCATGTGTAAAATATAGTTGCATGCCTAGAATGGATAAATGTGCATGCAAATGGGTGCGTGCTTCTATAGTCAGTATTTCTGTGTATGTAACTGCATTCTTTGTGCAAACATGTACATGTTTGTATCCCCAAGTAGATTTTGTGAGCACGGGGGGAGGGATAGCTCAGTGGTTTGAGCGTTGGCCTGCTAAACCCAGGGTTGTGAGTTCAGTCCTTGAGGGGGCCACTTAGGGATTTGGGGCAAAATAAGTACTTGGTCCTGCTAGTGAAGGCAGGGGGCTGGACTTGATGACCTTTCAAGGTCCCTTCCAGTTCTAGGAGAGAGGATACCTCCATTAATTTAAAAAAAAAAAAAAAAAAAAATCTCTTTTGGAAACTTTCATTCTAAAATCTATGGCGTTTAAAAATCAGCAGAGATAAAAGATCCAAGAGAGACTTAAACTGGTTTCATAAAGTACCTGTACAAAACAGGTCTTGGTTTCCAGGACTCAGTAACTAGTTATTCAAGTATACACCTTATATAAGTAAATTAAAGAGATACTGTCTAGTCAATTTTTGCCCAGAATTTAAGTTGTATAAAAATAATTTTAGGATTTGTAAAATCCAATAGAGATGTTTCCATGAAATTATATTTAAATTCCAGTTAAAAAGGCTTTTGGTTTAGATTTAAGTGCTCCCTTGCAGAGTTTGTAACTCAGACTACTTCAAGTAATTTCTCAGGTCCATTCCATGTCAGGTGTGCACAAGCCACATGCACTGTTGCCGGAGATTTTTCTCCCAGTGGTATCTGTGGGGCCAGCTTTAGCACCCCCTGGATGCCTATGCTTATGCGCCAGTATAAGGGGCACTGCCGGCCCTGCGTCCTTCCAGTTCCTTCTTACCGCCCATGACAGTTGCTGGAACAGTATACTCCCTTGGGATGCCCTGGTCTCTGGGTGTCAAGCCATGTGCTGCCTGCACTAAACTCATGCCCAAGAGTGATTCCCCATGCCAGCTGCTTAAAGTTCCCGGGGGAGGCTCATGTAAGAGAAGTGTGGGATCTGCCAGGGCTTTAGACCCCACACTTAAAAAGACTGGGACATCAGGTTGAAAGCTCTGCTGATGGAAGCCGTGCTTAGATTGGGCTCCGAGCTGGTTGGACTTGGCACTGAACATATCTGCCTCAGTGTGTAGTGTGCCTCCGGCACCATGCACCCCTCAGCACTGCTCTACATCCCCAGTGCCGAGAAAGTGGCACAAGAAGCATGCCCCAAGAGAGCGCTCCCCAGTGCCCAAAGGGCACCATAGAGACTTGGGGAGCGAGACGTGACCTCTGCCAGGCCACTCGCACAGCCCAACCTAGGAGCCACCCCATACGCCTGGGAATAGCAGAGGCACAGCACACCTGAGGACTCCCTCCATGTTGGAAGCCTTTCAGGTGGGTCAGGGACCTGATGGCCCTGCCAGTTCCTCTTACACCTAGGAACTGCGCGCCTACCACCAGGGAACCATCAAGGGCAGTTGTATTGCGGGGGAAGCCTATACTGGGCCTTCCATCACAGGCACTGACTTTCCAAAGTGCCAGGCGGTGCTCGACCCCTGGCTCTGCCCCAGGCCCCACCCCCACACCACCCCTTCCCCCAAGGCCCCCCCCGCCTCTTCCTGCCCCCTCTCCACTCCCACACTGCCTCTTCCCACGCGGTTCCGCTCCCTCCCCTGACCACGCCGCATCCTCTCTCCTCCCCACTCTCTCCCAGTCTCCTGCACACTGCAAAACAGGCATGCAGGAGGCTGGGAGGGGCACTGATCCACAGGGCCTGCTGGGGTGAGCAGGAGGTGCTGATAGGGGGACTGCTGGTGGGTGCTCAGCACCTACCATTTTTCCCCATGGGTGCTCCAGCCACAGAGTCCATGCCTATGCCCTCCACCATGGTCCCCAGCCCAACACCAGTCTCCATCACTTTCCCGACGTCAGTCTCCAGCGGGCCGGAACCGGTCGCCGATGCCCAGGTGCTGGTCGCCTGAGAATTGGCACCGATCACCCGATCCTAGGCATTGGTCACATGGCACTGATCCCCTGAGACCAAGCACCAGTCACTGGAGTCCCGGTGCCACTCACCAGAGTCCCAGCACCGATAGCTGTCTTCCTGTAGCTGGTCTCTGGTACAGAGGCATCGTTCTCCAGCTCCCCATCATAGCCGGCAAGAGGGTGCATCAATGACACTGCCCTAGTCTTCATATGAGAAGCTCTCGTCAGACTCTGAGGGAGGCAGCGTCCCCTCAAAAGAGGCGCCATCACCTGGCATACCAGGTGGACCTCTGTGCTGGCCCATCTATGGGCCTGTGGCCTCCGGGGAGTGGCCAGTCCAGTGGCAGTACTGGAACCCCTGGGGGTTCCCAGCGGCACTGGGACAGTTCTCGTACCTTCCATCTGTACCCATCTGTGGTGGTCAGTACTGAAGCCAGGTTCAAACTCAGACCCGGTACCAAAACCCCAGCAGTATCCCTAGTTGAGATGGCCACAGAAGAGGTAAAGGATCTGGCCATTCGTCCACACTGGCATCCCCCTCGTCTTCCCCAGATGAGGCACTCGTGGGTCCTGTTAACGCCCTGCCTTCTGATGATTTGCGAGCCCACCAAGAGCTCCTTGAGAGGGTGGCTGCCAACCTGGGCCTGGAGGCAGAGGAGTTCAAAGAGCCAATGGACGCCCTTTTTGATATTCTTGTGACTCCTGCCAAGGTGGCTCTGCCTGTGCATAAGGAGGTAAAAGCACTATGGCAGATGCCTTCATCTCTGCTCCCAATTTCTGAAAGGGTGGAAAAGAAGTACTATGTGCCCACAAAAGGGTTCAAGTATATATATTCTCACCTGTCCCTGGACTCTCTGGTGGTCGCTGCAGCCAATGAGAGGGATAGGCAAGGCCAGTCCCGTGCAACCCCCAAAAAATGAGTCAAAACACTTGCTTCTTTTTGGTAGAAAGGTTTATTCTACTGCAAGTCTCCAACTCTGTATCGCAAACCAGGAGGTGCTGCTGGAGTGATATGACTTCAATGTTTGGGACTCCATGACCAAATTTAAGGACTACCTGTCGCAACAATCACGGCAGGAATTCTTGGTCATTTTGGAGGAAGGAAAGGCAGTGGCCAGAAGGTCCCTCCAAGCTGCCTTGGATGCAGTAGATTTGGCAGCCAGGTTCATATCTGCAGTCTTCGGACTGTCACAAGAGGTGCAGCAGCTAGTGCAGGATCTTCCATTTGAAGGGTCCTCACTATTTTTGGACCAGATGGACTCAAAACTGCATGGCCTCAAGGATTCCAGAGCCACACTGCGGTCCCTGGGTGTTTATACAGCAGCAGCCTCACGAAAGCACTTCAGGCTTCAGCAGCCCCTTAGATTCTCTGCTCCACCCAGATTCGAGCCCTACAAAAGAAAGAGGAGAGGAGAGGTTACAGATGCCAGCTGGGCCAGCTGGCCTCTGCCACTGCCCAGCCGGGCGCTAGCCGTTTCCCAAGCGGGAACAGATGTTCTTTTGAAGGCATGCTCAGGGATGGATTACCAGTCTCTCCCTTGGATCAGCACACCCCCTTTTTGTTTTTGGAATGCCTTTTACCATACCTCTCTGCTTGGGCATCAATAACATTGGACCACTGGGTGAAATAAACTCCAGTTTATTTCAATCCATACATCACTTCCCCCATTCCCCATCCCTCTTCAAGGACCCTTCTCACAAGCAACTTCTTGTCCAGGAGGTGCAAGCCCTCCTATGGACAGGGTCTGTGGAGGTAGTTCCTCCAGAACTGAGAGGGAAAGGATTCTATGCCCACTATCTCTTGATTCCCAAGGCAAAAGAGAGCCTGAGCCCATCCTAGATCTGCATCATCTCAACAAATATCTCAAGAAGATGATGTTCTTCTTCGAGTGATTGCTCATATCGATTCCAATTAGGTGTGGTGCGCCATGTGCACGGCTGTTGGACAGTTTTTCCCCTAAGCAGCATCCTGCAGGTTGGCTGTGGAGCCCCCTGGAGTGGCACCTCTACGGCGCTCAATATATGACCCTGCCGACCCGGCACCCCCCCAGTTCCTTCTTACGGCCCGTGATGGTTGTTGGAACTGTGGCGGCTTGCTTAGCAAGTTTTCCATGTGTCCCTAGATTCATTTAGATAGTAGTTGTTCTGATTTTTGTTGGTAGTTTCTTTTGTTTTGTTGTAGTTAGGGGCAGTTGGGTTGGGGGGCTTTACCCTCCACCCTGACTGTCTTTCTTTGGGGCTTTCATGCCCAAGTCCCTGGGATTTAAGTCCTTCAAATCCTGCTCCAAGCCCATGCCAACGGACGACCCCCATGACTCTTGTCTAAAGTGTCTGGGGGAGGCTCACCAAGCCAAGAAGTGCAGGATCTGCAAGGGATTTCATCCTTGGACTAAAAACGAGTGGGACTTTTGCCTGAAGCAGCTCCTTATGGAGGCGGCTCTTAGACCCCAGCCTCCTTCGATGTGGCAGGACCCGGCACCGAACTCTTCGGTGCGCAGCGTCCTGGCGGCGGAGGACACGGCACCGCAGATGGACTGTGGCTGAGACCTACGGCACTGCCGCTCCCCGGCACTGAAGCCGGGAACATCGACCTGGCACCGCTCCCACTCCGTGGCACCGAAGTGACACTGGAAGCCAGAAAAGGGTGGCAGAGACCCGGCCCCTTGGAGCCGACCTCTGTGGTGCGTCCAGGGGAGGAGTGCCCAGGAGTGAAGGTCATGGACGGGGCACCGTTGACTTCGGACCCGTGGGGAGAGCCATTGGACTCCCCATCCTGCAGCGTGGTGGAAGTTCAGCTACCATCTACCCCGGACACCTTTGCGGCTGCAAGGGACCTCATCGCCATGACAGCACCGGGGTCCCCTCTGCTTCTCACCGAGCCTCCGGTGCCACAGCGGATGGCACCGTCTCGAGGCAAGCCAGCACTGATCCATCCGTCGACACTGTTGGCTCCGTTGGGTGAGCCTTGGCACCGCTCCCCATCATGGCGCTGGTCCTACTCGCAGTGCCATTCCGGATCACATCAGCGCTCCCGATCACAGCACCGCACCGCTCGCCAGTCACCTTCATGGAGCAGGTCCCGGACCCGACACCGATCCACTACCATTCACCGGCTCGGTGCAGCTCCTGGCCACGGTACCGATCCAGGTCGCGGCACCACCCTCCTTCTCACCACTCATAGGTGCAGATCTGCTAGGTACCACCCTGGCTCTTGCGGTCCCAATCTCATTCCTCGGGTTCGGAGAAGTGGTCACTGTCTCTTCGGATTGGGACTTCCACCAGTTAACCGTAGCCCCCTGATGTGGGGGCAGGACTATGGCCGCTGCACGAGCAGGGGCCCACCCAGTGGCCATTCTGGACCCCGTGGGTATACCACCAGGCCCAGGGTGCACAGTCTGGAGCTTCCTAGTCAGCCGCCTCTGAAACAAGGGTGCCGGAAGCCTCGGCCAGTTGGCCCACTCCTCGGAGTGCAGAGGAACCATCATGCCCCATCCCTACCTCGGGACCCCTTCCAACTCTGGTTTCCGATCCTGGACCTACAGTCAGTGACATGGGGCATCAAGCCCCCATAGAACAGGGAGGTTGAGATGACCCTCTCCCCCCTCTCTGGCCTCTTCGTCCTCCTCCCCTGACAAGCCCCTGGCAAGCACCTCTATTTCTGTGCCGCCCCCCAAGACCTCCTGCGCAGGGTGGCTCGCAACATGGGCCTGCAGGCTGAGGAGGTGGTGGAATCGGAGGACCCGGTGATGGACATTTTGGCCCCAGAAGGTCCATCAAGGGTGGCCTTGCCCCTCATCAAGACCATTCAGGCCAATGCCAAAACCATCTGGCAGACCCCGGCCTCTATTCCCTCTACGGCCACAGGGGTCGAACGAAAAAACTTTGTACCCTTGAAGAGCTACAACTACCTCTTCACGCACCCGCAGCCCTGCTCGCTGGTAGTTGCAGCCATGAATGAGAAGGAGAGGCACGGGCAGCAGGCCTCGGCACCTAAGTCTAAGGATGCCAAGCGGCTGGACTTGTTTGGCTGCAATGTATACTCCACAGGGGGACTCCAGCTCAGGATTGCTAATCAGCAGGCACTCCTGGACCGCTACAACTTTAACTCCTGGACACATATTCCAAAGGTGGGGCTTTCCCCAGGTCGACCTGTTTGCTACCCGAAGCAACAGGAAGTGCCCAGCATTCTGCTCCTTCAAGGGTCTCAGCCCGGGCTCCCTCATTGATGCATTCCTTCTACCCTGGACAGGTCGCCTGCTCTACGCCTTTCCTCCGTTCCCTCTTGTGCACAAAGTCCTGTTCAAAATCCGCAGGGAGGGGGCATTCTGATAGCTCCGGTGTGGCCTCGCCAGCACTGGTACACCACACTGCTGGAGCTGTCGGTGGACATACTGGTCACATTGCCTCTCCTTCCCGACCTACTCACTCAGGACCACGGTTGCCTCTGCCATCCTGACCTCTGGTCCCTCCACCTTGGAAGCTGCATGGCTGAACCCCATGGAGCTTCTGTGTTCGGACCAAGTAAGACAGGACCTGCTAGGCAGCAGGAAGCCCTCCACTAGAGCCACATACTTGGCAAAGTGGAAGAGATTTTCGTGTTGGTGTGACCGCACCCCCCTCAGGAGAGGGTAACCCTCATTTTGGAGTACCTTCTGCACCTGAAATAGAAAGGTCTGGCAGATTGTTCCATAAGGGTTCACCTTGCTGCCATCTCGGCCTTCCAACCAGACGCATCTGCCGCTCTGTCTTCACTAACCCTATGGTTGGTCACTTTCTCAAGGGCTTAGACCATCTATACCTGCAGGTCCACCAGCCTATCCTGCCTGGGATCTCTCTCAAGGCTCATGGGGCTCCTGTTTGAACCGCTGGCCACATGCCCCCTCCTGTATCTTTTCTGGAAGACCGCTTTCTTGGTTGCCATTACGTCTACGAGACACATCTCTGAGCTGAAGGCCCTCACCTCAGAGCCGCCTTACACAGTCTTCCACAAGGATAAGGTGCATCTCAGACTACACCCAGCCTTTCTCCCTAAGGTGGTGTTGAACTTTCACACCAGCCAGGACATTTTCCTGCCCGTCTTTTACCTGAAACCTCATGCTGGTTCCTGGGAACAGCGGCTGCATTCACTCGATGTCCGCAGAGCCCTGGCTTTCTGCATCGACCACACTAAACCCTTCAGAAAACCGACCCAGCTCTTCGTGGCAGTAGTGAACCGGATGAAGGGCCTCCAGGTCTCCTCTCAGAGAATATTCTCCTGGATCACGTCCTGAATCTGCGCTTGCTATGAGCTGGCCAGGGTGCCAACCCCAGCTCTCACCACACACTCCACTAGGGCCCAGGCCTTGTTGGCAGCATTCCTGGCCCAGGTGCCTATCCAAGAAATATGTTGGGCGGTGACTTGGTCCTCGGTGCATACCTTCACCTTGCACTACGCCATTGTCTGGCACGCCAGAGGTGACGCGGCTTTCGGTAGAATGGTGCTCCAATCTGCAGTCCTTCACTCCGATCTGACTGCCTAGATAAGGATTGGGAGTCACCTAATTGGAATCGATATGAGCAATCACTCGAAGGAAAAAAAAATGGTTACTCACCTTTTGTAACTGTTGTTCTTCGAGATGTGTTGCTCATATCCATTTCAACAGCCCCCCCTTCCCTTCTGTCGGCATAGGCACTGAGGGGGTGATGGGTCGGCAGGGTCATATATTGAGCACCATGGAAGCACCACTCCAGGGGGCTCCCACAGCTGACCTGACAGATGCTGGTAGGCGAAAAACTTTCCAATGGCTGTGAACGCGGCGCGCGCACACCTAATTGGGATGGATATGAGCATCACATCTCCAAGAACAACAGTTACAAAAGGTGAGTAACCGTTTTTTCCGCATGGTCTCCCTGTCCTCCATTATTTCTCTTGCTAGATCCAGGGGACTGGTACACTGCCCTCGATTTTGAAGGACGCATACTTCTATATCTCCATCTTTCGGGGACACAGGTGCTTCAAGGGGTCAAGTCCAACACAGCATCTTGGTACAAGCCACTTGCAGAGTGCTGGGCCTCCTAATAAATGAGCAGAAGTCAACATTGGTCCTGGTGGAAAGAATAGAATTTATAGGACCGTGTACTTGACGCCTCTCAGGCCAGGGACTTCCTGCCGGAGACAGGCTCAAAGCCATGTTGGACTTAATCACCTAAGTGTCAGCACACCTGCTGATGACTGCCTGGGTGTGCCTATGTTTACTAGGCCACCTGATGGCATGTACCTTTGTGGTGTGACATGTGTGACTGCATCTTAGACTGCTTCAGATGTGGCTCGAGTTGGTCTACTCACTGTGCAGGCACCATCTGGACTCTCCCCATTCCAGCATTAGTCCTGGCTTCCCTGACGTGGTGGTTAGACCTGGCCTCAGCTCTATTTGGAGTACCTTTTTGAGTCCCTGTGGCTTTCGATCATGCTGGTATCCGACACATCAGACCTGGGGTAGGGGGCCCACCTTGGCAGCCTTAGGACCCAAGGTCTCTGGTCAAGGGATGCGCTGTCATTACACATAAAGGTGAAGGAACTCGGAGTGATACGCCTGGCCTGTGAGGTGTTCCTTCCACAGCTCTCAGGCAGAGAGGTGCAAGTACTGACTGACAATACAGTGTCAATGTTTTATATCGACAAACAGGGAGGGGCATGTGCTAGGTCCTATGTTAGGAAGCCCTCAGGCTGTGGGATTTCTGTGTGAAGCACTCCATTCACTTGGAGGTGTCGCATCGCACCAGAGAGCGGAACATGTTGGCAGATCGCCTCAGCAGGTTGTTCTCCTCTCATAGCAAGTGGTCTCTCCGCTTACAGGTCACCAGCGTCATCTTCCAGAGGTGGGGGACTCCCCAGGTGGACCTTTTCGCCTCCTCACAGAACAAGAAATGTCACCACTTTTTGCTTGAGGCTCGGTCCAGGCAAAGGCTCTCTCTGATGCCTTCCTACGGTCATGGTCAGACGACCTGCTGTACGCTTTCCCCCGATTCCCCTAGTTTACAGGGTTCTTAAGATCAAAAAGGACAAGGCAAAGGTTATTTTGATTGCCCCAGTATGGCCTCGCCAGCATTGGTTCTTCTTTGCGTGATGTCCCTGTGGGTGCTCCACTTCAGATGTTGGTGCATCCCTGCGCCTTTGCTTGGAGAGTTTTAGCAGCAGTGCCTGTACAGGTTGCATATTTGTGATGCCTGTCTGACTGTGCCATTGGAGCCTAATCTAGCGCACGTGTGACTCATACCCCTCATTTCCTTCTCAACCATCCCTGGCCTGAGACGGAGCTCCCAGCAGTTGCTCAAAGACAAACTGTTTTCAGTAGTTTTAGGATAAGTTAGATTGCTTGGATAGTGTAAGCTTTTTAGTTAGTTTACTTCCCGGTCACCAAAAAAAAAAAATCTTTTCCTCCCTACTCCCCTGTTTGAACAGAAAAATGCCCAGTTCATCCAGTTTTAAATGCTGCCAGACATGCAGGGAAGTGATGCCTGTGTCGGATGGACACTCACAATGCATGAAATGCTTAGGTGAGTCGCACATACCTTAAAAGTGCGCTCACTGTAGCAACCTCAAAGCCCGGGCTCATAGAGACCGAGACCTGAGGCTTAAAATGATCCTGATGGAAAAGTCCCTGCAGCCTGTTTCTGAATCGGGTCAACACACTCCTACCACAGCCAGATCAAGGGAGGCCTCTCCAGCGACCTCGGCAAAAGCTCATTCCTCAAAAAAACCGGTGAGGAAAAAAGTATCTTCATTGCCATACAGAGAGCAATCCAAGAGAAAACACTCTCCAGCCAGATCGCTCTCATCAGTGCTGACTGTACAACTCCTCAATACATATGGGGCACCAGGAACATCTGGCACTGTCCGTGCTGTGACCCATGCCAATCCCCAGCGCTGAAGCAAGACCAAGCCCTCCTCCACTGTAGCGGGGTGGTCACCCGCTCCTGCCTTAAAAAAGGTTTAAAACAGCCCGGGGGGAGAGCTGTGGCAGGGAAGGAAAAGCTAGGTTGATTGGGGGAAGCAGCCACAGCTGGGGCCATGCCCCAATCAGGTCACAGCTGACCCTATAAAAGGCCAGTGAGCCAGGAGCTGACAGACACTCTCTCTCTAGCCTTTTGAGAGGGAGGGACCTGGCTGCAGGGGGCTGAGAGAAGGTACCTGGAGTGGAGCAGGCTGGGGGAAGGCCAAGGGAGCTGGGGAGCTTTGGCCTGGAAATCCCCCAGGCTGCGGCCTAGTGGAAGGCCAATTAGGTACCGAGGTTGCAAGGGGCAGCCCACGGGTAGGCAGAGGCATCAAACCCCCCTTCCCTATGATGAGTAGCTTTTACACTGCAGTCTGCCCCAGTGAGCGGGGGCTAGATGATGACTGGCAGTAGCCCACGACTGAGGCAAGGTAGGGATAGAGGGTTGGGGGTTCCCCTGCGTGGGGAGACTGCGGGGGTATTGCCAGGGGGCAGCACCCCAAAGACAAGGGGCACCGGGTCCTGGGAGGGACACGGGGGCCAGCGGCAGCGGGACACCAGCCTGCAGAGGGCACTCTGGAGGCTAGAAATGCTACTTCCCTGAGACAACTAGCAGGAGGCGCCGCAGCGGTGAGTCGCGCACCGTCACATCCACCATGGAACCATTGACGCCACTGAAGGAGGCGGCACTGAGAATAGCTCCAATGACCATGCCACCTCTTACAAAAACAACGGCACCAATGAAAGCACCAGCACCAACATCATCAGCAACAAAGCTGTGGCACTGCACCACTTTCTTCATCAGAAGGACTTGGTGGTAGCCTCAATGCCGGAATCTCCACTACTCAGCACAGACTGCTCCCCGGTGCCACGGTACCAGAGCATCAGTTGTCACCGGGGGCCACTGCATTTTCAAGCAAGGAAGATGATGAAGAGGTAAAAGGGGTGTTCTCCCCCTGCCATTCTTCTCCTGCCTGACCATCAATAACATCTGGACTTCTACACTCAAGAACGATGTATAGAGATGACATCGTACGGACACCCATGGATGGGTCCCCCCATGCCGTTCCCTACCCACTGGCAGTAATGGGATCCTTGGGGACCTTATAGAAGGCAAGATATCAGACCTCCTAGCCCACACTGGGAAGGCATCAGATCCCCGCTGCCACCTTCAGTGACTGTGACTCCAAACCTCAAGAAGAGCCCATAGAGGAACTGGTGGAGAGTATAGAACAAGAAATCTTCCCCAATATCAACAACTCCTCAGCTTCTGCAGATGAAGCAACTATGCCTCCTCCACCAATGACTGCTGAAGACTTTAAACCGTTTCAGGAGTTGTTCAAAAGGGTAGCCAGATGATCTGAAAATAGCTCTTGAAGAGGTACTGGAAGCACAACATGAGCTGCTTGACATTTTACAGACCTCCTCAACATCTAAAATTGCTAAGAAAGTCTGGCAGACTCCTGCCACCATACCACCTACGTGTAAGGGGGCCAACACAAAATATTGTGTCCCCTCAAAAGGCACGGAGTTCTTATTTATCCACCCCACACAAAATTCTCTTGTAGAGGTGGCCAACCAGAGAGGGAGACAACAACAGTATAGGCCCACCCCTTCTGACAAGGATGGTAAAAGCTGAGACCTGTTTGGCCGCAAGGTCTATTCCTCCTCCACATCACAGTAACTCAGAGTTGCCCACTATGTCGCACTGCTGGCCAAATATAATCACAGGAACTATGGTAAATGTATGGATTTTATTAATGACATTCTGGAGGGAAAAAGAGACCACTTTAAACAATTGGTTTCCAAAGGACAGCTTATAGCAAGGACAGCGTTACGGGCGTCCCTGGATAC
The DNA here is from genome assembly GCF_027887155.1 of Malaclemys terrapin pileata. Taxonomy (NCBI): domain Eukaryota; kingdom Metazoa; phylum Chordata; order Testudines; family Emydidae; genus Malaclemys; species Malaclemys terrapin. The sequence goes on from NC_071514.1 coordinate 48,962,716, forward strand.
AGCAGACACATCAGCAAGATCCACCTTCGCTGCTGTAGTCATGCGTTCAGCTTCATGGTTGAACTCCTTGGGTTTCCTATGTGAAATCAATCCACAGTGGAAGACCAGCTGTTCAACGGTGAGATGCTCTTTGCAGCAAAAACTAATGAGGTGTTACACACCATAAAGGACTCCCCGGGCGACCCTCTGCACGCTTGACATCTATACACATGCCACAAAACGGAGGCAAAACAGGTTCCAAGCATACCAGTGAAACAGACATAACCTTACCCATAACAACAGCAACACCCTTATGAACAACAAAGGCAGAGACAGAGACTACAAAGACACAGACCACCACCATCATCAGCATCTCAACCTTCTTCATCTTCAACACAGCAAATTTGAAAGATTAATTGAGGGTCTGAATGATCTCCCACTTATTACAGTGCTGACGACACCATCCATATACCCATTCGGAGACTGCCTCTTCCCCTTCTACCCGAGGTGGTATTCACTCACCATGGACAAATGGGGCCTAGAAATCATCAATACGGGCTACTCCATCCCATTTATCTCTATTCCCACCCTCCCCTCCCTCTTCAGGGGCCCTTCTCACGAGCATCTACCGCATCAAGAGATAAATCATCTGATACAACTAGGTGCAATGGAACAAATTCCCACTCACCACAGAGGGAAGGCTTTCTATTCCCATTGCGTCTTAACCCAGAAGAAGAATGAGGGGTGGCGGCCCAACTTGGATCTCAGAAAACAAGTTTGTCAGAAGGCAAAGATTCAGGATGGTCACATTAGCAACAATCATACCAGCACTGGAACAACGGGACTGGTTTTCAGCCCTCTACCTACAAGAAGCTTATTTTCATATTACCATACATCCTGCCCACAGGAGGTTCTTGAGATTCACACTTGGAACAGACCACTACCAATACCAAGTCTTATCTTTTGGTCTATCCACCTTGAGTCTTTGTACTTGCAGTCGTGGTGACGCACCTAAGAAAACAAGGAATCATAATTTCCCTTACTAGACACTGCCTACTGAAACCCAGTCTTGAGAGGAGGTCATCTGGATCACTCGACAGACTATTTCTTCCTTTCAATACTTGTGGTTTCTCCATGGTTCACTCATGATTAACTAACCTGCTTGGAACAGGTCAAGCATACCATACTAAACAGTAGAAGGTAAAACTTACCTGCAGAAGTGGAAGAGATTCACTGCATGGTGCACTGACAAACACATCACTGTGGTCTCCGCACTCCTGTCTTTCATATTAGATTACATACTTGACTTAAACTCTGGACTATCTCTTAGTTTGACTAAAGTACACCTAGCTGCTATCAACGCCTTCTACCAAAAAATTGATGGCACAATAGTATATGCCCATCCAATCACTAAACGCTTCCTCAAAAGAATTCAGACAATCCACCCTGAACTGCATGCACCCATGCCGCCATGGGACCTGAATTTTGTTTTTAAATCTCTTACTAGATTGCCATTTGAATTCCTGGTGACTTGCTCTTTACTACACTTTTCCATGAAAGTCACTTTCTTAATAGCAATCACATCAGCCAGACGTGTGGGTGAGATGGGGCACTCATGGCATACTCATTATATACCATATTTTTTAAGGAAAAGGTTACTATGAGGACACATCCAAAATTTATGCCCAAAATTTCTTCATCTTTCCACGTTAATCAACTTATACACCTCCCCGCATTTTTCCCCAAACCATATGAGAATGCACAGGAAGCTACGCTACCCATCTTAGACATTTGACGGGCTCTGGCATTCTACCTGGATAGAACCAAACCATTTAGAAAATCCCCAAAACTATTTGTATCTGTGGCAGAATGATCCAAAGGAGGGGCTATATGAGCGCAGAGACTATCAAAATGGATTTCAGGTTGTATTCATCTGTCCTATCAAGTAACTGGCATACAACCCCCAGCAGGCACCAGAGCGCATTCTAACAGATCAGTGGCTTCGTCCATAGCCTTTATTAAGGTCCCACTCATATGTAGAGCTCCCACCTGGCCTCTGAAGCACACATTTGCAAGACACTATGCAATTACACATGGCCCAGAATCAGATGCACGGCTATGTTAGCGGTATTATCCTCTATTAACCAACCAAGTCCAAAGCTCCTTCCATCCTCATGAGGGCACTGCTCTAGAGTCACCTGAAATGGAGCACCCACAGGGACATCACTCAAAGAAGAGGAGGTTACTCACCTTGTGCAGTAACTGAGGTTCTTCAAGATGTGTCCCCCTATGGGTGCTCCACAACCCATCCTCCCCTCTACTTTGGAATCCATAAAAGTACTTTACAGTAGAGAAGGAGGGGTACAGGTTGCACATGCACTAGATAAGGTGCCAACAGTGCTGCGAGATAGGCATCATGCATGTGCTACTCACACAGGCATTGCAGCTGAATCTCTCCGAGCAAAGGTGCAGGGATGCACTAATACCTGAAATGGAGCACTCATAGGGGGTCACCTCGAAGAACCTCAGGGTGAGTAACTTTCTCTTCAGCATGCCCCTAGATCTTGCAGTTGCAGCCCTGTGGATGCTCCCTCTTAGACCAGACTTGCTGTCAGAGGACCATGGGCAAATTCTCCATCCGAATCTAGCAGGCCTGCACTTGACCGCTTGGCTGCTGCATGGCTAAATCTGGATGAGGGAGTATGCTTGGAGCAGGTCTAGCGAATTTTGCTAGGTAGCAGAAAGCTCTGTACTGGGGCAACCTACCTGGCCAATTGGAAACGCTTCACTTGCTGGGCAGCCAAGCAGAACCTGTGCCCATCACAGACATCCTTGCAGTCCATCTTGGAATATCTTCTTCACCTGAAGCAGCAAGGCCTTTCACTGTCTTCAGTCAAGGTTCATCTGGTGGCCATCTCGGCGTTCTGTCCCCCAATCAGAGGCAGATTGGTCTTCGCCCAGGAGATGACAAGGAGGTTCTACCCACAGGTCCGTGACCCAATTCTGCTTTGGGACTTAACCCTGGGACTCTTTAGGCTCACAAGGCCTCCGTTTGAGTCCTTGGCATCCTTACTGCTTCTCTCCTGGAAGGTCACTTTCCTGGTGGCAATCACTGGCTAGGAGAGTTTCAGAGCTTCATCCTTAACCTCGGGGCCTCCTTACACTGTTCTTTAAAGACAAGATCCAACTGTGTCTCCACCCAGCCTTTCTACCAAGATAGTATTGCAGTTCCATGTCAACCAAGACATTTTTCTGCCAGTCTTCTTCCCAAAAACCACAAGTCAGAGGAGGAAAGATGCCTACATTCTATATTGACTGGATGAGCCCCTTACATAGATCAATGCAGCTGTTTGTCGCTATCGCGGATAGAACGAAAGGTCTCCTGGTGTCCTCACAGAGGATTTCGTCCTGGATTATGGCCTGTATCTGGGCATGCTATGAGCAAGTGAACGTCCTGCCTCTGGCCATTGTGAAGGCCCATTCTACCAAGGGCACAAGTATCTTCAGTGGCCCTCCTGGCGCAAATACCAATCCAGGACATCTGCAGGGCTGCAACATGGTCGTTGATCCACAGGTTTGCATCCCATTATGCAATCAGGCAAGAGGCCAGAGACTACTCTAGTTTCAGGAGAGCTGTGTTGCTATCGGCACGCCCATGAACTCCTAGCCTACCTCCAAGGACACTGCTTGTGAGTCACCTAACATGGAATAGACATGAGCAAGCACTTGAAGAAGAAAAAAACGGTTACCTACTTTTCGTAACTGTTGTTCTTCAAGATGTGTTGCTCATGTCCATTCCATGACCTGTCCTCCTACCCTGCTGTCAGAGTTGATGGCAAGAAGGAACTTGAAGGGCGCAGGGCCGGTGGCGCCCCTTATACTGGCACATTTGTGCAGGCCTCCAGGGGGTGCTAGAGCCAGCTCCCCCAGATACCACTGGAAGGAAAATCTCCAACAGTGCACATGGCGCATGCACACCTGCCATGGAATGGACATGAGCAACACATCTCAAAGGACAACATTTACGAAAGGTAGGTAACCGTTTTATTGCAGCATTGTGCTAGTCTATGAGAATCAGAAAGAGAAACCTATGATTGGTCCCTAATATGTATGGTTATATGTAGAATAAATACAGAATTTCTGTACCGAATTCAATATAACTCAAAGGAGATAGGATAGACTGTGTTTCACTTATGTATAATTTTAAAAAATATGACCACAAGCATAATAAAACTATCTAGCAAACCAAATTCAATTGTGTTTTGTTTCTGGTGTCATGGAGGCTAAAAGTGCTGTGAGCATGGTATGTTTGACTCCTAGAGACAGGATGAGACTCATGTTGCACTGTGAACTCTGACTTGCTGATTGGTTAAGCACTGATAGATCTAAAGGGAATGCTATCCATTTATCCCTCTTAGTTGAAGAAAATCGCAATCCTATCTTTTGGGCAGGATAGTTTGTAAAGTGAATCTTTGTGAAGATCAGAGGGGTAGCCATGTTAGTCTGGATCCAATCTACATGGGAGGTCCACTTCCTAGACACCACGGTACGAATAAGTGACGGTCACATTAACACCACCCTATACCGAAAACCCATCGACCGCTATGCCTACCTTCATGCCTCCAGCTTCCATCCCAGACACACCACATGATCCATCGTCTACAGCCAAGCGCTGAGGTATAATCGCATTTGCTCCACCCCCTCAGACAGAGACCAACACCTACAAGATCTTCACCAAGCATTCTCAAAACTACAATACCCGCATGAGGAAATAAGGAAACAAATCAACAGAGCCAGACGTGTACCCAGAAGCCTCCTGCTGCAAGACAAGTCCAAGAAAGAAACCAACAGAACCCCACTGGCTATCACCTACAGCCCTCAGCTAAAACCTCTCCAGTGCATCATCAGTGATCTACAACCCATCCTGGACAACGACCCCTTGCTTTCACAGGCCTTGGGAGGCAGGCCAGTCCTCGCCCACAGACAACCCGCCAACCTTAAGCATATTCTCATCAACAACCACACACCGCACCATAGTAACTCTAACTCAGGAACCAATCCATGCAACAAACCTCGATGCTAACTCTGCCCACATATTTACACCAGCAACATCATCACAGACCTAACCAGATCAGCCACAACATCACCGGTTCATTCACCTGCACGTCCACCAATGTAATATTTGCCATCATGTGCCAGCAATGCCCCTCTGCTATGTACATCAGCCAAACTGGACAATCCCTACGTAAAAGTATTAATGGACACAAGTCAGATATTAGGAATGGCAATATACAAAAATCTGTAGGAGAGCACTTCAACCTCCCTGGACACACAATAGCAGATTTAAAGGTAGCTATCCTGTAGCAAAAAAACTTCAGGACCAGACTCCAAAGAGAAACTGCTGAACTTGAGTTAATTTGCAAATTTGACACCATTCGCTTAGGATTAAACAAAGACTGTGAATGGCTAGCCTACTACAAAAGCAGTTTCTCCTCCCTTGGTTTTCACACCTCAACTGCTAGAAGAAGGCCTCATCCTCCCTGATTGAACTGACCTTGTTATCTCCAGACTGATTCTGGCCTGCATATTTATACCTGCCTCTGGAAATTTCCACCACATTCACCCACAAAAGCTTATGCTCCAATATGTCTGCTAGTTTATAAGGTGCCACAGGACTCTTTGTTGCTTTGTGAAGATGTATGTTAAAGCTTTGGACCTGTAAAGCAGCTCACAGGTGGGGAGACTTTGACAGAGGGACCACCAGGAAGACCAGTTCTTCTTCACGTGCTTGCTCATGTCAATTCCATTGTGTGTGTGCGACAACCGCGCACATGGGCGCGTGCAGAGACTTTTTCCTTATTGGTATCCATAGGGCCGGCTGTGGAGTATTGCGCTCATGCTGCAGTATATCGTGCATCTCCGGCCCTATGCCCTCTCAGTTCCTTCTTACTGCCTGTGGTGGTCAGTCGGAGCACCTTTGTCCCTTGCTTTGCAAGTGGTCAGTGGTTCTCTCCTATCTCAGCCTTGTGCTTCTAACTGTAAATAGTTTAATCATTGTTAGTTAGCCCATAGACTCATAGACTTTAAGGTCAGAAGGGACCATTATGATCATCTAGTCTGACCTCCCGCATGATGCAGGCCACAAAGCTGTCCCAACCCCTTTCCCTTGACTCTGCTGTTGAAGTCCCCAAATCCTGTGGTTTAGAGACTTCATGTAGCAGAGAATCCTCCAGCTAGCGACCCCTGCCCCATGCTGCGGAGGAAGGCGAAAAACCTCCAGGGCCTCTGCCAATCTACCCTGGAGGAAAATTCCTTCCTGACCCCAAATATGGCGATCAGTAGAACCCCGAGCATGTAGGCAAGATTCTCCAGCCAGACCCTCATTGGCCGTTGATACTATTTACCAGCGATGGCACGCTGTTCATTTAACTAAAATCATGTTATCCCATTAAACCATTCCCTCCATAAACTTATCTAGCTTAATCTTAAAGTCAGACAGGTCCTTCGCCCCATCGTTTCCCTCAGAAGGCTGTTCCAATATTTCACCCCTCTGACGGTCAGAAACCTTCGTCTAATTTCAAGCCTAAACTTACCCACGGCCAGTTTATATCCATTCGTTCTCGTGTCCACATTAGTACTGAGCTGAAATAATTCCTCTCCCTCCCTGGTATTTATTCCTCTGATATATTTAAAGAGAGCAATCATATCCCCCCTCAGCCTTCTTTTGGTTAGGCTAAACAACCCAAGCTCCTCGAGTCTCCTTTCATACGACAGGTTTTCCATTCCTCTGATCATCCTAGTGGCCCTTCTCTGTACCCGTTCCAGTTTGAGTTCATCTTTTTTAAACATGGGAGACCAGAACTGCACACAGTACTCCAAATGAGGTCTCACCAGTGCCTTGTACAATGGAAGCAGCACCTCCTATCCCTACTAGATATACCTCGCCTAATGCATCCCAAGACCGCCTTGGCTTTTTTCACCGCCACGTCACATTGTTAGCTGTTAAGTGTCTAGTTAGATAGGGTCCTGGTGGGGACTTTGCCCCAGGCAGGGTATGCTCCAGTTTCCAGATTTCAAGCCTTACTCCACGTGTAACAGGCCTATGCCTGTTAGTGACTCACAAGATAGTTGTCTAAGCTGCCTCAGGGAATCCCACATAAAGGAGTGCTGTCGCATCTGTAAGAACTTTTGTCCTTGGACACAGAGAGAGCGCAACATAAGCTTTAGGGTACTCCTGATGCAGGCTGCCCTGTGCCCAGCTTTGGAGCCGGCACGGCCCGACATGGCACACAGCGCCTCGGCTTCGGTGCACCCCTGGCAACAGGCTCTTCCCGGCACCGATCTGCGGTGCCGAAGAAAAAAACAAAGAAGTCGGCACCAAGCAAGCCCGACCAGGGGGCTCTGGGCAAAAGACCCTGTTCGGGCCTTACGCCCACTCCAGACCTGCAAAAGGGCTTAGCCCCAGGGAGTTCCTCCCACCAAAAGCACCCACCACCAACTCCAGGGAACGGTGGAGGGCCCAAGCCAACGGTGCAGTCAAGGTACACCTGGCAGCCATTTCGGCATTCCACCCTCTGTTTCAAGGCAGGTCGGTCTTCGCCCATCCTATGACAGCGCAGTTCTTGAAAGGTCTGGAGCGCCTCTATGCGCATATCCGGGACCCGGTTTTCCCCCCCTTGAATCTTGTGCTGTCAAGACTCATGGGACCCCCCCTTTGATCCCTTGGCTTCCTGCTCCCTCCTGTTTCTATCACGGAAGGTCTCCTCCTTAGTTGCTATAACTTCGGCCTGTAGGGTATCCGAGATCAGGGCGCTCACGTCGGAACCGCCTTATACGATCATCGATAAGGACGAGGTCCAGCTGCGTCTACTGCGTCAATTAAATGTTTCTCAGTTCCATACTGGCCAATACATATTCTTACTGGTCCTTTGTCCAAAGTCTCATGTAACGGATGGGGAATGCAAGCTGCATACCCTGGACATCAAATGGGCACTGGCCTTCTACATAGATAGAACAAAGCCGTTCCGTAAGTCCACGCAGTTGGTTGTTGCTGTTGCAGACAGGATGAAGGGTCTCCCAGTGTCTGCCCAGAAAATTTTGTCTTGGATCACGGCCTACATCCGTTACTGTTATAAGCTGGCAAAGGTGTCCCTGCCCACGATCGTGACGGCTCACTCGATTAGGGCGCAGCCGTCATCGGCAGTCTTCCTTGCTCAAGTGCTGACCCAGGAAATTTGTTGGGCTGCAACCTGGTCACAGACTCATAGATTTTAAGGTCAGAAGGGACCATTATGATCGTCTAGTCTGATCTCCTGCACAACGCAGACCACAGAATCTCACCCACCCACTCCTGTAATAAACCCCTAACCTATGTCTGAGATATTGAAGTCCTCAAATCATGGTTTGAAGACTTCAATCCTCCAGCAAATGACCCGTGCCCCATGCTGCAGAGGAAGGTGAAAAAACCCCAGGGCCTCTGCCAATCTGCCCTAGAGGAAAATTCCTTCCTGACCCCAAATATGGCAATCAGCTAAACTCTGAGCATGTGGGCAAGACTAACCACCCAGATACCCAGAAAAGAATTCTCTGTAGTAACTCAGATCCCACATCATCTAACATCCCATCACAGACCATTGGGCATATTTACTGCTAATAGTCAAAGATCAATTAATTGCCAAAATTAGGCTATCCCATCATACCATCCCCTCCGTAAACTTATCATGCTTAGTCTTGAAACCAGATATGTCTTTTGCCCCAGAACTTCACTCCTCTCTGATGGTTAGACACCTTCATCTAATTTCAAGTCTAAACTTCCTGATGGCCAGTTTATATCCATTTGTTCTTGTGTCCACATTAGTACTGAGCTTAAATAATTCCTCTCCCTCCCTGGTATTCATCCCTCTGATATATTTATAGAGAGCAATCATATCTCCCCTCAGCCTTCTTTTGGTTAGGCTAAACAAGCCAAGCTCCTTGAGTCTCCTTTCATAAGACAGTTTTTCCATTCCTCGGATCATCCTAGTAGTCCTTCTCTGTACTGTTCCAGTTTGAATTCATCCTTCTTAAACATGGGAGACCAGAACTGCACACAGTATTCCAGATGAGGTATCACCAGTGCCTTGTATAACGGTACTAACACCTCCTTATCTCTACTGGAAATACCTCGCCTGATGCATCCAAAGACCGCATTAGCTTTTTTCACAGCCATATCACATTGGCGGCTCTAAGTCATCCTGTGATCAACCAATACTCCGAGGTCCTTCTCCTCCTCTGTTACTTCCAAGTAATGAGTCCCCAGCTTATAACAAAAATTCTTGTTATTAATCCCTAAATGCATGACCTTACACTTTTCACTATTAAATTTCATCCTGTTACAATTACTCCAGTTTACAAGGTCATCCAGATCTTCCTGTATGATATCCCGGTACTTCTCTGTATTGGCAATACCTCCCAGCTTTGTCTCATCTGCAAACTTTATTAGCACACTCCCACTTTTTGTGCCAAGGTCAGCAATAAAAAGATTAAATAAGATTGGTCCGAAAACTGATCCCTGAGGAACTCCACTAGTAACCTCCCTCCAGCCTGACAGTTCACCTTTCAGTATGACCCATTGTAGTCTCCCCTTTAACCAGTTTCTTATCCACTTTTCAATTTTCATATTGATCCCCGTCTTTTCCAACGTGTCGTCCGTCCACACATTAGCTTCGCACTATGCGCTGACCCAACGAGCTCAAGACGACGCTGATTTTGGCAGAGCAGTGTTCCACTCTGCAAGACTGAATTCCGAGTCCACGTTGGAGGATTCTGCTTGTGAGTCACCTACAGTGGAATCGACATGAGCAAACACTTGAAGAAAAAATGTTTACCCACCTTTTCATAACTGTTGTTCTTTGAGATGTGTTGCTCGTGTTCATTCCTCCTGCCCCTCTGTTGGAGTTGTCAGCAAGAAGGAAGTGAGAGGGCGTAGGGCCAGCAGCGCCTGATATACTGTGGTGTGACCGCAGCACCCCAGAGGGCACCACAGCTGGTCCTATGGATACCACTAAGGCAAAAGTCTCTGACAGCTGCACAAATGGGTGCACACACACCTACAGTGGAATGGACATGAGCAACACATCTTGAAGAATAACAGTTACAAAAAGGTGGGTAACTGTTCTCCCCCCACCCCCCTGGTCTATTGTATAGCTGTTCCTAGATAGGATAGTATCAAGAAATTGCTGTGATGCACTTATTAATTGGTGGTGGTTGTTGGGATAAAACAGAAGTGGGCTTGATGTGCAAGCTTAATTAACAGAAAAACCTCCCTGTCAGAAAATTAACATTTAAAGTTGCTGTTCTCTCCCCTCCCCAGGGTACTGTCAAACAGCTGCTGGTGTTCTCTGAAGCAGAGGGGAATCCCTGCCTGTTGGATGTCTGTGGGAATTTCCTGGCTGTGGGAACGGACTTGGCTCACTTTAAAATCTTTAATCTCTCTCGCAGGTATCATTAAGCATTTACAAGGGTCTGAATCTATAGCTCAGGTTTCTTTCTTTCTTTTCTTTTTTAAATCTTAAGGGAATTTTGTACTGGTGAAAAATACTAGACTGACAACCCTGGAGACTGAATTCATAGAATAGATACGTCAAAGGCAGTGGGAGTGCAGACTTTCTCATGGTGCATGCCCTGTAGAGGTTATCTTGGCCTATTCAGTCCTTGGCTTCTTAAAAAAAAAAAGTATATATATTTTTTACTTTATAGACTCCTGCCAAATTTTGCTGCTCTATCTTCAGTGTTTTCAGGGAGAAGCTGAGGTTAGAAGACCCAGCCTTACCTAGTGAAGTGTATTGCAAGGTCAGTAGTATCTGATAAACTGATGTTGTTTTATACACTCACAAATCACTCTTGTGAAGTTGACCCTTTTGTATTCTCAAGTTCTTCTTCGAGTGCTTGTTCATGTCAATTCCAATCAGGTGTGAGCACCCTACATGCACGACAGCTGGACGATTTTTTCCCCTAGCAGTATCCGCAGGGTCAGTCTGGGTGCCCCCCGGAGTCGCACCTTCATGGCGCCTAGTATAGATCCCTGCTGACCCGACCCCCCCCCCCCAGTTACTTCTTACCACCTATGACGGCTAGCTGGAACTCCATTGCTCTTTCCTCGGCAAGCATGTGCTTCGCAGAATCACCCTTTATGTATATATAGTTAGATTTAGTAGTAGAGTAGTTACACTTAGTGTAGATAGTTTTTCTCATAAGTTTCCTTTGGGGTTTCCCCCTGCCCCTGATGCTTTTCCCTGGCCACTGGGGTATGCCTCAGTCCCCGGGCTTTAAGCTGTGCTCGGACTGCGGCAGGTTTATGCTGAGAAGTGACCTGTACACTTCGTGCTTGAATTGTCTCGGTGAGGGTCACCTTAGGGAGCGTTGTAATATTTGTAGAGGGTTTTGCCCCAGGACCCTTAAAGACAGAGAACAGCGCTTCCGAGTTTTACTTATAGAGGCAGCACGTGGGCCTCAGTTGGAGCCCAGTGCACCGGACCCAGCCCCAAGTGCCGCTTCCTTAGTGCGCAGTGCTCCAGCACCATCGATGTGCAAGCCAGTGCCGAGGAAGGACTCCTCTAGAGACCCTCAGCACCGCCACAGCTCCGCGCACAGATCCCAGATATCTGTGAGGCCCCACTCCCTGGTGCCCCACAAAAAGAAGGCCAATAGAGGGCATTCCCCGACCAAGTCTAAAGACCAGGTGGCCAGCAAGTCCCTGTCAGGCACCCAATCGGTGGGCCTTCTGCTGACTCCTGTCCCAGGAAGGAATCCAATCGAGTCCAGACCCACACTGCTTGCCGGCACCGATTCTTGGCCCAATACGTTCTGTGGGCAAGCCGGCGATGATGGTGGTGATGAGGGTATCATCCCCAGTGTATCGACTCCTGGCACTGGTGGCTCGCTCCGGTCCCCGAGTTGGCATCTCTCGCCAGCATCAAGGGGCTCCGCTCCTCCTTGGTCATCACAATCGGAAACCTCAGTCGGAAGCGGAGTCATCGCATTCCAGTAGGAGCAGAAGCTCTCACTCCTGTTGCAACAGACAGCCTTTCCCAGCACTGTGGCCAGGCCTGTGGCAGGCTCTTCAGTGGCCCTTCTGGACACCCTGGGCCTATCACTAAAGCCAGGAGCAGAGCCAGGATTCCAGATGGGCATTGGTGGCCTCTGCTGCACACGCCTTCCGCATTGGGGATCCTGGCAGGGACCCATCCAGCAGCCATACCGACATCAACCATCTCCGCACTGATTGCGGCGTTGACGAAGGGGGCACCAGTTGCTTCACATCCTTGTCACTGAGCGCGGCTCCAATCCTGGCATTGTCCGTAGCACCGACAGCAGCACTGGTGATCCTTGCCCCACGGGACCCCAATGGGGCCGAGGGCAGGGAGCAGGCTCCAGTACCGGTCACCACCTCATCCTCCTCGTTTCCAGATGAAGCGATGACTGGCTCATCAACCTCTCCAGCCTTAGAGGACAGCAGGGTCCTACAGCAGCTGCTAAGACAGGTGGTCCAGAACCTAAACGTCAAACCGAGGAGGTGGTGGAGGAGGCCGACCCGATGGTCGATAGCCTTTCCCCTCCAGGGCCATCCCATATCGTGTGGCTGCTGATTGCGACCATCAGCGATGCCACTAACACCCAGTGGCAGACCCCATCCTCGTTGCTGCCTACGTGAAAAGGCAAGTGGTATGAACACTTATATACGCACCCCCTGCTGGACTCCCTGATAGGGAATGCGGCCAACCAATGCGAGCACCAGGGCTACCAGAGGCCCTCTCCAAAGAATCGAGAGGCCAAAAACTGGACCACTTCTGGAGGAAAATCTATTCAATGGTGGTGGTTGGGGGGGGGGGGGGGGGCGTATTTGCAGCTCCGTATCGCTAGCCATCAGGCGGTGGTTAGAAGGTACAATTACAATACTTGAGGGACCGTGGAAAAATTTGCAGAACTCCTGCCTATGGACTCTCACACAGAGTTTTCTGCACTAGTAGAGGAGGGCAAATTGATCTCTCGTGCATCCCTGTAGGCAGTCTTAGACACTATGGAAACAGCGTCTCGCACCATGGCTACCGGGGTAGCGTACCTACCGGGGTGGCTATGAGAAGGAGTTTCTGGCTTCAGGTCTCTAGCCTTCCGTACGAGGTACAGCAGACAGTCCAGGACCTCCCTTTTGAGGGTCAGTCTTTGTTCTCTGAGAAGACTGGCTCTCGCCTGCAGAGTCTCAAGGACTCTTGAGCCACCCTGAAATCCCTGGGCCTCCACACCCCTGCCAACCAACAGAGGCACTTTAGACCTCAGCCCCCACTGAGGAATTATCAACCTTAGGGTAAGCAGGAGGGGCACGCAGGAAGAGACCTCATTCCTCCTCTGGGCAGGGGTCTGGCCAGTCTAAACCCTCCTGAGGCCAAAAACAGGCCTTTTGAAGGTGCGCCCTGGGGTGATGCACCAGTGCAAAGACTGGAACCATCCCGCCTTACCTTTTCATCCCGTCTATCCCCTTTCTACCCTGCGTGGGCCCGTATTACATTGGACCGTTGGGTGCTCCACGTGGTAGAGAGGGGATATTCACTTAAATCTTCTGCCTTCCCGCACTTCCACCACCCTTCCCCGTCCCTCTTCAGGGACCCTTCTCATGAGCAGCTCCTTATACAGGAGGTGCTCTCGCTGCTCTTGCTGGGGGCAGTGGAAGAGGTTCCTCAGGAGCAGAAGGGCAAGGGCTTCTATTCCCAGTATTTCCTGACACTGAAAGCCAAGGGCAGGCTCAGGCCCATCCTAAACCTGCAAGAGCTCAACAAGTTTATGAAAAAACTCAAATTCCGCATGGTCTCCTTAGCCTCCATCATCTCTTCCTTGGGTCCAGGAGACTGGTATGCTGCCCTTGACTTGAAGGACGTGTACTTTCATATAGCAATCACACCGTCCCACACAAAATACCTCAGGTGACTGCGTTCCTCCGCAGGTGGCAGGTATAGGTGTTTCTGCACCTCAACAACTGACTGATCAAGGGCCGCTCCAGGATTCAAGTGGAGGTACAAGTCGACTTCATAAGAGCGATGTTTGATGAACTGGGCCTTCTGAATGTGGGGAAATCAACACTGTCCCCGTTCAGCGGATAGAATTTATAGGGATGGTACTGGACTCAACTCAGGCCAGGATGTACCTAAGGGAATCAAGGTTCCGGACCCTGGGTGACATTATTTGGAGTCTCAGGCAGTTTCCCACCACCACAGCAAGGAATTGTCTGAAACTCCTGGGACACATGACCGCTTATATCTATGTGATGCAACATGCAAGGCTCAGATTCCACGACTGGAGCAACTGGCTACCCTCGGTGTATTGACCAGTTCGGGACAGTTTGACAGGGTTGTGACTCTGTGTCATGTGGTCCTCGACTCCCTTCTGTGGTGGCTTTACCCACAGGTGGTGTGTGCAGGGGTCCTCTTCACTAGCCCCCAGCTAATTCTCTCATTGGTTACGGATACTTCAGACCTCAGGAAACAAGGCCTCTGGTCTCAGGCAGAGCTCGCTCTCCACATCAATAGCAGAGAGCAGTACTCCTGGCATGTCACCCTTTCCAAGCCCATTTAAGGGGGGAGATGTGTATCAGTGATGACAGACAACACCACGGTAATGTTTTATATCAACAAACATAGGGTGGCATGCTCCTTTCTCCTGTGCCAGGAAGCCCTCATGCTGTGGGACTTCTGTGTAGAGCATTCGATACACCTGCAAGCATCGTACCTCCCTGGGGTACAGAACGAGTTAGCGGATTATCTCAGCACATCGTTCCATGGCCACGAGTGGTCCCTGGGCCTGGACATCGCAAACTCCATTTTCCAGCAGTGGGGCTTTCCCCGGGTAGACCTCTTTGCCATGCAACACAACAGTTGAGCAGGGGGTTGGACTAGATGACATCCTGAGGTCTCTTCCAACCCTAATCTTCTATGATTCCTGAATCACAGCCCGGGCTCCATAACAGATGCGTTCCTCCTTCCCTGGAGAGACCATCTCTTATACACGTTCCCACCTGTCCCTCTCAAGAAGTTGTGATATTGAAAGCACTTAGGCTTGGGAGTCACCTGATTGGAATGGACATGAACAAGCACTCAAAGAAGAAAAAAGTTACTCACCTTCTCATAACTGTTGTTCTTTGAGATGTGTTGTTCATGTCCATTCCAATACCCACCCTCCTACTCTGCTGTCGGAGTAACTGGCAAGAAGGAACTGAGGGGGGGTTGGGTCAGCAGGGCCCTATATTGAGCATCATGAAGGCACGATTCCTATGGATACTGCTAGGGGAAAAGTCTTCCAGCATTCGTGCATGCAGCGCGTGCACACCTGATTGGAATGGACATGAACAACATATCTCGAAGAACAATGGTTACGAGAAGGTGAGTAACCGATTTTTCTAGGTCTGAGATTTGGGGTCAAGGGTAATGGCTTCAGTGATCGGTTTCAGATGTCACTGCTGCTTCTCCATGAGTTTGAATTCTCAGTGAGGACTTGGACTCATAATCCCAGAGAGCAAGAAATTCATGCACTGTTGTAAGCAACACATATAGTGTATTCAGGGCTTCCGGATCTTCAGTGTTTGATTATTGGAGTAATAATGGAAACAATGAGTATTTCTTTGGGGATAAATGCAGTGTTTTTACTGGAATGGAGTTTGCATGGCTTATCTCTTCCCCTTTCCCCCCACCCCCTAGAGGGAAGGGAAACTTGAAATAATTACCCTTTTGCCCACAATGATTTCCATCCGGGTGACACTGAGTAACAGCATCATGATTTGTCACTGTCATTCACTAGCCAAAGCCTTCTGTGGTAAGGCTGATGGTGGCAAAGTGAGTAGCTTGATACTCTCACATGTAGGAAACCTGGCTTTAGGAACAGAACAGGGCATTTCACAGATATCTCTGAGAACATAAGCAATATTTTTGGGCAGTGCGGGAGGAGTCCACAAAAACTTTCTCATGGTGCTGACTTCAGTCTATAAAGCACTTTGTGGATTGGGTCTTGGATACTTAAGACTATTTCTTTCCCTTTGTACTTAGTACACCTCTACCCCTATATAATGCTGTCCTCGGGAGCCAAAAAATCTTACTGCTTTATAGGTGAAACTGCGTTATATCGAACTTGCTTTGATCCGCCGGAGTGCGCAGCCCCGCCCCGCCGGAGCATTGCTTTACCACGTTATATCAGGTCGCGTTATATCGGGATAGAGGTGTTGTTGAGAACAATTTGGATATTTCTACTGCCAACCTGTAAGTACAAACATAAAAGGAGTAGAGGGTCCTCAACTTTGGAATTAACTTCCTCTATTGAATCAAAAGAGCCGAAGTTTGTTGACCTACAGGGCAGGGCATACCCCCCCTTTTTTGGGGGGGGGACTTTTCCTGAGGTGAAGGGCTTGATTAAGTTCTGAAATGAGTGAGAGTTTAATTAATATTAGTCGTACTGCTATGTTGAAGTGTGCTTCTACTCTGACAAGTGACTGTGTCAAATTTGTACATTTTGACTCCACACTTCTGCTCCCTGTGTGTGTTCAGAACCTTATCTGTTGACAATTAGTGACAAAATAAATTTGAGAACCCTGCAGAACCAAGAGGGTAAGCTGAATTCTGTTCTTTCTTATGTATCATCAGCAGAACAATTTGCAAAACTCCAGTCAGTCAAACCTGTGAAAACCCATTAGCAGCACTGGCATTGCACAGATATCACATAGGGCCTAATTTGAAAACCTTGGGTTTGTGCAGGGTATCACTATGACTTGCAGGGCCTTTATTATTAGTGTTGATGTTGGAAAGTGAAAGAACCTAGCTTAACTCTCAGATGTCAGGCTGAATTTTTAGGGCTGTAAAAAAAACTCATTTACTTGTAAAGTGAGCATATTTGATCTGGAATTAACAAGAGACAATAAATAGAACCCCAGAATGTTATTTTTACATATGAATTCAGAGGCCATGCCTTGTTTTCATTTTATAAATCTAAAAATAAATACTGTCACTCTTGTTAGCTGTGTCCTCTCAGGCACAGAGTGAATGCTGTTACTGTGGCATCTACAGTAGGAAGGATTGATTGGATATAGGGAGAAAGGAGGACAAAACTAGGATCCTTTTAGTTCATGCCTGCGTTATCCACACAGGGCTCTTACAGCACAGCAGCACTTTGATGCACACTGCTGTTCATATGCCTGGAGTCCAAACTGCAAGGCAGTGTAGATGAACCCTTACAACTTTTCTATGTGGAGAATCTGACTAGCATAGCTAAAGTG
This sequence comes from Malaclemys terrapin pileata, assembly GCF_027887155.1. NCBI lineage: Eukaryota > Metazoa > Chordata > Testudines > Emydidae > Malaclemys > Malaclemys terrapin. The sequence continues at coordinate 48,979,982 of NC_071514.1, forward strand.
GAATAATGATTCCACTATAGTTATGCCAGTATAACTTTTAGTTATGCCAGTATAACTTTCTCATGGGGACGCGATAGTTATTCCACTTCAGCTATGCCAGTCAATTTCCCTGTATAGACAAATCCTACTTCTCCTGAAACAGGATGGCAGGATTTTCTTGTTGCAGGTGTTGGAACACTGCAGAACATTTTAAGTTTACTCCTGTTGCGTTTAAGACTCTAAAGAGGAAGCTAGAGTCTGGGACAAAAGGTTAGAAGACCTCAAATATTTGGGTCTTGTGCCCTATTTGATTTGATTATTAAAGGTCTTTTTTCTGAAGTTTGAAAAATATTTTTAACTGTTTTTCAAGCATTGACACTTGGCACCACATGAATCACTATTATCTGTTCCCACAGAGAGGCAAAAGTGCACTGCAGTAGTAAGAACTTGACTGAGCTCTTTCCTGGCCTGGGAGGCATTGCATCGGTTAAGTGCAATGCTAATGGCAACAAAGTCAGCATCCTCGTCAACAAGGTGAGACAGGACTCGCCACATAGCACGCTGGGGTCTGAATGTGACACCAAATGCTAGACTAGCTATAATGCAGAGATATTCATATGGAGATATACCTAGCTCATAGAGCTGGAAGGGACCCTGAAAGGTCATCAAGTTCTGCCCCTGCCTTCACTAGCAGGACCAAGTACTGATTTTTGTCCCAGATCTGTAAATGGCGGCCCCCTCAAGGATTGAACTCATAACCCTGGGTTTAGCAGGCCAATGCTCAAACCACTGAGCTATCCCTCCTGCCTTAACTTCTCTAATATAAACCCACATAGAGCATAGCCAATCTTCAGGAATCAGAATTTCTGCTGTAAGCATTGATAGAAGCACTAAAAGTTTTTGTAGGTCCAAGGGCTCTAGTGTCCCATCGCTGGCCATTGGAGATATTTGCTAATAGAAGTTGCGGATTGGCCATAAGCCATTATAGGAAATCTCATCGTATCATCCCTTTCATAAATATATCAAGCTCATCCTTAAAATGGGTGCCTGCACTACTCCCCTTGGAAGGCTTTTCCAGAACTTCATTCCTCTGATGGTGAGAAACCTTTATCTAATTTCAAGCCTAAACTTATTGATGGCCAATTTATATCCATTTGTTCTTGTGCCAACATTGGCTCTTAACTTAAATCACTCCCTCTTCTCTCTCTCTCTCTCTCTCTCTCTCCCCCCCTGATATTTATCCCTTTGATATATTTATAGAGAGCAATCTTATCTCTCTTCATCCTTTGTTTTGTTAAGGAGCGTGGTTTGTTTAGGCTAAGTCTCCTTTTGTAAGGTAGGTTTTCTATTGCTCTGATCATCCTAGTAGCCTTCTCTGCACCTGTTCCAGTTAGAATTCATCTTTCTTAAACATGGGAGACCAGAATTGCACACAATATTCCAGATCAAGTCTCATCAGTGCCTTGTATAATGGTAACAAACCTTCCCTATCTCTACTGGAAATATCTCGCCTTATGCATCCTAGCATTGCATTAGCCTTTGTCAAGGCTGCATCACATTGGTGGCTCATAGTCATCCTGTGATCGACCAATACACAAGGTCTTTCTCCTCCTCTGTCACTTCCAACTGATACGTCCCCATCTTATAGCAGTAATTCTTGTTGTTAGTCCCTACATGCATGACATTGCACTTTGCACTATTAAATTTCATCCCATTTCTATTACTCTAGTTTTCAAGGTCATCCAAATCTTCTTGAATGATATTCTGATCCTCCTCCATATAGGCAGTACCTCACAACTTTGTATCATTTGCAAATTTTATTAGCACACTCCTGCTTTTTGTGCCAAGGCCATTAATGAAAATGTTAAATAAGATGGTACCAATACTGATCCTTGAGACGCTCCTCTAGTAACCTCTCTCCAGCCTGGCAGTTCACCTTTCAGCATGACCCGTTGTAGTCTTCCCTTTAACCAGTTCCTTACCACCTTTGGATTCTGGTATTAATCCCCATCTTCTCCAAATTAACTAATAATTTCCCATGTGGAACTATATCAAATGCTTTACTTGAAATCCAGGTAGATTAGATCTACTACATTTTCTTTGAGAAGAGATTATGCTGGTCTGGTACAAACTACCTTTTATAAAACTGTGTTGTATTTTATTCCAGTTACTGTTTGCCTCTAGGTCTTTAATTACTCTCTCTTTCAAAATGTGTTCTAAGACCTTGTATACAGTTGAGGTCACACTAACAGGCCTGTAGTTTCCCACATGATTTCCCCTCACCCCCACCCTTTCTTAAGTATAGGTACTATATTTGCAATTCTCCAGTCATAGGGTACAAACCCTGAGTTTACAGATTCATAAAAAATCCTGGCTTTGGGGTTTGCAATTTCTTGTGCCAGTTCCTTTAATATTTTTGGATGGAGATTACCCAGGTTCCCTGATTTGGTCCCATTAAGCTGTTTGAGTTTGGCTTCCGCCTCGTATGTGGTAATTTCTGCTTCCATATCCTTGTTCCTGTTAGCCACCCTGCCACTGCCCTCAAGCTCCTCGTTACCTTTATTAAAAACTGAGGCAAAGTATTCATGTAGGTGTTGGGCCATATCTAGATTATCTTTAATATCCATCCCAACATCAGTGTTGAGCAGTCCCACTTCTTCCATTGTTTTCTTTTTATTTATATATCTAAAGAACCTTTAACTATTGGTTTTAATTTCCTTTGCCAGGTCCAATTCTCTTGGCTTTTGGCAATTCTCACTTTACCCCTACACTTTCCGACCTCCAGGAGATAGCTATCCTTGCTGATCCATTCCTTCTTCCTTGCCTTGTAGGCTTTCTATTAATAATCTATTTGAGACACTTGTTCATCCAGTTGGGTCTGCAATTCTTCCCTACAAATGTTTCTCCTTGCTTGGGATGCAGGCTTCAAATAGTTTCTGGAACTTTGACTTAAATCAGTCCAAGCCTCCTCCACATTCAGATCCTTGAGTTCTTCAGGCCTGTCCACTTCCCTAACTAATTCCCTTAATTTTTTTAAGTTTGCTCTTTTGAAATCAAGGACCCTAGTTGCAGACCTATTTTTGTTTATCCTTCCATTTAGTTTAAATTGAATTAACTTATGATCACTCAAATTAAGGTTGTTCTCTATATCCAGTTCTTCTATGAGGTCCTTGCTACTTACCAATACTAAATCTAAAATGGCATCACCTTTTGTTGGTTCAGTGACTATTTGGTGAAGAAATCTGTTTGGTATCACATCCAGGAATATCTGGGTTTTATGTTTATTAGTAGCACTTGTCCTCCAATCTATATCTGGGAAATTAAAGTCTCCCATAATTGCATAATTCCCAGTAGCTTTTATTTCATTAAAAATATTAGAGGCCTCTCTTCATATCCAAATTGGATCCTGGGGGTTTGTAGCAGCCCCAAGCACTATTCCAGTCTGTTACCGTTTTTCCCATAGTGATTTTGACCTAAACAGATTTCATTTTATCCATTCCATTACTTCTAATTTCTTTACAGTCTTCCTCATAATTAATATACAATGCTAATCCACCACCTCTACCTTTATTTTTCTCTTTTCTTAACAGCACATATCCTTCAATATCTGTATTCCAGTCATAACTACTTTTTACCATGTTTCCATTATCCCTATAATATTTGATTTCACTTACTGCACCAGTAGTTCTAGTTCCTCCATTTTGTTACCCAGACAGCTTGCATTGGTTTACAGACATCTTTCTTGTTTCTGCTTGGCTTCACCCAGATTCCTCACCCAATTAGGTACAGTCATTTTACTGTCAGTATTGCCTATTTGACTGTTATTGTCATTGGTATTGTCACCATCTTTCCTTCTGTCATCTATTCTCCCACCCTCTGTTGTTCCTTTCTCCATTGCTGTATTCCCTTTTACTTGATTTTCCTTCCTCTCAGTATTAGAATCAGGTGTGAATATTACATGAGAATCTCCCAACTGTCTCAGCCGAATTCCTACTTTAAAGCTCTTTTAATCAGTTGTGTAAACATCCATCCTAGAAGTCTATTTCCCTTCCTGCTTAGGTGGACGCCATCCCATGAGAACAATCCTCTGTCTGTTAATGCCTCCCAATAGTGGAATGTCCCAAAGCCCTCTTTATAGCACCATTATTTGAGCCATCTGTTGATCATCATAATCTGGTCTTGTTTTCACTCTCCTCCACTAGGGACAGGTAGAATCCCTCTGAAGATCACCCGAGCGTCCATTTCTTTCAGCACCTTCCCAAGCCTGGCATAGTTTTCCTTGATGTGTCTGAGCAAGAATCTAGCAGTATAGTTTGTTCCCACATGAAAGACAGTCAGTGGATTCTTTCCTGCTCCCATTAGGATCCTCTTCTACCTTAGGACCACATCCCATATCTTAGCTCCTGGCAGACAGCACACCCTTCTGTTCTCCAGATGAGCTCTGGTGACAGGCCTGTCTGTTGTTCTTTGTAGGGAGTCCCCAGTGATGTAGACTTGCTTCTTGTTGTTGGTATGATTGTCCGACCTTCCCTCTTTTTTGTTCTTTCTGGCTGCAAGACTTCTTGTTGTCTGTTCCCACTTGCAATCTTCTGCGAGTTGTCCTCTATCCTCCTGGGTCTCTGAACTCTGGCTAGCTCCATTGTTTCTTCTTGTAGGACTAGCCACTCTTCTCTTCTTTCTTGCTCTCCCATTTTCTGTTACTGCCTGCCTCTCCCCTTCATTTTCCAACTCAGTAAATCTGTTCCTCAGCTCTATTTCTCCTTCACTAGCTGGTCTTTTCCTCTGCTTTATTCTCGTAGTCACATGCTTCCATTGTCCACTTTCTTTATCCAGCAGTCTATCCTCACAGTTCCCTGGTCCAGCATGCATCTGCAATTCATGACGTTTCCTTTCAGCCTCCTCTCTCTCTCTCTCCATCACCTGCTCAAATCTCTTTTGAAACTCAGCCATGGTTTCTAGCTGCAACTCCAAACCTCAGATCTTCTCTTCCATCAGCTCTATCAGGTGGCACTTCATACACACAAAGCACCTTTCCAATACCCTCTCCAGAATAATGTACATCCCCACAACTTCCATATCCAGTCATCTTCACTGTCTTTTCCATTCCTTGGGTCACTACCACTGCTGCCTCTGTAGCTGCCATAGCCTTCCCTACTAAGCTACTGTGAAGAAGGAAAAAAGAATCCCAAAAACCAACCAAAAACACACACCCCCAGCTAAATCCCCCATTCAGACTCCTTTGTTTTCAGGTGTTTGTTGGCTCCTGTACTGTTTGCTTGCCTGTGGGCTGCCTTTATAGGCCAGCTGAATTTTACCTTGCTGGTCTCTTCTACTGCCGGCTCTAACTCTTTCTCTTTTCCCCTTCCATAGGCTGATGAGAATCTTGACTCTAAGATCTGTTTCTATGATATTGAAATGGACACAGTCACACTCTTTGATTTCAAGGCTGGACGAGGGGATGGTGGAGCCGTGCCCTCCTACTCTGGACAAGAACCTGAAAAGTAAGAAAACTTCATTTTGGAAAGTTTGGCTTGTGGCTTTAGGATAGGAATCTAAGGCCTGGTCTACAGTGGGGGGGGGGGGGGGGTATCGATGTAAGATACTCAACTTCAGCTACGGGAGTACCGTAGCTGAAGTCGACATATCTTATTCCAACTTACCTCCCGTCCTTACAGTGTGGGATTGACAGCCGCAGCTCCCCCATCGACTCCGCTACCACCGCTCGCTCCGGTGGAGTTCCGGAATTGACGGGGAGCACGTTCAGGGATGGATCTATCGCGTCTTAACGAGACTTGATATATCGATTCCAGATAAATCGATCGCTACCTGCCGATACGGCGGGTAGTCTGGACGAACCCTAATTTACCAAAACAAGCCATTCCTTGATGCTGGAAGAACTCTGCACAAACTAGCGAGTTGCTCTGCTTTAACTAAATTTATTTTTTTAATTGATTTTACTTAAATCGGGACAAAAACTGTGTATAGATAAATCTTGTTGGGGCTTGCTTTCTCTGCCTTTTAGTGGGATATTTTGTTGATAACCACGTTTATCCCTGTTATTGCATATGTAAATTTGAATAGTAACAGAATTATGGCTGACTAGTGTCTAGAGACTTCACAGTTTATTTTCACAGAACGATTAGACCTCTAAATTCTTGCTGCCCAAGTTTACAGTGGTGAGGAGTGTTGTGAAGATTGCATGCTCAGATCTTAGAGATATTAGTGACTTGTGCCATACACATTGCATTCTCAGAATAGTTATGCCAAGTATGTGGGGACTCATCCACTTCCCCAAGCAGAGCCTAGAGTGTAGGAAGGGAATGGGAGGGCATCCTGGAGATCCTAACAAAGGAAAAGCGTAACATCCAGATCCTCATCAAAATGTTTTCATTTCAGGGAAAAACTTGAATGAAATGCATGCATTTACATCTGTTTAAACTTAATGTTTTGGTTTTCAAACTACACCATCTAGCAATAAGTAATAGGTTAGAAATTTTGGTCACAAGGCAGTGGCATGCAGTGAACCGAGAGTGAGGCTCAGAATATGGTGGAACGATATAGGTCCAGAATTCTATTTAGCCCTTCAGAAATGTACGTTGTGGTTCCTCGCTTGTGCCAAGCCACTTTTGAAATACAGGCTTCTGTCTTCAGCAATCGTTCCAATAGGTATTACAGACAAGCATGCAATTATTGACATCCGCTCTGAAAAATGAGAGGTTCCTAGGAGTGCCCAGCTTATTCGTGAATGCACAGAAGGCAGATTTTGAGTCTCTTAGGTTTTAGTTAGTCATCCAGATAAATACAGCAACAGGGCAAATTTGAGGATGGTGGAAGCTTTAAACTGTAGCATTCTGTTCAGCCTGGCACAGGTCACTGTAAAACTGGAGGATTTGTGTCAGCTGGTATGCAAGTAGAGAAAACACATTGGCATCATCTGACATTTATGCTTTTGGTGTGTAGCATCCTGAAATGAGAGTGAGAGCATCAAACAATTAAAAAAGCAATAATAATAATTAATAAATAACCCACTCTGCTTCCCCCTTCCCTTCCTCCTGAAGGCAACAAAGTCTCTTCCAGTGTCAGTGTTGCAGATTTTTCAGATGCAGCCCAGTGTGGCAGGAGCCATTCAGATTTCAACCTTTTGCCAGGATTCTTTTGCAAGATGTAAGAATGACTAGTGCGCTAAAAACTTAGCAACCCTCCACCCCCCATATTCAGATGCTTCAAATGGGAAAATCTGATACATTGTGGCAGTAAAATCTAAAAACTCCCAATTTTTCACATAAACCATAATCTTGTTTTTGAGCCTAGGGATTAATTGTCATGAGTTAGATTGTGGAGAGACGTGTTAAGGTGTCTTTCTGCTTTGTTTTAAACCCTTTCCCCTCTCATTCTGGGGGCACTGGTAAAGGAGAAAAATAATCACTGCTGAGGCCTCTGTTTTCTCTCTCCCTTTACACGGATACTTAGCATTTAGGGTCATGCTTTGTTTTCAAAGCACCATGCAAACATTAATTAACCCTCACAGGTATTGTGAATCTACCTAGGATTTTATATGGCCCTGATCTTGGTGCTATGTAAATGCCTGAGGTATGCAAGTAAGTGTTAGCTCCCATTTTACAGATGGTGGAAGTGAAGCATAGAAAGTGATTGACTTTCCCAAGGCTGCACAAAACGTCATTGGCAAAGCCATGATAAAAATGCGGGAGTTCCTGGCTTACTGCTCTGTGCTCAGTCCACTAAACTACAACACCTCGCTGTTTTTTTAAAAATGCTGAGTTTAGTACTTGTGAAAAGTGCTAATTTTGACACACCTAGAGAAGTCTCCTATTTGCAGCCTGAGTACTGAGTAAGCAGCTGCAGCAGTGCTGGCTCCCTCATTGTATCTCAACTTCGACATAAAGGAACCACCTCTCTGGATCAGAGGGCAGATCTGACTTCATGGCATGTTCATTCCTTGATCTCTTGGCTCAGATCCCCAATGATGGTACATATTTTGTTTAGTTTTGTGCAAGAGATGTGGTCTCTTTTCCATCAAGAATAGCAACTCATTTTGCACAGGCCACCATACAGCCATCAGATCAGACCTCTTGATTGCTACTGAGCTGGATTTGAACCCGTGACCTAGATGGGTAAGACACTACATGTATGTCTATACTGCAGCTGAGAAGTGTAATTTTCAGTTTGCGTAGACATACCTGCATTAGCTCTGACTGAGGTAACATGCTAAAAATAGCAGTGAGGCCATGGCAGCTCATGCAAATCACCTGAATAAGTACCTAGGGCCTCTGATGGGTTTGTACTCAGGTGGCTAGCCTGAGCCACTACCCATGCCACCACAGCTACACTGCTATTTTTAGCATGCTAGCTCTGAATGAGGTGGCGCATGCATGTCTATCTGAGTGAAGAATTACACCTCCCAGCAGCAGTGTAGATGTATCCTTAGTGTTTGCTGATTGGCTAAATGTTTATCTGCATTTGTGGTATCATTAGCTTTTATACATGGAAATGTTTAATGTTCCTGGTATTAAAAAAAAAAAAAAAAAAACAGGACAAACTAAAAGTGGTGCAGTGTCAGATAGATAATGTGCTAATGAAATGCTGTTTAGGAGGCATTGAAAATTGTGATTTGTACAGTTGATGTTGAAATGCAGTAGGTTTTATATTTGATGAGTAAGTGCAGATAAAGGAGGCTGTTTAACTCTTGTACTTCTGGCAGGATTATTCAATAGAATCATAGAATATTAGGGTTGGAAGAGACCTCAGGAGGTCATCTAGTCCAATCCCCTACTCAAGGCAGGACTAAATCATCCCAGCCAAGGCTTTGTCAAGCCGGGCCTTAAAAACCTCTAAGGATGGAGATTCCTCCACCTCCCTAGGGTAACCCATTCCAGTGCTTCACCACCCTCCTAGTGAAACAGTGTTTCCTAATATCCAACCTAGGCCTCCCCCACTGCAACTTGAGACCATTGCTTCTTGTTCTGTCATTTGCCACCACCGAGAAGAGCCTAGCTCCATCCTCTTTAGAACCCCCCTTCAGGTAGTTGAAGGCTGATATCAAATCCCCCCTCACTCTTCTTTTCTGCAGACTAAATAACCCCAGTTCCCTCAGCCTTTCCTCGGAAGTCATGTGCCCCAGCCCCCTAATCATTTTCGTTGCCCTCCGCTGGACTCTCTCCAATTTGTCTACATCCCTTCTGTAGTGGGGGGGGCCCAAAACTGGACGCAGTACTCCAGGTGTGGCCTCACCAGTGCCGAATAGAGGGGAATAATCACTTCCCTCGATCTACTGGCAGTGCTCCTACTAATACAGCCCAATATGCTGTTGGCCTTCTTGGCAACAAAGGCACACTGCTGACTCATATATCCAGCTTCTCATCCATTATAATCTCCAGGTCCTTTTCTGCAGAACTGCTGCTTAGCCAGTTAGTCCCCAGCCTGTTGCAGTGCGTGGGATTCTTCCTTCCTAAGTGAAAGACTCTGTACTTGTCCTTGTTGAACCTCATCAGATTTCTTATGGCCCAATCCTCCAATTTGTCTAGGTCACTCTTGACCCTATCCCTACCCTCCAGCGTATCTACTTCTCCCCCCAGCTTAGTGTCATCTGCGAACTTGCTGAGGGTGCAGTTCATCCCATCATCAGATCATTAATAAAGATGTTGAACAAGACCGACCCCTGGGGCACTCCGCTTGATACCGGCTGCCAACTAGACATCGAGCCATTGATCACTACCCATTGAGACCAATAATCTAGCCAGCTTTCTATCCACCTTCTAGTCCATTCATCCAATCCATACTTATTGTGACAAAGTTCCTTCCCTGCCTTGGTGGGTCCTGTGCTTCTTGGTGGATTTGCTCGCCTCAGAGATTCACAGCAGCCTCCAGTTTGGCCACTTTTGCTAGTGGCTCAAACCTGCCGTTCACTCAGCTAACCTCATCACTGGCCAGCATGGGGAAAGGGAGGAGAACAGTCCCCGCAGTCTCTGCTGACCCACCTAGTGGGTTGGGGGATAGGCCAGGGACCTTCCCCTCTGGTGGGACCCACAGTCCACGTCACCTCCTCTTGTCTCGAAGTGGGAGTTGGGGGGAACCCGGGCCCGCCCTCTACTCTGGGTTCCAGCCCAGGGCCCTGTGGATTGCAGCTGTCTACAGTGACTCTTGTAACATCTGCGTGACAGCTACAATTCCCTGGGCTACTTCCCCATGGCCTCCTCCCAACACCTTCTTTATCCTCACCACAGGACCTTCCTCCTGATGTCTGGTAACGCTTGTACTTTGCAGTCCTCCAGCAGTACGCCTACTCACTCTCAGCTTCTTGTGCCTCTTACTCCCAGCTTCTCACACACGCCCCTCACTGATTGAAATGAGGTCCTTTTTAAACCAGGTGCCCTGATTAGCCTGCCTGTCTTAATTGATTCTAGCAGCTTCTTAATTGGCTTCAGGTGTCCTAAGTAGCCTGTCTGCCTTAATTTGTTTCAGCAAGTTCCTGATTGTTCTGGAACTGCCCCTGTTACCTTACCCAGGGAAAAGGGACCTGCTTAACCTGGGGCTAATATATCTGCCTTCTATCACTCTCCTGTAGCCATCTGGCCCAACCCTGTCACATTATTTAACCTGCTGGCAAGACTATTGTGGGAGACCATATCAAAAGCTTTGCTAAAGTCAAGATATATCATATCCACAGAGCCAGTTATCTCGTCATAAAAAGCGATCAAGTTGGTCAGGCTTGACTTGCCATTGGTGAATCTATGTTGACTGTTCCTGATCACCTTCCTCTTCTCCAAGTGCTTCAACATGCCGGACCCCAGTAATTTGTACCGGCTTCCACCCCCCCACCCCTCGTCGGCCCTGACAGAGTACACGCCTATGGCTTTGGACAGGTACATGCTCTGGGAGGCCAGCCCCTTCTGTTGGTCGCACTGCTATGACTACAGTCTGTTTTTAGTGTTGCTAGATCAATTAGAAGCCCTAAGGCTTTGTCTGCACACACAAATAGTTAAAGTGGTACAACCCCCCCACCCCTACCATCTCTTGGAGAGGTGAATTAAAAGACTCTTCCGTTGATGGAGGAAGCATCTACACTACAGTGGCACAGCTGCACCAATGTAGCTATGCCACTATATTGGCTGTAGTGTGGACATACTCTTAGACACCTTTATACCCGTATTACTGTGTCCACACTTGGGTTGGACCAGATAACTATTTCCGTTAAAAAACAAACACACACACAATTAGCCCAAAAAGTCACATTGGCATAAAAACTGTGTGTGGAGCGGGTCTCAGGCACCAGGAGGCTTCACATCTGAGGCCTGAAACAAAGCAGCAAACACAGGTGTCAGACCTGCAGGGTGTTCAGTGATTGGTATAATCTGGGTGATGTACTCAGGTCTGACCTAAGAATGGAAGAACTGTGAGATTCCAGCCCAAGCTAGGAATATTGGCTCCCTCTGTGCTGACTTTGTTTGCAAAAAGTTAATCATCATTACCTATCTCCAAGAAGAGGAGATACCAGAGGGAAGATGAGAAGGCAGTCAAACCAAGGCCTGGTCTACACTACGAGTTTAGGTCGACTTTAGCAGCGTTCAATCGAATTAAGCCTGGACACGTTCACACGACGAAGCCCTTTCTTTCGACTTAAAGGGCCCTTTAAACCGGTTTCTTTACACCACCTTCGACGAGGGGATTAGCGATAAAATTGGCCTTTGCGGGTCGGAATTGGGGTAGTGTGGACGGAATTCGACGTTATTGGCCTCCGGGAGCTATCCCACAGTGCTTCATTGTGACCACTCTGGACAGCACTCTCAACTCAGATGCACTGACCAGATAGACAGGAAAAGACCCGCCAACGTTTGAATTTCATTTCCTGTTTGCCCAGCGTGGAGAGCACAGGTGATCACGCAGAGCTCATCAGCACAGGTAACCGTGATGGAGTCCCAGGATCGCAAAAGAGCTCCAGCATGGACCGAACGGGAGGTACAGGATCTGCTCGCCATATGGGGAGATGAATCAGTGCTAGCTGAACTCCGTAGCAGTAAAAGAAATGGCAAAGTATTAGAAAAGGTCTCCAAGGCCATGAAGGACCGAGGCCATAACAGGGACACACAGCAGTGCCGCATGAAAATTAAGGAGCTACGGCAAGCCTACCACAAAGCCAGAGAAGCAAATGGAAGGTCCGGGGCAGAGCCTCAAACTTGCCGCTTCTCCGCTGCATGCCATTCTAGGGGGTGAAGCCACCACTACCCCAACCGTGTGCTATGACTCCCTCACTGGAGAAACACAGAGGGAAGAGGATTCGGGGAACGAGGAAGATGAGGATGGAGGTAATGTAGGTAGCTCACAGCAGCAAGGAAGCGGAGAAACTGGTTTCCCCAACAGCCAGGATATGTTTGTCACCCTGGACCTGGAACCAGTAACCCCCGAACTCACCCAAGACCCTGAAGGCACACAGGGGACCTCTGGTGAGTGTACCTTTGTAAATATTACACATGGTTTAAAAGCAAGCGTGTTTAATGATTAATGACTAATTTGCCCTGGCAATCACGGCCAGTACAGCTACTGGAAAAGTCTGTTAACGTGTATGGGGATGGAGCGGAAATCCTCCAGGGACATCTCCAGAAAGCTCTCCTTCATGTACTCCCAAAGCCTTTGCAAAAGGTTTCTGGGGAGGGCTGCCTTATCCCATCCGCCATGGTAGGACACTTTACCACGCCAGGCCAGTAGCACGTAGTCTGGAATCATTGCATAACAAAGCATGGCAGCGTATGGTCCCGGTGTTTGCTGGCATGCAGACAACATCCATTCCTTATCTCTCTTTGTTATCCTCCGGAGAGTGGTATCATTCACGGTCACCTGGTTGAAATGGGGTGATTTTATTAAGGGGACATTCAGAGGTGCCCGCTCCTGCTCTTCTGAAAAGAAATGTTCCCCGCTGTTAGCCACACGTTGGGGAGAGGGGTGAAGTGATCATCCCAGAGAATTGGGTGTGTGGGGGGGGTGGGAGGTGATTTAGTTGGGTTTGTGCTGCATGTTAACCCGGAAAACACAGCCCCTCCTTTTACATTGAGAACCCATTTTAAATGGCCAACCCAATTCATCCTTGATATGGGAAATGAGGGCGCTGCTGTTTGAAACCATTCCCACATGTTAAGAAGGTTAAAAAAGCCAAAAGACTGTGGCTTACCATGGCTGCCTGCAAGCCGAAATCTGTTGCCTGGCACTGCGTGAGTGATCTCTCATACCAAACCGGCAGGCCCTCACTATAAGAGGAAAAATGTGACCTTGTAACGAAAGTGTACCCATTGTTCTCTAAAAAGTGTCTTTTTTTAACCACCTCTCCCTTCTCCTCCACCAGCTGCAAATGTTTCTCCTTCACAGAGGCTAGTGAACATTAGAAAGAGAAAACGGAGGACGCGGGACGATATGTTCACGGAGCTCCAGATGTCCTCCCACGCTGATAGAGCACAGCAGAATGCGTGGAGGCAGTCCGTGTCAGACATGAGAAAAGCACAGTATGAACGAAAGGAGAAGTGGCGGGCTGAATCACGGGATGAACAGAGCAAGTTGCGGGCTGAAGATGATAGGTGGCGTCAGCTTGCAGACAGAAGGCAAGAGTCGATGCTCCGGCTGCTGGAGCATCAAACTGATATGCTCCAGCATATGGTTGAGCTGCAGGAAAGGCAGCAGGAGCAGAGACCGCCGCTACAGCCCCTGTGTAACCAACAGCCCTCCTCCCCAAGTTCCATAGCTTCCTCACCCAGACGCCCAAGAACATGGTGGGGGGGCCTCCGGCCACCCAGTCACTCCACCCCAGATGATTGCCCAAGCATCAGAAGGCTGGCCTTCAATAAGAGTTAAAGTTTTAAAATGCAGTGTGTCCTTTTCCTTCCCTCCTCCCCCACCCATCCCGGGCTACCTTGGCAATTATCCCCCTAGTTGTGTGAGGAATTAATAAAGAATGCATGAATGTGAAATAACAATGACTTTATTGCCTCTGCAACTGGTGCTGGAAGTGGGGAGGGGAGGGTGAGGTGGTTGGTTTACAGGGAAGTAGAGTGAACCGGGTGGGGAGGGGGGCGCGGAGGGTTCATCAAGGAGAAACAAACAGAAGTTTCACACCGTAGCCTGGCCAGTCACAAAACTCGTTTTCAAAACTTCTCTGATGCGCACCGCACCCTGCTGTGCTCCTCTAACCGCCCTGGTGTCTGGCTGCGCGTAATCAGCGGCCAGGCAATGTGCCTCAACCTTCCATCTGGCCATAAATGTCTCCCCCTTACTCTCACCGATATTGTGGAGCGCACAGCAAGCAGCAATAACAATGGGGATATTCTTTTCGCTGAGGTCTGAGCGAGTCAGTAAGCTGCACCAGCGCGCTTTTAAACGTCCAAATGCACATTCCACCACCATTCGGCACTTGTAGTTGAATAAGTCCTGACTCCTGTCCAGGCTGCCTGTGTACGGCTTCATGAGCCATGGCATTAAGGGGTAGGCTGGGTCCCGAAGGATCACGATAGGCATTTCAACATCCCCAACGGTTACTTTCTGGTCTGGGAAGAAAGTCCCTTCCTCTAGCTTTCGAAACAGAGCAGAGTGCCTGAAGACGCGAGCATCATGTACCTTTCCTGGCCATCCCACGTTGATGTTGGTGAAACGTCCCTTGTGATCCACCAGGGCTTGCAGCAGCATTGAAAAGTACCCCTTGCGGTTTATGTACTCGGTGACTTGGTGCTCCGGTGCCAAGATAGGGATATGGGTTCCGTCTATGGCCCCACCACAGTTTGGGAATCCCATTTCAGCAAAACCATCCACTATTGTCTGCACGTTGCCCAGAGTCACTACCCTTGATATCACCAGGTCTTTCATTGCCCTGGCAACTTGGATCACAGCAGCCCCCACAGTAGATTTGCCCACTCCAAATTGATTCCCGACTGACCGGTAGCTGTCTGGCGTTGCAAGCTTCCACAGGGCTATCACCACTCGCTTCTCAACTGTGACGGCTGCTCTCATCCTGGTATTCTGGCGCTTCAGGGCAGGGGAAAGCAAGTCACAAAGTTCCATGAAAGTGCTCTTCGCCGCGCTGCTATAGCCTCCTCTGCTGATCCGGGTTTCGCCTTGGCATGTCCTGGCTCTGAATATACTCCAGGACAATGCGCATGGTGTTCATAGTGCTCATAATTGTTGCGGTGATCTGAGCGGGCTCCATGATCCCAGTGCTAGCTATGGCGCCTGGTCTGAAAAAAGGCGCGAAACTAGTATCTGACGGACCAGGGGAAGGAGGGAGGGACGGAGGGCCGAGTGACGACATGGCGTACAGGTACAGGGAATTAAAATCAAGAAAGGTGGCTGTGCATCAGGGAGAAACACAAACAACTGTCACACAGAATGGTCCCCCCAAAGATTAAACTGAAAACCCTGGGTTTAGCAGGCCGTTGATTTCACGGAGGGAGGGGAAGCAAATGAATACAGAACAAATCTATTTTTTACATCTTAAGCTGGCAGCTGACGGTGCAGCATGACTGATAGCCTCTGCAGTACTACGACGATGGATACCAGTCGTAATATACCATCTTCTACCAAAAGGCAAGGGGCTGCTGCTGTGTAGCAATGCAGCCCCACGTCTGCCAGCCCCACGTCTGCCAGCACCCAGATCGCCCTCGGCCTCTTCTGGGTGCTTAGCAGACAATACTGGGCGATTGGCAGAAAATAGCATACTACGACTGATAGCCATCATCATCGAGACAGTAGCATTTCTGCCCAGGTGCCCATGATTGACAGCCACTGCAGTTCGACGATGACGGTTGCCAGTCGTAATATACCATCTTCTACCAAAAGGCAAGGGGCTGGTGCAATGCAGCCCTACGGCTGCCAGCACCACGGCTACCAGTCATGCTACACCGTCTACCGCCAAAAGGCAGTTAGCTGCTGCTCCTGTGTAGCAATGCAGTACCACGTCTGCCGGCACCCAGATGACATATGGTGACGGTGAGCTGATCTGAGCAGGCTCCATGCTTGCCGTGGTATGTTGTCTGCACAGGTAACCCAGGTAAAAAGGCGCGAATCTATTGTCTGCCTGTGCTCTGACGGAGGGGGAGGGGCCTGACAACATGTACCCAGAACCCCCTGCGACACTGTTTTGCATCATTCAGGCACTGGGATTTCAACCCAGAATTCCAATGGGCGGCGGAGACTGTGGGAACTGTGGGATAGCTACCCATAGTGCAATGCTCCGGAAGTCGACGCTAGCCTCGGTACTGTGGTTGCGGTCCGCCGACTAGAGCACTTAGAGCATTTTATGTGGACATACACACAATCGGCTGTATACAACCGATTTCTATAAAACCGGCTTCTATAAATTCGACCTAATTTCGTAGTGTAGACATACCCTAAGTCTCTTCCCTTCACTATTAGATTTTACTCCTCGGGGAACATTATGCTAAAAAAATTCAAATTCTGCATCAAAAAATGCAAAATTCTGCATATTTTATTTATCAAAATAATCCAATATAATCATACCAGTTTCACTTATTTTGGTAATTTATTTAAACTACCGTACAGGAAAAAAAAATCACAATAACTGTGCAGCATTTTCTAAACACAAAAGTTAAGTTAAAAATAGTTGGTAACTAAGATCCTGCATTCCAGTTATAATCCCAGATTTTCATTTAAATTACAAAACTTTTATTTTGGTGTTTGGTGTTCTGTAAAGTAGAATGTCACTTTAAATTGCTCGGACTTTCACACAAGAAAGTCATACAGTTTTGCTAATCATTGTCCTGCATTTTTTTAAATGGATAAGTAAAATAGATTCTGAGCTGTAATCTAACCCCATTGTACCTCTCTGGAACAGGAAAAAAGCGAGAAAGCACATAGACCTTCCTAGCTGAGGATTCCATTACTCTCATTTACAATAAGGCTTCTTTACACCACTCTGGCAACGTAAAGGAGCCTTAATTGACCAAGAATGGGAACAATTAACTAACAATGGAAACATTAACAGCCTGCCTGTTTAGTAGTTACATTTCTGCTCTGCCTCAGGGACAGAGCCTGCTTCACGTAGCCCTACATCTCCAAGCCCAGGATGCAGCAACAGTGAAGAGAGCGAGAGAATGAGTCTCTCTCACTCATTCGCAAGTAGGCAGGTGCCCAACCTGACCCCCTTAACATCTCTCTATGGATGCACACATGCATGCCTAGCCTCTCTCCTCCCCCCTGCGGTGGTCTTCTCTCTGCTGATGGCTGCTCCAAGCAGATGCACCCGGGCTGCCACGAAAGGGGCGTGTGTTCCCCACAGATTTCTTTTGCTCCCCCATTTTTCTGCGGGGGAGCCAAAAAATCTGCAGAAGCCAGCAGGAAGAGAACTCTGAAGCCTCATCGGTGTCACTCACCCTCTTCGGACGAAGAGGAAGAGGCATTGGGCCCTTCAAGCCAGTTGCTCTCAGTCAAGCACAGAGGAGCTCCTCCGGTATTGCCAACTGGTTCTTGGCCCCAGGGCTAGTGGCCTCTCCCATGGTAGTTCTGGAACCCCTGGGAGTTTCTGCGGGCACCTGGGACTCTCATACAGTGCTCTGTGTCAGGCGCGTCAGACAGGTGACCGTCTCCGATCCTCCCCTGGTGTCGGACGCGGGGTTGGAGCGCAGTGACCAGGAGCCTCCTACCAGGGTAGAGACTAACCCAGAGGTGGAAGTGGCACCCACTCTTCCCCCAGCCCCTGCCTCATCATCATCATTGTCTGATGAGGCAGTGGCGGGACCATCCCAGTCAGTGCCTCAGGACAATGCTAAGGCACATCAGGAGCTGCTAAATGGGTGGCAGCAAGCCTGGGCTTACAGGTGGAGGAGTTAGCAGAACCCTCCGATGGTCTGTTTGACATCCTGGCCACGGTAGCCCTGTCCAAGGTGTCCCTGCCACAGGATCAGAATATTTGTATATTCACCCTGCCCCAAACTCCTTCGTGGTATCTGTGGTCAACAAGAGAGAGAGACAGGTGCAACCTGGCCCGACTCCCAAAAATAAAGACAGCAAGAGGCTTGACTTGTTTGGGAGGAAGGTTTATTCATGTGCCAGCCTCCAGCTCAGAGTGGTTAAACACCAGACCCTCCTTGGCAGATATGATTTTAATGTTTTTTAAATTGTCAAGTTCGCAGACGCACTGCCCAAGGACTCCAGTTCCTGGCTATACTCGAGGAGGAAAAAATGGTGGCGAGAGCCTCTCTCTGACGTTCCTGGGTTCGTTGGGTGGTGAAGAGGTTTACTTTAGCTACAGCTCCCAGAGTCTCAAGTCTCCCCCTGGGTCTCAACACGTACTGTAGGTAGGACATTCTGAGTTCTCGGAGTTTGTCCTTCCCACATCTCCTGGACTAGGTTGAGGATTCCCTGAGGCCGTCTCCCATATAGGAGCTCTAATGGGGAGAAGTCTGTAGAGGATTGTGGGACTTTCCAACTGGCAAACAGGAGGGGTGGGGGATCAGCTGATCCCAATGGTGGAAGTCTTCTGGCATAAACCTTTTCAGCATCTGCTTCAGGGTTCGTTCAACTAGGCCATCCGTTTGCGGGTGATAAATGGAGGTACAGAGGCTCTTTATTCTCAAAAGCTCACCGACCTGTTTCATCAAGCGGGATGTGAAATTGGTGCCTTGGTCAGTGAGAATATCCTTGGGAACTCCTACTTGAGCAAAGGCTTTCAAAAGTTCCGTGCAATAGTCTTTGCATTGGTGTTATGGAGTGGGATCGCCTCTGGATAGGAAGTCGCATAATCAGCTATCACCAATAGGTGTTTGTATCTGGTGGTACTCTTTTCCAGGGGGCTGACAAGGTCTATCCCAATTCATTCGAAGGGGACATTGATGACAGGGAGAGGGACAGGGGGGCTTTCATCCCCCTTTTGACCTGACTTGGTGGCATTCCAGGTAGGAGTCACAGAAGTTTTTAACTTCTTGATGTATGCCAGGCCAGAAGAAGCGGTCTAAGATCCAAGCGAGAGTTTTCTCCTGTCCAGGGTGGCCTGTGGAGCGGATGGCATGGGCCAATCGCATGACTTCTTGCCGATGCGGCCGAGGGACAAGGAATTGTGAATGGATTTCCCCCATCTGATGGTCCTTTTCCAGCCAATATAATCTTTCCTCTTGGAGCTCAAAGTGGGGATACTGCGTAGCTCAGTGGGGCTCTACAACCTCACCGTTAATCACTGGGAGTTGTTCGTAAGCATGGGTCAAGGTCTCATCCTCCCTCTGGTCCTTCACAAAATCCGTCTCTCAGGTCAGTAACTCCCCTTCCAGGAGCGGGGTTTGTAATGTCTCCTGATTGGGCGGATCTTCCCGCAGCACTCCCTCTTGGTGGGAACCCCCTTCCCTGGGGTCCTGCTCCTCACCTACTCCTGCCAGGGTCATGGGCTGGGATTCCCTGCCTGCCCTGGTTCCCTCGGACGCTTTGTCCGGGCTCCCGGGAACAGGTCTACATCCCCTCAATAGGTCAGAAAAGTGCTTCCAATCCCGACCCAAGATAACAGGGTAGGCTAGGGTTGAGGCTAGCCCTACTACGAGGGGCCTTGTGTTGTCCCCTATGATGACCTCTACCCGGGCAATGGGATAGGGTTTAATATCCCTGTGAATGCATTGCAGGAAGATAGTCTCTCAGGGGGCTTCAGGGTTGAGGACCAGGTCATCCCGGACCAGGGTTTGCCCACACCCAGAGTCTACTAAATCTATTATCTCAGTTCCATTTATTTGTACAGAAACTGTTAATTTTGCTGGGGTGCACTTCCAGGCACGGCTCTCTGCTGTCCATATGTGTCCATAGCTGCACTCCATATAGGGGCATTCCTGATAATGGTGGGCCGAATGCCCACAGGAGAAACAAGCACCCATAGTTAGCCCTGAGACTAAGGGACCTATCTTCCCCCAGGTACTTGGCCCCCTCACCCTTCCTGGCTTCTGGGCAGGGAAGTTGCTTGAGGACCCCAGACTTTATGTTCGGGCTGGGGTTGGAGGGCCTGGGGCTTCTCCTGGGCTCCTAGCCCTGGGCTCAAGGGCAGGCTGGGCCCCTGATAAGTGGGGGGCCTTGGTGAGCACCCAGTCTAGTTTCTGTCTCCCCTGGCTGGCTTCCCCTTTCTGTCGAGGGGCCCCTCTGGAGTCCAGCAATGGCTCAGAAGTGGGGGTGAGAGCCGTCTCAGCTGCCAGATAGTTTTCCGTCAGTCTCACAGCATCAGTAAGTGACTCTTTTTGATGTCTGTGTAGCCAGTCCCTACCCCCTTTCAGGAGGATTTGGGCAAACTGCTCCACTAGGATGAGTTCGGCCACCTCTACTCTGGTCTGCCCTTTGGGCTTTAGCCATCTCCAACATAGGTCTCCCAGTTTCTGGTCGACAATCCGGGGTCGGGCCCCTGGAGAGTCCCTTTCCCCACAGAACCTCTGGCGGAAGGTCTCCTCAGTAATGTCGAGGTAGTCCAAGATGGCTGCTCTGACCTGGGGTTAGTCTTGGGCACTCCCTGTATCCAGTCCCCAGTATGCAGCCTGTGCCGGTCCCATTAAGTAAGGTGCCAGCAGGATGGCCCACTGGTCAGGGGGTCATTGGGCAGCTGTAGCCATCTGCTCAAAGGTTGTCAGAAAAGCCTTGGGGTCGTCTTCAGGGCCCATCTTTGTGAGTTTCATGGCTTGGGCCCGGGCCTGGAACCCCTGGGACTGCATCAATGCTACAACTTGTTGAACTAATCTTTGCTGTTGTTCCTGTTGTTGGGCCCCTAAGTCCCAAACCAGTTGCTGCTGCTGGGCAGCCATTTGCTTTAGGAGTTGTTGCTGCTGCTGCGCCACCTGCTGCTGTTGGTTCTCGGTCATCCATTTCAACAATCGTTCCAACTCCATTGTTGCTGGCTGACCATCCCACGTTGTTCTAAACCAGGCTGTTTGGCCACCTAGGTCAGTCAGTCTCCCCTTCTCTCAGGGGTGAGATCGAATGCCCGCGTTCTCCACCAATTGTAATGGTCTTCACTCAAGGTCTGGTTGGAAAGCGTGGCCTAGTGGTCAGGGCCACAACACAGGACAGCGAAGGGGGTTCTGGAGAGGGGAGTGTAACGATGCTGTCTTTGATGGGACACAACTGAGAGTATCAATTCAGGACCAATTGCTTAGAGCAGGGCAGTTACAGCCCAAAGCTGGAGTTCCTTTACTATTAAGGCACACCAAATCAGCCAAACAGAGAGGACTTATGGTTAGCCAGTGGGGTAAAACCAAAGTCACACAAGCAATTTCCTTAGACACTCCAGTTTCCCAGTATCACCACCAGCAGCTAGTTCTTATGGGGATGAATGGTTATGAACACCAATACCCCAGTAAGAGAGGAAAAAAAGGTTCTCCCGATCCCAAAGGGCCAAGCCCCAGACCCAAGTCAATATACAAATCAGATCTTACCCACAAATCACTCTGATGTCAATTCTTTAGAATCTAAAATCTAAAGGTTTATTCATAAAAAGAAAGATATAGATGAGAGCTAAAATTGATTAAATGGAATCAATTACATACAGTAACGGCAAAGTTCTTGGTTCAGACTTGTAGCAGTGATTAGAAGACACTGCAGGTTCAAATCAAATCTCTGGAGTACATCCACAGCTTGAATCGGTCGTTCAGACCTTCAGTGTAGCAAAGTCCCTCCAGAGGTAAGAAGCAGGATTGAAGACAAAATGGAGGGGTTTCCAGGGCCTTTTATATTCTTTCTTTTGTGGGCGGAAACCTCTTTGTTCTCCTTTGCAAAATCACAGCAACAAGATGGAGTTTGTAGCCACCTGGGCAAGTCACATGTCCATGCATGACTCAGTTTGCAGGCGGCAGCCATTGCTCATATACTACCTTGAACGTCCCAGGAAGACTTCTAATATGTGGATTGGAGTCTCCCAAGGTCCATTGTCAGTTAAGTGTTTCTTGATTGGGCTCTTAATCTGCAAATTCCTTTCTCAAGAAGCTGACGAGATGCTTCACTAATGCTACTTAGAATCAAACACATTGAGATACAGATACATAGGCAATATTCATAATTTCAACTACAAAAATGATACACACATACAGATAGCATAATTATAACCAGCAAATCATAACCTTTTTATAGACCCCTCACACAATAACTTTTGTACAATATTTGCTGCAAATATATAACAGTGGTTGCAACAATGATCTATATGGTCACAGTTTATGTCAATAATGTCACAGGAAGTCTAGGCCCTCCCACTCCACTGGGCTTTGACCCAGGGCCCTTTTAGCTACCAGTAACCTGTCAACCAAGACTACTTAAGGCTGTCCTCCCTGGGCCTCTTCCTCTTGTCTCCCACTCTGGGGTCACCTCAGTCGAAGACCTTCGCCTGATGGGAAAACCCAAAACCCAAGTAGGCCAGAGGGAATCGCCACTGTCCAGTGCCACAGGATACTTCCCTCTCGGTTTGTCTCTGTGGACGGTCCTCCCTTTCCTCCCTGAGGGACCCTTTGGGCAGCTGTGTCAGAGCCTTTAGGTTTCGCTCTGCTCTGCTTTGCTCTGCTCTGCTCTGCTGGAACTGGGCTGCAGGTCTGCTCACCTTCAGTGCTGCTTAGCAAATTAGCAAAATTGACACCTTTCAATTCCTTCAGCAGATGGAGCATTTGCGGCGGAGCAGGGCTGGCTGAGCCCAAAATGAGCCCTTAAGCCCTTGTTGCTCAGTGTGGGGTTTGTACACCCCAGCACAGAGTCCTATCATAACAAGGGCAAGGGCTACAAGTGCCGCCAGGGCCACTAGTCAGGCTCAGCCTTGCAGTCGGGTTTGTCCTGTTTCCCTCAAGGGAACAAACGGGCATTCTGAGGGTGCTCCTGAGGGTGACATGCCAGTCTGCAAACTGGATCCTCCCCCTCTTTGTTTTGCCAACCGCCTTTCTTGTTTCCTCCCTGCTTGGGCCACAATAACTACAGACTGGTGGGCCCTCAGCACTGTGGCAGTGGGGTACGCCCTGCGTTTATTTCTACCCTTCCCTCCCAGCCCCCTTCCCCATCCCTCTTCAGGGACCCTTCTCATGAGCAGCTGCTCGAACAGGAGGTACAGGCCCTTCTACAAGTTGGGGCTGTGGAGGAAGTCCCCACGCATTGAAGGGGAAAAGAGTTCAATTCCCAGTATATTCTCATTCCGAAGGCCAAAGGCGGTCTCCACCCCATTCTAGACCTGTGGGACCTCAACAGATATCTCAAGAAGTTGAAGTTTTGCATGGTTTCCCTAGCCTCCATTACCCCTTCCCTAGATCCAGGAGACTAGTATGTCACCCACGATTTGAAGGATGCCTATTTTCATATATCAATATTCCAAGGGCACAGACATTTTCTGCGTTTCCAGGTGGGGACCACTCACTACCAGTTTATGGTGCTCCCCTTTGGCCTTGCAACAGCATCAAGGGTGTTCACCAAATGCATGTCAGTGGTGGCCGCTTACCCCAAATGTCGGGGTACACAGATCTACCCGTACCTCGAAGACTGTCATAAATATAAAGGGAAGGGTAACCACCTTTCTGTATACAGTACTATAAAATCCCTCCTGGCCAGAGGCACAAAATCCTTTTACCTGTAAAGGGTTAAGAAGCTCAGGTAACCTATCTGGCACCTGACCAAAAGGACCAATAAGGGGACAAGATACTTTCAAATCTGGGGAGGGGGAAAAGGCTTTGTTTTGTCTGTTTTTTGTTCTATCTGTTGTTTGTGCTTGCCGGAGACAGATCAAGAAGGCAAGCAATCCAACTCAGTTAGAATTAATAAGTAATAATAAGGAAATGCATTAGCTTACTTTTATTTTGGCTTGTGATTTTCCTTGTTTAGTGGGAGGTTTATCCCTGGATTTGTAACTTTAAGGTTTTACCTAGAGGGGAGATCCTCTATGTTCTTGAGTCTTTTGTTATTCTGTAAAGTACTTACTATCCTGATTTTACAGGGGTAATTCTTTTACCTTTTATTTAATTAAAATTCTTCTTTTAAGAACCTGATTTTTTTCATTGTTTTAAGATCCAAGGGTTTGGGTCTGTGTTCACCTGTACCAATCGGTGAGGATATATTCTCAAGCCTCCCCAGGAAAGGGAGTTTAGGGGTTTGGGGGAATTATTCTTAAGCCTGCCCAGGAATAGGGGTGTAGGAGCTTAGGGGGATATTTGGGGAAGGTAGGGCTCCAAGTGGCCCTCCCTAAATGTTTGTTTAAATCACTTGGTGATGGCAGCGTTACCTAATCCAAGGTACAAGGAAGGATTTGTGCCTTGGGGAGTTTTTAACCTAAGCTGGTAGAAATAAGCTTAGTGGGTCTTTCATGCGGGTCCCCACATCTGTATCCTAGAGTTCAGAGTGGGGAGGGAACCCTGACAAAGACAGGCTCATCAAGGGCCACTCCAGGTCCCAAGTCCATTGCAGTGTCAAAGTGCTGCAGGACTTGTGCCGAGCTCTGGGCCTGTTGATAAACAAGCAAAAGTAAATGGTAGTTCCGGTCCAGAGGATAGAGTTCATTGGCACGGTGCTAGACTCTACCGAAGCCAGGGTGTTTCTACTACAGGACAGGTTCAACTCAATGTCAAAGCTAATTGCTAACCTCTTCGTGCACCCAATCACCACAGCCAGAGTCTGTCTCAGGATGCTAGGCCACATGGCAATGTGCACCTGCGTGGTCCGCAAGGCTCAAAATGCGGCCCCTCCTGCTGTGGCTGGCAATGGCCTATTCCCCGTCCAGAAATCACCTGGACAGGGTTGTCGCGATCCTGTGCAGCATACTCACCTCCCTAAAGTGGTGGTTTAACCCCAGGAGGGTGATGGCAGGGGTGCTGTTCATGAATCCTCGACCCTCGATCTTGCTGATATCAGATGCCTCAGACCTTGGATGGGGGGCATATATTGTGACAATGTGGAAACCTGGTCCCCGGTGGAGGGTGCACTGCACTTAAATGTCAAAGAGCTCAGTGTCATCCGCCTAGCTTGCAGGGTCTTCCTCCCCAAGTTGTTGGGTCAAGCGGTGCGAGTCCTGACAGACAACACGGCCTCTATGTTCTATGTGAACAGGCAAGAGGGAGCGTGATCATCGGCTCTTTGTCAGGAAGCCATCCATCTGTGGGATTTCTGTATCCAGCATGGAATCCACATGGAAGCGGCACATCTCCCTGGTGTTCACAGCACGCTGGTGGACTGCCTCAGCAAGTCTTTTTGCTCTCACCACAAGTGGGAGCTCCATCCCGAGGTCGCCAGGATGCTCTTCTGCAGGTGGGGAACTCCCTGAGTGGATCTGTTCGCCACCAAACAGAACAGGAAATGTCGGCATTTCTGCTCCCTGAAGGGTCTAGGCGATGCATTTCAGATACATTTCTCCTGTCATGGGTGAGCGATCTGCTGTATGCTTTCCCGCCGATCCCTCTTATCAGCAGAGCCTTGTCAAAGATCAAAAGGGACAAGGCTCGTGTCATCATGGTCGCCCCGGCGTGGCTTCGCCAACACTCGCTCATGGACCTAGGTGTGGCCACTGCCCGAATGCCCGGATCTCCTATCCCAGGACCATGGTTGGCTCCTGCACCCGAATCTCGCCCCACTTCACCTCACAGCTTGGCTGCTGCAAGGCTAAACCCAGAGGAGCAGACTTGCTCCAGTCAGGTGCGGCAAATTCTCTTGGAAAATAGGAAGCCCTCAACTAGAGCTACGCACCTGGCTAAGTGGAAGCCGTTCTCCAGCTGTGCGGTGGAGCATAGTATCTGACCAACCCAGTCGTCTCTCCAATCCATCCTGGATTATCTGCTTCAGTTGAAGAATCAGGGACTCACTTTCTCCTCCATCAAGTCTACTAGGCAGCCATATCGGCATTCCACCCGCATATTCAAGGTCAGTTGGTGTTTTCACATGACAAGACATGACAGTGAGGTTCCTGAAGGGCCTGGAAAGGCTCTTCCCGCTGAACAGGGACCCAGTTCCCCAGTGATATCTCAACCTGGTCCTCTTTTGAGGCTCACCGGGCTGCCCTTTGAGCCTTTGGCCTCATACTTCCTCTCTCATGGAAGGTGGCTTTCCTGGTGGCCATTACCTCAGCGAGGAGGGTCTCCGAACTGCGGGCCCTCACGTCAGAGCCACCATATACTGTTTTTTACGAAGACAAGGTCCACCTGCAGCCCCATCCAGCTTTTCTGCCTAAGGCGGTATCCTCCTTCCATGTCAACCAAGACATCTTCCTCCCGGTGTTCTGTCCTAAACTACACTCCTCCAGTGAGGAGAGGCGGCTACATGCTTTGGATGTTCGGCATGTGCTGACTTTCTATTTGGAACGCACCAGACTTTTCTGCAGATCAGCTGAACTCTTCATAGCAACAGCAGAAAGAATGAAGAGCCTTCCTGTGTCCTCTCAGAGGATCTCAAACTGGATCACCTCTTGCATCCATACCTGCTATGAGCTGGCTCAGGCCCAGCCGCCATCAATTTATGAAAGCCCACTCGACCAGAACGCAAGCGTCCTCGGTGGCCTTCCTAGCCCATGTCCCTATTCAGGACATCTGCAGGGCCACGACATGGTCTTGGCAGCACTCGTTTACCACGCATTACGCCATCACCCAGTAGGCCAGAGATGATGCTGGGTTCAGCAGGGCTGTGTTGCAGTCTACATGTCCATGAATTCCTACCTGCCTCCGGTGGTACTGCTTAGGAGTCACCTAGAATGGAATGGACATGAGCAAGCACTCAAAGAAGAAAAGACGGTTACCTTTTTTCGTAACTGATGTTCTTTGAGATGCGTTGCTCATGTCCATTCCATGACCTGCCCTACTTTCCCACTGTTGGAGTTTACGGCAAAAAGGAGGGTTGGGGGAAGCTGGCGGTGCCCCTTATGCAGCTGCATATGCGTGCCACTCCAGAGCGTGCCAGAGCCGGTCCCCTACGGATACCACTGAGGGAAAAACTTCTGGCACCGGTGCATGTGGTGAGCACACACACCTAGAACGGAATGGACATGAGGAACACATCTTGAACACAAGTTATGAAAAGAGGTAACTGTCTTTTCCTTCTTACCGCCCGTGATGGCTGTTGGAACTCCCTGCTTTGTCTTGGCAATATTCTTATAGTGGTTCTTATACAGTTTGTTTGTTTGTTAGAATAGTTTTTAGTAAGTTTTAGTGTGATAGAGTTAAGAAATCTCTCCGCAACTGGTGAGGTGCCCCTCGCCTTGGTCTCTGGGGTTTAAGCCTTGCTCTTCCTGTGACAAACCTGTGTCCACCAGTGACCCTCACTTGAGCTGTCTCAAGTGTTTGGAAGAGACCCACAGGAATGATCGCTGATAGATCTGTCGGGAGTTTTAACCGGGCACCCAAAAAGACAGGACATCGAGACTAAATAAACTCTTGATGGAGGTAGCACTGAGACCTGCCTCAGAGGTAAGATCTGACTTGGTGCTGCGTACATTGTCATTGGTCTGCAGTGCGCCTCCCACTGGTAGAGGCTGTCAGCACTGTTCCTCCTCACCAGTGCCCAAGAAGAAACATCATAGACACCATGAAAAGAGCTGCTCTCCAGCACCAGGAGGAGATAGGCGAAGAGATTGGGATAGAGCAAGACCCGTGCTGGACCGCTCTCCCTCTCTGGCACCGCGGCAAACACTACCACTGACAGCTATGCACAGCTCTTCTGCCTCTTTGCCAGATGAGGATCTGATGACAAAGGAGCCCACCAGGATTTATTAAAGTGGGTGGTGTCCAACCTGGGCTTGCAGGCTGAAGTCGTCAATTTGCCAACCCGTGGCTTCTTGGACATCTTGGCAGCAACAGCTCCCGCAAAGGTTGGTCTCCCCCAGCATGAGGTGATTATGGAGTCTGTTAAGGCTCTTTGTCAGAACTCAGCCTCCCTCCTGCCCACAGCCAAAAGAACGGAGTGGAAGTATTTTGTAGATGTTAAAGGCTGTGAATTTTTATTTTCACACCCTACCCCTGGGTCACTCATGGTAGCGGCTGCCAATGAGAAGTATCGCTAAGGCCAGGTGGGGTCAACACCGAAAGCAAAAGAACTTAAAAAGTTGGGCCTGCTTGGGTGGAAAGCCTACTCAACAGGCAGGCTTCAACTTTGCATAGCAAACCGGCAAACATTGCTGTGTTGCTATAATTTTAACACGTGGGAAGCAATGAATACATTTAAATATAGGCCTCCCCAGAATAGCCAGCAGGTGTTCTTGACCCTCACGTAGGAGGGCAAGACAGTGGCCAGAGCCTCTCTGCAGGCAGCCCTGGATGCTGCAGATTCTGTGGCCAGATTGATAGCCACAGCCATGTGCATCACCATGCACAGAAGCTACTGGTTGCAGGCATCAGGGTTCCTGCAGGAAGTTCAACAGCCATTATGAGACCTGCCATTTGAGGGACCTGTGATGGGTTGGGTCACAGTAACTCCGTCAAGATTGTCACTCGATGTGCTGGGATATCACTGAGAGCAAACCCCACTACCAGAGGTGGCTTTCCTCCACTCCTGTCTTGCTGAGCTCGACACACCAGTCGGCTACAGCACAGACCAAGAAGTTGGGCCACGCCCCCTGCAGTTCACAGAATTTAGGGGACTGCTCAGGTAACAGGGACTTTCCCAGTTCCCAGTATTCAGTCTTTCCCCAAATGAATCCATTTTACTCTGTATAAAGCTTATACAGGGTAAACTCATAAATTGTCCGCCCTCTATAACACTGATAAAGAGATATGCACTGATCGAGAGATATGTTTGCTCCCCCAGGTATTACTTACTTACTTACTCTGGGTTAATTAATAAGCAAAAGTGATTTTATTAAGTATAAAAAGTAGGATTTAAGTGGTTTCAAGTAATAACAGACAGAACAATGTAAGTTACCAAGCAAAATCAAACAAAACACGCAAGTCTAAGCCTAATACAGTAGGAAACTGAATACCGGTAAATCTCACCCTCAGAGATGTCCCAATAAGCTTCTTTCACAGACTACAGAGTAGTCTCTCTACGCAAAAGAATTAATGGACACAAATCTGACATCAGGACTCATAATACTCAAAAACCAGTGGGAGAACACTTTAACCTGTCTGGTCATTCAATGACAGACCTGCGGGTGGCTATCTTACAACAGAAAAACTTCAAAAACAGACTCCAACGAGAGACTGCTGAGCTGGAATTGCAGACTAGATACAATCAACTTAGGATTGAATAAGGACTGGGAATGGCTGAGCCATTACAAACATTGAATCTATCTCCCCTTGTAAGTATTCTCACACTTCTTATCAAACTGTCTGTACTGGGCTATCTTGATTATCACTTCAAAAGTTTTTTTTCACTTCATTGGCCTCTCGGAGTTGGTAAGACAACTCCCACCTGTTCATGCTCTCTGTATGTGTGTATATATAGCTCCTAAATATATGTTCCATTCTATATGCATCCGAAGAAGTGGGCTGTAGCCCACGAAAGCTTATGCTCTAATAAATTTGTTAGTCTCTAAGGTGCCACAAGTACTCCTGTTCTTTTTTCATAGACTAGACTCCTTCCTAGGCTGGGCCCAATCTTTTTCAGACCAACGTTGTGGCTTATGGCCTGGGTCCAGCAATCACTCACCCCACCCCACCCCACTCGTAGTTACAGACCTTTGTTCCAGTTTCTTTCAGGCATCTCTTTGGGGTGGAGAGGCCATTTCTTGAGCCAGCTGAAGACAAAATGGAGAGTGGCCTTTTATATTCTCTCTCTTGTGGGCGAAAACCCCTTTGTTCTTCTGTGCAAAATGACAGCAACAAGATGGAGTTTGTAGTCACCTGGGCAAGTCACATGTCCATGAATGATTCAGCTTTTTGCAGGCTGATGCCATTGTTTATATGTTAGTTTGAACGTTCCCAGGAAAGCTCAGATGTGGATTGGCGTCTCCCAAAGTCCATTGTCAGTTAAGTGTTTCTTGATTGGGCACTTACTCAGAATAGTCCTTTCCCAAGAAGCTGACCAAATGCTTCACTGATGCTACTTAGAATCAAACATATTGAGATGCAAGTACATAGCCAATATTCAGAACTTCAAATACAAAAATGATACACACATGCAGACAGCATAACCATAACCAGCAAGTTACAACCTTTTCATAGATACCTTACTTGACCTCCTCTGTACAAGATTTGGTGCAACCATAGGACCTTGGTTGCAACCGTCATCTATGTTCATGTCAATAACGTCACAGGACCCTTGATCTTTTCAGAGCAAACAGATGCCAGGCTACATGGCCTAAAAGACTCCAGGCTGACATTACAGTCCCTGGGGCTGCATACTCTGGCACAGCCCAAGAGACTGTATAGGCCAAAACAATATCGGCATTTTTATCTCCAACCACCCTGGCATGACCAGAGGAGGAGAAGAAACAATGGGTTTGGGCGTAGTAGGCTACCTCCACCCTCCTCCACAGGGCCTTCACAGTTAGTTCTGTGTCATTCTGATGAGGTGCTCAAGGGTGACCTATCAATCCCTTTAATCAAGGATCCAGTCATCCCTATCTTTTCCATCCGCATTTCCCATTTCCTCAAAACTTGGGAACAGGTTACTTCAGACCGCTGGGTCTTAAACACCGTGGAGTTTAGAATTCCGTCTAGTTTATTTCTACCCCACCTTTCCACCTACCTTCCCCGTCCCTCTTCAGGGACCCTTCTCATGAGCTTCTGTTAGAGCAAGAAGTGCAATCCCTTCTCCAGATGGGAGCTGTGGAAGATGTTCCACTATAGCTAAGGGGAAAAGGGTTCTAGTCCCACTATTTCCTGATCCCCAAAGCCAAGGGAGGTCTTGGACCAATCCTTGACCTGCGTTGGCTCAACTCCTATCTCAAAAAGTTTAAGTTCCTCTTGGTCTCCTTGGCGTACATCATCCCATCACTGGATCCAAGGGATAGGTATACTGCCCTTGACTCGAAAGATGCATACTTTCATATGCTGATTTTTTTCCAAGGCCACAGAAGATTTCTGAGGTTTGTGGTGAACCAAGGGCATTACCAGTTTGCAGACCTGCCATTCAATCTATCAGCCACCCAGTGAGTCTTCACCAAGTTTATGGCAGTGGTAGCGGTATTTCTGAAGAGAAAAGGAGTCCACATGTTCCTGTACCTTGACGACTAGCTCATTAAGGGCTGGTCTCGAGCGCAAGTGGAGTCCAACATCGTCCTCATACAATTGACCTTCCGGGCATTAGGTCGTCTAATAAATGTGCAGAAGTCGACCCTGACGTGTTCAAAGAATTGAATTCATTGGAGCGGTTCTCGATTTGATGTTGGCAAATGCCAGTCTTCTGGAGGACCTCTTTTGGGCTATCTCAATGATAATAAGCTCCTTACAGTCATAATCGGTCACAACTGTCAGGCATTGCTTGAGCCTACTCGGCCATATGACTTCGTGCACTTACCTAGTTCAATATGCGAGGCTGAAACACAGATCTCTCCAAGCCTGGCTGGCCACAGTGTACTCCCCTTCCAGACATCACCTTAACAGGGCTCTCATGGTGCCTTCTCAAATCCTTGACTCCTTGACATGGGGTTGCACTGTTGGATGGTCTGCAAGGGGGTTCCCTTCGCAAGACTCCAAACCGTCTGTACATCTGGTCTCTAATACCTCTGCACTGGGCTGGGGAGCCCACTTGGGACAACTCAGGACTCGAGGTCTGTGGTCTAAGCAGGAGCTTTCGCTCCATATCAATATCAGGGAACTCAGGGCAGTCCAACTGGCTTGCCAGGCATTCTTGCCCCACATCATGAACAGGCCAGTTTCAGTTCTCACGGACAATACATCAGCCATGTATTACTTGTATTACAAGCAGGGTGGGGCCGAGTCCCATTTATTAGTATGTTTGGCTAGTGTAATAAATAGTGTGACCAGATGTCCTGATTTTATGGGGATAGTCCCGATATTTGGGACTTTTTCTTATATATGCACCTATTACCCCCCCAGCCCTATCCCAATTTTTCACATATGCTATCTGGTCACCCTAGTAATAAATAAAGTGGGGGGATAGCTCTCTTTGATCGACACCCAGCCAGCCAGTTAGCTGTAAAATACCTCTTGGGAGCTGTTCTTTACTTGCTTTACCTGTAAAGGGTTAAAAAGTCCCCCAGGTAAAGAAAAAAAGTGGGCACCTGACCAAAAGAGCCAATGGGAAGATAGAACTTTTTAAAATTGGAAAAGAAACTTTCCCTTTGTCTGTTCTCTCTGGGCCGAAGGGCCACAGCAGCCAAGCCAGGTATGATTATAAGTCATCAGATCATGCCTAGAACTACTTATCTGAACTCCAGTGTGTAAGTAGATCAGAATGTTTAGCTAGATGTGATTAGGGTTATTGCTTATTGGCTTGTGGACTCTTCTGCGATAACCCCAGATGCTTTTGCTTGCTTGTAACCTTTAAGTTGAACCCCAAGAAAGCTATTTTGGGTGCTTGATTTTTGGAATTGCTCTTTTAAAATCTTAGCAAAAGCCTAAGTTCCAGGCTTTGTGATGGTGCACCCCATAAGGCTTCATGGAAATATGCTTGTGAATGTATATCTATGACATAACTGGAATATGATTTATGCTACATACACCATGTAACATATCTCTGTAAAGGTTATGATCTACTGAATCTATTCATCCTATTTGCATGCATGTGCCATTGTTGTATTCGAAGTTATGAATATTGGCTGTGTACTTGCTTGATTTCTAAGTAGCCTTAGTAAAGCATTTGATCAGTTTCGTGAGAAAGGAATGTACAAATTAAGTGCCCAATCAAGAAACACTTAAAGGACAATAAATCCTGGAAAGCTCCAATCCACATAAGAAGTCTATCTGAGGACGTTCAGGGTAGCATGTAAACAATGGCTGCTACCTGTAAAAACTGAGTCATGCATGGACATGTGACTTGCCCATGTGACTCCAAAACTCAATCTTGGAGCTGGACTTTGCATAGGAGAGAGGAGGGGGTCTCCACCCACAAGAGAAAGTCTATTTAAACCCCTGGGAGACCTCTCCATTTGGTCTTCAGCTGGCTAAAGAGAGATTCTCCCCACCCACAAGGATACCTGAAAGAGACTGGAACAAAGGACAGTAACTACAGGGGGTGTGAGTGATTGCTGGACCCAGACTAGAAGGAGACTAGTCTGTAAAAGGAAGCTTACTGGAATTCCTCTGAGGGTGAGGTTTTTATCTGTATTCAGTCTTCTTACCGTATTAGACATAGACTTGCGCATTTTATTTTATTTTGCTTGGTAATTCACTTTGTTCTGTCTGTTACTACTTGGAACCACTTAAATCCTACTTTCTGTATTTAATAAAATCACTTTTTACTTATTAATTAACCCAGAGTATGCATTAATACCTTGGGGGGGGGGGGCAAAAACAGCTGTGCATGTCTCTCTATCAGCGTTATAGAGGGCGAACAATTTGAGTTAAACGGATTTATTTGGGGTTTGGACCCCATTGGGAGTTGGGCATCTGAGTGTTAAAGACAGGAACACTTCTCAAGTTGCTTTCAGTTAAGTCTGCAGCTTTGGGGCACATGGTTCAGACCCTGGGTCTGTGTTGGAGCAGACTGGCATGTTTGGCTCAACAACACAGGGCGCTGGAGTCCCAAGCTGGCAGGGAAAGCAGGGGCAGAAGTAGTCTTGGCACATCAGTTGGCAGCCCTAAGGGGCTTTCTGTGATCCAATCCGTCACAGTATTTTCTTTCTTTTTGTTTTTAGTAAAATTTACCTTTTTTAAGAACAGGATTGGATTTTTGGTGTCCTAAGAGGTTTGTGCATGTTGTTTGATTAGCTGGTAGCCGCAGCTAATTTCCTTTGTTTCCTTTTTCAGCTCTTCCCCGGAAGGTGTGTGTGTGAAAGGGCTTGAGGGCACTCCACAGGGAGGTATTCCCAAGTGCTCCTTCCTGGGTTCAAAGGGACTTTTGTTGCATTTGGGTGGTGGCTGCGTTTACCAAGCCAAGGTCAGAGAAAAGCTGTAACCTTGGGAGTTTAATACAAGCCTGGAGTGGCAAGTATTTATTTTTAAAATCCTTGCGGGCCCCACTTCTGCACTCGGAGTGACAGAGTGGGGATTCAGCCTGACAGCTAGTAACCCAGTACTCCTAAAGAAAAAACACCAGGAGTGAGTATTATACATCTTTCCCAGGGGATTCAATAAATGTGTTGTGAAATAAAATACATAAGAGGACATGTGATATGAAAGTGTTGGGCAAGCTATAAATACTTGAGTAATGTGTCAAACCTGGAACTCTTTGCATTGCTATTATGAGGTTGAACCTAATACAATGAATATTTGTGTTTATTATGATAGTTTATTGTACCTTGACTGCACTTTTAGGAAATTTTAAACATTTATATTATATATATGATGATAGTTTTGGGGCTATCCCATGGTATGTTTCATCCCTCATTTATGTTAATGAATTGAATAAGCAGCCCGGGACATGTTCCACCTGTCTTTACATGTTTGTCCTCCGTTTGATTTTGCAGGAGTGTTACTGAGCATCCAGAACTGCAAGATCGCATCCCTGTTAGCCACTTTTGGGACCATGGTGAACCAAGACTTTTTGTATGTGAAGCAGTCCTTGAACCAAGCCTGCAGTTTCCAGACAAGCAGCAGCGGCAGACAGAGAGCTCAGAAAGCACAGTATGTTTTTTTTCTCTTGCTCTGCTCTGATTTGTTTTTATCCCAGTAATAAACTATTGGTTCTGGCCTTCACTAAATTATCTGTGTAGATACTGTGATCCGGTGCACAGAAGGTAGCAGCCAAACAAACTTTTAAGAGTCCAGTACTTGTGACTTCTATTGGTCATAATACATTTTGTTGTTAGCAGGGGGGTTTGTGACAGGGTCGGTAGCTCACCGCTGTGGCGCCTCCTCCTGGCCGCTTCGGGGAATTAGTTTTGCGCCAGTAGAGCGCCCTCTTTGGGTGGCGTTCTGCCTGTCGTCTCGCCTCTGTGGACTGCACGGACTTGCGTTGCTCCTGACGTCGGCGTCCTCTTCCGGAGCACTGCCCTCCGACAGTGTCCCTCTGTCCAATCACACCCCCTTCCGGGGGGGGGGGGGGGGGGGGGTAAACAACAGCCCCACACCTTCAAGTCCGATCCTCACCATCTAGGATCTGGTGTGGTTCTGACCGGCCGCTCCCTGCGGCCCGTGGCTGTGCGTGGGGTAGCACAGCAAACAAAGGGGGAAAAAGGGGGGGAGGGGACTCAGGCCCGCCCACTACTCTGAGTCCCGGTCCAGAGGCCCTCGTGTGACAGTCTCACTGTCTTCCTTCTCCTTCCTCCTCTGACTATCCCTCTGGACCGCTTCTCCAACAGCCCTTCGCTACGCTAGGCCTCCTCCTCCCAGGCCTGCCGCCTAGCAGGCTATAGAGTAGGGCCTTCTCCCACTCTCTCAGGCTGGCCTGCACTGCGCTGTCCGTGGTGCTGGCCTCCCAGCTCTGGAGACAGACCTTCCCCTCCGAAGGCCTGGGACAGACTGACTGCTCCTGCTCTGGGCAGCCTTTTATATGGCTAAGCCGGGCCCTGATTGGCTGGCTCCAATCTGTCTTCTTATTGGCTCCCAGTAAGCCCTCTCCTGATTGGCCGCGCGTCTACGCAGGCGCCTAGGCCTGCCGCAGCCCAGTCTCTCTAGGTGTGGGGTAATCGCCCCACCACAGGGTTCATGCTGAAAATATTAGAACTCGTGGTAAGAAAATAGGAAAATCTTATGAGCAGGAGG
Organism: Malaclemys terrapin pileata; assembly: GCF_027887155.1. Classification (NCBI taxonomy): domain Eukaryota; kingdom Metazoa; phylum Chordata; order Testudines; family Emydidae; genus Malaclemys; species Malaclemys terrapin. Next base: position 49,015,627 of record NC_071514.1, read on the forward strand.
CTAGTTCAAAATGTTTTTCCTGAAACTACCTAGAGCACTCATATTGTGTTTTTTGTAAGCTCAAATCAGAACAAACAGCCCAGGGTGTTTTAGTTTTGTTTATTCCCACAGAAACTCAAAGATATTGATTTTCATCATGAGATCATTGGGGCTTTTCTGGAGGGTTTGCAGAAGGCTCTAATGCGGCTCTTCATTGCTCATCTGTGGGGGTTTTCCCCCATAAGTATATATAGCTGAGAAAAAACATGAAAAACACTGCAAGTTACAAAGTAAGAGAGAAAGGGACATAACGCTATGAAGGAACCCAAATCTCAGTGTCGCAGGTAGATGTGGGTCTGAACCAATATCTGAAATTTGGGGATATTCAAAATCCAAGCTTGGATCTGGATTAGAATTGTGCAAGTGAGGTCTGTTTATCAGTGGATCAAACCCAAAATCCCAGATCTGAAACACCATTCCATTTTGAAATATGGATCCAAATTTTGTCTCTTGGACCCATCTCTAGTAACGAGATATGTTTACTTAGAATGATAAAGACCCTTCAGTTAAAGTTGAACTACAAAGTACCAAAAAAAAAAAAAGTATTTCCTCTATATTGCTTCTTTGAGACAGCCTTTATACCTCTTTATTGCACTTCCCAGAAATGGCTCTTATCTGCTTTTTTTACATTTTTTTTAAAGTGGTGAATTAATACTAAATGTTGCCAAGATTTAATTTTACCAGAGAGCCTGTCAAATAAATCAAAGGCTCTTCCTTGCTAATGTGCTTGCAGCACTCCTGACTTCACTACCCTGACAATGCTTCCTCCTCATCTGCTCTCTGGTGGGGATCCCTACAATTGTTCCTTGCATCTAAACTGTATAGGTCCATGTTGCCCCTTCCAGACCAGAACCATGCATAATCCTGCCATAATCCTCTCCAGATTAGACATATCAAGCCCTTACATTTCTCTTTGCTGCGTGATCTTGGCAAAATCTTTGGAAAATCTGAATAGTGGGGAAGTGATAGGTGAAGTTTAGGTTGCAGTCTTTTGTGGTATCACATTCTGGTCCTCCGGAGACCTTGTCAAGGTTCTCCAGCCAGGGGCAGCTCTAGGCACCAGCAAAGCAAGCACGTGCTTGGGGCAGCCCATTTGCAGGGGCGGCAGGGATCCAGCATGGGAGCTGAGAACCAACAGGGGGCCCTGGGAGCTGTAGTTCCTTGGTTAGCTCCCTGCCTATAGAGCCAGCCCTGGAGCAGGGAAAGAATTACATTTCCCAGCATTCCCTTGGCCACTACCAACAGGAAAGAGAGGAAGGGAGTGAGGAAGCTGAGACCTCACGCTGCAGCCTGCTTTGAATAGAGAGCTGCACTGTGAAGGGTAGGGATACCATATTTTAACATTCAAAAAATAGGACACTCCCTGGGGAGGGAGGGTAGCCCCCACCCTGCCACCATCCACTCCCTCCAACTGCCCCCCACAGAAACCCCAACCCATCCAACCCCCTTGCTCCCTGTCCCCTGATCATCCCCTCCTGGGACCCCTGCCCCAACTGCCCCCCAGGACTCCACCCCCTATCTAAGCCCCACTGGTCCTTGTCCCCTGATTGCCCCCTCCCAAGACCCCACCCCCTATCTAAGCCTCCCTTCTCCTTGTCCCCAACTGCCCCCTCCTGAGACCCCCCCCCAACTTCCCCCCTAGGACTCCACCCCTTACCTGTCCCCTGACAAACCCCTGGGAGTCCCATGACTATCCAACTGCTGCCTGTCCCCTGACTGCCCCCCGAACCCCTGACCCATCTAACCCCCCTTCTACCTGTCCCTTGACTGCCCCCCGAACCTCCGCCCCATCCAACCCCCCCTGCTCCCTGTCCCTTGACTGCCCCCCCAAACCCGCTACCCCTTCTCCAACCCCCCAGCCCCCTTACCGTGCCACTCAGACCAGCGTGTCTGGCTTCGCGCAGTGCCAGACATGCTGCTGCATACATGCTGCCATGCTCCCCTACGGAGCCACAGCTCCCCCCAGCACCAGCCTTTCAGATTTGAACACCTCAAAATTCAGGAGTGCTCAAGTTCAGTTTGGGCAGCTGTTACTTCATTTCTCCCAAATCAAATATACTGATTCACTGTAACTTGCTGTAGAAAAAGTAGGATAAAATTGAGCAAGAAATGCTTCCCAGTGGTTATTAGGACTGGAATTGCTATTTTCAACAGCCATTGCCTTTTGTTTATTTAAAAGGAAGACAGTGATATTGCATTGGCAAATTCCCCATAAAAAGAAAGAGTGGAACAAAAGAATAATAAAGGCACCTCAACTTTTCCTCATTTATGTAGGACAGTCTTATAATATGCATCCAGATATCCTCCAATCACACAAGCTGAAAATTGTTCCACTTTACTGCAGTTCTGTAACCATATGGGAACCAATCCTGTCTGTGCACATCCAAAATTTCTGCTGAATGACCCTCCCTGGGAGCAAGTAACCAGTGACCCAGGGCTGTAGCGGCAGGAGGGTGCAGTGGGGGGGGGGGGGCGGAGAACCCAGGGCTGGGGTGGCAGGAGGTGGGGGGGGGAGGGCAATGGTGAGGCGTGGGGGGAAGCTCAGAGCTGGGGTGGCAGGGTGTGTGTGGGGGAGAACCCAGGGCTGGGGCAGCGGGGGGTGCGGGTCGGGAGGGTGGGGGGGAAGGCCCAGGGCGGTGTGGCGAGGAGCCCAGGGCTGGGACGGGGGGCAGCCAAAATTTTTTTGCTTGGGGCGGCAAAAAACCTAGAGCCAGCCCTGCTCCAGCAAAGAGAAGGAAATAAAGACTTGATGCTTCTAATATGAAGAAGAAGCAGAACAAAATGTTTAGCGTTTAAATAATTTTGGGTCTTTAAACATAAAGAAGCAGAAAAGGGTCAAATAATATTTAGTTTGAGACCCTCTATTCAGCAAAGCACTTAAACTTGTGTTTAATATTAAACGTGTGAGTGGTTCCACTGACTTCAGTTGGGACTAGATGCTTCAAGTTAAGTGTGTGCTTAAGTGCTTTGCTGAATTAGCAAATAACTCTGATATTGGTGTGATAACCCAAAACAATCTGTGAGCTCCTGCTACTGCTGAGCAGCAATAGTAAACTAACAAATATTGTTCTTCAAACCTACAGGGAGGGTTACTGATCTCCAGGGATATTGTTATGCACACAGAAGGTTAAATAGTAGGCATCTATGTTTTGGTTGCTGAATGACAACTAAAGCCTTAGGCCTTGTCTACACTGAAAAACTTGTCTACGCTTGAAAAAACACCCCGCTGAGCAATACAAGTTTCAACACTGTAAAGTGGCAGTGTAGATTGTGCTGGTAGCTATTCCCCTCGTGGAGATGGTTTTATTATAGCTCTGGGAGAGCTGGAGCCGTGACAACACAGCCACATTAAAGTGGCAGCTTTTTAATGTCGGCTGTGTAGACATACCCTTAGAAAAGAATGTCTGTAGTGAAACATTTTGAGCTTTTAAAATGGCACTAGGAATGATGCTGGATTAAAAATAACTTAAAAGCAGTTGTGAGTATTTCTTTATGCCTATGTTGGGTCTTTAAAACAGAGACTTCTGGAGCAGGAGTGTGCTACTGGGACTTCCCTCTTCAGGGATGGGTAGGCTGGTTTCTGAGAGGCAGAGATGACTGGCCCAATGCAAACATAGTTTAAAGTGTAGAATGACTTGCTGGCCACTTACTGTAGGGAGGAAGCCTGTTGCTCTGCCCTCACCAGCAGGTGTTTGTGTGGTGTTTTTGTTCAAGTGAAGACTCTGCCAATTGAAAATGGAAAATAAAAACAAAACAATATTTTATTTCCCCTTCCAGCCGGATGTTTTAATTATATCATTCTTCAGTACTGAAGAGCATGGCCTTTTGCTTCAGGACAGCTTCCCGTTGCCTTCAACCTACCAGGCTCTTCTGGGCATCGAGGTGCCACATTATTACTTTGCAAAAAAGGTGAGAGATCACAAAGAGGACATCCTTTTCTACTTCTGCCACAACCACATGCTGACACCTTTCTTTGCACTTGAGGCCAGATACAGCCAAATGGAGCTTGGAGTAAGTAGGTGCAGCGCCAATGAAAGTTGTGACAAAGGATATTTCTATACTGCAATAAAAAAAACTGTGACCCGAAATCTCAGAGCTCAGGTCAGTTGACTCAGGCTCACGGGGCTCAGGCTGCAAGACTAAAAATTGCATTGTAGATATTCAGGCTCAGGCTGGAGGCTGGGCTCTGAGACCCTCCCCCTTTGCAGGTTCTTGAAGCCTGCAGCCTTAGCCTTGTGAGCCCGAGTCCTTGGGTCTTTTATCACAGTATGGTCATACCCAAAGATAGTAATAAAATGGATGTATTGACAATGTAATGTAAATTGAACTAATCTGGCATTCCATGGGTGTGCAAAAGGTGAGTGATATACAAGCTAAAGAGATGGAGCAGTTATCAGGAAAACCAACTAACAAAAGTGTAAAATAATCCCGTTTCTACTTTTATTTATGCCTGCACCATCCCTGATACTCTTGGGTGTAAAATTTAACTCTGGCATAAATAGGTGCAGTTCCTATTAACTTCAATAGGAGCTGCAACCTACTTACATCAGGACTGAATTTAGTCCCCACTAAATACCAAATGGGTATAAGTTACACTCATCTTCCACTACCATTGAATGCCTAATTGGTGCAAGTTACACTCAACCACCCTGTAATCAGGGCCGGCTCCAGGGTTTTTGCCGCCCCAAGCAGCCACCCCCACCCCCCCACAAAACAAAAACCAACCAACCAAACAAAAAAGTTGCGATCTGCGGCACTTCAGCAGGAGGTCCTTCGCTCCAAGCGGGAGTGAGGGACCCACTGCCAAATTGCCGCCGAAGAGCCAGATGTGCCGCCCCAAGCACCTGTTTGGTAAGCTGGTGCCTGGAGCCGGTCCTGCCTGTAACTTTTGATAAGTTTGAATGTGGATCCAAACTTTGTGGTTAGCTCCTAATCTCTTAAGAAAAGAGACTACACAAGAAACCTATATCTGGATTGTCTCAAACTTTGGGGAATTTAGAGCCAGAACTTTGCAACCCAAACCTGTTTCTAATAAATAGAATACAATAACCTTTCCAAGCAGAACTGGCTTTTATCTGGATTACATCTAATTTTGTTTTCCCTTTCCATAAATTGCAAGATGGAAAAAAAGAGCTGCTACATTCCAATTCCACCTTATGCATGTTTTTCTTCATGCTCTATGTTTATATTTTACTTTAATTTTTACCTCTCTCTTTCTCCTTCTGTATTGTTTTTTGCTGCCATTAGTTGTTGTTTCGGAGAGGATGTGTCTATAAGCCTGTTGTAAGTATCTATAACTGCCCCCTTCCACAGTCTTCATTTATCTACCTCTTTTCCCCCTCCATTTTTTTTTTCAATCAGTACATTTCTTTTAAAGGCTGAATTACTTGTTATTTATTTACTGACACAGTAAACATATCCTAGTCTTGTGACTATTTTAAACATGGAAAAGTCCATTTGACACAACCAACCTGTCTTAGATCTGGTCTACACTACAGAGTTAGGTCGACATAAGGCAGCTTACATCGACCAAATTATGTCAGGGTCCAGACTATAGTCTTGATCCCACCTATGTAAGTGCCCTGCTACATCGCCATAATAACACCACCTCCATGAAAGGCATAGGGCTTATGTTGGTGTAGTTAGGGCAACTGTGTCTGTGTAGACCCTGCAGGTTACTTGCTTACTCCATGCTGGAGCCGTGAAATTCACAAGAAAGCCCAGCTCACAGCTTGGGCTGTCACCCCGGGGAAGGTGGCGGGGCTCCAGCTGGAGCCCAGCTTCCCCCTGGTCTCTTGGCTCGCTGCTCCCAGACGTGCTACTGCCCAGGCTCCCTGCTCTGAGCTGGGCTGCCCCCCTGGGCTGTGCCTGCTCCACTTACAGCCAGGCTGCCCCCCCCAGTGTCCCCGCTCTGAGCCGGGCTGTGCCCGCCTGGCTCCCTGCTGGGAGGGTGGTCCCAACCCAGCTCCCTGTTCTAAGTCAGATTGCACCCACCCGACTCCCCACTCCCTGCAGGGATCCTGGGTACTGCCCACTCTGCGGGGTCCCGGTTCTCTGCACGGAGCCTAGCTGCACCGAGGCTCCTGGCTCCCCACGGAGAGCCCGTGGGCGGTGGGGGTTCAGCTGGGCAGAGTTGAGAGTCTGGGCTCTCAGCCCCCCACACTGCCCCTCTTAAGTAGAAGTGCTTCTGGTTAGGACGCGCACTCCACCGACAGAAGGAGAGTAGTGTGGACATGAACCACCTTAGTAATTACTATGGTGACTGTAAGTCGACCTAACAATGTCTTTGCCTCTCCTGAACCAGGAATTCCCCAAATTGTATCTAACACTCATTTGCACTGTGGTTTTCATTACTTAGTCTGGCTAATACTTCAGGTGTTTTATTCATTAATATGTGGCTTTAAATGTGCTCTGGCATAGTTTTTAGATTAACTCCCTTAAATATTAACATATGGCTTTTCCCTACACTTCTCTGGCAGTGAAAATGGCTTGAATAGACTGCCTAAATTAGTTAGAATGAGGATGGTTCCGCATCCACGGTGGCTCAGACCAAGATGTTTCATTGTGTTTGGCTTGTGAAAAGTTAATTCTTAAAACCTGAAGAAACTATTTGGTGCTGGTGACACAACAAAGGGATATCTCTTGTTTTGTTCAGAAGAATAGTTAAATTGCCCTGTGGTGGCTCTGAGTGGAGTTGTAATTTAGATCTTACTGAGGCTCCAGGGACTCCAAATTTGCCATTTTTGTGGAATATGGTTGTGAATCTGAGTACTAATAATGGGAACACAGGAGTAAAAAATAAGAGGTTCTGGATAGTTAACTTAAAAAATAAATTCACCATTGGGCAGAGACCAGTCATAGAAACTTTCAGCCTGAAAGGTTTAGAAATGTAGGGGTTATTATAGAAACTATAATGCAACCTTAACTGTAATAGTTACTCCTGCTCCTTCTGGGATACTGTACAAATCTATTATCTCTAACTGATGAAATACAAATGTTGAGCCTCATGACTTATGTGCTTTAGTAATTTTTAGAAACACTCCTTCCTATATTCAAAGGCACTTTGAAAAGTAGTATAGTATTAATTATTCTGACAACTTTAAGAGTTTGACCCTCCTCCCATTTAAGTTTAAGGGAGTTTTGTCATTGACTTCAAGTAGTCATATGGTTAAAATCTTGTAGAAATCTGTATCTGTAGGTCAAGGGAGTGTGTTGAAGCCTGCTTGGCACCTGAGTGATGGTAGTTTTCCTTTCAGCCAGGAGAAGCCGAGAAAGAAGCACAAGTGGAATCTGGCTCAGTACAACTCTCACAAATGGTTGCCAAAAGGCCCATGAGAGATTTCATTGGTCTGGAAGAGTGTGACAAAACTACCCGTGAAGCTATGCTGAACTTCAGCTTCTATCTAACAATTGGGGACATGGATGAGGCCTTCAAATCCATCAAACTCATCAAAAGGTGGGATCTAAATATTTGTAATGACTCATTTAGTGGTGGGATTTATTTTCACTTGAGTCATATGAAGTTTTGTTCCCTTTAGACTTCTTTAATTTTTCCTCCTTCTCTTTGCCCTCATTCACACTCTGTCGTCCTAAACAAGCTGAAACCTTTACCCTTTAGGTATTATATTAACTTTTTCTTTGCTGGTCTTGTACTATACCTGTCATGGTGGTGTCATCCACTGAGAACAATGAAATGTCAGGACATACCTAGTGCATCTAGCAGTACAGCAGATGGGATGTACCTGGCATGGTCAGCAGCAGTCAAATGAACTTCTATGACTGTATGATATTGGACATCTCATCTTCGTACCCATGCTCATGTTAATTTTAATGCTATTAATTGGTAGTGTTGTCAGATGTTGACTGCGTGTGTTCTCTCTGTGTGCTGACCCAGCTCTGCATAGATAGCTGGCACAGCAGACATCAAGCAAACTGCCTAATGACCACAAGATCCGTTTGTGACATTGCACGCTATATGATTTTATGAAAATATGCTAATGAGTATGAATATAATGTAACTGGAATATGCTTCATGCAAAAAGTCTCTTGTAAGGTATCATTACAAAGCTTATAATCTACTGAGTGTGGTCATCCTATTTGTATAAATGTATCACTCTTGTATCTGAAACTAGAAATATGAAATATAACGCTGAGGGCCTATTGTAATTATGCAGTGTGGGCCATTAATGGTGGTTTGGAATCTTGATGGCTCCCATTAACCAGGACAATTGTCTGTAAATGGCTCTGTTTTACTTGTAAGTCTTCCTGTATAGGTGTGTGCTGGCAAGTGGGTAACGAAGTTTTACAGTGACGTGATCATGTCATCTGAACTGGAATCCATCTTTAACCTGGTGTCTTTCCATTTAGAAGGGGGGGGGCGACCAGAGAGACAAAAGATTCCCGCCTGGTGCCAAAGCTATATAAGTGGGTGGAACAGAACAAAGGGGGCGGCCATCATGAGAAATCTCCTAGCTGGAACAAGGGCTATACCAGGGAAAGGATTGTGCCCAGACTAGGAAGGCTTCCAGTCTGTGAAAGAAACTTATTGAAACATCTCTGAGGGTGAGATTTTATCTGTATTCAGTTTTATTACTGTATTAGACATAGACATAGACTTGTTCACAATTCACTTTTTTCTGTCTGTTACTACTTGGAACCATTTAAATCCTACTTTCTGTATTTAATAAAATCACTTTTTACTTATTAATTAACCCAGAGTATGTATTAATACCTGGGTGGATGGGGCAAGCAGCTGTGCATATCTCTCTATCAGAGATAAGCTTTATACAGGGTAAAATGGATTTATTTGGGGTTTGGACCCCATTGGGAGTTGGGCATCTGAGTGTTAAAGACAGGAACACTTCTTAAGTTGCTTTCAGTTAAGTCTGCAGCTTTGGGGCATGTGGTTCAGACCCTGGGTCTGTGTTGGAGCAGACTGGCATGTCTGGCTCAACAAGAGAGAGTGCTGGAGTCCCAAGCTGAGAGGGCAGGGAAAGCAGGGGCAGAAGTAGTCTTGGCACATCAGTTGGCAGCCCCAAGCGGGTTTCTGTGACCCAACCCGTGTCACCGTTAAGTTATGAAGGCACTCAGTGAGTTTTTTTATCAACAAAGCACGGTCCTAATGCCCTGGCTCAATGGTTATAGGTACACTAACACATATATGCCTGTTGCAATGGACTAGCTCAGTTAGGGGGGAGGGATAACTCAGTGGTTTGAACATTGGCCTGCTAAACCCCAGGGTTGTGAGTTCAATCCTTGAGGGGCTATTTAGGGATCTGGGGCAAAAAAAAAAAAAAAAAAATTCAGGGACAGTACTTGGTCCTGCTAGTGAAGGCAGGGGACTGGACTCAATGACCTTTCAAGGTCCTTTCCAGTTCTATGAGAGAGGTATATCTCCATATATTATTAGTGGTGGGACTTTCCACTGTCCCCTAGGCCAGCTAAAGACACACTCTCTGAGACTCCATTTTATACACCGATACAAACAAGTTACATATTGCCCCTCTGACATAGTTAGTTACTGCCCCCTCATGTGGCTTGTTACCACCCATTACCTTGTATATGTTGGCTCAATCAAAACATCTCTATTCATCACACTGTCATCCTGACCTTATCTTTAAGAGAGGTCAATGTGTTCTTGTTATCTTTGGGGGGTGGGGGAGTGTTTGTACCATATTGACTGTCGGGTTGTTCTGGTACCATACTTTTGGAATGTGTTTGTGTGAGTGTCCTGTGCCTAGCCTTTTTTAGGAATGTGTGTGTTTTTTGCAATACCAGCCCTGTTCTTGCCAGGTCCTGTGAGCTTGCAAGCAGGCAGAGCCTGACCTCTGCTAACTTTGCTACTATGTTCTATATCAGCAAAGCTTGACCACTACTTTTGTTCAGGCCTCACACCAGGTCTTGGATACAAGGGCTTATGTCTCAGGCTCCCTTCCTACTATATGTAGATAATTTTATGGTATGTTGAATACATCTAACCTGAATCATGATTCATTACAAAATGGACATTATGAAAATATTAATGTGTGCTGAATGATGCAGTTGTTCAGGCATATTATACAGCTGCACAAGTCAGGACTTAACTACACTTCTTGGTCTGTTAAAAACACTTGGCCTCTGGCCATGGGCCTTTCAATGCACCTGATGGATTCAGATGTCTGGGGTAAACACACACCTTGTCACTTGTTATCACAGTGCACCTCTGATTAAAATAATTAGTTTTCAAATGTTACAAAGGATAGCCATCACTTTTCAAGGACAGATTTGCAAATAAAACATTCTGACCATGTGGATTCTCTTTTGTTAAACAGATAAAACATGATTGATAATGATTGATCTTATTATTTGCCATTCAAATACAAAATACATAATCTAAAGGGAATTGAACATTCACCACTTTATTTATACATTTAAAATAAACACAGTAATACCAAGTATTACAATGTTACTGACCACATAGGTGACTTTTAAATTTTAATATACATATTATAATATAGATATTGCAATATTAGCTGAAATAATATGTCTTAAATATTCCAATACTTTATTTTTAAAAACTGTAATTATAGCACAATTATTTTTAGAAAATACCTTGCTTTTCTGTAAAATAAGTCAGGGAAATGGAAACAAACTTCTGTTGTTTTTTATAAACCGGTATAAGAAAAAAATTATCAGCTTTATAGAACTCTGCTCTCTAGAGCAATGTATTGTGGGGGGCTGAATTCTAGAAGTCCTTGGTTCTAGAGCATCAAGCTCTGTAGAGCGCTACTGATTTTGGGCATCGTGCAGAGTGGCAACTGAGACTGCATTCCTTATTACGTGAGAATTTGGGGGCAGAATAGAACTCAAGAGCCACTTGATGACCACTTTTTAACAAAGTGAAGCAAAATATAAGGGAGACAGTGACAAAGATGAAAAGCAGAGAATTCAGCTGGGAGCAGCATAACAGCCTCAGAGAGAGATTTTATAACGTTCGCAGCTCATAGTCATTCAGTCTTATCAGTGAGTATGATCAAGGTAACATCTTATACTGGAAGTTTTAAAAACATTTCTCATTGCTGCTTGTCCTTTTCTAACTCTTGTATTTAGGGACTTCTGCAGTGTACTTTTTGGCTTGCTGATTTGCTGCCTGATACTACCTGCACATTGTTGACATGAGCCATCATGCTGTATAGCATCACACTTATGTACTAGAGATCTGATCTTGCAAGGTGTTGAATACTTTCAGGTCCCACCAGTTTATTTGGCACTGAGGGGTCTGACCTGCAAGTATCAATTCTTAAATGCCCAGTTCTCAAATTTGGGTGCTCTGATTTGCATTTGTGAGGTAATTATGCTCCCAAGTATCTGCTTTAGGTGCCAGTGTGCCAGCATGTGCAGAATGAACATGCTGACTTAGGCACCCAAGTTTGAAAATTGCATGCCAAGTCTGCGCACTTTGTGGGAAAAGAGAATTTAGTATATTCATTCATAGTAGCCATTTCTGACAAAATAAGTTAATAGTATATTTGGGGGTATGGGCAGGTCACGGTAAAACCTTTTCCCATAGCTATTAACCCACAGTGTAAACAATGGAGTGCACTTTCAGCACAGTGGGTAGGAAGTTTTAGCTGTGTACCTCTCTTTCAATGTTAATGGCACCTCTAGCTGCCTGCAAAATTAACTTAAACACTCCCAAAGTCTCTGTTTTTAAGGACAAAACAGTGTCTGAAAACACACACACTAATTTTTTTACACTCCTATAATTTACAAATGGCTAGAATTATATTACTTGCTTCTGGGGTTATAGATTGTGTTCCATGCTTCAGTGTGGAAGAAATGTTACAGCCAAATTAGATGTTCCTAAAAATTGGATAGGTCAGGCTCACCTTAAAGGAAACATTACCTAAGCCCAAACTATGCTTTTGTAAATTTTGACACCCATGACAAATTTCCTGCTCTGTCAGACTGTTTATCTATTGGGTCCAAAGGAGGCTTCTGAACACAGCTGAGCCCTTGAGCTTGTTACATTATTATTAGGGAGCAAGATAACTTCATTCAAAATAAGGGAAGAATTTAAAGTAGTAGGTTGCCCTTTTCTCACTTTCAGTACCCTGACCACACTCACTCTGTCTCTGCCACAGTTGAAAACTCCTGGCATATGGCTGTAAAGTTCTATCGGGATGCTTGTGCTGACAACCTAATATTTTTCCATTGTACAGTAGAGGAAGAGGGGTGCTGTATTATATATATATATATATATATATATATATATTATGTGTATTATACATATATATAGATAGATGGAGCCCATCCAAATAATAATTGAGGGCCTCTTTACAAAAGAAGTGAGCTTTGTGATGTCCTTCAACACTTAGTTTTAAATTACAGTGTATACTTATAGAAAACAATTCCAATGCAAGTCTCCTCAGAGGACTCTCCCTTTTCAAGCACATGCTCTCAGCATGGTGACTCAACATAGTCATTCTCCAGCCCCCTGCGGAAGTGAGCAGTCAGGGTGCGGCTAATGACAATGACCCGAGGCGCCATGCAGTCCTCCCGCCTGTGAAGGATGTTCCATATGAGGATGGCGGCTGCCAGTGTGGCCAGGAGGCAGGCCCCAATGTTCAGGTAGCAAGACCAGGACAGGTTGGTGTAGGGCCCTATACGGTAGAAAGTTACCAATCCAATGACCAGAACAAAACCTGCAAGCAGAGTGAGAGAGAGACACTTTTTCAAAATGGGTACTTCTCTTGAATTTCTCTAGCACATTTCACCCCAAAGGATCCCACACTGCTTCAGAAATTATACACAGGGATCACTTTACCCAAAAACATGCAGCCTCTCTGGAGTGAAACCCAGGAGGTTTCTAGCAGAGCATAGAAACACTATACAACAGTTTAGGACAGTATAAGGACAGAAAAAGATAAATTATCCAGATGAAACTACAAGAAAAATTTAGGAAAATGGAATGTAATATTCAAGCTTGATTTTGGCCAGGTTTCTGGAGATAACACTTCTAAACTTATTAAATGTGCCATCAGAGGCGCTGCCTTTCTAATGTGGTGGTGGGTGCTTGACACCCCAGCTCTGCCACAGGCCCCGCCCCTGCTCCACCACTTCCCCCAAGCCTCTACCCCCACCCTGCCTCTTCCTGCCCCGTTCTGCCCCCTCCCCTGAGCATGCCCGGCCCTCGCTCCTCCCCCCTCCTTCCCCAGTATTTCCTGCACGGCACGGAACAGCTGATCTGCAGTGGGTGGGAGGCAGTGGGAGAGAAGGGAAGGTGCTGATCGGAGGGGCCGCTGGTGGGCGGGAGGCACTGTGGGGCGGTGGGGCACTGGATGCTGGTGGGTGCTCAGCACCCACCGTATTTTTTAATGTGGGTGCTCCAGCCCTGGAACACCCATGGAGTCAGCGCCTATGTGTGCCATAGATTCTTTAACATCCATATGGTCAGAACCTCATTGTATATCTTGACCAAAAGAGTGGGTACCTGGATTGCCCCCTCCACATCAGGCCTATTTCTTTCCATGCTGATTTAAAATATCCTGTGCCCCACCAATCCTCTTTTGTATGCTTTTTAGTACTTGTATCTCATTGATACTATTGGTGACAAAGGCCTATGATTTTTCATGCCGCCTTTCCTACTCTTCCTGCCAATGCAGCAAGTTGGTATATTGATTAAAAATATGTATAAAGCAACTTCCATCATTGAGAAAACTACATTAATTCAGAAATACATCTTTAAAAGTATTTAAAACAAACCACCCATATAAACTATAAGTAGGTAGAGAAGGTACATAATAGAAAGAATAAAAATATATTGTAGAGAAAGGGAGATGGAGAATATAAGACTATGGGGGACCCCACCATCATGGTGGTAATTAAACTTTTGAAAAAAATGTTTTCAGGTTAAAAGCCGGGAGGGAGGAAAATCGAGGGAGAGCAAGGTCCAGCACCAGTGACAACCAAAGCAAAGTCTTTGGCTATGTCTACACTAGCAAACTTAAAGTGGCGCAGCTGTATCAATGCTGTAAGATTGCTCGTGTAGCTGCTCTATGCCGATGGGAGAGAGCGCTCCTGTCGACATAATAAAAACACCTAAATGAGCAGTGGTAGCTATGTCAGCAGGAGAAACTGTCCCACCAACATAGTGCTGTGCACATGAGTGCTTATGCTTGCAAAACTTATATCAATCAGGCAGTGTTTTGTTCACACCCCTGAGTGACATAAGTTTTGCCAACATAAGTGGTAGTGGTAGTCACCTAATAACCTAAAAGAAAATGGTAAAATCACTCAAAGACTGGTGATGTAAGTGTAATAATAACACTTTGCACTTCTCTAGTGCTTTTCTTTCAAAGATCTCAAAGTGCTTTACAAACAGTAAAGAGTGAAATTCTCACCACACCTCCTGTGAGGCACCATAAGTAGTAAATAATATTCTTCCCATTTCAAACTGAGGAAACTGACAGGTGAAGTGATTTATCTAATCATACAGGAAATCTGTAGTGTAGAGTAAAGGATAGGACTCAAATCTTGTGGCTCCCAGTCTCATGTGTGTTAACAAGACTGCCCTTCCTGAAGGATGCATCAATAATGCAAAATTGCTTTACAGCCCTCTATGCTTCCCTTCCTCTCCTCCCATTTAAAGCTAGTTACCAACTTTTAAGAGAGGTAATTTGTAGATCGACTTAGTTTGACAAGAACTTATACAAAGAGGCAAATATGTCTTGCTTACTAAGTAAAACACAGCTTCCTCTTCTCTCAAACACTTCCTTAACCACCACTATAACAGAAGAAATTAACATGGACAAAAGGACCCCATAATAGAGGAAGACTGAAATAAACAAAGGTCAATAAACAGCCAAAGAGGGATCTACAGATACTATCTCACTAAGTTCATGGGCAAGGAAAAGTCATGCATGAGCCAGTCTTTCCTAAGTTTCCAGTGTCTGCACGCTATCTTTCTGCATTAGCAGCATTGCTTGGAAACAGTGTTATCACAGAAGGTTTGCCTTTCTATTGTATATAAAGTCATCCTAGAAGTGATTGGAGATGCCGTCACTAGATACATATCCCTCACAGGGAGCACTAGTTGGGAGTATATCTCCCAGTGTTAGAAAGTAGCGGGCAACAGCTGTTAAGGTTTTCACTGTGCAAATAAGTTTTATTTTCATTGAAGAGTTTCAGACACTAATTTTTCTCTGGTGCAACTCCACTGAAGTCAGTGGAGTTATATAGAGCATGGATTTGGCCCCATATTTTTTCTAGAGCTTTTAAAAAGGTATTCTTTCAAGTCGATCTGCTTCTAGGTGAGGCAACCCCAGTTTGTCCTTGTTTTCTGTCCTTTCACAATCGCTTCTATGAAATTCTCTGCTCACCTCCACTTTTAACTTAAAACACCTTGTAGACTATGGGGGTGTGAATTGCAATGTTGCACTGTAACTACCTCATGTAGACCCTGCTGTTGGTAGTCCATCACTGACAATTACAATATTGTCACAGTTCTCATCTATGGCTATGCATATGACTCCGAAGTCCGAACCCTGATGCAACCCGGCCACACTGAGGGCATGGGAAATCTGTATTTATGATGTTTGATGATGCAGCTGTGTGGCACTTTTCATGTGCAGCCTGGAGATGAATTTGTCGATTCTGCTCAAACCTGTTACATGCTGATCTTGTCAGAGACCAGTGAGTCCTATTCTGAGCCATTTGCTCAAGTTCTTTGGGATTGATGCCAGCCCATTGGAGACTGCTCTTCAGATTATCTTTTACTCTTAGAGGAATTCTGTGCCAAAAATTAAAAATTCTGCACACAATATTTTTAAATTCTGCATATTTTATTTATCAAAATAACACAATATAATCATACCAGTTTCAATTATTTTTGGTCATTTATTTCAAAATACCTGTCTGCAAGTATGTTTGTAACAATACAGAAAACAAAGAAGATACAGGAAATTTTTTTGACAAATAGATTCCTTACTAGGCATATTAATACAGAACTCTGAGTAATAATTCATTTAAACTACAATACAGAACCGTGTTTCCCGCACCCTTCAGAAGCAGTGCAAAGGCTTGGGGGAGTCAGGGGTAATGGAGAAGCTGAGGGAGAGGGAAGTAAATTGCTGGGAAGGAGCCTCAGTGTGAACTTGGAGGGTTGTTGGGTATGGATGGAAAAAGTATGGAACAGGTTTTTGGGGGGTAGGGAGGGACTGTTAGGGAGCTTCCTCCATGCAGACCCTGGCTGACCCCTAACCTCTCCCCTTCAGTCAGGCACATCTAGCCCTGCCCCCATGTGTCCTTGCACCCCCCTCCACATGTGTCTCCATCCCCACTCAGACACCCACTCCCCCCATCCCCATGTGGCCCAGCATTCCCTTCCCCTGTCCCTATGTGGCTCTGTACCCTCCCCCATTTTCATGTGTTTCTGTGCCCCCACCTAGCCACTCCTCTGTCCCTATGTAGCTCTGCACCCCTTCCCCATCACCATGTGGCCCTGCACCTCCCTCCCCCCGTGGCCCTGTGCCTCCACTCCCATTCAGCACCTGCCCCAATCTGTCCTCCCCCCCCATCAGCCCCTGTCTGATGACACCCGCCCCAGCACCCTACGCTATCTGTCTCCCCAGAGCCCCTGTCTCCTGACCTGGCCTGACAGGCGCTGCTAAGAAGGGAGGCTCTTTCTCTTTCCTAGCTGGCTGGGAGCTGCTGCTGTGTTCTGTTGCCACAGCTCCCTCTGGTGGGCAAAAGGTGGAACTGCAGAAGTTATTTTCTGCTGGAAGCTGCTACTGTTATTGCGCCACAGTGCCCTCTGGTGGGGAAGAAGGCGGAACTGAAGCAACATTTCAGCAGAAGCTTTTTTTCTGCGCAAAAATTTAAAAATATGCACAGGTCATTAATTATGCACGCAATACGCAGAATTCCCCCAGGAGTAATCTTTGAAGCACTTATATGGACGACCCTTCTTTCTTTTGCCCTGACTCAGATCTGTTTTGGAAGATGGTGGTCTTCCATTCTGATGACGTGTCCGGTCCCCTTAAGTTGTGCTCTCAGTAATATTTCCTCAATGCTGGTTGTGTTTGCTCTTTCAAAGACCTTAATATTGGTCACTCTGTCCTGCCAGCGAATGCTCATTATTGAGTGGAGGGAATGAATGTGAATTGCTCAAGCTGTTTAATGTGACATCTATAAAGAGTCCACGTTTCAGATCCATACAGGAAAGATGTTAGAACCACTGCACTATAGATCTTCAATTTGGTGGAGCGACAAATGTTGTGTTGGTTAAGGACTTCTGTTCGGAGTCTGCCAAGGGCCGGCTGGCTTTACTAATTCTGGAGGAAATTTCCTTATCAAGGGAACCATCACTTGAGATGGTACTGCCCAAATACTTGAACTGATCCATATTTTTCAGCTGTGTGCCTTGGATGAAGATGGCTGGCACTGGGGCATTGGAATGAGGTGCTGGGTGGAACAAGACCTCTGTCTTCCTGAGACTGATGGCGAGGCCAAAGATCTGGGATGCTTCAGAAAATCTATCAACGATGACCTGAAGGTCATCATATCTATGAGCCATCAAGGCAAAGTCATCTGCAAAAAGTGCCTCACCGAGAAGTCTCTCCAGTGTCTTGGTCTTAGCATTGAGTCTTTGAAGATCAAAGAGGCAGCCATCGAGTCGATAGCAGATGTATATCCCCTGATCCAAGTCCCTTGTTGCATGGCTGAGAACACAAGCAAAGAACAAGTTGAGCAAATATGCAGCCTTACTTCACTCCATTCAAGATTTCGAACACACCAGAAAATGACTTGCACTGTCATGTGGTCATGGAACAGACAGATGATTTATATGAATCTTCTTGGGCAGCCCAGTTTATGCTGAATAGCCTATAGACCCTTTCTGTTGACTGTATCTAAAGCTTTGGTCAAGTCACTGAAAACTGCATACAGGTCCATGTTCTGCTCTAAGCATTTTTCCTGGACCTGTCTTATGACAAAGATCATGTCCATAGTACTACAACCTGGTCTGAAACCACACTGCACTTCTGGCAGATTCTCCTCAGATATGTTTGCAATGAGTCTGTTCAATAGAATGTGAGGTAGTATTTTCACTGCTGTACAGAGGAGAGCAATGCCTCTATAGTTTCCACAGTCAGCTTTGCTGCCTTTCTTTTGTAACAGTGATACAGTAATAACATCTTTGAAGACTTGTGGCATTTCTTCTTCCTCCCAGATGCTACTCAAGATGTCATGAAACACCTCGATGGCTTTGGGGCCTGCTACTTTATACAGTTCTGCTGGAATACCATCCTTTCCAGAGGCTTTGCCAGAGTTCAGTTGTTTGATGGCTTTCACAATTTCTTCAACTGATGGAGGGAGGTTGAGGGTTTCTTGGGTAAATGATTAAGGACACGCTGATCAACTGTGCATGGTTTATTGAGTAGACTATTGAAGTGCTCAGCCCATCTCTGTACAATTCACTTCTCGTCTTTGATGAGGGTTGTGCCATCTGCCGACTTCAAGGGGGCTATGCCAGTTTTAGATGGTCTGTAGACTGCTTTGAGAGAGTCAAAGAACACCTTTGCTTTTTTGTATCTGCATAATGCTGAACTTATGCAGCTTTCCTCTCCCACCACTCACTCTGCATTCTCCTCAGTTCAGACTGGACCTTGTTCTATAGGTACTTAAACTAATCTTTCTTTGAGATGGAAGTAAATTCATTTTGCCATTCAATAAATGCTTTATGCATGTCACTTAGGAGTTTGGAAATGTTCTCGTTGTTCTCATCAAACCAATCCTGATGCACCTTTATTTATTTATTTATTTATTTTTGCCCCAACACTGATTTAGTTGTGTCAATAATCACGTTTGTCAATAATCACTATCCTAGCAAGCACTGCTCAGTCGCCTAGGATGCTGCCGAACTTTTCCGCTGCCCCGGAGACGGAGCTGAATGGCCACTAATCCCAAGGTCGCCTACGTGCAGGATTGTGGCTACAACTGCCAGTGGTCATTTCCACCTGTCACTTTGCTACGCCCCCATCGCCGCAGGACTTGGATTAATGATATAATGTTAATGATGATAAGGTTTGATAAAATTATGTTAATAGGATGAGAGTTGTGAGAAAACCTGTGCAGGAAATTTTTGAGTGAGAAAGCCGTTGCACAGAGGCAGTCCCACTCTCTCTGCCACAGAAGCCAGATTCCAGCGGCACGAAGAATCGTTACGGCTGGGGACTTCCTTAGCTGCAGTTGGTGACCGGGACATCTTCAATGCCTTGTCATGCTCTCCGTACCCCCCAGCATGTTGCTGAACCGCCTGTCATGGCCGTTGAATCACAAATTAATTTCCTTTGCCCAGTCTGCCAGAACAGTCTTTGCATGCTAGAGAAAGGCAGTTTCCCTATTTCGCCAAGGGTAAAAGACCCTTTGGCTACCCTGTTAGGATGAACTGAAAGGTACTTACATCAAGTTAATGTACTCCTGGTTGAAGTGGGACTGTGTTAAGGTGAACTAGGTATCTTTTAGTTTATGCTGGCAGGGTCTGCAGAGGGCAGTTATACCCAATAGTTTATGGTGTTCTGCAGCTCACACCCCCATAGTCTGCATGGTGGAGCCATGTAGACAAACCTATAGTTAAGATCATTCAAGCTATGTCTTTATTTTAATTTCCAGTCTTCTCTCTCGTTTGGGGTACAAAATGACAATCACTTGATGGCTTTATTCCCCTAAAGATTTTGAGATCCAGCCTGCAGTGGACTTTTTGCATAGTGATCAGCACACTCAGAATGCTGACTTCATCAGAATAACTGTTTCACCTCTAAGTTTATCTATGAAGAAAACCTTGTAAAGACCCCAGCCAGTATTCTTTGTGCACTCAAAACTCCCATTGAAGTTGATGGGAATTGTTTGGTGTGCACAGAATGCCACATGGAACTCTAAAATTGTAATAAACTAGGTTTGCAATACAGATTTTTAAAAAATAGATACTTAATAGCTTTAATCTCCCCTTTTTGTAATACCTTTTTGGATTGCTTTTGATTCTCTGCTGACTTTGGTGTTTATTAGTTTATTGTTACTTTTGCTTTTAAGGCTTTATTTAAAGGCATTTTTTGTTAATAATAATTTTTTGTTAATAATAATGGCACACAGGAAGGCTGTGGCAGCCAGAAATTAAAACCACATTGCTTTAGTCCCCCAGTCTAATGCTTTAACCACAAGCCTCATTTTCCTCTGAATTCAGTGATGTTACTCCTGACATATACTGATGTGAGGAAGGAAAATCAGGTCCATTATTATTTGTGGAACGCATGCCTCATTTTTTTTAAACTGACCTCTTAGAGGTTGATTTACCTGTCTGTAAAATGGAGATGATAATTCTTTCTTTTTCCCACCCTTTGTTTGTTATGTCTATTAAAACTGTAAACTCTTTGGGGGGAGGGACTGTCTCTTAGTATGAGTTTATACAGTTCTAGCTTAATTGGGTTCTCATCTCAGTTGGGGCCTGTACACGCTACTGTAATACACATAAGACCTGAAATTATTTTAACTGATGTTTGTAAGCTAGACTAGAATTAAGTTTGTTGGTGTTCCTTTTAAGTAGGAAGAACATTGGGCCTAAACTACTTGATAGTGTGCCTTTATAAGTAAATAAAAAGTACCATTATATATGTTTATAATACTTAAGGCCAGATTCTGTGGGTGGGGGCATATTGGTTCAGGAAGCCCTTTCCCTTCCTTTCAGCCCGGAACAGGGCTAACCAGAACCTGCTGCTTATGCTTGCCTAGATGCTCTTGGGCATGAGAAGGCAGGGCCATGGTCTAACCAATCCAGCAGAAGATTGGTGCTGACACCAGGAAGTATATGCTAGATGCGGCTCCTCAAAGGTTACACCACATGGTTCCCTTAGTAACCCTGGATGCTTCCAGGAACTGCCACTCATGCAATACACCTCCCGCTGCTGTAATGCCCTCTCTTTAATAGGCAGCAGGTTTAAAACAAACAAAAGGAAATATTTCTTCACACAACGCATAGTCAACCTGTGGAACTCTTTGCCAAAGGATGTTGTGAAGGCCAAGGCAACAGCAGGATTCAAAAAAGAACTAGATAAACTCATGAAGGATATGTCCATCAACGGCTATTAGCCAAGTTGGGCAGGGATGGTGTCCCTAGCCTCTGTTTGCCAGAAGCTGGGAATGGGCAACAGGGGATGGATCACTTGATGATTACCTGTTCTGTTCAGTATCAGAGGGGTAGCCGTGTTAGTCTGAATCTGTAAAAAGCAACAGAGGGTCCTGTGGCACCTTTGAGACTAACAGAAGTACTGGGAGCATAAGCTTTCGTGGGTAAGAACCTCACTTCTTCAGATGCAAGACTGCATCTGAAGAAGTGAGGTTCTTACCCGCGAAAGCTTATGCTCCCAGTACTTCTGTTAGTCTCAAAGGTGCCACAGGACCCTCTGTTGCTGTTCTGTTCAGTCTCTCTGAAGCATCTGGCATTGGCCACTGTCGGAAGACAGGATACTAGGCTAGATGGACCTTTGGTCTGACCCAGTATAGCCATTCTTATATTCTTACATTCTCTCTCCTCCTCACATGGCTGTGGCTTCTAAAATTGTGGTAGAACCTTGCATGTTTACAGTACTACACACATTGTAGCAGTAGCTATTTCTCAGCGATTTAAATACTTCATTGTAAGACTGAAAACACTACTCCAAAGGGAATCAAGAAGAAAACACAGTTAACTGTATTGTGCTAAGCTCCTCTAAATATGCTTGCATCTGCAATAGGAAGTAGTGCACCATGATATATCATCTGTCTCGCCCAATTTATAAATATGAAGGAGGCATTACTGCAATAAATTCTGCTACTCCTGATGTAGCCATGTGGCTTGATCAACTTCAGGTGAAATTGTAGTTGCTGCTCTACACCAGTCATACAAAAGAAGAAGAAGAAGAAGAAAAAGATCAATCTTGTAAGCTTTTTTCCTTTCTGTACAAAGGATGCATAGATTATGAGTTGCCTGTTTTGCCGATATGTCACAAGGCGACATGCTGTACAAGTTAAGGTTCATAAGTTAACCAACAGTTTCACCCAGCGAATGCATGATAGACTTTGAAATGCTGATTAGAGATCAGGGCCACACAAGACAATGAGTGCCCTGGAAGTATCAGAATTATCCTGGCATCTATCTCCCTTGCTGTTCTGGTGCCTTGTAATAAGTGAATCACTGAGTTGTCTGGCTGGTCTTAATCAGTTTTTCCTTGAATAGATAATGCACAGAGTTGGTGATGATGGGCTTGATACAAAGACCGTTGAAGTCAGTAGTAGTCTTTCCATTGACTTCACTAAGTTTTAGATCATTGCTTATATGGGCAGCAATAACCTGCCTCTACTGTAACTTTAGATAAAATATATCACAATAAATAATTCTAGTCTGAGTATAGCAGCTGCATAACTTCCAATCATTGCTTTGTGTGTAGTGGCTTCTTCAGTATGCCAGTGTATCTATGGTACTGTTATGTCTAATGTGTGGAAATGCTGTGTGATTAGCACTTCCAGTTTCCTGACCTAAAATGAGATCCATTGGTACAAACCTGCTGGGGAAAATACCTACAGGTTTACTGGCATTTGTGAGTGCTGCATTCCCCAGACACACACTTCATCCTGTGCCTTGATCAGTTACACACAGGAAAGTGGCAATAGTCTGTTTACATTGCTTTATGGAACTTCAGAAAGGTAAAGAAATGCCTTAAGCATATTTCCCACTATGTAAACTTACTTCCAAACTCAAATCTATATTATTCTATTACCTGTCATTTTTTCTTCTATCTTTGAGATCACTTAGGGCAAGTTAGAATACTAAATTGGTATGCAGCTCTGGGCTAGACCAGCAGTCTTTGTGAGCACCTCTGTTCCATTTTGTGGAGTGATTATTCATCAGGAAAAAAGACTAAGGCTTCCTCACAGTGCTTAAAATAAAACTATTTTGGTTAGCAGGACTGTTTCCCTTCACAGGCCCTTTGCCTGAACCCTGGTTCAGACCAGCAGCTAATCATATGACAGCCTTTTCTCTTCTCGCAGTTTCATGCCAGGTTCTGAATGGGAAGGAGTCTGGAGATGGGGAGCTCAGAAAATGATTCTTACTTGGCAAAGAGCATAAGTGAGTCATAGGAGCTATTGAAGAGTAAAAACTGTCTGGTCAGTACAGTCTACCACAGGCTACACAGGAACTGACATTTAAGAGCAGAGAAAAGTGTGATGTAGGAAGAGCAAGGAATATTATTTGAGAGAGATCTTACAGTTCACTGTTTCTAACCTCTGTGAATTAGTTTAGGGTGAGTGAGTTGAGAGAGCTTTAAAATCAAATTTTTATGGTAAGTATTTGACAGGCTGAGTTACAGCATCCTCAATCAACAGTAATAGTCACCAAGGTAACCAGAAACTGATGTTAGGCTTACAGATGTGGGAGTTCAGCAGCAGAAGTGTGAAGAGAGATCATACTCAGTGAGAGATACTGTGGCGCATACTAGGAGGCTTCATTGTCACTGTACAGAAGTCAAGACAACTTTGTACTGCAGGGAATAGTACTATTCCAAAGACTAGATATTTCTTGAAGCAAAGAGCCCCATAGTTTATTGGAGCAGTTTGATCCTGCACACTGGATATCTCTTGTTTGCTTGTTATTACACCAATGAGAATGTGTGCCAGCCAAGATTTGTCTGAAACATCTGGTACATCTCTACCCCGATATAACGCGACCCGATATAACACGAATTCGGATATAACACAGTAAAGCAGTGCTCCGGGGAGGCGGGGTTGTGCACTCCAGCAGATCAAAGCAAGTTCGATATAACGCGGTTTCACCTATAACGCGGTAAGATTTTTTGGCTCCCGAGGACAGCGTTATATCGAGGTAGAGGTGTATGTCTGTTCACTAAATCACAGTGCTAAATTCATCATGCTCACCTTGTAGCAGCCTGGCCTTTGGGGAAGGTATTCACCCTTGTGGGAAGGTAGGGTTTTTTGCTGGGGAAGGACTGCTTTGCTTTCTGCTGGGCCTCTACTGGAGCATCATATCTGTGGGAAAGGCTATTCTGTAATCATTTGATGAGGGGTGTTCTAGGATGGGACCGAGAGTACTATCTGGTTATGTGCATACTGTGTGCTTTGCTGCTGTGCAAAATACTGTTGCACCATAATGCTGAAGTAAAGTGCACCCATTTGTTTAACCGAAAGGCATATTTCTGGAATTTGATGCATTTGGTATAATAAAGTAACTGGAATAGAACATTGTCATAGTATCAGTGTCTCCTGCTTTGATTAATAATAGCTTTTGCCTTCACTAAACCTTTGGCAATATTCTAGTCTATTGACCTTTTTTGATGAATATTGTTGAATATTTATTGTTTCGCTCATAACTTCCTTTAGAAGGAATTCTAGTAAAAGCGGGGGCTGGGATTCTGCCTTCCCTTATAGTGGTATGTAGCTTGCGGTTAATGCCCTTGTCATCAGTGGAATATGTTGATGCGAAACCAGTGTGAGAACAGAGTCTGACCCAGTATCAGGATTATTGAAAATGCTCTTTTAATCAGATTTTTTTAAAAAATAATTGTTTTAATATTGGAACTAAAACTATTCCCACTACTTTAAAATGACTGTAGTATCTTTGCGTTTTTTAAAAAAGATATTTCTTTCATACTGATAAACAGAGGATCAGAACTGTTTCAGTGTTTCAGTAAAACACCTGACAGGTGTATTGGGGCAGAGATGTAATGAGAAGTGTGAAGGAATAAGGGCATTGAGCATAAGTCACGTTCCATCCTTTTGGGGGGGGGGGGGGGTTTAAAAATTATATACAGTGTTTCATTTAATTCTGTTCCCTAGTCCTCAGAAGTATTGGGTTTATAGGCATCTTGATAGAAGTCTGCTTTAAGGATGGACTTGAGGGAAGCGAGGATGGAAGCAGATATTAGGCTGATTAGAGCCATATAAGTACTTGGATGGGTATTGCACATCAGTCATGGAAGGGTTCCAGGAGTAAGGCATGACACGGATGAAGGCATGGAGATGAGTGG
Organism: Malaclemys terrapin pileata; assembly: GCF_027887155.1. Lineage (NCBI taxonomy): Eukaryota > Metazoa > Chordata > Testudines > Emydidae > Malaclemys > Malaclemys terrapin. Next base: position 49,040,718 of record NC_071514.1, read on the forward strand.
AAGGACGAGAAGTGAACAGTTAGTTGCATGATTGATATCTTCATCTTTGTTCGGTGATGACTGTTCTGTTCTGTACTGCATTAAGATGTATGTAGGTTAATGGTATAGAAGTTAGAAATAGAGAATCCCATTAGCTCATCCATTCTATCTCCCTGCCAATGCACAATCGTCCCTACTCTGTATTGTGGGACTAGAGTGAACAGTATGTCTGCAGGGGTGTCTCCATCGGTTACCACTAAAAGACACAAGGTGTCAGCCAAAAGACACAAGGTGCAGACAGTTAGAAATCAAGGCTTGAAATTCAAGGGAAAGGTGTAATAAGGTGTTTGGCTATAAATGGCAAGCCAAGCAGAGACAGAAGGCTTCTTATTGTCTTCAGTATAGGGGCTGGACATTTATATGGATCTCAAGAATATCCAGAGTGATCGTAATTTAATAAGAAAAAAAATTAAACCTCATGTTTACAGTTTAAGCCAATCTCTTACTATTGGGGTATGTCTATGCTGCATTGTAAACCCAGGCTCTGACTCAGATTTAAGCTCAACCCTGCCCTACTGTCCATGCACAAAGCTTTCTGAGTCAGGTCAATAAGCCCTCAAGACCTGGGCCTGTGGACACACCCAGGAGGGTGGGTCTGAGCCTAAGTCCTGCTGTGACTGGGGTCCAAGCCCTGTCACTTTGTGGTGTGGATGCAGCTCAAGCCACAGATGTGAATCAGGAAGTCTGCATTGTGCAGTATGGACACTTTAGCACGGTTGTGCGCCCCGGGTCCAGGAATTGTAAACCCAAGTTTACAGTGCAGTGTGAATGCATGGAAACATGACTCCACAAGCATGTTTCCCACAAATCTGGGTTTACAATGCAGTGTAGCATATACTTGGAGAGCAGGATTAAACCTAATGTGGGGAGCAGATAATCCCACACGTGCCAATTGTGGGGTTCTTGCATCGTCCTCTGAAGCAGCTGATACTAGTAACTGTGAGAGAAAGGATGCTTGGCTAGATGGACCTTGGGTTTGATCTAATATAGCGGTTCTTGTGTTCCTAGTAGGTTAATCTTCTATAGATTCCCCTTTGCTACCTATCATTTTAGTACTTGAAGGAGTTCCCATTAGGATTGTTACTCTGTGAGATTTTTTTTATCCACCCTTATATTCAGCATGTTGCAGCTGTAACAGTTTCTTGGAAAAAAACTTCTAGAGAGAAATTTCTGAGGGTTGACACAAAATTCCACACACAAAACTCGTTCCATTTTCACCACATAACTTTTCCAAAGCAAACAGCTTTCTTTCCTGTGAACTGCGAGTTATTAGGTTTTGGAGCTGTGTGAATCCTAGTACAGCCACTGGAGTACTGCTTCCTCTCTCGTTTCCTTCCTCCCTGCTTCCTAGGGCTTTATTTTCTGTCAGAGGGTCATCCTTTTGAATGACTGTCAAATGCTCATGCAGGTGGCAGAAATAAAAAAGAAACAGGGCTGGGATCCGTCATGAGTGCTGGTGAGGTGCATGTTGATCAGAGATGTTTGTGTTGTCAAGGCAGAAGTTGTGATTGGGGGCCTATAGAGTATGACAACATTTGAAACTCACAGTTTTCTGTAATAAAAATGACTTCTCAGATCACAATAATAATAGGAAACCATAGCATAGTGCACATGCTATGTTGCTAGGATGGTATTCAGGGTGAAAACAACCAACACTGGTGATCACCAACAGACTGAAGACTATTGTTAAAAAAAAATTAATAAATCTGCCAGTGATCACTAGTGGTCCGTGGAGCCCTTGCTGGTGCACTGCAGGAGGAAAGATTGTGAAAGATCTTTTTATCCATCTTGTGGCTTGTGTCTGAACCACATTCTTCTTGAATTGTGGGCCCCAGAACTGGATAGAGTGTTGCAGCAGTATTCCAGCACCAGGGCCAAATGCAGAGGTAAAATAATCTCTCTACTCCTTGAGATTCCCCTGTTTATGCATCCAAGGATTGTATTGGCCATTTTGGCCACAGCGCCGCACTGAGAGCTCATGTTCAGCTGATTATCCACCACAATTCCCAAATCTTTTTCAGATCATTGCTTCCCAGGGTAGCATCCCCATTGTGTAGGTATGGCCTACATTCTTTGTTCCTAGATGTATACATTTATATTTAGCTGTGTTAAAACACACATTGTTTGCTTGAGCCCAGCTTAGCAAGTGATCCAGATCACACGAGGACAAGTCACTGATACCTTCATTATTTACCACTCCCCAAATTTTTGTGTCCTCTGCAAAATTTATCAGTGATGATTGTTTTCTTCCAGGTCATTAATAGAAAGTTTAAATCGCATAAGAGCCAAGAACAGATCCCTGCAGGATCCCACTAGAAACACACCCATTCAATGATGATTCCCCATTTAGAATTACATTTTGAGACCTATCAGTTAGCTATCTTTTAAACCATTTAATGTGCACCATGCTAATTTTAAATCTTTCTAATTTTGTAATCAAAATGTCATGCTGAACCAAGACAAATGTCATATCAGAAATGAAGGGGGCAGAATTCCACAGTGTGAATGAAACTCCACAGTCCTCATTTGACTATGTTTTGTGTAGAAAGTTCTTATAAATACATGTTTCATATCCACTGTTCTCTTCTTATGTGTCTGCCCTTCTTTATGGACTTGCTAGTTTACGCTGAAACCTTCTGGGAGGTTCTCCCTCTGGAACATAGAATTGGCTACAAACTATTGCCTGTAGTTTCCCAGTGGAAAAGATCCCGTCTCCCATCAGAAAACAAACAAAACACTCCTGATGTCTTAGATCTAGCAGTGTATTTTGTCCAATCAGCTGAACTTTTGGTCCCACTCACACTATGAATGTGTACATTGGTATAAAAAAAAATAGAAATAACACATTGGTCATGATGTTTAATGTTGTGTACTCTGGGCTTAATCCAGGAGACTTGGCAGGTGAGATTTTTGTGGTCAACTTGAGTTTCTTGATAGTGGAAGGAACACATTAGGTGCCAGGGGTACAAAGGAGGAAAGGACCTCCTCAGATACCACACTCCTAATGCCTCATCCCAGGATCGAGATTAACATGAATAGTCAGACTGACTTCCTTCACTCCCAGCCATCCCTCATCATCCTTGAGAAAGAGTGAGAGCTACTGGTAGAAAGTTGATCTTTGGGTGGGGTAGTGGAAGTTTACATCTCTCTCCTTTTTTATCTAAATGTGTTCATGCGAGAATATATCAACTGTATGGCCTGGAGAGAATTATTTTAAACATAAAACTTCATGAAGTGAATAAGATTTTAAATGGGTCTCCTGTAACTCATTGCAAGACTGAGAGAAAACATCCAGGTAACAATGAAGGTTCATCTAGTGGAGAGCAATATATCTGACAGTTGACCTTGCTCCCCTTTCTATCTTCCTATGAGACTCATTGCATCACCTCTGCAAACAGGAGCCGTCTGATTCAAACAGCCGATGGTCTTTCTTTGTAACAGTGTCACTAGCTGCCAGATTCCCTCTTTTCACACCTTTGAGTATAGACAGTTGAGTCCAGGAGTTCATTTGTTTTTTCTTTCACTGTTCTCATTAGCATTTTGTTAATCATTCTGACTCTGGCTTTCCTCCCTTTTCCCCTCCCAGCACTGGGGATTTCAAGGTTCAGCTTGCATAACAGGTAATAGCAGGCATTTCCTTCTCCTGTGTCGGGATATCCTGGCGCCCTTCAGTCTCTCTCTGACTGTATTTAAAACAGACTCCAACACAGGAAAAAAAAAAAAAAAGCCCAGTCTAAAATTAGCAGCCTTGATAGAAGAAAGGCACATGGCTGTCCACTGGACTGTTTGTCAATGAAACAACAAATCTAAACAGAGCCAGAATGCATTTCCTGTCTGTGGAAAACAGGCATGCTGAGCTTCAGAGAGGAGGGGAGAGAGGGAGAGAAAGGCAGACCCCACACCAAAGGGAAGAAAGAATTGGACAAAAGGCATCCAAAGGTAAAAGCAGTGTGCTGTGCTGCTGAGCTCACAAGAAGAGGCTGTGTGCAGATCTTGCTCTGCTAAGGCTGCAGTTTTGGATCCTGGCAGTGTTGCACCAATGCATGGGGTCCCACTGGACTCAGAAACTGAGTGTATTACAGCTTAAACTAATATGTCTCTTTGTGTATCATACAGTCCCTTCTCCTTATTGGGCCTTTGAATCCCAGTAGTCTTGAACGGGTGTCTCAGCTATCCTTCACCAGTGGCACTGCAAAGGCATTGCTGTGAGATTTAAACTGAAGTAAAGAATCGGGCTCTGACCTTAACATGCATTAATATTACATCACCATGTTTTTTTCCATTTAATTATACATTTTGGACCCAATCCTGCAAGCCCTTTGTGTATGGAACTCCTATTCAATGACTGTTCTTTGCATGGATATCTTGACTGACTTGTGTAGTAAAGGAAGGGATTAATGTAAAATGTTTATGATTTGATGCCAGTGGTTTCACTGTGGAGTAGAGATGAAACCATTTCCTCCTTTCCCCCACTGGATTCTGTATACAGTTATTATCCATGAGAATTACTGTGGGAATTTCATTTATAACTGTCAGTGTTTCCATAGTGTTTCATTCTGCAGTTTGTAGTTTTATTTACTAGTCATTCCCACTCATTGCAATCTTGCAGATCTCCCTGGACTAAAATTCAGTCAAGTAAAGGCATATAATCACACTGCAGTATGACTGCAGAAATTCATTCTGTCCTATCTTTACTCTTCTCTATAGTCCCTCTGGTATTCTTAGTCCTATTAAATCTTGAGGTTTGGCTTCCACTGTGTTTCCTTGTGTTGTGCCTTCTTTACTAATGAGAGCTACACAGTGGCTTGTTTTCTTGGTTGACTGAGGATTTATTCAGATCTATTCCAGAAATAATCTCCTGTTTGTGTTCTGCAGAAGCTCGTAAATCAGTGGGCTAATATTAAGAGAGCGCTATTGAGGGATAGAAAACATCTGACGAGATCTACTTTGGAATTCAAACCCTATTGCTGTTCTGTTTATTCTAAAAAATTTGTAAAGCAGAATACTCTGCCTGTCCTGATCTAGATAGGATTTACCAGGTCGTTCTCCGTGTGCAAAAAGAGGTACTTACTGGCAAGTTGGAACACAGCAGCTATGGCTTCCTCCCACCACTGGACATCCTGTGAAATAACAGGCAGTTCCACTAGGCCCAAGACGAAAATGAGCTGACCAGCAGTCAAGGCGACGGTAGCGATTAGGTTACAGGCCCGCATCATGTCAAACTGCACTGTGGGGGACACACAAAGACCGAGTAAGAGCATCATCTTAAAATAAAATCTTGGGGGTTGAAAAGCAATGCCCCACCGAGAAGCCGTGGCAGAGTTGCCAGATCCTGAAAGAATGCTTCAGAAACTGCATATCTGCTAATTTTATCCCAATTTATAACAAACTCTTACTCTGATCTGCATTCATGATTAAGCTATCTAAGAACAGGTTGCCTTTCAGTTACACAGAAATCTGTCATAATCTGTTCAGTGCAGACAGCCCTTGTATAAAGCAGATAGCCTTGTTTTCAGGGATAGCCTTCCAAAAAAGAATAAACATTTGTCCTTCTGGTTGCTTTATCCATACTTATAAGCACAAACTCTTTGGGGCAGGGACCATCTTTTTGTTCTGTGTTTGTACAGCACCTAGCACAATGTCTGTAATACAAATAATAATAACTCCCAAGGCAAACCTACTGCTTTGAACTCATTGTCTTTCTCCCAGTATAATAATGTTGCATTTGAGACCAACTGATGAGCTAAAGCCTGCATCTCCCTTGTTTAAGTGGGAGCTACAGGTAGGGGATTATGGGAGAGATTCTCAACTACTAAAATTTACTCCCTGTCCTAGTCTGTCAGAGCCCAGATTTGTTACTTTACCAGGCACATTGCAAAACTCCTCTTTTTCTGGATGTTTGAGTAGGGAATCAGTTGAGGGTAAAGGGGCAGTTATTTGTGGGGTTGTTGCAGTTTTCTTGTAATACACTGTACACATGTTGTGTCCAGTCATTGATATGTGTATACAGTTATATCTATAGTTGTACTGTCCAGTATTGTAATATTTACATATTACAACACACAGCACAAATATAGAATTAATCATGGAAATAAATATTTGGAGGCCAGGATAGGTACTTAATAGAAATGAACACATTTCCTAGCTGGTTACTGAATAGACTGTATTCATTGCAAAGTTTACTACTTTTAGTCAGGTTGATGATGTTTTTCTTCTTATTTTTCTGTTAACATGATGGATGTCCTGTTTTCATCTTTTTCCTTCCTTTCTAGCTAACGGTGGGCTTTATAAATGTCATTGTGCCAACACAACATCCCTTGCCTAATATGCCACTGCTACTCTGAAGTAGGAAGGGCTTGCCATGTAAATGGCCACACTTTGGAAAGGAAAATGTTTACACTGGCAATGAATGCAAATCTTCACCAGAATTGTCAAAGGTGACATAGTTGATTATGGATGGACAGTGTGAGTGCATGAGATACTAGGATCTGAGATTTCCTATGTGATGAAAATGTCACGGAAGGGTTAATTCTCAGCTATTGTTACACCCTGTTACATTTTCCCAGGCTTTTTTGGTAACAAGATTCCATGATTTTGCAGTGGCTTGTTCCCAGGTCTCACCAATTATTTATTGGGTTCTGACAAGTAAATGTGATGTTTGGTGCCAATACTCTATATTACTATGGAATGAAACTAGGAAATTTGTTGAGAACTAACAATACTTAGTGGAGTCCATTCAAACATGAACTTCTGTGAAAGGCATAAGTTGTGTTTAAAAAAACAGGTGCATACCAAAATATATTAAGAAATATAGTGAAACCCTTAAATGAATGCCCAAGAAGGGAATAAACCTGTCAAAAGACATAAAGGTAACCTGCACAGTGAAAAAGTGAGTTTGTGCCTCTTTGTTTATTAATATCATATAAAGAAGACACAAAAGAGTTTAACCCACAAATGGGGTAGTTTTTTGGGTTGTGTAAGGTTTTTTTCCTATTAGTTTGTTTTTATTAGAAAGGGAGATCTTGTCCACAGGTGCTAGCTTCCTCTTGCCCTGGGGGTGCTCAACCCTCACTCTGCCCCAGGTCCCACCCATACTCCACCCCTTCCTCCAAACCCCTACCTCACTCTGCCTCTTCCCGCCCCCCTTCACCCTCACCCTGCCTCTTCCCCACTGTGACATTGCACTCCATATGTTTTATGGAAATATGCTTGTAAGTGTGAATATGATGTAACTGGAATATGCTTTATGCAAAAGGTCTCTTGTAAGGTATCATTACAAAGCTTATAATCTACTGACTGTGTTCATCCTATTTGTATGCATATATCATTCTTGTATCTGAAGCTAGAAATATGAAATATAACTCTGAGGTCCTATTGTAATTATGCAAAGTGTGGGCCATTAATGGTGGTTTGGAAGCTTGATGGCTCCCATTGACTAGAACAATTGGTTGTAAATGGTCTTTTTTCTTGCAAGCCTTTCTGGGTGCATGCGGGCCAGCCCAGGAAGAATGAAGGCTGGGGTCTCACAGGACATGGGACAATGTCACCTGGTAATGAAATCCATCTTAAATCTGGTACTTTTCCATTTAGAAGGCGGGGTGGGGTCCCAGAAAGACAAAAGATTCCCGCTTTGTGCCAAAGCTATAAAAGGAGGTGGAACAGAACAGAGGGGCTGCCAGTCATGAGAAATCCCCTAGTTACCACCTGAGCTGGAACTAACAAGAACTGTACCGGGGAAAGGATTGGGTCCAGGCTAGGTAGGAGTCTAGTCTGTGAAAGAAGCTTATTGGAACATCTCTGAGGGTGAGATTTTGCCTGTAAACAATTTCTTAATGTATTAGGCTTAGACTTGCATGTTTTGTTTTATTTTGCTTGGTAACTTACTTTGTTCTGCCTGTTATTACTTGAAACTACTTAAATCCTACTTTTTATACTTAATAAAATCACTTTTGTTTATTATTTAACCCAGAGTAAGTGATTAATACCTGGGAGAACAAGCAGCTGTGCATATCTCTTTATCAGTCTTATAGAGGGTGGACAGTTTGAGTTTACCCTGTATAAGCTTTACACTGAGTAAAACTAATTTATTTGGAGTTTGGATCCTATTGGGAACTGGGTGTCTGGGGTGCTGGAGATAGACCAGCTGAGCAGTTTTTGGTTAAAGTCTGCAGCTGTGGAGGCGTGGACCAGACCTGGGTGTGTGTTGCAGTAAGCTAGCATGTCTGGCTCAACAAGGCAGGGTTCTGGAGTCCCAAGCTGTCAGGGAAACGGGCTCAGAGGTAATTCCAGCATGTCAGGTGACAGTCCCAAGGGGGTCTGTGTGACCAAACCTGTCATACCCACCTCTTTCCGCCCAGTTCTGCCCTCTACCCTTAGCACACCCTAGCAAGGGAGGTATGTGGATCCCACCCAGGGCCGGCTCCAGGCACCAGCGAAGGAAACAGGTGCCTGGGGCGGCCAAGGGAAAGGGGCAGCAGTGCGTCCGTTCTCAGTGACTCCTGCACACCACAGAACAGCTGATCGCTGTGGGCAGGAGGCACTGGGAGGGAGTGGGAGGAGTTGATCGGCGGGGTGCTGGCAGGTAGGAGACGCTGCGGGGGGAGATGGAGGAGCTGGCTGCTGGTGGGTGCAAAGCGCCCACTCATTTTTTTCCAGCCCTGGAGCACCCATGGAGTCGGCACCTATGATCTCGTCTATCTTGTTTTTCCTGGAAGAATCCATGGATTGGAGAACTAATAGCACAAGTACTAAGGAAGTGAAAGCCAAGCGATTGAGAAGGAAAATATTCTGATTTAGTCAGAATATTTAAAATTTTGTTTTTGTTTGATTATTTATCAACATCTATTTAATCCAAATGCCTTACATCTTTGCTAAGGATTCAGCACCCTGCAACTTCAGTCATAGTCTGAGAAAGCTCCCAGCCAGTTCCCTGATCCTCCAAGAAGACTTCCAGCAAAATAAGGAAGAGAAGACTTAATATTTTTGGTATTTGTAAGACAAATAAAAAATTAAAAAAAAAAATATAAAAAGCCATTTAGGTCTTCTTTTGAGTTATAAAAATGCATGAACCCAATTTTTCCCATGTAGGTCACCTTTAACTCCCTGTACAGTAAGTAATATACAATTGATTGCTGACATGTTAGCGTTAGATGTTAAGAGCCATATACTGCCAGCCTTACTCACGCTGGATAACCTTACATCTTGGAGTACCATTGAAATGAGCCAGTTCAGTAAGAGGTTAGCAGGATATAGCCCTAAACACATATAGTTTTGGTTTTCCTGATTAATCCATTTCTGAAAGCAGAGGAACTTACTTCTGAAAGTAAGGACCAGTCATAGAGTAAATTTTATGGTAAGACTCAGTGCTAATTTTGAAAGTGCAATTCCTTAGTAGTGGGAGCACTAAGCAGTCTCCCCACAGTGAACATGAAGTGTCATGAAGTGCTTTGGGACATGAACGATCATCAGGCACCTGCTAGGCTTTACAAACATCAGTAAAACTTGATGAATGTTGAAAGTGTCATACCTATATCATAAGTGTAGACTGTGGCTTTCTGAGAAATAGCCTTTTATAATATTATAAAGGCCTTTAGCTTGTCTGATGAGTTTGTAATAACTGTATCTAGAAACAGCCAATTCACAACCATTATTATTAAAGTCCTTTGTCTAACTATACCACTGAATCCAGAGGGTACTTAGTTCACATGTAATAAATTCTGCTGGCTTGTCCTTGGAATGTGTACTAACCACGGTCTGAGAAATACCAGATTGCTAGATTTTGTAAACTCCTATTGCACATCCCTGGTATTTGTAATGCCATGAGTAAGGCTATGATTTAGTCATGGATATATTTTATAAAAGTCATGGACAGATCACAGGCAGAAAATAAAAATTCATGGCCCATGATCTGTCCATGACTTATACTATAAATACCCCTGATTAAATCTTGGGGGTGGAGGGGGAGAGGTGCTGCTGTGGGGGGGCCAGGGGCAGCTGAGCAGCGGCGGCTTTGGCCATCCTGGGACCGCTGCCGGGGGCTGCCCACCCACCGCTCTTCTGGCTGCTCCCGGGACCACTGCTCAGGCAGTCCCTGGGGCCAGCTGCACAGGGCTGTCTGAGCAGTGGCCGGTGTGGCTGGCCCCAGGGCCGCTCCAGAAGCGGCTGGTGTGACTGGCTGCAGGGCTGCCTGAGCAGCTGGTTGCAGAGCCGCTCCAACAGTGGCTGGTGTGGCTGTCCCTGGGGCCACCTGAGCAGCTGGCTGTGGAGCCAGCTGCTTGCGCAGCCCTGGGGTCAGCCACACTGGCTGCTGCAGAAGTCGCAGAGGTCACGGAAAGTCACCGACCTCCATGACAAACACAGAGCCCTACCCATGAGGATCGAAACACCACAATTTTGTCTTAATAAACTCTGTCATTCATGACTTATTTATATTTGCTGTTACTAGGTTCATAGTTTTTTATGTCTATTGTAAGTTCTTTTGGCTTCACCCAGGGCTGTCCCTAGACATTTTGGTGCCCTACGCAGCCCCCTCCCATGGGGGGGGGCTGGCCCCAAGCCTCCGGGGGGCGGGGGGAAGGAGCAGGCTTGGGGAAAACCGCCCCCCAGTACGAGCTGGCAGAGCGGAGCGGGTTGGGGCCGGGTCGCTCCACTTCCTGCCACCCAGTGATTGCAGGGTGGCCCCGACCCTGCACTCACAGGGTGGCATGAATTGGAGTGACCCAGACCCAGCCTGCTCCACTCTGCTCCCCTCGCTCCCAGCTTTGGGACTTGGGGGGCAGAGGGAGAACCGCCCCCCAGCACTCACCGGTGGTGCAGCTGGGAGCCAGCGGAGCGGAGCAAGCTGGGGCCGGGTCGCTCCACTTCCCGCCGCCTGTTGAGTGTGGGACACGCCCGATGCCTGCTGCAGTCCCCTGAGACGTAGCTCAGGGGAAGGGGTGGAGTGGGGGTGGGAAGAGGCAGGGCAGTGGTGGAGGAGGGGCAGGGGCAGAGCAGGGGTGGGGGCAGCTTTCCTGGCTGGCTCAGCCGGCTGGGGGATCGGGCTGGCCGCTGGAGCAGCATGTATCTGCATAGGGCACCGGGAAATTTGGTGCCCCAAATTTCCTGGTGCCCTACTCAGCTGCGTAGTTTGTGTATGGGTAAAGATGGCCCTGGCTTCACCACAGAAATTATTATAGCAAGGAGTCCAGACTTAGCCAGTTTCCAACCATGACTAACTCCATCAGCTTCCTGCAGAATTTGTAGTAACCGTGAGCCCAGGAATAATTGGTTCATGATTATTATATGCTCTTGACAGCTGGGGAGTTTGTAGTAGCCTTGAACACAAAAATAGCTGTTTTGCAGACATTACAAGCTCTTGTTTTCTTCACACAGTTTATAATAGCTCTGAGTTTAGGAATGCCAATCCAGCCAATATAATAAGCTGTACAAAGAAGTATAGAAATATAACCAATGGTTTGTATATTAAAAGGAAGGTCAAATGTGGTTCAGGATGGAACCCCAGTAAGATGATGAAGGGAGAGCATAGAATAAAGGAGGAAATAACTGTCATGATTTCATGAAATATGCCAGTGCAATGACTTTAAAATCTATGCTGTGACAACAGTTCAGTACCTTTCCGTACTTCATATTATGATACAATTGTTTGTGCCCCTAATAGTTCCATTGTATGATGTAGCCTGATTTTTAGAATTCTTCTAGAACTGTAATGATTCCCTCTTCACTAATAACTAAAGCAAAAATAGTAGCAAACCGCCTTTATAAACTCTGTTGCTTCTCTGTGGCATTTGTAATAGCTTTCCGTGTAGAAATACGACTCTTTAAACTGTTGTCTTCTCCTCCAGTGAATGGTCATTCTAACCTTCATTCGGCTTGATTCTGCCCAGGGTTGTTGTTCTTGTGTAACCCCAGACTCAGACTCTTGGACTCTACGAGATAGTCAATACACCCCAAAAAGTGGGGCACGTCACGGAAGAAGTCTGACTAGGCTACCATGGTATTCAGTGCATCCCCTCACAGCCTCAGTTAGGAGATTTTAAAGATGCCTTCCCCCATCAGTAACACTAAGGGAGGGCAAGCCATAATGCTTCTTCTGTGTGTATTATCTGTCAACCAAGAAATAACTAGTTCACATCTTTCATAAAGCTTGGCTTCTATGCTGAGCATTTGTAACAACTGTGAAGCTTGAAATGTTCAGTTCATGAGCTTTATAAACTTTCTGCTTCTCGTTTAAATTTTATAATAGCCATGACTCAGTGATAGTTCATTTCAATTGTAAACTCTGACAACTTCTGCATGGAGGATTTTATAATAACCATGAGTTTAGAACTTGTTGCTTTGACTATTACAAACTCTTCTGTCTTTTCTAATATGTTTGCTATAGCTGTGATCCCACCAATAGCCTCGTTGTAACCCCTACATATTATCAGTTTTTCAGGAGGATTTGTATAAGCCATGATTCCTGAAACATGAGGTTCGCAGGACTTTAATGTTCTCACAAACTGGTGGCATTTGTGATAACTATTAACTTCTGAAATCTATTGTCTAAGGTTGTCGGGATGACAAATGTATTTTGGGCATCCCATTTCTTTTGTTCTGAACTCACTGCTGATATGGCCCTGTGTCATAAATATAAAGGGAAGGGTAACAACCCTTATGTATGCAGTAACATAAAATCCCTCCTGGCCAGAGGTACAGAATCCCCTTACCTGTAAGGGGTTAATCAGTTCAATTAACCTAGTTGGCACCTGATCAGAAGGACCAATGGGAAAAGAAGATACTTTCAAATGGGGGGGGGGGTTGTTTGTGCTCTCTTTGTTGGTTCCGTCTCAGGACAAAGAGAGAGACCAAGCAGGTAAACCAGCTCCTAACAAGATCCTGAAATGATACTGTACATCTAAAATTACAGAAATTGTAACTAATAGCAAGGAAATGTGTTTGATTATCTTTTGTTTTAGCTTGTGAATTTTCCCTATGCTAAGAGGTAATTTTATTCCTGTTTTGTAACTGGGAAGCAGAGTCAGAGGGGAATCCTCTGTGTTTTAAATCTTTGTATTTACCCTGTAAAGTTATCTTCCATCCTGATTTTGCAGGTGTGATTCTTTTACTTTTTTTATATATTAAATTAAAATTCTTCTTTTAAAAACCTGATTGATTTTCAGTGTCCTAAAAACCAGGATTTGGTCTGTGCTCGCTTTGTTAACCTATTGGTTGATATATTATTCTCAAGCCTCCCCAGGAAAGGGGGTGAAGAGACTTGGGAGGATATTTTGGAGGGGATAGGGCTCCAAGTGGCCCCTCCCTGAATGTTTGTTTAAATCACTTGGTGGTGGCAGCAATACCATCCAAGGACAAGGAAAGGAATTTGTGCCTTGGGGAAGTTTTTAACCTAAGCTGGTGAAATATAAGCTTAGGGGGTCCTTAATGCAGGTCCCCACATCTGTACCCCAGAGCTCAGAGTGGGGAGGGAACCCTGATACCCTGCCATTGATGTTAACTGTTTGAAGAAATTTCCAATGGTTAGGGGAGCAGACTAAGAGCCAATCAAACACTAGACTGAAAGCTAATCAGAAATTGGACTGGACATCATATAAGGAGTTCATCACTCTGCTACCAAGATCGCATCTTTATAGCTTTCTGCATCCTGCTACCATGTGAATTGTGATTGACATCAGTCCAGTGCATCCCTGGCAGAGTCCTGAGAATCTCCCTGTTCCTCCCCTCTCCTACATTCTCTAAGATCCCATTTAACAGCCACTGTCCACTTGGTCAATGAGGACTAAACAGGACTCTATTGTGATAGGCATTGAATGGCTCCAAAATCAGCGTAAGGGGGTCGCTGCTGAGCAATGCGAAGTGCTCCCACTCATTTTTCTGAATTTACTATCAGAGAGGAATGGAATTAATACAAAATCAGACTTGGGTCTCCTATAGGCCAGAGTAGAGTAAGCTAATGAAATGGTCAAAGCTGCTTTGTTTCAATTGCAAGGATCAGTTCAGGATTAGTGCAGTCTGTGTTTAGCACCCAAACTCCAAGGATGAAACCAACTCAAATTCCTCATCGCCTCCCTCATTTCCCTAACCATCTGGATTATGAAATGTTGGTTTGGTTTTGCTATTCTTGAGCAGCAGTTTTGTTTGTTTATGATATCCCCTGAGATATTTGTGCTCTGCAATTGTAGGTTAGTCATATTAGACAGTAATTTTGCAGTGTTCTGAAATAATGAGGCAGAATGATCTGATTTAAAAATCAGATTGTGCTGATTTTTTTTTCTTTCTTTCTGTTCTCTACATTGACTTATCAAGGTCAGAATAGTACCGTATATGCTCGTTCATAAGCCGAATAATTTTGGTAAAAAAGTGATGCATCAAAGAGTGGGGGTCGGCTTATAAACAGGTCTACACCAAAATTTGATGATTTAAAATTCTATGGAATCATTGAATTGAATATCTAATACATTGTCATTTTGTTTACCTGGAGCATCTGCAGGCATGGAGCCCCTCAGCTCCCTGTGGCCACGGTTCATGGTTCCCAGCTAATGGGAGCTGCGGAAAGTGGCATTGAACATATGAAGTCCTATAAAAATGCTAGATACTCTTTCGACTCATACCCTAGGTGTTCCAAGTTGAGCAACCAAAATTAGTGGACATTTTTTACAATTTTGGGCTTAATCTCTTTCAGTCTCAGTTCCCCACCAGTAAAATGGAGACAGTAATATCACCTCATCTCATAGAGGTGTTGTGAAGATATATATATTAATGTTTGTGAAGAGCTACGGTGCTGTGATGAGACCCCTATATGAAACACTCATGAGGAAATTAATTTTTTATTCAGTGCAGGGTTTGTATGGTGTGTATTAAATAAGGAATGGGGCCACACACTTAATCTGAAGGATAAAGAAAAATACTGAATTCACTGAATGAAAAAGGAATCCTTTGGGGGGAAAATCAGTGTGTGATCATGTAATTAAAGACTTTATCATAATGCATAATCACAAGTGGGCCAAATTAAGGTTGCATGGACAACCTTAATTTTCACAATTCCTAATTTTTGAGTGCTTGACTTTGCAACTTTAATGTTCGTTTAACATAGATTTTTTAGATGAAATTATTTACATTATAGTAGCATCTAGTAACCCTAAACAAGATCAGGGCCCCATTATGCAGGGCACTGTACAAACACATAGTGAGAGAGGGTCCCTGCCCAAATTGTTTACAGCCTAAATAGACAAGAAAAAGGGTAAGAAACAGAAACAGAAAGAGGTGAAGTGACTAATTATGCAAGTTCACAGCAAGTCATTGGCAGAGCCAGAAT
Organism: Malaclemys terrapin pileata; assembly: GCF_027887155.1. Taxonomy (NCBI): domain Eukaryota; kingdom Metazoa; phylum Chordata; order Testudines; family Emydidae; genus Malaclemys; species Malaclemys terrapin. Next base: position 49,056,067 of record NC_071514.1, read on the forward strand.
TAGACCTGTGACTCTATCCGTTAGACCCCTAACTCCCAGTCCATTGTTCTAGCCATTAGATCCTATGATATCTGGGGGCGGGTTCAGTGTTGACAGACACTTAGCTCCCTTTTCCAGCACATTAACTCTCCTTAGTTTTTCTGCTTATTAAGTGGGCAGTGGTTTCTGATATTTTGAAGCTAATTGTAAAACACAAAAACAGATATTGGCTATGTAAAAGTGCATCCTGGGATAACTAAATAATTGGAGTTATAGAAATATGCAGCAACAGAGTCAGTAGCTGAAGCTTTGAAAGAGCTGTCCTGTACTGATCTGAACATTAATGAATTCTTCTTGTTTTTAAAACCCAAGTAGAACTAGTTCTGGTTAGTATGTGGCTAGGAGACTTCCACATGAAAAGAAGTATTTAGGATCTTTGCATCTTTTGTGCACCAGAATGTTGCTTACATGTCTACTACTCAAAAAAAAATCAGATTATTTTTTAGATAGACAGAGAGTCCTACTGCTTTCAGATTGTTTCTTGCTGGAATGGGTTACACACACAAGATTAATCTTTTATTTTTATTATTTTGTCTCTTGGATAGCTCTATGTTGTGCAGTAAAATAGATGATAAAATAGATGTTGCATGCAGTCAAAAAATTCTCCGTCTTTTTCTTCTGTTGTATTTTTCATTTTAAAGAAATAGAAAACAAGGCAGCTCAATGCAGCTACATTAATGCAATGTTAAAGAGTTAAAGAGATAAAGAGTTCCGGTGAAATCCTGGCCCTATTAAAGTCAACTGACATTTTACCACTGACTTCAATGGGGTCACAATTTCACACTTTATGTATTTAATTTGGTAGGTTTACAACATTCCTACTAGGGAAGCAGTATGAGCTTTAACAAATCTCGCAGTCATTTCTGGAATGGAGGGATGGGTAAACTGATCAGTTTCTACATAGAGAAATGTGTACGGTTTGATGCCAGGAATTGAACTCTGAAAATGTTCCTTTATGCAGTGAGCATGTTTTAACAGTAAACTTAAGTTTATTGTATATCTTCTGCTAATGCCAAGGTTACTGTGTAAACATATATTCATTGGAGTAGTTTTGTATGTTTTAAGCAATTATAGGATGCTCTGCATTTTTTTTTAATCCACTTGGGGTGGAATTTTCTAAGACTTATAAATAACTTAATCTCTTTTAGAAATCTCACTCTTAAACTGAGAATTTAAATCCACAAAAGTCAGAAAAATCTATTTTTAAAATGGCAATGTTAAGTTGGCTCCATAGCACTTATGTGAATACATATACTACTTTAGTTATCCTGAGTTAACATTATGAATATTGACTTTTATATTTTCAACTTTAGCAAATCCTTACTCACATGAGTCGTACTGACTTCAGTGGCAGAACTTGCATGATTAAGGACTATTTGCATGTGTAAGGGTTTTCAAGATTGGCTCCCTGATGTTCCATTAACAATTTTCCTTATTTAGATACTGATTATATCTCAGAAGCTCAATCTGGGCCTTGACACTCCAGTGTTGTCAGCCAGTGAACCCATGATGTCTAAGTACAATATCTTAGTCAGTCTTCAGACAGCCTTATAAAACTGAAGCTCCTGACTTCTTTTGATCTTATGGTACCTACTGACTTCACAAGGTACTGTGCTCCACCTCTCAGCCTGTATGGGGCAGTACAATGGTAGGCAAAACAAGTAATAGATGACTAAAACAGTCTTCAGCTGCTAGTCTATGCCTGGCAACTGTCCAAACAGAAACATCAGAGACATTCCTAATGGACAGTGACATTGTCTGAATTGTCGTCTCTGTAAACAGATTTCAGTTTCTTATTCCCACACTGAGCTGTGCCCTGACATCATCCCCATATTTCATAGTGAAAATGTGCTTGTGTAAAGCATACATTGAGGCTGGACAGGTGTTTATATTTAGTGCTTGTGAATGTCATGTAGCCTCTCATGATATTGTGCCACTTCCCATCATTGGATATACTTGTTTGTAAGAACTACAATAAAAAAGAGCTCTCTTGATATGTGCATCTGTATTTGAAATAAAGCTTCCCACCGCTGGGGTTTTCTTTGTCTTCTGGAGCCCTGAGGAATCAAACAGAGTATACCCTACTCTACACCCCTCCCTATCCTTGAAGCTCCATAATGTTGCTAACATTCTTTGGACAGGAAGGGATTTAATGTGATTTACCGTTCTGAGTAAGTCATATCTTTCCATCCAGTTATTTTATGGCCATCATCACTGCAGTATCCAACTGTCCTGCCCATCAGTAAATGGCCACAGTGCTAACTGTTGAACAAGCAAGGCACTCACTGCCCCATCCAACCTGTGGCTGAACACATCACCTCCACAAAATTTCTTTTCTTAGGTGAAGTTTAGTGATCTGAACACAGGTCTGAGAGGAAGAATCTTTTAAGGTCTAATCCCAGCTCTGACACTAAATCTCTCTGTGACCTTTGACAAGTCAGTTAACTTCTTTTTCTCACAGGAATGTTGTGAAGATTAATTCATTGTTTGTAAAATGGTTTGAAGATGGGAAGTGCCATCTGAGTTCTCAGTAGTAATGGGATCAGTGTCATGGCAAAACCCTTAAGTTTGAACTACTAATCCTAAGGTTTGTCTATGTTAGGGATCTTTAGACTGGTGTACCTACCCTGATGCTTATAACCTTGGCCATAAGCAAAGAGTTTAGTTAAGATCAAGGCAAAAATATGGCCAGGTACTCACTCTCAGAAAACCACACTGCCCAGGTTTATCATTGTGTTGCACCATTTCAGAATCATTCCAATTCACAAAGATTTTATTTTCACTTAGTCTGCACTGACATTCCTACTCACAACTCACTTGATCTTCTGTCTCTCAGAGACTCTCAGAAGATTAGGGTTGGAAGAGACCTCAGACGCAGTGTTCCCTATAATTTTTCCCACCCATATGCGGAATGAATTTTGTTATGTGCACCAATATGGAGGTGATGTGTTAACAAAATTCATCTGGTGAGGGTGGGGCCAAGGGGTTCGGAGTGTGGGAGGGGACTCAGGGCTGGGTCAGAGGATTGGGGTGCAGGAGGTGAGGACTCTGGCTGGGGGTGCGGGCTTTCAGGTGGGGCCGGGGATGAGGGGTTTGGAGTGCAGAAGGGTGCTCTGGGGCTACACGGGGAGAGAGGACTCCACCCAGTGCTCTCTTTCCACAGCAGTACCTAGGCTGGGGCAGGAGGCACCTGTCCCCACCACAGGAGCTCTGGAGTTGGGGCTGAAGGATAGGCACCCTTCCTCTGGCTCCAGCAGGTCCGGACTGGGGGAGGGCCACTCCAGCCGTGCCTGGGGCTGGGCCAGGGGAGCACCACCACAGCTGGATCCCAGCCTCTCCGGGGTCGGTCCAGGCCACACAGCCCCATCCATGTCTGGGACCGGGCCGCCGTGGCCGCACCTGGGGCCGGGCCAGGCTGGGCCTGATCCGGCCACGGCTGGGCCCAGGCCCCTCTGGCCATGCTGCCCTGGCCACGGCAGGTCCGGACCACAGGCTGAGTTCGGACTGGGGCATGGGATTCTTCTGTCCTAAGTGCAAGAGTCTGCACTTGTCCTTGTTGAACCTCATCAGATTTCTTTTGGCCCAATCCTCCACTTTGTCTAGGTCACTCTGGACCCTATCCCCTACCCTCCAGCGTATCTACCACTCCCCCCAGCTTAGTGTCGTCCACGAACTTGCTGAGGGTGCAATCCATCCCATCATCCAGATCATTAATGAAGATGTTGAACAGAACTGGTCCCAGGACCGACCCCTGAGGCACTCTACTTGATACCGGCTGCCAACTAGACATCAAGCCGTTGATCACTACCCCGTTAAGCCCGACAATCTAGCCAGCTTTCTATCCACCTTATAGTCCATTCATCCAATTCATACTTCTTTAACTTGCTGGCAAGAATACTGTGGGAGACCATATCAAAAGCTTTGCTAAAGTCAAGGCATATCACATCCACTGCTTTCCCCATATCCACAGAGACAGTTATCTCATCATAAAAGGCAATCAGGTTGGTCAGGCATGACTTGCCCTTAGTGAATCCATGTTGACTTTTCCTGATCACTTTCCTCTCTTCCAAGTACTTCAAAATGGATTCCTTGAGGAACTGCTCAATGATTTTTCCGGGAACTGAAAGTTCTTTAGTTCCCCGGATTCTTCTTCTTCCCTTTTTTAAAGCTAGACACTATATTTAGCTTTTTCCAATCGTCTCCCGATCGCCACGAGTTTTCAAAGATAATGGCCAATGGCTCTGCAATCACATCAGCCACCTCCGTCAACACCCTCAGTTGCATTTCATCCGGCCCATGGACTTGTTCATCTCCAGCTTTGCTAAATAGTCCTTAACCTGTTCTTTCACTACTGAGGGCTGCTCACCTCCTCCCCATACTGTGCTGCCCAGTGCAGCAGTCTGGGAGCTGACCTTGTCTGTGAAGATTGAGGCAAAAAAAGCATTGAGTACTTCAGCTTTTTCCACATAATCTGTCATTAGGTTGCCCCCCCCCCCATTCAGTAAGGATCCCACACTTTCCCTGACCACCTTCTTGTTGCTAACATGCCTATAGAACCCTTCTTGTTACCCTTCAAATCCCTTGCTAGCTGTAACTCAAATTGTGCTTTGGCCTTCCTGATTACACCCCTGCATGCTCGAGCAGTATTTTTATACTCCTCTCTAGTTATCTAAGTTTCCACTTCTTGTAAGCTTCCTTTTTGTGTTTAAGCTCACCAAAGATTTCTTTGTTAAATGAAGCTGGTCGCCTGCCATATTTGCTATTCTTTCTGCACATTGGGATGGTTTATTCCTGCACCCTCAATAAGGCTTCTTTAAAATACCAGCCAGCTCTCCTGGACTCCTTTCCCCTCATATTAGCCTCCCAGGAGATCCTGTCCATCAGTTCCCTAAGGGAGTCAAAGTCTGCTTTTCTGAAGTCCAGGGTCCATATTCTGCTGCTCTCCTTTCTTCCTTTTGTTAGGATCCTGAACTCGACCATCTCACAGTCACTGCTGCCCAGGTTGCCACCCACTTCTACTTCCCCTACCAATTCTTCCCTGTTTGTGAGCAGCAGGTCAAGAGGAGCACAGCCCCTAGTTGGTTCCTCCAGCACTTGCACCAGGAAGTTGTCCCCAACACTGTCCAAAAACTTCCTGGATTGTCTGTGCACTGCTCTATTGCTCTCCAGCAGGTGTCAGGGTGATTGAAGTCCCCCATGAGAACCAGGGCCTGTGATCTGGAAACAGGGCCGGCTTTAGGCCGATTCAGCCGATTCGGCTGAATTGGGCCCCGTGCCAAGAGGGCCCCGCGCTGCAGCTCTCCACTCCGCCTCCAGCTCACTTCCCCCTCCTCCCCTCCCCTGAACGCTCTGCCCCCTCCCCTGCTTCCTGCGAATCAGAGATTCGCGGGAAGTCTGAAAAGAAGCAGGGGCGGGACGGCAGCACAAGCCCCACCCCCAGGAATCGGGCCCCGCTCTTGCTAAAGCCATCCCTGTCTGGAAACTTCTGTTAGTTGTCTGAAGAAACCCTCGTCTACCTCATCCTCCTGGTCTGGTGGTCTACAGCAGATGCCCACCTCTAGGGCTACCATACGTCCGGGTTTCCCCGGACATGTCCGGCTTTTCGCTCTTTAAATAGCCGTCCGGGGGGGATTTCTAAAAATGTCCAGGATTTCCCACCGGTCGGCTATTTATCAACCGAAAAGTGGCTGACAGAGTGGCCAAGCGCCGCTCACGTTGGGGTCTCGGCAGCCAAAGCCCCTTCCTGGCTCCTCCCATCCCCTGCAGCCTTAGCACGTAGCCCGGCAGCGCTGGGGGGCGGGGCTGTGCGCCTGTGAGGGAAAGCGGCGGCGGGGCTGGCAGTGGCGGCCAGAGCCCTTCCCCGCTTCTCCCCTCTTCCACAGCCTCAGCACACCTCTCGGCAGCGTTTGGGCCGGGCCAGGTGGGGCGGGGCAGGGCGGGGCGCACCTTGGGGCGCGGAGCCAGCCACCTGCTCTAAGCCAAGCGGCACAGTAAGGGGGCCAGGGAGTTGGAGAAGGGGGGCAGTCAGGGGATAGGGAGCGGGGAGGGGGGTTGGATGGGTTGGGAGTTCGGGGAGGGCTGTCACGGGGGCAGGGGTGTGGAGAGGGGTTGGGACAGTCAGGGACAGGGAGCAGGGGGGGTTAGATGGGTCGGGGGTTCTGGGGGGACTGTCAGGGACAGGGAGTAGGGGGGGTTAGATGGTTCTGGGGGGACTGTCAGGGGGTGGGAAGTGGGAGGGAGTGGCTAGGGGCGGGGCTACCACCCCAATGGAGTGTCCTCTTTTTTGAAAGTTCAGATATGGTAACCCTACCCACGTCATCACCCTTGTTGCTCTTGCTTCTAGACTTAACCCAAAGACTCTTTCTCACACATTCACATTCACATACATTTTAATTCCAGCTGTGTGAAATGGAATACATTTTGAAAGTCTTGTAATGGCTCCTGGTTTTTGGAAGAATTTGCCATGCTCTTGTGTTGTGAACATACATATTACTGCATACTTTCCCCTGTTTGATTTGGACAACCTTGTAGTAGTTTAGTCGCTTGGCTCTTAGTTACATACTACAGTATTGAAATGGAAGTTGTCAGCATATGTAAACACTCATTCTCAAAGGTTTTGCAAGGAAAATAACCCCAAATATAAAATAATAATGCATATATTAAAAAGCAATATAAGTATGAGATGCTGTAACCTTTTTTGTATTACTTAAACAGACCCATATGTTTTCTATTTGTCAGCCTTCAAATGGCACTGCAATGCAGTTTAATTTGGATTATAATAATTATGCTTAATCATCCGAAGTATTAAGCTTTAAACCACATCTTCACTTTTAGGAAATGAATTTACTCATTCAGAGGTTGATCAGTGTGTTTGCATGTATGTGTTTGTGATTTATCTATAGTTAACAGATGAGAACAATACATGCGTTGCTATTAGAGCTGTACTCTACAGCAACATAAAAACCAAATACAGGGCATGTTGTGTAATGAATGCAGAACCAGGCCCATAGTGACTATGTGGTCCTCATAAAAGCATCTTTGTCTTAAATGTATTCAGTAAGACTGTTGCTTACAAGATTTCTTATGAGGCAGTTTTTACCATTAAAGTTGCATGACCTTTTTTAAAAATATCCCTTTATAGAGATTCACAATTATCTTTTTATCTAAAACTTGCTCCCTGTGAGATAAAGAGTTGATTCTTGAGTCTTAAGGGACCTCATTTAAATTCAAAACATTGGGGATGCTTGTTTGCACGTAAAATGAATTATTAGACTTATTACTTCTATAATTTATGCACTTTTCTGAACTCAAGACATTCTTAGTCAAGATTTGCTTTTAATAGGTGAGAAATTGGTGCTCACAAAATTCCTCAGTGAAATTGATGCTTATATGAAAACTTTTGTAGGGCCACACATTTTCTGAATGGTGCAGAACAAGACATTCACATGCTAATTTGCATGTGATTTCAAAATGCCATGTGTGCCAAGAGCTTACACATGCTCTTGTGTGCAAAATGTCCACTTTTAAATAAACTGTGTGTACTCTTTTGGAGATGTAGCTTAGATTGTTAACCTGATGGAGTGGAATGACTCTACTGATGTAGTTACAGATAGCCATATTATTTTTGTAACTAGTTCTATGACATCATTAAGGATCAGAATGTAAAAAAAAATCAGGTCTCGGGCTTTTTAACAACTCAGGAGGTTTCCATTTCTGGGTGATGTCTGTACAGGCTCACACTTGGCACATGTGCTAAAAAAGTATGAATATTTTTTTTGAAGAAAAAAAAGGGTCTATACACAGGAAAGCATTGTTCTGCAAGACAAACAAAAGTCCTTCTTCATTTTCTTATTTTAATTCTCAAAAAGCATGGAAGGCCAATGCAACAGTCCACATTCTGGACTAGATGCCTCCAAAACTTAATTTTAAAAAATTAATTCTATATGCATTTTAAAACATTAAAAAACTCATCTGAAATCACCTACATCTAATTTTCTTCTTTTAGTAATAACAGTACTTTATACTTAAATTACACCTTTTAAGGACCTTAAATCACTTCAACGAACATGAATCAAACATTAACAAAGCTTGTAGACAATCCTATGAGGTAGGGGATGTGATACCAATTTTACAGCTGTTCACACTTTTCATTTCTGTCAATAAAGGATGCAATTAAATTACTGTTTAATTTGTATTAAAAAATGAACAGACCCAAAGCACTCCTGTTCTGAATGTTTATCAAATTTTATTCCAGACCCAGTACTCACAGATAAATGAACTGCTGAAAACAGAAGTTTGCAGTGAAGCTCTGTCAGCAGCTTAGCTGTAGCAATTGTAGCAGAGTTGTATGTTGCCGATTGAGCCCAATCCTACTTTCATGTCTTAAGTGAGAGCAGGATCCAGCCCTTATTGTTGTAAATATGATTAATGACCTGCACTCTTGATTATTCAGATAATGTTGTTACTGTTCTACAAGTTGGCTTATAAATTCTGTCTTAGCCAAAACTTTTAAATAGCTCCTACCACAGTTTAACCCATACATATTCAATCCATCCCATGGGGAGTCTATGAATTTACAAAAATGTGGTATTTAGTGATTTGAATGTTCCACTTGCAGAGTATTAACTGTCTGTTTTTCCATCAAGAACAATAAATATTTCCTTCGCCATGACTCTTCTCCATTTTATATTTTTTAATCCACCCAGGATCTTATGACCTTTTTTTTCTCTCCTCAGCAGAAAACAAGTGAGGATGGAAACTAGTATTATTCATTGTCTGTGTCTGGAGCCTTTGCATATTTCTTTTTGAATTCTTACTAGTTAAATACTTAAAAAAACAACAACAACAACAAAAACCACCACCACTACCTGGTCAAGGTTTTGCTGTCTTTAGAAGGAAGGGTTGAGCTTGCAGCAGAGTCTTATAGTTGAGTAGGTATGGCATAGGGAGAAGCACTAGAGAAGCTACTGGAGATGTCTCAAGGGTCTAGACTTGTGGTTCCCAGATGTATTATTTCTAGTGCACATTTTGCTAACCTTTTTCCCCAGTCTCATATAAGCTAGATAGTGAGATATGTTATACTTATTCTAGAGCCCATCACTTTCTATTGACTTGTTTATAACTGGCCTCATTCTTGTTTATTTGGGGCCTGATCTTGAGATGAGCTGAGAACCCCACAACTCCCATTGACTTCAGCAAGTGCTCAGCACCTCTCAGTTTCAGTCCATTAGACTGTAAGCTCTGGCAGGGACTTTGATGGAAAAAGTGCCATGCACACCAGTGGTGCTGTAGAAATCATAATCCAAAGTAAGCACAGAAGACAAAACATGGGACTTACGTTTGACAGTGCTACGAGATTCCTGGAACCCGGCTGACTCTGAACCCCAGCCCAGGGATTCACACTCTCGCTCCTCCCCTTGCCCATGTCTGGTGCCCGTGCCTGCACCTCCTCTTCCCTTCTCTGCCAGCCAGCACATCTTCCACAGCCCCACACTGCGCTTACGCCCATCCTCCAGGGTCTGGTATACCCAATTGGGAGTAAAGGCAGCTGCATTGTTAAGAATAAGTGAGACCAGAGCTACCAACACAGCTGTGGCTACCAGTTTCTGGACAGTCATATCTGACTGTTGACTGCTGCCAGTCTCTATTTGCAGAAGATCCAAGGTCCTGATGAGCTGCAGCACATTGAAATAGGACTTGATATAGGAGGCAGCTGCAGTATGATGTTATGGGGGGCTAGAGAACATCACCGTTCATTCTCAAAGTCAACTCCTAAGGTGTTTCTGACCAAGCAGATAAGAACACAGTCAGATAGGTAGAAGAATTCCATAAAATACAAGCACAAAGAAGAGCTTGCAGGTCTCTGTCCTTCCAAGCTGTGCCTTATCCACCTTCCTGCACCTGGATGAGCAAAGCCAGTCTGGTAATGAACTGAAGAACAGGGAGGTCCATTCCTTGTGGGACAAGGCAAAGCCAGAGAGTATCCAGTCTTGAATTGGGAAAACCTGAATTGTTCCTGGGAAAACAGACTGAAAGCTTGCAAACAAAATGCCTCAGCTCTTCAGAATGCAGCTGCAAGAAGAGAAAGAGACTCACATAAGAGTCATGAAGCAGCACCTCTGAAAGCCTTTTCAGCCACAAAATTCAGAACATCCCACAAACAGAAGGAAACTTCATTCTAAAATCCAAGCCAAATTTGAAGTGAATGCCTTCATCCCAAAGGTGCTCTGGAAGTTTGGAGTATCCTGAGGAATCTGCTCCTCTCCGGTTCCTCTTACACTGTCAGAGCAGCAAGTGAAAGAGACTGGAGAGGAGAAACTCTGCTGTGAGGAAGTGGGTTTTTTCCCTCCCCCTCTGTCTCTCAACAGAAAGGAAATGGTTGTTTTTGTGGCTGTTTTTGGTGAGCCTCAGGGCGTAGCCGACTGCAACAAACAGAGCCACTGCCACCGCAGTCAAACGTTACCAGGATGTGTTTCCTGAAAGGAAAACGTTATGGAGACCTCTAAAATCCTAGTCCCCCCTTCTTCTCTCACCTCCTTCCAGTGTCCCCCCTCCTTCTCCTTTTCTTTCCCTCACAGAAAGAATAGTAACCAGTCAGCCAGGGAAGCATGATGCTGCGGGACAGAAGGGATTTGGATCAATTTGTGCATCTGAAGGGATCACAAGAAACAAATCAGTGAGCACCACCCCAAACAAAATACAAACCCATAAATTCAACCACAATGTCAACTCTACAGAGGCAAATGCAGGGGAGCACTGAGGGCTTTCTTAAAGTTCTATATTGAAAGCAGACTGTATCAGAATTGTACATGCAAAATGTATGCAATGTAGCTGTGACAGTTGCATATCATGAAAATATTATGGCTCAAATGTTGCCCTTGTTCCTGTATGGAATTCTAAGGGGAGATGCAGTGGATGAGTAAAAGGACTCTAAGGCAGGGTTCTTCACCTGGGGTCTCAAAGAGTGTTGGGTTAGAGTCACTCAGCCCTTGCCCTGTTGTGGAAGAGAGGGAGATCATGGACAGATAGGAGGGGTGTTCTGAGGTGGTTCTGGAATGGAAAAGCGGAGGATGTTGCAGTATGGAACAGGTTGAGAACCACTGCTCTAATGCATTCTGCCTGTGCAGGACTGACACCCCAGTCCTGACTTGCTTTGCCCCCTTGTGGCTCTGCAGCTCTGCTGGGAAATCTGGCGAACCCCCTTCAGACTGTGAAAACAGCTCACTTCACTCTGTGGAAGTTATGGCCATGTCTACACTGCCACTTATGTCAGCAAAACGTATGTTGCTCAGGGGTCTGAAAAAACACATCCCTGAGTGACATAAATTTCTCCAGCATAAGTGGTAGTGTGCACAACTCTGTGTCAGCAGGAACGCTTCTCCCACTGACATAGCTACTGCTGCTCATTGGGGGGTAGTTTAATTATGTGGATAGGAGAGAGCTCTCCCGTTGGCATAGAGTGGCGACGAGAAATCTTACAGCAGTGCAGCTGCATCAGTACAGCTGTGCTGCTGTAAGGCCTCTAGTGTAGACATAGCCTTAGTGTTGTGACAGTTTTCACATACAAATGTAGAACTAACTGCAGCATAGCAAGCAAAGTGTGTGCACTAGCCTTGGGACTAAATGAGCATTGAGGAGAGCTATCTGAATTAAATGGATTAAAAACTGGTTGACAGATAGGTCTTAAAATGCAATTGCAAACAGAATCATAATTGAGTTGGGTATGTTTCTAGTGGGATCCCACAGCAATAAGTTCTTTACCCTATGCTATTTAACATTTTTTATCAATAACCTGTAAAAAAACAAAAATCATTACTGAACAGGTTGGCAGATAACACAAAAATTGGTGCAGTGGTAAATAAGGAAGAGGATAGGTCATTGATACTAAGCAATCTGGATAACTTGATAAGTTGGGTGCAAGCAAACAATATGTGTTTCAGTACAGCCAAATGTAAAGTCCTACATCTTGGAACCAAGAATGCAGGCCATATTTTGAGGCTGGGGGACTCAGTACTTGGAAGCAGTGATTCTGAAAAGACTGGGAGGATAATCTGCTGAATGTGAGCTTCCAGTGTAATGCTGTAGCTAAAGAGGCTATTGTAATCTTTGGATTTATAAACAGGAATGTTGAGTAGAAGTAGGGAGGGTTGTTATTATTTCTGTATTTGGCACTGGTGTGACTGCTACTGAAATATCGTGTCTAGTTCTGGTGTCCACATTTCAAGAAGGATGTCAAAAAATTGGAGGTTTCAGAGTGGAGAGAAAAATTGGAGAGAATTCCAAGAATAGCCATAAGAATTTATTAATTATTGGGAAACATATAGAGAAAGATGTGAGGAAGGAGCTCAGTCTATTTATCTTATCAATTCATAGATTCATAGATTCATAGATTCTAGGACTGGAAGGGACCTCGAGAGGTCATCGAGTCCAGTCCCCTGCCCGCATGGCAGGACCAAATACTGCCTAGACCATCCCTAGTAGACATTTATCTAACCTACCCTTAAATATCTCCAGAGACGGAGATTCCACAACCTCCCTAGGCAATTTGTTCCAGTGTTTAACCACCCTGACAGTTAGGAACTTTTTCCTAATGTCCAATCTAGACCTCCCTTGCTGCAGTTTAAACCCATTGTTTCTGGTTCTATCCTTAGAGGCTAAGGTGAACAAGTTCTCTCCCTCCTCCTTATGACACCCTTTTATATACCTGAAAACTGCTATCATGTCCCCTCTCAGTCTTCTCTTTTCCAAACTAAACAAACCCAATTCTTTCAGCCTTCCTTCATAGGTCATGTTCTCAAGACCTTTAATCATTCTTGTTGCTCTTCTTTGGACCCTTTCCAGTTTCTCCACATCTTTTTTAAAATGCGGCGCCCAGAACTGGACACAATACTCCAGCTGAGGCCTAACCAGAGCAGAGTAGAGCGGAAGAATGACTTCTCGTGTCTTGCTCACAACACACCTGTTAATGCATCCCAGAATCATGTTTGCTTTGTTTGCAACAGCATCACACTGTTGACTCATATTTAGCTTGTGGTCCACTATAACCCCTAGATCCCTTTCTGCCGTACTCCTTCCTAGACAGTCTTTTCCCATTCTGTATGTGTGAAATTGATTTTTCCTTCCTAAGTGGAGCACTTTGCATTTGTCTTTGTTAAACTTCATCCTGTTTAACTCAGACCATTTCTCCAATTTGTCCAGATCATTTTGAATTATGACCCTGTCCTCCAAAGTAGTTGCAATCCCTCCCAGTTTGGTATCATCCGCAAACTTAATAAGCGTACTTTCTATGCCAATATCTAAGTCGTTGATGAAGATATTGAACAGAGCCGGTCCCAAAACAGACCCCTGCGGTACCCCACTCGTTACGCCTTTCCAGCAGGATTGGGAACCATTAATAACAACTCTCTGAGTACGATTATCCAGCCAGTTATGCACCCACCTTATAGTAGCCCCATCTAATTTGTATTTGCCTAGTTTATCGATAAGAATATCATGCGAGACCGTATCAAATGCCTTACTAAAGTCTAGGTATACCACATCCACCGCTTCACCCTTATCCACAATGAAAAGGTTCAAGGGTGTTTTGACCACTGTCTAGAAGTACATACATGAGGAACAGAAATTTGATAATAGAGGGCTCTTCAGTCTAGCACAGGGGTGGGCAAACTATGGCCTGGGGGCCGCATCTGGCCCTCCAGATGTTTTAGTCCGGCCCTCAAGCTCCGTCGGGGAGCAGGGTCTGGGGCTTGCCCCACTCCGCGTGGCTCCTGGAAGCAGCGGCATGTCCCTTCTCCGGCTCCTGTGCGTAGGGGCAGCCAGGGGGCTCTGCACACTACTCCCGCCCCAAGTGCCTCCCCCGCAGTTCCCAGCCTCACCCTGGAGCCCGCATCCTCAGCCAGAGCTCTCACCCTCTCCCCCACCCCAACTCCCAATTTTGTGAGCATTCATGGCTCACCATACAATTTCCATATTCAGATGTGGCCCTCGGGCCAAAAAGTTTGCCCACCCGTGGTCTAGCTGATAAAGGTATGACATGATCCAATGACTAGTAGTTGAAGCTAGATAAATTTAGGCTAGAAATAAGATGCCAGTTTCTAAAAGTAAGGGTAATTAACCATTGGAACAATTTACCAAAGGTTATGGTAGATTCTCCATCACTGGGAATTTTAAAACCAAAATTTGATGTTTTTCTAAAATGTAAGCCCTAGTTCAAATGAATTAATTCAGGGAAATCCTAGTGCCTGTGTTATATAGGAAGTCAGACTAGGTGATCACAATGGTCTCGTATCCATGAAAGAATAGTATAAAACTAGCAGGGTCTGATGTTCAGAGATAAGGAATTTGTCATCATTCCAGAACAGTTTAATAAATAAACTTGTGAAGAAGAAAGTACGACTTTCTCTTATAGACAAGTCCTCAGGTATGAATTTAAACTGATTTAGTTAAACCAGTGCAAACACTGAATGAAGGTTCTGATTTTAGTTTGAGCAGCTTTTTTTGGTTTAACTTAGATGAATTGGAAATAAGGTTAAAGCTAAACCAAAATAAGTGTCCACAAAGTGGTTTGCAGCAGCTTAACTAAACTGGTTTAAAAATCAAGCTAAATTAAAGCCAATGCAACATTACCAAGGAGATAAGGCTTTATGTTACCCCTCCCTCAGGCACTGCATCTCAGATCACTGTTGGCACAAGAAGTTAGAACTAACTGCTGAATGTTCCCTCACAGACAACTCTTCTACATTATTCTCTAAGCTTCTCTTACTGAGACAGGATGGAAATACTTGTCCCTTAAATACACAGTGATTGAGGGCCTATAAATATCTAAAAAAGAAGGAAATAAGGCTTATCAGTTCAAGCTACAGGTACTTAAAAATGCTTGATTGATTAAGAAGAATGAGCTAAAGGTGTTAGCAGTGTGTTCATGGCTGACTTTGATAGTGGAGTCCACTGACATTTTAAAAAGCATGGTCTATGAGACTGAAACGGTATGTCTACACTGCAATAAAAAACTTGTGGCACTGAGTCTCAGAGCCTGCAATTAAGTTGGGCTTGTGGGCTCATGCGGTGGGGCCAAAATTTGCAATGTCAGTGTTTGGGCTCGGAGACTCCCTCCTTGCAGGGTCTTAGAGCCCAAGCTTCAGCCCTGGCCCGAACAGCTACACCGCAATTTGTAGCCCCACAGCCCGAGCCTCTCCCCATCCCCCCAAGCCTGAGTAAGCTGACCCAGGCCAGCTGCAGCCATGCCATGGGCCTTTCATTGCAGTGTAGACATACCCAAAGTGATCAGCCAGGTTTTTATAGACTCCTATTTTCAGTTTATAATTTGAATGTATATAATGTGCCCTCTGTCAGCCATGTCTCATATTAGCAATGCATTTAATTATAAATAGCTGAAAACAACCAGTCCAACCATTTTAAATCCCTCCACTTCTTCTTTTCTTCACACAAATTATTTAGTTTCAGAACATCCCATCACTCTTCTAAATTAAAAACAGTTTTAAAAAACTGAACATTGCTCATTAAAGGTGCTAGACTTTGGCGTGTCCCCAAGGAGAGGTGACGATCTTGAAGTTAAGGCACTAGATTGGGACTCAAGATCTGCGTTCAGTTCTCAGCTCTGCCTCAAGTTTCCTGTATGACCTTGGTCAAATCACTTACTCGCGGTGCATCAGTTCCCCATCTGTAGAACAGGAATGATAATACTAGCTGACTTTGCAGGGGTTATGGGAATACATTCATAAATGAGTGCGAGGCATTCAGATACCATGGTGATGGGAGACATACATTTATATGTATTTAACCATAGAGTGGATAGTGCAGTATCACTGTAAGTTTCACCACACCGCTCAACTAATATGCCCCAAATAGCAGTATGAGGAGCAATTCAGCATATTAATAATCTGCACTAATCATGGCATTTCAATTAGATAAGATTTCCTCACTTCCTGTCATAAATTGTTGTGTGGTGTTCCTATCTGCTGTTCTGTTCAACCCAGAGATAATTTAAGTTCAGAGGTGAGTTAAATGATCCCTGTTTATAGTTTGCATATCACTTCGAGTTTATACAGCATTTTCAGATCCTTCTGAACAGAAAGCAATATGAAAATGTAAGTTAGTATATTAATCTTATTTTCAGAGCCACTGCAAGCTCTCTAATTTAAGCTGATGGGAGAGAGCTTTATTTATTCATCCCCCCCGAGCAACATAAATTATACCAACATAAACTGTAGTGTAGACATAGCCTAAATTACTAATGTGCTGAATTCCCCTCCCTATTAATTTGGGGACAGTCATAATATATTACTTACCTGCCTTTTACATTTATTTAGATAGAGTGTAATCCTGTTAAAAGATTTGGTTTTGGCAGTCAGTGCTTTGATTGTTCTGTTCACATAATCACAATATCCAAATCTGTAAATTAGTAAAATTCCCAAATCAAGCACATTCACATTGCAAAGACACTGAGTTCTGCTAGGCATTTGCAGACCAAAGTAGCTCAGGGTATGTAACACCTATGATTGTGTGTAAATAATAGCAATAATAACTGGCTGTTGCTGGCACACCAATATTCCTCCTTGAAAGATTCCATGTACACAGGATTTGCCCTTGTGGCTCTTATGCTTCCACAGAGCAAGGCCATGCAGGAATCCCCCTAGCTCCTAAGAATTTTGATCCTTTAGAGTTCTTGTAGGTGTGTGGAAGGTGTGTTCCAACTGCCAGACCCTTTCTTGATCCTTCCAGCCAGTTCCTTTCAGAGTGGGAATCAATGAGAACCACAAATAAGAAAGATTATATAGAAACTGAAACTATGATTAAAATAGGAAGCATCTTGGACAGTGGCAGAACACTGCAGCAGATCTTCAAACATGGAACCCCCACTCTAAAGGGGTTGGGTGGATGAGTGGGGAGTCCAGTATGAGTCCAGGAGCGAACTGTTTCTATTGCCTGTTGCAGAACTTGTTAGGCCAACAGCTCAACACATGAAAGTTTTATTGCATATAATGTATTCTAGTATGAAATATATGATGCTGTGGCATAAGGATTTAATTTGTATGAGTTTGGAATGGACAGGGCCGGCTCTAACTCTTTTGCCGCCCCAGGCAAAAAAGAAGAGCGCCGCCCCACCGTAACACCCTCCCCCAGTGCCCCGCGGGGCCGCCCAAACCCCTCCCCTCCCCTCCCTGCCCAGTGCCGGGCCGGGCCGGGCCAGGCCACCCAAATCCCTGGAACGCCAGGCCGCCGAAACTCCCACCCCCACCCCGAGCGCCGTGCCGGGCCGCCGAAACCCCCCGCCCTACCCCCCCCAAGCGCTGCACTGAGCCGCCCAAACCCCCGGAGCACTGGGCCAGGCCGGGCCGCCCAAACCCCGCCCCGAGCGTTGCGCCGGGCCAGACCGCCCAAACCCCCGGAGCGCCGGGCTGGGCCGGCCAAACCCCCTGAGTGCTGCACCGCGACGCCGAAACACCCCCATGCTGCCTAGCCGAAACAAAAACAAAAAATAACAAAAACAAAAAATGGGGTTTTTTACCCCTCGAGTGCCCCCCGCCACCGCAACATTGGCCGCCCCTTCTGAGGTGCCGCCCCAAGCACGTGCTTGGTCGGCTGGTGCCTAGAGCCAGCCCTGGGGATGGACGTTTTCTTCAAGAGTTGCAGAGCCATGAGTGAATTATGCAGGTCATCCCAAACATGTGCCAGTACGATCATTAGTACACCACTCCACCATACAGTCTGTATCTGTCACAGAAAAACTATTCTAGGAATAATTTAGAGAGCTTTAAACATTTTAATTGGCACTGTTTTCATATGCTTTCTCCTATAAAGCTGGTGCCTATGGCTCCAAGCTAGCAAAGCACTTAAGCACATGGGTAACTTTAAACATAAGTAGTGACCCTGAAGTGAGTGTGGCTATTCACATGCTCAACGTGCATTATGGGATTAGGATTCTTGTTGCATTTTAGTCCTACTGTACAGAGTTAATCTAAAAAGAGCTTTTTTTTTAAATCCACAAGTGTCATGTTTCAAGTCTATTATACTAGTAGTGAGAGGTGTAAGAAGCACAAAATATAAAGGTTGTGACTAACTTCACTTCCAGCTAAAACTCACCTACTGTGCCGTAATATTGCACAACAGGAGGTAATACTAATGTACTTTTAAAATTTTTTTTTAAAGATTTACATATCACTCTTAAGGATCAGCATTAAATCCATAGGAGTCATAATGTTAAGGTTGAAATGGTCACTCTGTCTCAGCGTGTCCATGTCTAAGTACTGCAGCTGATTTGGGCCCCTAAAGGGATCCTTGGTCCAGTGGCCGATTTTGCATACCCTATCAGATATGAGTCAGAATTAGAATGGATTTCAGCTTCCAATCAGAGTTTCCTGCTGCTGTGGGTTAAAGCCACAGCACTGACGTTATTCTAACATTGTTTTATTTTTTGGTGTGGTTTTAAAATACTGTAATTCCAAGTAAACACATAACACTAACACATAATACTAACAATTGAAAAACTGCAGTAGATGTTCATAATTTTCCTTAGGAAACAGCACCTGCTTCATCCCATCCTTTTCCTTTTCATAAAAACACCCCAAAAGCAGCACGTAGGCAATGAGTGGAGTTTAAGGAAAGGGTGAGGCTTCAGTGTCTTACAGTGTTTGTATAAGCAAGCCCAGACACTGTTTACAGTGTGGTAAGCTTGATAGTAAACACTTCAACACAAGAATTGTACATCCACTCTATTCCCAACTGGCTGACTTAGACAGTTATGAACTGATGAGAACCTGAATAGATGGTATGAAGGAACTGAATGCATAATCATTGCCTTCATTCAGGGTTTTTAGTTCCCAAGTTTAGAAATGAAACTGACTTTCCTTAGGCCTGGTCTACACTACGGGATTAGGTCAAATTTAGGGCTCTTAAAATCAACTTCTGTACTCCTCCCCAGCGAGGGGAGTAGCGCTAAAATCAACTTTGCTGGGTCGAATTTGGGGTAGTGCGGACGCAAATCGACGATATTGGCCTCCGGGAGCTATCCCAGAGTGCTCCGTTGTGACCGCTCTGGACAGCACTTTGAACTCCGATGCACTAGCTAGGTACACAGGAAAAGCCCCAGGAACTTTTGAATTTCATTTCCTGTTCGGTCAGCATGGCGAACTCAGCAGCACAGGTGACCATGCAGTCCCCCCAGTATCATAGAGCGTAGAATGTTTTTACGCTCCCCCTATCATCTCTGTCCCTGAGGTTATCACAGATTAGAAGGTGAAAAAAACGCACTTGTGATGACATGTTTTCTGAGCTCATGCAGTTCTTCCTCACTGATAGGGCACAGCTTACTACGTAGAGGCATTCAGAGGCAGAGGCCAGGAAAGAATTAAGTGAGCGCGAAGAGCAGAGACGGGACGCGATGCTGAAGCTAATGGGGGATCAAACGGACAAGATGAAGCATCTGTTGGGGGAGCAAATGGACATGATGAAGTGTCTGTTGGAGCTGCAGGAAAGCCAACAAGAGCACAGACCCCCACTGCATCCACTGTATAACTGCCTATCCTCCTCCCCATGTTCCATAGCCTCCTCACCCAGACGCCCAAGAATGTGGTGGGGAGGCTCCAGGCACCCAGCCACTCCACTCCAGAGGATGGCCCAAGCAACAGAAGGCTGTCATTCAAACAGTTTGATTTTTAGTGTGGCTACAATAAGCAATGTGGCTTTGTCCTTCCCTCCTCCCCCACCCCACCTGGGCTACCTTGTCCATTATCTCTTTTTTTTTTTTTTTTTAAATAAAGAAAGAATGCATGGCTTCAAAACAATAGTTACTTTATTTCGAAGGGGGGAGGGTGGTTGGTTTACAGGGAATTAAAATCAACAAAGGGGGCGGGTTTGCATCAAGGAGAAACACACACAACTGTCACCTGAAGCCTGGCCAGTCATGAAACTCGTTTTCAATGCCTCTCTGATGTGCCGTGCGGCTTGCTGTGCTCTTCTAATCGCCTTGGTATCTGGCGTGAAACGATTGTCTGCCATTGCTTTCATGGAGGGAGGGGCAACTGATGACATGTACCCAAAACCACCCGCGACAATGTTTTTGCCCCATCAGGCATTGGGAGCTTAACCCAGAATTCCAATGGGCAGCGGAGACTGCGGGAACTGTGGGATAGCTACCCACAGTGCACCGCTCTGTAAATCGATGCTTGCCACGATAGTGAGGACGCATTCCGCCGATTTAATGCGCTTAGTGTGGACATACGCAATCGACTGTATAAAATCGATTTCTAAAAATCGACTTCTATAAAATCGACCTAATTTCATAGTGTAGACATACCCTTAGACTTTCACATTTAACTGGTCATTGTTGTCCGCTGCAACCACTCTCATACACTGTAATGTGGAGTGCTGTCAGGGAGGTCATCTTCCCCGAATGGAAGCAGAATCTGTCCTCTTTGATATGTCCAGTCTTCATTCAGCTGCAGTTTTAAGAATAATTTCCATCATGTCACAGTTAGATACAGAAGAATCACACAGCTTGACTGCTTTTCACAGCTGCTTTGTCACACCTTCATGAAGGATGCTTCTCTGCCTCCACTCCCAGTCAACGAAAGTTCTTCTGCTTGCCTACCAGTCAAAAGAGAACGTCTCAGTTTAAAAATGATCTAGAATCTGCTTCAGAAGATTGCTGAAATCCAGCCTGGGGTAGTTGTCTGTCCTAGCTAAAAATGTTAGTTAATTAAGGATATGATCCTGCACCTGAAGTCAACAGGAGATTGCAGTTGACTTCGGTGGGAGCAGGATAGGGATAAAGAGAAGAACCTTTGTTGGATTTGTGTGTATCACTGAAATGGAGTGTAGCTGTTCTCCAGACTTCAAGTGATCTTGGCAGGGGACTCCCCCTTTAGGATCACGAAGAAGTCTTTGAAAGTAAAATGCTCAGTAGTATATTTGACCCAAGGCAGGGACCCAAGGTGAAGGGAATTGTCAATTTTCTGCTGGCAAAGAAATTAGTGGTAAGAACAAAAATGTTGTGTTCTCATGTATTACAGAGAGATGTGTTCCCTGATTTCAGAGAGATTTTTGTGGTGAGGTACATTTTAACAAATATGCATCTCTAGAACTTCCAGGTTGGCATTCTATTTGATTTGGGCTTTCATATAAAGTGGCTGTTGAAATATATATAGCAGCAAAAAGATTAATGTCATGACATTAGTTTAATAGGAACTTGTCATAACCACAGCACTGTTGAAAAATAGCTTCTGAAAGGATCAAGTATGTCAGAGAAAAATTGAAACAATAATTGGGTAATAAAACTTGTACCCAGTAACATGGGGAGGGGGGATTAAAGTCGTTACACAATCCATACACTCTTTAGATGGTCTGAGTCTTGGGGCCAGTCTGTAGCACAGAGGCAGATCATCTCTGATTTATTAATGTGTTTCATGGATAAGCATGTGTCCCTTGAAATGAAAAAAGAGAGCACATTCTTATGGCTCTGATCACTCTCCCACTGCATCTGGTCTTCATTAGTTTCCCAGCTCTGGTTGATGAACTACAGATGTGAGTTAGCTTTCCAAAGAAAAACTCAGGGAACAGGAAATTCTCAGAATACAAGATGGGGGAAGGGTTGATTATTACTTGGAATTTTCTGTGTGTGACACCAAGCCCAAGACTGAATTGGAAATGTCACTGCTGTTTCATGTCTTTTATGCTGCAGTAATACTTGTCAAGAGATTAACAGCATGTGTCTGTGCTTTGGACTGAATTGAGAGGATGTATTGTGTGCATTCTATCCAGAGACTTTCCCTTTTATTACCTTCATCCATCTTGTTGTGCTACAGTTTTATATATTGATGGCTGGACATCTGTATCTGTGCTTCTCGGAAGTTTCTCTCTGCTTATTCATAAGACTGAAGCAAGAGATTCTGCCACTCTTAGGACCAGAGCGATTTCCCTGAAAAGCAGAGAGATATGGAAGTGCTTCTGTTGATATTTTATAGATCCTGTTATCTAAAATGGTTAGTTGATATATGCCTACAGCCATACCAGCTTTCGCTGTGAACCTGCCAGACCTCACAAGCTGAGCAGATAATCAGTCTTGCAAGGGAAACCTTAATGAAGAGCTTGGTGCTGTAAGAAATGGTATTGGTTATTCACTGTTCTCTCTGTCGCTGTACTCTCTGTCACCATGGGGTAGGAGCATTTTGCTGCTGGAGGTACCATCTTTCTGATGAGAGGTAAAACTAAGGTCCTGGCTGTGACACTGCACCCCATATTCTTCACAGTGATATTATTATGATATTATTATGGCATAATTTTGATGCATTTTATGTAAGATGGGCCATGTAAGGTGTCACTGAAAAGGTTATGCTTTGCTTAATATAATTATCCTATTTGTATGCATGTATCATTTTTGTATCTGAAATTATAAATACTGACAAAGGCCATGTCTACACTAACAATTTGTCTTGACAAAAGTGATGTTGACACCCAAAAGTCAACATAATAAAAATCGCAATTTCATGTTCACACTTGCTCCCTCTGTCGGCAGATCGCATCCACAGTGGGGGTACCATCATCGACAGTGTGAGGAATGCACTGTGGGTATCTATTCCACAGTCCAGCTCGACACCTTCTGTCGCTAGGTGTTGTGGGACAACGGAGCAGATTGCGGCGCATCTTGGGACAGGGCTAAATGTCTCTTGATGCATTGCTTTCTGTCCCAGCACTCCATGGTCTTCCGGCTTTCTTTGACAACATTTTTGCATGGCCCTTCTTTGCTGTGCACCCTAGCATTTTTGTGAGAAGAGATGGATCTCGCCCTGCTCTCCTATGCTCTGTTAACTATCATGAAGACTTCGCAGACGACAGTGCAGTTAATCATGAAGTTCCTAACTGAGGAAGACTCGCAGGTACCCGACATTCTGCATGATATGGATAGGAGCAACTTTAGATTGCGTTTGGCATTCCCAGAGCAAGTACATAGGGTAGACCATCACTTTTGGGCTCGGGAAACAAGCACTGAATGGTGGGATCTTATCGTCATGCAGGTGTGGGATGATGAGCAGTGGCTACAGAATGTTCGGATGCAGAAAGCCACCTTCCTGGAACTGTGTGCGGAGCTCACCTGACCTGTGGCACAAGGACACCAGAATGAGAGCTGCCCTCTTGGTTGAGAAGCATGTGGCAATTGCTGTATGGAAGATGGTGATATCAGACTGCTACTGGTCAGTCGCAAATTAATTTGGAGTGGGGAAGTCGACCTTTGGGGCTGCATTAATGCAAGTGTGCAGGGCAATAAATTGAATCCTGCTACGAAGGACCGTGACTCTGGGAAATGTGCGTGAAATAGTGGACGACTTTGCAGAAATGGATTTCCGTAACTCTGGAGGGGCAATAGATGGCACACACATTCCTATTTTGGCACCAGTTCACCTTGCGACAGAGTACATCAATAGGAAGGGGTACTTCTCCATGATGTTGCAGGCACTTGTGGATCACCGTGGGCGTTTCACTGACAGCAATGCAGGGTGGTCTGGGAAGGTGGTCTTCAGGAACACAAGCCTGTATAAAAAGTTGCTAGTGGGGACTTTCTTTCCTAACCAGAAGATTATAGTGGGGGATGTTGAAATGCCCATAGTGATACTAGGGGACCCTGTATACCCCTTACATCCGTGGCTCATGAAACCTTACATGGGAGACCTGGACAGCAGTAAGGAGTGGTTCAACAACAGGCTCAGTAAGTGCCGGATGACAGTTGAATGTACCTTTGGCAGATTAAAGGCGCGCTGGCAATGCTTTTATGGCAGATTAGACCTCACCGAGAATAATATTCCCATGGTCATAGCCGTGTGCTATCCATTGCATAATCCCTGTGACGCTAAGAGTGAAAGGTTTGCTCAGGGGTGGAGTGCTGAGGCAGATTGCTTGGCCACTGATTTTGAGCAGCCAGATACCAGGGCTGTCAGAGGAGCCCAGAGTGGGGCTATTCGAATCAGGGAGGCTTTGAGGCAGCACTTTGACAATGAGCACCAGTAACATATCTCTGTCAGAAGTGCTTCAGTGTTACATTACCTATAGTTTTCCTAGGGGCAATGATGACATTTGGAGCCTTATATTCTAGTAAGTTATATGCCTGTTCATATATTGGTACAGCCTGCAATCTCACCTTGTAGAAAAAAAAAAAAAGATGATTTACCATTATAAAACTTTGCTTTTATTGCACAAGAAACAGCACACACAAACACACAGATGCTTGGCAGGAAAGGAAAAACCAGGAAAGGGCAGACTTTCACAACTGTGTGTAGGTCCAGCCATCATTGTGAAAGTTGTTCGGGGGGGTGGAGTGAAGGGGAAACCAAGAAATCCCAGGAAGTGGAAAGGAATATGCGAGCGGAGTTTTGGGGGGCATGGAAAAGAGTTCTGAATGTGCTGCAGTGGAGGTCGAGCACTGATCTGCTCAGTCTGCAGCATTATTAAGGACTTCAGCATCTACGTTTGCTCCTCCATTACTTTAATCATCTGCTCAGTTGCATCCTTAACAAAGCCCTTTTCTGTGCTGCTGTTCAGCTTCCCAGTACTCCTTGCATTCCCTTTTTTCTGCATTGGAACACTGCAGGACCTCCCTGAACATGTCTGCTGCATCTTGGGCACTTTCTTATCTGATGGAGACACGCGGCCATGGTGTGTGGGGTGTTCCTAAAGGCTACATCTGGTGAAGCACAGGGGACAATGTACAGAAGTGGGATTGTTAAGTTCATGCACAGCATTGAAACATTTCAATTAAATACACCTTTTACAACATTGTCATTGCTTTGTCACTGACCCTAGCCAGGCACACATCTCTGCGAACACCCAAAGCATGGTGAGTGTTGGGGGGTGGGGTGCAGAGAATGCTCCACATGGGGAAAAGAGCACACACTCTTTGTAAGGGTTGTGGTGCAGCATTCTAGGGAACAAATTCTAAAATTCTCCTACACTTTTCCACAGGCGGGGGTCATTTTAGAAGACTTCTCACTGCTAAGGGTAAGCAGGAAAACAAGGGTACATCTACTCCATACTTGTGGCTTCCGCCCTGCTCCCTATGCTGCTCGCATATGTGCCGCTTTGGTCCCTGCACAAGTGATTGCCGAATGATGAGGAAAGTTTCCTACAATGGGGGAAGGAACAAAGTAGATCTGCCACGGAACCTTCAGCAGAGGATTACTGAGTACCTCCAGGAAACTTTTCTGGAGATCTCTCTGGAGGATACCCATGAGATCTCGGTGTGCATCAACACTCTGTTCCACTGTACCGATTAAGTACACAGAGAAATGTCCAGCTCACATAAACTCAGCCAGCCTCCCACATTTCTATGCCCTGAACCCACTTCTGCACTACACAAGCCACAGCCACTTACCAGGCGTCTCATCTCCTACTTCTTGCTCCCCGGAGAGCAACTGCTGAGATTGGTTAGACGCCTCTGGAGTGGAGAACAGTTCCTGGCTGTCTGCCCCACCGAGCGACCCCGCCAGGAGCTGCAAATCCTCATATAACTCCACCTCTTCATCAGTAACTTCATCCTCTGGGTTAGGTCCTCTTTCCGCCACCTCTGTGCCCTCCAAAGTATCCACAAGGCTCTTGGCGATGAAGGTGGGGTTGCATGCAGCTCCTTATAGAACCGGCAGGTCTTAGGTGATGCACCTGAGTGATGGTTTGCCTCCCTCGCCTTATGGTACACCTGCCTCAGCTCCTTTATCTTCACACTGCACTGCAGCGTGTCCCGATCATAGCCCTATTCGCACAAGCCTCGAGAAATCTGCCCATAGGTATCCCAATTCCTATGGTTCAAGCGCAGCTGGGACTGCACAGCCTCCTCTCCCCATATACTGAGCAGATCCAACAACTGTGCAGTGGTCCAAGTGGGAGAGCGTTTGCTGCAATAACCCGCCATGGTCACCTGGGAAGATGCGATGAGCCAGCAGGAAATGGAATTTCAAAAATTCCCAGGGCTTCTAAGGGGGAGGTGCGAATGGTTGTTTACCTGGCTGCTGGGGAGTGTAGTTCAAACTGCTGGCCAGAGCAGTCAGGATGGGTGTAGTGGGACACCTCCTGGAGGCCAATTAAAGCGATGAAGTGAAGCATGGTGCCTACACTGGCACTTCGTCGACAAAAATGTAGAGGAAAAAGATGTAAATCTCTCTTGAGGGTGGATGTATTTTGTCACCAAAACCAGGCATTTTTCCCAACAAAAGTTGCCTCACAATGTGTATGCACTCACTGTTTTGTCGACAAAGAGCAGTTTTGGTGACAAAATTTGGTAGTGTAGACAAGGCCTATGTATCTGTACTTCAAATGTAGTTACACCTGTGTAATGCCCACTAGACAAGATGCTTTCAGTCTAGATAGTAGGTGGTGAAGGGCCTATTCAAGGTAACCGGCCATTAGGAAAAACAATAGGCCTTCAGAGAAGCTTATCCCCCATCTGGTGAGCCTTCCTGAGAACGCTACAGACAGCCTGTTAGTGATGGCTGCTATGACTCTACAAGGGCATATGACCACAAGATCCTATCTTGGGATGTCAGTATTTTTCCACAAACTGGTCTGGGAACCAAGCTTTGGAACAAAGGGTTCTCACCATATACAAAAGCTATATAAGGCAGGAAGTGACATCATCTGTGGTTCTTCACTCCCCACACAAGAAGACACCTGGAAACACCTGAGGAACAAAGACTGAACTGGGGGAAGTGCTGGACCCTGTGTGTGAAATACCTGTGGATTCCAGGCTGCAAATCAAGTATAGCTGGTGCCTCAAGAATCTACCAGTCTGACTATACCATCAGTTAGGGTGAGACTCTGCTATTCATAACCAATCTATTTAGTATATTAAGCTTAGTTTGTGTTTTTGTTTATTTGCTAGATAATCTGCTTTGATCTGTTTGCTATCACTTAAAATCCATCTTTTTTAGTTAATAAACTTGTTTTGTTTTAATCTAAACCAGTGATCTTTGACTGGAATGCTTGGGGAAAATCTCTGCTTGTTTACCACAAGTGTGCATTGTTCTCCCCACGTTGCGGGAGAGGCGGACCAGGTATTAAACTCATATACTGGACAGATTTGACCAGGGCAGGATGGTAGTGCTGTGCGATCCTAGGCTGGGAAGCTGATGGTTAGAGAGTCTGCATGTAACTGCAGCTAGGTGTGTCCCTACCTGTGTGAATGCTGGTGAAAGTGCAGGTTGGAGGGCTTTGCAACTTGTCACAGCAGTACAGTGTGAATGGGAGCCCAGGCTGGTGGGTCAGAGGGCTCAGTGGTACCCCAGTTCCAGGTGGCACCCCAGGGGAAACCCGTCACATTGGCCATCTGGGATCATTAAAGATTCCATGGCCAGTTTGCAAGAATTGTGGACGGGTTAATCCCAGTGTCCTGGCCATATTTCAATGCTGGGAGTTACGATATCCCTCCCTGAATTCCCCCTGCAGTTTCAGATGAATACAATATTTCTCACTTACTGACCTACACTCGTTTGTGTTTCTGTGTGTTGTTAAACAGCTCCAGTGTTCCAACTTAGATGTAGATGCATTTCAGTGGTGGATAAAGAAATAGACTCATAGACTTTAAGGTCAGAAGGGACCATTATGATCATCTAGTCTGACCTCCCGCATGATGCAGGCCACAAAGCCGTCCCAACCCTTTCCCTTGACTCTGCTGTTGAAGTCCCCAAATCCTGTGGTTTAGAGACTTCAAATAACAGAGAATCCTCCAGCTAGTGACCCCTGCCCCATGCTGCGGAGGAAGGTGAAAAACCTCCAGGACCTCTGCCAATCTACCCTGGAGGAAAATTCCTTCCCGACCCCAAATACGGCGATCAGTTGAACCCCGAGCATGTAGGCAAGATTCTCCAGCCAGACCCTCATTGACCATTGATACTATTTACCAGCGATGGCACACTGTTCATTTGACTAAAATCATGTTATCCCATTAAACCATTCCCTCCATAAACTTATCTAGCTTAATCTTAAAACCAGACAGGTCCTTCGCCCCCACCGTTTCCCTCGGAAGGCTGTTCCAATATTTCACCCCTCTGACGGTCAGAAACCTTCGTCTAATTTCAAGCCTAAACTTCCTCACGGCCAGTTTATATCCATTCGTTCTCGTGTCCACATTAGTACTGAGCTGAAATAATTCCTCTCCCTCCCTGGTATTTATTCCTCTAATATATTTAAAGAGAGCAATCATATCCCCCCTCAGCCTTCGTTTGGTTAGGCTAAACAACCCGAGCTCCTCGAGTCTCCTTTCATACGACAGGTTTTCCATTCCTCTGATCATCCTAGTGGCCCTTCTCTGTACCCGTTCGAGTTCATCTTTTTTAAACATTGGAGACCAGAACTGCACACAGTACTCCAAATGAGGTCTCACCAATGCCTTGTACAACGGAAGCAGCACCTCCTTATCCCTACTAGATACACCTCGCCTAATGCATCCCAAGACCGCATTGGCTTTTTTCACCGCCACGTCACATTGTCGACTCATAGTCATCCTGTGGTCTACCAGGACTCCAAGGTCTTTCTCCTCCTCCGTTACTTCTAACTGATGCGTCCCCAGCTTGTAACTAAAATTGTTGTTAGTCATCCCTAAATGCATCACCTTACACTTTTCACTATTAAATTTCATCCTATTTCTGTTACTCCAATTTACAAGGTCATTCAAGTCTCCCTGCAGAATATCCCGATCCTCCTCCGAATTGGCAATACCTCCCAATTTTGTGTCATCCGCAAACTTTATCAGCCCACTCCTACAATTGGTTCCGAGGTCAGTAATAAATAGATTAAATAAAATTGGTCCCAAAACCGAACCTTGAGGAACTCCACTGGTGACCTCCCTCCAACCTGACAGTTCACCTTTCAGTACGACCCGCTGCAGTCTCCCCATTAACCAGTTCCTTATCCACCTCTGGATTTTCATATTGATCCCCATCTTTTCCAATTTAACCAATAATTGCTCGTGCGGTACAGTATCAAACGCTTTACTGAAATCAAGGTCTATTAGGTCCACCGCATTTCCCTTATTAGATAAGTCTGTTACTTTCTCAAAGAAGGAGATCAGATTGGTTTGGTACGATCTGCCCTTGGTAAAACCATGTTGTAATTTGTCGCAATTGCCATTGACCTCAAGGTCCTTAACTACTTTCTCCTTCAGAATTTTCTCCAGGACCTTGCACACTATGTATAGTTTGTATATCAGTTTATTTTTGCAAAACACTTGGGATCCTTTGGGGTAAGAGATACTATTAGATGTAAGATATTGCTACAGATTTTCAGATGCCATGCTTTATATCCATTTTTTATGCATGAGGCAATTTTTGCCAAAAAAACAAGTGCATCACCTGCATTGGGAGTGGATGTATTTTGGTTGATCAGTTCCTTTAGGCAAACATAACTGGTTAAAATGTGGGGTGATGTTAACTGTGAAATACAAGGGAAGTTAGTAAAACCTTTTATTTTCTTATATGCCAAAAACGTGATGCCCACAAACATGTCAGGATGAAGACTTAGTTGCAGTTTTCATGGTCTGTGGCAGAGTGTGGTGCATGGAGTGCAGAGTTTAGCTGCTGGAAATAAAAATTCAAGCTGATTTTCCACAAAGTGCTATAGCAAGGAAGCATGAAGGCACACAGGCATAAATCCCTACCATGGAGAGTGCTCTTGTTGAGAGGTAGGTGCCGTCAGGAAATAAGCACACTCTGCTGCAACTCTAGGATAGGGCTGGAAGAGGGTTTCACTATGGAATCTAAACCCAGTTCATACAAAGAGGTCTTAGTTCTTCCAGGAAAATGTGAACTCTTTTTTATGGATGAGGTTCAGATTAGTTAGACAAAACATTCTCTCAGTCATTCTGAGGGATGGGGGGTGGGAAGCACTGTGATCAAAGGGGGTAGGCATTATGTTCATAGACGGATCCAGACTCGTGTTTGTGGCCCGCTCT
The DNA here is from genome assembly GCF_027887155.1 of Malaclemys terrapin pileata. Taxonomy (NCBI): domain Eukaryota; kingdom Metazoa; phylum Chordata; order Testudines; family Emydidae; genus Malaclemys; species Malaclemys terrapin. Next base: position 49,086,050 of record NC_071514.1, read on the forward strand.
TAGCATGTCCATTGCAATGTTATGAATTTCCCAAATGGTGTTAATATTTCCTTGTGTCAGTAGAGTCAATCTTCAATTACCCAAATGCCATTTAACCAAAATACACATTTCCAAAGGTCAGATATGTCCAGCCAAATTTGACTTCAGTGCTGAAGTTGGTGTGTGCAATCCACCTCCTGCTGAGCTGTCCAATGCTGGGGGAGGGAGTATTTAGGAGATCCTGAAGGGTTCCCCTGATTACCTGACGATGTATGGCATCCTGGATATCTTCATATAAACCATGAGTTAGTGTGGTGTTTAATGTCACTGAATCCTTAATAGCCACTTTACTTACTTAATGTCACTTTAATGACATACTGCTAGAGAGTCTATCAATTTATTCTTGAAATGGTGTGAAAATGAAGGAGTGGAGGGGTGAGGGGGTGTTAGTATGGCAAGTGACTGAGTTAATCAGAAACATAATCTATCTGTGATTCTAAATAGGATTGCTTGAATACTCTGTTTTTTTAATTCAGTGACTATATAAGTACATTGTGGGACATGGGCAAATCAGACTCTTAATATCTTTATTCCCTTTCAAAGATATGCTGTCTTCAGACTGACAAACCCCAATATATAGTCTTGTTCCACTAGACAGATTAAGGCAGCATTTGGCAGCTTCTGTTAGCATCCTACAGCCTTCATAAAATGAATCACATGAACTTGTATATTTCTCCTTTAATGAAATACACTCATGCACATGTCTTTAGTTCCTGTCTTGATAGCTTATTTTTTTATTGATTATGTGCTTTGTTCTTTTTGTTTATCCAAACGAGTTACAAAGATGATACCCAAATGCAGCCTAGTTTTTTAAAGTATTTTCTTCCGCTGTTGCTAGTTTTAGTTTTTGTTGCTGACAGTCATTCAGGTAAAATACCCAAACCATCTCCCAAAACTTGATTGAGGGCCAAATCCTCAGCTGATGTAAATCAGCATAGCTGTGATCAGTGGAGATACCCTGAGTTACAGTAGCTGAGGATTTGGCCCTGAAACTTCTATAAGGCTTTTCACTCGTCTCTCTCCCCCCTCCCTTACCCCCAATTAATTTTCTTTTTTTCATGCACCTTTTGGGTTCTGGCAGGGTCTGGACATGTCAATGTAATGCAAGAGGAAGCTGTTTTTGCATCATGTCCAGTCCTAGCAATGCAGATGCAAGAAATTTGTATAAGCATCTAAACAAACATTTTAGCACTTTAACTGAAACAAACCTCTGAACCATGGAAAATTTGCCTGTGACTTATTATTTCTGATCTTTTTCTGTTTAATTTTCTCTCTAAAATCCTAGGCCTGATTTAAAGGTATCTCCTGTATTTAAAAGGACATCAGCACGGAAATGTTGTACCTGTTGTTGTTACAAGTAACACACAATCTTCCCATTGGAAAGATTAGGGGGAAAACATTTTTCTGTAGGTTTTTTTCAATGTTTTCGACTGTGTGTGTTTGAGGGTACGTTGTGTCTAGTCTGTTTTGATGTTTCCTGTTTAGTCAGTTTCTCCTGTTTGTGTGTGTCTTTCCCACAGCAAGAGGGAAGAGAAAAACATTTTTTTTAAATAGAAAAATGTGATTGTAAAATCACAAAACCTGCAAAGGAGACTGAGGTGCAGGTGCAGGACTTGATCCTGCATTTAATTCATCTTTTTGAAATAGAGTTTACGTCCAGAAGGGGCCACCAGATCATCTAGTCTAACTTCCTGCATACCATGGTCCACCAACACCACCCAGCACCCACACACTAAACCCAACAACCAAAATGAGATCAAAGTATTACAGTTTGCAGGAGACTAGAGCGTTCTATGCCACAGGCAGAAAATAGGAGGGACTAAGGTGCACTAGTGCCCAAGGCCCCTGCAATATCAGGGAATTGATTAAATGAGATACACCCAAATAATCCTGCAAGTGACCTGCACCCAAACGCTGCAGAGGAAGGCTAAAAAACACCAAGTCACTGCCAGTCTGACCTGGGGGGAATTCCTTCTTGACCCCACAGATCGTGATCAGTTCGACCCTGAGCATGTAAGCCAAAACCAGCCAGCTAAGCATGAGAGAGAGAATTCTTGGTTCCACCTCAGAGCTCTGGACCACCCTGTCCTGTGTCCCATCTCCAACCATGGTCATCACTGATCTTCAGAGGAAGATGATTAAAAAACCCAGAATACACTGCTGGAGGATCCTTTTTTGACCCTTTCTGGTGACCAGCTGAAGTCCTGAAGCTTAAGCTTTAGGAACATAAAACATAAATTGGAAGGGACCTCATCCCCACCATCACAACCAACCCTGTCATACAACTAGACTCATGAATTTGTCCAGTTCTCTCTTAAAGCTAATAAGTTGTTTGCCCCCACAACTCCTATTGGGAAGCTGTTCTCGAACCTCACCCTTCTGATGGTTAGACACCTTCTTCTAATTTCCATCCTGAATTTGTTCATGACCAGTTTATATCCAATTGTTCTTGTGCCAGCATTGTCCTTTAGCTTAAATAGCTCTGGCGCCTCCCTGGTGTTTTCCCCCTGGATGTATTTATAGAGAGTATTGCTGTAGTGCCCAGGTGCAACGCTCATGGACCAGGACCCCATTGTTCTAGGTGCTGTACAGACTGAACAAAAGTCAATTTTATCTCTGGGATTTTTGTTTGTTTTTTTTGTTTTAAATAACCTCAGGTGTAATATGAGATCTACCATGAAATGTTTGTGTCCTGGTATTTATTCCTTAATTTCAATGCTGGATGTGAGGATAGCATCTAGCAAAAACTGTCACTTCTATAGCTTTATAGAGATTTCGTAGTGCTAATGGCTCTTTTCAGATCAGTGTGTTAGCATTGGGAAATTCTCACTCTATGCACCACAGGATCAAAAGAAAGAAAAACATTCCAGAGCTGGCTGTTAGTACATCTTCGGGATTTCTGACTGAGTTTTAAATTAAGACACAATAGTTGATCAGATATTTCCTATGCATCATCCTGACTATTGAGTTTAGCTGATATGCGACTACTGGATTGAACTGTGGAAGACTGGCAGCCGAGCATTTTCAGTGCAAAGACCTCAGCACAAGAACTGCATTCAATTCCCCAGAGTCCCAGCTCACTGAGCTTCACAGCACAGGGCAAAGCTTATCTGCATACCCAAGAGTTTTCTTGAGTTTTGTGTAGATTGTTTTTAAATGATAGGCAGTACCTGGCTAGAGACTATTCCTACCAGTTGTAGGCATTATCATTAATTTTCACATTTTAAATGATGCAAATCAACCCAGAGGCTGCATAATAAATATAATTGCTTCTGTTTAGAGAGGAATCTGAAACAAAATTTCTCTTAGTCCCCACACAGCAAGTGTGCAAGCTCTTCTTATAGTATATCTGTTTGCCTATATACAGTAAGTGTAAAAGTTCTAACAGACTGCTTCTTTCCCCTCTCACTGCCTCTTTCAAATCCTCTGCATACATTGAGGACTGTCCTTGTACTGGAGAAAGCTTTTCTCTAGCGAATCCCATCCCTATTTCTATTGTGTGGGGAGGTTCTTCAGGATAACAAATCCCCTTTGCCTTCTCATTTCTTGTAGTGAGGCAGTCTGGGAGAATATGGCTCGCATGTGTGTGAAGACGCAGAGGCTGGATGTTGCCAAAGTTTGCCTTGGAAACATGGGTCATGCCAGAGGAGCTAAGGCATTAAGGGAGGCGGAACAAGAACCAGAGGTGGAAGCCAGAGTGGCCATGTTGGCGATTCAGCTGGGCATGCTGGTAGGGCTTACTGTGGCAACTTGCCCATTTTCTAGTAATAAGCAAAGGCCAGAGTCAGTCAGCAATCTGAGTGAGATATGCATGCATCCTCGCATGTGAAGACAATGTAACTAATGACAAGTATTTTTGCAAAGTCTGGGCAGGGTGCAAAAATCTTGGAGAACAGTAAATGCAATACTAATTTTCTAAAAAGTAAAGAGGGGTTTCTGACAGTTATTTTCTCACAAGTCAAACTTCTACCACTATTGAAATACTGAAACAAATAATAATGGGGGTGGAGTGCACCTTCTAAACATGTAGGGCCCAGTTCTGCCACTTACTCACCTTGAGTAGGACCTTGTTCTACAGTCAGCATTATGGGCACTACTCAATATGAGTGAGAGTGGCTGAATTAGACCTCTAGAGATTACAGTATAATGAGACATAAGCAGGATAGGTTTATAACAAATGAATCTTCCCAGGCAAACATGATTGTTTTAAAAAAAAACATATATAGCATTAAAAATACCAGATGAGGAAAACATTATTTAGGTAATATATATTTGGACTGTTGTGGAACATTTGATATGCTGTCTCACAAACCTTAGGGCTTGATTCTGCTGTCCTTAATCACTCTGAACTTGTCTAGGCTAAAATAAATGGTGTCTTCTTAAAATGGGTTAGCTAAAACATTTTAACTCACGTTTTCAAACTGGAGTGTAGAAAAGGCAAGTTGTATTTTAACATGTGTTAGGTGGTAGAGGAGAAACCTAGTGAGTAGCCAATAGTTCACCCTCCACCCGCTAAGGCATATTAAAATACAACTTGCCCTTTGGACACCTTTTATGAGAGTCTAGACAAGCCCTTTGAATAGTATCTTTACTCCACCAATAAAATTGGGACCTAAACTGGCTTTGAGAATCACGTTGTCATGTGGACTGAAAACTAACTGGAGAACTATAAAGTAAGGGTAATGATAAGCAGCCATGTACTGGTACCAGGTTAGCTCTTATTTAATGTCTCCATTAATGATCTGTATAAGAAGGACTAAACAGCGTTTTAACAAAATTCACAGATGATACTAAATTGAGAAGCATTGCAAATACCAGGGAGGGCAGAAATAATAAAGGGTCCAAGAGGTTAAAAACATGGGTAGAAAATGAAAAGAAGATATATCTTGGAAAAATACAAGTTAATACATCTAGAAAAATCATACTGAGTGGGGAGTAGAAAGCTGGAAAGCAGCACAGCTGACAGAATCCAAGGTTCATAGGAGACCACGAATTAGATAAGAAATTGCAATTTTGGGCGCTGTTTTCAGAGGCACTACATCTTGGAGCTTTGATTTCATGGTCTATCTACACATCATGGTGCAACTGCAGCTGGAGTATTGCTTTCAAATTTAAGCATCTCATTGCCAGAAAAATATTAATGAATAGGAGGAAGTTCAGAGAAAAGCAACTCAAATTGTTAGGATCCTGAAATGGATTCATATACAAGAGGAAAGATTTGAAAGAGTTGAATATGTAGAATTCGGCTAAGATCAGAATGTGCTAACAACCTACAAATATTTGAAGGGTATGAATGGTGGAGGAATTGTTCTGGGTGGTATAAAGGCGTAATTAGGAAAATTCAGGCTGGATATTTGTAAAAAGCTTCAGGACAGTGAGATTTATTAGGCTCAATGGAAGTGGGGAAAGCCCCTCTGCTCGGACATTTAAAACTAGTTTTGGGGAAAAACACTAGCAAATGTTCTGTAGAAAACAATCCTACATTAGTAAGGAGAGGGTCTAGAATAGGAACTAACAGGACTCTTCCATATCTAGGGTTTATTTTTCTCTGAAAAGAAATGGGAATCAGGAGGAAACAGAATTTGCTCCTTCTGTCCTGCCACAGTGTATCTCCATTACTGTACACAGAGCTCAGCTGGAAAGCAGTTGGGTGGGGCAGGAAAAGTCCTTGACACAGGAGTCCATCTCAAAGATTAAAAATAGCAGTTTTAAATTTGTTTATTGCTTGTGTCACCATGGGCCAAATCCTAAGGCTCTAACTCTAAATGAAGTCAGTGGAAGTTTGACATAAGTAAAGGCATCAGGTTTTGGTCTGCATTAATAATCTAAGAACATAATCCGTGTCTCAGGGACCTAATGTGGAGTGAGAGGGTTCTCTAAGTGCTGAATCCTTGTTGGTGAGAAAACAGCTACAAAGTTAGCAAAGCTCTCCCAAACTCCTTAACTGGGGTAATGGGTCTCTCCTACCGCAGCCCAGAATGGTTATGCCAGCGAGTAACTCCAATATGAGCCATTTGATAACCTCCATTATCAAATGGCTTAGTGTTGTGTCACAATCAGAGTTTTATGACTGGTGGCTGCTCATGTCACTCCCACCCCTGGTTAATATCACCCAGTAAATGCTGTGATATGAGTGCTTTCTTTATTTTCACATAAACATCCAGTTTCTCAGTCACAATGCTGATATTCCCGGCTACGTATATTTAGTAGGTTCAAATCCCTCTGTCTTAATCCTTTTTACTATGCAATGCAATCCGCGGTCTGGAGTAATTAACTGCTCAGAAGTGCACTACCTATCATAGAATATTAGGGTTGGAAGAGACCTCAGGAGGTCACCTAGGCCAACCCCCTGCTCAAAGCAGGACCAACACCAACTAAATCATCCCAGCCAGGGCTTTGTCAAGCTGGGCCTTAAAAACCTCTAAGGATGGAGATTCCACCACCTCCCTAGGTAACCCATTCCAGTGCTTCACCACCCTCCTAGTGAAATAGTTTTTTCCTAATATTTAACCTAGACCTCCCCCACTGCAACTTGAGACTATTGCTTCTTGTTCTGTCATCTGCCAGCACTGAGTACAGCCTAGCTCCATCCTCTTTGGAACCCCCCTTCAGTTTGTTGAAGGCTGCTATCAAATCCCCCCTCACTTTTCTCTTCTGCAGACTAAATAAGCCAAGTTGCCTCAGTCTCTCCTTGTAATTCATGTGCCCCAGACCCCTAATCATTTTGTTGTCCTCTGCTGGACTCTCTCCAATTTGTTCACATCCTTTTTGTAATGGGGCCCCCAAAACTGGACAAAATACTCCAGATGTGGCCTCACCAGTGCCGAATAGAGGGGAATAATCACTTCCCTTGATCTGCTGGCAGTGTTCCTACTAATGCAGCCCAATATGCCGTTAGCCTTCTTGTCAACAAGAGCTCACTGTTGACTCATATCCAGCTTCTCGTCCTCTGTAATCCCCAGGTCCTTTTCTGCGGAACTGCTGCTTAGCCAATCGGTCCCCAGCCTGTAGCAGTGCATGGGATTCTTCCATCTTAAGTGCAGGACTCTGCACTTGTCCTCGTTGAACCTCATCAGATTTCTTTTGGCCCAATCCTCCAATTTGTCTAGGTCACTCTGGACCCTATTCACCTCTCCCCCCAGGGTAGGGTCATCCGCGAACTTGCTAAGGGTGAAATCCATCCCATCATTCAGATCATTAATGAAGATGTTGAACAAAACCGGTCCCAGGACCAACTCCTGGGGCTGCCAACTTGACATCGAGCCGTTGATCACTATCCGTTGAGCCTGACGATCTAGCCAGCTTTCTATCCACCTTATAGTCCATTTAGTTGGGGATTAGTCCTGTTCTGATCAGGGGGTTGGACTTCCAACTCTGATATTCTATGATTCTTCCAATCCATACTTTTTAAACTTGCTGGCAAGAATACTGTGGGAGACCGTATCAAAAGCTTTGCTAAAGTCAAGATATATCACATCCCCTGCTTTCCTCATATCCACAGAGCCAGTTATCTCATCATAGAAGGCAATCAGAAAGCTATCACTCATTACTGCTTAGATGTAATCCCTGTAAAGTACTCAGCAAATCCAGATAACTTTTCACTGTTTGTTCGCTCTCCTTTCAGGAAGATGCAGAGCGGCTGTACAAGAATTGCAAGCGCTACGACCTCCTGAACATGTTCTATCAGGCTTCTGACCAGTGGCAGAAAGCTATGGAAATAGCTGAGACTCATGATCGGGTTCACCTGCGCACCACATACTACAACTATGCCAAACACCTGGAGGCCACTGCAGAGTGCAATCTTGCACTCAACTAGTAAGCAGCTTCCTGTAGAAAAGGCCAAGCACCTAGAACTTAGTTCTGAACACAAGAAATCCTGAGTTTTAGCACACTGCTGTGGACAGCAGAGGCAAAATTGGTAGGGCTGTCTGCAACTGGCAGATAACCAGTTTTTCCCCTTTTCTGCCACCTTTCATCTGAGGATCTCAAACTATTATTAAAATAAACCTGGCAATGGGGGAAACTGAGACACAGAGAGGTTAACTGACTTGCCCAAGTTCACATGGAAAGTCTGCAGTGGAGTCAAGACTAGAACTTGGATTCCTGTCTCCAAAGCCTATGCTTTTAACCACCAGACCAGCCTTCCCTTTTGCACCTTGTTGTATGCATAAGCCCTTGTGTTGGAGAGTTCTTGATCCACCTGGCACCCCAGGGATTCATTGTGGCTCATGTGTTATGAACCTGATGCTTATGTGGCACCCAGAATTCTTTTCAGTGGCTGCTGAGATCCTGGGAAAGTTGGTGGAGAAGTTGTTTTTAGAATGCATCATACTGGTTTAAATTTTATTTTATGCATGGTTCCCTTATTATGTAAGGTCACAACATGCTCTAGCTCAGGAGTAAAAAAGGGTTTTGTGTGTGAGGCGATGTGATTCAGTTAATGGGAAAGAAGGAGGGGAGAAAGTTGCAGATAGATGGGTTAGTACAGTTAAAGGAGCAACCTTCCAACTGTGGGTTAGAGAGTGAAATTGCAGTGGAGATGAGCAGGCAATATGAAGACTTGTGTATGAGGTGAGGAGACAAGATCTGTATTGAATATCCTTTACCATCTCTTACCCAGCCTCCCAATCATTCCTGGTACAAGCTGTGCTAGGTATAGTGGGGGCTTCGATGTGCATGTTGGCTCTTTGGCCCCAATAAGATTTTTGATTTTTCTGCACCCATTTTTATCTCAGTGATCACCACACCTTGGTCTTATCTCAGCAGCACCTTGGCCTTTATTTTTCCTTGGCGTATTGGCACTCGGCCAGCACTGTTCCTGCAGTTGATGAAAAGCACTGTATAAGGACAGAGTATTATTAGTATTGTTGTTAATTCTAGAGACTAAAGAACTAAAATAAAATGGATTAACATAGCAGTTGAGCGGTTTGCCACAAAGCACTGATATCCACCATCTAATGTGCCCTTTTTCTACACAGCTATGAGAAATCGGACACACATAGGTTTGAGGTGCCCAGGATGCTCTCTGAAGATTTACAAGCCTTGGAGATCTATGTCAACAAGATGAAAGATAAGTTAGTGCCATGTTACATCCTCCCTTACCTGAAGTGTGTGAAGGAGTGGTATCCTGAGGGGGGAGTTTCAGGTTTGAGAGTACTTGTTTTAACACTTTGCTGCCAGGCGTTCAGATTTTCCAGGTTAATTCAATAGAGAGGAAACATGCTAGTAGGGAACACTTTTGCTAATGCATTATACCATGCAGTGCTGGAAGTTTGTTCATTTGTCTGCTTTGGTCATGAATCTTGTTCATTAGAAGGGACCCCACTGTATTGTGTTGGCGAGCTAGTGCTACTAGAGTTGTGACTGAGAGAGCTGAGTAACACAGGCCAGAGACTTTCATCCAGTTTCCCCTGTATTGAGCTCCAAGACTTGTGTTTGACTAAAGCACATCTTCTTGAATGGTAGCCAGTCTTGATTTGAAGACTTCAAGAGAGAGAAAATCCACCACTTCCCCTGGTAGAGTGTTCCAATGATTAATTACCATCATCATCACTTATTTTGTTTCTTTTCTAGGAGCTTGTGGAAATGGTGGGCACAGTATCTGGAGAGCCAGTCAGATATGGAATCCGCACTAAGATACTATGAGTTAGCTCAGGATTATTTCTCCCTGGTCCGTGTTTACTGCTTTCAGGGCAACATCCAGAAGGTAAGGCAGCCTGCTTCCCACTGCTCCCAGGAGTGTCCACGTTCTTGTGTTTAATCTGGGCATGATGTGAAGGGTCTGGCTCTCTTTTCAGGCTGCTGAAATAGCGAATGAAACAGGAAACTGGGCAGCATCCTATCACCTGGCCCGCCAGTACGAGAGCCAGGATGAAATCAAGCAGGCTGTGCACTTCTACACTAGGGCCCAGGCATTTAACAATGCCATCCGCTTGTGTAAGGTATGACAGCATGTACACCTGAGTGCAAAGAGTTCACCCCCAATGGCATCTCTCAGGCCATGTACATCAGAAAACGTAGCCAACCTGTGAGATTAGCGTGGGCCTTCTCCTTATGTAAAGTATGACATACTGCTTGCTTATATAACTGTGTAGTTGATTATATTGGTTCCTACCCACACCTTCTAGGAGAGAAGGGGTCTGTAATGCGACACTCACAATACTGACACCCCTTTAGAGCCCAAGTACCCCTCCCCACAAAAAACCCTCTCCTGAAATAAACAAATCAACAACAAACAAACCAAAAATGCTGCCCCAAGCAGAGTTTTGACTCCACAAAAGGGAAGACCAGAAACTCCATGAAGTTCACTAGGGACTTTGCTGTTGCTATTGATTTTATATGGAAGGTGGTCAGATACAGTGGTGATGGGTGGCAGTATAAAACTGTAGGGTAGGTAATTAATGGCACTATGAAGTCTGCTGTGCTGGAAGTAATCATAGAGTATTTGCTTGAAGATGGGGGAGGGATAGCTCAGTGGTTTGAGCATTGGCCTGCTAAACCCAGGGTTGTGAGTTCAATCCTTGAGGGGGTCACTTAGGGATCTGGGGCAAAATCAGTACTTGGTCCTGCTAGTGAAGGCAGGAAGCTGGACTTGATGACTTTCAAGGTCCCTTCCACTCCTAGGAGATAGGATATCTTTATTTATTTACTTTTGAGTAGGAGAACAATCTAGATGACCAGCTGATGAATCTGGCTCTGCTGAGTTCCCCAGAAGACATGATAGAGGCAGCCTGCTATTATGAAGAGAAGGGGGAACAAATGGACAGAGCAGTCATGTTGTACCACAAGGTAACTCTGACTCAGCGAAGTATAAAGCTTTCAATTGAGACCAAGACACTACAGTGGTCAGCTACCAAATCAGCTGAATACCTGATTATCTGCATCCATTCCTGATGTGCAGCACCCCTTGTTAATCCATTCCTGGGCCCCCTCTACAGCTCTGCCAGTGCCCCTCAAACTGACCTGCAGCAGTACTTGCTGTTCTAATAATAGAATCATAAAAGTATAGGATGGAAAGAGATTTAAGAGGTCATTTAGTCCAGTCCCCTGCAATCAAGGCAGGACTACCTAATAACTAGACCATCCCTGACAGGTGTTTGTCTAACCTCTTCTTAAAAACCTCCAATGATGAAAATTCACAACCGCCCTAGCCAATTTATTCCAGTGCTTAACTACCCCATAGGAAGTTTTTCCTAATGTCCACCCTAAACCTCCCTTGTTGCAATTTAATCCCATTAATTCTTGTCCTATTGTCAGAGGTTAACAAGAACAATTTTTCACCCTCATCCTTGTAACAACCTTTTACGTACTTGAAAGCTGTTATCATGTCCCCCCTCAGTTTTCTTTTCTCCATCCTAAACAAACCCAATTTTTTCAGTCTTCCCTCATGGGTTGTTTTCTTGACCTTTAATCATTTTTGTTGCTGTTGATTTTTTCCAATTTGTCCACCTTTCCTGAAATGAGGCACCCAGAACTGGACACAATACTCCAGTTGAGGCCTTATCAGAGTGGAGTTGAGCGGAAGAATGACTTCCAGTGTCTTGCTTACAACACTCCTGCTAATACATGCCAAAATTATGTTTCCTTTTTGGGGGAGGGGGGGGTGAGGGGGCAACAGTGTTACATTGTTGACTCATATTTAGCTTGTGATCCTCTATGTCCCCCAGATCCATTTCTGCTGTACTCCTTCCTAGGCAGTCATTTCCCATTTCGTATTGTGCAACAGATTGTTCCTTCCTAAGTGGAGTACTTTGCATTTGTCCTTATTAAATTTCATCATATCTAATCTTTAATCAGTATCAAACTGAGTGATGGCTTTGGTAATATCAATATGTGGTCCCAGGGGACTTGATTGAGTCCACCTATTTCACTTCACTTGTGACATACATCACATTTCAGATGATATCTGGGAGATGAACTCACTTTGTACTTTGTAGCCTCCAGCCGCATTTGTCCAATGCCAATAAATCAGCCCGCATTCACTACAAGACAATATTGGTGGGGAAGGCGCTGCATCACTGCAGAAGACTCCCAGCACAGGCAATCAGTGCTTTTTATATATCAGTTGATAGGGGTTCCTACTTAGCTGTGCAAGCCTCCTTTCCTCTGTCTGCCTGCTGAAGTTGAGCAGACAAGTTCTGCACCAAGTGCTGTACTAGAGGCAGAATACAGAGAATCCTCTGAGTCTCTGGCCAGCCAGTAGGTCCCCACTCTCTGAATTTATAGTGTGGTAGCTCTGCAGCAGAATGGCAGGCATGTAGGTCACGGCAGCTGGGAAGGGCTACTGTATGTTTCTCTGCACCTCATGTTGGGTTAATTGGCCTTAATAACTAATGGAGACCTTCATACAGAGCCTGCTGATCAAGAAGGAAAGGACTGGAGGCACAGCAGCTGCTGATTTTGCCAGAGCTCTGCGGCAGAAATCTGGTGTCTCTTTCCTAATGGCTTGTTGCCATGAAACCTGTATGCAATCAGTACAAGAGAGGGAAAAACTAAAGGGCTGTCTCTGGTTTTGCAGGCAGGACACTTTTCCAAAGCACTAGAGCTGGCTTTTGCCACACAGCAGTTTGGTGCCCTGCAGCTGATTGCTGAGGACCTGGATGAGAAGTCAGACCCAGCCCTGCTGGCACGCTGCTCTGACTTCTTCATTGAACACGCCCAGCACGAGAAGGCCGTGGAGTTGCTGCTAGCAGCCAAAAAGGTAAAGCCTTTGCAGTGTTCCTGTGAACTCTACAGTATGTGACTGTAGAAGAGCAGAGCTCAGGAGTGAGCTGAGTTGCCTCCTGGGCCCTCCCCACACTGCAACAAATCCCTAGTTGCAGAATTTTTATCTGGATTTTGAATTCTCAGAGTTCCCTGATGCAGGGTTTTGGCTCAGCCCCTGATATAGCTACGGCCTAGCCTAGTCTTTCAGATTTGGAGTCACCTCAAAGATCAGGGTCTTCAGCTGCAGGGTTTTGGTTTAGGGCCATCTCTGAAGTTAAGATTCTGCAGCACAGCTTGTCTGAGTCCTAATCATCTGGCCTTTGCGGAGTTCAGATGCACCCATTCACACAGTTGGAAAAGGCTAAAAAGTTGTAGACTTGAATTCTAGCCGGCTAAATGTGGTTGAGGTCCTTCTGGTGCAGAATATTTAGTTAGCAGCAGTTCATTGCTCTCTCACTCTTCACCAGTACCATGAAGCCCTGCAGCTTTGCTTGAATCAGAACCTGACCATCACAGAGGAGATGGCCGAGAAGATGACTGTCTCTAAGGACTCAAAGGAGCTCTCTGAAGAGTCTAGGAAAGAACTGCTGGAACAGGTTGCCGATTGCTGCATGCGGCAAGGCAATTACCACATGGCAACCAAGAAATACACTCAAGCAGGAAACAAGCTGAAGGTGAGGAGAAGCTACAGTACTAATGTTTGAACCCCTTGGCATTGTAGGTGTGGAGCTCCAAAATACACATCTAATCTGCAGGTAAAATGATTGAGTTGAGGGACTAATCTCAGGGCTACCACGAGTTGGTTTAAGACAAAAATACTCATGTTAAATAATACTTGCCAGCCCACCCAGAGTTGCCTGTTCTCAGAGCTCAAACCCTGCAGGGCCCCTCTGTCAGCATGAGATCTCCCTGTTCACGTTCCAAGAATTGTACCTCAGTTTGTAGAAAGGGTATCCAGGAGTTTCTACCCATCTCTGCCTGGTTGCTTGCTTCCTCATGTTTCTACATTGCTAACAGCAATGATTGTTCTCCCGTTTGCAGGCAATGAGAGCACTGCTGAAGTCTGGCGACACGGAGAAAATAGTGTTTTTTGCTGGAGTGTCCAGACAGAGGGAGATTTATATCATGGCAGCCAACTACCTACAGTCACTGGATTGGCGAAGGGACCCAGAGATTATGAAGAACATCATTAGCTTCTATACCAAGGGAAAGGCCCTTGACCTCTTAGCTGGCTTTTATGATGCCTGTGCTCAGGTATGTCCCTGTCCATTCTCAGAGAAGTTTGGTTTGTGACAGCTGGGAACAGGACACTTATCTTATTTGTCTTCTCTATGTAGGTGGAGATCGACGAATATCAGAACTATGAGAAAGCACAGGGAGCACTGACTGAGGCATTCAGGTGCCTGTCAAAGGCAAAGACAAGAAGTCCTTTAGAGCAGGAGAGCAAACTGGCACTTTTTCAAAGCAAGATGGCTTTGGTCAAGCGATTCATCCAGGCTCGAAGGTAATTTGCTGTGCTCAAAGCACACAATGTATATGAAAATCTGTATCCGAGGAAAGTTCTCTGCTTTAGCAGCAACACAGTCCCATTCAGGAGACTTACTTCTGAAAGCACTCATGAGACTTTTGGCCTCAGGGAACCATATGGGTGTAGGGGTTGACTTTTGAGTAAAAGGTAGCCTTGAGGCAAGTGCCTCATGTGCTGATTTATGAAGCCTCTGCCTACCCTTCTAGTTGGAGCTAAGATACTATGAGGATGTCCATCTTACAGAAGGGAGGCTATGGGGCATACACAGGTCTCAAACTGTGGTTCAGCTGAGAGCCAGATGCAATAAGGGAGAATCTGTCTCCTCCCCCCATAAGATATTTACAGTTTCAACCTGTTCTTTCACTAGAGTTTACTCTGAGGACCCAAAAGAGGCAATCAGGCAGTGTGAGCTTCTCCTAGACGAGCCAGACCTTGACAGTACCATCCGCCTAGGCGATGTCTTGGGCTTTCTGGTTGAACATTACTTACAGGTGGAGGAATTCCAGATGGTAAGTTATTATTTGGGCATCATGCATGTTTCTGGCACTGTATAGAGGAAGACAAAGGGGTGTACAATCTAAATGTTTGCATCCCTAGGGAATGCAGCTCACTGTTGTACACTCTCAACCTTCGCAAGTGTAGAAGTGCCAAAGTAGACAGCTACCCTTGGAGTATTTATGTTGACCTTTGCCCTGTAAGAGAGCTGAAGTATCACTGCTAAGCACTGTGTGGTGCTTGCAGTTTTGATCCCAGTGTAGGGTATGCCAAAGGAGCAGCAAGACTGAATCCATATTTAATCTGTGGTGGGAGAAAGAAATTTACTTTACAGACTTGGAGAGTAACATATACAGAGGGGGCTCCTGGGATACTCATAACCATTGCCATTAATAGAGAGGGAGGAGCAGTAGGTCATTTTTGGTCATTTCTCTGCAATTGCACTGCGCCTCCGACAGCCACCT
Source organism: Malaclemys terrapin pileata (assembly GCF_027887155.1). Taxonomy (NCBI): domain Eukaryota; kingdom Metazoa; phylum Chordata; order Testudines; family Emydidae; genus Malaclemys; species Malaclemys terrapin. The sequence goes on from NC_071514.1 coordinate 49,101,281, forward strand.
GGCTGGCCCAGAAAAAATGGGAAATCATTAATTTGTAGCCATCTGGGGAAGTGATGAGTCATTTGTTCAGAGCAGGAAGTGCCAAACAGCAAAGTGCAGAATGGCACAGGATTACAAGCCTTGAACTAAAAGTAACCTGCTGTTCTGGACCAGCCAGGTGCTGAGCATCTTGCTCTCCCGCTCTGGGCACTAACCTGTTTATTACAAGCTGTCTTGACTAGAGCCACTCAAAAATTTTCTGATGAAGCTTAGCCAGAAGCTGGGAATGGGTGACAGGATGAATTACTTGATGATTACCTGTTCTGTTCATTCCCTCTTGGGCACCTGGCACTGGCCACTGGCGGTGGACAGGATACTGGGCTAGATTGACCTTTGGTCTGACCCAGTATGGCCGTTCTTATGTTCTCAGCTGAAAAATGGTGAGTCGTTAGGCAAAACATTTTGCCAAGTCTAGTGCAGATTTGATCAAACTTTTCCTGGACCAGTAACAGGTTTACGTGTGTAATGGAATGTGTAATGTTACACATCCATCCATTGGAAACCTGCTAGTGTTCTGGAATTGACAGCTCTGCAGCAGAAAGTCTGGCAGCCCCACCTGGAAGTCCTAAGACTGGCTCCCAGAGTCTGGGGCAGCCCTATGACGCAGACTATTCCAGGGCCAGAGATCCTAGGGCTTCCAGGCTCCTGGGGCCAGTTGGCTCCCAGCTCAGGTGTAGGGCAGCCTGAGAGTCCTTGGCTCTGGCCTAATCTGAATGGCAGGGCTGCCCTAGACCCTAGCAGCCCCAAGAACCTTGCCCCAGAGCTCTTGGGGCTGGCAGGCTCAACCATGGAGCAATGAAAGTGACATTCTTATCAATTTTACATATTTTGTTTCAGGAATGCTCTATTTCACTTTAAAAAAAAAAAAAAAAAAAAAAAAGTGGGTCTGAGAAATTTGGGTACCCTCAGAAGAACTAAAACCAAAGTTTGACATCTCTAGCCTTGACAGTGCTTCAGGTATCAAGGCAGAGGACAGAGGGCTGGGATTGGAAAATCCGGGTCCTTTGGTTTTCAAAGCTAATCACAGCTTTTATTTAAAACACTCTTCATTCTATCGATTGGTTTCCATGTTATTGCTCTTCTGCAAAAACAAGCAAAAGTTCCAGGGTTTACTAAAAGTTTAGGGGTTAGTGAATTCCCCAGTTCCGTTTTTTTTGTTTTGTTTTTTAAATCTTGGAAAGGGCTGGTGAGTATCCATCACTCATCTAACCTGGGAGGCTCTAGTCCCTCTAGAGAGTCATCTCACAGGCCTCCTAGGAATCCCCAACAACACTGAACAGTTTAGTGTGATGCCTGGACTGAGACTGCAGTACCCTCTGTGCTAATACCAATATTGGACAAACCCTGCAGGTAGCTGAAGGGAACTGGTAAGCCAGCCCTGCACTGGTAACTCAGGTTGAATAGGCTGGGAGGTCTGAGCCTAGCAAACTGTATCTGAATGCAACGTATCTAGATGCTTTTTGCCACGCTGCTGTGATATGAGAATAATAAGAACATATCTCATACCCTACCATCTATTACCCCTAGGCCTATAGATACTTGGAGGAGATGCGGAAAAGAATTCCATGTGTAAACCTGACCTACTATGTGAATGAACGGACCATTGAGGCAGTTCACAGAGGGCTGGGCATCCCCTGGAACCGGAACCCTGTCCCAGAACGAATTCGCCACAACAGCATGGAAGACAACAAGGAGGTGGAAGAGGATGTAGCTGATGAAGTCGAGGATCCTTGATGGCTTACTATGTAAACTGGCAACAGTCACATACTGCTGTGAGGAAGCCTGGCAATTGCTACAGCCCCCAGCTACCTTGTCTAGGCTTATTAAGGGCAGAAAGTCAAATTCTTCAGTAATGCACAGCCTGCTGCTGTAGTCTGCTTGGGTCATACTAAGAAGATTCATTTGTTATGTATAAGCAAAACTATTAAAGCTCAAGCACCAAGGCAGGGCAGAGGGACAGGTTGGGCCTCAGACAGATACTTTTTTAATCTTACTTTTTTAATGTTCAAATTTAGAGAGACTTTTAATACTTCAATAAATTTTTAAGGAAAAAAATGAATGTCCAATCCTAATTAAGGCATCAGCTAATCCTAATCCCAGAGTGGAGGAGCAGCAGAAAAGTGAGTGCTGAATCGAGCATGTCTAGCTCTGTCTATGCATACAGAAAGCAGTTTAGTTAAGATACACTTCGCAATGATATGACAAGGCCTCAAATAGTAGATAGCTCTGGTCTGTTAAAGGACCAACCACTAGGACAACACGGTGAGCTGTTCCCTGAGAGTCAAAACTCGAGGAAGCAAGGCTTTTTTTTTTTTTTTTTTTTTAAATACCATTTTAGGAGAGTATGGGTCCAGCAGTGCCAGAGTCATGCAAAGCCTTATCAAAATTCAAACCAGTACCTTCTGCAGAAGTAGGAGACTTCTTCCCTGTTAACTAGTCCCTCTAGATCTTGCATTTAATTTAGCAAAGGATCACTTGGAGTATAGCTTGCAGTTATGGAAGAAGAAATTCTACCTCCTCCACTCCTGCGTAGGTTGGAGTTTGAGTAATTTATCGTGCACAGTTTTCTTAAGATGTAGCCTGTTTCCCAAACCAAACCCTGGATTTAAAGTGGATAAAGTTCAAAACTCTGTGCTTGATTTTGGGGTTGGAAGGATAGCTCAGTGGTTTGAGCATGGGCCTGCTAAACGCAGGGTTGTGAGCTCAATCCTTGAGGGGGCCACTTAGTGATCTGGGGCTAGTGGTCCTGCTAGTGAAGGCAGGGGCTGGACTCGATGACCTTTCAAGGTCCCTTCCAGTTCTAGGAGAGAGGATGTCTCCATTAATTAATTGGAAAAATATTCCTAGTGAAACATCAGAACCATTCTCACTGGACTTGGCAGACAAGCCTCATGACTGAATATCTAGGTTAAGCTCGGAGGCAGGATCAGACCTGTCAATCTCTCCCCCTCAATCTCACCTTAGCACTGTCCTTATCTAAGGCCATATCTACACTTAAAAGCTTAGAGTGGTACAGCTGTGCTTCTATAAGTGCTCATATAGCTGCATTATGCCAACAGGAGAGCACTCCCAGCGACATAATAAAAACAAGCACTTATGCCAGCAAAACTTATGTTGCTCAGGGGATGCTAGCATAGGCATGGCCTTTGTTTCTCTTGCCAGGGATAACAGCAGGGACTATGTGTTTTCAGCAGCCACCTAAACACATTCCATATTACCTGATGCTAAACAGGAGGGTTGGAGTGGCTGGTTTCCTTCGTGATATTTCACAAATATTGAGCAGTTTGGTGTTAAGGCATAACTCATTTCAGTCCCACTTTAAGAACAAGAAGCTCCAGCTTTTAGCAATAGGTTCTCTTTAATAGTATGCTAGTACAGACTGCAGCATGTGAAGTACTCAGTCTCCTTCCTCTGCTTGCAGAGCTTCCAACCATATTAAGACTATGCACACCTGAGGAAAGACACCTTGTAACTAGAAACTAGAGAGCCCTTCCTCCCCCACACCGTCCCTGGTGGATAGTGTCTCTGCTCTAATGTTATGCATATTTTCACTAGGCAGGAGTCTACTGGAGCTGCTCAAAATGTGTAACTCTTGACCAGAATCATCTCTACAACAAACCACTCAATCCACAGTATTCTTGCTACCAAGTTAAAAAAAAAGTATGGATTGGATGAATGGAGTATAAGGTGGATAGAAAGCTGGCTAGACTGTTGGGCTCAATAGGTAGTGATCAACAGCTTGATGGCTAGTTGGCAGCTAGTAGCAAGTGGAGTGCCCCAGAGGCCTGTTTTGTTCAACATTTTTATTAATAGTGATCTGGACAATGGAATAGATTGCACCCTCAGCAAGTCTGCAGATGCCACTAAATTGGGAGGAGTGGTAGATATGCTAGAGGGTAAATATAGGGTCCAGAGTGACTTAGACAAATTGGAGGATTGGGCCAAAAGAAATCTGATGAGGTTCAACAAAGACAAGTGCAGAGTCCTGCACGTAGGATGGAAGAATTCCATGCACTGCTACAGGCTGGGAACTGACTGGCTAAGCAGCAGTTCTGCAGAAAAGGACCTGGGGATTACAGTGGACGAGAAGCTGGATAGGAGGCAGCAGTGTGCCCTTGTTGCCAAAAGGCTAACGGCATACTGGGCTGCATTACTAGGAGCATTGCCAGTAGGGAAGTGATTATTCCCCTCTATCCAGTACTGGTGAGGCCACATCTGGAGTACTGCTCCCCCCCCCCCCCCCCCACTACAGAAAGGACGTAGACAAGTTGGAGAGAGTCCAGCAGAGGGCAACAGAAATGATCAGGGGGCACGGGTACATGACTTACACGGAGAGGCTGAGAGAACTGGGCTTGTTTAGTCTACAGCAGAGAAGAGTGAGGGGGGGATTTGATAGCAGCCTTCAACTACCTGAAGGGGGGGTTCCAAAGAGGATGGAACTAGGCTGTTCTCAGTGGTGGCAGATGACAGCATAAGGAATAATGGCCTCAAGTTGCAATGGCGGAGGTCCAGGTTGGATATTAGGAAACACTTTCACTAGGAGGGTGGTGAAGCACTGGAATGGATTACCTAGGGAGGTGGTGGAATCTCCATCCTTAGACATTTTTAAGGTCCGGCTTGACAAAGCCCTGGCTGGGATGGTTTAGTTGGAGTTGGTCCTGCTTTGAGCAGGGGGTTGGACTAGATGACCTCCTGAGGTCTCTTCCAACCCTCATCTATGATCCCTCCCAGGAGTCTGGTAACTTGCCTGCCAAAGGCTGACTGCTAGGAGACCCTCAACCCTTCACTACAGGGATACCATGGAGCTAGCCCCATGAGGTAAGTGGCCACATCCACTCCTCCTGTCTTCCTGAAGAGAAGTCTGCTGTGAGGTCTTCATTATATTTTTAACTGAACATTCAACTCTGCCAAGGCTATAAATAGCTGGTGCAGAGTGGGTTGGAGAGGGGGAGGTGTAGAGAGGATGGCAGAACTAGTCCATTTTCCTGCATCTGTACACCCTGTACCAGATAGCAAATAGCTCACTAAGTTGGCCCCCACTATAAAGTCCAGGTGTCAAGTTGGGCTCCCTGGCTTTAGCTGTACACCCTGTCCCTTTTCTTCTCCAGCCAGGTGATTGGTGAAGCAGCCCAGCAGTGCCTATGAACACCCAGCTGGCAAATGTGTTAGGTGGAGGTCACCTTTGTTTCCAATTTCCCCCCACAACTAGGAAGGGACACTTCTGAGTTTTTTTAGCAAGTTCTCCATTAGCAGTAGGTTCTGCCAGGCCAGCCTCCTGCAGTCCCCATCTGGGTCCTTCTCTGCTACATCTGCAAAAGAGGACAGTGCTATTATTTGAGAGTAGGAGGAAAACAAGGATGCTCTTTACAGTCCTTTCCTGAACTGCTGAAATCCAATAACAGTGAAAGGAAACTAACCCACTTCTCATACTGCCCAGATGATACTCAACTTATCTCCAGCGAGATATCTACACTCAGATTGCTTAGACCAAACATTGGTTTTAGCCTATGGTGCATGCTCACTCACCCAGGTGCACACTAACACTTAGAATGTTAATTCCAAAGTGAGTGGCATGGGGGCAGGTAATGTAGGTGGTGTGGGAAAGAAGGGCCAGGTTTTAAGGCAGCTTCTAACTGTGTACAAACAGACTATGTGCACACAAGAATCACCAACAGATCACATAACCATGTGCACAAATGGGTGTAGTGGAGAATAAGAATAGCCCCTAAGTATCACTAGCAGTCAGCTGATGGAAGTGTAAGACAGGCCCAAGCCATCATGGTGCCTTCACACAGACCTGGCGCTGTGAGCAGCATGTAAATTAAAGCATTTGCAGAACATCCATGAAACGTATTTCAAAGGCCCATAATGGGCTCAAAGTAAAAACTTAGGATGCACTCAGGAAGTCAGAGCAGGAGGGAGTCTGGAAGAGCAGAGAGTCTGTGTGAGGATATCCTGTACGCACAAGCGGTGTGCTCAGAGCCCAGCACTGTATCAGCCTAAGCACATGACTCACACGGCTGGAGTAGGGTTATTTATAAACTCAGGGAGAGCTCCAGGCTGGTGTTTCCATACTCAAGGTGGGGGAAGCAGCCATATGAGAGTGTACAGCCCCAGTTTCTTAGCCTGTGATATGCAATTGGAGAGGATGCCAGAGCATGGAGCTTGAGCTAACTATGCTGCAAGGGTGGGGTAGGGAGAAAAGGGGAATGACCCTGCACCTCAGTGAAGTCCTGACATGAGAAGACACACACTCCCTGCAAACTGCTCCAGGCCTCATGTGGGGTAAAGGGGATTCCCTCCAAGGACCTCTGCAGCTGAGCCAAAGAAAAGACATAATCCCTTCAAGTTGATGGAGTAACTGAATTTTAAGGGCAGGACCTAGCATAACCTACCCAAGGGGATGAGGCAGAATAAGGAAAGTGACAAATTAAATGCCGCTTAGAACTCTCGTCCTCAAAATGCTCTGCAGCTGAAGCTTATCAGAAGTGACCAATGCAAGAATGATGTGCCTTCTCCAACTCAGGGCAGCTTCTCCCATTCAGGGATGGCCATCAAGTCAGCATTTGCCAACCAGTCCTCCGCAGCAGTGGGAGAGAGAGACAGCTCAGTTGTTTCCCGTTCCAAGTGCAGAGGAATTCTGTAGTACCTGATGGAAACCACCGACTTTCTAATGGCATCCAGGGCACTGCATGTGACAGACTGGTTCTATCTGGGATGGAATTAGAAAGTAAAGTTCTTGGGGCAGGAACCGAGGCTTGTGTGTATGAGGGGGCTGTGCAGGCTTGTGCTGCAATTATTATGCTCTTATCACCATGCTACCTGAACTCAACTGTGCTCACTACGTCTGTACAAGCATCACCACTGATACAGTGTATCTTCCTAGCACCAGAAGAGGCATCCACAAGACTAGTTTCAGACACAAAGGAGGTGCTGCTATCCCAGTCCTGCCCCTCTCCTTGCCAAGTACAGCTACAACTATCAGCTAGTTAAAGACAGATAGACCACAATGTTCCTTGTACTGAATTCCTCAGACATTTACAACATTCCTGGAAAGACTCCCCTTGCCCTCAGGAACGTTACAGCAGAGGGAGGCAGATCCCTCAGCGCACACCATGTCATGGGAAATGTGGAGTTTCTGGCCCCGGTGGCTGCTCTTTCCCTTTAAGGGCACAGAGCTATATAACCTGCAGGGATCAGAGACCGGCTGTGTCGGTGTCACTTCCGGCCCAGCCCCCATGGGAAGCCAGTTTTCTAAAATGTCAGGATGGTGAAGGAAACCAACAGAGGGCAGAAGAATAGTAAAGGGACCAATTAGCACACAGAAGTGTATCCAAACCTAGCCAGAGGCTGAGAGCATACAGTGCCATTTCCTCTTGCAAGTTTCCAGCATGTCACCTCAAAGGCAGTGCTGTGTGATACGTGCTGCCATGTGCTGCAGGCCACACTCCTGCAGTGCAAGCTGGCTGAGTCAATCACTCTGTTTTGTAGACCAGATGTTCATTCCCTCAGCACTAGGAAATTTGGAAGAAAGGACCATGCCCTCCTGCTCTCATCCTTTGCCACCATGAAAACTGGTATGAGGATGCTCCCCATTTACCATGCACCCAGTGCACCTGGGTTGTGTAAATTCTGCCAGCTCAGGAACACACTGGTTGCTTATCAGAAGTTCAAGGTCTGCAAGTAATTTAAAACATGAAGGTCCAGCCTACAAGTCCATGGAATATGAGGGGACACAGTGCTTGGCGTAAGTGCACTGCATTCTGGGACCTGTAGTCTCCATAGGCCGTATTTCCCTACAGAAGGTGAGGGTGACTATGTTAGAATGCTATAGGCCATATTTGGCCCAAGGCGTGCACCTTGGATGCCTCTGCAGCACACCCTCCCTTGCAGCAAGGACTGTACTGGATTGATAATTTGGCCCCTTCCTAACACGAATGATACATGCACTTCAACATGAGGCTCTATTCAGCAGCCCAAAGAAAGTAGCAAAACATCCCTTATGCCTTCTGGTCCTACAGACACTACACCCTGTTACTACCACCACCACCATCCCCTCCCCCCACCCCTCACCTTCCAGCCAGGACTGGGTCTCCAAGAACTCATCTGTCATGTCCTCCAACAGCCGCTCACTGGGGATACTGAGGAGGACGGAGGAAACTGCAGACAGGAGGCCCTGACGCACATACCTGATGGAGAAGCAATGACCCAGTGAGAGGCTGCAGCTTCTCTCTTCCTTTCACCTACACACCACATTAGCTGCTCTTCTCTACACAGTGTTTTACTGCAGTGCCCTCAAGTTTCTCACAGATGGCTACTGCCAGCACAACCAGACTCCTAGTGAGCAGGGATTTAATCAGAACTGGCAGGCCTGGTCCCCTTGCTCAGCTCTATGCTGCCACGCAGCAGATCTGGGGCCAGTCTCTTGCTCCCTGGACCAGAAGAGGCTGGGAGCCTGTGGAAGCCTGGGCTGGGGGTGAGCAGAAAGGCTAAGATCTGCTCAATACCCTTCCAGCTGTGATGGTTTAAAATCACAACCATTCAGTTACTCTGAGCTCCTACAGAAAAAATATCTTGCATGGTGAAGCCACCTCAGGGATAACTCAAAAATGGGTCCAAAAGACTTCTGCCATGCTTCCTACATGCACTGACTGCACCTCTGGACAGAGAAGACATTCGAGAGGTTTCAAATCAAAAGGTGAGTGAGGTGCCAGGACACAGGAGTTGGCAATGAAAGCTCCACCTTAGCCAAAACTATCGTGGCTGCTGTGATACTAGGGTTAAAGGAGTGTTTAGTGCTGATGGGGCTCCCAAGGACAGCCCCATCTCCTGCCTACATCAATCTCTTCTGCCTGCATGCGGCACTGCAGGCTTTGCTCTCATATGGAGCAGGGTGGGGAAGGGGGCAGAGGTGAGCAAAGAGAATGGTGCATTAAATCATCCACATAGGCATCAGGCAATACTCTCTCTGTCTGAGATTGAAAAGTCCCAGTAAGAGCACCTGGCCCTCGAGCTGATCATCTTCCCATCACCAAAATAACCATAGAAACACACAACTCACGAGTCTGTGTGGAAGCGCAGGGTCCAGACGAACTCCAGCAGTGACTTTCCCATGGCAGCAGCTGCCTGCATTGAGGGGAACACAGTGAATAGACAGCTTCTCACACACTGACCCACAAGGGATATTGATTTGTCCATGTCCAGGACCACATACAATGGGAAAAAGTCACCCAGATGGGTCTCTGGGGAACTCAATGCCTCTTATAGCAGTCAGCACATACTGGGGGCTTTTCCTCCATTCAGGCCCCTCTTGGGAAGCAGGAAGGTAACTCTTAACTCCATTTTGCAGATGGGGAAATAGGCAGTAAAGATACATGCCCAAGTACACACAGGGAGCAGAATGCAGGATTCCTAGCTCCCAGCCCTGTTCTCTTTCCAGCATCTGCTAGCTGCTCACTGGTATGGCATCCCCCTACACACGGAGGTCATTCCCCAATGAGTGCAGCAGGCACCATGCTCCAATGCCACTTCAAAGGCCATCTCGGGGCTCACCCCCACTGCAGTCAGCAAGTGCTGCATTATGGGCCTCAACTTCCTTACCACAGTGTGGATGGCAAAGTACATCAAGATTGCCAGAGTGTGCGCCAGCCTTCCCAGCACAAGGTGATCGTCTCCCAAAAGGTCAAAGGTCACCAGAGGCCTGCAATGCAAGAGACACGGTTCCTTTGGGTTGGCAAGTTTTCTTATTGCCTTTTCAAACCTGCCAGAATGTGACTTGGAAGGTCAACAGGAAACACTGTGTCCAGCCCACCGACCGCTACACCTACCTTCATGCCTCCAGCTTCCACCCCGGTCACACCACATGATCCATCGTCTACAGCCAAGCACTGAGGTACAATCGCATCTGCTCCAACCCCTCAGACAGAGACCAACACCTACAAGATCTTCACCAACCATTCTCAAAAACTACAATACCCACACAAGGAAATAAAGAAACAGAGCCAGACGTGTACCCAGAAGCCTCCTGCTACAAGACAGGCCCAGAAGAGAAACCAACAGAACTCCACTGGCCATCACCTACAGTCCTCAGCTTAAACCTCTCCAACGCATCATCAGTGATCTACAACCCATCCTGGACAATGATCCCTCACTTTCACAGACCTTGGGAGGCAGGCCAGTCCTCGCCCACAGACAACCTGCCAACCTTAAGCATATTCTCACCAGCAACCATGCACCGCACCATAACAACTCTAACTCAGGAACCAACCCATGCAACAAACCTCGATGCCAACTCTGCCCACATATCTACACCAGCAACACCATCACAGGACCTAACCAGATCAGCTACAACATCACCGGCTCATTCACCTGCACGTCCACCAATGTTATATATGCCATCATATGCCAGCAATGCCCCTCTGCTATGTACATTGGCCAAACTGGACAGTCACTACGCAAGAGGATAAATGGACACAAGTCAGATATCAGGAATGGCAATACACAAAAACCTGTAGGAGAACACTTCAACCTCCCTGGCCACACAATAGCAGATGTAAAGGTAGCCATCTTACAGCAAAAAAACTTCAGGACCAGACTCCAAAGAGAAACTGCTGAGCTCCAGTTCATTTGCAAATTTGACACCATCAGATCAGGATTAAACAAAGACTGTGAATGGCTATCCAACTACAGAAACAGTTTCTCCTCCCTTGGTGTTCACACCTCAACTGCTAGCAGAGCACCTCACCCTCCCTGATTGAACTAACCTCGTTATCTCCACACTGATTTATACCTGCCTCTGGAGGTTCTTACCCACGAAAGCTTATGCTCCCAGTACTTCTGTTAGTCTCAAAGGTGGCACAGGACCCTCTGTTGCTTTTTACAGATTCAGACTAACACGGCTACCCCTCTGATACTTGTGTCCAGCTGGTCACTGGCAATCTCAGTCCTGGAGACAGTGGCTACCAAAGTAAAATGGAGAATGCCTCCCACCACATCTACAGGCTCCCATGTGCCCCCCAAAGTGTGCGGAGAACAACACTGCTCACCATCTGGCCAGGGGAACTTTTGACTTGGCTTGCTGGTGAAGTCTGGCTGAACTAGGAAGAAATACATGCAAATGCCAGGTCCCGTTTTCTTGTTGTAAACAATCAGAACTGAGACAGTATTAATGCTGTCTGTAACATGCCTTCCTCAGGCAGGTTAGGACTTTGCCCAGGCCCTTAATTACCTTAGAGCATCCTTACCCGACAAACATTAAACTGCTGCCTAGATTTGGTCAACTATGAATCCAAGCACCTGGCAAGGTGAAGGAAGCAACACTGTGGCCATGGGGGCTATCCAGGGCCACAGACTGCAGCGCCTTACAGTTGAGATGTAATAGCTTGTAGGAATGTTGCCTGATAACCATGCATAGCACCAAAACTTCAGTCATGTCCTTCCACTACTGAATGAACTGTCTGGACTGTTTTCAGAGTAGCAGCCGTGAACTGTCTGGACTGTTAGTGTCAGAGCCCCCTTGTGGCCATTCAAAGGAACAACTGCTTAGCATCCTCCAAAAGCAAAGCATCACTCTCCATGCTCCACCTCTTTCCCAGACACAGAGCCCTGTCCATCAGACTCCTGGAGTAGGCTAGAGCCATCCAAATGCTTCTCCGGCATCCCCCATTGTACCTCCTGCCTACACAGTCCTGCTGACAGCTTATTTTTATTACTATAGTTTCAATCAGGGAAGTGTATTTAAGGAGGATCTCAAAATACTTAACAGATGTTCATTCTTCCTCATCACCCCCCAAGTAAATTAGATCAGAGTTTTCCAGAGGACTGGAGAAGGGCAAACATAGTGCCTGTCTTTAAAAAGGGGGGCGGGAGGGAGAGGATCTCAGAGACTTATGGACTGGTCAGCCTAACTTCAATACCTGTAAAGATACTGGAACAAAGTTTTAAATTCTCAATTTATAAGCACCTAGAGGAGAGGGGTTATAAGTAATAATTAATATGGATTTGCCAGAACAAATCATGCCAAACCAACCTACCTTTCTTTTGTCAGAGTTCCTGGACTTGTTGTTGGGGGGCAAGCTGCAGACATGATATATCTTGATTTTAGGAAGGCTTTGTCCCACATGATATTTTCATAAGCAAATTAGGGAAACGTCATCTACATGAACTTACTATAATGGGGGTGCATTACTTTTAGTACAGCCTTTCAAAAGTTGTTATCAATTGTTTGCTGCCAAACTGGGAGGGTGTATCTAGTGTGGTGCTGCAGGAGTCTTTCCTGGGCCCGGTACTATTTAATATTTTTGTTATTGACTTGGATATTGGAGTGGAGTATACGATTATAAAATATGCAAATGACACCAAGTTGGGAGGGATTGCTAGCCATTTTCATTGATACTCCTGGAGCTTCCTTACTGCTAGAGATGGGCTGACTAGTACCGAACACAGTCTAGTGCTTCTGTTCTCTGATCAGTTATAGACAATGAACATGACAATCTGAAGAGTTCTTTTTTTTTTTTTTTTTTTTTTTTGAAAGGATCAGCCCTGTGATGCTGGGAGCTCCATATTCCCCAAGGATACATGGGGCTTCAGTATTACCCACAGATAGAAACCAGGAAAACAGGAGATTCTGCTGAAATTCAGCCTCCTGAATTGTGGGTTCGTTTCCTAGCCCCAATACAACTAAGGCATGGCTTGGTTGTGCTCAGTACACCGCAGAGCAACTGAAAGAACCCCGGCAAAGTGATTTCCTATTTTAATCATTGCTCACTGCTCAAATCTATAACCGAAGTAGGATTCTCTACCATTTTCTCTCCCCACCAGTGCACACATACATTTGCCTTTGCATAGCCACTGAGTATAACAGGCCCTGTTTAAGGGCACTGACACGTTTGTTGGAGGAAAATAATCAGATGGACTTTGAAAACTGGTCCAGCAGAACTTCTTCAGGGGCTGATCCATGGTCTACTGAAGTCAGTAGAAATCTTTCCACTGAATTCAATGGGCTGAGGATAAGGCCCTGAAAACCACTGCACATTACTGACTAGTGAATTAGTCAATAGGAAACTATGAGCAAAGCAGGGGTATTATAGTCAAGTAAGCTTTGTCCAGTTACTCTGACAACTAGTATTATTTATGATATTTCTGAATGTACTGTAGTTTAAAAAAAAAAAATAAGGAAGGAAGCTGCCTTGATATGAACCATTACAGCAGAGCCGTCCTGCTACAATAAATCTCTAAGAGGGAAAAACCCACCAGTGTGTGTGCAGACTAGCAAGCATCTAGCCTCCATTTTATCATCCTCCAATAAGCAGACCAGGAATAGCTCAAGATCCAATTTCACTGACTCCAAACATGGGATAACAAGACCTGTAATTCATGCAAGGTCTGGTCTGCTCTAATCCAGCTCCAGAAGGGTTGGCTAACAGCACTAACACCACACTTAGGCTTACAAAGAAGGCTATTTCCATTAGCCCTGCTTGTTAGCATACATTTTCTTGCTGCAAAGCTGTTTGCTCAACTAGGCATACATTTCCAAGAGTGACCAGTAGTTTAGGTGCTTCCATTTCAGGATGCCCAACTTGACACACCTTAGAGCATCCTGGTTTTCAGAGGGCAGGTTCTCAGCACTTTCTGAAAATGAGGCCCCTTTAAGTTGTCTCAATTGGGCTCCCAAATCCCTAGTTAATTCTGAAAACACAAGCCCTCGTCCCAATTCACTGCTGTATTATGGTCACTTTGGGAAGATACAGAGCCTAGGAATTTGAGTTGTGGACTGGTATGTGGCTCTCCAGAAGTTCTATTCCTGACTCAGGCACCAACTCCCTTGGGGGCCTTGAGAAAGTCACCTCACCTCTCTGTGTCTCAGTTCATTCACTGATGACATTAACAGAGCAAGGTCAAGGTCCACCCTCGCAGTCATGTGTTGCCATAGTCCCTTGGTAAGTCAGGACCCCAAGGCACTTGCCATCTCACCTGTCAAAGTTCTGAATCAGGGGGAAGAAGAAATGTCCAGCTAAAGAACTGAATTTGTTTGGGCCACAAGCTGGTTCCACTAGAGACTGACCCTGTCCAAAAGAGAAAAGAGGTTTAGAGAGGAAACAGTCAGCTGCAGTAAGTGCCTCTGAAGGGGTTACACGACCTCACTCCTCAGTGCTATCAGACCTAGCTGCTGCAGAGAGCACCGTAGTAGCATTTTTTTTTTTAGCACTGAAGTGTCTTTTGTACCTTGCAGTGTCCTGACCGACCACTGCTGCTCTCCTACACTCCTGACATTGCCCCTGACTGGCATTTACCAGCTGGGCCTACACTGGTTCAACACTGCATGCTTGAGTCAAATTCCCCAGAGTTGGCTTCCCCATTTCCAATTCCTCCTCATCCCCATCTCTGAGGAGTTCTACACAGTCTGGGTCCAGCCCTGTGGTATGGGAGGGGGAAAACTTGAGGGGAAGCAAAGCAACATGCACAAGATAAGCCTCACTTCTGAGCCTCACCTCCCAGCACAGGAGGTAAAGGAGCTCTGGGAGTTAATCAACAACTTCTATCAATGCAAGACAGAGGGAAGCTATGGGGGTTAGAGATACAAAATGGAGGTGGTTGGCTCCCAGGATGGGACTGGAGGAAGGGGCTCAGAAATGAGTGGTGGAGCTACAGCCCCGTCATGGGGGTAGGCAGAGGGCAGCTCTGTGGACTGGAAGCACTGAGTGGAGACTGGGAGCTCCCAATGTGAGGCAGGGAGTTCAAGATATAGAGACAGTCCCCTCCCAACATGGGGCAGGAGTGGGGGTGCAAGTGCTTCAAGGAGTTGGATGCAGTCCCCTGCCAAGGAGACGCAGAAGACTGTGGAATTCTTTTTTTAAAACCAAGTTACCCAGCCCTTTCATGATGCTGCATTGGTCCCTGGCCTAGATAGGATTCTGGCAATTCTCAGAGTTAGCCCTACTGCAGCTCTCTCTGCTTTGTGGTATGAGGTGCTCCTGTATTTCCATTGTTGAGCAACCTAGCCTCACCTTCGCCAAACGGTGTGTCTTGCTTTTGATCCTCTCATCCACAATCCTTCTCCAGTTCTGGGAGCTGTCACTGCCAGAGACGGTCTGGATGCAGGGACTCTGGGTGCTGCAGGGTTTATTTTTCCCAGAGGCCTGGGGCTGAGAGAGTTCCTGAGCAGCCAAAGCTAGGACCTAGATAAAGGGAAAGAGATTCCATTAGAAGACAACAATTCCTTCTCCCTAACAAAGAGACTAAGAGCAACAGTCACCTGCACTGAGCTTGTGGGAATAGGGCGGGCACAAAAGAGCTCAAGTGAGGGTGGAAGGACTGACCCCAGAAGTTTGAGGCAACCGAGTGCCTCTGAGATGCTGCAGAGGGTATTCTGCGGAGGAGCTTACCTGTCCAGGCTGAAAAGCAGACAGCGGCTCCTTCTCTAGGTACAGTAAGTGAAGTGGGGTTGCAGCATGGGGAGGGTGCCTGGTTAAGAAGTTAATCAGGCAGTAGACTGAAAAAGCACCAGGAAATTTTAGTAAACTCCCTAAAAAACACTGTCTGCTTCCAGACAAGTGGTCACCATCCTGGCCTATGCGTTGCTATCTCTTTCCTCCCTGGTTCCCATCACAGCTGTACAGTGCGTTAACCTTTGAGGGCAGGAAATGAAGGGCAGTAACTGATGTTAACGTAACAGCTTCCCCCAGGCTGCTCCTGCTTTGCCCCATTGTCCTTTTTAATCAGGAGTCTAGGGATTACCCCAGCTCCTCTCTCAGAGACAGGTCTGATGCAACAGGGGGACTCATGGATGGGAAGGTAAAAGGAAGGGGAGGAGCTAGAGAACAAAGAGGAAGGAAGAGGTGAGTCACTTACATCCAGAATGTCCATGCGCTGATAGAGACTGTAGTTCAGGGAATAGAACTGGGAGGTCAGATACTGCACCACCTGCACCAAGCCAGGGAATAACGAGCATGAACCAATAATTGGGGAAGAAGCCTGCTCCCCCCACCCCTCCCAACTCCTCCCCGAGGGCTGGAGTTCTAAAGAGGAGAAATCCTAACTCCTGTTAGTAATAAACCAGGAAAATCCACAAATGGGGGAGAACCACCATCCGAGCACGGGAAATTCAGGGACTTGCACTGCCACATCCTCCCAAGAGGAAGCCAATACCTACCAACATGATTCTGCCATTCTATAGCACCTTCCACCCAGGGTCTCCAAGTGCTCTGCAATCAGTAACTAATCCAACCTTAGCACGTCTCAGAAGCAAAGAAGTCTCCTTTCACAGATGCGGAAACTGAGGCACAATGAGGCTATGGGACTTGCCCAAGGCTAGCTAATTTGCCCTGAGACACACTCACATTTCTCCATCACCTCTGGACACTTCCTATCCAATCATTTCAATTGTCTAAATCTCTAGCCCAGAGTTTCCCTCTCAGCCACTAACCCTCTAACACCTTGGCTCCAATCATCCCAATGCAGATACTCGTTCCAGTTCATGGCCCAGCTAGTGAGGAGGCAGGACAGCTCTTCACACAAACTCAGCCTGCTCCCTAAAGGGTCATCCAGCCTGCCATCATGGAAACTGCTTCTGCCATGCCAGCAAGAGACACCAGCTGCAATTGCTCAAATCCTTAAGCCTGTGCCTATTACGAGGAAGGAGAAGCACAGAGACTTACTGGTACTGGATCTGTGATGGTGACAGCCACTAGGGCTCTCTTACGGAGCTCCACAAAGCCTTCTATGTAGGTCTTTTCCTCCAGGTGCAGCAGTACTTTAGCCAGCTCCATGCTCACCTGCACAAAATACAAAAGCAGAGAGGCCACCTGCTGGGCAGCAAGCTCTTCCCTCTCCTGAGGGTTTACAAAGGAAGATGCAGAAACAAACTTCATCTTGGCTGCCTCTGAGAGGACTGGACATGAAGAGGCAGGGCCTGACTATCAGACACAGCAGAGGACATGACAAGCCAGGGTGCCACTGAGATAGGACTGCTCAAAGCAGTGACTAACCACTTGGTTGACATCCATGCCCCTTTTAAACATGGCTTTTGGAAGAACTTTAGTGGCAAAGAATGGAAAAGACACCTCAGTAAAACCTACAGTGCATGTGTGCAGTAAGTGATCCCTCTAGTGGCCAGCAGGGGCGGCGACTTATATTCTCTTGTGGTGCCCGGGCTCCAGCAATATTCAGGGCTGGGGGCCGGGCTCCACCAATGTTTGGAGTTGAGTCTCTCTCCTGGCCCCTGCCTACCCCCCACCCCCGGAGCGCCCCTGCCTGAGTGAAAGCCGCACAGCTCTCCCTGGCCTCCACTGCCAGCAGCTACAGGCCAGCAGCAGGCTGAGGCAGCTGCTGCTGCTACTGTACCTCAGGAGGGAGAGGGGGAGGGAGAGGGGGAGGGAGAGGGAGCACACACGTGCTTGGCAGCCCTCCCCTCCCCAGACACCAGACGCCGAGGGGGCTTCCGGCGGGAGACATCTGGAGTGGACCTCCATGACTCACCTGAGCAGCTGCTGGGGCTTCGGTGAGTGTTTGACCCTGTGATCCACCCCCCTCTCCCCTGCAGCCACCACTCCTGCAAACACTGGGCAAGGGGCAACCCCACCCAGGGCCGGTGCAAGGAAGTTTCGCGCCCTAGGCGAAACTTCCACCTTTCGCCCCCCCTCCCCCGCCCCCAGCTAACCCCGCCTAGGGAGACTCCCCCCGCGGCAGCTAACCCCGCCCCAGCTCAACTCAGCTCTACCTCCTCCACTGAGCACACCGGCACCGCTCTAATTCTCTCCCCTCGCAGGCTTGCGGCGCAGATTGGAAGAGACTTAGAGCAGGGGCTGTGTGCTCAGCGGAGGAGACAGAGTGGAGGTGATCTGGGGCGGGGAGGTGATCCCCTGTGCACGTCCCCCCACCCCCCATTACTGCGGGCGGCCCTCCCCATGCACCCCCGCCCCAGCTCACCTCCACTCCACCTCCTTGCCTGAGCAGGCTTTTAGGCGCCCCCAACCACTAGGCGCCCGCCTAGTTTGCCTAAATGGTTGCACCGGCCCTGCCCCCATCCCCAGTGAGGCTATGGCGAGAGGCAGCAGGGGAGGAAGGAAGCCACATGTGATGGCAGTTCCCTCCCCCCCCCCCAGCACCTACCACCCCCTCCCAGGCCCCCAAACTCCCTCCCAGAATCTGCACCCCCAGCCTACACCCAAACTCTGTCCCAAAGCCTGCAGCCCTCACCCCCCACCTACACCCCCAGGCCCTGCCCCAGCCCAGAGCCTGTAGCCAGCCTCCCTCCAGAGCCCCACCCTTTTCCCTAGCCCAGAGCCTACAACTAAACTCCCTCCCAGAGCCTGCACCCCCACCCTGTGCCCCAGCCCGGAGCCTGCACCCAGCACCCAAACTCCATCCCAGAGCCTGCACCTCAGACCCCAACCTCTCAACTGTCTTACACCCCAATTCCCTGCCCCAACCCAGGGCCTGCACCCAAGACCTCCTCCCCCAACCCAAACTCCATCCCAGAGCCTTAGGCAGGTGGGGGGCAGAGTTGGGGGGGGGGAGGGGGAGGCTCTGAGCGTTCTGGACACCACCAAAATTTCTACAAACCTACCGCCCTTGGTGGCCAGCCCACACAACAGAATAAGAACTTACAACTGCTACCAGTTACATCTCTTGTTCAGTTGGTAGAGGCCCATGCTTTTGGCACTGAAAAGATCCAAATTCAGTCCCTGCAGATGACCCATGGTGAAGAGCCATTGCATCAGCACCCCCTAGTCCCAATTTCTCTCTGCCCACCCAGGCTCTGCATCTTGACTAGTCTGCCCCAAACATCTCTTGATGAGGAGCCAGAAAGAGTGGAACACAATGGGTCTGATGAAAGCATAAAGACATTTTGTTGTCTTCTGATTTGCATTGCTGCACCTGCTTAGGCTTCAAAACTGCTCCACAGGCAGCTCTGCTCGCCCTGGACAAAGTGTGCCACTTCCAATATACTCCTCAACCCGAAGCTCACTGGAAGGCTCTACCTGTCTCCTGGTCTCCATTCCCACTGCAAAAGGATTCCAAAAAAAGACAAGAAGAGCCAGCTGCCATCACCATGGTCTGTCCCAACTCCAGGGCAAGTCAGCCTGGTCTGTCGCTCTTTATGTGTTACCGTCTTGCACTGTGTTATGCCTAGCTTCCTTCTGAGGCCAAGATGGCAACCCTCTGACTAAAGCCCATTGGAACAGCTCATGAGGCCTTACCTCTCTTGTAGTAGCTGAATTCCTTCGAATCAGACTCTCCAAAACCTTCATTGTAGCTTCCCACTTGTCCATGTCTTCAGATCCAGTTAGGACTAAAGATAAACAAAAACCAACCACTTCAGTTCTGCTGACCAGCTGAGACAATGTTTCTACTAGCAAGAATCCCAGAGATATCCCCTCCCTTCCTGCTCTTCAAGAGAAAGTTGCAACCAAGGCCAGATGTAGAAATTCAGCATCTAGTGTAAGAACCTGGATAGACAGGGAGATAGTTTGTATGGCCCCGAGTCTCCCCTGCTCTAACTAGTCTCTTCCATCAGGAAGAAAACACCAACTCAGCAGAAAGATCAGACACTAGAAACTAAACTGAGGTTACTTAGGCCTGGTCTACACTACAATGTTAGGTCGACATAAGCTGCCTTGTGTAAGCTTAGTTGTGCATGTGTCTATGCTTAAATTTGTCTCCCACCGACGTAAGCTCTCCATTAGGCCGACATAGTGACTCCACTTCTCCAAGTGGCATTGAGCCATGGTCAGTGTACTGAGGTCAACAGTGTGAATGTAGACATCTATGATGACCCTAACAGTCCTCCAGCAGTTGTCCCAGAATGTTCAACACTGACCACTCCAGTCACACTTCGTGACCTCTAGGGCAGTGGAGTTCACGGAGTCCAGAAGTCCCATCACCCTTTAAATTCCCTGCAAACTTTTGAAATGCCTTTTCCTGACTGTCCATCTTGGTGAGCACACCTAGCAGATCTCCACTGTTGTATGCAACTGCCCAGCTGACTACGCTGGTTGTATGTTCCAGATCCACTCCAGGCCATAGTGCATCTCCTGGGCCTGTGGGGAGAAGAGGCTATGCAAATCACAGCTATAGACCAGCCAGAGAAACATGGACAGCTATGAACACATTGCGCGGGGGATGCAGGAGAAGGGGGATGCCAGGGATCAGCGGCAGCACTGCATGAAAGTGAAGGAACTGCAGCAGGCATATCAGAAACCTTGGGAGCCCAACAGTCAATCTGGTACTGAGCCGCAGACATGACGCTTTTACAAAGAGCTGCATGATATACTTGGTGAAGACCCCACTACCATCCCGCACAGCACCGGGGACACCTCTGAGGAGCCTAAGTCACAGGCCACTGCATGAAAGGAGGCGGAGGAGGAGGAGGATCATAGCATCATAGGACTGGAAGGGACATTGAGAGGAAGGGGACATGCAACTGGGGTGGTCCAGCTATGCTCAGAGCCAGGATCTGTTTGAGATTCCAGTGCAATCCAGTCAGTCCCAGCAGTCAAGCATACGCAAGCCCGATGCAGGGAAAGGAACCTCAAGTGAGTGTGTAAATTAATTTCCCATTTCAATGATGGCACCCCCAACTTAGCAGGATCACAGCTGTGACATTCCCCAGGGTGCAACCTGAACTGTTGTGTCCTCTAGCCTGGGATGCCTTTTAGATTGCTTTGCTAATAAAACAGCAAACCCCTACAGGCTCTGTTCACTCCCAGCCACCAGCATGCAAAGTCACTCCCAGCTGAATACATAAATGATATGCCCTGCCATCCATGAACAGATACAGGGAAACACCCACATATCCCTCAGTCCCAGCCTTGCCCCCCAGAAATGTACTGTTCACTAGCCCACTGGAGGGTACAAGCTCATAAATTAGTCCAGCATTTCAACAAAGGGTAATGAACATGCACTAGCCCTGCTGACCCGAGCTGAGATTTCCCAAACACTTCAAACACACACACTGGTTTAGATAAAAGAGTAAAACAAGTTCATTAACTTGAGAAAGATCAAATACGTGATTTACAAGTGATAAGGCATAAAAGTCAGAATTGGTTACAAAAAAAAATAATATGATAAGCATGTAAGCTAATTCCTAAGCTTTACCAAGGCTAGTAAGTTTAAAAACAAAAAGGTTTCTCTCACCCAAAAGTTTACAACTGTCTATACTGGCTGGAAGAACTCCAGGCCAATACCACTCTCCCCAGTTCAATGATGTCCTTTTGTCTTTCAAGCAGGGAGTGGGGAAGAAAGGTATCTAGAGGCATTTTTCCCCCTTATAAATCTGACCCTTTGTACTGGAAAAGTCTTTCCTGGGTTATGGGGTCAGGCAGTTCCATGGCATAAGTGAGCTGCCAATTGTCTTTCAGGTGAATTGTAAATTTCTTATTTCCAACTCCCCTGCTGATGGATCTGTGATTAAGCATCAGAGAGGTAGCCATGTTAGTCTGTATTCACAAAAACAACAAGGAGTCTGGTGGCACCTTAAAGACTAAAGGCTTGTCTACACTGGCAATTAACAGCGCTGCAACTTTCACAGTCAGGGGTGTGAAAAAACACACCCCTGAGCGCAACAAGTTGCAGCACTGTAACGTGCCAGTGTAAACAGTCCCCCAATGCCGGGAGCCACGCCCTCGTTGAGGTGGGTTTTTTTAAGAGCGACCACGCAACTCACGTTAAAGCGCTACCACGGCAGTGCTTTCGCATTGCCAGTGTAGACTAGCCCTAACAGATTTATTTCGGCATAAGCTTTTGTGGATAAAAACCCCACTTCTTCTGATGCATGAAGTGAAAATTACAGATGCAGCCATAAATATACTGACACATGAAGAGAAGAGAGTTACCTTAAAAGTGGAGAACCAGTGTTGACAAGGCCAATTCAGGTGGGCCTTAAGTGGGCCTGACTGGTATATAAGGGCAGTCAGCAGCGAACCAGCTGAGCGGCGAACAGCAGAGGCTAACAGAGGGAGTTTGCCTGGGGAGAGCTCACTGAGGCTTTCATCTGCAGGTTCCTCTGAGTAGTTCCTGCAACAGTTGAGGAAGCTCTTAAGAGGACGGTGATATAGAAGGTGAGCGATTAGCTGTTGTATCCTGCACAGGTTGTGCCATGTTTGTCTGTACAAAATGCAAGCTGGTCTCCATATTGGAAGAGAAGGTTCGACGGCTGGAGAAACGAGTATCTACTCTGCGCTGCATAAGAGAAAATGAAGATTTCCTGGACAGACATCAGGAGATGCTTCTACAGCCACAATGTTCTGAAGATTCAGAGCAGGCGCAGCAGGGACAGAAGGATTGTGAAGGGGTTTGGCAGCATGTGACCTCCAGAAGGAGAAAGAGGAGTGTCCACGCACCAGCAATGGAGATACAGGTGAGCAATCGTTTCCATGTTCTCTCTACAGGTACTAATGAGGAGAGTGGACTTGATGACCCATCTGAGGGAAGGGAGCAGAAGGAGACTCCACCAACTGGAAGGCAAAAGATGCACAGTCCCAGGGATGGGGGTTCCATGACCACCACTCCCAAGAGGAGGAGAAGGGTGGTGGTGGTCGGGGACGCCCTCCGCAGGGGGACTGAGTCATCTATCTGCCACCCCGACCGGGAAAACCGAGAGGTCTGTTGCTTGCCAGGAGCTAGGATACACAATGTGACTGAGAGACTGCCGAGACTCATCAAGCCCTCGGATCGCTACCCCTTCCTGCTTCTCCACGTGGGCACCAATGATCCTGCCAAGAATGACCTTGAGCGGATCACTGCAGACTACGTGGCTCTGGGAAGAAGGATAAAGGAGTTTGAGGCGCAAGTGGTGTTCTCGTCCATCCTCCCTGTGCAAGGAAGAGGCCTGGGTAGAGACCGTCGAATCGTGGAAGTCAACGAATGGCTACGCAGGTGGTGTCGGAGAGAAGGCTTTGGATTCTTCGACCATGGGATGGTGTTCCAAGAAGGAGGAGTGCTAGGCAGAGACGGGCTCCACCTAATGGAGAGGAAAGAGCATCTTCGCCAGCAGGCTGGCTAACCTAGTGAGGAGGGCTTTAAACTAGGTTCACCGGGGGAAGAAGACCAAAGCCCTGAGGTAAGTGGGGAAATGGGATCCTGGGAGGAAGAACAAGCAGGAGAGCGCAAGAGGGGAGGACTCCTGTCTCATGCTGAGAAAGAGGGACGATCAAGGAGTTCTTAAGTGCCTATACACAGAGGCAAGAAGCCTGGGAAACAAGCAGGGAGAACTAGAAGTCCTGGCACAGTCAGGGAACTATGATGCGATTGGAATAACAGAGACTTGGTGGGATAACTCACATGACTGGAGTACTGTCATGGATGGATATAAACTGTTCAGGAAGGACAGGCAGGGCAGAAAAGGTGGGGGAGTTGCGTTGTATGTAAGAGAGGAGTATGACTGCTCAGAGCTCCGGTATGAAACTGCAGAAAAACCTGAGAGTCTCTGGATAAAGTTGAGAAGCGTGAGCAACAAGGGTGATGTCGTGGTTAGAGTCTGCTATAGACCACCAGACCAGGGGGAAGAGGTGGACGAGGCTTTCTTCTGGCAACTAGCAGAAGTTGCTAGATCGCAGGCCCTGGTTCTCATGGGAGACTTTAATCATCCTGATATCTGCTGGGAGAGCAATACAGCGGTGCACAGAAAATCCAGGAAGTTTTTGGAAAGTGTTGGGGACAATTTCCTGGTGCAAGTGCTGGAAGAACCAACTAGGGGCAGAACTTTTCTTGACCTGCTGCTCACAAACAGGGAAGAATTAGTAGGGGAAGCAAAAGTGGATGGGAACCTGGGAGGCAGTGACCATGAGATGGTCGAGTTCAGGATCCTGACACAAGGAAGAAAGGAGAGCAGCAGAATATGGACCCTGGACTTCAGAAAAGCAGACTTTGACTCCCTCAGGGAACAGATGGGCAGGATCCCCTGGGGGAATAACATGAAGGGCAAAGGGGTCCAGGAAAGCTGGCTGTATTTTAAAGAATCCTTATTGCGGTTGCAGGAACAAACCATCCCGATGTGTAGAAAGAATAGTAAATATGGCAGGTGACCAGCTTGGCTAAACAGTGAAACCCTTGCTGATCTTAAACGCAAAAAAGAAGCTTACAAGAAGTGGAAGATTGGACAAATGACCAGGAAGGAGTATAAAACTATTGCTCAGGCATGCAGGAGTGAAATCAGGAAGACCAAATCACACTTGGAGTTGCAGCTAGCAAGAGAGGTTAAGAATAACAAGAAGGGTTTCTTCAGGTATGTTAGCAACAAGAAGAAAGTCAAGGGAAGTGTGAGCCCCTTACTGAATGAGGGAGGCAACCTAGTGATAGAGGATGTGGAAAAAGCTAATGTACTCAATGCTTTTTTTGCCTCGGTCTTCACGAACAAGGTCAGCTCCCAGACTGCTGCACTGGGCAGCACAATATGGGGAGAAGGTGACCAGCCCTACGTGGAGAAAGAAGTGGTTTGGGACTATTTAGAAAAACTGGACGTGCACAAGTCCATGGGGCTGGATGCACTGCATCCGAGGGTGCTAAAGGAGTTGGCGGATGAGATTGCAGAGCCATTAGCCATTATTTTTGAAAATGGCAATCGGGGGAGGTCCCAGATGACTGGAAAAAGGCTAATGTAGTGCCCATCTTTAAAAAAGGGAAGGAGGACAATCGGGGGAACTACAGGCCAGTCAGCCTCACCTCAGTCCCTGGCAAAATCATGGAGCAGGTCCTCAAGGAATCAATTATGAAGCACTTAGAGGAGAGGAAAGTGATCAGGAACAGTCAGCATGGATTCACCAAGGGGAAGTCGTGCCTGACTAACCTAATTGCCTTCTACGATGAGATAACTGGCTCTGTGGATGAGGGGAAAGCAGTGGATGTGTTATTCTTTGACTTTAGCAAAGCAGTCTCCCACAGTATTCTTGCCGCCAAGTTAAAGAAGTATGGGCTGGATGAATGGACTGTAAGGTGGATAGAAAGCTGGCTAGATCGTCGGGCTCAACGGGTAGTGATGGATGGCTCCATGTCTAGTTGGCAGCCGGTTTCAAGCGGAGTGCCCCAAGGGTTGGTCCTGGGGCAGGTTTTGTTTAATATCTTTATTAATGATCTGGAGGATGGTGTGAACTGCACTCTCAGCAAGTTTGCAGATGACACTAAACTAGGAGGCATGGTAGATACACTAGAGGGTAGCGATCGGATACAGAGGGACCTAGACAAATTAGAAGATTGAGCCAAAAGAAACCTGATGAGGTTCAACAAGGATAAGTGCAGAGTCCTGCACTTAGGACGGAAGAATCCCATACACTGCTACAGACTAGGGACCGAATGGCTAGGTATCAGTTCTGCAGAAAAGGACCTAGGGATTACAGTGGACGAGAAGCTGGATACGAGTCAACAGTGTGCTCTTGTTGCCAAGAAGGCTAACGGCATTTTGGGCTGTATAAGTAGGGGCTTCGCCAGCAGATCGAGGAACATGATCGTTCCCCTTTATTTGACATTGGTGAGGCCTCATCTGGAATACTGTGTCCAGTTTTGGGACTCACACTACAAGAAGGATGTGGAAAAAAATCAGAAAGAGTCCAGCGGATGGCAACAAAAATTATTAGGGGTCTGGAGCACATGACTTACGAGGAGAGGCTGAGGGAACTGGGATTGTTTAGTCTCCAGAAGAGAAGAATGAGGGGGGATTTGATAGCAGCCTTCAACTACCTGAAGGGGGGTTCCAAAGAGGATGGAGCTCGGCTGTTCTCAGTGGTGGCAGATGACAGAACAAGGAGCAATGGTCTCAAGTTGCAGTGGGGGAGGTCCAGGTTAGATATTAGGAAACACTCTTTCACTAGGAGGGTGGTGAAGCACTGGAATGCGTTACCTAGGGAGGTGGTGGAGTCTCCTGCCTTGGAGGTTTTTAAGGCCCGGCTTGACAAAGCCCTGGCTGGGATGATTTAGTTGGGAATTGGTCCTGCTTTGAGCAGGGGGTTGGACTAGATGACCTCTTGAGGTCCCTTCCAACCCTGATATTCTATGATTCTATGAATTCAGTCAGGGTGGATGTGGTCCACTCCCAATAATTGATGAGGAGGTATTAATACCGAGAGAGGGAAAATTGCTTTTGTAGTGAGCCAGCTACTCCCAGTCCCTATTCAAGTCCAAATTAATGGTATTAAATCTGCAAATGAATTGTAGCTCTGTGGTTTCTCTGTGAAGTCTGTTTTGAAGTTTTTTTGTTGAACGATGTGAGTAATGGCTGCTATGACTCTGCAATGGACATGTGACCAGCCCACATGACTCTGGATTCCATTGTGGGAGCATGTATTTTTCCACAAACTGGGCTGGGAACTGTTTTTTAAACAAAGGGTTCCCTCCATATTCTAAAGCTATACAAGGCAGGAAGTGACATCTATTCTTCTTCACTCCCCACAACTGAACACCTGAGAGAAGCTCCTAAAGAAAGACTTGGAATGGGGGAGGGGATCCCAAGCTGCAGAACAAATGCAGCTTATCCCTTAAGAATCTGCAAGCCTGCCTGTATAATAAGCCAGGGTTGGAATTTGCTAATTCATATCCTATCTTTCTAGGATTTTAGGCTTAGTGTGTGGTTTTATTTACTAGAGAATCTGTTTGTTATCCCTAAAAAAAAAAAAAAAAAAAAAAAAAAAAACCACACACACACAGCCTGTTTCGGTAGTTAATAAACTTGTTTATATTTTAACCTAAACCTGTGTGCCTTTAAGTAACTTGTCTGGGAGAAAATCTCAGGTTGGTTACCACAAATGTGCATATTCCTCTCCACATTGAGGAAGGTGAGGACATATTAATGAGCTTACATTGTGCAGATCCCTGTGCAGTACAAGTAGACATAATTTCGGGTTTATACTACAGAGGGGCGTGCGTGCCTCAGGAGCTGGGAAACTGGCTGGGGTCTGCTGTTTGCATTCAGATAGCCCAGTCTGGGTGAGTGGTGCTACCTGCTGTCATGTTGGGTGATAAAAGGGCCTGGGTGAGGCTAGCTGTGTCCCCAACCTAGTTGTGTGCGTGTCTTAAAGAGATGCAATTCCCACAGCTTCCAGACTGCACCTCAGGGGTGACAACCCATCACACCTGTATTCAGTGCCACTGCCCTAGACTCAGTTTCACGCAACTGAGCAATTCCCTCCTCATTTCTTTCATCCTGGCGTGCCACACGCACCCTGGCTGGTGCGGAGAGTGGCGGTGTGCACAAGCACTCC
Organism: Malaclemys terrapin pileata; assembly: GCF_027887155.1. NCBI lineage: Eukaryota > Metazoa > Chordata > Testudines > Emydidae > Malaclemys > Malaclemys terrapin. Next base: position 49,128,508 of record NC_071514.1, read on the forward strand.
CAAGCAGAAGTGTCAATCAGCAAGTCTTGTTTAAAACTCTAGGGGAGCAATGGAAGGGAATTCTGAAACTTAACTTTCACTTTCTATTGTGACTATAGGGACAATGGTACCTCTCTGTGTTTTATCTGTAGCTACTGCCATTGCAACCTTGAGGAGTTCCCCCTCCAAACCCGCGGAACGCCTGAGCCAGAAAAGGAGGAGAAAGAAGAGGACTTGGGATCATATGTTCAGGGAGATCCTTCAAGCCACTGCTGCATTGGACAGTGAGCACAGGGCCTGGAGAATGAATATTGCAGACTGTATGGAAAAGGAAAGAGCAGACAGGAGAAAGGCCCAGGAGAGGGAGATGCATCAGGACATAATGGGGTTTCTCTAGTTGCAATACACAGGTGCTGCAGACTCTTGAAGATCTACAGGTTCAACAATCCCGGGCTGGACTCCCTTTGCAGTCCATAGAGGACTCCAGTATAACACCTCCCTACAGGCCCCCTCAACATTCCACATGGCAGCAGGGGCCACATCCCTATCCCGACCTCTCCCCCACCAGAGGACTTTAAGGACAACCAGAGCCTCATGTACACTGACCTGAGTGTGCCAAGGTTGACATACATGTAGCTAAAATAGACATCAATGTTCCTTCCCCTTCTTTAGGCTTTGTTTCATAAATTAAGGTTTTAATGCATTTGTTTTTAACTTGCACAGAATTGTTTTTGAAGTGTTTTCATTACTCAATAAAAAACTATTGTTTGGAAAATAATCCATCTTTATTAGTTCCCAACCTATGCTACATAATGCCTGGCAGCAGTAAAAAGCACCACTTAGAAGTTATGTCACAATGCACAAAAGACTCATAGGATCAGTGGCACAGCATAATCATAAATGCACAGAAAGTACCACAACATTAATAGGTTCATTGTCAGTGTTATGTACACAGATGTACACCAAGCAGCAGGGCCAGGTAAAGCATAGGACACCAGAACGCATTACTGTGGCTTGCTGTTAGAGTGCTCTTGCAAAGCTTTCATGAGCCATATAGCTCTGCACTGAGCTTTTCTCCTAGACTGTGTCTGGCTGTTCAAACTCAGGAGACAGACGCTCCACCTCCACCCTGGCAGCAACTGCAGTGGAACCCCGCTATAACGGGATCATTGGGGTCCAAAAGATTCAATCGCGGTAAACGCGGGGTTGCGTTATAGCGGGGTTCCACTGTACTTGTGTTCAGCTTCCACACCCTGGCTAAGGGGAGGGAGGGAGGGCAGCCAGGGCTTCCTTCAGCCAGGGCGCTCGCCACTCGGCCCCTCCTGCCGCCAGGGCCCTGATTCCTGGGAAGACACTTGGGATTGCCGGCTGGGGGAGACCGAGGCCGCGGGGCTGGCCGCGCTCTGGACGGCGCTCTGGCCAGGGGAGTGGGGCCCCCAAAAGACAACCGCCACCGGCCTGCCGTGCTGACTGCCGGGAGGGCTCCGCCCCACTCTGCAGCCCACTCCCAGCAGGGTGCTCCCCTCCTCTGCACTGCCGCCCCCTACATCGGTCAGCGGGGAGGAAAGGACGCGGGCTGGAGCCGGCCCTGCCGGGGACAGAGGTAAGAACCCCAGGGGCGCGGCAGGACTGCAGGGAGAGTTGCTCCTGCTGCAACTGCTGGGGCATGGATCCCAAAAGCCCCGCGCCCACCAGACTTGCCCCGCCCCTGCTGCAGCCGCCGGGGCCAGACTCACCCCACATTATAAACGAATTCGCGTTATAGCGGGGCGCGTTATAGCAGGGTTCCAGTGTATTCCCCCTTTGCTTCACAGATTTTATGCAGGACACAGCAGGCAGCTACATCGATTGGGATATTTTTCCTCGCTGAAATCCATTCTTCTGCCAGCACCCCTTCAATCTTCCAAAAGCACACCCAACTGCCATGCTGCACCTGCTGTGCCATGAGTTCCCTCTTTCTTTGGTGCGGTCGAGGTGGCTGGTGTATGGCTTCATGAGCCAAGGGAGTGATCCTTGGGGAGCCCAGGATCACTGGCATTTCACGATCGCCAGTGGTAATCCGCCAGTCAGGAAAGAAAGTGCCTGCTTGTAGCTTTCCAAACAGTCCTGTGTTCTTAAAGATGCGTGCGTCCTGAACCTTACCTGGCCAGCCAACACTGATGTCGGTGAAGTGTTTCTGGTGACCCACCAGCACATGCATAACCCTAGAAAAACAGCCCTTTCTGTTGATTTACTCTGTGGCAAGGTGGTTTGGTGCCAAAATAGGGATGCATGTGCATCATCTATCGCTCCACCGCAGTTCGGGAACCCCACTGCTGGAAATCCAACCATTATATCCTGCACATTGCTAAGTTTAACAGTCCTGCATAGCAGAAGAAGATTAATGGTCATGCATATGTGCATGACAATGGCCACCACAGTGGATTTTCCAACTGCAAAATGGATTTCCCAATGACCACAGTTTCCGAAGTGCAATCACCATTCACTTCTCCACTGTCAGTGCAGCTCTCGTTCTGGTGTTGCTCCATTGGATGGCTGTGGCAAGCTTGGAACACAGATCGAGGAATGTGGCCTTGCACATCTGAAAGTTATGCAGCCACTGCTTGTCATCCCAAGCCTGCATTACGATGTGATCCTGCCAGTCAGTGCTTGTATCTCGGACCCAGAAACGGCACTCCACCATTTGCACCTGCTCCGTGAATGCCACCAACAACCTTGAATATGGTTCTCACTATGTCCCACAGCAATCTGCTCTTCAGCAAATCGTCATGTTCCTCGGAGCTCTTCTTGTGACTGCAAATACCCAAGTATCATGCATACTGTGCTTGCAATGCTCATGACAATAATGCATGCTACATGCTTTGGTCAGAGATGGTGGACAGCAACAGGCCCCAGGCAGGTTCTTTGGGTTTTCAAAATAGGCATGAAAATGATAGCATTAGGGGGTGGAGAAAGCTGCATGATGGGAACTTGATCCTGCAGTAGCAGTCACCCTTGCGCAATTTTTTTCTGCCCTACTGTGCACTGCCAAAACTTCCCAAAAGACAGAGCACTGGACCGTGGCATACCTTCCCATGGTGCACTGCACATCGAAACAAACACCCCAGGTGAGTATGCCCAGTGTGGATGCAAGGAGCCAAGTATGCATGTGCACCAGTGTGGTGGCTTTATGCCGACATAAAGTGCATCAGCAAAAGTTTGTAGTGTAGACATGCCATTAGGAACTAACAATTCAAAACTGGAACACCAATTTCCGAAGTACCACAACTTTGAGTCAACTCACAAAAACTAGCCTGTACCAGGAACCACCCCAGAACAGAGTAAGAGATGAGCATTTCCAAGTGAAGATTTAATAGACTCTACCCAGAATCTCCTACCTTCAATACAGTCTCGGATATAGACAGGAGCTTTCATCTTCTTCAGCTCTTTATCCTCTGACATGTCGTAAGGGATGAGATCATCATCACTGTGAAAGAAGCGTAGGCATGAATTAGTCCACGTGGATTCGACCAGGTCACCTTCTCCTCCTTCATGCTAAACAGGAAGACAGGGCACATTCTCCTCCCTTCTCACCTTTCCATCCTTACACCAAACAGAGGTTGCTCAGTACCCCAACCTACAAGGATCCAGCAGGCAAAGGAAGCATTGGTTATCAAACGTTGAGGATGGTGAGATGGGTAGAGCTCTGCAAATCTGTGAATATCCATGGACCATTACTGTGGATAGTGGAGTGGATGTGGATACAACCACACAGGGCTCTAAAGATCTGCTACTCCTTAACTGATCTGCTGATGAACAGGGAGGCATGTAAAATAGGTAAACCCTTTCCTGAACTTCCCTAAACACATTAACTGGTGGAGCTCAGCAGCCAATGGAAAGCGGAAACTACATTACTGTAACAAGGGAGAAACTGGTCAGGAAGAAGCCCTACCTCTGTCTCTGGCGGAGCCTGGCCTGCGGCGTCCAGCTCGGGCAGCCTGTTGCTGGACAGCAGGCCGGAGTTGGGGTTGACCAGCACCTGTTTGCCATGTCACTTCCCATCCAATGGCTCAGGCCCCATGGACAGGGCCAGCATCCCCCCCACCATGGCCTGACAGCACTGACCGTGCTCCCAGCCCACCGGCTCCTGTGCACCAGGACCCTCCCCCAGCCATGGGGATTGGAGCAACCAGGGCCCCAGCACATATATGCTTTCCAATGTACATTTAATTTTGATAAATGCAAAGTAATTTCATCTGCCATTTTGTTGCCCAGTCACCCAGAAAGATAGAGAAAAGTGTGTCCAGGATTGTGGTTTGGAAAGACTTTGGGAATTGCACAGCTGGGCTAGACAGTTGTTGGGGAATTACACAGTAGTGTCTGTAACTTGAAAATGTGCCTTTTATGTGGCGCTGCATGGATCGGAGATAACTTTAGTCTTAAATGGGCATTGAAATTAGTTGCTGCCTACGTCAGAGGAGGGAATGTTTTATCAAAGGTGAATGATGTCTTTTTTTTAAATCTTGGTAGCCCAGCTGGCTACTTAATTTAGCTACTGCAGGCCTTCACTACCCAGCCCCCATCCAGAATTGGGATACTGGGTGGATGGATTTCCCCTTGCTATAGACTGCTGGCTACTGCCTGAAACAGTTAACTTCAAGCTCCTTGGAAGTAATAGAGTAGAGTCTGTCTCTTTCCAGCAGACTGTGCAGAGGAGTCTGTACCTGTGGATACTGGCGGGTTTTAGCCCACGAGAGCTTATGCCCAAATAAATTTGTTAGTCTCTAAAGTGCCACAAGGACTCCTCATTGTTTTTGCTGATACAGACGAACACGCCTACCACTCGGGGGGGGGGGGGGGGGGGGGGGAGAGAGAGAAGTGGTTCAAAACTGAATCCAGACTTAAAACCAGATTTCTTTATCCAATAGGCTATATTTTGTGGCTGTGAATGCAATCTCATCCCATTAGCCTGGATGTGAGCATGCTAATGTCATGGGACAAAAAAAAAAAATTGGTCTGAAATAATAATGGTCCTCTGCACAGTCATTTTTATCCATTAAATTACTCTGTATTTAATCCCCCCAAGTAATTGTCTGAAATACCTAAAAGGCACCAAGCCCATGTTATAGATTAAGAGCTTCCAAACGTCCAGCTTAATAAAGAATGTTTTTATGGTAACAAAACCAATGGCATGGGGGAGCTCTGCTCGGATACAAAAATGTGGATGTGGATCTGCATCTGCCAGGATCAACACATGCAGTCTCCTGAATTCAGTCCCTGCCCTCACACTGTCTCTTCTCTGCAAGACCTCGCTCCCCCACTTGCTCATCTCTGCTCCCTCCCTGCCCCCTCTCCCTAGCCCTTATATCTGCAATTACCCTTTACACACAGCCTGGTTTGCTCCCCAGTTCAGATGGAGCAGTACAGCCTCTCTCACACAGTCAGCTTTCAAGGATCTGTCATTTACTTTTTAATTTCAAATCAGCTTTTTGCTTAGTAGTTTAGTTCTTGCATGTACCTGTCAAGCTCCAAGTCAGATCCCTCCTCTGGCACTGCAGGGGTTGCTGGGTGTGGGTTCCCACTTGGTTTTGACACAGCTTTTGGTGTAGCAGATGGACTGTTATTCCTGCTGTTGGCAATGAGAGTGTCAAAGGCATAAAGTAACAAGGATCTTAAAAATCCATGATCACAAGCAGGAGACTAGATTTTTCCAAGGTAAAACCCCCAATCCATACACCCACACCCTCTATCTACAGTAGGCACTGGAATCTCATTTCAGTGTGGGTTCAGCTAGAATGGTCCAGCTAGGAGGAGAAAAAGCTAGGGTAGCTGTACAGGTGTGGGGAGACCTTATGATGGGGGAAAGAGTGGAGATGGCAGACAGCATGAGCTAGTTCCCTGGACTGCCACCTGAGCTTGTTTTAGTTCCTTACAAAGATTAAGACTGTGCTAATGGAGAGAACCCAAAACACTCTGGGTAAGAGCAGACACACAGTCATCTCAGGGCAGAGGAAGTGTTGGCCTATGTATTCTTAAGAGCTATGAAAACCATGAACAAAATCAGGAGGCACCATTCAGTAGTGGTTAATGTATGAGAGAGTCAGGAGATCTGAGCTCTTCACACAGATCCGACAGCAATTTGCCATGTAGCCTTGGGCACATCACTTTCACCTCTCCACATCTCAGTCACTATTTCTACCTCATAGTAGCATTGGGAGGCTTCACTCACTAACCTCTGTAAAGTGCTTTGAGATCTTCAGACAGCAAATCCCATGGAAGGTCAGAGTATAGCCAGAAGCTAATGCTTTTGGGCAGAAGTTAATACTGTATTTCAGTTAGTAATAGATGGAGCTGTGGACACACAGCTCCCAGTCTACCCTGAGATACCCAAAGATTCCCCAGCCCATTTGGATCACTTCAGGGGCACGCAGAGTTACAAGAATCCTAAGGAAATGCAGTCAGAGACAATTCTAAAACATGCTTCCATTTGACCTTTGAACTAGAAACATGCTTGCTGCAGAGATAGCCAATTGTAATGCAGAGCACAGTGAATATTACAGCAATTTACACCTTAGTGGATTCTAACAAATACAGACTTCCTGCCTTCAGAGCTGGGATTGTCTGTCTGGAGTTTACCATCCACCAACGTGGAAGGATTATAGTCAGAGATAGGCCTTGTCTTTATAACCTTTACTAAGAATGATTTGCCTGGTATCTGTGCTCACTATGTTTTTACACTAGGCATATATACAGCTATGAGTGGCAATCTCACCCAGCATTTGGCAGGTCAGTGACATGGAGCTGTAGTGGTGCTGTCTGCTGGAGAGACTTTAGCTCTCTGGTCTCATCATCATCTTCATACTAGACATGCAAAATAGAAGTTACTGTATGCTGAGGAGGCTTTTACATCAGTTAAATACAATAAATCTGCAGTTGAAGGTTATGAGAGCTCAGCACCTCTCAGAATTGGGCCTTAGTTTTTAAATAGCGAAGGATCAAATGATAAATGCATGTGGAGATTTGCAATCTCAGCCATATGCACCTTTCACACTGGGCTCAGGATATACAAGTTATTGCTTGGTCAGATTTGGTCTCAGTGTTATTTATAATCTTTAAAGCATTTAACAGGTCTGAAGTCACAATGCAGCACTACAGCTGATGCTGTGCAAACAATACTTAAGATTCTCAAAGGCAAGTATGGAGCTGTGGGGTTTAATTCCCATTGAAACGAATGGGGATTGTGCAGCTAAATCCCCTACTCAGTCTTGAAAAAAACTCACAACCACCAGTGACTTTATACACCCTCTTTCTGGATGTTCACCCCAGTTTCAGGACTCTAATCAACTCCCGCTGAAGGGGATTTCAATGGGACACCTCCCATTGATCAGGTGCTGCATGATATGGAAATGTAGCAGTATTAATTTTGGAGCTGGCCATCCTAAACCCTGTTGTCATGTCAGAGTTCTTGACTCTGCCTGGCTGTGACCAAGTCCTCCTGAGACATATGCTCTCTCTCTCACCACACCCCCATGCACCCCTCACCTTGCCCTGGCCCACATCCTCTATGCGGCCTTTGCATCTTTTCAATGCAATTCCATTTTGCAAACTGATATCCCCTCATTCTGAAGGGTACTGGTGCCCTTCTTCCCTTCCAGAGAGTAGGGGTCAGCAATGACAGCAGCAACACAACCATCTGCTTTAAAGGGGACATTTCTCCCCCTCCCTGCACAGCAGAGTCAGGCATCACTGTATTCTCACCTGGAATTTCAGGCTGGGCCCATCTGTAGTTATTCTGGAACTGATGCTTTCTGCCACTATCATTCCCAGACGCCGAACCCGTGGCAAGTTGCTATCCAGGCGGCATTTCATCCCTCCCATCATGCTGGTGAGAAGTTCTGAAAGGACAAGCAGCACATGGCAGAGTGAGCACAGCATCCCTGACTATGGCAGCTCCCAGATAGCACACCTAGCTAAGAACCCAAATCTTTAGCTACACAACTCCCACTACAGGCAGAAAGACGGACAAAGGCCCTGGGGTGGAGGCTGACACAGATTCTATACAGCAATTCTCTTCCTGCAGAGCTGTTTTCTTTCTCCATCATGTCAAGAAGCTATGCAGCAGGGCTAGGTTTTGAAGCCAAACACAATGGTACAAACATCACACATCCTAGAACCTTTGTTTTAATAAAAGAGTTTACCAAAATACCAAAAAAGTGTGTTAGGCCAAATTAATCCCAGGCATAAATCCAGTGGCTTCAAAACTGCTATGACAGATGAAATGTTATTCATCTGTCATAGCAGTTGACTGTGTTATGATGGAAATTGCATCCATTTTGATCAGTGCAACAACCTGGAACTCACAGAGGGAGGAATACTTCTCACCATGTGCCTGAGCTGTGACAGGTAATTACCAGTGGCATTTCTGAACCCATTGTTCAGAGTGGCAACTGTCTTTCATCTCCCCAAATAGATTCTGACTGCTGACAGGTTGATAGTTATTCACCAATAAAAGCTTACATCTCTCTAACGTCAGAGAGTGAGAAATCTGATCATTCATTAACACACCATAGTTTGTATCTATACAAGGCCAGGCTTTAACAGAAGAATCTTGAGTTGGCTAGGACGAAATAAACTTGTTTTCTAATAATAATAATAATAATAAATAGCACTTATGTTTTCAAAGCACGGCATGAAAGTTAATTCACCCTCTCAAGAGCCCCCTGGGTGTAGGTGAATCATCATTTATTATTTGTATTGTGGTTGCACCAGAAGCCCTAGTCCTGAATCCAGACCCCCATTGTGCTGGGCGCTGTTCAGACACAGAGTGAAAAAATGGTCCCTGCGATCAGACAAGAGATAACAGGTTGATACAGACAGACAGCTGGGGAGCACAAGCAAACAATGAGAGAGGCTAGTCAGCATGATAGGCAGTGGTCTCAGCACACCAGCAGCCTGACTGTTGTCAGTAACTGTCTATGTAATTTTGTTACTTAAATATTAATGTAATTTACAAAGAGGGATCAGAGATGACTTATCCAAAGTCACATAGTAAGTGTAAGGACTGGGAACAGAACCCAGGAGTGTTTGACAGCACTACTGCTCCACCAGGTCCCCAGAAGTTCTTTCAGCTCCTGGTTCTGAACTTCCAGTGTCTGCTCTAACCACTAAGAAGCACTCCTTATCCTAATCCAGACAGAACATAGCATGCTGAAGAGCAGCACATGGAAGAGCTCTCTTCCACACATACAACAGGCTGAATGAGTTAATCTACATTATTCACAGGATTTAACAGAACATGAGTTGTCATACAAGTAGAATCACACAATCAAGGTTTCCCACTCTAAAACAGAACATCTCTTTTGCCTTGCTATTATGATATTATGCCATGATAGTGTTCTATATTTCCACACCCCCATAACCCATATCTGAATTAAACCAGACTAGATTATGGTTTAGGAGAAGGATGACAGTCCTGGCTAAGAGTGGGAGTCCAAAGGCCTGAGTTCCATTTCCTACTCTGCCGCAGATCCTCTCTCCAGGACCTTGAGAGACAGGGAGGATTTGACGTGCCCAACTGCTCCTTCTCAAAAATCTATGTGCCCTACCTCATCACAGATATGTTCTGAAGATTAACCAATCAATGATTCAAAATGCTATGAGGTCTTCAAAAGAAGGTACTACAGATGTTCCTATTGCTAGTCAGCATCTCTGACACCGAACTTTCATACTGGTGTTAAATTCTCATGTTTTCAGCAAGGCAGCCTTCCTTAGCCTCCAGAGTCCAAATCCTAAACTTTGTTTCAAAATCATCTTGCACTATAAATACTCAGCAGGAATAGGTCACCTCATGATTTTCCAGATTTCAGAACTTGTGGCTTTCAGATACTGGGAGTTTAAGATAAGGTCCAAAGTGAAAAATGCACAGAGAAGAAATTGGTAAGGCCCTGATCCTCTAGATACTTACACACATAAGCAGCGTCACTCACATGAATAGCCTCGCTGAATTCAGTGGGACTACTCAAATGATCAGAGCTTGGGTATGTTTGTAGGATCAGGCCTGCAGGATGTGGACCCAATGGTTATGATTAGGGGCATCAAGGACAGAGGGCTAAAGAGGGGAAAAGTTAGAATCCAGTGGAGGAAAGGAGACCTCTTTGTTCTCTCGGCTCCTTCCCTCCTCCCTCACCTTGTCCGTTGCTCTCTATTTCAGGCTCCTTCAGGTGGGAGAGGCAAATCAGGATGGCCTTGCTAACATACAGTTGTTGCTCAACTGGACAGTGTTTCACAGCACTGCTGCTGCCCCAGGTCTCCAGGAGTTCTTTCAGCACCTGGTTCATAAGTTTACAGCATTAGCTAGATGGAGTGGGTCTGTGCTGCATCTGAAAGTCACTCTCTCACACAAACACACCACACCCTCAACCAACCAGGTGGCCTAAAAACTACTCTACCCTTCACTCAGCATAATCAGAGCCTGTAAAGTGTGGTGGCCTCTTGTGCAGGGCTCCAGCTCTCCACTGAGAGAATTTCTGTGGCAAGGGTCCTGAATTCCATGACATACTGGTGCCACTGGCTGGAAATTTCATGTCAGCTCTGGGTAAATTAAATAATGGAGGTTTTAAATTCAATAAGACAATGACTAATGCAGTCAGTGCAGAAAGCCTGGGGTTATTGATTTTTACATTACATTCTATTTATTTTATGCTTACCCCCGAAAAAACCTCCCAGTGTGCTGAGACTTTTGAGCGGTATGGAGGCGAAGCGTTCCCACCCCTTTGTGTGCAGGGCAGAGGCAACAAATTTTTTGGTAGGGAAAGGAACTTTAACACCTCGCTCCCTAAACTAGTAACCAGCAGCCTCTCTGCTACCCACATTCTCCATCAAACACACAGGACTGATTTCTGATGCCCAACCTCTAAACATTTCAGTCACAGCCCAATGGAGGTCAGGCTGTCATGGATATTGCTATATATTAACGGATGGAAAAAAAAAAATCAGTTATGTAACTCAGTGAAAAGAAGGAAGTGGAACAAAACAATCTAAGAGATAACAGTAGTTACAAAAGGGGAAAACCAGTTCCCCCACATCACAGCAGAAACTCTCTGGATGAGAGTAACCACACATAGCTCCCTTTGGAGCCATTCACCAGTGCTTCATGTGGTGATCAAGAATGTTTTAAAGCAATAAGGGGTACTCCTTCACCACTGAATCATAGCTCACTGCCTGTGTTAGCTAAAATTGTTTTAATGATTTGCCACTGTCTGAAGGAAAACATTTTAAAAACCACTTAAATCATAGAACCGGAAGGGACCTCAAGAGGTCATCTAGTCCAGTCCCCTGCACTCAAGGCAGGACTGAGAATTATCTAGACCAGGGATCTCAAACTCAAACCACCACAAGGGCCACATGAGGACTAGTACAGTGGCCCTTGGGCCACATCACTGAAACCTTTTCATACGATACAAAAGTTATGGGGACCGATGGGTTAAGAGCCATTGGTCGTGAGTATGCACTGAACCTCACAGAAGGCAGCTGGCAGCACCTTTCGGCCTCCGGTCACAGCCCAGAACAGCAAGGGGCTGGGACACAGGTTTTGAATCACCCCTTGGGTCATCTCTCTGTTAAAACTTCCTTTGTGTGGAGCTGAGGTGCCTTCTCCTCCCACTGAGACCAGTGGGATCTCAGGGTGCTTAGCATCTTTCAGAACAGGCTCGCAATGCACGTGCATTGCAACAAAGCCCTGAAGCCAAGGGGAACAACAGGTATGATTCAAATCACACCACAGATGCCCAAACACACAACCCGCTCTCCCAGACCACTCCAAATTAATCCCCCCTCTGGGTCTTCCTGTGCATCCTGGCTCCTGTTTCTCTCTGCTAGACTGTAAGCAGTTTGAGGTCTTACTAAGCACATTGCTGGCACCTAATGAAAAGAGGGGTGTTACCATAGCCAAAAGAGGTATCTAGCACCCCTGCCCTGCCTCTTCCCACCCCTTCCCCGCCCCCATTCCAACCCCTTTCCCAAATCCCCACCCCGGCCCCACCTCTTCTCTGCCTCCTCCCCTGAGCACGGAGGTAGGTGGAGGAGTGGTGACACTGTGCCTATGGCGGGCCGCAGGAAATGGGGCCTGTGGAGTGCGTGTTTGAGACCCCTAATCTAGACCATCCCTGACAGGTGTTTGTCCAACCTGCTCTTAAAACTTCCCCATGATGGAGATTCCACAGCCTCCCTAGGCAATTTATTCCAGTGCTTAACCACTCTGACAGTTAGGAAGTTTTTCCTAATGTCCAAGCTAAACCGCCCTTGATGCAATTTAAGCCCATTGCTTCTTGTCCCATCCTCAAAAGGTTAAGAACAATTTTCTCCCTCCTCCTTGTAACAACCTTGTATGTACGTGAAAACTTATGTCCCCTCTCAGTCTTCTCCAGAGTAAACAAATCCAGTTTTTTCAATCTTCCCTCATAGGTCATGTTTTCTAGACCTTTAATCATTTTTGTTGATCTTCTCTGGACTTTCTCCAGTTTGTACACATCTTTCCTGAAATGTGGCGCCCAGAACTGGACACAATACTCCAGCTGAGGCCTAATCAGCGCGAAGTAGAGCAGAAGAATTACTTCTCATGTCTTGCTTACAATACTCCTGTTAATACATGAACTAAGAGGAGTTTAGTATACGAAGGGCTTATTAGAAACACTACGAAAATGATTTTTAGCCTTTCATTTGGTGGCTTCCCAATTGGACCCCTCTGCTGTTGTGCCCTAGAAAATAGGAGGATGATCTTACAGTTAGAGCCTAGGGCTGGGTCGGAGGACTCCTGGGTTCTATTTCCAACTGTCATTGACTCGCTCTCTTTGGATAAGTCACTTCAAATCACTTCTCTCCCTCCCTTTCCCCCTCCAATCTATAAAATGGGATTGATAAAACTAACCTACCTCACAGGGGAGTTGTGAGGCTTGGGGATCCACAGATGTGAGATGCTACAGAAGTACAATGTATCATTAGAAGCTCTGGGAGGACTGTGGCCTATTTAAGTGGGACGGCAACTCTTCCTTCATTTTGAGCCACATTTCCTTCCTCTTCTATTCCCCCTGCCTTCTCAGCATTCCCAGGTGGCCCTCTTACTACTTTTCTAGAGATGAGACAGAAGGGCAGTGATTCCTATGAAGAGGACTTCTCTGCTACACTTTGAATGAGGCCATGTAGCTCTGTCCAGGACCACCATGGGGGCATTCTTTATCACCCCATTCACACAGGTGATCCTCATTATCAGCTTCATCATACACCACGGAAGCATCACAAAATGAGGGTTCAGGAGTAAAAATTCCAACATACACACACAATAAAATAAATAATCACTGAAGGTACCTAACTTACTTTGATCAATAAGGAACGTCGAAGGCTGTCTAGGGCCAGATATCCAAGGAGGTTCTGCAGCACTGCAGTCTACAATGAAAACAATAGGATTAGTTATACTGAGCAGAAAGTTATTCATCAGCAAGGACTTTACACACTCACACTCTCCCCTTCCACCCCCTCCCATTCCAGGTGAATTGATCAGAATGTTCAGGGAAAGACTGTGCAGAGTTTATGCAAACCCACAGCGCTCTTAGGAAAGTTAGAGCATGTTGTTGTGCCTGGGTATTTCAGTGCCTAAACTATTTCAGATCACACAGTTTTAGTGATGTCTACGGCACCCAAGAGAGGGTTCCTTCTAGTAAAAACCCCACTGAACCAACCCATGCACAGCAAGTCTTATTTAAAATATTGCTCCTACTATTAAACAAAAGGAACGTTAAGTCAGGGAACCTTGTCCTTCCCTGAAGTCTTGTGCCTCTCCCCCACTCACAATCTAGTTAATGCTCAAGATACTCCAGAACATAAGGCCGAGGACGATCTTCACACTACACCCTCATGGGCTCCAGTGCTCACCCACTGCCCTGTTTCACTTCCACATCATTTCTCTCCAACCTCTGAGGGCACAGATAATTCCAAATCAAACGCCGAGCTTCTTCAGTGCACTCCTTCTCCCTGTCCTTTTGGAGGGAAGGTCACACTTGCTCCCAGCCTCTCCCCCTGGATTCTAGATGGGATCAGGGCCTCTAGCTCCCCAGACTGCCAATGTCACATGCAAATCCTCCCTTGGTTCCCAGGAGAAAAGGTGACAACACTGCTGGTCACCACAGATTAGGCTTGTATTCTGCCTTGTAGGTCAGCGTCTTGAAAGGAACCACCTGGTCTGCCTTACTGGACAGGGAGAAGTTATAGCGATCTTCAGCTGAGGTCCAAGTATACGTGAGTATGGAGTCTGGGGAAAGGCTTCAGAATAAAGCCCACGACCAGAGACCTGGCGCTTACCTGGGCAAGAATTCAGCACATTGAAAAACATTGGCCTTCCTAACAGCTAGAGGCTTACATTCCCATATTGACACAGCAGAGCCCTTACCACATAGCTGTATTGCAGGAGTAGTAGTTTCTGGGTCACCACAAACTGAGCTTTCTTGTTTTTCACAACCAGATTCCCCAGTAATCGAGACAAGACATCCGCCCTAGCAAGACAGGTCAGCAGCAAACTATCAGGGATCCATTTATCTGAACTGCTTCAGGCGGATTTCAATCAAATCATGATTTTGTAAGTGGCTACCCATTTGCAATATAATCAAAAGTCATAGATCAGTCAAACAGCTTCCATGCAGTGCTACCACACAACTACAGAAGTGATTAATGTAGCAAAAAGATCTAGTGCTGTTTCAAATGCTGTCGAAGGATTACCAGTGAATGAATCCCCAGCTATTCCAGTCCCAACCTTTCCCAGGAAGTGGCAACATGTGAAATGATGGTGCACGGGCCAAGATCCTTCAAGAAATAATGTACTGGTGTTTATACACCTGAGGGAATTCTGCACCAAAAAAATAAAAATTATGTGCACAATATTTTAAAATTCTGCAAATTTTGTCAATAACTAGATGTGGCTCCAGAATGGCAGTGGGGAGCACAGGCCACTGGCTGCATTGAGGTGGGAGATCACCCTGGAGCCCCCACCTCCTCCAGTACAGGCAGTCAGCAGTGAGGCTGCACCTGACCCTGACACAGTGCAAGGGCTGGGCCTGCCCCAGAAACACCTCGGGGCCCTGCCCCTCTATGCCAGGCGCACCAGGTGTGGCTGGGCAGGCTCAGCCCAGCAGGATCTAAGTGTGGAGAGATCCAGGTGTGTGGTGAGAGGTTTCTGCGTGGGGTAATCTGGGTGCGGGTAGCTCAGGATGCACAGGGGCTCGTTGGGGGGTGCAGGGGCAATGGGACTCTGCAGGGGAGCCAGGTGATGGTGGTTGGGCTCAGAGGCAGGGTCTGGGTGTGGCAAAATGGGGCTTGGCGGGGACTCAGAGGGGGGGTCCGGGTGCAACTGGTTGGGGCTCAGTGGGGTGGGGGGCTTGTTGGACAGGTCCAGGTGTAGGGAGGCAGGGCTTGTCAGGGTGAGGGTTCTATGGGCCTGCGTAACGGGGGATCCTCAGCTGCTGCCGAGGGGACATCACATACCAGGCTCCTGCTTCCCCACCGTGGTTTCCCTATCCCCTTTTCTTCTCCATCCCCCTCTCCTCACTCCCACATCCCCCTCCCCATTCCACCCCCCTTCCTTCCCCACTGCCTCTTCCCCCCACACCCCTTACCCAGCCCCACTGCGGGCAGTCACTGTTCCACAGAAAATAGGAAGGCTCCCAGCACACAGAAGGAGAGCACAGCTGGCACTAGGACCCAGGAGGCTGTGTTCCGCTGCAGAGTCAGCAGAGCCCCAGACCTAACCGAGCTGCGTTTGCAGAAATGGGGGTGGGGGAATGACACATAACCCTGTGTGCCCCAGCACGTAACCCCCATGCCTCACCTTTGTTTGGGCAGCAATCCTGCCCCCCCCAAAAAAGCTGCATACATGATCACTGCCCACCCCCACAGCTTCCCTTTGCTTCCCTGCTGTTTTCTGCAGGGAAAAGCAAGAAATCTGCAGGGAGGCTGTTTTCTGCGGGCGTGCAGTCCCGCAGAATCCCCCCAGGAGTACGGTGTAGCTAGAACAAGTACTTCCCTCTCCCCCAAATCTTGATTTCTTACCCTGGTGCTTTCTGAACAAAGCCGCAAACCACTGCTTCCATCCAACGATCTGGCACACACTCGACCAGTCGCCAGCACATCCTCTGCCAGATGCAGTCCACCTTTGTGAGATCCATTAGGCGTGGCACCAACACATTCAGAATCTCTTCTGTATTGGGAGAGAACAAAAGGAAGCTCACTGATTGGAGGGAGGTGGGGCAGTAGCACACTGCATAGTCCATGTGGATGGTTTGCAAAATCAAGCTGCTTATAGAGAGATAAACATGAACACAAGTTTGCCCCCAATGATTCAGCACCTACAACACAAAATTCTTCTCACAGGTATGCCCTACCTGCAGGTTCACCTGGGCTTTCACTTGTAGCCCTAGTAGCTGTGACACTGGCAGACCAGGTGTCAGCTCATACCAAGGCACATATGTCTCCACTGAACACTGACAAGTACATAGCTGGAACCAGTCTGGTTCACCTGTGTGTTAGTATTATAAGAATGGGTTTAGACTTTATGAAATGCTTGTAAGTTGCTGCATGCATTAATCTCATTTATAATATCTGCATGCCATATTATAAGGTAAAAGCATTTCCTCTGCAATTGTAAATCACAAGACAGAAGAGAAGCATTAAGAAATGTGAAATACTAGTTTCCCCACAGGAAATGTTATCTTCTTCCCAACACCAGACAAACTATTGTGGAACATCAGAGGACAAAATACTTTGTTGATTGCGCCCCCGCCCAACCCCTCATGAACAGCTGAATTTGCAACCTGAAGCAGAAAGGGGGGGGGGGGGGAGGGAAGAAGAGGAAGGAAGGAATAAAAAGCCCTAACAAGGAGGATCTTTTATGCTGCTTGGGCTTTGAGGGCAAGGATTACTAAGCATAAGCAAAAGATCCCCAGGGCTTGGCCGGGGTTAGCCCCAAAAGGACATATAGATCTTGCTTATTAAAGAAGCTTCTATTACTCTTTGACACTTGAGATTGGAAGTCATTTGTGTGTATATACATTTACCTCTTTTAAACCTTGTAAATAACTCTTTCCTTTTTCTAGGAAAGAAATTTTTAGATATAGTCAACCCTCTAATAAAATTAAGAGTTACCTTTGGTGTGAGGCCTAAGGAGAAGTTGACCTGGGATAAGTGACTGGTCCTTTGGGACGGGGAGTAACCTGAATATTGTTGTGATTTTTGGAACCATCTATCACAAAGGAAGGCTTTTCAGGGTGGCAAGCTAGATCACAGTACCCAAGAGGACTATCTGTGGCTCCATGTTAAGACTGTTATAGTGCTTGAGGAGTTTACACTTGAGAATTGGCTGGTGAAATCTAAGTATAGAACTCACAACTAATTTGGGGTTTGTACCCTGCTTCTTAACAGTCTGCCCTGAGGCTGGTACCCACATGCTCTTGAGCCACTGCAGGACAGCTTGACAGTAGCTTCCAGGAATCCCTTGTTGAAGTAGGAGATTGGAACTCCTTCCTTAACTTCCCCATCTGTTACATGCTACTGCACATGGGGAGCAGCCTTCACCTGCTCCAAAATGCTAAATGAAACCAAAATGAAGGCTCATCACATGCACAGCCTGTTATCTAGAGGCTGTGATTTTTAACTCATTGGTGTTTGCAATGCATTTTCAGAACCTCAGATGGAAGGCACTAAGGAAGTATAATGCCCAGGATAGCAGGGCTCCTGGAAGATTAGTGTTCTCATTGACTCTTGGGAGAAGGAGAATGGAAACACTCAGATCAGAGGGGGGGGGGGGGGGGGGAATGTAACAGACACACAGTTGGGATGCCTCAGAAAGGAGAGAAGGCCATGTCTACAAACTGTAGGCAACATCCCAGGCCACGAATGAATCTACCCTCAACCTCCCTCTTTTAGTGACCACCCTATTACAATCACAGTTCCTTGTTGATGTAATTCTATCATATCTTTTTGCCCAAAACCATGTTACAAGGCACTCACCTTGTCTCCCATGCACGCATACCTTCCCCAGCACTTGAGACATGAAGGAGATGGAACAGTCCAAGCCACCTGTGGTATAACGAGACATGTTTAATGAAACATTTAGATTGACAGCCATTGACATCTTCCTAAAGGCTGATTATCAGACCTCCCCTTGTATTGTTTCATTCTCTCAGTGCAGCTGTAGTTGGTCTGCAATCTCACCTCTTAATGAGTCAGAGATCCTCTGCAACACCTGGATGATTTCAGTAGCCAGCAGAGGGAAATAGTTTTGTGGGAAGAATATAGGCAGGTTATTCCCCTGGAGCTTGTTGCACAAGTGGTCAGGCAGACACACAACCTTGTTGAGGAGGGTCTCTTGAAATGTGGGTAAACCAGCCTCTGCCTGCTGATGACAGACCTCCCACATCAGAGCCGACATGCGTCCTGTCTGCAGAAACTGTTCCAGGATGCTAATGACCTTCATCAGGCGAAAGCTGGGACTGGAAAGAAACAACAGTGCCCCCCCTTTAATTAATGAGGAAGAGGACACACAAATGAGAATTATAGAACTTCAAGGGACCTTGAGAAGTCATCTACTCCAGTCCCCTACACTCATGGCAGAACTAATTATCTAGACCATTCCTGACAGGTGTTTGCCACTCCATCATTGGAGATTTTTAAGAGCAGGTTAGACAATCATACCACTTTCTGCTGTGATCCCATCAATCACACATAGTGCCACAATACATCAGAATGTAATTTAAGATTAACTGTGAATTAACACTGTAACCCTACAGCTCCTTCTGCCTGGGACTTTCACCTCACTTTACATTCGTTAATGAATTCAGCCTCACTACCTCCATGGGAGGTGTGGAAGAAGCATCATTTCCCCATTTGCAAAACAGGGGAAAATGAAGCACCAAGAGCTGAAGTGACCCTCTCAAGGCAACACAGTGAGTCAATGGCAGAGCTGGGAATAGAAGTCAGGTCTCCAGGCTCCCATCCCTGTGTTTTAACCACATTACAGTCTATCAATGTAGTTATATGCCTTCTATCCTTGGGCCCTGAATCATGACCAGGATGCCAAAGCCAGGAATCATCATCAGGACCATCTTGAACATTCCCCTTTTATGCTTTGATGTGAAAAGACCTCTCTATGATGCAACCACAGCTGAGCCTGGGGATTTGATTACAACACACTCATTCTTTCACATCATTACAACTATTGCAATGTGTAGTATAGGCAGGACAGTGCCCATATTCAACACCCAGATTAAAGCATGGGAAATGACCACGGAGTTAGCATTATTCATGGACAAGGCTACAAATAGGTCTTTTCTGCACTAAACTGAAACCATATTTACCAGATCATCTGACTAGGTTGGAATTGTAATGTGAAGGGGCCATCACATGTTTACATGCTGTGGCAAAGTTCTGCCTCTATCTTGGTAGGTCCTGCGCTTATTGGCGGATTTTCTTGCCATAGAGATTCACCATGTGGGTTGGGGAACAGTCCAGAGACCTTCCCCTCTGGAAGAACCCACAGTCCAGGTCAATTGGGAGGTTTGGGGGGAACCTGGGCCCACCCTCTACTCTGGGTTCCAGGCCAGGGCCCTGTGGACTGCAGCTGTCTATAGTGCCTCCTGTAACAGCTGCATGACAGCTACAACTCCCTGGGCTACTTCCCCATGGCCTCCTCCGAACACCTTTCTTATTCTCACCGCAGAACCTTCTTCCTGGTGTCTGATAACGCTTGTGCTCTCCAGTCCTCCAGCAGCACACCCTTTCACTCTCAGCTTCTTGCTCCTCATACGCACACCACAAACCCCAGTGAGCTCCTTTTAAAACCCAGGTGCCCTGATTAGCCTGCCTTAATTGATTCTAGCAGCTTCTTAATTGGCTCCAGGTGTACTAATTAGCTAGCCTGCCTTAACTGGTTCTAGCAGATTCCGGCTTACTCTAGTACAGCCCCTTCTCTGGTCACTCAGGGAACAGAAAATTACTCATCCACTGACCAGTATATTTGCCCTCTACCAGACTCCTGTACCCAACTGGTCTGGATCTGTCACAATGCTTTTAGTGCTAACAAATATGGGGCTGAAGCCAGGCTTACCCCATAGAAATAATGGAGTCCAGCAGAACCAGAAAGGCTTGGTCAGCTGGCCCTTCCAAGAAAAAGCTATCCCATAATTCCTTCTGCTGATCAGAGGTAAGAAGTTCTATCCAATCTGGACTCAGGTTACTGACAAGACCTCGCAGAAAGGCAGAAAAATGCACACGGGTAAATTCTTCCCTCTCCTTCAGGGGGGCTTGGTTTTCAGTTCCACCTAGGTAGCACTTAATTGTGCCAAGCGCCTCTGAGATCTGGACTCCATTCCTGGAAGAGGAAAGGATGTTGATAGCTTCTCGTACCGCATGTCCAACTTCAAAGGGCTCGGGATCCATCGGTAAAGTCACTTCTGGAACTGATCAAACAAAGGGGAAAATGAAACAGAGAATGATGGTGCCCAGACACCTGGCTACTGCGATCCTTCTGAAAAGGCACTCTGTTTAGCCTGCAGACAAGATGAGTCTGGTAGTCTCAGCCCAGTCATTAGTGGGTGTTTCCCCACATCACAAAACTCCCACATAAATTGGCTGGCCTGCAGGCCTCTGCCCAGCACTGGAGAATTATTAGTTAATGAATTTTTCACTTGACCAGAGCTCAAAGAGCCGGGAATTTATTTGTATTGCAGTAGCACTTCAAAGAAGAGCCCTGCAAATTCAATAGCCACAAATAATTTATGTGGATCGGATGCACATGTATCCGCACAGGGCTCTACTTAAGATCCCCTGTCACGTACCAGGGTTCATGGTTTGACTGGGATCAGAGCCCCATGGCACTAGGTGCTGTAGACACATATGGAGCCTCAGGATGCTAAGTGTTGTTTGCACAGGAGCTGACTGAGATCAGGGTCCTGTGGAGCTAGGTGTTGTACACACACACACAGGGCTTCAGGACATTAGGCACAGTGCATGCACACATATGGTCTCAGGATGCTAGGTGCTGTGCACACACACACTGGGCCCCAATGTGCTAAGACTTTACACACACACACACACGACCTCAAAGCACAAGGAACTCCTCTTTTCCTGCCCCTGACACACATCCTCAGGGTGCAGATGCTGTGCATGTGCACACACACACACACAGGGCCTGTGTCACTGCACATGCATATATACAGGCCCACCACTGCACACACACATGGGGCCCACAGTACTAAGTGTTGCACGCACACAGTGCCCCCCACACACAGGACCCATAGCACTCTAGGTGCTGCACACAGGGACACACACGGCACCAGGCACAGCTCACACTCAGGCACACACATGGACATGGGGCCTGCCGCGCTAGGTGCTGCGCGCACATACACACACGGGGGGGAGGAGGGACCGGTGTTAAGCGCTGCACACACACTAGGCCCCCAGCTTTAGGTGCTGCGTGCACACAGGCGCACACACACAGCCCGCTGCGCGCACACCGTGAGGGGCGGTCCCGGTCCCAGGCGCTCGCAGCCCGCCTGCCTCGCTCTGCAGTGGCGCCGGCCGGGGTCCGCAGCGGCCCGCAGCCCCCCTCGGTCTCGCGGAGGGCAGGGGCAGGAACGGGGCCAGCAGGACCCCCGACCCAGCGCGAGGCTCGAGTGGGGGCGGGGCGCGCTGTGTCTCCCCCCCGGAACCGCTTTACAGACTCACCCCTCCGGCTCGCGCGCTCTTCCCGCCGACACCTTCGCGCTCTGTCACCCAGCCTAAGATTCGCCACACACCCCACTCCCGGTCCAGGCCTGTCGAATCTGTTGAGCCAGGACTGAAGGCAATGGTTGAAATGCCCCGTCTTAAAGAGACAGTAACACGTGACAGGGGAACGTTTGCTCTTCCCAGTTTCCGGGGCTGTAGGTGTTCCCACTCCAGGCAGGGCTGGATTAACCTTTTGTGGGCCCAGTGCCAAACATAGTTGTGGGCCCCCATGGGGACAATGCAGCATGGCACAGGGAGGTCGGTCCCTGGAGTGAGCTGCTGTCCAGGGACATGGCAGGGGCAACCCCACTCCGCCCAGCCTGCTGCAAGGGCACTATTTACAAACCAGCAGTTGCCAGACGCACAGTGTCTCGCCTAACCCTGTGCTGCCAACATGCCCCTTTCCCTCAGGGATGGGCCTATGCCACACCACAGAGCCCCCCCCCACACACACACCTAACACTGGAACAGCCCTCCAATTCCCTATGGCCAGAGCCCCCACACACACTATGCCTAGTGCCCCCCCCAAGACCCTGCCACAAATGCACAGTACCCTGCCCACCACCACCCCTGCCCAAGCCCCACCACAACTGCCCAGCACCCCACACAGAACCCCTGCTCTCTAGTGCCCCAACACACAGATCTCCCCCACCCCAGCCCTCCAGCCACCAACTCCCCCACACCCTGCCTCCCAGCAGCACTCACCGGCCCTGCTGAGAGGCAACTGTCTGCCAAGCTGAGCTGCCAGTGCAGCCAGGGCTGGTCCCAGGGCAGGGAATCACTCCTGCCCCTCAGGAGTGGTGCAATCAGCCAGGCCAGGGCCTGCCCCAGCCAAGCTCCCTCAGGACCCACTTGCCTGGAGGGGCCCAGTCAAGCCCTCCACACTGTGTCTCCCCCAACTGGCTGAGACTGGCCAGGATTCTGGACCAGTTCCTGGCAGCTCAGCTCCAGGGAGACAGGTGGGGCCCCACAGGTGATGGGAAGCAGAGACTGCCTGGAGCCGACGGTGCACTGGGCTCTGGCCGGGGGCAGAGAGAAGCCAGGGGGTGAAGAGGAGCCTTCGGCAGGCAGACGGAGAGGAGCAAGTGGTTGGAAGAGCCAGCGGGATCTCGGGGCACAGTGCAAGCGGAGCAGGCTGGGACCTTCTGACCATGGGCCCAACTCCATGGCAACATTGTAAACCTGCACTGCCTCCACATACTCACTATTCACCCCACCTGAGGGTCTCCCACACCCAGCTCCTACCCTGTGGTGTCTCCCAACCAAAGCCAAGTCCCGAGAGCTTACAGCGGCGCTACTAGGAGGCTCATTCAAGGAATGTCACAGCACATGGGCTGGGGGTGGGAGGGGCTGATCTTGGGCCCAGGACTGGAAAAGGCAAAGGTGTAATAAGGAACATGCAGACTAGCCCAGAATGGGCTCCTGGGATTTCTTTATCCCGAGCAAGCAACTCTGCTATGGGGGGCAGTACCCATAGAGGAAACATGTTCTGGCCAGAGGCTGTATGTGTACGTGCCTTATGAGGACAGGTTGTATTAGCTGGGCTACATCACGTCTACCTTGTGATCTGGATTGGCAGCTGCACGCTTAAGCCTGTTGTCACTTGGTCAGGGCTGCAGGGAGTTCTTGGATTTCCATCT
Source organism: Malaclemys terrapin pileata (assembly GCF_027887155.1). Taxonomy (NCBI): domain Eukaryota; kingdom Metazoa; phylum Chordata; order Testudines; family Emydidae; genus Malaclemys; species Malaclemys terrapin. The sequence continues at coordinate 49,151,910 of NC_071514.1, forward strand.
CCTAGCTGCAAAGGAGATATTCTGTTGCCTGTTCCTGCCTCTTTACACTGCTCTTCTTCCTGGGCTCCTGTTCCACACCACTGTGCCTCTTAATGCAGCACCTTGGAGCAGGCTGTCACCCAGCATCAGGTGTATTTGACTCCCTCCCACATTTGCCTAGGGCAGTTAGTGGAATGTAACAACATACAGAATGACTGTCCATCATACTTTTTTTTTTTTGCTTATTTTTTTGCAAATTTAGGTTTTTACTGAATGGCACTGGCTTGTCAGCTCTGTTGATCTTTAGTCACAAAAAGCCCTCCACTACTGCTCCAGTGGCTGTCTCTCACTGCTGTCTTGGCAGGATGCAAAGGGAAGAGATTAGAATTCCAAGTGATTCCTTCATCAACTGAGAACAGTATGGGTCTCACTACAGACTCTGACCCATAGTAGCAGAAATTCAGGAGTGGCATCAGCCTCCTTTGAAACTAGTACCCATGTGACATGCCCTCTGGTACAACTATGCTGGGAGGAATCTCTGATCAAGCCTTCCAAACTGTAGCTGAAGCAGCAGGGGAATAGAAGGGAAGAAAAATGCAGTTCAGGCTGCACTTGCTTTATTTTTACTGTGTGCATGCACTGGCCTCATGCCACAATCACTGTTCTCTAGCTCAAATTAATTCCATTACTGTTCCTCTTGATCAGCCAGCTGCCATTGCCAGTAACATGAAGCTCACCATTTCCAGGCTTAAGTGGAAAAGATTTTATCTTAACATTTAAAAGAAAAAAAAGGAGCTGTTCTAGTTGCTTCCTCTATACACAATGTACAGGTGAGGCCAATAGTCTACAGGGAAGGAGCTAATTAATATTCTTTAATCTTAACCCTATTGGTTTATTCAATATGGTCATTCTACAAAAATACAAACACAACCTGCTTAAGATGCTACAAAGTTAGACACACAAAAAAAAAAAATCAAACTTTGTAGATTGACTGTACAACAGATGGTAAAATTACTTGCCTTTTGCAAGATTACCCAAATTAATCCAAGCAGCATCAATCTCAAACCTCTCCCTTTTCATTGCGGTAAAGTGGGGTTTTGATACTTTGTTGCCAGTTTGTATTGTGTTTTCTAAAGGTGGAAACATTTACACCATTTGGTAGAGGGTTGTGTGAAATCTGTACCAAAACCCTTCAGGAAGGGCAAGGGGATCCCTAAAGAGTGCAGTTACAAAACAGTCCTTCGATTCCTGGCCTGTTTCTAATATGCAGTAGATGACATACAGGGGGACTGGCCAAAAACCATCATCTTTAATGTCATGCAAGTCTGCAGTACTCTGCCTCTTTGTGCAAACAGAAGTTTATGATCTCACTATTCGGGGCATGGGAGCAGAATGACAAACTGAGTATTTAAGTTTGAGGCAGATTTCTGTGTTTGGGTACCACCAGGTCTGAAGGTCTGCACTGGTGCCTTGAGATGGACATAGCTGCCACCACCACCTTCTCTTAGTAGTAGCCAGCCTTATGATTCCCCAAATAGGTCAGTACTTAGTTTTTTCTGCATGGCATGCTAAGCCTTTGGAATTCATGAAGCAGCAGCCTGCTGATTAGAGGAGCAGAGGCTATATCATCTTTCCTACTGGTAGCTTGTCCAGAAAACAATATACCACATTTGCAGCCTTCAACCCAAAGCCATGTTTAAAGCATTTAGGTTCAATGCCTTGAATCTAGAAGCTGCAAGGCACAGATTGCCTACTGGCCAGGAAACCCCTCCTCTTAGTTTCCCTTCACTGCCAGGTTTCGATTTCTCTCACTTCCCCTTACCCAGGCCCATTATAAAAAAGGTACAATATTTAGTCTGGTGGGTTTTAAGTTAAAAAATAAAAAGCTGTCCAGTCTTTTTCGCTTTATCGTGAAGAATTTGAGCTGGAGCGGCTGCGATGACGTCTTCGGCCTGGAGATCTGGATCTTGACCGTCGGCGAACAGGGGACCTGCGTCTTGGAGATCTGGACCTGCCCAAGAAAGGAGGAGAAAAGCTTCATTAGGAGACAAGGACAACAGGTTTAAATTATTTTACACACATCTAGCACCTTTTATCCAGAAGGATCCCAAAACATTTTATACAAAGAGCTCTAGTGAAATGTAGCCATCTCTGGGGTGGAAGGAGGCAGCTCAACAGCACACAACTCAGCAAGAGAGAATATTTTGACCAAGGATACCATGGCAAGCCACCAGAGAACAAACTGGACCTTGGGCTTTTAAATTCTCACCTGAAAGACCTTGCACCACTCAAGTAAAGAGCACTATACTCTTTATTTCACAGAAAAAACATACTGTTAGCATACTGCAACTTCAGAGAGTTTTCTCCCTTAAACAGAAAGGGGATCAGAGCCTGGACTACAAACAGAAGCCAATAATCTTAACTGACTCTGTAGGACCTATATATGCATCTAATGGGAAGCACAAAACAAGATATCATGAACTTAAAGTCAAGAAAAAAAATGGTTACCCGCCTTTCATAACTATTGTTGAGATGTGTTGCTCATTTCCATTCCGTATCAGATGTGTGCGCGCCACATGCATGGAGATTTCCCCCCCCCCCCCCGTGGTACCTGTAGGGCCAGTTCTAGCACACCCTAGAGCCTATGCTCATGAGCCAGTAGTATAAGGGGCACCATTGGCCCTGCACCCCTTCCAGTTCCTTCTTGCTGTCAACTCTGACGGCAGGATAAGAGGGCGAGTCATGGAATGGACATGAACAACATCTCGAAGAACAGTTACAAAAGGTAGGCAACCATTTTTTCTTCGAGTGCTTGCTCATGTCCATTCCATGTCAGGTGAATCACGCAGTGTCCTTGGAGGTGGGCTGGGAGTTCACAGGCATGCCAACAGCAACACAGCTCTCCCAAAACTGGCGTCGTCTCTGGCCTATTGGGTGTTTGCGTAATGGGACGTGAATGTGTGGATCAACTACCATGTTGCAGCCCTGCAGATGTCCTGGATCAGTATTTGCGCCAGGAAGGCTTGTGCTCTTGGTAGAATGGGCTTTCACAATGGCCAGAGGCAGGACTTTCACTTGCTCATTGCATACCCGGATACAGACCGTAATCTGGGACGAGATCCACTGGGAGGACACCAGGAGACCTTTCATTCTATCCACAACTGCGACAAACAGCTGTGTCGATCTGCAGAAGGGGCTCATCTGATCAACATAGAAGACTAAGGCCCTTCTCACACCCAGAGAGCGTAGGCATCTTTCCTCCTCTGACTTATGCGGTTTTGGGAAGAAGGCCAGCAGAAAAATGGCTTGGTTGACGTGGAACTGCAATACCATCTTGGGTAGAAAGGCTAGGTGGAGACGCATTGGACCTTATCTTTAAAGAACACAGTGTAAGGAGGCCCCGAGGTTAAGGCTTGAAGCTCTGAAACTCTCCTGGCCAAAGTGATTGCCACCAGGAAAAGTGACCTTCCATGAGAGGAGCAGCAAGAAGCAGGATGCCAAGGACTTGAATGGCCAAGAACCTAGGCCGTCCGACCATAACCATAGAAAGGAATCAGAGATCCTTTACTTTTGACCAAGCCTAGAGCAAAAGTGGTAACATTTCTTGTTCTGTGCAGAGGCGAACAGGTCCACCTGGGGAGTCCCCCACCTCTGGAAGATGATGCTGGTGACCTGCGAGTGGAGAGATCACTCGTGGTAAGAGGAGAATGACCGGCTGAGGTGATCTGCCAACACATTCCACTCTCTGGGGAAACGTGACACCACCAGGTGAATGGAGTGCTTCACAAAGAAATCCCAGAGCCTGAGGGCTTTCTGACAGAGGACCTTGGAGTGTCCCCCTCCGTTTGTCGATATAAAACATTGACACTTTTTCATCAGTACTTGCACCTCTCTGCCTGAGGCCTGGCCAGGCATATTGCCCTGAATTTCTTCACATTTATGTGTAATGACAGCTCATCCCTTGACCAGAGACCTTGGGTCCTGAGGCTGCTGAGGTGGGCCCCTCACCCCAGGTCCGACACATCTGATACCAGCATGATTGAGGGCCACGGGCAGTGTTCCCTCTAATTTTTCCCACGCATGTGCGGAATGAATGTTATGTGCACCAATATGGAGGTGATGTGTAACACATCACCTCCATATTGGTGCACATAACAAAATTCATGTGGTCGGGGTGGGGCCGAGGAATTTGGAGTGTGGGACGGGGGCTCAGGGCTGGGGCACAGGATTGGGGTGCGGTGGGGGAGGGCTCCAGGCTGGGGCCAGGGATGAAGGGCTCAGGGCTGGGGCAGAGGGTTGGTGTGCAGGGGATTGCGGGCTCCAGCTGGGGGTGCAAGCTCTGGGGTGGAGCCGGGATGAGGAGTTTGGGGTGCAGGCTGCCCAGGGGCTACAGCAGGGAGAGAGGACCTCCCCCTCCCCCACAGTGTTCTGCAGCACCACCTGGGCTAGAGGGGGCAGGGGGAGAGGCACCTCTCCCTGCCACAGCAGTTCCGTGCTGGGGGAGAGGCACGCGCCATGAGCCCCTGCTGCATGGCTGTGCATCTTAGAAGGAACTTAGGCCATGGGGACTCTAAGGGTACTCCAGATAGAACCAATCTAACCACCATGTCAGGGAAACTAGGACTGACACAGGAATGGTGAGAATAGAGTCAAGATGGTGCCTGCTCAGTAAGTAGACCAACACGAGCCACATCTGTAGCTCTCTGAGGTACAGTCGAGCATGCCCCACCACGTAGTTACATGCCGCCATGTGGCCTAGTAAACATAGGAACACCGGGCAGTCGTCAGCAGGCGCACTGACACTCAGGTGATTAAGTCAGACATGGCTTTGAACCTGGCCTCGGCAGGAATTCCCTGGCCTGAGATGTCGAGTACAGCTCCTATAAATTCTGATCTTTGCACTGGGCCCAATGTTGATTTCTCCTCGTTTATTAGGAGGCCCAGCACTCTGCAAGTCACTTGTACCGAGATGCTGTGTTGGACTTAATCCCTCGAGAAGCCTTTTATCAGCTAGTCGTCAAGGTATGGGTGATTTGTATACCTCGGCACCTGAGGTGGGCCGTGATTACTGCCATACGCTTCGTGAAGACTTGCTGGGCTGCCAAGAGGCCAAAGGCAAGTGGTGTAAACTGGTAATGTCCATGGCCCACCATGAACCTGAGGAAGCACCTGTGTCCCCGAAAGATGGAGATATGGAAGTATGTGTCCTTCAAATTGAGGGCAGTGTACCAGTCCCCTGGATCTAGCGAGGGAATGATGGAGGCCAGAGAAACCATGCAGAACCTCAGTTTCTTGAGATACTCGTTGAGGCAACGCAGGTCTAGGATAGGCCTCAGGCCCCTTTTCGCCTTGGGAATCTAGAGATAGTGGAAGTAGAATCCTTTCCCTCAGTTCTGGAGGAACTACCTCCACAGCCCCTGCCTGTAGGGCTTGCATCTCCTAGACAAGAAGTTGCTCATGAGAAGGGTCCTTGAAGAAGGACAGGGAAGGGGGCATACCGAAGCAAGGGAGAATACTGTTCCAGCAACTGTCACTGGCGATAAGTAGGAACTCAAAGGGCACAGGATCGGTGGCACCCCTTATACTGGTGCAGGAGCATGGGCCTCCAGAGGGTGCTAGAGCCAACTCTATAGCTACCACTAGGAGAAAAATCTCCGGCAATGATGTATATGGCACATGCACACCTGACATGGACTGAATATGAGCAAGCACTCGAAATAAGAAGAAAGGATTTTTATTCTTAGGATTCACTAAAACCTAAGTGTTGGTAAGTGAATAATCAGACATTCCAAAACGTAGCTGTGCTTGGAGCGCAGAATGACTGCACATCTCAGCGGGCATCTCTTATCCACCCCTTAAACATCATGTTTTGTAGACCACTTCCTATAGAGTTCCAGTCCTCCTTGTTATATACAGTGGATAGAAGGATATATACAGTGAGGGACCATTTAGGGAAGAAAGTTAGTGTCTAACTTTAGATCCTAAGTGCACTAAGGGGCTTCCAGCATGTTGGAAAGAAATAGAGAGAAGAATGAAGTCCAACTCAAATTAATCATACATCAGATTCTCCTTATTCTGCCAAGTAGGTCTTTGCTGCCACAGCCAAGACAACACAGAAAGCTGACTTTTAGATGCAGGGAAAGGGTTTGCAGAACATCACTCCAGGAATCCCACCTCTAAAGAAACTGATAGTCACGCTCTAAGTTTGGTCAACACTGTAGTCAAAAGTGTAATAGCCACACCAGGTTTAAACAGAACATGAGTTGAAACCATATTGTCAATGTAGTTTTAATAGGGCCCAAGAGGGTTATAAAAATCAGATGAACTAAACTGGTACAATAGAACCTCAGGATTTATAAACACCTCGGGACTGGAGGTTGCTCGTAACTCTGAAATGTTCGTAACTCTGAACAAAACTTTTGATTCTTTCAAAAGTTTACAAAATGAACTTAATACAGCTTTGAAATTTTACTATGAAGAAGAAAAATGCTGCTTTCCCTTTATTTTTTTAGAAGTTTACTTTTAAACACAGTACTGTACTGGCGCTTTTTTTTCGTCTCTGCTGCTGCCTGATTGTATACTTCCAGTTCCAAATGAGGTGTGTGGTTGACTGGTCAGTTTGTAATTCTGGTGTTCATAACTCTGAGGTTCTACTGTACAAAGATTAAGGAAGGACAGAGATTAAATGAAGGAGGGAAAAATACAAGAGCTAACATCTGAAGGATATTAATAAGCAGAGTTTGGTGGCTGATGGATATACTGTAGATCTTACATCATGTCAACTCAACTATTAAGTTTCAGAGTGGTAGCAATGTTCATCTGTATCAGCAAAAACAACAAGGAGTCCTTGTGGCACCTTAGAGACTAAAATTTATTTGGGCATAAGCTTTCACGGGCTAGAACCCACTTCATCCGATGCATGAAGTGAAAAATACAGAAGCACATGCATGAAGTGGGTTCTAGCCCACAAAAGCTTATGCCCAAATAAATTTGTTAGTCTCTAAGGTGCCACAAGGTCTCCTCATTGTTTCAGCTATTAGGTTATGTCTACAATACAGCTGCATAGTTACCACACACTTCAAGGTAGACACAAGTGGTTTTTCCAGCAATGTAGGTAGTCCACTTCTCCGAGAAGTGGTAGCTAGGTCAACAGAAGAGTTCTTCTGTCAGCCTAGCTGTGTCTACACTGGGAGTTAGGTCGACATAGCTACATCACACAGGGCATGACATTTTTCACAGCCCTGAGTGATATAGCTAGGTCAATCTAAGTTTTAGGCCCTAGTATGTAAGGAAATAGGTGTCTCAAAAACTTCAGAAGCTGTTCTGAGCAGGGCCCAGTAAAGATCACCAATCATGTCCCATAGTGGTAACAGCAGCTTCTAACAGATCTTTAAGAGTTTGTGTTTACTAAACCAGGAGTGAAGATGATTAGTCTCCAGGTTTAATAGGTCACTGATACGGTTTGCTGAAATCAAGCCCAGGGAGGCAAAGTTACCAATGATGAAATCTGTGCCGGAGAGAAGATGCTTGGTGCCAATAATTAAACATTACCACACCCCTGTTTAGCTTACACACTTTTACGGGACTTCATAAAATATGGCTCACCTTCTCCTCATGCGAGGTGGTGACCTACGCCACATTGGTGGTGGCGGCAGCATCCTCCTTGGTGGGCTAAAGCGCCTGGGAGGTGGCCTAGGTCGAGGTGCCAGTACCGCTGTAGCAGTGATCTCCTGACCATCAATCTGTCCTGTTTACAGTTAAAAAGACAAAGAATAAGCTAAAAATTTCCAGCATCAGTGTGCTACACACAGCACTATCGCACCCCTACTACAGACTTCCATCCTCACACGGTTGCTGCTTTGGTACATTTGGAGCATTCATGATCTAGTGGTTACAGCAAGAAATCACGAGGCCTAGGGTCTCTCCCCAACTTTGCCACTGACTCACCGTCTCGCCCTGAGCAAATCATTTAGGCAGTCAACTTAAAAATCACTTCTGCCTAAAACCCACGAAAGGTTTAGAACCTACTATTCTGACCAGCAACAGTTCAGATGACAGAGTTGGGGTTTTTTGGATCATCCGACTTTGTGCGACAGTACTTTATGTAAGGTCAGTTTAGCTGTTTCCCCTGTATGGTTGGTTTCGCTGCTTGTAAGAGTCTGTCACCCAGCAAGAGAGCAGAGAAAGATTGGGGGGAGGAGGGGAATTAAGAAAGTGGTATTGTAAAACCACAAAAGTTGGTAGGACAACTCAGGGGCAATGATCCTTTTAACTCATTTGTATCAACCCTCATATCCTCCATGGGTTTCTATTAGTCCTGCTGGTTTCTTTGTACAACATCTGGTACATACCTCCATCCATATGCTTCAGTGCCTTTTCAGCATCATCTGGATTCTCAAACTCCACATAGGCATAACCCTTGGAGAGATGTGGATTTAACCTGTCAACTGGCATGTCAATCATTTTAATCTTCCCATAAGTGGAAAATATTTCCATGATGTGATCCTAGAGAAAAATAGTGATTATTAAGGACAGTGCCAATTCCCACTACCATGTGGTATTGATAGAGAATGCTAAATTGGAGGCATACCCAATACAAGATCAAAAACCAATACCAACATCAAGGAAGACCAATCTTATTAACTGGATATGGATACAGTTTAAATTCCCACCAGCTCTCTATTGCTACCTATTCAGTTTCTTCCTCGGAATTCCCAAATCCTAGACAAATGTATACTGACTACCCTCCTCAAAAAAGGCCAGAGGATCTAGGCTGTGGTAAACTTTTCAGGAGCGAAAGAATGAATGAAATCACGAAGTTTATGTGGGAAATGGCAAGGAGAGGGGCTGTCTGAGGTCAAATGCTCAAGGCGAAAGATGTGTTTTCTCTTTAACATTTAGAATCATTTATATAGCATCATATAGTTACATGTTCCCTCTACGAAGGCCTCGCACCTCACCAGAACAATTATCTGGCAAGGAGGACTGAACTGAGCACCACTCCTGCAGATCAACCGCCGACATTCTCAGCTGGCCTACAGTTGTAAATTTTTCAACCAAGGGGTCAGCTCCTCTTCATCTTCCAACCAAGACAAATGTAAGTTACATAACACCCTGCGAGAGAACCAGGAAACCAAGTACAGGGTTTAAATCTAAGTCCCCTGCTTGATAACACAGGGCACTTGATCTGGGACATGGCATACAGGTCTGTTGAGAACCATACTCTGCCATGGATTAATTGCTCTTGGCTTGAGCCAAGTATGCTATGATCAGGTGCCATGCAGGTTTCCCCACAGACTGGTCTGCTAATGCATATGGATAATGTAAGAACTTCCAACACAGTGACACCTGATTGCAACCTAGTAATAAACGGTTTCTGAAGATACTATTTAAAAAACTCAAATCACTCTCCCAAAGATGTGAAAGTTCAAGGATAAAGAAGGGCGGGCCATTACCTTGGTCACATTTCTGGTGAGTCTCCCAACATGCACTTTGGTAGGTCTGGGCGATGGACTCCGTCTCTTCCGCTCTTTTTCATCTCTCTTGGGTGGCTTAGACCTGAGTTGAATATTACCGAACTATCAAATCTCCTGGTAACATACAAGCCAATCCCCATAACTAAGGCTACATTTTAGTCAAGTCATGGACAGGTCACAGGCAGTAAACAAAAATTCATACCCCGTGACCGGTCCATGACTTTTACTATATACCCCTAACTACAACTTGGGCTGAGGGGGATGCAGGTGCTCTGGGGGGTGCCGTGGCACACGGCCCGGGCCCCCTGCTGATGTGTCATGAATCCATGACTTCTGTGATGGACTTGCAGCCTTACCCATAACACATAAAGGTGACTTGCAAAGGATCTTTTTGAATTGGACTTGTATCTTGTTTTGCTTCTTTATAATAAATAAGGGTCTGAAAATCTGCAGGAGTGGAGAGTTTAAAAGGTTTTTGCTTGCTTTTTAATTCAGAAATATCCTTAATGTCAAATCTATTTTTCTCTGATTTTGCTGGAGGAACTCTTGGGATCTAGAGCATGTGTACCATGAGTTCTCATACATTAACTGAAGAGGGGCTAGGGTCTTGCTGGGTTCATAGCCAAACCTAGTAACCACTTCCATCAGCACAGGTTTGGTTTTGGCAGCTTTCTGGCTATGGACATGTTATTAGGATGGAAGACCAATGAATTATGAAGCAAGCCTACCAAGGAATGTTCCTACATAGCACGTTGGACTGTTGTTGCCAAAAGCTTAAGATAAGATTGCTGGTGATGGACATAAACCGAATATCCAGGCAGACCACCTTAAAGACCTAGCTAGAAATTGATCCAAGTGGCACTCAATAACAGATGCATTTAAATACTTTAAAACAAAAACAAAAAAAAATGTTTTGCTATTGCTCAGCTTTCAGTTTCTTGACTCGTGATCCCAAATGCACTAGGTTCATTAGTCAAAGTCTGCCAGGGTAGAGAAGATTTTTTTTTTTTTTTTAAACAAAACAAAAAAAGCAGATAAACTTTTGGAAACAATACTTCAGACCCTCTATGCCGGGGCGGGCAAACTTTTTGGCTTGAGGGCCACATCGCGTTTCCAAAATTGCATGGAGGGCCGGTTAGCGGAGGCTGTGCCTCCCCAAACAGCCAGGCGTGGCCTGGCCCCGCCCCCATCCCACCCCTCCTGCTTCATGCCCCTGACGGCCCCCCGGGACTCCTGCCCCATCCAACCCCCGCTGTTCCCTGTCCCCAGAACCTCTGCCCATGACTGTCCCCGCCACCCCATCCAACCCCCCCTCTCATTCCTGACTGCCCCCCCAGGACCCCTACTCCCATTCAACCCCCCTGTTCCCTGCCCTCTGACCGCCCCAATCCCTATATACACCCCCGCCCCCTGACCACCACCTTGAACTCCCCTGCCCTCTATCCAACCCCTCCTGCTCCCTGCCCCCTTACTGCGCTGCCTGGAGCGCCGGTGACTGGCGGCGCTACAGCCACGCTGCCCAGAGCGCCAGGACAGGCAGCCATGCTACCTGGCTGGAGCCAGCCACGCCACCGCACAGCACAGATCACCGGGTCAGGCCGGGCTCTGCAGCTGCACTGCCCCAGGAGCTCACAGCCCCGTCGCCCAGAGCATTGCGCTGGCGGCAGAGCGAGCGGAGGCTGTGGGAGAGGGGCCGGGGCTAGCCTCCCGGGGCAGGAGGATCCCGCGGCCATAGTTTGCCCACCTCTGCTCTATGTACATCACAAATAAATGAAGGGGCACTGTAACAGGGTGCTGGCTAAGGAACCTGAGCCAGGCCTCTGTCACACCAGCTCCAATCAAAAAAGAAGAATTCGAGCTGGCTGAGTAAGCCCAGGCCTGAGTGGCAGATGGGGATCAGCTGCCAGCCTCTTTAGCCAGGGGCTATATAAAGGCCTGAAGGAAGGAAGCCAAAGTAGGAGAAAGAAAGGGAGGAGCCAGAGAGTTAGAGGGAGTGGGAGCTCTTCTCTGCTGGCGGCAGGAGTCAGCAGTTCCTGGGGCTGTGAGACTGAAACTGTTTGTAGCTAAAAGGTGATGGGAAAGTAAACTGTAAATAAAGAGCATGGGTGATTGCACCAACGCAGAGGTCTCTGGCTGGTTTATGGGTGCAGCAGGGGCAGAAGCCAGAGAGGTTCAGCTGCACCCCTGTTACCAGGACCAGTGCAACCCATTAGGCGACCTAGGCGGTCGCCTAGGGCACTAGCATTTGGGGGGCGGCATTTCGGGTCCTTCGGCAGTGGCCACCGGATCTTCAGCCATCCCGGTTGTTGTCAGCATTTAGGCGGAGGGAGCTGGGGCAGTGGGGCGCGGGGAGGGCCGCCTGCAGCAAATAATGGGGGGGGCGGCACGCAGGGGAACTGCTCCCCGCCCCAGCTCACCTCTGCTCCGCCTCCTCCCCTGAGCACGCCACCCCGCTCTGCTTTTCTCCCTCCCAGGCTTGCAGCGCCAAACAGCTGTTTGGCACCACAAGCCTGGGAGGCGGGAGAAGTGGAGCAGCCACGGCATGCTCGGGGAGGAGACGGAGCAGAGGTGAGCAGGAGCGGGGAGCTGCCGCATGGCGACCCAGGCCGGGAGGAGCTGTCGTGGGGGGCCCCTCAGGGTGGAGGGGGAGCGCGCCTTAGTGCAGAGAGCTGCCACAGGGCTCGGGGGGGGGGGGGGGGGGCGCAAGTTTCACCTAGGGCGTGAAACATCCTTGCACCCTCCCTGCCCGTTACAGGCACAAAGCCAATTATATTGGGGGGGGGGGAGAAAAGGGGCATTTATCTTGGTCTGCCAATGAAACCCCTTCACAATAGTCGTTTTCACATAATTTTAGCAGCTATCCCAGACAGGTTTAGGTTAATACAGACATACCATTTGAAAACTGAGTTTTCAAGCTTTCAGATACCAACCAATGGATCTTATCTGTTTTCCCATCTGTTAAATGGGGATATTACCTCACAAGGGCATATTGGTGAAGACTGTTTATAGTGCTTTGAAGTGGTAAAGTTGTATGCAAGTACTAAGTATTATTAACTGCTCAAATTGGTGGCTGCCAAGAGAAAGAATCACACTATAGGGGTTGCATAAAGGGGGTGGGAGAAGCTAAGGCATGGGAATAAGAGCCCATCTATACTAAGAATATTTTAGAAAAGTTTCACAGCATTGCTAATGGGAACCCTAGTGTAGACGAGTTGTGGTTTAGTCTGCAGACGAGAAGAATGAAGGGGGATTTAATAGCTGCTTTCAACTACCTGAAAGGGGGTTCCAAAGAGGATGGATCTAGATTGTTTTCAGTGGTACCAGATGACAGAACAAGGAGTAATGGTCTCAAGTTACAGTGGGGGAGGTTTAGGTTGGATATTAGGAAAAACTTTTTCACTAGGAGGGTGGTGAAGCACTGGAATGCGTTACCTAGGGAGGTGGTGGAATCTCCTTCCTTAGAGGTTTTTAAGGTCAGGTTTGACAAAGCCCTGGCTGGGATGATTTAGTTGGGAATTGGTCCTGGTTTGAGCAGGGGGTTGGACTAGACTACCAACCCTGGTAGTCTATGATTCTATGGTTGCTGACACTATATTGGTTAGAGTAACCTCCAGCAGAGTTAAGAGGACAGTACTGAAAATTATGTTTGCAACTGAAATCCCAATGATACTATGGCTCCTAGCATTGCTAACATCAGTTTAGTTAATGGGGGAAAATTCTCCTAAATTTCCCTAGCATAGACAGAGCCTAAGAGACAGCAGGCTATTATTCTTTACCCCTTCGAAGTCAAAGAACAGTGAGAGATGCAGGAGGTGACATGGGCACAGTAAACAGGCAAATTATAGATCTAGCAATTCAGAGCTCTCTGATTTCTGCTCTCTAGAGAGGGACCCTGGTGCCATGTGATTATGCAATCGTTTAAATTGCTGCGTATTTGTGGATTTTTTTTTTAATTGGTACATAATTGTACTCCAAATTAAAGCTTTGGATTTTTTTTTTTTTTTTTTTTTTGAAATAGTTGCTAAAAATCACTTCACATTGTGAAGTGAATGTAAATTGATGCTGTAGAAATGTGTGCCTAAATCTGGGGGGGGGGGGGGGGGGGGGGAAGAAAAACCACCACACACACAGCTTGAAGATAAAAGTTCCCAATTATTTCATTGGAATGTTGGCGCTGAAGTCTGACAAATTAAAATGTCAACAGTAGCTATTTCTGCTAAAATGCTCACTAGTGAAATATCAGGCTAATAAATCTATCATTTTTAGAGGTACTGGCAGGGTGTAGCTGGACTACTTGCTATCAAGTCAAATCTCATCTTACCCCCAGAATTTAAAGTGAAGAGAGTAGGGGAAAAGATGCAACCCCTGTCTGTCTACCAGCAAAAGCTGCAACTGCATCCTGGATAGCAAAACTCAGAACACCTCCCACAGCCTTTCTGGTCATCAAAAGCCTAACCCATCCCCCTAACCTGTTGATGTGGAAAGCCAGTTATTTCCACATCAACAATTACTCAGTATAAAGATCTGAAACATGCTGAAAATTACTTATATCCCAATCCTGCAAACACTTACACACACATGATTAACTTAGCTATTATAATTACTACCATTTGCAGGATCAAAGCCATAGACTGTAAGCACGTTAAGCGGGAATCATAACTTTTGATACATGCACATACAATGTCTAACACAATGGGAACCTAATCCCTGTTTGGAACCTTTTGTACTATAACAATACAAATAAACTCTGATGGTGGCCTAAGGAAAACATCAATAAACCACCAAAAAGCATACTGCACCGATTACAATAGACTGAGTGGGAGAAGCAGAGTACCTGACATACACAAGGCCTTTGTTACAGACCCCAAACTTTCATACTTTTAAGATTTGTTTTCAGCCCTTCCTAACCTCCATATCTAGGAGAGTAAATGAAACATTGTACCTGTATAGCACCTTTGTGGGGGAGAAAAATCAAACTGTTTCCAAACAACTGTCCAGTACAGACACTTCTTTTTTGGGGAGAACAGTTCTGTACTCAGAAGGAACTGGACTAGACAACTTATGATTTTATGACTATACTCACAGCACCAGTTTCATGTTATACCCAAAGTGAAGAATTCTAGAGAAACAAAGAAGCAGATTCTACTCAGTTCAATTTCTACCCTAAAGAAAAACCATGATTCATTGCAATTTTTCCACCAGTTTCAATCGGCTACAAGTCCCAGATTATGCAGATAAATAGTCTGATATGCCCCACCTTCTGTAGATCCCAAATAATCAGGCATGGATACATTTTAGATATGTGATTGTGTGTGTGTGGTATATGTGAGAGTCAGTTATGAATTAATGAGATCTTTAAACTCCTTCCTGAAGAACATGTAGTTAGGTTACAAGTGCAGGTGGCATCCATGCTCAAGCAATAGCTAGATTGTATCTCTGGGATATGAATAAAGCAGACTATTTTTTTTTTTTTTTTTTTAAAACAGATTACTTCTCTGTTCACAAGCCTACACCCTCCATGGCAACTTCCCAACCACCTGATAATTTTTACTGGATGAATCAAACTCACTTGGAGCGGGAACGTCTCCTGTTGTCATGTCTACGTCGAGATGGGCTTGGGGATCCAGAGGAACTGCTGGAACTGGAGCTACGGGAGGTGCTGGAGCTCCCAGAGCGGCTTGATGCAGAGGAGGAACTGGACCCACTGCTGGAACCAGTGCTGGAGCTGGACCCTGAACTGGAAGTGGAGCTGGAGCGGGACCTTTTTTTTTGGGGGGGTGGGGGGGAGGGGGAGAAAGAGTGCAGAATACACAGGGGAAAGGATAGCTGAATATCGTCTCCAGGTAAGTACAAGACAAGAATCGGTGGTTAAAGTGATGAGAGCTCAACCTCACAGCTAACATTATTTCAGCCAAGGGAGAGACTGCACTCTATGCAAAGCATACTCATTGATAAAGCAAGAGGGTCACTTTTTAGCAACACAATCTCCCAAGGAGTCTTCTAATATGGGGAACCACAAAGCAGATTTGTAGCATTTGAACAGGAGCATAACTCACTACTATTTGGGCTATCACTGGGATGCAGAGAAACTCTAGTTACCTGGTACTGCTGCTACCACTGGAAGCACTGCGCCTTTTGCGCGTTTTGTCCCGACCACGATCCTTTTCGCTTGATTCCTTGGTGGACACTTTGTCCTTGGATCTGTCCTTGGATTTGTCTTCAGTCCGATCTTTGCGCTTGGTTGGAGAGGGAGCCCTTTAAGAAGAAAAGATCAAAAGAAATTATTTCACTTTAAACAAAACACTGAACTTTAAAGCCAACTTAGAATAACCATTATTGCAGAGCTAGAACACTAAGATTTTTAATTTTTTTTTTTTTTTTAAAACAGATCACAAAAGTTCATGCTACAGAGAAACTTTAAAGAAGGAAGTCAAAGTTGTAATTTAAGAAAATTCTCATTGTGAGAAGAGAGATACATTTCCAATTCCACATTCTCATTGGAAACACCCTAGTATCCTACATGTCCCCAATGGGGATAAGCCTAGAAAATTCAGACAGAATTATTACCTAGTGCTGGATTTTTTATTATTTTCTTTGAATCCTAGCAAACTCTTCTTTTTCATTCCTGAAAACTCCATTTTCCCTTCTGAGGCGTCCCAAGCAGCACTGGATGGGCCTCACTTATCTCAAATCTCACTTCTAACTCCTTGATTCTGAGAAACGATCCCTAATCGAGTGCAATAAACTCCAAAGAGCGGCCTAGTGACAAGATAAAAGGGTTTAGAAACAAGAAATAAACGTATTGGCAAAAACAACAAACCTACTTTTCAATAAAGGCAGCAGGAGGTGGGGGTCAGCTAATGAGGTATTGACAATTTCATATTGTACACACAGTAGTTACTCACATTGTTACATTGCTATTAGAGCCAAACACCTGTGCCTGCTCACACACAGATACACACTATCCATCTTGCTGAAGACTTGACATGGATGCCTCAAGGTGTCAGCTGACATTTTCATAGGAGTACAAAGGGTACAAATTAGCAAGCCGAGATGTATGGCAGACAGGGAAAACATGGATTTTCCACGAGTTTTCCTCTGCCAGGTGCATGAGTGTTGCCTAACCTGCCTTGTGACAGCCATCCACCCCTCAGAGGACTAAGCACTGCTTCCTCTAGAGCCAACTGCTGCCACAACATATGTTGGTTAGCAAAGGGGTGTTTCCCAAAAGCTGCATAGGGCACTCTGTCTCCCTACTTTCAGTGGATGCAAGCTGCCTCCATTGCTCTGCCAACCTTGGAAGCAAGGCACTGAGCTGAGGAACCAGTCTGATGCACAGTTGTAACTGCAAAAGTGCATGTTCGAATCTCTCTTGGTGGAAGGCTTACATGGGGCTCAGATTTCATCCACCCCTACAGATCTCTTTGTACTCTTGATACAAATAAAGGACACAAATCAACACCATTAATTCATATTAAAATACTAGTCATGAAATGAACCCTAGGTGCAATCCATAAGAGGTCTTTTTATCCCATATGTAATATGGTATCCCAATACATCTTCACGTTTTAACTAAATTGGTGGATTGCTTACCATTTAATAAAGGTGCCAGAGGTATGTGACCAAATAGCCCAGGGGGTCTCAAACTGGGGGTCAGGACCCCTTGGGGAGGGTCATGAGGTTATTACGGTGGGGTCATGAGCCATCAGCCTCCACCCCAAACCCTGCTTTGCCTCCAGTATTTATAATGGTGTTAAATATATAAAAAAGTATTTTTAATTTATAAGGGGGGTGGTCGCACTCAGAGGCTTGCTATGTGAAAGGGGTCCACCAGTACAAAAGTTTGAGAACCACTGTAATAGCCATTAACAGCAATTGTTAGGTTGCTCCTGTTTGGTTTATGCTCACTACAGAGCCAACTTAGCAGTCACCATTATGGTGGTTGTAAGCTGTATACGGTATCTCTATTATCCTAGTCAATTCATTAAGTATTTGGAAGGCGACTGGACATTATTTGCATTTTTAAAAGTGACTATGCACTGCCAGACCCATAAAACAGGATACATAATGCTACTAACAAAAATGAAGCTGGATACTTAGGCACATTACATAAATTAGAGTTTAGAAACATTTGGTAATAAGAATAAACTCCATGTAGTTTTCTGGATTTCACATTGTTTTGTCCTTTGCATCTGCAATTCTCTTATACGGATTTTCTGGGGCTCAACAATTTACCCATTGTCTCCCTTCCCCCCCCGCCCCCCCTAGAAATACATGTACCCTCACTTAATAGAACAAATGCTATCTTGCTTATTTACAATCAACAAATTGACTGCAAATGTCTACTTTCTGATGAGTAGAAACTGAAATCTCAGTGAATGAGACAAGACTACATGACTTTCACCCAGTTATCAGCGTATTCAGGCTGAGACTTCGAGGGCAGGGGACTAGACTCGACCTCTCGAGGTCCCTTCCAGTCCTAGAATCTATGAATCCTAGCTAACACTCACTGGAAAATAATTCCATTAGGAACAAGTTATGTATATATCTACAGACAAACGTATACATGCATGGATGGCATTTGCAAGAATATGCTTTTTTCCTACTTATTACCAAGAAAACCTCTCCACTAACAAATGAGTTTTTCTGCAACACCTAATATCTAAATGAAAGACAAACACAAATCATACAGGATGTGTTGGTTTGATACTTTACTCTCTCACTTTTCTTCTCTAAGGAGTTGTGCACTACTGCTCTACTCTCATGAAGTTACATTACAGTGATGGGTGAGGCAAACTCAGCTCTGCCAAAGACTTCCTGTATGAACTTAGCTATTAAGGCAAGTCATTTAGTCTCAGTCTTTCTGTGCCTCCAGGTCTCCATTTAGAAAATGGTGATAACATTTCCTTATAGAAGTGTTACAAGGTTAAATTCATTAGCATACAAGGAGCATTTAACTACTACAGCGATAGAGACCACAGAATTACCCAGATAAATAAATGCCTGTGTTCAGTCTGTATCTCAGTTTGCACAACGTTTTTGGGGGGACATGTACTGCAATCTGCAGTGCCAGATGCACTATGGGTTTGTTAGTGACCACAGAACATGTGCGGCCTTACTATGAACATGGCCACGATGATGGCTGAGAAACAGGGATAGAAAAACACAGCCCCGAAGAGGATCGATAGAGAAGCGGACCCTCCCCCACAACTGCCCCTGCGGTTAGCAGGTGCAACAGAACAGGAGATGTGGAGGGAGAGAGTAGTACTAGAGCATGCGCCCTGTTCCAGAGCGGCCCACCCCGACCCCCAGCTACAGGGGAACGCAGCTTCACCATCCCCGCTGCAAAACCCCAGCGGGGCAGCCTGGCCCAAGAGCAGATCGAACCCCGAAAGCACGAGGAGGAAGAAATGCCTCTGCGGCCCACCCCTAAACTTCCACGCAGGCTTTCCAAAGGCCCCTCCCCCAGGCTCCATCCTCCGGGACGGGTTAGGTCCCGGCCTTCCCATCCCCACCTGCCATATCCTGCTCCGTAGCTCCAGGCCCCTCCTCTCGGGGTCCGGAGACGATAGCGGGGACCCCCGACACCTCACCCAAGCCGGATGGCACCAGATCCCCGGCCGCCCCCTACTTACATCCTCAGCGCCCGCCACGGCCACCGCTCCCGAGTCCCGACCCCGTCGCGCTTAATAGACGCGGCTCCGCGCAGAGCGGGAAGCGTTCCGGACGGCGCATGCTGATGGCGTCAGCCGCCAACGGAGCAGGGGGATGGGGAAGGCATTTAAAGAGACAAGGCAGATTGGTCCGTGTCCCTCGCTGCTGCTGGCAGCGTGGGCTGTGGCAGGGCTCAGTCTGTTCGCGGCCCCCTGGATCTAATGGGGGCTGAAGTTACGGCTACCACCGACTGCGCCGTCCTGCGTGGAGAACAGCCTCCCGTCCCCACTCTCTCAAAAGCTCCCCGCAGGGCTCCCACAGTTCACCCGGTTTGTTGTCCCTGTGTATCCACACACATAAAATATCAGGGTTGGAAGGGACCTCAAGAGGTCATCTAGTCCAATCCCTGCTCAAAGCAGGACCAATTCCCAACTAAATCATCCCAGCTAGGGCTTTGTCAAGCCGGGCCTTAAAAACCTCCAAGGAAGGAGATTCCACCACCTCCCTAGTGTTGCCGGCACAGGGGCCCGAGGACAGCAACAGTGAGGTTCGTTGCCCGGAGTGCTTCACGCCAATAAACATACCGGGGTGGAGAAACAATCAAAGTTTATTTGAGATCTCAAAGTGGTGCAAGGAGACAGGCAAGTCTCAAATCGAGCACACCAGCAAAAACTGTTTCTCTCTTCTTTATACATTTTACAACTAAGCCCCCCCTCTCTACCACCCCTCCTCTACTCCCCCTCCCCTCTCTACCGAAGGCATGTTTATACATTTAAGCAACTAAATCATTCTAGGGCTATAAATCTAGTTTGTTAGTAACTTCTCTCTAAACAGTTATTTGGTCCTGTTTACCCTTAGTTTATTACCCCTTCCCCAGCTAGAAACATGCAAATCTCATCATTATTCTTTGGTACCTGAAATGAACAAGGTCGTAATTGCTAACTAGCTATTTACACATTCCAATACCTGTCCTTGGTTGTTAAGGTTGATCAGAGTTAAACATGGACGGTGTGGAAGCAGAGAAAAGAACTGACAGAAGGGAACTGCAATGCATGATGGTTGTTAGCAAGAGTCAGGCTTCGTAGAAGGGAACTGCAATGCATGATGGTTGTTAGCAAGAGTCAGGCTTCGTTAGCAAGAGACAGTCTTTGTTAGCAAGAGTCAAGCTAGCTGTGACCCTGATAACCCTGATAACGCGAGATTTGTAGAAGCCAGGATTGTGTGAGGATTGTGTGAGACGGGTGAGAAAGAGCTGTGTAAGAAGTCATTGTGACCTCAGTATAGATAAGGTGTAGAAGACCTTGTGTAGATAAGGTATAGAAACTAATTGTATGTAGGCAAGAGTCAAAACAAGTAAGGAAATGAGATATTAAGATGGCCTATGTATAAACAAAATGCAGCTGTCCCTCATTATTTCTGTAATGAAAGGTATAAATGCTTGCTGTAATTAGTTACCAGAGAGAGACCTACTTGCTCTCTCCTCTGCACATGTGAGAGTTAATAAAGCGTCTGACTTGCTGCACCTAAACAAAAACAGTGAGAACTCAGTTTTTCTCCGACAATTTGGGGGCTCGTCCGGGATGGCAACGCCCACTGAGGCAACGGCAGCTGCTACGGATCGTTCCCCTTCGAACCCCATGGCGCCACAATAGAGGTAAGAGACCTTTTGAAATCTCTATTGGGGTGTCGGAGGAGGACTGTCCGTGGGGCTGTCTGCCCCTGTTGGGCTCACGCCATCCGAACTTATTGACTGTGCAGCAAGGTCAAATGCTGAGCGGCGTAATAGGGGAATTGTTTGCCGCCCCCTGTAAGCATATGCTAGGTGCATAGGGTTTGCACCTGTATTGAGGAGTTGTTACTGCCTCAAGAGGGGTTTTTACCGCCTCAAGTGATGCATCAAGGTACTTGGGAATAGTACCTGGAGGTACTCAGGAGTAGTACCTGGTAGAAGGCCTTGGTATGTTGGTGTGTGTAGTCTGTGTGTGTGTGTGTGTGTGTGTGTGTGTGTGTACACAGTGTGAATTGAGTGTTACCGGAAGACGCCCAGAGTACTCTGCGAAGTCTTTTGGCTCGTGACCAGAACTACTCTAACGCAAGCCCGGTAACTAGAGGATCTTTAGGAGATCTGACCCATGTAGGTTGACTCGGCCTGGCATCGTCCGGCGAGGAGGCTACCTGGGTCTAGGAGTGTGTGCACCCATCTTCCCTCCCCTTTTCCTCTCCGTGTGAGCCACTGACAGTCTGACCATCTCACTGGATGCAACAGAGTAAGCGGCGCTTTCTCTCTGAGATTAGCCGACGCTCTTTGCTGAAGGGAGGTGTAGGGGGTCATGGCTATCCTCGTTAGTCACTCCTGTGTGAATACCCTGTAGGGAGAGATCCTTAGTTTATGAGCCGCTAGCGCGGACAGGGCATCCTTCCCCTTTGAGTGTGTGATTGGAAAATGGGTGGGGGACAGTCTAAGTCTTCCCTTTCACCCCCTAAGGGTACCCCAGCTTATTTCATGTACGTACATTATGGTCCGAAAACCTGCAGGTATTTAAATAGTTGGAATCTTTACACGCGTGCTAATCCATCTAAACAATGTCCACTAGAAGGTACCTTTGATTTAGACAAACTTAAATACCTTAAAGAAACTCTGGCTTCACCAAAAGCCTCTGATACACAGTGGGAGCAATTTGTCTTTTGGTGGGAGGAAGCAACAAAGAGACTCCACGAGTCTCGAGTGCGGAGTCTAAAAGACTCCCAGGAAAAGTTAAAAGCTCAAGTGCAACATTTACAGCTTAAATGCAAGGCATCCAGCTGTCTTCCCCCTAGGGTGATTCCTTCAGCTCCTGTGTATCCTAATCCCGTTCAAGCAATTCCTTCTGCTCCCCTTTATCCCCAATTAGTTAGATCTGACCGTGAGGAGGAAACTGCTGAGGATATTTTAGATTTCTTCAGTAACATTCAGCAGCAGCAGCAGCCCGTGCTGCCTCCTCCCCCTGCACAGCCTGGGTCTGCTAACGAATCTCACCCGGCAGTGCCAGTTTCACCACCGCATGTATCAGCTGCACACATTGTTCTCTCTTCCCCTGGGAGAGAAGCCTCCTCTTCACCACAAAGAGGTGATTCTGAGCCTCCCAGTAGCTCCCCTGATTCTAATCCCTCTGAGGAAAGTACCCGTTATCTTACTAGAAGTGTGGCACATGCACTCCAGGTTCCTTTAAGAGGCCTGGAACTATTTCTCAAATGCGTACTTTTCTTGGCATGACTGGGTACTGTAGACAATGGATTTTAGGCTATGCAACAATGATTAAACCCTTACAGGATCTGACTAAGTCAGGTACCCCTGAGCCTCTTCCTTGGTCTCCAGAGGCTGAACAAGCTTTTGTTGCTATCAAGCAAAGTCTGTCCAGTGCACCAGCCCTGGGACTTCCTGATTATGCTAAACCATTCACTCTTTTCTGTCATGAGCGTAATGGGATTGCTTTGGCTGTATTAACGCAAAGGCACGGAGACAAACACCATCCCATTGTTTATTACAGTACTGCCCTAGACGCTGTGGCAGCTGGATTTCCCCCTTGCCTGCGTGCTGTAGCTGCAGCAGCTCTTGCTGTACAGGTATCTGAATCTATTGTCTTAGGATCTCCTTTGATTGTTGCTGTCCCTCATGCTGTGGCTGCTCTCTTGTTAAAATCTAAGACACAGCATCTATCCACTTCTCGTCTTACAAAATATGAGCTTGTCTTGTTGTCTTCATCTCATATTACTTTGGCTCGTTGCCCTGTTCTAAATCCTGCCTCCTTGTTGCCTGGGCCCGAAGATGGAGACCCACATGACTGTGTGTCTGTGACATCGGTTCTCTCTCGTCCAAGAGATGATTTACTAGATGTGCCTTTGCAAAATCCTGATCTTATTTACTTTGTAGATGGTTCGTGGTTCGTGCTCGCGAGATTCTAAGGGCAAATTGGTTGCTGGTTATGCTGTGTGTTCTCTGCACATGCTGTTATTGAAAGTGCTTTCCTTCCTACTGTGTTTTCTGCTCAAGTGGCCGAACTTGTGGCTTTAACTCGAGCCTGCATTCTCGCTCAGGATCAAGCAGTTACAATCTATACAGACTCTCGTTATGCTTTTGGAGTGGTACATGATTATGGGTTGCTCTGGAAGTATAGAGGTTTTCTTACATCCACTGGTTCTCCTATTAAGAACAGTCTGTATGTCTCTGCTCTTTTAGATGCTCTTTTATTGCCCAAAGCTATAGCTGTCGTGAAATGTACAGCTCACCAGACCCCTCATGATGAAGTTACCCGTGGAAATGCTTTGGCAGACTCTGCAGCCAAAGCAGCGGCCCTTTCTGCACCTCAGGCTGAATATACTTGTGCTTTGATTGAACAGCCTCCACTAGCCTCCCTTGAGGATCTGGCCAAGATCCAGGAAGCAGCACCGGCAGCTGAGAAACGTTTATGGAGTGCTAATGGCTGTATTCTACACCCTGATCATCTTTGGCGTGCCCCAGCTGGTCGCCTGGTTGCACCGAAGATGCTAATGCCCTATCTTGCTCGTGTATACCACGGAATGGCTCACGTGAGCAAAGGGGGGACGGTTGCTGCGGTTAACCGAGATTGGTGTGCGTTGGGGTTCCCAGTCATTGCACATCACTACTGTCAACAATGTGTGATTTGTCAGCAGCATAACATTGGTAAAGCTGTTAAAGTTAGGCAGGCAGCTCACCCTCCCCCTTGGGGACCTTTTGTAAATATTCAGATTGATTTTATTCAACTGTCTAAATGTTGTGGCTATGAATATGTATTGGTTTTGGTGGATGTATTTTCAAATTGGGTTGAAGCTTTTCCCTGCAGGAAAGCAGATGCCAGGACTGTTGTGGTACAAAATCTTTAAGCAGAAGTTTCACGATTTGGCATCCCTGTGAGTATCAACAGTGACCGTGGAACTCATTTTACTGGACAGATTGTAAAGGAGTTATGTGCAGCTTTGCAGACTCAACACAACCTTCACTGTCCCCACCATCCGCAGTCTGCTGGGACAGTGGAACGCCAGAATGGAATTCTGAAAAATAAACTGGCCAAGATTTGTGCTGAAACAAACTTGAAGTGGCCAGATGCCCTTCCTCTGGCACTAATGAGTATGAGGGCCACTCCCAATCGAAAGACTGGACTCAGCCCTCATGAGATTCTGACAGGGCGCCCGATGAGACTACCAACTGCGCCCCCACTGACCCTAGCTCAGATGGACATTCATTTAATGGATGACACAATGCTTAAGTATTGTCAGACACTAATGAAATGTGTTAAGTCTTTCTATACACAGGTGAAAGAAGCACTACCCAAGGATCCTGTGCAGCCCTGCCACTCGCTGGAACCAGGAGACTGGGTCTACATAAAGGTCCATCAGCGAAAGACTGCCTTGGCTCCACGCTGGAAAGGCCCTTTCCAAGTCCTGTTAACCACTAACACTGCTGTGAAGTGCCAAGGACTGCCCACCTGGACCCATGCTTCGCACTGCAAAAAGACCCCTCCGCCTGGAGAGGATTCTCCAGCTGCTGATCAGCCTATTTCTCCTGCTAACTCTGCTGTGCCTCCTGGACAGCAGGGAAAGAGGACAAGGTGAAGTGCTAGTAACCTCTCCCTTGTCCACTGACAGATCTACTGTGCCTTTGAATTCTTTTACAGGAACCACACCAGTACAGGGTGAAGTGCTAGTAACCTCTCCCCTGCACTGTGGTGAATCACAACTGTTTTTGAAGAAGAAAAAAAGAAACACTCGCTCTGCTGAAACCACCAAAGTCCAGAACTTTCTAACTACAAAAGACATTAAGAACTGGCCCTGGTGGAAGAAACGAAGTATTGTTTATTGGCAAAGAGGGAACTGTGGGGAACATTCCTGGGAATGTGGGGTCCAGTGGTGGGGTGGATTCTTTCCAGGATCAGGGCTTTGTGCTTATGGACAGGTACCTTCAGGATGCACTGCCCTCCCTAATTGGCTTTCAGATGATAAATATCAAAAACGCCTTGCCACCACAAAGACTACACCTACCACTAGTCCCTTGACCCTTGCCACCACCACTGTAACTTATCCAGATACAAACAGTACTACACATTCCAATGATGAGAAATTGGGCCAACTAGAGAAGGCCATAGGCCTTGTTTCTGGAGCACAACTAACCCAGGTACAGGCTGGAGTTGGTGAGTTACATGTTATCTCCGCCCTTAGTTTTATGACCCAGAAGTTACTGACAGAGATGGTATTGAATATCACTGAGGCTGGGAAGGCATTGCAGTGGGATCTAGCATGCTCAGAGATTCAGGATTTCTTGAATGACCAGCTAATGGCCATTCGGAATGATCTAGAGCACCAGGCTTGGCCCACTGCCCTTACAGACACGTCAGGAGTGCCATCTGACCTGTGGCCATGGAGACATACTTGGAAACTTTCTGGGTGGAAGTGTGGACGTTCTCAGTGCTCCTTCCAAGCATATGGACCGGTACAGGGGGTGTGGGCTCCCACATACTGTATCCTGCCGGGTCCATGGGGAGGATGCATATGGGATTGGGTAATTCATCGAGACATCTGGGAAATTAGACCACCTGGTATGCCCAATCGATTTTTAGTTAGTGCTCCTAGGATTACACCTGACATTTGGATGGGGTTAGGTAACCTGTGGACATTCTGGCCATTAGAACCCCCACAGCTTCAGTGTACACGTAAACTGAAGCCAGGAGAAGTTGTCACTGTCTATGACTACGTTTGCTGGGAGGGTAGGGGACAAGGAACTACCCTGACAGGACACTTACTCTTCCAAGCTAATGATAGCTGTGTGTATGTTAATGACACCATATCCCAAGACATACATTTTAATCTCACTACCACTGCAGGCAATCATATCATTTACTGGCCTGCAGATAGAGTTTTTCAAGTAGCCCTTAGGTTCCAGATACCCTTTAATTGGACTAGCTTACTATCTGATAGATTTCAAAATTTGCTTTCATTGTTACCTGAGATTCAGAAAATCTCTGAGGTACAAGGGCAAATTCACATGCTTCAAAATGTATATCAAGTAGAAAAGTATGCCTTTCACACTGCTTATAGAGTATCTACCTTATGTACGAAATATGATGTATTGGTCTTTATGACAAAGGCTGTACAACAACCCCATTATAGTATTGCTAGGGGAATGTTATTGCTTGTATTGTTATTAGTTAGTTTAGGATTATGTTACTGTTGTTGTAAAAGACGTAATAATAGTAATACCTTTCATGTTCATGCTAATCATGCATTATCATTGCATCCAATCAAAACCCCAAAGGTTGAAGCATCTAATTTAGAATCTGAAGTCCAGGACTTGATGCAAATAGAGATTTGAGAATGTTTGTTGTACTAGAAGTACAAAAGGGGGGGGTTGTGGAAGCAGAGAAAAGAACTGACAGAAGGGAACTGCAATGCATGATGGTTGTTAGCAAGAGTCAGGCTTCGTAGAAGGGAACTGCAATGCATGATGGTTGTTAGCAAGAGTCAGGCTTCGTTAGCAAGAGACAGTCTTTGTTAGCAAGAGTCAAGCTAGCTGTGACCCTGATAACCCTGATAACGCGAGATTTGTAGAAGCCAGGATTGTGTGAGGATTGTGTGAGACGGGTGAGAAAGAGCTGTGTAAGAAGTCATTGTGACCTCAGTATAGATAAGGTGTAGAAGACCTTGTGTAGATAAGGTATAGAAACTAATTGTATGTAGGCAAGAGTCAAAACAAGTAAGGAAATGAGATATTAAGATGGCCTATGTATAAACAAAATGCAGCTGTCCCTCATTATTTCTGTAATGAAAGGTATAAATGCTTGCTGTAATTAGTTACCAGAGAGAGACCTACTTGCTCTCTCCTCTGCACATGTGAGAGTTAATAAAGCATCTGACTTGCTGCACCTAAACAAAAACAGTGAGAACTCAGTTTTTCTCCGACAAAGGACAGAGTTTAAACATGGAAGAACTCTGACTCAGGCAGGCATAGTAACCCCAACAGTTCCCTCCTTTGAGAATACTCAACAAGCTTTTGGCTGAGTTTTCTCATATTCTGTAGACAAGATACGATTGAGTGCCATGGAGCTGGGGTTCTCAATGAGAGAGAATGCTGGGATTTCTGGGGAACGGGGGGCACACAGCTTACGGAGGAGCAATTTAAAACAAGCAATTAGGAGGAGGGTGACCAGGCACAGTACTACACCTGTAAGGAGGAGATGCACAAGGCTATTACCCAGTCCTCCCAGGTTGGGCAACCAACTCCAAAGGGAATCAAAAACTGTGGGTTCTCTTTCCTGAGCCTTCCACTGATCCAAAGCCTGTTCGGCTAACAGGACGTGCTTGTTAATGTCCTGTGAGTTTTCTGGGACATAAGTACAACATTCACTCCCAATAAGGACACACACCCCGCCCTGGGAGGCTAAAACATAATCTAAGGCCTGTCTATTTTGCAGGGACAGCAACCGGAGCTGGTAAAGCTCTGAGTTAAGGCTTTTCTCTATGGCCAAGGTCTCATTGGCATACTTGGTGAGAAACACAGAGAGCCTACGATAAAATTGAGCCAGTCGTCCTACCCCATAGGATGGGAGAAAGATCATACCCAACCTGTCTCCTTCTGTAATGGGCTCTGGGGTGGCATACAAAGATCTATGCTGCCTGGCGCGGCCAGGGGCAGTTTAGGGAGGACACGAAGGGGAGGGGCAAGATATCCTAGATAACAACTTCCATACCACTGATGCGGTAGCCACTTATAGGCAGAGGCACCACAAATATAAAAGGAGTGGCCATTCCCTACCAAGCCATTATAACCGCTACTCCACCTATTTACTTGTCTGTCATTAAACGATCTGAACCGGGCAGTAGAGTCGGACTTGCCGTTAACATAGACAGGGATGGAAGCATCACTGTCAGGGGATAAATAATACTGACAGGTGCTATTCCCAGCAAACCAGGTGTGATTGCTGGACTTAAACTGTCGATAGCACACCAACCCAGGGGCTACTGGCCGTAACCTAATAGGGGAAGGGATATATGTTGAGTTGGCCTGCGGCTTCCAGGGGTCGTCCCTTAATGCATACTGGGACTCAATGGTACAGTTCTGTAACAAGGGGGTACCTGAGGCATTTTTCCCCCTACTGAACCATCCCCAACAGATATCTGACCAATTCTGGGGAACCACCCTCCAGGGTAACCCTGCAGCATGGTGTGGGATTTAGGAGCATACCCAGCAGTTGGAGAGGTTAAACTCTTGGGCAAAGCGAACCTTCAGGGACTCATATGTGTTTGTCTCTAAGTTAATAGGGATTCCTTTCCATTCCGCATGTGCCTGGGGGGAAATGGGAGTTAACAAGAGGAGTATCCCTATGGCAAAGAGTACCACTATGGCAGACCCTGGATCTGAACTCATATTAGGCAGGTGATCCTAGGGCCTAACAATCACAATTCCCCAAATACCTACAAAATAACAATTACCAATAGTAAGCAGATTAAAAACAAAAGGGACCAGGCCACCAGGTTAGGCCGGCCCTGTGAAAACAAACACAACCAACGCTCAGAAGTCTCGCAGGGAGTGCGCTGTGACTGTCCAAAGAGATCACAGGGCATTCCCAGCAGACACTATTGTCGTCTGAATAACAGCTTAAGTCCCAAATCGTCGCAGGCAGTCTTCTCTGCAGGCTGGACGGTCCACCGTTCAGGAGCAGGCACTGCTTTCAGACGAGAGTGATGCATCCAGTTCTTGTGTCCCTCAACCTTTGCTGCTGTATGGGAGACCAGCAGGATGGTATAGGGTCCCTTCCACTTCTCTTGGAGAGGCTCGTCCTTCCAGGTCCGGACGAGTACGGAATCGCCTGGCTGCAAGGAGTGGATTGGGGCATCCAGCGGGAGAGGCTGCAAATCTTTGGTATACCTGTGGAGAGAACAGAGAACAGCAGACAGAGAGCACATATACTGAGATAAGAAGCCACACCCCATTTCCCACTCCCCTGCCAGAACCGGTGTACCATTCATAGGCCATGCCCTTCCAAACATAATCTCGAAGGGACTGAGCCCTAACCTGCCCTTAGGGAGAGCGCGAATGCGGAGCAGAACAAGGGGCAAAGCATCAGGCCACTTAAGGGAA
Source organism: Malaclemys terrapin pileata (assembly GCF_027887155.1). Lineage (NCBI taxonomy): Eukaryota > Metazoa > Chordata > Testudines > Emydidae > Malaclemys > Malaclemys terrapin. The sequence continues at coordinate 49,181,148 of NC_071514.1, forward strand.
GCCTCTTGGCAAATCTTTGAGAGGAGCCGCTTAAGTGTCTGATTTGTACGCTCCACTACCCCACTGGCCTGCGGTCGCCATGGCGTGTGAAGCTTCCAGGTGATCTGTAGGGCATCCGATATCTTTTGAACGACTTGGGATGTGAAGTGTGTTCCGTTGTCAGATTCCATCCACGGGGGGAGCAATCTGAGCCTTACTCAGTGCTACTCGATATCCTCAAAGTCCAACAAAGTTCAGGAGGCTCACAGTGGCTTTAAGGCAAGAGGTTAGACCCACTGCAGCAATTAACAAGTCATCCACATATTGTAGGAGGAGGACTTTGTCCTCATTGTCCCACTCCTCCAAGTCTCTAGCCAGGGCCTGGCTGAAAAGGGTGGGGGAATTTTTAAATCCCTGAGCCAACACTGTCCAGCAAAGCTGCTTTCTAACCCTCCTTTTGTCCTCCCATTCGAAGAGAAAATCTCCTGAGACTGGAGGTCAACCGGAATCGTGAAGAAAGCATCCTTTAAATCCAGGACTGAAAAATGGGTGTACTGCCCCCCTATCGAGGCCAACAGTGTATACGGATTTGGAACAAGGGGGTGTAGAGTCTTAACCCGCTCATTAACTGCTCTCAGGTCCTGGACCAGCTGGTATGTGCCATTGGGCTTTTGTACAGGCAAGATAGGAGTGTTCCAAGCTGACTGGCATTCTCGAAGTACCCCACACTTTAGGAACTGGTCTATAGTTTCCTGCAATCCCTCTCTGGCTTCCCTTTTGATTGGATACTGCTTAATTCGCACTGGACCTTTTCCTGGCAAGAGCTGAACAGTAATAGGAGTATGATAGGCTGCCTTTCCTGGGATCCCTGATGCCCATACCAGAGGAAAAACCCGCTTCTCCCATTGACTCCACTCTGGGGCTTGCATGGCTGAGGGCTCAATTGCAAGTGTCATTATCCAGGCATTCTCTGGAGGTAAGGTGAGGCTTATTTCATCTTGAGTAAAATGCAGGGTGGCACCTAAGCGACAAAGCAGATCCCGTCCTAATAGAGGTGTTGGACAATCAGGGAGGTAAACCAGTCTGTGAGATAGAGTTCTGTTTCCCAAAGCACATTCCGCTGGGGCATATACTGGGCACTTAGTTCCTTTCCCTGTGGCTCCCACCACAGTGAGAGAATCTGCCACGGGCAGCTGAAGGGGTTGGTTTACAGCAGTTCGTGCAGCTCCAGAGTCTATTAAAAAGTCTATGTCTGAATCTCCCACCCGCATTTTTACTCAGGGTTCCGGGGGCAGGATAGTCCGTCTCCCCTGACACCCCTATTCTTGATCCTCCGCTGCCATCATAGGGGTACCTTCCCTTTCGGGGCACTCATTTTTCCAATGTCCCTCCTTTCGGCATATGGCACACTGGTTGCCACCCAGACGCCTTTCCTGTGAGCCAGGGCACCTACGTCCACGTCCTCTCATTCCCCGGCCCCTTCCACCTTCCTGAAATCTTCCCCTGCCACCAGCCTGTACTGCTGCAGCCATCATTTTCACTTGCCTCTTTTCCTTTTCTCCCTCCCTAAGGCTGTAAGCCCTGTTTGCAGTTTCCAAAATCTGTGCCATTGTCATGCCCATCAAATCCTCCTTTTTCTGCAGTTTCCTTTTAATATCAGGGGCCGCACGGCTGGTAAAGATACCCTTTATAATTGCCTCAGTAGCCTGATCATCAGGGTTTGCATTAGTAGTTTGCCTGATGGTATCCCGAATACGCTGCAGAAAAGCAACCGGACTCTCTTTTGGCTCCTGTACTAGCTCATACGGCTTAGCCCAATTATTATGTCAGACAGCTGAGTGTCGGAGACCATGTAATAGGAGTTCCTTGTATACAGTGAGACAGGTGAGATCTGCCGGCACGTTGGGATTCCACCGGGGGTCTGCTGTAGGGACCTGAACTGCAGCAACAGGAACGTTTGCTGCGTTTGCCTCATGTCTAAGCTGTGCCTCCTCCCGTGCCTTAGACACAACCTGATTACGCTCCACCTCAGACAGCAGGGTCCGCATAAGGACATTACAGTCATCCCAGTCAGGCTTATGGCTAGCCAGACACCCTTCAAAGACCGAGATAAACTTGCTTGGATTCGTAGAGAATTCCCCTGCCTGTGCCTTAAAAGCTGCTAGGTCCACTGGGTTAAAAGGCACATGGGTATAAACCTGCATTGTAGTGGCTGGGCGATTGTCTGTTCCAGTACGGGCTATCCGAGTCTCAGTAATCAATGGCTAGAATCCCACCGGGGGGGCAATCTCTGGGACCTGAGGCACCCTATCTTTATACGGTGGGGGTGTTGGAGCCGAAGGGGACACCGACTCTGCCATTACAACCGGGGGAGGGTTCTGAGGACTAACAATAGTTACTACCGAACCTGTCGGAGTCAAATTACACTTTTGCAAAAGATCTGATCTATCTCTTAACAACATAAACAACTGTACATACATATGTTCATTCCATTTACCCGTGCGCTGACAAAACAAAAGCAATTGAAGGGTCGTATTATAAAATAAGTGATCCCTCCGGTGGCCACCTTTCCTGGTCCTCTAGCTGATATTGAGGCCAGTCTACTGTACAGAATCTTTTTAATTTACTTTTAACCAACGGATCCGATCCAAACACTTTCCAGTTCACCAGAATGCATTCTAAGGGCGTACACCTTGCCCTGCCTGCAGTACTCTGTCCCTGACCCATACTCTAGGGAGACACTGGGCGTCCCCAGGTCAAAACAGGTAAAGTCCCCACTGGACTGTTCCTACCTTATCCAAGGGTCCGGTTCTGCACCGTCACCGTCGCCCTATCAACGGGACCGGTTCCCCACCGTCGCCCGCAGCTGCTTCTCCACTAATCAAGCGCGTTGCACCGTTGTGCCCTCCGGGGTCGACCAAATCACGTCTCCGACGAGGCCCCCGATGAAATCACCGGTGCGCGCTGGGCGTCGGTCGTCGCCGTAATCCGTCGGCCACCAGGAGGGATCCGGGCAAGGCTAAATTTCAGCCTCGAGCCCACCCAAGGACGCCAAGACTGTTGCCGGCACAGGGGCCCGAGGACAGCAACAGTGAGGTTCGTTGCCCGGAGTGCTTCACGCCAATAAACATACCGGGGTGGAGAAACAATCAAAGTTTATTTGAGATCTCAAAGTGGTGCAAGGAGACAGGCAAGTCTCAAATCGAGCACACCAGCAAAAACTGTTTCTCTCTTCTTTATACATTTTACAACTAAGCCCCCCCTCTCTACCACCCCTCCTCTACTCCCCCTCCCCTCTCTACCGAAGGCATGTTTATACATTTAAGCAACTAAATCATTCTAGGGCTATAAATCTAGTTTGTTAGTAACTTCTCTCTAAACAGTTATTTGGTCCTGTTTACCCTTAGTTTATTACCCCTTCCCCAGCTAGAAACATGCAAATCTCATCATTATTCTTTGGTACCTGAAATGAACAAGGTCGTAATTGCTAACTAGCTATTTACACATTCCAATACCTGTCCTTGGTTGTTAAGGTCGATCAGAGTTAAACATGGAAGGACAGAGTTTAAACATGGAAGAACTCTGACTCAGGCAGGCATAGTAACCCCAACACTAGGTAAAGCATTCCAGTGCTTCACCACCCACCTAGTGAAATAGTGTTTCCTAATATCCAACCTGGACCTTCCCCACTGCAACTTGAGACCATTGCTCCTTGTTCTGTCATCTGCTACCACTGAGAACAGCCAAGCTCCATCCTCTTTGGAACCCCCCTCAGGTAGTTGAAAGCAGCTATCAAATCCCCCTCATTCTTCTCTTCTGGAGACTAAACAATCCCAGTTCCCTCAGCCTCTCCTCATAAGTCATGTGATCCAGACCCCTAATAGTTTTTGTTGCCCTCCGCTGGACTCTTTCCAATATTTCCACATCCTTCTTGTAGTGTGGGGCCCAAAACTGTACACAGTACTCCAGATGAGGCCTCACCAATGTCGAATAAAGGGGAACGAGCATGTTCCTCGATCTGCTGGCAATGCCCCTACTTATACAGCCCAAAATGCCATTAGCCTTCTTGGCAACAAGAGCACACTGTTGACTCATATCAAGCTTCTCGTCCACTGTGACCCCTAGGTCCTTTTCTGCAGAACTGCTACCTAACCATTCGGTCCCTAGTCTGTTGCAGTGCATAGGATTCTTCTATCCTAAGTGCAGGACTCTGCACTTGTCCTTGTTCAACCTCATCAGTTTTTTTTGACCCAATCCTCTAATTTGTCTAGGTCCCTCTGTATCTGATCCCTACCCTCCAGCGTATCTACCACGCCTCCCAGTTTAGTGTCATCTGCAAACTTGCTGAGAGTGCAGTCCACACCATCCTCCAGATCATTAATAAAGATATTAAACAAAACTGACCCCAGGACTGACTCTTGGGGCACTCCGCTTGAAACCGGCTGCCAACTAGACATGGAGCCATTGATCACTACCCGTTGAGCCTGACGATCTAGCCAGCTTTCTATCCACCTTACAGTCCATTCATCCAGCCCATACTTCTTTAACTTGGCGGCAAGAATACTCTGGCAGACCATATCAAAAGCTTTGCTAAAGTCAAGGAATAACACATCCACTGCTTTCCCCTCATCCACAGAGCCAGTTATCTCATCATAGAAGGCAATTGTGATGCAGGCACGACTTCCCCTTGGTGAATCCATGCTGTTGGTGTCATTAGGCATCGCTACCAGGTAACTTGGGAGAGTGGAAGCCCAGAAGTGCCGATGAAGCTCTTCTGCTCTGGGTCTACCTGAACCACAGAACCCCATCTTGTGAACTCTCACCTACTTTCATGCTAATTGCCTTGATGCTGAAGCAGAATATGTAATGGTCAGCTTTTCTAGCAGATGGCTGCAGTTTCACTCACACTAGTAGAAATAGTAAAGATAAAGAAGCAAGGGAAGGGAGGGGTAGTTAGTTTGCAGGCGTCTAAACCCAAGGTCACAGATATGCATAAGACTGGGAAAGTTTTCTCACAAGCTTATGTAGAGCTTATTGTAACTGTTGTCTGAAAGGGAGGGGTAAGGGGGAAAAGCCAGACAAAGAGATGTATGCGAACAGTTTGGAGTATAAAAGGTAAAATTTGTTTGTATTTGTTGCACTTGATTTGAGACATGCTGGTCTCCTAGTGCCATTTCAGATCTCTGAAATAAACTTGGCTTGCTTTCTCCCCTCGGTGTCTTTACTGGTGCCAAGCACACCGGGCAATGAACCACTGTTGTCCCCTCGAGCCCTTTGGGCGGGCAAAATGCTGACTGTTCCTGATCACTTTCCTCTCCTCTAAGTGTTTCATAATTGATTCCTTGAGGACCTGCTCCATAATTTTTCCAGGGACTGAGGTGAGGCTGACTGGCCTGCACTTCCCCGGATCCTCCTCCTTCCCTTTTTTAAAGATGGGCACTACATTAGCCTTTTTCCAGTCATCCGGGACCTCCCCCGATCGCCATGAGTTTTCAAAGATGATGACCAATGGCTCCGCAATCACATCCGCCAACTCCTTTAGCACCCTCGGATGCAGCGCATCCGGCCCCATGGATTTGTGCTCATCCAGTTTTTCTAAATAGTCCCAAACCACTTCTTTCTCCACAGAGGGCTGGTCACCTCCTCCCCATACTGTGCTGCCCAGTCCAGCAGTCTGGGAGCTGACCTTGTTTGTGAAGACAGAGGCAAAAAAAGCATTGAGTACATTAGCTTTTTTCCACATCCTCTGTCACTAGGTTGCCTCCCTCATTCAGTAAGGGGCCCACACTTTCCTTGACTTTCTTTTTGTTGCTAACATACCTGAAGAAACCCTTCCCATTACTCTTAATATCTCTTGCTAGCTGCAACTCCAAGTGTGATTTGGCCTTCCTGATTTCACTCCTGCATGCTTGAGCAATATTTTTATACTCCTTCCTGGTCATTTGTCCAATCTTCCACTTCTTGTAAGCTTCTTTTTTGCGTTTAAGATCAGCAAGAATTTCACTGTTTAGCCAAGCTGGTCGCCTGCCATATTTACTATTCTTTCTACACATCGGGATGGTTTGTTCCTGCAACCACAATAAGGATTCTTTAAAATACAGCCAGCTCTCCTGGACCCCTTTGCCCTTCATGTTATTCTCCCAGGGGATCCTGCCCATCTGTTACCTGAGGGAGTCAAAGTCTGCTTTTCTGAAGTCCAGGGTCTGTATTCTGCTGCTCTCCTTTCTTCCTTGTGTCAGGATCCTGAACTCGACCATCTCATGGTCACTGCCTCCCAGGTTCCCATCCACTTTTGCTTCCCCTACTAATTCTTCCCTGTTTGTGAGCAGCAGGTCAAGAAAAGCTCTGCCCCTAGTTGGTTCCTCCAGCACTTGCACCAGGAAATTGTCCCCTACACTTTCCAAAAACTTCCTGGATTTTCTGTGCACCACTGTATCCCTCTCCCAGCAGATATCAGGGTGATTAAAGTCTCCCATGAGAACCAGGGCCTGCGATCTAGCAACTTCTGTTAGTTGCTGGAAGAAAGCCTCATCCACCTCATCCCCCTGGTCTGGTGGTCTATAGCAGACTCCGTGTCTGCCCCCCCCGGCCCACGCAATCTAACTGCCATCTGCCATAACCCCATGCCAACTTTCTGAGGGAACAAAACCAAACAGCCTTGTACCGTCCCCTCTCTAAGGCCCCGCCTGGCCTACTCCATCTGCCCCCCCCCGTCTCCCCCTCCCCCCCGTCACTCGCTCTCCCCCACCCTCACTTACTCGCTCATTTTTACCTGGGTGGGGAGGGTCCCTTGGGTGTTCGGTTGAAAACTGGACACCAGGAAACCCCACCCAGTATCTTCCAGGGTCTACTCATCCTACACAACAGCACCTGCCATACCCCCCATGTGTCCCTCCCACCCAGCATCTGCCATGGACCGTGCATCCCACCCAACACCACCCAGCATCTTCCAGGTCCCTGCTTGTCCTATATGATGGCACCAGCATCTGCCATAGCCTCCACGTGTCCCTCCGACCCAGCATCTGCCATAGCCCCCCTGTGCTCCCACCCAGCATCTGCCACAGCCCCTGTCAAGGCTGATTCCCCACTCTGACACTTCAAGTGCAGAAGATGGGGGCCTGCAAGGATTCTAAAAATTAATACTAGCCACTCCAGGCTTGTGTTAAATTCCCAAGGTTACAGCTTTTCTTTGACCTTGGATGGGTAGATGCTGCCACCACCCAAGAGCAAAAACCCCTTTGAGAACACAGGAAGGCATACTTGGGAATTCTTTCATAGATTCATAGATTCATAGATTATAGGACTGGAAGGGACCTCGAGAGGTCATCGAGTCCAGTCCCCTGCCCGCATGGCAGGACCAAATACTGCCTAGACCATCCCTAATAGACATTTATCTAACCTACTCTTAAATATCTCCAGAGACGGAGATTCCACAACCTCCCTAGGCAATTTGTTCCAGTGTTTAACCACCCTGACAGTTAGGAACTTTTTCCTAATGTCCAACCTAGACCTCCCTTGCTGCAGTTTAAACCCATTGTTTCTGGTTCTATCCTTAGAGGCTAAGGTGAACAAGTTCTCTCCCTCCTCCTTATGACACCCTTTTATATACCTGAAAACTGCTATCATGTCCCCTCTCAGTCTTCTCTTTTCCAAACTAAACAAACCCAATTCTTTCAGCCTTCCTTCATAGGTCATGTTCTCAAGACCTTTAATCATTCTTGTTGCTCTTCTTTGGACCCTTTCCAATTTCTCCACATCTTTTTTAAAATGCGGCGCCCAGAACTGGACACAATACTCCAGCTGAGGCCTAACCAGAGCAGAGTAGAGCGGAAGAATGACTTCTCGTGTCTTGCTCACAACACACCTGTTAATGCATCCCAGAATCATGTTTGCTTTTTTTGCAACAGCATCACACTGTTGACTCATATTTAGCTTGTGGTCCACTATAACCCCTAGATCCCTTTCTGCCGTACTCCTTCCTAGACAGTCTTTTCCCATTCTGTATGTGTGAAATTGATTTTTCCTTCCTAAGTGGAGCACTTTGCATTTGTCTTTGTTAAACTTCATCCTGTTTAACTCAGACCATTTCTCCAATTTGTCCAGATCATTTTGAATTATGACCCTGTCCTCCAAAGTAGTTGCAATCCCTCCCAGTTTGGTATCATCCGCAAACTTAATAAGCGTACTTTCTATGCCAATATCTAAGTCGTTGATGAAGATATTGAACAGAGCCGGTCCCAAAACAGACCCCTGCGGTACCCCACTCGTTACGCCTTTCCAGCAGGATTGGGAACCATTAATAACAACTCTCTGAGTACGGTTATCCAGCCAGTTATGCACCCACCTTATAGTAGCCCCATCTAATTTGTATTTGCCTAGTTTATCGATAAGAATATCATGCGAGACCGTATCAAATGCCTTACTAAAGTCTAGGTATACCACATCCACCGCTTCACCCTTATCCACAAGGCTCGTTATCCTATCAAAGAAAGCTATCAGATTGGTTTGACATGATTTGTTCTTCACAAATCCATGCTGGCTATTCCCTATCACCTTACCACCTTCCAAGTGTTGGCAGATGATTTCCTTAATTACTTGCTCCATTATCTTCCCTGGCACAGAAGTTAAACTAACTGGTCTGTAGTTACCTGGGTTGTTTTTATTTCCCTTTTTATAGATGGGCACTATATTTTCCCTTTTCCAGTCTTCTGGAATCTCTCCCGTCTCCCATGACTTTCCAAAGATAATAGCTAGAGGCTCAGATACCTCCTCTATTAGCTCCTTGAGTATTCTAGGATGCATTTCATCAGGCCCGGGTGACTTGCAGGCATCTAACTTTTCTAAGTGATGTTTAACTTGTTCTTTTTTTATTTTATCCGCTAAACCTACCCCCTTCCCATTAGTATTCACTATGTTAGGCATTCCTTCAGACTTCTCGGTGAAGACCGAAACAAAGAAGTCATTAAGCATCTCTGCCATTTCCAAGTTTCCTGTTACTGTTTCTCCCTCTTCACTAAGCAGTGGGCCTACCCTGTCTTTGGTCTTCCTCTTGCTTCTAATGTATTGATAAAAAGTCTTCTTGTTTCCTTTTATTCCCGTAGCTAGTTTAAGCTCATTTTGTGCCTTTGCCTTTCTAATCTTGCCCCTGCATTCCTGTGTTGTTTGCCTATATTCATCCTTTGTAATCTGTCCTAGTTTCCATTTTTTACATGACTCCTTTTTATTTTTTAGATCGTGCAAGATTTCGTGGTTAAGCCAAGGTGGTCTTTTGCCACATTTTCTATCTTTCCTAACCAGCGGAATAGCTTGCTTTTGGGCCCTTAATAGTGTCCCTTTGAAAAACTGCCAACTCTCCTCAGTTGTTTTTCCCCTCAGTCTTGATTCCCATGGGACCTTACCTATCAGCTCTCTGAGCTTCCCAAAATCTGCCTTCCTGAAATCCATTGTCTCTATTTTGCTGTTCTCCCTTCTACCCTTCCTTAGAATTGCAAAGTCTATGATTTCATGATCACTTTCACCCAGGCTGCCTTCTACTTTCACATTCTCAACGAGTTCCTCCCTATTTGTTAAAATCAAGTCTAGAACAGCTTCCCCCCTAGTAGCTTTTTCAACCTTCTGAAATAAAAAGTTGTCTCCAATGCAGTCCAAGAATTTGTTGGATAGTCTGTTCCCCGCTGTGTTATTTTCCCAACATATATCCGGATAGTTGAAGTCCCCCATCACCACCAAATCTTGGGCTTTGGATGATTTTGTTAGTTGCTTGAAAAAAGCCTCATCCACCTCTTCCACCTGGTTAGGTGGCCTGTAGTAGACGCCTAGCATGACATCTCCCTTGTTTTTTGCCCCTTTAAGCCTAACCCAGAGACTCTCAACACTTCCGTCTCCTATGTCCATCTCTACCTCAGTCCAAGTGTGTACATTTTTAATATATAAGGCAACACCTCCTCCCTTTTTCCCCTGTCTATCCTTCCTGAGCAAGCTGTACCCATCCACACCAACATTCCAATCATGTGTATTATCCCACCAAGTTTCAGTGATGCCAACAATGTCATAGTTGTATTTATTTATTAGCACTTCCAGTTCTTCCTGCTTATTCCCCATACTTCTCGCATTTGTATATAGGCATCTAAGATACTGGTTTGATCTTTCCTCCCAGTTTTTTCCTGACTCTCCTTTCCTGTGGGGTACCCTTAAGCCCTTTCACACACCCCCTCCGGGTAAGAGCTGTGAAAGAAAAACAAAGGAAATCAGCTGTTGCCACCAGCTAATTAAACAACATGTGCACAAACCTCTTAGGACACAGAACTCCAATCTTGTTCTTAAAAAAGGTAAATTTTATTTTAAAAAATGTACAGCTGAAAACTCAGGTTATTGATAGATTTAAAAAGAGCAAATACAAAAATTAAGAATCAAGAATAGCTTTCTTGAGGTCCAGCTTAAGGGTTACAAGCAAAACAAAAGCACCTGGTGTTAGCACAGAAGAATCCACAAGCCATAAAGAAATAAAAGAAATAAACCTAATCATGTCTTCCTAGACATTTCCTGATCTACTTACATATCTGGGGTTTTAAATTAGTAGTTCCTAGGTATGATCTGATGATTTTCCATACCTGGCCCAAAACTTCTTACAGCATTGCTGCTCTGTCCCTTCTCTCCAGGACAACAACACAGACGAACAAATGGGAATTTTTTCCCCCCCAATTTTAAAAAGTTCTAGACTTCCCATTGGCTCTTTTGGTCAGGTGCCCACTCCCTTCCTTTTACCTATGCAGGGAGACTTGTTAACCCTTTACAGGTAAAGCAAATAGAAAATAACTACTAAGAGGGATTTTATAGCTAACTGGCTGGCTGGGTGTCCATAAAAGGGAGCTACCCCCCGCCCCCCATTTCATTTAACACAGCATCACATAGCAGCACAGCACCCAGCCACATTTGCCACAGCCCCACATGTCCCAACCAGCATCTTCCATGGCCCTGTGTGTCCCAACAGACACCACGCTGTTTGCCATGGCCCTGTGTGCATTCAGCAGGTTCAATAAGACATATTCCAAAATAAATAGTTACAAGACAGAGTCGGGTTCCTGCCATTCCAAGCAAAGCATCAAAAACATGTTCAAAGCAGGATGTCCCAGTGTTAAAATTATCTAATACTCAGGTTAAAGAAAGAGTTTCTATGCATCTGGGTATAATACTTATCCAAAAGTACAAAGTTTGGTTTTAAAAATCATAAAATACATATCATACATAATTTGCAATATCCTAAATTAAAGTTAATAAATTTAATGATACGCTTTAAATATTAGCATTAGGGCTGTCGATTAATCGCAGTTAACTCATATGATTAAGTCAAAAAAATTAATCGTGATTAAAAAAATTAATTGTGATTAATCACAGTTTTAATCACATTGTTAAACAATAGAATATCAATTGAAATTTCTTAAATTTTTTGAATGCTTTTCTACATTTTCAAGTATATTGATTTCAATTACAACACAGAATACAAAGTGTACACTGCTCACTTTAGATTACTATTTTTATTACAAATATTTGCACTGTAAAAATGATAAACAAAAGAAAGTATTTTTCAAATCCTCATTCAAGTACTGTAGTGCAATCTCTTTATCGCGAAAGTGCAACTTACAGATGTAGATTTTTTTGTTACATAACTGCACTCAAAAACAAAACAATGCAAAACTTTAGAGCCTACAAGTCCACTCAGTCCTATTTCTTGTTCAGCCAATCGCTAAGACAAACAAGTTTGTTTACATTTATGTGAGATAATGCTGTCCTCTTCCAGAGGGACATGCTGGCCACATCCCGAGATCTGCCTGAGGTAAGTGCCACCCAGAGACTGCACTCCTCATCCCCTCCCACGCCCCAACCCCCTACCCTGAGCCTCCTCCCACACCCAAACTCCCCCTCAGAGCCCATACCCTGCATCCCCTCCTGCACCCCAACCCTCTGTCCCAGCCCTGAGCCCCCTCCCACACTCTGAACCCCTCAGCCCCAGCCTGGAGCCCCCTCCTGCACCCCAAACCCCTCATCCCTGGTGTGACGGGTTCGGTCAAAAAGACCCCTTGGGACTGTCACCTGATGTTCTGAAATTACCTCTGAGTCCATTTTCCACTGCCAGTTTGGGACTCCAGAACCCTGCCTTGTTGAGCCAGACATGCTAGTCTGCTGCAACACAGACCCAGGTCTGGTCCACACCCCGAAAGCTGCAGACTTTAATCAAAAACTGCTCAGCAAGTCACCTATCTCTAGCACCCAGACCCCAATAGGATCCAAATCCCAAATAAGTCCGTTTTACTCTGTGAATATATATATAAGCTTATACAGGGTAAACTCATAAATTGTCCACCCTCTATAACAATGATAGAGAGGTATGCACAGCTGTTTGTTCCACCAGGTGTTAATCACTTACTCTGGATTTACTAATAAACAAAAGTGATTTTATTAAGAATAAGAAGTAGGATTTAAGTGGTTTCATGTAATAACAGACAGAACAAAGTAAGTTACCAAGCAAAAATAAAACACGCAAGTCTAAGCCTAATACATTAAGAAACTGAATACAAGTAAATCTTACCCTCAGAGATGTTCCAATAAGCTTCTTTCATAGACTAGACTCCTTCCTAGTCTGGGCCCAATCCTTTCCCCGGTACAGTTCTTGTTAGTTCCAGCTCAGGTGGTAACTAGGGGATTTATCATGACTGGCAGCCCTTTGTTCTGTTCCACCCCTTTTAATATCTTTGGCAAAAGGCAGGAATCCTTTGTCTCTCTGGGTCCCCACCCCTCCTTCTAAATGGAAAAGCACCAGGTTTAAGATGGATTCCAGTTCCAGGTGACATGGTCACATGTCCTGTGAGACCCCAAGCCTCCATTCTTTCTGGCCTGACTCACATGAACACAGGAAGGCTTACAAGTAGACAGAGCCATTTACAATCAATTGTCCTAGTCAATTGGAGCCATCAAGCTTCTAAACCACCATTAATGGCCCACACTTTGCATAATTATAATAGGACTTCAGAGTAATACTTCATATTTCTAACTTCAGATACAAGAATACTACATTCATAAAAATAGGATGAACACACACAATAGATTATAAGCTTTGTAATGATACCTTACAAGAGACCTTTTGCATAAAGCATATTCCAGTTACATTATAGTCACATTCCAAGCATATTTTCAAAAAGCATATGGAGTGCAACATCACACCTGGCCTTACTCCAGAGCCCACCCCCCCAGCCAGAGCCCTCACCCCCCCAGTACCCCACCCCCCTGCCTGAAGCCCCCTCCTACACCCTGAACCCCTCATTTCTGGCCCCACCCTGGAGTCTGTACTCCCAGCCCAAAGTGCTACTCACTCCCATACCCCAACCCCCTGCTTCAGCCCAGAGCCCCCTCCCACACTCCAAACCCCTTGGCCCCAGCCCAGAGCCCTCTCCTGCATCCCAAACCCCTCATCCTCAGCCCCACCCCAGAGCCAGCACCCGCAGTCAAAGCCCTCACTCCCTCCCACACCCCAGCCCCTTGCCGCAGCCCAGAGCCCCCTCCCACACCATGAACCCCTAATTTCTGGCCATACCCCAGAGCCCGCACCCCCAGTTGGAGCCCTCACTCCCCTGCCCCAGCCCGGTGAAAATAAGCGAGTGAGGGAGGATGGGTGAGAATGAGTGACAGAGGGAAGGGGATGGAGTGAGTGGGTGTGGGGCCTCAGAGATGTTGCAGGTTAGGGTGGGGCCTCTGGGAAGGGGCAGGACTGGGGGCGGGGGTGGGGAAAGGGTGTTAAATTTTGAGTGATTAGAAAGTTGGCAACCCTATCCAGGCCTACCATGGAGAGTGTGAGCATTCCTTCTAGCCCAGGAATCTTCTCTGTCAAAACACACATGCTGCCATCACCTTCATACTTACAGGAAGGTTTGCCTCACTGGAGGTGGCCCAGAAGTTAATTCCTCACTCTATGTGTTTGTATTTAGTGCAGTCCAGCATATGTCATGTAAAGTACAAACTGCTGACTGCCTGGCATTCAGCTCCAAGGGAACCTACTCAGAGTGCATTAATCCCACTTCTGCTCTAGTGCTGTCAAGAAAGGAAAACCTCTTAGAAGCATAAGTTGCCCACCTAAACTGAAGCATATCCTTGGACATTTTGGTAAGACCTTGCAAAATCTTGTTAAGTGTTTTCACCTCTCAGTCCCTTCAATGCACTGGGCCAAACTATGCACTCGTTTATATCTGTGAAGCCCCAATAAACAGAATGGAGCAATAGGGGTGTTATTGAGAGTCGGATTTTCTCCCTGATATGTAAAGAATGGCTGGAGTACCTTCCTCCACACCCATCTCCTCTATATAAATATAAATCTCTTATCTAGCACTTTTAATTGCTAGATCTCAAAGTGCTTTCCAACAGGAAGTCAGTATCATTATTCCCATTTTACAGATGGTGAAACTGAGATGCAAAGATGAAGTGACTTGCCTAAGGTCAGTCAGCAAACTAGTGACAGAGGCAAAGCAGAATCCATGTCTCCTGTCTGGTACTCCAGAAGGCCATACTGACACACATATGGAGCAAAGAAAAGTCCTGTGACTCCTGTTCTCCTTCTTCACATGTTATTTGGGTTAGAAAGGAGATGAGACTCTTCTACAAAAGGCTGGAATGTGCTGAAGTGAAGACTTGCCGTTGTGCACCTGCATTAAATGTGAGATTAGGAGTCCTCCATCCCACTAAGGCTGCTTACATAAAGTTGCATGTGCTGTAGTGTCTGCAACAAAGCCAATGCATTGCAGTAGACATTTCACTCTCTTTGAGACAGCAGCTGCTAATGCAGCACATCTTGTAGTGTATCTAACAGGTAACTGTTATGCCTTTGTTTTCAGTGTTCTGCACCTTTAAATCTCTAAGGATTTTTCTTTCTGCAGAGAAGTGCAGTTGGTTTGTGTTCACTTCAGAGCCAACAGTTATAGTGGAGACACATACACATTGCTGTGTTATGGAGACTTTACTTGTGTTCTTTCTTGATTCTCTTAATCCAGAAAAGGTCATTCTGAAGGAACGTATTGGAGTGTCCTGTGTGCATGTTACAAAACATAACTAATTTAAGCACTCTTAGCAGTACACTGAGTAGAGATAGATAAAATATCATTTTTGCCTTTTGTTTTAATTTAAGAATTTGTCCCATTTTTGTGAAACATTTACACTAAAATGGCTACAGGGAAAATTGTGCAAAGAAGCAAACTGGTGCAATTCTATCTACTTTTTGCTGCCAAATTGCCATTTCTATGAAAATGGAGTAAATAACATTGTAGAATACTGTCCTCAGTTTTTCATAGCCCCAATTGTGGTTCTTTTTCTGCATTGATATGATTTTACTAGTGACAGCTCAGCCTAGAAGTTACATGCTGCGGCTGTTACTTTGTTTGAGAACAGGGGCCCTGTCTGTTACATTGCCATTGAGGGTGGGAATGGTGGGGGATGTGTATAAATAAACATCCTCTTTGAAAGCCTAGGTTGCTGAATCTTTGACTGAGCATTGCCCTACCCATACTCCCCTTGGTGCTGCCATGGCAGAGCTGGAAAGAGTAGCTATGAAGAAACAGACCTCATGATTGCAAGTGACATTTGGGTGAGTAAGCAGAGTCTGAATGAGCTCTCCCCTGACATCTAGTGGTGAGCTGTGAAAAAAGACTTCAGTAGCTGATCTCATTTGCATGGACACACCCACCCTGCCTAGGTGCTCAACATGACGGATTGCTTGCCCAAATGATCACTTGTGGATGGTATTGGATCCCAAGTCTCCTTCTTATTGGGGCAGGAGTAATAAAGGGTTAACCTTCTTGTGTGTGTGCCGG
The DNA here is from genome assembly GCF_027887155.1 of Malaclemys terrapin pileata. Lineage (NCBI taxonomy): Eukaryota > Metazoa > Chordata > Testudines > Emydidae > Malaclemys > Malaclemys terrapin. The sequence continues at coordinate 49,196,978 of NC_071514.1, forward strand.
AGGGACCCACGCTCAATGAAACCGCAATCGCTAAGTATTGCCTCTTAGAGGCGCCCAGGGAGTGGTGTGTAATTGTCTCAGGTCAGTGGGTGGGGGCTTGAGCCAGTTTTGTGCTGCATTGTTGAAAAGGAACCCCTAGATACTGAAAATGGTCCTTGTGGGTGCTGGCTCCACCTAGGGTGACCAGATGACAAAGGTGAAATATCGGGATGTGTGTGTGTGTGTGGGGAAAAAAAAAAAAAAAAACCGGAGGCACCCCCACACACACACCAGCTCGCCTCATCTCCACCTCCCCCCGTAGGGGAAGGTGCCCAGCTGGTGCAATTCCACCCACTCAGACAGCAGCATTTCAGGCAGGCGGCAGCTCTGCCCTGCAGCACAGAGCACCGCGGGATTAGGAAGTGAGCGGCTAGGGCATGCTCAGCCTGCGGCCGCTGTGACCCCACCGAGTTGCCCTGCACATGGGGCGAGTCTGTCCCCACGTACAAGAACAGCCTGTAGCGCCGACCCACCCGCAGCCCGTCCCTGTGCTGCAGCTCCGGGGGGTTTGGGGCGGGGCAGGGCACGGCCCACGCAACAGCTAGGCAAAGGGGCCAGGGGACACGGGAGCCCTCGAGGAATGGGGGCCGCCAGCCACCCCAGGAGAGGGGGCCGGTGGGTGGCAGCTCTGCCTCTCAGGCGTGGGGTCTCGGCGCAGCACTGGCGGCCTAGCCGGGTGCCCTGCAGCCTCTCCCACCTTCACCTGGCTCAGGACGCTGGACAAACAAGCAATTTTGTCCTCCCGCAAATCCCCGCCCTGGCCCTACCTTCTTCATGGCCGTACCATGCATGCTGGTGTCACCCCCTCCCTCCAGCACTTGCGCCACCATGCAGCTGATCAGCACAAGCCTGGGAGGGAGGGGGAATGCAGTGTGCTTGGGGAAGAGGCGGGGCCAGGGTGAGGATTTGGGGAGGGATCCAGTGGGGCAGTGAGGGGGAGGGGCTGGAGACGGGGATTTGGGGGAGGGATCCAATGGCGGAAGGAGGGGGCGGAGTTGGGGGGGGCATGAGCCCCTCTGGGCTCCACCTGTGCACCGGAGCGGAGGGCAAAATTGCTTGTTTGTTCCGCGTCCCAACCGAACATCGGGCGGGATGTGGGACAAACAAGCAAATATTGGGACAGTCCCGATAAAATCGGGACGTCTGGTCACCCTAGCTCCACCTGGCAGAAGGGTTACATTTTTGGGGGCTTGTCTGGGGTACCTGGGTCAGTACCCCTTGAGTGATCCATTAAATTGGGGAAACCATTTTGCTATATTTTGGGGAAAATTTCAGTTTGTACAATGGCTGTACACATATTAGAAGATTGGTGCAAGGGGATGAATATTAACCCTAAGAACTGTCTTCTGGTGACAGGGATACCAGAGGCGCTCGATGAGGGATCAATATAATCTATTTTAAGGGCAGCCACTGAGTGCCCGAGTAAGTGCAAAATGTGTTGTTCTAGGAGCAGCAACAATCTGTATGCTATGTATAACCTGTATGCTCAAAAGATCTGTTACACTCTCCCTCCCCCCCATTTTTGTTTCCTCTCCCTCTTTGAATACTTGTGAAGTGGCTTTCCCCCTCCCCCTCCCTCCTGGAATGCTTGTGGAATGAATGGGCTGCTTGAACAGCAGGAAGATCAGAAGAGCTCCCAGGTAGACAAAGTGTCTGGAACTCTAATTAGGCAGCGATCACATACCCAATGCAAGGACACTGCATGGACACTGCCTGAGGTGGAGTGTGACCAACCAGATGTGGCCAAGTTATCTCTAGTTGCAGGCCATGAGGAGCAAGTCCTTAAAAGGGGAAGGGGACATGTGCTCAGGAGTGCACTCACAAGATTGTACCTCCCATAAAGGCCCTTCGTCCGGATCACCTGGGCTGTGGTTTGCCGCGTTGCATTCCATTGTGCCTCGGGATGACTTACCTTCATTGCACCGTCCATCGCTGCGCTGTGGGACACTTATCTTGAAGGATCCTGACATCTCCAGTGCCGTGGCGGTCCTGGGAGTGTGAGTATGCGAGTGTGAGTGTGACATCCCTCCCCCTTTCTTTAGAGCTTAGCTATCAGTATAATAAACATGCTACTTTCTGCCAAACTCTGGTGGGTCATTAGTCCTCCCTAAGCATACTAGCTGGCCCAATTTCAGGTAACATTACTGGTGGAGAATGCAGGCAGATTTGACCCAAGAGTAGTGGTTCCCTGGTGCCCCCTGGTGCTCTCTTGAGCGGGTCCAGCTCGAGCCTGTGTGAAAAAGTGGTAGGCTAGCAACCCACTGCAGGGAGAAAAAGGATGCTGCTACTAAGTATGCCACTGTGGGGCAAGGGGAAGGAAAAGGCGAAGCAGCCTGAGTGAGAAGACACGCCCCCTTGGGGAGTGGCGCCACCACCCCGAGTGTTGTTAGAATGGCTCCAAAAGAAAGGGGCAGACCCCTGGATGCCATGGGCGGTTCCCCCTGGGAGTACAATTCATGAATTGGAAAAGGAACGGGATATGTGGAAGGTGCGGGCTTTGACTGCTAGCGCCCAGGCGTCTTCCCTCTCTGTAGCCGCAACACAGGTGGCAGCAGCAGAGGAGGAGCAGGAGCAGGTGGAAGTAAAGAATGCTGCTCTGAGTCAGGCAGTTACCTGCCTAAAGGATCTGGTCCTGGAGGGGTCCGCCTGGGAGAACAGGGTCCGGGGGGCTTATTCAGCTCAGGTTGCCGCCGTTGGGGTGGAAGCCCAGGGGGGTGCAGGACCATATGATGATTGGGACAGGGATATCTGGTATGATCCGGATCCCCTGGATCCAGACCCCGGATGGCTGGACCCCAGACACTGTGTTGCAGCGGTCCGGAGGGTGGTCTGAAACTGTGGGCCTGCATCCGCAGGGGGCAGAGCAGCCCCAAGTACTGGACACACTGTGGCAGAGACCGAGTTGACCCCCGCACATGCAATAGAGTTAGCAAAAACCCTGGGTGGCATAGTGTCAAGGCTGCTTCCCCACTCTGAACTTTAGGGTACAGATGTGGGGGCCTGCATGAAAACTTCTAAGCTTAACTACCAGCTTAGATCTGGTCCGCTGCCACCACTCTCGATGCTAATTCCCTTCCCTGGGTAGCCTTGAGAGACTCTTCACCAACTCCCTGGTGAATACAGATCCAAACCCCTTGGATCTTAAAACAAGGAAAATCAATCAGGTTCTTAAAAAGAAGGCTTTTAATTAAAGAAAAAGGTAAAAATCATCTCTGTAAAATCAGGATGGAAAATAACTTTACAGGGTAATCAAACAAAGAGCCCAGAGGACCCCCCTCTAGCCTTAGGTTCAAAGTTACAGCAAACAGAGGTAAACACCCTAGTAAAAGGTACATTTACAAGTTGAGAAAACAAAGGTAAACTAACATGCCTTGCCTGGCTGTTTACTTACAAGTTTGAAATATGAGAGACTTGTTCAGAAAGATTTGGAGAACCTGGATTGATGTCTGGTCCCTCTCAGTCCCAAGAGCGAACAACCCCCAAAACAAAGAGCACGAACAAAAGCCTTCCCCTCCCCCCCCCCCCCCCCAGATTTGAAAGTATCTTGTCCCCTTATTGGTCCTTTGGGTCAGGTGTCAGCCAGGTTACCTGAGCTTCTTAACCCTTTACAGGTAAAAGGATTTTGGAGTCTCTGGTCAGGAGGGATTTTATAGTACTGTACACAGGAGAGCTGTTACCCTTCCCTTTATAGTTATGACACGCCCCCCCAAATCACAGATAGTGTTGGACAGCCGGTTCCACGCTGGCTGTGATTTCTTCCTGGAGCTCTAGGAGAAAACAGAGTTAATAAGACACGTGCATCTTTAGATATACTACTGATTATATCAAAACTAACAATATGTTCCACATTCCAAGAACAATTTTTAACCAGTTGATTCTGTGAAACTTTCCTGGGAGAGTGCATCAGCCACTTTGTTAGAAGCCCCTGAAATGTGTTGTATTTCATAATCAAAATCTTGGAGAGCTAAACTCCACCGAAGAAGTTTTTTTGTTATTCCCCTTGGCGGTATGAAACCACTGTAGCGCAGCATGGTCTGTTTGTAGTTGGAAACGCCGTCCCCAAACATATGGGCATAGCTTTTCCAGCGCGTACACAATGGCATAGCATTCCTTTTCGCTGATTGACCAGTGGCTTTCCCTCTCAGACAGTTTCTTGCTGAGAAACACGACAGGATTGAATTCTTGATCCGGTCCTTCCTGCATTAAAACTGCTCCCATGCCCCGCTTGGACGCATCTGTGGTTACTAGGAACGGTTTGTCAAAGTCTGGGGCCCTTAGCACAGGGTCAGACATGAGTGTTGCCTTAAGCTGGTTAAAGGCCTTTTGACACTCATCAGTCCACTGAACTGCATTTGGCTGTTTCTTTCTGGTTAGGTTTGTCAGCGGGGCGGCCATTTGGCTGTAGTGTGGTACAAATCGCCTATAATATCTGGCCAAGCCTAAGAAGGATTGGACCTGTTTCTTTGACTTTGGAACTGGCCACTTTTGGATAGCATCCACTTTGGCCTGTAGGGGATTTATAGTTCCTTGATCCACCTGGTGCCCCAGGTAAGTCACTCTGTTTTGGCCTATTTGACACTTTTTAGCCTTAACAGTTAGTCCTGCCTGCCGGATGCGCTCGAAGACTTTTTCCAGGTGCTCCAGGTGTTCTGTCCATGAATCAGAAAAAATGGCCACATCATTGAGGTAGGCAACTGCAGATTCTCCCAATCCCGCTAGGAGACCCTCTACAAGTCTTTGGAAGGTGGCGGGTGCTTTTCGCAACCCAAAAGGGAGTACATTGAATTCATACACCCCTGCCTGGGTGATGAAGGCTGACCTTTCCTTAGCGGGTTCATCTAGTGGTAGTTGCCAGTACCCTTTGGTTAAGTCTAAAGTAGAGATGAATTGGGCATGTCCCAATTTCTCCAATAGCTCATCTGTGCGTGGCATTGGATAGTTGTCAGGATGAGTTACAGCATTTAGCTTACGGTAGTCCACGCAAAAGCGTATTTCCCCATCTGGTTTGGGAACTAGAATCACTGGAGACGCCCATGCACTGTTAGAGGGGTGGATTATACCCATCTGTAGCATGTCCTGGATCTCCCTTTTTATAGCAGTTTGGGCATGAGGTGACTCCCGGTAGGGTGGGGTTCTAATTGGGTGAGCATTACCCAATTGGGTGCTCACCCAATTAGAACCCCACCCTACCGGGAGTCACCTCATGCCCAAACTGCTCTAAAAAGGGAGATCCAGGACATGCTACAGATGGGTATAATCCGCCCCTGGATTATACCCATCTGTAGCATGGGTAGGGTGGGGTTCTAATTGGGTGTGTCAATGGAGTGGTATGCCCGTTCGGTCCGTCCTGGAGTGGCTGCGAAAATTGGTGCAAAGCTTGTGCACAGCTCCTTGATCTGCTGTTGCTGCAGATGTCCACGGGTCGCGGAGAGGTTCACCTCTTCCACGCCACCATCCCTTTTTCCTTCGTAGTAGACACCTTCAGGCCACTCCGCGTCATCTGTTTCCTTGGCTGTAAACTGGCAAACGTTTAATTCTCTGGAATAAAAGGGCTTAAGAGAATTAACATGGTATACCTTAGCCTTTATGTTGGAGGTGGGAGAGGCAATGAGATAGTTAACAGTTCCTAGGCGCTCCTGGACCGTGAATGGTCCTTCCCACGACGCTTCCATTTTATGGGCCTGGAGCACCCTTAAGACCATGACTCAGTCTCCTACTTTGAAGGACCGTTCTCTGGAATGTTTATCATACCAGGCCTTTTGCTCTTCCTGAGCATCCTTTAGGTTTTCTTTAGCAAGGGCTAAAGAGTGTCGGAGGGTGCTTTGTAGGTTGCTTACAAAGTCTAGAATGTTAGTTCCTGGAGAAGGCGTAAACCCCTCCCATTGCTGCTTCACCAACTGTAATGGCCCCTTAACCTCACGGCCATACACAAGTTCAAATGATGAAAACCCTAAACTGGGATGTGGTACAGCCCTGTAGGCAAAAAGCAACTGCTGCAATACTAGGTCCCAATCATTGGAGTGTTCATTTACGAATTTACTTATCATGGCCCCCAAAGTTCCATTAAACCTCTCCACCAGGCCATTGGTTTGATGGTGGTAAGGGGTGGCAACCAAGTGATGCACCCCATGAGCTTCCCACAGGTTTTTCATGGTCCCTGCCAGGAAATTAGTTCCCGAATCTGTAAGGATGTCAGAGGGCCAACCTACCCTGGCAAAAATGTCTGTTAATGCCTGGCACACACTTTTAGTCCTGGTGTTGCTTAAGGGTACTGCTTCCGGCCATCGGGTAGCAAAATCCATGAAAGTCAGTATGTACTGCTTTCCTCTGGGTGTCTTCTTTGGGAAAGGACCCAGAATATCCACAGCTACTTGCTGAAATGGGACCTCAATTATGGGTAGTGGCTGGAGAGGGGCTTTAACCTAGTCTTGGGGCTTTCCCACTCGTTGGCACACCTCACAAGACCGGACATAATTAGCAATGTCCTTGCCCATTCCCTCCCAGCGGAAGGACTTCCCCAACCGGTCTTTGGTTCTGTTCACCCCAGAATGGCCACTGGGATGATCATGCGCTAAGCTCAAGAGATTTACCCGATACTTAGTGGGAACTACCAACTGTCTTTGAGGATGCCAGTCTTCCTGGTGCCCACCAGAAAGAGTCTCCTTGTATAAAAGTCCTTGTTCTACAAGAAACCGGGATCGGTTAGAAGAACTGAGAGGCGGTGGGGTACTCCATGCCGCCGCCCAAGGTTTGTGAAGGCTGTCATCTGCTTCCTGCTCGGCCTGGAACTGTTCCCTTGATGCTGGAGACATCAGTTCCTCCTTGGACTGTGACTGGGGCTTGGTCCCTCTGGAAGGATGCAGGTGTTGGGGCTGTTTCCATTGACTGTGAACTGCTGTCCGCTGGTGCACTATGTGGTATTTCAGGCTCTGGCTGAGCCTCTTGGGTAGGGTTATCTGCTGCTTCTGCCAGTTCAGGCTCGCTGGTGCCCTCTGGCGTTGAAGTGGTAGACAGGTTTGCAAGCGCTGGACTCAGTGCTGGCAATGGTTCTGGTACTGGTTGCGTTGCCAGTTCCGGTTCTGGGACTGGCTTTGGCTGGGTCTCTGGGATTGGATCCACTACAGCTGTTGCAGTCGTTGGCAGGGGATCCAGTTCCACCACCTTTGTTTGGGTCTCTGGTAACACAGACGGGGCCCTGGTGGACGGCTCAGGACCAGGGATGGGGGTGAAAGCTTGCTTAGCTTGGCTGTGGGTGACTATTCCCACCCTCTTGGCTAGCTTCACATGGCTGGCCAAGTCTTCCCCCAGCAGCATGGGGATGGGATAATTGTCATAGATTGCAAAAGTCCACATTCCTGACCAGCCCTTGTTCTGAACATGCAACTTGGCTGTAGGCAAGGTTACAGACTGTGACATGAAGGGTTGAATTGTCACTGGAACCTCCAGGTTGATGAGTTTGGGGTCCACTAGGGATTGGTGGATAGTTGACACTTGTGCCGCAGTGTCCCTCCAAGCGATAACCTTCTTTCCGCCCACTCTCAAGGTTTCCCTTCACTCCGAAGGTATGAGAGAGGCATCTGGGTCTGGGGATATTTGGTATGATTGTGGTGTAATGAACTGTAATCGGTTGGGGTTCTTGGGGCAGTGAGCCTTTATATGTCCCAGTTCATTACATTTAAAACATCGCCCTGCTAAGGTATCACCGGGGCGATGTTGGTTGGTGGAGACTGGTGTGGTGGGGTGAGAAGGCGTCAGGGGTTTCCCTTGGGATGTAGGTGGGGCCTTGGGTTGTCCCCAGTGGTAAGGTTTTGTTTCGGGTTGCCCCTTCTGATATTCACTCCAACTGCTACTAGTTTTTTTCTTTTCTGCCACCTCCACCCATTTGGCTCCAATCTCCCCCGCCTTGGTTACAGTTTTGGGCTTCCCATCTAGGATGTACCTTTCTATTTCCTCAGGAACACCCTCTAAAAACTGCTCCATTTTTACTAGGGAAACCAGATCTTCTAGAGATTTAACATTTGCTCCTAGTACCCAGGCATCACAATTTTTGTCAATGTGGTAGGCATGTCGGGTAAATGACACATCTGGTTTCCACCTTTGGGATCTGAACTGCCGATGGGCATGCTTGGGTTTTAGCCCCATTCCGAGTCTGGCCTTGTTTTTAAAAAATTCATAACTGTTCATGTGTTCCTTAGGCATTTCAGACGCCACCTCTGCTAAGGGTCTACTGAGCTGCGGCCTCAGCTCTACCATGTACTGGTCTGTAGTGATGCTGTATCCAAGGCAGGCCCTTTCAAAATTTTCTAAGAAGGCCTCAGTATCATCGCCTGCCTTGTAGGTGGGGAATTTTCTGGGATGGGAAGTGGTACCTGGAGAGGGGTTGCTAGGATTGGCTGGTATATCCAGCCTAGCCCTTGCTAATTTCAGTTCATGCTTCCTCTCTTTTTCCCTCTCCTCCATCTCTTTTTCTTTCAGCTCCATAGCTCTCTTGTGGGCCTCCTCTTTGGCTTTCTTTTCAGCTTCTTGCTCGAGATTTTTTAATTGAAGCAGTCTCTGATTTTTTTTTCATTTTCTTCTGCTTCTAGTCTGGCCAGTTCTAGTTTGTTAGCTACTTCTTTGGTAGTCATTTTCCTGTTTTCTTGTGCTGGGCCATACCCCTCTGCAGTTGATTGAAACTGGGATGCACTCAGCTCAGGCTGCTGCTGAGGTAACAGAGACTTTCTAACTAACTATCCCTGAGAGGTAGAAAGAAAAAAAAAAAAAAAACAATTCAGCTTGTAAATTCCTTTTACCAGCTGTTTGCTCACTGATTGAACCCTTCTCTTAACAAAGACCCTTGTTAAAAAAAACTTAACACCTCTGCCTTCAGGCAAGGAGAGATAAGATATGCATCTACCTTCAGCTCTGCTTTCCAAGCAGCTAGAAAGGAGAAAAAAAAAATCTCACTGGCTTTTGGTTTAAAATGATCCCACTGCTACCACCATGTCAAGGCTGCTTCCCCACTCTGAACTTTAGGGTACAGATGTGGGGGCCTGCATGAAAACTTCTAAGCTTAACTACCAGCTTAGATCTGGTCCGCTGCCACCACTCTCGATGCTAATTCCCTTCCCTGGGTAGCCTTGAGAGACTCTTCACCAATTCCCTGGTGAATACAGATCCAACCCCCTTGGATCTTAAAACAAGGAGAAATTAACCATCCCCCTTCCTCCCTTCCACCAACTCCTGGTGGATCAAGATCCAACCCCCTTGGATCTAAAAACAAGGAAAATCAATCAGGTTCTTAAAAAGAAGGCTTTTAATTAAAGAAAAAGGTAAAAATCATCTCTGTAAAATCAGGATGGAAAATAACTTTACAGGGTAATCAAACTTAAAGAGCCCAGAGGACCCCCCTCTAGCCTTAGGTTCCAAGTTACAGCAAACAGAAGTAAACACCCTAGTAAAAGGTACATTTACAAGTTGAGAAAACAAAGATAAACTAACACGCCTTGCCTGGCTGTTTACTTACAAGTTTGAAATATGAGATACTTGTTCAGAAAGATTTGGAGAACCTGGATTGATGTCTGGTCCCTCAGTCCCAAGAGCCAACAATCCCCAAAACAAAAAGCACAAACAATCCCCTTATTGGTCCTTTGGGTCAGGTATCAGCCAGGTTACCTGAGCTTCTTAACCCTTTACAGGTAAAAGGATTTTGGAGTGTCTGGCCAGGAGGGATTTTATAGTACTGTACACAGGAGAGCTGTTACCCTTCCCTTTATAGTTATGACACATAGATAATACCCCAGAGGGAAAATGGGTACACCATGGACAACTCAAACAAGCAGGGTCTGCCGTGGTGAGAGCACTGTGCTAATTTGTTTCTAAGCTTCTATCTTTCAGCCTCTGAACCGGAACATCAGGAGAGCTGGTACCAGCTGAAGAGTTACAGAAAAACCATGGTTATAGTGTTGTGACAAAGTCTGTGTTCAGTGTTGTATGTTCTGTGTTCCATGTTCTGTGTCTGTCTCTGGTGGGTGTTCTGTGCTAGCATTGGGTCCAGAGAGAAAGAGAGAGAGAGAGGATAATGTTTTCATTCCTCAGCTAACAGAGAGCCGAGAAGCTAGACAGGGTAAAATGCCTTTTCCTCTTTCTACTTCCCCCATCTCCAACCAAATTATCAATTACATCCACCTCTGTCCAAAAGACTTTGGTCCTTGTAAAGGGGTTTGTTAGGGTCGCCCCTCTCTGGGGCGGCTGGGAGCCAGGCCGCCTCACTACTGAGGTCCGCTGAGGCAGGGAACTAGCCGGGTAAGGCAGGAAATGGTCAAGGGCTCAGGCCCTCAGGTAGGGGCTGAGCAAATAGTTCTAGAACAAGCCCGGGCCCTGGGGCAGGGCAGCAAACAAACAGGGGCTCAGACCAGTGGCGTAGCCAGGTTCTAACATCAGGGGAAGCGAACACAAAAAAAGGCGCCACCCGCTGCCGTATCAAATTACTAGTTACATACTTTTAAATTTGTTATACATATTTTGTACTTAAAATAAAAACACAAGAATGATATTGCTTTATAAGTATGTGTGTTATTTTGCATTTAAAATATAAAAAGGTTTACAGGATTGTATATAAAATCAAAACAATACGTTATTTACTTATTTTATAGTTCAAAGACAAGATCAAAACAATACGATCATCTATGAAGCACTACAACAGCCTCTTTCGTCTAAGCTTCATTCTAGCAAAGTTATCTATTACTTTATTATAATTTACTTCAGTAGCCAATTGTCTTTCAATGGAGAGCAAACCTAACCCAGACAATCCATCTTGTAGCAAGAAGAAAAAACGATTCCTGAACTTGTGTGGGGCAAAGGGAAGGAGAATGCTTCTAACCTTTTATCTAGTGAGTCTAGATAGTCTAGTGAGTTTGCCTGAAAGGGGATTGTGTAGGAATCCGCCTGATGGGCCAAAGGTGATCCTGGATGTAAGCAAGACCCAGAAAAAGTCTGTTGCTGCTCAGGAAAGTGTTCCTTTAGAGCAAGCCCTAGGTAAAGAGGGTAAGGGAAGAATTTCTGTGAGGGTGAATTGTTGCTTAGAGAAGCTCCTAAGGGAAGGAATCCTCATGGTGATCTGTACAAGACGTTTGCTGCAACTGAAGGGTGCGAAAGTGATTTAATCAGGGAAGTTTTAGTTCCTAATAGCCAGAAATTTTCTGTTGTGAATGGATCCACTGACTTTCCTTTTGAAAGATCCAGTGTGGGTAGCTTTAAGAAGGTCTCAGATGGAGTAAAAGCTGTTAAAGTTGAGCAGCCGTATACCCAAGTGGCTGTGTGTGACCAGCCAGGTTGTTGGGAAGACAATGGTGTTGGAACAGGAATGTCTCCATGCTAATTCTTTAAGTGAGCAATCTGTGCTTCAGGGTCTGAGGACAGATTTGGTTACTGGGGTTTCAAAGCAGAACAGTTTTATGGCTGAATGCTTGAGGATGCAGAGGAGAGCAAGCAAACTCTCACCCTCAGACTCTTTGAATTGGTGTGGTATCTCTTTAAGACAGAGTCCAGCCTTGGAAAGGATAGCAGTTAAGGATATGAAAACTGGTGGACTGACTCCTGTCTGTGGGTATGTCTACACTACGAAATTAGGTCGAATTTATAGAAGCCGGTTTTATAGAAATTGGTTGTATACAGCCAATTGTGTGTGTCCCCACATACAATGCTCTAAGTGCTCTAGTCGGCGGACCGCGTCCACAGTACTGAGGCTAGCGTCGACTTCCGGAGCACTGCACTATGGGTAGCTATCCCACAGTTTCCGCAGTCTCCGCCGCCCATTAGAATTCTGGGTTGAGATCCCAATGCCTGAATGATGCAAAACAGTGTCGCGGGGGGTTCTGGGTACATGTCGTCAGGCCCCCTCCCCCTCCGTCAGAGCACCAGCAGACAATAGATTCGTGCCTTTTTACCTGGGTTACCTGTGCAGACAACATACCACGGCAAGCATGGAGCCCGCTCAGATCAGCTCACTGTCACCATATGTCATCTGGGTGCCGGCAGACATGGTACTGCATTGCTACACAGCAGCAGCAGCTAACTACCTTTTGGCGGTAGACGGTGCACCATGACTGGCAGCCGTAGGGCTGCATTGCATCAGCCCCTTGCCTTTTGGTAGAAGATGGTATATTACGATTGGTATCCGTCATCATCGTACTGCAGTGGCTGTCATAGAATCATAGAATCTCAGAGTTGGAAGGGACCTCAAGAGGTCATCTAGTCCAACCCCCTGCTCAAAGCAGGACCAATTCCCAGCTAAATCATCCCAGCCAGGGCTTTGTCAAGCCGGGCCTTAAAGACCTCCAAGGAAGGAGACTCCACCACCTCCCTAGGTAACGCATTCCAGTGTTTCACCACCCTCCTAGTGAAATAGTTTTTCCTGATATCCAACCTGGACCTCCCCCACTGCAACTTGAGACCATTGCTCCTTGTTCTGTCGTCTGCCACCACTGAGAACAGCCGAGCTCCATCCTCTTTGGAACCCCCCCTTCAGGTAGTTGAAGGCTGCTATCAAATCCCCCCTCATTCTTCTCTTCTGGAGACTAAACAATCCCAGTTCCCTCAGCCTCTCCTCATAAGTCATGTGCTCCAGACCCCTAATCATTTTTGTTGCCCTCCGCTGGACTCTTTCCAATTTTTCCACATCCTTCTTGTAGTGTGGGGACCAAAACTGGACACAGTATTCCAGATGAGGCCTCACCAATGTCGAATAAAGGGGAACAATCACGTTCCTCGATCTGCTGGCAATGCCCCTACTTATACAGCCCAAAATGCCGTTAGCCTTCTTGGCAACAAGAGCACACTGTTGACTCATATCCAGCTTCTCGTCCACTGTGACCCCTAGGTCCTTTTCTGCAGAACTGCTACCTAGCCATTCGGTCCCTAGTCTGTAGCAGTGCATGGGATTCTTCCGTCCTAAGTGCAGGACTCTGCACTTGTCCTTGTTGAACCTCATCAGGTTTTTTTCGGCCCAATCCTCTAATTTGTCTAGGTCCCTCTGTATCCGATCCCTACCCTCTAGTGTGTCTAGTTTAGAGTCATCTGCAAACTTGCTGAGAGTGCAGTCCACACCATCCTCCAGATCATTAATAAAGATATTAAACAAAACCGGCCCCAGGACCGACCCTTGGGGCACTCCGCTTGAAACCGGCTGCCAACTAGACATGGAGCCATTGATCACTACCCTTTGAGCCCGATGATCTAGCCAGCTTTCTATCCACCTTACAGTCCATTCATCCAGCCCATACTTCTTTAACTTGGCGGCAAGAATACTGTGGGAGACCGTATCAAAAGCTTTGCTAAAGTCAAGGAATAACATCCACTGCTTTCCCCTCATCCATGGAGTCAGTTATCTCATCATAGAAGGCAATTAGGTTAGTCAGGCACGACTTCCCCTTGGTGAATCCATGCTGACTGTTCCTCTCCTCTAAATGTTTCATAATTGATTCCTTGAGGACCTGCTCCATGATTTTTCCAGGGACTGAGGTGAGGCTGACTGGCCTGTAGTTCCCCGGATCCTCCTTCTTCCCTTTTTTAAAGATGGGCACTACATTAGCCTTTTTCCAGTCATCCGGGACCTCCCCCGATCGCCATGAGTTTTCAAAAATAATGGCTAATGGCTCTGCAATCTCACCTGCCAACTCCTTTAGCACCCTCGGATGCAGCACATCCAGCCCCATGGACTTGTGCACGTCCAGTTTTTCTAAATAGTCCCGAACCACTTCTTTCTCCACAGAGGGCTGGTCACCTTCTCCCCATGCTGTACTGCCCAGTGCAGCAATCTGGGAGCTGACCTTGTTTGTGAAGACAGAGGCAAAAAAATCATTGAGTACATTAGCTTTTTCCACATCGTCGGTCACTAGGTTGCCTCCCTTATTCAGTAAGGGGCCCACACTTTCCTTGATTTTCTTTTTGTTGCTAACATACCTGAAGAAACCCTTCTTGTTACTCTTAACATCTCTTGCTAACTGCAACTCCAAGTGTGATTTGGCCTTCCTGATTTCACTCCTGCACGCCTGAGCAATATTTTTATACTCCTCCCTGGTCATTTGTCCATTCTTTTTTGCGTTTAAGATCAGCAAGGATTTCACTGTTTAGCCAAGCTGGTCGCCTGCCATATTTACTATTCTTTCTACACATCGGGATAGTTTGTTCCTGCAACCTCAATAAGGATTCTTTAAAATACAGCCAGCTCTCCTGGACCCCTTTGCCCTTCATGTTATTCTCCCAGGGGATCCTGCCCATCTGTTCCCTGAGGGAGTCAAAGTCTGCTTTTCTGAAGTCCAGGGTCCGTATTCTGCTGCTCTCATTTCTTCCTTGTGTCAGGATCCTGAACTCGACCATCTCATGGTCACTGCCTCCCAGGTTCCCATCCACTTTTGCTTCCCCTACTAGTTCTTCCCTGTTCGTGAGCAGCAGGTCAAGAAAAGCTTTGCCCCTAGTTGGTTCCTCCAGCACTTGCACCAGGAAATTGTCCCCTACACTTTCCAAAAATTTCCTGGATTGCCTGTGCACCGCTGTATTGCTCTCCCAGCAGATATCAGGGTGATTAAAGTCTCCCATGAGAACCAGGGCCTGCGATCTAGCAACTTCTGCTAGTTGCCAGAAGAAAGCCTCATCCACCTCATCCCCCTGGTCTGGTGGTCTATAGCAGACTCCAACCACGACATCACCCTTGTTGCTCACGCTTCTCAACTTTATCCAGAGACTCTCAGGTTTTTCTGCAGTTTCATACCGGAGCTCTGAGCAGTCATACTCCTCTCTTATATACAACGCACCTTTTCTGCCCCACCTTTTCTGCCCTGCCTGTCCTTCCTGAACAGTTTATATCCATCCATGACAGTACTCCAGTCATGTGAGTTATCCCACCAAGTCTCTGTTATTCCAATCACATCATAGTTCCCTGACTGTGCCAGGACTTCCAGTTCTCCCTGCTTGTTTCCCAGGCTTCTTGCATTTGTGTATAGGCACTTATGCTGAGAAAGAGGGACGATCGATGAGTTATCTTGAGACAGGAGTCCTCCCCTCTTGCGCTCTCCTGCTTGTGCTTCCTCCCAGGATCCCATTTCCCCACTTACCTCAGGGCTTTGGTCTCCTTCCCCCGGTGAACCTAGTTTAAAGCCCTCCTCACTAGGTTAGCCAGCCTGCTGGCGAAGATGCTCTTCCCTCTCTTCGTTAGGTGGAGCCCATCTCTGCCTAGCACTCCTCCTTCTTGGAATGCCATCCCATGGTCGAAGAATCCAAAGCCTTCTCTCCGACACCACCTGCGTAGCCATTCGTTGACTTCCACGATTCGACGGTCTCTACCCCGGCCTTTTCCTTGCACAGGGAGGATGGACGAGAACACCACTTGCGCCTCAAACTCCTTTATCCTTCTTCCCAGAGCCACGTAGTCTGCAGTGATCCGCTCAAGATCATTCTTGGCAGTATCATTGGTGCCCACGTGGAGAAGCAGGAAGGGGTAGCGATCCGAGGGCTTGATGAGTCTCGGCAGTCTCTCAGTCACATTGTGTATCCTAGCTCCTGGCAAGCAACAGACCTCTCGGTTTTCCCGGTCGGGTCGGCAGATAGATGACTCAGTCCCCCTGAGGAGGGAATCCCCGACCACCACCACCCTCCTCCTCCTCTTGGGAGTGGTGGTCGTGGAACCCCCATCCCTAGGACAGTGCATCTTTTGCCTTCCAATCGGTGGAGTCTCCTTCTGCTCCCTTCCCTCAGATGGGTCATCTAGTCCACTGTCCGCAGTAGTACCTGTAGAGAGAACATGGAAACGATTGCTCACCTGTCTCCATTGCTGGTGCATGGACGCTCCTCTTTCTCCTTCTGGAGGTCACATGCTGCCAAACCTCCTCACAATCCTTCTGTCCCTGCTGCGCCTGCTCTGAATCTTCAGAACATTGTGGCCGTAGAAGCATCTCCTGACATCTGTCCAGGAAAACTTCATTTTCCCTTATGCAACGCAGAGTCGACACTCGTTTCTCCAGCCCTCGAACCTTCTCTTCCAACATGGAGACCAGCTTGCACTTTGTACAGACAAAGTCGCTTCTGTCCTGTGGAAGAAAGACAAACATGGCACAACCTGTGCAGGTTACAACAGCTGATCGCTCACCTTCCATATCACCGTCCTCTTAAGAGCTTCCTCAACTGTTGCAGGAACTACTCAGAGAAACCTGCAGATGAAAGCCTCAGTGCGCTCTCCCCACGCGAACTCCCAGGCAAACTCCCGCTGTTAGCCTCTGCTGTTTGCCGCTCAGCTGGTTCACTGCTGACTGCCCTTATATACCAGTCAGGCCCACTCAAGGCCCACCTGGAACAAAGCACTCCCAATCATGGGCACCTGGGCAGACATGCTCAGTCCTATTGAACTGTCTTGATGATGATGGCTATGACTCGTAGTATGCTATTTTCTGCCAATCGACCAGTATTTTCTGCTAAGCACCCAGAAGAGGCCGAGGGCAATCTGGGTGCTGGCAGACATGGGGATGGCAGAGGTAGGGCTGCATTGCTACACAGCAGCAGCCCCTTGCCTTTTGGTAGAAGATGGTATATTACGACTGGTATCCATTGTCATCGTACTGCAGTGGCTATCAGTCATGCTGCACCGGCGGCTGTCAGCTTAAGATGTAAAAAATAGATTTGTTCTGTATTCATTAGCTTCCCCCTCCCTCCGTGAAATCAACGGCCTGCTAAACCCAGGGTTTTGAGTTCAATCTTTTGAGGGGGGCTATTCTGTGTGACAGTTGTTTGTGTTTCTCGCTGATGCACAGCCACCTTTCTTGATTTTAATTCCTGTACGCCATGTCATCACTCGCCCCTCCATCCCTCCCCTGGTCCGTCAGATACTAGTTCCGTGCCTTTTTTCAGACCAGGTGCCATAGCTAGCACTGGGATCATGGAGCGCGGTCAGATCACCGCAGCAATTATGAGCACTATGAACACCATGCGCATTGTCCTGGAGTATATGCAGAGCCAGGACATGCCAAAGCAAAACCAGGACCAGCCGATGAGGCGATTGGAGCACGGCAACGAGAGTGATGAGGAAATTGACATGGACATAGACCTCTCACAAGGCACAGGCCCCAGCAATGTGGAAATCATGGTGTTACTAGGGCAGGTTCATGCCGTGGAACGCCGATTCTGGGCCCAGGAAACAAGCCCCGACTGGTGGGACCGCATCATGCTGCAGGTGTGGGACGATTCCCAGTGACTGCAAAACTTTCGCATGTGTAAGGGCACTTCCATGGAACTTTGTGACTTGCTTTCCCCTGCCCTGAAGCGCCAGAATACCAGGATGAGAGCAGCCCTCACAGTTGAGAAGTGAGTGGCGATAGCCTTGTGGAAGCTTGCAACGCCAGACAGCTACTGGTCAGTCGGGAATCAATTTGGAGTGGGCAAATCTACTGTGGGGGCTGCTGTGATCCAAGTTGCCAGGGCCATGAAAGACCTGGTGATATCAAGGGTAGTGACTCTGGGAAATGTGCAGGCCATAGTGGATGGCTTTGCTGCAATGGGATTCCCAAACTGTGGTGGGGCCATAGACGGAACCCATATCCTTATCTTGGCACCGGAGCACCAAGCCACCGAGTACATAAACCACAAGGGGTACTTTTCAATGCTGCTGTAAGCCCTGGTGGATCACAAGGGACGTTTCACCAACATCAACGTGGGATGGCCAGGAAAGGTACATGATGCCCGCATCTTCAGGCACTCTGCTCTGTTTCAAAAGCTGGAGGAAGGGACTTTCTTCCCGGACCGGAAAGTAACCATTGGGGATGTTGAGATGCCTATCATGATCCTTGGGGACCCAGCCTACCCCTTAATGCCATGGCTCATGAAGCCGTACACAGGCAGCCTGGACAGTAGTCAGGACCTGTTCAACTACAGGCTGAGCAAGTGCTGAATGGTGGTGGAATGTGCATTTGGACGTTTAAAAGTGCGCTGGCGCAGCTTACTGACTTGCTCAGACCTCAGCAAAAAGAATATCCCCATTGTTACTGCTGCTTGCTGTGCACTCCACAATATCGGTGAGAGTAAGGGGGAGACATTTATGGTGGGGTGGGAAGTTGAGGCAAATCACCTGGCCACTGATTATGCGCAGCCAGACACCAGGGCCATTAGAGGAGCACAGCAGGGCGTGGTGCGCATCAGAGAAGCTTTGAAAACGAGTTTTGTGACCGGACAGGTTACGGTGTGAAACTTCTGTTTGTTTCTCCTTGATGAGCCCTCTGCCCCCCCCCCACCCGGTTCACTCTACTTCCCTGTAAACCAACCACCCCACCCTCCCCTCCCCCCTTCGAGCACTGCTTGCAGAGGCAATAAAGTCATTGTTACTTCACATTCATGCATTCATCACACAACTAGGGGGATAATTGCCAAGGTAGCCCTGGATGGGTGGGGGAGGAGGGAAGGAAAAGGACACACTGCATTTTAAAACTAACTCTTATTGAAGGCCAGCCTTCTGATGCTTGGGCAATCATCTGGGGTGGAGTGACTGGGTGGCCGGAGGCTCCCCCGCCGTGTTCTTGGGCGTCTGGGTGAGGAGGCTATGGAACTTGGAGGAGGACTGTGGGTTACACAGGGGCTGTAGCAGCAGTCTCTGCTCCTGCTGCCTTTCCTGCAGCTCAACCATACACTGGAGCATATCAGTTTGATGCTCCAGCAGCTGGAGCATCGACTCTTGCCTTCTGTCTGCAAGCTGACGCCACCTATCATCTTCAGCCTGCCACTTGCTCTGTTCATCCCGCGATTCAGCCTGCCACCTCTCCTCTCGTTCATACTGTGCTTTTCTGTAGTCTGACACTGACTGCCTCCACGCATTCTGCTGTGCTCTGTCAGCGTGGGAGGACATCTGGAGCTCCGTGAGCATATCGTCCCGTGTCCTCTGTTTTCTCTTTCTAATCTTCACTAGCCTCTGTGAAGGAGAAACATTTGCAGCTGGTGGAGGAGAAGGGAGAGGTGGTTAAAAAAGACATTTTAGAGAACAATGGGTACACTCTTTCACGTTAAATTTTGCTGTTCACATTACACAGCACGTGTGCTTTCGTTACAAGGTCGCATTTTTCCTCTTATAGTGAGGGCCTGCTGGTTTGGTGTGAGAGATCACTCACGCAGTGCCAGGCAACAGATTTCAGCTTGCAGGCAGCCATGGTAAGCCACAGTCTTTTGGCTTTTTTTAAACCTTCCTAACATGTGGGAATGGTTTCAAACAGCAGCGCCCTCATTTCCCATACCAAGGATGAATTGGGTTGGCCATTTAAAATGGGTTTGCAATGTAAAAGGAGGGGCTGCGGTTTCCGGGTTAACATGCAGCACCAACCCAACTAACCCCCCTCCCTCCCCACACCCAATTCTCTGGGATGATCACTTCACCCCTCTCCCCACCGCGTGGCTAACAGCGGGGAACATTTCTGTTCAGCAGAGCAGGAACGGGCACCTCTGAATGTCCCCTTAATAAAAATCACCCCATTTCAACCAGGTGACCATGAAGGATATCACTCTCCTGAGGATAACGAAGAGCGATAAGGAATGGATGTTGTCTGCATGCCAGCAAACACCGGGACCATATGCTCTAATGCTTTGTTATGCAATGATTCCAGACTACATGCTACTTGCCTGGCGTGGTAAAGTGTCCTACCATGGCGGACGGGATAAGGCAGCCCTCCCCAGAAACCTTTTGCAAAGGCTTTGGAAGTACATGAAGGAGAGCTTTCTGGAGATGTCCCTGGAGGATTTCCACTCCATCCCCATACACGTTAACAGACTTTTCCAGTAGCTGTACTGGCCGCGATTGCCAGGGCAAATTAATCATTAAACACGCTTGCTTTTAAACCATGTGTAATATTTACAAAGGTACACTCACCAGAGGTCCCCTGTGTGCCCTCAGGGTCCGGGAGCACGCCTTGGGTGAGTTCGGGGGTTACTGGTTCCAGGTCCAGGGTGATAAACATATCCTGGCTGTTGGGGAAACCGGTTTCTCTGCTTCCTTGCTGCTGAGAGCTATCTTCCTCATACCCCGAACCCACTTCCCTGTGTGTTTCTCCAGTGAGGGAGTCATAGCACACGGTTGGGGTAGTGGTGGCTGCACCCCCTACAATGGCATGCAGCTCTGCGTAGAAGCGGCAAGTTCGCGGCTCTGCCCTGGACCTTCCGTTTGCTTCTCTGGCTTTGTGGTAGGCTTGCCGTAGCTCCTTGATTTTCACGCGGCACTGCTGTTATAGCCTCTGTCCTTCATGGCCTTGGAGACTTTTTCCTAATATTTTGCCATTTTGTTTACTGCTTCGGAGTTCAGCTAGCACTGATTCATCTCCCCATATGGCGAGCAGATCCTGTACCTCCCATTCGGTCCATGATGGAGCTCTTTTGCAATCCTGGGACTCCATCACGGTTACCTGTGCTGATGAGCTCTGCGTGGTCACCTGTGCTCTCCACGCTGAGCAAACAGGAAATGAAATTCAAACATTCGCAGGCCTTTTCCTGTCTACCTGGTCAGTGCATCTGAGTTGAGAGTGCTGTCCAGAACAGTCACAATGAAGCACTGTGGGATAGCTCCCAGAGGCCAATAACATCGAATTCCGTCCACACTACCCCAATTCCGACCCGCTAAGGCCGATTTTATCGCTAATCCCCTCGTCGGAGATGGAGTAAAGAAACTGGTTTAAAGGGCCCTTTAAGTTGAAAAAAAGGGCTCCGTCGTGTGAACGTGTCCAGGCTTAATTAGATTTAACGCTGCTAAAGTCGACCTAAACTCGTAGTGTAGGCCAGGCCTCAGGTAATGCAAATTACTTGCCTGGCTGGGAGAGGAAGGACTTGCTAGTAACTGTAAGCACAGAGAGCCCACCCAATCAGCCAGTGAATTCTTTTAAGCAAGAGAAATCAGGGTTTGATCCTGCAGGACAAGGAGGAAAGAGAAAACTGAATTTTGCAAAGGGAAGCCACAGGTTAACCCTAAAATGCCCAAACTACAATGGTATTGAGCCAAAGGTGTGGCATGACAAACATGATTGTAAATGGACACTTGCAATGAATTTGTTGTTGTTGCTAATGGTAATTTTTGTAACAATGTGTTGCTATTACCACAAACTGTAAAAATGTACCAGGTGCCTAATCTTTTGAAAAATCCCTTGAACATGTTAAAAGGAATACATAAGAACACACTTTATGTAACAGGCATTGTTATACTAGTGTTTCACAGTTAATGCCTGTAAACATTATTGGAAGTTTTCACAGGGGAAAAGACATTCCAGACCTAATGTGCTGTATGAAAAGGGAAACTGAGGCACACTTCCATATTGCTTTCATGGCTAAATGCCAAGATTCCTGTACTATGAACAACATTAATATCTACATTAATTTGATGTTAACTGGGTTCCAAACATTTGCCAGAGCTTGTATGGATAAAGTAGCTGTTTTCTTTAGCTCTTGGGAAGATCACATGAGTCATACAGGAATCCTGCTGCAAGAGCAGATCCAATCCAAGCCTGAACCAAGAACTTTGCCATTACTGTATGTAATTGATTCCATTTAACCGATTCTAACTCATCTATATCTTTTTCCTTTTATGAATAAACCTTTAGATTCTAGAGGATTGGCTACAGCGTGATTTGTGGGTAAAATCTGATTTGTATGTTGACCTGGGTCTGGGGCTTGGTCCTTTGGGATCAGGAGAACCTTTTTTCTTTTACTGGGGCATTGGTTTTCATAACCATTTGTCCCCATAATGAGTGGCACTGGTGGTGATACTGGGAAACTGGAGTGTCTAAGGGAATTGCTTGTGTGACTTGTGGTTAGCCAGTTGGCTGAGACCAACGTCTTCATTGTCTGGCTGGTTTGGTTTGCCTTAAGAGGTGGAAAAACTCCAGCCTTGGGCTGTAACTGCCCTGTTTTAGCAATTTGTCCTGAATTGGCACTCTCAGTTGGGTCCTGCCAGAACCGCATTGTCTAGGGTTACCATTTGTCCGGATTCCCCCGGACATGTCCGGCTTTTTTGAGTTAAAAATAGCATCCGGGGGGACTTTGTCAATGTCCGGGTTTCCCCCCATGCAGAGCGTGCACGGCTTACAGGGCAGCCGGCCGGATCGTGCCACTCGCACGGGGCTCCAGCAGCCTGAGCCCTTCCTCCACTTCCCCCCTCCTCTCCCCTGCAACTTGAGACCAGTCCCCTCCTCTCTCTCCCTCCCTCCCCCTCCCTGTATTCGCAGATCGCCGGCTGGCTGTTCGCCTCGGCCTCCGGCAGTCTGGAGCTCCGACCCTGCTCCCCTCCCCCTGCTGCTCAGCACGCTGCTCTGCAGCACGGTAAGGGGGCCAGGGGTCAGAGAAGTGGCAGGGAGGTTCTGGAGGGGGTAGTCAAGAGACAGGGAGCAGGGGGAGGGTTGGATGGGTCAGGAGTTCGGGGGGGCTGTCTGGGGGTTGGGGGTGTAAGGTTTTGGGCAGTCAGAGTACAGGTGGGGGGGTCTCAGGAGGGAGCAGTTAGGGGACAAGGCACAGGGAGGCTTAGGTAGGGGCTGGGGCTCTGGAGGGCAGTTAGGAGCAAGGGTCCCAGGAGGGGGCAGTCAGGGGACAGGGAGCAGAGGGGTTTAGATGGGTCAGGAGTTCTGGGGGGGGGGGCTGTCGGGGGGTGAGGGTGTGGATAAGGGTTGGGGCAGTCAGGGGACAGGTAGGGGGTAGGATCCTAGGGGGCCAGTTAGGATGTGGGGAAGGTCTCAGGAGGGGGCAGTCAGGGGACAAGGAGCAGGAAGGCTTAGGTAGGGGGTGGAGTCCTGGGGGGCAGTTAGGGGCAGGGGTCCCAGGAGGGGGAAATCACGGGGACAAGGAGTGGGGGGGAAGGTTGGGGGTTCTGAGGGGGTGGGAAGTGGGAGGGAGTGGAAGGGGCAGGGGCGGGGCTCCTCCCGTCCTCTTTTTTGATTGTTGAAATATGGTAACCCTAGCATTGTCACAACCCCCCTTTAATGCAATCCCAATGCTGCCTCTCCAAGGGAGCTGAGCCCCCAGGATCCCAATGAAAAGGGCTGGGGAGGGGGGGCTGGTTTGCTTTCTGAAAGGCAAATTCTGCACGAAAAAAGCAAGTCCTACTGATGTGTCATTGAATGAAGGAGAAGCCCGGAGCACTAGCTCTGCACTTGGGCACACCTGGAGTGTCAGTGATCAGGCTTGCTGTCCTGGCCCCCAGCCCCCATGCTCAGCTCATGCTGCCTCGCACTCTTCAGGCCAGGGTCACCACCCAGATGGAGGCAGGGGCAGCGCAGCATCTCGCTGTGAGGGGGCCATTGCTTGCACGCCCCCGGTGGGACAGCCCCTCTCATCTCTCCTGGGGGGCTGCTCTGCAATCTGTGGCCACTGGAAGCAGGCAGCACAGAGGAGTGGGGGGAGCATAGTCCCCCGCATGAGAGAGACAATCGGACAGAGGTGGGCAGGGTCTGTTGGGGGTTTGCATGGGGGAGAGGGGGTGGGGGCTGCACTGGAAGACTCCAATGCAGCACCTAACCACGCTGGCTCTGTGCATCATGAGGCCACTTGGGAAAAGGAGGCAGCAAGAAGGAGAGGCTGAGGAGGAGGTGCCCTTCCCCTCCCAGCTGGGTCTGTGAGTCCCTGATCTCACAGTCTCAGCGCTGCAGGCACTCAGCCCCCAAGGTACTGGGCTGCAGTGCAAGCTAGAGGGGCTGATACAGAGAAGTCAGGACCAGTCAGAGCACTTCCCAGGTCATCATGAAAACTCACTCCTGGAAAGCTGGGTGAGGTAATATGGGGCAGTGGGGGTGTAATATATATCAAGGTGGGTGAGGTAAAATATTTTTTATTGGACCAGCTTCTGTTGGTGAGAGACAAGCTTTTGAGCTTTCACGAACAAAAGTTGCTCCAATAAAAGATATTACCTCACCCACCTTGTGGCTCTAATTTCCTGGGAACAACAGGGCTATACCAACACAGCATACAAAAATGCAAGATTCACATGAACAGCACAGAGTGACTATCATCACACCAGGACACTATTTTCACAATTCATCTTAGCATAATGTCATCATCACACCAAGGAAGTAGCACCAGCACAATGAGATAAATATAGCCACATGCGCATGCCAAAAATTCACAGTACAAGCACACTGGGATCCACACAGCAGGATAGTAGTGTCAGTTTAGCTCTCAGTCTTTGAGTCCATCCTCACTAAACCGAGTCCAACGGTTCAGCTAAACACAAGGGTACACTGGCACAATAGGAGGAGTTGCAAGGCACTAATTCCCAGTCCCAGTGCAAGGCAATATGGGATCCAGGCAGCAGGTCCTTAGAACCAGAATTTGTAATTTCATCCCACTCTCCTGTGAGTAGGATGAAATTAGAGAAGTTACAGAAGGCAACTCCCAAGAAACAAGGCACTTGACCAAATGGCTGGGTAGATGTTAAACAACCATCACCAGCCATTGTGTGCAGCAAGTGAATGACAATTAGTAGTTGAATGACCACTATCAGAGAATTACTCAACCCTGGGACTCAGTAATACCCCCCCCCCCTTCCTCCCAACATGATCACAAGACAAGCCCTTCCCTTAGGAGACAATTCAGGTTTCCCCTGATAGGAGAGGGAAAAATCAGGCTACCTTTCCCTGCTCCACAACATGGTGCCTGGACTTGTGTTTGCCAGAGCACATGGACTAAACATAGGGTTACCATATTTTGTGCCTCCAAAAGGAGGACACTCCACGGGGCCCTGACCCCGCCCCCAGCCCCGCCCCCTCCCCCGCCCCAACTCCGCCCCCTCCCCAAAGTCTCCGCCCCCTCCCCTGCTTCCCGCGAACATTTAATTCGCGGGAAGCCTGGGCAGGTAAGGGGGAGTGTGGGGGGAGGAGGTGCGGCCCAGGCTGGCCCCCCCGGCGGCTCCAGCCTGGGTCGGCTCGGGCCCTGGGGTGCCGGCCCTGGCCCCCGGCCGACCACCCCCGGCCCGCCCAGCACTGCCGGCCGGCCCCCGGCGGCCCAGCGCACCCCCCCGGCTCCCGGCCCCGGCGGCCCAGCGCACCCCCCCGGCGTCCCGGCTCCCGGCCCGACCCCCCGGCTCCCGGCCCCGCGGCCCAACGCACCCCCCCCCGGCGGCCCGGCTCCCGGCCCGACCCCCCGGCTCCCGGCCCCGACGGCCCAGCGCACCCCCCCGGCGGCCCGGCTCCCGGCCCGACCCCCCGGCTCCCGGCCCCGCGGCCCAACGCACCCCCCCGGCTCCCGGCCCCGCGGCCCAGCGCACCCCCCCAGCGGCCCGGCTCCCGGCCCGACCCCCCGGCTCCCGGCCCAGCGCACCCTCCCGGCCCCGCGGCCCAGCGCACCCCCGCGGCCGCGGCCGCGGCCCCGGCCCAGCGGCCCAGCGCACCCCCCCGGCGGCCCGGCTCCCGGCCCGACCCCCCGGCTCCCGGCCCCGCGGCCCAATGCACCCCCCCGGCTCCCGGCCCCGCGGCCCAGCGCACCCCCCCCGGCTCCCGGCCCCGCGGCCCAGCGCACCCCCGCGGCCCCGGCCCGGCGGCCCAGCGCACCCCCCCGGCAGCCCGGCTCGACCCCCCAGCCCCGCGGCCCAGCGCACCCCCTCGGCGGCCCGACCCCGCGGCTCCAGCCCGGCTCCCGGCCCGGCTCCCGGCCCGGCACTGCGCCCCTGGACCCCGGCCCGGCACCGCGCGCCCGGCACCGCGACCCCGGCCCAGCCCTCCCTCCCGATTTTCCCGGACATGCCCGGCTTTTGGGGATTTCCCCCCGGACGGGGATTTGAGCCCCCAAAAGCCGGACATGTCCGGGAAAATCCGGACGTATGGTAACCCTACTAAACACATACAATGTTTTCACCCCTCAGCTCACAGAGAGCACAGCAGATGGTTTCAGCCTTCCATCCACACCCCCAAGGCAGAGATTGTAATTTCCCCTGATAGTTTTCCTCTCCTACCCCCCCACCCTTTCCCCACTGCCTCTTCCCTTCCACCCCTCACCCCCTAAGAGGCAGTCACCCAGATGCCAGGGAGGGGGAACCAAGTGCACTACATGGCCACTGTCTCTGAGAGGCAGGCATCTCTTCCTGGGCAGAGCGGGCAAGCAGGGACACCCCACCCCACAGGAGACACACCTCCCCCACACCCCCCATGCCTGTCCTGCTCCAGCTGCCTGGCAGGGGCTGGTACTCTCAGTCTCTCTGTGCTGCAGGTGATGTTTTTGGAGATGCCTCTGGCTGAGCCCCCTGCCCCCCACCATGCAGAGGGCCATCCCACCAGCAGCCAGGTGCTGGCTCTCACAGACACATGGGGGGGTTTCCAGTCCCCTCCCCACCCAAGCCACCCTCACCACAAGAAAGACCCCCTTTGAAATACACTTACCAGCTGCTGCTACTGGCTGCCTTTAGTTGGGTGAGAGGTTAGGAGCTGCTGCTGCAGAGCCAGAGAAAGCACACCTGCCACAGTGCCACAAGGAGCAGGTAGGAGAGGAGGTGGGGCTGCACTTCACCAGTGGGGTCTCCCAGATCAGCCCCTGCTTCAGGAGCAGTTCCCCTCTCTGATTGGCTGGTGGCCAAAAACCAGCTAAACAGCACCCACTCCCCTAGCTACCCTACTGCCCCCACCCCAGCCAAACAGCTGATGGCTCATGGGCCCCCATAAACAGTTGACTGGTGGGGTGGGTGCCCCTGCTCCCTATAGGGGCATGCCCCAACCAACCCCCTTCTTCCCCAAGGCCCCAGCCTCTCCTCCTCCCCAGGAGCCCAGCTTGCTGGAGGCGGAGCTCAGTGCTTTCTCCCGCCTGCTGGGAGGGGGCAGGGTATGCCTGCAGGAGCCCAGCTCTTAATCTTCCCCTACCTAGGCAATCAGCTGTGTTTCCTTCCTACTGGGAGACACACCTGATCCCCCAGGGTATGCTAAGCACCTCTCCGAGTCCTCCCACTGAGCCCAGCATGGGAGGCAGGAGCTTGGTTCTTATCTTCCCCTCCCGTCCCTGTGTGATCAGCTGTGTCTCCCTCCTGCTGGGAGATGCAGCTGATTAGCATGGTAGTGAGAGGGGGCGGGTTATGCAGCAGCAAGCTGGGGAAGCCGGCTTCAGAGTGGCACCCCTGGCACCATGGTAACCCCGCCTAACTAAGGTGCAGTTTTTGAAATATTTGCTGATGGGAAGCAGCTGCTTCCCCTGCACCCCTCCAGCTACGCTACTGGCTCAGACCCTCAGGCAGGGGCTGAGCAAAATAGTTCAGTAACAAGCCCAGACTCCCAGTTCTGGCATCTGGGGCAAGGGGGAGACTACCACCCGTAAGTGGGGTGGCAGGGGGGACACAGGCCTGCCCACTCCACTGCGTCCCAGCCCAGGGCCCTAACAGCAGCAGGCAGCCTGCTGCTGCATCAGTGGGGATCCTGGCTGCAACACACTGACATCGGCTCTGGGTGTGCCGCAGCCAGACTAGGGTCGGCTTCCCCTGGGCTACTTCCTACCTTCCCCTCTAGCAGTACCTGTGTCTGGTCAGTGTCCTCCACAGAATCAAGCACCATGGGCTCCTCAGGGTACTTGGCAAGCAGTAGGCTTGGCAGCTCCTCTGGGTCGCTTCCCTCCAGTAGGCTTAACAGCGTCTCCGGGGTCTGTTCATCCTCAGGCCTTGGCTGGTATGGCCAGTCCTCAGGTCCGTCACAGACTGCAGAAGTCTCCCCAGCAGGAGCTAGGTCCCCAGCATCTGGCTTCTCTGGTGGCCAGGCAGCTTCTGAGTGCTGGGATGCGGCTTTTATACTTCGGTCCTGCGTTTTGACCTTTGGGAGGCGGGCGCAGGCTCCAGTGCCTCTGCCCACTTTGGCATCCAGAGAGGCTTATCCCCCCCTGGGGCGGCTGGGAGCCAGGCCGCCTCACTGCAGCCCCCCCACCCCCTCAAGGCTGGCTCCTGTTCATCGGGGCCAGACCCGTCCATACCTCCCAAGCAGGCCAGAAAGTCTGCATTTGCGTGGTCCTTCCCAGCCCTATGGCGAACCGTAAAGGCATAGGGCTGTAGCGCCAGGTACCACCGCTGTATTTTCATATTATTATCCGGGCCAGCCACTGGAGTGCGGCGTAATCAGTGACCAACGTGAATTGGACTCCGAGGACATAGTAACGTAGGGCGTCACAAGCCCACTTTACTGCAAGGGCCTCCTTCTCCACCACTGCATAGTTCTTTTCCTGGGGAAACAACTTCCGGCTAATGTAGACGACCGGATGTTCTTCCCCGCCCACTTCTTGGGATAGAATGGCCCCAAGTCCTACTTCCGAGGCGTCGGTCTGAAGCAGGGCCGGCTCTAGGTTTTTTGCTGCCCCAAGCAAAAAAAATTTTTGGCTCCCCCCCCCCCCCCCCACACACACACTGCACCCTCCTGCCGCCCCAGCCCTGGGTCACTGGTAACTCGCTCCCAGGGCGGGTCATTCAGCAGGAATTTTGGATGTGCACAGAACACAGACAGGATTGGTTCCCATATGGTTACAGAACTGCAGTAAAGTGGAACAATTTTCAGCTTGTGTGATTGAAGGCTATCTGGATGCATATTATAAGACTATCCTACATAAATGAGGAAAAGTTGAGGTGCCTTTATTATTCTTTTGTTCCATTCTTTGTTTCTATGGGGAATTTGCCAATGCAATATCACTGTCTTCCTTTTAAACAAATAAAACTAAAACTTAAAAATAATAATAATAATAAAAAAAAGCAATGGCTGTTGAAAATAGCAATTCCAGTCCTAATAACCACTGGGAAGCATTTCATGCTCAGTTTATTCTACTTTTTCTACAGCAAGTTACAGTGGATCAGTATATTTGATTTGGGAGAAATGAAGTAACAGCTGCCCAAATTGAGCTTGAGCACTCCTGAATTTTGAGGGTGTTCAAATCTGGAAGGCAGGTGCTGATTCCCTTTCTGAATATTAGCTAAATCTGGAAAAGAAAAGTCAATTTCTGCTTCCATGGCTCAGAAGTGTAAATCCTCCTACGTGCAGGGGGTGCGGGGGAGGAGAGTCCAGGGCTGGGGCAACACGGGGGAGCCCAGGGCTGGGGTGGGGGGCGGCAAAACACCTAGAGCTGGCTCTGTCCCTACCATACACAGCAAGCTGCAGCATGAGGTTTCAGTTTCACACTCCTTCCCCCTCCATTTCCTGTTAATTGCGGTCGAGGGAATGCTGCGAAATGTAGTTCTTTCCCTGCTCCAGGGCTGGCTCTATAGGCAGGGAGCTAACCAAGGAACTACAGCTCCCAGGGCCCCTTGTTGGTTCTCAGCTCCCATGCTGGATTCTTGCGCCCCTGCAAATTTGCTGCCCCAAGCACCTGCTTGCTTTGCTGGTGCCTAGAGCTGGCCCTGGTCTGAAGGATGAACGGCTGGTCAAAATCGGGGCTATATAGGACCGGTTCACGGTGGAGACTTGTCTTGAGCGTCTGGAAGGCCTTGTCGAACTCTTGGGTCCAGACTACTTGCCAAGGGCTGTCCTTGGTCAACAGCCCGGTCAAGGGGGCTGCAATCGCTGCGAACTGGGGAATAAACCGCCCATAATAGCCAGCAAGTCCCAGGAACTGGCATACCTGGCATTTTGTGGCGGGCGGTGGGCAGGTTGCAATGGCCTGAACTTTTCCCACGAGGGGCTTCACTTGTCCATTCCCTATGGTATACTCCAGATAGATAGTTTCTTGCCAGCCAATGCGGCATTTCTTCGGGTTGGCTGTTAACCCTGCTGCCCGCAGGGATCTCAGGACCGCCGCTACCCGCCCTAGATGGTTTTCCAAATGGCGGCTATAGACAACCACATCGTCAAGGTAGGCAGCCGCGTAGTCCCGATGGGGTTGGAGGAGGTGGTCCATCAGCCGTTGAAATGTGGCCAGGGCCTCATGGAGGCTGAAGGGCATCCGAGTAAACTGATACAGACCCGTGGGGGAGGCAAAAGCGGTCTTCTCCCTGGAGGCCAGATCGAGGGGGATCTGCCAATATCCCTTGCTCAGATCAAGGGTGGTGATGAATCAGGCCTTTCCTAACCGGCCCAGCAGTTCATCTATCCCGGGCATCGGGTACGCATCGAACTTTGAGATGGCATTGACGCGTCGGAAATCGATGCAGAACCGTTGTGTGCCATCAGGCTTAGGTACCAGTACTATTGGGCTGCGCCATTCGCTCTGCGATGGATCAATGACTCCCAGGTCCAGCATGGCCTGTACTTCCTCTTCAACTACCTGCTGCACGTGATATGGCAAGGGCCTGGTTGCACCCCGGATCACCACCCCAGGCTCTGTCTGAATAGTATGATGGACGAGGGTTGTGTACCCTGGTTGGGCTGTGAAAGTGCAAGGGAACGCCTGGAGGAGACACTGGGTCTGCTTAAGTTGCTCCTCAGTCAGTGTCTCCCCGAGCTGGAGTCCTGCAGGGTCCTCCGAATGTGTTACATGGGGGCCCAGCTCGGGTTCCGGTGGGCAAGGGTTAATCAAGAGTCCCTCTCGCTCCCGCCTGGGTTTGAGGAGGTTGATATGGTACCTTTGAGTTTTCCAGCGCCGGTCGGGCTGGTTGATCTCATACATGACAGGTCCAACCTTTCGGACCACCTCATAAGGCCCTTGCCAATGGGCCAGAATCTTGGACTCACTTGAGGGGAGAAGGAGTAGAACCCGATCACCAGTTTGGAAGTCGCGGGTCTGTGCGTCCCGGTTGTAGATCTGGGCCTGAGCATCCTGCGCGGCTTTCAAATTCTCCCGAGCCAGGGCCCCAGCCTGAGTAAGGCACTCCTGGAGCTGGAGTACATATTTCAAGAGGCCCTGGGTAGGTGACAGGGCTTGCTCCCATGTCTCCCTCATTAGGTCCAACAGTCCACGTGGGTGGCGACCATATAAAAGTTCGAAACAGGAAAACTTTGTCGAGGACAGGGGAACCTCCCGAACCGCCAGGAGCAGAGGTGGGAGTAGCTGGTCCCATCGGCGGAGATCTTCCAGGGGGAACTTGCGCAACATGTCCTTGAGGGTCCGGTTAAACCGTTCGACCAACCCGTCGGTCTGGGGATGATAGACCGACGTGCGCAGTTGTTTGATCCCCAGAAGCTCACAGACCTGTCGCAACAGCCGGGACGTAAAGTTGGTACCCTGGTCCGTGAGAATCTCCCGGGGCAGGCCTACGTGAGTGAAGACCTTCACCAACTCACCCGCAATGGTGCGGGCCGTGATGCTTCGGAGGGGTATTGCCTCTGGGAAATGGGTAGCATAATCCACCATGACCAATATGTACTGAAACCCGGTGATGCTTTATGGTTGGGTGCCTCCCCGTCTTCTGTCCCAGCCTCGGGGGGCGGGGGGGAGGGGTCTCCTTCCAAGACTGGGGTGACCCTCAGGCTCTCCCTGGTGTTGCAGCAGAGGACTTCTGGGAACTCCGTCCAGTCCCGCCCCAGGATCACCGGGTATGCGAGGCGTGGGGCCAGACCAACCACCATCGGTCGGGTGACCCCATCCACAGTTAGCTGGGCTCGCATACTGGGGTAGGGTCGTATGTCCCCGTGAATACACTGTAGCTGGATCGTCCCCAGTCGGGCGTCAACCTGGAGGCCTAGGCTTTGGCGGATTAGTGTCTGACCGCAGCCTGAATCAATTAGGGCCATGGTTGGGTAACCCTTGATAACCACTGGCACCGTAATCTTGGTGGCTTGTGGACGTCGGGCCCGGGCCTCTCCTGTGCAGACCTGGCCGAAGCTGCAATCCATCTCTGTGCAGTCCTGTTGTAAATGCCCACATTTCCCGCAGGCAAAACAGGGCCCAAGGTCTAACCGTCCAGGCCGTGGCAGCGTTCCCCCCGCTCTCCAGGGAGGGCTCCGGTTGGTTCCTCGAAGAACTGGTCGAGGTGCTAGGGCTTGTTGCACTGGGGTCTCAGCTGGACGGGGTCGGGGTTCCGGACCCCACAGGGGAACCCATGAGTCAGTCCGGGTGGGCCCCCTTCTCTCTGAGTTAGGGCACTCCGACCCTGGCAGGGCTGTTTGGTTAGTCGGACCCACCGGTGCTTCAGCGGCCAGGAAGTCCTCCATCAGGGTGATTGCGGCGACTAGCATCGCAGGCCGATGGCAGAGCACCCAGGCCCTTCCTCGCGGCGGGAGGATATGAGTGAACTGCTCCAGTACTATTTGTTAGGTGAGTTCCTCCGGGGTTCGTCTTTCGGGCTGCAGCCACTGCTTACACGCCTCCCTTAGTTCCTGAGCTACCAGCCGGGGCCGGGTTCCTGTAGGGTAGCTCAAGCTCCGGAACCACTGCCGGAAGGTTTCTGGACTCACATCTAAGGCATCTAAAATTGCCACCTTTACCTGACTATAGTCCCGTACTGAGTCTGTGGACAGGCCCCAATAGACGGTTTGGGCGGTCCCGGTCAGGTAAGGGGCCAAGAGTGTATCCCATTGGTCAGGGGCCCAGCCGGCAACTACCGCCACCCATTCAAACGTCACCAGAAAGGCCTCTGGGTCATTGTTGGGGCTCATCTTTGTCAACCGGATTGGGGGGGGCGCTGCTGGGCTGCCCCAGGGGGCCCACCGGCTGGGGCTCCGCAGGACGGGGCAGCAGCATCGCCAACTGCTGCAGGCATTGTTGCTGGTGGTCTCGGTTCTGGTGTCCCAGTTCCAGAATCAGCTGCTGCTGTTGTGTCCCAAGCTGCTGGACCAGTTGCTGCTGCTGCTGGAGCTGGGGGTGGCCTGCTACTGCTGCTGCTGAAGCTGGGCTGCCTGCTGCTGTTGTTGGCTCTCCGCTAAGAATTTAATAAGCTTCTCCATGTCCATGGTTGCCTGGACACGTCTCCTCAGATCCCTCCTCACAGGGATCAGGGGATCTGATCCCCACTTCTGGTACCACATGTAAAGGGATTTGTTAGGGTCACCCCCCTCTGGGACGGCTGGGAGCCAGGCCACCTCACTACTGAGGTCTGCTGAGTCAGAGAACTAGCCGGGTGAGGCAGGAAACTGTCAAGGGCTCAGGCCCTCAAGTAGGGGCTGAGCAAATAGTTCCAGAACAAGCCCAGGCCCTGGGGCAGGGCGGGGCGGTAAACAAACAGTCTGGAGCTCAGGTCCTCAGGCAGGGGCTGAGCAAAATAGTTCAGTATCAGGCCCAGGCCCTGGGTCGGGGCGGGGCAGCAAACAAACGGGCTCAGACCCTCAGGCAGGGGCTGAGCAAAATAGTTCAGTAACAAGCCCAGTTCTGGTGTCTGGGGCGAGGGGGATACTGCCACCCGTAAGTGGGGTGGCAGGGGGGACGCAGGCCCGCCCACTCCACTGCGTCCCAGCCTGGGGCTCTAACAGCAGCAGGCAGCCTGCTGCTGCATCAGTGGGGATCCTGGCCGCAATACACTGACATCGGCTCTGGGTGTGCCGCAGCCAGACTAGGGTCGGCTGCCCCTGGGCTACTTCCTACCTTCCCCTCTAGCAGTACCTGTGTCTGGTCAGTGTCCTCCACAGAATCAAGCACCATGGGCTCCTCAGGGTACTTGGCAAGCAGTAGGCTTGGCAGCTCCTCTGGGTCGCTTCCCTCCAGTAGGCTTAACAGCTTCTCCGGGGTCTGTTCGTCCTCAGGCCTTGGCTGGTATGGCCAGTCCTCAGGTCGGTCACAGGCTGCAGAGGTCTCCCCAGCAGGAGCTAGGCCCCCAGCGTCTGGCTTCTCTGGCGGCCAGGCAGCTTCTGAGCACTGGGATGCAGCTTTTATACTTCGGTCCTGCGTTTTGACCTTTCTGAGGCGGGCGCAGGCTCCAGTGGCTCTGCCCACTTTGGCATCCAGAGAGGCTCGTCCCACTCTGGGGCGGCTGGGAGCCAGGCTGCCTCACTACAGTCCTCAATGCATCAGGTTTATTTTTTGTTAGGTTCTCTAATAATTATTTTGTTGTTGAGTTTTGTTATTAATACATTTGTATTGTTAGTTACGTTTTCTTGTATTGCTAATTCCACTTTCCTCTATGCATCCTGGTTCTACTTCCCCAAGCTCTGAAGGGTAGTTCATGGGACCCCATAATCTGTACAACTAAATTTTAGTTTAAGTAGCAGCAATTTCATCACATTCTCTGTTACTCCCTTCCAGTTCTAGGAGATGGGATGGGATATCTTCCAAATCAGTTTAACCTTGCATGACAATTGTGGTACTCCTACAAATCTTATTTGTTGTGTGTTCCTAAGGGTTAGGGTTGACTTTTATTGTTTGATGGCTATTGCAGCATCAAACTTGGGCCTCATTTTGTTTGTCAATGTACCCAATTATTGTAATAGTGATGGTTTTATTGTATTCCCAAATATTATGATTGAGATTGTTTGCATTTGTGTTTATGTTATATCTGATGTTTAGTCAATTGTAAGGGTTTTAGTTATATTCACCTGGTTATGATTGTTTGGTTTGTTTGCAACAGATCACCTGTGGCCTACAATGACAACAACTACTGCAATGATTATAGATCAAGGGGTGGAATGCTATAGGAGCAGCAGTGATCTGTATGCTATGTATAACCTGTATGCTCAAAAGGTCTGTTACACTTCCCCCCATTTTTGTCTCTTCTCCTTCTTTGAATACCTGTGAAGTGGCTTTCCCCCTCTCCCTGCCTCCTGGAATGCTTGTGGGATGAATGGGCTGCTTGAACAGCAGGAAGATCAGAAGAGCTCCCAGATAGACAAAGTGTCTGGAACTCTAATTAGGCAGCGATCACATACCCCGTGCTTGGACACTGTCCGAGGTGGAGTGTGACCAACCAGACGTGGCCAAGTCATCTCTAGTTGCAGGCCATGAGGAGCAGGTCCTTAAAAGGGGAAGGGGACATGTGCTCAGGAGTGCACTCACAAGATTGTACCTCCCGTAAAGGCCCTTCGCCCGGACTGCCTGGGCTGTGGTTTGCCACGTTGCATTCCATTGTGCCTCGGGATGACTTACCTTCATCTCACCGTCCATCGCTGCGCTGTGGGTCATTAGTCCTCCCTAAGCTTACTAGCTGGCCCAATTTCAGGTAACATTACCCTGCATTCTCCACCCGTAATGTTACCCAAAATTTGGCCAGCTGGTAAGGTTAGGGAGGACTAATGACCCACCAGAGTTTGACAGAAAGCAGCACGTTTATTATACTGATAGCTGAGCTCAAAAGAAGTGGGGATGTCTTCTCGCTCGGGCTGCTTTGCCTTTTTTTCCACCTTGCCCCACAGTGGCATACTTAGCAGCGGCGTCCTTTTCTCCCTGCAGTGGGTTTCTAGCCTACCAGTTTTTACGCAGACTCGAGCTGGACCAGCTCAAGAGACTACCGGGGGGCACCAGGGGACCCACTCTTGGGTCAAATCCTCCATTAAGCTGCCTGCATTCTCCACCAGTAATGTTACCTGAAATTGGGCCAGCTAGTAAGCTTAGGGAAGACTAATGACCCACCAGAGTTTGGCAGAAAGCAGCATATTTATTATACTGATAGCTAAGCTCAAAAGAAGGAAGGAGGGTTACACTCACACTCGCATACACTCCCAGGACAGGCATGGCACTGGAGATGTCAGGATCCTTCAAGATAAGTGTCCCACAGCACAGCAATGGACGGTGCAATGAAGGTAAGTCTTCCTGAGGCATGATGGAATGCAATGCGGTGAACCACAGGCCAGGCGGTCCGGGCGAAGGGCCTTTACGGGAGGTACAATCTTGTGAGTGCACTCCTGAGCACATGGCCCTTCCCCTTTTAAGGACCTGCTCCTCATGGCCTGCAACTAGAGATGACTTGGCCACGTCTGGTTGGTCACACTCCACCTCAGACAGTGTCCATGCAGTGTCCATGCATTGTTGTGTGATCGCTGCCTAAGACACCTTGTCTACCTGGGAGCTCTTCTGATCTGCCAGCTGTTCAAGCAGCCCATTCATTCCACAAGCATTCCAGGAGGGAGGGGGAGGGGGAAAGCCACTTGGGAAATGTCGGCCTTCTTGGGAAAAGAGGGAAAGACCTTGGCTGACATGCCGGGTCTGTTGGGCTTTGATCCAAGAGCCCCACGCCTGGGGGCTGCTCCCTCACCTGATGAGTGGGCAAAGGCTTTGGGGCAAGCATTAGAAAAGGTCGTGCAGCCCCACCCCTGAATCAAGCTCCTATCTTAAACTTATTTATTTTCTGGGGGTCTCACCCCAATACCTGGGGAAAACGGGTTTGAACCCTGGCTGGAACACACCACTGAAATGCTGCAGGAGGGAGCAGTACCTGATGCTGAAAAGAGATGGCGTTTGGTAGAGTGCCTCAGGAGTCCATCACTAGATGTAATTTTCACCCTGAAGCTCAGTAATTCTGGAGTCAGGGTGAAGGACTGTCTAGAGGCCCTTGATCATGCCTTTGGGAGAACTGAGGGCTCAGAGGATATTTATTGCAAGTTCCTTAATGCCAGACAACAAAAGGGTTAGAAGGTTTCTGCCTATATACAGAGGTTGGAGAAATTATTACAGAGAGACATCATAAGGGGAGCAGTGACTGTTGAGCAAATGGACCGGACTAAATTGGCTCGGATTGTGAGAGGAGTTCAATATCAGAACCCAATCCTACTCCACCTTCAATTAAGGGAACAACAAGAAAATCTACCGAGTTACTCTTGGCTTATAAAAGAGGTCTGAGAGGAGGAGGAGAGGCAGGCAGCTGGTGAGGTTTGGGAGGTTCAGTCACACCAGACAACTGGCACAGCATCCATGCGAACAACCAAGCCATTGATGGTGAATCTCCAAGAGGAACTTACCCAACGAGTGCAGGTTCTGACCCAGAAGGTGGCTGAACTAGAGAATACAATCGATCCAGCAAAGACTTCAAGGTACAAGGAACCCCCAGCTGCCATGATCCTGAAGTCTACATCTGAAAGCAACAAGGGAGAGGACAGTCCTTCTTCTGCTACAGGTGTGGCCAGGGTGGACACACTGCTGCAAGGTGTCAAAATGAAGAGAATCCCACTCTAGTATATCAAAAGCTGTCTGATAGTGAAACTCACTACCCAATCCACAAGCTGGAGTTCTTGGCCTTGAAATGGGCCATCACTGAGAAATTTCGAGACTACTTGTATGGTACTCAGTTTCAAGTGTGGACAGACAACAATCCACTGACTTATGTGTTAACAAGTGCTAGGCTGGATGTTACAGGGCAGAGACGGGTGGCCGCCTTGGCATGCTATGAGTTCAGCATTCAGTACCGATCAGGGAGAAGCAATGTAGATACGGTTACATTGTCCTGGCATCCACAGGCATCGGAAGTTGCTGTGATACTTATGGATGGAGTGAGAACTATTTGCAATGTGAGTTGTCGAGAGCCAGAGGCCTATGAGAGGCTTCATGGGTGTGTTGCAGAAGCTCTGGATCTGCCCCCTGAAAGCATGCCATCTGCCTCAGTGAATTATAGTGTTGGACCAATCTCCGTTGCCCATGCTCAATGCGGCTGACTGGCAAGAAGCCCAACTGCAATCTACTGAAATTCATGATACACTACTTGCCAAAAGGCAGGGGTGAAGCCCCGCTGTGATTATCCCACCTAACCCCGAGTATAAACTACTATTGAGAGAATGAAACAAACCAAAACTGATTCAGGGTACAGAGTACAGAGCCCTGGCCATGAGGGCCCTGCATGATGACTTTAGACATTTAGGAACTTATTTGTAGTAGGTTCTGTTGGCCCCAGATGGCGGAAGACATTCGTAGGAAATGTGAGACATGCACTCGATGTGTTCAGTGGAAAACTCTGCCCACTAGAGCTGCATATCTGAAGAATATCACCAGCAGCAAACGTTTGGCGCTGGTATGCATTGACTTCCTGTCTTTAGAAGTGGACAAGAGGAATGTTGGGAACATTTTAGTAGTGACTGACCATTTTACATGGTATGCGCAGGCATATCCCACACGTGACCAGAGGGTCACCACTGTTGCTTGAGTGCTGTGGGAGAAATATTATTCAGTGTATTGGTTCCCAGCTTGGATACACTCCGACCAGGGGCGGGACTTTGAGAGTCACCTTCTGAAGGAGGTGCTGAGGATAGCAGGAATTTAAAAGTCTACAACAATGCCTTATCACCTGCAAGGTGATCCTCAGCCAGAGAGGTTTAACTCTGTTAGATATGTTGGGGACTTTATGGCCAGAGCAGAAAGCACTGGAGACAGCATGTTGCGTTTCTGGTGCATGCCTACAATGCCACAAAGAACAATGCTACAGGAGTCACTCCATATCTCTTGATGTTTGGGTGAGAAGCAAGATTACCCACAGACTTGAGTTTTGGCATATCAGAGGATGGAGATAGCCATGAGACTCATCAGCCGTATGTATCCCAACAAAGAGAAAAGCTGCAGGATGCTTATCGCTTAGCTATGTCTGCAGCTCAGAAAAACTCAGACTGTAACAAGCATTGGTATGATGTTAGGGTGCCTTCGCAGGAGCTCCAGTGGGAGAATAAAATTCTGCTGTGAAATTTGGGTATTGCTGGCAAACACAAGATAGCCAACAGATGGAAAGCAATACCTTACCTGGTGGTGAAAAAACTGGGAGATCTGCCAGTCTACAAGATTAAACCCGAAGTGGGGTCAGGGCAAATAAAGACAGTACATAGAAACTTTTAGTCCCTGTGGGGGAGTTGGTAGGCCCCCCTTACGAAGTGGACCACAACATGGCAACTGGGCAGAACAAATGTGCTTGACCAAAGCCACCATCTAACATGGACAGTGGGCCTCCTGCGGCTAACCTACCCCTACTCAGCACATCTGAGAGTGAGTCTGAGGAGGAAAACACTACCATGGTGTATCCTAGAATGGAAACGAGATTTCAGTCTCGATCAGCTGAACCGAGGGAGAGCGCCACTTCTTTAGCCCTAAACCCCATGGCGGAAGTATTTAGGCCCATTGCTGGCACACCTGTGCCACCAATGAGACCACCCTGCGATGACACATTTAGGTTATTGGACAGTGAAGACATACAGGTGGAAAGTGTCCCGGATACCTTGGGCCTTCCACTATTAGAATCAGAGATGCAGGGGTCTATGCCAGTAGCCGAGGGATCCTCAAAAAAACCCGTATCATCTCTTGCCCAAGAAGATGTCCCCCCTGCCCCTGCAATGCCCACTCTCAATAGGCAGGACAGGGTTATAAGGCCAGTAAGCCAGTTAACTTATGATGTACCTGGGGTGGCTAGTGAAGAACCAATAAAACTTAGTTCACAAGCTTGTGGAAGCCATAATGGGTTTCCTGAGGCCCTTTGGGGGAAACTAATGAATTTGATATAATATGGAGTGTGATTTATCGGGATGACAAATTCTTGGCTGGGGGGAGGATGTAAGCAGAGTCTGAATGAGCTCTCCCATGACATCTAGTGGTGAGCTGTGAAAAAAGACTTCAGAAGCTGATATAGTTTGCATGGACACACCCTCCATGCCTATGTGCTCAGCATGATGGGATTGCTTGCCCAAATGATCACTTGTGGCTGGTGTTGGATCCCCAGTCTCCTTGTTACTGGGGCAGGAGTAATAAAGGGTTATCCTTATTGTGTGAACCGAGGGCAGCAGAACTGTACCTGGCATACCCTGATGGAGGGACTCACCCTCAATGGAATGGCACTCGCTAGGCAGGGAACATGGGTTCCAAAGCCCCATGAGTTGAGAGAGGGTGGGGGTAGGTACCAGTACTCGGTGGTGCGGGCCCTGCTTAAGGATTCTAGACAACATTTGATCCATCCTCTCTCCATAGTACAATAAAAGAGCTAATTTAGATTCAATTGAGAGTCTAATTACATGCTGCAGAGCTGAAATCACTGATCCCTAGGTCTAAGTATTAGACCTACTTTGGGACAGTGTCTCTATTGCAAGAGACTGCGCGGTGTGCACCAGCAGTGAGGCTTCTTCCCCCGCCCCCCCGCCCCCGCCACTAACAGCTGAAATCACTGAAAGTTATGTTAAGTGGGGGGGCCCTGAAAACATCTTGGTGAATGGCCAGCCAGGCATCTAGTGGAGAGGTGTGGTAACAGATGGCTTGATGATCAACAGATGGCTCAGGCAGTGGTGCTATAAGGAGGGCTTTGGGATGTATGGCCACTAGGAAGCATTCATGGACAGAGGACTGTTCTCTCGGAATGGACTTCACCTGAGTAGGGAGGGAAATAGACTTCTAGGATGAAGGCTGGCACAACTGATTAAGAGAGCTTTAAACTAGGAATTTGGAGGAGTTGGATGGGAGATGTCCAGGTAATCTCACGCCGGATATTAACATTGAGAGGGAAGAAAATGAAGTAAGAAAGGATACAGCCATGGGTAGGAGAATGAACATAAGGAAGAAGGGTAGTGTAGATACCAGTCTAATAGGTGATACTGACAGTAGAATGTCTGTGCCTAATCGGGTAAAGAATGTGAGAGAAGCCAAACAGCAAAAATTAAGCTGTTTGTACACTAATGTGAGGAGCCTAGATAACAAAATGGAGGAACTAGAGCTATTGGTGCAGGAAGTGAAATCAGATATTATAGGGATAATAGAAACATGGTGGAATAGTAGTCATGACTGGAGTACAGGTATTGAAGGGTATGTGCTGTTTAGGAAAGACAGAAATAAAGGCAAAGGTGGTGGAGTAGTATTGTATATCAATGATGAGGTAGACTGTAAAGAAATAAGAAGTGATGGAATGGATAAGACAAAGTCTGTCTGGGCAAAAATCACATTGGGGAAGAAAGCTACTAGAGCCTCCCCTGGGATAGTGCTTGGGGTGTGCTATAGACTGCCGGGATCCAATTTGGATATGGATAGAGACCTCTTTAATGTTTGTAATGAAATAAATACTAATGGGAATTGTGTGATCATGGGAGACATTAACTTCCCAGATATAGACTGGAGGACAAGTGCTAGTAGTAATAATAGGGCTCAGATTTTCCTGGATGCGATAGCTGATGGATTCCTTCACCAAGTAGTTGCTGAACCAACAAGAGGGGATGCCATTTTAGATTTGGTTTTAGTGAGTAGTGAGGACCTCATAGAAGAAATGATTGTAGGGAACAACCTTGGTTTGAGCGATCATGAGCTAATTCAGTTCAAACTAAATGGAAGGATGAACAAAAATAGACCTGTGACTAGGGTTTTTGATTTCAAAAGGACTAACTTTAAAAAATTAAAGAAATTAGTTGGGGAAGTGGATTGGACTGAAGAACTTGTGGATCTAAAGGTGGAGGAGGCCTGGATTTACTTCAGGTCAAGGTTGCAGAAACTATCAGAAGCCTGGATACTAAGAAAGGGGAAAAAACTCATAGGCAGGAGTTGTAGACCAAGCTGGATGAGCAAGCATCTCAGAGAGGCGATTAAGAAAAAGCAGAAAGCCTACAAGGAGTGGAAGATGGGAGGGATCAGCAAGGAAAGCTACCTTATTGAGGTCAGAATATGTAGGGATAAAGTGAGAAAGGCCAAAAGCCACGTAGATTTGGACCTTGCAAAGGGAATTAAAACCAATAGTAAAAGGTTCTATAGCCATATAAATAAGAAGAAAACAAAGAAAGAAGAAGTGGGACTGCTAAACACTGAGGATGGAGTGGAGGTTAAGGATAATTTAGGCATGGCCCAATATCTAAACAAATATTTTGCCTCAGTCTTTAATGAGGCTAATGAGGAGCTTAGGGATAATGGTAGGATGACAAATGGGAATGAGGATATGGAGGTAGATATTACCACATCTGAGGTAGAAGCCAAACTCGAACAGCTTAATGGGACTAAATCGGGGGGCCCAGATAATCTTCATCCAAGAATATTAAAGGAACTGGCACATGAAATTGCAAGCCCATTAGCAAGAATTTTTAATGAATCTGTAAACTTGGGTGTTGTATCGTATCACTGAAGAATTGCTAACATAGTTCCTATTTTTAAGAAAGGGAAAAAAGGTGATCCGGGTAACTACAGGCCTGTTAGTTTGACATCTGTAGTATGCAAGGTCTTGGAAAAAAATTTTAAGGAGAAAGTAGTTAAGGACATTGAGGTCTATGGTAATTGGAACAAAATACAACATGGTTTTACAAAAGGTAGATCGTGCCAAACCAACCTGATCTCCTTCTTTGAGAAGGTAACAGATTTTTTAAACAAAGGAAATGCAGTGGATCTAATTTACCTCGATTTCAGTAAGGCATTTGATACGGTTCCACATGGGGAATTATTAGCTAAATTGGAAAAGATGGGGATCAATATGAAAATTGAAAGGTGGATAAAGAACTGGTTAAAGGGGAGACTACAATGGGTCATACTGAAAGGAGAACTGTCAGGCTGGAAGGAAGTTACTAGTGGAGTTCCTCAGGGATCAGTTTTGGGACCAATCTTATTTAATCTTTTTATTACTGACCTTGGTGTGACGAACTGGGACTGTTCTTACTGTGGTCTTTAAATGCTGACAGGGGAGTGTGGCTAGGATAGTCTGCACTGGGGGATGGGAGACTGACCAACGGAGAATACCTGAGCATGTAACATGAGAACCAAGGAAGGGGTTAGAGGCCAGGTGACACCTTTGCCCGGGAAACTGAACAAAGGCTGTGGGAGGGGTCGCTGAAGAGAGGGTTTTCGGGAGCTGGCTGGTGATATGGCTGGGAGGGAGACGGGGCTCTGACCTCCCAAGGGAGCTGGGGTGCCTTGGGACCCCAAAATGGACCTAACTAAGGGGGGTCCAGTTGTCTGTGCCTGCAAGACCTGTCTTGGACTTCTATTCCTGTTGTCTAAATAAACCTTCTGCTTAACTGGCTGGCTGAGTTGGTGAATCGCAGGAAGCTGGGGGTGCAGGGCCTTGTGTCCCCGCCACACTCTGTGACACTTGGCACAAAAAGTGGGAATGTGCTAATAAAGTTTGCGGATGACATGAAGCTGTGAGGTATTGCCAATACAGAGAGGGATCGGGATATCCTACAGGAAGATCTGGATGACCTTGTAAACTGGAGTAATTGTAATAGGATGAAATTTAATAGTGAAAAGTGTAAGGTCATGCATTTAGAGATTAATAACAAGAATTTTTGTTATAAACTGGGGACTCATCACTTGGAAGTAACAGAGGAGGAGAAGGACCTCGGAGTATTCGTTGATCACAGGATGACTATGACAATGTGATATGGCTGTGAAAAAAGCTAATGCGGTCTTGGGATGCATCAGGCGAGGTATTTCCAGTAGAGATAAGGAGATGTTAGTACCATTATACAAGGCAATGGTGAGACCTCATCTGGAATACTGTGTGCAGTTCTGGTCTCCCATGTTTAAGAAGGATGAATTCAAACTGGAACAGGTACAGAGAAGGACTACTAGGATGATCCAAGGAATGGAAAAACTGTCTTATGAAAGGAGACTCAAAGAGCTTGGCTTGTTTAGCCTAACCAAAAGAAGGCTGAGGGGAGATATGATTGCTCTCTATAAATATATCAGAGGGATAAATACCAGGGAGGGAGAGGAATTATTTAAGCTCAGTACCAATATGGACACAAGAACAAATGGATATAAACTGGCCATCAGGAAGTTTAGAATTGAAATTAGACGAAGGTTTCTAACCATATGAGGAGTGAAGTTCTGGAATAGCCTTCCAAGGGGAACAGTGGAGGCAAAAGACATATCTGGCTTCAAGACTAAGCTTGATAAGTTTATGGAAGGGATGGTATGATGGGATAGCCTAATTCTGGCAATTAATTGATCTTAGACTATTAGTGGCAAATATGCCCAATGGTCTGTGATGGGATGTTAGATGGGGTGGGATCTGAGTTACTACAGAGAATTCTTTTCTGGGTGTCTGGCTGGTGAGTCTTTCCCACAGGCTCAGGGTTTAGCTGATCGCCATATTTGGGGTCGGGAAAGAATTTTCCTCCAGGGCAGATTGGCAGAGGCCCTGGGGGTTTTTCGCCTTCCTCTGCAGCGTGGGGC
This sequence comes from Malaclemys terrapin pileata, assembly GCF_027887155.1. Classification (NCBI taxonomy): domain Eukaryota; kingdom Metazoa; phylum Chordata; order Testudines; family Emydidae; genus Malaclemys; species Malaclemys terrapin. The sequence continues at coordinate 49,240,832 of NC_071514.1, forward strand.
ACGGGTCATTTGCTGGAGGAGTCTCTGCACCTTGAAGTCTTTAAACCACAAGTTGAGAACTTCAGTATCTCAGACATAGGTCAGGGGTTTGTTACAGGAATGGGTGGGTGAGATTCTGTGGCTTGTGTTGTGCAGGAGGTCAGACTAGAAGATCATAATGGTCCCTTCTGACCTTAAAGTCTATGAGTCTATAAGTGGCCAGCAGGGTGGCAGGTGATGAGGACCAGAGCAGTGCCCTGCAGAGGTGCGGCAATCAGCTGTTGGGGTGACGAGCGAGTGCCCGAGCAGTTGAGTGTGTAAGGTGCTTCCTTACGGACCCCCCGCTCCACACAGGGTGGGAGGTGAACTCTGCGGATGAACCTCTGAACTCTGGGGCTGCACTGGCCAAGGACAGCAACTGTGAGTGGGGTACAGAGAAGGGATGGGCACGTTAAAGGGATTTTTGGGCTTCTGGACTTAAAATCCTGAGGGGAAAAGGACACTGCCCAACTTACTTGGGGGTGGGTCTTTTGCTCATGGTTTGTGTTTATGAATCCTAGTTGCGGTGTTTTCCCAAATTAATGCTGAGTTACTTACCGCCTTTTATTAAAAGTTTTTGCTACACTCAGACTCTGTGTTTGCGACAGGGGAAGGATTGCCTTTTAGAGGTGTCCAGGGGATGGTATGTAATTGTCCCAGGTCACTGGGTGGGGGCTCAAGCCGGTTTTATGTTGTATTGTTGAAAAGGAACCCCTAGATAGTGAACCCAGCCCTTGCTGCTGGCTCCACCTGGCAGAAGGGTTACATGAGTATGACACTCACCACTATTCCCTTCTTTGGATAGGTGCTGGAAGTACAGGTGCTGGGGGTACTGCCTCACCCACTGGCTTGAAGTAGTAATAACAACCCAAATACATGGTTCCCACCAAGAGCACCCCTACTATAAAAATTGTCCTAGCACCACTGCATATGTGGACAAGCTATTCCTTGCCACAGCTCAGCTGAACCTATTACTGTCTTGTAAAATCAAAATGGGCTTTCTCAAGTCATTCAGTAAGAGGCCCCTTCCCTGTTAGTACTGACCCTGTGCTCCAGGATAGTGGTAGGGGCACTATACAGCTGGAGATACCAACTTTATCCACTTGCACAGAACTTTTCAGCTATATTTGTTGATGTGCTTTACAAAGGTAGGTAAGTCTCATACCTATTTTACTGATGGGGAAACTGAATGATGGAAACATTGCCCAAGCTCATTTTGATTTTACATTTTAGCACTGTGCCATGTTATTGGGTCATTACTCAATAGTGCTACTTCCTGACTCACCAACTTCCCCTCCTGCATCATCTGAATTGTCTGTGGAGATCTGCAGACCAGTTTCTGACACAGCAAGCCCCTGCTTATGTTATGAGCACTAAGGAGATTGCCACCTAAAGCGAAGTGTCTGCAGAAACCCCAAATGAACAAGACTACACAATGTTATTAGAGCATCATGTATGCAGTCAGACAGATTACATCTTTACATAAAACATTAGTGTCGCCAGATGAAACATTCCCTCCCCTTTTCTAGGGATAGGCCCTCAAAGTTATCTTTTGCTATGCCTCAAGAGTATCAGAAGATCAGTCTCTCTGGTGAGCTTGGCATCCTTTCTCTTTTCTTCACTGCAGCATTGCCTTCCCATCCAAGGACATAGCAGGTGTGATTCTCCACTGCTTTGCACTTTGTGCTGCCATTTGGACATGCCAAGTGAGTATGAAACACTACCAATCTGAACTGGCAGTGTTGTACACTCACTTTGCATAGATGTAAATGACAATACAAGACAGTGGAGAGGCCTTGAACAATTTTGCATTGTGTAGCATGGGTGTCTGCAGGTGTAAGTCATAGTACACAGATCCTACTTTCCTTGCGCAACATTTCTTATGGCATCTGTGATTCTGATCAGGTCTTTTATTAACTCTCTTCTTTTAAGCCCCTTGTCCAAATCCACTTCTCTGTCCACTATAGACACATTTAGCTTCCCATGTGACTGAATATTCATCTTATCCTTTCCCTTGTGCTTCCCCACCACTCACCCCTGCAATGTTGTCAGCTCCTCCTCATGTTCTCCTCTTGACAGGAGGCCTTGATTATGCAAAGACTTGCTTGTCATGCTTAACTTTAAGCATTTGAGCATTCCTTTGTAAAGTTAAGAGTGTGAAGCTTTTTAGGATTGGGGCCCTAGATTGTAAGCTCTTCAGGACAGGGAATGGATTTTGATTTGTTCTGTGCAGTGGCATGCACTTCTATGGTCCTATAGTAATAATAAATAAAATAGTAGTAATAATTAACAATAATTAACTGCTACATCTATAGCTAACTGCAGCTACTCTGTTAATGATCAGATTGGGTGCCATGGGAGATACCATGGACACAGTGGCATCAATTAGTGTGTGTATTATATATTTTACTTTCGTAGCTATGTTCTTGATGGTGTAGGCTCCTGTGTCCACTGATGAGGGAATGCTGTCTTTAGCAGAACCAATGGTAAGCAATGTTGTCTAGAGGTTGGAAGAAAGTGGGGTGGGGAAACTGGTAGTCAGGGCTCCTAGGTTCTAGTCCTCTGTCACTGACTCACTTTATGACCTGGAGCAAGATGCTTAAGGTCTCAGCTTCCCCATCTGCAAAACGGGGTAATAATAGCATGCTGTCAGAACTGGCTGGTGCTTGTAAAGTGCTGTGCTCTGAGATCATCAGGTGGTGGAAGGTGTTGTGTAAGGGCAAGGTATCATTGCCTGCCCTGCGCCCCAGCACTTACACCCAAATTAGACAGTAAGCCCCAGGCGCTGCAGAAGGAAAGGTGTGCTGGTGGGTGGGTGCGCTTTACTCCCATCTCTCGCTATGAGCGGAGGGGAGGGCAGATTACCCCAGAGCTGCCCACTGAAGGGCTTCTTGCACCTCCCTCTGCTGCATGTGGCACTGGCGACAGGCCAGCGGCTAGGTTAGCGAGCCTTCGGGACCGAGCCAGTCTGACGAGCCCCGCGTTTCTGGCGTGGGAACGGTGGAAGAGCCCTGGTGAAGCTCTGTCCCTGAAAGCGTTAAAGCTGCGCTCCTCCCCTCGCAGTACAACCCTCTCCGGGGACCTTCCCAGCAGCCTTTGCTGGCTCTCCCCCGGCCAAACAAAGAGCGCAGGAGCTTTCAAACTGCTGCAGCTCCACGCCGAGTTGGGTACCGGAAAGGGGCCGGCGGGGGCCTCTCTAGTGGAGCCCAGCCGGGCTGGCAGCGGCTCAACGTGGCCTGGATCGTTCCCACTCGCCGTACGTAGACACGGGGATCGGACTCGTGGTGCGTGTGCTTCCCTGGTCTAATGGGGCGCGGCTGGGGTAATGGGGAGGCGTCTCCAAGTCACGAGCACTGGCCAGGGAACTGCCTGCCTTGCTGGCCGCGCCTCGGGCTGTGTGCCATCTAACGGCGGTATTCCTGCGCGCTGGCTGGGACCTCTGGCTCCGCTCCCTGTAGCCCCGGGTGTCTCCTGAGTGCGGTTTGGTGGCTATACGTGGGGGTCCCTGCTGCTGCCCTGGTTGTAGATAGCTGAGGGTCAGGTCTCTGCGAGCCGTGACATAGCCAGATTCACGTAGCGAGTCAGTGTCAGCGCGGGGTCAGAAATCAGAGGGGGGAGTGTGGAGGGAGCAGGAGGTGCTATTTGCTAATTCGGCCTCTGTGGCTTCATACCCATCACTTAATCTCTCTGTCTCCCTTGTCCTAGCCATAAAATATGAGCAACAATACTGACTGCTACCTTCTTCATAGAGGTGGACAGAGGGTGGTGCTGTTAAGATTTGTCAGTGCACAGTCAACAGGTGGAACTTGGATGTTCTGAAGGCAAAAACTATAACTGGATTCAAAAAAGAATTAGATAAGTTCATGGAGGATAGGTCCGTCAATGGCTATTAACTAAGATGGTGAGGGTTGCTACCCTATGCTCTGGTTGTCCCCCCATCCATTCCCTGCATCTAGGATGGGTCACTTGAGGATTGCCCTGTTCTGTTCATTCCCTTTGAAGCATCTGGTATTGGCCACTGTCAGAAGACAGGATACTGGGCTAGATGGACCACTGGTCTGACCCAGTGTGGTGGTTCTTATGTTCTTAATGTTTGTAGAGTGCCATAGAAGTGTGAACTATGACTGTGTCATGTGACCAAGTGCTTTGTTTCTATGTCTGTCTTTTTAGTTAGAGGGTATGCCATCACTGGCATGGAGATGCTTATAGAGATGGGTCTCCTAAAACTATAAAGTACCTAGGTGATCAGTTAGCTAATGCTTCAATTGCACAGCATGCTGAAGCACTCAAGTTTGATTGTTGTTTATTTTATTATGAAGTGGATGGTGGAAAGATGCACTTGCCCAGTACATGGCATTGTTCTATTTGACCATGCAGCACCGTGCCTGTTGCACAAAGATTGAATCCTGGTGCCATCTCATCATAAAGTGTCTCATTGCTTATGGTTTCCATTCATTGCGGGCACTTTAGGCTCTGTTTTTGTTTAAATTAAGATCAGAGGTGTGTGACTCTCTCCACGTGTGCTAATGAGGTGAGCATTTGGCTTTATGGGATGTGATCGCCTGTCATGCTGGCAGTAAACAAACTGCAAGGTGGGGAGGATTTTACCTATGTGCTCTGGAAGCTGGAAACCTTTCATCTTAATTGCATGTGTAATAATGAGACCAAATTGTCACTGGAGGGAATTGAGATGACATATTTGCAACGACTGCACAACTGGGTATTAAACACGTAGGTTTGAAACTGTAGACAAGAATTTTTTCTTGGTTTCCCTCTCCCCTCATTGTTCCCTTCCGAAAATAACATAGACGCTGTCAACTTGAAAAATCAGAATTTACCTTGAAGTTGTAGCGTATTTTTATCTGTAGACTCTGATCCTCTGGATTTTGATCCACCTACACCATCATGGTTTAAAACTGATCCTTGCAACACAGTCTTGCTGCTAGTTCAAAAACAAACAAACCTGTAACTTCTAGTACTGTACATGGGTGAGAGTGCATCAGCATCAGTTTGTTTGTGTAGGATCTGGGGGCTTAAAAATGTGCAGTGATGCATGGTTTTTCAGTGACATTTATAAAGCATGCCCTGCCTCTGTATGAATATGCTTGCTAAATATTAAACCTCTTTATCCCAACACAAGGAACAAGAATTACATTTTCTTTAGACATTTGCAGGACACACAATAAGTCAGAGGTGTGGGGTGTGTGGTTTTATTTTTAAATTCTCCAAGCTGCTTCAGAATCACGTGCTGGTGGGGGAAACTAGGAGGCTTAAAGCTATAGTAGCATTTTTAAGATAGGTCAGTAGTAGGTAGTCATTCTCCCTAGGGCACTCTTGGGGCTTGTCTTCACTACCCGCCTGGATCGGTGGGTAGAAATCGATCTCTCGGGGATCAAATTATCATGTCTCGTTGGGACACGACAATCGATCCCCGAATCAATGTGCGTACTCCACCAGCACAGGTAGGAGTAAGCGCCGTCGATGGGGGAGCCGCGGCAGTTGATTTGCCGCTGTCCTCACAGCGGGGTAAGTCGGCTCGGATACGTTGAATTCAGCTACGTTATTCGCGTAGCTGAATTTGCATATCTTAAATCAATTCCCCTCCAACCCCCCCCAGTGTAGACCTAGCCTCAGTCAGACAGACATAGTGGATATGCTGGATCGCTGGGACTTTTGGCCCATAACCTCTTGTGTCTCAGGAAATCAACTTCTTTTGGCAGGAATTTTGCTTTCTTTCTAACCTGTGATGTTAGATGGCCTAACTTTAAGATCAGTGGTTCTTACTGAGCAAACAACATTTTTCACACTTGTGTAAAAGCATACAAGGTAAAGATCATAACACTTAAAAATACATAACACACCTTTTTTCTGTAGTCTCAAGATGTATCTCACCTTCTGTTTAAGGATCTTAGTGCTTCAAAACCAAACTATTTTAGCCAAACTTCTTTGAAATAGGGAAGTACTATCGTCCATTGTACAGACTGTGCAAATGAAGCACGGAGAAATTGACTTGTGTAGACATAGATCTTGCTGGGCATGAGTAAACTTGCATATAGCTTGATTTGAGTGCAAGATTGTAAATAAGGGTGTGACAGGCTGTGTGCTGGAGATTTTCAGGCTAATTGAGATAAATGGGAACAGTGTGAATTGATACACATGAAATGTAGATAAGGTAAAAACATAAGTTATTAGTCCTTACATGATGTGCAAAGCGATTGGTCCTTACATGATCCATATGATGTCCAAACCAATTAGATTAAAAAAGTATAGATGTTAGTAGCTAGGAAAAACATATATAAACTGTGTAGTGTGGGGTCTAATTTGGAATTGTGGCATCACCCTGTACCTAACCCTGCTCAGCAAGGGAACAGAGCTGTTACATGCCTAATAAAGTAACCTTAGTGATGATCTGGAGTCGAGGTGAGTGTTTGGATCACAGAGAACTGGATGGAGCATTCTCCCAGAACTGGATGAGGTGTTCTGGGTAAGCCAAGTGGAAAAGATTTTGGAGGGAATCCTAACAACTTGTCAAAGGCTAGAGAGAGAGAGATACTGTGGCAGAGTCAGGAATGGAACCTATCTTTCTTCCAAGTATTGTGCCTTAGCCAGAAGTCTCTTCTTCCTCTGACATACTGAAGACTGACAGAAAAGTGATATTGTTTGTTATGATGCTCTCCCTTAGCAGAGAGTGAGTCAGCATGGCTCAGATAATGGCACCATCTTCATTCAACCAGCCAACTGCTCTTCTGATAACCAATTTCTCTCTTGTAACAAACCTGCTCCTAGGCCTTTTCCTAAAGCAGCTACCTGAATAACTAATTCTGCAGAGAAAATCAGGACTCTGTAACACACAATGTTTGCACAGACTTCTCTTTAGGGTTGGATGGTTTCCATTTTGTTAGCTCTTTGTCTCCACAGTATGACTTGACTAAAAGCTAGCACAGTGGAGAACTGTGCTAAAGAATTGCCAGGGCCACGCTACCAAACCCAGAAAGGATTTCATGTCTGTTCTGTAGAGTCTATACTTGCAAATGTTCTTGACTAGCTTGGACTGTTTTTCATGTATAGTTTCACCAAGATTTGGTTTAGGACATTGTGGCACTGACAGGCCAGCTCAAGCCAAAGCCATAGGGCAATTCAGTTGTGTATGAATATCAAAGAAATGTTAAGTGTAATAATATGCATAGACTAATTCACTCGTGTTAATTGAGATAAAAGGAGATGTCAATTGTATTGTTTTCGCCTATCTATATCCTGTTGTTTGCTATCATATTACAATTACACTAGGTATATCCTGTAATTAGATAATTAGATCAAAGTGTGTGGTAGTGAACATCAGAAGGTATTTGATGTATAAATGTCATGAAAACTAATGAAGGATTGTTGTTTGCTATTAAAAACATTTGCATTTATGTATAATTCTGTAACTAAAATTACTCCTCAAAGAAATCTTGTGAAATATTAATGAAGGACTTAATGGCTGTACCAGGAAATGCTAATTTCAAAGCAAGGAGCCAGGTAGTGAGTAAAAACACTTGTCAGAGTGTTATCTGCGGAAATAAGATATAAATACTGATTTAAAGAAATGCTCTTTCATCTCTATTTGGACTCTTACAGGGAAGATACCAAATGCAAAGTGGAGATCCCCTGAAACAACTGAGTTCCCGGAAAAGATTTTCGGGAAACTGGGGGTTTAAATGATAGCAGTTGATATAATAGACTTACAAACTTAGACTCACCTGGTAAAGTATTTTACCTGCTTTAACCTCTAACCCTCTCATTTCTTTTTCTTAGCCAATAAATATTTAGTTAATTTACTAGAGAATTAGCTGCCAGCGTTATCTTTGTTCTGAGATACAAAGTATCAATTGATCTGGGTAAGTGACTGATACTTCGGGATTGGGAGTAACCTGATTTGTTATTGACCACTGTCGGAAGACAGGATACTGGGCTAGATGGACCTTTGGTCTGATCCAGTATGGCCGTTCATATGTGATTTTCAGTTTATGTGACCATTATCACTAAGGCCAATTTGTCTGAGTGTCAGGGTAGGTTGGAGTGCCTAAGGGGACTGTCTGTGACTCCGTGGTAAGACCGGTATAGTGATCCAGGAGTGCACATTTGTTACCGGCTTGGTGAAATCTGCTAATAGAATATACCACCAGTTTGGGGTGTCTGTCCTGTTTTCTAACCCTCTGACCTGAGATTGGCACTCACAGTTGTGAGCCACTTTAGACAGTGTGACAGACTGATATTTTATCTCTTCCTGAGCCAGTGCACCTTTCCCTGAAACACCGTCTACCCAGCTTGCTGGATCCTTTTGATTTCTTTCTCCAGATACAGCACTTAATGTTTTCCAGTCAGTACTGTAGACGAAAACATCATCCACGTAAGCTGCTAGGAAATCCCCATGCCCCTTAAAGACTATGTCCAGCAGTCTCTGAAATAGGGACAGAGCACCAAGTAACCCAAAAGGCATAATCGTAAATGGAGCTGTTACACTAGGACTTGTGCTGTTGCCCAGTGCTACCAAAGACTGAGTTGCTGTCCTGAGGTGCATTTCTATGCAAGCATGACCAGTCCACTCACCTCCATTAGTGGGAGGCTTTCCCAGGTGTGTAGTTACTCAGAAATTGATGATAATGTTTCATTTTTTTAAAGTGTTTTTTCACCCTTCTGTTTGCCCTTATGGCTCCCAGTCCTGCAGATGGATGTACGTGGTGGGGATCCTTACTTCCCACATAAAAGCCTGTTAACATGGCTCTGCATGGGTACAGGGTTTTGCCTGCATGCACCTGATTGCATGATCAGGCCTTATCTATTTACAACTGAAATGCAACTCTATGGAACATAGCCAGGTAGGTGAAAGAGAGGGGTATTTTGGTCAAATACACTGTGCCAAAACTCTGCTGTTAAAAAGGGCAATGGGACCTTTAATATCCATGCAAAGTAGACAAGACCTCTGCTTTGTAGGATTTGAAAGACCCACTCAGTGTAAACTGCATGGAGTTCTACTCTGGAAACGAGAGCTGTGTCAGCCCTGCTCTTTGTGTGATCGTGGTCAGGAAGTGGGCTGAGCAGCCGTTTCAGGGAATATCATATATATTTCTATATGATACTAACCTGTTTTTTCCAGCAACATATTTGATTTCTGGCTTACAATGTATGTCATTGGCCGTGATGAGATTCAGATGTCAAGGGGAGTCGGAACACTGGAATGCAAACATCGCCTAACATCAGACAAAGTGTCCTACATTTAACAGTAAATGCAATCGCTAGTCAGCGATGCTTCCCCAGCCTCCATGAATAAGTGGCATTGTCTCTAACAGTGGGACCACAAAACCAAACTGAGGGGAGATTTCTAATGGAAACTCCAGCAAATTCAGAACTGCAGGTCAGGGAAGCTACCTTCTTTTTTAAAAGATTCTTTTTCTCTGTTCAAAAAGAGAAAAGCTAAGAAGTTAATGAACCTCTGGAAGGGTCATGGTGGAAGAATGTAAAGGTCTCTTTAATAAATGTGTAACTTAGTCAGTTATGTTACATAACCTTTGTGCCCCGAGCAGCCACAGCGCTGTCATCAAAAACGATGTGGAGAACTCGGCCCTTACAAATATGTAGCTTGTTTGGTAAAGGAAAGCTGGAAGCATGCAGAGGGATCAATGTAAACAAATGCTAAACAGAAAACAAGGCAGATCAGAGCTGTTAAAGTACAGACTTGAAATACCTAGGTTATTAGCTGCTGGAAATACCTAGCACTGGAATGGGTTACCTAGGGAGGTGGTGGAACCTCCATCCTTATTGGTTTTTAAGGCCTGGCTTGACAAAGCCCTGGCTGGGATGATTTAGTTGGTGTTGGTCCTGCTTTGAGCAGTGGATTGGACTAGATGACCTCCTGAGGTCTCTTCCAACACTAATATTCTATGATTCTAAGATTGAAAAATTTGGGTTTGTTTAGTCTGGAAAAGAGAAGACTGAGAGGGAACATAACTGTTTTCAAGTACATAAAAGGTTGTTACAAGGAGGAGAGAGAAAATTTGTTCTTAACCTGTGTGGATAGGACAAGAAGCAATGAGCTTAAATTGCAGCAAGGGAGGTTTAGGTTGGACATTAGGAAAAATATTCCTAACTGTCAGGGTGGTTAAGCACTGGAATAAATTGCCTAGGGAGGTTGTGGAATTTCCATCATTGGAGATTTTTAAGAGCAGGTTGGATGAACATCTGCCAGGAATGGTCTAGATAATACTTAGTCCTGCCATAAGTGTGGGGGACTGGACTAGATGACCTCTCGAGGTCCCTTCCAGTCCTATGATTCTATGAATATCTAGTCAGGAAAGAGAACCTGTTGCTCTCCTGGGCAAGCCTGTTTTCCTCTCCTGAGCAGGAGCAGTAAAATAGCCAGAGTCTTGCTGTGCAATTTGTATAGTGCACCTAAAACTAGCCAGAATAAAATGGGATCTACAATCATTCACCTCCAGTTTGTTGGTCTGAATTTTGCCCAGTTTAGTAAGGAACCAAAAAATGTTACTATCTGACAGCTTTACAGTGGCTTTTGTGACATGGATCTGTGGGGCTCGTTCCAGTATCTAGTGCACAAGAGCCCACATTCATAAACCACCATCACAGAACCAATTACTGTAGTCCTGTTAATCTTTGTACAAAGGCTAAGGTCTAATGGACCATGGAGAATGCCCTAGCCTCTCCTCCTTAGAGGCGTACTCACCTCATCCCTGGAGAATATTGATAGGGCTGTATGGAAAGAGCTTGCACTACTGTTGTCTGTGCTGCACTCTTTCTGGAAAGGACTCCAATCTCCAAGGATGTCATGTTGGCAGCTTTCACAAGCAGAAAGTCACTTGAAACTACAACCAACTGATCATGACCTTGAATATTCCTGGTCAATGGGAAATCTAAATGCTGACATAATTACTTATTACAGGTGCTGGTAAAACAAGAGTGGTCCAAAGGTGTCTCCAAAGAATGGATGCCTGAACCATCTTAAGCTAGCCCCAGAGTGAATTCTCCATAATGTGTTGGGAGGGAGAGAGATTCCTACCCAGGTACATTTGACTGAACAGGAGTGGAACTAATGGTAAAGGCAGGCAGCTCTCATGCACTAATGACAGGAGAGCTGGGTCCCTGAGCGGGATGGTACAAAGTGGGAAGCTTCTCCAAGGAATTAGGAAGCTGTGGAATTACCAACTCTACTGTCCCTCCTCATTGTTCCCTGTCCCTGTTCATGCAGGGAGTCTGGATAAATCCAATGCATAGTGGCTCAGTCAAGACCATGAGTTATCCTGCTGTGGGGAGTTCTTGCTGATTGACTGGAGTCCAAAGGCATCTGCCAGTGTAAGAGGTGTGAGTCCTGTAACAAGGGGAGTTAACTAGATGGTGCTAGAGCATACTTCTGCGACTGGAGTTCAGGTCTTGGTTAGAAAATACTTGAACAAAGCAACTGTTCCCCTGTCTAGAGCAGGGGCTTTTGACCGTGGGGTGTGAACTGGTGTTAGGGGTTTGCAGCCATTCTGCTCTTCTCATATTGCTAAAGGGCAGGGAGGTCCGAGTTACTGGGGAGGGATCGTGGTATGGCAAAGGCTGACCGTCTCTGGTCTGAAGCTAATAACAGCATGTAAACAAATCCTTGTACCCAGAGATACGTTTGGTCTCCCTCAGCTTTCCAGTGAACAGGACCTAGTGCATACAACAGCGTATGGATAGTTTTTAGTTGTAAACAATTCTGGATCAGAATATATTGTATATCTCTTGAATCTGGTTTATTCCTCTCGGTCTCACAAAGGGGGGAGTAAAACTCAGAGGGACATGGTGACTGCTCTGAAATTAGATTCAAGGAGACTCCATTTTTCCCTGTGGCTTTCCCTGGATAGTTTGCAATAATCGCTGTGCCTTCTTGGCAGACCAAAGGAACTGCTTTAATACACACACATGCCAGTTTGGCAACAGCTCATGAAAAGAGCTGATGTTCGCTTTGTGGCTGCCACGTGAAGTAGTTGCCTTAGAAATGTCCATGATGATGAAGTAGCTTGCTAATATCTCTTGCTTGGAGAAAACCAGGTATGCCCTCTAAGCTGCTACAGAAATGCTGGGGGGAGGAGGGATGATGGAAATGACTCTGAAACCAATGCTTAAAAAAACCAACCCTAGGTGCTGCTAACAACAAAGTGTCAATACATTAGTTCTGGGTCTTATCCATCCTTGCCCCTCTCCCCTCCACTTCTTGCCTTGCTCCCATGTGTCCCACCTGCTCTGGATGCCAGGCTGTCATAATGAGCCTGGGTTCTCCATCATTCAGGCAGCTAAATTACAAACAACCCTTTTTAAACAAAATAACAGCAGTAGATCTTATCAGAATTCCCTGCAGGCAACAAGCTGGCTCAGATAACACTGGCAGAATAGCCGGTTGCAGGGAAGGCAAAGCTGGGTGCCTGCTACTGCTGTTAATTGTGATAGCAGTGTACATGTGAGTGCATGCACCCCCTCATTCCCTTTCTTCCCTTCCCACTGCCAGCGCATCTGACCGCCTAGCCTCAGCAGTCTGGTTTTGTGGCCAATGTGTGGGAGATGGATTCAGGTGGGAGTCTCAGATTCATATGATCTGGGCCCTGTGGTCTGAGGAGGACCCCTGGAGCAGCAAGCAACATGTTGTGCAACTGGTCCCTGTCCCAGCAGCACCCTGTGCCTGAGCCAAAGCCCACTGAAGTCAGCGGAAATATGTCCATTGAGGATAGTGGACTTTTGAATCATTCTGAGAGGAGAAGCTGGGTGTAGGGAGCTTCTTACAACAACCCTGGGTCTCCCCAAGATGGGAGCTGGAGGCAGGGTGTGCAGGGGAGATGGGCAGCGTCTGGGAGTTGTATGGCTATCTTGGTGGTAGGGCAGTGCAATTTAATTGTGGGGTATCTTTCTTGATGTGCTTGAGGTGGGGCATACAAAGCTTGGTGGTGCGTTGGTCCAGTATAGTCTTAATCAACTCCTGCTCAGATAAAAATCCAAGCCTTGCACTCTTAATTTGAGGGCACCCAATACTGGTGACTTGGGGATTTCTCCGCACCCAATCTCACCTCACACTGCCTCTGTAGGTGAACCCCTTGCTAGAGTATTTCCTCTTCCCCTTCACTATGTGATGGTTTACTCTGCTGTTTTGGGAATTACCCCTAGAGTCCCTGCCTGAGACTGTTATGATGGGTATATGGAAGATCTACACTTGCCTTTGAACTTATATGCATCTGAGATCCTTTCTACTACAGTTGATAATTAGTTAACTGTATGTTTGTTTTCAAAGGTGAAGAATTGAACAGCTTGATAATCTAAAGGGAAGGCTCTGAAGCAGCACACAGTGATGATTTGCTCACTGAAGGTGTCTTGTGGCTTAAAGGAAAAGGGTTAAAGAGCTCCAGCATGACTCTGCCTCCCTGCTGTGACCTGCCTGAATGACCCTGCCATACCTTCCATATGGAATCCTGTCAGCTGGCAGTGCTAGTACTGAGATTTACTGGAGAGTCTGATGAGAGGAGAGCCAGGCAACCGGGTGCTAGGGGTTCTGCTGACTGTGCTCGTCTGAGCCAGGGCAGTTCCATGCCAGTGATTAAAGTAAGCAGCTGCAAAAACATTGATTAGGGTTTGAGCCACAGCTGTCGGGCTGGAATTCAACTGACTTCTGAACTGGCCAGTTCCAGCAAGTAGGGTACCACATGCACTCAAGAACCAAAATCTGAACTCTGCCACGACAGCTCCTGGCTGGCATCCCAACAGCTAGTGGGGTCCCCCACTGTCTTCTCTCCCCCAGCCCCAAAAAAGGGTGTTCACATAGTCAATACCAAACAGAGTGACCGAGTCCCATCTGATATGACAGGTCCGGGATGCCCAGGCTAATTGAGCTTGTTAAGGTCCTGGGATAGCGCAAACAATTTTTAATAGTGATGTGACACCTGGTAAATAGCACAGGGGCTTCCTAGTGGATGGGAAACATTCCTTGCTATTTGTAAAGGAGGTTAGAGGATCTTTTTTTTTTTTTTAAACAACTTTCAAAGAAGAGGCTGCACAAGGGTTCTGACTCCACTCCATCCCTTTTTTTCTTCTTTTGCTTATAGGATGAAGACAGCTAGCTGAGCCCAAGGGAGTTGATCCACAGTTTGGTATGTGAGACATATGCCAACCCTCCAACTGGGACACTAGCAAGTTGGATTTAGCCTGCCACTTACCCCCTCAGTGTGACCGGCCCAGGACATACGGGTTGCCACTCTCGTTCCAATGGGCTGGAAGTTGAATCTCTTTCCACTTTGACAAGGGAGACACTCCACTGCTGTGCCACTTCCTTCCTGTTCCTCTCCCACAAGGAGCTGCAAGCCTGAAAAGAGTGGATCCTTCTATGTCTCTGATGACCAGGACAGCATCCTGCAGCCGCTATCGGTCTGGAGCTGTGGTGACTCCAGAAAGGACCATGGCTACTATAGGCAGCCCTGGGACACAAAACTAGCAGAGGCTTAACCTCTTCACTTGCACGGCATGCCCTCTTGTGCCACAGATACTACCTCTGTTACTACCCACCAAGTGCCTTGTCTCCTTAACTGGCTTCTGGGACGGGAGTAATGTCACTAGGGTCCTCGTGGGAGGAACATGGCTCAGCTGGCTGTGCTAGCAGGAATCCCGACTAAGGATGTAGCTACAGAACACTAGCACAAAAAAACAGATTGGGAGGGGCTTTGATCCATGCCCCTTGTCCTGCCGAGTGAGCGATGGGCCGCTTGGATGACCATGCCAAGAAGCGGATAGTGGAGCTGCGCAAAGCCGGGCTGAGCTTCCGCAAAATCAAGAAGGTCCTAGAGCTGGACAATATCCGGGTGACCCCGCAAGCTGTCTACCTGTTCCTCAAGCGTAAGAATGTGGAGCCGGCACAGCCTCCAGGAGCCTCCCATTTCCAACCAGCTGGAGGCCGGGGGAGCAGGAGAACGGCCATCAACCAGACTGGCTGGGAGGATGAGCAGCTCTGGAACTTGCTGCAGGAAAATGAGACTGAACAGAACAAGCAGACGGAGCCCAGAGGCAGCAGGCAGCCAGGTCCCAGGACCCCAGCACTCCCCGGAGGAGCCACCGTGAGCTGCAAGGAGCCACACCTCAATGATAACCAAGACTGCAAGGATGGCATCAAAATAGTCAGCGTGACATCGCTGTGGAAGGATAGTGGGCAGTTTGGGAAGGTGCCTACAGTGCCCATGGGCCCATCTCCAGCGGCACAGCTATCCCCTATTAACAGTAAGGCCTGGCTTTCTCATTCGTTGTCCATTAGTCTTGGATAGGCCTCTCCACTTCTCTAAGCAGCCTGGTGAGTTGCCAAGCAGTACCAAGGGTCTCTGCTCACATCCCTGTTTTCCAAATCCAGGCAGGCTGGACAGGACTCTTAGGCCCTGGAGCATAGCTGAGGTGGGGGGAAGTGCATGGTGGAGCTGGAAGGACTTAGTCCCTATAGATAGAGGGGTCTCACTTCTCTGTGGGGCTGGGGAAAGGCTGGCACTCAGTTCAAGGGTCTCACTTGAAAGTGCTTCTCTCTCTGGTTACTCTGTCAATCCATCCAGGTGACAACTGCTCTGGGATTCGGACCTCAGCTGTGGATAGCCACCCGGCTCCACTCCCATCAGCCACGGCGCAGCAGCAGCCGAACACCAGGGGCAGGATGTTCTTGTCGCCTGCCAGGAATCCAGCCTTAATTGTGAAGAAGAAGATTGTGGACAGGGCCATCCACCTCCAGAAAAAGGTACAGGGCTGGAAGAGGCAGACTGGCCGTCCTGTGGCTAGAAACCCCTTCTCCAGCCCAGCAAGACTGGGGATCTGCTCAGGCAGCGACCCATCAGGTTACAGTTAAATTGGCCTGAAAGGGCTGGTAACACTCTCTGCGTCCCCAACTGGAGAAGGCTCTGTGGGAACCCAGGCTCCAGTGCGCAGAAGGGACAAGGAGATCCTGGGCTTCTATGAGGTGCCCTCTCAAGTGACCTGCTCTGTGGAGTTGGGTGGGGAGGACACAAGGCCAGCTTGTGGGGAATGCAGCTGTCTTCATGCAGTCTGATGGACTTGGTGACTTGGGCCCAAGGCTCCCCTCCCCCTTTGCCTCAGCAAGTTGGATTTTTGCCCACTCAGGATCCTTGAGGTCTGTTTGTGGCTCTGTGTGGCCTTGGACAAATCATTTCCCTTCTCTGTGCCTCAGTTATTCCTGCTTAGCAGAAGGGGAAAGGCTGCCCTCCCCCATGCTGGGGGAAGTCCTTTGAGGGCTTCTGTCGGCAGGTGTCCTAGGTACTCTCCGACCCGCAGGCTCCACTGGTACCATTCCATAGCGTGGGTGGAAGCTTCCCCAGATGCATTCCCCCCACTTTGGACACTGTGACAAGGACTTTGTTACTGGTGGCCCCAGACCCATCCTGCACGACAACTGGCAACACCTGTGCCTCATCTAGAAAAGAAGAGCAGGAAAGAAATGAGTTTTTGGGCTGAGCACTGCCAGCCGGACCAGAGACCCATGCTCTGTGGACTTCTAAAGAACAGGTTTGGTCCCCACAATTGCTCCAGACCCTGGCCCAGATGGTAGCATCTGTTCATTCTGAGGTCTGTGCTGGAGAGGAAAGGGGAGGACTGAGGGACAGCAGCAGAGCTGAGCAGGGAGGAGAGAGACAAGGATTGCAGGAGGTGCTGCAGGGTGGCAGTGAGATGCATTGGCAGAGCTTAGGGGAGGGGAGAACCCAAGAACAAAGCTGCAGGTCAGGACTGAGCCACACTTGGACACTAATTTGCACAACTGAGCTCTAACAGGCACTCGTGAGCTCTAGGCTCACTTGCAGTGTAATAAGGAATATTGAATCCTGTGCATGGCTGATGCTTGTAATTCTCCGACATTGACCAGGCAACCATTCACAACGGGCACAGTCCATCTGATTCGACAACTGTCCTGCCCTTCTTGGTGGGAGTGCAGCCGGCCAAACAGCCTCCCAGGGCAAACCCATCTGTCATGGCAGCCTCTATGAGCCGCAGTGCACATGTAAGTAACCTAAGATGCGCACAGTCCGTAGGCACTAGCCCATCGACTGAACAAACAGTTGCCATGGACACCAGGATGAATCACCACAATACATTCTGGCTGGCTTGTCATGCTTCCTTGGGACAAAGCCGTAAGTGGCATGGCCACCTGCTCTTAATGACTCTGAGTGGATGCTGATCTCTGCCAGGACTCAAATGTCAGGATGCAGAGATAGCATGGGGAAAACGTACAAGGCTGAGGGGGCAGATTGAGTTAACATTTACTGTCCCGATGGCAGCATTTCTGAGGTAAGTAGCAGAGTAATGAATAACAGCCAGGCAGAGGCAAAGCTGGATCTGAGAGGAGCCTGGTGTTCTGTATTTGCTCCGCTGCTAGGCCCACCCTGTTCTACTGTTGCTCAGATGGCCAGCCCAATCTGTGCCCTGCCCAGGAGTCTTGCTTTCAGAAGTGAACGTTGCTGATTGGGGAAAGAGGAGCATGTGGCTATGCTAATGAGGATCCCTACTCCAAAGTGTCCCATTAGAAGCTGTTAGTGCACCCCATTAGGTATTTGGTCCTGGCTTCCTTTCCATGGAGCACTGCCTCAGCCCCACTGTGAATCTGGCTGAACGCCCACATCTGCACTAGAAGTTGTGGTTGCCCTCCTCCAGAAAGGTCATGTATGTAGGCTCCATGTTAGCAGATCAAGAGAGTCCCACAGCTGCTTTTCTCCCTCACCAGTGAGGCATTTCCTAGCAGGCCTGAGCATACAGTCCTTCTTGCTGCTTTCTGAAAGGCATCGTCTCTTTCAGTTTTGAACACTGCAAGACTACTACAGAGGGGCCAAGCTGAAGGTGCACTGGCACAGCTGGGTGGTGGGCAGGGCTAGAGTAGCAGTGGCAACGTACAATGGTAGATAGGATTGGAGGTCAGGTCAGATCACAGAGGGATGCAGCTGTCTGATGTTAGCTGGCCTCATCTCACATGCATACCTGCTAATTCTTGAATGCAGAATAAAGAGGTCTGTGCTAAGCTGGTTCTATAGGAAATGGCCCGTCACTGCATTTCTGATCTTTCTTCCAGGTCAAAGATGTCAGCACTCAAACGGCCTTGCTTAACTCTGCATGTTCTCCAGGCAATCAGAACCCTGTGTGGGGTGGGCAGATGCTGGCCCCTTCACTCATCCCCCATGCCATTGCCGAGAAGCTGGATGCTGTACACACACAGGTGCAGAAACTGACACATGCAATGCACGCGGTGCTAGAGAGGCAGTGCCGCATGGAGCGCCAGCACGAGCAGCAGCAGCGTTTCCAGCAAGAGGTGCTGATGACGCTTCAGCAGCTCAGCTCCACCGTGAGCCATGGGACAGTGCCAGGAAACGAGCCCTGTGTCCCCTTCAGCAGCATGGCTGATCCCTCGCCCCCTGTGCCAAACTTCAGCCAATTCAAGATGGAGCTTATCTGATGAAAGGCTGATGCTAACATTCATGAGCCTGGGCATAAGAGTGGCCTGGAGCTAGCTCTGGACAAAGCAGCTGGCATGGGCCACCCTAGCCAAAATACAAAGGGATCTCAAGCAGGCAGCTGCAGCTGAGTGAAGAGAAGCAGGCATTAGCACTTCATAAACTGCAGCTCTAAGAGCCTGGCTAAGGCCCTGCTACTGCAAGAACAGAAGACTGGGTGGAGGAAGGCCACCAATAACACCAAGACTCAGTCTGCTTCGGCCTAGTTAATCCAGCCCTGCTGCCCCCAGGAAGAGGCATGTACCAATGGGAGGCTGAAACATGTTAAAGGAAAGCCTTAATTCTAGTCACTGTATACAGCAAATGAAATACTGGTTTAGCCCCCAAGGCCCAGGTCCAAAGGATATGGAACTCCAGCAGCTTAGAGAGGCTGGCTATAGCCAAGCACCATGTTACATAGAAGGAAAACATGGTGGCAGGCATCACTCTCTCCTTGGCAGAGAAAGCATTTAATGCTTACACAGGGAAGGGAGCGTGAGCATAGAATGTCCAGGAGCTTGGGTTTTGGATGCTTTGTGCCCTTTCTTTCAGAGTGGTATGTGGAGAGTAAAATAATCTCAGTAAAGTCTATACACCCACTGCTCTAGAAACAGACTGGGCTCTATGTGGCATGTTGGCTGTTTTTCATACACCAACCTCCCTATAAGAGTATGACTCCATGGTAATGAGACACCAGCTGCAATCACACCTATCTATAGCTAAAGTACTGGAACAGTGAAGCCAGGGCAGTGCATGCTGCAGGGTAGGCTAGCTGCAGGGATAATAAGCCAGTGTTCCAGGCAACCTTGTACCCCTACATCAGCTGCACTCATGCCCCAGGATTGATGGAGGGTGGAGGATTCTCCTGCAATGACCAAAATTTATGGAATAAGGAGCAGAGGTAGGAACTGCTCATTTCATTGCACTTCAGGCCAAGTGCTAGTAAGTCCTCTCCCTGCCCCCTGATCCCAGGGAAACCAAGGATAGCTGTGGCAGTTGACCACAACTTAAACAGCCCCATTCTTCCATTGCTGCATTTGTGTTGCTGTACAATAAAAAACATCTGAGCACAACACAGGGAACATAACACGGGGTGGAGTGGGACTGTGGCATGGGGCTCATTGGGTACATAACGCAGGGTGGAGTGGGTCTGTCAGATGGGGCTTGGTGGGTACTTAATGTGGAGTGGAGCAAGAATGTGGCATGGGGCTTGGTGGGTACGTAACGCTGGGTGGAGCAGGTTTGTTGGACGGGGTGGGATGGGTACATAATGCGGGGTGGACTGGGAATGTGGCATGGGGCCTGTTGGGTACATGACGCAGGGTGGAGCGGGACTGTGGCTCGGGGCCTGTCAGGTACGTAATGGGGGGGGGGAGGGGGGTTAGAGAAGCAGGTCTGTGGGACGGGGCTGGGTGGGTACATAATGGATAGAGCGGGACTGTTTCTCGGGGCCTGGTGGGTATGTAACATGGGGTGGAGCGGGTCTGTTGGATGGGGCTTGGTGGGTATGTAACACGGGATGAAGCAGGAATGTGGCATGGGGCTTGGTGGATACGTAATGTGGGGTGGAGCGGGTCTGTCACATGGGACTCAGCGAGGGTGCAATGCCACTGGGAGTGGGACTGTCGCACGGGGCTGGGCGGGTACATAACGGGGTGAAGCGGGACTGTGTCATGGGGCTTGGTGGGTACGTAACATGGGGTAGAGAGGGTCTGTTGGATGGGGCTCGGTGGGTACATAACACAGAGTGGAGCAGAGTTGGACATGGCTGGGCTGGTACATAACATGGGGTGGAGCAGGTCTGTGGCACGGGGGCCCTCAGGTATATAACATGGGGTGGAGCAGGTCTGTAGGATGGGGCTTGGTGGGTACATAACACGGGATGGAGCTGTTGAACCAATCTAGAGGAATGTCTCCATACCCGCATCTATCATCGGGGTTTGTTGTTAGTCCCTTTAAAAAAAATAACCAACTAGGATGTGTGGGTGAAAACAACCAAGGTATTTATTAAACCATCAACAGTTCTAAACAAGGTAAACCAAAGGTAAACTAAATGAATAGGAACACATGTAAAGCAAGGACCCCCACAACAGGTGATATAAGGTAAGTAAAGGACTGACAGTATGCTGACTATGACTGAGGGTAAGTTCCCTCCCCTAGGACGGGACCCAGGTAAGAGGATGTAGGATGAGTGGACCACTACTATATCTTGCAGCTCTGAGGACCCTCATGATGACAGGACAGCTCTGGACTTCGTCCAGGTAGGTGGAACCCACAGGTAAGGAATGGCCCTCAGGAGCAGGCGATGACAGCTCTGCCCCAGCGATGACTCAGCTTGTACTCCCCCTGCGATGTCATGGGTGTGTATTTGTCCTCCGTGAAAGAGTGGCAGCTGGTGTCACAGTCTCACTCTCTGCATGCAAGTGAGAATTACCCTCCCGCAATCAGATGGAAGAGCGTGGTACTCAGCGTACTCCTCTGAGACAATCTAGAGAACTGAGATGGCTGCTGTGCTTTCCAACAGTTGCAGCAGCAGCACCTCCAGACTCTCCCATTCAGAAGAGTAGTTTCTTCCTTCTGCTGTGCAGGCCCTTATATGCCCTGCGCAGCATCTACTGGGCAGATCATAGGTCACATGGTTTGCTTGGTTTCCCGCCTTTCAGTAGAAAGGGCAGGAAACTACACCGGGGGTGGGGGGGAGAAGGACAGCCAAGATGGATTCCCAGTTATTTGGGCATTCAAGATGGCACACCTAGGATGTTAAGCACTAAAGATTTTCCCCTACATTCCCTTCCTTGCCAGCAAGGAACCCTATATCGGGATTTCTGATGCTGACACAGGATTACATGGGGCACATTGGCACACCTAGACTTGTGCCTCCGTTTACCAAACTTATGTTGCGACCACCTGCATTGCAACACAAACAAAACAGACAAAGGATGTGCAAGCAAATGCCAGGTATCCGACACTTTGTTGGGGTCGGAGAATAAAGGTCTCCACCAATTACTAATTGTGGCAAACTTCTTAACCCTTTTTAGGACTGCTTCTATTTGATTGGACAAGTGGTGGACGATGATTAAGATAGAGCTACCCCATTCCATCACTTTATCCACATGCCTAATTAGCTCAGGAGGCTCCATTAGTTGGCTAATGAGCAAAGTATAGAGGCCCAAACTGACAGGCTTGACATGATCATACATGTAAATTGAAGTCCTGATGTTTCTGGATGTCATTTGCTCTGATTGAAAATCGATATTACATCCCTTAATTGTTAACAGATAGCATAAGCACAAATTTGGATACACCCTATTATTGATGACATAAAATGTGTTTACCACCAGAGACTTACAGGTACTGCGGAGACACACGCAATTGTCATTGATTACCACCACCTGAGAATGTTCTGATGTCTTGGGATGCAGCTTGTAATGACACCTGCCTTCATCTGTGCTTAGACAGATGTGCTGCCCTAGGAATACTTCCGATGGGCACAGGTACCCCCGATTATCTTCCCATAAGCATGAGCTGACATCTATCACGTGATAGTCTGTCCCTTCTCGGATTACCCAGTGGGGAAGATCTGTAGGCATCATAATGGTGCCATTTGCTATGATACCAAGAGGGAGAAGCGGGTATGCCCACTGGACAGTGCCGTTCATAATTGTTAAGACTCAAGCTGTGGCCACCTTTGTGTGCGGGTCATATATAAAGTCAAGGAGCTTCCACCAGGCATGATGAACCTTGAATGGAGAGACATCCTTACGCATGATGTTCCTTAGGTCTATAGCAGGGGTCGGCAACCTTTCAGAAGTGGTGTGCTGAGTCTTCACGTATTCACTTTAACTTTAGGTTTCGTGTGCCAGTAATACATTTTAATGTTTTTTAGAAGGTCTCTCTCTATAAGTCTATATATATAACTAAACTATTGTGTATGTAAAGTAAACAAGGTTTTCAAAATGTTTAAGATGCTTAATTTAAAATTAAATTAAAATGCTGATCTTACGCTGCTGGCCCACTCAGCCTGCTGCCGGCCTGGGGTTCCGTTCACCTAGGTCGGCAGTGGGCTGAGCAGGGCCTGTGGGACCCTGGCTGGCAAGGGCCAGGACCCCAGACTGGGGATGCAGGTGGGAATGTGGGGTGTGTGTGTGTGCAGGAGCTCCCGTTTGGTGCTCAGGGTGGGATGTGGGGGGGTGTGCAAGAGTCAGGGCATGGGGTGTGGGGGGGCTGGGTATGTGTGGGGCTGCAGGAGGCAGAACGGGGGCTGGAGGTGTGTGAGGGGGTGCAGGGGTCAGGGCAGAGGGCTGGGTGTGTGTGTGGGGGGGGTTCAGGGGTCAGGGCAGAGGGCTGGGATGCTCACGGCAGGGGGCTGGAGGGGATATGCCCCATCCCCACCTCTTCTCTGCCTCCTCCCCGGAGCAGCGAGCACACTGCAGCTCTGCTCCACCACCCCCCTCGCAAGGGCGATCCGCTGATTGGCAGCAGGGAGGGGGAGGGGCAGGAAAGCACCACGCTGGGGGAAGAAGCGGGGGAGGGGGAAGCTTGGCTGCCAGCATGACCAAGCTTCTGCCTCCTGCCCCTGCAGGAGAAATTGGTGGGCGGGGGGGCTGAGTGGGATCAGGACCCCGGTAGGCAGCAGCGTGCCATCAAAAATTGGCTCACATGCCATCTTTGGCATGTGTGCTGCAGGTTGCCGCCCCCTGGTCTATAGGTAGGGTTCCCTGAAAGCTTGCCCTAAGGATACTGCTGGACACGGTTTGTATCCATCCTCGTACCTCTGTACAAGCAAGGGCCCAAGAGAGGTTACCCTTCAGACCTTCGACACCCTGCAGGATCCTGGCGGAGTCCTGTTTTTGGGCACAGTACCAGTCCTTGATGACAGTGGACAAGTCGTACCCAAGGTCACCAACCTTATTAAGAGCCTCAGAAAGTGGGTGGTTTAATGTGGCCACTTCCCGACCTAAATTGCTAACCCTAAGGGTTAGGGACCCCATTTCTATGGAGCTTACGAGCCCAAGTCCAGCTCCAACTCCTCCCATGTCTTAGCGGCAAGGTCTCACCTCCTACGACCCCAGTACCTGGGCTCTGCACCTCACAGCTACGCTTCCCAGCATAGACTGCAGATCTCACAAAAGGCAAGCATTTAAGTTCTATGCTACTGACTAATACCTGCAGATTAACACTGACTCTTTTAACGGAATACTGAGGATCTGAGATGTCTTAAATTCTCGTTTACCACTACGGGTCCGATGTAACTGACCCGTGGGTGAGGTATGATGGTCACCTCGACTGTCTGAACAGCCCCATAAGGTCCCACTATGTGCCAAGTACCAGACTCACTAGAATCGGTGGTAATTGAGATGTTTCCATAGCACTTGCTTATAAATTCGTTTTGGGTCTGTGCAGAGCAGAACCCATTAACATTGTGTTATTACAAAAATGTGGCAAACTGCCACTACAATTAACCATAATACTATTAAATGAACGGTACGGAGTATGCATCCTGACCCGTAACTTAGGAAGTGCAAACTGAGCACTCGAGATACGAATAGTAAGGAGCCCCACCTGGATGCTTGATGACAAGTTAATAGAAAAAACAGATGCACTTTGCTGGGCTGGTGGTAAAAGGCCCACCAGAGCATCTGACTAAGGGATTGGTAACCTCCCAGACACATGCCTTTGGGATCTGATTTACTTGTTCCAATGGCCCTGCAGCCTGAACAGATGTAAGATAAGACCCTGGGGCTTGCCCCATGATAGAATCATAGAAATCTTCTGTCTCCAAGACCCACAGCAAAACGCTTTTGGGGCCATCCACATACCCAAAAACAGTTAGTGGCTTCACCTCCTTAGCCTGACGATGGCCATGAAAATTCTTATAAACTTTTGACTTTCTAATTTAGGTGTTAAGGATGCCATCCCCTAGTCACAATAAAAGTGATCCCCCATTTTAACGAAAAACACCCCCTGTATATTATTTACAATGGTTACAAGAAGTATAAGTGCATGCCAATAGAAGAGATGGTGATGGTGGGATTCCTATGCACAAACACAGGGAAAGACATAATTAGGATGTTGTATCAGATTTGGCAGTACCTTTCCAGGATTTCATCTGGCTAGAATGAAACCATTTAGTTTTCTTTCCTCATTTCCCTGGAATTTCCAGTTGGTACACGCAAGGGCTAGTCTTATTGATGGTAAGGGCTGGGCCTACCCACTGTGGACTAAGAGCATGGCCTTGGTCTGAGTAGTATTTATACATAACTCAGTCCCCGATCTCCTACTCTATTAGCTTTATGTGCTCTACCTGCTTATCCATCCCATGTGCATTGGATTTTAGTCGCACGGCTACCTGGTGGTGTATAGGGGTTGGCCTCCTACCCACCAGAGTTCCGGAATCCCCATTGCTCTTCTGGTCATGGCTTCATGTGGTGTGAAACCATGACTTGTTACCATTGATCTCACTGCCATGAGGATCAAGGGGAGCTTAATGTCCCATTCTTTGCCTTGATGGTCAATGATCTTCCTCAGAGTGGTCTTAAGGGTTCAATTAGTGCATTCAACGATCCCCGAGTTCTGAGTTATGTGGAACCTCTGCCTGATCCCAAAAGCCTGGTAAAGAACCTTGGTCATCTCACCTACAAAGTGAGGTCCCTGGTCTGAGTTGACTACAGGGAGACCGAACTGGGTGAAGGTCTCATTTAAGAGGACCTTGGCAGTGGTGGCAGCAGTGCAATTCCGGGTAGGATAAGCCTCAACCCATTTAGTAAAGACATCTATAGCCACTAGACAGTATCGATTCCCACACAGGTGCGAGGAAGAGGTCCAATGAAGTCTATCTGCAACCGGCACCATGGGCCCTTGGCCAGGTGATGCTGTAGTGGGCCTTTTACAACATGGCTATCCACATTGTTCTCAGCACAACTTAGGCAGGACTGGATGTGCATAGCCACGTCTCTATTTAAGTCCAGCCACCAGGCCACACGGACGATCCTATCCGCAGTCTTGTCTGCACCAAAATGACCCTGTTATGTGCAAGGGTCACCATTTCCTTACGGAGGCACGATGGAAGTACCGAGACCAGAAGGGCCTCTTTGGAGTTCTTCCTTAAGGCCATGATCAGACGATGTCTGTCCTTAAATATAGAGTAGCCTTTATAGTTCTCCTTCTGCAGAAGGCTTTGCACATCCAGATCCTGCTGTTGCAGCTCCTTGATGTCTACCTGTGGATTTAGATCAACACCTGGCTGCTGTATTTTCATCACAGGCAAGGACGGTGTTAGGGTCCACAGATGCTCTTCCCCCAGGAGTGCCGCTTCTTTAGCCAGAGTGTCAGCCTGATGGTTCAACCTAGAGGCTTTGGTGGAGTCTTTACGGTGAGCCTTTACTTTACACAGGACTGTGTCTCCCTCGCAGTTGGTAGCCAGCTCCCGTGCATGTCTCAAGTACGCTGTGTACTTATTTGGCTTTCCGTCGGCAGATCTCATGCTCCAGGCATCCAGGATGTAAGTTCTCGCACCACCCATTCTGAGTTGGAACAGATGCACAGGTGCTTGCTCCTGTCCTCCTCATATAGTACTGGTACTATTGCCACCACTTCCACAGCTTGTGCCGAATGGGGCTTGACAGTTTCTTGCAGCACTTGCTGGGAAGAGGGCTGAAAAGCAGCATACCCAGTCCTTGGGTGGCCATCCTGGTATTAGCTACTTCCATCCACGGACCAGATGGTTAAACCCTGCTCCTTTGCTTTACTGAAGCTGGGTTCGATGGTGACACAATGACTGGGTCCGGTGCTGGAAGCGGGCACTCATGGTCCTGGCCTTCAGTCAGCAATGCATACAGTAGTATGCTCAACTGGGGTGATCTCTGCACTGTGATGTCTCTATTCAGGAGGTTGAGGGTCCAGTTGTCCAAACAAGGGGATGACACCCTGCCTCATTCACCCGACCAGAGAGGAGGTACCTTACTGGGGTGTAGGAAGTCCTGAGGATGACGGGGAACATCCCCACCAGGTACTCCCAGTGGCCAAGTGCCCAAACTAAGGCGAGTACCTCCCACTTGCAAGCACTGAACTGCCTCTCAACTTCACTCATGACTCTGGAGCCATAAGCCAACAGCTGCAGCCCAGTCCCCTGATCCTGCAAGAGGACTGTGCTGATGCCACTATCAGATGTTCCTAGTTGCAAATAGGAGGGACAGTCAGGTTTAGGGTAGGCTAAGGCTTTGGCCAGAGCCTGCTTCAGCATGGTGAAAGCCTGCTGATGGCTTTCCTCCCATTGCCATTCCTGCCCCTTCCGAAGTAACTGCTATAGTGGCTTAGCTATCTCTGCGTACATAGTTCAGCTTATCAGTAAGAAGGAACAAAGCTTGTGCCCATGGAAAGCAACAGTTTAGTGAGGAAAGCAGGACCCGGCCCAGACAAGCAAGCAGGAATATTTCAGTAGCACAAACAGCACTGACAATTGTAAACAATTGATAAGCTTATATGGTTAATGCCCACTGTAACGGCGCCCTCCTGGCTCCTCCACAAAACTCAGTCATAGACCACCTCAAGTGTTTGCACCAGTGCTCTTTTATTCCTTTGTGCTAGTTCCCACCACCAGCTATATAAACTTTCTTCAGGCCAACATCCTGCAGGACTGCTAGCTTTCCTTACCAGCAGGGACCTAGAGCCATATGCTCCTCCCCTTCCTGAGTCTGCCCCCCCTGCCAGCTGTATATGGCTGGCTGGCTAATTAGGCCCACAGGTGCTGATGCTCAGGTAATCAGGGCATGGTCTCCCCTGCCAGCCCCAACTAATCCCCTTAATTGAAGAGGGGCTAACAGGAACCTGGCCAGGCTCTCCTGTGATTGGAGAGCTGGACTTGAATGCGACTTTGGTGACGTGGTTATGAAGGGCGGTAAACGCAGATGCAGCAGCCAGGACCACTTTGAGTAGTAGCTCCTTGGCCAGTTGAACCCGTGTGTTGTCTAGGTCTAGGTTGTTATACCACCGAGGAGCCGCTGTCATTTTAGCGAACACACAGCCGGGGAGGTGCACATCACCTAGGGTAAATGAGTTAGTAATCTGAAGGCACATGGAAGCATTTGCCTGGCACTGTAATGGTCTGTACATGTAATAAGATGCAGTGGTGATGAAACACCACTGAGTAGAGAATACTTGTACAGCAACTTCACCATCTGCAAGAGGAAGGACATTCACAACAACAGAAGAGGACGAGGTCATAGGGCGAAGGGTAGAACATGAGCACATGATGTAATTGTCTGTTCTGTGCAACAGTCCGAGGTTGTCATCAGTGTAGCATTGTCAGGGGATGGTGTCAGGTATCCAGACAGCCCTACTTTGTACACCATATTATTAGCCACATATTCAATAGACTTGAAACAGAAAAAAGAAGAAAACACATGAGTAGAAATGACAGAAGGATACACAAGAAGGAAATTGAAGGAGGAGGGTGAGTCTGGAGGAAGTAGAGAGGCTACTATTAGTTGTGTAGAGATGCCAGCAGTGTGGGCAAGGGCGGGGGAGGAAAGGGTATGGGATGGGGGGAAAACCCAGGCATACATCTAACATATCTTCTTTTGCAATGTTAAACAGGTTACAAGACAGCATATCACAAGCACGACCTTTAGCTTGTGACTTGGACAAGTTGACTATAGCATCTGAGGTTTTCTTAATGATTTTGAAAAATCCTCTATGGCTACATCAATTGCAGTCAGAGCATAACATAACCCAGTGTTGGCATGTCTAAGGGCTTGGGTGGTTTGGCCTTTGACACAACATTCTATGATCATAGAATATCAGGGTTGGAAGGGACCTCAGGAGGTCATCTAGTCCAACCTCCTGCTCAAAGCAGGACCAATTCCCAACTAAATCATCTCAGCCAGGGCTAAATGAATTAATGGAAATATCCTATCTCCTTGAACTGGAAGGGACCTTGAAAGGTCATTGAGTCCAGCCCCCTGCCTTCACTAGCAGGATCAAGTACTGATTTTGCCCCAATCCCTAAGTGGTCCCCTCAGGGATTGAATTTACAACCCTGGGTTTAGCAGGCCAATGCTCAAACCACTGAGCTATCCCTCCCTTGTATTCTGAAATTGGGGGTCCTAGATGTGTTTGCCCACATCCCCTGAAGCTAAATACCCAGTTACAGTCCAGATCCGGTGAAATGCAGGAAGGGAGCCAAAGACTGTTCCCAGGCTGTGGTAGCTGAATTGAGACCGTGGAGCCTAGATGTTTTTGGAGACAAGCTGTAACCACAATAGGTCCCAGGTGGTCCAGTCTGGGGGCAAGCCAAGTGTCTGGTTTCTTTACCCATTCACTGCTGCCTCCTCTAGGGAGTTGCACATACTGGCCAGCTTTGAAACAGATATCTTGGGTAACATGTACCAAGGGCAGATCCCAGGAGGCTGCATCAGGTATGTTTGCCAGGAGGATTAACGTGGGGGGGGGGGGGAGGATTAATTTGTTACCTAAAAGGATACAATATAAACAAAATGAATTTATGTATATATTTTAATTCTGGTTCTATGAACCCATCTTGGAATTTCTTGCACTTTCACAGAGGTATTTGTATGGACCAATACCATGACCTGATTTCCCTTCTGTACGTCCGCTCCAGAGGGGGTCTCTGGAGGGTCCTGGGCTTAAGAGGGTGCACTTCTACAAGGAACCAGTATGCCTTGCTGAAGTAAAGAGTAAATAATATTACGTCCCGTGTCCGTGGCCTCAGATTTGAGGGAGGATTGCTTGGTAGGTGGAGGAAATTGACTGGTAACTTGGATGGGTGGGCAATGATGAGCAGGCA
This sequence comes from Malaclemys terrapin pileata, assembly GCF_027887155.1. NCBI lineage: Eukaryota > Metazoa > Chordata > Testudines > Emydidae > Malaclemys > Malaclemys terrapin. Next base: position 49,270,172 of record NC_071514.1, read on the forward strand.
TTGAACTGCAAGACAGCTTATTTTCTGCCCAAACAGATGGGAACCTGGAACATAATTATTGAAAAAGGATTAGATGTATCTCAAGTAAGAGCCACAGATTTGGCAGTGCAACAGAAAAGAGAAATGTATCATTGTGGAGGGGGATGGCATGAGTACGCATAAGTTTATCAGTAACTGTACTCTGAGCAAGATTGAGAGTTGCTGCAAGGTCACAGAGGACGTCCATGACCAGAATAGTCCCCTCTGCATTTGGAGCTATATAAGAGGATTGGGTCCAAAATAATAGATTAGATTCTACAAGAACAGGATAGCTTTTATAAGCCATGAGTTGTGCACCTCCTACCCCTGAAATAGAAATATACTGTTTAGTAGTGGGGAGGGGGAGGTCAGTAATGGAAACAGACGCTTGCGTGTCCATGAGAACTGTGCATGGCTGGGCCCTTATCCATGCTTGTAAGTATGGCCTCGGGGGATTTATACCTAGCGGGTCATGGCATTTAAAAGCCTGGCCATTTCCTCTTGTGAGTAAGGGTTGGCAGTCAGTTGAGACACCTGGTGGGGCTGTTGTTGGTTACCCAGGGTTATTCAGTTTGGACACCCGGCTGCCCAATGTCCGGTCTCTCCACACACAAAACACTGGAAGGGGGGACAGTGGGGGCAGTACCAGGACTAGGTCAAAAAGGCAGTGAAGTACTGCAGGGATTCAACTGGCTGTGATTCTGTCCCTGACTAGGCTTTTGGGTTTTGCGCCTGCGTTTTTTTTGGGTATGCCCAAGATGCCCACAATTATAGCAAAACTGACTCCCGCTTGCTTTGCCGCTTCCCTACTGCTACCAGTGTGCAGAGTTAGGCCTAACTAGATATGGTGGTTGCCGGGATGGCCTCAACCCACCGCCCGCCTCGCTGATCGGTCTCCGTGGGACACAACGGTACCCTGCTGACAGACCACCGCGGTCTTGCCCATGAATTCCCTGACCAGTGGCCGTTCCAGGAGTCACTCGTACTTGGTCATGGCAAGCCCACTCAACCGCCTTGGCCGAGAGTCCCTTTTTAACAAAAATCACTTTGACTCCGCAGGGAATCAATCACCCTATGGCAGCCAGCTATCCAACTGTGGGTTGTGGTGGCATTACTGCCATCAGGCCTTGCAGCCTATCCACCGATCTCTGTCCCCACGTGCGCTGTGGCACAGAGACCCAACCATGCAACCATTGGGTTGCAGTCACAGTCAGCAAAATAAAAAGGGCCAAAACAAACTAAAAATGGGGTCCTGCCGTGGTCACCAAACTGTTGAAACCAATCTAGAGGAACGTCCCCATACCTGCATCTATCATCAGGGTTTGTTATTAGCCCCTTTAAAAAAAATAACTAAGTAGGATGTGTGGGTGAAAACAACCAAGGTATTTATTAAACCATCAACAGCTCTAAACAAGGTAAACCAAATGATTAGGAACACAGGTGTGACGTTATTGACACAAACTGGGACCGTATAGATGATTGTTGCAACCAAGGTCCTGTAGTGGCACCAAATAGTGTATAAAGGAGGTCAAATAAGGCGTCTAAGACAAGGTTATGATCTGCTGGTTATAATTATGCTATCTGTATGCATGTATCAATTTTGTAGTTGAAATTATGAATATTGGTTATGTACTTGTATCTCAATGTGTTTGTCAGCTTCTTGAGAAAGGAATTTGCAGATTAAGTGCCCAATCAAGAAACACTTAACAGACAATGGACCTTGGGAGACTCCAATCCACATGAGAAATCTTCCTGGGAACATTCGGGTAGCATGTGAGCAATGGCTGCTCTCCCTGTAAAGTCATGCATGGACATGTGACTTGCCCATGTGACTCCAAACTCCATCTTGCTGCTCTGATTTTCCACAGTAAGAACAAAGGGGTGTCCTTCCACCTGGCAGAGGATATAAAAGGCCCTGGAAACCCTTCCATTTTGTCTTCAATCCTGCTTCTTACCTCTGGAGGAACTTTGCTACAAACTGAAGCTCTGAACAAAGGACTGAATGACCCATCCCAGCTGTGGATGTACTCCAGAGACTTGATTTGAACCTGCAGGTTATTCCATCACTGCTACAAGCCTGAACCAAGAACTTTGCCATTACTGTATGTATTAATTCCATTTAACCAATTCAACTCTCACCTATACTTCTTTCTTTTTATGAATAAACCTTTAGATTCTAAAGGATTGGCAACAGCGTGTCCCACCAGAGGTAACATCGTTATAACAGGTAAAACAAGAAACCCCTCCTCCTCCAACAGGTGCTATAAGGTAAGTAAAGGACTGGCAGTATGCTGACTGTGACTGAGGGTAAGTTCCCTCCCCTAGGACAGGACAGAGGTAAGAGGATGGAGGATCAATGGACCACTACTATATCTTGCAGCTCTGAGGACCCTCATGATGACAGGACAGCTCCGTCCAGGTAGGTGGAACCCACAGGTAAGGAGTGGACCTCAGGAACAGGGGATGACAGCTCTGCTCCAACGATGACTTGGCTTGTACTCCCCTTCCTATGATGTCGTGGGTGTGTGTTTGTCCTCAGTGAAAGAGTGGCAGCTGGTGACACACTCTCTGCATGCAAATGAGAATTTCCCTCCCGCAACCAGATGAAACAATGCAGTGCTCAGTGTACTCCTTTGAGACAATCTAGAGAACTGAGATGTCTGCTGTGCTTCCCAACAGTTGCAGCAGCAGCACCTCCAGACTGCCACTCAGAAGGGCAGCCCCTTCCCTCTGCTGTGCAGGCCCTAATATGCCCTGCTGTTACTGGGCAGATCACAGGTCACATGGTTTGCTTGGTTTCCCGCCTTTTGGCAGAAAGGGCGGAAAACTACAACTGAGGAGGGGGGAAGAAGGGCAGCCAAGATGGATTCCCAGTTGTTATTTGGACATTTCAAGATGGCGAACCTAAGACTTTAAGCACCGAAGTTTTTCCCCTATAGAGCGGGTCTGTTGGATGGGGTGTGTCGGGTACATGATGCGGGGTGGATCGGGACTGTAGCATGGGGCCCATCGGGTACGTAACTTGGGATGGAGCAGGTCTGTCTGATGGAGCTGGGCAGGTACGTAACGTGGGGTGGAGCGGGTATGTCGCACGGGGCTGGGCAGGGATGAAATTGGGAGGTTTGGAGGGAGGTTGTGGAATCTCCATCTCTGGAGATATTTAAGAGTAGGTTAGATAAATGTCTATCAGGGATGGTCTAGACAGTATTTGGTCCTGCCATGTGGGCAGGGGACTGGACTCGATGACCTCTCGAGGTCCCTTCCAGTCCTAGAATCTATGAATCTATGAAATGGCACCTGGAGCGGATCTGTTGCATGGGGCTGGGCAGGGATGCAATGCCATGTGGAGCAGGAGTGTTGCACAGGACTGGGCGGGTGCATAACGTAGGGTGGAGCGGAACTGTGGCATGGAGCTGGGTGGGTATGTGACGTGGAGTGGAGTGGGTCTGTTGGATGGGGCTGGGCGGGTACGTAATGGGTACATCATATGGGGTGGAGCGGGTCTGTTGCACGGGGCTCAGTGGGGACTCAATGCCGCCTGGAGTGGGTCTGTGGCGTGGGGCTCGTCGGGTATGTAATGTGGGGTGGAGTGAGTCTGTAGGATGGGGTTTGGCCAGTACGTAATGAGGGGTGAAGCAGGAATGTGTCATGGGGCTTGGTGGATACGTACCATGGGGTGGACCGGGACTGTGGCATGGGGCCTGTTGGGTATGTGATGCGGGGTGGAGCAGGACTGTGGCAAGAGGGCCATCATGTATGTAACTGGGGGTGGAGCGGGTCTGTTGGATGGGGCTGCGTGGGTACGTAACAGGGGTACAGCGGGACTTTGGCACGGGGCTTGTCGGGTACGTAACGACGGGTGGAGCAGATCTGTTGGATGGGTCCCGGTGGGTACGTAACACGGGGTGGAGTAGGAATGTGGCATGGGGCTTGGTGGGTAAGTCATGCGGGGTGGAGTGGGTCTGTCGGACAGGGCTCAGCGGGGTGAGGTGGAGCGGGTATGTTCAGTGAGCCTCGGCGGGTTCGTAATGCGGGGCGGAGTGGGTCTGTTGCACGGGGCTGGGTGGGGACGCAATGCCACCCAGAGCGGGACTGTTGCACGGGTCTGGGTGGGTATGAAATGCGAGGTGTATCTGGACTGTCACACGGAGATGGGCGGGTACGTAATGCGGGGTGGAGAGGGTCTGTGGGACGGGGCTGGGCCAGTACGTAACAGGGCTGGAGCGGGACTGTGGACGGGGCTCATTCGGTACGTAACACGGGTGGAACGGGACTATGGCATCTGGCTCGTCGGGTATGTAATGCAGTGTGGAGTGGGTCTGTCGGATGGGGCCTGGAGAGTATGTAACGGGGTAGAACTGGGGTAGAACTGGACTGTGGCATGGGGCTGGGGGGTTATGTAACATGGGGTGGACTAGGACTGTGGTCCAGGGCCCATCAGGTACTTAACAGGGGGTGGAGAGGGTCTGTGGGCCGGGGCTGGGCTGGTACGTGATGTGTGGAGTGGAACTGTGGCACAGGGCTCGTCGGGTACATTATGTGGGCTGGAGCAGGTATCGGATGGGGCCCGGCAGTTATATGATGTGGGTGGAACGGGACTGTGGCATGGGGCTGGGCGGTTACGTAACGCAGGGTGAAGCGGGTCTATTAGACTGGGCTCGGCAGGTACGTAATGCGGGGTGGAGCACGTCTGTCAGATGCGGCTCAGCAGGTACATAACATGGGGTGGAGCAGGAACGGGGCATGGAGCTTGGGTACGTATCATGGGGTGGAGCGGGTCTGTCGGACGGGGTTGGGGGGGTACATGACACGGGGCGGACTGTGACTGTGGCACGGGGCCTGTTGGGTATGTGATGCGGGGTGGAGTGGGTCTGTGGCACGGGGCCCATCAGGTACCTGAGGCGGGGTGGATCGGAACTGTGGCACAGGGTCCATTGGGTACGTAACGCGGGGTCTAGTGGGTCTTTCGCACGGGGCTGGGCGGAGATGCAATGCTGCTTGGAGCGGGACTATCACACGGGGCTGGGTGGGTATGTAATGCGGGGTGGAGCATGTGACGTTGTGCAGTCTATATGGTTTTATAAAAATATAAGTGAATGTAATGTAACTGGGATATGCTTCATGCAAAAGGTCTCTTGTAAGGTATCATTACAAAGCTCATAATCTACTAAGTGTGATCATCCTATTTGTAGAAATGTACCACTCTTGTATCTAAAACTAGAAATATAAAACATAACTCTGAGGGCCTATTGTAATTATGTAAAGTGTGGGCCATTAAGGATGGTTTGGAATCTTGATGACTCCCATTGTCTGCAGATGGCTGTGTTTACCTGTGAGTCTTCCTGTATATGTGTGTGCTGGCAAGTGAGTAATGAAGTCTTGCAGTGACATGTGATCATGTCACCTGAACTGGAATCCATCTTTAACCTGGTGCTTTTCCAGTGGGGGGGGGGGGGGTGGAAACCCAGAGGGACAAAGGGTTCCCGCCTTATGCAAAAGATATATAAAGGGGTGGAAGAGAACAAGAGGAGAGAGGAGCCATCATGAAGAATCCCCTAGCTATCACCTGAGCTGCAACAAGAGCTGTACCAGGGGAAAGAATTGTGCCCAGGCCTGGAAGGTGTCCAGTCTGAGAAAAAACTTACTGAAGCATCTCGGAGGGTGAGATTATCTGTATTCAGTTTGATTAGGCATAGATTTGTGCATTTTATTTTATTTTGCTTGGTGACTTACTTTGTTCTGTCTGTTACTACTTGGAACCACTTAAATCCTACTGTCTGTATTTAATAAAATCACTTTTTATTTAGTAATTTACTCAGAGTATGTAAAAAGAAGAACAGGAGTACTTGTGGCACCTTAGAGACTAACAAATTATTAATACCTGAGGGAGCAAACAACTGTGCATATCTCTCTATCAGTGTTATAGAGTGTTATAAGCTTTATGCAGGGTAAAACGGATTTATCTGGGTTTAGACCCCATTGGGAGTTGGGCATCTGAGTGCTAAAGACAAGCACACTACTGTGAGCTGTTTTCAGGTAAACCTACGGCTTTGGGACAAGTGATTCAGACCCTGGATCTGTGTTAGAGCCAGACAGGAGTGGCTGGCTCAGCAAGACAGGGTGCTGGAGTCCTGAGCTGGCAGGGAAAACAGAAGCAGGGGTAGTCTTTGCACATCGGGTGGCAGCTCCCAAGGGGGGTTCTGTGATCCAACCCGTCACAGAGCGGGACTGTGGCATGGGGCTGTGTGAGTATGTAACACGGGGTGGAGCGGGTCTGTGGGATGGGGCTGGGCCAGTACGTGATGGGTGGAGTGGAACTGTGGCATGGGGCTCATCGGGTACGTTACGTGGGGTGGAACAGGTGTGTCGGATGGGGCTCATCGGGTATATGAGGCGGGGTGGAGCAGGAATGTGGCATGAGGGTTGGTGGGGTCATAACGCGGTGTGGAGTGGGACTGTCTCATGGGGCTGGGTGGGTACGTAATGCGGTGTGGAGCAGGAATGTGGCATGGGGCTGGGCGGGTACGTAATGTGGGGTGGACTGGGACTGTGGCATGGGGCCCGTCGGGTACGTAACGGGGGGGTTGAGCAGGTCTGTGGGATGGGGCTAGGTCAGTACGTATCAGGGGTGGAGTGGGACTCTGACACAGGGCTCATCGTGTACGTAACGCAGGGTAGAGCAGGTCTGTTGGATGGGGCCCGGCGGATATGTAACACGGGTGGAACAGGACTGTGGCACGGGGCCCGTGGGGTACATAACCGGGGGTGGAGCGGGACTGTGGCACGAAGCTGGGTGGGTACTTAACACGGGGTGGAGCGTGTGATGGGTTGGATCACAGAAAACCCCTTGGGAACTGCCAACTGATGTGCCGAGACTTCTGCCCCTGGTTTCCCTGCCAGCCTGGGACTCCAGCACCCTGTCTTGTTGAGCCGGACAAGCCAGTTTGCTCCAACACAGACACAGGGTCTGAATCACGTGCCCCAAAGCTGCAGACTTAACTGAAAGCAGCTTACAGAAGTGTTCCTGTCTTTAACACTCAGATGCCCAACTCCCAATGGGGTCTAAACCCCAAATAAATCCATTTTACTCATAAATTGTTCACCCTCTATAACACTGATAGAGAGGTATGCACAGCTGTTTGCCCCCCAGGTATTAATACATACTCTGGGTTAATTAATAAGTAAAAAAGTGATTTTATTAAATACAGAAAGTAGGATTTAAGTGGTTCCAAGTAGTAACAGACAGAGCAAAGTGAACTACCAAGTAAAATAAAATAAAACATGCAAATCTAAGCCTAATACAGTAATAAAACTGAATACAGATAAAATCTCACCCTCAGAGATGTTTCAATAAGTTTCTTTCACAGACTGGATGCCTTCCTAGTCTGGGCACAATCCTTTCCCCTGGTACAGCCTTTGTTTCAGCTCAGGTGGTAGCTAGGGGATTTCTCATGATGGCTCCACCTTTGTTCTGTTCCACCCACTTATATATCTTTTGCATAAGGCGGGAATCCTTTGTCCCTCTCTGGGTTCCCACCCCCTCCTTCTCAATGGAAAGACACCAGGTTAAAGATGGATTCCAGTTCAGGTGACATGATCACATGTCACTGTAAGACTTCATGACCCACTTGCCAGCACACACATATACAGGAAGACTTACAAGTAAAACAGAGCCATCTACAGACAATTGTCCTGGTTAATGGGAGCCATCAAGATTCCAAACCACCATTAATGGCTCACACTTTGCATAATTACAGTAGGCCCTCAGAGTTATATTTCATATTTCTAGTTTCAGATACCAGAATGATACATTTATACAAATAGGATGACCACATTCAGTAGATTATAAGCTTTGTAATGATACCTTACAAGAGACCTTTTGCATGAAGCATATTTTAGTTACATTATATTCAAACTCATCAGCATTCTTTCATAAAATCATATAGAGTGCAACATCACAGAGCGGGTCTGGGGCTCAGGGCTCATCGAGTATGTAAGGCAGGGTGGACTGGGACTGTTTCATGGGGATGGGCGGGTACGTAACGAGGGGTGTAGTGGATCTGGCACACGGGGCTGGGCAGGGACGCAATGCGGCCTGGAGCGGGACTGTTGCACGGGGCTGGATGGATACGTAACGAGGGGTGGAGCGGGACTGTCATACGGTGCTGTGCGGGTACGTAACGCGGGGTGGAGCGGGACAGTGGCACAGGGTTGGGAGAGTATATAGTGTGGGGTGGAGCAGGTCTGTAGGAGGGCTCGTCAGGTACGTAATGCTGGGTGGACCAGGACTGTCGCACGGAGATGGGCGGGTACGTAACACTGGGTGGAGTAGATGCCCAAAACTCCATCTTGAGCTGTAATTCTACACAGGGGAGAGAAGGGGTTTCCACCCACAAGAGAAAGTCTATTTGAGCCCCTGGAAACCCCTCCCTTGGGTCTTCAGCTGGCTCAAGAGATGGCCTCTCCACCCCAAAGGATGCCTGAAAGAAACTGGAACAAAGGACAGTAACTATAGGGGTGTGAGTGATTGCTGGACCCAGATTAGAAGGAGGCTAGATTTAGATTTACCTGCATTTAGTTTCCTACTGTATTAGGCTTAGACCTGCATGTTTTTGTTTTATTTTGCTTGGTAATTTACTTTGTTTTGTCTGTTATTACTTGGAACCACTTAAATCCTACGTTTTGTATTTAATAAAATCACTTTTTACTTATTAATTAACCCAGAGTAAGTATTAATACCTGCGGGGGGTGGGGTGGGTGGGCGGGGCAAACAGCTGTGCATATCTCTCTATCAGTGTTATAGAGGGCGAACAGTTTATGAGTTTACCCCGTATAAGCTTTTACAGAGTAAAACGGATTTATTTGGGGTTTGGACCCCATTGGGTATCTGGGTGCTTGAGACAGGAGCACTTCTTAAGCTGTTTTCAGTTTAGCCTATAGCTTGTGGAGGATGTGGTTCAGACTTGGATCTGTGTGTGCAACAGGCAAGTGCGTCTGGCTTAAACAAGGCAAGGTACTGAAGCTGGCAGGGAAAACAGGCTCAGAGGTAGTCCCAGCACATCAGGTGGCAGTTCCCAAGGGGGTTTCTGTGACCCAACCCATCACAGAGTGGGTCTGTCGGATGGGGCTCATTGGGTACGTAAATCATGGTGGCGCACGTCTGTCGCACGGGGCTTGTCAGGTACGTAACGCAGGGTGGAACAGGTCTGTCAGATGGGGCCCACCGAGTATGTAACGTGGGGTGGATCAGGTCTGTCAGATGGGGTTTGGTGGGGACCCAATGCTGCCTGGAGCGGGAATGTCTCACAGGGCTGGGCCGGTACGTAACATGGAGTGGAGCAGGACTGTTGCACAGTCCTGTGGGGTACGTACAGGCCCTATGGCATGGGGCTCGTTGGGTACGTACCACGGGGTGGAGCGGGACTGTGGCACGGGGCTGGGTAGGTATGTACTGTGGTGTGGAGCGGGACTGTGGCACAGGGCTCGGTGGGGACGCAATGCCACTTGGAGCAGGTCTGTTGCACGGGGCTGGGTAGGGCTGCAATACAGCCTGAAGCGGGTCTCTAGCACGGGGCTCGGCGGGTAAGTAACTCGGGGTGGAGCGGGTCTGTCGGATGGTGCTCGGCGGGTACGTAATGCGAGGTGGAGCAGGTCTGTCGGACGGGGCTGGGGGCATACATAACGTGGGGTGGAGTGGGACTGTGGCACAGGGCTGTGACGTTATTTATATGAACTAGGACTGTATAGATCATTGTTGCCACACTGTTATATATTTGCAGCAAATATTGTACAAAGGTTGTTGTGTGAGGTTTCTATGACAAGGTTATGATTTGCTGGTTATAATTATGCTAAGTTGTATGTGTGTATCATTTTTGTATTTGAAGTTATGAATATGAGCTACGTACTTGTATCTTAAATGTATTTGATTCCAAGTAGCCTCAGTGAAGCATTTGGTTAGCTTCTTGAAAAGGGACTATTCTCAGAAAGTGCCCAATCAAGAAACATTTAACTGACAATGGACTTTGGGAGACGCCAATCCACATCTGAGCTTTCCTGGGAAGGTTCAAACTAACATGTAAACAATGGTGTCGGCCTGCAAACTGAGTCATGCATGGATATGTGACATGGACATGTGACTTGCCCATGTGACTCCAGACTCCATCTTGCTGCTGTGATTTTCCACAGTAAAAACAAAGGAGTGTCCTTCCACGGGCAGAGAAAAGGCCCTGAAAAACCCTCCATTTTGTCTTCAATCCTGCTTCTGAGCTCTGGAGGAATCTTGCTACAAACTGAAGCTCTGAACAAAGGACTGAATGACCCATCCCAGCTGTGGATGTACTCCAGAGACTTGATTTGAACCTGCAGTTTATTCCACCAGTGCCTAAACCAAGAACTTTGCCATTACTGTATGTAATTGATTCCATTTAACCAATTCTAGCTCTCATCTATATCTTTTTCCTTTTATGAATAAACCTTTAGATTTTAGATTCTAAAGGATTGGCAATAGCATGATTTGTGGGTAAGATCTGATTTATATATTGACCTGAGTCTGCGGCTTGGTCCTTTGGGATCGGGAGAACCTTTTTTTTCTTTTACTGGGGTATTGGTTTTCATAACCATTCGTCCCCATAACGAGTGGCACTGGTGGTGATACTGGGAAACTGGAGTATCTAAGGGAATTGCTTGTATGACTTACGCATAGCCAGTGGGGTAAAACCAAAGTCCTCTCTGGCTGGATGGTTTGGTGTGCCTTAGAAGTGGAGAAACCCCAGCCTTGGGCTGTAACTGCCCTGCTCTAGGCAATTTGTCCTGAATTGATATTCTCAGAAATGTCCCACCAAAGGCAGCATCGTTACAGGGGCTGGGTGAGTACGTAACCCGGGTTGGAGCAGGAATATGGCATTGCGCCTGTCGGGTATGTAATGGGTAGAGCGGGACTATGGTACGGGGCTTGTCAGGTACGTAATGGGTGTAGTGGGTCTGTGGTGAAGGCCTTGTTGGGTATATAATGTGGGGTGGAGTGGGTCTGTTGCATGGGGCTTGGAGGGTACATAATGCGGGGTGGAGTGGGTCAGTCGGACGGGACTCGTCGGGTACGTAATGTGGGGTGGGTCTGTAGGACGGGGCTTGGCGGGTAAATAATGCAGGGTGGAGCAGGACTGTGGCACAGTCCCAGCGGGTACATGATGCAGGGTGGAGCTGCTCTGTGGCACGGCGCCCGTCGGGTACGTAACGGCGGGTGGAGCGGGTTTGTTGGACGGGGGTGGGCGGGTATGTAATGCGGGGTGGAGCAGGTCTGTCGCAAGGAGCTTGGCAGGGATGCAATGCTGCCTGGAGTGGGTCTGTTGCATGGGGCTGGGTGGGTACATAACACGTGGTGCAGTGGGTCTGTCGGACAGGGCTTGGCGGGTACTTAATGCAGGGTGGAGTGGGTCTGTCAGATGGGGCTCGGCAGGTACGTAATGCAGGGTGGAGCGGGTCTGTCAATGGAGGTTGGTGGGTATGTAACGCAGGGGGGAGTGGGACTGTGGCACAAGGTTGGGTGGGTACGTAATGCGCGGTGTAGTGGGTCTGTGGCATGGGGTCCATTGGGTACGTAATGGGGGGTGGAGCGGGTCTATTGCACGGGGCTGGGCAGGGATGCAATGCCGCCTGGAGCGGGTCTGTCACAGGGGGCTCAGCAGGGACGCAATGCCACTTGGAGCAGGTCTGTTGCACGGGGCTGGGCAGGTATGTAACGGGGGGGTGTAGTGGGTCTGTTGGTGGGGCTGGGCGAACACATAATGGGTGGAACGGGACTTTGGCACGGGGCCTGTTGGGTTCGTAACAGGGGTTGAGCAGGGTTTATTTGATGGGGTTCGGCAGGTACGTAATGCAGGATGGACCGGGACTATCGGGCTGGGCGGGTACGTACCGTGGGGTGGAGTGGGACTGTTGCATGGAGCACGTCACGTACGTAACGCAGGGTGCGTACTCTGACAGGAATGTGTGAGCGCAGTAGAGGAGTATGAAATACGGTAACCCAGGACTTTGAACACTCTGGTATAGTGTTTGACCGGTAGAGGGCACAAGTAGCATGCCACATCTGCAATCATCAGTTAGGGAGCTCGTGCTATTTGGTACTGAGTTGTTCACCTGGTGGAGGCAAGAGATCCCATCTGAAGAGGGACCAGAGGAAATCTGCTAAACAGCCATCCTCTCCCCCTACCACTCAGCTGCTCCAATGCGTGCCTCCTCAGGCAGCTCTAGGTACTGCAGGACAAGGAATGAGAAGAATGTCTTACACCAAAGACCCTGCTTGAAGCATAAAACAATCTTACAGGGTTAGGGGTTAGACAGAGGTGGGCAAACTTTTTGGGTCGAGGACCACATCTGGGTGGGGAAATTGTGTGCAGAGCTGAGGCAGGGGGTTGGGGTGCGGGAGGGAGTGTGGGGTGTGGGAGGGGATGCAGTAAGGGGCTCAGGGCAAGGAATTGGGGCAGAGGAGGGGTGCGGAGTGTATGGGGGGCTCAGGGAAGGGGGTTGGGGTGCTGGAGGAGTTGGGGTGCGGCAGGGGGTTCAAGGCAGGGGGTTTGGGTGCACAGGGGTGCAGCAGGGAGCTCAGGGCAGGGGGTTGGGGAGCAGGAGGGGTACAGGGTGTACGAGGGGGCTTAGGGCAGGGAGTTGGGGGGTGGGGTGCAGGAGGGGTTCGGGCTCCGGCCCGGCGCCACTTACCTAAAGTGGATCTGGGGTGGCAGCAGTGTGCACTGGGGCCAGGGCAGGTTCCCTGCATGCCTGCCCTGTCCCCGGCCCCGCACCTCTCCAGGAAGCACTGTGGCCCCTGGGGGAGGGGAGCGGAGGGCTCAGCATGCTCTGCCCTTGCTGCGCCTCCAGGTACCTCCCCTGAAGCTCCCATTGGCTGCAGTTCCCTGTTCCCAGCCAATGGGAGCTGCGGGGGGGCGGTGCCTGGAGGCAAGGGCAACGCATGGAGCCCTCTGCCCCCCCGCCCGGGGGCCACAGGGATGTGGTGCCGGCCGCTTCTGAGAGCAGCGTGGGGCCCAAGGCACCATGAGGGGCAATCCTGTGGGCCGGATCCAAAACCCTGAGGAGCCGGAGCCGGCCCATGGGCCACAGTTTGCCCACCCCTGGGTTAGACACAGTCAGGCTAGGGCCCTCATGGGGCAGAAATAACAGATTCTCAACCAGAGAAGTTCTACCCAGATCACATTAGAAGCAAACTTTATGTATCAATCACATGCAAAACCATCCCATCTTCATATTAATGCATTTAGGCTTGTAAACCTGTGGCCCCTGCTACACTGTCATCAGAATGGCAGGGCCTTTGAAAGGCCTAGAGCATCTAACATGGAATTGGAACAGAAAGGATTAAGGAAGATTGTTTATCCACTGGAGTAACAAATTTTATTCACATGTACAGCAGCAATCAGGCCGAATAAGAACTGAGCTCATCTTCTAGGATAAGCCAGTCTGTCCTTCTGTTAATCTTTTCCCCAGCTGACTAGAGCTTGGGACAGTTCCCGTTCCCCTGCAAGCTGCCACCACTTGATTTACCACCGGTACCAAATTTGTCTTGGGAGAAGACTAGGGAACAATATTGTCGTCTCCTCACCCAGTCTGGCAGCCCATCCACAATGGGGACAGCCATCCTGCTGCAGCTCAGGGCCTTTCAAGCTCTGCATCTGCCACAAGCCCATTTCTTAAATCTTTTAGTCAGTTGTAGACCACTCAGAGTTTAAAAAATAACCCAGGCACTTTAAATGTAAAGTTACATTCTCGCTGTAGAGTGGGTCTGTGCAACTATCCTGGTGTCGGGGAGGGTACTGGACAGACAGCTCGCTCACCTTGAGATGCAAGCCCCACCCACCCCTAGAATAATGGATCTTGCCAGTGACATTTTTCCTGGAAGGCTTAGAAGTCTGCTGCCATCTGTCTGCGGTCATTCATTTCTATGGTGGTGTAATTCAGGGAGTGTCTAAAAAATGGGTGAAAATGCGAGAAGGTTAGTTGCTTTGCTCCTTCATAGAGGGTGGATAAAGGGAGAGCCCCTAAGCATGCAGCCCAATACAGTCAGGGTCTCATGTTTAACAATTCTGTAGCCCTGGCTTTAGACTTACTATAAAAGCTAACCCAAACCTTCATTTAAAAATAACCTTCTAGTCCTTATAGTTATGCTGACAACCTTCCAACTATGAACTAAATGCAGCTAGTGGACAGTATTGTCTTCCCAAGTCTGCAGACAAAGCTCAGAGGTATCCACTATCCCCATTCAGCTTATGAGTGTTGACTCTGAGGCCTTCTAGTGGCAATGCACATAACATTATTAGTTTCAAGAAATTCAAGTTGAGTATGTGTCTGACTGATTTTTTAGGAATCAATTTTTAAGCCCCCACAGGCTATACCTAAAGTTCCTTTTAAAGAAATGTTAAAGGGTTTTTCTAATCCCCTATTCAGATTTAAGTATTTTTTCAGCCCATGGTAGACTGGGAGAAAGTAAATTGATTAGACGGTGTCCTATCAAATATACAAAATAAAAGTATTTGAACAAATGGGGAAGAGTTAGTGAGAAAAGAACTTCTCTGCTCTAGTTACAAATAATGTTTAAAATTCAGTATTGTCAAAGCTTTCAATGTGGATAACATCAGCAAAGCCATCCAAGAGCCTATCAGTGATACCACACTAACACCCGGGAGATTGAGACTCTTGGCAGCAGCCAGAGACAGGAACTAGTTGTTTGGGGGACTGACTCTAAGTGGGAAGTCACATCTCTCCTGCCCTTCAAGGGACAAGAGGCAACTCCTCCCTAGTGCTAAGAGAGTCCCCTCCCCATCCCAGGGCGCCAGGAGCCCCCACACTTCTCTACCCTGTCACCAGGGCCTCCAGCTTCCCCCTTGCCAAAACATAATGGCAGAAGTTATCAGTACAAGCATTCTGAGCAGCAGAAAACAGACTGAGTTTAACATGGCACCCATGGTATTCTATACACTGATCATATACTGACTTCATGAAAACCCTCCATTACAAGATGACCTGAAACTGATGGAGGAGCTGCAGTCTGCTGCACCAGGGGATCCCCACCACTGAATTTAGGTCCAGTCTCTTGTGGAGTGCACAGGTCTTTCGGTAGAGCATTAAGCCCCACACTAAGGACAGGATCATTGACGCATGATGGGGTAGGGTAGGGAAGGAGTCACTCGTGGCTGCCCCTGGTACATAAGGCAATGGGTAGACATGATGATTTCTTACCTTTTGAAGTAAGAGACGGCTACAGCAACTAGTGTGAGTGTGAGCAGGATAGATCCCAGAACAAAGAGGGCTATTTCCCAGGCTTGGAAGGAGGCTGTGGGAAAAAGGAAGGGAAGACAGGTGGAGATTTGGCTGAATTATGTAAGGTATTGCTCATCTAGCAGATACTGCACTTCAGGAGAGTAAGGTTCCTTATAGTGAACACATCAGTGACCTATACAGCCTTGTCTTTGCACCTCACTGGGCTCAAATCCCTGGAAAAAGCTCACGACACAGCATTATTGTTTTAACTGTAACCCGCTTTGAATTGCTGTTGGTCCTAGGTGGTGTATTGTTTTACTGGGGTGCTGCGAGCAAAAGATGTGGCGGTACAGCCCCATATGGAGCTCTCCCCCACATTTTGAATCCTGTAAGATCAGGCATATCCCAAGGGCTACAATGAAGCATTGCTGTGCCATCACCAAATAGGACAACGTTTCATGCGGCGGGAGGGTCATTGATTGTGCTCTTTGGAGTGCATGCCATTGGCTGCAAGGCTATTGAGCTGCTTTGGCCACCTGAGGCTAGGGTTTGCTGAATGTGAACTTACTGCAGGTTAGACAGTGCGGGTTGTGACTAATTCTGTAACCTAGCAAGGGCTTATATTCTATTCAGGGCCTTATACCGTGCCCAGTACCGGGTTTACCATGGCGCCAGGCCCAGAGTCAGAAGGGGCCCCGGCCGGATATGCCGGCCAGGAAAGCTGCCCCCACCCTTGCTCCACCCTGCTCTGCCCCCGCCTCTTCCCACCCCTGCTCTGCCCCAGCCCTGCCCCTGATCCGTCCCCACCTCACCTCTTCCCACCCCTGCTCTGCCCCAGCCCTGCCCCTTCCCACCCTTCCTCCACCCCAGCCCTGCCTCTGCTCCATCCCCGCCTTGCCTCTTCCCACCCCTGCTCCGCCACAGCTCCGCCCCCACTCCATCCCTTCCCCTGAGAAACGTCCCGGGGGACTGCAGCGCCCTGCACTTACCGGGCAGTGGGAAGTGGAGCGACCAGGCCCCAGCCCGCTCCGCGCCACTGGTGAGTGCTGGGGGGCAGTTCCCCCCTGTCCCCCCAGTCCCAAGGCTGGGAGCCAGGGGAGCAGAGCGGAGTGAGCTGGGGCCTGGTCACTCCACTTCCTGCAGCCCCGTGAGTGCAGGGTCGGGCCCACCCTGCAGTCAGGAGGCAGGAAGTGCAGCAACCCAGCCCCAGCCTGCTCTGCCGGCTCATGCTGGGGGGGGGGGGTGCGATTCCCCCTGCCCCCCAAGCCTGGGGAGGAGATGAAGCGGTGGGGAAGAGAAGGGGATGAGGGAAGCGGGGCAGGGGAAAAGAGGCAGTGAGGGAGGAAGGAAGGAGGTGGGGCAGTGGGGAAGGGGCATGGGATGGGGAAGAGAAGGGGGCAGGGGAAGCGGGAGCAGGGAGGAAGAGGCAGGGTGGAAGGAAGGGGGTGGGATGGGGCAGTGGGGAAGGGGGCGGGGGCAGGGGAAGCGGGGCTGGGGAAAAGAGGCAGAGGGAAGGAAGGGGGTGGGATGGGGAGGAGATGGAGCAGTGGGGAAGAGAAGGGGATGGGGAAGCGGGGGCAGGGGGAATGAAGGGGGTGGGATGGGGAGGAGATGGAGTGGTGGGGAAGGGGCATGGGAGGGGAGGGGAAGAGAAGGGGATAGGGGAAGCGGAGGCCTAGCATGCAGATCCCCTTGGCAGCAGCTGGGGCTCCCCTGTTAAGCAGGCCCATCAAACCCTCATCCTGACAAGCCTCACCACCCCTGCATCTGTACCACCCCGATGAGCCCCCCCCCCAGACACCCTCCCTACTGAGCCCAAACCACCTGCACCTGGACCACCAACCAAATGAATCCCACCTCCCCTGCATCCAGACACCTCCCACCCAACTGAGCTCCAACCACTTTCACTTGGTCCCTCCTGCAGACTCCCATTGTCCCTGCACCTGGAACCTCTCTGTGCATCCAGATCCCCCACTGAGCTGCCTGCACCCAGACTTCCCCCCACAGAACTCTCTTACCCCCATTTAGATCCCCCCACACTAAGTCCCTCTGCACTTGGGTCCTGCTGCCAGGCTGAGCCTCCCTGCCCACATCTGGTGTGCCTGGGCAAAAGGGGCAAGGCCCCAGGGTGTTTCTGTGGCAGGCCTGGCCCTCGTGCTGTGTCAGGGTCAGGTTCAGCTTCACTGCCAAGTCCCTGTCCCAAGGGGGCGGGGGAGGCTGCAGGGTATTCTCCCACCTCCATGCAGCCAGTGACCTGTGCTCCCCACTGCCATGGTGGAGCACATTTATTTATTGTAAAAAAAAAATATTGCAGAATTTTAAAATATTATGCACAGAATTTGATGCAGAATTCCCTCAGGAATATGGGGCGCTGTATAGCTGCGATGGTGGGACTGTGAAGGGGGTGCTGGACAGTAGGGGATCTGTGGGTGGGGGAGCTGGGCAGGGGGTATGGTGTGCAGGGTGCTGTGCAGTTGTGGTGGAAGGTCAGCGGAAGGGGTCTCTGGGCAGGGGGAGCTGGACATAGCGGGTCCGGGGGCATTGGGCATAGGAATCTGTGGGGGAGGTCTCTGGGTGAGGGAGTGCTGGGCATAAGGGCAGGGCACTGGGCAGGAGGGCCGTGTGGAAGGGGCACACTGGCAGTGCAGGGCTGGGTGGGGCCAGTGTGCATCTAACAGTTGTGGGTTTGTAAACAGTGCCCTTGTGCTGGGCTGAGGGGGGGCAACTTCCGCTACATTGCGCCTCCTTGCCCCCAACCGGCCCCTCGCTCTGCAGACCGCCCCCATCACATGCCCTATTTCCCCAATGGGGGGCCCACAAATATGTTTGGTACCAGGCCAACAAAAAGTTAATCCAGCCCTGACCATGCCCATCATCAAGGTAGCATAGGGTTGCCAGATCCCAACTGTGAAAAAATGGGATGGGTTGGGGGGTAATAGGCACCTATATAAGAAAAAGTCCCAAAAAACGGGACTGTCCCTTTAAAAATGGGACATCTGGTAACCCTAGGGTAGCAGAGTGCCTTCCAGCAAGGCATACAGTCCTTCACACTGCTCTCTGAAAAGACTGGTCTTTTTTAGTTTTGCACATTGCAAGACTACTACAGAAGTGACAGGACTAGCACATCACCGTTAACTTCAGAGAAGCTGAATCGTCTTACTTCTCTAGGGCCAGGTCCCATTGGCTTCTACTAGACCCGTTTGTGGAGATGAGGGTCTAGATGTCACCTGCTTTAGATCACCCCCCTCATCCTTGTTCAATGCCAGCTCTGTAGAATATCCACCATGGATATTCTACAGAGCTGGCATTCTAGACCCAGCACACTCGAGCTTGTGGGCGAATCATTGTGCCAATTTTTCCTTTACTCACAGCCATTCTGTGACGCTGACACTGCGTTGTCTGGAGTGACACACTCTTTGTTTGTTTTAAGTACTCTCCCATCCACAGAAAAGGGATGAGGGCTGGCGGCGAAGTCCCTGTGCCAGTTTAGAATTAGATGCTGCTGCTCTGGTGACTTGGCCCACACCTGACCTGAAAGCTGCAACATGGAGTCTGTGCAGGTGAAGTTGAGCTCTGCTGGAAAAGAAGAGATTCTGGTTCAGTTTGGATGGGTTGCCTTTCTCCTCCCCACCCCCATAAATCTGCAAAATTTCTATCTCGGTTCAAAAATTCATGAGATTTCAGCACCATCAAATCCAAACCAATGTGCTGCAAACGCAAACCCAAACCCTGGCCCCCAGCCCCATCAATGCACTACCTCCCATCAGCCCATCTCGGATTTCATTCTGGAGAGGTGGTAGGCTAGCCCATAATCAGGTTCCCATTCCGAACTCAATTTTGTGCCCTCTCTGTTTGGTTCAGTGTAGAAAGGCCAATAGGGATACATCTTGATAAACTGTCATGGATAGAAAGTAGTATCCAAGTTACCAGCTTTACAAAATAAAATATGAGTACTTCACTTCCTGAAAAGCAATAGTTCTTACATGTCTCCAGAGCTGGCTTGGTCTACCTGTTCAGATGTGACAAGTAACTTTGGGAGCCTCTGTTAAGGGGAGGCCCAATCCCTGAAGCCTTCACAGGGACCAATTTCCAGAAAGTGCTGAGCACCCACCATCTGGAAATTGGGCCCCTCTAAGGTGTTTCAAGGAGGGCACCCAATTTTTCCTCTGCACATTTAGGCGTTTGAATTTATTTCATGGCCTCCTCAATGGGATAGAGTCTATAGGACCATTTCTGCTCATGTACGATGCTTGTTTAGGGAGTCATTCAACACAGATTTTTGAATGCCCCTCTCCCGGTTATATTGCATTAACTTTCACCACAGTTCTGATGAGCTTTACCATGCACAGAACTCTGGGCTGACACTCCAAGAGGGGGTTGTACCAAAAAATTGGGTTCAGGTAGATGTTTTGGCCAAATCCAAGCCAAAGTTCAGAGAAGGCATTTAGCAGAAGCCTGATAACAAAATACCTGTTCCAGGCTAAACAGCTAGGAGCAGGGGTGTTTCCCAGGCACAAGTAGCAGTGCTTTACTGCCATTAGAGTTGGTGGGAGTTAGCCACAAATGGCAGGTCACTTTTCAGACCTCCTGCAAGGTGCTGGTACTCTCCCTGTGCTTCCTGCAGCATGGCAGAAAGGAAAGAGACTAGTTTTCTCCATCCTCCCTGCAGCACTGGCCATTTCTTGGTTATGAGCAACTCACATCAGACCCTCCTCCTCCCTCATGTTCCTCTCCCCAATGGCAGATCCTGCCTCTCGCTACTTCCTTTCCCACCCACCTTGTGTTGGCCAGACCCTCCTACTTTATCACACTCAGGAATTACCTCAGACTGCCAGTGCAAGAGGTCTCTAAGTGAAGCATATGTTTTGGGAAGGGTCCATTTCCTTTATCACCAATGGCTGCCTGTTCATTGCTCTCATAACACACCAGGAAGATAAAAGTGCCCCATCCTCCTTATTTCAGTCAGAGTACGTAGGCTGGGCTGCACTGGGGTCGGGAATAGGAGAAGGGCGATATAAAGTGGATTTTGATGAAGGTGAGTGGGTTTGGTACTGACCGTGTAGATAGAACTGGGAGATGCCGCAGGCACAGTTTTCCTCTATGGATTTCGTTAATACCTTCTCCAGGCTGTCATGCGCCCTCTCAGAGTTTGGGGTCCACATAGAGCAATCTAGGGGAGGAGGGGGAGATGTTGTTATTAAATTAGTCTACAGCCATATAACCCTGAAAGCATCCAGTCTTGTCTGATCTCAGAAGTTAGGCAGGGTTGGGGCTGATTACTACTTGGATGGGAGGTCCTGGAACTAGCTATAGTTAGAGGGTGAAGAGGACAAAATGACAGAGCAGTTGTGAGGGGATTCCACTCTCCTCGTATTGGCCTGAGTTTGTCCAGGGCGTTTATGGATCCACTGAATTCAGGGACTGAGACGAGAGTTGGATTTTCTACAGTCACGTGTCACCACCAATGGCTGGGCTCATGCCAAAATTCATAAGGAGCTTCACTCCCTTTCCCCTAGGAGGTTTCTAATTTATAGAAACATCTGATATTTCTGCTTGTATGTGGGCCTCTTTTCTGGTTTTCCATAGACTTGTATGCCAGCTTTACCGAATGCTCCCTACCCCATGGTAACCTAGGTGTTAGTGGCAATGAAACAAGACCAGGCAAGGGGATCAGAACTCCAGTCCCAAGCTTCCTAGCCTGGGAATACTGCACGAGATAGGGGAAGGGGAAAGCCATGCTCCTCAGCTGGCTGATGGATTGAGGCAGCTGTCTGACAACAACCACGGGGAAGCAGTTCCACCCATTCCTCAAGCAGGCTCTGGCTAAGACTCTGCTCAAATAATGGATTCTTTGGCAGGGTGCAAGGCACTGCAATGAGCCAAAGACATGGAAACCCACTGAACATAGCCCAGCTCCTGACAAGTCTCTTGCAGCAGGGCTGTAGGACACTCTCCTATGCGCTGTCACCAACCTGAGGGGTTACGGTTATGTCAAACACTTTGTTCCTGTTGCAACAGTTAGACCTGCTGGGCTGGGACAGGGTGGTTTGCTTTTGGTCCCCCGGACTATGCCCCAGTTATCATCAGAGAGACGTGAGGTGGGATTTCCTGTCATTGCTGAAAAGTGAATGGCCTTTCCACAGAGGGCTGATCAGAGAGGTGCCTGGAATTAAATACCTTGCCCTGCCTGTCAACACCACCCCACCAGTGACAGGACTGACACTCCCAATGGTCGAATGGCATGGGGCCCCATCACCAGCACACCCCCCCGCTCGCCTCTGAGTGCAGCATAGTCCACGCTGACATGGTGAACTAATGCATTCATTCTCCACACTGTCTGGTCCATATCAGGAGGGACACTCAGCAAAAATATTTCCCTCAAATCAGTCCAGGCCTCTCCCCAACCCCACACCACATGAGATGATAGCGCCTCTTACTGGGTGTCAGCAGGCACATATCAAGATCCACAGCAAATGACTTCAGGGGGCAGCTGTTCTCCAAGCCAGGTGTAGGGTCCGAGATGGCATACACCAGCGCAGCACTCACATCACAGCAGGAGCAGCGGCTCAGAGACACTGGCCTGTCCCCAAGAGAAATGAGTCAGATCTCACTAATACAGCATTTCAAGGGCTTCTTCAAGACACTCAAGCCACGGCCTCCCCTTCAAAATCCCAGCTTCTGCCAATGGGGGAGGCTCATCCAAGATGGCGGATGGCTTGCTAGGACAGGCATGTTTGTAGAAGGTGTTTTAATCAGTTTTTGCAGGTGTCCCAGAGACAGGATTAACCAATTGCCTTGACCCTGATGGGGAACAGAATATTTGAGAGTCTCTGGCCATAGGGAAGGCTATTTGACTTTGGATAGCTTGATTCTGGTTGGAAGTGAGGTAACAACCTCAATATTGCCAACCTCCAGTGTTCAAAAATAATGAGATTGTTCAAAAAACACCTTCATTTTGGAGTGATTATTTGCCTTCTGGAGTGTTTTCTGAGCCTTTAGTGGTCAAGTGTTTCTCTACACCCACCCAGGACTAGAAACTTTTACACACCCTCATATTCATGCTCACCCCCACTCAGAGACTCATAACAAAACTGCAAGACTTGGCAACACTGTGCTTCTATTCTCCCCATGATGAAAAAGACAATATTTTTCTACCACAAGGAGAAGCAGTGCAAGCCACATTGTATTGTCAGGAAGACAACCAGATAACTAAGTTACAAACAATTGCCTCAAAAAGTCCTGGCAGGCTTATGGCCAGTGGCTCAAACACACCCTTCAGGAGGCAGAGGACTTCAGTGCCACTTTTCTAAAGCATCTCCTTTTTCCTTGACAAATATATAAGCAGCAAAGCATTTCAATGAACAAGAAGTGGGAGTTTACCCACTTTTTGGCTGAAATTTAAGAACTACTCCAATGGGTTTGGAAAGAGCCAAAGCTAATAATTATTTTCTGAGTTTTACAATGGTTTGTGTTCTTTCATATAATGCAACAAATATTCCTTATAAAAATACCTACAACATTTTAAAACCAAGAATAAGATACTTGTGTATAAAAATCTAAATCCAGCCTATAGAATTCTATAGCAGAGATGGGATTCTTTCAAAATTACTCTTAAATATAGAATATTTTACTTAATCACTAAAGAATTCTATTGGTTTCTTTTCTGTTAAGTTTTAGAGAACTTGTTCATCAGGGATTGATGTTTGAGAATCATTTTACTTTACTTTAATTTCTTTAAATTTGCTTTCCATTATTATTTGTTATGTCATAAGTGCAGTTTGAGGATGGTCAAGACTTATGACTTCATTCTGCTTTGAATCAGTAGATGTAAGATTTCATTCTCATCAAGTTTTTGTATTCTAAGGGAGAAAAGACATCAGGTCACACCTGGTAGAGCATTATTGTTCCATATACTACATTCTCCAGTGCATCATCCAGTTCAGTTCTACAATTCTCATCACATTCCTATTTGGAGGGTAATAAGGTAGAATGCTCAAGGCCCTTGCAGCTCCATCTTCTGCCAGCTGGGGCCTCCAGGCACAGAAAACCTGGAGACTTTTAAAATGGAAGGCTCATAACATGTTTGGAGCCAGAAGATACCTCACCTCTCTTCCGCACAGGGCACAAAGTGCGATGGACCGAGGTGGTTCAGCTGTCCTCTGCCTGTGCTAGATTCCCATGTGTACACCAGAGCATCCACCAGGTTCTCTAGAGTCACCATCATGTCAACAGGAATTCTTGCTTGACGGCTGTTGTACACTGCCACAGCGCTGGAGCCACGTCTAACAGATGGGGCATTCTTGACAAACGGCAATTGCTGATCTGAAAACAGTGGGGGATAAGTTGGTGAGCAACCAGACACAGTAGGCAGGGCAAAGTGACAAGCCAAGAGCAATGAGAAGCAGATTTCATTGATGCCTCCCTGTTATGTCTCATGGCATATACACAGAGAAGTCAGATAAAACCATTAATACTCTTGCTGGGAGGTTACAACAGATCCAAAATGGAGAGTGACAAAGCAGGCTGCTTCCTGAAGAGAGGCACAACTCATCCCACTTTACTATAGGCTGTCTGCAAATTGCCGGCTGCTAGATCCAGCTTGCACGCTTCTGTACAGAGCCTCCTAGCCAGCAAGCAGGACCCAGAAAAACCCTTGAAATTTAAAGTATCAGCTTTTACAATTTTAAAACTGTTTTCAATACACCACAACCTCAAGAACAGAAATTGAAACTGGGGTGATTAAAAGTTGGTTGAAGCTGTAATGAAGCCACTGACTGCTGGTAGCACAGACTGCCCAGCAGCTCAGGGTATCTCTGAGGGTATGTCTACACTACGGGATTACTCCGAATTTACAGAATTCGATTTTTGGCAACCGATTGTATAAAGTCGAGTGCATGCGGCCACACTAAGCACATTAATTTGGCGGTGTGCGTCCATGTACCGAGGCTAGCGTTGATTTCTAGAGCATTGCACTGTGGGTAGCTATCCATAGCTATCCCATAGTTCCCGCAGTCTCCCCCACCCATTGGAATTCTGGGTTGAGATCCCAATGCCTGATGGGGCCAAAAATTTGTCGCGGGTGGTTATGGGTAAATGTCATCAGTCAAGCCTCCCTCCGTGAAAGCAACAGCAGACAATCATTTCGCGCCCTTTTCCCTGGATTGCCCAGGCAGACGCCATAGCACGACAACCATGGAGCCCATTCAGCCTTTTTTCACTGTCACTGTATGTCTATTGGATGCTGCTGACAGACCCGGTACTGCAGCGCTACACAGCAGCATCCCCTTGCCTTTGCAAGTTGGCAAAGATGGTTACCAGTCATACTGTACCGTCTGCTGCTGTCATGGATCTCCTGGCTGGCCTTGGTGAGGTCGGTCAGGGGTGCCTGGACAAAAATGGGAATGACTCACCAGGTCATTCTTTTCTTTAAGTTTTGTCTAATGGAGAGTCAGTCCTGCCTAGAATATCAGGCAAGCCTACTAAAGCACCAGAGAGGCAAACGGCCGCGCCGGGTCACAGCCCCAAACATCCTGCAGAAATGATGAGCTGCATGCTATTCTAGGGGGTGCCCCTACAACAATCCCACCCATTGCTTCCCTCCTCCCTAACCCCTCCCGGGCTACCTTGGCAGTTATCTCCCCATTTGTGTGATGAAGTAATAAAGAATGCATGAATTTGAAACAACACTGACTTTATTGCCTCTGCAAGCAGAGATCAAAGGGGGGAGGGGAGGGCGGTTGGCTTACAGCGAAGTCGAGTGAACCATCATTCTGCACTTGCTCAGCCTATAGCTGAAAATGGGAATCTGTGATAAGCACTAGGATAGAAGCACAGGCAGGACTGAATCTCCATTTGTGTGTGGGCTTTTGGTTGACACTGGTAAAATACAAAATGTCCCAGGATATGTATGTTGGGGGACAGTTCTAAACGGCAGCTTTATTTTTTTATTTGCAGCAAAATGTAGAGGTCTAAGTATCTGATTGTGGGCCCTGGGAGCAAGGGGTAGGCTCGGGTAGGTGCGACCGCGCAGTGCTGCCGACGGGGAGAGCAGCCTGAGGCAGAAGCCTCCAGCTGGTATGATATTCCAGGCAGGATTGAATCTCCATTACACAAAACTTAAAGAAGAGAATGACCTGGAGTCATTCCCATTTTTGTCCAGGCGCCCCCGACTGACCTAACCAAGGCCAGCCAGGAGCACCCACGGGATGACAATGACGGTTACCAGTCATGCTGCACTGTCTGCCATCCGCAAGGCAAGGCAAGGGGATGCTGCTGTGTAGCGCTGCAGCACCGCGTCTGCCAGCAGCATCCAGTAGACATACGGTGACAGTGAAAAAAGGCGAGAAACGATTTTTTCCCCTTTGCTTTCCCGGGCGGGGGGGGGGGGGGAAGGGGGAAGACGACATATACCCTGAACCACCCGCGACAATGTTTTTGACCCTTCAGGCATTGGGAGCTCAACCCAGAATTCAAATGGTTTTCAGAGAGTGCAGGAACTGTGGGATAGCTACAGTCGTCAGTCACCCCTCCCTCCGTGAGCATCCATTTGATTCTTTGGCTTTCTGGTATGCTTGTCTCAGCTCCTTAAGTTTCACGCAGCACTGTGTTGAGTCCCTGTTGTGGCCTCTGTCCATCATGGCCTTGGAGATTTTTTCAAATGTTTTGGCATTTCGTCTTTTGGAACAGAGTTCTGATAGAACAGATTCATCTCCCCATACAGAGATCAGATTCAGTATCTCCTGTACGGTCCATGCTGGAGCTCTTTTTTGATTCTGACTGTGCTGATGAGCTCTGCATGGTCACCTGTGCTGATCAGTGCTCCATGCTGGGCAAACAGGAAATGAAATTCAAAAGTTCGCGGGGCTTTTCCTGTCTACCTGGCCAGTGCATCCAAGCTCAGATTGCTGTCCAGAGCGGTCACAATGGTGCACTGCGGGATAGCTCCCGGAGGCCAATACTGTCAAATTGCGGCCACGCTAACCCTAATTCGAAATGGCAACGTCGATTTTGGCGCTACTCCTCTCATCGGGGAGGAGTACAGAAATCGATTTTAAGAGCCCTTTATGTCGAAGTAAATGGCTTCGTTGTGTGGATGGGTGCAGGGTTAATTCGATTTAACGCTGCTAAATTTGAACTAAACTCGTAGTGTAGACCAGGCCTGAGAAGCAGTAGGCTCTTTACACAGCACAGCAGGAATTTAAGGCAAGTAAATGACAAGATTAATGCATATGACATGCAAACATCAACCACCACCTATTCCAAATGCCAGGATGGGGGCAGCAGCACTGCAGGGTGTTGGCTCATATAGTTTAATATACAAGTCTATCTATGTGAGTGTAATGCTGGTCAAAGGATTATTGGCTGTCCTGGAGACTGAAGCCTTCCGTTTCTCCACAGAACAGGTGTAGCATCAAGACAAGCTTCCTCCCAGCAGCCCCTGAGGGGCAAGAGGAGAATTCTGTCTCCAGAACCCATTCAGCCCTGAGGTAGACTGCTCAGTGGGGTGATTACCACTTGTCCATGAGGAGCTTGACTGAAAACATCAGTCCGTTTTGCATAGGCTACCAAACATCTGACATATAAACACTATTGACATGGGCAATATTGGAACCAGCATCCTGCAGATCAAAGGCTTCATAGCCCATTACCCATCCCCCCAATGCTGAAGCCACTCAGTCTCCAGCCATCTGCCTCCCAAAAGCTGCCTTCTGGACTTCACCCACCAAAGAAAACCCAACTCTAGACTCAGTGTGGGAGTGAAGGAAGCACCTGTATGCAGTACTCTATTGTCAGCCTTACCAGGCCTGGGCGGTCCTGATGGTGCAATCACAAACAGGCCCGTGGCCCCGAACGTGCCCTGTAGTGGGATGCTGGCATATGCTTTGCCATCCTGCCCAGAGAAGAACACCAGGGTATATCCTCCCAGGGTGGCTCCAGGTTTGCCCTTCAGCTCAATGAACTGGTAGGGGGCAGTGCTGTTGGCCAGGCTCAGCTCGTTGATTAGGAGGGAGGGGACGGTGGGAGATGGTGCTGAGGAGTTGGCGCAGGCATTCTCCCCGAATGGTGTTATCGTAGTCACCTTGCAGAGACAGAAACAGAGACACCAGGCTTTGAGGGCAGGAGGGATCCTTTCTATTCTCTTTTCTTTAGGTGGCGGCACCTCTTTTCACAGCATTGGATTTTTCCAGTCCCACACAACTGCAATCTGACTCCCCACCTGAAACGGGATCCTGCAGCACAGGCATGTCCTATGCTCAAGATATGGATGGTTTTACTTTCAAGCTTGATGGCAGCAGCTCCTCCCCACAATTTTTTTTCGGGTACCCCCATTTGAGATCTCTCACAACCACTATCAGATACCCCATTGTCTTTCCCCCAATTGCACTGCTGGGTCTGCACCTGTCCTTTGGATAAGTCTCCTTCCACAGTATCATTTCCTTTCCCAACCATCAGAGGATACAATTTCACTCATAAAAAGCAACAGAGGGTCCTGTGGCACCTTTAAGACTAACAGAAGTATTGGGAGCATAAGCTTTCGAGGGTAAGAACCTCACTTCTTCACTTGCATCTGAAGAAGTGAGGTTCTTACCCACAAAAGCTTATGCTCCCAATACTTCTGTTAGTCTTAAAGGTGCCACAGGACCCTCTGTTGCTTTTTACAGATTCAGACTAACATGGCTACCCCTCTGATACTTGATTTCACTTATATCTCCTCTCCATGCCACATAGTCCCCTCCCTTTGTACTGAGTCTGCTTGGAATAAGAGGCTCCGATGTCTCTCCACAAATCCCTCAATAACTACAGGTGGCAGCGTCCCAGGACCTTGTGCTTTTGGCTAGCAAGATTCTTTGCAGCTGCTGTGAACATTCTACTTGCTTCAAGAACATGTGTGACTTTTGGGCCTGCCCAGTCCTCTGCTAGAAAGACCCTTGTAAACATCAGCAAGGGAAAAGAAAATCCTTACAAAGCTTTATCAAAGGAATCTGATAAAAACTTGGTGTGTGCTGCTTAAAGGGGTCTCTGTCAGAAACTAGACATTTTAAAATTAAGAGGGATTAAAAAGAAAGTCACCAAATTCAACCAATTCCAGTTGACTGTATCCCTTTAAATGTTTCCTTCAAGTGAAAGGAAGTTGGGTACCATGGATGATAAATTTTGTACTGCACTTTGGACATTATGCACCAGAGAGGCTGGAGCATTAAAGGTGACTTGGTGTCGGATTTTTCAGGAGGAGAAAATGCCTTGTGCATTTGGGACCCAGTTCAGAGAGGTAGTCCAGGATTTCTCAGGGTCAGAACTTTAGAACCCAAGTTTCCTTCTCATTTATGGTCTGCCGAGGAATCACCTTTACTCATTAAGATCCTCAGCACATGGAGGCTGAATCTGTGCTTGTTTATTGGCAACCTCTCAGCTTTTGGCAGTAATTTAGCTGCTTAGTCTGAAACCCTTTGTTTGGATAAGGTGTAGTGTGGAGCCATCACATGGTTAGCAGAGGGAATAGGAGTGTGAATGAGAGAGAGTCTAACTCAGAGGGCACAAATAAGAGGCACAAGTGTCTATGAAGAGCCAGCCATATGTCAGCTTGCACAGCTAAGACCCACCCAGTGGAGACCAAACAGCTCCTGTCTCCTACCTGGAAGCTGCTGTGGACTCTGGGGCTCTGGCTGTTACACCGGCTCAGAGATTCATCCTGGCTGCTGTGGGAGTCATCTTCATACACGATATTCTGCCCTGGGGTCAGTACTTTGAGCAGCTTATCTGCCCTGTCAGATGCCCGGGACTTGTAGACCACTGCGTCCACCAGCCCTGCCTCTGTCACAGCCATACCCATGCTGTAGGTGAACGTGGTACTGTGGTAGAGGGCCACGGCATCCCCCCCATTCTGAATGGTGTTCGGAGGCAGAACAATCACAGGACTTGGGGTCACCCATGCACTCCCCACCAGGAAGTAGCCCTGCTCATTAGTACAGTAGCCCGTCAGGTTCACCACCCTGTAGGCCTGGTTGTTTTTGCCATTATAAAGGACCAGCCAATAACCACGGAGGTCAAAACGTGTCTGCCCAGTGTAGAGCAGCTCGATGTACTCCATATCCTCCTGGCCTCCCGGATTGTCCGGATTCACCTCGTTGATGAGCAGCTCGGCTGCATGGGAAGGTGGTTCTCTGGTCCCTTCTGATGAGGCACCTTTAAGAGTGAAAAAATACCATCACCCTAGACTTGGCTTGCATTTTGCTTCCTGCAACTAGACAGAGTAGAGCAATGTATGCAAAATCCCATTAGACACCAACAGGTACCTGCAAACGCTGCACCTGGACTGGGCAAGGGTAGGTAGTGTCTCTAATTTGCTTTGAAGACACAGGGCCAAATTGAGAGGGCCATCTATGGACAGAGAGAATCTAGGCTGACATGACAACAGTGCTATGTAAGAGCTAGGTATCATCATCACCAGCACATCCCTTCTCTCTGACTCTTATGTGTTTCTGTTGGGGTAGCCCTCTGGAGCCCTCCCAGGGCTCAGGACCCCACTGCATTAGGCACTGTACAAACAAGGAACAGAAGACAGTCCCTGCATTACTGCAGCCTAGATTCCCCTACTCACCCACCCGTGAGGTATACTGCCCCTTGTACAAGATTTTAGCCTACCAACTCCAAGTTAGGGTAACTCAAGCACCAAGGCACTGCAGGAGTCTCGCTAAATCCTTCCTCTGGCTCCTCGTGGTACAAGTGACACCAACAGCAATTCCCTCACTTGTTAGTAAGTGGATGTGAATATGTCTAAGGCACACATGGCCTCTGGGTTTGGCCGATAAAGAATGAATTGCCACATATTCTCCTCCATGAAATGCTCCAGCACACCCCAAAGAGACATCAGCATTCCCTGCCCACACCCAGCCCCATCAACCAGCAGCACCAGGGCTTGCCAGTTAAGCCAAGGCAACAAGGTATAATGGAGGTAGTAACTGGATGGAGAGGGGCAGAATTAGGGCAATGTCACACACTTCCCACTCAACTAGCATGGAAAGGAATCCCTCTGAAGGAGCTAGAGATGTGTGTCTGACTTCAGATGCCTGCTTTTCCCTGATCAGAATAACGACGGGTACCTGGAGGAGATGCTGTGACATTAGCATCTTTGGAACAGGCCTTTTCCACTGTGGCATTCCAGCTGCTGAAATTTGCTGCCCTGGGACTCTCCAGGAAGCTGGTGAAGGCTTGTACCAGGCTGCTCAGCTGCTCAGCTGACTTGGCAGTCAGGAGTATGGTGAATACAAGCTCTGTGCCCCGGCATGTTGTGACAGGATCTGAAGAGGAAAGCAGAGAGGTGCATCAGCTTCACCACAGCCACCCCTTCTCTGGAAGCGACCCACAGCTTGCCAGTACATCTTCTACCACCACCCCACTCCCATCCAGGACTGGCTCCCAGCAGTAGAATTTAGCCATAGAATTTGAAGTGATGCAAGCTTCCAATGGGCTTCACAGCCCTTCCACCAGCCCAGAGGAGTGTTCTATGATCGAGCCCACATGGATCACCCAGACATAGTCTGCACCCTTTTGTCACTACCCCCTTCTTTGAATTTCAGTCTCTAACAGCTGCCCAACAGCAGCCAGGTTTGTACCCTCAGCAAGGTCTAACCATGACAAGCTGAATGCAACTTCTCCTTGTCTATGCTGATGGTGGAGTTGTGGTCAGCATCATATCAGCTGGCTCAGCTCTCCATGGTCCTGTTCTACTGCAACAACAGGCTGGTCTAAATGTTCACTACAAAGAGGTAAGCTCAGTGGTACCTCTGCTGCCACACAGTTTAACTTGGACAGAGTCATAACGTGGTCCCCAGTGCACATCAAAGAGGAAGCCTTAGAAAGAAAACCAGGTCTCTGGTGATTACGGTCCTGTATTACAGGACTGAGTTCATCTCCCTACTGTAGTATCTGTATACTGGGTGATTAAGGAGGCCAAGGCATTGGGACTTTCTCTCTCTAGTGAACTGGATGCAAATCTAACTGGGGTCCTGGGTTTAGCCAGGTTACATTAGAAACCTCCACCACACAAATCTGAATGACAGTAAAGGCTCAGGGATGGAATAGCAGGGGCAGCTGCAGGTCAGGACTAAAATGCATTAGCAGAGCTATGTATGGGACTAATGCTCAGCACCTGTCTGGACCATACATGGCCCTAACCAGCACCAGTCGTTGCCACAAGCAGCAAGTTCACCCATGCTCAAAAATAAAATAGGTTTCATCATAGGAGGTGGAAATCCATCAGTGAAGCCAGGTATAGCCCATTGGCAGAGAGTGAGCCCTAGCCAATATGGATCTAAGACACCTCTCTCTCACCTTTAAAGTATGCAACAGACATTCCACAATTGCACAGCTTGTCAAGGGCCTGGGCTAGAGCCGTCTGTATCTCATATGACCCAAGGAGCCACAGCTGGCAATCTGAGAAACAAAGAGATTGGGAGTGACTTGAAAAGGTCAACAAGAGCCACAAAGTTCAAGGTTATCACCATCCAGTGCATCCCTGCTGCTGGTGCATATGTAGCAGCTGCAGCCCTGCTCTTGGTTAGAGCCCGAGAGGACCAGATAGGGCTCCAATTTGCATGGAGTCCAGGGACATAGGGACTCAGGAAGTTCAGCCTGGAATTTGTTTGTTAGGAGGAAAGGGAGTGAGAAATCTCCTTGAAGGATGGGGGCATAAAGAATTAGATGCCACCACTAGCCATCCTCCAGGGTTAAACATACACTGCGTGGACTACTGAATCCAAAGTCAGTGTGGCTTCCGTGGTTCCAAACACAGCTGTTTTCCCGCAAATCACTGGACTTGAGTGACAGACCTGGTGTCATCTTTCTTCTCACATCTGCACCCGTTGTATTCTCATGTGTTTCAGGAAGGTTGGCTGATCTAGGGAACTCATTAGGAAACCTTGATTCTAGTCCCCGCCTTCCACTTGACTCCCTGCATAACCTTAAATAAGTCACTTCCCCACCGCATATCTTCCTTGTTAGTGGCGTCTTCCTTGTGAGCATAGTGGCAAGTGTCCCTGCCTGTCATGAGGGGGACCAGGTGGGGGCTGCATTTCAAAAGTTATGGGGAAAGGATTGGGTGAAGTTCTCTGGCTGTTGCTGTTCAGGAGGTCAGTCTAGAGGATCATACTGGTCCTTTCTGACTTTAAAAATCTATGACTCTCTGGGCCTCAGTTTCTCCACCTGTGAAATGGGGATGATGCTGCCTCCTCTCAGCCCCCAAACTTTACCTTTGTAAAGAGCTTTGCAAGCTACCCACAATAAGCATTGTAAGTGCTTAAATGTTATTAACTCTGCAGAGTCACTTCAACTATAAGAGCTGAAGA
Organism: Malaclemys terrapin pileata; assembly: GCF_027887155.1. Lineage (NCBI taxonomy): Eukaryota > Metazoa > Chordata > Testudines > Emydidae > Malaclemys > Malaclemys terrapin. The sequence goes on from NC_071514.1 coordinate 49,302,799, forward strand.
CTGAAGCCTCAAGCCTCCTAAAAGGTGTTATCAGCTTCAGTTCTCCAGGTGGAATCTTCATTCCTGGGAAGAACACAGCTGGTTCTTTTGACTTGCAAGCAGGGCAGTTGGGCTCTGGAAGTCATTGGGCATGAAAACCACCCTTGTGCAGAGTGGGTTTATGTACCAGTGAAGCCCAGAGGGTTTCAGTGGGATTTCAGTGGCTCACAGGCTTAGTGCCAGCTCTCTACACAGGGGTGAGTATCACCTTTGAAAATAAACATGGGACCCCACAATATTCCTTTTAAGGCCCCCATTTTCTTTGGGGGGAGGGGAGCACTTCTCCCCTCCTTCTCCTGTCTGTACCCTAAGCTGGAACAATGGAGAAGCAGAGCTAAACAGAGAGCTCGGTGATCATGAGGCTGCACTGTACAAGACTGGAGACCATTTTTCTTTCTTGTACTAATCTTCATGCTGACGGTTTTACAGATGCTCTGGTAACACCCGAGCCCCTCCGTATGGACAGTAGAAGCTGAAGTTCCTTGAAGCTTATAAAGGGAGAATGTCCACCTGTATGTTCCTTCAGGGCAATTTCTTAGGTTCTCCCTGGGGGTCTCAGATCCAGGGAGCAGAGAAGGGATCTAGGACCCACCTGCTATATGGAGGCAGAGGGAGATGGGCTGGCTGAAGCGGCTGCTGGGGCAGTCATTGAACTGTCCGGGCGTGGGGCTGCTGAGGGCGTAGATGGAGGGGTCCCGGGTCACAGAGCAGCAGCTGCACCGACTCATGGACATGTTACCTGGCTGGTGGCTGAAAGAGGCAGAGACACAAATTAGAAGAAAATATGATCTGCAACCTAGACTGTTGGTGCTCCTGACTCAATAGCAGGGTGCCTGCACCGGGAGCTGATGCTGATGCCATATACATCTGCTTTCCCCACCCAAAATAAAGAGCTGGGGGAGAGACTTCCCTTCCTCTATCACCCCTAACCTTCTGGAAAGAAACTCAAGAGCTCTTTGGAACCTCTCGAGACAGAAGAGGATAGTGTCTTCAACACACCCCTTCTCTTCCAGCATGCCACTGTCTACCCATTTCCTCCATTCCATGCACCCATCTCCAAAGGTGATGCAGCTCTACTCAGAGTCCACCAGGGGGAGGGTTTCAGTGGATGTACAGCCTGGCCAGAGTAGAGTGATTACCCATCCCTTATGTTAAGAAGTATTGAAATGTATTAAAATTGACAATAAGGACATTTGAAACATTCCATTGAAGCTGAGGATAATTGCATTGTATACCTGAGGGCAGTCGAAATGTACACTGGGGAGAAAAATCAATGACATGTAAAGGGAAATGGTGTTTCCCTAAAATGTCCCTTAAACAAAGCGTTGTCCCTTGTTTTTCTCACGCTTTCCCTTAATTCCAGACGACAAAGGTGGCCACCTGAGGCCAGAGTGAACTGGCCTAATAAGGGAGATGCTTACACTGGATCTCTGAGTTTCGAGCTCAGGATGCGGTTGCTGGCCAGGGTGGGAGACAATGGAACAAAGCAGGTGAAAATTAAGACATGGACCAAAGCCCCCAGCTCAGATCCCAGGGACTAAGGATGGAGCCCAGAGTGTAAACGGCTGCACGGAGTATAGCTGCTTCGCTCCTGGAGAGCAAGGCATCTTTCTGGCTAGAGGCAGACTCTGCTCCGTGTGGATGGCAGAGGACTGTGGGAGGGAGGAAAGTGTCTGGAATGCCCAATTTCCCAATCCAAGGATTAAATCACAACTAGCTCTGATGCAGTTGACTCAACAAGAGTCCCAGCTTTCTTCCTTTGAATCCTCCTCCTCACTGATAAAGAGACAGTTCTACTCCAGCTTTGGAGCTAGGACACTGGGCGTCAATTAGATGTGCCCTTTCAATCCCAGTTCCTCTGTCAATACCACAGACAAGAGGCTTTTCCATTGTCTTCTACCTACCTGTCCACCCAACCCTGTCCATTCCATTTCCTCACCCTGCTTACGCCCCACCTCGCCCATTCCACCATTCGCTGCCCTAGCCTTTCCTGAGCCCAGGATGTGCCCATCATTCACTTGTTAACCACATTGATGCTTACTGACCGAGATGCACACATTTAGTTGTGGTATTCCTCTAGAGAGTCTCTTTCTGAATGAGAGCAGTGGATTGTGGGAAATGGGGTGGATGATGGATCCAATCATACCAGTCATAAGATTGGTGGAAGAAGCCAATGATTTTTTCGGGGGTTGAGATGGGCCAGTGTGTTCCAGTCTAGACTTGAGCTCGAGGAGGGGAAATTGGCAAGTGAAGCAGCTGGATAAAGGCTGGTGTGTGATGAGGCCACCATCAGGCTGAACAGAAAAGGGGCATGCATACAGGAGAGGCCTCCCGCTGTGTTACACATGTGTCATGGCTTGACCAGAGAAAGCTCATGCCATACAGTAAACCAATTGCTACCAGGGACTCCCCTACATACCTCTCACGGGTGACCAAGACCCTCTCAAAGGTCTGCTTATTGCTTTGGAAGAGCAAAAAACAGTCCATTAAGCAAAAGTCCTTTCAGACCCCATCAACCCCTCCCTACTGGGCTGCCTTCTCACCTGTTATTCTCATAGGCATGTCTCCCAGGGGTCAGGATCTCCAGGAGCTCTGGGTCTGCACTCCCATTGCTTGTGTACACTAAAGCATCCAACAGGTTGGTAGCACATGCTGCTTTCCCCAGTGTGTAACTGCTGCTGTTTCCAACGTACAGGGCGATGGCTTGGGGACCAGTGCTGAGGAGAGGGCTGCTGGAGTTTGGTGGGAATGGCAGGTCAACTGCACCGCAGGGAGGAACGAGAAAGATTGGAATAGATGCAGTGAATTAAAAACATACAAACTGGCAACAACTCAGCAGGGAATTAACAGAGCTCATGGTCAGCAGAGCAGCAGATCACATCATGTAGCACAGGGAGAGTTCCTTTCAATTTCTAGCTCTCACTCTAACCCCCACCTTTCCCTGTCATTTATACTTCCAACTTTTACAAAGAGCTTTCTTTTGGGCTGAAATATCCCATCCATCACTGTGCCCAGAGGTGGATTTTGTGGGGGAGTTTTAGCAGAGCTGGTCCTGCTGTATGAGTTCTACTTGCATAAGGAGACAAAACTCTACCCCTGCATTCTGATCAGATAACCGACATGCACAAAATTGGAAACAAGAAGTTCTGACGTGCTTTTATTCAAACTTGGCTTACTCCTCAATGAGATCTGCAAAACAAGCTAAGCCTGAAAGTTGAATATACTGTAATTCACTATATACAAAGCTGTTTAAAAAAATCCATTTTGTATTCTGTTATCATATTTAAGTATAAATGTGTGATATAAAGTGACTATATGTTAGAGGCATAAATACAAGGGGACAGAACTAAGGTTGAAAGTTCAACCTTAATTTTGATGCATTTCCTTATTTTCCCCCTCATCCTTATTGTGGCACTGACACTATTTTATTTCATTTGTTAGCTGATTGAAATTACAGGAGGTAGAATGTTAATAGTATTTCTATAGCACTTTCAACCCAAGAATCTCAAAGTGTGAAACATTAAGGAATGAAACCTCAGTACTTCTACGAGGCGGGGCAGTCCTGTCCCTGATTTACAGCTGGGGAACAGGCACGGGGGATTGAAGTTATTGACTAGAGTCACAGTGGGACAGTGACAGGGCTGCAACCCAATTCCTAGTCCTGTGCTTTGGCTACTAACTTGGGCATCCTAGTAAGTTGCTCTGCTGGAATTTGGCCTGTACACAATTCTATTTGTTGCTCAGCACCTTGGAAGCACTGGGGCCTAGATCTCTACAGTTGCCACTGGCCAGGATTTCAAATGAGACTAGAGATTTTGGGTGCCTCCATTTTAGTGGGCCTCCTATGATTTTCAGAAAGTGCTAAGTGCCCAGTCTCCGAAAATCAGGTCCTTTGAAGGTGCCTCATTTGGGGGGGGGGAGGGCAAGAATGTAGGTACCCCCAAATCACTACTCTTTTGAAAATCTTAGCCCCCCTCTCAAAAAATACAAACTAAACCCCCCCCCAAAGAAATATGAGCCAAAAGTTCAACATCTCACCTGAAACATGGCATCTCCACAGGCAGCACAGCATCTCCTACTGCTATCCTGGGGAACTAGTTTCATACTAACTTGAGAGCCTCTTGCTGAATTAGCAGCATTAAATATATTCCATGGGAATCTCCCATCCTATCAGGCTATTCCTGCTTAGCTTGAGACAGGAGAAGATCACAGCCAGAGATAGTATAGCTTGCCAGTTAGCCTGAATCCCCTTAGCTTTTTCATAGATCTCAAACCCCATTAAAGTACAGACAGTTCTGGTGTAAATTTAAAACACTATCTTTCTGAAGGAAAACCGGGACACCATGAATGGACTGTTTTCAGAGTAGCAGCCGTGTTAGTCTGTATCCGCAAAAAGAACAGGAGTACTTGTGGCACCTTAGAGACTAACAAATTTATTTGAGCATAAGCTTTCGTGGGCTACAGCCTACTTCATTGGATGCATAGAATGGAACACACAGAAAGAAGATATTTATACATACAGAGAACATGAAAAGGTGGGAGTAGCCATACCAACTATAATAGGCCAATCAATTGAGATGAGCTATCATCAGCAGGAGAGAGAAAAAAATCTTTGAAGTGATAATCGAGATGACCCATAGAAGGTGTGAGGATATTTTAACATATTTTAACATGAGGAAATAGATGACTAGCGTTTTAAAGAGACATGGTTGACTTAAAAAAAAAAAAAAAAAAAAAAACTTTGGTCAGAAAATGTTTTACCTGCTGTTGCTACAAGTAGGACAAAGTTACTGTGGAAAAAAAGATTTCCATTAATCTTTTTCAGTTAACTTTGTGCATTTAGCAGCACTTTTAGTTTCCTTTTTAGTCAGTTTCCACATTTGTATGAGTCTCTCTCTCAGTCGTACGGGAGAGAAACAAAACCTAAGTTCATATATGGCTTTAACTACTGTGGTATCTAGCATCTCACATCCTTTAAGGTGCTTATCCTCACATCACATCCTCCCTGTGAGGTAGGTCAGCACTAGTACTCTCTCTGTGCACAGTGTCTCAGCTGTAAGTGGCTTGTCTAAGTCACACAGGAAGTCTGTGGCAGAGCAGGGAATTGAGTTCCAGGCCAGCAACCTAACCACTAAACCATCCTTCTTCCCAATACACACAGACCCAGAGACACCAAAACGTGACTACAAAACCACAGTACTTGGAAGGATGATTCAGGCAAAGGACCTGAAATTACTTTTAGCTCATTTGTTTTAGACTGATTAGATTTCACGTTGGTGTCTCTCTAAGTGATCAACCTATTTAAAAAGTAGCCAAAGTTCTGCATATCTAATGTAACTGAACTGCTTGAAATGTATATTGCAGTTTTAAGAAGTATAAATAAGGGTCCCGTGTTTGTAAGAGATGACTAACCAATCCTGACTCACAGAGTTACACAAGATGTTCTGTGGAGTCAGTGTCTCCACCAGCCAGATTCCTCTGTTCAGATGGCCAAGTTTAGTAACATATTTGTTCCCCATCCATTTCTCCAGAGGAAATGTCAGAAGCCAGGAGAAGTTCAGATCCCAGCCCAGCCAGTCAGCATGAGCCTAGTCTGGTAACTTCACAGTTGGTTCATAAAGAGAAAAAACTACACTGATATTATGGGGATTGGGGTTTTTATGCGGGTGGGGAAAGTACTGCTTAGCCCTTACACAATGGTTGCCATTAGAGGATCTCTCAAGAAGAGGGTGTCAGCCCTGTATTATAGATGGGGAAACTGAAGTACAGAGCGGTGAAGTGACTTGCCCAAGGTCACCAGCTACAGAGCTGGGAGCAGAGCCTAGTTCACTCACCAGCACTGCTTCTCTGGAGAAAGCAAACAACACTTCCTTCTACAATCCCCAAAATGGGATCAAATCCCTATCATGAACTCCCTCCAAGTCTTTCACATTTGGGGCCCGCCTCCAAGGGGGAGGGAGTGAGGAAGGAGGAAGGTGAGTGATGACAGGAGGACAGTAAGACTCTGCTTTCCTCGCACCCATAACCCCCACTCTCAGATGTTCACAGTAGTCTGAAGAGTGGAATCCTACCTGGGGTTCTGGCTTGTGCAGGACCAATGAGAAATAGCCCCTCAGGAGAGGTTTTGCCATAAACGTCCATGAAGAAATAAACCCTTTTGGTCCGTCCTTCGATCAGCACCAGAACCAAGTCGCTCAGGACAGTGGAAGGAGGTCCCTGAAGCTCAATGAATTCAGACTCCCCAGGAGAGGTCACAGCGTGAACCTCACTGATTAGCACGGCAGAAGCATTCAGCTGGGAAGAGGGGATGCAGTGGTTATCCTTGCCTGGGGTGGGCATGGCCACTTGAAAGATCCACTCAGAACCCTCCCCGTGGCACCTTTCTATCGACTCGTCTGTGGTCCTGAAGGAGGGATCCTCCAGGAAAGCATCCCTGTTGGGGGTCAGCACATTGAGCAACATATCCGCTCTGTCACTCTTCCTAGACTTATGGACCAAGGCATCCACCAGCCCGTCGCTGGTGACCCTCATGCCCTCCTGGTAGTTCCTCTTCCCATAATACAGGGCAATGGCATCAGGCCCATTCTGGATAGTGTTCTTAGGCAAGATCACGGAGGGCTGGGGTTTCACCGTGGAAGACCCAACAAGAAAGAACCCTTGATTATTGGTGACTTTGCCCTGAAGGTTCAGGACTTTGTAGGCCTGGTTGCCGTTGCCATTGTAAAAGACCAGGTAGTAGTCATCCAAGGGGGCCTCTCGGCCGCTGGTGTGATAGAGCTCCACAAACTCAGAGGTATCTTCCCCCGGGTTGTCCGCATTGATCTCATTTATCAGGAGCGAGTGCTCTGTCTTCTGGTTCTTGGGGTTCTTGATGAGGTTTTGAGCAGATGCCTCATGGAGCAATATGCACATAAGCACCACAGTAGCCACCAAGTGTCTGGCTCCCATGGCAGAGGCCATTAGCTCTCCCAAGTCCTAAAATGCTGGGATTTCTATTCCAGTTCAAACCAACAGGGTGCACACATTACGAGGGATGGATGGAATTCTGTTCAGTAACACTGTCTCCTTGCCGTGATTGGATGGTGATAAAAGACTTTAAATCCAGGCACTCACAGGAGACCCACAGCTCTTCTGGCACCCCAGGTTTGCAGAATAAAGGGGAAATGCCACACAAATCTGCTGGAAAGGGGATCAGTAGGATGAGGGACTGCCCAACTCTGCCCCTTGAAAAGAGAGAAAAATATATAGTAAGGAAGGAGCTTGAAAAAAATCCCAGTGGAACTTAATGGCATTAAAGAGCTCTTTGCATCCAAAGGCATCTGCTACAAAGCTTCTCCACTGAACACCACAACAACCCACCCTTCCCTGTATCTCTCTTAGAGAATGCAAGAATGGGACACTGGCAAGGGACAGTGCAGGGAAGCCCCTCGACCAGCTTTGTGTCCAGACAGACAGACAGCTCCACTCCAACCCCCTAGTTACCCATCAGCCTGATGAGTTAAGTGGCTCACAAGCCCCAGTATTAGTGTCTTCCTCAAAGCACCTGTGAAGGGTATACCAGACCCTCTGAAGCCCCCTGCTGGAGACCGCATGGCCCTGTCACGCCCTGCCCCCAAAAAAAGAAGTGGAGAGGGTCCTCCAAGCTGCCTAGAGTGGCTGTGTGGGACACAACCAATCAGGGTCCAGCAGCCTAGTATAAGAACTGCAGGGCCAGGGGGAGTTTTTTGCTGGAGCTGTAGGAGCAGGGCCGGCTCTGGCTTTTTTGCCGCCCCAAGCAAAAAAACAAAACAAAAAAACCTGCGGGGCGGCCGGAGCGGCGAAGCAAAAATGTGCGGGGTGGCCGGAGCCAGGGTGCAGGGGGACTCCCCCGGGCACTGGAGTGCGCGCCCTGACTAGCAGGGGGGAGGGAGCAGGAGGGGAGAGAGAGAATGGGGGTGGCCAGGGCTTCCTTCAGTGGGGCGCTCGCCATGCGGCCCCTCCCGCCACGCCGCCTGCCAGAAGGGCTCCGCGCCGCTCCGGTCAGTGGGCAGGGAAGGACGCGGGCTGCCCTGCCGGGCTTGCTGCAGACCTGGCACTGGCTGGGGCAGACGGAGCACGCAGCCTGCTCGCAGCCGGGCGCTTCCCCCTACAGGGCGGCCGGAGCGGCGAACCAAAAAGAAAAAGAACCCGTGGGGCAGCCAGAGCGGCAAAGTGCAAAAAAAAAAAAAAACCCTGCGGGGCGGCCACAGCAGCAAAGCAAAAAAAAAAAGGATTGGAGGGAAGCCGCCCCTTAGAATCTGCCGCCCCAAGTACGAGCTTGCTCAACTGGTGCCTGGAGCCGGCCCTGTGTAGGAGTATGGCTGGTGTGTGACTGGCTGGTGGAGCTACAGAACCCTGGTAGGGCAGGGCTGCGCTGCCAGAAGCTGGGGAGAGCAAGAAGGAGCCCCGAGCTGGTTGCTGGGACTCCATTAGAACAAGGCCCTAAGGTAGGGTGAAGACATGCAGAGCCACAGGGAAGTGGCCCAGGGAATTAGAGAAGCTGTGTGACATATCCCTGGTGTACACTACAAGTTTAGGTCAAATTTAGCAGCATTAGATTGATTTAACCCTGCACCCGTCCACACGACGAAGCCATTTTTGTTCACTTTAAGGGGTCTTAAAATTAATTTCTGTACTCCTCCCTGACGAGGGGATTAGTGCTGAAATCGACATCGCCGGATCGAATTTGGGGGTAGTGTGGACGAAATTTGACTGTATTGGCCTCCAGGAGCTAACCCAGAGTGCTCCATTTTGACCACTCTGGACAGCACTCTCAACTCAGATGCACTGGCCGGGTAGACAGGAAAAGCCCCGCGAACTTTTGAATTTTATTTCGTGTTTGACCAGCGTGGCAAGCTGATCAGCGCAGGTGACCATGCAGAGCTCATCAGCAGATGTGACCATGGAGTCCCAGAATCGCAAAAGAGCTCCAGCATGGACCAAACGGGAGGTACTAGATCTGATCGCTGTATGCAGGGCCGGCTTCAGGCACCAGCCCACCAAGCATGTGCTTGGGGCGGCGCCTGGAGGGGGGCGCTCCGGCCCGAGAGCGGGGCCGCGACTGGGCTCGCCGCCCTCCCCGGGCACTCCGGCCGGTCAGGGAGAGCAGGGCCCCGGCCGGGCTCACCGCCCTCCCCCCGGTGCTCTGGCCGCCGGGGGCTCTCCGCCCTCCCCCCGGCGCTCTGGCCGCTGGGGAGAGCGGAGAGCCCCGGCCGGGCTCGCCGCCCTGCTCCCAGCACTGTGGCCGCCGGGGAGAGTGGAGAGCCCCGGCCAGGCTCTCCGCCCTCCTCCCGGTGCTCTGGCCGCCGGGGGCTCTCCACCCTCCCCCCGGCGCTCTGGCCGCTGGGGAGATCGGAGAGCCCCGGCTGGGCTCTCCGCCCTCCTCCCGGCGCTCTGGCCACTGGGGAGAGCGGAGCCACGGCGGGCTCGCCGCCCTCCCCTGCCGCGCCTGGCTGTATGGGGAGATGAATCCGTGCTATCAGAACTCGTTCCAAAAGACGAAATGCCAAAATATTTGAAAAAATCTCCAAGGGCATGAAGGACAGAGGCTATAACAGGGACCCACAGCAGTGCTGTGTGAAACTTAAGGAGCTCAGGCAAGCCTACCAAAAAACCAAAGAGGCAATCGGCTGCTCCGAGTCAGAACCCCGAACATGCCACTTCTGTCATGAGCTGTATGCAATTTTAGGGGGTGCCCCTACAACTACCCCACCCCTGTACGTGGACTCCTGCAACACCCAGGACACAACAGCGGCAGCTGAGCTGAGCAGGCTGCACGCTTGCCGTGGCATGGCGTCTGCGTGGAAAAAAGGCACAAACGATTGTCTGCCGTTGCTCTCACGAAGGGAGGGGCGACTGACGACATGTACCCAAAACCACCCACGACAATGTTTTTGCCCCATCAGGCAGTGGGAGCTCAACCCAGAATTCCAATGGGTGGCGGAGACTGCGGGAACTGTGGGATAGCTACCCACAATGCAACGCTCCAAAGGTCGACGGTAGCCTTGGTACTGTGGACGCACTCTGCTGACTTAATGCGCTTAGTGGGGACACACACAATCGACTGTATAAAATCGCTTCCTAAAAAATCGACTTCTATAAATTTGACCTAATTTCGTAGTGTAGACATACCTATAGTTAAAGGGACACAGCAGATGGCTTTGATCTACAGGGTCCCTGGGCTGGGACCTGGAGTAGTGGTGGGCAGGGCCGGCTTTAGGCCGATTCCCCGGAATCAGGCCCCACGCCTTAGGCACCTTTTTAATTTTTTAATTTTTTTTTACTCACCCGGCGGCGGTCCACTCCGGGTCTTCGGCGGTACTTCGGCGGTGGTGGGGTCCTTCAGTGCCGCAGAAGACCCAGAGCTGAGTGAAGGACCCCCCGCCGCCGAAGTGCCGCCGAAGACCCGGACCGCTGCCGGGTATTCGAATCGGGCCCTGCAGGTCCTAAAGCCGGCCCTGTGGGTGGGCCCAGTTCCTCCCCACCCACTCAGTCTAGATGCATGGTCAGGTGGCACCTATGATAACTTCTAAACCAGGTGACATCATACACAGGCCTGGGAGCAGACATTCTATTGGCAGCTTCCACAGACTGGGGGACCTTGAGCGAGAGACTTTCCCTCCCTCCCAATTTGTACATGAGGGATAAGGACAATGGCCTGCTTCACAGCATCCTGGGAGGCTTCATTGGTTAAAGGTCAGTGGGATTTGCAAGAGGAAGGCAGAGCAAGTCAAGGACTCCAGCTCTTTCTGCAGCCCACGTCTACGTGCAAACCACAGCCTGACACTGCATTGATCCATGCTGGGAGGTCACAGCAAACATTGCAACATCAAGGCAAGCGCTGAGGCTCACTGTGATGTTGACAAAACCAGACACTCACATAGAATATGAAAGGTATGTCTACGCAGCCCAAGACAGTAAGCCTCCCAACCTATTACCCCGCACACTCTTCCCGATTTTTCACACTTGCTGTCTGGTCACCCTACTCCCCATGCATCTTCCAAGCAGCAACGGGGGCCCAGGGAACCGCACGCCTAAGGCTTCTGGAGTCGCTTGAACGCCATTCTTCCCGAGTCCCTTCAAAGGCAGCTCGCCATCCCCTGGAGGAACTGGCCGTCCCGCCGCCCCTGCTGCGGAGCTCGGACCCAGGGCAGCACCAGGCAGGGGATGCGGAGCTGGGGGATCTCCGCTCGTGGCGTTCCTCCCAAGCCAGCGGCCAGACAGCCGCCTCCGCCCCACGCCAGCTCCGGGAGCCGCGCAGGGCTCTGCAATAGACAGCCCCGCTCCCGCGCACAGGACTGAGGGGAGCCGCGACCCGCCGCGTCGAGTGACCCCTCAGCACGTACCTGAGCTGCGCTTTGCCAACTGCCCACTGCGGCCGTGCTCAGGGGCCGTTCAGCTCCGGCTTCACAGGGTTTCAGGGACAGGAAATACAGAATTCGCAGAAGGCGCCGCTTTGAACAATGAAGATGGAGCAAAAAGGAAGTGGTTTTCCCCTTCCCCCCCTTGGTTAATTTACTTCATTCTCCCTCTCGGCTCCCCTCTGCGTCACTTTCCATTGTAACGCCCCCGGTCCCCTGTCTCTTTAGGATATCCCCAGACTCCCGGCAATTCCGTATTTCCTCCTGCTCTGAATCCTCGCAGAGTTGAAGCCCAAAACGGCAGAGAGATTTGGCCACGGGATTGGAGGGGGGAGGGGGAATACTGTTTTCCTCCAGTGAGTGATCCCAGGCTGGAGGGAAGGGAGAGAGAGAGCAGAGCTCCTTACAGAGACACTGACCTGCCTCCGGGAGGCGTCTGGCTCAAGCAAGCAAACAAGATCGACTTTAAGACTGGTCTACACTACAGCGTTAGGTCAACATATGCCGCGTTAGGTCGAATTTATAATGTGCGTGTCTACACTACTGAGCCCTTTCCGCCAACCCAAAGGGCTTGTAAAATCAATGCCTGTACTCCACCTCAGGGAGAGGAGAAGTGCTAGAGTTGACCTTCCTGGGTCGAATTAGGAGTAGTGTAGACACAACACTGTGTAATCTGATGGGATTAGCCTCCAGGAGGTATCCCAGAGTGCTCCAATGTGACTGCTCTGGACAGCACTTTCAACTCCATTGCACTTCATCCAGGTGCACAGGAAAAGCCCGGAGAACTTTTGAATTTCATTTCCTGTTTGATGAGTGTGGAGAGCTCACCAGCACAGCTGACCATACCAGCCCAGGACTACAAACGCACTCCAGCATGGAGTTTACAGGAAACACTGGATCTGATTGTTGTGTGGGGAGAAGAATATGCACAGGCAGAGCTCCGAACCAGCAGAAGAAACACTGACATCTATGCCAAAATCGCACAGGGCATGGGGGACAAAGGCTACACCAGGGACACACAGCAGTGCCACGTGAAAATAAAGGAGCTCAGGCAAGCGTACCAGAAGACAAGGAAGGAGAACAGTTGCTCTGGTTCCAAGCCACAGACATGCTGCTTCCATGAGCAGCTACATGTGATTCTAGCCAGGGACTCTACCAATACCCCAACACTCTCCTAGACAAATTAGAGGATTGGGCCAAAAGAAACCTGATGAGGTTCAACAAGGACAAGTGCAGAGTCCTGCACTTAGGACGGAAGAATCCCATGCACTGCTACAGACTAGGGACCAAATGGCTAGGCAGCAGTTCTGCAGAAAAGGACCTAGGGGTTACAGTGGATGAGAAACTGGATATGAGTCAACAGTGTGCCCTTGTTGCCAAGAAGGCTAACAGCATTTTGGGCTGTATAAGTAGGGGCATTGCCAGCAGATCAAGGGATGTTATCACTCCCCTCTATTCGACATTGGTGAGGCCTCATCTGGAGTACTGTGTCCAGTTTTGGGCCCCACACTACAAGAAGGATGTGGAAAAATTGGAAATAGTCCAGCGGAGGGCAACAAAAATGACTAGGGGGCTGGACCACATGATTTATGAGGAGAGGCTAAGGGAACTGGGATTGTTTAGTCTTCAGAAGACAAGAATGAGGGGGGATTTGATAGCTGCTTTCAACTACCTGAAAGGGGGTTCCAAAGAGGATGGATCTAGACTGTTCTCAGTGGTACCAGATGACAGAACAAGTTGCAGTGCGGGAGGTTTAGGTTGGATATTAGGAAAAACTTTTTCACTGGGAGGGTGGTGAAGTACTGGAATGGGTTACCTAGGGAGGTGGTGGAAGCTCCTTCCTTAAAGGTTTTTAAGGTCAGGCTTGACGAAGCCCTGGCTGGGATGATTTAGTTGGGAATTGGTCCTGCTTTGAGCAGGGGGTTGGACTAGATGACCTCCTGAGGTCCCTTCCAACCCTGATATTTTATGATTCTATGATACCTCCCAGGGGCCTCAGGCGGCCACAGGCAACAACGAGGAGGACATTGTTGATGATGATGAGGAGAATGCACAGCAGGCAAGCGGAGAATCCATTCTCCCCAACAGCCAGGACCTTCTCCTAACTCTGGAGCAAATCTCCTCCCAGGACCTACTGTTAGGGGACCGTGAAGGCGGGGAGGGCACCTCTGGTGAGTGCACACTTGTCATCACATTACAGGGATTAAATGCAATTGTGTTCAATGTTTAATCCGAGGTAAACAACTGGCTACTCTTGTGGTTTTTGTTTCCTTGCAGTTGCAACCTTGTCTGTGGGTGCTTCCTCCACACCACCACAAAGGCTGTCCCAGATTAGAAGGCGAAAAAAGCAGACAAGGGAAGATATGTTCTGTGATTTGATGTGTTCCTCCGAGACTGACAGGGCCCATCTGAATGCACGGCCAAGAGGGCAGGAAAGCATGCAGGGAACAAGAGCGTAACACGCCAGAGGAGATGCTGTGGCTTATGGGGGAGCAAACAGACATGTTGAGGTGTCTGGTTGAGGTGCAGGAAAGGCAGCTAGACCTTAGAGTCCCACTGCACCCAGTGATGAACCAGCTGCCGTCCTCACCAAGTTCCATATCCTCCTCTCCCAGATGTCCTAGAAAAGAGGTGGACAAACTTTTTGGCCTGAGGGCCGCCTCGGGTTTCAGAAATGGTATGGAGGGCCGGTTAGGGGAGGCTGTGATGGCCCGGGCCCCACCCCCATCTGACCCCCCCCTGCTTCTCGCCCCCTGGCAGCACCCCCCCGGGACCCCTGCCCCATCCACCCCCCCTGCTGTCTGTCCCCTGACCGCCTCCAGACCTCCTGCCCCTAACTGCCCCCCTGCTGCCCCATCCAACCCCCCCTCCTTCCTGACTGCCCCCCTGGGATCCCTGCCCCATCCAACCACCCCTTCTCCCTGACTGCCCCCGGAACCTCCGCCCCCATTCAACCCCCCTGTTCCCCGCCCTCTGACCGCCCCCACCCCATCCACATGCCCGGCCCCTGACCACTCCTCTGCCCTCTATCCAATCCCCCTCCACTGTTCCCTGCCCCCTTACTGCTCTGCCTGGAGCACAGGTGCCTGGCAGCGTAGCTGCACCAGGACAGGCAGCCAGCCGTGCTGCCCGGCTGGAGCCAGCCATGGCACCAGACAGCACAGAGCACCAGGTCAGGCTAGGCTCTGCAGCTGCGCTACCCCAGGAGCTCACAGCCCCGCTGCCCAGAGCCTTGCGCCTGCGGCACACTGAGCTGAGGCTGCGGGGGACGGGGAACAGCAGGGGAGGGGCTAGCCCCCCGGGCCAGGAGCGCAGGGGCTGGGCAGGACGGTCCTGTGGGCTGGATGTGGCCCGCAGGCCATAGTTTGCCCACCTCTGTCCTAGAATGTGGGGGGTGGGGGAAAAGCTCCATTATCACTTGAACTCAACTCCAGGGGATGGTTCATGGAGCAGAAGGCTCTCATTCCCACAGCTTTGATTGCTAGACAGTGCAATTGTAATAAGCTACATGCCCTTGCCCCTCCCCCTGTGTTATCAGGCCCTTAGACACAGGTTATCTTTGCTATTCATTGGTGTCTCTGTTCAGTGTTTGTTAGCATAATAAAAATGCATGGATTGAGGACAAGAGGCTCTTTATTTACTGTGCACATTGTGGTTGGTGGGAGTTTAGTTTATAGGGCAGTACATGCAAAAAAGGGGGCATATATTAAACTGCTTTTCAAAGCCTGTCAGAGACGCAGTGTGCTTCGATGTGCTCTTCTTATTGCCCTGGTGTCTGGTTACTCATAACTGGCAGCCAGGCAATCTGCCTCAATCCCCCACACCGTCAGAAACTTTTCCCCCTTACTCTCTAAGGCTAGGTCTACACTACCCGCCTGAATCGGCGGGTAGAAATCGACCTCCCGGGGATCGATTTATCGCGTCCCGTTGGGACGCGACAATCGATCCCTGTTGGGACGCGACAATTGATCCCCGAATCGACGCTCTTACTCCACCAGCAGAGGTGGGAGTAAGCGCCGTTGACGGGAAGCCGCAGAGGTCGATTTTGCCGCCGTCCCTACAGCAGGGTAAGTCGGCTGCGATACGTCGAATTCAGCTACGCTATTCGCGTAGCTGAATTTGCATATCTTAAATCGACACCCCCCCCCCCCCCCTGTAGTGAAGACCTGCCCAGAGATATTATGGAGCACACAGCAAGCAGCAACAACAATGGGAATATTGCTTTTGCTGAGGTCTAACCTAGTGAGTAAATTGCACCAGTGCCCCTTTAAATGTCCAAAGGCACATGCTACTACCATTCTGCACTTGCTCAGCCTATGGTTGAACTGCTCCTTACTGCTGTCCAAGCTGCATGAGCCATGGGAGCAAGGGATAGGCTAGGGTCTCCCAGGATAACTATCGGCATTTCAATGTCACCAACGGTAATTTTCCGGTCTGGGAAGTTCCTTCTTGCAGCTTTATGAAGAGACTGGAGTTTCTACAGATGCGCGTGTCATGTACCTTTCCGGACCATCCCACATTGATGTCAGTGAAGTGGCCCTTGTGATCCACTAGTGCTTGCAACATGATTGAGAAGTACCCCTTGCAGTTTATGTACTCTTTGGCAAGGTGGTCCGGTGCCAAGATAGGGATGTGCGTTCCATCTATCGCCCCATCACAGTTAGGGAACCTCATTGCGGCAAAGCCATCCACTATGTCCTGCATGTTTCCCTGAGTCACTACCCTTCTTAGCAGAAGTGAATTGATTGCCCTGGCTACTTGGATCAAAGCAGCCTCCACAGTAGATTTACCCACTCCAAACTGATTCCCAACTGACCGTAGCAATCTGGCATTGCAAGCTTCCACAGGGCTATCGCCACTCGCTTCTCAACTGTCAGAGCAGGTCTCATTTTGGTATTTCTGCTTCAGGGCTGGGGAAAGCAATTTGCAAAGTTCTGTGAAAGTGGTCTTACGCATTTGAAAGTTATGCAGCCACTGCTCCTCATCCCATACCTGCATAACTATGCGGTCCCACCAGTCTGTGCTTGTTTCCTGGGCTCAGAAGTGGCGTTCCACCATGTCAACCCTGACTTTCATGGGCATTGAGGAGGCTCAACATAGCAGGATTGGGCCCATCCTGGTTGACAGGTATTACTCTATGTAACTGGTAAACAAGGATAACTGGGCGTTTTCAAGCCTGCCTAATTTTCAGGTACTTCTAGAAATCAAATGGCCAACATCCTATAAAATAAACATGCAATGCATTTAATATTGCACATTATATCAGACTTTCATCTTAGATCTCAAAGCATTTGACAAAGATGGGTACACTTCATTATTGCCGTTTAACAGACGGGGGCATGGAGAAGTGAAACAAATTGCCCAAGGTCACAGAGAAAGTCAGTAGCAAAGCCAGGAATAGAATTCAGGTCTCCTGACTCCCTAGTCTGCACTGACCTCTAGAAAATGCTTCCTTCTGTACAGTAAACCAGCGATAAGGAAGGAAATCTATCTCCTGATGGAGTTTGTTTAATTTAATTGTAAAGATTTGGAAGCTTTGTTCTTCTTTCTCTTTCCAAGCTATCATGAGGTCTTCAAATGACATGAAATCTGGGAAATAGTTCTTTGGAGGAAACTCCCTTTGTGGTGAGGGATCTTGTGTCATCCTTGCAAAAGACTGAGTTTCCGGGCCCTAGTTGTAGTAATCAGAATCAAATGACAGTCTGTCAGCCCTTGCAAAAAAATCCAGAATCATTCCCAATTCTCCAACCCACACACCCTGCTAAGTCTCAGCTCAGCTGGGCTAGTCAGGGATTTTTCAGGGTTTTTGCAATTGTGAAGGGAAACAAAAATTAAAAAAAAAAAAATCAGTTTGGGATCACCCCAAAATGAAATTTTTAGTAAAATCTGTGAGGGCACAAATCATTTCAGATCAATCAAAGCCTTTCATTTGATTTGAGAATTTTAAAATATATTTTTTTTCAAATTAAAATTAAAAGAAATTTCAAAATGAACACTTCAATTTGAAAATGTTTAAATAATACATTTGAGGAGGGTTTTTTTTGTTTAAAAAGGATTTTTTTTAACCAAAACACTGTGCCAAAGTTGACATAAGTTTGCAAAATATTTCAGTCCACCTGATTCGGCATTTTTCACTGAAAACATTTTCATTTGCAAAAATTCACCAGCATTGCCATCAGGTCCACCCCCACCAAACTGCAACCCCAATCAGTGTCCATGGAATTATTTATAGCAGTGGTTTTTCAACCTGTTTTCATTTGTGAACCCCTAAAAATTTCAAATGGAGGTGCAGACCCCTTTGGATATCTTAGACATACTCTGCAGACCCCCAATGGTCCACAGACCACAGACTGAAAACCACGGATTTATAGGTTTTCTCCCTTTGCCACACTCCCATCTGGTGGATGAGTGTGACACATAGGCTTTGGAAAGCCTACACATCCCATTTCTATGCCTCAGCCTCTGTGGCCTGGTCTACACTACGGGTTTAGGTCGACTTTAGTAGCGTTAAATCGAATTAAGCCTGGACACGTCCACACGAAGCCCTTTCTTTCGACTTAAAGGGTCCTTTAAACCGGTTTCTTTACACCACCTTCGACGAGGAGATTAGCGATAAAATCGGCCTTTGCGGGTCGGAATTGGGGTAGTGTGGACGGAATTCGACGTTATTGGCCTCCAGGAGCTATCCCACAGTGCTTCATTGTGACCGCTCTGGACAGCACTCTCAACTCAGATGCACTGACCAGGTAGACAGGAAAAGACCCGCGAACGTTTGAATTTCATTTCCTGTTTGCTCAGCATGGAGAGCACAGGTGACCATGCAGAGCTCATCAGCACAGGTAACCATGATGGAGTCCCAGGATCGCAAAAGAGCTCCAGCATGGACCGAACGGGAGGTACGGGATCTGCTCGCCATATGGGGAGATGAATCAGTGCTAGCTGAACTCCGTAGCAGTAAAAGAAATGGCAAAGTATTAGAAAAGGTCTCGAAGGCCATGAAGGAACGAGGCCATAACAGGGACACACAGCAGTGCCGCGTGAAAATTAAGGAGCTACGGCAAGCCTACCACAAAGCCAGAGAAGCAAACGGAAGGTCCGGGGCAGAGCCGCAAACTTGCCGCTTCTACGCGGAGCTGCATGCCATTCTAGGGGGTGCAGCCACCACTACCCCAACCATGTGCTATGACTCCTTCACTGGAGAAACACACAGGGAAGACGGTTAGGGGAACGAGGAAGATGAGGATGGAGGTACTGTAGGTAGTTCACAGCAGCAAGGAAGCGGAGAAACCGGTTTCCCCAACAGCCAGGATATGTTTGTGACCCTGGACCTGGAACCAGTAACCCCCGAACTCACCCAAGACCCTCAGGGCACACAGGAGACCTCTGGTGAGTGTACCTTTGTAAATATTTGTAAACATTACACATGGTTTAAAAGCAAGCGTGTTTAATGATTAATTTGCCCTGGCAATCGCTGCCAGTACATCTACTGGAAAAGTCTGTTAACGTGTATGGGGATGGAGCGGAAATCCTCCAGGGACATCTCCAGAAAGCTCTCCTTCATGTACTCCAGGCCAGTAGCACGTAGTCTGGAATCATTGCATAACAAAACATGGCAGCGTATGGTCCCGGTGTTTGCTGGTATGCAGACAATATCCATTCCTTATCTCTCTTTGTTATCCTCAGGAGAGTGATATCATTCACGGTCACCTGGTTGAAATGGGGTGATTTTATTAAGGGGACATTCAGAGGTGCCCGTTCCTGCTCTTCTGAACAGAAATGTTCCCCGCTGTTAACCACGCGGTGGGGGAAGGGGTGAAGTGATCATCCCAGAGAATCGTGTGTGTGTGGGGGGGTGGTGGTTTACTTGGGTTTGTGCCGCATGTTAACTGGGAAACCGCAGCCCCTCCTTTTACATTGAAAACCCATTTTAAATGGCCAACCCAATTCATCCTTGATATGGGAAATGTGCTGCTGTTTGAAACCTTTCCCGCATGTTAAGAAGGTTAAAAAAGCCAAAAGACTGTGGCCTACCATGGCTGCCTGCAAGCCGAAATATGTTGCCTGGGGCACTGCGTGAGTGATCTCTCATACCAAACCGGCAGGCAGAGGAAAAATGCGACCTTGTAATGAAAGAGTGTACCCATTGTTCTCTAAAATGTGTCTTTTTTTAACCACCTCTCCCTTCTCCTCCACCAGCTGCAAATGTTTCTCCTTCGCAGAGGCTAGTGAACATTAGAAAGAGAAAACGGAGGACGCGGGATGATATGTTCTCGGAGCTGCAGATGTCCTCCCACGCTGATAGAGCACAGCAGAATGCGTGGAGGCAGTCAATGTCGGACATGAGAAAAGCCCAATATGAACGAGAGGAGAGGTGGCGGGCTGAATGGCGGGATGAAAAGAGCAAGTGGCGGGCTGAAGATGATAGGTGGCGTCAGCTTGCAGACAGACGGCAAGAGTCAATGCTCCGTCTGCTGGAGCATCAAACTGATATGCTCAAGCGTATGGTTGAGCTGCAGGAAAGGCAGCAGGAGCAGAGACCGCCGCTACAGCCCCTGTTTAACCAACAGCCCTCCTCCCCAAGTTCCATAGCCTCCTCACCCAGACGCCCAAGAACACGGTGGGGGGGCCTCCGGCCACCCAGTCACTCCACCCCAGATGATCGCCCAAACATCAGAAGGCTGGCCTTCAATAAGAGTTAAAGTTTTAAAATGCAGTGTGTCCTTTTCCATTCCTCCTCCCCCACCCATCCCAGGCTACCTTGGCAATTATCCCCCTACTTCTGTGAGGAATTAATAAAGAATGCATGAATGTGAAAAAACAATGACTTTATTGCCTCTGCAAGCGGTGCTCGAATTGGGGAGGGGAGGGTGGGGTGGGGTGGGGTGGTTGGTTTACAGGGAAGTAGAGTGAACCAGGTGGGGGGGGGGGTTTGGAGGGTTCATCAAGGAGAAACAAACAGAAGTTTCACACAGTAGCCTGGCCAGTCACAAAACTCGTTTTCAAAGCTTCTCTGATGCGCACCGCACCCTGCTGTGCTCCTCTAACCGCCCTGGTGTCTGGCTGCGCGTAATCAGCGTCAGGTGAGTTGCCTCAACCTCCCACCCCGCCATAAATGTCTCCCCCTTACTCTCACAGATATTGTGGAGCACACAGCAAGCAGCAATAACAATGGGGATATTCTTTTCACTGAGGTCTGAGCGAGTCAGTAAGCTGCGCCAGCGCGCTTTTAAACGTCCAAATGCACATTCCACCACCATTCGGCACTTGCTCAGCCTGTAGTTGAACAGGTCCTGACTACTGTCCAGGCTGCCTGTGTACGGCTTCATGAGCCATGGCATTAAGGGGTAGGCTGGGTCCCCAAGGATCACGATAGGCATTTCAACACCCCCAACGGTTACTTTCTGGTCCGGGAAGAAAGTCCCTTCCTCCAGCTTTCGAAACAGACCAGAGTTCCTGAAGACGCAAGCATCATGTACCTTTCCCGGCCATCCCACGTTGATGTTGGTGAAACGTCCCTTGTGATCCACCAGGGCTTGCAGCAGCATTGAAAAGTACCCCTTGCGGTTTATGTAGTCGGTGGCTTGGTGCTCCGGTGCCAAGATAGGGATATGGGTTCCGTCTATGGCCCCGCCACAGTTTGGGAATCCCATTTCAGCAAAACCATCCACTATTGCCTGAACGTTGCCCAGAGTCACTACCCTTGATATCACCAGGTCTTTCATTGCCCTGGCAACTTGGATCACAGCAGCCCCCACCGTAGATTTGCCCACTCCAAATTGATTCCCGACTGACCGGTAGCTGTCTGGCGTTGCAAGCTTCCACAGGGCTATCGCCACTCACTTCTCAACTGTGAGGGCTGCTCTCATCCTGGTATCCTGGCGTTTCAGGGCAGAGGAAAGCAAGTCACAAAGTTCCATGAAAGTGCCCTTACGCATGCGAAAGTTTCGCAGCCACTGGGAATCGTCCCACACCTGCAGCACGATGTGGTCCCACCAGTCTGTGCTTGTTTCCCAGGCCCAGAATTGGCGTTCCACGCCATGAACCTGCCCCAGTGACACCATGATTTCCACATTGCTGGGGCCTGTGCCTTGTGAGAGGTTTATGTCCATGTCAATTTCCTCATCACTCTCTTCGCCACGCTGCAATCGCCTCCTCGGCTGGTCCAGGTTTCGCCTTGGCATGTCCTGGCTCTGCATATACTCCAGGACAATGCGCGTGGTGTTCATAGTGCTCATAATTGCCGCGGTGATCTGAACGGGCTCCATGATCCCAGTGCTAGCTATGGAGCCTGGTCAGAAAAAAGGCGCGAAACTAGTATCTGATGGACCAGGAGAAGGAGGGAGGGCGGGAGGGAGAGAGGGCCGAGTGACGACATGGCGTACACGTACAGGTACAGGGAATTAAAATCAAGAAAGGTGGCTGTGCATCAGAGAGAAACACAAACAACTGTCACACAGAATGGTCCCCCCAAAGATTAAACTGAAAACCCTGGGCTTAGCAGGCCGTTGATTTCACGGAGGAAGGGGAAGCAAATGAATACAGAACAAATCTATTTTTTACATCTTAAGCTGGCAGCCGACGGTGCAGCATGACTGATAGCCTCTGCAGTACGACGACGACGGATACCAATCGTAATATACCATCTTCTACCAAAAGGCAAGGGGCTGCTGCTGTGTAGCAATGCAGCCCCACATCTGCCAGCACCCAGATTGCCCTCGGCCTCTTCTGGGTGCTTAGCAGACAATACTGGGCAATTGGCAGAAAATAGTATACTACGACTGATAGCCATCATCATCGAGACAGTAGCATGTCTGCCCAGGTGCCCATGATTGACAGCCACTGCAGTACGACGACGACGGTTACCAGTCGTAATATACCATCTTCTACCAAAGGGCAAGGGGCTGGTGCAATGCATCCCTACGGCTGCCAGCCCCACGGCTGTTAGTCATGCTACACCGTCTACCGCCAAAAGGCAGTTAGCAGCTGCTGCTGTGTAGCAATGCAGTCCCACGTCTGCCGGCTCCCAGAGGACATATGGTGACGGTGAGCTCTGCTGAGCTGAGCGGGCTCCATGCTTGCTGTGGTACGTTGTCTGCACAGGTAACCCAGGTAAAAAGGCGCGAATCTATTGTCTGCCGTTGCTGTGACGGAGGGGGAGGGGCCTGACGACATGTACCCAGAACCTCCCACGACACTGTTTTGCATCATCCAGGCATTGGGATCTCAACCCAGAATTCCAATGGGTGGCGGAGGCTGCAGGAACTGTGGGATAGCTACCCATAGTGCAATGCTCCGGAAGTCGACCCTAGCCTCGGTACTGTGGACGCGGTCCGCTGACTAGAGCACTTAGAGCATTTTATGTGGGGACACACACAATCGGCTGTATACAACTGATTTCTATAAAACCGGCTTCTATAAATTCGAACTAATTTCGTAGTGTAGACATACCCTGTGTTTACTCTGGAAGCCTGAGTTGCTTTGAGGCGGAGCACCAGTGAGCTGTGATGAGGTGGGATGGTGGAGAGCAGGCCTCCCATTAGGAACCACCCATCTCTGAGGAAATCCTAAACAAAACTACATCTGAATCCCCTGATGGGAAAGGCTCTTAGCCAGTCCTGTGAGAAGGGGCTCAGGAGAACCCAGACCTGAGTTTCTAAGACACCAGGAATCTGGCCCAGCAGCAAATACTGGCTTAAGTTAGCAGCTGGCTGAACCCTGAAACTGAAACTGCTGCAGCTAATGGAGGGAGAGAGGACTGAGTGGTAGGGAATGCCACCTAATAGGGAGAGGAAGGTGCTGGAATCAGGGCCCTTGAGCAAGTCACTTCCCTTCTGCACCTCAGTTTTCCCACCTGTAAACTGGAGATAATGATGCCAATCCTTACGTCACATGATGGTTGAGAAGAATGATGGTCCAGTGCAGTAGGCTAGGACTTGGGAAACTTGGGATCAGGTCACTGCTCTGCCACAGACTGCCTGGGTGACATTGGGCAAGTCATTCAGGCCCAGATCCTCCAAAGGTATTTAGGCACTTAGCATGCACTGAAAAGAATGGGAGTTAGTCACCTCATACCCGCTTTGAGGACCTGGGCCTTAGCCTCTCTATGCCTCATTTCCCCTTCTGTACTAGGGGGTAAGAGCACCGCCCTACCTCCCAGGTGGTTCTGAGGGTAAACACATTGCAGATTGTGAGGCACTCCGATGGTATGGTCCTGGAAGCCATAGAAGCATCTGAGACAAATACATGAATGAATTTAGCCTTGTAAAGCCTCATATGAAAGGGGCTAGGTAAGTGCAGAAAAGTAGGTCAAGATTCAGACTTATCACTGCCCTTTGTCTGTCTCTTCCAGCTGAAGTCAATGGGAGTTTTGCCGGGAAAGGGGCTATAGCATTTATACTTTGAATAACAAAGTCTGCAAGTGAGGCACAGCTTACATGTTACACACAGGAGTCAGTACTGCATATATAATGAATAACCAAGGCAATGACCACTGGCTGTCAGCTAAAACCTGAAGCATAGCTCTTGAATTGCCAAGGCTCAAATGTGGAATGGAATGGATGGTACAGACCCAAAGTTAGGGACACAAAAACAATGATTCCTGCATGAAATGTGCTGTGCAAGTCCTTGCTTTAGGGTAAATGACTATTTCTGTAACCTCAGGTTCATGACACTTTGCTTCTGATGTAAAACATTTTCAACTATGTAAATAAGGGGACACCAATTTGTCTGGAATGTGGGTAAAACTGGGATTAAAATAAGTGACATCTCTCAAAACAGGGGATATTTGAAAGATGTGATCCAAAGGCATCTTTCACAACAGCAAAGGTGTTGCCCTTGTATCCCAGCTATATTCCATTTGGGTAATTAAATTCTGCCTACTTATTTTCATCCTGTAGTTTCAATAGGATTCAGCATTCTTCTTTACTTCCTGTTCTAAACTGTTGCATATTGTTGCTCTGTTTTGTTAAATAGCTGCCATATTCCACCCAGAGATGGCTGCATTTCAGTAAAGGCTGAAGTGAGTTTTGTATATGTAAGCGGGGGAATGGTCCCGCTATTGTGGGGAACTTTCCTGGCTTCTGTACTACCCCGGTGAAGTGGGCTAGCGAAAGGATCTGAGTCCTCACTCCCACTTCCTTTACCCAGAGGCCTCCCTGCCCTTGAGGGCTCCCCTTCCACTCTCCTGTCTGGCAGAGTCCTCATAAACCCCGACAAGGCTGGGCCCAGGATTCCTGGGGGGCTCAACCCCCAACCCTGCTGTGGTCACCCAGGACAGGGGCTAGGGTGTCCCCACTCCAGGGTACTCTCTCTGCACTGGGCACCTCCCTGACCCACTGATCATTTCATACAATTTAAAGCAAATACAAGTTGTTTAATTAACAATTAATTTTAAAAAAGAATAAGGAAAAATGGGAAAGGTTAAAGGAAAACACATCACCCCGCTCTGTGGCAGGGAACATTACAAACAGTGTCTCTGGAACGTCAGGGCAGTTCAGTCTGTTCCTTGTAGGTCCCAGGTCTGCTTCTCAGGCCCTGTCTGTGCTGCAGGGATGCTGTGGGTTGGACACTTGCTCTGGCGGTGGCCACACGCTCTCAGGCTCTAGGTGGCAGGACCCTTTTTCCCAGCGTCGCCTCTGCCCGGTCGGGGTTATGATCCCCCTCCAAGTCTGGCCTGCAAGGCCTCTTGGCTGAGGTGTCTCCCTGCACTGGGCCCACTGCCCAGGGTCCCCCTCACTCTCCCCAGCTGCTCACTGCACCCAGCTCCTGACTGCTCCAGCCCCAGCTCCAGCTCCAGCTCCATTCTGCCTCAGCACAGCTGCTGCTGCTCTGCCTTCAGCTCCCTGGGCTGCTTCTCTGGCTCTGGTTGCTGCAGCTCTGCCCCCAGGACAGGTCTGCTCTGCAGGCTGCTTCTGTGACTCTACTCCCAGCTCTGACCTGCTTCCTGGCTGCTTGTCTGACCCCTCTGGCTCCGGTTGCTGCAGCTCTGCTCCCAGGGCAGCTCTGCTCTCCCTAGGCTGTGCTCTGGCTTTGGGGCTGCAGCTCTGCTTCCCACAGCTTAGCTCAGGCCCCTGCTCTCTCCTTAGCTTGGCCCCACTCTGTCTGACTCATGCCATTCCAGTTCACATGGAGGACGGGACCCCCTCTGGCCTCCTGACTCTCTGATTAGCTGCCCGCCCTGTCAATCAGGCTGATCTGGAGCATTGGCCTCTCCCCATTGTTCCTGGGGACTGTCAGTCTCAGGCTCCTGATTTGCCATCGACCCTTCCCCTTTTAGTGCTGGGAGCTAGCCAACCAAAACACCCCCACTGAATGTTAGTAAGGGGGCAATAGTCCCCTTACATATAGATTGTGCAGTTTGTAAATGCTCTGGGATCTTTCAGTACAAAGGTGCTATATAACAGGGGTGGCCAAACTTACTGACCCTCCGAGCCCCATACGACAATCTTCAGAAGTTCGAGAGCTGGGCACACCTGCCAGAGTGGGGTTTCAGCTTTTGTGGTGTGGTGGTGGGGCTAAACGGTTCTTCCTTGCGGGGAGGGAGGTCTCGGGGCTTCAGCCCCATGGGAGGCACCTGCTGAGACTCAGGGCTTCAACCCAGCAAGGAGTGGGGGCTTGGGGCTTCAGCACTGCTCCTGCTGAAGCCCTGAGCCCCAGCAAATGCCTCCCGTAGGGTTAAAGTCCTGAGACCGCCCTCTCCGCAGGGCAGAAGCCCCATCACCCTGCCACAGGGCAGAAGCCCGAGCTCCTCCCCCCAGTCTGGTAGGTGGAGAATGGGGGAGGTGTGGGGGGCTCCGCGAGCTGCACTTTAACTGTAAAAGAGCTCGCGAGCTACAGTTTGGCCACCCCAGCTATGTAATGTAAAATACTAATACATGCAGAGAATTGACAATTGCCACTGTACTGCGCAAATGCAACATCAGAATAGGAAACAGACTAGCAAGTGTTTTTTTCCTCCCCATTTAATTGTGTTCTAGGTTAATATTGAGGTGGCCTCTGCTCAGAAGTATTATTTGCAACCGGAAAGAACAATGTATTAGCTTAGAGGGAACTGGTGAATGTCCACCAGGTTCATAAACTGGAATATTGCTCAGTGACAAGCAAGAGCTCCTGCAATAGCAGCTGAAGAGGGCATGGGACCAAATCTCTTCTCCCCCCTTATTCAGTCAGTGATGTCTGTGGGAATTTGCTGGCTAAAGAAGGACTCAGAATTTGGCCCAGTGACTCCAATGGGGGGTTGGGAGGTGCTTAGAACTACCAAGGCACAGGATCCAATTCTCCTCTCACTCCAGGTCACTTCACGGCAGTCCGTTATCTTCCATAGATGCGTACAAGCTTGTTTGTCTTGGCAATTGGCTGAATGAGGGGTAGGACTTGTGGGCTCTGGGGTTTTGCTTTTTGTTTTGTTTTTGAGTGCAGTTATGTAACAACCCCCCCCACACACATTTGTGGGTTGCACTTTCACGGTGGAGGGATTGCACTGCGGTGCTTGTATGGGGTGAATTGAGGAATGCTGTTTCTTTTGTTTAACATTTTAGCAGTGCAGATACTCCAGGGGTCACCAAATGAAATTAATAGGCAGCAGGTTTAAAACAAACAAACAAAAGGAAGTATTTTTTCCCACAAAGCACAGTCCATCTGTGGAACTCTTTGCCAGAGGATGTTGTGAAGGCCAACAAAAAAGAACTACCGTATATACTCGTTCATTAGCCCATTCGTTTATAAGCCGACCCCCAAGATGGATAGGTTAAAAATAGCAAAAGTTGTATGACCCTTTCAGAAGTTGACCCTATATTTCAGGGGTTGGCAAACTTTGGCTCCTGGCCCGTTAGGGTAAGCCACTAGCAGGTCTGGATGTTTTGTTTACCTGGAGCATTCAGAGGCACGGAGCCCCTCAGCTCCCAGTGGCCGCGGTTTGCAAGAAACACAAGAAACACTCAAAAGTTTGGCTAGAATTATTTTAATGTAATCTAATGAAAAACCTGTTGTTATAATAATAACTGAACAAATATGTGTTCACCTTCAAAATTACAGTCAATATTTAAAATCAGTAAATGGATATTTAAAACAAGTAACTTAGAACAATATGAGACTTTAAAAAGTCTTAAAATCCTTTGAAGTCTGAATCAGTCTCTGATTCACCAAACAGTTCATTAAACTCGGCTTCAGTCACAGCTGCACCTGCATTGTCATCGTAGATGTTGGCAGTGTCGTCTTCAGATGCAGATTCTTTCTCATCATCAGCCTCTGTTGTGTCATCATCAAATATGGCATCATCATCTTCTGACCCGTTGAGTGTATTGTTGTTACAGCATTTTCTAAATGGTTTTTCTACCATTTCCGAGGGAATGGATACCCATGCGTCTTTGATCCACTGGGCGACCAGATTGATTTCGGGCTTCATAAGATTCCCGCCTTTTGTCAACTTCACCATGCCTGAGCACATCTATTCAGACCTATTTTGCGTAGCCTGTCTTTAAAGGATTTGTTCAGGCAGACATCAAGCGGTTGTAGAAGTGAAGTTAAGCCTTCAGGTATTACAGCCAAAGTAGTTTTCATATTTTTGGCCACATTTTTCACCTCATCCATCTTGTGTGCCCTGAACATGTTCCAAGTGAGCATAGCAGATTTCTTGAAAAGTTCTCCTGGTCTCTTATTCCACACTTTTTCCAGCCATTCAATAGTCCCACTTTCATCCATCCATCTCTTTTTGTGTGCACGTATGATGACACTAGCAGGAAATTTCATGTTTTTAGGCAAGGTTTTTCTTTTAAAAATAACAACAGGAGGGAGCTTTGATCCATTTGCCAAACACGATAAATGGATTTTTTCATGGCCAGTGGTTTTAATTAACCGGTGTTGGTGAAAAATTGTTGCTTGGGAGATCAAATGTCATCAGTGTTTCATCCATATTTCCTGTTTGTGACAGTTCAAATG
This sequence comes from Malaclemys terrapin pileata, assembly GCF_027887155.1. NCBI lineage: Eukaryota > Metazoa > Chordata > Testudines > Emydidae > Malaclemys > Malaclemys terrapin. The sequence goes on from NC_071514.1 coordinate 49,331,151, forward strand.
CATATTCCTTTCGATATTTTATCATAAATCTTTGGAAAGATTTGGTTTTTTCTTCAAGATCTCTCGGCAGCTTTTGCGCTATCTTTGTTCGCTGACGAAGACAGAGACCATGACAGTTCATAAAGCGAGTACACTAACCCGCTGATGCGACAAACATTGATGGCTTTACTGACTTGTATTTGTCGTTTTTCGACATTTGCAGAGCACACAGACAAATTCCAGTTCTAGTGACAATGTACCCATTTTGTCGACATTCAACAACCCAATTATTGAGATCTTTCTGCAGCTCAGGAAATGAAGCACACCTCGTTGTACACTTTTTCTTGCTTCTTGGCATGTCTTTTAGTGTTGTTTTATTTTTTTGCCATTCTCTTACTTGCTTCTCATTGATACAGAATTCACAAGCAGTTGCGCAATTATTGTTTGCTTCTGCATATTCAACAACTTTAAGTTTGAGCGCTGCATGATAAGAAGACCTTTTTCTTTTGATTTCACCATTGTTCATTTTAAATACTTGTATGAAAATAGATTATTATTATTGTAGTTATAGATTTTGTAGGACTTTATATAGGAGTGTCACCTGCTTTATCACTGTCAAATTATTATTGTTCTTTGTTTATTTCAAAGCAGCCCTGTAGATTGGCATGTCTGTGGGGATAACAGGCTATTTCAATTTTATTAGAGATTCCATTGACTGACATCAGTGCTATAGTACTATCATTCATTGTATTTTTCTGATTGGCTTGTAAGACATAGCATTTTGTGAAATGCATGCAGATCTGCAGCACTGCTCTTTTAAGAACATAAGAACGGCCATCCTAGGTCAGACCAAAGGACCATCCAGCCCAGTATCCTATCTACCAACAGTGGCCAATGCCACATCCCCCAGAGGGAGTGAACCTAACAGGTAATGATCAAGTGATCTTTCTCCTGCCATCCATCTCCACCCTCTGACAGACAGAGGCTAGGGACACCATTCTTTATCCATCCTGTCTAATAGCCATTAGTGGACTTAACCTCCATTCATTTATCTAGTGCTCTTTTAAACCCTGTTATAGTCCTAGCCTTCACAACCTCCTCAGGCAAGGAGTTCCACAGGTTGACTGTGCACTGTGAAAAAGAACTTCCTTTTATTTGTTTTAAACCTGCTGCCCATTAATTTCATTTGGTGTCCCCTAGTTCTTATATTATGGGAACAAGTATAATTGCATCTGAAGAAATGAGGTTCTTACCCACGAAAGCTTATGCTCCCAATACTTCTGTTAGTCTTAAAGGTGCCATAGGACCCTCTGTTGCTTTTTACAGATTCAGACTAACACAGCTACCCCTCTGATACGGGAACAAGTAGATAACTTTTCCTTATTCACTTTCTCCACACCACACATGATTTTATATACCTCTATCATATCCCCCCTTAGTTTCCTCTTTTCTAAACTGAAAAGTCCTAGCCTCTTTAATCTCTCCTCATATGGACCCATTCCAAACCCCTAATCATTTTAATTGCCCTTTTCTGAACTTTTTCTAATGCCAGTATATCTTTTTTGAGATGAGGAGACCACATCTGTACACAGTATTCAAGATGTGGGCATACCATGGATTTATACAAGGGCAATAAGATATTCTCCATCTTATTCTCTATCCCTTTTTTAATGATCCCTAACATCCTGTATTCTTTTTTGACTGCTGCTGTACACTGCGTGGATGTCTTCAGAGAACTATCCATGATGACTCCAAGATCTCTTTCCTGATTAGTTGTAGCTAAATTAGCCCCCATCATATTGTATGTATAGTTTTGGTTATTTTTTCCAATGTGCATTACTTTACATTTATCCACATTAAATTTCATTTTAGTATTCCTTTCAAGCCAATCTAGTCCACTAAACAAAGCCTTTGCAACTTTAAAAGGCTGCAGTATTGACATCAATAAATGGGTCGGCAAACTTTGGCTCCCGCTGGCGGGTTGGGATGTTTTGTTTACCTGGAGCATCTGCAAAGCAGTGGCGCTTCCCGCAGCTCCCATTGGCTGGGACCGGCAAATCGCGGCCACAGGGAGCTGAGGGGCTCCATGCCTGCAGATGCTCCAGGTAAATAAAATGACAGTGTATTAGATATTCAATTCAATGATTCCATAGAGTTTAAAATAATCAAATTTTTGTGTAGACTTGTTTATAAGCCGACCCCTGCTCTTTGATGCATCATTTTTTTACCAAAAATATTCGGCTTATGAACGAGTATATATGGTAGATAAATTCATGGAGGTCCATCAATGGCTATTACCCAGGATGGGCAGGGATGGTGTCCCTAGCCTCTGTTTGCCAGAAGCTGGGAATGGGTGATAGGGGATGGATTACTTGATGATTACCTGTTCTTTTCATTCCCTCTGGGGCACCTGGCATTGACTACTGTCGAAAGACAGGATACTGGGCTAGATGGATCTTTGGTCTGACCCAGTATGGCTGTTCTTATGTTCTCCAATTTACCCTGGCATGAGGGAGACAAGAAGCAGTGTTTTGACCAAGTGAGGACAGGGCTTGACCCAATCTGGTAAAAAACCAGGAGTGATGAGTGTGAGGGGGATGGGAGGGGAAGGATTCACCATTCTTTCACTTGCCTTATTGCTCTATCTAGCCATCCCAGACAGGAGTGTGTGACTCTCAGTACATGTTCCAAGCCACCGGCCCTCACATAAGCCCACAGAAGTGTCCACATTTAGCACATAGTTATTCTGAAAAATAATTCCATTGACCTCATTTCTACACCCTCTGGGCATGCAAAGAAAGTACTGCAACATCTGCTGCTCATCATTAGGCAGTGTTCACTGAAACATCACTGGTAATTAGGGAATTAATTCCCATAGCCATTTGACCACTGTAAGGAAGGGGGTCAGGGGCTACTGCGAGAGGCCACTTTAAAACAGCCTCTCTCAACTTCACATAGGCTACATTTGAAGGCCACAGACCAACCAAATTACCATTTCTTGGGAAAAGCATTTCTTTCTCAGAGCTCACAGGGAGAACAAGACACACATAGTACAAAGAGAATGAAACTGAGGAATCCTGGGCAAACCTCTGCCCCTTACCAGGCAGAACTTCTAAGAGGCCAAATACTTACAGTCCGTAATCAATTTTTAAATCACCTCTTGGTCAGGACAACTCGCTCTGGTTTGCCTGAATAAGCAGTAGAGTATTTGACCCACTAAAGGCAATGGGAGTTTTGCCGGGAAAAGCCTGCAAGATCTGACCCAATTTAAACATAGAGCTGTCATTCTATCAAAAGGGTCTGGTTAGAGTCTGAGCAGGAGCAGCTGAATCTTCCACTCAGTCACATTCATTAATGTCTGTGGGATTAGTCCAGCTTTACACCAGCAAAAAGAAGTGCAGAATTTGGCCCTAGGATTGCAACTCATTTCTTCATGTGTAAATTGTTTTATAGGGCCCAGCATTGCCCAAGTGGCTTTGTTCTCCATCTGCTGGAGGTTGCTGGGACATTCCTGTGTCCTATAACTATAAAGGGAAGGGTAATAGCTGTCCTGTGTACAGTACTATAAAATCCCTCCTGGCCAGAGACTCCAAAATCCTTTTCCCTGTAAAGGGTTAAGAAGCTCAGGTAACCTGGCTGGCATCTGACCCAAAGGACCAATAAGGGGACAAGATACTTTCAACTCTTGGGGGGGGGGGGGAAGGCTTTTGTTTGTGCTCTTTGCTTGGGAGTGCGTTCGCTCTTGGGACTGAGAGTGACCAGACATCAATCCAGGTTCTCCACATCTTTCTAAACAAGTCTCTCCTATTTCAAACTTGTAAGTAAATAGCAAGGCAAGGCATCTTAGTTTTCCTTTGTTTTCTCAACTTGTAAATGTACCTTTTACTAGCGTGTTTATCTTTGTTTGCTGTACTTTGAACCTAAGACTAGAGGGGAGCCCTCTGAGCTCTTTAAGTTTGATTACCCTGTAAAGTTATTTTCCATACTGATTTTACAGAGATGATTTTTACCTTTTTCTTTGATTAAAAGCCTTCTTTTTAAGAACCTGATTGATTTTTCCTTGTTTTTAGATCCAAGGGGGTTGGATCTTGATTCACCAGGAGTTGGTGAAAGGAAGGAGGGGGAATGGTTAATTTCTCCTTGTTTTAGATCCCGGGGGGGTTGGAACTGTATTCACCAGGAGTTGGTGGGAGGAAGAAGGGGAATGGTTAATTTCTCCTTGTTTTAAGATCCAAGGGGTTTAGATCTGTATTCACCAGGGAATTGGTGAAAGGTTTCTCAAGGCTTCCCAGGGAAGGGAAGCCTTGGGATGGTGGCAGTGGACCAGAGCTAAGCTGGTAGTAAGCTTAGAAGTTTTCATGCAGGCCCCTACATTTGTACCCTAAAGTTCAAAGTGGGGATACAGCCTTGACATGGTGGCAGAGCGGTGGGATCATTTTAAACCCAAAAGCCAGTAAGATTTTTTTTCCCTTCTAGCTGCTTGGAAAGCAGAGCTGAAGGTAGATGCATATCTCATCTCTCCTTGCCTGAAGGCACAGGTGTTAAGTTTTTTTAACAAGGTCCTTTGTTAAGAGAAGTGTTCAATTAATGAGCAAACAAACGACTGGTAAAAGGAATTTACAAGCTGAATTTTTTTTTTTTTTCTTTTTACATCCTCGGGAGTAGCTAGTTAGAAAGTCTCTGTTAACTCAGCAGCAGCCAGAGCTGAGAGCATCCCAGTTTCAGTCAACTGCAGAGGAGTGTGACCCAGCACAAGAAAACAGGAAAATGACTACAAAAGAAGAAAAAGCCAAAGAGGAGGCCCACAAGAAAGCTATGGAGCTGAAAGAAAAAGAGATGGAGGAGAGAGAAAAAGAAAGGAAGCATGAACTGGAAGTAGCAAAGGCTAGGCCGGATACAACAGCCAATCCTAACAACCCCTCTCCAGACACCACTTCCCATCCCAGAAAATTCCCCACCTACAAGGCAGGCGATGATACTGAGGCCTTCTTAGAAAATTTTGAGAGGGCCTGCCTTGGATACAGCATTGCTGCAGACCAGTACATGGTAGAGCTGAGGCCGCAGCTCAGTGGACCTTAGCAGAGGTGGCGGCTGAAATGCCTAAGGAACACATGAACAGTTATGAACTTTTTAAAAACAAGGCCAGACTCAGAATGGGGCTAACACCCGAGTATGCCCATCGGCGGTTCAGAGCCCTAAGGTGGAAACCAGATGTGTCATTTACCCGGCATGCCTACCACATTGACAAAAATTGTGATGCCTGGGTATCAGGAGCAAATGTTAAATCTCTGGAAGATCTGGTTTCCCTAGTAAAAATGGAGCAGTTTTTACAGGGTGTTCCTGAGGAAATAAAAAGGTACATCCTAGATAGGAAGCCCAAAACTGTAACCGAGGCGGGGGGAGATTGGAGCCAAATGGGTGAAGGTGGCAGAAAAGAAAATACTAGTAGCAGTTGGAGCGAATATCAGAAGGGGCAACCCAAAACCAAACCTTACCACCGGGGACAACCCAAGGCCCCACCCACATCCCAAGGGAAACCTCAAACGCCTTCTCACCCCACCACACCAGTCTCCACCAACCAACATCGCCCCGGTGATACCTTAGCAGGGCGATGTTTTAAATGTAATGAACTGGGACATATAAAGGCTCACTGCCCCAAGAACCCCAACCGATTACAGTTCATTATACCCCAATCACACCAAAGATCCCCAGACCCAGATGCCTCTCTCATACCCTCGGAGTGAAGGGAAACCTTGAGAGTGGGCGGAAAGAAGGTTATCGCTTGGAGGGACACTGGGGCACAAGTGTCAACTATCCACCAATCCCTAGTGGACCCCAAACTCATCAACCTGGAGGCTCCAGTGACAATTCAACCCTTCGTGTCACAGTCTGTAATCTTGCCTACAGCCAAGTTGCATGTCCAGTACAAAGGCTGGTCAGGAATGTGGACTTTTGCAGTCTATGACAATTATCCCATTCCCATGCTGCTGGGGGAAGACTTGGCCAGCCATGTGAAGCTAGCCAAGAGGGTGGGAATAGTCACCCGCAGCCAGGCTAAGCCAGCTTGCACCCCCATCCCTGTTCCTGAGCCGTCCACCAGGGCCCCGTCTGTGTTACCAGAGACCCAAACAAAGGTGGTGGAACCGGATCCCCTGCCAACGACTGCAACAGCCGTAGTGGATCCAATCCCAGAGACCCAGCCAAAGCCAGCCCCAAACCGGAACTGGCAACGCAACCAGCACCAGAACCATTGCCAGCACTGAGTCCAGCGCTTGCAAACCCGTCTACAACTCCAATGCCAGAGGGCACCAGCGAGCCTGAGCTGGCAGAAGCACCAAATAACCCTACCCAAGAGGCTCAGCCAGAGCCTGAGATACCACATAGTGCACCAGCGGACAGCGGTTCACAGTCAATGGAAACAGCCCCAGCACCTGCATCGCTTCCAGAGGGACCAAGCTCCAGTCCACAGTCCAAGGAGGAACTGATGTCTCCAGCATCAAGGGAACAGTTCCAGGCCGAGCAGGAAGCAGATGACAGCCTTCAGAAACCTTGGGCGGCGGTGCGGAGCATCCCACCGCCTCTCAGCTCTTCTAACCGATCTCGGTTTGTTGTAGAACAAGGACTTTTATACAAGGAGACTCTTTCTGGTAGGCACCAGGAAGACTGGCATCCTCAAAGACAGTTGGTAGTTCCCACTAAGTATTGGGTAAAGCTCTTGAGCTTAGCCCATGATCATCCCAGTGGCCATTCTGGGGTGAACAGAACCAAAGACCGGTTGGGGAAGTCCTTCCACTGGAAGGGAATGGGCAAGGACGTTGCTAATTATGTCCGGTCTTGTGAGGTGTGCCAACGAGTGGGAAAACCCCAAGACCAGGTTAAAGCCCCTCTCCAGCCACTACCCATAATTGAGGTCCCATTTCAGCGAGTAGCTGTGGATATTCTGGGTCCTTTCCCAAAGAAGACACCCAGAGGAAAGCAGTACATACTGACTTTCATGGATTTTGCTACCCGATGGCCGGAAGCTGTGCCTTTAAGCAACACCAGGGCTAAAAGTGTGTGCCAGGCATTAACAGACATTTTTGCCAGGGTAGGTTGGCCCTCCGACATCCTTACAGATTCGGGAACTAATTTCCTGGCAGGGACCATGAAAAACCTGTGGGAAGCTCATGGGGTGAATCACTTGGTTGCCACCCCTTACCACCATGAAACCAATGGCCTGGTGGAGAGGTTTAATGGAACTTTGGGGGCCATGATACGTAAATTCGTAAATGAACACTCCAATGATTGGGACCTAGTGTTGCAGCAGTTGCTTTTCACCTACAGGGCTGTACCACATTCCAGTTTAGGGTTTTCACCATTTGAACTTGTGTATGGCCGCGAGGTTAAGGGGCCCTTACAGTTGGTGAAGCAGCAATGGGAGGGGTTTATGCCTTCTCCAGGAACTAACATTCTAGACTTTGTAAGCAACCTACAAAGCACCCTCCGACACTCTTTAGCCCTTGCTAAAGAAAACCTAAAGGATGCTCAGGAAGAGCAAAAGGCCTGGTATGATAAACATTCCAGAGAACGGTCCTTCAAAGTAGGAGACGGAGTCATGGTCTTAAAGGCGCTCCAGGCCCATAAAATGGAAGCGTCATGGGAAGGGCCATTCACGGTCCAGGAGCGCCTAGAAGCTGTTAACTATCTCATAGCCTCCCTCACCTCCAACATAAAGCCTAAGGTATACCATGTTAATTCTCCTAAGCCCTTTTATTCCAGAGAATTAAACGTTTGCCAGTTTACAGCCCAGGAAACAGATGACGCGGAGTGGCCTGAAGGTGTCTACTACGAAGCAAAAAAGGATGGTGGCGTAGAAGAGGTGAACCTCTCCATGACCCTTGGACGTCTGCAGCGACAGCAGATCAAGGAGCTGTGCACAAGCTTTGCACCAATTTTCTCAGCCACTCCAGGACGGACCGAACAGGCATACCACTCCATTGACACAGAGTACCTGGAGCACCTGGAAAAAGTCTTCGAGCGCATCCGGCAGGCAGGACTAACTGTTAAAGCTAAAAAGTGCCAAATAGGCCAAAACAGAGTGACTTACCTGGGGCACCAGATGGGTCGAGGAACTATAAATCCCCTACAGGCCAAAGTGGATGCTATCCAAAAGTGGCCGGTTCCAAAGTCTAAGAAACAGGTCCAATCCTTCTTAGGCTTGGCCAGATATTATAGGCGATTTGTACCCCACTACAGCCAAATCGCCGCCCCGCTGACAGACCTAACCAGAAAGAAACAGCCAAATGCAGTTCAGTGGACTGATGAGTGTCAAAAGGCCTTTAACCAGCTTAAGGCAACACTCATGTCTGACCCTGTGCTAAGGGCCCCAGACTTTGACAAACCGTTCCTAGTAACCACAGATGCGTCCGAGCGAGGCGTGGGAGCAGTTTTAATGCAGGAAGGACCGGATCAAGAATTCCATCCTGTCGTGTTTCTCAGTAAAAAACTGTCTAAGAGAAAAAGCCACTGGTCAATCAGCGAAAAGGAATGCTACGCCATTGTGTACGCGCTGAAAAAGCTACGCCCATATGTTTGGGGACGGCGTTTCCAACTACAAACAGACCATGCTGCGCTATAGTGGCTTCATACCGCCAAGGGAAATAACAAAAAACGTCTTCGGTGGAGTTTAGCTCTCCAAGATTTTAATTTTGAAATACAACACATTTCGGGAGCTTCTAACAAAGTGGCTAATGCACTCTCCCGGGAAAGTTTCCCAGAGTTAACTGGTTAACAATTGTTCTTGAAATAAAACATATTGTTAGTTTTTATATAATCAGTAGTATGTCTAAAGGTACATGTGTCTTATTAACTCTGTTTTCTCCTAAAACTCCAGAAAGAAATCGCAGCCAGTGTAGAACCGAATGTCCAACACTATCTGTGATTTGGGGGTCGTGTCATAACTATAAAGGGAAGGGTAACAGCTGTCCTGTGTACAGTACTATAAAATCCCTCCTGGCCAGAAATTCCAAAATCCATTTCCCTGTAAAGGGTTAAAAAGCTCAGGTAACCTGGCTGGCATCTGACCCAAAGAATCAATAAGGGGACAAGATACTTTCAAATCTTGGGGGGGGGGGGGGGGGAGGCTTTTGTTTGTGCTCTTTGTTTGGGAGTGCGTTCGCTCTTGGGACTGAGAGGGACCAGACATCAATCCAGGTTCTCCACATCTTTCTAAACAAGTCTCTCCTATTTCAAACTTGTAAGTAAATAGCCAGGCAAGGCGTCTTAGTTTTCCTTTCTTTTCTCAATTTGTAAATGTACCTTTTACTAGAGTGTTTATCTTTGTTTGCTGTACTTTAAACCTGAGACTAGAGGGAAGTCCTCTGAGCTCTTTAAGTTTAATTACCCTGTAAAGTTATTTTCCATACTGATTTCACAAAGATGATTTTTACCTTTTTCTTTAATTAAAAGCCTTCTTTTTAAAAACCTAATTGATTTTTCCTTGTTTTAAGATCCAAGGGGTTTGAATCTGTATTCACCAGGGAATTGGTGAAAGGTTTCTCAAGGCTTCCCAGGGAAGGGAAGCCTTGGGATGGTGGCAGCGAACCAGAGCTAAGCTGGTAGTAAGCTTAGAAGTTTTCATGCAGGCCCCTACATTTGTACCCTAAAGTTGAAAGTGGGAATACAGCCTTAACAACTCCATTGGATCCCTCTGCAAACAGCATGGTTTGGAGTGTTCAAAGCACAAGTCCCCACACCCACTCATCCCCAGTCAGGCTGCTGTCTGCCCACCAGGAGAGGAGAAGAAGAAGAGGCTCTTAAGGACACTATGACAGCACCACCCCATCTCATGCACTGATGGTTACTGTGCTAGGGTCAACATCATGCTGTCTCCATCACAGCTCTCTCGCTTTGCCTTTCTTTTCTGCTCTCCTCCATGGCTCTTGTCCTTTGAAGCACTAGCACCCCAAATCGGAGCCAGTTCTTAAGCGAAGGTGGAGATTGGGTATTGGGAATCTGTTGGGTATTGGTATTCCCATGCTGTTAGTGGGATTTGAGCATAGGCTGGGAAGGTAGCTGGCTTTCTGCCTATGCAGGGGACAGACACTGTTTGGGACGAAGTGGGGGCCTTGGCCTGTCCCCAGTGACGGCAACGGCAAAGCTCCCATTGACAGCGATGAGAACAAGAGTATCTTGTTAATGGGCCAAAATCTGCCCACTCTTAAACTCAGAGAAGCCCCTCGATTCCATGGATCTAGAGAAGCCCCATGTTCAGCCTATCATGTGCTTTTACCTCCCACGCACCTGCCCCGTGCAACACGTGCTACTCCTTCAGAGAAAGACTTTCATTCACACGTTAAGGCTATGAAAAAACAACCCCCTGAGCGACAAAAGTTTTAGCGCTGAAAAGCACCAGTATAGACAGCACTTTATCACTGGGCTGTGCTTCCAGCAATAAAGCTACCATTCCTCATTCGGGGTGGTTATTTTTTATCACCGGGAGAGCTCTTCCCCGGCAATAAAGCATGACTACACTGCCCATGTCAGAGTCTCTCCATGGCAGATTTGTCACAGAAGGGCCACCAGCATTGGCTCTAGAGAAGGTGGCAGCTTTTAGCCTGCTCTTCCCCTCTTGCCTCCATGGTATCCCAGGATAGCACCTCCTACTCCAGTCACACTGCTTGCCTAAGTCTCTTTTAAGCCCCTTATTTATGTTAGATAAGGGTCACTTGGCTGAGATGTGGTTGGGGTTCACAAGAAATCCACAGGGAAAGAAAGTGTTAAAGCCCCAATGAAAATATCCTTAGCTTTGGAGTTTAACCGGGTACATGCCCTACCACAGAAGTTTTGTGACACTAGGGAAAGTAACCATCTGTGCATTGCTGCACCCTGTATGGCAGACAGCACAACAACAAGGAAGGGCACCCATGTGTGCACAGGGAATTGAGATTAGAACTTGTGCTTATGCTTCTAGATCCCTTCTAAATGCATCTGGGATAGATTCTGGGCTGCATACTCTGGGACCAGGCTTCATCCCTAGGTAGGGTGACCAGACAGCAAATGTGAAAAATCGGGATGGGGGTGTGGGGTAATAGGAGCCCATATAAGAAAAAGACCCAAAAATCGGGACTGTCCCTATAAATTGGGACATCTGGTCACCCTATCCCTAGGGAGTTTATGGAGAGTTGTCACAGACTCACCATCCTGGAGTGCCTCCTTCTGGCAAGACCCAGCCTCGCAGCCCCTCTGCCTCACCCTCCTCCTCCTCCTCCAGACTACAGTGACTTAGCCCTCCAGTCAGGTCACGCTGAGAATCCCGCTCCTTTGGGGGTAGCAGAGTTCCAACTCCAAGGAACAAAAACTCTTCTAGCCCTCTCCAGCTGCTTCTCCTCTCCCCCAGCCTCTGCAGAGCTCATCCTCGCTCTTGCAGACACTGCCTCGGAGTAAACTCAGTTCCTCCTGTGCCACTGACTCTCAGTGCTTCTTTCCTAGCGTTTCCCTCTTCTCCCAGACCTGATTTAGGAGCCCCCTTCTCCCCAGCTACCCTCTCTCCCAACAGGAACAGGGTACAAGCTCCCTCAATGGTTCCTTTCCCAGAGACAGAAAACTCCAGTCCCAGCTACCGCTCTCCTGGACCCCCCAGCTGGCTCTAATCCATAATTATCCATCTCTTCTCCAGGTGCCATAGAATGGGCTAATTGGGGTCCCCAGCTCCTGTTAACCCTGTCATTGCCAGTGTGGGGTACTGGCCCATCACAAGAAGAGAGGAGTTGTTTTCCCCTTAGCTCCACCTTTGATAGTGTGACAAACACAGAACAATGTTTACAAAGCTTGAAACCATTATTAAAATGCCTGTGGAGCTCCATCAAGACTCTGTGCTTGTAACACCAGGAAATACCAACTGCCTGCAGGAGAAGTCTGTGTGAGCATTCTCTGTACGCCCTCTGCTGCTGTACGTGACTCTAGCACACCTTTATGAAAAGCATCAGGTCTCACAAAAGATTCTATAACAAAGAAATGTTTATTTAACCCTTGATATTGCAGCAGAGGATGTAGATGTACTATACACCATGATTAGAGCTCAGCTGTCAAGGTTTCTGGTCAACATCCCTTTGGGGAAGGGGCTGTTCTTTTGTTCTGCATTTGTACAACACCTACCACAACGAGGCCCTGGCCCATGCCATGGGGGAACTCCTAGGCACTTCTACAGTACAAATAATGACATGGTGTTATACTATTGATTGACAGATCACTTGGGCAGGGGCAGCTCTATGGTCCACTGGTCACAGGGATTCGGCGGCATGCCTGCAGGAGGTCCGCCGGTGCCGCACCTTCAGCGTCCCCACCGCCAAATTACCGCCAAAGCCACGGGACCGGCAGACCGCCGAAGGCAGCCTAACTGCCGCCCTCACAGTGACCAGCACGCTGCCCCCCACGGCTTGCCACTCCAGGCATGCGCTTGCTGTGCTGGTGCCTGGAGCCACCCCTGCACTTAGGGCCAGATTTTGGAGGCTTGACTGATGCTGGCCATATCACTCTCACCCAGCAGTCAAAAATCATGGAGCAGGCCTCCCCAAAATCCTGAGATTGGCTTAAAAAAGTCATGAGATACTAAAAGCAATAAATTGGAGATTCTTTTATTTACCCTCTACTGTGCGAGTCTTTTGGGGCCATGTTTTCAAGATTTTATCAAGAAACTGGAAGGCTAAAAACATATTTGTTCTTAACATGAAAGCAGAGAGTCTCACAGTCACATGACTCCAGGGGCTGAGACTTTAGGAAAAACACTAATTATGGCGAGACTTGCAACAAAATCCTGAGAGCTGGCAACACTACCTGTGATTCCAACACATTTTAAAAGAGGCTTTTTGCTGGGAACTCACTGTGCGCCAATATCTCCTTGCAAATTCCCCTGGAGTTAACACTGCACCTCTCTAATGAGGCTTTTAAAAACATTGAGCCAGATCCTCAGCTGACGTAGATCAGCACGGGAGCTCTGCTGATTTATACCAGCTGAAGGTTAGGCTCATAGGGTCTGCTCCTATTTACACCAGTGTATATTTGGAGTAACTCCACTGACTTTAATGGAGTTGGTCTGACTTTATCCAAGTGAAATTGAGAGCAGAATTTAGTCCAGAGAAGACAACAGGGTAAAGCAAAGAAATGGGTGGAGAGCACTTTAGCTTGGTTATTAAATAAAACAAACAAGAGGCAACAGCAGCTCGGTTTTTAATTGGTTTTACTCTAATTACCCCAATCACACACAGAATGCACTGAGTTTTTGGTATCATGACAAAGTTCCTCCTCTATCTTGGTGGGTCCTGCGCTTATTGGCAGATTTTCTTGCCTCAGAGATTCACCATGTGGGTTGGGGAACAGCCCAGAGACCTTCCCCTCTGGAAGAACCCACAGTCCAGGTCAACTGGGAAGTTTGGGGGGATCCCAGGCCCACCCTCTACTCTGGGTTCCAGCCCAGGGCCCTGTGGACTGCAGCTGTCTATAGTGCCTCCTGTAACAGCAGCATGACAGCTACAACTCCCTGGGCTACTTCCCCATGGCCTCTTCCAAACACCTTCCTTATTCTCACCACAGGACCTTCCTCCTGGTGTCTTATAATGCTTGTGCTCCCCAGTCCTCCAGCAGCATACACTCTCACCTCCTTGCACCTCTGGCTTCCAGCTCCTCACACTCACACCACAAACTGAAGTGAGCTCCTTTTTAAAACCCAGGTGCCCTGATTAACCTGCGTTAATTGATTCTAGCAGCTTTTCCTTAATTGGCTCCAGGTGTCCTAATTAGCCTGCCTGCCTTAACTGGCTCTAGCAGGTTCCTGATTATTCTAGTACAGCCCCTGCTCTGGTCACTCAGGGAACAGAAACCCTGTCTGACCTGGGAATCATAGATCACTCTCCTGTAGCCCTCTGCCCTAGAGGAAGGAAGCTGCTCCTCCTCTTTCTCTGCTACCTGCTTGCTTGCTTGCTGGCTGCTAGACCCACCCACACCCTTGGGTGCTGCTGCTCCTGCTACAGCCCCTTTGGGGGGGGGCCTGCTGGCCCACTACCCAGGGGAGGGAGAGACCCCAACCATTGCTCCTGCTGCTGGGGATGCCACCACCATCTCCACCTGAGAAGGGCCCTTCCTGCTGGCTACCAGACTGCTGTCTGGAGCTGCTGCGTTCGCTGCTGGAGAGCTGCTGGAGCCCTGAGGAGAAGAAGAGGACCATCTGCCAGTGGGGGAGCGCGTAGGAATTCTACAGACCACCGTGGAGGGGGCCCTCCCGGACTGAGTAACTTTTGAACTGTGCTCTTGTGGTGGGGATCTAGACTGTGTTTGTGGAGACACAGGGGGTGTGGTGTGGAGCCTGCCCCCTGGTCCATCTGTGTCCCCCCACCCGTCCCCACCACCACCATCATCGTTGCCCCCTCCACCACCCCCACTGGCTACTTACCATCTGCCTTGAGCTCCTGCCTCTGGGGTTTCAGCTGCACCCCAAGGCTTGCCACACCCTGTTGCCACCATTGGGCCTGACGCAGCAGCCAGCTTGCAAGGACTTTCTTTTTTGTTGCAAGCGCACATGGGTGCACGTGCCCCCCCTTTTGGACTGACCCTTTCCCTCCTGTAACAAGCCCCCAGCTTTGCCTCTGTTACCTACCCTTTTGCCCCTTGCAACCTTTTGCCCCTCCCCCTTGCCCCAGCCCCTCGCTAGCTCCAGTTTGTTTGTCTGCCCCGCCCTTTCCCTCTGCAGCCTTTGTTTGACCTGCCCCAGCCTCCGAAGCTAGCCCTGTGGTTTCTCGGCCCCATTTCCCACCTGGTTGCTCCCTTCCCCCTGCGGTCCCCTTGCCCTGATTAGCCCCTCCCCTTGTGCGCCCATGTCCCCTCCTATGTGCTTGTGCCCCTCCCCATTTTAGTTTGATTCTATTTAACTGCACCCTCCCCAATGCTGTTATCTCCTCCCTTCCTTGGTGCAACAAGAGGAGCCAGAAACCTTCCCTAAGTCGGTGACTGACCCCTAGCCCTTGATAGCCCCCCATCCACCCCCCCTTTTTTGGCGCCCTCCTCCCCTGCCTACAGCCTAGTGGGGAGGAGTGGTCGACCTGCTTCCCCTTTCCCTACCCCCCCCTCCAGTGTTTGCTCTCCCCCCGTCCTCATTATGGCAGGGGACGAGGAGAGTGAGACCCCTCAGGCAGACCCTGCTGCCCCTCCTCCACCCGCCCCACCATCATCCCCCCTAGCCTCTACCTCAACCGCCGCTGCCGAGCCACCTACTACCATCCCTGCTGGAACGCCGGCAGCAGTGGGTAACGAGGTGACCTCTGCTGCTGCTATGTCCCTTGCCCCCTCTGACTCTGCGGGAGTCCCCCCAGCCGGCAGGAAGGGCCAGGGCACGAAGAAGGGTAAAGGCCCCGCTAAAAAAGCCAGGCCCTCCATGGCAGGGGGTGCCCCCACTGCCATGGCCCCGCAACAAGCCGCGGCGTCCCTCCACCAGCTCTATGGGTGTCCCACCCCCAACTCCCAGGGCATACGCCCAGGTGGCGGCGGCCCCCCCCACCTGCCGCTATGTCATCTCCCCCATCCACCGCCTCTGCTACCATCTATAGCGGCCGGGGCCCCTTCCCCACCTTGACCAGGAAGCATGGTGTCCGTTGCCTCCTGGTACCCACCTCGCCCTACGTGGAGACCTACGTGCGGGCGTTGGCGAGGGTGGTGGGGCCCACGGCCATTGTGGCGGCCTCCAAGATGTACGGAAAGGTCGTCGTCTTCCTAGCATCGGAGGCCGCCGCCCAGGAGGCAGTGGAGAAGGGCCTGGCGGTGGGGGGCGTGTATGTCCCCCTGGAGCCGCTAGAAGACCTGGGCGCCCGACTGGTCCTGACTTCTGTCCCTCCCTTCCTTCCAAATGCTGCCCTGCTACCCGCCCTCTCTACCCTGGGGAGGCCGATCTCTGTGGTCAGCCCTCTCCCATTGGGCTGCAAAGACCCCGCCCTCCGTCACGTCCTCTCGTTCCGCTGGCAGGTACAGTTACAACTGCCGCCGGCGGCACGTTACGGTGAGGCGCTCGAGGGGTCCTTCTTGGTCCCCTACCAGGGGGCCCGTTACCGGGTGCATTATTCAACGGGGGAGGTCCGGTGCTACCTCTGCCAGGCGATGGGACAGGTCTGGAGGGACTGCCCCTTGGCCTGGCACGGAGGGACATCCGGGACCCCCGAGCCCCGGCAGGGCGCCGGCCCCGTCGTCACCGGTGCCCCTAGCTGCCCGGCGCCCGAAGCCGCCCCTCCTCCTTTCCGGTCCACCGAGGCTCCCGCCCGGGCCCAAGGGGTATCTCCCCCAGTGCGCCTAGACGAGCGAGAGGGCCCCGCCTCTGCCGCCTGTGATCTGGCGGGGCCTGTGGAGGAGGGTGAGGTAGGGATATCGCCGGGCATAGAAGAGGGCATGCCTCAGAGAGAATCCTCCCTCCTACATGCTGCCCCACCATTGCCTCCCCGAGTCCCTAAGCCTTCACTCTTGCTCCCTGACCCAACTCCTGTTAGCCAGCCCCCAGATGATGCCATGGAGGGCAGGTCCTTAGTACAGGGGAGGCGGGGCAAGCGGAAGGCTTGAGCTCCGCTCCTTCCATCTGATGCGGTAGCCCCCCGGAAGACCAGGAAGGGGGGAACCGATGCTGAGCCTTCCGCTTTGCCCCCGGGTGGGTTTTGTCCACCATTGCCGGCTAGGGAAGACATGGCAGCATCGGAGGAAATCACTACCCCTCCTCCGGTGTCCCTTCCTATGGAAACCCCTGATGGAGCCCCTCTCGCCCCCTTACATTCTGAAGCCCCTGCACGCACCAAGGCGAGCGTCGCTTCGGGTGCAGGAAGGGAGAGCCCTGGGGTGGTGGAAGGTGATCTCCCTTCCATTTATGAGGAGATCGAGGCCCTGGGTCTGACCCCGGTTACCCAGGGGGAGGACGACCCTCTGCCAGCGGGCCTCGATCTGAGCGACCTCGCCTCGGCCCCCCTTTCCCCGTATTCCGTCCCCTTACCCACTGCTTCAACTCCCGCCTCCAAGGAGCCCCTGGACTCTTCCACCATCCCAGCTGCAGATGGCACCCCGCTAGCGGCCGCCGAACCTCTTGAGGCGATGGCCAGTGCCACGCAACTGGGACCCGAGTCGCCAGGGGACTCCCTCATGGCTGGGGGACAGCCGACCTCCTTTCCGGGTGGGGGCCCCATCGTTGATTCTCCACCTACAGATGCCGTGGCCTTACCATCTGCCTTGGAGCACGAATCCGGCATCGCCGAGGGCCCACCTCCCTCCCTGCAAATCCCTGAGCCCCTTTGTGGGGTGCCACCCCCCACACCCAGTGGCCTGGCTGCTGAGGCCCCTGATCACACTATCGCCCCTTCCCCTGTCCCTATTCCTGACTCCGACCCTGTCACTGACCCTGTCCCTGTCCCCTCCATTTCCCATGATGCTATTGCCGCCCCTGGGGCCGTCTCCTTCCATATCCCAGAGGATGACCCCCAAGGAGCGGCCTTTGTTTTTCCCTGTCCCGACCCACCAGGGGCTGCTGTTTTTCCTCCGCCGCCCCCCATTGAGCCAGGGTTTGAGGCGGGCCACGTGGCGCCAGCCCATCGGACGCCACGTCGAGGGTCTGCCCCCTGCTTGCCCATCTCGGTGGGCCACAGGGCTGTGACAGGGGCCCAGCTGGGGGATAGCCATAGATCAATAACCCCACCCCCCCATACACTGAGAGAGGAGCTACGGGACTTCCTTGAGGACGTCCGTGGCTCCCGCAACAAGGTACAGCTTGCACTCCAGCGATGGGGGGATTTCCATCAGATCCTCCGGGCCACGAGGGCCCTCATGGGGGAGGGTAAGAGGACCGGGAGGCAGGCCGCCGCGGCCTACCAATGGGTCCACCTCTTCCGTGACTCCTTAATCACTTATGGGGTAGGTCACGGATTGTTGCGCGGCCCGACGGAGGCCGTGGGTGTCTCTGCTAGCGAGGATCCCCCCCAGCCCTCCTCATGGCACCGATCATCTTCGCAACATTAAACACCCGGGGCTCTAGGATGGGTCTCCGCAGGAGCCAGGTACTCTCCTTCCTTCGGGAGGGGGGGTACTCTGTGATTTTTCCTGCAGGAGACCCATACGGATCCGGCCGCTGAAGCTAGCTGGCGGCTGGAGTGGGGGGACAGCGTCTACTTTAGCCACCTCACAGTTCGTACGGCTGGAGTGGCGACCCTGTTCTCCCCCGACCCACGGCCCGAGGTGCTGGGGGTCACCGAGGCTGTGCCGGGCCGCCTGCTGCACCTCCGGGTCCGCATGGAGGGGCTTGTAGTTAATCTCGTCAACGTTATGCCCCGACATTGGGCCCGGAGAGGTTGTGTTTTTATCAGCAGGCATCCGCCTTCCTCGGCATCTTGGATCCTCGTGAGTGCCTGGTCCTGGGCAGGGACTTTAACGCCACCCTTGAGGAACGGGACCACTCGGGGACCGAGCAGCACCAGGCAGCCGCGGACGTCCTCCGGGAGATCGTCGAACATCACTCCCTGGTGGACGTCTGGCGCAACCACCACCCGGATGATGTTTCGACATTCACTTTTGTCCGGGTGGAGGTCCATTGGTCGTACCACTCCCGGTTGGACCGCATCTATATGTCACGCTTCCATCTTTCCCGGGCCCACTCCTCCAGCGTCCGGCTGGCCCCTTTTTCAGATCACCATCTAGCCACCGTGACAGCCTCTCTCTGCGCGGAGAGGCCGGGGTCGGCCTATTGGCACTTTAATAATAGCTTGTTGGAGGATGTGGGCTTCGTGGCGTCCTTCCGGGAGTTCTGGCTAGCCTGGCGAGGGCAGCGGCGTGCCTTTCCCTCGGCTCTTCTGCCGTGACTACACCCGGGGTGCCAGCCGATGGAGGGATGCGGCGATAGGGCAGTTGGAACGGGAGGTCTTAGAGCTGGAGAGGCGTCTGGCCGCCAGCCCCGGTGCTCCATCCCTCTGAGGAGCGTGCCGGGAGAAGCGGGAAAAGCTGCGGACCCTCGAGGACCATCGGGCCCGAGGTGCCTTTGTTCGATCCCGCATCCGCCTCCTTCGGGAGATGGATCACGGCTCCCGCTTCTTCTACGCCCTGGAGAAAAAGAGGGGGGCCAAGAAGCACGTCACCTGCCTTCTAGCAGAGGACGGCACCCCCCTCACGGATCTGGCGGAAATGTGCGGGAGGGCCAGGGCCTTCTACGCAGGCCTTTTCTCCCCGGATCCGACCGATCCTAACGCTTGCAGAATGCTCTGGGATGAACTCCCGACGGTCAGCGCGGGCGACCGAGACCGGCTGGAGCTGCCTATCACTCTGGCCGAGTTCTCGGAAGCCCTCCGCTGCATGCCCACCAATAAATCTCCGGGCATGGACGGGCTGACCGTGGAGTTCTACCGCGTGTTTTGGGACGTCCTTGGCCCAGACCTTGTCACCGTCTGGGCCGAGTCCTTGCAGGGCGGGGTCCTCCCTCTTTCGTGCAGGCGAGCCGTGCTGACCTTATTGCCGAAGAAGGGGGACCTCCGCGATTTACGGAATTGGCGTCCCATCTCGCTCCTCAGCACGGACTATAAAATCGTAGCGAAGGCCATCTCACTGCGGCTAGGGTCCGTGCTGGCGGACGTGATCCACCCAGACCAGACCTACACCGTCCCGGGCCGCACCATCTTCGACAACTTGTATCTGGTCTGGGACCTCTTGGAACTCGGGTGTAGGGATGGTCTGTCGTTCGCCCTCCTGTCCCTGGATCAGGAGAAGGCGTTCGACAGGGTGGACCACGGGTATCTCCTGGGCACTCTGCGAGCGTTTGGCTTCAGGCCCCAGTTTGTGGGTTTTCTCCAGGTGCTGTACGCCTCTGCAGAGTGTTTGGTCAGGCTCAACTGGATCCTGACCGAATCGGTCAGCTTTGGGCGAGGAGTACGTCAAGGGTGCCCCCTCTCGGGCCAGCTGTATGCTCTGGCGATCGAGCCCTTCCTCTGTCTCCTCCGTAGGAGGTTGGCAGGGTTGGTGCTGCGGGAGCCGGAGCTGCGGCTGGTCCTGTCGGCATACGCCGACGACGTGCTCCTCGTGGTCCAGAACCCGGGCGACTTGGTGCAGGTGGAGGCTTGCCAGACCATCTATTCAGCGGCCTCCTCCGCCCGGGTCAACTGGGTCAAGAGCTCTGGCCTGGTGGTAGGGGACTGGTGGCAGGCGAGCTCCCTCCCACCTGCGCTTCAGGCCATTCGGTGGAGCGTGGGTCCGCTGCTCTATCTCGGCGTTTACCTTTCTGCCACGCATCCGTCTCCGCCGGAGAACTGGCTAGGTTTAGAGGGCAGAGTGTCGGAGCGGCTCCGGAAATGGACAGGACTGCTCCGGTGTCTCTCCCTTCGAGGGAGAGCGCTGGTGCTCAATCAACTAGTCCTGTCCATGCTCTGGTACCGGCTCAACACCCTGGTCCCCGCCCCGGGCTTCCTGACCACCCTCCGGACGTTGATTCTGGAGTTCTTTTGGTCAGGACTGCACTGGGTCTCTGCGGGGGTTCTCCATCTACCCCTGGAGGAGGGAGGGCAGGGCCTGAAGTGTCTGCACGCTCAGGTCCACGTCTTCTGCCTCCAGGCCCTGCAGAGGCTCCTTTATGGTGCAGGTAGTCCGGCATGGAGCGTATTGGCGCACGCCTTCCTACGTCGCTTCCGAGGGCTCCGATATGACCGGCAGCTCCTTTGTCTCCATCCAAGAGGTCTTCCATGAGGCCTCTCCGAGCTGCCGGTCTTCTACCAGGACCTCCTCCGGACCTGGAAACTGTTTTCAGTGACCAGGTCTGTGGCGGCCACCGTGGGGGCAGATCTCCTCGCGGAGCCCCTGCTACACAACCCCCAGCTTCGTGTGCAGGTGGCGGAGTCACCCATGGTGCTCCAGAGGTTGGTCCTAGCAGAAGTCACCAAAGTCAGAGACCTCCTGGACTACGACCGGGGAGACTGGCTGGATCCCCTGAAGCTCACTCAGCGCATGGCGCTCTCCAGACCTCGTACTCCCCGGCGCGTACTTCAGGAGGTGAAGGCCGCTTTGCCGCCCACTGCTCGGGACTATCTCGACCGGGTCCTGCGAGAAG
This sequence comes from Malaclemys terrapin pileata, assembly GCF_027887155.1. Taxonomy (NCBI): domain Eukaryota; kingdom Metazoa; phylum Chordata; order Testudines; family Emydidae; genus Malaclemys; species Malaclemys terrapin. Next base: position 49,352,203 of record NC_071514.1, read on the forward strand.
GCATGCCCCGCCCACCCTCCACTCCGAGCCCTCCAGACTTTTTCATCGGGCCCCCTCCATTCGCCATGAGCCGGCTGCACCATCTGCAGCCGGTCCTGTTCCGGACTGTGCCAAGGAAACGTCTATACACGCTCGTGCTCCATGTTCTTCATGTCCTCACCCTCGCGTCCCGCCCCGATACGAAGTGGTGGGACCTTCTGCCACCTCTGGAGGGTGAGGAGCCCCGGTGGGCCAGCCTTTATTCTGCTCTGATCCCGAAGCCCACCGGGGACATCAGTTGGCGGCTCCTTCACGGAGCCGTGAGCACAGGCGTATACTTGGCGCGGTTTACCCCTATCCCAGACACCTGCCCCTTTTGCGGCGTGAGGGAGACCCTGGCGCATGTTTATCTGGAGTGCGCCAGGCTGCAGCCCCTATTCCAGCTCCTCACGGATGTTTTCTTAAGATTTTGGTTGCACTTTTCTCCTCACCTTTTTATTTATGCACTCCCTATCCGTCATCCCACAAAGTCGCGGGACCTCCTGGTCAACCTCCTTCTGGCCCTAGCGAAACTGGCCATCTATAAAACCAGAGTGAGGAGGTTGGCCGATGGAGTTTCCTGTGACTGTGGGGTGTATTTCAGGTCCTCCGTTATTTCACGTATCCGGGCAGAGTTCCTCTGGGCAGCGTCCACTGGCTCCCTTGACACCTTCGAGGAGCAGTGGGCGCTGTCCGGGGTTCTCTGCTCCGTGTCCCCATCTGGTTCACTTCATTTGACCCTTTGACCTCACTCCTGTCCCTGTTCTTTTATTAGTTGTCTCCCGTAATTTTTTGGTCTCCAGGTCCTGTGGACCCCCCCTTAGGCTGGGGGGGATCCTTTAGCAGTGGGCAGGCTTCGCCCGCCCACTTCCTGGATCCCAATAGGTCTGGTCACTCAGGGAACAGAAAACTACTCATCCAGTGACCAGTATATTTGCCCTCTACCAGACTCCTGTACCCCACTGGTCTGGGTCTGTCACAGTATGTATGTATAGATATACATAAATACAGGCATACAGATTGACTTTGTACAATTTCTCCTGATACCCTTGAATCTGTGATCAGCTTCTCAGATTCTTGTATCTAGTGAATCATTTACGTTCACATAACTGTGCTGTACCTCCCGAACTGTGTGGGTACGTCTACACTCCATCGGGGAAGTGTAATTCCCAGCTCCGGGAGATGTGCATGTGCTATCTCTGACTGAGCTAGCACACTAAAAATTAGCAGGGTGGCTGTAGCAGCATGGGTGACAGCTTGGGCTAGCCCCCTGAGTACAATCCTGTCCGAGGTCTTAGGTATGTACTCGGGTGATTAGCCTGAGCCGCCGCCCATGTGGCCACTACTATTTTTAGCTCAATTGGAGCTAGCGCATGTACTGCTCCTGAGATGAGAATTACAGTGCAGACGTGCCCTGCGCAGTCTGAGCCCATGTATTTCTAGCCCTGCTCTATTGCAATTCCAGCTCATTCCTTGGGCTCCCTCCCTGAAGTTAACAGTAACCTTCCAATTCCAATTTTCTCTGTGCTGCAGGATGTTGTGCCATCTCTAGGACTAAGTGTCTATCCAGGCCTCCTATTGCAAGCATTTTTAACACAGACCTCGTTCCTGACCTGGCACAATTCTCCTCTACTTCTCGTACCAATGATTCAAGTCCCACTCTGTGCCTCTCCCTTGCACACTGGCAGGCTTCCAACAGGAGTGCCTTGTGATGTGGACATTTGCTCACTAAGGGTGGGCTTCACAAAAGCACCTAATTCCCATGAACTCAGTGGGAATGAGACACTTAAATACCTTTGTGAACCGCAGCCTACGGGACTGATGTGTGATGTCAAAGGGACATTGCCAGACATTGCCAGACCAGGATTTTGGAACAACCACTAAAGAGAATGCCATCCCTTCGAGACGCCATTCCAGATGTTACACTGAGCCCAGTGTCTGCTTGGGGCGGAACTTGGGGAGTCTTACTTAGCTCTTGGTGACTACTCATAAGAGGAGCAGGTCACCCTGCGCAGAAAGCCTCGTGTGCCACCTGAGTCCCACTTGTATGTAGAACACCTAGCAGCACAATGTGACTCTGCTTATGACTGAGTCCCGGGAGCCAGGACCACTGTAATACAATGCCAATGCCAGGTTCAGGCTTCTGCCTCTGGAACAAGGCTCCCCGCTGCCCATCACTGTGGAATACTGTCCCCTTTAAAGGACCTTTCTGTCACATGTTCTGCGGCGACATGGCTACAGCAACACAGACCTCACGGTACCTGGAGTGCTTTAGAGCAGCCTGTCCAGGCTAGCGCTGCTGACCGCCCACGATTGCACTGAGGGGCACTGGAGTTTGTTGTCCCAGGAGAATGAATTGCTGATGTCCAGTTGTCCTTCATCTATCCCCAGATGGAGTCCTGAGGAACTTCTCTCTACTTACCTACTTTGGCTTTCCTCCTCACACCCTCTGGATGAGAGGGCCGTGAATAGGGACCTTCTAAGTTATTTTTTTATTGCCTGGCTCTGGGGGTAAGGCTAAGGCTGATTGATTTGAGCACAAACTATACCATGAGCTAAATCCATCCCTGCTGTAACTCCCCTGACCCGAGTGGAGCACTGGGTGCAGCTCATGCAGGGGGTGCTATGTCCATTGGGGAAGTTAGGAAATGTGTGGACCATTTCCACACATCAGGATTCCAAGCTAATGACTCCTTACATAGCAATAGCAGGATCTCTGACTTGAAGCGACAACTCTAGTAGGACTAGACATCCCACCTAAGGCTAAGGCCCAGCAGCACCCAGGGAACTCTGTACTTCCTCAGTGAAATAGAAGCACAGGATGAAGGTGGATCCAGATTCACTCTGCCAATATTGTGAGGCAGGACTTGCTGCTTCAAAAACACCTCCTGCTTGCCAGTGAACATACAGCACCATCACTGCTGCTCTTAGGGAAGGCAACACACCTGATGGATTGTTGTGGGGCAGAGAAAGGGTCAAGGATATAAAGGACTAAGGGCAGCTCTAGAATGAAGGGGGGGAGGCCAGTATCTCCCTGGGTCTGACCTTTGCACTGCAGTCAGGGACTGAAACTGCAGTTGAACTGTTTCTACCAGGCAGGAGCAGTGGGCGTCAGGCCTGGGGCAGTTAGCGGTAAGCTCCTCCCACTGGGCGTCTGTCCTCTGACTCCCAACTCAGTCAGACTCCTACACAACACTGAGTTTAATTTACTGTACTATGCAAACCCCCGGCTTCCAAGCGCCCTACGGACGGTGAGTCTGTTGGAAGAGGAGGTTAAATAAAACCTTGCTGTCTGCTGATTTCTGTTCCCATTTACAGCCGCTCCATTTAGGCAACAGGAAGTGGCTTTGGCTCTCTGCCCAGGACTAGATTCTGTGTGACACACCCATGGCGAACTGGTTCCTTATGTGTGTGTAAAATCTCATTTCATTACAGCAATAAGAGCACTCAGGCCATGCATTTGAAGGGGACTATTGTACTCCATGAACCACAGGCACCGGCTTCCTCCTTGCCCCGGGGGTGCTCAAGGCCCACTTAGCCCCAGCCCCCATTCTACCCTTTCCCCCTAGCCCCCAGCCCCACCCCTTCCTGCCCACACTCCCCCGAGCGTGCCCCATCCCTGCTTTTCCCCCTCCCCCTAGCACCTTCCGCACACCACGTAAAAAGCTGATCTCAGCAGAAAGGAGGTGCTGGGAGGGAGAGGGAGCTGGCTGCTGATGGGTGCTAAGCAGCCCTGGAGCACCCACGGAGTTGGTGCTTATGTCTGACGGTTCGAGTAACTTAGCTTTCAGCATCACCTGAGATATGCATCACTGAAGTGGTCCAAGTGCCTGAGGCAACACACACCTACTGTGCACCCCTACGTACCAGGCCTGCTCTTATTGAAGTGCCAAGATTCCAGTGGAACACTGGCAACACCACATTCAACTGCTGCTGGGAGTCAAGGGCTGGGCTAGCATAGGGTTACCATTCGTCCGGATTTACCCGGACATGTCCTCCTTTTTGTGCTAAAAATAGCGTCCGGGGGGAATTTGTAAAGCACTCACAATGTCCGGGATTTCCCCCCTCCCCCGGAGCGGCTGGGAGGGCTGCAGGGAAGTCCCGGGCTGGACTCCGGAGCAGCTGGAGAGGAGCTCCGCCCTGCATTCTGAGCAAGTGTCTCAGCACAAAGTGCAGCCCTCCCCTTTTGCAACTGGGAGCGGTTTCTGCCATGCAGCGTAGCAAAACGGGAGCGAGAGCACTTTGTGCTGATACAAGGGCAGCTGTCTCCTGCAACCCGGTCCGGGCCAGGGACCGGGTTTTGTTGTGCAGGGGAGCTCAGCCACGTGTCCGGCTCGCACAGAGCCCAACACCCTGTTCTGAGCAGCAGGGTAAGGGGGGCAGGAGAAGGGGCAGGGAGGTTCTGGAGGGGGCAGTCAAGAAACGGGGGGGGGGCTTTTTGGGGGGAGTGGAGAAAGTTTTGGGCAGTCAGGGTACAGGTAGGGGGTAGGGTCCTGGTGGGCAGTTGGGGGGGGGTCTTAGGAGGGGGCAGTTAGGGGACAAGGAACAGGGAGTCTTAGGTAGGGGGTGGGGTTCTGGAGGGCAGTTAGGAGCAGGGGTCCCAGGAGGGGGCAGTCAGGGGACAAGGAGCGGGGGGGTAGGGGGCTGGGAGTTCTGGGGGGGAGCTGTCAGGGGGCAGGAGTGGGGAGAGGGATCGGAGCAGTCAGGGGACAGGGAGCAGAAGGGTTTAGATGGGTTGGGAGTTCTGGGGGGGGGCTGTCAGGGGGCAGGAGTGCGGAGAGGGATCGGAGCAGTCAGGGGACAGGGAGCAGAGGGGTTTAGATGGGTTGGGAGTTCTGGGGGGGAGCTGTCAGGGGGCAGGAGTGGGGAGAGGGATCGGAGCAGTCGGGACAGGGAGCAGAGGGGTTTAGATGGGTTGGGAGTTCTGGGGGGGGGGCTGTCAGGGGGTGGGGAGTGGTTGGATGGGGCGTGGGAGTCCCAGGGGTCTGTCTGGGGGTGGGGGTGTGGATAAAGGTTGGGGCAGTCAGGGGACAAGAGGCAGGGAGGCTTAGATAGTCCTGGGGGGCAGTTAGGGGCAGGGGTCCCAGGAGGGGGTAGTCAGGGGACAAGGAACGGGGGGAGGGTTGGGAGGTCAGGGGGGGCGGGAAGTGGGAGGGGCAGGGGCGGGGCTAGGGCGGGGCTTCTCCCGTCCTCTTTTTTGCTCGCTGAAATATGGTAACCCTAGGCTAGCAGGGGGCTGCAGGTTGGGAGTGAGGGGCACTGGCAGAGCTGTATGGGGAGTCTATGGCTGTGGCAAATCCATCAGCAAAGGGTGGCAAGCAGTGGCATGTCTGAATGCATGACTGCTGCAATGCACCAGAGCCAGATTCTGATCTTGGTTATGTCAGTATAAAACTAGAGCAACTCCATTTACTGCAGTAAAGTTGTTCTGGATTTATGGTGGTGTAAAAGAGAAAAAAATCTGACCCCCAATAGCTTACGCTCAGAGGCCCAGCTCTTGGAGTGCCAAAGTAGCCAATGCTAAGCAACAAGGTCCAGAGCAGCCTGCACAAAAAAGAAAACAGATACTGCAGCTTGCTAGCTAGAGATCCCTTGATTGCCATAAGAGATCAACGTAGAGGCAGGAACCAGCACAGTCAGGCCTTACATCACAGGATTGCAGAGAGCAAAGGGACCTACTGTGGAACAACACAGATTGTACAGGAGGGTTTTCACTCCAAACATCAAAAAGAAACTGACCAGGCCAAATAAATGAGGGTTTCTTGAGACAGTAGCTTTTTTTTATTGTAAATGTTGCTCTCTCCTGCCAGTGCTGAGCACTGTACCAGCCACAGGGAGCCTGGGAGAAGCTGTCCTCTTTGAGGAACAGGAAACAGGGCTTCCACTGAAGCAATCAGTCAGCCTGCAGTGACTGAATTTTAGAGTGGATTAAGTATGCAGCTGTACAAACATATTGGAAAGTTTATTCTCAAGAAACAGCAAATGTGTCTGACCTGGCCTCCCCGGGGAGATTGGGTTGTTGCCTTTTTTTTTTTTTTAAAAGTAAATACAATGTCAAATGTGCAGCATCCCCCTCTTCTTCATGTTACTCCAGGGCTTTTTCAGGAAGGCTGTGATGTCACTACTTCTGCAAGCTGCCGCTGCACACACCGGGAACCGGAGCTGTCGGAGAAGCCAGTGAAAGTAAGTCAGTGTCGTGCATGGTGCAAATGGCAGCAGGAAGCAGAAAGAGTCTGAAAAGAGGAAAAACTAGGGCATGCCTTCTTCATCAGCATTCCGACGGGAGAGGGAAACCAGTCGTTTGGATACTGGGCAAAAACATTGACAATTTCATGAAAAACCACCAAGTTGTTTCCGTTTCATGAGGTTCAAAATTGAACCGCTTTTCCTATCAATTTTCACAGAATATTTTTAAAAATCTTGAATTTTCAAAATTTCAATTTCCCCCTTTTCCCACAGATTGAAAGAAAGTAAATGATGTCTTAGGCAGAGTTGGATTAAGGCTCTCCACCCCTTTCACCTGTGGTCCCATCCCTGTTCTGTCCCTTCTCCCCCACCCCCATAGCCCTGCACCTGTTCCACCCAAAGTCCCATCCCCCCCACCCCCATGGCCCTGCACCTGTTCCACCCAAAGTCCCATCCCATTCTGCCCCCCAATGTGGCCCTGAAACTCATTTGCTCCTTTCTGCCCCCCAAGACCACCACAGCCCTGGGCCACAGTGGCTCTTAAAATCGACTTCTGTACTCCTCCCCGACGAGGGGAGTAGTGCTAAAATTGACCTTGCTGGGTCGAATTTGGGGTAGTGGGGATGCAAATCGACGGTCTTGGCCTCCAGGAGCTATCCCAGAGTGCTCCATTGTGACCGCTCTGGACAGCACTTTGAACTCCGATGCACTAGCCAGGTACATAGGAAAAGCCCTGGGAACTTTTGAATTTCATTTCCTGTTTGGTCAGCACAGTGAACTCAGCAGCACTCAGCAGCCCAGGTGACCGTGCAATCCCCCCAGAATTACAAACGAGCTCCAGCATGGACCGAAAGGGAGACACTGGATCTGATTGCTGTATGGGGAGAAGCATCTGTGCAGGCCGAACTCCGATCAAAAAGAAGAAATGCAAATATATTTGCCAAAATCTCAAAGGGCATGTTGGACAGAGGCTACAACAGGGACACACAGCAGTGCCACGTGAAAGTTAAGGAGCTCAGGCAAGCCTACCAAAAGACAAAGGAGGCAAACGGTCACTCCAGGTCAGAGCTCCATATATGCCACTTCTATGATCAGCTGCATGGCATTCTAGGGGGGGACCCTACCACTATCCCACCACTGTCCGTGGACACCTGCAAGGGGGGAGTCTCACGCAACAGGGAGGAGGATTTTGTGGAGGAGGAGAATGTGCAGCAGGCAAGTGGTGAATCCATTCTCCCCAGCAGCCAGGACCTTTTCATCACCCTGGAGCCAATACCCTCCCAAGGCGGGATCCCCAAACCCTGAAGCTGGAGAAGGCACCTCTGCTGAGTGCACATTTGTAACTACAGTACAGGGTTTAAAAGCAATAGTGTTTAATGTTTAATTTGCCCTGAAGACTTGGGATGCATTCACGGCCAGTACAGCTACTGGAAAAGTCTGTTCACATGTCTGGGGATGGAGAGGGAATCCTCCAGGGACATCTCCATGAAGCTCTCCTGGAGGTACTCTGAAAGCCTTTGCAGAAGGTTTCTGGAGAGGGCTGTCTTATTTCATCCTCCACGGTAGGACACTTTACCACGCCAATCCAGTAGCAAGTAGTCTGGAAGCACTGCAGCACAAAGCATGGCAGCGAATGGTCCTGGGTTTTGGTCGCATTCAAGCAACATTCAGTCTATATATTTCTGTGTTAGCCTCAATAGAGTGATATCATTCATGGTCACCTGGTTGAAATAGGGAATTTTTGTAAGGGAACAGTAAAAGGACCCCCTTCATGCTGGGCTGTTTGCACTTGGCTAAAAGGGATCATCCCAGAGAATAGCCACATGGTGGGGTGGGGGTAGGTGTGTGCTGCACATCTACCCAAAAACCACAGTCCCTCCTTTTAAATGTGAAACCCAACCCATTGCTTGCTCTGGGAAAGGAGGGCGCTGCAGTTTGAAAACATTCCCACATTATGAAGGCGTAAGAAGCCAACCCTGCGTACCAAAAGGCTTACCATGGCTGCCTGGAAACTGAATTCTGTTGCCCAGCCGTGTGTGATGTGTAACCATACTGGCAGGCGCTCAATATAAAAGGCAAAATGCAACCTTGTACCTAAAGCACATGTGCTGTCTGCTGTGAATTGCTTAATTCACTGTGAAAGAGTCTCCCTTTTGTTCTCAGAAATATATCATCTTAAATTTTACTCTCCCTTTTTATCTCCCTCCAGTTGCAAATGTTTCTACGCTCCCCCTATCATCTCCGTCCCTGAGGTTATCATAAATTAGAAGACGAAAAAAACCACACTCCCGAGGACATGTTTTCCGAGCTCATGCAGTCCTCCCACACTGATGGGGCACAGCTTAATGCATGGAGGCATTCAGTGGCAGAGGCCAGGAAAGAATTAAGTGAGCGGAGGCAGGACATGATGCTGAGGCTAATGGGGGAGCAAACTGACATGATGAAGCGTTTGTTGGGGGAAGCAAACGGACATGGTGAAGGGTCTGTTGGAGCTGCAGGAAAGCCAACAAGAGCACAGACTCCCACTGCATCCACTGTATAACCGCCTACCCTCCTCCCCATGTTCCAGATCAGCCTCACCCAGATGCCCAAGAACGCGTTGGGGGGGTGATGGGAGGAGGCTGCAGGCACCCAGACACTCCACTCCAGAGGATGGCCCAAGCAACAGTTTGATTTTTAGTGTGGCTACAATAAACAATGTGGCCTTATCCTTCCCTCCTCCCCCACCCCACCCGGGCTATTGTCCGTTATCTCATTTTTTTTAATTAATAAAGAAAGAATGCATGGTTTCAAAACAATAGTTACTTTATTTCGAAGGGGGAAGGGTAGCTGGCTTACAGAGAATTAAAATCAACAAAGGGGGCGGGTTTGCATCAAGGAGAAACACACACAATGAAGCCTGGCCAGTCATGAAACTGGTTTTCAAGGCCTCTCTGATGCGCAGCACGCCTTGCTGTGCTTTTCTAATCTAATCTAATCTAATGTCTGGCTGCTCAAAATCGGACACCAGGCGATTTGCCTCATCCTCCCACCTCCCATAAACATCTCCCCCTTACTCTCACAAATATTATGGAGCACACAGCAAGCAGCAACAACAACGTTGGTTGTGCTGAGGTCTGATCTACTCAGCAAACAGGGCCAGTGAGCTTTTAAACGTCCAAAGGCACATTCTACCACCATTCTGCACTTGCTCAGCCTATAGTTGAACTGCTCCTTACTACTGTCCAGGCTGCCTGTGTATGGCTTCATGAGCCATGGCATTAAGGGATAGGCTGGGTCCCCAAGGATAACTATAGGCATGTCAACATCCCCAACAGTTATTTTCTGGTCTGGGAAGTAAGTCCCTTCTTGCAGCTGCTCGAACAGCAGCGACATTCCTAAATATGCGAGCGTCATTCACCTTTCCTGGCCATCCCATGTTGATGTCAGTGAAACGTACCTTGTGATCCGCCAGTGCTTGCAGCACCATTGAGAAGTAGCCCTTGCGGTTCACGTACTGGTTGGCAAGGTGGTCCGGTGCCAAGATGGGGATATGCGTTCCATCAATCATCCCACCACAGTTAGGAAACCCCATTGCAGCAAAGCCATTCAGTATGACCAGCACATTTCTCAGAGTCACTACCCTTGATAACAGAATGTCAATGATTGCATTGGCTACTTGGATCACAGCAGCCCCCACAGGAGACTTGCCCATTCCAAAAACTGATTCCCGACTGACCGGTAGCAGTCAGGCATTGCAAGCTTCCACAGGGCTATCGCCACTCGCTTCTCAACTGTCAGGGCAGCTCTCATCTTGGTATTCCTGTGTATCAGGGTGGGGGAAAGCAACTCACAGAGTTCCAGGAAAGTGGCCTTACGCATGCAAAAGTTTCGCAGCCACTGTGAATCATCCCATACCTGCAACACTATGCAGTCCCATCAGTCTGGGCTTGCTTGCCTGGCCCAGAATTGGTGTTCCATTGTATCAACCAGCCCCACTGCCGCCATGATATCCCAATTGCCACAGCCCGTGCTTTCAGGAACGTCTGTGTCCACATCCTCATCAAAATCCTCCTTGTGCTGGCGTCTCTTAGCCCGGTTCTGCATATACTCCAGGATAATGCGCAAGGTGTTTACAATGCTCACAACAGTAGTGGTGACGGTGAGCTGAGTGGGCTCCATGCTTGCCATGGTATGGCGTCTGCACGGGTAACCCAGGAAAAAAGGCGCAAAACGATTGTCTGCCGTCGCTTTCACGGAGGGAGGGGCGACTGATGACATGCATCCAAAATCACCCGCGACAATGTTTTTGCCCCATCAGGCATTGGGAGCTTAACTGAGAATTCCAATGGGCAGCGGAGACTGCTGGAACTGTGGGATAGCTACCCACAGTGCACCGCTCCGTAAGTCGATGCTAGCCACGATAGTGAGGACGCACTCCGCCGACTTAATGCGCTTAGTGGGGACATATGCAATCAACTGTATAAAATCGATTTCTAAAAATCGACTTCTATAAAATTGACCTAATTTCATAGTGTAGACATACCCTTTGTTACCTCTTTCCTGCTGTTCTCCAGTCCCCCCTGCTGGCGACTCCTAGCTCCCAGCACTGGCTTCTAGTGCTGATTTCAGCTTTGCCTTCACTGGAACAAGCCAAGAGCACAGTGCACAGCTCTGCTTCTTTTCCTCCTGCAACGTGTGGTCTGTTCTCCAGGCACTGCCTCCCCAGAGCTCAGTTATAGATGCCCTTGCAAACGACTTCCCTCGCTGACTCAGTACCAAGGGCTGTGGAAACGGTGCCCAACTTGCTGCTGAGCAGATGGTTGCGTCAGCTTCAAGTCTTCCCATTGCATGCCATGTCAGCTGGCAAGCCACATTCAGCAGCAAGGCAGGGCTGGGTGGAGCGGCTCTTACTAAGTGAGAATTACTCACAATGAGGGAACTCCCCCGTGAGCAGCTAACCCCAAGCTGGGGGAGTAGATCAGAGTGAACAGGCATGTATGGCAACAGCTGCATTGCCCTCTGAGCAACAACAGGGTCTCCAATTCATGCATGCTCCTAGGCAGGTGCCCTTGAGGGGGGGAAATGGGTAAAGGGGACCCCTTCTCCCCTCCCCCTCCCAGAGCATGTTTGCAGATGGCAAGTGTAATTTGGTTGCTAGTGCTCTGGAAGTGCTGGGAGTAGGGGGAGGGGGGACCAGTCTGGCCAGCACTAACTGGCCAAGGGGGGATGTGTTGAGGCACTAGCATGAGCGCTGGGGAGAGCGCTGTAGAATAGCTAAAGCAACTGCTGTAGGCACCCCCAGCAGTCCTGCCACATGACACTTGTTGTGCCTTCTGCAGGCATAATGCTCCCCACATTGGCATGGTGCTGGTTCACAGAGACCACCGATGTGAAAGCTGGAAGGAATCCATTGGTTCATCTAGCCCCCTGCCACAGCAGCCCTACCCCCTCAAAAGTAACCTTTAGGGTCTGGCTTTAACTGAAAGGTTTCCGTTGTCCTGAGTTCTGGCAGCAAGACAGATTTGATTAGCGCCTGGGGCAGCAGAGTCAGTAGTTAGAAATTCAAGGCCCTACAGAGACTGCTGTGAAACCAGCTGTGCTTCCAGCTTCAGCCCATCTCCCAAAGGGTCTGATGGTTCCATTTCGAGACAGGTGAAACAATCATGGCCATCGAGCCAAGGAAGTTCATCTGTTTCTGGTCACTAACAAACACGCTGGCTCTTGCTGCTGCTTGTGCTTGGCTGTATCGGTGCTGGTTTCCCCCAGGCAAAGGGGCATCAGAGGCTCTGAGCGAGTGGATGGCTCAGACTGTTCTCCTGCTCAGTGTGGGGGAGCTAATTGGAGATTGGTTTAATCCATTTGCAGCCTTTGAAGTGAACAAGCAGATGTCTGAAGTGGCTCCCTTTAATCTTTACACAGCTGCTCTGGGTCACCCTCCCATCAGCCAATGCCTCCACCAGTGCCTGCTGTGGTTGGGCTGCGAGTTCAGACAGCCTGCAGCCAGTTCCCCCTCAGACCTGGTGATGGTCTGAGTCCCTAACAGGCCTTCTTAGAAATCACCCAGAAGGGAAGAGAAATGCAAACTCCCCCCACCCCAAAATAGGGTGGTATATGGCATCACCCGCCATCCCTCTCTAGGAGCCCCCCTGCAAGTCTGGGCAGGTGGGGGCAAAGCAGTGACATGTCTGGGCAGATGCAGGAATCTTCATGGCCCCATCTCTCTTCCCCGCAGTCCTATATTGCAGGGCAATATAATGTGTTACTGTCAGCTCCACTTACACACATTCTCCCCATGCTCTGAAATGCCTTCAGGGGGCAATTTAGGTCAATTCTGGCAAGTAAGAATGGGCAGCTGGACTCCTGAGGAAGCTGTCCTGAATTGTGCCCTGACCACTGGTAGAAAGGACTTCTATGACATTCTGCCAAGAGCGCCCTATCTCAGATTTGACTGTGGTCAGCGATAAGGTCCCCACTATTCACCAAGTCCATCCAAGCAGCCTCTGAAAGGTTCTTGAGCCTAAATAACACTATAAACCCACTCCCATCTGCAGACAAAGTGTAATACCCTAATTCCACTAATAGCTGCTGACTGCAATATGGTTCATGAGTCTTATATAAGCAGAGGGAGAGAGCAGGTCCACGTTCTTGGCCAGACTGATCCCTGGTGTAACTCCACTAGAGTCGCATTGCTTCTGTCTGTGTGAAACTGCCAAGGGACAGACTGGAGATGCAGGGGACTACAGTTACTTTAGTCACGCTCCACCCACAACCCTTGACTCCTCCCCCATAGCATCAGAGTAGATATTTCTGCTAAAATGACCAGCTGTGAAATAGTTAATAATGTTGATTTTAATTTATCAACATATGACTTCCTCGTGAACACCCCACCTTCAGCTCTCCAGATTAAATGGTGACACCCCGCCCACACCCCCACATAAACCCAACTCACTGGGCTTTCAGTGGAGGATCCAAATGGCCATTCTTGTGGGCTCAAACTGATCCACGGGCCTCTCTCTCTGTTCTGTCGAAGTGGCTCAGAGCAGATTACTGCTGCCCACAGATGAGAGAAGAGATCCCAGGATGTTGCCGTTCAGTGGTTGGCCCACAGAAAGGAGACGGGATCTACTGCAGCTTTCAGCTCGAGTGATAACAGTTTGGAATGGAAGAAACAGGCTTCTAGCCCTAGCTCCACAGAGTTATGTGTCTGATTTATGTGGTAACTGTGTCCATTGTCTTTACAGTACATGGGTGAGTTACAAGCAGGAAGTACTTTACTCGCCATCTTTAGCTCAGCCGAGTGGATGGAGCTATAGGAAGAGCTAACAGGAAACACTTACCAGGAGCCCCTCTAGATTTGATCAGCCTGAGACTGAACAGTCATTTCAGACCTGCAAGAATAAAACAAACAATAAGTGGCAGGACAGCAATTCGCATCAGCGGGAAGAGTAGAAAAAATACCCTGGGAAAGAATTTTGCTGGACAGCCCTAGAGGAGAACTCCACTGAGCACACTTTGATTAGCTGAGAGTATTGTTTCCAGCTCCTAAGGGGGAGATTTTATTTGATATTTTGACCTAGTTCTTACTGAGTCTCAGAGCCATGACTTTAACACCAGTGCCTCAATTCTGACCATAGTGGCGTAACTCTGGATTTACACCAGTGTAACTGACCACAGTGTGCTGACTCTGCATTTACACTGCTGCAACAGATCAGAAGCAAGCCCTGCTAGTGCACATACCTGCAAACAGCCAGCCATTATGGCTCAGATTTTCAAAACCAGTAATTGCATGTGGATGCTCAATTCCTGTTAATTTTAGTGCTAACTGGGTGTCCAAATATTCTAGGTTGCCTTGTAAGTCTGAGTCCGTATCTCCAACCGTAGCTTACCCCCTGCCTGGACATTAGCACTTATTTCAGTGCTGGTCAGAACATCAGGGCTATCCCCTGCTCTGTTTGGGGAGCACTGCAAGATCTCTGATTTAAGTGCCACTAGGCCTAGGTGGAAGGGACTCAGAGTTCCTTGCTCTCAGTCCCTGTGGGATGGAATATTTGCATTTACTGTCTGTAACTCCTGTTTACTATGTCCTTAAGGCAAACAGCCCAAGTTCCCAGCACTTCTGGCTATTCCCTACCCCCATCCAGTCAATCCTAAGCATGTCCCTGTGCTCAGTCCCAGCCTTGTGCCCGGGGACTCATGTCCAAATCATACTTTGGAAGAGTGGATCCCAGAAGGATGCCTTCCCATGAGGTGACTGATGTGGGTTGGTGTTATTAACCAGGCCTCAGTACCCGTGCAGTGTGCCCAGCATCCCACATCCTTTCCTCACCTTGTAGCTACTGGGATATGTAACGCTCAGGAAATAGGCTGTATTAATAAACCAGCGGGTAGGTGTTTCACATGTTTCAGGGGGGTTATTTCAGCAATTGAAATTGCCTTCCACTGAAGGGCTGGGGGACAGATCTGACCCCTTCCACTCAGAACTGAGGGGCACTCACTAGCTTGCCAGGTGATGACAGCATTCCATGCTTCTAAACATGAGATCTTGGTCTGAGTCTACCTTCCTTCTTGTTCAGCAGGCTTGCAGGATCAGGAGGACAGAGATGGGGACTCTTGATAATTAACAGCAACCCACTGGGGGTTTTAGTAGTAGTAGCCCATTCAGCCCTCTTCAGTTGTAAGGATCCTACAACACAGGATCATGTCAGGGATTTATAGTGTCTGTAGGTGCAGGGGGAGATAAAGGTAGAATCTCAAAATTATGCTGAGTGAAACAGAAGGTGAACGCTGGCTATAGGTGTGTCTTTCAACTCTTAGGCCCTGCCTACACTAGGTCTCAAACGGGGACGGGGCATACCCTTGTGGCTAAAACACAGGCCAGGGAGTCAGGAATGCTGGGTTCTAGTCCCATCCTGCCTGTGACTTTAGGCAAGTCATGTAATCTCTCTGGGATCAATTTCCTTAATTGTAAAATAGGGAAAATTCTATTTCAGAGGGGAACGTGAGACTTGATTTATTAATGTTTGTAAAGAACTTGGACACCAGTGGAGGAAGGTGCTAGAGAAGTGTATAGTGCTATTTAAATAGACTTTACTGAACCATTTTAACAAGCAATTTAAATATAACTGCAGCTAAAATTATTTAAAAACATGGATGAGGCCAATGTGGTTCAGTACTATTTAGAAAAGCTGGACAAGCACAAGTACATGCGCTGCAGCCGAAGGTGCTAAAGGAGTTGGCGGATGTGACTGCAGAGCCATTGGCCACTATCTTTGAAAACTCATGGAGATCGGGGGAGGTCCCAGATGATTGGAAAAAAGGCTAATGTAGTGCCCATCTTTAAAAAAGGGAAGAAGGAGGATCTGGGGAACTACAGGCCAGTCAGCCTCACCTTAGTCCCTGGAAAAATCATGGAGCAGGTCCTCAAGGAATCAATTTTGAAGCACTTAGAGGAGAGGAAAGTGATCAGGAACAGTCAGCATGGATTCACCAAGGGCAAGTCATGCGTGACTAACCTAATTGCCTTCTATGATTAAATGACTGGGTCTGTGGATGAGGGGAAAGCAGTAGACGTGTTATTCCTTGACTTTAGCAAAGCTTTTGATATGGTCTCCCACAGTATTCTTGCCAGCAAGTTAAAGAAGTATGGGCTGGATGAATGGATAAGGTGGATAGAAAACTAGCTAGATCATCGTGCTCAATGGGTAGTGATCAATGGCTCTATGTCTAGTTGGCAGCCGGTATCAAGCGGAGTGCCCCAAGGGTCGGTCCTGGGGCCGGCTTTGTTCAATATCTTCATTAATGATCTGAAGGATGGCGTGGATTGCACCCTCAGCAAGTCTTCAGATAACACTAAACTGAGAGGAGTGGTAGATACGCTGGAGGGTAGGGATAGGATACAGAGAGACCTAGACAAATTAGAGGATTGGGCCAAAAGAAACCCGATGAGGTTCAACTAGGACAAGTGCAGAGTCCAGCACTTAGGATGGAAGAATCCCATGCACTGCTACAGACTAGGGACTGAGTGGCGAGGCAGCAGTTCTGCAGAAAAGGACTTAGAGGTTACAGTGGATGAGAAGCTGGATATGAGTCAACAGTGTGCCCTTGTTGCCAAGAAGGCTAATGGCACTTTGGGCTGTATAAGTAGGGGCATTGCCAGCAGATCGAGGGACGTGATCATTCCTCTCTATTCGGCATTGGTGAGGCCTCATCTGGAGTACTGTGTCCAGCTTTGGGCCCCACACTACAAGAAGGATGTGGAAAAATTGGAAAGAGTCCAGCGAAGGGCAACAAAAATTACTAGGGGGCTGGAGCACATGATTTATGAGGAGAGGCTGAGGGAACTGGGATTATTTAGTCTGCAGAAAAGAAGAATGAGGGGGGATTTGATAGCTGCTTTCAACTACCTGAAAGGGGGTTTCAAAGAGGATGGATCTAGACTGTTCTCAGTGGTACCAGATGACAGAACAAGGAGTAATGGTCTCAAGTTTCAGTGGTGGAGGTTTAGGTCGGGTATTAGGAAAAACTTTTTCACTAGGAGGGTGATGAAGCACCTGAATGGGTTACCTAGGGAAGTGGTTGAATCTCCTTTCTTAGAGGTTTTTAAGGTCAGGCTTGACAAAGCCCTGGCTGGGATGATTTAGTTGGGAATTGGTCCTGCTTTGAGCAGGGGGTTGGTCTAGATGACCTCCTGAGGTCCCTTCCAACCCTGATAGTCTATGATTCTAAATCCTATTATAAACCATTTTAGATACTGTGAGCTAGCACAATCGGGGTCTAAAATGGCTTCGAGTAGCAGAATTTGACTCCATCCACCTTGCAGAGCCAAACCACAGCTAAGCCATTTTAGTTGGCATCATACATGTATATATACACTATATGCATACTCTCTATGTTACAAAATACACAGTATACACATTTTACATTATATGTATGTTCACATGTACATACACATACTTATTTATATCTACTTGTACTCTAACCTTACATGGGCATAACCCCCACTGATGTCAAAGAAAGATGCACCTGTGTTAAAGCAGGTGGAATTGGGCCCAGGGTTTTATATACAGTATGTGTACACAGACACAAACACATGCACAATTTCATGCAAAAGAAGAGCACTAATTCAACATTTAATTTGAGAAATCATGCTCTTAAAAATCATGAAATGCTAAAAGTTTTTTATTATTAAGAGCAAAGAGCAAACTATCCCACTGTGTAGGAAAGATAGGAAGTATGGCAAGAGATCTTCAGTGATATAAAACTCTTTTTTGAGTCCTACAAAAAGTGGAGACTTGGTCAAATTACGAAGGATGAATATAAACAAATAACACAAGTATATAGGGAGAAAATTAGAAAAGCCAAGGCACAAAATGAGATCAAACTAGCTAGGGACATAAAAGGAAACAAAAAAACATTCTACAAATACATTAGAAGCAAGAGGAAGACCAACGACAGGGTAGGCCCGTTACTCAATGCGGGGGAAAGACAATAACAGAAAATGTGGAAATGGCAGTGGTGCTTAATGACCTCTTTGTTTCAGTTTTCACTAAGAAGGTTGGTGGTGACTGGACGTCTAACATAGTGAATGACAGTGAAAATGAGGTAGGATCAGAGTCTAAAATAGGGAAAGAACAAGCCAAAAATTATTTAGACAAGTTACATGTCTTAAAATCACCAGGGCCTGATGAAATGCATCCTAAAATACTCAAGGAGCTGACTGACGAGATATCTGAGCCATTAGCAATTATCTTTGAAAAGTCATGGAAGACGGGAGACATTCCAGAAGACTGGAAAAGGGCAAATATAGTGCCCATCTATAAAAAGGGAAATAAGGACAACCCGGGGAATTACAGACCAGTCAGTTTAACTTCTGTACATGGAAAGATAATGGAGAAAATCATTAAGCAATCAATTTGCAAACACCTAGAAGATGTCGAGGCCAGGGAGACCATATGGAACTTCAGCTTCTTCATGAACTTGTTGAGGTTCCACAGGTCTACGATGGGTCTGAGATTCCTGTTGGCCTTGGGGATCAGGAAGTAGAGTGAGTAGACCCCCTTGCCTCTTAACTCCAAAGGAGCCTCCTCCACAGCTCCCACCTTTAGAAGCCACTGTACCTCCTGGGCTAGAAGCCGCTCATGAGAAGGGTCCCTGAAGAGGAAATGGGAGTGAGAATAGGAAGGAGGGGAGGAAATGAACTGCAGGGTATATCCCACTTCTACCATGCAGAGTACCCAGCAATCCAAAGTGATGTTGATCCACACACGGTAAAAATGGGACAAACAGTCCACAAACGTAGGGGTAAGATCCAGCCTTGTTCTGGTGTGCCATCTTCGGGTGCACCCTCATAATGGCTGCTTAGACCCCGCCGGTTGTTTTGCGGGCGCAGACACGGATGTTGAAGGGGCGTGAGGTGTAGGTCTCCTCCTAAAACCCTTGTTTCTCTGCTGACTGAAATCCTGCCTCTGCTGTTGAGGTTGGTGGAATGGGCCCATAGGTTGGGGCTTATAAATGTTTATACAATGTTATAGTGTTTACGAACCGGGACTGGCACGTGAAGTCCTAACGACTTTAGAGTGGCCCTGGAATCCTTCAGACTATGTAGGCGGGCATCTGTCTGGTCTGAAAAGAGGGAAGTTTCCTCAAACAGCAGGTCCTGAATTGTTTCCTGGACCTCTGAGGGAGTCCAGAGGGCTGGAGCCAAGAGCTCCATCTCCTCACTATGGCTGTGGCCTGGAGGGATGCCTTGGATCCAGCCTTATCTTCCTCCATCGAAGCCGCAAACTCAGATCTGGACTCTGTTGATGAGAGTTCCTTGAACTTTAACATGGCAGACCATGAATTAAAATCATAACTTAGGAGGGCCTGGTGGTTTGAGATTCTCAGTTGGAGGCTCTGCGTAGAGCAGACTTTTCTCCCCAACAGGTCCAGTTTCCTGGAGTCCTTTGCCTTAGGAGAATCCTTGCTGTCCCTCTCTCTCCCGCTAATTGGCAACAACCACAACTAGGGAACCCGGCGGGGGATGGGTATAAAGTACTCATACCCCTTCGGGGCACAAAGTACTTTCATTCCACCTGCAAAGCCTTGATGGGTTGTAGAATGGCCTCGTTTAAAGGTAGGGCCACTCTAGCTGGACCTGAGTGTGCCAGTATGTCTACCCGGGCCAGGGCTGACTCCTAACTCTTCTGCTTGTACATTCAGGCTTTGAGCCACCCGACGCAAGAGCTCCTGATGGGCGTTGTAATAACCTTGTGCGGGTGCTATGAACATGCCCGCCACTTCTTCATCAGGGGAAGACAATGAGGAGGCTTGTACTGTTATCTGGGCTTTCACGTCTTCCGTTGCTAGTCAGTCCCCTGCGGGGGTATCCTGGGTCTCATCCACTTCTGCAGCCGGAACTGAACCCCTCTCTGAAGGGGAAGTTGGCGGTACTCTTGCCTCCAAGGGTGCCGAGTGGGACTGACCCGTGTGGGAGGCTCGGTAGGATTATGCTGCCCACGGAGTCCACATTGGCCACTGTAGTGGCCTCTGCTACTGGACAGGTGGCTATGTTGGCTGGTTCAACCCCTAGGTCACCGGCACAGGATGCCTACAGTCTGGCTCGATGTCTGTTCCATTGCAAGGTATAGGACCTTGCCATCGACTTGGAGCTCGAGGACCCACTTCTGGGTGACCATGGAGGTGCCTTACCCACCCGGGCCATGGTATCGCGAGAGGAGTGGTGCCTCGATGATGATTTGCTCTGGGAATGTGACTGGTCCCTCAATGTGGGATGGTGCCGGGGTAGTGACCAGTGTTAGGATTCCAATCGGTGCTGTGATTGCGAGAGGTGCCGGACTGTGATCAGCGAGGAGTGGAGCCTCTAGAAGATGAGTGAGATACCAGGCAGTGTCTCGCCAACATTGAAGGCTTGCCAAAGACAGGCACTAGCATCCATGGGACAGTTCTTGTGATGGGCCTTGGCTCGGAGAAGGTGCTGGAAGGGACTGAAAGCCTTTCGCTGCCTCATATGCCTCTGGCGTAGTTGGCATGGCCAGGACTGAGTCATGTCTTTGGCTCACCCTAGGCGGGGAGTCCATGCTCACCGGACTCAATGGGTCCCTTCCTGGGGCCAGAGTCAATGGCGCAGGCTGGTCGCCGCCAGTGTGAGAGTAGCCCAGCACTGGTCTCACTCTGTCTGCAGCTTTTCTCAAAGAGGATCGTCCCCAATCCCACTTCTTTGTCCTTTTGTTCGGCACTGTTGGCGATGGGCATGAGTATTTGCTTGCAGAGCAAGAGAACAAGAGCATTCCAGCAACTGTCACAGACTGAAAGAAGGAACTGAGGAGGCAGTTGTTTTAATTGTCATATTTGAATTCAGCACATCAAAATACATAATAAATAGCACATTTTATCTCTGAAGCAGACGACTTTTCAAAAATTGTAGACCAGTGTAATGTGATAAATAACAGTCAGCATGGATTTGTCAAGAACAAATCATGTCAAACAACCTGATAGCTTTCTTTGACAGGGTAACAAGCCTTGTGGATGGGGGAAGCGGTAGATGTGGTATATCTTGACTTTAGTAAGGCTTTTGGTATGGTCTCGCATGCCCTTCTCATAAACAAACTAGGGAAATGCAACCTAGATGGAGCTACTATAAGGTGGGTGCATAACTGGTTGGAAAATCGTTCCCAGAGAGTAGTTTATCAGTGGTTCACAGTCATGCTGGAAGGGCATAATGAGTGGGGTCCCGCATGGATCAGTTCTGGGTCCAGTTCTGTTCAATATCTTCATCAATGATTTAGATAATGGCATAGAGAGTACACTTACAAAGTTTGCAGAGGATACCAAGCTGGGAGTGGTTGCAAGTGCTTTGGAGGATAGGATTAAAATTCAAAATGATCTGGACAAACTGGAGAAATGGTCTGAGGTAAATAGGATGAAATTCAATAAGGACGAATGCAAAGTACTCCACTTAGAAAGGAACAATCGGTTGCACACATACAAATTGGGAAATGACTGCCTAGGAAGAAGTACTGCGGAAAGGGAACTGGGGGTCATAGTGGATCACAAGCTAAATATGAGGCAACAGTGTAACGGTGTTGCAAAAAAAACAAACATCATTCTGGGATGTATTAGCAGGAGTATTGTAAGCAAGACAAGAGAAGTAATTCTTCCGCTCTACTCCGCGCTGATTAGGCCTCAACTCGAGTATTGTGTCCAGTTCTGGGCGCCACATTTCAGGAAAGATGTGAACAAATTGGAGAAATTCCAGAGAAGAGCAACAAAAATGATTAAAGGTCTAGAAAACATGACCTATGAGGGAAGATTGAAAAAACTGGGTTTGTTTAGTCTGGAGAAGAGAAGACTGAGAGGGGCCATGATAACAGTTTTCAAGTACATTAAAAGTTGTTACAAGGAGGAGGGAGAAAAATTGTTCTTCTTAACCTCTGAGGATGGGACAAGAAGCAATAGACTTAAATTGCAGCAAGGGCAGTTTAGGTTGGACATTAGGAAAAACTTCCTAGGCAATTTATTCCAGTGCTTAATGACAGCTAGGGAAGTTGTGAAATCTCCATCATTGTCCAACCTGCTCTTAAAAATCCCCAAACACCTGTCAGTGATGGTCTAGATAATACTTAGTCCTGCCATGAGTGCAGGGGACTGGACTAGATGACCTCTCGAGGTCCCTTCCAGTTCTATGATTCTAAGTTAAGACTGAATGCTCCTATATGTATATACATTAACAATGAGCTGTAAAAAAAACCATGCACCTTTTATGGTTTCATAATACACTAACCAGGCCTCAACTTTTTTTTTTTTTTTTTAATTCTCCCCTAAACTCCTTTTTAAAAAAACCATTAGAAATATCTGCTCTTTACTTCCCTGATTTCCTGGAAATCCAGTTAGACAATCATATGGCAATAGGCTGAAACCTGAGTTGTAGCTTTCACAACCCTCATTAGACAGGTTGGGATGTTGAGCCTCAGGTCAATATTTTAAGGGGTAGGAAAACTGCAGATGAGGTTTGACCCTCTTGAGATGTCATTATCCATCTTCAGTTCTCCATCTTTATTATTATTTGGTTTCAGTTGCGATTCCACCATGTCTCTATGAAGGCACACAGCCACATTTATTTTTCTTTTTCAGTTTGTCTTAAAAGTATAGTCCCTCTTTATACCATGGTAGAAAAGAATCCATACAATATTGTGCAGCATATCTAATACAGAACACAGACTACTGTAGAATTTGACACAACACATACACCATGGTGTACTACTATGTAATACAGACTCTATGCCAGAGTTAGACCTCAGCTACACTGCTGTAAATCCAGAGTCAGTTTGTTGGAGTGGCTCTAGCTTTACACTGGCATTACTAAGGGCTGGTCTATACTACCACTTAAGTCGATGTAACTTATATCGCTCAGGGGTGTGAAAAATACACCCCCCAGAACGATGCAAGGTACATTGTTTTAAACGCTGTCCACACTGGCGCTATGTCAGCGAGAGACACCCTCCCACCAAGATAGCTTCCATCTCACACAGAGGTGGAATAATTATGCCAATGGGAGAACGCTCTCCCATTGGCATAGCAGGTCTTCACCAGACGCGGTGCAGCTGCACTGATGTAGCGCGGTAGTGTTGACTTGCCCTGAGAAAGAAGAACTTGTTTTTTTAAAGAAAAGCCAGTCAGCAGAATGAATGATCAGAGTCAAGTGACATGTTTCTTGGTGAAGTAACCAGCTGGGGTCATTGATAATTAGCTGTCTTCACTGTCCCAAAGGAGGTAGAAAATGGTCCCCTCCTCAAGTTTTCTATCCCAGCCTTAGCAGGTATTGGCAAAAACTATGCTAGAAGCTCATCCCACTTGGAGTAGGCCATCCAATATGGCCTTAGGTGTCCTCCCTAACCATGAAGAAAATACATTATATGCTGTACATATGGGACGTATGACAGATTGCACTGTACATTCTGCCAGTGTCCAATCTTCAGGCTGTTACCCTTTCAATTGATCTCCATTTCCTCGGTTACCCACTGCTGCCTACTGTAATGCCTGTTGAGGCTGCAGCAGCATCCATGCTGCTGTGAGCTCCCTTGCAAGCAGTCATTCTTTTAGAAGCTTTGTCTCCTTTCTGCTATTCAGACAGAAAGAACTGGCCGAGCTTAGCAGAAATGGAAAATCCAGAAGAGCAAATAAAAAGCTTATCTGAAGAGCCAAAGATCACTGAGGGCATGGCTACACTTGCAGATGTAAAGCGCTGGGAGTTAAACCAGCCTTCAGAGCCCGCAGCAGGGAAAGCGCTGCCATGTGTTTACACTGTCAGCTGCAAGCGCAGTGGCATGGCCACATTAGCAGCTCTTGCAACGCCACAGAGAGCAGTGCATTGTGGTAGCTATCCCAGTGTGCAAGTGGCTGCAGCATGCTTTTCAAATGGCGGGGTGGGGAGTGTGACAAGGAGTGCATTGTGTGTACGTGGGGGGAGAGAGAGAGCGTGTTTTGGGGGAAGAGTGTGTCAGCATGCTGTCTTGTAAGTTCAGACAGCAGCAGGGGGAAACCCCAACATTAGCCCCCGCCCCCCCCCCCCCCCCCACACACACACACCTCGGCAGCAGCAGCATTCCACAGTAACGGTTTCCTTTGTCCCAGAGCAGATAAGCATGCTGGCTGTCAGAAATAGAGCTTTGAAAGGGGATATCCGCATGCCTGCAGCCGAGTTCAAAACAATGACAAGAGTGGCCACTTGACTTCAAGGGATTATGGGACATTTCCGGAGGCCAATCACAGCGCAGTAATGCAACACATCATCCACGCTGACACCTGGGTGTTTCAGCCAGTACACAAGCAAGCTCTATGCTTCTCGTGGAGGTGTATTACCAGGAGTGCTCCAGCTGCAGAGTCCAGGCGCTCTAAGTGCCTTGCCAGTGTGGACACCTCAAGAGTTAGAGCACCCGGGACTGATTTAATGAGCTCTAACTTGCAAGTGTAACCAAGGCTTGAGCCAAAAGCACACCCAGGATGAACTGTCTTTACCATTGAGCCTCACCGTGGCTCCTGGGGATTGTCTGGTGCTGTCTTCTCACACACAGCTCTGTGTTTGCTGTCTACTGCACTGCTTGTTCTGGAAGCAGGACATAGAAAAATATCTCTCTCTGTTTGATAAGATCTGAGACTGCCTTGCAGTACCAGCTCTTGATCAGGTTAACCACTGATGGAGGCTAGGACTTGAACTTCTGTCTTCCCTGCTGCTTATGAGTCCTACATCTGACACAAAGCTCCTGCAAGCCTATAAAACAGCCCTGAGGTTTCCTTCAGTTGGAAATGCCTTTATCATTTCAAAACTTTTTTATTTTAATTCAGCATTTATTTTTGGTGCTGTATGTAGTGACTGAGAACAGTGACCTTTTGGAGAGCATTACACTTCAGCAGCACAAGAGAACATAGCACTCTCATCCCTCCAACATCAAGGAGGGGTCTCTAAGGACAGGACTGTGACCAGACCCATGGAGCTATGAAAGGTAGCATTAGAGGGTTCCAGGCAAAATCATAGTCCTGTGCTCCTAGAGCACAGGGCAAGAGCCTACAGTGGCACTGGTCTCCAAAAGTGGGTGGGAGCTATGGATCTGTCCCCTCTCCTGTGCCACTTTGGCCAGCACAGCTGGTCCTACACCAGGTAAAGGGAGCATGTCACACCCTTTCAGCAGGTGCAGCAAGGACTGTGCTTACCCTCCACTCCCCAGAGCTAAGGGAAGCACTTGAACTTGTTTCCAGGAGCTCCTTTTAGGGCCATGCCACCCTCAATGCAGGGCTGTGCCCGAACGGCACAAGACAGACCAAGATGAGGGATATGGCCAAAACCAAAAATAATGAGCAGAGGAGGAAACGTTGTGGGTTCCTTTTCTTCAACATGTACAGTACAAACTTCTGTAGAGAGCTGATCGAATAACATTCCCTGGATGCATAATTCGGCAGATCTGGGCTTTTTTGTGAAGCCCTGGTGCATCATTCATCGGCATTCAACCGACATCACAAATGAATGAATGGCCATCTATGGAGCATTTATGTTGTGTCTAGTATTGGTACTGACTATCTAAGCTTCGAAATTGGCCATCCAGGTCACTCGTGGTATGACGCATCTATTCACAGTCAAAAGCGTGTATGTGCAGTTGACCACAAACATACAATGCCAAAAAGATGTATTTGATAAAGCTGGGAAACATTTTTTCTGCCAAGACGTAATTCTGACAAACAAGGCTTTTGGTCAAAAACAATTTGTGTGTGGAAAAAATTATTTTCAAACTATTCTGTTTTTTCACAGGAAAAAAAATGGAAACCCAAACCTGAAAATTTTTACTGAATGATTTTCAGATTTTGGGAACCGTACATTTTATCTGAAAATGGTTTTTGGTGTATCATTTTGGTTGAAAAATTCTCATGAGACATTCGATGAAAACAAAAAACCCTCAAAATTTCCAGTGAAAAATTACTGGCATTTTTTGACCAGCTCCAGAATTTAGACAGATCATACAAAACAGTTTCCCAGCTTTGCGAACACTAAGGGGCTGGGGTGTAGTGGAATTCTGCATCTGAAATGAGAGGTGATTTGTAAGGGGAAAGGGTAATTTGATGAAATTTGATAAAATGAATGACATGAATCAGGTAAAGCACACACATATATATGGGGAAGGCACTCTCACATCCTGGATTAGCAGAATCATGCGTCAGGGGCTTTATATAGTCCCATACCCCTATGTAGGACTGGCTTGACATGAGTAATTAAATATGGAGGAGGCCTCATATCTTGGGAGACAGGATTAGGTGGGTAAATGGATAAGCAGGCTGGAAACAGAATGTCTGAGCTTGCTAAGATAAGAGGGAGAACACCTTGGGAACCATTTACTAAGAACAAGATAACAATGGGGAAAGAGAAGTCAGGAGTGTAAAGAGTAAAGTTGAATATGGACAGCACGTGGGCAGAGCTTGCTATACAGGGATAGGTTCCTGCAAAGTAACCAAGCCAATCCCCAAAGGAATAATGCAATATATAGTGAATATAATGTATATAATGGAAGGGAGTTTCTGTATAACTTTGGATATGTGGTATAATCTGTGCCCACCCCCACATCTCAGTCTGATCAACTCAGCATAGCTTGAGGTATGCCAAATAAAGGACCCTGAGTGACGAGACCGGTGCCAAACAAAGTTCTTGGGGAACCAAGTGGACAAGGTCTCAGAGGTACCCCAACATAGTGGTGCCATGACAGATCAGATCAATTCATCTGAAGCAGGTAACACATGGTTTATTATACTTGGAGCTTTACTGTCAAGGATTGCAACCCAACAGGTTAGCAATGGCACTGGAAGGGTTTACATTTAAGAATGTTTCCAGGGCACTAAAGAAGTAAGTTAAATCTAAGGGCGCACCGTAGGGACTCCCCAGAGAGATATCAGAACAACACTGGAACCAGGTGAAAAAGGAAATCCAATGGATAGTGCTGACTCCAGTGGCTGACTGCAGGCTCAGACCAGCTGCATGGTTGGATGGCTGCAGCTGGGTGCAGTGTGATGGATGGCATTAAATGGGGGAAGAGGAAGCCCAGACTTAGTTTTAGGATTCCCACTTCAATCTACCACGTTCTGGAGTCACTGCATCCAGACAGTGAATGCTCCCTCCCTTAACACACCTCAACTACGCTAACACAGCCAGGACTCCCCTACACTCAAACTCTTGCATTTCCTCCCTCTGGATTTACTTTCTCTCTAAGGAAATCTCCATTTGGTTAGCAGGTTATACACTAGATGGGAACCCTGGACTCCGGGAGTGAACTAAGAAGAAATCACAATCCATTGCTGGGTGCTCACTGTGCTGCAGAAGGCAAAGCTAAGTGTATTTAGTCTGTTGTTCCATTCAGCACGTAACAGATGAAATTACTCCAGTGAGCTCTGTGATGTCTGTGATCCCACTGATCAGCCCAACTCACCAATCTCATCCATGATATTCCCAGGGCCTCCAGGATGAGTTGCTTTCTCCTGTTTTAAAACAAACACACAGCAAAAACAAAAGAAACATCAATACTGCAGCCTTCTGTCCAGGACAGAATTAACTTCCTCTCCCTGAAACAGCTAACCTCAGATGGGTGCTCTCTGACCTGATTCTTTATTCTGAGAGAGGCAGTAATAGGCGCATAAGATTTCATGGCCACAATTATAATACATATACTGTGATAAACAACCCACAGCACCGAGTCTCAGAGCCCAGCTCAGCTGACTCTGACTCCCAGGGCTTGGGCTGTGGGGCTAAAAAGAGCAGTTTAGACATTCAGGCTTGGGCTTCCCCTTGCCCAAATGTCTACACTGTAATTTTATAGCCCTGAAGTCTGAGCCTCGCGAGCCTGAGTCAGCTGACCCAGGCCAGCTGCAGGTCTTTTACTGCAGTGTAGACACACCCTATGGCTGCAGCAGCAGTGGGGCTAGAATTCATATCCTTCTGCTCCAAAAGCACAGACCACTACCACTTCAGCTGAAGGAAAATCTCCTTTATCTTTAGCAGTATTAGGGCTAGGCCACACAGTCACCTGGTTCCATTCCATCAAGTAGAGGACACACTATCAGCCTATGACATTTTTTTTTTTTAAATACAAAACAGTGACACTATTTCGTGTATCTGCCAGTGTGAGCCTGAAAAACACCACCACCATGAAACAAAGGGACTGGAAAGAGGTTAGTAGTGGAGCTCCTCTAAGATTGGTCTTGGGCCCAACCTTATTCAATATTTTTGGCACAAAATGTAAGTGTTCTAATGAAATTAGCTGATGAGACAAAGCTGGGAGGCATCGTCAATACAGGGGAGGATTGGAACATTATACAGAAAAATCTGGATGACATTGAACACCAGAGATACAGAAACGGGATGACCTTCAATAGTACAAAGTGCAAGGTCATGCACATGGGGTCTAATAATAAGAATTTCTGCTACAAGCTGGGGGCTCATCCACTGGAATTGACACAGGAAGAGAGAGACCTAGGTGTGTGGGTCCAGCACAAGATGACAATGAGCCACCAATGTGATGTGACTGTGAAAAAGGCAAACACAATCCTAGGATGCATCAGACAAGGCATTTCCAGTAGAGATAGAGAAGTGTTAATGCCTTTGTACAATAAGACCTTATCTGGAATAAGGTGTACAGTTCTGGTCACCCATGTTCAAGAAAGATTAATTTAAACTGGAGTAGGTACAGAGAAGAGCTACTAGGATGATCAGGGGAATGGAGGGCCTGTCTTCTGAGAGGAGACTAGAAGAGCTTGGCGTGGTGAGTCTAGCAAAAAGAAGGCTGAGAGGGGATATGATTGCACTATAAAATACATTAGGGGGATAAATACCAGGGAGGGTGAAGGCTATTTAAGCTATAGGACAATGTTAGCACAAAACTAAATGGCTATAAACTGGCCATGAACAAATCCAGGCTGGACATTAGAAGAAGGTTTCTAACCATCGAAGAGGTGCACTTCTGGAACAGCCTCCCAATAGAAATTGTGGACAAATGTATGAGTGCAGTTGTATGACAGGATTGCTTGTGATGGTGCAGGTCAGGGCAGGGTTCAAAAGCCCTGGGGCTCGATTCTACTTTATGGCTTATGTTCCTAAAGCTCAAGTTTCAGAGTTTCAGCTGGCCACCTGGAGGGGTCAGGAAGGGATTCTCCCCCAATGTATTTGGAGATGGGTTTTTTTCTTCCTTTGAAGGAATCCATCCATCAGGGATGGCCATGGCTGGAGATGAGACATTGGAGGAGTGGGCCACGGCTCTGTGGTGATACTGAGCATCGTCTCTCTCAGGTGCAGGACTGGCAGGTTCTTGTTCATATGCTCAGAGTCTAACTGATTGCCATATGTGAGGTCAGAAAGGAATTTCCCCCTAGGTCAGATTGGCAGTAACCCTGGGGGTGAGGGGTTCGCCTTCCTCTGCAGTGTGTGGGTGCGGGTCACTTGCCAGGATCATATGGGTATATCTCTGTGATGTTCCCCTCTGATGTTATCTGGACCAGTGATCTGCTAGGTCACTCTAATCCTTGACTCTGGGAGCCAGCCTCACCCTGCTCTGCTATGAGAACCCCCACTCCTGGGCTGTTCACGCACAGCCTCTGACATGTAAGTTGCTCCTTGGATTGTGCAACCGAATGACACTAGCCAATACCTCCAGTCCCAGACACAACCCAACCCTAGGAACCTCCATCTTGCACTACCCAGTTATGCCCGCTGGACGCTGCAAGCTTATACGAGTTCATCAATTTAACAAAGAAATTGATATGTACCAGGCTTGTTATCCCAAGGGGAGCCTCCAACACTAAGTCTAGGAAAGTGGCAGGAATGGACAGAATATACCACAAAATTGCTGAAGAACCTTGGCCTGAAGGCAAGAAGTTGGCTGGTAGACTTCTTCAGCAACATCCACTCTTCTGGCATAATACCGAAAGAGTGGAATGTAGCCAAGCTCATAGCTATTTTGAAGCCTGGAAAAGAACTTGGCCCAAAAAGCTACCAGCCCATCTGCCTCCTTAACAGTTGCTATAAACTGTTGGAGCAGCTCCTATTTCAAAGGTTACAGCCAACTCTGGAGCAACTGGTCTCCAAAGAGCAGGCTGGATTTAGAACCGGTCACAACTGCTGTGGCCAGGTGCTGGCTTTAACCAGCTACATAGAATCTGGCTACCAGCGAAAATTTAAAACAGCAGCAGCATTCATTGATATTTCTTCTGCATACGATACTGTGTGGCACAAAGGTCTGCTGAAGGTAACATTAGCTCTCCCGTGCCAATCAGTCATCAGACTCATCACCAAGGTGTTGAGTAACAGAAGATTCATTGCACACCTTGGTGAGTCTTCTAGCAAATTATGGAGATTGAACAATGGCCTCCCACGGGGATCTGTTTTAATGCCTTCACTGTTCAATCTCTATACCAGTGACATTCTGGTCACATCATCCCATAAATTCATCTATGTGGATGACATTATGCTAACAACACAAGCGTCCTTTCTGAAGGCCACAGAAAAGGTCATGAACAATTAACTCTGGACACTTGAGACATATTTCAAAGCTTGGTGACTGAAACCCAACACTTCGAAAACACTTGTTTCCGTCTTCCACTTGAACAACCATGATGCCATGGTCTACCTCTTTTGCATGACCACAACCCATGGTACCTTGGAGCTACCATTGATTGGATGCTGAGCCATCACCAACAACTTGACAACACCACAAAGAAGATAAAGGATGAGGGTTAACATTATCCAGAAGTTTTCTGGCACATCCTGGGGATGTGATGCACACAAGCTTCGAACGTCAGTACAAGCCCAGGTTTTGTCAACAGTGGAGTATTGCATACCAGTTTGGTGCAACAGCTCCCACACCAATCTCATTGACACTGAAATGAATGCAGCACTCAGGATTGTTAATGATTTTCTTGCATCAATGCTAATACTGAAGCTCCTACTTTAGGCGGGCATCACACTAGCTAACATCAGGTGAGATGTTGCAGTGGTCTGGGAGTTAAACAAGATTCTGGCCACTCCGGAACTGCCAATACACCAAGACCTCAATTCACTGTCACTCTCCTGACTCATATCCAGGAAGTTTGCTGGATCAACATGTCAATGCCACAGGCCAACAGAAAGGATGCTAGAACTTGCTGGCTCAAATTGTGGGCTGGTCCCAAACAGAAACAGTAGTGATAAAAATAAAAATATATATATAAAAACTAGGCTGAGGTTTAAAAAATAAAAATTAAGATAAAAGGAGTTTAAATAAAAAAAAAACGAACAAAAACTCTACTTCCTCCCCCCCCCCCAAAAGGAAAAAGCTAACAACAACATGATGTAATTGAATCAATTGCACACTGATGCACATAGCTGGATCATATAACTGCCTACACTACTGCGGTAAGTAACTGAAGTCAACGTAGCTTAGGTTGACTTACCGCAGTGTCTAAACCCCACTGTGTAGACAGGAGACGCTCTCCTGTCAACTTACCTTATGCTTCCCAGGGAGCTGGAGTAGCGGAGTCAACCAGAGAGTGCTCTGCCATCGACTTAGTGGGTCTTCACCAGACCCGCTAAATCGACACCTGCTGCATTGATCTCAGACCTACCTGTAAGTGTAGACATGGTCTTAGTACTGTCAACATCATTTTCCCAATTGTTCCCTTACTTGTTGCATCTTATTTTAATTTACAGTGTAAGCACTTCAGAACAGGGGCTGTGCCTTTCTATATGCCTGCACAGAGTCTAGCACAGTAGAGCCCCAGTCAATAGTAGGCAGTAACATAATATGAACAATTACAATAATTATTAAGAACATAAGAATGGCCATACTGGGTCAGCGCAATGGTCCATCTAGCCCAGTACAGTGGCCAATGTCAGGCGTTTTAGAGGGAATGAACAGAACAGGCAATCATCAAGTGATCTATCCCATAGCCCATTCCCAGCTTCTGGCAAACAGAGACTAGGGACACTCTGAGCATGGGGTTGCAACCCTGACCATCTTGGCTAATAGCCATTGATGGACCTGTCCTCCATGAATTTATCTAGTTCTTTTATAGTTTTGGTCTTCACCACATCCCCTGCCAACAAGTTCCACAGGTTGACTGTGCATTGGAATCTAAATCTGCATTGCCCATAAAAAGAGTCCATAATACAATCATATAAGTTGGATTTTAAACATAAAATCCTTTCTGGGTTTCCCACTGTGTTCTCCTTCTGTATCACTCTTGCTTAGACTGTAATAGGTAGTGTGGCCTTTGAGAACTGGACTAGGACTCAGGAGTCCTGGATTCTATTTGCAGGTCTACTGGGTGACCTGGTTGAGTCACTTCACCTTTTTTATGTCCCCATCTGTAGATGCTGACGTCCGTTGTTAAGTGCTTTCAGACCTACTGATAAAAAGTGGTAGGTATTTATCTGGGGCAAGGACTATCTTTACTGGACGTTCTGTATGATGCTGAGCCCCTTGATGATAATATGTTGAAATTAGATATATTTTTGCCCTTATGGACCAACTCCATCCTAATATCCGTGGATTTGCCACCAGTCCTGCCACTTACTTTCTGAAGCCTTTAACAGCTTGTGGCTCTTTTGGTAAGAGCTCCTGGGGAGGGAGGATTCCTCGACAGCAGGCACTCAATGTCACTTTCTAGCTGTAACAAGAATCTCACATGAACCCCCTTAGTTTCATTTGTTTTGAAGGGCTGCTCTGACTAACTGGGCTTCCTTGAACATGCCTTGGCACTGGAGTCTTTACTTATCGTTTGGCAGTGCATGTTTTCTGGGCTATCTGGAACTGACCTTTGGGATGGGGAAAACACAGTTCAATTTCCCATCCCTTCTAAATGTCTTGAAGGGGCTCCTAAAGTAGATGTTGCTGTTGGCATTGGCCTCTCCTGCCAGGTACCCACTGACCATCTCCTCCTGCTAGATGGATCTCTTGATCTCTCCCCGTCACTCATACTGTGGTAGTGGCAGGTAGGTAAGAACCTACAAAGATCAGACAATAAGCTGAAAGTCTGATGTAGAAGGTTGGCTTGCCCTGGACCCAGTGTGCTGCCCTATAGCATACAGAGATGGAAGTTTTTATAACAAATTAATCAACCAGTGGGAGATACTGAACAAAGAGAGGAAAAATATAGCACAGGTGGTAAAATTACAGCTGATTATCTCTCCCTAGTTGCACTTCCAGAAGCCCTGTCATTGGCAGAGACATGGCATGACATTAATTTGACCTTTTGGGTTCAAGGCTTCCAAGGGCTCCAGCATATCATATTAGATCATATTGGTATAGCCTTACATTCCTGTGGGGGCTTGAGTGTAACTAAATATTGCCCATGTTGAGCATGTGGCATGTGACATCAGCCTTCCCTGCAAGAGCAGGAATCTAAGATTCCTTCTTCACTGCTCACAGAATGTGTGCTACAGCTCAGCCAATGACCCTCGGACAGAGTGTTACTACAGCACACAGGGATGGCACGTTGCTTGGAACAAGCGTAAAGCAAGACCTGGCTTTCAGATCAGCTGCAGATGCACCCAGGGTTTTCACCAGTGACTTTGCTGATGTGTTACAAATTTAGAGCTGATTTAGGCATTTTAGAAACAAGCAGAAGGAGCAGTCTGGAGGTGGGAAGTCAGCAGTCTTTCAAAGAGCAAAATTTTAACAGAAGCATTCAAGTGGCTGAAGTATGGGATGAAGGGCCAAAAACATGGACAGCATTAATTCCAGAACACTAACTCCAGATGGATGCAAATGCTTATTGAGGAAGGAGAGTAATGCCAGCTGAAAGGCACAGGCTTACCACCTGCTTGAAGAGAGCCTTCTCACATGTCTGCTGCCTAATGAATCTTACTCCAGTTCTGTAATTGCTCTCCTATGGCTCTGCCCCAACAGATTATTTTCCCCATCTCCATCTATGACAGTGTGCTATTTCAGGACCCTCTCTACTCCATCATCAGTTTTCACTGGCACTTCAGCTGCCTAGAACCTGAAGAAAGATATACGATTAGCTGTAAATCGGTCACTATGAGGACTGACATAAACACTTCATTATTACGTTTTGGCTAGCTGGCTGCTGTGCTAGATTCCATTCCAGTGCCCACGGTTAGAAGAGAACTTGAAGCCTGGTTTGTCAAAACTGGGTTAATTTTCATTGGCTGGCTGAAACAACCTGCTATCTTGGTTTGACCTAGAATTCACCTTATATGTTCTTTCAGACCGAAGACTCTCTTCCCATCAGGCAGAAATGGCAAGGTCTAAATGTCCAATACACCTGCTCAGTCCCTCATCAGTTCAGCATATCAAACAGTCTATTTTTGACTGCTACAGCTCTTTGGGGGTGGAACTAAGTTCCAGTTTGATTCCAATTAGGAGACAAAAGAATAGCATAAACAAGGCAATGTCTCTTTTCACCAAGAACAGGTAGAATAAATAGCTTGGGAGCTAAATCTGATAAGAAAGCTTAAGCCATACAGTTTCTTTCTTTGTGCACAACTGGGATAACTGCTATCCAGATTTACGAACAGGCTATCGGTTGATGGATCTGGTGACTAGCTCTTCTAAGATCTCATCTTTGGAATTTGCTTCCATCTATTGGACCATCACAGTTTGAATGTATTCACCTCTTAGGCAAAGCTGGCCTGTTCACTCACAATTTTGCCTAATGGGGAGATTGTGGGGAGTGTGTTAAGCTTTATTCTGTAGCTGAAGTCTATGTTGTCTGACATGTCCATCAGTGAGAATATATATGTGTTGTTTTGACTTTCTGTCCATGCATCTAAAGAGGGTGCAATAGACCAATTTTATAACAAACAAAATAAAGTTAGCAGAGTGCAGTAACCAGAAGAGAAACAAAATGAGCAGCATTTCTCACCCCTGGAAAAACTGTGACCTGCATTTGATAATTAAGTTCAAAATTAAAAATTATGCCTTTTAAAAATAAAGGAAATTTGGTGCTTGTTTAAAAGTGCAAAGTCCCACAGCCCTGGAGGCTGAAATCCTCTGGGAGGCCACAAAAAGGTCTGTCATGGACAGTAACAGTCTCTATGCTATCTTACTCCTTGGGTTCTGCAAAGATTGTCCTCATCTCAGTTCGTACCTTTGTTTACGTGTGTTTGCGAAGACCTGGACTGAGATCATAAACAGTCACACAAGCACTGAATAGTTGGACAGCAAGAACCTTTAGTCACTATCAACCTAGTAGCTTCTGAAGCAGCAATCTAGAAGTATAAAGTTCCCTATTGCCTCTACTCTAACCTCTGTGATATAACACCCACCTGCTTTACTATACTTTTGTTATTGTTATTTACATCATTGGGAAAGGTTCTCTCAAAACTAAGAGCTGAAGAAGAGAGTTCCTCTCTGACACAGATGGCAAGGACATCAACTCTTGAGAACTATTATAGTGCCCAAAGGGCACCTCTGGTTGTATTTGTAGCATAAGTACTTTGGGATATGGATCCATTAGGAGACCCTAACGACCAATTTCTATCCTGCCTTAATGCTAATGTAACAATCACAAGAACTTTACTAGGCACAAGTTAGACAGTTTGTTAAAATTCTTCCTCCAATGTTAAAGCAGTATGAAACAAAAGGCAGAAAATTGGCGTGGGGGTGGTATTTCCTCCAGACCTGGACTGCTCTAGGACCTGATCCAAAGCCTGCTGAATTTACTGGAAAGACTCCCTTAGAGCTGTGGATTGGGCCAATAGTGCTGATATTTCATGCTATGGGTCAGATTGCCCCCTGCCATGGGGAAACCAATGGATCCTGTGGGATGGGCAGCAAACTGCCTTGAGATTCTCCTTGTGGAGTATCCTGCACATTATGACGACTGCTCATAGCAATGCCAATTTGAATGTAACAGATTCTGCCCAAGAAATTCTTCCCATCCTGTGAGCTCCAATGACAGTACAATGAAAAGAAAATGTCACCCAGTTTTTTTTAACAAGAGAAGAACAATCCTTTACAAGAAACAAAGATGGAGACATCCTGTGCTTTGTACTGAAAGTCCTGGTTCTCTCATTATATTCCTATATGAATTTTTATTACATTAGCTGTACTAGGAAAATATGGCTCCCTTTGCTGTTCCTGCCAAATCTGTAGCAGAGGTGGCCAGGTCACCGGCAGTGCAGGTTAGATAAGACTTTAGCAGAACTGATGTAGGAAGCAGGCTGACTGAGCCAAGGAATAATTTCTGAGCCCTATCTAAAATTACCTCGGCTGCTGCTCTCAAAATGTTCTAGAATCCCTTCCCCAGTCCTCTCAAATCTAACCTCCCATGCTATATAGCTCATTCCCTCAGATCTTATTACAAAAAGGAACCAAACTAAAGTCCAAGATACAACTGATTTCTCTTTACCGTGCACTGTGGAAACTACTCTGCAGCCTCTAATCCCCGCCTCCTTTCCTGCCTTATGTTGTCTTCACCCCTCCACATCTGCCATCAGACTATTTTTATCCCTAATCTCATGGAAATCTTTAGTCATTTTATTTTTACCTAGCAAGTGCCATGATGCTAGATAAATAACCAATAATCTGAAGGTCTTGTGCAAACCTGTTTTAAGTGAATTTTGGTCTCCAACAAAAACCCACATCACAATATTAATAAAGCCAAATTGTATTCACTCCATGTTGATAGGACAGTACATGAGCTGATGAAGGAGAATTTCTAAAGCATTGTTACAGCGGAGTCAAAAGTGAAGTAGATCTGCTATGGTGGTTTTAAAAAGCACTTCATGCAGAGCATTCATTATGTTTCTTTTGATAGGCAAAGCCAGTCTTCAACTTTCTCCCATTCTCTCACCTACAGTAGTGTCCAATCAGCATTGATAGAGAGGTGAGTGTGTACACAACTAAACAGCAAAAATTCCATTAGCAGTTACTGGTAATGGGTGGCAAAAAAATTAGAAACTTAAATTCAGCAGGCTTTGGATCAGCCCCTACGGCAGTTCAGTCTCAGAGGGGGAAAAAACCCACCCAATTTTCTGCCTTCCTTTCATACTGCTTGGGTGGCAAAAAATATAAATTCAATAAAGGCACTGAGTATTTATATGACACATTGCTTAACAACACAGGAACATGTGGTAGGACTGTTTTTCCAAAACTCCTGGCCAGAGCTCTAATACAAACTCAATTAAAGGAGCTGGCCAAGGGCATATGACTGCACTCTTCATTCTCTGTACTTTGCAAAATCCCTGAACCAAAAGAATTAAATAAGTCATGCAAGCATCTGGTCATTACCGTCTAGGACCATGGATGCACACATTACATGCGTATATTACCATAGCCTGCTTTTGTTAGCAGTGATGTCTCAGACAATTCCTGACTTAAGTTATGATTAGCTCCTAACTCCCCCCAACTGCTACCACTCTCTTCCTGAGAGAATCAAACACCCTCGTGTTGTATCACACTTGCCTCCTCTTACCGCAGCTACACTCATCCAGCTGGGAGCAGAACAAACGCCATACAGCTAAGATGCTTCATTAACCAAACAGCGGTGATAAGACATGTAGCAAATGACCCAAAGCTGAAATACGTTCACATAAAACAGTCACACAATTATGCAGTACAAACAAAGGTGGGGTCATTTCCAAACTTCAGATCTGTGATCTGATTTCAACCACTCCCTAAGTTTTAGGAATGATCAGATCTGTGGTTCCGATTCAGGTTCAGATCTAGTTAAAAAAAAAAGCACAACTAACTTGTTTGGGACAAAACATCATTCTTTTCTTTGGGATTCAAATATTCTTACTAATTTACATACCAAACCACACCCACTCCCAAGCCCCATACCTCCACTGTAAAATTCTAGATCTACTAACATCGTGTTGGTTCAACATGACTAAAAACAGTGACAAAAATGGGATGTCTCTTTAGACCTTATTTATTTGTATTGCCATAGTGCCTAGCAGCCCCAAACATGGTACAGGACCTCAGTGTGCTGGGTGTTGTACAAAAACACAGAACAAAAGGTGGCCCCTGCCCCAGAGAGTTTACAATCTAAGATTAGGTTCTTTAGTATTCCTCCATCTCCTGAATAGTGAACTGTAGTGGGAAAAGCTGCAAGAAGTCCTGCCTGCTGCCTTACCCAAAGCACAAACTACTGAAAGACCTAACTAAAAAGTGGTTGATGTTGCCATCTTCTCCTTGCTTGCAGAGCTGATGTGCTCATATCAGCATTGCTGATTGTTGGCTGACGTTGTAAACTGCTTGGATATACTGGATTCTTACAAGGCCTCATAGATTACATGTTGATTTCATAGCAAAATGGAAGTTAAATCCTGCAAGTTTAAAAGCCTAATCTGCTATATTACAAATAAAGCTTGTGCTCACCAACAGCTGAGCTATAGGCCCTGGTCCCAGGAGAGAGAAATTTTGGACCTGTAATAAATGATTTCTACTTATGATGAGCTCTGAACCCGCAAAAGATGTTATCATCCTACTGGATCTTCCACTCCTAGGCCTTACCTTACAGCAAGCAAAGCGGATGGGTGTGTGTGTGTGTGTGTGTGTCAGGATGGATTCCTCAACTTAAAATAGAAGCACTAGAGTCCCTTGCTGCAAAATTCAAAGCAACTGGAAGTCATCAGAAGTCAGTTAATAGAAAGCCTACTAGTCTCTTTAAATTTGGGGTGAGTGAAGGAGAGGGGCTCATTCTTGTATCATAAGAGGCAACACCATTAAGTATGTATAATAAATACTTCCTTGCAGTTCCGTCCACTTGCTGTAATAAATACCAAACACATATGACTTAGACTTATATTAGCACTGTCATAAAGCAGTTTCCTGGGTACAGCTTTCTGAGGCCTGCTAAAGGAGACCCATGTTTAGGACAGCCCTAGCCCTAATACTAGAAAAAAAGCTACTTGGTTCAGGAGCACCGGCTGTAGGCACGTCCACTGAAAGAAGTGACTTCACCTGACCCACTGACCAAAGGTGAATGCAGTCTGAATAAGAGTAATATATTATATATATACACACACACACATACACACACACACACACAGAGGTCCATATTCTGGTCTCAGTTACATAGCCAGGAAGTTACTATGGATTTACACCACTGATATCTTAATTTAATTTTACAGTCAATGATTGACAGCACAGACTCTAGTTGTAAATACTCTAAGGAGACAGACTAAGACATGCTCATGCCAAATTTTAATTTCCCCTATCATGGAGCCTTACCCCAATCTACAGCCAAGCAGATTTGGACACAATCCCCATGTTGTCATTAGCTGGGTTACTACACTAGCCCTGAATGACTAAGTTGGCACGCTTGGTTTTTAAAGCCCTTGGTTATACTGAAGACTTCCTATTTCTGCCTTGCCCTAATGGGTATGTGCACCCTGACACCCCTCTTTAGGGTACAATAAGATTAGCATCCTCTGTGCCATCTGTCTCAGTCCATTTCTCTCGACCTTTAAAGAACAACTTGAGAGTCTGACCCTGCTCCAGGAGACTTCAGTGGAGCGGGATTCCCCTCATTTGTGTTGCGTTTTCACAATATGATTGCTGTTGATCCCACATTTATGGCCTACACCCATCTAAACCTCCCGCCCCTTATATTTGAGTATTGAATCCTTTCACCTGGTTTTGTGTGTCTGAATTATAACAAGTGGTTCATGTTACTAGACTGTTCAGCTTCCACAAGTATGGGGAGGAAAGAGATGGTTTGTAAAATAGAAGATATACTTTAGTCAAACATAAGTTACTGGGCTTCATACAGTGGTAACTGGATGAAATTCTATGGCCTGTGTTATACAAGAGGTCAGACTCGGTCTAATGTTCCTACCAGGCTTTGAAAAATCTATGCATCTATGAATGTATCAGTCTAGCTTTATAGAGCAACACGAGTGTATTTGGAAAATACGTACATACTTGGTTTCAGAGTAGCAGCCGTGTTAATCTGTATCCGCAAAAAGAACAGGAGTACTTGTGGCACCTTAGAGACTAACAAATTTATTAGAGCATAAGCTTTCGTGGACTACAGCCCACTTCTTCGGATGCATATAGAGTGAAACATATATCTCCTCAATATATGTTTCACTCTATATGCATCCGAAGAAGTGGCCTGTAGTCCACGAAAGCTTATGCTCTAATAAATTTGTTAGTCTCTAAGGTGCCACAAGTATTCCTGTTCTTTATACATACTTGGGTTACCAAATGTCAGTTGACCCATAGTACAATAGCAGAAATAAGAAACCCTAACAATCAAGTTTCATGAATACCAAGGAAAGATAATCTATAGTCAGAAATGAGATTTTGTATCTAACTCATCAAAAACGGCTTCAGAGCATCCACAGTAACTATTTTACAAATGGGATGGTCGGTCACTTCAAAGTTCTTACAAAACTCAGGCTTTAGTAATGAAATACTCCCCTTAATTTTGTTAGATTTGCTAAATTAGCTTAACTGGATGTTGCAATAACACAATCATATAAGAACATAAGAAAGGCCGTACCGGGTCAGACCAAAGGTCCATCTAGCCCCGTATCCTGTCTGCCGACAGTGGCCAATGCCAGGTGCCCCAAAGGGAGTGAACCTAACAGGCAATGATCAAGTGATCTCTCTCCTGCCATCCATCTCCATCCTCTGACAGACAGAGGCTAGGGACACCATTCCTTACCCGTCCTGGCTAATAGCCATTAATGGACTTAACCACCATGAATTTATCCAGTTCTCTTTTAAACTCTGTTATAGTCCTAGCCTTCACAACCTTCTTAGGTAAGGAGTTCCACAAGTTGATAATTTAATAATTCTACAAGACTTCACTTTTATGATTGTGGCAACTGCCCATATTTAAAAATCATTTCACAAAATAAAAGGGTGTATAAAGGTGATGTTCAGAGGCATACACAACAGTTCTGTCAAGTGCCCCAAGAGAGCCCCAAAAGTGCGGATATATGGCATCAAGATGGCGGGGAAAAAAAAATCTAGTTTTTGGGCAAACGAATGGAAGACAGATACCCTAAGAACACTGTTTCCAAACTACAACAACAAGCTGACAGTATTTCTTTACAATCTAAATTCCTACTAACGTGTCTATAAACAAAAAGTAATGCCATTATTCCACTGGATGAGCCATAGTACTTCAAATACAGATCTTTGCCATTTTCAGCCTAAAGATGAGATAATAAAACAAACAGCACCTACACTTAAAATAAATAAATAAAAAATATATCTAACATGCCAGGGAGTTTGTCATTAACTGAGTTATTGGGTCTCTCAATATATGCTGCATGAAATAATCTCACATTTTGGATATCCTCCACCTCTACCTCCCTTTAGTTAGATTATTTTAATCCATAAATAGCCACTCTGTCAGCTGCTGACGACTGGGAATTTAAAATGGGATTTCTTAGTCAGCTGCTCAGAGTCTAGCTAACCGAAAAGGCAGTATGCAATGGTAACTCATACCAAGGGAAGTTGGGAGCACCTTTTGCTGCTTTGACAAGAAATGGGATATTGACATTAAGTGCCTGTCTGCCCCTCTGGGCATCAGGGATTCAGCATTTAGAAATATCTCCCATTGAGCAAAGAATATGTTATCTCACAAGTGGGGTACTGGCAATGGAAGACGTTTGTGCCTCAAACAGCTGCTAGCAGAAAGTAATAGAGCTTTGCAAAACTGGCACAAAACTTTGTCAGCCCAAGCACAAAAATCTGACTTATTGTAATGAGAACAATGATTAAAAAAATATAAAGGTATTTAACTTGTCCCCAACCCCTTAAAAAAAAATTACTTGCCTAAGGCAAGTTGCATTTTACAAGTCTACAACAGCATCTTTCATATTCTTAGGCGTTAGGAACACCACCAAAATAATATGCATTATCACCCCACACAAGGGCAAATATATATAAACACTGTCCACCATTCAGCATTATACCTGCAACAGGCAAGCATGGGCGTCAGCAGAGCATCTATACATATTGGACCAGATCCTCAGCTGGTTTAAATGGACACAGATGCATTAAAGTCTAAGGAGTTTTGCAGATTTGTACCAGCTGAGGATCTGGCCCATTATTTCTTAAAATAAAAAAAATCCTAGTTACTTATATGCTTAGTACAGTCAAAAATAAGATGGATTTACCAGGTTCATATACACACAAGTGGGAAATATCTATATCCAATACACACTACATGGAGCTTAAGGTTGAACTGTTGGATCATGTTGAAATACAGCATAAGCCTGTGTGTTTGTGTGTGTGTATTACATACATACACATCTCCACCCACCGACCCACCATATATATTTCAACAGGACTCAATATATCAACCAAGAGCTCAATGTAGTGCTGACTCAAATTCTTGGGTGGCCTTGCTCCATTACCTGAACCCTGTGCTGGCTAGATAGATGCTGGGAATGTCCTGGCCCCTTTCCCATTAGCTCTTTATTTTCAGACTCTGCGTCAGGTGCTTTGTGATGGTGATAGGCTTCTGCCTTTGCTGTTTTCTGCTCATGGTGGGTTTCCCTTTTTCTAGCATCTACCTCATACAAGATGCTGGTTAGCCTCTCCAGGGATTTCTCCATCTCTTCTTCAGTGTATTCCAGATGTTTGCCAGCACCACTGGAATAATAGGTGGTTGGCGCTAGGGCGCTTGGTGTTTCCTTAACTTTCTTTGCGGCCTCCAAATCTGGGTCACGCTTCATTAAAATGAGCACCAAGACAAGCAAGAACAGGGACAAGTAGACAACCCACACTTCTTCCATCTCGACACAGACACTAGGAAGATAGGTGCCTGAGAGAGAAAGAGAGAGATTTGCTAACCAATACAAGGGTTAATTTAACAAGCCTCACTGTTTTCATTGTCAAGGGGGAAAAGGTCTATTACTATGAAGAGGACCAGTAATTAAACCACCCTCTAATTTACCAAGAAAAATGTTCAAAACCAAAAAAAAAAATTAAAGCAAGGTAACTTAAAAAGCTTTCTTCAGATGAAAATACCAAGTAAGAAAATAGCATAAGCAGTAAACAGCCAATAAAACAGATATTTTCTTGAAGAGAGGAAAATAAAAATGATTTCTTCTACCTTTTGAATGAAACAGCTTCAGTAGAAAGTTACAAGCTTATGCCTGCCAGCACTTTATAGTCCCGAAACACCAATATTTCATTTTTTACTAGCTTCAAACTTTTAGATGCAGTCTCTTGGAGTGGGAATATCTTCAGGGGAAGAGAGTCCCAAAGAATCCTAGGTCAGGAACGTCACAGCTAGAGTTTCTATGTGAAATTAGGTATCTCCAAGTCCAATTCCTCCTTAATGTCTGAATATTAAGTCTTTTCTTTTATTATGTTTAAATCGAGTATTGATTATTTCCTTGGCTGCTGTTTTAATTAAATATCAAGGTTTTCTTTTGTTTGATTTTTTAAAAAAAATTGTAATTCAGGATTCATTTTTAATTGAAGATATAAAATATTTT
The DNA here is from genome assembly GCF_027887155.1 of Malaclemys terrapin pileata. Taxonomy (NCBI): domain Eukaryota; kingdom Metazoa; phylum Chordata; order Testudines; family Emydidae; genus Malaclemys; species Malaclemys terrapin. Next base: position 49,395,329 of record NC_071514.1, read on the forward strand.
ATCCCCCAATGATTGTTAAATGCAGTTTCCCCCCCTCTCTTTAACACTATTTTTAAAAAAGATTAAATGACCCAGGTGAATGATAAACAAACTGTTACTTTAGATAAAGATTCAGTGGGAGTGACTTCAGGTGGCTTCTCTCTCTGCTGGCCTTGGGGAGAGGCGGTCAAAGCAGATGATGGAAGTGGTTGCTGGGACTCCACAGATAACTCCAGCTGCACCTTTGCAGGGAGCCCAAGATCCTCCGTTGGCTGTTCTTCAATGTCTAAGCACTCGGATGCTCTGCTGTCCCATCTGCTTACTTCATGCACCACATGGGCAGCCCAGGGACCAATCAGTTCACTCCTTCAACCAATCCCAGGGGGAAGGAGAAGGAGGCAGCTGGCCAATCGGCTCTTAGCATTGGGTATCACAGCCAAAATGGAAACTGAGAAAAGGAGCTGATAGTACTGGGCCAATCAGGGAGTGGGGAAAGCTTGGCTGGTGGTGCCACTCTTTTCAGGGCCTGACTGGAATGGGATTATGTTTCAGAGCCTTTGCTGTGGGATATTATTACAGATGAGGGTGCCAAGCCTTAAAGGGACAGAGACTGTGCCCAGGTATTGCCTGCCTCCACCATATAACACTCCTCAGCTCAATGACCAGCAAAAACAACTCCAATTTCTTTGTTTCCAACCCATTCCCTGCTTCTCTGTGAAATATCCCTGAGCTGGAAGAGCATTTTGGCCTTCTCCCATCCATTACTGACTCTACATGATGACAGAGGCTCACCCCAGGGCATCAGCAACCTCAGTTCTGCCATTTCCGACCTTTTAACTCCAACCTTAATATCCTCTTAACATAATTGTTTTGGATGTAATTTACTAATGTAAAAAAAACCTGAAAAAAAACATATGCCATCACATTGAACTATATTGATTCACCCCCCCACACACACCTGGGTTGACCCTTTATATCTTCAGCACAGATCTCTACCACTTGAATTAATGGAGTGAATGGTAGCAGTAGTATGCTGTTATCCCTATGTAGACCAGTCACTAGACACACACTTTGCCAATGGATTTCACAGTTATTTGCTGACAACAGAGGAATGTAGAGACTGAGGACTTCTGGATTCAGCTCCAGGTTCTGGAGGAGAGTGTACTCTAATGGTTATAGACCCTTCTGCTTCTGTGTCCCTGGCCAGTCTCTGTCTCTCCCCCCGCCCCATTCTTTCCCCACTTCTACCCACAACCTCCTCATCCCCTGCTATCATTCCTCACCCCTCTGTATTCCTATAAAGCATCTTCCTCCTCCTCCTCCTCCTTGCTGCCAGGGCGCCTGCAAGGGTGGACCCTGAGAGCCCAGGAGAGACAGAATCTCCCTGCTCAGTTCTGGTACCCAGCACCTCAGTAGCCTCTTGACAACCAGGAGGAGCAATTGCAAGGAAAGTGCTGCTCAGCCCCTGCAGCCCTAGGATGGAACATGCTCAATAGCTCTGTGGGGATGGTGCGCAGAAGCTGTGAGGTGATGGAGCATGCTCAGTGCAAACAGAAAAAGATGGTTACTAATTTTTCCATAACTGTTGTTCTTCGAGATGGGTTGGTCATGTCCATTCCAATATAGGTGTGCGTGCGCCGCATGCACCATTGCCAGAAGTTTTTCTCCTAGTGGTATATGTCAGATCAACTCTGGTGCCCCCTGGAGTGGCACCTTCATGACGCAGTATATAGGCACCTGCCGACCCACCACCTTTTCAGTTTCTTTTTGTTGGCAACTCCGACAAAGGTGCAGATGGGTTGGTTGTGGAATGGACATGAGCAACACATCTCGAAGAACAACAGTTAGGAAAGGTTAGTAACCATCTTTTTTTTCTTTGAGTGCTTGCTCATGTCCATTCCAATGTAGTTGATTCCCAAGCAATCAGTTAGGTGATGTGATTGGAGTTTCGCTGAAACACTGACCGGAGGACTGCTGTGCCAAAAAGCCACAGCATTTCTGGACTGTTGAGTGATGGCACAGCACGAGGTGAATGTGTGTATGGAAGACCAGATCGCCACCCAGCAGATATCCAGGATTGGGACTTGAGCCATGAATGCCGCTGAAGAGACTTGAGATCTTGTGGAGTGTGCTGTCAAGCGTGGAGATGACACTTTAGCTAAGTCATAGCACATGCGGATGCAAAATGTGACCCAAGAGGAGATTCTCTGTGCCAAGACAGGGTTCCCCTTCATCCTGTCCGCGATAGTGATGAAAAGCTGGAGTGGTCTTCCAGAATGGCTTGGTCCTTTCTTTGTAAAAGGCCAATGCGCCTCTAGCGTCCAGAGAATGTAGAAGCCTCTGCTCTTGCCTATTAGCATGAGGTTTGGGATAGAAGACTGGAAGAAAAATGTCCTGGCTACTATGAAAATGAGAGACCACTTTCAGGTGAAAGGATGGATGTGGTCAAAGTCGGACCGTATCCTTGAAGAAAACCATATACAGTGGTTCAGAGATGAGGGCCTGGATTTCTGAGACTTTTCTGGCCTAAGTAATGGCTACCAGGAATCAGAGTAGCAGCAGTGTTAGTCTGTATCCGCAAAAAGAACAGGAGTACTTGTAGCACCTTAGAGACTAACAAATTTATTAGAGCATAAGCTTTCGTGGACTACAGCCCACTTCTTCGGATGCATATAGAGTGGAATAAATATTGAGGAGATATATATATACACACATACAGAGAGCATAAACAGGTGGGAGTTGTCTTACCAACTCTGAGAGGCCAATTAAGTAAGAGGAAAAAAAACTTTTGAAGTGATAATCAAGATAGCCCAGTACAGACAGTTTGATAAGAAGTGTGAGAATACTTACAAGGGGAGATAGATTCAATGTTTGTAATGGCTCAGCCATTCCCAGTCCTTATTCAATCCTGAGTTGATTGTGTCTAGTTTGCATATCAATTCCAGCTCAGCAATCTCTCGTTGGAGTCTGTTTTTGAAGTTTTTCTGTTGTAATATAGCCACCCGCAGGTCTGACATTGAATGACCAGACAGGTTAAAGTGTTCTCCCACTGGTTTTTGAGTATTATGATTCCTGATGTCAGATTTGTGTCCATTAATTCTTTTGCGTAGAGACTGTCCGGTTTGGCCAATGTACATGGCAGACGAGTCACCTCCTACAAGACAGGCCCAACAAAGAAAATAACAGAACACCACTAGCTGTCACCTTCAGCCCCCAACTAAAACCTCTCCAGCGCATCATCAGAGATCTACAACCTATCCTGAAAGATGATCCCTCATTATCACAGATCTTGGGAGACAGACCTATCTTCGCTTACAGACAACCCCCCAACCTAAAGCAAATACTCACCAGCAACCACACATCACTGAACAAAACCACTGACCCAGGAACCTATCCTTGTAACAAAGCCCAATGCCAACTCTGTCCACATATCTATTCAAGTGACATCATCATAGCCATACCATCAGGGGCTCGTTCACCTGCACATCTACCAATGTGATATATGCCATCATGTGCCAGCAATGCCCCTCTGCCATGTACATTGGCCAAACCGGACAGTCTCTACGCAAAAGAATTAATGGACACAAATCTGACATCAGGAATCATAATACTCAAAAACCAGTGGGAGAACACTTTAACCTGTCTGGTCATTCAATGTCAGACCTGCGGGTGGCTATATTACAACAGAAAAACTTCAAAAACAGACTCCAACGAGAGACTGCTGAGCTGGAATTGATATGCAAACTAGACACAATCAACTCAGGATTGAATAAGGACTGGGAATGCCTGAGCCATTACAAACATTGAATCTATCTCCCCTTGTAAGTATTCTCACACTTCTTATCAAACTGTCTGTACTGGGCTATCTTGATTATCACTTCAAAAGTTTTTTTTCTCTTACTTAATTGGCCTCTCAGAGTTGGTAAGACAACTCCCACCTGTTTATGCTCTCTGTATGTGTGTGTATATATATCTCCTCAATATTTATTCCACTCTATATGCATCCGAAGAAGTGGGCTGTAGTCCACGAAAGCTTATGCTCTAATAAATTTGTTAGTCTCTAAGGTGCCACAAGTACTCCTGTTCTTTTTGCGGCTACCAGGAAGACAGTCTTCTAGGATAAGTAGAGCAACGGGCATGTTGCCACTGACTCAGTCTTGACACTACCCAGTTGAGGTCCTAAGGAGGCAAACGTTGGTGCACCTTTAGATACAAACACTCTAATCCCTTCAAGAATCGGGCGCAGATTGGGTTTGAAAATACCAACCGGCCATTCACCACTATGTGGAATGCCGAGATTGCAGCAAAGTGAACCCTGATGGATTATACCGCAGGACCTTCCTTTTTCAAGTAGAGCAGGTAGTCCAGGACAACGGGCAGTGGGGTCTCCAAAAGGTAGGATCTTTCTCTGCAGTGACCGCAGTGTAAACCTCTTCCACTTAGCCAAACAGGCCATTCTAATTGATTGCTTTCTGCTATCCATAAGAACGGCACACACCAATGCCGAGAAACTCCTTTCTGCCTCATTCAGCCATGGAGCTTCCGGGCCATCAAGTGTAGGGACTCGAGGTTGGGGTGGAGCATATGTCCATGCTCCTGGGAGATCAAGTCTGGCAGCACCGGAAGACTGACTGGTGTGTCTATCGAGAGGGCCAGCAAGGTTGTGAAACAATGCTGGCGCAGCCATGCCAGTGCTATAAGGATTATGTGCGCCTTATCCCTCCTTACCTTGAGGAAGACCCTATGGATGAGCAGTGCCGGGGAGGGGGAGGGGGGGGCAGAAAGGTGTAGAGAAACCTCCCTCCCCAGGGAAGGAGAAAGGCATCTGAGAGTGAGCTCGGGCTGTTTCCTAGGTACAAGCAAAACTGGGGACATTTCCTATTGAACCTGGTCGCAAACAGGTCTGTCAAGGCTGACTCCCCACTCTGGCACTTTGAGTGCCGAAGGTGAAGGCCCGTAAGGATTCTAAAAGTTAATACTGGCCACTCCAGTCTTGTATTAAACTCCCAAGGTTACAGTTTCTCTCTGACCTTGGATGGGTAGATGCTGCCACCAAAATGCAAAAAAAACCCCACCTTTGAAACCATAAAGGCGCACTTGGGAATTTCTTCCTGTGGGGTACCCTCAATCCCTTTCACCCCCCTCTGGGGAAGAGCTGAGAAAGAAAAACAAAAGGAAATCAGCTGTTGCCACCAGCTAATTAAACAACATGTGCACAACTCTCTTAGGACACCAAAAAGCCAATCCTGTTCTTAAAAAAGGTAAATTTTATTAAAAACAAAAAGAAAGAAAATACATCTGGAATTTAGGCTTTTGCTAGACTTTAAAAACCCACTTACAAAATTTAAACATCAAAAATAACAGTCTTGAGATCCAGCTTAAAGGTTACAAGCAAAACAAAAAGCATTTGGGGTTAGCACAGAGAAGTCCACAAGCCAATAAGAAATAAACAGAAATAGACCTAATCGCATCTTTCTAGACATTCCCTAATTTATTTGTATATCTGGGGGTTTCAGATAAGCCATCTCTAGGTATGATCTGATTGTTTTCATATCCGGCTTAAGCTTCTCACAGCATACCTACTCCCTGTTAGAACATCAGAACGGCCATACCGGGTCAGACCAAAGGTCCGTCTAGCCCAGTATCCTGTCTACCGACAGTGGCCAATGCCAGGTGCCCCAGAGGGAGTGAACCTAATAGGCAATGATCAAGTGATCTCTCTCCTGCCATCCATCTCCACCCTCTGACAAACAGATGCTAGGGACACCCTTCCTTACCCATCCTGGCTAATATCCATTAATGGACTTAACCACCATGAACTTATCCAGTTCTCTTTTAAACGCTGTTATAGTCCTAGCCTTCACAACCTCCTCAGATAAGGAGTTCCACAAGTTGACTGTGCGCTGCATGAAGAAGAACTTCCTTTTATTTGTTTTAAACCTGCTGCCCATTAATTTCATTTGGTGACCCCTAGTTCTTTTGTTTACTTATTCCCATAATACCTTTTCCTTATCCACTTTCTCCACAGCACTCATGATTTTATATACCTCTATCATATCACCCCCTTAGTCTCCTCTTTTCCAAGCTGGAGTCCTAGCCTCTTTAATCTCTCCTCATATGGGACCCATTCCAAACCCCTAATCATTTTAGTTGCCCTTTTCTGAACCTTTTCTAGTGCCAGTATATCTTTTTTGAGATGAAGAGCCAACATCTGTATGCAGTATTCGAGATGTGGGCGTATGATCAATTTATATAAGGGCAATAATATATTCTCAGTCTTATTCTCTATCCCCTTTTTAATGATTCCTAACATCCTGTTTGCTTTTTTGACCGCCTCTGCACACTGCATGGACATCTTCAGAGAACTATCCACAATGACTCCAAGATCTCTTTCCTGATTAGTTATAGCTAAATTAACCCCCATCATATTGTATGTATAGTTGGGGTTATTTTTTTCAGTGTGCATTACTTTACATTTATCCACATTAAATTTCATTTGCCATTTTGTTGCCCAATCACTTAGTTTTGTGAGATCTTTTTGAAGTTCTTCAGTCTGCTTTGGTCTTAACTATCTTGAGCAGTTTAGTATCATCTGCAAACTTTGCCACCTCACTGTTTTCCCCTTTCTCCAGATCATTTATGAATAAGTTGAATAGGATTGGTCCTAGGACTGACCCTTGGGGAACACCACTAGTTACCCCTCTCCATTCTGAGAATTTACCATTTATTCCTACCCTTTGTTCCCCGTCTTGTAACCAGTTCTCAAACCATGAAAGGACCTTCCCTTTTATCCCATGACAGCTTAATTTATGTAAGAGCCTTTGGTGAGGGACCTTGTCAAAGGCTTTCTGGAAATCTAAGTACACTATGTCCACTGGATCCCCCTTGTCCACATGTTTGTTGACCCCTTCGAAGAACTCTAATAGATTAGTAAAACACGATTTCCCTTTACAGAAACCATGTTGACTATTGCTCAACAGTTTATGTTTTTCTATGTGTCTGACAATTTTATTCTTAACTACTGTTTCGACTAATTTCCCGGTACCGATGTTAGACTTACCAGTCTGGTAATTGCCGGGATCACCTCTAGAGCCCTTTTTAAATATTGGCGTTAGATTAGCTAACTTCCAGTCACTGGGTACAGAAGCCAATTTAAAGGACAGGTTACAAACCTTAGTTAATAGTTCCGCAACTTTACATTTGAGTTCTTTCAGAACTCTTGGGTGAATGCCATCTGGTCCCAGTGACTTGTTAATGTTAAGTTTATCAATTAATTCCAAAACCTCCTCTAGTGACACTTCAATCTGTGACAGTCCTCAGATTTGTCCCCTACAAAAGCCGGCTCAGGTTTGGGACTCTCCCTAACATCCTCAGTTGCGAAGACTGAAGCAAAGAATCCATTTAGTTTCTCCACAATGACTTTATCGTTTTTAAGCGCTCCTTTTGTATCTCAATCATCAAGAGGCCCCACTGGTTGTTTACCAGGCTTCCTGCTTCTGATGTACTTAAAAAACATTTTGTTATTACCTTTTGAGTTTTTGGCTAGCCGTTCTTCAAACTCCTCTTTGGCTTTTCTTATTACATTCTTGCACTTAATTTGGCAGTGTTTATGCTCCTTTCTGTTTGCCTCACTAGGATTTGACTTCCACTTTTTAAAGGAAGTCTTTATCTCTCACTGCTTCTTTTACATGGTTCTTAAGCCACGGTGGCTCTTTTTTAGTTCTTTTACTGTGTTTCTTAATTTGGGGTATACATTGAAGTTGGGCCTCTATTATGGTGTCTTTAAAAAGCGCCCATGCAGCTTGCAGGGATTTCACTTTAGTCACTGTACCTTTTAACTTCTGTTTAACTAACCCCCTCATTTTTGCATAGTTCCCCCTTTTGAAATTAAATGCCACAGTGTTGGGCTGTTGAGATGTTCTTCCCACCACAGGGATGTTGAATGCTATTGTATTATGGTCACTATTTCCAAGCGGTCCTGTTATAGTTACCTCTTGGACCAGCTACTGCGTTCCACTCAGGACTAAATCTAGAGTTGCCTCTCCCCTCTTTCCCGGAGAACCAAAACACAAAGGGAAGTTTTTTCCCCCCCAATTTTAAAAATTTCTAGCCCTCCCATTGGCTCTTTTGGACAGGTGCCCACTCACTTCCTTTTACCTGTAGGCTTGCTAACGCGGAAGGCTAACTATCGAGAAGGCCAGCAAGGTTGTGAAACAATGCTGGTGCAGCCATGCTGGTGCTATAAGGATTATGTGCGCCTTGTTCCTCCTTACCTTGAGCAAGACCCTGTGATGAGTGGGCGGGGGGTTGGTAATAGAGAAACCTCCCTCCCCAGAGAAGGAGAAAGGTATCTGAGCATGAGCTCGGGCTGTTTCCTAGATACAAGCAAAACTGGGGACATTTCCTATTGAACCTGGTCGCAAACAGGTCCACCTAGGGAAACCCCGACTCTGGAAAACTGCATTCAAGATGTCTGGTTGGATGGGCCACTCGTGATGATTGGTGAAGGATCTGCTCAGGTGGTCCACCACCCCGTTCTGAGCACCTGGTAGATAGGAGGCTTCCAGGTGAATGGAGTGAGCTATGCAGTACCCCCATAGAATCAGTACTTCCTGGCACAGGGGAGAGGAGCAAGCCCCCCTTTGTTTGTTTATATAAAACATCATGGTCGTGTTGTCTGGAGGACTGACACGCATTTGCCATGTAGGTTGTGACAGAACACCTGACAGGCTAGGCTCACCACTCTTAGCTTCCAGACATTGACTTGTAGGGCTAATTCCTCTGGCATCCTGAGGGGCCCTAAGTGAACTCCCCATCCCATGTCCGAGGCATCAGTTACCAGCGTCATTGAAGGGGCAGGCCTTGTGAAGGGGACGCTGGCACACACGGTGACCTGGTCCAGCCACCACTGAAGAGTGAGCGTTACTGCACAGGGAAGAGTGACCACCTTGTCCAACAGGTTACAGCCTGGTATACATACCAATGCCAGCCACACTAGGAGAGGCCACAGTCTGAGCTGCGCATGTTGCACCACGTAGGTCTGGGGGCCATATATCCCAGGAACCTCAAGCATCTTCATGCCATGGTGACGGGAAAGAACCTCAGGCCATTTATGATCTCTTTGAAGGCCCGGAAGTGGTTCTCCGGCAAGGAGGCTCTGGACTGGTTCGAGTTGAGAACTGCTTCTATGAACTCCTTTGTATAGGAGAGAAAGTCAACTTGTGCTTGTTTATCAGGAGCCCCAGGTTCCTGAAAGTGGATTGTATGAGGCTCACGTGCCCTTCTACCATGTCTCTGGACCGACCTTTGATCAGCCAGTTGTCCAGATAAGGGTGGACCTGGACTCCTTGCCCGCTGAGAAAGGCCACCATCACTGCCATGCAGTTCATGAATACTCATGGGGCAGCTGACAGGCAGCACTGTAAACTGATAGTGTTTGTGGTCTACCACAAACCGAAGGTATTTTCTGCACCCTGGGAGGATGGCTATGCAAGAATACACATCCTTCAAATCGAGGGCGGCAAACCAGTCCCCTGGATCTAAGGAAGGGATGGCCAGGGAGACCATATGGAACTTCAGTTTCTTCATGAACTTGTTGAGGTTCCACAGGTCTAGGATGGGTCTGAGATTCCTGTTGGCCTTGGGGATCAGGAAGTAGAGTGAGTAGACCCCCTTGCCTCTTAACTCCAAAGGAGCCTCCTCCACAGCTCCCACCTTTAGAAGCCACTGTACCTCCTGGGCTAGAAGCCGCTCATGAGAAGGGTCCCTGAAGAGGGAATGGGAGTGAGAATAGGAAGGAGGGGAGGAAATGAACTGCAGGGTATATCCCACTTCTACCATGCAGAGTACCCAGCAATCCAAAGTGATGTTGATCCACACATGGTAAAAATGGGACAAACAGTCCACAAATGTAGGGGTAAGTTCCAGCCTTGTTCTGGTGTGCCATCTTCGGGTGCACCCTCATAAGGGCTGCTTAGACCCCACCGGTTGTTTTGCGGGCGCAGACACGGATGTTGAAGGGGCGTGAGGTGTAGGTCTCCTCCTAAAACCCTTGTTTCTCTGCTGACTGAAATCCTGCCTCTGCTGTTGAGGTTGGTGGAATGGGCCCATAGGTTGGGGCTTATAAATGTTTATACAATGTTATAGTGTTTACGAACCGGGACTGGCACGTGAAGTCCTAACGACTTTAGAGTGGCCCTGGAATCCTTCAGACTATGTAGGCGGGCATCTGTCTGGTCTGAAAAGAGGGAAGTTTCCTCAAACAGCAGGTCCTGAATTGTTTCCTGGACCTCTGAGGGAGTCCAGAGGGCTGGAGCCAAGAGCTCCATCTCCTCACTATGGCTGTGGCCTGGAGGGATGCCTTGGATCCAGCCTTACCTTCCTCCATCGAAGCCGCAAACTCAGATCTGGACTCTGTTGATGAGAGTTCCTTGAACTTTAACATGGCAGACCATGAATTAAAATCATAACTTAGGAGGGCCTGGTGGTTTGAGATTCTCAGTTGGAGGCTCTGCGTAGAGCAGACTTTTCTCCCCAACAGGTCCAGTTTCCTGGAGTCCTTTGCCTTAGGAGAGAATCCTTGCTGTCCCTCTCTCTCCCGCTAATTGGCAACAGCCACAACTAGGGAACCCGGCGGGGTATGGGTATAAAGTACTCATACCCCTTTGGGGCACATTCCACCTGCAAAGCCTTGATGGGCTGTAGAATGGCCTCGTTTAAAGGTAGGGCCACTCTAGCTGGACCTGAGTGTGCCAGTATGTCTACCCGGGCCAGGGCTGACTCCTAACTCTTTTGCTTGTACATTCAGGCTTTGAGCCACCCGACGCAAGAGCTCCTGATGGGCCTTGTAATAACCTTGTGCGGGTGCTATGAACATGCCCGCCACTTCTTCATCAGGGGAAGACAATGAGGAGGCTTGTACTGTCATCTGGGCTTTCACATCATCTGTTGCTGGTCAGTTCCCTGGGTCTCATCCACTTCTGCACCCGGAATTGAACCCCTCTCTGAAGGGGAAGGTGGCGGTACTCTTGCCTCCAAGGGTGCCGAGTGGGACCGACCCGTGTGGGAGGCTCGGTAGGATTATGCTGCCCACGGAGTCCACATTGGCCACTGTAGTGGCCTCTGCTACTGGACAGGTGGCTATGTTGGCTGGCTCAACCCCTAGGTCACCGGCACAGGATGCCTACGGTCTGGCTCGATGTCTGCTTCATTGCAAGGTATAGGACCTTGCCATCAACTTGGAGCTCGAGGACCCACTTCTGGGTGACCATGGAGGTGCCTTACCCACCCGGGCTGTGGTATCGCGAGAGGAGCGGTGCCTCGATGAGGATTTGCTCTGGGAATGTGACTGGTCCCTCAATGTGGGATGGTGCCGGGGTAGTGACCAGTGTTAGGATTCCAATCGGTGCTGTGATTGCGAGAGGTGCCGGGACTGTGATCAGCGAGGAGTGGAGCCTCTAGAGGATGAGTGAGATACCAGGCAGTGTCTCGCCAACATTGAAGGCTTGCCAAAGACAGGCACTTGCATCCATGGGACAGTTCTTGTGGTACCAGACCTACCTCCGATGGGCCTTGGCTCGGAGAAGGTGCTGGAAGGGACTGAAAGCCTTTCGCTGCCTCATATGCCTCTGGCGTAGTTGGCATGGCCAGGACTGAGTCATATCTGTGGCTCACCCTAGGCGGGGAGTCCATGCTCACCGGACTCAATGGGTCCCTTCCCGGGGCCAGAGTCAATGGCGCAGGCTGGTCGCTGCCAGTGTGAGAATAGCCCAGCACTGGTCTCACTCTGTCTGCAGCTTTTCTCAAAGAGGATTGTCCCCAATCCCACTTCTTTGTCCTTTTGTTCGGCACTGTTGGCAATGGGCATGAGTATTTGCTTGCAGAGCAAGAGAACAAGAGCATTCCAGCAACTGTCACAGACTGAAAGAAGGAACTGAGGAGGCAGCAGGTTGGCAGGTGCTTATATACCGCACCATGAAGGTGCCACTCCAGGGGCCACCAGAGTTGACCTGACAGATACCAGTAGGGGGGAAAAACTTCCAGGGATGGTGCACACGCCCTATATTGGAATGGACATGAGCAAGCACTCAAAAAAACCCCTCAGATTTAGCTATCAAACTCCAACAAGTGTCCACTGAGTCTGAGCAAAGTGAGATTTATCCAAGGTTTATAACTTGGCCAAATTTTGTCAGATATTCACAGGGATGGCAAAACACACATTCCTGATACACGCTCCCTCCCCATTCCCAATGAAATTTCAAGTCCCCGCTCCACAACGTGGGGGCACTAGAGCTTCTCAATGAAATGGTTGTAAGATTTTCTTTTTTCCCCAGCACAAGCAAACAGCATATTTCCCCCTAACCTCATTCTTGGAAATGGCCACTCACTTTTAATTAAAACTTAAAAATTAAATTAAAATAAAATAAAAAATTACAGCCTGAGGCAAACAGTTGGCATGGAAAATTTCTGCCCAAATAGCTGGAAATTTGGCAATGTTTGAGTAAGGGTAAGATTTTGTCATTGATATTTTTAGTAAGAGTCAGGGACAGGTCACGGGCTTCTGTGAATTTTTCTTTATTGCCCGAGACCTGTTCCTGACTTTTACTAAAAATATCCATGATAAAATGGGAAGGGGCTGGGCAGCTGTTGGGTGGCTGGGAGCTCCAGGGCCCCCACCACCTGTTAGGGCTCAGAGCTCCAGGGTTTCCCTGTCCCTGCAGTGACAGGGAGCTGCAGGGATCCCCCTGAGCCCCTCGTGATGGGGGCCGGGGAGCTCCGGGGGTCTCTCTGCCCTGCCAAGGTGGCCGGGGAGCTCTGGGGGTCCTCCTGCCCTGCCGATCCCCCTGCCCTGTTGCAGCTGGCAGGGAGCTGTGGGGATCCCCCTGCCACCATGGTGGCTGGGGAGCTGTGGGGGTCCCATGTCACCTGTAGCAGCTGGGAACTTCGGGGTACCCCCCCTGCCCACAGTGGCCAGGAGCTGTGGCAGGGGCTTTGGGGAAGGGGTTGGAATGGGGGTGGGGAAGGAGAGGGAAGAGGCAGGACAGGAAAGATGTTGTTAGCTGGATCAGCAAAACATAATCCACCTCTGGCCCTGCTGCTGCCAGCTTCCACACACATGCTCTGGGGAGGAGGGCAGGCTGACAGGCGGGCTCTCGGAGCTGCTGTTTAAAGTCACTCTCGCTTTGGGGGTGGGGGATGTCTGTTGTGTGCATTTCAATTAGCTGTTTCCACAGTTCTCTGAAGTTTATCCAAGTCAAACTGCCCAAGCTTGACAAATAGCCTTGCAGCGACCAAGCCATTGAGCCTGCTTTTCCTACATCCCCAATCCTCCCCTCCAGCTATACCTTGACGCACACCAACCCTCGGCCAGCCCCTTCACCACTCTTTAAATCTCCCCTCCCTCAAGGGAGGACCAAAACATACCCGCCATTGAAATTCATCCCCACTGATCACATGCACAGTGTGAAACGCTGGGGGAAAAGGGAGCTGGGAAAGCTGCAGCAGCTAGTCACTACTTTTCCTTTAACACTGGGAGGGAGGCAAATCAGAGAGAAATATCATGAGGGAAGGGGGAGGGAATAGGGATCTTGGATTTTCCAGTTTACAAAAGCCAAGCCTGTTCCCCACATCTCTCACCCTCAACAACACCTGGGTGGGAAAGAAATCCCCTAGGGGATGCGGATGCTTCAACACAGGTGCTGACTGCTGAGTAAATTCGCTCAATAGAAGCCTACAACTCCCAGCATGCTGTACTCCACCTTGCATAGAGCTGCTGCCTTAGAGACAGAGCAGGGCATGCTGTGAGTAGTTGGGAAGAATGTTTGTTAAAAGTGGCAACGTATTTTGTATGAATAAAGAACAGGAGTACTTGTGTTTGTATGAATAGTTACTTTAAAAAGTTCCTGCCATTACAGCAATGTTGATAGACTTAGTGTAGATCATAATCAGTGTTACTGATCACATAAGGAATAGTTACAGGTATTTATATTTTATTAAAAAACCCCTTCGCATTACAGTTTAAAAAAGTTAATACATTGACTTTTAATAGCATACTATATTACTCTTCATTCTTTTATTTTTGACTATACTTTTGTATTGTTGTATGAAAAGATTTCAGTGATGTGGACCTTGGGCCAATGTACTAGTCCTCATGTAGCCCTCGTGGTGATTTGAGTTTGAGATCCCTGCTTTAGGAGCTGGAGCGCCTCAATTTTGCACAATTCACTTGTAGAGGTAGCCTACACACCAGGAAGCAACACAGGCAGTATGAGCTGAAAATTCCCCAGTAAGGAAATGAGTAGGGTGTTACAGCAGAAGGCTGGTTAGATCATAAGAAAACCAGAACAAACTTCTACTTTCAGTGTAACTCAGCCAGCACCAGAAAACAGACTGTCAGCCTGTGCTACAAGACTTTCATTAACACTCAGCCAAGTACAAAAGCAACTCCTTTGTGAGATGTCCTACCACACCAAGCCAACTGCACAAGCAAGTTTAGAGATGTGGCCACAAAAGGCCCAGCAATGCAAGGCTACAAAGAATCAAAGCAGAGAGTGGAAGATATCCAAGAGACGCTCATAATTTACTGGAATAGTCACATAGGGTAGGCCCCATATTATTACAAACAGTGACAAGGAAAGTCCCCCAGATTCCAAATAGATTTTTTTTTTTTATTAAAAGCCACTGTGTCTTTGCGATTAAACATTTTTGTGGAACCCACAGCATCTGGTTTGTGCTATTTGAACCAAAAATAGTCAAGAGATACATTAACAACTGATAATGGTCCAGAGATACTTCGAGCATGAGAAAGCAACAAGAGTGGAGTTAAAAACTGCTGTAAGCTTGCTTCTTATACAGCAGTTATTTATTAACTAATGTTCAACAAGTCTTTGAAGTAGGAAAGCAGTATCCCCATTTTACAGCTGGAATAACTTGCTCAGGGTCACACAGTGCATCTGTGGAAGAGCCCATTCTTGTGATCAGTCCACTTTCCAACTTACAAAGGTAAAGTATCTGTGCTTGGAACTGTAATGTACCCCTTTACTGAACAGCTGCATTCTGGATCCTCCCATGCTGAAGCACAGGGAAAGGAATATGGCTTTATAGAACAGCTTTACAGAGGTCTGAAGCACAAACCTGTGAAAGCCCACAGAATGGCTCTCCCAAGTTTTGGAAGCAGTTTTCATGTCCCCTGCCACCTTTGGAGATAGCAGTTTACCATAAAATCCTGCTATATTAATTCCAGGCTCTTTGGAAGCAAAAGAGTCAACATTTGCCTAATAGAGACTACAAAACTAGTGAGGATAAAAGACGACCATAATTCTACAGCAATGGGAAAAAATTATTGCAGTGTCTTTGTAAACTGCATCAAAATGCTAGAACTTTGGGAGTGATGCAGCTTTTTCATGTTTAATACGAATACAGGGGGCGGCAAACAATTCCCCTACACCGCTCAGCATCTGACCTTGCTGCATAGTCAATAAGTTCGGATGGCGTGAGCCCAACAGGGACAGACGGCCCCACGGACAGTCCACCTCTGACACCCCAATAGAGATTTCAAAAGGTCTCTTACCTCTATTGTGGCGCCATGGGGTTTGAAGGGGAACGATCCGTAGCACCTGCCGGTGCTTTTGTGGGCGTTGCCATCCCGGACGAGCCCCCAAATTGTCGGAGAAAAACCACAGTTCTCACTTTTTGTTTGGGTACAGCAAGTCAGATGCTTTATTTCTCTCACAATTGCGCAGAGGGAGAGAGCTAAGCAGGTCTCTCTACAGGTAAACAATTACAGCAAACATTTATACCTTTCATTACAGACAATAAGCAACAGCTGCATTTTGTTCATACATAGGCCATCTAGATATCTTATTTTTCTCACTTGTTTTGACTCTAGCCTACATACAATATTTTCTACACATTATTTACACAAGGTTGCAACAACTTCTCACACAGTTCTTTCCCACTCACCTCACACAATCCTCGTTTCTACAAATCTCGCGTTATTAGGGTTACAGTTAGCCTGACTCTTGCTAATGAACTGTCATGCATTGCAGTTCCTTCCTGTCAGTTCTTTCTCTGCTTCCACAACCACAAGGAGTTTCGATCCTACTTTGTTACTCTGTTCCATACAGCCAGCATGACAGCTGCACTTCGCATACAACAGAAGAATTGCCTTCAAAGTGCTAAGCTTCTCTTCACCTTTACTTATCCCTTCTCTGACCATAGATCTTCTTCTTATCGGATTTGTTTCCAAGCAAAGGTACGTATGAGGAAAGGAGTCCAGCCCACAGACTGAGTCTGGGGAATTGTATGCATTATAGATAGAGCTGTTATAGACACTTGATCCAAGGCACTTAGTGTCTTTTCACTATGAACCTATGCATGTTTCCCACATGATCCTTTTACTCTGCTCAGCATCCTTCTACCCTCTAAGACTATACAGATTTTGGCAACATTTTCAGCCATTAAACAAAAACAATAAATGTCCAAGGGACTTTCCTAAAAAAAATTAAAGCGGAACGCCTCTTGGGAAGTTGGGGACATGAACGAATTTGTGCCAGAGGCCTGGCGTGACTCTGGATGGCTGGGAGGATGAGAAGGGGATCCTGCAGAACTTGGACTTTTCCTGGATGCCTCTGAACACTTCCGGAAAACCTGGCTGCTCTTTCTGCGGGCATTCTCCCTCACCTCCATGACCTGAGCAGACTTTGCAGCTTACAGAGGGGAAGACAAAAAGACACAAAGAAAAACCATTAAGGCTTCTCATGCACCAGAATTCTATTCTCTAGGGCTACATGGATAATGGAGGGATTAGTATTCCTGCTCCCTTTTTTCAGGCATGGTTTCCCATCCTGGTCCCTCATGTAAGTCTGCCTCTCATACCTGCCTGCATAAGCTTCAGCTGTTTCTGTCTCTCCTCCTCCATCATCTTCTTGTAATCTCCAAACATGGCTCGCATTACCTGACGCTTCTTTGCCAGCACGGCCTTGTCACTGCGTAGTGTCTTGATGGCACGAAGAACTTCTTCAGCTGAATCATTGGAAAGGAGAGACATGCGAACACAGAATATAAATCTTTCCTTTTGCTCTCTCTCTGCACCACCGCTTCTGCCTCCCTTCCCTTCTAACAAGGCACTCTCTGGCTTACTCACCCTGTTTTGGAGTGGATTTCTGTGTCTTCAGGCCAAGTTCCAGCTGTTCCACACACCAGTCCACTTCCCTCCACAGCTGTTTATCTGACTGCTACATAAAACAGAACACAGCAAGGCGAGGAAACTAAATCGTCCAAAAACTAAAACAGCATATGTTAGTCAGCAAGGAAAATCAAGGATCTATAGATTTAGGAGTTGTATGTTCATGTTTTCACTCCCTCAGAGCTGGCTTCACTTCATATTCTTGATGCCATTTTATGTTCAGCACCTTCCACCTGATGATGTCAAGCCTTTGCACAAACAGTACTGAAGCCTCCCAACACCTATATGTGGAAGGTTTGCTTGCCTATGTTTGTCCAACACTATGGGAGCCTTTGGTCTGACAGCAGTTATACAAACATAAAATAAATCATTTTCCAGCGGGGAAAACTAAGGAAGAGAGAGGCAACATGACCTTCCCAAGGTTGCACAGTGGGTGAGTGACAAAATCCAGAAGAGAATCTGGTGTCCTGTCTCCCATTCTCCTGCCTTCCCAGGGATGTGCAAGTTAGCTAGTTAATGTCTGTGAAAATGGAAGGAGCTATTTAAGCACTAAGTGTTGTCCAGCATAGCCAACAGACTGGACACTGGCACAGGGAGTAACAGGGTTGCCTCCTAGAATTGAAGTAGCATCATGCTCTAGATCTAACAATGTTGTAACTGTTACACATGTATGAGAATCCCCAAGCTCTTATCACCTCCATGTTCCACAACTTCTTTCCAACAGGCTTTCAGTCTCCTTCAGAGCCTCTTATGTCACAGTTACCTAGGAAAGCTACCCCCTGGTGCCTTATATACAGTGCCCACCTGAGGGATGGATGCCTCAGGAGATAGGTAAAGGGCTGTGGGGCTTTTCACCTCAGGCTGGTCTAGTCTAGGGTAGTAGTTGCTGAGATTCATCTTCTGAGGCGAGTTTGTGGGTCTCAGTCCAGTTCATAATGGACAGCTGTCCACATCGCACAAACCACTGTAGTTGTCTGTCTCAACAGAGAGGCCAATAACAGAATGGCCAGAGACTGAACCCCCCACCCCCACACACACTCTTGGAGGGGGAGCTCTCAAGGTCAGGGTTGAGGCACAGCAGCTGGGTGGTGGAGGAAGCTCACGGCTGCTTCCTGTGTTGTAGCCTTCACATTCCAGCATTGCTGATCTGGGACCATTCATGAGACCTAAATTCACTGACATTTAAAAAAAAAAAAAAATGTAACAGACTATAGACTTCAGTCCAGCATTAGCAGATGGTAAGGTGTACTTTAATGATCCCTGAATACATGACTCAGAGCAATTGGTACCTTCAACCTCTTTCCGTGCCATTATAAACCTAGAGACAGGGGCTGGGACACAGGAGGTCTTCTGAAAAAACAACAAGGAGTCTGGTGGCACCTTAAAGACTAACAGATTTATTTGGGCATAAGCTTTCGTGAGTAAAAACCTCACTTTTTACTCACGAAAGCTTATGCCCAAATAAATCTGTTAGTCTTTAAGGTGCCACCAGACTCCTTGTTGTTTTTGTAGATACAGACTAACACGGCTACCCCCTGATACTTGACAGGAGGTCTTCTGGGCTCTGTTCCTGGCTCTGTGACAGTCTTGATTTTGGCCAAGTCAGTTAACCTCTCTGCATCTCAATTTCACCATTTGCACAATGGGGATAAATACCTACCAGCCAGGGATGCTGCAAGGTCTAAATCATTACATGCCTGCAAAGTGCTTGCAGACTCTCAGACACGGTTCTAGGGAAGGACAAAGCAACATCAACTTGAGCCACCTAGTCCACCCCACTTGTTAGGTTTCTGGTCACAGTGAAACCCTAATGGGATAAGCAGCAATAAATGGCTATCCATTTCCAGCCTGTGCTACCACACAGATTTAGAAACCTCACACATACATTAACTTTCCCTTCCAAGGAAACTATGGAGACTTAACAGTGAGGTTATGTTTGTTTATTAGCCAGAAATTCATTCACATACCTGCGTGGTCTTGTCCTGGAGGGACAAATCTGTGTCTTCACACCCACTGGCTCCCACCTTCACCTTCTTGCTGACCTCAGCTTCCGCCATTTCCTTCTTACTATTTGATAATTTCTTTTTCTTATTCTTCTTGGGTGCTCCAGTTGCTGCTGTCTTCTCTGCCTTAACCTCATCTTCAGCGGCGATCTCTGGTTTTGGGGTCTCTAAAACGAGAACCTTTCTCCCCAATCCTCCAGCCACACAGCCCACAACCTCAGGCATGTTAGCCTCCCACAGGGTTGAATGCGTAATTGGTCCTGCAGATAAGCCACCTGATGTCACATTTTCTGCTACACTCTCCGCTCTTTGGCCTGTAACAGATGGCCCCCTGATGCCATCTTTATCTGGGATGACAAAATTGAAAGCAAACTTGGGCTCTTGTCCAGGGGTGGAAAAGTTCAACACTCCACTCAAATCATCTAGTTCTGAGGGCCTCCGTTCAGAACCACCTACCCCCTGGGCCTCTTCCATAGTTCCACTGGTTGCTTGTGGATCCATCTCAGGAAGTGCAAAGCTAAATCGGAAGCTATCATCAGATGGTGTGAACCAGTTTGTTGTTGACTCAGAGGTCTGTCCAGATCGCTTCCTATACACCACGCTCCCTGAAACCTGCACATTCCCTTGCTGTATTTGTGCTTTCCCAGGTTTCATGGCTAGAGAAAAGAGGAAGATTTGTGTTTCTATTAATTCTCTGATTTCTTATCATGTTGGCGCCACACTTAGAACAATTCACTTCTATAAGGGACACCCAACCTATGTGTATGCAGAATACTATTGTATTTTGGTACCAGCAAGGGACTGTGGGCAAGATACCCAGTGCAGCATTTCCACATGGGACTGCCTGACATGCAGAGGGAATGGGGGGGCGGGAGGGACTCGCTCCTATTTATTCAGGCCTTGTGCACCACCATCATACCAATCTCACACACAGATCCACAATGGATTCTTGGAGGAGTCCCATCTTCTGCTATTTCATCCTGCTCAGTGCCATGTTAGGCCTTACTCTAGCTGTCACTAGTAGAGCTTCCAAAACTATGAACTTCTCCTTAACACTGGACCCACCCCAAAGTGATGCCATGAAGTTCAGACAGATACAACCTTTACTTCACCCTCAAAACCCCCTTCAGCTCTGGGATTACATATGCTTAAAGGCCCTTCCACTTTAATGGCTTCTGGCTGGCCCCTTAAAAGAACAGGACGGGTGAAAGAAGGTTTATTCCTCATGGGAATGATTGGACGAGAAGCCTCAAGAAAGGCCATTTGCTAACACCACATCAGAAGGAACAAAATGGTTCTGTAGACTCCAGGGATGGCCCCAGCCTCACCTGCTTTCTCCATCTTCTTCTGCTCCTCGGCTATCTTCAGTCGGTAATCCCCAAACACGCGGTTCATCACCTGCCGCTTCTTCACAAAGGCAGCCTTGCGGGAGCGCAGGACTTTGAGGATGTGCTGCGTCTCCTCTGCTGCATTTGAGAAGCCAACCAACACAAAGACAAGAAATGGGATCACAGTGAGTCCTACGAACCATAGTCAGGGAGGGAAACAATGGTGCTTCTTCCCTAGGCCAGGTACTCGGATCAGAGAAAAGTCTCAGAGCGGCAGTACTACAGATGTGTCCCAATCGCTATTCTTTGACTGCATGAGGACTGGAATGGCTACTGGTTGGGACACTGGATAGTTACACCACATACAGAATTAGTCCCTTATCAGTGGTTCAGAGATAGGGATTTCTACAAATGGATGCAATACCATGTAATGCTTTTTGGGGGAGCACTTTTATGTGCTTTGTGGAAGTTGGGAAAAGCGCAGACATCTTAGGCTAACTCTTCTATTTAAGAACATGAAACTTTAATGCAGGGCCTGGGCGAGTGGGAAAAACTGTGAGAGATTATTTTGACCTTGTGTTAGATAAGAATGGAACGCAGACTGTAGCAGAAAGTAACTGAGAAAAGTAAGATATCAGGAAGGAATATGTATAAACAAGATGAGGTTGTTGATCATTATTGTCTGTAACAAAAGGTATAAATGCTTGCCCTAATTATTTATCTAACAGAGACCTGCCTTGGGAGGGGGAATCCCTGTCCGTGTGTACTCTCCCGTGCATATTGCAATTACTCATAATAAAGCTGCCTCTGGCTTGTTGCTTTAAACTCAGAGTGAGGACTTTGTTTTCCTCCACAGCTTATTATTGCATACATCTTTCTATAGTACCTGTCCCCATAGTATGTGGGGATTGACTACAGCAAAGGTTCTCAAACTTCACTGCATTGCACCCCCCTTCTGACAACAAAAATTACTTTACAACCTCAGGAGGAGGACCAAAGCCTGAGCCCACCCAAGCCCCTCTGCTCCAGGTAGCGGGGGCCAAAGCTGAAGCTCAAGGGCTTCAGCCCCAGGCAGGGTGCCTGTAACCTGAGTCCTGCTGCCCAGGGCTGAAGCCCTCAGGCTTTGGCTTCAGCCCTGGGCAGTGGGGCTCGGGTTTCAGTCTCAGACCCCAACCCCAGCAAGTCTAAGCCAGCCCTGGCGACTCCATTCAAAGGGGGTTGTGACCCACTTTGGGGTCCCAACCCACAGTTTGAGAACCGCTGGACTGCAGGATACTTGTATAACCAATAGCATATGAAACAATGCTCTAATATATAAATGATCAAATCTCATGCTTCTGCATAAACCAATGGCTGCAATGTTCAGGAAGGAATTTTGTATCCTCATGTGCACCATGACAGTCAGCCAGATGCCTTACAAGGTAAGTTTCACTTTCCTTTGAACCACTAAGTAGTGGTCACTGCTGGAGGCATGATACTGGGCCTGGTGGATCAACAGGTGTGAACTCTTAAAACGTTCCTGAATACCCTGAAGCCAGTATTTTAATGGGCAGTAAAGTTTCTCTTTTAAGTGATTTCATCTTTTTCCAGGGACAATGAGGAACATGCTTAAAAAAATAAAGCTACAAGCATTTAAGGGGCATCTCTATTGATACTATGCAGCAGCAGTCACTTGAGATTGTGGGATTATACCACAGATAAAGTATCAGATACAGAATGTGAGTGATCAAAGCACTGAGGGGGATGAAACCACTGTCTGAGCTGCAAAGCACTGTAGGAAGCCTGAAGTAGCTGAGCAATATGTAAGTGAAAGGGCACAACTAAGGGGAAGGGAGGAATGAGGCATAGGAGCTAAAAGGAAAATGAAGAGAGAAGAAACAATGCATAAGGAAGGAGACAGGCAGGATTAAGAGCGGATAGGCAGATGGAGTTCAAAGTAGAACAGATGTTAAATAAGGACAAAATGTTTCATTACATTTTACATTTAGAAAAAATTCCAATTATAATTCAATAGACAGAGAAATTAGAAAGGCTTCTGGATGAACTGAACCAGCACTGAGTTTAGATTTTAACCAGAAAACATACCTTGTTTTGGGGTTGGATTGAGACGAAGGAGGCCTGTTTCCAGCTGCAAAATACACCACTCCAGCTCATCTTGGAATGTCCCTTGGGGAGTCTAGGATATTGGGAAGTGCACAGATGGGACAATGTTTATTTTTAAAGTGTGGACGTGTACATATACCAACCCCACACCCTTGTAGCTGACACCAAAAAAGGTTGTTCTAAAATTCTCTGGCCTGAGCTATGATAAGATGATCACAATGGTCCCTTTTGGCCTTAAATTCTATGAATGTTGCACATCAGCTGCAAAGCAAAGAAGAATAAAAGTACTATGGGCCCTGTATTAATCCAGGCTCAGAGTGAGAGTGGTGGTGGTTTTATGGTTAAATTGTTAAAAGCCTATTGAATGAGGCCCCTGTATCATAGAAATTAGTGACAGAAAAGATGCGTCCACTGTCTGTCATCCTGTCCATTTCTATGCGGTCAGGATTTTCCCTATAGGATTTTTCTAGTTTGATGCCGTGTCTAATTTAAAGGTCCTACGTGATGGGTTCCCACCAATCCTCTTTGCAAAACAGTTTCCAGTCTAACAGATCTCTCGGTCAGGAAATTATCTCCTTTGTATAAAACTTATACCCCATCCCCAACCACTCTCTCTTGGTTGCATTAAGTAACTTGTATCTATGTTACAATGGAAAGAGTGAAGTATATCAAACAGATAATTAAATACATTTGAACATACATAATTGAGTTACATTGAACAAACAGAAGACTCACTAAACCCAAAAGATTAGGGCCAAGATTTTCAAAACTGACTAATAATTTTTGGGGGCCCAACTTGAGATACCTCAACAGGGCCTGAATTCAAGAGGGCAGGTGCTCATCATTTTCAGTAAAATCAGGCTTTTTTAAGGTGTCTCAAGTTGGGCTCCCAAAATCACTAGTCAGTTTTAAAAACTTTGACCTGGATTCTTTTTCATTATTACTACAAAAGTGGTAGACCTTAGGATTGATTGACTGTAGATGATTTCCAAGACTTCTTATATTCCTCAAGAATATACCATAGGAAAAAGTTAAAATGAAAATAGTTTGTGTAGGTTTAAAGATGACAAGTTTAAAGATGAGTTAGAAATTATATTGGTCCCTTTTTAATTTTTTGAAATATTTTAAATTAGGGTTTCATTTTGCAATCGTATATACTTGGGGATCAATACAAACTTTTTTACCTGAATGTAATACTGTTAGCAAAGTGCTGTACTCTGAACAATATGTTCCATTGCATTTATCACTACAAAAATATGAAGGCTTTTTTGAAGCTATTACAAATATTAACAGATGGACATATGGTCAGCCTGTTGATATGTGGAGAATTGTGGGGAGCTTTGAGGGGAAAAAATGCATGGCAACCTCTGCACGGGGCAGCAGGAAAATGCCTTGAAAGATCAGGCCAGGTGGCAGTTTTAATTGTATCAATCAACTTGAGTGCAGAAGGCAGAGAAGAGCACAATGAGTTTTTACCTCTTCCATTAGGAAAGCTGGCCTTGCTAATGTGCAGCTCTGGAATCCTCCTACATCGCTCCTGTTACCTAGAATCACAAGACAGTAAGTGAGCTTTTGCTTCCTTTATATCATAGGAAGGAATGAAGAAATCCAGAGGCAGCAGGAAGCGGTGATGGAAGCACCCCTCGGAGTACTTCAAAGTAACATTTCAGGAGTGGGAAAGAAGTAAAAGCATTTGATCTAGTTGCTAGTTTCAGAAAGCTCCCTATTGTGGAGGATTTCTAAGGGTGGGAGGCAAGAATGGGATCAAAACTAAGATGGCTACTTTCAATTGGTGCTCCATCTCTGACAGACTCCAACTTCTTCAGCAACCAATCACTGATGTCATTAGGGGAGGCTGCAGAATGCAAAGTGATTGTTTTTGTCTTTTAATGATTGGCTGAGCACCTAATGTGGCCAACCAGACATTTAGCAGCCAGAGCTGCCAGTGTCCCTTTTTGACGAGTCAAAAAACAGACACCTGGCAACCCTATGCTCACGACAGAGGGTCAGGACCCAACAGAATAAAGGATGCTGCCAGTGACTATTGACCCAAGCCACCATCATGATTTAATTATGTCTAGTGCAATAATGTCTCCTACCAAACTCTAAGAGCTTGCACATTTCTTTATTAACAGATCCCACTGGAGCCACTGTCATGGAGTGTGGGGGAGTCAGGGCCCTGCACCCCCCACTTCCTGCGATTCACCGTGACTCTCAGACAGCCAGTAAAACAGAAGGTTTATTAGATGACAGGAACACCGTCCAAATCAGAGCTTGTAGGTACAGACCACAGAACCCCCTCAGTCAGGTCCATCTGAGGGGCAGGGAGCTTAGATCTGAGCCCAGGGGCTCCCTCCATTTCCCCAGTCAACTCTCAACCAAAACCCCCTCCAGCAGTCTCACCCAGCCTCACACTCTCCCCCCTCCCCTCCTCCAGCCTTTGTCCAGTTTGGCAAAGGTGTCACCTGGCCCCAACCCCCCTCCTGGGCTCAGGTTACATTCTCACGTATCATCCCTCAAGTGAAGTCACGCCCTGATATCCCCATCACCAGTGCAGACAGTCCCAGTAAAACTCCCACACAACATTCCCAGGTCAATCCGCCCCACTCCCTACTCCATCACAGCCATATCCACAAAATGACCACCCAGCCCTCCCCAAATTCAGTACCCCACTTCTCCTCCCCAAACATTTATGCCCCATTCTATCAACCTACTCAGGGTAAGTCCAGAAAGTAGATAAGCTTTGTTCTGATCAACAAATCAGGACTCTGAGGAGCAGGGGGAAGAGAGTAGAGTTCCACAGCCTAGGAATCCTTACTGGAAGCACACATTTCCCTCCCCCCCCCCCCCCAATGGGGCTACAATTGAGTACTGCTCAAGTGTGCAAAGTGCTATACAGTAAAGAGCCCACAGCCCAGTTGGCAGAGCTGGGTACTGAGACCCCTTGGTCTGTTTAGTGATGCAAGAGATGAACCAGTAACACTGTCAGACCGGCGATGGTTGTCAAAGCTATAACCTATTCCCTGCCAGCCTCAACTCCCATGAGCACTAGGACAGCCCCTCTCCCCAACTCTGCCGGCAGACACCCGGGGGGGGAGAACTCGGCACCGGGACAGCTCCCCCAGCTCTGCAAACAAACACCCCTGGGCGGGAGGGGAGCTCGGCACCGGGACAGCTCCTCCCCCAGCTCTGCAGACAGACACCCCGGGGGAGGGCGGAGGGCAGCTCGGCACCGGGACAGCCCCTCCCCCCAGTTCTGCAGACAGACACCCCGAGGCCGGCTCTGCTCCTCACCTGTCGATAGCGTGGGGGAGGGGTAATCCGTCCCGAACTCCTTCCCCTACCGCGCTCCTTTCCGGCAGGGTCCGCTCTGCGCGCTGCTAAAAATGTGCTGCTTACCGTGTATTGAGCACGCTCAGTACATCTGCTGAAGCCACTGCCCTTCACCCTGCCCTTATACCCGTAGGATTTTGCTGACTGCTTTTGACAGGGATTAAAAAGGGGCAAAGGGGGCGAATCGGGGGTGTGGTGGTGGCCAGGGTCTGAGCAGGGGGTGGAAATTTACTGGTCTGGGGGGTCAAGCAGCTGGAGGCAGCAGTAGAAGAGGGGCTAAAGGGAAAATCAGGAATGGGGGTGAGGAGGCGGAGTTAAGTCCAGGAGTGAGGCACTGGCAGAGGGCGTCAGAGGGCAAAACCCAGCACAGTCAGGGGCACCGGGGGTAACAGTTACCCCAGTGTGACTGAGACACCAGTGTTTGCAAAAATGGGGGGGGGGGGCAGAGGGGCTTTTTTATTTCCCCTCTCACAGACAGCACCTCTCAGAATCGGCTTCCCAGGGCTGGGCTCTTAAAGGCACAGGCATCCCAATGCCCAGTCAATGCATCTCCTCTTTGTCTGATCTAACCTACTGAGGCTGTGTCTACACTACAAATTTCAAAGCGCTGTCGCGGGTGCCAGTGCTCCTGGTAATCCACCACGACGAGGGGATTAGCTCCAAGCACTGGGAACCGAGCCTGTCCACGCTAGTGCTTTAAAGCGCTCAAACTTGCTTCGATCGGGGTGGGTGGATGAATTTTCACACCCCTGAGCCAGCAAGTTAGAGAGCTTTAACTTGCCAGTGTAGATAATCCCTGAGACTTAATTCAGTGAAACATTTTATATATATCCCCTCAGAAACAAAGGAGCTGGCAGCCCAAACCCTAGCGCTCCGCACAGGGCTGGCAGCCCAAGCCCCAGGAAGAGCGGGGCCGGGCAGTTGGGACTGGCAGCCTGAGCTCTGCCCCCGTCAGCAGGGGAGCCGGTAGCCCGAACCCCAGTGCTCCGCGGGGGGCTGGCAACTTGAGCCCCAGGGAGAGCGGGGCTGGGCAGTTGGGGCTGGCAGCCCGAGTCCCGGTGGGCAGCGGGGGAGCCAGCAGCCTGAACCCCAGTGCTCCCCATGTAGGGTTGGCAGCCTGAGCCCCAGGAAGAGCACGGCCAGGCAGTTGGGGCTGGCAGCCCGAGCCCTGCCCCCGTCAGCGGGGGAGCCGGCAGCCCGAACCCCAGCCCGAGCCCCAGGAAAAGCAGGGCCGGCAGTTGGGGCATCCATCACATTGAGGAAATTTAGACTTAAATCCCTGAAAATATTCATTTTTAGGAGTGGGTTCATGATATTTCACAATTTAGTGAAAGGGGTTTGCGGGCTGTTAAAGTTTGGGAACCACTGCTGTATCTGAATGCACAGAGTCTCCTAGCCATTTCCCAAGTTGTATTAGCTGCTGCTAGGATTCCCTGAATTTTTAATTCTTAATTTTTTCTTCTCATTTTTGGAGCAGATGTTTATTCTGTTGGATCATCTGACTTCCACTCTGACTGAATTTCTGGCCTATTGTCAAAACTTTGTTTTGAGTCAATCCACCAATGGTGTAAATATTGGTGGTCAGACCAATAGTCCGCCTAATCTAGTATCCTGTCTTGTGACAGTGGCCACTGCCAGGTGCTTCTAAGGGAATGATCAGACCAGGCAATGACTAATTGAACCATCCCATTGTTCACTCCCAGCATCTAGCAGTCAAAGAACGTTTTAGGGACATGTAGAGCATGGGCCTGCATCCCTGATTATCTTGGCTAATAGCCAATCTACTTATCCTGAGGGACTGATCTAATTCTTTGTTCAACCCATTCATAGTTTTTCCTTTCAAAATATAATGAACACACATCTACAACCCCAAGATACCTTTACAACCACAAGAATTCTAAAATCTTGAGTCAAGAAATTTTAATAAATAAATATCTTTTTTTTATGTGCCTCTTTGTTCATGAGCCTGTAGGGTGCAGTAAGGCCAGTTCCAATGCCTTGAGCCTAAACACCTGAATGAATCTTAATCTACCCTCATACTCTCAAACATTTAATATACATAAAGCCATATCTACAGTTTAAGTGTGGGTTAACTCAAGTTATGTCACCATAGAGTCACTACGGTTACTATGTCACTTGTGTGCATGCCTCCTGGACTCCTTGCCTCAGCAGCACTTGTATAGATTCAGAGTCAGGTGCACCATGAATAGATATCCCACTGTCCACCTACTGTATTTTGGGAAGCTTTTGTTTGGTAGTGTATGCTGGGTACCAAATAGGTCAGACAGGGGTGGTTGTGGCCATGGGATCAAACTTCTTATAATGCATTGTTAACCATCCACTAATTTTATATGTATCCCATACATAAGTGTATACATAATGTTTACACCTTTTTTTTCTAAGCCCACTAACCTGCCTGACCCTCCTCACTGTCTGCCATCTCACACAGAATCATGGAGCTTGCATGGCTCTGCACTATTGTCAAGAGCGTTTGCACCCAAAGATGCATGCTCCTTTAGTATTTGCAGATCAGCAAACATACATGTGGGGTGTGACATTATACTCTACATTCTTTATGAAAATATGCTTATGATATGGATATGACATAGCTAATATATACTTTATGCAAGATGGCTGATGTGGGGTATCATTGAAAAACTTAAGACCTATTGACTGTGTTTATCCAACCTGTATGCATGTAACTCAGAACACACTACTCCTAAGAGGGATTCTGTCTCTCCCCTTATTACTAGACCAGTAATAGAGATCAGTGAAAAAACAAAAGCAGTTTATTGCACTCTGCTGGACACCACAGCCCAAGTGCACGGCCTCATTTTCCCCTCAGCTGGCAGTAGTTGCTCCCTTCCTTCTGGGGCAGAAGGGTGAGCTGATTTTATTAGCACTGGACCAGGTCAGCACAATTATTAAAGGGAAATCTGTAATAAGAACATTGTATTGGGGATGAGAAAGTGAAGCAGTAATATCTAATTTGAAGATGGGGAGGCAAATATTAAGCTCCTGATCCTGAATTTTGCCACTGCTTCAGTAAAGAGTAGCCCCAGGAGGGCACTGTAGCTACTCAGCTGTTTAAAGTTAAGCACATGTGAAAATGTTTGCAATACTGAGGCCATGTCAACACTTACCAGTAGATTGGGGGCAGCGGGGGGGCAGGGCCGGCTCCAGGCACCCAAGCACATGCTTGGGGCGGCACCTGGTAAGGGGCAGCGGGGGGAGCGTGGCGCGGCATTCCGCAGGGGAGGGGAGCGCTCTGGCGGCACGGGCTCCGCTTGCGTGGGGCTCGGCGAGGGAGCGGCGCGGGCGCAGCACTGGAGGGGGGTTCCGGCAGCGCTTGACAGGGGCGGGCTCCGGCAGCGGGGGGTGTCGTGGGGCTCGGCAGTGGGGGGGGGGGGGGTGGTTTTCCAGCGGCGCTCAGCGTGGGGGGGGGGCTGCAGTGCTCGGTGGGAGGGCAGCGCTCTGGGGGGGGGGTTCCGGCGGTGCTCGGCGGCGGGCCTGGCGGGCGGCGCTTTTTTTTGCTGCTTGGGGCAGCAAAAAAGCTAGAGCCGGCCCTGAGCGGGGGGCTGCAATCAATGCAGTGAAGGCCCACTAAATCGATGGGAGAGTGTGCTCTCCAGTGGACTCTGGGACTCCAGCTCCCCAAGAAGCATAAGGGAAGTCAGTGGGAGAGTGTCTCCCATCGACACAGCGTAGTGTAGATGCTGCGATAAATCAACCTAAGCTACATGGACTTCAGTTACGTTATTCACATAACTGCAGTAGCATAACTTAGGTCCACTTACCATGGTACTGTATACTGTGACGTTCTGTACCTCGGGGGAACACCCAGCACACTCATGTTCATCCTTATAATATGATTGTGTGGTATCTAATGCAAAGTTTGTTGTCAGTTCAGAAGGCTCATGATGCACTGAGTATTGTTGTTATGGTAATATTATAGCAATCATTGTTATAGTAATGTTATACCTTGTAATTTCATGTATATAGTTATGAGGCTGAAAATGTGTCCTCATGGCTTAAAGCAAGCCCAGGCAAAAACTCTCCAGAAGCAGAGGGGCAGTTCACACCTCATCAGGGCATGCATGGGACAAACCCAGCCCAGCCTCACAGGAACAAAGGACACTGGCTTAGGCAACAACAAAGGATCTGTTGGACTCTTGAGTGAGTCACCCCCTTCCTTTGGTCAGTTTGGGAGTGCGATGAGGTAAGGCTCACCTCACTCTGGGGGTGGGGGGGGACGGGACGGACAGTTGGTCCTGTCCAGTCACTACGCAAGAGGATAAATGGACACAAGTCAGATATCAGGAATGGCAATATACAAAAACCTGTAGGAGAACACTTCAACCTCCCTGGCCACACAATAGCAGATGTAAAGGTAGCCATCTTACAGCAAAAAAACTTCAGGACCAGACTCCAAAGAGAAACTGCTGAGCTCCAGTTCATTTGCAAATTTGACACCATCAGATCAGGATTAAACAAAGACTGTGAATGGCTATCCAACTACAGAAGCAGTTTCTCCTCCCTTGGTGTTCACACCTCAACTGCTAGCAGAGCACCTCACCCTCCCTGATTGAACTAACCTCGTTATCTCCACACTGATTTATACCTGCCTCTGGAGATTTCCATTACTTGCATCTGAAGAAGTGAGGTTCTTACCCACTAAAGCTTATGCTCCCAATACTTCTGTTAGTCTCAAAGATGCCACAGGACCCTCTGTTGCTTTTTACAGATTCAGACTAACACGACTACCCTTCTGATAGGTTAAAACAGTCACTCCCCTCACCAAAACTGCTCTCCAAATATTCAGTCACTGGAGCATGCCAACTCCCCTGAACATACTCATTTTCAATTCAACCATCCCATATCAACACACACCAACAACTGACTGGATACACTGCACCCCATATTCACTATTGTGGTATGATTGTACACGGTGCATCATAATTATGTCAAAGTGTCACATAAGGTGTCAATGGAAAAGTTATGATTTGCTGAATATGATTATCCTATTTGTATGCATGAATTATATTTGTATCTGGAGTAATGAATATTGACTATGCATGTGTATTTCAAATGTGCTTGCTCTGGGTAACACCCACAAAGCTTTACTTCTAGTCTGGCCAGCACATTGTGAAGGAACTATTCAAGTTGAATGGCCCATCAAAGAACACTTAACTCACAATGGACCATGAAAGAAGCCTATCTACACCTGATGGACCTTCCAGAGAAAGTTCTATCTGGAATATGGGTAATGGCCCCTGCTCTGACTCAGTAAAGCATGCAAGGCCATGTGAGGAGATCACATGATACTGAACTCCATTTTGGTATTTGTATTTTTCCACAAACTGGGCTGGGAACTTGGCTTGGAACAAAGGGGTTCCTGCCCTATGGAAGAAACTACAAAAGGGGGAAATGACATCACCAAGAGGCCTCATTCTCCACCCAAGAGAACATCTGGAAACACCTTTGAAACAGAGATTGAACTGGGGGAAGAGAGGATTCCTACCTGTGAATAAAACAGCTACAAACTGCTTGTACTATAAGGTGGAATCTCCATCCTTAGAGGTTTTGACAAATGCCTGGCTGGGATGATTTAGTTGGTGTTGGTCCTGCTTTGAGCAGGGGGTTAGACTAGATGACCTCCTGAGATCTCTTCCAACCCTAATCTTCTATGATTCTAACAGGGTGAGACACTGTTTGATTCAAATCCCGTGTAGTGTATAAGATTTAGATTGCATTTTGTTTAAGTAATCTTCTTTAATCTGTTTTCTATCACTTAAAGTCTATCTTTCTGTAGTTAATCTATTTTATATTTTACCTTAAAGTCAGACTATATTTATATCGCCTTTTGAGCACTTAAATCTATAACATTTATTCAATTACAAAAAAAATAAGTAAAACATTCTCAAAATTAGGGTCTATCAAACTTTTTTTGTCCTGAAGTTTCCTCCATTTTTATACAGAGGCTCCATGGCTGTCAGAAGTGCCACTGGTGAGATGTGGAACCCCAGAGTGCTGCACATGCTAGCACAACATTTGATATCTCCTTCAAATGTTGCAGTCTGGGAGGGCAGAGTATCTGCTCATCTAGGCAGCAGATGTTAGAAATTCTCAGAGGAGACCAGTGATGCCAGCAGGGGTTACAACTACAATGAGGGCTCATTCAGATGTTGTTTCCAGTGAACTTATAAAAAGGTATTGCAAGGAAGAACAAACCTAACTGAAACCTACCAGATTTAAGGTTTCTTTATGAACGCCAAACTTGCTAAGCTTCACCACAGTTTAAGTCCTATCATTGTCTGGTTGACCTAAAGTATCTCAGACACTGTCTCCTCTACCTATGAGGGGGCATTTCAGATACATTTTCTTGTTGGCAAGTCCAGAATCAAGATCAGGATTAGAATGGAAACTCTCTCAGCCTTCTGTAGAGTCCGAAAGCTAACGGACACATCAAGTGAAGATAATTATGAGAATGAGCAGATAAACAATCATCTAACCATCCAGAGCTTCTAGTGAGGACATAAACCCTGAGAGAACCCCGCACCTCAAGATGGAATGGTGTCCAGTTACATCACTGCCATTTTGGATACATTCCCTACAGCAAAAGTATCTCACCTCATCACTGACACAAAGAAACTAACAGACCAGCAAGCTGTGTAGCATCCTCGGGAAGCTTTCCAATCATATTAGTTTAATACAGATGGGAATATATACTAGAGCCTGTAAGACCCACTTTGCATGTGTATACAGTTCAAGAACAACACTGCTTTCTGCTGCAGAATGAAGTCCATGCACCCAGCAGACAAAATCACTGCCCACACAGCAAGACAGCACAAGGAACCAGCAGCTCCTGCTTTTCATGGGTTTGTACACAGCCCTGAGGATTCAGCCCAGGAGGAAAATTGGTGGTGAGGGTCTCATCCCAGGGAGCAACACAAGGCACTAGGGCTGCCCACGGCCTGAGCGAGGTGGTGAGTACTCTGCTTCGGGGTACAGGAGATCAAAGGTGTGACATGAACTCACGGCCCTTGGCTGACAGTGCCAGGTAGAGACATCGCCTCCTCCCCAGGCTCCCAGCCAGATTGCAGGCTGTCAGCAGAGCTGCTTCAAGGCCACTGGGATTTCTCTAGAAAATGGGCAGATGAACATTGGGAAGTCAACACACTGGCATTAATAGGCCTGATGGTGAGAGACAAAGGGCACAGCCAGAGGCCTATTCTGGGAAGTGAAGTTAGTGTTGTGTGTATGCTGTGATATGCACATAGGCCAATGTGGGCACATATCGAAACAGAACAGCGCATGGAGTAGCTTCCCTTTCCTCTACAGCAGGGCTCAAATCCAGTGCTCAAGAGAGAGAACAGAGACAGACAGGCACCTTGTCCTTCAGGTGGCTCCATCGTAGAGTGATCCCAGCAGCAGAGCTCCACCCACTCTTTTACCTCTTGTCTAGCAGACAGCTGACAAACTCATTGCAGGCAGGGCTGGCAACAAAGCAAGGGCTGCTCTGGAACATGCAGTTCTTTGGTACTTTCAAGGGTGACCCAGGAGGAAGAAACACCAAGGTCTTACAAAAGCATTCTTTGAGAGGGAGTGGACAATGCGGCTGCCAGCGACCACTGAGCATGGCGCTTGGGGGAGCTGGTAGTTGGCACCAGGGTTGGGGGGAGTGCTGCCAGTCCCAGGTGAGTCTCTGGTTTCATATAGTGAAGGTGTCCTGACTCCAGACCCGTTCACCTGCGATGTACGTGGCTCGCACCTGTAAGCTGTTGTCCAGCAGCAGGAAATCTGCAACAGACAGAAGAGAGGAAGCAGGAATCAGAGGCAACAGGAGGGGTGCTTGATCTGTTGGGGTTGCCATGGGAAAGGACTGTAAGGGTTTTCCTGCTGATGGAGGAGACATTCCAAAACCCATGGAGACCGCAGAGGATTTACGGTAAGGCATGTACCCCAAACAGTGGTAGAACTGCCCCTACCCAGGCTGGCAACTCTGCCATTCTGGGGAGGGGCAGTTGCATCTTGAGTCTGTACAGGGGGAGTGACCTCCCCTGGTTTACAGACTGCCACAGGGACTAGACTGCACAAGAGGACTAGATTCAAACAGAGACAATAGGAGCTATTTCCCAATCCAAGTGCCAAGGCCAAGCTTGAGAGGGCATGTTACTGAGCCTCAGCCAGCAGACCCCAGCTATGCCAGCCCCATCCTGTATCAGTAGGAGGCGCTGTAGGGAATGGTGTAGCAGCCCCAATGGTGAGGGAGCTCATAGGTACGTCAGCCTCAGCTCCTTCTAGGAGCCACCCCCATGGGGAATGGTGATGGTGGGCTGGGGAGCTCACTGCTACTCCAGCCCTAGCCTCAGCCACCAGACGACACTGTGGAGAATGGTGAAGTGGTGCATCAACCTGCAATCGTGCTGATACCTGCATCGGTGTCATAGTTCAGGGTCCCCTTTCGGTGCTCAATTCCCAGGAGCTGGGCAGGATGGAGGGATGCTGCCTCCAGGGCCATTTCCACAGTGCATCCTTTGGGGAAGAACAGCACCTTGTTATGGCAGTTAACAGACATCCTCTTTCAGGACCTCTCCACTGCTTCCCACACCGGGCAGCCCTTCAGACAAGGCAGGGCCAGCTGAATCAGGGTCCTGCCAAGATACTGACAGCCATCTCTGTGGGAAATGGAACAGCAGGGGGCTACTGGCTGCTAGCCAGCCACATGCTGAAATCAGACACACAGGGTCTGCTGTGACTACTGGGCCCATAACATTTACCCCCGTGGGAAGCTGAAACGTACAAAAGCACGTGAAAGCTCATAAGCCGACACGCTAACCAACAATTTTTGCCTACTTGGAAATTAACCATGAGCAATAGGTTAAGTTGCCAATAAATGATTATAAACAAGTGCAAAAGAACCAGACAAAGAAGCTAGGCTAGTCCAAACATAAGGAGACCTGACGATATGATTCAAGGACTGTGTTGAAATCATCCTTGGTAAAAACAGAAGATGTGGAAGCAGAAGTTAATGGACCAAAATTGGTGTGAGAGATATTGGGTCTAATTGGTAGAGAAAATAATGTGGGGGGGATGAACTATGCCACCAACATTTCCCCTTTGGGGATTTCCTTAAAAAAAAAAAAAAAAGACTCTCTTCCCCACCCCACCCTAGAATATCAGGGTTGGAAGGGACTTCAGAAGATCATCTAGTCCAACCCCCTACTCAAAGGAGGACCAATCCCCAATTTTTGCCCCAAATCCCTAAATAGCCCCCTCAAAGATTGAACTCACAACCCTGGGTTTAGCAGGCCAATGCTCAAACCACTGAGCTATCCCTCCCCTGTGCATCTCAGTTCATCTCCCCTCACCCCAAGATAGAAGCAGCAAACCAGACTGAAATACTTTCTTCCAGGCAGAATGCCAGCTGGCCTTGCTCTCCGTTAAGGAACTTGATTTTCAGAACTCTTAGATGAAAATAATCACAGCATTATGACACCCAGTCCTCAGTCCATCAGTGGGGATACTTGATTGCCAGCATCGCAGAGATGCACAAGATCCTGTTTTGTCTCCTTCCTTTCAGGTTGTTCCCCGCACCATCCCTCCTCCTGTCCTATTTCTTACTCTCTTGGCTTTCTATCATCCTGAAATCAGCTGCACTGCATCAGCACAGCGAGATGAGCTGACCACAGCCTTGCCCCATCTAAGGAGAAAAGACCCAACCAGATGACATCCCTGACCGGAAAGTGAACCAGGGTCCAAGCAACAGGGGCTGTGGTCAACCTGCCAGCCAAAGCATCCATTTGAGACTGACCAGCCATCCAGGATTCCAAAGACATCAACAAAAGCCATTGTGACGTTGCTCCATATGATTTTATGGAAATATGCTGATGAGCGTGAATATAATGTAACTAGAATATGCTTTATGCAAAAGTCTCTTGTAAGGTATCATTACCAAGCTTATAACCTACTGAGTGCGTTCATCCTACTTGTGTGTATGTATTGTATCATTCCTGTATCTAAAACTAGAAATATGAAGTTAACTCTGAGGTCCTATTGTAATTATGCAAAGTGTGGGCCATTAATGGTGGTTTAGATTCTTGATGGCACCCACTGACTAGGACAATTGGCTGTAGATGGTTTATTTACCTGCAAGCCTTCTTGTGGATGTGGGGGCCAGCCTGTGGGTAATGAAGAATGAGGTCCTACAGTGACATGTGACCATGTCACCTGATATTGTAATCCATCTTAAACCTGGTGCTTTTCTATTTAGAAGGAGGGGTGGGAACCCAGAGAGACACAGGATTCCCACCTTGGGCCAAAGCTATAGAAGGGGGTGGAACAGAACAAAGGAGGCTGCAGTCATGAGAAATCCCCCAGCTACCACCTGAGCTGGAACAAGAACTTTACCAGGGGAAAGGATTGGGCCCAAACTAGGAAAGAGTCCAGTCTGTGAAAGAAGCTTATTGGAACATCTCTGGGGTGAGATTTTATCTGTAATTAGTTTCTTAGTGTATTAGGTTTACACTTGCGTGTTTTGTTTTATTTTGCTTGGTAACTAACTTTGTTCTATTATTACTTGGAACCACTTCAATCCTACTTTTTATGCTTAATAAAATCACTTTTGCTTATTAATCAACCCAGAGTAAACAATTAATACCTGGGGGAGCAAACAGCTATGCATCTCTATCAGTGTTATAGAGAGCAGACAATTTATGAGTTTATCTTGTATAAGCTTTATACAGAGTAAAACAAATTTATTTGGGGTTTGGATCCCACCAGGAGCTGGGTGTCTGGGTGCTAGAGACAGGAGCACTTCTTAAGCCATTTTCAGTTAAGTCTGCAGCTTTGGGGTGTGTGATTCTGACCCTGGGTCTGTGTTGGAGCAGACTGGCGTGTCTGACTCAACAAGGCAGGTTTCTGGAAGCCCAAACTGGCAGAGAAAATGGACTCAGAGATAGTCTCAGCAGTCCCAAGGGGGTCTCTGTGACTGAACCCATCACAGCCGTACGTTCCCCACCTTTTCTGTCCTATCTTCCCCTCCACCTTGTGTGGGTCTGTCAATCAGACACAGGAGAAATGAATACCCTTTTCACATCAGGACTGAATGTAAATTTAACCCTTTTCTTTTCTCAAAGAAAGGTTGTTCTGAAAATGAGACTAATATTTTTCTCCCAAAGGAGAGCGACTTTAAAGGATTTGATTAAGCTTGTTTTGCGTAATCACTCAATTTCAGTTTCACTATAAACGCTTGTTTTTATTTCTTGTTCTTTCTTGTTCGTGATCAATAAACATTCAGTTTTAGAATGAATGCTTTTGCGTGTTTACCAAGAAATTGACTACACCAAGGCCCCGGTTGAGAGACCCTGGACCTCTTTGCATCACTCATTTTATGTTGGACAGTGGAAGAGTTTAACACTATCTCTTCTGACCCTTGAAGTTAATATGACAGGTCCCAACCCAGCCTGGTAACCCCCTTCTCTGGGAGCAGAGTGAACAATCATACAGAGAGATGGACACTTTGCTGAACCACTGGGGACACAAGGGACACACGTGTGAGCAACTCAGACATAGCTTTTTAATAGTTACTCTTGGATGGTGCTTGCGGGGAAAGGCCCAGAGGGGTTGCAGGAGAGGGATGAGCAGTTGTGGTGTGGCTGGAGGGAGGAAGGGAGGAATCAGAAGTTGTGGACAAGATTATTCACCTTTGATCCCTTTGCACCTGTGACTATGGAGGAGCTCGCTTGTTCTCACTGCAGTAAAAATAAAGCCTAATCTCTCCCTGGCTGGCACCCAGTGTGGCTCTGCCTGCTAGCTGACCTGGGACTCCAAGAGGGCTTGGAAAGAATGCCCATAGTCAGCCTTGTCTGGGGAGAGGATCTCCTTACTACGCTCTCTGGATATGTGTAGAGACTTTGGCCCTAGGAGAAGTGATAACAGCAAGGGGCACTGTTCTCCAACCCAGAGCCCGCAGGCAGAGAGTAGGTGAGTTGGGCTCACCTGTGGCTTCCAGGAAGTGCCGAACACAGGAGTCCATGGTTGCTACGCTGCCACTCAGAGTCTTCGTCCCTGAGCAGGAGAAAAGACAGGAAACTGAGCAGATCCACCAGCCATCTAACAGCAATGGTCCCCGTAGGGTTTCAATCCTATTCCACAAGTGGAACGAGTCTATGGGCTCTCAGCCTCAGCTCCAGAGAAGCCATGGCAGATTTTGGCAATAGGCTGGGGTCGCAAGGGGTATGACAGGGCAGGACTGAGGAGTATGGTTGGAGGGAGGTTCTGGACTGGAAATTACAGGTTGTTAGAGGTGCATGGCCAGCTCCCGCTCACCCCATGCCTGACTCTGCCCTGTGCTCCTGGCACCTCACTTTCATGGGCACCACAACCCTGGGAGTGGGTTGGGCTTTAATGAGGGATGAAGTAGATGCTATTGTCCCACATAATGCAAGGAGACCTCCCATAATGGCAGAGGGTGTGCCTCATACCAGTGCCCAGTGCCACTTGAGATGTGGCACCATTTTCTCATATGTCCTCCCCAGCCTTTCCCCTTACAAGGTACCACACCATCAGGGGTCAGGATTTCAATCAGCCAGCAGCAGGTGAGACAAGCCAAAGGGCACTCCCTTCTGGGCCAGGCAACAGCGGGCTCCCTCATGGCACTGCCAGCCTTTGCTAGGTCAGCACACACAGGGCTCACACCCGCTCTGCAGCCAGTGGAGCCATCTGGAAGGCCCAGGGATCTACCTTAAAACACACACGGCCCTAGGTGGGGGCTGAAGGTGACCAGGCTGCGTATGGAGTGCTCACCTGCAATGTATGTGTTCAGCCCGTCCACCTCGATCACCTGCTGGCCCAGGGTGTGCCTCCCTGGGGCCAGCCCCATTC
Organism: Malaclemys terrapin pileata; assembly: GCF_027887155.1. NCBI lineage: Eukaryota > Metazoa > Chordata > Testudines > Emydidae > Malaclemys > Malaclemys terrapin. The sequence continues at coordinate 49,434,145 of NC_071514.1, forward strand.
CAGCAATGGCGTCTGTCACCAGCACCAGGCCTAAGGGGACAAGGAGGGGCCACATTAGCTCTAGCCTTCAGCCCAGCTTTGCAGGGGGTTTCTCTCCAGTTCTTCGGTGCAAGTCCCAGGCATTTCGCTCTGCTGGGAGTGGTAATGGCAGCAGTCAGGATGTCTGTGACCCAGCAAGGAGGACTCTCCCGAGAGCACTGCGCCTTCTGGGTGCAGGGCTGACTGTAGCTTAGGAAAGTGGGGAGGAAAAGAAGATGGAGAAGACAGACTGTTTCACAAGACAAGCACAAAGCTTTGGGCTGGTCACAGAGGTTTAGGCTGAAGGACCAGGCTATAAACTGGGTAATTCTGAGCCACAGGGAACGTGTAAGTGCAGTAGTGGGTGGGGAGTGACACTGGACTCTACTCATGAGGGGCCATTGACACACAGGATTCCTTTCACACAGCACTGGAGAAGGGTGCAGGAGTGCTCTGGTGCCTGAAGTCCCCTGGTTATCCGCAGAACAGGTAGAGCATGGGCAGTGACAGAGCCACTCTTCACCTCACATTGGGCTACCAATGGGCCTCCCCCAAGCTGGGAGGCCTCATCCCCAGGGCAAGAACTTGGGACATTCTCTGGGCATCTCTCCTGAGATGGTCAACAAGGGTGCAGTTAGCCCCACTCTCCATGACCGTGTGCTATGCAGACACCCATTCTTTGGGAGCTGGAGGGAGCCCCAACAGCACAGGCCATACCTCAGAGATACTCCGGGAGCCTGCTCCTCCCCACACTCCTGACTATAGAACAGCCTTTGGGCAGCTACAACAACTGCTCACATGGAAACAATAGCAATGAATCATGGGTTTTCAGCTTCTTTTAGCAGGAACAAGGAGGAGAAACCAGCACCATGTGATCAGCAAATGATGCACAGGACGTACTAGTCTGAAACCAGTAACCTAGAGGTGAAAGCTCCCACTATCCAGAGCCAGCCAGGCCCCTGACACACACCATTCTTAAGTGGAAGTAATCCCATCTGGTACCATTTGAGGAGGATGCTGCACATCAGCTGGGAGAAAAGCAATCCAGATGGGCACAGCATTTGGGTTCAGAGGTGCTGTGCTGTCCAGACCAAGGGGATCCCCAGTGATTCACCTTTGGGGTGTGCTCGATGCGCAATTCTCAGAGCTGCAGGGTTGGTGTGGATCCCATCTGATATCATGCCATAGAACACCCTCCGCCTGGCAGGAATCTGGTCACTCGTCAGCAGCCCCACAATCCCAGGGTCGCGATGGTGGAACTGTGCAAAGGGATGAGAAAACAGGTGTGATACCTGCCACGAAGAAACCCACAGGCTGCTAGTGCCCCGTAGATACCCCAATTTTATAGGGACAGTCCCGATATTTGGGGCTTTGTCTCATATAGATGCCTATTGCCCCCCACCCCCTGACCTGATTTTTCACACTTACTGTCTGGTCACCCTAGTGCCCTGGCTAGGGGGTGCTGCCATGAAGGTAGCAGCTGGACGTAGTGACAATGAAGAGGCATGCATGGTGATATAACCCAGACCCACTCAGGGTGGCACTTTATCCCCCACTAATGGTGGTTGGTCCATGTATAAAGTTTGATGAGGCTGCTACAGTCTTAGCTAACAGAGCTGTGTCTTCATTTCTGGCAACAGGGGCTTGTGCGTTTAGACCCAGAGTCACTTCCCCTTGCCGACAACCCACCCAGATGCGTGGCAGAGAATAAATGTCCGTGGAGGAGAAGACAAGCCAGAGTGAGCCACGGGCAGGCAGTGGGCTCCCTCGGTTACTTACAGGTAACATTGCATTGAAGAGATGGGTGATAAAAGTAGCACCATGTCGGACAGCTTCCTCTGCCTGAGACAGATTAGCCACAGAATGTCCTGCGAACAAAGAGCATTAGGTGACTTCTTTGGCTATTTCCCCCTTTACTCTCTCTATTTACTCCAACAACACCCAGGGGCAAGTGTGCTCAGTCCACAAATCACTAGAAGTTTGCTGGAAATCCACCTATTATTCAATCATGCTACACTCCAGTTCTGACAGCCCCATTCAGAACCCAGCTGGAGCATGGAAGTGCTAGTGCCAGTGGTTGAGATGAATTTGGATCCCTACTGCAGTGTACCATGGCTTCCAAAGACTTCAGAAGATAGACAAAGTGGGTGAGGTAATATCTTTTACTGGACCAACTTCTGTTGATGAGAGAGACAAGCTTTCGAACTTACATGGAGCTCTTCTTTAGGTGCTGAGGGTGCTGATGAGACCTCGGGGCTTTGTTACAGCGATGGAATGAGCTTTTGTTTTGCCCAATGAAGATGAGAACCGTAGTCCTTTCCAGGGGCCCCGAATCTCACTGGAGGCAGAAATTTGCCCTTCTGTTTTTTTTTTTTTATATGGCCTGTAGGGCAGCGAACGCTATGGCCGATTATATACAGATTTGTTGCATAAACCCTTCTTTTGCATAGTTCATCAATTTCAGCCCAAAGAGGAACAACTCAGGGGAAGGGTTAAGTTTTTCTATCCTTTATCTCAGCACCAAAGGGGAGCTTATGAGGAGAACATGAGAAAAATACAGCCAGTGCTCTGTGCACATGGCTTCCACTTAAAAAAAAAAAAAAAAAAAATGGACTGTGCTAAATTTTCCAGAGATTAGTGATGCCTCCATTTTTGGGTGTGTAACTTGAAACACAGTAAGAGGCCCTAGTTTTCAGAGGGCAGGTATTCTGCACTGTCTAGAAAGCAGTCCCATTTAAGGTGGCTACAGCTGGACACTTAAGCCTTTTTGTGAAAGGAGAATTCAAACAGGTTAACTTTAGAAGTTGAACCTTTGCATGTGGTTGGCCCTCACTGGGGTCTTAGCTAAGTTTAAGACAAGTAAAGGTCAGGATCATATTCTGTCCTCAAATACAGATGGCCCACGCACCCCACTCCTACATCTTGCTGGGGTCAGAGTTGCTCACTCTTATCAAAGTGGAATTTGGTCCTTATTTACAAGCACTTTGAAACACTAAGATACCCACACCGTCAGATATGCCCACCCAGTTTAGAGCCATGTTACATAGATGAAGAACAGTGACTCTGCACAGTTGTGGACATGAGGAGTGGAAGCAGAAAGGTTTTCCTTTGAGGCTGGAAAAAGACACAAAGGGAAATCCAATGCAGATAGCTTGCACTAATGCACCATTATGGTTACTATGCAGCTGATAGCGTTCTCATATCCAGGTTGGCTTGAAGACACTGCATGCACTTTGCACTACAGACAGTGGCCTGATTTGCTAGAGTAACTCCATTAACCTCAAAGAGAACAGGTGTACTTGTGGCACCTTAGAGACTAACAAATTTATTAGAGCATAAGCTTTCGTGGACTACAGCCCACTTCTTCGGATGCATATAGAGTGGAATAAATATTGAGGAGATATATATATACACACACATACAGAGAGCATAAACAGGTGGGAGTTGTCTTACCAACTCTGAGAGGCCAATTAAGTAAGAGGAAAAAAAACTTTTGAAGTGATAATCAAGATAGCCCAGTACAGACAGTTTGATAAGAAGTGTGAGAATACTTACAAGGGGAGATAGATTCAATGTTTGTAATGGCTCAGCCATTCCCAGTCCTTATTCAATCCTTTGTTGATTGTGTCTAGTTTGCATATCAATTCCAGCTCAGCAGTCTCTCGTTGGAGTCTGTTTTTGAAGTTTTTCTGTTGTAATATAGCCACCCGCAGGTCTGACGTTGAATGACCAGACAGGTTAAAGTGTTCTCCCACTGGTTTTTGAGTATTATGATTCCTGATGTCAGATTTGTGTCCATTAATTCTTTTGCGTAGAGACTGTCCGGTTTGGCCAATGTGGGCTGTAGTCCACGAAAGCTTATGCTCTAATAAATTTGTTAGTCTCTAAGGTGCCACAAGTACTCCTGTTCTTTTTGCGGATACAGACTAACACGGCTGCTACTCTGAAACTGTCCATTAACCTCAATGCACCTGCACTGGCATGAGACCAGTGTGACAGAGCAGAGGATCAGGCCCAGGGTGAGCAATGTGAGCAAACAGATTGGGCCTTTAAGGGACTACCCAGACCCACCCACATAGCCTACCAGGCCCTAGCCAGCAGACACCCTTACCCAGCGAGACACAGATGCCCCGTCTGGTGAGTTCCTGGATCACCTCACTGCTCCTCTTCATCTCAGGGGCCAGGGTAACGATCCGGACGCAATCCAGGTGCCTGTAGGTGGCAAGCAGGTCCTGGAAAGCTCCCGATTCAAAGGTGCTGAGGTAGTGTTCTGGGTGCGCCCCTTTCTTCTCTTTGCTTATGAAAGGCCCCTCCAAATGGGCCCCTGCCCACCAGGGAGAGAAAAAATACCCACAACTGTTTCCCTTTCTTACCCCAAGGGTGAGGACACCCACCGCCCCACCTCAGCCCAGCCAATCCCCTCTCCTGGCCAGCCCCACCCTGGAACTTGCCAAACCCCTCCCCCATCAAGCTGGCTCTGAGAATGAAAAAACAGGCAACTGCAGAGTAGGAGAAAGTCAAGGCTTTTTCGTATCTCCCTGTAGGGTGACTAGACAGCAAGTGTGAAAAATCGGGATGGGGGCAGGGGGGGGGTAATAGGAGCCTATATAAGAAAAAGATCCAAAAATCGGGACATCTGGTCACCGTATCTCCCTGAAACTGTTATCCTGCTCTATCCCCTGCCCCAGACTCCTTCCCCTTACCATCCCACTCTTGCCTGGCTTTACTTGACCTCACCAGCTTCTGGCACCTATAATCTTTATTGCCCCAGCTCACACCTCCCCACAGCCCCTTCCTGCTGCCTGTTTCCCACTCTCTTCTTCTCAATGAGCTTACCCCAAATGCCAGCAGCTCAGTTTTAAGGACCAAAGCGAGGTCCCTAAGGTGCAGCCTTCCCTGAGGTGCCTCACCCCCAGTTTTCAGTCAGAGATCTCCCCACTCCTCAGAATGATGGAGGCCCTTGGGCTGCTCTCCTCAGCATGGCACGAGAGACGGCATTGCTGCCAGCATGGGCAGTCTGCCCCCTCACAGTGACCCACTGCCACACACTGCCCAATTCCAGCAGGGCCGACATGTTGGATGCAGAGACCAGTAGAGAGGAGTGCAGTAGCAAGTGCCATGGGGTGGAGCTGCGGGAGGAACATGGCAGCCAGCATACGGAGCTCTCTGGGAGTCATGGCCAGGCTGCACCTGGCCTTGCACAGAGTAAAAATCTCAACACCACCCCCACTTCTCTATGGCACAACACTCCCAGCCACAGTGAATGCTTTCCACAGCAGCTGCTTCTCCTTCCTCCACAGAGGAGCGAGTCTCCACACAACAGAGAGGAGAGGGGCCAAGAGGACAGGACCTTGCTGTTCACTTACCCAGGATACCAGCTCCATGAGGCCCTCCATTTCTTATGCTGATCTGAGGAAGAACCTAGGACGGGGATGTGTTAGAAGCCTCACGGACACAGTACCCAGCCTGCCTGTATTAGGACCCCTAGCATAATGCCTATGAGTGCCAAAGGGAACTATTTCACCCACTCGCCCCCAAGGCAGTGAGAGAGAGGTAACTACCCCTGCTGGAATGGTAAAAACTGGCCCCAGGGTTAGATGTGCTTTCCTGCTGGGCATGGCCTGTACAACTCTCCTAGTGGTAGGGCAGACTGATGAGTTGGTCTTTAGCAGAAAGGGTTAATCTCTGCTGGAGGGGAACACTATTTCAGAACCCACCCTCTTGTGGGCCCATGTACCCCAGCTCCCCAGTGCCTGGTTCTCAAAAGAACCCCAAACAGATCACTGTGCATGACTTGCGATACACTGTGCTCGAAGAAAAAGCAGGTCCCAAGCCCTGTATAACTTGTCTCATGGGACCCTGGGAATATTGCAGCATCAGTTGCCTAAATGTGCAGAGAAGCCATCTGGGTTTAGAACCCAGCTCCTCACACCCCTTCCCAACTGGCCACTGCCATCACAGAGCCCACACATTCCACTTCTGTGGTGAAGCCCCCAAGGCTTAGCCACCTGATCCAACGGTGCCATCCCCACTGCCGTGAGTGTTTTGGGGGGCTCCCCTTACCTTGTGATAGACGGATGGCGGGGAGGTCACCAGGGTTGGGCAGAAGGAGGTCACACCATGGGAGAGAATCTTCTGACTCACCAGAGAGATCCCTGATTGGACGTCATCCGCAGCCAAGGAGAAATCCACCCCAAAGCCCCCTGCACCATAAAGGAAACAAGGACAGCAAGTGGTGACATGGCAGTTGGCTCTAGAAACCAGGGAGGCCAGCTCTAAAGGCGGCACTGTAAATGATACCTAATATAATGTGCAACTGAAGATTAACTTTGAGAATAAGGGGAGTGCTACAAGCAAGTGGGGTGGGGGAAGATTTTGGTTGCACAGCAAGCCCCTATAAAAGGAGATGTGGAGTACCCAATTGCACTAGCTTTCCTGGGAACTAATCCCCAAGGGCAAGCAGGCAAACCCACCAGAAGGGGCCTGATCCCTCTATTTCATTCCCCCACACTGCCCTGTACTCTTTCTTAGGTACTTACATGGCCCCCATTCCCACAGTATATGAGCACCTCATGAGCTGTAATTCATTTAACCTTATACACACCTGGGATCAGAGTCTTAACCTGCTTCACATTGAACTGAGGCACAGAGAGGCCCAAGATAATGCAAGAAATCTGTGTTGGAGCAGGAACTTAACCCCTAGGTCCTTGGCTAGTGCCCTAACCACTGGACCATCCTTCCTCTCTGATCCTTTATGCCACACTACACATCATCCTTCAGATCCCTCCTCAAAACCCAGCCCATCTCCACAATTCTCCCAATGGCAACCCACCTGGCTTTGCTACCTCCTAACTTAAAACTCTAGTGTAGACATGGACTGTCAACAAAAGTTTTGCTGCTTTAATTAAACTGCTGCTGCCTGCCCAGACTATGCTCCTTGTGTCGGCGGAGCACATCCACACTAGGAGCTCTTGCATCGACACAGAGAGCAGTGCACTGAGGGTAGCTATCCCACTGTGTAACTGGCCACAGGGTGCTTTGAGAAAGGTTTGCAATGCCTCATGGGACAAGTATAGCATCACATGATGCAGGTTTCTCAATCCTATGTTCCATGGGCATCCTACTAGATTTCAGTTGAAAAGTGACTGACAGTGTATGCATGGGGGAGGAGGGAGTGTGTGTTGGTGGGGGGGTGGGGAGGGCAGGAAAGGAGAGACAGAAAGAGTGTGTGTTAGGGAAGTGTGTGTGTGTGTTGGTGGAGAGTGTGTCTGCATGCTGTCTCTAAGTTCAGACAGCAGCCTGAGCAACCAATCCCGGAAGAGGGGACACACACCCCATATCAGCCCCTGGCTCTGGGAGGGGACACCCCCCTGGCTCTGCACAGCACAGCAGTCTCTCCCCCTCCTCCTCCACATAGCAGCAGCCCGCTCTGTCTGCATGCCTATGGTTCAGGGCTTTCTCCGCATTCTCCTACAGCAGCTCTGTGAGCTCTCCAGGCTGAGGAATGTCAAAGCTTCCCAGAGCTTTGAAAGGGGAGAGGCATATCTGTAGGGCAGAGAAGTTCAAAACAGTGAGCAGAGCGGCCATGATGGGTATCGTGGGATACTGGAGGAGGCCAATTATGTCGACATAATGAAAGGCATCATCTACACTGGGTCTTTGTCACTTTAACTTTGTTGCAAAAAGCTTTATGCCTCTTGTTGAGGTGGTTTTATTTTATTGGCAAAACAGCAGAGTTTTGCATCAAAAGTAGCTTTGCAGTGTGTACACCTCCATTGTTTTGTTGGAAAAGCTGCCTTTTGCCGACAAAATTGTACAGTGTAGACAAGGCCTTAAAACAGAGAGCCAGCCACAGACTGCTAAACTAGAAGTTATGCAAATCTTATCTGATGACGCAGCTGATCTCCCAACAAAGTCCGTTTTCAGGAAACAGGCGCACTGTGAGTCAGAGTTCAAACGGCAGGAGGGTACGCGTTTGTGCTGGAACTCATCAGTCTGTTTCTAAATGGCACACGTGGAGCCTGGTTCTCACTCAGATCTTCTCTAGATCAGCTGGAATGCCTTACCATTAATCTGCACATCAATGAATCCGGGGGCGATGATGCTGTCCTTACAATCCAACTGAATATCAGCAGATCCCTTCTCATCAAAGAACAGCTTTTCTGGGTTGAGGATCTTCCCCTCTCGCACCCACAGATCCTCCCTGACAGAAGAACCATGCAGAATAAAAGATCAACCATTCCTCCCAGCAGCAGGGGAGGGGGCCTTGACTGCTTTCCACACTATTCAGTCCCCCTTTACGTATTAGGAAACCCAGCACATAGACCACCCCAACACAGGGACTGGCGGCTAACCCACCATGTGCTGTTCTGGCAAGCAGGGGCAAGAACCAAATCAGCACCAGGCACTCCTGCCCCAGGGAACTGCATGTGTCACCTCTAGGATGTTTCCCACATGCCACCCAAACATGAACAATGCCTATACAGTCTCATTGGGAATGCTGGCATCCTCAGAGTCCTTCCTCTCTCCCTGAAGAGGACAGATGTGGGAAGAGGATAGCGTGGATCAAATGAGCCTGGTAAGAGTCTATGCCTGTTCTGATTGTTACCTAGGTGGCAGCCTAACACATAGTTGAGACCTCTTGGTCTGTGCTACAGGGAACAACTGCAGCTTTACAAAACAAAGGGAAGTTGGGGTATTGTCAGAACCAGCTAGGGTGACCAGACAGCAAGTGTGAAAAATCGGGACGGAGGTGGGGGGTAATGGGAGCCTATATAAGAAAGAGACCCCAAAATCGGGATTGTCCCTATAAAAATCGGGACATCTGGTCACCCTAGAACCAGCAGCCCTGTGGTTGGTATTCTTTGCTGCCATGCAAGAGATCTGCATAGGTTCAACTCCCAGGCCTGGTTTTTCCAAAGAGCAGCACTTTGAGGTCCAATATTTTCTATACCTCGCATTCCACGGCATCGGAGGAGCACATTTTGGTATGCAGGCAGCCATCCCAGGGCAAATAGACGCATCTGCTCACCTTTGCAGCTGGTGACTCCTCAGAATCCTGCAGTTAGTGAACTGGAAGATTGGCGCATCCGAGACAGACTTATTAGACGGCATCGTCGGGGCCTTGAGAAAACACCTGAAACAGGTGAAGGGTTAAAATCCATGTGCATGTTATATAAACAACCTGGTATATGAATTATGCCAGCTCTTTTCCAGACCCAAAGTCCAGAGTTTGGTCTGGAGACCAGAGGCCTAGCTAATAGTGATCAGCTACGAGAAAGCTGGGGTAAACAAAATAACATTGCCTTTGCTAAGATATGCTTGGTCAGTAGAAATGCCAGATGTTGAAGCAATAACTGAATAATTATGTTTCATCCAATGTTTCAAATTGAACAAAGGATCCCTGTTCCTATTGTGTTTCTCCTGAAGGGAGAACAGTCTTCCCACAGATCCAACCTTGAGTTTATGAAATATTGGCACATGTCACTATAATGATATGGCACCCTTCCACCTCCCTTCCAAGGGACCAATGTCCTGCCTTAAGACATAGAGGAGATAATCTCTATTTCCATATGCTTTCACTGTTTCTTTGCTTTATCCCCTAGATATGTACCTGTCGGACAATCAAAGGAGTTACTCCATTCCTATGGACCCCAAATCAGAATTCAACATATATATTTTATACTAATAACATTTTATCAAAGTATTAATCAAATGTTAATTTGCTAACTTGAGACCATGGGCGGAGACATTGTGTAACCTTTTAACCATCGGCTATTGTGCTATCTTGTCTTGCTGCAAAACCTATCCCGGGGTGTGGAACTGCCTACCCCGTCATCTTCCCCCGCCCATGGAAAATCTATATATTTCATTGTAATCAATTGATTGACAGTGTCTCTGAGCCTGATAAGCCAGGTGACACTCCGCCAGCGCTGTGTGTAATAAACCCCTATGCTTTGACCTCTACACGGTGTGGATTTATGTCCTTCACAGGGAAGGGGAATGAGGCAGAGGATGGGATACTTCCAGTAACCCTCATAGAGGCATAGACAGAAGAATGAGAAAGAAAGGGTGGTTAGCACACAGGGCTGAGACTCAGGAGACCTGGGGCGGGTTGGTGCAGAATGAGAGCAAGGAGGTGCTGCTTTGCAAAGAAAAAAAAAAAACAGAGCGAGAATACAGTAGACAGAGGTCAGCCGGATGGGTCAGGGATCATCAGAGAGTTTGGACAGTGCCTAGCGCAGTGGGATCCTAATCTTGATTGGGGCCTGTGTGTGCTACTATGACACAAATAAATAATTGTGGGGCAAAAGTGGAGATAATGTGTTGGAGATGGAAGTAGGAAAAAAAGGGGAGAGGGAAAAGCAAGAAGAGAGACAACTTAATTTAGTGAATATTTGTGCTCTTTTGTTTTACTGTATTTCCAGGACCATGATTTTCCAAGCTGCTCCACAGACCCTTAAACCTGCATGGAGCTCTTATGAAGTCAATGAGGCTCTGGGGGGCATGGCTCAGCATTCATGTCATGCTCCCCATCAGTACCAAGCCCAGGCCAGGGAAGCTAAAGATCCAACCAGTGGACCAAATTCAGTGATGAGTCCTGGTCACATGCCACCTGAGGCACATTGTGAATATGCTAAGAAGAACGAGGCTCCAAGCATTGGTTCATCCATATGGAACAGTGGATGGGACAGTTACTCAGAGCCCTTAGGCTGCAGTTGCTCACCATGCTGGATTCTAGAGATAAATATTTGGAGGAAGACAGAAAATAACCTGATCTCTGTCAAACTGCACATAAAATGCCCTGATAGGTGGGGGGGTCTGATTGCTGCAGGGCTCCTTATTTATTTAGAGCATTTCCCCACTGAAAGGTTTCAGGTGTTTGCAACTCCACCAGGACCTTCACAGCTGCAGCTTGGCTCCACTTGTCCAGCAGCCGGAGGGGAGGCGATGGTCACCAACACACATGTTTTGTTTCAAATGAGTCTCTGTTTAGAAGCACCCCAAATCCTAAAGCCCTGCTGACAAACAATTGATCCAGGCTAATCTTAAAACACCCTTCAATAGTCACACCAAATTAGAGTGGTTTCTTTGGTTAAACACACACTTTTGTGGGCACAGCTTGTGTCATTTCAGCCAGGTGGGATTTAAAACGGCCAGTCTAGATGCCCTTAAAATGGAGTCTAATGGAAGTAGGGTGACCAGATGTCCCGATTTTATAAAGACAGTCCTGATATTTGGGGCTTTTTCTTACATGGGTGCCTATTACCCCCCACCCTCTGTCTCCATTTTTCACACTTGGTATCTGGTCACACTAAATGGAAGTGATACAGGCCTGATGCAAGTCCATTGAAATCAATGGAGGACTTTTCACAGGCTTCAATGAGCTTCAGATCAGACCACAACAGACCTTTTACTAACATATTACTACCCCTAAGGGCTGCTAGAAATAATGAAGTAAGATTCTCCAATTTAGGATTCTGTGAACAGGACATAGAAGCTGACAATGCAACCAAACTGCCCCAAACTCTATGATTTTGAAACACAACACGATACCATAGGAAAGTCAAGCACAGAGAGTGAGGATAATGAATAGAAGTAATTTGATTTCTTTTCAACTAACCTCAGTTCCTGGGAAGATCACTCTGAGCTTTTCAACCTTTTCAACTTGTGAAATTGCTCCTCTCGCTCAGCATCCCATACTGACTTTAGAAGAGGACTGCACTGACAGTCTGCTGGTACCTGTGGAAGAAACTGTTAAGTATAACCAGAGGTGAAAGTAAGCCGGTCCGGTCTGGTGTACCGCCAAGAGCCAGTACACCATGCTGGACTGCACCAGCTTCCACAGCTAGGATTAAAAGGGCTCTGGGCTCCCCGCAGTGGTGGGGAGCTCCAGGGCTGGGGCCAGGATTTAAAGGGCTCAGAGCTCCCTGCCGCTGCAGGGCACCCAGAGCCCTTTAAATCCCACCTACAGCTCCGGCGGAAGGGCTGAGGCTGGGATTTAAAGGGCTCAGAGCTCCCCACCACTGCAGGGCACCCAGAGCCTTTTAAATCCCACCTACAGCTCTGGCAGAAGGGCTAAGGCTGGGATTTAAAGGGCTCAGAGCTCCCCACCGCTGCAGGGACCCCAGAGCCCTTTAAATCCCGCCCACAGCTCCAGCGGCAGGGATGGGGCCGGGATTTAAAGGGCTTGGGGCTCCCTGCAGCCACGGGAGCCCCGAGCCCTTAAAATCCCAGCTGGAGCTGCAGTGGGGATTTAAAGGGCCCAGAGCTCCACAGCAGCCAGAGCTCCAGGCCCTTTAATTTGCCCATGAGCCCCTGGGGCTCCCAGCCCCCTGTGCAGCTGGGAGCACCGGGCTGATTTAAAGTCCCTGGGCGCCACAGCCAGTGCCCCAGGGTCTTTAAATCTTGAGAGGCTCCGCCTCTTCTGGTTGAGGCCATGCCTTTTCTGGATGAGGCCATGCCCCCCCAGGACTCCGGCAGTACAGGTAAGTCCTGTAAGTTACTTTCACCCCTGAGTATAACACAGTGGAAATGAAAGCAGAGAGTCTCTGCATATCCCACTCTTTGACTGTCAGTTAGGCCAGACTCCTATTGTAGTAACTGAATACATGATAGCACTACACTGCACTGGGGAAAGAATCAAAGAAATCAGCTACCCTACTACAAACTTTATACCTGTCGGAGACTACTTATGAATGGAATTTGATACTTTCAGAAGAACAGGAGTACTTGTGGCACCTTAGAGACTAACAAATTTATTAGAGCATAAGCTTTCGTGGACTACAGCCCACAGTCCACGAAAGCTTATGCTCTAATAAATTTGTTAGTCTCTAAGGTGCCACAAGTACTCCTGTTCTTCTTTTTGCGGATACAGACTAACACGGCTGTTACTCTGAAACCTGATACTTTCAGGTTAATGCTATTATTTACTATTGTATTACGGTACGGTCTAGAGGCCCTGGAAGACATCAGGGACACATTGGGCTAGCACTGACAACACATAATGAAAAGGTAGTCCTTGCCCCTTTATTCTCTTTCCCCACTCTCCATATTTTTGGGTCCCCCAGGTAGTTTCAGTGGCATTACACCAGTTCTTCTTTTCAGAGATACCCCGCTAGGTAGATGAGAGGGATTATGCAGTTCAGCGCAAGTCCCACTACTGCTGTCCTACGGGGGGGGGGGGGGGGAGAAATCCACCCCCCTCTGTATCCAGGCACTGATTGGTAGACAGTGTCTCCGCAAAGAGCCAGCACAGTGAGAAGGCAGCAGACGACAGAGCTGGGGGCAGATACAGAGAGGGTACTGTGGAAGGAGCTCAGACCATGCTTCCTCGCTGGTGGCACCCCATAGCTCTGGTAGCGTAGCCAGGAGGCAGCATTAGCAGAAAACGAGTGTGAGTGGGAGGTGCAGCACAGCTGAGCTCATGTCTATCTCCCGGCTCCCTAAAGCCCCGCCAGTGCAGGGCAGAGGGGGCAGCAAGCTGGAGGGGGAGAATGGAGATCCTTAAGACAGCTTAGCCCGGGCCTTGCTTCTGTGGGTTCTTACCGGGCCGAGGCGGGGTCAGCTCAGCCCGGGCCCGGTTCTCCGGGCCGGGGGCGGGTGCACGGGCAGCTCAGCCCGCGCCCAGCCATACTACCCCCGGCGCGGGGGCAAGGTCCCCACCTTACCCCTACGGTTTGCCCACTCCTGCTGCCGCAGCGCCCGGTCAGGTGAGTCTGCTCAGCTGATTGGGCAGGGGCAGGAAGGCGAGGTTACCCTGAGCACGTGATCAGCAGCGAGGGACTGCCATGATGGGAAGGGCGAAGAAAAGGAGGGTAGTCAGCTGCTGTCGCCATCTTAGGGAGGTCGCTCGCGCGTAAAGCCGAAGGGAGCAGATAGGGTGAGTGACGGGTCGCTCGACGCTAGGAGCAGGTTTGACGGTTGGGTTGCTGGGGGGCGAGTCGGGCGGGTGGGTTGCTGGAGGCAGGTGGGTCACTGGGGGGCAGGTAGCTGGGACAGGTTTGGGCGGGGTAGCTTGGGGGCCGGTTTAGAGGGCAGCTAGTTGTGGGCATATCACTGGGGATGATTTGTGATGGGCTGCCAGCAGGGTTCTGCCAGGCAGAGCCAGAGCTCCTCAGGGGGCTGGGCTTAGAGGGTTTTGGGGTTACAGGGGATGTGGGGGAGGGAACCTGGGTTCATTTGACCCTTTTCTGAGTTTGTGAGTGGGGTGAGCTCTGCTGCCATGAGAAGAGGCTGTGTCACCGGTCACAATAACGCAATGTGATGAGGGGCATCGAAGTCACATAATTGAAATCAAGTTGCCAGCATGTTGTAATACAATGCTCTGCTTTTAAAAACATCTTTATTCACTTTTCTCAGTAGACTAGAATAGGGACAAGCTACCTTTGCCTTTACAAATGCAATCCTGTTACCAGGATCTGGAATGGTCCCCTGCCCTCATCTCAACGCCCTTTGCAAGCAGCCCCTGGTGAGGTAGGTATTTTTGTTCTATCAATATAATGATTGGCCAAAAGTCACATGACAAGTCAGTAGGCTTTAATTTTGTACCTCCTCAGAGATCAGTGCTACCGTGCCAGTCACTTCACAAATGTAAATAAAGTATTTGGAATTAGGTTGACCACATAGCAAGTGTGAAAAATTGGGACGGGGGTGGAGGGCAATAGGAGCCTATGTAAGAAAAAGCTCCAAAAATCGGGATTGTCCCTGTAAAATTGGGACATCTGGTCACCCTATTTGGAATGGCTGCAGTTAGTTCCGTGAAAACTCTCCTCTACCGACCCATCTATGACTGCTCACTTCCTGTGGAGATCAGGCCATGGATGTGGGGAGGATTGAATTTATTTGGTAATTTTGTATCGCCAGATAGCCAGGGCTATGCGGGGTGGCTATCAGGAGGGGATTTTGCCTGAGGCTGCATGGGCTGTTTGGAGAAATTTCTTTTTAAAAGCTTTTTTGATAGGGGATTACTAGGGCATTGTACACTTCATTACTTCTATAGGCTGTGTGCATTGCATTCCTCCATCCCACCCCACCAGCCCTCTCTGGTGCCCTTGTTGTACTTAAAGTACTGCACAGGATCTTTTCAGGGGGAATAAGACAAAACGCCACATTTATTAGTAATACATGTATTCATGAACACTGTATTAAATGCATATATAATTTATTACACTTACACTCACACACACAAACACTCCGTCTTGTTGTTACCAATTAGTTGCTCCCCTTAACTTCACTGGCCAGGTGAGTTAGATGGGGGAGGGGGTGGAGCCGGGCTTCTGCCGATCCGGATCGATGCTCCCATGTTGACAAGACGAGACCCGGGGTCCTCTGCAAGACACCTCACTCTTATAGCATCTTTCCTCTTATGCAAATCTATACCAGATTCAAACTCTGTGTCTGTGTCCATTGGTCCTTTGTGGTGCTTTCTTTTGAGTGTTGTCCCAATGCTGCAAAGAGGGTGTTTCCAAAAAAAGGTGCTTGCTTCTAACCCCCCCGAGGCGGACGGTATGTCTGCTTGTTTTTAATGAGCCCACTTGACACGTTTTATTGTCCTTGGGTCTGGCTCCCAGCCCCTCGCCAACAGTTGAGGCTGTCTGGAGGTGCTGCCTTCCATGCCTTGCTCATCCACACCTCATTCATTCAACAGGGCAATTGATTAAGAGTGGGGGGGGGGGGAGAGAGCTCTTGTTCTACTGCTAGCAGAAAGAAATTTTTCTTCTATCTTATTCTATCCTTAGGGGTTATAATATTATACCAAGGGCAATGCAAAGTTTCTAAATGAGGCTTTGATACAAAGTCCCATGAAAACAGAGGTCACACGTGGGTAGATCCACCACAAGGTTATATGAAGAGGCACAATGTAAAGTCATATGAAAATTATTAGAGATTTATCTACACCCTCCCATCCCCCTCTTTCAGGGAACCACCTCCACTCCCTTCCCCCATACCATTGTCTTTGACTCCCCCACTCCTTACCATGCCAGGGGCTCGGTGTGTTCCCCAGTCCTTCCTCTCCCCATACGGGGTCCCCCATTCTCCACTCCCCATGTGCCGGGGCATGTCTCTCTTATACCTTTCTTCCCCTGCGGATTGGAAGGGATGGGCAGGTGGTTGGTGCCATCTCTCTTTCTCTTTGCCTCCACCACTATGGAGAAGGCCTGGGGGGAGGCAGCACACTCAGATGGAGGAAGGAATGAAGCCTCCTTTACACCCCTTTCCATCTGGCTCCCCTGCTGGCTGAGCATCCAGCTCTTAGCTCTCCACAGGCAGAGCCAAGAGCAACTTTTTAAGTGAAAACAGCTTTTCCGGTTGTGACATTTAAATTTAAATTAATTTACACCCCATATTCTTATTCCATATTCTCTTATATGAATATGGCATGACTAAGATATGTTTTATGGAAGAGGGGTGTAAAGGGGTTTGTTAGGGTCTCCCCTCTCTGGGGTGGCTGGGAGCCAGGCCGCCTCACTACTGAGGTCCGCTGAGGCAGGGAACTAGCCGGGTGAAGCAGGAAACAGTCAAGGGCTCAGGCCCTCAGGTAGGGGCTGAGCAAATAGTTCAGGAACAAACCCAGACTCCCGGTTCTGGCATCTGGGGCGAGGAAGAGACTGCCACCCATAAGTGGGGTGGCAGGGGGGACGCAGGCCCACCCACTCCACTGCATCCCAGCCCGGGGCCCTAACAGCAACAGGCAGCCTGCTGCTGCGTCAGTGGGGATCCTGGCCGCAACACACTGACATCGGCTCTGGGTGTGCCGCAGCCAGACTAGGGTCGGCTGCCCCCGGACTACTTCCTACCTCCCCTTCTAGCAGTACCTGCATCTGGTCAGTGTCCTCCATGGAATCAAGCACCATGGGCTCCTCAGGGTACTCGGCGAGCGGTAGGCTTGGCAGCCCCTCTGGGTCGCTTCCCTCCAGTAGGCTTAACAGCTTCTCCGGGGTCTGGTCATCCTCAGGCCTTGAATGGTATGGACAATCCTCAGGTTGGTCACAGACTGCAGAAGTCTCCCCAGTAGGAGCTAGGGCCCCAGCGTCTGGCTTCTCCAGCAGCCAGGCAGCTTCTGAGCCCTGGGATGCGGCTTTTATACTTCCGGTCCTGCGCTTTGACCTTTGGGAGGCAGGTGCAGGCTCCATGGCTCCGCCCACTTTGGCATCCAGAGTGGCTCATCCCTCTCTGGGGTGGCTGGGAGCAGGTCGCCTCACTACAAGGGGTCATGTGAGGTACTGAAAAGGTTATGATCTACTGAATGTGTTTATCTAATTTGTATGCATTTATCATTTTTTTTATCTGAAGCTAGGAATATTGACCATGTATCTGTATTTCAAATGTGCTACTTTGGGTGACACCCACAACTAGCCCTTCAGGTACAACAATGAAAAAGTCAGACAGCTCCCAGTCAGCTGCACTGGGCAACACAGTATGGGGAGGAGGTGAGCAGCCCTCAGTGGAGAAAGAACAGGTTAAGGACTACTTAGAAAAGCTGGACATGCACAAATGTGTGAGGACATGACCGTACGCTTTCCAGCTTATGGCTGCTCCCACTGCTAAGCCAAAGTCCTTAGCTTAAGAACAGGGCCTCAGACTGTCACAATGAGAGAAGGCCGTTACACAGGCTGTGATTTTGATTCTTTCTTTTATACCTTTATAACTAGCTAAATGATAAACATATACTGACATTCTTAAAGTATAGGCCTTTACAGACGGGCCGGAATTTATATCCTAACAATACATTTGTTTTGTTTATTATTAAACCCAGTTTGTGCAATTTCTAATTGGGGGAGGGAGGAGGCAAGAAGTTGTGCATATCTCTCTTCACATTGAGGGAGAGGGCGAACTTTTATGAGCTTGCCTTATACACAAGACATATTGTGCAGGACAATATACCTTAGGGTCTGCGCTCCAAGGGAGGTGGGCACCTGAGTGCTGGAGCAAGTCCCTTAAGCTGAGTCTTCCCAGAGCTAATCTCAATGTCTGTCTTTCTGCAGCTGGGTGTAGCAGAGGAGGCTTAAGAGCCTGGCTCAGCAAGACAGGTTAAAGGGGGCTCAGTAGTATCTCAATACATCAGGTGGCACCTTGAAGGTGGGCAATCCGTCAGATCAGTGTTCCTGATTTTCACCAGAATCAATAGAGTTCGGCCCACTGATACCTAGAACATCCCCTGAAAATTTTGGATTGATCAGATATGATTTCAAAAGTTATCATGTTACACCCAGACAAACAGAGAAATGCCATTGGATTGAGCATAGGACCTTGTTTAATTTGGCCAATTATCATTAGTATTGTGGTAGTGCCCCTATAGAGCGCCAGGCATACCCCATTGCGCTAGGCACTATACAAATACAGAAAAAAAAGCTGACCATCTATATGTGTTTTATATCATGTAAATGCCTAGAGAGCTGGCTCGCTATGCCCACTAATGAACTAACATAATTCAGTGAAATGTGAGCCCTTTCTTTGTTTATGGAGCAGAGGTAAATATGTGATTCCAGAACGTCTAACTTCGTTTCTCCAAGAATTTTAGGTCCTTAGGAAAAATATCACACCTTTTGAAAATCATGGCCACAGGTGGTGTCTGGAACTTGGGCAAGGCAAGTTATTTTTCAATATTATTTTTAACCTGACTGTGTCCCTTTAATAGTGACTTTACCTGAGGTCACACAGTGAGTCAGTGATAATCTAAAATAGAATCCAGTTCTGACTCTCTGTTCTAACTGCTAGTTACCTGCTTCTTCCTCTCCAGTGATCATGATGATGACAGCAAAAAGGTTCACTTTTATAATGTTTTCAATCTTCCCATTGACTTCAATGGGAGTTGGATCAGGCCCCAAATGTTTCAAACAGATAAATTACAAGCTGGGGACATCATCCATATTTCCCTTCAGTTTAAGCAAGTGTCTCAAATAGTCCACCTGCTAGCTCCTTCGTTTTGCTTATGTTCTTCTTGCCCCTTAATTGATGGTCCCCTGCATGAGATGGTTCTTCCTTCTCAAGAATTCTTTAATATGTAATTTTTGCTTGTCCACTTGCCTGTTGGTTCACACTCCAGCAACACTGCATAGAAAGACAAGTTCCTTATCAAGTTTTGTATTTGGGCAGGGCACTGATGCAATCTGCTGTCTGGTGAATCACATTGCACACAGATAAATAATAAGGAATTGAATTACGTGTGTGTAACATCTCAGGCTGGCCAGCAATCTAATATAGGTAAGGTTTTATACTGCACTCAGCACCATAGTAGCTGACAATGATGTCAAAGTCCTCATCTACACTATGGAAACTACCCCTTGGTGCCAATGGGTGACAGCAGCAGGGCAGCTGCAAGTTCAGCCAAGGAAAAGCCATGCTCAGCAGCGTGTCGGAAATCCTTAGTTAAGAATTGCTCAGAGCAGGTTTGGAACAGTTTTTCTGAAAGGGTGTGGAACACAGGTTGTTCCTGCCCTAATAGGTAGTTAAACCATGTTCAGCGGCACCCATCACTGACCCTTTGGGACTTTTACTGGAGTTTAACCCATTACTGAGCCCAGCTGTTGTCAGTAATGGTTCATTTTCCAGCATGGTCATAAGCTGAAGAAACAGGGAGGCCATTTGGAAGAGAGAAAATGCCATCCACAAATACATTCCAATGCCAGGCTGTTTGCTCAAGAGGGAGAGTGCCTTCTGAAGGTGCAATATTGTGTGTATGCATAAAAAGGTGAGTGTGGGCCTCACACTCTACTATGAGATCAAAAGGACATGTTGGTATGTGCAAATAAATGTGAATAGGCTTGTTCTACCTCCAGAGCCAATTTGGGGAGAACTTCCCAGATTATGGAAGAGAAATTTATTTAAAATGTAAATATTCATTGCTTAAAGATGTTTAAACTGCAGTTAGGGATGGTCTAGGTATACTGAATCCTGCCTTGGCGCAAGGGGACAGACTAGCTGTAATCCCTTCCAGCCCTGCATTTTTAGGATTCTGTTTAATATCCATTGATTAAGGATGTTCTGACTTGATCTGGCATATTAAGACTTTTTTGACACCTGCATGACATGAGTTCTAAATATGGCAGGCGACCAGCTTAGCTTAACAGTGAAATCCTTGCTGATCTTAAACGCAAAAAAGAAACTTACAAAAAGTGGAAGATTGGACAAAAGACCAGGGAGGACTATAAAAATATTGCTCAGGCATGCAGGAGTGAAATCAGGAGGGCCAAATCACACTTGGAGTTGCAGCTAGCAAGAGATGTTAAGAGTAACAAGAAGGTTTTTTTCAGGTATGTTAGCAACAAGAAGAAGGTCAAGGAAAGTGTGGGCCCCTTACTGAATGAGGGAGGCAACCTAGTGACAGAGGATGTGGAAAAAGCTAATATACTCAATGCTTTTTTTGCCTCTGTCTTCACGAACAAGGTCAGCTCCCAAACTGCTGCACTGGGCAGCACAGCATGGGGAGGAGGTGATCAGCCCTCTGTGGAGAAAGAAGTGGTTCGGGATTATTTAGAAAAGCTGGATGAGCACAAATCCATGGGGCCGGATGCATTGCATCCGAGGGTGCTAAAGTAGTTGGCAGATGTGATTGCAGAGCCATTGGCCATTATCTTTGAAAACTCATGGCGATCGGGGGAGGTCCCGGATGACTGGAAAAAGGCTAATGTAGTGCCCATCTTTAAAAAAGGGAAGGAGGAGGATCTGGGGAACTACAGGCCACTCAACCTCACCTCAGTCCCTAGAAAAATCATGGAGCAGGTCCTCAAGGAATCAATTCTGAAGCACTTAAAGGAGGGGAAAGTGATCAGGAACAGTCAGCATGGATTCACCAAGGGCAAATCATGCCTGACTAACCTAATTGCCTTCTACGAGGAAATAACTGGGTCTGTGGATGAGGGGAAAGCAGTGGACGTGTTATTCCTTGACTTTAGCAAAGCTTTTGATACGGTCTCCCACAGTATTCTTGCCGGCAAGTTAAAGAAATATGCGCTGGATGGACTATAAGGTGGATAGAAAGCTGGCTAAATTGTCGGTCTCAACGGGTAGTGATCAATGGCTCCATGTCTAGTTGGCAGCTGGTATCAAGCGGAATGCCCCAAGGGTCGGTCCTGGGGCTGGTTTTGTTCAATGTCTTCATTAATGATCTGGATGATGGGATTAATTAATTCCACCCTCAGCAAGTTTGCAGATGATACTAAACTGGGAGGAGTGGTAGATATGCTGGAGGGTAGGGATAGCATACAGAGGGAGCAATACAAATTAGAGGATTGGGCCAAAAGAAATTTGAGGTTCAACAAGGACAAGTGCAGAGTCCTGCACTGAGGATGGAAGAATCCCATCCACTTCTACAGACTAGGGACCGAGTGGCTAAGCAGCAGTTCCGCAGAAAAGGACCTATGGGTTACAGTGGACGAGAAGCTGGATATGAGTCAACAGTGTGCCCTTGTTGCCAAGAAGGCTAACGGCAGTTTGGGCTGTATAAGTAGAAGCATTGCCAGCAGATCGAGGGACGTGATCATTCCCCTCTATTCCGCATTGGTGAGACCTCATCTGGAGTACTGTGTCCAGTTTTGGGCCCCACACTACAAGAAGGATGTGGAAAAATTGGAAAGAGTCCAGTGGAGGGCAACAAAAATGATTAGGGGGCTGGAGCATATGACTTATGAGGAGAGGTTGAGGGAACTCAGGGGGAGGGATAGCTCAGTGGTTTGAGCATTGGCCTGCTAAACCCAGGGTTGTGAGTTCACTCCTTGAGGGGGCCATTTGGGGATTTAGTTGGGGATTGGTCCTGCTTTGAGCAGGAGGTTGGACAAGATGATTTCCTGAGGTCCCTTTCAACCCTAAGAATCTATGATTCCATGAACTGGGATTGTTTAGTCTGCAGAAGAGAAGAATGAGGGGGGATTTGATAGCTGCTTTCAACTACCTGAAAGGGGGTTCCAATGAGGATGGATCTAGACTGTTCTCAGTGGCACCAGATGACAGAACAAGGAGTAATGGTCTCAAGTTGCAGGTTTAGGTTGGATAATAGGAAAAACTTTTTCATAGGAGGGTGGTGAAGCACTGGAATGGGTTACCTAGGGAAATGGTGGAATCTCCTTCCTTAGAGGTTTTTAAGGTCAGGCTTGACAAAGCCCTGGCTGCGATGATTTAGTTGGGAATTGGTCCTGCTTTGAGCAGGGGGTTGGACTAGATGACCTCCTGAGGTCCCTTCCAACCCTGATATTCTATGATTCTATGAAGAGGTTGCAAGCCAAAGGGTGAGTCACTGAACCTGCTGAAGGATGCATGCATAATAGCTTGAAGCTTTCTCCATGCTGCTGGAAAGAGCAAAGCAGTCTGTGCTTAGATGTACGACTTTGAATCCTACCTAATCACTAGGCTGTAACTACAGGATTCAACCTACCTTTGCCCAGTTTCTAGAATATTTAATTCTGCTTAACTTTTGTCCGTTTCAATTTTCTCTATTTTCAGTGCCACATTGACTTTATTTGAGAGGATCAGAACTGCCAACTGTTATTGGAAGTTTCTGAAAGACCCGAGATTAATGCATCAGAGGAGGCCAATGAGAGACAAGGATGCTAGTGTGAGAATGGATCAAAAGTATGGGGAAGGCTCATCTCCAAAAGGTACTGATAAAGCTGCTAGCTGTGACCTGATCTCTAAACAGTTTGCATTATGTACACTCTAGATTGTTCAACAATTCCAAACCAACCAACATGCCAAAGGGATCTCAGCTTCTGATCTCTCATGTACACTCACTCAGGTATCTAAAAAATAGTCTTAATCCTTAATATCTGGTCTGAAACTGGTTTCATGGATGACCCGGAGAATACATCAGTCTGGGACTCTCATGCTTTCATGGGGTTTCATCTCAGTATGCACGACCCAAAGAGGAAAGAGGTTTTTTAGGCAGTAATTATAATTTTTAACCCCTTGCCTCCACAAAAGGAACAGAGGCTGACAGTCAAATTGGCAGCCCCTATGGAGGGAACGGCATAAACATGGCAGCCTGAAGTGCTGACAAAGAGCCATGATTGAACCAGTCAGCATGGCTGCTAGGCAAGTGAGAATGGAGAGAAGACTTCAGTCTACGCTACATGCACCTGGTTACCTCTAGGAAAGATTGGACTGAGCCAACTCTTAACCAAGAGCAGGGGTCTCAAACATGCGGAGCTCTTCCCTGCGGCCCGTGGAGCTCCCCACGCCTCCCCCCGTTACTTCCTGTCGCCGTCAAACTCCCCTCACCCCCGCCCCCCCCGAGTTATTTTCTGTGTCTGTTAAGCTCCCCGTGCACTGCTCCCCAATGTTTGGGGCACCTGCCACCCCCACGCGCCCCCCCGGAGTGTCTCCCGGCACCCACTTGCTGCCCCGGACCCTGGAGTCTGCAGCACATGGGTCACAGCACACATTGAATCCGCTCCGCTCTGCAGGCTTCCGGCAGGTCCTAGTGTCCCTCTGCACTAGGGCCAGGGCAGGCTGCCCTTCCCCTGCCCTTCTGCCCTAGTCCTGAGCCTCTCTCTTCAGTGAGGTGCTGCCACACTGGAGTCGTTCTAGGTAAGCGGCGCCAGGCCGGAGTCCGCACCCCAACCCCCTGTCCGGAGCCCCCTGCCCTGAGCCCCCTGCTGCACACCTCCTGCACCTCAACCCCCTGTCCGGAGGCCCCTGCCACATCCCACACCCTCCCGCACCCCAACTCCCTGTCCTGAGCCACCTGCCACATCCTGCACCCCAACTGCCTGCTGCACCTCTCACCTCTCCTGCACCCCAATTCCCTGCTCTGAGCCCCCTGCCGCACCCTGCAGTCCGACCTCCTGCTGCATCCCAACCCCCTGCTGCACCCCGCACCTCAACTCCCTGCCCTGAGCCCCCATCACACCCCGCACCCCTCCTGCACCGCCTGGGGGCAGAGAGGGGGTAGAGTTGGGGTGAGGACTTCAGGGAAGGGGTTGGAATGGGGGCAGGGAAGAGGTGGGGTAGGGGTGGGGCCTCATAGAAGGGGCGGGGCCGGGGGCAGCAAGGGGTGGGTGTCAGTGATGCGGCCCTCAGGCCAATGCACTAGTCCTCATGTGGCCCTCATGGTCATTTGAGTTTGAGACCCCTGACCAAGAGCCTGATACTTCAAAGTCAATGAGAGTTGCAGATGCTCAGCATTTTGCAGAAGACATTTTAGATTCTCCAGGATTGGGACCTATAAGAATAGCTGTACATACTAGGTGCAAGGTGTTGCATTATAAAGCTTTTTCAGGGTTTTCTAATGCTTTTATTGATGTTATTTATCATTTATTATTTGTATTATCATACCACCTAGGAACCCTAGTCATGGACCAGAAACCTGTTGTGAGAGGTGGTGTGAAAACACAGCAAAGCCAGTCCCTGCTCCAAAGAGCTGACAGTCTTGGATTTGGAACATCAATACCAAAACCAGCTTGACCAAGAAAAGACACATTCAAAAATTTTAAGGACTTAACATCTTTAATCCCGTCCCTTGCTAATGCTGGGCTGCCCGGGCCGAGGGAAGCACGAAGCTGCCGGGGAGAGGGGATCTGCCCGCCAGCTGCGGAGCGCTCGGCCGCCGAGCCCTGAGCTGCCGCAGGAGGCGGCCGCGGCGATATTGGGGCCGCGCTGAGCGTGGGGCACGATGACTGAGGAGCCGGCCCCTTCGCTCCTCCGGCCGTGCCCGCTGCCCCCCCCCCCCCCAATGGCTCCTCCAGAGTCTGGCCGTGCTGCCCGCCTCCCCCTTGCCTGCAGAAGCCCAGCACGGGCCTAGCAGGTGCCGCTTTTGAAAAAAATGCTGGGCTGCCCGGGCTGAAGGAAGCAGGAAGCTGCCAGGGAGAGGGGATCTCGCCAGCTGCTGTCTGCCCCACTGCTCCGCTCCCCCCAGCCCCCGGGAGAAGCGAGCAGCGCCCGCCCACCACCCCTTCCATGTGCCCAACCCCCTCCCTGGACCGAGCCACTCCGAGGGGGGGTGCAGCATGGCCGCAGCATGGCCGGAGGAACCAAGGGGAAGGGGGGGCGCAGCGCGGCGCGGCTGGAGGAGCCAGCCATGGGTGGGGGGCGCGGAGCGGCTGGAGGAGGAGCCAAGGGGGGGGTGCCTTTTTTATGTTTGCTCCCCCTGCACTTAGAACCTGGCTACGCCACTTATCCCTGTATAGGGATCTGCTCCCCCATCCACCCAACCCCCATGCATCCAGACACCCTAATCCCCAGACCCTTGCACCGAGCCTCACCCCCCTGCACTCAGAACCCCCCATGATGAGCCTCACTTCCCCTACACCTGGACCACCCTGAAGAGCCACCCACACCCGGATCCCCACCTCACCGAGCCCCAACCAGCTCTACCTGGATCCCCACCCCACTGAGCCCCCCACACCTAGACCCCCCTGCCGAGCTCTATTCCCCCCCCCAACTAGACACACACACACACACCCTGCTGAGCCCCAGCCACCTTCACCTGGACTACCTTCACCTGCAGAATCCCATTGCTGTTGCACCCAGAACCCCCCAACAAGGCCCTGTGCATTCAGATCCCGTCCACACCCAGAACCTCCACTGAGCTGCCTGCACCCAGATTGCTCCACACAGAACCCTCTCAACCCACAGCTGGCTCCCCCCACACTAAGCCCCTCCACACTTGGACCTTACCTTGCTGAGCCTGCCTGCCCACACCTGGTACACCTGGGAAGGAGGGGCAGGGCCCTGGGGTGTTTCTGGGACAGGCCTGGTCCTTTCATTGTGTGTCAGTTGTGTGCAGCCTCACTGCTGAGTCTGTGTCCCAGGGGGGCTGCACAATGATCTCCTACCTCTGTGCAGCCAGTGGCCTGTGCTCCCCAGTGCCATTCTGGAGCCTCCACATTTATTTGACAAATAAAATTTGAAGAATTTTAAAATATTGTGTGCAGACATTGATTTGTACAAATTAGAATGTTCTAATGATTTTTTCCTTAAGTAAATTACCTGACTTTCATCTTAATGATTTCTTGTCTGAAAATTTCCTAAACTGGGAATAAATGTATCAAGGAAAATTAAGGGACCCTGCAATGCACAATTATTTATATTAGATAAATTAGATAGCAGTTAGTCCTATGCACTTCTTAGGCCTGGTCTACACTACGACTTTAATTCGGATTTATCAGCGTTAATTCGAATTTACCCTGCAACCGTCCACACAACGACGCTATTTATTTCGAAATAAAGGGCCCTTTAAATCGATTTCTGTACTCCACCCCGACGAGCGGAGTAGCGCCAAAATCGATTTTAACATTTCGAATTAGGGATAGTGTGGCCGCAATTCGATGGTATTGGCCTCCGGGAGCTATCCCACAGTGCATCATTGTGACCGCTCTGGACAGCAATCTAAACTCGGATGCACTGGCCAAGTAGACAGGAAAAGCCCCGCGAACATTTGAATTTCATTTCCTGTTTGCCCAGCGTGGAGAGCACAGGTGACCACAGATAGCTCATCAACACAGGTAACCATGCAGGCCGATAATCGAAAAAGAGCACCAGCATGGACCGTACGGGAGGTACTGGATCTGATCGCTATATGGGGAGAGGATTCAGTGCTTGCAGAACTTCGTTCTAAAAGACGAAATGCCAAAACTTTTGAAAAAATCTCCAAGGGCATGATGGAGAGAGGCCACAATAGGGACTCAGATCAGTGCCGCGTGAAAGTCAAGGAGCTCAGACAAGCCTATCAAAAAACAAAGGAGGCAAACGGTCGCTCTGGGTCAGAGCGCTCTGGGACATGCCGCTTCTACGCTGAGTTGCATGCAATTCTAGGGGGGGGCCGCCACCACTACCCCACCTGCGATCGTGGCTTCCGGGTCGAGGATAGTCTCATCAGCTACACCTGAGGATTCTGCCGATGGGGGAGAGGAGGAGGAGGAGGATGAGCTTGCAGAGAGCACACAGCACTCCGTTCTCCCCAACAGCCAGGATCTTTTTCTCAGCCTGACTGAAGTACCCTCCCAAGCCAGTATCCAAGACCATGACCCCATGGAAGGGACCTCAGGTGAGTTTACCTTTTAAAATATAAAACTTGTTTTAAAAGCAAACGGTTTTTAATGATTACTTTGCCCTGAGGACTTGGGATGCATTCGCGGTCAGTTCAGCTACTGGAAAAGTCTGTTAATGTGTCTGGGGATGGAGCGGAAATCCTCCAGGGACATCTCCATGAAGCTCTCCTGGAGGTACTCCAAAAGCCTTGCCACAAGGTTTCTGGGCAGTGCATCCTTATTCCGTCCTCCATGGTAGGACACTTGACCACGCCATGCTTGCAGCAAGTAATCTGGTATCATTGCCTGACAAAGCCTGGCAGCATATGGTCCCGGTGTTTGCTGGCATTCAAGCAACATCTGTTCTTTATCTTGTTGTGTAATCCTCAGGAGAGTGATGTCACTCATGGTAACCTGGTTGAAATACGGGAACTTAATTAAGGGGACAGAGGTGGCCGTTCCTACTGGGCTGTTTGCCTGTGGCTGAAAATAAATCCTTCCCTGCAGTTAGCTAAGCGCAGATGGGAAATTGGCCCTGAGCTTTTCGCGTTTGGCTAGCAGGGATCTTCCCTGTTACCAGCCACGCGGTGGGGGGAGGGGTACCGTGATCATCCCAGAGAATTTATGGCGGGAGGGGGTCAGTGGGGGGGGGGTGGTTAGTTTGGTTCCTGCAGGGATCTTCCCTGATACCAGCCACGCGGTGGGGGGAGGGGTACAGCGATCATCCCAGAGAATTCATGGCGGGGGGGGGGGGTGGCTAGTTTGTTTTCTGCTGCTGCTGAATGTTAACAGAAAAACCGCAGCACTCTACGGGCTTTGCTTGGTATGTGGGAAAGGAGGGCGCAGAAGCCGTAAGACAATGGCTTACCATGGCCGCATGCAAGCCGAATTCTGTTGCCCGGACCTGTGATCTCTAGCAGCAAAGCCACAGGCACTCAGTATTAAGAGGCAAAATGCGACCTTGCACAGAAATCACGTGCTATGTAATGTGAATAGTGTTGGTCACCGTGAAAGAGTATAAGCATTGTTCTGCAAAATGTATCTTTTTAAACAATTCTCTCTTTTTTCCCCTCCCTACAGCAGCTGCAAATTCCTCAAGCCTCCCTCCTCCATCCCGAAGGCTATCACAGATAAGGCGTCGTAAATAGAAGACGCGAGACGAGATGTTTGCAGAAATTATGGAATCCAGCCGCAGTGACAGAGCTCATCTGAATGAGTGGAAGGAAACGGTTTCAAAGTATAGGAAAGAAGCCAGTGAACGTGAGGACAGGAGGGACCAACGTGAGGACAGGAGGGACCAACGTGAGGACAGGAGAGACGCTCGAGATGAGAGGTGGCGGCAGGAAGATCAGAGGAGGCAGGATGCAACGCTGGGGCTGCTGCGTGAGCAAACAGACATGCTCCGGCGTCTTGTGGAGCTTCAGGAATGGCTGCAGGAAAACAGAGTGCCGCTACAGCCCCTGTACCCCCCTCCCCCCTCCCCATGTTCCATATCCTCCTCACCCAGATGTGTTAGAACGCGGGGGGGGGGGGGAAGGCTCCGTACACCTTCCCATTCCACCCCAGTGGACAGCCCAAGCAAAATCAGCAGCCAGGTGATTTGCCTCAGCCTCCGACCCCGCCATAAAGGTCTCCCCCTTACTTTCACAGAGATTGTGGAGCACGCAGCAAGCAGAAATAACAATGGGGAGATTTCTTTGGCTGAGGTCAGAGCGAGTCAATAATGAACGCCAGCGACCTTTTAAACGGCCAAATGCACATTGTACCACCATTCTGCACTTGCTCAGCCTGTAGTTGAACAGCTCCTGACTCCTGTCCAGGCTGCCTGTGTATGGCTTCATGAGTCATGGCATTAAGGGGTAGGCTGGGTCCCCAAGAATAACTATTGGCATTTCAACATCCCCAACGGTTATTTTCTGGTCCGGAAAGTAAGTCCCTTGCTGCAGCCCTTTAAACAGAGTAGTGTTCCTGAAGACGCGAGCGTCATGAACCCTTCCCGCCCAGCCCGCGTTGATGTTGGTGAAACGTCCCTTGTGATCCACAAGTGCTTGCAGCACCATTGAAAAGTACCCCTTGCGGTTTATGTACTCAGTGGCTTGGTGCTCTGGTGCCAAGATAGGGATATGGGTTCCATCTATCGCCCCACCACAGTTAGGGAATCCCATTGCAGCAAAGCCATCCACTATGGCCTGCACATTTCCCAGAGTCACTAACTTTCGTAGCAGCACCTGAATGATTGCTTTGGCTACTTGCATCACAGCAGCCCCCACAGTAGATTTGCCCAATCCAAATTGATTCCCGACTGACTGGTAGCTGTCTGGCGTTGCAAGCTTCCACAGGGCTATCGCCACGCGCCTCTCAACTGTGAGGGCTGCTCTCATCTTGGTATTCTGTCGTTTCAGGGCAGGGGACAGCAAGTCACAAAGTTCCATGGAAGTGCCCTTACGCATGCGAAAGTTCCGCAGCCACTGGGAATCATCCCACACCTGCAACACTATGCGGTCCCACCAGTCTGTGCTTGTTTCCCTTGCCCAGAATCGGCGTTCCATGGATAGAACCTGCCCCATTAACAACATGATCTCCAAAGCACCGGGGCCCGGGGTTTCACAGAATTCTGTGTCCGTGTCCATGTCCACATCATACTTGTTGCTGCGCTGCCGCCGACGCTGCCTCCTCGCCTCGTTTTTCTGGTCCTGGCTCAGCATAAACTCCACGAGAACGCGCGAGGTGTTTACAATGTTCATGACTGCTGTCTTGAGCTCAGCGGGCTCCATGCTTGCCGTGGTATGGAGTCTGCAGTGTTCACCCAGGAAAAAAGGCGCGAAATGGTTGTCTGCTGTCCGTTGCTTTCATGCAGGGAGGGAGGGAGGGAGGAGGTGAGGCTGTACCCAGAACCACCTGCGACGATGTTTTTTTGTCCCATCAGGGATAGTTATGGGATAGCTGCCCACAGTGCAACGCTGCAGAAAACGACGCTAGCCCTGGTACTTGGACGCACACCGCTGAATTAATGTGCTTAGTGTGGCTGCATACATTTCGACTTTATACAACCTGTTTTCCAAATTCGAATTATATAAATTCGGATTAATCCCGTAGTGTAGACATACCCTTAGTCTTTCAAACCAGGCTCTTTACTCCTGAGGGCACTCTGCACCAAAGAATTAAAAATTCTACGCCAAAAAAATAAATTTTTTAGCCTGTGAAAGGAATACCTGGGGTTTTAAGCTGCAAGCAAGGGCAGTTGGCCCCCAGAATCACTGCAAACTGCTTAAATAATCATTTAGGGTAGGAATTTGCTACTCATATCCAATTTTGTAGTTTATTTAATTAATTTATCTAGTTAGTTCTTTCGTTTTGTTTATTTGCTAGGTAATTTGCTTTGATTTGTTTGCTATACCTTATAATCACTTAAAATCTATCTTTTGTATTTAATAAATTTAATATTTGTATAGATGATCATAATGGTCCCGTCTGACCTTAAAGTCTATGATTCTGTAATAAACTTGTTTTTTCTAAAACCAGTGTGTGGCTATTATAACTTGGGGCAGAAGCTGTTGCATATCTCTCTCCACATTGAGGGAGAGGGTGAATTTCATGAGCTTACGCTGTACAGTTCTCTGTGCAACACAAGATGGAATAATGTTGGGTTTACCCTCCAGAGAGGGTGTGTGCCTGAGAAGCTGGTAAGTGCTCTAGCTGTATAGCCTTACCATGTAGGGGCTGGTCAGAAAGCCTGTGTGCATTTACAACAGTGGGCAGTGTCCCTGTGTGTATACTGATTGAAAGAGCAAGATTGGAGAGCTTAGCAACTTGCCACAGCAATACAGTGTGAGAGGGAGCCCAGGCTGGTAGGTCGGGGGGGGCTCAGTGGTACCCCAGTTCCAGGCTGCACTCTGGGAGGAACCCATCAGACATCCTGAAAGAGGTGAGAGAGAGGAGGGATAGTCAGCTAAACAAGACCATTATGTATGTAGGCAGCGTCTGACACCCATCATCTCTCAACCTGGCCTAGCCAGATTGTGGGCTGACTGTTAATGGATGTTTATCATTTTCTATCTCCTCAGATCCATCTGTTCTATTCTTTCTCTCCTATCTCTGCAGAGTTGACTCATGCTGCTGTACTCCGAGAATGCCTGCCTGTGAACCTGTATTTCAGCCAATCTGCTATGGTAGAAAGAACTATTTATATCCCCCTTTAAAATTGGGCTCTCCAGAGCCTGTGGATTCTTTACCAAGGGTCGGGGTGGAGTCTCTATCAGACAATTGTTAAATCAAGATTGATGTTTTGCTAAAACCTCTGCTCTAGGAATTATTTTGGGGCAGTCTCTGGCCTTTGTTATGCAGGAGGTCAGCCTAGATGATCACAATGGTCCCTTCTGGCCTGGAAATCTATTAATCTAACTATACTCAGACTCCTCAACACCTCATCCAAACCCTGAGTCCACAAGCCCCATCCCTGGCAGGTAGGTTAGCATGCTGATGGGGTACATTGCTGGAGCCTGTTGGGGGTAAAGGAAGGAGAGGGACTGAATGGTCCCTATAGTTCTCAGTGGTCTGAATCACTAGAGACATCTGCTGGTGCAACACATGAAGGACTTGAACAAGCTTATTCCTGCTTGGGAATGATCAGTGAGAATCACCACAGCCGGGCAGTTAGAGGAACTGCACTGGCCAAAATATAAATTCAGAGGCACTCCTCTGAACTTGTTTTTCTTACTGCTATTTAACAATTTGTAGGTACTCAAAATAAATTACCCTCACCTGGTGTCCTCTGCTCTCTAGTCTTATTGATGCATGCATAGTTAAATATCAATTACCTACCATGGAGATGCCTGGCTTTCTAACCCATTAGACCAAAATGTTAGTCATAGGATCACAGCTATGTTTAGTTATGCAGGAGTCATATTATAGACTTATTATACCTGGTCCTTGTAACCTTTACAAGCTCTTATAAGAAAGTGCAACTGAGTCAGAGGTGGTTAAGTTTTAGGACTTCTCTAGACCAGTGCCTTCAGTTTGCTGTGGGGCTTGTTTCATATGCAACCATTACAGATTAAAGTTATTCCCAGCATTTACTATTGCTATTTCATGTGCAATTTGCTAATATGCTTTCCAATTGCCTAGATACCAGCCTGACTGTGGGTATTCCCTGAAGAGTGTAAATGTGGAGGATTTTGCATACATACCCCCAATTACTTTTAGGCCCTCCTCTAACTCTGCCATGTGACCTGTATAAATCTCTCTCTGATGGCTGCAGGATTTTAATATTTGGAAGATAAAACTTAAATAGCTTCAGATGAGAAAATGTTAAAAAAAAATTCAGCTTGTTCACAGCTCTGAACTGATGTTCTGTGCAGAAAGGTGATAAGAGATGATGCAGTTGTGCTGCTGGAAATGTATAATATAGGTCCTGTGCAACTTTAAGACCATTGGTCCAGCAGCAGGTTGGAGATTAGGACTCTGTCTTGCTGTGCTCACTTGGTCTGTTCAGAAGGCTTCAGAAATGTCAGAGAAATAATTTTTCCTCATGCAATTTGGTGCTCCTAGTAGAATTGTGGCATTTTCCACATTTTGCTTTGCCCGTCCCACACACACACACACCCTCCCCCCCCAGGTCTACACTACAGAGTTTTGCCAGCACAACTATGTTGGTCAGTGTTAGAGAGCTTATTCCTTCACTCTCCCACTTCCCTGGTCCTTCTCGCATGAACAGAGAGCAACAATGTCCGAAGGTGCAAACAATTAGATGTTTATTGAGGTGAACTTCCAGCAAGCTTAAATCCAAGTTCCTTTTTCCTTATTTTCGAATCCCAACTTACTTCCTGTTTGCCCCTAATTTATATAGTAATATTCACAGCTATACCTTAACCAATCATTCTACTGAAATTTACCTAACCAATCCTAACATATTGTAACATGATTAGCTAACCAATTATATCCCATCACCTTAATTAGTTTACACCCAGCAAAATTAATTCTACAGCAGATAGAAACAATCACAGAACCAGACAGAGATCATACAAATAAACATACAAAACAATACAGAAGCGAGGATTTCACAACTACATCTATAAAGACATAAGGGTTTCCCAGCTGTGTCTATTGATAAGTGAGTTCTTACCAGATAGAAAACTATCAAACTAAATTCCCTTTTACATCTTCTAGGCTCTTCCCTTTCTCTGGAGGTGATAGATCGGATAACCTTCCTAACAGCCCCAGATTGCCTAATTTCAGTATGACTAACCAGGGCCTCAGACTGTCACAGAGGGCTGGTCCACACTAACCCCCATTTCGAACTAAGATACGCAACTTCAGCTATGTTATTCACGTAGCTGAAGTCGAACTATCTTAGTTCAAACTTACCACGGGTCCACACGCAGCAGGCAGGCTCCCCCGTCGACTCCGCGTACTCCTCTTGCCAAGCAGGAGTACCGGCGTCGACGGCGAGCGCTTCTGGGATCGATCCCAGATCGATTGCTTACCACCGGACCTGGAGGTAAGTATAGACGTACCCAGTGAGAGAAGGCCCTTACACAGATTCTTTCTTTTATACCTCTATAACTAGCTAAATAATAAACATATACCTAAATTCTTAAAGTATAGGCCTTTACAGACAGGCTTGAATATCTATATCCTAACAGGGTGTGAGATTTGATCTCTGACCAACACAGCTGTGTCAGCAAAAGCCCCTAATGTAGACATAGTTATATCAGCTTATTTTGCTCTGGGGCATGGGGCTGGAATAAACTATGTTAGCAACAGTGCTGCCTCCATGCTAGGGGTGCTTTGCTGGTATAATATATCAGTGTAGCTATACTGGCAAAGCAGTCCTAGTATAGACCTGGCCTAAATGTACACTGCAACCAGAGGTATAATTTGCAGCTTGTGTAGATGCACCTATGCCAGATACTATCTCGCTACCTTTCTGAAAGTAACAGGATATGGCAGCAAGGACTGTACCTGACCACCCTGAATTCATAACCCTCATTACTCACCTGCACTTGAGCCCATGCCACTGTGTCCTCATTGCCATTTTTAGCAAGCTAGGTCTCTTACAGCTAGTGCAGGTATACCTATATACATTGCACATTACTCTTCTGGGTGCAGTGTAGATGTAGCCAAAGCACACACTTTGCCCCAAGAAAGGCACACAAAGCATGTGCTGGTAGTAGAAAACTTGTCCATTCCATGTCTTAAAATCAACAAAGACATTGAAATGAAAGCAACTGGAAGGGAGTCACCCCTAAAGCTATCAGGGGGTAGCCGTGTTAGTCTGTATCTACAAAAACAACAAAGAGTCTGGTGGCACCTTAAAGACTAACAGATTTATTTGGGCATAAGCTTTCGTGAGTAAAAACCTCACTTCTTCGGATGCATAGAGAAGAAGTGAGGTTTTTACTCACGAAAGCTTATGCCCAAATAAATCTGTTAGTCTTTAAGGTGCCACCAGACTCTTTGTTGTTTTTGTAGATACAGACTAACACGGCTACCCCCTGATACCCCTAAAGTTGTGGTTATAGGGTATCTGGTCAGTTCAATGAAGCCAGACACAAGTCAGCTTTTAGCAAAGACTTGATTTCAAGTCAGGAGCAGTTTGTAACAATCTCAAACATACCTTTGTGATAAGGCTGTGTTATTCTTTAGATGAAGTAGAGCTTGGTTTTAAGACCTCGAGTTAGGATGTACAAGGAGTTCCAAATTTTAAATGCAGTAAGTGTTTCTGCATCTTGGCTGAAGGCAGGGCCAGTGGGTAGGATTCTAACTTGGGAAACTGGGGTTCAATTCCCTGCTCTGCCACAGATTTCCATGTGACTGTATGCAAATTACTTTGCCTCAATTCTCTTTCTCTACCTCTACAATGTGGATAGCAGCACTACCTTGCCTTACCTCACAGGTGTGTTGTGAGGATAAATACATTGACTGTGGTGTTCAGATACTATAGAGATGGGTCCAGATAAATACCTCAGATAGCTGCTGCTTCCTGAGCAAGCCAGTTGGGAAGCTGCAGCCATCCTTAGAGAGATATTATGTACATTGGATTCAGAATGTACAGACCCTCAGGGATTGTCCATGTTTGATACATTAGCTGCATGCATATAAAAGCAGGGTTTGAACCAGTGCAACTTAATCTGGTTTGTACTGGTGCAGCACTGCTACCATAGGTGCACAACACCCACTACAGACAAACCCTCAAGTGGCAGAGGTTCTGCCAGGCTAGCTCAGAGATTCACTTGACAACCAAGGTAAAAATGGAGGTGATACCACTGTTCTGGTTTTTAAAAGTGGATCATAGCTGAGTCACTAGCAGTCAGTGAAACTGCTTCTACTCCCAGGTTGGGTCTAAATGAAGTTTAGGAACAGATTTGGTTGAAGTTTTAACCAAAAATTAGCTCAAGTTCTACCTTTGAAAATTGGTGAATTTGGAATAATTTAAGGCTGATAACACTTGAAATACAGCTCTAGTTTTGCTAATCTGGGTTGTCATCTTTGTTGGAGGGTGGGATGTTTTCCAGATGAACTTTCTGTAAGTTTTAGAAGCTTGCAGAAGTTTCATGAGAAACACATGCAAGTGACAGACTGTTCTAAATTGGCAGGATAGAAAAGGCTTGGGTTTGCCAAAATTCCTGCAAGGTTTACTTCAGAGCCATCACTGCAGATACTGATTTTAAGATACCTTGGTTAAAAGATTAAAGTGGTCCAGGTGGTTAGCTCATTGTTCAGATGTAAGAGTGCATGGGAAAATATGCTACTCCTTGGAGGAGCAGGCTGGAGCCTACAGCATGTAGATAATCAGCAACTTGGTGGGGGTTGCACATGTGGGAGCCCTGAACCAGGCTCCAACTGAACAGTTGGTAGTGACTTCTGACCTGTACCAAACCTGATTCAAAAGGGATCCCCCCCTTGGGAAGCCACCACACGTTCTACCATAGTGGAAGTAAAGTGAATAGATTGTTCTAGGTCAGGGATCAGCAACCTTTGGTGCGCGGCCCACCAGGGTAAGACCCCGGCAGGCCAGGCCCTTTTGTTTACCTGCTGCATCTGAACATTTGGCCAATCACTGCTCCCCCTGGCCATGGTTTTCTCTTCCAGGACAATGGGGGCTGCGGGAAGTGTTGGTGGCTGAGGGATGTGCTGGCCATGGCTTCTCGCAGCCCCCATTGTCCTGGAATGGCAGACCGTGGGAGCCACGATCAGCTGAACCTGCAGACGTGGCAAGTAAACAAAGCGGCCTGGCCTGCCAGGGGGCTTACCTTGGTGGACCGCATGCTGAAGGTTGCCAATCCCTACTCTAGGTGATGGGGTAACTGCAGCACCACATTAGGCCACAAGGGGGTGCTCAGGGCTGCCTGCACCTTTAGATGAATCAGTTGTGTGACTTCATTTAGTGTAGTGCTATAGACTCATTCAAAAAAGCAGGACAGGGACGTATTTAGCTTTTTATATATTTTGCTGTGAGAATATAACTGATGTAACTGATTAAGTATTTTAAGTGGTTATGATAGTAAAACATGATTTAAGTAATGTACTGCAAAGAGACATTAAAGAGCCACTGGCAGCTCAGGAGCCTCAGTTTGACCATCACTGATCTACATTCACTAGTAGAAGCAATTACTAGAGCTTGTCCTTAGGGCAAGCAACAATAAGGAAGTAGCTGAAGACTTTGGCTCAGTTCGAAGAAGTCTCAAGTGTATGCTCTTTGAAAGCTGCTTCCACAGCATAAGAATATAAGTGCAGCCATACTGGGTCAGACAAAAGGTCCATGTAGGCCAGTATCCTGTCTGCAGACAGTAGCCAGTGCCAGGTGCCCCAGAGGGAATGAACAGAACAGGCAATCAAGTGATCCATCCTGTTGCCCATTCCCAGCATGGATGGGCAAGCCATTCCTGCCACCACCCACAGAAGCATGTACATTTCAAATTTCATGCTGGTGCTGCAGTATAATCAGTAAGCTACCCAGTGATATTTCTTTCTACAAAGCAGGGACTGAACCATGGATAGTCTGTTTAAGGGCTATTGCCTCCCTCTGTTAAGTTTGTTTTGAGAGAACTCAAGCACAGACAATTTTGTTCTCTTGGCATGTACTGTGTTTTATTATCCATTTTTAGGCTCAGGTTTACAGCAGAAAAGCTAAATTTAAGTAGCTTGCACACTGGGAAGTAGAGGGATGTATCAATTGTTAATTAGGGCTAGTCCTGCACCTTTTCCATTGCACCTGCACCAAGTAAGCCACAGCTATGACCTAACAATGGCACTGTGAAACTGGGCCTTCAGCACACAACATCCTGTTAGCTCTGACTTAATATGCAGCAGGCTGGAAGGACTGAGTGCATGAAGCATTGCTCTGGCCCAGTGCTTTCAGAGTGCCCAGCCATTAGGTAAGAGCTCATTATCCTCGGTAATAGGACATATTGCTCCTTTCATGTACAAGCTTTATTTGATGCACTGCAGCATTAACTCTTCCATTACTATATGCTCAATTGTATTGGAATCCTGCCTGCACTCCCATGATTCAGACACTGTTTGGGGGTAGGGGAAGATGTCTAGGAGGTGGAGTGCAGGCCTGTTTCACATGATTTAAAAAAATAAGCCACAAGATCTGCTACAGTAGTGTAGTGGAGGAAGTTTTTATTTGGAAACATTGTATAACTGCAAAATCCAACACTGGGAGCACGACTGATGCCAGAGCATAAATTTTACTACTGGAAACATGGGAGTGTTGGACATTTGCTGTATAAGTAAAAGACAAAACAATTCTCACACTCCAATACCAGGACACTATAGCAATCTTTAGAATCGAGTTACATCCAAGGAATTCTCTGCACTTACAATTAACCCCACAGTGCAATAATCTACATATATGATTTATATAGCATGGGAAATTGAAAATTCTTGCTCCATAATGTATGAACATGTCAAGTCTTTCATAAATAAACATCCAGTGAAGAGAAAAAAATTACATTTCTAGTTCCTATTTATACATAAAAGTACTCTAAATGGCAAATGGGTGGAAAGTTGCACATAGGTCATGCCAAACCCTGAAGCAGGTTTTGGGCAGCCCATCCAGTTTAATATTGAAGTATACACAGGACAGACAAGTCACTAACATTCATTGCGCATTTACAAGAGATCCACTACCAAATTAAGACAACTGTACACATTGTTGAGAGACCATTTTCATTCTGGAGCTTGTTTGTTTTAAATGTGGGTTTGTTTGTTTAATTCTTTACATCATACTCTGTGGTGTTTACTTTGTGGAAAGGATCAGGGCAACAATGAGGCCATAGAGACCCAAGACTTCAGCGAAGATCAAGATCAGGATCATTCCCACGAATAACCTGGGCTGCTGCGCTGTCCCCCGTACGCCTGCATCACCCACAATGCCAATGGCAAAGCCAGCAGCCAGACCACTGAGGCCCACACTCAAGCCAGCACCCAGCTGAAGGAAGCTCCTGCAGATCAAGGATGAGACACGTTTAGTGATGAATGATAAATCTCAAGTTCAAGGGCTGGGTCAAAAAAGGTAACTGCCATTTCTCTGTAGATACAGCACTTCCACCACCACTTTTGAAGGGGGAACCACACCCTCCTAAAGGGATAGATATTCCATCACAACCTCAGCGGGGAACTTCCCAACTGTACACCTAGCTTTGTCTCCCACTACACATGTGGGTGTAGTCTTGGAAGATGACGGATGTTTAACATAATTGGGAATCTCATGTTCAGGCGTTTTTTTTTTGGGTGCGTGCAGACCCTGACAGGACATCAAGCCCATACACTATCTGGAAGCATGCTTCTGAAAGAGCATTAGTAATTTAGTCAGTCAGTTCCAAATACTGGTAGCAAATGAAGCTATGTAAGAATCAGACTGTCCATTAAACATTCAAGGCTCTGGCAACTATAACTGCCTAGAAAACACATGCACAGCTAATGTGTACTGTAAGGAGTCATTTTGGTATTAAGTTCTATTCCAATATAAGTGTTTGCCATACTGTGCTGCAGATAGAACAATTCAGAGAAAAAGTTGTAATTCTATTTGTCAGGACACCTGGCATAGCCAACTCCCTACTCCCAAGAATAAAGGTAGAGCATAATTTCACTTTCTACTGCTGATGGACAGCATAGCACAGTAACTCCTGCATTGTGATGCAGTCATTTCTAGAATCAAGGAGTTTAAACACTATCACACTGGACAGTTGAGGACTGCCAGTCCCTCATTAACTTGCATAGAGATGGTTTCCCAAACTAAGAGTGCTTAAACAGATTCCTAATTTGTTAGGGCAGAAGAGTTGCCACTTGATAGGGGACATGCCTTCATTTCAGTATCTGAAGATCTGTCCGCTTGTGTTACCCAGTTAGGATTAAGACAGATTTTAGTGGTCCTTAGTAGGACAGACATTTTAGGAAGTTACAGAATTACAGGTGTTACTGCCACATTAAGCCAGTCCTTTAGGGCTTTCAGTTATTATTGCAGGCTTCCAAG
The DNA here is from genome assembly GCF_027887155.1 of Malaclemys terrapin pileata. Taxonomy (NCBI): domain Eukaryota; kingdom Metazoa; phylum Chordata; order Testudines; family Emydidae; genus Malaclemys; species Malaclemys terrapin. Next base: position 49,473,607 of record NC_071514.1, read on the forward strand.
TCTTAGGCTAGTTCCAGCCCTTCTAAAATCCAGTCTCTTCCAAGCTTCCTGAGATTGCTCCAGGTGCAAAAAGGCAACTGTTGAGGTTAGCATAGCTAAAGGATTTGCCAACATGCTGGCATGCTCTGAAATAAGCAGTAACTTGAATTATTCACAAATGTCTCCTGGGTAACTGGTGCATACCAAAGCTCAAATTTTGCATATTTGACCAGCCTAATTAAGTTAGCACACCTTGTAAAGGGTATGGATTTTAAACAGTCTTTGTTCAATCAGGAGCTGTACCATAAACAGGGACTGTTTAAGTTCCTCTCACTGTCTGATGACCCCTTTCTTGAACTGCTTATGGGCCATAGTGGGACAGCTTTAAATGCCAGTAATAGATGGAGAAATAGAATGGCAAGGTTGTCTGACCATGTATTGAAGCTCTCCATTTTGTATGATGGACTGAGTTCCTAATAGGACAGTGGAAAGTGGATCTGAACTTTGGACCCAATTGTTACAGGATTACAAGCTATTCTATACCTATAAAATGCTCTCTAGGTACTTCATTGCCCATATCACCACAGATTCCAAGTACTCCATAGTAAGTGGCTTCTCTGCAGTAGTGTTTAAGTGGTACCTAGTCATTTGACCAGGGTCAAGAGTTTCAGGTTAACACTCCCAACACTGCTATTGACAGGTGTAGCAAAAACTTACTTGAATAGTGTGATGCCAGGTGCAAGGGAGTTGGCAATAAGGACTGCCACTACCAGGCCATAGATAGCTATAATACCCGCCATGACAACAGGGATGATTGACTTCATGATCAGTTCAGGCCTCATGACAGACATGGCTGCAATACCTGTGCCACTCTTTGCTGTTCCATAAGCAGCTCCCAAAGCTGGAAGAGAGGAAAACAATGTTAGTGGTATCCCTACTAGACCATATTCACTTATGAGAGCATGGTTTTCTAGGCTATTGTACCCTGTTAAGTTGCACAGGGCTTTGCTAGTAGGTAAACAGGCACCAACTTCAAATATTTCCCTGATCTCCCATTTGGTGGGGAATGCTGAAGTAGGAATGACTTGCTCAAGGCAACAGTAAGATTAGAGTTCTTCCAAATTGAGCCTGTTCTACCCAACACACTGTAGCTAGGCTATAAGGCTAGTTAGCATATGCTTGGGACAGAAGGCTGTTATCTGGAAACTGCTATTTCCTACATTTAGGATGGTCTAGTTACAGGGCACTGGCTCAAACATAGGCATAATCAGTGTTCTGTTCCCTTTGATTTACTGTTTAACTTAGCATCTCTAGAATTAGGACATCACCATGCCTAAGGTTTGAATCAATGTCTCCTCCACAGTGCATTTAGTCAGGCTACCAGCCTTCACCCCAAGCAATGACAGTGAATTAAGTCTCCCAGCAACTACAATTGAGCATGTGTTGAGTTAACAACCAGCAGTAAATCTCAGACCTCACTGTATGGTCATTGAAACCTGATGGTTAAACAGGTTAGGATGAGGTTTCAGTAGAAGGGCATAGGAAGAAGTTACAGGTGCTACACATCTATAATTACTTAAGTGTGTCTAGGAAGGCACTTAAGATTAATGCCAGAGGCATACTAAAAAGTATCCCGTGTAGCTTTATGGCTTGAAGACTTTGTAGACACCCCGATCAGCTACAACATCACCAGCTCATTCACCTGCACATCCACCAATGTTATATATGCCATCATGTGCCAGCAATGCCCTTCTGCTATGTACATTGGCCAAACTGGACAGTCACTGTGCAAGAGGATAAATGGACACAAGTCAGATATCAGGAATGGCAATACACAAAAACCTGTAGGAGAACACTTCAACCTCCCTGGCCACACAATAGCAGATGTAAAGGTAGCCATCTTACAGCAAAAAACTTCAGGACCAGACTCCAAAGCGAAACTGCTGAGTTCCAGTTCATTTGCAAATTTGACACCATCAGATCAGGATTAAACAAAGACTGTGAATGGCTATCCAACTACAGAAGCAGTCTCTCCTCCCTTAGTGTTCACACCTCAACTGCTAGCAGAGCACCTCACCCTCCCTGATTGACCTAACCTAGTTATCGCCATACTGATTTATACCTGCCTCTAGAAATTTCCATTACTTGTGTCTGATGAAGTGGGCATTCACCCACGAAAGAATAAGACTAACAGAAGTATTGGAGCGTAAAGGTGCCACAGGACCCTCTGTTGCTTTTTACAACTGCCATATCATATTTCTCCTTTACAGAGGAGTAGTCTTCAGATGTTTCAACAGTGCATACAATTGAAGAGTCCAACCCACACTGCAGGAAAGTTAACTTAGCTAATTCACATTAGACTATTGCACTCAATTTTAAAACTTGCCCAAGTATGATGATCTGGATCTCTGCTAAGGGGAAGCTTCCTGCAAGTCAGGGTGTTATCTGCATTGCCCCAGAGACATCTGTTCAGAGACCTGAAACTGCACTACAAGTGTTTACACAGGCTGATGCAACTGAAGCACAGTTGTGCTTAGAAGTGTAAGGATTTTTATGGTTTCCTCTTGAAGTGAGAAACTGTTATAGAGCAAGTGTCTGCAACAGCAGGCTATTTGTACAGAGGCTTGTAGGAATCCCATGCTGTTTACAAACAAGAAACAGTTGCTGTCTAGGTAACTGTTCACTATTTAAAATTCCCTGACTGATTCAGGTTGCCTTACATCTCTTCCTTGTCAGGTGCTGACAGCTGTTGGTTCTTTTTACTGCTGTTCTATTAAGTGCAAATAGTTATTCAAAAAAACAACTCATGGGGTAATAAGATGCAAATATGGGACATCTTCCTGGTATTCACTTAGTGCCTTGGTAAGTCCATGATTCTGGGTTAGGCCTCCCCACACTCCAGCTTTTTGTTGACTCTTGACAAACTAACATAGGAGCTTCTCAGGACATTGTGATCTCAGTACTACAGAGCTTCTGAATAAAGGATTTCAAATAAAGTCCTTTTCTACCTTTAGAGAGCTGGTACTTTAGTGAAATTCTTCATGCTTCAGTGTAGCGGCAGGTTTAGGCAACAGCTATGCTGTAGAGTGGTTCAATACTTCAAGAAGGCCAGTGAGTTGTTACAAGAACATCTTTCACATTTGTCATTAGAAGTTCTACTTTATTCTTTGCAATATCATTTCTTACAAATTACAGAAATGTCAACTGAAGCCCTGGGCTGAATTTATCATGGTAAGTATACAAGTTGACAAAGGAGTGGTCTTGTTAAAGATCTAGTTTTGAAGAGTCCATGTAGTCTACAGTAATTTGGTTCATACCATCTTTTACAGTCTGTAAGGCATAACCTACAACTTCAAACAATGCCAAGTTTAATTATGTAATATCCAAAAGGAATTGGCCCTAACAGTCTCAACTAAGTTTGTGCCTTCTACCAGCAAACTCAGAAAGATACTATAATCCAGCTCTTAGAGGCCAACCTGAAGTTTGATTAGGAAAACACCAGGCACCTAGACATTATTAACTTGTTCAGCCTTTGCTTCCAAATTCCTCATCACTGCATTTGACATTCTTGGTTTAGCACGCATCAATACTCCTAGAAGTGTTCTAGGCAGGCTATAAGATGAACCTTGAGTCTTGCTGGGCATTGAGTCCAAGATTTAGATACTATCCTAAAAAGATATGCTCTAGTAATTTTGGGGAAGTTCTATGGCCTGCATTATAAAGCTTGGGACCATTTGATCCTATAGTGTAACTGACCTTTGAATTTATGATTGTTGGTTCCTGATAGACCCAGACAGCTATACCACCACTTCTTAACATTTGTTTTTTATGCAAAAAGTCAGCAATATTGTAACTAGTTACTTATCAGACTCAGACATGTAAATTCTGACCTTCCCCTACCCAGGCATAGGTGTAATAGGTTTTTGCTTCAAACCATAATTACACCACTAGGTTTCTAGTTGCCTTAGGATACAATCCAAGAGCCTTAAAATTAATGCATTTCTAGAACCACGCTGTGTTATGATTTTAGGATACATTCCTGCCCCGCCCCCCCAATGAAAATACTTTGGGGTAGCTATTTTGCAGGAGCATAGAGAAGAGAAGCACTGATAGGGAGTCGAAGGTTTCTGTTAGTTTCAACCTGCTAACAAGATCAGTTAACATGCCATATTCTTGTAATCACAGAAGTACTAAAGAATCCTCTCATGTGAGTATTTAAGCATGTTATTGTATGAAGTTGTGCTTTTGAAAGGCATGGTTTTTTAGTTATATGGACAGGAACTAGTCAGTTTCTTGCTACTGTAGTTATAGATGGATAAGGGGTTTAGATTTAATCAGCCCTTGGCTGGTAATAGGAAAATTCTACACTGGTAGGATGTAGTAAGCTAGAGTATTTAGTTTAGTGTATTCAAAACTGGATTCTGATTTTGGCATGCCTTAGGAGATGGCACAACTTTCTGCTGAGACTGAGAAAGTAAGAACAGCTATATTAGGTCAGACCAATGGTCCAGCTAGCCCAGTATCCTGACAGTGGCCAGTGCTTCAGAGGGAGTGAACAGAACAAGGTAGTTATCAAGTGATCCATCCCCTAGTCTTAGCTTCTGGACATCAGAGGTTGAGACGTAGAGCATAGGGTTGTGTCCCTGAACATCTTGGCTAATAGCCACTGATGGACATATTCTTCATAGACTTATGTTTATAAAAAAAACCCCACTAGCTACATTTTTGGCCTTCACAACATCCCCTGGCAATGAGTTCCACGAGTTGACTGTGCATTGGTTGAAGTTCTTCCTTACATTTGTTTTAAGTCTGCTGTTTACTAACCTCATTGGGGGACCTGATTTTTGTATTGTGTGAAAGGGTAAATGTTTCCCGATTAGTTTTCCACATAGTTATAGACATCATATTCCCCCCCTTAGTCGATTTTCTAAGGGGAACAGTTCCAGTCTTTAATCTCCCCTTGTACAAAAAACAACTTCCATACCCCTAATCATTGTTGCTCTTCTCTGCACCTTTTGCAATTTTAATATATCTTGACATAGAGCATGCCATGCTGGTTGCCCTATTCATAATGTGGGTGTACTGTGGATTTATACACTAGTATAATGATTGTCTTATCTATTCCTTTCCTAGTGGTTCCTAGGATTGTAGTAGCAGTCAAAGCTAACATTGAGCAGATGTATCACCTGCAAGCTTTGTTTACCCCTTAAGATCACTGTTTTCAACAGTCCTAGATCTGGACAAGAGTAAAGTACAGGTCCTGTTACAGCTCCTTGGGGGACCCTATTTTGCTCTCCATTGTGAAAATGGACCATTTATTCCTACCCTTTGTTTCCTGCCTCAACCAATTACTATGAGCCCTTCCTTCTTATTCCATGACAGCTTACTTTGCTTAAGAGCCTTTGATGGGGGACCCTGTCAAAGGATTTTTGACAATCCAAGTACTATATCAACTGGATCAAAGCTTGCTGAGACCCTCAAAGAATTCTAATAGGCTGAGGCATGATTTCCTTTTACAAAAGCCACATGGACTCACCAACATGTGTTGATCTATCTCTGATGATTCTGTTCCTTACTATAGTTTCAACCAGTCTCCCTGGTACTGAAGTTAGACTTACAGTCTAATTGCCATGCTTGCCTCTGGAGACTTTTTTAAATAAAAACAGCAGTATATTAGCTATCCTCCAGTCATCTAGTACAGAAGCTGGTTTAAGTGACAGGTTACATACCAGAGAGATGAAACTGCAGAATATTTGAGTTCCTTCAGAACTCTTGGGTGAATTCCACTTGGTCCGAACACCCTTTTATATGGGATTGCAGAAAGGGAGTACTAAAGTTGTGCAGATACGCTCACTAGCTTACTAGTCAAGACTTCCCACTGAGTTTCTTAAGCCACACAGTGGCTGAGAATGTGCTGATCTTGCAGAAGTCCAATTATGTTTTCTGCAATGCAGTGCACAATTCCAGCAGGAAGGCAAAAGCACAGCTTAGCCAAGAGTTCCAACTTCTCCAGAATATTGGTCATCAAAGTTTACTTTGGAATGATACTCAAGTTGTAAGAGTGGTCCATCCTTCTGTATACTGAAAGAATCTGTATGCAGGAGAAACATCCTGGACAGCTTCCAAGTCACTCAGCATTGGCTCAACTGATTCAGCAACGATTAAGCCAATTAATGGGGGGGGGGGGGGGGGGGGGGGCGGGCTATGCTTGGACTGCAAGCTGGGGTCAAACTTTGTCTAACCATTCAAGTCTTTGAAAGATTCTGGAGTGGGTCAAAGCTAATCCAGAATAGGGAACACAAGTGACCAGATTTAGTAGATCCATTACAAAATTATTACCGCTGTAAAACTGTACACGCCACTTGCAAGCTGGTGCTTTAATGCAGGACACAAGTTGCCCAAATATCACTCAGTGTACAGCAGTTGTTTCAGGTTGATTAGATAATTTATTTACAACTGCTTAAAGTGCTTTTTGCAGGCAGACTGACCCCCAGGCCTTTACTGGGACAGATTAATGAAATTTGGGGCCCTAGACCTACTGAGAGTCAACTAGTAGCAAAGATATTTTAGAAGCGAGACATACAGGCGCTGACTTTCCAATGTGCTGGGGGGGGGTGCGTGACCCTGGCTCTACCCCAGGCCCCACCCTTCCACCTCTTCTCACCCCCTCCATGTCCCTGCTCTGCCCCCCTCACCTCCAAAGCTTCCTGCATGCCACAAAACAGCTAATTGTGGCAGGCAGGTGGTGTGGGGCCAGAGTGGGAAGTGCTGATCCGCAGGGCCTGCCAGTGGGTGCTCAGCACCCACCATTTTTTCCCCTGTGGGTGCTCCTGCCCCAGAGCATCCATGAATCTGCACCTATGGTAAGATGCAATATTGAAATTTTTCCCCCTCCTACCCATTTGAGATGGAATAAGTTCTACCTGCACTAGGTTTTTTCACTGCTTGGTGTGAGCCATTAGAGGAAGTCTGCATTTTAAAATCAGATAACTGTTTCCTGCAGCTGTTTGCAACCCCAGAGTATTGAATCTAGAAGTGAAAGTAATTACTGTAAATTGTACCATATCTGACAGGCACATAACTAGGATTAAAAAGAAGAACAGGAGTACTTGTGGCACCTTAGAGACTAACAAATTTGTTAGTCTCTAAGGTGCCACAAGTACTCCTGTTCTTCTTTTTGCGGATACAGACTAACACGGCTGTTACTCTGAAACTAGGATTAAGTTTAGAGGAACTGTCAGTTTTCTAGTTCCTTTTTCTATACCTTCCTCCTCCAGTCTTCCCAGGGAGATTAAAGTAGGAATTTTTTTTTTTTTTTTTTTTTTTTTAAGTTTTTAGGAAGAGTTCCTCCTATTGCTGTATGACAAGTCCACAAATAGGGGAAAGCAAGAACTATATAAAAGCAACATTTGGGGGGGGGGGGGCGCGGGGGGAAGAGTCTGGCCTGGACAGACTTTTTGCATCTTCTGCAGGAAAGTGTAGCTTCTGGGAATGAGGAAGAATTCACAGTGGACAGCCAAATATGCCTTTCTGTTCCTACAAGTCTGAGGATCTATTTAGAACATTTCCGTATTTGAACAGTTTGGCAATGTTTCTCTTTCTGGAAACTAGTTTTGCAACACAACTTTGTCAACTGCTTAGTTCAGTTCTCATAGCCAACTCATCTGTTGCTGCAGACTTTTTACAGGGCTAAGACTTCAGGGAAGGGTTGGGCAAAGCCAGAGTTCTAAAGCAGAATAAGGTAAGAAAGAAAGTCACACTGCATTATCCACACAGTGTGGACACTGGTCAGGAATGCTGAGGGGTAGAAAGATGTTAGGGTAAAAGTTAAATATTAGAGGTACTTCAAGATCTAGGGCCTTAGGCATTGCCCTGAAGTCACTCAAATCTCCAAATTTTAGCTCTCATTTCTAAGTCTTCCAGCCTTTGCAGTGAGACCTAATTGATGCAGCAGTGTTTGCTGAGGTCTGCAGATTGATGGAGATGATAGCACTGAGGGAGTGGGGGAGACCAATACTTCCCTTCCATTGAGATGGATTGGAACCTCTGCCCCTGCCAATGCCATCCTGGCAGGACTGTGTAGCAGCTGAAGTGCAGAAGATCCAGCCTACCTCAGCACCTTGGCTCTAGAGTAGGTATCTGGGACATCCCTGCTGCTACCCCTACTTTTGGTGGGGGCACTCAGTTGCCATCCTTGCCGCTCCTGATGAAAGGTGGTCCCATATTGCTGTCCTTGCATCTTTGGAAGGAGCCTCTGCCACTCCAAATGGGCATGGCTATCCCATGAGACAGCCTTACCTCATCTCCCTGCCATGCTGTAGCAGGCCTAGGGCCAGATTAAGACAATCTGCATATCACCTTTTATGATTCATGGCCAGGGGAGTGGTCTGTGCCATTTGCTTTTTGATGCATATGCAAGAAGGGTATTCCTGAGAGTTTTAGATTAGAAATTCAGGTCCTGGCTATATTGGAAGAGGATTTGAACTTGTCAAGTCAAGAACTCTGAATGATTCCAGCAATTGGGGGTGGGGTGGGGTGGAAGAAGGTATTTTTAGTCCTACTTTAGAACTTCAGTGACTAGTTAAGAAAAGGAAGCTTTTCACAGCTTCTGATCCATTGCTAATTGAGATCACACAAATATCCCTCTGTATCTTCAACACCAGGGAAAGTTGCACGGGGGGGGGGGGGGGGGGGCAGAACCCATCAGCCCTTGTTATACATCAAGGGCTTAAAGTGACTTGCAAAGAAGTCGTAAGTCTGAATCCATATTTATGGCCAGGAAAGTCCTGGCTTAGTTTCACAGACAAGATATAATCCAATATTTAAAAAACTATTTCAAGTGATTAAGGGATCTCATTGTGGCTATTACAAGTGCTGTATACTTTTGGGTGGATGAGATATTCAGCTAGGTAGTTGGAGAATCAGACTGCAGATGGCCATTGTGACTTGTTCAATTATTCACAGCAAGACCATACTGAAAGCATAAGCAGTATGAAGTGGAAGGATTATCTCTGCATTAAGGTTGTACAAACAACCTTAACTAGTTTAAGTTTGAATTGCAGAACTTTGCAGTTCTGGGAAGTGGTCAGAAGACATTTGATTCTTCACCAACTGTGCAAATGAAGTCACCATAATGTTAGTTGCATCCCATGTTAATGCTACATGAAGTTTGAATCTAGCCTGAGACTCGAGTCTTTTCACCTGATCTGCTGAAGACTTCAGTGAATTTATACAGGTAGCCTCTATTGATCTGTGGAAGAGGTTCAATTTTGCAGAGTTTGAGATAGTCAGTACAGGCCACCTGGAAGCATAAGAGACTTCACACCTTGAAGTTCAGCAAGGATGTTCAGACTTTGAAGATTAGGAGCCAGTCACCACAAATTCCAATTACATAGCCAGACCAGCCATCCCAAACACATTCTACTCACTTGTTCAATTAAGCAACCATTTTGAGTTTTAGGTCAAGAGATCTAAAGATACTTCTCAAGATTTCAGGACTCAGACCCCAAAATGCTCCAAGTTTGAGGTGAATTGAAGAGCAATTCCATGGCAGGCAGCCATTTAGAAGTTTTATATTAAATTATCTTATTTAAAAGTTGAAGTCCAGGCTAATGGGTAAATAGGCTACAAACTGTACAGAGCTATAGTAGTAATACCGTAATTCTCAGAGCTGCAATATCTCTCATCAGTCAGGCTTACTGACTACTCTCCTGGACAGAATATGGATGCAAGTTGAGTTGCTAATGTATAAACATGTGATCAGACCTAATTACAATACTCCGCAGTTTACTTCTGTCCACCACTAGTCATCAAGTCTCAAGTTCCTCATTTAATCAGACCAGAAGAAACCTCATTTCTTTAGAACGTGTAAAGAAATCTTGAGTGTTTGTAAGAGCAGTGCTAATTAAGATTTTCCCCAAAATAGCTCATTGGAAGGCAAGAGCACACTTATGTTCTTTGATGAAGGATTTTCGTCAGGACTCTGGAATGAAAGCTACATATGGAACTCAACTGAGGCAAACTTGGATTACAGTTTATATATTGAGACTTAGAGGGAAGGGATCCCACTTCACATTTGGGTTGTTTTACATCATAAGTGGGTCTAGGAAAGGATTTGACAGTCAAAGGCCTGAATGCTTAGGACAGTATGTAGTCTGCCTGTAAGTAGGTAAGTTAGACTACAAGTGAAGACTTGTTTCCACAAAATGCTGGAAGCCTGATGTCTCATTTATCACAACCTTTGCTCTAACAAGGTTTAGATAAAATCAGATTGCTGCATTTACTTTTGTTTTAAAAAGAGTTTCTCAAATGTAGTATGAGTGCAACACACACTAGTTCCCCCTTGAAGTACTGAGGGAAGTGGAAGCCAGTTGCTTGTAACTAAGGCTACATTTTAGTCATGGGTATTTTTAGTAAGTCACATGAGTCATGGGCAGTAAACAAAAATTCATGGCCCCTGACCAGTCATACTAAAAACACTGGTGATTAAAACTTGGGGGGCTGCTTGGGGGCCCTGCAGGTGCTGGGGAGGGGGGCTGGGACCTCCACTAGTGTTGGCAGGCTCCCTACCTGGCCCTGCTGCTGCGGAGGGGGGAGGGGAGGGGCACAGAGTTTGGGTGTGGTAGGGGGCAAGGTGGTCTCTGGTCAATGGGAGCTGCAGGGGCAGTGCCCTGGACAAAGGCAGCATGCAGAGCTGCCTGGCTATGCCTCCACCTAGCAGCTGAGTGAGGGGATGTCATTGTTGCTGCTTCTGGGGAGCACCGTAACCTTAAACTGGGGCCATGTCTTATGTTTAAACTAAGCTAGCTAAAGCATTAAGTTAACCTGTTTTCTGCTCTCTTCCTCCCTCTTGCAACCTGCGGAACAAACACCACACACACACACACACACTTAACACTTCCCAAAATACTTTGCAATGCCTGCAACAGCGTTAACATACAATACTGATCTGCCGCCTCAAAAAAACCCTAAAAGAAAGGGGGCCTTTGGGGGTGTAACAGCTGCTTCTTGGGAGTCCCCCACATAAGCACCACCCAGAGCCTGCCTCATCCCATCCTGTGCTGTGCCACAATCCCCTGCCCCCTCACACACCCAAACTCTGCTGCTGGGGAGGGTGTGTGTGTGTGTGTGGGGGGGTTGGCAGCATGTGTGGGGGCCCAAGACTGGCCCAGCAGTGGAGGGTGCAGAAGTCATGGAATCTGTGACAGACTTAGTTACTTCTAAACTAGAGTCAGTGAACACTCAGTTTCTATTTAAAGGCAGTCAGACTTATCAAGTCAAGCATGATGTGTGAGCAATAGTGTGGGAAAGGCCCTCACTTACCACACACTAAGCAAGCAAGCCTCCACCCTCAGACACCTCTCTATCCAGTATTTCATCTGCTATTTCTTAGGCTAGGTCTACACTACCCGCCTGAATCGGTGGGTAGAAATCGACCTCTCGAGGATCGATTTATCGCATCCTGTCGGGACGTGACAATCGATCCCTGAATCGACGCTCTTACTCCCACCTCTGCTGGTGGAGTAAGCGCCGTCGACGGGAAGCCACAGAGGTCGATTTTGCCACCATCTACAGTGGGGTAAGTCGGCTGCGATACTTCGAATTCAGCTATGCTATTCATGTAGCTGAATTTGCGTATCTTAAATCGACCCCCCCCCTTTTCAGAAAGACAAGACGTCATGTTCCCCTCTCTACTCAGTTGAAGGCCCTTTATACAGGATTCTCACTCATGGAGAACAAGTAACTTGTCTCAAAGGAAGAAGTTAGGAGAGGCAAGCATGGGGTGGGGAGGAGAAAGAGGGAATCTTTTTTTTTTTTTTTTTTTTTTTTTTAAACTAAAGGACTGACTTAAGTCCTAGGCTGTTCAGAGTTCTAAACATGGTTCTCTAATAAGTTTGCCAAGGGCACAAACATCTAAAAAAGCCTGAGTTGAGTGGACTAGGAGAGGGCCTTAGTCTGCCTTTGAGTAGCAATCTCAAGGCCCCTCACCTCTGAAGGCCAGAGTGTTGTGTTTGAAGAGGTACTGCTTAGAATTTTGGATTTCTGCCCAGGAGAAGAGACTAGAGTGAGAATCCTGCAGATATGGTATCTTGAATATATTGTCTTGTTACTGGACAGTAGCTAGGTTCAAGGAAGTATCTCCATATGAATCTCAATTTTGGAAACAGAGTAATTTAGATCCTCAGTCCCTGTTCTGGTATTTAAATTAAGTTATTCAAAGTCATAAGCAACAGATCATTTGGATTCAGTGCACACTTAGTAAATGCCATTAGTAACAAATTAAAACAGTAGTGTAACTATAATCTTACAACTCAGAGACTTTAAACTAGCAACCATGCCTTGCTCCAGTTAGTGTTTTAAAGCAAAGTTCTCTCCCATTTCAGGAATAGCAACTGTATGGTCCTATCCAACATGCACACAACACAACTAGTAAGAAAGCATAAATTCTAGTGGGGCTGGCATTTTACAGCTTACTTGGTGGCTCATGTGATTTACCATAAGCTTGAAAGCAGGGCTTTGGAGCGGTGCTCCAGCTCCAGGCAAAAACCTGCAGCTCCCCTGCCCTGGAGCTGCTCCAGGCTCCTCTCCAAAGCCCTGCTTGGAAGTGCTGAGACAGGGTATGGTAAAAGCTTTAAGGGTTACACCATAGGAGTAAACTTGAACACAACAGATGAGGTAAAGAGAAACTAAAGCCAAGTCTCAGAAACGGGCTGCCCCAATTATACTGGCCCCCCCAATTTTTTAAACTTTCATATGCTACCATGAAGTATGTTAAGTCAGATGCTGGATCCTTTTGCTGTTTCCTTCTTTGGAAATTTCCCTTGACAATCCTGCAGACTCACAGCTTGTACCTGGTACAGGACAGCAGCCCATCTACTAAGTAACACAGGCCATCATGAAGCCATTTGTCTGGCATTCTGCTCCCCCTCAGGGAAGAGCAAAGTGTAAGATCTTTCATCTAGACTTGGAGACCAGGGGTAGGCAAACTTTTTGGCCCAAGGGCCACATCTGAGATTAGAAATTGTATGGTGGGCCATGAACGCTCACAAAATTGGGGTTGGGGTGTGGAAGGGGGTGAAGCCTTTGGGGATGGGCCAGAAATGAGGAGATCAGGGTGTAGGGGGCCTCTGGGCTGGGGGGAGGAGGGCTATGGGGATAAGGAGTTTGGGGTGCAGGAGAGTGCTCTGGGCTGGGACCAAGGAGTTCAGAGGATGGGAGGGGTATCAGGGCTGGGGCAGGGGGTTGGGGAGAGGCTCGGGGTGCAGGCACTGGGCAGCGCTTACTTCAAGTGGCTCCCAGAAGCAGTGGCATATCCCTTCTCCAGCTCCTATATAGAGGCACGGCCAGGTGGCTCTGCACGCTGCCCCGTCCGCAGCTCCCACTGGGGTGTCATTGGTGTGCAGACGGGGCCATTGGTGCACGTAGGAGTTGGAGGGGGGCCATGCTGTTACTTCTGGCTGGAGCATGGCAAGCCCTAGACCCTGCTCCCCAGCAGGAGCTTGAGGGCCAGCTTAAAACAACTAGTGGACCAGATCCAGCCTGTGGGCTGAAGTTTGCCCACCCTGATGTAGACTATGAAGCTTACCACCAGCCATAGCTTATTCAGAACTAGACATGAGACCCATTCCTTCAATCTCAGTTTTCCTACAGTAGTTACACATTTCTGTACTGTAAATTCACTTCTAATTGGTGTGAACCAATGCCCATGTTCAGTCCAAAGTCATCTTACTTTGAGTGGATTCAACTTTTCCCAGGTTGGTCTGCTTTAGAGGATCCTCCCCATAGAAACAATATTCTAAAAGTTACACCCACTTGCAGTACTTCCACAGACTAATCCAGTTCATCTGTACAGACAAGGGAGGAAGAGACTTCATCAGTTGCTCAGATACTACAGTGATGGGTCCATACGAGTATCACTTCAAAATGATCAGAGTGAAAACCCATGATCAGTTTCACTTGACTGATAAGGACAATGGACAGTAGGAAACATGAAATAGGTTCGTAAGCAACATGATCAAGTCGAGAACAGTCATACCAAGACACCCTGATTTCCTTCTTTGACAGGATACTGGAAGGCAGTGGATGGGGAAGCTGTAGATGTGATACTGATTTTATTAAGGCTTTCACAGTCCCACATGACAGTCTCAATGTAACTAGTGAAGTAACTTCATCTTTCTAGATGATACTATAGGGTGGTTGCAAAATCATACTCAAATGATAGCAAACTATTGATATATAACCGAGGGGGGTGGAGGGGCAGTACAGTCCTGTAGAGGTCTGTCCTGGGTGCAGTATATTCAACATTGTCATTACTGACTTGGATAATGGAGTGGAGAGTATGCTTATAAAATCTGCAGATGACACTGATCTTGAAGAGGTTCTAATTTTACTCCCCAAAGTGATTATAATTCAAAGTGCCCTTGACAAGTCAGAGAATCAGACTGAAATCAACAAGATGAAATTCAATAAAAGCAAGTGGTAAAGTACTACAATTAGAAAGGAAAGAAAAATATCAAATGCACAAATACAATATGGTGGATAACTGGGGATAGCATGAAATACTGCTGAACTCTTGAATCTGGGGGTTATGGTGGACTCATGCAACTTGTGATCAACAATGTGATGCAATTGTGTAAGAGGCTATATCATTCTAGGATTTATTAACCTAACTGTCCTGTTCTACTCAGCACCAGAAAGGCCGCACCTAGAATATGGTATCCAGATCTTCCTTGAAGCTCAAACTGGAGACATCCCAGAGAAGAACTACAAAAATGAGAGAAGATTTAGAAAACCTAACCCATGAGGAAAGCTTAAAAACTAGGTATGTTTAGTCCCAAGAAATTGGGGGGGGGGGGGGGAGAGAAGAGAAGAAAAGAATGAGTCTTCCAATATGCAACAGAGGGTCCTGTGGCACCTTTGAGACTAACAGAAGTACTGGGAGCATAAGCTTTCGAGGGTCAGAACCTCACTTCTTCAGATGCAATCTGAAGTAATGGAAATCTCCAGATTTGGATTCCAATATGTTAATTGGATGTCAACAAGGATAGTGATAAATTGTTCCCCGTATCCACCGAAGATAGGAGAAGCAGTAATTAGCTTAATCCACAGCAAGGAAGATTTAGGTTAAATGTTAGGAAAAAACTTTATAATTATAAGGGTAGTTGTGGAATCCCTATCATTGGAGGTTTTTAAACAGTTAAACATTGGGGATGGTCTAGGTTTACTTGGTCCTACCTCAGTGCAGGAGACTGAACTAAGTGACCCTCTGGAGGTCTCTTCCAGCCCTGCATTTCTAGGATTCTGAGTTGGTGGCAATACTAAGATAAGTTCTAATGTGAGCCTGAGGGTGGAGGGGGGGACCACACACACCGTTAGTCAGGCAGAGTCATTTAAATTTAGCTATCAAGTGTGAAAATAATTCCAAGGCAGTCCATAGATGCTATGAATTTATGGTAGTGAAAGAACCCAACAGGCAGAGAAATTCTGTAAATGGGCCCTTGTTTGATACAAGTCTTGCAGCAATGATAAAAGGAACCAACATGCACAAGACTAGCCATCTGCCATTTCTGAGATATAGCAAAGCAGTATTTCCGCCATCAGAAATCTTCCATCTGCTTGCAGTCTAACAAAAGCATGATCCTGTTTTAGGACAAATTCAGGAGATTAAGTGAAACTGCATCTAGGATTATGGCCTTAAATTATGATCAGGGTTGAAAGTGTTTGAGACTCCCAATAACTCTTAACACAGCAACCCTCCAATGTGAAGTCTCCACTGATTAAATGCAGAAGCAGACCATTTGGTCTTGAAACCAACCAACCCTCTATTTCATTTTCTGATGGGTAAGGATGTGCTGTAGGAGTCAGAACATGGAAAGGATTATAGAATTTGACCACTCAACAGCATCTGACATTTAGCCACCCACACATTTTACAGACTGGAAACAGGGGGGAGGGGGAAGCTATTTAAACCACAAGAAATTTAGATTTGACCACTAAGTAAGCAGTCTTAAGATATCCAAATACATCAAGGTCACAGTAGCCTGTCAGATGCGGCTAGTGGCCACCACAGTATTAGCTGACCAAAACAAGTTCTGCTAGCTATTTACTATAATCAGAAATCAGTGTTCAAACCCAAAACAAAAGACTATATGCAATACTGTTTCCACATCAAGCCTGCCAGGACAGAACAAGCCTTGAACTTTTTTTTTTATTAATAAAAAGTCTCTGAAATACAAGCCTCACAAAAAACAGTACACAAGACTTATTCAAGTTAGAAATGTATGACTTTAAAAGAGTTGTGTAACATAGCAAGTCTACTACATTAATTGCCACGGAGCTCAGATGTTCTTTATGCAGAGTCTTAAAGCCATCACCTCCCTCCCCAGAGAGGCTTGGTAGCTTCTCACCTCTAAAATCAGTTTATTTTGAAACAATTAACGCTTAGGCAAGAAGCACTGGAACATACTGTAGTGCTACATCCCAGTTAGAAGTGCTACATGACATTGTCAATTTTAATGCTAACTTTAAGTCTGCATGTTCAGTAACAGATCACAAATGAACAAGATATTGCCTCATTTAGTACAGATGCTCCCCAATTTATGCAAGCGTTCCATTTCGGAATGCCTTGCATAACTCTAATTTTGCACATCTCCAACCATTATGCCAAAAAAAAAAAAAAAAAAAAACCCAACCATTTCTAGCTTACGGAAAAAGTTCCGTAAACTCTGATTTGCACATGTTGGGTTTACATAACTCGGGGAGCTGTCTGTGTACCCTGAATTGACAGGAATGTCAGCAAGACTCAGCTGACGACCAGCAGTTCAGAAGCAAACATGGAACTAGAAAAGTAACTCTGAATGAGTGACAAATCTATGCCCAGCCTAAGTCTGTATAAAATGATTGCAGCTTTCCAGAGCCTAGTTTACCAATCTCTTAAAGAAGGGAACTAACAGTAGTATGAATTTGTTAGCTTTAGGACTCATTCATATAAAGCTTCATCAGATGTAATAAAATATTACTAGTCTTCACAAAAAGTAATCCCTTTAATCTGTTGACAGGACTAGTTCACAGCCAGATAGTCTCTAGTACTCCTTCACTTCAGTTGTATATGCTCACACATCAAGAGCAGGTTTCAAGACGCAGTCATTATGTAAAAGTGAAGAGCTCAATGCCACAATATCATCTTCCTGCAGTAGGTATCTAGCATTCAGGATACAAACATTAGGCATTAACAAGTTACTTGAAGGGTGTTGAGGCATATCTAGTGAGCTGAAGTGTAAAAGTGAAACAATTCAAGTAGAGTCAGCAAACTATGGCCCGTGGGCCGAATCCAGCCACACCAGGTGTTTTATTCTGGCCCTCAAGCTCCCGCTGGGGAGCAGGGTCTCCTGCTTGACCCCCTCTAGCACTCCAGCCGGGGAACAGGACTGGGTGCTGTGCCCTGTGGCTCCCAGAAGCAGCTGTAGGACAAGGATTTTATATTTGTATAAGAGGTTATGATTGACTGTTATAATGTAGTATGTATTAATGTATGATCTGATCATCCTGCCAGCCACCCTTTCTGAATAGCAGAAAGGAATGACCCTCTAGGACATTGGTAGAAATGCATCTGACAGACTGCCAATGTCTGTACGGATGTTAAGGCAGGGACAGACCAGAACAATCCTTAGGGCTGATTATGGTCACCCTCTTTTAGGTGAAGTTGTATAAAAGATGGGGTCTTGTTTCCTATATGCATTAGGAATTAGACCCTCTAGTTAAATATAGATTTCTTTGTTTTAAGGTTTAGTTAGTAAGACAGGATCTTGTATTGTGTCTATATTAATGAGATTAGAGGCATGTTGAAGGCCTGGGCCCCCATGTGAACTGTTTTGGTCATAATATTTATTAAGGTTTAATTTACAATGTCTTTTTTGCTCAACATAAAACACTGCTGTTTGTATACCCTTGAAGGTCTCTAAAAGACTTTGTGTGAATGAGGAGTGTATGCATCAGGAAAAGATAAGGTCTGAAGGCAAAGTCAGATGGTGAAGAAAAGAGGAGTGAAGAGAACCATCAACGCACATCCATAATTGAGGAAGGGCAGATCGACCACCCTGTGGTGGAGGCTGGCACCCCTAAAGACAAGATGATTGATTAAATCGAAACCAGGACAGGATGAGCCTCTCTGAAGTGCTTGGAAGTGTTAACATCAAAAAGATACCAATTAAGGAGTAACCAGTCATAAATGACACAGCAAAATCCATTGACTTCAGAGAAAAAGGACAGGGTACTTTGCCATGGAACTTTGGGTTCGTCTTGCCACAACTCCAGGAGCATTGGATCGCGACCAACAGAGCTCCCTCTGCAACCAATCTGGCTGGCCACTAGATAGCAGTCCAGAGTCTGGATCAAACTATAAACATCGACTGGCAGGACTGTGTGCATGAGCGAGAGAGACTGAAAAGCATATATTAACTGCTGTATTCTCAATAAATGCAGTGTATCGCCCTTTCCCCTGAAAAACATCTGGTGTGCTTTCTAGAAATACAACACAGCCACATGGCCCCCGCACTGGCTCCTACATGTAGGGGCAGCCAGGGGCCTCTGCCCCAAGCGCCGCCCCTGCAGCTCCCATTGCAGAGGCAGTGCCTGCTGATGGCGCAGCATGCAGTCACTTGGGCGCAGGCTCCCAGCAGCGCTTACCTCAAGCCTCCTCCACACCCCATGCCCCAGCCCTGATCCTCCTCCCATTCTCCAAACCCCTTGATCCCAGTCCAGAGCCCCCTAAACCCCTCATCCCCAACCCCACCCTGGAACCCTCACCTGCACCCCAACCCCAATTTTGTGAGCATTCATGGCCTGCCATACAATTTCTATTTCCAGATGTGGCCCTCAGGCCAAAAAGTCTGCCCACCCCTGAATTGGTGAGACAGGGTGGTTGAGGTAATCTCTCTCACCAACAGAAGTTGGTCCAACAGAGACAAGTTTTTGAGCTTACACAGAATGACCCAAAGAAGAGCTCTGCGTAAGCTTAAAAGCTTCTCTCACCACCTAAGCCTTACCATTGACCTGGGTGTCTATGCAAGAGTTCTGTCATCATAGCTACACTAGAACCTCACAGTTACAAACCTCTTGGGAATGGAGGTTATATGCAACTCTGAACACCATGTTATGGTTGTTCTTTCAAGCGTTTACAAATGAACATTGACTCAATAAAGCTTTGAAACAGCATTTTTCTTCTGCATAATACTGTCAATTTAAATGAAACAAGCAGAGAAACAGTTTCCTTACCTTTTCAAAAAAATGTTTAAGTAGTTTACATTAAACTTTACTGTACTGTATTTGCTTTTTTGGCCTCTGCTGCTGCCTGATTGCATACATCAGGTTCCAAATGAGGTGTGTGGGTGACAGGTCAGTTTGTAACAGGTTCTACTGGGGGTGGATTTACTATAGAGACAGAACGAAGCCTTCCACCATTGTTGTACTTCAGCAGCATAAGCACAGGTTGAGTAGTGTTAGGGGCTCAATTCCTTCCAACTCAACAGAACCACCTACTCTTCCAAAATGGGTGCCAATGGTTTAAAAAGGTAGGTCATTGGGTTTTCAAATGAATCTGAACACTTGGTAGGGTTTGGCTATCCAAGCTGTTAAGACCACCACCTTCTGTTTATTCAAATTCGTGAAATCCTCTTCATCCCAATTCAGTTTCTTTCTCAAGGAAAGACCACATGCCCACCATTTTCCTCCTCCAGCCTTATAAGCCATCCTCTGGCAGATGAGGGTTAGACAGCCATCTAGAGCTATATTATGCAGGAGTCTGACTGTGGGCAGAGTTGCTTCTATATACCCAAGACTGTAGTACATTAATAATAAAAAACAGATATACCTCTCAGAACTGGAAGGGACCCTGAAAGGTCATTGAGTCCAGCCCCCTGCCTTCACTAGCAGGACCAAGTACTTGTTTTTGCCCCAGATCCCTAAGTGACCCCCCTCAAGGATTGAACTCACAACCCTGGGTTTAGCAGGCCAATGCTCAAACCACTGAGCTATCCCTCCCCCACTGCCTTAACAGGACTATCACTGCTGATCCAGACAACAGCATTCAAGACTTGGCGATGACCTACTGGCCCACCCTGTCCTGCAGGCAACTTAAGTCTATGCTCCAGCACTTTCTCAGCAATGACTGAAGAGCAATACCAACCATCTACATCAGTAATCTCCAACCTTTTTACACCCAAGATCACTTTTTGAATTTAAGGGCAACCCAAAATCTACCCCACCCCTTCCCTAAGGCCCCACCCCACTCACTCCTCCACCCTCATTCACTTTCACTGGGCTGGGGCAGAGGGTGGGGTATGGGCTCTGGGCTGGAGCTGAGGGGTTCACTGTGGGAGGGGCTCTGGACTGAGCATGGGGCAGGGGTGGAGGGGGTGAGTGGTGCAAGCTCTGGGAGGGCTCCAGTTTGAGTGCAGGAGAGGGCTCGGGGCTGGTTTGGGGTGCTGGCTCTGGGAGGGGGCTCAGGGCTGGGATGCAGCTTTCTACCGGGCAGCACTTCCCTCCTGGGGCTCCTGGTCAGTGATGCAGTGTGGCTGCCGCTAAGGCAGGCTCCCTGCCTATCCAGGCTCATGCTGCTCCCAGAAGGGAGCAACATGTCACTGCAGCCCTGGGGTCGGGGGGGCCAGCACATGGCTCTGTGCACTGCCCCTCTGCAAGCACTGACCCCACAGCTCCCATTGGCCACAGCTCCCTGTTCCTGGCCCACAGGAGCTGCAGGGTCAGTGCTTGCAGGCAGGGGCAGCACACAGAAGGAGACCTCTGCCCCCTCCCCCCAGGGCCACACTGGCCACTTCCAGGAACAGTGTGGGGCCAGGGCAGGCAGGGAGCCTATTTTAGCGGCAGCCCCACTGTGCTGTTGGAGATTGTGATTGACCAGTTGGTGACCACTGATCTACATCATAACACTCTACTGCAGAGAATAGCATCTACGTGCAGAACCCATGAAAGTAGCCAATAGGGGAAACTAAAGGACACCACCTAATCAATAAAGATCTCTGTCTACTGCTTGCAAGTGTAGGTATGACATTTTGGACTTTATACCAAAAATCCTCCCATCCAGCAGGCTGATCTTCCACAAGCCTACTGGTACAGCAGAGACCTAGGTGTTTAATATCCAGATCATGTTGTGTTGGTGACCAAATAAGGAATGAGTTGCCCAGTGTACATTGCAGAAGAGCTGCAACAGATACTTAAGCATTTTTATTGATTTAAATTCAGTTGTACAAAGTTGGGGTGGGGGGGTCAGAATTTAATGGCAGCACATGAAATGCAAAAAGTTAGCTTTATAACCTTTAACAAATCATGTCAAAATAGACAGTTAATATTTTTAAATGAAGTAGGACGTTCTCAAGCAGCATCTCCCACTTTGCCTAAGTTTCAATCAATGGAATTTTGTCCATTTGTGTACACAGTGAAACTTATGTTTGACATCTAAAAATAAAAACCTAATCCTTCCAAGCATAATTTTATCTAAAGATTTTTGGAGGCACTCATCTACAAATGGAAGTATGGAGAGGCTTGCTAGTTTCTGCTTGTGTAATGATCTTCATTTTAAAAGAGGTTAATTCACCTGCCTACTTAAGGAATATCTGCATATATTTTGAACTAAACAAGGATGACTTGTGTATCTTGCAAGTGCCAGACATTGGAGTAAAAATGGCTAGTCATGGCTGGGAAAAGTTGAAGTAGTAATGCAATTGTTTACATACTATTTTGTCAGTGGCCTTTGCCATATTTACAGTTTTACTTAACAGAACTAAATCCAGCCTTTTCAAACACAAGTCAGTATTGCACCAATGTAGTCCTTTGTGTATCGAGTACAATGAAGGACTGGGTGATTGTGCAAAGCCTGTGAAGGATTCACTGCTTTGAGTTTAGTGGCTGAAAGTGGTTTCCTTTAGATTTTCCCCATATATGAAGTGAAAGAACGTTCCACAAAGCTTTTTATTCTACAAGAAGAAGAAGGTTCCTAGAAGGTGTCAGTGACATATTTGCTTAATGTTATGATTAACACATCCAATTCATTGGACTGAAGACCACATCTCAGAAGAGCTAGTTGGTTAACCAAGGTTTACATTTATACTGACATTTATAGGGGGATAGCTCAGTGGTTTGAGCATTGGCCTGCTAAACCCAGGGTTGGGAGTTCAATCCTTGTGGGGGCCACTTAGGGATCTGGGGCAAAATCAGTACTTGATCCTGCTAGTGAAGGCAGGGGGCTGGACTTGATGACCTTTCAAGGTCCCTTCCAGTTCTAGGAGATGGATATCTCCATTAATTATACTATTATTTTTAGAATTTGTCAAAGTTTAGTCTGTCAAGTATTAACAGCGAAAGTTAATCCATATCCTTAAGAAAGTGATCTAAATTTACATCATTTAGGTTGGATGGAATTTAAGTTACTTGTTAAAGGTGACCATAGCTTCATAAGCCTGAGACAACACTTACCCTGTTTCCCCGAAAATAAGACAGTGTCTTATATTAATTTTTGCTCCCAAAGATGCGCTAGGTCTTATTTTCAGGGGATGTCTTATTTTTCAGAAATGAAAAATGCCTTATTATCGGTGGATGCCTTATTATCGGGGAGGTCTTATTATCGGGGGGATGCCTTATATTACAACGAGAGGCAAAACTGTAAGTAGGCCTTATTTTCGGAGGATGTCTTATTTTCGGGGAAACAGGGTAGTAGTAGTCATATGACCCTGTATCCACCAACAGCTCTGGGGTCACTCACTAAGTCAGAAACTCACTCAAAATGGTCCTGTTTTCTTGGTAGCCAGGGTTGCTCATTACTCAGATTTACAGTAAGTGGTAAATATTTGCCCTGGTCTCCTGAATTGGAGAGACCAGCTATTGTAGATCAACCACTTACATGCTCCCTCTCTGCAAGGCTTCTATTGGTCAGAAATGTGGACACCTATTCAGCCATATGGAAACAGCCCCCCCAATTCACAGCAGCATTGTCCTTACAGCACATTTGCTAGGAAAAGCCCTCTCAGGAGAGCACCTGTACCAAGTACCCTAGGAAGATGGTTAAGCTAGCTCAGGCCATCCGCTTTAGGCTCTTTGCCATGCACAATTCTTTCCTACCACCCCCCACACCCTCCCTGCAGTCAGGTGATCAGCCGGGGGCTCCTCCGCCAGTTGTCTCCCTAGTGACGCCAGCCTTACAGACCCTCTGCGTCTCACCCTGGAGACCCCTCCCTCCGGAAGCTTCCGAGCGCCCCCGGTAGCCCGGATGGAGCAGCTGGGAAGGGTTGGCGGCAGCAGGCGGAGAGAGCCGAAAAGTTTCGGTAGGGGGAGCCGCAACAAGCGACGGGAACTGCAGGCTCAGCGGGGTCCGCCCCCGCCGTAACAACCCGAAAACCCAGCGAATAGGCCACCCCCGCCCATGCCATGCCCGTGGAGCGGACAGCGGCATCCTGGCTGCCTTGCGGTGGAGCCGCTCCTATCTCCCAGACACCCCGAAGTGTCAGCTCCCCAGCGGGCGGCGCTGCCCCAAGACGATCGCAAAGCGCGGTCAAAAGGGACAGCCAGGGGCGAGCCCGACCTCCACCCCCAAAGCACGGTGGAACAGCAAGTCCTCTGCTAACACCCTCCGCCCTTCAGTTGCCACTCCCCAGGTCCCGGAAGCGCAAGCCTCCCCTATACACCATCGCGGGGTTAATACGTCTTCGCCCCCGCCCGAGGGCCAGAAAGAGTCTCCCACTCCCCCCGGGTAAGGGCGCAGGCTCCTCCAGCACCACGCAACCCCCCAGCGAGGGAAAGCAACTCTCGCCCCCGGACCGCCGACAGCTCGGGAAGGGAAGGAGCCGGGGGTCTCACCGCTGAAGACCATTGCGGCAGAGGCGCCCATCACGGCGAAGAAGGAGGCGTACGCGGGAGCGTCTTCGGACATGGCTGGGCGGTGCTTGCGCGCTGCGGGGAGCTGACGGTCTCCTTCTGCCTCGGGGCTCCGGCTCCTCAGACAATTCTCAGCGCCAAAACTGCGGAGGCCGCTTTGGGACGGGGTCGGGGCACAAGCCGAGCTGAAGGAGTCGGATGCAGGAAGCGGTGGCAGCACAGGCACTCGGCTGGGTGCCTACTGACGTGCGCTGCCTACGGACACTGCGCTCTAAATACCCAACCACCGCAGGACAAAATGGCTGCCGCCGACCGGTCACGTGACCCGCCCGCCGGCGTTCCCTCCTTCCCCCGCCCCTCGGGGATCAGACCACTCACAGCCAGGTGGGTTTCACGCCTCACTCATGGACATGCAAACACTATTCCCCAGCCTATAACACCGTCACGCATATTATTCCCCGCTGCAAACCAAACAGATCCCATCCGTCGGTCTCCAAGCGGCGTGAGAGAGGATCTGAATATCGCTTTCCCTCTTCTTCCTTGCGCAGATGGTTTAGTCCACTCCCCACTTCACTTCCTCCCGGCAAAGGGTCCGCCGCGTCGGCCACAGCTGAGCGTGATTCAGCGCACATTAACATATGGGGCGTGTCCAGCACAGCAAGCCCCTCCTCTCTTGGATTTGCGAAGAGATAAAGACTGTGGAGTGGGGGTGTCTTGGGGCTCAGGGAGCGGGGGGAGGGTAGTGACTTACGTTAGAGCAAGTGCAGCGCACGGGGCAATTGCCTAGGCCAGCGCCCAGAATCCCCAGCTCTTTCTTGGACAGCAGGATGCTCCAGAGGCCTGGGGGTGGGGGCTAGAACTGCTGGGCTGCTGAGCATGTAGAAAAGTGGAGTAAACACTGTCATTATTACATGTATAAATGACAGTCTGCTGGGCACCTTGTAGTCATAAGAGCGGCCATGCTGGGTCAGATCAATGGTCTATCTAGCTTAGGGTGACCAGACAGCAAATGTGAAAAATTGAGACAGGGTGGGGGGTAACAGAAACCTATAAAAGAAAAAGACCCAAAAATCGGGACTGTCCCTATAAAATCGGGACATCTGGTCACCCTAATCTAGCTCAGTATCCTGTCTGCTGATAGTGGCCAATGCCAGGTGCCCCAGAGGGAATGAACAGAACAGATTTAAATTTTATTAGAGAATATTTGAAAAATAAACAATACAGAAAATTTGAGGCGTCAGTTATTGGTCATTGGGGGTAACATACAGAGTATAGGGGGGATGTTAGTGTTTTGGGGTTGGGCAGCACACATAGTATATACAGACTGCAGTGTCCCCAATGGGGGAGGGTAACCGGTGGGCAGGATCAGGAAACAGCTGATAAACTGTGAGGGTCTATCACCCATACAGGAAGTAGAGACAGTCATGGGTATAAGTAAGTGGGCTGGGTAATGGGGATGGGGTGACCCTCACGTGGTGGGATTCAGTTAGGTTCGGTGGGTTCAGGGCTCAGGGGATAAAGTCCAGCGGGGGGGTTTATAGGTCTCTTCCCCCTTGTGGGTGCACGAGGTCTCCATGGCTCACTCTCGGTATTGGCGGTGGCCGGTGATGTGTTCCGTGTAGATGTCCCGGGACCAACAAATAGCGTCCGAGACCATTAGGCGTCTCATGAGCTGTGCGTAATGACGGCCCACCCCACAGGTCCTCAGCACGCGTTCGTTACATGGGTCCCAGGCACCCAGGGCCCCAACGAGCAGAGCATCGATGTGCACCTCGTAGCCCTTAGTCCGCAGGGTGTCAGCCAGTGATCCATTCCCTGTCACCCATTCCCAGCTTCTGGCAAACAGGCTGGGGACACTCAGAGCATGGTATTGCATCCCTGCCCATCCTGGCCAATTGATGGACCTATCCTCCATTAATTTATCTAGTTCTTTTTTGAATCCTGTTATAGTCTTGGTCTTCACAACATCCTCTGGCAAAGAGTTCCACAGGTTGACTGTGCATTGTGTGAAGAAATACTTCCTTTTGTTTGTTTTAAACCTCCTGCCTATTAATTTCATTTGGCGAACACTAGTTCTTGTGTTATGAGAAGGAGTAAATAATACTTCCTTATTTACTTTCTCCACATCAGTCATGATTTTATAGACCTCTATCATAGCCCCCCTTAGTTGTCTCTTTTCCAAGCTGAAAAGTCCCAGTCTTCATGGGCGGTGGGTCGCATAGGTTGGGGGAGGCTCTTCCTCCCCAAACAGCCAGGTATGGCCCCTCCCGCTGCCGTGACCGCTCCCTTTGTGTGGCTCCAATCCTCCAGCTCCAGCCCCAGTGCTCCAGATGGGGTTGGGGAGGTTGGGGCCTTGCACCGCCATCCTTCCTGGTTCTCTGGCGGCTGGAGCCAAGCGCCACCCACGCTCCAGGACTGGGAAGGCTGGGGCCATGCGCCACCCTCCTTCCCACGCTCCGGGGCTGTGGGGTCTGGGCTGCCCACCTTCCCGGCGTTGGGGAGGCTGGGGCCGTGTGTTGCCCACCCTCCCATGCTTGAGGCTGGGGCTGCGTGCCACCTACCCTCCTGGTGCTTCTTTGGGGCTGGGGGGCTAGCCGCGGGACTAGGCCAGTGACTGCGGTGGGGGAGGGGAGGGCTCTGGGCTCCGGGGGAGTCGGAAGGGAGGGGCTCAGGGATCCTGTGGGGGGGGGGGGTGGAAGGGGCATGGCCTCAGGCAGAAGGGGCAGGGCTGGGGGTTAGCCTCCCCCAGCCGGCAGTTCGCATGCCACCCATGCCAGTTTTATTAATCTGTCCTCATATGGAAGCTGTTCCATACCCGTAATCATTTTTATTGCCCTTTTCTGTACCTTTTCCAATTCCAATATATCTTCTTTGAGATGTGTGTACTATGGATTTATATAGAGGCAATATGAAATTTTCTGTCTTATTATCTGTCGCTTTCCTAATGATTCCCAACATTCTGTTCGCTTTTGACTGCTGCGCCACATTGAGTGGATGTTTTCAGAGAACTATCCACAAGGACTCCAAGATCTCTTTCTTGAGTGGTAACGCCTAATTTAGACCCCCATCATTTTATATGTATAGTTGGGATTATGTTTTACAATATATATTACTTTGCATTTATCAACATTGAATTTCATCTGCCGTTTCGTTGCCCAGCCACCCAGTGGGTCCAGTGGGAAGCCTGATGAGATTACAGTGCCCATAAGGAGCATGCAGACAAAGGATGGATGAGGATGGGTGTGCAATTCAAGGCTTTGCTGACTTCATTTCTTTTGCTTAAACTGGGACACCCCGATACTCCCTCTCCAGGAGTCTCTTTTCACCCCTACTAGTGAGACTAGATAACACCCCACCCCCATTTCCTCCACCCTTACTACTGAGGCTGGATGGTACCTGCCCACGCTCCCCAACCCCCTACGAACTAAGATCCAGTTGACAGAAAGTGGCCACAAGGGAAAGTCCATCTGGACAGGGATCTGGCTGGGCAAATAATACTGTTCATAGATCCCTCAGAACCAGGGACTGACTCTGTTGTGGGACTCCAAGCAAGAGTGGTCCAAGGAAGGAATTGGTTGGAGGGCTTTGTTCTGTTCTATTCAGGTTCTTATACTTCGCTCATCACTATAATCTTGTCCCCTATTCCCATCCTACTAGTGGAGTAGGGAGGAGATCAGGCTGATGGGTGCCACCATTGATGTGGGAAGGAAATGGGAGTTTCTTCTCCTCAAGAAACACTTCTCTTCACTCCTGACTGGGAATCAGGCATTCCGGGTTGTATTCTTAGCTCTGCCACTAACTTTGTGTGCAACTTTGGCTATGTCACTTAAGCTATGTCTACACTAGCACTTTTGTTGGCAAAACTTTTGTCAGTTAGGGGTGTGAAAAAAAGTTTCTGACCAAGGGCTGGGGGTTAGCCTCCCCAACCCCCGACCAAGAAAAGTTTCATTGACAAAAGTGCGTGTGTGGACAGCGCTGTTAGTGGGAGAGCATCTCCTGCTGACATAGCTACTATTGTTTGTTGAGAGTGGTTTAATTATACCAGCAGGAGAGCTTCCCTCCCACCCCTCCAGCATAGAGCAGCTACACGGGAGACCTGACAGCGATGCAGCTGTGGCAGTACAGCTGTGCTGCTGTAAGGTCCATAGTGTAAAAATAGCCTTAGCTTCAGTTTCTCTATCCATGAAATAGGGATAATAATAGTCATCTGGCATTTCTGCACAAAAGATACCCTTAGCCCCACAGAACTTCTGAGGTGCTCTCAACTGTCTCATGGTGGGTGTATTCCTTTTTCTGAATCTGTGCCATGGTCTTCCCAATGCCCTGCCCCCAGGAATCGGGCCGCGCTCGGGCTGGGGTCGTGGGGTTTGAGTCTGGGCTGGAGCCACTGGGGGCGGGTCTGGGGGTGCTCGGCCAGCACTGCTTGGCCGGGGCCGGGCCAGAGTCGCTCGGCTGGGGCCAAGGCTGGGCCGGCGCGCTCGGCTGGAACTGGGGCCACTGTCCCGGGGCCCAAGCCGGGCCGGAGCCAGAGTTGCTGGGGCCGGGCCAGCGGTGCTCATCCAGCACCGCTCAGCCAGGGCCGGGCTGGAGTCGCTCGGCCGAGGCCAGGCCGGCTCGGTCGGCTGGGGCTGGCGCCCCGGGGCCCGAGCCAGAGCCGCTGGGGCCAGGGCCTGAGGTGCTCGGGCCGGGCCGACGCCCTGGGGCCCAAGCCAGGCCAGGCCGGAGCCACTGGGGCCAGGGCTGTGGGTGCTCGGCCGGAATTGGGGTTGGTGCCCCAGGGCCCGAGCCGGGCCGGAGCCAGAGCCACTCGGCTGGAGCCGGGCTGGCGTCCCGGGGCCCGAGCTGGGCCGGGGCCGGAGCCAGAGCCGCTTGGCTGGGACCGAAGCTGCTCGGGCCGGGGCTGGAGGTGCTTGGCCGGGGCCGGGCCGGAGCCGTGGGGCCGGGCCGGCGTGCTTGGCTGGAACCGGGGCCAGTGCCCCGGGGCCCGAGCCAGGCCGGAGCCAGAGCCGCTGGGGCCGGGACTGGGGGTGCTTGGCCGGGGCCGGACTGGGCCGCGCCGCGCCTCCCCGGAGCCCTCCTCATGCCCCCCCGCCCCAGCTTACCTGCTGCTGCTGCCTGCCCCTGCTTCTTTTCAGACTTCTCGCGAACATCTGATTCGCAGGAAGCAGGGGAGGAGGATGAGCAGGGGGGCAGAGCGTTCAGGGGAGGGGAGGATGGGGAAGTGAGCTGGGGGCGGGGTGGACAGCTGTGGGGCCCTCTTAGGCGCGGGGCCCGATTCAGCCGAATTGGCTGAATCAGCCTAAAGCCGGCCCTGTGTGCATGAATGACGTGTGCGTGAAGTTGATTAAAATGGGAGAGTCGTTGCACTGGGACAATCCCATTCTCTTGGCTGCTGAAGCTTGGCCCAGTAACACAAAGGCTGTTACAGCTGGAGGCTTCTTTAGCTGCAGTGGATAGCCTTTTGTAGTGCCCCATCATGCCTTTATGTTGCTGCACTGCTTTTCAAGCCGTTGGGCCAATATATTTTGCCTTGGCTACCAGAACAGTCTTCATATGTTTGGGAGGACAATCCCTAAATCACCGTCAGTTTCCACACTTCCGGTTACCCTCACCAGGTTTAGCCCGCCTGCCAAGTTAGTTTAACAGGGTGTGGCCATTGTTGCATACTTACAGCTACTTGGAGCCACAGGTGAAAGCTGGGTGTACAGGGAGGACCACAGAGGAAAAGAACCACTCAAGGAGTGCGCGGCAGTTCAAATCACTCAAAGGCACTACCTCTCCCATACACCCCTACAATGTAATTAACACACACAGATACTCTCAGCCAGTTTGCAGAGTAATTTACACATGATTTAACAACAGTCCTGAATCCCTTTCAAAATTATACAACAATACAGCAGAGCCTGAAATATTATTTTATTTCATTGAATCAAAATGCGTGAATAAAGTTTTAAAATTACTCTAATCCTGGTCAGCTTGTAGCTGTTTATCATCATTCATTTCATTTATTAACATTGCACAGTCCATCATATCTCCAATCCAACCCTTAAATATTATAAGTATTATAAGAAATCCATGGCCATTTACCAGTTGTCGCGCCGCTGCTGCACACCTTTTTGAACCTCACAGTGAAGGGAGACAGAACTCAGATCCTCCTGCTCCAAAAATCCAGGCTTCATGAGGAATCAGTCATAGCTATTAACAGTGTGGGGCCGATAGCACACAGCTGAGTAGCTCTGATTCTGTTCAGTAGAGGGCTGTGATATGCACTCACGGTAGCCAGTTCCTTCTGGGCCTGATCTAAAATCCATTTAAATCAATCAAAACAGTGGACCTTGGATCAGGACCCATCATAGTATTCTACCTCTCCACTAACAACCATGCAACAAAATAGTTGAAAAATATACAGTAAGGGGAAAGAGACTATATAAGGACACATAACCAAGGGCTACATGGTGCTCTGCCGGAGAACCAATCTTAATATGTATGATATGGAAGATGTTGCAGCCAGCTTCAATTATGTACATACAGCTACAGAGACTATGGGTTCCAGCATGCAGTCCTGCATCTTAATTCAATCATCCTTTCTCTCAGATCTAGGTGTAGCATTGTATGCTGGGACCTGTAGTTTATTATTAATTATTATTATTGTTCCCAAAGGTCTCAATTGCGATCAGGACTCCATTGTGCTAGGCAGCAAACTCTTGCGTAGACAAGCAGCACTTAAGGATAATTAACCTGTAGAATAATTTATCTAGGGAAGTGGTAGATTTTCCATCACTTGGAGTCTTTAAATCAAGACTGGGTGTCTTTCTAAAACATATATGCCCCAGCTGAAACAGAGGTTGTGGTCTTGATGCAGGAATTGCTGGGTGAGGTTCTCTGGCCTGTGTTCTGCAGGAGGTCAGGCTATATGATCAAAGCAGTCCTCCTGGACTTAAAATCTATGAATCTTATAGTCTAATTAGAAATGAGGCACAATACGTGAGTGTGGCAAACAAAAGGAAGGCAGGGATGGGGGTGGTGAAGATAGGAAAATGCAATCACAAAGGTTGGCTATGTGCACATCTCCATATTTCCCAATCATCTGAAAGTTGAAAATATATCAATAAAATTGGCTCTCCCAGACTGCTGCATTACTTGAACATCCTTCATTGGCTGATCTCATGTAGGCATCATGGAGAGGGTAGTTCTGTAGGAGCGATGTGAAGGGGGGAGGGGAGAGGCCTTACAGACTAATTCAGGAAGTGTGTTTCATATATAAGGAGCATTTTGGAAGAAAGCACAGAGGCATTTGAGGGATAAGCAGGCAAATGTATGTACAAGACTGGCATTGTTAGTGGCACAAAGGGCATGTGGTCAATGCAACAAGAATCAAGAAGGGATGAGTAGGGAACAACAGAATTGTGAAGGGTCTTCAGTTTGATGCAGATGGGAAACCAATGGAAACTATCAAAGATGGTGTCATAAACATACAGCTAAGGGTAGCATAAAATCCCTCCTTTACCTGTAAAGGGTTAAGAAGCTCAAATAACCTGGTTGGCACCTGACCAAAAGGACCAATGAGGGGAGAAGATTCTTTCAAATCTGTGGGGGAAGGTTTTTGTTTTGTCTCTCTTTGTTGTTCTCTCCAGGTCAGCGAGGAACCAGGGCAGGGAAAATACATCTCCTAAAGCCATACCTGAACTAAGCATTTAAGATTACAAGTTGTAAGTAATAGGAAGGAAATGTGTTGGATTATCTTTTATTTTAGCTTGTGAATTTTCCCTATGTTAAGAGGGAGGTTTATTCCTGTTTTTTGTTTGTTTGTTTGTTTGTTTTTTGTAACTTTGAAGTTATGCCTAGAGGGGAATCCTGTGTTATAAATCTTATTATCCTGTAAAATTACCTTCCATCCTGATTTTACAGAAGTGCTTCTTTTACTTTTTTCTTTATAATAAAGTTTTGTTTTTAAGAATCTGATTGGGTTTTTAGTGTCCTAAAAACCCAAGGGTCTGATCTGTGCTCACCTTGGTTACCTATTCGGTTGGTATATTATTCTCAAGCCTCCCCAGGAAAGGAAGTGAAGAGGCTTGGGGGGGATATTTTGGGGAAACAGGAACTCCAAGTGGTTCTTTTCCTGAATCTTTGTCTAATCACTTGATGGTGGCAGCAAGATCCACTTACCAGGGATCTTTGGTGGCAGCAAGGAGAATTTGTGCCTTGGGGAAGTTTTTAACATAAGCTGGTGGGATATAAACTTAGGGGGTCTTTCATGTGGGTCCCCACATCTGTACCCCAGAGTTCAGAGTGGGGCAGGAACCCTGACAGATGGGGTCACATTGGAGCAAAAGATTGTGAAGATGACCTTAGCAATTGCATTTTGAATGGATGGGGGATGGGACAATGTGTGTGTAAGGGAGGCCAGAGAAGATGAGTCAAGACTTGCAATAGTCAAGATGGGAGACACTGAGGATATGAACTAGAGTTTTTGTGGTGTGGACAGAAAGAAGAGGCTATGTTTTTGAAATTTGTGTAGGAAGCTGCAGAAAGCTTTGGACATGGACGGGAAGTGTGGCCCAAGAGACTCCCTAGGTTAAGAGCCTGAGTGACCAGGAAGTGTTGTCAAAGGTGAAGCAAGCATACAGGGAGAGGGGGCTTCAGGGCTTCTGGCCATGATAAGTTTAAATTGCTGATGAGGCATCCAGGAGGTGTCAGAGAAACAGGCTAAGATATGGAGTTGGATGGCGGAAGATAGGTCAGGAGTGGAAAGGTGGATTTCCAAGTCATCAGCATAAAAACAGCATATAAAGCTGGGTGAGCGGATGAGATCTCCAAAGAGAGGATGTAAAGCAAGAAGAGCAGTCCACCAGGGATGAAGCCCTGTGGGTTACACAGAGCATGGGAGAGGAGTGGTCCCACAAAGATGCAGAGGGAACAGCCACAGAGGTAGAAGGAGAACCAAAAGGGCAGCATCACAAAAGCCGAGGGAAGGCAAGATTTCAAGGAGAGTATGTGGATAGTGTCAAAAGCAGCTGAGAGAGTCTAGGAGTATGGCATAGAGGCTGAGATTTGGTGATGAGCAGGTCTCCAGAGACCTTGGAAAGAGCAATTTTAATGGAGTGAGGAAGGCAGTGGGTGCATGTAGTGGGTTCCGAGGTGAAGGGGAAGAGGGAGTTAGGGTGGTACGTGGACAGGTAGATGGGATCAAGGGTGGGTTTGGTGAGGATAGAGAGGCCAGAGTGTGTTTGTGCTGTGAGGAGAAGGAAACAGAAGGTTTGGCTGTTTGGGCTCCAAAAGGCTGTATTTGGCCCACGGCCTGCACTTAGGAGGTCAGAGAAATGATAAGGGATTGGGGTTCCTGCCTGGTGTTTTAGCCCTATGGATATGAGTGGTGGCTAATCCATTAGCTGCTCCTCCACTGCTTTCCAGAAAAACTGTGAAATTATTACTGCAAATTCTCACAGCATGGACATCAGCATGGTTCTGTCCCATCAAGGCATTGACAAGCTCTAGCTGCCCCAGAAAGAGGTAACACAGAGCAAAGCTTCATGAAATACATGGGAGGTAAGGTCTCCTCAGAACTGCAGTGGTCATGAGAGAAACCTTCAGGGAGACAAACGGGGGAGGAGAAGGGAATGGGGTCCCGGGGCTCATTTAGAGCCCTCCCAAAACAGAACTTGCAGGTGGAGAGGTTAGAGGCTCAGCATGGTCAGAATGTGCCCTTTTGTAAACTCCTGAAAACCACTTCCTAACTGTAATCAAACTGTAATCAAAGCAAATGGGAAGTGTCCATTCTGAACTCATTTTTCTAGAGATTAAGCTGAAGGGGAAGAGGCCACTTCGGAGGCAGTAATGTAAGCAGTGATTCTGCCATTTCAATTCTTGGATTATGAGGCAAGAATGAATTCCAGCTACACCATTAATGAAGGCACCTGTTACCATTGCGGTGTGGCATGGGTGTGGTTTGATGCTGGAACAGGTTCTCTACTGCACAGTTACCCTTGTTTTATTCATTGTTCACCATTTGTGATTCATGTTCCTTGAGACAAGGACTCCTGTGAAGCCCTGCCCTGTTCCCTACATATTTACAACATTTTTCAGCTAAGGCCCAGATTCAGCAAAGCATGGCAATATGTGCTTAAGTCCAGTGGGACGTACTTAAAGTTAAAGTGCCTTGTTGCCTTGAGGCCTTAGTTAGCCACAACAAATGTTACTACAAAGTATTCATATATTCACGGCTGCCCAGAGGGGGAGCAAGTGGGGCAATTTGCCCCAGGCCCCGGGCCCCACAGGGGCCCCCCACGAGAATATAGTATTCTATAGTATTGCAACTTTTTTTTATGGAAGGTCCCCCCGAAATTGCTTTGCCCCAAGCCCCCTGAATCCTCTGGGCAGCCCTGCATATATTGTACTAATGCTACAGTGTGATTTTCAAAGGCTCCACAGTCAATATCAAATCCAAACCAGCACTCAAGGCACTTCTCACTGGGGCTATTTTCCTGCCAAATTTCAGCTTTCCACTACAGCTGATCTGGTGCATGAGCTGTTTTTACAGGTCACAATTTACACTTTTATAATGGGAAAACTACTCTGTTTTTTTCACAGGGACTTCGGAGAGTTGGGCTGAGTTCCTGGCTCTACCATACACTCTCTCTGTGACTTTGTGCTAGTCACTTCATATCTCTGGGTTTCATTTTCCCTGCTGTAAAATGGGGATAATAGTTAGAGCCAGTCAGGAATGTACAGACTAAATGTTTTTTTCATCAGAAAAATGCAGATTTGTTGAAAGAGAAATGTTTTGTGGGAAAAGGTTGGTTCAGACACATTTTTTAATGAACAATTTTTGATTTTTTCCGCCCCAAAATTGTCCAAATGTTTCATTTTGAAATTTTCAGAATGAAAAAATTCTGGTTTTCCATTTGAAATGACTTTTCATTTGGACATTTAAGCTATTTATAGTAAAAATAAAATAAATGTTTTGATTGCCCTGAATCAAATATTTTAGGATTTTTGGTTCAGTAATATTTTTGAGATTTGTAATTTTTGTCCCAATTTAGGACAGAAAATCTTTGAAATCTTGAAAATTTTCATGTGACAGGAAAACCATTTCCTGCTCAGCTTTAATAGTAATATTTTCTTCTTTCACCCTTTATCTGTCTTGTCCATTCAGATTGTGAGCTCTCTGTCTCTCGCTATGTGTATGAACAGTGCCCAATCCAATGGGACCCTCAGGTGCCTCTAGGCAATACTGGAATGAATAAATAAATAAATACAAATAATAGTTTAACCACTTTCCCAAAAGTTTCATCCTCAAGCAGAGACCAAGTCTGGCTAACTTCAGCCTTAGAGGCAAAAGTTTCTGAAAATTTAGTCCAATAAAAGAGGGGACTAGAATGAAAATGCTTATGCAACTTAGCTACAGCAGTCACGGTTGCTAGCACAATAATAAGACACTCTGTTATGAGGCCTGCACTGAGCCTGAGAAATTCTCTTTGTTTTCAGCTGCAGTCGCTATCCTGCATTTAATATTCCTAGTAACACAGGCCACTCTTGGAACTTGTAGTGACTGCATAATTACGTTCCCTGGCTGATTTTTCACCCTGCTGGAGATAATGACCTTCGCAAAGATTCTGTAAGCAATCCAAGGGGGAGAGGGATTGAGACTGGAAAGAATGAGGAAGGAAGCTCTGGGGCATGTGTGTGAAATGAAAAGCACAGATTTCTTATA
The DNA here is from genome assembly GCF_027887155.1 of Malaclemys terrapin pileata. Lineage (NCBI taxonomy): Eukaryota > Metazoa > Chordata > Testudines > Emydidae > Malaclemys > Malaclemys terrapin. Next base: position 49,509,176 of record NC_071514.1, read on the forward strand.
TTACAGATTTGGCTATGTCGTTCTGGGCTTTAACTATGTTCATACACATGGGAATAACCCAGCACCAGATGTGTGCAGGATAGACAGCAGCTGGAGACAGTATGGTCTAATAGAAAGCACACTGGATTAGGACTCAGTTCTATTTGGTCTGCCACTGATCTTCTGTGTGACCTTGGGCAAGTCTCTTTCCCATCCCACCTTTTGTCTGTTTTGTCTATTTAGATTGTAATCTCTTTGGGGCAAGGGCTGCTTCTCACTCTACGCCAGGGGTCAGCAACCTTTTAGAAGCGATGTGCTGAGTCTTTATTTATTCACTCTAATTTAAGGTTTCGCATGCCAGTCATACATTTTAAAGTTTTTAGAAGGTCTCTTTCTATAAGTCTATAATATATAACTAAACTATTGTTGTATGTAAAGTAAATAAGGTTTTTAAAATGTTTAAGAAGCTTCATTTAAAATTAAATTAAAATGCAGAGCCCCCCCGGACCGGTGGCCAGGACCCTGGCTGTGTGAGTGCCACTGAAAATCAGCTCGTGTGCCGTCTTCGGCACGCGTGCCATAGGTTGCCTACCCCTGCTCTACGCTTGTATTGTGCTTAGCACAAGGGGGCCCTGATATCAGTTGCGGGGGGAAGGGCTCTAGGTGCTGTTGTAATACTAATAAATAGTAATGATCCAGAAGTGAGTTTTCTTCAGAATGGAGACCAGGGAGGAGGCTGGTGATACCATGGGCCATTTTGCTCTGGTGGTATGGACCCTCCACTCACCAGTATCCACAGATAGGTTTTCCTCTACCATGGCAGTTCTCAATCTGAAGACTAGTTCAACTGTTACCCACACAGGATATCATTTACCTCCATTCCTCTTGTACCAAATGGGCCGCGATTGTCATGGGGGTGAGAGAAGAGACACACAAACATGCAGTGCAGGAGAGTAATGCTAACTGCACCCTATCATCCACACACAACATGGTGTGCAGGCTGCAGTGCATATGGTAAGCACTCCTGCTCCAGGGGCCAATGGGAAAGTACTTGAAGTGCTACTCATTTATGGCTGCTTCCCAGGCTACAGTGGGCGTGGCGTGTGGCAGGAGGGCATAGGCCATGTCAACATGGAGTTTGCACTGATGAGAGAGGTCCCCTGTCTGGCTATTTGTGAGCTGATTGACTGTCAGTGCAGGCATCACATACAGGCCTTGGCTACACTTGCAAGTTACAGCGCTGTAAAGCCTCCCCCAGCGCTGTAACTCACTCCCCGTCCACACTGGCAGGGCACTTACAGCGCTGTATCTCCCTGGGTACACCGCTGCAGGTACTCCACATCTCCAAGAGAATAACAGCTGCAGCGGAGTGGCTAGGACTCACAGGTGTGAGTGTAAACGCTTGCAGCGCTGTACTAATCACCCTGTCAAGTGGCCAATCCTCTCCATTGTTGTGACCGGCTGCAGGAATGCGGAAGTGCCGGTTTCAAAGCTTGTACCACAGAGAAAAGCAAACAGTTTGCAGCTTGCTTTGAGTGAGTAAATGAATGAGCAGGGGGTCGGGAGTTCGGAACTTGCAAAATAGAGAGCTGACATGCTCCAAAAAGCACTCTCTCTCCCCCCACACTCCCTGTCACAATTCACCCCACCCGTTTTGAAAAGCACGTTGCAGCCACATGAATGCTGGGATAGCTGCCCATAATGCACCGCTCCCAACACAGCTGCAAATGTTGCAAGCGTGGCCACACCACTGCGCTGGCAGCTGTCAGTGTGGACAGACTGCAGCACTTTTCCCTACTCAGCTGTACGAAGACAGGTTTACCTCACAGCGCTGTACAGCTGCAAGTGTAGCCAAGGCCTAAGAGCAGTTTAAGATGGTGGGGCACAGGGCTGTGGAGGCATAGGAGAGATGGCCTCCACATCTCTCCTATGCCTTATTTATTTATTTATTTATTTATTGCTTGCTTGCTTGCCAGCTTGCAATGGGTGCCAACAAACCTGGTAGCCACATGAGACCATAATCATGGTGTTACTGTTGGAAAAGACTTATTTATTAATTATTTTTATTATTATGGTAGCTCTTGGAGGCTCCAGCTGAGATTGCTGGGTGAGAGACAGTGCCTGCCCTGAAGAGCTTACGAGCTAAATAGGCAAGACAGACACAGGATGAGATGGAAACAGGCAGAAAGTTGGTGTGACTTGTCTCTGATCACACAGCAGGTCAGCAGCAGAATGAATGAGTGAAGGCCCTAGACATGAAGCTCCAATTTCACACATGCCACTTATATTTCTCCCCCAGTGTTAGCGTACAGGCCACAAGTTAAACCAGTTTCTCTGGGTGTGAGCCACTGTTTTTTTCTGCAAACTGGTCTGGATGTGAGTAAAGGAGCGATCCTGTCTCTCTGACAGCAAAATGTGCATGCCTACGTATGTATGTGTGCGCGCAGGGAGAGTGAGTAACTTTTTCCTCTTTCAAAGTTCTGATGACCCAGTGTAATGTTGGGGAAAGGTGCCAGCCTATTTAATTCCTGAAGCAAGAGAAGGCCTGTCTGCTCAGATGAGAGAGGACCCACATAGCTCAGGACTTAAGTGATTACAGGGGCCAAAGAATGAAAAAACTGGGACGGTGCCTGTTACAGGGTCCATGGGATGCAGCCTCGACTGAAGGACTGCTGAGCTCTCTGTCTCACCAACCTGGGCTGCCTCTCACATGGTGATGCTGATGTCAAGCTAAAAATCTCTGACAGGTACTGCACTTAGACAGACATCCACAGGCAGGGACACACCCAACTGTGTTACATGAACTATCTCCCAGCCACTCATGAACCATCCATATGGAGGTTGCAGCCAATTCCCCCCAGCTCCAGCATTACACCGCAGGACTGTACCATCTTACACTGCTCAAGGCTCCCCTGGGCAGTGCAAGTTCATTAGTTTGCCACTCCCTCAGTGTGGAGTGGATACACATTAGCCTTTATAATCTGAGCTGAGATTTCCCAAGCACTTCAACCAAAACACACTGTTTTAGGTAAAATATAAATCAGGTTTATTAATTACAGAAAGATAGATTTTAAGTGATAGGCATAAAGGTCAGAGTTAGTTACCTTAAGAAAACAAAAAGTAAACACGCAGTCTAAGTTCTACAAGCTAAGCAGGATTTGAATCAAGCAGTGTCTCACTCTAACAGATGGCACAAGCAGGTTACAGTTCCTCAATGCAGACTGGATTTCCTTTGCAGCCCGGGACTAATCTCCCTAGATCCAAGTCTTTGTCCTACAGACGATCTTCCAGGGCCTTGGCTACACTTGCGAGTTACAGCGCTGTAAAGGCGCCCCCAGCGCTGTAACTCACTCCCCGTCCACACTGGCAAGGCATTTGCAGCGCTGTATCTCCGTGGTTGCAGCGCTGCATGTACTCCACCTCTCCGAGAGGAATAGTGAGTATTGCGCTGCCGCTGCAGCCACCCAATGCGCTGTGAATGGCCTCCAGAATTATTTGGCAGTATCCCACAATGCCTGTTCTAGCCACTCTGGTCATCAGTTCAAACTCTACTGCCCTGGCCTCAGGTAACCAACCATGTGACCCACCCTTTACATTCCCGGGGAATTTTAAAAATCCCCTTCCTGTTTGCTCAGCCCGGCGTGGCGTGGAGTGCTATCAGCGAATCTTTCCAGGTGACCATGCCTCCACGCGCCAAGTGAGCCCCAGCATGGAGCAATGGCAAGTTGCTGGACCTCATCAGTGTTTGGGGGGAGGAAGCTGTCCAGTCCCAGCTGCGCTCCAGCCATAGGAATTTCAATACCTTCGGGAAGGTATCAAAGGACATGATGGAAAGGGGCCATGACCGGGACGCCCTGCAGTGCAGGATTAAAGTGAAGGAGCTGCGGAGTGCCTACCGCAAAGCCCGCGACGCAAACGGCCGCTCGGGTGCTCCCCCCGCGACCTGCCGATTCTACAAAGAGCTGGATGCGATACTTGGGGTTAACCCCAGCTCCAGTCCGAGCACCACCATGGACACTTCAGAGCCGATGTGGGGGGGTGGGCGGAGGACGAAGAGGAGGAGGAGGAAAACGGGAGTGATGGTGATGGGCCGGATGGAGACACCCCAGAATCCCTGGAGCCTTGCAGCCAGGAGCTCTTCTCCAGCCAGGAGGAAGGTAGCCAGTCGCAGCGGCCGGTACTTGGTGGAGGACAAACAGAAGAGCAGGTTCCCGGTAAGTGGGATTTTTTTTCGGGAAGGAATTTTTTCGGTGCGGGCTCTTTGGGAGAGGAGGGTTAGGCATGCATGCCTAGATGCGGAATAGTGCATTGATGTGGTTTATCACATCGCGGTAATCGGCCTCGGTAATCTCCTCGAATGTCTCATCCAGAATGTGTGCAATGCGCTTGTGCAGGTTTATCGGGAGAGCCACCGTGGTCCTTGTTCCAGCCAGGCTAACGTGTTGGCGCCACTGTGCCGTGACGGGCGGGGGGACCATTGCTGCACACAGGCAAGCTGCATATGGGCTAGAGCGGAAGCCACATTGCAGTAGAAGACCCTCCCTTGCTTCCCAGGTCAATCTCAGCAGCGAGATATTGTCCAGGATGAACTCCTGTGGAAAATGTTGGGACAATGTTCAGTGTAGGTGCCCCCTGAAGCTGTTGGCTCTCCCCAAGGCACAGAAACCCAGAGGACAGTGCAGCCCTGAAACAATCAGTCCCCCTTACTCACCATTTTGAGGCTCCCGTGGGATATGTGTGCTCTGTTTCGGACAGGAAAATTATGCTATTGTGTAGACTCTGTGTGTTTTCTACTCCTTAAGTGCGGGGGGAATCATTACTCTGTCTGGTATAAACAATGCTGCCTCTGTTAAATGTTGCATTTTGCCTATACAGCTGCATCAACCTTGAGACCTCAGCCGTCCCTCTTATCGCCTGCTCAGAGACTGCAAAGACTCAGGAAGAGACCGCGAAAAAGCAAAGAAGACATGCTGTAAGAAGTGATGTGGCAATCTATTAAAGAGAATGAGAAAGCACAGAACTGGAGGGAGAGAGAAAGCAGGATCTGCCAGGAAAATGCAGCGCACCGGCGGCAAAGCACCGTGCACCGGCAGCAAAGCACTGATAGACTCATAAGCATCCTGGAGCGCCAAGCAGACACTATCCAGGAGCTGGTAGCCATGCGGAAAGAGGAGCAGTACCGCAAACGCAAACGCCACCCCCCCTACAGCCCTTGTCCCAAAACTCTTTCCGTTGTGCCTTACTGTCACCTCCAACCCCTTTCCCCAGCTTCCGTATTCTTCACGCCACCAGCTGCCTCCAACACCAGTATCTTCACCACCCAGCCCTGAAAACCATGACCCTTACCCTCTGCACTCAACCCCCTGACCATGCAGTATAGCTGTCCTGAAGTGCAGCACTCACTGCACAGCACACCAGACAGGAAATACGTGAATCTGTGATTGTACCGTTCCCCACTCCACCCCCTTGTTTCTTTTCAATAAATAAATTTGTTTTCTTTTCAATAAATGGATTCTTTGGCTTTGAAAACATTCTTTATTATTGCATAAAGTAAAAGACTCCTTAGCCCAGGAAATAAACAGGCACTGCAAGTCTGCTTGTCTGCTTAGCAGACACTGATTCCTAAAGATTGGAACTACTGCACTTCACTCCCGTGCAGGGCACCAGATATCACTGCTGGTTTTCAGCCTCAAATTGCTCCCTCAAGGCATCCCTAATACTTGCAGCCACGCGCTGGGCCCCTGTAATAGCCCTGCTCTCTGGCTGTGCAAATTCAGCCTCCAGGTGTTGAACCTCGGAGGTCCATGCCTGAGTGAAGCTTTCACCCTTCCCCTCACAAATATTATGGAGGGCACAGCACGCGGATATAACCACGGGGATGCTGTTTTCGGCCAAGTCCAGCTTCCCATACAGAGATCGCCAGCGGCCCTTTAAACGGCCAAAGGCACACTCCACAGTCATTCGGTACCGGCTCAACCTGTTGTTGAACCGTTCCTTGCTGCTGTCAAGGCTCCCTGTGTAGGGTTTCATGAGCCACGGCATTAACGGGTAAGCGGGATCTCCAAGGATCACAATGGGCATTTCAACTTCCCCTACTGTGATCTTCTGCTCTGGGAAAAAAGTCCCGGCCTGCATCTTCCTGAACAGCCAAGTGTTCCGAAAGATGCGTGTGTCATGCACCTTTCTGGGCCAGCCTGTGTTAATGTCAATGAAACGCCCACGGTGATCCACAAGCACCTAGAGAACCATAGAGAAATACCCCTTCCGATTAACGTACTTGGATCCTAGGTGGGGTGGTGCCAGAATAGGAATGTGCGTCCCATCTATCGCCCCTCCACAGTTAGGGAACCCCATTTGTGCAAAGCCATCCACTATTTCCTGCACGTTACCCAGAGTCACGGTTCTTCTGAGTAGGATGCGATTAATGGCCTTGCAAACTTGCATCAACATCCAAAGAAGTGGGCTGTAGTCCACGAAAGCTTATGCTCTAATAAATCTGTTAGTCTCTAAGGTGCCACAAGTACTCCTGTTCTTTTTACGATTCCAACGGTCGACTTTCCCACTCCAAACTGGTTTGCGACCGACCGGTAGCTGTCTGGAGTTGCCAGCTTCCAGATTGCAATAGCCACCCGCTTCTCCACTGGCAGGGCAGCTCTCAATCTCGTGTCCTTGAGCCGCAGGGTGGGGGCAAGCTCCTCACACAGTCCCATGAAAGTGGCTTTTCTCATCCGAAAGTTCTGCAGCCACTGCTCGTCATCCCAGACTTCCATGACGATGTGATCCCACCACTCGGTGCTTGTTTCCCGAGCCCAAAAGCGGCATTCCACGGTGCTGAGCATGTCCGTGAGTGCCACAAGCAATTTCGTGTCATACGCGTTACGCGGCTCGATAGCATCGTCGGACTCCTCACCCTCACTCTCACTGTCACTTTGGATCTTAAGGAATAGTTCGACAGCCAAACATGACGTGCTGGCGAGACTCGTCAGCATACGCCTCAGCAGTTCGGACTCCATTTCCCGCAGACAGATTGTGCTGCACAGAACCGCTGAAAGATGGCGCCAAAGGTGGACGGAAACAAAGGGATTTCTGGGATGCGAAGCGATGCATCACGGGGCATTGGGACAGGACCCAGAATCCCCTGCACCCACGCCCCTTCCCACAACCCACGGCACCAGAATGGGAAAAGGTGCTCTGTGGGATAGCTGCCCATAAGGCACCGCTCCCAATAGCACTGCAGTTGCCACAAATGTGGCCACAACAGTGCGCTGGGCAGCTGTCAGTGTGGACAGACTGCAGTGCTTTCCCTACTCAGCTGCACGAAGTCAGGTTTAACTCACAGCACTGTACATCTGCAAGTGTAGCCAAGGCCTAAGGCTACTTTAGAATCAAAACACATTGCTATACAAGTACATAGCCAATATTCATAACTTCAACTACAAAAATGATATACACATAAAGATAGCATAATTATAATCAACAAATCATAATCTTTCCATAGACACCTTACACAACAACCTTTGTACAATGGTGGGGAGACTCTCCAGCAAAGGGGAGCCCGTGGGACGCCACCCTACTAAAATAGCAGTGTACATGTGAGAGGCATTGCTTGGGCTTGTAGAGAACCATGTAGAGTACATACCCTAGGGCTCTGGTGTGTCTTCACTTTACTCGTCTAAATAGTGCCTCACCATCTACACTGCTATTCATATCCATGCTGGCTGGGCATGCAGTGTCTGTACTCTATATGCTGCCATAAGCGGAGACCTACCCTAAGAGGCAACATGAGAAAAGTATATAAAATAATGACAGGCACAGAGAAGGTAGATCAGGAGCGTCTGTTCTTGTTCTAGTGTTTATGAAACAGGAAGGACATTTAATGAAACTGAGGCCTTGGCTACACTTGCAGATGTACAGCGCTGTGAGTTAAACCTGACTTCGTGCAGCTGAGTAGGGAGAGCCCCCGTTGGACAGACAGTTGGGAGTGCGGATTCCCTTTTAATGGGCCATCAGCACGTCTGGTTGGCCCTCTGTTGCCACTAAAAGGCTGGCTGTGGGCATCTCCCAACCTCACAGCATATTTCAGTAACACACACATAGCAATACCTCATAACTCCACATATGATGATAGCACATACAATCCAACAGGATATTACTGTTCAACAGATCAAGACTTTTAAAATGATACCTCACAAAGCATGCATTGTAGAACACACATAATAATACCATAGTGGGACTAAGGGGGTTCCAGGGTGCGACTTTGAGGTACAGAGTGTCACAGTGCCATATTGCCAGTCCTGGAGACTGAAGGCCTCCTTCTAGCTACAGAACAGGTACAGCATGGGCAGCAGCAGTGCAAGCTTCTCCCCTAGAGGGATCATGTTAAGGGGGTGAAAAAATAGCCCAGTCTCCACTCCATACTCTCCTTGGCCCTTCAAATGAGCATGCTTGTAATATGAATTTCTTTTCTGTGATGTGGACATGTATCCAGTGGGAATGGGAGTGATGTCATTAAGTTCATTTCACAGAGGCCATCTGTGTGAAAAGCACAAGATGGAGTGACCAAAGGCTCTTGTCTCAGAAGAGGTGACTGTATATGAATGATCATGAATGGGAATGGGCACAGAAACCTTTGCACAATAACTTTCGTAATCCTCCAAAAGCTTAATCTCTGATTCCTGTTTGCTTGTGTCTCAAGAGTATGGAGATGATTGCAGCAGCTCACTGCAGCCAGCTGTTCCAACTGTAAGGGCGAAGCAGCACAAGCAGTGCTTAATTTGTGCTGGGGCTGAGCCCCGGCTCCTCTAGGTTTAGTAGTTCAGAGCCCCAGCACCTCTTGGCTTGCAGCATGAGGGTGCATAAGTTAACTAAAAATAGTCCGAGTTTTCCCGGACACAGTCTCTTTTTCGATCCTCCGCCCTCGGTCCAGATATATTTTTCAAATACCAGGCAATGTCAGGGATTTTTGCAGAGCAGGTGTTGCAGCTCAGAAAGAGCTCCAATTGGTCCATTTCCGCATCTGCATCTGATTGGTCCAGTCCCCTGCAGCCACAGCTGCTGGATGCTGCCCCAGCTCCCAGCCCTGGGGAGGGGGTTCTCGCACGGAGGCACTGACTGATGGCTCTTGTTGTGTACTGGGTTTGCACCAGTCACCCTGCCACAGTGACAGAGAGCGACACTGCCCACCTCACCTTCAGTGAGTACCCCGCTGAAGGTATCCCCTCCAGCGCCCCTCATATATTCCTCCCAGTACACACACTCCTCCAGGAGCCTGCAGGTACTCCCTGCAGCATCCCCAACTGTACCCCACTCCAGCTCCCCCCTCCAGCAGTGTCCTCTTTTTGGGAACCTAAAATATGGTAGCCCTAACTAAAACAACAGAGCCAGAAGAATATATAAACTGCAGAAGCTCCATTGACATCAATGGAGTGAAGCCAGTTTACACCAGGGGAGGATAGGGTCCATATCCTGACTATGGTGAGAGGAAGGCACAATTGGAAATCTTGGATTCAACTCCCCGCCCTTTTCAGCAAGCACATCCCGTAAATACTGTACACCCAGCAAAGTGACTTCCTCCTTCCTGTGCCCCATACACAGCCTCTTGGAAAGCACATGACTAGAGTCATGGGTTGAGGTTAGGAAGGGAATTTTTCCTCTAGGGGAGCTACATATTCCTCTGAGGATGGAGACTTCAGAATCTCAGATCACTGGTGGTTTTGCTACGTCACTCAGGCCCTTATCAGTGTCTCTCTGTGCTGAGCTGGTTCCTAGGCTTCCTGATGGAGAGGCTTTGCTGTCTAATCTAATCTAATCTAATCAATTTTTCTCTCTGTTCTGTCTCTGTCTAACAGTGGTGGATCTTAACTTCCACAGCTCCAGAAAGCAATGGTTTCCCACAACATACTAAAATTCCCGCTTTGTATATGTTCCACTATATCCTTTGAGGAATGGGCTGCTCCAGACTGCCATCTTGGATGAATGTAAATGGAAAATTGTATTGCGCTTTCTCAGCTTCTTCTTCGAACACCAGCAGCAGTTCACAGCTCCAGAGGATGATGCAATGTTTTTCATTTTCTTTTATTTCCACATCCCGTTTACTGCTGACTAGCTGCATCACTTGCTTCCAACAAGGTCATGTGACCCCATCTCAGCCAATTGTTAACACGCCCGACCTATTGTCCAGCTAAGTGAGGGCAATGGCATAAAACTACCTTAGGCAACATAACTGTCTTGGAGCCAATCAGATGAGGGATTGGCATTTCAACTACTGCATATAACTGCAATACATCCTCATTTATCCAAAGCTCTCAGAGAGACGGAATCTTCAGGTAAACAAAGATTCAGAAAAGAGCTGGTCAGAGGGCCACATTGCAGGTTCCCCAGCCCGGGGAGCAGGCGGAGACGATGCCAGCTATACAGACTAGCAAGCACCCTAAATAGAACTGGTAACACCCCAGGGATCACCTAGCTATCTTGGCCCCATTACCATTGTTTCTGAGCACCTTGCAATCTATAATGTATTCATCTTCATAACACCTCTGTGAGGCAGGACAGTGCTATTGTCCCCATTGTAGAGATGGGGAACTGAGGCAGAGAGTGGCTAAGCAACTTGCTAAAGATCACATAGGAAGTCTGTGGCAGAGCAGGGAATAAAACCCATGGTTCCTGAATCCCAGGCTAGTGCCCTAACCACTGGACCTTCCTCTCTCTCAGGTGCACACTATATCTAACGAGGAGATAATTAGGAGTTTTGGGTTTAGGGCTTTCAATAAATTAAATGGTTAAAAGACAAAGGACCCACATCGTTTTTTTCTTCTAATAAGCTAAGATTCCACTCTGAATAATAATCTCAGCATTTTGTATGTTAGTCAGCTTTGAGATTCTCACCCGCCGAGCCAGTCCCAGGCCCTTACAGCCCACGCACTTGGATTTGCAGCATTCTTCCCCTTTCTGCTTTCCTCTATTGTGTTATTTCTTCTCCGCTTGCAGCTGCTGCCGCTTTACCTTTACTCTGGGCTGGGATTTCCATCACTTCTGCCCCAACTGAGATTTTCGGTAAGTGACCCAAGCATCCAGCTCTTCGTGTGGAGTCCTCTACTGGATCCCTGCTGTAACTGGAGGCAGCAGGAGAACATTGCGCACATTGATAACTCTGTGGGCTTTTCTGGGGACAGGTTAAAGTTGGCCTGGCCCACACAGACAGCTTGGACACCTGCACAGTGGGAGTCTCCTCCTGGCAATCGGATCCCTCCTCTTGTAATGTCCAGAAATGTGACACGTGCTGCACTAATTGCATGTGGCTTGCCAGAAACACTCCTGAAACATGACGCCCAGCTTCTGGCCTTAGAACCAGCTCTTCATGGCTCTGCGTGAAGCTCTTGTGGAGGCTACAGCCTTGATCAGATGCTACTGTGATGTGGGACACAAATACTGTGACGGGTTGAACCCCCCATTTGAGGTGCTGGGGCCTTACTGAGCCTGCCCTTTCCATCAGCCTGGGTTTTCTCACCCTGTTTTTGCTGTGCTCGTTGCACACACACACAAGGCCATACCCAGCTGCAGACACAGACTGAAGTCAGCTCTGTGTGAGAGGATTCACCCAGCACTCACGTACTCACCCCCTTTGGGGAGTAAACTCAAAATAATATTGTCTCCTATTGTATAGAAGGATCTGCACAGCGCAAGGTCATAAAAATTCACCCTCTCCCTCAATGTGGAGAGAGATATGCACCGCTTCCCCGCCACCTCCGATATGAATTGCACAAACTGGGTTATGTTATAAACAAGAAATAAGTTTAACAACTACAAAAGGTAAATTTTAAGTGATTATAAGGGATAGCAAACAGAACAAAGCAGACTACTGAGCAAATAAAACAAAACACACAAATTAGGCTTAATACACTCAAGAAACAAGTTACAAAATGTAATTTCTCACCCTCAATGTTGTTTTAGGCAAGTTGCAGAGTTTCTGTAGCTTAGAGTTCTAGTTATTTCTCTTTACAGTCTAGACTCCTGTTTTAGTCTGGACTCAGCGACTTGCCTTTCCCTCAGCTCAGTTCCCTTGTCTCTTCAGGTACTTTCAGCTATCTTTCTTCTCGGGCAGGAAGGCAATGGAGAAGAGTCCTGTTTACTTTACTCCCCAGCCTTAAATATAATTTACATAAGGTGGGAAGCCTTTGTTTCCAGTGGAAAAGTGCCAGCAGTGTCCAAGGTGGTACAGAACTTTTTACCAAGTGACATTATCACCTGACCTTGCAGTGTCAAAGCAACCAAGAAACCAGGTTTATTTGCAATGTCCACAGGAAGGCACTCCCAGAAGATGGGGGATCCACATCTTCTAAGACTCATTGTCTTTTTCCTAATGGCCCAGTAAGGCTGATTGCTTATTGTCTGGTGGGCATCTCCAAGTATAACCACAGTTGTAATAGTTACAGTCAGTATTCCTGACTCCAGATACAGAAATGAGACATGCATACAAATTGGATAAACACATTCAGTAAATGATAACCTTTCCAATGATACCTCACATGACCCATCTTGCATAAAGTACATCTCAGTTATGCCATATCCATATCATAAGCATATTTCTATAAATAATATGGAGCATCACGTCATAAATACATCAACAGATTAGCACCATGGTGGGAGTCCAACTGCACCGGAGCAGCCCTTCCTGTCCCTCCAAGCATCCAGGAAGTGGGGATAGGGGAGAGGAGCTGACAGTGAGAGGCTCTGGGATGGCTGAAGGTGGTAGACAGTGGGGAGAGGCAAATGCTAGATGGTCTCAGGCACATTTCAGGTTCACTCAAATGTGTCTTTTATTGACCGTTCTCCTTCCAGATGCCAGCCTCCCTGAGGCTCTCTCTGCACCACTGAAACTCAGTGAGATGTAAAGCTCAGCCTAGATTTAGTTCTGGTGCCCCAGTCAGTTGCAGGAAGCTCTGTAGTGACTCTGTAGGCTACCCCCATCTAGCTTCTAGCCATACACATACATGCATTTATTTACTCCTTGGCCAGGCAACCTCTCGTCTCTTTCTCTTAGTTTACTTGAATGCTTTAGTAAAGTGCAGCAAAGGGATTCTGGAGGAAGAGGCAGCCACAAAAGGCCTGATCGCCCTGCATCACAGGAGACACGGAAAGTCCTGGTAAACAGCACTGGGTGCTTTGTCTGTAGGAAGCTGCAGACCCAGTGACTCGATTCCTGCTGCATAGGTTGCTAGTAAGAACCACTGATTTCAGTGGAAGTTACTCATATCCCCTAGCAGGAGACTCAGGTCCCTGGACGTTCCTGTTTGTGAGTGGTGGGGAGGATACAGAGGGCAGTGGCTTCAAGAGGTTATCCAATTAAACATTCTTAAAAGGACGAACTTCTGGAGACCTGATGGCTCAGAGCACTGGCTGTAAGCTATAGAGCCTTTCAGTGGGTTGCTAGATGGAAACCACCTGTGGTTGGTGTCTGAACTGATGCCATCTAATGATGTCTGGGAGGACAGATAGCTCAGTGGTTTGAGCATTGGCCTGCTAAACCCAGGGTTATGAGTTCAATCCTTGTGGGGGTCACTTAAGGATCTGGGGCAAAATCAGTACTTGGTCTTGCTGGTGAAGGCAGGGGGCTGGACTTGATGACCTTTCAAGGTCCCTTCCAGTTCTAGGAGATAGGATATTTCCATTAATTTAATTTAGGTCTTGGGGCACTAACATCAGCTCCGGTGTCTTGACTGCATTCCAGCTGGAATAATTGCTTTCAGCAGCTCTCTCTGAGATAGTATTCTTCACTTCCTGTCCTAACCTGCTATGTAGTGCAGTTAAACATGCTCCATCCCAGAGAGGACTGCATGTTAATAGGGAATTGAGTGATTTCATTCCACATTCCTGTAAATCTCTTTGGCCGCAAGCCAGAAGGTCCTGCAGACAATAAATGCAAGGCCCTTGAGGAGTATTTGTAAAGGCTTGCCATGTATCCCCTCTTCCCTGCTCAGAATGTCCAATTCCAAGGCCTTATTTCCCATAACTCCCCTCAGGCTGGGAGCTCAGTTAATGCTACTGATCCCAAGTTAACAGGGCGATGGTGAGCAACACAAGCTCTTCCCTTCCCTAACTGGAGCTCTCCCATTCCCTGGTGGTTTGGGAAATGAGAGACGAAATCTATGGCTTCCTGCTTTTGGTGCCCGAGTTGGCCTCAAGTTTGCATTTCCCAAACGATATCCCAATAAAATCCCAAACAACCTCGCTCTAACATCCTGGGGCCTCAAGCAAGAACAAGACCAGGGTTATATCGGTGGGGAGTTTCCCTCTGTTATCACATGGGGCTGTCATCATTCCCAGGCACCCTCTTTCCTTTGTTGGTCCCTGTGGAGGGTGCTGCTCAGTGATGATCACTGCAAGCCTGTGCATACGGTAAAGACACAGGGCCAGACCCACACAGGGATGTAGTTGCCTAAAGCCCACATTTAGGTGCCTAGGTCCCAGTTTTTGGCACCACAACAATCCACCAACCCCTGCTTAGCTGCCACCTAACCCGTAGGTGCCTAAACTCACTTGGTGCTCCTCATGGTCCAGGACCCGAATGACCTGGTGTGGGTGGAGGCTTGTCAAGCTGTTTATTCAGTGATTTCCTCCGCCCAGATCAACCGGGTCAAGAGCTCTGGCCTGGTGTTTGGGGCTGGGGGGCAGGCGAGCTCCCTCCCACCCGCGCTTCAGGCCATCCAGTGGAGCAAGGGTCTGCAGCTCTATCTCGGCGTCTACCTTTCTGCCACGCATCTGTCTCTACCGGAGAACTAGCACGGTTTAGAGGGCAGGGTGACTGGGTGGTTGCGGGGCTGGATGGGACTGCTCTAGTGCCTCTCCCTCCGGGGGAGAGAGCTGGTTCTTAACCAACAGGTCCTGTCTATGCTCTGGCACCGACTCAACACCCTGTGCCCGCCCCCAGTGTTCCTGGCCAATCTCCAGAGGCTGGTTCTTGCTTTAAGCCATGAGGACACATTTTCAGCCTCATAACTATATACATGAAATTACAAGGTATAACATTACTATAACAATGATTGCTATAATATTACCATAACAACAATACTCAGTGCATCATGAGCCTTCTGAACTGACAACAAACTTTGCATTAGATACCACACAATCATATTATAAGGATGAACATGAGTGTGCTGGGTGTTCCCCCGAGGTACAGAACGTCACAGTATACAGTACCATGGTAAGTGGACCTAAGTTATGCTACTGCAGTTATGTGAATAACGTAACTGAAGTCCATGTAGCTTAGGTTGATTTATCGCAGCATCTACACTACGCTGTGTCGATGGGAGACACTCTCCCACTGACTTCCCTTATGCTTCTTGGGGAGCTGGAGTCCCAGAGTCCACTGGAGAGCACACTCTCCCATCGATTTAGTGGGCCTTCACTGCATTGATTGCAGCCCCCCGCTCAGGGCCGGCTCTAGCTTTTTTGCTGCCCCAAGCAGCAAAAAAAAGTGCCGCCCCCCCAGGCCCCCCGCCGAGCACCGCCGGAAACCCCCCCAGAGCGCTGCCCCCCCCGCCGAGCACCGCAGCCCACCCCCCACGCTGAGCGCCGCTGGAAACCCCCCCCCCCCACACTGCCGAGCCCCACCACACCCCCCGCTGCCAGAGCCCGCCCCGCCAAGTGCTGCCGGAACCCCCCTCCAGTTTTTTTGGCTGGGACTGCACTGGGTCTCTTCAGGGATTCTCCATCTCTCCCTGAAGGGGAGGACAGGGCCTGACGTGTATGCGCACGCAGGTGTGTGTCTTCCGCCCCAGACCCTGCAGAGACTCCTTTATAGTGCAGGTGGCTCAGCGTGGAGCATATTGGCGCATGCCTTCCTCCGACGCCTGCGAGGCCTATGATATGACCGGCAGCTCTTTTTTCTCCATCCGAGAGGTCTTCCGCAAGACCTCTCCAAGCTGCCGGTCTTCTACCAGGACCTCCTCTGGGCCTGGAGGCTGTTTTCAGCAACCAGGTCCTTTGTGACCACCGAGGGGGGATGTAAGCAGAGTCAGGATGAGCTCTACCCTGACATCTGGTGGTGAATTATGGCGAGTGTGGAAAAGAACTCCAGGGGCAGATCTTGTTTGCATAGGCACACCCACCCGCCTGGCACGAAACAACAGCAATTGAAAGTGGTTACTTTGGCTGGTGTGGGATCCCCAGTTTCTCTGTTATTGGGGCAGGAAGAATAAAGTTTTGTTACCCTGATTCTGTGAATCAAGGCCAGTGGAACTGTTGTGTGACAGAAGGACTGAGTGAGTCCTTCACCATTACCTAAGTAGCACTTGCTTGACAACGGGCATGGGTTACAAAACCCAGTGAATTGAGAGAGGATGGCTCATGCTGAGGGCTTGAAACACCAATTGCACCACCTCTTCTCTCCACTATTAAATGTCAGAGCTAACTTTGATTCTATTAGGAGTCTAGTTACAGACTGCTGAGCTCAATTCATTTTGGGTCAATGGTGCACCAGCACTGGTGCTCCCTTACTAAGAGCTGAAATCACAAAAGAGTTAAAGTTATTAAGTGCTGTGTTAACTACTAGGGGAGCCTGAAGCTATGTTGCTAAGCAGCTGGTGGAGCGGCGTGGAGCCTTGCGGGGACAGTTGGAGTGGCCCAAGGAACGGCGAGCGGAGCTGTTTGCGGAGATGGCTGGAGCAGCTCGTAGAGCGGAGCAGTTCGTGGGATGGCAGGAAGTGGACTGGCTCATGGTGAAGGCTGTGGCGGAACCCCACGGAGAGACAGCCGGCCGGCCTTGGATCACATAAGGTGCTCCTTAACACCCTGCATGCCCCCCTTTTACTCTGGGGCTGCACTGACCAGGGACAGAGACTTTGGGGGTTGTTGGACTTTTGGGACTTTGGGTGGTTGCTGGACCCAAGAAACTTTGGGGGTGTTGGACTTCGGGGACTCTGGGTGATTTTTAGGTTGCTGGATTCAAGAACCCAAGGGAAAGGACACAGCCCAATTTGCTGGGGTGGGTTTTCTGCTCGTGGTTTGTGTTATGAATCCTGTTTGTGGTGTTTTTCCAATTTAATGCTGATGTCGTTTACCTCATGTTATTAAACATTTTCTGCTACACTCAGACTCCGTGCTTGCGAGAGGGGAAGTATTGCCCCTTAGAGGCACCCAGGGGGTGGTATGGAATTGTCCCAGGTCACTGGGTGGGAGCTTGAGCCGGTTTTGCATTGCGTTATTGAAACGGAACCCCTAGATACAGAACCCGGCCCTTGTTGCTGCCAACTTAGATGGGCAGAAGGGTTACAGGTAGATCTCCTCGTGGAGCCCCTGCTACACAATCCCCATCTTCGTGTGTAGATGGTGGAGTCTCCCTTGGTGTGCTGGAGATTGGTCCTGGTGGGAGTCACTAAGATCAGAGACCTCCTGGACTACGATCTGGGGAGTTGGGTGGATCCCCAAGTGTTCAGTTGGCGCATGGGGCTCTCTACCCTTATGACCCCCCCTGTGTGTACTCCAGGAGGTGGAGGCAGCCTTGCCTCCCGCTGGTTGGTTTTTGCCCTGCCCGCCCCTCACTCCAGGCCGTCTGGATCTTTCCATCGGCCCCCTGCCCCATGAGCCTTCCCGGCCTCCCCTTCCTCATACCTCGAGCCGGCTGTGTGTTATGCAGCTGGTGCGTTTCCAAACTGTGCCAAGAGACCATCTGTCAAGGCTGTATCCCCACTTTGAATTTTAGAGTACAAATGTAGGGGCCTGCATGAAAACTTCTAAGCTTAACTACCAGCTTAGCTCTGGTCTGTTGCCACCATCCCAAGGCTAATTTCCTTCCCTGGGTAGCCTTGAGAGACCTTCACCAATTCCCTGGTGAATACAGATCCAAACCCCTTGGATCGTAAAACAAGGAGAAATTAACCATCCCCCCTCCTTCCTCCCACCAACTCCTGGTGAATACAGATCCAACCCCCTTGGATCTAAAACAAGGAAAAATCAATCAGGTTCTTAAAAAGAAGGCGTTTAATTAAAGAAAAAGGTAAAAATCATCTCTGTAAAATCAGTATGGAAATTAACCTTACAGGGTAATCAAACTTAAAGAGCTCAGAGGACTCCCCTCTAGTCTTAGGTTCAAAGTACAGCAAACAAAGATAAACACTCTAGTAAAAGGTACATTTACAAGTTGAGAAAACAAAGGAAAACTAACACGCCTTGCCTGGCTATTTACTTACAAGTTTGAAATAGGAGAGACTTGTTTAGAAAGATGGGGAGAACCTGGATTGATGTCTGGTCCCTCTCAGTCCCGAGAGCTAACACTTCCCAAAACAAAGAACACAAACAAAAGCCTTGCCCCTCCCCCCCCGAAAGATTTGAAAGTATCTTGTCCCCTTATTGGTCCTTGGTCAGATGCCAGCCAGGTTACCTGAGCTTCTTAACCCTTTACAGGGAAAAGGATTTTGGAGTCTCTGGCCAGGAGGGATTTTATAGTACTGTACACAGGACAGCTGTTACCCTTCCCGTTATAGTTATGACACGCCCCCCAAATCACAGATAGTGTTGGACGTTCGGTTCCACACTGGCTGTGATTTCTTCCTGGAGTTCTAGGAGAAAACAGAGTTAATAAGACACATGTACCTTTAGACATACTACTGATTATATAAAAACTAACAATATGTTTTATTCCAAGAACAATTGTTAATCAGTTAACTCTGGGAAACTTTCCCGGGACAGTGCATCAGCCACTTTGTTAGAAGCTCCCGAAATGTGTTGTATTTCAAAATCAAAATCTTGGAGAGCTAAACTCCACCAAAGAAGTTTTTTGTTATTTCCCTTGGCGGTATGAAGCCACTGTAGCGCAGCATGGTCTGTTTGTAGTTGGAAACGCCGTCCCCAAACATATGGGCGTAGCTTTTCCAGCGCGTACACAATGGCGTAGCATTCCTTTTCGCTGATTGACCAGTGGCTTTCCCTCTCAGACAGTTTCTTACTGAGAAACACGACAGGATGGAATTCTTGATCCGGTCCTTCCTGCATTAAAACTGCTCCCATGCCTCGCTCAGACGCATCTGTGGTTACTAGGAACGGTTTGTCAAAGTCTGGGGCCCTAAGCACAGGGTCAGACATGAGTGTTGCCTTAAGCTGGTTAAAGGCCTTTTGACACTCATCAGTCCACTGAACTGCATTTGGCTGTTTCTTTCTGGTTAGGTCTGTCAGCGGGGCGGCGATTTGGCTGTAGTGGGGTACAAATCGCCTATAATATCCAGCCAAGCCTAAGAAGGATTGGACCTGTTTCTTTGACTTTGGAACTGGCCACTTTTGGATAGCATCCACTTTGGCCTGTAGGGGATTTATAGTTCCTTGATCCACCTGGTGCCCCAGGTAAGTCACTCTGTTTTGGCCTATTTGACACTTTTTAGCCTTAACAGTTAGTCCTGCTGGCTGGATGCGCTCGAAAACTTTTTCCAGGTGCTCCAGGTGCTCTGCCCATGAATCAGAAAAAATGGCCACATCATCGAGGTAGGCAACTGCAGATTCTCCCAATCCCGCTAGGAGACCATCTACAAGTTCTTGGAAGGTGGCGGGTGCATTTCGCAACCCGAAAGGGAGTACATTGAGTTCATACACCCCTGCCTGGGTGACGAAGGCTGACCTTTCCTTAGTGGGTTCATCTAGTGGTACTTGCCAGTACCCCTTGGTTAAGTCTAAAGTAGAGATGAATTGGGCATGTCCCAATTTCTCCAATAGCTCATCTGTGCGTGGCATTGGATAGTTGTCAGGACGAGTTACAGCATTTAGCTTACGGTAGTCCACGCAAAAGCGTATTTCCCCATCTGGTTTGGGAACTAGAACCACTGGAGATGCCCATGCACTATTAGAGGGTCGGATTATACCCATCTGTAGCATGTCCTGGATCTCCCTTTGTATAGCACTTTTGGCATGAGGTGACTCCCGGTAGGGTGGGGTTCTAATTGGGTGAGCATTACCTGTGTCAATGGAGTGGTATGCCCGTTCGGTCCGTCCTGGAGTGGCTGAGAAAATTGGTGCAAAGCTTGTGCACAGCTCCTTGATCTGCTGTCGCTGCAGACGTCCAAGGGTCGTGGAGAGGTTCACCTCTTCCACGCCACCATCCTTTTTTCCTTCATAGTAGACACCTTCAGGCCACTCCGCATCATCTGTTTCCTGGGCTGTAAACTGGCAAACGTTTAATTCTCTGGAATAAAAGGGCTTAAGAGAATTAACATGGTATACCTTAGGCTTTATGTTGGAGGTGGGGGAGGCTATGAGATAGTTAACAGTTCCTAGGCGCTCTTGGACAGTGAATGGTCCTTCCCACGACACTTCCATTTTATGGGCCTGGAGCGCCTTTAAGACCATGACTTGGTCCCCTACTTTGAAGGACCGTTCTCTGGAATGTTTATCATACCAGGCCTTTTGCTCTTCCTGAGCATCCTTTAGGTTTTCTTTAGCAAGGGCTAAAGAGTGTCAGAGGGTGCTTTGTAGGTTGCTTACAAAGTCTAGAATGTTAGTTCCTGGAGAAGGCGTAAACCCCTCCCATTGCTGCTTCACCAACTGTAATGGCCCCTTAACCTCGCGGCCATACACAAGTTCAAATGGTGAAAACCCTAAACTGGGATGTGGTACAGCCCTGTAGGCAAAAAGCAACTGCTGCAACACTAGATCCCAATCATTGGAGTGTTCATTTACGAATTTACGTATCATGGCCCCCAAAGTTCCATTAAACCTCTCCACCAGGCCATTGGTTTCATGGTAGTAAGGGGTGGCAACCAAGTGATTCACCCCATGAGCTTCCCACAGGTTTTCCATGGTTCCTGCTAGGAAATTAGTTCCCGAATCTGTAAGGATGTCGGAGGGCCAACCTACCCTGGCAAAAATGTCTGTTAATGCCTGGCACACACTTTTAGCCCTGGTGTTGCTTAAGGGTACTGCTTCCGGCCATCGGGTAGCAAAATCCATGAAAGTCAGTATGTACTGCTTTCCTCTGGGTGTCTTCTTTGGGAAATGACCCAGAATATCCACAGCTACGCGCTGAAATGGGACCTCAATTATGGGTAGTGGCTGGAGAGGGGCTTTAACCTGGTCTTGGGGCTTTCCCACTCGTTGGCACACCTCACAAGACCGAACATAATTAGCAACGTCCTTGCCCATTCCCTCCCAGTAAAAGGACTTCCCCAACCGGTCTTTGGTTCTGTTCACCCCAGAATGGCCACTGGGATGATCATGGGCTAAGCTCAAGAGCTTTACCCGATACTTAGTGGGAACTACCAACTGTCTTTGAGAATGCCAGTCTTCCTGGTGCCCACTAGAAAGAGTCTCCTTGTATAAAAGTCCTTGTTCTATAACAAACCGGGATCGGTTAGAAGAGCTGAGAGGCGGTGGGGTGCTCTGCGCCGCCGCCCAAGCTTTCTGAAGGCTGTCATCTGCTTCCTGCTCGGCCTGGAACTGTTCCCTTGATGCTGGAGACATCAGTTCCTCCTTGGACTGTGGACTGGGGTTTGGTCCCTCTGGAAGCGATGCAGGTGCTGGGGCTGTTTCCACTGACTGTGAACCGCTGTCCGCTGGTGCACTATGTGGTAACTCAGGCTCTGGCTGAGCCTCTTGGGTAGGGTTATCTGCTGCTTCCGCCAGGTCAGGCTCGCTGGTGCCCTCTGGCATTGGAGTTGTAGACGGGTTTGCAAGCGCTGGACTCAGTGCTGGCAATGGTTCTGGTGCTGGTTGCGTTGCCAGTTCCGGTTCTGGGACTGGCTTTGGCTGGGTCTCTGGGATTGGATCCACTACGGCTGTTGCAGTCGTTGGCAGGGGATCCGGTTTCACCACCTTTGTTTGGGTCTCTGGTAACACAGACGGGGTCCTGGTGGACAGCTCAGGAACAGGGATGGGGGTGAAAGCTTGCTTAGCCCGGCTGCGGGTGACTATTCCCACCCTCTTGGCTAGCTTCACATGGTTGGCCAAGTCTTCCCCCAGCAGCATGGGAATGGGATAATTGTCATAGACTGCAAAACTCCACATTCCTGACCAGCCTTTGTACTGGACATGCAACTTGGCTGTAGGCAAGGTTACAGACTGTGACACGAAGGGTTGAATTGTCACTGTAGCCTCCGGGTTGATGAGTTTGGGGTCTACTAGGGATTGGTGGATAGTTGACTCTTGTGCCCCAGTGTCCCTCCAAGCGATAACCTTCTTTCCGCCCACTCTCAAGGTTTCCCTTCGCTCCGAGGGAATAAGAGAGGCATCTGGGTCTGGGGATCTTTGGTGTGATTGGGGTGTAATGAACTGTAATCAGTTGGGGTTCTTGGGGCAGTGATCCTTTATATGTCCCAGTTCATTACATTTAAAACATCGCCCTGCTAAGGTATCACCGGGGCGATGTTGATTGGTGGAGACTGGTGTGGTGGGGTGAGAAGGCGTCTGGGGTTTCCCTTGGGATGTGGGTGGGGCCTTGGGTTGTCCCCGGTGGTAAGGTTTTGTTTCGGCTTGCCCCTTCTGATATTCGCTCCAACTGCTACTAGTTTTTTTCTTTTCTGCCACCTCCACCCATTTGGCTCCAATCTCCCCCGCCTCAGTTACAGTTTTGGGCTTCCTATCTAGGATGTACCTTTCTATTTCCTCAGGAACACCCTGTAAAAACTGCTCCATTTTTACTAGGGAAACCAGATCTTCCAGAGATTTAACATTTGCTCCTGATACCCAGGCATCACAATTTTTGTCAATGTGGTAGGCATGCCGGGTAAATGACACATCGGGTTTCCACTTTAGGGCTCTGAACCGCCGATGGGCATGCTCAGGTGTTAGCCCCATTCTGAGTCTGGCCTTGTTTTTAAAAAGTTCATAACTGTTCATGTGTTCCTTAGGCATTTCAGCCGCCACCTCTGCTAAGGGTCCACTGAGCTGTGGCCTCAGCTCTACCATGTACTGGTCTGGAATGATGCTGTATCCAAGGCAGGCCCTTTCAAAATTTTCTAAGAAGGCCTCAGTATCATCGCCTGCCTTGTAGGTGGGGAATTTTCTGGGATGGGAAGTGGTACCTGGAGGGGGGTTGTTAGGATTGGCTGGTGCATCCTGCTTAGCCTTTGCTACTTCCAGTTCATGCTTCCTTTCTTTTTCTCTCTCCTCCATCTCTTTTTCTTTCAGCTCCATCTCTCTCTTGTGGGCCTCCTCTTTGGCTTTTTCCAGTTCCATCTCTCTTTCATGGGCCTCCTTTTTGGCTTTTTCTTCTCTTGCTCTCTGCTCCGTCTCGAGTTTTGTTAATTGAAGCAGTCTCTGATGTTTTCTTTCATTTTCTTCTGCTTCTAGTTTGGCCAGTTCTATTTTTTTAGCTACTTCTTTGGTAGTCATTTTCCTGTTTTCTTGTGCTGGGTCACCCCCTCTGCCGTTGACTGAAACTGGGAAGCTCTCAGCTCTGGCTGCTGCTGAGTTAACAGAGACTTTCTAACTAGCTACTCCCGAGGATGTAAAAAGAAAAAAAAAAACAATTCAGCTTGTAAATTCCTTTTACCAGTCAAGTTTGCTCATTTGAACACTTCTCTTAACAAAGGACCTTGTTAAAAAAACTTAACACCTCTGCCTTCAGGCAAGGAGAGAGAAGATATGCATCTATCTACCTCCAGCTCGGCTTTTCAAACAGCTAGAAGGAAAAAAAAATCTCACTGGCTTTTGGGTTTAAAATGATCCCACCGCTCTGCCACCATGTCAAGGCTGTATCCCCACTTTGAACTTTAGGGTACAAATGTAGGGGCCTGCATGAAAACTTCTAAGCTTAACTACCAGCTTAACTCTGGTCCGCTGCCACCATCCCAAGGCTAATTTCCTTCCCTGGGTAGCCTTGAGAGACCTTCACCAATTCCCTGGTGAATACAGTTCCAAACCCCTTGGATCTTAAAACAAGGAGAAATTAACCATCCCCCCTCCTTCCTCCCACCAACTCCTGGTGAATACAGATCCAACCCCCTTGGATCTAAAACAAGGAAAAATCAATCAGGTTCTTAAAAAGAAGGCGTTTAATTAAAGAAAAAGGTAAAAATCATCTCTGTAAAATCAGTATGGAAATTAACCTTACAGGGTAATCAAACTTAAAGAGCTCAGAGGACTCCCCTCTAGTCTTAGGTTCAAAGTACAGCAAACAAAGATAAACACTCTAGTAAAAGGTACATTTACAAGTTGAGAAAACAAAGGAAAACTAACACGCCTTGCCTGGCTATTTACTTACAAGTTTGAAATAGGAGAGACTTGTTTAGAAAGATGGGGAGAACCTGGATTGATGTCTGGTCCCTCTCAGTCCCGAGAGCTAACACTTCCCAAAACAAAGAACACAAACAAAAGCCTTGCCCCTCCCCCCCCGAAAGATTTGAAAGTATCTTGTCCCCTTATTGGTCCTTGGTCAGATGCCAGCCAGGTTACCTGAGCTTCTTAACCCTTTACAGGGAAAAGGATTTTGGAGTCTCTGGCCAGGAGGGATTTTATAGTACTGTACACAGGACAGCTGTTACCCTTCCCTTTATAGTTATGACACCATCTTTACGTGTTCGTGCTGCACACGCTTCATTACTCCTCCCTCGTGTCCCACTTTGATACTAAATGGCGGGATCTTTTACCAGTAGTAGAGGGCGGGGAACCCTGGTGGGCCAGTTTATATTCCATCTTAGTCCCACAGCCTGCTGGGTATATCAGCTGGTGGCTCCTGCATGGAGCCATGAGAACTGGTGTGTACTTGGTGCGGTTCACCTCTGTCCCTGAAGCCTGTCCCTTTTGTGGCATGAGGGAGACCCTGGGCACACGTACCTTCAGTGCACCAGGCTGCAGCCCCTCTTCCGGCTCCTCCAGAGCCTCTTATTGAGGTTCTGGCTGCACTTTTCCCTGCACTTGTTTATTTATGCACACCCAATCCGAGGCCCCACGAAGTTGCGGGACCACCTCGTCAACTTCCTCCTGGCCATGGACAAGGTGGCCATCCATAACACCAGGGAGCGGAGGTTGGCAGAGGGGGGCCCCTGCGACTTCTTCCCCACTCTTCATTTCCCCACCTTTGTGCCCCGCCCTGATACCAAGTGGCAGGATCTTTTACCAGCTGCAGAGGGTGAGGGTGGGCCAGCCTGTATTCCACGGCCCGCCGGGGACATTAGTTAGTGGCTCCTCCATGACTCTAGTTGAGTTCTGGGCTCAGTAGCTCCTCCGCAGGCTGGGGGAGGGGCCTTCACTTCCCAGCATCCAATAGGACCACTCTCCCACTGCTTCCTGGCCCTGCTGTATCATAGTCCACATTGGTGCTTTACTTAAATAATTCCTCTCACTCCCTTGTACTTACCCCTCTGATGTCTTTATTGAGCACAATTATATCTCCCATCAACTTTCTTTTGATTAGGCTAAACAAGCCAAGCTCTTTGAGTTTCCTTTCATAAGATAGATTTTCCATTCCTCAGATCATCCTAGTAGCCCTTCTCTGCACCTGTTCTAGTTTGAATTCATCTTTCTTAAACATGTGAGACAAGAGTTGCACACAGTATTCCAGATGAGGTCGCACCAGTTCATTGTATAACAGTATAAACCAGGGGTCGGCAGCCTTTCAGAAGTGGTGTGCCGAGTCTTCATTTATTCACTCTAATTTAAGGTTTCGCATGCCAGTAATAAATTTTAACGTTTTTAGAAGGTCTCTTTCTATAAGTCTATAATATATAACTAAACTATTGTTTTATGTAAATTAAATAAGGTTTTAGAAATGTTTAATTAGCTTAATTTAAAATTAAATCAAAATGCAGAGGCCCCCCGGACCGGTGCCCAGGACCCGGGCCGTGTGAGTGCCACTGAAAATCAGCTTGCGTGCCGCCTTCGGCACGCGTGCCATAGGTTGCCTACCCCTGATATTAACCCTTCCCTGTCTCTACTGGAAATACCTCTCCTGATACATCCTAGGACTGCATTAGCCTTTTTCACAGCCACATCACATTGATGGCTTATGGTCATCCTGTCATCAACGAATACACCTAGGTCTTTCTCCTTTTCTGTCACTTCCAACTGATAAGTCCTAGCTTTTGCACTATTACATTTAATCCCATTTCTATTACTCCAGTTTAGAAGGTCATTCAGATCTTCTTGTATGATATTCCGGTCCTCCTCAATATTGACAATACATCCCAACTTTGTGTCATACACAAATTTTATTAGTACATACTCACTTTTTGTGTCAATGTCAGTAATAAAAATGTTAAACAAGATTGGTCCCAAAACTGATCCCTGAGGAACTCCACTAGTAACCTCCCTCCAGCCTGACTGTTCAACTTTCAATATGATCCATTGTAGTTGTCCCTTTAACCAATTCCTTATGCACCTTTCAGTTCTCATATTAATCCCCATCTTCTCCAATTTAACTAATAATTTCCCATGTAGAACTGTATCAAATGCCTTACTGAAGTCCAGGTAGATTAGAACTACTGCATTTCCTTTGTCTAAGAAATCCGTTATCTTCTTAGAGAAGGAGATCAGATTGGTCTCGCACAATCTACCTTTTGTAAAATCTTGTTGTAGTTTATTCCAATTACCATTCATCTCTATATCCTTAACTACTTTCTGTTTCAAAATTTGTTCCAAGACCTTGCATACATTTGAGGTCAAACTAACAGGCTTGTAGTTTCCTGGATCACTTTTTCCCCCTTTCTTAAAAATAGGAACTATATAAGCAATTCTCCAGTCATAAGGTACAACCCCCCAGTTTACACATACCTGAAAAATCCTTGCTATTGGGCTTGCAATTTCATGTGCCAGTTCCTTTAATATTCTAGGTTGGAGATTATCCGGGCCCTCCGAGTTAGTCCCATTAAACTGTTTGAGTTTGACTTGCACTTCATATGTGGTAATTTCTACTCCCATATCCTTGTTGCCATTAGCTACCCTGCCACTATCCCTAAGCTCTTCATTAGTTTCATTAAAAACTGAGGCAAAGTATTTGTTTAGGTGTTGGGCCATACCTAATTATCTTTAATCTTCACCCCATCCTTAGTGCTTAGTGGTCCCACTTCTTCTTTCCTTGTTTTCTTCTTATTTATATGGCTGTAGAACCTTTTACTATTGGTTTTAATTCCCTTTGCAGGTCCAACTCTGCTTGGCTTTTGGCAGTTCTCACTTTATCCCTACACTTCCTGACCCCCAAAAGGTAGCTTTGCTTGCTGATTCTTCCCAACTTCCATTCCTTGTAGGCTTTCTGCTTTCTCTTAATCACCTCTTTCAGATGCTTGTTCATTCAGTTTGGTCTGCAACCCTTCCCTAGGAATTTTTCACCCTTGCTTGGGATGCAGACTTCAGAGAGCTTCTGCAACTTTGACTTAAAGTTGATTCCAAGCTTCCTCCACATTCAGATCCCAGAATGGCCCGTTTCCCCATAGTCTACGCACTGAGGAGCCTCTCTGGTATGTTCATAAGGAAGAGGAATTGCAAAAGCAGAGGTGGCCTCAAACATATGTGAAAGCAGAAATGAGACCACTGTGCAAGTGATGACTTAGCTTTGGAGTTAAGTCCCCTGGCCTCAGTGTCCTCAGACCATTATGTTCCATCAGAGACGGGCTTGGCCTTGGAATGTGCTGTTGTGCTGACCTGTGGGAAGCAGTGTAAGGCTGCCTTAATGCAGGGATGTGGCCCCTGATGTTAAATTGGCAGTGTCCCCTTAATTAAGCATCCATGTGGCCCTTCTAGTGGGACCTTCCCGACTCTGTTCAGCACAAAAAAAGATAATTAGTTGTGGGACTGGAGAGGGACCTAGTAACCCTCCCAGGACAGAAGTCAGTGGGGTGCTGGATTTTTGCTCCAGTGAAGAATAGCTGGGCTGCCACGACCCAGAGAAAGACACTTTTGAAAAGACTAATCTTAGAAACAAGGGAATCTAAACTTCTCACGTACCCTGTGTTGGAAGTGGGCGGATGTGGCTTTTTAATGAATTCTAATTAACGTTTAGATCTGTAAAGCACTAGATATAATCAGGGCTAAGTATTGTTAGTATTTTAATGTTTTTTATAAATCTTGGCGTCCACTCTCCTGGCTGGCAGAGGAGAGCTCATTGCAAATCCAGAGGGTGGCGGTGCCATGCTCTTTTTAAGCTCTATTAGACCACACTCCCTTAACAGAACACTGAGAAGTAGTTTTAGCCCAAAATGTAGGTTTTGTATGAGGTGGATTTTACAGCCGTTGGCAGGAACTGAAATATCTTCATGCTAAAAAACACAGGGAAAGCAGATGGTATTTTTAATCATCCTCCGCAACATTTGCAATCCAATTGCAGCCATGTGCTAGTGCATTAGATCAGGAGAACTAAAATTTTGGCTTCCTTGTAGGCAGGGCTGGCCTTAGCAAGAGCGGGGCCTGATTCCTGGGGGCGGGGCTTGCCGCTGGCAAGCCCCACCCCCAGGAATCAGGCCGTGCTCTGGCCGGGGTCGCGGGGTTTGGGTGCGGGCCGGAGCCGCTGGGATCAGGTCTGGGGGTGCTCGGCTGGCCCCGCTC
This sequence comes from Malaclemys terrapin pileata, assembly GCF_027887155.1. Taxonomy (NCBI): domain Eukaryota; kingdom Metazoa; phylum Chordata; order Testudines; family Emydidae; genus Malaclemys; species Malaclemys terrapin. The sequence continues at coordinate 49,537,607 of NC_071514.1, forward strand.
GGCCGGGGACGGGCCGGAGTCGCTCGGCCGGGGATGGGGCCGGGCCGGCGTGCTCAGCCGGGAACGGCGCCCCGGGGCCAGAGCCAGAGCCGCCGGGGCCAGGGCCGGAGGTGCTCGAGCCGGGGCCGGAGCCGCGGTGCTGGGCCGGGGGTGCTTGGGCGGAACTGGGGCCAGTGCCGGGCCGGAGCCAGAGCTGCTCGGGCCGGGGCCGTGGGGCCGGGCCGGTGCGCTCGACCGGAACCGGGGCCGGTGCCCCGGGGCCGGGGCCGGAGCCGGAGCTGCTCGGGCCGGGGGTGCTCGGGCCAGGGCTGCGGGGCCGGGCCGACGCGCTTGGCTGAAACCGGGGCCGGTGCTCCGGGGCCTGAGCCAGGCTGGAGCCAGAGCCGCTGGGGCCGGGGCCGGAGTGGGCCGCGCCTCCCCGGAGCCCTCCTCGTGCCCCCCCACCCCAGCTTACCTGCTGCTGCCCACCTGCCCCTGCTTCTTTTCAGACTTCCCACGAACATCTGATTTGTGGTAAGCAGGGGAGGGGGAGGAGCAGGGGGCGGAGCGTTCAGGGGAGAGGAGGAGGGGGAAGTGAGCTGGGGGCGGAGGCGGGGTGGACAGCTGTGGGGCCCTCTTAGGCACGGGGCCCGATTCAGCCGATTCGGCTGAATCGGCCTAAAGCTGCCCCTGCTTGTAGGACACGTCCTGTTTCTGCAGAGCTGTGTGCAGTCCTTGCTGTCCATTGATCATGCCAGAGAAAGCAGCTGTCAGTCTGCTTCAGATTGTACCAGACTGATAGACTATTCTGTAACACCTTTCTCCTGCCTGCTCTGTCTCAGCTCTCCAGATCAAATTGCCAGGATATCAATTTGTAAATTAAATTCAACAGAGCCAGCCCTTCCCCTCCCACCCACAGCCATGAGATGTAGATATTTCTTTTCTGCCATTATGATTTCCAATCTCTCCAGCTTTTGGACTATTGCTGGAGAATTTTGTTACCATCCTATGGATTAGCAATTTGTTCTCTCAGTCTCTTTGTGGGTGTTGAAGCTCAGCTCAGATTCTTCTACTTTGTTGCTCCAGGCTATGTGGACACTGATGATAACAGTATGAATTCTTAACTCTTATGAATCATAGAATCATAGGACTGGAAGGGACCTCGAGAGGTCATCTAATCCTGTCCCCTGCACTCACGGCAGGACTAAGTATTATCTAGACCAGTGGTTCCCAAACTTTAACAACCTGTGAACCCCTTTCACTAAAATGTCAAGTCTCACGAACCCCCTCCTAAAAATGAATATTTCCAGAGATTTTTTCCTTTACCTGAGTATAAATTATAAAACCGGTGATCGTGGAAATATAAAATTTGTTTTTATGACATGCTTATTACACACTATTTATTATTTATCATTACAGTATTTTTATTACATTATGAAAATGGCAACACTCTTCCAAGATCTCACCTTCATAGCTTGTATCAAGGCTCCTATGTTTCATCAAGGAGTATCAGATGTGAAACAGCATGAAGGTATTTAAAAGGCCAACTCAAAGAGTTCCTCCTACACAAGCATTCAGGTCTTGAGCAGTCCAGGCAAACACCGCATCTTACAACAAAGCTTAAACTTGTTCTTCACAATAATTTAAAAACAATACTAGCTGCCTATTTAATTTTAAAAACAGCAAAAAATATCCACCTTCCTTTTAATTTCTTATAAGGAGTCTTGAAGTTTAAATCTCCTCAGTGTGATAGACATGCTTGCTTTGATCTGCTTAGGTCTTGGAAGTCCAGGGGCTCTAGGATGCTGGCCCTTGCTGCCCAGGGTTCCTAGGGACAGCTCTGTCCACCATTAGGGAATTTTTTCCCGAGAACCCCCTGTAACATTTCGCAAATCCCCAGGGGTTCACAAACCCCAGTTTGGGAACCACTGATCTAGACCATCCCTGACAGGTGTTTGTCTAACCTGCTCTTAAAAATCTCCAATGATGGAGATTCTACAACCTCTGTGGGCAATTAATTCCAGTGCTTAACCACTCTGACAGTTAGGAAGTTTCTGTGCAGTAAAGCAGTTTTCTGTGCTGTAACTCCCAACCACTTAGTGTGCAGAAACTGTGTATTGCAGTGCTTTAAAAAAACCACCCCGACGAGAGATGTAGAGTTTTCTGCACCAGGGCTACAGCACTGTGGTGCCAGTGTAGACACCGTGGTGATTACAGCGCTGTGATTGGCCTCCGGGAGGTGTCCCACAATGCCTGTTCTCATCTCTCGTCATTGGTTTGAACTCTACTGCCCTGCCCTCAGGTGACCAACCGTCATCCCCACCCTGTAAATTCCTTTGGAAATTTGAAAGTCTCCTTCCTGTTTGCTTGGTGATGTGAGCAGTCTCTCCAGGTGGCCATGCCTGCTCCACGCACCAGGCGATCCCCCGCTTGGAGCAATGCCGAGCTGCTGGACCTCATCGGCATTTGGGGAGAGGAGACTGTCCAGTCCCAGCTGCGCTCCAGCCATAGGAATTATGATACCTACGGACAGATTTCACGATGCATGACTGAAAGGGGCCATGACTGGGACATATTGCAGTGCAGGGTCAAAGTGAAGGAGCTGTGGAACGCCCACCACAAAGTGTGGGAGGCAAACTGCTGCTCCAGTGCTGTGCCCACGAGCTGCCAGTTCTACAAAGAGCTGGACGCGATACTCGACAGCGACCCCATGTCCACTGCAAAGACCAATGTGGCTACATCGGTGCCAGTTGAGAATGGGCCGAGCCAGGAGGAAGAAATCTTGGACAAGGATGTGGCAGGGAAGGGGGACCCAGATGCAGAGGATGACTTGGAGGCCAGAGATGCATGCAGCCAGGAGCTCTTTTCTACCACGGAGGAGGCTAGTCAGTCACAGCTGTCAGAGATTGGTAAAGCACAAACAGGAGAGGAGGCCCCTGGTAAGTGGATCTGATTTTGGGAATCGCTGAAGCGAGTTATTGGGGGCAGGAGGGTTGCAGAAAGCAGGCTTGTCTCCCACTGTATGCCTAGTCTGAGCAGCGGAACAGGCTGTTGATTGACTCCCTTACTTCACGGGAATCTTCCTCAGAGATCTCCAGGAAACTCTCGTGGAGATACTGGGCAATCCACTACTGCAGGTTCTTTGTCAGAGCTGCTTTGTTTCTTGCCCCATTAACGGTAACTTTCCTGTGCCACTGTGCTGTCACGGTGTGGGGGAGGGGGAACCATTGATGCACACAGGCAAACCGCGTAGGGGCCAGGATGGAAGCCACAGGCTTGGAGAAGACCCTCCTTTGATTCCCTGTTCACCCTCAGCAGCGAGATATCTTCCATAATGATCACATCCTATGGAAAGGGTGGGGACAGGAATGATTATCCGGCCCCCCCTACAGTGCCGGCTCTCCCCAAGAGCCACGTGCCCAGCAGGGTCTGGGAAGAGTGATTTACCCTGCCCTTGTGGCTACTCACCATTTTGGAGGTCTTGTGGCTCATGTGTGCTTGCCTGGGGTCAGCCAGTTGGTGACAGGTATGTGAGTACTGACTGTGTTTTAAATCACTGAATCAGTGTTGTCTGTGTTGCAAACAATATTGCTTCTGTAAAATGTTGCGGTTAAATTTCACACATATGAACTTGGGAGCCCAGCCTCCCTCTTTATTATTGACGGCTGAACGGCTGTGTAGACTTAGAAAGCGACCATGAAGAACTAAGGAGGACTTTCTGCGTGACGTTATGAAACACTCCGCCGCTGAGAAACAGGAATTGAAGGAGTGGCGGGACAGCGAGAAGAGGAACCGAAAGGAGAACACGGCACGCCAGAATGAATCCACAGAGCGGCTCTTAAAGGTTATGGAGCACCAAGCAGACACGCTCCAAGCGATACTAGCTCTTCAAACCGAGCAGCTCCGTGTCCGCCCTCCCTTGCAGTCGCTGTCGCAAAACTCTTTCCCATGAGCCCCCCAGACACTGCCAACACACTCAGGGGTGGCAGGTTTGTAGAACTTTTGGTGGTGCCCAGAACCCACACCCAAACTCTGCCCCCCACCTACCTGAGGCTCTGGGAGGGAGTTTGGGAGGAGGTCTGGGGTACAGGCCCTGGGCTGGGGCAGGGGATTGGGGTGCAGGAGGGGTGCAGGGTGCAGGCTCTGGGAGGGAGTTTGGATGTAGAAGGGGTGAGAGGTTGGGCTCTGGGAGGGAGGTTGGGTGGGGGAGGAGGTCTGGGGGTGCAGGAGAGGGTGAGGGGTGCAGGCTCTCGGATTGAGTTTGGGTGTAGGCCCTGGGCTGGGGCAAGGGGTGGGCATGCAGGAGGGGGTGAGGGGTGCAGGCTCTGGGACTGAGTTTGGGGGTAGGAGAGGGTGTGTGGGAAGGGAGTGGGGGTGCAGGCTTTGGGAGGGAGTTTCGGGGTGGGAGGGGGTGTAGAGGGAGGGGGTGCAGGGGTGAGGGCTGTGGGGTGTGGCTGTGGATGAGGGGTTTGGGGTGCGGGGTGAAGGCTGTGGGGTGGGGCTGGGGATGAGGGGTTCATGATGCAGGAGGGGGCTCAGGGCTGAGGCAGAGGGTTGGGGTGCGGGGGGTGATGGCTCTGGCTGGGGGTGTGGGCTCTGGAGTGGGACAGGGCTGGGGATGTGTTTGGGGTGCAGGCAGGCTGCCCCGGGGCTGGGGCCGGAGAGGAGGATTCCTCTCAGCCCTCCCCCCGTCTGCAGCAGTGAGCTCTGGGGGAGGGGCCCCCCACCCCCTGGCAGCACACTCACCCCGCACCACTCTCACTGCACGTGCTCCTAGGGCCCCTCTCAGGTCCAGGAAGCCTCCTTGTCTCCTCTGCAGTGGGTGCGGGGGGGGGGAGGGGGACTGCCATCACATATGTACCTCCTCCCCTGCTGCTGCCCCTCACTGTAGCCTCACTGGGTGTGGGGGATGGGGCTGCCCCTTGCCCAGCGTGGGGCGGAAGCCATGACTGCGGGTGGGGGGGCCCCCTGTGCTGGTGGAAGGTCCCGCCAGAAAAAGGAAGGGTCTGAGGTGGAAGGGCAGGGGCAGGACAGCCTGCCCTGGCATTAGTAGATGGAGGGCACTAGGACCCTGCAGCGGAAGTTGATGCCAGGAGCCAGGAGAGCAGAGTCCATGTGGAGCTGCAGGGGAGAGGCAGGGATGCTTGGGGTCCCAGGGAGGTGCATGGGGACAGCAAGTGGGGGCCGGGGGACACTCGGGGGAGATGCGGGGGGTGGCAGGAGGAGCCGGGGGAGAGACCCGGCCCCAAACATTGGTGGAGCTGGGCCTCCGGGCCCTGAATATTGCTGGAGCCCGGGCACCATGGGCCCATATAACTTACCACCCCGATCACACTCTTATCAACCTCCTGGCTCCAGTCTATACCTGCAGTATTCCACTCCTCCCACCTCACCGTCCAGCCCTGTGGACTCCCAGTACCCACTGCACTCAACACCCATCCCTCTGCAGTTTGGCCCTGCTGAAGTACAGCACCCGCTGCGTCATACTCCAAAGGAGAAGGTTGGATATGATTCCTGGACATACACAAATCTTTAGCCATCCCATGACCCGTCCTCCTCCTGAGTCCTTCTGTTCCCCCCTCCCCCTCCCTGCTGATTTTTGTTTTTGTTTGACTCTCTCCTCTGGTTGTTGTCTTTTAATAAAATAATTGTGTTGGTTTGAAAGCAATCTTTATTCTATTAATTGAAAGCAAAAAGAGCACTGCAAAGCAACATACAATTATGTTAACCCCCCTTATTGCATCCTGTGCACCAATCACCTCCTAGCATTACAAGCACTGCAATCCTGAGCATAGCAACAAATATTAGTGGATTTCAGTTTCAAATTGCTGCCTCAAGGCATCCCTGATCCTTATGGCCCTGTGCTGTGCCCCTCTAATAGACATAGTCTCTGGCTGTTCAAACTCAGCCTCCAGGCACTGAGCCTCTGCAGTCCAGCCCTGAGTGAAGCTTTCACCCTTCCCTTCACAAATATTATGAAGCATACAGCATGTGGCTATAAGCATAGGAATATTGTCATTGGCCAGGTCCAGGTTCCCATAGAGGCAGCACCAGCAGGCTTTTAAATGGCCAAAAGCACACTCGACAGTCATTCTGCACCTGCTCAGCCTGTTGTTGAACTGCTCCTTGCTGCTGTCAAGTTGCCCTGTGTATGGCTTTATAAGCCACGGCATTAAGGGGTAGGCAGGGTCTCCCAGGATCACAATGGGCATTTTGACTTCCCCTACAGTGATCTTCTGGTCCAGGAAGAAAGTCCCTGCTTGCAACTCCCTGAACAGGCCAGTGTTCCAAAAGATGCGTGCGCCATGCACCTTTCCACACCAGCCTGTGTTAATGTCTGTGAAACGCCCACAGTGATCCAAAAGCACCTGGAGAGCCATTGAGAAATACCCCTTGTGATTAATATACTCGGTGGCTAGGTGGTTTGGTGCCAGAATTGGAATATGCGTCCCATCTATCGCCCCTCTGCAGTTAGGGAAGCCCATTTGTGCAAAGCCATCCACAATGTCACGCACGCTACCCAGAGTCACGGTCTTTTGGATCAGGATGCAATTAATGGCCCTGCACACTTCTGTCAACACGAGTCCAATGGAAGACTTTCCCACTCTGAACTGATTAGTGACCGATCGGTAGCAGTCCGGAGTAGATCACCACATGCTTATCCAACAGCAGAGCAACTTTCATTCTCATGTCCTTGTGCCACAGGCCTGGGGCGAGCTTATCACACAGTCCCATGAATGTGGCTTTCCTCATCCGAAAGTTCTGTAGCCACTGCTCATCATCCCAGATGTGCATCACGATGCGATCCCACCACTCAGTGCTTGTTTCCCGAGCCCAGAAGCAATCTCACTACTACATGTGGCGAGATCAATGTCACACTTCTCTTGCCTTTGTAGTTTAAGGAATAACTACACTGCCACTCATGATGTGTTAAGTCAGAGCGAGCAGCATACTGGCCAACAGTTCGGGATCCATTCCTGCAGCCCGAAGAGGCAGAGCGTGCAGTACACAAACAGTTGAAAGATGGCGCCAAATGAGGACGGAAGCACAGGGATTTCTGGGATGCAAAGCAATGCATCACAGGTCATTGGGACAGGATGCCCCGCGACCCCCTCTGCCTTCCCACAGCTCTTAGCAGCAGAAGAGAAAGAGGTGCTCTGTGGGATAGCTACCCAGAGTGCACTGCTCTGAATACCACTGCATGTGAACACGCTATTGCAGAGGCAGCTGACAGTGTGAACACACAACAGCAGTTTCCCTTCAGCGCTCTCTAAGCGGTGCTGTAACTGCCGGTGCTGTAACTTTGCCAGTGTAGATGTGCTCTTAGGAAGTTTTTCCTAATATCCAACCTAAACCTCCCTCGCTGCAGTTTAAGCCCATTGCTTCTTGTCCTATCCTCAGAGGTTAACAAGAACATTTTTTCTCCCTCCTCCTTGTAACAAACTTTTATGTACTTGAAAACTGTTATCATGTTCCCTCTCAGTCTTCTCTTCTCTGGACTAAACAAACCCAATTTTTTCAGACTTCCCTCATAGGTCTTGATGAAGTGTTTTTCACCCATAGCTCTCACAGCACTTTACAAAGTCAGGTCAGTATCACTATTTCTGTTTTATAGATGGGGGAAAATGAGGAGATGAATGACTTCCCCAGGGTCAAACAGACAATCTGTGGTAGAGCCAAGGCTAGCAATATCCTGCACCCCAGTCCACTGCCTTAGTCACTAGGCCACACTGATTAGCTTTCCAAAACAAAAACAAACAAACAAAAAAACCCACAACAAAAAACTTAATTCTGTGGTGTTCTTTGTAATACATGGAGCTTATGGACCAACAGCCCTTCCTATCCTGGCAGCTCCCCACACACGCTCACACTGCTAGGTTCTCAAAAACACTTAATTCGGAGGATTGCAGGGAGGGTTCTGGGGGTCTGTGATGGTTGGTTCATGGACCATTGCTAGAGAACCTTGGCTCAACATTGTCCATTTTCTCCTTCAACAAGATCTACATTATTGCAGCCTTTATGATCCACCGTGGTGTCTGTTGGCAAGAGCTAGGGGTCTGGTGATGACACACAGGATGGCAACGAGGGGGGTTTTGAGGATGGAAAAAATGATCACATTTTCCATGTAAATAGCCAGGTTTGCGTGCACTTCAAGTGATTCCCCAAGTACAACGCCAGACAACAAGCTTCATACCAACATTTTAGGGCCTTATTCGTTAATCAAAGGGAATGGGCTCTCAAGAGAAACTCACATCTGCTTATCTAGGCTGCCTTTGCTAAACAATTTCCTCAGCCACGTGCCAGCTTTTGCCTGGGCTATTCCCTCCTGCCCATGCAGATCTCTCATTGATGTCACTGGGAGTTCTGCACATGCAGGGAGAGCAGGAAATCAGCATTCATAGCCGCTGTGCGGAACTGAGAGGAGGATTTTTGCCTACAATGTTTCTCATTGAAAGGAATTTTCAGCTTGACATTGGCATGGGGCCAGCCGTCACATTATATGAATGACTGAAATGATCCCATCAAACTCAGAGCCCCAGCATTCCAATTCACAAACACACACAGCATGTTAAACATAAAATCTCAAGGAAAACTCAGCAAGTGGCTGCTCCCCGCCTTCCCCTCACCCCAGCCGGGGCTAGGACTTTCTGTTCCCCTTGCACAGCAGAAAAAGATATGATCAAGAAAAGAAATATTGTGCAAAGTTTACTTCCTGAGATGGTGTTTCATGTGCTGACCTTTCACTGTCTCCCATTTATTCTTTCACATGCCCTGGGCTCATTAGATCTCATCTCCCTGCTTCCAAAGAGAAGCATTGATCCTTTCAGCCATGACTGGGCCCAGCCTCTGAAGATCCTATCATTAAACCTGCATAGAAAAAAACAGAAGAACACAGCTTTGTAGGTCAGATCCACCCCCTGCTGCTTCTAGGTTCCTCCACACACCAGAGAAGGGCACTGTACCTGAAGGTGGGATTCCCCCACAGGGCCCTCACTGCAGTGGGATTTGTGCCCCTCCCTCCCCGAAAGCACCAGTCGAGGAGAGCAGTTGGGATTTCTGCTGTCAGTGGCTGCCTCTCCCTTCATTTGCAGACAGAGGAACTGGTGAAGAACACCTTTTCTATGCTAGGTTGCGGATGAGGGAAAATAGAGATGAGTCAGATCCAGATTAGGTTTGGGGTCTTCTAAACTCTCACAAACTGACCTAGCAGCTGATAGAGCGAGACTGCTGCCATTGTGAGTGGTGGAGATTTTATGGGATTAGCTGGTCTAACCAAATCCTTGGGCCATATCTGATTTGGGTCTGAAAAGAGGCCCTGTCTATCTTAGGATACAACAAGGGCCCAGTAACATGGGTGGCGTCAGCTCTTGGTGTTGGTATTAGACACTCCCTATCTCTGCAATGCAATTCGGGGCAGAAGGGTGGAAATATTTGCAAGATTGGGTTTTTTTCTTCAAATGATCAAGGAAAAAATATAGAAGAGAACTGCCTGTGCGAGAGTTTCCTCTTCCCCACCCCCATCCTTACCCCTATTGAGCACAACTAGTTGTATAACCAGTGTGGCTTTGCTGAAAGTGGCCATTACAGCCATTTCAAAGATTTTCCTTCTCAGATCTCACTACACAAGGGAATCTTACCTATTCACATGACAGACATGAAAAGGATGTTTCTGTGAATATGGTGGGATGGTTGAAGCCAAGCCAAGCATGAAACACATGTCTGCAGGTCAGGGAGGGGAATGGCTGCTTGCTTGGTAATATTTTGTTTTTCATTTTCTTAAAAATTATTCTTTGTTATTTGCATTCCAGCAGCCCCTACTGGCCTCAGCCGAGGTAAAGGCCCCATTGTGCTAGCTGCTGTACAAACTAATAGGAGGAGACAGTGCCTGCCCTGAAGAGCTTACAATCTAAATAGCCAAGTGAGACAGCATAGGAGAAAGGAGAGATTATTGTCCCCATTTTACAGATGGGGTCCCAAGGCACAGGGAGATCCCACCACCTGTCTACAGTCACAGGGGGAATGTGTGTGCCAGAGCCAGGATTTGAACTGGCAACTCCCATTCCTGTGTCCTAACAAAAAGCCAGATGAATTTCATACTGGTGAACTATGCAGCGATGGCAGACAAGCCTCTATTTTTTAGACTCAGCAGGTGCAGGCTTGGTAGACCAGAAATGACTCCAGTGCTGCCCACAACCACATATATCCACTGTCTGCTTCTAGTACAGGCTGGGTGTCTCTGGGAGGGAGCCCGTCTCTGATTTAGGGAGCAAGTTACAAGAGCAATACTGTCATAGCCTCCATTGGGTTCTCCCCTCCGCTCCCGTTATCAGCATTCTGTTCCTTCTCTTTCCTCAAACTCTGTCTTCAGTTAAAGGCAGTTTGATCCACTTATTGCAAGCAGGGTCTTGTGCAAATGCAATGCACCCAAAGTTTCCTACATTATTATCATATTAAAGAGCACAGTTTCACTAAGGGTTTACCACAGCTGCTGTATAGATGATAATATGCCAGGTCTTGCAGCCCATGATCCAGGCTTCAGCAAACTGCTGGATCTGGAGTCCTTTTGAACAGTGGCTCACAATAAAGAGGAAGGATGGTCCAGTGGTTAAGGCACTAACCCAGGACCTGGGTTCAAGTTCCTGTTCTGCCACAGACTTCTTGGGCAGCCTCAGGCAAGTCACTTAGCCTCTCTGTGCCTCAGTTTTCAACTTGTACAATAGCTATAATAGCCCTCCTCTGCTTGGTATGAGGATAAATACACTAAAGATTGTTAGATGTTTGGATACCATGGTGATTGGGCCAGATAAGACAACCTCATTGTGGGTTGCAACCCATCAAACATCCTCCTGGGACTGTGCACATCCCACAAACCTTGGCAGGATGGAAGCGGGGCTCTTTTCTCTTGCCTCTGATTCCCCCTGCCAGCTGAGTCTGGCATTGCCTCCCTGCTGCTGCACCCCTCAACAGCTGATGGGCAGTGCGGGGGAGGGCTGCTGCACGCTGCACCCTGAGAATGGAATCCTGTTCCCTCTCCTTCCTTTTCTGCATCCCCTCAACAGGGGGTATCAGCCCAGCCATGACCCCCAAAGACTCCCTGATGACCCCAGGGGGTATGATCCACATTTTGGGAAGCCCTGCCCTACAAGAAGGACACATACCCATCTGCTGGTTTTGGCTGGCAAGCTCCATCCTGATCTAAGGGTCCTTTAGATGCAGGAGAACTCCAGCCATCCCTGATGTTGGCTGGCCAGGAATGTCTTGAGTTTAGGGCTCCTTTACTCAGGGAGGAGATCTATTACCTTAAGAGAGAACAAGGCTCAGAAAAGAGGGCTGAAGACAGCCATGGGTTTGCTTATGATAAAGAATTATACAGGCTAGTATTCTTCAGCCTAGGAAGAAGAGTAGGAGGGGACTTGAAGGAGGTATATACATTTATAGGGTGTAAATGGAAACATATCTGTTCCTCTTTTAACCATGCACCATAATACAAGAACAAGGAAGACACTGGGGCAGTAACTGTGCTGCAGACAAAAGGAAATGTGCTTTCTGCAATGACAGAGTCAGCCTGTGAAATTCACTGGCTTGATTTCAAAAAGGCCTGGATGAAGTTATGGCCATTTTTAACAGCTGGAGCTGTGGCAGCTCAGACAATGACATGGGGAAATGAAATGCTTTCAAGGTATAATGCGGCTGTGCATGGCAGCCTCCACTTCAAAATCTCTAAGTGCTTCACACACATTAATAAATTCAGCCTCACAACCACCCCAAAGAGGAAGGGAAGGATCCTTATCCCTGCTTCACAGGTGGGAAAACAAAGGCACAGAGAGGGGAAAGGGTCTTGTCCAGAACCAGGAATATAATCCAGATTTCCTGACTTCTAGTTCTGTACTCTCACCTCTAGGGCCTGGACCAAGCTTCCTGCCATAAACTCACCTTCCATGGATGGAAACTGAAGTGACTTACAGACTTGAGAGCAGTGAGTCTGTTTCAAGTTTATCAGCCACAATGGTACAAAGACCAGAAGCCACTAGAAATGTCTCCACTAGATCTCTTACTGGTGGAAATTTGTGTGTGAACATTCGAGTGTATGGCCTCTGAGAGAAGCTCCCAGAGACTGTAGTGTAGGACTGATATGGGATGGTTGACTGCTTAAAAAAACCATTAGTAAAGATCAGTACTATAGACCATCTACTAGCTGGGTTTTAGGCATCTCAGGTCAATTCAACTTTGGTTTTCCTCACTTCACACAGTTTGTGTGTCTAGGGGCTTGTCTACATGGCAAGTTACTTGTGAATCTGTAGTGTATCAGGTAGGCTGCACTCTGCACTGTACCCAGTATCTGCATGGGACGCTATTGCTGAGCAAGCTGGTGTGTGGAAGATTCGCACCCTGGCTTGCAGTGCAGTAACTTTCTGTGTAGATCTAAACAGTTTGGTCCCCTTTGCTCAGAGATGCATTCCTAGAGCCTCACCCCCTATAGCATAGCTGACTGTAAGCAGAATGAACAGAGAGCAGCTTGGGGGAAAAGATGCACATGTCCCATGGTCTATATTAAGAGTGTGTTGCTTCTTCCTGAAGGACAGTTTTTTCCAATCAGTTGACCCAGTCAGGATCACATGGGGGTAGCCTGATTGTCAGCAAATAGCTCATCATTATTTAATAATGCCTCAGCTCTATATATAAATAAAGGCAATGGTGTTCCACCCATTCCCATGTGACTGACCACAGACTCCCAGTTCACAGCCTTTCCTGAAGAGATCCTGATAACTCCCTAAAGTTGTAGAGGAATTTCCTGCTTGATCAGGGACAAGTTCTCCTCCCAGTTATGCTGGTGCTGTTCTACTGGAGCTGATGGTGTAACTGGGAAGGCAGGCTGGCCCACTGTAGAACGCAGACTCTGGTCATAATATTCTGTGCCACAGTGTAACAAGACCAGGTTGAAATGATGGTACTATTATTAACAACAATAGCACCCACTCCATGCTAGTGCTTTCCAGTCACTCAGGAAGGGTGGGTCTGCTCTGGGCAGTTTACAGTCTATCTCAATCTTGTATTTGCCCCCAGCAGGCAGAGAGCTAATGCATCCAGAATCCTCTGCTAGTGGAAATGGGCTACAGAGAGAGACCCATCCTGGCCTCCCCAGCGAGGAATTGGGGCAGGATCCTGTGCATTATTTAATAAATGGGGGGCAGGTGTCTCTGCGGGGAGAGTATGACAGAAGTTCAATACTCTCTCTGGCACAGAGGGGATGGGGAAAGAGGGGAGAGATAATTAAAGAGAATGGGAAAAGTGACCAGGTGTATTCGGAAAATTAACACAGTAAAGAGACCATTTCAATCAGCAGGGCTGTTACTGTAGAAGTTCAGCAGGGGGTGCAGTGAAGGATTCTAGGAGGGAATGGAGGAAAATGCCAGCTGGAAGAAAGGCATGTAGTAAACAAATGGAAGGGTGGAGGGCTTAGCATCTGTCTCTGGGACAATGACACATAGGGGCATTATACAGGCAGTGGAGAGCAATGGAGTTTGGAATCAGGCATTGGATCACATCTGCTTCAACCATGCTTGTTCGACAGCTGTTTGCTGAATACATGGAGACATGCGGGAGCTGATCGTAGCTCCCATCCTAACTGTGCCCCAGAGACACACACCCCATGACATTCACCCTGGCGCAGAAAGCCAGCACAAAGCGCTACACCTCTGTCCCACTGAAGCCCATACGTTGTGATTGTGCGATGAGCTCGGCTCTGGGGCTTCACTGAGCTGCTCCAAATTTCCCCTCACACACTTGCAAAAAGAGGTGGTCACTGTGATGGATGGAGAGCTGATCTGCAATAACAGCTGGACACTGGAATTTGACCTGGTTATTGGGATGTTTAGCATACGACTGTATTGAGGTTCAGTGTGAAAAAACAAGCCGGAAGGGAAGCATAGCTCAAGATATGCCACTCCTCAGCAAACACTTGAGGGTTGTTATGGGACAATGGCAGAGCCATAGGCCTGAGGAGCTGGCTTGTCCTCCGGCTGAGCCATCGAAAATGGTTTTAACAAAGAGACCAAAGTCCAGGAACAAAGGAACTCTGGCTGGTTTAAAGGGGAGCTGGTCAGAACAACCAGACTGACACAGGAACCTTGGCGTGTCTGAAGATGTTGGGCCAGTCTGGTGTCCCACCAGGAGCTAGCAGAGAGTTAGTTAAGAGAAACATAGGTGTGACTGTTTGTTGTTTTAAAGCCTTTTTTTCTCTTATGCCTTGTTTCTACTATGAGAACAACTACCACTCTGTTTTAAGAAGGCTGTTTGGTCATTATATTCACTACTGGTCACAGACTCCCAAAGGCAGCAACTGCAGGTGACGAACCAGTAAACCCAGTGGGTATGCAGGATACTGTAGCCCCAGGGCCTGGTCTTGTACAGTAGTGGCTGGTTGTGTAGTATAGACACTGCATGCCCAGCTAGCATGGGTATAAATAGCAGTGTAGATGGTGAGGCACAGCTTAGGTGAGTAGAGCAGAGAGACCTACATGCCTGAACCCCCTACACACCCAAGCAGTGTCTCCCATGCCCACACTAGTATGTTTAGCAGTGTAGGGTCCCACTGCCTGCCCAATGCCAGAGCCCTTCCCCCCAGCAATGGAAAGCTCTAGCAGCAGGGACAGGCCCTGACAGGGTGGGGTGAGAGAAGCATTTAGATTCTTTCCCTCCTGCCTTCCCTCTGCCAGCGCCTTCCACTGCCGCTTGTAGCTACGTACTGGAGTGACAAATATGGATACAGCCTGCTTTCGCTATGGTGTGTAGTTACACATGCAGTGCCTGTACTCTACATGCTGCCATGAGTGTAGACAAGGGCTAAGAGAGGGAAAACTGGAATTCCACCCTAGGAGAGGTAAAGGCATGAGAACTGAGTGTGCACTCAGAGAGACCAGAATGGGACAGAGATTCACCCAGCCCTATAACCATGACAGTCTACATGATATTGGGATACTTTGGGGTTCAATCCAGACAGGTAAGAGGCTGTGTCACTGCCTGCCTTGTAATCCTGTCTGCCTCTTTCCTGTGCAGCTTTGGTTCATAGCCTGGATATCAAGAGCCTCCTTACAGCACCCTGACTTCATCCAGACTTCCATCAGCCAGTTTACTTCTTGCGGGGTGACAACAGCCTTTCCAGCCCTGAGTTTTCCCCAAACTGTCTTCCCTGGGGTGTTGAGTTAACTACTCCTAAAGAGATAGCACACAGCAGCCTGTTAGGTTATCTGGGGTTAACACACCCTTCCTTTCAACCATCGCTTGCTTACAGTAAAAGTAAAACAAGTTTAGTAACAAACGGACACAAGTGTAAGTGATACCAAGTGGCAGAATAAGGATAGAAATGGTTACAAACAAACAAGTGAAAATACACTACAGACGCCCCCTGGATTATGCAAACCCGATTTATGCAAATCCGCACTTACAGAAAAAGTTCCATAAGCTAGAAATAGGGTGTTGGGTTTTTTTGGCATAATGGTCAGGTATATATTTCCAGCTTACGCAAAATTCGAGTTATGCAAGGCATTCCAGAACGGAACGCTTGTGTAAGTTGGGGAGCATCTGTCCTAAGACTGAAACTCAATTTAACAAACTGGAGTGTTTTGTTCATAGAAGGTGTCTCACCATAGTCGTTCTTCCTGCACAACTGGCTAGTCCTTAGCCAGGATCCAAAACAGAGGTCAAAGTGCTTGGTTTCCTTGGGTGAAGAATAACTCAGGGGTTCTCTCTCACTTCTTTTTATAATCCAGTAAACTGCTGAAATGTATTTGAAAAGTAAGCCCAAAGTTTCTCTCTTTTGCTGTAGTGCAGACGCCATGCTATCTTCTCCCCGCCTTGTTAGCTTTGTTTACCTTACATGTAAATGTACCCTCATCGTCTCTGTGAGATGACCAGGCTGATCAGACAAGCAAATTCATATTCCTTTGTCTAAGGCAGACAGGGCTTATGCATTGCTTGCCGAACAGTTTAAGAACATAATTCTAGCATATTTATAATTCTGGACACACCCTGTACAGACACAATGATTTTTTGGACCAGCATGTTACCTTTTTGTATTATACCTACATGACACCTTTTAGAGAGCAGATTATAACAATAGTGTGTTAGGTGTAGTGAGTATGTCAGGCCTCACAAGAGTTGCCGTCAGAGCCGTGAACCATCAATGGGCCTGTGTGTCACAATCACATGTGGGAAGGGATGCCTTTATAAGACAATCCCTCTTTTAATATGTGATCCATGCTATGAAGCAGTCTGAGAACCTCTGTTAAGCTTTGATCCTTTCCTGGTTTCCTGTTGAAGGAAGGCTGTCCCAATGTGGCTTGGAGAGGGGACAGTTTGCCAAACGAGAGGTGCTTTACTGCAGATAAGCTAAGAAATGAAGATCTAGTTTTCTAGTTCTTCTGTTTCTTCCTCATGCCCATTGCACAAATCAGTGCTTCTCAGCCTTGCCCTGAATGTTATTGCTCTTCAGTGTGGTATGGATCTTTTGCTGGGCTCAGAGTGCATTTACTTTTACTGAGATTTCATGTCCCTTTGCTTTTTAAAAGCTCAGAGGCAATTGAGCGGGTCATCATTATTTCTGAATTGCATGAGCACGGACATCAAAAAGCATTCCTGGGAGTCACCACTGCTGTCAATCTCCCCCTCACACTTCAGCAGTGCAGGATCATCAGTTAGCAGGAAACTGATTAAATATCAAGCTCCACATACATCCTCTGCCTCTAATACCATTTTAAAGGCAGGAGGGGGGAACTAGTTGGCATTGGGTGTTCTATGTTTTTGATTCCTTCTGCTTTGTTTACAAGGCAAGCAGAGATCCAGACCCTGCCAGTAGGTTCTGGCTGGATTGACGAGGACAGGTCATGCTCCATCACTCAGGACAAAAACTCTTTCTTGAAACTTGTGTAGTCTGATTGTTATCTGTCCATGATCTTGCCTCTCCCTCCTTGCAGAGTTGCTGAGAAGGAACTCACCCCAAATAGCTCGACAGTGGACTCAGGAACAGTGGACATTGACTGGAGGCTGCCCTGACTAGTGGCCAGTGAGAGGGCTCAGATATAATGTCCACTCTATTTGGCTATCAGAGCAGTGCAACTCCCCTCACAGCTGCAAGAATGCTTCTGGTTGGAGGGGGTTCTACCTGAGCACAAAGCAGCACCAAAGGACCCAGAGGATTTAAAAGACAGCCCAAAATACAGCTACTAGCCCTGCCTGAAAAAATAACCAGACTCTTGCTTGGGAAACTTGCACACCTGACCCACCTGACCCTATGGGCCCCATTAAACATATGCTAACCCAACTTCCCCTGCCAGTCAGTTATTCCCCCATGGCTTCCATGTCTGCAATTCCAAAACTTGGTATATAGTTAGTGTGTCTCCTAGGGAGGGGATGATATTCTAAAGGGCTGAGTGTTGCTTGGAATAATCTTTGCCTTGTGGTCCTAAAACTGCTCCCCTTCTCCCCAGAGACCCTTTAAAGTGTGGGGGAACAATCACAAGCCTCCACTTCTGTTTGTACAGTTTGTTAGGGGGTGGGTTTGACTGCAAGTGAGGCTACGGTCTAGATGGAGGCCAGTACATTTCCTACTCAATGCAGCCCACCTTTCCCCCAGTGAATTTAAAATGTCATTGAGTTAAAGGGGCCATTAAATAAGGTATACGTGAAGTTTCACTAACTAGTGAAGCATGTCAAAGACACTCAACAGACAGCTATATTGGAATAGTGTGCATCAGCTGTGTCAGCCACACACCCTTTACTGGCTTCCCCACAGACCAAGATAAAACAATTATACAGGCAAAAAGCCGCCTTTGTGAATGAATCCCTGGGAAGGGACTATGGTTACTGGCAAGGGTGTTTTTCTTACTAACAACCAATTAGCTGCCCTAGCAGTCTAGGCACAATACAACATAGCATTAGACCGGGAGTCCAAAGTCAGGTACCACCTCTTGCACCTGTGCACACAGGTAAAGGGGATGGAGAGGGAGGCATGTTGCAGAGGACTAAAAAGGGCATCTTGGTGTTTGGGGGAGAGGGAGAATCCTCCTAACTCTTCGCCCCTTAAACAATATTAATAAAATAGCAGAGATGTCATGAATCTGTGGAATGAACTGATCTCTGGAGAGAACAGAGTTTGAAAACAATATGCTCAGCAATCGTTCCTATTGCAGAGAAGTACTGTAAGCATTACACAGTCAGTAGAGCATTATGGGTATTGAACTAGGGCCTTGTCTACACTACACAGCTTTGTCGGCAAAAGGCAGCTTTTTCAGCAAAACAGTAGAGGTGTACGCACTGCAATACCACTTTTGGTGACAAAACTTCTCAGTTTTAGCAACAAAATAAAACCACCTCAACGAGAGACATAAGACTTTTTGTGCAAAAGTTTTGTCGACAAAGTGCCAATGAAGCCACCACGCTTGATTTTATCGCTTTAATTGGCCTCCAGAAGGTGTCCCACAATGCCCATCCTGACTGCTCTGGTCAGAAGTTCTAACTCCACTGCCCTGCACCTTCCATCTCTCCCCCCTTAAAGCCCCAGGATTTTTTGAAATCCCACTTCCTGTTTGCTCGGGGTGAAGAATTCACTTTGCATCTTCCCAGCTGACCAAGGCGGCTCCATGCAGCAGATGCTCTCCCGCTTGAACCACTGCGGAGCTGTTGGATCTGCTCAGTATTTGGGGAGAGGAAGCTGTGCAGTCCCAGCTACACTCCAGTCATAGGAAATTCAATACCTACAGGCAGATTTCTCAAGGCTTATGTGAAAAGGGCTATGATCAGCACACGGTGCAGTGCAGAGCAAAGGAGCAGAGGAAGATCTACCAGAAGGCAAGGGAGACAAACCATTGCTCCAGTGCTGCACTGAAGACCTGCTGTTTCTATAAGGAGTTGGATGCTATCCTCGGCAGCGACCCTACTTCCACTGCCAAAAGCCCAGTGGATATTTTGGTGGGGCTGGAGCCAGTGGACCTAACTCAGAGGCTGAAGTCCTTGATGAAGAGGTGGAGGCCACGGCGGGGTCACCTGGTGGTGTGTCCAGTCAAGAGGTTTTCTCCACTCTGGAGGTGTCTAGCCAGTCTCGGCAGTTGCACTCCGGCAAGCAAGAAGCAGGAGAGGATACCCATGGTACATGGTTTTGCTTTGTGAAGTGAGGAGGTGGGCTGAAGGCGTAGAAATGTACAAGGCTAGCTGTGTTTCTGTGTGTTGGACATTTCCCTGTGCGGCTAAGCAGTATGAGATTTCACAGGAATCCTACAGAGAGATCTCTAGGAAACTTTCCTGGAGATACTTGGCAATCCTCTACTGAAGGGTCCTTGGCAGAGAGCTCTTCATTCCTTCCCCACTGAAAGAAACTTTACCGCGTCATTCTGCAATCACTTATGCAGGGACCAAAGCAGCACACAAGCGAGCAGTATAGGGACCGGGTTGGAAGCGACTATGCACCCTTGCTTCCTCTCAGGAGTGAGATATCTGCTACAATGACCCCTGCCTGTGGAAAAGGGTAGGAAAATTTAGAATATTGTCCCACTACCCCGCGATCCTTTCATATTGTTTTTCTCCCCATGTAGAATGCCTCCCGCCTCGGGCTAAACTCACCGTGCTTGGGGTGTTCGCCAACATGTGCTTGTCAAGGGTCAGTGAGAAAGTGAATGGTATGTTATTAGAGGTGTATTTTACTGTACTGTTTCAATGCTGTGTATGCACTTAACAATCATACTTCTGTGTATTGTTCCTTGTGCTTCTGCAGATGTGGCCTTCAGAGGCACCCCCTACACACTGGGGAAGCACCTTTGCCAGATAAGAAAATGCCTGAGACGGCGCAAGGAGGACATGTTCTGGGAGCTGCTGCAATACTCAGATGCAGAAAAGAGGGAACACATGCAATGGAAGGAAATCAAAAGGCAGGACAGAAAAGAAAATGAGGCTTTTGTTAAGGATGCTACTGAGAGGATGATTAAAGTTATGGAGGAGCAAACTCAAATGCTGAAGTCCCTCATAACATTCCAGACTGAGCAGATCCGTGCCCGCTTTCCCCTTCAGCACATTCAGAACTCTTTCCCATGCCCCCCACCCCAAACTCCACCCAGTCCTTTCTGCTTTCCGGGACTTCTCGCTTTCCTGTTCACTCCACCCCCATGGACACCTTTTCAAATGATAGCTGGACTTACTCACAGCTCTGAAAGTGAGCCCTTTCCTGGTACCTCCTTTCCCACCAAGCATGTGTGTGTGTGTGGTGGTGATGCAATAAAAGCAGTTTTTGAATGATAATTAATCTTTATTTGTTTCCTACAAATTGTGATAGCAGGTGGCAGCAAGACATACACAAGCAGTTTAATCATTTGCTTACTGGAATCCTAGACCACAAAAATCACAAGTGCTTCCTAGCAAAATTTGATTTCATTAAGCACTGCAGTCCCGAGCATAGTAAGATACAATACTGGTTTTCATTTTCAAAGTGTTGCCTCAAAACCTCCTTGATTTGAATTACCCCCTGTTGTGCCCCTCTAATAGCGCAGGTATCTGGCTGCTCAAAATCAGCAGCCATGTGGTCTGTCTCACCATTCCACCCTTGAGCAAACTTTTCACCCTTATCTTCATAAATATTGTGCAATGTACAACATGCAGCTATGACCATAGAAATATTAGCCTCACTGAGGTCTAACCTGCCATAAAAGCATTGCCAGCATGCCTTTAATCTGCCAAACACACAATTCCACGGTCATCCTGCACCTACTCAGCCTATTGTTGAAGCGCTCTCTACTGCTATCCAGGTTTCCTGTGTAAGGCTTCATGAGCCATGGCATTAAGGGGTCTGTCGGGTCTCCCAGGATCACTATGGGCATTTCAACATCCCCCACTTTAATCTTCTGGTTTGGAAAGAAAGTCCCTGCTTGCAGCTTTCTGAACAGGCCAGTGTTCCTGAAGATGCGTGCGTCATGCACCTTCCCGGACTACCCCATGTTGACATCAGTGAAATGCCCACAGTGATCCACAAGCGCCTGCAACACCATGGAGAAGTACCCCTTCCTATTGCTGTACTCAGTCGCAAGGTGGTCCGGTGCCAAAATTGGAGTGTGTGCGCTATCTACCACCCCTCCACAGTTAGGGAAGCCCATTTCTGAAAAGCCATCCACTATTTCATGCACATTTCCCAGAGTCACGGCCCTTCATAGCAAGATGTGATTAATGGCCCTGAAGACTTGCATTAATGCGGCCCCAACGGTTGCCTTCCCAACTCTAAATTGATTCGTGACTGACCAGTAGCCAGCTGGAGTCGCCAGCTTCCACACAGTGATTGCCATGTGCTTCTCCACTGAGAGGCCAGCTCTCATTTTGGTGTCCTTGTGCTGGAGTGCTCAGGCGAGCTCCCATAGGAAAGGTGGCTTTCCTCATTCGAAAGATCTGTAGCCACTGCTCGTCATCCCACACCTGCATGACGATACGATCCCACCACGCAGTGCTAGTTTCCCAAGCCCAAAAGCAACAGTCCACTGTGTGCAGCTGCTCTGTGAATGCAAAAAATAATCTAATGTTGCTCCTATCCACGTCAGACAGCACATCAGGCAACTGTGAATTCTGTTGAGTTAGGAATGTCACGATTAACTGCACTGTCATCTGTGATGTGTTAATGACAGTTAGCAGAGCAGTGCGGGATCCATCCTTTCACACAGAGAAGATGGGGCAAACAGCAAACAAGGACCATTGAAAAATGCAGCAAATTGAAGATGGAAGCACATGGAATGCTGGGATGGAAAGCAATGCATCATGGGACATTGAGCCTGGACCCAGGATGTGCTGCGATCCACTCCGCCTTCCCACAAGACCCAGCCGCAGAAGGTGGTGAACGGAAGTGTGGGATAGCTTCCCACAGTGCACTGCTCTCACCGTCTATGCTAGTGCCCCAAGTGCGGACGCGCTCTGCCGATAGGAGCGAAGTGTGAACATGCAATACCAATTTTCTTATAGTGCTTTTTGATCGCTGACAAAACTTTTGCCGACAAAACTCTGTCATGTAGACAAGGCCTAGGATGCAAGGATGAGATACAAGGCTAATGTTGGGAATGGCATTGGAGCTTGGGTGGTAGTGGGAACTCACAGCTCTCCCATTGCCTCTCTCAGTGGGCCAGTATCCACTCCTGCCACTGTTAGTATCTATAATTGTTAGGGTAGTTGCAGCCTGGGAAGCTTTTGTGGGTTCTGTGATATGGGGCAAAAGTGAGTAATAGACACCCTGTTGTCTGAATCATCTCAGAACCAGCCGACTGCCATGATTCAAGACAGAGGCAGTATTTCTGGCGAAGGAATGAAGGAATGAACCACACTATCCTTTACTATGTGTTTGGTGTGCTGTAGCATTGCTCCTGTCAAACACTCTGAAGTTACAGTGGCTCTGCTAAGGAACAGCATAGGAGCACAGGCTGAAAGGGAGCACACATCAGCTCCAGGTCTTATCCAGCAGGAGGCACTGGGAAGGTTGGTAAGTAGCACTAATTGTGCTACAGTCCACAATTACTCCAGACTTCCCCATAGGAGTCATTCTTGGGAATGGGGTAGGACAGCTGGGTCTGGAGCAATTCACACATACTCCTATGTTGATGAAGGGTTAAAGTGCATTGATAAAGTGCACCCTTAGCAGCAGCATTGCTATAGTCTTTTTAATAGGGTGACCATATTTCCCAAAGGGAAAACAGGACACTGCATGGGGCTTGCCCGAGGGCCCCCTGAGCTGCTGGCCCAAGGCCTCTTCCCCCACCCCCGCTCAGGGCTCACCCAAACCCCCTCCCCCGGATGGGGCTGGCCTTAGGGGGCATCCTCCTCCCAAACACGGGGTTGGCCCAAGCCACTTGGCGTCACAGCACGAGCCCCACAGGGCTGTTGTAGCTACTTGCCCCCCTCCCGAACATTCCTCCGCACCCCACTGGGGGCACACCCCACTTTTTTGGCAAAACTGGGCATTTGTCCCATTTGCTCTTGCCAACTGATGATCAGTTGGCAAGAGCAAATTAGACAAATACCCAGTTTTGTGTGCGCGCGCGCACACACACACACACACACACACACAAAAGAGTCACTCGGGACAGGGCTTAAAAAGGGGACTGTCCCAGCCAAAATGGGACATACAGTCACCCTACTTTTTGAAGATCTTGTCAGTTGGTTCAGATATCATTATTAGCTGAATTACAAGCGTGAAGATCTCTTAAAAGAAGCAGGTGATCAAAGAGTGACTTTAAAGTGCACTATATTCTATCTTCAGGCGAAGTAAGTATGGAGTCCCCTGTTCCATTGTCTTTGAATGGCTTATCCTACTATACATTTTTTAGTGTGGGGGAGAGGCTGTTTCTCTTTAAATCACAGCTGAGGATGAAGCTGGTGTAAGGAAGAGCTTTTGTGGGTTCTGTGATATGGGGAATAAGTGATTAATAGACTCCCTGTTGTCTGAATCACCTCAGAGTCAGCCGACTGCCATGACTCAAATTGACAGAGGCAATCTTTCAATGAAGGAACAAACCACACTATCCTTTACTATGTGTGTGGTGTGCTGTAGCATTGCTCCTGCCAAACACTCTGAAGTTACAGTGTGTCTGCTGAGGATGTATAACTTCCCAACTGTGTAAATTTCAGTGACCATGACAAGGGACAAGATCACCAAGGCACGTTCTGGGTAAATAGCTCCGCCCACTCCTGCCAATGGATCTCAAAACCTGACTGGAGACATGTTAGTGATTTTTGTCCTGGGGTCTCCCTTGATCAGAGTCTGACAAGCATGTCCATTTTGCAGTATGGATGGGCTATGCTGAGGTCAAACTCATTCCACTTGTGATCTAAACAGGATTCCAATGCAGATGTCCAGTAAATTCAGTCCATTACCACACTGCATAGCCAAACCCCAGGTGAGTATAAGCAGAGATTTACAAGCCTGCATCTCTCAGCGGTGGAACAAGATGCGTTTGATGCATTTTGTATGCTGTAGCAACAAGTTCCAGGGAGAAGGGGTTAACACGTGAGAGGACAAGGACAGGTCTTTGCTACAGAGGCCATTGTGCAGTAGGCGGTGAGAGGCTGACCTACAGGAGAAATGCACCGTACTTGAGCAGCAGCCAGCAGGGAAGCACTGCCATTAGCCAGCTCCTCCTGCCAAGCTGGTCAAAACGACACCGGTACTGGCTGGACTAGAGCAGACCCAGCTCTGAGGGTTTGGAGTTTGATTTGTTTATGGTGTGGAGGGTCCGAGTATACATAGGAAGGAAGAACACTGTGATCCCCAGCATACTGGGCTGCTGTCTGGTTTCATGAAGTCAGCTACCCCAACCCCACTCACGTGGGAGAGAGCAAGTCAGGGCCAGCTGGAATTACCCTCCTGTTCTCTAGCAGGGAGGGGAGGGAGGAGTGGCTGGTGCTGTTAAACTTGAGAGAATGATTCAGACAGAGAAAATGAGGAGGCAAAGCCAAGAAGAACAGAGCAGCAGTGCCACAAACTGCACTTAGCACCACTAGTGTTTACACTTACAAGGACCAGGTACTGGAATAATAAGGAAGCACCTGTGGCTAAGCCTTGTTTAGACTATAATAGTACAGTTCCATCAGTAATAGCCAGGGTGGGAGCGCTAGCACAGATCAGGAGCTAGCCGGCATCACAGACCTGCTCTGGCCAAGTTCAGGTGACATGGCACACCTGGTGCCTTGTCTAGGCTAGGGCTCCCACACTGTGTTAGCCATGATGGGACTTATCCAGGAAAAGGACTAGTGCACAGACAGCCTTGGAGCCTTGTCTACATTAGCATAACTAACCCGAGCAATGGGCACTGAGCAGAGTTTGGTCCTGGGCTACATTTGCAATTAGTGTTCAGAGCTGGTTCAATTGCTCCCATTGCGGACATCAGTTGTCAGCAACCAGTAATTCTGCACATGAAGCCAAGGTCCTAGATTCCTGGTTGGCACTGCTGTGTGGAAGTGCAGACTAACGCACCCAGTTCAGCCCTCTGCATGGTTTGAAAACTTGCTAAGAGCCAGCTCAATGCAGCAGGGGGAAGAAACAAGCAAAGAACAGTCAAGCGGCAGCCCGCCTGCTAGCTAGCAAGGGAGTGAGAGCTCGGAATGGGACTGAAACCCCTGCTGGGATGTGTACAGAGGCAAACAGCTTTTCTGTGGCCCTTTGGTCTACCGTAACCCTTAATTTGCTGGTGGGAGGATTAGTTTGTTAGCTGACATTATGAAATGGTGCCAGAATCAACGTCCTACTGCTGTGTGACAGAGCTTGCAGCTTCCAAGGAGAGTGGGTGTGGGGGGGGAAGAAGGTGGACACAACTAGCATGAAATCTCTAGGAACCCCTACAGGCACAAGCAAGTACAGATCCATCATAGGAGAGCGAGCCTCCAATTTCTGACACTGCCAGTCAAGCATGCAACCTCCTCCCAGTTCCCAAACAGTACAGCTTTAACTCTCACAGCTACTTGCACATAAAGCCCTGTAGCACTGACAGTTGCTCCAAAGCCCAAGATTAGACTTTCTGGGCTAGCTGACCCCAGGTTACTGATCTGTAAAAGCCCCTGCACTAAAGGAGCTTTAGGTTTGGGACATTTCCTGCTACCCAGCACTAGCTTGCTGTGATACCAGAATGACACTTTACCTCCGTAGCTAACCTCAGAGAAACCCCTATTCCTACTGAGACCTCATTAGCCACTGATATATTTACACTAGCATCACTGTTTACTAAATCTTGGGCTTTTTGGCTAGTAGAAGTAGTTGTTCTTTTAGCTGGCATCTGTCAAAAGTAACTTGCTCATCTCATTTGAGATCAGCTGAAGACTAGCCTCTAGTGGCCAGACCCTATCTTTACACTAAACATTCTCCATAGCATCCTTACTCATAACTGCAGAGATTGGCAGGAGCAGAGCGCTACAGAGATGCTTGTTTCAGTGATCCCTTACAGTCAGTCAGTCAGTCCCCCTCCTGCTCTTCACAATACTTTTAAAGCACAGCTCTACCCTCAGAAATGACTATGTAAAAATGGCACTCTAAGGCCCCATGCTGTCTCTGATCTCCATATAAAATGCACTGTTAGCACTGTTTTTTCTAACTGCCAGCTCTAGAGACTCACCCTTAGTTCAGAGTTTCAAGTGAGCTCTTTCTGTCTCATGCATCATCACCAGTGACTGAGGTTCGGCAAGCCAAATTATGTCATAAGTGACACCGGTGCAACAACACTGTCCAATGATGCCAGTTGCACCTGTGCAAACCCACTGAAGACAACAAGGCTCTAGATGGCACTGATTGAGAACAATCTGAAGACAATGGGGCTGCCCAGGTGTAAATGAAGGCACAATGCTGTGTAGAACATCACTTAGTGATGATGACACATAGGATACTCAGAGTGCAGCTGGACTCAAACCTCATCCAGGAAATGTAACTGAACTGGCAACTGGCACTGAACACTGTTTAACTGCAAGTGCAGCCAAGGATAAACACCTGGAAAGAGGGAGAGGAAGGATGATCTTTTGATTAACACACTGGACTGGGACTTGGGAGATCTGGGCTCAATTCCCTGCTCTGCTACAGACTCCCTATGTGACTTGACCAAGTCACTTAATCTCTGGCCTGCAGTTTCCCATCTGTAAACTGGAGATACCAACTCTTCCTTGTAGCTTTTGAAGGTGGTTATGTCTCAGAGCAAGTGCCTACTAGAAAATCTGGCTTTAGAACAAGAAATCTGTACCAGACAGCTTTGCTGAAAGGGAAAAGCCAACAGCTTGTATATTTAAATTGTATTTTAATAATTCAACCCAAATTCTGTGCAGTCACAAACACTCAACACTGACATGAATGGATGGCATAGTTACATGACCTGGAAAGTCACAATTAGACAGCACTACAATCACCTGGAGAAAAATGTCACTCGGAATATAATTTGCATTCATATCACCTACAAACAGACTAGTACAAAATTCATCTCAAAACAAGAATTGGCTCAGAAGACAGAGCTGTTATCACACAGTGATGAGACAGTATCGGAACCCTCTATGCATTTTGTGCCCCGGGGGATTCCAGATGTGTACTGCAGCAGCTGACTTTTCCCTCTGCCCCAGCTTCAGGTGAGGTCTTGGTCCCTGCCCATTTGTGATATCAGAGTGTAGCTTCGAGGACACAAAAGGCAGTGTAAACTCTGATTCCCCAGGATTAAAACCAAAATCAGAAAGAGGTGAATCAGTAGGTACTAGATTTTCAAACATACCAATGCTGGAATTAGCAGCTGATTTGATATGCAATAAAATTATTTTTGAGGGGGCTAAAAGATACTTCTGCTAATATAATTTTAACCCTTTCCGTAATATTCAGTCTATTTTCTCCACAGAAGAGAATGTAATACACAAGGAGGCTCCTTGTCTGTCACCTCTCTGGTGAGAGGGACAGAAGATGGAAGGTGACTATCACAAAAAGTGCATGATTATCAGAGAGCAATTAGCTTTCCAGAGGTTTCCAGTGACACAGCCACCCTGGGTGGGATATCAGTTGGCTTCTGTGCAGTAAGTAGGTCAGAGGCTATTTACAATGAGTTCAGCCCATTTTCAGATGCCATGGGGAGGTGGTTCTAGTCTTCTCCGGCCTTCCCCATCCCCAGAAACCTTCTAATAGAAAGTTACAACTCAGAAATGGGTTCCCAGGATGCCAGAGATGCTCTTAAAGAGCAGCAGCTGCATCTCAACAGCCAGAACCTTAGCTCCACACTAACAGCATAAATCGAAGGACACTGATAACACGCAATACCACCACCAAAGGGACATGTCGTCAAAGGCTGTTCAGAGTTACAGTAAAGTAACTCGTCATACTACATACTTCCCAGCTGGAGCCCTGATCTCTGAGAAGTCACCCACTCTAGCAGTCTTCTCAAAAACTGGTCTATCCACCCAGCCCCAAGAGCTCTGCATGTAACATAGACAACACCGCTCACTGATTTACATGAACCTGGATGGATTTCTCTTTAACATCAGGTTTCAGAGTAGCAGCCGTGTTAGTCTGTATCCGCAAAAAGAAGAACAGGAGTACTTGTGGCACCTTAGAGACTAACAAATTTATTAGAGCATAAGCTTTCGTGGAGAAGTGGGCTGTAGTCCACGAAAGCTTATGCTCTAATAAATTTGTTAGTCTCTAAGGTGCCACAAGTACTCCTGTTCTTCTTTAACATCAATTTTTAATCACAGATAGAAGATGCATCTTTGCCATTGGAGAGGAAGGGACAGGTCCTCAGCTCATAGTGCCACAGCTCTGAGCTGCCTTAGGCTCACAAAGAGAAATATTATACATGAACATTTACATATAAAAGGAGCATTAGTTTTTATGGAATAACTACAAAAGGAGAATACGAAAGACAGCTTTATATAATACAATTCCTCTTGCTTGTTTGTTATGGCTTCTTGGTCAGGTTGGGTTATCCACGTGCCAGACCTGTGTACACTAAATTGGTCTTCTGGGATTTTATTTCTCAAATACTCACCCTAATGAGATCTTTTAGCACCACTTCTTGGTAAAACAAACTGCTGCTGCAATAGATTCCTTCTAAGAGTGATATGAACACAGATGGCAGTCAGTAGAGGGGTGACTAATTACCCCACCCATCTGGGCAAGGGGAGAAGTTACTTCTAGCACAGCTTCATCCATTGCTTCCAGTAGTGGGGTTCATGCAGTGGAACCCCCAAATTACCCTGGTGCGGTAGTGTTCATTCCAAGTCATAAGAGTATCCTCCCCCTCCCTCAAATTGCAAGGCCTATGCCTAGACACAGACTGCATCATGAGAAGCTACTCACCACAGACTCCCATTACCCATGTGGTGAGCTCCTTTAAGAAGGAAGTGAAGACTCTGCTATGGTCACCTGCAGAAATAGGGTAACAGGCCATCTGCATAGGTTTCTTAGGGTGCGTCTACACTGCAGCTGTGAAGTGTGATCCCCAGCCCAGGCAGACATTTGCGCTTGCTCAGCTCAAGCACGTGTGCTAAAAATAGCAGTGTGAACACGGTGGGAGAGGTGGTGGCTCAGGCTAGCCACTCAAGTCCAAGCCTACCCGAGCCCGCAGGTCTGAACATGGGTAGATACCCTGACCTGCTGCCTATGTCACAACAACCACACTGTTATTATCAGTGCACTAGATTGAACTGAGCTACCCCAAGTCTGTCTACGTGTGCTGGAAATCACCTCCCAGCTGCAGTGTAGAAATACCCTCGGGGCTTCTTTGTGGGCCCTCCATGTTGGAAGGATTAGGGGCATCTGCTACTTCTACACAATGCAATCCTGGCAAAGGTCAAAACTGGGCTTTTCTTTGCTGCTAAGAGGCAGATGCCCAAATGCCAGTGACTTTCAGTAGGATTTGGGTGCCTACCTCCCTGAGGGTTCTTTGAAAAACCAGCCTAGTATTCTAAAGCCGAGTTTGCTGTCATCTTCTATTCAAGCAGTTTTGTGGGGTTATGTTTCCACCCTAGCAGTCTGGAGGGAGGATTCTGTAGATGCTATTTGAGGAGTGGGGCAGGGCTCAAGTCTAGCATGTGGGAGAGGTGGGGGAAGGCAAGAAAACCAGAATGTGTCTGGATGTGTTTTGCAGACAGACTTAAATGAAGAGATTTGCTTTAATGTGAAAGTCTCCCACTCTTGCCAACCCAGAGCTCAAGGGACAGGTGATATCTTAATTACATGAAAGCTACTGCTAAGAACATCCTGTACACAAGCTGGAAGAATGAGGCAGAGGGGAGAACATATTTAAGAGATCCCCCCCCCCCCCCCCAAAGTACCTAATGCATTTTCTGAATGAATCCTTTGCCCAAGGAAGTTGATAAGATGCCATTAAGCATCAAAAGTGATATGACATTTGCTTTTCAATATCCTACAGATAGATGGACACCTGCCAGTTCTTGTAGAAAGCAAGGTACAATCACGCAAGGTTCTTTTCAGCCAACAGCCATTGGTGCAGGTGGATGATATAATCTGTTACAAGCTCAATTAATAGACACATGGATAGGAATTACCACTAGTTTCTTTCAGTCTGGAAAGAATTTGCTTTGAGAAACAGACATGAGAGCTCTGTATGGAAAGTTAAAGGCACTGTAGAGATTTTACAGTGCCAGCTACTGAGAGATGATCCATCCACACCAGAGCAGTTAATGAAGTAATTGTCTACAGATCATGGACCTGAGCTTGTTCTCCAGGGCCTGTGCTCAGCAGCATTGCCATGGGTGCATCAGCAAACTTAACTATCACTCTCAGCAATATGCAAATAGGGACAGCCAGGCTACAGTGGAACCAGAGCTGCCACAAGTAACCCTCTCAGCTTGCTTAGGCTCCCTTTGCAGCTTAGTTACTTTGGTAAAAATGTCAATATTCCATCCTGGCATAGGAAACCTTCCAGAACCGTGCCTGGAACGGGCAATTAGCTTCTCAGACCAGTTTTGTTATAAGCCATCTGGGATGGAAACTCCTGCTGACTGATCTTAAGGGGGCACTGAAATGAACTATTTTTTACTAGCTGAGCCAGTTGCTAATACTGACATTTAAGAACCCCAACGGTGCAACTGTGGGGGTGGACACGTGCCCCACGGCTAGTGCACGCTATCACTTGGAAGCTAAAAGGGGCTTAGTTCAGTCAATTTAAATCTGGAAACTGACTCTTCAAGCAGGTGCAAACTTCATTCACTTACCTCCCATGTGCTGCTGCCATGCGCAGAACAGAGTACTGCAAAGTTCACAGCATGTCAGACGGTATGGGCTGTCAGTCAATTGCAGCTATACTCACAGGCACAGGGAGGCCTTTTCAAGGTGAGCAGCAAAACAAGCTGGAACCAAAGCTGCTTAAGATTCTAACAGAATATTTGTTCAGATTTAACACTGACAAATGTATATTTTTCACACAGAATAGAAGAGTCTGCTCCTACAGCTATTACTCAGCAAGGTCAGAGCCCAGGATGCTGGATTAGCCACATGACAGCTGCCCTCTCCAAACACATTCAACGCACTGCAAGGATGCACAGGGCAAGGACAATGCTACCTTGTTCCATTATGAGTGCTTGTGGTGTTACCAACTCTTGCAGGAGTAAGTGATGCTGCTCTTCACCAACAAGCGAAAGATTCTGATTACAAACAGACAGTTTGATGTATATCTATCATTTTAAAAGGGTGCATCCATGAACTGTTACTGACCTGGGTTCTTACGGAAGGGCTTCCGACAATGGTATCACAAGTAGCTGTTCATCTTCCAGGCTAAGCTTTGCCAGTGGGTTCTTGAGAGGCAGTGCCCTGCCAAAGTCACACAACTGTCTGACAGTCCCTTTAGATGTGGCCTCATCTGAGACAGTGGATTCTGAGGAGATCTTGCCCAGCCTAGTTAAGAGTTGGGCCACTGATTTTCACTGCATATTTAGATCTTCCTTTATAAAAGAAATGCACCTTTAAAAAGGTAATAATCAAGGTTCTCTATTTTAATGCAACTGATGTCACTATATACCTGGTGAGGAAACAGTGCTCTCTTTTCCCTCCATCTGGCTGTAGAACTCCCCCTCACTAGTAATCACTCTGCTGAAGTATTCAGAGGAATCTCTCTAACATGTGCTCACATTGATCCTCTGTTGAGATGCACAGACTAAGCCAGGAAAGGACAAGTCTCAAAGCTGGACTGCTAACTTCAGGTGTCAGGCAATAGGAAATCACTTCCAGTCACCAAGCGTGTCTGTGGAGAAGTGCTGCCAGAACTCTCAAGCAAGAAGAAAGGACTGTCACACCTGTCCCACTTGCACCACAAGGCATTACTGGCAAAGCATAGCTGTATTTTACACTGAGAGAGCACTAGTCTCTCCAGTCAATAGGCAGATTCAGATGCTATAGAAACAGCACCCCCTAGAGCCTGTCTGGGGAAATAGTACATTCCCAGACACAAGACAGAACTGATAGATGTGATCATTTTCTGTTTCTGTAGGTACTCACCCACCCTTATCCGCTTCTCTTTGGAGAAGGCATTGAGTTTCTGCATCCAATTGCTAATTTCCTGCCTAGCCAGTTATCATTCCCGGTGCAAAGTCTCATGTCAGCTTCCAGGAACCATGAAGAAGGGGAAGAGTTTGTGCCCTGCAAATAGCCTGCTGGCTTTTAGCTGCCTGAGCCATGAATCATAATATTACAATTGGAAGTCACGATTCTGATATGTAATAGAAATGTAAACAGAAAGTCAGCCCTTTGAATGAAGTGCTTTCCCAGACTGGATGCTTCCTACAGAGGGGCAGACTCTGCAAGCAGATGAAGAACACAAGCTTTCAGATGTGGGGAAAGACAACTATTAGTCTTTGTTCCTTTCAGAAGCTTTGCTGACTTGCTCAGGAAAGGGTGCTGAAAATGGATACATGGATCTGCCTGATGGATGGACCCATATGCAAAGTCCACTTATAGAAAGCCATTGATTTCATAAACCAATATTCTGTGTCAAATATTTTATAAACCAATATTCTGCTCCTGCAAGTGGCAAACTGATGTCATTGGCACGAGCCAGGCACTGTACAAGCCACACACAGCTCTGCCAATATACCTGCATCCTGATGAGCAGAATGCTGCTGTTCAGTCCTGGCCTCAGAGACTGATTGCATATGGATACACGTCCACTCAGGACTAGAATGAGATATCCACATTTCCACTTGTTACCTAAATCAGGGTTTGAACCCAGTTTGCCAGAGGTAAAAGGAATTAACCACCTAGTCCTTTACATGTTGCATATAAGGAGCAACAGTAAACAACTAAGCCCTGCATTTAGTGTGCTCCTTAATAGCTAAGCTAGAAGGAGCCTAGTGGAATTTTTGTGCTAGCTTGGCTTTTGCATTAGTATTTGTCTTGAGAATTTTGAGATGTCTGACAGGCTCATTGTTTTGATGACGGTTATAGCCTCAGACATTCATAGTGTCCTTGAAGCCCCACACCTCCATGGCAGAGATCTGGAAGTTTTCAGAGCACAGTGGCTGATTATTGAAAGTATTGCAGTGGCTGGTTCTCCCATGGTTCAGGTCTGCATCAAGGTAGAGGGCCTGCCCATCACCACCTCCTACAGAGAGAGGAAGAATGTTACGTTATTTTTGCATTTCTCAGGATGTGAAACTTACAGCTACACAGAGAAGGGGTTTGATGGCCTTTATCTCCAGGGACAGCTGGAATATAGGAAGACCCACCACAATGTTCAACTGCTCTTTTAGCACAAAGGACACCCGTTTCTATGCATGGATTCTAATGAAACTAGCAGAACTGCAAGTGACCATTTTGGCAAATTCATGGAAGATAACCCAGGCAGACTGGCTCCACACCTGCTTGCCTTCCTGCAGCTCCCATTGGCTGGGAACAGTGAACCGCGGACACAGGGAGCTGAGGGGCTCCATGCCTGCAGACGCTCCAGGTAAACAAAACATCCCGACCCGCCAGTGGCTTACCCTGATAGGCAAGGAGCCAAAGTTTGCTGACCCATTTATTGATGTCAATACTGCAGCCTTTTAAAGTTGCAAAGGCTTTGTTTAGTGGACTAGATTGGCTTGAAAGGAATACTAAAAGAGCAGTGCTGCAGATCTGCATGACATTTGATCCATGCATTTCACAAAATGTTATGTCTTACAAGCCAATCAGAAAAATACAATGAACTATAGTACTATAGCACTGGTGTCAGTCGCTACCGTGTAATTTGATCTCTTCACGCATTTCTACCCATGGACCTCATAAGTCCGAGCCAATATGAAAATATAATATGCAGAATCGATGGACTCTCTAATAAAATTGAAATAGCCTTTTATCCCGACAGACATGACAATCTACAGGGCTGCTTTGAAATAAACAAAGAACAATAATAATTTGACAGTGATAAAGCAGGTGACATTCCTATATAAAGTCCTACAAAATCTATAAGTACAATAATAATAATAGTAATCTATTTTCATACTAGTATTTAAAATGAACAATGGTGAAATCAAAAGAAAAAGGTCTGATTATCACGCAGCGTTCAAACGAAGTTGTTGAATATGCAGAAGCAAACAATAATTGTGGCGCTGCTTGTGAATTCTGTATCAATGAGAAGCAAGTAAGAGAATGGCGAAAAAATAAAACACTAAAAGACATGCCAAGAAGCAAGAAAAAAAATGTCCAACGAGGTGTGCTTCATTTCCTGAGCTGGAGAAAGATCTCAATAATTGGGTTGTTGAATGTCGACAAAATGGGTACATTGTCACTAGAACTAGAATTTGTTTGTGTGCTCTGCAAATGTCGAAAGTGGTGCCACTTCCCGCAGCTCCCATTGGCTGGGAACGGCAAACTGCGGCCACTGGGAGCTGAGGGGCTCCGTGCCTGTGAACGCTCCAGGTAAACAAAATGTCCAGGCCTGCTAGTGGCTTACCCTGATAGGCCGGGAGCCAAAGTTTGCCAACCCCTGAAATATAGCGTCGGCTTATGAAAGGGTCATACGATTTTTGCTATTTTTACCTATCCATCTTGGGGGGTCGGCTTATAAACGAATGGGCTAATGAACGAGTATATACGGTAAATAGAACATGTGACAAATCAAGATAGAAACACTCAGACAACTTAATGAGCAATATCAAACTGGGGAGAGAGACAAAGCAGGGTACTAAAAGGGACTGGTACAATCTTCTAGATCATTATAAAGATATTCCAAAGTGTACTGCATGTTGATCAGATCTGCGAGAGACCAGACTGACAGAATTTTGCACAGATCTTAGAGGGACAAGAAATTCAGTTCAATTAATTTAGATCAATGAAAGACATATTTGTTGGGAGGGAGATGACAAAGACTCCCAGCTAAAACAAAATGAAGGGTATTGTCTGAAGAGCAGTTACACAAGAAAAACAGTTAGATAAGGCACAACATACTGGAGGGGTCAGTGCAGTGAAAATCCTGTTCTGTGTCAGAGACTGGACAAGGCAGTAATTCCCACATACAGCTCTGACGCACTAAGATGGATGTGACTAGTACTGCCTCCCTTAATAAGAGAGCTTTGTGATGAGCCACGATACACCATCACTGGTCTCCAATTGTCATGTGCTCTCTAGCTTTCAACTGAGCTTGTGTTGTGAGCTGGTTGGGTTTGGAGCAGGCCAACCCACTGTGGACTACAGTGCATATTACTAAATAGGAATCAGTAGGCACTAAATGTTACAGCTGAAGTCTTGATGTGGTAACCATCGGACTAGATGCTCTCAAAAGCAGGTCTCTTCCAACCCTGTTATCAGATTTTAGTAGACGCGCTTTAAAACTGCGGCTGTCAGAAAAACTGTTTTGGGGAAAACTTCTCAGTACATAACTGTTGTCAGCATTTCCAATCATAACTGACTACTTTATTAGCTAATAGGCTTTTGCCACAGTCAGCAGCACTGTAGACCCACTATAGTTGCAGCAGAGCAAGCTGCTGTATTCTAGTTCACCTTGTGCTTCAACACCACTTCATTGCCAGCTTAGTCCTTATTCCAGAATTATTTGCAATCATGTGTGCAGAAGAACATAGGTGGAGCTGTGCCTGCAGCATCTAGTTCTTACACTGTTTTCTCTTTAGAAGTGTGATATTCAAGTTTTGATACAAAATTTGGCAGAGCAGGATGTTTTCATAGTCACTTTTCTCACTCTAGCTACAGTAAGAATGGCATAGATGCTACAAGCAGCTTGACTGATTTTTTGCTGTGATAGGCAGGAAGAGCTGACAGAATAATTGCATGGATCCTGCACAGACTTACCTATGATGATGCACTCGTTGCTGCCAGCCATGAACATGGAAGCAGTTTTTGAAGGCAAGTTGAAGTGACGAGCAGCTAGGAAGGGAGAAAGACGATCCGAGGAGTCCGAGGGGATACTGCTGGAGGACAGGACAGTGGAAACCTGCGTGGACTTAGCCCCTGGCTCAGAAGTAGTCATGGCCAGTTCAGGGTGCTTGATTATCACCCACACATAGCGTTCCACTTCTGGCTGCAGCTAGGTGAGAGAAAAAGAGAAGACAGCCAGGAATCAGTTGGTGAGCATCCATTCCACTAAGGATTCTGAATACAAAGCAGCCCTGGAGCTGCTCAGACACTGCCAGTATCACTGGTGAGTGATTCAGATTAACCCTTTGGCATAATGGACAGGAATGGTGCCAGAAAGACCTCTGCCATGTAGAGGATTGAGAATAAGACTTGGTAATACGTGGTGGTTTCTGAATTACCTTACTACATATGGCATGCATCCACGCCCAGGTCTTGTGAGAATCATTCTGTACTCAGGAAAAAGGCCCTCCCCATAAAGTTGAATAGGAAATCTCCTACCACATCCTTTCATAAGGGATTCCATAGACTTTAAGGCCAGAAGGGCATGGGCTGGATCACAAGCTTGTCAGCCCATATATTCCACTCTAAGTGGAAAAGGGATGTTACTGATTAGCTATTAAAATCCAGTCATCTCCATTCAGTATTGAGGCAGAGCTGCGATTACTACTTACCCTGAATACAAAGCATTCTCCTGTCCCAAAGAAACTCAGTTTATTCCCTCCTCGCCTGCGCTCGCTCCAGTCAGTTGACAAATAAGCGCCACAGACCTAGAGCAAAGGGCAAGGTCAGGAGGCTTTTCACCAGTTACTACTAATAAGAAACAAGGTATTTTAAATTCACTGATACCAAAAGGTTTTGGAGCCCACAACTCAAGGTCTAATGTAGTTTAACGTTGAAAGTCTCAAGATCAGTGGATTAAGAGGACACAAGTAATTTAGACCTAAAGCTAGATCTAGATTCTGATCAGCTGGGGAATGGCCTGCAGATTCTAAATTTTAAAAATTATTTTACATCCACCAGTTCTGAGAGAAAGGATGATCCAGTGGATAGGCTGCTAGCCTTGGACTCTGGAGAACAAGGGTCAATTCCCTGCTCTGCCACAGACTTCCTGTGTGACCATGGGTGAGTCATTTAGCCTCTCTGTGCCCCAGTTCCCCATCTGTACAATGGAGATAATAGCCCTGCCTAGCACCAAAGGGGGGTTGTGAGGTGCTCAGATATTATAGCGATGGCGGGGGACGGGGGGCATGTAAGTACCACAGAAAGAAGCATAATAGACAGACCTAGTTGCACAGAAATAAAATTGTGGAAGCCAAATAGCCACTTCCTTGTTTTGGTACCAAAAGCATCAACACTCGTATCAGAGCACGAGACTTGGCTGTGCAGCAGCTGCGAACAGGCAATAATTCCAGAGAACTACAAGCATGTCTGCTGCCTTCAACAATCTCGTCCACAGTAGCAAGTGCAGATGAATTGGTGCTGAGCCCAGTTTAACTGCTAGGATAGCCCAGGACATACACCACTCTAGACTTTGTCAGACAGCCTGGTTTCACACATTCAGCACAACTCGCGCTAGGTTAGGCATGCAGTTAAATCTCCTTCAGCACCCAGTGGCGCTGGGACCCTTTTAATAGTGGGGGTGCTGAAAGCCAGCCCCCTTATCCCTGTCCACACACCCCGATCTGGGGCCGGGAGCAGTACTATGTTTCCAGGAGGGGGAGACCTGGACAGGGGTAAGGGGGCAAAGGCTGGGGCCAGCAGTCAGGACCCTGGGAGCAGGGCCTGGGAGCGGAGTCGCAGGCACAGGGCCCCAGGTATGGGGCCCTGGCACGGAGTCCCAGGCACAGGGCCAGTGACTGGGATCCTGCAGCACCCCCCACACCTCTAGTTCCTGTGCCTATGTCAGCACCAGCAGAACTTCTCCCACTGCTGACACCCATTAGCAATGAGTAGCTTTGCTAGCATAGAAAAGGCTAATGAATCTTACACAGAAGGTAACAAAAAGGTGGCCTAATACTGGAATTTGCTCCATTAGAAGCAAGAAAAAAAACCAACACAATATCTGAAGGGAAGTGGGGAAATTAGTAAATTATTTTTTCTAGCTTCTAAGATGCAATTATAAACATGGAAAGTACAAAACAGAAAATAGACAGTGTCCTTTTACACTATTCACATTTCTCCCCTTCCTTCCTCTTCTTCCTTATTTTCTAAGGGGTCACATAACAGATCACTATTTGCTCTCTTCATGCAGAGGTCAGCAGCACCTGCACAGCTAGAGCTAATAGCACTCTATAGGCCAAGAGGCAAATTAAATTTATGATGGCAGATGCACTCTTTCCCCTTCCTCTGGATATCATGGGCACCACACCAGCCACTTACCTAGCCACTGTGGCATGAGGATTAGAAACAATGGGACAAATTCTGCTTTAATTTACTTGCATGTAAACCCAATGAAACTGACCCCTGCAGACTGCAATGGCACTATATGTGAGCAACAAAGCACAATGAGGCCTCCACTGCTGCAGGAGTTTGGTGTAGCCATCCAGCAAGGATAAAACCAGAGAGAAATCCACAGGCTGCAGCAGAAGCTCAATATTGTAATGGAATTTTAAAAGCCACACAGTATTTAGCAGCAGGCCCTCACTCTCTGCCACCAGAGGACCTCTACTCATGTGCAGTGGCTCATCTCAGAGCTCCATGAAATTTCACTGCTATTGTGCATTTGGTTTTATCACAACCATAAGATCAGAACTCTAATTTTTTTTTTTGGTGTAATAGGAAACCCAGTACTGCTTTCCCTTTTGAGCACTACTACTGTACCAGGTTATCCTTGAGCAAAAGGAAAATGCCTTCTCTGGATCACAAAAGTCCAGTTCAGCACAATCCCACAGGCTCTCACTTCAGTCCTCATCCTAACAGGGCACGTACATAATAAAATGGATGTCAGGGATCTCATGGAAGTTACTGCAATCTGGTACCATTGCCACCATCACATATGGACTACAACAAAGGGGATGCCAGACCTGGACCCAGGTTAAAATATTTAATCTGGTATAAAATTTACTGGAGGTCCCCCATGGCTAGTGAACACCACAGGGAGTACCTAAGTCAAAAGCATGTGGCCATAAGAAATGAATTTCTACACCATCTCCTTCTTCCTTGTATAATAAGCTGTGTAGGATAGGATGGGTTTTAGGCAACCAGATGGTATGTGGCATCACCATTTCCTCAGTTACCTTTTACCCTACTTACCTCTTTGGCTGTTGTCTTGATCATGAGGAGAGTTGGTTCATGTCCTTCGCTGTGAGAATAGAACCTGGTATGTGAAGAGATGGCTCCTTAAGCAAACATCGCACTGCTTACATTAACTGTTGTATGTGATCTGCAGTGCCCGAACTACCTCTCCAGCCTAAGATTTGTTTGCTGGCATGAGGTACAATGATTGCTCGGGGCTGACTGTACCATTGCCAGCGTCTCCAACAATATAAGGCAGAGGATAGCAGCAAGCTCTGAAAAAGACTAGGGGCCTGATTCTCCATTGACTTGCACCTTGCAGAGACACCTGAGCACAGTAGGGGGGGAAGACATGACCGAATCGGAACAGCATCATTTTACAATCACTTTGCATGGGGTAAATGACTATGCAAGGTACCAGACAGCAGAGAATCAGGCCCTGTGTGTTGGTGTCATGGTGCATGAAGAGCTTTCTGCCTCTACAGGCAAATGCTGAGGCTCATTCCTCTCACTGATGTGTGTCACTCTCACAGGCTCTCTGTGCTGGGACAGAAGACGAAGGAATCCACTTATCTGTTTCTTTCTCTTGGTAATTCACTTTTGGTAGCTTCACCTCCCATCCCGTTTATTTGTCATTTTTGTGAACACAGGATCAGGTCAAGGATAATGCCTTTCATCTGATGCCAAGTTATTGCTATAACAAATTCACTTGTCTTGGGAACAGAGCAAGACTGACATATTTTGACTGTTAATTTTTAGGCTGTACCATTTTAACACATTTCAGGGATAAAAGCAACTTCACAGGAGACAACTGGGGAAGTGGATTTTGCTAGGCTATTTTTATTTTCAGGAATTTTTTTTAAACCACATACCTGGATTTTTAAAATCCATGACAGCTCTCCCCCAAACTAAACTCCTGTTGTTACACTCTTCCTGCCAGTCCCATCCTGCATATTTTAAGTCCCTCTTTCCTTTTGCAGCTTATCCTTTCCCTTCCTCTTCCCAAGGGTAGAGTAAGCAACCTCTGCTTATTGTTATCATGTGAAACGTGAAGCTGTCAGAGCGCCAGTGTGCATTGCTCCGAAGGGACTGGCAGGTTGGGGCTCATCTCCTGGGTTAAGACAAGTCTTAGGCCTGATCTACACGACAGCGTTAGGTCGACATAAGGCCACTTATCCCGACCTAATTATGTTAGTGTACACACTACAGCCTTGCTCCTGCCGATGTGCCATACTACACCGACATAACTCCACTTCCACGAGAGGAGTAGGGCTTATGCTGGTGTAGTTAGGGTGACGTGCGTTACTTACATCTATTGGCTGTCATTCTTGTCATGCAATTGATAAGAAAGCTGGCTCCCGGCTCCCCAGCTGGGCTGCATCCTGGTCTCAGCTCCAAGCTGGGCTGCTGCTCAGGCTCCTGGCTCCCCACTTTCAGCTGGGTTGCTACCTGGGCTCTTGGCTCCCTACCAGACTCCAGGTGCGGATTTCCCTGCTCCAGCTGCCCCTCTGAGGCTCTCTACTCCCTGCCAGGAATGAGGCTGGCCCCTTGGGCTCTCAGCTCCCTGCTCCCCACTGGGAGCACAGCTGTGCCCGGTGGGGAGCTTCAGCAATGTAAGAGCTTTGTGAGTGACTGGTCATCATCAACCCAGCCAGTTACAGCAGTTACATTTTCACGCTTAGCATGATTTAAATATTTTCATTCGAGACACGGATAATGAGTGGAGAGTAGGGCTTATACAATTTGCAGATGACACTTAATTGAGAGAGGTGGGAAAGTGGCAGATTAACTCATGATGCCCATGGAGCCTGTGCCCAGAGGCCACGGCCAATTTGGGGGCACCTGCAGGAGCACCATAACCTGTGTAGAAGTGTGTGGGGGGGGCCCCCCACCGGCACTAGAACTATGGTCCTGCCCCTTGCTCCTCCTCTTCCCCCTTGAGGCCGCGTTCCCTGGGTAGGCTGGAAGCCGAAGCTGGGCTGTGGTAAGAGCTGCCCAGGGAGCCTGGGCTGTTGCGGGGAGCCCCGGACCCTCCACCCTGGGTGGGGTGTCAGGGTGCCCGAGAGCAACCCCTGGCCTGTGTCCCTAATAAATCTTAATCCACCTCTGATTCATAAAAAGAAGAACAGGAGTACTTGTGGCACCTTAGAGACCAACAAATCTATTAGAGCATAAGCTTTCGTGGACTACAGCCCACTTCTTCGGATGCATCCGAAGAAGTGGGCTGTAGTCCACGAAAGCTTATGCTCTAATAGATTTGTTGGTCTCTAAGGTGCCACAAGTACTCCTGTTCTTCTTTTTGCGGATGCAGACTAACACGGCTGTTACTCTGAACCTCTGATTCATAGATTCTGGGACTGGAAGGGACCTCGAGAGGTCATCAAGTCCAGTCCCCTGCCCTCATGGCAGGACCAAATACTGTCTAGACCATCCCTGATAGACATTTATTTAACCTACTCTTAAATATCTCCAGAGATGGAGATTCCACAACCTCCCTAGGCAATTTATTCCAATGTTTAACCACCCTGACAGTTAGGAACTTTTTCCTAATGTCCAACCTAAACCTCTCTTGTTGCAGTTTAAGCCCATTACTTCTTGTTCTATCCTTAGAGACTAAGGTGAACAAGTTTTCTCCCTCCTCCTCATGACACCCTTTTAGATACCAGAAAACTGCTATCATGTCCCCTCTCAGTCTTCTCTTTCCAAACTAAACAAACCCAATTCTTTCAGCCTTCCTTCATAGGTCATGTTCTCAAGACCTTTAATCATTCTTGTTGCTCTTCTCTGGACCCTCTCCAATTTCTCCACCTCTTTCTTGAAATGCGGTGCCCAGAACTGGACACAATACTCCAGTTGAGGCCTAACCAGCGCAGAGTAGAGCAGAAGAATGACTTCTCGTGTCTTGCTCACAACACACCTGTTAATACATCCCAGAATCATGTTTGCTTTTTTTGCAACAGCATCACACTGTTGACTCATATTTAGCTTGTGGTCCACTATAACCCCTAGATCCCTTTCTGCCGTACACCTTCCTAGACAGTATCTTCCCATTCTGTATGTGTGAAACTGATTTTTCCTTCCTAAGTGGAGCACTTTGCATTGGTCTTTGTTAAACTTCATCCTGTTTACCTCAGACCATTTCTCCAATTTGTCCAGATCATTTTGAATTATGACCCTGTCCTCCAAAGCAGATGCAATCCCTCCCAGTTTGGTATCATCTGCAAACTTAATAAGTTTACTTTCTCTGGGTGGGAAGCATGTTGGAGAATAGGATTGGCATTCAAAACAACCTTGAGAAACTGGATATTTGGTCTGAAATAATAGAACTGGAAGGGACCTCAAGAGGTCATCTTGTCCAGTCCCCTGCACTCAAGGCAGGACTAAGTATTATCAACAAGATGAAATTCAATAACGA
This sequence comes from Malaclemys terrapin pileata, assembly GCF_027887155.1. NCBI lineage: Eukaryota > Metazoa > Chordata > Testudines > Emydidae > Malaclemys > Malaclemys terrapin. The sequence goes on from NC_071514.1 coordinate 49,580,062, forward strand.
GAAATACTACACTTAGGAAGGAAAAAAAAAAATCAAATGTACAACTACAAAATGGGGAATGATTGGCTAGGAGATAGTATTGCTAAAAAGAATCTGGGGGTTATAGTTGATCACAAACTGAATACGAGCCGGCAATGTGATACAGGTGGGAAAACAGCGAATATTATTCTGGGTTGTATTAACATGAGTGTTGTATATAAGATATTGGAGGTAATTGTCACACTCTACTTGGCAGGGATGAGGTCTCAGCTGGAGTGCTGTATCCAGTTCTGGGCACTACACTTTTGGAGAGATGTGGAAAAATTGGAGAGAGTCCACAGGAGAGCAACAAAACTAATAAAAGGCTTAGAAAACCTGACTCATGAGGAAAGGTTAAAAACCTGGGCATGTTTAGTCTTAAGAAGAGAAGATTGAGAGGGACTGATGATAGTCTTCACATATGTGAAGGGCTGTTCTAAAGAGGACAGTGATCAATTGTTCTCCATGTCCACTGAAGCTAGAACAGGAAGTAAATTGGCTTAATCTGAAGCAAGGGAGATTTAAATTAAATATTAGGAAAAATATCTAACTACAAGGATAGTTAAGCTCTGGAACAGGCCTCCAAGGCAGGATGTGGAATCCCTGTCATTGGCGGTTTTTAAGAACAGATTGGACAAACACCTGTCAGCGTTGGACTAGGTTTACTTGGTCCTGCCTCTGTGCAAGGGGCTGGACTCTATGAGATCTCGAGGTCCCTTCCAGCCTGATATTGCTATGATTCTATGAATTAACTACAATTCCTAAGATTAGCACTCAAACAGTGGTAATTCATGACTAGTACTCACACGGAGGGCTTGTCTTTACTACGGGGTTAAGTTGACATAGGTTATGCTACTCTAGCTATGTGAATAATGTAGCTGGAGTTGATGGAGCTTAGGTTGACTTACCACAGTGTCTTCATGGTGCTGAGGCGACAGGAGACGCTCTTCAGTCAACTTCCCTTACTCTTCTCAGACAGCTGAAGTACCAGGGTTGACCAAAGAGTGGTCTGCCATCGATTTAGTGGGTCTTCACTAGACCTGCTAAATCGATCCCAGCTACATTGATTGCAGCAGCGTTGATCTCCCCAGTAGTGGAGTCCAGCCTTAATTGGAGGCAGGACCTTAGCCTCTAATTTTAGAAGCTATCCTTGGGGTAACTGTAACTGAGATGGGGGAGGAGAGATTCAGACTTCCCTGGCATTTGCAATCTATCACTCCCATAATAGTCTTTGGAGGCACATTTTGGTGAGCCATGCTTTGGATGAGGATTTCTGTACCCAGTTAGCATTGGTTGGCTGTTCTTTTCTACGTGTACAACAGGGAAAGACGAGGTTACCTGTTTAGGCTGCAGCCATGCTCCAAGGTGGTGAAAAGCAATAGGGGCTGGCAAAGTGCAAAGCGCTCTGGGATCCAGGACCAGATGTCTCTCATCTCTTTCACGCTGACGATTTCGGACTTGAAGTTCTCAGCATGCACTGCCAAGTGCACGTTCTGTCTGTGAAACATGGGAGACACCGTTGAGAGAGAGAAGATAATCTGACAAGCAACACACAAAGGGGACAGCTGAACGTGAAAACATGCCTAGTAAGTACCCTACTCTCTGAAGCTCCTGGTCACGAAGTGAGGACAGTGTGGTTTGATGAAGGAAAGAAACACTGTTGCTGTTTGGTGGAATCCATGATGATTAGTAGATTTACTGGAGAGAACTTTGCAGCTCTTACTCAGCCATGCTATCAATGGCTGGTGCAGAGGAGCTAAATGTTTGAATGAACAGGGGAAATATCAGGACCTTAAAAAACAAATTCAGTTAGATCTGCCACTGAAGGATAGCCCCACTAGTACGAGCACTAGAGAGATACAACCCACAGGGGAGAAAATACAGCAGGTCCAGCCAGATATTCTGACACTTGTTTGTCTCTTGAGTCCTGTTTGTATTTGTGGAATTAGAGAATTCCTGCAAATATCCCAGTCACACAAGAGTTACATAGATCACAGAGTTGCCATCTCCCACAATTTTATCATGAGTCTCATGATATTTGGTGTTTTCTGAAAGCCCTGGCTTCTGAAGTCATAGGATTATTGAGAAGAGGAGGTTACTCACCTGTGCAGTAACTGATGTTCTTCGAGATGAGCGTCCCTGGGGGTGCTCCACTCCAGATGTTGGTACATCACTGCACCTTCATTCAGAAATTTTGACAGAAATACTCATACCGGTCGTGCACGTGCAGAGCCTGCCCCACGCACTGGGTGTGCCTTAATAATACGCGTGCACGACCAGTCTCCTCAATTCTTTCTCTACAACGGAGACTACCCCAACTCTGAAGTAGAGAGGAGGAGGGTGGGTAGTGGAGCACCCACAGGGACACTCATCTCGAAGAACGTCAGTTACTGCACAGGTGAGTAACCTACTCTTTGAGAAATGTCCCTGTGGGTGCTCCACTCCAGGTGACGGAAAAGCAGTGTATCTCAAGGAGGTAGGGAGTGCGGATCTGGTAGGAATGCGGTAGATAATACAGCTCTGCCCAATCGTGTATCAGTGAAAGGGCCTTGAGTAAGGGCATAACGCTTAACAAATGTGTGTTCGGAAGTCCAAGTGGTCGCTTTACAGATGTCAGGCAGAGCAACTCTGCATAGAAAAGCCACGGAGGTAGCTACAGATCTAGTGGAGTGAGTCCTGATGCAGGCTGGCGGAATTGTCTCCTTTAATTGATAGCACAGGCGGATATAAGTAGAGATCTAGTTGGGTGGAAATAGGTGTCCCCTTGGATCGTTCTGCAATGGAGACAAAGAGTCTGGAAGAGTTCCTAAAGCAGAGGTGGGCAAACTACGGGCCACATCCGACCTGCGGGACCTTTCTGTCCGGCCCCATAGCTCCTGGCCCGGGAGGCGAGCCCCCAGCCCCTCCCTTACTGTTCCCCTTCCCCCGCAGCCTCAGCTCACTGCGCCGCCAGTGCAATGCTCTGGCAGAGGGCTGTGATCTCCTGGGGCAGAGCAGCTGCAGAGCCAGGGCCTGACCCGGTGCTCTGTGCTGCGTGATGCGTGGCTGGTTGCAGACAGGTGGCGTGGCTGCCTGTCCTGGTGCAGCCGCGCCGCCAGCCACCGGTGCTCCAGGGAGCGTGGTAAGGGGGTGGAGGGGGGAGTGGCTAGAGGGCAGGGGAGTTTGCGGTGGTGGTGGTCAGGGGCACGGGGGTGGATAGGGGTCAGGGCAGTCAGAGGGTAGGGAACAGGGGGGTTGAATGGGGGCAGGGACCCCGGGGGGAGTGTCAGGAAGGAGAGGGGAGGTTGGATGGGGTGGCAGGGGGCAGTCAAGGGACAGGGAGGAGGGGGGTGGATGGGACAGGGGTCCTGGGGGGCTGTTAGGAATGTGAGGAGGGACTGGATGGAGCAGCAGGGGAGAGTCAGGGGTGGAGGTTCTGGGGGCGGTCAGGGGACAGGGAGAAGGGGGGTTGGATGGGGCGGCGGCGGGGGCAGTTAGGGGCAGGAGGTCTGGGCGCGGTAAGGGAGAAGGGGTGGCTGGATGGGGCAGGGGTCCTGGAGGGGCAGTCAGAAAGGAGGGGGGGGTTGGATGGGGTGGCAGGGGGGCAGTTAGGAGCAGGGGGTCCAGGAGCAGTCAGGGGACAGAGAGCAGGGGGACAGTTAGGAGCAGGAGGTCCAGGCGCAGTCAGGGGACAGAGAGCAGGGGGGATGGATGGGGCAGGGGTCCCGGGGGGCTGTCAGGGAACAGGGGGTTTGGATGGGGCAGGAGTCCCAGGGGGGCTATCAAGGAGCGAGAAGCGGGGAGGAGCCCAGATAAGGGGCGGGGGCCGGGCCACGCGTGGCTGTTTAGGGAGGCACAGTCTCCCCTAACTGGCCCTCCATACTATTTCGGAAACCCAATGCGGCCCTCAGGCCAAAAAGTTTGCCCACCTCTGTCCTAAAGGGTCTGGTTCTATCCAAATAAAAGGACAAAGGCTGCATACATCCAATGTATGCATTGTGGATTCAGAGGAGTTTGCATGCAGTTTAGGAAACAAGGTTGGCAGGTGTATAGGTTCTTTGATGTGGAATGACTAATGTACCTTTGGAAGAAATTTGGGGTGAAGTCAGAGGGTAACCTTGTCCTTAAAAAATATTGTGTCAGGTGGGTCTGCCATGAGAGCTACTATTTCTCTTGCACATCTGGTGGAGGTGATTGCCATTAAGAATGCTGTTTTCATAGTTTTCCCAGGGAAAAGAAGAGGACGAGAGCCATGACCCTTGGCGCATCACGACTGCTGTGGCAGTGGACCATGCCACAGTATTGGCCACATCAAGGGCAGCTTGAAGAGCAGTGCGGGAGAAGATTTGTCCCTCGGAAACTATGGCTGTAAATTGTTGTTTCTTTTCTTCTGGAATGTGATCAATAAAGTCCATGAATTTATTGTAATTTTTGTGGTCGTATTTTGCTAGAACGGCCGTATAATTAGTAATGTGAAATTGCAACATGGAAGAAGCGTATACCTTACGTCCGAGCAGATCTAGTCGTTTACTGTCCTTGGCGGAAGGGGTGGAGCGGGGAAACTGGTGTTTGTTCTTTTGGTTAACTGCGTCTACTACCAACGAGTTTGGCGCTAGGTGAGTAAAAAGGAACTCTAAGCCCTTGGAAGGAATAAAGTACTTCCAGTCCTCTTGCTTACAGGTAGGCAGGCTTGCAGCCGGAGTTTGCCAAATGGCCTTGGCAGGTTCTAAAAGGGCTGCGTTGATAGGTAATGCAATTCTAGAAAAAGAAGAGGGCTGCAGGATGTCGGTTAGCTCATGCTGCTGTTCAGGGACTTCCTTCAGGTTAATTTGTAGCTCGTTGGCAACTCTTTTAAACAGGTCTTGAAATTTTGAGAAGTCGTCCAAAGATGTCAGAGGAGGAGGAAGCAATGCTTCATCAGGTGGAACAACTGGTTCTACTGGGTTAGAGGCAGGCCGTGCTTGCTCTTGCAGTTGTGACATGGCTGCCTGGTGTCTGGAGTCAGTAGCAGAGTCGTCAGCTGGTGGTACCAAGCAGGTCTCACGCCTGGCTGCAGTGGTAAAATGAGTGTGGTCCTGAGTACAAGGAGCCCAATATTGCCACTGTGGTGGGAGGGAATGGGTGGTGCCATCCAGAGGTTCACGCACCATGGGGCAAGACCCTCGGAGTAGGACCTGGCAGCTTTTCTATGACCTCTCTGATGGCTGTGGATGGGAAATCTGATAAGGTGAAAATTCTCCCTGCAGCCCAGATTCCTCATCACTGGAGGAAAGCTGTGCAGACCTTGCCTGAGTGTCTGGAGAGAAGTAGGTGTAAACTAGGGGTGACTGCAAGATAGGTGACAACAAAAGGTCCCTTGAGTGTGTGAATTGCGGTGCTGCAGTGCGTCTATGAGGGGAGCGCTGAGCAAGAAGAATTTGTTGTGAGGCGGGATTCCTCTGCACTGGTGTCCTGAGTGTTCTGTCACTGCTGGCTAGCTCAAAGGCTGATGGTGCCAGGAGAGCGAGAGGAGCCTGTGGGGGGTCAGGCAGGCTAGTATGCGTCAGCACTGCTTCCATTGTGGTACTGAACGGTGCCGTGTGAGAGGTAGGCAACAAAGCCTGAAGCCTCGGCACTGGAGGTTAGTGTGACTGCTGCAGCCGCAGGTGGGTTTCACCCGGCGCATCAAAGGTACTCAACCTAGGGAGCGCGGGGAGGGAAGGAGTACCCGGAAACAGGGCCAGCTTTAGGAAGTGCAGGGCCCAATTCGAACAGTTTCAACGGGGCCCCAGCAGGGATGACTAAAAAAAAGCCACTTAAAAAGAACCCTTTCATTTCTTCCATGTATTATTTACTTTCTATGACTATATAAATAATAACAAAATTATATATTACATACATTGCATCATATATTAATTAGCTGATTTTCACTTTCATACTAGGAAAATAATTCATGTTTTGATAGTTGTACAACTGATTTTCTTCAATAATGTTTATTTTATTAAAATTTATAAAATATTTCCTTATTAATATAAAATTGTGCCCTCCTCCCCCCCCGCCCAGCACCTCCCGGCCCACGGAAACAAACCCTGCTTCCCCAGCGCCGTCCCGCCGAAACAGCTGTGGGTCAAAAAGGAAGGTTGGGGGGGTGGGGGGTGTGACATAGGGTGACCAGATCACAGCAGTAAAATGGGACCCGACCCCTCCCCGCTCGGCCCCACCATCACACCTCTCTTCACCCCCTAGGCCCCTGCTGGCTTGCTGTGTCCCTCCTAGTCAGTCCCCCACCCACCACTTGCCTCCTTTCACCTTCTCCCTCCCCTGCCAGAAACCCCCATGCCCGCCCCTAGAACCCCTGCTGGCTCACTGCTTGCCTCTTTGCCCACCCGCTCGCCGCTCGCCGCCCCCCCCCCCAAGTATAAAACCTCATTCAAAGACTCAGGGGTCACTATGTTACTGCACACAGCAGTCAATCAGTGCAGTTGAAGATAAATCTCTGCATTATGCATTTTTGTATAACTTTTATTTAATTTTGTATTGAACCTTGGTAATGTTATAGCTGGCCCCTAAGGTAGTATAATTAAGGTAAAAGAAAAATGTCTTTTTGCTAGAAGTAGAATAAGATCTTCCCCCCACTTTGTAATCAATTGATCTGTTGAATGAATGAGGTGTGAATGAGGAAGATGTGGAAGGCAGGCACTTCCAGACAGCTGCAACCCTTGGAAAGGGGCTGGGAGCCAGCCAAGGAGAGCTTTGCCCAGGGCTGAGTGGGACAGAGTTTGGGTGCAGGCTCCGGGCTGGGTGCAGGGTCTAGGACAGAGTTTGGGGGCCGGAGAGGGGGCGGTGGGTGCTGGGGGGGAGGGGACTGCCATCACATGTGGCTTCCTTCCTCCCCTGCTGCCCCTCACCATAGCCTCGGTGGGGGATGGGGCTGCCCCTTGCCTAGTGTTTGCAGGAGTGGTGGCTGGGGGGAAAACCAGTCAAACTCTGGTTTTACTCTTTCATTGATGGGTCACTTTAACCCCTTACAAGCCCCTTCCCGCCTCTCTCACCCCCATTTTCTACTGGGCTTGTTTGATCTTTTCGGTGGAGCCAGATGAAAACCACAAACCCCAGAGAGAGCAACAGGCTGGAAGACTAGACTGAACCCACCACCCACCCAGCCTAGTCCATCCCAGAGCCCAGGACTGAGGGCAAATGTCCCCGCACTCCCGGGCCACCTGTTTCCACTCCTGGCCTCTCCTAGCACCGCCAGAGATTCTGTGTGGCTGCATCAGGTGTGATTTCAACTGGACCCCCCCCCGCCCGCTAAATTCACCCCTGTTTTGCAACCACTCTGCACCAAGAGCACCTTCCTTCCCTGCCCTAGAGCTGCTGGATGGCTAGAAAGCTGAGCTGGGTGTTTGATCGATCCGGAATATTATTGTGCCCCTCCCCCCCAAAAAAACTTAATGTCCACACAGCTTTGGGGGGGGGGAATATTCCTCCCCCCCAAAGCTGGTCTATTTTATTGTTGCAGGGCAAATGAAGGAGCCAGAGTTTAATGGAAATATTCAGCCCCTACAGTGGTCTTGCAGCAGGTGAAGCAGAGTTGATGGAAAGGGAACTGGTTTGGATAGGAGCCCCCGTCCCCCTCCTTTGCAAAATAATTTGGGGAAGGGAATCAGATCATTCCGTGCCTCAGTTTCCCTTCTCTCGGGGGAGAAGGGAGAGATAAAAGTCTCAGCCTGCCGTGTTGCAGACCTTTCACGTTCTCCCCTCTTGATGTATTTGATTTCCTCCTCCAAACCTCCCTCTCTCTCTCACCTGGAATTCACAGCACTAAGTACCGTCTCGGGGCTTTCTTCCTGGGTTACATGATCCCGAGTTTAGTTTTGAAACAGACGCAGGCAGGCACAACTCACTCTCAAACAGCAACACCACCGAAAACCACAAAACCAACCCAATATTACACACCTGTGGGGAATCACAGGGTCAAACACTCACCACCGAAGACCCAGCAGCTGCTAAGGTGAGTGAGGTCCACTGCAGAGATTCCTGTCTCCCACCGGACCGGAAGTCCCCTAGGTGTCTCCTCCAGGTGAGTGCTGGGGGGAGGGGAGGGGAAGGCTGCAAAGCACATGTGCCTTCTTCCCCCCTGCCCCCTCCTGACCTGCAACAGCCGCTGCTGCCTCTGCCTCAGCCCCCTGCCGGCCAGCGTCTCTCGTTGCCTAGCAGCAACAGCTGCTGCTTCAGGGAGAGCCACGGAGCTTTGCTTCAGGCAGGGACACTGCCCGATCTGCGCGGGGCCCTCTTAGGGGCGGGGCCCAATTCAGGGGAATCGGTGGAATCGGCCTAAAGCCGGCCCTGCCCGGAAAAGTCTTATCCCTGCGAATACCCTTTGTGGATGAGAGAGACTGATTTTTTTTGAAGTTTTCTTTTGTCTCTTTGAAGCAAGGGGGCTGTGGTGTATAGCGGAGTCGGAGCCCAGGTCTGAGGCTGGTCCGAGAGATTTTTGCAGCAGGAGTAAGTTTTAACCGCCGCTCCCTGTTTTTGCGTACCCTGGATTTTACTTCAATGGGCACATTTTTGGAGGATGTGGGACTCCACATTTAGAGTGGCCATCTGAAAGAGGGATGGCATCATTACAGTTAGAGCAGCGCTTAAAACCTGGAGAGCCAGGCATGTCGGAAGCAGCTGCGCTGACAGGAAAAAAAAAAAGTGTTTTTTTTTTTTTTTTTGCTTTAAAGAGAAGGGATAAAATAAGAGGGGAAAGAGTTGAAGAAGGGAGAGAAAAAATTCTCTAACAAGTCTGCTGAGCTCCGTCTCAGGCCGGGGACGGTAGAGAAGGAACTGAGGAGATCAGTCGCGCACGCATACCATTAAGGCACACTCAGCGTGTGGGGCAGGCTCTGCGCATGCGCGACCGGTACGAGTACTGCGGTCAAAATCTCAGAGCGAAGGCAAAGGGATGCACCAACACCTGGAGTGGAGCACCCACAGGGACATCTCTTGAAGAAGAATCTATGCTTTTGTTAAAAAAAAAAAAAGTTTTGCATCCTCATGGTTGCAGAGAAAAGCTTGAAAACATGATCCAAGTACACCCTATAGGCTCAGAAACCAAAAGGCAAAGTAAAAGATCCCCAAATTTATTATTTTTTAAAATCACATGATTTTAAAATCCACTCATGATTTGTGAACCCTTGGGATTCGCAATACAAGGATCAATACATTTACCCAGGGCCGGCTTTAGGCCGATTCAGCCGATTCGGCTGAATTGGGCCCTGCGCCAAGAGGGCCCCGCGCTGCAGCTCTCCACCCCGCCCACTTCCCCCTCCTCCCCTGCCCTGCACGCCCCGCCCCCTCCCCTGCTTCCCGCGAATCAGAGATTCGCTGGAAGTCTGAGACTAAGCAGCAGGGGCGGGCCGGCCGGCAGCATGAGGTAAGCTGGGGTGGGGGCGGGAGAAGGGCTCCGGGGAGGCGCGGCCCGTTCCCGCAGGCCCCAGCACGGCCCCCGTGGCCCGGCTCCGGCCCGGTCCCCGCGGCTCGGGCCCCCCCATCCCCCCCCGCGGCTCGGCTCGGGTCCTGGGGGCGGGGCTTTCAGCAAGCCCCGCCCCCAGGAATCGGGCCCCGCTCTTGCTAAAGCCGGCCCTGCATTTACCCACCCTTTATTACCCTGGGTTAAAGAAGAAATCAATGTACTCAAACCCATGATAACAGAAGATTTAAAAAATGTTATTGCATCTGTATCTGATGGTGAAGCCAGTTATCAGTACAAGTACCACAGCCAAGTACATCTGATGGAAGAGACACAAGGGCTCAAACAAGGTGTTAAAGGATCAGATAGCAATCAGCTGGGCCAAGCTCTGGAGAATCAATTTTGCATTCCACGAGGGTAGCCTGAGTGTGGGAAAGGGTCCCAAGTGTTTGCTAGGTTTTACAGTATTTTTATTTCAGCAATTGTTGGTTTCTTTTCTTTCCCCCACAACTTCACAGAATGCAGAGAAGACCTCATAAATAATGCACTGAGTATTAGTGTAGCGAGGAGCTCCCTACAGTGTGAGAAATGCTACATCACTATGAAAATTTCTACTTGGGAGTCCTGAGTAGCCAGTCATGCATGTGCAGCATTCCTTACTAACGGCTTGCTAAAGAGAGAGATTGGGAGCTGCCCAACGTCACCAATCCTGGGTCACTTACTGTAGCAAGTGGGGCATCGCTAAACTGCCTTGCTGTCAGCATTCCTAATGGGGAGGCTGAACATGTATTGGTTTAAGCACAAGTCATTTTAGGAAGCTCACGAACCTTCCGATAGGAATGTTGAATGAGGCTTCCCACTTGCACTACAGCCCTGAATTCTCATCTAACCATCAAGGTACTTAGACAAACCCCATCAGGGTGGATTTGATTTACGTCAAATTGATTTAAATCATGATTTAAATCACTAGTCAGGAAAATTCTATTTAATCATGGATTTCTACATAAAAGTGCATTCTTGTTGGTTGTTATAACCTTAATACATATTCTTCACAACTCAGAGATAGATGTAGGTTTCATTTTTAAAAGGTACACACTATACATTTTTAAAGAGATCTATTTAGAAAACTTTTCAGATAAGTTTTACAGCTATATGAGAAAATGAATGATTGTTTGGTTATTTCATTTATCAAAGGTAATTGAAGCAGATATTTATGAAGTCATTGGGAGGTAAACTATCTCCAATTCAACAGGTTAATCATTAATATTTGGAGGATTTTCTTGCCATGCTGTATTAGGAGGAGAACATAACCAGACAGACATTTAAATTATTTTATTTAACTGAAACGGCAACATTATATATTCTGGATTTTTTTCTTCAACAGCAAACATGTAATATTTTAACAAAACAAGCATAAGAATTTCCAAATTTAAAAACATTCAAGTTTTTTAAAACCAGGTTTGGTTTTGTTAAAATTATTTAACTAAAATAGTTAAATTAAACATTTAAAAAACAAAACAAAATTAAATCAACTATGCCAACCAGGTCAACATGAAAAACTTAAAATATTGGCTTCTGTAGCTAACTCAGTTGTCTTCACCTTCATTTTCCTGTTTGTTCATAATCTGGAAAAGAAAAACAAGCTTTCCTGCTTTTTCAAGTTCCAAACGATTTCTCAATTTGGAATGAGTTAGTCCAAAAGATGAAAATATTCTTTCTACACTGGCTGAAGAAGCTACTGCTGTTAAAAGTGAGATTATCACTTCAACAGTCTCTGAATCCAAGTGTATAAGTGACATCCATCAGTTCACTGGTGTGACTCTCTTTAAAACATCAGCAGCAAACATATATTTCTTCAATGGTTCACCCTTACTCTGAAGTTTATTATAGTCGGCATTATGGAGGGATGATTGCTAGATATCCATGTCCTAGCCAACTCCTCTTCTTCAGTAGTTAAGGTTTGACCCTGGTACCAAGTACTGAGAATATTTGCAAAAAAAATTGAACTAGAGATAGTGCTTGTCCCATTCGTTTTTTTAATGCTTGTAATTTAACTCGGTCATTGCATATTTCTCTTTTTACATCTCGACTCAGTTCCTTCCAAATTTCAACAGCATCAGCAATAAAATAGCTATTTTCCTGCATTTTGTTCAAGGCTACAGAAATAGGCTTCAGGGTACACAGCATGTGTTCAACATTTCTCTTAAGCCCAATGTTGAGAACTTTGGCTGTGAAAGTGCCATCTATTTTTTCACGATTTTGTTCACAAACAGTCATCAGATTAGGCCAGTTCTTGATATAGTGCTCAAAACAGTCCACTACTGAGTTCCATTGCACGTCTTGTGGGAGAGTTAGCTTGGTTCCTCCCACTTTTTTCAGAGCAGCTGCTGCAAAGTGGTTGTTATGGAAGTATTTTGCAATTTCAGCCTTTATTTCTGGAACACTGAAGTCTTTGGCTAGGAGGTGAATCAAATGAGCACTGCAACTGTGTGTTATTAGCTTTGGACTCTCTTCACTCTCTTCTAAATAATTTCTTCTCATCTTGGATACACTTGCAAAATTGTCTGTGACCAAGCTGCGTACTAGACATTTGAATTTTTTTCCCCATAGTTTGTTATAGCTTTTACTGCTACTTCTGATAAGTATTCTGTTGTGTGTGCATTTCCTGATGTATCAATTGTTTCTGTAAGGAAGACATTCCCTTCTTCTGTTGTCACACAAGCACATACAACAGGATCATTGTGGACATTGGTCCACCCATCAAGACTCAGGTTAACGATTTTATCCTCTAGACCTTTTGCACACTGCTCAATTTCTCTTTCATAAACTTTATCCAGCAATTTGCCTGCGACATCTGCTCTGTTGGGTGGACTGTATTCTGGTCTTAATGACTGAACCATGTTAATGAAGTGTGGGTTCTCAAACATACAGAAAGGAAAGCTTGTTGCATAAACAAACCGGGCAATTTTTTCATCAATTCCCTCTTTTCGTAATCTGCTGGTTCTTATCACAAACTTATCTATGGTTGTTCCTGGATTTTGGAGATTTTTTTTTCTGTTTGCTACAGGTAATATACTGTGGCTACATGACAGACATGATGTGACAAACAATATCACTGGCAGATAACTCTGAAACTATAAAAAATTATGGTGATCTTGAAGGTGGATAGTCTTCAGAATCCTATATGTTGAGGATGGATTCTCCTAAACAAAATAAGTCAATGCAGTTATTTAATTTTATTACCATATTGCTCATTTAGTATTACTCATTGCCTTCACTGACACTCAGTACTACTCAGAACTACTTTAAAAGTGAAATTGTAAAAGGAAGATCTGCCTAGTTTATTTTTTTATCATAACTGAATCTAAAATGATAGTACCATAGAGTAACAACTGTATTTTTTGCTCAAACATGAGAATTCAAGAATAGTCCAGAAGGAAGGCAGGCAGTCCTTAAGAAAAGTATTAAATAAAAAAAAAGTTTACCAACCTGAAGATCCTGCAAGTTCAGACATGCTCCTTTCATCATCTTCAACGCAGCTTCCTCCTGAGAAGGAACACTTCTCATGATGTTGTTTCATTCGGCCAACCAGGCCTTGCATTTCTTTGTTGCACTATTTGCATTTTGCACGCATGCCTGTCTTAGCCAGAGATAGAGGAACTTCATTAAAATATTCCCAAACTGAGTCTCTTTTTTGGCCTGCTGTCATTATAGGTGTGACGGGTTGGATCACAGAAACCCCCTTGGGAACTGCCAACTGATGTGCCAAGACAACTTCTGCCCCTTTCCCTGCCAGCTTGGGACTCCAGCACCCCTTCTTGTGGAGCCAGACACGCCAGTCTGCTCCAACACAGACCCAGGGTCTGAACCACATGCCCCAAAGCTGCAGACTTAGCTGAAAACAACTTGAGAAGTGTTCCGGTCTTTAACACTCAGATGCCCAACTCCCCTCGTCACGGTCATAAATCTGTTTTACACTGTATAAAGCTTATACAGGGTAAACTCATAAATTGTTCGCTCTCTATAACACTGATAGAGAGATATGCACAGCTGTTCCCCCCCCCCCCCCCCCCGGTATTAATACATACTCTGAGTTAATTAATAAGTACAAAGTGATTTTATTAAATACAGAAATTAGGATTTAAGTGGTTCCAAGTAGTAACAGACAGAACAAAGTGAATTACCAAGCAAAATAAAATAAAACATGCAAGTCTGAGTCTAATACAGTAAGAAAAGTGAGTACAGATTAAAACCTCACCCTTAGAGGAATTCCAGTAAGCTTCCTTTTACAGACTAGTCTCCTTCTAGTCTGGTCCAGCAATCACTCACACCCTCTGTAGTTACTGTCCATTGTTCCCGTCTCTTTCAAGTATCCTAGGGGGTGGAGAGGCTCTCTCTTTAGCCAGCTGAAGACCAAATGGAAGGGTCTCCCAGGGATTTAAGTAGACTCTCTCTTGTTGGTGGAGACCCCCTCCTCTCTATGCAAAGTCCAGCTCCAAGATGGAGTTTTGGAGTCACATGGGCAAGTCACATGTCCTTGCATGACTCAGTTTTTACAGGCAGCAGTCATTGCTTACCTGCTACCTTGAACGTCCTGATGTAGGCTTCTTATGTGGATTGGAGCCTTCCAAGATTCATTGTCCTTTAAGTGCTTCTTGATTGGGCACTTAATTTGCACATTTCTTTCTCAAGAAGCTGACCAAATGCTTTACAAAGGCTACTTAAAAATCAAGCCAGTACACAGGCAATATTCATAACTTTGAATACAAAAATGATACATGCATACGAATAGGATTAATAGATTCAGTAGACCATAACCTTTACAGAGATATTTTAAATGGCATATGTAGCATAAAACATATTCTAGTTATGTCATATATACATTCATAAGAATATTTCCATAAAGCCTTATGGGGTGATCCATCACAATAGGTTTTCCCTTCTAGTGAGAGAATGGTATGGTAGATCTCAAATCAATGAAGGCTAGACTCAGAAAGACCTCAAGACTTCTGGAATATGTTGCTGAGACAGTTTCACTTTTGTTTCTACTGCCTGTCCCTCCCTTCTCACATTTATCTCCAGACTTCTTCTCCTTGTCCAGATCTATTCCGCCCCCAACAATCTTCTATTCATTGAACTTTTTGAAACATTGCACTTTTAGAGAGAGGTAAGGGATTGACTCTGTGTACACAAATTTGCAGACAGACAATAGAGTCGAGGTCTGTTATTTCTCACCTCTATATATTTATTTATTTATTTAAAAACATTTTTGCTGTTAACAAGCATGTTATCTCTGGAGACACAAATCCACGGTCTGAGAACTGCAAAACTAAGCATCTCTGATGGTATCTTTTAGACCAGTGGTTCTCAAACTAGGGCCGCTGCTTGTTCAGGGAAAGCCCCTGGCGGGTCGGGCTGGTTTGTTTATCTGCTGTGTCCGCAGGTTTGGCCAATTGCAGCTCCTACTGGCCACAGTTTGTTGTTCCAGGCCAATGGGGACTGCAGGAAGGGCGGCCAGCACATCCCTCGGCCCGCGCCGCTTCCCAGCCTCCCATCCACCCTCCTTCTTCCCAGGGGTAACACGGGAACCCTGCTTCCCACCAGGTTTAAACCCCTCTGTCTGTAGTTTGTTTGCAATAGATGCTTGAATTTGCTCAAATTGATCAACTAGAGTAGCCATCTCCTCCACAATTTTTACCTTTTTGTCCCATAAACAGTTTCACATAATCTCTACATATACTCAGGAAATGTTCCTGAGCAAAAAGATCACACATTCTTTCAAAGCTTGTAATACCTTTTCCCTTTACCCAGTTATCCATCAAATCTTTCATCTGGTTTACATGTGTCACATTACTCATCCCAACAACCCCCTTAAGGCTTCAAAATTTTACCCTATATGTTTCAGTGTAATCTGAAACTGTTTTAAAACCATTTCCTTGAATTTACCATAATCTGAAGCATCTAGAGATGCTGGCATCTTATTGAATATATCCAGAGCTCTCCCAGACAATTTTGCAACCAAAATGGGCATCTTTTGGTCCTCAGGAATCTCATGAAGTACACACAGCCTCTCGAAGGTGATGAAATATTCAACAACGTCCCATCTTGCTGTATATTCCTATTTGTGGATTTTTGGAGAGGTGGGACTCCCTAGTGTGCAGGGATTCTGCTTCTGCTTCTCTAGCAAGTCCAGTTGATGCATTCCTTCTCCTCCATGGCTAGTTTCTGGGCTTCAATTTCTTTGTCAGCCTCTATCTTTTTCAGTTCCAAGGCACTCTGGTGTGCAGCTTCTTGCCTGGCATTCTCTGCTTCTATGGCTCTTCGGTATGCAGCTTCTTGTGCATCAATTTCCACCTGTTTTAATTCCGTAAGTCTTTTGTGTTCTTTCCCCCTCTTCTGCCTGCAATCTGCACAGCTCCAGCTTCTTAGTAGTTTCACTTTCACTCATTTCCCTGCTTTTCTGACCCTACTTCCCTTTCCCGAAATAAGCAAACAGAAAATAAACTGGTAACCACTATGGCTGATCTCTAGCCACCACACTTAAATCTCACTTAAAATCACCACCCGTGTATGAAGTGCAAATCTCACTCAGGGCAACAAGCTGTGCATTTAATCCTGTACGACTACGCCACTGTGACAGGTTCCCCCTCGGCGTGCCACCTGGAACTGGGGTATCACTGAGCCCTCTGACCCACCAGCCTGGGCTCCCTCTTATACTGTGCTGCTGTGACAAGTTGCAAAGCTCTCCAGCCTGCACTTTCACCAGCATTCATACAGGCAGGGACACACCCAGCTGCAGTTACTCTCAGACTCTCTAACCACCAGCTTCCCAGCCTGGGACCCCAGAGCAGTACCGTCCTGCCCTGGTCAAATCTGGCCAATATATGGGTTTAATACCTGGTCCGTCTCTCCCTCAATGCGAAGAGAACAATGCACACTTGTGGTAACCAAGCAGAGATTTTCCTCAAGCACTCTAGTCAAAGCTCACTGGTGTAAATTAAAACAAGTGAATTAACTACAAAAGACAGATTTTAAGTGATTATAAGGGATAGAAGACAGATAAAAGCAGATTACCTAGCAAATAAACAAAACACGCAAACTTATATTAATATACTAAATAGATTGGATATGAATTAGCAGATTCTCACCCTGAGAAATGATATAAGCAGGCTGCAGATTCTTAAAGGACAGGCTGCACTTGCTTTACAGCTTGGAATCCCCAGGTGTTTCATACACAGGCTAGAAATCCCTTGAGCCTGGGTCAGGCACTTCTCCCAGTTCAGTCCTTGTTCCTCAGATGTTTCCAGGAGCCTTCTTGGGTGGGGAGTGAAGAACCCCTGATGATGTCACTCCCTGCCTTATATAGCTTTTGCATATGGCAGGAACCCTTTGTTCCAAAGCTTGGGTCCCAGACCAGTCTGTGGAAAAATACTGACATCCCAAAATGGAGTCCAGCACCATGTGGCCTGGTCACATGTCCTTGTAGAGTCATAGCAGCCATCACTCACAGGCTGTCTGTAGTGTTCTCAGGAAAGCTCACCAGGTGGGAGATAAGCTTCTCCTGAGGCCTATTGTTCTCCCTAATGGCCCATTGCCCTGAATGGGCCCTTCCCAACCAGCTATCTAGCCTGAACGCATCTTGTCTAGTGGGCGTTATCCAGGTGTAACTACATTTGTAATACAGATACATAGTCAATATTCATAAACTCAGATACAAAAATGACACATGCATAAAAATAGGATAATCATACTCAGCAAATCATAACTTTTCCAATGACATCTCCGATAACTCCTCATGCATAAAATGCATCATAATTATATCATAATCATATCACTATGAAGAAGATGGGGTGCAGTGTCTCACACACACACCACTTAAAGAAAAGACGGTTACTCACCTTTGTAACTGTTGTTCTTCGAGATATGTTGCTCATATCCATTCCAATTAGGTGTGTGCGCAGCGCGTGCACAGCCATCGGAGAACTTTTACCCTAGCAACACTCGGTGGGTCGGCCGTGGAGCCCCCTGGAGTGGCACCTTTATGGTGCTGGATATATACCCCGGTCGACTCAGCGCCCCCTCAGTTCCTTCTTGCTGGCTACTCAGACAGAGGGGAAGGAGGGTGGGTTTGGAATGGATACGAGCAACACATCTCGAAGAACAACAGTTACAAAGGTGAGTAGCTGTCTTTTCTTCTTTGAGTGCTTGCTCATATCGATTCCAATTAGGTGACTCCCAAGCCTTACCTAGGCTGTGGGGTTGGAGTGAAGTACCATGGATTGTAGTATCGCCCTACCAAATGCCGTATCATCTCTGGCCTAATAATGGCATAGTGTGAGGCGAACGTATGCACTGAAGACCAAGTAGCAGCTCTGCAGATCTATCTCCTGGATTGGCACCTGGGTCAGGAAAGCTGCTGATGAGGCTTGAGCCCTCATGGAGTGAGCGGTGAGATGGGGGGGTCGGGACCATGGCCAGATCATAGCAAGCACGAATACATGACGTAACCCAAGAAGAGATCCGCTGGGAGGAGACCGGAAGACCCTTCATTCGGGCTGCTACTGCGACGAAGAGCTGCGTTGTTTTCCAGAACGGTTTCGTATGTTCAATGTAGAAGGCAAGAGCCCTACGAACATCGAGGGAGTGAAGCTGCTGTTCCTGACTATTGGCATGAGGTTTTGGGAAGAAAACCGGAAGGAAGATGTCCTGATTGATATGAAAAGTTGACACCACCTTGGGAAGAAAGGCAGGGTGAGGTCGTAGCTGCACCTTATCCTTATGGAAGATCGTGTAAGGTGGTTCCGATTTAGTAAGAGCCTTGAGCTCAGAGACACGCCTCACTGAAGTGATAGCAACGAGGAAAGCTGTTTTCCAAGAGAGGTACAAAAGGGAACATGTGGCCATAAGTCTTGAGAGGACCAAGCTGAGGTCCCATGTGGGTACAGGCTGTCGTACCTGTGGATATAGAGGGTCCAGGCCCTTGAGGAACCTACCAACCATGGGGTTGGTGAAGACAGATCGGCCATACACTCCCAGGTGGAAAGCTGAGATGGCCGCCAGATGAATTCTGATAGAGAATATCACCAAGCCCTGCTGTTTCAGGTCCAGGAGATAGTCTAGAATGAGAGGCACAGACGCTTGAAGGGGAAGCGTGTCATGGAGAGAGCACCAGCATGAGAATCGCTTCCATTTAGCCATATACGTAGCCCAAGTGGAAGGTTTCCTGCTGCCCAACAGGACCCGCTGCACCAAACGAGAACAGAGCAGCTCAGCCATGCAACATCCATTCCGTGAGGTGGAGGGACCGCAGGTCGGGGTGACAGAGGTGGCCACAATCTTGCGTGATCAGGTCCGGAAAGAGGCAGCGGAATCGGGGCGTCCACCGAGATCTCTAAAAGTGTGGTGTACCAATGCTACCTGGGCCACGCTGGGGCAACCAGAATCAGTCATGATCTGTCCCTGTGCGCCTTGATCAGGACCTCGTGTACAAGGGGAAACGGCAGGAAGGCGTACAACAGCCTGCTCATCCATGGGAGTAGGAAGTTTGTGAGAGTGCAAAATGCTGGGCACTTCCGGTTGCTGCACGAGGCAAACAAGTCGACCTGGGGAAATCCCCACTTTAGGAAAATGGAGTGGATGACATCGGGGCGGAGCGACAACTCGTGGGATTGGAAGGACCTGCTGAGATGGTCTGCCAACGTGTTCTGGACCCCTGGGAGAAATGATGCCACCAGGTGAATGGAATAGCTATGCAGAACTCCCAGAGTTGAATGGCCTCCTGACAGAGGGGGGAGGAACGAGCCCCCCCTTACTTGTTGATGAAGAACATGGCCGCGGTGTTCTGTGAGGATTGCCACACAACGACCATGCAATTGCTCCTAAAAGGCTTGGCATGCAAAACATACCGCCATCAGCTCCTGTACGTTGATATGGGGAGAGAGATCGGATAGGGCCCATACGCCTTGTGTCTGGATGTCCCCGAGGTGAGCGCCCCACCCCAGGGCTGACGTGTCCGTGACGAGGGACAGGGAGGCTGACAGGTGTGGAAGGGGACTCCTTCGCATACCACCCTTGGGTTCAGCCACCATTGAAGGGAGGCCAGGACCCCTTCCGGAACAGTGACCACCAGGTTCAGGCTGTCTCGACCTGGGCGATAGACCGATGCCAGCCAGGCCTGAAGTGATTGGAGCCAAAGTCTGGCATGTCTGGTCATGTACGTGCAGGAAGCCATATGACCCAGGAGACTCAGGCATGTTCTTGCCGTCGAGATTGGGAAGCTTTGAAGGCTCCAGATAAGGCCCCTCAGAGCGTGGAAACGAGCATCCGGCAGGAGGGCTCGGGCATGCACGGAATCTAGGACCGCCCCGATGAATTCTATTCTCTGGGTTGGTTCTAGAGTGAACTTCACCGCATTGATGAGAAGACCTAATTAAGAAAATGTGTCCGTGACCACTTGAACGTGGGAGTGCACCAGTTCTTTGGTGCGACCTCTGATAAGCCAGTCGTCGAGATACGGGTATACCTGTATCCGTCTCTGACGAAGGGAGGCTGCCACGACTGCCAAACATTTGGTGAACACCCAGGGGGCCGTGGAAAGGCCAAACGGAAGGACCTTGAACTGGTAGTGTTTGCGGTTGACCATAAAGCGGAGGAAGCGTCTGTGTGCCGGATGGACAGCTATGTGGAAACATGCATCCTTCATGTTGAGGGCGGCATACCAGTCTCCAGGATCCAGGGAAGGTATAATGGTACCCAAGGAGACCATGCAGAACTTCAACTTTACCACGAATTTGTTGAGTCCGCACAGGTCCAGGACAGGCCGAAGCCTGCTCTTTGCCTTGGGTATTCGGAAGTAACGGGAGTAAAACCCCTTGCCCCTTAGCTCCCTTGGTACTTCCTTGATCGCCCCCATGGACAGGAGCGTTTGAATCTCCTGAATGAGGAGTTGCTCGTGAGAAGGGTCCCTGAAGAGGGACAGGGAGGGAGGGTGGGAAGAAAGAAAATTGGAGAGAGTATCCCCTTTCCACCGTGCAAACAACCCAATGGTCCATGGTTACAAGGGAACAAGCACGGTGGAAATGGGATAAACTATTCAGGAAGGGTGGGGTAGGATCCTGACTGAGGTCTGGTACATTGGCCTCGAGCATCCCTTCAAAAGTTCTGCTTAGGGCCCGCTGAGGGCTTGGAAAGGCCTTGGCCCTGGCTTTGGCCGGGTTGGTGGTTGGAGGGTTTCCTCCTGGTATTATGCCCCCGCCTCCTATAGAAGTCCTGCCTCGACCAAGGAGGGGGATAGGAGCACTGGGGCTGAGGCTTAAATGGCTTCCGCTATGTAGCCGGTGTATGCATCCCCAGCTATCACATTATGGCCCTTGAGTCTCTGAAGCCTCAAGTCAGTTTTGTCTGAAAACAGGCCCTCTCCATCAAAGGGGAGATCCTGTAATGTTTGCTGAAGCTCCGGTGGTAAGCCGGAAGCCAGCAGCCAAGATATACATCTCATCGCAATGCCCGAAGAGAGGGTCCGAGCGGCAGAGTCTGCGGTGTCCAGTGAGGCCTGTAATGAGGTCCTCACCACTGTCTTGCCCTCTTCCACCAAGGCCCCAAACTCCTCTCTGGACTCCGAAGGAACTAGCTCCTTGAACTTTAACATGGAGTTCCAAGAGTTATAGTTGTATCAGCTCACGAGTGCCTGCTGGTTTGCAATCCGGAGCTGAAGACTGCCCAAGGAGTAGACTTTGCGCCCAAATAAATCAAGGTGTTTGGCCTCTTTCGATTTGGGTGCCGGGGCTTGCTGACCGTGGCACTCTTTCCCATTCACTGAGGCCACCACCAGTGAACAGGGCTGTTGATGTGTGTATAGATAGTCATATCCCTTGGAGGGGATGAAGTACTTCCGCTCCACCCCTTTAGCAGTTGGAGGAATAGACACAGGTGTTTACCAGATTGTTCTGGCCGTGGTCTGAATGGTCTGGATGAGCGGTAGGGCCACCCTAGATGGGGCCTCTGTGGACAAAATGTCAACCACAGGGTCCTCCATCTCTATAACCTCCTCTGCTTGGAGGGTCATATTCCGCGCCACCCTACATAAGCGGTCCTGGTGGGCACGGAGGTCTATTGGGGGGGACCAAAATAGCAGTGCCTGCCACCGCCTTATCAGGTGAAGATGAGGAGGCGGCCACAGGAGGAAGAGGATCATCTGGGCCCTCTTGGTCAGCTGTGTCTTGGAGTCCTGAGCCCACGATCTCAGTGTCCGGACCCGGAAGCGGGGTTGGAAGAGGGTCTGGAGCCTGGATGGACGGCGCTGGACGGCTGATGGTGACCTCTGGCACCCGCGGCTTGGAGGGGGCTGAACAAGAAGCCCCTGATGGAGAATCTTGGTCCTGGTGGTACGCCCAGGGCGTCCAAAAGGGCCATTGGGTAGACCCTTGGATTGGGCCTTGTCCCTGCGCCTACCAGTGAGCAGCCCCTGAGTTCAGAGTGCTGTGATCCAAGTGGCGGCAGTCGGATATACGAGAGCTGGAGCGCGATGCCCATGGTGGTGCCGAGCGGGTCTGCGAAGATGGAGAGCAATGCCGCAAAGGTGAGCGGTGCCATGACCTAGATCGGTGCCAGGATCTAGACCTAGTCCTCGACGGTGATCATCGTTGGGAGTGGTGTCTGGACCGAGATCTGCTCCTGGACGGTGACTGGCATACGGAGCAGTGCCGAGAATGGTGCCGTGAGTCTGATCGGTGCCGTGAGTATGACCAGCGCCATGAAGGACAGCGGTGCAGGGACTGCAAGTGGCGTTGGGAGCGGGAACGGTGCTGAGAGCAGGAACGGTGCCGTGGCTCAACTGACAGTGCCGGGTGGATAAGGGCCGGCTTGCCCTGGGATGGGACCACACGAGCAGGGACCTTTGTCTCCTGAGGGGATGCCGATGCTGTCATAGCAATCAGGTCCCTTGCAGCCGCAAATGTGTCTGGAGTCGATGGCAACTGGACTTCAACCACGCTACGTGTCAGGGAGTCCAGACACACCGGACTCAATGGCTCCGCTCTCTGTGACAGAGTCAATGGTGCTGAAGTCGGCACTTGTGCCCCTGGCCGCTCCTCTACGGGACGCGGCGCCAAGGGCGGGTCCAGGGAGGCTGGCGTCTGCTGAGATGGGCCAGCCTTTTCCGGTCTACGGTGCCGCTTCTGAGCAGGCAAGTGGGACTGGTGTCGGACCGATGATGTCGGCTGTGGTGCCAGGGAATGCCGGTGCCTCAGGTCTCTATCAGAGTCCGACCGTGGTGCAGCTCCTACTGTTGCCGCCGGGGCGCTGCGCACCGAAGCGCTCAGTGCTAGGTCTTGGTGCGGTGCTGGAGGTTGAGGGCTAAGAGCTGCCTCCACGAGGAGCTGTTGCAAACGAAAGTCCCACTCCTTTTTAGTCCGGGGCTGAAAACCTCTGCAGATCCTGCACTTCTCAGTCTGATGAGATTCCTCCAGACACTTTAGGCAAGAGTCATGGGGGTCGCCTGTTGGCATGGGCTTGGAGCAGGACACACAGGGTTTAAAGCCTGGAGCCTTAGGCATGAGCCCAAGCTACCGGTGGGGAGGAGGGAAGATCCCTGCCAACCCACTAAGTAGAACTATGTACACTATAACTTTATATAAACTCTATAACTGTACTAACTATTAACACTGTTGAGAGGAAAAACGCTAGGGAGAGTGGAGAGCAGCAAAGCCGAACTCCACAGTTCCAACGACCGTCACAGATGGTAAGAAAGAACTGAGGGGGCACTGGGTTGGCCAGGGTATATATCCAGCGCCATAAAGGCGCCACTCCAGGGGGTTCCACTGCCGACCACTGGGTGTTGCTAGGGTAAAAGTTCTCCGAAGGCCGTGCACACGGCGTGCACACACCTAATTGGAATCGATATGAGCAAGCATTCGAAGAAGAATTATGCGTTCTGAGTGAGTACTGCACCACTAGAAGAAGTTTCTCATTATCATCTAGGAAGAACCAGTAGTTTATTGAGAAAGCCTACTGAAGATGAATTAACCATGCAATTGTAATAGCCATTAGTTGGAGCTCACACTGCAAAGCTGCAGCCATTTACCAATTAAAGATTTCTATCCTTCATTAGAGTTCTTTTTATCCTTCACGTTAGTTTGTTTGCTGAAATCTGCATTGCAATTTTCTATTTAATGTGTTTAAATTACAGAAAGAAGGACTCTTACTTCTTAATTACCATACTGAAAGTGTAGCATATTCAAGTATTTACAAATTTGTTTGCTTATTTACCGTTTTGGTGGGAATGTGGGTTCTCATACAGATTCATCACTAACACTGAAGTGCTTCAAGGCCACCAAAGCTCAGCAAGATCAAGCTAGCTTGCATTTCATGTATCAGCAACAGCCAGTGCAGATATCTTGAATCATTATGTTCATTAATTGCTTTGGAATATATACAAAGTGTAAGTAGTCACTGAATCACCTTTTCTATTTCTCAAGATCTTGTATGGGGTCTGAAATCTCTGAGGGCCTGTGGAAGTTTTTAAATCCATGACTTTTTCAAAATCATTCAGAACTTGGACATGGATGAAAGTGCACTAAGTGACTTAGCACCTAGTGTAGGCATGGACAAGTCATGTTTTAAAATGTTTTCCCTGCTAGGGTTAACAATAACCACATAGCATGTTTTTAAACATGAATGTCTATGACCATACTAAGAGGAAAACCAGGTTTATCATGTAAGTTATGATAGATTAGTTTAGTTTTATTGTATTGCAGTAGTCCCAGTCATGGCTAGGTGCTGTAAAAACACGTTCAGTTAATACGTTTTCTAACATGGTACATTTTTTCAAGTGCAGACAAGGTATAAGGAGTCCAATCACCAACATGAGAATTTCCATCCCAAGATGACAACCCACATTTATGAATGAAATCTAGGCCTCCTGTGTGGCTGTACAGAACAATAATGCTAGGTCAGTGGGACGGTCTCATGAACTCTCATTTGAACACCTTTATAGGTTACTTTGAACTAGTTTTGCAAGGGCATCTTCAGGAACTATTTACCTTGCTGTTTGTTGCTGCAATCAGCACTGCTGCTACCGCCCTAGCATAGCGGGGATGACAGAAGAACGCAGCCAAGCAAAGACAGAAGAAACGAGCAAAGCACAAACATTCAAAGTTTTTTAACCTACCTTTTAGAAGATGAAACACTGCAAACAGGAGGAGTGCAGCGGCTATGGAATTGACAGAAGGAGAACGCACAAGGAGAAGACATAAAAAAAGACAGGAAAAGAGGTCAGTGATTTCCTACAACCCCAGCAAAATGCATGGAAGGAGCCTAGGGAGAAACACAGAATAAGGTTTGAATCAAACAATGCCCGAAAAAGAAAAAAGAGGATGACAGGTTAACAATATTCCTCATTTAGTATCAGTTCTCCTGTTCTCCCGTCAACCCTCAGTCCGTTTCCTTCTTACTGTGTGGTTAGATCTATCAGGATGTTAGGGGAACAACTCATATCTGATGTGTGGCTTACTCACTATCAAGCAAGTTTGGATAAGGGAATCTGAGTTCTCTCAAAGACTTGAGAGAGAGAGCTTCTGTTGCACCTGCTTTTGCCTACCTAACATCCTACGTCAAACCTACTCCACAGTCTCTCTTCCGGAGATCATCAGAGATTATGGTACGTTCCAGCAAATGGCACAGAAAGGGTGAAAACTTTTCATTAGCCAGTGACTCTGCTTGTTGCTCTCACCTGGCAATGACAGTACTGAACCTTGCTTGGAAGAAATCTAAGACTGCACCTTTGTTGCTCTAGCTGGCTACTGATAAGTCATTTCTTAGCCGAGTAGCAGCTCTTGGCTTCTTCACTCCCTAGCACACACACACTCTCTCTCTCTCTCTCTGAAGAACATACACACCGGCTGTCTTAACTCTTTTGTCCTTCCCCAACTGGGAGGAAGCCAGTGATATACCTGACTGTCACATACTTAGTGCTTCCTCAAAAAACAGTGGTCTGGAGGCCCTGGTAACTACTAAAGCCTCCCTGTTCAAAGTTTCTAACCAACACTCCCGTGGACAGAAGCCTTGAAAGGTATGCTTAGATTGCCTGACAAGGGAAGGTTCTGATTCTTTAGGTCTGACCAACATGAAAAGGCCACACATCAAGGTCTGCAAGAGAAATACAGAAAGGATGTTAACAGGATGTAGGATTCTGGGAACAAGCAGCTGGAGAGGAATATCCGCCTTATGAAGAGATGAATAGCTGCATATAAGAGCACCATCAAGGCTGGTGTTATTTCATAGGCCAACATATGACATAAGAATGGCCATACTGGGTGAAACCAAAGATCCATATAGCCCAGTAAATCCTGTCTTCCGACAGTGGCCAGTGCCAAGTGCCCCAGAGGGAATGAAAAGAACAGGTAATCATCAAGTGATCCGTCCCGTCGCCCATTCCCAGCTTCTGGCAAACAGAGGCTAGGGACACCATCCCTGCCCATCCTGGCTAATAGCCATTGATGGACCTATCCTCCATGAACTTATCTAGTTATTTTTTGAACTCTGTTATAGTCTTGGCCTTCACAACATCCTCTGGCAAAGAGTTCCACAGATTGACTGTGCATTGTGTGAAAAAAATACTTCCTTTTGTTTTAAACCTGCTGCCTATTAATTTCATTGGGTGACCCCTAGTTCTTGTGTTACGAGAAGGCGTATATAGCACTTCCTTATTTACTTTCTCTACCCCAGTCATGATTTTATAGACCTCAATCATACCCTACCCTTACCCCCTCTCCCTCCCCACCCCCCCCGAGTCTTCAGTTTGGAAAAGAGACGAGTCCCAGTCTTATTAATCTCTCCTCATATGGAAGCCGTTCCATACCCCCAATCATTTTTGTTGCCCTTTTCTGAACCCTTTCCAATTCCAATATATCTTTTTTGAGATGGGGTGACCACATTCAATATGTGGGCGTACCATGGATTTAGAGAGAGTCAATATGATATTTTCTGTCTTATTATCTATCCTTTTCTTAATGATTCCCAACATTCTGTTCGGTTTTTGACTGATGCTGCACATTGAGTGGATGTTTTCAGAGAACTATCCACAATGACTTCAAGATCTCTTTCTTGAGTGGTAACAACTAATTTAGACTCCATCATTTTATATATATAGTTGGGATTATGTTTTCCAACGTGCATTACTTTGCATTTATCAACATTAAATTTCATCTGCCATTTTGTTGCCCCGTCACCCAGTTTTGAGAGATCCTTTTGTAGCTTTTGGGATGTAACTATCTTGAGTAGTTTTGTATTATCTGCAAATTTTGCCACCTCACTTCTTAGCCCCTTTTTCAGATCATTTATGAAAATGTTGAATAGGACTGGTCCCAATACAGACATCTGGGGGACACCACTATTTACTCCTCTCCATTTTGAAAACTGACCATTTATTCCTACCCTTTGTTTCCTATCTTTTAACCAGTTACCAATCCATGAGATTCCCTCTTATCCCATGACCGCTTACTTTGCTTTAGAGCCTTTGGTGAGGGACCTTGTCAAAGGCTTTCTGAAAATCTAAGTACATTATATCCACTGGATCCCCCTTGTCCGCATGCTTGTTGACCCCATCAAAGAATTCTAGTAGATTGGTGAGGCATGATTTCCCTTTACAAAAACCATGTTGACTCTTCTCCAACAAATTATGTTCGTCTATACGTCTGACAATATTGTTCTTTACTATAGTTTCAACCAGTTTGCCCAGTACTGAAGTCAGGTTTACTGGCCTGTAATTGCCAGGATCACCTTTGGAGCCCTTTTTAAAAATTGGCATCATATTACCTGAATAGCAGGATTCCTGTCATTTGGTACAGAAGCTGATTTAAATGATAGGTTACAGACTACAGTTAGTAGTTCTGCAATTTCACATTTGAGTTCCTTCAGAACTCTTGGGTGAATACCATCTGGTCCTGTTGACTTATTACTGTTTAATTTATCAATTTGTTCCAAAACCTCCTCTAATGTCACCTAAAAAGAATGGCTCAGATTTGGGAATCTCCCTCACATCCTCTGCCATGAAGACCAATGCAAAGAATTAATTTAGTTTCTCCGCAACGGCCTTATCGTCCTTGAGTGCTCTTTTAGCATCTTGATCGTCCAGTGGCCCCACTGGTTGTTTAACAGGCTTCCTGCTTCTGTTGTACTTAAAAAAATTTTTGCTATTACTTTGAGTCTTTGGCGAGCTGTTCTTCAAATTCTTGTTTGTCGTCCTTTCTATTTTCCAAGAATATGTTTCAGTAATCACAAATACAGGTTCTTCAAGGGTACCGACTCAAGCTCATTGTTCTACATAAGTGGCTGTGAGAAGATACATTAGTTATGTGTACCTCCTGATCCCACAATTTAGAAGAAGAGTGTGGAAGAGCATCTCTCCGGATTACACATTCCAGATACTATGCTCACAGGTTTCTATGGAGCATTTTCCTTGTGAAGGACAGAAGGGTAGTTAAGCTATTGCTGAACTCTCCAAACCTTTAGATTTGGAAAAAACAGCATTTAAGAGAGATTTCCTCCAAACAGTTGGCCTTGGGAGAAAAGTGTTACTGTCACTGTAGAATTTCAGGATCTGTTTAAAGTTTATCTAAATATGTTTTTATATCATACACCACTTACCCAAGTCTTATCTTGTTGGGTTTAATATAAATATATCAAACATTGAGATAGCTGCCTAGGAAAGTGAGGCATGAAGCTGTACTCCCAGGAATTCTTTATTGCACCTGTTGTATATGCACGAGGCGCTTTCTCAGATAAGGAAGCTGGTACTGCTCTGTATTTCTTCACCATTCTGAAGCAGCATATCATATAGTCTAGCCTGGTTAGATAGATAATCTGATCAGTTTGCAAGTTTCCTGGTTGACTCTTTCCCGTATCTGATGAGAAAGCATGTTCTATAGGTTCATCTTTTGTCCCAGCCTATAGCCATTCTGTCTGTGACTGGTTTATTCCAAATCACTCATTTGTAATTAGTGATAGACAGGTGCACATCTGAACAGACTAAGACTCTACCTGTGAACCTTACAAAGTGTCCTGGGATTTTTTTATAATAGGCTTTTTGACTGTAAAGCTCCTTTTCAAATATCACTTGTAAATAAAGGTCCATTACAGTTTAAATACTCTCAACTCTACTGAAAGAAAGAAAAACTAAATATGGCTCAACTGCACTATTAAGCAGAACATTCCCACTTTCAGATACTGTTTGCTTCTGTTACATTACATTGGTGTTCAATGCTGCAATTTCAGAACACACACTGAAACCACTGTTTATATAAAAATAACAGAAAAAATTGAATTTTCACATTTGTTTAGATGCTGTCCCTCCCAAAATAGCTTTGTTCTCAGGACTGGTTTTTTTTGGTTCACTTTGTTTTAACTTAAAAAAAAAGCCAGAAAAATGTGCATGTCTTAATATTTGTAGTGAACATCTGACTGTGAGTATGTCAGTGATCGATCTATCGGGGATTGATTTATCGCATCTAGTGTAGACATGATAAAAATCAATCCCCGACTCTGCCGTCGACTCCGGAACTCCACCGCGGCGAGAGGCGGAAGCGGAGTTGGCGGGGGAGCGGCAGTCGTCCTCACGGCCAGGTAAATCGACCTAAGATGCGTAGCTGAAGTTGAGTATCTTAGGTCGCGCCCCCCCCCAGTGTAGACCTAGCCTATGTCAATAGTTAGAAGTTTGCTCCTGTGATAACAAACTGTCAAAATTGCTTCATTTCAATAATGGCATAACAGATAGATTATACATCCTGTTATAATTTCAGCAACATTCAGACAATTTAGTACAAAGATGGAAGCCAGGTTTACATAGCTGCAGCCCCAAATGTAGTCATGTCCCCAGAAGAATGACGCCTCTGGGATAAAGTTAACATGATGTGCTATCAGAGCATTCAGGCTCCTAACCGACCTTGCAGAGTTGGCTGTCCCCCTCACTAGAGAGAAAGAGCTTGTTGGTTTTGTTGGGCAGGGCTAAGTAAATAGAGCATCTGGGGGCCTTACCTCTTCTGTTTGACTGTGATGCCTTTCTGCTGTAGGGCCTTCTCATTGGCCATATGCAGAAGCTGGATCTCCTTCCGGGAAAAAAGCCGTATGGCAAAGGCTTTCTCCAGCAGCTTCTCAGGAGACACTGACTTGGCAATGTCCCTAACAAAAGCTCGAATGTCTTGCTGCACATTGTCCGACTCCATGGGCTGCCCGGCTCTCACTTTGTGGAAGACTTTGAGAAGGGCTAGTGCAATCCGATAGAGCACCTTGTAGCCCTCCACTAGGAACACATCGAAGACCCGAGCAACATACACCAAGGGCAGCTCTCCAAAGAGCCACCTCTGCCAGTCAGAGTACACCTCCAGAACGTCCTCAGACACTGCCACCATCAGCTTGTGTGCTGCCTGGCAGTACTTGTTAACCAGGTCACCAAAGGTCATACAGGAGGACTCGAATGCCAGGAATGTCTGATCAATGAGCCGCTTGGATGGGTCATTGCAGGCAAGGATGCGACAAACCATCTCGAAGCACTCTGCCTCATCCCTGCTGTAGTGGAGGAGCAGAGCCACCACAGAAGGCAGCGCTGGGCAGAATGATATGTCAGGGAACTGATTTGCAATGCAGCAGATTATCTTTCTGACTGCCCCAATGCCCTCGGCATTCAAACAGTAATTGGGCACCAGATTGTTATCCACAAATTCTGGCAACGGGAGGGTGCCAGTGTTACGCTTGCCAATTATCTTCACAACAATATCCCGGTACACGTTTGCATCTGGTGTCACTGTGCGGCATGGGATGTTGCCAATTAGCTTCAGGTATACTTTGGCTCTCAAAGAGTGATTCTTGGCCCAACAGCCCTGTCGGGCAAGCTGTTTGAACTCCTGGAAATCTGTGCAGATTAGCTCCTTTGAGTCCTGTGTCTGGATTGTGGCATCCATCTTGTCCCAGTCCACAAAGCGGCTATATTCATCCATGGCTGCAGAGGATGTTTTTGCAGAAAGACAAAAGAGTAAAGACCTTATCTGGGCATTAGGTGACTCGTACTTTTTCCTGGAAGAGAAAGAAAAGAATGTTTAGCAGTTTCTTGTGACAGACCATTTCCCATCCTCTTCAGGGCAAAGAAATTCAGGTTGCTCTGTGTTGCTATGAAGATGCTTCCCACTGCAAGCAAGTTCAGAGATGCAGATTTTTGTTTAAAATATTTTAATCCCATTTTCAAACCACAGCATGTTCTTAATCCACGTTTAACCAGTACATTCAAAAATCAGCCCAGTGTAGATTCTAAACACATTCCAATGTGCAGTTTCCCTAGTACAGCTGTTCCGGCTAGAGACGTCTCTGCAATTTGCACAAGCTCAAGTTATATTTGCATTAACTGTGTAATGAAGAAGATGCTACCATCCTACTGATTCAAAGGCAGCCATTGTGAGGTGTTGCCTAATACCAGCCTCTCCCCTGTGATTTTAGTGGAAGGTGAAGATTACCTGGACTGTAAGCATCTACTGTAATGCACTGACCTGTGGGTTCGTGAGCTTTCATACATACACTTGTATGATCAAGTCACCCTCTAGTGGCTGTCCCACAAAGAGACCACCTATTATTAGCATCAGAAGAGCTCCTTTAAAAACACAGATCTTTGCCACATGAGCTAGAGCTGAGCGATCAGGGTTCTAGGCCCCAACTCCTCAGGGAGGGCACACATATATGAGTTATCTAGTAATTACAATTGTGGCCTAAAGCAACTGGATTTGTTACATTCGCCAGGGACAGTCATTTTACCTCTCCATAGTAAAGCACGATGTACAGCTATGATGCTATACAGCAATGTTAATAAATAAGAGTAAAGATTATCAGTGTTCCAGAAAACAAACGACTCCCCTCTCCAAGAATCAGAGTGTTTTAGGAAATTAACATTTACAGACAAGTTCACTCTCAACAATAAGTTGCATTAAAAATATTTTGAAATGCCTAAGCTAGATACCTTGCCCATGAAAGCTATTCTTTCCCCCATTAAAGGGAAGCAAAAACCTTTGCCTACTCAAGGCAAACATGTTTACAAATATACAATCAGTGCTAGCTAGAATAACAATAACTCTGATACAAATAGCTCTAGATCGTACTTGAATATTCATCTGGATATCTTGGAACCATGTCAACTTTTAAAAGAAAGGAGTTATGTTTGAAAGAGCAGTATGGTAAAAACAAGTAAAAGCTTCTCTAAAAGATTCTTAGTAAAGGTTTAGTTTAAAAAAAAAAGCTTTCTCATTTTGAAATCTTCTTCTGCTTTTTGTATTAAAAATATCAATTTTTGGGGGGAAAAAAAAGACACTGCTTAAGAGTGTGGATTATGCCACCCTCTGTTCTCAGTCCCATCCTTCTCTTCTAATTCTGAGACCAATTTTCAGTGTGTGGTCGAATTGGGTGGGGCCATGTTCCCACCTCCATTCAAACAGGCAGAATTTCTTTCAACATTCGGGAAGGATGAATAATAGAGGTTTAAGTTCTCCTGTGAATTTCTGCTTTGGGGTTTCCACCAGCTTATTCTTGGGGGACGACTATATGATACTGGTCCATTGCAGAGTGAAGTTCATCAGTTACTAGGAGTTCCAGAACAAAGTAATACTACTTTGTACTTCTCTATCACCTTCCAACCAAGGACCCCAGAAAGCTTTATGAACATTAATTAACAGGGTGGATTTGATTTAAATCACTAGTCAGGAAGACTCGATTTAATCATGGTTTTCTACATAAAAGTGCATTCTTGTTCGTTGTTATAACCTTCATACATATTCTTCACAACTCAGAGATAGAAAGATGTAGGTTTCATTTTTAGAAGGTACAACTATACATTTTAAACAGTGATTTATTTTGAAAACTTTTCTGATTAGTTTTATAGCTATACTGTATCAGAAAATGAATGATTGTTTGGTTATTTTGTTTACCAAAGGTAATTAAAGCAGCTATTTATGAAGTCATTGGGAGGTGAACTATCCCAATTCAACAGGTTAATCATTAATATTTGGAGGATTTTCTTGCCATGCTGTATTAGGAGAACATCACCAGACAGACATTTAATTAAAACAACATTAAGTAGTCTGGATTTTTTTCTTCAACAGCAAACATATAATATTTTAACAAAACAAGCACATGTCCCTTGCTTCTCACATTTATCTCCAGACTTCTTCTCCTTGTCCAGATCTATTCTGTCCCCAACAATCTTCTATTCATTGAACTTTTTGAAACTTTGCACTTTTAGAGAGGTAAGGGAATAACTCTGTGTACACAAATTTGCAAATGGACAATAGAGTTGAGGTCTGTTATTTCTCACCTCTATATATTATTTATTTATTTAAAACATTTTTGCTGTTAACAAGCACATTATCTCTGGAGACACAAATCCAGTTTGAGAACTGCAAAACTAAGCAACTCTGATGGCATCTTCTAGACTGAGCACTGAGTCCCATTGGGTAGATAGAAATATTAACCTATATAATATATACAGAAGCCCCTGAAACCCCATAAGATTGGGTCCCTAATCCATGAACTATCGGAACTCAATTACAAAATTTTTCTTAAACATTACATAAATATATTGTCTCATATTATAGAATTAGAATTTATAATCCCTATTCCATGATGAGATATCTTTGAGTTATAATGTATCTTAATTAAAACTATCTTTAGATAGGTTTTTTCCTCAAAGCATTTTATCAGAAAAATCTGATTTAAATAAAAAAAATCCATTTTTTTTTAAATCATTGATTTTTATCCACCCTATTAACCCTCACCACATCTTTGTGAGGAAGGGAAGTATGATCCCATTTTACTGTGACCTAGACAAAGAAAGGTGACGCATGATGCTTGAGATCATTTCAGTGCAGTGCACTTTACTGCTGAAGTCCAGTGCTGCAATGGATTCACTCTGTCTCATTCTCTGGCACATTTATATTGTGGTAGTGCTTTGCCTTAGAGGACAACCAGGGCACAAACACATGAAATTAGTCTATTTCCTGCCAATTGCCTCTCTCCCTTCCTTTTCATTCAGCCTTCTCTTGTGTATTATTTGCTCTCTTATTTTCCTCCCCCGGGGCCTTGCTCACTGAAGGCCTGAACCAAAACTGACTGAAGCAAGTGGGAAACTCCCAGAGACTTCAGCTTTGGATTAGGCCCCCAAAGGTGTATGTAGGAGGTGTATATAGGAGTGCTTGTGAGCACTGTCCCATGTGCTTTTGTAAAAACGTCAAGAGAGAGCTGGCTGTATTTTAAAGAATCCTTATTGAGGTTGCAGGAACAAACCATCCCAATGTGTAGAAAGAATACTGGGGAGGGTTAGCTCAGTGGTTTGAGCATTGACCTGCTAAACCCAGGATTGTGAGTTCAATCCTTGAGGGGGCCATTTGGGGCAAAAATGTGTCTGGGGATTGGTCCCCCTTTGAGCAGGGGGTTGGACTAGATGACCTCTGAGGTCCCTTCCAACCCTGATATTCTAGGATTCTAAATATGACAGGCGACCAGCTTGGCTTAACAGTGAAATCCTTGCTGATCTTAAAACGCTTAAAAGAAGTGGAAGATTGGACAAATGACCAGGGAGGAGTATAAAAATACTGCTCATGCATGCAGGAGTGAAATCAGGAAGGCCAAATCAGACTTGGAGTTGCAGTTAGCAAGGAATGTTAAGAGTAACAAGAAGGGTTTCTACTAGGGTTACCATCCATCCGTATTTCCCCGGACATGTCTGGCTTTTGCATCTCTAAATAGCTGTCCAGGAGGAATTGGTAACAAGATTAAAATGTCCAGGTTTTTTTTCTCCCTCGCCTCCCTCCCTAACATGCAGAGTGCAGCTGCTGATTGGGCAGCTGGGCCAATTGAGCCGCTCCTATTGGCCTCCAGCAGCCAGAGCCCTCCCCTGCTCCCCCCTCCCTCTGTCTGCAGCCCTGTGTAACACACAAACCGACCCACCGGGCAGCGTGTTTTGCAAACACGTGGAGCCAGAATGGGGAGGGGAGTCCGGGGGGCAGGGGGGGAGGGGAGTGTTGGATGGGTCCCTGGCCACCACCTGCCACCCCCCCTCCGCGCGTCCCCCCGCCGCGTGCCCCCCTCGCCTGCCTCTCCCTTGTCTGCTTGTACTGCCAGAGCCAGCAGCAACTGCTGTCTGCTGCCCCTGGGTCCTAGCGCCCCCCATCCACTAATGGCAAGGCTGGCTGCCCTTACCCTGCCCTTCCACCCTAGCCCTGAGCCTCTCCAACGCCCCAAACCCCTCAGCCCCAACCCTCATCCCCCCACACCCTAATCCTCTGCCCCAGCCCTGAGCCTCCTCCTGCATCATGAACCCCTCATCCCCAGCCAGAGCCCTCATCCCCCCACACCCTAATCCTCTGCTCCATCCCTGAGCCTCCTCCTGCATCATGAACCCCTCATTCTCAGACCCACAGCCCTCACACCTGCATCCCCTCCTATCCCCAAACTCCCTCCCAAACCCCCTCTCCCTTCCCACACACCCCCTCCTGCCCTCAAACTCCCTCCCAAAGCCTGCACCCCCTCCCTTTGCACCGCCTCCCACCCCCAAACTCCATCCCAGAGCCTGCACCCCTCACCCCCTCCTGAACACCCACCCCCTGCCCCAGCCCGGAGCCTGCACCCAAACTCTATCCCAGAGCCTGCACCCCTCCTGCACCCTAATCCCCAGCCCAGGACTTGCACCCCAGACCTCAACCCCCCTCCCAGAGCCTTAGGCAGGTGGGGAGGGGTGGGTTCTGGGCTCCACCAAAATTTCTACAATCCTGCCACCCATGCAAGTGGATAAGGGTCGGGGCAGTCAGGGGACAGGTAGGGTCCTAAGGGTGGGGGGTTCTCAGCAGGGGGCAGTCAGGGGACAAGAAGCAGGGGTGGGGTTGGGGTTTTGAGGGAGGCAATCTGGGGTGGGAAGTGGGAGGGAGTGGAGGGGGGTGGGGCTCCCCCCCGCCGTGTCCTCTTTTTTGATTGTGGAAATATGGTAACCCTAGTTTCTACAAGTATGTTAGCAACAAGAAGAAGGGCAAAGAAAGTGTGGGCCCCTTACTAAATGGGGGAGGCAAACTAGTGACAGAGGATGTGGAAAAAGCTAATATACTGAATGCTTTTTTTGCCTCTGTCTTCATGAACAAAGTCAGCTCCCAGACTACTGCACTGGGCAGCACAGCATGGGGAGGAGGTGACCAGCCCTCTGTGGAGAAAGAAGTGGTTCGGGACTATTTAGAAAAGCTGGATGAGCACAAATCCATGGGGCCGGATGTGCTGCATCCGAGGGTGCTAAAATAGTTGGCAGATGTGATTGCAGAGCCATTG
The DNA here is from genome assembly GCF_027887155.1 of Malaclemys terrapin pileata. NCBI lineage: Eukaryota > Metazoa > Chordata > Testudines > Emydidae > Malaclemys > Malaclemys terrapin. The sequence continues at coordinate 49,615,832 of NC_071514.1, forward strand.
GCTTTTATCTTTGAAATCTCATGATGATCAGGGGAGGTCCCAGATACCTGGAAAAAGGCTAATGTAGTGCCCATCTTTAAAAAGGGGAAGAAGGAGGATCCAGGGAACTACAGGCCAGTCAGCTTCTCCTCAGTCCCTGGAAAAATCATGGAGCAGGTCCTCAAGCAATCAATTTTGAAGCACTTAGAGGAGAGGAAAGTGATTAGTAACAGTCCACATGGATTCACCAAGGGCAAGTCATGCCTGACTAACCTAATTGCCTTCTATGACGAGATAACTGGCTCTGTGGATGAGGGGAAAGCAGTGGATGTGTTATTCCTTGACTTTAGCAAAGCTTTTGATACGGTCTCCCACAGTATTCTTGCCAGCAAGTTAAAGAAGTATGGGCTGGATGAACGGACTATAAGGTGGATAGAAAGCTGGCTAGATCATCGGACTCAACGAGTAGTGATCAATGGCTCCATATCTAGTTTGCAGCCGGTATAAAGCGGAGTGCCCCAAGGGTCAGTCCTGGGGCGGGTTTTCAATATCTTCATTAATGATCTGAAGAATAACATGGATTGCACCCTCAGCAAGTTTGCAGATGACACTAAACTGGGAGGAGTGGTAGATACGCTGGAGGGTAGGGATAGGATACAGAGGGATCTAGACAAATTAGAGGACTGAGCCAAAAGAAATCTGATGAGGTTCAACAAGGACAAGTGCAGAGTCCTGCACTTAGGACGGAAGAATCCCATGCACTGCTACAGACTAGGGACCGAGTGGCTAGGCAGCAGTTCTGCAGAAAAGGGCCTAGGGGTTATAGTGGACGAGAAGCTGGATATGAGTCAATAGTGTGCTCTTGTTGCCAAGAAGGCTAACGGCATTTTGGGCTGTATAAGTAGGAGCATTGCCAGCAGATCGAGGGACATGATCATTCCCTCTATTCAGCATTGGTGAGGCCTCATCTGGAGTACTGTGTCCAGTTTTGGGCCCCACACTACAAGGATGTGGAAAAATTGGAAAAAGTCCAGCAGAGGGCAACAAAAATGATTAGGGGGCTTGAACACATGATTTATGCGGAGAGGCTGAGGGAACTGGGATTATTTAGTCTGCAGAAGAGAAGAATGAGGGGGGATTTGATAGCTGCTTTCAACTACCTGAAAGGGGGTTCCAAAGAGGATGGATCTAGACTGTTCTCAGTGGTAGCAGATGACAGAACAAGGAGTAATGGTCTCAAGTTGCAGTGGGGGAGGTTTAGGTTGGATATTAGGAAAAACTTTTTCACTAAGAGGGTGGTGAAGCACTGGAATGGGTTACCTAGGGAGGTGGTGGAATCTCCTTTCTTAGAGGTTTTTATGGTCAGGCTTGACAAAGCCCTGGCTGGGATGATTTAGTTGGGGATTAGTCCTGCTTTGAGCAGGGGGTTGGACTCGATGACCTCCTGAGGTCCCTTCAAACCCTGATATTTTATGATTCTATGAAATGCAGCAGGAGCAGAGAAGGGAAGTGAAGCTGGAGCCAGCAGGCTATTGCTTGAGCTGGAGTCTTTGTACATGAGCTGCTTTGATGGGTGAATGCACTAAGGGCCTGTGTGGGAGCAAGAAGAAAGTAAGAGGAAAGCAAAGAGACTATCAAAAATCGCTACCTGGCACTTCACTGGCAGATGTGGGAGCACACTGCTGTTTTGAGCGAGGAGACAAGCAGATGGATCTAGACAAGCAGATGCTTTATAAAGCAGTGAGCAAGCGACCAGGGAGCTTTGCAACCAGGGGCCACTAACAAGGAGTTTCAAGAGGGAGTTTGGAAGGGGAGTGGGAAGGGGGCGAGTTACACTTGCCATTTTTTAAAACCTTTAAACTAGACAATAATCAAAACTTCTTGATTTAAACAAAAACCCTATCATTAACCTAGGTAGCTGTGGGAGAGAATGCAGTCAGAAGCCCAGCAGCAGAGTGGTGGCTATCCTGTTTATTGCACTCAGTGTAGCATGTATGATTACCTGCCCTGCGGGCGGGTGGCGTGTGTATGCATTCGGTGCAAGGAGCTCCTAGCCTTCAGAGACCACATACGGGCTTTGGACGCCAGGGTGGCAGAATTGGAGGAGCTAAGGGAGGCAGAGAGGCACATTGATGAGACTTTCCGGGACACTGTAGATTTGTCCCACCTCCAGTCAGACAGCCCTTGCACTGCTAAGGAGGATGAAGGCTCAGGGAAGGAGAGCAGTCAACAAGAGCAGAGGGAAACCTTCCCATAGGTGGGACCCTTCTTCCAGATGATGTTGGGGTATCCTCTCACACTGAAGAACATAAATTGTTAGGCAAGTCAACATGGTTTCCGTAAAGGGAAATCATGTCTTACTAATCTATTAGAGTTCTTTGAAAGGGTCAAACATGTGAACAAGGGGGATCCAGTGAACATAGTGTACGTAGATTTCCAGAAAGCCTTTGATAAGGACCCTCACCAAAGGCTCTTACGTAAATTAAGTTGTCATGGGATAAGAGGGAAGATCCTTTCATGGACTGAGAACTGGTTAAATGACAGGGAACAAAGGGTAGGAATAAATGGTAAATTTTCAGAATGGAAAGGGGTAACTAGTGGTGTTCCCCAAGGGTCAGTCCTAGGATCAATCCTATTCAACTTATTCATAAATGATCTGGAGAAAGGGGTAAACAGTGAGGTGGCAAAGTTTGCAAATGATACTAAATTGCTCAAGATAGTTAAGACCAAAGCAGACTGGGAAGAACTTCAAAAAGATCTCACAAAACTAAGTGATTGGGCAACAAAATGGCAAATGAAATTTAATGTGTATAAATGTAAAGTAATGTACATTGGAAAAAATGCCCCCAACTATGCATACAATATGATGGGGGCTAATTTAGCTACGACTAATCAGGAAAGAGATCTTGGAGTCATCGTAGATAGTTCTCTGAAGACGTCCACGCAGTGTGCAGCGGCAGTCAAAAAAGCAAACAAGATGTTAGGAATAATTTTAAAAGGGATAGAGAATAGGACAGAGAATATCTTATTGCTCTTATATAAATCCATGGTACACACACATCTTGAATACTGCATACAGATGTGGTCTCCTCATCTCAAAAAAGATATACTGGCATTAGAAAAGGTTCAGAAAAGGGCAACTAAAATGAATAGGGGTTTGGAACAGGTCCCATATGAGGAGAGATTAAAGAGGCTAGGACTTTTCAACTTGGAAAAGAAGAGACTAAGGGGGGATATGATAGAGGTATATAAAATCATGAGTGGTGTGGAGAAAGTGAATAAGGAAAAGTTATTTTCTTGTTCCCATAATATAAGAACTAGGGGCCACCAAATGAAATTAATGGGCAGCAGGTTTAAAACAAATAAAAGGAAGTTGTTCTTCACACAGCGCACAGTCAACCTGTGGAACTCCTTGCTTGAGGAGATTGTGAAGGCTACTATAATAGGGTTTAAAAGAGAACTAGATAAATTCATGGAGGTTAAGTCCATTAATGGCTATTAGCAAAGATCGGTAAGGAATGGTGTCCCTAGCCTCTGTTTGTCAAGGTGTGGAGATGGATGGCAGGAGAGAGATCACTTGATCATTACCTGTTAGGTTCACTCCTTCTGGGGCACCTGGTATTGGCCACTGTCGGTAGACAGGATACTGGGCTGGATGGACCTTTCGTCTGACCCAGTATGGCCATTCTTATGTTAGAGCAGGGGTGGGCACACTCTTTGGCCCGAGGGCCACATCTGGGTGGGGAAATTGCATGCAGGGCCATGAATGTAGGGTTGGGGCAGGGGGGTGGGGTGCGGGAAAGAGTGTGGGGTGTGGGAGGGGGTGTGGTGTGCAGGAAGGGGCTCAGGGAAGGGGGTTAGGGTGCAGGAGGGGTGCAGCAGGGGGCTCAGGACAGGGGGTTGGGGTGTGTGGTGCAGGAGGAGTTTGGGGTGTGGGCTCCGGCCCAGCGCCGCTTACCTTGAGTGGTTCCAGGGTGGCAGCGGCGCGCAGCAGGGCTAAGGCAGGCTCCCTGCCTGCCCTGGCCCCGTGCCGCTCCCAGCACCACATCCCTGCGGCCCCTAGGGGAGCGGGGGGTGGAGGGCAGGGGGTTCCACGCGCTGCCCTCACCTACGGATACCTCCCCCAAAGCTCCCATTGGCCGCAGTTCCCCGTTCTCGGCCAATGGGAGCTGCAGGGGGCGGTGCCTGCAGGAGAGGGCAGTGTGCGGCGCCCTCTGCCCCCACCCGCCGCAGGGACATGGTGCCGGCTGCTTCCAGGAGCGGCGCAGGGCCCGTGGTGCCATGCGGGGGTGGCAATCCCTTGGGCTGGATCCAAAGCCCTGACAGGCCAGATCCAGCCCACAGGCCGTAGTTTGCCCACCCCTGATCTAGAGTCATAGATCTTTACCGGCTCCTTGTGGATTCCTGGTGGTTCTTCTCCCATCCTACAAATCTAGTGTGGTGACATTCCTAGGTTGGGAAACTCTAGGGCAGAGCCCTGATGGCAAAAGAGCCCCAAGCAGATCATTGCTAAGGAGGCTTTTCCAGGAAGGATAACACGTTTGAACAGAACCATCAGTCTGTAGGTGATTAACATTAGTAAAGGGTTGTAACATTGTCAAGGCTGTCCAAAGCGTGCCTGCTCACAAATCTGTCTGCAAAGCCTATGAAATCTGTGTGTATTTGAAACAAAATTCTTCAATACAGTGGTGCCCAGCCAAGTACCTGTGCTGGAACCGGTACTTGAAGCCTTTGTAAGTGACAGTCTAGGTTTTCCCCCTGCTCCTTAATGAGCCATGGTCCATTGCCACTGCATGTCCTACATTCAACAGGGCATATTTTATTCTGCCACAGAACTTGGGCTGTTCCAAACTCCAGTCTGATGAGGTCACGAGCAGGGTATGGATCAGTACAGAACCACGGCAGAACAGCTTTCGTATAACCACATAGGAGGCACCACTGTGCCAGAAACTCCAACCCCCAACAACTGCTGCTTTTCTGTACTACCCATCTCCTCCTACTGCTTCCATGAGAAAGGAAGGGGATGGGATCCAGCAGTTGGGGGCAATTCAAAGTAGATTTGGTGGAGAAGGAGGAGGCGGGGGGTTCACCAAGATATAGTAGGGACTGGCTTTGGAGTCCCAGACACTTCCTAGCAGCCACAAATCTTCCCTTCTGCCACAGCAACCCTGGAGAACCTGACACTCCAACCTAGGAAACTAGCTGGAACTGTAGTATAAGACAGTGTCCTAACCACCAAAGAACTGGAATGCTTGATGCCAGTGAGGACAGGAAAATGCGAAGAGTCATAATTTTTTCCCCTGTCCATACCATAACGAGATTCAACCCAGAAAAGAGTGACAGCCCAAAATGCAGAAAGAAACACAAACCACCTGAGTATTGAATGCAAGAGGAGTACCTGGAAAGCAGTAATGCCAAGAGATACCTATAGATGGTAGCAGACAGCAAACTAGCAGGGAACTTATTATGGCACATGACATCAAAAAAGCTGTGATTCTGGGCTGAATATGCAGAAACATGTCATGGAGCCAATAATCCTGATTCACAAAGATTTGACAAGATTGCACCTAGAGTACTGTATTAAGTTCTGGGTATCTCAGCAACAGAAAGAGATGGGATTTAGAAAATAATAAAACTGATAAAGGGGGTGGGTGAAGGGAGAAAAGATTAAAAAACTATGCAGAGTGTGATGGGTTGGATCACAGAGACCCCCTTGGGACTGCCACCTGATGTGCTGAGACTACCTCTGAGCCCGTTTTCCCTGGCAGCTTGGGACTTCAGTACCTGTCTTCTTGAGCCAGACACGCTAGCCTGCTGCAAACACAGACCCAGGTCTGAACCACATCCCCCAAAAGCTGCAGACTTAACTGAAAACAGCTTAAGAAGTGTTCCTGTCTCTAGCACCCATATACTCAGTTCCCAATAGGATCCAAACCCCAAATAAATCTGTTTTACTCTGTATAAAGCTTATACAGGGTAAACTAATAAATTGTTTGCCCTCTATAACACTGAAAGAGAGAGATGCACAGCTGTTTGCTCCCCCAGGTATTAATTACTTGTTCTGGGTTAATTATTAAGTAAAAAGTGATTTTATTAAATATAAAAAGTAGAATTTAAGTGGTTCCAAGTAACAACAGACACAACAAGGTAAATTACCAAGCAAAATCAAACAAAACAAGCAAGTCTAAGCCTAATACAGTAGGCAACTAAATGCAGGTAAATCTCACCCTCAGAGATGTTCCAATAAGCTTCTTTTACAGATTAGATTCCTTCCTAGTCTGGGTCCAGCAATCACTCACACCCCCGTAGTTACTGTCCTTTGTTCCAGTTTCTTTCAGGCATCTCTTTGGGGTGGAAAGGCTATCTTTTGAGTCAGCTGAAGACCAAATGGAGCAGTTTCCAGGGCCTTATGTAGTCTCTCTTGTGGGTGGAAACCCCTTTGTTCTCCTGTGTAAAATCCCCTCAACAAGATGGAGTTTGCAGTCACCTGGGCAAGTCACATATCTATGAATGATTCAGCTTTTTGCAGGCTGATGCCATTGTTTACATGTTAGTTCGAACGTTCCCAGGAAAGCTCAGATGTGGATTGGCATCTCCCAAAGTCCATTGTCAGTTAAGTGTTTCTTGATTGGGCACTTACTGAGAATAGTCCTTTCTCAAGAAGCTGACCAAATGCTTCACTGTGGCTACTTAGAATCAAACAAGTACACAGCCAATATTCATATCTTCAAATACAAAAATGATACACACATACAGACAGCATAATCATAACCAGCAAACTACAATCTTCCCATAGACACCCCACTTCACCTCCTCTGTATAAGAACTGATGCAACCATAGGAGCCTGGTTGCAACAATGATCTATATGGTCACAGTTTATGTCAATAATATCACACACAGATTGTGTAAGGGGAGACAATTGTCTCAATTGTGTTTAGAGACTGTGAATGTCAAGAAGGGATAGAATTATTTAGCATGCATCAAAGGGGTATAAGTAGGAGAACAGAATGAAATTAAGAAAAGGATATTTTTTGCTGACTCTCAGAAGAGGTTCCTGAGTGAGATCTATTACAGTATAAAATAGTCCAAGGGAAGTGATGGAAGCTCTGTCAACTACTCTGTCAGGATTATCTGCACTTGCAATGGCATGGACTAGAGGCTTTTCTAGGGTTAGCGTCTACTATTAAACAGTATAAATAAGACCAAATGAAGAAATCGTATATCCTAAAACCATGCACTGAATGTGGATAGCCTTCAAATTGCCATGTTTTCAGTCAATTGACTAGGGGAGAACTGGACAGAACTTTGTAATTAATTAGTTCGGCCACATTTTCTATTCCATTAATAGCATTATCTTTATCTGCTTCCTCTTATTTGTTTGTCATTTGGGCTACTTTCCTTCCATTATCTTTCTTAAAACTGAATTGAAAAGAATGTTCTCTCTACACCAGGAGAAGAGGTTACTGCAGACAAAAATAAGATTTTTCCACTGAAACTCTGCATCAAAAATTAAAACGGTTGGGCCAGCAACTGAAGAGGCTCAGCTTTCTATGCCCATTTGGCAGTAAGATGTCAACTGAAATGCACAAGGAGATTGATGAATGATTAGCAGATACCTATGGCATAGCAGCACTACCCTTTTCAGCAGACTTTATTAAAAGAGAAGAGGAGATTTTAACCCAGGTATCCTGGCCAAATTCTAATGTGGGTGATCATATTCTGCCTTCTTAGACCTCCCCTCAGATGTTCAACTACAGAAGTTATTCTTCTCTTTTCCTAGAAGAGGTGTTGTGTAATATTATTACAGCTTAATGGTTGTCACATTCTACCCTGCAAATGGCTGCATTTCAATATGATTCCTGTAGCTTACAGTCTCCGTAAAACGCTTTGTGTCTTGGCCCCAATTCAGCAAATTGCCATCTATATGAATATAACATTAACCGATTTCATTAAATTGTAATATATGAAGAATCTGAATAAAATGTACAGTAATTAATGAAACTCTCTCACCACTTGAATAGGATTCAAGAATTATATGACTTCTACCTGTGATAATTATTGCCGGTTATGTGATATGTAGGTATCTCTTCACCCTTGCAACTGACATCTGTAATCCCTTGTAACCCAAGCCTGACCCCAGATGTACGGTACCTTCCCTCTTAACTTGTGTATATTTAATTTTAAACATTCACTTTAATAATTTTTTTTTCCCATCCTAAGAAAAGTTAAGTAGCAAAATATTGATTTGAGTAATCTTGAGTTAAATCAATCTGTCTCTTTAAGGAGAATCTGACAGATTAAAATATTTGTTGGTAATAAATAAAAGGTAAGAACATCTTTTAATATTTTAGATGATTAAATCTACAAATTTTAAACACTAATTGTTTGCATCATCCTCAATCCAGATACTGAATGTAGTCTAGTACAGGGGTAGGCAACCTGCAGCATGCGTTCCAAAGGCGGCACGCGAGCTGATTTTCAGCGGTACTCATACTGCCCGGGTCCTGGCCACCGGTCCAGGGGGCTCTGCATTTTAATTTCATTTTAAATGAAGCTTCTTAAACATTTTAAAAACCTTATTTACTTTACATACAACAGTTTAGTTATATATTATAGACTTATAGAAAGAAACCTTCTAAAAACGATAAAATGTATTACTGGCACGCAAAACCTTAAATTAGAGTGAATAAATGAAGACTTGGCACACCATTTCTGAAAGATTGCTGACCCCTGGTCTAGTCAGTGTAATTTTTACTTATAGCTTATTTCAAGTCAGTTTTACTTTGACACTGTGGAACTGGCAACCATTGAAATATCTGAGTTACATCACTGCAGGAGAACGTTTAAAAATCTAGAAAATACACTTGCTTTCAGTGAATTTTTTAAAAAATCATTTAAAAAATTGATCTCCAGAGTTTTTATTGTTTAAAAATTAAATCATCCTATGTTGACCTGATACTGCCTCCTTAATAAGCCTGATATGCTCAGAGTCACTTGGATAGCTTTCTTCTTATTATGTTTAAAGATCTTGTCAATTCCCTACCAACTGATTGGTGTTAAAGTAACGAAGTTTGCCAAAGCTGAGACTTCACCTACATTTTGCACACTTGTGACATAACAATGTACCATGGTTCTGAAATCAACATTATTCATATAAATTAGCAGAAGTTTCACTGGCTTAACTGACAATTACCTCCTTTCTCCAAACATCTCGCCTATAGTTACCCTGATTTGTACTCCTCGGTTATTGCTAAAACAGTCATCAAACTAAATTGCAGCATATATTTTTATAAATATGTTATACAACATGTTAACAGAAAACAGATTGTCTATTTTCCCCTCCACATAAAGACCATTAGCTAACCTTCTGATGCTGCAATGCAAAGCCATTCCCACACTCTCGCTGGTTTCACATTTAGTTTTTTCCTTATCGCTTGCTGCAGCATTACTAACCTCTGTCTCCTTTGTGTCCCTGGTACACTCATATTTGAATAGAGTTTACATGTACAGATTATCACATCTACTGCTTCAAAAGTGATTGGCTATTAATTCCTCCACCCCCAATTAAAAACAAAACAAAAAACCTCCCCACTACTTTGAGGAGACATAACTTCACATTCTCCAAGAGCACTGAGCCATAACTGAGATGCTGATGTTTTATACACCAAGGGTAGAGTTACCATTCGTCCGGATTCCCCCGGACATGTCCAGCTTTTTTGAGTTAAAAATCGCGTCCGGGGGGAATTTGTCAATGTCCGGACTTCCCCCCCATGCAGAGCGTGCGCGGCTTACAGGGCAGCCGGCCGGATCGTGCCACTCGCACGGGCTTCAGCAGCCAGAGCCCTTCCTTCACTTCCCCCTCCTCTCCCCTGAAACTTGAGACCAGTCCCCTCCTCTCTCTCCCTCCCTGCATTCACAGATCGCCGGCTGGCCGTTCGCCTCAGCCTCCGGCAGTCTGGAGCTCCGACCCTGCTCCCCTCCCCCGCTTCCGAGCGCGCTGCTCTGCAGCACGGTAAGGGGGCCAGGGGTCAGAGAAGCGGCAGGGAGGTTCTGGGGGGGGGGGGGGGGGTAGTCAAGAGACAGGGAGCAGGGGAGAGGGTTGGATGGGTCAGGAGTTCGGGGGGGCTGTCTGGGGGTTGGGGGTGTAAGGTTTTGGGCAGTCAGGGTACAGGTGGGGGGATCTCAGGAGGGGGCAGTTAGGGGACAAGGTACAGGGAGGCTTAGGTAGGGGGTGGGGTTCTGGAGGGCAGTTAGGAGTAGGGGTCCCAGGAGGCTGCAGTCAGGGGACAAGGAGCGGGGGGGGGTCGGGAGTTTGGGGGGGCTTTCTGGGGGGGTGGATAAGGTTTTGGGCAGTCAGGGTCCAGGTAGGAGGTAGGGTCCTGGGGGGCAGTTAGGGAGAGGGGTCTTAGGAAGGGGCAGTTAGGGGACAAGGTACAGGGAGGCTTAGGTAGGGGGTGGGGTTCTGGAGGGCAGTTAGGAGCAGGGGTCCCAGGAGGAGGCAGTCAGGGGACAGGGAGCAGAGGGGTTTAGATGGGTCAGGAGTTCTGGGGGGGGGCTGTCAGGGGGCAGGAGTGGGGAGAGGGATCAGAGCAGTCGGGACAGGAAGCAGAGGGGTTTAGATGGGTCAGGAGTTCTGGGGGGGCTGTCAGGGGGTGGGGGTGTGGATAAGGGTTGGGGCAGTCAGGGGACAGGTAGGGGGTAGGGTCCTAGGGGGCCAGTTAGGATGTGGGGAAGGTCTCAGGAAGGGGCAGTCAGGGGACAAGAAGCAGGGAGGCTTAGGGAGGGGGTGGAGTCCTGGGGGGTAGTTAGGGGCAGGGGTCCCAGGAGGGGGCAGTCAGGGGACAAGGAGTGGGGGGGGGAGGGTTGGGGGTTCTGAGGGGACAGGAAGTGGGAGGGAGTGGAAGGGGCAGGGGCGGGGCTAGGACAGGACGGGGGCGGGTCTCCTCCCGTCCTCTTTTTTGATTGTTGAAATATGGTAACCCTAACCAAGGGGTCCGTGACTTAAAAGGGAATGCAGCAATTTCCTATTGGTACAAAAATACAGTAGAAGAAATGAAGGTCAGCTAATACATTCATAGACTTTAAGGCACTTGTGCTCTTACTCCCTCAATGTGTTCAATCTCTTCTCCAGCTTCTTCTCTACCCCCGTGTGGCAGGGCACTGCTAGGAAAGCCCCTAATCAGCTCCTGCTACCCAATCAGAGGGAATGGATTGGGGCTGGGTAAATAGCCAGTGCTTGCCTGGAAACTGCCCCCACTTGCAAGCCTCATTAGCGGGAGCTAAAAGGCTGGAAGGAAGTGGAAGGGGGATGAAGACCAGGAGGGAAAGGGCAGGCTCAGGGGGAGGAAAGAGCCTACTAGTCTTGCTGGTCAGGCCTGTGTGAGGCCAAGCCATGTAAATAGCCTGTAAATAGTGGGAAACTGGTGGTGGGAACGGACATAAAATAGAGAGTACGGGCGTTGCACCAGCTTGGAGCGTCCCCGAGTCTTTAAGGAGCGGGGCCAAGGGGCCGAATCCAACAGGGCATGGCATGAACCCGTTATACCCCTACATTCATAGCAGCTGACTTAATAAAGAATACTCCCACTATATTAATTTGGAAACAATATAGGGACAATAGAAATCAACATATCCTAATCAGAAGAGGATTTTCTTTAGCAAACAATTTTAGCTAGCTTCCCTGAGTATGCAGATATTTGCACTACAGGGAAAACTAAACATACCATGATAACACTGGAATCAGTTTCTACATACTAGGATGCAGTTAGTCCAGTTAATCTAAGAGATTTATTAGAATGCTTTCTTTCAAGAGCAGTGAATGGAGTTCAATAGATTGCCTTAATGAGGTTAAATGCAATTTGATCTCCCTATGAACTGCCCCAGGCTTTGTGTACAGCAGCACCAGCTCTCTCATTGAGATTCTGAACCAGCTTCCTGAGCGTAGATCTGAGTATGCCCTAATACTAATTTATCCAGTGCCACAGAGAGCTGGGTGATTGCTTTCTGCTCTAGCTTCCCTTATACCTTGGGGACAAAGTTCTATAAGATCTGGAGGTCTACCACGAACTAAAATTGCTACACTCCATGTCTCACTTTTACAGCTGGATAAGAGTGCTCTGTAGGATGAGCTGGTTCATGAGTCTTAACCATGTCCCTTGGGATAGCATGCATGGCTACACATGAAGGATAGTGACAGAAAACAGGCATTAGGACCCTATGCTTCAATTATTAAGGCATCTTAATGTGATCCATCTATAATGCATTTAGTTACCATCAAATGCTCACGAACAGCAGGAGTTAAGTCTCCAGTGGTCCAGAGAGATAACCGATGCAAGAGATTTCTTAAAAGAAATTAGATTTCTTTCTTAGAAAGTGTAGGGTGATTTCCAGAATCTCTCAAATTGATGAAGCACAGATAAGCTAAATATACTGTCAAACTGTATATAGAACATGTTGCTAATAACCAAACACAAAGGATTCCAAATGTTCATGATTCTTAAAACCAGTATCTGCACATAATTTCTGATGCAAGCAATTACATTTACAACAGATGTAAAGTAATGCACACCGCAGGGAAAATTAAAGCTATTCATATACCTTATAGGGTTCTAAATTAACTATATCAACTCAAGAAATGGACTTGGGAGTCACAGCAGATAGCTGAATAGAGACCTCCACTCAAGGTGCAGTTGCAATCAAAAAAGCAAACAATGTTAGGTTACATAAAGAATGAGACAGTAAACAATACTGAGAATATTATAATACCATTATGTAAATCAGTGGTGCAGCCTCATCTGAATACTGTGTGCAGTACTGGTCACCCCATCTCTAATAGGATATAGTAGAACTATAAGGGGTCCAGAGAAGGGCAATAAAAATGATCAAGAGCCTGGAAAAACTCCTTTTCAGTCTTTCTTCACAGGGATTGGGATTGTTGTTACTTTAGAAAGAAGAAAAAAAAAATGGAAGAAGTATGTCAAATAATGAATTGTGTAGAAAAGGTGGATTGGGACCTTTCTGTTCTGTTCGCTCTGTCTCTTAACACAAAAGCAAGGGACAGTAAATGAAATTGAAAAAGGAGTGAAATTCAAAACTAATGACAGTGTGTAATTAAATGGTGGAACTCTGCCACATGAAATGGTTGAGGCCAAGAATTTTAAAAGATTCAAAAAGGGACTGGATGTTTATATAAGTATCAAGAATAACTGGAGTTATAATTAATAATGATAAAAATTTTGTGGAAGGACTTCAGAGCTTAAGTCAACCTCTAACTATTAGAGACCTAATGTGTGTGTGTGGGGGGGGGGGGGGAGAGGAAATATCCCATATGTGCCTACTGCAGGGTTCCTACACATTTCTCTGAAGAATCTGGTGCTAGCCACTCGTAGAGATGGGACACTGAGATAGATGGATCATGCGTCTGATCCAGTCTGGCAGGTATGTTCTATCCAGAGTTTTATTTTTGTACCTGAAAAACACCCCTTAGTCACAGGCACAATAACTCAGAGAAAGTGCTCTGGACTGCTACACAGGTGACTGCTACTGCAGTCCCAGGTTTGGCCTCATTTCCTGGGAATGACAGTGCAACAAAGGTGGCCTCAAATAAATGTTCTCTGTTGCTAACTATTGGAAAGGTTGCCAAACAAGTAGCACCACTGAGGAGCTTCTTGGTCAGGATAGTGACCATAATACAAGGACTTGAAGTTGAAGAGAAGCGGGATTTTAAGTGTCAAAAATATCTGCAAAATCGTTCTATGTAGGTTACACTAAAAAATAGTATGAATTTGACTGATACTGTTATAATTTAATGCAGTGAACACAAAACAGTAGACAATTGTTTTATTCTTTTAGGTTACAGCAGCTGTGGGATATGGAGCTGTAACACATTGGCAGCAGTTGGAGCATCTCTTTCTAATGAGTAGGCCACACTGGATGACAGCCTACTATTGCTATCTGCCGATAGAGTTACTCCTTTAGCTCAGGTGGGGTCTGTACTGTGATATCAAGGGTTGCAGTTTCCAACTCTCCTGAAGACCTGCATGTGTATAGGATTGTTCGAGCAGCTCAGTTATTTTGCACCCTAGGTAGCAGGTTTAGTCTTTGTCTAACAGGTGTTGGGTAAGCTTTTCAATCATTGTTCTTCATTACAAAGGATCACAAAGCACTTTCTAAACAATACATAGAGTTCACTCACCAAACACTGAGATATGGCCACCGCGGAGGTAGAATGAGGCAGCCATTTTATACCAACAACTTTTTTTTTTTTAAAAGGAAGGAAAAATCAAAAAATAACTTCTGCAGTGAGAGAGGAGAGGACTCAAGCTGTAATTTTGCCAGTAAACAAGAGTTATTCTTGCCAGGAGTCCTATTACTAATGAGATAGATGGATGCTGCTATAATATCAGCATCTACTAATCGCTGAGGATGGTTAGCACAGTTAATGAACTTCACACCTGTAGCTAAACCATTCCAAATGTGCATGTTTGATGCCAAAGTTGAACCACTGAACTGGTGGAAGTTGCTGGTCAGTCACCTAGAGACCAACTTTGTTGCGGTGGCATTTCCAATTTTTGTCTGCAGATGTAGAGAATACTTTCTTCTATGTGACTAGTTTCAATTTCAGAAAGCCATTGGGAGTAGGAAAGCTAAACTTTCTGCTCCAAGAAATGAATAAAAAAGCAGCAGATGAAAATATTCCATTAATAGAATCACTGTCTACTAAATCAAGAGGGATCAGTGAATTACAACAATCTTTTCAGTTCTCCCATTAAGTTAAAGTACTGAGATTTAGAGAATATCAGCATTCCCTACAGTCAATGCTTTAAAACTTCTTTAGTGATATTTAATACTATTTAAGCATAAAATCAAAGGTGGAAAATACTCAAATCATCTAGTCCATCCCCCCTTTGACAAAGGAGAATCTCCAGGCTACTGAGAGAAATGAGGCTTTCACAACTTTCCTTGGTATGCTGCCAAAAATAGAGGTCAGTAAGTTTTTTCTAGTCCATAGCCCAAATTTTCCCTTCCTTAATTTTGCATATTTACTCCCTTATGTCATGCTCAACTGCCTTTTCCCTCCTTGGTGTTAATATTCAAGTTCCCAGACAGGTATGTCTCCATTAGCTAAGCAATACCTATTCAGGCTTTAATGTGTCCTTACCACAGTCAGTATCTTCAATCTTTAAAACAATTTTAGTTCTTTCCCAAACACCTCTAGTTTGTCTGCATCTTTCTGATATTCAAATGCCCAGAAAGCAATATTGTATTCTAGATGCAGTAAAGCTTAACTGTCTGCTCAAGGCTATATGATGCAATGGCATATTCACCCTGAAATAAAAATGAACCATTTTACAGCTGTATCGTATAGCAAGCTCATCTTCAATTTCCTCTCCACTATCATCCTTTGGTCTCGTGTTTAAAATTAGTAATGGAAAAGATTTCCTATTAAATTGTCTGCACTTTGGATTAGTCTCCCCTAAGATATATTGCTTGCATTTGTCTAGGCTGAATCTCATCTCATTTCCTGTCCTTTATCTAACTCCTCTCTCTTTCTATTATTTTCTGTTCTCACTGATGTTCATGCCACCACGTTTTACTATTATCTGCAAATTTAGATTATGACCAGCATAGAGACAACAGCAGTTTCATTATGACCAGCATAGAGACAACAGTAGCTGATAGCATCAGTAGAAGCTTGTAGAGAATTTTTACGAAGTGGGGAAGTTTAATAGATAATGGGAATACACTACTAAAACCCAGGAGAGATCATAACACTAAACAATTAAGGTAAATCAGAGGCATCTGAAAAGAAATGATAAAGTGACTCAGTTGTGAGTGTCCTGTAGACAATGTCTAAAGACACCACTGTGTGCATCAGCATTGTGCCCACATTAATAATAATGTTGTACCAGTGCATACCTATGTCAATTTAGACTACCTAATTGTTCTCTTTATTTGGCCCTAAATGTCCACAAGATTTCTTTGTGAAAAGCAATATATGAATGCACACACTTAAAAAATTAAAGTTGTCATTACAGTATATAAACTCTTTATAAAACCAGGTCTATTTCCGCCTCTCTTGCCCTCTCTGATGTTATTGACTCGAAGGTAACCGTATAGATCATTGTTGCAACCAAGGTCCTGTAGTGGCACCAAATCGCGTACAAAAGAGGTCAAGTAAGGTGTCTGTGAAAAGGTTATGATTTGCTGGTTATGATTATGCTATGATGCACGTTTAATTTTTGTATTTAAAGTATTGGCTCTATACTATCCATATTTCAAACTTGTCCTATGCTTCTGGGTGACACCCCAGACAGTTTGGCATCAGCACTGCCTAGCCTGCTTGATGGCCCATTAAGGACCATCAGCTATACAACTGACCCATTGAGAGACAGTAGATACACCTTATGACTCAGCAAGGCATGCAGGGACATGCCTATGGACAGACCTCTAAGGCTTTCATGCCATGTGCTGGGCAGCTTGTGTTTGAAACAAAGGAAGCACAGGCCACATGGCAAGAGACTATAAAAGGCAGCTGCATCTTCTCCATTTTGTCTTCAATCCTGCTTCTTACCTATGGAGGAACTTTGCTACAAACTAAAGCTTTGAACAATGGACTGAATGACCCATCCAAGCTATGGATGTACTCCAGAGACTTGACTTAAGCCAGCAGTTTATTCCATCACCGCTACAAGCCTGAACCAAGAACTTTGTGATTACTGTATGTAATTAATGCCATTTAACCAATTTTAACTCTCATCTATATTTCTTTCTTTTTATGAATAAACCTTTAGATGTTAAGATTCTAAAGGGCTGGAAGCAGCGTGATTTGTGGGTAAGATCTGACTTGAATATTGACCTGGGTCTGGGGCTTGGTCCTTTGGGATCGGGAGAACCTTTTTTCTTTTACTGGGGTATTGATTTTCATAACCATTCATCCCCATTCAGAGAGATGGTGGTAGTGATACAAGGGAACTGGAATATCTGAGGGACTTGCTTGTATAACTTCTGGTTAGCCTGTGGGGTAAAACCAAAGTCCTCTCTGTTTGGCTGGTTTGGTGTGCCTGCTTAAGTCAAGGTTAACTCCATGCGGGCAGTATGGGTTTGACTTCAACTATTTACCTAGAAGTAAACTGTCTGTGCCTTGTCTCCAGTGTGATCTTCTATTCAGATGGCTCTCATGATTGAAAACAGTGTTTTCAGCACAAATTATTAGACTATGAGTTGAACCAAAATTGGACTGAATTACCTTCTTACCCCTAAAATTTGTCCCTGCTGAGTAGCATGGAGAAGTCACCACTGATGTTGTCTCTAGTTTGAAGTACCAAATAAGTGGATGGGGGACCTGGTTCAAAGACTGTGTAACTGGCACTGTTAAACACTAAATGTACAGTTTTAAAAGGTGTGGTTTATACCAAATACCTGCATCTCCTGGCTTCAATCATCTATAAAGAATAATTGCACTTGAAGTATATGAAAGCATGAATGAGAAAATGTGAAATTCCCATAAATACAGTATTGTAGTTATGGACTTGCTCTTCCTATCGCTTAGATTGAAATAAGTAGCTCATCTTGTTATTCATATGAGCACGTTCATCATACGTATCACGGTGCAATACTTATATAGTGCAATTTATGGTATCTAAATAATGCAGCTTTAGCTGATGTCCTCTTATTATAGACCATCCCTGGACTCTTCTCTCCTATTCAGAATTTTGGCCTTACTATTAACAGCAACTTTGTAGAACCCATAACATTACATATAAAGCTTACAGGCAATGTGAGTACATCTTTCTTCCATACTTGGGATTGCACAGAGAAGAATTTTTTTCATATGTAACAGATACTCTAGAAAACTGGCTCTGAAGTTCGTAATATTTCTCTTTTTAGATTTTGTGCTACCAGTTCCTGAAACTAGAAGAAATATGTACTAGACTCTGCTATGTGGCTTCAGATCAGCAAATCTGTTGTACCCTGATGTACCACTCCTGGCACCCCGTGCAGTGTATAGAAAGCTAGCACTAACGACAACCCTGCTGTACCCATATTCAGCTATGTCCAATCTAAAGTCTGATGGGTTGAGAAATAAAGAAACCCTTCTTCAGAAACACCACAAAGACCTGCTTTAGTGGGAACTGATGAGGCAAGAGACTATCAGAGCAGATATCTACAGCCGATGAGTTAAATCATTCTTCAGTTTGTGTGTTTTCTAGGAAACCCAGTAACAGGATGATCCACCACACTATTGTTTTAGTCTACGAAATCTCTTCTTCCTAGGACAGTGGTTCTGAATGGTGATGAGCATTTTCCAGCATGTTTCTAGAACTCAGCTATCTTTCTAACTACCCTGGGACAACTCAGCAATTATGCCTATTGGTTTAAGCAGCAGAGAGCCAGAAGAACAACAAACATAGAATTGCAAAGTCCAAGAGCATGAAACCTGCAGATAGCCCTCATGTGTCTGAGCAAGTAATTCAAAACATTAGTTAACTCCATGGCTGGACATCACCAGCACATGCTTTGATCAATACACTTGATCCAAGCAAGTCCATCATTAATATAACACAATCAGCCACATCCATTTTTATATTAGTGTGGTCATATGATCAGTTCAGGCAAGTCCAAAAATATTGCATGACTGTAAACTAGCAATTCCTTATTCAAACTGTGAATGTACCACCACCAAGAAGGTGGGAAACTGTTGGGCAAATGGATCAGGACATTATAATGGAACTTACCAGTAAAGTAAGATCTCGGTGAATGAAAATCCCGCTAGGCCTGACTTTGGAAATTTAGGATTTCACCTGCCGAAAGCAGGGCCGGCTCTAGGATTTTTGCCGCCCAAAGCAAAAACAATTTTGGCCGCCCCCCCTCGGTTCTTTAATTACCCCACCCCCGCCTCAGCTCCGCCCCTTCCCCAAATCCCCAGCCCTGCCTCCACCCCGGAGGGAGGGGGGAGAAGCGGCGCCCGCGCCACAGCCACTCGGAGTCCCCCCCCCCCCCCAGGCTCTCAAGCCTGGGATGGGTTTGAGAGCCTGGGAGGGAGGGGGAGACCCCGAGCCGCCGCAGCGTGCGAAACAGCTGATTCGGGCACCGCTGCTCTCCCTCCCTCCCAGCTGTTTTGCGCGCCATGGCAGCAGCAGCGGAGGTGAGCTAGGGCGGCCGGGGCACATTTTTAGGGGCGGCATTCTGGCGCCGGCCATGCCGCCCCTAAAAATGTGCCGCCCCAAGCACCAGCTTGTTTTGCTGGTGCCTAGAGCCGGCCCTGGCCGAAAGGAATGAAAGGATACCTGCCTTGCAGTCATAGCACAGGGTTGCATATGGAGAATAAACTGCTCTTTGTCTTCCTTCAGGGCACTAATTTCTGCAAGTTATTTACTTCAAATGTTTGGTATTTGGGAAACTTTAACATTTCCTAAAGCTTGTGATTTTTTTTTTTTTTTTTTTTTTTTTTTAAGTTTGTTAGTTTTCTGCCTTTGGTTGTGAACCAGTGTGCCACTCTGTACCTCAAATAGCACCCTGCAACGCCATATTCACCACTGTGATATAATTATGATATGCTTTGTGCAGGTCCCATTTGAGAGGTCATGATCTGTTGAACATTACTATCCTATTGAATTATATGTGTTACCATTGTATTTGAAGTTATGAAGTTTTGCTATCTGTTATTGAAATATGCTGTGCGTCTGGGAGACGACCACAGATTGCTCCTTTTCTGCCACCAAAAGGCTACTAACCCTTACACACAACCAGATATTGTGCAAAATGTTTATCAGTGAAACAGTCCTGAAATATCACTGCCAATACTTAATTGGTAACTCATGATTTGCATCAGCCTCTAATAAATATAAACTCACATGGTGTTTTGAAGACACTTTGTTATAACTGAGGAGGTAGAAATCAAACCCATAAATTTCAAACCTACCATCTGAAGTTAGAGGTTTTCAGGTTAATTTTTGGAGCCTGGGATTATTTTTATTCCCATTTTGTGTGCACTGTTGCAGAATCAATGTGGAGTTCTCACTGGATTTAAAACAAATATGTTAAAAAATAACAAGCACACTTCAATGTTGTTTACACAAGCAGTTCCCATAATCTACAGGATAATGGAAATTTTAACCTAACAGCAAACAGTCTGCTGCATTAAACCCCACATTATGTGAATAAAAAAACCAAATAGATCGGTATTTCAAATTTAAATCCATGCTTGTCACTTGTGTTTCCAAAACAACAACTCAGTAACCACTAACAATTCAAATTGCTTATGGTGTCAACATCCATGCCAATTGATAGAGGCAGCAGCCAGCAATGCCTGAGCCTACATTTTCCAGATACCACAGAGAGTCCCCAACCTTCCCCATCTTCTCAAAGTTTCCCCACCCCTTGCCCAACTAAAACCTCCAGCCCCCCTCCCACTATCTGAGATTAAAGGCCTTTCTTCAGTCCCCTTCCACTCTCCCCAACAGCTGAGTGCATCCCACTTTTCAGAATACCATTCCCCATCTTCCTGTGACCCCTGTATACTATGTCACTAGACACACGGCCATCCCAAGCAGCACCTCTAGACCCACTGAACCCCACTGCTACACTCCAACCCCTGTACACTTAGATGTACCCCCAGTCTGCTCACACACCCCAAACTGTACTCCAACTCCCATAATGCACTTCACTGCTCCCCCCAAGGTGCACCCCTACCCCATACAGCACCCCCAACCCCATCACACCCATGTCATATCCCTCCTACTCCTTAATACTACACCCCACACCATCAACCCCAAGGTGCACCCCACTGCTCCCCTATGCTCCAACTCCACCCCATCACTTGCCCCACTGCTCCCCCACCCTCATAGTCCCCAACAGTGCACCCCATTGCTCCCCCACCCCATCACAACCCTCATGGTACCCCATAGCCCCCAGTGCTGTGCCCCACTGCTCCCCCACCCCATCACAGTCCTCCATACTGCACTATAGTCGCCAACGGTGCACCCCACTGTTCCCCCATCCCCATCATAGTCCTCCATACTGCCCCATAGCCCCCCGTGCTGCACCCCACTGTTCCCCCACCCCCATCACAGCCCTCCATGGCACCCCCGCAGCCTGGGCCGGGTGTGGCTGCCCGCCCCCCAGGCCCGCTCCCTAACTCATTTTGGAAGCTGAGCCCCGCCACGCTCTCTTACCCGGCCCGGCGCCGCCTCCGCCGCCCGCTCGGGTATCAGCCGCTCCCCCCAGCCTGACAGGCCGGCGCAGGCGCACACGCGAACTCACACTCAGAGCCAAGGCGCAGGAGCCAGGCACGATCGCCTTCCAACCGCGAGACGATGGGGTAGGCGCATGCGCAAGGACATGGACTGCTTTGCCTCCGCCTTGGCCAGGCCGCCGCTAGGAATATTTTGCCTATGCGCAATAGCAGCGGGAGCTTTGCTCCCTGCCATTTGGCACAGAGGCGCCAGTATGAGCCTAGTGCTATACACAGACAGGGGTCTCCTGACCCCGCTCACACCGACCACCCACGCTCACCTAGGGCCCTCAGCCTCAGGGGTCGGCCTAGTGCTGCCCTCCCAGGTCCAAGGGCCCTGGGGCGTGAGAAATGTCACGCGTGGAGCTGGACAAAACGTGCTCCACTGCGAAGGGAGAGGTTGGCGCCAGGGGACAGCACAGGCCCAGTGCGTTGTGGGGGTGCTTGGCTTCCTCTGAGACATTAGGTTTTGCATGCGGCAAGAGGCAGAGTTCTGGCTGGAGGGGCCACTTGTCTCAACTGCTGGCTCGATCCATGCTCCTTACCGTTAAGGACACAGAAGAGGCCGCATCTTGGAGTGGGGCTGCAAGGAGCTCAGTGGATACTGTGCAAAGTGGCCAGGGCACAGGTTGGAAATCAGAAATTTCTTGTTTTGTTCATGGCTGGGCCACTGATTCGCTATGTGAGTTTTGGTAAGTCATCTGATAACTCTGTGCCCCAATTTCCCCATCTGTAAAATGGAGATTGTGCTATTTACCAAGGTCCAGTGGTTAGGGCACTAGCCTAGCACTTGCTTTGCCACAGACTTCTTACATGACAATAGGTAAGTCAATTAGCCTTTCTGGGCCTCATTTCCTGATCTTATAAATAGAGATAATAGCAGTGCCTTACTTCACAGGGATGTCATGAGCATAAATAAAATAAAGGTTGTGAAGTGCTTTGAGAGCTGATGAAAAGAGCTATATGGGAGCTAGTGTAGCAAATTTGGTCAAAGAACCACTAGCGTAGCGCCTCCTGTTGGTCATCTGGGAATTAGCTCTTTTCCAGCATATGGAGCCCCCTCTGCAGGCACATGTCTCACCTGCCGCTGGCCCCGTGTCCCTCCTGGTGCCCTTTACCTCAGGGTTTTGTCCCAGCAGTACCCCCATGCTCTGGGTCTCCCCTCCCAAGGGAACCCCCAACCCTTTAAACCTGCCTTGCCTCAGTGGCTACTGCCAGTCATCATCTAGCCTTCTCTCACTGGGGTAAACGGCACTCTGTAAAAGGCCACTCATCATTGTCAAGGGGGTCGGACCAACTGCCTCTGCCTAATCCCAGGCTGCAGCCTCTGCAACCCCAGCACCTGTTTTGGCCTTTTAGCAAGGCCTACAGCCTGGGGATTTACTAGGCTGGAGCTCCCCAGCAGGGCCGACTTTAAGCCGATTCCCCGGAATGGGGCCCCGCACCTAAGAGGGCCCCACAACATCCAGGGCTGCCGGCGGAGTGGGGAAAAAAAAAAAAAAAAAACTGCATCCTGCTTCTCCCCCCTCCCTCCAGCGCTTGTGCCACCATACAGCTGATCAGCGCAAGCCTGGGAGGGAGGGATGAGGAGGAGGAATGCGGCATGCTTGGGGAAGACACGGGGCCAGGGATCCAATGGGGCAGTGAGGGGGCAGGGCCAGGGCAGGGATTTGGGGAGAGATCCAGTGGGGCGGGGAGGGGCCCCGCACCTGCTAAAGCCGGTCCTGCTCCCCAGCTCCTCTTGCCTTTCCCCAGCCATGCTCCATTCCCTGTTTCCTGAGCTCCCAGGCAGCCAAATCCTTCTCCGTCCAAGGCTGGAGAGAGAGACTCCTCAGCACTTGGCTCACAGCCCTCTTATCAGGGCCAGCTGGGCCCTAATTGAGCTGGCCACACCTGGCTGCTTCCCCAATCAGCCTAGCTTGGGCTGCCTTGCTGGCTGGAGCTCTCCCTCCTTTCCTGGTAGGGTGACCAGACGTCCCGATTTTATCGGGACTGTCCCGATATTTCCTTGTTTGTCCCGCGTCCCAACCGATGTGCGGTCGGGACACTGGACAAACAAGAAAATGCGCTGGAGCCCGGAAGTGCTCGCACCCCCCCCCCGACTCCACCCCCTCCTCCCCCGATTGGCTCCCTCCCCGAATCCCCGCCTCTTCCCCGGGCTTAGAGTGACCAGATGTCCCGATTTTATAGGGACAGTCCTGATTTTTGGGTCTTTTTCTTATATAGGATCCTATTACCCCCCACCCCCGTCCTGATTTTCCACATTTGCTGTCTGGTCACCCTACCCGGGCTCACCATTCCTCCTCCCTCCGCAAGCACTGGAGGGAGGCCCGGGAGACGCAGGGGAAGTGCGGGGCTGGGGTGAGTAAGAGTCCGGCCTGGTCCTGAGCAGGCAGGACTCAGTTGGGTGGTAGGGAGAGGAGGGGGGCGGCCCGCGGTGCCAGGCGGCAGCTGTTCTCCCCCCCGGGCAGCAGGACTCGGGAGCAGCCGCTGCTGCAGCTCCCACTGCTGCGGGGGAGGAAGCGGCCATGGCGCGCTGCGGCTGTGGCGCCCCCGAACCCCCCGAGCCGGGGCCTGCTGCAGGGACCCAGTAGCGCGCACGCTGCGCCCAGCCCCTGGCCAGTCGCGTCTGGGCTGCTTCCCAGCTGGTGCTATCCCGCGGCGGCCCCGGAGTGGGGGCATCGGCAGCACAGCCCCGTTCGTTCCCCTGCGGGACCCGAGCGGGACGGGGCGGCTGAGGCCTGCTGCCCCCGCTCCGGGGCTGCCGCGGGATAGTACCAGCTGGGCAGCAGGCCAGACGCGACTGCCAGGGGCTGGGCCCAGCGTGCGCGCTGCTGGGTCCCTGCGGCAGGCCCCGGCTCGGGGGGTTGGGGGTGCCAGAGCCGCAGCCGCCAAGCGCCATGGCTGCTTCCTCCCCCACGGCACTGGGAGCTGCAGCAGCGGCTGCTCCCGAGTCCCGCTGCCCGGGGGGTGAGAACAGCCACCGCCTGGCACTGCGGGCCGTCCCCCTCCTCTCCCTACCACCCAACTGAGTCCTGCCTGCTCGGGACCAGGCCGGACTCTTACTCACCCCGGCCCCGCGCTTCCCCTGAGTCTCCCGGGCCTCCCTCCAGCGCTTGCGGAGGAAGGGTTTTTTTTTTTTTGGCCCCCCCCGCCACGCCCCCCCCCCCGCATCACCCTCCCCCCCCCCCCACGTCCCGATATTTGACTTGGGTGATCTGGTCACCCTATTTCCTGGGCTGCTGCTGTCCTGCTAGCTGGAGCTCTCCCTCCCTTCCTGGGCTGCTTCTGCTTCCTGGAATCTCCCTCCCTAGACTACAACTGCTGTTGCTGAGTGGGGGGGGGGGGGGGGGGGGGGAAGGGGACGGTTACCATATCTCATAAATGAAAAAAGAGGACCCTGCACAGGCCCTGGCCCCGCCCATTTCCCCACCCCTAGCCCCACTCCAACTCCGCCCCTTCCCCACCCTAACTCCGCCCCCTCCTCCCTCCCACTCCCAGCCAGGAGGAAAGTGCTGCCCCAGTGCTACCGGCTTCAGGGTTTGCCGGGCAGCCCCCAGATCCTGCGCCCCCATCCGGCGCTTCCCCAGCGCAGCTGGAGCCCGGGAGGGGAAGCGCCCAGACGGGGGCGCAGGGTCTGGAGGCTGCCCGGCAAACGGTGAAGCCGGTAGCGCTCGGGCTTTGGGCAGCCCCTATGCCTCCGGACCCTGCGCCCCCAGCCGGGCACTTCCCCTCCTGGGCTCCGGCGGCGCAGGGTCCGGAGGCACGGGGGCTCCCCGAAGCCGGTAGCCGAAGAGGAGCAGAGCCTCCAGTCGCGGGGGTTCTGCTCCTCCCCGACTCTTCGGCTCTGTTTAAGAGCCGGGCTGCCCGAGCACTACCGGCTTCGGGCAGCCCCCGTGCCTCCAGACCCTGCGCCTCCAGAGCCCGGGAGGGGAAGTGCCCGGCTGGGGGCGCAGGGTCTGGAGGCACGGGGGCTGCCCGAAGCCGGTAGCGCTCGGGCAGCCCGGCTCTTAAACAGAGCCGAAGAGTCGGGGAGGAGCAGAGCCGCCATTTTCCCGGACATGTTTGGCTTTTTGGCAATTCCCCCTGGACGGGGGTTTGACTGCCGAAAAGCCGGACATGTCCGGGAAAAAGAGGACGTATGGTAACCCTGGGGGGGGGCTTGCTGGCCTGCCCCTCTGCCTCTGGAGGGAGAAGCACGGGCCCCACCACCACCTAGGGGTCCCTCCTGCTTGGCCGGCTGACTGCTGCTTGCTGCTGTTGAGGAGAAAGAAGAGAGGATTCCTACTAAGGGACATTGTGGAGGGGGTCCGTTTACAAACGGAGTGACTTTTACCATCTCTGCTCCTGGGGTGGTGGTGACTCCTATTGCTGTTGAGGGGAGCATGGGGGAGAGGCGCGGAGCCCTCCCCCTAACCCATCTGCTCCCCCCCTACCACCATCCCCACTGCCGCCCCCTCCACCACGCCACGTACCACCTGGACCTGCTCTTTGCCCCTCAACGGGGCTGTTTGTTCCCCACCTTTCACCACCTGGGACTGTTTGCAGCAGTGAGCAGCAAGGACTGAGCTACACAAGCGCACATGGGCGCACGTACCTCCCCACCTTGGACTTACCCTATCCCCCCACAGCTGCATTTGGCTGATGGGGCCCCCTCCCTGCTGTGACCCCTGGCCCCCCCATGTTTGCTCCTCCCCACTGCAGCCTGCCCCGCCCGCCTCCTGCTTTGACCCTCTAGGGGTTTCCCTTTCGGTTTGTTTGCCTGCCCTGCCCTAGCCCTTCAGTATTTGTTACCTGCACCGCCCCAAACTAGCATGAGGGACCACTGGACCTAGGGACCAAATGAGTACGGGGGACAACAAATGAGAAAAACAGGGACTGAAGTGAAGGTCATAAGTTCAAAATGAGGGTACCGGATGGGGACACCGAGCAGAGAACCCTGGACAGCGCCCACTGCTCCTTGCGCTCCTTGCACTCCTCAAAGGTGTTGAGGGAGCCAGTGGACACTGCCCAGTAGAACTCTGCCCAGATGCATGAAACTAGGGAGGAATGGAAATAGGCCCCACAGTCGCAGAGCACCCCCTTGTCCAGCATCCTCCTCCTGGTAGTGTAGATGGAGAGTTTGGTCAGGACCAGGAGGAGGTTGACGAGGAGGTCTCGCGATTTCGTGGGGCCACGGATGGGGTGTGCAAAAAGGAACAGATGCGGGGAAAAGTGCAGCCAGAACCTCAACAAGAGGTTCTGGAGGAGCCAGAATAGGGGCTGCAACCTGGTGCATTCAAGATAGGCGTGTGCCAGGTTCTCCTTCACGCCGCAAAAGGGGCAGGCCTTAAGTACGGGTGTGAACCACGCCAGGTACACGCCCGTGCTCATGGCTCCATGAAGGAGCTGCCAACTGATGTCCCCGGCGGGCCGTGGGATCAAGGTGGAATAAAGGCTGGCCCACGAGGGTGAGGAACCCCGTTTAGGTGGAAGATAGTCCCGCCATTTGGTGTCGAGGCAGGACGCGAGGGTGAGGAAATGCAGTGTGTGGAGCACGAGCGTGTACAGTTGGTCTCTAGGCACGGTTTGGAACTGGACCGGCTGCAGGGTGTGCAACCGGCTCGGGGTGTGGGAACGGGGAGGCCGGGGGGGGGGGGCTCGCGGAACAGGGGTTGAATAAAAATGTCCGGAAGGCCCGGGGTGAGGGGTGGGCGGGGAGCGCCCTCTCGCAGGGCCCGCTGCAGGAAGATGAGAGAGATGGATGACAAGCGGCCTTCACCTCCTGCAGTACGCGCAGGGGTGTCGGAAAGCTGGAGAGCCCCATGCGCCGACCGAGCACATGGGGATCCACCCAGTCCCCCCCTCGTAGTCCAGGAGGTCTCCAGCCCTAGTGGTTTCTGCCAGGACCAACTTCCGGCGCACCGAGGGAGACTCCATCACCTGCACATGTAGATCAGGGTTGTGTACCAGGGGCTCCGTGAGGAGGTCCACCTCCTCGGTGGCCACAAAGGAGGACCTGGTCGCTGAAAAGAGCTTCCAGGTCTGGAGGAGGTCCTGGTAGAAGACTGGCAGCTCTGAGAGGTCTTGTGGAAGACCCCTCGGGTGGAGAAAAAAGAGCTGCCGGTCATATTGGAGCCCTCAGAGGTGGTGGAGGAAGGTGTGTGCGCCAACGTGCTCCACGCCGGACTACCTGCACCATAAAGGAGTCTCTGCAGGGCCTGGAGGCGGAAGACATGGACCTGGCTACGAAAGCAGACCCGGCCCTGTCCTCCCTCCTCCAGGGGAAGACTCAGAACCCCCGCAGAGACCCAGTGCAGTCCTGGCCAGAAAAACTCCAGGACTGTCCTCTGGAGCCTGGCCAGCATCCCTGAGGCCGGGCTCAGGGTGTTGAGCCGGTGCCAGAGCATGGACAGGACGAGCTGGTTCAGCACCCAGCGCCCTCCCTCACAGGGAGAGACACCGGAGCAGTCCTGTCCATCTCCGCAGCCGCTCACCCACCCTGACCTCTAAATCCTGCCAGTTCTCTGGTGGAGAAGGATGCGTGGCGGAAAGATAAATGCCGAGATAGAGCAGCGGACCCACGCTCCACCGGATGGCTTGGAGCGTAGGTGGGAGGAAGCTCGCCTGCCATCCGTCCCCAACCACCAGGCCAGAGCTCTTGACCCAGTTGACCCGGGTGGAGGAGGCCGCCGAATAAACGGCCTGGCAGGCCTCCACCTGCATCAGGTCGCCCAGGTCCTGGACCATGAGGAGCAGGACCAGGCGCAGCTTCGGCTCCAAAAGCACCAACCCTGCCATCCTCCGACGGAGGAGACATTGGAAGGGCTCGATCGCCAGAGCGTACAGCTGGCCCGAGAGGGGGCACCCCTGCCATACTCCCCAACTGAAGCTGACCGGCTCGGTTAGAGTCCAGTTGAGTCTGACCAGACACTCCGCCTCAGCATACAGCACCTGGAGAAAACCTACAAACTGGGGCCCGAAGCCAGACGCCCGCAGAGTGCCCAGGAGATACCCATGGTCCACCCTGTCGAACGCCTTCTCCTGATCCAGGGACAGGAGGGCGAACGACAGACCATCCCTACGCCCCAGCTCTAACAGGTCCCGGACCAAGTACAGATTATTAAAGATGGTCCGGCCCGGGACAGTGTAGGTCTGGTCGGGATGGACTACGTCCGCCAGCACGGACCCCAGCCGCAGCGAGATGGCCTTCGCTACGACCATGCTGAGGAGCGAGACGGGACGCCAATTCCGTAAGTCGCGGAGGTCCCCCTTCTTCGGCAACAGGGCGAGCATGGCTCGCCTGCACGAGAGCGGGAGGACCCCACTTTTCAAGGACTCAGCCCAGACGGTGACAAGGTCTGGGCCGAGGACGCAGGGCCGGCTTTAGCAAGAGCGGGGCCCGATTCCTGGGGGCGGGGCTTGCTGCAAGCCCCGCCCCCAGGAATCGAGCCGCGCTCCGGCCGGGGTTGTCGGGCTTGGGTCCAACCCGGAGCCGCGCCGCGGGGGCCGCGCCGGGGAAGATGGGGGAGACCCGAGCCGCGCCGAGACGGGGGGGGACGGGGGAGACCCGCGCCGCGCCGGGGGGGGAATGGGGGAGTCCCGAGCCGCGCTGCGGGAGCCGCGCCGCGGGGACCGGGCCGGAGCCGACCCGAGCTGCGGGGACCGGGCCGGAGCCGAGCCAAGCCGGAGCCAGGCCGCGCCGCGGGGGCCGGGCTGGAGCCAAGCCGGGCCAGAGCCGCTGGGGCCTACGAGAACGGGCCGCGCCTCCCCGGAGCCCTTCGCGTGCCCCCACCACCCCAGCTTACCTTGTGCTGCCGGCCCGCCCCTGCTTCTTTTCAGACTTCCCGCGAATCTCTGATTCGCGGGAAGCAGGGGAGGGGGCGGAGCGTTCAGGGGAGGAGGGGGAAGTGAGCTGGGGGCGGGGTGGAGAGCTCCAGCGCGGGGCCCTCTTGGCGCGGGGCCCAATTCAGCCGAATCGGCTGAATCAGCCTAAAGCCAGCCCTGCGAGGACGTCCCAGAACATGCGGTAAAAATCCACGGTCAGCCTGTCCATGACCAAAGATTTGTTGGTGGGCATGAGATGGAGGGCTTCCGAGAACTCGGCCAGAGAGAGAGGCAGCTCCAGCTGGTCTCGGTCGCCCGTGCTGACCATCGGGAGATCGGTTCAGTGCACCCTGCGGGCTTCGGCATCGGTCGGATCTGGGGAGAAAAGAACAGCGTTGAAGGCCCTGGCCCTTCCACGCATCTCCTCCGGATACATGAGGGGGGTGCTATCCTCTGCCAGGAGGCAGGTGACATGCTTTTTGGCCCCCCTCTTTTTCTCCAGGGCGTAGAAGAAGCAGGAGCCACAATCCATCTCCCGAAGGAGACAGATGCGGGATCGAACGAAGGCGCCCCGGGCCTGATGGTCTTCCAGGGCCCGGAGCTCCTCCCACGTCTCCTGGTACGCTGCGCAGAGGGGTGGATCCTCGGGGCCGGAGGCCAGATGCACCTCTAACTCTAAGACCTCCTGCTCCAACTGCCCTATCACCGCATCCCTCCGCCGGCTGGCACCCCGGGTGTAGTCTCAGCAGAAGAGCCACGCGCGGACCTTCCCCACATCCCACCACGGCCGTGTCGAGGGAAAGGCGCGCCGCTGCCCCCGCCAGGCCAGCCAGAACTCCCGGAAGGATGACACGAAGCCCAAGTCCTCCAGCAAGCTGTTATTAAAATGCCAATAGGCCGGCCCTGGCCGCTCTGAACTGAGAGAGGCCGTCACGGTCACCAAATGGTGATCCGTGAACGGGGCCGGCCGGATGCCGGAGGCGTGGGCTCGTGCCAGATGGAAACGTGACAAATAAATTCGGTCCAACCGGGAGTGGCGCGACTGATCGTCCTTCACCCAGACATAGGGGAAGGTGGTATTGTCGTCCGGGTGGTGGTCGCGCCAGACGTCCACCAGGGAGTGATGGTCCACGATCTCCCTGAGGACGCCCACGGTCGCCTGGGATTTCTCGACTCCTGATCGGTCCCGGTCCTCAAGGGTGGTGTTGATGTCCCCGCCCAGGACCAGGCACTCGCGAGGATCCAAGGGGCCGAGGAAGGCCGACGCCTGCCGATAGAAATGCACTCGTTCTGGGCCCGTGTTCGGGGCGTAGACGTTGACCAGGTTTAATGTCAGCCCCTCCACACAGGCCTGGACATGCAGCAGGTGGCCCAGCACGACCTCGGTGACCCCCAGCACCGTGGGCCGTAGCTCGGGGGATAACAGGGTGGCCACCCCGACCGAGCAGGCGCTGGCTGATGTGGCTAAAATATACCCCATTCCCCCACTCCAGCCGCCAGCTAGCCTCGACGGCTGGAGCCATATGGGTCTCCTGCAGGAAGATCACAGAGTACCCCCGCTCCTGAAGGAAGGAGAGCACCTGGCTCATGCAGAGACCCACCCTACAGCCCTGGGTGTTTAATGTGGCAAAGATGACGGCTTTCATAAGGAGGGCTGGGGCGGATCCTCATGGGCAGGGTGATAGACAGCCTCCAGCAGGCCCCGCAACAAACCATGTTCAACCCCAAAGGTCATGAGGGAGTTGTGGAAGTTGCGGGCCCGCCGGTAGGCTGCAATGTCCTGCCTCCCGGTCCCTCTCCTCTCCCCCAAAAGGGCCCTCACAGCCCAGAGGACGTGATGGAAGTCCCCCCCAGCGCTGGAGGGCGAGCTGCACCTTGCCCTTTGAGCCACGGGTGTCCTTCAGGAAGCGGCGCAGCTCATCCCTCAGGGCAGAGGTGGACACAGCAGCCAATCCACTGCTGTCCTCTGGTGGGGCCCCCGAGAGATCCTTGCGGAGACGGACAAACAAGGGGCCAAGCCCCAGCACTGCTGCGCTGGGCAGCCTGTCTCCATCCCTGGCAAGGAAGGGGGCAGCGGAGGGAATAGTGCAGCCCCCATAATGTCGGGAAGGGGAGACACGAAAACCTCCCCTGAGGGTTGTCTGTGGGTAGCGGGAACGAGACAACCTTGGTGGCTGCAATAGAATGGGAGGTGGAGGGGAGAGGGACAGGCAATGCATCGGGGGCAGGAACAGGGACAGGATCTGGAACAGGGAGAAGAGGAGGGGCGGGAACGGGATCGGGACAGGGACTGGAGCGGGTTTGGGAACTGGGACTGGGGTGGGGGCAGGAGAGGGGACAGGAACAGGATCAGGGACAGGGATTGGAATGGGAACGGGGACAGAGAAAGATCCAGGGTCCCCAGCTGCTGAGCTGCTGGGGTGCGGCTCCTCTCGACCAGGACTCAGGGCAGGAGGGGGGCCTTTGCTGACGCTGGGCACAGGCGTCACTGCAAGTGCGTCACCCGCAGCCACGGCATCCGGCATAATGGAGTCGTCAGGGGGCCCCCCTCCGGAGGGGAGGCTAACCGCTCCATCCAGTTGGGAGAGGGTGCGCTCACAGGCTCAGGGCCCAGCCACTCGGCATCGGCCGTCGCCCTGAGGGGCTCAGCAGCCTCACATGGGGTGGTATCCGCAGCCGGGCTGATAGGTAGGGCCAGGGGTGCCCCAAGGACAAGAGCAGGGGCTACAGCATGGGGGGAGGAGGAGGGGGCGGCGGGGCTAAGCCACCGCCCAGATCAAGGCCCACTGATGGGGGGTCATCCTCCCCCTGGGTGACAGGGGTCAGACCCAGGGCCTCGATCTTGTCAAATATTGAGGTGAATTCAGTCCCCGTGGCCTGAGAATCCTCCCTACCGGTCACAGAGGCAACAATTGCTCCGGTATCGGCGGTGGGCACAGGTAGCATAGAGGCCATGGAAACTTCCACAGAGGCCCCCTCAGGGGGGGCCTCGACAAGGGGGGCAGGATTGCCTCCATCTGCTTCCATGGCTGACGCCTCCTGCTGGGCTCCATCCAGGGGCACGGCGGAAGATTTAGCAGCCTGCCCACCTCTTGGGTTTCCAATAAGACTACAGCTAGGCATTATGATTAAGGCTACGTTTTAGTCATGGGTATTTTTAGTAAAAGTCATGGACAGGTCACAGGCAGTAAACAAAAATTCACAACCCATGACCTTTCCATGACTTGTATTTTACACCCCTAACTAAAACTTGGGTTGGGGGGGGGCGCGGATGCTCTGGCGGGGAGGCGGGCAGCAGCGTGCAGCCGGGGACCCCCACTAGTACTGGGTGGGGTGAGCAGTGGTGTGTGACCAAGGACCCCTGCTGGTGGTGGGATGGGGGACCAGGTGGCGGCGTGCAGCCCGGGATCCCCACTGGCGCTGCGGGAGGGGTAAAGGTTGGCGGGGCTGGAAGTCTCCCTACACAGCTCCACGTGTCCCTGCAGCTTCTAGAGGGAGGGAAGGCCAGGGAGGCTCTGCGCGCTACCCCCCACCCCTGGCCTCTCCGCCTAGGAACTGCAGGGACATGCCGGCTTCTTCAGGGGAACCCCCTCTGACATAGGTGCTGATTCCATGGATGCTCCAGGGCTGGAGCACCCATGGGGAAAAATTAGTGGGTGCTCTGCACCCACTGGCAGCCAAGCTCCCCTCACACCCCCGTCCCACCTCCTCCTCCCCCGCCCCGAATGCGCCGTGTGTCTGCTCCTCCGCCTACCTCCCAGCGCTTCCCCCTGGCCACCGCCAAACAGCTGTTTGGCAGCATGCTGGGAGGGAGGGGGAGGAGCAGGAATGTGGCGCGCTCAGGGGAGGAGGCGGGGAAGAGGCAGGGCCGGGGTGGGGATTTGGGGAAGGGGTTTGAATGGTGGCGGGGCAGGGGTGGGAAGAGGTAGGGTGGGGCAGGGCTGCATGGAAGGGGTGGAGTGGGGGCAGGGCCGGGGGCAGAGGGGGTATCGAGCACCCAGGGGAAAGCGGGGAAGTTGGTGCCTATGCCCCCTGAGGTAAGCACCACCCTGCACCCCAAATCCTTGCTCTAGCCCTGAGCCCCCTCCCACAACCGAACTGCCCCAGCCGGTGTGGCTGGCCCAGGGGCTGCTTGGTCTACTCAGTCAGCCCTGGAACCTGCCACACTGGCCGCTTCAGAGGTCATGGAAAGTCATGGAATCCATGACCTCCGTGACAGACATGCAGCCTTAATTATGATATCCTCAGATGAAAAGCACTATATAAGTACAGAATATAATTATCACTGTGGGTACACTTTAAGATCTGAATAGCTTGCTACTCAGTAACAAAGTCAGTGTCTTTTAGCAAAGCTTGAAGTGGCCAGGACAGAAATCAAGGAAGCCAGGAAGAACTTTCATAATGTTTATTTTGTTTTATTTTATTTGACAACAAAGCTTTCTGTCACAATTGGATAAGTAACGAGCACACTAAAGAATCAGTGACTAATAAAGCACTATTATTAATCTTTTATACAGCACCATATATGTATACAATTTTGTGATGTCGGTAAGTCCCTGCCAAACAGATAACAGAGCCCTGCCCTAAAAGGGTTTCAATCTAACTGTGCAGACAAGAAACAGTGGAAGAGAACATAATAAAAAGTACTCAGAGCAGGGGGGTGCTGTTGCTACATGGAATGGGTGGGGTTTTAGGAGTTCCTAGTATTTGTGATCAGGGCCGGCTTTAGGCTGATTCAGCTGATTCGGCTGAATTGGGCCCCGCGCCAAGAGGGCCCCGCGCTGCAGCTGTCCACCCCGCCCCCAGCTCACTTCCCCGGCCCCTCCTCTCCTCCCCTGAATGCCCCGCCCCCTCCCCTCTGATTCGCGGGAAGTCTGAAAAGAAGCAGGGGCGGCCCAGCAGCACAAGGTAAGCTGGGGTGGTGGGGGCGCGAGAAGGGCTCCGGGGAGGCACGGCCCGTTCCCGCAGGCCCCAGCAGCTCTGGCCCGGTCTGGTCCCCGCGGCTCGGGTCGGCTCCGGCGCGGTCCCCGCGGCGCGGCTCGGGTCCCCACCCCCCCGCGGCGCGGCTCAGTCTCTCTCCCCCCCCGACCCCCCCACGGCATGGCTCGGGTCTCTCTCCCCCCCGCCCCCCCCGCGGCGGGGCTGGGGTCTCTCTTCCCCCCCCCGCGGCGGGGCTGGGGTCTCTCTCCCCCCCGTCCCCCCCGCGGCGCGGCTCGGGTCCCCCCCCCACGGCGTGGCTCGGGTCTCCCCCCGTCCCGCGGCGCGGCTCCCCCTCCTCCCGTCCCCCCCGTCCCACGGCGCGGCTCCCCCCCCGTCTCCCCCGCGGCGCGGCTCGGGTCTCTCTCTCCCCCCCTGTCCCCTCCACGGCGCGGCTCGGGTCTCTCTCCCCCCCCCCATCCCTCGCGCAGCTCGGGTCTCTCTCTCCCCCCCTGTCCCCCCCGCGGCTCGGCTCAGGTCTCTCTCTCCCCCCCCGTCCCCCCGCGGCGCGGCTCGGGTCTCTCTCTCCCCCCCCGTCCCCCCGCGGCGGGGCTGGGGTCTCTCTCCCCCCCATTCCCCCCCGCGGCGGGGCTGGGGTCTCTCTCCCCGTCCCCCCGTCCCCCCCGCGGCGGGGCTGGGGTCTCTCTCCCCATCCCCCCCGCGGCGGGGCTGGGGTCTCTCTCCCCGTCCCTCCCGTCCCCCCCGCGGCTGGGCTGGGGTCTCTCTCCCCCCGTCCCCCCCCACGGCGCGGCGCGTTGTGGCTCGATTCCTGGGGGCGGGGCTTGCAGCAAGCCCCGCCCCCAGGAATCGGGCCCCGCTCTTGCTAAAGCTGGCCCTGTTTGTGATATCCACCCAAATGCAACTGGACAGTAAAGTGAAACAAGATAGAAGTTACAGGAACCTCAACACCCAGAAATGAATGGGTTTAGCCATGCGTGGAGGTTTACAAACACTGCCACAATGGTCCATCTCAGCTATCCTGTCTCTGACAGCTGGAAGATGATGTCATAATCCCACTCCATTTCCTTTTGGAAAGAGTGCTGGAGATCCTCTCTGTGACTGAAATTAAAAAATAAACCTGTTAATGTGTGGATGCTTCTGAGGTTGCTTGAGACTCACTGAGTACTGCTGTGGGAAGTTACAAATGACTGTCATTAAGCGTGTGATAGAGGCATTTCCAGAAGCTATAATGAAAAATCATTAAGTAATCAAAGTATTTGCTGACCCTTTTCCAACGCTGGTGATACAAGAAATATAATTTACTATAATTATATATTTATTTATTGAGTGTCATACAGAGCACTTACACACATGGAAAGAGATGCATTCCCTGCCCCAGAATGAGGAAAAATGAAGGGAGTAGCAAGGAAAGAGGATTAGGAAAAGTGTAGCAGGAAAGGGAGAGGAAACAGGGAGATATGAGGTCAAAGACAGAGGTCGGAATGAAGTTATGTACAGTGCTTGACAGTGAGAGGCCATGTTTCAGTCTCCTAGGTCAGAATTCTGCCTGCTGAAGCATTCTATATATATTCTCAACTTTCTCTCTCTACTTACCGGGTTTTGGGTCTGCGAAAGATATTCTTGATTAGGCACCTCATAATGGACGATGCTTTTGCAGTATAGGCTTCAAGTTCTTTCTCAATGTCACAACAGAGCTGAGGTTGGTGAAATCACTGACAATCTCAATTGGGTAGTTCCCTGCTAAATTGCTAGAGTCTGCAGCATGTTATAAACCACCAACTAAAAGAATTTTGGTGAGGAAGTGCAGTGCTATTATCCCCATTGTATACATGGGGAACTGAGGCACAGGGACACTAAGTGTTGCACCTGCTGTGGCTCTTTTCTTGGGGGACCAACAGCATTGAGCATGGCAAGGAAAGAGGGAACAGACTTTGAGATAAGGCATGAACTGTGGTGCAATTTCTAGTGGAGTCAGAGCCCTATTTAACATTTTGCCAGGGAGTCGTCCTTTTCTCATTATGCTTTTTTTTTTTGCCACCTAGGAATGGAGATGATCTGGCTCTTTAAAGGTGCATGCAACTGGTACACCTGCTTGCCTGGAAGCCCTCAGGACATCGAGCTCCCATTGACTTCAAGTGGGAGTTCTGTATACAGACAACTTGTAGAATGTTGCATTGGAAGTGCTACAAAAATGTTCTCTGTCTACTTGAGAGGAAGGATGGTTCAGTGGTGAGTGGCTAGCTTGGGACCTGGGTTCAACTCCCCGCTCTGCCACTGAATTCCTGTGTGTCCTTGGACAAGTCACTTAGCTTCTTTGTTCACCATTCATACAGTGGAGATAATAGCACTGCCCTTCCTCACAAGGATGTTTTGTGGATAAATACATTAAAGACTGCGAGGTGCTTGGATACTATGGCGATGGGAGCCAGAGAAGAACCTTAGGTATCTCCCTGAATTCTTGACATGGAGGTACCTGAATACTTCTCAGGAACAGGAATGACAACACTAACTCTCTTGAGTCCCTCCCTATGGGATGTTGCAGTGGATCATAGCTGTTGTGGGAGGATGTGGTCACGGAGAGCAGGATAGGGACCAGGGTGGATTTGATTTAAATCAAATTGATTTAAATCACTAGTCAGGAAGACTTGATTTAATCATGGATTTCTACATAAAAGTGTATTTTGTTGGTTGTTATAACCTTAATACATATTCTTCACAACTCACAGATAGATGAGACCCAAACTGGGTCTCTTTTACGGCCTGCTGCCATTATAGGTTTTCCCTTCTAGTGAGAGAATGGTATGGTAGATCTCAAATCAATGAAGGCTACACTCAGAAAGACCTCAAGACTTCTGGAATATGCGGCTCAAACAGTTTCACTTTTGTTGCTACTGTTTGTCCCTCCCTTCTCACATTTACCTCCAGACTTCTCCTTGTCCAGATCTATCCTGCCCCCCAACAATCTTCTATTCATTGAACCTTTTGAAACTTTGCACTTTTAGAGAAAGGTAAGGGACTGACTCTGTACAGAAATTTGCAAAGGGGCAATAGAGTTGAGGTCTGTTATTTCTCACCTCTCTATATTTATTTATTTATTAAAAACATTTTTGCTGTTAACAAGCATGTTATCTCTGGACACATAAATCCACAGTTGAGAACTGCAAAACTAAGCATCTCTGATGGTATCTTCTAGACTTAGCAGAGTTGCATTGGGTAGATAGAAAGATTAACCTAAATAATCTATACAGAAGCCCCTGGCACTAAATAAAATAGGATCCCCAATCCATGAACTATTGGAACTCATTTACAAAACTTTTCTTAAAAATTACATGACTATATTGTCTCATACTATAGAATTAGAATTTATAATCCCTATTCCATGATGAGATATCTTTGAACTATAATGTATCTTAATTAAAACTATCTTTAGATAGTTTTTTTCCTCAAAAAGCATTTTATCAAAAAAAATCTGATTTAAATAAAAAAAATCAGATTTTTTTTATTTTTTTTTTTAAAAATCATTGATTTTTATCCACCCTGGTAGGGACACAGTCCTTTAGGGAGCTAAGGCCAATTTTAAGGAACTCTCCGCAAATCAGGACACGGATTATTACCAGTGGGGAATCAGCACAGACATTGGAGCAGTGGGGTGAGATGGTAGGTCAGAACAGTATTCTACGGCTAGGAGAGGTTGGCAAATGCTGTTGCAGGGAACTAGCTGACAGGTTGCTGCCATAGAAGAGGTGGGTTTTGATTGTGCTTTTAAAAGATCTGGAGAATATGTTACTATTCAAGATGAGGGAACTACATGCTCCAGGAGCCATGGAACCTTTCACCACTAGCTCACCAGGTAGAGCTCAGGTCTAGGCCAGAACACAGTTTGGCAGTAATGGCTAAAAGCAGATAACATCTAACAGTGGTTTGGTGACCAATGGGAAATGAAGTTGAGGACCCAAGACTAGTTCCTAGTGGATAAGTATCTGAATCACAAAAAATTGCCACCATAATTGGGTCCCTTGTTAGCAGCTTTGCAGAAGCCAAGGGATGAGTGGACCATGGAGATTCAACTGTCCTCTAAGCCCAGGTCAGGAGTAATGTATGTTGGCCCCAGGGCACAATGGGGGATGTTTGCAGTGCCACTGCCTTTTCTATGGATAAATAAAGGATTTAAGTCAGGCAGCTCTCATGAGCACTAGAAAGGTCACATGGCACATGTAAAAATTTGGTCCAGATGGTGGCTGCAATGAAATCAGTCCCTGGCAGAGGTGAATAGGGAGTTGTTGGGGGTGGAAAGAGTGA
This sequence comes from Malaclemys terrapin pileata, assembly GCF_027887155.1. Classification (NCBI taxonomy): domain Eukaryota; kingdom Metazoa; phylum Chordata; order Testudines; family Emydidae; genus Malaclemys; species Malaclemys terrapin. The sequence goes on from NC_071514.1 coordinate 49,654,090, forward strand.
GTAGAAATGAGAAATGGCAGAGTAGATGGAGTGATTTGGGATATAGAGAGAGTTGGCAACACAGTGGTATATGGGTTTTGAAGCCGAGCATGGGATGTTTGGAATGGATACAGGAGTGGGTGAAGCACCAGCAGAGATCTTCCAGGCTGGGCGGTTTGGACATACACCTTTACCCTGATATAACGCGACCCGATATAACACGAATTCTGATATAACGCAGTAAAGCAATGCTCCGGGGGGAGGGGGGGCCGCGCATGCCGGTGGATCAAAGCAAGTTCAATATAATGTGGTTTCACCTATAACGCAGTAAGATTTTTTGGCTCCCGAGGACAGTGTTATAACAAGGTAGAGGTGTATTTGCTGCAGTGCTCTGTACAGATTGGAGTGTACCCCAGTTTGCGACTGAGCGTCTGGGAGAGCAACAGTTTGTACAAAGCTAAAGACAATTAGCCAGTCTCTGTACCTCAGGGATTGGCAACCTTTGGCACGTGTCTCGTCAGGGTAAGGACCCCTGGCGGGCCAGGCCGGTTTGTTTACCTGCTGCGTCCGCAGGTTCAGCCGATCGTGGCTCCCACTGGCTGTGGTTCACCACTCCAGGCCAATGGGGGTGGTGGGCCAGCACATCCCTTGGACCGCGCCGCTTCCCACCGCCCCCATTGGCCTGGAGTGGCGAACCGCGGCCAGTGGGAGCCGCGATTGGCCAAACCTGTGGACGCAGCAGGTAAACAAACTGGCCCGGCCCGCCAGGGGTCCTTACCCTGGTGAGCCGTGTGCCAAAGGTTGCCGATCCCTGCTGTAGTGTTACAGAAAGCATTGCCTATAGGGCCTGCAGGCTCTGAAACAAGCAGTGCTGCATGCACAGAACTCTCCTTTAACTGGAGGGCAGAAAAATCTGAGGAAGTGTGACCCCCTGTGGGTAAAAACAGGAACTACCATGTGGATAACTGGACACATTCTTTTTCATAGTGTGCACCACATCTTAATAGAAAACTTGTCTTGTGGGCTGCCTTCACTCTAATCCATGATAGCACAGCACCTCTCTTCTCCTCGGTGATTGGATAACATCCATGTGGCAATTTCAGCAAGGACTACAAGCAAAATTAAGAAAGCAGGTGTGTATTTTTCACTTCTTTTAATACAGTTTAGCAGCTAGACACAAGGAGGGGTCATCATGCGGCCAGCCAGCCAGGTAGCTCTTCATGGATAACCAGCAAGTGCTTCAAGGACCACAGTTTGGGAGCTACTGTTCTAGGTCAGTCGGCCATATTGCAGTATACTCAAGCTAGGATTGTATTGCTTGTGTTTCCCATCCCATTCACTTTATTTACTTCTTGCTATCTTCTTCCTCCCTAGGTGTGATGCTATCTGCCTTTCCTCCTGGAGATTCGGTGCTAGTTCAGTCCGCACGCTAAGACCCTTTGTGTCACCTGCTCCTCCTGGCATAGACATGGGTACTCACTATGAGCATTACTCTTTAGTGACCTCTAGCTTGGATAAAGAACAGGAGTACTTGTGGCACTTTAGAGACTAACAGATTTATTAGAGCATAAGCTTTCGTGGACTACAGCCCACTTCTTCGGATGCATATAGAGTGGAATAAATATTGAGGAGATATATATACACACATACAGAGAGCATAAACAGGTGGGAGTTGTCTTACCGACTCTGAGAGGCCAATTAAGTAAGAGGGAAAAAAAACTTTTGAAGTGATAATCAAGATAGTCCAGTACAGACAGTTTGATAAGAAGTGTGAGAATACTTACAAGGGGAGATAGATTCAATGTTTGTAATGGCTCAGCCATTCCCAGTCCTTATTCAATCCTGAGTTGATTGTGTCTAGTTTGCATATCAATTCCAGCTCAGCAGTCTCTCGGAGTCTGTTTTTGAAGTTTTTCTGTTGTAATATAGCCACCCGCAGGTCTGACATTGAATGACCAGACAGGTTAAAGTGTTCTCCCACTAGTTTTTGAGTATTATGATTCCTGATGTCAGATTTGTGTCCATTAATTCTTTTGCGTAGAGACTGTCCGGTTTGGCCAATGTGGGCTGTAGTCCACGAAAGCTTATGCTCTAATAAATTTGTTAGTCTCTAAGGTGCCACAAGTACTCCTGTTCTTTTTGCAGATACAGACTAACACGGCTGCTACTCTGAAATCTAGCTTGGATGACCACCATGCACGTGTGATGCTACTTGTGGCCACTCCCTCTCCTCAGGGCTACACCAGCTCAATCTTTGCCTTGCAGGTTGAGAACAGATGCACACCAGCGCCTGAGTCTCTTCCAAGTGTCCCCATGTGGTATCCAGCCCCTGATCACTGGATAACCACAGAAATCCCAGTGAGATGGGTGCCCCCCTGGAACTGGGGTATCACTGAGCCCTCCGACCCACCAGCCTGGGTTCCCTCTCACACTGTGCTGCTGTGAGAAGCTGCAGACCCGCTCCTGGTCCTACACTTGCACTAGCATTCACACAGGTAGGGACACACCCAGCTGCAGTTACATGCAGGTTCTGACCAGCCACTGCATGAACCAACAATAGTGAGGCTACAGCCAAAATAACCACCAGCTTTCCAGCCTAGGACCTCAGAACGATACCGTCCTGCCCTAGTCCAAACCCCAACCAGTATGAATTTATTATTCAGTTTGCCTCCCCCTCAATGTGGAGAGGAAATGCAACAGCTCCTACCCCTTGAGCCAAGATTGCCATGTACTTCACTGAAAACTAACTGGTTTTGATTAAATCATAAAATAAATTTATTAATTACAAAAAGATAGATTTTAAGTGTTTATAAGTGATAGCAAACAGATCAAAGCAGATTACCTAGTAATAAACAAAAATGCAAACTAAGCATAAGATACTAGAAAGATACACCATGAATTAGTAAATTCTCCCTGTGGGTGATGATACAAGCAGGCTTGCAGAGTCTTAAGGGACAAGCTGCATTTGCATTGCAGCTTAGGATCTGCACCTCCTTTCCAAGTCCTTTTCTTTTGGAGCGTCTCTTAGGTGTTCCATTGTGGGGGAGTGAAGAATAACCAATGATGATGTCACTCCCTGCCTTATATAGCTCTAGCATATGGAAGGAACCCTTTGTTCCAACCTCAGTTCCCAGACCAGATTGTGGAAAAACACCAGCACCCCAAAATGGAGTCCAGAATCATGTGGCCTGGTCACATGCCCTTGCAAAGTCATAGCAGCCATTACTTGGGCCTTATCTTAACTACAAAGTTTTGTCGACAAAGGTGATGTCAGCACTCAAAAATTGGCATAATGAAAATCGGAATGTCACGTTCACACTCGTTCCCTCCGTTGGCAGAGTGTGTCCACAGTTGGGGTACTATCGTCGACAGTGTGCGCAACGTACTATGGGTACCTATCCAACAGTCCAGCTCAACACCTTCTGTCACTAAGTGTTGCGGGAAGGCGGAGTGGATCGCAGCGCATGTTGGAACTGGGCTCAATGTCCCATGATGCATTGCTTTCTGTCCCAGCACTCCATGGGCTTTCTGCTTTCTTTTGCGGTATTTTTCAACGTCCCTTTTTTGCTGTGCTTCGTGGCATCTTTGTGAGAAGGGATGGATCCCACACTGCTCTCCTATTAACTGTCCTGACATCGCAGATGGCAGTACAGTTAATCATGAAGTTCCTAACTGAAGAGGACTCCCAGTCACCTGACATGTTGCGTGATATGGATAAGAGCAACTTTAGATTGCTTTTGGCATTCGCAGAACAGCTGCATAGGGTGGACCATCGCTTTTGGGCTTGGGAAACAAGCATTGAATGGTGGGATTGTTTCGTCATGCAGGTGTGGGATGATGAGCAGTGGCTACAGAATTTTTGGATGTGGAAAGCCACCTTCCTGGAATTGTGTGCGGAGCTCATCCCAGCACTGAGGTGCAAGGACACCAGAATGAGAGCTGCCCTATTGGTAGAGAAGCATGTTGCAATCACAGTGTGGAAGCTGGTGACTCCAGACTGCTACCAGTGGGTCGTGAATCAATTTGGAGTTGGGAAGTCGGCCATTGGGACTGCATTAATGCAAGTGTGTAGGGCAATTAATTGCATCCAGCTACAAAGGACTGTAACTCTGAGAAATGTGCATGAAATAGTGAATGGCTTTGCAGATATGGGTTTCCCTAACTGTGGAGGGGCGACAGATGGCACACATATTCCAATTTTGGCAGCAGACCACCTTGAGACAGAGTACATTAATAGGAATGGGTACTTCTCCATGGTGTTTCAGGTGCTTGTGGATCACCGTGGGCGTTTCACTGACGTCAACACAGGGTGATCCGGGAAGGTGCATGACGGCCTATATAGAAATCTACAAGTGGAGACTTTCTTTCCAAACCAGAAGACTAAAGTGGGGGATGTTGAAATGACCATAGTGATCCTGGGAGACCCAGCATACCCCTTACAGCTATGGCTCATGAAACCTTTATATGGGAAAGCTGGACAGCAGTAAGAAGCGGTTCAACAACAGGCTGAGTAGGTGCTGGATGACAGTTGAATGTGCCTTTGGCAGATTAAAGGTGTGCTGGCAATGCCTTTATGGCAGGTTAGCCTTAATGAGGATAATATTCCCATGGTCATAGCCACATGTTGTACATTGCATAATCTCTGTGAAATTAAGGGTGAAAGGGCAATTAGAATCAGGAGGGCTTTGAGGCAACACTTTGAAAATGAGAACCAGTAATGAATATATCTGTGATTGGTGGTGCAATGTTACATTACGTATAATTTTTCTATGAAGTAATGGTGACAATTGGGGCCTTACATTCCAGCAAGCACATGAATAAACTGCCTGCGTATTTAGTGGTAGTGTCTGCTATCTCAATTTGTAGAAAACAAATAAAGATGAGTTACCATTCAAAAACTTTTGCTTTTATTGTATAAGAAACAGCCCACATGCACATGCTTGGTGAGAAAGGAGGAAGCAGGGAAGGGCAGACTTTCAGAGCTGTGTATAGGTCCAGCTATCGTGAAAGTTGTCCGAGGGGGTGGAGTGAAGGGGAAACCAAGAAGTCCCGGAAAGTGGAAAGGACTGTGCAGGCGGAGTTTGGGGGGGGCATGGAAAAGAGTTCTGACTGTGCTGCAGGAGAGGGCAGACATGGATCTGCTCAGTATGCAGCATTTTCAAGGACTTCAGCATTTGCGTTTGCTCCTCTATTACTTTAATCATCCACTCAGTAGCATTCTTAACAAATTTCTGATTCCCTTTTCTGTCCTGCCTTTTGGCTTCCCAGCACTCCTTATGTTCCCTTATCTCTGCATTGGAGCCATGCAGTACCTCCCAGAACATGTTGTCTTTGCTGCATCTTGGGCGCTTTCTTATCTGGTGGATCGCTCGGCTGGTGTGTATGGAGTGTTCCTGAAGGCCACATCTGCCGAAGCACAAGGGACAATGCGCAGAAGCAGGATTGTTAAATTCACTCACAATGTTGAAACATTTCAGTTAAATACACCTTTTGCAACATAGCAATCACTTTCTCACTGACCCTTGGCAAGCACACATCTCTGTGAACACTCAAAGCATGGTGAGTGTTGGTGGGGGAAGGGGCACTCCACATGGGGAAAAGAGTACGCACTCTGCAAGCGTTGTGGGCAGTCAACTAGGGAAAAAATTCTAAAATTCTCCCACATTTTTCCACAGGCAGGGGTCATTGTAGTAGATATCTCACTGGTATAGGTAAGCAGGGAAATGAGGGTATATCTACTCCATGCTTTTGGGTTCCGCCCTGCTCCCTATGCTGCTCGCCTGTGTGTCACTTTGGTCCCTGCACAAGTGATTGCCGAATGGCATGGGAAAGTTTCCTGCAATGGGGGAAGGAACAAAGCTGCTCTGCCACGGAACATTCGGCAGAAGATTACCAAGTACCTCCAGGAAACTTTCCTGGAGATCTCTCTGGATGATTCCTGTGAGATCTCGGTGTGCATCAACATCCTGTTCCGCCATACCGATTAGCTACACAGAGAAATGTCCAGCTCACAGAAACACAGCCAGCCTTCCACATTTCTATACCCTGAACCCACCTCCGCACTATACAAACCACAGCCACTTACCAGGAGTCTCCTCTCCTGCTTCTCGCTCACTGGAGAGCAACTGCTGAGACTGGCTAGACACCTCTGGAGTGGAGAACAGTTCCTGGCTGCCTGCCCCGCCGGGCGACCCCGCTGGGAGCTGCACATCATCGTCTAACTCCACCTCGCCATCAATGACTTTGTTCTTTGGGTTAGGGCATCTTTCCATCGCCTCCAGGCTCACCGAAGTATCCACAGGGCTCTTGGTGGTGGAGGTGGGGTCACCACTGAGGAAAGCATCCAGCTCCTTATAGAACTGGCAAGTCTTAGGTGCAGCATCAGAGCGATGGTTTGCCTCCCTCGCCTTATGGTACACCTGCCTCAGCTCCTTTATCTTTGCTCTGCCCAGAAGCATGTCCCAATCATAGCCCTTTTCGCACAAGCCTCGAGAAATGTACCCATAGGTATCTGTAGCAAAGCGATGACTCACTGGTGTGGCGCCTTCTGCTGGTCGTCTTGGGAATTAGCTCTTCACCAGCTTTTGAGCACCCTCTGCTGGCCAGTGTCTCGCCTGCCTTAGGCCCCCGTATCCCTCCTGGACCCCAGTGCCCTTTACCTCGGGGTTCCGCCCCAGCAGTACCTCCACTCTCTGGGTCTCCCCTCCCAGGGGAACCCCTTACCCTCTAAACCCATTTTGCCTTAGTGGCTACTGCCAGTCATCCTCTAGCCCCCGCTCACTGGGGCAGACAGCAGTCTGTAATGGCCACTCATCACTAGCAAGGGGTTAGGACCAACTGCCTCTGCCTATTCCCAGGCTGCACCTCTGCAGCCCCAGTACCTCTGTAGGCCTTCGCCAAGGCTTGCAGCCTGGAGGTTTACCAGGCTGGAGCTCCCCAGCTCCCTTTGCCCTTCCCCAGCACTGCTCTGCTTCAGGTACTTTACTCCCAGGCAGCTAGCCCTTCCTACTCCAGGGCTAGAGTGAGACTCCTCTAGCTTCTGGCCCCCAGCCCTCTTATCAGGGCCAGCTGGGCCCTCATTGAGCTTGGCTACCTTTCCCCTGTTCTCCAGGAGTGGGGCAGCTGCCCCACTACAGTATCCCAATTCTTATGACTCAAGCGCAGCTGGGACTGTACAGCCTCCTCTACCCACATACTGCACAGATCCAAGAGCTGTGCAGTGGTGCAAGAGGGAGAGCGTTGGCTGCAATAACCCACCATGGTCACCTGGGAAGATGTGATGAGACCTCTCCACGCCGAGCCAGCAGGAAATGGAATTTCACAAAGTCCTGGGGCTTCTAAGGGGGGGCGGGGGGCGGATATTTGTTTACCTGGCTGCAGGGCAGTGGAGTTCAAACCGCTGACCAGACCGGTCACAATGGACATTGTGGGACACCTCAGGAGGCCAATTAAAGTGATGAAATCAAGTGTGGTGTGTACACTGGCACTTTGTTGACAAAAATTTAGAGGAAAATGACTTATGTCTCTCATCGGGGTGATTGTATTTTTTTGCCAAAACCGGGCATTTTTGCAGACAAAAGTTATATCGCAGTGTGTATGCATTCACTGTTTTGTCGACAAAAGGCAGGAAGGTTAAGCTATTCCACAGCCCATTGTCTTTGTTGATGAGCCATTAGCACCATCTGGCTTCTTCATTGTTGTACCTGAAAGGCTGGCTGTGGGTGTTTTACAGAGTAAGCCCTTTTGAAATACAGATCCATAGTCAATATTTATAACTTCAAGTACAAAAATGATACATGCATACAAATAGGATAATCATATTCAGCAAATTATAACTTTTCCAATAACATGTCACATGACCTATCTTGTACAAAATGCATTATAATTATGGCATAATCATATCATAATAATATCACTATGAAGAATACGGGGTGCAGTGTCACATCCAGAACCTCTGTTTCCCAAGGTGCAGTGTACCAGTTTCACCTTAAACCACTGCTCCTGTATCACACACAGCACTTGAGTTCAATTATAAAACAAAATTAAATGTATTTAAGAAAGAACAGAGATTCAAATAAAAGCCAGTGAGAGAGATGGAAACAAACGATTACATACTAAAAAAATATAACATGCACTCTAGAAACTAATGTAATTAACGAGGTAACCTCTAGGTCTACAGTATTCACTTATGTTGACATGTGTTGACCTAGCTGGGGAAGTGTCTTCTCTTAAACTTGGCTCCTGCCGACGTATGTCCCTCTCTCCGCCAATTTAGTAACACCACCTCCTTGACCAGCACAGAGTCACAAGTTGATGAGGTCAACACATTGACTATTAGTGGCTTTCAGGAGCCATCCCACAATGCCCTACACTGACAATACAATTGGTACAAGTGCTCTTGGTGAGGACGTGCATCGCCAACACAAGGAGCAAGTGTGCACACACACACACAAGCAATTTAATAACTGCGGTGACTGTTGACATAATTTTGTAGCGTAGACATGGCCTCAGTCTAAAGAAGTTTTCCTCACCCAATGTCCTTCCAGCATATTTCAGCCAGGTTAGACTTTGATCTTCCTCTCATGAAGCATGCAACACTGCAGCTTGCCTCCTCCCTGAATGATACAGCCTAGTCTCTCTGCCTACAGTTATAGCCCAAAGATTCATTGTTTTCAGTGGTAAATGGGGCTCCCCCATCCCATTGATTCACTTCTTCCTGTACATTTCCTCTCTTCAGAGATTTCACAATCCTTCATTAGCATTTGGCTCAGACTGTAAATGGGTGCCCATTGTGAACCCAGCCAATAGGCAGTGTACATGTCAACAGATAGGTGGATAAACATAGCATGGAAAATCCTGCTTTTCACCTTTCCAGGAGATCAACTCCCAAGTTGCATACCTTATGAAAGTGATTTTCAGTATAGATGCGTATCTCCTTATACAGTTTCTGTCCATATATTTCTTAATTATTAGGGTGATACAGCCTTTCATTAGAGACTTTACATGTCACTCTTTGGTGAACTGTTATATATACATCAGACCCTGGGCATCCCTGTAACCCCTATGTACCACATCTGTGCCCTTTGCCAGTTGGCATTAAGAGGTTCCTGGGTCACAGCACCCTACAATGAGCCTAATCTTACAGACCACTGAGAAGAGCAGCTGGCATGGAATGTAGCTGCCCATTAGTTTGGTGATACTCGCATATTACACCAACTATCCACTTTGCTTCCGGGTGCAATTCCAGGTGTTGATATTGATTTGGAGAGGCCCATGTGATTGGGTCCTGTCAGCTTGAGAGTCCACTATTCCATTAGGTTCTGTCTGATCAGCTGAGGCCTTTTGGGCACTCTTGTTAACAGCCCTTAGATTAGAATATCAGGGATGTGGAAGGAAAGTGTTCTTGGGTAGGGGTGGGGGCTCACACTTTGGAATTTGCCTCCCACGGTGGAATGGCAGTTTTCTGACCTTCACGGTCTCCTGTAAATCATGTCTGTTTTCTCAAGCTTTTGCCTGACTGGGTGATTTTGAGGTAGTTAGGTTTATTCCAAGGGACAGGAGTACTGTACATGCATCCAGAAACCATATGATGGTCACATTCTCTACATCAGAATAAATAAATACCACTTGATTTATGCTGTGGATACTCTTTAAAAGCATCTTAGTCCCCTCTAAAACCCTGTAGGCCTTGCCATCAACCCAAACCTTTCAGATCTGTGAACATGACCAGGTGTTTAAGGATAAGCTGATGTTGCCAGACAAAGCCAACCTCTTTGGAAATATCAGTGAGTGTTTTTCCTGTGTTAAAAGCTCAGTTTCACTGGCAAGGCTGTATGGCATCACAGTAATGACCAGCAGGGTGGATTGCAAGTCAGGCTGGAGGTGCATTCATGATGGACCAGAAACAGACCAGCCAGGAGTCATCATAGATTACAACTGAGATGCAAGAGCAAGCTAGTGCAATGCCAGTCTGCACCCTGTGGTCTCAGTCTCTTGCTTTCTGAAGAGTTAAAATGTTCTGAATTTATCAAAGAACTAGAACAATCCAGGGTAAAGTTCCTAGATGGGTCCCGAATGAACAGTACTTGCGGCTTTCCAAATACAATGGTCAGGCCACACTGATTGGCAGGACCTAGCACTGGAGTCCCACAGCATCAACCTCCATGGCACTGAGCTGCTTTCTGAACTGGCTGTGTTCTCACCTAGCACAAACCAATTACTGTTTTCAAAGAGTGTGAAACAGCAACCCGTCAAATGTAGGCTCCATGGGGGCCCTGACCTGGGCTCCAGTCCCCTCCCAGTCTCTCACATCTGTGCTTGGGAGTGAATTGCTACTCTGTGCCAGAGCCACCCCCTCCTCCACACACTCTGTTTTCATTAACGTGCTTTCTTGGGCTAAGGATAGTTCTTATTTCCAGCTGAACAAACAGTTTCCATGGCATGTAAAACCCAGCTCAGTGCTAATAGGCATCCCTCCCCCGCCCCATTGCCACCTTTGTGCAGTTGGCGGGACAAAAAAGTGGCCTTATTACCTGGCTTATTATCAGCACGGGACTGTAATTTATGGAGTATGCTTGGTAAAGTGCCATGTCAAAAACATTTATGGCCCACTTACAGTCCCACAGGGTGATGGGGAGGGAGAAGGGCTTAGGAGAGGAAAGCGGTTGTTCCACCCTTAGAAAATGCTGCAGACCCTGAGAGCTTTGTCTCTGCTCATGCAGCAAAGTTCTGAAACCCCATTGGAATGGCAATCTCAGCAGCCTCTCATCGCACCTCTGTATGGCCTAGAGATGACAGTAGGTAGGGGTGGGCTGCACTGAAGGATGGGTTGAGGATGGTGGCTCCCTTGGTGTATACATTTGTGGGTTCCCAAAATTCTCTTACAATGTGGTCTGCATGATGGAAAAAGATTGCCTCCTGGACACCTCCCCTCCCACTGGTGATTGCACAGGCCACCTCCCTTTCCATTTGCATCACACATGCTGACAATTCCAGCAATTGCCTGCATGGCAAAAGGGTACTAGGTCTTTGTAACTAACTGTCTTTGCTGTGTTAAATGTTAATCACTTTGAGCCTGATTTGTTATTGCCTTGCACCTTATGCAGTCATTTACTCAAGTGCAAAGGGAGGGGAAAACACTGTTAATTGGATTTGATAGCACTTAGCACCCAGTTTATACTGGTGTCACTGACAGCACAAAGAGCACAGCAACAGAGAATCAGAGCCACTGTCTACTTTTGCTCTTAATGTCATCTCCCTGCTCCCATCTGTTCTGTTCCCCTCTCTCCTACTGCTCCCTGCCACCTATTTCTCTGTTGTCTCATCTCCCCAACCAACCAGTTCTTTTCTCCCCCTGCTCCCTGAACATACTGCTGGCCTGATTCCACGCTCTGCTGTATCCTTGGACATTCTGTTTCTGCTGGTGCATGGTAGCTCCAGCCTCATTGGTGACGCTGGTCCCTGAGGTTGTGGCTTCTGTGTCTTCTCCCTCCTCCTCTTATGTAGGTGTGGCCCCTAGAGGAGGTCTCTAGACTGGCTCATCCTTGAAGAGCATGGAGATCTGCAGAAGCATCATCCTGGAAACAAGGAGGAGAGACAGCACCATGTAAACAGCTCTCTCTCTGCAGATCCCCAGTTTGGGAACTGAGGCACTACGCCAGCTTAGCCTCCCTACGTCTCTCAGACTTCTTACAGAAATGTAACCTACACCCTCTTGTACATTATTTTGGATTTGGCTGTCATGTACGTTGGGGAGGGAAGGGGTGAGCAAATCTTTGTAGCCTCACAGCAGATGGGCTTGACTGGTTCAGTGGACAGAGATTCGATGCATGCAAGGAAAAACACACATATTAGTGCTGACTGTTCCAAGGAAGAGATCTGTGGATAAATGAGGCTGCATTGCCCAGGCCAGAGATATGCTGAGTGTTTCACAGAAAGGGAGAAGAGCCCTTCTGGACCAGGCCTGCTGGCCTTCAGCCTTTTCCCACATTTCTTCCAAGAGGTCCATAAATCCCACTCCCTGTCCTCTTTGTATGGTGTCCGTCAATCGTCAACTCTTCAGAGAGGGATTCTTGTCTGTAAAGTATCTTGGCCATGATTGCTGCTTTATTCATGATAACCTCTTAGATCACCTAGTCCGGCTGCCAGGGGCCAGAGCAGGGCTGCTTGCTGAGTGGCCTCCACTGAGATCTAGAATGTTACATTTGATTGTGGAGGATGTCACAGTTCAGGGCAGCAGCACCTGTATTTCCCCATAGTGGTTCCATAGTGCTTCAGCAGGGCACACAAACTTGGCTTCCGGCTCCCTAACCATTGCCTCTCTTGGGTGGAGGAGACATGCGTATCTCTTCTTTCTGACCAGGGTATTTTCAGGCTGCACAACTCCCACATTGTACTGTTAACTCACCAGGAAAGTCAGACTGCACAAGTGGCCTGCTTGCTTTCTCTTCAGAGACTAATAACAGTGTAACTGCCTACAGTTAACCTACCACACAGATCTTTCTGTGCAAGCTTATTTATTCTTCGGGTAAAAGCATTACAGAGAAAACAGTAAAACCAATAAAAGAACCTATATAGATGCTAATAAGCTTATCATAGATCACCCCAACTCCAACATGGACTCTGACAGGTGATTAGTCCTTCAAACCCTACAAAGGGGTCTCTTTGATAAGTTCATAACAGCCTCAGCTCAGAGTCAGAACTCAAGCACTCATGAGAAGTTTAGACTATGCTTTAGGGATCTTTGATCTGGAGTTTCCAGGAGCACGGAATGAGTAGACAATGGATTTTTCTTCCCAAGGCATAACTTCAAATGGCCTCCCTAGTACCTCCTAGGAAACCCACTTCACACGTATTGTCCAAAACAGTTCTCTGAAGTTCCTAACATGTACGTTAGTCATGTTCCTGGCAAACTTACATTCAATCCTACAACAACATATAAAATAGCATTGTTAATGAGATGGACCCCAAAGGTATTAAACTTAATTCAGTAACGTTTAAGTGAAGTCAATAGATTTTATCCTGAATATTGCAGGAAATTGCCAGCTGTTACAGAGGGCCTCTTGTAGCTGCTAGTTATTTCAGATTGTTTGGATGGTGTGCACTTGTCTTGTCCAGCTGCCCCAATTCATGGGTGAGGGGCTGGTAGTAGTGCATTGTTGTCTGAGCCCTCCAGCATCTCCAGGAAGAGATGGGAGAAGAACTTTGCCTAAATGTGCCCGCTGAGAGGGAGCATTTGTTGGGGTTGCAGAATGAGTCATGGTGGGACCTGCTCAGCTGGTGGGATGGTAGCACTGACTCAGTACTTGGAAGGGATTCAGCATGGGAGCAAGCCAGGGAATCCTCAGGGGTGGGAGGGATTCAAAGACAAGAACAATTGCCATTGGCTTTAGACAGGTGTCCTCTCATTCTAGGCTGCTTGAACCAACCAGCCCCTTGATTCTCAGACATAGGGCTTGATCCTGCAGCACAAAGGTAGGGGTGAAGTATTGAGCAAGACAGAGAGGGCAGGATCTTCAGCCTCCATTAATGAGAATGTGGCTGCATGGCCACCAAGTTACTGCTGTCCAATAGCAGGAGTGAGACCACCAGTGATGGGCATCTCAGCAGAGTGAGCCCGTCTCCTGAGACATACTCATTCTTCACCCACCACACTCCCCTCCTATACTCTGCTCTGGAGAGGAAAGGAGCACCCGGTTAAGGTTTGAGATTTGCATATTTGTACCACCCACATGTAGCCTCTGCTCATGTGCTTGTGCTAGAACACTGCACACTCCCTGCTGTTTTGCCATGCAAAGGCCTGCAAGCTCAGACCCTCAGGAACACAGTGACATGAGTAATACAATGAACATAATATAAGAATCATAGAATATCAGGGTTGGAAGGGACCTCAGGAGGTCATCTCGTCCCCAACTAAATCAAACATAAGAACAGCCATACTGGGTCAGACCAATGGTCCGTCTAACCCAGTATCCTGTCTGCCGACAGTGGCCAATGCCAGGTGCGTCAAAGGGAATGAACAGAACAGGCAATGATCAAGTGATCCATCCTCTGTTGTCCATTCCCAGCTCTTGGCAAACAGAGGTTAGGGACACCATCCCTGCCCATCCTGGCTATTAGTCATTGATGGACCTACCCTCCATGAATTTATCTAGTTCTTTTTTGAACCCTGTTATAGTCTTGGCCTTCACAACATCCTCTGGCAAAGAATTCCACAGGTTAACTGTGCGTTGTGTGAAGAAATACTTCCTTTTGTTTGTTTTAAGCCTATTAATTTCATTGGGTGACCCCTAGTTCTTGTGTTATGAGGAATAACATGATTTTATAAACCTCTATCATATCCTCCCTTAGTCATCTCTTTTCCAAGCGGAAAAGTCCTAGTCTTATTAATCTCTCCTCATAAGAGCTATTCCATACCTCTAATCATTTTTGTTGCCCTTTTCTGTACCTTTTCCAATTCCAATATATCTTTTTTGAGATGGGGTGACCAGATCTGCACGCAGTATTCAAGATGTAGGTGAACTATAGATTTATATAGAGGCAATATATTTTCTGTCTTATTATCCATCCCTTTCTTAATGATTCCTAACATTGTGTTCACTTTTTTGACTGCTGCTGCACATTGAGTGGACGTTTTCAGAGGACTATCCACAATGTCTCCAAGATCTCTTTCTTGAGTGGTAATAGCTAATTTATACCCCATCATTTTATATGTATAGTTGGGATTATATTTTCAAATGTGCATTACTTTGCATTTATCAACATTGAATTTCATCTCCCCTTTTGTTGCCCAGTCACCCAGTTTTGTGAGATCTCATTGTAACTCTTCACAGTCTGCTTTTGACTTAGCTATATTGAGTAGGTTTGTATCATCTGCAGATTTTTCCACCTCACTGTTTACTCCTTTTTCCAGATCATTTATGAATTTGTTGAACAGTACTAGTCCCAGTACAGACCCCTTGGGGTCACCACTATTTACCTCTCTCCATTCTGAAAATGGACCTTTTATTCCTACCCTTTGTTTCCTATCTTTTAACCAGTTACAGATCCATGAGAGGGCCTTCCCTCTTATCCCATGACCACTTACTTTGCTTTAGAGTCTTTGGCGAGAGGTGTTATCAAAGGCTTTCTGAAAATCTTAGTACACTATATCCACTGAATCACCCTTGTCCACAGGGCCAGATTAAGGCATAAAATAACTAAGCTACATCTTAGGGCCTCACGACATGAGGGGCCGCTAAAAAAGAAGAACTGACTCCATTTCAAATTTTATCAAAATAGGTTGATAAAGGAGATATGGGAAAGAAGATTCTCTCTAAATATAGACATTTTCATTCAATATATGACAAAAATACACATATGGCTACACAAATACCCTTACCCTTCACTAATTGTTCATTATTGACATGCGGGAGGCCAGGGCTCAGAAAAAAAATTATAATTGCACTTGTAAAATTAGTATTTCTATGAGTAAGTCTGCTATCAGTCTCCTAAGGCAGCGTTTTGTTGGCTAGCTGCTAATGGTAAAATTCTGACTGTGCCTTCATAACTTAATTAAATAATCTCACTGCCAATAAAATCGGGAAAAATGTAAGGTCGGAGATGGCAGTGTCGTGAAGCAATCCTGCCAAGCTCATACTCGTATGGGACTCGTCCTAGGAGTGACATCATGTATAGCATCCCCCTTGGCTGGTAATAGGCGGAAGGTCTCTATCTTTTGTATACGGTCCAGCAAGCTCAGTTATATAGTACCTTTGTGTTTTTCTTCATTTTCTTAAGTGTTAGTGTGTTTTCTTCTTTTGATCTGTATATACGTACTAAAATTGAGTATTTCTGCTTCATGGGCTATCCATGCTTCACATGATTGAGTTTGCAGCTGATTGTCTTATGGACTTGCGTTGAGTGGATCTTTAGGAGGATAAATTTGTATTTGCTTCCCTCCGTCAGTATTCGGAGTACTTGGTGAGCAAGTTATTTGAAACTATGTGATTTATAGGCTATTAAAGCCTATAATATTCATTAAATTTGCTTGAATATAGGCTAGTTTTTCTCACTGCCTGTCTTTTTTCTGGTAAATTATTTCTCTTTTTTTTCCCCACACATATAGCTTGTTGTCACTCTGTGTATCCAAGGTGTTTACTTGAGATTAATTAGTGGTCCTGGAGGAGACAGAGGATAGAGAAGTGAAGGTGAAGAGAGATACCAAGTATCAGAGGGGTAGCTATGTTAGTCTGTATCCACAAAAACAACGAGGAGTCTGGTGGCACCTTAAAGCCTAACAGATTTATTTGTGCATAAGCTATTGTAACCCTTCTGCCCATCAGAGTGGGCAGCAACAAGGGCCAGGTTCAATATCTAGGGGTTCTGTTTCCAATAACACAACACAAAACCGGCTTGAGCCCCCACCCAGTGACCTGGGACAATTACATACCACCCCTCTGGGTGCCTCTAAGAGGCGATACTTCCCTCTCTCAAGCACAGAGTCTGAGTGTAGCAAAAGCCTTTTAATAAAGGAGGGAAACAATGTGGCATTATGTTGGGAAAACACCACAAACAGGATTCATAACACAAATCGTGAGCAAAAGATCCCCTCCCAAGTAAGTGTGGCAGTGTCCTTTTCCCCTCCGGGTCTTAAGTCCAGCAACCCAACAGTCACCCCACTCACAGTTTCTGTCCTTGGTCAGTGCAGCCCCCCAGAGTTCAGAAGTTCATCTGCAGAGTTTATCTCCCCCTGCCTGGGTGGAAGTGGGGGAGGCATGGAGGGGCATCTTACATGCTCCGTTGCTCAGGTTGATAGCTGATTGGCATGCCTCTCTGTGAGGTTCTGCTGCAGTCTTCATCGCCAGCTGCTCCACTCCACCAGCTGCCCTGCTATGGGCTCCACCAGACGTGCCTCTCCGCTATCCGCCCTGCTATCGGCTCTGCCAGACGTGCCTCTCCGCTATCCGCTCCTCTCTGCTAGCCGCTTGCCAACTTATCTACAGCCCCCCCGCACTTAACACAGCTCTCAGTAACTTCAGCTCTTTAGTGACTTCAGCTGGTAGTAGGTGGAGCCTCAGTGCTGGTGCACCACTAGCCCAAAGTAGGTTGAATGCTTAGACCCAGGTATCAGTGATTTCAGCTCTGTAGCATGTAACAAGACTCCTAATGGAGTCAAAATTAGTTCTGTTGTTGCACAGTGGAGAGAGGAGGGGTAAGAGCAGTGTTTGGGGCCCTCAGAAGGGGAACCCTTGCCTAGCAAGTGCTACTTAGTTGAGGGCGAGTCCCTCTGTCATAAAATGCCAAGTACAGTGCTACTGTCCTTGATTCACATAACCAGGATAACAACCCTTCATTACTCCTGCCCCAATAACAAAGAGACTGGGGATCCCACAGCAGCCAAAGTGACCATTTGGGCAAGCAGTCCATCCTGCTAGGCAGGGTGGGTGTGCCCATGCAAACGAGATCAGCCCCTGAAGTCCTTTTCCACAGCTCACCACCAGATGTCAGGGTAGAGCCCATTCTGACTCTGCTTACACTATCGTGGGTAAAAAAACACGATAGGGTGGGTTTTTTTACCCACAAAAGCTTATGCCCAAATAAATCTGTTAGTCTGAGAAGAGAGATGTCTGCCTAGAAAATGCTTCAAGAAAAGCTATACTACAGGTTGTACTGCTTTCATTAAGTAAGATGGTCTGTGTAACTGTAACTGCTTTTGTGTTGCTGTAGATATAAAGTTTTCATATCTACTAATAAATCATAGACAAAAATATGTTAATTTGAAACTATTTCATAATGCAAACAGGCAGATTGCAAGATGTGTTTTAGTTAGATTATTATTCGATTTTTACAACTTTGCCTTTGTATATATGCAAAGATAAAGCTTTTGTGTTTATATAGTCAATGTCCTTTCTGTGAAAATAATACATTATTTTTTTTTATTCTATGGGGCCTCTTACACTTGACATAGTTTAGGGCCTCAGAATATGATAATCCAGCCCTGCTTGTCCATATACTTGTTGACCCCCTCAAAAAATTTTAGTAGGTTGGTGAGGCATGATTTCCCTTTACAAAAACCATGTTGTCTCTTCCCCAACAAATCGTGTTTATCTATGTGTCTTTTAATTCTGTTTCAACCAATTAGCCTGGTACTGAAGTTAGTTTTACTGACCTGTAATTGCCAGGGTCGCCTCTGGAGCCTTTTTAAAAAATTGGTGTCACATTAGCTATTCTCCAGTCATTTGGTACAGAAGCTGATTTAAATGATAGGTTACATATCACAGTTCGTAGTTCTGCAATTTCACATTTGAGTTCCTTCAGAATTATAGAATATCAGGGTTGGAAGGGACCTCAGGAGGTCATCTAGTCCAACCCCCTGCTCAAAGCAGGACCAATTCCCAACTAAATCATCCCAGCCAGGGCTTTGTCAAGCCTAACCTTAAAGACCTCTAAGGAAGGAGAGTCTACCACCTCCCTAGGTAACCCATTCCAGTGCTTCACCACCCTCCTAGTGAAAAAGTTTTTCCTAATAACCAACCTAAACCTCCCCCACTGCAACTTGAGACCATTACTCTTTGTTCTGTCATCTGGTACCACTGAGAACAGTCTTCTTTGGAACCCCCTTTCAGGTAATTGAAAGCAGCTATCAAATCCCCACTCATTCTTCTCTTCTGGAGACTAAACAATCCCAGTTCCCTCAGCTTCTCCTCATAACTCATAAGCTCCAGCCCCCTAATCATTTTTGTTGCCCTCTGCTGGACTCTCTCCAATTTTTCCACATCCTTCTTGTAGTGTGGGGCCCAAAACTGGACACAATACTCCAGGTGAGGCCTCACCAATGTCAAATAGATGGGAACGATCACGTTCCTCGATCTACTGGCAATGCCCCTACTTATACAGCCCAAACTGCCGTTAGCCTTCTTGGCAACAAGGGCACACTGTTGACTCATATCCAGCTTCTCGTCCACTGTAACCCTTAGGTCCTTTTCTGAAGAACTGCTGCCTAGCCACATGGTCCCTCGTCTGTAACAGTGAATGGGATTCTTCCGTCCTAAGTGCAGGACTCTGCACTTGTCCTTGTTGAACCTCATCAGGTTTCTTTTGGCCCAATCCTCTAATTTGTCTAGGTCCCTCTGTATCCGATCCCTACCATCCAGCGTATCTACCACTCCTCCCAGTTTAGTGCCCTCTGCAAACTTGCTGAGAGTGCAGTCCACGCCATCCTCCAGATCATTATGAAGATGTTGAACAAAACCGGCCCCAGGACCGACCCTTGGGGCATTCTGCTTGAAACCGGCTGCCAACTAAACATGGAGCCATTGATCACTACCTGTTGAGCCCGACGATCTAGCCAGCTTTCTATCCACCTTACAGTCCATTCATCCAGCCCATACCTCTTTAACTTGGTGGCAAGAATACTGTGGGAGACCGTATCAAAAGCTTTGCTAAAGTCAAGGAATAACACATCCACTGCTTTCCCCTCATCCACAGACCCAGTTATCTCATCATAGAAGGCAATTAGGTTAGTCAGGCATGACCTGCCCTTGGTGAATCCATGCTGACTGTTCCTGATCACTTTCCTCCCCTTTAAGTGCTTCAGAATTGATTCCTTGAGGACCTGCTCCATGATTTTTCCAGGGACTGAGGTGAGGCTGACTGGCCTGTAGTTCCCCATATCTTCCTTCTTCCCTTTTTTAAAAATGGGCACTATCAGGACCGGCTTTAGGAAGTGCGGGGCCCAATTCGAACAGTTTCGACGGGGCCCCATTAGGGATGACTAAAAAAAAAGCCACTTAAAAAGAACCCTTTCATTTCTTCCACATATTATTTACTTTCCATGACTATATAAATAATAACAAAATTATATATTACATACATTGCATCATATATTAATTAGCTGATTTTCACTTTCATATTAGGAAAATAATTCATGTTTTGATAGTTGTACAACTGATTTTCTTCAATAATGTTTATTTTATTAAAATTTATAAAATATTTCCTTAATATAAAATTGTGCTCTCCTCCCCACCCCCTGCAGCGCCTTCCGGCCCACGGAAACAAATCCTGCTTCCCCAGCGCCGCCCCACCGAAACAGTTGTGGGCTGAAAAGGAAGGTTGGGGGAGGGAGGGGCGGCACGAAAGAAACGGCACACATAGGGTGACCAGATCACAGCAGTAAAATAGGACCCGACCCCTCCCTGCTTGGCCCCACTATCACACCCCTCTTCACCCCCTAGCTTGCTGCGTCCCTCCTAGTTAGTCCCCCACCCACCACTTGCCTCCTTTCACCTTCTCCCTCCCCTACCAGAAACCCCCATACCCACACCTAGAACCCCTGCTAGCTCACTGTTTGCCTCTTTGCCCACCCGCCACTTGCCCACCTGCTCGCCCCCCCAAGTATAAAGCCTCATTCAAAGACCCAGGGGTCACTATATTACTGCACACAGCAGTCAATCCGTACAGTTGTAGATAAATCTCTGCATTATGCATTTTTGTATAACTTTTATATGACTTTGTATTGAACCTTGGTAATGTTATAGCTGGCCCCTATGGTAGTATAATTAAGGTAAAAGAAAAATGTCTTTTTGCTAGAAGTAGAATAAGATCTTCCCCCCACTTTGTAATCAATTGACCTGTTGAATGAATGAGGAAGGTGTGGAAGGCAGGCACTTCCAGACAGCTGCAACCCTTGGAGAGGGGCTGGGAGCCAGCCAAGGAAAGCTTTGCCCAGGGCTGAGTGGGACAGAGTTTGGCTGCAGGCTCCGGGCTGGGGCACGGTGTGGGGTGCAGGATGGGTGCAGGCTCTGGGAGGGAGTGCGGAGGGGTGGGTGCTGGGGGGCTTCCTTCCTTCCTCCCCTGCTGCCCCTCACCATAGCCTTGGTGGGGGATGGGGCTGCCCCTTGCCCAGTGTTTGCAGGAGTGGTGGCTGGGGAGAAACCCAGTGAAATTCTGGTTTTACTCTTTCGTTGATGCGTCACTTTAACCCCTTACAAACTCCTTCCTGCCTCTCTCACCCCCCTTTTCTACTGGGCTTGTTTGATCTTTTCGGTGGAGCCAGATGAAAACCACAAACCCCAGCGAGAGCAACAGGCTGGAAGACTAGACTGAACCCACCACCCACCCAAGTCCATCCCAGAGCCCAGGACTGAGGGCAAATGTCCCCCCACCCCCGGGCCACCTGCTTCCACTCCTGGCCTCTCCCAGCGCCGCCAGCGATTCTGTATGGCTGCATCGGGTGGGATTTCAACCGGACCCCCCCTCACTAAATTCACCCGTTTTGCGACCACTCTGCACCAAGAGCACCTTCCTTCCCTGCCCTAGAGCTGTTGGATGGCTAGAAAGCTGAGCTGGGTGTTTGGGAATATTATTGTTTTCCCCCCCACCCCAAAAAAAAAAAAAAACAATGTCCACACAGCTTTGGGGGAGGGGGGATATTCCTCCCCCCCACAAAGCCGGTCTATTTTATTGTTGCAGGGCAAATAAAGGAGCCAGAGTTTAATGAAAATATTCAGCCCCTACAGTGGTCTTGCAGCAGGGGAAGCAGAGTTGATGGGAAGGGAACTGGTTTGGATAGGAGCTCCCATCCCCCTCCTTTGCAAAATAATTTGGGGAGGGGAATCAGATCACTCCGTGCCTCAGTTTCTCCTCTCTTGGGGGGGGGGGGGGGAAGAAATAAAAGTCTTGGCCTGCCGTGTTGCAGACCTTTTGCATTCTCCCCTCTTGATGTATTTGATTTCCTCCTCCAAATCTCCCTCTCTCTCTCACCTGGAATTCACAGCACTAAGTACTGGCTCGGGGCTTTCTTCCTGGGTTACACGATCCCGAGTTTAGTTTTGAAAGACACAGGCAGGCACAAACTCACCCTCAAACAGCAACACCACTGAAAACCACAAAACCAACCCAATATTACAAACCTATGGGGAGTCACGGGGTCAAACACTCACTGACCGAAGCCCCAGCAGCTGCTAAGGTGAGTGAGGTCCACTGCAGAGATTCCTGTCTCCCACCGGACCAGAAGCCCCCTCGGTGTCTCCTCCAGGTGAGTGCTGTGGGGGGGAAGGGAGGGAAAAGCTGCAAAGCACATGTGCCTTCTGAAGTCATGGGTCCGTATTCTGCTGCCCTCCTTTCTTCCTTGTGTCAGGATCCTGAACTTGACAGTCTCATGGTCACTGCCTTCTAGGTTCTCATCCACTTTTGCTTCCCCTACTAATTCTTCCCAGTTTGTGAGCAGTAGGTCTAGAAGAGCTCTGCCCCTAGTTGGTTCCTCCAGCAATTGCACCAGGAAATTGCCCCTACACTTTCCAAAAAGTTCCTGGATTGTCTGTTCACCACTGTATTGCTCTCCCAGCAGATATCAGAGTGATTAAAGTCTTTCATGAGAGCCAGGGCCTGTGATCTAATAACTTCTGCTAGTTGCCGGAAGAAAGCTTCGTCCACCTCATCCCCTGGTCTGGTGGTCTATAGCAGACTCCCACCATGACATCACCCTTGTTGCTCACACTTCTAAACTTCATCCAGAGACTCAGGTTTTTCTGCCGTTTCATACCGGAGCTCTGAGCAGTCATACTCCTCTCTTACATACAATGCAATTCCCCCACCTTTTCTCCCCTGCCTGTCCTTCCTGAACAGTTTATATCCATCCATGACAGTACTCCAGTCATGTGAGTTATCCCACCAAGTCTCTATTATTCCAATCGCATCATAGTTCCCTTACTGTGCCAGGACTTCCAGTTCTCCCTGCTTGTTTCCCAGGCTTCTTGCATTTGTGTATAGACACTTAAGATAACTCGCTGATTGTCCCGCTTTCTCAGTCTGAGACAGGAGTCCTCCCTTCTTGCACTCTCCTGCTCGTGCTTCCTCCCGGTATCCCATTTCCTCACTTACCTCAGGGCTTTGGTCTCCTTCCCCTGGTGAACCTAGTTTAAAGCCCTCCTCACTAGGTTAGCCAGCCTGCTTGTGAAGATGTTCTTCCCTCTCTTCATTAGGTGGAGCCCATCTCTGCCTAGCACTCCTTCTTCTTGGAACACCATCCCATGGTCGAAGAATCCAAAGCCTGCTCTCCGACACCACCTGCGTAGCCATTCGTTGACTTCCACAATTCGACGGTCTCTACCCAGGCCTTTTCCCTGCACAGGGAGGATGGATGAGAACACCTCTTGCGCCTCAAACTCCTTTATCCTTCTTCCCAGAGCCACGTAGTCTGCAGTGATCCGCTCATTCTTGGCAGTATCATTGGTGCCCACGTGGAGAAGCAGGAAGGGGTAGCGATCCGAGGGCTTGATGAGTCTTGGCAGTCTCTCCGTCACATCGTGAATCCTAGCTCCTGGCAAGCAGCAGACCTCTCTGTTTTCTTGGTCGGGGCGGGAGATAGATGACTCAGTCCCCCTGAGGAGGGAGTCCCCGACCACCACCACCATCCTCCTCCTTCAGAACTCTTGGATGATACTGTCTGGTCCTGGTGAGTTATTACTGTTTAATTTATCAGTTTGTTCCAAAACCTCCTCTAATCTGGGAAAGAATGGCTCAGGTTTGGGAATCTCTCTCACATCCTCAGCTGTGAAGACCAATGCAAAGAATTCATTTAATTTCTCCACAATGGCCTTATCATTCTTAAGTGCTCTTTTAGCACCTCGATCGTCCAGTGGCAATGTACAGTGATAGAGTGGGGACTGGCTCATAGTGAACTCCAAACCCCCTCAGCAGTGCAGGGGAAGCAAAGTCCTCAAATGTCTCAGTGCATCCCAAAGGGTAGATTTCATTTTGGGTTACACTGAAACCTCCTCTTAGTGTGAAACTGTTCAGTGGAAAACCCCCACACCATACCTGCCTTAAGAGGGTTCACTGTATGTGCCCCTGATACAAATCAAAACATGGGATTGACTTTCCTCTCTGCCTGTTTGGCTTTTGGCATGCGTAACTGTACTCTGACAGGCAGGGTGAATTTCATTCTCCCCAGGGTTGTTAAACAGATCATTTCTCCCTTTAAAGAAAGGGAGGGTGAGGGCACTCAATCAACCAGCAGCCAGCCCTGTCCATGCTGCTGCATTCAAGTTGCAGAGTCCTGACTTTCTCCTTCCCCACCCCTAGGTTCTCCATGACGTTAGACATGTGGGGCTGGATCTGTATGAAAGCAAACACACATCTGGCAGTTCCTTCAGTTAATTGGGCAATTATTCATCCCGCTCTTGCTGGAAGCAACTTGCCATTACCGGGCCAAAACCAACAACAACAGAGTGTGGGTTTTCTCCTTCCCCTGGCTTCTGTCCTCTTAAAGTATGTAGGCATGGAATAGAGGGGCCATGGGGGTGAGGAAAAAGAGGAGGAACCAACTCCAGGCTGCTGATCATGGTGACTGAGACAAGTATCTTTTTCAATGTGACAGACAAGTGTCTCCAGCAGCTGAAGAACACCAGCATGGGTTTCCCCTATGGCATGCATGGGTCCCTGAGGGGGAAGGAGGCAAAGCCATGGAATGCCAGGAGAATAAAAGTCAACCTGTTTGGGATTTTATGAGGCAACTTGGCAGGCTATGGCATTGGGGAAGGTAGGGTAGGCCCAACCGGGCTGTGTAACATTGCCATGTGTAATTTGCCATGATTGCTCATAGTCCACCTGAGCAAAAGTGTGAAATCCCTCAATCTTCTTCACCCCTCTGGGTCCCCCTCTTTCTCTATGCCTAGCTTCCCCCATCTTAGTTTGGTGACATGTTCCTCTAGACAGAAGGACTTCCTCCGAAGCAGGGATTCATGGTGCTTTAGAGTTCAGCCCATTTCTTGTTGACATAAGCTGTAACACTTTGGTCGAATTTTGGTTGTTGAGTTTAGTATGTGGGTGTTGGTGGCCCTAAAACCACAATATCATGCAGTCAGAGTTTATCTACCTCCCTTCTCATCTCAAAACTCTCATGTGCTGGGGCACTCCACCATTGCATATTGTTGGGATGGAGTCTGGAGGCCATTTGCACTGGAACAGAGACTGATTGCTCATTTGAGTGCTCTGTCCTTTCCCTGATTACTGTGTGGCCTTATAGGAAACTTGATCTTTTCCACAAAAACCCCACTGGTTTCACCCACTGGTGGAAAAACTGGCCTTCTCCTCTGGAATTGATCCTACCTCTGCTGGATTTCAATTCTGCACTTAACCTGTCCGTTTCCCCCTTTGATTGAAAACAGATCTCTGTCGCTCTAAGATATTGTGCAAAACCATGGAAAAGTCTGAAGTGTAAGTAGGGTTACCATACCTAATAAATAAAAAAAAAAAAAAGACCCTCCTCCACAGGGTCCTGGCCCCGCCCATTTCCCACCCCGCCCCCTCCTCCCTCCCACTCCCAGCCACGGGGAAAGGGCTGCCCGAGTGCTACCAGCTTCATGGTTTGCCGGGCAGCCCCCAGACCCTGCGCCCCCGGCCAGCGCTTCCCCAGCGCAGCTGGAGCCCGGGAGGGGAAGCGCCCGGGAGGGGAAGCGCAGGGTCTGGAGGCTGCCCGGCAAACCGTGAAGCCGGTAGCGCTTGGGCTTCGGGCAGCCCCCTTGCCTCCGGACCCTGCGCCCCCAGCCAGGCACTTCCCCTCCCAGGCTCTGGCGGCGCAGGCTCCGGAGGCATGGGGGCTGCCCGAAGCCAGTAGCGCTTGGGCAGCCCGGCTCTTAAACAGAGCCGAAGAGTCGGGGAGGAGCAGAGACGCCGCGGCCGGAGGTTCTGCTCCTCCCGACTCTTCGGCTCTGTTTAAGAGCCGAGCTGCCCCAGAGCTACCGGCTTTGGGCAGCCCCCATGCCTCCGGACCCTGCGCCGCTGGAGCCCGGGAGGGGAAGTGCCCGGCCGGCGGCTGGGGTCCAGAGGCAAGGGGGCTGCCTGAAGCCCATAGCGCTCGGGCAGCTCGGCTCTTAAACAGAGCCGAAGAGTCAGGGGAGAAGCAGAGCCGCCATTTTCCCAGACATGTTCGGCTTTTTGGCAATTCCCCCCGGACGGGGGGTTGAGTGCCGAAAAGCCGGACATGTCCGGGAAAAAAGAGGACGTATGGTAACCCTATTCACAGCCCAGTTCTGCAAAGTATTGAGTGCCCTCAACTTCCAGGGAAATCAATGGGAGTTAGTGGCTCTCAACACAGCATGTAAAGGGAAACCCAGAGGCATGGGAGAGCCCAGTGCCAGTGGCCCACAAAACAAAGTCTGCTCCATCACCACCCTTCACTTCATTTCTTGCAAATGCTGTGCCAGGTGCTGTGAAGCAAAAGACAGCCACTGTCTCACTCAGCAGGTCACACGTGCCACCCTACTACATGCAACCTACAAGAAAATAATAGTCATTGATCTGTTGCTGGCTGGAAGCCACTAATCAGTAATGTGTAACAGATTCTGTTTCAGGTGCCCTGATCAACTGTTTGCATTAGATTACCTGTTCAAAGGCCCTTCAGCAACCCTGCTGGTTGTGTTAACATTGTGAAATCAGTCTGCCTAGCTACATAAACCCTTTGTTGCATCTTTGAACAGTGCAAACTGGCTGATTCTCATTAGTCTGACAGAAACCTTGAGTAAATTGCACCATGATTCTTGCAGAGGAGAGCTGAATCAGGAAAGAGAGAAGGATACAAGGAATGAATGAGTGGAGGGTTCTACTCTTTCCTTCACCTTCAATTCTGGATTTGATGCAGCTTGCTTGGAAGCAATTACTGTCTTTAATTACACTGATGCTGCTTACACTAGGGTTACCATACGTCCTCTTTTTTCCCCCGGACATGTCCGGCTTTTCGGCACTCAACCCCCCGTCCGGGGGGAATTGCCAAAAAGCCGAACATGTCCGGGAAAATGGCGGCTCTGCTCCTCCCCGACTCTTCGGCTCTGTTTAAGAGCCAGGCTGCCCGAACGCTACCGGCTTCGGGCAGCCCCGTGCCTCCAGACCCTGCGCCGCCGGAGCCCGGGAGGGGAAGTGCCCGGCTGGGGGCGCAGGGTCCGGAGGCATAGGGGCTGCCCAAAGCCCGAGCGCTACCGGCTTCACGGTTTGCTGGGCAGCCTCCAGACCCTGCACCCCCGGCTGGGCACTTCCCCTCCCGGGCTCCAGCTGCGCTGGGGAAGCGCCGGCCGGAGGTGCAGGGTCTGGGGACTGCCCGGGAAACCGTGAAGCTGGTAGCACTGGGGCAGCCCTTTCCCCCTGGCTGGGAGTGGGAGGGAGGATGGGGCGGAGTTAGGATGGGGAAGGGGCGGAGTTGGGGCGGGCTAGGGGTGGGGAAATGGGTGGGGCCAGGGCCCGTGGAGGGTCCTCTTTTTTTATTTATGAGATATGGTAACCCTAGCTGTGAAGCAAGCACTGCAGTGCATTTTGAAAGGAGATCAAAGTGTTGAGCATTCAGCAGCTCATAAAGATCAGGCAAGTCACCTGAATCCCAGTTTCTCCAATTTGTAAAGTGTGTTGGGGTAAAAGTAGTCCTACAAAGGCAAGCAATTGAGTAGTTAAATCATGTTTATACAGTACTTGATGGTGAAAAGTTCTATTACTATCTAAGATATGTATAGGGCCCCTAGTACTGTAGTGTTTGAGTACCTTACAATGCCCCTGTGAGATTGGTAAAATTAGGAATAATACTTCCCTACGCAGGGGAACTGAGGTAAAAAGAGACAAAAGGAAGTGATTTGCTCAAGATCACACAGCGATAAGAGAACCACAGCACGGCCACTGCTGGCCCACATCAGCTGACTTGGCTAAAAATTGCTGTGTAGAGGTTTGGGCTCAAGCACCAGCCTGAGCTGTGGGGCTCTCCACTCTCTCAGGGTCCCAGAGCTCATGCTCTAGCTCCTACATAGTAATTTTTCAGTCTCAGAGCCTGAGTCTTGCGTGCCCAAGTCAGCTGACTTGCACAAAACATGGCTTTTTTTTTTTTTTTTTTTTTTTTTTTTAAATCTCTCTGTAGGCAGAGCCTCAGAGCAGGGAATTGAGCATTGGACTCCAAAATTCCAGACTAGCACCCTAACCAATTGACCACACTTCTTCTTTGATAACCACTGTTAATTGCACCCATTGGAGATTTAATAAAGGAAAGCAACAGTCACTGATGACTGAGTTAAAATGGAAAGAAAACAATCCAGAGTAAAAAAGTCTTCACCTAGTGTCAGCCTGCAGAAATGGGAGCAATATGGGATGAGTTCACTTCAGAATTAGAAGACCTCCCAGTTGGAAAGCCCAGGTGACAGAGCCTAAGAGCAAAACTTGTCTCATCTGTTTTTCAGCAGTTAATCCATTAGCAAGAGTCTAGATGGAGAAGTCACCCAAACAGTAGGAGATGAAGGTGAAAAGCCTCAGAAAATGTGGACAAAGCCAGGAGAACAAATGAAAGCGCAAATGGCCTGAGGTATAACTAGGAGTGGTTCCGAGCTGGATCTGCCATTCAGTTCTGAGGGGATGATTAGACCCAGGGCCGGTGCTACCATTAAGGCAAACTAGGCAGTTGCCTAGGGCGACAAGATTTGGGGGCACCAAAAAAGCAGTGCCAATTTTAACAGCGTTCCTACGGCCCCTCCACGAGCGTGCGGTCGCCGCTCCACTTCTCCTGCTTTCCAGGCTTGCAGCGCCAATCAGCTGTTTGGTGCTGCAAACCTGGGAGGGGAGGAGAATTAGAGCAGGGGCGGCGTGGTCAGGGAGGAGGTGGAGCAGAGATGAGCTGGGGTGGGGAGCTGCTGCACTGCTCCCTGGGCCGAGGGGGTGGGGAGCTGCCACAGGGGTGGGGGGGACGCAAGGTAGAAGTTTCGCCAAGGGTGTGAAACTTCCTTGCACCGGCCCTGATTAGACCCACAAATCACTTAGAGAGAACAGCAAGAAAAGCAGGATTTGAACCTGGAAGACCTACAACCTGGGCACTGAAATTAAACAACTGAGAACCAGGTCTAGCGGGGTGGCTCCAACTCTCAGTGAAGTCTTTGGACAGACTCCCATTGATATCAATGAGAGCTGAATTGGGACCATTGCGAAGATGTACTGCACACACAAACAGACCCAGCAAAATCAAACCAGATGATGCAGCCCACTCAGCGCAGTCACAGGGAGCTTGTTATGAAACCTTTTAACAAGGCAATTTCTGTGAAATAGCCATCCCCAACCCAGATTGAAAAAGCTCCAGGGGAAGACAGAGACATGGGAGACAATCCAGGGTGTAGAGCACTTTCAAGACAGAGGGAAACAATACAGGGTGGGAATTGTTTGTAGTGCAGGGTTCCGATAAGTCGTGTTGCTTAATGCATTGCTCAAAGGGGTTCAGATGTTATGGTGATGAGAGTGAAAGATAAATCTATATGGAATAGAATCTCCTCTGAGGGTACATTTGCATGAGCTGGAGGTGTAAATTCCAGCTTGGGTAAACATACCCACACTAGCTCTGATTGATTTAGCATGCTAAAAGTGGCAGGGTAGCTATATTTGTATGGGTAGTGGGACAGGCTAGCCACCCTGAGTATGTACCCAGGGTTTCAGAGGGGATGTACCGCACTGAGCCAGTGCATTAAAAATATCAGCTAGTGCAGGTATATCTACTTACGCTGGATCTTATACCTTTTAGCTCCACTGGAAATGTACCCTAAGCCTAGGGTATCTGATGGAACAATTCCAGATTCTGAAGAGGAGCTAAGAATACTATTGATAGAACTGTAGGAGGTAGGTGTAATGCTCTGTACCTTGGAGGAACACCCTACACCCCCATGTTCATCTTTATAAAATGATTGTATGGTATTCAATGCAAAGTCTGTCATGTTGGGTGTCTTCAGAAGGCCGTGATGCACTGAGAATGGTTGTTATGGTAATGTTATAGTAATTGTTACAGTAATGTTATAGGTTATAATTTCATGTATTTAGTTATGAGGCTGAAAATGTATCCTCATGGCTTAAAATAAGCCCAGGCAAAAACTCTCCAAGAGCAGAGAGGCAGTTCACACCTCATCAGGGCAAGTATGGGACAAACCCAGCCTAGCCTCAGAGGAACAAAGGATGCTGGCTAGGCAGCAATAGAAGAATCTGTTGCCGCCCCCCCCCCCAACCTCCTTTGGTCAGTTTGGAACTGCAGTGAGGTAATGCTCACCTGACTCTGAAGGGGGCGGGGGGTGGCAAAGCCAAGAGGGAAGAAAGGACATGATAAAGAGGAGAGACATTTATTATGCTCTTCCGCCTCCATCTACGGACATCACCACCAAGTGACTGAAGCACTGATCAAAGGGGAGAGCCTGGCTGAAGGGCAGCCAGCCAGCCTGCCTGTGGTGAGAAGCATCCAAGTTTGGTAAGGGCATTGAAAGTGTTAAGATCAGCTTAGAATGCGTTTAGCTTTTATTTCATTTGACCAAATCTGTCTAGTTATGCTTTGACTTATAATCACTAAAAATCTATCTTCATAGTTAATAAATGTATTTATTCTACCTGAAGCAATGTGTTTGGTTTGAAGTGTGTCAAAGGCTCCCCTTGGGATAACAAGCCTGATACATATCAATTTCTTTGTTAAATTGACAAAGTCATATAAGCTTGCAGTGTCCAGCATGCATAACTGGACACTGCAAGATGGAGGTTCCTAGGGTTGTGTCTGGGACCAGAGATACTGGCTAGTGTCATTTGGTTGCCCAATCCAAGGAGCAGTTTATATGCCAGAGGCTGTGCGTGAACAGCCCAGGAGTGGGGGTTCTCACAGCAGAGCAGGGTAAGGCTGGCTCCCAGAATCAAGGATTGAGTGACCTAGCCAATCCCTGGTCCAGATAACACCAGAGGGGAACATCACAGAAGGTTCTTTGGAAAGGTAGAAGGAATAGGATTGGCTGAACAAGCCTATGCTCTAGAAGTAGAAATTTCTCTTTGCCCTCACTGCCCAAAGAACTGGGCATTACCACTGGTCTATCAGCTGGGGACTCTGGGCAATACCATAATGCAAATAACAGGAACAATGAATAGTGACAGGCCAGTGAGAGGGGGAAATGGTTGGTCTGGTTTTCCAAGTGACTGAGCAATCTCTGTTCCAGCTGGAGTTCATGGAAACTGTGGGTGCTTCACAGCTTTGACAATCAGGCCCCTCTTCTACCCTCTTGATGGAAGAAGAGAGAAAAGGCCAAGTAGGAGTGAAGAGAGGAGCAGTGGAGACCCCAGCCCTGTGGAAAGGGTATTTCTTGTCAGTTACAGATGGAGACCTGGATTCTCATCCCAAACCAGTGTAACTGCATTGACTTCAGGGGAGCTACCTCTGCTTTACAGTTCTGGGAAAGCAGAGTCATGTCCAGAGAGTCTTGCCTCCAGGGAATTCTGACTTGGGCATCAATGCTGTGTCAGGAAAGAGAGGATAGGCCCAAGTCACCTGGCTTAAGGAGGAAAACTACAGCCAAACTGAATGCAAAGACAGCCAGGAAGTGGAAAATAGAAGGGGGCCTGTTTCTTTTGCTGTTAAGATGCTCCCAGATTGAATTTACTATTTAGACATTTTGTAGGGGTGGGGGAGGGATTATCCCCCTGCCCAACGCTCACACTAGACTGGGATTCAGCTCTGCCTCCATTTCATTCTGAATCAGCTGGAGTAGTAGTGACCTGCCAGCCAACAGCTCCCACCCAGCAAGAGGGCTGGGCTGGAGAAAGATACCCAAAGCCCTGATCTCCACTGGTGTAAATAGGCATAGCTCATTCACTTCAGTGGGGCTAAGATGTCAATCTGGGCATGTGGGGGTGTAAGAAACTGGGGGAGAAGGGCCCCCCCCTTTAAAAAACACCTTTTTAAAGATTTCAGGCTATAACAGATGTTCTACAAACATGGGGTAGCCACAGTGATGGGTGGAGGGTGAGAGCAATGGATGATCCTTAGACACCTATATTGTGCACACTAAACTGCAGAGATCCCCTATAGCAGGGGTAGGCAACCTATCGCATGCAAACTGATTTTCAGTGGCACTCACACTGCCCTGGGTCCTGGCCACCGGTTCAGGGGGCTCTGCATTTTAATTTAATTTTAAATGAAGCTTCTTAAACATTTTTAAAACCTTGTTTAAAATATTGTTGCATATAAATTTAGTTACATATTATAGACTTATAAAAAGAGACCTTCTAAAAACATTTAAATGTATTACTGGCACGTGAAACCTTAAATCAGAGTGAATAAATGAACACTCGGCACACCACTTCTGAAAGGTTGCCGACCCTGCACTATCTGATTGTTTGCATGCCATTGCTCCATGCATTTCAGGGCAGATGGTCCTGCTTTATCATTCCACCTGCTTTGCATTTTTGACTCTGGCCTTGTTTGCTTTCAGTGGTGTTTCAGACTGTGCCCTCTTTCCACAGAGATGCTGGAAATGAGCTCACCTCCCAAGGAAAACAGCTTCAGGGGGTGTGTGGCTGTGAGGAGGAGAAGTTAGTGTGGAAACTCTCTCCTCCCCCAGAAAAGTCTGGGGGAAAATGGTGCATCTTGGCAGTTAATGGTAAAGAAACAGCCTGGGGAGGAAGGCAGCCTCTGAGGGTGACTCATAACTCTTGAGCACCACTCTCCTAGAATATTCAGTAACACAGCTGTAAACAACTTCTTAGAGTGAGCCAGCATCTGGGATAATTAGCTCCCCTAAATCCTGGTACCCACTCTTCCCTCATTCAGAGAGTGATGTCTAAGGGGGCAGATTATTGCTTATTCACAAGCAGCACTGATTTTCCTCTCCCACCCTCTCTGCTTAGCATTGCTGCTGCCTTGACATCTAGATTCCATCCCTCACCCCTCCACATCCACTGATGTTCCCTACCCTTGGAATCAATTTCCAATTATTTATTGGCCTGACAGCATGAAGCAGTAAATGTTGCCAAAGTCAATGCATCGAGTGTCTGTCTAGGACAGGTCTGGGCTGCCTACTTCATGTCTCCTGAGCTCCCAAGTCTGTTTATTTACTTTTCTCTCACGTGGTATTAGAAAAACATTAAACTTATTAATTTTTTCCCTCTTCCCAGTAGTAGATGAAGTGTAGGAATGGACAAATGAGTCACTTTAAAGCAGATTGAGATTTCTTACGATTTTGCTATTAATGTTTTAAGAAAGCTGAGGAAAAGGACCAGGAAATTGTTAGTGAAACCTGTTTTAAAGGAACCTAAAAATCAGCCTTTTTTGTTATTAAGGGCTGATGGCATTGTACAGGTTATGTGTGTGGATTCTTCTGCCCGGTTTCTTTAAACAAGAGCTTGCCTCTGTTGTAGAGGTTTCACTGTACTTGGTCTGAGTTTGATGACAGTGTCATAAGTTAGAATCTGACATTTTCTATCATACAAAAGCAGAGGTGGACACGGCCAACTCCATAGTGACAGAGCATTGCAGAGGTCTTGAGAAAAATGCTTTGCACTTCTTGGTGGATCCTTCGCATGTGCAAATTGGTGTTGTAGTATTGAAGTTAGTGGATTGGTCCTGATTTACAGTAGCTGTGGCTCTGGCTCAAGACTACAGAGTCTTGACTGCGTGGCTCTCAGAGGACTTTCCAAAGCAGGGTATTGTCATTGCAGATAGGGAAACAGAGGCACGAAGATTTATATCAGTAGGAGGGCACAATTTATACTCTGTGGGACAGGGAAAAATGTCTTACTTTAGCGTCCCAATTCTATTACCTGGGAGCTCCTCCCACAATGGGAATGGCACCCAGGTAGGTGAGAACGTGTATGTTTATAGAGTGCCCTTTATGGTGCACATATATGGTTTGTAATAACAATAATTCCATGGACTTGCTCCTCAATCTTATTTACTGTAAATCCAAAAATAGGAGTGAGGAAAGGAGTCAGCTTCTAGATAATGAACTCAGGAGGCAGGATCCTCAGGTGGTGTCAACGGGCATGGTCACTGGAGCTATGCTAATTTAGCCCAGTTGAGGAGCTGACCCAGGAAAACAGTGATTAGTGCAGAAACAAATGCACAACATCTGTGACGAATAATCCAAAGCATCCACATCTGTTATCACCCACACTCTGTAAACCTTATCCCACCTGGATTTCTCACATCAGTGCTATCAAAGCCAGCACAGTCAATACACACAAACTCAGCTTCAACATTGCTGACACTAAATAAAAGACTCAAAAGCCTGTCTGGGTAGTCATGCGCATGTACACTCTTTCCTCATAAGTCACCAAGAAGATAAAGTCATTTTGCAAAACATTGGGAAATTAAACTGTGAACAACACACAGGGACTGCCAGAGGGCAGCACAGCTCCCACTCCAGAACAGTCACCTCCAGACAGTAACCCCAAGCTGTATGCAGCAGAATTTCTCAGTACTGATCAGGGTCCCTGCTCATGCACAGCTCTCCACCCAAAGCAAACCCCTGGGCTCCTGCAGTCCCTGTCACCAATGACCTACCCACTCCTTCTTCGGCTCCCTCGCCAGTAGTCTTGCCATACCCAGTGTTCACAAATCATGACATACAAAAATGTATTTTTGTGTTCATTTATTTGCCCTGTGGCTTTTGAGCCTTTAGGGTGCACTCATGTGACATTTACAAGCTTTCTTTGCAGCTATGAGAGCTAGAAACTTACCTTTTTAGTGAAAGCTGAAATTCTCCTGCAATCACCTAACTGTAGGAGCTGGGGCTTTAAGAAAAATATCAAAAATTGCAAGAGTTGGCAACACTGTGAACATATCTTGTCAGTGTGATTTCTCTGTCTGTTAAGTCACCTACCCAGCTGAGTGCTCCACCCTCCTAACACCCAGTACTAGTGCAAGACTCACCCCTGTGGCACCTCCTGCTGGTTTCCTGAGAATTAGCTCTTTTTCCAGCTCCAGGGTGCCCTCTGCAGGCCAGTGTCCTGCTTGCTGCTGGCCCCCATTTCCCTCCCAGACCCAGGTGCCCTTTACCCATGGGTTCTGCCCACTGCAGCAACCCCCAATCTGGGTTTCCTCACTCCAGGGAACCCCCAACCCCCTATCACCTCAGTGGCTACTGCCAGTCACCATCTAACCCCCATTCACTGGGGCAGACTGCAGTCTGTAAAGGCCACTCATCATTGGCAAGGGGAGTTTGGACCTGCTGCCTTGGCATACCCCTAGGCTGCTCTCTGCAACCCCAGTACCCTTCTGGGCCTTTGACAAGGCCTGCAGCCTGGGGGGTTTCCAGGCCAGAACTCCCCAGCTCCTTTAGCCTTCCCCCCCAGCCCTGCTCCACTCTAAGTACCCTGTGAGCTTCTAAGCAGCCAGGCCCTTCCCTTTCTGCAGGCAGAGAGAGACTGCCTACTCCTGGCCCACTGCCCTCTTATAAGGGCCAGCTGGGCCCTGATTGGGGCATGGCCCCAGCTGAGGCTGCTTCCCCAATCAGCCTTGGAGCTGCTTGCCCCAGCCACAGCTCTCTCCCGGGCTGTTTCTAACCCCTCCGGAAAGGAGCGGGGTAACCACCCCACTACATGCCCATTTTCTTGCACTGCTCCCATGCCTTTCTGAGGACAGGGCTACGCCTGAGCAACAGTCAGTTACAGTGTCAGAAAGAGAAGGAAAAAACCTATATGTAACGGGGCAGTGACCCATTAAGAACTTTCCTGCCAGCCCTCTGGTTAAACCCAGCTTGAGCTGGTTGGACATTTACAAAATTTGGATGAAAAATGGCGGTGGTGGGGGTGGGGGAATTGGTGAAATGTCTGTTATTTTATTGGTTCTGCTGGCAATCTGCTTTAGGAACTCTGGTGCTCTGGTTCTCAGTGATACCAACAGACGTGTGCACACAAAGGTACACAAACATTGTCCAACACATACACACATACCCCTGCCCCCACACATGCACTACACATACACACACACTCCTGCCTCCATGCATGCACTATGCATGTGCACCCATCCCTACCCCCATGCATGCACTACATGTGTGCACATCCACCCACATGCATGCTCTATACCCATCTATATGCATGCACTATATGCTCACGTGCATGCTCTATGCACATGCACATCCACCCACATGTATGCACTATGAACATGAACACCCAACCAAATGCATACAATTATGCACATGCACACACCCACGCACATGCATGCTCTGTGCATATGCACATATCCACACACACACAGAATTCAATATCTTTCACATTTGGACTTCTCCTTTCTGGCTATGGGTCGAGGACACCAGCTACAGTCAATCAGTCCGAAGGTTCCTCTCTACCAGCCACATGGCCTACTCAGACTCCTCACACAGAGGCTGTTACTTACACACCTGACATGACCCACCTCACCAAATGTTTGGCCTTTGCTACCAAAACTCATTTGATGAGTACGTGGCATCTTGCCGCATCGGGCTGTTAGCGTATGATGGATTATGCTGTTCTGGGCTGTCTGTTCCATGCTAAGTGCCCTTTGCCTGATCAGTTATGACCTGTAGTGGGAGGGTGTATGTGGCCTGGAAGAGAGGTGATTCCAGGTATGTCACAGGGAGTGAGTATACTGGCTACATGGGGTCATAGGCCATGCTTTTTATTTTTGCAGAGCACCATTCACCCTTATGGTGCCACATAACCATTAAATAACTATCATTATTATTATTATAGCCATGGAACTGGCAGAACATTGCAGGTGTTCCCCAGGATGGCTCTTTGTCCCCCTCTAGTGGCTGGGCCACTTGTAGAAATGTATGAATCTGCTACTGCCTTCAACGCTGTGAACATGGTCTTTTAGCTCCAGGAGTAGCGGTATGTGCTTTTGGATCCCGAGGGGCCCTGGGTGCAGTCCCTGCAGATGGATCCCTCTAGATATAGACATCCCAAAATGTGTTCAGGTTTGAAACAGTGTCATGGCACGATATCCTAAAATTATGAGATGGGCTGAGTTTGCTAGTTTTTTTGTTCCCCTGCCCCGCCAAGGTGAGAGTTGGTGCAGCAGCTGGCAGGGCAACCTCTGGTCCAGCTGCTGCTGCTGATTGTTAAAATGATCTTCTATGTCAGAGAGGGTGTGCGCTAGGCAAAGTGAGTGACTGGCAGTAATTGCAGTGGTGTCCCTTGAAGGCTATCTGGTTACACGCAAAGCTCCCTTGCTGGATTAGTTACGACCCCTTCGACTGGCCTGTTACGAAGTGTTCATGAGTCCCTCAGTGGCTGGCCGGAAACTGGGCTGACAGGGTCATGGGCAGGTTGTGCGATGATGTCATGGCTTGGCAGACTGTTGCTAGGCTACAAGATCAACTCGGTTTCCAAAGCACTCGGGGTTGGACTTGAAGCACACCTAGAAGTACGGGCTGCACGCAAAGGCCAGGCCTCAATCTGATGGAAGCCAGGAGGACTGATCCTCTTCTCACTCACAATGGGGCAAATCGGAAGGTGAGTCCAGTGAAGATGGTGGAGTTACACTGGTATCAGACTGTTATAACTGAAATCAGACGGACGGCCTCAGGGGCCAATGTACCTGGGTGCCTGAAGACGCAGATAGGTGCCCTACTCCCATGGAAAGACTTGGATAAATCTCTTTAGGGGCCTAATCTGGCCCTGTGTGTTTAACTAGCCTGGAGGAGATGAGTCCATCTCTGCCAAAATCTGCATGGAATTGACAAGGACACAAGGGAGGGATGTGGACAAGGGGAAGAGAGGGACAAGAGGCGCGGGGAATAAAACCTCCTGCTTCAGGGCGCGAGTCAATCTATGCTTATTGGAGGTCAAGAGGGAACTTGCCCTGGGAGCAGGTTATCACAGGACTGTTGCTGCCTGAAGGGTTTCTTGCACCTTCCTCTGCAGCAGTTTGTCCTGGCCACTGTCAGAGACAACTGCAGTACACGGGCCACTGGTCTGATCCAGTCGTGCAACCCCTAATGATCTTATGGTAGGGAAATGAGGGCGGAGGATAATAAGGACATGGTATGAGGGCAGCAGCTTTGTTGGCGTTAGGGAACATGGCCCAGATCTACATCCTGCCCTTGGTGCGTCTCGAGGAGAATGCCTGCCTTAGAGGAATCTCGCTGCAGCCAGCTAAGCCATTTTACGGCTGTCTAATTGGAGTGCTTTGTAGAGCTGGCTCTCTTTGTAAACTTTTGGGGCCAGATCCTCAGCTGGTGTAAATTGGTATTGCTTAAGTAAAGTCAACATCAGTACGCCAGGCTGATCTCATGTACCCTAGGGTTGGGATGTGTGGAGAACTGCGTCCAGAATCAGGGAAATGCAGCCACCTTCTTTGTGTCCCTGCTCCCCAGCAGAGAATGTGGCTCAGTCAGATCAAGTGCAGGAGGGATAGCTCAGTGGTTTGAGCACTGGCCTGCTAAACCCAGGATTATGAGTTCAATCCTTGAGGGGGCCATTTAGGGATCTAGGGCAAAAATTGGTCTGGGGATTAGTCCCCCTTTGAGCAGGGGGTTGGACTAGATGACCTCCTAAGGTCCTTTCCAAGCCTGATATTCTATGACTTGCAAAGGCCACCTAGAGGCAGAGCAAAAATTAAAACTCATATTCTCTTGGCTCCTATCCCTGTGCTCAACCCACTAGACTATATTCTCAAAGGCTACCCCATGCCAATAGCCTAGTTAGGCTGCAGGAAAACTTTATTATGTAGTGAACATACTGGGTCTTACAGGGAAGTATTTAGCTCTTGTGCCAATTGCCCTGCAACCCTGGTGCATTGAATTGTAATCCTTGTATCCATGTTACAGTGTATTCTCAGAATGGCTGTACTGTCTTGATCAACACTGACCACCTTTCTCTGAAATTGTATACAGCTATATGGCCCACAGGTGTGTGACTTCCACAGTGCAGCTCACCCTTTGAGACTGCACTGCCTTAGGGGAGCTGAGAGAGTCCTGCCTAGAGGAGAGAATTGGCCCAAACCATGCGGCAATGTGCCACAGCAGGGAAATGCCGTTTTCCGTTGAACTGTCTCAAAACAAACATTCTGGGTCAGTTTAACAAGCTAAAATGTTTTGTTCCAGGCCAAACTGAACTAACATGACTTTTTTGTTTTGATTTTCCTGCAGAATTTTTTTTAAAAAAAGGCAAAATTGCCATTTATCTGTTGATTTTTCAGACACTGCATTTTCCATTGATGTAGCACCCTGATGGAGAACTCCTGCCCAG
This sequence comes from Malaclemys terrapin pileata, assembly GCF_027887155.1. Lineage (NCBI taxonomy): Eukaryota > Metazoa > Chordata > Testudines > Emydidae > Malaclemys > Malaclemys terrapin. The sequence continues at coordinate 49,693,030 of NC_071514.1, forward strand.
TTCTCCCATAGTCTTTTAGTTGAGATGGCCACAAATGGTGCCAGTTTTAGTCCATACACCTGCCTGTGCACTGGAAGATGACCTGGGACTCATCTAAGTTGCAGATGATTGAGATGCAAGATGTAAGAACATGCCCAAAGGAGCCTCTTTGAGCTTAAACCACATGGATCATGTCACCGGGTGAAGATGTCAGTGCATGCCAGGGCAGTCTAGGCGTTACAGAGTGGGAGAAAAGCCACCAGATTGACCCCTAAGGGTGGTCTGAACTTTGCAAAGGAGAAGTCCAAGCCAACAAACCTGCAAATGTTTCCCATGTATTGAAAATTGCAACAACCAACCCCCCAAATTCCTCTCCAGACTTGGGTGGAATATGCAGGCAAGAGGCAGATAACCATGTGCTCTGAACCTTGAAGCTGTTGCTTTTACTCCTATTCAGGCAGCAGCTTAGGCTATAAACACACCCTATATAAAACACTGGTGATTAGCATGGCAAAGGCCATTGACACCAAGGAAGGAAGGGCTGTGTCTGCAAGTGAAACATACCTCCCAAGTGACCCACTGCTGGCAGGGCTCAGACTCAGACCACTGAGCTGGGAACAGGCTTGTCCTATGGGTGGCTGTAAACCTGCAGGCTCCCATCACATAGGTCACCATTTTCAGTAAGGGCCTTTGGGTATATGGGTGCTCAGCCTGAAACACCTGGGCCCCAATTTTAAGAGGTGAGTGTGATGTGTCACTCTATATTCTTTATGAAAATATGCTTATGATATGAATATGACATAACATATGTATTTCATGCAAAATGGGTCTTGTAAGTGTTCTCCTACCAGCTTTTGTATGTTACCACTCCTGATGGTCTGATTTGTGTCCATTTATCCTTTTACGTAGAGACACTTCAATCTCCCTAGACATTTAATAACAGATTTAAAAGTAGCCATTCTTCAACAAAAAAAAAACTTCAAAAACAGACTTCAAAGAGAAATTGCAGAGCTACAATTCATTTGCAAACTTAACACCATTAATTTGGGCTTGAATGGGGACTGTCTCACTACAAAAGCAATTTTCCCTCTCTTGGTATTGACACCTCCTTATCAATTATTGGGAGTGGACCACATCCACCCTGACTGAATTGGCCTTGTCAACATTGGTTCTCCACTTGTAAGGTAACTCCCTTCTCTTCATGTGCCAATATACATTTATGCCTGTATCTGTAATTTTAACTTCATGCATCTGAAGAAGTGAGATTTTTACCCATGAAAGCTTATGCCCAAATAAATCTGTTAGACTTTAAGGTGCCATCGGACTCCTCGTTGTTTTTGTGGATACAGACTAACACGGCTACCCTTCTGAAACCTATTTCTTGTTTATAATATAACCCAGTTTATGTAATTTCTAACTGGGGGGCAAGAAGTTGTGCATATCTCCCTCCACATTGAGGGAGGCAGCAAATTTCGTAAAACCTTTGGGTTTGTATCCCTTAAAGGGAGTTGACACCAGAGTGGATCTCTGTCTCTCTGTGCAGCTGGATGTGGCCCTGCCTGTATGCTTTACTGGCAGAGGCGTGTCAGTTTAGCCCAGCAAGGCCAGGTAAAGGGGACCCAAGCTGGAAGAATAGGCTGATTCAGTGGCACCCCAGCACATCAGGTGACACCCCAAAGGGCCCAAACACATCACAGTGCTAAGCACCCAGAATACAGCTGAAGTCCATGGGAGCTGCAGGAGTTCAGAGACTGAAATCAGACCTGGGTTGTCTATTGCTGGGCACCTGATCTTTGGGACACCCAAATGAGATCCCACCTCTGGGAATGTGGACTTTGAATGGGCTGCAGAAAGAGGGACCCTGAGCAGAGTCCCATCTCTTTAAGAAGAGAAGAAGCTGCAGGCCATGTGGGAGCAGCAGGGGAAGTGGGCAGGTGGGCGCATGCAACTGACTTGCTCTGAAACAAGTCCCAGGTAGCTCTCTGTCTCTCCCCACCACTGCACCTGGATGGATAAAGGCAGTATACCCTGTATGTGTGGGTTGGGCAGTGAGCGTGTCAGAGGAAGCTGGAGGCAGCTGGCACTGTATATAAGAACATAAGAGCGACCATATTGGGTCAGACCAATGGTCCGTCTAGTCAGGTATCCTGTCTGCTGACAGTGGCCAATGCCAGGTGCCCCAGAGGGGATGAACAGAACAAGTAATCATCAAGTGATCCATCCCCTGTCGCCCATTCCCAGCTTCTTTTCCAATTCCAATATATCCTTCTTGAGATGGGGTGACCACATCTGCACGCAGTATTCAAGATGTGAGTATACCATGGATTTATATAGAGGCAATAGGCTATTTTCTGTCTTATTAGCCATCCCTTTCTTAATGATTCCCAACATTCTGTTCGCTTTTTTGACTGCCGCTGCACATTGAATGGATGTTTTCAGAGAACAATAAGTCCCAGATCTCTTTCTTGAGTGGTAACAGCTAATTTATAGCCCATCGTTTTATATGTATAGTTGGGATTATATTTTCCAATGTGCATTACTTTGCATTTATCAACATTGAATTTCATCTGCCATGTTGCCCAGTTACTCAGTTTTCTGAGATCCCTTTGTAACTCTTCACAGTCTGCTTTGGACTTAATTATCTTGAGTAGTTTTGTATCATCTGCAAATTTTGCCACCTCATTGTTGACCCCTTTTTCCAGATCATTTATGAATATGTTGAATAGGACTGGTCCCAGTACAGAACCTTGAGGGACCCGTCTATTTACCTCTCTCCATTCTGAAAACTGACCATCTTTCATACCATTTGTTTCCTATCTTTTAATCAGTTACTGATTCATGAGAGGACCTTCCTTCTTATCCCATGACAGCTTACTTTCTTAAGAGCAGGCAGGAGTGGATTAGGGTTTTGTGGGGTCCCTGGGCCAGAGCAAGTGGGGGCCCTTCCCCTCCCTTTCTGCCTGCAGTCCCCCTCCTGGTGCAAGTGCTGGAGGAACCAACTAGGGGCAGAGCTTTTCTTGACCTGCTGCTCACAAACAGGGAAGAATTAGTAGGGGAAGCAAAAGTGGATGGGAACCTGGGAGGCAGTGACCATGAGATGGTCGAGTTCAGGATCCTGACACAAGGAAGAAAGGAGAGCAGCAGAATACGGACCCTGGACTTCAGAAAAGCAAACTTTGACTCCCTCAGGGAACAGATGGGCAGGATTCCCCGGGAGAATAACATGAAGGGCAAATGGGTCCAGGAGAGCTGGCTGTATTTTAAAGAATCCTTATTGCGGTTGCAGGAACAAACCATCCCGATGTGTAGAAAGAATAGTAAATATGGCAGGCGACCAGCTTGGCTAAACAGTGAAACCCTTGCTGATCTTAAACGCAAAAAAGAAGCTTACAAGAAGTGGAAGATTGGACAAATGACCAGGGAGGAGTATAAAAATATTGCTCAGGCATGCAGGAGTGAAATCAGGAAGGCCAAATCACACTAGGAGTTGCAGCTAGCAAGAGATGTTAAGAGTAACAAGAAGGGTTTCTTCAGGTATGTTAGCAACAAGAAGAAAATCAAGGAAAGTGTGGGCCCCTTACTGAATGAGAGAGGCAACCTAGTGACCGAGGATGTGGAAAAAGCTAATGTACTCACTGCTTTTTTTGCCTCTGTCTTCATGAACAAGGTCAGCTCCCAGACTGCTGCACTGGGCAGCACAATATGGGGAGAAGGTGACCAGCCCTCTGTGGAGAAAGAAGTGGTTCGGGACTATTTAGAAAAACTGGACGTGCACAAGTCCATGGGGCCGGATGCGCTGCATCCAAGGGTGCTAAAGGAGTTGGCGGGTGAGATTGCAGAGCCATTAGCCATTATTTTTGAAAACTCATGGCGATCGGGGGAGGTCCCAGACGACTGGAAAAAGGCTAATGTAGTGCCCATCTTTAAAAAAGGGAAGAAGGAGGATCCCGGGAACTACAGGCCAGTCAGCCTCACCTCAGTCCCTGGCAAAATCATGGAGCAGGTCCTCAAGGAATCAATTATGAAACACTTAGAGGAGAGGAAAGTGATCAGGAACAGTCAGCATGGATTCACCAAGGGGAAGTCGTGCCTGACTAACCTAATTGCCTTCTATGATGAGATAACTGGGTCTGTGGATGAGGGGAAAGCAGTGGATGTGTTATTCCTTGACTTTAGCAAAGCTTTTGATACGGTCTCCCACAGTATTCTTGCCGCCAAGTTAAAGAAGTATGGGCTAGATGAATGGACTGTAAGGTGGATAGAAAGCTGGCTAGATCGTCGGGCTCAACAGGTAGTGATCAATGGCTCCATGTCTAGTTGGCAGCTGGTTTCAAGCGGAGTGCCCCAAGGGTCAGTCCTGGTGCCGGTTTTGTTTAATATCTTTATTAATGATCCGGAGGATGGTGTGGACTGCACTCTCAGCAAGTTTGCAGATGACACTAAACTAGGAGGCGTGGTAGATACACTAGAGGGTAGGGATCGGATACAGAGGGACCTAGACAAATTAGAGGATTGGGCCAAAAAAAACCTGATGAGGTTCAACAAGGACAAGTGCAGAGTCCTGCACTTAGGACGGAAGAATCCCATGCACTGCTACAGACTAGGGACCGAATGGTTAGGTAGCAGTTCTGCAGAAAAGGACCTAGGGGTCACAGTGGACGAGAAGCTGGATATGAGTCAACAGTGTGCTCTTGTTGCCAAGAAGGCTAATGGCATTTTGGGCTGTATAAGTAGGGGCATTGCCAGCAGATCGAGGAACGTGATCGTTCCCCTTTATTCGACATTGGTGAGGCCTCATCTAGAATACTGTGTCCAGTTTTGGGCCCCACACTACAAGAAGGATGTGGAAAAATTGGAGAGAGTCCAGCAGAGGGCAACAAAAATGATTAGGGGTCTGGAGCACATGACTTATGAGGAGAGGCTGAGGGAACTGGGATTGTTTAGTCTCCAGAAGAGAAGAATGAGGGGGGATTTGATAGCAGCCTTCAACTACCTGAAGGGGGGTTCCAAAGAGGATGGTGCTTGGCTGTTCTCAGTGGTGGCAGATGACAGAACAAGGAGCAATGTTCTCAAGTTGCAGTGAGGGAGATCCAAGTTGGATATTAGGAAACACTCTTTCACTAGGAGGGTGGTGAAGCACTGGAATGCGTTACTTAGGGAGGTGGTGGAGTCTCCTTCCTTGGAGATTTTTAAGGCCCGGCTTGACAAAGCCCTGGCTGGGATGATTTAGTTGGGAATTAGTCCCCCTTTGAGCAGGGGGTTAGACTAGATGACCTCCTAAGGTCCTTTCCAACCCTGATATTCTATGATTCTATGATTCCTCCCCAGCATTCCTGCCAGGGAGTGGGGTCGGGGAGTGTTTGGAGTGCCGGGCGGGTGGAGCCAGGCAAATCCCCATGCCCCAACCCCACTCCCTGGCTGGAGTGCCGGGAGGGTGGGCGGAGTGAGCCAACTCACCATACCCTGACCCCACTCCTCGGCAGGAGCACAGGGCGGGTGGAGAGTCAGGGCATGGGGGCACCCATTTTTCGGTGGGCCCCCCAATTGGCCAGGGCCCCAGGGCATGGGCCTCATTGGTCCAGTGGTAATCCACCATCGGATGCAGGGTCTGAGCTGCTCTTCCTTGCCTTCAGCCATGGCTCCTGTGTTGAACCAACAGAAGGAATGCTGTAGTACTGCAAAGCTCCTGGAATGGATCTGAGAATAGGTCCCCTCCCATTTAAATCTGCGGGCTGTCAGCTCCAGCACCTCAACTAATCTCAGCTCTGGATGAAAGTGAAAGAAGAAAGTGATCACTAAGGTAGCCAGGACCCAAGCACTAAGGGCTTTAAAGATGAAAGCCAACAGCTTGATTTGCAGTTGGAAATGAACTGGAAGCCAGTACCGCCTCTGGAGAGTAGGGGCCATGTGCTGTTTGCGAGAAGCACTGCTCAATGAGCAGCCAGCTGCAATCCATGCTAGCCTGGTGTGAATCTTCCAGCATGGCCTGCTAATTCCTGCATTTCTGCTTTCCCAATTCCTGTGTGACCCTGCACGCCTCCCAGGTGAATGCAATGTGAAACAATGGGTGCATGTCCTGAGTCTTGGAGTGATTAGGGTTACCATACGTCTGGTTTTTCCCAGACATGTCCGGCTTTTCGGCAATTAAACCCCCGTCTGGGGGGAATTGCCAAAAAGCCGAACATGTCCGGGAAAAATACCTTCCGGGCACTTCCCCTCCCGCGGCTGCTCTGCTCCTCCCCTCTCAGACTTCGGCTCTGTTTAAGAGCCAAGCTGCCCGAGCCAGCGCTACCGGCTTCAGGCAGCCCCCCTTGCCTCCGGACCCTGCGCCGCTGGAGCAGAGTAGCTGGAGCCGGGGAGGAGAAGTGCCCGGCCGGCGGCTGGGGTCCGGAGGCAAGGGGGGCTGCCTGAAGCCGGTAGCGCTGGCTCGGGCAGCTTGGCTCTTAAACAGAGCCGAATTCTGAGTCCGGGGAGGAGCAGAGCAGCTGGAGCCAGGGAGGAGAAGTGCCTAGCCGGCGGCTGGGGTCCAGAAGGATAGGGGCTGCCCGAAGCCCGAGTGCTACTGGCTTCATGGTTTGCCGGGCAGCCTCCAGACCCTGCGCCCCCGGCTGGGCGCTTCCCCTCCCGGGCTGTAGCTGCGCTGGGGAAATGCCGGCCGGGGGCGCAGGGTCTGGAGGCTGCCCGGCAAACCATAAAGCCGGTAGCGCTCGGGCAGCCCTTTTCGCGTGGCTGGGAGGGAGGAGGGGGAGTTAGGGCGGGGACTTTGGGGAAGGGGCGGGGAAAGGGCGGAGTTGGGGCGGGGCCGGGGGTGGGAAAGGGGCGGGGGTAGGGCCCGTGGAGTGTCCTCTTTTTTTATTTTTTAAATAAGGTAACCCTAGGAGTGATGTGGTGTTTGTGTCTGCTCTAGGGCTCCCCTCCCAATGGTACAAAAGGGCACCTGGGCTGAGGAAGATTCCAACAAGTACTACATAATATACAATCTGTCATGCTCAAGAGTACTATATATATATATATGTTTGCAGTGTTGTAGCTGTGTTGGTCTCAGGAAGGCAAGGTGGATGAGGTAATACATTTTATTGGACCAACCTTGGTAGGTGAGAAAGACAAGCTTTCAAGCTCCACAGAGCTCTTCTTCAGGTGTGCGAAAGGATATATATATATATACATATATATATATATATATATATATATATATATATATATATAGACTCACAGATATGTACGCATATGTAACATGTATATATACATAAACTATAGTGTATGAATTACACTTATTTTACATATATTATATATATATATATCACATACACACATCTAATCTAATTTATGATTTTATAATACAAAAATACATTTTTAATTTGACCTCATCCCTTTAATTGGAAGAGCTTTAAGATGCTCAGATATATGTGAACATTGTGATATGTTCTTACTGGTAATCATATTACATTATATTATATATTTATTTTTGTTGCCCATGTTGAAAGAGATGCCAAAAGCAAACAAACATCACATATTTTGAAAAGTAAATCAGATTTTTAAACTTTCTTGCGCTGAATTCATTAGAATGGCAACACATCTGGGCATTTGTTTGGTTTTTCTAAAATTGGTGACTTTGAACGCGACAGCATCTGGTTGAGCTTTGCCAGTCACTTCCTGTGGATGAACAGGAGAGGGTGCTCTTCCTCTTTGTGAAGAATGACCCAGGGTGCCTGGGCTCAGCCTTGGCTGTGGTCTGTTGGTAACTGAGGAGGAAGTCTCTATCTTCTTGAAGCAGATGTGATTCCGTCTTGACTGCAGCCAGTTGGAAAGTGGAGGGGAAAAATGTGCATTTCCATTCTTTACGGTGGAATTTTCCAACCAGCTCAGTCATGGCAGCAGGTGAGACTTGCACATGCCAGACAGTCTTGTTTTCACAGGATCCCATGTGTTTCCACCTTCTCTTGCTGCCTCTCCTCCCCAAATCTCCCTGGCAATTATTATAGGGCTGTAGTAGCACCAACAGGGGCCTGTTGTGCTAGGTGCTTGCACAGATACATGCTCCCAGCCCCTAAGGGCTTACAATTTACATAGATGAGGTGGGAGAAAGGGGCTTGCCCCATTTTAGCAGCGAGGAGCTGACGCTCAGAGATTAAGTAACTTGCGGAAGGTCACACACAGCCTCTGTGGCAGACCAGGGAATGGACTCTGGGTCTCCTGAGTGCTAACCACAGGGCTAGCCAGCCTAAGCACTGCAGGTTTCTCTTTGAGGTTCTCCAGATCTCTGACTCTCCCGGGCTCTCTATTTCTGCCCCTCTCTGTTTCGCTCAGTGGCCCGGGACCCTGTTCTCTGGAATACCAGTGAAGTCAGTGGAAGTTACCTGTATCCTGACGAGGGAGAATCTGGTCCTAGGGTGTGTATTTCTTTCATCCATTCCTCCTCCCTGGCTCCCGCTATCTCTACACTGCAGCTGCAGTGAGCCTCCCAGCCCGGGTAGGCAGACTCATAGCAGAGCTAAACACAGCTGTGTGCTATTATGGCTTGGGCGGAGATGTAGCTACTGTGCTCAGACCAGGGACCGGGTGGGATCTGAGCTGCCACCCAAGTTCAAGTAGCCACACGGTTATTTTTAGCGCGCTAGCTCGAGCCCAGCTAGCATGAGTCTGTCTACCCGGGCTGGGAGGCTCACTGCCAGCTGCAATGCAGGCAGACCCTGTCTGTCTGTCTCTGCACCTGTCTGTCTGTCTGTCCATTGCCTTTCCTATCCCTCATGTGCCCCTTTCCTTTTCTCCAGCAGGCTGTGTCCTGTTGGGAGGCCAGGTGGTACAGGAGGTTCAACCCTGCTCTGCCCAGACCTTGAAATCAAGAACCCCAGCTCAGGAAGCTCTGCCACTGCTCTGTGCCCTTGACCAGGTCCCTTCACCACTAGGTGTTTCCCGTGCTATAGAACAGGGATACTTCCACTCCTGTGTGCAACACGGGAGGAAAAGAGCTAGCCCACTTCGCCGTGTGACTGTCTAGAATTTCAGCTCTAATTTCTACAAACAACCTTACCTCTACCCTGACCTCCCTATACTTGCCTCCCAGAGACATTCATCTAGCCACACACCAAGCCTTTCACGATATTTCTATTAGCCACATACCCTGAATGGAACATCCCAGATTGTGCCGGGGCTGACCCACCAGTTCAGTTACCAATGGCTCAGCTCTCTGGTGCGGATGTTGCATGGTATTAACAGCACTCAGCTCTCACTGGGGTGCAGAGCACTCAGCACTTTTCAGGATAAGGCCTGTTGTTTCACACCCTTTGCGCCAGCCCCCAGCTATCTCACCCGTTTTGCTATGCACAACCCTCGATCCAGGCCAAAGGGGGTCTCATACAAGTCTGAGCATGGGTCTCTGGGGGAAGGGAATGAGATGAGCTCCTGTGACTCCAGGGAGATGTGGCAGCTGAGTCTGTGCTGGAGTTTGAGATCTGAGGCAAGAACTGGTTTCATGACGCTGGGGAGGGCGGTTGGTCTGGGAGGAGCTTGGAAGAATGGGGCTGCTCAATACTATGGAAGGAAAATGGAACAGGTGACGTTTAAATCCCTTCTGGCATCTGCAGGGTAATTAATGCTTCTCTTGGAGAGGGTCAAACTGCAGCAAGGACAGCAACTGGCATTCAGCTCAGAGAAGGCTGTTGGCACTAAGCACACCCCTGACATGGGCATCAGCTTTAGGAGAACTGGGTTTAACCCCTGTTTCCCTCTTATGTGTAAGTGACAGATAGGTACAGCTCCCTAACCATCTGGGAGGCAGGTACTGTCCCATTCCCCATGTTAGAGATGGGGAAACAGGCACAGAGAGGGGACAAGGTCACAGAATGAGTCAGTGGGAGAACTGGGAATAAAGTTGTCGGTTGTAACCACTAAACTACACTGCTCACTGGGGAGGCAGGATGAGGACGATGACCTTGTCTCTGGCCTGTTTCAGCAATTTCCAAATCGCCAGGGCTGCTAAAACCACTGATGCTGGTTCCATGGAATAAGTTATATTTTAAATCGCTACACATGCTAACATGAGGCTGGCTTGAAAAAAAGTCAAATCCCAAGAAGCACAACAACTAGGTTACTCCGGCTGGGGTTGATCCACAGCATAGAAGCTCCAAGGAGTGGGGGATAGGGTATGGAGCTGGACAAGCCATTTAACATCTTGGGGCCTCAGTGTGAAAGTTCCTGCAGAGGTGTGAACTGGGATAGCTTCAATGCATTTCATGGGTTAAGGCCCACAGTCTCCAGCTGAAAGAGGCCTCTGGGGAGGTGGAATGTAAAGGTGGGGATGGGAGTTGCCATAGGACCATAGCTTTATATCTCACCAGTAGAAGAATGGGGATCCTTCTAGACCACCTTGATTACCTCCCCAGGACTCTCTGGAGGTAGTTGTAAAGGAGCTGTAAACAGATTACTCTCTCCACCAGAAGATCTGCTCATCAGCCCAGCACTCTGCAGCTCCGTGGTCTTCTCCTTCTTCCCATGCCACTTCATTTGAGTGTATGGTTTTGGTAGCAGCTTATCACAGAGCAGCCATCTCTGTTTTCAGTGAACAAACCCAGCCAAGCTGTACATGCTTCTTGTTTGTTTGTTGTTTCCATTTCATTTTCCACAAGCAGCTGGAGAAGATGATTCCACAATGACCACAGGGGTGAAACCTAACCACCCCAGCCATGCTACATGCAGGATGGGGCCAGCCAAGACAGCTGCAGTGGCAAGAGGCAGCAGCCATAACAAAAAGACTGTTTGTTTACCCTGGGCCACTAGCACACTCACAGAGGAGACCGGGGCATGTGCCAAGCCACAGTGTCTGGCAAATAAACCACTAGAGTAAGGAGCACACAGGAATTGGAATCTGTGGCTTCTACAGAGCAAGGCAGTCAGTGCATGAGCAAGGCTGCGTCTCAGAGGAGAGACAGCTCCTGGCATCAGAACAGAGGCGTGTCAGAGTCCCTGGTTTAAAGGAGGGGGCCGGCTGCTTCTGTTTGGGTTTCCACATGCTGGGCCAGAGTCACGGCTCACTTACATGAGCAGGACCCAGCTGAATCTCCAGTGGTGCTGTCCTGGGGGTGGTGATTAGAATCAGGCTCACAGGCTCCCATGATTTATGAGGGTGTGTCTCCCCTCAGTGATGTTATCCAGACCCACTGACGGACCCATGGGGGTGAAGCCCAGCGGTGAATGGCTGAAGGGGCCCAGTTTTCAAATGTGGGTGGTAAAGGAGGACCTAGGAGTCCTACCTATGGGTGCTTAGCCCATCGTATAGGCTAGTGCTACTCGGGGGGTGTAGGGTATGTCTATACTGCCGGCTGTTTGTGAGTGGAGCATGTGAAGGCACCCGTACCCCCACAGTCCACACGCACAGCCTTAAATGCATGTCTGAGGTAGTAGATTCCAAGCTGGAGAGTTCATCTGGCACATGTGGTCAGATGCATGGCTTGAGCTGTGACCTGTCCCTTGATGTCCATGTTGCAGTGTGGTGACAGCAAAAGCACAGATACTGGGGCTGAAGTGTAGATAGTCCTCCACTGCTTTCCCCACAATTCCCTGTCCTTGTATCTTCTGGGGCTTCTCCATACAAACTTCCCACGTGCCCTCTATGCACTGGCAGCTACCTTGACATTTAACCCTTTGTTTCCCACACGCTCCACTCTCTTGTCATTCTCTGACATGCGTGCTGCGGTGGATTGAGCACCTCACACAGTTGGATTGCAAAGCCATGCTTACAAACCACAAATCTGTCAGTGAGCCCTGTCTGTGACCCTGCTACTCGGAAATCGAGCAGGCACTTGGCACTGCCCAAGCCCAGAGCCCACCATTGCCCAGGGTGTCAGCCTGAACCTGACCTGTCTGATGATCAAGTCCAGTGGGTGACACCGTGGTGGAGTCCCAGGAACAGGATCAGACTGTGAACCTGGAAGCTCAGGGTCAGCCTATTCATCTGGTTGGGCTAGCGGGTGTCCTGGGGCTATTTTCCAAGGACCTGCTTGGGGATGAAGCTGAGGAAGAGCTTGGAGAGATTCCTGGCCAGGAATCTGATCCCAGCCTGGTAGGTGCCACCCACTGTGTCTGTCATTGTATTGGAGGGGAACTGGATCTGTAAAATGGAGGGATTTCCAGATTATGGCCAATGGAATTATTGTCATGGAGGACGTGCCATGTGTTGGGGGTGGTTAGTTGGTTTAAGGTGGAAGCCATGTCATTCCCTTGGCCTGTCCTTCTTTCCTCCCTGCCCCGGATCACATGTGATCCAGAACAGGTGTCGAGCAGAGAGAGAGACCTAGTACCGATTCCTTAAAACGCCCTTTGCTTTTTGAAAAGGAATTACTGGCTCCCAGGCTGGCTGAGCTGGCTGAGTCCTCAGTGGGCAAATTCCCTAAATCTCCCCTTGGCCTTTTGGTCTGGTCAAGAACAGATGGACCTAAGATCCCAAATGCTGGGCTTGGCCATCTTATGTGTCCAGTGAGTCCCTAATGGGGACCTCTGTGCCAATTATAACAACACTGGGCATATAGTGCCCTCTGCCAAGGAGCTGCCAAAGGCCAGGCATTGAGTTAGGAGCCCATACCCCTGGGGTGGGGACAGGCCTGCACTCCTTGTTTAACCCACAGACCAAATTCCCTTCTGACCTTTTCCAGGGAGGGGCAGGCCAGTGAGGCCAGGGTTAGTGCTCGGGGTCAACTGAGGCAACAATGTGAGAATTCTAGGATTCATTGACTCTGGAAGCTGAATTATTTTCGCGCTCCAGGTCAAGGCCCCAATTCCCCTGGAGGTCAGGGCTACCTCTGTGTCCTGGTGCTGGGTGGTGGGTGGGATGAAGTGCCCATGATTATGCAGCAAAGAGGCATGCTGATCTCTGGGTGCTCTGCTGTGAACCAGAGCTCCTGGCTGTGATAGTTCATGCCCTAGACTGGTGTGAGGGTATTGGTAGAGATCCTGGAAGGCTAAACATTTCTCTCGAGGTCCAAGTCCATGATAGCTCTGCTGGTTAGGCCAGGGGCTCATCCTGGCAGGAGAGCATTGGGGAAGTGACTGGCCATATGCAGAATGGCCCAGTGGGTCTGTGAGGGTGTGTATCTGAGGTAGGATGCATGGAGACAGGTCTGGAGAGATCTCCTCCCCTACCCTCCACAGGGACTTGGGTGTGAGAAAGTAACAGCAAGGGAATAGGCTACCCCTGAGCTCTGTGCTGACTTGGGATCCTCTTGGAAGGCCAGCTCCTCTCCCAGCTCACTTCCCTCCCCAGCAGCAATGCCAGGGCTCTTACCTGAGGGCGCAGTCACATAAGGGGCAGGAGACTGAAGTGGCTTCAGTGCAGTTGGCTGCTGCTGTTGGTTACATCCTCCCCTGTCTTTGTGCAGACTGGGCCTTCCCGAGGATGCCCCCTCCTCTCTCCCAGCCCCCACTGCTCTGGTATCTCCCAGCCCCTTCCCAGGTTGGCTCTCTTGGCCTGGGGAGTTGGTGTCATCTGCAAATATGATCCTGGTTGAAGTTATACCACATGGCAAAGAAAGGCGTGCGGGCAGCTGCCATGCATGGGGCATGGAGAGGCTTGGGATGCAGGGTAACTGGTGGAAGGAGCCTCTGGGAACTCCTGGAGAGCACTGGACTACGCTACAACCAACATGGCGCCTCACTGCTTGTTGACTAAAACGCTTCACTGATGGGGCAGTGGGGGTGCCGCAGCCCCTCTGGAAATGCCCCATGAACAAGAACCATTAGGCTGCCACACAGCTCCTGCTACACCCCTTGATAGGCTGGCCCCTGATGGGTATCACATGCCTTGCCTCTCTGTACGATGCACAGCAATAACAACAAGGCACCCCCTGCCACCTCCTCACCACACCCGCCAGCCCTGGAGCACTGTCACCCTGACCCATGCACCAAATTCACCTGGCTAGGGAACTCAACGGGCATTTCTGGGATGATGCCAGGGCTGAAATCATCCCAGGGCAGGGAGAATGTACTGCATGGAACCCAGCTGCTGCTTGGCACACAGCAGAGGTCTCACAAATGCCCATGTATGTGCAAACTCCCAGCATATCAGTTGGTCGCCCCAATCTACCCATAGTGTCTGACTGTTGGCCTGTCTGATCCTGGCAGTCTACTTACAAATTGGTATTAGTGGCACTAATAAAGTAGTTAATGTTGTGACTAAAAACTCACCTTATTTCCAGTCACCAGAGATTCCCGCAGAAGTACAACAGACCATTGGAACTCTCCCTTTCAAGGCTGTGTCTTACTCGCCTCGAAGACAGACGAAGCACTGCATGCATTAAAAGATTCTAGGGCACCGTTGAAATCCCTGGGCCCATGTACATGCCTAACAAAACAAAGATCAGTCACCAGTCAGTTAAGGACTTAATTGCCAGGGAAGCTATTTCTTGTCTCTATCAGGCTGCTATTATTGTTGGATGTATTATCTGTATTACCATAGTGCCTAGGAACCTCAGCCATGGAGCAGGACCCCGCTGTATCAGGCACTATACAAACCCAGAACTGAAAGATGATCCCTGCTCCAAGGAGCTCAGAATCTTGACAAGCTGGAACATCAGCTGGTATCACCAATTCACCCCCGTCCCTACAATGCACATCACCTGAGGGCCATAGAGTCATAGATTATAAGGCCAGAAGGAAACACTGTGATCATACAAGGGCCCTCCTGTACAACACAGGCCACAGGGCTTCCCTGAATTAATTAATTCCCAGCAGATCTGTTAGAAAAACACCCATCTTGATTTTAAAATTGCCAGTGATAAAAACTCCACCACAACCCTAGGTAAATTGTTTTAATGTTTAATTACCCTCACTGTGAAAAATGGGCACCTTATTTCTGGTCTCTTCCTATCTTCCACCAGGGGCCATCTGCCATAAGTAGCATCTCCTGCATGCCACCTCCCAGTGCTGGACTGGTGGCCTGGACAAAGGGGGCCGTAGCGAGGTAGTGCTGGGTGCATCATCACGGGAATGGCTTCTGGCTTGCACAGATGTGATTGTAGTAGTATGAAAGGTGCTGTGATGCTTCCCTGACAGACAGCGGGTATCTCTGTATAATAGATGACTCCACAGCTTGGAACAGCTCTACAGACAAGCCAGCCTGCCTTATTTTATTTTGTAAATTAACAGCCAGAAACTTCCTCATTCAGGTCCCTGGCCAGCTGCCATTGCATGTGGAGGCTGAGACAAGCTATGCCATACTTTAATTACACTGATTAATTTCAGAATACCAGTTTCAGCACAGCATCGGGCAGAGTGGAGGAGGTTACGGGAACTGGTAACACAAATGAATTGTTGTACTGTCCTCTCACCTCATCTGCTGCCAGGGCACCCGCTCCTGCTGATCTGGCCCCATGCTCATTAGCTCTCTGATGTCATCTCAGCTGATCAGATGCCTTTGGTGTTCAGCACTTTGCTGGGATCCTGGTGCTGGGACAGGACTGGATTCAAGTCAGAACATGAAGGGGAAGGTACTCGGGGAAGTGAGGGGCTGTGATCCATGAAACCGAGGCCCAGATTCACAGAGATATTTAGGCTCCAAACCTCCTTTGTGGAGTTGATCCAGAAAGCCTAACAGTACCCTGTCCTTCCATAGGAGGATCTCAAAGCACACCCTGACCATTAGTCCTCACGACCACTCTGGGAAATTGAGACACTGAGGGGGAACATGACTTGCCTGTGGTCACACGGTAAGTCAATGCCAGAGCTGGGCACCTGCCACTCAGATCACCTGATTGCCTGTTCTGTGCTTGAAACACCCTTTTGATGGGCAAGCAGAGGCTGGGGGTGTTAGTGCACGCTGGGCTCGGTGGCATTGCAGGAACAGGCCTTTGCCATGGGGCAGGAAGGGGCTCATTACAGCCCACAGTCACAGGCAGAGAGCTGCATTGCAGCAACAGGCAGGAGACAGGCGGATTACTGACAGGGAAGCTTGGGATGCTGGGATTCAAGGGCTCCCCACAAACTTCCTTGGTGACTTCAGGCAACCCCCTGAGCCTTTCTGCGCCTCAGTTCCCCAGCTGTACAATGGTATAGCAGCTTTGCCATACCTCCCAGGGGTGTGTGAGGATAAACACATTAAGGATGGTGAGGGGCTCAGATGCTGTGGCTGTGTGGGCCAGAGACATAGCAAAAGAACATAAGAACGGCCATACTGGGTCAGACCAAAGGTATATCTAGCCCAATATCTTATCTTCCAACAGTGGTCAATGCCAGGTGCCCCAGAGGAAGTGAACAGGTAATCATCAGGTGATCCATTCCCTGTCACCCATTCCCAGCTTCTGGCAAACAGAGGCTAGGACACCATCCCTGCTCATCCTGACTAATAGCCATTGATGGACCTGTCCTCCATGAATTTATCTAGTTATTTTTTGAACCCTGTCATAGTCTTGGCCTTCACAACATCCTCTGGCAAGGAGTTCCACAGGTTGACTGTGCGTTGTGTGAAGAAATATTTCCTTTTTTTTTGTTTTAAATCTGCTGCCTATTAATTTCATTTGATGACCGCTAGTTCTTGTGTTATGAGAAGGAGAGAAGGAAGTTAATGGCCCATTTGGGATCCCTGCATAAGAGACACTCATGCAGTGTAACATCTTGTTCCCCCTCCTGTGGTCCCAGGGGGATTTCCCTCCTGACCCATGGGAAGTGGTGAGTAACAACAGTACAAAACGCTAGTGGCAAGGCAGGGGCGACACTGTCCTCTTACTGAATTCACCAGGGATATGTAGGATTAGATCATGCCTTTAGCCGAGCCCTAGCCAAGGAGTAAGACATGCCCTGTGTTGTCCAAGAAGTAGCTCTGGAGGACAGTGTTCCTCACAGATGCCCTTGGGTGAAAGGATCCCTGGCCTGCTATTGTCTTGCTCTGGGAGGTGGAGGGATAGTACTGTGCTCACAGTGGTGATTTAGCCACTGGGCCAATGGGGCCTGTGCCCAGGGGTCCTGGCCAATTGGGGGGGCCCTGGAAAAATGGGCACCCCCGCACCCAACCCACTCCGCCCGCCCGGTGCTCCTGCCAGTGAGTAGGGCAAGCCCTGTGCGCAGCTCCACTCCTCAGCAGGAGCCTGGGGGGATTGCAGACGGAAGGGGTATGGAGGGCCCCCTCTTGCTAGGGCCGAGGGCCCCACAAAAGCTTAATCCACCTCTGTGTGCTGCAAGCCAGGGCCACCAGCACATTGCTTTTCCCAGCTCAGCAGCTCTAACCAGGGAGGAGTGGAGAGGGACCGAAGATTTCATACATGCCCCCCACTGCCTACACACCTGCTTTGGGAGGGGATGGGCCTTCTGCCAAGGTGAAAGCAAGCCACGTGTGGGGGCAGGAGAGAGCTTCTTATTCCTTCTTCCTCCCTAGCACCATCATGCAATCAGAGTCCCTCAATAACTACAGCAAAACCAGTTTGTTAAGCAGGCCCAGCACTACTGGGAGGGCAAAGGGGGTGTTTGCCCTCCCCAGATGTTCGTCAAGGGGCCCAAGTTATTGTCAGAAAGGCCAAAATAAGTACAGTTTTATCCTGTATTAAGCAACAGATTGGAGAATCATCATCCTTTCTAGAAATGATAAATCTCAGGAAACTACTGAACCAGAAGCCAAATGTTACCTATTTAACCACTTAAACTCCAGGATTTTCCAGAAGTCTAAGTAGCCCCTGGACTCCTGGAAGATTGTTTGTTTTTCAAATAGCCACATCCAGGGCCCTCAAAATACCCATGTCCCCTCCAATAATGGGACCCTAGAACTGGTCCTGTTGTTCAGGGCTCCCTGCTGCATGGTACATCCCTTGTTGGATAGACAAATGGCTGAAGCAGTTCTGAAGGGATTAGAACAATGGTGTTTAGGGTTGCCAAGTGTCGGTTTTCAACCGGAATGCCCGATCGAAAAGGGACCATGGTGGCTTTGGTCAGCACTGCTCACTGGGCCGTTAAAAGTCCAGTCAGCGGTGCTGTGGGTCTCAGGCAGGGTAGTCCCTACTAGTCCTGGCTCCGCGCTGCACCCGGAAGTGGCCAGCATGTCCGACTCCTAGGTGTGGGGTGTGATGTTCCCCTCTGGTGTTATCTGGACCGGTGATTGGCTAGGTCACTCCAATTCTTGACTATGGGAGCCAGCCTTACCCTGCTCTGCTGTGAGAACCCCCACTCCTGGGCTGTTCACACACAGCCTCTGGCATGTAAGCTGCTCCTTGGATTGTGCAACCGAATGACACTAGCCAATATCTCCAGTCCCACACACAACCCAAGGAATTTCCGTCTTTCAGTATCTAGTTATGCGCGCTGGATGCTGCAAGTTTATATGAGTTTGTCAATTTAACTAAGAAATTGATATGTACAAGGCTTGATATCCCAAGGGGAGTCTCTGACACACTTCAAACCAAATGCACTGTTTCAGGTAGAATAAACAAACAAATTTATTAACTACAAAGATTTTAAGTGATTATAAGACAAAGCATAACAAGTCAGATTTGGTCAAATGAAATAAAAGCAAATCACATTCTAAGCTGATCTTAACACTTTCAGTGCCCTTTCAAACTTAGATGCTTGTGGTGACGACGCAGGAAAGGAAACAGAACGCCAGGTCTGTGGTAGCTAGAGAGCTTTACAAGCCTCTTGCAAAAAGCCTCTCAGGAAAACTTTTCCTGGGGTTTTTATTTCTCTCCTTACTTTGTTTACAACTCTTCTTAGTGGTTACATTCTTGCGCATAGAAGAGCCAGGCAGTATACATGCACATAAGATAACGAACCCATCTCTTGAGCGCGTGAACACCAGCTGCGAGGGTACAATCAAATCAGCCAAATAAGTTTCCCAAACACAAACGCTGGATTGAAGGTCACTCCTGCCTCGTAGCCATGGGAGCAGTTTGCCGCGCCTGTGGACTGGCGATTCGGGAGCTATGCATCTCTACATCTCCCCCTGTTTTATTTTATAAATGCGGTGTTTAAACAAAACACTCTCGCAGGGTAGCATACACAATGCCACTAGATTGGGTATACATTAAACAAAGCAGCAAAGTAAAACGTCAAACATCAAAACTAGGACCCCATACTATAAAAGGGTCTTTATCCACTCTAAGGGTGGCTATAACTAAATATAATCCTACTAAGGAAGAAAAACGTCTTGGCGGATGACTTAAGCATAGCATTTCAACATATCAATTTGCTATTGCATACAAAACTATTATCAGCAAGCTTAAAACAGCACATTTCTTTCACTGTCTCACACCCCAGATGTTGCTGGGTGGTTTACAGACAGGAACAAGGCAGGTACTTAACAGACCTTGCATTTCCGGGGCAACGGCCAGGCAGAAATCAGATTGATTTAATACTTCTGCCAGGTGGACCCAGGTGTTAAACTGCAGCCGCTGCTCCATCTGGGGTTCGCCTTGGCAGCTAGGGGCCAACAGGAAACTCCCCAATACACACAAAATAAGGAGTGAATTAGCATTAAGGCAAGCTAACAATGTCACAAGGTAATTTTCTGCGGTAGGTTCTAGCTGCTGCTGCACTCGCAGCTGCTCGGCCTGCAATGAAAGGGCTTTAACCTGTCCCCAGGTTATGCGCTGCGGGGGCCCCCGCGGGGGGCGCTGGCGAGGACGCTCGGGATCCTGCAGATGTAGGTTGAACTGTGGAATGGGGTTCGATAGTCCCTGGTGCCAGGCCATCGCCGTGCCACGGGCGGACGTTACGCGCCGGGACCCACAACGGACCTGTAGGAAGAGAAACGGCAGCATGCCCTCGTCCCCACGTTATAAGGGGCACTGGGCCATGCCACTGAGGGTCTGGGGCCTTGCGATATTTAACAAAGGGGCGGGGCAAGGCCTGGTAGCTGCGAAAATGACATTCTGCTGCAGAGTAGTTGTCAGTCAAATTCAAATGATTCAGGGTAAAAAGCACTGCAGCCAGCCATTCCTGGCGGGGAGGAAGGCCTACGGGAATCCCCCCTTTCTGTTTTTGGCAGACCAGGGCTTGTTTGAGCGCACGATTGGCTCGTTCCACAATGGCCTGGCCTGTGGGGTTATACGGGATACCAAACGTGTGGACAATGTCCCACGTGGTACAGAAGGAGGCAAAGGCCGAGCTACAGTAGGCGGGGCCGTTGTCGGTCTTAAAATAAATCTGTTAGTCTTTAAGGTGCCACCAGACTCTTTGTTGTTTCTGAAGATGGGATGGGTGACCCATGATTGCCATAGCGCGAATCATGTGATTAATAACATGACGAGAGGCCTCACCCTTCTGGGGGGTGACCCACACATAATGGGAAAAGGTATCTACACACACGTGAAGATACTGCCAGGGGGCAAAGGGAGGGAAATGTGTAACATCCATTTGCCAGAGCTGGTTGGCCGAGGTTCCACGAGGGTTAACCCCTACCTCCGGGCTATTGGAGAGAGAAGCGCAAAGGTCACACTGGTGAACAATGGCCTGCGCCTGATACAATGGGAGAGTGAACTGCTTGGCAAGGGCCTTGGCGGATTGATGAAAAAAGGCGTGGCTTTCGATTGGGGAGGAAAAAATTGAGGCCACCGATTTGACCGCCTGGTCGGCCACCGTGTTGCCTTCTGTTAATAGGCCCGGTAGTGTGGTGTGACTGCGAATGTGTGCCACAAACAGTGGGCTAGAGCGGGAGGAAAGGAGCTGTTGCAGGGTAAGAAAAAGGGCCAACAAATTGTCATCACAGGAGGGCGACACATAGGAACCTGGAAGAGACTTAAGAACATTAGTAACATAAAGACTGTCAGTAATCAAATTAAAAGGGTCATCCTGGAAGCATCGGCAGGCCAGGATGACAGCAGCCAACTCTGCGCGCTGTGGGGAGCGCTGAGGCAGGGTAAAGCGGACTTGCCAAGTGCCTTGCACCTGCCAGCTGACCGCACCTCGTGTTGGGCCGCCGTCCGTAAAAAGGGTAAGTGCATCCTTAATGGGGACGGTTGACAAGGACGGCCGGAGGTGAAGGCAACGTTGTTGTAGGAATGAAAGACGGGGGGGAATGTCAGGGGGAATGTGATATTTAACTTCCCCAACATAGTCAGCAAGAGACAATTGGAGGGTGGCACTGCAAGAGACAGTGCGTTCCCAGTCTTTAGCCGGGATGGGGACAATAATGGCAACGGGGTCCCAACCCAAGAGGGTACGGGACCGTTCTCGCACTTTAAAAATCAACTCTGCGGCCTGTTGAGGGAGTGTCTGAATAGTATGCGGAGGGGAGTGGGTCAAATAAATCCATTCAATTAAACGAAGACGCGCTGCCGCCCCCTCCTGGGCGAGGACAGCTGTCGGTTGTGAGAGTGTGGGAAGCAAAATGGCAAAAAGGGGCTGTTCCCTTTCTCGGCGGTCGACCCACACCTGGGCCAGGGTCTGGTTAATGAGGGTGACCGCTTGGCGCTGTTCCTGGGAAACGGGAATGATATCTCCGGGGAGACGGCCCTGCCGAAGGCCAGAAAAAAGAGGGGACAGCATGGAGGTAGTCAGAGGGCAAAAAGGACGAATCCAATTAAGGGACCCCAATAACTGTTGAAGCTGTACAAACGTAAGAGGGTTGGGCAATACCAACTCGGGACAAACTGGACGGGCATATGACTGGAGCATGCGGTGACCAAGATACAAAAAGGGTGGCTGACGCTGGATCTTGTCCGGTGCCACAACCAGGCCACACGCCGCAAGCTGGTGGCGCAGTTCGTCCAGCCAGTCATCAGGGAGGACGGGGTGAGCCACCAGGATGTCATCCATGTAGTGGTAAATTAAGGCATCTGGGTGTGCTGCGCGGAAGGGCCGTAGGGCCTGCGCAACAAAATGCTGACACAAGGTGGGGCTATTCAACATGCCTTGAGGGAGCACATTCCACTGATAGCGTGGAGTGGGCTGGGAGTGATTCAAAACCGGAACAGTGAAGGCAAAGTGCACCCGGTCCTCAGGGTGCAAGGGGATGGTAAAAAAACAATCCTTTAAATCTATTACAAATAACCGGTAATCACAGGGAATAAGGTTGGGATTAGGGGTACCACACTGCAGGGGACCCATAGGCTGTATAATTTTGTTAATGGCGCGAAGGTCCTGCAGGAGGCGCCACTTGCCAGATTTCTTTTTAATCACAAACACGGGGGTATTAAAGGGGCTAGTGGACTCCTCCAAACGTCCTGCCTTCAGCTGGTCATTAACCAAGTGCTGGAGGGCCTCCAGCTTTTCTAAAGGAAGCGGCCACTGCGCAACCCATACGGGTTCGTCAGTGAGCCAACGGAGGGGGAGGGCCGTATGCCTAATCATTGATATGGATGGTGGCAGTGAACTGTGTCAATAAATCACGGCCCCACAGGTTGAGGTGGACGGGGAGAATGATAGGCCGGATACGGGCGCGGCGGATGCCTTGGGGCGCCCTAACCTCCAACCATCGGGCACTTCGTTGTGAGTCCTGTGCCCCGCCCACACCCCAAACTGCCGGAGCCTGCTCTGTGGGCCAATGGGCGGGCCACTGCGCAGCGGCAATGACGGTAATGTCTGCCCCAGAGTCGATAACACCCTCGAACGGCTGATCGTTGAGGCAGTAAATGCGTTTGGGTTGGGGTGCTCCAATGTCTTTAACAACTGCTGCCACTTGTGGGTGAATAGTGCGCTGGTCGGTGGACCCGAAGCCTCCGGTTCGGGGAACGTTTCTTCCCCCTGCCGGAAGGGAGTAGGGCACAAGTATGAGTTGCGCCCAGGCATCTCCCTGAAACAGCCGTTTCGGGAGATGACTCCACAGTTGAACATGGATAATTCCACCATAGTCCGAATCCACCACCCCAGGCACCACAAACAGGCCCTGCTTGCTGGCGGACGAGCGGGGTAGGACAAGGCCCACCATGCCCTCCGGCAGCGGGCCCTGAATCTGGGACGGCATGAGGAGGACCTCCCCGGGGAGAGTGATATCCATATTTTCCTGATTAACAAGGTCAATCCCCGCACTGCCCCTTGTGGCGGCGGGGGCGTCGTGCACGGAGAGGGGCGCGGCCTTGGGTCTCGGGCTGGTCGCAGGCCCGCCTACTAGTTTCCCGGGGGGTTGTCTCGGTTAGCAGCCAAGACCCGGCTGTCACCCCCGGCCAAGCGACACTGCGCAGCCCAATGGTAGCCCTTTTTGCATTTCGGACACAGCGTGCGGGGCCTCTGGTCTGTCCGGGGCTTGGGTTTGTTTTTACACATGCCCCCCGCAGGGGCCCGACACTCCCGCCAAAAATGTCCGGGCTTCTGGCAGTTAAAGCAGTTCCCCTGAGGCTTCTGCCCCTTGTGCAGGGCAGCTGCCAGCAGGGCCATCTGATGGGTCTGAGTGCCTACGTCAGCACACGCCTGCAGCAATTCTGCCAGGGTATACCCGGGGCGCCCGACCACTGCCTGCATGGCACGGCGGCAGTCTGCATTGGCATTTTCGTAAGCCAATTTTATCATTAGTTCAGTCTGGGCTTGCGGGTTATCAATCTGCCTCTGGACTGCCTCTTGGAGGCGGTCAATAAACTGGTGGAATGGTTCGGTGGCACCCTGCCGAGTAACCGCAAAGGACTTAGAGGACTCGCCTGCAGCGGGGACCCTGCGGAACGCGCGACGGACACACTGGCCAATGATGGGAAAAGCTACCCGGGGCGTGCCCGCCGCCTGCTCGGGGATGCTCGAAAACTGCCCTGTGCCATATAACTGCTCAGCAAGATAAGCCCCCCCACCTTGCGCTGCTGCTGCAAGCGCCTCTCGCTGGTACTCGCTATCCCACACAACGTATTGCGCGGGAGACAGCACCATGCGACACATGTCTTTCCAATCTTGGGGGAGCAAGAAGTAACCGTTTGACACACCTTCCAAGATCCCCAGGGTGAAAGTGGACCGCACCCCGGTCTCACGAACTGCCTTGCGGAGCTCGCGCAGAACTGAGTAGGGGAGAGCCTCCCAGTCCACTATCTGCCCCCCATTTCCATTATCCCGCCAAGAGACGGGAAACGCCTCGAACCCACACTTGGATTCCTCATCGGTCAAGAGACCGGCCTCACGCGCTTGCCGCACCGCCGCGGCGACAGCGCCCCCCTGCCCGACCGGTAGGCAGGGGGGCGCCGCCACGGGCGGCGGCGCAGGGAGGGTCAGCTGTGGGCAGGAGGGGGGTGGCCCATCACCTGGGGGCAAAAGGGGGACCGGCTTGGGGCTGTTGGGGCCGATCCCCTCCAGTGCCTCCTTACAACGCTGCCAGAGCAGCAGGCACTGAACTGGGGCACGGGGTTTACTATACAAGGTGATCCCAATCTGTATCCAATCAAAAAGCTGCAATGACCCGCAGTCTGGATACCAGGGGCACTGGCGATCTATTTCCCTTAGGAGGTCCTCAATATGAGCGACCGGGACAGCGACACATGATCGCTGTCGTATAATCTCTTGTAACTCTCTTGCGTGCTCCTTCTGGGCACTGGAAAGTTTCCCCCCCATACTCACGAATAAGGGGCGGCAAACAGCCGCGGGCGCGCTCGGCGTATCCAGCCGGTGAGTAGAGGGGTATCACGTCGGGGTCACCAGCTGTGGTGACGACGCAGGAAAGGAAACAGAACGCCAGGTCTGTGGTAGCTAGAGAGCTTTACAAGCCTCTTGCAAAAAGCCTCTCAGGAAAACTTTTCCTGGGGTTTTTATTTCTCTCCTTACTTTGTTTACAACTCTTCTTAGTGGTTACATTCTTGCGCATAGAAGAGCCAGGCAGTATACATGCACATAAGATAATGAACCCATCTCTTGAGCGCGTGAACACCAGCTGCGAGGGTACAATCAAATCAGCCAAATAAGTTTCCCAAACACAAACGCTGGATTGAAGGTCACTCCTGCCTCGTAGCCATGGGAGCAGTTTGCCGCGCCTGTGGACTGGCGATTCGGGAGCTATGCATCTCTACAGATGCTTCTCATCACAGGCTGGCTGGTTGCCCTTCAGCCAGGCTCTCCCCTTTGATCAGTGCTTCAGGCGCTTGGTGGTGATGTCTGTACACAGAGGTGGAAGAGAGAGGAAGAGCATGGCAAATGTCTCTCCCTCCTGGCTTCCCCCCTTGGCCCTCTTCAGAGTCAGGTGATCATTACCTCATCACAGTCCCAAACTGACAATAGGAAGGGGGGTGACTCACTCGAGAGTCCAACAGATCCTTTGGCACCTTAAAGACTAACAGATTTATTTGGGCATAAGCTTTCGTGGGTAAAAACTTCTTCAGAAGTGAGGTTTTTACCCACGAAAACTTATGCCCAAATAAATCTGTTAGTCTATAAGGTGCCACCAGACTCCTTGTTGTTTTTGTAGATACAGACTAATACGGCTACTCCCTGATATTCAACAGATCCTTTGTTGTTGCCTAGGCCAGTGTCCTTTGTTCCTGTGAGGCTGGGCTGGGTTTGTCCCATACATACCCTGATGAGGTGTTAACTGTGTCTCTGCTCTTGAAGAGTTTTTTCCTGGGCTTGCTTTAAGCCATGAGGACACATTTTCAGCCTCATAACTATAATCTTGAAATTACAACCTATAACATTATTATAATATTGCTGTAACAGCGATTACTATAACATTACCATAACAACAATGCTCAGTACATCATGAGCCTTCTGAAGACACCCGACAAACTTTGCATTAGATACCACACAATCATATTATAAGGATGAACATGGGGATGTAGGGTGTTCCCACGAAGTACAGAATGGCACAGGGGGGCCACAGGGAACCATGGCCAATGGGAGCTGGGGGAGCAGTGCCTGCAGGCGAGATCAGTGTGCGGAGCCTCTTGGCCCCCACACCTAGAAGCTGGACCTGCTGGCTGCTTCCGGGGCACAGTGCAGAGTCAGGACAGGCAGGGAGCCTGCCTTAGCCCAGCTGTGCCGCTGACTGGGAGCCATCCGAGGTAAGCCCACCCTCCAACCCCGAGCCCCAACCCCCTGTCCCAGCCCTGAACCCCCCATACCCAGAGACCATCTTCTGCACCACAAACTTCTCATCCCCAGCCCCATCCCAGAGCCTGCATCCCCAGCCGGAGCCCTCACCCCCCCACACCCTAACACCCTGCCCAAGCCCAGACCCAACTCCCACATCCTGAACCCCTCTTTCTCGGACCCACCCCAGAGCCCAAACCCCCAGCCCAAAGCCCATACCCCCTCCCACACCCCAACCCCCTATCTCAACCAACAGCCCCCTCCCACATTCTGAATCCCTTGTCCCCACCCCCCAGTCTGGAGCCCCCTCCTGCACCCCAAACTCCTCTTCCCCAGCTCTACCCCAGAGCCTGCACCCCGTCCTGTACCCCAACCCCCTGCCTCAACCTGAAGCCCCCTCCCACACTCCGAATCCCTCGGCCAGCCCCCTCCTGCATCCCAAACCCCTCATCCCCGGCCCCACCCCAGAGACCGCACCCCGAGCCTGAGCCCTCACCCCCTTCTGCACCGCAACTCCCTGCCCCAGCCCGGAGCCCCCTCCTGCACCCTGAACCCCTGATTCCTGGCCCCACCCCAGAGCCCACACCCCCAGTTAGAGCCCTTACCCCCTTCTGCACCCCAACCCCCCTGCCCCAGCCCAGTGAAAGTGAGTGAGGGTATGGGAGAGCCAGCCACTGAGGGAGGGGTGTTGACGTCACTAGGCCTCACCCTAGGTAACTCGGGAGGGTGGAAAGCCACAAAGTGTCAATGAAGCCTTCCTACAGTAGGCCTAAGTGAACCAAACTCTATCCTTCCATGTTTAAACTCTAATCAACCTCAAAAGCCAGGTGCAATTGGAATATGTAAGCAACCAGTTATCTGTGTGCAACCCCCTGCTCAAGCAGTAATAATGAGGCCTGCATGTTTCTGGCTGAAGGGAGAAAGGACAAGATAACGGTTTAAAGAAGTTACTAACAAGCTAGGCTTATAGCTGCCAAGAATGACTTAACTATTACCAGGGACGGGAGGGGTAGAGGGAGGAATGGGGGGGAGAAAGGGAGGGCTAGAGGGGAAAGGGGGGGGGGTGAGGCTTAACTGCAAAATGTATAAAAGAAGAAAAACTGTTCCTGTTAATGTACTTGATTTGAGACTTGCCAGTCTCCTTGCACCGCTTTGGGATCCCAAATAAACTTTGTTTGCTTCTCCACCTGGTGTGTTTATTGACGCGAAGCACACCGGGCAACAAACCCGCTGTTGCTTTGCCTCGGGCACTCTGTGCTGGCAACAGGGGGAATGTAGTGAGTAGAGGGTGGGGACTCAGGGCAGGGGCGGGGCAGGGACAGGGCTAGAGTGTTCAGTTTTGTGTAATTAGAAAGTTGGCAACCCTAGTGCTGCTAGGAAGTCTATGGAGCCCAAAGCACAATCATCAGCCCAGCCAGTGAACCACGCTCAGCTCCTGACTGGCTGCCAC
Source organism: Malaclemys terrapin pileata (assembly GCF_027887155.1). Taxonomy (NCBI): domain Eukaryota; kingdom Metazoa; phylum Chordata; order Testudines; family Emydidae; genus Malaclemys; species Malaclemys terrapin. Next base: position 49,720,355 of record NC_071514.1, read on the forward strand.
ATGGGAAGGAAAGAGCAGGCCAATGGTTTCATGAACAAATCTCTCCCCCCCTCCCCCCCCCCGCTCTGCTTGAACAAGTTAATATTTGGAACATCGCAGGAGCATGGAGCAATGTCCACCCAGCAGTCATCTGGTAAAATTACAGAGCAGACCATCTGCAGGTGGCTTACAGGCCTAAGTGGAAGGCTCTTGTTTGGGTTGCAAGAAGTGCTTGATTCAAATACTGCACAAGGCTGGTGTATGTTATGGCTGGTTGATGTGAAAGTGATGCCTTTGGGTGAGGGTTTCAGGCCTGAGCTATGCAGAAGGTCAGACTAGATAATAATAATAACACTGGTCTACAATTTTTGAGAAGTCGTCTGCTTCAGAAATAAAATGTGCTATTTATTATGATTTTTGATGTGCTGAATTCAAATATGACAATTAAAACAACTGTTTGGCTACTGTTTCTAAGATATTTAAGTTTTTACATTTTATGTCTATGTATATTGTGTAGATAGTAGAGTTTAAATCATAAATTGTAAACCTAGATCTTTTCATGTGTTTATGGTTGCTTTACATGATAATATTTCACCTGTCCTGTTTATGTAACACTTTAAAAATCAGCAAAAGGGTTATATAAATAAAATGTATTATGAACCAAAAGGCAAAAAACTATTATGTACATAGTTTAGTCCTATTCAGTGTCTACTCGGCGCTTCTTGGCTTGTCTCTTGTATTCATTAAATGGAGCATCTCTTGTCACTGTCCAGCAATAGTCTGCAAGCATTGATGGGCTCCATTTGCCCTGATAGCGGCATTCTCCATTGTTGCAATGTCCTGGTGAAATCGCTCGCCGTGCTCGTCACTCACTGCTCCGCAGTTCGGTGGAAAAAAATCTAGATGAGAGTGCAAAAAATGTATGTTTAGTGACATGTTGCAACCAAGGCTTTTGTACGCTTTGAGGAGGTTTTCCACCAACAACCTGTAGTTGTCTGCCTTGTTGTTTCCGAGAAAATGTATTGCCACTAATTGGAAGACTTTCCTTGCCGTCTTTTCCTTGCCACGCAGTGCATGGTCAAATGCATCATCTCGAAGAAGTTCACGAAGCTGAGGACCAACAAAGACACCTTCCTTTATTTTAGCTTCACTTAACCTTGGAAATTTTCCACAGACGTACTTGAAAGCTGCTTGTGTTTTGTCAATGGCCTTGACAAAGTTCTTCATCAGATCCAGCTTGATGTGTAAGGGTGGTAACAAAAACTTCCTTGATGGAACAAGTGGTGGATGCTGAACACTTTTCCTCCCAGGCTCCAATGACTGTCGGAGTGGCCAATCTTTCCTAATGTAGTGGGAATCTCTTGCACGACTATCCCATTCGCAGAGAAAACAGCAGTACTTTGTGTATCCAGTCTGCAGACCAAGCAAGAGAGCAACAACCTTCAAATCGCCACAAAGCTGCCACTGATGTTGGTCATAGTTTATGCACCTCAAAAGTTGTTTCATGTTGTCATAGGTTTCCTTTGTATGAACTGCACGACCAACTGGAATTGATGGCAAAACATTGCCATTATGCAGTAAAACAGCTTTAAGACTCATCTTCGATGAATCAATGAACAGTCTCCACTTATCTGGATCGTGAATGATGTTGAGGGCTGCCATCACACCATCGATGTTGTTGCAGGCTACAAGATCACCTTCCATGAAGAAGAATGGGACAAGATCCTTTTGACGGTCACGGAACATGGAAACCCTAACATCACCTGCCAGGAGATTCCACTGCTGTAGTCTGGAGCCCAACAGCTCTGCCTTACTCTTGGGTAGTTCCAAATCCCTGACAAGGTCATTCAGTTCACCTTGTGTTATGAGGTGTGGTTCAAAGGAGGAGGATGGGAGAAAATGTGGGTCCTGTGACATTCATGGTTCAGGACCAGAAGTTTCATCCTCTTCCTTGTCTGACTCAAGTGAGAATGATTCTGATGCATCAGGAACTGGGAGTCCTTCTCCGTGGGGTACTGGGCGTATAGCTGATGGAATGTTTGGATAATGCACAGTCCACTTTTTCTTCTTTGACACACCTTTCCCAACTGGAGGCACCATGCAGAAGTAACAATTGCTGGTATGATCTGTTGGCTCTCTCCAAATCATTGGCACTGCAGAAGGCATAGATTTCCTTTTCCTGTTCAACCACTGGTGAAGATTTGTTGCACAAGTGTTGCAGCATATGTGTGGGGCCCACCTCTTGTCCTGATCTCCAATTTTGCAGCCAAAATAAAGGTGATAGGCTTTCTTAACCATAGTAGTTATAGTGCGCTTTTGTGATGCAAAAGTCACTTCACCACAAACATAGCAGAAGTTATCTGCACTGTTCACACAAGTACGAGGCATCTCTGCTCACTTTGGCTAAACAGAAATGTGTCCCTTTGCAAAATCAAACACTGACAAATAAGAGAGCACGACACTGTATGATTTCTAGAACTGATATAGGGCAATTTGTTCAGCAGAGTGATGTAAGCTTCGTTATGATTGCATCATCCATGACTTCTAGGAATAACATGATGCAATTCATATCATGTATGATGCAATACCAGCTTCAGATTGCATTATTCATCGTTTTGCCTGAAAAGCAAGTACTGTCCAAACCCAGTCATAGATTTAGTCATAGATCCAGTCAAAGATGTATTTTAGTCATTTCTGGTTTAAATTGAGATCCCTTCCCTTTATAACTCACTTATCCTCCGCCATTCCCAAGTCAAGGGTCGTATATACTGACCCATAGCATATCTTGAAAACTAGAGCCAATCAACAATTTTAAGCATCATTTTCGTTCTCAGTGAGCCAGAATTAGTAAAGTTTGACTACATTTATTTCAGAAGCATTTTGGCTGTAGAGCAGTGTAATTAATGGAGATATCCTATTTCCTAGAACTGGAAGGGACCTTGAAAGGTCATCAAGTCCAGCCCCCTGCCTTCACTAGCAGGACCAAGTACTGATTTTGCCCCAGATCCCTAAGTGGCCCCCTCAAGGATTGGACTCACAACCCTGGGTTTAGCAGGCCAATGCTCAAACCACTGAGCTATCCCTCCCCCCATGAGCATCATGGCCTGAGAATATCATGGCCTGGTAACCAGGGTGGGCCAAGGGAGGCTGTGAGTGACTAGGTGGGAGACAGATTATCAGCAGATGGGTGTAGGCAGGTCAAATCTGAGTAAATGGAGATGCTGGATCTCTAAACACTTTGATCAAAGAAGCAGCAAGGTTACACCCGGGCCTGCTGATGGGGGTGGGGTGGGATGGGGCAAAAGGGTTAATTGCCCAGGGACCTGGCCATTTAAAAGGGTCCACGTGGATGGGAGAGATATGTATTTTTTTAAAATAAAAATTAAGATTAAAAAAAAGAAATCCAGTTTCCTGCCGCTGCTGCTCTGTCCAGAGCGCCGTCCCCCATTGTGACAGTCACAGTCTATCAGAGTGCTGCTGCTCTAGCAGTATAGTAGAGCGTCAGCAACAGCAGCCTCAGTAAATGTGTGAGGTCTCAACTGAAATGTGGAATGTGGCATTTCAAATCAGTCCATACAGTTCATTATGAATACAAACATAGTCCGGAGCCCAGAAACAGAGAGAAAAGCAAGACAAAGAAGCCTGACTTGAAAATTGTACTTTGTTTGATTGTGTGTCGTAAACCTCAGCCATCCCTTTCTAGGGGGCCATTGACTGTTCTGCCCTGGAGCCCAGCATTGCTGTCGGCGGGCCTGGTTACACCATAGTTTAAAGGGACAGTAACTTCTCTGGAGTAGGGACTAGGTCTCTGGTATTGTTGGAAGTTCATAGAGTCCAAGGCCAGAAGGGACCATTGTGATCATCTAGTCTGACCTACTCCTGTATAACACAGGCCAAACCTGCCCCACAGTAGGACAGAGCTGTTGGAAAAAACATCCCATCTTGATTTAAAAATGGCTAGTACTGGAGAATCCACCAAAACCCTTAGGAAATTGTTCCAGCGATTAGTTACTCTCAGTGTTAAAAATGTATGCCTTATTTTCAGTTTGAATTTGTCTAGCTTCAAATTCCAGCCACTGGATTGTGTTAGACCTTTCTCTGCTAGAATGAAGAGCCCAATATTAAATGTTTGTTCCCTACATAGATATTGACTGTGATCAAGTGACCCGTTAACAGTGGGAGCTCATGTTCAGCTGACTATCCACTATGACCCCCCAAAACTTTTTCAGTCACTGCTTACCGCTGCATAATCCTACCTCAGCGCCTCATCATGGTGCAGCGGTGACCCTGGCCGTCTGACAACTATGGTAGCAGGGCATATGCCCTGGTAGGTCTAACCATGCTACAAAGGTGTTGGACTATCCAATCCAAAGAGGGGGATTGCTCTCTCAGAGGAAAGAGCATTTTTCCTTCTCCTTAGAGGTTGAAGGCTAGCTAAGCTTGAGGAGGTACGTATGCTTGCCCGCCTAGCCAGTGGGATGGCTTAAAGTTAATGGCTAAAACAACACGAGTAAATGGGTCTTAGTTCCCTGCGTGTCATCAAACCGTTCTTCGGTGGTGGAGTGGAAATTGAGCGACGAGAGGTTGCTAAAAATGTCAGGTGCTAGGCCAACATGGAAAAGGACAACCCTCGCTGTGTGTACTTACAATTGTAGGTCGCTGGCGAGGGAGGAAACGTTAAATCATCTGATGGAGGAGAAGAAAAGGATAAGATGCAATATCCTCGGTATCTGTGAAACCCGATGAAAGAAGGAGTTGGAAGTCAACTGGAAGGATGGAAGCGCCGTGAGGCTCGGAAAGGGAGATGGTGCTAGAAACATTGGAGGAGTCGGATTTATCGTCAGTAAGGACTGGATTTCGAAAGTCATATCATGCTAGCTAATATCATCACATATTGGTGTGCTGCATCTTCAGATGGAGTCAAAAGCTATCCTCAAGGTCATCCAGGCCTACGCTCCCACAAGTGCAAGTGAGGATGAAGAAGTAGAAGAATTCTACCAAGAGCTCGAAAGAGCCCTCGCCCAAAAGTTTACTTACACTGTCACAATGGGAGATTTCAACGCTAAGGTCGGGCGAGGGAAAGCTGGCAAAAAGTTCATAGCGAGATACGGCAGCGACGAAAGAAATGAAAGAGGAGAAAGGCTGGTAACGATGGCAGAAACGAAAGAACTGTACATGGCAAACACCTGGTACAAAAAGAAGATTGCAAAAAGGTGGACATGGATCACGCCAAACGCGAAGAGTAAGAATGAAATCTACTATATTTTAGTCAATAAAAGGCACATCGTTCAAGACGTCTCTGTGGTGCAGCCCTTCAACACCAGCAGTGACCATCGCCTGCTTAGAGCGAAGTTGATTTTCGATGAAGTAGTGGAAAAGAGAGCTTTACAGATGGCAAACAGGAAACAGCACCCGAAGACATTCAATGAAGCAAAGCTGAAGAAAGCGATTTCTGGGTTTGACTGGAGCCAGATGGAAAAGTGTGATGAGGACTATAGTATCTTTGATGACAAGCTGAGACGTTGCATAAAAGCAGCTGAAATTGAAAAGATGTAGAAGGCAAAGGGAAGAATCTCAAATGAAATGAAAAGCTTGTTAGAGAAGCGGAGAAATATGAAAAGGAGCTCGGATAACAACCTAGAGTACTCCATTCTGTGCAAGCTTATATGGCAAAAACTGAAGGACGACTTTGAGAATTTCCGGAAAGAAAAGCTCCTTAAAACAGCTGAAGCACGCAAGACCCTCAGGAGATGCAAGCGGGAATTGACGCAGTATAGATTGAGTGTAACAGCATTGAAGAACAAGGATGGAGAGACAGTAATTGACAGAGCAGGGATGGAGGAGGTCTGCAAGGACTTCTATACAGAACTGTTCAAATCAAGAATCAACGTCCCTCTCCCAACGCTCCAAGAGTCAGAATAATCGTCACTGAAGTCCAAAGCGCACTACACCAGATGAAGAAGGGAAAAGCTCCCGGCAAAGATGGAATAACGTCAGAAATTATTTCCGCAGGAGGCGAAAAACTTTGGCAGGCCCTTGCTTTAAGATTCAGTTGATATCTTGAAGAAGAAGGAAAATACCATCAAGCTGGAAGGAGTCGAATACCATCTTGCTGTACAAGAAGGGGGATCGAGAAAATCTTAAGAACTATCACCATATATGCCTGCTCTCTCATATCTATAAACTCTTTACAAAGGTGATAACGAACCGACTCTCATAGAGTCTGGATGAAAAACAGCCGAGAGAACAGGCAGGCAGGATTTCAAAGAAATTTCAGCACAATCGACCATATATTTACCCTTAGTGAGCTTCTAGGAAGAGCGAGGGAATACAAACTCCCGCTGTGCATTGCTTTCGTCGACTATGAAAAAGCCTTCAATAGCATCGAGTTCAACGCAATATTAAAGGCGCTCACAGAGCAGGGCATTAATATGCAGTACATCAGTTTGTTGAAGGAAGTGAATACTGGATGTACAACAGATATTACCCTCCTTGAAACTCCCCTCCGCATCCCAATCGAGAAAGGCATAAAGCAAGGAGATACAATTTCACCGAAACTATTTACTGCCTGCCTTGTTATGAACAAGATCAGTTGGAGGAGTGGTGTTAATATAAATGGAGAATGATTATCTCATCTCAGATTCGCGGACGACATCGTACTAATTGCCAAAAGCACCAACCAACTGCAGAGCATGCTACGAAGACTCGACAAGAAAAGCAGTCAGGTCAGTCTGAAGATGAACCATTGCAAAACGAAATACATGCGATCAGATGTCTTAAGAAAAGCCCGAATAATGGTAACAGGAGAAGAAATTGAAGAAGTGGAACAGTACGTATATTTGGGCCAAAAAGTTAATATGCGCCAAGACATGAACAGAGAACTCTTGTGAAGGATTCGGGCAGGATGGTGAGCGTTTAATTCCATCAAGGATGTCCTCAAAGGAAAAATTGACAAGACCACACGTACAAATATCTTCAATTCAACAATGCTGCCAGCCATGCTGTATGGCAGTGAAACATGGGCACTGATGAAGAGAGAAGAACAGCGGCTGTTGGTAGCTAAAAGGGCAATGGAACAAGCTATGTTGGGAATTTCCCTTCTGGATTGTATCCCAAATGAAATTATTAGAGAACGCAGTGGTGTATAAGATACGATGGGCGGGCCACATAGCACGGTTCACGGACAAAAGGTGGATCGCAATCATTACTGAGTGGTACTCGCGAGAACAGAAAAGACCACCTGGTCGGCCTCCAAGACGATGGGAAGATGACATTGTTAAACGTTTCGGACAAACGTGGAGAAGAAAGGCAAGAATGCAAGAAGAATGGTAGACGTGTTGTGATCGGCGCAGTCTTAACGACAGCTGAAGACCAATCGATCCAGGTGATTCAGATGCTTTCTAGGACAGAGTCCCCTGTCCTGTAGGCATGGCCTGCATTCTGTGTTCTTAGCTGTATACATTTACATTGAGCCAAATTAAAACACATCTTATTTGCTTGTGCCCCACTAACCAAGCGATCCAGATCGCTTTGAGTCAGTGACCCGTTCTTGTCATTATTTACCACTCCCCCAGTTTTGTCATCTGCAAACTTTATCAGTGACGTGTTTATAATCAAGTTAAATAGCATAGGGCCCAGAGTCAATCCCCATGGGAGCCATTGGAGACCGATCTGCTGCATGAAAATTTCCGGGTCACAGTTACATTTTGGTTGTTATATTGGTTCTGCATACTCTTGGGCCCTGCTAATTAAAATGACAGAGGTTTGTGCTGGCCCTTTGGCCTCATAATAACACCACTTTATTATATTGCTATAACTCATTTCATCCCAAAGCAGCTCACAGTGCCTCCGCTCTGCTCGCTAGTCCACTCCCATTTGAAGTGACAGGTGTAAGTGAAGCATGGCTTTTCCACTCAGCAGTCCTGGTGCCATCTCAAAATCATGCTGATGAAACCTGTATTGCCATCCCACAACATCATGATTGGACTTCATTCCCTCATTCATCAATTGGATACACCAGCACGCCAGGGAATCCCCTCACCTGTGTGTGACATACAGCCACCTCTTTGGTGAAAGACCACTGCTGTTTAACAGCTCCCCTGCATAATGAGTCACACAATGAACACAGGAGCACCACATGCAATTTCAGCTGCAGGTGGTAGATAGGTAGAAAATGGGCTCCCCACCTCTGGGTATGTCTACACTGCCATCAGGAGGTGTGATTACAGCGGGTGTAGACATAGAGCAGCAGATGTAGACATAATCTAGCTCGGGTTGGCAACCTTTCAGAAGTGGTGTGCCGAGTCTTCATTTATTCACTCTAATTTAAGGTTTTGCGTGTCCGTAATACATTTCAACGTTTTTAGAAGGTCTCTTTCTATAAGTCTATAATATATAACTAAACTATTGTTGTATGTAAAGTAAATAAGGTTTTTAAAATGTTTAAGAAGCTTCATTTAAAATTAAATTAAAATGCCCCCTGGACCAGTGGCCAGAACTCGGGCAGTGTGAGTGCCACTGAAAATCAGCTTGCATGCTGCCTTTGGCACGCGTCCCATAGGTTGCATACCGCTGATCTAGCGAGTTCAGAGACTGATAGCAGTGAAGCCACGGTAGCATGGCTTTCAGCATAGGCTGTGCAAGCATGCTGGATCCTGGGTAATTACTTAGGTGGCTAGGCTGTGCTGAAGTCTGTGCTACTATGATGTCACTGCCATTAGTACCTGAGCTAACTAGATCAAAGCTTGCTTGGGTATGTCTTTGTGTGCTGCAGTTCTACCCCCCAATTGCAGTGTAGACTTACACTCCATTGGAACACCAGTTCTAACACTCCTACACCAGAGAAAGGGTCAGGGAATCCTTAGAAACCTCACTAACCTCAGGTGTACAGCTCATCATAATTCCCCTGCACTGGCTCCGAGGGAGAAAAAGCACCATCTACTGAATCACTAGCATCATTCCTTACCGGACGAATGTTGGCTCTAATGGTCAGGGTGCAAGCCTGGAACATAGGAGACCTAGCTTCACGTTTCTGCTCTGCTACAGACTCCCTAGATGGCCTGGGGCGTGTCACCTGGTCCAGATCCTCAGAAGTGTTTAGGCTTCTGTCTCCCATTGATTTCCATGACCTCTGAAGGTGATTGTGGTGTTGGGTGATGGCAATTGCCTGAGTACCTTGGAGGCTCTGGGCCTTGGTCACTCTGTGCCTCAGTTGCTTCAGTTCCCTATCTGTAAAATAGGGACAATGATGCTTTCCTGCCTCACAGGGGTGTGAGGGTAAATATGCTAAAGATGGTGAGGTGCTGAGATGCTATGGGGATGGGGCCCAGATCAGTACACGTTGAGGGGAAATTGCTGGGACACAGAGGCCCTTTGGTGGGTCACTACTCTGCAGCAGCAATTATGAGGCGGAGGCCCAAGGGTGTGAGCAACTCCTACCAGGCCTGACAAGTTCACTACACCTAAAACACTGCTGACAGAGACTTCTCCCTGAATAGTGTCTTGTAAGGTAGCAAAGGAAAGGTGGTGACACAATGGTCCCTAATATCATTACGAGATGGATGGATGATATTTAAGGAGCTGGGTATATGTACTTGTGATGGGCATTCATCCCACACCAGCCCTGAAAGGGTTAAGGTGGCTAGGTGGGCTGGTTAATCCTGTAGGCTGCACCTGGAGGAGGAATCATGGAGCAATGAGGACTAATTAAAAGATGAAGCTTACCAGGGCAGGAACAGGTGTGGCTTGTCTAGAGCCAGGTAGCTGAGGGCAGAATGGGGCTGCAGGGAGGAGGTTTGCAGTCCTTCTCCCTGAGACTAGGGAGAGCAGGGAATTTGGCCCAGGGGAAAGGATGTACCCAGTGAAGGGTGGAGAAGGAGCCTGATAGATGTAACATAGGAAGCAGTCCAGGGAATCAGTAGCAAGGTGGGGGACAGTGAAGACTTTAGCTGCTGGTTGTAGGGGCTCTGAGCTGGAACCCAGAGAAGAGGACGGTCCCAGGTTCCCCAACCAGTCACTGGGGAATTGAACAACTGCCTGGGACAGCTGATACAGAGACACTTTGATACACACGCCCCCAGAAGAGGAACACTACAGTGACCTGGCCAGAGGGCCAAGCCAGGAAGAGGGAGCAGTTGAGTCCGGATAGAGAGAGGTGGAATGAGCCCCCACGGGAAGGGCATTGCAGGAACAGGCCTTTGCTAATTCCCAGCTGTGGCCACAAGGAGGCGCTCCAGTGGTGAGTAGAGCACCCCATGACAGTACTGAAAATCTGTTTTAGAGTCTGTCTCCCAGGTAGGGTTGGCAAACAGGATTTTCCAGACAAGGAATGTATATATTCACCTATCTGCCTAGGCTCATATGTAGATTAAGTGTTGTAAGTCAACATAATGGAAATCCATTTTGCATATGGTGTCAACATCAGTGCATGAAGACAACTTGGAGCCAGCACACCAGGAAAGGAACCACGGGAGTTGCCCTGTCTCTGGGGTGCAAAGGCTATGAACTTTGGGGATATAAGTAGAAGGCAAAAAGGGCACCATTTTATCCTTCACTGAGTGTAACTGGGTTAAAAAAAAGAATTAGATGAGTCCATGCAGTACAGGTCCATCAATGGCTATGTTATGGTATGGACTAGGCCCTGAGGCCCCCTGCTGGAGACCTTGTGGCCTTACCACACCCCATCCCAGAAAAGGGCAGTAGAGAGGTCTTCCAAGCTGCCTAGAGCAACTGTGTGGGAAACAGCTAATCAAGGCCCAGCAGGCTAGTATTAGAAGAGCTGCAAGGCCAGAGAGAGTTCAGTTCTTTGCTAGGCCCTGAGGTAAAGGTGAAGAATGTGCTGGAGCCATGGGGAAGTGGCCCAGGAAATTGTAGCAGCAACACAATTTATTTAAAGGGATATGCCAGATGGCAGCTATCTATAGGGTGCCTGGGATGGGACCCAGAATAGAGGGCAGGCCCGGGTCCCCCCCAGCCACCAGGAAAGTTGCCTGGATTTTGATGCACCCCAGAAGGGGGACTGAAATCTTTTAGTGGCCCAGCTGATGAGCTAGGCCCAGAAAGACCCAGAGAGGCGGAGAGTCTCCAAGGAGGGAGCCCTGGGGGACATGGCCCCACACCAGGGTCGGGACTGCTTAAAGAGCAGGGGTAATTTGAGGGAGTCCAGAACGGGCTGAGAGACAGTTTGGACCAGGGTATTGTGATAGGCCCTGCTGGACTGATTGTAGAGCGAGCCTCAGGATAGGAGGAGGAGGATAGGTGTAGGATAGGTCCATTACATGGAGAATAGGTCCATCAGTGGCTATTAGCCAGGATGGTCAGGAGTGGTGTCCCTAGCCTCTGTTTGACAGAATCTGGGAATGGGTGACAGGGGATGGATCACGTGATGATTGCCTGTTCTGTTCATTCACTCCGGGGCACCTGGCACTGGCCACTGTTGGAAGACAGGATATTGGGCTAGATGGACCTTTGGTCTGACCCAGTATGGCCGTTCTTATGTTATCAAAGGACCTTCCAGAGGGTGCTGAAATAGGCCCCCAGAAGGGGTTTGCTTTGCTTTTATCACACAGACTATGTGACTCGGCCAGAGGGGTGAGTCACCAAAGACCCACCACAAACAGGTAGAGAGAGAATGCAGGCACACACACTCAGCCAGGGAGCACTCTCAAGAGATGAGTGCAACCCCATTATAGGCTATTAGCCAACAAGGTCAGGGTGTCCCTAAGCTTCTGACTGCCAGATGCTGGGAGTAGATGACAGGGGATGGATCACTTGATAATTGCTCTGTTCTGTTAATTCCCTTTGGCCACTGTCAGAGACAGGATACTGTGCTAGATAGACCATTGGTCTGACCCAGTATGGCTGTTCTTATGAGGAAGCAAAAAGGACAGTGTTTTTTGCATTCATGAGAGGGGGATCCTAGCCCTGTAGGATGGAGATGCTGGGAGATTGCTTTAGCCTGGGAGATGTTAGCCAGTGGTTTTAGCCTGTTAAAGTGGAGTTTAGACTCTAGGATGCATGTTATACCTTCTGTTTTATATGTAATCATTTTCATTATCATCATTATCCTTATTCACAATCTCTTAAATCTCAGCCTTTGGTAATAAACTTATGACTGTTTGCATTATAAATGTATCTCAGTGCTGTGATGGTACATAAGAGCTGACTCTCAGTTGAATCAAACAAGCTTGTGGGTACACTGTCCCCTTGGCAAAAGCAAACCTGGGGTACCTTCTGAGTGTCCAGTGACAGGGGCTGAGTACACAGGGGAGTACTTTCAAGGGCCTTGGGTGCACCTACTGTTAACCCGCAAGGCAGAGTAAAGGCTGTCAGCGCCCTGAGGAAATTGTTTGGGTGACTAACAGGCTGGTGGGTCAGGGAGCTGACACCCAGTTAAGCACCAACAAGTCTGCCTCTCTCTGGAGGCAGGGCGGTAACAAGGGGACACAGCCCTGGGCACCGTGAGAAAGCGTCACTGTCTCCCTTGCAGGTACACAGGACATGTACTGCTTACCTTACCACAGCACAAAGCAGCTGCACTATGGCTGTACAAACACAGGGAGAGAAAGTGTAATCTGGTGCATCCCCTGGCCACGTGCAAGCAAAGGCTCAGGCTAGTGCACGTTTGGGCTTTGTGGCGTGACTTGGCAAGGTTGTGGCAGGAACAGGCCTTTGCCATGGGGAAGGGGAGGGCCTGTCACAGTCCATAGTCTCAGACAGAAAGATGCATTTCAGCAGCAGAAAGAAGACCGGGGCGGGGTAGGGGGGGAATTACCGGGGGTGGGGGAAAGGCTGGAAGCCTTTCCAAAGTGATACTGAGCCGATACAGGGTGGTAAGGGCTGCTTACTGTATGCTTGTTAACAGAGCTGCAAGGCCACAGCTGCTGGTGGCCCTGCTCCCTAGCAGAGAACACTTTGACTCAGCACAGTTTAATTCAGCCCATTGTAATTCTGTCTGCAGGACCATGTTTGTGGAGCTTTTCTGCTTATTACAGTGGGGACATCTGTCTGCAGTTCCCAGCCGCAGGTCCCCCCGCATTGCCTCCAACATGCTGTGTCACGAGCCACCAGGCGGGTGCTTGTTCTGCCATCCATCTTTTCCCCAACCCTTCTCAGGCCTGTAACTCTGTTTGTGTGCCATGATCCTGCTCTGTAGCACAGCCGGCAAATTATTAACGCGCGTGTGAAATGCGAAGACACTTTGCATGGATTGCCTACAGCTGGGAACTGTGAAGACGGGGGAGAAAGAAAGAAAGTAAGAAAGACCCCAGTACCCTGCAATAATGGCCAATGCCCCAGCAGTGTCACTGGTGCCAGCTGAAGGTTTGGCCCATTACTGTTGAGCACTGGAGTATTGCAACAGTAGGCTCCTAGGTCAGAGAGGGGCGACAATTTGGCCATCTGGAAGAGGAGACCTAAGCTTTCTGCTTTTCCCTCCTTGGTAACAAGCCTGAAAGGGAATTTTTCTGCATGGGGCAGGGAGTGAGGAGAAGAGCCTCAGTGGAAATAGAGTGATGCTGAGGGGGGCAGTGTGGCCAAGTAGTGAGGATAGGAGACAAGGAGTGAGGAGTCCTGGGTTCTCATCCCAGCTCTGCTACTGACTTGCTGGGTGAGCTGGGGCAGGTCCCCTCCCCTCTCTGCAGCTCAGCCCCCCATCGGTAAAAGGGGCAGGGCTGCTGCTGCTTACTAGCTTTTGTAAAGCAGGGTGAGACCCGCGGACACAACGCATTCTAGGAAGTGAGATTGAGACATGCTGTTGGAGGAGGCAGCTCTGATGTTGTGCTGACTCTCCTGGCTCCGTGTGAGCATGGCTCTGGGCAATGAGGGAGCTGAGACACTGAGCCCCTCCACCTGGCACCCCCTCCCAGCCCTACAATGGCAGCACTTCCAGGGGAGCTGAGGGAGCTGGAGCAGACCAAGCCAGGTGCTGGTGATTCTCAGGTCTACATTGGGGTGCCACCTGTCCAAGTTTCCCAGGATTGTCTTGTTTTTGAGGAAGCTGTCCTGGATGAAATGGTTCAGAGGTCCCATTTTTTGAACCTCGCAGGTGGCAGCCCTAGCTTAGGCAGAGGTCCACAGGTGTTTAGCTGTGTATATGCAGGGCTAACGCAGACCGAAACAGGAGGGGAAGCACCCACTGCCCCAGACAAGGAGGAAGGGGAGCAGCTTACCCAAGCCAGGAAGGGGTTCACGTCCATTCCCCTTCTCTCTGTGTTTCCCCTTGTGAGCGCAGATGGTGGGAGTGTGGCTATGTATAGATGGATGGGAATCCTTAGGACTTGAGTGGATTCATGGTCAAATCGATTCCAAAGGGGAACCAGCATGTCCCTAATCCTGATTTCCCCTTCCTCCAGAGTCACGCTTGGAAACAAGGAGTCACAGTATTCCTGCAAGCAGCATCTCCTGTGCCAATTCTGCGCACAGTGCCGCCGAGCCGTCTGACGCCGTGCCCTGGGGTGGCTTTGGTATTTCCCATGCAGTGAGCAGGTGCCTGAGTCAAAGGCGGCTCTGAAGTCCTTCCCTGGGAACAGTCGGATGCCTGAGCTGTCTCTGAGCTCACCAAGTGGAGCTGATGCCATGTCAGCACATAAGGACTCCAGATCCCTGCAACTAAAATGTTCTGTTTGCAGCAGAGGGTTAGAAAACCAGAGCTTCCAAAACAAATGGGACTTGTTGACCTGAGCACTGGGAAATGCTGCCAAGATGTTGTTGGGAGTGAAAGTCCAAGCAAACATTTGTTTAATCCCCTCCCACTCCCCCTTTGCAGGGTCAACATGCTCAAAACAAACACTTTAAGGACCAATTCCCAGCCCCTTTTCCATTCCCCCTCCCTCCGTATGTGTCAGTGCAGGATGGCACAGGACACCTTGGGCAGCTCATTGCAGCCGTCCCTGAATCAATCAGGCAACCACTGCTAAGCCATGGACTGAACACCATGGGGCTGATTTCCCCCACTGCCCCATGTGGGTCTCAGCGACCACCACATGCTTAAGGAGCATGCAAGAGCTCTGCTTTATTCTGAGTCCAGTTCCAACTGGCTGTGCACAACAACAAGAGGAAACTCTTTAGGTGTGGCTGCACTGCAGCTGGAGAGCAGACATCACATGCTCACTTCCACGGAGCTATTGTGCTATAAACAGCAGTGTGGGTGGGGCTAGTCACCCCAAGTACAATCCCATCCAAGACCATAGGTATGGAGCTAGCCCCTCTCGCCCCTCCTTCCACCCTGCTATTTACACAGCTATTTTTAGTTGTTATCTGGGTCAAAGGCAGCGCGCCTATGTCTACCTGAACTGGAAATTACACTTCCAACTCCTGTGCAGACAAACCTCTGGGAAGCTCAGCCCGTAACAGCAAAGTCCCTCACACTACACCCTGCACAGAGTCCAGTTATACATCCCAGTGCAAAGGGAGTTGAAACAGGATATAAAAGGCTCCCAGTTGGGTTAGTAGCATTTCACACGCACTTTGCACTGGTGTAATGAATGCAGGAGGTACAAGGCAGTGGAGAACCAAGCCCAAGATCTCTTCCCTCCTCACTTTTATTCTAGAGGGTGCCCCTTGGTCTAGGGCTGCCAACTTTGTAATTGCACAAAACCGAACACCCTTGCCCTGCCCCTGCCCTGCCTCTTCCTTGAGGCCCCACCCCTTCTCTGAGGCCCTGCCTCCCTCTCACTCCATCCCCCTCCCTCTGTTGCTCCCTCTCCCCCACCTTGAGTCACTCATTTTCACTGGACTGGGCAAGGGGGTTGGGGTATGAGAGGGGGTGAGGGCACTGGCTGTGGTTGCGGGCTCTGGGGTGGGGCTGGGAATGAGAGGTTTAGGGTGCAGGAGGGGGATCCAGGCTGAGGGTTGAGGTGTGGGAGGGGGTGAGGGCTCTGGCTAGGGGTGTGGGCTCTGGACTGGGGCTAGGGATGAGGGGTTTTGGGTGCAGGAGGGGGCTCTGGGCTGGAGCCGAGGGTTTGGAGTGTGGGAGGGGGCTCTGGGCTGAGGCAGGGGGTTCGGTGTGAGAAAGGTTATGGGGTTTGGGCTGGGTGTGTGTGCTCTAGGGTGGGGCCAGAAATGAGGGGTTCAGGATGCAGGAGGGGGCTCCAGGCTGGGGCAGGGGGTTGCGGCATGGGAGTGAGTTTGGGTGCAGGAGGGGGCTCTGGGATGGGATAGGGGGTTGGAGTGTGGGGGGTGAGGGCTCTAGCTGGGGGTGTGGGCTTTGGGGTGGAGCCAGGGATGAGAGGTTTGGGGTGCAGAACACTGGGGCCAAGGGGTTCGGAATGCAGGAGCGGGCTCTGGGCTGGGGTAGGAGGTTGGGGCGCAGGAGGACATTCAGGGTGCAGGCAGCTTATCTCAGGCAGCTCCCGGAAGCGGCAACATATCCCTCGGCTCCTAGTTGCAGGGGCAGCCAGGCAGCTCTGCGTTGTGCGTGCTGCCTCTGCCTGCAGGTGCA
Source organism: Malaclemys terrapin pileata (assembly GCF_027887155.1). NCBI lineage: Eukaryota > Metazoa > Chordata > Testudines > Emydidae > Malaclemys > Malaclemys terrapin. The sequence continues at coordinate 49,736,772 of NC_071514.1, forward strand.
GCCCCATAGCTCCCATTGGCGGTGGTTCCCGGCCAATGGGAGCTGGGGAGCTGGCACTCAGGGCAGAGGCAGCGTAAAGAGCCCCCTGGCTGTCCCTCCACCTCTGAGCCGAGGGACATGTCACCGCTTCCAGGGAGCCACACGGAGCCGTGTAGGGAGCCTATCACTCTGCATCAACCAGACTGTTAACGGCCCAGTCAGCGGGTGCTGACTGGAGCCATCATGGTCACTTTTCGACAGGCTGTTCCGGTCAAAAACTGGACATCTGGCACCTACCTTGGTCCCATCTTCACATTTTCCTCCCTACAAGCCTTCTGACAAAAGACCATCCAGTTGTAGAGGTGGGGGAGTGAGAGATGGGGGAGCAGGGAGTCTAGCAGAACTGGGGGCTCACAGTCTCTCTTTTCTTGATATGCTCCATCTACATAGGTCTAAGTCCCATTCAGCTCTGGCTGTACTTGTTACTGTCCAGCAAAGGAGGCAAAACCCTCAGCACAATTCCAGCTGCCCCAAGACTACTGGAGCCTGTCCAGGAAGCAGATGTGTCCCCGGTAGACCCCAGCTGCTGCATGCCCAGTTCTCACACAGGACTCTACCAGCTGCTACTTTGCCCACTTTGCCAGCTAAATCACCCTGATTTACCCATGGGCAACCAACCAGGGATATCTATGGGGAGGAGCAAAGGTGCATAAGCAAAAAAGCTGCCAGGCAGCCCTGGAAATAAAGAAGAATAAATGAAGAAGTGAAATCTATGAGTCTGCTCGACCCCACTGCCAGAGACTCCCCAGGTTTCACCTCCCAGCCCTCATGGCTGGCTGTTCTCGGTCCCTGGGCATTGATGGTGGAAGGGAAGGGGTATTCTGGGGGCCCTCTGCCTCCCCCTTCCCAAAGATGGCCTAGTAATACAGTACGCTATGGCCCAGAGCCACAGAGCTATTTCGGGGCCTCACTTGCATTGAAATCACCTGCAATGCCAAGTGACGTGGAATGAAAGGGAGACCTGCAAGGGCCCTGTGTCCAGCTGCCCTAACCCTGGAGGAGAGGGTGGAATGGTGACTTTGAGTCCTACCTCCCACTTGTCTCCTCTGTCCATACCTAGGGTCGTCTTTCACCCTGGACTCATCCTCTCGGGTGTGCACATCTGCCTATCACCATCACTGTCCCGCCTCTTGCCTTGGCTATTGCAACTCCCTCATCTATGTGTCCCTGAGTCCCAGCTCTCCAGACTTCAGCATGTGCAGAATGCTGCTGCCTGCCCCTCCAGGTGCATAAGAACCGCGGTGACATCATCTCAGGCCTCAGACAGCTAAAGACAAACCCCACCAGGGACTTGCTTCATCCAACTTCACAGACCAAGGCCTATCTCATTTACACCAGAGTGAGAATTGGAATCAGGCTCCTCAGCTTTAGAGCTCCTCCCATCTCTACATACATTTCCACAGCTGCTACAAGGGCCTGTCCTACTCTGCCACATCCATCCAGTCAATTCTCAGCACTTTTCCTTCTTTGCCTATAACCTTAACTGAATTATAATGCTGAGCTCTTTCAGTAGAATTGAAAGCACATAAGTGCCATAAGCGTGGATTGAAACACAGAGAGATGAAGTGAGAGTCTCAAGGCTGCATAGCAAGTCAGCGGCAGAGCTAGGATTAGCACTCAGGCCCCTGATTCTGAGCACAGAGCCCTAGCCCCAGATCACTCTGTTGGCTCGCTCCATTAATCATTATGTAACTCTGTAAAGAGTCAGGAATATAGTTGCTCTACAAACATATATTGCATAGTATTGTCTGTCTCCATTTGATCCTTGTCTCTTGATCTCTAGAACCACTAGAGAGGAAAACATCTCAGATGAAATTGAAGCAGCTGGTACAAGACTCTGCAGTGTCTGGCAAATGTAGAATCCAATCAAAAGTATTTATGGAACATGAAAAAAAAAATCAAAGGGTTTGTGAAAGAAAGAAGACAACATCCCAGACTGACAACATCCCAGACAGACAGCAACCCTGACAGTCACTCCCCTAAGGAACAGGAAGAGGGAAACATAAGGAGCCATTTATTTTAAATAAACTATAAATATCAGAGTACAACAAACGCATGTAAGAAATGAAAAGTGGGACAGAATCCAAAGATTTCCAAAAGGTCTTGAACAAACATGTCTGATTGAATCTGGGGGAAAAATTTTTTTGTTCGTGCGTGTGTGTGTTAAAGTTAATCAGGGGAGCCCAGAGTAAGATATAGCATAATCCTGGAAAATTAAAACCAGATCAAATTAAAAACCAAGACAAAAATCTGGAGGAGCCCCAAGAATTGTGATAAGATCAATCAACACGTGGGAGTGAAAGCAAAGAACTTTCTGTCCTTCTTGTTGCAAGGGGGTAAAATGAGTGATTGCTGCTTGTTGGAATTGTTTGCTGTTAGAGACAGGGGGAGGGCCATTTTTAATGTACTCTTTTATTTTTAATTGTAGAAATAACTGCTAGAGGAATTGCTAATGAGTTACAGAGAACTCCACTTCAAGGTCATCAGCTCTAATCTGGTGTAGGTTGGAAACAGCCCAAATTTGTTAAATAGGAAAATAGACATCACTGGACTAGAACAGGCCTATGGTCCATCTGGTCTAGGGTCCTGTCTCTGACAGTGACCAGTGGCCTCTGTGAAATGAGCTGCTGGACCCAGTTCACATGTCCACAACTCAGAAACTGCCACCAAAGCTGGCATCCTTGGGGTTGCTGTTTTATCAGAAAAAACAAGACCAGAGTGAGACTAAGCTTCCAATCTCTTTGCCTTTAGAGGTAGATCCTCCAAGCCAGGGTTTGAGGCATGTTGGCAAGAGGCTCAGAGAAGCTCTCACTGTTCTTGCTTGTGCTGGACGTGGACAGTGGACACAGGTGCTGGAACTGCAGCAGCACCACCGGTTTGAAGTGGTTTCCATCACATACAGGGTTTACAGTTTGGTTCAATGTCTCTCAGCACCCCCCACTATACACATTGTTCCAGCACCCCTCGGAGTGGATAAAGAGAGGACTTCAGTCCTTGGAGCTGTCATGTTGGAACTAAAAATAAGAAATGATTCCTTGTAGGGCTGTCGATTAATCGCAGTTAACTCACGCGATTAACTCAAAAAAATTAATTGCAATTCACCGCAGTTTTAATTGCACTGTTAAACAATAGAATACCAATTGAAATGTATTAAATATTTTGGATGTTTTTCTACATTTTCATATATATTGTATTCTGCGTTGTAATTGAAATCAAAGTGTATATTATTTTTATTACAAATATTTGCACTGTAAAAATGATAAACAAAAGAAATAGTATTTTGCAATTTACCTCATACAAGTACTGTAGTACAATTTCTTTATTGTGAAAGTGCAACTTACAAATGCAGATTTTTTTTGTTACATAATTGCACTCAAAAACAAAACAATGTAAAACTTCAGAGCCTACAAGTCCACTCAGTCCTACTTCTTGTTCAGCCAATCACTAAGACAAACAAGTTTGTTCACATTTACAGGAAATAATGCTGCCCTCTTCTTATTTACAATGTCACCAGAAAGTGAGAACAGGCATTTGCATTGCACTTTTGTAGCCAGCACTGCAAGGTATTTACGTGCCAGATATGCTAAATATTTGTATGCCCCCTTCATGCTTCGGCCACCTTTCCAAAGGACATGCTTCCATGCTGATGACGCTTGTTAAAAAAATAATGTGTTAATTACATTTGTGACTGAACTCCTCAGGGGAGAATTGTATGACCCCTGCTGTTTTACCTGCATTCTGCCATATATTTCATGTTATAGCAGTCTTGGATGATGACCCAGCACATGTTGTTCATTTTAAGAACACTTTCACTGCAGATTTGACAAAATGGAAAGAAGGTACCAATGTGTGATTTCTAAAGATAGATACAACACTTGACCCAAGGTTTAAGAATCTGAAGTGCCTTCCAAAATCTGAGAGGGATGAGGTTTGGAGCATGCTTTCAGAAGTCTTAAAAGATCAACACTCCGATGCGGAAACTACAGAACCCGAACCACCAAAAAAGAAAATCAACCTTCTGCTGGTGGCATCTGACTCAGATAATGAAAGTGAAAATGCATCGGTCCGCGCCGCTTTGGATTGTTATCAAGCAGAACCCATCATCTGCATGGACGCATGTCCCCTGGAATGGTGGTTGAAGCATGAAGGGACATATGAATCTTTAGCGCATCTGCCATTTAAATATCTTGCGACGCCGGCTACAACAGTGCCATGCGAATGCCTGTTCTCACTTTCAGGTGATATTGTATACAAGAAGCAGGCAGCACTATCGCCTGCAAATGTAAAGAAATTTGTTTGTCTGAGCGATTAGCTGAACAAGAAGTAGGACTGAGTGGACTTGCAGGCTCTAAAATTTTATATTGTTTTATTTTTGGGTGCAGTTTTTTCTGTACATAATTCTACCTTTGTAAGTTCAACTTTCATGATAAAGAGATCGCACTACAGTACTTGTATTACGTGAATTGAAAAATACTATTTCTTTTGTTTTTTTACACTGCAAATATTTGTAAACAAAATAAATATAAAGTGAGCACTGTACACTTTGTATTCTGTGTTGTAATTTAAATCAATATATTTGAAAATGTAGAAAACATCCACAAATATTTAAATGAATGGTATTCTATTATTGTTTAACAGTGCGATTAATCGTGTGATTACTTTTTTTAATTGAGTGATTACTTTTTTTAATCGCTTGACAGCCCTAATTCCTTGACATCATCTTGGACAGCAGTGCAGTTCTTGGAGGAAAATGAGCCCTCAGTAATATGGCGTGGGGAGAACTGTGCCAGGAAAGTCTCCTTTCAATCATTAAACATGTAGTCACAATGTATGTATGCAGAGACAAGGGACCAGAGAGACACTGGCAGATTCCAAAAGGAAATCTCTGTCTTCATGCAGTGGGCAGTCACCAGTAACAAATGCTATGACTGCAACTAGGCAAAGCCAACCAGTCTGGTCTGGATATGCCAACTCTAGTCTTTTGGGAGAGGGGGTTAATTCTAGCTGATTGTCCCAGGTGTGGCTGCTCTTCCCAAGGAGACTGGAGGAAGAACAACCCCAGAGGAGCCCTTGTCAAAATAAATACATATAGGGCCATACCCTCAGTTAGTGCAAATTGGCATGGCACCAGTGACTTCAGTAGAGCTATGCCAATGTACACCAGAGGATCTGACCTATAGATTCAACTAGTTGCTCATGTATGGCAGAAAATAGTGGCAGCGGAACAGCGAATGAGCTGGAGATGGCTCCCAATGGTAACTGTGACAGGATGAGCTGGCCCTTAAGGGGGGCTGGGGCTCCACTGCACCTATGCCAGACTTCACTCAACTCCCCAGGTGGTGGGCATGAGAGCAGGAGCTAGGAGCAGATCTGTGAGCTGGCTGAGGATGGCAGAGCAGTTAGGAAAGGGCCAGTGAGGAGACCAAGGTTGGTTGCATAGGATGAGGGTTGTTGGGGTTTATGGGTCACACAGCCCAGTTGTTCAGGGTGCCAGGGCTGGGAGCCTTGAGTAGAGAGGGTGGGTGTGGGTTCCCCCTAAGCTGCCACCTTATGAGGTGTTAACAGGGCATACTGGGGGAGGAAGGGATGTACTGGTACCCATGAGTGTAGGAAGCTGAGCCCAGGAGAAGGACTACAAAGTCTTGTGGAAGAGGACAGACCCTTGAGAGGAAGGTCTGTGCCTGGCGTGAGTCTGGGTGAGAGGCTGAATTTGGTGTTTGATTGCTTCCACTCTGGAAGGGGTTGGACAGCCTGTGGCTAAGTCTCAACAGAAGTCACTACAGTGACTTACAAAGTGCTGGCAGCTGGTGTGTCTCCATCTGAGAGGGAAACTGAGGCAGTGTCTGGGCTCAAAGCCAGACTGGGTAGCTCCTAGCTACAGTAATCATATCTAAGTAATCAGGCACAAGGCGGATGTGCCTGTGTCAGGGGATCACAAGCGAGGCCTTTGCCAATAGCAGAAGGCTGCAGAGGAGAAGCCACACATGAAGTATTCCTAGAACCCAGATGGAGTCTGGGCTCAGCTACTTCTTGCTGCTCCTGGAGCTCTGACAGGATTAAATACCAAGCACCTTCTCTGAGGGAGTGTTTCTGGAAGGACAACAGCTGCTCACATCCAATGTGAGTCTGCAAGTCAGACGAGACATGTGAGTGGATACAAAAATGTTAAACCAGCAGCTCAGTCTTTCCCTGGGGGAGAATTTCTACACTGGCTTGAGGTATAACAGGCCAGATCCTCAGCTGGGGTAAATCAGCATAAGTCCACTGATGCTAAAAGGGCCGAAGAGATGGTGGAGTGACTAAAATCACTAATTCTGAGCCCCTTTACACCACTGTTATCCTGGGGTAACTTCAGGCATCTCATTTCTTGTTAGGAAATCAGATTCAGGCTGCGCTCTTAATTATTAAACTAAAATACAATAAAATTGCTCTTTGTTACTTTGCATCTATGCCTAATGTGATCCATTCTTTTGTTATATTCCCAGTGTCTTCAAAAGTACCGTTGTTTTGCAATTCTATTTGTAAGGATCCTTATTAGACACACTTCAGCTCACTGTTCTAGCTAGTCTAGACCTATACCGCCTGCCACGAGTGCTGTTCAGGTATGGCAAGTATTCTGTGATTGGGGATGTGGCCAACAGCTTGTGTGTAGGTCAGTGCTGACCCCATTCTCCAGTTTTCACTCCAACCAATGTCATTGGAAGCTCTGCCCAGGGAAGAACTTGAGGCTTAGGGCAAATCTAGCCCCCTGTTCTGCACACAGGGCCTCTCCCCTGTTTTGCTGTGCTGAGGACGAGCAGGAGACGAGGTGGGACCAGTGGATACGTTGCTGTACGGATGCACTATCATTACCTCTGAGAGGAAGCATGGCCCAGTGGTTAAGGGACTAACCTAGGACTAGGGAGATTTAAGTTCAAATCCCTACTCTGCCCCATGCTTCCTGGGTGACGTTGGGCAAATCACTTAGCTTCCGTGCCTCAGTTTCCTGATCTGTGGCATTGCCTTACCACATGGGGTGTTGTGGGGCTCAGCAGGTTAAAGACTGTGAGATGTTCAAATACTACAGGGCAGGGAGCCAGAGAATTACAGAAGACAGAGCCCCTCCCAGAGGATACAGAGCCTGAGGGTTGCAGACACAGCCTCTCTGCTGCGGGGGAGGGGCTCACTGTGCCTTAGTGGGTCACAGCTGAGAATACCAGATTCAGGACAAATGGCTGAGAAATGAGGCAAATCCACCCCAAACTGGTGGTTATTCTTTCGTAAGATATACCAAACCAGCAACAAAAGTAAACTTCGGTCTCACCATACTCGTCAACAAGAAGTCAGAAATGCCACATCCTTAGGTATCCCAGCTCTTGTTTCACTATCCACACACTAGACTTAATGATAAGTGGTTATTGAAAACCAATTTAATCAAACAAAGGGTTCTTATAATCCCAAGAGATCAGCCACAGAGCCAGCTCAATATTTAACTCAGATCTTACCCAATAATCATGCTATTGCCAATCCCTTAGTATCTAATATCTAAAGGTTTATTTATAAGAGAAAAGAAAGCGAAGAGAGTTAAAAATGGTCAAGGAAAACAAATACATACACTCATTGCAAAGTTCTTGGATCAGGTTTGTAGCAGTGATAGGATAAATTGCTGGCTTGTAAAGTTTCGGGTCACTTTCAAAAGATTGGAAGGGCCTCAGTTCATTGATTGGAATGCTCCTGTTAGTGTAAGTCCATAGTCCAGAGATCAGAGCAGGAAAGAGGCAAAATGGAGATGCTTCCAGGTTCTTTTATACTTTCTCCCATGTGGAGGGAGGGAATGCTCTCAGTCTTAGGGTATGTCTACACTACGAAATTAGGTCGATTTTATAGAAGTCGATCTTTGGAAATTGATTTTATACAGTTGATTGTGTACATCCCACTAAGCGAATTAAGTCGGCAGAGTGCATCCTCAATACCATGGCTAGCATCGATTCACGGAGCGGTGCACTGTGGGTAGCTATCCCACAGTTCCCACAGTCTCCACTGCCCATTGGAATTCTCGGTTAAGCTTCCAATGCCTGATGGGACAAAAACATTGTCGTGGGTGGTTTTGGGTACATGTCGTCAGTCTCCCCTCCCTCCGTGAAAGCAACAGCAGACAATTGTTTTGCGCCTTTTTTCCTGGGTTACCTGTGCAGACACCATAGCATGGAAAGCATGGAGTCCGCTCAGCTCACCACTGCTATTGTGAACATTGTAAACACCTCGCGCATTATCCTGCAGTATGTGCAGAACCTGTCTAAGAGACGCCAGCACAAGGACAATTGTGAGGAGGACATGGACACAGACATTCCTGAAAGCATGGGATGTGGCAATTGGGACATCATGGCGGCAATGGGGCTGGTTGATACAGTGGAACGCCGATTCTGGGCCCAGCAAACAAGCACAGACTGGTGGGACCGCATAGTGTTGCAGGTATGGGATGATTCACAGTGGCTGCAAAACTTTCACATGCATAAGGCCACTTTCCTTGAACTTTGTGAGTTGCTTTTCCCCACCCTGAAGTGCAGGAATACCAAGATGAGAGCTGCCCTGACAGTTGAGAAGTGAGTGGCGATAACCCTGTGGAAGCTTGTAACGCCTGACTGCTTCCGGTCAACAGGAATCAACTGTGGGGACTGCTGTGATCCAAGTAGCCAATGCAATCATTGATGTTCTCTTATCAAGGGTAGTGACTCTGGGAAATGTGCAGGTCATACTGGATGGCTTTGCTGCAATGGGGTTCCCTAACTGTGGTGGGGCAATAGATGGAACGCATATCCCTATCTTGGCACCAGATCACCTTGCCAACCAGTACGTGAACCGCAAGGGGTACTTCTCAATAGTGCTGCAAGCACTGGTGGATCACAAGGGACATTTCACTGACATCAACCTGGGATGGCCGGGAAAGGTGCATGATGCTCGCATCTTTAGGAACTCCGGGCTGTTTGAGCAGCTGCAAGAAGGGACTTACTTCCAAGACCAGAAAATTACTGTTGGGGATGTTGAAATGCCAATAGTTATCCTTGGGGACCCAGCCTACCCCTTGCTCCTATGGCTCATGAGGCCATACACAGGCAGCCTGGACAGTAGTAAGGAGCAGTTCAACTATACGCTGAGCAAGTGCAGAAGGTGGTAGAATGTGCCTCTGGACATTTAAAAGCCCACTGGCGCTGTTTGCTGACTAGGTTAGATCTCAGAGCAACCAATATTCCCATTGTTATTGCTGCTTGCTGTGTGCTCCATAATATCTGGGAGAGTAAGGGGGAGACGTTTATGGCAGGGTGGGAGGTTGAGGCAAATCGCCTGGTGGCTGATTTTGAGCAGCCAGACACCAGGGTGATTAGAAGAGCACAGCTAGGTGCATTGCGCATCAGAGAAGCTTTGAAAACCAGTTTCATGACTGGCCAGGCTACAATGTGACAGTTGATGCAAACCTGCCCCCTTTGTTGGTTTTAATTCCCTGTAAGCCAACCACCTTCTCCCCTTCAATCACAGCTAGCAAAGGAAATAAAGTAACTATTGTTTTGAAACCATGCATTCTTTCTTTAATAATTAAAAAAAAAAGAGAGATAACTGAAAAGGTGCCTGGGTGGGGTGGGGTGAGGGAGGAGGGAAAGACAAGGCTACATTGCTTATTGTAGCCACACTAAAAATCAAAACTGTTTGAATGACAGCCTTCTGTTGCTTGGGCCATCCTCTGGAGGGGAGTGGCTGGGTGCCTGGAGCCTCCCCGCCCGTGTTCTTGGGCATCTGGGTGAGGAGGATATGGAACTTGGGGAGGAAGGCAGGCGGTTATAGAGTGGATGTGGGGGTGGGGTCTGTGCTCTTGTTGGCTTTCCTGCAGCTCCACCAGATGCCTGAGCATGTCTGTTTGCTCCCCCATTAGCCTCAGCATCGCCTCCTGCCTCTGCTCATCGTGCTCACTTAATGCTTTCCTGGCCTCTGCCACTGAATGCTTCCATGCATTCAGCTGTGCCCTATCAGTGTGGGAGGAATGCATGAGCTCGGAAAACATGTCATCGCGAGTGTGTTTTTTTCGCCTTCTAATCTGCAATAACCTCAGGGATGGAGATGATGGGGGAGCATAGAAACATTTGCACCTGCGGGGGGATAAAAATAGAGAGTAAAATTTAAGATGATACATTTCTGAGAACAAAAGGGAGACTCTTTCATGGTGGATCAAGCACTTCACAGCAGATAGCACATGTGCTTTAGGTACAAGGTTGCATTTTGCCTTTTATATTGAGCACCTGCCGGTATGGTGACACATCACACACGGCTGGGCAACAGAATTCAGTTTCCAGGCAGCCATGGTAAGCCAAAGGGTACTCTGGGTTGGCTTCTTACGCCTTCATAACAAGTGGGAACGGTTTCAAACTGCAGCGCCCTCCTATCCCATAGCAAGCAATGCCAGTTGGGTTTCACATTTAAAAGGAGGGGCTGCGATTTTTGGGTGGATGTGCAGCACACACCTACCCTCACCCCACCACGTGGCTATTCTCTGGGGTGATCCCTTCACCCCTCCCCCCATCGCATGGCTATTCTCCGGATGATCCCTTTTAGCCAAGTGCAAACAACCCAACATGAACAGGGTCCTTTTTTACTGTTCCTTACAAAAATTCTATATTTCAACCAGATGACCATGAATGATATCACTCTATTGAGGCTAACACAGAAAGATATAGACTGAATGTTGCTTGAATGCAACCAAAACCCAGGACCATTCACTGCCATGCTTTGTGCTGCAATGATTCCAGACTACTTGCTACTGGTTTGGCGTGGTAAAGTGTCCAACCGTGGAGGACGAAATAAGGCAGCCCTCCCCAGAAACCTGCAACTTTCAGAGTGCCTCCAGGAGAGCTTCATGGAGATGTCCCTGGAGGATTCCTGCTCTATTCCCAGACATGTTAACAAACTTTTCCAGTAGCTGTACTGACCGCGAATGCATCCCAATTCTTCAGGGCAAATCAAACATTAAATACTATTGCTTTTAAACCCTGTACTGTAGTTACAAATGTGCACTCACCAAAGGTGCCTTTTCCAGCTTCAGGGTCAGGGATACCGCCTTGGGAGGATATTGACTCCAGGGTGATGAAAAGGTCCTGGCTGCTGGGGAGAACAGATTCAATGCTTGCCTGCTGTGCATCCTCCTCCTCCTCCTCTTCCTCTTCCTCCTCCACAAAATCCTCCTCCCTGTTGCATGAGACTCCCCCGTTTCAGGTGTCCACGGACAGTGGTGGGGTAGAGGTAGGGTCCCCCCCTAGAATGCCATGCAGCTGATCATAGAAGCGGCACGTATGGGGTTCTGACCCAGAGCGACCATTTGACTCCTTTATCTTTTGGTAGGCTTGCCTGAGCTCCTTAACTTTCATGCAGCACTGCTGTGTGTCCCTGTTGTAGCCACTGTCCACCATGTCCTGTGCAATTTTGGCATATATATTAGCATTTCTTCTTTTTGATTGGAGTTCGGCCTGCACAGATTCTTTTCTCCATACAGCAATCAGATCCACTGTCTTCCCCTTTTGGTCCATGCTGGAGCTTGTTTGCGATTCTGGGGGGACTGCATGGTCACCTGTGCTTCTGAGCTCACTGTGCTGACCAACAGGAAATGAAATTCAAAATTTCCCAAGGCTTTTCCTGTGTACCAGGCTAGTGCATCGGAGTTCAAAGTGCTGTCCAGAGCAGTCACACTGGAGCACTCTGGGATAGCTCCCAAAGGCCAATACCTTCAAATTGCGTCTGCACTACCCCAAATTCGACCCAGCAAGGTCGATTTTAGCGCTACTCCCCTCGCCGGGGAGGAGTACAGAAGTTGATTTTAAGAGCCATTTAGGTCGACAGAACAGGGTTGGTTGTATAGATGCATTCGTTTTAAAATCGACCTTAGTCTGTGGAAAATTACAGATGCACAAGATGGAGTCCAGGGTCACATGCCCTTGCGTGCCTTGATGAGTTATAGAAGCAGCGATTACCCATATTCTGGCTAAAACATCCACAGGAAGGCCAATCTGGTGGGGATAAGCTTCTTCTACTTCCCATTGTGTTCATTAATGGGCCATCAACAATATGCTGTCTAGACTGGATGCAAACTACCTTGTGGGTGTTATCCCAGGAGAAAACACATTTGAAATATAGGTACATAGTCACTATTCATAACTTCAGATACAAAAATGATACATGCATATAAACAGGATAATCATAGTTGATAGACTGTAACTTTTCCATTGGTACCTTACTTGACATACCATACCTCATATAAGATTTGTTGCAATTATATAACAGGGTCATATTTTAGTCATAAAATATCACAGAGATTTCTTCCCTCTGGGCCTCCTGCAAAGTTCATCAGTGCATGGCCTAGTACTTGATGTGTGCTGTGTGCTCATCCTGAATCAGGGCATTAGCAGAGTCATCCTGATCCTCTCACACCGAGCTAACGTGTTAGCATCGGAGAAGGGAATCTTAGAGATCAGCAGCTCTCCTTGAAATTAGTGTCTGCTGTAATCCCACCGATGTCATGCCAAGGATGAGCTGGGATCCAGGAGTACAATAACAAGTGCATTTCAAAGGCACCTGGAACACCATAAGCATCCTTAACATAAAGGATACAGTCACACCAGCAGTGTGATTACCAGTTACAGCCCCTAAGAAAACCTGTCCCACAGAGCTCCTCACCCCAACGTGAACATCCATGCCCTTCCCCTTCCAAACTCCCGAGGGAGGAGATAGGGTGTGTGGCCTGCTCTGAAGATCACCTAAGCTGGACCAAAATTCCAAAGCCAGGGCCCCTCTCAAAGAATGCGCTGCCCTCAAAGAATACGCTGCCCTCAGCCCCTGGTCCCTGGGAGAGGCAGGAGGGTGAGCTTGTAGCTAAGATAGTGAGTTTGGAATAGCTGATTTCATTTCTCAGCTCTACCATAAACATCCTGCATGAGCTTGAGCTTGAGTCCCTAGTCTCACTGTCCCCATTTTGTAAAACCAGTATAATACAGCCCTACCTCAAAGGGGCATTGCAAGGCTAAATGCATTCATGAGCCTGAGGTGGTCAGACGCTATCGGGATGAGCCAGCGTGGCCCCGAGAGAGAGAGGAATCCAGCCTCAGGCACCTCACCACGGGCTATCAGATAGGAAGTTTCCAAGACATCAGGAACACTTTAAACACCCAGATGACAGTAGGCAGCCAATGCTGATCATAGATAGTGGGTCTCATATGTCCCTACAAAGATATGCTTAATCAGTGGGCTACTGTGTTTTGTAGCAGTATGAGGGCATGTCTACACAGAAACTTGCATTGATTTAATTAAACTAGTTTAAACTGGTGCAAACTGTGGTGTGGTCTCACTTTTGTTAGTTTAGTTTGCCCCTGTAAATGCAGGCCTTGGCTGTGTGAGAAAGTCAGCAGCGAACCAGCTGAGCGGCGAACAGCAGAGGCTAACAGAGGGAGTTTGCCTGGGGAGAGCTCACTGAGGCTTTCATCTGCAGGTTTCTCTGAGTAGTTCCTGCAACAGTTGAGGAAGCTCTTAAGAGGACGGTGATATGGAAGGTGAGCGATCAGCTGTTGTAACCTGCACAGGTTGTGCCATGTTTGTCTTTCTTCCACAGGACAGAAGCGACTTTGTCTGTACAAAGTGCAAGCTGGTCTCCATATTGGAAGAGAAGGTTCGAGGGCTGGAGAAACGAGTGTTGACTCTGCAGTGCATAAGGGAAAATGAAGATTTCCTGGACAGACGTCAGGAGATGCTTCTACGGCCACAATGTTCTGAAGATTCAGAGCAGGTGCAGCAGGGACAGAAGGATTGTGAGGAGGTTTGGCAGCATGTGACCTCCAGAAGGAGAAAGAGGAGCGTCCATGCACCAGCAATGGAGATACAGGTGAGCAATCGTTTCCATGTTCTCTCTACAGGTACTAATGCGGAGAGTGGACTAGATGACCCATCTGAGGGAAGGGAGCAGAAGGAGACTCCACCGATTGGAAGGCAAAAGATGCACTGTCCTAGGGATGGGGGTTCCACGACCACCACTCCCAAGAGGAGGAGGAGGGTGGTGGTGGTCGGGGACTCCCTCCTCAGGGGGACTGAGTCATCTATCTGCCGCCCCGACCAAGAAAACAGAGAGGTCTGCTGCTTGCCAGGAGCTAGGATACATGATGTGACGGAGAGACTGCTGAGACTCATCAAGCCCTCGGATCGCTACCCCTTCCTGCTTCTCCACGTGGGCACCAATGATACTGCCAAGAATGACCTTGAGCGGATCACTGCAGACTACGTGGCTCTGGGAAGAAGGATAAAGGAGTTTGAGGCACAAGTGGTGTTCTCGTCCATCCTCCCTGTGCAAGGAAAAGGCCGGGGTAGAGACCGTCGAATCGTGGAAGTCAATGAATGGCTACGCAGGTGGTGTCGGAGAGAAGGCTTTGGATTCTTCGACCATGGGATGGTGTTCCAAGAAGAAGGAGTGCTAGGCAGAGACGGGCTCCACCTAACGAAGAGAGGGAAGAGCATCTTCGCCAGCAGGCTGGCTAACCTAGTGAGGAGGGCTTTAAACTAGGTTCACCGGGGGAAGGAGACCAAAGCCCTGAGGTAAGTGGGGAAATGGGATCCTGGGAGGAAGCACAAGCAGCAGAGCGCAAGAGGGGAGGACTCCTGTCTCATGCTGAGAAAGAGGGACGATCGATGAGTTATCTTAAGTGCCTATACACAAATGCAAGAAGCCTGGGAAACAAGCAGGGAGAACTGGAAGTCCTGGCACAGTCAGGGAACTATGATGTGATTGGAATAACAGAGACTTGGTGGGATAACTCACATGACTGGAGTACTGTCATGGATGGATATAAACTGTTCAGGAAGGACAGGCAGGGCAGAAAAGGTGGGGGAATTGCATTGTATGTAAGAGAGGAGTATGACTGCTCAGAGCTCCGGTATGAAACTGCAGAAAAACCTGAGAGTCTCTGGATAAAGTTGAGAAGTGTGAGCAACAAGGGTGATGTCGTGGTTGGAGTCTGCTATAGGCCACCAGACCAGGGGGATGAGGTGGATGAGGCTTTCTTCTGGCAACTAGCAGAAGTTGCTAGATCGCAGGCCCTGGTTCTCATGGGAGACTTTAATCACCCTGATATCTGCTGGGAGAGCAATACAGCGGTGCACAGGCAATCCAGGAAATTTTTGGAAAGTGTAGGGGACAATTTCCTGGTGCAAGTGCTGGAGGAACCAACTAGGGGCAAAGCTTTTCTTGACCTGCTACTCACAAACAGGGAAGAACTAGTAGGGGAAGCAAAAGTGGACGGGAACCTGGGAGGCAGTGACCATGAGATGGTCGAGTTCAGGATCCTGACACAAGAAAGAAAGGAGAGCAGCAGAATACGGACCCTGGACTTCAGAAAAGCAGACTTTGACTCCCTCAGGGAACAGATGGGCAGGATCCCCTGGGAGAATAACATGAAGGGCAAAGGGGTCCAGGAGAGCTGGCTGTATTTTAAAGAATCCTTATTGAGGTTGCAGGAACAAACCATCCTGATGTGTAGAAAGAATAGTAAATATGGCAGGCGACCAGCTTGGCTAAACAGTGAAATGCTTGCTGATCTTAAATGCAAAAAAGAAGCTTACAAGAAGTGGAAGATTGGACAAATGACCAGGGAGGAGTATAAAAATATTGCTCAGGCGTGCAGGAGTGAAATCAGGAAGGCCAAATCACACTTGGAGTTGCAGTTAGCAAGAGATGTTAAGAGTAACAAGAAGGGTTTCTTCAGATATGTTAGCAACAAGAAGAAAATCAAGGAAAGTGTGGGCCCCTTACTGAATGAGGGAGGCAACCTAGTGACCGAGGATGTGGAAAAAGCTAATGTACTCAATGATTTTTTTGCCTCTGTCTTCACGCACAAGGTCAGCTCCCAGATTGCTGCACTGGGCAGTACAGCATGGGGAGAAGGTGACCAACCCTCTGTGGAGAAAGAAGTGGTTCGGGACTATTTAGAAAAACTGGATGTGCACAAGTCCATGGGGCCGGATGCGCTGCATCCAAGGGTGCTAAAGGAGTTGGCGGGTGAGATTGCAGAGCCATTAGCCATTATTTTTGAAAACTCATGGCGATCGGGGGAGGTCCCAGACGACTGGAAAAAGGCTAATGTAGTGCCCATCTTTAAAAAAGGGAAGAAGGAGGATCCGGGGATCTACAGGCCAGTCAGCCTCACCTCAGTCCCTGGAAAAATCATGGAGCAGGTCCTCAAGGAATCCATTAAGAAACATTTAGAGGAGAGGAAAGTGATCAGGAACAGTCAGCATGGATTCACGAAGGGGAAGTCGTCCCTGACTAACCTAATTGACTTCTATGATGAGATAACTGGCTCTGTGGATGAGGGGAAGGCAGTGGATGTGTTATTCCTTGACTTTAGCAAAGCTTTTGATACGGTCTCCCACAGTATTCTTGCCGCCAAGTTAAAGAAGTATGAGCTGGATGAATGGACTGTAAGGTGGATAGAAAGCTGGCTAGATCGTCGGGCTCAACGGGTAGTGATCAATGGCTCCATGTCTAGTTGGCAGCCGGTTTCAAGCGGAGTGCCCCAAGGGTCGGTCCTGGGGCCGGTTTTGTTTAATATCTTTATTAATGATCTGGAGGATGGTGTGGACTGCACTCTCAGCAAGTTTGCAGATGACACTAAACTAGGAGGCGTGGTAGATACACTAGAGGGTAGGGATCGGATACAGAGGGACCTAGACAAATTAGAGGATTGGGCCGAAAAAAACCTGATGAGGTTCAACAAAGACAAGTGCAGAGTCCTGCACTTAGGACGGAAGAATCCCATGCACTGCTACAGACTAGGGACCGAATGGCTAGGTAGCAGTTCTGCAGAAAAGGACCTAGGGGTCACAGTGGATGAGAAGCTGGATATGAGTCAACAGTGTGCTCTTGTTGCCAAGAAGGCTAATGGCATTTTGGGCTGTATAAGTAGGGGCATTGCCAGCAGATCGAGGAACGTGATCGTTCCCCTTTATTCGACATTGGTGAGGCCTCATCTGGAATACTGTGTCCAGTTTTGGGCCCCACACTACAAGAAGGATGTGGAAATATTGGAAAGAGTCCAGCGGAGGGCAACAAAAATTATTAGGGGTCTGGAGCACATGACTTATGAGGAGAGGCTGAGGGAACTGGGATTGTTTAGTCTCCAGAAGAGAAGAATGAGGGGGGATTTGATAGCAGCCTTCAACTACCTGAAGGGGGGTTCCAAAGAGGATGGAGCTCGGCTGTTCTCAGTGGTGGCAGATGACAGAACAAGGAGCAATGGTCTCAAGTTGCAGTGGGGGAGGTCCAGGTTGGATATCAGGAAAAACTATTTCACTAGGAGGGTGGTGAAACACTGGAATGCGTTACCTAGGGAGGTGGTGGAGTCTCCTTCCTTGGAGGTTTTTAAGGCCCGGCTTGACAAAGCCCTGGATGGGATGATTTAGCTGGGAATTGGTCCTGCTTTGAGCAGGGGGTTGGACTAAATGACCTCTTGAGGTCCCTTCCAACTCTGATATTCAATATTCTATATTCTATATATTCTATAAGTTGTACTGGTTTAGCTGAAAAGAGCGTAAACCAAGCCTAAGTTTCTGGATTGATCTAAGGTGCAGAGCTCATTGCAGGAATCCTGGCTCTAGGTGACAAAGACAATTGATCTATTTCTCTCCAAGTGCACTATGCTGTATATGAACAAACAGAGCCTCTTGCATTGCTATTTATCCTCCTCATCAGATTAAAAGTGATGCCCATGGTGTCAATAGCCTGCGCACTTGTTTAGGGGAAGGTAGCCCATATTTCTTCTAGCAGAGTTCTCTCCTTTCCAGAGCATTTCAATGGAGGAGAGAGAAGGACATGCCCCTCTTCTCCCCCATGCCCTCTGTGTCCCTATTTGTAGACGTCAGAGGCTGGCAGGTGTGAAGATGGGGAAAGGGAACCCTCAGGGGTATGCTGGTCCCCACCAGGTGGGAGTCTGTGTGGGGGTAATAGACACTGATTGCATAAATATTGCAATGTTTTTAGCATATGACTCTATGGCTAGAGATGCCAGCCTCTGAGCCCTGGCCTCAGCTAGATTCATTTTTGGAAGACTGCCTCAGAAAACAGCTTCTAGCTACTCTGATGTACAAGTTGGCACAGAGACGCTGTCTTATATAAGCTAACGACTCATTGTAACAACTCAATGTAGGCTGGGGGAGCCAAAACTGCACAGAGAGGGTTGAACTCTGTTCCGTGTCTGTCTGCTATCCCATGGTGCAGGATAGATGGTGTTGCCTGTTGTCGGATAGTAACTATGTTGCTTGGAGGTAGCTCTGCTTTATTCAGTCAATCACCTAGTTAATCAGAAACAACAAGGAGTCTGGTGGCACCTTAAAGACAAACAGATTTATTTGGGCATAAGCTTTCGTGGGTAAAAACCTCACTTCTTCAGATGAGTTAATCAGAGATCTCAGCCTGTATCAGATAAAATGACAGATCCTCAGCTCAGGGGATGGTGGTT
Source organism: Malaclemys terrapin pileata (assembly GCF_027887155.1). Classification (NCBI taxonomy): domain Eukaryota; kingdom Metazoa; phylum Chordata; order Testudines; family Emydidae; genus Malaclemys; species Malaclemys terrapin. The sequence continues at coordinate 49,755,323 of NC_071514.1, forward strand.
CTGTCACCACTCTGCATCTGATCATCCCCATCAGGTCCTTCCTCTTTATCCTCTCATTAGACTTTCCATCCCCCCTCTTTTACTTTGTATATTACATAGGATTAGCCATACCAGGTTGGACCAATGCTTCCTCAAGTCCCATAGCCTGTCTGTGAGGGTTTGCCATATGAGACAGTTCCATCAGCTTATGTATTGTGCCTCTAGCAGTGCCCTGTGTCAGATGCTTCAGAAGAAATTGAGAGCTCCTCATGATGTTCTTGTTTGCAAAGTGTCAGATGCACCTTTGGGGCTATATAAACAAGCAACGATCATGTAATAGTTACAGAATACTGTATCTCACCTCTTCTTGGTCATCAGTGTGCCAGCAGCATCTTCTGTATCATTACCCCCATGCCCATTGCACAGATGTCAACCTCTTTCTTTTTAGCTGCCATCATTTGTCATCTTCATCAATCACAAATATTACCCTCCATCCTGGGTCATTAGGTAGAGCAGTCTTCAGACTGATCAGTTTTTTCCCATCATCACTATCTTCATCATCAACCTTGCCATCTTCATCACTCCCCAATGCACATCATCATCTTCATTCCCTAAGGGTGTGGTGGACTCAAATGTCTGAATGGATGTTGTAGAGCTCAAACAGAAGTTATGGGATTGGTGCAGCAATTACTAGTGAGGTTTCCAGGCCTGTGTTGACTAGTTGACCATAATGGTTCCTTCTGGCCTTTAAATCTATGACTCTATAAATTATCACCATAAGCTTGGTTCTGAGCTCTCCAATGACTTCAAATGAGGCACTCCTGGTTTGCGCTGGTGTAATGCGCAGAATCAGTCAGTGTTCGTGCACGTTTCCAGGGAAGATGTGGAAGATCCTCATAAGCCCTTTGGAATAATAATTAATAATGAATAATTCAGTTTTCATCCTTGAACTCTAGTAAATTGCCAGTCTCAGATCCCCAGCTGCTTCCGTTCCACCAAGGGAGGGATAGTTTTGGCCATGTGTCACACCCTGTGCAGCACAGTGTAAATCTGCATGTGTTAAAGTGCAGTCACACGGTGTGTTGGTTGGGCTGTTTATGGAGGGAGGGGACACACAGGGGTGTATTTAGTTTTGTACAAGCTGGAGGCAGGACACTGCGGACCAGGCAGAACCTGTTTCTCTCCTTGCTGTCCCTGGTTTTAGCCTGGCATAAACCCATTGTGACCTATAGCTGGGAAGAGAATCAGGCCTTTCAGAAACCAGCATTTTTCATTCTAAAAGTGAGCTGATGCACTGGGCTATTCCACAGGATCCACACATCTGCTTTAAATCCCTCGGACTGCTTTAACCTATGCCAAGGGGCCAAAACTGCTGGAGGACTGGAATCTCCCACTCATGCCTCTTTCCTGTGGTGTGCTGGGTGTGGCGCAAAAGTGGCATAAGAGACCCCGTGCTGGTTCTAGCCACCTTTCCACCCTTCCTGAGCCAGTTCAGCCAGCTTTATGGCCAGGCCCTGTCTGTCATGTAGCACAAAGCAGCCCTCTCATACTGGAGCCATCTAGCTGTACAGCTATCCTCCTCCTGGACTGCTACATATTATATGGGAGTATGTGTTGTACTGCGTCTTGGTGTCTGTCTGCTCAGCAGCTGGGAGGTGCGAGAAGGCAGACACACTAGCTCTGCTCGACCTTGTGTGCTAAAATAGGACTGTGGCCATAGCACCTTGAGTGGCAGCTCAGGCTAACCATGCTGGAATAATCCGTCCCCATCACTTGGGTATGTACTTGAGTGGCCAGCCCGTTCAACCACAGCCACACTGCTATGTTTAGCACACTAGCTCAAGCAGCGCGTGTTTGTCTACCTGCGCTGGGAAGCCCCCTCACAGCTGCAGTGTAGGCATATCTTTGGATGTGTATTTCCAAACCACATCCATGCTAGGCAATTCTGCTGGCTGGGCTTGCCTGCCAATGGAAATTGACTGGCCTAACTCCATCAGAATAACTGTCTGTGTGACTTCCTATCCCAGAGTAATGGGGACTTTATTAGTGCAGACTACAAGTACAGGTGTGGAGCTCAATGCCAGGACCTTCTTCTTAATCCCTCTGTTTTAAGTTTAAAATATACCAGGGTGTTTACACCTCTCTGATCTAAACGTGAGCATTCATGGAGGTTTCAGGCTGCACTGTAAAAGGACATGGGAAGAGAAGCCTGTAACATTAACAGACAGAACTTAAAGGAGATTCCACCATCTTTCATCCACTTATAACCTGCACAGCCTTCATATTGCCTATGGTGCCCAAAAGCAGTGCCCATAAAGGCCAAGGAAAGAGTTCCTAGGATGGCTGCCCTAGAACATGAACAATCACAATGCTGAGAGAACAGCTGTTATATGTTTAAGATTAAACCCAGAAAATGTATCATCCTAGGCCATGGGGAAGGTCAAACAAAGCATTTGTTTCCATGCAGAAGGGTCAGAAGTGTTTAGCAATCACATCCAGATGCTGAAGTTAAACATCTGGGCTTCACCTCTGTGTTGTTTTGTCTACGCCCCCAAACTGCAGTGCTGCCTTTGGAGCCATTCACCATGGCGTTATCACCTCATTCATCAGACATTGTTTCTCCTTGGCTCAGCCATGCTCCCAAATCCCCTCACACTGTGTTAGGTGTGAGTAAAGCAGAAAGGCTAGTGAAAAGTCATGAGACACATTCCTGTTCGGAGAGACCTACACCTGCCCTGTTCTTCTTCACTAAACTCTTGCTGCCTGTGGCTGAGTCCCACTACTCATGGAATAAGTTTGAGGGACTCAGCTCAACTCCACCTAAGTTTTATTTCTTCTGACATTCTAGATAAAATACATATGGGGTCCACAGGCTTGCAGCCAGCTCCACAAAGACAATCTTATTTCCCCACCTTCAAAGCATAATGGGTTCCCTTCTTTTCTAGAACATCACAGCAATCAATAATACATTGAATGAATGCCCATAGCACTTTCCACTTGAAGATCTCAAAGAATTTGATAAATGTCCATTAATTAGTCATCACAATTCCTATGGAAGATAAGCATTTTATCTTTAAGTGTTTTACAGCTGAGGACCCTAAGGCACAAAGAGGCTAAACAACTTATCGAAGATCACAGGTGAAATCAGTGGTAGAGTCGGGAATAGAATTCAGATCTCCTGACTACCACAAGCTTTTACCTATGTGACCCTAAGGCTTTAGCCCTGCAATGAAAGTCTGCATACTGAGTTCATATTGCCCAAGGTGGTAGAACCCAGTGGAGTATTGTGGTGATCACTGACAAGTCCCAGTGGTAGATACAAGAGGGGCCAGGCTGAGTCCGGATTGCCTCTACTGGGGAAACAAGACCAGTGTTGGTGGTGAGAGCAGCAACGGAAAGACAGCTGAGCTATGCTTGCCTTCCCCGGTAGTTATTTTAGACTAGGTAGATCAAGGCGGACCTGAGGCTCAGACCTCAGTGGTGACTTGGTGGGTGGTCAGACTTGGGGCCACAGACATGGCTGCTGGAGGGACTGAAAGGAGCCTGCTTTCACTTTCTCTATTCAGGGACTGCTAGGGACCTCTCTAGCCCCTGGCACAAGCCAGAGTAGCCCAGCTTGTGCCCCTTGCTGCTATAATTCCAGCCGGGCTGCAGAGAATCATCAGAGTGCAGAACTGCCCTAGCCACACCTCCTCCTGCTTCCATTCCACCCCTTTCTCCCCGAGCTGATCCTTGGTCTACTCTCCAGGTACACTAGGATGCCCCCCGCAGGGGCAGTGCAGACTCTTTCTCCACTGATACTCTTCACCAGGAGGGAGAGGGGCGGTGATGTCTGCTCTATAGCTCCTTAAGGCACATGCTGTGTGCCCCTCAGCCCATCAGTGCTGTCTCTCCCTGCCCATAAAGGGACTGTATTTCCCCTTTTACTAATGCACTGACCCGTTATGACATGGCTAGTGGAGGTTTCCCTTCTCAGTAACAGGCATGGTCCATATGATTAAGACCAATTGTAGAGTTTCATTCATTATCCTCATATAAAGTAATAAGCCTTCTGCAAACCACACCCAGGAGGTATGTTTGTTTGAGGGTATGTTACCAGCCACATCCCAGCAGTGTCATACAGAGCCAGCAAACCATCTCCTCTCTCCATGGGTATGTCTACACTGCACGCTAAGCCCAGGTCTGGGGGACCTGGCTTGTGGACTTGGTGTATCCAAGTCCATGCTTAAGCGTCTATACTGCATTGTAAATCTGGGTTTATGATTGCTGGAGTCAGGTTTCATAGCCATACTAACATGTCCATACTGTGCTGCGCAGACTTTCTGACTCTGGTCTGTGTCCTGAGCTGTGTCCACACTATACAAATACAGGGCTTGGACCCCAGTCACAGTGGGTCTCTCCTCAAATCCGTCCCTCTAGCAGGATCCTAAAACCTGGGACCCAAGTGCTTGCTGACCTGAGTCAGACTGATTTGTGTTTGGATGGTAGGGGGGATTGGGCTCAAGCCTGAGTGAGAGTCCACTGCTCGTGCTTAATGTGCAGTATAGATATATCCCTTGAGGGGCCAGCACAGGTTTAGTTCCAATAAAACTCCTCCTAGTGCTCTGTTCAGTCTAGCTCCCAGTGTCTCAAGCAATGGGGCTTTTCCCACTTCCCTTGGGAGCCCAGGTGACTGCCCTGTCAGGAAATCTGTGCCTTATGATACAGAGGTCATTGGTTAAGTCCTAAGGTCTTAATGCCAATCCAGGGGAAATCACCTTGCCAGTGACATGGAGGGTTGGGTTGGACTAGACCTACCAGGTCAGTCAATCCCTCCCCTTCCAGTGCAGGGCGGATTAGCCATCTCTGAAGAATGACCCTTTGAGTATCCAGACTGCCCAAATTCATAGAGGGCCCAGCTGTGGGCCTGTGCAGGGAAGCTGTGTGGTATAGGGAGGCCCCCCACTTCCTTGTGTGGACAACCAGCGTCCCAGGGCCTGTGCAGGGGGAGCACAGCTGCTGCCCGGCTGCTGCTCCCCATCCCACACAGGTGGGCAAGGTGCTACTGGGGAATGGGTAGGGCCTTGACTGTGCCCCCATAGCCACACTGGTCAGTACAGCTGAGCCAGCACAGATGGGGAAGGGGAAATCCAGCAAAAGGGCTGTCATAGATTACATGCACCTCCTGGACCAAGGGAACCAGATTGTGATGCTCAAACTAACACCTTCGTCCCTGCCCTGACCAGCGCAGCTCCATGCTGTCTCCTGTGGGGCAGTCTGTGAGGCTCCAGTCTTGAAGAGCAATCCCTGAAGTGCAGCACAGGCAGAGTGGGCTGGCTTCCAGGAAAGCAGCCAGCAGCATGGACAGCTCAACTGACAGCAACAGGCCAAGCAGAGAACAAAGCACAGGAGCCCCAGACAATGCTAAAGCACATGCTGCAGGGTTGGGAGACAGGGAGCAGAACCAGAGAGGTGCAGCCCCAGTCATGGCCCATTACACCCGCTGGGAGTGGTACCGCAGGAGCCACAAGACCAGCGTTCTTCTGACAGCCAGCCTCCTGTCTCCTTGGTATTGTGGGTTCCCATAAGCAGCTCAGCCCCAGTTGTGGTGCCACAGCACTGGGATCAGGCCTGGAGGGGCCATGGCTCAGAGCTGTGCTGTGGAGGTGGGGAAGCTCGTCTGGTCTGAATGTGGCTGGGTCAGATTCTGTTCCCTGCAGAGAGTGGCAGGGGGGATAATCACTCTTTAGCTAGGTGCTGGAGTGACTCCACATGTAGCCCTGTGTTGTCCCCATATCCCTCTATCCAGGGCTGGCTCCAGGGTTTTGGCCGCCCCAAGCAGCCAAAACCAAAAAAAAAAAAAAAAAAAAAAAAAGCCGCGATCGTGATCTGCGGCGGCAATTCGGCGGGAGGTCTTTCACTCCCAGGCGGAGTGACGGACCCTCTGCCGAATTGCCGCCGAATACCTGGAACTGCCGCCCCTGTCCGGAACGGCCGCCCCAAGCACCTGCTTGAGAAGCTGGTGCCTGGAGCCGGCCCTGCCTCTATCAGCCTTCACTGTCCTGGCTCTGGTCTCCAGGGCCCAGGTTATGCTTTCCCCTTCCTCTTGCTGATCGCTGCATGGTGCTGTTTGTCTTGGCCATGGCAGCTTGTCAATTCCCCTTTCTGTTTCCCAATGATCCTTGGTCACCCCATGAGGAGGAACTTTCCTGAGTGCACCAGGACATACCCACCCCCTCTGATGTGATCCATGGGCCATGTTCCACCCTGCTGCACTGTGGAATCATTGTGCACCCAAATCTCTTGCACACTTTCTTACAGGATGTTTTGGCCTTCTTTGTGCCACCTTTCTGTGCACATCTTAGTGAGGCTGTTTTCCCTCTTCTGTGCAATGGGGATAATCAGGTGCATGCACTTTTCTCCTCTTATTTATTGCACTTGTGGAACTGGAGTCCTTCCTTGAGATTCCAAAGGCTTGTTGCTGTGATGATCCATCTACCTGTCCATCTGTCCATCACTATCCCTCTGCCTATCCCCGTACAGGCCTCCCCCTTATCCTGTGCTTATCATGAGAATACTGAGTGCTCTACGTACTGTTTTTTTCTCCAGTGAGGATGGAATCCTTTCCTCAACCCCTGAACCTTGGAGGTTGGATGGAATGGGAGACATGGGTACAAACCAAAATTCTGGATCCAATCAGCTCAGATCTTTGGATCAGAACTGCCCCTGATTTGGGGCTTGGCTTGACAAAGCCCAAACCTGACCAGCAAGCTTCTGCCAGACCCTAAGTCCCTAGTTCCACCTCTCTTACTCCAGCTCTTGTTCTGTCCCCAGTTTTGCTGCTGCCTTCTGCTTCCAGATTCCTGCTACAAGGGCTGAAGTATGATGAGAAATGAGGGCTGTTCTCCCTCTATTCTTAGTCTGACAGGAAGCAAGAGGTACCAGAATCTCCTTAGAAACCCAGCTATCATACATGTCCAGACCAGCTGTGCAGTCTTGGGAAGTCTGGAACTTCAGAGAAGATTTTAATGTGTAGCTGCAAGGATAACAAACTTGCATTTCCATCCCAAGGATCCCAGCACACTTTGCCCACTCACTACACACACAGGGGTAATGTCATGGCCCATGATGGCACAGCCACTTCTGGGGCAGACGGCAGTTTGGAGTGGATAACCCTTTTACCCATCTGAAACGTGCCCATCATTGACTTGCAGGAAAAGATACTCTGACATACAGAGGGGCCGAAACCAAACTCCAAGCCAAAGCTTCTTTTGAACATCGAGGGGGCTTCAAAATCCAAATCGCAATTTAAATTTTCAAAGTGCTTTGGGTATTTTATAATGGGCTGAATCAAAATTTTATGTCTTCAGCTCAGTGAGCTCTCATTACCTAGCAGCCTTCATCCATAGCTCTCAAAGGTGGCTCGGCATATTGTGCTTCCACAGGTTTGTTGTTAGGTACTTAACTCTTACATATTGCTTTTCATCCAGAGATCTCACATCACTTTATAAAAAAATTCTCTATTTTATAGATGAGGAAACTGAGGCACAGAGTGAGGCTGTGACTGGCCTTAGGACACACAGCAAGTGAGTGGTAGAGCTGGGACCAGACTCTAGCTCTGCTGGTTTCTAGCACCATACTTTAATCACTGCACCACACTGTCACTGTATTACTGATTTAGCAGAGGACCCACTTCAGTGTGGCAGAACGGAGAGGTGCTCTCTACCTTCTGAGGAAAGAAACAAAACAGCCAAGAAAGACTGGAAGGGCAGCACTACTTCACTCTCAGCACCTTCCTGGCTCTTTGAATCACACACACAAAGATCAAAGGGTTTTCTCTTGTTTGCTTTGTTTTTGTGCTGGGAAACCTTGTGAGTGTGCTGGTGTGGGTGCCTCTGGATCACCTTCTCAATGGAGCTCTGATCCAAGTCAATAATGGAAGAATTCGGTTCCTTCCATGTGCTCCAGAGGGAAGGAAGCTTAATGCTGCAACTGAAGCAGCACATAGCCATGGCTCACTGACAACACGTCTGGGTTCCGACTCTCCTCAGGCGAGGCTGCTCCTTTCAACCCGATGGCAGAGGGCTGGGTTTGGAGCCCTGGGGCTAGCGCCAGTTACAATATTTCCTCCTGACTGAGTATGTATGGGCACGCGGCTCTGCTTGGGAAGTGGGTGTTGACCTCAGTTAAGCAAAGCTGACCTCCATGTGACCCACTCGCTGTAGGCTATGCCCAGAGCTTCAGCAGATCTGTCTGTTTTCCTTTAAGGTTTGAATCCTGTTTGTCTTGTGACTTCAGTCCCAACTCTGGCCAGAAGTGAGTTACTTGTGCTGATTTCAGCCATCTAACTACACCAAGGGCTGGAGCCACCAAGGCAAAATCTACCCTACATCTCCTTTCCTCTCTCCAAGAGAGCAGTCAGCTGCCTGGACGGGGCATGCAGCAGCACAGATCTCTAGACAGGTGCAGAGGGGAATAGCATCTGAGTGGGTGGCCATGAGCAGTAACGATTGTGTCATTGTTTACAGTTTCAAGCTGGTCACCTGCAGAGTGAAGAGGTCAGTGGGAGGATGAGTCCATTGCTGGCATCACGTTTCAGGCCTAAGGATAAGGAGAGTAGAGTTAAAAGCTAATTAATAGGGGGACAAAGGCAAGGGGGGGGCTAGAAAATAGGGAACACCTGGCCATCCTAAACAGATGAGGGCCAAGTTTAAAGGGGCAGGCGGGGGGGGGGGGGGGAGGGAGAGAATGGGAGTTCTAGGATTCGTGGGAACTAACTGGCACTTCCAGCTAGCCTCAGTGTGTTAGTCACAAGTATCCCAGGCTCTCTGAACCCCATCCCTAAGGAGATGGCAGCTACAGTCAGAAACCATGACTGGGGGTTACTACCATCTGCCACAGCAACAGCCTAACCACAGCCGTGGTCAATCGCTGCATGGGGAAAGGCTCAGTGTCTTACAACATCCCCAAGCATCCCAGCCCAGAGACAAATGTGTGGGTCCTGCCGGAGCTCCTCCTTTCTTTGTCTTCATTGCTGGGGACCCTCCCAGCTGCAATGACCATCCAAGGGACGTTTTAGGGTTCTAATGGAGTTGGGGAAACAGAAAAATTCACCATGGAGCAGAGGATCCACACAAAGCCTATGCAACCCGGAAGTCTTCCTTTTGCCCTATTTTGAGGGTGTAACTGGGACTTGAGTGGTGCATTGTTCTTTTGCTGGCCTTCTGCCCCAAGGTGGGTTCCCCCCACGCCCCAGCTCTTCTCATTAGGCGTAGCTCATTTTTCACAGCTTCTTCATGGTCTTCAGGACATCCGTCACCTGTTTTGTTCTCCTGCCTTGTCATGTGACATCCACCATCCCTCTTTCCATGCTGCCAGGATCACTGAAAGTGATGGGCTATACTTATTACCTTATTTTCCTCAGATAGTGACGGGGTATAAACAGCACCACTGGACACTATATGTGGCTACAAGAGCATCACCGGGGATGACAGCTGCAGTCCCAATGAAGTAAATCAATAGACCCATGCAGCATTGTTGCAAATAGAACCCCACCCCATCTATCAGCAGTGTGAAAGCGCCAATCCTTGGCCCCCAGGTCCCCGGTTGGCTGGGAAATTGGTAGGAAATCCTACCCCTACTTCCCACTGCTTGCTCTTCTCCGCTTGAAGGACAGGGATGCCATTCAAGAATGGACTGCAGGTCATGTGCTGCTGCTATAGGGACCCTGTAGGGCCAGAGTCTGGGGCTCCAGGCTAGGCCCATGGAGCTGCCTAGGTGCATGGTCACTTGGAATCTGCACAGTACGGGAGATCATCCAGATCCCAAAGGGAAGGAAGTGGACTGACATTAAAGACACTTGGACTGTTTGCTGATAATGGTGTTGGAGTGATTTCTGGGTAAACTGCTTCCACACAAGCTATAGGAGGGTTTCGACCAAGGCAAGGGGTGCAAGTTTGGAACTAGCTACCAGGGCTGGGAATCCCCATTGGGCTTCTGTTTTAGTGTTGATGGGCTCAGTGGTCAGAACATGGCAGAGAGTGTTCACAACTAAAGCCTCCTCCAGCACCTTAGATGTGCAGCTAGGTGTGGTTCTGGTGTCTCATGCCCCCATTCTCCTTTTTGGGCTGGGTTCCCCAGCTGGCCTACATCTGCCATGATACACCTTGCTCATGGGATTCCTATGATGCACCACAGTAGTTCAACCAGATGGGAGACCCAGGCACATCATAGGAGATATAATGTTGAACTGACCTGAAATGAAACATGTCAACGTAGTTCAACAAACCTGAACTATTTCAGTTTGATTTTCCTGATGGAAAATCAAATTTTTTGGAAACAATCAAAACTTTCGGATGGAAATCTTCAATTTTTGTAGTGTAATCCTTCTGCCCATCTGAGTTGGCAGCAACAAGGGCCGGGTTCAGTATCTAGGGGTTCTGTTTCAATAACACAATGCAAAACCAGCTCAAGCGCCCACCCAGTGACCTGGGATAATTACATACCACCCCCTGGGTTCCTCTAAGAGGCGATACTTCCTCTCTCACAAGCACAGAGTCTGAGTGTAGCAAAATCCTTTTAATAAAGGAGGGAAACAACGCAGCATTATGTTGGGGAAACACCACAAACAGGACTCATAACACAAACCATGAGCAAAAGACCCCCCCCCCCCCCCCAAGTAAGTTTGGCAGTATCCTTTTCCCTTCAGGGTCTTAAGTCCAGCAACCCAAAAAATCACCCAAAGTCCCAAAAGTCCCACACCCCAAAAGTCTCTGTCCCTGGTCAGTGCAGCCCCAGAGTTCAAAAGTTGAACTGCAGAGTTTACCTCCCAGTGGGGGGGGGGGGGGGGAAGAGGGGGGGATGGGAGGGAGGCAGCGGTGTTAAGGGGCACCTTACGTGGTCCAAGGCCAACTGCCCTGCCTTTCCATGGGGTTCTGCTGCAGCCTTCACTGTGAGCCACTCCAGCAGTTCCACAAACTGCTCCACCAGCTGCTCTGCTCCACAAACTATCCTGCGAGCCACTCCAGTTGTCCCACAGACTGCTCTGCCAGCTGCTCAGCGACATATCTTCAGGCCCCCCACAGCACTTAGTGATTTTAGCTCTTTAGTGATTTCAGCTTGTAGTAGGGGAGCCTCAGTGCTGGTGCACTATTGGACCAAAATGAATTCAGCTCAGCAGCCTGCAACTAGACTCCTAATGGAATTAAGAAGAACAGGAGTACTTGTGGCACCTTAGAGACTAACAAATTTATTAGAGCATAAGCTTTCGTGGGCTACAACCCACTTCTTCGGATGCATATAGAGTGAAATATATATTGAGGAGATATATATACACACACATACAGAGAGCATGAACAGGTGGGAGTTGTCTGGCCAACTCTGAGAGGCCAATTAAGTAGGAGAAAAAAACTTTTGAAGTGATAATCAAGATAGCTCAGTACAGACAGTTTGATAAGAAGCAAGTGTGAGAATACTTACAAGGGGAGATAGATTCAATGTTTGTAATGGCTCAGCCATTCCCAGTCCTTATTTAATCCTGAGTTGATTGTGTCTAGTTTGCATATCAATTCCAGCTCAGCAGTCTCTCGTTGGAGTCTGTTTTTGAAGTTTTTCTGTTGTAATATAGCCTGTGGGTGGCTATGACAGACCTAGCAATCTATGCAAACTAGACACAATCAACTCAGGATTAAATAAGGACTGGGAATGGCTGAGCCATTACAAACATTGAATCTATCTCCCCTTGTAAGTATTCTCACACTTGCTTCTTATCAAACTGTCTGTACTGAGCTATCTTGATTATCACTTCAAAAGTTTTTTTCTCCTACTTAATTGGCCTCTCAGAGTTGGCCAGACAACTCCCACCTGTTCATGCTCTCTGTATGTGTGTGTATATATCTCCTCAATATAGGTTTCACTCTATATGCATCCGAAGAAGTGGGTTGTAGCCCACAAAAGCTTATGCTCTAATAAATTTGTTAGTCTCTAAGGTGCCACAAGTACTCCTGTTCTTTTTGAGGATTCAGACTAACATGGCTGCTACTCTGAAACCTGTCATAATGGAATTAAAATTAGCTCTGATATTCTACAGTAGAGAGAGGAGACAGTGCAATTGGTATTTCAGGCCCTCAAAAGGGGCCCATACCATCAGATACAAATACCTATTCCTTCCTCCTCAATTCACTGGGTTTTGGAACCCATGTCCCTTGTCTAGCGAGTGCTACTTAGTTGATGGCAAGTCCCTCTGTCATAAAACAGTTTCATTGTCCTTGATTGAGGGCAACAAAAATGATTGGGGGCTGGAGCACATGACTTATGAGGAGAGGCTGAGGGAACTAGGATTGTTTAGTCTGCAGAAGAGAAGAATGAGAAGGGATTTGATAGCTGCTTTCAACTACCTGAAAGGGGGTTCCAAAGAGGATGGATCTAGACTGTTCTCAGTGATACCTAATGACAGAACAAGGAGTAATGGTCTCAAGTTGCAGTGGGGGAGGTTTAGGTTGGATATTAGGAAAAACTTTTTCACTAGGAGGGTGGTGAAGCACTGGAATGGGTTACCTAGGGAGGTGGTGGAATCTCCTTCCTTAGAGGTTTTTAAGGTCAGGCTTGACACAGCCCTGGCTGGGATGATTTAGTTGGGAATTGGTCCTGTTTTGAGCAGGGGGTTGGACTAGATGACCTCCTGAGGTCCCTTCCAACCCTTATATTCTATGATTCTATGATTCACATAATCAGGGTAACACTTTATTCTTCCTGCCCCAATAACAGAGAAACTGGGGATCCCACAGCAGCCAAAGTAACCATTTGGGCTCATGCTAGGCGGGGTGGGTATGCCTATGCAAACAAGATCAGCCCCTGAAGTTCTTTTCCACAATTCACCACCAGATGTCAGGTTAGAACTCATCCTGACTCTGCTTACAGTAGAAACTACATTTTCCATTAACCCCGCCTCCCTCCCCCCGACAATTTGATGGAAAATTCCTGACCAGCTCTATTGTGGACAAATCCAGAATCAAAGAAACAAATTTCCCTCTCCCATGGTGTCATAAAAGCATGAACAAGTGGAATTCTAAAATCAGAATTCGGCTGGTCAGCCAGACTGTGGCTGAATTTGCCTTTCCACCCACAAGGACCGGTCTTACCCATCTTAGGCTGCAGTTCACTGGTGGAGCAGTGTGAAGGAAGACAACTCCAGTTCTGTGGAGACCCAATGCTCCTCACCCAAGAACCTGGGACTGAGAAGGTAGCTTTTTGCTGGAGCAGAATGGAGGAGTCCAAGGTTAAAGGAATGAAAGGTCTTTCCCTTTGTTCTTTTTTCAACCATGTTGAGCCACAGCCACGGCCGACTCCTGACTGAGAAAAGGGCCTAAGCCTCTCATTCTTTCCACCCCTGCTCCCTCTAATGTCGCAGACAAGAGAAGTATTCCAAAAATTCAACATACCGAAGTCCTGTGTAAACAATCCTGGAGAGGGAGCCCACATAAAGGGAAACATGTTTTTCTTGCTTGCAGTGCTGGAATTAAGACCCAGGAATGACCGGCATGGGGCAGCATGTGTAGGGGATACTTTTGAGAAGCTGTCAGAACTAAATCCCCTTCATTCTGCCTATTTTATACCTCTCTTCCCTCCTTTAATGAGACACTTGGTTCCAACTAGAGAAGGGCCTGACCCCAAACCCAGGTCTGCATGTCCCCAAATTGTGCTGAAATTTGCATCTGGAACTGGATCCTATCTTTGAGACACAGACCTACTGCTAGTCCCAGCACTTAGCCGTTGTCTGGGTGAAGAAGCAGATAGCTGACATCAGCACTAGTGGGAGAGGTTTCCTGGGCAAGTCCATAACTATCTCCATGCCTGGACTTCTAAGCACTGTGCTCTTCAATCTCGCCAAACTCCTGCATCATTGGAGATTGCATCAGCCCTTCTACCCAGCTTAAATGTTTAGAACAATGAGCCTCTTGAGAGATCCCTCCCATAGTCATTGGAAGCCACCCCATCTGCAATACAAGATCCCTCTGGCCTTTTGCCACTGCCGTTTGTCTGGGACATGAAACATTCAGTTACTGACTAGCATCTTCAGGAATGTCCTTAAAGACTGCCCCTATGTCTCCCCCTATAACTGTTTGCATTCTCCTTGTACAATGGATTGTATTGCGGTACAATGAGCTGTGGTGGACATGAAATGCATTGTGGTGCCAGGGACTGCAGAATAGGCATGTATTGCCTGTCTGTTTTCCTTCAAACTTTGCAGGGGGTTTGGAATCTGAACCAGCAGCCAGATCCAAATTCCACAGCTGGCCCTGACTGTTTCAAAATAATAGACTGCACCAAACCCCTGGACTCAAACACTTTCAAACATGGGATATTCTCTTTCCTCCTCTGGATCTGAATTTTGTGGCTCATCCCTGTCTCTTTCAGGCCACCATAAAGAGTATGCTTGAGCTCCACCAATGCAATGATGCTCCTTTATTTCCTTCCCACATGCAGGCAGCCTGGTTCTGCCTCTCTCTTCTTCTCCACTTGTGTCATTGTTGTGTAGACCAAGAACTGATGCAGAGATACCAGGAATTGGAAGGACGCTGAGAAGGAGTAATACATAGCGATGCAAAGCATCATCGGCATCTCAGCCAAAGCAATCTTTGCCCAGTTGTGGAGAAAAGGACCATCACAGAATGAGTTGGGGTCACGTGGGAATAAAGGGAGAGGCTGTGGGATGGGTCTGCAGTAGGTGAGGAGAATTATTACTGCTTCTGTATATCCTTCTCTTTATGGGCCAAATTCTGCTCTGTAGGCCAAATTCCATGTACATCCATACCGGCTCCAAAGAAGTCTCCCGGTAGAGTCCATAGAGTTACTCTGGATTTGCACTGGTGCAGCTGAGAACAGAACTTAGCCCCGAACAGTTGCAGGGAAATCTGGCTGGGTGCACATGTGGCTGCTGTTCAGAAATGTGCCTTCATGCCTGAAACAACCTTTTAAGACAATTCAGGGAGGTGAGGAGTGTCCTTCTAAGGCACAGACCCAAAATGGTGGAGGGGGTCCTACAAAGCCTTCGCATTGTCTCACATGTTGTAAAGACAGCGTACAAAATGGGAGAGCTGTGGCAGACTCTGCTGTCTTGATCTGCAAGGATAAGCAAAACTGTATCCATCTCCAGAACACCCCCATGGTGGTCCTGTTGCTTGGCTGGAATCTAGAGTATCCACTCAGAAGAGAGAGACAGTCCCAGCACTGATAAGAAACAGCATGTTCTCCTCTGGCGTATCCACCCTCTCAGCCTCCTTCTCTAGTTCCTCTGGCTTCTTTCCCTTCCACTATGTTCTTATAGCCAAGTATTCATAAGTCTGAGCTGTGTGGTCACATGATATATTGTATCCGGGCCATGATATGGCTCTCAGGAATGTGGGGGGAAAACAATTTTTGGAATCAGGAGTCTTGCTGGTGGGAAGGGAAGACATTTGTAAAGCAAATGACAGGTAATTCTGCAGGGTCTCCCTCAAGCTCTCTCTAATATCTGGCCAGGGGCAGGTGTTTCCACCCAAGTGGAAATTCCAGTTGAAATGTTTCAGCTTCTTCTAGGTGGCACCTAATTTTTGGAGTAGAGCCAGGAGTCAGTTTGGTCTGCTGCTGTCTGGAGCTCCTTGTTCTTCTAGTAGTGATCAATGATCCGCTGGAGGAGTCTACTGGAGTCTGCTGGAATATCCACTCAGGCATGAAGGGGCCCTTCGCATGCCTCTCTCTTCTGCAGTTCTTTCTACTCACATCTGAGGCTTATGGAGCAGGGAGAGGATCCTTGAAATTGTGCATTGCTGGTCAAGTGACAGTTCTAGTGGTGAAGAGATGAAAACTTTGCATGAGTGCAGCATAGCCACCACCCAGTGGAAGTGCATATTTGCAGGAGATGTAGGGGATGAAGTGTTCAGAGCCTTCTACCAGTCACTGGGTCCATCTCCATCCCCCTCTATAGGAGAGTGACTCTCCCATGCAGAACTTTAATGAAAACAAAGCCATCTTTCCATTGTCGGTGCCAGCGGGGACTCCAGCAGTGTCCCGTCTGTGCCAGTTGGGATTTAGCTGGATGTGAGCTTCCCCACAGCAGCAGTCTGTCAGTGCCAGCTGGGACCCCAGCAGTATGAGCTTCCCCACAGCAGTGGATGTTCAGTGTCAGCCAGAAGCCAGGCAACACTCATGCTGTTGCCAGTTTCCTCTCATCCATGTTTGCTTCGTGCCAGGTTCCCACAGCCATGGCTGCTCAGTGTCAGCAAGAGCTCCAGCAGTGCCATTTCAGGGCCAGCTACAATACCAGCTGTGTGAGCTTCTTCACAGCAGTGCCCTGTCAATACTCAGCAATAGGAGCTCTTTCACCGCGGTACCAGCCATAGGGAATGTGTCTCTGCTACAAGTGGGTCATGTTGGAAAAGGAAGTCCTGAGCAGAGGAGAGCACTCCTCATGAGCGGATACTGTGTCCAACAGGGATCCATTCATATTCCCACAAATGGGTTCTGATTGGTCTTTAGTTGCCTCATCAAGAGGAAAGGAAAGGTGTGAGGGAGCCAATCCGTTTCACTTGACAGAAAGCAGATGGGCAGACGGCTGGAGAGTGTATATTCTGCACCTGGCGTGGTCTGGCTTTTCTTAGAAAATTAAAAAAAAGTGTTGTACTTTTCATTCTGGTGAAAGCTCATTCTCCCCTTCAGACTCCCCGGCTCGGGCTATTATTAGGGCCAATTTGTGCAACAGATGAACTCATCCCTAGATTTGAAAGAAGTTTCCATTTTCTGTGAAAACACGTTAATTAATAACACTAGAGATGTTGCGATTTCGTCCATCTGCAGAAAAGTGACGTCTGACAGCAGCTAACAGAAACCAGCTGGCCTCCCTTGTCTCCTGCTCTCTGCCATTCCTCCCCTCCCCCAGCATCTCCTCCAGCTCGCCTCTCACCGTGACTCCAGCTGTTGACTGTGTGGTGGTGGGGTGCATGGGGACCAGGGCTGTGCAGCACATCTGGGGTGATGCCTCGCTTTGTATCATGCATATCAGTGCTGGAGACTGCCTCTAGAGCACTCCTCCTTGCCCCCAGACCTCTGCCAGGCAGGGCGAAGGAAAAGGCAAAGAATGTGCTGTAGAGGATCAGGAGTGACGTAAGACCATACAATTGCTGCCATAGGCAGCGAGGTTGGAGTGTCCCTGAGTTCTGGGAAGCGACAACCTCCTTGGCCCAGGGAATGAGGAAATAAAAATGAAACCCCATGGGAGGCCAGGTATCTTCCAGGGTACAGGCACTGCCATTGGGGTCACATGTGGCCTGGGGGACAAATAACAAGGCATTTGGTGGAATCAGTCAAGTCCTAACTGGCCCTTTTTCATGTTGCAATATGGCATGATGGGTTGTGGCAGAAGAACAGTAGGGGCATAGTAGGGGGCTCTGCAAGTCATGACTGTGCTGCCTTGACAGATCTGTGTATGGACCCAGCACTGGAATAGTGGGGGGAGGGACAGGAGGGCTGCAGGTCAGGACTGAGCTGCATTGGCAGAGCTGTGAGGGGCCCAGCACTGGGATAGTGGTGTGGGGGAGGAGGGCGCAGGCCAGGACTGAGCTTCATTGGCAGAGCTGTGAGGGACCCCAGGCCTGGAAGAGCAGAGAGTGAAGCTGCAGGCCAGGACTGTGTGGCATCGCATGACTGTGTGAGGAATGGTGCATAGCCCAGTGTCTGTTACGGCTTTGCTATTTGCCTCTGATAGCACTGGGGGTGGGGTGGGGTTGATGGAAAGACCTTAGCTTGCAATGAGTTGCCTGCCTCACTCCCATATTGGGACCTGCTCCATGTGACATATGAGTAACCAACTCTGAAACCCTCACCTGCCCTAGCATTCACTGGGGCAGTGGCCTCGAGCAGCGTACTGTATGCGCAGCCAGCTCCTTGCCTTCATCCTGTTGGCCAAGAGCGGGGATCTAGTTGTGAAGCCAGCTCTCCTGCCTTTCAGCTCTCCCTGGCCAGCAGCCTACTCAGGGGAGGCCCAGCCAGCCAGGCAGCTAGGCTTAAGTGGGCTAATTACAACATATAATACTATGGACATTTGTCAAAAGGACAAAATATTTGGGATGAGGAATGAGCAATTGAGGGTGTTTTTCTTCTTTTGCGGGCTCCTTCTGGCACAGAGCTAGGAGCAGAGAATGGGGAACTTCAAGGGTCTGGGCAGGTCCAATGCCTTCCGAGTCTCGCGTCCCCCAGATTTGAACCCTCTCCGCTATGTCGCTGTATGCGCTGGATGTTCCTAGCACTTCCCTTGGTGGCTCATTCTATTTCCCACCCATTCTTTCTGTAAGTGAGCAACATGGAACAAATGGAGAGCAGTAAATAGTGGTGTCCCCCAAGGGTTTATACAGTGGTCTGTCCTATTCAACATATTCATAAATGATTTGGATAAAAGGGTCAACAGTGAGGTGTAAAAAATTGCAGATAATACAAAACTACTCAAGATAGTGTGACAAAGTTCCTTCTCTATCTTGGTGGATCCTGCGCTTATTGGCAGATTTTCTTGCCTCAGAGATTCACCATGTGGGTTGGGGAACAGCCCAGAGGCCTTCCCCTCTGGAAGAAGCCACAGTCCAGGTCAATTGGGAGGTTTGGGGGGAACCCAGGCCCACCCTCTACTCCGGGTTCCAGCCCAGGGCCCTGTGGACTGCAGCTGTCTATAGTGCCTCCTGTAACAGCTGCATGACAGCTACAAATCCCTGGGCTACTTCCCTATGGCCTCCTCCAAACATCTTCCTTATTCTCACCACAGGACCTTCCTCCTGGTGTCTGATAACGCTTGTGCTCCTCAGTCCTCCAGCAGCTCACTCTCCACTCCTTGCACCTCTTGCTTCCAGCTCCTCACGCTCACACCACAAACTGAAGTGAGCTCCTTTTAAAACCCAGGTGCCCTGATTAGCCTGCCTTAATTGATTCTAGCAGCTTCTTCTTAATTGGCTCCAGGTGTCCTAATTAGCCTGCCTGTCTTAACTGGTTCTAGCAGGTTTCTGATTACTCTAGTGCAGCCCCTGCTCTGGTCACTCAGAGAACAGACAACTGTTCAGCCAGTGGCCAGGGTGTTTGCCTTCGACCAGACTCCTGTACCCCACTGGTCTGGGTCTGTCACAATAGTTAAGTCCCAGGCAGACTGCAAAGAGCTTCAAAAGGATCTCTCAAAACTGGGTGACTGGGCAACAAAATGGCAGATGAAATTTAATGTTGATAAATGCAAAGTAATGCACATTGGAAAACATAATCCCAACTATACATATACAATGATGGGGTCTAAATTAGCTATTACCACTCAAAAAAGAGATCTTGGAGTCATTGTGGATAGTTCTCTGAAAACATCCACTCAATGTGCAGCGGCAGTCAAAAAAGCGAACAGAATGCTGGGAATCATTAAGAAAGGGATAGATAATAAGACAGTAAATATCATATTGCCTCTATATAAATCCATAGTACGCCCACATCTTGAATACTGCGTGCAGATCTGGTCACCCCATCTCAAAAAAGATATATTGGAATTGGAAAAGGTTCAGAAAAGGGCAACAAAAATGATTAGGGGTATGGAACGGCTTCCCTATGAGGAACGATAAATAAGACTGGGACTTTTCAGCTTGGAAAAGAGATGAATAAGGGGGGATATGATAGAGGTCTATAAAATCATGACTGATGCAGAGAAAGTAAATAAGGAAGAGTTATTTACTCCTCATAACACAAGAACTAGGGGTCACCAAATGAAATTAATAGGCAGCAGATTTAAAACAAACAAGAGGAGGCATTTTTTCACACAACACAGTCAGTCTGTGGAACTCTTTGCCAGAGGCTGTTGTGAAGGCCAAGACTATAAACAGGATTAAAAAAAAGAACTAGATAAGTTCATGGAGAATAGTTTCATCAATGGCTATTAGCCAGGATGGGCAGGGATGGTGTCCCTAGCCTCTGTTTGCTGGGAGCTGGGAATGGGCGACAGGGGATGGATCACTTGATGATTACCTGTTCTGTTCCTTCCCTCTGTGGCACCTGGCATTGGCCACTGGGCTAGATGGACCTTTGGTCTGACCCAGTATGGACATTCTTATGTTCTTCCTGTGCCACCCTTTCTACACAGCCCCAAAAGTGCATGTGTTCTGGCATGTCTCTTCATCTCCAAACACTCTTTGGGGGATGCTCCAATAGGATGCCCCATTTTTCTCCCCTTCATTGCTGTACAGCTTTTGATGGTGGGGTCAGAAGGGCAGAGGGTTGTGTCCTAGGTTACTGGGAGCCTTTGATTAATACATGAAGGGTCCAATTCAGCCCCATGTAGATCCAGAGTAACTCTTTATATTTCAGGCGAGCAGTTCTAAGTAGCAAGTGGCTTGAGCATGAGCCCTGGCTCCTAACTCCACATCTGACTTTGCAGCTTGTACCTATCTCTCTCTTCCCGCCCCCAGGAAAATTTGGATGCAGACTGCCTTTTTTAACCACAGAGTTTTGGGAGCACTGCCAGCCCCAAGTGTTCAAAAATCATGAGTTAGGCCTAAAAAAGTCAAGAGCTTGGTTTAAAAATCATGAGATTGCAAATGACTAAATAAAGTCTAGGGTCTTTTTCTTTGCCTGCTGCTTTCTGAGCCCTTACATAGAGCTTGGGTCACATGGAATCACCTGACTCCAGCAGCTGGAGGTTAATGAGAACACTAAATATCCCAACCTTGTGATAAAATCACCAGGGCTGGCAGCACTAGTGTTTAGATGTAGAGGTTTCTAACCATTATGGGGATACAGGCTCCAATTCTTTGCTGTGCCCATAATCCACTCCGTATCCTGGGGGTGGCAAGGGGGCAGGTGTGGCATCTCGATTCTGGGACTGGTTCTCTGCCAGCCCTGGCCTTGGGCTGCTGTAATCTGTGGCAATTGGCCAGGTCCCCCAATGTGCCGTCTGCCAGCAAGAGATTGCAGGAGCACTGGAGCAGGCTCTCATCCTCAAGACACATTGTGTATGTGTGTGCGGGGGAAGGCTGCAGGAAGGGTGGTGTAGGAGCTGGCTGTCCTACTTCAACACCAGCTAGGGAGTCCTCCCCCATGCTGGGGTAATTCCTAGCAGGGAAGATCAGTGGTTTCCCAGTCCCTTTGCTTTGTCCCTACTGTGGCTTTAAAGCAGTGGGCCCTAAACTTTTAACCTCGTGACCCCCCCCTTACTCCTGTCCGTCCCCGTCCCGCCCCCTAGAGCCATGGTAGGGGCCGGGAGCGGGGCTGTGGCTCTGGGAGGGGGGGACGCAGGCGGGGTGAGGGGGCCGAGGCTTGAGCCATAGCTGGGGATGGGGGTGGGGCCGGAAGCGGAGCCTCAGTTGGGGGCCAGGGACTGGGGCCAGGAGCGGAGCTGAGTTGCGCTCCTTCCCCTTTCCGCAGTGGGGGCTGGCCCAGGACATATGCCCCCATTCCTGAGTTGGCTTTCTAGAGGAAGCGAAGCTGTATGAAGGCCCAGCTGCTGGAACCTCACTGCAAATGAGGGAACAATGCAGTGCTGCTGACTTGTATGAGGTTTCATGCTTCTCTTACAGCCCCAGCTTTCAGAGTCATGTTATTAGGTGAGAATCTCAGCTTTCATTTGTAAAAAAAAAGTAAGGTTCTAGCAGGGGTGCTGGAACAATGTGTACAGTGGGGGTGCTGAGAGCAATTGAACTGTAAACCCTGTCTATGATGGAAACCACTTCAAGTCAGGGGGTACTGCCCCATCCCCAGCACCCCTAGTTCCACCACCTATGGTTTCTAGCTCTCATGGTGGCAGAGAAAAGCTTGTAAACATGACCGAAGTGTGACTCAGAAGCCAGAAAGAACTCAATTTAAAAACAAAACAAAACAAAATCTCATGATTTTTAAGCCAATCTCATGATTTTTTGAGGCCTGACTCATGATTTTTGAACTCTTGGGTCTGTCAGTGCTTGCTCCTTGGATGGGTGAGTGCTTGGCATCTTCCCTGCACCCAATTTTTTCTTACCCCTGTTGGCTGCTGTAACCCCAACAGAACAAGACCCTAAATCCTACTGCTTTGGGAACAGAACTCTGCCAGCCCCTATTCCACAGGGAAGGGTGTAGATGTCATGATGGGGATTATTAGAGTTTTGGAGTGGGTGCTAGTGTGTGGGCAGACACTAATGCAGACTGAACCCATGAATTATGACAGCTGGCTCTGAGCTAGCGAGCCCTACATGCATGTACCCCATTGGTAGCTGGGCTTTGCTTAGGCATCCTGCTGTACAACCCTTACTCACACTGGGTAGCATTAATGGGAATAGCCCCATTAAATTCCTGCTGACATCAATGGGACAATTGACATGAGTCACGGCTCACCAAGGGCTGATATTCAGCCCTGTGTATGTCAGCACCCAGCACAGTGCAATCCTGATTTCACATCACTTACTTGATGGGGACTTTGCTGCCTAGCCCTTGTGCTGGTCGTCTGCACAGGGGTAAATTTCACCCTGGTATAAGGATTGCACAACCAGGCCCTAAACCTGCCTGGGGGGAGGGGAAGGAATCTCTTCACCCAGCAAATTGCCGCTTCTAAGGCCATCTCCATAGCTCAGGCTGGCTTTGAAGGAAAGCTCCAAAGTATGCGTTTCATTACTATTTAATAAAGCAGCTGCAGTCTAGAGAAGCACACAATGATTATTAGAGCCTTTATTGAAGATTAATAATCAGCACATATCTGGTTCTTATAGGCATCTATTACATAGCTTCTAAACCTCAGTGAATATGTTTCTAATTGGCCTTTAAGAACATGCTGTGGCTTTATTAAACCCTAATTAAATGCATATTGGGTAGAGTGCATGCAGAAGTGGTTACCATGAGCTACTAGTCATTAATATGTTAGCAAATGTGTTTTCAACTTTGTTGCTCTGTTAATTATTATATTTTATTTCCTTTGCTTGTGCTTTGTTGTCTTTGCAATTTGTATTGCATATATTGTTTTCTTCTCTGTTCAAGCACTTTGAAAAATGCAGGCTACTGTTGAGGAATAGAACAGAAATGATCTCCTCAAGTTATATGACCTGGGTTCAGCTCCAGCTCAGACACAGACTCACTGTGGTCTTGGGTAATTCATTTAATCTCCCTGTTCCTCCATTCCCCATCTGTAAAATGAAGATAATAATACTGCCATTGTCTTGTCTATTTATACAGTAAGCTCTGTGGGGCAGGGACTGTCTCTTATGATGTAAATGAACAGCACCTAGTGCAATAGAGCCCTGATCTCACTAGGGGCCTGGAAGTTCTACCATAATACAAACAAAAGAGAATTGCCATCTCCACGCAGCTCGAGTACTGAGTATTATTAGTTTATTAACAGAAATAAACCTCAATCCAAAACCTGGATTAGGGCTGGCCCACAACATTTTGGCAGCTGAGGCAGGGAGCTCAAATGATGCCCCCATGCCCCCATGCCCCCTCGCTTGGGCCAAAACTTTGAAAGGTCTCAATTCTGCCTTCTTCCTGTTCCACTCCTCTCATGGTACTGCTCTGCTACCTACCCCAATAAAGGAGAACTAACAACTTAAAATGCCTTGTTCAAAAATTTTAAGTAACACTTAACTTTCAAATGCCTGAACAGCAAATGTAACTTTTCTTGTCTGCATAGTATAATAATCAAAGTGATGCTTTCCGTGCCTTCTTGGTTGCAAAGATTTGAACTGCTTCCTGAAGGTCCACAGTCTGGGCCAGCTCATGCTCTATTGAGATGGTTGCAAGGCCGACCAGCCTCTCCTGTGTCATTACGGAGCATAGATGTATTTTTATTAACTTCAGCTTGGAGAAGCTGCGTTCTCCACTGGCAACAGTTACAGGAAGTGTTAGAAGTATGTGCAGAGCAACAAAAACATTTGGAAAGAGGGTGGTCATCTTATTTGTGCACATATATTCCAGAACAGTGTTTGGAGTTGATCCTGCTGAAATGTATCTTGAAAGGGCTTTCAGTTCATCACCTAAATCACTCGTATCAATATTGCGCATGTCATCATGTGTCAACACTGTCTCTAGTGCCCTGCATGGCTGGTGTAGGTCTTCTTCAGGTATAGTGAGGAGTTTTGGAATATCATACAACATCCCAAATATACTGCTGTGTTCCTTGAGCTGCATGAAACGTTCTTCAACTGACTGTATTACACAATCTAGCACCTGATTAAGGAATTCAACTTTGAATTATTTGGGGTCTCTTATGGGATTATCCCATGCCTCGTAATCAAAATGTCTTCTTCTTCGGTGAGTCTTGTATTCTTGAATGATTGGGAAAATAGCTTCAGTGTGAAGTTCCTCTGCCAACCTCTGTGCACTCTTCAGAACGTTTTGAAATCCCTCATCTGACCGGTAGGACTGTAGGTATGACTTTGTTTTGTCCAGTTGTTCCATTGCTCCAGATATATCAAGGTCAACACCTTGGAGTCTCTTGCTTACAACATTTATTTCAAACAGTATGTCATGCCACAACACTAAGCCATACAGAAATTTGAAGTTATGTATGTTTCTGGTGATTCCATTTCCCTCTGCCACTGTTCTCCCACGAACAGTTCCTGTCATAGCATTATCCTTCATAATGGCAACTATGGCATCATCTATCTTCCCAATTTGGTGTTTGATAGGCTTTATCACCTCCACTCGACTTTCCCATTGTGCGACACTCAGTGGTTTCAGTGTCAGAGAGGATGTTCCCAGATTTGCTTCAAAATTTGTCATCGATGCAGAGAAAAATACATAGATGCTTTGAATTACATTAAAAAATTCAGCAGTCTCACTAGAAGCTGATGCTGCATCACTGACCACCAAGTTCAATGAATGAGAACTGCATGGGACAAAAAATGCTCAAGGGTTTAACTCTCGGATCCGTGTCTGCACTCCTCTGTTCTTTCCTCTCATGTTGGCACCATTATTGTAGCCCTGACCTCTCATGTCAGCTATCGCAATTCTCGTATCTTCCAGCTTTTTAAGAAGCACATACCAGCTCCTGTAGTATCATCAATGTCAATAAATTCTAGAAAATGCTCTCTGACAGTCACCATTGCAGGGACATTTTCACTAGGTTCTGTTGTTGTTGCAAAACGCACCATTAAAGTCATTTGTTCTGTATGGCTGATGTCAGGTGTGCAGTCCAGAATAACAGAGTAATATCTTGCTGACTTCAGATCTGCCACAATCTTCTGTTTGACGTTTGTGGTCAGTAACTGTATGATCTCATTTTGAATTGTTTTTCCAAGGTAGTGGTTTGTATACATTTCTTGGGTGGTGACTCTTCTTAGATACTCCTGGGTACAGCATCAAACTTAGCCAGCAGCTCCAAAATTTAAAGAAAGTTTCCATTGTTTGGCACATACAGCTGATCTGAAGTGCCGTGCAGTGCTAGGTTTTGGGTAGCAAGCATTCTCACAGTGGCAATGAGCCTTTTCAGAACATTTTGCCAGTAAAGAGACTCTGATGCAATCTTCTCTTGATGCTGATCATCTATGGTGGCCTTTAACCTTAGTCTCATCTCAAGCTCTTTCCACTATGGAATGCTCTCTGGTGATTTGCTGCCTTCTCAAGGCATGCCAGATTTCTAGCCAGATTTTTCCAGTCCTTTGTTCCTGTAGAATCCAATGTGGCTGGAACAATAGACTGGAAAAGTTTGCAACAAAAACAGTATGCAGCATTCTGGGTTTTTGAGTACATAAGCCATAGCCTTTCCACTTTGTCACCATTGGGGATTTCAAACCAGTAATGTGTTGGATGGAAACTTCTATTTTCATTGTCTTTGGGGAACATGAAGTTTTTCACTTGCTGTAGTGCATGCAGTACAAGGAAGTCCCGCAGGCTACTGCTCAAGTGGGTTCACAGTCCTGGATCACCTAGATTTAAAGAACTAAACTCAGCAGCAGCTGTTTCTTGCCCCTCCACCACACTCTTCTCTGATCTACACTTTTCTTCAGGAATGTGCATGGTTACATCCATTTGAGATGGAGATATGGATGCTGCAGTAGCTGCCAGGTCACCTGCACTCTGACTAACTGGAAGATCAGGCATCTCCTCACCACTCACATCCTCATTGGGGCCAGAAGGCTCACTGTGAACATTTGAGTCTATGTGTCTCAGGAGAGTTCCTTCCTGCTTAGATACAAAAGCTTCTTTTGCTTTCTTTCTTTTTCTGAATGCTGCCCCAGAGGGGCGTTTTCTTCTTTCACTCATGACTGCTGTTCTGTGCCAGCTATAGTGGCTCTCAACACTCAATTGAAGGGGACAAATAAGCAGGCTGGTAGCAGGGCCTGAGTGAGGGAAGATATCAGCGTCTTAAGGGCCTAACTGGCTCCTACTACTTCAGTTGACTGCCTGTTCTCCTCAAGTGGGTTCAGGGAAGCAGCAGGAAACAGGAAGCTCCCTGAGAAGCTGGTGTTAATCAGTCCAGCATCCTGGGGGTGCTAGAGAGGTACATACGAGGCTCCTCTTCCTCTCTCTCCCTGCAGCTCCTGCTGCTTTCTGTTATTCCCTCTCACCTTTTCTCCTGCCTGCCTGTTATGTCTCTTGTGCCCTCCTTCCTCCAGCACAGTACTCCACCATCTCTGTGCATCTAGAGCAGAAAGAATACATATGCACCACCAGCAGACACAATTTTCTACATTCTGGGTCCTAGTGGTGCCCCCCCACAGTCTGGCACCTGAGGCGGCCATCTCAGTTCGCCTCATGGTAAGGCCAGCACTGGCCTGGATCTAAACACGCCCAGAACTTTGGGACATTTGGATCTGGGTTTGGATCCAAAGTTTGCACGTAGTCTCTTATACTGAGTCAAACCGATACCTCAGATCTACATGCCCCTGAACTTTGAGCAGGTCCATATCTGGATCTTTACATTGCGCTGTGGGTCTGTCTCTAATTATTATTAGTGCCTGTATGTTTACAAGCATCAGTTGATCCACTTACTGTTCCCTCTTCAGCGCTATCATATTATTGTTAGCCCTAGTAAAGATAGATGCACTCATTCAGATGGAATAAGAACCCTGTCTGAACTTTCACCTCAATTTTGAACTGCACCCAAGTCAAACTTTCTAATGTTTGAAAAAGTTCCGTTAACTTTTTTTCTTATTATGTTTAGGTTTTGCGCCTTTGTACTTTCTGGATTCCTGCTGGAAGTAAAGTTGCCAAAATGCCCCAAGAAAGGCTATTCCTGCAGTGTTTCCCAGACTGTCCTGCAGTAGGAAATACCAGAAATCGTGGGAGAAAACCTGTTCTTCCAGGGATTTTCAAAGCAGTTTTGCAGACCCAAGAGATTTGGAGAAGCCTCACATCAGCAGCTGAACTGCCAGATGTTTGGATGTATCTCCAAAGCCAGCAGGATTCCTGAATCGTTGAGGTTCTCCTGTTAGCTATTCTGTAGTCCTTAAGTCTTCCTTCTCCCCTTTCTCCATATAGATAATGTTCCCTTTATTGAGGAGCCACAGTTGCAATTCCACAGTAAAAGATGTACTCCGATAATTTGGTGATCCATTAAATGAAAGCCTGATCTAACTCCCATTGAAGTAAATGGAAAGATCCCCACTGAAGTCAATAGAAGCTGGATTGAACCTGTAAAGAGCAAGTGAGTGAGACGGAAAGAACTGGAAGTAACTTACGCTGATATTTTCAGAAAGGTCTAAGGCCATTAGGTGCCCAGCTCTCACAGAATTTCAATGGGAGTTGGGTGCCTAAATCCCATAGGCCCTTTTGAAAAACCCAGTCCCCCAGTTTCCATTATAACCTTGAGATGGAAAAATGCGCACATCAGCTTTCAGTCAAATGCATTCTTCCATCTGTGAGCTTGTGTATTTGTCTGTGTCTATTTGCATGTACTCTGAAGTTCATTGGTCAAGGGAGTTTGGAGGCATGACACTGAAAAAGGAATTGTTATTCCATTATTTTGAAAACTCTCCACTATTTTCTAAATTGACATTTTTCTTAAAGCAGCTAGTCCAAGATCTCCTGGTCTGTTTTATACAGTCGTCCTCTCAGAGGACTCATGCACAGCATTATTTCTATGAAAATGTTAGTGTTATTCAAGGCAAATATGTGAACATCAGAGATCTCTGTGAAGTCTCAATGGATAATGCATAAATCTTGCTGCCATAAAGTGCATAAATCTTGCTGCCATAATCTGCAGAGTTTGTAAACTCTGCAAAGCCAAAACAATGAGTTCAAGGAGCTTATAAAATCTTCAGTCACAATGGATGGAGCTTGTGCATTCCTCAACACACGTACAGGAGTTCTGCTAGGCAACATTTTTAAGCAGTGGCTCAAGAAATCTGCACATGTTGCAGTCCCAAGGTGTAGAGTTCAGAAATGCAATGGGCCAAAAAGAAAAAAATTTAAATCCAACTACATTGCTGAAGTCAATGGAGTTGTACTGGTTTACACTATCTGAGGATCTGGACAGGTTTTTTTTTAACACCAACTTTAGCTCTGCCTCAAAATTAACACCTTCCTCCATATACATAGCTAAGATTTTAACCACTTGCTTCATTATATTTGTCTGTTCTGGTAGTTATGGGCCTAATCATCCCATTTTACGAGTGTGGGGGTGGGGGGACTGAGGCACAGAGAGGGAAAATGATTTGTCCATAGTCACCCAGAAGCAGAGTTGGGAATAGAGCCCTGGTCTCCTGAGTCCCAATCTAGTGCACTAGCCACACTGTCCATCTCCCTCCTAGTCATATGACTAGGATAACTTGTGTGTGTTTGCAGGACTGGACCCTGTGCTTATAGGTTTTATAGCCTTTGTGAAAGCCATAACAGAAAAAACAAGAACATTGGCGTTCCTGGAAAATCATGCTGACGTCATTCATATAGAATGTGATTGAACTCTCATTGACCTCACTGGAAGTCGTTCAATGAAAGGAGCAGGCCCATTCTTAGTAAACACAGAGTATAGCTTTGTGTCTAGCACATATGGCAGGTGCATAGGCTACTAAATTCTCTGGCCTGGTGGGTGATGGTGGATGGGGAGATGTTGTTGTCTCTGACTGGTATGTTGTGAGTCTTTGGATTTTTGTTGGGTGGAAGGTCAAGTCTTAGATCTTGTCTGCACTGAAAAGGGTTTGCCAGTAGCTACAACAGTAGGGGAGACCCAACTTATACAAGCAAAAGAGGGCTTTTGCCAGTGTAACAATACCAGTTCCCTGACTTTTTTGTTGGTACAACTGCATCTATTCTGGAGCGTTTGCCAGCAAAGTGTTGTCTGTTACTGTTTTTCCCCACTCTCCCCCCCCCCCCACTCCTAAATGACATAGGAATGCTAGGAAATCTTTGCTGGTACAGCTATCATGGTCTACTATACTGGCAAAGCACTCTGAGTGTGGATACAGCTCATACTGGCAAAACTGCATATTGGCTGGTATGGCTTATTCCAGCCACCCTGAGCGAAATAAGCAACACCAGCCAAGTGCACAGTTTTGCCAGGGTAACTGCCTCTAGATGAGAGGATTTTGCCAGCATAGCTCTATTGGTCACAGATTACACCGCGTCACCCCCGAGTGACATAGCTCTGCTGGCAAGAGTTTATACTGTGGATTCATGTGTCCTGATTTCTGAGACACTGGAGGCCTGGCTTTCTGAAGAACTGAGATCCAGCAATTCCCATGAGCTTTGATTGAAGTTACAGGTGCCCAATGCCCCTGATAACAAAGGCTTTTGATGGCTCAAGTTGTGCGCCCAAAACCAGCAGCACCTAACGTTAATGGAGACATTTGAAAATCCAGGCCTAGTGGTTCAATGGGGTGTAAGCGAACAGCAATTACCGAACTGCACGTAGAATTTTAGGTCTGATCCACAGTCTATAGTGTAGTGAGGCGGTGTGGCTCCCTGCCACCCCGGAGAGGGACGAGCCCTTCCAGACACCGGAGTGGGCGGAGCTGGGGAGCTCTGAGCCTGCCCCTCAGAGGGTCAGGTGGCGCCCCA
Source organism: Malaclemys terrapin pileata (assembly GCF_027887155.1). Classification (NCBI taxonomy): domain Eukaryota; kingdom Metazoa; phylum Chordata; order Testudines; family Emydidae; genus Malaclemys; species Malaclemys terrapin. The sequence goes on from NC_071514.1 coordinate 49,785,224, forward strand.
GAAGTACAAAGGCTCGACCTCAGAACTCACTGGAGAGACAGACACTGGGGAGGCAAGATGCCTCCGGCCTGGCCCGCAACTGGGAAGCCCCTGTGGTCCTAGGTGCACCCAAGGACTGGCCTGACCTCCCCACGCCCACTACCCAGAGGAGTTCCCAGGCCTGCCCCACGCCTGCTACCCGGAGGAGTTGCCGGGACTGCCCCATGCCCGCTACCCAGAGGAGTTGCCAGATCTGCCTCTTGCCACTACCCCAAGGAACCCATGGTGGACCTCCCGGAGGATACCACTGTGACCCAGGTACTACAAGAGGGGGAGTCTGGAAGTAGCCCAGGGGCAGCCGACCCTAGTCTGGCTGCAGCACTGCCAGAGCCCAAGTCAGTGTGTTGCGGCCAGGATCCCCGCTGACACAACAGCGGGTCTTCTGCCACTGCTAGGGCCCCGGGCTGGGACGCAGTGGAGTGGGAGGGCCTGCGTCCCCCCTGCCACCCAACTCACGGGTGACGCTTTCCCCATCTCCCAGGTCCTTTGGAAGCCTGGGCTCATTGCTACAGTTTGTATTACTACTGCTCAGCCTAATGAGGGCCTGACTCATTGTTGCCCCGCCCTGACCTAGGGCCTGGGCTTACTGTGCTTATTTCAGTTGCAGCAAAGGCCGTGGAGGGAGACTCCTGTGGCCAGACTAATTCCCCCCAAGACATCAACAGTGTATAGTGAGGCGGTGTGGCTCCCCGCCACCCCGGAGAGGGACGAGCCCGGGCTAACCTCTTTACAGTAGAGATCAATCGAAGGGCTTTGGATTGCACCTTGAGTGAAAAGATGTCTGTGATCTGTAGAGAAGAGCAGATCAGGTGGGGGTGGTGAACAGTAGGTAAGTTTGAAAACAAGAACATTTTAGCCACAGTGTTTGCAAATGAGACACTCTGAACAAAGTTTTTTGTCTGGAAATGAAGTGAACAAAACTGGTCACGCGGTATTCCAAGCGTGGTCTCAGTAGCTCCTGACACGGCTGACATAACTTCCACGGACTGTCTCAGAATTGATATAGCTGTGGTTTATTTTCCTTAGTTTATTTTACTGCTCTTAGACACAAAGCTAAAGGCTTCTGAGCTGTATCCACTGTTGTCTCTGGATCCTTCTCCCGCTTGGTGCCACAGACTGTAGCCCCTTCTTTTCTAGTGTGGTTGTTGTAGCAGTGACTAGAACTCCCAGCTGAGAGAGTCTTGCCATTGACTTCAGTGGGTACAAGACTGAGCCCTATGCTAGGCACATAGTGAGAGACAACCCTGCTCCAAAGAACTGACAGTCTTAGTAGACCAGACCAGCAAAGGGTGAGCTGTGAAATTGAGGCACGGAGGGGTTGAGTGACTTGTCCAAAGTCACACAGCAGGTCAGTGGCAGAGCTGGATAGGGCTGGTTTTAAAAAAAATCCCCACAAATTGTTCATTTCATTTGATATCTTTGGGATTTCTTTTTAGAGTTTTTTTTTTCCAATTAAAATGTTCAAAATAAAACAAAACATTTTATTTCATTTTTTCTTTTGTATTTTCCTCCTCCCTTTCCTCTCCCCCAGAAAAGGGAGACAAGTTAAAAAAAACACAATTGAGACTGTTATTTTCACTTTTTAAACCAATTCTCTGCTCACTTTTCCAGTGGAAAATGTAAAAAGAAATAAAAAAGGGAGGAGGGGAATTAGTTTGTTTGGTTTCTTTTAAACAAACTAAGAATTTTTGTTTTGAAAATTTTCAGAGAAAGGAAAAACATTGACATCAACCAACATTTGGTGCGAAAATTTCCATTTTGTCAGAAATTTTTCATTTTTAAAGTTTACAATGAAAAATGTTCTGTGGAGTCTGGGAGATTGGAATCGAATGCTCGTAAGTCTGAATGCTGGCCTGGCTCAGCACTGAACGGCACAACCCTGCTGCTGGTGTGTCTGTAGTACTGCAGGTCTTTACTAGCTTGCACGCTCTCACTGATCCCCTTCTGACTGCACCAGTTTCACATCAAAAGAAAATTTCACCACCCACATGATACACAGTTTACAGTGTACACAAGGAGTCCTAACAATGGGACCTTGTAGCTAGCCATCTCCATCCATTGAAATTTCTGTCACTTGCAGGTACCCTCTGATTTCCAGACCTAACTACTTTTTCTGCACACATACAGCTCCCTCTGATTCCCAAACTTACATGGTAGGTTGGCATTTCTGTAGTACTGTAATCATAATTTTCTTGGAGTCCAGATCACCTTGTGGATAAGGTTTCAGCTCATATGTGCACCCAGTCACGTCCCAAGCTTTTCACATTGATCTCAGAGCTCATCCATCAGTTGATACTCTGCAGAACAATCTGGGTGTCATCACAAAAGCACAGAAATCAGAGATCTGTGAGCTTGAATCAGGTAATGTATTCAATTCATAGGCCAGTGCAGGCTAGCTTGGGGGAGGATGCATGGGTATATGAACAAAGGCATGGTTAGAGAACGGAGGGATGATGAGGTGAATGGAAAAGTTTATGGGTGGATGGGGAAAAGACTGGGTCTATTCTATCCTGCAGTTAGGAAGGAAGAATCCCATGCACTGCTACAGGCTGGGGACTGACTGGTAAGCAGCAGTTCTGCAGAAAAGGACCTGGAGATAACAGTGGACGAGAATCTGGGTATGAGTCAGCAGTGTGCCCTTGTTGCCAAGAAGGCCAACAGCATATTGGGCTGTATTAGTAGGAGCATTGCCAGCATATTGAGGGAAGTGATTATTCTCCTCTGTTCAGCACTGGTGAGGCCACACCTGGAGTACTGCATCCCGTTTTGGTTGCCCCCACAACAGAAGCGATGTGGACAAATTGGAGAGAGTCCAGTGGAGGGCAACAAAAATGATTAGGGGGCTGGGGCACATGACTTATGAGGAGAGGCTAAGGGAACTGGGGTTATTTAGTCTGCAGAAGAGAAGAGTAAGGGGGGATTTGATAGCAGCCTTCAGCTACCTGAAGGGGGGTTCCAAAGAGGATGGAGCTAGGCTGTTCTCAGTGGTGGCAGATGACAGAACAAGAAGCAATGGTCTCAAGTTGCAGTGGGGGAGGCCTAGGTTGGATATTAGGAAACACTATTTCACTAGGAGGGTGGTGAAGCACTGGAATGGGTTACCTAGGGAGGTGGTGGAATCTCCACCCTTAGAGGTTTTTAAGGCCTGGCTTGACAAAGCCCTGGCTGGGATGATTTATTTGGTGTGGTCCTGCTTTGAACAGGGGATCCAATCCTAATATTCTATGATTTTATGATTCTATGATCTATTAATGGATGCATAGTCATAGCTAGATGGAAGATAACAGGAATAATGAATGGAAGGTTAGTAGGATGAATAAACTGATGTGTGAGATGGATGGGTATAGTGGGAAATGGTTTCCATGCCCTCTACTTTACACAGTGCCTGTAGTAGAGCAGATGGTACAAATGGCCACCCCCTGTTGGTGCCCAGACAGCGCTCCAATTGTGGCAGACACACTGGAAGATGCAAAGCTGATTCCACCTCTTGGGAGTGGTGTTTTTTTTTTTTTTTTTTTCCCTCCTGACATTTCACTTGGCTGTTGCTCAGCTGGCATGCAGCAGAAACTCTACAACAAAGATGCAGAGAAAATCATCTATGCCTGTAAAAGGAAGAATGAGAGCGCGACAGAGACAGGCAGACTGATATAACGCAACGCTGTTCTGCAGAGGCGGTTAGCCTTTTGTATAGGATTTATTTTGTATAGTCTTTCATGCAAAGTGTATTCCCCCCAATCCTTCAAAGACTTAAATCATACCACTGTGTAATGACATTCTGTGCTTCTGTGGCGCCTTCTTTCTGAGCATCTCAAAGTGTCTTATAAATAATGAATGTAGCCTCCCAGGCCTGCTGGGGATAGGCAAGTACCAGCATCTCCAGTGCACATCAGGGGACGCTGAGGAAAAGGAAGGTGAAGCCACATTCCCAAGGCTTCTTATTGAGTTCATGGTCCAGTTGGGAAAGAGAACTCTGTGCTACTTGTCCTAGGCAGGGCCGGCTCTAACTTTTTTGCTGCCCCAAGCCCCGCCGAGCCCCCCCGCCGAGCGCCGCACCGCCGGAACTCCCCCCTGAGCGCCGCGCCCCGCGCTGCCCCCCGCCGCCCCCCCCCCGCCGAGCGCCGCGCCCCGCGCTGCCCCCCCGCCGAGCGCTGCCGGAGCCCGCCACCCCCCGGCCGAGTGCCGCGCCGCCGGAACCCCCTCCGAGCGCCACGCCCCACGCCGCCCCCCCTCCGAGTGCCACGCCCCACGCCGCGCCCCCGCGGAATGCCGTGCCGCGCTGCCCCCCGCCACCGCAAGATTGGCCGCCCCTTACCAGGTGCCGCCCCAAGTATGTGCTTGGTTGCCTGGTACCTGGAGCCGGCCCTGGTCCTAGGCCTTTTTTTTAACCACGAGGCAGCCTTCCTTCACCACTGCCTTAGTTACAGACTTAAGTGATAGCAGAGGGAGAGAGAACATAACAGTCACAGGGCAGGTGAATTATTTTAAAAGCAGCTGGTACTGGTTATTAACCACTAACTACAGGCCTGATTCTGCATTTTGTACTCAGGGGACTAAGTGCTACTTAGTTTGCTGGCGTTACAGGATGTGACTCTGATGGAGTACCGGAGACTTTTCTCAGGGCTGAAAATAAAGGAAGCATCCAGACCACACGTTATTGGGTTCAATGTAGGACTTACTTGGTGAGTTTCTCTGGCCTGTGTTAAGTAGGAGGCCAGACTAGCTTCATAGATTGGCCAGAAGGAACCATTATATCATCTAGTCTGAAACAGGCCAGAGAACTTTCCCAAAATAATCCCGAGAGCGGATCTTTTAGAAAAATAGCCAATCTTGATTTAAAAATGGTCAGTGATGCAGAATCCACCATGGCCCTTGGTAAATTGTTGCAGTGGTTAATTAACCTCACTTATGCCTTATTTCCAGTCTTAGTTTGTCTAGCTTCCACTTCCAGCAATTGGATTGTGTTAAACCTTTCTCTGCTAGATTGAAGAACCCATTATTAAATATTTGTTCTCCATGTGGGAACTTATAGACTGTAATCAAGTCACCCCTTAACCTTCTCTTTGTTAAGCTAAATAGATTGAGCTCCTTAAGTGTCTCACTATAAGGCATGTTTTCTAATCCTTTAATCATTCCTGTGGCTCTTCTCTGACCCCTCTCCAATTTATCAACCTCCTTCTTGAACTGTGGGCACCAGAACTGGACACAGAATTCCAGCAGCGGTCACACCAGTGCCAAATACAAAGGTAAAATAAACTCTCTACTTCTGCACAAGAGTCCTCTATTTATGCATCCAAGGATCGCATTGGTCCTTTTGCCCACAGTGTCAAACTGGGAGCTCATGTTCAGCTGATAATGCACCACAACCCTCAAGTCTTTTTCAGAGTCATTGCTTACCAGGATAGTCCTCCATCTTGTAAGTACGGCCTGCATTCTTTTTTCCCAGATGTATACGTTTACATTTAGTCATATTAAAACACATATTGTTTCCCTGAGCCCAATTTACCAAGCGACCCAGATCACTCGGTATCAGTGATCTGTCCTCGTCATTATTTACCACTTCCCAAATGTTTGTGTCATCTGCAAGCTTTAGCCATGATGATTTAATGTTTTCTTTCAGGTCATTGATAAAAATGTTAAATAGCGTAGGGCCAGAACCCGATCCATGCAGGACCCCACTAGAAACATACCTCTTTGATGACAATTTCCCATTTATAATTACATTTTGAGTCCATCAGTTAGCCAGCTTTTAATCCATTTAATGTGTGCCATGTTAATTTTATATCGTTCTAGTCTTTTAATCAAAATGTCTTGCGGTTGTAAGTCAAATGCCTTAGAGAAGTCTAAGTATATTACATCAACACTATTCTCTTTATCAGCCAAGACTAGATGATTATAATAATGGAGTTTTCTGGGCTTAACATCTATGGGTGACCACTGAAGTCAATAAGAGTTTTGCCATTGGTTTCAAGTTGGCCAGGATTTCAGCCTATGAATCTAGGAACATGCGGATAAGACAAAGCTTGGTTTTTCAACAGTTCACCTTTCTGAATGGGGATGGAGTTGTATGGCAGAACTGATACTGGCACCATTGACAATTCTGGGGGTTAAGTATGTGGAAAGATCTCTCTTGTGCAGAAGTCCAAATGATATAAAGTTTCTTGTATTCCTTCTTCCTCATCTAAACCTTTCACTGTCATCAGATCCTCCTTAACTTCATCCAGAAGTGAGTTCACAGCTGCAGCGTCCCAGAAGATACAACATTCACAACTCTCACTTGGCCCAGGAGCAGGATTTTAGTCTACATAGCCAACTCTATAAACATATTCTCAATGCCAGCTGGTTTCTTCCATCTGGACTGTGTGGTCTGAAAGGGAGAAATGGAGCTTGTTTCCTTTAAGAGCAGCATGCCTGTGTATGCACTCGGCATTAAGGACCCTGGGCGAGGTATTGAGAAGTGGCTAGTGATTTTGGGTGCCTGCTTGAGACACCAGGAAAGGACCTGATTTTTCTGAATGTACTGAGCAGCCACCCACTGGAACCCTGGCCCCTGTAAGTCATCTCAAGTTGAGCACCCAAAATCACCAGTCACTTCCGAAAATCTTAGGGTCAGAAAGTGTTGTAATTAATGAAAAAAATACTTTGCACTTGGATCCTATAGCACTGTACAATAGCTGGTGAGGATCTTGTAGCTGAGGCAGTGGAGTGGAACTCCGAGGAGCCAGGTTCAGCTTTGTTGTATGACCTGTAGTTTCAGGGCTTCTATTTCCCCTTTGTAAACTGGGAATGATACTTCTCTGCCACACAGGGGCGCTGCGAGGATAACTCCAGAGACACCTGGGAGGTGCTCAAATACTCTGGTCATTGGGGACATAGAAGTTTTCTTGTTTTGTGGATGGGGAGGCTGAGACCTTGTCTACACTACAGGTTACTTCCGGTATAACTTACGTTGCTCAGGGATGTGAATAATCCACCCCCCCGAGCAGCGTAAATTACACCGACCTAAGCACCGGTGTGGACAGCGCTATGTCGGTGGGAGAGCTTCTCCCACCGACATAGCTACCGTTGCTCACGGGGACAGGCGTTATTAAGCCAATGGTAGAGCTCTCTCCCGTCAGCTTAGAGCATCCCCATCACAAGCACTGCAGTGGCACTGCTGTAAGTGCTGTAGTGTAAATATAGCCAGACACAAGGAAGCTAATGAGCTGATGTGCAGAGGTGTCGAGCACTCTCACCTCTGAAAATCAGGCCACACCGGACTTGCTACACATTCATGGTGGTGCTGGGTAAAGGAGTCAGCTCACCCGCTTTTGACACTAGGTACAGCTAGGTGCCTAATTCCCATTGGGTTCAGTGGGAGTTTGGCACCCAACCTACTTAGGCGCTTTTGAAAAAAATCCTGGTGTGAATTGTAATAGGCCTATTAAAGACAAAGGTTTGAAGGCAATAAACATGGGCAGCAGGTGAAACCCCCCATTCAGGGAGGCTAGCCCCTGGCCCTGCACCTTCTGCCGGAGCCCTGAGCCTCTACCATGGCTGGAGTCCTGGCCCAGCTGTGCCAGCTGGCCCAAGCACAGGCCCAAGCACTGAGCCGCCGGCCGGCCAAGATGCCCTAGGCCACCCCAGCCCCTGGCTGCCAGCTGGAGCAGGGCCCCCAATGACTTCAGGGGAGAGGGGGAGTGAGGGTAGAGCCTCAGGGTGGAGCATGGGCGGGCCACACGTCTGGGTTAGGAGAGGCTTAGTCTCCCCGGTCTACGGTACCTGCCACCTATGGCAATAAACACCATCTAAAGATTTGCCCTGTACTGTATCCAGTCTCAGGGCTAGCCCTCCATTCCTCTCCTCCCCACCACCAAGATTTTAAATAGGAAAAGAGCAAAATGACACCTGTTCCCAACATGCAACTCAGAAAGCCAGAGATTGGGGGAATTTTTAAAAAATCTGTATTTAAAGCAATGCTGGTTATTATTTTAGACTAAGTGGAAGGTGGAATGCCAAGGACTTTGTGGAGGTGTTGGTATCTATGTGGATTTCCACTGAATGACTGGGCCTCCTTAACAGTCTAACTTAAAAAAGTTACAGACTGACAGAAATGTGCAATAATCAAAGAGGTGTTTTGTTGCTGACCTGCAGCTAGAGTGTGAACTGAGATCCTAAATTCCAAATTAAACTAGACTACATGAAAGCATGATTCAGCCACAACCTTTTCACAGCCATCCTGTATCTCTGCCACATCAGTGCGCCAGGCCAGGTCCTCAGCTGAGGTAAATCAGCTTGTGTACTGAACTGAGCTGTGTCAATTTACTGCAGCTGACCCAGCTCAAATTATCTCTCTTCTCCCTCTTCTGTGCCTCTTAATTTCTCATTCCCTCTGTTATTGACCTTATGACTAAATGCTGTAATTTTGTCCCCATTCCATTTTTTAATTAGAGTTCAGTCTGAACTGCAGAGTTTGGATCCAGGAGTGGATTCCAGATCTGGACAATCCCAAAGCTCAGGCATGTTTGGGTCCAGGGGTTTGAGCTGAATCCACATCTAGTTGTTACTCTTTTCTGTAATGTGCAGACCATGGTGCTTCTGGACATAAAGTTTGCATGAAAAATACCGTACACAATAAAGGGGGCATTCTGAAAATCAGTGCAAATAGATGCCTTTATAATATTACCAGCTACATCTCTTGCAAATATTTCAATCTATAAAGGGGTGCTCTTTGGACATTTGCTGATCCCTGTGTCAGAGTATATGAACAGAAGGCCATTTTCCAGGTGGGGAAGAGATTGGTAAAATATCTTGTCATATTCAGTTGTTTATTTTAATCCCTTTCATTCCAGTGATCATTAATGTAGATCTCTCTCTCTGTCTCTCTCTATTAGGTACTGAGAGTGTCACAGTGCCAGGCAAGCCATGATCTGTGGCCAAATGTCATTTCTGATGTCAGCCTGGCAAGCTACACAACCATGAAAGCCCAGACTCCCAACAGAATACTGCACAGAGAATGATACACAAGCATTGGTGGTAGAGCTCCCAACTAATCTAGTCCCAGATTTCCCAGAAGGGGGCGCTAAACACCAGGTGTGGCAAGGTGGACTGAAATTCTCTATCAAGGTTCCTGGGACCTCAAGTGCAAAATTCTACAGCAGCTTTAGATTAATTTTAAAATGGAGGATTTGACTGGATTAAATACTGTCATGGACTCATAAGACTTGTGCTCTCTTTCAGCTCTCTGTGGTCCCTGGGAGGAACCCCCTTCAGTGCAACAGCCCTTCTCGGGGGTCCACTCTGTTTTGGGGGTTAAACCGTAGGCCTCTCTGCCTCCTGGAACCGCACCTTTCTGAGCCTTCAGCACCCTTGTCTCTCGCCATGGGCCCCCTCATGAAGTCCACTCACTCTGGACCCCCGGGGCCTCCATACCCAGAGGGAATAATGCAACCCTGATCTCTAGACGGGAGTGACTCTCAGCCAGCGTAAAACAGAAGGGTTTATTGGTGTCTGAACACAGTGTAGGAAACTCTCAGGGCCTCGGGCCTAGCATCCCTCAGCACAGTACATCTAGGTCTCTCCAGCCTCCAGGTGGGCTCTGGCTGCTCTCTCCTCCCAGCCCAGAAACCACCCCCCCCTTTTTCCAGCTGGGCATCTGATATGTCTCCCAAGTCCCACTTCTGTCCTTTGTCTTCTGTGCCAGGTAAATAGGTTACCTGGGCCTCCTATCCTCTCAGCCTCTCCTCACATCCATCCTTTGTTTCCTCTCTGGCTGGAACCGGCTGGCCAGGTAACCAGGGTCCTCTCTCCACAGCCCATTGTCCTTCCACTGGTCAAAACTGGCTGTGACTCCTGAGCTGGGCCTCACAGTTACCAGGTCACCAGTCGCTGGGGTATCCATTCTCCAGGCCATTCACTGGCCCTCTGTAATAACAAACTCCCTCTCCTACCACCTTGTTAAATCAGTAACACACAGGGAAATGAGTCCCACGCCCTCTGTATGCAAAGCATGAAAACAACAAGAACACCTCCTGCTTCGTCACAAACACCAATAAGTTTAGCCTTGAAATTAGATGACGGTTTCTAACCATCAGAGAAGTGAAGTTCTGGAACAGCCTTCCAAGGGGAGCAGTGGGGGCAAAAAATCTAACTGGCTTCAAGACTGAGCTTGGTAAGTTTATGGAGGAAATGGTATGATGGGACAGCCTACAATGGTATGTAGCTGGTCTGTGACTGCTAGTAGCAAATATATCCAAAGGCGAGCGATGGAATACTAGATGGGGAGGGTTCTGAGTTACAACAGGGAATTATTTCCCAGGTATCTGCCTGGCAGGTCTTGCTCACGTGCTCAGGGTCTAACTGATCAATATATTTGGGGTCAGGAAGGAATTTTCCCTCAGGTCAGATTGGCAGAGACCTTGGGGGTTTTCACCTTCCTCTGCAGCATGGGGCTCAGATCACTTGCAGGTTTAAACGAGTGTAAATGGGGCCTTCTCTGTAACTTGAAGTCTTTAAACCATGATTCAAGGACTTCAGTAACTCAGCTGGAGGTTAGGAGTCTATTACAGGAGTGGGTGGGTGAGGTTCTTTGGCCTGCGAGGTGCAGGAGGTCAGACTAGATGATCATGATGGTCCCTTCTGGCCCTAAAGTCTACGAGTCTATGAGTAACAGTCAGTGCAATATCTCCTGTATTATTGATTTGGCGAATGTGGAACAAGCAAATTAGCTGGCTGTTTCTGCTAAAAGGATTAGTCGTGAGTAGTTAATGATGTTGACATTTAATTGTCATGGTTAGATTTAAGAGTTGACACTCTGGTGAGATGAAGTGGACAGATCACAGTTCTCAGCGCTATGGCTCCACACTCATGAACACACCACTGCCTCTAGATGTGGTTCACATTGTAAATGAAAGTTGAGATTTTGGAGCACAATTCGGCACCAAGGGGCGTTAGTTTTGAAGAAACTATTGGCCCAGGACCTAATTCTCGTTTATACCAAGGCTTCAATTTGCTTCTCTGGCAGCATGAAGGAACCTTAAATGGGGTGGAAACTGCCTCCTGAGAACAGCACACATGCAGGGAGCATCCCAGCCAGCACAGAGTTGCCATAAGGGTTGCTGCTCCCAGCCTCTGGTACAGGGGTGGTAGGGTGACCAGATGTCCCAATTTTATAGGGACAGTCCTGATTTTGGGTCTTTTTCTTATATAGGCTCCTATTACTCCCTACCCCCTGTCCCGATTTTTCACACTTGCTGTCTGGTCACCCTAAGGGGTGGAGAGCACCCTGTGACTGTAGCACACTGTGCTACTGCTCTGTTTCCTAGGGCATATTTGGAGCCATGGGACGTGGCATATTCCTAAGGCTGCTCCGATGCTGGCTGCTCCTGGATGGCTCCAGAATACAGGAAACCCCAAACGGCTTTAAAACCCTATTGCTGCCCTAAGCACAGAGCTGGAGGAACTGAGCACACACACACACACACACACACACACACACACACACACACACACACGCGCGAGCCTTTTTGAGCAGGATATGCTGAAGGAACAGTGTAGATATGCTGGCTATTGGAGAGCTCCCAGCTATGCCAGACCCAGCCTCTACCTGACAAAATGACAGTAAGGAATGGATATCAGGGGAAATCCTAGCTACCACAGTCCTAGTCTATGCCAGCAGGAGGTGCTCTAGTTACCCCCAATGACAGCCTTTCCCAGCCAGAGCTGCTGTAGCAAATGGTGCGTGTGCATTGGCTGTGGGGTCTGTAGCGGGGTGGTTACCCCGCTCCTGGGATACAAGGCATGAGAGTAGCTGAGGGAGGCTGGCTGAGTAGCAGGCCACAGGTGTGGCCAGCTCAATCAGGGTACAGCTGGCCCTGATAAGAGGGCTGTGAGTAGGGAGCGGAGTGAGTCTCACTCCAGCCCTGGAGTGACAAGGACCTAGCTGTCTGGGAGAGACAGGGTACCTTTGACAGAGCAATGCTGGGAAAGGGGCAGGCTAAACTGGGGAGCTCAGGCCTGGCTACCTCCCAGGCTGAGGCCTGGCAGGAAGGCCTAAGGAGAGACTGGGGCTGCAGAGAAAGGCAGCAGGTCCAACCTCCTAGCCAATGATGAGTGGTCATTGCAGACTGCAGTTTGCCCCTGAGTAAAGGGGCTAGATGAAGACTGGCAATAGCCACTGAGGCAAGGTAGGCATGGAGGGCGGGGTTTGGATTCTCCTGAGAAGGGGAGACCCAGAGTGTGGGGGCACTGCTGTGGAGCAGCACCCTAAGGTAAGAGGCACTGGGGTTTGGGAGGGACACAGGGCCAGAGGTGGTGGAGACAACAGGGCCGGTAACCAAGGGAGAGATACTGGCCAGCAGGAGGTGCTCAGAGGCTGGAATGAGTTAATTCCCAGACTGACCAGCAGGAGGCACCGTGACAATGAGTGCATGACGTTACAGGGCATTCATAGCCTTTTCCTATCCAGGAGGTATCTCAGTGAAAATTGAAACCTAATAAGCAAGATAAGGAGACAACTTATAACAGCGTTTGTGAACTTTACAGACAGAGTTTGCAGACCACACAGGGAGAGGTTCCACTCTCCAAAACCTTGGAGATTTTAAAAAAAATATTTTTATATTTAAAAAGAAAAAACTGTTTCCAAGAATTAAATAACACAAAAGTGTATGAAATATGATGTAGGAATGTTCCCATTGCTTGCACATCTGAAGTTAATTTGGGATATGCACTAAATGGCTTTTTAAAGAGTGGATAAACATTGGCATCAAAAGTCTAAATAAAGCTAGCAGACAAAGCGAGCGTTCAAGGGAATTGTCTCTGGGATATTAGCCGTACTGTTTTTAATGGGTTGCATGGATGACCATTTGAAGATAAAATAAGATCTTCGCTGACTAGCTCGGGGCGTGTTCTCTGCTCTTTCGCTTACATGATCTCAAGTTAAAGAGATGCTTTGAAAGGGTTTTACCTTCTGAGTTAATGCTGGGGACAGGCATTGTTTCTACAGCACCATGGGCCAAACTCCTTTGTTTATCCAAACATCCCCTACCCCGGGTCATCTCTTGGAACGAGAGGACAGCTCTCAACAATGGGTTGACAGCTTGGTGTGTTGTGGTGGCTGGTTATCATGTTAACTATCATGGTTTCACTGTCACCTTGTTTTCCTCCTTGTCTGTTGGCTCTAGCAACCTTCTGTCTCTTGTTGTGTTAATCTGGGGGACAGGGACCATCTTTTCATCATGTGTGTACAGTGCCTAGTGCAATGACCCCTGATTGGGGCCTGTATGTGCTACTGCAATACAAATACATAATAACAATTAGGGATGTAAATACCATTTTAAAAGTTAACTGTTTAAACTATTTAAAATATGTAATTTAAGCGGTTAACCAATTAAGTGGCTGGGGCCGATCCGGCCAGCGTGGCTGGGGCCGCTCCGGCTGGGCGGTGCTGCTTCTGCTGGTGTGGGGCTGCTGGGGCCAGCTGGCCGGCCGGGGTTAACAGTGAAGGTGGGTTAACCAGTCAGACTAATGCTTGCCGGTTAACTGGTAGACTGGTTAACCTTTTACATGCCTAATAACAATAGCTCAGTCAGTGCTTTGGGAGGAGATGTCGCACAGGTCTTGATCACTGGTGGTTATTGGAGATCTCATGTTAACCTTGGTGTCCTGGCCAAATTCCAGTCCAGGTACAGTAACTACATTATTATGATCTAAATTTCCCTGTTGCTTTAATTGGGTGAAGTATTGTCCCTCACTTCCTGTCCTAAACTGTCTTGCAGTGTTCTTGGCATAATATTACTCCTCCTCTAATGGCTGATGATTAGAGGATAGTATCCTACTACTGCTATCAGTTTCATCTAAGAGCAGCTACTTCTTTAGCTTGAATGGCAGAGCTCTGTTCTGTGGTGCTTAAGATCCTGGGTTCATAGACTCATAAACTTTGAGGCCAAAAGGGACCATCATGATAATCTAGTCTGACACCCTGCACATTGCAGGCCACAGGCCTCACCCACCCACTCCTGTAGTAAGCCCATAACCTCTGTCTGAGTTACTGAAGTCCCCAAACCTTGGTTTAAAGACTTCAAGTTACAGCTAATCCACATTAGGTCTCAAACCCTACTGACACATTATACAAGGGAATTGTTAAATTGCTACTGTTAGAAAGGGTGCCATACCCTAACCATTTTGATGTTGGATTAAATGATTTGATCTTGATATGTATAGATTTTATTTTCAATTGTGCAGAGCACGTTGAGGTTTGATTTACATTCCTTTTGTAATCAGTGACAGCCCTAATTTACTCCTTGGCCTTTCTGCTCAAATTGCGAGCCAAGGTGTCATGTAATGATAATTCTTGTGATGTTCACATGGAAATGAGTTGAGGAGCTCCAGATAATTTCCCATAGAGCAATATGCAGCCACCAGACTTTCAGAAACAGTCCTTGTTTGCTAATAATGACTCCATAGCAGCCAGCAAAGGGAGCCAAGAGCACAAAACTTTTGTTTTTATGTGAGTCCTACACAAATAGGGGGATTTGTTTGATAGCTGATTGAGTATGTTTATGAGCTTCTTGTTGAGAGAGAGGTGGATCCGTTTATTATTTTATCTTTCAAAAAATGGAAACAAAAATTTAAGGCTAAATATTGAACTCCGCACCATTCCCTCTGATGCCTAGACACTGACCTTCAGGCAGAGAACAAAGCTGCACCTGGGACCGTTGGTTCAGCCCCTCTCACAACTAAATAGTGAATTCCTTAGTCAGGGCATCTCCCTTAGAGGGTGGCTATGTTCTGTCCACAGTGGTAAAGCAGAGGAAATGACCTGCAGTTTCATGCAGGGAAGGGTAATAAGGTTGACACTGAGGGCCTGATTTTCCAAAAAGTTCAGTAAAGATTTGGGTGCTGAAATCTTCTGAGAATCCAGCTCTAAGAATCACACTGGGAGCTGCTGAGTGCTGGGCAGTCTTCAAAATCTGGCTCCCTGTGTTGGTGGCTCAATGGAAGCTGAGCTCTTGTGAGCACCTGGCCCCATGTTATGAGCACCTGGCCCCATGTTATGAGCAAGGCAGATGAAGAAATGAACAGCACAAGGCCCACATATACTCAGCATACTTAATCCTGTGTCAGCCTGGGAGGATGGTGTGACGTTATTGACATAATCTGGGATCATATAGAACATGGTTGCAACCAAAGTCCAGTAGTGGCACCAAATCTTGTATAAAGGGGGTCAAATGAGGTGTCTAAGACAAGGTTATGGTTTGCTGGTTATGATTATGCTGTCTATATGTTCGTATCAATTTTGTAGTTGAAGTTATGAACATTGGCTCTATACTGTCTGTATTTCAAACTTATGCTATGCTTCTGGGAGACATCCCAGACAAGTTGGTGTTAGCTCTGCCTAGCCTGCTTGATGGCCCATTAAGGACCATCAGCTATACAACTGACCCATTGAGAGAAGGCAGATACGCCTTGCAACTCAGCAAAGTATGCAAGGACTGGCCCAGGTGACTCCAGACTCCATTTTGCTGTAATTTTAACAAAGAAGTGTTCTTACAACTGGAAAGGACTATAAAAGGCTAATGCCTCTCCTCCATCTTGTCTTCAATCCTGCTTCATACCTCTGGAGGGACTTTGCTACAAACTGAAGCTCTGAACAAAGGACTGAATGACCCATCCCAGCTGGGGATGTATTCCAGAGACTTGATTTTGAACATGCAGTTTATTTCATCACTGCTACAAGCCTGAACCAAGAACTTTGCCATTACTGTATGTAATTGATTCCATTTAACCAATTCTAGCTCTCAGCTATATCTTTTTCCTTTTATGAATAAACCTTTAGATTTTGGATTCTAAAGGATTGGCAACAGCATGATTTGTGGATAAGATCTGATTTGTATATTGACCTGGGGCTTGGTCCTTTGGGATTGAGAGAACCTTTTTTCTTTTATTGGGGTATTGGTTTTCATAATCATTTGTCTCCATAACGAGTGGCTGGTGGTGATTCTGGGAAACTGGAGTGTCTAAGGGAATTGCTTGTGTGACTTGTGGTTAGCCAGTGGGGTGAGACCAAAGTCCTCTCTGTCTGGCTGGTTTGGTTTGCCTTAGAGGTGGAAAAACCCCAGCCTTGGGATGTAATTGCCCTGTTTAAGCGATTTGTCCTGAATTGGCACTCTCAGTTGGGTCCCGCCAGAACCGCATCGTTACAGATGATCTACATGACCTCTTGAGGTCCCTGACAGTGACAGCCCTATGATTCTATACTGATAGGGAACCAATTACCAGAGCAAAAGAGACTGCTTGTCTTTTTAATCTATCCCATAATGCTTGATGGTCTGAACCCTTCCCTTTGCCCAGGCTGACAGTAACGTATGTCTCTAGTAATGTAATGTAATGTATGTCTCAAGGGGCAGATTACAGTTACGGTTCTGGAATTCAACAGGGCAAGGCTTAAAATTGGAACTGATGGGAAAAACTTAGATGGCACAGTTTTTCATCAGAATGTGCAGTTCCATCTAAACACTTTGTGAAATTGACATGATTTTGCAGAAATTTTGTATCAAAGGGAAAAAAGGTAAGGAAAAAGTTCCAGGAAGGTAGAAGCAGAACGTGTCAACACCTTTGGAACACAAAATTTTTTTAATGACTTTTTCATTTTGATTTTCTATTACATAAAATAATAAAGTCAAAAACTAAAAAAAAGTTTTGGTTTTGTCAAAATGAAATTTTTCAATCGACCCAAAATGAACAATGTGGGGGATTTTTCTTTTGTGTTCCAAATTGGAACAAAACCACCTTTTGCATGAAATCCTCCACGAAAAGGACTTTCCATTAGCCACACAGCTTTACATACAATGATAGCATACAAATAAGAATAGGGTTTATAGCTCCTTGTCATACTGAGCTCATCCCATCAGCTTTGCATGGCAAAAGTTGCCCCCGTTTAATATATGAGGCTATTGTATCACTCACACACAAGGAGAGTAGGTCCCTGGAGACTGACTCTTACTATCTTCTTAACTAAACCTGAAGATACTGGCCATGATTACGGAGAAGTGGTTGGATCAGCATGTATGTGCTCAGTACGCTTCATTAATATCCTGTTGACAGGCTCATAATAGAGATGGAAAAGACAGAGTGTATCAGCAAGTCTATACCATGATTAGTCTCCCTTGAGAGAGGATGTATCCAATATTAAATTGATATATGGTTAGAGTTTAATCCTACTTCTAGGTTGTGACAGGGTCTATAAACCCCTCGCTGGACAGGAGGCGGTTAAGGAGCAACTCTGGGCTAAGGAGGCCCTGCCCCTCTGTCTGTGTCAAGCATGCTTGGGTTGGAGACAGGGTTTAAAAAGCAACCAGACAGCTCAGTCATGGGCTGGCAGGCGAGGGAGAAGGCTTGCTCTGGAAGCTCCAGGAAAGGATATGAGCCAAGCCTGCACCAAGCCAGGGAATGGGGGAGCCACAGCACCCAGAGACTGAGACCAGGGCTGGCAGCCTGGAAGGAAGCACTCCCCAGGGACAGACAGTAGCCAGCAGGGATGCAGAATTAGGTAGGAAGTGACCCATGGAAGCTGACATGAAGCTGATTGTGACCATGGTGTCAGGAAGGGCCGCACTGAGAATGCTCAGTCAGGGCAAACTGCAAAGAATGGGGCAGACGATCCCGCAAACTGGTGGTCCTTTTTATAATTACATTTACTGAGTGAATAAAAAAGAAGCTTCTATAATACCCAACTGGTTACCAAAAAGCCCCAAAATACAGTTTTGCTTAAACAATCCAGCCCTGGGCTCCCATCCAGACAGCCAAGTCAAATATGGTGAGGATTACTGAAAATCTTTTTCACCATATATAAAGTTCTACCAAACCCAAGAGATTGGACACATTATCCACCAGGTCAATGAATATTTTAGATCTTACCCAAATACACTCTTACAGCCAATTCTTATTAACTAATCTAAGATTTATTAAAAAAGAAAGAGAGAGAGAGAGTATTAAATATCATTATACATACAGATATGAATAAAGTTCCTAGGCCAGTTTCATAGTACAGATGGTGAGGTGTTGATTTGTAGAAAGTTCTTACAGAATCAATTCCATAGGTTATAATCCAATAGGCAATCCATGTATAGAGTTTGTTCAAATCCTTCCATAAGAATTTTCAGGGACAGTCCAGGATACCTGGAGACCTCAGTTTTGCAACTTAACCTTCACCTGATGAAGTTTAAGCAGATCTGAGATGACAGGTCAGGCCCTAGAGTTCTTTTATAGATCTCTGGCAGGTTCCGACAGTAGATAACCCAGCAGGGGCTTTCCTGGATGAAGAATGGGCAGTGTATATTATTTCTTTGAAGTTAAACTTCTATTTTCAATGCATATACAGATAAACTAGTAGTTAATTAGCATAAGGCAATTATCCAAAGGTTCACAGGTAGTTTACTACAAACTTTAAAGAGAAATAAATGCAATGATATTATTGCACCACATGTTTAATCTAAATATTAATATTCCCTTTTGATCTCTGAATCAGTAGCATATTGTAACAGACAGGAATAGAAGTTTATCATCTACTGGCTAATGAGATCACATAGTTAAGCTTCTAACAGCTATAGGTAAACACAGACAAATACAATTACTATTTACTTCTAACTCTCTAACAATACAGCCCTGTCATTCCTTTAACATGGCTTTGATAACTAGCTACAAGAAATGGCCCTGTTTACCATTTTAGTACTTCCCTAATATGTTCTTAAAGGCTGATCTGTAGGTCACTTAGCCTGCAGGTTTCTTAACCCGCACTGGCTCTGTGTCACACTGATGCAAGACATCACTGGGTGAGTGAGGCCAAACCATCCTCCCGGGGCCCTGGGTTGGAACCTGGAAGAGTGGCAGGGCTCGGGTTCCCCTACCCACAGGTGGATTAGGGGTTTGTGGGGCCTTGGGCCAGAACAAGTGGGAGTCCCTCCCCACCCCTTCCATCTGCAGCTCCCCCATGTCCTTCCTGGTGCGCCTCCCAGGGAAATGGGGTCGGGGTATGGGGGCTTGCCTTGTTTCACCCACCAGGCATTCCTGCTGGGCAGTGGGGTCGGGGTGCGGGGGCTTTCCCTCCTCCCTGGCAGGAGCACTGGGTGGGTGGGTGGAGCGGGTTGGGGTGAGGGGATGCCTATTTTTCTGGTGACCCTCCAATTGGCTGGGGCCTCTGGGCATGGGCCCCTTTGGTCTAGTGGCTAATCCACCACTGCCCCTACCCCGTAAAAGAACTGTCCCCAGTAGACAAGGTTGCAGCTGGGAACCGTACCCATTAAATGGGGTTGCTGCAGGGAACTGTGCCCATCAGGTGGAACTGGCACTCAAGAGCTGCACCCACTAGGCTGTCATCGGGGATGAACCATTGGATGTGACTGCTGACTTGGGCCCTAATCACTAAGTGGGAGAACCTGCTCCCACTCACATAGGTCATAGAAGATTAGGGTTGGAAGAGACCTCAGGAAGTCATCTAGTCCAACCCCCTGCTCAAAGCAGGACCAACACCAACTAAATCATCTCAGCCAGGGCTTTGTAAAGCCGGGCCTTAAAACCCTCTAAGGATGGAGATTCCACCACCAAAGCATTCCAGCGCTTCACCACCATCCTAGTGAAATAGTTGTGATTGGTTGGATCACAGAAACCCCCTTGGGAACTGCCAACTGATGTGCCAAGACTACTTCTGCCCCTGCTTTCCCTGCCAGCTTGGGACTCCAGCACCCTGTCTTGTTGAGCCAGACATACCAGTCTGCTCCAACACAGACCCAGGGTCTGAACCACGTGCCCCAAAGCTGCAGACTTAACTGAAAGCAACTTAAGAAGTGTTCCTGTCTTTAACACTCAGATGTCCAACCCCCAATGGGGTCCAAACCCCAAATAAATCTGTTTTACCCTGTATAAAGTTTATACAGGGTAAACTCATAAATTGTTTGCCCTCTATAACACTGATAGAGAGATATGCACAACTGTTTGCCACCCCCAGGTATGAATACATACTTTGGGTTAATTAATAAGTAAAAAGTGACTTTATTAAATACAGAAAGTAGGATTTAAGTGGTTCCAAGTAGTGACAGACAGAACAAAGTGAATTACCAAGCAAAATAAAATAAAACATGCAAGTCTAAGCCTAGTACAGTAATAAAACTGAATACAGATAAAATCTCACTCTCAGAGATGTTTCAATAAGTTTCTTTCACAGACTGGACGCCTTCCTAGTCTGGGCACAATCCTTTCCCCTGGTACAGCCTTTGTTCCAGCTCAGGTGGTAGCTAGGGGATTTCTCATGATGGCCCCCCCTTTATTCTGTTCCACCCACTTATATATCTTTTGCATAAGTCGGGAATACTTTGTCCCTCTGGGTTCCCACCCCTCCTTCTCAATGGAAAAGCACCAGGTTAAAGATGGATTCCAGTTCAGGTGACATGATCACATGTCACTGTAAGACCCCAAGCCTTCATTCCTCCCAGCCTGACTCACAGGAAGGCCTGCCTGCAAACAGAGCCATACACAGTCAATTGTCCTGGTTGATGGGAGCCATCAAGATTCCAAACCACCATTAATGGCCCACACTTTGCATAATTACAATAGGCCCTCAGAGTTATATTTCATATTTCTAGATTCAGATACAAGAATGATACATTCATACAAATAGGATGAACACACTCAGTAGATTATAAGCTTTGTAATGATACTTTACAAGAGACCTTTTGCACGAAGCATATTCTAGTTACATTATATTCACACTCATCAGCATACTTTCATAAAATCATATAAGTGCAATGTCACAATAGTTTTTCCTAATATTCAACCTAGACCTCCCCCACTGCAACTTGAGATCATTGCTCCTTGTTCTGATCTGCCACCATTGAAAACAGCCTAGCTCCATCCTCTTTGAACCCTCCTTAAGGTAGTTGAAGGCTACTATCAAATCCCCCCGTCACTCTTCTCTTCTGCAGAATAAATAAGCCCAGTTCCCTCAGCCTCTCCTCATAGGTCATGTGCCCCAGTCCTCTAATAATTTTCGTTGCCCTCCGCTGGACTCTCTCCTATTTGTTCACATCCTTTCTGTAGTGGAAAGAAATACTCCAGACGTGGCCTCACCAGTGCCGAATAGAGGGGAATAATCACTTCCCTCGATCTGCTGGCAATGCTCCTACTAATGCAGCCCAATATGCTGTTAGCCTTCTTGGCAACAAGGGCAAATTGGAGGAATGGGCCAAAAGAAATCTGATGAAAAGAATCTCATGCACTGCTACAGGCTGGGGACCGACTGGCTAAGTTTCTCGACCACTGTAATGTCCACATCCTTTTCTGCAGAATTGCCGCTTAGCCTGTCGGTCCCCAGCCTGTAGCAGTGCATGGGATTCTTCTGCCCTAAGTTCAGGACTCTTCACTTGTCCTCGTTGAACCTCATCAGATTTCTTTTGGCCCAATCCTCCAATTTGTCTAGGTCACTCTGGACCCTATCCCTACCCTTCAGCATATCTACCTCTCCCCCTAGCTTTGTGTCATCTCTGAACTTGCTAAGGGTGCAATCCATCCTATCATCCAGATCATTAATGAAGATTTTGAACAAAACCAGCCCCAGGACCGATCCCTGGGGCATTCCGCTTGATACCGGCTGCCAACTAGACATGGAGCCATTGATCACTACCCATTGAGTCCGATGATCTATCCACCTTTCTATCCACCTTATCGTCCATTCATCCAATCCATACTTTTTTAACTTGTTGGCAAGAATACTGTGGGAGACTATATCAAAAGCTTTGCTAAAGTCAAGATATATCACGTCCACCACTTTCCCCATATTTACAGAGGCAGTTATCTCATCATAGAAGGCAATCAGGTTGGTCAGCAAAGCCGTAACTAGATATTTTTGTGCCCGAGGCAAGGGAGGGGGCGGCACGTCCAGCTCTTCAGTGGCAATTAGGCAGTGGGTCCCTCAGTCCCTCTCGGAGGGAAGGACCCGCCACCGAATTGCCGCTGAAGAATGAATGAAGCGGCGGTGGTAGAGCTGCCGCTGAAGCACCGCCGCTGAAGAGACTTTCTGCGCCCCTCAGCTTTGTGGGCCCAAGGCAAGTGCCTCACTCACCTCACCCTTGTTACATACAGCACTGTTGGTCAGGCATGACTTGCCCTTGGTGAATCCATGTTGACTGTTCCTGATCACCTTCCTCTCCTCCAAGTGCTTCAAAATGGATTCCTTGAGGACCTGCTCCATGATTTTTCCAGGGACTGAGGTGAGGCTGTAGTTCCCCGGATTCTCCTTCTTTCTTTTTTTAAAGATGGGCACTATATTTCCCATTTTCCAATCATCCGGGACCTCCCCCATCGCCATAAGTTTTAAAAGATAATGGCCAATGGCTCGGCAATCACATCAGCCAACTCTCTCAGTACCCTCGGATGCATTAGATCTGGCCCCATGGACTTGTGCATGTCCAGCTTTTCTAAATAGTCTTTAACCTGTTCTTTCACCACTGAGAGCTGCTCACCTCCCCCACATACTGTGCTGCCCAGTGCAACAGTCTGGGAGCTGACCTTTTCTGTGAACACTGAGGCAAAAAAAGCATTGAGTACTTCTGCTTTTTCCACATCATCTGTCACTAAGTTGCCTCCCCCATTCATTAAGGGTCCCACACTTTCCCTGACCATCTTCTTGTTGCTAACGTACCTGTAGAAACCCTTCTTGCTATCTGCAACTCCAATTGTGCTTTGGCCTTCCTGATTACACCCCTGCATGCTCGAGCAATATTTTTATACTCCTTCCTAGTCATCTGCCCAAATTTCCACTTCTTGTAAGCTCCCTTTTGTGTTTAAGCTCACCAAAGATTTCTTTGTTAAGCCAAGCTGGTTGCCTGCCATATTTGCTATTCTTTCTGCACATCGGGATGGTTTGTTCCTGCGCCCTCAATAAGTTTCTTTAAAATACAGCCAGCTCTCCTGGACTCCTTTCCCCCTCATATTAGCCCTCTCGGGGATCCTGCCCATCAGTTCCCTGATGGAGTCAAAGTCTGCTTTTCTGAAGTCCAGGGTCCATATTCTGCTGCTCTCCTTTCTTCCTTGGGATCAATGGGAGTTTTGCCACTTCTTCTACGACAGCAGGATCGTGCCCTTGATTTTAGCTAAAAGGCTAGCAGGTTGGCTTTATCACTGGCAGAAAGTCCTCCAAAAACATGAAGAGACTCCTTGACCTTATTTGAGGTCTTATATGTTCCATGAACCTATGGCTGTAGAATTTGCTGTGGAATACACTCCCTTGCCAATGAATTGTGATTCCCAAACCTCAGCTTTTATTAAAAAAGAAAATGTCTCTAGCCCCCATGGTTGTAAGAAAATCTTGAAGTCATGAACTGAGTGTAACCAATACAGTGGTATCTTACTGAGTCTGCAGCCCTCCTGAAACAATAGCTCTGAAAGATGTGATCTGACCAAATTCATCTTAATTGAGGTGTGAACTCTGAAACCTACAAATAATTTGATTGTTGCTATTAACTATTTTTCACTATACATGTCTAACTGATGTGCTTATCTCACAATCCAAAATTGCCTCATATTCCTTCTTGGGTGCCAAAAGCTCCAGCTGTCCCTTACTTAGTGTCCCCAGCTTCTCCCTATCAGCTTTCACAGTGTTGTTCTATATTGCCAACATAAAACTCCATGGCATCTTGAAAATCAAATCTCCATTGTTTATTTAACTGAAACTGCTGGAGAATATCCAGACTGTCACACCACAGTTCCTCAGAATCCAGTCCTTATTGTAGAGTACACAGGGCTTTATCTTTACCCACTACATTCAGTTAAGATGAAAAGCTTTATTTTTATAATTGAAAAGGCATATGAGAGGGTTGAATGGGTTTTTTTTGTTTGAGGCCCAAGAAACAGATTCTCTGTTTCTTGACTGTCCTGTGCTTCATGCAGTCATGTACACTAATGCACAACAGCTGTAAAACACATACAATCTGACCTGGTAGTATTCTGTACCCACTTTGCACTCACATTATATAGGAGTAAATGACTCCTCAAAGGTGCAAGGCAGGGCAGAATCAGGGTCATATTTGGATTTGGCCTCACTGTCACCCAATAGATTTTGCTAATTGTTTTTAAGACAGACAAGCCAAGTAATAATGAATATTGTTTTACTAAGTCTTTATGGCCACAGAATGGGATGAGACACTAGCATCCCTTCTCACTGAATTTATCAGTGCAGACTTTGAAACATTTCCCCCATGCTATAAAGAATTACCCTAATTCTAATATGAGTGGCTTCAGGATTGGAGATCACAGTGGCTCCCTATATGGGTGACACCTTGATGTTGATTTCATAGCTGCTTGTCTGTTTCTCCAAATGTTTAGAGCAATGTTGGATTGTAACATAATGCCAGGGCTTTTGAATAAGTGATTCCAGAAATCTTTGAGGCTTTCTTCAAGAGGCATGTTTGATACCAGGCAATGATGAGATCCCCCATCCAACAGTCATAATATACCTGTTACCCAGGTTTGGACAAAGGCTGGAAATCTTTACAGATCAGTTGGTATGGCAGAGTTATGCCATTAAAGTGCACTGGCTACTGGATGTCATATATCATACAGTATGTGTCTTATATGCTTCCAGAGTTTGTTCTGGACATGTTCTTTAGGGGTCTAAATCAATTACCTATCAGGAAGTTGGCTCCTTTGCTTGAGTCTGTACCCAGGTATGTCTACTCTTGTATTTGTACAGCACTCAGCACAAGCAGATCCTAACCTCTGGGCATGCCCATAATATAAGTATTAGATACTAACAATAATGGTAACAACAAGCACCATCCCCAGGATGTGACACAACAGATGTGTCAATCTGTCCTATGCCACCCTGTTTTCTATTGCATTAGCAGAAATGTCACTGGGACCCTGCCCTCCTGGTACACTCTCATGCTCCATAAGGATTTGGTTACCTTCAAACAAAGGCCATGACTCAAACTCATTGCAAATAATTTAGTCAATAAATGTAGATTTTGTGTGTGTGTGTGTGTGTGTGTGTGTGTGTGTGTGTGTGTGTGTGCGTTTGCAACCTGTCCACAAAGAGATCAGTTTTTATTCATTTGAAATCATCCAAAGAATAGCTTTTCCAATCAGAAGCCCATAGAGTATTGGTCAGACTGTGCATTCCATCCATTATGCAGAATTTGCTACTCAAGTACTGTGACAATTCCCTTAAGTCAAATAGGGATTTTTTCTGTTCCCCAATTAGATAGGCAATATAAACTACTTCCTCTTCCATCTTGAAACTAACTTCATCTTGTCTGAAAGCTAATTTTGCTTCTGGATTAAATGAACCTTGACTGGGGTGGTGTGACGTTCCCCTGGTGTTATCCGGACTGGTGATCTGCTAGGTCACTCCAACCCCTGGCTATGGGAGCCAACCTTACCCTGCTCTGCAGTGAGAATCCCCACTCCTGGGCTGTTCACGCACAGCCTCTGGCATGTAAGCTGCTCCTTGGATTGTGCAACCGAATGACACTAGCCAATATCTCCAGTCCCAGACACAACCCTAGGAACCTCTGTCTTTCACTGTCCAGTTATGCCCACTGGACGCTGCAAGCTTGTATGAGTTTGTCAATTTAACAAAGAAATTGATATATACCAGGCATGTTATCCCAAGGGGAGTCTCTGACACGCTTCAAACCAAATGCACTGCTTCAGGTAGAATAAACAAACAAATTTATTAACTATAAAGATAGATTTTAAGTGATTATAAGTCAAAGCATAACAAATCGGATTTGGTCAAATGAAACAAAAGCAAAACACATTCTAAGCTGATCTTAACACTTCCAGTGCCCTTATAAACTTAGATTCTTCTCACCACAGGTGAAGTCTGTAGATGGAGGTGGAAGAGAGAGGAAGAGCATGGCAAACGTCTCTCCCTTTTATCATGTCCTTTCTTCCCTCTTGGCTCTGCCCCCCCTCCCTTCAGAGTCAGGTGAGCATTACCTCATCGCAGCCCCAAACTGACCAAAGGAAGGGGGGGTCACTCACAGTCCAACAGATAGTTTTGTTGCTGCCTAGGCCAGCATCCTTTGTTCCTGTGAGTCTGGGCTGGGTTTGTCCCATACCCGCCCTGATGAGGTGTGAACTGTCCCTCTGCTCTTGGAGAGTTTTTGCCTGGGCTTGCTTTAAGCCATGAGGACACGTTTTCAGTCTCATAGCTATATACATGAAATTACAACCTAGAACATTACTATAACAACAATTACTATAACTAACAACAATGCTCAGTACATTGTGATGGGTTGGATCACAGAAACCCCCTTAGGAGCTGCCACCCGATGTGCAAAGACTACCCCTGCTTCCGTTTTCCCTGCCAGCTCAGGACTCCAGCACCCTGTCTTGCTGAGCCAGACACTCCCGTCTGGCTCCAGACACAGACCCAGGGTCTGAATCACTTGTCCCAAAGCTGCAAGTTTACCCGAAAACAGCTCACAGTAGTGTGCTTGTCTTTAGCACTCAGATGCTCAACTCCCAAAGGGGTCTAAACCCAAATAAATCCGTTTTACCCCGCATAAAGCTTATGCAGGGCAAACTCATAAATTGTTCGCCCTCTATAACACTGATAGAGAGATATGCACAGTTGTTTGCTCCCCCAGGTATTAATACATACTCTGAGTAAATTACTAAATAAAAAGTGATTTTATTAAATACAGACAGTAGGATTTAAGTGGTTCCAAGAAGTAACAGACAGAACAAAGTAAGTCACCAAGCAAAATAAAATAAAATGCACAAATCTATGCCTAATGGAACTGAATACAGATAATCTCACCCTCAGAGATGCTTCAGTAAATTTTTTCTCAGACTGGACACCTTCCAGGCCTGGGCACAATTCTTTCCCCTAGTACAGCTCTTGTTGCAGCTCAGGTGATAGCTATGGGATTCTTCATGATGGCTCCTCTCCCCCCTTGTTCTCTTCCACCCCTTTATATATCTTTTGCATAAGGCGGGAACCCTTTGTCCCTCTGGGTTTCCACCCCCCTCACTGGAAAAGCACCAGGTTAAAGATGGGTCCAGTTCAGGTGACATGATCACATGTCACTGCAAGACTTCATTACTCCCTTGCCAGCACACACATATACAGGAAGACTCACAAGTAAATACAGCCATCTGCAGACAATGGGAGTCATCAAGATTCCAAACCATCCTTAATAGCCCACACTTTACATAATTACAATAGGCCCTCAGAGTTATGTTTTATATTTCTAGTTTTAGATACAAGGATGGTACATTTCTACAAATAGGATGATCACACTCACTAGATTATGAGCTTTGTAATGATACCTTACAAGAGACCTTTTGCATGAAGCATATCCCAGTTATATAAGTGAATATAATGTTTTTATAAAACCATATAGACTGCACAATGTCACATACATCATGAGCCTTCCGAAGACACCTGACATGACAAACTTTGCATTGGATACCACACCATCATATTATAAGGATGAACATGGGGGTGTACGGTGTTCCCCCAAGGTACAGAGTGTCACAGGTGGACACAGGGATGGGAAAAGAAAACATAGAGTAGTAAAAGGTGAGGAAATCCTAAGTGTAAGGAGAAAATACGGACAAGTGAAATCCAAACTCTTTCTTTCTCAGAGCAGGCTGTTCTTAATTAAGCTGAGAACCAAACACAAGTGTAGCATGTTAGGGCTTCAAAAGAGAGACTTGCATATGTCTACATTATTATTATTAATTATTTGTATTGTCATAGCACCTAGGAGCCCTAGTCATGAACCAGGATCCATTGTGCTAGGTGCTGTACAAACATATACGTGTGTACACATTTTTTTTTTGTACATTAGAGGTTGTGTCTGCACTGCCTCCCAGGGTCTCAATTGCATTGTTAAGAAAGTCACATGACAGTTGCTCTGGCAACCTGGCACATTAGGAAACACTGGCCTTGATACCACTTGTGTAAACTATTGCAAGAAAAGTCAGAGGTTAAATGCAGCACATGTGTTGCATCAATTAACAGAATGTGAAGGTCTCTAGTGAAGGTCTCTAGATTTTGGTTCAAATCTCTTGTGGCAGGGTTTGTTTTCTTAACCCCTCGGATGCTATCTGCTTAGCGAGGCTTGGAGTTGGTTCCACGTGGCCCCATGAGATTAACAGGCTGGAACTGAGACATGCTAATGCCAAAAGGTTGGGCTCAGTTTCAAAGAGCTGCACATCTCCTGCTTCCTCAAGTAGGGACATCCATATTTCTCCAAGAAGAACACAGAAGGTTCGGTGCTTGTTTCTGCATTAGGACTGATGTCATCCATCGCACAGAGGGGATGCTGCTTTGTGACACAGAGTGATATCTCCCCTGGTCACGTGATTGACAAAACTATGCAAAACCTGGTGCTGAGCTTCATGGCTTCCACTGGTAGCATGTCCTCCTTCATTCTGAGTACAGCGTCACCTACGATCACATCAAACACAAAAATAAGGCCTGCCCCCCCCCACACACTCATCTCCCCCAAAAAACAACATTTCCAAGCCTTTCTTTAAACACTTGTAAATGAATGCTGGTAAAAGATGGTGGATGGACAGGCCTGGAGATTGAAATTATCTATCCACCAGACAGGCACAACAAGGACGGCGTAGTGCGAGTTTCTCTCCATATCATCCCCTGCAAGTGGGCTTTCACCCTGACTTGAAAACATCTCCAACAATGAGAGAGGACTTCTCTTGCCATGCCCTGCCATCCTGGGCCTCATTGCTGAGATTGCCCTCTTGTGTCCATCATGCTGGCAGATTTTTTTTATTGTGGATGCTTGTCTTCAAGTAACTGGTCTGAGGGCCCCCCCTGCACTCCCCAAAAAATTCATTACACACAAGGAACCTTCGGACCAGCAGATGGTGATGACTTTGGGTCCCTCTTCCCAGGAGGAGGAAGGATGGTCTTGTGGTTAAGGCAAGTAGCCTGTAGCTCAGAAAATTTGGGTTCAGTTCTAGACTCTGCTATAGTCTTCCTTGGTCAAGTCACTTAATCTCTCTTTGTCTTGGTTTCCTGTCTGCAAAATAGGGATAATATTTTCCTTCCTCATAGGGGTATAGAGAAGATCGATTCATTGATACATATGAGGTGCTCAGATACTATAGAGAGACTACGTAAGATCTTCAACAGATACAGTTGAAAGAATGCTGGTGACCTTGGGGCAAAAGGCTCTATGATTCACTGCCAGTCCTCTGAGTCATTCAGTCCCAAGCAGCAATGTGTATCCGCTCCCTCTTAATGCAGCTGAAAATGGAGCATGTCCCAGGCACAGTTCTCCTGCCAGGGCTTGGGAAGCAGGAGAGGGGGCATTATTTACAGGAGTAGTGTCACAACGTGGCCAACTTTTGGTTTCTGACTCTAGAGGGAATGTCATTCCACTGGGGTCTTGGTGCTCCCCAGAAGGAGAATCCAGGGGGGAGAGAGATGTTCAGCAGTTTGGGTTACAGTGCTGCCTCAGCTCCTGGAGTCATGTTATTTCATGAGACTATCAGCTTTCATTACAAATAACAAAACAAAAGGAAGTTTCTAGCACTCATCATTGTGGAGAACAGTGTGAAAATGTGACCTAAAGACTCAGAAACCAGAAAGCAAAGAAAAATATCCCATTTTTAAAATGTTAATACTTGGTAAACCAATCTCATGATTTTCAGGAGTCTGACTGATATTTTGGAGTGCTTGAGGTTGGCAGTACTGGGTTTAAGTTAAGGTTAGGCATGAATACTTGCCCAAGTTCTGTGGCACTGTGTAGGGACCATTCACTCAAACACTCTTGTCCATCAGAATGTCAGTGCTGCTAAAGGATCCCCCCCAGCCTAAGGGGGGGGGAGGGGGTCCACAGGGCCTGGAGACCAAAAAATTACAGGGGACAACTAATAAAAGAACAGGGACAGGAGTGAGGTCAAAGGGTCAAAAGAAGGGAACCAGACGGGGACACCAAGCAGAGAACCCCGGATAGCACCCACTGCTCCTCGAAGGAATCAAGGGAGTCAGTGGACGCCGCCCAGAGGAACTCTACCCGGATACGTGAACGAACGGAGGACTGGAAATAGGCCCCACAGTCACAGGAGACTCCAATCGGCCAACCTCCTCCCTCTGGTTTTATAAATGGCCAATTTGCTAGGGCCAGGAGGAGGTTGACCAGGAGGTCCCGTGACTTTGTGGGGCGATGGATAGGAAGTGCATAAATAAAAAGGTGAGGGGAAAAGTGCAACCAAAATCGTAACAAAATATCCCTGAGGAGCCGGAATAGGGGCTGCAGCCTGGCGCACTCCAGGTAAACATGCGCCAGGGTTTCCCTCACGCCGCAGAAGGGGCAGGTGTCTGGGATAGGGGTAAACCGCGCCAACTACACGCCCGTGTTCATGGCTCCGTGAAGGAGCCGCCAACTTATGTCCCTGGTGGACTTCGGGATCAGAGTAGAATAAAGGCTGGCCCACCGGGGCTTCTAACCCTCCAGAGGTGGCAGGAGCTCCCGCCACTTCGTATCGGGGCGGGACGCGAGGGTGAGGACATGAAGAACGTGGAGCACGAGCGTGTATAGATGTTTCCTTGGCGCGGTCCGGAACAGAACCGGCTGCAGATCATGCAGCCGGCTCATGGCGAAGGGACGGGGGGGGGGGGGGGGGGGGGGACACGATTGGTCTACGGGGTAGGGGCCCGATGAAAAGGTCTGGAGGGCTCGGAGTGGAGGGTGGGCGGGGTGTGCCTTCTCGCAGGACCCGGTCGAGATAGTCCCGAGCAGCGGGCGGCAAAGCGGCTCTCACCTCCTGAAGCACGCGCCGGGGAGTACGAGGTCTGGAGAGTCCCATGCGCTGAGCAAGCATCAGGGGATCCAACCAGTCTCCCCGGTCGTGGTCCAGGAGGTCTCCGACTTTGGTGACTTCTGCTAGGACTAACCTCTGTCGCACCATGGGGGACTCCGCCACCTGCACACGGAGCTGGGGGTTGTGTAGCAGGGGCTCCGCGAGGAGATCTGCCCCCACGGTGGCCACCACGGACCTGGTCACTGAGAACAGTTTCCAGGTCCGGAGAAAGTCCTGGTAGAAGACTGGCAGCCCGGAGAGGTCTCGCGGAAGACCTCTCGGATGGAGACAAAAGAGCTGCCGGTCATATGGGAGCCCTCGGAAGCGGCGTAGGAAGGCGTGCGCCAATACGCTCCTCGCCGGACTACCTACACCATAAAGGAGCCTCTGCAGGGTCCGGAGGCGGAAGACATGGATCTGAGCGTGCAAACACTTCAGGCCCTGCCCTCCCTCCTCCAGGGGTAAATGGAGAACCCCCCCAGAGACCCAGTGCAGTCCTGACCAAAAGAACTCCAGAATCAACGTCCGGAGGTTGGCCAGGAAACCCGGGGGCGGGACTAGAGTGTTGAGCCGGTACCAGAGCATGGACAGGACTAGCTGATTGAGCACCAGTGCCCTCCCTCGAAGGGAGAGACACCGGAGCAGTCCTGTCCATTTCCGGAGCCGCTCCGACACCCTGCCCTCTAAACCTAGCCAGTTCTCCAGCGGAGACAGATGCGTGGCAGAAAGGTAAACGCTGAGATAGAGCAGCGGACCCGCGCTCCACCGGACGGCCTGAAGCGCGGGTGGGAGGGAGCTCGCCTGCCACCCGTCCCCTACCACCAGGCCAGAGCTCTTGACCCAGTTGACCCAGGCGGAGGAGGCCGAACAGATGGTCTGGCAAGCCTCCACCCGAACCAAGTCGTCCGGGTCCTGGACCAAGAGGAGCACGTCGTCGGCATACGCCGACAGGACCAGCCGCAGCTCCGGCTCCCACAGCACCAACCCCGTCAACCTCCTATGGAGGAGACAGAGGAACGGCTCGATCGCCAGAGCATACAGCTGGCCCGAGAGGGGGCACCCTTGACGTGCTCCTCGCCCGAAGCTGACCGGTTCGGTCAGGGTCCAGTTGAGCCTGACCAAACACTCTGCGGAGGCGTACAACACCTGGAGGAAACCCACAAACTGGGGCCCGAAGCCAAACGCTCGCAGCGTGCCCAGGAGATACCCGTGGTCCACCCTGTCGAACGCCTTCTCCTGATCCAGGGACAGGAGGGCGAACGACAGACTATCCCTACACCTGAGTTCCAAGAGGTCCCGGACCAGATACCAGTTGTCGAAGATCGTGCGGCCCGGGACAGTGTAGGTCTGGTCTGGGTGGATCACGTCCGCCAGTACGGACCCTACCCGCAGTGAGATGGCCTTCGCCACGACTTTATAGTCCGTGCTGAGGAGCGAGATGGGACGCCAATTCCGTAAATCGCGGAGGTCCCCCTTCTTCGGCAATAAGGCGAGCACGGCTCGTCTGCACAAAAGAGGGAGGACCCCGCCCTGCAAGGACTCAGCCCAGACGGTGACACGGTCCAGGCCGAGGACGTCCCAGAACACGCGGTAGAACTCCACGGTCAGCCCGTCCATGCCCGGAGATTTATTGGTGGGCATGCGGCGGAGGGCTTCCGAGAACTCGGCCAGAGTGAAAGGCAGCTCCAGCCGGTCTCGGTAGCCTGCGCTGACTGTCGGGAGTTCATCCCAGAGCATTCTGCAAGCGTTAGGATCGGTCGGATCCGGGAAGAAAAGGTATGCGTAGAAGGCCCTGGCTCTCCCGCACATCTCCGCCGGATCCGTGAGGGGGGTACCGTCCTCTGCTAGAAGCCAGGTGACGTGCTTCTTGGCCCCCCTCTTTTTCTCCAGGGCGTAGAAGAAGCGGGAGCCGTGATCCATCGCCCGAAGGAGGCGGATGCGGGATCGAACAAAGGCACCTCGGGCCCGATGGTCCTCGAGGGTCCGGAGCTTCTCCCGGCACGCTCCGCAGAGGGATGGATCACCGGGGCTGGCGGCCAGACGCCTCTCCAGCTCTAAGACCTCCCGTTCCAACTGCCCTATCGCCGCATCCCTCCGTCGGCTGGCGCCCCGGGTATAGTCACGGCAGAAGAGCCGGGCGTGCACCTTCCCCAGGTCCCACCACCGCCGCGCCGAGGGAAAGGCACGTCGCTGCCCTTGCCAGGCTAGCCAGAACTCCCGGAAGGATGCCACGAAGCCCACATCCTCCAACAAGCTATTATTAAAGTGCCAATAGGCCGGCCCCGGCCTCTCCGCGCAGAGAGAGGCTGTCACGGTGGCTAGATGGTGATCTGAAAAAGGGGCCGGCCGGACGCTGGAGGAGTGGGCCCGGGAAAGATGGAAGCGTGACATATAGATGCGGTCCAACCGGGAGTGGTACGACCGATGGACCTCCACCCGGACAAAAGTGAATGTCGAAACATCATCCGGGTGGTGGTCACGCCAGACGTCCACCAGGGAGTGATGTTCGATGATCTCCCGGAGGTCATCCACGGCAGCCTGGTGCTGCTCGGTCCCCAAGTGGTCCCGTTCCTCAAGGGTGGCGTTAAAGTCCCCACCCAGGACCAGGCACTCGCGAGGATCCAAGGTGCCGAGGAAGGCGGACGCCTTTTGATAAAAACACAACCTCTCCGGGCCCAATGTCGGGGCATAAACGTTGACGAGATTAACCACAAGCCCCTCCATGCGGACCCGGAGGTGCAGCAGGCGGCCCGGCACAGCCTCGGTGACCCCAGCACCTCAGGCCGTAGGTCGGGGGAGAACAGGGTCGCCACTCCAGCCGTACGAACTGTGAGGTGGCTAAAATAGACCCTGTCCCCCCACTCCAGCCGCCAGCTAGCTTCAGCGGCCGGATCTGTATGGGTCTCCTGCAGGAAAAATCACAGAGTACCCCGCCTCCCGAAGGAAGGAGAGCACCTGGCTCCTGCGGAGACCCATCCTACAGCCCCGGGTGTTTAATGTTGCGAAGATGATCGGTGCCATGAGGAGGGCTCGGGGGGGATCCTCGCTAGCAGAGACACCCACGGCCTCAGTCGGGCCGCGCAACAATCCGTAACCTACCCCATAAGTGATTAAGGAGTCACAGAAGAGGCGGACCCGTTGGTAGGCCGCGGTGGCCTGCCTCCCGGTCATCTTACCCTCCCCCATGAGGGCCCTCGCGGCCCGGAGGATCTGATGGAAATCCCCCCATCGCTGGAGTGCAAGCTGTACCTTGTTGCGGAAGCCACGGATGTCCTCAAGGAAGTCCCGTAGCTCCTCTCTCAGCGTATCGGGGGGTGGGGTTATTGATCTATGGCTATCCCCCAGCGGGGCCCCTGTCACAGCCCTGTGGCCCATCGAGACAGGCAAGCAGGGGGCAGACCCTCGATGTGGCGTCCGATGGGCTGGCGCCACGTGGCCCGCCTCAGACCCTGGCTCAATGGGGGGCGGCGGAGGGAAAATAGCAGCCCCTGGTGGGTCGGGACAGGGAAAAACAAAGGCCGCTCCTTGGGGGTCATCCTCTTTGATATGGAAGGAGACAACCCCAGGGGCGGCAATAGCATCATGGGAAGTGGAGGGGACAGGGACTGGGTCGGTGACAGGGGCAGGGTCGGAGTCAGGAATAGGGACAGGGGAAGGGGCGATAGTGGGATCGGGGGTCTCAGCAGCCAGGCCACTGGGTGGGGGGGGTGGCACCCCACAAAGGGGCTCAGGGATTTGTAGGGAGGGAGGTGGGCCCTCGGCGATGCCGGACTCGTGCTCCAAGGCAGATGGTAAGGCCACGGCATCCGTAGGTGGAGAATCAACGATGGGGCCCCCACCCGGAAAGGAGGTCGGCTGTCCCTCAGCCACGAGGGAGTCCCCTGGCGACTCGGGTCCCAGTTGCGTGGCACTGGCCGTTGCCTCAAGAGGTTCGGCGGCCGCTAGCGGGGTGCCATCTGCAGCTGGGATGGTGGAAGAGTCCAGGGGCTCCTCGGAGGCAGGAGTGGAAGCAGTGGGTAAGGGGACGGAATACGGGGAAAGTGGGGCCGAGGCAAGGTCGCTCAGATCGAGGCCCGCTGGCAGAGGGTCGTCCTCCCCCTGGGTAACCGGGGTCAGACCCAGGGCCTCGATCTCCTCATAAATAAATGGAAGGGAGATCACCTTCCACCACCCCAGGGCTCTCCCCTCCTGCACCCGAAGCGACGCTCGCCTTGGTGCGTGCAGGGGCTTCAGATTGTAAGGGGGCGAGAGGGGCTCCATCAGGGGTTTCCATAGGAAGGGACACCGGAGGAGGGGTAGTGATTTCCTCCGATGCTGCCACGTCTTCCCTAGCCGGCAATGGTGGACAAAACCCACCCGGGGGCAAAGCGGAAGGCTCAGCATCGGTTCCCCCCTTCCTGGTCTTCCGGGGGGCTACCGCATCAGATGAAAGGAGCGGAGCTCGAGCCTTCCACTTGCCCCGCCTCCCCTGTACTAAGGACCAGCCCTCCATGGCATCATCCGGGGGCTGGCTAACAGGAGTTGGGTCAGGGAGCAAGAGCGAAGGCTTAGGGACTCGGGGAGGCAATGGTGGGGCAGCATGTAGGAGGGAGGATTCTCTCTGGGGCATGCCCTCTTCTATGCCCAGCGACATCCCTACCTCACCCTCCTCCACAGGCCCCGCCAGATCGCAGGCGGCAGAGGCGGGGCCCTCTCGCTCGTCTAGGCGCACTGGGGGAGATACCCCTTGGGCCTGAGCGGGAGCATTGGTGGGCCGGAAAGGAGGAGGGGCGGCTTCGGGCGCCAGGCAGCTAGGGGCCCCGGCGATGACGGGGCCGGCGCCCTGCCGGGGCTCGGGGGTCCCGGATGTCCCTCCGTGCCGGGCCAAAGGGCAGTCCCTCCGGACGTGTCCCATCGCCCGGCAGAAGTAGCACCGGGCCTCCCCCGTTGAATAATGTACTCGGTAGCGGGCCCCTTGGTAGGGAACCAAGAAGGACCCCTCGAGCGCCTCACCATCACGTGCCGGCGGTGGCAGTTGTAACTGTACCTGCCAGCGGAACGAGAGGACGTGACTGAGGGCGGGGTCTTTGCAGCCCAATGGGAGAGGGCTGACCATAGAGATCGGCCTCCCCAGGGTAGAGAGGGCGGGTAACAGGGCGGCATTTGGAAGGAAGGGAGGGACAGAAGTCAGGACCAGTCGGGCGCCCAGGTCTTCTAGCGGCTCCAGGGGGACATACACGCCCCCCACCGCCAGGCCCTTCTCCACTGCCTCCTGGGCGGCGGCCTCCGATGCTAGGAAGAAGATGACCTTTCCGTACATCTTGGAGGCCGCCACAATGGCTGTGGGCCCCACTACCCTCGCCAGCGCCCGCACGTAGGTCTCCACGTGGGGCGAGGTGGGTACCAGGAGGCAACGGACGCCGTGCTTCCTGGTCAAGGTGGGGAAGGGGCCCCGGCCGCTATAGATGGTAGCAGAGTTAGGGGATGGGGGAGATGACGTAGCGGCAGGCGGGGGGGCCGCCGCCACCTGGGCGTATGCCCTAGGAGCTGGGGGTGGGACACCCATAGAGCTGGTGGAGGGAACAGCAGGGAGGGACGCCGCGGCCTGTTGCGGGGCCGCGGCAGTGGGGGCACCCCCTGCCATGGAGGGCCTGGCTTTTTTAGCGGGGCCTTTACCCTTCTTCATGCCCTGGCCCTTCCTGCCGGCTGGGGGGACTCCCCCAGAGTCAGAGGGGGCGAGGGACGTGGCAGCAGCAGAGGTCACCTCGTTACCCGCCGCTGCCGGCACTGCAGCAGGGGTGGTAGCAAGTGGCTCGGCAGCGGCGGTTGAGGTAGAGGCTAGGGGGGGATGATGGTGGGGCGGGTGCAGGAGGGGAAGCAGGGTCTGCCCGAGGGGGTCTCACTCTCCTCGTCCCCTGCCATAATGAGGACGGGGGGAGAGCAAACACTGGAGGGGGGGGTAGGGAAGGGGGAAGCAGGTAAACCACTCCTCCCCGCTAGGCTGTAGGCAGGGGAGGAGGGCGCCAAAAAAAGGGGAGGTGGATGGGGGGCTGTGTGACGGAGCAGGGAGTGGGGCAGATTTGACCTGGGAATGTTGCAGGGGGGTTGCAGTGGGGATGTGGGACTTCCCTTGAAGGAAGCTACCTGAGCTGTAACCTGAGCCAGGAACGGGGGTGGGGAGAATTAACACCTTCTGCCCGGGAGACTGAACAAAGGAGAGGAGGAGCTGGGGGGAGGGGGAAGAGAGGAGCTGCAGGAGGAGTTTTGGTTTGGTTTCAGTTTGGGCTGGGTGGTGCAACGCAGGGAACCCCAAGCTGGGGTCTAAGCTCCCTGAACCTCCCAGAGGGACCTAATTGAGGGGGGTCTGGTCGTACCTACACGCTCTGCTTGAGACTGTGTTCCTGTCCTTAAATAAACCTTCTGCTTTACTGGCTGGTTGAGAGTCACAGTGAATCTCAGGAAGAGGGGTGCAGGGCCCTGACTCCCCCACACTCCGCGACAACTGGTGGCAGCGGCGGGATCTACTGCACCCCATGGACGGCGCTTCCTGCAGTAAGTGACTGGGGAGCAGTAAAACGAAGGGGGATTGATGGGGACCAGGTGTGCTGAAGAGTGAGAGAGAGACGGTTATTACCCCTGGGAGTGTGTGACCAGCGAGAAGGACTTTTGCAGTAACAGGGTCCCCCGGGGGGATCGCAGCGAGTGGTCCCAGGGGCGGAGGAGTCTGCAGCTCGACCCTGGCAGAGAGGTGGTGACCTCGAGAAGGGCTGGCACACTAGGGGTCTCCCTGGGAACTGTGAGCACACAGGCCGGTGAGTGGCCAGCAGGAAGATGTATGCCAAGCGGCTTAAGAGCGACCTGGTGGAGCTGTGCAAGCAGAGGGGGCTGCACAGTGGGAGGCTCACCAAAGAACAGCTCATTGCCCAGCTGGAGGCGGAAGATCGCGCGAATGAACTGATCCCTGTGTCTCAGGGAAGCAGCCTGGCAAGTGCAGCGCAGGCACCAGTGTCTGTCCCAGCTGGGAGTGGTCAGCCAGCTGCTGGGGGCTTCCCGAGACCCCTCCTTCCTATGCCTAGGGGAAGGGTGGGGAGGAGCCCAGCAAATACCGAGGGCGCCGTGACCCCCCCTGGCCAGCAGGGGATCCTCCCGGCGAAGCTCGCCGGCCAGCAGAGGATCCTCCCGGCGACGTTCGGCATCCGTGGAGCGGAATTGGCTGGAATGGGAGAAAGAGCTAAAACTGAGAGAGCTGGAGGATCGTGAACAACAGAGACAGCATGAACGGGAGGAGAATGAGAGACAGAGACAGCATGAACTGGAACTGGCGAGACTGAGGGGCAGCGAACCCCCGGCTGCGGTGAGTGAGGGGGGACCCAGGACTGCACGGAGCTTTAATAAGTGCATCCTGGCCCCACGCAAGGAGGGGGAGGACATGGATGACTTCCTGGATGCTTTTGAGACGGCCTGCGAGCTGCACCGGGTTGATCCCGCGGACAGACTCCGGGTCCTTACCCCCTTACTGGACCCCAAAGCCGTGGCATTGTACCGCCAACTGGAAGAGGCAGAGAAAGGGGACTACAAACTATTCAAAAAGGCCCTGCTACGTGAGTTTGGGCTGACTCCTGAGATGTACCGGGAAAGGTTCCGGAGTCAGGATAAAACCCCTGAGATCTCATATCTGCAACTAGCCGTCCGCATGGAAGGATACGCCAGCAAGTGGGCTGATGGGGCCCAGACGAAGGAGGACCTGGTTAAACTGCTGGTACTGGAGCAACTGTATGAGCGGTGCCCATCCGACCTGAGGCTGTGGATGGTGGACAGAAAGCCAGAGAACCCGCGACACGCAGGGCGGCTGGCCGATGAGTTTGTAAAGAGCCAGTCAGGGAGTGGCAGGGAGGAGCCCCAAAGGAACAGGCCCGCCGCGATGCAGAGAGAGAGTCACCCGGGTACCTCCCAAAGGGGGAATATGGGGAATCCCCTCCCAAGGGGAATGCCCAGAGTCAGGGACAACCGACCGGCTCGAGGGGACCCACG
The DNA here is from genome assembly GCF_027887155.1 of Malaclemys terrapin pileata. NCBI lineage: Eukaryota > Metazoa > Chordata > Testudines > Emydidae > Malaclemys > Malaclemys terrapin. The sequence goes on from NC_071514.1 coordinate 49,824,083, forward strand.
GGACATGAGCTGCTATTACTGCGGCCGAAGAGGCCACGTTCGGGCCCAGTGCCCCAAGCTCAAGGACAGACTGAGCAGACCGAACCCGCACCGGGTTAACTTGGTAGAGGCCCAGACGGACGAGGGGCAGGCTTCTCACGCAAGAGGGGCTGGCAGCTTATCAACTGCTCAAGAGAGAGAAGGGCCCCAGGCCAGCTTCTCTGGGGGGCCAGATGCTCCGGATTCAAAGTTCTCCGTTTACAGGGTGGGCGCGGGGCTGTCCCTGCGGAGTGAGTGCCTTGTTCCCCTGGAGGTGGATGGGAAGAAAGTTTATGGATACTGGGACACGGGCGCAGAGGTGACACTAGCCCGGCCCGAGGTGGTGGCCCCAGATCGGGTGGTGCCCAACACCTTCCTGACCCTGACAGGGGTGGGCGGGACCCCATTCAAGGTTCCCATAGCGAGGGTACACCTGAAATGGGGGGCCAAGGAGGGCCCCAAGGATGTGGGAGTGCACCACCATTTGCCCACTGAGGTGTTGATGGGGGGGGGGGGGGACCTAGAAGACTGGCCAAGCAGCCCCCAGACCGCCTTAGTCGTGACCCGTAGCCAGAGCCGGCGAGGGGCACTATGCCCTGACCTTGGGAAGGATGTCACACCGGAGGCACCGAACCCTACCCGGGTGGGGAGGGAACACCCAAGGACAAGGCTTCCGACCCAGCCGACGAGAGGGAGCAGGTCCCCATCCCTTCCCCAGCCGCCGAGTTCCAGGCCGAGTTGCAGAAGGACCCCTCCCTGCGGAAGCTAAGGGGCCTGGCTGACCTCAGTGTGGTACAGACCATGATGAGAGGATGCAAGGAGAGGTTCCTGTGGGAGAAGGGGTTCCTGTACCGAGAGTGGGCTCCCCCAGGGGAAGTGGAGTCGTGGGGGATCAGGAGGCAGCTGGTGGTTCCCCAGAAGTTTCGCCACAAGCTACTGTACCTGGCCCATGACATCCCTCTCGCAGGGCACCAGGGGATCCAGCGCACCAGGCAGAGGCTGCTACAGAACTTTTACTGGCCCGGGGACTTCACCAACGTCCGGCAGTACTGCCGATCCTGTGACCCCTGCCAGAGGGTGGAGAAGGCCCGGGACAAGGGGAAAAACAGCGTTGAGACCTTTGCCCATCATAGAGGAGCCTTTCCAGAAGGTGGCCATGGACATAGTGGGACCTCTCAGCAAGACGACCCGGTCTGGAAAGAAATACATCCTGGTGGTGGTAGATTTCGCCACCCGCTACCTCGAGGCAGTGCCCTTATCGTCCATCGAAGCAGACACTGTGGCAGATGCACTGCTGACCATTTTCAGCCGAGTGGGGTTCCCCAAGGAAGTCTTGACGGACCAAGGGTCCAACTTCATGTCGGCCCTACTCCGGTGCTTGTGGGAGAGATGTGGGGTCCGGCACAACTGGGCCTCAGCATATCACCCCCAATCCAACGGGCTGGTGGAGAGGTTCAATGGGACGCTAAAAATGATGCTGAAAACATTTATGAATCAGCACCCGCAGGACTGGGACAAGTACTTACCTCACCTGCTGTTTGCGTACAGGGAGGTACCCCAGGAGTCTACCGGGTTTTCGCCTTTCGAACTGTTATATGGAAGGCGGGTAAGGGGGCCCTGGACCTGATGAGAGATGAATGGGAGGGGGAAGGCCACTCCTGATGGAGAGTCGGTGGTGGAGTATGTCCTGACCTTCCAGAAACGACTTGCTGAGCTCATGGGCCTGGCCAGAGCCCAGAGGAAGCAGAAGGTCTGGTATGACCGCACAGCACGGGCCCGCGCCTTCGCCACTGGGGATCAGGTGATGGTCCTCATCCCCGTGAGGAAAAACAAACTCCAGGCCGCCTGGGAAGGGCCCTTCAAGGTTGTCAAGCAACTAAACGAGGTAAACTATGTGGTGGAGCTGTCGAACCGGGCACACCACCACCGGGTGTACCATGTGAATATGATGAAGCCATATTATGACAGGGGGAATGTGGTGTTGGCTGTGCGTGGACATTGGGAGGGGCAGGGAGATGACCCTTTAGTAGATCTATTCCCTGGGACAAGAGCTGGCTTCCCCCGGAAGCAATTCCCCTCTCTGATCGGCTAACCCCTGCCCAGCAAGCTGAGATCGGAGGGGTGCTGCATCTGTACCAACAGCTGTTTTCCAACCAGCCTGGACGCACTAATCTGACTGTCCACCGGGTGCAGACAGGATCGCACCCGCCTATAAAATGCTCCCCCTTCCGAGTCACAGGGAAAACTGCTCAGGACCTGGAAAGAGAGGTCAATGACATGCTGGCTTTGGGGGTGATCCAGCCGTCTTCCAGCCCTTGGGCCTCGCCGGTGGTGCTGGTCCCCAAAAAGGACGGGTCGATCCAGTTCTGTGTGGACTATCGGAAGCTCAATGCCATCACTGTAGCCGATGCCTACCCCATGCCCAGGCCTGACGAGCTCCTAGACAAGCTGGGAGGTGCTCGGTACCTTACCACCATGGATCTTACAAAGGGCTATTGGCAAGTGCCGCTGGATGCAGATGCCAGGCTGAAATCGGCCTTTATCACCCCTCTGGGGTTCTATGAGTTCCTGACCCTGCCCTTCGGCCTCAAGGGAGCGCCGGCCACCTTCCAGCGCCTGGTGGATCAGCTACTGAGGGGGATGGAGAGTTTTGCCGTGGCGTATATCGATGACATCGGTGTCTTTAGCCAGACCTGGGAGGACCACATGTCCCAGGTTAGACAAGTGCTGGACCGACTCCAGGAGGCTGGGCTGACCGTAAAACCGGAGAAGTGCAAGGTGGGGATGGCTGAGGTATCCTACCTAGGCCACCGGGTGGGAAGCGGCTGCCTAAAGCCGGAACCAGCCAAAGTGGAGGTGATCAGAGACTGGCCCGCTCCTCAAACCAAAAAGCAGGTCCAAGCCTTTATTGGGATGGCAGGGTACTATCGAAGGTTCGTGCCCCACTTTAGCACCATAGCCGCCCCCATCACTGAGCTGTGCAAGAAGGGGAAGCCAGACAAGGTGGTCTGGACCGAGGAGTGCCAGGAGGCTCTCCGGGCGCTGAAGGAGGCTCTGGTCAGTGGCCCAGTTCTGGCAAACCCAGACTTTGACAAGCCCTTTATGGTGTTCACCGACACCTCAGACACGGGACTGAGGGCGGTGTTAATGCAGGAGGATGAAAAGGGGGAGAGACACCCCATCGTGTACCTGAGCAAGAAGTTGCTACCCCGGGAGCAGAACTACGCGGCCATCGAGAAGGAATGCCTGGCCATGGTGTGGGCCCTCAAGAAACTAGAGCCATATCTCTTTGGGCGACACTTCACTGTGCACACCGACCACTCTCCCCTGACCTGGCTGCACCAGATGAAAGGAGCCAACGCCAAGCTCCTAACATGGAGCCTGCTCCTGCAGGATTATGACATGGACGTGGTCCATGTGAAGGGACGTGACAACCTGATAGCGGACGCATTGTCCCGGAGAGGGAGCCCTGAACTTCCCCAGGTCACTGGTCAGAGTGACCCCGCTCAGTTCAGTCTTGAAGGGGGGAGAGATGTGACGGAGCAGGGAGCGGGGCAGATTTGACCTGGGAATGTTGCAGGGGGGTTGCAGTGGGGATGTGGGACTTCCCTTGAAGGAAGCTACCTGAGCTGTAACCTGAGCCAGGAACGGGGGTGGGGAGAATTAACACCTTCTGCCCGGGAGACTGAACAAAGGAGAAGAGGAGCTGGGGGGAGGGGGAAGAGAGGAGCTGCAGGAGGAGTTTTGGTTTGGTTTCAGTTTGGGCTGGGTGGTGCAACGCAGGGAACCCCAAGCTGGGGTCTAAGCTCCCTGAACCTCCCAGAGGGACCTAATTGAGGGGGGTCTGGTCGTACCTACACGCTCTGCTTGAGACTGTGTTCCTGTCCTTAAATAAACCTTCTGCTTTACTGGCTGGTTGAGAGTCACAGTGAATCTCAGGAAGAGGGGTGCAGGGCCCTGACTCCCCCACACTCTGCGACAGGGGGCTATCAAGGGTTAGGGGTCAGTCACCGACTCAGGGAAGGTTTCCGGCTCCTCTTGTTGCATCAAGGAAGGGAGGAGATAACAGCATTGGGGGGTGCAGTGAGACAGAATCAAAACTAAAACGGGGAGGGGCACAAGCACAGAGGAGGGGACATGGGCGCACGAGGGGAGGGGCTAATCAGGGCAAGGGGACCGCAGGGGGAAAGGAGCAACCAGGCAGGCGGGAAATGGGGCAGAGGAACCACGGGGCTAGCTTCAGAGACTGGGGCCGGTTAAACAAAGGCTGCAGAGGGAAAGGGCAGGGCAGGTAAACAAATTGGAGCTAGCAAGGGGCTGGGGCAAGGGAGAGGGGCAAAAGGTTGCAAGGGGCAAACGGGTAGGTAACAGGGGCAAAGCTGGGGGCTTGCTGTAGGGGGGAGGGGGTCAGTCCAAAAAAGGGGGGGCACGTGCACCCACGTGCGCTTGTAACAAAAAAGAAAGTCCTTGTAAGCTGGCTGCTGTATCAGGCCCAATGGTGGCAACAGGGCGTGGCAAGCCTTGGGGAGCAGCTGAGTCCCAGAGGCAGGAGCCCAAGGCAGATGGTGAGTAGCCAGTGTGGGTGGTGGAGGGGGCAACAATGATGGTGGGGGGGGGGGTCGGGGGGGATACAGATGGACCAGGGGGCAGGCTCCACGCCACACCCCCTGTGTCTCCACAAACACAGTCTAGATCCCTACCACAAGAGCACAGTTCAAAAGTTACTCAGTCCGGGAGGGCCCCCTCCACAGTGGTCTGTAGAATTCCTACGCGCTCCCGCACTGGCAGATGGTCCTCTTCTTCTCCTCAGGGCTCCAGCAGCTCCCCAGCAGCAAACGCAGCAGCTCCAGGCAATAGTCTGGTGGCCAGCAGGAAGGACCTTCTCAGGTGGAGGTGGTGGTGGCATCCCCAGCAGCAGGAGCAATGGTTGGGGTCTCTCCCTCCCCTCCTCTGGGGAGTGGGCCAGCAGGTCCCCCCAAGGGGCTGTAGCTGGAGCAGCAGCACCCAAGGGTGTGGGTGGGTCTAGCAGCCAGCCAGCCAGCAAGCAAGCAAGCAAGCAGGTAGCAGAGAAAGAGGAGGAGCAGCCTCCTCCCTCCAGGCCAGAGGGCTATAGGAGAGTGATCTATGATTCCTAGGTCAGACAGGGTTTCTGTTCCCTGAGTGACCAGAGCAGGGGCTGCACTAGAGTAATCAGAACCTGCGAGAACCAGTTAAGTCAGGCAGGCTAATTAGGACACCTGGAGCCCATTAAGAAGAAGCTGCTAGAATCAATTAAGGCAGGCTAATCAGGGCACCTGGGTTTTAAAAAGGAGCTCACTTCAGTTTGTGGTGTGAGTGTGAGGAGTTGGGAGCAAGAGGCGCAAGGAGCTGAGAGGGTGAGGGTGTGCTGCTGGAGGACTGAGGAGCACAAGTGTTATCAGACACGAGGAGGAAGGTCCTATGGTGAGAATAAGGAAGGTGTTTGGAGGAGGCCGTGGGGAAGTAGCCCAGGGAGTTGTAGCTGTCATGCAGCTGTTACAGGAGGCACTATAGACAGCTGCAGTCCACAGTGCCCTGGGCTGGAACCCGGAGTAGAGTGTGGGCCTGGGTTCCCCTGCAAACCTCCCAAATGACCTGGACTGTGGGTTCTTCCAGAGGGGAAGGCCTCTGGGCTGTTCCCCAACCCACATGGTGAATCTCTGAGGCAAGAAAATCTGCCAATAAATGCAGGACCCACCAAGATAGAGGAGGAACTTTGTCACAGGCCCAAGAGGACATCCTAGACATGTGACTTGAATGGCAAGAGCTGGTGGAAGTGTGCATGTGTGCGCATATGGATTCACATTTTTTTTGAGCATTCATCTCTGGTAGAGCTATTATGCAATGCCAGTTGTTTTTCACAGGACTTTTTTTAAACAATCATTTTCTTTAGAAAATTCCTGTAATGGTTTTCCAAAAACTAAAAAGTCTTTGGTCAGAAAATTGGAAATTGTTGAATAAACCAAACATTTTGCACAAAAAAATTAGGTTAGAAATTTTTCAGCTAGCTCTAATCATGGTGTAACTGCTCCAGTGACATCAATTGAGTTACACCAAGGATGGATTTGGTCCATACAATCCAACACCATTATTCCTTTGCTTGTCAGTATTTCTATTATTATCTTGGCTAGTCCCATGACTAGAGCTCCATTTACTTTTACTGCTTTTACTATCAGATACTGCCTAATGCCATCACATATTTTGATTCTGTGCCTGAGAGTTCATTTCAAGTCACTTGCTTCCGGGAAGCAAAAGTCTCCTCTCAGATCCATGCTGTCTCCAGTATGATGCTATCTCTATGATCACAGAACTCCCATAATTTAACCCTTCATTTTCTGGGTTGTCCTGATGGATAATTGAATGGGCTCTCTTCTGAGGCTACCAGGAAAGATACTGGTGACATGGGCATCTGTCTAGCCACCATGAACTGAATCAAGGCCACTGACTCAATTCAAATAGGCCAACAAACAATCAGCACAGGGGGATAATGTTTGATTTCCACTGACCTGCAGCTGCATTCAAATGGGCGACCTACAGTTGAATAGTTTTGCATCAGACCACCAACCCCCTCAGAAGTCCAGTTCCCCCAAGTCTGGCTTTTTAAAGATGTCCTTGATACGACCTCCCCTGCTGGAAGGTGAGTCTTAATGGAAACTTTCCTGCCCACCACTTCTAGCAGGCTACCCTAAGTCAAGTCAGGAGTGGCTAACACCAGTGCCAGCCATTCTTCTGCTCTTTCTGGTGCTGATGAGAACCCCTTATGATCTGTGGCCTGATAGGGATACATAAGGGTGCACTGGCCTGGGGAAGCCGAGGTGGCTCTTAGACCCTGCTGCTATATGGGGCTTGCACAATTCCATCTTTACCACCTGGAGTGGCCATGAGGCTACAGTCCTGTCTGCCTCCACTCCACGTAGAGCCCAGGAGAGGGAGGTCCCAGGGAGGGATATCCTCTTGAAGCCAGTCCATCCTTAGCACAAGACTTTGGTGGACCACTCACTCCTTTCCACGTTCAGTACACCAAACCATAACCCAGTCAATATGTGACCATCCACAAAAAAGGTGAATCAAACTCCCCCCATTGCCTCCTCCTAGCTGTGGCCCTGTTCCCCTGAGCACTGCCCTCCCAGCTCCCCAACAGCTGAATGTAAAATTAGACCCCTCCAGAGAGGCAGCATCAACCACATGAACCCTGGCCAGTTTTATTTTGATTATACTTTTGTTTCCTCTCTCCTGGGAGCCCCTGACATGGCTTTTACCTCTCAGTGCTTCACTCTGATTTTCCTCCAGCTTCCCTTGCTCTCTCCCCTCCCATCCGCTATGCATGGGTTAGCCCTGACCTCTGCTGAACCTTACTGCCTGCAAAAGTGTCAACTGCTTTCACTTTCTGAGTTATTTCCAGCCCAACACTGAGCCTGGAATTAAAAACACCCACATCATTTTTTCCAGCTCCCCGCTCTTGGAGAAGGCAGCAAGACTCATGGATTACTCAGCTGCTGGTTAGAATCCTCTCTCATTTCTCCAGGATCAACTCTGTCCCAGTTGGCATGGAGCATGCCGTCTATAACAGAACTCCCCTTCCCCTTGTCTTTCCACTGGGGCAGGTGGACAGAATGCGCCACCTCCCGGCCCTGCTCACACATTCCTGGTGACGGCCACACGCAGTACTGCTTGTGTGAGTAACAGGTCACATGCCAGTGTGACCAGACATTCCCTTGCTTCAAAGAAGTTTAAGGCAGTCTGAGCTGTTGCCATGTGTTTCTGGATGACAAGGGCATCTGTGGCATCTGCTGCAGCACCATCCTCATGGTGCTCGAGTGCTGAACATGCTCCAAGGGGCGTGCGTGTGTGCGCGTGCGTGTGTGCGCGCTCGCATGCACAAGATTAGTAGGTGACGAGGGAAGGGAAACTGACTGACTCACTGGTGGAGATAGTGACTTTGTGTGCGTGCATGCATGTGTGCATGCATGTGTGCATATGCCTGTGTGTATGCATGTGTGTGCACATGCAAGGAGGACAGGGTGTGGGTGGGAGTGATTTGTGTGGAGGGATCTGTATGTGTGTGTGATCAGTAGGTGAGGGTGGGAGGGAAAAATGACTGACAGTGTGGTGGGGATAATGATTCTGTGTGTGTGCACGTGCACACGCACATGCATTCATGTGTGATGTCAGAGCAACTAAGTACAGCAGACGGGTGGGTGAGAGAGTGTAGTATGTAATGGTGTTAGTGCTAGGGAAAAGTAAGTGTGCACATGGGAGGTAGGGGGGTGACTACATGTATGGGTGTGGGCTTGTTTATACTTGGGGAAAAAAAGGCAAACCTGTAAACTGTGACAGTGAGCGTGTTTTAAAACCCTAGTGTGGACTGGGCAAGTTTTTGCTTCAACAGGAGTTAGCTGGTAGACCATAGTGTGTGTAGCTGGCTATCTGGGGTGTGGTAGAGGGTGACTATGTGTGGGGGTGGGGTGGGGTGGAGTGTAACAAGGAAGCCTGCCCCTTTAAAGGCTAGGAAGCCTGGGGCCAGTCAACCCTGCTGAGTTGGCCCAGCCTGCTACACCTGGATGGGGTATTGGACTGAAGAGGGGGGGGAAAGCTTTGCTATTGAGGCTAGTGGGAGAGGAGAGCTGAGAGTCTGCTCCTATGTGGTGCAAGAAGATCCTAGGGACTGTCTGAAGGGTGTGGCCTACCAGAGGCCCTGAGTAGGGAGGTGGCCTGGCCTGGCCGGTTGTGGGGGATGGGAACTCTGACACTGATGGCTAGGCAGGAACACAAGCTGGGCCAAAGAGTCTCTTGCTTTGTGGTTGGTGTTTTTGGGTTAAGGGGTTCTGTTCCGAGAAGGGGTGAGAATATAAATGTGAGCTGGCCTGAGGCCAATGTCACCACCACAGACCATGGGAGCCTGAGGAGGAGGAGCGAGGTGGAGAGGCTTCAACGCCAGGTCTCCCCATGAGGAGTGGCTCTAGGAGGGTGTGTCCCGTACAGGGAAAGTGATGGTATATACTGCATGGGCATACAGTGGGGAGGGGACCTCGGCACAGTGGGGTAAAAGGGCAAAGGACAATGTGAGCGTATTGCCTGTGTGAATCACGGGCCCTAGCAGAATAGTTGTCTACCTCTCGATGGGCGGGAAAGGAAGAGTCAACCGCTTCCAACATGACCATAGGCGTTGGGGAGAGGAATTGCTCTCTAGTGGGCAGAACTCCCCCCAGCATTGGACTCAAGAATGCGTGCTTCCCCCTCAGCTAGTAGTGGCTTGAACATTCCTTGAAAGCGCTGAATAATTCATGGGAAAACTAGCACATAAAGAAACCATGGGGGGGAAGGGGAGCGGTTAATGCACCTGTGTCAAAGGCTGAAGGGCTGTGATGTAAACTCCTTCCATGCTGAAAGGCAGAGCAAGGCATACTCCCCACCAGCAGTAGACCCCTATAACCATAGCAGGACAAGACAGAGGGTGTGTCGTGCTGTACATGGGTCTCCTATTCACCAGAGTGAATGTTCTGTAGAAACTGCTTCTTAAGTAACACACACATTCTGGCTGCAGGAGAGAGGTTAGTTTAACAACCACCAAAAATAAAATAAAAACAAGAATGCCACTTGCTAAAGCGTTGCAGATGTTTGGACGTTGGCAGGGTTCTGGGTGGGGCTGCTGATACACAAAATACTTCAGAACGTGCTGAATAGTGGAAAGTATCAAGAGAAAAACCTGCCGTTATAAAACACCGAGGAGCAATCAGGCTTGTGTATGGCAACGCAAAACTGCAGATACCTAGTTAGAACCTCTTTTGTATCATCATTGAGAATATCCCACCTGCCTTTAAAATTCAGAACTGCAGTTGCTAAAAAACAGAGGGAGGGAAAAGAAAAGGAGAGATTAAAAAATTGGCCATAGTCTCAGCTATGTCACATAGCCCATTTTCATTGGTGACCCCCCCCATTACTGACCATCAGAACCCAGAAGTGAGGCCTGTATATGCCATGGGCTATTAAATGATTCCTTCTGGTTACAGACCTACTTGAGGATGGTCTGGGGGAAGGTGGCATGTCCTCTGGAGCTGGGAGGGAAATGGCTTTCCTGTCCCATGAGAGTTTTTGAGATTTCAAAATATTTTCCTGTCCCAAATTAGGACAAAATATGTGAAAATCTTTAAAATGGACATGAACCAATAATCCAAAAAAAGTCAGATGGGTCAATTAAAATGTTTCTTTTCAATAATTTTGAAATGTTTCATTTTCATTTTGATCTTTTAAAAAAAATAGTCTAAATTAACTAAAATTTCAAGATAAGTTGTTTCAAACTGAAACTTTTTGTTTAAAAATTGTTGAAATGGGACATGTTGACGATATTGAAATGTTTTTCCCAAAGATTTTCAAACTGGGAGATTTGCTGAAAATGACCCTTTCCTGCCAACACTTTGAATCAGCATTTTCTGACGAAAAAACATTTTGCTGGTCAATTCCTGACCAGCTCTGATGTCCACTGCCCTGATCATGGTGATTCTGTGGATAAACTTTTAAGGTTAATTCCCCACTCTGGCACTTTGAGTGCAGAAGGTGGGGGCCCGCAAGGATTCTAAAAATTAATACTGACCACTCCAGGCTTGTATTAAACTCCCAAGGTTCTTTTGGGAGCCTTTTACCTATGCATAGCAGTAAGACTTTTTGACCCTTTACAGGTAGAGCAATTAGAGAACAGCTACTAAGAGGGATTTTATAGCTACTGGCTGGCTGGGTGTCCGTAAAAGGGAGCTATCCCCCCGCCTCTTCATTTATCACATGCCCCCCAAATCACAGATGTTGCTGGCCAGCCTGGTTCAGGTCAGGTCCACACCGGCTGGGATTTCTTCCTGGAGGTTTAGGAAAACAGAGTTAATACAGTACATGCACCTTTAATTTTACTACTAATTACATGAAGAACTAAACAGTATTTTTTACATTTTAAGGACTACCATGACTTAGAATACAGGGACATTTTTACCTGGCTGATTCTGGGAAACCTTCCCGGAAGAGTGCATCAACCACTTTGTTAGAGGCTTCTGAAATGTGTTGTATTTCAAAATCAAAGTCTTGAAGAGCTAAACTCCGAAGAAGTTTTTTGTCAGTCTCTTTGGCTGTGTGAAGCCACTTCAGTGCAGCATGGTCAGTCTGCAGGTGGAAATGCCGTCCCCAAATGTATGGGCATAGCTTCTCCAGAGCATACACAATGGTGTAAAATTTTTTTCTGAGACTGACCGGTGGCTTTCCCTCTCAGAATGTTTTTTGCTGAGAAACACGACAGGATGGAATTGTTGATCTGGTCCTTCCTGCATTAAAACTGCTCCTACACCACGCTTGGACGCATCTGTGGTTACGACAAAAGGTTGGTCCAAGTCCGGGGCCTTTACTGTAAGGGCCGTCTTAGCTGGTTAAAGGCTTTCTGACACTTCAGTCCGCTGAACTACATTTGGCTGTTTTTTCCTGGTTAGGTCAGTCAGTGGGGTGGCAATTTGGCTGTAGTGTGGTACAAATGGTCTGTAATACCTGGCCAAGCCAAAGAAGGATTGCACCTGCTTCTTTGACTTAGGGACTGGCCAATTTTGGATAACATTTACTTTAATCTGTAGGGGATTGATAGTTCCTTGAACCACCTGGTGTCTAAGATACGTTACCCTGTTTAGGCCTATTTGACATTTTTTGGCCTTAACGGTTAATTCTGCCTCCCTTATGTGCTGGAAGAGAGCTTGGAGGTGTTCCAGGTGTTCTGCCCATGAATCTGAGAATATGGCCACATTGTCAAGGTAGGTGACTGCAAATTCCCCGATCCAGCCAGAAGGTTATCTACCAGTCTCTGGAAGGTGGCGGGTGCATTTTGCAGCCCAAAGGGGAGCACATTAAATTCATACAGCCATACATGGGTGATGAAGGCTGACCTTTCCTCAGCTGGGTCATCTAGCAGCACTTGCCAGTACCCCTTACTTAAGTCTAAGGTGGAAATAAATTGGGCACATCCCAGTTTCTTCAATAGCTCATCTATGCGTGGCATTGGATAGTTCTCTGGGTGAGTTACAGCATTTAGCTTATGGTAGTCCACACAAAAGCGGATTTCCCCATATGGTTTGGGAACCAGAACCACTGGAGAGACCCATGCACTCTCAGAGGGGCGGAGTACATCCATTTGTAACATGTCCTTGATCTCCCTTTCTATCAAGGTTTTGGCTTGAGGAGCCATCCGATAGGGTTGGGCTCTAATTGGGCAAGCATCATCTGTGTCAATTGAGTGGTACGCTTGTTCTGTCCGTCCTGGGGTGGCTGAAAACATTGGCGCAAAGCTGGTGCACAGCTCCTGGATTTGCTGTTGCTGTTTATGCTCAAGTGTTATGGAAAAGCTTACCTCTTCTATGCCATCATTGCTTTCCCCTTCATAGTAGACTCCTTCAGGACACTCTGAGTCATCTTTCTCCTGGGCTGTAAACTGGAGAACGTTGATTTCTTGGGAATAAAAGGGCTTTAGAGAATTAACATGGTATGCTTTAGGGTAGGGTCTGGGAATGCTATGAGGTAATTGACTGCTCCCAGGTGCTCTAGGACCATAAATGGCCCCTCCCACGACTCTTCCATCTTATTGGCATGTAGCGCTTTCAGGACCATGACTTGGTCACCTACTCTGAAGGAACACTCTTTGGCATGCTTACCATACCAGGCCTTTTGCTCTTGATGAGCATCCTGTAGGTTTTCTTGAGCAAGGGCTAGTGAGTTTTTGAGTGTTTTGCAGGTTGGTTACAATGTTCAAAATGTTAGCTCTTGGAGGAGATGTAACCCCCTCCCATTGCTGCTTCACCAACTGTAATGGCCCCTTAACTTTGTAGCCATACATGAGTTCAAAGGGTGAAAACCCCAAACTGGGATGTGGTACAGCCCTGTAGGCAAAGAGCAACTGCTGCAACACTAGGTCCCAGTCATTGGAGTGCTCGTTCACAAAATTACGTATAATGGCCCCCAAAGTTCCATTAGACTTCTCCACTAGGCCATTTGTTTGATGATGGTAAGGGGTGGCAACCAAGTGGTTCACCCCATGAGCTTCCCAAAGATGTTTCATGGGCCCTGCCAGGAAGTCAGTTCCCGTATCTATAAAGATGTCAGAGAGCCAACCTACCCTGGCAAAAATGTCTGCCAATGCCTGGCTTACACTTTTAGCCCTGGTGTTACTTAAAGCTACTGCTTCCGGCCATTGTGTGGCAAAATCCATGAAGGTCAGTATGTACGGCTTTCCTCTGGGTGTCTTCTTAGGGAAAGGACCCAGAATATCCACAGTTACATGTGGAAATGGAATCTTAATTATGGGGAGTGCCTGGAGAGGGGTCTTGATCTGGTCTTGGGGCTTTCCACCATTTGGCACACCTCACAAGACCGGGCACAGGTAGAAACATCCTTGCCCATTCCCTCCCAATGGAATGACTTTCCCAAACGGTCTTTGGTCCTATTCACCCCAGCATGGCCACTAGGGTGATCGTGGGCTAAGCTCAAGAGCTTTTCCCTATACTTAGTTGGAACTACCAACTGTCTCTGAGGATGCCAGTCCTCTTTGTGCCCACAAGTAAGGGTCTCCTTGTATAAGAGTCCTCCTCCTCCAACAAACCTGGACCTATTAGAAGAGCTGAGAGGTGGTGGATCATTCCCTGCTGCCATCCAAGCTCCCTTGAGCCTTTCATCCACTTTCTGCTCTGCCGGCAACTGCTCCCTTGATGCTGGAGACATTAGTTTCTTGCTGGGTTGTGGACTTGGGCTTCGTCCCACCGGAAGTGATGCAGGTGATGGGAGTGTCTCCGTCATTTGTGATTTGCTCTCTGCTGGTGCACTAGGTTATATTTCAGGCTCCAGTTGAGCTTCTCGTACCAGGTTAGCTCCAGGTGCAGGCTCTGTGGTGCCCTTTGGTGCTGGCTCCCCTGACTCTGGTGGGGTTGCAAGCATGGGTTCTGGTGCTGACTGCTTTGACAGTTCCAATCCTTGGGCTGGTTCTGGCTGGGTCCCAGGAACTGGATCTACTACTGTTGCCATAGGCTCTGGTCTGGGGTCTGGTTCCACCACCTCTGGCTGGGTCCCCAGGCCTGTGGTATCAGGGAACACAGACTGGGTCCTTGTAGGAGGCTCAGGAATGGAGTTAGGTGTGGAGGCTTGTTTAGCCTGGCTGCGGATGACCATCCCCACCCTTTTTGTTAGCTAAGTCTTCTCTCAGCAGCATGGGAATGGGATAATCGTCATAGACTGCAAAAGTCCATATTCCTGACCAGCCCTTGTACTGGACAGGCAACTTGGCTGTAGGTAAGTTAAAAGGGTTGGCCTTAAAGGGCTATACTGTCAGTTGGGCCTCTGGGTCGATGAATTTGCGGTCCACCAGGGATTGGTGGAAGCTGACACCTGTGCTCCAGTGTCTCTCCATGCAGTAATCTTCCTCCCGTCCACACTCACAGTTTCCCTTCGCTCTGGGGGTATTTGTGAGGCATCTGGGCCTGAAGGCTCTCGGTGGGATCCCAGGGTGAAGAATTACAGTTGGTTGGTGCTCTTGGGGCTGTTGGCCTTCACATGCCCCAGCTCATTCTATTTAAAGCATCTCCCAGATGACTGTGGGCTGGGGCGAGGTGGGTTCTTGGAGAGTAGGGTGGTGGGACGAGAGGGCATCTGGGGTCTCCCTGGCTGTGTGGAGGGCTCCTCTTTGCGAGGTGGGGCCTTGGGCTGACTCCGATGGTGGAGTGTCATCTCCGGTTGCCCCTTCTGGTATCCCCACCAACTGCTACTAGCTTTCTTCTTCTCCACCACTTCCACCCATTTGGCTCCGATCTCTCCTGCCTCGATGACCGTTTTGGGCTTCCCATCTAGGATGTACTTGTCTATTTCCTCAGGAACACCCTCTGAGAACTGCTCCATTTGTATTAGGAGAGACAGATCTTCTAGAGATTTAACATTTAACATTCACCAAGGGCAAGTCATGCCTGACTAACCTAATTGCTTTCTATGACAAGATAACTGGCTCTGTGGATGAGAGGAAAGCAGTGGATGTGTTATTCCTTGACTTTAGCAAAGCTTTTGATACTGTGTCCCACAGTATTCTTGCCAGCAAGTTAGAGAAGTATGGGCTGGATGAATGGACTATAAGGTGGATAGAAAGCTGGCTAGATTGTCGGGCTCAGTGGGTAATGATCAATGGCTCCATGTCTAGATGGCAGTCGATATCAAACGGAGTGCCCCAAGAGTCGGTCCTGGGGCTGGTTTGGTTCAATATCTTCATTAATGATCTGGAGGATGGCGTGGACTGCACTCTCAGCAAGTTTGCAGAGGGCACTAAACTGGGAGGAGTGGTAGATACGCTGGAGGGTAGGGATAGGATACAGAGGGACCTAGACAAATTAGAGGATTGGGCCAAAAGAAACCTGATGAGGTTCAACAAGGACAAGTGCAGAGTCCTGCACTTAGGACGGAAGAATCCCATGCCCTGCTACAGACTAGGGACCAAATTGCTAGGCAGCAGTTCTGCAGAAAAGTACCTAGGGGTTACAGAGGACAAGAAGCTGGATATGAGTCAACAGTGTGCTCTTGTTGCCAAGAAGGCTAATGGCATTTTGGGTTGTATAAGTAGGGTCATTGCCAGCAGATTGAGGGACGTGATCATTCCCCTCTATTCGACATTGGTGAGGCCTCATCTTGAATACTGTGTCCAGTTTTGGGCCCCACACTACAAGAAGGATGTTGAAAAATTGGAAAGAGTCCAGCAGAGGGCAACAAAAATGATTAGGAGGCTGGAGCACATGACTTATGAGGAGAGGCTGAGGGAACTGGGATTGTTTAGTCTGCAGAAGAGAAGAATGAGGGGGGATTTGATGGCTGCTTTCAACTACCTGAAAGGGGATTCCAAAGGGGATGGATCTAGACTGTTCTCAGTGGTAGCAGATGACGGAACAAGGAATAATGGTCTCAAGTTGCAGTGGGGGAGGTTTAGGTTGGATCCTTGAGGGGACCATTTAGGGATCTGGGGCAAAAATCTGGCTGGGGATTGGTCCTGCTTTGAGCAGGGGGTTGGACTAGATGACCTCTTGAAGTCCCTTCCAACTCTGATATTCTATGATTCTATGATTTGCTCCTGATATCCAGGCATCCCAATTTTTTACAATGTGATAGGCGTGCCGGGAAAATGCCATGTCTGGTTTCCACCTTAGGGCTCTGAGCCACTGACGGGCATGCTCGGGGGTTAGGCCCATCCTAATTCTAGCCTTTTGTTTAAAAAGTTTGTATTTGTTCATGTGTTCTTTAGGCATTTCAGCTGCCACCTCTGCTAAGGGTCCACTGAATTGTGGCCACAGCCCCACCATATACTGGTCTGTAGGGGTGTTGTACCCAAGGCGGGCCCTTTCAAAATTTTCTAAGAAGGCCTCTGTATCATCGCCTACCTTGTATGTGGGCAATTTCTTGGAATGAGGAGCGGTACCTGGAGGAGGACTGTTAATGCTACCTGGCTGACCCAGCTTAGCCCTTTCCACCTCTAAGTGCTTCAGCTCAATTTCTGCCTCCAAGCGCTTCGCGCCTCTCCTCTCCTCCACCTCCAAGTGCTTTGCCTCTGCTTCCGCCTCCAAGCGCTTCATCTCTAGAAATACATTCCTGCCTTCTGCAGTTAGAACTCAGTCTGGGTTAAGGGCATCCCTCCATCTTGGCACCTGGATCTCGGGTTGGGGAGGGCTGACCCTTCCCTCCAGGGAAACCTCCAGTCCCCCATCCCATCCCTACATTTCTGTCATGGAGCTGGATGTCTGGGCTTGATCTGGGTCTGTCTTCTCCATGGTGTGCTGCTTTGGAAAGACTGGTTGCTCTAGGGTTTCAGTGCCCGACCGCAACCTCATGCACTACTCTAGCCTAACTATTTCATTGCCACAAAGCTAGAAAAGGAAAAAAAAAAAGTAAACTGCTTGTTGGACTCCCTGGCTTTGCAGATTGAACCCTTTGTGTGCCTGTTCCCCCTCAGGCAGCAAAGAAAAGAAAAGAGAGAAAAAAAAATCCCTGGCTTGGTTGCCAAAAGGAAAAATGTGTCCTTCTCAAATCCTGAGGTCTGTGCCTCTGGTTCAAAATGATCCCACTGTTGCCACCATGTCAAGGCTAATTCCCCACTCTGGCACTTTGAGTGCAGAAGGTGGGGGCCCGCAAGGATTCTAAAAATTAATACTGGCCACACCAGGCTTGTATTAAACTCCCAAGGTTACAGTTTTTCTCTGACCTTGGATGGGTAGATGCTGCCACCACCCAAGTGCAGGACCAAGTGCACTTGGGAATTCCTTCCTGTGGGGTACCCTCAAGCCCTTTCACCCCCCTCCCCTCTGAGGAAGAGCTGAGAAAGAGAGAGAGGAAAAAAAAAGAAATCAGCTGTTGCCACCAGCTAATTAAACAACATATGCACAAACCTCTTAAGACACAAAAATCCAATTCTGTTCTTAAAAAAGGTAAATTTTATTAATAAAAAAAGAAAGAAAATACATCTGGGATCTTAGACATTTGCTAGATTTAAAAAACAACAACTACAAGGATTAAGCATCAAGAATAGCTTTATTGAGGTCCATCTTAAAGGTTGCAAGCAAAACAAAAAGCACCTGGGGTTAGCACAGAGGGGGCTGGAGCACATGACTTATGAGGAGAGGCTGAGGGAACTGGGATTGTTTAATCTGCAGAAGAGAAGAATGAGGGGGGGACTTGATAGCTGCTTTCAACTACCTGAAAGGAGGTTCTGAAGTGGATGGATCTAGACTGTTCTCAGTGGTACCAGATGACAGAACAAAGAATAATGGTCTCAAGTTGCAGTGGGGGAGGTTTAGGTTGGATATTAGGAAAAACTTTTTCACTAGGAGGGTGGTGAAGCACTGGAATGGGTTATCTAGGGAGGTGGTGGAATCTCTTTCCTTAGAGGTTTTTAAGGTCAGGCTTGACAAAGATCTGGCTGGGATGATTTAGTTGGGAATTGGTCCTGCTTTGAGCAGGAGGTTGGACTAGATGACCTCTTGAGGTCCTTTCCAACCCTGATATTCTATAATTCTGTTCTAATCCACAAGCCATAACGAAATAAAAGGAATAAACCTAATCGCATCTTTCTAGACATTTCCTGATCTACCTACATATCTGGGGGGTTTAAATTAGTAGCTTCTAGCTATGATACTGATAATTTTTTCATACCTGGCCCAGGCTCTTACAGCATAGCTCTATCCTGTCCACCTCTCCCTGGAGAACAACAAACAGACAAAAGGGGAGTCTTGTTTCCATTTTTAAAAGTTTTAGCCTTCCCATTGGCTCTTTTGGGCAGGTGCCCACTCACTTCCTTTTACCTATGCATAGCAGTGAGACTTATTAACTCTTTACAGGTAAAGCAAGTAGAGAACAACTACCAAGAGGGATTCTATAGCTACTGGCTGGCTGGGTGTCCAAAAATGGGACCCACCCCCTTCAGTTATCACATAGCCATTCAGGGCTGTCAGTTTGGATCCATAGTCACCACTGTGGACTCTGACTCCAGCAATCTGAATTTGAATCTCAGGATTTGCCTGTGTCCATTTTCCCCATCTGGACTCATCCTCAATCTCATAGTCCTGGCTGAATGGTTAAAGTGATGGACAAGAAATCCAGCAAACCAAGGCTCTCTGCTTGGTGTCCCACCCTGCTTCCCTCATTTTGACTCTGTGACCTTCATTCCCATACCTGTTTGTTCATTTTTTGTCCCCCATACACAGGTCTTGAGCCCTGTTGCCCTTCTGTGATCTGAGGTGGCGGCCATCCATTACTTTTGTGGGCTCCAGGCATTTAAGTTGGCCAGCTCCTTGCACTCAATAAAATTCACTCAGACACTGAAGAAAATTTTTAAAACAGAAAAAGATCATCAGTGGGTGGTGAGGGATGGGGGAACAACAGCTCCATTCTCCAAATCCACATCTCAGGGAAGGGAGAGGCCCTGTCTTGGCATGTAGCACACAAGAGGTGGGGTGGGGGAAGGCTGTGAGGCCTCGGTGTCCGGAGTGTACACCGGTGCCTCTCTCCTCCCCACAAAAAGGCTTTTGCCATGTGTCAGTGTATAAATACACACACATTCAATGCACATCTATATCTGCAGTAGAAACCATAAGACCTATACTCCAGTTAATGGGTTTAATGTACTTAACCCTGCAACTGTCAGGAAATTTGGAGTGCAGGTAGGGCTCTGACAATGCAGCATGAGGTTACCTTCTGTTGGTGGAACTCTGGGACGTGTAATATTCTTGCTATTATGCAGAGGAAAGACTCCTTGATGATGGTCCAAGGATAGCACTGGTGTCTGAAAGGCTGCATGGCCTGGTAGCTAGTGTGTTGAACTCTGACTCAGAAGACCGGCGTGCTATCCTTGCTCTCCCATTGACCTGTTGTCTAACCTTGGGCACATCTGTTCCATTTGTCTGTTTAGGTTGTTAGCTGCTCAGGACATCTCTTATGTTTCTGTACAGCACCTAGCAAAATGGGGCCTTTGTTGGTGTTGTGGCCTCTAGGAGTTACCTTAATGCAAACAGTCTTAATAATGCTGGCACTTATAGAGCATCTTTTGTCTGTAGATTTCTGTTCAAACGGCAACAGATCTGGAGCCTGCACTCAGTTGATCTCTTTCAGATACATTGTTGAAAGCAGCTGGGCTCCCTTTCATTTGAAATATCTCCTGGCAGTTTCAAATAAGACTAATTCTTCTCTCTCGGTGATGTTGCCTTCACCCAGAGCTCTCCAGATCCTCTGCCTGGTTATAATCCCAATGAGTAAGTGGTCATCACGGTTGACCTGTTGGTCTCTCTCTGCCAATGGCGCGATCTGCAACTCTCCATCAGCCAGTTTTGACCCCTTTTAGTTTCCAGTGATTTCACAGACGTATTCATTTCTTTGTTCAGAAGGGACATGCAAGGATCCTCCCTAGCTTGTAATTTGTTATGGGCTATAAACAGTGGAAGGACAGCAGATGGGTCTTAGTCATAGGGATCTGGAATGGCTTCCTAAGGTGTGTGTATGTGTCTCTTTCATTATAGCATGAGAGGAAGTGGCCAGTGAGATGGCTGTATTGAAGAAGCACCCCCTCGTGTGCTAGTTCAAGGCATCCCCAGAGGACCTTAATGTGTGTCATGACTTTTTTTCTATATTGTGCACTGCAACAGGCAAATAGGGCGGGATCTTCAGCTGGATCTTTGATGTCTTTCCACTGCCCTCAAAAAAGTTTCATTAAAATTTTGCAGCTGTATATGTCCCAACAATTCTTTTCCCTGCTGCTATGCAGAGCTGCAAACTTTGAGGCACACAGTATGCACATGAACAGGGCTGGCCCACAACATTTTGGCACCTGAGGCGGGGAGCTCAAATGATGCCCCCATGCCCCATCGCTTGGGCCAAAACTTTGAAAGGTCTCAATTCTGCCTTCTTCCAGTTCTTCTCCTCTCATGGTACTGCTCTGCTACCTACCCCAATAAAAAAGAACAACTTAAAATGCCTTATTCAAAAATTAAGTAACACTTAACTTTCAAATGCCTGAACGGCAAGTGTAACTTTTCTTGTCTGCATAGTAAACACTAGCATTTTTATCTGTTTGAATAATCAAAGTAGTGCTTTCCTTGCCTTCTTGGTTGCAAAGATTTGAACTGCTTCCTGAAGGTCCACAGTCTGGGCCAGCTCATGCTCTTTTGAGATGGTTGCAAGGCCGACCAGCTTCTCCTGTGTCCATTATGGAGCGTAGATGTGTTTTTATTAACTTCAGCTTGGAGAAGCTGCATTCTCCACTGGCAACTGTTACAGGAAGTGTTAGAAGTATGTGCAGAGCAACAAAAACATTTGGAAAGAGGGTGGTCATCTTATTTGTGCACATATATTCCAGAACAGCCTTTGGAGTTGATCCTGCTGAAATGGATCTTGAAAGGGCTTTCAGTTCATCACCAAAATCACTCGCATCAATATCGCGCATGTCATCATGTGTCGTCATGTGTCTCTAGTGCCCTGCATTGCTGGTGTAGGTCTTCTTCAGGTATAGTGAGGAATTTTGGAATATCATACAACATCCCAAATATACTGTTGTGTTCCTTGAGCTGCGTGAAACATTCTTCAACTGACTGTATTGCACAATTTAGCACCTGGTTAAAGAATTCAACTTTGAATTGTTGTTTGGAGTCTCTTATGGGATTATCCCGTGCCTCATAATCAAAATGTCTTCTTCTTCGGTGAGTCTTGTATTTTTGAATGGGTGGGAAAACAGCTTCAGTGTGAAGTTCCTCTGCCAACTTCTGTGCACTCTTCAGAACATTTTGAAATCTCTCCTCTGACTGGTAAGATTGTAAGTATGACTTTGTTTTGTCCAGTTGTTCCATTGCTCCAGATATATCAAGGTCAACACCTTGGAGTCTCTTGCTTACAACATTTATTTCAAACAGTATGTCATGCCACAACACTAAGCCATACAGAAATTTGAAGTTATGTATGTTTCTGGTGATTCCATTTCCCTCTGCCACTGTTCTCCCACGAACAGTTCCTGTCATAGCATTATCCTTCATAATGGCAACTATGGCATCTATCTTCCCAATTTGGTGTTTGATAGGCTTTATCACCTCCACTCGAATTTCCCATCGTGTGACACTCAGTGGTTTCAGTGTCAGAGAGGATGTTCCCAGATTTGCTTCAAAATTTGTCATTGATGCAGAGAAAAATACATAGATGCTTTGAATTACATTTAAAAATTCAGCAGCCTCACTAGAAGCTGATGCTGCATCACTGACCACCAAGTTCAATGAATGAGAACTGCATGGGACAAAAAAAGCTCGAGGGTTTAACTCTCGGATCCGTGTCTGCACTCCTCTGTTCTTTCCTCTCATGTTGGCACCATTATCGTAGCCCTGACCTCTCATGTGAGCTATCGCAATTCTCGTACCTTCCAGCTTTTTAAGAAGCACATACCAGCTCCTGTAGTATCATCAATGTCAATAAATTCTAGAAAATGCTCTCTGACAGTCACCATTGCAGGGACATTTTCACTAGGTTCTGTTGTTGTTGCAAAACGCACCATTAAAGTCATTTGTTCCATATGGCTGATGTCAGGTGTGCAGTCCAGAATAACAGAGTAATATCTTGCTGACTTCAGAGCTGCCACAATCTTCTGTTTCATTTTCGTTGTCAGTAACTGTATGATCTCATTTTGAATTGTTTTTCCAAGGTAGTGGGGTGTGCACATATCTTGGGTGGTGACTCTTCTTAGATGCTCCTGGAGTACAGCATCAAACTCAGCCATCAGCTCCACAATTATAAGGAAGTTTCCATTGTTTGGCACATACAGCTGATCTGAAGTGCCGTGCAGTGCTAGGTTTTAGGTAGCAAGCATTCTCACAAAGGCAATGAACCTTTTCAGAACATTTTGCCAGTAAAGAGACTCTGATGTAATCTTCTCTTGATGTTGATCATCTATGGTGGCCTTTAACCTTAGTCTCATCTCAAGCTCTTTCTGCCTATGGAATGCTCTCTGGTGATTTGCTGCCTTCTCATGGCATGCCAGATTTCTAGCCAGATTTTTCCAGTCCTTTGTTCCTGTAGAATCCAATGTGGCTGGAACAATAGACTGGAAGAGTTTGTAACAAAAACAGTATGAAGCATTCTAGGTTTTGGAGTACATAAGCCATGGCCTCTCCACTTTGTCACCATTGGGGATTTCAAACCAGTAATGTGTTGGATGGAAACTTCTATTTTCATTGTCTTTGAGGAACATGAAGTTTTTCACTTGCTGTAGCGCATGCAGTACAAGGAAGTCCCGCAGGCTACTGCTCAAGTGGGTCCACAGTCCTGGATCATCTAGATTTAAAGAACTAAACTCAACAGCAGCTGTTTCTTGCCCCTCCACCACACTCTTCTCTGATCTACACTTTTCTTCAGGAATGTGCATGGTTACATCCATTTGAGATGGAGATATGGATTCTGCAGTAGCTGCCAGATCACCTGCACTTTGACTAACTGGAAGATCAGGCATCTCCCCTCCACTCACATCCTCACTGGGGCTGGAAGGCTCACCATGAACATTTGTGTCTGTGTATCTCAGGAGAGCTCCTTCCTGCTTAGATACAAAAGCTTCTTTTGCTTTCTTTCTTTTTCTGAATGCTGCCCCAGAGGGGCGTTTTCTTCTTTCACTCATGACTGCTGTTCTGTGCCAGCTATGGTGGCTCTCAACACTCAGTTGAAGGGGACAAATAAGCAGGCTGGTAGCAGGGCCTGAGTGAGGGAAGATATCAGCATCTTAAGGGCCTAACTGGCTCCTACTGCTTCATAAGAATGGCCGTACTAGGTCAGACCAAAGTTCCATCTAGCCCTGTATCCTGTCCGACAGTGGCCAATGCTAGGTGCCCCAGAGGGAGTGAACCCAACAAGCAATGATCAAGTAATCTCTCTCCTGCCATCTATCTCCACCCTCTGACAAACAGAGGCTAGGGACGCCCTTCCTTACCCATCCTGGCTAATATCCATTAACTGACTTAACCTCCATGAATTTATCCAGTTCTCTTTTTAAATGCTGTTATAGTCCTAGCCTTCACAACTTCCTCAGGCAAGGAGTTCCACAAATTGACTGTGCACTGAGTGAAGAAGAAATTCCTTTTATTTGTTTTAAACCCGCTGCCCATTAATTTCATTTGGTGGCCCCTAGTTCTTGTATTATGGGAACAAGAAAATAACTTTTCCTTATTTACTTTCTCTACATCACTCATGATTTTATATACCTCTATCATATCTCCCCTTAGACTCCTCTTTTCCAAGCTGAAAAGTCCTAGCCTCTTTAGTCTCTCCTCATATGGGACCCGTTCCAAACCCCTAATCATTTTAGTTGCCCTTCTCTGAACCTTTTCTAATACCAGTATATCTTTTTTGAGATGAGACCACCACATCTGTATGCAGTATTCAAGATGTGGGTGTACCATGGATTTATATAAGGGCAATGAGATATTCTCCGTCTTATTCTCTATCCCTTTTTAATGATTCCTAACATCCTGTTTGCTTTTTTGACCGCTGCTGCACACTGCATGGACTTCTTCAGAGAACTATACACGATGACTCCAAGATCTCTTTCCTGATTAGTTGTAGCTAAATTAGCCCCCATCATATTGTATGTATAGTTGGGGTTATTTCTTCCAATGAGCATTACACACTAAATTCCATTTGCCATTTTGTTGTCCAATCACTTAGTTTTGTGAGATCTTTTTGGAGTTCTTCACAGTCTGCTTTGGTCTTAACTATCTTGAGCAGTTTAGTATCATCTGCAAACTTTGCCACCTCACTGTTTACCCCTTTCTCCAGATCATTTATGAATAAGTTGAATAGGATTGGTCCTAGGACTGACCCTTGGGGGACACCACTTGTTACCCTTCTCCAGTCTGAGAATTTACCATTTATTCCTACCCTTTGTTCCCTGTCTTTTAACCAGTTCTCAATCCATGAAAGGACCTTCCCTCTTATCCCATGACAACTTAATTTACGTAAGAGCTTTTGGTGAGGGACCTTGTCAAAGTCTTTCTGGAAATCAAAGTACACTATGTCCACTGGATCCCCCTGTCCACATGTTTGTTTGACCCCCTCAAAGAACTCTAATAGATTAGTAAGACACAATTTCCCTTTACAGAAACCATGTTGACTTTTGCCCAACAATTTATGTTCTCCTATGTGTCTGACAATTTTATTCTTTACAATTGTTTCAACTAATTTGCCCGGTACTGACGTTAGACTTATTGGTCTGTAATTGCTGGGATCACCTCTAGAGCCTTTTTTAAATATTGGTGTTACATTAGCTATCTTCCAGTCATTGGGTACAGAAAGCCGATTTAAAGGACAGGTTACAAACCATAGTTAATAGTTCCGCAACTTCACATTTGAGTTCTTTCAGAACTCTTGGGTGAATGCCATCTGGTCCTGGTGACTTGTTACTGTTAAGTTTATCAATTAATTCCAAATCTCCTCTAGTGACACCTCAATCTGTGACAATTCCTACGATTTGTGACCTACAAAAGCCGGCTCAGGTTTGGGAATCTCCCTAACATCCTCAGCCATGAAGACTGAAGCAAAGAATCCATTTAGTTTCTCCGCAATGACTTTATCGTCTTTAAGCGCTCCTTTTGTATCTCGATCGTCCAGGGGCCCCACTGGTTGTTTAGCAGGCTTCCAGCTTCTGATGTACTTAAAAAACATTTTATTACCTTTTAGAGTTTTGGCTAGCTGTTCTTCAAACTTCTCTCTGGCTTTTCTTACTCACTAGGATTTGACTTCCACTTTTTAAAAGATGCCTTTTTATCTCACTGCTTCTTTTACATGGATGTTAAGCCACAATGACTCTTTTTTAGTTCTTTTTCTGTTTTTTTTTTTTTTTTTAATTTGGGGTATACATTTAAGTTGGGCCTCTATTATGGTGTCTTTGAAAAGCATCCATGCAGCTTGCAGGGATTTTACTTTTTAGTCACTGGACCTTTTAATTTCTGTTTAACTAACCTCCTCATTTTTGCATAGTTCCCCTTTCTGAAATTAAATGCCACAGTGTTGGGCTGTTGAGGTGTTCTTCCCACCACAGGGATGTTAAATGTTATTGTATTATGGTCACTATTTCCAAGCGGTCCTGTTATAGTTACCTCTTGGACCAGCTCCTGCGCTCCACTCGGGACTAAATCGAGAGTTGCTTCTCCGCTTGTGGGTTCCTGTACCAGCTGCTCCACGAAGCAGTCATTTAAAGTATCGAGAAATTTTGTCTCTGCATTTCGTCCTGAGTTGACATGTTCCCAGTCAATATGGGAATAATTGAAATCCCCCACTATTATTGAGTTCTTAATTTTGATAGCCTCTCTAATTTCCCTTAGCATTTCATCATCACTATCACTGTCCTGGTCAGGTGGTTGATAATAGAGCCCTAATCTTCAGTTGACTGCCTGTTCTCCTCAAGTGGGTTCAGGGAAGCAGCAGGAAGCTCCCTGAGAAGCTGGTGTTAATCAGTCCAGGCTCCTGGGGGTGCTAGAGAGGTACATAAGAGGCTCCTACTTCTCTCTCCCTGCAGCTCCTGCTGCTTTCTGTTATTCCCTCTCACCTTTTCTCCTGCCTGCCTGTTATGTCTCTTGTGCCCTCCTTCCTCCAGCACAGCACTCCACCATCTCTGTGCATCTAGAGCAGAAAGAATACATATGCACCACCAGCAGACACAATTTTCTACACTCTGGGTCATAGTGGTCCCCCCCTCATCCCCACTCCCCACCCCCCAAAGTCTGGCACCTGAGGTGGCCACCTCAGTTCGCCTCATGGTAAGGCCAGTCCTTACCATTTGTCTTGCCCAGGATTGGTTCTATTTCACCCAGTCAGGCTGGACTTTGGTTTCTATAAACCTTCCTCTTTACCTGTTGTTTGGAATCTCCTTATGTGTCTGAAGGCCATGATTATGGGTTATCTACCCATTCATTTGCTTCCTCTGAATCCATTGCCTGCCTCAGCAAGAGCAGATAACAAAGTCACCTAAACTAACATCACATGGCACAGGAATAGCTAGGTCTCCACCCCAGCCACCCACTGCCCGAGCCCCCCCAGTCAGCCTTCTCACCACTCTGCAATCTAAACAACCCACCCACTCAAACACCAGCTCATCAGCCCACTGACTCAGCCAGTCACAAGCCCATTCTACTGTGAGGGCTAGAACCCGGGCCTGTGGGGTGGCCGAAGCGTCCCCACCACTACTCAGCAGCCATGATATGCATTATGGAGATAAACACCACAGGAAATATCACCTCAGAAGGCGGGACTGACAACTTCCCTCAAGCCCCTGATTGGTCCAGGCACCCTATTTAAGCCTGAAAAGTGCCATGAAGCATCTGTGCAACTAGGTAGACAGCCCACCCAGTTGTAGTGATGGACCAGCCTCTCTGCTCTCCTCTGGACTTTGACCTTGACTTGGACCCCCAGCTTGTGCCCTTGGACTGTGATCTCAACCCTTGGCTTCAGTACTTGAACTCTGCCTCCTGCTTCAACCCCTGGCTTTGGTACGTGGATTCTGACCCTATTTTTGACTCCTGGTTTTGGTGCTTGGATTCAGACTCCAGCCTTGACCCCTGGCTTCTGAACTTGATCCTTAAACTAAGGTCTTCTTGGACTCTGGCCCTGACCACTAGGCCTGACTGCCCAAGCCTTAGTTGTGACACCCTACTGAGATAGGAACTTGAAGGGTCAGGAGGATGACAAGCCACTGGAATTTGGCCATGGGAGCTAGAAGAGATGTACCAGGGTGGAGAGTTGCTGAGGTCCCCACCTCAGGTGAACACTGTCCAATTCCCACAACACTCACCCCTCTTTCCTGGTGCAGATAGGTCCCCCACTCACTGGGAAGAAAAGATTGCCTCTCACAAAGAAGGCAACACAGTGGAAATATCAGTGCTGGTCACAAAGAGGATGGTGAAATGGGAAAATAAATCAGTGGCCCTCACAGAGATGGCTGACTTGATGGGACAGCAGCAGAAGTTCACCTTTCTTGAGAATCAAAACTCTCTCTCTCTCTCTCTCTATAGAGAAAGAGAGAGAGAAATTAGGATGTGGGGGCAAGAAGCCTTAGCTGGAGTGGCTGGCATGGAAACAGAGAGCGCTGCTGTGGAACATGAAAATGGAGTTTTGTGTGTGTGTGAGAGGAGGGGACTCTACAAGGTTGTACATTTCTTTAGATGATGTTTTAAAGTTTAACATTGAAAAGCAGCTCACTGCCTTGCTCTCTAAGTCTTCTGTGGCTGCAAATGCTGTGGAAGCATTGGGGTGGGAGAAAAGATGACTGTGTACAGTGGTCTTTTCTGACCTCCCTAGAGGACATCTGGGTACTGAGATGCGCAAGAATGAAACAATAAAGACTCAGATCCTCAAAGGTATTTAGGCACCTAACTCCCATTGATTTCAACTTAGACCACCCTAGTCCTTATTTTTTGCTGTGTTCCTTTGACCCTGTCTCTTCTTTGGCTTGCTAGGACCCTGTCTTCTGAAGATATTGCCAGCTGGCACCCAAGAAGATGCTATCGCATAGGGATGCTGAGCTGTCCCTCTGCTGGGTGTGCAAAGACCCAAAGACTTTCATAGGAAATATTTGCATGCATGTGCAACATGCATGAGGGTGATGTTCACATTGCACATGATTGTCTCCTGCAGACTAGTTATGAGTCACTCCTTGCTGGGTGTGTTTCCGCAGTGCACTGAGAGGTGGCAGTAAAGTCCCTGCAAATGGAGAGGCAGCAGAGCTGTGTATGTGTCTACTTGACTGAGAATACTCTGTAGCTTCCTCAAGCAGACCTGGAAATGACCATCCAAGGTGGTAATAGCATGTGGAGCTGTTCTGTACATTCAGTTTAATCAGTATTCACCTGTCCTGTAGGCCATCCTGCTTAGAGATGGAGGAGAATGGGGTGTGCGTGTGAAAGTCATGTGTTAAAGGGGCTGCTAATCCATCATCCTAGATCCTTTAGATGAAACCTTAATATCTGCTAGAGCCCCTTACACTTCTTTAATGATCTTTGCCCTGCTGGCCTAATCACTGAGTTGGCAAATCCCCCATATGCCTGCTGCAGCAGGTCTGCCTCTGTCAATGGCTTTGTGTTTCTGTGCTAGAACCCTGAATCTAAATCCCTTTGAATTTGGGAGGACTGTTTCTGCTTCGAATCACGGGATCTGAACCTGCTCTATGGCTTTAATTCTGGCCTGGATTTAAAATGAGAGATGGTCAATTTTCCTCATTCTACTTAGAAGTGTGCTTGTGAGATGTCAGTCCAAATTGATGAGCACAACTCATGAGATTTCAGTATCATCAAATCTCAATCTGAACCCTGATCCTCATCTAGACCCACACCCAACCAAAAGCTAACCTGGGACCAAACTCTGTCCATGTTTCATTAGATAGTGTATGTGTATGGGCATGAGTTGATATATTTGGGTGTTTGCACTTGTGTCTGTACTGTAGGCGTTTTGCTAAATGTTGGCATGCGTCTATTAGCAGCTGTATGTCTCTGTGTATCTTAGTGTTGTATGTTTGTGGACTTGTGTGAGTGTCTGTGGATCTCTGTGTATTACTGTGTTTGGGTGTTTCTATGTAGAGAGGTATTCACAGGACTTTGTCAATGTCTCCTCGGGCAATTCTCCCACCAGTGGCCTAACAGGACCACTCTCAAGGCTAGCAACGATGGAAGCATTAGTGTCGACCGGTTGTTGGTGTTTCTACCACTGTGTCATCTAACCTGGGTCAGTGATATTAGACCAGTGCTGGGCATATTCCCTAAAAGTCTCTGTGCAGACAAGGCCTAGAGGTGCAGGGGCATAGGTGAAGATCCCTTCTCTCTCTTTTAGGGGAAGTGGGAGCTGTCTGCCATGCTGGTGTAGTGCGGGTTCACCTCTCCTAGAGGGTGGGGGCACCTCCCAAGCCCCCTGGAACTTGGATTTCATAGCTGAAGTTCTAACAGAACCCATTTCTCCCACACCTCAGTGATATAGCTGCTTTCTGTATCTCTGACTCCATCCTGTGTTCAGCTAAAAAGGAAATCTCCCTCTCTACTGAACAAAAAGATTTGTCCTTCATTCAGTGTTTCAGCCCCTTTCCCTCTCATCTCCCCTGTCTTGCCCTGCTGTCACTGAATCACTCCAGGCTGCTAGAAATGTTTCTTTCCACACACTGAGCAGGGGCAGATTGGAGGAGGTGATAGCAGGGACCAGTTGTGGAGGACTGGAGTGACACTGAGAGCTCACTGACAAGTCCCTGTCCAGGAGTTCAGCTGTTGGAATTCAGCCTCGCAGGTGCTCAGTAAAGATGTATGTACATTCACTGGCAGACACACATCTACAATATATGCACATGTATGTGCACATAGTTATACCCGTAAACAAATCAGAAAAGCATATAGACTATGCGCACATCTATGTATTCATGCCCCAGAGTGGACAAACACATCAGATGATGCAATGCATTGGTAGACATACACACCAACACACACATACCACAGATACATGTCAGTCCAGGCTGCTGATCACTTTCCTTAAAGCTTTAACACTGAGCTCTGGACTCTGCTTCAGGGAGTTGGGTTTTTCACTCTCTCATCATCTGCGTTTTACATGAATTGATTAAGCTGTTCACTGGTTTCTGGGCTGCGCAATGGGCCATAGCACCTTTTGCCTCTAGGTCACTAGTTGAAATCCAGACCTCATCCAGACTGATGAGGCCTTTAGAAGATTGTCACTGCAATATACCATCAAACACCAGCTCAGTCTGCTCCATGATGCCCTCTTGGACACACCAATAGTCTCCTGATGCACGGGAACCTTGGTGGAAACCAGTAGCAGTGTCAATGCAAGGATCTCCTGGCCCCTTTCAGGCTCCCTAGGTATTTCTATTGCTAACAAACTCAATCTCACCCACCACCCACAGAGAATATCCCATTTTTTCTCTTTCTTTGACATGGCACAAAGAAAACGGGTGATGCAGGCTAACGGTTTCTTCTGAGATTTCCTTCTTGGCATCAATGTGTGTCAGAAACTAACTGAGAAGGGCCTTGGTTGATGCTTCCTGCCATTGCCATTCTCCTGTCTCACACAAACCAAGAAGGGGTGGAGCAGGGTGGAGCAACCTTCATGGAGCTCAGAGGAAGGAGCACAGGTTGCAGGAAGGAAGCCTTTGGAAGAGGCACCAGGAACTCAGTCTGGGTGCCCATAGCTAGAATTCTAGCTGCAGTTGCAACATCTCTGTAAATAGTTTTCTT
The DNA here is from genome assembly GCF_027887155.1 of Malaclemys terrapin pileata. Classification (NCBI taxonomy): domain Eukaryota; kingdom Metazoa; phylum Chordata; order Testudines; family Emydidae; genus Malaclemys; species Malaclemys terrapin. The sequence continues at coordinate 49,854,886 of NC_071514.1, forward strand.
AATAAACAGCCAGTTTAGAATCTGGAGTCCTCCATGTTATTAACCAGCATGTGAATATGAAACAGGGTGGCAGCCGGCAGTCTAGTGAGATCCAGGCCAAGGAAAAGAATGTGATTAACAGGAAAACCAGCCACAGCAGAGCAAACCAGCATCAGGGAGGGACTCATCACCAGGAATGGTGGATTTCCAGACAAAAAGCCTTGCACGAGCATAGAAGCAAGAATTGAATCTTTATCCAGAACTGGCCAGGGGGAATTAAGATGAGCAAATGATGACATCTTTTTTACTATCTCATTTGGGGAAAAAACATGAGCCACTGTTGCCAGGAATAAAGTCCAAAACACTGGAACAGCTGATTAAGGTGTTTGATGAGTACTGTGAGCCCAGACAGAATGAGACTGTAGAGCGAGAGATCATTTTTTCCTCAAACCAAAAAGCAGAAGAGGGAATAGCTTGTTTTAGTACGGAGCTGAGAACTTTGGCATCCACATGTAACTTTGGAGACATAAAAGCCTCACTAATCAGAGACAGAATCATTTGTGGGACACATGATTCCAGCTACAGGAGAGACTGTTGAGAGAAACAGAACTACCTCTAAAGAAATGCTTCTAAATAGCAAGGGTACTGAATTGTCCAGCGAAAGGATCAAAACAATGACCGCCACTAGTGCAGAACAAGTACACAGGTTAAAGGAAGCAGAACAGAGATGGACTGGCCAAGAATGCAGGCATTTAGGTCCAGTTTATATATTGGGGAAAGCAATATGAAAGCCATGGAGGAAAATTGCCAGCCTCTGGGTAATGGTGTAAGGGGTGTGGGAGACAGAGCCACTATGATCCAATGTCACTGCTACTCTGGGAAGAAAAAAGCAGCAGTATGCACAGTGAGTGAGGGCATGGACACTGCCTGGGAAGAGAAGGAGATTGGCAATGTCCACACACTGCAAAAGGCTGCCAGCCATTCAACTATCACATTTGCAACCATCCTGTTAGATCAATGACCACTGTGATTCCAGTTGGGTAATGAAAGCAGCTGCAATGTAACTCTATCTATACTGATAAACATCAGTATTAGATTGGAGAAATGTGACTAAATGCTGGTTATGTGCTATAAAACATTCTAAGGCCAGTGGGCAAATGCAGGCTATTGATAAGCAACCCTGAAAATGGAGACATTATCACCTGGAGTTTACATTAGTTGGCATATGAGGGTACTACCCACTGCTAGCAGCAGGGCAGCACAAGCCATGGGTTTGATTGCAGCACACCACCAACATCCTCAATGTGACAGGAAGGAGAAGAGTCTCTGTGGGCCCTGTCCAGAATTGTAACTGAATACAAGGATGTATTTCAAGGAGATGGGCACCTGAAGGGAAAGCTGAAGTTAGCAATAGACCCCCAGGGCAGTCTATGAGACTTGTGAAATGCGGTGTTCCATTAGTTCTTGTAGAGCTTCTGAAGAGGGGTCTGGCAAGCCTGCAAGGAAGAGGCATCATTACAGCCACTGAAACTAGCCCGGTATGGATCAGCAGCCAGGTAGCGGTGAGAAAACCTCAGGTAAGCTGAGGCTTGGCACTGACCCAACACACTGAAGAGTGCACTGGGAAGAAGTCACTGAGGACCTGCTGCCCAAGCTATCAAGGGCAAAAGTGATCGTTGTTCTGACGTCAAGTATGGGTTCTGGGTATTGAGCCAGATGAGCCATCACCCACCTGACAGCCTTCGCCAGGCACCTTTTGGCAGGCACCGCTGAGTACGAAAGCTGATGGGCATCAGCCTGGCCACAGAGATGTTCCAGCACAAACTGAACCAGATGCTAGAGGGGCATCAAGACAGCAACTGGTGATGTTCTGATTGTAGGAGCAGGAGATGTCACGGAAGAGGCCACCCAGGACCATGATACCAAGCTGTGACAACTACTACACAGGTGCCAGAAGTAGAGTATTGGGCTGAATGCCGGCAGGCTGAAGCTGAGGAGAACCAAGGGTCCCTCTACCAGATGCCTGTGGACTCCAGAGGGATTCTGGTCAGATCCTGAGAAGCTGAGAGCCATTCAGGAAATGCCCAAACCAAAGCATATGAAGGGAGTCCAGTGATTTATAGGGATGAAGAACTGTCTTTCTAGCTTCTAGGCACACCTCGCAGAAGCGTGTGAGCCTCGAGACAGTTAACACACAAGGATACAGTGTGGGAATGGTCAGAGACCCAAGAACAGACACTGGAAAGAGTAAAGAAGAGCAGAAGTGAGTCACCAGTGCTAAACACTACAGCCCTGCAGAGCAGCCAGAGCTACGGAGTGATGCCATGGAGGCCTAGGAGCAGCACTGATTGACAGCCAGCAGCCCATAGCATTGGCTAGCAGGGCCCTGACAGATGCAGACAGGGGATATGCTCAGATACAACAGGAGCTCTTGGCTGTGCTATGTGGAATGGAATGGTTCCATCACTATGATGTGATTGAAATAGTAGAGACTTGGTGGGGTAGCTCACATGACTGGAGCACAGTCATGGATGGGTATAAACTGTTCAGGAAGGACAGGCAGGGGAGGAAATGTGGAGGAGTTGTGTTGTATGTAAGAGAGGGGTATGATTGCTCAGAGCTCCAGTATGAAACTGGAGAAAAGCCTGTTGAGAGTTTTTGGGTTAAGTTTAGAAGCGAGAGCAACGAGGGTGATGTTGTGGTGGGCATGTGCTATAGAGCACCAGACCAGGAGGATGAGGTAGATGAGGCTTTCTTCAGACAGTTAACTGAAGTTTCCAGAACACATGCCCTGGTTCTAATGGGGGACTTCAATCATCCTGACATCTGCTGGGAGAGCAATGCAGCAGTGCGCAGACAATCCAGGAAGTTTTTGGAGGGTGTCGGGGACAACTTCCTGGTGCAGCTACTGGAGGAACCAACCAGGGGCCATTCTCCTCTTGACCTGCTGCTTACAAATAGGGAAGAATTGGTAGGGGAAGTAAAAGTGAGTGGCAACCTGGGCAGCAGTGACCATGAGATTGTTGAGTTCAGGATCCTCACAAAAGGAAGAAAGGAGGGTAGCAAAATATGGACCCTGGACTTCAGAAAAGCAGACTTTGACTCCATTAGGGAACTGATGGACAGGATCCCCCTGGGAGGCTAATATGAGGAGGAAAGGAGTCCAGGAAAGCTGGCTGTATTTTAAAGAAGCCTTATTGAGGGTGCAGGAACAAACCATCCGGATGTGCAGAAAGAATAGCAAATATGGCAGGCAACCAGCTTGGCTTAACAGAGAAATCTTCGGTGAGCTAAACACAAAAGGAAGCTTACAAGAAGTGGAAACTTGGTCAAATGACTAGGGAGGAGTATAAAAATATTGCTCGAGCATGCAGGGGTGTAATCAGGAAGGCCAAAACACAACTGGAGTTGCAGCTAGCAAGGGGTGAAGGGTAACAACAAGGGTTTCTATAAGTATGTTAACAACAACAAAAAGGTCAGGGAAAGTGTGGGACCCTTAATGAATGGGGGAGGCAACCTAGTGACAGATGATGTGGAAACAGCTGAAGTACTCAATGCTTTTTTTGCCTCAGTGTTCACAGAAAAGGTCAGCTCCCAGACTGCTGCACTGGACAGCACAGTATGTGGGGGAGGTGAGCAGCCCTCAGTGGTGAAAGAACAGGTTAAGAAGAGGTTTAGAAAAGCTGGACATGCACAAGACCATGGGGCCAGATTTAATGCATCTGAGGGTGATGAGGAAATTGGCTGATGTGATTGCAGAGCCATTGGCCATTATCTTTGAAAACCCGTGGCGATTGGAGGAGGTCCCGGATGATTGGAAAAAGGCAAATATAGTGCCCATCTTTAAAAAAGGGAAGAAGGAGAACCTGGGGAACTACAGACCGGTCAGCCTCACCTCAGTCCCTGGAAATATCATGGAGCAGATCCTCAAGGAAACCATTTTGAAGCACTTGGAGGAGAGGAAGGTAATCAGGAACAGTCAACATAGTTTCACCAAGGGCAAGTCATGCCCGACCAAACCTGATTGCCTTCTATGATGACATAACTGGCTCTGTGAATATGGGGAAAGCAGTGGACATGATATATCTTGACTTTAGCAAAGCTTTTGATGCCATTTCCCACAATATTCTTGCTAGCAAGTTAAAAAATTATGGATTGGATGAATGGACTATAAGGTGGATAGAAAGCTGGCTAAATTGTCGAGCTCCACAGGTAGTGATCAACGGCTCGAAGTATAGTTGGCAGCCGATATCAAGTGGAGTGCCACAAGGTCCTGGGGCCGGTTTTGTTCAACATCTTCATTAATGATCTGGATGATGGGATAGAGGGTACCCTCAGCAAATTCGCGGATGACACTAAGCTGGGGGGAGAGGTAGATACACTCATGGGTAGGGATAGGGTCCAGAGTGACCTAGACAAATTGGAGGATTGGGCCAAAAGAAATCTGATGAGGTTCAGCCAGGACAATTGAAGAGTCCTGCACTTAGGATAGAGGAATCCCATGTACCGCTACAGGCTGGGGACCGACTGGCTAAGCAGCAGCTCTGCAGAAAAGGACCTGGGGATTACAGTGGATGAAAAGCTGGATATGAGTCAGCAGTGTGCCCTTATTGCCAAGAAGGCTACGGCATATTGGGCTGCATTAGTAGGAGCATTGCAAGCATATTGAGGGAAGTGATTATTCCCCTGTATTCAGCACAGGTGAGACCACATCTGGAGTACTGTGTCCAGTTTTGAGCCCTCCACGACAGAAAGGATGTGGACAAATTGGAGAGAGTCCAGCAGAGGGCAACGAAAATGATTAGGGTGCTAGGGCACATGACTTACAAGGAGAGGCTGAGGGAACTGGGCTTATTTAGTCTGCAGAAGAGAAGAGTGAGGGGGGATTTGATAGCAGCCTTCAACTACCTGAAGGGGGGTTCCAACGAGGATGGAGCTTGGCTGTTCTCAGTGGTGGCAGATGACAGAACAAGGAGCAATGGTCTCAAGTTGCAGTGGGGGAGGTATGGGTTGGATATTAGGAAACTCTATTTCACTAGGAGGGTGGTGAAGCACTGGAATGGGTTACCTAGGGAGGTGGTGGAATCTCCATCCTTAGAGGTTTTTAAGGCCCAGCTTGACAAAGTCCTGGCTTGGATGATTTAGTTGGGGATTGGTCCTGCTTTGAGCAGGGGGTTGGACTAGATGACCTCCTGAGGTCTCTTCCAACCCTAATTTTCTATGATTCTATGATCAGTCCCCTTTGGGCACAGGGTGAACGTGCAGTCTGAGTCATTAGGAAGCAGCATGGAAGCCACTGCTGAGTGCACCCATGTTCTTGAGATTCCAGAACTATGAGGTGAGGGTAAAGTACTGCCCTGCAAAGCCCCAGATACACTGAGCAGGCTTGCCTTTCAGAGCACAACACAGATGGCTCCGTGGGACAGGGGATATAGCACGTTGATAGACTCTAGTACTGTCACATTTCGGGGGCGAGGCTCCAGGCAATCCAACAAAGCACTGAACAGGATGGATGCTACAGGCAGGAAGTGATCATATTGCAGGGCTGGGCAGACTGCAAGGAGCAAGTGTCACAGGAGCTTACCTCTCCTACCAGAGGAGGGATGAGCTGTGTGTATAAAATGGGATTTTGTTTAGAGGATTTGGCAGTAATCCCAGCAGATTTAAGAGCTGACAGCATGTGATGGCTCTATGCTTCACACCTAGGGATAGAGGCAGAATGGTAGTGAAGTTCATTGCAGACAGGGTGGCCCAGATCCTCAGCTGGGGCAACTTGCCACAGCTTCACTGGAGGCAAGGCACACAAACTGAGGATCTGGTCCAACCTATCTAATGCCCTCCAAACAAGAAGCAAAGGATGCACGGAGCATCACTTTGTGATGCAAACCCTTCCCATTGATCCCAGACCATTTTTTGTCTCCCAGCTCCCCCCGTTCCATTGCCACAGATGTGTTTGCCCAAGATATTTACCGAGCAATTTGCCTTCAGTTATAGAGGATGGGACAGCTGGAAAGATTTCCTTCTGGCTTTCTCTTAACTGATTCCAACTTGTCCCAATTACAAACTTGGAAGCATCTCATTAGTGGGAAGTGAGGTCTCCGGGAAATTGAGATTGTGGAAAGATTTCTCCCCAGCGGCACAGAGATCAGGGTTGGCCAGCGAGCAAGTGGGTTAGGTGCTTATCATCTGAGCGTGTTTGCTGCCTATTTGACGCTTTCCCAAATTTCTCCCCTGGGGACACCCAGATGGAGTTGTGCAATACTGGTCGCTTCAACATTTCAACACACAGTCCCTTGGTCACTGCCTGGGCACATCCCTTGTCACCGTGCTCCACTCTGTTTGCTCAGAGATGAGGCAGGAATGGTTTTCATTTCCTTGGCTGAAACTCTTCCCCCACACTCCTGCCCCCCCCCCAAATGATTTTGATTTTAACCAAAAGGAGGTGGAGATGGGAGGGTTGGAGATTTAAGGACAGCTTTCCGGGTGAGTTAGATGGTAAGCATTTAGAACCATAGCTACTCCCCTACAAACACAAGTGCCTGGAGTGAGGACAGCAAGGATTATATTAATGATAGCAAATAGGCAGAGTGTGGAGAGAAAAGCTGGCTGTAACAGGGTGGCCTTGCCCATTAAGGCCAGGAGGCCTGGGGCCAGTCAGCCCTGTTCAGTTAGCCCTGCATTGCTACACCTGCACCTGAGAGGAGTAAAACCCAGTAGCTGATGCCTGACAGGGGAGGAGAGCAGACAATTGCTCCTACCTGGGGGCAGGAAGCCGGATGAGGTCCAGGAGCTGTCTGAGGATTGTGGCTGGCCAGGACCATTTGTTGGAGGATGGGCCAGAGCCTAGGTGTTTGTTGGTGGGCTTTGAGACAGGCTGTTGCAGCTGGGGCCTGCTGTAAGGAAAGGGGATTGGATTCAGACTGCAGCTGGGATGAAGATTCCTTTGTTTTGTGCTTCTCTTGCACTTTATCTAAAGGACTCTGTGACCCTGGAAGGGGTTGAACTCTCTGAAGTGTCTTGGCCAGATGGTGGGGTCCTCCCTCTGGCTGGAGTAGGCTGATGAGCATGGTGGGGAAGCTGAGGTAGAGCAGCTGCAATGCCACACTATGCTGCAAGGGGGCGCTTTGGGCTATTGAGTCATGTACAGTGGCCTGGTGGTTATATCTGGCCCGGCACTCAGGAGAGCTAGGTTCAATTCTTAGCTCTGCCTGTGTGAGCTGGGGCAAGTCATCTAGTCCCTGTGCCTCAGGGCATGGTTCAAATGGGGATAACAATGAGGTGGCGAGCTCTTCAGGGCTGGTACTGTCCCTTGCTATGTTTGTACACAGGGCTGGCCTTACCATGAGGCGAACTGATGCGGCCACCTCAGGTGCCAGACTGAGGGGTGGTGATGGTGCGCTACTAGGACCCAGAGTGTAGAAAATTGTGTCTGCTGCTGGTGCATATGTATTCTCTCTGCTCTAGATGCACAGAGATGGAGTGCTGTGCTGGAGGAAGGAGAGCACAAGAGACATAACAGGCAGGCAGGAGAAAAGGTGAGCGGGAATAACAGAAAGCATCAGGAGCTGCAGGGAGAGAGAGGAGGAGGAGTCTCTTATGTACCTCTCTAGCACCCCCAGGAGCCTGGACTGATTAACACCAGCTTCTCAGGGAGCTTCCTGTTTCCTGCTGCTTCCCTGAACCCACTTGAGGAGAACACAGTCAACTGAATTAGTAGGAGCCAGTTAGGCCCTTAAGACGCTGATATCTTCCCTCACTCAGACCCTGCTACCAGCCTGCTTATTTGTCCCCTTCAATGGAGTGTGGAGAGCCACTATAGCTGGCACAGAACAGCAGTCATGAGTGAAAGAAGAAAACGCCCCTTTGGGGCAGCATTCAGAAAAAGAAAGAAAGCAAAAGAAGCCTTTGTATCTAAGCAGGAAGGAGCTCTCCTGAGATACACAGACACAAATGTTCACGGTGAGTGTTCCAGCCCCAGTGAGGATGTGAGTGGTGGGGAGATGCCTGATCTTCCAGTTAGTCAGAGTGCAGGTGACCTAGCACCTACTGCAGCATCCATATCTCCATCTCAAATGGATGTAACCATGCACATTCCTGAAGAAAAGTGTAGATCAGAGAAGAGTGTGGTGGAGGGGCAAGAAACAGCTGCTGCTGAGTTTAGTTCCTTAAGTCTAGATGATCCAGGACTGTGGACCCACCTGAGGGACTTCCTTGTACTGCATGTGCTACAGCAAGTGAAAAACTTTGTTCCCCAAAGACAATGAAAATAGAAGTTTCCATCCAACACATTACTGGCGTGAAATCCCCAATGGTGACAAAGTGGAGAGGCCATGGCTTATGTACTCAAAAACCCAGAATGCTGCATACTGTTTTTGTGGCAAACTCTTCCAGTCTAATGTTCCAGCCATATTGGGTTCTACAGGAACAAAGGGCTGGAAAAATCTGGCTAGAAATCTGGCATGCCATGAGAAGGCAGCAAATCACCAGAGAGCATTCCATAGGCGGAAAGAGCTTGAGAAGAGACTAAGGTTTAAAGCCACCATCAATGATCACCATCAAGAGAAGATTGCATCAGAGTCTTTTTAATGGCAAAATGTTCTGAAAAGGCTCATTACCATTGTGAGAATGCCCTCCCCCCCCCCTCCCCTGAAGATGCTGGAGGAGGGAAGCGATGCTGCTGTCCTGTGGTATGAGAGGAACTGGGTCTGTTAGCCACTTGCTGACAGGGGTAGTAGGCCAGTGGGCCTCCCCCCAGAGAAGACCTGAAGGTAGGCAGGGGCCTGTTGGGTGAGGGGCAGTGTGTAGGTCTAATGCTTCTGGGAGGCCTATGTTGGTTCAGATCAGCGTCCCAGCCGCCACGGAGCTGCTCTTAACAGGAGCATTTGAGCATTTTCATGTTGGTCACCGGGAGAGTTAATGCCAGTATCTCAGAACTGATCCCCGCACATGAGAAGTCAATTAGCTCACTGTCAGATCTCACGAGCAGCCTTCTGGCAGCCACCCCTCCCCCGGCCACCTGCTTACATGGGGGGCTGTCACTGGGAATTACTAAAATGCCTGGCAACTGTTCATGACTGACAGCCCCCCATCTGTGCCCTCCTCCCAGAAGCATCTGGGCACTGGAGAGGCCTCTGCCCTATCCCACCAGGAAGATCGCTACCTGAGAGGGCAAGAGAGGCTGTGCCCACCCCACCTGGTCATGCAGCTCTCCCCTGCTCAGTTGGCATGGGGCACTTGTCTCTGTGTGCATGCTGTGGACTCTGTACTGAGCCCTGTGCATGTTGCTCTGAAAACCAGGAGGTTAATCCAAATCTGTCCCAGAGCAAGGCCCTGTGCGCCTCACTGTGGTACCTGTGGTTAAGTTACAGCACAAGCCTCCCATTCCCTTGATGCCCCCACCTGACTGCAGGTTCAGGTAATGCCTGGGGTTCAGGAGGGAGCCAAGAATCTGTAGAGGGGATACTGTGGGAACAGAGGACTGGAGGAGGTTACCATGGGAACCCAAATCTGAGACCTGAAGATGATGCAAAATAGATAGCCAAGTCCAGCTCTCCATGGACTCCCTGCCAGGAAATTGGCTGGTGCTGACTCTGACTCAGTGTGGACAAGAGACCCTAAAAAGGGGGGTCCCAAACATTTTACGAGGGTGACCTATCACCTGCATTTTATCTCTTTGGGGGACCCATCATGACCCTGCTTCCCCCAGTCCCCTTGCTCTCGCTCTCCTGGCCCTGCCCATTCCGGCAGCCCAGCCAGCCCTCTCTTCTCAGGGCTGGGCTGCATTGCTATCAGTGGCTGACTGTCTGCTAGTGGGCTCCAGCTGCTTCCTCTGTGCTGCTGCTACCCAGGGCCACTCCCAGGGGAAGTGAGAGTGGGATCCGGGCAGTGGCAGGAGCAGCCTGTCCCTGCCCCATGCATGCTCTGGGGTGGTTCCTTTGCATTGCTGCTGCCCAGGGGAAGTAAGGGGGAGGGGGGGTGCCAGGTGACCCACCTAGACCCTTCCTGTGATCCACCGTTTGGAAAACACTGCCCAAGCACAGTGTCGTCTTCTTTCCTTGTGCTCCCCTGTTGGTCTGTCTCCACCAGTGGTCACTTGTTTTAAACTTACATTGGAAGATTTTCGGGACCGGAACTGCCTTTTTCTTCTGTGTTTGTACAGCCCCTTGCACAATGGGATCCTGCTTCATGAGTGGGGATCCTACTGTGCCACAAATTGCTACTAATTAATTGCAGAGCTAGCTACTGTTCCGATGCCTGACAGTTGCAAACCCTGCACTAGAGTCAAACAGGGCCCTAGAGAATAAGGAAGCAAAGCAGAGGAGCAATTTTTACCTTGATTCATGGGTACCTGTAGCTTTTTAAACTTGGTGGAAAAGTATATAAGTGGCTCTGCCTCAAGTGCCCTGGCAAAGTACCACAGGATGCTGTGGCATTGGGGAGAAGACATCTCTCCAGCCTTGTGCACTGTCAGAATCCACTGCAGTGGGGGGTGGGGAAGAGTTTGCCTGTCATAATCAGTGATGCATTATCACTCTGGCACTATGGAAATAATAAATAGTTATAATAATTTAAGTCCAGATTGTACCATTGCTTAGGACAGCCTGTGGCTGGGGGCAGGAAAGCTGGGCAAATGGCCCCTCCTGGAGTTATCCTCAACCAAGATCAGAGCCCCCTTGTGCAATCACTGTAGGGGGAAAGAGTCCCTGCCCCAAAGAGCTTGCACCTATATAGACAAGAGTGCAGAAGCAGTGGCAGGGACTCACCCAAGGCCAGTGGCAGAGTGGAGACGAGAACCCAGCTCTCAGCAGTCATATAATCATAGAATATGAGGGTTGGAAGTGACCTCAGGAGGTCATCTAGTCCAACCCCCTGCTCAAAGCAGGATCAACTCCAACTAAATCATCCCAGCCAGGGCTTTGTCAAGCCTGACCTTAAAAACCTCTAAGGAAGGAGATTCCATCACCTCCCTAGGTAACCCATTCCAGTGCTTCACCACCCTCCTAGTGAAAAAGTTTTTCCTAATATCCAACCTAAACCTCCCCCACTGCAACTTGAGACCATTGCTCCTTGTTCTGTCATCTGGTACCTCTGAGAAAAGTCTAGATCCACCCTCTTTGGAACCCCCCTTTCAGGTAGTTGAAAGCAGCTATCAAATCCCCCCTCATTCTTCTCTTCTGCAGACTAAACTATCCCAGTTCCCTCAGCCTCTCCTCATAAGTCATGTGCTCCAGCCCCCTAATAATTTTTGTTGTCCTCTGCTGGACTCTTTCCAATTTTTCCACATAGTTCTTGTAGTGTGGGGCCCAAAACTGGACACAGTACTCCAGATGAGGCGTCACCAATGTCGAATAGAGGAGAATGATCACATCCCTCGATCTGCTGGCATGTGTCCCATGCCAGTGCTTTAACTAGCAAACTCTTTTGCCTCCAAGGCTGTCCCCTCCTAGGATTGTCCCCCCTTCAGAAACACAAAGCTCTATCAGATGGTGGCCACCTGAACTACTGTGATCGTTGGACTGGTAATTGGCCCAAATGTGCCCCTCTTTCCTCTGGCCTGGTCCTCCTTGGTCTGTTTATCCACCTGTTGCGTCTTCTTCTACGTGTGGACAGTGCTGTCTGGGTCCCTGGTTGTCTGCTCTGCTCATACAGTGGGGCTCTCTTGATACCCGTGCAACACAAAGAATAGCTATGATGGCCTGTGCAGATCTCAGAGGTACAGGGTGACTGCTCAGAGTCCCTGTCTCCTGCCCTGACTGCCCCCACCCCAGGGGAGCTGCGTTTCAGGCACTTTCTGCCATCTGTGGGGCTCCAGAATATGGAGGAGTCTTTTCAGGAGAAGTAGTAGCAGCTCCACAACTGATGATTCCATGCTAGGGGTTGATGGAGGGATGATGTGTGTCCAGCCCACTCTGGTTATGACTTCTCCCCATACACCAGGCTCCTGACACATACCGGGTCCCTCACAGGGGATGGGATAGGTGGCCTGAGCTGCAGTGTCTGCTGACCCTGGTGTCCCTGCAGCAGAGTTAAGACGTGTGCATTGACCTAGGAGTCTGATCTCCCTTTATTGAGCTTGTAAGCTCCTACTTAGACTGTGAGCTCCTCGGGGCAGGCTCTGCGTCTCGCAGGGGGCTGAGCGCTTCATACAGAGCTAGTGTGTATGCTGGGAGGCTGACTGGCCCCTCCCCATAGCACAGAGCTCAGGACCAGCTCCCATTGGGGTGGGCAGTGTGTCCATAAACCAGGTGAGCCTGGCGACCGGAATTCCTGTGCCCATGGCCTTACAGGTGCGAATATAGGGCCATGCCCCAAAGTAAAACACAAGGCCACAGCCTCTGTTTGCCCAGAGCTGGGAGGCAACAAACAGCGGGATGATTTAAAGGTGTCCGGGGGGCAGATGGAGCAGCCACATGCTCTACCCACCCCTGGCGCCCCACTCTGGGGCCAGCTCCACTTGCTTTGTTCCCCTTCCTCCACAGCCTCATTTATTACCCCAGAGCATTCATCGGCCTTGACAGATGCCCCGCAATAAAGGCGGCCGTGATCGATAATCGAAGACAATGGGTTGGGAGGGGCCGGGGGCTCGCTCATGAATAGGCATGAGTCTGTGTGGACATGAGCTTCCTCGCTTTGCAAAAGGAGCCGATTGTGTGGCAGGCGTTTAAAATTCAGGCTTGGTCGGCCTGTCTTCCACCCACCCCCGAAACCTATGAGGTGGTTTATTTATTTAATTATTCCCCCACCCCCTCCCTCCCTCTCTCTCAGTGACAGACCTGGTTCTTTTCACTCCTCGTCCACCCTCTTTCTTTCTTTTCTTTTTTGATCTTCCTTCCTTTTCCTTCTCCGTGTTTTTTTCTCTCCCTGCTTTTGTGAGCGGGGCCATGACGAATGGCGGAGAAAGGCGGGTGCTGTGAGAACCTGGCGCTGCCATTGAGCCAGGGGTGTTGAGTGCTTTCTGCCTTGCTTGGGGGGGTTTGTGTGTGAATTTCAGCTGGAGGCTCAACTGCGGGGGAGGGGGAGCAGTAGAGCTAGGCTATAGAAGTGGCTTTCTTTCTATGGTGATGGGGGGTGTTTGGGAAGAAAACTGGGGCCCCTGCACACAGACAATGGGGAGTGTTTTAACCCTAGCATTCCCCAGAGTAGGGGGCATTGGCTGGTCAGGTGAAGCAGCTCATGCCAGGAAAACTACGGCTCCCTTGCTGGGGTTCAGCAGAGCATTCCTCCTGCCACCTATCTTTGAAAATCCCAACGCTTCTTACTGGGGGGGGGACAGGCATGGGGGGGGGGGGCAAGGAATCAGATCCCACCAGCAGCAGCAAAACCCAGGCTGATTTGGTGCTGCATATGCAGCAGCATCTTGCCAAGGAGCTGAGAGCCCGCTTCAGAGTCCTGGTCCTAATTGTGAAAGCCCTCCCCATTGGCTGGGGTCTAGCTCAGAGAGTGCCTTTTTCTGTGCCACACACCAGTGCAGCTGGGGCAGGTCCCAGGGTCAATCTCTTGGAGTCTGGAGCTGCTGGGTGTTGTGTCCTCAGCTGTGGAGTCACCTCCACCACTGCTCAGGAGCCACCTGGCTTCCGCAGAGAGCCAAGGCTGCAGCCTCACTAGTTGCAGCTCAATGGGAGAGTGGCAAGTTCAGTGAGGTGGGGTTGGGTGTAAGTTACATTCAGCTGGCCAGATTCAGTGGGGATGTGCCACTGGAGTAAGCGTCACGATGGAAAGTGAGTGTGAGTCTGAATATGCCTGAGGGAGTCCAAGTCTAGAGTAGGCCTCATTTCTGCTGTGCTGTGACCCATTTACACTGATCAGCGGGTGCCCAGACACCAGGTGAATGCCATTGGCATGGGGAGTAGGCACTGCACTGTGTGACTCAGCCCCTGGCCTTGGGAGAAGGCCTGGCTAGAACACGCTGCACTCTGACTGTTCTTGGCTCCCCACAGCCCCTCGAGGGTCATCATGGCTGATCTGCGTTTAAGTTGGAGCAGTCCTGAGGCTGCTCTAATTTACACTGGGCCAGTGTTTAGGCCCTGCAAAACTGGCTTATAGCATCCCTTGCCTCTTCTCCCCATTCAGTGTGCCTACCACAGGGGTGGAGGAACAGATGTGGGTATTTAGGGTCCCCTGGATGTTGCTATTTAAAAAACAAACAACCTTCTAGGTGGTCTGGGGTCTTGGGTTTAAAGAGTTTTAAAAAGCAAAATTTGGCTACTGTGTCAGTATTTTGCTGTGATTTATAATTTATATAAAGGATAAAGACCCTCCAATCTGCTGCTATTCTGCTGCTTAACATCGGATAACTTTGTACATATTTTGGTCTTTCTGACAATAATTTGGGGGCCCTTGAAGATCATCTGGGGATGCAAATGTCTCCTTTCACCTCCCCCCAGTAGTACCAGAATTGCCAGCTGGTCTGGTTAGCAGTAGGAGCTATGAGAGGCTCAAGCATGCTCCATGAAGATGGAATCTTAGAGATTTTAGCTGCTAAAATACAAGTCACTACTGAGCATTTGTAAACTGCGATTTTTCAAAGACTTATGGGCTTATAACTTGGACAAATTTGGATGGATTTTCACAGGGACAGCAAAAAAAACCCAACCCTCTCACAAAGGCCAGGACCTTACCAAATTGCAAGTCCCTGCTCCATAGCACAGAAGTGCTAGAGCTTTACAAAGAAAAGGTCATCAGAATTTTTAAAAATGGCAAAACAATGTATTTTTCCCTACCCTCATTCTTGGAAATGGCCAAACCATTTGGACTGAAATTTTCTAAACAAATTCAGCCAGAGGCAGACATTCGGCATGGAAAATTTCAGCCCAAACAGTGAAAGTTTGGCAAAGTTATAAGCAATTGAAGACAGGGTCCTATAATGGGAAGTGTCAGGCAACCTTCATAATAGATGGTGCTACTAGCCCCTCTTACAATATGCTAAGTACACTTCATTTATCTAAAGCACATTCACTGTGTGGTCACTTTGTCTGTAAGGTACAAGTTTGCTCTTAGATTTTTCTAGGGGGCTCTTTCCCCTGCTTTTCAACATGAGGAAGCCATCTAGATAACCAGAGCTGTTCCTCACTTTCACAGCAGATAAGCTAATTGTGGGCTGTGCCCTTTGAGATAAGAGGATCCTGGGTTTATGAGCTAACATGTGTTCCGAGCCACTTAGTCTTGATGCATGTGATAACCCAAAGAAGAGCAGATTCCTTTCCAGGGAAACTATCGAGTCTGCTTCTGGATTTTCCTCCAACGCTCCCCGTTGAGACAGAGTTGGGTTAAGCATGGGAGAGAAAAACAAGCAGACAGTTTTCCTTGGTGGTGTTCCCATGCTTCCCTGATCTACTGCCACAATCCAAAGAAACACTCTAGTGTTAATTGTCACATGGTGGTCTTTATGGAGAGAAACATAGAGATTTGTAACAGAGTGGTAGCTGTGTTAGTCTGTATCAGCAAAAACAACGAGGAGTCCTTGTGGCACCTTAGAGACTAACAAATTTATTTGGGCATAAGCTTTCACGGGCTAGAACCCACTTCATCAGATGAATGAAGTGAAAAATACAGGAGCAGGTATAAATGCATGAAAGAATGGGGGTTGCTTTACCAGGTGTGAGGTCAGTCTAACGAGATAAATCAATTAACAGCAGGATACCAAGGGAGGAAAAATAACTTTTGAAGAGGTAAGAGAGAGGCCCATTACAGTTGACAAGAAGGTGTGAGTAACAGTAGGGAGAAATTAGTATTGGGGAAATTAAGTTTAGGTTTTGTAATGACGCAACCACTCCCCGTCTTTATTCAGGCCTAATCTGATGGTATCCAGTTTGCGAATTAATTCCAGTTCTGCAGCTTCATATTGGAGTCTGTTTTTTAAGTTTTTTTCTTGAAGAATTGCCACTTTGAGGTCTGTTATTGAGTGACCAGAGAGATTGAAGTGTTCTCCTACTGGTTTTTGAATGTTATGATTCCTGATGTCAGATTTGTGTCCATTTATTCTTTTGCATAGAGACTGTCCGGTTTGGCCAGCAATGCCCCTCTGCCATGTACAGCCCACGAAAGCTTATGCCCAAATAAATTTGTTAGTCTCCAAGGTGCCACAAGGACTCCTCATTGGGTTTTTTTTAGAGATTTGTAAAGTAAATATGGAAAAGCTCCTTGCTCTACCTATGCATGACAATTTGCCTTAGGAACATAGTGTCTGTCACAACGGTGTTGTCTCCTGGCAGGAGCCAATGCCAGATGGAGGTGTAAAGCCCTCAGAGTGCTAGATAATGGCAATGCCAAACCCAAATGGCCTCATTGAAGACATTGGAAAAGTCTCCTATTGACTCCAATGAGTTTCAGATAAGGCCCTCAGTGAGACAGTGAGAGTTTCTTCCCAACTCCAAGCTGGTGATCAGCTTACGCTCTGAAGCATGAGACTGGGGGTAAATTCACCCCAGTTAGTGTAACTGCAGAACCATAGAGGTTAGTAAGTAACATGGCCCAGATCCTCAGAAGTATTTTGGCTCCTAACTGCGATTGAAATCAAACTACCTTTGAGGATCAGGGCCTATATGCTTGGTAGATCCTTGCCACGAGCTCTCATGGCCGCTTGCACAGAGCCCTGGCCCGGACACGTTCAGTGCCTGGCTGGCCCTTCTTCTCCATCTGAGATCTTTTGGAAAGGGCACAACTTCAGGGCTGTGTCATGGGGAGGTGGCAAGAGTCCACTGAAGGGCCCTGAAGATGTACAGCTCTAAATACACAAAGACACTAAGAATGATTCGGTTACTCCCAGCCCAGAAAAGAAAATCCATCAATCACAGATGCTGCCCATTCTACTGATGCCTTCCCCTCCTTCAGAGAAAAGAGGGAATGACCTTCTGCAACCGTCTTTTAGATGGTGGCTTGTAACGTCTTGTCTAGTCTTGCTGCCCTAGGGGTGATACTCTAGGCATTAAAATATACTCACGGCAATAGTAACACTATGCAGCTGCCCACTCCCTTTCATCCAAGGAACTTCACGTAACTAACGAACCTGCGCCATCACCACCCGCCCCACCCTGAGCTAGGTACCCTGTTTCCCCGAAAATAAGACAGTGTCTTATATTAATTTTTGCTCCCAAAGATGCGCTAGGTCTTATTTTCAGGGGATGTCTTATTTTTCAGAAATGAAAAATGCCTTATTATCGGTGGATGCCTTATTATCGGGGAGGTCTTATTATCGGGGGGATGCCTTATATTACAACGAGAGGCAAAACTGTAAGTAGGCCTTATTTTCGGAGGATGTCTTATTTTCGGGGAAACAGGTTAAATGCCATCAGTCCTGGTATACTGATGGGGAAACAGATTAAGTGAGCTGCACGTGGGAAGTCAGTGGCAGAGGTGGGAACAGAGCCCAGGAATCCCCTGCTCTAACCACTACACAGGTCTCTCTCCCAGAGCCAGGAAGAAAACCCAGGAGTTCTAATTCCCAGTCTCCTGCTCTAACTGCAATCTCCAGCCGCTGTGGCCATGTGCCCTGAGAAGCCAGTGACTTTGCCCAGGCAGCGTTTCTGTGGTGGAAAGAGACTCTTGAAATACGCACCAGCAGAAAGTACTGAGTGTGCTGTATCTCCCGTTCCGTGCGCGCGCGCACACACACACACACACACACACACACACACACACACACACACACACACACACACACACACACACACACACACACACACACACACACACACACACACACACACACACACACACACACACACAGGCCGGCTCCAGGGTTTTGGCCGCCCCAAGCAGCCAAGCCGCAATCGCGATCTGTGGTGGCAGTTCGGGGGAGGTCCTTTGCTCCGAGCAGGAGTGAGGGACCATCCGCCGAATTGCCGCTGAACAGCTGGACTTGCCGCCGCTCTCCGAAGTGGCCGCCCCAAGCACCTGCTTGGTAAGCTGGTGCCTGGAGCTGGCCCTGACAAACACACAAACACACACAGCCTTTGGCACTAAACAGGCCTCAAACAAGGTGTCCTGCACAATGAGGATTTTAAACTGCCCTCACAAAAGACATTTGTTTTCCTCTTGGGGAGTCTCTGCGAGGGGCTGACCTGCCCTCTCTCCCTAGCAACGTCCAGCATTCATCTGAAAGGACTGCAGCTGGGAGTCAGCAGAGGGATTGGGAAGGCTTGTCCTCTCCCACCACCACGTGCCCTCCTTCAGTGAATGCACTTACAGCCCTGACTTCATGTCGGATCAGGGCCTGCCTTGCCAACACGCTTCAGGTCTGGAGCAAATCATCCCTTTCCAAGGAGCCAGCTAGTAGCAGTGGTCTAGCATAAGGTTACATCCTAGAAGCCTAGATCAGGACAGTGCCTGCAGGCTCAATCTTGACATTCCCTGCCAGCGGATGTGTCCGCGACTCAGTCCCCTGCAGTTGCATATGAACAGTAAGTGTCGAATTAGCCACAGCCAGGAGTAGGTGGTACAATCCGGTAAGAAATGGCTAAGGAGCAACAGGCGTGAGCCTAGAAAGGACCCTGTCTCTCCCCTATGCAACTGGAAGGGTGGATCAAGAGACAGGAGCAGAAGGATGGAAGGAGAAATGAGTTGGAGGAGGAGAGGTGGGGAAGGATGAAGTTACTGCACTGTAAGGAATAAGGTTCCTTGGGAAGGGTCCCCAGTGTGATACCCTCCTTCGTAGCACCAGGATCGAAGATCTGGCATGTCCCAGGTCAGACAGGCCTGGCAGGACGAGCCCAGCAAAGGTAAAGGGGGCTGTAGTGAAAAAGAGAGACTCTGCCAGTCTGCCAGTGTCCGCAAGGCACTGGAAACAGGACACGTCCCCGCCCCCCAGAAGACAATGGCTCCCGCTGTTCCCACCCTGTCCTGCCGGAGCACAGCATCTGCATCCCAACTCATCAGCAAGTAATCAGAGTGGGGAAAGCCATGTCCCCTCCCGCCCAGCCAGCCTGTGGGAATCTCTCTCCTGCTCCTCACTGTCTGGGCGGCAGCCTACCCCCCTGATGGACCCTACCACCCACAATGCGCACCTGCGGAGCATGGGGAGGGGCAGGAACAAAGGGAGACTATCCCCCCAGATGGGGTCTCACGGAGCTAGCCATCCCGGCAGCGAGCCCTTCTTCCAGGCCCAGAGAATGGGCTGCCAGGACCCCCCTCCCCACCCACTCTCCTTCCACTCCTCCACCATCTCTTCCCCCCTCCCCCGACTGGCCATCACTCACCAGGCTTTGATTATGGCTACAAAGAAGCCTTGGATGAGCCACAGCCAAGTTGGAGGGAGGGAGGCAGACGATGAAAGAGCTGTCAAATGGGATTAAACAGTAGCCGTCTCCCTTACCGCTGGGCAAAGGCGGTAGGGGGGCAGGTTGTACAAGATTATATGGCATGAGCCCTCCTGTGCCTAAAAACTGCCAGGCCCCTACTCACAACAACCCACCAACCAGAGCTCCAGGCTGCTTGAGGGGCAAGGGAGGAGAGACGCAGCACAACCCTGCACAGGACACACAGTTCAGCCCATGGGACA
Organism: Malaclemys terrapin pileata; assembly: GCF_027887155.1. NCBI lineage: Eukaryota > Metazoa > Chordata > Testudines > Emydidae > Malaclemys > Malaclemys terrapin. Next base: position 49,874,360 of record NC_071514.1, read on the forward strand.
CACAGCTCAGCCCTGCAGTGGGAACAAGGGCACGGGACACGCAGCTCAGCCCCTGCAATGGGACAAGGGCATGGGACACGCAGCTCAGCCCTGCAGTGGGACAAGCGCACGGGACACGCAGCTCAGCCCTGCAGTGGGGACAAGGACACGGGACATGCAGCTCAGCCCTGCAGTGGGGACAAGGACACGGGACATGCAGCTCAGCCCTGCAGTGGGGACAAGGACACGGGACATGCAGCTCAGCCCTGCAGTGGGGACAAGGGCACGGGACATGCAGCTCAGTCCTGCAGTGGGGACAAGGGAACAGGACATGCAGCTCAGCCATGCAATGGGGACAAGGCCACGGGAAACACAGTTCAGCCCTGCAATGGCACAAGGGGACGGGACACACCGCTCAGCCATGCAGTGGGGACAGGCTCTGTGTTCAATTGTGCCCAGCATTCACACACATTGGGAGGGGGCGGCTCCTTGTGTACTCTCACAGCACACACCTGTGCACACCCCATCCCTCGCAGGAGGGTTATTTAATAACACGCTCCCCTATTTCTACAGTATCTTTCATCCTGGGAGAGCCCAAAGCTTGTTACACTCCCCAGTGTGAGCAGAAAGCCAAGACAATCCATATACTCCAGCAGAGAAAAAGAATGACCCCCTTACCCAGAAGCCCTTGCTTTGTTAAGTTCCTCCTACAACATAGCCTGGCCCTATCTGGGACCTGGAAGATCAAGAATTCTATGAGTTCAGCTCAAGTCCACAGACCCAGCACAGCAAGCCCTCACTACTGCCCACAGGGTTCCCTGAAGGGCTGAAGACCCGCTGCCGCCAGGGGGGCACTGGGTAGTAAGCGCTACCCACAGTAGTAAGGGTTTGCAGAACGGGGCCCTCAGAACCCAGCTGCTTCCCTTACACTCAATGGAAACACTCCCACCCACGTCAGTAGGGGAAGGAGCAGGGCCTTAACAGGGACAGGGCAAGAGCCTCAAAGGTATTTAGGTGCCTCACTACTATTAGCAGGTAGGCATCTAAATACCCTTGAGGATCTGGGCCATACACTATATGACAGGGTCACTTTATCCACTGCTGAAAGGCAGCCACCTCTGGAATGAAATGCAGCAGCTGGTTATTAACCGAGCTACTCTTTCCACAAGAGCTGAGGATATCAAGTGACAAAGTCAGTAGAAACTTGAGAATCCAGGGGATCATTGGTACCATATGCAAAATGTGAGCATCCTAGGGAACAATTCCTCTCCTCCCTGGGAGTGTGGAGCCGCCACACCCTGCCATAATGGCACCGTTGTGTGGTTAAGCCATACAGCATTATTGTCCTCTTTTCTTATAACCCAGCCCCTCAGGCTTCACTGATTCCCTTCAGAGAACTGCTTCTCCTACTGTGGTGCCCAAAACTGTGTGCAGCACAATGCAGTTGAGAGAGTATTTAATCAATGCCTACTCAGGATTTAGGCATTATCAGTTAGGACAATGGACCAGTGATTAGGGCATTTGCCTGGGATTTGGATTAGCTTGGATTCAATTTTCTGCTCTGCCACCAACTGTCTGGGTGACCTTGGATGAGTCATTTAGTCTCTCTGTGTCTCAGTTCCTCCCTTGTACAATGGGGATGCTAACCCTGCCCTACTCCCAGGGGTGCTGCAAGGATAAATAAATTAGAGATTGGGAGGTGCCCAAATATTTCAGTGATGGGGGCCAAATAAACTCCAAAGAAAAATTAGAAATATCATCATCTCCATCCCACCACAGGTTATGTCACTTCCTTCGGTGTTCCTCTGATGGGCCAGATTCAGACAGGAGCCTAGATCAAGTCTAAGGCCTATATCTTATCCCTTCCTCTTTCCCTCCAGCACACAGGTTACACTAACAGTTTCCTGGACCTTGATTACACTGCTCTACAGCCAAAATGCTTCTGAAATAAATGTAGTCAAACTTTACTAATTCTGCCTCACTGAGAACGAAAATGATGCTTAAAATTGTTGATTGGCTTTAGTTTTCAAGATATGCTATGGGTCAGTATATACGACCCTTGACTTGGGAATGGCGGAGGATAAGTGAGTTATAAAGGGAAGGGATCTCAATTTAAACCAGAAATGACTAAAATACATCTTTGACTGGATCTATGAATAAATCTATGACTGGGTTTGGACAATACTTGCTTTTTAGGCAAAACAATGAATGATGCAATCTGAAGCTGGTATTGCGTCATACATGATATGAATTGCATTATGTTATTCCTAGAAGTCATGAATGATGCAATCATAACGAAGCTTACAAATTGCCCTATATCAGCTCTAGAAATCATACAGTGTTGTGCTCTCTTATTTGTCAGTGTTTGATTTTGCAAAGGGACACATTTCTGTTTAGCCAAAGTGAGCAGAGATGCCTCGTACTTGTGTGAACAGTGCAGATAACTTCTGCTATGTTTGTGGTGAAGTGACTTTTGCATCACAAAAGCGCAGTATAACCACTATGGTTAAGAAAGCCTATCACCTTTATTTTGGCTGCAAAATTGGAGATCAGGACAAGAGGTGGGACCCACACATATGCTGCAACACTTGTGCAACAAATCTTTTTTTGCACTCTCATCTAGATTTTTTTCCACCGAACTGCGGAGCAGTGAGCAACGAGCACGGCGAGCGATTTCACCAGGACATTGCAACAATGGAGAAACGCTATCAGGGCAAATGGAGCCCATCAATGCTTGCAAACTATTGCTGGACAGTGACAAGAGATGCTCCATTTAATGAATACAAGAGACAAGCCAAGAAGCGCCGAGTAGACACTGAATAGGACTAAACTATGTACATAATAGTTTTTTGCCTTTTGTTTCATAATACATTTTATTTATATAACCCTTTTGCTGATTTTTAAAGTGTTACATACACAGGACAGGTGAAATATTATCATGTAAAGCAACCATAAACACATGAAAAGACCTAGGTTTACAATTTATGATTAAAACTCTACTATCTACACAATATACATAGACATAAAATGTAAAAACTTAAATATCTTAGAAACAGTAGCCAATCAGTTGTTTTAATTGTCATATTTGAATTCAGCACATCAAAATACATAATAAATAGCACATTTTATCTCTGAAGCAGACGACTTCTCAAAAATTGTAGACCAGTGTAATGGGACCCTAGAACCAAGTCTGCCAGCTGGCTTGGGAGTCTGGAAGCCCTGGGGTCTGCAAACCCCCCACGGTAACCCCCTTGGTGGGCCTGTCCTGGAGCTGCAGACTGGGATCCCTGGCAGAGGCTGAGTGAAATTGAGATTCTTGTCAGTTTTTTCTCTGCAATAGCAGGAATGTCAATTTCACTCAGCAGCTGCAGGGCTAGGAGAACACATTTTTCTTTGGAAACACCAAACTGTCACCGAAATGGATTTTTTTTCAGAATTTCCATTTGTGAGAAATTTGGGGAAAAAATGGTTATTAGGAATAACACCCAAATTTTAAAAAGTTGTAATTTCTTGCAAACCGGAAATCACCAGTTGAGGCCAGATCTAACCATAAAGCATACACCTAGGAGGGGCTGAATTAAGGTTGCACACAGGCCACCTTGATTCTGACATTCCTAACTTTTGAGTGCTTGTCTTTGCTACCTTAATAACGTTCTTTAAACATATTCTCTGTGAGTGTAACTAGAGACAGTAGAATTACATCTTTCATTTATACAGCACCTTTATCACAAAGAACAGGACTACTTGTGGCACCTTAGAGACTAACAAATTTATTTGAGCATAAGCTTTCCTGGGCTACAGCCCACTTCTTCGGATGCATAGAATGGAACATATATTGAGGAGATATGTATACACATACAGAGAGCATAAAAAGGTGGGAGTTGTCTTACCAACTTGGAGAGGCCAATTAAGTAAGAGGGAAAAAAAACTTTTGAAGTGATAATCAAGATAGCCCAGTACAGACAGTTTGATAAGAAGTGTGAGAGTACTTACATGGGGAGATAGATTCAATGTACATGGCAGAGGGGCATTGCTGGCACATGATGGCATATATCACATTGGTAGATGTGCAGGTGAACGAGCCCCTTGAAAGATGATTCTGGGAAGCAGGGGAGGGGGCGGAGCATTCAGGGGAGGGGAGGAGGGGGAAGTGATCTGGGGGCGGGGTGGAGAGCTGCAGCGCGGGGCCCTCTTGGCGCGGGGCCCAATTCAGCCGAATCGGCTGAATCGGCCTAAAGCCGGCCCTGACTTTGTTTATCCTTGGAGATGGAACAGGGTTTCGTTTAACAGTCCACAGCACAGTGGAGGTTCTTCTGAATCCAGTACTTTATGACCCCCAGCCACTGCTGCTCTGGACATACCCTTTACATGTCAATTAGCCCATCGTGGAATTGGTCTAAGCCACCAGGGCTAACATCTGTGAAACACTCCACATGAATCTTTATTGTCTGTGAAGGGTCATGACCTTACTTATACACAGTTCACCCACAAGATGTCACGTTCAGCAGCAGAGCACCACTAGGGAAACTAACTCAGCAGGAAAATGCATGGTTGGCTGACTTGCCAAGACCATTTCCTGCGGCACCTGGGTTTTCTTTGGAGGTCTCCCATCTCATCACAGAGCTGCCTAACCCTGCTTAGTTTGAAAGATACCCTGAGGGGGATATAGCTACAGGCCATCCTTCACTGCTAGCTTGTTAATGAGTATTTGTTCATATTATTGTAGCGCCCAGAGGACCCAGTCCGGACCTGTTGTTCTACATGCTGTGCAAAGACATGATCCCATGACTGCAGAGGTTTGAGGCACGTGCTGTTTGTACAGCACCTACCACAATGGGGTCCTGCTCCATGACTAGGGCTTCTAAGCACTATGAAGATACAAACAAATAATAATAATGAATGCAGCATCAGCTCCCTGTGCAGCTGCTTCATGTCTTTTTGTCAGGTGTGCCTTTGGCATAAATTCAGCCAGGATCAAATTTGTTTTTGTATTTTTGTATTTGTAGCAAATACAGAACCAAACCACAAAGAGGCCTGGAGAAATTAGAGCAGCTGGGGCTTCAGATAACTAGGGGAGATGCAGATTTAGGAAGGGGGTAAAGTCCCACATCTAGATAGAATGCACAGACAGCACAGGTACTAAATGGGGAAGATGGAACCCCACAGCCCTGAATTTATTTCTATCCTGTCTCCTTAAACTGTCCAGACTTGACTTCTCCCTCCTGTAACCAAGCACTAAACTTATTGCAGGGAAAGTGAGGATTAAGATTAGGATTGGGGAAGGGAGATATCCACAAGAGGGTCTCTGTGCCAGATCCTGACCTCAGTGACATTCATGTAAATCCAGAATTCAGTGGCATTTCTCCAGATTTACAATGTTCCCTGGATTTGATCTGACTCCCTTTGAAATCAAGGGGAAGATTCCATTGCTTTTAATGGAAGCTGGATCGGGTTTAAAATGAGATCCAAATCTGGCCTTCTGCCTTAAGAAATGATGACCCACATTATGAAAATGTTTGGGAACTAGTGTAGCAAGGGTCAGATCCAAAGCCCATTGAAGCCTTTCAATTGACTTCAAAGGGTTTGGGATCAAACCCACTGTCTCTGGCTAGTCTCTTTTGGGGTATGTTTACATTGCAACTGGAAGCAAGCCTCAAGCCTGTACTGCAGGTCTAGGGGGTTGGGAGGGCTCAGGAGCTGCAATATACATGCTGATAATTTTAGCCCATTAGTTCGAGTCTTGCTAGGGCGAGTCTGTTGACCTGGGCTGGGAGGCTCATTCCCATCTGCAGTGTAGACATCCCCTTCATCCTATGTAGCACCAGTGTGCTGCCCCACTCACAGAATGCTTTCATTGTTAGCAGGGCACCCTGCGCTCTGCTCTTTAGGGACCTGTGTGGAAATGCAAAGACTCTTAACAGTCTATAATTTAGACAAGGGTGAAGTGCTTGCTGCTTTCCCTGGACTGTTTGATAGTCTCCTCTCCAGCAGACACAGTCATTATTTCATCTTCAACCTGTCTTCCCCGATAGTCCCCTTGCTCTTCATCTCACCGCTGAGCTTGGGGGCTGTTCTTTCTCCTGGTACTGTTCCAATAGCCTAGTCCTTGAGAAATCCCTCTTCTCCAATCTGTTTTACGGCTGCTGTTGAATTTTTGATTTTACAGTTAGGACCCAGCAAATGGGGCAGATCCCAGCAGCTGCTTCCTCAGCCCGTCTCTGGGCCATCTGGGCATCACCTTCACTCTGCCAGTGTTCCCAGCCTTGTCTGCTTGTGGGTCAGTTTCTAGCACAATTGACTGCATGGTCCCTATGCATGGGATGTCTTTTGTAAGCCCCTGCCCTGTCCGCATTCAAGTCTTTCTTAAAGACCCGCTAGTGCTTTGCTGCCTAGGATTGTCTTGTGTATGCATTGTCTAGGATTCCTCTTCCCCTAAACTGTCTGTCCTTTGACTGTGAACTTTTCAGAGCAGAGGCCATCCCTCCTGAGTGTTTGGGAAACTCCTAGCCTGTGCTGGGCATGCCTATAAATAATATTAATAGAGAACCATTTGACTATTGACTATCCTGGCTCTTGGAGTATGATCCTGCTGAGTGTTGCCAGAGGGAGCTCAGCACCAGACAGGATTTGGCCCTTCACTTTCATGCTATGTTTGGCTTGAAGGGCTTTTCAGCACTGCCCCATCCGTTGTGCAGCAGGGTTTGACTGTGAGCAAACTGCCTGTGCTGGTGATGGCATGAGCGTCTGTCTCCATATCGGTGTCAGCTGCCAAGCTGAAACCCTCAGGGGTTGTCTGTTACCCTCTCTTGACAGTCATTGCTCTGGCCTTCTGTGTCAGATTTGCTGACACAGGCTCTGATGGTCAGTAATGTCTTCGATGTATGGGTTACTTGTGTCTCTTTTTTCCTGGCCCATGAGAGGCCGGGTCTACACACACAGCTGCACTGATGTCACCACAGGTGGGAAACTGCACTGTGCAGCTTTGTATGGACACACTGCATCAGTTGTATGCAGTGTTGGTCCAGCCATGTTGGTCCCAGGATTTGAGAGAGACAAGGTGGGGGAGGGAATATCTTTTATTGGTAAACAATCTGTTCCATCATGTATTTAGCTGTGACACTCTGATTAAGTTTCCCAGACCTGAAGAAGAACTCCATATACGCTTGAAAGCTTGTCTCTCTCACCAACAGAAGTTGGTCAGTAAAAGGTATGATCCCACCCACCATGTCACACTACATTAGTATAAACCTAGCTTGTATTGGCTTAGCTCGCTGTGTATGAACAAGCTAAGAGAAGGACATGCAAAAATACCCTTCCTTGCACACTGTGAGACGCCACAGATCATAGCCAGATAAGGGACAAAGTTTCCACTGTCAGGACCTAATTAAAGGAGGGGGCAGGGTCTTTGAACAAGAGTCTTGGAGGATGACTCTGGTTTCAAATCTCAGCTTTGCCACTTTTCTGGTGTGACCTTGGGCAAATCATGTAATCACTCTGTACTTTCAGTCCTCATCTGTAAATGAGCATCCTAATATTTCCTTTGTGTGTCTTGCCTCTTTAGATTGTAAATAGAGCTGGGCAAAGTTTTTCACCTGACACTTTTCTCAGCAACAAATGCAGATTTAGTGACACTGAAACTTTTCGTGAATTTGTGTCTGTTTTGCAGAACTGTTTGTGTAAAAAAAACCCACAAAAGTCTGAAAAAGACAACTTTACAATTTTTCCATTCAAAGTGACTTTTGGTTTTGAAATTTCCTTCAGTTGTACTTTTAAAATTTTTTAAAAACATTTAAAAATGCTCAAAATCTAAATGAAATTGTTTGTTTTGAGTCAAATGAAACATTTTGTTAGACCTAAAACAGAAATTTTTTCAGCTTTTTCGATTCACCAAAAATTTTGAAATATTTCAGTTTCTGGATGACCAGAAATAAATTCCCTCCCCCCGATTTTTCAGAATTGCCACTGGACCAAAAAACAGTTATTCTCACAGAGCTCTACTTCTAAATTCTTTGGGGCAGGCACTGTCTCATGCTTTCTGTTTGTGCTGCACTTAGCACAATGGGGTCCTGATCTCAGCTAGAGCCAGTGAGTAAGAAACCAACAGTAGTAACACCTCTCAGCACAGGAGTCTGATTTCCCAAGCTGAAGTTGACTTTTGGGTTCCTCCTGGAGTAGGCAGTCACCATCTTTTGCTGGAATAAAGCCACTTTGTAAATCATAACTTCACTTTCAGTCAATCAGATCCTTCCACTCTTAAACTTTTTGGGCACTCCTTTCATGGTTCTGGATGCCACCTAGTGCAGATCACTCCATTTCACAGGTCCTTGGAGGTGTGGGTGGGGTGTTTGGTTTGTATACAATTCTATTTGCTTTTCCCTCCCTTAATCTTTAAGGGAAAACAGTATCTTGTTTGGAAGCTAAAGACTAGAAATGATTTATATATTCATAAGTACAGTGCTGGCTCCCTTTATTTTGGCAACAGCATTGTTTGCGTCTTTTGAATCATTTCTTCTCCCAAACCCCTCATGAGATATGAATTTCAAAACAGCCAGGCAATGGATGGCTTAGGAGATTAATGGCTGGTTTCTAAAGCCCTTTACTTCTGGATCACTGCAAATCGGCTCAGGTTGGTAGTGAGCAGCAGTCTTTGCCATCTAATGGATGGAGATCCAGTGACCTATAACAAATGAGTTGGGGGAGTGCCTTGGTCTATAATTTCTAGTGGACAGGTGATCACTGCATAGAAGACACCATCCTACAGGGCAGACTGCCCCTTTTCTTTGCTAAGTGTCTTAGAGTGTGCCCATTGCCTTGGCATCTGGGCATATATTGTAATAGCACCCAGCATCCCCATTCGTCTGCCCACAACGAGCAACAGTGCTCTTCCCCCATCCAATAGACCTTCCCCCTAGCAGGAGAGAGATCACAAAACTAGGGGAGAAAATGACCTAACCAGCATACTTGGCTAAAAAGCTGAGTGTTGCGCCATGCTCTGAAGGCAGAAGTTGGGAATGGGCGACAGAGGATGGATCACTTGATGATTACCTGTTCTGTTCATTCCTTCTGGGGCACCTGGCATTGGCCACTGTTGGAAGACAGGATACTGGGCTAGATGGACCTTTGGTCTGACCCCGTATGGCCGTTCTTATGTTCTAAGGCAGAGGTGGGCAAACTACGGCCTGCGGGCCCATCCTGCCCGGCCCCTGAGCTCCCTGCCAGGGAGGCTAGCCCCCGGCCCCTCCCCCGCAGTCTCCCCTCCCGCGTGCCACACTGCCTGCTGCAAGCTCCTGAGCAGCATGGTAAGGGGGCGGGGAGGGGGTTGGATAAGGGGCAGGGGTCCCATGGGACAGTGAGCAGGGGGCGGTTGGATGGGGCGGAGGTTCTGGGGGGGGGCGGTTAGGACTGGGAACAGGCGGGGTTGGATATTTGTGGGAATCCCAGGGGGAGGCTGTCAGGGGGCGGGGGTGTTGGATACGGGGTGTAGTCCCGGGGGGCAGTTAGGGGCAGAGATGTGGATAGGGGTCAGGGCAGTCAGGGGACAGGGAGTAGGGGGGATTGGCTAGGGGCTAGGGTCCTGGGGGGCAGTTAGGGGCGGGGGTCCCAGGAGGGGGCGGTCAGGGGACAAGGAGCAGCGGGGGTTGGATGGGCCGGAGGTTCTGAGGGGGGCAGTCAGGGGGCGGGAAGTGGGAGGGGGTGGACAGGGGGCAGGGGCCAGGCTGTTTGGGGAGGCACGGCCTTCCTTACCCGGCCCTCCATACAGTTTTGCAACGCCAATGTGGCCCTCGGGCTAAAAAGTTTGCCCACCCCTGTTCTAAGGCAAGCTGCCTTGGATGCTGGTAGAGTGTCAGAGTGAGGGCGTTCTGCAGTCAGGAACCCTTCTCCAAGAACCCATGACTCCCACTCGTAGGAGTGCTCCTCTGGCGGCTCTCAGCAAAAGCATATCAGCTGGTCTCAGCCATGATACCAGGGAGTGAGGCAGTCCCTGTGATAGCCAGGTCACCAACCACACAAGACATCACTTATTAGAGCCAGCTTTGACTTCCACCCAGAAGCAGATGGGAAGCTGGCCAATTGCATGGAGATCAGCTGCCCTTCTTCATTGGCAGTGGGCTGTCTTTCTTTGCTGTTACTGACCTTTCCACTGCCACCCACACCTCTGTCCCCTTCCCCCGCCCTTCCCCCGGTCTGGAACAGCAAGGGCAGCCTTGAAACCTAGAGCCATCCTTTACCGGGATCCAGGAGCATGTAAGGTTCCAAAAGTACCTGAGATGGCCAAGGGGTGAACAAATCCCACCAACAAATGGAGTCACCACACAGCCCAGAAATGTCACTAGTTATTTGTCCCTGCTTCATGGCTTCAGCTACCTTGCTCTCCTCCAGCCTCCTGTGTCGGGCAGGCGCTGGGAACACAAGGGGATTATCTGCTTGACTCTGATGATGAGGAGACTATACCAGGAACTTGCTGCCTCCTGCTGGAGGCCCTGCTGCCTTGGCATACCCCACCCAAAGAAGGTGTTTTTTGGGGGACAAAGGGCACCTAGTTTAGTCCTCCACAAGCTGCCTAGAAAGGCCACCTAGGCTCTGCTGTGGGTGGAACCATAAGTATGGGTCCTCCAGAAGCTAGAAGGGCTGGGAACCAGGCAGAAGCCAATCAGAGCCCAGCAGGCTGGATAAAAAGAGCTGGCTGCTTCTTAAGTTCCAGGGGTCAGTTCTGGGGGAAGCTGGACCTTGTCAGGCGAACTCTGACTGCAGGTTTTTGTTGAGTCAATGAAAGACTCTATTGCTTACTTTGTGGCAGGTGAGGCCCAGTGGCATCCTGAGCTAGATATGAATTTGGCTGCTGTAGGACAAGGTCAGACTCCTTTGTAAGATGCTCCACTGACTCAGATGGGTCTGGGACAGAGACCCGCAGCCGGGTGCCATCAGACTTCTTACTGCACATCAGCCACTGGGCTTCACAGCCTCCCCCAGCACTCTCAGATGCCCCCTGACCAGGAGACGGGGTGGAAGAGAATCCTGCAGATGCCTAACTACCCAGCACTACCCTGAGATCCATCCCCTCAGACAGGAAGGAAGGGAGCCAGAAAACATATACCAAATCCCATACGGGGCAATCAATACCTCCCGGTCTGTTGTAGCAAAGGTTGCTGATAGATCTAATAAACTCAGCACCACCATCTTGATCTTTGTCCAGCACTTAAAATGAGATCATAGACCAAAGTCGCCAGCTGACACTGTCTCCAATGTACACATGTGCCACACTGGTAAGGATCCAGGAAGTCAGAGGACTCTGCATGAAGCTGGGGTCACTCTGCCATACCCTTCTTAATAACCTTCCTCTGAAAGGGAAGCTTAAAAGCATGGCAGTAACTGACAAGGGAATTAATGGCTTGAGACAGGGTCTACTTACTACTTGTTTCAGAGTTGCTATCCTGAAGGCACATAGGGTTTTTTCACTACACAGTTACTGTTAGCTTCACAATAACCATCCTGCATCTGGTCTACAATCTCTCTTTGTACCCATGTTTCTGGGAATGCTTAGGCCTTGTCTACACTTGGGAACAGCAGTCAATGGCCAGAAATCACATCCCACATGAGGACAAGGGCAAGCCAGGGTTTGCACCCATTGAGCTAATAGGAGCTGGTCCTGAGTTCATGCAGATGAGGCTTAGTTCAGGCCTAAAATGCTGATGAGCTCCCTGCTGTTCATGTGTCTCTGATTCCCTGCCTCCAGCTTTGGAGAGAGGATGACACTGTGAGGGAAAGAGAGATTCGGTGTCTTTCTAAGCAAATCTTCATCCTTGTCTGGCAAGCGGAGAGGAAAATAAACTCCAATGAAGGGTCCTTTAACTCTCTCTACCCTAGTGAAAATGAATGTGGACCCCCCCCCCTCCCATCCTGTTGCCCTGTAAATTTCCCTGACTGTGAAATATCTTCCAGATATAGTAAAAATATGGATTTGGGGATTTTTTTAAACAGCTTTAACTGCTGTGTATATTTCCAGGGAGATGTAATAAGCGCTACAGCTAATTTATCTGCGTCTATTGTAAATATTTTCAGGAGATAGCAGAAAGGATTTCAAACATATGGCTCCAAGGATCGGCACACAGCACAAGCAGTGTCTGAGGGACACCTTTAACCCTTTCAGTCCTGCATCTCTTCCTCCCCTTTCCCCACTGCGGAGCAGATCACCCGTACACCTGTGCTCCCCAGGACCTCACTGATGTGCATGGACTGGGGTTTGCACATTTCACTAGCACATTGATTCCTAGCTTCTCTCTCCCCAGTTCTGTGATCTTGTGCTAGGGTAATGGGTGTCTAACGTGGTGCTCAGCCATACACCCAGTACCAGGCCTGCCTGAGGGCAGGCAGCAGAGACTGTGGACAGCATGAGGCTATTCAGGTTTTCCCTGGGGATCACACTGGGGTTAATGCAAACGTAGCTGTGGGGTGGGGGGAGGCTCTAGTACTGAAGCACAGCCAGCCTGTTGGCCACAGTATGTGCTCCTCTGAAGGCTGGCACATCTTGCAGCTCAGTGCCCCCTAACAGCAAGCTGGGGTGCTGGTTGATATTGGGTCTGCCCACTGAATCCCTGAACACTAGTTGGGATGGAGAAGAGAATGCTAGGGGCCAGGCTGTGGTGGGCTCCGGGTTGTGTGCCCCGAGGTGAAGGGAAGGAGGGGGTGAGCACACAGAGCCCTTGTGCCCCATGGTATAGGCACAGTCAGCACGTTGTATGAAGCCACTGCTGTAGGCTAGTGACTGACTTTTGGAAAGGAGCAAGGTGCAAGTATGACCATGGTCCCTCCCCTCCTCCTGTACTGCCAGCATACCCTACACCCACGCAGATGGCCTCAGAGCAGCTGCTCCAGCCTATGCTCCATTGAGTCCCTGGCCGAGTGGGCACATTCCTCTGCCTGCCCATCACCTGGGCTGGCCCGGAGAGTGGACTCTCGTCCTTCCCTTTGATTAGGAATGACTCTGAGAAATGCAGGGCTTGAGAGCAGAGCAGGTGGAGAAGAGGCAGCAATGCTGTAGTGCCCCGTGTGATTGAGTTGCCCTCCCCCTGACTCCCTGTACTACACAACTCAGTGGCGCCCTCCAGAAGTCCTGCTCCTTGGGCGCCCGGGCCCAGCATTCAGCAGCAGCTGCCGCTGGGCACCCAGTGATGACAAATCAGGAGCAAGGCAGAAGCAGTTGGAGAAGAGCAGCAGCAGCTGGTGTATGGAGCAGGCCAGTTAGGCCTCAAGCTGGAAGGTCTAGGACTTGTTGCTAAGGTTAGTAACTTTCCAGGCAAAGCGAGGGCGGAATGTGGGAGGAGCAAAGGTCTCTCATCGCACGAGCTGGCCTCAGCAGGGACCATCATGAGGTCCCATTCAGTTCAGTTAATGTCATCACATGGATACAGCTCTATGGTATGCCCAGTGTTTCCTGAAGCCATGCCATCACCAAGACTGAGCAGGCATTCCACAGGGCTGTCTCCAAACCAGGCTGGGGTGAGGATAAACGTGACAGGGAGCAGGGAGAGCAGGAACTCCGGGTTGATTTGATTGTAGCCTGAGCTCCTCAAGGTTCTGTTTTGACTGTTAAAAACCTCTCCATTCTAAAACAAATCCTCCCCACCCCCCTTTGGAACGTCCCTCTTCACCTTGCCAATCTGCTCTGCTTTTGATCCCTTTTCATTTCTCTTAATTGATGGTGATTTTGCCAAGTTGTCCAAAACTTTGTTTCGCCTGGAATTCTACAACAATAAGCCCCTTCCTCTAGCTCCAGCTACATCTGTCCTGCAGCTTTTTGCTCCCAAAACCTTTCCTGGGGTCAGTGATTTTAGAGGAGTCATAAAAGCCTGCCTAGGCCTCCCTCTCATGACATAGCTGGTCTCTCAGGGCATGGCTAGGCTGCTGCAGCTGGGGTGTCAGCCTCCAAGAAGAACAGACTTTTGGAAGGATCTGCAGTAGGGGGCTTGCACTAGGGGAAGATGGAGTTGTGGGGCAGAGAGATGTGTGACAAGGTGTCTTGTTAGAAAGGAATATTGTGAAGTCTGGATTTTCCATGTTGTCTGCAGAATCCCTTCTTATTCAGGATGAGCCTTGCGGTGCAGACCCAGATTGAAAAATTTCTGAGTCTCCAGGGTGCTGCGACCTGGGATTTTGGTGCTGGCCCCCTGTAGATATGGCCCCAGCTGTCAATGTTCTGATCCATATGCAAAGTTCAGGCACATTCGGATCCCCGGCCTTGGATCAAAGCAGCTGTACTGGGCTCTTTTAGAGATCTACATTCAGTTCCCTCCCTGCATTTCAGGCTCAGGTGTCATCCTGGGCTGGAACTGGTTCCAGCTTTGATTATATAGGCACATTACCTGTACTGGGCCAGCAAGTGCAGTCCTCAGCCAGGGCTTCCATCTCTTGCGCTTGCATTTACCCAATGGGGGTGAAGATTTGATTTAGCTCAGCTTTGAGGTTCACATCTGACCAGTGAAATTGGTTAATTAATTTGGTGGATTTTAGTGTTTGTTAAAATGAAGCGACCAGTAGCCCTTCAGTAATATTGTCAAGCCCCCACTGCCTTTCCTATCCTGGGTCACCACACAGTTCCACCAAGGCTCTTCAATCCTGATCTGCAGTCCCCCTGCTGTTCCAGCTTTGGCCTCACCTACGCAGATATTGCCAGCAATACCAAAGTGCAGAGAAAGGTCCACTGCGAAGAGCCTGAGGCCATAACATTGGTAAATCAATTAAACTAACTTCATTGGGCACATCTGAACTTGGTCACCAGAGGTGAAAGGACTGTAGGGCATTAATTCATTGTGGTGCTCAATCACTGACCCAACGGCTTCGGGCTTTAGCTCATTTCCCATTTGTGTTGTGTCATGTTCTCCAGAATGGAAAATCTGGTTTTCTTTTCCTTCTTCACCTTCTTCCCAGTTTTGCTGCCAGGGCAAGTTCTCCCAGAGCCTTTGTTCCTGGCATACATGCACCGATACATGAGGTGCCATACAACACATGGGGGTGAGGCCTTAGAAAGTTAGTTCTTTTCCATACATTGGTTAAAACTTCACCAACCTTAGGAAGTGGCTGTCTTGAATATGAGACAGGGAGTACACAGGCCAGAGGTGGTAGCATTTAGGGGTGATCTTGTAGATTTTGGAAGAGGATGGCAAGGAACCAGGAGGTGTTTTGATCAAGAAACGACTTGTTGTTCAGACCCATTCCTTCCAGAACTACATCAAACTTCGTTTGGAAGTTAATCACAGAACATTATGTTCAGAGCTAGGCAAACAGAGATGGTGAGGTCCAGTGGATGCAGCATTGAAATTGGACTCAGGAAATCTGTGTTCTGTTCCTGGATTATCAGCTCATATCCAGACTCAGGTTGGTCAGCTGTTCCCTGGTTGTTTAGTGGCCTCAGTCTGCTTTTTAATAGGCAGCCTAGACGTCTCATCCCCCAAACTACCATCACTGGACACTATTTGGCCTCCTGATTGGCAGTCCCAGTGGAGAGGCTGAAGACTGAAGATGGCAGTTTCAGTTAAAGGTTGATATGTATTGTTGGGGTGCGGAAAACTTGCACTGTAGCAGTCCATGCTGTCTGGATCCTGTGGCTCAGTAGAGCACTGTGTTTTCTGTCACTCATTCACTTAGTGCCTGGAGATAAGTCTTAAGGATCTCCAGTTCCCATTAGCTCTCATTCTCCGTTGCTCTGCATCTTGTGTAGGTATTTACATCAGTGCCAGTGGATATGAAACTCCACCAAACCAGAACTGGGCTGGTGTAAATAACAGCACCAAGTAAAGGGCAATGCAGACTCAGGCCCACTGAGACCCCCCTCACCGGATTTCAGAGCTCTAGCGGGAACAGCTTCGCTGCTGTTTTTCCTGCCATAGCACGAGTCCTGGTCTGTAGGTCCAGGCTCTGAGACATGCTGTTATGGGTGGGTGTTTTGGTTTTTTTACAGTGTAGACATACCCAGAAAGAGAAGAAACTCAGCACCCAACTCGTAAGGGAAACAAATCACCGTGAAGAATAGGCAACTGGCAATGCAGCTGTTGGAGTGAAGCGGGATCTCTAGGTTAGCATTGCTTCAAAGTGGAAGGCAGGGAAGATGTACAATTTAAGAAGAATGGGTCTTTCACAACACATGGTGGGGTGGAAAGGGCGGGGGTCCAACTGGGTTTATCTTCCTGAAGGTGGGGGCTCAGCTTTGAAGAGTTTGGGAACACTGCCCTAGGGTGAGAAGGAGAAAAGCACTTTTGGGAGTCTCAAGATATTCACATTTCCTTGCTGGGTCTTTAGGGTGGACAAGTAGAAGGAGCTGAGAGAGAAAGTGTAAGGAAAACTATGCTTGATAATGAAACTCATGTGAGCCAGTGAGTCCTGAAAAGGGAGCAGGAGACCTTTTAAAAATAAAAAAGGCAAAATTTTTCTTGGAAAATGTGATTTTTTCCCCAATCCCTTCTTTTCATTACATTATTTCATGTTATTGCAACGTATACAGATCAGCGACCCAATGCACCTACTGGCATGGGCCCAAAAGAAAAGCCATAAAACAAAGATAAAAGCACTTTAGCATGGAACCCAACTGAATAAACAATAAAAGGCAAATGTCTTTGCAGTTTTATATCTCTGCCCTTCCTTTAGTTAGGATCTTTTGTTACTGTCCTCCCTAGTTTGCTTCTCTCCAAGCCACTTGGTGCTCTAAGATCCCCAGGGGCTGGGGTGCCCCCTCCCAATCTAAACTCCTCTCCCCCACCCACAGTGAAGCATCACTGACATCATGGTCTGATATCAAGACCGTGGCTCTGACATCACCCCAGAAGATATGGAGACATTGTGTTCACCGAAGAACGGAGGAAGAGGAAGAGGCGATGGGACAAATGGCCCCGAATGTTTCCGTTCAGCCTCCTAACGAGCAGCAATGTTTGGGACCGAAAGCTGTAAAAATAATTTGGAAGGGGGAAAACTCAGCTGCTCCTGCGAAATCTTAGCCTTGTTTTCTTTTGGGCTGTTTGCTGAAGTAGAAGGTCAGGGAGCACACATCCATATATCCATGCTGATGGATGAGAAACTGTCCATCAGGAGCGAGGGATTGGGATATAATTATTATTGTAACACAAATGTGTGCCGATACAGCTTGAGAGCAGGATGTAGGAGAGAGTGTGCGTTAGAGGTTGCAGGGTATTAAAGAAATATCTCAGCAGCGAGAGGAAATAATACAACACTTCTCTCTTTTGTTTTTTTTAAATAGTGGAGCCATGCCCCAAATTTCTCAGCCGACTTTCCCATTAGGGCCACCTCCCTGGAGAAATACGAAATCAGACGTGTTGGGGAATGAGCCACCTGAGAAGAAACCATATATTATGGCTGTAGCTGGCTCCATGGTGATAGCGTGTCCTTCCAGAAAATCTGTTCCTGGATTGGGTCAACAATGCCCTCGGCCAGAGTGGTGCTAGGGCATCCCATTGGCCTTTGATCGGGGTGTTGATTGTTTGAACTGGTGTAGCCCATTCTTAGCGACTGTCTGAAGCTGCTTCCTTCACTGGGCATACATGGAGACTGAATGCAAAACAAAGGCTACTTTTCTTCCTTTCACCACCATTTGCTCTGCTTTTCTTAGGACAATCCTTCAGTATTTCCAGGCTGGCTCTTACCTCAAGTCTCCTGCAACCTCAGTGGGTGGAGCTTAAATGCCTCCATCCCAGCTAGTCCTCAAGGGGTGCTTTGCATCCACTCTTCTTTTCCCCCCTGCTCAAAGGGAGACATGGCCAAAAGAGCAGAGCCTGCCGTGAGGGATCTTGAGGCAGCAGTTGGATCCTCAGACCCCCAGTGGCCATGCAATCCATCTCTCAGGAAAGGTCCCACTTTTCCTGACCACCATGTGGTCTAGTCTCTCACATGTAGCTCCCCATCAGTGGGGCGGAATCAACTTGTATCAAGGGAATGGCATTTTCCTCTGAAACGCTGCTGCCAGAGCCCCTACCCAGCAGCCCCAGCACCTCCTCTGCTCCAGGATGAACTTCAGAGAGAAATGCTGCCTTTTCCCTGCAGCTTGACCAGTGCTCAGCAACACAACTGAGACAGCT
This sequence comes from Malaclemys terrapin pileata, assembly GCF_027887155.1. Lineage (NCBI taxonomy): Eukaryota > Metazoa > Chordata > Testudines > Emydidae > Malaclemys > Malaclemys terrapin. The sequence goes on from NC_071514.1 coordinate 49,892,419, forward strand.
GGCCTGCTTGGAGCTGCATTTACCAAGCTGAACTGGGAGCCCTTCTGGGCTTTCCATAATCAGGATCCTGAGCAGGAGTAAAAATTAAAATCGGCCCAGTTCTCTGCAACTGGTGCAACATCTGGGAAGGAAAGGAGGATCCTGAAGGGGAGGAATGGCTGTTTCAGAGCTCCCTTCCTCCCCATCCTGTGGAGCCCAACTGCCAGCTCTAGACCCAGATCCTCTGGACCAGGCAAGCCATGCTCAGCTCAATCTTGGGTGGAGACAGAGTGGCATTAAGGTAACTTGATGATTCTCTGACTCTGCTCTCTTTTATACTGGCTGCCAGTGGCCCACAGAGGCCATTTTGGTAGCGTGCAGGAGCATCCCAGCTACTCCTTTTTTTCCTGACCACATCCCTTTGCCCAGAAGCTGAAAGGGGTTGGACCAGGAGCTGCTATGACAGCCCCATGCCACTGGACAATTCTCCTTGGCTAGGGGAATGTTTAACCAGCCAACTAAATCAGGTTTAAATTGGGTTTGTGCTGCCAATTGGTGTCTATCCGACTTAATGGACTGGAGAATCTATCCTGTAAACAGGCCCAGAGCCTCTGCTGGTGTCAATCGGTGTAGCTCCAGCGAAGGTGGCATGTGCTGAGTTACACCAGCTGTGGATCTAGCCCTAAACTACTTGCTTAGTTTCTGCAAGAGAAAGAGATTTGAGGGTCAGAAGAGATAAGGCTGATTCAAAAGAGTGGATCCAAACACCCCGGATATTCTGAAGAGTTTGGATCTGGATCCATATTTTGCAACGTGGACCAGCCTCCCTTTGAAAGCCGTCTTTGGTTGGGCCACAAATTAAAGTCAAATGAACAGCTGAGTTCCTGTGGAGCTGACAGAGCTGTTGATCATCTGTGAAATTTATGGCTAGTCCATAAGAAAGACAGGGGAGGCTGGCCTGTCCTTAAAAGTCTCTAAAACAATATATTCTTGCCTATAAAAAAAGAAAAAATTAGTAATTTTAAACCACAAGCAAATGTCTTACATTCCTAAGCAGTGACGCCCTCTGTTTACCACCGGTATTGTTCTCAATGAGCTGGAACTGTGAAAATGAATATTTTCTTCGACCCCATTTGTTACCATCGAAAAATGTCAGAGGAAAAACAAATTCGTTCAACAAAATGATTGAATGAAAGAATAACATGCAAGCGTGGAAATAAATCTGTCATGCTTGCAGAAATTGATTTAAAATGATACTTTAATGCAGTCATAATAGTGATTAATAATACTCAGCACTTACTGGGGCTTTAGTTTTGGTTACACACAGTTGTCAGTTAGTTTTTAAAAGAAAATATCACAGTGCCCCTAAAACACATGGTCTGGTGAAGTACAGGGGAGCAATAGATAGGGGTACAAGGATCAATATCCCAAACATACTTGTGCCCTCAGTCAGGTTATCTCCAGGCTCAGTAACAACTCAGACCACACAAGTAAAATGCTGAAAGAACTTTTACTGGTTCCACAATATAACCTACAGGAGAGGAACCTGGTAAGCAGAAGAGACTTACGGCTGCCTACTTTGTTGAAGAAACCTTTCTAAGCAAACTGACCTGTCTGCCAGTGGTGAATCGCCCCCTACAGGGCAAGACAGGTCACATGCACTGGAATTGAAGAGAAGTGTGACTTGCAATAGGGGATGGGGCACCGCCGAGGAAGCTCACACTGCTGGCATCCCAGCTAGCACTGGCAGGGCACTGCTGAGGGCAGTTATATGCATCTAGAGAGACCAGGGAATATAAGTTGTCATCATCATCATCAAGGGAAGCCTGGGTAACATAAGAGGAGTTGGAATTGCTCATTAATGAGCGTAAATTGGATGCAGTTGATATTCCTGAAACCTAGCAGGATGATGTGGGTGATTGAATTGGCTGAGGGAGGACTTCCACGTTTGGCCTAACAAGCAAAGAATACACTTCTATCTAGAGACCCCTACACACTGGGCAAGTATGGTTATCCCTACGATGCTGGATGGTTAGGCCAACTACAGGCCTAGGTATCAACTGAGAGTCTGTCGGGCGGCCGCGTAACACCCGGGGAACGTTCTTAAAAGTAAGTTAAAACTGTGGTAAAATATTGAGGTTTTGGACTTCCCTCAGTTCTGGTGGATGGATAACTGTACTACTCTTGGGCTAATCTCTAGTTCTCACTCTGAGAGTAATATTTGTACAAGTGTGTTACAGAGCTCTCACCTAGCTGGGACAGACCCCAGGGTAACAACAGCCATTAGTCATTGCTGAGTTTCACCCAGAGCAATGGCTACACCCCTGAGGGGACAGAATAGTTGAGCGACGCCCATTAAAAATCAACGTGTCCAGAGGAAACTCATCCATTGCGCGAAGGTAGGTAGAAACCAGTGCATGGGACAATGGAGAAGGGGGGAACTCCCACTTAGCGAAGAGTAACGCAGGATGGCTTCACCAAAGAGTTACCTCCATCTTTGAGCCCTGGATCGGAATAGTCCCATGGCAGGGCTTTCCCACACAAGCTGCCTAGTGGAAGGAAACAGGGTTCTCTTTCCCAGACTGGACCCTAAGCATCAAGGACTTTGTCTGCTGGGTGAAGGACCCCCAGCTGCCACCACAGGGCTAAGCCTCAGAAGCTGAACCTATCAGACTGTTACACGTTTAACAGAAGTTTTCTTCTGTTAGTCTTAAAGGTGCCACAGGACCCTCTGTTGCTTTTTACAGATTCAGACTAACACGGCTACCCCTCTGATACTTAACCTCTATTTATGTTTGTCTGTCCATGTCTTTAGTATTCGGAGCATTATGCAAATCTTTCTTGCTTCCTTTGCATTTAATTAGTAAAATCAACCTAAGTTCCTGACAGGATGGGGCTGAACCCTGCCTTATTGGAGAAAGGCAGGAGATCGAGGGAAGGACTGTTTTCTTTGGATCGAGGGAAGGACTGTTTCCTTTGGAAACAGAGGAACTTGGATTTGCTGGGACATTACGGTGAAAGGGGCACAGAGAATGTCACAGAGGTCCTGCTCATTCGGTGTCAAGGGACTGTTTAAATTCTATACTAAGGCTGGCAAAAGCCCAGGGCGTTACTAAGCTGTAAGGCTCTGGGTTAGCTTCCCTGTTATTGGACAGGCTGCCCTGAAGTGGAACCCATGGTCTTGAGATACCAAAGGGTGTGACAATCCCCATTTTAGAGGTAGGGAAACTGAGGCACATAGAGGGGCAGGGACTTGCCCAAGGTCACCCAGAAGAGTGCTGGCAGTGCTAGGAATAGACTGCAGGGCTCCTGAGTCCCAGTCTAGTGCACAATCAACAGGTACACCCATGCAGTTGTGTAAAATGTTTATTTCTTGGGCTCACCTGTATAATGGGCCCATGGCACAACCTGTGATCAGAGCCCCCTTCCATTGGGCATCAGAGCTGGATGTGGCTCCAAGTACCAGAGCTGACACCTGACTGTATGATAGGCCCCAACAAAACCCCTTGAGCCATCCCTTTGAACTGCTGGGAAGTTTGGGAAGTTTCTTTCTGGATCAGAACTTGGCACCTCTCTGTCCCAGAACTGCTAGGGTGCCGGCAGCGCCTGTCCTGCACTCCAAGGCTGGCCAGGCTCATGGCTATGATGCCTCCTACTGTTTGTGCCACCCATTTGGGGTGTGAAGGCTGGTCAACGTCCCCAGCTTGCCCAGCTCCCCTCAGCTAATCATCACATTGAGTAATTGAAAAAGCCACAGAGCGATGGCCAGGAGCTGTCAGTGATGGCAGGGAGGCCAGGCCTGCAGGTGTGTGCTGGGAGCCGGCTGGCTGCCTCTGGCTGTGATGGGAATAGGGTTACAGGTGGGCAGCCTAGCAATGCCAGGGATGCAAGGAATCCACTCTTGGCCTCAAAAGGACACATTCTTTAGCAACTAATTAAAAAAAATATTCAGGGGCAATGTGGGCTGGGCGCACACCTGCTCCACGGGGACACAGCCAAGTGGGGGAGAGGGACAGGAGGATGCAGGATGACAGTGGGAACCAAGGTGCTGGGAGACAGCAAGGGGGCCCCAGAGGGCTCGTTTGTGAAACTGGGCTGGGGGAAGGCAGGCGTAGGGGGAGTAGCACAAAAGGATCAAGAACCGGGATCATATGACTTTGCAGTCCCTCGGGTGAATTCTTCCTTTAGCACGGCACATCAGTGTCAGGGCGAGCTTCCCCACAGCAGTGCCTGGCAGTGCCAGCTGGACGCCAGCAGCGTGAGCTTCCCCACAGCAGTGCCCAGCATTGCCAGCTGGACGCCAGCAGTGTGAGCTTCCCCACGGCAGTGCCCAGCAGTGCGAGTTTCTCCATAGCAGTGCCAGCTGGATGCCAGTAGCATGAGTTCCCCACAGTATTGCTGTGCCAGTGCCAACTTGGACTTTGCCAAGATAAGCTTCCCCATGGCAGGTCCTTTTTCACAGCTAGTATCCAAGGCTACAATTACTGCACTATGAGCCTCTTCACCTTGGTGTCTTGTTAATACCATATGGGGCTCGAGCAGTGAGAGCTTCCCCACAGCCATTCCCTGTCCCTGCCAGCTGAGGGTGTCAGATCTCCCTTCAGTCCCTTCTCCACTTGCTCCTCTGAATTCACCCTCCACCTAGGACAGAAGGAGAAGAGACTCCAAAGCGCTACCTCTTGGCTCAGCTGGGAAAGGGGGCAGTGCTCCCACTGCTCCCCCACTGTCATGTATTTGAGGTCAGTTCCCTGGCATTGGCTACAGCTGCTTTGCTCTCTGTCTTTATGCCACTCCTTCCCATTCCCCCTCCGAACAGGGGCTGGGACAGGTAGAAGCCTGTCAGAGTTGGATCACACAGAGCTCACTCTGATCCTTGGGGAGTGCAGCAATCCCTATGGACATGCTGTAGCTGGTTTGAGATTAGCCCTTAGGCTGCTCTAAGTTACACCTGGAGCCATTTAAGCTCCCAGCCAGCCAAGGATCAGAGAACCACAAAGGAGGCTTAGAAGTATCTTTTCCATGCTCTCCTCAACAGCACCCAGGGCAAGCTCAGTGCAGCTGAGAATTTAGCCATTGATTCCTACCAACTCACCAGTGTTGAGGCTGTTCTGGAGCTCTGCATCTCTTGTAAGGGTCCTTGTCACATCTCCATCCCATCCATTGCTACCCCAGGGAATGGCAAGAATGGGACTTGCTGGAGCCTGCAGAGGCTGGCCTGCACATTCATCCAGGGCTGCTTGGTCCACCCAGCCTCGGAACAATGCTGAGATGGCTGGGGGCAGATATTAGAGATTTGGAGAGTAGGGGGCATGGAAAGAGGGGAGCTGGGGAGAAGCCTGGGGATAGGAGCAGAAGGAAATGAGAAGAGACCATGGATCTGTGTGCAAGGTAAGCAGTGAATGATTGCAGAAAAGCCACCAACCACTGGAGCAATAGACAATTGCTAGATGCAGGTGCGGTTAGGGAAAGCAATTCAAATAGGGGCTCCTGAGGGATGAATGGGTGGAAGGCTGGCCAAAGGAGGCATGTGACAGGGAAGAAGCAGCATTCTCGAGGCAGCAGGGAGCCTTAGGTTTCACTGCAAAAAGAAGAACAGGAGTACTTGTGGCACCTTAGAGACTAACAAATTTATTAGAGCATAAGCTTTCGTGGACTACAGCCCACTTCTTCGGATGCATATAGAATGGAACATATATTGAGGATATATATATACACACATACAGAGAGCATAAACAGGTGGGAGTTGTCTTACCAACTCTGAGAGGCCAATTAATTAAGAGAAAAAAACTTTTGAAGTGATAATCAAGCTAGCCCAGTACAGACAGTTTGATAAGAAGTGTGAGAATACTTACAAGGGGAGATAGATTCAGCCATTCCCAGTCCTTATTCAAACCGGAGTTGATTGTGTCTAGTTTGCATATCAATTCTAGCTCAGCAGTCTCTCGTTGGAGTCTGTTTTTGAAGTTCTTCTGTTGTAATATAGCCACCCGCAGGTCTGTCACTGAATGACCAGACAGGTTAAAGTGTTCTCCCACTGGTTTTGGGGTATTTTGATTCCTGATGTCAGATTTGTGTCCATTAATTCTTTTGCGTAGAGACTGTCCGGTTTGGCCAATGTACATGGCAGAGGGGCATTGCTGGCACATGATGGCATATATCACATTGGTAGATGTGCAGGTGAACGAGCCCCTGATGGTATGGCTGATGTGATTAGGTCCTATGATGATGTCACTTGAATAGATATGTGGACAGAGTTGGCATCGGGGTTTGTTACAAGGATAGGTTCCTGGGTTAGTGGTTTTGTTCAGTGATGTGTGGTTGCTGGTGAGTATTTGCTTTAGGTTGGGGGGTTGTCTGTAAGCGAGGACAGGTCTGTCTCCCAAGATCTGTGAGAGTAAAGGATCATCTTTCAGGATAGGTTGTAGATCTCTGATGATGCGCTGGAGAGGTTTTAGTTGGGGGCTGAAGGTGACAGCTAGTGGTGTTCTGTTATTTTCTTTGTTGGGCCTGTCTTGTAGGAGGTGACTTCTGGGTACTCGTCTGGCTCTGTCAATCTGTTTTTTCACTTCAGCAGGTGGGTATTGTAGTTTTAAGAATGCTTGATAGAGATCTTGTAGGTGCTTGTCTCTATCCGAGGGATTGGAGCAAATGCGGTTATATCTTAGAGCTTGGCTGTAGACAATGGATCGTGTGGTGTGTCCTGGATGGAAGCTGGAGGCATGTAGGTAAGTGTAGCGGTCAGTAGGTTTCCGGTATAGGGTGGTATTTATGTGACCATTGCTTATTAGCACAGTAGTGTCCAGGAAATGGACCGTTTGTTTCACTGCAGTACTGTTATTGAACAATTCTATCAGCAGCAAGATGGATGAAAGTGGAGTCTGTATTTTAATAAGAGAACTCTCAAACTCTGTAACTCTCCAGGTTTCTCATGAGCCTCCTTCCTGTTAGGTACCTACTGGGACCACCAGATGGTGCTATGCCACAAAGGGGTTTTCACAAGGTAAAAGTAATGTAAAAAAGAAAGCCTCCCTGTTGAGACGTGTGTTTTGCCCTGTAGTATCTGTTAATCTGGTAGCTAGACGGCTAATCATTTTGCAGTGCTTGCTCAAGGATGAGCTTTGATGGTGCTCATGTGAGTTGCTGTACATATTTGCTATGTGTGCCAGGAAAGCTGATATAAAACATGCTATATTGTTGCAACTAATGTTCTAGGTAGTAGCTGTGTTTAATGTTCCTACTACAACCAACATCTTAAGGGGCAGATTCTGCTCCAAACAAAATGAGTAGGAATTTTGGACCAGATTCTCCACGGTATTTTGTTGCCCGAAATCAATGGGAGTTAGGTGCCTAAATACTTTAAGGAGCTGGTCCTTGGCCCTTGTGTTCAGTGGAGCAGGACTGAGGCTTAGGTTACTAAAACAGAAACTATTTTTAAAAAAATTAAATGTACCTGTCACTGTTTATGCTGGCTGGTTACTCTTTGCATGGCTCTCAGCTCCACCAGTAACTATACATGAAATCCATTTCATATTGGTTCTTAAGCATTGTGTCCCTCCTGGACCCCAGTGCCCTGTTATCTGGGGTGCTGCCCCTTGGCAGTAACCCCTTTATCTCAAGGTCTCCCCGTCTAGGGGAACCCCCACCCACTATCCCCACCTCACCTGCTATTATAAGGCTACTGCCAGTCGTCATCTAGCCCCCACACCCAGGGGCAGACTGCAGTATCAGCCTACTCATCACTGGTAAGGTTGGGTTTGGACCTGCTGCCTTTGCCTACCCCTGGGCTGCCCTCTGCAACCCCCAGTACCTGTTGGCCTTATGCTAGGCTGCAGCCTGGCTTTCCAGGCTGGAGCCTCCCCAGCCCTGCTCCACTCAGGTGCCCTGTCTCTAGCTCCTTGCAGCCAGGCCCGTCTCCCTCTACAGCTAGAAAGAGACTTCTTCTAGGCCTCTGGCTCACAGCCTTTTTATACAGGCCAGCTGTGGCCTGATGGGGCGTGGCCCAGCTTCAGCCACTTCCCAATCAGCCCAGCTTAGCAGCTCCCAGCCACAACCTTCCCCTAGGGCTGTTTTAAGCCTTTCAGGAAAGGAGCGGGGTAAGCACCCTGCTACACTTATACACTACCCCAGTGAAATGGGCTAGCGAAAGAATCTGAGTCCTCACTCTCACTCCCTTTACCCAGAGGCCTGACTGACCTTGAGAGTTCCCCTTCCACTCTCCTGTGTGTCAGAGTCCTCATAACTCCAACAAGGCTGGGCCCAGGGCCGTCCTTAAACATACACAGCATAATCAGCTGTGTAGAGCACCTGAAAATTTGGGGAACTCCTGGGTCTTATTTTCAACTCTTCTGTTCTTCCTATCCCTGTTCTGACTCTTTTTGCAGGCTCCCACAGCTAGCTGCTGTAGCCTGGTGAGTCTTCCTCTAGAAGGGATCTAGTAACTTAAAAGTGAAAAAGCCTCCAGCCTGCCAGACCTATTAGCACAACACTGAAACTGTTAAAGAGCCATTCAAGTGGTAATGAAGCTATTTAACAGGCATTTGCCAACCCTTAGGTATATACTGTCAGTTTCTGAATTACTGACAAAAACAGTTGTGCATTACTGTAATATTTACTCAGAACACGTTAGTCTACAGGACCTTAATTTAAAAGTTGCTTTAAAACCATTTCATTAGAAGATTGCTAAAGATTATAAAATCACATCTCTAAAAAATCCTTGCATAGATTTTTAGATGCACAATCTGAGTGTTCATCTTTAGCCTTGCATGCTTGGATCTTCAGACATATAGTTTTTTTAAATAAATCCTTCAAAAGACCACCCTTATCTAAAATACACATTTTAATTTTGAATTACTATAGTACAAAAAACTTGCTTCCAAAGTCTTCCTGTCCTTTCTGTCCATCTCTTTCCCTCTTCACCCCCTGTTGAAGAGAGCCCTTAAAGGGACAACACCCCTTTCCTTCCAGGTAGCTGGACAAATGAGTTTCCCCTTCTTTACTTCTGACTATTTGATGAACTAGTTTTAAGAAAACCCTTCAGAAAAATCAGTACCTAGTAAGATATAAAATCCTTTATTATGCCTAAAAATCTTTCAAAACATATTTTTTAAAGTTGGTGAAATTTCATAAACATGTCTATTGTTTTGGAGATCACACAAAATAAACTAGTGTTTCCTTTTTCTAAAAGCAATGAACATTGTTATGAACACACTAAACCTCTGTGACTGATTAACTGGATGTCTTTGTTCCTTTGTTTCGGTGAGTTAAATAGGTAGTAATCTTGAATGATTACTTTATGAAGGCTTAAGAGTACATTTAAAATATAAAATCAGCTTAGAAATACTGATTAAGAAAATGTAAAACAGAGAAGAGCTGCATATTCCATAATATTTAATTTTGTATTCAGCAGGACAGCTGACTCACCCTTACTACAAAGTTTTGCAAATAAATCTCTGACAAACTTCAGAGCATATCAAAATACCTGTGACTGACATTTTTTATTCCCAAGTTTAGTGCTTTTAATTAGGTACCTTCTGCATGGCCAGTCTTCACCATCTGGCATGCAATGGAAAACATGCTCCATTTTCTTTTGAAAAAAAAAAACACTCTTCTGTAATTTCTTTCTAATGTCATTTACTTCATTTGGGTTCAGGGATTTGGCTGGAAGGGGGTAAGCAGTGGTGGGGGTGGAGAGCAGGGAGACAGTGGGGAGAGGGCAGGGCCTGGGCAGAGTAGGGGTGGGACCTGGGGCAGAGCAGGGGTGGAGTATGGGTGGGGCCACAGGCAGAAGAGATGGGCTGGGTAGCTAGCCTCCCCAAGGGGCAGCTTCACCCACTGCCCATGACAGCAGGTAAGAGTGGGTCGGCTCCTGCACATCCAGCACGCACTGCAGTCTCCTTAGGCAGGGGCCGTATTCACAGAGCCGAATGCGCCAGTGCCGGGCATTCTGCATGAGGGAGTGGGTCCGGGGGTCTCTGCGGGGAACTGAGACTCTCCGCCGCCATGAGGTAAGCCAGGCGGCTCAGTATCCTTGCTGCCTCGTCCCTCGCCCCCCAGGCTGCGAACCCAGGCTGCCATTGGGCATAGGGGCACCAGTTTAATAATACTGCATAGGGCCCCATAAATCCTACGGACAGCCCTGGGCAGGTCCAGGATTCCTGGGGGGCTTGACCCTCAATCTTGTCATGGTCATTTAGGGCAGGGGCTAGGTTGTCCCCACTCCAGGGTGCTCTCTCCGCACTGGATGCTTCCCTGACCCACTGATCATTACATACAGTTCAAAGCAAATACAATTTATTAAAAAGCAATCAATTAAAAAAAAAATAAGGAAAAAACGGGAAAGGTTAAAGGAAAACACATAACCCTGCTCTGTGGCACGGGGACACCACAACCAGTCATCTCTGGAATGTAAGGGAAGTTCAGTCTGTTCCTCACAAGTCCCAGGCCTCCTGCTCAGGCCCTGGCTGTGCTGCAGGGATGCTGCGGGTAGGATGCTTGCTCTGGCAGTGGCCATGTGCCTTCAGGCTCTCGGTGGCAGGGCCCTTCTTCCCAGCGTCAGGCCCCCCGACAGGGTGACGATCCCCCCCAAGTCTGGCCTGCATAGGGTTACCATATCTCATAAATAAAAAAAGAGGACCCTCCACGGGCCCTGGCCCCGCCCATTTCCCCACCCCTAGCCCCGCCCCAACTCCGCCCCTTCCCCACCCTAACTCCGCCCCCTCCTCCCTCCCACTCCCAGCCAGGGGGAAAGGGCTGCCCCAGTGCTACCAGCTTCACGGTTTCCCGGGCAGCCCCCAGACCCTGCGCCCCCAGCTGGCGCTTCCCCAGCGCAGCTGGAGCCCGGGAGGGGAAGCGCCCAGCCGGGGGCGCAGGGTCTGGAGGCTGCCCAGCAAACCGTGAAGCCGGTAGCGCTCGGGCTTTGGGCAGCCCCTATGCCTCCGGACCCTGCGCCCCCAGCCGGGCACTTCCCCTCCGGGGCTCCGGCGGCTCTGCGTAACTTACACTGTATAAGTTACACAGAGCCGAAGAGGAGCAGAGCCCCCACGGCTGGAGGCTCTGCTCCTCTTAGGCTCTGTTTAAGAGCCGGGCTGCCCCAGTGCTACCGGCTTCGGGCAGCCCCCGTGCCTCCGGACCCTGGGCCGCCGGAGCCCGGGAGGGGAAGTGCCCGGCTGGGGGCGCAGGGTCCGGAGGCACGGGGGCTGCACGAAGCCGGTAGCTCTCGGGCAGCCCGGATCTTAAACAGAGCCGAAGAGGAGCAGAGCCTCCAGCCGCTGCGGCTCTGTGTAACTGACACTGTGTCAGTTACACAGCGCCCCCGCGGCTGGAGGCTCTGCTCCTCTTCGGCTCTGTGTAACTGACACTGTGTCAGTTACACAGCGCCCCCGCGGCTGGAGGCTCTGCTCCTCTTCGGCTCTGTGTAACTGACACTGTGTCAGTTACACAGAGCCGAAGAGGAGCAGAGCCTCCAGCCGCCGCGGCTCTGCTCCTCCCCGACTCTTCGGCTCTGTTTAAGAGCCGGGCTGCCCGAGCGCTACCGGATTCGGGCAGCCCCCTGCCTCCAGACCCTGTGCCCCCAGCCGGGCACTTCCCCTCCTGGGCTCCGGCGGCACAGGGTCTAGAGGCACGGGGCTGCTCGAAGCCAGTAGCGTTCGGGCAGCCCGGCTCTTAAACAGAGCCGAAGAGTCGGGGAGGAGCAGAGCCGCCATTTTCCCGGACATGTTCGGCTTTTTGGCAATTCCCCCCGGACGGGGGTTTGACTGCCGAAAAGTCGGACATGTCTGGGAAAAAGAGGACGTATGGTAACCCTAGGCCTGCAAGACCCCTTGGCTGGGGCCGTCTCTCTGCACTGGGCCCGCTGCCCAGGGTCCCCCTCGCTCTCCCCAGCTTCTCACCGCACCTGGCTCCAGACTGTTCCCACCCCAGCTCCACTCTGCCTCAGCACTGCTGCTGCTCTGCCTCCAGCTCCCTGGGCTGTTCCTCTGGCCCCTCTGGTTCTGGTTGCTGCAACTCTTCTCCTAGCACAGATCTGCTCTCTGGGCTGCTTCTGTGGCTCTGCTCCCAGCACTGACCTGCTCTCTGGGCAGCTTCTCTGGTTCTCTGGCTGGCACTGTTCTGCTTCCCAGCTCAGCTCGGGCCCCTTCTTAGCTAGGCCCCACTCTGTCTGACCCATGCAATTCCAGCTCCCACGGAGGACGGGGCCTCCCTGACCTCCTGACTCCCTGATTAGCCTGCCCGCCCTGTCAATCAGGCTGACCTGGAGCATTGGCCTCTCCGCATTCCCTCTAGGGACTGTCAGTCTCAGAGTCCTGATTTCCCTTCCTTTTGGTATTGGGAGCTAGCCAACAAAATCCCGCACTGAGTTTTAGTAAGGGGCCAACAGTCCCCTTATACTCTCCCTTGCAAAAATTCTGCCATGGCCACAATATTCACACCAGTACAGCCAGGCCCCTTATTAAAAACATGTATCCACATCATGTTATATAAAAAAACTAACAATTAATAAAAGAATATTTAACATATTTAACATTCTATGTCTACTTCTTCATATTATACATGCTAAAATTCATTAAACCACTACATAGACCCAATAATATGATCATCTCTAAGTTTAACAGGAAGTACACCCTTAACTAGTTCTCTGGGACCTTCTTAAGACTGATGGTTCATTACCCATATTTTCTATTGGCCTGTCCCCAGGTAACACCAGATCAATTTGAGGGATCTGGCCATTTTCATCAGGGTTTGGATTTGCCCCATTGGTTTCAGTATCCTTGGGAAATGCTGCTCTATGTCTCCTACAAGCTCTCATCAAACTAGAAGTCCAAAGTTTTATCTGGTCCCTATGTTCTGCTCTCTCAGGACTTCCTCGTTCAGGCTGTATAGTGTAAACCAGCAGTTCGGGATTGTTGTGGGTGACCACCGTATGGGGAGTAGACTCCCCTTACACAAAGTTCACATATTATTTTGTGAAAATCGGTCAATTTTCCTAATAATTTTGCATAGAAGAAACACCCTACCACCAAACCCATATTTTGAGTTTTATCAATCATGATGTGAATATTTCACCTGCCGCCTCTGCTTTTAAATGATTTCAGGTGGGAAACACATGTTGGGGACTGGTGAACACAATGTGCCACAATGCAAAGAAATCATGCCCCAGAGACCTAATGAAATGCTGGTGGAAGTTTTGATGGCCTGATGGGTGGAAAGACAGTGCAGTTCTGCAGGAGACCTGGGTTCTGTTCCCATATTGGATGACTGTTCATCAGTCATGTCATAGCTCTGTGCCTCAGTTTCCCCAGCTGTGAAATTAGGATGATGCTCTGAGATCTATGGATGGAAAGTGCTTTGGAAGAGCTAAGTCTTGTTATATTACCTAAACATGAACCAGAGTTGATATTCTCCATGGGTTCTCTGAGGATACCCCTCTCCATGCAGGCTATGTTGTACACACCCTTTGGCTTGCATGGTGCATGCTCCAAGCCACCTTGCTGATTCCACAGGGAAACCTGGACATTGCAAACCTGGGCTGAAGAGCTGGATGCAGCCCCGGGTCTCCTGGGCTGGTAGGGCAGGTGAGACTCCAGCAGGGGATGTACAGTCTCTCCCCACTGTTGTCCACATGGAGTCGGAGGGCTGCAAGAAGGCAATCCCCTTTCCCCAGATCCACTTTCTGCCCCTTGCTCTCCCCTGTCTCCTGCACAGACCAGCAGTTCCCAGGTGCCCCAGTGGGTGACAAATTGATGGATTAGCACCTCCACTCCGGCAATCTGCTCTCACGGACCCGCCCCAGGTAGCACCAGATTTTATAATCAGCATTTTCTGGGGCTGCATTTTTCTGCCTTCCCAGTTCTTGGCTGCATCTCGCCTTCTTGCCTTGCCTGGCGTGGAGCTCGGCTGGCCAAGAACAAATGCCCTTCCTGTCCTAGCTGAGGGAAACAAAGGATGTAGCCAGCACTCTGTCTGGGGAAAGCCTGTTAGGTTTCAGCCCTTTCCCAAAGAACCCTGCCTCTCATGGGTCCCAGGGGGCATGGACAGGGAACCTGCTCCCCCTCAGCACCACAGATGGGATGTTAGTCATTGGCCTTCGGCTGCTGATCCTAAAAGCCTATATCCCTTCAAGCCTCCCTTCCCAGGAGCTGGTGGCACCATGGATGCTGGAACTATGGGTGCTGCACCCCTTGGCTTGAAGTGGTTTCCATCATATACAGGGTTTAAGGTTTACATGGGGGGCTCTCAGCACCCCCACTATACACATTGCTCCAGCGCCCTGGGATACACACACCCGTATCAAAGCAATGCCAGCAAAAAGAGCATGGGGGAGGGGGCAGGAGGATGTGGCCTCAGTCAGCAGTGGCAGGAGTCAGGCAGAGTAGCATAGACACTGATGAAACACAAGGGCAGGAGCTATGCTGCGGGATTTGGCCCGAATGCAGAAGGCAGTGGGTGCGCTGTGGGGTCTGGCTCTAGAGCAGAGCGCAGGGGGTGCACTGTGGGGTCTGTCCCTAGAGCAGAGGGCACGGGGTGCACTGCGGTGTATGGCCTAGTGCAGAGGGCAGGGGTTGCACTGAGGGATCTGGCCCTAGTGCATAGGGCAGGGGGTGCACTGGAGGATCTGGCCCTAGTGCAGAGGGCAGGGGTTGTGCTGAGGAATCTGGCCCTAGTGTAGAGGTCAGGGGTTGCGCTGAGGGATCTGGCCCTAGTGCAGAGGGCAGGGGTTGCGCTGAGGGATCTGGCCCTAGTGCAGAGGGCAGGGGTTACGCTGAGGGATCTGGCCCTAGTGCAGAGGGCAGGGGTTGCGCTGAGGGATCTGGCCCTAGTGCAAAGGGCAGGGGATGCACTGCGGGATGTGGCCTTAGAGTAGAGGGTGTATGTCTCATCCTCATCTAGTGTACATTCATGTAGAAGATTACAGCCTACTACTGTTATCAGTTATTCTATCAGCTCCAGTGGTTGAGGTCTGTGTGGTGGATCTAAAAGTTCCAACCCTGCTGATAACTCATGTGGGCATCAATACGGTGCCACATGGTGGAATTTCTGTTTTTTCAATCTGCTTTTTTTAAAAACCCAGGGAATTACAACGAAAAACTATGTGAAAAGGTAATTGAGGCTGCAAAATCAAGCATTCAATAGCTAGGAAATGTACAGAGCCTGTGCAATACACTAACTGTATTAGGTGAACCCATGTCACACCTAGATTCACGGACATGCCCATTATACTAGTACATGCCAATAATACCATGTGAACACAAGCAAATCATCCTATGTGAGAACATGCAGTTGTACCATACGAAAATAGGCAAATTCCATCAAATGTGCCCACAAGGTGATTTTCACTAGGGTACTTCCAGCACTGCCACCCAGCTCCCTCACATCTTCAGATTTTCTGTAAATGAGTCGAAAATCCAAGCTGCGCCCGAGAAGAAATTGGTGGTGGCAGGTGGAAGTCTCCTCTCCTAATTCTGATAAACTAAATTAAAGGGGTGGAAAATTGGTATTTCATGCAAAACACTGGGAAGGTGAAACCAATTCCAGATGCTGTTTCAAAGAAAGTCTCCCGCTGACATGATCTGCTGCAGATAAACGCATGGAAGCTGCCTCGTGGTATTGTATTACAAGCCATTGGAGTTTCCAAACAATGCTGTGTGCCAGGCCCAGTCTCCTGCCTTATTGCTGTTCTATAAATGAAGCAGATGGGCTCCAAAAGACAGCAGAGCTGCAACTCTGTCCTGGCTCGAGCAGAGTGCCTACCTTTGCAATTCTGCAGGCTGAAGCAGCCAGTGGTAACATGGGGGTTGGGATGGCTACAAAGTTCCATTCCAAGCATCAGGCAGAGTTATGCCAAGTCTCACACAGGGAAGTTTGTTGCATTAAACCGATAGAGACAGGAACCCTGTGCTTCAGGGCATAAGCCAGTCTCTTGCTGAGGAGGGTTAGAAATAGGTTATTCCATAATGCACCACTCTGGGGTTTCTTACATCTTCTCCTGCAGCTTGTGCTGTCTGCTATTGGAGAGAAGATCCCAGCCTGGATAATGGGCTGCTGTGATCAGTTTTGGCAATTCCTGCATTGCTATAGCACTGGGCAGCATGTTGCACGAAGCAATGGGTCGCATTAATTGGCAGCATTAGGCAGTGTGTTGCGTGGAACAGTGCGTTCCATTAGGTAGTATGTTTAGGGCTTTGTTTTTCAGAATTTATTTTTAGCAATTTTTGAGTTCTGTGTAGATATCCAAGAACCGGGGCTGTGGGTGGGCATAGAATCATAGAATATCAGGGTTGGAAGGGACCTCAGGAGGTCATCTAGTCCAAACCCCTGCTCAAAGCAGGACCAATTCCCAACTAAATCATCCCAGCCAGGGCTTTGTCAAGCCGGGCCTTAAAAACCTCCAAAGAAGGAGATTCCACATGGAATGGGGGGTTGGTCTTTCTCTTTGTGTGTACATGTAGTATTGTTTCAAATGGCACTACATTAAAGCATGCTAGGGAACCTTTAGTGCTCACCAGCAGGGTCTACAGGGACCAATTAATGTACTGCACATTAGTGTGCTTTAGAAATTGCACCACATAGTCCACATTACTTCTCCATGTAGCCCTTAGACACATGCCAGGGAGCAGCGACATTGCCTGTATAAATAAGCTGGACTGGGAAAGAGGTGAAGTCAGCACAAACTGGGTCACCATTTCTGGTGTTTTTCCAGTGTTTATTGGGTAAACATCTATTGCATTTGTTTTGCACTGGTGTGTTTATCAGTTAAAACCTAAACTCAGACACCCTAAGTATGCTGCATTGGACAGCATGTCATATTAGCTAGTCCCAAACTTTGCTTCATATCAGATGCCAACATAGTTAACAAGCTGTGCTCCCGCTTTGATTCAGCCCCTTTAATGAAATCCATATATAACCACGATAGCCAAAATCCCACTCCCAGCTGCTGTCAAACTAGGTCCAATCTCATAGCCCTGTCCACAGAGAGCACTTTAGCATCTGTGCACATGTGATTTTTTTCATATCTACTTAAAAAGCATTTTAACCAATGGGAGTACAGTAGGCAAATATATTATTGTCAGATGTAAAATGATAGGCTGAGTTATTTCCGACTTCATACAGTCCCACCTCCTTCCTAAGCATGAACTGTTCATAACTGTGGAAATTAATCTGTTAATTTAAACAAAAATCTTGACAGTTTTCCTCCTATTTCCCCTTTGTTTCTTTAACAGAATCTTACATCACAATCAAAATGCAGGAGGGAGGGAGTATTTTGAAGAGAACATTAATAAAACTAGGTTTATAAACAGACATCCTTCAAATACATGAAACATAATCCATGAAACCCCAATATGGCTCCACATGTCTCAGACGTCAGAAACCATTCTCTCTTGGGGATGTGATGAGACCCCTTTGTGCAGAGGTGTATTTGTCTTGTCCTGTAGCTCATGTAGGGCTTGTCTGGACAAACTCTTTGTTCATGGCAAACTGGGGTGTAAATCAACCCTTCACAGCCTGCCGCACACTAAGGCTACGTGTGCACTACATTGTAGACATACTCATGCTAGCCTAGCTCACACTGAGCTAGCATGCTATAAAAGTATTGCAGCCATGATGGCACAGGCTAACTATCCTGAGTGTGCCCCCATGGGTTTGGACCAGGCACGGCTAGCCCGTGCTGCTGCTTGCTGCTGCCAGTGCCACTGCGGCTACGCTGCTATTTTTAGTGCACTAGCGCAGTTCAGCTAGCGCAAGTGTGTCTGCAAGAGTGGGGAGTGACACCCCTAGCTCCAAGTGTAGATGTAGCCTGTGTAATCCCTGATGCTGCACGCTACACTTCCCTAGTGCACTTTAATCTCCTCCCTTTTCAAAGTGCACCAGGCACAATTGTGTAGTGTTCCCTGTCCAACATGGAGCAGAATGCTTTACAAGGGTACATAGTGTCACTGTCCCCATTTTAAAGATGGGGAAACTGAGGCACTGAGTGACCAAGCCACATAACAAAGACAAGACTAGAACTCAGGTCTCTTGCCTCCCAAACAAGGGGTGTGGTGCTGTCTTAGGATCAGACCCACACACCATTCGAAGCTGGGTTTGGAGGTGTAGCTCACTGGCCTATTTTGTGGCTGGCCTGGGAAAGCTCAGCTTTGTATCCCTGAATCCTGGCCCTGTGGAGTTTGCTGCCCTTGCCACGTGCTCCCCATCTGGCCGCCTGTTCGGTAAACACAGCCTGTTGCTCTGCAGGCAGCAGCACACCTGCCCTGGAGCTGGGGACATTGCTGACATTCCTGGCTGCCCGAGCCCACTTCCTGCTCCCCCTTCTTTCTTTCTGCTTCAGGCTGTTCTGCTCCCACCTCCCGCCGCCTCTCACCCTGAGTTTGTTTTCTTAGAAGGTGGGTCTGGCACTTGCAAAGCTGAACAATTTCCTGCCCCAGAGAACACAGTCCTTCCCCATTTTGTCTCCTTGCCTTTCTCCACCCTGGCGTGGGATTTTCTGTCCTATTTGCTACAGCCTCTCCCACCTGTGACCCCACCTAACCTCACTAGCAACTCTGCTGTGGAGTGACCTTGGGCAGATCACACCACCCCTCTGGGCCTTATTTTCCCCAGGATAATAAAGCTTTGAAATCTCTGGATGGAAAAGGTTGAGGCTTGTGCAAAGCAGCAGTGTTTAGAAGGGTCAGGCTGGGTCAGTACTTAGAGCAGTGGTTCTCAACCCGCAGCCTGCGGGCTGCTTGCGGCCCAATCAGCATACAGCTGTGGTCCATGTGACATCTTCAGGTAGTGTATATATTGTGTGGATGCAGCCCACACACAGAGAGCTGCATATGCGGACCCACAATGGCAAAGAGGATGAGAATCACTGACTTAGAGGGAATCCTCTGAAGAGCACTGTGACACTCTGTGTCTCGGGGAACACCCTGCACTCCCATGTTCATCCTTGTAATATGATTGTGTGATATCCAATGCAAAGTTTTTCATGTCCGGTGTCTTTGGAAGGCTCATGATGCACTGAGCATTGTTGTTATAGTGATGTTATAGTAATTGTTGTTACAGTAATGTTATAGTAATATAATAGTATAGTATTATAGGTTATAATTTCATGTATATATTTATGAGGCTGAAAATGTCTCTTCATGGCTTAAAATAAGCCCAGGCAAAAACTCTCCAAGAGCAATGAGGCAGTTCACACCTCATCACGGCATGTATGGGACAAACCCAGCCCAGCCTCACAGGAACAAAGGACTCTGGCCTAGGCAGCAACAAAAGGATCTGTTGGACTCTCGAGTGAGTCACCTCACTTCCTTTGGTCAGTTTGAGACTACGATGAGATAATGCTCACCTGCCTCTGAAGGGGGGGGGGGGCAAAGCCAAGAGGGAAGAAAGAACATGATAAAAGGGAGGCCTGGTCCCCACTAAGCCCCCACTTCGGACTAAGGTACGCAAATTCAGCTACGTTAATAACATAGCTGAATTCGAAGTACCTTAGTCTGAACTTACCGCGGGTCCAGACGCGGCAGGAAGGCTCCCCCGTCGATGCCGCGTACTCCTCTCGGCGAGCTGGAGTACCGGCGTCGACGGCGAGCACTTCCGGGATCGATCCCAGAACATCGATTGCCTGCCGCCGGACCCTCCGGTAAGTGAAGACGTACCCGGAGAGACGTTTGCCATGCTCTTCCTCTCTCTTCCACCTCCATCTACAGACATCACCACCAAGTGACTGAAGCACTGATCAAAGGGGAGAGCCTGGCTGAAGAGCCTGCCTGTGGTGAGAAGCATCTAAGTTTGTAAGGGCATTGAAAGTGTTAAGATCAGCTTAGAATGTTTTTTGCTTTTATTTCATTTGACCAAATCTGGCTTGTTATGCTTTGACTTATAATCACTTACAATCTACCTTTTGTAATTAATACATTTGTTTGTTTATTCTACCTGAAGCAGTGTGTTTGGTTTGAAGTGTGTCAGAGGCTCCCCTTGGGATAACAAGCCTGGTACATATCAATTTCTTTGTTAAATTGACAAACTCATATAAGCTTGCAGCGTCCAGAGGGCACAACTGGACTCTGCAAGATGGAGGTTCCTACGGTTGTGTCTGGGACCGGAGATATTGGCTAGTGTCATTCGGTTATACAATCCAAGGAGCAGCTTACATGCCAGAGGCTGTGCATGAACAACCCAGGAATGGGGGTTCTCACAGCAAAGCAGGATAAGGCTGGCTCCCAGAGTCGGGGATTGGAGTGACCTAGTAGATCACCGGTCCAGATAACACCAGGGGAACGTCACAAGCACCCACTGCTGCAGGAGAGTGCTTGTACAATCTGGTAGGTGGCATTCATCCCTCTGGGTCAATATTGACCCAATGGCCTCACCTAAGACTGGGGCTTCATGCTTCTAGAGAGCCTGCCTTTCAGATGTAATGTAAAACCAAGGAGCAGAATGGGGCCAGGTGATGGTGGTCAGGAGTGGTGATGGGGCTGGTGAGTGGTGGATGGGGAGGGGTGATGGGGCTGGGCAATGGTGGAGTTAGGAAGTGGTCGGTGGGGCTGGAGAGTGGGGCTGGGCAATGGGGGTGGCCAGTGGCAGATGGGAGGGGGAGGAAGAGGAAGAGGGGGGAGGGCAATGTGGTTGCACAGAAGCAGATGGGGTTGCACAGTGGCAGATGGGAGGGGAAGGGGGCCAGGCAATGTGGGTGGCCAGTGAGTGACCACATGTCCCAATTTTATAGGGACAGTCCTGATATTTTGGGCTTTGTCTTATATAGGTGCCTATTACTCCCCATCCCCTGTCTCAATTTTTCACACTTGCTGTTTGGTCATCCTACCAGTGGGAGGGGACTGGGCAGATGGGAGGGGGAGGGACCCTGGCATTGGAGAGGGCCAGGGAAATGGGGTTACACAGTGGCACATAGGAGGGGGGGGCGGGAAATGGGATGTCCAGTGGCAGATGGGAGGGGGATGGGGCCGGGTAATGGGGTTGTGCAGTGGCAGATGGGAGGGGTCGGGGTCCGGACAATGAGGTTGGGCAGTGGCAGATGGGAGGGGTCGGGGTCCGGGCAATGAGGTTGAGCAGTGGCAGATGGGAGTGGGAGGGGACCAGGCAATGGGGTTGGGCAGTGGCAGATGGGAGCGGGAGGAGGCTAGGCAATGGGATTGGGCAGTGGCAG
Source organism: Malaclemys terrapin pileata (assembly GCF_027887155.1). Classification (NCBI taxonomy): domain Eukaryota; kingdom Metazoa; phylum Chordata; order Testudines; family Emydidae; genus Malaclemys; species Malaclemys terrapin. The sequence continues at coordinate 49,913,543 of NC_071514.1, forward strand.
ATGGGTGGGGTGGGGTCCATGAGACAATCTCTCTCTTCAGATGTGACCCACACAGGAAAACCTTTGAGCCCCCAGTGCTCTACAGCTCTCTGTCTGTCCACCCATCCCTCGCCCCCTTCTCTCCTCACTCCGTCTGCCTGTGTCTCCCTTCTCCCCCCTCCCGTTATCTTGCCCCTTTGCTGTTTGCAGCAGGCTTTGTTAGTTTAAGGGGCAGGTTCCCAGTCTGTGAGTGCCAGGGAGGTGTGGTGCTGCTCAACCATTTCCTCTCCTGACAGGGAATGGGACAGCCTGCCTGCTTCCCAGCTCGCAGCCTGGCTTCTCCGGGGCTGGAATGCTGAGGCCAAGGCTGGGCCGCGGGGATTTTTCCTTTGCTTGTCAGCGTGATGGTAGCCACAAGTATTTGGAGGGGCCTTGATAGAAAGAAAACGCCCACAGGGCAGCAGATGGGGACGCCCGGCCTAAATCACTGCAGATTCTGCCCTCCGGTAGGGGAGGGGAGCATAGAGCAGGCCAAGCGACACCCCTCCCTGAGCTAGGCAGCACTCCTCCGTTTGGTGGCCCATGTGCAATGAGCCGGCGGGGGGGCTCAGCCCCTGGTGGATGGATGGCACCATCACACACATGGTGCCAGGGCTTGGAGCATTGGCTTGGCCTTAGCTTCTAGCTGATAAATGCCTGGTGCAGAACCTCACTGTCCTGAACCCCAGGCTGCAGCCTGGCTGGTTCTGAAATGAGCCAAGGCCATGAATGGCGTGTGCTTTGGGGGTCGTTATCAGTGCTGGGGGACCCAGCAGGGAGAGGGAGCACACTTCACACGGGTGCCAAAGGACCTGCTTCAGAGGTCAGGCAGCAGAAAGGGGCTACACAGAGGTCGTAGGGGGTGTCTGGGCCTCAGTGTACAGGAGATTCGTGCCCATATGAAGCACGTTCCATTTCCCTCCCATCTCTGCAGCTGGGAGTCGTGCAGTTCCCATCCCCCGTGCTGCCTCCCTGAGCCCCACACCTGTCCCTCTCCCGCTGCAGACTCCCCGACTGTAGTGCCCTCCTGATACGCTTCTACACTCACACCAGAGCATCCTGCCCCAGCGAGCCTGGCACTAGCTGCTCCTGGCACCAGGCAGGGAATCTGGGTCCATCCCCCTGTGTTTCATGACTGATGAAGCTGGTGAAATAGAACTGCTTTCCTGGGAGCCCTGTGCCTGCTTCCCTGGCCCCTGGCCACTCCTCCTAGTGGCGACGGGGCAACAAGGCTCCTGTCTCCCCCTGTGACTGGTAGATCCACAGTGTTTCTCTGTGGTGGGGGCATGTCCCACTGACAGTGATGCCATGCCTGGGAAATGCCCTCCTCCCTAGCTCGGGCTGCATACCCTCCTGAGCCAGATGGGTGAGGTGAGGCTGGGGCTGCAGAGACACCACAGCCAGCTCGCCCAACACACAGGACAGGCAAGGGGATCCATTTATTCCTGGAGTGTGGCAGGAGCAGGCAGGCTCCAGGAGGGTGTGGATCACAACCTGACAGCCACTAGTGAGCAAAGACATGTGAGAGGGGGCAGCTGCTCTGCTGCTGTCAGTGCACAAAGCAGCATTCCTGCCACCATGACTGATTTGATGCACAGCCTGCTCTCCTTGGCATGACACCAGGTGCCGCTAGGCCCTGTGGCCAAGAGGCAAGGGGATCCCCCCTCCCAGTGCTGTGCCCCCTCCTGCCCCTGACTGGTATGTCCCAGTTGGCTGAGATCATGTAGACTGCAGCACCCTGATGGCAGGTGCTGGGCCAAGAGCTCTCCCCCAAACTTGGCCTGGTCACCACTCCATCTGGACAAAGGTGTGCCACATTTCAGTGGTGTCGCAACTCCATGCGCCAGGTCACAATGCCACTCACTGAAATGGCCTGGCCTCCCCTCTGTATGGAGGGGTGGCTTGGACAAATGTCAGTAGCACTGCGATCATGCAGCCCAAGCAACGCTCCACCTTGCTCCTGCCGCAGTCGTCCTGATTGAAAGCATTCGGGCCATGGCCCCCACAGCTCTGCAGCCTATGGAACTTTGAGCAAATGCAAAACCTTAGGGGGGCATCCGCCGCCCCAATTAGCAGCACTGCGCTCACTCCTGGGGCCCTACAGACCTGCCAACAAACGGGTCCTGCCTGAACACAGGGGCTGGTGCCAAGCTCCTGGCCACACTGGACTTTTGTCGATCAGTGGCTGATCAGCTATTTCCCTCTTCTCCTCCTGGGCTGTGTTTAATTCACACTTCTCCTACCTTCCAATCCCATTCCCAGATTTGCTGCCCTTTGGGACTCTAGTCCCTATCCCCATGCCCAGTTCCTGCCTATCCACCGCTTCCTACACTCCAACCAGGGGGTGTGTTTGGTTCTGGGCTTGCAAATCATCCCCAGAACATCTCCCCTTTGTAGCAGCCTAGGGCAGCTCCTTCCAGTAAAGTCCTTGGAAACATGGAATTAGCAACCACTCAGATCTGCTGGGGCCAGGAGCATGGGCCGGGATTTGCCTATCACAGTATTTATCCGGCACCCATCGCTGGAGTGTTTAGCTGCTTGGGGCGTGTGAATCCCATGGACACATTTTAATTCCTTGAGGGCAGCACTTCCTGTGGTGGCTGGCAAGGCATAGTGATTTTCATGGGACCTTCCATTACCATGCTGTTCGGTATCTCTGTCTAGTGGCACCTGCTATGTCAGGGAAGATGCTGTGGGTGCTGGCAGGTTATCCCTGAGGTTCATGGTGCCAGAAGGAGCTGATTTCTATAGGCTATTTGTGTGGGACTGTTGTTATAATACCACATTTGAATTGATGATGGGAGAAAAGCAATCACGGAAGGGCAGTCCCCTAGTGCTGCTTCTGCTCCCCTTGAAAGAAGCATCCCAGGGCAATCCACAAACTGTGACTAAAGGAGCCAATCCAGCTGAAATCCACTTTGCTGGACATGAGAGTGAAGGATGCTTGTGGAAAGGGACCAGGCAGCTTGTGGTGGGGCTCAGTCCCGCAGGAGGTTGCCTTGCTGCTGGGATTGCTGTCCCGAGGGCAATGGCTGCCATGGTCAGAGATGCAGGCTTCACCCAGAATGTCTTATTTCCGAATGAACTTGGCCGTGTTTCACCGTGGGACCTTCCAGGTCAGTGCTGCAGCAAAGGGGAGGACACAGCCTGCAGTCCCCCCGACTACTTCCTTTTTCCACTCTCATCCTTTGTCGGAATTCAGATCCAATCTTTCCAGCGTGGCCTATAGCTCAGAACCAGCCCCTGGATCCACTAGTCATTGGGCTCCCTACAGGCAGGGCCGGCTCTAGGATTTTTGCCGCCCAAAGCAAAAACAATTTTGGCCACCCCCCCTACCCCATTCTTTAATTACCCCACCCCCAGCCCCGCCTCAACTCCGCCCCTTCCCCAAATCCCCAGCCCTGCCTCCTCCCCCCAGGCTCTCAAGTCTGGGAGGGAGGGGGAGCCGCGCGCGCCGCGGCCACTCGGGATCTCCCCCTCCCTCCCAGGTTTGAGAGCCTGGGAGGGAGGGGGAGACCCCGAGCCGCCGCAGCGCGCGAAACAGCTGATTCGCGCGCCCTGGCAGCAGCAGCGGAGGTGAGCTAGGGCAGCCGGGGCACATTTTTAGGGGCGGCATTCTGGTGCCAGCCATGCCGCCCCTAAAAATGTGCCGCCCCAAGCACCAGCTTGTTTTGCTGGTGCCTAGAGCCGGCCCTGCCTACAGGTGATATTGGATGAGATTCACTTGCCTGGGTTATGCAAGGGAGATCAGATGCTCTAATGGTCCAGAATGGGCCCAGCCATTGAGGGCAGGTTCTGAATCGGATCTGAACTTGGTGGCTCAGAAGATGGGGCTGAAGGAACCCAGAAAAGGTGAGAAATGGACTGTGATCAGCTGGCAAAATGCAGAGCGAACAGGAGCAGAGACTCTTTCCTGCTCTGGCCTCCCTCTTGGCCTCTGCTAATATTCTCCCTATCCCGCTGCCAACAGAAACCCTGAAAAACGACACGCCTGTCAGGAAACCTCCAACCTGGGCCAATGGGTTTTTACATATCTGCCAATATAATCCGACCTTATCCAAATAACTATAACCCTAAAAATAGCGTAGCCATAGTGGCACAGGCTAGCCGGCTGAGTACAAGCCCTCCTGGGACCCTAGGTATGTACTCGAGTGGCTAGCCCATGCCACCATCTGTGCCACTGAAGCTACACTTTTATTTTTCATAAGCTAGCTCGTATATGCCTATGCATGCTGCCCTGATCCTTTGGGTCTGTCAATGACAGCATGGATGGAGACGTGAATTGGGTGGGTGAAACTGCTGCAAAACAACACAGCTCAGCATCCATTAGCAGCAGCCAGTAGAGACCATCATGGATCTGGTTCAATGCAGGGCAGGTCATGCCCATCCATCCTGGCCTTGCAGAACCACCGGTGCTGCTTTATGGCCTATAGGATGCATCCCACCCAGATTGGTGGTGGGAATGAACTGAAATTTGTTTTGCACGAGCACTCCATAACTAAGATTGTGAGGGGGAGTTCAGGTTGCCACATCCTTGGCATCTTACAGTATGAATGTCCCTGCCTTCCTAAGGCTGGCCGTTTGCTTCCACACCATATGTCCTTTGCATTGACCTGTGCCTGCCCCACTGCTCAGTGTAACTTGGCCTCTGCAGCTTGACTGCATCTTGGCAGCCTGTGTTCAAACTCTCACTTCCTCGCCCCCTCTGTCCACATCACCAAACAGCTTGGTACAAGTGGCTCAGGCTGGGAATTCCAGGGGATGCTGCTCAACAGCATATGGTATGTAAGCAAGGTCTGCATGAGCTCTCCCCTGACATCTAGCGATCGCTGAGGAAGAAGACTTCATGAACTGACCTTGTTTGCATAGACATGTCCACTCTGCCTAAGTGCACGGCATGATGGGTCTGCCCAAATGATCATGTGATGAGTTCGGTCACAGAGACCCGCTTGGGACTGTCACATGATGTGTTGAAACTACCTCTGAGCCCGTTTTCTCTGATGGCTTGGGACTCCAGAACCCTATCTTGTTGAGCCAGACACGCTAGCCTGCTGCAACACAGACACAGGGTCTGAACCACGCCCCCAAAGCTGCAGACCTAACTGAAAACAGCTCAGTAAGTACTCCTGTTTCCAGCACCCAGACACCCAGCTCCCGATGGGATCCAAACCCCAAATAAATTCGTTTTACTCTCTATAAAGATTATACAGGGTAAACTCATAAATTGTCCGCCCTCTATAACACTGATAGAGAGATATTCACAGCTGTTTGCTCCCCTAGGTATTAATCACTTACTTTGGGTTAATTAATAAACAAAAGTGATTTTATTAAGTATAAAAAGTAGGATTTAAGTGGTTCCAAGTAATAACAGACAGAACAACCTAAGTTACCAAGCAAAATAAAACAAAACACACAAGTCTAAGCCTAATACATTAAGAAACTGAATACAGGTAAATTTCACCCTCAGAGATGTTTCAATAAGCTTCTTTCACAGACTAGACTCCTTCCTAGTCTGGGCCCAATCCTTTACCCTGGTACAGACCTTGTTAGTTCCAGCTCAGGTGGTAACTATGGGATTTATTGTAACTGGCAGCCGCCTTTGTTCCGTTCCACCCTCTTTTATAGCTTTGGCACAAAGTGGGAATCTTTTGTCTCTCTGGGTCCGCACCCCTCCTTCTAAATGGAAAAGCACCAGGTTTAAGATGGATTCCAGTGCCAGGTGACATGTTCTCATGTCCTGTGAGACCCTAAGCCTCCATTCTTTCTGGCCTGACTCACAGGAACACAGGAAGGCTTACAAGTAAACAGAGCCATTTACAACCAATTGTTCTAGTTAATGGGAGCAATCAAGATCCTAAGCCACCATTAATGGCCCACACTTTGCATAATTACAATAGGATCTCAGAGTAATACTTCATATTTCTAGTTTTAGATACAAGAATGATACATTCATACAAATAGGTTGAACACACTCAGTAGATTAGAAGCTTTGGAATGATACCTTACAAGAGACCTTTTGCATGAAGCATATTCCAGTTACATCATATTCACACTTATAAACATATTTCCATAAAACATATGGAGTACAACATCACAGATCACTTTTGGCTGGTGTTGGATCACAAGTCACTTTGTTATTGGGGCAGAGATAATAAAGGGTTGCTATCCTTGTTGTGTGAATCAAGGGCAGCAGAACTGTGCTTGGCATGCCCTGATTGAGGGACTCACTCTCAACTAAACTTCACTCACTAGGCAGGGGACAGGAGTGCCAAAGCCTAGTGGAGTTGAAAGAGGGGGTGTGGCTGCTTTAGATGACATTTTACTCTTTTTCACTATTTAATAACATAGCTGTTTAAGACTCAACTGAGAGTCTTTTGTTGCTGGCTAATAAAGCAGAGATTACTGATAATCAGGTGTAAGTATTAGACCTGCTTTAGTACCCTGTCTCAGTCTCTACTAGCAGTGAAGCTCCCACACTAACAGCTAAAATCACTGAGGGTGCAGAGCAGCCTTTGGAGTGGCAAGTGCCTGGGCAAGGGAATGAGCAAGGCGCTTTTCTTTCCCTCTACTCTGGGGTGGGAGGTGAACTCATGTGGATACACTTCTCAACTCTGGGTCTTCCCTGATCAAGAACAACAACTGTGAGTGGGATGCAGTGGAGGGAAAAGGGCACATTAGAGGAACTTTTGGTTGCTGGGTTTAAGAACCTGAGGCAAAAGAACACGGCCCAACGTACTCTGGGGTGGATGTTTGGCTCCTGGTTTTATGCATATGAATCCTGCTTGTGGCGTTTTCCCAAGTTAATGCCGGGTGACTTTCCTCCTTTTTATTAAAAGTTTCTTTTCAACACTCAGTGCTTGCGATAGGGGAAGTATTGCCTCTCAGAGGTGCTCAGGGGTGGTATGTAATTTCCCCAGGTTACTGGGTGGGGGCTCGAACTGGCTCTATGTGGTATTTTGTTGAAAAGGAACCCCTAGACATTGAACCTGGCCCTTGTCACTGCAGACGCCACCTGGCAGAAGGATTACAGGTGCATTGGCCGGGTTCGGGGAGGGAGTCTGTGGGGGAGAAACAGAATAGAAATGGGGACTGTATATCAGATGATAAATTCTCTGTGGCAGAGAATGTCTCTTGCTCTGCGTCTGTTCAGTGAGGCCCCAACCTGAGTACCAAGAACCACAGATGCATTTGCTCTTGCCTGAAGCTGTGACAGACCTGAGCCCCACCCAGGATGGCTGGGAGAGCACGTGACAGCTTGATTCTGACACACCTAGAACTGAGCTCCCTGGACAGGTGGACATGGTAGCACTTTCCACAAGAGCAGGAGTGTTAGCTTAGGCATGCTGCCCAACTCCCAGGCTGTGTAACTATGTCCTGATGGCCTAGGTCTCTCTGCTCTTCTTTCAACCAGCAGCAGAATCATCAGCACTTCCTGTCTCAAACTGTCGGGTAGTGTTGCTGTGTTTCAGGGGTGGCGTTTCACCCCAGCGGAGGCTGCATTTCTGTAGTGGGCACTAAAGCATTCTTGAAAACACTGGGCTCCCATCTTGCTCTGTGGTGATGACAGTGTGAGATCATGACTGTTTGACCTGGTGTTACCTGATTTAAATCAGGTGAACTTCCTGCTGATGAACGGTTCTATGGGGACTTTGCTGTCACATGATGGGGGTACCCTTTTGCTCACCTGGTAGAGAAAAAGCGTTATCAGAAGGTTGTAGTTGTAGTTCTATAGATACATGTAGACTCTGTGGCCTGAAACCCTGAGAGTAGAGACCTCACTGCTGGCATCTGTTGGTAAACAGAGAGCAGAGCAGCTCAGAGCTGCTTGAGAACGCTTGTGAACATGGCTCCATTGGGAAGGGAGCTCTCTGCTGGCATCTGTTGACAAGCAACGGGAAATGACTGGTTGGGATAGGCCTCATTTGCATGTCAGTGATGGGACAGTTTGGAGCATTCTGGTTAAATACTGGTAAGTTTTGAGTTTGGGGGCAACAAAATGCTGTTGTCTCTGTTGGGATATGAAGGGACAGGAGAGCTACACCAAATGTACCTGTGGTGAGGGGTCACTCTGACCCAGAACCACAGTCAGCCATAGCTGGGTTTAGCAGCTGGACAGGCTGAAAAGGAGAAGTAGTTAGAGAATTCTATATTCGGGGGTTGTCAAGAGTGTATTATATACCAGAGAAGCTAAGCTGTGTGAGCTTAAAACAGCATATGATGTAGAACCCAGGTGATGTTGAAGCACTGAATGGTATAGAGGCAGCATTGAGCAGGTGATAATTGTGGGGTAGTTCAGGCTGAAGTTGCAAGAGCAGCAGCCTACCCAAGGACCTGTGGTGCAGGTCTCCCTACCCAGCAATAAAAGCTGAAATCATCTCAGCTGGGGCAAGTGGCAGAGCCTCCAGATTGGGGCAGGACCAGAATTTGTGGACTCCACCAACCAAGGACAACACACTGTGAGTGGGAGAGCTGGGGAGGAAGAATGTGGCTAGAACACACCAGCCACTCTCAGTTACAAGAGAGGGACTGAGGTTGGGACAATTGTTAAGGCATGGGCACCATGGGTGTGGTGGTGGGGTCTTACCTAATATTGTGAATAGATAATATTAATTGTTAATTGGTTAATACTATGGTTAATTAATTAATGGATGGCTTTCCCAAGTTCATTTTGTTGTCTCTCTCCTCCCCCCCTCCCTAAAGTTTTCTTTGTTTTAAATCCTTGGACTCAGTCTTGTGGGTGGGGAAGTGTTGCCTTTCAGCAGTGTCCAGCATGGTAGGGAGAGTTTCCAAGGTTTCTGGGTGGAGGCTCAAGCCAGTGTTATCTACAATTTCAGAAGGAACCCCTAGAAAACTAAGCCTGGCCCATTTGTCTGTCAGTATCTGGTACAAGGATGTCTCTCTCTCTCTTTCTCTCTCTCAGTTCAGATTAAAGTTTGATTTTAAACCCCCCACCAATAGCCACCACATTTGAGCATCTTAAAGGGGATGATTTCCAAAAGCACCTAAGGGTTTTAGGAACATATGTCCCATTGGCTTTCAGTGGGATTTATGCTCCTAAATCCATTAGGCACTAGACATTCTCCCCCGGAATTAATTTTTTAAGTCACACAATAATGAGGGCCAGAATGGGTGCCCCTTGCTCACTCTGTATAGTACCTCGCGCCACCCAGTCCTACTGCACATGTGGAAGGGAGAGCAGCAGCATTCCTGAGAGAGGCAGAGACAGCACAAGGGGCTGCAGTAGCACCCACAGCTGTATGCCCAGCATGCACCATGGGCAGGGTCAGGGCTGGCTCCAGCTTTTTTGCCGCCCCAAGCAGCAAAGAGATGGGAAAATAAATAAATAAATAATGCCGTGATCGGCGGCACTTCGGCGGCTTCTCTACCGCGCCGCTTCATTCTTTGGCGGCAATTCGGCGGCCGGTCCTTCCCGCTGAGGGGGACTGAGGGACATGCCGCTGAATTGCTGCTGAAGACCCGGACGTGCCACCCCTTTCCATTGGCTGCCCCAAGCACCTGTTTCCTGCACTGGTGCCTGGAGCGAGCCCTGAGCAGGGTGCCAACTGGGGGACAGGGCTGCCCGGGGGGAGGGTGGGGCAAATGAGGCAGTTTGCCCTGGGCCCCCTGTTTCAAAGAGCCCAGGAGTTGCAATGTCACTCAGGTATGGCCCAGCAGCCCCTTAAGATGACCCTGGCTGTCCCTCAAACTGAGTGGCGCTGTGACTGTGTGCCAGGTCACAATGCCCAGAGCAGGAAGTTGAGCCCAGCACCATGGGACAGGAGCCAAGCTGCAACTGCTGGGGGAGTGTGGGTGTGCGTCAGATGCTAAACGTCTGCAGTTTTGGGGCTTAGGGGAATGATGAAGAAGTGGTTTAGATGCATCACACAAAGAGTTACCACCCACATCCCAATTCACTGCCTAATTCCACATGATGGACAGCTCAGCTCAGGAAGGCCTAGGACTGGAATAATAATGGTGGGAAAGTTTAGAATTGAGGTGTATTCAAGGGGGACATGGTTAGGGTCCCAGGCCTAAAATTACAGTACATTGGCAGGGATGTGACCATATGGCACAGGGAAGAAAGGCCCTGAACAGCAGGGAAAGTGATATCCAGAATTCCCTTTGCCCACCCTGGGAGGGTGCTGTCCCAGAATTCCCTTTGTCTCATGCTGGGAAGATGCTATCCTGAAATTCCTCTGGCCTATGCCGGGAGGTTGCTATCCCAGAATTCTCCTTAGCCCACGCTGGGAGGGTGCTATCCCAGAATTCCCCATGACATATGCTGGGAGGGTGCTATCCCAGAATTCCCCTTGTCCAGGGAAGTCTTTCATTTCTCCAGCCATCCCTGGCAGTTTATTGGAATAATGATCTGATTAACTCCCGGGTTCTGGTTTTTGACGTTGCGGCTCATAATTTATAAGCAGGAGCCACTTGTGGAAAAAAGGAATATTTAACTCGCAGGCAGCCCTGGGTGACTCTCCTGGATGCCCCGGCTTGATGATTGATGGGCACCACATTGTAGGCTAGATGGACCGTGTCCAGAGTTCTGCAGAACAGCCTATTCAAGAGCACACAGCCCTCTGATACCATCCCAAGCTGCTGATAGATGGAGCATGTCCAGTGTATGAAGGATGACCCCTCCAGCCGCTGCGCCTGCTCCTGTGCTCTTGCTGTTACACTGGGGTGTCGCGGTAGATGGAGCGTGTCCAGTTTATGAAGGACATCACCTCTTATGCTATGCAGGGTTCTCACTGAAGGGCTCTCACTCTCTCCCTGCATCTGTTCCACTCGCTCCTGGCCAGATCCTCAGCTGGTGTAAATTACTGTAGCCCCACTGACGTCAGTGGGGCTGTACCCATTTACATCAGCTTAGGATCCGACCCTTTTTTCTCTTTAATTCTATTAAAAAAAAGATTAATCCAAGTTCCCTCTTTGTGAGAGTGGCTCAGAGCCCGCTGGCTGCCTCTGCCCAAATGCCCAGTCTGCAATTTCTCATTGATGAATTGCTGATCTGTATCGAGTCAGCAGAGTTCGCCTGGGAAGCAATAAAGAGCTTCTCTCCTGGCTGTCTGGGACTCTTGAAAGGGCCAGGTGCCCCTGGGCAGAGGCTGGCATGGGGCAGACAAGACAGTAATAACACAGGACCTCAGACACAGTATGAATGCTTAGCCTTTCTGCAGCATGCAGCGAAATGCACTGTGGAAACATGAAGTAATTAAAGAATTACGCTTCCCCCCACAACCTAGCCCACAGTCCTGACCCACAGCCCCCTGGCTATTCCATTGCTGATCCCCCACCCAGCTCTGGCAACACATCAGTCCCAACCCCCTAGCCCCTCCTGTTAGTCCTCAGGGAGGCTTGATGCAACACCTTGCCATGCTCTCCAGAGCACAATCACTCTTGCACCCCCTCCGCAGCTGGGCAGATCTGATGTCTGGTGCAATGAGGAGGCTGGTTCATACCCCCATCCCCTTCTCCCTACCTCTCTTGGGGGTGTATTGCACCACCGCAGGCAACCCTGGTATTTGCTTTAATACAAGGGCTGCAATTGTGCTGGGACCCTACAGTTGTGCTGGGTCTTTGCAGTTAGGCTCAATCTCTATGCAGTCACTCCCTGCAACCAACCCTGCTTCCCTCAGTCCATCTCCATGGTCTGGCCTGTAGCCTGTGAGCTCTGTGGAGCAAAGCCCGTCCTTTGGCCTTCCACAGTGCTGAGCATACTGACCACATTCAACAAATAGCTGGCAGGCCAATGCTGTCTCCCCCATTCCCTTGCTATTCGGTCACATGTTCCCAACAGAACCACGCTCAAAATCAATGCCATTGTCACTAAATTATTTGCAGCCTAATAACAATGCGCCAATGACATCCTCATGCAGTTATAACTCAGCCAATGGGAATTTAGCCTAAGGACTGAGAAAGAATCCCAGACTTTGGCCCAATAACAATGTTTAACCCTGACACAATGTTTTTCATGTGAGATGCAGTCTACAGACATTAACTGCTGAACCTCTGGTAAGAGGTAAGCTGATAGCCAGGCAAGTGGAGGTGGAGAACTTGTTGAGTTGTCTGGATGCCAACTCCTGTGGGCCACGAATGGCTTCTGCAGATGCAGTATGGATGGGTCATTGGGATCATGTTGTCCTCTAGACATGTGGCTGTCACAATACCCTGACCCAAACACTTGGGTTGCAGTTAACAATAGGAGATGCAATGATTATTATGACACCCTGGCACCCCCTTATTCACCGCTGTCATATAATTAGGATATGTTTTGTACAAAGGATCATAGAATCATAGAATATCAGGATTGGAAGGGACCTCAGGAGGTCATCTAGTCCAACCCCCTGCTCAAAGCAGGACCAAAGCACTTTCACCAGGAAGCCTGGTGAGGTATCATTCTAATAGTCTTGATCTGCTAGACATTAATATCTCATTGGATTGTATGTGCTGTCGTCATATGTGAAGTTATGAAGTTTGGCTACGTATGTGTTACTGAAACGTGAGATTGAAAACACCCACAAGCAGCCTTTCAGGTACAACAGTAAAAAGGCCAAACAATATTAATGGTTTATTGAGGAAATGCACAGAAGCACAAGGATTACTCCAGGAACTGTGTACAATAGCAACCTCTCAGAGATAGCACTACACAATGGGAACTGTTTGACCCCAAGTCACAGCAAAAGAACGTTCCAGCTCCAGCAAGTGGGAAGAAGATATAAAAGGGGGGAAATGACATCATGATAGTACCTCACTCTCCCTACAGCAACACACCTGGAAACACCTAAGGAGCAAAGACTGAACTGGGAGAAGTGATGGTTCCAGGCTAAAGGGATTTCTAGCCTGTGTATGAAAACCTGGGAAACCCAAGCTGCAAAGCAAAGGCAGCTTATGCCTTAAGAATCTGCCAGCATGTTTATCACCAGGGTGAGAATTTGCTAATTCATATCCTACCTATGTAGTATGTTAAGCTCAGTTTGTGGTTTTGTTTATTTACTAGGTAATCCGCTTTGAACTGTTTGCTATCACTTATAATCACTTAAGGATAGATTTTATTTTATGTTTTAATCCAAACCAGTGTGCGTTTGACTAAGGTGTCTGGGGAAAATCTCATCTTGGTTACCACAACTGTGCATGGTCCTCTTCATATTGAGGGAGAGGCAGACCAGGTGTTAAACCCATATACTGGCCAGATTTGACCAGGGCAGGACGGTACTGCTCTGGGGTCTCAGGCTGGGAAGATGATGGTTAGAGAGCCTGCATGTAATGCAGCTGGGTGTGTCCCTACCTGTATGAATGCTGGTGAAAGTGCAGGCTGGAGGGCTTTGCAGCTTGTCACAGCAGCACAGTGCAAGAAGGAGCCAAGGCTGGTGGGTCAGAGGGGTCAGTGGTACCCCAGTTCCAGGTGTCACCCTGTAGGGAACCCGTCACAATTATAACTGGTGGGACTGCAGGATGGAAATGAATTGAAGAGGGGTAGCTGTGGAAAGAGCGGGAGGAGTGCCGGGGGAAGGTGATGATTGTCTGGGTTAGCTCAGTGTCACAATCTCATCAACCACCATGAGCTTTTCAGAGGGCATCAGTGGAAGGAAAGAAGAGAAGTGGTGTGAGTGAGGAAATGGAGGAGAAGAGGTCAGAACAAGACCACTCCTGGCACAAGCTAACAACTAGTTCAGCTCCATGATCCAAACATTCTCACTGCAACCTTACTCTCTGCCCTTTGAAACCATGGGAGAGCATCTGTTCGCAATGCCTCAAGCTCACCTGTTCCTAACTGCAGCTGTATCAAGAGCTCCCAAGTTCTGCAACTCTCTCAAGTTGGATGAAGTTGGGGTTTCCAAGGGTCAAAACTCCAAGCAAATTGTCCTCATAAAAGGTCAGAGCACCAGGACTTTCCCAGAAAGCTCAGCAGGGTCCTATTCTGAACCAAGCCTTGTCATAATCTTAATTCCACCAGCAGGGGGTGCCCCAGGCAGCATCTCTGAAGGGAGCCAATCATGAGGCTGAGGAGGGAGAAGGACAGGAGGAGGGGAGAGAGTGGTAGTGGATGGAATTTTGAAGTTTGACATGTTGACATTTCCCAAGTAGCAGCCAGTCACCCAACATCTGGCTGGGTATATTGCGTCTTGCCTAAGAGCAACTCCAGATGTTCCAGAGACCTTTTTTCATTATTTTGTTTCTTTCTTTCATTCTTTTTTCCCCTCCCAGCCACTATTGACTCACTAAATCAAGGGAGACAGACTTTTAACTTGCTCAAAAGAAATAAACCACTCAATAGCGAGATGAAACGAATTCTCTGTAACCGAGTGAGCAGATGTGTGTTGTGGGAGAGGGGAGGGGGAATGAGGTGTGAGAGAGAGAGAGAGAGACACACACACACACACACACACACATGGACACCTCTTAACTGTGTGAGCTGCCCAAGGTAAATCAGAAACATGGTACAAGGACTGAACCCTTGGCAAGCCTATATGACCAAGAGAAACAGTGAGGGCAAAGTTAGGAGAGTTTTGGATTTGGAGGAAGAAGGAAAGTGACCAATACATGTCTTCCTGGGTCCAATGATGGTCCCCTCTCCAATGTAATTGTGGCCAGTTCTTATCTACTAGCAGTGGCTCAGAGCTGAGGTCAAAGGAGGGATGAGTTAGATGTGTGGAATATGCTTATCTGAATAAGTAATTTATCACTGATGGGGAGGGGGGCGGTGATCAGCCAAACAGCAAGAGACCTGTAAAAAGTGAAAGAGGGTACAGGAAGTGGGGAGGCAGAGAAATGGACAGTAAGAGAGATGAGTAAGAGAAGGGGGTAGGGAGGATGTGACATAAAGATCCAGGGATACAGAGAATTCTAATATCAGAGGGGTAGCCATGTTAGTCTGTATCCACAAAAACAACGAGGAGTCCAGTAGCACCTTAAGGACTAAAAGATTTATTTGGGCATAAGCTTTTGTGGGTAAAAAACCTCACTGAAGCACCTGAAGCACTGAAACACTTTTCATTGTTTTTTAGAGAATTCTAGAAATGAGGCATTTTTGTGATGTTCCCTGACTCCTCCTGGCTTGCTAAAGATATCCCAGAATTCACTGTTTGGTGTCATCATAGAGGCACAAATTTCCGTCACACACAAAGTGGTATATGACATGACACAAGACTTCAAGTGTCTATGATGTCCCAGAGTGGTGCATTCTGGCATATCTTCAGGAGAAGACCTGTTAGCTCATCTAATCTTTCTCCATTGTCAATGCAGGATTGTTCCCTACTACACTGAGTGCTTGAACTGGTCTAGTTTTAAGTGTCCCAAGCAATGGAGCTCCCCATCATTTCCCCATGGAGACTATTCCACGTTCTAACAGGTATAATTGTTAGAAAAATACATCAGTCTTAAATGTCCTCTTCATTCAGTTTCATCCTAATTACACTCTCTCCATGCTCAGTGTTTATACTCTGCATGTACCAGTAGATAGCTAGCATGTTCCCTTTCTTCATCATTTGGCCCAAGCACTATTGGAACATGGAATTTACAGTAGCCCTGTATTTATTTTGTTAGCACTTGCAGAGCTCTTTTCAGCCCACTCCTGCTCTACTTAAAATCTGATGTGCCAGGTGCATTCTGATGTGAAGGCCCCAATGTACTGGCATGTTGAATGGAGGCTCCTGGACCTTGTGACAGATGCACAAAACCCTAGAAGGGGGCTTGAGTCTGTTGACATCCCACTAAATTGGCTTAATTGTGAAGAACTAGATTCTGCCACCCTTACTTATTATGTGCAGGACCTTAAACTGCAAGCAGACCTGTCTGAACCAAAGGAACAAGTCTCAGAGTAAGGAACTATTCAAAGTGTGTTAGGGAGGAGAATCCAGCTCTAAGTTAATTGCCCTAAATCAGTGACCTATAAGGTGACCAGTGACCTATAAGGACTATAAGATGGATAGAAAGCTGGCTAGATTGTCTGGCTCAACAGGTAGTGATCAATGGTTCGATGTCTAGTTGACAGCCGGTATCAAGCGGAGTGCCCCAGGGATCAGTCCTGGGGCCTATTTTGTTCAACATCTTTATTAATTATATGGATGATGGGATTAATTTCACCCTCAGCAAGTTTGCAGATGACACTAAGCTGGGGGGAGAGGTAGATATGCTGGAGGGTAGGGATAGGGTCCAGAGTGACCTAGACAAATTGGAGGATTGGGCCAAAAGAAATCTGATGAGGTTCAACAAGGACAAGTGCAGAGTCCTGCACTTAGGAAGGAAGAATCCCATGCACTGCTACAGGCTGGGGACTGACTGGCTAAACAGCAGTTCTGCAGAAAAGGACCTGGGGATTACAGTGGATGAGAAGCTGGAGATGAGTCAGCAGTGTGCCCTCATTGCCAAGAAGGCCAACAACATATTGGGCTGTATTAGTAGGAGCATTGCCAGCAGATAGAGGGAAGTGATTATTCTTCTCTATTTGGCACTGGTGAGGCCACACCTGAAGTATTGCATTCTGTTTTGGTCCCCCCACTACAGAAGGGATGTGGAAAAATTGGAGAGAGTCCAGCGGAGGGCAATGAAAATGATCAGGCGGCTGGGGCACATGACTTACGAGGAGAGGCTGAGGGAACTGGGCTTATTTAATCTGCAGAAGAGAAGAGTGAGGGGGGATTTGATAGCAGCCTTCAGCTACCAAAGAGGATGGAGCTCGGCTGTTCTCAGTGGTGGCAGATGACAGAACAAGGAGCAATGGTCTCAAGTTGCAGTGGGGGAGGTCTAGATTGGATATTAGGAAACACTATTTCACTAGGAGGGTGGTGAAGCACTGGAATGGGTTACCTAGGGAGGTGGTGGAATCTCCATCCTTAGAAGTTTTTAAGGCCCAGCTTGACAAAATCCTGGCTGGGATGATTTAGTTGGGGATTGGTCCTGCTTTGAGCAGGGGATTGGACTAGATGACCTCCTGAGGTCTCTTCCAAACTTAATATTCTATGATTCTATGACCTTCCCAGCCTTCTGGAGCAATTCGCCAAACAACTCCAGAAAGTGCTCACTGAATGCTGAGAACCTGGACATACTATCACATGTGCAAGATGGCCTCCCAAGAGACTTTACACCTACTAGAAACATGATGCAATCCTTCAGCTGTACAGGCCAATCTGGAAAAGATCAAGGCCCACATTTTCAAGTGAGTAGTGATTCTGGGGGGCTCGGTATTAAGAAACCCAACTTGAGACACTTTAAAGGGCCCTAACTTTCTGAGGGTGGGTGCTTAGCATCTTCTGAAAATCAGGCCCTGTAAGGTCTCTCAACCTGGGATCTCATAACTTAAGAGGCCCAAAATTAGGAAAAAGTTGAAAACAACTCAAACAAGCCAAAACTGTGTTGCTGAGACACTGAAATTGAATGCACCCTAAATTCTATATACCTGAACCTCGTAATACATGCCTCAGTGATCTTCAGACTCATTATAAAAGCATCCTGGGAGAAAGATGTGAGGGCCTTCTGTGCTATAACAAAACCACAAATAGAGTTCACCAACAAAATACTGCTAAAATAATTACACAGAATAATTTAATCCCTTCCATTCAAGGGAGCGAAGTCTGGGGTTCTACTGTACCAGCCCACTCTGCCAAACCTAACAGAAGCCCAGCACATACCGTTCCATAAGAAATACTTCATGCAACTGGAACCCCAGCAACAATGGTCCCTCTTCCAAATCAACATAGATTGAAGAGCTTCTTGTGCCACCTCCACCAAGGCAGGGAACCAGAGAGAGCCAGAACTTGGGTCGGTCGGAACGTTCTTCTATTGGAAAATGCCGATTTGTCGAAATGGAACCAGCTCGCCCATTCAGACCCATCTCACTGCCTGGCGCCTCAGCAGTCCACCAACTGGACTGTCTTCGTACCGGGGAGTGGTGAATAATGTCGAGAATGGGTCACTGACTGAGAGTGATTTGGATCGCTTGGTAAGCTGGGCACAAGCAAACAAGATGTGTTTTAATATGGCTCAATGTGAATGTGTACATCTAGGAGCAAAGAATGTAGGCCATGCTTACAGGATAGGGGACTCTATTCTGGGAAACAGTGACTCTGAAAAAAGATTTGGGGCTTGGGGTGGACAATCAGGTGAACGTGAGCTCCCATAGCAATGCTGTGGTCAAAAGAGCTAATGTGGTCCTGGGATGCATAAATGCAAGAATCTTGAGTAGGAGCAGAGAGGTTATTTTACCTTTGTATTTGGTGCTGGTGTGACAACAGCTGGAATAGTGGGTCCATTTCTGGGGTCCACAATTCAAGAAGAAGGTTGGTAAATTGGAGAGGGTTCAGAGAAGTGCCATGAGAATGAGTCAAGGATTAGAAAACCTGTCTTCTAGTGAGAGACTCAAGGAGCTCAGTCTATTTAGCATAACAAAGAGAAGGTGAAGGGGTAACTAGATCACAGTTTATAGGTACCTACGTGGGGAACAAACATTTGCTAATGTGCTCGTCAATCCAGCGGACAAAGGTGTAACATGATCCAGCTGGAAGCTGAAACTTGACAAATTCAGCCTGGAAATAAGGCGTACATTTTTAATGGTGAGAGTAACTGGCCTTTGGGGCAACTGACCAAGGCTGGTGGTGCAATCTCCATTACTGGCAATTTTAAATCAAGAAGGATGTTTTAATCAAGACTGGAGTTTCTGGTACCTGTTGCTCTAGCCACCTAATACATCTGCAAAATGTGCATGGCAAGCTAGTGGCCAGTCTGCTGCAGCATAACAGTCTTTTGGCCCAGTAGGAGGCACTCTAGAGGATCTCAATGGAAGCTGGGTTCCAGCTAGAGTATAGTGACTCAGTTCTGGAAGTCGGAATAGAAACCAGCAAGCCTGACTCCTAGACTGTGTCTCTGTCCACTGGACCATACCAGGAAGATTGACTCTCTCCCTCTGAGTACCAGACCAGACTTTCTCTGTTAACATTAGCCATACTCCTCCATCAGCTGATAGGAGCTTTGGTGTCTGAGGCTGTACAGCTCTAATGCAGAAAGACTTCCCAGTGGGACTCCTGCAGAAAGCATCATCCCCAGCCCTGGAGCGAGGCAGAAGAAGCAGAGCCGCAGGCCCAGGGCCACAGACGCTGTATCTGTGAGGGAGGAAGAACCTGCAATAAAAGTCCCTGGTTTGTTTCCCTGACAGCCATCCAGCCAGCCCTGGGTGGCTCTAGTTAGCCCCTTTTTGTGTTGGGCATTTAATCCTTGCTGAAGTTATTGCACTGTAGACAATATAAAGTGATGCAGCTTTGGGGTCAGCTATTTAACGCTTAGCTGACTTAGCAGGAAGGCTTGTGGGTAAGGCAATGGCCTGTGAATCAAGAGCCGTGCATTCATGTCTCCCATAGCCTCCCTGTATGACTTTGAGTCACATAGGCCCAGATTCTCAAAGGTGTTTAGGCTCGTATTCTCCATTAAAATCTTTGCCCTGAAGGGGCTGGGTCCTAGACCAGGATTTTCAAAAGAGACTAGTAATTTTGAGTGGCTCCATTTTTGGGTGTTCATCTTCAGGCACAGTGCAGTGCTCAGCATCCAGGTCTGCAGCTGGGCCCCCAGAATCACTAGTCACTCGGAACATTGTGGCCACCCTCTGTGCTCAGTTCCCATCAGCATAACGAGACACAGCGGTACAGCCAGGATAAGGTCAGGCATACCGGTGATGCTCTCAGAAATACAGTGAGGGGGCTGGATAGTAACATAGATTGTAGCAAATGTTTTTCACCTGCCAGACACTCCATGTTACAACTATTCCTAAACTAACCTGAGTTGGGCAGAGGAGTTGTTCCCTGGAAGGCTCATGAGTGCCGGAAATACCAGGGCTTCACTCAGATCGGCAGAGTACGGTGCCAAAGAGACTCAGCACCATTGGTAAGCATTGTGCATTTGTGCCTGGACTCTAGTGGGAGCTGAGGGCACCTTGGCGGGCCAGGGCTCTAGCTTAGCAAGTTTATGAACCTCTTTTGAAAGAAGCTTTGCTGGAGGAGATTCAAATGCTTGTGCCCCACATAGCAGCTATTTCCTGTCTGCTTTCAGCAGCAGAACGCAGTGAGCTGGGCCAGCACAAACCCACACCAGGGCTAGAACAGCTGCTTTTCAGGGAATGTCCCTAATAATGGGGCAGGGCCCTGGATTTCTGCCTGTGTCTCCTCCTGGACCCACTAGCCAATGCCACAGACTGGGGAGAGGACTCGGGGTGGTGGTGGGGGGGATCCAAAGGGGTTAGTTGTACATGCTCTTGCAACTGAGCTGGGTGCTGGGCCAGCAGAGAAATGGAGCTTGGGCCCATAAGGTGCATAACCTGGGTGGGTAGAGCTTGGTTCTTTGTCTCCCTCTAATGGCTGGACCACATACACCAGTCGATGGGTCTGCTGCTGCTAAGAGCAGTGGCACTTGCTTCTTTAGCTCATGTATTGAGAATATGAGGCTCCAGGTTCAGAGCCCACAGGTGATCTATCCACGGACATCACGGTTCTTGTGAGTTGGGTGCATTAGGAGCAGCAAGGAAAGTTCAGCATCCTCCAAGGAGCTACCTGGGAACTACATTTGCAATAGGGGCCAGAATGAATCAAGGGAGTCATTCGCTTTTCTCTCCCCTCATACGGTGTTGTGCCCCTCCTGGGTAACCTGTGGGGTGGGGGGCTGGGAGCTGCTGTCCCCACCCACACTGATGAGCAGGTGCAGGGGAGATCCAACTTGCCTGGCTCACCCAACTCCTCGCTGTGCTGTGTAACATGCCAGTCAGTCCTTGCAGTGTCACTCTCCTCTCCTTGCAGCGAACAAGTGAGAGATGTCATTTGTGTTACTGCTGGTCAAGAGCTGGGGCTTTGCTCCTGATGGGGCGGACGGTGCCAGAGCTGGCCACCTCTGAGCGTTGCTCACTCGGGCTGTCAGGGGATGGGGTGGGGGGTGGAGAGGTAGGAGGATGGGGGTGGCTGCAGCTGGCCCTTTTCTGTCTTGAAGTGCCCCTTATGTGAGCTTGTGAGGCACCATTAGCAATGCAAACTCTAAGCACCCAGGGGCTGCTGTGGCCTAGTGGGAAGAACACAGCACTGGGAAGGGCTGGTTTCTGCTCCTTACTCTGCCACTGATCTGTGGCGTGGCTGTGGGCATGTCTCTTAGGCCTAGCCTGTGCTGTGTCAGCAGAGTGGGGCTCTGCTTGGCTCTGAGTCTGTTGTGATTCCCCCCCTTCCCTCTGCAAGCAAACGGCCAGGGAGGGGTGGTGAGAGAGTGGAGCCTTCCTCTTTCCACCAGCTGGAGGTGCTGGCCTGGCACCAGGGGGAGGGGAGTCGCACCACTCCGAGCGCTGCAAAGCCTCTGAAGCATGGCGACCCTCTGGCCAGGTGAAGTGCTGGACCACGGCTCTGTATGGTTGGGCCCCTGTGATGGGGTGTCCACCTACCCAGGACTGGAAGGGGTTAAGGGGCCAGGTAGGCCTATTAACTCCACAGGCTGCACCTGAAGGGAGAGCCAGGGAGCAGGGAATTGATGGCAAGCAGACTCAGCTGGGCAGGAACAGGCAGGACCTATAAAGCCAGAAAGCTGGCACCAGACACAGGCAGCAGTTTCTCCCAGGGAAGAAGGAGGAGGGTTTGGAGCTGGTACTCTCAGGACAAGGAGGGGAACCAGGAGTGGTAGGAAACAGTCCAGGAAAGGAGCAGTGAGGGATGGAGGAGGAAGCCTAGAACTGCTGGGTGGAGGATCCCTGGACTGGACCCAGAGTATAGTATGGGTCGGTTTCCCCTACCAGCCACTGAAGGAGTGGTACCTGAGGCAGTGAATGGGAAGACTGCCTAGGGCTGCTGAAGGAAAGACTTTGATATACCCCGGAAGGGGGAACTCTAAGTGACCTGTTGGAGGAGTGAGATGTGAAGAGGATGCTGCGGCTCCTGGGACAAGAGAGGAGCTGCAGATCTGAGAGAGATGGTGTGCAACTGCAGGAAGGGGCATTGACCTCGAGAGCTAATCCCCAGTGTGACCAGGAGGAGGCGCCAGACAAGTGGTTAGTGGTGTGCTCTGTCCTAGCCTCCCATAATGGTATAGGCCTTGGTACGATTGCACCACTTGCACCATTGTAGCTGCATCGCTGCACCATTAAACTGGGGTAACCAGGCAGCTCTGAGATCTGGCAGTGAAAGTGTGTGCACTGTATTATTTAGTAGTCTGTTGGTTCTATGAACTGTCTATGTAGCTGAAGTGGAGGCAATGTAAATTTCACCTCTCCTGAGAGGCCCTTTAATACTTGGATGGAAAATATGCATTTTCATATGGTTATATTTCACAGAAGCCATTCATCTATTTAAAATGTAGGAGA
Source organism: Malaclemys terrapin pileata (assembly GCF_027887155.1). Taxonomy (NCBI): domain Eukaryota; kingdom Metazoa; phylum Chordata; order Testudines; family Emydidae; genus Malaclemys; species Malaclemys terrapin. The sequence goes on from NC_071514.1 coordinate 49,935,876, forward strand.
CAAGGTACAAAAGACATTTAGTATTGTAGAACCAGCCAAATCTTCATGAGATTTGAGATGTATGGTATGTGACCCAGTCCCAGTTTAAATCTACTCCACTATTGTAAATTCCAATTACATCATGCCACCTATTTTAAATACCATGAAAACTGGCTCATTCCTCAAGTATGTTTTATATATTGCCACATCCATTTGAAATAGATGGGCAGTGCATTTTATGGCACATGTGAAAATCTCTCTCTATTTTTCCATCTGGGGGGTTATAGGATCTTTCAGAATATTAATAATGGGGCTCAGAGGAAATGTTCGACTTGAAGGCAATAGCAGAGATTTATGGCTGGTACAGAGGATGCCAGTGAAAAGTCTGAAAGAGCCCTCAGAAGACAAAGACCTGTGATTTCATCTCACACTCCCTGCAAGTTAATTTTGTGAAACAGACAAGACTGGAAATTTCCTAGCGTAAGCTGGGTAGGTTATTGGAAAGGGCTTTCGCTTAAAGGTGGTAGACTTTTGCACAGGAACAAAGGAAAGATTTCAGAGTAACAGCCGTGTTAGTCTGTATCCGCAAAAAGAAGAACAGGAGTACTTGTGGCACCTTAGAGACTAACAAATTTATTAGAGCATAAGCTTTCGTGGACTACAGCCCACTTCTTCGGATGCATATAGAATGGAACATATAATGAGGAGATATATATACACACATACAGAGAGCATAAACAGGTGGGAGTTACCAACTCTGAGAGGCCAATTAATTAAGAGAAAAAAAAAAAAAAAAAAAAAAAAAACTTTTGAAGTGAAAGGAAAGATTGCTATACAAAGCAGCAAACCAGCCAGCATCTGCATTCCCTTTGCCATCATTTCAGATGTTTTGATGTCTGAACTGCACCAACTTCCACCATAGATTGGTGGAATTGAACCCTAGACATTCATCATCAAGAGCACAAAGCCCTGTTGCGGGAGCTAATGGGACCACTCTGCTGCTGGCTCACTTAGCCCCAATGTGTTACAGAAGCGTGATGCAGCAGCACTGGCTGTTGGTTAGAAAGGCTGTGCTGTCACACGGTCAGTGTTTTCACATCCCTGTAGGAAGTAAGGAGAGGAGAAGGAGGCTGTGACAGAGTGGATCTTGTGTCCCATTGTGTGTGCTAAAAACCCCATTAAAGTTGGCAGCAGTTTTGGGTGAGACATGGGACACATGAGTCAAGGCACTGGTCCCCTGTACTGGTACTGGCAAGCTTCCCGCCAAAGATCGCCCCGGCGCAGGTCACCCTTGCCCAGATGGTCTCCCAGACGTCGGTTCCCACCGGGGTGGGATCACTCCCTGTTGTGCTCCCGGTCTCCATCCCAATGGTACCGCTCATTGGGCAGGCAGCGATCCTCGCCTCACCAGTCGCCAACCAGGGTCAGTCGGCAGACTCAGACCACAATGGCTCCGGCCTGGTCGCTGGAAGGGCAATGGTCCGAGTCGGACCGGGAATTCAGCCCCTCGCCAGGGAGTGGTGATTCGCAGCCAACCCATGAAACTGGCATGGCGCCTGCAGCAATGGCATGGCAGCAGGGACAGTGGCATGCTCAATGGCTGTACTGGAACCCATGGGGAGTGCCCGTTATGCCAATCCCATATTCCCGCCAGTCCTCCCTGGCCACCTTGGACAAACCGCCCCCAGCACTGCCTGCACCGGAGTCGGAACACAGTACCGAATCCAAGATGGGGCAGCGCATTGGACTCCAGCACCAGGGGAGCCGTCCCCAGAGACGGAAGGGGAACCCGCCACTCCCCAGGTGGTGCATTTGTCGTTGTCATCTCCGGACGAATCAGTGGCGGGTCCCTCCCAAAAGGTCAGCCCCCCTGATGACTTCAAGGAACACCAGGCCCTCCTTAAAAGGGTGGCAACCAACTCAAACTTAAAAATTGAGGCGGTCACGGAGGAGTCCGATGACCCCTTTAATGTTATATCCTTCTCCACCCCAGCCCGGGTCGCACTGACCGTGCACCCAGGGATTGTTAAGATTGCCAAATCGCTGTGGCAAACCCCCTCTTCCATTCCGCCTACTTCTAAGAAGGCAGAAAAGAAGTATTATCTCCCTGCAAAAGGGTTCAAATATCTGCACTCTCCAGTGGCATCACTGGTTGTGTCTGCTGTTAATGAAAGGGACAGGTGTTGTTAGATGTTCAGCTGCATATGTGTGTTCTCCGTGTGTGCTGCCCCAGCTCTGCACAGACAGCAGACCTCGAACGAACTGCCCAATGACCACAAGATCCGTTAAGGTATGAAGGCACCAGGCCAGGTTTATTGTCGACAAAGCATGATAATAGCACCTGACAGACTCTACGAGGATATTAAGACATGCATGCCTGTGACAATGGATGCAGCTCAGTGAATGGAAGGACTTTCCATTCCCCCCTCGGCTGGACAAAGATACTCCCTCTGAGAAACATCTTTATACTCTGATACAAACAAGTTACGTATTGCCCCTCTGACATAGTCAATTACTGACCCCTGACGTGGCTAGTTATTACCCATAACCTTGTACATGTTGGTTCGATCAAAACATCTTTATTCATCACACTGTCATCCAGACCTTATCTTTTAGGAGCTGTCAGTGTGTTCCTGAGGCATCTTTAAGACTAACAGAAGTATTGGGAGCATAAGCTTTTGTGGGTAAGAACCTCACTTCTTCAGATGTAAGTAATGGAAATCTCCAGAGGCAGGTATAAATCAGTATGGAGATAACGAAGTTAGTTCAATCAGGGAGGGTGAGGTGCTCTGCTAGCAGTTGAGGTGTGAACACCAAGGGAGGAGAAACTGCTTCTGTAGTTGGATAGCCATTCACAGTCTTTGGGTATGTCTACACTACAAAATTAGTTCGAATTTATAGAAGCCGGTTTTATTGAAACCGGTTGTATACAGCCAATTGTGTGTGTCCCCACATAAAATGCTCTAGGTGCTCTAGTCGGCGGACCGCGTCCACAGTACGAGGCTAGCGTCGACTTCTGGAGCATTGCACTATGGGTAGCTATCCCACAGCTATCCCACAGTTCCCGCAGTCTCCGCCGCCCCTTGGAATTCTGGGTTGAGATCCCAATGCCCGGATGATGCAAAACAGTGTCGCGGGCGGTTCTGGGTACATGTCGTCATGCCCCTCCCCCCTCGTCACAGCAACGGTAGACAATAGATTCGTGCCTTTTTACCTGGGTTACCTGTGCAGACAACATACCACGGCAAGCATGGAGCCCGCTCAGCTCAGCTGAGCTCACTGTCACCATATGTCCTCTGGGTGCCGGCAGACGTGGGACTGCATTGCTACACAGCAGCAGCTGCTAACTGTCTTTTGGCGGTAGACGGTGTAGCATGAGTGATAGCCATGGGGCTGGCAGCCGTAGGGCTGCATTGCACCAGCCCCTTGCCCTTTGGTAGGCGATGGTTTATTATGATTGGTACCCATCATCGTCGTACTGGAGTGGCTGTCAATCATGGCCACCTGGGCAGACATGCTACTGTTTCGATGATGATGGCTACCAATCGTAATATACTATTTTCTGCCAATTGCCCAGTATTGTCTGCTAAGCACCCAGAAGAGGCCGAGGGCGATGCTGGGTGCTGGCGGACGTGGGGCTGGCAGACGTGGGGCTGCATTGCTACACAGCAGCAGCCCCTTGCCTTTTGGCAGACGATGGTATATTATGACTGGTATCCGTCATCGTCATACTGGAGAGGCTATCACTCATGCTGCACCGTCGGCTGCCAGCTTAAGATGTAAAAAGTAGATTTGTTCTGTATTCATTTGCTTCCCCTTCCTCCGTGAAATCAACAGCCTGCTAAGCCCAGGGTTTTCAGTTTAATCTTTGGGGGGACCATTCTGTGTGACAGTTGTTTGTGTTTCTCCCTGATGCACAGCCACCTTTCTTGATTTTAATTCCCTGTTCCTGTACCTGTACGCGATGTCATCACTCGGCCCTCCCTCCCTCCCGCCCTCCCTCCTTCTCCTGGTCCATCAGATACTACTTTCGTGCCTTTTTTCTGACCAGGCGCCATAGCTAGCACTGGGATCATGGAGCCCGCTCAGATCACCGCGGCAATTATGAGCACTATGAACACCATGCGCATTGTCCTGGAGTGTTGCGGAGTGTGGGGGAGTCAGGGCCCTGCACCCCTCTTCCCGAGATTCACTGCGACTCTCAACCAGCCAGTAAAGCAGAAGGTTTATTTAAGGACAGGAACACAGTCTCAAGCAGAGCGTGTAGGTACGACCAGACCCCCTCAATTAGGTCCCTCTGGGAGGTTCAGGGAGCTTAGACCCCAGCTTGGGGTTCCCTGCGTTGCACACCCAGCCCAAACCGAAACTAAACTCCAAGCCCCTCCCGCTGCTCCTCTCCTTTGTTCAGTCTCCCGGGCAGAAGGTGTTAATTCTCCCCACCCCCGTTCCTGGCTCAGGTTACAGCTCAGGTAGCTTCCTTCAAGGAAAGTCCCCCCTCCTCACTGCAATCCCCCTGCAACATTCCCAGGTCAAATCTGCCCTGCTCCCTGTTCCGTCACATCTCTCCCCCCTTCGAGACTGAACTGAGCGGGGTCACTTTGACCAGTGACCTGGGGAAGTTCAGGGCTCCCTCTCCGGGACAATGCGTCCGCTATCAGGTTGTCACGTCCCTTCACATGGACCACGTCCATGTCATAATCCTGCAGGAGCAGGCTCCATCTCAGGAGTTTGGCGTTGGCTCCTTTCATCTGGTGCAGCCAGGTCAGGGGAGAGTGGTCGGTGTGCACGGTGAAGTGACGCCCAAAGAGATATGGCTCTAGTTTCTTGAGGGCCCACACCATGGCCAGGCATTCCTTCTCAATGGCCGCGTAGTTCTGCTCCCGGGGTAGCAACTTCTTGCTCAGGTACACGATGGGGTGTCTCTCCCCCTTTTCATCCTCCTGCATTAACACCGCCCCCAGTCCTGTGTCTGAGGCGTCGGTGAACACCATAAAGGGCTTGTCAAAGTCTGGGTTTGCCAGAACTGGGCCACTGACCAGAGCCTCCTTCAGCGCCCGGAGAGCCTCCTGGCACTCCTCGGTCCAGACCACTTTGTCTGGCTTCCCCTTCTTGCACAGCTCAGTGATGGGGGCGGCTATGGCGCTAAAGTGGGGCACGAACCTCCGATAGTACCCTGCCATCCCAATAAAGGCTTGGACCTGCTTTTAGGTTTGAGGAGCGGGCCAGTCTCTGATCACCTCCACTTTGGCTGGTTCCGGCTTTAGGCAGCCGCTTCCCACCCGGTGGCCTAGGTAGGATACCTCAGCCATCCCCACCTTGCACTTCTCCGGTTTTACGGTCAGCCCAGCCTTCTGGAGTCGATCCAGCACTTGTCTAACCTGGGATATGTGGTCCTCCCAGGTCTGGCTAAAGACACAGATGTCATCGATATACGCCACGGCAAAACTCTCCATCCCCCTCAGTAGCTGATCCACCAGGCGCTGGAAGGTGGCCGGCGCTCCCTTGAGGCCGAAGGGCAGGGTCAGGAACTCATAGAGCCCCAGAGGGATGACAAAGGCCGATTTCAGCCTGGCATCTGCATCCAGCGGCACTTGCCAATAGCCCTTTGTAAGATCCATGGTGGTAAGGTACCGAGCACCTCCCAGCTTGTCTAGGAGCTCGTCCGGCCTGGGCATGGGGTAGGCATCGGCTACAGTGATGGCATTGAGCTTCCGATAGTCCACACAGAACCGGATCGACCCGTCCTTTTTGGGGACCAGCACCACCGGTGAGGCCCAAGGGCTGGAAGACGGCTGGATCACCCCCAAAGCCAGCATGTCATTGACCTCTCTTTCCAGGTCCTGAGCAGTTTTCCCTGTGGCTCGGAAGGGGGAGCATTTTATAGGCGGGTGCGATCCTGTCTGCACCCGGTGGACAGTCAGATTAGTGCGTCCAGGCTGATTGGAAAACAGCTGTTGGTACAGATGCAGCACCCCTCCGATCTCAGCTCGCTGGGCAGGGGTTAGCCGATCAGAGAGGGGAATTGCTTCCAGGGGGAAGCCAACTCTTGTCCCAGGGAATAGATCTACTAAAGGGTCATCTCCCTGCCCCTCCCAATGTCCACACATGGCCAACACCATATTCCCCCTGTCATAATATGGCTTCATCATATTCACATGGTACACCCGGTGGTGGTGTGCCCGGTTCGACAGCTCCACCACATAGTTTACCTCGTTTAGTTCCTTGACAACCTTGAAGGGCCCTTCCCAGGCGGCCTGGAGTTTGTTTTTCCTCATGGGGATGAGGACCATCACCTGATCCCCAGTGGCGAAGGCGCGGGTCCGTGCTGTGCGATCATACCAGACCTTCTGCTTCCTCTGGGCTCTGGCCAGATTCTCCCTGGCCAGGCCCATGAGCTCGGCAAGTCGTTCCCGGAAGGTCAGGACATACTCCACCACCGACTCTCCGTCAGGAGTGGCCTTCCCCTCCCATTCGTCTCTCATCAGGTCCAGGGGCCCCCTTACCCGCCTTCCATATAGCAGTTCGAAAGGCGAAAACCCGGTAGACTCCTGGGGTACCTCCCTGTACGCAAACAGCAGGTGCGGTAAGTACTTGTCCCAGTCCTGCGGGTGCTGATTCATAAATGTTTTCAGCATCATTTTTAGCGTCCCATTGAACCTCTCCACCAGCCCGTTGGATTGGGGGTGATATGCTGAGGCCCAGTTGTGCCGGACCCCACATCTCTCCCACAAGCACCGGAGTAGGGCCGACATGAAGTTGGACCCTTGGTCCGTCAAGACTTCCTTGGGGAACCCCACTCGGCTGAAAATGGTCAGCAGCGCATCCGCCACAGTGTCTGCTTCGATGGATGATAAGGGCACTGCCTCGGGGTAGCGGGTGGCGAAATCTACCACCACCCGGATGTATTTCTTCCCAGACCGGGTCGTCTTGCTGAGAGGTCCCACTATGTCCATGGCCACCTTCTGGAAAGGCTCCTCTATGATGGGCAAAGGTCTCAATGCTGCCTTCCCCTTGTCCCGGGCCTTCCCCACCCTCTGGCAGGGGTCACAGGATCGGCAGTACTGCCGGACGTTGGTGAAGACCCCGGGCCAGTAAAAGTTCTGTAGCAGCCTCTTCCTGGTGCGCCGGATCCCCTGGTGCCCTGCGAGAGGGATGTCATGGGCCAGGTACAGTAGCTTGTGGCAAAACTTCTGGGGAACCACCAGCTGCCTCCTGATCCCCCACGACTCCACTTCCCCTGGGGGAGCCCACTCTCGGTACAGGAACCCCTTCTCCCACAGGAACCTCTCCTTGCATCCTCTCCTCATGGTCTGTACCACACTGAGGTCAGCCAGGCCCCTTAGCTTCCGCAGGGAGGGGTCCTTCTGCAACTCGGCCTGGAACTCGGCGGCTGGGGAAGGGATGGGGACCTGCTCCCTCTCGTCGGCTGGGTCGGAAGCCCCAGCCACCCCGAGGCCTGTCCTTGGGTGTTCCCTCCCCACCCGGGAAGGGTTCGGTGCCTCCGGTGGGACATCCTTCCCAAGGTCAGGGCGTAGTGCCCCTCGCCGGCTCTGGCTACGGGTCACGACTAAGGCGGTCTGGGGGCTGCTTGACCAGTCCTCTAGGTCCCCCCCCATCAACACCTCAGTGGGCAAATGGTGGTGCACTCCCACGTCCTTGGGGCCCTCCTTGGCCCCCCATTTCAGGTGTACCCTCGCTACGGGAACCTTGAATGGGGTCCCGCCCACCCCGGTCAGGGTCAGGAAGGTGTTGGGCACCACCCGATCTGGGGCCACCACCTCGGGCCGGGCCAGTGTCACCTCTGCGCCCGTGTCCCAGTATCCATAAACTTTCTTCCCATCCACCTCCAGGGGAACAAGGCACTCGCTCCGCAGGGACAGCCCCGCGCCAACCCTGTAAACGGAGAACTTTGAATCCGGAGCATCTGGCCCCCCAGAGAAGCTGGCCTGGGGCCCTTCTCTCTCTTGAGCAGTTGATAAGCTGCCAGCCCCTCTTGCGTGAGAAGCCTGCCCCTCGTCCGTCTGGGCCTCTACCAAGTTAACCCGGTGCGGGTTCGGTCTGCTCAGTCTGTCCTCGAGCTTGGGGCACTGGGCCCGAACGTGGCCTCTTCGACCGCAGTAATAGCAGCTCATGTCCCGTGGGTCCCCTCGAGCCGGTCAGTTGTCCCTGATGCTGGGCATTCCCCGTGGGAGGGGATTCCCCCTATTCCCCCTTTGGGAGGTCCCAGGGTGACTCTCTGTCTGCATCGCGGCAGGCCTGTTCCTTTGGGGCTCCTCCCTGCCACCCCCTGACCGGCTCTTTACAAACTCATCAGCCAGCTGCCCTGCGTGTCGCAGGTTCTCTGGCTTTCTGTCCACCAACCACAGCCTCAGGTCGGATGGGCACCGCTCATACAGTTGCTCCAGTACCAGCAGTTTAATCAGGTCCTCCTTCGTCTGGGCCCCACCAGCCCACTTGCTGGCGTATCTTTCCATGCGGACGGCTAGTTGCAGATATGAGATCTCAGGGGTTTTATCTTGACTCCGGAACCTTTCCCGGTACATCTCAGGAGTCAGCCCAAACTCACGTAGCAGGGCCTTTTTGAATAGTTCGTAGTCCCCTTTCTCTGCCTCTCCCAGTTGGCGGTACAATGCCATGGATTTGGGGTCCAGTAAGGGGGTAAGGACCCGGAGTCTGTCCGCGGGATCAACCCGGTGCAGCTCGCAGGCCGTCTCAAAGGCCTCCAGGAAGTCATCCATGTCCTCCCCCTCCTTGTGTGGGGCCAGGATGCACTTATCAAAGCTCCGTGCAGTCCTGGGTCCCCCCTCACTCACCACAGCCGGGGGTTCGCTGCCCTTCAATCTTGCCAGTTCCAGTTCATGCTGACGCTGTCTCTCATTCTCCTCCCGTTCACGCTGATGCTGTCTCTCTTTCTCCTCCCGTTCATGCTGTCTCTGTTGTTCACGATCCTCCAGCTCTCTCAGTTTTAGCTCTTTCTCCCATTCCAGCCAATTCCGCTCCACGGATGCCGAACGTCGCCGGGAGCAGGATCCTCTGCTGGCCGGCGAGCTTCGTCGGGAGGGTCCCCTGCTGGCCGGGGGGGCCACGGCGCCTTCGGTATTTGCTGGGCTCCTCCCCACCCTTCCCCTAGGCATAGGAAGGAGGGGTCTCGGGAAGCCCTCAGCAGCCGGCTGACCACTCCCAGCTGGGACAGACACTGGTGCCTGCGCTGCATTTGCCAGGCTGCTTCCCTGAGACACAGGGATCAGTTCATTCGCGCGATCTTCCGCCTCCAGCCGGGCAATGAGCTGTGCTTTGGTGAACCTCCCAATGCACAGCCCCCTCTGCTTGCACAGCTCCACCAGGTCGCTCTTAAGCCGCTTGGCATACATCTTCCTGCTGGCCACTCACTGGCCTGTGTGCTCACAGCTCCCCACAGTTCCCAGGGAGACCCCTAGTGTGCCAGCCCTTCTCGAGGTCACCACCTCTCTGCCAGGGTCGAGCTGCAGACTCCTCCGCCCCTGGGACCACTCGCTGCGATCCCCCCGGGGGACCCTGTTACTGCAAAAGTCCTTCTCGCTGGTCACACACTCCCAGGGGTAATAACCGTCTCTCTCTCACTCTTCAGCACGCCTGGTCCCCGTCAATCCCCCTTCGTTTTACTGCTCCCCAGTCACTTACTGCAGGAAGCGCCGTCCACGGGGTGCAGTAGATCCCGCCGCTGCCACCAGTTGTTGCGGAGTGTGGGGGAGTCAGGGCCCTGCACCCCTCTTCCCGAGATTCACTGCGACTCTCAACCAGCCAGTAAAGCAGAAGGTTTATTTAAGGACAGGAACACAGTCTCAAGCAGAGCGTGTAGGTACGACCAGACCCCCTCAATTAGGTCCCTCTGGGAGGTTCAGGGAGCTTAGACCCCAGCTTGGGGTTCCCCGCGTTGCACACCCAGCCCAAACCGAAACTAAACTCCAAGCCCCTCCCGCTGCTCCTCTCCTTTGTTCAGTCTCCCGGGCAGAAGGTGTTAATTCTCCCCACCCCCGTTCCTGGCTCAGGTTACAGCTCAGGTAGCTTCCTTCAAGGGAAGTCCCCCCTCCTCACTGCAATCCCCCTGCAACATTCCCAGGTCAAATCTGCCCTGCTCCCTGCTCCGTCACATGGAGTATATGCAGAGCCAGGACATGCCAAGGCGAAACCCGGACTAGCCGAGGAGGTGATTGCAGCGCGGCGACGAGAGTGATGAGGAAATTGACATGGACATAGACCTCTCACAAGGCACAGGCCCCAGCAATGTGGAAATCATGGTGTCACTGGGGCAGGTTCATGCCGTGGAACGCCGATTCTGGGCCTGGGAAACAAGCACAGACTGGTGGGATCGCATCGTGCTGCAGGTATGGGACGATTCCCAGTGGCTGCGAAACTTTCGCATGCGTAAGGGCACTTTCATGGAACTTTGTGACTTGCTTTCCCCTGCCCTGAAACGCCAGGATACCAAGATGAGAGCAGCCCTCACAGTTGAGAAGCGAGTGGCGATAGCCCTGTGGAAGCTTGCAACGCCAGACAGCTACCGGTCAGTCGGGAATCAATTTGGAGTGGGCAAATCTACGGTGGGGGCTGCTGTGATCCAATTTGCCAGGGCAATGAAAGACCTGGTGATATCAAGGGTAGTGACTCTGGGCAACGTGCAGTCAATAGTGGATGGTTTTGCTGAAATGGGATTCCCAAACTGTGGCGGGGCCATAGACGGAACCCATATCCCTATCTTGGCACCGGAGCACCAAGCCACCGACTACGTAAACCGCAAGGGGTACTTTTCAATGCTGCTGCAAGCCCTGGTGGATCACAAGGGACGTTTCACCAACATCAACGTGGGATGGCCAGGAAAGGTACATGATGCTCGCGTCTTCAGGAACTCTGCTCTGTTTCGAAAGCTGGAGGAAGGGACTTTCTTCCCGGACCAGAAAGTAACCGTTGGGGATGTTGAAATGCCTATCGTGATCCTTGGGGACCCAGCCTACCCCTTAATGCCATGGCTCATGAAGCCGTACACAGGCAGCCTGGACAGGAGTCAGGACCTGTTCAACTACAGGCTGAGCAAGTGCCGAATGGTGGTGGAATGTGCATTTGGACGTTTAAAAGCGCGCTGGCGCAGCTTACTGACTTGCTCAGACCTCAGCGAAAAGAATATCCCCATTGTTATTGCTGCTTGCTGTGCGCTCCACAATATCTGTGAGAGTAAGGGGGAGACCTTTATGGCGGGGTGGGAGGTTGAGGCAACTCGCCTGGCCGCTGATTACGCACAGCCAGACACCAGGGCGGTTAGAGGAGCACAGCAGGGCGCGGTGCGCATCAGAGAAGCTTTGAAAACGAGTTTTGTGACTGGCCAGGCTACTGTGTGAAACTTCTGTTTGTTTCTCCTTGATGAACCCTCCAAACCGCCCCCCCCCCGCCCGACCCGGTTCACTCTACTTCCCTGTAAAGCAACCACCCCACCTCACCCTCCCCTCCCCAATTCGAGCACCGCTTGCAGAGGTAATAAAGTCATTGTTTTTTCACATTCATGCATTCTTTATTAGTTCCTCACAGAAGTAGGGGGATAATTGCCAAGGTAGTCTGGGATGGGTGGGGGAGGAGGGATGGAAAAGGACACACTGCATTTTAAAACTTTAACTCTTATTGAAGGCCAGCCTTCTGATGCTTGGGCGATCATCTGGGGTGGAGTGACTGGGTGGACGGAGGCCCCCCCACCGTGTTCTTGGGCATCTTGGTGAGGAGGCTATGGAACTTGGGGAGGAGGGCTGTTGGTTACACAGGGGCTGTAGCGGCGGTCTCTGCTCCTGCTGCCTTTCCTGCAGCTCAACCATACGCTCGAGCATATCAGTTTGATGCTCCAGCAGACGGAGCATTGACTCTTGCCGTCTGTCTGCAAGCTGACGCCACCTATCGTCTTCAGCCCGCCACTTGCTCTTTTCATCCCGCCATTCAGCCCGCCACCTCTCCTCTCGTTCATATTGGGCTTTTCTCATCTCCGACATTGACTGCCTCCACGCATTCTGCTGTGCTCTATCAGCGTGGGAGGACATCTGCAGCTCCATGAACATATCGTCCCTCGTCCTACGTTTTCTCTTTCTAATGTTCACGAGCCTCTGCGAAGGAGAAACATTTGCAGCTGGTGGAGGAGAAGGGAGAGGTGGTTAAAAAAGACACATTTTAGAGAACAATGGGTACACTCTTTCATTACAAGGTCGCATATTTCGGCTTGCAGGCAGCCATGGTAGGCCACAGTGTTTTGGCTTTTTTAACCTTCTTAACATGCGGGAAAGGTTGCAAACAGCAGCGCATTTCCCATATCAAGGATGAATTGGGTTGTCCATTTAAAATGGGTTTTCAATGTAAAAGGAGGGGCTGCGGTTTCCCGGTTAACATGCGGCACAAACACAAGTAAACCACCCCCCACACACACACACACGATTCTCTGGGATGATCACTTCACCCCTCCCCTCCACCGTGTGATTAACAGCGGGGAACATTTCTGTTCAGAAGAGCAAGAACGGGCGCCTCTGAATGTCCCCTTAATAAAATCACCCCATTTCAACCAGGTGACCGTGAATGATATCACTCTCCTGAGGATAACAAAGAGAGATAAGGAATGGATGTTGTCTGCATGCCAGCAAACACCGGGACCATACGCTGCCATGCTTTGTTATGCAATGATTCCAGACTACGTGCTACTGGCCTGGCGTGGTAAAGTGTCCTACCATGGCGGACGGGATAAGGCAGCCCTCCCCAGAAACCTTTTGCAAACGCTTTGGGAGTACATAAAGGAGAGCTTTCTGGAGATGTCCCTGGAGGATTTCCGCTCCATCCCCATACACGTTAACAGACTTTTCCAGTAGATGCACTGGCTGCGATTGCCAGGGCAAATTAATCATTAAACACGCTTGCTTTTTTGTGTGTAATGTTTACAAATATTTACAAAGTTACACTCACCAGAGGTCTCCTGTGTGCCCTGAGGGTCTTGGGTGAGTTCGGGGATTACTGGTTCCAGGTCCAGGGTCACAAACATATCCTGGCTGTTGGGGAAACCGGTTTCTCCGCTTCCTTGCTGCTGTGAGCTACCTACAGTACCTCCATCCTCATCTTCCTCGTTCCCCGAACCGTCTTCCCTGTGTGTTTCTCCAGTGAGAGAGTCATAGCACACGGTTGGGGTAGTGGTGGCTGTACCCCCTAGGATCGCATGCAGCTCCGCGTAGTAGCGGCAAGTTTGCGGCTCTGCCCCGGACCTTCCGTTTGCTTCTCTGGCTTTGTGGTAAGCTTGCCGTAGCTCCTTAATTTTCACGCGGCACTGCTGTGTGTCCCTGTTATGGCTTCGGTCCTTCATGGCCTTGGAGATCTTTTCTAATACTTTTCCATTTCTTTTACTGCTACGGAGTTCAGCTATCACTGCTTCATCTCCCCATATGGCGAGCAGATCTCGTACCTCCCGTTCTGTCCATGCTGGAGCTCTTTTGCGATCCTGGGACTCCATCACGGTTACCTGTGCTGATGAGCTCCGCGTGGTCACCTGTGCTCTCCACACTGAGCAAACAGGAAATGAAATTCAAACATTCGCGGGTCTTTTCCTGTCTACCTGGTCAGTGCATCTGAGTTGAGAGTGCTGTCCAGAGCGGTCACAATGAAGCACTGTGGGATAGCTCCCGGAGGCCAATAACGTCGAATTCCGTCCACACTACCCCAATTCCGACCCGCAAAGGCCGGTTTTATCGCTAATCCCCTCGTCGGAGGTGGTGTAAAGAAACCGGTTTAAAGGACCCTTTAAGTCGAAAGAAAGGGCTTCGTTGTGTGGACTGTGTCCAGGCTTAATTCAGTTTAACGCTGCTAAAGTCGACCTAAACCCGTAGTGTAGACCAGGCCTTTGTTTAATCCTGATCTGATGGTATCAAATCCTTGTTTTTGTACCATCCTTGATATCGGGATGTTCTGGTACCATTCTTCTGGAATGTGTTTGTGTGAGTACTCTGTGCCTAGCACTTCTTAGAAATGTGTGTTTCTGCAATATTAGCCCTGTTCTTGCCAGATTCTGTGAACTTGCAAGCAGGCAGAGCCTGACTTTTGCTAACTTTGCTTTATATCAGCAAAGCTTGCCCACTACTTTAGCTCAGGCCTCATACCAGGCATCTGATACCAGGCCTTATACCAGGCTTATATCTCAGGCTCTTTGCCTACTACAACAGGCAGGGCCAAGTCAGTGGCATGCCAGAAAAAAAAACAACACCAAGACACTGGACTTATTTGGCAGAAAGATTTATTCAACGGCCAGCCTGCAATTCAGGGTGTCCAGGCACTGCTAGGCAGGTACAATTTTAACTGTGGGACTCCCTTAACAAGTTCAAAGAGGCCCTCCCGCAGGACCGAGCCCAGGAGTTCACCGCTTTGGTGGATGAAGGCACGGTGGTGGCAAGGGTGGGCCCTCCAAATGGCCTGGGATGCTACTGACTCAGCAGCCAGGGTGGTCACCTTTGCGGTGGCCATGAGGCACAGCTCCTGGTTGCAGTCTTCTGGGTTATCCCAGGAAATGCAGGCCGCTATTCAGTACCTCCCGTTTGAGGGGGCGGGGCTCTTCTCTGAGCTCACATATTCAAGACTCCATGACCTTAAAGATTCTCATGCCACCTTCCATTCCTTGGGCCTCCACACTCCTCGGCAGGCCAGGAAGCCGTTCCACCCTCCACCTCCTCCAGAGTCTAGGTGCTGGGGGACTCCCCGGCTGGGCACCTACAGGAGAAAGGATAGAGACAAGGGGTCTAAGCAGTGACACCCGTCATCTTCCATTCATCTGCTCAGCCTGGCCTTTGCAGGAACCAAGGAGGCCAGAAGCAGTCATTTTGAGGGTGCGCTCAAGGACAATGTCCCTGTCACTTCCCAGGACCCACCCTCCCACTCTTTCCTCAACTGCCTCTGCCCCTTCCGGTTGGCCTGGTCTTGGTTGACCTCAGACCATTGGATGCTCAAAGTAATATCCTTGGATTACCCCTGAAGTTCGTGGCCTACCCTCTCTCCCACCCCCATCCCCATCCCTCTTCACAGACCCTTCTCATGAGCAACTCCTTGTCCAAGAGATTGAGAACCTCCTGCACCTGGGGGCGATGGAGGAGGTCCCTCGAGACATGAAAGGAAAGAGGTTCTGCTCCCACTACATCCTAATCCCAAAAGCAAAAGGGGGCCTCTGATCCATTTTGGACCTATGTTGCCTCAACAAGTCTCTCAAGAAGTTAAAGTTTTGCATGGTCTCCCTGGACTCCATCATCCTCTCCCTGGATTCGGGAGACTAGTACGCCGCCCTCGACTTGAAGGACACGTAATTCCATATTTCCATTTTCCCAGGGCACAGGTGCTTCCTTAGTTTTACACTGGGCCAATGCCTTTTCCAATTCACGCCGATGCCATTTGGTCTCTCGTCAGCCCCAAGAGTGTTCACCCAGTGCATAGCGCTAGTGGCCGCTTACCTGAGGAGCTGGGGTGTTCAAATGTACCTGTATCTTAACGACTGGCTAATAAAGGGTTGGTCCCAGGATCAGGTGCAGCAGCATCTCAATTTGGTTTATTCCACTGTCATGACCTGGGGCTGTTAATAAATGAGAAAAAGTCTACCTTAATCCTGGTACAACACATAGAATTCATTGGAGCGGTCCTGAACTCTATTCAGGCCAGAGCCTTCCTCCCTGAGGCTTGGTTCCAAGCCATGGCAGACCTCATCTCGTGCATGCAAGCCCACCTTCTTACCGCAGCTCACATGTGCCTACAATTGTTGGGCCACATGGCGGCCTGCACTTATGTTGTCCATCATGCATGGCTCCACCTCAGGCCCCTGCAGGCATGGCTGGTGTCGGTCTGCATCCCCAACAAACACAACATGGACCGTGTGGTCAGGGTCCTGGATCATGTACTATCATCACTCACCTGGTGGCAGAATCCTGCATCGGTGTTGGAGAGAGTCCCCTTCACAGCTCTGCTCAGGTTCTGACGGATAATACAGCAGCTATGTTCTCTATCAACAAGCAGGGCCAGATCCTCTGCCCTTTGCCAGGAAGCCCTCAGGCTCTGGACCTACTACATACAACACGGCATCCATCTCATAGCCACTCACCTCCCCAGGGCAAGAAACACTTTGGCAGATCACCTCAGCAGGACCTTCTCATCTTGCCATGAGTGGTCCCTGCATCTGGAAGTGGTCAGCTTCATCTTCCAGAGGTGGAGAACTACCCAGGTTGACCTGTTCGCATCCAGGCAGAACTGGAAATGCCACATTTTCTGCTCAATTCGGGGGACACTTTTCTGCTCCCATGGTTGGGGACTCTGTTGTACGCCTTCCCTCCAGTGCCGCTAATTCACAGAGTCCTCATGAAAATCAAGCAGGACAGGGCGAAGGTGATCATAGTGCTGGTGTGGCTGCACCAGCACTGGTTTGGCATGCTGCTGGACCTCTCGATGGCTGCTCTGTTACAGCTCCTGCTCAGTCCGGATTTGCTGTCCCAAAACCACAACAGTCTTGTGCATCAGAGCCTGGTGGCACTGCACCTGACAGCTTGGCTGCTGCATGGTTAAATGCGGAGGAGCAGGAGTGCTCGCCTGCTGTCCAGCAGGTCCTGTTGGGCAGCAAAAAGCCCTCCACTAGAGCAACGTACCTGGCCAAATGGAAGCGGTTTGCTTGTTGGACCTTGGGGATAAAGGTATTCAGCCTGAGTGGGCCTCACTGCAGTTGATCCTGGACTACCTTAACATCTCAAGCTCCAAGGCCTGTCCCTTTCATCTGTCAAGGACCACTTGGCTGCTATTTCGGCCTTCCGTCTGCTGCTCGAGGGCAGGTTGGTTTTCACCCAGGACATGACTGCCAGGTTCCTCAAGGGCCTCAAGCACCTCTACCTGCACGTCAGGGACCCTGTTCCGCCATGGCACCTGAATCTTGTGCTGTCACAGCTCATGGGATCCCGCTTTGAGCCTCTGACTTCCTGCTCTCTCCTTCTGTCCGGGAAGGTTGTGTTCCTAGTTGTGATTAGATCCGCCCACTGGGTCTCTGAGATTAGGGCGTTTACCTCGGAACCACCCTCTGTGGTCTTCTACAAAGACAAGGTCCAGCTATGGCCACACCCGGCTTTCCTGCCCAAGGTGGTCTCGTAGTTTCATGCGGGCCAGGACATTTATTTACCTGTCTTTTTCCAAAGCTGCATAAGTTGGAGGAGGAGCATCAGCTGCATTCCCTAGATGTCAGGAGGGCATTAGCCTTCTACATTGAAGGGACCAAGCCATTCCGCAAGTCGATGCAATTGTTTGTTGTGGTGGCTGACAGGACGAAAGGTTGTCCAGTGTCCGCTCAAAGAATTTCTTCTTGGATCACCGCCTGCATTCGCTGCTGCTACCATTAGGCAAAGGTGCTATGATGTTGCACTCTATATGATTTTATGGAAGTATGCTGATGAGTGTGAACATAATGTAACTAAAATATGCTTCATGCAAAAGGTCTCTTGTAAGGTATCATTACAAAGCTTATAATTTACTGAGTGTGGTCATCCTATTTGTATAAATGTATCACTCTTGTATCAGAAACTAGAAATATGAAATATAACTCTGAGGGCCTATTGTAATTATGCAAAGTGTGGGCCATTAATGGTGGTTTGGAATCTTGATGGCTCCCATCAACCAGGACAATTGACTGTAGATAGCTCTGTTTACTTGTAAGTCTTCCTGTATAGGTGTGTGCTGGCAAGTGGGTAATGAAGTCTTACAGTGACATGTGATCATGTCACCTGAACTGGAATCTATCTTTAACCTGGTGCTTTTCCATTGAGAAGGAGGGGGTGGGAACCCAGAGAGGGACAAAGGATTCCCGCCTTATGCAAAAGATATATAAGTGGGTGGAATAGAACAAAGGGGGTGGCCATCATGAAAAATCCCCTAGCTACCACCTGAACTGGAACAAAGGCTGTACCAGGGGAAAGGATTGTGCCCAGACTAGGAATTCCCTACATGCTTGGGGTATTACTGATCGCCATATTTGGGGTCGGGAAGGAATTTTCCTCCAGGGTAGATTGGCTGAGCCTCTGGAGGTTTTTCGCCTTCCTCTGCAGCATGGGGCAGGGATCACTAGCAGGAGGGTCTCTGCCGATTGAAGTCACTAAAACACAGGATTGGGGACTTCAACGGCAGAGTCCAGGGAAGGGTCTTGTGGCCTGCAGCGTGCAGGGGGTCAGACCAGATGATCATAATGGTCCCTTCTGACCTTAAAGTCTATGAGTCTATGAGGAAGGCGTCCAGTCTGTGAAAGAAATTTATTGAAACATCCCTGGGGGTGAGATTTTATCTGTATTCAGTTTTATTACTGTACTAGGCTTAGACTTGTGTGTTTTATTTTATTCTGCTTGGTAATTCACTTTGTTCTGTCTGCTATTACTTGGAACCACTTAAATCCTACTTTCTGTATTTAATACAATCACTTTTTACTTATAAATTGACCCAGAGTATGTATTAATACCTGGGGGAGGGGGGAACAGCTGTGTATATCTCTCTATCAGTGTTATAGAGGGCGAACAATTTATAAGCTTTATACAGGGTAAAACAGATTTATTTGGGGTTTGGACCCCATTGGGAATTGGGCATCTGAGTGTTAAAGACAGGAACATTTCTTAAGCTGCTTTCTGTTTAAGCCTACAGCTGTTAGGGGACATGGTTCAGACCTGGGTCTGGGTTTGCAGCAGGCTAGCGGGTCTGGCTCAAACCAGGCTGGGCACTGAAGTTCCAAGCTGGGAGGGCAGGGAAAGCAGGGGCAGAAGTAGTCTTGGCACATCAGTTGGCAGCCCCAACGGGGTTTCTGTGATCCAACCCATCACAGGTGCCACCTCTGGTGATTGTAACCACCCACTCGACCAGGGCGCAAGGCCTCTTCAGCAGCCTTTCTGGCCCAAGTGCCTATCCAGGTCATCTGTAGGGCAGCCACCTGGTTGTCTCTGCATATGTTCATGTCTAATTATGCACCTATCCAGCAGTCCTGGGATGATGCTGGCTTTGGTAGAGCAAGCCGCTAGACTGTGAACTTCGAGCCCACCTCCAGGGATACTGCTTGTGAGTCACCTAGAATGGAATCGATATGAGCAAGCACTCAAAGAAGAAAAAAACGTTTACCTACCTTTTTGTAACTGATTTTCTTCAAGATGTGTTGCTCATATCCATTCTATGACCTGCCCTCCTAGAAGGAACTGAGATGGCATAGAGTCGGCAGTGCCTAATATACCAATGCATGAGCTCAAGGGGGCGCCACAGCCGACCCAACAGATACCGCTAAGGCAAAAATCTCTGACAACTGTGCATGTGGGCGCACACACACCTAGCATGGAATGGACATGAGCAACACATCTCAAAGAACAACAATTACAAAAAGGTAGGTAACCGTTTTTTTATGATCAGCTCTGTCTTCGTCTCTCGTTTTTCCTAGATGATGTGTCTTTGTCCAAGTGCTGTGTCTATGAACCCACTCCCTGATGTGCTGTACTCCAAATAAACTCAAGCCATCTCATTTCACATTACGTGTGCTCCTGGAGCAGGGGAATGGAGTGGGCAATGTTTATATGACAACAGAAAGTTCTGCTCTTTGGCGTTTCTGGGAAATGGGATTTGTCTGAGATGGAAGCACAAACCATTTATTTTAATTTTGTATATGCACCGTTTGCTGTATAAAAAGAGGGCTTACTTTTACAAATGATTTGTGGTTTGTTATTCCATTAGGATCTGATCCTGCATAATGCTGAGGGCTTCAGAGACAGATGCTAAGTGACTTTGCAGCTCTCCAAAGTGCTCAATAGCTTCCAGAATCAGACTCTTAAAAATCAGTCCCCAGGGAGAAAATGAACATAAGGACTTGATTCCCCTCTTACTCCAGTCAGGAATGGGCCATTGGTAGGGAAATTCAGGATGAAATAAACAGGGAGCTCACATCCACTCCACCCTCCAGCAGTCCACTTCCATCTAAAACTACCCAGTAACATCTCAATGTGTCTAACCTGGGTGGATGCCCTAGCACTCTCCCAGTGCTAGCCAGTTCAGGCAGCTGGTAGGTCCTGGTGATTAGACATTTTCTTGGGTTCTATTGCTAGCTTCTTTTATAATGTTAGGAACCTCAGTTTCCCAAATTGACTCCCGTCTTTCCACTTTAAACTGGCAGTAGTAATATATCTCATAAGTAGTGCTGTAAGGCTTAATGAATTAACACTTGTAAAGCACTTTGAGGTTCTTGGATCAAATGTTATCTGCAGTTCGGATGTCAGTTTATTCCACCAGATTTACTATTTGAACTACTGTAGCACCTTGCTTGAGGTCAGGGTCTCATGGTGCTGGATGCACATAGGCATAGGAGGAGACAGCCTCTGTCCCAAAGAGTTTACAGTCTACCTGACAAGACAGAATTATTGACACCATTGTACAGATGGGAACTGAAGCAGAGAGACACTAAGTGAGTTTGCCTGCAGTCACAGAAGGGATCTTTGGCAGATTCAATAATTGAATTCAGTTCAATGTCTTAACCCCAGCTAGGGGTTGGATCTAGAGCAGGTTGGGATGAAAAAAAAAATTGGGGGGGGGGAGGAGGTGAGAAAGAGGGAGAGTTGGTCCAAAAAATGCTGATTCATCACATTTGAAACCATTCACAAAACAGGGTTGGGACTGATAAATTTCCTGACTTGAAAAAAGTCAAGAAAAAAGATTCCAAGTTGTTGAAACATTTTGTTTTGACATTTTCACTAGGAAATATTCCAGTTTTTCAGTTCACAATGACTTGTCATTTTGAAACTTAAGCTAATTAGACTGAAAAACTGTTTAAAAATGTCAAAATGAAAAGGAAACATTTTGATTGCCCCCGAAACAAAAGAAATAAATCAGCGTTTCAGCTCCTGGATATTTTCAAGATCTGGACTTTTGGTTCTGATTTGAGATGGAGAAAAAAGCTGAATTCTCGAAAATATGTGCAGGATTAAAAAAACCATTTCCCAGCAAGCTCCAGGAGGATACCAGCACCTATCACATTGGGGCTTGTCCATGACTGGGGCTCCTGACAATACAGTAATTCAAATACTAAATTACAACACACAGGGGGTGGAGCAGGAGGAGAGTTCTAGCGTTGCTGAATCTATCCAAATGAAGTCCAAGAGCACGGTGCCCAACCTAATACTAGCCGCAGCCAACACCTCCTTTTCTGTAGCCATCACAGGAAATTCCTGGCTCGGGCCGGGGGGCCACTCAGCGCCCCTCCCCCACTGGCTCCTCCGGCTGCGCCAGCCCCCCCTCCCCCCGGCTCCTCCAGCCACGCTGCGGCCATGCTGCCCCCCCCCCGGAGGGGCTCGGGCCGGGGGGAGGGGGCCGGGGGCGGGCTGGCGGCGAGGGCTAGCTGGGGCTGATGGCTCCCCACGGCGGAGCAGCAGGCACAGCCTTCGGGGAGGCCGGAGGGCTCCTCATTGCAGAGGTGGGGGGAAAGCTGCACGGCTCCGTCCGCATTCTGGGAACTGGGGCCGCCGCCCTGGGGCCGGAGCTGTTGGGGCCGGGGGTGCTCGGCTGGTGCCGCTCAGCCAGGGCTGGAACCGGGGCCGGCGTGCTTGGCCAGAACCGGGGCCGCTGGGGCCGGAGCCACCAGGGGTGCTCGGCCGGCGCCGCTGGGGTTGGGGCCGGAGCCGCCAGGGCTGGGAGCGGGTCGGCACTGCGGGGGCCAGGCCGAGCCAGAGCTGCTGGGGCCAGAGCCAGCAAGGGGTGCTCGGCCGGCGCCGCTGGGGCCGGGGCCGGAGCTGCCAGGGCTGGGAGCGGGCCGACGCACTCGTCCGGAGCCGCCAAGGCCAGGAGCGGGCCGGTGCTGCAGGTCCCGGACTGAGCCGAAGCCGCTGGGGCCGGAGCTGTCGGGGTGCTCAGCCGGCGCCGCTGGGGCGGAGCCGGGATGAAGCTGCCAGGGCCGGGAGCGGGCCGGCGTGCTCGGCCGGAGCCTCCAATGCCGGGAGTGGGCCGGGGCCGCAGGGCCCGAGCCAAAGCCGCTGGGGCCAGAGCTACCGGGGTGCTCGGCTGGCGCTGCTGGGGCCGAGCCGGGCCGGAGCTGCCAGGGCTGGGAGTGGGCCGGCACTGTGGGGCCCAAGCCAAAGCCGCTGGGGCCAGAGCTGCCGGGGTGCTCTGCCGGCGCCGCTGGGGCCGAGCCGGGCCGGAGCTGCCAGGGCCGGGAGCGGGCCGGCACGCTCGGCTGGCACCGCGCTCGGCCGGAGCCTCCAAGGCTGGGAGTGGGCTGGCGCCGCGGGGCCCGAGCCAAAGCCGCTGGTGCCAGAGCTGCCGGCATGCTCAGCCAGCGCCGCGTCGGGCTGGAGCTGCCAGGGCCAGGACCGGGCCGGCGCCCCAGGGCCGAGCCGAGCCGGAGCCGCTTGGCCGGGGCCAGTGGGAGCCGCTCGGCCAGGGCCGGACTGGGCCGCGCCGCACCTCGTCTCCCTGGAGCCCTCCTTCTCGCGTCTCCCCCTCCCAGCTTACCTGCTGCTGCCGCTGGCCTGCCCCCTGCTTGTTTTTAGACTTCCCGCGAACGTGTGATTCGCGGGAAGCAGGGGAGGGGGAGGAGCAGGGGGGCGGAGCGTTCAGGGGAGGGGAGGAGGGGGAAGTGAGCTAGGGAAGGGGTGGACAGCTGCGGGGCCCGTTTAGGCGCCGCTTTTCAAAAATGTGATGAGGGGAAGGGGCTGCTTCCCCTGCACCCCACTAGCTAAGCTAGTGTCTCCAGCACACTTTATACAATTATGTGCGTGTATAACACATTTGCATTGTGCCTGTTGCATCGCCCTCTAGTGGCTACTCCACAATTAGGATAACAGTCTTTTGTTGCTGCCAATGCATGGAGGTCTAGAGCAGTCGTTCTCATCTCAAACTTTTGTAGTGGTGACCCCTTTCACACAGCAAGCCTCTGAGTGCTACCCCCACTTTATAAATTAAAAACACGTTTTAAAATATTTAACACTATTATAAATGCTGGAGGTGAAGCGGGGTTTGGTGTGGAGGCTGACAGCTCTTGACCCCCCAGGTAATAGCCCTGTGATCCCCTGAGGGATCATGATCCCCAGTTTGAGAACCCCTGGTCTAGAGAGTGCCATGGTATAAGGTAAGTTTTATGGGCACAGACTGGGATTTCAAAGGAGTTAAGCACCCAGATCTCATTGAATTCCAATGGGAATTGGGTGCTTAACTCCCTTAGTCTCTTTTGGAAATCCTAGCCTCAGTTAACTAACTTCCTCCAAGATGTAAGGGAGGGTCAGGCTGGCTCACTCTCCATCAGTGTCTCTGGCTTTCCTGTGCCTGGAGCTGTGGGGCACAGTGATCAGTGGGCAGCTAAATAAGTGATGGGGGTGGTGACAGTGGCACGCCTGGATATACTATCTCATCCTGTCTGCAACCAGAGCAATGCATCTCTAGGAACAGGGCACAGTGTTCTTGGTCAGATGTGGAACAAAACCTGCTGGGCCTCAGGCATTAGTGCACCTCAGTCCCTTCTGTTCTCTGCCTGTGGCACAGAACAGCCTCGTCTCCTGAGGGCTGTAATACTTTGGTCTTATTTTTATTGTTGGCTTTAGTGTGCAAGTGACTGGGTTGTGTTGGTGGCCTGTGACAAACAGGAGGTCAGACTGAATGAGCTGGTGGACCCTCTGGCCCTAAACTCTACAAATTTCAGGGCAATCCTTAACTATAGCTCTGGTGCCTAGGCATTATGAGAGGCACATTAAAAATGCTGGTGAGGATAGACAGACAGACAGATTAGATTAAAAGTATGTTTGCAGTGTTGTTGTAGCTGTGTTGGCCCTGGCTATTCGAGCGGCAAGGTGGGAGAGGTGATATCTTTCATTGGACTAACTTCTGTTGGCGAGAGAGACAAGCTTTCCAGCTCCACAGAGCTCTGCTTCAGGGCTTAAAAGTAAGACACATCAATAGAAGAGATTCGATTTAGATTAACCAAAGAATATTCAATCATCGAGCCACATGTAACAAACTAAGCCTGACTTCTCCCCAGCCTGCTAGGCCCTTTAGAACCAGGAGAGTGGATGGGGGCTGGTGGTGTGACTCACTTGGAATTTCACGGTTGAATTTTTGATTAAATCCTCACAAGAGGCTATTAAAGAAACCTGGTAACTCCAGAGTTAGAGGCAAAGTCTGTCATGGATTAAAACCACCTTCAGAGCTGGCAGTAAATGGCCGTTCTTAGCAGCCAGAGGTGAGGTGCGCCAGGGCTTTGTATGGAAGAAGTGGCATTTAATATGGACTGGAAGAAGGGTCAAGAAGTGACAAAAGTGAGAAAATTCGCTCAGGAAGCTTTGAGGTTAATATGCTATTGAGGTTAATATGCCTGCTAGTCAGTGGCACCCACTATTTTCAGAGTCTGTTTCTAAATCGCTTATAAAGGGTTAATAAAATGTTAATAGATGGTTTAATAAATAGTCCATCATTTATTACAGATTGTTATACAATCCAACAGGTCAATAGATTACATATAATCATCTGTAACACTGCCTCCTGATTTGTTTATAACCCGCTGTCACACATACCACTCATATCTGTCACATGCTTATAGCATCTGTTAATTATTTATTCACCTTTTGTAAACTTTTTGTAAGAGGACCCTTACTATAAGTGCGACCAGTAAGTGTGTGCATGCTCCATCCCCTACTCGCCTCAATGGCAGTTTTCTGTGCGGTTACTGACCAGCCTTTCTTTAAGCTTCACCAAGTGGAGAGAAATGGGCTCTTTGCTGTACCACTTTCAGAGGTCTGAGCCAGCAACTCAGCTGTTGTATACTGTTGTAATTCCATGCAGCCATGCTGATCTACACCAGCTGAGGAGCTGCCCAGGCATTTTTCATAATCAAAGGTGGCGCTAGTAACAAAGCTACAGGCAATTTTAAAAATACAACAGCACATTTTCTACTGGTGCAAACTTCCCCAAGTCCAGTGATTGCCATGGAGCTGCACCAATCGTTGCCAGCAGAGAGTTGGCCCCAGTGCCTGATTTTGGTTTCACTCATACACCCATGTCCAGTTACTGAAGCAAATGGGGTTGCACCAGAGTAAAATGCGGGTAAGAGTGACCTTCACTCCTGTGCAGAATACCAGCCCAAAGTCTAGGCACCACTCAGAGCAGGTGGGACTTAATCAGTGTGCATAGGCCCAGGGGTGAATTTCATTCTAAGTGAACTCAGAATCAAGGCCCTTGGTTTTGATCTTGATGGGATCCCTTGAGCCTGCTCCTTTGGAATCCAGCCTGGGTCTCAGTGCCTCCCACCCTGCAAACTCACAGATCTTCAGCTGATGTAAATAAGCACATTTACCCCAACTGTGCTGAGCACCTGCCTTGTGCTCTGCGTGAGGCATTCTTCCAAGTGGGCCTTACTGGTGCAATTAAGAAGCAGCAGAACCCATGTCCAGGGTGGGGGATGAGCTGTCATCATCAGTTTAGCATCAAAAGCCAAATGCAAACTGCAGTCTCAGGGAAAGAAAACACCAATTTAGGCAGGCAATACACATTAGACTCGTGTTATTAAAAACAATAATAATAAAAAAGAAAAAGTACATATCTTATATATGTTACACTATGTTCCATAACATTGGTTGTTATTTTTTTACATATTCAACAGTATTTCATGGAGATGGCCTGGTCCATAGCCTCCCTCCAATTCTTTTGCTCTGTTGCATTTTGGAAACTATTGACACGACATACATGTTATAACCTAGAGGTCCAAAGCTGGCCTGAGAAGAGGGACAGGGAGATGGTGTTTCTTGCAGCAGGCTCAGCCCATGTCATACCATTCTGGGTGCCCAAACGTTGCAACGTTCAAGGGCAACTTGCCAGAACACCAAAAACTGTCCTGAATCTGCCCTTATATGGTTGTATGTTTAAATACAAAGTAAAGGCACACAGTCATAGACTGAAAGTCTCCAAGCAGCCTAGGGGCTGTAGATGTGCCTTTTTAATTAGAGCAGCATCTAACTCCCCTAGACAGCTTTGCAAATGTCAACCATAGCATTTACCTGCTCAGTAAAGGAATATGACGCGAAATGGCTTGTGGTCTGAGTTCACCAGCTGTCAAACCCTACAGTTTCGTCCTTACCTGGTACGGAGAGAGCAGCAGTGAGCTGTGTTTTAGGCTGGGCTGGGCTGGATTTGACCCTTAGGCTGCAGTCTGGGCACCGAAGGTTCATAACCTACAGCAGTGAAATCCACCCCTTGTACAGATGGTCAGCAGGCAGCTTCAGCACCCCTGCAGTCCCACTCAGGGTGTAGGTGCAATTTAAGATGCACTTGTGCTGCCGTTCTATGTGGGGTGAGTTCCCTCCCCGCAAAAATACAGCCCAAGTGACATTTAGTGCATGAGAAAGTGAGAAATTCTCTGCAGCACATTCACCCAGGAGCATCCGTTCTCAGTGACCATGCAAAACCCATAAAAAAACCCCTTCTCTTGGTTTGTGCCTAGCAGCTTGGGAGTTAAGCGGTTACTGTGACAGCTGCACACTTTCCTGTTTGCTTTGAGAGGGTCTTTGTTGCAGAACAGGAACAGCAGCACACGTGCACACACACACAGATACACACACACACACTCCGTCTCCCCTACCCCCAAGAAACTAGGGACAGTGAACGTGACGGCGACTGTGCCCATAGAATCCAGCAGAACAAGCCTCTTTAGATTTCAATGGGAGTTGACCGGGGCCCATCACACCACTGCAGAGGCCTGTGGGCCTGATTCTCCCCTAGCTTGCACCCTGTGTGCTGCAAGGGGGTGTCAAGCACTCCCATTCCTGGGCCAGCTCCTCAGCTGATGTGAAGTAGAAGTGCTTCTATTTCCCTCCGTGGAGTTATGACAGGCTGCAACAACTGAGGGTCTGGCCCATTAGTTGGTAACGGGTTGCATGACCACGTTGCACTAGTGTAACTGACTGCACACAGGGTAAGATGGGGGTGTACCAGGTTCTGTGGCTCACCGACACTGGAGGGATGGGAAGGTAGAGTCACATTAGGCTAAAGCAGGGAATGGGTGTTCTGTGCATTTTCCCCATCAGCTGGCACCTGAACAGATTGTGCGCCACCCTTGTGCTAGCCAGGGCCTTTTCCCCCCACCTGAGAGCACAGGGGCTGCATGTGGAGCAGGAGGGGACATGACGTTTGTTCTCACTATGTGACTGTAATTCACAGAAACATTTTAAACAGAAAGTACCTGTAACATTTAACGCCAGGAGCGAGCGAGTTCGCTCAAAGCCCTGTCAAGCCGCTACATCAATGCAGGTGACCTGAGGGATGAGCAGTTACTATG
Source organism: Malaclemys terrapin pileata (assembly GCF_027887155.1). Lineage (NCBI taxonomy): Eukaryota > Metazoa > Chordata > Testudines > Emydidae > Malaclemys > Malaclemys terrapin. The sequence continues at coordinate 49,963,174 of NC_071514.1, forward strand.
CTACGAATGGGCCAGTGTCACAACTGTGTTAGCAACACACCAGTCTGTTACTTGTCAAGGCGCCCGTGGCCATTATGTCAATTACTACATTCAGTGCAACTCTGGGAGCCCTGCCCCCCATATCATCACCAGCTCACAGGTTAGTAAACTGGCGTTGGGCATTCACACTGCTCCACCATGCCCTAGCCAGTATTCCGGTGTCCCAGGAGACAGGTCTTGGCCTTCCACCCCTCCCTGCAGTAGGCAGCTGTCACGCTAGCTTATTCTGCAGTCAGACTCTATGTGCCCCTTTGCATGTATCAGCAGTAGGTAGGGGGATTGACATGGAATGGAGGGGGCATTGGTATGGCTCAGAGGCCAAAAATGAGCCCTGAAGGCTGCTAGAGTGTTGTTCTGCTAGAATACATTAGTAGGGCCATAAACAAAATGGGCTTTATTTGTAACCCTACAATAATAAACCATTGTACAGCTCCTTCCCTAAGCATAGTCAGAAATGGCATTGCAGCTGCTTACACCAGGCCTGAGTTTGCCCCATGGTGTAAATTGGTTAGGAAATGACAGTTCCTAGCACAGCAATGGCTTTTTGTGTGGGGGGTGGAGGTCAACTCCTGAGGTCAGTTACATCCATGTAAATCCAGGATACCTCAGGTGGCTTTAATGGTGTTGCTCTGGAATTACATGGGTGTCAATGAGATCAGAATCAGGGCTTTGGTGTTCAGTGGGTATGCAAAATATGTGTGACACAGCACACTGTGGGTCTGGTCCTGATCACACTTATACCAGGTAAATGAGGAGTAACTGCACTCAAGTCAAGCAAGTTGCACTGGTGTAAAATTGGTATGAGAGGATAATCAGGCTGCAGTGTGAACTCAAGCCCCCCCAGGAGAAAAGGGTGGTTTTTTTGCAATTGACTTCAACAATTGGCCAGGTATTGGCATTGTAAGTAAACATGGCCCCACATGTATGGTCCCAGGTGACATGAATTGCTGGGGCCGGGAGAATAAAATGTGATTCAAAGACCATCTCATGATGGAGGCTGAATGTAAATAACATGAGTAGTGACTAGGTGTCAGGAATGTGCATTTCCACTCTGCTCCTTGTATTAATGCAAACACAAGGGTGCGCCTACTAGTACTGTCTGCAGTGAGAACAGCAAAGGCAGGCACTGGGCAAACTAGTCCAGCCAGCACACCTCGCGTGACCATTTGCTAGTCTGTCTCTGGTCCTCCCACACCAATACAATTTTGATTTTCAGCAACCCCTTGTTCTGCCAGCTTTCATGGGCCTTCAGTGCATGACATTCCTGGACCTCAAAGAGCTTTGCTAAGCCAATTCTGGGCCTTCAGCCAGCTCTGCTAATGTACCTTAATCATGCCCCAAAACACCTCCTGGTGTTCAGTCCTGCATCACCATACGGGTCACCTCAGTCTGGCCTCAAAACATTCTCTTCCATTCCTGAGCTAAAACACAATTCTGCCAGTATCTTAACTTGCAAAGGCCCCTATGCTAGGCCTGGGCCCTCACACAGCTCTGCCAACGAGCCTCAGTCTTAAACTGCTCTACAGCGTAACATCTCTCTGAGCCACAGGTGCCCACGGCAATTGGTTTTCAAGGATCATCCCGCCACACACTGTTTCCAGGCTGCTCCGTTATCTTGCTGCACCATTTCCTGCCCTCTGAGTAGATCCAATCCAACAGCCACCTAGGCCCACTCTGTGCCCATTTGGAATGTGCCTGTGTCAAGGGACTACAATTCCCTTGCCCTGGTGAACTAGAGCTTCTCACCATAACCACCAGTGCATTAGCTTTGCTTTATCAGTCCTGCCTCCTTGAGACTCAGAGGGCTGGGGAAGCATAAAAACATCCCGAGGACTCGATCTTCCTGGGATTTCACCTTCTGCCCCCATTTACACCTCTGCAAAACATTGTCCAAGTCCGAATGGCAGCTTTTCACAGTCCTTTGGCCCAGATGAAAATAACTACTCTGGGTGAAAAGCAGGGCAGAATCAGGCCCACAGCTGAATTATGCATGTCGAGCCAGATCCTCAGCTGATGCAAATTGGCTGATTTGCACCAGCTGAGGATCTGCCCCCACAAACGTACACATTTTCTGAGAGGATATAAGAGGGCCTTTGGCAGCAGGGCTGGCTCCAGCCGCTCTGGAGAGGGGCGGCACGTCCAGGTTTTCGGCGGCAATTCGGCGGACGGTCCCTCACTCCCGCTGGGAGCAAAGGACGTCCTGCCGAATTGCCGCTGCAGATCGCGATCGCAGCTTTTTTTTTTTTTTTTGGCTGCTTGGGGCGGCCAAAACCCTGGAGCCAGCCCTGTTTGGCAGTGACCTTGGCTAAGACAAGTCTGCAGGTGGGGGCTGGTGCATTCCAGCAGTGGCTGAATAAACCCAAAGGGCCTGATTCTCACTGTGTCACATCAGTGTCATACCAGTGAAATCAATGATGGTGTATCAGCATAAACATGATGTAACTGGCAAATTAGACACTTTGTTTTTTCATGGAACTCCAGGGTTGGAATCTCCTCTCATACTGTATGCATATGGAAATCCATTAGCAAGCCATGCACTTACTCCTTACCTATACCAGTATATATGACAGAAGAATCTGACCCTCTATGTCCAATGCTTTTGCTTTCCCTTCAGGGTGACCTGAAATAGGGTGGAAGATGGGAATGGGGGAAGTTAAGTCAGAAGTTCTCTGGCCTGTGCTATGCAGGAGGGCAAACGAGATGATCACAGTAGTCTCTTTTGGCCTCATAATCCATGAACTGACACCAGGCTAGTTTCAGCTGCTATGGATAGGAAGGGGACTGAAGAGCTTAGACTAGTCCACACCCAGGTATAGCGTGACTGAGCGAAGAGCTGAGGACTTGCGCTCGGACACTGGGAGCAGGCAGGGCATGGAGCTCACCCCCGAAAGTGAAGAGAGATCAGAAACAATGAAACACAGGAGAGGGGCCCTGACGGAGAGGCCTTTTGCTTATATCCTCTGAGCAACTTCAGACCTAGCAACACTGGGCTCATCCTCCACTTCACTCCTCTTTAAAGGCTTGTCCTTACTGTGTTACTTTTAATTAACATTAAGGACACACACATCCCCAGGCACACCCAGGCCTTCACGCACACAAAGGAACCCATCGCAAATATACACTATAGACAGGAGAGTCTGTTCACGCTATATATATATACAGAGTCTCTGGGGAACAGTCTGAAGAATGTGCATAGAGCGGGGACTTTAGTAAGCGACAGACACAAAACCCATCATGGTTTCAAACACTTCCCCTTCTTCTCCCGCCGCTGCAGTTTCCGCAGGCGCCGGGTCCAGGCATCCCGCCATTGGATGACCAGGCTGTTCTTGTCAGCCATGAGTCCTGGCCGGTCAGTGGGGTTTTCGCTGATCCCCATGACAAGGTATTTTCTGCTGATTTGGATCTTGGGGCACTTGCAGGCCAGGTCTTTCATGTGGATCCACAAGAAGTTATCACCACGCTTCACACGCTCATCGCGGCACTTGTAGACCGAGAGGACGTTGACAGTGAACTTAGCCCAGTTGGCCACTGTCTCCATGTCTAAGACATTCACTTGGACAACTGGGGGAGAGACAAAGAGAGAGTGGAGCAAGAGTCAGCGATGATACTCTCCTCCCCGACCCGCTTGTTCTGGCAACAGGCAAATTTCCATGGCTCAATCTTTGCGGGATTGTTTCTGCTCTGACAGGGGAACCATCCACCCTTTAAGAAAACACTCTATCCTGTTTCACTGCAGCTTCTCGATGGACCAATTCCATAAGATCTAGTTATGTCTTCTCACCACAACACTCGGTGACTTGGCATTAGAGACGCTTGGAATTTTTTCATCAAAACAGTTTTTGGGGATGAGAAATGGCTTTGTGATGAAATCAAAAATGCTCACAAGACATTTTTCAGTAAAAAAAATTCTAGTTTTGGTAAAATTTCCCACAAAAAATGGAAAAAAAAAATCACCAACTTTTTTTGTTTTTGTTTTTTATGAAAAACTGGAAAATTTACCCCCCTCTCCCCCCAAACTCATATCAATTTTCCAAAATTGCCAGTGAAAAGTAATTAGCATTTTTTGACCAGCCTTATTCAGCACGGCTATCCCCATGCTTCTTAAAGCAATAGGCCCCCAGGGCACAGCTGTCTGTGGTCCAGAGGATGACTGGGACTGCTGAGTGCTCAGAAAAGGCAGACTTCTGGAGCCTACTGAGCCTCCAAATTCCACCTGCACTGCAGGAGGACAAGATGTTGCTTAATTTTCCTTTTCAGACACGCTTTGCTAGTCAGTGACATTCACCCTGCTTTGGGACTGTGATATGGTTCTGAGGTTTGCTGGCCAAACATGATTTCATCTCAGGCCAGGTGCATGAGGAAGGGGCAGGACGGTGGCGAAACCAAAGTGGAAAGGCAGTGATTTGGCCCTGGAAGACACAGGGCAGCAAAAAGAGCTGGAAGGCCTGATTCTCCCTTCACTGACATTGGTGTTAATTGGGGTTAATTTTCTTGAGGTTATGCTGGGGTAAAACCTGTGTCAGGTTTCAGAACGAGGCCACATTAATGCCTCAGACCTCCCCAACCACAACCCAGTGACGGGACTCCCAACAAGCAGTTGTAGCAGATGCTTGGCTGGATGAGCTATGGGTGGTACTGGGTGTTTGTAGCCTGTGACTCAGGAGATGTGCACTCAGTTCCTAGCTCTGTCACAGACTCCTTCCATGACCTGGAGCCAGTCACTTACAATCTCTCTGTGCCTCAGTTCTCCATGGGGAGAATGTTTCCCTGGCTCTCAGGAGTGTTGTGAGGATAAAGTCATGCCTATTTGTGAGGTGCTCATACGGGGCCCATAGGTACAAAGAGCAGCTCAGGGATTGAGGAGGAAAATCAGGGGTCACCCTAAAAGAAATAGCTGGAAAGTACCTGGAAATTAGAGTTTTGTGGCTCAATAGATATTTGCTGGTTTAGTGAGGTGGTCATGCCACTACTACCCAGAAGGGCTTAAAACAGCCCTGGGAGAGGGCTGTGGTGGGGAAAAGCTAGGCTGATTGGGGAAAGCAGCCACAGATGGGGCCACGCCCCAATCAGGCCACAGCTGGCCTGATAAGAGGGCTGAGGGCCAGAGGCTGAGAAAAAGAGAGACTCTCTCTAGCTCCTGAGAGAGAAGTACTGGGCTGCTTGGGACCTGAGAAGGGTACCTGAGGTGGAGCAGTGCTGGGGAAGGGCAGAGGGAGCTGGGGAGCTCCAGCCTAGTAAAACCCCAGGCTGTAGGCCTTGCTAGAAGACCAAAAAGGGTACTGGAGCTGCAGAGGGGCAGCCCAGAGACAGGCAAAGGCAGCAGGTCCTAACCCCTGTTGCCGATGATGAGTGGTTTACAGACTGCAGTTTGCCCCAGTGAGAAGGGGCTAGATGATGACTGGCAGTAGCCACTGAGGCAAGGTGGGTTTAGAGTTTTGGGGGGTTCCCCTGGGAGGGGAGACCCAGAGTGAGGGGGTACTGCGGTGGGCAGGACCCCTGGGCAAAGGGCACCGAGGTCTGGGAAGGACATGGGGCCAGCGGCAGGCGAGACACCGGCCTGCAGAGGGTGCTCCGGGCTGGAAAGAGCTAATTCCCGAGACGGACAGCAGGATGCGCTGTGCCGGTGAGTCTTTGCCCCGCCACAGCCGGCTAAAACAATTTTTCAACACTGAAATGACCCACATTTAGAATTCCTTTTAAGGGGGATCTACAAGCTCCCATGAGTCTATTATAGGCACGTATGGCACAGGTGGCTAGCTGGAGCCCTTCCACTGAAAGTCCTGAGAAACATAAATGGGTTAAAGTTGCAAGAAAGTCTAGCTGAATGGAAGGGCTAGTTCTGGTGAGCTCTTCTGTCTCCAAATTCCCATTCACTCCAGCCTCCTCCCCCACCCCCTGACTCAGAGCCATCTGACAGCCATTTCTATTGCTCTCCACCTTGCCAAAACCATCTTTTCAGATGGAGCCAAGGGTTCCTGTAGAAGATCAATCAAACAGCTCTCTCCAGTAAACCTCCCTCCATGCCCGAGTGTGAATGGCCCCGTGTCACAGTGATTAACAACGTGCAGTCAGCATCCGCCCAGCCTGGCCTCACAGTGGCGATTCACATCAGTTTTCTCCCAAGACCCCTCAGACAACAAGAGTACAGAGAAAATGTTCTTTGTAAGGTATCTGGCAGGCAGGGAGGGACAGAGGGGGAGAGGGCATGGAATGATTTAAAAGGTTTGCTTTAATAAATTTCATGCTGGTGGAAAGGCCAGACTGATAGCCCCAGAGACCGAAGGTCTAACTTTGCCTCCACAGCAGGTACCAGACGGGCAGTGGCAGCACTAGCTTCCAGCACTCCCTCATTGGTGCACTTCAGCACTGTAGACGGATGGCCTCAAGAAGTGAGAGGCTCATCTAGACTCCATGTGTATTCGGGGTGAATTTGGGGAAGGAAGGCTTCCCTTGAAGTGTCTGGAAAATTGGCCCCCTTCATTAAATTAAATTAACTCTGAGTAATTGTAGCCCTGACTTCCTGACTGCAGATGCAAATCAGAGAATGAAAACACCAAATTTTCAGATTCCTGCCCGCAAGTGCATATTCAAGCCATCGGACAAGACAGCCTTTAATTTTTAGCATCTCTACCAACTAGGGTGCTGATTGCTATCTCTTACAGTGAGGGTGAGGGTCAGCTGAGGAAAGACAGGGGATGTGGACACCAGTCTGCCACTGGCCGGAGACCACCATGGGCCATCAAACTACCACCAGATGGCAATGACTTTTGGTCACTGCTGACCTTGGATGCCTCTCTGTGAGCTGCTGGATCTCTGGCTAGATTGAGGCCCAATAGGAGAGGACCAGAGGGTGGGGGAAGCTTGGATGGAGTGAACACAGACTGAATTCCCCTCCCACGCCAGAAAAGTGCAACCCATGTAGGGCAGGGTGAGATGTTCTGACAGAACAGGGCGGGACAGTCTAATTCTGCTCCCATCCCAGGACTGGGCTCGCCCATCCAAGGCCTGGCTGCGGTGTCTACTGGCCCTTTTCCTCACTCTTCTTCCCTGCAAAGTTGACTTCAGGAAGGAAGAGCTGCTTACCATAATCCTTCTTGCAGTATTTTTTCATATTAATCTTGTAGTTGCCTTTGGCTGGCTTGCAGTACGAATCACAGTCTGCAGAGAAGGAACAGAGCAAACTAAGCGCTGAGTAGTTTCAAACAAACCCCATACAAGCAAAACCATAACAACCGGGGGAAGGAGAGGCTAGGGGAAGTTTGCATCTCTCACCTGCGGCACTGTATGCTGGCATTAACAATGAATCACCCACCTGGGGCAAGGACCAATAAAAGGCAATATAATTTCATACAGCAGGTTTCAGACAAACTGAATCCTCAAATGCTCTAGAGCGTTTGAGCCAGATCCTCAGTTGATGAAGCTCCTCTGACTTCAGCTGAGCTCTACCGATTTACTGCAGCTGTGGATAATAAAACTGTAGAGCTAATAATAAATAACAGCGGTGGCTGAGAGAAATCAAGAGGCACAGATTTTAAACTCTTCAGACAGGGACTGTCTTTGTATGTGTTTGCACAGCTTCTAGCATAATGGATTCTGACTGGGTCTCTTGGGATAATATTTGAGAATATTAAATAATAATAACCATAAGCAAGGGAGAAAATGTATCCTCAGCTTATATTTGAGATGGACAGTGGAGTAATAGAGGCAAGGTGTCCCATGTGGTAGGAGCAGCAAAAGAGAAGGTTCTTGCACCATCAGTAGCCAGATTGTGAGAATGAGGCTGATGCTAGCTAAATAAAGGAGCTGGGAGAGAGGCCCAGAGAGGTCAGATCTTCAGCTGATGTAAATCAGCATAGCTCCATCAAAGCCAACAAAACTACACTGAGTTACACCAGCTGAGATTCTAGCCCCATGTCCCTTAGGATGTGCTGGAGAAAGTCCCAAAGAGGGAGTTAGAACACATTGTGCCAAACTCACGTAATTCCACTGAAGTTAAGGGTGTTACTCCAGGGATGAACTTGGCCTATGTAGAATCCTTTTGACCTGTATTCTGATGCAGACAGGAAGTCAGGGGAACTGTCTATGGCATGGGATGGGATCAAGCTTCCTCGTAAGTGTGAGGAGGCAGGAGCAATGCAGTTCTGCACATGCCAGGCTCTGGAGCGCCGGGAAACAGAGGAGGGAGTTTCAGGAGTCCAAGGGAGAGGAGATGCAAAGGGAGAGGTGGTGAAATCCAGGCAGAATCATACAGGAGGAGTGCTGCAGATCTGCAAATATGGGAGATGTGGGAGGAGAAGGAGATTGGAGTCCAGGGTAACACCATGGCTATGAGTATGGAGACAACAGGAATGGCAGAGTCCAGCCATAGATAGGCACATTTGAACACGTTCCATCTCCCCACCCCACAGCACACCAACAGTGTAGGAGGCTGCTCTGCTGCAGGAGGTGTTTCCCTGAATAACCTGAACACGCTCCACCTCCCGCCTATGGGGAGCATTGTGCTTCTGGGATGTGGCCGGGGAGGTGTCCTTTGTGGACGTGCAGCATCATTCCAGGTCTTTGGCACAGCACAGGGCGTTGTGCTCCCTGATCTGGCCACATTCCATGGGGCTGGGCTCATGCTGTAGGCCAGCCTTTTTATGCCTATTGCTGGAAGCCACAGCTTTGTATGAAGAGCAGAGCAGTTCTGGAACCTTTCTCCCCAATGTCTTTGATCCCAAGGATTTCCCAAAGCAGCCCCTTCTTCATTCCTTTCTCCTGCCACCGTCCTTTGAACAGCTCAATTTGTCTCTCTCCACACATTTTGCTTAGGTTGTGCTTTTCTGAGCCCATCTTTCTTCCTCTCTTCCCCTCTTGCAGATTCTCTGTCTAGCTTGGCTACATTTCCCCTGGGACAGGGCAAGCAGTCAATGAAGTTCTCTTTGTTTGTGGGTTACCAGAGGGATCGGAGAGAAAGAAACAAAACAAAACACCAACCTCCCTGTGCCAACTTCCACAAGAAAAAAGGAAGAAAACCAGAAACACAAATGGACCCCGGATTCTGCTGCTCTCTCCCTTTCCGCCCTGCTCCCTTTTATTCTGGCCTTTGTGCTGCTGGCTCCAAATTTGTCACTGATAAAAGCCACTCAGCACGAAGCTAATTCCCCAGCAAAGGGGAGTGAGTGCTGTCCTCTACCCCAGCTTGCCCTGCCCACCTCGGCTGGGCTCACAGTGCCCAGGGGCCACCGGTCTTTTCCTGATTCGCTTTGTTCTCCTCTCCCTTTTTATTTAGGGAAGCACAGAGCCACACTTTGGCAACTTTTATGATAAAGACATTTATGCTGGGTTTTTCCATTTCTCTCCCTTCCCTTTTTGAATGAATCTAGTGTTGACAGAGGATGCTTGATTGCCCATCCTGGGGCCTGAATCCCTTTCTTTATTAACAGAACAAATACAGTATGGGCAGCAGCAGTGCAAGCTTCCTGCACATCCACCGCCACCAATGGATCTGAACCGTGACTCTAAGGCACAGCTCTAGAGAGAGAATAGAGTTCGTTCTCCACGGCCCGTTCAGTCCTCGGCTTCTCTGCTGAGTGGGCAGCCCGAGTGCCCTTGGCAATGGTGGTTTGGGATGTGGACCTTTCTCCCCTGGGAAATGTCCTGAGATGGCCAGCTCATTCCACACAGGCCATGGAGCTGCTGCCAGATGGGGCTGACTTTCTAACAGGGGTGACCTGGGACAGAACTTTATTATGTTTATGCCTTATGGGCAAAATTCACTCCTGTGCAGAGCCTATTTTCAGGGCTTTAGTGGACTTTTGAGACCTTGTGCAAGGAGTGAACTTCACATCATTTTTAACTGTTTTTGGAGAACTGCTCAGTGCTGCTTCTGATCTTGCTGATACTGACTTTACCTGTCCTGAATTATTCCAGTGGGCTGAAATCTGCTCTTGGCTAAACCAGTACAAATCCAATCCAACTCAGCCATACTGTAGATTTACATCAGTGGAAATAGGAGAGAATTTGACTGGTTGATCTTACCTGAGTTACTCTTGATTTACACCAGGGTTTGAAAGACCAGAAGAAAGCCCATAATGTCACTGCTATTTTTTTAAATAATGATAGCAAAACTAAACACAACAACATAACTTGAAGTAACAAGTCTACCTAAAAATCTGAAGGCTAAATGTGAAAGGAACAATGGGCAGATTAAAAGTACAGGAACTTCTCCATAGTAGTTTAAGAAATTCTATGGGTCAGATCCTTAATTGGCGTAAATGACTATATTTGGACTCTTTCGTGAGCTAGTTATTCAAGCTAATCAGTTGGAAAGTCTTGGCTCCTATATAGGAGTTATTTCAGGCCCAAGTGCTCCAGTCGTGATGAGCAGATTTCATCCCATCAGTTTGGTTGTGTTTATGCTAGAGCGCCTCCCCCCCCCGAAAATGGATTTTCCATTCCACAAAATCTTTGGAGAGCTTGACCTTTTTTTCATCCCAAATGAACAGGCAAAGCCAAAATTTCACAAATTTTCAAAAAACAAAATTCACATTTCCCCCCCAGCTTAACCAAAATTTTGTTTTAATTTTGAGCATTTATTATTTTTTTAAATGTTTTATTATAAAATAAAATACATTTCAAAACAACATGTCTGGAAGTTTTGACATTTTTAAAACGTTTTTCCCAAAATGAACTTTTATCAAAATTGATACAATTTTTCAAAAAAATTATTTTCATCATGATGGCATTTCTCAATGGCAATTTGTTTTGATGAAAAGTTTTCACCCAGCTCCAGTTTATAGGGCACATGTGAAATGCAGCAATTTAAGATATTGTGATTTAGCAACTGCCCCAGCTTCTCCGGTGTGTTAGGGCTGCTTTGTACCATTCTGCTTTAAAATTGGTTTATTGAATCCTGGGAAGCTCACCAGTGTAGGTATAACACACACACACACCGTCCCTCCTGCCATGGTGGTGAGCATGGCTGAGGCAAGGAGGGCAGCTCTGAGACGTTGCTGGGGGGATGCTCACATGTGGGCTAGGCTAACCTGGGTGCTCAGACCCAGGTACTGATCACCCAGGTTAACTGGGCAGTGTAGCCATAGCCTTGGTGTTCAACGTCTGTCCTTAGGCTTCAAATGCAGCATTCAAGGAACCCACAAAGTGCAGGTTTGTCCAGAAGAGGATTCAGGGTGAGTCAAGAATCCCACTGCAAGACCTCATGCCAGTCTCTGCTCTCATTCCTTGATCAGATCTGTGTCACTAATGCAGTGGGGCGCTAAGGGCCCTGTCAGGACCAGCGCCTCACTGGGCCAAGTACTGGCTGTATCTGCAGGCAGACTAACTCTCCAGGGGAGAGAATTCACAACAGTAAGTATCAGAGAGCAGCACCAGTCTGGGCAGATGGCACTGGGGCTGGTGGCAAGAGCATAGCACCGAATCACATCCAGCCACGGGACAGGAAGTTGTCCAGAAAGCTGAAAGGAGAGGAGATGCAAAAGAAGGAAGGGGCAGTGTTCGATGGCCATACATGGCCTAGTGTTAGTCTGATTACAGGGACCTGGCTAGGTTCCATCTACACTATAATCTTTATCGGTGTTGGAACAGGGTCAAGTGACAACTGTGTTGTAACCAATCCCCTAACTGGGTTGTAATTGTGGCACACATGGGGTCTACGAGAGATTGTGATGAGTGACAGTTTGCTAACACCTCTCCCTGCAGTGAGCCAGTCGATTATAGTCCTGGGGCAAAGCCCTGGTTGGGGAGAAGAGGTTCATGAGACGTGCAGAGCAGACGGGAAGAGAAGGAGAGACAGAGCAAGCCTGGCAGCTGAAAGGGCTTTGTAGAAACAGAAGTTAAAGCCAACGAGCACTGCCAGGGAGATCTGGCCTGAGAAAGAGCCATAAATCTGAGCCTTTTTTTTTTTCTGGTATAATAATAATGTTTTTAAGTGCCACAAGATGTAAACTAATCTACTTAGTTAGAAAAACACGTTTCTAGGGAATTGAGCGATTTCTCTTGAAGAAACTGGGAGGGTTTCAGAGGAAAAAGCGAAGTGCTTTAAAAAGACTAGAAATTATTATTAGTACTATTATTTGTAAAAGCTATAAAGATTTCCCAAAGATCACCCCCCCTTCACTGTGCCACCCCACCATTCCGTCCCAGTCTCCCCACACACAATGCTACTAGAAGCTCATCAGCTGAAGATTAAGCAGGAACATAACACAGAGGGCTGGGGGCAGCATAAGATGCGGCAGTGGGGGAGAGAAGTTGGCAAGTGGGAGGAATGAGAAATGATGGGGGAAGTGGGTGGGGGAGACAGTGGATAGTTTTCAAAAGTGACAGATTTTTAAAGGTATTTCAGTACGTAAAGATGCAGATAGGCACCTAATGGAATTTTCAAAAGTACTGAGGTGCCAAACTCCCTTGGAATCCCATATGACTCCTACCTGCATCTTTAGGCACCAAAATACCTTTAAGAATCCGGCTCCAAGTGTTTTAGGATCCCATCTCCCATTATCAGAAGGGACACAGACACTTGGAAGCCCAAGTCTATGGGCATTTTTGAAAATGGGACTTGGGCTGTTGAAGATTTTCCCCAGTGTCCCAAGATAGAAGGAGGAGGAGTGAGGGAACAGGAGGCTAGAGAGATGAGAGCCTCTCTGCTCTGGTGAAAACCCTGATTCAGCCACAGGCAGCCAGCATTCAGCCCTGCTGCCCTGGGGTAGCCAGTGCCCCCAAGGTGTAGGCAAGGATAAGCTGTGCTTGAAACAGAGATGGAACCTGGTTAGCTCAATGAGAGCAAACCCCGGCTTGTCCTTGCCTACAGGTAAGAGGCAGCACCGCTGCATACACACTGACTGCTGATCTCCAAGAGCTGCCTCAGGCCTATTCCCAAGTGTAACAAGGCAGGAAGAATTGGGGATGAAATGCAGACAGAGTTGAGAGATGGAACAGAGTGGGAAGGATGACTGAGGAGAGGGAGGCATGTAGCTGAGTTTGGGGGGCAGCCAGAGACCTGGTGTGACGGGTGAAAGATAAAAACAAGAGAATACACCAGACACGAAGCACACAGGTGACATCTTCACTCTCCCTGCAGCCTCCCCACTCAGTCCTGGGTTTTGAAGAAAAAAAGAAAAGAAAGAAAGAAAACTGCTCTGGATTTATGGTCCTGATTAATATAATAAAAATGTGATTATGAAAGAGCGGAAATAGTGTTTGGAATTAATAATTTAGGCTGTTTTTAACCTCTGTTTTGTGCCGAGGAACATTCCTAGAATATAAAATTAATTTCTACTGCATTTTATGTAAGAAACTTAAAAAACCCAAGAAACCCTCATTATTTATCTCCCCTCCCCTCCTCCCCCCTTCTACCACATGGCCCTGAGTCTCAGCTGCATTCAAACCATTTGATACTGTTCTGGTCATGGAATGTGGCCTTGAAGTGGGGGTACATATACTTTACCGTCCCTTTGCACTACCAGAGAGTGTAACTGAGCCGCAGTAGAAGTAAGACTCAGGCCCCATGTGGGAGGGTATAGTTGGGTGTGACTGCAGTCCAAGCTGACATACTGGAGCTAGCTTTTACCAGTGTCACTTATTTTGTTCGGGTGGGGTTGGAATAAGTGCTGTTGGCAAAGGTGCAATTTTACTAGAGCTTGTATTGTGGCAGCTTCACTTTTCCAGGCCCCAGGATTTTGCCAGTACAGCTATGTCAAGCACAAATCCCACCCCGACTGATATGACTACGTCGGCAAAAGGTTGTAGCATAGACCTGACCAGCAACATGGGCGCATAGTGCAGACAAGACAAGGAAGTGATTTTTCTCTCACGGACACTGGTGTAAATCAGGAGTGACTCCACTGAGTTAACTGGAGTTACACTGACAGGAGAGTCAGGCCCTGGGCTTATCTCTTTCTGGGATTACTCGTTGTGCTGGGCATGGTGGAGACACCGCTCCAGGACACTGTGGTGCTGAGCCTGTGAGAGGAGCAAGAGAAACAAAAGGCATGGTAGGGACGGGACAGAAGAGTAGAGGAAAGAGTGCAGGGTGCAGCAAATCTGTTCCAAAGACAAAGCAAACAAAGGCCTCAAATCAAGTGGATTTCTGGCCCCATGAGCCACGGCTGTGCTACACCCTTTATATCACTCCTGAAGGGTAACCCTATAAAAGTGTCAAGAGAAGTTGGACGGCCATCAGAGGAAATGTTTCACAAGCACCTCTCTCACTGGCCAGCTCCCAGAGCATTTTTTCCTCTTCCCAGCTCCCTTGAAACTTCCTGGACGTGGTGTCATACACGCTAAGGGGATTTGGAAAGAGGATCAGTTTAAGTCTGACTGGCTCCCCAGATATCATCCAGGTAGAACAGGAACCCACCCACCTGCCTCCCCCTATAATAACCACCCTCCCCACCAGAAAAAGAACATGTAGCTCTGAGCTTGGCATTCCCTCCAGGATGAAGAGGACGTCTGGGAGCTTGGGGACCATACACGGAGTCAACTGTTGCCAGAGCTGAAGAACAGGTGTACACAAGTGTGTGATGGGGGAGAGTTGACATTTGGGGAGGGGATGGTATGAGGGAGTCCTGGGGCGGGGGGCACAACCCCATTGCCTACCGTGTTGGTGACACTAAAACCGAAAGAACGAACCCTTCCATGTGGAAAGGGAAATCAAAGCAAAGGGACAGCAGCCAAATCCAATCCACAGCTGACGTTCCCTCTTTCTCCACTGGGTGAGGTATAAATGGGCCCAGTGCAAATCCATCTACATTCCCGGGGTACAGCACGCAGCCCGGCTCCAGTGTAGCTAAGCCACCAGCGCTGGCTGGGACAGAACTGCCAGGGGAGCTGTGGTGGAGATGAGGGTGAATGGACGGGATCCCAGCTGTGGGTGAAGGTGAATGGAAGGAATCCTGGCTGTGGGTGTGGGTGAGGGTGTGGATGAGGGTGAATGGAGGGGCTCCCGGCTGTGGCTGTGGGTGTGGGTGAAGGTAAATGGAGGGGATCCTGGCTGTGTGGGTGGCTGTGGCTGTGGGTCAGGGTGAATGGAGGGGATCCCGGCTGTGGCTGTGGGTGAATGGAGGGGATCCCAGATGTGGCTGTGGCTGTGGGTCAGGGTGAATGAAGGGGGTGAGGGTGAATGGAGGGGATCCCGGCTGTGGCTGTGGGTGAATGGAGGGGATCCCAGCTGTGGCTGTGGCTGAGGGTGAATGGACGGGATTCTGGCAGTGGCTGTGGGTGAGGGTATGTCTTTGCATGCAGAAGAGGGAATGCTGTTTACATGGCGTGCTCCCTGCTAGATCCCAACCACTCATGGACCCAGGTCTGGTGGCTAGTAGGGGATATGGGGCCAGCTGGTCTCTAGTGGATACTTCCCCCTAATGCATAGGGCTCTGCAGTGTAAGTCACTGCAGACAGCCTAAAAGGTGTAAACAGCCCCTGCCCCAGTCATGAGGGATGCTTTTGGTAGCAAAACTCTTGCAGGACCCATGTTGACCAGCGGAGGAAGGCAGCCAGGCCACAGGATAGAAACAAGAGGTCCTCGCAAGACTGTCCCATGGATTCCCTGAACCTTCGACCTCATCCATGGGAGCAAATGCCTTCACATCCAAGGAAACTCCAAGACGCACTGCTCTGCATGGGAAGCAGCAGCATAGGGCAGAAATTGCCCGACTGTTAATAATAAATAACTTATGATATTCACATAGAACCATCCATCTCGGGGCACATGACTTACGAGGAGAGGCTGAGGGAACTGGCGTTATTTAGTCTGCAGAAGAGAAGAGTGAGGGGGATTTGATAGCAGCCTTCAACTACCTGAAGGGGGGTTCCAAAGAGGATGGAGCTAGGCTGTTCTCACTGATGGCAGATGACAGAACAAGGAGCAATGGTCTCAAGTTGCCATGGGGGAGATTTAGATTGGATATTAGGAAACACTATTTCACTAGGAGGGTGGTGAAGCACTGGAATGGGTTACCTAGGGAGGTGGTAGAATCTCCATCCTTAGAGGTTTTTAAGGCCCGGCTTGACAAAGCCCTGGCTCGGATGATTTAGTTGGTGTTGGTCCTGCTTTGAGGAGGGGAATGGACTAGATGACCTCCTGAGGTATCTTCCAACCCTAATATTCTATGATTCTATAGCACAACACTTAGCGACTTCCTTTGCTGAGACATGTGCTTCATCAGCCTTGTATTATGGCATAGCACCTGGGTACTTTGCACATTAACACACTACTGGATCCACTCTCCCACAGGACAGCACCCAGCTGCCACTGGCAATAAGACATGCCATGCACTGAATTATAGCATGGCCTGCAGGAAACCTCCAGCACTAAGACCTGACCGCACTACAGCACTCCAGAAGCTCTAGCACTAAGACACTTGGATCACTTCCGTTATATGTCAGGCCCTGGAATTCCCACCACTGAGACAGAGCCGCAGCCCCTTGGAGGCCCGAGCCCCAGGACACAGTTGGATACTTGCCACTATCTTACAAGTACCACAGCTGGACACATCACTCACCACTGCAAATCTCCAGAATCCTGTGCCAAAATCCTGTGCCTTTGATATGGGGATAAGCTCTCATTGGGTTCTGCCTAAAGCTTCTGCCTGTTCTGTTTGCATAAGAGTGAGTTTTTTCTTTACAAGTCCATGAAAATGAGAGACTCCCAGTGCTGGGGAGAACCAGGCACAGGGCAGGCAGATCATGTGCCATTGCCGGGGCTGGTAAAAGCTGGGCAGCGGTGCCACAAGTGCACTGGCAGGTTGCGGATGTCCCAAGCAGCTGTGGAGTCAGAGTTGATGCCAGTGGAGACCGGGGAGTGCTTTGCACCCACTCACCCACCCAACAGTGTGGAGTTTTCTTACATGTCCTAGAATTTAAGGCCAGAAGGGGCTCATGGAGTCTGACCTCCCACAAAGCCAGGCCACTAAACCAAATCACTGCTGCAGTACATCCAATAACCTGGATTTGACTAAAGTATTCCAGTCTCTGGAAACTAAACTATCTTGTGCCACGGGCAGAGATCAGGAGGGACTGAGGTGCCACCATTGCCCAAGGCCCCTATATGGCAGGGAATACATTTTGTGAGATATCCCCAGATGATCGTACCACTAGACCACTAACACTCGCTGTGACACTCTGTACCTCGGGGAGACACCCTACACCACCATGTTCATCCTTATAAAATGAATGTGTGGTATCCAATGCAAAGTTTGTCATGTTGGGTGTCTTCAGAAGGCTCATGATGCCCTGAACATTGTTGTTACTGTAATGGTATAGTAATTGTTACAGTAATGTTATAGTAAGGTTATAGGTTATAATTTAATGTATGTAGTTATGATAGGGTTACCATATGTCCTCTTTTTCCCGGACATGTCCGGCTTTTCGGCACTCAAACCCCCGTCCGGGGGGAACTGCCAAAAAGCCGAACATGTCCGGGAAAATGGCGGCTCTGCTCCTCCCCTGACTCTTCGGCTCTGTTTAAGAGCCGAGCTGCCCGAGTGCTATGGGCTTCAGGCACCCCCCTTGCCTCCGGACCCCAGCCGCCGGCTGGGCACTTTCCCTCCCGGGCTCTGGCGGCGCAGGGTCCGGAGGCATGGGGGCTGCCCGAAGCCGGAGCGCTCGGGCAGCTCGGCTCCCAAACAGAGCCGAAGAGTCAGGGGAGGAGCAGAGCCTCCAGTGCTACGGGCTTTGGGCAGCCCCCATACCTCCGGACCCTGCGCCGCCGGAGCCCAGGAGGGGAAGTGCCCGGCCGGGGGCGCAGGGTCCGGAGGCATGGGGGCTGCCCGAAGCCGGTAGCGCTGGGGCAGCTCGACTCTTAAACAGAGCCGCAGAGTCGGGGAGGAGCAGAGCCGCCGCGGCTGGAGGCTCTGCTCCTCTTCAGCTCTGTTTAAGAGCCGGGCTGCCCGAGCGCTATAGGCTTCGGGCAGCCCCCGTGCCTCCGGACCCTGCGCCGCCGGAGCCCGGGAAGGGAAGTGCCCGGCTGGGGGTGCAGGGTCCGGAGGCAAGGGGGCTGCCCGAAGCCCAAGCGCTACTGGCTTCACAGTTTGCCGAGCAGCCTCCAGACCCTGTGCCCCCGGCTGGACGCTTCCCCTCCCGGGCTCCAGCTGCGCTGGGGAAGTGCCAGCCGGGGGTGCAGGGTCTAGGGGCTGCCCGGCAAACCATGAAGCCGGTAGCGCTCGGGCAGCCCTTTCCGCGTGGCTGGGAGTGGGAGGGAGGAGGGGGTGGAGTTAGGGCGGGGAAGGGGTGGAGTTGGGGCGGGGCTGGGGTGGGGAAATGGGCGGGGCCAGGGCCCGTGGAGGGTCCTCTTTTTTTATTTATTAGATATGGTAACCCTAAGTTATGAGGCTGAAAATGTATCCTCATGGTTTAAAATAAGTCCAGGCAAAAACTCTCCAAGAGCAGAGAGGCAGTTCACACCTCATCAAGGCAGGTATGGGACAAACCCAGCCCAGCCTCACAAGAACAAAGGATGCTGGCCTAGGCAGCAACAAAAGAATCTGTTGGACTCTCGAGTGAGTCACCCCCCTTCCTTTGGTCAGTTTGGAACTGAGATGAGGTAATGCTCACCTGACTATGAAGGAGGTATGCAAAGCCAAGGGGGAAGAAAGAACATGATAAAAGGGAGAGACGTTTGCCATGCTCTCTCTCTCTCTCTTCCACCTACATCTCCAGAAACCACACCAAGCGACTGAAGCACTGATCAAAGGGGAGAGCCTGGCTGAACCGCAACCAGCCAGCCTTTGGTGAGAAGCATCTAAGTTTGGTAAAGGCATTGAAAATGTTAAGATCAGCTTAGAATGCGTTTTGCTTTTATGTCATTTGACCAAATCTGACTTGTTACGCTTTGACTTATAATCACTTAAAATCTATCTTCATAGTTAATAAATGTGTTTATTCTACCTGAAGCAGTGCGTTTGGTTTGAAGTGTGTCAGAGACTCCCCTTGGGATAACAAGCCTGGTACATATCAATTTCTTTGTTAAATTGACAAACTCATATAAGCTTGCAGCGTCCAGTGGGCATAACTGGGCACTGCAAGATGGAGGTTCCTAGGGTTGTGTCTGGGACCAGAGATATTGGTTAGTGTCATTCGGTTACACAATCCAAAGAGCAGCTTACATGCCAGAGGCTGCGCATGAACAGCCCAGGAGTGGGGGTTCTCACTGCAGAGCAGGGTAAGGCTGGCTCCCAGAGTCAAGGATTGGAGTAACCTAGCAGATCACCGGTCCAGACAACACCAGAGGGGAACATCACACTCGCCCACCCCCAAATCCTGCCACCACTTCCCCTGGGGCCTGGCCATAGTGCTTGGTAAAGGAGGCCATGTGTGGTGAAGGCATGAGAACAGGGTGAGAGCTGGAAAGTCACACATTCTAATTCTGGCCATGCCACTCACTTCATGTGAGATCCTGGGCCACCTGACTTCACTTTCTGTGCTTCAGTTTCCGTCTCTGTACAGCAGGGATAACAAGAGCAGCCTACCTTGCAGGCATGCTGTGATGGTGAGTCACTGACTACAGTGTTTTGAGGCCACTGAGCCAGACTCTGCTTTCACTGCACTCATGTACATATGGAGAGATGTCACTGAAATGACTGCAGATGGAGGCTGGAGTGACTGAAAAGAATCTGGCCCGCACAGCGCTATGTAAGTGCTAAGTGGTATTGTGAAGGAATCCCTGCAATGGAAATGAGGTACTCGACTCTGCTTAGGTTTCTCTAACACTCCCACTGAATGGTTAATTTCTCCCCTATGGGAAGAACGAGTCGGGTGGAGCTCTTTAACTTTCAGTCGGGCTGTTAGTCTGGGGCGCTCACCTGTATCACAACAAAAAGCTTTACTGAAACACAAGGGGAAAATCAGATTAAAAACAGATGTCAATAAACTGCCTTTCCTCTTTCCTCCCCCCCTCCCCGACACATTCCCCAGGTCAGCTTCTCTAATCCCCTTTCGCTTCTTCCAAAGCGCATACCTCCTCCCGTCCCTCCTCCATCGCCCCGAAACTTCTTTTTCCACTTAACCAAGTCTCCATAGCTCAGCTTGGAACTTTCAACACCACCAGGAATGATCTGAATGCATCATGCTTAGCAGGGGGACCCAGTTCTGTGGCACACGTCCAGGTGGGCACTGAAAGGAAATAGCTGCCATTTGTGTGAGTGTGGACAGGACAGAGCAAGAGTGCAGGGGTATGTGCGTGATAGAGATTATAGATGAGTTTGTGTGCATGTGAGACAGAGACAGAGTGAATGTATGTGAGTGTGTATTGGGTGTGTCTGTATACGTTCTGTGTGTATGAGACTGTATGGCTACATTGTGTGTGCGCGTTCACGCGCATATGTATTGTGGACCTTAGACTAGAGTAATTCCACTCATGTCAGTGCATTGACCCTGGATGTACACCAGGGTAAATGAGAGAAGAAACAGGCTCTGTGTATGGGAAAATGTATGGGTGTGTATGAGGGTACAGCATGCATGTACTCTATGTGTGAGTGACAGAGAAAGAGAGGCCATTAGCCAGACAGACAGAATTTTTGTGTCTGTGTATTGTATGTATTTCTGTGAGTGACAGTAGTATGGGAATACGAAGGAGTGCATGAGACAATGAGTGAGTATACAGGAGACAGATGGAGAGAGAAAGAGTGTGAAAGATAGAGAGAGATAGTGTGTGTCTGTGTCTGTGTGAAAGAGAGCGAGAAAGGGGACCAAACCCAGCCCTGGCACAACTGGGTGTTATTCCCATTAACTTGGAGGGCAGTTGCACAAGCTGCATTTGGCCGTGTGCATGTGTGAGTGTGCGAGTGAGTTTGCACATCTGGTTTACTTCTCCCTGCTTTAAAAAAAAGACGGCATATTTTGTTTTAAGAGAGATGTAACTTAATTAGGTGTTACGGCTGCAAATCTTTTACTGCTGACTTTGAATTCCTTTAAAGACCTACGACACACTCTGCCAGTTTTTCCCAATTCTAACGGGGAACAAGCACTGAGCAGAAATTTTTAAAAAATAATAATAATAAAAAGAGGGCCCAGAACATTTTGTTCCAGAGCTAGCCTGACACTTAGGTGGAATTGGGGCTCTGGAGCGGAAGCCTGGGTTGTTAGAGAAATTTGGGGACTAGGAAACGCCAGCTGGGCAAATGGAGATCTTAGAGAAAAGCCAGGGCTCAGCCAGGGACGTGAGTGGGGGAGAAAAGGGAGGGGAGCCAAACACCTGAAAAGCAGGAGGCTTGAAACAATGAAACACTGTTAGCAGACGCCTCAAAGAATGTGACACACCTGCTGTGAACTCTGCAAGTCTTTGGAGATGAAATGAACGGGGGAGGGAGGGTGCGTGTGGGGTATTTGCGGATTCACCAATGTTGTGTGTAAGTCATCACTGCTCTGAGGTGGGGTGAGTGGTTGTGGGGTCCCTGCACATGCCCCCGTGGGTTTTATTGTAGTGGGATGCTGGCCCCAAGCAGTGGGTCTGCGGTTTGAAAGTAAATGAATGAGGAGCCTTGGGTGAATGGCTGCACAAGGGAAACACTGTGGGTTTGCTGGCACTGGCTCAGGGAGAGGGCAAAGGGGCATTTGACAGGGATCAGAAGAACCAGTGGAAAAGTGGTAAAAATGAGTGATGAATCAGGCCACCAAGGGCCTGCCAAAGTGCTCAGCTACATGAGTGTTTGCAAGGTGAACCCATACAATAGGGGAAAAAACAAGGAGTCCTTGTGGCACCTTAGAGACTAACAAATTTTATTTGGGCATAAGCTTTTGTGAGCTAGAACCCACTTCATCAGATTTATGAAGTAAAAAATACAGGAGCAGGTATAAATACATGAAAGGATGGGGGTGCTTTACCAAGTGTTAGGTCAGTCTAACAAGATAAATCAATTAACAGCAGGATACCAAGGGAGGAAAAATAACTTTTGAAGAGGTAGGAGAGAGGCCCATTACAGTTGACAAGAAGGTGTGCGTAACAGAGCCAGAAGTGTACCAAGAAGTCACCTATTACAAGACTGGCCCAACAAAGAAAGTAACAGAACACCACTAGCCATCACCTACAGCCACCAACTAAAACCTCTCCAGCGCATCATCAAGGATCTACAACCTATCCTGAAGGACGATCCCTCACTCTCACAGACCTTGAGAGACAGGCCAGTCCTCACTTACAGACAGCCCCCCAACCTGAAGCAAATACTCCCCAGCAACTACACACTACACAACAAAAACACTAACCCAGGAACCAAACCCTGCTACAAACCCCAGTGCCAACTCTGTCCACATATCTATTCAAGGGACACCAACATAGGACCTAACCACATCAGCCACGCCATCAGGGGCTCATTCACCTGCACATCTAGCAATGTGATACATGCCATCATGTGCCAGCAATGCCCCTCTACCATGTACATTGGCCAAATCGGACAGTCTCTACACAAAAGAATAAATGGACACAAATCTGACATCAGGAATCATAACATTCAAAAACCAGTAGGAGAACACTTCAATCTCTCTGGTCACTCAATAACAGACCTCAAAGTGGCAATTCTTCAACAAAAAAACTTCAAAACCAGACTCCAACGTGAAGCTGCAGAACTGGAATTAATTTGCAACCTGGATACCATCAGATTAGGCCTGAATAAAGACTAGGAGTGGTTGGGTCATTACAAAACCTAAACTTAATTTCCCCAATACTAATTTCTCCCTACTGTTACTCACACCTTCTTGTCAACTGTAATGGGCCTCTCTCTTACCTCTTCAAAAGTTATTTTTCCTCCCTTGGTATCCTGCTGTTAATTGATTTATCTCGTTAGTCTGATCTAACACTTGGTAAAGCATCCCCATCCTTTCATGTATTTATACCTGCTCCTGTATTTTTTACTTCATACAGCTGATGAAGTGGGTTCTAGCCCATGAAAGCTTATGCCCAAATACATTTGTTAGTCTCTAAGGTGCCACAAGGACTCCTTGTTTTTTTTGCTGATACAGACTAACACGGCTACCACTGAAACCTTTCACCATACAATGGGGGCAGAGTTGGGCCTGTGGGGCATGGAAGGGGGGAGACGTGGCAGAGAGGTAACAGGAAAAGTAACAGGAAGGTGTAAGATAAAGGAGGGGTACGTTGCCCACCCATTGAATGCACATGGGTGTCAGATACTCTGCTCTACCACTTTCAGTCACTGACACCTGCTGTCTGACTGATTTCAACCTTATTCTCCTCCCACAGAGACTGGCTCTGGACCTGTCCCTCCTCTCACCTACACCCTGTTAAACCAGGGAACCTCCACTGACTTCAGTGGTACTACGGCTTATTTACATCAGTGTAATTGAGGGAAGAATTACCCTTCCCCCCACCCCCGCATCACCTGTATACCTTGCATCATTGTGCCTGCGATGTCATGGCAGCTGCTCCCATGGACGGCAGGCGTTTACAGAGTCCAAGGCCAGACGGGACCATTGTGATCAGCTAGGCTGACTTCCTGTATCACGCAGACCAGAGACCTGCCCCAAACAATTCCTGGAGCAGAGCTTTTAGTAAAACGACCAGTCTCGATTTACAAATTGCCATTGATGGAGGCTCCTCCATGATCCTCAATAAGTCATACCCATAGTCAATTACTCTCACCATTAAAAATTTTCACCTTATTCCCAGTCTGAATTTGTCTAGTTTCAAATTCCACCCATTGGATCTTGTTAGACCTTTGTCTGCTAGACTGATTAGCAAGTGTTTGATCCCCACATAGGCACTTACAGCCTGGAATCTCATCCCCCCTTAACCTTCTCTTTGTTAGGCTAAATCAATCAAGCTCCTTAAGAGACTGGGATGAATATGGCCCAATGAGTGTTTTGATTTCAGTCCTAGTAGAGATCATAAAATCACTGCTGGGTTCAGCATGAATGTCAGCCTCCACTTGAGCTCGGGGGTGGGGCATGGCGAGGGCCAAGTCTGCCCAACACCTGCCCAGCTCTCAGCCGTGGCACGGTCTGTCCCTTTTCACCAGGGCAAAATTCTCCCAATAACAACAGCAATAAAAATCAGAGACAGGCTTAGATTCGAGTCTGTATTTCCCACCACCAGGAAGGGATGAAGTAATGGAAGGCAACAGGAAGAGGCTTTGCCAGATTGCCAAAGGAACAGGACCAACTGGTAGGGTTGCCAGGTGTCCAGTTTTTGACCAGAATGCCTGGTTGAAAAGGGACCCTGGCGGCTCTGATCAGCACCGCCAACCGAGCTGTTAAAAGTCCAGTTGGCGGTGCTACGGGGCTAAGGCCTGTCCTGGCATTGCGCTGCGCCCTGGAAGCAGCCAGCAGGTCCAGCTCCTAGGTGGGGGGGCCATGGGGCTCCACATGCTGCCCCCGCTTTGAGCACCGGCTCTGCACTCCCATTGGCCGGGAACCGCAGCCAATGGGAGCTGGAGGGGGGGGGGGACGACAGTGCCTGCAGGCAAGAGCACACCTCGTCGAGCCTCCTGCCGCTCCCCCCCCGCCGGCCCGCCCAGGAGCCAGACCTGCTGGCCACTTCTGGAGAACAGCATGGAGCCAGGACAGACAGGGATCCTGCCTTAGTCCTGCTGTGCCACTGACTGGGAGCCGCCAAAGGTAAGCCCAAGCTCCAACCCCGAGCCCCAACTCCATGCCCCAGCCTTGAGCCCCTCCAAACCTGGAGCCCCCTCCTGAATCCCAAACCCCTCGTCCCTGGCCCCACGCCAGAGCCTGTACCCCCAGCCCAGAGCCCATACCCCCATCTTGCACCCTAACCCCCTGCCCCAGCCCTGATCCCCCTCCAGCCCTCTGAACCCCTCAATCCCAGCCCAGAGCACCCTCCTGCACCCCAAGCCCCTCATCCCCAGGCCCACCCCAGAGCCCATACCCCTTCCTGCACCCCAACCTCCTGCGTCAACACACAGCCCCCTCCCACACTCCAAATCCCTCGGCCCACCCCCCAGTCTGGAGCCCCCTCCTGTCCCGAAACCCCTCATCCCCAGCCCCACCCCAGAGCCCACTCCCCAAGCTGGAGCTCTCACCCCTCCCACACCCCAACTCCATGCCCCAGCCCAGTGAAAGTGAGTGAGGGTGGCGGAGAACGAGCCATCGATGGAGGGGGCATGTAGTGAGTGGGGGGTGAGGCCTCAGCGAAGTGGTGGGGCCTCAGTGAAGGGGTGGGGCTAGGAATCAGGCTCCCCAGTGACCCGGTCTGCCAGTCTGGTCCTCTAGCTTCTGTACCTGCCTCCCCCTCTCCCTTCTTTCAGCAGCTGTTGGGAGGATCCAGGATTGACAACCTGCACAAGAGTTCCCTCTGAGGCCCAGCCTCGGAAAGAGAAGCCTGAGGTGGACACAGCATGCCAGCCTGGAGGGGTTGCAAAGAGGAGGACAGCCCCAAGGGGATGGATGGATATAGACTTGAGAGACAATGCCACTGGGGGAAGAGGAACTTGAGCAGAGCAGGGCAGGACAAGAATGGCACTGGATTTTTACTTATTTCATCAAAGCTGCATTGCAGTGAAAATTTTCTGACCACCTATGAACCTGAACTGGATTTCTGTGCCCTCCTGGAATGGCCCATAGGCACAGCTCCAGGGAGAAGCAGACCCCAAACCCAATTCCTGGGCTGTCCTGTACTCTAGCTCCACCAGATGTTATGGCCTTGATGTAGCTGGGTTCTCTGGTCTGTTACATAGGAGGTCAGACAACATGATCATAATGATCCCTTTTTCTGGTTTTAAAATTCTGTGTATCTAAGAGAAAGAGGGACCTGAACTGGATTTCTGTGCCCTCCTGGAATGGATTCTGCACTGACAATACTTGAGTTAGAAGCCAAAAATCTTTTAAAAATAACCCCTTAGATAAAACTACAAGCAGCTTAACACAGGGCCGCTCCACTAAAGCAAAATAAACACTAAGGTCTCCATCAAGTGTGATTTATTTTTATTCTGCTGAAAATATTAGGATTTATTTCTAAGACCATCCTATTTGTAAAGCACTGTGGTTGGGCGGGGTACATTGATTAACTCCTTTCAAAGTGCACTCAAGTCTTGGGATCAACACTTACAAAAAAAAACATTTGTTTCCTTTCCAAAGTGTCCATTCTTTGATGTTCCTGATTAGGACTTCTAATGGCCAAAAGCAAAATCTTCTATTTCCAAGAGACCTGGGAAGTTGTCTTGAATTTATTCCCCACAATCTTTCCTGCCCAACAATGAAGACCAAAGAAATTATTTCGGATTCCCCACCTTCTTCTCACCAGTGGTAGGAATGAAAAATGGAGCCCCTGAATGGCAGAGTGGACTGCATCGGGGCTCATCTTGTGGTACCAGGCTCAGCATCTCAAGCAGGAGTTGCTAGGTAACAGTGGATATGTTGGTCACAGTTCTACCAATCCTCACTATTCCAGCAGGAGGGACTGTAAGGATTGGACAAAGGACTCCTGCTGGGGGATCTCACAGCTCCCTATCCCATTTCAGACTGGAGGGAATGGGGCAGGGGTGCTGCTTTGTGGAACTCCAATCCTAGTGCCCCCACTTGAAAGCACTGTCAGGAATGATGTGTAGAAGAGCTGTGGGGGTGGGTGGCTGTCAGAGTCCCAGTCTCCTCCAGCAGGAGGTTCTTTAGGGAACAATGTAGGAGCACAGAGTATGTTGGTCTATTGTCAGCCTCCCCAGCCAGGAAACACTGTTGAGAATTCATCACAGCCCTTATTACACTGGTCTACAATTTTTGAGAAGTCGTCTGCTTCAGAGATAAAATGTGCTATTTATTATGTATTTTGATGTGCTGAATTCAAATATGACAATTAAAACAACTGATTGGCTACTGTTTCTAAGATATTTAAGTTTTTACATTTTATGTCTATGTATATTGTGTAGATAGTAGAGTTTTAATCATAAATTGTAAGGTCTTTTCATGTGTTTATGGTTGCTTTACATGATAATATTTCACCTGTCCTGTTTATGTAACACTTTAAAAATCAGCAAAAGGGTTATATAAATAAAATTTATTATGAAACAAAAGGCAAAAAACTATTATGTACATAATTTAGCCTATTCAGTGTCTACTCGGTGCTTCTTGGCTTGTCTCTTGTATTCATTAAATGGAGCATCTCTTGTCACTGTCCAGCAATAGTCTGCAAGCATTGATGGGCTCCATTTGCCCTGATAGTGTTTCTCCATTGTTGCAATGTCCTGGTGAAATCGCTCGCTGTGCATGTCGCTCACTGCTCCGCAGTTTGGTGGAAAAAAATCTAGATGAGAGTGCAAAAAATGTATCTTTAGTGACATGTTGCAACCAAGGCTTTTGTATGCCTTGAGGAGATTTTCCACCAACACCCTGTAGTTGTCTGCCTTGTTGTTTCCGAGAAAATTTATTGCCACTAACTGGAAGGCTTTCCATGCCGTCTTTTCCTTGCCACGCAGTGCATGGTCAAATGCATCATCTCGAAGAAGTTCACAAAGCTGAGGACCAACAAAGACACCTTCCTTTATCTTAGCTTCACTTAACCTTGGAGATTTTCCACGGAGGTACTTGAAAGCTGCTTGTGTTTTGTCAATGGCCTTGACAAAGTTCTTCATCAGACCCAGCTTGATGTGTAAGGGTGGTAACAAAATCTTCCTTGATTCAACAAGTGGTGGATGCTGAACACTTTACCTCCCAGGCTCCAATGACTGTCGGAGTGGCCAATCTTTCCTGATGTAGTGGGAATCTCTTGCACGACTATCCCATTCACAGAGAAAACAGCAGTACTTTGTGTATCCAGTCTGCAGACCAAGCAAGAGAGCAACAACCTTCAAATCACCACAAAGCTGCCACTGATGTTGGTCATAGTATATGCACCTCAAAAGTTGTTTCATGTTGTCATAGGTTTCCTTTGTATGGACTGCATGACCAACTGGAATTGATGGCAAAACATTGCCATTATGCAGTAAAACAGCTTTAAGACTCGTCTTCGATGAATCAATGAACAGTCTCCATTCATCTGGATCGTGAACGATGTTGAGGGCTGCCATCACACCATCGATGTTGTTGCAGGCTACAAGATCACCTTCCATGAAGAAGAATGGGACAAGATCCTTTTGACGGTCACGGAACATGGAAACCCTAACATCACCTGCCAGGAGATTCCACTGCTGTAGTCTGGAGCCCAACAGCTCTGCCTTACTCTTGGGTAGTTCCAAATCCCTGACCAGGTCATTCAGTTCACCTTGTGTTATGAGGTGTGGTTCAGAGGAGGAGGATGGGAGAAAATGTGGGTCCTGTGACATTGATGGTTCAGGACCAGAAGTTTCATCCTCTTCCTCTTCCTCGTCTGACTCAAGTGAGAATGATTCTGGTGCACCAGAATCCGGCAGTTCTTCTCCGTGGGGTACTGGGCGTATAGCTGATGGAATGTTTGGATAATGCACAATCCACTTTTTCTTCTTTGACACACCTTTCCCAACTGGAGGCACCATGCAGAAGTAACAATTGCTGGTATGATCTGTTGGCTCTCTCCAAATCATTGGCACTTCAAAAGGCATAGATTTCCTTTTCCTGTTCAACCACTGGCAAAGATTTGTTGCACAAGTGTTGCAGCATATGTGTGGGGCCCACCTCTTGTCCTGATCTCCAATTTTGCAGCCAAAATAAAGGTGATAGGCTTTCTTAACCATAGTGATCATACTGCACTTTTGTGATGCAAAAGTCACTTCACCACAAACATAGCAGAAGTTATCTGCACTGTTCACACAAGTACAAGGCATCTCTGCTCACTTTGGCTAAACAGAAATGTGTCCCTTTGCAAAATCAAACACTGACAAATAAGAGAGCACAACACTGTATAATTTCTAGAGCTGATATAGGGCAATTTGGTCAGCAGAGTGATGTAAGCTTCGCTATGATTGCATCATCCATGACTTCTAGGAATAACATGATTCAATTCATATCATGTATGATGCAATACCAGCTTCAGATTGCATCATTCATTGTTTTGCCTAAAAAGCAAGTACTGTCCAAACCCAGTCATAGATTTATTCATAGATCCAGTCAAAGATGTATTTTAGTCATTTCTGGTTTAAATTGAGATCCCTTTCCTTTATAACTCACTTATCCTCCACCATTCCCAAGTCAAGGGTCGTATATACTGACCCAATAGCATATCTTGAAAACTAGAGCCAATCAACAATTTTAAGCATCATTTTCATTCTCAGTGACCCAGAATTAGTAAAGTTTGACTACATTTATTTCAGAAGCATTTTGGCTGTAGAGCAGTGTTATTTGTCCAGTTATACTGCACAAGTCACTTGACTTACAGAGAACTGTCCCTATGCCATGCTTGTGTATGAAGTGTATTTTATAGACACTATAGGCTAGGCTACAAAAATATAAATGTCACTCCAGTTTGACATTATGTTGATATACTCTGAGCCAGCTCTTCATCTGCAGCTCCATTGGAGACAGTGGGTCAAAGCCCCAGCTATCGGCGTAGCTCCATTACAGTCAACGGAGCCAGGCCAGTTCACACCAGCTGGGAGTCTGGCCCGGGGAGGTATCTTCACTAGTCCATAAAACATGCAGCCAACTCCAGCTCACACTGAAGTGACTTTCCTTGGAAAAATAAAGCAACCAACACAGTCAATCTCTGAATATTTAAAAAAAAAGTGGGCCAGGTGGGGGCCCCACAGATCTATGGGACTCAGAAAATGCCCCAAAACACTGACAGTCTGTTGTTGAAGGGTCCTCCCTTGAGCCAGGCTGGGAGAAGGACTTGCAAATACTCCCTCTGAATGAGCCCATGTCAGAGGGAGACGTGCAACAACTTTCCAACAGAACTCCTAGCACTAAAAAGCGACTTCACAGATGTGCTGGGGTGTGGGGGGCAGAGATTACTAACTCCACAAAGGGCTGGGGGAGATCTGCTGTAGGGGGATCACTGTGTGCCCAGTTTGGGTAAGGCAGGAGGGGTTGAGGAGGCTGGGAGAGATCACTAAGGATCCCCTTTGTTCTACACCTCCAGACTTCATGTTGTTGAGCTACATCCTCCATATGTACTTGGGGGCCATAGGAGCTCATTCACACTAGGAAAGCAGAAGTGGCATGAGACAACCTGGCATCTTGACAACATGGAGGTGCTATGATGCAGAAAGCCCATGCTACCCCACTCTGTCAGGGACTTGTCCAAACACATAATCATTACAAGGAGTCTGCTGATCTCAGCCAGCTATGGGGGAAGCTCTCGAGAAGGTGGCTGGCTGACATTGAGGAAGTGCTGAGCAGCAGGAACATGCATTTGGTGTCATCTTAGCACCATAATCCCCATGTGTGCTATCGGCCAGGAGTGGAAACTGGGTAGGATGTCTGCTATTTTCATGCTGAGGTGTATGAGAAGACCAAGACCTTGAGGGGAGTAGTATGATTCGACATTGGTGAGGCCTCATCTGGAATACTGTGTCCAGTTTTGGGCCCCACACTACAAGAAGGATGTGGAAAAATTGGAAAGAGTCCAACGGAGGGCAACAAAAATGATTAGGGGTCTGGAGCACATGATTTATGAGGAGAGGCCGAGGGAACTGGGATTGTTTAGTCTCCAGAAGAGAAGAATGAGGGGGGATTTGATAGCAGCCTTCAACTACCTGAAGGGGGGTTCCAAAGAGGATGGATCTAGACTGTTCTCAGTGGTGGCAGATGACAGAACAAGGAGCAATGGTCTCAAGTTGCAGTGGGGGAGGTCCAGGTTGGATATTAGGAAAAACTATTTCACTAGGAGGGTGGTGAAACACTGGAATGCGTTACCTAGGGAGGTGGTGGAGTCTCCTTCCTTGGAGGTTTTTAAGGCCCGGCTTGACAAAGCCCTGGCTGGGATGATTTAGTTGGGAATTGGTCCTGCTTTGAGCAAGGGGTTGGACTA
The DNA here is from genome assembly GCF_027887155.1 of Malaclemys terrapin pileata. NCBI lineage: Eukaryota > Metazoa > Chordata > Testudines > Emydidae > Malaclemys > Malaclemys terrapin. The sequence continues at coordinate 49,994,051 of NC_071514.1, forward strand.
GATGACCTCTTGAGGTCCCTTCCAACCCTGATATTCTATGATTCTATGATTCTATGATGGGAAGAAGAAAAATGTGTCAGAGACCCTTACACTCCCTTCCTCCCCTGCTCTTTGACTAGCCAATAAGGAACACTACAGATGGATACAGAGTGAGTTGGAGGTTGCTTTGGAGACTATAACTATGGCAATAAACACCTCAGAAATACAGGCGACAGACAGATTAGATGGAAGGATTACATGGGGATGGGGGGAAAATGTGACCTAAAAAACAGTGGCTCCTCTACCACAGTGATGAGGGAAGCAAAGAGATTGCTTTACTCTTCCACCACCACATGTGTCAAGTCACAGCCAGCAGTAGAGCTAGTCAGAAGACTGTCGGCTGGCTGCTATATCGGTCTGGACTCTTTATCCGGACTCAGGCACAAACATGGCAGCACTGCAAGGAGATAGCAGCATGCTTTGTGTAAAAGATTCACCACATCTATTTATCCCTCCATCCCAAAATCATTACTATGGTATCTAGGAGCCTGGCCTGACTGAGTACTGCCCCACCTGAGAGGCACAGTTTCTGAAAGAGTTTGAGGAAGTCCAAGCCACCAGCTGGAAATCAAACCTGTGCCTCTCCGGGGGAGTGCAAAGCAGTGGAATTGTCTGGATGTCTAATGAGAAAGACTGTAGATACTTCCCCTTTGAGAGACAATTTACCAGGTCAGGCCTTTGCTCAGGTCACCATCCCTCCATGCTAGCAATGCTGTCAATGCCATCCTATCTCTAATCCCTCTCCTTCGATGCGGATGGGTCCCCTGCAGCAGCATCTCCTCTGCTGCAATATCTGAGACCCTATCCAGGCCTAGATTTCAGAACAGGGCCTTCGATGGAGATAGAGTCCATCATATGATGAGATAACTGGCTCTGTGGATGAGGGGAAAGCAGTGGATGTGTTATTTCTTGACTTTAGCAAAGCTTTTGATACTGTCTCCCACAGTATTCTTGCCACCAAGTTAAAGAAGTATGGGCTGGATGAATGGACTGTAAGGTGGATAGAAAGCTGGCTAGATCATCGGGCTCAACGGGTAGTGATCAATGGCTCCATGTCTAGTTGGCAGCCGGTTTCAAGTGGAGTGCCCCAAGGGTCGGTCCTGGGGCCGGTTTTGTTTAATATCTTTATTAATGATCTGGAGGATGGTGTGGACTGCACTCTCAGCAAGTTTGCAGATGACACTAAACTAGGAGGCGTGGTAGATACACTAGAGGGTAGGGATCGGATACAGAGGGACCTAGACAAATTAGAGGATTGGGCAGAAAAAAACCTGATGAGGTTCAACAAGGACAAGTGCAGAGTCCTGCACTTAGGACGGAAGAATCCCATGCACTGCTACAGACTAGGGACCGAATGGCTAGGTAGCAGTTCTGCTGAAAAGGACCTAGGGGTCACAGTGGACGAGAAGCTGGATATGAGTCAACAGTGTGCTCTTGTTGCCAAGAAGGCTAACGGCATTTTGGGCTGTATAAGTAGGGGCATTGCCAGCAGATCGAGGAACGTGATCGTTCCCCTTTATTCGACATTGGTGAGGCCTCATCTGGAATACTGTGTCCAGTTTTGGTCCCCACACTACAAGAAGGATGTGGAAAAATTGGAAAGAGTCCAGCGGAGGGCAACAAAAATGATTAGGGGTCTGGAGCACATGACTTATGAGGAGAGGCTGAGAGAACTGGGATTGTTTAGTCTCCAGAAGAGAAGAATGAGGGGGGATTTGATAGCAGCCTTCAACTACCTGAAGGGGGGTTCCAAAGAGGATGGAGCTCGGCTGTTCTCAGTGGTGGCAGATGACAGAACAAGGAGCAATGGTCTCAAGTTGCAGTGGGGGAGGTCCAGGTTGGATATCAGGAAAAACTATTTCACTAGGAGGGTGGTGAAACACTGGAATGCGTTACCTAGGGAGGTGGTGGAGTCTCCTTCCTTGGAGGTTTTTAAGGCCCGGCTTGACAAAGCCCTGGCTGGGATGATTTAGCTGGGAATTGGTCCTGCTTTGAGCAGGGGGTTGGACTAGATGACCTCTTGAGGTCCCTTCCAACTCTGATATTCTATGATTCTATGATTCTATGATATTGAAGGATGATGTCATGAGGCCTGAGGACAGAAGGCCTTGCTCTTGCTATCATCAGTCTTTGGCTTGTGGACCATGAGGTGCCACTAACCTGCCCGCAGGATCTAGCAGGGGTGGGTGGAGTTCCATTAAAACAGTCCTGCTCCTTCCTCTTAGATAGCTCCTGGGACTGTGATGGACAGCTGTTTCTCCTTGTCAAAGCACTCTCCTAGGTTTCCCATAGGTATCAATCCTGTTACCTCTCCTGCTTAACTCAGAGCTGAGCCTCCTGTAGAGGCTGCGAAACATTATGGGTTTACCATGTCATCGCTATGCAGCTGACACTTGGCTTCTCTCTCCCCTTCCCATCAAGTGTGCACCATTACCCTGTTGTCCTAGCTGGCTCAAGCCCAGTCCGGGAGGAAAGGAGGCTATGCAGATAGGTGGAGGGAAGCTGTAGGAAGAGCTAGCAACAGGAGGCCAGTCCTCCATTTCAAACGATGGCTGTTCAGGGATGCTCAGAAATCAGCTGTGGCCAGCAATGCTTTCTGTCTGCTTAGGCAGGCCAGGAGCTCCCCGCTCTCAGGAGAATGCCAGGACAGCAACTATGCCAGGCCCTTGTGTGGGAGTGCAAGGATGGGGGGAGGTACCCATCCGAGGGCCAGGCCCCATCTGGTTCTGAAAAGGGAACTCAACATGTGTTCCGGTGGTGCAAGCTGACCCATTTCTCAACCTGCCACTGGACAGCACAGCTGTGGGACAGATGCCATGGCCTGAGAGCGTTGGAACAAGAACAGCAGACTTGGAAACCACATGTTCCCCAGAGGCAGCTGATGCTGAGGCAAAGAGCACTCAGGGGAAATCTTTTGTGTTTGGAGAGGATTAAAGAAACAATCCCCCCCCTGAATCCCAGTGTGAGAAAGCACTAGGTTCCCTCCCTCGAGGGGGGTGGGCTGCTCCTGGCCACAGTGCAGGCAGGCTCATAGGACTCCTGTCAAGTTTCTTTGGTTGGGTTCCAAAAATAAATAGGATTTAAAACCTCATTTGCACATTTTATTTTTCGCTGGAGGAGACCTAGCTGCTTGCTCTCTGCAACCAAGCTGGGCATGATGAGACTATTCGGTGTTCAATGCCAGTGCACGCTTAAATAAGGGGAAAGTGGGGAGTCTTCTGGGAATGGCAAGGGAAAAATACAATTAGACAGGAATAGCTGCAAGGTGCCCAGATAGTGTTCTTATTAAGTCTTTTGTATCCCAGGATTTAGAGCACTCACCTGCCGGCTCTTCTGTGCTGGTGACCACGGAGGTTGGGTTGATGGCAGGAATCTCTGGAAAAGAAAAGGTGAGATTCTTAAGAAAGGGTGCTTGCTTTCCAACAGTGGGGTTCGTCAAAACCTATACCCCCTCCCGTGCTTCTGCTGGTGGAGAGTCTATTGCTAGCAGCAAGAAAGGACAAAGCAGCACTCCCTGCTGGTTTCCTTTGCTTCTGCCACAGGGACATGCTGGGCACTAAGAGGGGGTGCATCATAGTACATCCCCCTTGTTGTCCCTGCCAGTGAGGCTAGAGGGAGCCCTGGGTGACGTAGGGGATAAGCCCAGGAAAAACACCCCCCAAAGGATTCATATAGAGGATTAACGAGCTTCATTCATAGTGGGCGCTGGTTCTGTTTTCAGGGTGAATCTAGAATAACTCCACTGAAGTCAATGAGCCAAGACTGGCATAACTCTGATGATTTCAATGGAGTTAACACCAGGGGGGATTTGGCCCACTATAATTAGGACTGAATCTTGGCAACATTGAAGAAAATGGGAGTTTGACATTGACTTCAGTGCAGCCCTTCTCCAGACTTGCACTGATGCAACCAGGGGCAGAATTTGGCCCGGTATCCAGTGAGACAGAGCAAGCCACTCTTTTGTAATCAGCTGGGCAGTGTGAATATGTTACCATTGCCTGTATGGGGGTAGAGTCGGAACTGCTCAAACAGGGTTCCTGGCCCTGTGCTGGAAGCAGATTCTCCTTTAGCTCATGTGGTTGGAAAGGGGGCATTCTGTGTTTCAGGAGCATGAGGCTCTAAGTTCTGTCTCCATAGTTGTCATGAAGTTCCAAGTATCCAAGCTGGCAGCACAGCCACAACCCTGAAGTCCTATGTGGTAACGGATTTATTACAACAGACGTTCTGAGAACAAGAGCAGGACTCACCCATTTACCCCCACTCCATATGGTGGTGTAGGGCACTCAGCACTGTGCACCAGCCTGATCCTATAAATACCAATGCCATGGTCACTCGTGTTCAGACAGCACCGTCTAGCTCCAGGTTAACTAGCCTAGACCGTGCAGAGGGGTGACATGCTGGGAGCCCTGCATATAAGTGGCAGTGAGGGACAAGGCCAGTGTGTTCTGTGTCATGTTCTCTATTGGCCTCTGCAGCAGCACTGTCTCCCTGTGGCTAAATGCAGTGCCTTGCATGGTGTCAAGTATCAGAGGGGTAGCCGTGTTAGTCTGAATCTGTAAAAAGCAACAGAGGGTCCTGTGGCACCTTTGAGGGCAGCACTAACAGAAGTTGAGACTAACAGAAGTACTGGGAGCATAAGCTTTCGTGGGTAAGAACCTCACTTGCATCTGAAGAAGTGAGGTTCTTACCCACGAAAGCTTATGCTCCCAGTACTTCTGTTAGTCTCAAAGGTGCCACAGGACCCTCTGTTGCTTTTTAGAGATTCAGACTAACACGGCTACCCCTCTGATACCTGTCTCCCTGCCTACACCCTGGCACCAGCCAACCTCTGGAAGAGATGTTCTCTGCTCACGTATCTCCTCCTCTTCCCAGCCAGTGCTGCTCTCTGGACAAGAGAGCCAGGCCAGGCATCCACTGATCCTGCTGGGACAGCTCTGCTGTTGCTGATGTGAGATAAAGAGGAACTGGAGGCTTCCAGGAGACCTTTAGAGAAACCACCAGAGCTGCCCATCTCAGCCCCGAGAGCCATTGCTGTGCTCCCTGCAGCACTGCAATCAGCGGGTGGAGAGAGATGCCAGCTAGCTGACTCTGTGCACTACGGGGTCCCCACTCTGCCCCGTTGTGCTCCTGCAAGGGAGCCAAACTAGGAGCATCCCATTCCCGTCAGCACAACACAGCTGCCACCTTTAATCTCTTCCCACTGCTGGCCTCCCTGGGGCAAGGAGCATGGAAAGAATCTTACAGCCTCCCCAAGGCTTCCAGTTCAGCTTCAGTCCAGCACAGCTGTGGGAGCTGGGACACTGGCCTGGCTGCCAGTGCAGACAGCAGCCACAGGGGAGCTAGATGAAAGAGAAGGAAGTGAGTAGAGATAGAAATCCTCTTGTGCAGAGCTCCCACATAGCTGCGGGGTCATTCAAAAGATGTTCTCCAGCAGCGCAGAGCCCGTGAGGGTACGGATCCACTAGCATGTGGTGCTCCCTGAAGAGGTCCTACCGAACTGCTGCCCCATACCAGCCCTGCTTAGTTTCTAAGAGCCAATGATCTCACAGTCCCTGGCAGCAGGGAAGCACTTCACAGCCCCAGATAACAAAATAGCTATACGATCTTGCACTTGTAAAGATGGCGAAGGAGAAACTGGAGGTCTAGAACACATGAACATTGGAACTAGGCATTGTTGACAGCATTACTCACTGATGCAAGGAGCCACAGGTGACCGGCTCTGCTGGTAGCCCTTGGCACAGCGATTGCAGGTGAGCCCTGTCACACCATCTTTGCATGGGCACTGTCCGGTGGTCTGGTTGCAGGTTTTACCGGCTGCGCCAACAGGGTGGCAGTCACAAGCTGAGAAAACGAGAGAGAAAGAGAAATGCTGCTAAAAGAAAGGGAATAGATGTATTTCACACACAGCCCTCTGTGCTGAACAGGACATGTCTCTGATAATAGCCATTGCACACAGACTGAAAATGAACAAAATATTGTTAAAACACCATAAATCCGGCTGGGGGTATTACTCAGCTCATTTAGACCTTCTTTTCTGTTCATTAACCAAGCCTGATTTTCTGTGTATGGGTTTAATGTATTCACTGAAACTTTCAGATAAACAATTTTAAACCAAAGGGCTGCTCACAACTAGCTATTCATAATCTGATATTTGTGGCATGTGACTGGTCACCTCAATCAAATGGTATTGTTGCTAATCCCTGATTGGACGACTAAAGTTTTTACACAGAAGAATAATGAATGGTGACCAGCGACTAATGAAAAATGGCAGTGATTCTCTCTACAGGTGTTTGTACGAAGAACAGCCCCCCTCCAAACACTTTGGCATGCAGGAGCCCATTTGTGTAAGTGAGGGCATGCGTGTGATGTAAATACTGCACAGGGTGTTTGCACATACACTAATTTACTGCATAATGAATACAAAGGTAGGACTACGGGGCATTGGCAAAGCTGGATGGGGCGTGGAACTGAAATAGCAGGAGCTGCTGCCAGTCAAGACTGAAGTGCCTTGACAAAACTAAGTAGGAGCAGTTTGCAGAACACACGCCTGCACTACATCTAGCACCAACTACAGCTAACAGCCTATCACTTGGATAAACACATTAGCTCCAGTGACAAAATATAAAGGAGACTGAGTTTTGAAACTCCCCAGAGGATTCTCCTGAGAGGAAAGAGCCTTGAGCAATGCAAGTGGCATCATGGGAATCTCAAGGCAGGGTGAAACCGATAAGAGTGGGATGGGCCAGGACTGAAATCTGGAGAATGAATTCTCTTCTCACTCATGGGAGAAGGTAGACCCCCCTCAGTCCGGGATGAGGGTCCACTAGAGAAGCAGCATCCAGGATCAGAGAAGCATAGAGCTGGAATTCCCATCTCATTCCTAGCACAGGGATCTGGCCAGAGGATGCTCCTACTGTGTGTTTCTTTTCATAAAGGGCTTGGAGCAGGGCATGACCTCTTTTCAGTTAAGTCTCCTCAGGTTCAGTCCCTAGAGCTCAGCGTGTTTGAATCGGCACTTACAGCTGTCTGCCATCATTTGAGCTTTGGACATCAGAACAGCCAATTTCTCCCACCCCCTTCCCTACCTTAAGGCGAACCCAGCTGCAGCTGCTTCAGAGGACCTTGCGGAACCTGGGAGGAATTTCCAGGGGCTCTCCAGCCAGCTGGCCCCATCAATTAGCCAATCGTGAGCAGGCCGGGGGCGCGGGGGGGGGGGGGGGCAGGGTGAAAGAGAGAGTGTTAAGGCTCATTAAAGGTAACTAATTGCAGCCTTGTGAAAGAGGGGAGGGAGGGAAAAAGGAGGAGGAGAGAGAGAGAAATAAAAGGGTTGGGTTCCAGCAGGGGATTTTTAACTTGGAAAAAATGTGTAAAAAGCGACCCTGGTTTGTGTCAGAAAAAGGGAAAACCGTTTACAATACTCTGCTCATTTTTATGGTTGGCAAGATGAGGAGTGTGCATGCCACAGCCGGTGCTGAGCCCAGCGTATTGGCAAAGGGGCAGCGCAGAGCAGGGGAGAGGAGAGGCAACGCCTGTGTCATCGCTGGTGATCCATCCATACCAGTCGCTCAGTGTCTTGTAAGCAACCACAGCTGTGCTGCTCCTAGGCTCAATGGTCTGGACTCCTCCCTCCTGCCTTCCAGCTACTCCTGGCCTCTATGCTATCTCCCTCGCTCTGTCTACAGAGGCAAGAGAGGAGGTCTTGGAGCCTGGAGTCAGTCTCACAGGATGAAAGGTACTGCAATGAATGGAACACCCGTGAGGTTGCAACACTTTTGCTGATGCAGCAGGAATTTGCTGAACCAAACCACTGACACCCTCAAGGAGGAAGCTGAGGGACTGGGATGAAAGCTTCGGTCCAGTAACACTGCTTGCATCATACCCATGCTTAGCAACGACACCCATCTTCTCATTCTTCCATAGTGATGGGGTGATTCTCTCTCAGAGGGGATGAGTGCTAGAACCAGGACTGGAATACAGTTTCCACCTTACACACACACACACACACTTCCATAGTCCAATCTCCCCTCATCAGAGGACACAGATAAGCTAGAGTCGGGTGGAGCATGGGTCTCCTGAGTCTCCTGTCTTCATTGGAAGGACTTAGAGTGGGGACTTTCCCTTTCACTCCCTCATCCCAGGAGCTATACCCAGGGGATGGAAGTGAAGTTATTCCTTCATGGTTCTTGCTTTCACATCTTCCTCTCTGGCTCTAGAGCCATGGGATGAATCTGAAGTGGGTCTCTTGGTGCTTCCCAGCACATCTGATCTCCAGCTCCATGGGGAGGACGAAAACTGACTCATTCCCTTGTCCCAGTCCTACAAGGTTTACTCATTCTGTAGTGAGTGCTTGATGGGAGAGTCGCAGGAGGGAGAGAAGCTGCCAAACCTGGAGATGACTGTCCCATCAGCCAGCTTAGGACTCAGGCTGTTTAAGAACTGGGAAAGGTATCTAGGTTTCCATCAGTGTAATAGCCAAACGTGACTCCAAAGCCAACCAAAACCAACTCCCCTTGTGCCCCCCCAAAAGATGTTATAATTTCCCTAATTTTCACCATATGGGATCTCGTCAGAGCACAGCATCCCTGCTCACCAGGCCTTCTCATGCTCAGCAAGAAACAAGAGCATGCAGTGCCTAATGTGGAACAGATGCTTTGGTCCTTATCAGATCTTGGCTGGGATTGGAAATGGATGTGTTTCTGGCAAGGGTATTTGGGGGGGCTCAGCTGTGATAACAAATGGCAACAGATGAGGGAGTCCTGGCATGGCAAGGGGACTTCAGAAACACAGGGCCTTTCTTCAGCCCTAGCATGCTTTAGTGCCAGGACTGTGGGGGCCTGAAATGCCTCACTTAGCAATCCATAGCTTCACTAGCTCTCCTCGAAACACTAGGGAGTCAGCAGAGACCCTGAGAAGACCCCTGGGGCCACGTCCTAGGGGATCCTGTGTGGGCCCCTAGAGCTGATCTGCAGTGTGACACTGACGAGGTCCCTGGGCTGGACTATGGGGTAACCCAGAGCCAGTCGCTCCCTGGAGCCAGTCGCTCCCTGGAGCCAGTCACACACTAGCTCTCACCTCAGTCTATGGCTCTGGCTAGCCCCTGCCCACTCCCCTGCCTGCTTCTTTAACATGAGGATTCAGTTTGCACTGAACCCAACCTAGCACCTTCCCCTGAACCTCACTGGACATGTCTGAGTCCATGCCTCTCACTGCTTCCAGTGTTTCACCACCCTCCTAGTGAAATAGTTTTTCCTAATATCCAACCTAGACCTCCCCCACTGCAACTTGAGACGATTGTTCCTTGTTCTGTCACCTGCCACTACTGAGAACAGCCTAACTCCATCCTCTTTGGAATCCCCCTTCAGGTAGTTGAAGGCTGCTATCAAATCCCCCCTCACTCTTCTCTTCTGCAGACTAAATAAGCCCAGTTCTCTCAGCCTCTCCTCGAAGGAATGTGCCCCAGCCCCCTAATCATTTTCATTGCCCTCCGCTGGATTCTCTCCAATTTGTCCACAACCTTTCTGTAGTGGGGGGCCCAAAACTGGACGCAATATTCCAGATGTGTCCTCACCAGTGCCGAATAGAGGGGAATAATCACTTCGCTCGATCTGCTGGCAATGCTCCTACTAATGCAGCCCAACATGCCGTGGGCCTTCTTGGCAATGAGGGCACACTGACTCATATCCAGCTGCTCGTCCACTGTAATTACCAGGTCCTTTTCTGCAGAACTGCTGCTTAGCCAATAAGCCCCCAGCCTGTAGCAATGCATGGGATTCTTCCTTCCTAAGTGCAGGACTCTGCACTTGTCCTTGTTGAACCTCATCAAATTTCTTTTGGCCCAATCCTCCAATTTGTCTATGTCACTCTGGACTCTATCCCTACTCTCCAGCGTATCTACCTCTCCCCCCAGCCTAGTGTCATCCGCGAACTTGCTGAGGGTGCAATTCATCCCATCATCCAGATCATTAATGAAGATGTTGAACAAAACCGGCCCCAGGATCGACCCCTGGGGCATTCCGCTTGATACCGGCTGTCAACTAGACATCGAGATGTTGATCACTACTCGTTGAGCCCGATGATCTAGCCAGCTTTCTATCTACCTTATCCAATCCATAGTTTTTTAACTTGCTGGCAAGTATTGAGTGTTGCTGGGGCACTGGCTGCTCAGCCGTCAGTCTAGAAAGCAGTTCTCCATGTCTGTTTCTTTGTCTTTCTTCAAGTTGTGTTTGTATGTCTGGTAACTGCTTAGGTTTACGTAACTGAGGTTTTGTTGGAAGCGATGTCCTTAATCACCTGTCCATTGGCATCCATGCTGGAGAAACCAGTCCTTCTATGGGGTCTTGCTACATTCCCCAGGACTACCCCTTTTTCAATCTGGGTGTAGTTTCTTCATGCCTTGTGCCACACTTCCCACCAATCCTGGTTGTAGAACTGGCCCATCCAGTACCAGGAAGGGGGATCTTTGAGCGGCACAGAGCTAGAGTCATGGCTCCTATGGCATCTCTTCTCTTTCCTGCTGCAGCTGACACAAGAGCATGTGGCCAGCGGTAAGGGGGACTAGCCAGGATGTTGCCTGAGCCAGTCTCTAGCCTCACTTTCTGCCTTTGGTACTGTAAGCATCTGGCATATGTTGGAGCAGTGTGGGGAACCTGCCCTAAACATGGCAGTGCCATGACCAAAGGGAGAGCAGAGAGGTGCATCATGGTACCTGAGCTGTGCTGCCTGCAGTTTGGTTGGATGTCAGGATCTGGCCCAGAACACTGTATGAAGTCACTCACTTAGTGACTAGCTTCACTTGCCAAGAAACATATCTTTGCACCTAATGCTGAGCATTTTTTGTGTCTGAGAACTTAGTTGCTACTCCTCAACAGTTTTCACTGGAGAACACTCACTTTTTATGGCTTTATTTAAATTACAGGGATTAATGCATAGCCACAGTTTATTTGGCTTTTCACCTACAATCACTGACTTAACTCTGTAATTGTTCTGTGTTTTCCAGGCTCTTCTATATTACGAAGTTTAGTTTTTACATTGTCTGTTGGTGGATGGATCACTAGAGTTACTAGTTTATCTGTCTTAATTCTCCCTCCAAACACCCTAGACTCCGTAATACACTTGGGAATTCTGCTAAGGTACCGTCTGTGCTCTGTGTATGTGGTACTTAAAGATCTTCAAAGTCTGGCAGGCGTTAAGTCCTAACACAGGTAGTGCAGCCCCATTTCATATTTGGACAGTTATTAATAGTATTGGTTTTTAAAACCAATTGTGATAGCTACTTGCCTTTACACTGGTATATCCTGTCCTGAATAAGAAACAAGCTTTGCTTCAGATATCTGTACAGTTTCCTTTAGTGAGCTTGTTCTCTATTTTCCCTGGAATAACACTAGTTGTGCTCAGTATCCCAACTGAAAAGCTACAGTTCTGCCATTGCCATTTGACTGCATTTGCCAGTCTGAAGCAGTTTGCTCTGCAGATGTTGTACCTACAAGGAGATTGCCTTGCTTTTCTGCAAGCGTTTGAGCACTCTGGGCTTTAGCTATTTGACAAGCCTTTGAAAAATCATCTTTCCTGTTGCTTTTATGGACAATTTCTTAGATCATGTTCTCATCCACAGCTAGCATAGTTAGTTTTGCCTGCTAGAATAGCTCGTAGTCCTATTCTGATTATTATTTTGGGCTTTCTTTATTGCTGGTTGTTGAAATGCTGCCATATAGACTCCTCTTGCAGTGCATCAAGTTGATTAATTTCACTCATACCTAAAGCTTGGCTTGCAAATGGAAATGGCAGCGAATCAGGAATTCTAGCCCCATGGTCACTCCTGCCTCCTGACACCTGGAAGCCTTCCCCTGGCCATGCACAGGGTGTAATTTATAAACAGCCTTGTTAGTGCACTAAACAAAACGCACCCAGTAGGTTCCCGGGTACTCCTGCTCTCGTGTCCATTTCAGCACAAGGCTGAGCTGGAGCGGCTCATTAACTGCGCTGCTCCGCATGAGAATTAGCAGGCAGTTGGTGTGGCAGAGATGTTACAGTTCCCATATGGTGGAAATGTTGCTCCATATTATATGTATTAAGATCACACCTCCAGGGCCCTTTCATTGTGCTGAGCACTATATAACCACATAGATAATCCTGGTTACAAAGAGTTTACCATTCAAATTGACAAGATAGAGCACAGTGGGAGAAAGGAAATAGGATGATCCCTATTTTATAGATGCAGAATGATGAAGTGACTTGCCCATGGTGTCTGTGGTAGAGCCAGGAATGGGACCAAACTCACCTGGGTCACAGCAGAGTGCCTTTACCACAAGACCAGCCTCCCGCTTAACACAGACAATGCAGCAGAGGATGACCCAGTGCAAGTGTTCCCCTGGCTTTGTCTAACTTTGTGACATTCCGGGAGTGTTTGCAAATTCTGCCAGCTCTCCAGCTCACCCAAAAATGTAGCTGGCAAAACACCTGCCTTTTGCATGCAGCACATACCGGGAGTGCAAGTGCTGGTAAAGATTCAGCTGAGTGTGCAGAGTCATTGAGCCGAGCTCTCCTGGTGAATTGCATGCTGGAGCTCTCCCCTCTCAATCCCCTTCCTCTTCCTAGAACAATGTAGCCTTCCTTGCCATAGAACAGCAGCAGCAGCCAAGCTGTGTTTAGAGATTCCGATCACTTTCTCATCTAGCCAGGAATCCTGGTGTTCCCGGTAGGTCTGAATTAGCAAGCAGAATCCCTGTCTGGGATCTAGGAACATGGGAATGTCAAAAGCCACTGGGAAGAAGGCCACTTCTGCTCCTTTTCTGCCTGGCTTGTAGGCCCTCAGCAGCAGCACACCGAGCCCTGCAGGATCTGTCCCTAGGAGCAACGGGGTAAGTGAGCAGGCTTCCTTTGTGCATCACGGGCTGCAGCTTGGCTGTAAAATCACAGCAGAATTGCCTCTGAATGGAGACACTTTCCATCAGCTTAATACTCTGCAATTACGCTCTGTGAGGATATCAGAATGGGACTGTCGCGACAGACTTTAAGCTGCTGCTTTTGCCATGTGGATTAGGCAGTCAAAGCTGTGGAACACTTCATTGGAGGAGACCAAGGCCTCTCATGCTACCCTGCCCTCATCTCCAAAAATAAAGATGCCCAAAAGAGGGCCAGGGGAGGAAATGCTCAGAGTCCCTCCCACGACTCAGTGTGTGGAAATAAATCTGCCTGATTCTTTGAATACTCATACTCACACATACACACACTGTCTAGTGTCTTCCTGTCTGTCTGACGGGCTCCCACAGCAGCTTGTTTGTGTGCGCACACGTGTGGTGCATAGGATAAATAGGACAACTGCAAGGAAGGCACCTAAAAATCCCCAGCAAAGAACATAGGCAGGGTAACAACAGTTTCTGCTTCCACAGTGCCGGGTTATGATGATGCCAAGCCACCTCCAGCAAGGCTGGGCAAACTGGTTCAAGAGAAGATCAGAGCTCACCCAACTCTCTGTGCAAGCCTCAGACTGAACCGTGGAGATTGGAAATGGTTGGCTAACTCGCTTCCACCTTTTCCAATTTAGTGTTCCCTCTGCTCTTGCTGGTTTAGTCTGGGACCAGCCGCAGAAGTGACAGAGGCCTTTCGGAGGACCTCAGTGGCTCAGATGGAGCTGGAACCAAACTCATAAGACTTCCAGCCCAGCTTGTAGCAAAAAAGTTGGGAGAAGTCTCTGACCCATAAGAAAGGAAGAGCTATTTATAAAAGACGTCCTGTAATTAAGGCAAGAGAAGGCCTGATTCTCCTCCTAGTGGATTCACAACAGTGCAAATCTGGAGTAAGAATCTGGCCCAGTATCTGCGGTGCTGAGCTAACATTGCCCAAGTCTGCAGTGACAGCAGTGGACAGCATCCAGGACAGCACTGGCCAGGGAGCTCTACAGAGGGAGCACCAAGTGGCTGATACAATGGCCCCTCCGTGCATGAGGAGCTGCCATACTGACAAGAGAAGCCTGAGGAGCCAGGCAGAGAGAGAGCTTGAAGTCACATTCTGGAGGGATTGGCAGGCTAAGGGCATTGCTTTCTAGCCTCTGCAGAACTGAACAGCCAACCAGCAAAAAGTGGGCCACCGTGGGAGTCAGACACAGCGTTGGCTGGAGCTGGTCAGAAGCATAGCAGCTGTGGCCTGGGTACTGACTGAGCAGATCAAGGGCAGGTGTGCAAAGGGATGAAACAAAGGCAGGAATAAAGCACTGCCTCAGCAAACTGCCACCACCAAAACTTTCACAGGGCGGGTGTGAGAGAGAGAGGAGGGGGAGAGAATAGTGGCAGAGGAGCTGGGGAGATTGTGTTGCAGCAACGGTTCCTGCAGATCCCCTCCCTACCCCCCAGAGGAAATGACTCAGGGCTTTCTCGAGAAACCACAGGCTGACAAGACTGCTGCCTGCCCTTCTGCATTTGTGCTGGGTTGCAATATTTAGGGAATACTTTGCACTCAGAGCTGTTTCCTGGGAAACCATATGGCCTGACCAATAGGGCAGCAAGCCCAGAGGCACGATGAGCAGTGTCTGGAGATGGCAGGAACGCTCCCACTAGGGTGACCAGACAGCAAATGTGAAAAATCGGGACAGTGGATGGGTGGGGGGAGGGGGGTAATAGGAGCCTATATAAGAAAAAGACCCCAAAATCGGGACAGTCCCTATAAAATAGGGACATCTGGTCACCCTAGCTCCCACAGAGACAATGCAACCTGGGTTTAGATCCCAAAACTGGAGACACTGGAATGAAAATCTACGAGGAAGAGACACTGGGTCCCTTTCATTCCAGCTCTCATGCAGCAAGATCCAGACACGGGCGTCACCACTCGCAATACCAGCCTTTGAATCCTGCACCAGTGCCCTGGCGTGTATATCCTATGCACACATCCACCACAGGCAGGAGACCTCTGGCAGCAGGGCCCTGGCGGGTGACACTGACTGTATGTATAGAGGTTCGAAATGTGCACCTTCCAGATAGTCCACGTTGCCCTCCTCCCTTACTCCTCCTCCTCTTTCTTTTCTGCCGATAACATTTTCCTCCTTTGCATCCCTCACTGCTCCATCCCAAGTCTCTCCGTCAGATGCAACTGCCCTTAGCATGTTCCAAGCCAAGACTGACCCTTGCCCCACCCATATGAAGAGGGGTTGGCAGAAGGGGAGCAGCAGGGAGCCAAGGCCCCTAAAGCAGAGATCTAACCACCCCCTCTTCCATAAGCCCCTCAGATGGAGGAGGGAAATGGAGAATGGTGCAACAGAAGGGGATATATCCCATCCCCCACAAAGCAGACATAGGGGTTCCTCTCTTATGAAAGGTGTCACCCAAATGGGTCCTGAGACCCACCCCAAAGACTGACAAGTCTCCTGCACCTTCAGCCCCATGTTTGGATTCAGAGCTACAGCCCAATTCTGCAGCCACCTTGGGCAACACCACATCTCTTGGGATAGCAGGGCATTGATGGCTCAGGAGCATCAGACCAGGGTTAGCTACTCAGCTGTTCTGCAGAGCTCTCTCAGTCCCTTGCAGTACTCCTAGAGGAAGAAAATTGCCCCTTGGCAGCATCACGGAGTGGGGGTGCACCACAAGCCACTGGGGAACTGCTCCTGCTCCGATGAGCCACGTTCCCTCCCATCGCCGCAGCAGGACACTCAGCTTCCTTCTGGCACAAGGTGCTCGACATAAACCGTACCCCACTTGGCTCCCACAGCTGGGGGGGAAGGGGAGCATTTCCAAGCCAAGTCACCGAAAGGCCAATGGTGTCTGGAGCAAGTGTGAAATCCCCCAGCCACGGGAAAGCTGATTGCCGAGGTGAGGCACACATGCACGGGGGGGGCCTGCCAACTCAGCTGCTCCACTTATTAAAAACGATTCGTTCTCAATTCCTAATGCCCTGGCTGCAAGCAGGTCTCAGCTCTCTGTGCCAGCGCCAGACTCAGCGGTGCTTTCTGCCACTGGTGCTTTTCACTTTATGAGGCACTTGTTAAAACGGGGACTTTTCTCTCCTCTTTGCGTCCGCGTTCGTGCCACTTCCTGAGGGCGGGGTGGGATTTTTGTACGTCATGCACTAGGGATGATGAAGAGGCTACCAATTTGCCCAGCACAAAGCGACATGCTCAGCTACCTACCTTCAAATTGTTCTAATCTGCCAAAGAACAGGGGCCAAATGTCTATGTTCTAAACCTATTCTATTGCTGCAAAACTGCCCCTTTCTCCCCAAAATCTTTAGCTGTCACTGTTTATATGTAGGTCCTACATAAAAGCAACATTTTGTGGTCTGGCACTCCTTTGACCTGCAACACCCATAAGAAAAATGATCCACTGCATCCCCTCTCCAAACCTGCCTGGCCCATCAGCATGCACCCACCATGAGACTGGGTCAGGACTGAAGTCCCTCCCAATATGGATGGTCACCCACCATGATCTGGCACAGGCATCAAGGTTGGAGAGAAGAGAAGCTCCCAACCTCCCAGGCTGGAGTCCTTTGAGGTGGTGAGCTGGCTTCTCCCAGCTCCCTCTCTTCATGGGAACTACTAGTTTGTGTAGGGTGAACCTCAGACCATTGGAGCCATGCTGGCTTGGATGCCCATCCAAAGCTTTTCTAAATATGTTGCACCTCTCACATATGGGAAACAAGACTTGAGATCCTGAGCGACCAGCCTGGTTTGTGGCTCTGTATCTGGGCGTGTCTGCTTCCAGAACCCATAAGGAGGGTAGCAGAGGACCAATATGAACCATAATGAGGGGCCTGTTTTCTCAGACCTCAAAAAGGATCCGTTCTTGTTGGGGGGAAGGAGGAGGTTGGCTCTAGATTGGTGCACAAATTTGTTGGGGGCTGGGGTGGAGAGACTTATTTTACTCACCCATCGCCTGGGCCCAACCCAGCCCCAAACAAGTCAATGGAAAGGCTCCCACTGGCATGACCGGAACTGAGAGAACCCTAAAGCCAGCTTCCAAGTGCGTACTGGCCACTGTCTCGCCCTGTGGTGGGTGAGCCTTCCACAGCAGAAAAGAAAGACAAGACAAGGCCTGTATGCTCCCAGCAGCCTCTCCAGCTTGTGCACAGAAGATGTCTTCTTGATGCCAGCAAGGCAGCCCCACTCCCTTCTTGAAGAAGCTCACAGTCTCCATTAGACACAGTCCAGGGGAGAAATCCTGGCTCTATTGAAGTCAATGGCCAAACTCGCGTTGACATCAGAGGGGGCAGGATTTCTTCCCAGGTAAATAGCATTCTCAGCGATGGCCCAGGTGATAACAACTGTCACTCGTTCTGTTATATGAAGTGCTCCTTTCCTTGGGGGGACTGTGGTCATGCTGTGTCACAGAGGAAGTGTGCTGTGGGGGGAGAGCAAAAACCAGGGGGAGGATAGGTCCAACAGTGGGCAGAATCCAGTGCAGATCTGATCCAATTTTCAGTGATGCTGAGCACTCCAATGTCAGTTAACAGGAGCTGTGGGGCACAGCCCCCCTCAAGCACCAGATCCTAGAATCAATCTACATTAGAAAACTTGCAATAGGGGAACTAAAATGGATCTAGTTATACCAGTGCAACCCCCTACAATAGACACACCCAAATCAGTTCCAATTGCACTCAAACCAATGTGATAATTGACCGTATTAATCTAAATCAGGTCGAAAGTAATTTCCATCCTTTTAAGTGAATCTACATTAGCAGTTTGCCCTGGTGTAACTAGATCAATATTAAATGAATTTAATTACCTTGGTGCAAGTTTTCTAATATAGACAAGGCTTTAGATATCTATGTGTGTCTATGCATGGACCCTTCAAGATGAAGGATGGGTGCATTAGACATCAGAAAGACAGATTAAGCCGATGGACAGATGGATTCCATCCTTGCTGCCTGGGCAGCTGAGATTCACACCTCTCATCAGTGAAATGCTGGGAGGAAGACAAGCCCAACCTATTATTTGTCTCCCTTTTGCTCTCCTTCATGCTCCATCAGCTCGTTGGGAAAGCAGCAGAGACCTCAGCCTGCAGCCAGAGGGAGATGACTGCCCTAGTGAGTGGAGTTTAGAACCAGGCAGGGGCAGCAGGACTTACGGGGCTATATAGGACAAACAGCTGCATTCAGAAGGAATTAAGTAGAGAAAAGTAGGTATGCCCCCTTAGAGAGGGCAATGGTGCAGCCAACAGAGGAGAAAAGGGCTGGGAGAGAGCGCGTAGGGGGAGAGGAGGGCTGAGGGGAGCAGGTCCCCCATGCTGACAGCTCCCCTTACCTTTGCAGGCCTTGCGGTCGCTGATGGATTTGCTCATGTCCCGGTAGAACCCCTCTTTGCAGTAATGGCAGTGCCGGCCGGCTGTGTTGTGGCGACAGTTGAGGCAGACACCTCCGCTCTTCCTGCCTGAGAGTTTGTACAGCTCCATGTTGAAGCGGCAGCGCCGGGCATGCAGGTTACAGTTGCAGGCTGCGGGAGGAGAGGGGAGAAGAGGCTGAGCAGGTGAAAAAAGGGCTCAGGGGCCAGAGAAGAGCCCACTCACCCAGCCTCCAACCCCAGGGCCAGATCCACTCAGAGGATTGCCCCAGCCAGGCTGCAGACTCAGAGCCACTGGCAAAATTTCAACTCGAGGCACTAAGCCAGAGGAGGCCGGAGTGAGCCACCCAACACAGAATGTCCGCAGACGCCTCGAAAGGGAGGCCTGATTCAAGCTCTTGTACTCGGGTGGTGCAATCCCCCGATGAGATAAGTGGGGTCAGTCTTAGCTGAGAGGCCAAGGACTGAATGGGCCAAGGAGCCCAAAGCACGGTGCCTGCATCGCCTAGGCATTCTGCGTGTGCAATGCAGGCAGGAGCAGAATGGAAGTAGGTTGATTGGCTACAGATCAATGAGTAAGGTTGGGACAACTAGTTCAGATCAAATCAATCTGAGCCTTCACCCCTAACTTGGAAACAAACATTCAGAAACTTCTGCTACGTCACTCACATGCTATTTTTCCTTTTGCTCTTGTCTATGCCCTTGCAGGCCACAGCTGTGAACAGAATCTGGAGAAGAAATCCCATGAGAAAGCCTGTTCTCATGAGACCTCCCTCCCATTTTGCAAACCAGAGAGAGGCGCTGAACCTTTGGCTTTGGCCCATCGCTGCAGAGAACAGACGCACACTCAGAGGGGATTGCAGGTAAGGTGTTGTAGGTCACACACAGACTCCCCTGGACATATTGTACACCCACTCATCACAGTGTCAGGGAGTCTAAATCAATGTAATTTACACACCAAGAAATCAGGAGGTGTAAGTTACAGCCGGGAGTATCCAGATATTCATCTACCCTCCCGTTAGTTATTTTTGTTGCTCCAGGTCTTCCATCCAGCATATCTGAGCTCCATTAGCTGAGACTTGCTTAGGCGCAGTGGGCCAAGTGCAGAAGTAATGGGAAAAGAGGAGGGAAGGAGGAGTGACACACTGGGCAGTACGGGGGAAGGGGGCATCTCTGTGTGCACCACAAATGTCAATGGGAGCTTTGCCATGGACTTCAGCCGGAGCAGGATCGAGATCTGATGCTAAGGGCAGAGGAGGTCTCAGGGAGCCGGGAGGGCATCTAGGTTGGTACAACGCCCAATCTGAGGGGCAGGAGGCATTGCAGGCTACACCAGTCTAGACTGCCTTAGACTTTCCTCTGAGAGTTTGGTGTATTCTTATACAAAGCAGGGACTGTCTTTTTGTCCTGTGTTCGTTCAGCACCTAGCACAAGGGGGCCTAGTCCAAACTAGGGCTCCTGGGTGTTACCACAATACAAATCACCACCACCACCATGGAGATCCAGCCAAAATCTTAATATCTCTGGTGCCCCATACCAAGTTAACTCTTCCCAGCCTCCCCTCACCCTTCACCCTCATCCCTCCCGCCTTTCTCCAATGAACCTGGGCTAATGGAGCTTGAATCCAGAGAGAAGAGAGAGGGAAGAATCCCTCCCCGGCGGCTGCCAGATCTCACCCAGGTCCCCTCCATGGGGTGGAAGGAACAGGTGCCGGCCCTCATCACACCCCCATAAACAGAATCCCCACAGGAACTTGTCTCCACTTGCGGGTCGGGGGGGAGGAAGAGGTGAACAATCAACCCAGAGTGCCTCTGAGGAGTTAGGGGAGGGCAGGGCAGTGCTGGCAGACAAAGGACTATGCAGCAGACAGAGCAGAGGAGGGTTCAGAAGAAGGCAGCTGCCCAGCGCCTATTGTCTAGTGTAGTTCCCCAAGGAGCCGTGATCATTGTCTCATTGCCCATCGACTAGCTCATGGCTTCGCTGCTGGTGGGATGGCTGAGGAGACGGGGGAGGGGAACAAGCAGCTTGCCTCCATGTGTTCTCCAGATGTGTAATATTCCCTGTGCCCCGCTGGGCTGGGTGCTGGGGAAGTCGCTGCTGAGGAGCTGGGGCATGTGGAAGAGGGGGGCAGGAGGCCAATTCTGCCATAAATCACAGATAAGTGCAAAGTGGATGGTTAGAATGAGACACCCAGCGGAAAGGCCAGCTGGGCACCTGCCATCCTGCTGCCACAGCATCTCTCCCCTTGCTGCCAACAGATGGCAGCTGCCCCTGGCACAGAGCTACCCTGGAACAGAAGGCTGAATCTGCTTTGCACCCAGCACCCCAGTGGCAGCACACAGTGTGCTTCTGGGACAGAATGGGAGAACTGGGCCGCGGCACTGAGCCACTTGCCATCCCCCCTGCACACCCCCTGCACACATGGCTTGTGGCTCTGACCTGCCTGTTACAGAGGGCTACATACAGGCCTGTATTGCTGATTACTTGAGACTCATAACCCCCCAGCAAGTCATTATTATTATCCCCATTTTAGAGATGCAGAAACTGTGGCATGGAGAGGCTAAAGCCCAGCGCCTCAAAGGCATTTAGGCTCCTAACTCTCATTGGAATTGGTGGAGTTAGGCACTTTGTGGGTCTGGGTATAAGTGACTCACCCAAGGCCACCTAGTGAGTCAGTGTCAGAGAATAGAGACCAGATTTTATTGCCTAAC
Source organism: Malaclemys terrapin pileata (assembly GCF_027887155.1). Lineage (NCBI taxonomy): Eukaryota > Metazoa > Chordata > Testudines > Emydidae > Malaclemys > Malaclemys terrapin. The sequence continues at coordinate 50,015,063 of NC_071514.1, forward strand.
TGCAGCCTTCCCTGGCAGCTTTCACTTTGAGAGGCATGTCCCACCTTTCTGACCAGCCTATCTGCCCCGTGGCCATGAGCTGTAAGCCTTCCCCCCTGCCCCTCCTGGGGGCACAGGCAGGGTGGGATTCATTCTGGGCTCGCGCCATCCTCACCAGGTCACCAGATCTGTGCCACCGTAAGTCCAGAAGAGCCTTTTATGTGAAAAAAAGCCACGGAAGCACCCTACTCCCTTAGGCTCTGCCCTATTAAAGGCAATAGGGTGTTTTGCTACTGCTGTTATGGGGGTAGGATTGGGCCCCTGAAGTGTAAGGGGAATTAGGTCTCTATGTTTGCTGCTTCCTGGCCTGTCCCCACAGCCCCCTTCCCCAACACCCTCCAGTCTGGCCCTTTAAAAGGACCACCCACCTTGCACTGGGTTGTGGGGTGCGGGGGTGGAAGGGCAAAGCTCCTTCTGTTGTTGTGCAGTGCCAGGCCCATTAGGGAGTATGACCAGTGCCAGCTGTGGCCAGGGTGCTGTGGTGGAGAGGAAGGGCCTGGTCTCCAATCTGCTAGCCAGACTGCAGCAGAGGAGAGAGCTGCTAAACTCGTTTTATTTCAGATCTCGCCCCCCACACCACACACATACCCTTTATTTTTTATTAGCCGCAGGAACCCAAAACGGGGGCGGGGGGGGGGGGATTCCAAATCCACGTGTGTGAGATAAAAAGGAAAAAGTGCTGCCAGTTCCTGTTTAACACTCTCGCAAAAAGATAATGGGAACAAGATTTCCTTCGGCGAAACCCAGCGCCCTCTCCCTCCCCCGCTTCTCTGGGAAATTGAGGCTGGGTGAGAGTTTTTCCAGGCCTACTGTGAAATTCATTAACATGTCAGCCCAAGATTTAACTGCTGGGCCTGCTTGTCAATGTGTGAAATTTCCTCTCCTATCCCCCTCCCCACCAGCTCCCAGCTTCAATCCTTTGCAGAAGCCGACAGAAGAGAGCTGGGGAGGGTTAACCCCTCAAGGTCAAACAGCTGCCTGCTGCCTATTGTCAAGGCCCCTCTCCCTTGTCTGCTGTTTTCAGGCCCAGCTTCAGAGGTGTGGAGACACTGTTGAATGGTAGGGGTGGGAAATGGGGTTCTGAACCACCCTGTGCCTTCTCCCCAAACCAGGCCTCACTACACCAAGAGCCTTTCTGGAGGTGGGAAAAAGCTCAGTGACATTTTCTGCCCCCAGTTGCAGTATCTGCCAATCCCAAATGTTCAAAAATCACAAGTCAGCACCCCCCAAAATCATGAGATTGGTTTAAAAATCATACCTTTTGGGTTCCTTTTAGTTGCCTCTTCGGTTTTGAGCCGTTAGAGCTCATATTTTCTCCACAACCATGAGGGACAGAAACTTACTTTTGTTTTAAACCAAAGCCAAGATTCTCACATACGCACATGACTTCACGAGCTGGGGCTTTAAGAAAAGCATCAAAAATGTGATGACACCACACGAGTGGTGGACACTGTTGTGATTTTTCCTTTGTGCATCTGCTGGGCTTTTGCATTTCCACCTTCCAGGCCAGGACCAGGAGAGAAGTGGCAGAAGAGGGAACAAAGCTGTTCTTACAGAATTCCAGCCTAATGGCACTCTCAAGGGAAAGCAGCTCTCAGGGGCTTAGTCCCACGTGAGGGCTCCTTCCTGCAGCACTTCCACACCGGTCTTGATTCTGCAGGGCACTGAGTGCTCCCAACTCGCCCGGAGGCAAGGGTGACTAGGATTAGGCCTGTGGCCTAGCAGACAGGGCACCGCATTGGGGCTCAGCAAACCTTGCTTCTTTTCTGGCTCAGCTGGTGGGTGAGTCCCAGCATCTTGTCTGCGAAATAGGTATACACTGATCCTTGCCTCCTTTGCCAAATGCTCTGAGCTCTGTGGCTGGACAGAGCTAGTTAAGCAATAGGTGTTAGGAGGGTGCACAGCACCTCCCAGTTTCTGGCAAGTGGGAAGGAACATTAACATTAACATTAATGAGACTGCACCCAGGGGCTACAGGTGCAGGTCTTGATTCTTCAGCTTCAGAAGGGCCTGATTCTTCTCTCCCTCCCTCTTGCCATTGTCCAGGCCTGATCCAAAGCCCGCTGCAGTCAGCAGGAGGCCTCTCACTGACTGCAAGGAGTTTTGGGTCAAGCCAATAAACAGGAGGAACGCTGTGGAAGTCAGAAGAGTTGCAGTGGTGGCAAATCAGTATGAAAGGAGAACTGGACTCTGAAGGCTCTGGGGGCTTCTCCAAACTGAACATCTGACTCGGGCTGAGGTCCAGCATTGCTGTTGAACAAGCAACCCATCCCCTCGCGCCATCCACATTTCCCCACAACAAGGTTTGTGACCATAACAAACCAGCCAGGAATGCTCTGGGAGGAGGCTCCAGCCAACCGAAATCAGGGAGCAGCTGCAATGCTGCCCCCCATCTCATAGCCCACCATTGCTTCCCCACTCAGCGCCGTCTGCACTGACACTTTGCCACCACTGGCCGAGCAGGGTTCCAGGGCTTGTATTACCCTGCAGGGACAGGACATCACAACCACACCACCCAGGCAGTGATGGAGGACCAGAGACGCTGCTCACCATTACAGCTACGAACTGGGGGCAGTTCCGGCGAGACTCGCACCGCACTGCTGGTTGCTCACACTATAAATGTGAGCTGTGGTGGGGCTGCAGATGGTTCAGCAATGCCAAGTGCAAGTGTCCCGCTTCCAACCTGCTCCTCGCAAAAGGAAGCTCCATTGCAGTATTCCCCTGGAGGCAGATGGGGTTGGGCTGGGGTGGGAGTGTGGAACAGAGGAGGGGAAAGGTCAGGTAAATAATTGGCCAGTCTTGTCCCATTTCCCTCTCTGCCTCCAGTTTAATGAGTGAGAAAGTATGTGCCTGGGGGCCTGTTGCAATGGAGGGAAAAAGAAGTGGCTGGGAGCAGCCCTGGAGACCCAGCAAGTGATTGGATCATCACCCCAACTGCATCCCATTGGCCACATCTTGGCCCCGCAGGAGTTCCTGAGCCCGTTTCTGACACTACCTCAACCCTGAGAGGTCCCACGCAGAGCGCTGGGAACCAGGGGACTCAATAGCAACAGAAAGAATCATCAACTTTACTGAACCCAACCACCAGTGCTCAGGACCAACAGACTCCCACAGACCTGTCCTGCTGGCTTGCGCTGGATCTCCTGTGGCACCTGGGATGGGTTCTTTGGGGACGGCTGCTCCCTGGGCTGTGCCATAGGCCTGGAATCTGTCCAGGGTACTCTTTCCCCCAGGAAATGACTAGCTTGTACTTTTAGAACAAAGAGAAAATAACGTTCTACTTCCATCCCTTAGTCCCCACCATTTCACCACTGGTGCAGCTTCACAGGTAGCAATCCCAGGAGAGCGAGTGGAGTCAGGGCAGGAGTATTTGAATGACGCAGGATTAGGCAACATGAAGTGGGGTTACAATGCTGACCTGGAGCTCTTCCCATAGGCATCACTGGGAAAACGCCCGTAGTGTCAGTGGGAGCTGAGTTAGGCCAATGAGGAGCTCCTGATAATCTCACCCATGGGGAGCAGCTGCCAGCCCAGCACCTTGGCTACTCTATTCCCACCACCTCTGCTGCTGCTGGTAGAATTGCACAGCTGTTAGCCACAGTGGGAAACTCTAGGGAAGAGAGCTTGGCGTGGACAAGGTGCACAGGGCCGCACTCATAAAGGTATTTAGGTGCCTAAAGCTACAGATAGGCAACTAAACAGCGTTATCAATCTGGCCCCTAGAGACCAGTGGAAATCCAGCTTGGGAGGCCAGGTTTGAAGGTGGCATGTGGTCCATCTGGAGAACTCAAGTTCCACAAGACGGTGGTTGTGCTAAGAGAAAGGAATGCCTCATTAGCCAGGGGTGCACGGATCCAACTGGGGAAAAGAGGAGTGGGCAAAGCTTGCATAGCACGCTCCTCCCGTTCTCAGGCCCAGCCATCCACAGCTTCTAGTGCTAAGCAAACAACCTTCCCTGGGACATGTGCTGTGACTGAGAGCTGGGCTGGTGCAGCTCACTGTCTGTCTCACATTAATCACTAATTAAAGGCTTGAACCTTCCCTGCTGTTTGGGTATTAATAAGAATTTAATTGCACAGTTTGGGGCTAATTACATGGTGCCTTGCTTCCTTCCTTAGACAGTACGCCCCATTAAACAATCACATGATAAATTAAACAATTTCATGATCAACTCATTTGCAATAATAGCCTAATTCAACTTAAACCCCCTGCAATGGGGCAACCTTCTGTCCCTCTTTCAAGTGTCTTTGGGACACTTTAGCCTTCCCTGATCTAGCTGGAAGCTCCTTTGCACCAGCGCTCTGCTGCTCCCTGTGCCATGGCAGAGAGAGTAGCCCTGGCAGTCCCAGGGAGACAATCATTAACCTCCTGCTCTCCCCCAGGGGATGCCGTCTCCTTCCAGTACAGACTGGCAACACATAAGCACAAACAAAAAGGGTGGGAAGTGGAGTATGTCTGGTCATGCAGCCGACACTGGGGACAACTGGGCAAGAAGAGAGGCTCCCTTGTTCAGGGGATGATGGAGCCCAGGCTGGTGAGGGATGGGTAGAGAGATCCCTCGCTCAAGGGAGGATGGAGCCCGGGCTGGTGAGGGATGGGTAGAGGGATCCCTCGCTCAGGGAATGATGGAGCCCAGGCTGGTGAGGGATGGGTAGAGAGATCCCTTGCTCAGGGGATAAGGAGCCTAGGCTGGCAAGGGATGGATAGAGGGATACTTCACTCAGGGGAGGATGGAGCCCGGGCTGGCAAGCAGAGGGGAGAGAGCTCCCTGCGTCTGGGAATTCACTGGGAATAATTATTTAACGGAACAGTCTCAGCGAAACCCTAGAACGGCCAGTCTTGCCAAACCCACAATGGATTCGAACTACGCCCCTGCTTTTGCTGGAGGAGTGCCCAGCCGGGATGCTTGCAAGGCACGGTTGCTACTTCTAGCCTCTGGGAGGGGGAATCTAGACCCAAACACCCCGTTCACCTCCCACCCTAAAGAAATACATTGTGCCTTATGAAGAAAAGTCAACAGCCATGGTTGAGAGCACTATGCAGCTTACCATGGTCTCATGCGAGTGCTCTGGCCATTCCCGCAGTCCCGTGCAGGTCTGTATACACTCATGCCAGAAGAACTGACACAAACCTCTCTAAACTCACACAGAACCTCGCTGAGGTTCGGCAAAGCCCAGCTCATTTTTCCCTGCTCTTCCAATTTTGTGCGACTCTGGGAATGACGGGGACCAAGCCCACTGTCAAAATCCCCTGAGGAAAGCAGCTTCTCAGAGATTTTTCAACCCCGTTTGGCAAGAGCAAGAGGTTGGAAAAGCAGCTGAGCTTGTGGACGCTCAGTGCCAACAGTCTGAGGTTCAGCCATCGTTAGCCAGTGCCCAGCTGGCTAGCAACCATCTCCCTCCACTGAGCTATACCTGAGCAGCTCTTGGTGGTGCTACATGCTGCACCATAGTCATTAGCATCTGGCCTATGCCGGTGGCTACTGTCCATTCCAAAACACCATGGCCCCTCCTTCCTGTCAGAAGGGGTGAGGCCGCCTCTGCTCCACAGGTAAACTCAGCCTCCCCTTGCATTCAGTCCTGCTGCTACCTGGATCCCATATCTCCAGTCACATGGACAGGCCCAGCACAGACCTCAAAGGGGCCCTTTTAACTGACCCAAGCTTTTCCCAGAGCATCCCCTCACAGTCGTCAGCAGCAGTCATGACCTAGGCTGGACAGCAGAGAGAGACATGGCACGTAGCATTTAAGGCTGCACATTACAGCTAGAAGCTCTTGCCATTTCTCCCTCATCCTACTCTCCACCCAGGCCTCCAGGGAGCTTGTTCTCTGTGCAACAGCAGCTCTGGAGATGGAGTAGGTAGCAGCCACCTCTGCCTTCTCCCAGATTTCCTGAGACCTCTTGCTACTGCTAACCCTCTGGGAGAGCTGCATACAATACAGGCGGTCCCCTGACTTGGGTCTTCCGCCATTGTCTGGCTGTGCTCCCTTCTCTGGCCAGGTAGGATTTATCTTCCAGGGCAGAGGAGACGAGGCAGCAGCTTCAGGCTACGAGCCAGGCCTTGTTGTGCTACCTCCTTGACATGGCCAGCAACATTCAGCACGGCCTGGGGCTGGAGCGACGGTCTCAGGCTATCTACAATCACTACAAGCACAGCCCTGTGACATAAAACCCCCAATAACACTTTGTTAGAGCATTTGTGCCACAGAGCTACAAGCACTTTACAAAGGAGGGCAGTCTCACGATCCCCACTGTACAGATAAGTAAACTGAGGCATAGAGGGAGGTGCTGCGACTGTGCCCAAAGTCAGTGGCAGAGGTTGGAAGAGAAGCCAGGTCCTATTGACACCCAGTGCAGCATCCTAACCAGACCTGGGGAAGGATGCGCAGACAGGGATCCATCAAGAATTTGGGCGGAGGGCAATTCTCACGCTCTGAGACCTGCAATAACTTATTCTGTAAAGATGTGGAGGGACCAGAGAGTGAGACTGAGGGTTTTCCCCAGCTCTGGGAAGAGCCTGTTTTCACCAGGGAAGTCTGACTCAACTGAAGGAGCCCCAGGCACAAAGCTCCTTTTGGCACACCAGACTAGAGGCAAATCCCCACTATGCTGAACATGTTTCCTTGCCCCACCCGGGGCAAGCATCTTGCATCCTCTGAAAGGAGGCTTGCAAAGGGGCAGAAAGAGTGACTGAGGGGCTCGTTAACCTTCTGAGGCTGTAAGGATATTTTGGCCCAGCCCCAGTCACAGGTCGAGTCCCTCATGCCTCCAGTATGCTCAGTACCTAAATCTCCTAGGGACGAGAGAGACATTCCCAGTCAGAGAGGAACCGACCCGAACCCTTGCTCACCAATGTCATTCCATTGCCTTGCATTCCTGGGGTCCAGGTGGGACAGGAGCCCCAGAACCCTGCAGGAAAGGCAGTTCCTCAGCTGCAGGCTGGCTCAGCCAGAGCTAGGTGAAGAAAGCGCGCTCACACCCAGCTTGCCTGCTATTTGGATAAGCTGCTGACCCAGCTCTCGTAATGCCTGTCTGCTGATGTGCTTGGCTTAATGCTGCTCTCTCGTGGTGGGTCTCCAACAGCTTCACTGCTGTGGTGATGGAGGCAGCTCTGAGCCTCCGCACTGGGAAAATTGCTTCAAAAATTCTAACTGGCTTTAAAGCCAGTTCTTCTGTTCAAAGGGCCTACAGACAACATAGAGCTGGCTCCAGGCAGCCTGGCCTGTTTTTTCTGAAGGAGGACAAAGCCACTGTAAAGGCTCCAGGCCACCTGGAACCAGGTTTACATTATGACTCCAACCAGTTTTAAAACCAGTTTGAATTTCAGAGATAGTTTCCCACCTATAGGTGTCCAGAGATTACAGAAAAAGAAATGGGCACAGGATGGAGCTGAGAGAGGAGATGGCTAAGGCAAAGGGTTGTGACTCCAGGAGTTGTAACTGGTGTTACAAATTCATTAGGCCTTCGGCTTCCCAGCTCAGCCCAGCCAGCTTGGCTCTTCCAGGAGAATTTACCATTTCGCTGGCAAGTGCTGGGATCAAAGCTCCCCTCAGCTATTATTTCCCTCTTGCTCCTCTACAAACGGAACGGATTCCAATCACCGGAGCAAGGTTTCCCTTCTGTACTCCATTCAGAAAAGTGCTCCAGCCGTGGTGGCGACAATGGGAACAAGAGCTCCAGAATTACCAGAGAGTGGATCAATTACTTCCAGTGGCTGCATCCCGCTAATCCCCCCCACGCAGCCCTTGGTGTCTGCAGAAGCCCTAATGACAGGTTTAATTCCAAGAGCAGGAGCCTGAGGAATGCAGCATCTCATACGCACGCGCTAACAATTAAATGTGGGGTGGGCAGGGAAAGTCCAGCAAGAATAATTTGCACTTATTATAACATGATCACTGGAAGGAGCCTGCACACACATTCACACCCCTCTGACTACCCCCCTCGTGGGCTGTTAAAATTAAAACAAAGGCCCCAAGCCTATGAAAATGAAGCCAACGGATCAGAGTCTCTTGAGCCTGGAGACCTGACTGCAATCTTTCAGCCTCCAGGGTTATGGTGGGGCTTCCTTCTCTCTTGGCAATTCTGCCCCATCTGGGATCCACCCAGCTGGGTGGCTGGCAGGCAATGCCCATCAGGAAGTGGGAGGGATCTCTCCCCCCTCCCTGCAGCAGACACACTTTTAATCTGCAAGAGAGTTCTTTGAATCATGCCAAAGCAGAATCCTGGGCCCAGCCCCCATCTCACAGCTTCTCTTTCCAACTCTCACAAGAAACTAACAAACCTTACTGCTGAGCAAGGTCCACATTTGCAGGAAAGAGGAGCGGTGTCTCCGACAGACCCCAGTCGTCAGCAGGTAGGATTGAACCTGGGGCCTCTGGAGCTTAGTGTATGAGCCTCTACTAAGTGAGCTAAAAGCCGTGTGGCTGTTAGCTAAGGCTATAAAGCAGACTCAATCTCTCTGTAAGTGGTCTCGGGACAGAGCACCACACCCAGGAAGTGTGTGGGTTACATCTGCACAAAGGGGCTGGGTGGGGATGCATGTGCTGGAAAGACGCCAGGGTGTTGGGTGGCAGGGGATGGATTGAGCTGGCACGCAGGAGTGGCAGAGATGAACAGGATGGCTCGGGTGGGAGTGGACTGACCTGCTGCCTGGTGGGAGTGGTTCTCTGCAGCTTCCTTAGGCTTTGTCAGAATTTGAGCTTTTGCTTTTATATTTTCAAAATCAATTCTCTAGCCCTGCTCACTGCAAATTAAGAAAACCCTCTGAATGTGAGTCAGCAGACAGCCTGAAACAGCAGTACTGAAAGGGGGTGTGATCTGCCCCCATTCATCTCAAGGGGGCTTGACTCTGAAGCCTAATGAGGGCAAGCTAAATATCAATATTGTTCACTATTTCCCTGTTGATCATTTCAACATAAGCACTCCCCCTTTGGGAGCAGAAGGTGATGATTGGGCAAGGTACCACCATGACTGTTTGTCCCCCAAGGGACCCACTGCTCAGGGCATTGGCAATCAGATATGAAGCCTTCCAGCTGATTCAGACCAATACGGGCAAACATGCTACCAGCGGATGCTGTTTAGTAGCATGAAATAAGCTGGTGGCTTCCATTCCAATATCCTCAGCTCAAAAGCAGGCACCACTGCACCATGGCCCATCCCCCGCTGGTCCTCCCAACAGAAGTCAAGGAGCCTTGGAGAGTGAAATACCCTCTTAACTTCCTTCCAATTAGGAGAGAGGCAAAATGGTGAGTGCCAAGGGAAGGCCTGAATGTGACAGTGTGCTCTCACTTCCTGATGGACTTGCAGCACATCAAAATCATCTGGAGCTATCCCTGGGGCTAATGCTGCAGCATCCTATATGAATGTTCATGTCTCGCCAGGGGGCTGTGTTGTATACTGGGGCAATTTGTGCCCCAGTGGCATGACATGACATCACGAGTTCCCAATCTTTATGCCATGGTTTACATTACCTGTGCTGGGCCACTCTCCCTCCCTGGCACCCCAGCGGCGGCAGCACCAGCACCGCAAACTCTGAGAGGCAATGTGAAACCCCCTGTCCAACAACGGGCAGACCAGTTCGCAGTGCTATTGACCCTGGAGGCCTACACAGCTGCAAAAGGACCTTAATGACTCTGTCGGTACTTGCCTTGTCTAAGCAGCAGTTTTGCAGAAAAGGACCTGGGGATTACAGTGGATGAGAAGCTGGATAAGAGTCAGCAGTGTGCCCTTGTTGCCAACAAGGCTAACGGCATATTGGGCTGCATTAGTAGGAACATTGCCAGCAGATATGGGGAAGTGATTATTCCCCTCTATTCGGCCCTGGTCAGGCCACATCTGGAGTATTGCATCCAGTTTTGGGCCCCCCACTACAGAAAGGAGGTGGACAAATTGGAGAGAGTTCAGTGAAGGGCAATGAAAATGATCAGGGGACTGGGGCACATGACTTACAAGGAGAGGCTGAGGGAACTGGATTTGTTTAGTCTGCAGAAGAGAAGAGTTTGGGGGGATTTGATAGCAGCCTTCAACTACCTGAAGGGGGGTTCCAAAGAGGATGGAGCTTGGCTGTTCTCAGTGGTGGCAGATGACAGAACAAGGAGCAATGGTCTCAAGTTGCATTGGGGGAGGTCTAGGTTGGATATTAGGAAACACTATTTTACTAGGAGGGTGGTGAAGCACTGGAATGGGTTACCTAGGGAGGTGGTGGAATCTCCATCCTTAGAGGTTTTTAAGGCCCAGCTTGACAAAGCCCTGGCTGGGATGATTTAGTTGGTGTTGGTCCTGCTTTGAGCAGGGGGTTGGATTAGATGACCTCCTGAGGTCTCTTCCAACCCTAATCTTCTATGGTTCTATGAAACCACCATTTGCCCTGCAGCATTGCACTGGTACCTTACTATGATACAACCCAGCAATACACGGCATCAGGTGACTCTTTGGTTCCAGGAGCTAACATTGCTAAGCGGGCACCTTACACCAGCGCTTTGTAACACATAGAGGCAGGCAGTTCCAAAAGAAGAACCGACCCAGGCTTCCTCCTGAAACTCAAACCCACGTCTTTTTTGAGGTCCGCAAAAACAACGTTCAATTCACATTTCTTTGTGGGTTTGTTTCCCCCACTGCATTCCTATGATTCAGCTGGGACTGGAAACACCCAAATCATCAAAATAAAAATCCATCTGTGAGCCGAGACCAGGTTGTTTTGGGAATCTAATGGGATCTCCTCTTTGCCAGGACTTAACTCACAGAACTTCAGCAAAGTTAGTGGAGCCCAAAGAATCCCTCAGTGCTTTCCCCATTTTCTGCTTCTCCATTGTGGGCCAAATGAAGTTTTAGTCTCACTCCGGCACCTCCCATGAAGTCACAGCCTGAGATGCAGGCCTGAGGGGAGGTGTTTGTGGGGGTGTCCAGCTCTCAGGGTTGCCTCCAGAATTTCAGGACTTTTGAGTGTGGAGGCCACAGGAGACATGGCTACAGTACTGCTGCCATGCAAGTGACACTACAGAAGGAGGAAAGAACCTGTCCAGGCAGCCACAAAGACAGTTTCTGAGCGCCACTTATGCCTGGCTTGACTTAGTCAGAAATGTGTAATTGTCCCCATTACAAATCATTTCATGTCATCTTTCTCCCACGTGGTGTCAGCCAAGGAGAACATCATGGGCATTCCAGTCTCCCACCGAAGGCAAGTTCTGAGCTAACCCAGGGCTGGATCTGGACCTTTGGCAATGACAGCAAGCTGAGACAAGCGGTGACAGCCCCAATGGGAACATTAAGAAAAATGTATTTGTAAACTCCACTGGCTTGTCCGCTGTGTCCGGAGCAGGTCTTGGAATAAGGCACTCTGCAGATCACCCCTGGTCCTGCCTGCCTGGCTCAGGGCTGGAGTCCAGCTGCCGAGACTCACGCCCTCCATGTTGGCTTATTCCAACCTTCCATCATGACGGCACCTTCCATTTAGGCCACCTTTGCCCAGCTACCGAGGCTCAGGCTGGGCCTAGCCCCACGCCACGGTGGGGCCAGCTTAGCCTCCAGAGGTGCAGGGCCCCTAGAACAGGGCTGTAGGGGGATTCGCAGGGGTGGCAGCAAGGGAATGCCAAGGCTGTGCAAAACAAATGGCCAGGTGGGCCCTCTCCCTTTAATTGGTGCTAATTGCTGCGTTTGTTCGGGCTGGCTGGCAAGATGTCATTGTTGAAAGACACAGAGGGGAAGGCTTGAGGAGCTAATCCGGCTTTCAGCCGCTAAGCCCTTTGGAGGCGTGTGATGGAGGAGCTCTTTCAGGGCCCTTCACAGAGGGCACAAAGCCTGAGAGGGGAAAGGGAAGCAGAGGGGATGGAATCGACAGGAAAAACTTTCACACGGCAGCTCTGCTAAGCCGCCTTTGTGTGTGTGGCGGGCTTGTCAGGGACATCTTAAAGGGCCAGCGCTTCTCTCCCTCCTCCTCCTGGCTTTTCTTTTCTCTATCTTTTCAGTTCCATCTGCCAAAGGACTGACCACCCAATGGGGTGGTGGGAAAGAAGGAGCAATCTCCTCGGATATTTCTGGAAGGGATGGCGAACATTACCTGCCTGTGAGGGACCTCTTCAGCCTCCTCTCTCCTGGGGAGGTCAGGGGATACTCTGCTGTCTCAAGCATGGACATGGATGGTCAAGGACCAGCCAAGCAGTTCAGTGATGCAATCAGAACCCAGAGGTGAAGATGGGGTGGAGTGGGGGGTGAACCTCACGAGGTTCAGAGGTTGGGTTTGGAAAACATCCTCAAAACCCAGACCCTCATCTGAATCCCTCAGCCCCCGAGTCTCCTCTAGCTTAACAATCCACTTTACACTGGCTCCAGTGGAGTTACTCTTGACATATACTAGATAGAATAGATTGCTACAGCCAGGGTGACTAGCAGAAGCTATTCTTAAGCTTGCCCAGTTATTCCCATTTTATTATTCTTTTTTCAGTTCATGATTTTCCTAAAGATTCACCGTTCAGTCCCGAATTTACCAGATTTGGCTTCGTTTGCTTGCTTGTTTGAGCAAAACTGAATCAACCAGTTTTGAGACTGAGGGGTGGGGGGGAACACACTAGCCTATACATTTTCAAAACAGCAACTAACTGTTCTTGGGAGCCCAGCTTTAGACACTGACCCACAAGCCATTATAAAAGTACTCTTGCAATATTGTTTTGAACAGGAAGTTGGGCTCTGGCACATATAAACAATATATTAAATATAAAAAAACCTAACAAGCTTCTCCAATGTCCTCTAGACACATTCATTAGCCTCCCAAGTGGCTGCATAATCATATGGTTTTCTCCTCCTCCTTTCCCTCTGGTTCCCCTATGAGACTCAGACTTCAATTCTGATTTCACTTATGCCAGAGTTACACTGAAGTAATCCAATTTGTTACACTGGAATAACTCCTCATTTACACCCAGTGTAAGCGAGAGCAGCATCAGGCCCTGATCAATTTTTAATTGTGTTGTAAAGTGCTGTGCTTGACATTTATGGCATCATTCGAGTAATAAATCGTAACAATAACTTTCCAGGGTACTTTGGTGCTTTTGCATCTGGCTGATTCATGGAAGATGCAAAGACACCTACAAGAATGAAGCATAATAAAGGAGGAGGAAATGAGTTACTTGAGCTTTTCCAAACCTCTAAAAAGGTTGAGGTTTGTTATGAATTTTAGGTGCGGCTCTAATAGGTGTGATGGCGGAGGGGATTTTTAATCTATCCAGCCCAAAGCAGCTGCTCCCTAGGAGAACCCAAGCACTGTGCTCAGTAAGGAAGTAATTGCTCTGAAAAGCAGAACACTGGGCCAAAGTTATCCCTGGTGTAACTCCACTGACCACTCTGGAGAGGCACTGTTGATGAGTGTGAGATAGGGGGGTTGCTACACTGCAATCATATGTGTGACTGCAGCACATGCAAACATACCTGAGCTGGCTTTGATCTAGCTGGCTCAAATAACCATAGCAGTGAAGCCCTGGGCAATAAAGCAGCAGCTTGACTACATACCCAGGGTCCCAGCCGGCCTTGTGCAGCCCTCGCTGTCTCAGCTTCCCTACTATTAGTACCCACACTAGCTAGATCAATGCTAGCTCAGGTCTGTCCGTATGTGCTGCAGTGTAGACATACCCATAGACAGACAGAAAATACTGAGCCACATTCATCCCTGGCATTGCTCCATTGATCATTCTGGAGATACCATGTTGATAAGTGTGATATAGACAGACAGAATGCTGTCTGAGTGCATCTGCCCCTGCTTCTCTGCACACGCTCCCAGATCTGATTGTGGTGGGCGAGGAAGAGGAGCAATCTCTTACCTAGACACTCGTTGGCCTCCCTGGCGTTGGCCCTCTGCCACGGGCGGTCATAATGGAAGGGTTTGCAGCGGTCGCATTCGGGGCCCTCAGTGTTGTGCTTGCAGTCACACACAAGCTTGCCCTCCTTGTCCTTCACGCAGCGGGAGGCGTGCCCATTGCACTTGCACCGCCCCCCGACCTGGAACTCACCCACGGCATAATAGTATGAAAACGAGCTGGTCCCGCCATCGTCCTCTTCATTGTCCCGGCCCCCCAGCTCCCGGAACAAATGGGGGCGGCTGAAAATGACCCGGATGTCCGTAGCTGTCACCCAGTCCTGGAGCACTGGGCTGTTGTCAAAGTCTTGGGCGGACGGCCGTCCGTCCAGCGTGCTGAAGGCAATGAGGCCCCCAGTGAGCGGGTACAGATCTGTGTGGCCATCAGTGCACAGCGCCTCCTGCTCATTTTGCTTGGTGACGGTGGCTTTGTTGGGCTTGCCGTAGATCTTCCGGCACTGGGAGGAGTAGTACTGGTAAGGCACCCAGGTCTTGCCATAATCCATAGATTTTAAAATGGCTGCTGACTCAGGCCGGGCCGAGCAGAACTGCAGGCTGACATAAATCACCTCAAACTTCTTGGCCAGGGAGAGGGTGAGCGTGACATTCTGAGGGGAAAGGTGCAGGCTCTCAGAGCGCCAGCACGTCATGTTGGACGCAGTGTTGAGATCCGTGAGGTAAGATACCGGGTGGGCTTTGCGGGGGTCTGAGGCATCGCAGTGGCGAGTGGGAGGCTTCCCACACGTGCTGGAGGCCTGCACTTCCTTCCCAAAGGCAGCATTGACAAACTCGGGGATGCAGCGCCGGGGGGCGCTGTTCTCATCGTAGCAAGGGTCGGATGCAGTTTGCTGCACCACAAAGGGGTTGATTGTCTGGGACAGGCCGAACACACAGGCGGTAAGCAGCAGCCGTAAGAGGTACAAGAGATCCATCCTCGCCGGACAAGCTCTCTCCAAGACACACAAGCCAAATCCTCCCTAAACATAAAGCAAAGGAGCAGTGAATCACACATTCCAACCCCCAAGGTCTGAGCTCCCTTTTGGCAGGTAGAAATGCAGAGGCCAAACCAGTGTTTGGAGGCTGGCTGGGGGTTATGCTTGTGTCAGATGGCAGAGAACAGCCAGAGCTGATTGATTGGCTATTGCCAGTGCTGGCGAGCATGCAGAGGTCTGAGTCTGATGACATCTCTCCTCTGGGTGCCTTTCTCCCAGATTTGTAACCACGGAAAGCAGCTAGATCTCGTTTAGATGGCGGGGGGGCAGGGTTCTCAGTAACACTTCATTTATGATTATCTCCCTGCTCCATAAAATAGCTTGACAGACAGCTGGACAGATAGCATATGGGCCTGTGGGTTAAGGGAGGAAGGGTAGCCTTATAGTGCAGACAATGGGCTGGGAGTCAGACAGCTCTGGTTCTTTTCCTGGCTCTGTTACAAACTAGCTCTGTGACCTCGGCCAAGTCACATAACCTCTCTGTCCCTAGGCTCCCATTAGTAAAACGGAAGTGAGAATATTCCCCTCTTTTCCGGTGGCACAGTGAGACTGGTGTTTCTAAGGCACTTGGAGAGCCTCCTCTAGAAGGTGCAAAAAAATTGCAAAGTATCATTAAGAGAAGAAGACAGTGAGTAACTGCCAGCGCTACCCAATATATTAACTTTGGCGACACTTGTGCACTTTGTCATACCAGTAAAGTCATTAACACTGAAGATAATCACACATTCAGAGCTGCTAAAGTTAGGATCACAGGCCCAGGTCTTCAAAGATCAATGGGAGTTAGGTGCTTAAACACTTTTGAGACTCTTGGCCATAGTGCTCTAGGAAGGGGCTCTCACTAACTGGGGACTGGGCACCTGGAAACCTGGATTCTATTCCCAACTCTGCCACTGACTTGCTGTCAGACCTTGGCCAATCACTTACCCCTCTCCTGGCCTCAGTTTCTCCATCTGTAAAATGGGGATAAGGATACTGCCTTCCTTTAAGGCACTTTGAGAGCTATGTGTGAAAAGCTGTGCATAAGAGCTAAGCCTGATCATTATTAATCACTCTGTTGTTACCTTCACCACTTTAGTGTCTGAGCACCTGCAATGTACGCTAAGCGCCTCTGACATCACGCAGGGATTCTGTCATTCTGTGTTTTGGCCACACTTGTACAGCCAGCCAACAAAACCAGTTTGAATTGCACTGAGAGTCAGTGAAAGCCTAAGAATTCCCAGTGAGGAAGCAGCTCATGCTACACTGGAGTGTCCAGATTTCGGTGGGGTGCATCAGCCCAGGTTGCTTTCCTGACCCCAATTCAATGTTCCCCTAGCATTTTCTCACTGTCCATTCACACTGCTCTGCTCCCTTTCCCTCCTGCGCCAGTGTCAATCTTTCAATTACTCCAGAACCTCTGATGTCCTTAAAAAGAAGAACAGGAGTACTTGTGGCACCTTAGAGACTAACAAATTTATTAGAGCATAAGCTTTCGTGGACTACAGCCCACTTCTTCGGATGCATATATCTGATGTCCTTCTCTCTCTTCCCGCTCCCCTCCCCATGTGCTCCTGCCTGAGGCAGGGTGAGAATGCAGGGATTTAATTAGCTCCCAATGCCCCCGGGAGGGGAGCCAGCCAGCTTCCAAACTCTGTGTCCCACATCAAAGTCAGAGGGGGAGGTGTGAACACACCAGCGCTAAGCAGAGCTTACTGGGCAGCCATTCTCTGAGAGAACAAGGCCTGTCCCACCCAGTGCAAAGCCAGGGCCAGAGTTTATTCTCTGAATGGGAGGTTAATCAAGCAATTTCCTTCCCTCTTCCCTCATCCTGCCTTTGGCTTCTCCTGATAGTCACCCATCCTCAGGGGGGTCTTCAGGAGAAACCTTTGTGAATATAGTGGAATGTCAATTAGGGGGTGATATTGTGTGGCATTTTTATACCTACATGCAGTTAGTCCAGAAAAGAGTGGGTTTGCTGGGTTAGCTTATTTCACTGGGGACCTAGTAGAAGCTGTGCTGGCAAAAGCACAATTGTGCCAGTAGAAGTTACACCTCCATTAGGAGAGTTTGCTGGTGTAGCTACCCTGGCAAACTTTTTCTATCTGGCTTTGGTTCTTCTGTGCCCTCCATATCTATCTACTGGTATTTATCTGGCCCCATCACTGCAGTGATCTGAGTGCCTCAGCATCATAATGTATTTCTCCTCACAACCCCCCGATGAGGTAGGGACTATAGATGAGGCCTGAGTGAAGCAGCGATTGTGGGGAGCACAGAGGGGGGAGAACCCACTACAGCAGGGGCAGCCCAGTTTCTGATGCACTGACTCCTCACACCACGTGACACTAGTGCCAGGATCCCTTTCTCTATCACAGTCAAGCTGTGTGCAGCCACACGCTGGGCTTGTTTTTAGTGTGGCAGGTTGACTCTAGGCTTGGAAACGTCAACTAAAATCTCCCATTGGTGCTAACCCTGGGGCAGTTCCATGCTAGCAATGGTGGGAGCCCTACTGGAGACAGGGCTGCAAGCCTCTGTCTGTGTTTTAAGCCCTATGGATATACCTACACTGCAAAGAAAAATGCCCAGTGCCAAGTCTCAGAGCCTGGATCAATTGACTTGGGCTTGCGGGCTCAGGCTGTGGGGTTAAAAATAGCTGTGCAGATATTCCGCTTTTGAGGGCGCATGAAGCGGAGGAAAATATCAGTGAACGTGGTGGGGTGGGGGACAGAAGAGTCATGCAAATTGTGACATGCATGAACGTGCTTGACATGTAGCAACTGTTGTGTGTGAGTCTGCCCGTGAGCATGTAGAAAATTAAATCCCATGCTTGGGTGAGCAGGATAGTGAAAATGTCTTATGTGATGTCACAGAAATGACACGCATGCCTGTCTAGCTCTCACCTTTGCCATCAGTGGCCAAGCTGAACCGGGGAAGCAATGGTGGGAAATTTAAGCAGAAACTTTCTATTGTACAGGAGGCCTGTGAAAGAGAAACTTTAAACGCATATAAAGGGTGATCTTGCCCACTCTAAGATCTATTTCTACAGGAAACTATTGATGGCTAGATTGGCCGGCAGTTCAGGACAGGTGATTCGGTTTATTTTACATTTCAGACAAGTTGGAATGACCAGTACCATGGAGTTGTGCATGTAGCTAATCTATGTAACCACTGGATCTTACCTTCTTCATCCTCAATCTCCCTCCCCACTCCCCAGCTTTTGTTTAGCATGTTCATCTTGTTTCACTCTAGGTTTAATTTCTTCCATGCAGGAGCCATGTCTGTCTGTGTACAAACATACAGCATCTAGCGCTATGGGACCCTGAGCCTGATGGAGGCTTTTGGGAGCTTCCTCAATACAGGCAATATATAATAGTGATAACAGTGACCTGACAAAACAGTGCAACAGGGCATGAAAAATAGGGCTGTGGTTCAGTGATACTTCATAGACTTTATGCTCAGTGCATATTAACCAATGCCCTATCATTCCTGCTACTGCGGCTGCCTAGGAGCCCCACTGCATTTCCTGTTACGTCAAGGTCCCTGGGGCTGCTGTCCAGAACCAACAGAACATTTTCTGTATCAGAGGGGTAGCCGTGTTAGTCTAAATCTGTAAAAAGCAACAGAGGGTCCTGTGGCACCTTTGAGACTAACAGAAGTATAGGGAGCATAAGCTTTCGTGGGTAAGAACCTCACTTCTTCAGATGCAAGTAATGGAAATCTCCAGAGGCAGGTATAAATCAGTGTGGAGATAACGAGGTTAGTTCAATCAGGGAGGGTGAGGTGCTCTGCTAGCAGTTGAGGTGTAAACACCTCCCTTGGTGCAGAGCACCTCCCCCTCCCTGATTGAACTAACCTCGTTATCTCCACACTGATTTATACCTGCCTCTGGAGATTTCCATTACTTGCATCTGAAGAAGTGAGGTTCTTACCCACGAAAGCTTATGCTCCCTATACTTCTGTTAGTCTCAAAGGTGCCACAGGACCCCCAGAACATTTTCTGTTACTCTGAGGTTCCTGGACAGGGTCAGAGGTGGCAGATGAAGCTCGGAGGGGAGACTGGATGAAAAAAAAGCCAACAAAAGTGTCTGCCAAGTTGTAAAGGACAAAAAATCCATTGGAATCAAATGTTCAAGCTTCTAAAAGAAGAGTATGAACAACGGGCCAAATTCTACTCTTGGTTATACCAGTGCAGATTTACAGTAACTCCACTAGCTTAATGGAGTTATTCTGGATTTACATCCATACAGCTGAGATCAGCATCTGGTATAAGTAGAAATGAAATGGGAGAGAGAGAAATCTCAGTCCTCGGAGATGGATTCTTCCACCCCACATCCTAATAACCATGTAACAAGACATCTTGACTTTGTATCATTCCACTAGGAAATTGCAACATCCCCCTGTTATGGCTTGAAGATGTGCTGATGTGCTATTGGCTTTGAAGATGCAGCAAGAGGCGATTAAACTCTCAATGGCCCTGTCAAAACTGGGACTGTCTTAAGAAATAGCAGGACAAGCAACCATGCCACATCCTCAGCTCTGGAAAGACGGCCCTGCCCTGGGGAGCTGATGTTTGCTTCTGCCAAACTTGGGCATTTTCCTCTTAAAAGGAGTTTTAGGAAAACAGAGATGCCAGCTGTAATAAATGAGACAGGGGATAACTCCCTTTTGTGGACACCCAGCCAGCCAGTTGGCTATGGAATCCCTCTTGGTGGTTGTTCTCTGCTTGCTTTACCTGTAAAGGGTTAACAAAGTCAAACAGCTTGAGGGTACCCCACAGGAAGGAATTCCCAAGTGTGCCTTTCTGGTTTCAATGGGGTTTTTTGCATTTGGGTGGTGGCAGCATCTACCCATCCGAGGTCAGAAAGAAACTGTAACCTTGGGAGTTTAATACAAGCCTGGAGTGGCCAGTATTAATTTTTAGAATCCTTGCGGGCCCTCACCTTCTGCACTCAAAGTGCCAGAGTGGGGAATCAGTGCTGCTCCCACCCTGCAACTCAGGTCAGAGTATTTATTCAGAACAGCAGGAACTGCTACTTTGCAGAATTTTTCTTTCTGCAGATACACCAAGCACAAGCCAGGACAGTCTTCCCAGCAGGCACTTGGCTGGATGCACCCTCCATTGACTAGTCCTGGAGCATGCATGTAGGGGAAGCTAAATCACTTTCTTCCCCATATTTTGTGTTTTTTTGTAGTTTTTAAATATTCTCATTTTATTAGTGATGCAGAAAAGATTTCCCCATATCCTTCCCCAACCCCTGTGTAAACCACTGCACAGCCGGCCCAGGCTTGTCACTTCCTTCTGAAGAATCAAGTATTGGAGGCATTATACTCGACGCTCAAACTCTGATCCAATATGGCAAACCCTACATTGCTAAGGCTCAGACTTCACCCCCTTTCACCTTCTCCTGTACACCACTCCTGACCATACAGCTACTCACTCCCGCTGAAGAAGGGAGCGAGGCTGAGGACCAAGTTAACATGATCTAGGAGTTTTGCTTTAAAGAATGGAGCTGGCCCTTTGGAAGGAAGCTCATTCTTTTCCTAATGCCAAAACCACTAACGGGTTGGGAAGCTCCTCCCTTCCCTGGCCAAGACACAGCCATGCATCTGACTACTTTGGAACAGCAGAGCTGGCACCAGACTCCTCACAACTCCAGCCAACAGGAGGAGAGGGGCAGGGAAAGGGGGTTCCCGCACGTCACTGGGGATCCCCTCAGACTGATCCCTGGACTTGCCACCTATTTGGTATCTATTTTCAGCAGGAATCCATGTCAGAAGAGAAGGGGCAATTTGCTATGTAAACACCGGGGCCTTCCCATACAATAAGACTCGGCACTTCTATGGGACCTTCCCTGTGAGGATCTCAAAGCACTTCAAACATTACTGAATGCAGCCTGAGACAGCTAAGTGTTGTTACCCCTGATCTACAAGTGTGGAAACTGAGGCACTGAGCGATCAAGAATCTGATCGGTCTCTTCTTGGCATGCAACTCTGCACCCAAACTAACCGAGGAATACCAGTGCCAGTGTGCGTAGGACAAATAGATGCCTAATTGCTTGAATCTGTGCATTCAAAAGAGACTATTTTAAAACAATGACCGAAGTGCTATTATGCCAGTACCGATGTGCCTGAGGTTACCCACAAAATCTGGAGCAGGGCCCGAGCTAGAGGCCAGATCTCCTGACTCCCAACCTGTTCCTTTACCACAACTGTCCTCCTTCAATAGCCCCCTGGGGGAATGAGAGGGGATCTGTCTCCATAATATCCAGCCACAGAGGGATGGAGAGACCTGCCTCCATATCCCAGGCTTGGTGGGGAAAATTTCCTCCCCTGATATCCCATCATGGGAGAGAGAACCAGCTTCTCCTCTACCTAGCTAGAGTACACAGATGGCCCCCTAGTATCAGAGCACCGCACAATCGGTAGTGTATTTATCCTCACAGCACCCCTGGCAGGTAGGACACGGCTATTATCCCCATTGGGAAGCTGAGGCACAAAGCAGATAAGGGACTTGCCCAGGGTCACACAGGCAGCCTGTAGCAGAGCAAGAAATTGAACCCAGGTCTCTTATGCCCGAGGCTAGCGCCCTAGCCACTGAACCCATCTTGGGGAGGGCAGAGAGGGGCTCATGGGTATGTGCCACAAATCCCATCCCCAATCTGATGGCAGGGAAAGGCAGAGGCCTCTTTTCATCCTTGCTTTGATTTGGAGGCAGGGATGTGGATGGGGGGAGGCCAATAAACCAGGAAGTTTCTGTCTAGTGTCATTCCCCCTCCTCCAACTTCACATGTCAGGGAAGACAGCAATAGGCTTCTGCAGATGATATAATCAACCCATTTCACAACACAGAGCAGACCAGTCATGGCACCACTAGGCATGGAAAGGCTTCTACATGTGAAGGCCAGAGGGACCATTTATGTAGGGTTACCATATTTTGTGCCTCCCAAAGGAGGACACTCCACGGGGCTCCGGCCCCGCCCCCAGCCCCGCCCTCTCCCCAACTCCGCCCCCTCCCCAAAGTCTCCGCCCCCTCCCCTGCTTCCCACGAACATTTGAGTCGCGGGAAGCCTAAAGCAGGTAAGGGGGAGTGTGGGGGGAGGAGGCGCGGCCCAGGCTGGCCCCAGCCCTGGGGTGCCGGCCCAGGGCCCGTCCCCCGGCCGACCACCCCCGGCCTGGCACCGCCGGTCCCCAGCCCGGCCCCCAGCACCGCCGGCCCGTCCCCCGAGCCCCCGGCCCGGCCTGGAACCGCCAGCCCAGCCCCCGAGCCGCCGGTGCCGGCCCGGCCTCCGAGTCCCCGGCCCGGCCCGGCTTCCGGCGCCCCCGAGCCCCCAGCCCCACCGGCCCGGCCCCGGCGGAGCCCCCAAGCCCCCGGCCGAGCCCCCAAGTCCCCAGCCCGGCCCGGCACCGCCGGCCCGGCCCCCGAGTCCCCGGCCCAGCTTCCGGCGCCCCTGAGCCCCCGGCCCCGCCGGCCCGGCCCCGGCGGAGCCCCCGAGCCCCCAGCCGAGCCCCCGAGCCCCCGGCCTGGCCCCGGAGCCCCCGGCCAGGCACCGCACCGCTGGCCCGGCCCCGGAGCCCCCGGCCCGTCCCGGCCCCGCTCCGCCGTCCCGTCCCGGCCCCCAAGCCCCCGGCCCGTCCCGGCCCCCAAGCCCCCGGCCCGACCCCCGAACCCCCGATTTTCCCGGACATGTCTGGCTTTTGGGGATTTCCCCCCGGACGGGGATTTGGAGCCCAAAAAGCCGGACATGTCCGGGAAAATCCGGACGTATGGTAACCCTAATTTATGGTCATCTAGTCTGACCTCCTTCAGAACACAGATTTGTTGACTCCAGCACTACATGGCATTGTGAGAAAACTGATCAAACTCTGACTAAGCTAAAGGGCTCTGAGACCAAATTCCTTTGGAAATCTTTCTTGCATCATTAACAAACAATCCATAACTCAACAGCGTCCATCCAACAGCACATCTTCACTACAGAGCAAAAGAAGGCGAGGACATAACATTTGGGCATAAGCCAAGCAGCAATGATGGATGGATAATGGGGGAGACGACCGGAGCCCTTGTCTATTCATTGCCAGATTTTTTAACATTTGCTCTTTGGTTATTTTGTTTTTTATCTGTAACGTTTTTGTAGAGCAAGTGTCATTTTGGGGACAGTGGCAGCTGGACTCCCCTGGAAAACACTTCCAACCTTAACTCTTTCTAAATGAAGGTTTTGTTTGAATGTATGACTTTCTTTCCTCTGCAAATGCATTGCTTCGTTACCGCCCCAATGCAATGCTGGAGATCTTTAACATGTCAGCAAAATGCTGTGTATAATTGGAGGCAGGGAGGGGTAACACCCAAAACCCCCAAACATTACCAGCCTGCTAAATCTCCTAGTGTCAGGCACCCTGAACCAAGATGCCTGTCTCACTGTGTCCTTCTGTGTCCCGCCCGCACAATGCACTAGTGTAACTACCCTGGTGTAAACCCCTAATGCAGACAACTGCTCCACCACTACAAAATAAAGCTTGCAGCAGTGTAATTTCTCCTGGTAAATTGCTTACTAGCAGTAGATTAGGTGATTGCTTCAGTGCAATAAGGCTGATGTAGTTATAACACCATTGCAAATTTTCCTCATGCAGACAAGACCCAGCCTCTCTAACTCCTTCTCTCCTAATTCACTGGGCCCCTTGTCAGGTTCTCCCTGGTGCTGCTGCGCTAACTGAAATGTGCAGATGGTCACTGGCTTCCCTGTCAAGAGCATTAGTTTAGCCTGTCTGGTGGCTTCCTTCCCTTTACAGGCACAGTCCAGACTTGCAGCGCTGCTGGGATCAAACAGCAAAAACACAGTGGAAGAGAAAGAACAGGATAATGCTGACTGTAGGAAATACTCCTGGCAGGGCCAGCAGACACAGCAAAGCAGCTAGCTGGTCTGCGACTGAACCCTTGATTTATAGCAGGGCGGCTGCTTCGCCTAACACCTCCCAAGGGACAATGGCTGATCTGAGCGAGAGATGCATTATTGTGAGTGTGTGCAATCCACACCTGCTCAGCAGCCTTCCCCCCCCCCCCCACACACACACACACCTCTAGTCAACACAATCAGTTTCCCCCACCCGAGGCCAAGCACTCATTTCCCCAGCCTACAAACTCCCTTTAATCGCCCCCACTTAATAAGTCTTAAACACCCTGCTGAGTATTGTGGCCAGCACACACTGGATCGTCTGGCACCTTGGGCAGGGACTTCAATCCCCTTGGGGCTAATCCAGCAGCAGCCCAGACTCAGTACTCCCCAGTCCAATGCCAGCATCCGCTATTTCAGAGCTCAGCTCAGGCCCAGACAGAATGAGGAGAGGAAAGCTGCAGGGAGGGGGAGAGAGAGAGAGAGAGAGAGAGAGGCCCACTGATCTCCCATCCCAAGCTCTGCCAGGAGGGGCAGGATGCTGCAGCTGCTCCTCTTCTGTCCAGTGTGCACTGGGAACTGTCCAGCAAAAGAGCACATGAGATCAGTGCTGAATCCTGATTTGAGGACACTGGAAAACACCACCAGCTGCTCTTCCTCTCCCTCCAAGCTGCTAGGAGAGCTAGATCCTCTTGGCAGAGGACAATGCACGGAGGACAGCCCAGCTCACTCCATCTCCTACCCAGCAGCAGAGAACCCCAGTGGTAACTCAGTGCTGGCCTGGCGGAGGGCAGTGCAAAGAGGGCTCTTGGTGTTTACAGACTCCTTGCTCTCCGTGCAATGGGCTATCATTCATTTCTTCCCTTCCTACAAACTAACAAGGCTAATGCCATTGCACACGTTGCTCATCTGTGTGCGTATGCCACTGCGTCTGGTCTGCCTGCAGGGCGAGTTACACCACACCAGCTGTCCTGGGGACGGGGGAGCTCTCTGGGGAAAGGAGCCATAGCACAGGAAGGAAGCTCCTGTTTCTTCTATACCTTTCATTGCCTCTGAGCTCTTATGTCCTGCCCTGCTCTGATTTTGGACACTCCCTGGCCCTGATTCCAGGTTCAGTTCAACCTATTCCCAGACTAAGGGGAACCTACTTAAAAAATAACAAAGAACCAATGAAGCTGTAGCTTTCCAAATGTGCCTGGCCCTGTCTCATGGAGAGACTCCCTTTCCAGCACACCCAGTTGTCCCAAAGATAGAGAACCCACCCTGTTATCCTATGGAGACTCCAGAATATATACATTTAGCCCATCCTGTTTTTCTGTGCAGAGAGACCCTAACACACACTGCTTCCCCCATTATGCCATGGGGAGAGAGCCAAACCCAGATACATAGCGCACCCTGTTATCCTATGTGCAGAGAGTCCAAACAACACACCCAGCTCCCGTTTTCTCAGTGGAGAGAGACTACCACACATGACTCGTCTGTTTATGACACACCAGCATTCCTCCACTACACCACCAAAAGACCCCAATGCAGAGAGGTCACCCTACAAGGCCTTGGAGAGCCTCCCTACATCTCACCCTATTATGCTTCAGTTATTTATTACATTCGGAATAGCTTCTAATGGCAAATTCCTGTACAGGATTCATTTGTTCCCAGATGAGATTATCAAAATTTAAATTTAATTCTCCCAAATGTATCTTGCATGAGCACACGTGAACATGAGCAGCCAGGAGGAGACTGCTTTAAATCAATGAGTGAATGGAGAGGAAGGACAGTCTTGTGTGTAAGGCACTGGCTGGCAACTCAAGAACTGTGGCTTCAAATCCCTGTGCGACTTTGAGCAAGTTACTTAACCTCTCAGTACTTCAGCTCCCACTCTGTAAAATAGAGATGACAATCATTCCTTTCTCCTAGCAGGAGCTGTCTTGTCTTTTTAGACCAGGGATCGGCAACCTTTCAGAAGTGGTGTGCCGAGTCTTCATTTATTCACTCTAATTTAAGGTTTCATATGCCAGTAATACATTTTAACATTTTTAGAAGGTCTCTTTCTATAAGTCTATAATATATAAGTAAACTATTGTTGTATGTAAGGTAAATAAGTTTTTTAAAATGTTTAAGAAGCTTTATTTAAAATTAAATTAAAATGCAGAGCCCCCCGGACCGGTAGCCAGGTAGCCAGGACCCGGGCAGTGTGAGTGCCACTGAAAATGAGCTTGCGTGCCACCTTCGGCACGCATGCCATAGGTTGCCTACCCCTGCTTTAGATGTAAGCTTTTGGGGACAGGGCTGTCTCTTGCTCTTTGTTTGCACAGTATCTATCACTATGAGGCCCCAATCTCAGTAAGGACCTACCATAATAATACTTAAAAAAAAACAAACTTGCTAATATTTGCAAGCCAGAACCCACCAGCAAACACATTAGTGTGCATTCTACTGCAAAGACACCTTCATGATTCCACAACTGCATCACCTGCTGGCAGAGTGGATTGATTTAAATCAAGGCAATTTAAGTCAGCCATTTAAATCACCAAGTGGAAAGCCTCCATTTAAATCATTAATCAACTTTTATATTTGTGCTTCAAGTAATTTTCTAAAGAAAGGTACTTTCTCATTGGTTGATATAACCATTAAACTATGTTGATTTACAGCTAAATAGAGCCTTTACATGAGATTTTGTACATCTTTTTGCAACCTATGAGGGTACACAATAACTATATGCATTTAAGCAATTATGTAGTGTAATATTTTCGGATTCTTATTAATTGTACATTGTTAGTGTGTTAGAAAATGGTGAATGATGTATTGCTTATTTACTGGCTAGTTAACTTTTTGCTCAAGATTAGTGTCAGTCTGCATTAGGATAGTAATTGGAATTTAATTAAACACACAAAACAGCATATCAGCTGTAGATGTGTTACACAAAACAAGCCCTTAATACATTACATGATCTATTGTGCTGTGTTTATAAAGCTTGACCTCAAAAGTTAGAATCAGGGGGGACAATCTCTCTTTATAATGAAAAGCAGCCTTTAATGCAAAGTTTTTGATAGTGGTTCATGGATTCAGCATAGTTATTTTAATGTTTTAAGGGATTTTAAAATGTGTGGGTCTTAACATATTTTGTATTAAATTCAGTTTTAATTTTAATCAGGTTTATTTTTTAAAGGAAAAATATTATAATTTAAATAACAAAATAAAAAAAATCCAATTGAAATTAAAAAATATTTTTTAAATCAGATTTAAAAAAAAAAATCTGTTTTTCAACCCCC
This sequence comes from Malaclemys terrapin pileata, assembly GCF_027887155.1. NCBI lineage: Eukaryota > Metazoa > Chordata > Testudines > Emydidae > Malaclemys > Malaclemys terrapin. The sequence continues at coordinate 50,042,064 of NC_071514.1, forward strand.
CGCCTGCTGGTACACAATACCAGTGCAAAACCAGACCTCTGCTCTCCAGCCCATAGGTGCAAACAGCATAATCCCTCAGCCACGTATCTATGGCTCTGCATCGCAATGAAGATGGGGTCCACATGTTCACAAAGCAGCCTAATGTGGCGATATAATCCAGGAGTGTGACCCACTTGGAAAAATCTCTGCCAAGGAGAAAGAGAGGCAAGAAGGAGGAATCCATAGTGAACAGTCAAAACCCTGATCTGCTGCTGAGATGATGCTGCATCTGGGAGGAGCTGAGCACCCTCAGCTCCCATTGACTCTGATGGGAACTGCCCCTGCTTACACCAGGATAAACTCAGCCTATGGAGAGTAAAATCAGAGGCCTGTTAAACCCCATGTCTATGATAAAAACGTATCCCCCAATTCTGCTAGCATTTACACCAGTGTAAATCAACCTCTGCTCTACTGAAGTCATCCTGCTGTCAGACAGGAGTGAGACCAGGATCAGGTCCCTGGCTTGTAATGGGTTTTGGCAGCCTTTGGGATGGAATTAGCTTCTACCAATGTTTCTCCATCTGCAGCACACCATCCTGGAGCGTCTGGGCCATTTTCAGTCATTCCCGGAGCAATAGGCAGACACGCCACTCGTATTATGACAAACCCTTTTGGCAGTAACCCCGGGAGATTCCATTCCCAAGGCTCAGTTTCCACAGCACTCCAAAATAAAGAGGCACATCAAAAAAATGGATCCGCTAGTGAAAACTGAAAGCATAAACACAAGCACTAGGAACCAACAACGATTAATAATGGGCCCCAGCGGGTGCGACGCAGCCCCACTGATTTCAATGGAGCTGTGCCAATCTACCCCAGCTGAGGGTCTGGCCTGAACTCTCACTATTAGTGACAGAAACGTAAAAGCCCAGACTGTGGCTGATCCTTATGCTGACATGTAAGGGGGGTCACAACAAGCCACCCCCTCATTCTGTCCTCAACCCAGCAGCCAGCTACAAGTGCACTGTGCTAGGGTTCCCATTAGCAGCACGGGCTGTGGCCAGGGCCTGACCTTGGACCTTGCACAGATAAATGCCCATCTCTCTCATTTTATTGGCTTTCTGAGTCATGCTGAGTAAATATTTTCTCTCCCCTACAGAGGAGCAGATGCTTCTGCAACTCACCCAGTCGAAGGGCTGAAGGAGAGAGGCAGGACTGGGGCTGGACGGCTTGGTGCCAAAACATTTGCTTCAGTTTTGGTTGCTGCTTCTGCCTCTCACTTGTGTCAAGCAATGAGCCAACGCTTGCAGACTAATGTATCAATGTTGCAGAGGCCCCACAAGAATGGAAATCATTATCACCATCCCATAGACAGAGACCACACACACACCACCCAGAACTCACCTCAGGACACCAGTGAAAGAGATCTGGGGACTGTGGTATCTGCGGGCCTCACCTGCCTATTGCAGATCACAGCAGCTACAATCTGCTCCATTTGATACCTATTCAGCGTGACCCACAGACTACTGGCAAGTTACCAGGGAGGCCCATGGTGGGGAGAAAATTTAGGGCAGCCCCTCCCCCAGTTAACATGTCCAATGGAGACTCTGGAGGTTACGCACAGTAGAAAGGACCTGAATGTGATCTCACTTATACCAATACACACTGTGAGTAACACCACCAGCTCCAGCAAGTGCTTTTACTCCGCCAGCGGACAGGCTCTTCAGACGCCCTCAGTGAGAGCTGAGTTAGCACCTCTGCAGGCTGTGAGAGCCCATCATTAACTCTCTATCAGGAACAAGCCACCAATGGATTCTCAAAAGTGCCCTTCGGAGCCCTGAATTCCCACTACAGTTCCAGCTGGATATTTTCCTTGACTTGCTATCCTAAACTGCCGTGTGGTGTTGCTGCACACTGTTAAACAGGTGCCACAATCCACCCTAGAGGTGGCTGCATTTTAGTGGTAAGTGACGTGATTTCCCCTGCTAGTTTATTTTTTGGAGCCTTGATAGGATTTAAGGTTTAAAAGGAGGTATTACATTTTTACATTAGAAATCAGTGTGATTTTAATAATCAAGTAACTATTCCATTAACACCTAAACACGTTGCCTCTTAAAACATTTTATAAACACTAACTGTGGATATCCTTACTCTGCATGTCTTAAGGGAGAGAATTTATGGGGCCAGATTTTCAGCTTGGCCTTAAATGGAACTTCTGTTTTACAACCACAGTTATGGGGGTATAAATAACTGCAAGATCAATGTGTGTCATTTAGATGTCTAACCGTATGTCCACACTAGAGCCGGAAGGTGTAAAATTCCCACTTAAGGAGATATATCTGCACTAGCCCAGTCCAAGTTAGCATGCTAAAAATAAAAGTGTAGCCATAGAGGTGTGAGTGGCCCAAGTGGCTAGCTGCCCTGAGTACCTCTGATCTCGGATAGGACTGTACTCCGGGCAGCTAGCCCCATCCTGCTGCTCGTGCCGCCGCAGCTATGTTCTATGGGTTTGTCTACACTGCAGCTGGAAGCCAGTGTGCTAAAAATAACAGAGTAGCCTAGGGGAGCCTGGGTGGCGGCTCATGCTAGCCAACTGAGAATGTACCCAGAGGGTTTAAGCAGGCTGGTACTCAGGTAGCTAGCCTGAGCCACCACCCATGCTATCCCAGCTACACTGGTATTTTTAGCACACTAGCTAAAGCAACTGGGGTGCAACATGGTGCTTAGTTGTCTGAATGGACAGCACGGTGCCCACAGACTGCAGTGGGCGATTGTTAATCAAGACTAATTGAATTAGTGAAATCAGCCCAGACTCTCAGAACTCCAAGATGGAAAAGGACTGTCAGATCACCATCCATTCTACGCACCAGGATTGTTCTCCACAGGGCAGTTTCTACTGTTTTTATATAGTAACAAAAATGAGAGTACAGTGCAGATAAAATGGATCTTTTTTCTCTTGGGGTAATGGGAAAATAAAGCTTCATTCCAGGGATTTTCACAGGCCCCCTTTTCCAGCAGCTCTCTGGGGAAACACTTTGCCTTATTTGGAATTAGTTTGGAAGTGGAAAGTCTGGTCTCCCCTCCTTTGCTTGCCTGGCACACCCCCGGGGATTAGTTCCAAGGATCAGTGAGGGATGAGCTCGTTTGCAAGCTGCCCTTTGCTCCAGCGGAGAGCTAAGATTGTCTGGAGAGGAGGGAGCAGGTATGTGCTCTGTTACAGTGCAGCCACGCCCAATGCCCTCCGACATGAAGATGCTCAATGACAATCAGCAAGAACGCATCCAGTGGCATTGGCGAGGAGCAGGGGACCCTTTCCAAAAACCTCAGTCAAAGGATGTGGGAATCAGAGCAAGGTGGTTGTGGGGAATTCAGATTAAACAAGAAATTGCAGATTAACAAATAGATTCAGAAAGAGCCCATCTACCAAAGTCCAACTGTACTTGACAGGTGTGGGCACCATCCTGTCACCAGCAAACCCTAGTGCCAGGCATCCCCCTTCCCTGGCACCCAGTCACAGGCCTCGATGCCATGCGGCCCCTCACCTCAGCACCCAGTCATGGGCCATGTGGCACCTGACCCCAGCAACCAGTTAGAAAAAGCAGCTCTCTATAGGCACCACTAGATCTGGTTAAACTATTCATTTAAAATAATATTGATTATTATTTCAACCCCAATTTCAGTTACAGAGCCCTGCCAAAGGGATCCTGACTCTGGGGGCTGTCTATATTATTCACAAGTATTTTCAACAACTGACTTCAACCTCTGTGTTGTTTACCAGCTGTTCACTTTGATCATTCAGGATTAATTATCCACTATTTAGAAGAGATGATTGGTCACCTAGGCCACATGGTATTGATTCTGCACACTGATTGGATGAATGAAGGTTTTTAAAAAGAGGAAAATAACAGGTGGCACAGGTGGGAATTTGGTTCTAACGTTGAAGGGAGAGGGAAGGGATACCCTGAGGAGTTAGCTAGCAGCAGGTGAGGGGCAGAGAAGGGATATTGGGGTCTGTAATGCGAGGGATAGGCGGTGTCCCCATGTGGAAATGATTTAGATGTGAGAGCCTGGACGGAGGAGCAGCAGCGTTAGAAAGATAATTAAAAAATAAGGAACGACATATAAATCATCCAAGCCTTCATATGAAGACTGCTGAGCTTATGCTCCTTCTGCTTGGTTTATATTGGAGACCTACAGTGAATGTTGCACTTGTTCATTAGGAAAAAGAACAGGAGTACTTGTGGCACCTTAGAGACTAACAAATTTATTAGAGCATGCATCCGAAGAAGTGGGCTGTAGTCCACGAAAGCTTATGCTCTAATAAATTTGTTAGTCTCTAAGGTGCCACAAGTACTCCTGTTCTTTTTGCGGATACAGACTAACATGGCTGCTACTCTGAAACTTGTTCATTAGGCTTAATCTGGCTCATTATTCAATGCTGACAAGATCAATGTATGGAGTTTGTCAGAGTACGGCACCCGTTTTCTGCTTTGAAACAGCAGCTGGGGAAGGCGGTTACATTAGGAGCACAGAGGGGGGAGCAGGGACTGTGAAGTAGGTAAGACTGGCTCCAGCCAAAAGTCCCATCCTGCCCTGCCATGCTCCTCTAGCTGTCCATTGCTCATCCCTGGCACAACGCCCCCCAGTGGCTCCACAAATCTTCTGGAAAAATTCCAGTTCCCAAGTGAGATGCAGCTGGGAATCAGAAAATAGTTGAGGGTAAAGGTAAAACCATAGATGGGTGTCAACTACTGGAGTATGCCCCATTAATAGGATATGTCTAGTACCAGAACATGCAGGGTGCTGTCTAGTGACTAGTCCATATAATGAGAGAGTCCTTTCTCTCTTGCTCCCATTGAAACACATGGTGAGAAATCAGCAGATTCTGAACTCTTCTTTGTAGCAGGGGCTCCCCTTAAGTGGTGATCCCTCTAACACGGGGGTCCAGCCTATTTCACCCACAAGTACCCTTCACTGCAGAACCAGCCCCTCTGCCCTCCCAACTGCTTTTTGGCTCTGCTTCCTGTGCATGTTTAGCGCAGCGTCAGCTGTGGAATGTTTCTGTCCCCAACCTACGAGCAGAATGTGCCAAGACCAAACTCAGCTCCGGCCATGGATAAATCATTCCATGTGTTGCCGGGATAAAAACACAACTGAGAAAAATGTAAAATGAAAAGAAAAACTCCACACAGCCAGCAGTGGGACCAAGGTCTGGTTTGACATAAGGTGGCAATGCAGATAACAGTTAAACCAAACAAACGGGTGCTGGCCAAGGAGCTGTACGCCTGGGACACCACCGACAGCATGGCTAGAAGAAAAGCTGGCGAGGTGCTCCAACAGTACCCCGAGGAGGACCAGAAAGAGACAGAGCTAATGGCATTTCCAGCACACCCATGGGAGAGGGTTAATGGAATGATCAGTGTACACAGGGGAGGTTGCTAATGGCACATGCACAGCATGATGCACTATATGTCAATGGTGCTAATGAGGTTACTGGTGTTTCCTTATGTGCTCTGTCCTTCTGGCCCATTTTTAATTTAAATATCAGAAATCAATACAAAATATTTATCTATATCTATATCTATATATATATACACCAATTTTTTTGCTCTTGGATTTGGTCACATTCTGCTGATTCTCAGAGTAGACTGGGTCTGGAGGCATCTGCTGTTCACTCCACAAAGCATACATGTATGGACGCACACACTATAATACAGGGAGAACATCCAAGAGAGCCTTCCCTGGAACAGGCATTCACAGCATTGGACACTACAGTGCATTGTTGCAGACTAATGAGACAGTATTATGCAAGCTGTGTGAAACCACAGTGGCACTACTAAGATATAAATACAGGTAACACTAAACAGAACTTTATGGTTTAAACTACATAGGCCAGATCCTGATCTCAGTTACACCAGAAGAAGACATAAGCAACTGCATGTAAGTGAGTAGAATTACTCCCAATTTACACTTGTGTCCTTCAGAATCTGGCCTAATTTCTCAGAATTTGGCTTACATAAATTTCAGTCTTGACATGGTGGTGGGAGGAGGGGAGAAAGTCTTCCATAAAGAGACCAGATTTCCTATGTTATCAAAAACAATGGAGAGAAATCCATAGAGGCCCAAACCTGAACAAAGACAGTCACATATGCAGGGAGAGCTGCCAATTAATGGTTGCTTAAAAGCATTCCCGTTATCATTAGGAAGCTGTTTTGCAGAGTTTTTAGTACCACACGGAGAGAAAAGAACTGAAACTAGCAAGATCACAATGGCCATCATGATTTTAACCCTGAGATTCTGCCAATTCCAGCTTTGCTCACTGGACCCCCGGGGTAAAGACACCACACAGAAGGGGCAGGTTGGGATGATTTAGATGCACATACTGAAAAATTGATTCTATTTCAGGGAGTGACCTAGTCTGCTGCATTGACTGAAAAGCTCTTCACTCCAATGCTTACTTATGTGATTTCTCCCACTAACAACACTCCAAGCCCAACAGCAGCTAAAGAAGACACCTGGAGCCACTGTTCTTCCAGGAGCGGAAAGCTGGGATAGTGCGGCTGTCCCGACACTAAACCATTTAGTAACGTCTAATGGTGCCCGACTTGTTGCTTTACACGACCTTAATCCTGGCCCAGCCGTCCTAAACCCCTTCACACATTCCTGCCGCATTGTTCCACTCTGTCACGTGCTCTCAGGACTATCACTTGGTATGCAGAGGGCTTTATTACTGCTGATCCAATCCCGACTGCCGGGGCTGTGGGATTCTCACAGTTCTGCTGCAGAACTCCTATTGTTTTTGCCCCCATCGCGTCCCGTCCGGGAACAAAGTAATCTGGTTTCCATAACGTTCCTTGTTGTCTTTTCATAACATGCCGGGCACAGATGTTTAAAATAGACTGGATGAATATTTAATATGTTATTAATAGATGACAGCTCTTGGCTGGCTTTGAAAGATAGCTCACGTATGGTATGGGGCGGCATATGACAACGGGTCCAGAAATCTATTTCATTCTGACATGGAGTCAATCTAATGTTTCTCCTTGGTTAATGGTAAGACATTTAACTCTCCTTGTGTCACATGGCTGCGTATTGTGCTTGAGTGCAGGCCAAGTCTGTGAGACTTAGAATAGATTTGATAGATGGACTCACATTTTTACCATCGTAGGCAAGACAGAATATGGAAAAACCTTTAGTGCCCTGTGCAGAACTTGGGGAAAGGTGAGAGGAGAATGAGGTGCTGAACGAACCCTGAGTACTACCAGCTGCTTGGCGAACGTAGTAATACTAAGCTTTCCTAGGATGCAGAACACAGTCCCTGCTCCAAAAGCTGCACTGCTCTCAGGTCCAGGCATCAACACTCCAAGAGCCTTATTCACTCAAAGCCTGGATTCCCTGATGCCTGTGAACCCCTGCCCTGAAACCCGTGTTCCCTCAGGTCCCAGAACCTGAGCCTCCTGCTCTGACACCTGTGTCCCCTTGGGTCCCAGAATCCCTGCCTGGAAGCCTGTATCGCCATAAGCTGTGAAACCTGCATCCCCCTGAGGCCCCAGTATTCCCTGCACCAAGGCCTATGTCCTCTCAGGCCTGTTTCTGGGACTCACACATCTCTTAGGCCCTGGACCTACTTCATGCCTTGTAAAACCCAGCTCTGTGCCCAGCACTAAACCTGGACTCCTCTCAGTATGTGGGGCTCACATCCCCACCCTCCCTTGGGCCCATGCTCAGAAACCTCCCCTTCACCCCTTAAGTTGTGCTTGAGGATCTGTATTCCCCTCAGGCCATAGTACCCTGCTCCAACCCCCATCCAAACCTTGGTCTCTGGGACCTCCACACAGAGCTGGGCTGTTCAACAGAAGCATAAAAGCACATCAGCTCCCTCTGTTTTATAAAGGGAATATTGCAGAAAAAAAAGGCAGTCTTTAAAGTTACCTTTGAGCTTGCATTCAACACTTATGTGAAGCCCCTGTCCCTGCGTCCCTGGCCCCTCTTGCCTATCCCCAAAATGCAAACAGACATGCAGGCTGTGTGTGAGGGAGTGGGGCTAAAGCAACAACCCAGAGTCGGTCTCCACCCATCGCAGGTATATAGGCCTGGTCCCCTCAGAGTCGACAAACTAAAGGTTGTGATTTTGGAATGATGTCGTTCGACTGGTGCAGCTTTGTGCATGGACACTCAGGCCAGTTTAAACCCGGCTTAAAGCAGTTTAGTTTGCACTGCTAAATTCAGACCTTGGCCACTGATGCTGGCATAGCTACATCAGTCAGAGGTGTGAAAACACCCATCCCCCAGAGTGACACAGCTACCCCAAAAAGTGTAGTTGCAGCTGTGCCAGCAGAAGAGTGCATCTATCGGCAGAGCTAATGTCCTTTAGGGAGGTGGTGTTCCTTCCCTTGCAGAAACACTCCTTCTGTTGGCATAGGCTGTGCCTACACAAGGGTGCTATGTGGCCATAAGCATGTAGGGCAGACAGAGCCCTTGTCCACACTAGAAAAGTACTGCTGGCATATCTATATCCACACAGCTAGATCACAACAAACCCTTCGAGCAGTTCAGACTGACATACAAACACTTCTACCGGGATAGCTTACAGGAGTGCCCTGACAGACAGTGATTCCTGCCAAAGCACTTCTTGTGCTGTTAGACGGGCATCTACACTAGAGTTTATACCAGCACAGCTATGTTGGTAAAATAAAAGTCACTCCTCCCCACCCAACCAACATAGCGATGCTGGTACAAGCTTAAGCCAGGCCTTGCAGGCACACTATAACCTGAGGCCATATCTACACTACAATAGCACAGCTAGGGCACCAGAGTTATGGTGCTGCAGCATAGACACTTTCTACAGCCACAGAAGGAGCTTTTCTGTCACTGTGGAAACTCCACTTTCCTGAGCAATGGCAGCTGCATTGGCAAAACCATTCTTCCGCTGAGCTAGCTGCATCTACACCCAGGTCATGTCAGCAGAGCTACAACACTATGGATTTCCTCACCCCTGAGTGATGTAGCTATGTCCACCTAACTTTTAAGTGTAGCCCAGGCCTGGTATTATGAGTTTTAAAGGGCTGAAAGAGAGTCCGCACATGGAAGTTGCACTAGCTTAACTGCTCTGATTTAACTTAGCAGTGCAACTTCTGGGGCTAGACAAGCCTGAAGGGTTTCCTAACAAAATCTGCTCTGGGAGGAGAGGGCCTCCTCTGCATGTAACTTGGCATATTTCATTCGTTAGCAGCCACCCTGTGTCTCCCACTGGGACTTCCTCACTCAACCCATTCCACCTGCCACTGCCACAGGGCCAGAAGCTGCAGGCTACACTGGAACGGGCTCTAGCCATCCCACTCTGCAGGCTATCGGCCAAGAAGAAAGATGCCTCTGTCCCATCTCCCCAGGGTGCTGCCATGGGGATTGGGGGCGGGGGGCAGATATCGGATCAGGCAAACATATAAAGAAACAAGGGCTTCAATAGCCCCCCACCAAACGTTTCCTCCCAATTTACATCCCATCCCCTGATCAGCTAACTTTTAGTCTCTCTCTCACATACACCTTCCTTCTTTACTCTGCCAACTGAAACGCCCAGATCTCTGCCTTGCCCGTCCCCCCGGCCCAGCTGCAGCGGGCTCTATCGGAGAAGCCACCTGCCCGAAGGCCTTTCCCTCGCCTATCCGGGGGAAGGCGCAGAGATCAGCAGCAGCATGGGACGGGAAGAGCCCGCAGGTCGGAGGCCGAAGGGCCTCTCCCAGCACCTGCCTCCCGCAGCTAGGACCCCGCCACCGGGCTCTGCACTTGCAAAGGAACCGAAAATAAAACAAGCGCCGAGCGCTGGGGAGCCTGCGGCTCGCCACGGAGCGGGCGCGGCTAAAGGCGAAGCAGGGGCCGGGGGAGAGGCAGAGAGGCCAGCGCCCCGGGCCCTTCCTCATCCCGGCTCAGAGCCAGCTCCCATACCGCAGCCCGGGAACTGCCAGGGGCTCCTGGAGCCGGGGCTCCCCGCCATCACCCCCGGGGCAGCGGGCCGCTGGAAGTCCCAGTGCGGCGCGGCTGCTGCTCGCACGGGGCAGGGGGCAGGGACCGGCCAGCCAGGAGCTGTGTAGGAGGCCGGGGTCTCCCTCGCCAGGCAGACTCTGCTCGGGGTCCCGCACACCCTCCTCCCCCCGGAATGCGGGGCTCTAGACCAGCCCATCTGGCAGGGTCCCGCCCGGGGTGCCCTGTGTCCAGCCCCTGGCGGCTCTCCAGCGGGTCTGCATCCGGCAGAACCGGACACCGCCTCCGGCTGCGGCCCAGTTCTCCGGACCGAGCCCCGGAGCTCGCTGGCCCCCGCCCCCCGATTCTCGCTTTCCCAAGCTGGGCGGAAAGCGGAGCCTGTCACACGATCTCCAGCTCCAGGGAAACAGCGCCTGGGAAACCGCCGGCTGCTAGAGCCCCGGCGCGTTAGCAAAGGAGCGGGGCGGGTGCAAACTGGTGAAAAGTTCCATCTCTGCTGCGCTTGCGGAACGGGGCCGCGAACGGATCCCACAGGAAACCCAGACAGGGGGAGCCCAGGAGAACAAGGGAGCCGAAAAGCATCGAGGGCAAAGGAAAAGCGCATTGAGCGGGGTTTACCTGGGAAAGGGCGGAATTAGCAGGGGTTGCGCGCCCCAGATCACTAGTAAGCGAAAGAAAAGGCCCCCCCCTCCCCCAAACAAGCGTTGAAGCATTGGGAAAGGACAGGAGACATGACACAACCTCCCCCCAACCCCAGTGATAAGATCTCTCCCCTCTTCTTAGAATGAGAAACACTGTCATAGACTCGTGGGGCTAGAAAGCAACTTACTGGGAGCCCGGCAGGTAGACGGTTCCTGGTAATGCGCGGTTCCCAGCAGTGATGCAGCCGAAGGGGTGTAATTCCAGACGCCAAAGCCCTTTTACACAGACGCGGGGGTAAGATTTTTGTTTATTTATCTCGGGGGAAGGGGAGGTAAAGCAAAGCCAAGCCACCGCACGATGTGGTCTGCAGCAGCCCCTCGCCTGGTCCTCGAGTCCCTTGGCCGCTTCTCAAGGTTCTCCCAGCTGCTGCACTCCTCCTTTCTCCTGGATCTCACTGAACTGCTGCTGGGAGGGACGAGAGAAAAAGGGAAAAGAGGAAAAAACAGGCAAGACGGAAGAAACTTAGCCCCAGCTGCTGCCTTGAAGCGGAGTAAAAAGGTTTCAATAAATCCAGGGGTTGAAAAGAAGGGAAAAGTCAACTCCCCGACGAAATCAGAAGCAGATTTCAAGACATTTAATCACATGCAGGGAGGTGTGTGCGTGTGTGATGTGGCTTGCCTCCTCCCTCCTACTTCAGCCCTCCCTCTGCTCTCCCTTTTCTACTCTATTTAGAGCTGGGGCTGCCTAAGCCATCCCCATTGCAAGAAAAGGCAGAGGGGAAATGCAAAGGAAATACAGGAGGAAAACAATGTCAAACATGTATTTGGAGAGGAACAGAACCAAGTCAGGCCAACGAGCTGAAAGGGGAGGAGGATGGCAGAGGAGAGTGGGCCAAAATGTTTTAGGAGAGGGGGGATGCTAGCAGGAAGGCTCAGCTGAGAAAAGGGAGAGTATGGCAAACAGAGAAGGGGATAGGAGGGTATATGTGGGTGGGAGAGTGCCTCATCTCCAGCTCCTTTGCAAAGGGTGAGAACAGGAAACTTTCTGCTTCACAGGCACTTGGGTTCTTGGAGGTTCTAGGAAATTGAAAAATGAGGGGCTGGCCTGGGGGAGGCTGGGCTCAAGCTAAACACTGGGTCTGGAGGGGAAAGTGTTAGCAATGTCCAGGATTCAGCTCTCCTGTGTGGGATGCATTTCCCAAAGGGGCGGGGGAGGGGTGCTATCACATAACCATCATGTGCCAGAGGATGCTGCTGTGGCCTTTGCACTTTACACCGGTGACACTCACAGGGGAAGCCCTGGCAGGTTCTGGGAGTCCCCAGCTCTGGTTGCAGTCCCTGGGCATTGCAGTCATTTTAGGCTGTTTCAGGGGCAGTAAACTGGCCTCAGAGATCTGGGTGATGTACACTGCTGGCCTAGACCAGCGTCCACAAAGGTGCATCCACAGACACCAGCAGCAAACTGGGGCCTTAGCTAGAGATTGTCTGATCTCATTTGCATATCCAAATAAGCTGCCTAGCTAAATGACACCCTTTATCTTCATGCACATGACTGGTGCAGGGCTCGGACACAAGGGGAGAGGAAAAGCTGCCGTTAGACATTGGTTTCATAGATTCCAAGGCCAGAAGGGACCACCAGGATCAGCTAGTCTGACCTGCACAACACAGGCCAGAGAACTGCCCTGAAAACCGCAGAGGGGATTTTTCTTTTTCAATCAGACACCATTTGGAAGTATTGTAACCCCCTGTTTTGCCTTCCCAAGAAGCTGCCAGGACTAAACCAATCTGTGCCTGGCCTCCCACTGGGACCAGCCACCCACCCTGATGGAGAAAGCCACCTCAGCCACTCTGGAGAGCAAGGAGCACACTGTTGAGCCGATAGCTCAGGAGGCTGTATATCAAAGGCTGATGTCATGCAGAAGGAGGAGCAGAACCATGCCTAGCATCCTGCCCAGGTCCCAGAGTTGAAGAGATCCAGGATTATCTCCTGAAGCTAGATCTTTCCCTGAGCACTTCCAGTTCCCAGAACCCGAGGCTTCGTTAGGTGACCTGGTCTACACACAGCCAGTGTGGTTATGCCTGGGATGGACTTTACCTGTTCTGTTTGATTGGGGTTTCCAGGATCTCAAGTCTAGGAATAAAATTCACAAATCAAATGGTCTCTCTGGCTGATCCACATCCAGGTTTTACCCTGATCTCCCTATCCTTCAGCTAGTCCCTAAGTCACCTGTGAAATGAATCCAGGATTCCTGTGTAGGAAAAGGTGAAACTAATTTAATCATCATTTGTGTAAGTGAGGAAATAGAGACAAATGGAAAAGCTGGATCTGGATCATTCATTCACTGAACCTTTTGGTGCTAGTATTCATTTCAGTGGGAGAACTCACAGCTATACCAAGTCCCACTGCCAGTCCCTGCTTCTCCGCGCTCATTCTAGGGAATGGTTGCATCCCTGGAATCAGCATGCACACCTGTGCGATGAGCCAGTATCTGGAAAGCCTGGGTGGGAGGTGGGGAATGCCACGTGCCAAAGCACTGCTAGTCACCTGCTTCCAGGCTAGCTGGAGTACAAAGGGCACAAATACTCTGCTCTAAAGTACAGAAGCCTCCAAGACCCCATTCTTCTCATGGCGCCATGTTACTTCTCATGTTACTTACCCCCATCACAACAGTTCCAAACCCACCCCTCCCAACATGGTAAGTGATGTTTTCAGGAGCAACCATCCAGTAGACCCACAGTGATCCAGCCACAGTAGTACTGACTGAGGATAGAGCCCCCAGCTGTGCTGAGACCGAAGTTCTCAGCCAGGGAAATTCTTGGAAATTTAACAGGCTATTGGAGTGCGGCATCCGTAAGCACATTTCATCCATCCCATCAGTGAGGACACACCCATGGATACGCACAGGCTGGAACCCCAGTGGAGTCTCAAAGACATAGGGGTAGTCACAATGGGGCAGAGATCTCACTGAAAAAGCAGAGCCACACAGGGAGCATTCTCAGGAGCCAGATGGAGGCAATTCTGCCCCCAGGACTAGGGTTGTAGCAATGTGCTCAAGTGTCAGAGTCAGCAGGGAGAATGTGGGGCCCACAAGGCTGAGCTACATTCAGGTGCCAATGTAAGCGCAGCAGGGAGAACGTGGTGCCCATGGAGAATGGATACACTCAGATATCAGGGTCAGCAGAGAGAACCTGGGGCCTATGAGGCATGGCTGTGCTCATGTGTCAGGGTCAGCAGGGAGAATGTGCTACCTTTGGGGCACGGCAGTGCTCAGGTCTTAGGGTCAGAAAGGGAACATGGAGCAAACAGGGCAAGGCTGTGCTCAGGTGTCAGGGTGAACAGGGGAACATGGGGCAAGTGCTGGAGGAACCAACTAGGGGCAGAGCTCTTCTTGACCTGCTGCTCACAAACAGGGAAGAATTAATAGGGGAAGCAAAAGTGGATGGGAACCTGGGAGGCAGTGATTATGAGATAGTCAAGTTCAGGATCCTGACACAAGGAAGAAGAGCTGCAGAATGCGGACTCCGGACTTCAGAAAACCAGACTTTGACTCCCTCAGGGAACTGATGGGCAGGATCACCTGGGAGAATAACATGAAGGGGAAAGGAGTCCAGGAGAGCTGGCTGTATTTTAAATAATCCTTATTGAGGTTGAAAGAACAAACCATCCCGATGTGTAGAAAGAATAGTAAATATGGCAGGCAACCAGCTTGGCTTAACAGTGAAATCCTTGCTGATCTTAAACACAAAAAAGACACTTACAAGAAGTGGAAGGTTGGACAAATGACCAGGGAGGAGGATAAAAATATTGCTCAGGCATGCAGGAGTGAAATCAAGAAGGCTAAATCACACTCGGAGTTGCAGCTAGCAAGAGATGTTAAGAGTAACAAAAAGGGTTTCTTCAGGTATGTTAGCAACAAGAAGAAGGTCAAGGAAAGTGTGGGCCCCTTACTGAATGGGGAGGCAACCTAGTGACAGAGGATGTGGAAAAAACTAATGTACTCAATGCTTTTTTTGCCTCTGTCTTCACAAACAAGGTCAGCTCCCAGACTACTGCACTAGGCAGCACTGTATGGGGAGGAGGTGACCAGCCCTCTATGGAGAAAGAAGTAGTTCAGAACAATTTAGAAAAGCTAGACAAGCACAAGTCCATGGGGCCGGATGCACTGCATCCAAGGATGCTAAAGTAGTTGGCGGAAGTGATTGCAGAGCCATTGGCCATTATCTTTGAAAACTCAGGGTGATCGGGGGAGGTCCTGGATGACTGGAAAAAGGTCAATGTCATGCCCATCTTTAAAAAAGGGAAGAAGGAGGATCAGGGAAACTACAGGCCAGTCAGCTTCACCTCAGTCCCTGGAAAAATCATGGAGCAGGTCCTCAAGGAATCAATTCTGAAGCACTTAGAGGAGAGGAAAGTGATCAGCAACAGTCAGCATGGATTCACCAAGGGCAAGTCATGCCTGATTAACCTAATTGCCTTCTATGACGACATAACTGGCTCTCTGGATGAGGGGAAAGCAGTGGATGTTTTATTCCTTGACTTTAGCAAACCTTTTGATACGGTCTCCTACAGTATTCTTGCCAGCAAGTTAAAGAAGTATGAGCTGGATGAATGGACTATAAGGTGGATAGAAAGCTGGCTAGATCATCGGGCTCAACGGGTAGCAATCAATGGCTCCATGTCTAGTTGGCAGCTGGTATCAAGCGGAGTGCCCCAAGAGTCGGTCTTGGGGCCGGTTTTGTTCAATATCTTCATTAATGATCTGGAGGATGGCGTGGACTGCACTCTCAGCAAGTTTGCAGATGACACTAAACTGGGAGGAGTGGTAGATACACTGAAGGGTAGAGATAGGATACAGAGGGACCTAGACAAATTAGAGGATCGGGCCAAAAGAAATCTGATGAGGTTCGATAAGGACAAGTGTAGAGTCCTGCACTTAGGACGGAAGAATCCCATGCACTGCTACAGACTAGGGACCGAGTGGCTAGGCAGCAGTTCTGCAGAAAAGGACCTAGGGGTTACACAATGGACGAGAGGCTGGATATGAGTCAACACTGTTACTTGTTGCCAAGAAGGCTAATGGTATTTTGGGCTGTATAAGTAGGAGCATTGCCAACAGATCAAGGGACATGATCATTCCCCTCTATTCGACATTGGTGAAGCCTCATCTGGAGTACTGTGTCCAGCTTTGGGCCCCACACTACAAGAAGGATGTGGAAAATTTGGAAAGAGTCCAGCGGAGGGCAACAAAAATGATTAGAGGGCTGGAGCATATGGCTTATGAGGAGAGTCTGAGGGAACTGGGATTATTTAATCTGCAGAAGAGAAGAATGAGAGGGGATTTGATAGCTGCTTTCAACTACCTGAAAGGGGGTTCCAAAGAGGATGGATCTAGACTGTTCTCAGTGCTAGGAGATGACAAAACAAGGAGTAATCATCTTAAGTTCCAGTTGGGGAGGTTTAGGTTGGATATTAGGAAAAACTTTTTCACTAGGAGGGTGGTGAAGCACTGGAATGGGTTACCTAGGGAGGTGGTGGAATCTCCTTCCTTAGAGGTTTTTAAGATCAGGCTTGACAAAGCCCTGGCTGGGATGATTTAGTTGGGGTTGGTCCTGCTTTGAACAGGGGGTTGGACTAGATGACCTCCTGAGGTCCCTTCCAACCCTGATATTCTATGATTCTATGATTCTTATGAGGCAAGGCTGTGCTCAGATGATAGGGTCAGCAGGGAGAACATGGGGTCTATGGGGAATGGATACACTCAGATATCAGGGTTAGGAGAGAGAACATGAGGCCTACAGGACGCGGCTGCTCTCAGGTGTCAGGGTCAGCAGAGACAACATGGAGCCCACGGGGCAGGGCTGCACTCAGGTGTCAGGGTCAGCAGGAAGAATGTGGGGTACACGGAGCATGAATTTGCTCAGGTGTCGGGGTCAGCAGGGAGAATGTGCTGCCCTTGGGGTACGGCTGTGATCAGCTGTTAGGGTCAGCAAGGGAAAGTGGGGCACACAGAGCAAGGCTGTGCTCAGTTGACAGGGTCAGCAGGGAGAACGTGGGGCCCATGGGGCACAGCTGCTCTCAGGTGTCAGGTTCAGCACAGCAGGGAAAACATGGGGCCCATGGGGTACGGCTGCACTCTGGTGTCAGGGTCAGCAGAGCAGGGAGAATGTGCTGCCCTTGGGGTACGGCTGTGCTCAGGTGTTAGGGTCAGCAAGGGAAAGTGGGCACACAGGGCAAGGCTGTGCTCAGTTGACAGGGTCAGCAGGGAGAACGTGGGGCCCATGGGGCAGGACTGAACTCAGTTGTCAGGGTCAGCAGGAAGAATGTGCTACCCACGGGGCACGGCTACACTCAGGAATAAGCAGCAGCAAGCGCAGGTGCTGGGTTAGCATAGTGCACTTGGCCCCGAGTGAGCAGAACTGGATGCCCTGCTGGCCCCTATGGACTAAGGACAAAGAGCAAGTGAGGACAAGCTGAGGGACCATACAAGGCAAAGACTCACCTAGGTTATTGCAGGAGATAGGTCTATTGTAGCCATTAGGCGAAAGTTACTAGCCGCTTCCCAGCCCTCCTCCTTTACCCAGCCCCCTGAGGAAAGACAATCCGGAATTCCCCAAAGATCTATCATGGTGGCATCCTTCCTGCCTGTGTCATTAGCAGGACAGGGCAGTGAGCCCTAGAGGCAAGTTTGGGCAAGCTTTCAGCGCGCTCAGGGAATCTGATGGATGACGCAGCTGAGCTGGCACGCCTGAGCATAGGTGCTGGAACTAGGGGTGCAGCCGCACCCCCTGGCTGGCGGGGGTTGCCATCATAGAAAGGGCTTACAGTTCAGGTCAATGGCTCTCAGCACCCCCACTATACATTGTCCCAGTGCCCTCGTGCCTCAGGGTCATTAATAAAGACCCAGAGATTCAGGATGGAGACCCTGCGGGAATCAAATGCTGGATCACTGAGTCCCTCAGAGCTCTGCCTTCCCACGGCGTGACCAATGTATCGCTCAGTCCTCACCTCACACTAACGCCAGCGGCACCACAGGTAGCACCATGGCTGGGAGAGAGAGCACCCTCTGGTTTCAGGCATTCTCACACTGGCAACTAGGTCCACTGCCCAGCAGCTCTATGGCCCCTTGGTTTCTAACCTCACTCTCCAGTGCCAGCACAATGGGAGCAGTTCAACTGGCAACAGAGGGCAAGACTGCTCAGGGCAGGTGAGGCTCTCCTTCACCAGAGCATGCTGGACGGCTCAGGGCAGGCCCGGGGTTCAGGCTGGCTGAGCGATGGAGGAAAGCAGAGAGTTCGGGCTCATGCACTGAGCCTGTCAGGGCCAAACTTGTCAGATTCTCTCTGTAACAAGCCTGGGCCCTTAGACCTCTACTGCCAGTCAATATCGAATACCAGATAGGCCTCGTGCCAGGCAGCACGTGAGCTGTAACAGCCCTAGCTGCATGTCTCTCACAACATGCAGCTTGCACAAGGGCAGGGGGATTGTTTGTTAGGGAAAAACAGCCACAGGCCAGTTTAGAAACAAGCTTTTCTCACCATCTTTCCCACTGAGCCCCTCCCTTCCGCCCCGCAGCCATGCCGTAGGAAGCACTGCCCGTCTCTCCCACACTTGGAATGCTGGCAGAAGAGTCCAATTTCTGAGGTGCCCAGATGCTACGGCAAGGAGTGCCATAGGCATGCCCCTCAATACAGAAAACGGTGGTCAGTGGACTAGCTACTGTGAATGCAGACACTCCGCTGACTGCCATGCAGCTTTCCCTGGGCTAGTCTGCACTCACCTGGCTTGGGGATCTTGACCAACTTGGGGAGCCAGTTGAACCCAGCCCTTGAACGTGCCCTGCAGATTCCATCTCAAGTGTGTGTGGGGGGGGTGAGGGGGGGAGGCAGGGCTTCTGGCAGCTGGGCTTGCTGGGGTGCCGAGTTTGGCCTGCAGAGGGAGGACACTGGACTGTGCTGCTCTCATTGCTCCCTCAGCCAACACCACGTTCAGCCTTCTACCCCTGGGAATCCAGCAGAGCTGGGGCTGAGCAGCTGCTTGGGCCAACAACAGGCCAGAGGAATCAGGGAAGCCAGGGCGAGGTCTCCTCTGAGTAGTGGGTGAGAGGATGACCTCTACCTCTAAATGGGCATATCAGTGTCCTGTCCTAAGTCAGGTGGAGCTCAGAGAGGGGAAAGCTAGGGATAATCTGGAGCCAGGCTCCTGTGGCTTTAGAGGAGGAGGAGGAGAGAGAAGAGCTGAGCAGAGAAAAGGAAGGAAGAGGGGGCTACTGCAAGGGTCAGAGAGTGGGATGAGACTCAGGGAATATATAAATGTATAAATCCCAAGGAAACGGATCAGTGAAAGGGGAAAGATGCTGGGGAAAAGCAGGAGAGAAGATGGTGTTCTTAAGTGCTGAGATGACCGATGAAGCAATGGCATGGGGAAGGAGGGGATACTGCAACACCCACACAGACCTGGCATAGGACTTCATCCCTCCTCTCAGACTCAGTGGTGAGGAGGTGAGTTTATATGAGCTTAGCTCGCCCTCTGCTGGGCACCTGGGGAATTTTTGTACTTATCCAATAAGCTCATGGAAGCCAGGGTGTTAAGGTGCTCTCTGGCTATTCCCACTAATGGGCAGCCCCATTTTGCTCGAGGAGACACGTGCGTGTGGCATCATGCACAGTGCCCAGCAGACGGAGGTGACCATGGTGTGGGTGACTGCAGGAAAGTCCACCCGCGGAGGGAAATGGGTGCAATGGGCAATGGCACAGCTCATCTCTGATGCCTCTGGGAACTCTTAGAGCAACCAATGACCCAGAAACACCCCCAGTTTGTGAACCCCACTGGTAAAAGGAACATACACCACTGTTCCCAGCAACCTTTCCAGCTGCTTCTCCCTGCCCACCAGCACTTCCCTCAGGTTTGGGTCACCCAAAGCCCCAGCCACCTCTAGGACCTGACAAAGCAGGGGCTGCATCATCTGTGTTTGGCAAAAAGCACAGAGATGCACACCAGTGTCAATCTATGGAGAGCACTGCAGTTCCAGCCACCTCTCTATCGCCCGTACTGGCCTTGCATGCACATTTTACAGGCTGGGGGAGAGAGCAGAACCCATACATGAAAGCACCGTGGGCAGAGAAGTCACCTAGTGCCCTCTAGAATCATCCTGAGAAGGAAAAACAGAACCATCTGCCAGAGACAGGCCCTGCAGGCAGGGTGATTACACCAAGTAGCTAACATGCTGCTGCCAGACATCACCCATCACACCTATGCTGGATCTCCTGCACTTCCCAACACACTTGAGATGCCATGGGAAACTGACATTGGTCATGTCCTTCAGGTCATCAGGCAGGTATCTACAAACCGCCCTGAGTAATTTCATAGAATCATAGAAGATTAGGGTTGGAAGAGACCTCAGGAGGTCATCTTGTCCAACCCCAACTAAATCATCCCAGCCAGGGTTTTGTCAGGCTGGGCCTTAAAAACCTCTAAGGATGGAGATTTCCACCACTTCTCTAGGTAACCCATTCCAGTGCTTCACCACCCTCCTAGTGAAATAGTGTTTCCTAATATCCAACCTAGACCTCCCCCACTGCAACTTGACACCATTGCTCCTTGTTCTGTCATCTGCCACCACTGAGAACAGCCTAGCTCCATCCTCTTTCCCCATCAGTGGGTTCATAGTTGTAATCTCTGAACTGGAACAGTAACAGGTTTGCTGCAGTCTGGGGCCAAAAACAAGGCAGAAAAAAAGGGAACATGTTGGGCCCATCCAGCAGGGTGGGAAATATCGATTCATCAATATGGCAGGTTAACAATATCCTTTATAAAGGCACCCCCAGCTGAGGCTGCTGCTGGGTAGAGCCTGCCTTCACCAGAATCTCATGCCTGCTGCAGCTCTGCCTAGAACCAGGACAGAGCCAGTATTCCTGGAGCCTGGGAGATGGGCTCCAAAACTGGCAAATGAACAGTGAAGGCAGGCCCAGAATATTAACATATAATGGCACCTCTCTTTCTCTCACACACACAGGATAAGGAGGATATATCTTTCTATATGGAGATATACCTATCACATAGAACTGGAAGGGACCCTGAAAGGTCATTGAGTCCAGCCCCCTGCCTTCATTAGTAGGACCAACTACTGATTTTTGCCCCAGATCCTTAAGTGGCTCCCTCAAGGATTGAACTCACAACCCTGTGTTTACCAAGCTAATGCACAAACCACTGAGCTATCCCTCCCCCTGGGATCAGCTGCTTCACATCACCATTTGCCTTAAACAGCCCTATACAATTTTTGGCAGCACAGGGCAGGGAAGGTGAGTGACTTACTTATGAAAAGACAAGTCACAGACAAGCAGCTGGATCCAGGTCTCACTCACAGCACTATAAGCTAAACTGACATCACTACAGCAAGTGGCACGGGGGGGGGGGAGGGGAGAGGGAAAAAGAGGACAAGCGGGCCCAAGGAAAATGTTTACCTCATGGCTTGTTCTTTCCCTGCAGCTATCCAGAAAACACTAGAGGGAAGACACAGGTAGCAAGGTCAAAGACATGGACTTTGATCAGCCAGACTTGTTCTGGCTATTAGTGGGTGTTTATTTTCAGTGCTATTGCTGATTATTAAGAGCAGCCTGGCCAAAAGGTCCTTTACAGAGGACCACGGTGCAAACTTGGTTCTCACAATTGTAATACACAAGCTGGTCCAAGTCATGTTACAACTTTGGTCAGCCACAGCTGACCAGAGCAACTGTTCATAACCTGGGTTGTCTTGGCACTTCAAAATCCCTATGGAATTTTTTCATCTCATACCATGGGCCTTGTCTCCAGTCCTCTCTCTGCTCTGTCCCCTCATCTAGCTTCCCTAAACTCTGGCTGGTCCAGCAGACTCATACTGGAGTGCAGGAAGACCATTCAAATAGCTAGCAGTATGGTCATGACCCTAGCTTGCCACTCCAAAATTGCAGCCAAGATCTTGAGTTATCACATATCTCCAGCAGTCCCTTGGGAGTACAGGATGTTGACAGAGGGCACTGCACCAGCATTCATGTGTTTGCCTGAGCAGACTGCATTCACATTTGGGGTCATTCTTCTGCTAAGGGGACACTACCTACAAGGTCTTCATTAGTGGCATAGCAGTACCAGGGCCCAGTTTGGAGATCCAGGTATCTTATCCAGGCATCGTGAAGTCATGGGCAATGTCTCACTAGGGTCTGTTCCAATACTTGTTGAAATCAATGGGAATCTTCCTTGGAACAGGCCCCTTACTGAGCTCAAAAATGACTCATGGCCACTAGGTGGCCCTATTTCTCCACAGCCAGCTAGATTATAGCCCACTAGATAAGGAAAAGGGATGCTGTCCTGTAGTCTATCAATCTCTCTGCTACATCTTTCCACAGCTGGATATTGCAGCCTGAGCTAGGTGGTTTCTCCAGTCAGCAGGATATGGGAGTCTTTTCACAACTCTGGCAAGGCCCAGAAGGGCTCCTTCATTCTGGGAACAGTTCACTTGATATAGTTAATTCCTGAAAACTTGTAACTGGGACTGTCCCCAAGTGACACTTGCACTTCAGCCAAAGAAGCTGCTGTATAAATTAGTAAAAGGAAGTGTACTATACAGTCTCTCTCTCTCACACACACACACACACCCTCTATCACACACACACCCTACATCCCCTTCCCTCCCCCCCTTGGAGCAGACATTCTGAAAAATGTGAGTTGCAACTCCCTCTCGTGGCTGGTCCATTACAGGATAAAAACCTAGTACTGCTGTCAGCCAATGGCATGCACCCTTAGCTCAAGTGACAGAGGTTTGTGCTGCAGACTCCTCAGTTCAAATGCTGCTGCTGACCCAGACAAGGCTATATGTACCTAAGCATGAAACCCTCTTTTGGATAATGCTCTGTGTGTTCTGTCAGGCTAGGGGCTCCATTGCATAAGGCCAGGGGAGGAGGTGGGTTCACATATGCTCAGCCCTGTGGGTAGAGGAGCTGGAAGGATTTGGCTGACGTGACTTAAGGCCAAGTTTTTAAAGGAGATTAGGTGGCTAAGGATGCAGACAGGTGCCTAAACACCTTTAAAATCTGGCCCCAGTAGCGTAAAACCAGTCCCCAATTATGTGCCCCCCACCACTGGCCTCACTTTGCTGGCACATGAGGGATCTGGATCAGTAGCCTGTTGGCTCATGTATTGCCTGGGAAGAGAGGTTGTTGCCTGCGTAATGCACCATAGACAGCATGGCAGGGAAGCTGGCTTCAGCCAGACAAAGTGGATTGCATGAGTCCCTGAGGCTCCTTTGAAAATCCCAGTCAAAGTTCTGGTCTGGTCCAAATTCTGCGTGGGGACTTGGCTTGGCTCTTGTTTGATGTACACCAAGTCAGCCTGTCATGTTTACAGACTTCAATGGGGATTTTCAAAGGGGCCTCAGGCACTTGCCCCAATCTGCTTGAATTTGAAATGTGTTGTGGTGCCTAACTCCCTTAGATGCCTTTCTTGATGCGGGAACACATGGCACAGCTAGATCACTAGGACAACACAGGGCAGACCTGGGGAAGGTCTCCCTCTATCCTTGGGAAAGGGCAAAGTAACTGTGGGTGCCTGACCAAGCTGATCAGTGCTATTGCAAGTATCTGCACATGGGTAAGACACTTCAGGCTGGAGCCTCCTTTCACTTACATCAGTGAGACTCAGGAATAGCTCCACTGAAGATAGCAAAGTTCCCTCAAAGTCAAATCAACATGAGGCCCAAGCTTATGTCCACATCCCAGAGCATTTGCACCTGTGCAAACGTTTCTGACATCATTGCTCAAGAAAAATCTCATCACCACCAGGTCATTTTACAGCACCGCGGTGCAGCACAGCTGGGAAGTGCAGGCAGTGCAGCTCCCCTGGTTAGCTGGTCCTCTCACTGCTCTCCCACAATGCTGAAAAGTACTGAAAGTACTGAATACTGCAGCTTGCCCCTGAATTTGGTCTCCTCTGGAAAATCATCAACATCCTGGCAAATCCCAAAGGATACCACCTGCATTGATCTCTGGCAAGGTGCTATCATTGGTCTAGTTGCATATTCAGTTGGTATCCATCACTGGCAATCTTGTCATGCCACCAACACTTTTGATGCCCATTTACTTGCCAGCCATGTAACAGCATTCCTTGATTTGGGATTCATTGGTCTTCCAGTCTCATAATATGTCCATACCACAAATGCTTCCAAAACCAAACCAGTGCTGATGGAGGCGGTTGCTTGGTTTGGCTTCTAATGTCCTCCGGTAAATCCTAGGCTTTAACTCCAGCCAGAATTAGAGCCATCTAGCAGCTAACACTTCTTGAGCACATCGACCTCCTTCAGATCCACCCATTTCACTGCCCAGCAGCGGAAGAGAGGGTGGCACCAAGTACATCTTCGGTTGAGGCCTCTCAGAAGCTAGATCAAATTTCCTCATTCACATATGACCTGGAAATGAGCCCAACTGGAGAGGAGCCTCTCCATACGGACAATCTCGGTCTCAAACAAATGGGAAAGCTGGGGGAGGGAAGGGGACAAACAGAAAGCGCATAAGGAGAATGCATGGAACAGAGATTAGAGGAAAAGAGGGAAATGGGAGAAGAAGAGAAAAGAGGAAGAGAAAAAGAAGTGAGTGTGAAAAGGGGAGAATGAACAAAGGAGAGGAAGAAGAAAGGTGACAGTCACAGAAGGAGAGGACAGGAAACAGGAGAGTGAAGGAGGAAGCAAGCAGAAAGAAGAGCATGAAAGGGGAAGAGAGAGTTTTGTAACAAACTTAAATTCATTCCAGACAATGTCCAAGGAGTCCTGGCAGCGCAGTTTGAAACAAACCCTGCCTTTGATTTTATTAGTTCATTATATGTTGTTTGGGACAATGATTCACATGTTGGCTGGGTCAGATTTTCCCTTGTGTCACAAATGAAGAGGGGACCGCGAGATGGATTATTTGTGTGGAAAATATGCCCTCAATTGTTAGGTAGACTGCTTTGTACCACGCAGAGAGCCCTGGAGAATGGTTCTCCTGTGCTGCCCAAGGTCTCCAGAAATGTCTGTGTACACACACACACACACACACACTGAGTCACTCTCTGTCTCTCTCACTCACACACACAGAGTCACTCTCTCTCTCTCTCTCTCTCTCTCTCTCTCTCTCTCTCTGATAGGGACAAGAACCAAAGATATAAACAGATAGGAAAAGGCCACCCTGGGTGTTTTGCTTCTTCAGTTCAGAGGAATATTGCTGGTTGGGGGCAGGCTAAGGGCAGGGGTAGGTAACTATGTAGAATTCTGATTCATCTTGGGAGATGCAACCAACAAAATTTCACAAATATCCCAAAATGGCAGGGTCTAGCACCATGCTGTCCATGGCTCTATAACCCCCAGGATCTTCTTTGTCTTATGCTGGACTGTCCCCAAACCTATACCCCCGGAGCACTCCTCTTGCTGGGCCCAGGATAGGTCTGTCCCAATGTCTGTAAGACCAGGAAGCCACTGTCCTCAATGGGCTAGATTCTGATCAGTTATACCAGAGAAAACCCGGAGTAATGCTATTGCACTGGGGCAGGGGGGCACATTTCTCACATCAATTCTCATCCCAACTTATCGGTTGTCGCAGTTTGAAGGTGCAAGGAGCTATTTGGTGGGTTTCACACAGAAGGTTGGTTGGAAGCATTCATGAACATATTCAATGCCTTATCTGAAAGCATATCACTGGGGTTGGCACTACAGCTGTTCAAAAACCACTTTTTGCCAAATTTTTAAAAAATTTCTTGTGAAAATAATGACATTTAGAAATTATCAATTTGAAAAATATTTGTTGGTTTAAAGCAAAAGTTGAACTGGAAACCAAAACTTTTAGGCAATTTTTTTCAGGTTTTCGTTTCCAAGATGTCATCTAAAAGCAGAAATGAACCTGTTCACAGCACTAAGCTCCCGAACTGGGACTGTAACAGACTCATTAGCCTCTTTGGGGGACCAGCCACTCCAAGAAGGCATTACAAGAATAGCCAAGCAACAGACCCTTGCATGAGCAAAGCAAAGAATCTGAACAACCTGAAACTCCTTTCACAATTTGTTTCAGAACCAAATGAATTTCAGTTTGGGTCAGTCGTAGCACTGCCATGTGACACCAAGTAATCAATCAAAAGATACACCGTGCAATAACGAATAACAAAATAAAAACAGTCTGTGAAACTACCAGGAGGCTGACAGCTTTGTGTTAAGTTTTCACCAATCACAGTCAGCACGACTGAAAATATTGTCAATGGTCCCCGCCCCCTATTTGATGTCCACTTTGCAGCACCCAATACTGCAACTGAGGGCTGGGTCTGAATCAGGTGGCTGAAGGTCATGTGACAGCCGCCCATAAAAGGCTCCTACATAGGAGGCATTGCCTTGCTCGCCGTGGGAGAGAGACCAGGGATTGGGAACATCTTGGGTGGGTTGCATGCCCCAGCCTGCAAAACAGCTGCCTGGGAAGGAGCAGCAGCAGGCATGTGGTGAGGCTCTGTGAGCAGTGAGAGATGGGGAGTACAGCTGAAGGCCCAGCTAGGGAGAGCCAAGAGAGCCATGCTGAGCTTGAGGAGAGTCAAGTGGTGGCAGCAATGAGGATGGAACTTGTGCATCGGACAAGGCCGGTCAGAAGTAGCCCTGGGATGGAGAGTGAAGAGGAGCTGGAGGGCACAGTGGATAGTCACCCCCATCTCCAGGGCCTGGGGCAGGAGCAGAGTGAGTCTGGGCTCTCCTTCTCAGCAGCACTCCCTGGAGGCAGGGTGTGTAGAACGGACCATGTGCAGAAGGAAGGAAGGAACTGCTTGCGCCTAGGAGAGAAGAGGGAACACTTTTCTTTCTCATCAGGCATTAAACTAACCCCAAGGGGGGAAAGTTACATGAAACATGGGTGTGTGCACATCCATGGGAGAGTCAGAGGGGAAACGGAGTCCTCGAATCTGGGACTGGAGAGCCTGACCCTCCTACACAGCACCTTTGTTGGCAGTCTCATAAGAGACACTAGGGACTGAATTGTCACAAAGTCTGAATTATCCTCCTGCCCCAAGACCAAGTTGCTCCAGGTCAATTGGGTGATGAATCCTGGTCACGTGTCACCTGAAGTACGTGTGCATACACTAAGAAGGGTTGAGACAACAGCTGGCAGGGAAACTTGCCCTGCCACCACTGGAGCTATTCTGAGGATAAATAGAGAACCTCACTCATCAGGATCCTTCACCAGGACGAAATTCACTTTAGGAAAATCAGGGTTTAAAAAAGAGAGAGAGAGCATTCTTGAGGAAACACTCATTAGGATAGCTCGTCTGGTTGTCATAGTTATCTGGGGGCCAAAGGGAAAGGGTGCGGGCTATGATACACGCCCACAGCATTGCAATACGGGAAGCAAGTAATGCAGAGGGAAACCATTGCATGATAAAGCTTTAAAACAACAGAAACTGAGAACCCACAGAGCTCATGGTATTTCTTGTGGTCAGTGGGTAAGAATTCCAAGATAATGCAGCATGACAGCAAAAGAACAGAGGGTAAAAGCCTAGTTTTACAATTAGAGGTTTTAGAACATCCGCTGGTATTTATTAACACTCATTTTTATTTGATTTTCTTATATGGCCCATATGTAGCATTTTTTAGCTTTGAAGCACTTTACAACCACCAGCTAATTCATACTTGATCTCAGACTAGAGGAGTGCAGGGTCGTATCAGCGGCAGGGTGGGGAAGACTCCAGATTGGGGACTCCTGTCACTGGGGTTTCAACCCAAAGAATGATGCTGACTGCTAGTTAAGTTGAACAAGTAAAACGTTATTACACCCTGTGCATGGCTTTGTCTGTTGCCCAACTCCCCCTGTTCCCTGTCCCATTGGGGTCCTGTCACTAACGTTCCCTCTGACTCCAGTTCCACTGATCACAATAGTCAGGGGTGGACACATATAACTGAGTTTCCTCTCCTCTTGGTGCCCCCTTGTGGCCAAGTTTGGTGTGGCAGCTCTCTCACTGGGCTAGCATCCCCTGCTGACGGTCGCTCTGGCACTGTGGCAGTTCCTGTTCCAGTGACCTGGCTGGAGGTCCGAGCCACCGTTCAAAGCCCACCCCTTCTGGGCTCACAACTGTCCAAATTGAAAGTCCTCAAAATGTATTTAAACACAAGCAAAAATCCTTCCCGCTCTCTAGGGCTCTTCCTTAGCCTATCTTCAGCTCAGCTTGTGGCCCCCTTGCTGGACTCAATAACCCTGTGGTGGGCTTGTACACCCCCTTTCTTGGGGCCCATAGGGGAACCCAGGCCCACCTTCTACTCTAGCATCTGGCCCATAGTCCTGCTCCTTAACCTGTGCTGAAGTTTTCCCAGGTCCACTTCCTACCCAGCCTTGCAAATTCTCCTCTGGGTGTCTCCAGCTCTTTCCTGCTCAGGCAGGGCCTCCCCCACTGCCACTTCAGACCATTGCTCCTAGTTCTGTCATCTGCCACCACTCAGAACAGCTGAGCTCCATCCTCTTCGGAATCCCCCTTCAGGTAGCTGAAGGCTACTATCAAATCCCCCCTCACTCTTCTCTTCTGCAGACTAAATAAGCCCAGTTCCCTGAGCCTCTCCTCATAAATCATGTGCCCAGGCCCCCTAATCATTTTCGTTGCCCTCCGCTGGATTCTTTCCAATTTGTCCACATCCTTTCTGTAGTGGGGGGGCCCAAAACTGGACACAATACTCCAGATGTCGCCTCACCAGTGCTGAATTAGGGCGGAAGGATAGCTCAGTGGTTTGAGCTATTAATCTGTTAAACCCAGGGTTATGAGTTCAATCCTTGAGGAGACCATTTAGGGATCTGGGGCAAAAATCTGTCTGGGGATTGGTCCTGCTTTGAGTGGGGGTTAGACTGAATGACCTCCTGAGGTCCCTTCCAACCCTGATATTCTATGAATGGGGGGAAATTATCACTTCCCTCAATCTGCTGGCAATGCTCCTGCTAATGCAGCCCAATATGCCGCTAGACTTCTTCGCAACAAGCGCACACTGTTGATTTATATCTTGTCCACTGTAATCCCCAGGTCCTTTTCTGCAGAACTATAGCAGCGCATGGGATTCTTTCATTCATCCTAAACTCACCAAAGATTTCACATGATCTGCACTGGCTGCCTCTGGGTTTCCAGGTGATTCTTACGGTGCTAATTTAGAACCTATCTGAAAGACACCTTGCTCCCTGTGCCAGACAACTACAGTTGTGATCTGCAGAGGCACTCCAGTTCAAGCCCCTGATATAGATGAGAAGGTGTTGCTCATCTATATGGTTGGATGCTGGCTGTGAAAGGCCCATGAGTTTGGAATTTGCTAGCTCCCTCTTACCCACCACCACCAGTGCAAAATAGCTCAAATCTGATTACTTTCAGGGCATGCTACAAAGCTCATCTTTTCCCCCAGAAATGTGAAAACACTTGGGGAAAGGGAGAGAAGAAGGGAGAGAGGGGCAATGCTGGAAGGGATTTGATCTTTACGTTTGTTTGGTTTACTGGTAGTGGGTTCTTCTGAATTGCCTCGCTGCACATTGGGTATTTAGTTTGTTGTCTTTTTAAGGTTTAGCAAGGTTGCCTAGAGTGTGTGGATAAGTGTTCTTATTTGTGTGTGTGTGTGTGTGTGTGTGTACAGCTAAATAAATCAATCCCTGACACGTGACTAGGGTGTGAAAACTCGCAGGTGGCTCTTCTGAATATACAGAGGGAGCAGAACATTTTTCAAATTTCAACAAAAGATGTGAATGTTTCAAATTTGGATGGAAAAACAGAGGGGAAAAATGGACTAAATCATCACAATTCCTTTTCCTGACGTCTGACCTAGTGTAGAGTTGGTAAAATGTTTCTAATTTCAAGACATTTTGAAACTTCAAAATTTGGCCAAAACCAGGAACTTTTTTGGTTTTTAAAAAAAAGTTTAAATTTTTCCCTTGTGTCCACTTTTCTGAGTAGGCCCACACTGTCAATAAGACAACCATTAGCTGAAAAATCTTGCAGCCAGGGCCGGCTCCAGGGTTTTGGCCGCCCCAAGCAGCCAAAACCAAAAAAAAAAAAAAAAGCCGCGGCTGCGATCGCGATCTGTGGCGGCAATTCGGCGGGAGGTCCTTCACTCCGAGCCGGAGTGAGGGACCGTCCGCCGAATTGCCACCGAATACCTGGATCTGCTGCCCCTCTCCCGACTGGCCGCCCCAAGCACCTGCTTGAGAAGCTGGTGCCTGGAGCCGGCCCTGCTTGCAGCCATGGCTGAAGACAAATCACATTAGCTGTAAGAAAAAAGCAAATTTTGACTCCCTCAGGGAACTGATGGGCAGGATCCCCTGGGAGAATAACATGAGGGGGAAAACAACAAGGAGTCTGGTGGCACCTTAAAGACTAACAGATAAAGGTCCTTGTTGTTTTTGTAGATACAGACTAACACGGCTACCCCCTGATACATGAGGGGGAAAGGAGTCCAGGAGAGCTGGCTGTATATTAAAGAATCCTTATTGAGGTTGCAGGAAAAAACCATCCCAATGAATAGAAAGAATAGTAAATATGGCAGGCAACCAGCTTGGCTTAACAGTGAAATCCTTGCTGATCTTAAACACAAAAAAGACGCTTACAAGAAGTGGAAGATTGGACAAATGACAGGGAGGAGTATAAAAATATTGCTCAGGCATGCAGGAGTGAAATCAGGAAGGCCAAATCACACATGGAGTTGCAGCTAGGGTGACCAGATCACCCAAGACAAATATCGGGACACGGGGGGGGGTGACGCGGGGGGGGGGGCGTGGCGGGGGGCGGGGCCAAAAAAAAAAAAAAAACGTCCTCCGCAAGTGCTGGAGGGAGGCCCAGGAGACTCAGGGGAAGCGCGGGGCCGGGGTGAGTAACAGTCCGGCCTGGCCCCGAGCAGGCAGAACTCAGTTGGGAGGTAGGGCGAGGAGGGGGGCGGCCCGCGGGGCCAGGCGGCGGCTGTTCTCCCCCCCGGGCAGCGGGACTCGGGAGCAGCCGCTGCTGCAGCTCCCACTGCCGCGGGGGAGGAAGCGGCCATGGCGCTCCGCGGCTGCGGCGCCCCCGAACCCCCCGAGCCGGGGCCTGCTGCGGGGACCCAGCAGCGCGTACGCTGGGCCCAGCCCCTGGCCAGGCGCGTCTGGGCTGCTGCCCAGCTGGTGCTATCCCGCGGCGGCCCCGGGGTGGGGGCAGCAGGCCCCAGCCCCCCGTCCCGCAGGGGAACGAACGGGGCTGGGCTGCCGATGCCTCCACCCCGGGGCCGCCGTGGGATTGCACCAGCTGGGCAGCCCAGACGTGCCTAGCCAGGGGCTGGGCCCAGCGTACACGCTGCTGGGTCCCCGCAGCAGGCCCCGGCTCGGGGGGTTCGGGGGCGCCAGGGCCGCAGCCACGGAGCGCCATGGCCGCTTCCTCCCCCCGCGGCAGTGGGAGCTGCAGCAGCGGCTGCTCCCGAGTCCCACTGCCCAGGGGGGAGAACAACAGCCGCCTGGCCCCGCGGGCCGCCCCCCTCCTCGCCCTACGGCCAGGCCGGACTGTTACTCACCCCGGCCCCGCGCTTCTCCTGCGTCTCCCGGGCCTCCCTCCAGCGCTTGCGGAGGGAGGGGGAATGGTGAGCCCGGGGAAGAGGCGGGGATTCGGGGAGGGAGCCAATCGGGGGAGGAGGGGGCGGAGTCGGGGCAGGGGGGGGGTGCGAGCACTTCCGGGCTCCAGGCTCCGGGGCATTTCCTTGTTTGTCCAGTGTCCCGACCGCATGTCGGTCGGGACGCGGGACAAACAAGGAAATATCGGGACAGTCCCGATAAAATCGGGACGTCTGGTCACCCTAGTTGCAGCTAGCAAGAGATGTTAAGAGTAACAAAAAGGGTTTCTTCAGGTATGTTAGCAACAAGAAGAAGGTCAAGGAAAGTGTGGGCCCCTTACTGAATGGAGGAGGCAATCTAGTGACGGATGTGGAAAAAGCTAATGTACTCAATGCTTTTTTTGCCTCTATCTTCACAAACAAGGTCAGCTCCCAGACTACTGCATTGGGCAGCAAAGCATGGGGAGGAGGTGACCAGCCCTCTGTGGAGAAAGAAGTGGTTCAGAACAATTTAGAAAAGCTGGACGAGCACAAGTCCATGGGGCTGGATGCGCTGCATCCAAGGATGCTAAAGAAGTTGGCGGATGTGATTGCAGAGCTATTGGCCATTATCTTTGAATATTCATAGCGATCAGGGGAGGTCCTGGATGACTGGAAAAAGGCTAATGTAGTGCCCATCTTTAAAAAAGGGAAGAAGGAGGATCCAGGAAACTACAGGCCAGTCAACCTCACCTCAGTCCCTGGAAAAATCATGGAGCAGGTCCTCAAGGAATCAATTCTGAAGCACTTAGAGAGGAAAGTGATCAGCAACAGTCAGCATGGATTCACCAAGGGGAAGTCATGCCTGATTAACCTAATTGCCTTATATGATGAGATAACTAGCTCTGTGGATGAAGGGAAAGCAGTGGACTTGTTATTCCTTGACTTTAGCAAAGCTTTTGCTATGGTCTCCCACAGCATTCTTGCTGGCAAGTTAAAGAAGTACGGTCTGGATGAATGGACTATAAGGTGGATAGAAAGCTACCTAGATCATCGGGCTCAACGGGTTGTGATCAATGGCTCCATGTCTAGTTGGCAGCTGGTATCAAGCGGAGTGCCCCAAGGGTTGGTCTTGGAGCCGGTTTTGTTCAATACCTTCATTAATGATCTGGAGGATGGCGTGGATTGCACCCTCAGCAAGTTTGTAGATGACACTAAGCTGGGAGAAGTCGTAGATACACTGGAGGGTAGGGATAGAATACAGGGGGTCCTAGACAAATTAGAGGATTGGGCCAAAAGAAATCTGATGAAGTTCAACAAGGACAAGTGCAGAGTCCTGCACTTAGGATGGAAGAATCCCATGCACTGCTACAGACTAGGGACCAAATGGCTAGGCAGCAGTTCTGCAGAGAAGGACCTAGGAGTTACAGTGGATGAGAAGCTGGATATAAGTCAACAGTGTGCCCTTGTTGCCAAGAAGGCTAATGGCATTTTGTGCTGTATAAGAAGGGGCATTGCCAGCAGATCGAGAGACATGATCATTCCCCTCTATTCAACATTGGTGAGGCCTCATCTGGAGTACTGTGTCCAGTTTTCGGCCCCACACTATAAGAAGGTTATGGAAAAATTGGAAAGAGTCCAGCAGAGGACAACAAAAATGATTAGGGGGCTGGAGCACATGGCTTATGAGGAGAGGCTGAGGGAACTGGGATTGTTTAGTCTGCAGAAGAGAAGAATGAGGGGGGATTTGATAGCTGCTTTCAACTACCTGAAAGGGGTTCCAAAGAGGATGGATCTAAACTGTTCTCAGTGGTAGCAGATGACAGAACAAGGAGTAATGGTCTCAAGTTGCAGTAGGGGAGGATTAGGTTGGATATTAGGAAAAACTTTTTCACTAGGAGGAAGCACTGGAATGGGTTACCTAGGGAGGTGGTGGAATCTTCTTCCTTAGAGGTTTTTAAGGTCAGGCTTGACAAAGCCCTGGCTGGGATGATTTTGTTGGGGATTGGTCCTGCTTTGAGCAGGGGGTTGGACTAGATGACCTCCTGAGGTCCCTTGCAGCCCTGATATTCTATGATTCTACGATTCTATGAAGACTCAAACAGCAGCGTGGGAATTAAGTAACTACAGGGATTCTTCAGGCAACTGGATCTGGACAACTGGACATAAATTGGGACAACTATTCCATATAGGCCTTCAGAACATAGGCAGCATAGATAGAGGAGCCTAACTGGGCATCAGCTAATTCGGGGTATCTATGGAAGGCATCTTCTTTCTTTTGTCCAGGATATCTTTGGGTGAGCTTCTAGTGTCCACTCTCCCGAGTAGATGGAGAGCCTGCTTTGTCAGTTCACCTTGGAACAAAAGGTAGGAATAAATGGTAATTTTTTAAAATGGAGAGGGGTAACTACTGGTGTTCCCCAAGGGTCAGTCCTAGGACCAATCCTATTGAACTTATTCATAAATGATCTGGAGAAAGGGGTAAACAGTGAGGTGGCAAAGTTTGCAGATGATACTAAACTGCTCAAGATAGTTAAGACCAAAGCAGACTGTGAAGAACTTCAAAAAGATCTCACAAAACTAAGTGATTGGGCAACAAAATGGCAAATGAAATTTAATGTGGATAAATGTAAAGTAAAAAGCAACAGAGGGTCCTGTGGCACCTTTGAGACTAACAGAAGTACTGGGAGCATAAGCTTTCGTGGGTCAGAACCTCACTTCTTCAGATGCAAGACACGAAAGCTTATGCTCCCAGTACTTCTGTTGCTTTTTACAGATTCAGACTAACACGGCTACCCCTCTGATACTTGAAATGTAAAGTAATGCACATTGGAAAAAATAACCCCAACTATACATACAATATGATGGGGGCTAATTTAGCTACAACTAATCAGGAAAGAGATCTTGGAGAAATCGTGGATAGTTCTCTGAAGATGTCCACGCAGTGTGCAGTGGCAGTTAAAAAAGCAAATAGGATGTTAGGAATCATTAAAAAAGGGATAGAGAATAAGACAGAGAATATCTTATTGCCCTTATATAAATCCATTGTACGCACACATCTTGAATACTGCATACAGATGTGGTCTCCTCATCTCAAAAAAGATATACTGGCACTAGAAAAGGTTCTGAAAAAGGCAACTAAAATGATTAGGGGTTTGGAACGGGTCCCATATGAGGAGAGATTAAAGAGGCTAGGACTTTTCAGCATTGAAAAGAGATGGATGGCAGGAGAGAGATCACTTGATCATTACCTGTTAGGTTCACTCCCTCTGGGGCACCTGGCGTTGGCCACTGTCGGTAGACAGGATAATGGGCTGGATGGACCTTTGGTCTGACCCAAGTATGGCCTTTCTTATATTCTTATGTTTTTATGTTCACCTTGGCAGTCTCTGCCCGAAACAAAAGGAAGGTTCCCATGAAGAACAAGTGCACATCACCCAGAAGAAGAAGAACACTGCTTCTGACTTTGTGTGCCTCTTTACTGGCTAATGCATGCTATCGCTATAACATTGTCTGAATGCAAGGATGTGATCATGCCAGCAAAGAAGTGTAGGGCTGATTTAGTTGGGAATTGGTCTGCTTTGAGCAGGGGGTTGGACTAGATGACCTCCTGAGGTCCCTTCCAACCCTGATATTCTATGACTTCCATGGTTTGAGGCTATTGATATGAAGCTCCATTTTCCGGTTGGCCCATACCATTTGAGTTGTGGTACATCCAGCATGTCCTAACCAACTTTCACTCACCCACTCCTGTAATAGATCCCTAACCTCTGGCTGAGTTACTGAAGTTCTCAAATCATGGTTTAAAGACTTCAAGTTACAGAGGATCCATTATTTACACTAGTTTAAACCTCCAAGTGACCCGGGCCCCGTGCTGCAGAGGAAGACAAAACCCCCACCAGGGTGTCTGCCAATCTGACCCGGAGGAAAATTCTTTCCTGACCCCAAATATAGCAACCAGTTAGACCCTGAGCCTGTGGGCAAAACCCACCAACTACACACATGGGAAAGAATTCTCTGTAGTAACTCAGAGCCCACCCCGTCTAGTGTCCCTTCACCGGCAATTGGAGATATTTGCTACTAGCAGTTGCAGATTGGCTACATGCCATTGTAGGAAGTTCCATCATACCATCCCCTCCATGAATTTATCAAGCTCAGTCTTGAAGCCAGTTCGTTTTTTTTTTCTCCCACTGCTCCCCTTGGGATTCTGTTCCAGAACTTCACTCCTCTGATGGTTAGAAACCATCATCTAATATTGAGCCTAAACTTGTTGATGACCAGTTTATATCCATTTGTTCTTGTGTCCACATTGGCACTTAACTTAAATAACTCCTCTCCCTTCCTGGAATTTATCCCTCTGACGTATTTAACAATCAAATCTCCCCTCAGCCTTCTTTGGTTAGGCTAAACAAGCCAAGCTCTTTGAATCTCCTCCCATAAGGTAGGTTTTCCATTCTTAAGCACCCTCACACCTTCCCCCTTAAGCACCACAAGCACCAAAGCAGAGAAGGGGTCAGCAGCTGCAGGACTTTTGCAGTTACATTATATTGCAGCAAGCGCTGGTGAAGGGACCTTAGATACACCCACAGAGTGAAGTCTATAAAACTAGGATTCTCAAGCTGTGGCCATGGAGCACATGTGGAGGATCTGCAGATAGCTGGTTAGGTTACACGATTATCGATCTGTTATTATTTGTACAGCAGTTGCGCAGGGTTCCCAGTCACAGAGCAGGACCCCATTGTGACAGGAGCTGTGCAAACACAGAACCAAAACTCAGTCTCTGCCCCAAAGAGCTGGCAGCCTAGGAGTCTGTACACCAGCAATAATACATGGGGCCTGCTCTCCTTATTTTTGTTTTTGATCAACTTGTATTAAAAGAAGCTCAAATACACTAAATACTTTCCTAATGTTAATTTTTTGCATGTAAGCAATTGCTTTTGTCTGATTATAAATGGGAGAGGAGGTGTTCTCTGGCTGTGAACCAGCTCCGGAGCTCAGCTCTGGTCTCTGCTGCAAGACCAAAGATGTTGAGGCACTTTGATGTGGGCATATTTCACACTTAGCAGAATTGCTGGGGAAAGCCAGGAGGTTTTTAAGATGCTCTCTCCAGAACCTGCTGGCATGGTGTGACCTCTGAGAACTGATGGGGAGCTCCAGCCATGCCAATGAGATGACACACCAGCTGGACATGTCTGTCAGGGATATTGTGCCACTGCAGTCTTAAATCTGCTGTGCCATCTTCCTCCTTCCATACCTGAAATGGCCAAAAAGGGGAACAATGACAATCTCTGCAGCATTGAGAAGCATTGAAATGAAAAGGATAAATTCATAGGAACAGCCATACTGGGTCAGACCAATGGTCCATCTAGCTCAGTATCCTGTCTGCTGACAGTGGCCAATGCCAGGTGCCCCAGAGGGAATGAACAGAACAGGCCAATCATCAAGTGATCCATCCTCTGTCACCCATTCCCAGCTTCAGGCAAACAAATGCTAGGGACACTCAGAGCATTGTTTTGCATCCCTGCCCATCCTGGCTAATAGCCATTGATGGACCATGAACTTATCTAGTTCTTTTTTGAATCCTGTTATAGTCTTGGCCTTCAAAACATCCTCTGGCAAAGAGTTCCACAGGTTGACTGTGCGTTGTGTGAAGAAATACTTCCTTTTGTTTGTTATAAATCTGCTGCCTATTAATTTCACTCGGTGACCCCTAGTTCTTGTGTTATGTGAAGAGGTACATTACACTTCCGTATTTATTTTCTCCACACCACTCATGTTTTTATAGACCTCTATCATATCCCCCCTTACTCATCTCTTTTCCAAGCTTAAAAGTCCCAGGCTTATTAATCTCTCCTCATATGGAAGCCATTCCATATCCCTGATCATTTTTGTTGCCCTTCTCTGTATCTTTTCCAATTCCAATATACCTGTTTTGAGATGGTGTGATTAGATCCGCACACAGCAATGGATTCTCCCTTGTCCACATACTTGTTGACCCCCCTCAAAGAATTCTGTAGATTGGTGAGGCGTGATTTCCCTTTACAAAAACCCATGTTGACTCTTCCCCAACAAATCATGGAGGGAATGGTTTAATGGAAAAACATGATTTTAGCCAAGGAATACTGAGCCATAGCAGGTAAATAGTATAATGGCTAACAAGGGTCAGGCTGGAGACTCTTGCCTACATGCTCGGGGTTTTACTGATCGCCATATTTGTGGTCGGGAAGGAATTTTCCTCCAGGGTAGATTGGCAGAGGCCCTGGAGGTTTTTCGCCTTCCTCCGCAGCATGGGGCAGGGATCGCTAGCAGGAGGGTTCTCTGCCAATTGAAGTCACCAAGCCTCAGGATTTGGGGACTTCAACAGCAGTGTCAAAGGAAGGGGTAAGGATGGCTTTGTGGCCTGCAGCATGCAGGGGGTCAGACCAGATGATCATAATGGTCCCTTCTGACCTTAAAGTCTATGAGCCTATGAGTCTATGAGTCATCTATGTGCCTGACAATTCTGTTCTTTAGTTTCAACCAATTTGCCTGGTACTGAAGTTAGGCTTACCAGCTTGTATTTGCCGGGATCACCTCTGGAACCTTTTTTTAAAAATTGGCATGACATTAGCTATCCTCCAGTCATCTGGTACAGAGGCTGATTTAAATGATAGGTTTTATATACGACAGTTAGTAGTTCTGCAATTTCACATTTGAGTTCCTTACGAACTCTTGGGTTATACCATCTCATGACTTATTGCTGTTTAATTTATCAATTCATTCCAAAACATCCTCTACTGACACATCCTTTCCAGGGGTAAAGCAGAGAGCCGGTTCCAAGTACCAGTATACAAAGCTCTGCTGTGGACAGCTGATGAAAACTCAGAGGGGCTAACTCAGCATGCTGTTTAGTCAAGCACTTGGCTGTCTGGTAAGGAAGAGTTGACATCAGAAAACCAACAAAGCAGCAGAACTCCATCAAGGCCTTGCAGGCTAGTGGGACAACAGGGTGAGGGCCCTTGGTGTATTAAAACTACAGCAGAGACCCAGCAGAATTAGAGCCAATGCACCAAATAAAATACAGGCTCTCTAAAGAAGTGTGATTGCTAGTGGGCTGACCCCAGAGGGTAAAACTGTAAAGGATACTGTGACGGGGTGCACTCACCCCGCACTGGACAGGAAGGAGTTAACTCTTCTTTGGTGGCTGAGGAAGCCACGCCCCCACAGCCCTACTGGACATGCTCCAGGTGCAGTGGCTGTATAAAGGCAGGCAGACCAGTTTAGTTGGGGCTGACCGCCGGAGGGGAAGGATGTATCACACAGGCTCTCACCGGGGAGTTGCTACCAACCCACCCCACAGAAGCCCAAAGCGCTGAGGCACCAGCCGACACCCAGACACCTGCTGATATCCAGGAAGGGTTGGAGACTCCGGGAACAGCCCCAGCCGAGCAATCTGAAGATGCCCCAACTACTGTCACCAGAACCATGGTAGGAAGTAGCCCAGGGTGGGACTAGCCATAGTCCCGGACATAGGCAGTATGTTGCGGTTGGATCCCTGCTGACCTCAGTGGTGGAACCCTCTGCCACTACTAAGGCCCTGGGCTGGGACCCGATGTAGTAGGGAGGGCCCGGGTCCCCCTACCCTAGGCCGCCACCCTCCCCCAGAGGGCGGCCCACTACCCTGAAGCCCAGGGACTCCTCATTGATGCCGGTCACTAGGCCTGCCTACCCTGTCGCCCAGGGACTCCTCAAAGATTCCGGCCACTAGGCCCAGGTACCCATCGAACCTGTTAACCACTATTGGCTCTGGCCACTAGGCCTCAAGATCTGTGAATTAGAGACCCCCTATAGACTCAGGACGCTAGGCCTTGACCCCACGAACCAGAGAGTTGCCACTGACTCTGACCAGTAGGCCTTATTACTCTGTGACACAGGACAATCTTATCAGTATAAGTTCATCGGGTGACCTACTCTGAAGAAACGGGCACTCGAGGGACCGGGTGTACTCACCCCGCACTGGACAGGGACCCCCACCCCATCACATGTGGTGGAGAATGCAGACAGTGATCGAGACCTGCTGAGAGGTCTGCATTGCAAATCCCAGTAGGATGGGAGGATGTGCCTTCCCACTACAGATAGACATATCATATCACCTGAAGACTATCCGGTCTCAGGATGGAAGCGGACAAGGTTTTGAAATGGCTCCTGGAGAGTCAGCAACAGCAGTTGCAGCAAATCACCAACCAATAACAACAGATGATGC
This sequence comes from Malaclemys terrapin pileata, assembly GCF_027887155.1. Taxonomy (NCBI): domain Eukaryota; kingdom Metazoa; phylum Chordata; order Testudines; family Emydidae; genus Malaclemys; species Malaclemys terrapin. The sequence continues at coordinate 50,081,435 of NC_071514.1, forward strand.
GTGAACTTGCGACCCAACAGCAAGCCCAGCAGGAGAGGCTCATGCAGCAGATGGCAACTTTATTCCAGGTGGGAAGCCCTCTCTCCGCTGTCCCCCACGAATCTGGCTCTGGCTCCCTCCCACCTAGCCTCCTGCTGCGGCTCACTATGATGGGGCCCGGGGACAACCCTGAGGCTTTTTTAGTAATGTTCAAAGAAGTGGCCACTGCCGTCGTAGCCCCCAACCCATTGGGCCACACTCATAGCCCCGTACTTGATGGGACCAGCCCAGTCCGTTTATCGCAACCTCAACCCGATGGAAGCCCTACAGTACAAGAAGGTGAAGGCAGCCATCCTGGACCAGACTGGCATCTGCCCAGAGACATACCGGCAGCGCTTCTGCCGATAGCGGTACCCGTTGGGGGCTAGACCACGAGTGGTGGCCCAGCATCTGAGGGATTACGCCTGGCAGTGGCTGGATCCGGATAAGCAGTGCGAAGCCCGGGTTATAGAAACGGTCATCCTTGAGCAATTCACCCAGAGTCAGGGGTAAAGAATGGGTGCGACGCCACCGACTCACAACACTTTCAAACACAGTAGGACTGATGGAAGACTACTTGGTGGCTGAAAGTGGGGAGCCATGGCATCAGAAGCCCGAAGAGTCGGGGGAAAGGGATAGAGCCGCCGCGGGGCACCCGCACCGGACTATACCTGGAGGATGCCGGCACTCCTCTGAGACACCTGTCAACCCCCCAGACATGAGGTGGAGGTCAGCAACCCCTCGAGCATCGTCCCGACTGGATGAAGACCCCCGGGCCAGGACAGGATCAACGAAGGTGGACTCCCCGCCTGGGGAAACCAGAGATTGTTGTTATGAGTGCGGCCAGCAGGGGCATTTCCGATGGGATTGCCCCTACATGGATTGCAATTACGGACAGGCATGGGTGGCCAGCTCTTGGGCCCAGAAGAAGGCCCCAGAGAAGCTCGGGGTTCCCGTGCAGGTAAATGGGACACCTACGATGGCTCTGATTGACTCTGGCTGTAGTCAGACCATCATCTGGAGTGAGCTGATCCCCACGCTCGAAGTAGAAGGACCCTGAATAAACCTACAGTGCGTCCACAGGGACATGCACTCGTACTCCACAGCCTGGGTGACCCTAGGGATCTCGCAATGCAACGGGGCCCTGCAGGTTGGCGTAGCCCCTAAATTGGCCTACCCAGTCATCCTGAGGCGGGATTGTCCCTGGTTCCGGGAACTTTTACAAGAATGTTCCCGTGACCTGCCGCTCCGGGAGGCGGAAACGGCTGTGCCAGGGGTACTCCTTGGCCAGGGCCACCCGATATCCCGAGGCTGTCCCTCTATGCACTGCCACCACCCCTAAAATAGCAGTGGAGCTCCTGAAGATTTTTGCCAGGATGGGAATCCCCCGTGAAATCCTAATGGATCAAGAAACCAATGTGACATCCCGTTTGATGGCAGAACTGTGTTATCTCCTAGATATCCGCATCCTCAAACGGACAGCTTGGTAGAGAGGTTTAATAAAACGCTGAAGTCCATGCTACAGAAATTTGTGGAGAAGGATCCCCGCCACTGGGATACTCTACTTCCTGCCTTACTATTTGCCGTACGGGAGGTACCCCAAGCATCGACGGGGTTCTCCCCCTTCGAGCTCCTTTACGGAAGACAACCCCGGGGTATCCTCGACCTCATCAGGGAAGGATGGGAAGAACAGGAGACCCAGGCGAAGGGGGTGGCCCACCACGTACTGCAATTTTGTGAGTGCCTTCAAACGCTAGGGACCTTCGCAAAGAAGAATTTGATGCAGGCCTAGCAGACTCAGGCACAGCAGTAAAACAAGGGGGGCCCGACTACAGAGTTTTGAGCCCAGGGATCGGGTACTACTGCTACTACTCTCAGCAGAGTCCAAACTCCTCGCTAAATGGCAAGGCGTCTTTGAGGTCACCCGACAGGTTGAACCCATTGATTACGAGGTCCGACTACCCGGGTGCCGTTGGGCAACGTGCATTTACCACATCAACCTACTGAAGGCATGGAAGAGTAAGGAGGGCTGTCTAATCAGTCCATACCCATCTGAACTTGAGCTGGGACCTCTTGTTGACGGAGCCCCTTGGGGCCAGACTGGTAGCAATGGGCGAGGGACTCACTCAGGCCCAAAAGGAGCAGTTGCAGGATGTCCTGCAGGCTTTCCCCGAGGTCTTATTGGCTCATCTGGGATGGATGACACTTGCGAACCATCATATTGCCACCGTACTGGGACAAAAAGTGTGCAACCCTCATAGACCTCTGCCCTGGAAGATGTAGGAAGCAGTGAAAAGGGAACTGGAGACCATGCTGGACCTGGCAGTAACAGAAGAATCGCATAGCGAATGGCAGAGCCCAATAGTCCTGATCCCGAAACCAGATGGTTCTGTCTGGTTTTGCACAGACTTCCAGAAATTAAATGAAATCTCCCATTTCAACGCCTACCCCATGCCACAGGTGGACCTGGAGAGACTAGGGGGTGCTAAGTTCCTATCAAAATTAATCTGACTAAGGGATATTGGCAAATTCCCCTGATGCCAAACTCCTGCCCTAAAACGGCCTTCCCAACCCCCTTTGGCTTGTACCAATTTAGAACAATGCCGTTCGGGCTGCATGGAGCCACAGCCACCTTTCAACAACTCATGGATCGATTGTTGCAGCCCCATGGGCGGTACACTGCTGCCTATATAGATGACATTGTCATGTACAACACATGTTGGGAAGACCATCTCCAGCATCTGTCCAGCATGCTACAGGCTCTTAAGGACACCGGTCTCACAGCAAACCCCACCAAATGCCATCTCGGGCAGCCCGAGGTGATGTACATAGGGTACACCATGGGCGGAGGCCCCTAGTCGACAAGGCAGAAGCCCTGCGAGATTGGCCCACCCCAACAACGAAATGGCAGGTTCAACAATTTCTGGGCCTCGCTGGCTATTATAGTTGGTTCGTCCCAGACTTTGCATCTTTGGCTACCCCCCTGATGGAGCTAACAAGGAACTCACACCCTCAGCGGGTCCAATGGTCCAACGAATGTGAGACAGCCCTACAGGCCTTGAAGGAACGATTGATGAGAGGACCAGTCCTGGTACACCCAGATTTCCAGAAACCCTTCATCTTGCAAACTGATGTCTTTGAAGTGGGCCTCGGGGCAGTGCTGTCACAGGAACTTGTTGGGGAGGAGCATCCCATATGACCCAGGTATAGACCTGAGTTGTAAGTTGTTTCCCCAAGAAACCTGTTATTCCACTATTGTGATGGAGGCCTTAGCCATGAAGTGGGCACCAACCACGCACCCCAGCGTTGGCTAAATAGTATGAAAGACACTAATCCACGAATCATGTGGTGGTACCTGGCACTGCAACCCTATGACTTCCAGGTATTTCACCGTCCTGGGATGGCTCACGCCAATGCTGATTTTTTTTCATGGCCAGGAGGGGAGGGGGCTGAGGGAGAGCACCCGCCGGGCGCCCTCTTAAGGGGGAGGGTGTGTGACAAGGTGTACTCACCCCACACTGGACAGGAAGGGGTTAACTCTTCCACGCCCCCACGACCCTACTGGGCATGCTCCAGGTGCAGTGTCTGTATAAAGGCAGGCCACCCAGTTCAGTTGCGTCTGACTGCTGGAGGGGAAGGATGTAGCACTCCACAGAAACTCAAAGCGCTGAGGCCCCAGCTGATGCCCAGGTGCCCGCTGATACCCAGGAGGGATCGGAGATGCCGGGAACAGCCCCAGCCGAGCAATCTGAGGACTCCCCAACTAGTGCCACCAGAATCATGGTAGGAAGTAGCCCGGGGGGGACTAGCCATAGTCCCGGACATAGGCAGCGTGTTGCGGTTGGATCCCCGCTGACCTCAGTGGCAGAACCCTCTGCCAGAGGGCGGCTCACTATCCTGTGAATCAGGGACTCTGCATTGACTCTGGCTGCTAGGCCTGCCTACCCTTCAGCCCAGGGACTCCTCATTGACTCTTATCAAAGGGGTAGCCGTATTAGTCTGAATCTGTAAAAAGCAACAGAGGGTCCTGTGGCACCTTTAAGACTAACAGAAGTATTGGGAGCATAAGTTTCATGGGTAAGAACCTCACTTCTTCAGATGCAAGCCTCACTTCTTGCATCTGAAGAAGTGAGGTTCTTACCCACGAAAGGTTATGCTCCCAATACTTCTGTTAGTCTTAAAGGTGCCACAGGACTCTCTGTTGCTTGTTGACTCTGGCCACCAGGCCTGCCTACCCCGCAGCCCAGGGACTCCTGAGAGACTCCGGTCACTAGGCCTGGACATGCAGCGAACCATGGAACCACTATTGATTCCAACCATTAGGCCTCAAGGCCCTGTGAATCAGAGACCCCCTATAGACTCAGGCTGCTAGGCCTTGACCCCGTGAACCAGAGTCGCCACTGACTCTGATAAGTAGGCCTTATTACCTTCTGACACAGGACAATCTTATCAGTATAAGTTCATCAGGCGACCTACCCCAAAGAAATGGGCGCTTGAGGGACGGGGTGTACTTACCCCGCACTGGACAGGGACCCCCACCCCGTCACAGATACAAACAGATGACTGACACTGAAACATCGTGTGAGCCCAAATACTTCATTCTCAGTGTCTTGTGAGAATAACAGATCTAAAAGGGAATGCAGGGGGTTAATACAAGTAACTGATCATTGGTGTGTGCAGGGGGGTACCTGAAAAGGTTAAAAAGCTTGAAGTTCCAAGTTTTTTTTCAGGGGAAGCATGGGCCCAGGACAGAGTATTCAATGGGGGAGGTAACTCTGGAGCATACTTAAGACTGTCAGCTCGTTAGGGCAAGGACCATCTTTGTGCTGTGTGTTTGTACAGTGTCTAGCTCAATGGGGTCCTGGTCTAGGACTGGGGCTCCTGATCGCTACAGTAATGCTATTAATAAATAACACTGAAATAGGGAAAGCACATGGGCAAAACAAAAGGGTGAGTCCACTGCTCCTAATGGCTTTGATTGAGGAAAACCACTCAGAGCTCCATACACAGCAGTTTAAACCTGATCAGACACAGCCAGGATACTGTCTACATTTGGTAGTCCTCCAAGCACAGATACTCCAAAGTGTTTCATTTCCTCACTCTCTTCCTCATAAGAGCCCTTGGACATGCGGTGTTACAATCCCATATGGCAACACACTTCAGCATTTGGCCACTAGGTGGGGCTCTCTTTCACTGAATGAGTTTTCCATGGAAGGAGGTGGCCCAGAATTACTCCCTTCCCTGAGACAAGCCCAGGGTCAGCTCACATATTAGGACAGAGCTCTCCAGTCCCCCAAGTCTCCACTGCCCACAAACAGCCCTCTTGTGGGATGTGCCCGTAAAGCCAGACTCAGGCCCCCTTTACACCTGCCCTCAGCATCCTGGGCCACTCAAGACCAAGGAAGTATTCACAGAGAAAGGCCCCTTTCTATACTTGGTGTGTTTCAGGGACTGCCTTCACCTGGGACAAACCTTATCCCTTTTGTGCCCCTGTGGCTCTGTGGGGGAGTGGGCTAGAAGGAAGCTCAGTCTTTTGCTGAAAGGGGGCCTTTTTTAAATTGAGTTCAGAGAATGCAGACTCGCCTCCACGAGCCTTGGAGCCAAGCCTTTTCCATCTTACATGCCATTGTGTCCCCTGCTGAACCAAAGGGATTTGGAACTACCCCTGCAAGCTATTCTTACTCTTTCTGTGTCTGAAACACAGCCCCTGCCACCATACACCATGAGGTAACAGCGCCGGTGAAGAGATGGGTGGTCAGGGCTGGATTTAATGATAAAGGCTCTGTCGGGAAAAGAACTGTGGCCTCTAGTGCAACATTCCTAAAAGACCCTCCTTAGCCCAACATAGAGAGCACCTGTTGAGCTTGCAGACCCCTGAATGCGCACCTCTGAAGGTCCTCCAGCAGCACTTAGATGGCACATCACCATGGATAGGGTGACCATATGTCCCATTTTGGCCAGGACAGGCCCCTTTTTCAGCTCTGTTCTGGCCATCCCTATTTTTTCACTAAAACTGGGCATTTGTCCTGATTTGTGTAGGCAACGCTGCCTTCAGAGTTGTCCCCCCGGGCAGTAGCCCCCTCTCGCTCCAGCTGCAAGGCAGAGCAGAGAGAGGCTGCCAGTGATCTGATGGCAGTGCTGCTCACCAGCAGCATGATGGGAGAAATTTGCTGCTGGCAAGCAGTGCTGCTTTCAAACCTGTCCCCCCGGGCAGCAGCCCCGACTCTCTGCCTGGACACTATAGGTAGTTCTTATATCTGGGTCAACCTGGGACAGCTGTCCACTGCTTGCTTCACAGAATAGTGAGGAGTTTACTTAAAGGATTGTGCCTCAGAGAGGTATAATCCCTCTCCAAGCAGCCTGGTGTTCTGTAAAATGAGTGTGCTGCACACATTAGAATGGTGCACTCCTCCCTGAGTTCAGTGACTGCAGTCACTGGTTTTTGAGAAGGATGCACAAAGAGTAGGGTGAGTGACAGAGTGGAGAGCGGAGAGCCGTGGCTGCTGCCAGGGGTGTCAGCTCTGAAGGCAGTGATGCCTGCCAGCAGCAGCAGAGAAATTTGCTGCAAACAGGCAGTGCTGCTTTCAGAGCTGACCCTCTGGGCAACAGCCTCACTTGCCGGATGCAAGGCAGAGCAAAGAAGTAAGGGTGACATGGTATTGCCACCCTTACTTCTGCACTGCCTCAGAGTTTGAGCCTTCCTTACTATGAGGCTCAATATATACTCCTGGGGGAATTCTGCATCACTGCACAGGTGCAGAATTCATATCCCCCGCAGATTTCTTTGCTTCCTTGCAGAAAAATGACTTCTGATGGGGAAGCAAAGGGAAGCCACAAGAGCGGTCATGTGCTCCTCCCCAGCTGCTCAGGCAGGTTGGTTCAGGTGCCCAAAGCAGCCGGATGAGATGTAAATCACCGCAGGGAGGGGCTGGGCAGTCGTGTGTGTGAGAGAGATATTCTGTCCCTCTTGCTCGCTATTGTAGCACATTTGACATGGAGGGGTAGGGCTTTGGGGTGTTTCTGAGGAGGCAGGTGTGGGGCAGACTCTGTCCCCGCAGGCAGAGCAGAATGTAGCAGCCTGCCTGCTTAGTGAATTGTTCCCATTGTCTTTGTGAATTCCCCCAGGAGCATAAAACACATGTAAAAAGGCTCCTTTACATTGCCAGAGTGGTGTAAAGGACAGTATGGCCTTATAAATGCTTATGGTGCTTTAGTGATTAGAGCTGGTCTCAATTTTTGGACTGAAAAAATTTCCTATCAAAATGTGCTCCTGAACTATTTGTTACCTTTCTGGAGATGGTCAATAGCCAATATAAATTGTGAGTTTGATTCCCCAGCCCTCACTTGCTCTTCAGTTGCCTATGATGTAACACTGAGCATATGGCTGCATATATTTGTTGAATAATAACTAGAAATAAAGGGTCAAACCTAGCTTCATTACTATTAGACAAAGGGGGTTTGGGGATTTACTCCAATGCTCCCCACTCCCATTCTCCATCCACTGTACTGTAGTTTAAATACATTATCAAAATTGAAACCAGTGTGATTATGTTGCTTTATTTTGACAAATAAACTATGCAGAATTTTAAAATATTTTGAATGGAATTTTTAATTTTTTGGTGCAGAATTTTTTTTTTTTTTTGGCTCAGAATTCCCCCATGAGTAAATATAGAATGCTTTGAGCAACTTGACCAGGAGGGTGTATGGAAGCACTATATTAATTTTCCTGCTCAATGTAAGGTCTGCAGCAAGAAGGTAGGAACCCCTTTTATTCATGGGCACAAAACATGGCTAAATGGATTGTCAGCATCAGCAGGGTTGAAGGATGCTGCATGCAGGTCATCCGATGGGGATTAGTGGCAGTGCTCTAATTTAAATGCTGATTTTTGTTGGTTAGCTGCGTTGCAGCTGCAGGCTGAAAGCAGCGTGATGATCTCTTCACAGTTCCAATGTTTGCCTAGAAAAGGGAAAATAGGAAGGTTTTTAAAGCACATTTTGTGGTAGGTAAGAGTCGTCGTCCCCCCACCCCCGAGCCAAACAGGCTGCCTGCCATAGAGGCAGAGTGCTGTGCCCAGATGCTGGGCTGAACCAGTGTTCAGAGAATGCCTTGTGAAGGAACACTTGAAAATCAATTCTACCATGGTGTTTCAGATTTACCAGGCCATAGAGATCTCTGGTGTAAACTCTTCAACTTGGAGATTAACTTGGCCCATAGCAAGGAATTGGTTCAGCAAAACAGGGGCTGTCAGGAGCAGGGTCCCAGCCAGAGGCAGCCTGACATCATGTATCCAAAAAATCCCCACAAGGAGCATAGACAGTTCATTCACACACATGTTCTCCTTTGTCAAGGGCTGGTTGTGTTAGAAGTAAGGGTGGCAATACCACCATGCTATCCTTACTTCTGTGCTGCTGCTGGCGGGGACACTGTCTTCAGAGCTAGGCACCTTAGCAAGCAGCTGATGCTCTCCATTGCCCAGCTGTCACAGGATGTTGCCAGGTTATGCTTTTGTTCCTTTTTGGGGGGGAGAGGGGCTTGTGCATACCTGTGTCCTTAGAAGAATCAATAGTTTGTGTGTGGTTATTTTTTGCTATAAAAATGTCTAGGAAACATCCATGTAATTGTAATGAAGACTTCCAAAAACAGTTCAAGTTTTTTAAAAAAGACACTTCAACATTGGACGGCAGCAAAGTTATATGTGAGACATGTGGAGAACATTTATCCATGGCCCACAGTGGTCGAAATGACATTACCCAGCACCTTCAGAGCAAGAAACACAGAGATGCTGATAAAAGTAAGGTTTCAGAGTAGCAGCCGTGTTAGTCTGTATCCGCAAAAAGAACAGGAGTACTTGTGGCACCTTAGAGACTAACAAATTTTAATCATGAAGTCTCTAAGGTGCCACAAGTACTCCTGTTCTTTTTGCGGATACAGACTAACACGGCTGCTACTCTGAAACCTGTCATTATGCAAGGCACTGAATTTAGCTGTATGGAGTGGAAATCCATCAACTTCATGATTAAAATTTGTTAGTCTCTAAGGTGCCACAAGTACTCCTGTTCTTTTTTTGATAAAAGTGAGTGTTTAACACCAAGTGTTTCAGGATTTTTTCTGAGGCAAGACACAGAAGCTAAAAAAGCACTGGAAATCCACCTTTGAGTGCACCGAAAAGTTTGAGTGGGCTCTGCTGAGGAATATGCTGCAGTGGGAGCAAATGCAAGACAGCCCTCGCTGCACACCACACTAGAATTCCCACCTTAAATAACGTTGGATGAAAATTGTCTCTTTGAGTGGTTTAGTGCAAAATCAACTGTCTCCAGTTGTCTTTCAGACTGGAACCATCAGAGATTGCCCATCACCAAAAGATGGCAAAAGATTTTTCGAGAGATGGACCATACTGAAATACAATACACAGATCTAGTGAAGGCTATGGAATTTATGATATCTCTGCCTGGTACTACAGTACCTGTTGAACGTGTCTTTTCAATTGTGAATGACGTGTGGTCTCCTGAAAAATCACGTCTGAATGTCTCCAACATGCGGGCTGTCTTGTGTGTGCAAGTTAACTTTTCTCTAGACTGTACTGCATTCTATGACAAGTTGCTGAAAGACAAGCAAATCCTCAGAAAAATAGCATCATCAGAGAAATACAACTGGTATCAAGCAGCTTCACACCCTGAAGAACGGCAAGACTAGGAACAATGTCAGTAACTACTGAGTTTTAAGTAAAATATATGAAGCCATGAAATAAGTGAACATATATATAAAATATATGAAACCACCTTATCTTTTTTGCATACTGTAAGTAAACTCCCCTAAGCACTGACCATCTCTTACCGGTGTCCTGTTTTCAGTTTAGGGAAACATGGTCACACTAACCATGGATGGAAAGACAATTCATGTGCTGTGGCCAGTACACGGTGAGCATGTGCTCTCTCTCCAGGCCCTCATCCAGCCATGACTCTTAGAGGTGAGGAGGATGAGATTGCCTAAGCTAGAAATGGACTTCCCAAGCAGTGATTTCTCTGCTGCGGTGACTCGTTCTCCTTTCTTACCAGCTAGAAGTAGCTAGACTTGCCTTGCTGAGCAACAGAGAGCTGTTCAATGCTGAGTTTTCACAGCCTCTTTCATAAGAGAGAAGACTCACGAAGGAGATACTTCCCAAACTGGAGATTTCCTCTTCTGACGCCTTTTCCTCCTTCTGTGGGGATAAGCTACAGCTTCTCTTGAACCCAGCATTGCATCCAGGGGGAATCAAGCAGCTCCCAAATCATTCAGTGCAAAGTGTCCACAGAGCTGAGCATGGATTCTGACTCCCACTGTGGAGACATGGCTTCTCCAGGTGGAAGAAGAACCACTTGCGCGAGCCCAAACTGCTCCTCAGTAAGAATGGTCACAGCAAAGATAGCGCCTGCTTTGATTCCAGCAAATCGCTGAGTAAGGCATGAGCTGCTAAAGTGTGGTTCATGCCCACAGCATTCTACTTCTCTTGTCATTGTTAATGCACAGAAGCTGCAGCCCCTGGTCACTACAGCTCCCAGCATGCAATACTCCATCTTGTTCCAAAGCTTTCTGGGTAGGGCCCTACCAAACTCATGGTTCATTTTGGTCAATTTCAAAGTCATAGGATTTTAAAAATCGTAAATTTCATGATTTCAGCTATTTAGATCTGAAATTTCACCGTGTTGCAATTGTAGGGGTCCTGACCCAAAAAGGAGTTGGAGGGAGGGTTTGCAAAGTAATTGTAGGGGGGGGTTACGGTACTGCTACCCTTACTTCTGCGCTGTTGCTGGCGGCAGGGCTGCCTTCAAAGCTGGGCGGCTAGTGAGTGGTGGCTGCTGGCTGGGAGCCGAGTTCTGAAGGCAGAGCTGCCGCCAGCAGCAGCGCAGAAGTAAGGATGGCATGGTATGGTATTGCCACCCTTACTTCTGTGCTGCTGCCTGCAGAGCTGGGCCCGCAGTCAGCAGCCACCACTCTCCAGCCACCCAGCTCTGAAGGCAGCAGTGCAGAAGTAAAAGTTGCATGGTATGGCATTGCCACCCTTACTTATGTGCTGCCTTCAGAGCTGGGTGCTGCCTTCAAAGCTGGGCGCCCAGCTCTGAAGGCAGTGCAGAAGTAAGGGTGGCAATACCGCAACCCCCCTAAAATAACCTTGTGACCCCCCTGCAATTCCCTTTTGGGTCAGGACCTGCAATTTGAGAAACACTAGTCTCCCCCATGAAATATGTATAGTATAGGGTGAAAGTACCCAAAAGACCAGCTTTCATGGGGGAGAGACCAGATTTCACGGCCTGTAATGTGTTTTTCATAGTTGTGAATTTGGTAGGGCCCTATTTATGGGTCATGCCATTCCTCCTCCATTGGGGTGCCGCCTAGTAAAGCAAAGGGCAGCTGCAATCTGATGCATTTTATGGAAATTAAGTGTAGTCCTTGGACTCCTGGCAAGTTATTGAGTGAACCTCAGCTGAGCAAAGTTTGGTCAGCCCTGATGTCTGAGGATGCACCTCCAAATATGACACCCCCCCCAAGGAACTGCCATTGGATGTTGCAAAGCTACACACGCAAACACTCACTTTACTGGCATTATTTTCTTATAAACAGTCAGAACCAGCCTCTCTGCTACCCAAGTGCCCGGAGGAGGAGATATCCAAGTGCCCAGAGGAGGAGGTACCCGGGGTAGTTGCTAGCAAGGGCGTAGGTTCCCTTACATTCCAGAGCAGGGAGGTGAGAGCAAGCTCTGTGCTACGGAGCTGCTTGCAATTTTAAAGCAGTCCAGCTTATGGCCTCATCTAATTTACATGATGAGATATTGCCCCTGCCCAAAATGAAGCAGATGAGCTGAGCCTGGGGTGGCTCCCCCATCCCTCACAAACAGCTTTTGGAGAGAAATGGTGCATTTTGGCAGCAAATGGTGAAGAAGCATGGCAGGCAATATCAGGGGGAGGAAGGCAGCCACTGAGGATGACTCATAGCTCTCAGCACCATCCTCCTAGAACAACATTCAGTTGCACATGTATAAACAACTTCTTGGATCGAGCCAGCATCTGGGATAACTTGCTCCTCCCTAAATACTGCTACCCACTCTTCCCTCATTAGCTACGGCCCTGGGGTCCCACCCAGTATAGAATAATTGCCCCATCTTTCATGCACCACTTCCTTCATGCTCCCACTCACACTAAAGGCCCTCTCCCCCTATGCACACCCCCTACCCACTCACCCAGAGATCTAGCTCTCACTTGCCTTCCAAACATTATCGCTCCCCATCCCTGCTTCCCATAGAGTCAGGCTCTCCCCATTGTGTCTCTAGAGAAACTGACACACCATGTCCCACTGCCTGAAGCAGCACTGCAAATGGTGCTCTCACTGTGACTGTCAGGAGCAAAAGCATATGGAATGCACTACAACGGTGGCTGATTGGCAGGTGGAAACTTCTGGGGACATCAGTGGGGCTGCAGGACAACAGAGCTGAATTGTATGAAAAGGTTTATCTTTGCTCAAAAATAGCCTGAACCAAAGCCCAGTGAAGATAAGGAGACACTTCCCATTGACTGATTTAGTTGGTGATTGGTCCTGCTTTGAGCAGGGGGTTGGACTAGATGACCTCCTGAGATCCCATCCAACCCTTATATTCTATGATTCTATGACTTCCATGAGTTATGGATCAGGCATTAAGGTTTGTACTGTGCGAAGGAGTCAGTGGGAGAGAGGTGAATGACTCCTGCCAAATGCCACTCTGATTGCTACCCAAGGGCCCATAACTGGTTATCTGATTTCCTATACTATCCTACAAGGCAAACCATTCACCACCAACATTATCACTGGAGAGAGAACATTTCTATAGGGTCATCTTTATTTCTAGAGCACTTTGCCTATATTGGCGTGTTATGGGTAGAGGCATAGCTCCATGTAGATCTGCAAAGAGTCTTTGGCCCAGACCCTCAAAACTATTTAGGAGCCTAACACCCATTGATTTCAATGGGAGTCAGAGGCCTAAACAACTTTAAGTATCTAGGTCTTTAAGTATACACACATTCTGCATAGCCCAGGACACGTGGTGGCAACATACATGAAAACAGAATATGCAAATATCTAAAGTAATGCAATGAGTCTCTTGAGACCAAATCCACAGAATAAATATTTCAAATGTTTTCATTTATTAAAAAAAACTACCATTCACCTCTACTAAAGTCCAGCTCAGTAATTTCAGTACCAACAAGCATTGCACCATGTGTATAATATTTTAAGTAAGAAATAAGAACCAAGTCATAATACTGCATTATACTACACTGCAGAGTCCCAGAGTTACTCCTTTATTTCAGTTCAACCATACTACTCTACTGCACTTCATCAGTGATGTTGCCCTTCATTTAATATTCTATGTGTCAACATGGTGGAATCCTTCTTTGCCAAGAATACTTAGATCCATTTTTCTGTTTGCAAACTGATCCTGAATTTTGTGAATGGCCTCATTCTTCACAAATATTCACTGAACAGTGTGAACAAACAATTTTTAGCCAGTGGGGTGCTTGCAAACTGTTCATTTCAACTGGTCATGAATGATTCACTATGTTCTCACAATGCGTGACTGGACTTTTTAAAAGTCACATGGTATTGTTTCTTCCCCTTGACTGGCTGGCTGAGAATTTTTGAACAGAATGACAAATGAGGAATAAGAAACTTCTGGTATGAATTTTTGGGTTAATAATCATTTGAGTTCATGACATTTTGGGGGGTTCCATGAACATTTTTTCCACAAATGAACTGGCAGCTGTTCAGACACTTGAGTAACAAATAATACCTCCCTCCCCAAATAACAGGGGAGGGAACCTGCTGCTTTTATTTGCCCACATGTTGGCAATAGGTCTGTGACCTGCTCTACTGGCGAGTATGCAGTCGAGTGGGATGAGTATATTGTTACGGGCAGCATGTGAGCCACAAGTTGATATGATGGCAGACAAATTATACACAGAGATATGCAATTACACAGAATTACAACATATGCAGCCCCCTGAGGAATGATTGAGGGTAGGTGGGCATTACACATAGAAGTGGACTTTGCACTTAGGTACCATCTAACACAGTGATTCTCAACCAGGGGTATGCATATTCCTGGAGGACGCAGAGGTCTTCCGGGGGTACGTCAACTCATCTAGATATTTGCCTAATTTCACAACAGGCTACATAAAATGCACCAGTGAAGTTAGTAAAAACTAAAATTTCATACAAACAATGACTTGTTTATACTGCTCTATATACTATACACTGAAATGTAAGTACAATATTTATATTCCAATTGATTTATTTTTTAAGTATATGGTAAAAATGAGAAGGTAAGTAATTTTTCAGTAACAGTGTGCTGTGACAGATGTGTATTTTTATGTCTGCTTTTGTAAGCAAGTAATTTTTAAGTGCAGTGAAATTTGGGGGTACATAAGACAAATTAGACTCCTGAAAGGGGTACGGTAGTCTGGAAAGGTTGAGAGCCACTGATCTAACATACTGGATAAGTCTGGCATGTACCTATCTAGTGGCTGATCTACATAAGGATAAGCACCTACTACTACTACTACTACTACTACTACTACTAGCCAATTGAATTACTCCTTTAGTTCAAGTAGTAGAGGCCTGTGGCTCTGACATTGAAGGCTGTATGTTCTAGCCCCATTGATAACCCAGGCATTCAATGGAGTGCACTTGTATTGCTATAGCTATATAGTTATGGAGCTTCACATTTAGACCATGTCTACGCTATCGGCTAAATCGGCACTGCTGCAATCAATGCAGCAGTGTCAATTTAGTGGGTCTGGTGAAGATACGCTAAATTGATGGGAGAGTGCTCTCCCATCGATTTGTGTATTCCACCTCTTAAAGAAGCCTAAGGGAAGTCGGCGGGAGAGCGTCTCCCATCGAAACAGTGCAGTGTAGACACTATGCTAAGCGGATCTAGCTATGTTGACTTCAGTTACGTTATTCGTGTAACTGAAGTAGCATAACTTAGGGTACATCTACACTACCTGCCGGTAAATCGATCCCCGATCACTTTGCCGTCGACTCCTATACTCCACCGCAGCGAGAGACAGAAGTGGAGTTGATGGGGGAGCAGCGGCAGTCGACCCTGAGCCATGAGGACTCGAGGTAAGTCGACCTAAGCTATGTTGACTTCAGCTACACTATTCTCATAGCTGAAGTTGCGTATCTTAGGTCGATCCCCCTTCTCCCCCCGTCCCCGTCCCGCCCCCGTGTAGACCAGGCCTTAGATTGATTTACCGCAGTAGTGTAGACCAGCAAGTTGCACCTCTTGCACCACTGCTATAAACTACTGAACACTTGGGTGCTATTAGGATTCATATCCTGCTCACCTGGAACTCTTGGTCTTGGAGTCTCAGAAGAACAGACCTTGTGACATTTCTTGTACTTTCAGTTCAGCTGGAAATACTGCTTCAGCACCGTTGCAGCAGCAATAATAAAAGCCAATGGGAGGGAGGAGAGATATGTCCTTTTTTGAACCAAAGAAATGTTCAGGTTCAGTCTGCATTTCAGATAGAGATTCATGGAGATTATTTTCTTCAGTCTAGTTCACTCACCTGTCTTAAAGCTGAGCTATTGTTTTACATCAGTGGTCTCCAAACTTTTTTGATCGCACACCCCCTGCTCCGGGCCAAACTATTGAAGCAAAAAAAAAAAAAAAAAGCCGCTCGGACTGCCGAAGGGAAAAAAAGAAAAAGCGGAGCTGCTTCGGTGACGCTCCTCCTGCTGCACATCCCACTTTGGAGACCACTGTTTTACATTATTACTGGGCTTCAGTCACATGACGTGTGCTGACACTAAAAATCTTGGGCCCTGGACCTGAGAGGCTGGTTCACTGGGCACAGAGGATGAGTGTAACGTGGAAAACTGGGTCAACCTAAAACCCACCCAGTGTGGTTTACTGGTGAAACAGCATTAACTGAAGAGGATGGGCCAGGGTACCATGTTCTGGCTTCACACTGACCTAAGCTAGCAAAGTCCAAGACACGAGGTCTTGGGCTAATGGTGGAGCAAACAAAGGCAAAGGGGAGAAAATAACCTCTTTGGCATTGGATAGAAAACAGTTTAACAGCCATGCACTGCAGAACTGGTGTGAAAGTCAAATGTGAGTTTAAAAGAAAGGTTTCTCAACACAGGAGAACTGTATCCAGATCCCAAGGTGAAATAGCAGCAACCATCCAGATCCGAGGCTGCTTTAACAAGAGGGACTGTCAGCTGGCAGGGAATGTCTTGATCTGGGGACTCTGGTTAGAAGAGAGAAACTTTACCACTCCCCTGGTGAGGGCAGGCAGAAGAACCCTGACATAAGGCTCTTGTACAAGAGAGATCTTTATAAACATACATAAGTTTAGCACTGTTTTGAGCTGCGATTTTCAGGGAATACTATTGGAAAAAGGTGTTTGTCATGCCCACAACAGCCTCTCCCAGTCACTCGCAGTCTTTCCCCCTCTATGTAAGAAAGGGTTAAGCTGCTGATCCTCTAGCTAACCACCTCATCCTGTTCTGTCGGCTAAGTGGCGCCTCTGAGTTAGTAAGGGGCTTCCAAAACCCCAGAGACTTCGCTATCAGAGTGAGCCAGAAGGCCAGGGCTCCCCCTCAAACTCTTTGTTGTTGTTGCTGCTGCTGCAGAAAACACACTTTGAAATCACACTACATATTCATCAAGTTCCTTTCACCCTAAACAGGCCTGCATATTAGAACAGTGCATAGGGGTGGGGGGTGGAGAAAATGAAGGGATGCAGCAGAGTCTGGAAGACCAAATGCACAGGGCCTATAGGCAATGCATGGAGGGGAAACGGAGGGGGTCTGAGGGCAATGTGGACTAATCATGGGCCATAAATGCAAGCGCCAAGGTATGACCGTGGTTCCCAAGTGTGTGTGTTCCCAGACACGACTAAGTATTCCTATGCCCATGCTGAAATGTACCTGTCTATAAGCAAAAGGGACAGCAAGGATGAAGAGGCATTTGCTTAGATCTCAAAGCACTACACATGTGGAAACTGAGGCACAGAGCTGGCCCACATCACTCATCAAGTTACTGGCAGAGCTGGGGGAAAGGAGCCAGATCTCAAAGTTTGGTGTCCCGTACATTGGACCAATAGAGGCATGAGAAAGATTTTACACACTGCCTGTCCCCTATTTGCAAGCAGATATACTAAAAACTAGGCCTTATTCCCATCCATTTCTCATGCCACCCAAAATTCCTTCTGATGCCAAGGAGAGATAAGAAGACTGACAGGTTTATTTGGGCATAAGCTTTCATGGGTAAAAAAAACACTTCTTCAGATGCATGTGAAGAAATGGGGTTTTTTTACCCACGGAAGCTTATGCCCAAATAAATCTGTTAGTCTTTAAGGTGCCACCAGATGCCTTGTTGTTTTTGTGGATACAGACTAACACGGCTATTCCCCGATATAAGAAGATTGGTTAATCATCCTGCCTTCTGCACACATCCCCATCCCCAGTTCCACGAATGTCACATTTCTACATTCACAGCCTTTCCTTAGCTGCTGAAACCACTCTTGGTAACACAGTGGCAAAACCTTCATCAGTAAATAATAGGGGCATCTGAGCAATGGGGATTGGCAGGGGAGATCAGGAGTGAGAATGCATTTTTCCTGCAGCCCCACTCAGAGGGACATGAATGAGGGAGTCAAATGTTATCTGGTGGGGTAGGTCCCCTTATTCTCCCCCCACATCTGGTTAAACTTAAAGACTGAAGCAGAAGCTGCAGGCCATTTGGCCCTGACTCCCTTGTATCGGGAGTATGTTCCTGATCTCGGGACTGAGGTGGCCCCTCCAGTTGCACAGCATGGAGGCTTTTAGGCTGTTTTATCCTCTGCAATTAGGACACACACAGAAGTCAACCCCTTTCCCCTTCCCCCACAACTAAATTCAGCCACTGAGTCCGGGGAATGGTTTATTTCCCAGGTTAGCACAAAGCAGGGTCTCCACATACCCCTGGAATCTGCAGAACAAAACGCACTAAGATGTTAAAGGGCCATTTGTAACCAAATCCCAACACACCAGATACTGTTGGGATTATGTCCAAAATATTTTCCCAGAATACCCTCCCCCACGCCCCACCCACACACCCAGGCAAAAGGCCTCCTACAGATGTTCGGTGTCCACACCACAGATGTCGTTCTTCTTGCAAGATGAGCTGACCCATTCCTTTCCCAAACACCCCGGATGTTTTGCAAGTTGCACTAGAAGTGTTATTTTTCTGCTCCCTTGAAAGAGACTGGGTATCTGGGGGGGGGAGAGGGGAGGGGAACGGCCAACCGGTTTCCCCTCCCATGAGTGAGTTACTGTTTACATGGCTCCTGGAAGATATCAAGTGCTAAAATCATTATCCCCTTGGAAACACACTCCCTTCTGCAGCAATTTGCACCTATTCCAAATTTAGCCTGTGTTTTACTAAAATCTGAATCCAGTCCCTCCACGAGTAGCGTTGGCCCCAGAGTAGCGTTGGCCCCACAGAAGCTTGGCAGGCACTCTACCCGCACCAGGGAGCCAAGCACTGGCTGGAAGTGGTTTCTATAAAGCCTGATGGGCCTGATCCAAACCCCACAGAAGTTCCTGGGAGTCTTTCCACTGACTTCAATGGCCTCTGACTCAGGCCCGCTGACTCAGCTTTCCCCTTTTCCTTTTCCCCCCTCTTCCAATGTGGCAGCCCTGTTAGGACCAGATCCTGATCCCAAAGGCAGAACTCCCATTGATTTCAATAGGAGCAGGAGTAGGCCCCTCAGGGCCCAACTTTGCAAAGTGCTGAGTTCCCTCAACTTCCACTCACTTGAGCACCTCACAGGATCATGCCAACACCCCTCCGCCCACAACCGGCAATCTGGAGGCTGATGATCCTACAAGGAGCTGAGCACCATCTGAGGGAAGGTAGGGCATCCTGCTCACCCCCTGGCAGGATTGGGCCAAATGGTGACTTCAGTGGGAGCTGAAGGCACTCAGCACCTCTGCCAGGTCAATCCCCCAAGAATGTTCCTCTTCCTCCTGACTCAATGACACATTCCACTGGGGAGAGAATTCCCAGTTCCCACCCCACTTGGGTTATTCTTCCAAAGCCCAGAGCAATCCCCACTCCTTCCCTCCCCTGCTAATGACTAGCAACAGCTACAACATTTGCTCTAACACATGGGCTTTTGAATTTTGCCAGGCATTTTAATGGCTCAGGCGATAACCTCTACCCCTTCCTCCACCACTGAGAATCTGAGAAATCTGAAACTCGGAATCCTAGTGACACAGAGTAAGAGAGAGACCCTGACAAGGCACAGTGAAGAAGGAAGAAAAACTCATGCAGATACTAGACAATGGCTCCCTTCCCAAAACATTTCAATTTTTTTATCCCTTATGAGCCATTTATCCCTCTCTTCTGTCCTCCATCTCCACACCAAGTGCAGAATTTAAATAAAACCAGAGCCTGATCCTCAACCTGTGTAAAGTGGTGCAAGTCTCTTGACTTCAGTGGAGTGATACTGAGCTACACTAGCTCAGGATCTGGCCCCAAGAAACCTAGCACCATAATCTCCTTTCCCAGAACTCTGTAGTGCATCAGTAATTGTTTCTTCAGAGATAGAGTTTATTGCTAAAAATGTTTTGATCAGTCATAGTTCATATTTACACTGATATGTTTTTAAAGGAATATTCAAGTAAACATTTCCAATATTTTCTGGCATAATCTCTAGCTTTTTTATACATAAACATTAAAAATAAATAAACTGTACACTGAAAATTTCTTTTAACATCTCTACGTTACTATATGTATTCCAAAACCAGCAAAACAGACTCCACTCTTTCATAACTTTGTACTTTAAAAAAAATCTCCTTTGTAGTTAATCAGTAAACACTTTTTAAAAACGTAAAGAGCTTTGCAGATTAGTTGAAACATTTGTAGAAGACAAAAATACAGCAAATAGAAATTAACATCTTCAAGGGCTTCTGTGTTGGTTTTTTGTTGAATCATCTTGACTGGAAATTTCCCCCTTCCTTTTTTCAGGGAAGTACTCAGATTTTAGTGGGATGGATTTAAAATGTGGTCCTATGTCTTTAAAATAATAATAATAATAAAATAATAATAATAATAATAAACAGCTGCAATTTTCCCCTTCTTTTTAAAATCTCTATATTTACAAGGCTGGTAACTCCCTCTTTCTCTCTCTCTCTCTGTTTTGTTTTGTTAGAACGCTATATATGTATAAAAATAAACATCTGATTGTAGTGCTTAGCTTTGCCTCTGGCCTGCACTGCAGTTCCTTTTCAGTTTTGCTTTTCCCATTTAAAATAAAATAAGTCATAAACAGTGCAAGGGATGTAATAAGGGGGAGAGAAACGCACAAACAGATCCTCTTGTGAGCGTGTGTCCATCTTTGTGTGTGTCCTTTCAGTCTCAGGGTCTCGGTGGGAGGGAGGGGGGGAAGGGAGACGAGTTGCACTGCGAGAGACAGCTAGGTACTGAGCTGGATGATACCTCCTGGTGCACCGATCCTCTGAGATTCCCCATGCAACGGGGTTGGGATCCAGGGCAATGGAGACCGCCCCCCTCGCTACAGTTGGGATCCCGGTGAGTCTGTCCAGGAGCCTGGCTCTCCAAGCAGGGGGCACGCCCAGCGCGGCGGAAGCGGCTCCCCAGCCCGGCTTAGCAGGAGCACTTGCACTCCGAGATCAGCGGGTACTGGACCGGGATCCAGGTGCAGTACTTCTGCCTGGACCAGCCTTGGCAGTACCAGCGCAGAAAGGTCTTGGGCACCGACTTGGCCGGCTTGCAGTACATGCCCTCGGGGAAGGAACACGACTTCTCGGCGAAGCAGCTGCCCTCCTTGATGTAGCGCGGCCAGAAGCGGACGCCCAGGTCCTTCCAGGTGTAGCGCACGGGGCAGTGGGTGTAGGCCCACAGCCACTGCAGGAACTTCCTCCGGGCCTTCTTGCCCAGCTTCATGCGGGGCCCCGAGGTGCTCTCGCCCAGCTCCAGCTTCTTCAGCTCGCCGGGCAGTGGCGCCGAGCCCCTGAGCCTGGGCGGGGGCGCCGGGCTGGAGAGGTTCCCCGGGGCCGGGGCGGCCACCGACATGAACGCGGGGTCAAAGCTGCTGCCCAGCTTCTTTCTGAGCGTCCGCTCGTCCAGGTCCTGCTCCTTGGGGTCGTACTCGGGGTCCGGGTGCTCCAGGATGTCCTTGACAGGCAGGTTATCGCTCGGGGAGGGCCGGAGGCGGAGGTAGGGCTGGCCGGAGCCGCGCTGCAGCAGCAGCCAGCCGGCCCAGAGCAGGAGAGTCTGCGGCCCCTTCATGCTCCCGCCGGCGCAGACAGGCCCCGGGCGGCGGCCGGGACTCGCCCCGGGATGGTTTCCGAGCTCTCGCTACTGCCCCGCGCTGCCCCTTGCCAAGTCCAGGGGAGTCATAAATAGGCCGAGACAAAGTCCAGCGAGGCCCGTCGCTTTAAATAGCTCCCCCGGGGCTGCTGGGACTCAGCATCGGCGGCTCCCCGCTGCCGCAGCCGGGCGAGCAGCCCTGCGCCCCTGCGAGCAGCCTTCCGAAGGGCCACGGCGTCTTTCCCCCTCCGCGGCTCGCTCCCTCCCTCCGCTCTGTCTGGCTCCACAAGATTCACAGCGGCCCCGGCTCCATCCCCATGGTGACAGCTGGACTTAGAGCCACGACAGCTTGTCTAGACGCTGGGACAGGGTTTGGCGTGAGACTGGAGCCCAAGAATAAACCCCTCTTTACAGACGGGGAGCTGGGCAAAGGGTCCGGCCGGCGGCAGCGAGGGGGAGGGAAGAGTCCTGCACACGCACTAACAGCTGCAGCTCTGAGGGGGGCTCCCCACTTTTCCCTTCCCCGCCCCAAGATCGGAGCAGGGCGCTTCCTCAGGCGGACACGAAGCGCCGGGCGAGCGGCGCGGAGCTCGGTCCCATGGCTGGGCTCGCCTTGTGCCGGGCGGCTCCGGGATCGGGGCGCCGGGGCTCAGGAAGCTGGACTTAGATCCCGAGGGTTCTCCCCGGGCTCATCCTCCAAGCGAGTCGCTCGCCCGCCCACGACAGGTTCGCACCGGGCTCCGGGCTGTAAATCCCCCGCTGCCCAGGCCTGAGCAGGACGCAGGCTGGTGCTCCGCGCCGCGCACTAGGGACCCGGCGGCGTCCTCGGGGGCTTCCTGCCCGACGAGGGCAGCGCGGGTCGCATGAAGCAGCAGCTCTCGGGAGGGGCTGTGCAATGGGGGCCAGAGCACCCCCTGCTCTGCGAACAGCCCGTGGCGAGCACCAGCCCTCAGCGAGCCCAGGCTCCAGAGGAGCTGCCCATTCCCCCGCCCGTCTGCGGGGTGCCTCGATCACTTCAACGCGCGCTCTGTGCACTGGGAGGAAGCCGCGGGCAGCGCATCCACGCCGGGGCCCGGGGGGGGGGGGGGGGCTGCAAGCTGCGTGAGCGGTCCTGGCGGAGGAGCCCTGCCCAGACCCTGATCCTGCGGCACTGGCAGCCCGGCTCCCTTTGCCCGCCTGGCTGCGGCTGCTGTGCCCTGCGGAGCGCTGGGACCCACGTGCCCGCTCCGCTCTGCGCTGCCCAGCTGCTGCACGGCCGCCGCGCACTGCCGAGCGCCCCGCGCGAGCCCAAATTAAATATCCCCCTCGCCGGCGCGAGGTGTCAGCTGGAACTGCCCACCGCTGTCACTTTCCCCACGCTCTCTGATTGACAGCCCCCCGCCTGCGCCGGGGGGCCCGCTGGGTCCTAATGCCCAGCCATCACCCTCACTCAACCCTTTCCCTGTTGCCGGGGCTAGCAGCAGCTCAAAGATGGACCCGTCAGGGCAATATATGGCACCTCTGCCGGGCCTAGCTAGGTCTCTGCTGCCGAGCTTGCGTCTGGCTGCATGGCCCTCCCGGGCACATTCTATGTGCTGGAGAGCACTCAAAGGGTTAACACGAAAACAGAGGTGTCAGAGAATCCTGCAGAGGCTGCTGGGCGACCACTGGGAGCTGCTGCAGGCACTTGTTTTGGAAAGCAGGGGAACCTGGTGCTTCTCACACACTGCTGGTTTGCAGAGAGATATGGGCCAGCCAAGCAATGGTCGCTTGTGACCCTGCTCTTTTTGGTGGGCTCATCATGCATTCGACCTAGCTCTTCCTCTCTGCCAGCGGGGCCAGGGGAGTATTACAAGCCAGATCCCTGACCCCTTCCAGCATCAGGACCAGAAGGGAAGCAAGCAAACATGGCATGATTTCCCACCACCACACCCCCCTCTTCCACCCTGCAAATTAGAAGGCCAGCCCTGAATGAGGTCACCTTTGGACAGACAACTTAGTGGCTTATGCTGCTCTGGGGAAGTGACCACTGCATGGGATAGCAGTAAGCTTTGCTTCGGGTGGGCACATGGGACCAAAAGTCTGCTCTCAGTTTCACAGGTGTAAATCTGGAGCAAGTCCATTCACTTAAAGAGAATCAATCATTTAACAGGAGCAGAATTTTATCCATAGTGTTTAGACAACTAGATGACACAAACACTGCACATTATCCCACACCCAAGGGAGTGTTCCTACAGTTTGTGCAGGCATTTAAACCATACAGAAAGTTGGTTTCTTTCCTTGCGATGTCACAGAACTTTCTGATATTCCCACACTCCCTAATTTAGGACAAATTCACTGGGTTTTGCCCAACAGGTAGGGTGACCAGACAGCAAGTGTGAAAAATCGGGACAGGGAGTGGGGGTAATAGGATCCTGTATAAGAAAAAGACCCCAAAATCGGGACTGTCCCTATAAAATTGAGACATCTGGTCACCCTACCAACAGGTGTCTTAAATGTACTTCTTAACAGCTCCAACTTGACCACGGGAACTAGAGATCATTGAGTTCAGCGGTTCTCAGGCTGTGGCACTTGCCACTTCAGGCAGGTGCAATGTTGAACCATCTGTCAGTCTTCAGGCAGTGATGTCTCTTGTAGCGCAGACCGAGTTTCTTTCAGTGTTCCTAGAGACTCCTGTGTTTCTTTGGAATACATTCAAGCAGGACCACATTTGTGGATGACTCCAAAGTTGGAGGAAGGGCAAACATACAAGCATATAGAAGCAAACTGCAGACGAACCTGGAGATAGTAGAGCTGTGGGGCGTTGCAGATGATGAAGGGAGATTTGGTACCAAGGATTGTAATGTCCTGCCCCAGAGGACAGGAAATAAACAGATCAGATACAACTAGGGAGATGTAATAGCCTCACCACCTATCGTTCTAGTGAGTTTGTTTTCAGCTTATCTCCTAATATTGCTTTTTCAAGTAGCCGAGCGCTACTGCAGCTGCAGGGAAGGCAAGGGATTGGGATGAGCAGGTTGTTGGGAAAAGTGTCCAAGAGTAGATCTTAAGAAGTGGTCTTCTAATGAAACATCTGAGATGTAGCTGAGAGCAACAGCCAGTGGGGGCCACACTGCTTCTTTCTGCACAGAACATGGATTCCACTTTTGTTTCTCTTGCTAAAAAGCAATAAACACAGGACAGGAGAGAGTGCGCATGTGCACTGACTTAGGTTCTCATACATATGGCCTACGCAGGGCCATTCTGCCAGTTATGAGCATGTCAGGTGAGAATGGCCATGGGTTTGAAGCAGAAATTTTTTAGCAACATAAAGTTTTTGGTTGCCATTCTCAGCCTCTGTCACACGTGAAAGGGGTGGACAGAGATTCTTGAGGAGGAGCAGCTCTGAGCCGGATGGAAACTCAAATGTTATCAGTGCTAATTCTGGTCCTTCCCCGCTCCAGAACTGCAGTGCTGCTCCATGGCAGCCCATATCCCCTTCAAAACCTTTTTATCACTATGCACAAAACTAAACTGTGCTCAGTGTAGTGAGTCAGTGTCCAGTTTTGACCAGACTGTGACTGCCCCTTCTCCCCTGCACAAAATCCCAGTGCACAGTTGCTGGAACATAACCCCCAAGGAGAGTCTTACTCCACAACTGAATGTGCTGTATTTGTGGGTATCTATGGATCTGCAGCACACGAGGGCAGGACCTCGCTCAGAGTATCACTCCAGTTTAAGAGAAACACCTCTTTCCCCCTGGGACCTCCTGGCTTAAAGTAAAGCTGGGTTAAGGCATTTCCTTACCCCCTTTCAATATGGAGGAGGCTAAGGATAAAAACCTCTCATCTGAGACATGTACTCACAACCTTGTAGGCTCAGGGGATTGGAGCGTGAGAGCTGGTGTACGTCAACATAGTGAAAAACCCAAGCCCTTCTCACCTCCTTAACCTCTGCGTTGCTCTCCACTGACATCAACATTGAACGTGGTCCAAAAATTGGACACACAGCTGGCTCCTCCGTGCTGACACTGTGAAAGAACATTCTTGCCCGTGCCCGTCACTCCCTCACAAAGGCATGAGGTAACCAGTCACCCAGTGGGGCCAAAACAGGGCAAGTAAGGGAATGGGGTGTACTAGTGAGGCAAATTCTCACCATGCATCTTCAGGAAAGCAGGGTGCCCTAGTCAATAGGACATTTGTGGGCCCCATGCAGTTGATCAGAGATGGCTGGATGCAGGATGCATCTGACAAATAAAAAGGGCATTTCCCATTTTTTTTCACTTCTACTCTTCATTCAATATGTTAAATTATATAATGGAAGAATGTTTTAAAAAAGATTTTTAGGTACATGGCCAGATCCTTAGCTAGTGTAAATCAGAATAGGCCTGTTGACGTCAGTGAGAGACACAGATTTACACCAGTTCAGGATCTGGCCTCCAGCGTTTTCCAACTAATTAAAATATCATAGAAATGCAGGGCTGAAAGGGACCTCAAGAGGTCATCTACTCCAGGGGCTCTCAACCTTTTTCTTTCTGAAGACCCACCAATATGCTATAAAACAGAGGTGGGCAAACTATGGCCTGCGAGCCACATGCAGCCCGCGGGACCCTCCTGCCCGGCCCCTGAGCTCCTGGCCTGGGAGGCTCACCCCTGGTCCCTCTCCCGCTGTTTCTCTTCCCCCGCAGCCTCAGCTCACTGTGCCGCCAGCGCAATGCTCTGGGTGGCAGGCTGCGAGCTCCTGGGGTAGCGCAGCTGCAGAGCCGGGCCTGACCCAGTCTCTGTGCTGCGCGGTGCGTGGCTGTAGTGCCGCCAGCCACCAGTGCTCCAGGCAGCGCGGTAAGAGGGCAGGGAGCAGGAGGGTTGGATAGAGGGCAGGGGAGTTCGGGGTGGTGGTCAGGGGTGAGGGTGTGGATAGGGGTCAGAGGGCGGGGAATGGGTTGAATGGGGGCAGGAGTCCCAGGGGGGCAGTCAGGAAGGAGAGGGGGAGTTAGATGGGGGGGCAGGGGGCAGTCAGGGGCAGGAGTTCCGGGGGCAGAGGACAGGGAGAAGGGATGATTGGATGGGGCAGGGGTCCAGGGCGGGGCGTCAGGAATGGGAGGAGGGGTTGGATGGGGCAGCGGGGGGCAGTCAGGGGCAGGGGTTCTGGGGGCTGTCAGGGGACAGGAAGCAGGGCGAGTGGATGGGGCAGCGGTCCCGGGGGGGGCCATCAGGGAACAGGGTGGGTTGGATGGGGCAGGAGTCCCGGGGGGAGCCGTCAGGGGGTGAGAAGCAGAGGGGGGTCGGATGGGGCAGAGCCGGGCCACGCCTGGCTGTTTGGGGAGGCACAGGCTCCCCTAACCGTCCCTCCATACAATTTCCGAAACCCGATGTGGCCCTCAGGCCAAAACGTTTGCCCACCCCTGCTATAAAAGCTCCACGGCCCAGCTGTGCCACAACAACTGTTTTTCTGCATATAAAAGCCAGGGCCAGCACTAAGGGGTAGCAAGCAGAGCAATTGCCCAGGGTCCCATGCCACGGGGGCACAGCAAAACTAAGTTGCTCAGGCTTCGCTTCAGCCCGGGATGGTGGGGCTCAGGGTCCCAGGCTGCAGTCCTGTGCTGCGGGGCTTTGGCTTTCTGCCCTGGGATGTAGTGAGTCTAACACTGGCCCTGCTTGGCAGACCCACTGAAACCTGGTCATGGCCCCCCAGGGGGCCCCAGACCCCTGGTTGAGAACCACTGATCTAGTCCAGCTCCCCTGTGCTGAGGAAGAACTAAGTAAACCTAGATCATTCCTGATAGGCATTTGTCTGTACTGTTCTTAAAAACCTCCCATGACAGGGATTCCACAACCTTACTTGGAAGCCTATTCCAGTGCTTAACTATTCCTACAGTTAGAACATTTTCTTAATATCTAATTTAAATCTCCCTGGCTGCAGATTAAGCCCATTACTTCTTGTCCTACCTTCAGTGGACGTGGAGAACAATCGATCCCTGTCCTCTTTGTAACAGCCCACAACAGATTTAAAGACTGTTATCAGGTGGGTCTGACTCCTCCCCGCCCCCAGTCTTTTTTTCTCAAGGCTAAACATGCCCAGTTTTTTTTAACCTTTCCTCAGAGGTCGGGTTTCTAAACTTTTTACCATTTTGGTTGCTCTCCCTTGGAGTCTCTCCAGTTTGTTCACATCCTTCTTAAAGTGTGGTGTCCAGAAATGGACACAGTACTCCAGCTGAGTCCTCACTAATTACAAATAGAACTGGACAATTACCACCTGTGTCTTACATATGACACTCCTGTTAATACACCCCAGAATATTAGCTTTTTTATATTGTTAGCATCGCATTGTTGACTCATATTCAGTTTGTGAACCACTCTAACCCCCAGATATTTTCCAGAAGTACTGCTGCCTAGGTAGTTATTCCTCATTTTGTTCTTGTGCATTTGATTTTTATTTCCTTAGTATTTTGCACTTGTCTTTATTGAATTTCATCTTGTTGATTTCAGACCAATTCTTCAATTTGTCATTGTCATTTTGAATTCCAATCCTGTCCTCCAAAGGGCTAGCAACCCCTCCTAGCTCAGTGTCATCTGCAAATTTTATAAGCATCCTCTCCACTCCATTATCCATGTCATTAATGAGAATATTGAATAGTACCAGACCTAGGACTGACCCCTATGGGACTCTACCATATACATCCTTCCAGTTTGGCAGCAAACTATCGATAACTATTCTTTGAGTATTGATTTTTCAACCAGTCACCGTATAGTAATTTCAACTAGACCACATTTCTCTAGTTTGCTTATGAGAATATCGTGGGACCATGTCACAAGCCTTATTAAAATCACGACCTATCACATCTACTGCTTCTCCCCTATTCACTAGGCCAGTAATCCTGTTAGAGAAGGAAATTAGATTGGTTTAGCATCATTTGTTCTTGACAAATTGACCCTGGCTATTTCTTATAACCCTATTTATTGTTTGATTGTTTAATAATTTGTTCCAGTATCTTTCCAGGTATCAACATAAGGCTGACTGATCTATAGTCCCCAGGTCCTCTTTGTCTTCCTTTTTAAAATTAAAGACAGGGACTATGTTTGTCCTTCTCCCATCCTCTGGGACCTCACCTGTACTCCATGAGTTCTCAAACATGTCAGTCTGCTTTAGCTAGTTCCTTAAGTAACCTAGGAAGAATTTCATCAGGCCCTGGAGACTTAAATACATCTCACTTATCTAAATATTTTTTAACCTGTTCTTTCCCTAGTTTGTCTTGGGTTCCTTCTCCTGTGTTGTTAATATTAATTGTGTTAAGTATCTGATCACAATTAACCTTTTTTGAGAATGGAGCAGAATAGGCATTAAAACCTAAGACCTTCTTGCTGCCATCCGTTATTAGCTCTCCTTCCCTGCTGAGTAGAGGACCTAACTTCTTTGCTCTGGGATTGGGGGGGCGGGGGCAGAGAAACAGAGGCACAATGCCTATTTGTTGCCATGCACTTAGGGTACATCTACACTACAGCGGGGAGTCGATTTAAGATACGCAAATTCAGCTACGTGAATAGCGTAGCTGAATTCGACATATTGCAGCCGACTTACCCCGTTGTGAGGACGGCGGCAAAATCGACTTCTGCCGCTTTTTGTCGGCGGCGCTTACTACCACCTCTGCTGGTGGAGTTAGAGCGCCGATTCGGGGATCGATTGTCGCGTCCCAACGGGACGCGATAAATCGATCCCCGAGAGGTCGATTTCTACCCGCCGATTCAGGCGGGTAGTATAGACCAGACCTTAGACTCAAAGTCTGGATAGTCTGTGTGGAGGTGTAAGGGGAGTTCTTACTCCCCCATACAGGCACATCGTCCTAGTCACAAACTAGCCCTTAATGAAAGTGAGTTAAGGTTGTGAATAATACACTTTGGACAGAAATGTCTTCTTAGAATTCTGCAGTTATTTAAACAATTAAAAATGAAACCCAGGAAATTGTAAGTTAAAGGCATCCTGCAAAGGATAAATGGTTGTGTGAGGTTTTTATTTTTACATATAAAGAAGAGCCTGAAAGGTTTTTGTAAAAAAAAAAAAAGGGGTGGGGTGGGGGGGAGAGACCCAACAGCAAATGTTGGGTGAGTCGGAGGTTCTGCTTGTAGAAATTCAGATCTTTTTACCTTGTTTTTTCCAGAAGACCCTATAGACAAATGGATTACTGGTAGGAGTACAACATCAGACATGTTAACCATCTGATTAATGGAGAAGGGGATGATTTTTGTTCAGCCTGTTTAAACCATTTTCTTTTTTGTTTGTTTTAATGTTTCTATTAACAAACATTTTAATTTAAAGGCCCAAATGAACAATTGGGAGAAAAACTATCTTTGTTAGAAATTCATCCCCACTCCTTCAGCTATGACGTGAGAAAGCTTGCAGTCCACAGCTGAGATCGCTACCAGATCTTCCTGCTACATCAGTAAAGATTAGACTTGATATTCCTGTTAGTTAAAAGGTTAAAAAAAAAAAAGCCAAACTTCCTCTCCCCCAATATTTTGTACACATTCCAGGCCTATTTTATGCATGATAATTAAGGCTGATTGCCTGGCAAGGCAAAAATGGGAAAGGCATTTCTTTGACTTGACAAAAAATACAAAAGTCATAATTTTCATTTAAAAGAAAATGGACTTAGTCATGGCACACAAGGTTTTAATTAGTGTTATGTATATTTTCCAGTAGAAATATATTATATAGCTGTCATCAATATGTTTAAAGTATATGAACACCATCAGACATGCACAGGGCTAGTTTATGACTTGTACTACACATCTGCACAGAACCACACTTACCTCTCGTGAAGACTTTCCAAACCGTGTGGCAAAAATATAGCCTTAACGATGAAGCCAACCAGAAGAGTACACTCCCAATAATTCATCTGCAGTTAAATGTTAAAAAAATAGTTCAGAAGTCTGGAGATTCAGAATAAAGGCACTAGAGAAAGCCTTAAGTCTGACTGGTTCACAGTTTACAGGCTCTTCCTATCCAAGTACCCACTTACCTCCAACTACTCTACAGCGATATCTCCATGCTTCTTCCCACCTCCAGCATGGGACACAGAACTCACCTGTTCTATTACAAACACAGCTCTGCATCCCACAGATGGACCATCAATCTACACATGAACATTCCTCCACTTCAAGGGCCCATTGAGGCCTTGTCTAGACTAGAGGAAAAAGTTTTTTAAAATTGAGTTAGCTATCTAGAGGGAGGAATTCAGGGCTGGCCAGCTAAACCAGGTTTCAAGATGTTAAATTGCATCTCCACTAGGTTCTAAACGATATTTAAAATGGGGTTAGCTACCTTGAGACTGCTAACTTGTTTCCAAAAACAACCCCTAGTATCTCCTCTCTTATCCTCCAGATACACTGGAGAAACAGCACTATCTCAGATCCACCATTATACTGTCAGCTGGAGACCCCTGTCAACTCTATCCTCCATTTAAAGTACAAAGCAGATGTAACACTCCCCACATTTATTCATCTCCTAATAAGACTCAGACACTAGACTATAAGGAGACTGGTATACCTGCACCACATGAAGGACCACAGAAATCACAGCATAAGTTCATTACTATATCTACGTAATATACTTGGGTAACTCACACGTATATGACATGTTGGGAGGGGACATGGGATAAGAGTGAAGGTTGTGATGGAAATGGTACTATGGATTTTCAGTGTCAAACATTTGCAAGGGAGTGGGTTAAATTTTAACCCTGACTTAGAATTTCCTCCCTTTCAAATATTTGTGCTTCTGTTACTACAGTATTTTAATCAGCCTTTCTTCTTAAATAAATGTTGTGTATTTACAAGCTCCATCACAGTGAAATAATTCACTATCCAATCTCCTCCTTCAGTAGCAGAACTGTTGGTGAAAGAAATCCTCTCTCTGACACCTTGGGATGAAACCAATTCTAAGGCTGGCCCACCAGCTGGACTGAGCAAGGGTATTTAAAATGGGTGGTCTGAGAAACATAGCAATAGCAAACCACTGTGGTGTCTGGGCACTGCACCCCAGCAGCATGATAGGGAGTGCAATTAAATCTCACATGGTACTTCCCCCATGTTGTCTGCATTCAAATATGGCCTCACAGCTAAAGGGCTGATGGAAAATAAAGTCTTATTTACCTTCTCCTTGGATACGCGCCCTTTCTATAGACCAAGCTACTCTGTGTGCCCTGCCTTACTTTCCTGTCCTCATTGCTAAATATTTTTCTAGCCTTTTAGTTCCTTGCATCTTTCACTTACTCTCCACCATGGGATTGTTCTCCATCTCCCTCTGTCCCTCCTGCCCTTTGTCTCACTAAGCTATTCCCCGGAACACTTTTCCTCCCACATCTCTAGAGACACACATGCACATTGTTTCCTACTATTCCTATTAACATTCTGAATTTTATTCTCTTCTTCTATTCCTTCCATAGTCACTTGTATTTTGTTTATTTCAAAGACCAATTTTGGCTGCATTATCTCCATGCCCTATATCTCTCCAGCCTTCAGTCTTCTTGCCATTCCTTATGTTCTAGCAACCGTTTCACTGGATTGGATATATGGTCCATCTAGTCTCTGGATCCTGGATGTTCCAGATGCTTAAGAAGAAAATATGAAACCCCCTAATGCAGTAGTGTGCCCAGGGGGAGGTTTCTTCCTATCTCCACAAAGGTAGTGGTTGGCTTTGCCTGTAGACTAGACACCCCAGGGGGGCAGCAATGAAAGCTTTTCACCTCCTGGTTACTGGTCTGAATCCATCAGTAATGGCAATAAGTCATGCCATTAGATAGCCTATATCTAATAGATTTATGATCTCAGTCCAATTCCTTGTGGGTAGCTTTCCACAGGATAAAAAGGAAAAAGAATAGACATTTCATCACAAATATGTTTTTTTGTGCACACAACCACTCACAAAGCACACACTGATTACCCTGGCCCTTCGCTTTTGGGCAGGTGATCTTACCCTTTGACAGGTTTATTTCTTTAGGAAATACCCAGAAGAATTGGCCCACTGTGTTACACCCTGAAGTTACAGACCTAGCTCATGCTAAAACATCCACTGAAGTTAATGGGAATTTTGTGTGAGTAAACTGTATCGGATCAAGTCCCCAGACATTGGGGGTGGGGGGAGGGCAAACCCTCTTCTCCTGACATAGCTAAAGGGAATGTTCCTAAACAGATTCTCATATTCTTGCTGGCTTTTCAATAAGGTGGAACCAAGAGATTCCCTACTGACATTGGCATGGTGTCCTTCCTCATGTGTTGATATAACACAATGTTGCCACGCCATGTTGCACAAGGTGACTGATGTCAGCACTATTAAAATGG
Organism: Malaclemys terrapin pileata; assembly: GCF_027887155.1. NCBI lineage: Eukaryota > Metazoa > Chordata > Testudines > Emydidae > Malaclemys > Malaclemys terrapin. The sequence goes on from NC_071514.1 coordinate 50,114,082, forward strand.
TAGGAGAACTGTTCAGGATAGCTTCTTCTGAAAATGTAATATAGAAAGGGCTGGAGTGTGCCCCAAGAATCTAAGGGTGGTGCATTGCTTTGCTGCTCCAGGAGCATCCCAGGGAAGGAATCATGGCTCAGAAAATTCTGCTCCCCACTTACTCCTGGGGGAAAGTAATTTTCTGCTAGCTTATATCAGCAACAAATTACTATCCCTATCCCCAACCTCCATGCCAGCCAGTGTACCCAATGTGCTGCCCATTCCCCCATCCAATCCACACCCACTACTTGCCCATCTGTTTTGAGAAAGGAGTAAAGGGGCACACAATGCTCCTTCCTCTTGTGCACCTGGTGGCCATGCTGGGATGTAAGGGAAGTTCTTGCTTCCCTGTTCAGGCATACAGCTCAAATCACAATCTAGTCCTATGCGTTTAATACACTTAGGTAAAGGCAAAACATTGCTCAATATAGCTACAAGGAATCTCTGTATACTGTAGATGAACCAAAACACATAGAGAGCTGCACATGCAACCCACAGTAGTAACTAGATTGAGTCTAGTCAATTCATGACATACTCATCTGATCCACTTACCACAAACAGTTTGAGCTGCTTCCCCACTGCAGATTTCCTACCTCTAACCAGTGGCTGAGCCATGTTTGCAGATCCACACTCACTGTGCTGCCTGTGACGTTGCACTCCATACGCTTTTATGAAAATATGCTAATGAGTGTGAATATAATGTAACTGGAATATGCTTCATGCAAAAGGTCTCTTGTAAGGTATCATTACAAAGATTATAATCTACTGACGGTGGTCATCCTATTTGTATAAATTTATCATTCTTGTATCTGAAACTAGAAATATAAAATATAACTCTGAGGTCCTATTGTAATTATGCAAAGTGTGGGCCATTAATGGTGGTTTGGAATCTTGATGGCTCCCATCAACTAGGCAATTGGTTGTAAATGGCTCTGTTTACTTGCAAGCCTTCCTGTGAGTCAGTCCAGGAAGAATGAAGGCTTGGGGTCTCACAGGACATGTGACCATGTCACCTGGTACTGGAATCCATCTTATACCTGGTATTTTTCCGTTCAGAAGGAGGGGTGGGGACCCAGAGAGACAAAAGATTCCTGTCTTGTGCCAAAGCTATATAAGGGGGTGGAACAGAACAAAGGGGGTTCCAATCATGAGAAATCCCCTAGTTACTACCTGAGCTGGAGCTAACAAGAACTGTACCGGGGAAAGGATTGGGCCGAGACTAGGAAGGAGTCCAGTATGTAAAGAAGCTTATTGGAACATCTCTGAGAGTGAGATTTTACCTGTAAACAGTTTCTTAATGTATTTGTCTTAAATTTGCGTGTTTTTGCTTTATTTTGATTGGTGACTTACTTTGTTCTGTCTGTTGTTACTTGAAAGCGCTTAAAACCTACTTTTTATACTTAATAAAATCACTTTTGTTTATTAATTAACCCAGAGTAAGTGATAAATACCTGGGGTTGCGAACAGCTGTGCATATCTCTCTATCAGTGTTATAGAGGGCGGACAATTTATGAGTTTACCCTGTATAAGCTTTATATAGTGTAAAACGGATTCATTTGGGGTTTGGATCCCATTGGGAGCTGGGTGTCTGGGTGCTGAAGACACAAGCACTTCTTAAGCTGTTTTCAGTTAAGTCTGCAGCATTGGGGCACATGGTTCAGACCCTGGGTCCGTGTTGGAGCAGACTGGCATGTCTGGCTCAACAAGGCAGGGTTCTGGAGGCCCAAACTGGCAGAGAAAATGGGCTCAGAAGTAGTCTCAGCACATCAGGTGACAGTCCCAAGGGGGTTTCTGTGATCGAACCCGTCACACTGCCAAATTGTGTTTGCATCAGCTCTCCTACATGACCTCAGCAGTTTGACACTTGAGTCACCAGCATCACATGGGGCTATGCAGTCCGGGATATCTTACTGCTCAGGCAGCAGAGAGGAAGGAGAGACCAGCCAAACCAATTACACATGTAGAGTTAGGGATTCTTTCCTGCAATGAATAGAAACAGTCGGCCAAACCCGTTTCAAGAAGACAATCATATGCCAGCCTACGCCTCTGGCAGGGGCAAAACACTGTCTGCTGCAATGGTTATTAACCAATTACCAGCCATATGGTGTGGGGAAACATCCCAAGCTGAGAGCCAACCATGTCACTAAATAGTTACCAGTGGGTTATAATCAAGCTGGGCAAAGACTATATTGTGACTCATACACAGGATGGCCAATATTTGGTTAGTAACCATGGCAGCAAACCATGAATTCCCTAAGCCAGTGGCCTCAGTAGGCCAGATGGTTGTCTCCTATAACTGGGTAGCAATTTTGCTATGCACAACAGAACCCCTCAGCTGCTGTGTAACTGGGAGGCCAATCCTCCGTCCTCCCAGCAGTCTGTGCAGAAGGATGTCCCAGAGTGCATCGTTCCCGCCTGCCACGGGAACCAATCTGTGTATGCGTGCCCTTTGGACTCTCAGTCCTCTGCAGAGGCATTACAGGGCAGCTGCCGAGACTTCCACCGACCTTCAAGGTGACCATGTTGAATCATGCTGCAAGAGTTCCCTTCCAAGACTTACCTTACTGCTATAGCCCCTCCACCTCCATCAGACGGGTTCTGAGCTCAAAGTACCTATCTGCCACTGAACTGGGGGCAGCATGAGACCAGAGCAAGCATAGGGCCATAAATGCCAGGTCTACTTCTGTCAAGCCCGGAGACTTCTTTTTTGCACATCAGGAGCCAAAGCTATAGTCTCCCAACCCTTGATAGGAAAGCAGGTCACACAGCAGCCAGAGGTCTGCCTCCCCAGAGAGGTCAGGGCTGCCAAGACTTGTGCAGCTCCAGCAGTGACATTTCTCACTAGTGCCAAACAGTCACTTCTCCCCACTGTCAGGTGCCCCCGAGCAGTGAGAAGGATGTGGGGGGAGGCCGGGATGTCCCTCTCCCACCTCACAGAAGCAAGAACTGGAGGGAGCTGGTGGTGCCTGGGGAGTCTGGTGAAGCTATTGGAGGCCAGAGGCAGTCAAGGGCCTCTCCCATCAAGCTAGACATGGACCCGAACAAATGCAAATCTCTGTTGCTGCTGGGACTCTTCCAGTTTTTCCCCTTCATTTTTGTGGGAGGTTTGATAACTCACCTACCCCACAGCTTGACGAGCCCAGACTCTGAAAACAAGCTGCAAGGTCAGGGATAAAGGGAACAAAGCAAACCGCTAGTACAGCAGGTGGGATGCTCAGCACTGGCACTTGGAGAGCCTGCCTCCTGCTGGAGCAGGAGTGCCTGCTTCTGCTACATCACCTCCACCTAGCAGCTCCATTTGCATGCCGTCTCTAAACCAGCAGCCAGCCACTCACAAAGGAACCGTTGCAGTCAGGTCAGGCAAGGAGACATCATCCTATCCTGTATGACAAGTCAAGCTTCTCGGGGTAGCATCTTATCCCCTGCATGGGGAGAGCACATTTATACAACTATTTCACAGAGACAAGGTGTGTGGTTTTCCCATAGGAAGGACCTCACTTCTCATTAGGGAGATATCTTTTTACGCTGAAATATGAACTTTGCACATTACATATAAGTTACAATTATGGTGCCTGAATTCCAGCAGCTGGCTCCATAACAACCTTGGCAGCAGAACACTAAGGGTTATAGCCTGAAGACAAAACTTTTCAGTGAAGTGTGCACACCTCGGCTGCCTGCCTGACCCCATGTTCTTCACCAGCCTTACTACTGGGCACCAGCGAAACTGGACTCTGCAAAAGCTTTGGCTGGCACTTCCTTCCAGCATTCTGCAAGTGTTAGCTGTTTAACCCACTGAGGGTATGATGCAGAAATGTTCTGACAATGCAAGGCTTAGAACAGTGCCCCAACCTTCATCAGTGCAGACAGGCAACCCAACTCCGTGCAGCCCCCATGTCAATGGGCCAGATCCAAAGCCCACTGAAGTTAAAGGTGTTTTTCCACTGACTTCAGACCCTTTGTAAGCTAAAGTTTCACCCCTATGAGTTTCTCATAGCAGGACCATGCCGATGTGTGTGTTTTCTCCGGTCATTTGATTCCACATTTACTTGGCTATAAAGCACTATGGAGAAGTATGGAAATAAACATAGAGGCTGGGATACTCAATGGAACCTAAGGGAATTATGTGACCAAATCCCATTGAAATTCAACAGGAGTTAGTTGTCAAATTCTCTGCAAGGTCTTTTGAACAATCCCAGCCATATGTCAACACAATAGCATCCTCTGAGGCCCAGATATTCACTGTGGTTTATAGAATCCCCTTCACGCACTCACGAGGCACAATGTACTGCAGAAAGGCAACCAGGCAGAATGGAGCAGCCTGGCAGGGCATCGGGACGTGCCCTGAGCCACCAGCCAAGATCCCAACCCAAACGGGCTACTCTCTTCTAGGATGTGGGGAAGCTGTGAGGGATTAAATGAGTGGGACCCCTTCCTAATGGCAACACCCACTTAATAATACGAATACCCAGCTCTTATGCTCTTATGTAGTACTTTACAGAGGAAGTCAGTATTATCCCCATTATACTGATAGGGAAAATGAGGCATAGGGCAGTGAAGTGACTTGCCCAAGGCACCCAGAAGATTAGCGCTGGGAACACAACCCAGCTCTCCTGAGTCCCAGTCCAGTGCTTGCTCCAATAGGACACACTGCCTGACTCAGCATGTGTGAAGAGCTTTCTTCCTAAAGATTTCAATGTCCTTCACAAAGGTGGGTGGGTATCATTAGCTTCATGTCACAGAGGTTAATGACTTGCCCTAGGGCACATGGTGGGCCAGTGACAAAGCCAGGAAAAAAAGTCCAGTCACCTGACACCCGCTGCCCTGGGTCTGCACTCTAGCCACTAGACCACACTGCCTCCCACCAGAGCACAGAGATGTCTATCAGGCAAGTAGTGTGTGGAGGATGAGAGAGCAATTTCATTACTCCCAGATTTACCAATTAAGTTTGAACCCAAGTCTAGCCAGTTTCTTATTTTTAAGCAACCAATATATCCCCCAAATCCAATCCAAGCTAAGATTACAAACAGACTGAGACGGCAGCTGTTGTCAGTCATCCTCCCGCTCCCGGAGCCCTGAACATTAGCCACGGACAATGAGAAAAGTCCCAGCAATTCTCACAAGTACATGGCAGGGCTCAGGGATTCTCTGTTCCCTGGCACCTTGTGCAGTTGTTTGCATGTGTGCTGCATGAGAGCAGAGTGGGTGCAGAACATCAATGTTCAGACTGGGTAGCATTTTGTGCCTACTTTGCACTGTTGTAAATCACTGCACAACGTGCAGGGACATCAAGAATTAGGACATAGAATCAGAGAAATGTAGGGCTGGACATGAGCTTGAAAGATCATCAAGTGCAGCCCTCTGCACTGAGGCAGAATCAAGTAAATCTGAACCATTCCTGACAGGTTATGTCCTATGGCTGCAGCTCTCCTTCCACAAGCAGTGGAGCTCACCAAGGAGCAATGGGAAATGTTCTTAGCAAGACTGATGGGTTTACCTGACTATAGCCCAGTGTCCCCTGAAAGAGATGCTCCAGCATGAGGCCAACCTAGGTAGAGAAACACAACAATCGCTAAAGCAGCAAAGAGTCCTGTGGCACCTTATAGACTAACAGACGTACTGGAGCATGGGCTTTCGTGGGTGAATACCCACTCGTTGGATGCATGTAGTGGAACTTTCCAGAGGCAGGTATAAATATGCAAGCAAGAGTGAGTCAGACTAGAGATAACGAGGTTAGTTCAATCAGGGAGGATGAACACACCTAGCAGTTGAGGTGTGAACACCAAGGGAAGAGAAACTGCTTTTGTAGTTGGCTAGCCATTCAGTCTTTGTTTAATCCTGAGCTGATGGTGTCAAATTTGCAGATGAACTGAAGCTCAGCAGTTTCTCTTTGAAGTCTGGTCCTGAAGGTTTTTTGCTGCAGGATGGCTACCTTTAAATCTGCTATTGTGTGTCCAGGGAGATTGAAGTGTTCTCCTACAGGTTTTTGTATATTGCCATTCCTAATATCTGATTTGTGTCCATTTATCCTTTTACGTAGGGACTGTCCAGTTTGGCCGATGTACATAGCAGAGGGGCATTGCTGGCATATGATGGTGTATATTACATTGGTGGACATGCAGGTGAATGAACCGGTGATGGTGTGGCTGATCTGGTTAGGTCCTGTGATGGTGTCGCTGGTGTAGATATGTGGGCAGAGTTGGCATCGAGGTTTGTTGCATGGATTGGTTCCTGAGTTAGAGTTACTATGGTGCGGTGTGTAGTTACTGGTGAGAATATGCTTCAAGATGGCGGGTTGTCTGTGGGAGAGGACTGGCCTGCCACCCAAGGCCTGTGAAAGTGAGGGATCATTGTCCAGGATGGGTTGTAGATCACTGATGATGCATTGGAGAGGTTTTAGCTGGGGACTGTATGTGTCGGGATTGCTGATTGCCTTCTGCACCACCATAAAACCCTTGATAGCTACACCTCCTCTCCACCTCTTATTGAGCTGGGTCTTATTTACACAGCCAGCTCCTCAGGGTAGCAGCCGCATTTACTTCTGTGCCTTAGCACAACTGAACAAATAAGCCAGTAAACTAGAACTGTTCCTAGCTAATAACAATACCCAGCTCTTCCAAAGATGTTTCATCAGCAGATGTCAAAGCACTTTACAAAGGGAACCAGAATCATGACCTCCATTTTACAGATGGGGAAACTGAGGCACAGAGAGGTGAGATGACTTGACCAAGTTCCTGCAGGAGACTTATACAGAACTGGGAACAGAATGCAGATCTCCCAAGTCTCTGTCTAGTGATCTAGCCACACTACCACCTCCATAAGCAGCTAGGTGTTTGTATGGCCTTCATCACTGTCATGTCTGAACACCTCACAATCATTAGTGGGTTTTATCTTCACAGCCCTTCTGTAGCTAGGGCAGTGCCATTACTCCCATGTTACAGACTGAAGCACAGACTAGGGTAAGTGACTTGCTCCAGGTCACCCAGCAAGTCAGTGTCTGACCCGTTTGGTGCCCTATCCACTAGACCATTCTTCCTCCCTGTCAGTTTTAGTGCTTGCCCCCTAACCCCAAACCCTCAAAGAACTCAGAAGATGTGGCAGGAGATGTCCTTTGCCCACACAGGACCATTCTCTGAGGGTGTCCCTGTAAGAACGAATGCTTCCCCACCCCCACGCTGGTTCTCTAGCAGGGGATAGAAATAGCTCCTCCCTACCTCTCATCCTTTTGGGTCTCCAGCAGAACTGTGCTCCCCATCTCACACCACTATCTCAGAGAGGGAGACTCCAATTTGTCAATCTCTTTCTGGGATTGAGTTGCTCAGAACTAACTTAGTACTCCTGGTGTGCTCCACTAATGCTCCTGCAGTGTGCAGGGCTCTTTCACTCTTATTACTTTCCAGGCGCTTCCCCAGTGAACCTCCATCTTTCAGTTTCTACTCCTTCCCTGTAGAACAGAAACCATCCTTAACTACAAGGTTCTTCATATTTTTCCAAGCTGGATTTCACTGGGGCGGGGGAGGGGCGGGGAAGGGTTCTGCCCAAATACCTAACCTCTCTAATTCCCTTTGTCATATTTGTCTGTCCTCTTTGGTGTTCACAAGGCTTCCCAGTTTAGCACTGTCTGCCAGTTTCAGTACCATGCTGTTTACTCCTTCTTCTAGAATTCTTGATGATGGTATTAAATAAGACAGAGCTTAAAACCAGTGTCTGTGGTATCCCAGTAGATACTTACCCATTTATCATCACCCTTTGATTAGGACCATTTCAGTCAATATGACGGTGTTCATAAACAAGTCAAAGTGAATTAAATTTGTAAGTTATGATTTCATGAGATACTGTATCATACACTCTATTAGAATCCAAGTACATTATATCTTATCACATTCAATTTGTCTAGTCAATTCTGTAATTCTATTCATCTGATTTGGAAAGTTTTGGATTTATAACCCCGAAATTGATTACTTCTTAGCAATATTTTTCACTAATTTGCAAGAAATTAAAGTTAGATTTATTAGATGGTAATTGTCTTGAACATCCTTCTCTCCTCTTTTGAAGATGAGTACCACATTTTTTTCTCCAATCTTCTGGTGTCTCCTTAGTTCTTCATTACTTTTCAAAACCATTTGTCAGTAGTTCAGTAACTCTGTCGGCTAATTTTCTTAATACCCTAACATGTAATGTCAATTGGACTGACTGATGTGTTCATGTTCAGATTTTCCAAGTATTCCTCTACCTGCTTTTTATCAATAGGTTTTTTATATGGTTGTAGCGGGATGGTCACCCCGCTCCGGCCCTGAAGGGGTTAAAAGCAACCCTGGAGAGGGCTGTGGCAGGGAAAACCTAGGCTGATTGGGGGAAGCAGCCACAGCTGGGGCCACGCCCCAATCAGGCCACAGCTGGCCCTATAAGAGGGCTGAGGGCCAGAGGCTGGAAGAGATACTCTCTCTCTCACTTTCAAGAGAGAAGGACTTGGCTGCCTGGGAGCAGAGCAGGGTACCTGAGGTGGAGCAGTGCTGGGGAAGGGCAGAGGGAGCTGGGGAGCTCCAGCCTGGCAAAACCCCAGGCTGCAGGCCTCGTTAAGGGCCCCCAAAGGTACTAGCAGGATACCTGAAGTGGAGCAGTACTGGTGAAGGGTAGAGGGAGCTGGGGAGCTCCAGCCCAGCAAAGCCCCAGGCTGCAGGCCAAACTAAGGGCCCACAAAAGGGTACTAGGGCTGCAGAAGGGCAGCCCAGATATAGGCAGAGGCAGCTGGTCCAACCCCCACCCTTGCCGATGATGAGTGGCCAATGCAGTCTGCCCCAGTGAGCAGGGGCTAGATGGTGACTGGCAGTAGCCACTGAGGCAAGATGGGGATAGAGGGTTGGGAGACCCAGATTGTGGGTTACTGCTGGGGCAGAATCCTGACGTAAAAGGGCATCAGGGAGGGACATGGGGGCCAGCGGCAGGCGAGACATCAGCTGGCAGAGGATGCTCCAGAGCTGGAAAAGAGTTAATTCCCTGGACAACCAGCAGGAGGCGCTGCACTGGTGAGTTGTTGCCCCACCACAATGGTCTTCATTACTTCTTAATTATACAAATGTTTTTATATTTATGTGCTTAGTCACCTTTTAAAAAGATCAGTATCTCAGACATTTTTGAATCATCATAAATATCATCCTGTTCTGCATTCAGCCCCAATTCAGGAAAGCACTGAAGCACATGCTTAATTTTAAATGTGTTTAAACCTACCTCTGTTCATCAAAGCACTTAAACACATGCTTAACCTTAAGCGTGTGCTTCAGTTCTATTGACTTCAATAAGACTTAAGTATGTGCTTAATTGGTTTGCTGAATCAGGGTCTTATTAATGGCCCCATTTCCTCTCTAGAGCTAGGTTTTCTATTGTGATATATTTACAAAAGCCCCTCTTAGTCTTCTTACTTTTTCCAGCTACCATTAATGCATACCTCCTCTACGAAGCCCTTATTTTATCTCCGAAGAGCTTTGTCTGCCTTGCGTTCTGCCTAAAGCTTCCATTCTTCCTTGAGGTCACATTGGCCTCCATCTTCATTAAGTCTCCACCTGCTTTTGGCCCAGGGTCTCCACTTGCCTCATTCCTGCTGATGATCATTGCCTTTAGTTTCTGTCCATTTTGGTTCTCGTTGTTTGGTTCAGAGACTTGAGCTGCCATTCAAGTTTCTATTCCTTTGCCTGTAGAAACCATCTTGAACTTCATGAGTAGTCCTCATGTTCTTCCTTCTTAAATAGGAACCTTGGCCCAGTCCCATGTCGGGATGACTTATACCCCTCAAGAGCTATTCCTGGGGCCACTCATTACTTCCTACTTCAGGATGTCTCCACTACTGGTGGCCTCTGTTATGTGGCTGGACACTCTGCCCTTGTTGCTGAGGGAGATCTTTGAAAGCATCTAAGGCCTGGTCTACACTGGGGGAGGAAGGATCGACCTAAGATCTTCAGCTACGAGAACAGTGTAGCTGAAGTCGACATATCTTAGGTTGACTTACCTTGCGTCCTCACGGCGCAGGGTTGACTGCCGCCGCTCCCCCGTCGACTCTGCTTCTGCCTCTCGCTATGGTGGAGTACAGGAGTTGATGGCAGAGCGATCCGGGATTGATTTATCGCATATACACTAGATGCGATAAATCGATCCCCGGAAGATTGATCACTACCCACCAATCTGGGTGTGTAGACATACCCTAAGTGATTGATCAGCACAAGTTCCATTCAATCAATGGGACTTGTGCACCTAAATCCTTTAGGTGCTTTTGAAAATCTAACCCCATCTGAATGTTCCCACTAGCTTCTACCTCTGCTAGTGGCTACCTCACATTACCTACTTACCTACTCCCTTATTTTTTAATTGACTCCATTCCTATCTGTACACCTCAGAGGTATTTCTCATAGGCCTGGTCTACGCTTGGGGGTGGGGTCGATGTAAGATACGTCGACTTCAGCTACGCTATTCCCATAGCTGAAGTTGCGTATCTTATTTTGACTTACCTCCCGTCCTCACAGCGTGGGATCGACGGCCGTGGCTCCCCCGTTGACTCCGCTACTGCCGCTCGCCCTGGTGGAGTTCCGGAGTTGACAGGAGCGCGTTCGGGGATCGCTACCCGCCGATCCGGTAGGTAGTCTGAACATACCCATAGAATAGAATCATAGAATATCAGGGTTGGAAGGGACCTCAGGAGGTCATCTTGTCCAATCCCCTGCTCAAAGGACCAATCCCCAACAAAATCATCCCAGCCAAGGCTTTGTCAAGCCTGACCTTAAAAACCTCTAGGAAAGGAGATTCCACCACCTCCCTAGGTAACCTATTCCAGTGCTTCACCGCCCTCCTAGTGAAAAAGTTTTTCCTAATATCCAACCTAAACCTCCCCCACTGCAACTTGAGACCATTACTCCTTGTTATGTCATCTGCTACCACTGAGAACAGTCTAGATCCATCCTCTTTGGAACCCCCTTTCAGGTAGTTGAAAGCAGCTATCAAATCCCCCCTCATTCTTCTCTTCTGCAGACTAAACAAGCCCAGTTCCCTCAGCCTCTCCTCATAAGTCATGTGCTCCAGCCCCCTAATCATTTTTGTTGTCCTCTGCTGGAATCTTTCCAATTTTTCCACATCTTTCTTGTAACGTGGGGCCCAATACTGGATACAGTACTCCAGTACTCCAATGTGATTCTGAGGGACATCCGTGACTTGTTACCTTAATTGCACACGCATGTTCCCCTCACTTTTACTGTTGAAAATGCTTTACACTAAAAATAAAGACTCACGAAGCTGAAGAGTTATTTATCCAAAAGGAATAAATCCTGCAGCACTTTCAGCTACCTGCATGAATGACTGTGGTGTGTTCTCCATTCAGGGTCTTTGTCCTGCATTATGTTCCACACTTGGGCCTTGGCAGGTTGAGAGGCACAACAGGCCAGTCTCCCAGGACCTCTTGGGTTAACGTTAGTTTTGTGTCCCCCCGCTTTAGGCACAAGGTCTCATTCTTGACTGCCAAGAGATCTGCTGTCTGCTGGGGGCGAAGTTCAAGTTTTCCGTCTATTCTGTCTCTGGTCTCCTGCCGGAAGCAGATTCTCCAAATTTCACTTGCAATTGGGTCCTCCTCAGACAGCAAGATCCATCCCATGTCCTGTCCTGGAGGCTGGGTGGTAACATGAGGACTCCATGTTTCTACAACTAAACTGGCTCCTTATGAAGAGAACTTGGAAGCAGGTATACAGGTGTAGGAGGGAAGAATTTGGAGGAGGCACCAGAAAGTCCATCTGTTTGCATCTGGGCACCTTCCTGCAAGTGCCATGAAGGTATGGAGTTCTTCAAACCAGTTTCTCACTACTCTGTGTTACAGCTATTGGTGGGGGACTTGTTTCCTCCCTGTTACTGCCACAATTCAGTTGGGTGGCATCCTGTTGGTCCGCTGTATACTCGTGTACCTCATTTCTTCTGATGCTCCAGCCTCAGGCCAGCTGATGCTGAGGCTCTTTCTAAGTCATTTGGCCCAGTCTGTCTGGGTGTGCTGGCTGTCTGCTCCTGCTCCTCATGTGTCTTCTGTTTCAACTCCAGTGCTGTCCTGAATCTGTAGCTACCTCGTATGACCCACAGCTGCTGGCTTCTAATTTTCCCCAGGGTGCTCAACCTTTGCTCTGCCCCAGGCCCCTGCCCCCAAGCTCACACCCCATCTCTTCCTGCCCCCAATCCAACCCCAGACCCACCCCCACTCCACTCCTTCCCCAAGGCCCCCACTCCATTTCTTCCTGCCCTGCTCCGCCCCGTCCTGCTTCTTCCCCACCTCTTTCCGTCCCTCCCCCGAGCACGCGCCATCCCCGCTCCTCCCCCACCCTCCCAATGCCTTCTGCACGCTGCTGAACAGCTGTTCCTCCTCCCTCCCAGCACCTCCTGCATGCCATGGAAGACTTGGTCGGCGGGGGCCACAGGTGGGCAGGAGTGGGGGAAGGGAGGGGAGCTTGGCTGCTGGTGGGTGCTAAGCACCTGCTAATTTTTTTTTTTCAATGGGTGCTCCCCATGGAGTCAGCACCTATGACCTGTGTCCCACCTCAGTTTGGACTTTTGCCATTGCTTTGTGGGGCTCTGTGATGGCTGGGTTCAGACCTGCTCATACTGGTTCCTTTGTTGCAGCTGCCTGCCTAGCTCAGCTATCTCTTAATGGCTTCTGTGTCCTCTCCTGTCTGTCATTCCTCTACTGGCCTGCAGCAGACTACCCCTTGCAGGAAGCCAAGTTGGTTCTCTGGCCCATCCATCCCTGTGCTAGGCTACTATCTAGTCTCTGGGAGTGGGAGATATGGTGATGGAGCAACATTGCCAGGAAGGGATCCCTTCCTGTCTATTTGGCTTTTGCCATGGGTCTCCTGGCTGTCATCATTGCCAGCTCTGCCTTCCCATTGTTTTGTGAGTACCCAGAGGAAGCCATCGTGTGCTCAAATGCCCATTCAGTGATGAAACATTTGAATCTGCTGCAGTATGCTGGGGCCCATGATCTCAGTGTAACATGTTAGGTATGTATCTTGGGAGTGTGGGGAGAATTCAGTAAATAGTTTTGGCCAAAACAAAATGTTACAAGAGTCAAACCATCTTGTTTCAGCAGCTTCTGTTTGAAACGTTCCTAGTTTTCATTTTGAAATAATATTTTGCATTGAAATGGAGTCAGATTTTTTTTAAATGAAAAACAAACACAAACAAGGGGGGGGGGTTAAAAGCTGCCTCAAAACAAAATGAAATGGGGGGGGGGGAGGGGAACAAAACATTTCATTTTTGGCCACTGAACTGAAATCTCAATTAGTCACTCAGCTCTATTCACAGGCTTCTGCTAAGTGTGCGCAGAATCTATACATCACTCGACTCCTTTCACATGCTTTGGTCTGGGCATTTCCTGAATGGCTCTCAGCTTCTCAGGGTCTGGCCAGAATCCCGCTGAGTCCACCCGTCTGGTGGCGGGACCCTCTGTTCTCCTCAGCTTCAGCCTGTTGGCATTCAGCCCAATACTCTGCTCCTGACACTTGTGTAGTAGTTGTCACTGCTTGGTATCATTGTTCCAGGTGGCTTCTTCCGTGACATCTCCTGCTCCTACAATCAGAACATCACCACTTGCAGTCTTGATGCCCCTCTAACATCTGGTTCAGTTTGCTCTGGAACATCTCTGTGGCTGGGCTGATGCCCATCAGCCTTCGTACCCAGCAGTGCCTGCCAAAAGGTGCCTGGCGAAGGCTGTCAGGTGGCTCATCTGGCTCAATACCCAGAACCCATGCTTGATGTCAGAACAACGATCACTTTTGCCCTTGATAGCTTGGGCAGCAGGTCCTCAGTGACTTCTTCCCAGTGCCCTGCTCAGTGTGTTGGTTCAGTGCCGAGCCTCAGCTTACCTGAGGTTTTCTCACCGCTACCTGGCTGCTGATCCACGCCGGGCTAGTTTCAGTGGGTGTAATGATGCCTCTTCCTTGCAGGCTTGCCAGTTTCTTCTTCAGAAGTTCCACAAGAGCTATAATGGAATGCCCGTTTCACAAGTCTCACAGGCTGCACTCGGGGTCTATTGCTAACTTCAGCTTTCTCTCCAGGTGCCCATCTCCTTGAAATACGTCCTTGTATTCAGTTGCAATGCTAGACAGGGCCCGTGGAGACTCTTCCCCCTCATCTGTCACATTGAGGATGTTGGTGGTGCACTGCAATCAAACCCGTGGCTTGTGCTGCCCTGCTGCCAGCAGTGGGTGGTACCCTCATGTGCCAACTAGTGTAAACTCCAGGTGATAATGTCTCTTCTTGCATGAGTTTCTTATTGACAGACTGCGTTTGCCCACTGGCCTTAGAACGTTTTATAGCACATAACCAGCATTTAGTCACATTTCTCCAATCGAATATTGCTGCTTATCAGTATCCAGATGGAACTGAATTGCTCATTGGTCTAATAGCATAGTTGCAAAGATGGTAGCTGAATGGCTAGCAGACGTCTTTTGCAGTGTGACTTTAGAAGATGCAGGGACTTGAAATGTAAAGTCACACTGCAGATCTCCTCTTCATGTAAGTCTTTACGTCCTCAGTCACTGCATGTAGGGGCTGGACTGTTGACTTTTCAAGGTCATAGAATCAAAGAAGTGTAGGGCTGGAATGAACTGCTGGGTTTTTTCTTCCTGGGGTAGCTGTGGCATTGGGACATAGTGGGTCTGTCTGCCACACTGCTTGTACCACTGCCTAGAGGCTGGCAATTTGCTTCATGTTGTTTTCCACAGTACATACACTGGACCATGATGCCTGCATTCTTAGCCTGTCTCTGTCCTGCTTCCTTTAGCCTGTGTACTTGTTCTGTACTGTTGCTGTTTTGATCCTTTCCCTGCACAGCTCGGTTTCCCTTGCTATTTGAAGGCATATCTATCAGGTTTGATCTATGTCTCTCAACAGTCTCTCCTGTAAACAAATCTCGTGTCCCACAAATGATTCTATCCTTAATTAGTGAGTCTTTTATGTCTCCAGAGTTACATGTGGATGCCAGAGTTCTCAGCTGTTGAGTAAGTACCTATTCCTCCTGTTTCTTAGTGTCAATACAAAAAAGGTATCCCTCTATAGTTTCATTCTATCTGGGCTCACAGTACTCTGCAGTGTGCCCTTGTTGCCAAGAAGGCTAACAGCATATTGGGCTGCATTAGTAGGAGCATTGCCAGCAGATCGAGGGAAGCAGAGGCCACATCTGGAGTATCGCATCCAGTTCTTAGCCCCCTACTACAGAAAGGATGTGGAGAAATTTGGAGAGTCCAGTGGAGGGAAACGAAAATGATGAGAGTTCTGGGGCACATGACTTACAAGGAAAGGCTGAGGGAACTGGGCTTGTTTCTTCTGCAGAAGAGAAGAGTGAGGCGGGATTTGATAGCAGCCTTCAACTACCAAAGAGGATGGAGCTAGGCTGTTCTCAGTGGTGGCAGATGACAGAACAAGAAGCAATGGTCTCAAGTTGCAGTGGGGGAGGTTTAGGTTGGATATTAGGAAACACTATTTCACTAGGAGGGTGGTGAAGCACTGGAATGGGTTACCTAGGGAGGTGGTGGAATCTCCATCCTTAGAGGTTTTTAAGGCCCAGCATGACAAAGCCCTGGCTAGGTTGATTTAGTTGGTGTTGGTCCTACTTTAAGCAGGGAGTTGGACTAGATGACCTCTTGAGGTCTCTTCCAACCCTAATCGTCTATTATTCAAACACCTTGATCCATTGTTCCAGTGTTTGGGGGGTTATTCCAGGCAACCCCAACAAGATAGTCAGAAGCTTTATCTTCATTTGTTCATCTTTATCCCTCATGGCCAGCTCTGGATAAAGATTCAATTCTTGCTTCTTTGCTTGTGCAAGGCTTGTCTGCAAATCCATCATTCCTTGTGATGAGTCCTTCCCTGCTGCCTGTTTGCTCGTTTCTAGTTGCTGCCTTGTTTGCCCGTTAATCACACTCGCTTCCTTGCTATGAGTCTCACTAGACTAACCACTGCCATCATGTTTCATGGAGTGCATGCTGGGTAATAACATGAGAAGACTCCAGGCTTGGAAAACCGAACTAGCTCTTTATTAAGAGAACTATTTGCAGAGACGCTGCAACTGCAGCTAGAATTCTAGCTCTGTGCACAGAGAATGTATTTCTGATGTCTCCTCCTAACTCTTCCCTCCTGCAACCTGTGCTCCTTCCTTCACGTACCATGCAGGTTGCTATACATCTCACTGGTCACAGCACCAACTCCTGTGGCCTCTCCACAGCAGTGCTGTAGAAACAAGCAATTTTGCCTCTTCAACTGGCTCAACAGATTCTGGAGAGTATCAGAGGATGACTGGTTACAAATAACAATAGGTGTGATCACAGCATGAAACATGAACCTTTCCTATCCCTATAGGTTCTTATACCACACCTGTCACTGTTATAGCTGAGTGTTCCCATGTTTTAGGAACACCGATCTGCTGTGTGACCTTAGGCCAGTCTCTTTCCCTCTGTACCTGTTTCACTGGCCACTCTTTTGCTCTCTGTATTTAGCTTTTTAGGGCAGAGACTGTCCCTTACTATGTGTTTGTTAAGAGTCCACCACAATTGGGCCCTGATCTCAGCTGCGGCCTCTACACACTAATCATCATTATGCCCTGCTTTGCTGGTAAGGAATGTGCTTGTTCATTTTTTTTTTTTTTAATTAAATCACATTCAATAAAGAAAAAGCAAACTGGGACTTGTTACTACATAGATGGTTGTTTCTGACTAGGTCAGTTAAGTTCCTTCTTTATGCTATAAACCCTTTATCTTGGTTTATTTGGCTTGACAGACCTTTGTCAACTTATAAAGTCTTCACAGATGCTTCAAACAGTTGCAATATAAATATGCAGTGAAGGAGTGAGGTTTCTTAATTCTCACCCTCTCATGCCTGCTGTGACCTACAAGAGTTTGGCTTCCTCTCTGCACCCACCCATGTGGGAGGCAAAAGATGTCTGAAAGCATATAGGCCCAGTGGATTGGTACGCTCAGGGCCAGCATGCAGCTTGGGCAATGTCAGTATTGTCAGTACCTGAAATCAGGACCGATAAAGCCAGCTCTGAGGAGGTTTCCCTGTCAAGACCTCTCTTTTAGGGCAATAAATGTTCCTGAATTCCAGCCAGACCTTGACTCAGGATGAAATGAGTCTCCTCACTTAGCTGTACATGGAGAAGGCAGAGCTGAGGCAAGGAGACAAAATAAACTGGAGGGGAACAGGCTACATAAATGAGACTTCAAGAACACCCAGATGCTGAAAGTGACCGAGGAAAAGCAACATGGAGAGGCAGCAGAAAGTGGAGTTAGTGGAGGGAAAGCAGGAAGGGGAAGGTAGAACCAAGGTGATCTAGGGGGAGGGCAGGGAACTGACAATGAGTTAAGGGCACCCAGTGGCATTAGCAATATGGTGGTGTGTAGGGGAGGTAAGCTGCATTGGTCAGTGTGACTGGTGATCTACTGATAGGCTGTGGGTGGGAGGAAGAAGAAGTGCTGCCTCGCTGCATGAGTTATGTTTCGTAACCCCTACATTTCTGTATTCTTAAATATACAGCAGGGTTGGCTATATGGCCCAGCAGGCAGGGCACTGGCCTAGAAGACAAAAGACCTGTGTTCTAGTCCCTGATCTGCTGGGTCATGTCACACCTTTGTTTTACTTGTTCATTTAGATCAGGGGTTCTCAACCTTTTTTCTTTCTGAGGCTCCTCCAACATGCTATAAAAACTCCATAGTCCACCAGTACCATAACAACTGGTTTTCTGCATATAAAAGCCAGAGCCGGCATTAAGGGGTAGCAAGCAGGGCAACTGCCTGGGGCCCTATGCCACAGGGTCCCCTGCAAAGCAAAGTTCGGCTTCAGCCTCGGGTGGTGGGGCTCAGAGCCCTGGACTTCCACCCCATGGGGTGGGGCTTCGGCTTTCTGCCCTGGGCCCCAGTGAGTCTAACACTGACCCTGCTTGGTGGCCCCCCTGAAACCTGATAGGGAGCCCAGGACTCCTGATTGAGAACCACTCACTTAGATTGTAAGCACTTTGGTGTGGGGGACAGCATACATACAGCACCTAGCACAACGGGGGCCAGACATCGCTTGCGGCTCGCTGTGCTGCTGTACTAGACAGGATGATAAGGGTCCCTAATGTCTGGGTCGCTTTGCAACCAAAATCTAAATTAAATAAAAATGAGCGCTCAGTGACTCAGGACCAGAGACAATTGGGTATGTGCAATGTGGGGTTATTTCCTGGGCCTAGGGAGCAGGTCAACAATTCCCAGACACTATTCTTCCTCCGCCAACAATTTTCAGCGCCAAACAAGCCATTTTATTTGTTATGTTAAAAGAGCAAATCTCCAGAACAGACCAGCAGGGCCAGCAAGTGAAGGATGACGTGGGGGAGACTAACACCAACATTAAAGAGAGCTGGGGCAAGGCTGCAGCACAGAGTCACCTTGGAAACTGTCTGACTTTTGTTCCCAAGCATCCCAAACTGATTCTGGCCTTTCCAGAAGAGTGGTGCAGAGAGGAAGCTTGGTCAAGGCACTGCAGGGTGACTCTAGTGTCAATTCCCGGCTTGACCACACATGCCCTACGTGACCATGGGTAAGCCACAGACCACCAGCTCTTCAGCACCTGCCATCGAGGCCAGACTTTCAACAAAGTTCAGCTGCCATTTAGGCACCTGGACATGGGTGGGATTTTCAAATGCACCTAAAAGCCCTTTAAAAACTAGCTGTCTGCTCCTAGAGTTCTGGGCTCCTCGGAAAAGCTAGTCCTGATTTCTGTGCTTAAATAGGAACCAAGCTCTTTTGAAAACCTGGTCTTTAAGCTCTCCGTGTCTCAGGTCCTCATCTGTAAAACGGATTAAAAATACCATGGATTCTGTTCCCAGCCTGTTGACCTGCTGCATGACATCAGGCAAGCCTCTGACCCATTCGGCCACTCCGTGCCTCCGTTTCCCCATCCCACCCTTTGTCTGTTTGCTCTGTTCAGACTGTGAGTGCTTTGGCATGTGTCACTGCATGGGCC
This sequence comes from Malaclemys terrapin pileata, assembly GCF_027887155.1. Lineage (NCBI taxonomy): Eukaryota > Metazoa > Chordata > Testudines > Emydidae > Malaclemys > Malaclemys terrapin. Next base: position 50,133,123 of record NC_071514.1, read on the forward strand.
CGGAAATGCATCCCTCTCTACCACAACAGGTTGAAACTTTCTTCTTCCTCTCAACTGTTAGCATCTCCTGTGATTCTAAAGCTCCCCTCCCACCCCAGGACCCCTTCCAGCCTCATCCGCTTCCCAGGGGGATAACATTTCTTGTTCTGGGTAGATCTGATAATGTTGAAAGTGCACTGGATTAAGAGCCAGTTTCTCCAGTGCTGGGAGCTTTAGTCTCCACTCAGTCTGGGCCTCGGAGCTCGTGGCACTCGTATAACAATCCTACCAGCAGTGGTCAGGGTTTAGTATAATGAAGAGTGAAATCAAGACACTAGGCTCTCACTCTGGCCAGCCCCTCCCCTCAAGTAATACATTTTACCAAAGAGAATCTCTCTCCTCTGCTTTCTCTCCTTTTCTGCATTTTCTCCACCTTCTGGGACTCCACTCACTCCTCCTCTCTCCATTTCCCCCACCCTGCCTTTCTTTATTACATGCTTCCCCCTCACTCTCCTTTGCTTTCCTTTCTTTCCCTTGCAAGCGCCTGTCTTTTGCACCTCCCTCCCCATGCTCTCTTGCTTCCTGCTGCCTTCCCCACAACGCGCTCTCGCTCTGCTCACCCCCTTCCCAGGCTAGGAGCTACAAATGATTCGATTTTCAGCCCAATTAAGGCAGCCTGTCTCCTGGCTGGGACAGAGAAAAGGTTGGCTCTGGAAGGTGGGAAACGTGCTTTGACAGGTCCTGGCGTCTCCAGCGCCCTCCGATGGCACTGCCTGCTGGGTTCCTTTGTTGTTTGCTCCAGGAGAAGGGCCAGGGCCCAGCGGGGGTTGGGGAGGGTCTCTCTTGCCCCTCCTTTTCCCAAGCTGAGCAAAAAGAATAGCTAATTAAGAGGTCTAAATGCAGGCAAAACTAATTCCCTATTCAGACCACTGACGGGTGGAGGGGGAGGCAGGCGGACAGGGAGCTGGAGAGCATGACATCATAGCTTGCAGGAGCTAAAGCCAAGAACCTGGGGAATTAGGTTAACCCTCTCCTCACTGCCCTCTAGGGATGGGCAATGAAACCAAGGAGCCTTCACTACCTGCACCTCCATGGCGCCCTACCACCATGTGAGGGGCTCGCACAGTCCCCTCCAGGGCCCTTGCCAGACAGCCGCTGAAGCACATCGGCACTGCTGGATACACAGTGTGTCTGTTTCAGTCGGGGCCGCGAGTGGAGGAGAATGCAGTAATGGGCCAATGAAAGATGGCAGCTCTTGACCCCCACACCTGCCCTTAGTGCACAACCACAATCCCCTCTGTTCCCCCCACCAGCTGCTACCTCTCCCACACACCCCTTATGTAACCCCTTTGGGGTTTAGAGAGCATGGCCCTTCAAATCTTTTTCCTAAGCAGGAGGGGGAGAGTAAGAAAAAAGGAGGGAAACTCCAGGGGGCAGCGCTGGAGCTTCAAGGAGACGGGGAGGCAGGCTGCAGGCCCTGGAAAAGTGAAGCAGCAGAGAACCTACCCAAGAAGTGAGACAGACAGGGCCGATCGGGGACACCCCAGGACAGGAGCCAGGAGGAGCACTGTGCCAGGGAGGAATTGCCGAGAAGGACAGGCCGGAGCTGGACCCAGTATCACTGCTGCCCAGAGCTGCATGGGGCTGTGAGTACTGGAGTTTGGGACTCTGCATTGGGAACAAGGAGGGAGGTTGCTAGATAGTTAAGTGGGGAGGTGGTCGCTCTGTGTGGCTTTGCAGAGAGCGGCAGAAGAGGGCACCAGAGGGGTTTGTTGGGGGAAAGTTCACTGGTGCCCAAGACTCACCACTGGACTGGAACTTTGCTCAGGACTCCTGAACTCTGTGTGCAGACACATTGCTCAGTGTCTGCCCTTCCAGACTGTGCTACCACTGGGCATGTGGGGCCTTGGCTTGAATGCAGCCCTGTTTTACTGCTCTCCCTATATTTCCCCTTGTTGTTTTTCTCCTCTCATCCCTCTGTAAATAAATATTTCCCTTGTTATATCCACTGTACTTTTCCTGTGGGTGTGTGTGTTCACTCTGGGGAGTTTGGAACAGGTGCCCCTGGGGTGGAAGGGATTTCTCCTGCTGCATTCCTGCACGCGCCACCTCTTGGCCAGAGCTGCCTGCAGAGCAGACTCCATCTTGGCCACGAGGGCGCTAAAGTTACACTTACAGACCCAGCTTCTCATTCTCTGCGCCCCCCCTCCCCCCTGTTATCTTGCTCTATCATACCCCTCACCCCCGTAACCAGGGTCTACATGAACTCTCCCCGACATCTAGTGATGAGCTGGGGAAGACTTGTTTGCATGCACACACGCAGCCTGCCTAGGTGCACAGCATGATGGGGCTGCTTTTCCCAAACGCTCACCTTTGGCTGGTGTTGGATCACAAGTCACTTTGTTATTGGGGGCAGGGGTAATAAAGAGTTATTATTAGGGCTGTCAGTGATTAAAAATTAATTGTACAATTAAAAAAATAAATTGTGATTAATTGCACTGTTAATAATAGAATACCATTTATTTAAATAGTTTTGGATGTTTTCTACATTTTCAAATATATTGATTTAAATTATAACAAAATACAAAGTGTACAGGACTCACTTTATATTTATTTTGATTACAAATATTAGCACTGTAAAAAACAAAAGAAATAGCATATTTCAATTCAGCTAATACAAGTACTGTAGTGCAATCTCCTTATCATGAAAGTTGAACTTACAAATGTAGAATTATGTACAAAAAATAACTGCATTCAAAAACAAAACTATGTAAAACTTTAGAACCTACAAGTCCATTCAGTCCTACTTCAGCCAATTGCTCAGACAAACAAGTTTGGTTACAATTTGCAGGAGATAATGCTGCCCATGTCTTGTTTACAATGTCACCTGAAAGTGAGAACAGGCATTCACATGGTGCTGTTGTAGCCGGCATCGCAAGATATTTACGTGCCAGATGCACTAAAGATTCATATGTCCCTGAATGCTTCAACCACCATTCCAGAAGACATGAGTCCATGCTGATGACGGGTTCTGCTCGATAATGATCCAAAGCAGAGCAGACCGACGCATATTCATTTTCATTATCTGAGTCAGATGCCACAGCAGAAGGTTGATTTTCTTTTTTTGGTGGTTCGGGTTCTGTAGTTTCTGCATCGGAGTGTTGCTCTTTTAAGACATCTGAAAGCATTCTCCACACCTCATCCCGCTCAGATTTTGGAAGGCATTTCAGATTCTTAAACCTTGGGTCAAGTGCTATATCTGTCCTTAGAAATCTCACATTGGTACCTTCTTTGTATTTTGTCAAATCTGCTGTGAAAGTGCTCTTAAAGCGAACATGTGCTGGGTCATCATCCAAGACTGCTATAACATGAAATATATGGCAGAATGCAGGTAAAACAGAACAGGAGACATACAATTCTCCCCCAAGGAGTTCAGGCACAAATTTAATTAACGCATTATTTTAACGAGTATCATCAGCATGGAAGCATGTCCTCTGGAATGGTGGCCGAAGCATGAAGGGGCATATAAATGTTTAGCATATCCCGCATGTAAATACCTTGCAACGCCAGCTACACAAGTGCCATTCAAACACCTGTTCTCACTTTCAGGTGACATTGTAAATAAGAAGCAGTCAGCAGTATCTCCTGTAAATGTAAACAAACTTGTTTGTCTTAGCAATTGGCTGAACAAGAAGTAGGACTGAGTGGACTTGTAGGCTCTAAAGTTTTGCATTGTTTTGTTTTTGAGTACAACTATGTAACAAAAAAAATCTATATTTGTAAGTTACACTTCCACAATAAAGAGATTGCACTACAGTACTTGTATGAGGTGAACTGAAAAATACTTTTTATTTTATCATTTTTACAGTGTAAATATTTGTAATAAAAAATAATAATATAAAGTGAGCACTGTACACTTTGTATTCTGTGTTGTAATAGAAATGAATATATTTGAAAATGTAGAAAAACATCCAAAAATATTTAATAAATTTCAATTGGTATTCTATTGTTTAACAGTGCGATTAATCGTGATTATTTTTTTTAATCACAGTTAATCTTTTGAGTTAATCGTGTGAGTTAACTGCAATTAATTGACAGCCCTAATTATTATCCTTGTTGTGTGAAACAAGAGGGGCAGAACTGTAATTGGCATGCCCTGATAGAGGGACTCACCTACAACTAAACGGCACTCAGTAGGCAGGGATGGGGGTGGTAAAATGCAGTGGAGTTGAGCAGGTGTTTGTGCCTGGTGATGTGAGTACTGCTTAATGGGCCTACACACTGTTTGAGTCTTTGTCTCTCCACTGTGTAATGCCAGAGCTAATTAAGACTTAATTGGGAGTCTTGTATTGCAAATCAGTATAGGTGAAACCCAGGTTTAAGCATTAACCCTGCTATGGGAGAGTGTCTCTCTGAGAGAGTCTGCCCAGCCTGCACTAGCAGTGAGGCTCCCCCACTAACAGCTCAAATCACTGACAGCTGTGTTAAGTGGTGGGACAGCAAGACATCTCACAGGGTGCAGAGGGGCCAGAGGAATGAGAAAGGTGCCTCCCCCCAAGTGGGAGATGAACTTACTAAAAAGCACTTCTGAACTCTGGTCTCTATTGACCAATAACAACAACTGTGAGTGGGGTGTGCTGGAAGGAGAAAGGAGGGGCATATTAGAGCAAATTTTGGTTGTTGGGTTTAAGAACTTGAGGTGAAAGACATGGTCTAGTGTACTCTGGGGTGTAGGTTTTGGTCCTGATTTTATGCTTATGAATCCTGCTTGCGTCGGTTTCCCAAGTTAATGCCAGGTTACTTTCCTCATTAAAGGTTTCTTTTCTACACTCAGTGCTTGCAAGAGGGGAAGTATTGTCTCTTAGCGGTGCCCAGGGGATGGTGTGTAATTGTCCCATGTTACTGGGTGTGGGGCTCAAACAGGTTCTGTGTTGTATTGTTGAAAAGGAACACCTAGATATTGAAACCGACCCTTGTCACTGCTGACTTCACCTGGCACAAGGATTACACCCCCATTCCTAACCCCCATCCTCTTCTCTATCTTGTCCACTACCATTTCACCCCATCACACACCTGCCCCATTACTGACTTTACCCCCCCTTCCTCTGCCCCCTTGCTATTGTCCTGCCCCAATCATACCCCTCACCTCCATTACTGACTCCCCCTCCGCTACACCCCCACCCACCGCTATCCTGTCCCATCATACCCCTCACCCGCATTACTGACCCCCCCGCTACCCCCCCACCCACCGCTATCCTGCCCCATCATACCCTGCACCCGCATTACTGAACCCTCTCCCTTTGCTAGACCCCCCCACCCACTGCTGTCCTACCCCATCATACTCCTCACCCCTATTACTGACCCCAACCCACTTTTTCTGCTCTCTCTTGCTACTGATGCCACCCCCTGTATCCTAGCTTCCCCCCACCAATCAGACCCAGCACCCTTCTGTCCTCCCCCCCCCCATCTCATTCCCTCTCTTGCTGGCATTGCTGCTGTGTAGCAGTGCACCTCTAGGTGCCTGTGTCACTCACAGGTAAAAGGCCCTGTTCCCATATATGTACGCTGGTGCTGCTGTCAGTGAGAGGGGTATGTCCCGCTGCTCCTCCTGCCCCATCCACCCTGAGCCTTGCATGGATTGCATTATGCTATTTATTCTAACACCAAACCTAAAGCACCAGCCTGAGTATGGGTTTCCTGTTTAGGCCCTATACTATCTACACTGACTGAGCATGGCAGGCTCCAGGAGGGCGGATGTCTAGGGCTAGGGAGCTCATCGGGGACTTGACAGAGTGGGTGCAGCTCTCAGCTCTGCTACAGCCTTCCCGGGTAACCTTGGGTAAGTCTCCCTGGGCCTCAGCTCCCCCTCCGTAAAACAGGAGTGGCAATTTCCTACCTCACAAGGGTGTCATGAAGGGGAAAAGCTGTGAATGAGTGTGAAGTACTTAGATACCGAGGTCAATGTAAACGCCTAGATCAACAGACAGGTATGACCACTGTGTAATATTCACCCATTAGACTCTACGGTAAAGAATGACCACAGGCTCCCACTCCAGGCTAAGCTTCTACAGCCTGTAATAGGGCCAGGCAGCACCTTGCATTCAATGGCTGTGAGTCTGGGCTTATGCTGTGGTAACTCTAATGAACTCAAGGGAGTGAAACCAGTGTAGCTAGGTCCGGCTTAGGCCGTGCAGCGTTTAGACAAGTTACTCTTTAGTAGAGCCGATCAAAGGGGTCTTTGCAAATAAATCATCTGATTAATTGAGCCCTTATTTTGGTTTATGAATCATTTCCATGAGCCAGTTCCAATTTCTGCAGATGTACTGGTTATTTCTAAGGATGCAGCCAGTAGTAGAGATGAACAAATATTGGCTATCGGCTCTTTCACAGACTATTTGACTGATAACGACTACATCACTGACTGTATGACTGACATTAAGAGGTGGGACTGTGTGTCAGGGGTTCTTAGCTCTTAGCCCTATGCTCTGTCCATACAATATGCTGGCCCTCTACTTCTGCAGCACCACTAAACTGAGACTCTCAAAGCATCAGCGATTACATTATTGATTATTTGCAGTGTGTGTCACGTGCTGGGTAAAAAACATGAGAGGACTCCATCATGCTTGCAAAACTAAATTGTCTCTTTATTAAGAGACCTATTGATAGGGTGACCAGATGTCCCGTTTTTAAAGGGACAGTCCCGTATTAAACCCTGATGCAGGCGTCCCAACTTTTTCTTAAAAACGGGCAAATTGTCCCGTATTTTCTGTCTTCCCCCTCTATCAGTACTGACAGGTCCTGCTGCTGGCCAGATCCCTGCTCACCAGCTGTCTGCCCACCAGCGCTGAGTGTGGGGAGGGTCCAGTGGCCGACAATGGGGGTGGGTGTGCAAGGCTGGTAGCAGGGCTGGTAATGGGGGTCTGGGGGACAGTGCAGAGATGAGCTCTGCAAAGACACCGGCCAGGTCATCCCTTCCCCTGCTCCTCCTTCCCTGTGGCTGGAAGCAGCTCCCTTCCCTCCCACACAGTGCTCAAAGGCTGCTGCTGGCCACATTCTGGTGTGAACTCTGGCAGAAATCTGGGAGGGCATGTGACCCGGTGTGTCCCCCCACTCCACACGTGCTGCCTTGGGAAGACGCGGTGCCAGGTACCAGGAGATGCCCCCTGGGGTCCCAGTCAGGCATGAAGGGCAGAGAGCGCCAGGCAGGGAGGGTCTGGTCGGTTGGTCACCCCCGAGAGAGGTGTATGGGAATGTGTGTGTGTCACCCCTCCCTGTATGAACCTTAAAGATAAGAAGGTAAATAAAAAAGAATCCAACTATGCAATATTTCCTTTTAACAGGGGCTCAGTCAACTTGATGTTAATCTGAACATTTGCACTGCATAGTTCTGATTGATTGCCATTGAATTTGCTTGAATACGAGTAATTTTACTGGGTGTCCCGTATTCAGCATAGGGAAATATGGTCACCCTACCTATTTACAGAGAAGCTGCAACTAGCATTCCAGCCATGTGTACACAGATTGACTTCCTAGTGTCATCACCTAATTCTTCCCTCCTGCAATCTGTGCTCCTCCCTCCAAGTTCCATGCAGGTTGCTACACATCCCACTGGGCACAGCACAAATTCCTGTAGAAACAAGTTTTTGACAAAACATTTTTCTGTCGCAAATGCAATGTCACCAAAGTGATGGAAATTTTACTGGGAAAGTTTCTCAGGTACAGGATAAAATTTCTGATCTGGGAGACAGAGCGATCAAGCAGAGCAGAATGTTACAATGTGGAATGAAAACAAATTTCAAAACCTTGAAATCTGTCACAAAATGGAGTTCTTGTTTTCCAGTCAGCCCTACCTGTGAGTGGCAGGTAAAGGATCTTGCAGTTATTGTGGGGTCATTGCCATTGCTACCTGATGATTCCATCTCTCTCATCCCCCAACATCAGTCAGTCAAGTCAGCCATCCTATGTGGGTTAATGGCTCTCCCAGCACTCCAGCTCTCTCCCTGTGCATTTTTCTTTTGAAACTGTTTTATTTCCTTTAAGGAACAAGGAAACCACCCAAAAGCCAGGCTAATGGGGACAAGAAGAGATCAAACAACAGAAATACAGAGCACGTGAGAGTGAGCACCATCAACAACCCTCAGTGCAGAGAAATCCTAAGAGCAGGGGAGACAGACCCTGCTCTTCCTGGGAGAAGTGCATAAGAGAAAGAAACAATTGCATTGAGCTGTTTTCCTGTTTGCGCTCAGGGTTTCTGTCATAGACAGATCACGCATAAAACAATAAGGTCCCCAGGGGCCAGAGCCTTCGCTGGTGTAAACTAGCACAGCTCCATTGAGCTATACTGATTTACAGTAGCTGAGGATTTGGCCCCACATTCTTCAATATCCACCAGCTTTTCTATAATGTGTATCCCCAATCAAACCATAGTATCAGTCAGACCTTCCTCCTTCCCTCCCACTGCAACCAGAAGATCCGTTTTTCAGCAAGGGAAGCCTCCTTTGCTGCACAGTTATAGCTACCTGGGTATCTGAGTTCACAGTACAGTAAAAACATAGGGAGAGAACCCCACAGACAGCCAAGCTGCGATCCCACACAATGCTATGCGGCCTGCTTGTGTGGTTGGGGTCAAGCCATTATTACATTTAATATGGATCGTTTGCCCTTACACAGCACTTTCATACTGTATAAATATTAAGAGGTGGGACTGTGAGTCAGGGGTTCCTGACTCGTAGCCCTGCACTCTGTCCACTACTACATGCTGCCCCGCTACTTCTGCAACACCATTCAACCGAGGATCTCAAAGAATTAATGAATGAAGCATCACATCACAGCTATGGCTCAGACTAATGATCACTGTCCTCATTTTACAGCTGGGCAAAGCAAGATACTGAGAGTGGAATGGCTTTCCTCAGCATCACCCAGCAAGTGTGGGGCAGAGTTGAAAGGCAAGCCCAGGAATCACATTCCCCCCATCCCTCGTGCAGGATGCGAGTAACACTCACTGAAGTCACAGGGCAATTACTCTTGTTGTGTGGCAGAAGAATCAGGCCTGAGGAGTTCTGCCCCCTGCTCCCAAACCTCACTTCTAGGATACACATATGATCATAAGAGCACAGGGTACAGAGAATGAAGAACAGAGAGAAAAGGACTGAGACAGTGGGAAAAGCTGCAAAAAAGAACAAAGGATCTTCAGAGGTGTTTCAGCTCCTAAACCTCCATGGAAATCAGTTAGGAGCCTACATAGCTTTGAGGCTCGGGGCTGAAGAGACTGGACTGAAAATAGTCTCAGCTGAGCAAGGGTGCTGATGCTTTGTATTAGTGTTGATTTCTTTTAACTCAGGTAGGGACCATCCCTTGTGTATTACCCCTTTCCTCTTTTTGTGCCCACCCTCATTTCCCTTCTGTATTTGTTGTGGCTCTGGCTAGAGAGGAGAAGGAATGGGTTAGCAAAGAGCCCCATTTTCATTCATCCCATTAATAATAGAATCATCAAAATGTTGGGCTGGATGGGACCTCAAGGGCTCATCTAGTCCAGGCCCTTGCGCTGAGGCAGGACCAACTAAACATAGACCATCCCTGACAGGTGTTTGTCCAATCTGGTCTTAAAAAACCTCCAATGACGGGGATTCCACAACCTCCCTAGGAAGCGTATTCCAGCACTTAACTCCCCTTATGGCTAGAAAGTTTCTTCTCATAGCTAACCTACATCTGCCTCACTTCAGATTAAGCCCAATACTTCTTATCCTACCTTCAGTGGACAGGAAGAGCACTTGATCCCTGTCTTCTTTAGAACAGCCCTTAACATACCTGAAGACTTATCAGGTCCTCCCTTGGTCTAGTCTTGAGAAAAGAAAACCTGCCCAGTTCTTTTAACTTTTCCCTATAGGTCAGGGTTTCTGAACCTTCTGTCATCTCTGTTGCATTCCTCTGGACTCTCCCCAATGTGTCCACAGCTCTCCCAAAGTGTGGTGCCCAGAACTGGACACAGTGCTCAGAAAGAATACCCTGTGGTGAGAGAATGAGCCACACTCACTTTACTCCTTTTGCTATGTGCCCTGGGATCTCCACTGAGATAGACAGACTAGTCCTTGGGCCTGCTACCCCACTTTGTTACTCCATTTATATGCTAGGGTAGCACCACTGATTCCAATAGAGTAATAACCCTGGGGCAATAAGATGGGGAATCAGGATCCTTGATTTCACTTTTTTCCCTCCCTACCTCTGGGAAATAGGCAAAGTGTTTACACCTCCTACAGGCTGGGGTTAATCTTGACTCCAAGAAGGACTAAGAGATGACTGGGTCTTCATTAAAGAGCAACTGCGGCCCTTCACTAAAGCGGATTGGTGCCTGAAGGTTACCTATAAATCAGAGTGATGGGTAAATCCAATAGCAATTAGTGTATCAGGATGAATTGCAGCCCCGTTGGGAAGAGACAAATGATGCCAAATAGCAATGAGAAAGCATGTGGCTGCCAGATAGTTGGGAATGTTCAGGCCAAAATGGGGCTAGGAGGAGACCTCCAAGGCTCTGGAGAGCTTTGCAGCCAATCAGCAGCTGGACTGAGACTCTCTGTCATGTGACTTAACTGATTTGCAGTCACTCACTCTTCCCCTGGTTGGGGTTTCTGGAAGCAGTTTACTGCTCTCAGTGCGGAAGGTGGAAAGGTCTCCCTGCTATCTCTCTGTTGTCAAATTTCCACATCAAAAGAGGATGCTGGAAAGCAGCCCCAATCTGTAAAGTGACATTAAAAATGGCATTGTGGGCTTCCATAGCGACTGTCTCTCACTGATTCCAGGTTCGCTTACAATGAAACAAGCTCCCCATGGGACTGGAGCATCACGCTGGGTTCTTTCTGCCTTGGCCACCTGGCCAATGGCGATGCACCGGGCCAAGTGAGAGCCTTGCAGCTGGAAGCTACTTCACATTTTTTTGCAGGTGCCCAAGAAGGATAAACCCCAGCTCTGGAGTTTGATGTCTTTAATGTAGGCAGAAAGTTATATCCATTTGGGTCCAGATGGGGATAGTATGCCATGCCGCCCCCCACACCTCAGTTGCCTGCATCACTGTGCCATCCCTGCAATCACCCATAGCCATTCAAATAAAATCTCAGCTCTCTCTGCCTGCTCGCGATGCTAACGCTACCCTTCCTCTCCTGTCCAGCACAGGTCACACTGCTACCCCAATGTGCTCTGAATAATGGGATTGCTGAATAGATTCAGAAGATTTTTAGCTAGAATGGACCACTGTGATCATCTAATGTGACCTCCTGCATAGCACAGCCAGAGACCCTCACCCTCATTCCTGTACCACGCCCTTAACTTCGTGGTTCTCTAGACCAGCGGTTCTCAAACTTTGTCAAACCGAGGACCCCCATTTTTATTTAAAAATTTTCAGGGACCCCCAAACCCCCTGCTCAGCTCCAGACCCTGCCCCCACTCCACCCCTATCCCCAAAGCCTCACCCCCACCCACCTCTTCCTACCCCCCGCTCCATCCATGCCCTTCCTCTTCCCCACCTCTTTCTGCACCTCCCCCGCTCCCTCCCAGCTGTTCCCCGGTGTGCAGGAGGCACTAGGAGGGAGGGGGAGGAGTTGATCCATGGGGCCGGCAGCCCCGGACAGATTCCACCCCCTCCCCTGAGTGTGCCCCGTCCCTGCTCCTCCCCTTCCTTTCCCGCCCAGCACCTCCTGCACACCACTGAACAGCTGTTCCCTGGCATGCAGGAGTTGATCAGTGGGGTCTGCGGACTCCTTGGAGTACCCTTGTGGACCCCCAGGGGTCCACAGACCCCAGTTTGAGAAACACGGCTCTAGACTATACTATCGGAATCCAAATATCAGTCCATTGGCCCATCCCCATGAATAAAGGGACTATATTTTCAATATAAAAAGCAGTACATTTTTGTGCCAATGTTTTCAAGGTAGTGCAACATTTATACAAAGACAAAAGCCCTTTTCCTCCCCCACAGCATATGCTGATGGGGCTGTTTCCACCTTCTGACTCCATCACAGCATGTACAAACCTCTGCCTAGGAAGCTAGAGTCCTGAATGAGTATGTCATGATACACTGAACAAGTGTCATTAACATTGATTTAGAGCAAAAGAGCAGCTCCAAGAGCTCCTTCAGTTTCATTCTTCACTCCGCAACGTGTTCGTCGCACCAAACACTCATTCCACTGGATTGTTTGTTCCAGGGACTTCTGACAAGAACGGGATGCTGTGAGATCCCTTTTCCTACTAACAGTAACAATAGTTACATGTTGGCCATAGTTACAGTCTTCCTGAGATAAGCCCCATCTCAGAGAGCACTCAGCACCCGGATCCCATATCACTACTATTATTATCTATATTACAAGTAGCGACTAGTAGCCATTGTACACACACAGGAAGAGACAGTCTCAATAGACAAGAGAGAAAAAGGGTGGGAAGAGAAACAGAATGGAGAAGCCACATGTTCCACCACAGTCAGTAGCAGAGCCAGGAACAGCATGCTAGTCTCCTGGATCTTAGTCTAGCATCCTAGTCACTGAACTACTTTACCTCTCTGTGCTAGCTGGCTTGGCAAGTAAAGCTGTTTATACCTTGAGATAGAAAGATCTACCTGATCAGGTCCTGGCTGCCAGGCCACCTTTCCCCCTGCATGCTGTTGCAACAGCTGAATTCAGCTTCTGCTACCCGGCTCTGGATGTGAACACAAAGGGGACTGAACACAATGTACTGTGTTCTGAGTGACAAGTTTTTCACTCTGCAATTCACCTCCTCAGTGCTCTGGATCAGACTGGATCCATCTGGTAGAGGAGGCTGCTGGGTGCTGTTAGAGAAAGAACTACAGGGAACCTGCTGCTGGAGCTATTGTAGCAAGGGACTGCATCAATATCCTGATGTTAGATGGCCAGGAAGGCCCCAGCCTGACCCAGGGCAGCTGTAGATGGGAGAGCTTTAGCCACCCTCTGGTGTTAGATGGCCAGGCAGGTCCCCAATTCAGTCTCCTGCACAAAGGGAGATGTAGCAACACTGCAGCTGTCAAAACAGTTTCTCAGATTCAAAAACTTGGCGGGGGGCGGCGGGGTGATGATGGAAAAACAGCCTTTTTGCCCCAAGCACAGATTTTCATTTCATCTAAAATTTTCATTGTCAAAGTATTTCACTAAAAAAAATAAGTGTAACCAAAAACCTGTTTCTCCCCCTACCCCGACCCCCAACACAAACCATTTTTTCTGCTGAAAAACTGGATAATTTCCACACCACCACCACAAATTTCAGAATTTTTCATAGAAAATCCATATAATTTTCTGCCCAGGTTTAATCTGTCCTTGCTGTGAGCTCTACATCATGATACCCTCACGTTCTCTGACAGAAGAAGCCCTGACCTAACACACAAAGAAAAAGCTCATTGGGACAGGAACTCTTCTTGTTTCGTGTCTGTACAGCATGTAGCACAATGGGGTCCTGGGCCAGGACTCGGGCTCCCAGGTACTGCAATAATAAACAAGAATGATTATAGCAACAATAAAGAACATCAAAGCCAATATAATTTCTTAATGACATGGCCATTCTTACCCTGCATGGGCCAATCTTGCACTGCCTTGTGGAATCATTTACACCGTGCCAAGTGGGCCAGATTCTGTTCTCATTACTCTGGTGTAGAATCCAGAGGTCAGCCCCAATGAGTGCCAAGTGGATATCAGCTGACTATCAGCTCAGAACTCCAGCATTTGACACCCAGTTAGGCTGGTGCTGGTGATGACAAAAGGCACAAGGCGCCTGGGAATCAAGCCCTACGACTCCATTTCAAGCCAAACTCTGCCTTGAGCCTGCATGACAGGAGGGAGGTGTCTGGTGTGCGGCCCACAGCCCATTTCCCAGGTGCTTTCCTTCACAGTGAGCCAGGGCATCAGGCCCAGCCATGGCAGAGGGCTGCAGGCTTGGGTTTGCCGAAGAACCTAAGAGAGTTAGGCAGCCTACCCCCATGGGATTTGAAAATCCCAGCCTGAGAGCACATGAACCCAGCACTGGGCTAGCAACACACAGAAACAAGCCTCTGGCCGGTGTGTGTGTGGGGGGTTGGTGGTGTGGAATTTGGGCCCTTGAAACAAAAATAACCTGCTTCCTCCTTGAAGGGTTCCAACGTTTAGTCAGCCCCAGCCCCAATTAAAGAGCCCCATGGAAAAGGCCATAGAGAAAGAGTGAAAGGAACGGTGTTTCCTGCCCGAGGAGATTAACTCTCCAAATTACATGTGAACAGAGAAGGAGGCGAGAGGGGGGAAAGGAAACCAGGCCTCCGCCCCAAGAAAAGCTACTTCATTTAATAAAGGAGGAGTGGGGAGGGGAGAGACTAGTGAAAGAAAATGAGACTGGGGGGGGGGTTGAATTAGCCTTGTCAAACAAGGGGCTTTGCTGTCCCCGAACTACTTCTTTATTGTTCCAATTTTTCATGCTTACTTAGTTCTGAATGCTGCACAAGACAACAGCTCATTATCAGGGGGCTAGGGTGGCGAGTCTAAGGTCCCAGCCTGTTCCCTGCAACTTCAAGGAGGTGGAAGGGGGGGCCTTTCCCCTGGGGTGTTCTGTCTCTCCTAGCCCCCCTCCCACTGCAGACACTGGAGATGGGAGGAGCCTCTCATTGACAAGCCAGGGAAAAAGGTTTGCCACAACCTTTGGCACCAGTAGCAGAACAAAAGCAGCTGACCCTGAGGCACTAGCTAATGGGCTGGGGGAAGTTGCGGGGGGAATGCAGGGGAGAGGAGGGTGCCATGAATTGCAGGCTTGATGTAGGGTTCGCCCATCCCCAGGATGATACTGAGGTCGACCCTGCATTGGCTCCAGGGAAAGGAGCACTGGGGTATTGTAAAGCACACACAAAGCAGAGAGCTGAAAGGACTACAATGCAGGGTCAGACACTAAAGGATGTTCCAACCGATGAGGAAGCCAAGAGACACCAATGCCCATGTGAATCCAGTCTCCACTGGGAAAATGTACATCTGGACAGCCTTGACAAGATCCAATGGGATAAGGCATGGGAGGGAATGTAAATGGGTAAATATAGATTTGGGGTCACCTCTCTATTAAAAAGCGGGATTAAAGCATCCAGACTCTGACAGCTAACTAGAAATCACAGTCTCGGTCTTGTTGTTTATTTTCTCCCTGGCATTTCCAGATCCAATTGGCTCACTTTACTAGTCAAAACCACCCCAGAAAGAGGTCTCCGAGCGTTTGGAGCTAGGGAATGCTGTGATTGTTCTAAGAGATTCTGCCATCATAAAGCCTATTGTGACATGCTTATAACTTCTGAAAAATGCTCCCTTGGGATCAGATGTTGAAGATAGTGGGACACATGTTCTACAGCTATGACAGGAGCACACCAGTTACTGCAAACACTGAGAGACATGCACAGCCAGGAATTGAACCCATCTCTCCTGAGCACTAGTTTAGGGGCTCAACCACAAGATCAGCATTCCTCTAAAGGGGCCTGAACAAGAGAGAACCTTAAAAAAAGACAGAGGAAGGAATGCTAACACAGGAGAGCAATGAGGGCAAGAGAGGAGATGGTTGTCACAGGGTTTTTTGCTTTCCTGTGACTTTTCGAGGGGCAACAAGAACATACTCATAGTATCTCGGGTGTTTGGGATGGCAGCCACCGGCACAAATGAAAAGAATGTAAGTCAGGAGAATTCTTTAGCCAAGGACGGTGCCTTGGATACAAACAGCACAGTGAACACGCTGCAGGAACACACAAGGACCAGTTGCCCATTTTGTATCTATTTAGTCTTAATTTGTCCACCATGCCTGTCAACAGATCTCTATGTATACGTATGTTAAGTCAAGTATGCACAGTACTCAATGGTTCCTCTGTCAGAGCTTTTCATATGTGATTACACTCAAAGATACCATTCTCACCAGTAAAATCTATCAAGTGCATCAGTGATTGAAAGTTAGGCAGATGCAAAGACTGCACATGGGTTATTTCACTTGCACTGTGAGTTACAGTCCAAAACCATTTAGAGAATGGATCGAAATTTTTCAGTGAAAAAATTGCCACTTTTTCTAACACAGAAATTTTCACAAAATTAGTTTGAATTTCTCAAAACATTCTGGGTTTGAGACAAAATATTTCAGGTGTCATTTACAGATTGCAGTTATCTTTTTCAGGATCTTGGGGAGGTGATTTTTCTATTGCCAATTCTGATTGGTTGGTTCAACCACATGGACCCAGATCCTCAGAGCTAACTGCCTCAATAGCTTTGAAGATATGGGCTGCGGTCATTTCATTTCCAAGCTGATATTGTTTGTAAACAACACAAAAACAGATTGGAAAAAGAAATGTGAGGAAGTGAAAAATTGGTCATTTTGAGACTCAACAGAATCAAAACATCTTCCAAATTTTCATATTTCCCCCAACCAGTTCTAGTTATCTGGTTATTGATCCAAACTCCATTTGGGGAAATGCCAATGAGATGGAGTCTGGAAATAGCAGAAGTGGGGATCACTGTAGCTCAGGCCTTTCAAGATTTTCCTTTTATCATATGTAGGTCAATAGTCATATATGGTGCCACAAGCAAAAGAAGAGCTAGGGTTGTTCAGCCCAGCCCTGAAGGCAACTGCACATTTTAGGAGCATGGGCAGGGAAAAGGCTGATCCAGTTATTAAGCAGAAACCATGTCATGATTCATAGATTCCAAGGCCAGAACAGACCATTGTGATAATCTAGGCTGACCACTAGTCTATAATGCAGGCCATAGAACTCCCCCAAAATATTTCTTAGAGCAGATCTTTTAGAAAACCATCCAATCTTGATTTAAGAATTGTCAGTGATGGAGAATTCACCACGACCCTTGGTAAGTTGTCTCAATGGTTATTTACTCTCACCATTAAAAATGTGCACCTTATTTCCAGTCTGAATTTGTCAAGCTTCAACATCAAGCCATTGGGTCATGTTTTACCTTTCTCTGCTAGACTGAAATGGCCATTATCAAATATTTGTTCCCCATGTAGGTACTGTACTTATAGACTGTAATCAAGTCACCCCTTAACCTTCTCTTTGTTAAGCTAAATAGATTAAGCTCCTTAAGCGTCTCACTAGAAGACATGTTTTCTAATCCTTTAATCATTCTTGTGGTTCTTCTTTGAACCCTCTCCAATTTATCAACATCCTTCTTGAATTATGGGCACCAGAACTAGACACAGGATTCCAGCAGAGGTCGCACCAGTGCCAGAGACAGAGATAAAATAACTTCTCTACTCCAACTCAAGATTCCCATTTATGCATCCCAGGATCATATTAGTCCTTTGGGCCACGGCCTCACACCGGGAGCTCATATTCAGCTGATTATCCACCATGACCCCCAAATCTTTTTCAGAGTCACTGCTTCCCAGACTACAGTCCCCCACCATGTACATATGGCCAACATTCTCTCTTCCTATGTGAACACATTCACACACCCATTTGAGGACTCCCCATTTACAATTACATTTTGAGTCCTATCATTTAGCCATGTTTTAATCCATTTAATGGCGTGCTCTGTTAATTTTATATCTTTCTAGTTTTTTAATCAAAATTTCACTCTGTACCAAGTCAAATGCCTTACAGAAGTCTAAGTATATTATATCAACACTTTTGCGGATACAGACTAACATGGCTGCTACTCCGAAACCTATATCAACACTATTACCTTTATCAATTAACCTTGTAATCCCATCAAAAAAAGACATCAAATTAGTTTGACAGGATCTATTTTCCATAAACCCATGTTGATTGGCATTAAATTGTATTACTCTCCTACAATTCTTTATTAATCGAGTCCCATATCAGCCACTCCATTATCTTGCCTGGGATCAATGTCAGACTGACAGGCCTATAATTGTCCACATATGTTGGCACAAAGTTACCTTTCTGCCAGTCTTCTGATGCTTCCCTGGTGTTCCAAGATTTATTGAAAAATCAAAATTAACAGTCCATGGGCTCCTTGGCCAGCCCTTTTTCAAATTCTTGGATGAAAGTTATCTGGAGCTGCTGATTTAAAAGCATCTAACTTTGGTAGCTGCTTTTTGACATCCTCCTGAGATACTAGTGGAATTGAAGAAGTGTTATATGATATGACTACAACACTGTTTTTTCCCAAATACCAAACAGAAATATTTATAGAACACTTCCGCCATTTCTGCACTATTATTGAAAATTATAACATTTTCATCTAGTAATGGACCAATAACATTGTTAGAATTGTTTTTGTTCCTAATACACTTAAAATCTCCTTCTTAATGTCCTTAACTCTGCTGGTCATAGATTTTGCTTTGTGTCCATGTGTTTCCCTTATCAATTTTCTACAACGCCTAGCTTCTGATTTATATTAATTATTATCAACTTCCCCTTTCTTCCACTTGTTATATATATATTTTATTTTATAGATGCCTTCACTTCCCCACTAAATTATATTGTTTTTCTAACCAGTATGGTCTTCTTTTTTGTTTGTATCTTTTAGGGCGTCTAGTAAATTATCATTCACATTTTTCTGATTAAATTCTTCCTCCCAGCTGATTTGACTCATAATTGTTTTCAGCTTTGTAAAATTGTCCCTTTCAAAGCATCAAGTATATATATATATCTCACTGGTCTGGACTTTATTCTGTTTGCACATTATAAATGTGATGAAGTCATCATCCACCCTTCCAGGAGCACAGCCAGCATCCCTAGCACTACAATGGGTGTCACTCCATTCACCATGTCCAGACTGAGATCTGTTCTCATAACAGCTTGCTATGGGGCATTGATATTAATACTAATAATACCTTAACTAATTATATAGAGCCTTTCCTCACAAAGTGCTATGCAAACTTAACAGATGGATCTATGATTTATACCCAGCCATTCCTTCATCCACCACTGAAACACAGCTCCTGCTGATGGCACACAGCAACATCCACTACAACTTAGAGCAGGAATTGAAGGATATAATGCTGAAATTCATCTCTAAGGGCAATGTCAGTAGGCAGGCTGGAATACGGCCAGGGCATTTCAGCTCTTCCAAGAGACTCCTGAAACTTTTAATGACCACAAGTGCTCAATCGTCCTGCTCATCACAGCAACAGTGCCTCTGGAACTGCCTAACACCCTGCAGGGACATTGACTCAATGCAAAACCAGAGGGGATAGTGCCATTTTCCGACCCAACAATGCCATTTGTTGCAGCACTTGAGTTTTCCTTAGAGGTCTCCCAGCCAAATGCTGACCCAGCAGAAGCCTGCTTAGCTTGTGAGATAAAACCACAGCAGATGACAGGAGACAGAGATGGAGAAATAGATAGGTGATGCCACAAGGACAGCAATTCTACCCACAAAGCATTTCCCTTCACGTTCCTATAATAATCGTCCAATAGGTAAAGCATGCCCAGCACCTCAGTAGCACAGAGACCCCTTGACGCTATGCTGGGGTACTGGGAGAGGAAGGGCAGTGCTACAGCAGGGCAACACAATGCAATAATGTTGGAAGGTGAGTGAGGTCTGAATTGTGGAGGACAGTAGCTCTGGGCCCTAATAGTATCTATTGGTACAAGGAGCTTGTCTGATTATGCAAATTTTCACCCCAAAACAAGACAAAATGCCCTACTCCAAACAAATTTCTACAACCTGAAAAGCGGAGAGCTGGAGACTCCATGAAGTCCACTAACGACTTGGCTATGGCCAATATATTTCATGTGGAAGGCACCCAGACACTAGGGTGGTGGGCAGCAGTAAGCCTTGAGCTAGATAGCTAGACTGAGCAATGAAGATAGATAGACCTAAACCAAGATCCCAGATTGGATCGGACTTTGGTGCTCAAAGCCATTTGTGTAATGGACCAAATCAGAACACTGAATTTCAATACCCCAAACTCTGGGAAAGATCACTTCTCCTGTGGCTTTTGAGCTCCGAAGCTCAGACAGGTCCCAGGATGCTAGCTCTAGGAGTATGAAGTTCACGTTCTCCAGAAGTTCAGAGTCTGGAGCTTGGTTTTGCGTCCATCCTTACAAGACCGGCGCTACCTTTTCTTTCCTCTCTTTCTCCCCTCTCTGCTCCCCTCCTTCTGCTGTGCCTTCAAACAGTAAGGAACAAATTCCAGGGATTTGGGCCGGGGGGCCCACAGAGCGGGGATGCGAGCTGCTCTCCATCTGACTGCGACGGAGCCACTCCCCTCGATGGAAATTGAAAGCAGAAGCCATGGAGCGGTGACAAAAATCTGCATTACGTTATGGCAACTGTATTTTTTTTTTTTGAAGATTTTATAATACATCGATTTGAAACCTTGCCAATCATCATCATCAAAGTGGTAGAAGCGCCTTAGAAAGAACAATAGTTCTGGAGGGGTGGGGGAGCTCGGAGGCTGCATATTGAAGTCTAATCCTTTTTAATGCCAGTTCTAGAGACTGCATGGGATTTTTTTTTTTTCTGAAGTGTAGATACAATTTAGTATGGTAACAGGAGCCAGTAATACTAAAGCCCTAGATAGATACACTGGATTCCATTAGGCCTGGGCTGCAATTTTAACCCACCCCTGCCTTTCTGAGCCCTGCACATTTTAACTCTTTGGAGGGCAGAACACAGGGCAGGGAAGAGGAGTTTGAAAACTGGAATTAGGGGGCCCAAAAGTGAAGCTCAGGAGAGAAATAACGGATGGGTTTGGGGAAGAGGAGCAAGAGACAATCCAAACAGGAACAGGGCTCCAGATTCCAGGCTCTGCTGGGAAATCAAATACAGAAAATGTCTTCATGGGATAGGGCAACAATTCAACGTCAACCTATAGGCCCTGCTAGCATTCTGCTAATATTATAGGCCTTATCTATCACCACTCATTGGGGCCTGATCCAACCCAACTGAAGCCAATGCACAAATTCCCACTGAGTTTTGGTTCAGGCCCATAGCAGCTCTCTCTTTTTGTACCCAGCCAATCAACCTTCCCCCACTTTCTCTGTTTTTCACCTCCAAAGAACTTGTCATCTGAGTCAAATGAACTGCAGAAAGCTTTGTCTGTTTCCTGAGCGTATGCTCGTTGTAGTGCCTTCAATTCCACCACAGGACACCTGGAGGGGAAAATGGCAGATCTAACTGGAGCCATCACATCACCATGAAACGCCACCTTATCAGAGGGAAGCTGCAGGTAAAGTGGCCTGGAGATGCTAAAATACTCCACAGGCTGCTGATAAAGGGTAAGCATAGAAAGACTCTTCAAAGATGAGCGTCACAGAGCCATGGATTCTATCTGCGCCCACCCTATCTCAGCTGTTAAAGCACTTACAGCAAAGCACTAGCAGACACTGCAATGTTCACTCAGCTTGGTTACTGGGGGCAGGTTTATTATGCACTCATTTCGCCTGCATTTGCGGTTATTATTAACAGCTACCACTGGTGTCATCAGCTGGAGTGAGGTCCAGGGAGCCCCACTGTACCACAGAAACAGAGGATACCTTTGGTGATTGGGAGACAGCACCACACTGTACCACATCATGCTGCCCCCAGCAGTTCCCTGTCCCCACCTCATCCCAAAGAGTTCTCTTGCAAGAAAGGGCTGAGATGGAGTCATCTTCATCAGTGGCTCTCAACCTTTCCAGACACTGTGCCCCTTTCAGGAGTCCGATTTGTCTTGTGTACCCCCAAGTTTCACCTCACTTAAAAACCACTTGCTTACACAATCAGATATAAAAATGCACAAGTTTCGTCACAGCACACTATTCCTGAAAAATTGCTTACTTTCTCATTTTTACCATACAATTATAAACTAAATCAATTGGAATATAAATATTGTACTTACATTTCAGTGTATCGTCTATAAGGCAATATAAACAAGTCATTGTCTGTATGAAATTTTAGTTTGTACTGACTTTGCCAGTGCTTTTTATGTAGCCTGTTGTAAAACTAGGCAACTTTCTAGATGAGTCGTTGTATCCGCTGGAAGACCTCTTCGTATCTCCAGGGGTACACAAACCCCTGGTTGAGAACCACTGATCTACATCAGTGTTTGTCAACCTTTTTTGCTACTAGGGACCGGCTTGTTGCCTTCCTAAACTGTGTCAGGGAGATCTCAGGGACCGGTGCCGGTCCATGGACCAGTCATTGAGAACCACTGATCTACGCCCTCCAATTGACAGCAACAGAAGAGGTTCCTTTGGCAATTTTCAGGGAAGGGGCTCTAGTCCTGATCTTTCTTCATTCCCAAGCAAACAGGACCATATCCCATTCGTGAGACTACTGAAGAAGTTCTTCTGCAGAAATTCAAGCTGGTGACACTAGCCCCTAGACTTCCCTCTGTAAATCCATAAGATTACTGTATGTCCTTCAGGTCACAATCTCCAACTCCACCGGAGATGCCTATGGTTTTAGACAGGTGCAGATCATCACCCGCATAAAGCTCTCCATTTTTGCCTCTCCATGGCACCAGCTGCGTAGCTGCAGTGACAGATCACGTAAGAGGGCAGGAGACCCACATTTACCCTGGGTTGATGATTGGCTGAGAAGAGCCCACTCCCTTGTCCTTTTAGATCCCCTGCTCTTTGTTCCCACCACTAAGGTTAAGGATCAATAAAGATACATCACTATTTGCACCAACTGAAGTGGCAACTTTCAGTTCAGTTTGGAGACTCTCCACACTGTTCCATCAAGGGGATCCAGACCTGGTCTGCAGAGTCAGCCCTTTCCTGAGGTCAGGGGAATTCAGCCTCTAGGTGTGTTTAGCTCATGTTTCATCCCACGCTGCCGTACCAATGTACCCCACTCCTACGCTTTCCCACCTAAGCTGAGCGGACAATTCAGCCCCTGTGTTCATTCAGCCCCGGGCTTTCTCACTCTGTTTCAGCAATGCTCTTCTTCAGGGCTGAGATGTGCTTTAGGCCACAGGATTGCCCAGCCTTCTTCCCTCTCAATAAAGCAAGCATTTCCCCTTTTGAGGGACGTGCAGCACTTTGATCAACACTGCTTCCTTCCTACAACCAGCCGAGCGCAGCACTCTAAACTCAGAGTCAAATTCCTCTCTCAGCTGCACGGTGTAGACCAGAGCAACTCAGATGACTTCAGTGTAGTCATATATTTATTTATAACGCTGCAGTCGAGAGCAGAATTTGGCCCATTGACTCCCTGGTGTGCTACAACCAGAGCCCAATAAATTCAAACAGCAGCAGCAGCAACACACCAGTGCTACAGTTCTGAGCCAGTCACCATTCACTGGCATTCAGCAAACAGCTGATGTTACAATTTCTCATGCCCCATCTCACCCCAGGTTAGGTACATAAAGTCTGGGCCTTAAACCCCAATATTGGGCCCACTTACATCAGTGTAAGGAGTAACTCAACTGAAATAAGTGACTTTACACTAGTGTAAAAGAAATGTGAGATCAGAACTGGGCCCTTTATTTGAGCATGAGCATGTTTAGGGTGACCAGATGTCCCAATTTTATGGGGACAGTCCTGATATTTGGGGCTTTGTCTTATACCAGCACCTATAAACTGCCACCGCCATCCCAATTTTTCACACTTGCTGTCTGGTCACCCTAATTGTGTTATGTACTGTTCAGACTCCGAGCCCTCCTCACTGCCTTGGCATGTGCCATCACCTCACAGAAGTGGGGTTCAGATGCTGGGCTCTCTTTTCTTTGCTGTAGAGCTACAGCCCCCCACATGGGCAATGGCTCATTCCCCCATACCATGGAGAAGTGCATTGAGAATGTCCCACCATAGGAACTGTAAATCCATTGATTAAATCTCCACACCTTGCTAAGAGTTGCTGCTGAAACCAGCGCAGCGCTCCCCAGCTGAAAAGATTCCATCCCAGTTAACAATGGGCTGATAATTAAGTTCTACCCTTTCCAAAGGAGACCTGTCCCCACCAGCCAATCCCACAAGTAAATAACGTAAATTGACTTTGCCTTGGTCGGTGGGTGAGCTCCTAGCCACCAAGGCTCTATCCTGAGAGGCCTCGATTCTCCAGATGGGAATAGACCCCACTCCCTGGGCAGAAGGTGTCAAATGCCTCAGTGAGATGTCAGCTCAACTGGGACCCCAGCTGTCCCTTTTGGAAGCTGGCCCTGACCTGTAAGTATGTGTGAAGTGATTTGGCTAATCCCTCAAGGTGATCCAGGAAGGCAGCAGAGGAGTGAAATGGGGAGATAGCACAGGACTACTGGAGTCACAAAGCAACATCACCCTCTCAGCTGTGCTCATCATGACCCAACTTTCTAGTGCAGAGCAGAGCTGGGATGGGAGGAGAAAGTGAGACAGGCTCAGAGGAATGAATCAAATGCTCTAGGCTGCCTCCATTCCCAGACCTAGCCTTGTTCCCCCTGCATTGATCACAGATGTCAGAGAAGAGCTATCATGGCCCCCAGGAATAGCAGAGCGGGGAAAGGGAACTCACCAAAGTCTGCAAACTGGTACGTTCTATTTATCTACTATCTGGGTGACGTACAGTGAGGTGCAATCAGTCCTTGCCAGAGATGAACCTGGGATGGTTCAGATCCAGACGTGACCCTTCCCACATTAGGCAGGGCCACATCCAGGTGTTTGGGGTGGGCTCATCACACGGCTGTACAACAGAACCTGCCAAACCCAGCTTCTCAGGTGAAATATAAGAGCTTTAGTGCCCGCGCTTATCCCTAGCATTCCCCAGTGGTGCTAGCACTGGGCTGCACCCGCATCCACCACAGATCTGGGTGAGGTGAGGGGAATCCAGTCCCTGATTATAGTCCTAAGCTTCCCCACCAATGGACCCCATCCCTGACCTACAGGGGTCACCATCCCCTGGTGTGAAAGGAAAATTCCGTATCCAAGGACTTTCCAACACTATCCAACCAACAGATGGACAACTCCTGCCTGGAGGAGTCTTCTAAAGGGACTGGGGGAAATTTATTCTCCATGATCTCTCGGCTATGGACTTTCCATGAGTAAGTAGAATGGATGGCTGGACACAACCAGAGCTAGAGAGGGGGGGTATGACGAACAAGAGCAGGAGAGCCAGGATTAGGCCATGAGCTACAGGACTTGTTGATACAGGATGATGGAAATATAACATGAGGGAGAACAATGAAATGAATATCACACCTGGGACAGACGGACAACAACAGGGCATATTCACCCCTCCCTTCCCCACCCCCCTGCTTCAGCAAATGGCAAACAAACTGCTAAGCAGCCCCTAGCCCGCAGGCATTTACCTACAAAAGGAGCTCCGCTGCCACACGCTGCTCATGAAGGCCAACACCCGCCTGTGCAAAGGGTCCCACAGCCACCCGCGGGGCAGGCAGAACCATCTGGGAGTCACCCCTTTCCCGGCCACGCCCCCTGCATTGGGAGGAAGGGGGCAGGGTTAGCACAGCCTCACCCCTTTCCCCGGCCACGCCCCCTGTGCTGGGAGCCAAGGGGGCAGGGTTAGCACAGCCTCACCCCTTTCCCCGGCCACGCCCCCTGCGCTGGGAGCCGAGGGGGCAGGGTTAGCACAGCCTCGCCCCTTTCCCCGGCCACGCCCCCTGCGCTGGGAGCCGAGGGGGCAGGTTTAGCACAGCCTCGCCCCTTTCCCCGGCCACGCCCCCTGCACTGGGAGCCGAGGGGGCAGGGTTAGCACAGCCTCGCCCCTTTCGCCGGCCACGCCCCCTGCACTGGGAGCCGAGGGGGCAGGGTTAGCACAGCCTCGCCCCTTTCGCCGGCCACGCCCCCTGCGCTGGGAGCCGAGGGGGCAGGGTTAGCACAGCCTCGCCCCTTTCGCCGGCCACGCCCCCTGCGCTGGGAGCCGAGGGGGCAGGTAGCCATGGCAACTCTGCATCGCCCCTGCAGGATGAGCCCCTAGGAGACCCTTAAGTCAGCTTTAAGGCAACCCAACACTATCTCCTTCCCACCTACTGAAACCCTTCTTGCTAGACAGGTGAGGAACGGGGCAGACACTGAGCATTGCCCAACCGTTCATCGGTGGAACAGGCATGCAGAGCCAAACTAACACCCATACTTCAGTCATGACCCATCCCGCAGCAGCCTGTTAACTATGTAATTGCCATGGCACAAGCCTCACAATGGTGTCGTCTAGCCTTGGCATGCTGGATGGAAAGCACTGGGCCAAGTCCTCGGTGGCTTCCTAGGGGTGAGCTAGACAGCTGATCCATAATTCCTCAGAGAACTGAAATGTGCAATGTGTGGCTGATGTACCCTGCATGGGCAGACACCGGGCCTGGGCCTCAAGTCCATTGTGACAAAACAGGTGACAGACAGAGGGCGGAGGGGCCGTGTTTGTTCTGGGTCTACCTTTGTCAGCATCGAGGGGAAGTTACATGGGGGTGGCAGGGAGCTCCTCCTCCTTTCTCATGTCTAGCCTCCCTCAGACAGGACATCACCCTAGGAGTACTGCCCAAGCCGACCTTTAGCCTTACCAGGAACACCCTGCAGCTGCATGGCCAGCAGGCTGCTCTCCCCTCAGGCACAGCTCCTTGAGGGCAGTCGGGGTGTATGGCTGTATGCCAGGGGAGCATTCAGCCCCACCATGCTACAGGGCACTCAGAACCCACAACCGTCACTGAGCCACCCACCTGCACCCAGGAGGAACCACAAGACACTGCATGGTGTGCTGCAAGAGAGACAGCTGCCCGGCACACCTGCCAAACATGTGCCCCAGCTTGCTGAGGCCGGCGCTGTTCTGTGGCCTTCCTTCCGCCAGGGGAGCAGCCACCTCTCTGGGGCTTCATCAGATCAGGGATCCTGCCTGCAATGTCACTCACAGCTCAGACTCAGCCCCCAAAGGCTAATAAAGACCGATAAGAAAATATTATCAGCACATTTGGTTATGGCCCCCTGGGGAAAGGGGCCTGACCCCTGCAGGATGACCCACAACTCAGTGAGTGCCCCCTCCGCCCTCTGTCTGTCACCTGTTTTGTCACATCCATTTCAATGGGCTTATGCACCTGACTAATCCTTACACACATGAGGAAGGTTTTGCAAGTTCAGGCCCTAGATTTGCACAGGTGTGGATCCCCCTGGCCAAGGTGTGCAGGCGAAGTACCACCCATGTCTGCTCCAGCCAGAAGCAACACTGCTGGGCGAGTCTAGTAGTGTCCTCCTAGAGCTGCACCCTAGCTGAGAGCAGTGGTACTATGGGAGCAGGAGAGGAAGGAGAATCATAATTTCTTACTTGCCCTTAGAATCATAGAATCATAGAATATCAGGGTTGGAAGGGACCTCAGGAGGTCATCTAGTCCAACCCCCTGCTCAAAGCAGGACCAATTCCCAACTAAATCATCCCAGCCAGGGCTTTGTCAAGCCGGGCCTTAAAAACCTCCAAGGAAGGAGACTCCACCACCTCCCTAGGTAACCCATTCCAGTGCTTCATCACCCTCCTAGTGAAATAGTGTTTCCTAATATCCAACCTAGACCTCCCCCACTGCAACTTGAGACCATTGCTCCTTGTTCTGTCATCTGCCACCACTGAGAACAGCCGAGCTCCATCCTCTTTGGAACCCCCCTTCAGGTAGTTGAAGGCTGCTATCAAATCCCCCCTCATTCTTCTCTTCTGGAGACTAAACAATCCCTGTTCCCTCAGCCTCTCCTCGTAAGTCATGTGCTCCAGACCCCTAATCATTTTTGTTGCCCTCCGCTGGACTCTTTCCAATTTTTCCACATCCTTCTTGTAGTGTGGGGCCCAAAACTGGACACAGTACTCCAGATGAGGCCTCATCAATGTCGAATAAAGGAGAACGATCACGTTCCTCGATCTACTGGCAATGCCCCTACTTATACAGCCCAAAATGCCATTAGCCTTCTTGGCAACAAGAGCACACTGTTGACTCATATCCAGCTTCTCGTCCACTGTGACCCCTAGGTCCTTTTCTGCAGAACTGCTACCTAGCCATTCGGTCCCTAGTCTGTAGTAGTGCATGGGATTCTTCCGTCCTAAGTGCAGGACTCTGCACTTGTCCGTGTTGAACCTCATCAGGTTTTTTTTGGTCCAATCCTCTAATTTGTCTAGGTCCCTCTGTATCCGATCCCTACCCTCCTCCTAGTTTAGTGTCTACCACGCCTCCTAGTTTAGTGTCATCTGCAAACTTGCTGAGAGTGCAGTCCACACCATCTTCCAGATCATTAATAAAGATATTAAACAAAACCGGTCCCAAGACTGACCCTTGGGGCACTCTGCTTGATACTGGCTGCCAACTAGACATGGAGCCATTGATTACTACCCGTTGAGCCCGACGATCTAGCCAGCTTTCTATCCACCTTACAGTCCATTCATCCAGCCCGTACTTCTTTAACTTGGCGGCAAGAATACTGTGGGAGACTGTATCAAAAGCTTTGCTAAAGTCAAGGAATAACACATCCACTGCTTTCCCCTCATCCACAGAGCCAGTTATCTCATCATAGAAGGCAATTAGGTTAGTCAGGCATGACTTCCCCTTGGTGAAGCCATTCTGACTGTTCCTGATCACTTTCCTCTCCTCTAAGTGTTTCATAATTGATTCCTTGAGGACCTGCTCCATGATTTTTCCAGGGACTGAGGTGAGGCTGACTGGCCTGTAGTTCCCCGGATCCTCCTTCTTCCCTTTTTTAAAGATGGGCACTACATTAGCTTTTTTCCAGTCATCCGGGACGTCCCCCGATCTCGCCTGGTGGAAGAATGAGTCATAACGTCCGTCTCCTCCCTGAGCCAGTGCTGGAGCAGCTCCTTTGTGCTGTGAGGAGAACGGAGAGGGCCTGTCAAACCCTACCTAGGGAGTTCCCCTGGCCTGGCAGAATCTCCTGAAGGTGCAGGGAGAGTAACCGACCCCTACATCTCATGCCCACACAGGGGGCGTGTTAGGAGGGGTGCACAGGGGCTGTGGCTGGGAGTGCGATCCCTAGATGGCTGATGTTCTCTTTGGAGACCACAGCCAGCTGCTGCAGGTTAGAGCAGCCTGTAGGCTGTAGTGTGTCCCCAGGCCCAGGGCCAGGCAGCAAATTGGCCAGACCTAATTAACTGCCTAAGATCCGAGCCCCCAACTCCATGGGATGCAGTGGAGCAATTGGGATCACTGTCATTAAATGGACAGGTCTAGCTCCCAGCATGCAAAGCCAGTCTCCCACAGGATGGTAAGTCAGCCAGGAGATACTGATTCCAATGTTGAAACCCAAACACCATCCAGGAGGTAAACCCCTGTAGCAATGCTGGACTGCCCTGCAAATCTCTGGGAGGGGAGTGAAGAGCAGGCCTGGGATCAGCCCCATGGCTGGAGGAAGAACAAGATGTGAAGGGCTGTGACAATGCAGCAAGGGCGCCAGGCATGCTCTGCTGCTATGACAGATGGAGCCTGACTCATGGCCTCTATTCAGCTTCAAGAGGGGCAGCGTTTGATCTCGGCAGGGAGCCTGCAGCTAACTGCTGCTCAAATGCCAACCAGCACCTCCCCCCAACTTCAAAGGCTAGAGCTGCCTTGGACCCTGCATCTCCTCCTCAGGCAGGTCCCATGGGCCTAACTTCCTCACAGGAGATTAGGGCAGGTTTAGAACTCAAAACCCACTCCTCATGTAAGCTAAACCAGGGCTCTGTGAGATCAGCCCTGCCCATGACTCACAGAGACATGGCAGACTGCTGAGTTTGCAAAGAGATGGTGACTCCAGAGAGCTCCTGGGATTCCCTCCAGCTGCCGCGGGCATTGGTTCCTTCCCACTCACTGCTGGAGGGCACAGAAGGGGCCATATCCCAAACAAGCCCCTGGAAAACTGGGTATTGGTTCCCCCAAAGAAGGCTCACCTTTGCCCTAGCTGCCCTGCTTCGAGAAGGGCTTGGAAGGACAGCGTCTGATGCTAGGGTGTGTCCTGCCCCAGGCAGGAATGTCCCTTTCACGATGATAAAGCAATCCTTAGAGCTTGCACTTTCCTAGCTCCTTCCGAGGATCTCAAAGCACTTTAGAAGCCTCCATACTTTAAGTTTCAGAGTAACAGCCGTGTTAGTCTGTATCCGCAAAAAGAAGAACAGGAGTACTTGTGGCACCTTAGAGACTAACAAATTTATTAGAGCATAAGCTTTCGTGGACTATAGCCCACTTCTATATGCATCCGAAGAAGTGGCCTGTAGTCCACGAAAGCTTATGCTCTAATAAATTTGTTAGTCTCTAAGGTGCCACAAGTACTCCTGTTCTTCTTTTTTCCATACTTTAAAATTCACGACAGCCCATTTGCTGGGTCAGTATCAGTATCCCTACTTTACAGACCAGAAAACTGAGGCAAACAGAGATTAAGGGCCAAATTTTCAGTGGCCCAGGCCCTTGGCTATGTGCGATTTAGCAAACCTACCTTAATGTGGGCAGTTACAATGACATTGCATGCAAATGGGGATTTAGACATCCAAATGCTGCTCTGCATGTGCAGGGATGGCAGCAGCTGTAAACGCTGATGCCTCAGGCTGGCCTGCCCTCAGAGCCATGCCCAGGGTCACCCAGGGCATCTGCACCAGAGCCAGGAACAAACCCTGTCTCCTGCCTCCCTGGCCTGTACCTTAACCACTAGCCCACATTCCTCCACATGTATGACACATTCCCTATCACAACACACTCACACTCCTCCTCCGTGCAGCAGGAAGAAGGGGACCTCTCCACATTGGACGTATGAAGGGGGCAGGGCCTCAGCTGGTGTACATAGCTGATTTACAGGATTTGGCCTCTGATTTTGGGGGAGAAGATTTAGGGTCAGGCTGGGAATTGCCTTCCTATCTGTCCTTGCTGCTGGGGAGGATCCAGCAGCTCCTCTCCCATCCTATTACCCGAGCGGAAGATTGTGAGGCCACAGAGATGCCCCCAGGGTCATGCCTAAGGCTGCCCCAGGTTGAACAAAGGCTAAATGGCCCCAGATTCAAACTTCTGGGTGCCTGGAAAAACCAGGAGGCTCCTCCAAACTGCTTGACCGTCTTCTCCCTACCCCCTCCACCGCAGTCTCCTATAGTCTGGCTCTTCAGTCCCCAGGGCAGACACAGTGTGTGAGAGCCATACTCAGGCCCCGTCTTCTCATTGGATCACTCCATGGGTCCTAGACCCCAGCATCCAAAGACCCTGCCTCCCCCAAGACACCTCTGCCGCTTGCACCCATCCCCAGTACAAATGCCTGCTCCCAGCCAGGACCTCTTTGATTTTCCTCTCTGTTGGGGTGTTTGGGGAAGACCAAACAAGCAACCAAAGAAAAAAAAAAGATCAAGGTCCCTTTAATGAAAAGCAACAGATGGGTGTAGTTGGTGAGTGCTCCCCCCCAGGGGTGGGGGTGCAGGAGACCTTTTAACCATGTCTGCGCATCTGTCTCTCACTCGGGTCCCTTCTGCTGCACGCTGGTGCTGTCTCCCCAGGCTGGTGCCTTGGAACGCATCCTCTCACCAGCCGGGCAGGTCAGCGAGATGAAAGCATGCTTGCGAATATCAGCCCCTAGTTCCTAGGAGACGGACGTAGCCCCACACCAGCACAGGACAATGGCGGGGCCTGGGCCCTCTGAGTTGTCTCGGGATGATGTCACATCTATCAGAGCAATCATACTAAGGGGTGGGGAACAAACACACACACACACACAATGGAGCCAGCTTTGATGTCCCGCCAAGGAGCGTGCCTGCTGCCTCCAGCCTCTGCATACCTCCCACCTCTTGGGCGGAGAATGTGTGTGAACGGGGCCCGGGTGGACACAGACACCTGCGGTGACCAGCAAGGCAGGTTCCATCCCGTGTATTTTGACTCAAGCTCAGGCTGTGTGGGTGGGGAAAAGCTCCTGTCCCTACACCACTATCTCTCTACAAGACTGATTCAAATTTACACCATGGCCTCTTCACACTACTTATGCAATATACAAGGGCCATACCGTGGGTGCAAAAGTAACATGCTCTTTGCACAGCCAGAGTAGTGTAAAGGGGCCCTAGTGTAAAAGAGAATCAGGCCTATTAAAGTCATTGGAGTCACTGCTAATCTACACCACTGCACTGTTCCCAAGCATTAAAAAAAAACAGCATGATTCACACCCCCAAAAATCATCAGCCTGACTCAAAAATCATGAGATTTAACAAATATACACATACATTTAGGGTTCTTGGTGTGATTTCTGCTCTTTTAGGTCACACTGGGGTCATATTTTCAAGCTTTTCTCAACAACCAGGAGGGCTAAATGGTTGACCTTTTTTTTTAAAATGAAAACTCAGTCTCTCACTGATTGTCACATGACTCCAAGTGCTTGGGCTTGAAAAAAAGGCACCAAATATGGGAAGAGCTGGAGTCTTCCCTTATCACACCCCTGCATTATGGGGTGGGGCAAATGAAGGGGAAGGCTTCCAAACCCAGCACCACTTGTACTCAGTGCCACACTGGCTGCATTCGCTCTAGGAGTGGAGCACGTCTTTAGCCAAAGGGTGGTTTTAGTTCTTTTCCTGGTTGTATAAGTTCACTGGATAGGCCAGATTCATTCTAAATGCCTGGGGTAAATGGATGCAAATTCTTCAGCAGATTCTGTGCTGAGTGTGGCAGTGATGTAAACAAATGGGATGAGCCTCCAGGGTGTGTAGAAACTGGTCAGAAAAGGGATGTACGGTACGTGGCACCTTGAAAGCATTTGTGAGTCAGCGTGCTGGCAGCTGTGTGCACAGCAGGAATAGCAGCGAATGGGCTGTAACAGTGTGTGCGCACTAGGGTGACCAGATGTCCCGATTTTATAGGGACAGTCCCGATTTTTGGGTCTTTTTCTTATATAGGCTCCTATTACCCTCCCACCCCTGTCCGGATTTTTCACATTTGCTGTCTGGTCACCCTAGTGCGCACAGACACACTAACTTCCACTGCAGTGCTGAGCCCAGTCCAGCCATGTGCAGCAGTACTAGGAGTCCTTTCTATTGACTTCATCACAAGTCACACCTGCATCTTCCAGGAGCTGCCCTGAATCCCACTAGAGTCCTAGACTGGTGTGAATTACACTCATTGTACACACCTGCTGAATGCCACAGCAGGGCCAGTCACACCCAGCGTGTGACTTACAGCATAGCTGAAGACTGCCAACTGTGGCTAGGGCTATGTCTACACTGTGTACCTTACAGTGGCACAGCTGTGCCGCTACAGCCAGTGCCACTGTAACGTATGCAGTGTAGCCGCTCTTTGCCGGGGCAGTAGCTTTGTCGGCAGGACAGCCACTGTCCCTATGTCCCTCAGCAATTCTAACCAAGCTGGATCTGAACTTGGCGTTCCCCTCTATTCAGTGCAGACATCCCCTAAGCTCACAACTCTGGGGATAGCATACATTTACTGCTGCTGCAGAGCTAGGGTAGGGAGCCTAAGAGCTGGAAACATTGTTAATAAGTAGGCCCAACATAAACTTCAGCTACAATATTTGTTTATATCTTTTTAAACGCATCCGTTTAAAGTGGTTGGTTTGGATTTTTCGATACAAAGAAGTGAAATCGTGATGGGACACATTTCTAACTTCTTGCACATTAGCTCAGGGCTGGGGCCTGACTCACGTGAAAATGACTGTAAGCCAGTGGTCCCAAACTTTTCCTCTCCTGCCTCCCCTTACCACTATTAGACTGTGTTCCCCCGCCTGGGCCAGGAGTGGAGCCGTGGCTGGGCCAGGGACTGTAGCCAGAGCCAGGAGCCAGGGACCAGGTGTGAGGCCGGGATCTTAGAGTAAAGGTCAGGAGCGGAGCCGGGGCTGCAGCTGTGGCTAGGGGCTGTAGGGTGACCAGATGAGGGGAAGAAAATATCGGGGGGGGGGGGGGGGGGCCGCCGACAGAGCAAAAAAAAAAAAAAGCCAAGTCCTGTCGGCTGAGCAAAAAAAAACCTGCCAGCGGATAGCGGGACAGACACCAAAATATCGGGACGGTCCCGATTTTATCGGGACGTCTGGTCACCCTAAGGGGCTGGGCCAGAGCAGAGCTGGGGCCACAGGGGGCCTGGGTGGTGCTCCCTCCCCACCCTCTAATGGGGGCTGGTCTGGGAACCGATGTGCCCCCCAGATGTTCCTCCTTGGCCCCCAAGTTTGGGGACAACTGCTTTAAGATGAACCCTGTCACTGTGCCCAAAGTCTGAGTAAATAAGCGTGATGCAGCACAGAACCAAGGGACTAGTCACTCTCTCCCCACTCAGTTCTCACTTGGTGTGGGGTGCGGGAGCTGGAGGCACATTGCTGCAGATACACTAGCCATGCCCCTCCCACAGGCTTATTGGTCCCCCTAAGGCAATGAAGAAATCTCACTCTCTCACATACATGCAGGCTCTCTGCAGCTTGCTGGTCTTCCCAGGCCTGCTGGTGAAGTCTCAACTCTTTGAATGTGACCTGCATTGTAGCTAACTCAGCCCCTGCCTATTCTAAAAGGCCATGGTGTAGTTCAGGGTCTTTTCTCTTCCCTCCACAACAAGCCCTGGGAACCCTGACGCTCAGTAACCCAGACGTGCGCTGGTCTCCCTTGGCACCCCTGCTCTGGGTTTGGGATCATAGTAGGGTTGCTCGTGGCCTGTGCAGGGCAGCTCTGAGGGATTTTTTTCTTTAATTGAAACAAAAATCCATCCAAACATCTGTTGATAGATTCGCTTTTCTCCCCAGACCAACCCAAACTGAGAGGCATGAACTTTACAAACCTGTTAACAGGAAGGAAGGTAAAATCGTTAGTTAGCCTATGGCCCGTTCCGCATGGAACCTGCATTACTTTGCCTAGGCCAGTTCCCAGCATTGGCATTTTTAGCAAATATCCCCTGTAACCAATCTATGGAAAACGGGCTTTTATTTGGGGGCGAGTCCATTTCTTTGGCGCCTTGGATGTCAAATATTCCTGAAGCAACCTGGTGCAAACACACTGAGCTCCTGAGCGGGGGTGAGGGGATGGTAAAGGAGGCCACAGTAAGTCCCATCAGAGCTCCCTTTAGGTGACGGCTCCTCCCCTCCCTGGTAACCTAGCCCACAGAGATGCAAGATGCCTTTACCAATGCAATTTATTTTATCTCCCCCCCACTTTTTTTGATTTTGCGTGTGTCTGGGTAAATTTAGTTCCCATAAAAATGAGGGACTGTCAACACTGTGTTTAGAGCCAACCACAGTGCAGGCAGCTGTTGTGCAGGCTATGCACACAAAGCTCTGCCAATGCACCTCAGTCCTGCCCTGCAGCCCCTCCCCCACTGTTCCAGGCTGGACCCGCAGTCCCCACCCAGCTCTGCTAATGCACCTCAGTCCTGCCCTGCAGCCCGCCCTCTTCTCCCCCCCCCCCCCCCGCCAGCTATTTCAAGGCTGGGCTTCCCTCCAGCTCTTCTAATGCTCCCCAGTCCTGCCCTGCACCCACACTCCTCACATGCACATTTGTTAGAGCTCCGGGAGAACCTGGGACAGGGCAGGGGGAATATCCTTTGTGCTCCCTCCTACCCCATGCAGCCAGCTCACTTGATATAAAAGGGGCAGGTTTGGGGTTCCCCATGATGACAGCCTTGGCAGCCTCAGGAGCCCCCCTTTCAGCTGCCTTGCCATGCCCCAGGAGGCACCTCAGGCTCCCCCTGGGAGGAAGGGGAGAACTAAGATGAGGCCGTCTGTGGGCAGCCACTTGCCTCTTTGACAGCTTCTACCCCTCACTGGGGACAGGGGGAGAGACACGTGGTGGGTGGGTGGGGGACAGGACCAGCCCTAGGCATTTTGCTACCTTAGGCAAATTTCAGTACATGCGCATATGCCCACACCCCACTACCCCTCCCCCCACATTTTAGGCCCATGAACCCATAGACACACACACAGAACTCATCCACATGGGCACATGCCCAGACACACACACTTAGGGCCACACATGCGCATCCACACAGGCCCACACGTCTGTGTGTGACTAATAATACTGGTGTTGATGGTTTTTCTGCAAAGATACAGCCATTTATTTCTAATGTGTTGGCCAGGAGATTTGGGTTTGGCCATGCGACCCAGGGTGAGGACAAAGGGGGCCAAACACCCCAGGACCAAACCTGGGGCCAGCCAGGGACAGAGTTAGCCCCTGTGGCACGGTAGAACAGCCTCAGGGTTGCAGTGGCTTGCACGCATGGTTCTCAAGGGGCTGTTGCACCACCTGGGGCTCATTGGGGCAAGGTCTAGATACGCCCCCCTTCCCCAGCCACATACCTCAGTGGCCTGCCATACCAGGGGATCCACAGCTGCCTGGAATGGGCTGTTTTGTAGCACCACCAGAGCAGTGCAAAGGGTCCGTTACCAGGACACAAGATACAACTTCTAGGTCTCCCTTCTCTTTCCATCCTCAGCCTCTTTTTCTTCCTGTCTAGCACCTGCCTGGAGTTGGGTCTCCACTTGATTTTTTGTAGGCAAACTATGGCTGAATTAGGGAGTAAAAATTGGTTTTACCCTCCCCCAACCCCAAATTCCATACACAATGGGTCTTCTCTGATGCTCACATTCTGCAGGCTGATAGTCACAAGAATGCCCTAGCTTGCAGCTTCCCCAAATGATGTTACCACAGCAAAAAACAAGGCAGCTGGGGCCTTTCCCTTCAGTCTTTGTAGAACCGGGCTGGAGGGGCCAGCCCGAGGAAACTCCTGTTTCAATTGTTCCTGCCGTACAAATTACAATGTGTCCTGAGGCAGAGCCTTGCCTAGAGGTGAGAGTGCCAGCTTGCCAGTGCCACCTGGGCTCTGCAGCCAGGCATGGTAGGGCCCAGGTAGATTGGGCAGATTCTAGCCCAACAGGTCCTTCTGAGCAAGGACCAGATTGTCAAAGGGCTTTAGGCTCCTAGTAGGATTTTAAAACATGCCTGAGCAGGTGAGGCACCTAGTGCCCATCTATAGGAACCTAAATATCTTGGGCAAACTGGAACCAAGTGCTTTGCTGCTTGCAGTCTTCAGCACATTGCAATCGCTGAGAGCCAAGGAGTCTGCTTCATGCAGAATCTGCCTGTTACCCGCCGGTTCGTCCAGTGCCTCTTTAAGGTCCAGTTCCTCACATTGCTGAGCTGGGCAGAGAATGAGTAATGGGATGTAAGGAGCCGTGTACATTGTAGTGGACGATCTCTCTCTTCCTCTAGCCCCGCACTCAAGGGGCTGCTGCAGATTAGACAAAGGTTCCTAACCATCAGAGGGGTGAAGTTCTGAAACAGCCTTCCAAGGGGAGCAGTGGGGGCAAAAACCCTAACTTGTTTCAAGACTGAGCTTGGTAAGCTCATGGAGGGGATGGTATGATGGGATTGCTTACAATGGCATGTAGCCAATCTGCAACTGCTAGCAGAAATATCTCCAATAGCCAGAGGTGGGACACTAGATGGGGAGAGCTCTGAGTTGCTACAGATAATTCTTTCCCAAGTGTCTGGCTGGGGGCTCTTGCCCACGTTCTCAGGGTCTAACTGATCTTCATATTTGGGGTCATGAAGGAATTTAACCCCAGGTCAGATTGGCAAACCTGGGGGGTTTCCACCTTCCTCTGCAGCGTGGGGCCTGGATCACTTGCAGGTTTAAACTAGAGTAAATGGGGGATTCTCTGTAACCAGAAGTTTTTAAACCATGATATTAGGACATCAGTAACTCAGCTGGAGGTTATGGGTAGAGCCAGCACTAGGTATAAGCAGACTAAGCAATTGCTTAGGGTCCCCTATTTGCCTTTTATTATGTGTTGGGGGAGAAATATTCCAGTTTAGGACCCCCAATGGGTTAGCATCGCCATCGTGAGTCTACTACAGGAGTGTGTGGGTGAGATCCTGGGGCCTGAGCTGTGCAGGAGGTCAGACTAGCTCATCACGATGGTCTTTGGCCTTAGAATCAATGAGGTGGTGTGTCCTAGCAGGATGTTGCAATCCCAAGGAGCCATGATCTTCTGGCAAGCATGACCAGGCATTTTGGACAGCGAGTGAGTATGCTGCAGATAGCAGGCCATCTAGCCAGGCTGGATGCTGCTCCTTACCCAACAGGAAGCAACACATGCCCAAAAGTGGAGTGCCCTGCCCTGATCTGCCCCCTCACCTGCAGGGTAACCTGTCCAGCAGCAGTCCACTCCCCCTGCTCCCCAGCATGGCTCCCGCATGTTATAGGTTTTTCTCTCCAGTTTGATTGAAAGAGAACAGTGTTTATTAATTAACTGCAGAGCCGGGAGGGGGCACACTGGAGCTTAGGGGGAGGCGGCACCACTAGCCCCTTTGATGGAGCAGATGGCTGGGAGGTGGTTAACGCGCCGGCACTGGAGTGATTTCTCCTGGAAGGAAGGAAGTGTCCTCAGGCAGAAAAAATGCAGAAATAACAGGGTTGGGTTTTGTTGTTGTTGTTTTTTAAAATAGCTATTCTTTTCCCCCCAGCCATCTGGGCCATTCCCAGTTGATGGGAGAGGCAGGGGGAGGGGGACAGAGCTGGGAGAAATGGATATAATCGTTTTGGATTTATATCACATTTGCAACATATTAAATGAGGGAGGGCATCCATCCCCCATGGAATATTATATACAATCGAGCTAGCTAGGATTTTATATTTGCACAGTCACATGTACAATCATACTGTACACACTCACAGGCACATGCCTCATTTGTAGTAGTGATAGCCACGTGAGAAATTGCATTTTTCACACCCTTTCAAGCCTCATCTGCACTCTGTCCACTAATCCCTCTCCTTAGAAACATCTTGAAAGGATGGTCCAGTGGTTAGGGCCCTAGCCTAGGAGCTGGGTTCAATTTCCTGATCTCCCAGAGGCTTCTTGTGTGACCACAGGCAAGTCACTTAGCCTCTCAGTGCCTCAGTTTGCCATCTGTACAATGAGGCTAATAGCACTGCTCTGCCTTACAGGGGGATTGTGAGGATAAATACAATAAAGATTGTGATACGCTTTGAAATCTGCTGATGAAAAGAGCCATGTATATTTATTGTTCTAACATCTGCACAACATCAAAGAGCCAGCATTTAAAAAACTACCTCCTAGAGAAAGGTTTCAATGTGAAAACTCTCCCAGCATGACCCTGTGCTGAGCCCCAGGCTCGCCAGCATTCAGACACATGATCCTGACCAGTGTGGGGTCTGATATCCCACTGTTCACAGAGCTAGAAATGGGAACTTTATACCAGCCCCCCAATAAGACCCAGTTCTTGCTTCTCTGAAGTGGGGCCTCTTGGATTTCTATAATAAACATCAAACAGTCATAACAACTGGGGAGCTTGAAATGGCATTATTAATCATATTATTTGGTAATGAATAATTATTATTTATACTGCAGTAGTGCCTAATCATCCCAGCATGGACCAGGCCCCATTGTGCTCGGTGCTGTATAGATACAGGACAGTAGGACAGTCCCAGCCATGAATATTACAATGAGAAAAGCAACTTTCACTCTTTCATATATGCTCCTAAAACAGGATGTTCTAATTTTTCTCTCCCTCACAAGTCTTTGAGGTTGGACTCGTAAGGTTGAGGGGGTTGAGTCTCTGTTCCACCTGAGCATGGCTGTAAACCACCATTAAAACCTCCCTTCTTCTGATCTTGGCCCACAGCATAAGCAGCCTTAGGGCTGCTCTAATTTACACTCAGGTTTCAGCCTGCCTCCTTCCCCCAGCTATGTTCCCAGACCCCGCTGTGGAAAGGGGTATGGGGGCAGCGCACTATCCCACACAGGGCACATACCCCAAGAATCTCTCTGTCACCAGCCACTCACACACAGGCACTATCGGGACTCTACCTGGTAGATGAGTGGTTTGAGTTCTCCTTTAGTGCTAGCATGGCAGAGGGGCTGGGGAGGGGCTCTTATGCAGAACGTACACACGTGTGCATCTGTGTGCATCTTCCACTCCATCGCCTGAATTCGACAGCTTCGCATTTACACAGAGACTGACTTGGTAACCATGGCTACCTGACATAAGGGACTGGATTTTCTTAATATACTCAAGTATCAGAGGGGTAGCTGTGTTAGTCTGGATCTGTAAAAAGCAACAGAGAGTCCTGTGGCACCTTTAAGACTAACCATCTGTTAGTCTTAAAGGTGCCACAGGACTCTCTGTTGCTTAATATACTCAGTATTTTCATGTTTTTAGGAAAACTTTCAGCCAATCATTCACTCTCCTTTTTTTGGATTTCCCATACAGCTTAGTCCTCATTTGAATATGACTGGCCAGAGGGTATTCCCACTCCCATCACGTCAAACGAATTTCAGACTGTTTGTGGACATTCATCTGAAACAGGTTATGAGCCAGATTCTCAGCTGGCATAACTCAGTGCAGCTCCATTGCCACCAGCAGCAAATTGGGCCTTCTGGCTGTGTGGATGTTCAAGATTATAACAAATAATGGGGGTGAACTGCAATGTGGGTCCAGGTCTCCTGCCCTTACCCAGGTTGGAGCTAATGGCACTGCATGGAAGGTGGTGCTACTGAATCAGAGGTGGGAGGGTAGAATCTGGCCCTTAGTAGAATCATAGAACTGGAAAGGACTTCGAGAGGTCATCTAGTCCAGTCCCCTGCACTCAAGGCAGGACTAAGTATTATCTAGGCCATCCCTGACAGGTGTTTGTCTAACCTGCTCTTAAAAATCCCCAATGATGGAGATTCCACAACCTCCCTAGGCAATTTATTCCAGTGCTTAACCACTCTGACAGTTAGGAAGTTTTTCCTAATGTTCAACCTAAACCACCCTGGCTGCAATTTAAGCCCACTGATTCTTGTCCTATTCTCAGAGGTTAAGAAGAACAATTTTTCTCCATCCTCCTTGTAACAACCTTTTATATACTTGAAAACTGTTATCATGTCCCCTCTCAGTCTTCTCTTCTCCAGACTAAACAAACCCAGTTTTTTTCAATCTTCCCTCTTAGGTCATGTTTTTTAGACCTTTAATCATTTTTGTTGCTCTTCTCTGGACTTTCGCCAATTTGTCGACATCTTTCCTGAAATGTGATGCCCAGAACTGAACACAATACTCCAATTGAGGCCTAATCAGCGCGGAGTAGAGCAGAAGAATTACTTCTTGTGTCTTGCTTACAATAGTCCTGCTAATACATCCCAGAATGATGTTTGCTTTTTTTGCAACACCGTTACTCTGTTGCCTCATATTTAGCTTGTGATCCACTATGACCCCCAGATCCCTTTCCGCAGTACTCCTTCCTAGTCAGTCATTTCCCATTTTGTATGTGTGCAACTGATTGTTTCTTCCTAAGTGGAGTACTTTGTCCTTATTGAATTTCATCCTATTTAGTTCAGACCATTTCTCCAGTTTGTCCAGATCATTTTGAATTTTAATCCTATCCTCCAAAGCACTTGCAACCCCTCCCAGCTTGGTATTGTCCGCAAACTTTATAAGTTTACTCTCTATGCCATTATCTAAATCATTGATGAAGATATTGAACAGAACCAGACCCTGAACCGATCCCTGCAGAACCCCACTTGTCATGTCCTTCCAGCATGACTGTGAACCACTGATAACTACTCTCTGGGAATGATTTTCCAATCAGTTATGCACCCACCTTATAGTAGCTCCATCTAGGTTGTATTTCCCTAGTTTGTTTATGAGAAGGCCACGCGAGACAGTATCAAAAGCCTTACTAAAGTCAAGATATACCACATCTACTGCTTCCCCCCTATCCACAAGGCTTGTTACCCTGTCAAAGAAAGCTATCAGGTTGGTTTGACATGATTTGTTCTTGACAAATCCATGCTGATTGTCTTCCTCTTGCTTCTAATGTATTTGTAGAATGTTTTCTTGTTTCCTTTTATGTCCCTAGCTAGTTTGATCTCGTTTTGTGCCTTGGCTTTTCTAATTTTGTCTCTACAGACTTGTGTTATTTGTTTATATTCATCCTTTGTAATTTGACCGAGTGTCCACTTTTTGTAGGACTCTCTTTTGAGTTTTAGATCATTGAAGATCTCCAGGTTAACTTCCTATCTTTCCTACACAGTGGGATAGCTTGCTATGTGCCCTTAATAATGTCTCTTTGAAAAACTGTCAACTGTCTTCAGTTGTTTTTCCCCTTAAACTTGCTTCCCATGGGATTTTACCTACCAACTCCCTGAGTTTGCTAAAGTCTGCCTTCTTGAAATCCATTATCTTTATTGTGCTGTTCTCCCACCTACCATTCCTTAGAATCATGAACTCTACCATTTCATTATCACTTTCACACAAGTTGCCTTCCACTTTCAAATTCTCAACCAGTTCCTCCCTATTTGTCAAAATCAAATCTAGAACAGCCTCCCCCCAGTAGCTTTCTCCACTTTCTGAAATAAAAAATTGTCTGCAATACATTCCAAGAACTTCTTGGATAATCTGTGTCCTGCTGTGTTATTTTCGCAACAGACGCCTGGGTAGTTGAAGTCCCCCATCATCACCAAGTCCTGTGCTTTGGATGATTTTGTTAGTTGTTTAAAAAAAAGCCTCATCCACCCCTTCTTCCTGGTTTGGTGGTCTGTAATAGACCCCTACCATGACACCACCCTTGCTTTTTACCCCTTTTATCCTTACCCAGAGACTTTCAACAAGTCTGTCTCTTATTTCTATCTCAACCTCAGTCCAAGTATATACATTTTTAATATACAAGGCAATACCTCCTCCCCTTTTTCCCTGCCTGTCCTTCCTAAGAAAGCTGTACCCTTCTATAT
Organism: Malaclemys terrapin pileata; assembly: GCF_027887155.1. Lineage (NCBI taxonomy): Eukaryota > Metazoa > Chordata > Testudines > Emydidae > Malaclemys > Malaclemys terrapin. The sequence continues at coordinate 50,175,601 of NC_071514.1, forward strand.
CAATATTCCAGTCATGTGTATTATCCCACCAAGTCTCTGTGATGCCAGTTGTGTTTATTTACTAGCTTTTTGAGTTCTTCCTGCTTATTCCCCATACTTCTCACATTAGTATATAGACATCTAAGATACTGATTTCATCCCCACCCCACACAGTTCTGTCTTGTCTCTCCCTTATTTCTGCTATAACAGCCCATGCTCACCCCAGATTCCGACCCTTCTTCCAGGTCTCCATGTTTTTGACTTACCTGTGGGCTTTGGTCACCTGCCCCTGTTGACCCTAGTTTAAAGCCCTTCTCACTAGGTTAGCCAGTCTGTAGCCAAATAGGCTCTTCCCCTTCTTCAATAGGTGGACCCCTCTCTGCTTAGCAGTCCTTCTTCCTGGAACAGCATCCCATGGACAAAGGAGCCTAAGCCCTCCTGGTGACACCATCCTCGCAGCCAGGCACTCACCTCCAGGATGCATCTGTCTCTGCCAAGGCTCCTACCCTTGACTGGAAGGACTGAAGAGAACACCACCTGCACTCCCAACTCCCTCACCCTTACTCCCAGAGCCCTTTAGTCACTTCTCAATTCCCTGAATAGTTCATGAAAAATGTTCCCTGTTGTTTGCACTAATGTTAACAGCACACTTTGGTGCTTTGGTGCCACCAGACTCCTTGTTGTTTTTGGAGAACAGAGGCACTCAATTGGCTGCTGTGGTGGTCATACGATTTATAAGAAATTTAATAATTGTGCATTAATAAAACATGCAATTGGCTACAAAAGTCACATCTGCCTGTATTAAGGAGTATAATGACAGTTCTAGCTCTGAGTGCTGGATTTCTGTGCAGCAACTGGCATGGAAATAAGATGTATCTCTCTAGATTTAATGGGACAGTTATTGTACATTAATTAAATACCATTGACTGGTCAGCCATTGGACTGAGATAGCTGCACAACCTCTCACAACACCCACTGAAGTCAATAGGGCATGTGGGTGTTCAGCACCTATGTAACAGACTGATCCAGAGACATCTATTGACTCACCTGGCTTTTGGGTCAGGTTCGAGATGCACACAGAACATGTAACATATGTATAGGATGACGACACTCAGCAAGGGTATTGAGGGCATTATAGTGACTACAGCTGTCCAAGATCTATGCTCTATGGAGGTGGGAAACCCAGAGGTTAAAGCTTCTGATCTGGATTCTACTCTTGAGTGTACAGTTTTACCATAATTAGAACTTCCAGAACCCAAACTTGTTGGAAAATGATAGAAATTAAGGTTTAATGACATACAGCTCCAAATCCTGCTGTCAGTTACACTGATGTACATCTGAAATGACGTCTCTGATTTTACACTGGCATAAGTGACAGCAAAACAGGCCTCAAAATCACTAAAATCAACAGAAAGGGAGATTTCAATCCATATGATCATAGATGTTATTCTTCCAGCGTGTCCCCCTGCCTGTGACATGTCTGACTCCACGGGAGCGCTTGCATGCATTTTCATAGAATCATAGTTCGATGTTGCACTCCATATGTTTTATGGAAATATGCTTATAGGTGTGAATAGGATGTAACTGGAATATGCTTTTTGCAAAAGGTCTCTTGTAAGGTATCACTACAAAGCTTATAATACACTGAATATATTCCTCCTATTTGTATATATGTATCATTCCTAGAAATATGAAGTATTACTCTGAGGTCCAATTGTAATTATGCAAAGTGTGGGCCATTAATGGTGGGTTGGAAGCTTGATGGCTCCCATTGACTAGGACAATTGGTTGTAAATGGTCTGTTTACTTGCAAACCTTCCTGGGTGTGTGCGGGCCAACCCTGGAAGAATGGAGGCTGGGGTCTCGTAGGACATGTGAACATGTCACCTGATACTGGAATCCATCTTAAACCTGGTGCTTTTCCATTTAGAAGGAGGGGTGGGGATTCCTGCTTTGTGCCAAAGCTATAAAAGGGGGTGGAACAGAACAAAGGGGGCTGCAGTAATGAGAAATCCCATAGTTACCATCTGAGCTGGAAAAAGGAATGTACCAGGGGAAAGGATTGGGCCCAGACTAGGAAGGAGTCTAGTCTGTGAAAGAAGCGTATTGGAACATCTCTGAGGATGAGATTTACCTGTATTCAGTTTCTTAAACGTATTAAGCTTAGACTTGCATCTTTTGTTTTATTTTGCTTGGTAACTTACTTTGTTCTGTCTGTTATTACTTGAAACCACTTAAATCCTACTTTTTATACTTAATAAAATCACTTTTGTTTATTAATTAACCCAGAGTAAGTGATTAATACCTGGGGGAGCAAACAGTTGTGCATATCTCTCTATCAGTGTTATAGAGGGTGGACAATTTATGAGTTTACCCTGTATAAGCTTTATACAGAGTAAAACAGATTTATTTGGGGTTTGGATCCCATTGGGAGCTGGGTGTCTGGGTGCTGGAAACAGGAGTACTTACTGAGCTGTTTTCAGTTAGGTCTGCAGCTTTGGGGGCGTGGTTCAGACCCTGTGTCTGTGTTGCAGCAGGCTAGCGTATCTTGCTCAACAAGACAAGGTTCTGGAAGTCCCAAGCTGGCAGGGAAAATGGGCTCAGAGATAATTCCAGGATGTCAGGTGACAGTCCCAAGGGGGGTCTCTGTGACTGAACATAGAATCATAGAAGATTAGGGTTGGAAGAGACCTCAGGAGGTCATATAGTCCAACCCCCTTCTCAAAGCAAGACCAACACCAACTAAATCATCCCAGCCAGCGCTTTATCAAGCCAGGCCTTAAAAACCTCTATGGATGGAGATTCCACCACCTCCCTGGGTAACCCATTCCAGTGCTTTACCACCCTCCTAGTGAAATAGTGTTTCCTAATATCCAACCTAGACCTCCCCCACTGCAACTTGAGACCATTGCTCCTTGTTCTGTCATCTGCCACCACTGAGAACAGCCGAGCTCCATCCTTTTTGCTTGAGGATGCCTAAATCTCATTTTCAAAGGGGATTTAGGCACTTAGGACTCTACTCATCCTTGACTCTCAGTGGGGTTTGGGCTCCAAAGTGCCTAAATCTATTTCCAAAAGGAGATTGAGGTTCCTAAGTCACTCAATCATTGCAACACAACACAGCAGCCCTAAACATCTGTAAACATCTGGGCCTAAGGCCTTTGGACATGGCTCTGCTGTGCTGCCAACTGATTTCCTGCAGCAACCCCAGGGATGAGAGGCCATGCTCAGGGCACTAATTGCAAAGGTGATCCCAGTGCCTGCATTAGTAAAACACTGGACCAGAGAGACAGCTCTTGCACCATGCTCTAGAACTGGCTTGAGTTGGGCTCAGATGGATTTCTGGCAGGAAGCCAAAGTGCCCTAGAGGTGAACTCCCAAGGACCAAAGAGAACTCCTACCCCTGCCAACTCCCCATGCACACAGTGCAGTAGGGGATCTATGTAACACAGTGGCCCCTCTATGAATTCCAGGGCTCTTGGGGATCAGCTCTCATCAAATTTCAACCTCAGGGGCTTCCCCCGCTCTTCACAAACAATTCCTCACCCAGAAAAATGAGGGCGATTCTAAATATTTTCAGTGCCTCTACTATAAAAACCTGCCCCAAATTCCCATTGGGCTTTGTTGGCTCTGCCCCAAGGGTGCCAAGCCTGGCTGTGGAAGAAAAATGCTGAAAAGCATGCTGGAAGCTTTCAAATCTGTTAAAAAGCTGCTCAAAGGTGATAAATCTAAAGCAACATGCAGCTCTAAGCCCCTCGCCCTTCCAAGCCCATCTCCAGTGGAAGTCAGCTGCTATTGCTGATAGCTGGATCCAATTTATAAGGCACTCGATGGAGACAATCACCAGGGAAGAAGATAAATAATATTCAGATGGAACAATTACATTTAATTGACTGAAATCTATTTGTCTTCTTCCCTGATGATTGTCTCTGCCAAGCGCTTTCTAAATTGGATCCAGCTATCAGCAATATTAACTTAACTTCTCCTTCTCATTGGCCCAGCTGCTCAGACCAAAATATTGGGCTCAGAATAAACTTTCACTGTTCATCTTCATAACATTTCAGTTGTTCCAAACGTGTTGTCCTTCAAGCACTTTTCTTTGCAGACTCGGAAGTAAGCAGAGATGTGTTTTAGGTGATTTTTAAATTCTAAGGGCCAGAGCTTTAGCTGGTCTGTCAGCAGCACTTCACTGAAGTCATCGGTACACCAGGCGAGAATCCTGCCAGGAAATGAACAGCAGGCTGTGTGACAAAGTTTCTGTGCAGGCAGGAGTTTGGCATAACCACAAGGGTGAGTGCTGAGCCAATTTGTGCTCCTGAATGAAATTCACCCCTGTCAGAGAGCTGGCACGAGGCCTATGCACCATTGAACTTTAAGTAGGACTTATATAGCGCATGTATTGGTGCTTGGCCCATGGGTGAATCTCACCCACCCTGATTGTTACATTAATTAAAGAGAAAACGCCTTTAAAGTGAGTGTGACACTCACTCCTGCTAATTTCAGCTGCAAGCTGCCAGTTTCAGCAGCTACTGCCCTCTGGCCCCTTGGGACAGTTTGCTCACTTGCTCCTGCTCAATACAGGTGCTATGAGAAGCGCAGGGAAAGTGGCCTCTGAGACAGGTCATGCAGGGCTTCATAGATAGTCCAACATCTTGTATTTCACTCAGAAGTGAATTGCTAGCAAACCGAGGGAAGGAGGTCTAGAAGAGGTCTATAGCTATCCACGGAGCAGACACAGCCTGGGTTCTGGGAGTGCAAGCTTCCTCACCTTGCCCTGCTGACATATGTCACCTGTGACTTGGAGGGACCACTGCTCAGGGGAGAAGGGAGTTCAGTCTCTAGGGCCGCCTTAGTGCTTGGTCTCTCTGTAGAGTCTGCCAGCAAGGAGGCCAGCTGTGCTAGGACAGAGATCCACCCACCTATTGCAGCATGACCACTGAACAGCCACGGGAGGATGACTAGATTACTCCTGACCGGGTCCAAAGCTGACGCTGAGAGCCACAGGGTATGTCCATCCACTTCCTTCTGTGCATGAAATTCAAATAAGTAGGGAAAACGTCTTATGAATATGGGTCCACATCCTCAGCTGGTGGAAATCGGCAGAGCTCCATTGACAACAATGACGCGATCCTGATTTAATCAGCTCACTGTCTGGCCCATTTACATGAATATTTTCCCCTTGGAGAGGGGTAATGACTTCAGGGCATCCCAGCCTACACTGCATGAGCTCTCCATACAGGCAGGTCCTTCGGTAGCCCTTCAGGCATCGGGGAGTCCTGAATCCCAGTTGCTAAAGGTGTAATGCCTCAGGCACCCAATAGAGGAGAGAGAAATCGCATCCCAAGCTGGTTTTCCCCCAGGGAACGGGGAAGATGGGAAGCCCCAGGATTCCTGCCTTTGAGTCCTGACTGCAGCAACCGGGAAAAGAGAAGCGTTCGGGTTGCAGAATCCCAGGAATAAAGGGAGAGTACGTAGCTCTGCCTCTTGCAAAGTCGGGGCAGGCAAAGGAGAACTCGCTGGAGACAGCAGACTGGCCTTCAGTAGGATGTACCTACAAATGTACTGCACAGCAACGGCCAATGACAGAACCATGGAAAGCATGGAAAGGCTGTGGGGATGGAGGCGGAGAAACAAAAACCCTCTTGGGTACCATATTCTAGGCACCCAGAGCCCACAATCATAGACGCAGAGACTTTAAGGACAGAAGGGACCATTGTGATCACCTAGTCTGTCCTCCTGCCCATCACAGCCCACAGAACCTCACCTACCCACTCCTGTAATAGGCCCCTAACCTCTGACTGAGTTACTGATGTCCTCAAATAATGGCTTAAAGACTTCAAGTTATAGAGAATCCCCCATTTACACTAGCTCAAACCAGCAAGTGACCCATTCCCAACGCTGCAGAGGAAGGTGAAACCCCCCCCCAAGGTCTCTGACCTGGGGGGAAATTCCTTCCCGATCCCAAACATGACGATCAGTTAGACCCTGAGCATGTGGGCAAGAACCACCCAGACAGACACATGGGAAGTGACAAATGTGCTAACAACAGAACAATGGCCATACTGGGTCAGACCAAAGGTCCATCTAGCCCAGTATCCTGTCTGCCAAGAGTGGCCCATGCCAGGTGCCCCAGGGAGAATGAACAACACAGGTAATTATCAAATGATCCATCCCCTGTTGCCCATTCCCAGCTTCTGGCAAAACTGAGGCTAGGGACACCATCTGCCCATCCTACTAATAGCCATTAATGGACCTAGCTACCATGAATTTATCTAATTCATTTTTGAACCCAATTATACTTTTGGCCTTCACCACCAACCCCTGGGAACAAGTTCCTCAGGTTGACTGTGCGTTGTGTGAAGAAGTACTTCCTTTTGTTTGTTTTAAACCTGCTGACTATTAATTTCATTGGGTGACCTCTGGTTCTTGTGGTGTTTGAAGGGGTAAATAACATTTCCTTATTCACTTTCTCCACACCGTTCCTGATTTTATAGACCTCTATCATATCCCCCCTTAGTTGTCTCTTTTCCAAGCTGAAAAGTCCCAGTCTTTTTAATCTCCCCTCATATGGAAGCTGTTCCATACCCCTAATAATTTTTGTTGCCCTTTTCTGAATCTTTTCCAATGCTAATATATCTTTTTTGAGATGGGGCAACCAGAACTGCTTGCACATTTCAAGATGTGGGCGTACCATGGATTTATATAGTGGCACTATGATATTTTCTGTTTTATTATTTATATCCCTTTCCTAATGGTACCTACCATTCTGTTCACTTTTTTGATTATTGTTGCACATTGAGCAGATGTTTTCAGAGAACTATCCACGATGTATGTATAGCTGGGATTATTTTTTCTAACATGCATTACTTTGCATTTATCCACATTGAATTTCATCTGCTATTTTGTCATCTAATCATTAAGTTTAGTGAGATCTCTTTGTAACTCTTTGCAGTCAGCTTTGGACTTAACTATCCTGAGTAATTTTAACTCAATTGCTGACCATTAATTCCTACCTTTTGTTTCTTGTCTTTTAACCAGTTACTGATCCATGAGACCTTACCTCTGATCCCAGGACGGCTCAGTTTAAGTGCTAGGGCAATGGAGAACTCAGTCCCTGGTGTCTCCCATGGTGCGTCATATCCCTAATAACATGACTGAGGTTCCGTCCCTACCTGCATTGGGACTTAGCATAGCTCCTCCAAGGCACTCTCGAAGGCCATCAATACATCTCCTCTGTTAGCTCATTGGGAACAATTAGCAAGTCACACTCTGTGTCTCTTAGTACAATGAGGGCCCCTGGCAATCCCAGCGCGAGCATATGTAATCTGGGAGATCTTTCGGTTACCCCAAACCACCATTCCGCAGTGTCTTAAACTATCTATGAGCCCAAGCTAAATTGCCAGCAGACCTCAAACGCCTACAGCCTAGACATGACCCAAACTGAACACCTCGTTTGGTGAAAGAGACATTGGTAGTAGCACAGGCAGAGAGCAGATATTGTGTGTTGCTTTACAAAGGACAACACAGAAGAGACCTTGGAGTCAACATGTTTGTTGACCAAAATGAGATTCTTTGGTTTTATCTAGGATGGCCAGTGCCCCCAGCACAGCAACCTCATCACTAGCATGAGCTGCTGGGGGATAGATCATGTCCAGCTGTGGAAGCATAGCACCCCTGATGCCTAGCTGGGATGCTGGCAGCTAGAGTAAATCCTGGTAAGCAAAGAGCAGCAAAATATCCCCCCCAGAGCCTGATGGAAAGAAACAGTGCCCTACTGGGAGACAGCTAGATTGGCCAGAGTTAAGGCTAAGATTCTGTCACTCATATTTTTAGTAAAAGTCACAGACAGGTCACGGGCAATAAAGAAAAATTCACAGAAGCCCGTGACCTATCTGTGACTTTTACTAAAAATATGCATGACAAAATGGGGAGCTGCAGGCTCCCCACATCACTCAGGGGGTCTGGATCAGTGATGCAGGGTCCTCACACTGCCTGCTGTGGCTCCAAGCTCAGGGCATCCTGGCCGCCTGCGGCAGCTCTGAACTCTGGGGTACCCTGGCAGCTCTGTGGCAGCTCCGTGCTCTAGGGTGCTCATGGTGGCTCTGTGCTCTGGGGCACCTGCAGAGGCTGGGACTTCCTGGGAGCCTCACTGCCTGCAGTGCCCAGGAGTTTGGGGTCTCCGCACCGCCTTGGAGCTCCAGGCACCCCTGGCTCCACCCTGGCTTGGAGCTCCCTGCTGGGCACCCCTGCCTCCCTCTGCTGCTGGGAGCTTGGGCTCCCACAGTTCCCAGCCTCCAGGGGCAGCGGGGGACCCTACAGCTCTCAGGATGTCTAGGTTATGAAGGACATTGAGGTCCCTAAAGCCATGTTGGGGTCATGGGGAGTTAGGGCATGTCTGGGTTAAAGAGTATGGTGCCTCCAGCAATCCATGGCCACCAAGAATGGAGATGTTGGAAGATGAAAAATGGCCAACTCCCCAAACACTATGGCTGGGTAGTGTTATATGGGACATGTCTGGGGCCAGAACCTCAACTTCCACTGCTGATGCAGGTTTACTTTGCTCAGCATTTGACGGAACAGGTGACCTCTTCAGCACCATGTTGACAGTAACGTGAACTAACAAAGTTACAGAAGATATATTAAACAACCTCCACCTACAAAAACATGATTTATTTTGTAATAAATCTCCTTCTGTTTTGTTTTTGATGGGAGATGATGGCTCTGGGATCTGAGGGGCTGGGAGACAGCTCAAGACAGTTCAAATTCCTCCCCCAGGTGCTATCAATTAATGCCTTCATTAAACGTCAAGATCAAAGGCAGCCAAAGCTGGAGCATGATGGAACAACAGAGTTCAGCTCCATGAAGTCACCTACAAGTGGTGACAACTTCAAAAGGGGCTGGATAGTGTTGCACCAGCAGGACATGGAAATGGCAGAGCTGCCTGTGCATAGAGGGAATGAGAGAGAGGGCTCTTCCTGGGTCCCCCAGTCCATCATGGGATGAAAAGCAGGGGAACAACCATGGCCAAGTGGACTTCAGCACATGTGCTTCATAGGGAAGCCACATGACCTAGTTGCCAGAAAGCCACCCCTTGAGGAGCAGCTGCTCAAGGGCCAAACCCTGGAGTCAATAGCACATCACCTGTTGATGTCACTGACAGCCTCAAGTGCTCCCAGTGGAGTGTGGGGCCTGGAGTGTTGGGAGGGGGAGGGGGAGAAGAGATGGAAAGGGCTTTGGGAAGAAGGCAAAAATTGCTCATCTGGGGTTTCCAAGGAGAATCTTACCTAAAGCACAGTCTTCCCCCGACACCACTCCTCCGGTAGCATCTCAGCTCTGCTCTCGCAGGCTCCATGCTCCCTCAGTCAATCCTGGCCTTCCCTGCACTGCTCCAAGTTTATTCATTTGTTTCTATCCAGAGCACCCAGGGATCCTGCAGAGGGACCAGGCGCCCATGGGGCTTGGCGCTGCACAAACACAGAACCAAAAGATGGTGTCTGCCCTAAAGAGCTGACAATCTAAGTAACAGTCTTCAAACTTGATTCTATGATTGCAAAGGGATCGCTCTCTCCTGCAGGTGAGATTTCTTCTCCAGGTTCACTTGGCGTCTGGAGCATACCAAACAGACAAACTCTAAGCAGATGAACTCTGGGTCCTTGCCTGTTCTGAAAAAAGCACCAAAGCTGATCTAGAAAGACATGTTTTCCTTTTAAAATTCCTTGGTGGAATTCAAACCTCTGCACCAGCTCTGTATGTGCTCTTATCTGTAGTCAGCTCTCTTTGGCAGGCAAGGTAACCCAGATTTGGTAAGACAAACATGTGCTTCACCCAGGTGAAAACATGATTCCCACAAGCTCTGATGAAGCACAGAACAGGAACTAGTGCCTCCAGCGATGGATCCCTTAGACAGACCCTGGGAGTCCAGGGATGCATCCGAGTGAAATGCAGCATGTGATCTTCACTTCAGAAGCCGCTGCTGTTGATCAGCTGGCACAAGGCACGAGAGTTGTTGTGTATTACAAGATAGTCACCACCTGCCACAGCAGAGCTTCTGATGGGACGCTTGCAGCTCCCATCCACATGGCATCCTTCTGTTCCACCTCCATGAGCTATATTCCCTTGCCATGACTACCCTGCAGGAGCCCCTACGCTGCAGCTATTCCATCTCTATCAGTTCTGCCACAGCTACTGTTATGCCACCTGTGAGTCCCTTACACACCAAGAGGCTGGTTGTCGGTGGCGCACAAAGTTCCCACTGTTTTCAGTGGGAACGGTGGGTGCTCAGTGCACTGAAAGTCAGACCCTCGTTGTGCATGCATTCACTGCCCCCCTTCTTCCACCCAACACCCACTCACCCCTGCACTCCCATGCACACTGCACACATATCCTAGGAGCACTCCCCCAGGCCAAATGCCTGCATGCAAAGACCTGCCATTGCTTTCACACTGGTTTCTAATTTCATGCCTACAATCAATGGCCAGTGACAAACTGCAGGTACAGCTGATAGAATTCTAGCATCTGGCTCCCTGATCGCACCTGTAAATGGGTTAGAATTGATTGCACCTATGCGTATAGGCCATGTTCAGTCTTCATAAGCATTTCCCCTAGTCCAGTAATGTACACGCAACACTGACACACACAAATCTGTAACTGCAGCTAGTCCACACAACACAACCCCAGGAATGTTTTCTTTATTTAGTTTAGTTAGACCCTTTCAGATAAATTTAGTAGACACTAGCATCTAGTTTGGGTGTCATTGGAGAGTAAAATGCACGGGCAGTGTCAGGGCTGGCTCCAGCATTTTTGCCGCCCCAAGCGGCGAAGAGGAAAAAAAAATTAACAACAACAACAAAAAAGCCGTGATTGGCGGCACTTCGGCAGCTGCTCTACCGTGCCGCTTCATTCTTCGGTGGCAATTCGGCGGCCGATCCTTCCCTCCGAGAGGGACTGAGGGACCCGCTGCCGAATTGCCGCCGAAGATCTGGACGTGCCGCCCCCTTCCATGGGCCGCCACAAGTACCAGCTTGCTGCGCTGGTGCCTGGAGCCGGTCCTGGGCAGTGTGAAAATCCAGTGTATGTTAGAGTGCTGCCCTTGATCTGAGCCACAGTGGTACATGCAAGATCCCATCGAGTGACCTGCAGAGTTTCCTACCCCAGATACACAGTGAGGCAAAGGACCAGCACTCTAGAGCCAGGAATAGGGCAGCAGGCACTGAGGGTACATCTGTACAGCAAGCAGGATCCCATGCCAGCAAGTCTTAGAGCCCAGCTCTACAGCCTCCGGCTTGTGCTACAGCACTAAAAATAGAGGTGCACCATCTTGGGGGGGAGCTCAGGCTCTGAAGATGAGGGATGTTCAGATCTACTGCAAGTTTGGCAGGAGATTCCAGTCTGGGATTTTCCTGCAACTGTCTCAGATGAAAAGTGTGTACTTGGCTAAGCATTTCCAGGCAATGAGCAGCAGAGTCACATGTGCAGCTCTCATCAGGTTTCTGAAGTGTCGTCCTTCTGCAAAGCTGCCTTAAGCTTCTGATACGCACAGTCCATTCACTGTCCCATGCGCCTTTGTGGCACTCATAGCTTAGAAGTGGTACAAAAAGAAACAAAATTTTATCATTATGGTTACTTTAATTTATAGAGCAAATCAAACTCCTTCAGGACGAATCTGTTTGTACTTCAGAAGAAACTCTCTGAAGCCTGAGTCAGCAAAACTCTTTGGTATGTGCTTCACTTTAAGCCTGTGCTTAAGTTTCACTGACTTGACTTGGGGCCAGAATTTGTACGTATTAGAATGTATATATGTTCAAGAAGGGTGAGAGTTAAGGTTGCTTTGAGAAGCTTGGGCCAATCCTGATGTAATTGAAATCTGGAGTTTTGAAACATCTTCAGTGGTGCCAAAATTGGGCTGCTCAACTCAAAATTTCTATGTGGTGGGGAGATTAAAATCTCAGCTCTAATGTTTGCATTTGCCAGCTTTTATTCCACATTGGCTGTGGCTTTCCCGGGAGCCAGTGTATGTCAGCATGCGCATTTGGGTGAAATCTGCTTTACCAAGCAAGTACCTTTTTGCTCAGAGAGGCCACTCTGCATAGTCCATTCTCAGTGGGCATTGTGCACAGAACAGAAATGTGAGCACCTGGCAACCCCTTAATTCACAAAGCATTAATTGGATCAATACCATCTTTCAATTGCGTGCACTGCTATTTATAAGTCACTGGGTAAACAATACCATGTAATTGCATAGAGTTCCTACAGGGGCTAGTTCCATAATTAACATAATAATTGTCCATGTAATAGCAGTTCTGGAACTTCCACTGTACATTAATGGCTGACATATCCCTCCCTCTGCCACATAAAGCCTTTTGAAGGAAGACTTCCATTGATTTCAACTGGCATTGGATCAGGCCCATAGCATCTTCCCAGAGTTAAACTCATGGCAGTTCCCCAAGGTTTTTTTATAGGAGGGCAAATCTGGTTCTTTCCCAACTCACCAGAGCTTCGGGACGGAGATCGCAAACCAGAGGTACCCAAGAGAGAGAAATGCCACAATGCAGGGACCAAACCTGAACCTCAGATCTAAACACTGTCAGACTTTGGGGAGTTCCAAATCTGAGATCAACAGAATCCCTCTCTCTTCAATGGAACAAGCCAGGACCTCCGATGGGAGGGGGAATGTGGGAAAAGTTTTGTTCTGACCTCAACAGCTCAGGCTCCTCTGTAGGTCATTTATTCCCTAAAAGGGTGAACACTGAATCTATAGTCTGAGCAAAAAACTCACAGGGCCAGATCTTCAGCTGGTGTAAAGCAACAGAGCACCATTCTCTTCAATGGAGTTACACCAATTTACACCAGCCATGCCCCGAGCCATCAAGGTCCACATGTGGGTGGAAAGATGAAGGAGGAAATTCTGGTTATTGAGGGCCTGCTGCAAATACTGGTATAGTTGAGGCTCACATTCTGGACCTCACAGTATGACAGGTCAATGCACTGAGTGGCTTCTAAAGTTTGCTGCTGACTGAAGTGACATTGACAACAAACCAGTGCCTCCCTAAGTGCAGCTAGTTCTGGGGTGCAGTCTCCGTGTTCTTCTGCACCTAGGAAACAGGCATCCATAGCCCTTGTAAGGCACCCCAGGAGCCTCCACCCACGGGGCAAAATGGATTTGTAATGAATCACAGCTGGCAATGCTGCCCTAGTTGGTGGCACCCAGGCCCCTCCCCCAGCTGAAAGCTGGCCTCATTTCGGGATCCCGGAGATGATAGAAACAGTTCCCATTCGGCTGTGTCACTGGGTTACAGTCAGCAGGAGAATGATGGTGGTTGCATAGTAAGCTTTCCCATGGACTTCAGTGTCTTGTATCAAGTTCTCCCAGCACTTTGGTTCCCCGCCAAGACACACTGCTAAGAGCTGTTACATCTTCCACATGGTGGAGATTTTAATTAGGCACATGTCATGTAACATGGGTGCCCCTCCCTCTTTGCTTCCAGGCTTTCACAGCTAACAGGTGGCACTGCCTACTCCAGGGGGGCACACAGCTTGAAACTTGCAGATGTGCCCTAACCGTAGGCCCTTGTTTTTAGCTGGGTATGAAGAATAAGGTGCAGGGGGGGGATACTGGCTCTGTCGATACCCAGAATGCTCTGCCAGCTCAAAGCGGCGCTGATGTCTGAATCCTGGGCACAACTGCAAAGATTTAGGCCTTCCTGCATATAGACTGCTCCAGCTGGGACGGGAAGGCTGTGTGTGCATTCGTCACCAGTTTTATCTCACCTGTTATTTCATCTTGTTACAGAGTGGCCCTCTGCTAACCCAGCCCTGACTAAGACTGCTAGAGAGGGTGGGCATGGGAGAGAAGGGGTTCTAGCTGTGTGGGAGGCGTGAGAGGTGTAGGGGGAGAGAGCGAGAGAGAAGTGTGTGCACATGTGCAGATAATGGCACCAGAAAACCCTTCTGGGCTCTTGCTCTTGACTTAACAAACATCCAAGGGGAAAAAATGCTATAAAAGCCAAATAGCAACCCCCTCTCCCTGCACTAGGCTCCGGTGTGTGTGTGTATGTGTGTGTGTGTATCACAGCGGAACGTTTCTGCACCTGCCAGTGTCTCATGCACCTTGGTGAATGAGCTCTAGTTGGCACAGAGTCAGACAGCAGCAAGTGCCAGGCTGGTGCCCATTGAGATGGCTCCTTTGCCAAAGTGCTGTCACCAGTGTCATTAGCACTGAGCATAAGAAAACCTATTGGGGCGGGTGCTGTTAATTCTCCTCCAATGACAGCACCCGCCCCCTTCTTCTGCCCAAGATCAACACATCACATGGGGCCTGCTTTAATGACATCACCGGTCAAGCTCTGAGTTCATGGGAGAACTGGGGGCTGATACGAGCCTCGCTCCTTGCTCTTAGGCAGGCGCCCCCTGAACTGAAGCACTTGGATGGCTCTGAAGGGATCCGTCGATGTATTTATATATTTACATATGTCTGTGCAGAGCCCAGTTCCATGGCTTCTGGGCATGGCGGCAAGGATGAAAATGAACATAAAAGGGTCACCGGCAGAGATAACCAGTTTAAAGCATTGATGAGAACCATCCTCCTCCTTCTCCCAATTGCAGAATCCGCAGAACTCTGCAAATGTCCACAAGTTAATGCTCCCAGCAGCCCCTGGAAGGCAGGTATTGCCTAGACCTGGTTAGACTTTCCCAGCAGAATGTTTTTCTGCACAACTACACAATCAGAGAGAGGGTTTTTTCTAATGTAAAATAAGAAGGTAGCAGGGACAAATGGTCAAAGCACAGACCTGGGATTCATGAATGCCCCAAGTTATAATCCCTGCTTTGACACTCACTTCCTCTGTGACTGTGGGAACGACACTTAACAGCTCTGTTCCTCACTTCTTCGCCTGCCTCTCAGGGCTCTGAGGATCACTGGATAGTGGACGTGATGGACTCTGGATAGGGAAAGCACTCCCAGTGTTCCAAGTGCTACTCTGCAAAGTGGCCACTGCTTTCTGAAACGGAGCTGCAATGTGTTTATTTGACCAGGATTATCTGCTAGTAACGTGACATGGAGAGGTCACTCTGCTTGTGCAGTAGCTGGAGCTCTTTGAGATGGATGTCCTCTCGGGGGCTTCACTCCAGGTGCGCCCCATGTGGCTTTGATCAAAGTTTTGGTAGCAGTGCCTGTTCACCCCATGCCCTACACATCCTCATGCCCAGCAGCAAGGGTATATAGGGCTGCACGAGGGTATATAGGGCTGCACGGAAGAACCGCCCTCAATTCCTTCTCATCTGCCAAGTCCCGCAGAGCAAACTCTGAAGCAGAGGATGGGCAGTGGAGCTCCCACATCTCAAAGAACTCCAGTTACTGCATAGCGTGAATAACCCCTCCTCCTTCTTTGAGTAGCGTCCCTATGGGAGCTCCACTGCAGGTGACTTCCCAGCAGTATCCTCATCAGGAGGAGGGAGAACTGGAGCGGAGTCCAGTACTGAAGACACGACTCCATTCCCAAGGGCAGCATCTGATCTAGAAGAATGACCCACCACACAGGGTTTGGAAGAGGTACATATTGATAGGGTTACCATACGTCCGGATTTTCCCGGACATGTCCGGCTTTTGGGGGCTCAAATCCCCGTCCGGGGGGAAATCCCCCAAAAGCCGGGCATGTCCGGGAAAATCGGGAGGGAGGGCTGGGCCGGGGTCGCGGTGCCGGGCGCGCGGTGCCGGGCCGGGAGCCGGGCCGGGGCCGCGGGGTTGGGCCGCCGAGGGGGTGCGCGGGGCCGGGCCGGGAGCCGGGCCGCCGGGGGGGTGCGCTGGGCCGCGGGGCCGGGAGCCGGGGGGTCGGGCCGGGAGCCGGGCCGCCGGGGGGGTGCGCTGGGCAGCGGGGCCGGGAGGTCGGGCCGGGAGCCGGGCCGCCAGGGGGTGCGTTGGGCCGCGGGGTCGGGAGCCGGGGAGTCGGGCCGGGAGCCGGGCCGCCGGGGGGGTGCGTTGGGCTGCGGGGCCGGGAGCCGGGGGGTCGGGCCGGGAGCCGGGCCGCCGGGGGGGGGGGGTGCGTTGGGCCGCGGGGCCGGGAGCCGGGGGGTCGGGCCGGGAGCCGGGCCGCCGGGGGGGGGTGCGTTGGGCCGCGGGGCCGGGAGCCGGGGGGTCGGGCCGGGAGCCGGGCCGCCGGGGGGGTGCGCTGGGCCGCCGGGGCCGGGAGGTGCGCTGGGCCGCCGGGGCCGGGAGCCGGGGGGTGCGCTGGGCCGCCAGGGGCCGGCTGGCAGTGCTGGGCGGGCCGGGGGTGGTCGGCCGGGGGCCGGGGCTGGCACCCCAGGGCCGCAGCCGACCCAGGCTGGAGCCGCCGGGGGGGCCAGCCTGGGCCGCACCTCCTCCCCCCACACCGCCCCTTACCTGCCCAGGCTTCCCGCGAATTAAATGTTCGCGGGAAGCAGGGGAGGGGGCGGAGTTGGGGCGGGGGAGGGGGCGGGGCTGGGGGCGGGGCCAGGGCCCCGTGGAGTGCCCTCCTTTTGGAGGCACAAAATATGGTAACCCTACATATTGACAGTGCAGATCTCAGCATGGGGCACATTTAAATAATGCCATAGAGATAGATATCAAGTTTGTGCAATGGACTGGCACTTTAGGACAAGGTTGTGTATTGGCAGATTCATAACAAGAAATAACACGTCCAGAAATCCCCCTGGAGAGTCTCTGGGTGTAGATTTTGGACCTGTCAGCAATTGAGATGAACAGCCTGGGAGACTTTTTAAAAGATTTGGTTCTGTTTGATGGGGTTTCAGGAAAAACAATGGAAGATGGAGGACTTGGCTGATGTAAAATTCAGAGGACATTTTCAGTAGATACTTAGGTATGGACAAACTGTTAGGTATGGAAAAACACCTTCAGCAGTAACTAGAATTCTTCGAGACATTTGTCCCTGTGGATTCTCCATGAGCTACTCCTTTGGTTTGGAGTTCCCTCTGCAGGACTTCACACATGAGAAGAAACCGAAGGTGATTTGCCTGCGCAGCCCTATATATCCTCAGTATGGGGCATGAAGAGGCGCAGTTTCATGCATGGATCCAATGGGCACTGCTACCAAAAATCTGTGATCAAAGGAGCATGGGGCACATACACACCTGAAGTGGAGCACCCATAAGGGACTCTACTCAAAGAAAAACTCTGAGATTAATAATCCTACTCCTTCTTCGGGCTGGAAAACTGGGACCAGTTTTAACCTGCTGAAAGTTGTCTGCAAAGGAAAATGAAAACGGGCATATGCCTTTTTTTATTTTCATTTGTAGATTGTCTTTAAAATACCATCAATGTCTCTGGGATGGCTTCTTGGCTGACTACAGTGGAGCTCCATCTATTTACACCAGCTGAGGATCTGAGCCAACCCTTCACCTTGGAACATGACTGTGATGTTTGGTGGTGAAGGGCTTGCATTGCAATGTACTTCTCATCTTCCTGTATGAAGTACTGTTGACTTTACCCAAAAAAGCTATTCGAAAGAACATTTAAACAGAGATGGCAGCAGCTAGCCCTCAGAACGGCAGCATGTATAACCATTAAGGTACCAATTCCGAAATGTGGGGTGATGCCTGTGTCTGCATGGAGTCCAATGGAGCATTACAGAATCTGGGCCTAAACTGCGGAAAAATAGAGAGGGGAAGAGAGGGGCACTGTCAACATAGAAATAATATTAATCTTAGCCTGTTACTAATTACACCTTTGATTACTGCAAACAAATAGTTTTAACATCTAACTTACTGTTCACCCTTTAAGTTCTGTTTTCCTGTTGCTGTCACTCAGCTTGGGCCTTGAAACTAGATGAATCAATTTCACTGTAAGTTTACAGTTGTTTTCCTTCTCTGATCCTCCAGCCCTACCACAATGCTCTTGTTTGTGGGTTTCCAATGGTTCAGACAATGGTTTAATTCCCATGCCAAACCTCCTTCCATTGAATTACAGAACAACAAAAACCCAAACATTTCTATTCATATTTTGTTCCTACAGACACACACGCACATAATGTAGGCCTTACCTAAGTTGACAGTGTCCTTTTAAACAGTCTGCAGGCTGTGGGAAGTCCAGAGTTTAAATTCAGAACCTCATTCTAGTAACATAGGCTATGAAAATGTGCACTATGCATCAGGCCACAAGAAGGAAAAATGTGATACATTCTCAGCAACACAGCCATCTTTACTATGGACCACAGGAGTTCAAAAAACAACCTTAGTTAACAAGAGACCTAGTCGCTAACAAAACATCATGCTATTGGACATATAAGAGAGGCCAATCACAATCACCAGAATAAAACGGTAACCAAAAGAAACAAAACCTAACAGAAGTGCTAAATGCATTGTGGGAAATGCTCTGTAGCAAACCTATATTGGCAACATCAGTGAGTGTCAGTATGTGTGCACGCATGTGTGCGGTTTCCTTTTGCCTTTAAAAGAAGTAAAAAGGATGTCCGGCTTTCACACAGCTCCAGTGTTTCTTGCACTTTTTTTTTAAAGGAGAAAAAATAATTTTGTTCCAAGAACTGTGTGCAATAAAGTGTTTCTCCTGGTATAGAAACAAGGACAGTTAACAAAACAATCTTCTCTGCAACATCTTTTCAAGTTGCCTCCTTCTCCCATCCACACTCCCCACACCGCCTGGAAATCTCTGGCTTATCCTTCAGTAAATCCCAAATTTAGATTGTACGAGGGAGGGGGAGAATTATGTATTGTTGCTGCTGCTTCTTTGTGATTTTTTTCTACTCACTCTTCCTCCCTCCTCACAAAATATTGACTTTCAAAAATCCTATTCCAGCTACTGCTCCCCCCAAAGCTGTGAGGTCTTCTGTGCTCCACCTCATCTCTTGCAGTCATAAAAAACAAGTCTTGATGTGTCTTTGGTTAAAAAAAAAAAAAACACAAACAAGTAATACACAGCCTAGTGTGATCCTATTCCACCCTGGGGATGTCTGATGAGAGGGTGTCTGAGTAGGAAGGAAGCATTGGAGACGAGCTGTTTGCTCAGTGGAAGTTGAGGTTCCTCTAGTTTACCCTGTCCACTCCCCTCCTTTCATACTGTGGTTGCTGGCCCATACTGGAACAAAAGAGGGGATGTCTCTTTGATTCGGACATAGAACCGCCCCTCAGGCCAGGCGTTGTGGAGAGAGAGGGGTAAGAAGTCGTCGGGCAGCCACTGCTCGGTGTCGTCTGACACGAACACTAGTCCAAAGTGATCCAGCTGATCCTCGCTGTAGCAGAAGGCATCCACATTGCCCAGCACATTCCGGGAGACCTCATTCATCTCCAGCACCACCAGCTTCACCACCTCTTCTGCTGACATCTTGGTGGTGACGTGCAGCTGTGGAAAGAGGGGGCAGAGAGACAGATGGTCAGCGGGGAATAAGAGAACCGGGAGGTGTCACAAGCCCGCAGGCATGAACCAGTGCATCTTGAGCAGATCCCTTGCAAATGAAAGGACTTAGGGACCTAGCCCCAATCCTGCAAACGCTTGGACACAATGTGAAGCATGTGCAGGATCAGGGCCCTAGCTGGGGGCTAATTCTGTCCTTCCTTGTCCTTATGACAGTCTGATGGGGACTGCCCTCTGAATTTTAAATCACTGACAAGCAGCTAACCTCCTCTCAGCTTGGGGCTGTCAACTACTGTGGGTATGTCTACACTGTGAGTTGGCGGTGTCATGGCCAGCTCGAGGAGACATGCCCATGCTAGCTCTGATCCAGCTAGTGCGCTAAGCACTGAGGGTAGCCATGGTGGCGAGAGCAGTGGGAGGGGCTAGCCACCTCCAGTACGTGCTTACTGTCTTGGATGGTGATGGACACGGGGCAGCCACTTTGGGGGTGACCCTGTAGTGTTAGTGCACGCCAGCTGGATCAGAGATAGCGTGAGTACGTCACCTCATGTTGGACATGACCTCTCCAGCTCCAAGTGCAGACCTACCCTGTCAGAGGCACGGGCCAGTCCTGAAGGTTTGAAGCAGGCAGCTATTCCCATCACCACGGGGGGCCAAGCTCCCATTTCCTTTGGCACACTCATGAGAGCTATGTGCAACATCCCGCAGTGTGGTGCGGTGCAGCTCCTCAGCCAGCCAGTGGGGCTAAGCTATCTTGTGCAGCTGAGCACCCAGCCCTGTGTTTTTAGCCTGGCATCCTTGGGGACAGCAGAAAATGCTTTAAAGCAGGCACGTCCTGTGTTTGCACCACCAAAAGCCATACCAGGCAACTGGGCAGATCCCCAGGGGCAGGCTCAGTTTGCACAGAAAGTGATGGTAACTTTTAAAATGAAAAATAAACTCAAAGAGTCACATTATCCTCTGCTTGTAAAGTCCCTGCTAGATAAATAGAGAGCACTCGTTATCTGCCCTCGCTCGAGGGCCAGAAAAACCTGCAGACGTCAGTGCTGTCCTTCTCTGCAGTTACAAGGGCAGGAGCGACAGAGGCTGCTCTGTCAGACCCATCGCTTTCCCAGAAGAGTGAAAGAGACGCTTTCACAGGGAAAGAGGCTCCATGTCTTGAAGGGAGGAAGGAAGCCCGTGCCAAAGAAAGGCCAGAGCAAGGGACAGAACACAGCCCTTCCCTGCTCAGACTCGGGAGAGACTGAGGCTGGAGAAGTGGAGTAAGCCTGTGCATGGGAGGGCAGAGGGATACGGCAGGCTGAAGTCAGTTGATGGAGAAAGCCAGAAAGGGTTGTTTGGAGCAGGATTCAAAGATGGGGAGGAAACTGTCCTTACAGTGAAGGGAGAGTGGTCCCACTTCCGTGAGCAAGAGCAGACTAGTTGCCAACTTCTTCAAAGCAAGAGAGGAGAAGACCCTTCTTCCGTCTCCCCACACAGGGGCCTCCTGCTGATAGCACAGCTACTCGGCCCTGGGGGCTGAGGGAAGGGAGGGGCTAGCTACACAGGATCAACTGGGTGAGGGGAGGTGACCCAGGATAAAGAGCAGGAAGGCTGGGTGAGGGGACGGTGACCCAGGATAAAGAGCGGGAATGCTGGGGAAGGGGACGGTGACCCAGGATAAGCCATGGGATCACTGCAAGGGATGTTGACCCAGGATACACTGTGGGAATGGTGACCCAAGAGAACATGTTGCATTGCATCTAACTGTCGAATGAAACAACTCTCTAGCAGCCCAGAAAGGAGGGTGTGGACTATGGAGTGGTGAAGCATTAGAGGAGGGGAGAGAGGGAGGGAAGACGCATGCCCCTATCAAAATGAGCTCCCTGGACACAGGGTTTCTGCACCGGCCAGCATCTCCATCAACCCCAGCTTCTGGCAAGGCCACACACATTGGGAACGGCACAGGCCTGTCTACCTGGCCTTTGCTCCTTAACTCTCCTGCCATCTCTAGCACCAAATCAGCCGTACTGGCGCAGTGAAGGTGGGGTACTGCTGCCGACACAGTGGGTACCAGCTCCTGTCATCTTGGCCTGCTGGGACGTCGGTGGCCATGCTGCACTGTGGAGCAGCGCTGATGGCAGCGGCAATAGCAGAAAATATTAAGGAGAAAAGCCTCAGTGGGAAGGTTGGACAGAAGCAGTATTCTCAGGCCTAGGGGCAAAGAGCCCCCTCACCGAGTGTCCCCCCAAGCCCTATTTACATCATCAGAGCTGGGGTTTATTGTTGCTGTTTGGAGCAGACTTTCCAGCTGCCCTGGGGGCACGGTGATACCTTAACGCTGGTCTCGTTGGACAGTCCGGTTTCATACTGAGGACAGACCCGTAAGGTGGCTGAGCCTGGCTTCTTCCCTCGGTTCGCTATGTATCCCAGCTCCGGTGGCTCCTGGAAGGTGCGAGTCCACTCCACTGAACGTGTCCGGAAGACAGGCTCAGAGCTTTCAACAGCCTGGCTGTGCTCGGGACTGAAAGCTGAGCCAGTGTCCAGCCTGAGCAAGCTGCACTGGCCCGTCGTCCTGGTTTCTGTCGGGGAGCTATCGACGGAGCCAGGACAGGACTTCCTGGCCACCTGGAAGAGGGGCTTGGGGAAATCCAAGCTGCTTGTGCGGACGCAGTAGGCCTGACGCTTCTCTGTGATGCGGAGGAGCTCAATCTGCCGGCTGGGGAGGACAAAGTCACTGTCATACAGCTCTGGGGGTGGCCGGGGTTCCTCTGGGAGCAGCGGTGGGGCTTTGAGTTCATGGCTCTGCAGGACATCAGGGGCACTGTCCCTCAAGGTTCGGGCGATTTTTCTGCCACAGCACTCAGGCCCCAAGGAGTAAACCAGGTCCAGCTCCTTGGGGCTTTGGGCCCTGCTGGAATCATAGTCGCTGTCTGTAGCCAGGAACACCTCCGACGAGCCCTCCTCATCCGAGATCCCGTGGGAATCTGCTGGGAGTGAAAAGGAAGAGGAGGGTCACCATTTCTCTGAGTCAATGCAAAAGGATAGTGAAGCTGTCTGAGCATGATTTGACGTCCAGGCAGCAAAAGCCAGAAGGCATCACCCCCCTACTGCGGGCTGAGATATTTGTGCCTCTACCTGGGTAAGTTGATTCAGTCAACGTCTGTCTGCAAGGGTCAAAAGTGAGCAAATCTATGAATCTGAAGGCAAGAAATAGCTTTATCCTCTGGGCTTCTGATTTCCAGCTTTTATTGACATTTACTGGTGAAAGCCCGTGTCCAAAATTAAAATCTAAGCCACTAAATATCAGTTTGAAAAACCAGAATGTGACGTTTACCAGGTGGCTTCAGTCCTCCACGCTCCCCACTGTTAGCATTGTTCCAGCTCCTGGTCCATTTCCCCTACACTGCACAGCTGGAGATGGATCTGTTCACTCAGCATGAGAGCTGCAGAAAAATGATGCTTCCTGAGTGAACATTCCACCCTCCTCCTTGACTTCTAGCAAATGACCCTCAGACCACGAAACCACTGTGTCTGAGTTCTCAAGGCCCGTCTTTGACTCCTCCTTCCCAGTGCTGCTCGTTCATTCACTGGGGCAGTGCCTACTTAACATGGGGCTCATGGTACTCATTCAGCTATGTAAATGCCACCTTGGCTTTGCAGCTGTCTTCTGCCTCTTGCTTTTCAGAGCCCTATGCACGGAGTCAGAGAAATATGCCAAGCCAGCAGAGTGATCTGGATTCTAGCCTGCCCCTGATTCATTAACTCAGCTGTTGGCTACGTTCTGATTCCAGGCAGCCAATTGCTATGTGGGTCCCCAGCACAGCTCCTTGAACCTTTATCACTGGTGATGGTACTAAAGACAGGATGCACCTAGATTTATTTTCCAGATCCCAGGTGGAATCTGCAGTGCTGTTACTTAGAGGCACCTGTTATGACTTGTGAGCTGAGCCAACTGAGTATGAAAGCTATTGAAATTGGACTTAGATGATCAGCTGCTTGGGGCAGAGCCTGTCCTTTTTGTGTGTGTGCCTAGCACAATGGAGCCCAGATCCATAAATGAGCCGTCTAGGAACCATAATAATAAATAATAATAATAATAATAAAGGATAATAAAGCATATTGAGCATATGTGGAATAATTAGATACCATCATTACAGAGTCATTTTCTATTCATAGCCTTAATGCAAGCATCAGATGGGATCTGGGTAGCAAAACCTTCCACTCTAACCTGACAGGTTTCCATGAAGGATCTGAGAATGCCAGACCCATTGGACTTTGAAAGCTCACCAGTCAGATTTCATTCACAGAATATTTACAAGCAGCTGCAACATTCCCAGTTGTATGATACACATGAACTGACTAGGCACCACATAACGTGCCAGGATCCCTTACCAGAGTTGAGCTTGCGGCTTGTTTCTGGAGATGGGGTGGGTGAGGGGAGGTAGTCCAGATGCGATGACGTGGACTGTGTTTTCTCTTTCATTGCACTGCTGGATTCATTGAGGAACCAGGTGAGAGGTACACCACAAGACGGCTGCTTGTACCGGGCATGCTGCAAGGCATCCATCATCCAGCGCATCTCACGCCAGATCTCCTCCATTTGCTGCCAGGGCAAAAGATAAAGAACCCATTTAAAAAAAATAACAGGTCTCTCCCTGGCCTCAAACAACCACAGGCAAGGTCACACATCCCTGAGTGCACAGGGGCCTGGTACTGGGATAACGGTGCCAGGAACATCCCCGAGGGGAGTCTTTTCCCAGAGGATGGCACTGCTGTCTCATGAGCCCCAGAATCCCTTGGATATAACAGCATGTAGCAATTCTGTAAGGTGTTTTATCTGCTGATCTGAAAGCACTTTGTAAAGGTTGGGTGAGAATCTATCTATCTATCTATGCATCTCAGGTACCGAGCTGGCCCCCATCCCAGGCATCTGAGCGCCTCACAATCTTTAGTGTATTTACCCTCACAACACCCCAGGGATAGGGAAGGGCTGTTATCCTGGTTGTATAGAGGGGAACCGAGGCACAGAGCAGCTAAATGACCAGGCTGTGATCACACAGGACATCTGTGGCAGACCAGGGAATTGAACCCAGATCTTCCATGTCAGTACCCTAACCACTGGACTATCCTTCCTCTCCCCTGTTGAAAGAGGAAACTGCAGCACAGAGCGGTGATGGTGCTTGGGAACCAGGTCAGCAACAGAGCCAGTAACAGAACTCAGCTCTCTTAGCTCCCAGCATGGTGCCCTAAGCACCGGAACATGCTACCACGCTCATCTAGTAGCCTCTGCACAGCCTGTCCCATTTGCAAGAGCTCCTTGCTGTGGGCATGGAAATGCTGGAAGCAAAGGTATGGCGTGCTCTTTGCATTTGCATTCCCAGCATGCACTTCCAAAGCCAGTCCTATCAGGGCAGGTTTCAGGCTTGCCATTAGCATTGTTCATGGGAGCATTGCATCAGAGCGGGGTGGCTTGACAGAGCGCCTGCTGCTGCCACTTCCCCTGCAGACCATCACTGCTAGGTCAGCGAAGCACTGTAAAGGTACTTCAATGCAGGACAGCAGAGCTGATAACTACAATGGAAATGGCCCAGAGCCTCAAAGGTTTCAGACTCCTAATGCCCATTGATTCCAATGGGAGTTAGGAGCCTAAATACCTTTGAGGTTCTAGGTCTGTGAGCTGTAGATGATGCACACCTGGCAGAGGGAGATCCATGCCAGATCGTACTGTAAGGTGGATAGAAAGCTGGCTAGATCATCGGGCTCAACGGGTAGTGATCAATGGCTCCATGTCTAGTTGGCAGCCGGTTTCAAGCGGAGTGCCCCAAGGGTCGGTCCTGGGGCCGGTTTTGTTTAATATCTTTATTAATGATCTGGAGGATGGTGTGGACTGCACTCTCAGCAAGTTTGCAGATGACACTAAGCTAGGAGGCGTGGTAGATACACTAGAGGGTAGGGATCAGATACAGAGGGACCTAGACAAATTAGAGGATTGGGCCAAAAAAAACCTGATGAGGTTCAACAAGGACAAGTGCAGAGTCCTGCACTTAGGACGGAAGAATCCCATGCACTGCTACAGACTAGGGACCGAATGGCTAGGTAGCAGTTCTGCAGAAAAGGACCTAGGGGTCACAGTGGACGAGAAGCTGGATATGAATCAACAGTGTGCTCTTGTTGCCAAGAAGGCTAATGGCATTTTGGGCTGTATAAGTAGGGGCATTGCCAGCAGATCGAGGAACGTGATCGTTCCCCTTTATTCGACATTGGTGAGGCCTCATCTGGAATACTGTGTCCAGTTTTGGGCCCCACACTACAAGAAGGATGTGAAAAAATTGGAAAGAGTCCAGCGGAGGGCAACAAAAATGATTAGGGGTCTGGAGCACATGACTTATGAGGAGAGGCTGAGGGAACTGGGATTGTTTAGTCTCCAGAAGAGAAGAATGAGGGGGGATTTGATAGCAGCCTTCAACTACCTGAAGGGGGGTTCCAAAGAGGATGGAGCTCGGCTGTTCTCAGTGGTGGCAGATGACAGAACAAGGAGCAATGGTCTCAAGTTGCAGTGGGGGTGGTCCAGGTTGGATATTAGGAAAAACTATTTCACTAGGAGGGTGGTGAAACACTGGAATGCGTTACCTAGGGAGGTGGTGGAGTCTCCTTCCTTGGAGGTTTTTAAGGCCCGGCTTGACAAAGCCCTGGCTGGGATGATTTAGTTGGGAATTGGTCCTGCTTTGAGCAGGGGGTTGGACTAGATGACCTCTTGAGGTCCCTTCCAACCCTGATATTCTATGATTCTATGATTCTATACCAACCTAAAGTGGGTAATCTGATGATGGACATGGGAGCCTCTGGACAACCCATACAAGGTGCACAGAATGCTGGCATGGCAGCCCAGCCCTGAGCAGGCCCCACTCACTACATCCCTCTGCTGTCACATACCTGTATGTAGTCCTGAACCTGCTGGTGCCTCTGCTTAGCTGTGGAGAGCTCAGCATCTGAGAAGGCTTCCCTGAGGCTCTGCTGGGAAAGGAGAGACTCCAGCTCCAGGAGCGCAGACACCTGGCAATACTGGCTGATGAACTCTCGGTCATACGTGAAGAAGTGAACTGGAAAAGCAAAAGGTGAGAGGGGAAGGTCAGGTGATGGCGGGAGGGACACTGCGAGGTGGGAATGGCTGATGCTGTGTGAACAGACTGAACCCGGCGAGATGCATCAAGAACTCTGAGGACAGGACTGTACACATGGGAAGGCTGAATTCTGCCCAAAATTACATGAGGGGAGAGTGTTCTCCATTACTGAGGGTGAAACCCACAGTTGGGGAAAGCAGGATTGAATGAGTATGGACAAAGGCCCATCTTTTGTTACCACCACTAACTCGACAACAGCTCCCATAGTGCAGTGCTAGCCCAGGTCCCAGTACTGGATTTAGCATTATCTCAGGGAAGTGACATCCTCTATGGAGATGGCTGGAATGGGATGGAGGGAGTGGCCCTCCTCACAGGTGTATCTGAGCTGTAACGAGGGGCAGCCATTGTTCTCTCCCCCTGGTGGCTGCCCAGAAGAATGCAGAGTATGCATGACGGGGGCTGAGCTGGGATACCAGAAAGATGCAATGAATGGCAGGGTGTAGCAGCCGCCGTCACTGTTCTGCTAGCATCTATCATGCTGCTCTCTGAAGAGCTGGGGGGTGAACAAGCTAGTGTGGTCAACAATCCAGGCAGCTGGAAAGACCTCAGTCAGCAGCATCACATACAAAAGCAAAAGGCTCGTTCTTGTAAGCTTTGAGTGGACCCAGCAGACTGAGCCATTTCAGTCTGCCCTCATCAGCAAGCTGTGTGGCAAAAGCAGGCTTTGCAGCTACAGCAGCTACCCCAGCGCCTTGCTTCTCTGGAGCCACAGTCCTGCTTTCTCCCCTGGAGCCCCTGGCTCCTGCAGACACTACAGGACAATCCCACTTAACAAGGACAGCAGGAGACTTTCCCCTTCCACCACACAGGAGAGGACAAGGTGGATCACCGCGACATGGAAGAAGATACCCACCTCTCTACGGGGACCGGATCAGCACTCCTGTTATCAGGGACAGGCAAGACAACCACAAAACCCACGACAATGTGAGTTCCCACCCACTCCCTGGCACCTGAGAAGCTTTGAGAACCCCTCCTGCACATCCTCCTTCCCTGGGGGACCTGCATCCCATCAGACTCTAAAAGCTCCTCTTCCAGGAACTCCAAAAGCCTTCCCTAAGGTGGGATTGCTCCTGCACTGACTGTGGTGGTGCTCAGCACTGATGTGACTCTCTAAACCACTGGAAGACTAACTCCTCCCCGCTGGCTTTGTTAGGGCAGGGGAATGTGCCCCTAACCAGGGGGAAGATACTGCCTATCACTGCAGGGCCCAAAGGGTTGTGAAGGGTCTCGTGGGGAAGGAAGGCAGGAGAAGGGCAAGAGGGAGGTGTTCTGGAGCAGTACCGTGCAGGTCACAGTCAGATCCAAGATTAGAGGACACAGGAGGCAGGGATGGTTGGGCTGCCTCTGCTGATGTTCTCACCTAGCTCAAAGATCTGGAGAGGCAGCGTGAGAAAGCCAGAGCGAGGGGTGTAGGGGCTATTCTGGCCTGGGGCAGTGCAGACGTCATCAGATGGAGGAAGCAGCAGGAGAAAGGAGACTTGTCCCCCGAAGTCTAGCACCTCCTGACTGTACAGACGGAAATCTTTAGCCTGCAGCATTCAAAGAGAAAAGCAGGAACAATGCGTGATTTCCGCCAGTGTAACCAGAGCAGCACAAAGTCATCGCCCCTCTTGGTTTTAGGCAGGAATGTCTCAAAGCGTGGCTGATGGCAGAGCGCTCCCTTGCACACTGAGCATGCTTTGAGCATCACCACTTCCCATATGTCAAAGGCTCCCATTGGAGTCCCCCACTGATGGGGAGATAATTAGCATCCATCATTTACTCCCCAGGTGCCAGGCTCCATTGCTTTGTTATGCTGTATTACCATCCCAAATCCTCTTTGTTCTGGGATAGCTTGGACACCTCACCTCCTCTGATAGCCTCTATGCTTCTGATACAAGTCGACTTCCTTAAAGCAAAATCCAAGAGAGAGAGAGAGAGAGACCCTCCACCCATCCCTGCAGTGACCTCAGCCCCAATCCAGCAATGTATTTATGCACATACCTAATGTTAAGCATTAGGAATGCTCACCTGCCTATGGACCTTGCTGTATCAGGACCCTGGGTTGGACATTGAATGGAGGGAAAGGGATCAATTCTCATTGTGCCCCAGTGAGTCCAGCTCCCACCAGAGGTTAGCTGGAAGAGGTGTCCCGTCACTGCAGTGAGATGAAACAAGTCACCTCAGGCAGAGCCAGGTGCTACTGCCAATCAAAACACAACTGTTTTGTTTTAGGTCCAAGGGCTGTTACTTAGGAGGTACCGAACTCGGAGAGTGGCTCCCAGCTCTGTCTCTGGGGCAGGGACAGAGACATGCTTGTAGCCAGGGAGCCCCACAAACTCAATTCAGTTTGTGGGGCAAGGAAATACAATGAACACTTTAACCACAAAGGGGCCAATCCCGCCTCCAGAGGCTGAGGTGGCTGATTTGCCACGGCACAAGCCAGCCGGCTGTGCGGACCACAGCTCCAGCCATTCCGCCCACACCCCTCAGCTCCCATTTCTACCAGTACCTCTCGCAGGGGGATGTTGACCAGGTTCACCAGCTCCTTAATGGCCCCTTGGAGCTCCTGATACCAGGGGTTCTGGGAAGTCTCAGACTCTGGCTCAGTGGGACTTGGTTCCTCCAAATTGGCCAGGTTCTGTAGCCACTCCCACTCCTCCCTGGAGAAGGAGAGACAATCACAGAGAGAAACCAGAGACTCATCATTCAGGACTGTCCACAGCCACATGTCAGTGAGCATGCATTAGCAAGTATGTACTGTGAGCCATGGCATTCATCCCTGAAATGCAGCCTGAGCTTCACCTTCCTTTGGGGAGGCATCTGAACAGTAGCCAGCAGCTCCTCATAACAGTCAGGACTGGCGAAAGAGCAAGAGGGAAGAGCACAGGGCCCTGGTTTAAATCTCTGCTACAGGGGATAGCACTAGGTCATGGTTCAATTATAGCTCACAGAGCAGCTGGTGCCTTGCATGTCCCAGGCAGCAATGGACTGG
This sequence comes from Malaclemys terrapin pileata, assembly GCF_027887155.1. NCBI lineage: Eukaryota > Metazoa > Chordata > Testudines > Emydidae > Malaclemys > Malaclemys terrapin. The sequence continues at coordinate 50,205,056 of NC_071514.1, forward strand.
GTTTGGAGCAGAATGTAAAGCTAACGGCAGGGATGATAGTGTGGGACAGGCAGGTAGTAAAGGTGGGATTTGGGGGTCTGGATTTCAGAAATGATCTTGGTTGGCCAAGCTAAGCAACTCAGGACTTCAGCTGCTCTGCATGCTCACCTGGAGATGTTGGGATTGGTCCGTATTTTCACATGGCAAAGGATATTGGGTAACTGTTCAGGCACCAGCACTCGGATCTGGTCTACTGCACTGCAGAGCTTCAGATAGGCCAGGTAGAGGCCTGGGGCGAGGGCTTGGCTGCTTCTCTGGTGGTAAGCCAGCTTGTCCTGAGGAGAAAGAAGAGGTCAACATAAAGCATTCCACATGGCAGGACTCTCCCTCATCCTCTCTACCTCTATACAGAAGCGGCAGACGGACAATGGCAGGACTGGGGCTGTCAGGGATGGCTCTGAGAAACTTGCCCTTTTGGAGTCCTAGGCAGAGAGGGGTGAACAGACCTGGATAAAATAAGAACCAAACCAGGCCTCAGCCTCAGCCTGAACCACGTGTGCAGTTTGCATGAGTTCTGTTCAGTCATTTCATCTGCACTTCCAGTCTCCAGCCAGGACCAGCACCCCAACAGCTGGAAGGACTGGCAACCACACAAAAGAGCCTGTTGTCAGATTGCCAGCCCCATGTTGCAATCTCCCGAGATTCGAAAGCCTCGCAACCGAACTTTTTGAGGTTTGCCAGCTGCTAATCCTAGCTGGCATTGACAATAGCTTTGTGTCAGCAGCCTCAAGAGCTCCTTGTACAGGTGCTTGAGGAGATCTTGTTGAGACAGACACATGTCTAAAGGAACGAGAAAGGAGAGAGGCTGCAGTACAAGAATCAGAGGGTGCAAAGACAAAGGTAAGGCCAGGCCATCAGGGAAGGGGAAATTCTTTGCAGAGGTTTGCTAAGGGGCTGGGGAAAGAAACAGCCCAGGGAAGCAAAAGGAGCAACTGGGATAAAAAACGGTAAACAAGAATACGGAGAACTAAATACTGCATTGAGGGGACTCGCCACAGACTGCTCAGGAGAGACAGAGCCCAGATCGGCTCCTGAGCCTTATTCTCTTAAAACTTCCCATGATCCCTCTCCCCCCTCCAAGCCCTCCTTTGGCATGAGAATGGCCACCTGCATTGTCATCAGCAGCATATCCAGAGAGGTGGGCTCTTCTGGAGAGGAGACGGACTTGCGGCTTGTCTGCAGCTTGGAAAGGGGGACCCAGCGGACGCTCTCAAAAGTCTGGTTGGTTTTCACTTCCTTCAGTGTCACTATCAAGATGTTGCCCTGCTTGTCTTTGATTGGCTCAAAGAAGACCTGTCCCAAGTCCTGGATTCCTAGCAGTCCCTTCATAGACGGAGACATAGATAGGAGACTCGTTATGGGGCAACACTGACTGACCTGGCTCTGCAGGAAGCTAGCCACGCCATATCCTGAGAAGAGGCTGTTTCTGTGTCTGGGGAGGGGGCTGGAGTGGTGGGTTATGAAGGGCATCCTTTGTCTATCCAGTCTTGGCCAGGGTCATGCACGGAGGACCTCTTCATATACCACCCTACACCCCTCAGCTGCAGCATTTAGCCTGGCAGACTCCGAGAGGATAAAGAAAGTGATAGTGGTCAAGGGTGCTGGTAAGAGTGGCGGTCTAAAACCCGGGGTTATCATTAGGGCCCTACCAAATTCATGGTCTATTTGGTCAATTTCATGGTCGTAGGCTTTTAAAAATAATAAATTTCATGATTTCAGCTATTTAAATCTGAAATTTCACGGTGTTGTAATTTTAGAGGTTCTGACCTAAAAAGGAGTTTTGGGAGGGTGGGGGTCACAAGGTTATTGTAGAGTGGGTTGCAGTACTGCTACCCCTTACTTCTGCACTGCTGCTGGCGGCGGCACTGCCTTCAGAGCTGGGCAGCTGGAGAGCAGCGGCTGCAGTCTAGGAGTCCAGCTCTGAATACAGAGCCGCCACCAGCAGCAGTGCAGAAGCAAGGATGGCAGGGTATTGTATTGCCACACTTACTTCTGTTCTGCTGCCTGCAGAGCTGGACCCTCAGTCAGCTGCTGCCACTGTCCAGCCGCCCAGCTCTGCAGGCAGCAGTGCAGAAGTAAGGGTGGCAATACCATACCATGCCATCCTTACTTCTGCATTGCTGCTGGCGGCAGTTTTGCCTTCAGAGCTAGGCTCCTGGGCTGCAGCCGCTCTCCAGCCACCCACCTCTGAAGGCAGCACAGAAGTAAGAATGGCAATACCACAACCCCCCTAAAAGAACCTTGTGACATCCCTGCAACTCCCTTTTGTGTCAGGACCCCCAATTTGAGAAATGCTGGTCTCCCTGGTGAAATCTGTATAGTATAGGGTAAAAGCACACAAAAGACTAGATTTCACCAGCGGAGACCAGATTGCATGGCCATGAATTTGGTAGGGCCCTAGTCCAACTTGTATCTCCCAACTTGTATCTATCACACACTAGGTCCTTGTGTTTCGCTAAGTAGGGTAGGGAGTGACTGGGTGTGTCTCATGACATCACTTCCATGTAATACTGCAGTAGGATTCCCAGGTCAGAATGTCCCCCTGCTGACATTACTGGATTGGTACAGCGAGTCTGTCTCGATAAGAGATGCCCCACACAGCGGGGCTGTTGGGCCCACTGCTTCTTTCTCATGCACCTCCTCTCACCTGCATTTGTGAGATGGCCAGCAGCATCTTGAAGCGCGTCTGCAGGATGCAGGAGCAGGATGACTGGGAGACGGTGAGACACTGACGCAGCCACAAGATCTCATCCCACATGCAGGCAACCTGCAGTGTACGGAGCAGAACCATCAACAACACGCCCCCACCTAGGATTTTACACCTTGCCCGTCACCCAGGAGACCTGTTCAACCCCCAGTAATGTCAGCACAGCTCAGAGACGAGGGATAGCTGCACAGTACAAGAGCAAAAATAAAACACTGGATTTGTGTAGGTCCTACATAAATGTTGTCCGTGCATTTTAACATCTTTGCAATCGAGGCCTTTTTAAACCTACATCTGGGACATCCTAGAAGGTGCTCCTCAGCAGATTAGAACCATTTTAAGATATGGGAGATCAAATGCTGGGCTTGAACTACTTGGCAGCGTCCCTTTCCACCACTTCAGTGCTGCCTCCAGAACACGCTGCACTACAGTGGTATCCTGTATGCCTGGTTCTGCATGATCCTACAGAAGTGACAACGCTGGTCCTTCAACGCTGCTACTGCAGCAAAAGGCAGCAGTGACACAGACAAACACAAGGCTGCTGAAAAAGAGGCAGAATATCCCTTCAGAGAAAGCTGGTACAAATCCGCAGCAGCGTAGATGAGTGGCACACAATAGGCACACAAAAGGGGGGGGGTCTATGCAGCCACTGCAAGCGGATATGTTATGTTTCTTCTCCATTAAAAGCTTCAGGCATGTTGTCAGGCTTGGGCTGTGTGGAAGCATCTTCCAGGAGGTTTCTCCATTAGTACAGAAAGTGGGATGAGCTACAGTCTTGGAAATCGCATGTGCCACTGAGCTCCATCGCCCCAACTGGTGCCAGTGGCTGCCAATTGGAGGTTGGCACTAGTGTACAGCTTGATTCACGCTGGCTCTGCCAGTATCTCACTGCAATGAGCTCTCCATAGCATTCTATAGCCATGCTGTGTAGAGTACATGAGGGTAGATCACAGAGAAATGCCCAGAGGAAACATCGGGAAGCCCAGGAGCTTCCAGATGTGCGGTGGTCTGAATCCTTGGTGTAAGTCACAGAAGTAGCACTCACTAATTTCATCTGCCTAGGCTGCCACTGACATGGTGCAACTGTTCTCAGCCCAGCTAAACCTCAGCCCATAGGACAAACCTGGATCCAATTAGCTGAGGGTGAAAGAACTGCAGTAGTAAATCATTATGGGGCTACTACATCTACTCAGCAATAGAAATGGAACAAGCCTGGCTTCAGACACTGACGGGTAAAATCTGAGTCTTTCCTTGATCTTGTCAAAAGAATCCCGCAGCAAAGCACTTAACTGGACGGTGCACTGCCCTGAGGCCTAATTTCACCAGTGCCTGTATGGTGGCGGCGTAGGAAAGGTGGCCTGCAATCCCAGGTGCTAAGGCCATAGCATGCAGGACAGAGTAGCCACATGTGTTACCTTGGTGAACCAGAGGAAGTCCTGCATGAGTAGGCAGGAGTAGGTGTCATCTATCTCCACCACAGGGATCTGATCCTCATGTGTCACCAGGATGTTGTCGTCTTTGTAGAAGATGGAGGTGAGATACAGGCCCCTGTGGGGAGAGAGGAGACAGATTTTGGGGGAAAGCCCATTATTGCTGATAGACACCTTTGGAAAATAACCTACCCTTTCTCCCACAGTGCACACGGGAGCCCAGAAGCAGGGATTATGAGATGCAGGAAAGCAGGGAAGGTGTGTGTAAGAGCAAGGGGAGAGATTTCCTAAATGACTGTGTTTTCTGCAGTCCCTCAGAGCTCCACTGTCCCCGGTGCTGAGGGCAAGCCAGCAGCCAGCTCCCCTTGCTGACTGGCTCATCCCTGAGGATAAGCCCATTTCCTCCAAGAGCAGAAACAGTTTTTTCTATTGAAACCCAGGTTTTCATTAAGTTTTGCTGCTGTTTTTATCACATGCAGGAAGCCAAGTCCAGGCCACTTTACGCCATGACAGTGTGGTATGAGTCTACAATGGGAGACATGCTCCCAGACATTAGAACATAAGAGCGGCCCTACTAGGTCAGACCAATGGTCCATCTAGCCCAGCACTGCGTTGTCTGACAGTGGTCAGTGCCAGATGCTTCAGCTCGAGTGAACAGAACCAGGCAATTTACTGTGTGATCCATTTGCTGTCATTCAGTCCCGGCTTCTGGAATGCAGAGGTTTAGGGACACCCCGAGGATAGGGTCGCCCCGCCCTTTCACCCGCACTTACCTTTTCAGACTCTTTAAGAACTTGCTGCCAGGGTGGAAAAGGTGCTTCAGGCTTTTGGAGACCGAGTGCTTCCTACTCTGGGGCTGGTTCTTGCAGGACTCTGGAGAACAAGGCAGCATAGAGAACAAATCGGGATGTGGGGGCGCTATTTGTACAGTGCCCACCACCACAGCATGCTGACCCTGGAAATGCTTAGTGCCAGCAAATGGTGCTGGGGTGACAGTTCTGTCTTTAATCAGAGACCAGGTATGGTGCATGGGTGGTGCAAGCGTCCCCTCATGGCCCCTGGGTTGGGTTTGACCCAGTGACCTGCAGGCAAAAGGCTCTATAGCCTGATACCAGCCCCACTTCTCTGCTAACTTGCTACATGCTTGTGAGACTTCTGCAGTTCCAGAACTCGGAGCAGAAATGCAGAGGTACAGCAAGAAAGGCTGTTCTGGAAGCCAGCAATACCAGTGATTTCAAAGGAGCCTCTGTGACACACCAGGACTGGGGTGCAGATCTCAGTCAGCCCAGAGCCTCTGGATGTTCCTCACCATGAAAGAGAACCTGGTTGAAATCTCCTCCCTCATGCTTTCACTGGCTGCCTCCTTCATGTCTTTTCAGACAGGACACTGGCAATGGCTTTGTCTCCCCCTTTCCTCTGATCCTGCTGATACCAGCAATGTACCAGTGGTTCCCAGTAGCTCCCTCTGCTAAGCAGCAATGCAAGTGGAGGGGGGCAGGACCACCCCAAAGCCATCTAACGTCTTCTGAACAGGCACCACCCCACCAAGAACAGCACTGTCATGTGCAAAGGAACATGCTGTAGGGAGGGAAAAGCTATATTGATTCTAGTGTTAAAACTCAGCTACCAGAACTACCCATCTTGTGCCTATCTGGTCTGACTTCATCCCTAGGAGCAACTCCTCCTAGCTAGTAGGGGTTGGCTCATGTACTACCCCAGCCTGTGCTGTAGAAACCGTAAGCTTTGCATCGGCCTGCAGACCCGGACTCACCATGGCAGACACAATGCTGATGCACAGTCTTCACCTGGCTGAGAAGGTGATCTAAGGCTTCGGCTTGTCCCCTTTGCCTTGGTGCTCTCCCATCATATTCCCGCCAGTCTATGGGGAAGGAGGGTGACTATTACCCCAGTGTAGGTTTGACAAGTGCTGAAGCTGCCTCAGGCTGATGGAGCCTCAGCTACCCCCTTCCAGCTTCACAGCTAATGTTCAGGAACAGCTGTTTCCTTCTATTTTCTATCCCACCCTCCAATGCCAGGTCTCCATTAAGACAAAGCATGCTACATGGCTCTTTACCTCATGGCTGCCTCATCTGCCCACTCCATAGGCAGGAGCAAACTACCGTAGTCATGTAATGGGGTAGGGGTCTACGGAGTCTGTGAGAAAGCCTTATTTATCTTCTTTTCTCTTGACCACAGGCCTCTCATGGCTATGCTTTCCCGAGATGGATGGGATGAAGTGAGCAACCCTGGGAGCTCAGTTAGTGACGCTAGCTGGGAGGCATTGCTGCCTAGAGAAAAAACAGAAGTCACCAGGGTGGCTCACTGGACAGGAGAAACTACATGCCTTGCATGGAATATTGGGCCAGATCCCCAGAGTATGCAAATGGATGCAGCTCTGTTGTCTTCACTGGAGCCGTGCACATTGACACCCGTGGAGGATCAGGACTGATATTTTTTAAAGCTACAGAGTATAGAGGAGGAGAGCCAAGATTCAGCAGAACAATAACACAGATGTTCCTTTCTCTTATGAATAGATGGGACAGGCAGATGTTGGAGCTGGAAGCCCATTTTGTGACGGCCATGCAAAACCTGCACTGTACCGTGGCAGCAAGTAGGCTTTGAAGACTGATCTTGGATCATTCTTCAGAGACAGCACAGATCTCTCTTTCGCTCCCCATCTCGCCCTGTCTCTCTCTCTCTCTCTGGGTCAGTTCGGGTTTTGGAGAGACACTGGCCATGATTAGCACCCCAGTGCCATCCACCCACCCAACAGTAACTGCGAGTGGTTGGACTTTAACAGCTGTGGCCAGCAGGAGGAGATGACAAATCAAGGTAAAGAACAAGGTCGTGTCTGTTGCTGCTCTTCACTGTTTGTTTAAAAATCTCTCCAGTGTCTTCCTCCAGGACTTCCCTGGAGCTGAAGCTTCCTGAGACCAGTCAGTGCTCATAGCACAACGCACCTAGACAAATAAATAAATAATCCCTCTGGCCAGCTCCAGCTGGTTACAAGGTGGCAGAGCAACTGAGCAAGGGGGAACCAGGGCTGACCGGTCTTTTACATTAGCTGTACGTTAAATTGGTTTAAATCCCCCTGTCTGGCACACTGCTGTTTTCCATGGAAAGTTCAGCTCTGTTAACTTTGGCTGGGAGTTGGCACTATTTTTAGGAGCTTTAAAAGCACCCAGGGAGGTGCCTGGCTATATTACATTAGGAACGAGAGGGATTTGTATACAGGGGAGTAATATTAAAGAAAATAAAAATAAACAAATAGTCTGTTTAACTTCAACTGGATTGATACATACCTGCTATATCGATATGCACACATATAATGCAAACACACGCACACACACACACGCACAGCCTGATTCTCATTATGATAAGGCAGCTTTACACTGCTCCTGCACTGTAAAGAGGCTTTAAAGTAAGTCTAAATGTAATTTATACTCACTTCCAGAACAGCGCACAGCCATTTCAGTGTAAATGGTAATCAGATGCACTATCTATACTATTTATACACATTACTGTACATGTTTTCACCCATTATTATACACACAGAGCAGAATGTAGATCCGTTTATTATTTATACATATGTTCTATAAACAGAGCTACATCTAGATTTATATATAGATCAACATATATTTATACACACATTATACATCTACATCCAAATCTCTCTATATTATTATACACACAGATCTACAACTGGATCTAGTTCTCTACATTATTTCCATTACACATACATCTCAAGATCTAGACGTAGATAGATATCTAGATTCTACTTTTGATTCACCATAAAGCTGCTTTACACTGCTTAGAAAGTGTAAAGGGGCCTTAAAGTGAGTAGAAGTCATTTACTCCCACTTTCAGGCCCTTTTTGCCTGCCAGAGTGGTGCCAAGTGGCCTTGCTATAAATTGGAGTCAGGCCTGTAACATCCAGAACCACCCTCAGAAGTCCAAGCCAGTTCACACAAGGCAGGCAGCAGCCCCCATAAGCAGTCCCCCCACGCTCGTACTTACTGGAGGGGATAGCAAAGGGTGGCACTGAGGCTTGCGGGGGTCCCCAGCCCTTCATGTTGTAGGCCGACACCTGGACATAGTAGGCCGTGCCCTGCATGGGGAAGTAAGCGGCAGTAAATATGACTGGAAAGTCTCACAGACACATAGCATTCCACTGCTCCCAGCACTTGTAAAGGAGGAGGGTTCCCTGCAGCCTTCCTTCCCCTGGAGCGTCTCCATGGCATTATCCACCCCCTGCTCCTGCTACACAGAGGAGAGTGCCATAAGCTGGGAGGGGCCAAATGAACGACATAGCCCGCAGTCATCTGTGCTCAAGCAGAAGCAGCTGCAGAACGGACAGTGACCTACAGCTCATGCCATGAGTTTGTCGATTGAGAGCTTTTGGGTTTTTTGGGAGATGGATGGACGGACCAAAGCTTTCAGTGCTCATGAAACAGAAGATGGTGGCTCTGGTTAGAGCTGGCACAGTGGGCCAGATTTTAGGTGCCTAAAGATGTGGCTAGGCACCTTGTGGGGTTTTCCAAAGCCCCTAAACTCCTTTGGCCCCATGTGTTACTGCCCTTCCACTCTGACCTGTAACATCCCATTGGTATTGCAGCTCCGTCACTGGCCATCCACCCTGACTCACAGCACTGCCTCCCTTTCTAGTCCTACACTGCCCTGCAGTTCTGTTGAAGACTTCCCCATCACTACCTTCAACACTCCTTCCTTCCTCCTGTCCCAGGCCCACACACAGCTCTGACGATGCGTTTTGATCCTGACCCGGCTCTTTAGTCCTGCATCTCTCACACAGCTCATTCAATCACACTCAATCTTTCCCTGCAGCACCCCCACTATCCCAACCCAGAGCCCCCATCTGACTCTGCTAATGCACCCCAACCCTGATCTGCAGCTTCCCTTGCTACTCAAGCCTAGGAGCTGTATGGAGCAGAGATGATCAATTATGCCAGACTGTGAGTGATTTAGGGTACGTCTACACTTGCAGTGGAGTGTAGAGTACAGGCACCAGCTAGCACAGGTGTAAACAATACATGGTGAGGCACGGCTTAGGTAAGTAGAGCAGAGCGCCCTATGAACCTGAACGCTAGGATATGTACCCTACATGCTCTCCCCTGCCACACTGCTATTTTTAGCAGTGCAGTATCCCATGGCCTCCCCAGCCACCAGAGCCCTTCCCCACGGCCTCCCCAGCAACCAGAGCCCTTCCCCACTGCCTCCCCAGCAACCGGAGCCCTTCCCCACTGCCTCCCCAGCAACCGGAGCCTTTCTCTGTGGTGTGTAACTACACACAGTGCCTGTACACTACATGCCGCCATGAGCATAGACATAGCATTATAGTGAACTTCTGTGTCTAACTTTAACGTCTAGCTCCTCCTGCTCAAACTTCCCTCCCACTATAAAACTGTCTTACACCAAGACAGTAACTCCATCCATTCACTGCAGGAGTGTCTCTCATGATCTCTCTGCTCCCCTGATGAGGAGTCTCCAATGGCCTTTTCACTTCCTCACCCCTGCTCCAGATAAGACCATCGCACTCAGGCTGGGGTTTGTGGGAGAGACTTGGCACATTGGCTTAAAAGCTACATCTCTGACTCAGCTGCCATGTTTCAAGTTTGTCACTGAGCCGCACTTCTCAGAGCCATAGCTCCCGTGTTTGCTTTCTGAACTGCTCCATAATACCCTGGGAAGGAGACAGCTGACAGGCAACATGGGCCCTGAGGGTTTCAGAGGCATTGGCCCAAACCAGCCCATGATCTTGGTAAGCTCTCAGAGATGGAACCGGAGGCTGGTTCTTGTCCCCAGTTAGCTAAGGGCGTGGTTCTCAAGGCAGGGGTATGTGTACTCCTGGAGGTTCACAGAGGTCTTCTAGGGGGTGCAGCAACTCCTCGAGATATTTGCCTAGTTTTACAACAGGCTACATAAAATGCACTAGCAAAGTCAGTACAAACTAAAATTTCATACAGACAATGACTTATTTATACTTCTCTATAGACTATACACTGAAATGTATGTACAATATTTGTATTCCAATCAATTTCTTTTATAATTATATGGTAAAAATGAGAACATAAGCAATTTGTCACTAATAGTGTGCTGTGACACGTTTGCATTTTTATGTCTGATTTTGTAAGCAAGTAGTTTTTAAGTGAGGTGAAACTTGGGGGTACGCAAGACAAATCCTCTTCCTGAAAGGGGTACAGTAGTTCGGAAAGGTTGAGAGCCAATGAGCTAAGGAATTGGTGAAAGAGTCTGATCTTTGCAGGTGGCTGAGGAATCGGCCCATGATTTGCTGGCTAGCAGGAGCCTGGGTAGAGACAGGAGCAGGGTGGGAGACAGGGGATAAATTAGAGGCCTAGTGAATGAACCTATTTTCCTTCCTGCTTGGGGATCCTGCATGCCTGGGAATTCCCTCCTCCCCATTCCCTCACCATGCAAAGTAGCCTAGGGTTACCATATTTCAACAATCAAAAAAGAGGACGGGAGGAGCCCCGCCCCACCCCCGTCCTGTCCTAGCCCCGTCCCTGCCCCTTCCACTCCCTCCCACTTCCTGCCCCCTCAGAACCCCCAACCCTCCCCCCCACTCCTTGTCCCCTGACTGCCCCCCAGGACTCCACCCCCTCCCTAAGCCTCCCTGCCTCTTGTCCCCTGACTGCCTCCTCCTGAGACCTTCCCCACATCCTAACTGGCCCCCTAGGATCCTACCCCCCTACCTGTCCCCTGACTGCCCCAACCCTTATCCACACCCCCACCCCCTGACAGCCCCCCCCAGAACTCCTGACCCATCTAAACCCCTCTGCTCCCTGTCCCCTGACTGCCCCCTCCTGGGACCCCTGCTCCTAACTGCCCTCCAGAACCCCACCCCCTACCTAAGCCTCCCTGTTCCTTATCCCCTAACTGCCCCCTCCTGAGACCCCCCCACCTGTACCCTGACTGCCCAAAACCTTACACCCCCAACCCCCAGACAGCCCCTCCCCCGAACTCCCTGACCCATTCAACCCTCCCCCCTGCTCCCTGTCTCTTGACTACCCCCCCCCCCCCCCGAACCTCCCTGCCGCTTCTCTGGCCCCCGGCCCCCTTACTGTGCTGCAGAGCAGCACGCTCGACAGCGGGAGAGAGCAGCAGGGTCGGAGCTCCAGACGAACAGCCGGGGATCTGTGAGTGCAGGGAGGGAGGGAGGGAGAGGAGGGGAGTGGTGTCAAGTTTCAGGAGGGAGGAGGGGGAAGTGCAAGCAGGGCTCTGGCTCTGGCTGTGGGAGCCCTGGCTGGTCTGTAAGCCGCGCGCACGCTCTGCATGGGAGGGGGGAGGAGGGGAAGTCCGGACACTGACAAATTCCCCCCGGACGCTATTTTTAACCCGAAAAAGCCGGACATGTCCGGGGGAATCCGGACGAATGGTAACCCTAAAGTAGCCCAGGCCATGACATGGAAGACAGATGCCTTCCAGTCCCCTGAGTATTTATCGTTTCATGGGGTCTAGAGGTTATATGGAAGATGCCACCCATAAGGGTAAACTTGTGGATCCCATCCTGCCTGTGAACAGGGATAAGCCATCCCCTCCCAGGGGGTGGTTTGGGGAGAGCTGGGTCACTTCCCCAAACTGCTAGCAGCATGACAAAGAGCAGGAGTCCTGCATGGCACTAGGGCTGAGGGGCTCATTGATCTGGAGTGCTGTCCCCAGGATCTGCAGCAAATGTGGCTGCATGGCTGCCCAGAGGAAAATCGGAACCAGCATGCCTTCTGGCTGCCCCCTTCCTGGAGAGTGCTGCTCACTGTCTCCACTCCCAACAGCCCTCTAGCTGCAATGGAAGTGGCAGCAGTTTTGCACTGCCATGACCTCTTCCCCCAGTGACCTTTCCACCCCCAGGGGCCTGTGCCTTACACTGGTATAGACCCTGCACTGAATATAGTGCTGGGCTCTCAGTTCAGAACCATTCTCTAGCACTAACAATGAGTCCTGCACATGCCTCTTCCATTAACCCTGTGCCCTGCAGCTAGTAGTGTCAGGTAGGGAAGATCACTGCATACATATGTGTTCAAATATGCATAGTGGCGTACGGGGCTGGGCTGTTCGGTCTCTTGGCTTTTTAAGGCTCCTTCTCCTTTGTTTTGTCTATTGGAGAAAAGCACCACGGGTATTTGTGCAAAAGAGCAAAGGCTCAGTACGTTATTTGCGGGTACAACTGGCAGTCATGTTTTTGGGGAGCCAGAGAGGCAAGTACCCACATGAGAACTCATAATTCAAAAAAAGGAAGACGCACCTTGCCTCTCTTTGGAAAATTTTGCCCCAGACTGACTAAATATGGCACCTGTAATACAGAACCCTGGGGGAACGCACTCACCACATGGTTGCTTGGAGCTGCAGGGGGCTCTGTGGCTCCCAACGTGGTGCCATGCCCACACAGCACAGTATGGGTAATACCTGGAGAGGGCACATATGGGGTTTTGTGCAGGGACTCATTCAGGCTGAAATTCACCTGAGTGGAGCCAGGCCCCTGTGGGGAGTAATCCTGGAGAGGGCGATGCCAGCTAAAGAACAGGCTGCGGCCTTGCTCAGCTGCCCTCAGATAACTCTAGTACTGCCCCCACCTGGGCAGGGCAGCTCTGCCTGCGGCCTGTCACCCCTCTTTACCCCTCACACGGCCTCGTTGCCATGGCTCAGAGTGAAGGGATGTGGCGCCGTGCTCACTTACCGACATGAGCCCCTGGATGGTGAAGTGCAGGTTCTTTAGTTTGTCGATCACCACCTCCCCGAGGGGAGGGGAGAAGGTTGGGGAACAGCTCCACTCAACTGCAAACAAAGAGAGCCCCACGGCCTTGTCAGTCATTGGGAGGCATTCGTGAACAAGGAGAGGGATGTAGCGCTTGGCAGGCAGACTGGGCTAGCTTACAGTGCCAGGCTGCCATGGACGGTACAGCTGCTGTAGGGGGATTGACTATGAAATCAAAGAACTAGATACAGCCAGGCCAGCTGCGTATGCTGCAGAGATGTCTGAGAAAAGGCACAGCGGAGTGAACGGGAGAAGGTATGATATGGATTGGAAACCAACTGCCTGGAGAGCCCCCAGGCATTTGGCACAATACAGGCACTCGACTGTATTTCTGGACATAGCAGAGACTGAGCATAGAGCATTTGGGGAAAGAGATGGAGAGGAGACAGACAGGCTAAATGGACAGACAGACAGACAAGCCCAGAGATAAAAAGAAAGACACATGGATCAGACAAAGGCAAGAGAAAGGCATAGAGGAGGAACAGATAAAGTAGATTAAACATCAGGATTTGGTGGTGCCTGGTAAAAGAAAACCAAAGATATTAGAGGACACACCAGATTGAAAAGGAGGGATCGGAAATCCCTCTGCAGGAGCAGGTGCTAGCGCCAAATGGGCCTTGTTCCTGTGGGATCCAGAGATCAACCCGAGGAAGAGACAGGGTTGCAAAGTTCAGCTCCAGACCCAAACTTCTCCTCTGTCTGGGTGTGTACGAATCCTGGTTCAGCCCGGAGTAGGGTCGGGCCAGCTGCAAAGTTCAAATATATAGACAAACTTCCTGACGTTTCCAGGGTTATTGGACCAGGGTTTTGCTAGGGGCCCATCCTGAGTTGGAATTTGAGATTCCCTCACACAAGCTTAATAATGTCATTACAACATTATTCCTGTGGACATTAATGCCCATTAATGCCCAGTGTCTGGTGTCAGTTAGTATGACTGGAAAGGGATCATCAGCAATAACCAGGCTGCCACGCAACTAACCTGTGGACTTTTATTCCTTATCAACAGTTGTGTTGAAGAAGGGGGGAGGGAGGCAAAAAAACCCTTGCCTCAAGCCATAGCAGAGATCACTGGTCCGCAGTGAAATCACAGGCTCGGATATCACAGGAGCTCTTTCCATCTATAGTTCCCAAACACTTTAGTACCACTATCACTGTACAGATGGGGAGAGGAAAATGACTCACCCCAGATCACTGAAAGTCACTGGCAGAGCTGGGAATAAAACCCAGCTCTCCTGACTCCTAGCCTGGTGCCCTAACTATCAGACCATGCTGCCTTCTACCCCTGAACACGGGAGCATTAGGCCTGCCCTGTTCTGGCGTCCTGTAGGGGCCACGGGCGCGTGGCTCTCCCATGGCCTCACCTTTGTATTTGGTGACAACAGCTGAGTTGATACTTAGGGGCTCCCCGAAGGTAACCTGCACAGAACTGCTGCTGGCCACAGACAGGTGCACATTAGCGGGTGGGTCCGGCGCACCTGGGAACAGAAAGGACAGGGGTAGGTACAGAAGTGTCCAGTCATGGGGAGGCTCAGGGCGGAGTGCACTCTGCTGTGACTATCCGGGAGAGTATCAATCTGCAGCTCCCATGGCAATCCCCCCAGCTCCATGCAACCCTCTTCCCCGAGTCCCACTCCCCAGCCATGCACCACTTCCCTCCTGCTCCTTGTGCTGGTGCTTGTCATCCCCACCCCCTGCAGGCCCATGGGGCACTCACAGGCATGCTCAAAACCAGCTTTCATGCGCTTGTAAAGCCGGTAGCGCCACTCCCAGGACTTCAGCTGCTTCTCCTTCTCTGAGCAGTCAGTGTTGGGCGTCTCATTCGCCACCTGTACGGTGAACTCGTTGACTCGCTGCTCTGCCTCCCGCACCAGCGTCGTCAGATGTAAGGTGCGGCTCTCTAGGCTCATGACTGCCAGGGGCAGGGAAGTGAAAGGGAAAGAAGACAGGACAGTTAGGTCGAGCCCACTGCACGCAAGCCCCCAACACGTCTTTGATTCTACGCTGCACCCTGTGCTCCTCCCTTATCTACACTGTGATATGTCCATCAGCTACTTGGCCTGAATCACATCCTCCAGGCAGCATCATCGGCAATGGCCATGACCAATGCCCCAGAGCTACCTGGGTTCAAATCCTCACTCCCATGCACACAGCTGGAGTGAGTGGGCTTTGAACAGGGCTTTAGGAGGTGATCCCTGTGCTGCCCCTCCAGCCAGGAGATCCATGTAATCACAGATCTACGGGCCAGGCTGCCTCCCCGTCCCCACCCCTTGGTGTAGTGTCCCAGACTAGCGCTCATGTCCTTCCCGCAGGCTGCAGGAGCTGGCCTATGGCTCCAAACTAAAGCTTTCTGGAGAGTAAAGGGTTGTTGTCTACTCCCAGGCACTTGGCCACTTCCCAGGGCAAGTGGCAGGGTGAGCACCCTTGAGACAGCCTGTTCCCACCAGCTCCCCTGGCCCTATTACACAAACTCAGCTGGCTTGGAGAACTGGGATCAGCGTCTGAATGGCTGGGTGCTGATCAGGACTGACTATGTTCTCTGACCCTTCTGAGATTCACCCACCACAATGCAATGTGCCTGCTCTGGAATACCCCACAGTCCAGGAAAAGTGGGAGTCGTGCTGTTTGTCTGCAGAAAGCAACTGTGATCATTCTTCTATTACCCCCTTAAAACATGAAGCCAACCCCTTTCCCTGCCGCTAGCTGGTATTTCCTCCTGCTCAGAACAGAGGCCGTTGTATGAAATGAGACCTCCATCAAGCCAAGCAGATGAGTCAATAAGCTGCAGCACAACCTGCCTTCAACTCTCCCATCTGTGAGAGTGATTTGGCTTTCTACATGGGATGATACCTTCTGATATTCACAGCTGCTCTAAGCCATGTCCACCCTGCCCAGGGGAGCCTGCAGGCTTTCCTGACTCCACTGGAGGCAAAGGAGCCTGCCTATCTGAACTCCTGGTCTCTGTCTGCTCTTCTGCCAGCTATCCCCACTACATGCTGTCTGCATGGGCCCACTCCCAGCCCAGTCCCCAATACAGCACAGCCTCGTTGCTGGGGGTCAGAATATTCCTCTATCCTTGAAGGCAGAGTGATAAATGCTTAACAGGGCACCCCCTTGTACAGATTAACTAAGCAACTTCATTTAAACAGGGGAACCTCATTCTCCCATGGCACTGGACAAACCGTTCATGGCTCTTTATGGGACACTCAATCCCCACACCTCTATGCTGAGCAAACGACACAGGAGGTCTTTACCCACCAGCTCCTTTATCTGGCAGAGACTGTGAGATCACAAGAGGTCCAGGAGAGGCTGGGATGATCTCCTAGCTCCATCTTCCCACCCTCTGCTGTACAGAGCAGTCCCCTTCCACCTCACCAAGCAGCTGAATGTGCCTTGAGGCCAGCAAAGGGTAGCAAGTGGCAAGCTTTGGGAGTGGCACTGCAAAGAGACATTCACTTGCCCCTCCCTCAGGAAACACATGCTGCCAGTCTCAGGAGGGCAATCACCTATGACAGAAGGGGCACTTAGGCCTCCTCCTTTGGCCTCCCCCAATGCCATCACCTGCCTATCCTACTGTGCTCTCTTTAGAAACACACATGCTCCCAGCTCAGCCTGTCCTGCAGCCGTTGGCTGTCCATTCCACAGGAAGGCCTTACAGAAATCTCTCCTGACCTCTCCTGCTGTCTGGTTCTCTCCTAGTTTTAGATCAGGCCACTGGGTTTGGGGACTTGTGTCACCCCAATGCATCCACCTTCCCGCTAACCCTCAGGATCTCACATGTCTCCCTTTGCACCACTCCTTGCACTACAAGCCTCCTCCTGTCAGCCTTCCCCAGGTCCTCGCTGCCTTCTTCCTTTGGCTCAGTGGAGCAGAGTGGACTCTCAAAGAGGAAGACACTGGCCCAGGCACTAGGGTGCCTAGATGCTACGGTAAGCGGAGCTCCATTAGCATCTAAGACAGAGCACGTGAGACACAGCATAGCAGGAGGGGGTGAGAAAAATACCCTGTAATGGTGACTTACAGTGTGGACTCTCCTTGGCTCCGGCCTGCAGCAGCATCCTGGCAATGGGGGCATTGTTGGTCATGATGGCGATATCCAGCGGCAGCAGCCCCTCGCTGTTTGGGGTGTTAAGGTCCAGCTCCTCTGGGCTGTACTGTTTTAGCAGCTCCTGCACTCTGTCCAGATCCTGCAGCTCAACAGCTTCAAAGAGAGCCGCATTGCTCTGAAACTGCAATGACACAAGAAATGGGGCCCACTGAGCCCGGGGTGCTGGGCATTGCAGCCTCACCCCGCTTTCCTCACTGAGATTTGGCCAGGCTCTATTCCAAGTCATTACACGGGGTTCTCAGTGTATTTAGCGCCAGGTGGATGGAGTGCCGAGCCTCACGCCTATCCACAAAACAGGCTCTGAAAGGGCAGTAGGTATGGAATGGGGTCTATTGCCAGTCTCTACCAGAGGGGCTGATCCTTGACTCACAACACCCTTAGGCAAAGGGGCTCGTTATCCACAGCTGTTCCATGCCTAATACAGTGTACAGAATGCCAGTGGATTTGTCAGGCACCTAGGCCTGTACTGATTGGTTTGTATTACTGTAGCCTTGAGGAGCCCCAGCCATGGACTGGGACCCTACTGCGCTAGGCGCTGTACAAACAGAACCAAACGACAGTCCCTGCCCCAAGGAGCTGACAATACTAATCCTTTGTTTTAAGAAAGTGCAAATGACCCTATCCTGAGGAACCATTCCGAACTGGATTCACCTGCTCCAGGAGGGACAGAATTTACTGTGGCTCACTCTGCTCTCCCCTCACCCCCCAGACATCCAGCCAACTCTGTTGCTGGGGTGTGTGCACGAAGGATGGGGTATAGGCCACACCATGGGGTACACCCAGCGTTACCACAGGGTTGCGTTTTGGTATGAACACCCGCAAGCCCAGAGCACTCACAAGATAGGTCTTGCGTAGCTTCTCCTTCTCACTCCTCCCTGGCAAGCTGCCCTCATCGAATGAAGTGTAGTTAACACGGAACTTCCCTGAGAGGTTGCGGTAAAGCCTCTTGGCGGCATTCGGGGAGGAGGGTCCTGGTGGCTTCCTGGCCTGGGCCAGCTGAATGTCCCGCATCTGCTGTGTCATCTTAGGCAAGGAAGACCTGGAAAATGGAGGAACAAGAGAGAGCGAGATAATGATGCACAATGTAGGAGCAGCAGCTGGCAGAAATCTGGCCTGTAAACACTACCAGGAATGTCGGTGGGTCTATGTTGGTCTCATCATCACAGCTTCTGGGAGCCTCACCTGCACCCATGAACCTATATAACACCATGGGGAAGTATTGGCCTTGTAGTGGGGTGGTTAAAACAGCCCTGGGAGAGGGTTGTGGCAGGGGAAAGGCTGGCCTGATTGGGAAAACAGCCACAGCTGCAGCCAGTGCAATCAGGGCCCAGCTGGCCCTTATAAGAGGGTGGTGGGCCAGAAGGACAGAGAGACTCTCTCTCCAGTCTCTTAGAGCGAGAGAAGGACCTGGCTGCCTGGGAAGCTGAGGAGGGTACCTAGGGAGGAGCAGTGCTGGGGAAGGGCAGAAGGAGCTGGGGAGCTCCAGCCTAGCAAGGCCCCAGGCTGCAGACCAAGTTACAGGCCCACAAAAGGGTACTAGGGCTGCAGAGGGACAGCCCAGAGATAGGCAAAGGCAGCAGGTGCTAACCCCCTCGTTGATAATGAGAGGTTTACAGACTGCAGTCTGCCCCAGTGAGCAGGGGCTAGATGGTGACTGGCAGTAGCCGCTGAGGCAAGGTGGGGATAGAGGGTTGGGGGTTCCCCAGGGTAGGGAGGCCCAAATTGCAGGGGGAAGCGCTAATTCCCAGGAAGACCAGCAGGAGGCGCCGTGCTGGTGAGTCGTCGCCCAGCCACAGGCCTCCTCCCACAAACATGGGATGCAGACAGATTACTCAGGGTCACATAGTAAGGTTGTGGCAGAGCCTAGAATTGGATCTAGATCTCTTGGGTCCTCGTCCAGCACCTGGATCACAAGCCCATCCTTCAGTATTAGGGTGGGATTTTCAAAAGCACTCAGTGTTGGTCTAAATCTGCTCTGTCTTCAAAGAGAGAAGAAGTTAGCCCAGTGCTGTGCACTTCTAAAAACCTATCCACTGAGAATCCATCTATTTACAGTAATTTATTTACCTAACTAGACCTTTTCTGTCAAATATGGTCAAGTTTGAGAACACACAGCCTGATTTCCCTTCTATTTACACTAGTGTAGCTCCATTGACTTAATCGGAGTCACTCTTGATTTACACCCCTGAGGAAGAGGAGAATCAGGCCCAAGATAGACAAATGAGTTATAGTGAGCTAAGTTTTAGTATACCCTAATTAATTTCTGCTTTTAAAATTAATTTGTATTGCATCACTTGGTTTTTGAAAATGAAACAATAAAGGATCTCAAATTAAAATCACCACATCCAAAAAGACACATTTTTTCCTGACTAGTTGTTTCCACTCACATGGAAGAATTTAAACAGAACAGAAGTCCACCAATTTCATTTCAATTGGAAGTCCATGACATTTGCAAAGGTTTTAACCAATAATTTGAGGAGGGGTGGGAATAAATGCTCCAAGATTCCATGCAAATAAGCATCCAGAAGTTTGGATTCCTATTAAAACATCTAGAATGCTAAACTGGACTAACAAATAGGGTGAGATTTTGTGCAAGATTTCCACAACTTTCCTGTATGGTCAGAACCCAGAGAGGCTGAGAAAAGTGAAGATTAAAAGATTTTTTTAAAAAAGAAAAAGTTATATAAAAGTATAGGAAGTCCATCCCTCCCTTTAACTCCAAGGTGCTGCAATGTCTAATGTCTAATCTTCTGCTGGTGAGCATGGTTCCTCTAACTGCAGTAGAAGTTAGTACTAGAAATGCAACAGAAGCTGAACCGGTTGAAGTCTAGAAGGGTCTGTCTCCAATGCATCAGGGAGGGAGCCTCCCGACCCGGATAGACAGACATGTATTAGCTCGGCTCGAGTTAGTGCACTACAAACAGCAAAATGGATGTTGTGGCCTGGGCACTGGCTCGGGCTAATCATCTGAACACAGACCCGGAGAGAGGGCAGACACAAGCGCATGTACTTAGATGCAAGCACATGGGCAAATACACTGGAATATTTTCACTGGAGCAATCTGACAGCTGAAAATTGAGAATGCACATGCATGCAGTTGCATGTGCAAAATATGGGATTTACTGAAAAGCCCAGCAAAAGGGGTTTGTGCTCAGTTACCCCTTCATCTCTCATTCAATCAAGATGAAAGCTTTTATACAATAAAACTTAAGGGACTGCAAAGATCCCAAATCATTCAAGGAAAACTCCAGTGACCTTAGACTTTGTAGCTAGGTAAGTAGCAAGGACCCAACTGTGCCACTTTCACTCAACCTGAGAGAGCCTTTGTCTGTAAAGTCCTACAGAAATCATCAGTGAAACTGCTTGTAGAATAGAGTGTTTTTCTCAATAGTGTTTGGAAATACCTGCCATTATTCCAGCCTCTCACTGGGAGCTAACACTTCTTAGGAGACTTCTAAGGCCATGTCTACACTAGGAGTGCTCTGCCAGTATAAGAGTACTGGTATACTACACTGGCAAAGTGCTCCTAGTGTGAACGCTGCTATACTGGCAAAGCTGCACTTAGTTCTATATAATAAAACTGTCCCCAATAAGCAAAACAACCTATAATGCTAAAAGCACAACTTTGCTAATATAGCTGCATCTACACAAGGGACTTCTGCCAGCACAGTCAGTGATCAGAACCCTTTGCACAAGGACTGATGTAGCTATGCCAGCAGAAATCTGTAGTATAAATGCAGCCTAAGCAAGGGCCAACTTTGATGATATAGAAGGGGAGGGAAAGAATTTGTTTTGCTGTTAGAAAACACAGACCGGGACATTTAAAAGTCATTGTGAACTAGGCTCTTTATTGCACTTAAGAGTTGATTTAATACCCTGGGAAATTAACTGAGCATCTTTAAAACAACTGTTACCTTCCAAACAACTCTGAAGCACTCAGGTTTCCAATATTTTCAAATGGCCAAGCTGAGTTAGGCAGCCTTTTTCTGCATCAGACATTCAAGGGAAGCCAGTGTGGGTTGACTGAGTACTCCAGGGCCATGTCCCAAACTAGTTAGGATGAACTGTTCCTTTTTATGATGGAGACATCTCAAAAGGATTTTTCTTACTCTTCTCTGCAATCAGAGCTAGTGATCAGAATGTCTTTTTGTACCCCACAGCTTGTCCGATATGGGCATGCTTAGCAATTATAAACAGAGTTACATATGCAGGCAATTTGCTCTGAGAATCAGCTTCTCCTTTGCTTACCTGGCAAGTCCTGAGCTCTGGATTTTGTGTTCCAGTATTACCAACCCCAAGCCATCAAAAAAAATGATGAGTCAGGCCACAAAATCAGGAGATTGGCTTAAAATCAAGGGATTACTAAGAAAAAAATAAATTGTGAAGAATTTTTTTTTTGCCTTCTGTTTATTGAGCCTTTTGGATTCACATTTGCAAGCTTTTCTCTCCAACCAAAGGGTTAGAAACTTACTTTGATTTAAACGAAAGCCAAGGTTTTCACATAACATCATGACTCCAGGAGCTGGGGCTTTAAGAAAACACCCAAATATTGCAAGACTCACAATAAAATCGCAAGCGCTGGAAATAATGAGTGTTCCCTTGTAACTCCTGAAAACGCATCTTCTTAAAGTGATGGACATATAGGTGGAAGTTTCATCAGTGACATGCGGGTGAAACAAGGACAACTGAATTCTGGACTTGGCAGCTAAGTAAGTGATTTCTTTAAATAAAAAAAAAAACGATAAGAGAGGGAAGATGGTCTTTTGATTAACACACAGGACTGTGAATTAGGAGTGCTGGATCAGTTCCCTGCTCTGTGTGACTGTGAGCAAGTCACTTCATTGTTCTGCACCTCAGTTCCCCACCTGTGAAATGGGGATAATAATACTTCTTTAGTCCCACTCTTGTACTGTCTTGCCCATTTAGATTGTAAGCTCTTCAGGGTAGGGGCCATCTCTGGGTGTGTGGGGAGGAGGAGGGGGGCGGGTTCTTGGTTCTGCTCGCAGGCTAAGGGGCTCTGTATGGAAGCATGTGATCACAGTCCATTTGCTCTGCTGAAAGCCAGCCTAGAGTAAAGTGGTTGGGAGTAAAGTGTTTTTAGGGAGCAGCCTGTTTTGTCTCTCTGTTTTGGGGTTTATGTATGTTATTGTTATAAATTCTAAGAAATAAAGTAGTGTTACATTGTAACCTTCCAGCAAGAGTATTTATATTTCTATCTAATTTCTTTATGTGTATGTCAGGAAGACATGGACAGACACCAATTTTTACTTATACAGAGACAAAAATAGTAATTACTTTAAGATTAATCATTGTTTGTCTTTCTTAGCCTCCTTTAATCCTTCACAAACTGCTACATTATAACTTGTTATTCACCTCTAAAAGTCATTACCTAGGTGCCTCGTTAGCAGAGTAAAAATGTCTTTCCTCCCCTCTAACACATGATCAACATGTATAAAATGGCTGGGATTTACAGATCTTTTTAATCTTGGACTATGGGATATCATTGGAATTTGGGTATTTCTCTCTTTCTGGACCAGATTCTGTATCCTTACTCACGTTTTATGTCAGCAAAGCCCGTCTTTGATTTCAATGCACGTTTTCCCTTAGTAGATACTTTAGGACTGGGTCCTTCACAAGTAAGTCATCTGTTATGTGAATAAGTGTTTTTATTAGTGGATCAGCCACAGAGAAAGGGTCTGATCCTACTTAGTTTGCAATCAATAGCCAAACTCCTATTGATTTCACTTAAAGCAGGATTGAGACAGTGGTATATTTGGTTTCTCTACATTGCACTGGAATGGGTTACCTAGGGAGGTGGTGGAATCCCCTTCCTTAGAGGTTTTTAAGGTCATGCTTGACAAAGCCCTGGCTGGGATGATTTAGTTGGGGATGGTCCTGCTTTGAGAAGGGGGTTGGACTAGATGACCTCCCGAGGTCCCTTCCAGCCCTGATATTCTATGATTCTATGACAGAATGTATTTCATTGTTGGCCTCATACTCTGGTATACGAACTGAGAAATGTTGATGCTGAATTTTAACAATTTTTCCATGCAGGTCACTTTATTAAGAATCAAATAGGGGTGAATGTTATAAAGGGTGTGAAATGTCTAGCAGGCTATGTCAAGATAATACTCTGAGGATGCATATATATTATAGTGGTTTGGATTTGTATGCTGTGCTTAGCTGAAGGATTGGGTTTGTGTACTATATTGCTGTTGGTTGGGGTGATAGAGGGAAGGGGAAAGGGTTTTTTTGTGGGGGGAGAGAAAGAGTTGTTAACTTTGTAAAAATGTAATACAAAGACAACCAAAAATGAAAGAACAAATAATTTTCCTTTGCAAGCGGTCTCTTTTCCAGACAGAATCCATGCGCTATGTAGAGTTCACACTCCCTTCCTTTAGTAGGATCATAGAACATAGGTTAGAAGGAATCTTTACTCTCACAAGACTCTTGTCCAGCTGAAACAATGGAGGGGGGCCGGCTCGTTTAGATGTGCATCTTGGGTGCTTATCTGAGTCAAATCTCTGAACAATTGAGATTCACCTATCCCTATGTGATGAACCGCACCCAACTTCTACCGGACAAACCACACAGTACAAAGGGGATTCTCCGCTCCTCCTGACTACTCCCAGGGCATTGTGTGTGTAACCCACACACCTCCTGCGTGTGGTGTTCTGTCCCATCTAGTGGCACTGAGACCACTTAGAGAGAGAGATTAATGAGTCTGCTCTACAGCCTTAGCTAAGGGCCATATGGCTTTTAGCTCATGCAGTAGAGGCTCATGCACTAAGCTCTAGAGATCCCAGGTTTGATTCCGCCCGCCCACCACAAGGGTCTGTTTGTATTACATGTGCATCACTGTTTATTGCTGCTTGATCACCTAAAAAGACGCCTATCCAAAAGTACCACCCAGGAGAACCAGAACAGCAATAGCTTGCCTCTCCCTAAACACAGCGTCATATTGGTAATATCAACCCTTTCCATCTCAGAGGCCCCGAAGGGGCTTGGCCTCACAGAGGCCCCCAAGACTCTCACATCTCATCTGGATTATCCCACCACATGCCCTCTGGGATTTGTGCAGAAAATTTTAGCTGTTTCTGATTAAGGGGAAGGGATGTGTATTCCACTTCCTGGAGAACAACCTGTCATTGCTGCACAGAGGGCGCTCTAATGGGAGTGGCTCCGGCCCGCTGACTGCTATTGTGGCCGGGTTGCATGGGGAAAGGATGGAAGGAACACATGTGGCTGAAGTGGGACTTCACTTGGGCCATGCCTCGGTCTCTACATTGGAGTGGATTTCACCTATGACCACTATATCAAACAAGCTGGTCCCAAGCAGTGGGCTAGACCTGGGGAAGTGGCAGAGTGTTTTTATTGTATTTTAGGAAAAATAACTAATGGACCCCTGAAAAAATCTGAAGCACACTTCCCCTCAGACAGCAACTTTCCCCTCTAATTCTCATACGCATCATCCGCTAGTTGCAGCATGAGACATTAACCTTGCTTGTGTCTCTTAACCCGGTGAGTGCCAATAGCCTCCTGCTCCAGGGAAAGAGAAATCAGGGCCCAGTTCTATTCCTACTGAAGTAAATGGTAAAATTCCCACTGAAGTGGAAGCTGGATCGGGCCCTTTGCTCAATAGATCCCTGCAACTTTTCTATTTAATTCTGAAGTGTCCATCACTGCAGAGGCCACACTCTGTTAAGGAAAGGTGTGTTGGAGCAAAAGTTACATTTCTTTTGCTGCTGGTTGTGCAGGGTCCAAAGAATGAATGTTGTACAAGATCCAATAAGGAAATGGCACGGAGTCCACAGGGATGTTATAGCAGGTACACTTGAAATTGCTGCTAACATATGCTAGAAATTTCACTGTTATTTTCCTTAATTTTATTTGCCTTTAAAGAGACGGAAATAATTTGCAGTTAGGGAGTGGAAGGATGAATCTATATAAGTTAACTGCCCCAGAACTAAAAAGGGGTCCTATGCGATACCTATGGGCCATCTGGACTTGGTGAAGAGGTCTTGATTTAGACAGAACTACGCCTTGCTGTGGAGCAGTTATGTGAAAACAGCACACAAGTGTCACGCCCTTAGGGCATGATCAGCCAATAAGAGTTCTTCTTGATGATGTAGCCTGCTCCTACTGGGGAGAATTAGTTAGGAGGGGTTTCTGTGGAGTCAGACAACTGCACTCCTTGCTCTTGCAGTTTCAATGAAGCTCAGTTAAATTTATCTTATGCTGAACACAATCAGTTCTTGCTTTTAATTACTTGCCTCCAGATTTGTAACTACAGTTGCTCCAAGCACAACAGAAAGAATACAACCACAAGCTGGGACTTTGGACCACTGGCAGCTCTGTGTGTGTGTATGTGTGTGTGCATGTCTATGTATGTGCGCATGTGTGTGTGCACGCATGGCAGCATGGAATGGCAGTGATGTAACACATATGTTCATGCCCAAATCAGTTACTGATGGGTCACATCAGCCTATACCCATGGAAAGGCTGAGGTCCTTTTAAATGAAGCATGAGGGACGGCCAGACAGTTAACCAGTGTAATTTTTTTAATTACAGGCCTCAGAACAGACGTGCAAAAGATCTTTTAACTTCATCTCTCTCTTTCTCTGTAACAAAGTTTCCCTCAAACACAAGCAAATCCACTGGGTACTTTACAACGATGTGGTTTCTATATATTCCATGTTTATGTTTCCAATGCTCTGTGAACTTGGCCTAGTAAATAGCGTTAATAATTGTTGTAATTATAGGATTTTTAACTGTATTTAATTTAAGGAAGTATCCTCTTAGACTCTTCGGCAGAGTTATTCCATTTCAGACAGGGCTGTTTTACCCTGTTAGCAGGGCAGACAGGTTGAGAGCACAATGGAATGAACCAGTTTCATTCCAAGTCAGGCTACAAACATAGAGAGATGTAATATGGAAGGGACCTAGCATTGTGGCATCTGGGAGAGCCGTCTAGGTTCCAAGAAAGAAGATAGAGACCTGGCAACCTAAAGATAGACCTTGGGCCTTATTATCAGAGAAGCCAAGCAGTCATAACTCCAGCTGACATCAATAGGAGCTGCAGGTGCTCAACACCCTTGAAAATCAAGCCTTATATGGGTAATGACTTGACTCTGCCCATATATATGACTACTTATGTCCAGATGTCGCTTGGTGGCTAGTCCAAGCTGCATCCCAGTTCTTCTGCCAGCAGGGTCTGAATGTGAATGGGTTGGTGTGAAAGAGTCTCTGCAGGGGCTGAAAATAAAGACTAAAGCAGTTCAATGAACTTGTTTAGCCCTCCCATGTCCTCCACCCCCACCCCTTTTAGACACTGGGCTTGGAAATGATTAGCTCATCCCTCCGCCTGTTGGTGCTGGCAAGAATGGGCAGATTCCAGAACAGAGTGGCAGACATGAGCTCAACGCTGTCCCTTCTGTCTGCAGAACCAGTGTGGGTAGCTCGTTACTTAGAGAAGCTGCTCCCTGCTGTCTACAGCCTTACGCAGCACGAAAAATGTTGTGAGGCTTTGTGGAGAGTGAGGGAGAGCGAGAGAGCAGGGCATTAACCCTTTGGAAGGTAGAAAAAAGACTCTGGGAGGAAAGGATTTGGATAGAGAACTCTCCAATGGGACAGTCAGATAAGTTTTTAGGTCAATGCCATGGAGAATGTGCTGTCAAAATTTCCAGAAGTGGTAGCCACCAAATCTATCCATGTTACCCACAATTAACCTGCAACTTCCTTTGCTGATGAGAACAGTATTCATGAATGGTCCATCTCATCTGGAAGAAATATCAGCTCTACAGGTTGGACTCTCTCTCTCTCTGCAGAGTTTAGGGGGATTATGACAAAAAATCAAGGCCTGATTCATGACAGCACAAAAGCATATCCTATCCTATCTCTAGAACTGGAACGGACCTCGAAAGGTCATCAAGTCCAGCCCCCTGCCTTCACTAGCAGGACCAAGTACTGATTTTGCCCCAGATCCCTAAGTGGCCCCTTCAAGGATTGAACTCACAACCCTGGGTTTAGCAGGCCAATGCTCAGTTCAGGCATGTGCTTATGTTCCATTGATACCAATGGGACATAAGCACCCGCTTTTAGTGCTGCCATGACGAGGGACACTTTTTTGAATGTGGGCCTAACAGAGAAGGTCACTAAATAAAGGAATAGACAAGTGGCAGGAACCTCAAATCCATAAGATGTCAGGGGAAATATCCCTACCCACACAATACACTGAACTATCAGCATTCAGTGAGCGAGCAGTCAGATGTCGTCCAAATTTTCATGCCCCGCTGTGCAATGCTGCTCCTGCAGAAGAAATAGGAAGTGTGAATCCAAAGGGCCTTTTCTCTTTTGATTTCTCTATGACCCATCTACACTGGCAAGTTTGTGCGCAGTAAAGCAGCTTTGAGTGCTGTAACTACCGAGCTGTACACCCTGCCAAGCCATTTAATGCGCAGAAACTGCGCAGATGCAGCGTTCTAAAAAAAACACCCTGACGAGAGGCGTAGAGCTTTCTGCGCTGGGGCTACAGCACTGCAGTGCCAGTGTAGACACCGTGGCTATTACAGTGCTGAGATTGGCCTATGGGAGGTGTCCCACAATGCTTGTTCTCACCTCTCTGGCCATCGGTTTTAACTCTACTGCCCTGCCCTCAGGTGACCAACCGTCAGCCCCAACCCATACATTCCTTTGCAAATTTGAAAGTCCCTTTCTGTTTGCTTGGCGATGTGTGCAGTGGTCTCAGCACATCTTTCCAGGTGGCCATGCCTGCTCCACATACCAGGCGATCCCCCGCTTGGAGCAATGCCGAGCTGCTGGACCTCATCGACATCTGGAGAGAGGAGGCTGTGCAGTCCGAGCTGCGCTCCAGCCATAGGAATTATGGTACCTACGGACAGATTTCTAGATGCATGATAGAGAGGGGCCATGGCTGGGACACATTGCAGTGCAGGGTCAAAGTGAAGGAGCTGCGGAACACCTACCACAAGGCTCAGGAGGCAAACTGCCACTCCAGTGCTGCGCCCGCGAGCTGCCGGTTCTACAAAGAGCTGGACGTGATACTCAGTGGCGAACCCACCTCCACTGCAAAGACTCTTGTGGATACTTTGTTGGCTTGTGTGCCAGCCCCACGCTGTGCCCCTCTTTGGCTGGTCTTTGGCTCCAGGTGCTGAGCCGCTGCGGTCCAACCCTGAGTGAAGCTTTCACCCTTCCCTTCACAAACATTATGGAACGTACAGCACACGGCTATAAGCATAGGAATATTGTTATCGGCCATGTCCAGCTTCCCATACAGGCATCATCAGCGGGCTTTTAAATGGCCAAATGCACACTCCATAGTCATTTTGCACTTTCTCAGCCTGTTGTTGAACCGCTCCTTGCTGCTGTCAAGTTGCCCCATGTATGGCTTCATGAGCCACAGCATTAAGGGGTAGGCAGGATCTCCCAGGATCACAATGGGCATTTCGACTTCCCCTACAGTGATCTTCTGGTCAGGGAAGAAAGTCCCTGCTTGCAGCTTCCTCAACAGACCAGTGTTCTGAAAGATGTGTGTGTCATGCACCTTTCTGGACCAGCCTGCGTTAATGTCTGTGAAATGCCCACCGTGATCCACAAGCGCCTGGAGAACCATTGAGAAATACCCCTTTCGATTAATGTACTCGGTGGCTAGGTGGTCTGGTGCCAGAATTGGAATGTGCGTGCCATTGGTCACCCCTCTGCAGTTAGGGAAGCCCATTTGTGCAAAGCCACCCACAATATCACACACGTTGCCCAGAGTCACGGTCTTTCAGAGCAGGATGCGATTAATGGCCCTGCACACTTCCATCAGCGCAACTCCAACGGTCAACTTTCCCACTCTGAACTGATTAGCGACTGATCGGTAGCAGTCTGGAGTAGCCAGCTTCCACAGCGCAATCGCCATGCACTTATCCAACGGCAGAGCAGCTCTCATTCTCATGTTCTTGCACCGCAGGGCTGGGGCGAGCTCATCACACAGTCCCATGAATGTGGCTTTCCTCATGAGAAAGTTCTGCAGCCACTGCTCGTCATCCCAGACATGCATCATGATATGATCCCACCACTCAGTGCTTGTTTCCCGAACCCAAAAGCGGCATTCCACTGTGGTCAGCACCTCCATGAATGCCACAAGCAATCTCGTGGCGAGATCAATGTCACACTCCTCTTGCCTTTGTAGTTTAAGGAATAACTTCACTGCCACTCGTGACGTGTTGGTCAGTGCGAGGTCAACAGCTCTGGGATCCATTCCTGCAGCCCAAAAGAGGCAGGGCAGAGTGCGTAGTACACAAACCGTTGAAAGATGGCACCAAATGCGGACAGAAGCACAGCGATTGTTGGGATGGGAAGCAATGCATCAAGGGGCACTGGGACAGGACCCAGGATGCCCAGCGACCCCTTCTGCCTTCCCACAAGTCTTAGTGGCAAAAGAGGAAGAGGTGCTCTGTGGGATAGCTGCCCAGAGTGCACTGCTCCGAGGGCTGGTCTACACTAGGGGTGGGGGGGGTCGAACCAAGATACGCAACTTCAGCTACGCGAATAGTGTAGCTGAAGTCGAAGTATCTTGGATCGAATTACCTGGGATCCAGATGGCGTGGGATCGATGTCCGCGGCTCCCCCGTTGACTGCGCTACTGCCACTCGCTCTGGTGAAGTTCTGGAGTCGATGGTGAGCGCGTTCGGGGATCGATATATCGCGTCTTAACGAGACGTGATATATCGATCCCGGATAAATCGATTGCTACCTGCCGATACGGCAGGTAGTGAAGACGTACCCCGAATAGCGCCGCAAGTGTGAACACGCTATTGTGCATACAGCTAGGGGTTTTACAGCGACATGTGATGTCACCTGATAATGAAATCCATCTGGTATTTTTCCATTTAGAAGGAGGGGCGGGAACCCAGAGAGACAAAAGATTCCCACCTTGTGCCAAAGCTATAACGGGGTGGAGCAGGACAAAAGGAGGCCCCTGCTTACCACCTGAGATGTCTGCTGGAACTAACAAGGACTGTACCAGGGGAAAGGATTGGGCCCAGACTAGGAAGGAGTCTAGTCTGTGAAAGAAGCTTATTGGAACATCTCTGAGGGTAAGATTTTACCTGTAAACAGTTTCTTAATGTAGTAGGCTTAGACGTGTGTGTTTTTGCTTTATTTTGCTTGGTGACTTATTTTGTTCTGTCTGTTATTACTTGAAGTCACTTAAATCCTACTTTTTATACGTAATAAAATCACTTTTGTTTATTAATTAACCCAGAGTAAAAAACGGTTACTCACCTTTGAACTGTTGTTCTTCGAGATGTGTTGCTCATATCCATTCCAATTAGGGCGTGCGCGCGCTGCGTGCACGATCGTCGGAGAATTTTCTACCGTAGCAACACCCGGTGGGTCGGCTGTGGAGCCTCCTGGAGTGGCGCCTTCATGGCGCTGGATATATACCC
Source organism: Malaclemys terrapin pileata (assembly GCF_027887155.1). Lineage (NCBI taxonomy): Eukaryota > Metazoa > Chordata > Testudines > Emydidae > Malaclemys > Malaclemys terrapin. The sequence continues at coordinate 50,235,573 of NC_071514.1, forward strand.
CAGCCGACCCAGCGCCCCCTCAGTTCCTTCTTGCCGGCTACTCTGACAGTGGGGAAGGGGGGCGGGTTTGGAACGGATATGAGCAACACATCTCGAAGAACAACAGTTACAAAGGTGAGTAACCATTTTTTCTTCTTCGAGTGCTTGCTCATATCGATTCCAATTAGGTGACTACCAAGCCTTACCTAGGCGATGGGGTCGGAGTGAGACATTGCCGTGTGCAAAACCGCTGACCCGAATGCAGCATCGTATCTGGACTGCTGTACAAGCACATAGTGAGCGGCGAAGGTGTGGACCGATGACCAAACCGCCGTTCTACAAATGTCCTGGATCGGAACCTGAGCCAGGAAGGCAGTTGAGGAGGCTTGGGCCCCCGTGGAGTGGGCGGTGAGGTGTGGCGTTGGGGCATCGGCCAGGTCGTAGCAAGCACGAATGCAGGACGTGATCCAAGAGGAGAGACGTTGCGAGGAGACCGGTATGCCTTTCATCCGGTCGGCCACTGCAACGAAGAGTTGCGTCGTCTTCCTAAACGGCTTCGTACGCTCAATATAGAAAGCAAAGGCCCTGCGTACGTCCAAGGAGTGCATATGCTGGTCTTGGCGCGTGGCGTGCGGCTTAGGATGGAAGACTAGGAGAAATATATCCTGGTTCACATGAAAAGCTGATACCACCTTGGGAAGAAAGGCAGGGTGGGGGCGAAGCTGCACCTTGTCTTTATGGAAGACTGTGTATGGAGGCTCAGACGTGAGTGCCCTAATTTCAGAAACACGCCTTGCTGAAGTGATGGCTACAAGGAAGGCTGTCTTCCAAGATAGGTAAAGGAGTGAGCAGGTAGCCAATGGCTCGAACGGGGGCCCTGTGAGCTTGGAGAGAACCAGGTTAAGATCCCACGCCGGAAGCGGTTGACGTTGCTGTGGGTATAGACAGTCTAAGTCCTTGAGGAATCTGACGACCATCGGATTAGAGAAGACCAAGGAAGCGTGTTCTCCTGGGTGGAACGCCGATATAGCGGCCAGGTGAACCTTGACCGAAGATATCGCCAAGCCCTGCTGTTTTAGGGATAGGAGATATTCAAGGATAAGTGGAATTGACACCTGCAAGGGGGGCGTGGCTCGCTGCTCACACCAACAGGAGAAACGCTTCCACTTGGCTAAGTAAGTGGTCCGTGTAGAGGGCTTCCTACTTCCCAGCAGAATCTGTTGCACGGGATGTGAGCATCGTAGCTCTCACCGATTCAGCCACGGAGCATCCACACCGTAAGGTGGAGTGATTGCAGGTCGGGGTCCTGAGAGATCAAGTCTGAGCACAAGGGAAGCGTGATCGGAGTTTGTACCGATAGCTCCAGAAGCGTGGTGTACCAGTGCTGTCTTGGCCAAGCTGGAGCGACTAGAATCATACGCGCCTTGTCTCTGCGTAGCTTGAGCAGTACCCTGTGGACCAGTGGGAATGGAGGGAAAGCATAGAACAGCTGGTCTCTCCACGATAGGAGGAAAGCGTCCGACAGAGCCCAGAGATCGCCCTTGGCGGGAGCAGAACACATGGCACTTCCTGTTGGCTCGTGAGGCGAACAGGTCGACCTGGGGAAATCCCAACCTCTGGAAGATGGAATGGATGATATCCGGGCGAATCGACCACTCGTGTGTCTGGAAGGATCTGCTGAGACGGTCTGCTAGAGTGTTCTGGACTCCAGGGAGGAACGATGCCATGAGATGTATCGAGTGGGCAATGCAGAACTCCCACAGGAGAATGGCCTCTTGGCATAGGAGAGACGACCGGGCTCCTCCTTGCTTGTTGATGTAGAACATGGCCGTGGTGTTGTCTGTGAGGACTGACACGCAACGGCCATGTAGGAGACCGAGAAATGCCTGACAGGCTAGGCGCACCGCCATCAGCTCTCGAACATTGATGTGCAGAGCCATTTGGGATGTGGTCCACAGGCCCTGGGTATGGTGCTCCCCGAGGTGAGCACCCCAACCTAGAGATGAAGCGTCTGTGACCAGGTGCAGGGAGGGTTGCGGGGCGTGGAATGGCACTCCTGCGCAAACCGCTTTGTGATCCAGCCACCAGTTGAAAGAGGTCAAAACCGGGTTCGGAACCATGACCACCATGCTCAGGTTGTCCCGATAAGGACGGTACACCGATGATACCCAGGCCTGAAGTGGGCGAAGCCGAAGTCTGGCATGCCTGGTTACATAAGTGCAGGAGGCCATGTGTCCCAACAGGCCGAGACACGTCCTTATCGTGGTGATCGGGAAGACCTGGAGTCCGTGGATGTTTGTGATGGCGTGGAACCGAGCGTCTGGTAGAAGAGATCTGGCGAGTGTGGAGTCTAAGACTGCCCCGATAAACTCTATTCTCTGGGTTGGCTCCAGAGTGGACTTTTCTTCCTTGAGCAGAATGCCTAACTTGTGGAATGTTCGTAGTATTATCTGAACGTGAACATGAACCTGCTCTCTGGTGCGGCCGCGCACCAGCCAGTCATCTACATACGGGAACACCTGTATCCTTTGACGACGAAGGTATGCTGCCACGACAGCCATACATTTGGTGAAGACGCTTGGAGCTGCAGACAAGCTGAAGGGAAGGACGGCAAATTGGTAGTGCACCTTGTTTACTACAAACCGCAGGAAGTGCCTATGCGGGGGGTAGATTGCTATATGAAAATATGCGTCCTTCATCTCGAGGGCGGCGTACCAGTCCCCAAGATCCAGGGAAGGGATGATGGTCCCCAAGGAGACCATGCGAAACTTCAGCTTTACTATGAATTTGTTGAGTCCGCATAAATCTAAAATGGGTCGCAGACCCCCTTTTGCTTTGGGGATCAGGAAGTAGCGGGAGTAAAACCCCCTGCCCCTTAGATACGATGGAACCTCCTTTATGGCCCCCATAGAGAGGAGCCCAAAAACCTCCTGGATAAGGAGATGCTCGTGAGAAGGGTCCCTGAAGAGGGACGGGGGGGGGGGACGAAGAAAACTGGAGAGCGTATCCCCTTTCCACCTAACCCAACGGTCCGAGGTTATAAGGGACCAAGCACGGTGGAAACGGGAGAGGCGATCCTGAAATAAAGGAAATGGATCCTGGGTAGTGGCTAGTACGCCGTCCTCGAACGCACCTTCAAAAATTTTGCCTAGGGCCTGAAGGTGGTCTAGGAGGGCCTTGGTTCTGACCTGGTAGGGGGCCGGTCGACCTCCGTCTACCACCTCGTCCCCGCCTTCTGGGGAAGTCCTGTCTCAGACGAGGAGGAGGGTAGAACCTTTGTGGCTGAGGCCTAAAGGGCCTGCGCTGGGGTCCTGGGACATGCATCCCCAGGGAGCACATGATGGTTCTGGAGTCCTTGAGGCTCTGCAAACGAGAGTCCGTCTTGTCCGAGAACAATCCCTGTCCCTCGAAAGGCAGATCCTGCAGGGTCTGCTGCAGTTCTGGCAGTAACCCCAAAACCTGGAGCCAGGAGACGCGTTGCATGGCTATTCCAGATGCTAGTGTTCTGGCGGCCGAGTCCGCTGTGTCTAGGGAGGCCTGCAAGGAGGTCCTAGCCACCTTTTTACCTTCCTCCACTAAGGCCCTAAACTCTTCTCTCGAGTCCTGGGGAACCAACTCCTTGAATTTACCCATGGAGTTCCATGGGTTGTAACTGTAGCGGCTCAAGAGCGCCTGTTGGTTCGTGGCTCTGAGCTGCAGACCCCCCGCTAAGTAAACTTTACGTCCGAACAAATCAAAGCATTTGGCGTCCTTCGATTTGGGCGCTGCCGCCTGCTGACCATGGCGCTCTCTTGCGTTCACTGAGGACACTACTATTGAACACGGTGGAGGATGTGTATATAGGTACTCATGGTCCTTGGAGGGGACAAAGTACTTCCTCTCTACACCTCTGGCAGTGGGTGGGATGGAGGCAGGGGTTTGCCATATGGTATTGGCCTTAGCCTGAATCGTACGAATTAGCGGTAACGCCACCCGGGATGGGGCATCAGCCGACAGGATGCTCACCACCGGGTCCTGTACCTCCACTATCTCCTCTGCTTGCAGGTCCATATTGCGTGCCACCCTACGTAATAGGTCTTGGTGGGCACGGAGATCTACTGGGGGTGGGCCAGAAGCTGTTGTGCCCACCACCACCTCATCCAGGGAAGACGAGGAGGATGCCTCAGGGGGTAAGGGATCCAAATGAGGGTCCGTCTCTAAGGGTCCCTGATGTGAAGGATCCCCTGCCCCAGGATCTGGGGCCTGTGCTGGTGTCAGCACGGGAGCCTCCATGCCCCTTGGGGGAGGACGGGAGATGGTGGCCTCCGGAACTCTGGGCTCAGATTGTGCCGAGCGAGAGGCCGCTGGTGGAGCCCCTTGCACTTGGTGATATGCCCACGGGGTCCAGAAAGACCAATGCGCAGGGTCCTGTGTAGGGTCCTCTGCCCCCTCCTGCCAATGACCCAAGTCGTCTGCAGCCTGACTCTGGGCAGGGTACACCGATCGGGAAGCCCCGTCGGACGAGCGAGACGCCGATCTTGAGGGCCAGGGCGGTGCCGAGCGTGGTTGCATCGGCTCGGCCCGGTATGGTGCCGATCGGTACCGGTCCATAGGCGAGCGGTCTCTGCGCGGTGCCGTTGAGCGGTACCGGGATCGAGAGCGGTGCCGATGGCCATGCCGGTACCGAGATCCAGATCGGGATGACGAAGACCGCCTGTAGACTCGGTGCCAGGAGCAGCCTCTCGAATGGGAGCGACGCTCGTACCGGTGCCGAGAACTGCGTCTGGACTCCGATCGGTACTGATGCTCAGGACGGTGCCGAGACGTAGACTGGGGCCAGGAAGAAGATCTAGGCCGTGAGTACGACCGGTGCCGAGATGAAGATCGGCGCCGGGACTGCGAGCGGCGTCGGGACCTGCTCCGAGACCGGGAGTGGTGCCGCAAGTCCAGGCTCGTAGATGGTGGCCGTACCAGGGCAGGCTTGCCCCTGGATTGCACGGTCCGAAGGGCAGAAAGTGCCGCGGGCTGAGACGGCGCCGGCTCTGAGAGGGTGATGAGGTCTTTCGCTGTTGCGAAGGTCTCCGGAGTAGAAGGGAGACAGGGCTCCACCACAGAACGAGGTGGTGAGCCAGTCCGCACCGGACTCAACGGCCCTACCCCCTGTGCCGGAGTCAACGGTGTTGAGGATGTCTGCGCCCTCTGGCGCTCCAAAGGCGGACGTGGCTCTACCACCGGTGCCGGGGGAGCCGGTGCCTGTAGGACAGCGGCGTCCTGGGTCTTGCAGGGTCTTCTATGTCCCGGAGACAGGGAACGGCGCCGAGGCGCTTGTGGCGGACGCGGTGCCGAGGGAGGATGGTGCCGTGAGGCCTTATCCGCGTCTGCTCGCGGTGCAGTACCGGTGGGTGCCGCTGGGGCGCTGCGCACCGAGGCGCTCGGTGCCGGGACTTGGCGTGCCAAAGGAGGATCTGGGCTAAGTGCCGCCTCCATAAGGAGCTGCTTGAGTCTGAAGTCCCGCTCCTTTTTGGTCCTGGGTCTGAAAGCCTTACAGATTTTACACTTATCTGTCTGGTGAGAGTCCCCTAAACACTTCAGACAAGAGTCGTGAGGGTCTCCCGTTGGCATAGGCTTAGCACAGGTCGTGCACGGCTTAACGCCAGGAGCCTTGGGCATGAGCCCGGCTGTGCGCCGGGGGAAAAGGGGGGGAAAATAGCCCCCTTAACCCCCGCTAACTATTTACAACTATTTATACTAGTGAACAAACTATTAACAACAAATGACTAATCTAAAGAATATAACAACAACTATCTAGAATAACTAACGAGTAAAGCTAGGGAGAGTGGAGAACAGCTATGCCGCACTCCACAGTTCCAACGACCGTCATGGGTGGTAAGAAGGAACTGAGGGAGCGCTGGGTCGGCTGGGGTATATATCCAGCACCATGAAGGCGCCACTCCAGGGGGCTCCACAGCCAACCCACCGGGTGTTGCTAGGGTAGAAAATTCTCCGACGATCGTGCACGTGGCGCGCGCACACCCTAATTGGAATCGATATGAGCAAGCACTCGAAGAAGAATGATTAATACCTGGGGGAGCAAACAGCTGTGTATATCTCTCTATCAGTGTTATAGAGGGCGGACAATTTATGAGTTTACCCTGTATAAGCTTTATACAGAGTAAAACTGATTTATTTGGGGTTTGGATCCCATTGTGAGCTGGGTGTCTGGGTGCTGGAGATAGGTGACCTGATGAGCAGTTTTTAATTAAAGTCTGCAGCTTTGGGGGCATGGACCAGACCTGGGACTGTGCTGCAGCAGGCTAGCATGTGTGGCTCAACAAGGCACGGTTCTGGAAGTCCCAAGCTGGCAGGGAAAATGGGCTCAGAGGTAATTCCAGCACATCAGGTGACAGTCCCAACCCATCACAGGAAGCTTCTCTGCTCCATCCTCAACCCTCCCACCCTAAGGATGGAGCAGCCCTGGAGAGATCAGGCCCACCTAAGCCTCAGTCTCTCTGGATGCTCCTCTGCTTTTCCCCTGCAAAGCGATCTTGCATGAACACTGCAGCCATCTAGCGTGAGTTGTGCACATACCACAGACAAGACCAGGACTTGGGGGTAATCCCAAAGCCACCGGGAAGGCAGGGTATGCACACTAGATGTGCGCAGAGTAACAGACAGCAGAAACCCTACCCCACTATGCAACTTCTGGCTTCGTTTTTATCAAATGGTTCTCTCCGGCATAAGCAAACCACAAGAATAAAGGTTGAGACATTCAAACCAAAAAATTAATGCACAGTTTAGTGGTGTTTTATTGGACACCAATAAAAACCCCAGACAACCTTAAGAGCACCAGCCCAATAGGCTGAATAGCTTTGGGCTGGATTCCAATAACCTCACCTCACACTGAATAACACCTAACTCCATGAGTAGTCCCGCTGACATCAATGAGATCATTCATGCGCCTCCTCTGCAGCAGAGATCACTCCCTCCCTCCTTGCATTCGCCTCCGGCAGTCTGGAGCTCCTCCCCCACTGCTGCCCAGCGTGCCGGGACGGGATGAACGGCTCAGGCCGTTCCTGAGCAAGTTCACAGAGACATTAGGCGAAGGGTACAGGTAGGGGGTAGGGTTTTGGGGGGCAGTTGGGGGGGGTCTTAGGAGGGGCAGTTAGGGGACAAGGAGCAGGGAGGCTTAGGTAGCGGGTGGAGTCCTGGGGGGCAGTTAGGGGCAGGGGTCCCAGGAGGGGGCAGTCAGGGGACAAGGAGTGGGGGGAGGGGGGATTGGGAGTTCTGGGGGCGGGGCTGTCAGGTGGCAGGGGTGGGGAGAGGGATCGGAGCAGTCAGGGGAGAAAGAGCAGAGGGGTTTAGACGGGTCGGGAGTTCTGAGGGGGGGCTGTCAGGGGGTGGAGAGTGGTTGGATGGGGCATGGGAGTTGTGCCTAGGCAGGGTCCCACTGGCAGGGCAGCATGGAGTGTCCTCACGTAGGTGCTCTGCCTGGTCCAGGGATGCATGCTTTCCAGAGTTCTCCATCCAGCACATTTAACCAGCACTGAAGTCATTCAAAAATCTAATACACTGGTCCTAAACTCTGAGACTCTACAAGGTATTTTGAGCCATCAGTCTGCTAAGGGCCTGATCTCCACAACATGCACTGCTTCACTGAGACAACAGTAACTTTGGGAGCATGGGGCTGGAACATATTTTGCTGCCATATGATAATGCAAGTGATTTCCCAAATTCAGCACTGTGGTTGGGACTTTTCAAATGAGCCTAAGGGGCTGCTGAGACCCCACTGAAGTTCAATAGAAATTGGATCCTTCATTCCTTCAGCCTCCTTTGATTTTCCCAGCCACTGCCATCATCAGGGTCTACTCTGTCTGTGATCTACTCACACGACAGCAGTTCACGGGAAGTGCCAACACGCACACACCTGTCTCTGTGCATATGTTTATGTACCCGGGTGCGCCAGTGAGCAGTAGATAACATTGCTTCCACTGTGCTGGAGAATTTCTCTGCAGTGATAATGACTAGGCACTATATGCAACAGCCAGATCTTTTTTTCAACTTGACAGCGTTAATAATATTGTCCATCAGTGGGTTCTTGTTACAGCCAGGCACTGGCTGACAAACAGTCCCTACACTGCATTTTCTCCTCAGGGCAGCTCCCTCAATCAGCCTTTAAGGGTGAGGGAAAGTAAAACCCCAGAGTCTCTTGCTGGCTCCATCCAAAGATCTGGGTCAGACAGGAGACGCAGCAGGAAAGAATTAGTGTCAAGGTGTCAGGCCAGATCCTCAGCTGGTGTATAGCTCCACCAGCTTCAGTAGAGTGTTGCTGACTTATTCTAGCAGAAGATCTGGCCTGTCGTTTCTGGGCTGCTCTGAGATTGGCATAAGTGGGAGCCATTGCCTGCAGCGACTGCTGCTTGGTGCAGAGAGAACTGGAATAGCACCGAGCACAGGCGGAGCTCCCATACCATTCCCTACAGTGCTTCCTGCTGGGAGAGGCTGCTCATGGAAGACAAGGGGTGCTCCTTCAGATGCTCCCAGCTGCAAGTCTTGGCTTGGTCCACTTGGTTGACCTGAGACAGGTGAGAGCTGCCCCCCAGCCAGCACTCCCCTATGGTCCCTACAGCGCATCCTGCTGGGGAAGACTAGGCCTGGAGGAGCTGTGCGCTCCCCACACCCAGCACCACAGCAGCTCTGGCTAGGAGAGACCAGCACCTATGTATTGTAGCTATACATAGCATCTCCACGGTCACATAGTAGAGAGATTAAGATCTCCCCACTGCATTCCTCACACCGCCAGCCTCTAATTGCTGCTCAGTATTAAATATCCGAACGAGGAAGCCTGGGGTAAATGTTCTTGCTATGGGAACATCCAGTGCTGAGGCCCTTTAATTACACTGGTTTTGTTTTGTTTTGTTTTTTACTTGTTGTGCTGTGGGATCCCCTCCCTGACCAGAGAAGAAAACGCTAAATATGGCTGGTTTTAAAGTCCACACTGAAACCCGAATCGCGGCACCAGCCTGGCTGGAAATGGTGCAACCCAGCCCTGGGACACACATTCCAACCTCTACGCTGCACTCACTCAGATCCACGCTGAAAAGCAAAAGCACGCCTCCTTCTCTGCACGGCTGAGCAGGAAACAGTCTCCAGTTCCTGCTCGCTCTCATTTAGTATGCTCTACATCCCGGCACTAGCATAGCTCCGAACAAAGCCACTACCCATCCAATGCCTAATGCACCTGGCCAATCACTCAGTCACCTCCCTCTTCATTATAGACTCCAAGCTCCTCCTCATCCCTTGCCACTATCCCATCCCATATCGTCCCCCTCACAGACCCCAATCCCCCTCCTTGCCCCTTGCCACTATCCCATCCCCCTCACCCTCTCACAGACCCCAATCCCCCATCATCCCCCTCACAAACCAACCCCCTCCTCACTTCTTGCCTCTATCCCATCCCCCTCACAGACCCCAACCCCCCTCCTCACCCCTTGCCACTATCCCATCCCCCATCATCCCCCTCACAGACCCCTATCCGCCTCCTCGCACCTTGCCGCTATCCCATCCCCTATCGTTCCCCTCCTTCCCCAATCCCATACATATCTTTCATCTTGATGTCTCCCCCCACTCTGGGTTATTTAAAAAGCATTTGAAAGGATGCTGTCAGGCTTTGAATGTGGCTTGGTTTGGTTGTTTGTTTTTGTACTGAAGTTTTATGATTGTACTGGGAAGGAGTCCTAATTGAGGCTGCAATTGGAATTACAGTATGTGATATTGTTTTATTTAGTTATTTATTTAGGAGGGGTTTTAACTACAGTATAATTAGGCCTGCGAGTGGTTTTATGCTTTGAAATGGAACCTGATGGAAACAGGACTGAGCAACAAGTACAACTGGTCCATCCCCCTCCCACCCCCAATGTAAGTATATGGTGAAACACTGTAGTTCCACAATTGCCTTGGGGCCTTCAGTATGGCTACAAACTGAGGCCAAAAGGGCCACAGCCCTGGGTCACCTGTGATGGCACTGGCTAAAGCCTTGGATACCAGGTATTCAGGTACCACAGCCTAGACAGAGACAGACAGGCAGCTGCCTGAACGCCTGCTCTGCATTATAAACTGTGCTTCACCCCTATCCCCAGCATGCCAAAATAGGTTTCAAGTGCTGCATAAGGAAAGTCTGGCCTGCCAGCACCAAGGTGGCTAAATCAAAACAGCTGCACATAAACCATGGGCGGGGGTGGGTGGGCAGGAAGGGAGGTGGGAATTCTTACACCTGTTCCAGGAAGAAATACTTCCCCGTCAGCCTGCTGGGAGGAAGCACTGCTTTGTGTTGTTAAAGGACATGAGCAAACTATGCTCAGAGGAATGTATCAAATGCAGGCACCGAATCATTAAGAGCCTGATCCAAAGACGGTTGAAGTCAAGGGAAAACAAACAAACTCCTTCTGGCTTCGATGGACCGTGGATCAAGCCTGAAATGAGCAGATTCACAGTGAGGGCTAAAGAGATGAGTTTGGGAAGTCTTAGCTGGCTGGTCACCACCTGGATGCCACATGCTAGCAGGAGTTCAGAGGGAGGCAGAGACTCATTAACCTACAGCTCAGTTTCTTCCCCTGGCCTGGGTGAGGGGTTTGAGACACAGTTCTTAAAAGCAGGATCGGGGAGGCCACTGGAGCAGGTTGTTGCAGGAGCTGCTGTGGTAACACAAGCCTGCTTGGGCCGGCAGCTTAATCTGCAAGTCGTCCTGGCTACAGAAGGCACCAGGAGGGATTGTGCTGTGAAGACATGCAGCCGGCCTGAGCCACTCCCAATGCCTCAGACAGGTTCCTGAGGCTTGGCCTAAATACAAGGGACCCCAGAGGAGATACTGATGAAACCAAGACTACCTTGCATTTGCATGAACTCAGCAAACTCTGTCCCTTTCGCTATCAAATAGGTTTAAAATATAACAATACTGCCTAACTCTTATACTGTGCTTTTCATCTTTAGCTCTCCAAGTGCTTTATAAAGCAGGTCAGTATCTTTAGCCCCATTTTACAGAAACAGAGGCCCAGAGAAGTAAAGTGACTTGCCCAAGATCACCCAGCAGGCCCATGGCAAAACCAGGAATTAAAAGCAGGTCTCTGAATCTCACCCCAGTGCTCTCTCCACTTGGCTATACAGAATAGAAGGCCAGAGGAACCTACTGCTCTACTGTTACGATCCACAAATACCAAACAATGAAAATGCACATAGGTGTTACAGTGTCAAATGCGTATCTGGTGTATCTCCAGTGGCATTATACCCAGGATGAGTTTGAGGCACCAAGCATCACTAGACTGAAAGGTCCCTGGGGCAGAGACTGTCTTCTTTGTTGCTTGTCTGTACAGTCCTTAGTGCAATAGGGCCCTGATTCTTGATTGGTGTTCCTGGGCATTAATGTAATACTAATTAATAAAACTACAACAACATAGGGGGGCATTATGCAACACACCGACCATACTGTTAAATAGATCTTTTTGCAGCAAACTTCTCTACAGCTAAGTGTCTATTTGTGCAAAGAATACGAGTCCTGCAAGACCTTGGTATAAAAAGGGTTGCACAGGTTATACAGAGCCTATCGTTCCCCCAGTCTTTCTCCATGTGCCAGACCTTAAAACATTCAGTTTAAACCTCCCACCAACTGATGCTTTCTCATCTCTCCATTCTCTCCACTTGATTTTGTTGTGCCCCTCATCCCCAGGAACAGTGGCCCTCTCTGGCTATTTAAAAAGCAGCATTGTCAGGCTGTTCTGGGAGTTGTGGCTCATGCTTTTTGGTGCTGCAACACCTCAAGCCCGGTGGCTATACAACAGAAGCAACTACTGCTGGGGAAGAAGCCTCCAGCTTCAACAAGGACACTGAACAAGAGGAAAGATGCCCCTTCCTAGCATCACCTACACAAAACTATGCTCAAAGAATGTTACAGTTACGAAGTAAAACACTTGCAAGTTAGGAAATGCCAGAATGAAAGCTGCCTGTGAACTTACTTAGGCTGCCTTCTGCATTTGCATGATGATCCTCTTGGTGAACATCACACAAAGTCTGTGGCAGAGCTAGGGACAAAACCCAGAAATCCTAGGTTCCAGCACAATGCCTTCAACACAGGAAAACATTCGCTTCTCTTCTTGTAACACTTTGCCTCACTCATCATCCAGGGCACTCCACAAAGCAGGAGTCTGGTAGAACATTTTGTACATGATTAAGGCCTGGTCCACACTTAAAACTTGGATTGACATAACTATGGTGCTCAGGGGTATGAAAAATCCACATGTGGAGTGACATCACTATGCCAACCTAACTCCCAGTGTAGATGCAGTTAGGTCAATGGAAGAATGGGGGTGGAACAAGAGGTGGAGCTCCTACAGTGATGAGAAAAAAGCCCTCATTGCTGTAGTCCCTGTCTACACTACTGAGTTACAATGGCATAGTTCCAGCGCTGTAGCTACGATGCTTCAGTGTAGACATGTAGTGTAGACATGGCCTTAGATTGTCCATAAGTAACGGCTGCACCATGAGGCACACACACCAGGAGCTCAAAACTAAGGTTGCACAGGCAACATTCATTCTGGCATTCCTAACTTAAATGCTCAACTTTTCAAGCTTTATGCTCTTTTAACATGACTTTGTATATATGTAAGCCCCACCTGTCATCAACAGGATTCTGAACCCAGGACCTTTAAAACCACAGATGATCTAGTGTTCCCTTCTGGCCTTAAACTTGATGACTATGACACAGCACAGATCTCTACCACTTGGGCTAAAAGACCCACTGGCAGCACTAGTACGTTATCTGGTCTGTGGTCCAGGGAAAGAAGGTGACACAACAAATATTTTGCCAGTGGCTTACATAGGGTTACCATATTTAAAAATTAAAAAAAGAGGACACTCCACGGGGCACTGGCCCCGCCCCTTCCCCGCCCGGCCCCCAACTCTGCCCCTTCCCCGCCCCAACTCCGCTCCTTCCCCAAAGTCCCCGCCCCAACTCCGCCCCCTCCCCTGAGCACTCCGCATTCCCCCTCCTCCCTCCCAGCCACTCCAAACAGCTGCCCGAACGCTACCGGCTTCACGGTTTGCCGGACAGCCCCCAGACCTCCAGACCCTGCGCCCCGGCCGGGCGCTTCCCCAGCGCAGCCGGAGCCCTTGGAGGGGAAGCGCCCGGCCGGGGGCGCAGGGTCTGGAGGTCTGAGGGCTGCCTGGCAAACTGTGAAGCCGGTAGCGCTCGGGCAGCTGCACAGAGCTGAGGCGTCTGGGGGGGAGCAGCAGCAGCCGCCGCCGCGGGGGAATCCGCCTGCAGCTCGCAGCCTGCCGGAGCCGCTCTAAGGTAAGCAGGGGACTAGGATTTTCTCGGACATGTTTGGCTTTTTGGCAATTCCCCCCAGACAGGGATTTGAGGACCAAAAAGCCGGACATGTCCGGGAAAATCTGGACATATGGTAACCCTAGCTTACACAAATATTTGCTAGACAGAAGAAAGCTGATTATGCTCCACACCAGAAGTCTTCAAAGAGAGACTGACAAAAAAAACATTTTAACACTGGCAAAGCTACCTATTTCCTCCGGATCTCTGCTGAAACTTTATGTAAACATTCGACCTGAGGCAGAAAGCAAGCATGGGAAATATCAGCCCAAATAATTCAAGTTTGGCAAAGGTATAAGCCTCTGTACGCAGGAGCTTAGAGTGGAAAATGCTAGACAATCTTGACAGCAGGTGTCTACCAGTTCTGTCTAAAATAAATGTGTGTGTGCCGAGAGAGAGGTACAATTCCTGCCCTTTCTCCTCTGTATGGCCAGGGCCGGCTCTAGGCACCAGCAGAACAAGCTGGTGCTTGGGGCGGCACATTTTTAGGGGCGGCATGGCCGGCGCCAGAATGCCGCCCCTAAAAATGTGCCCTGGCCGCCCTAGCTCACCTCCGCTGCTGCTGCCACGGCGCGCGAAACAGCTGATTCGCACGCCGCTACTCGCCCTCCCTCCCAGGCTCTCAAACGTGGGAGGGAGGGGGAGATCCCGAGCGGCCGTTTCGTGCGCCGCTGCTCCCCCTCCGTCCCAGGCTTGAGAGCTCTCAAACCTGGGAGGGAGTGGGAGACTCCAAGTGGCCGCGGCGTGGCACCACTTCTCCCCCTCCCTCCCTCCCTCCCTCCTAGGCTTGAGAGCCTGGAGGCAGGGCTGGGGATTTGGGGAAGGGGCGGAGTTGAGGCGGGGCCGGGGGTGGGGTAATTAAATAAGGGGGGGGGCGGCCAAAATTGTTTTTGCTTTGGGCGGCAAAAATCCTAGAGCCGGCCCTGTGTATGGCCACCCCCTTTCTCAACAGCACTCGGTGCAGAATACCCTGCTGGAAGAGGGCTGATTATTGCTTAGCTAGAGCAAAGAACGGTGAATTGGTGGCCGGAACTATCAGTCAGAGGTCAACAGCTGCAGTAGGCCTAGGAGCATGAAAGACAGCAGTTTAGTGGTTGGCGGGGGTGGTGTTATTGCAGAGCTCTCCATTGTTAGCCCTAACTTGTCTAGGTTTAGTGCAGATAATGAGGTGCTGTAAGCACTGTCAGTAGACGTAGTCCCACTAGGCAAGTGAATCAAGTCCCAAGGCTCAGCTAATCAATTAGAGACCAGCCCAGGGCCAGGCCTCATACTTAGTCAGCTTTAAAGCATCATCTCACCCTGCTCAACTTCAACAGTATGTTTCAGTCCAACAGGAAAGGAGAATGCAGACATACTTCTGGAGAGAGAGGAAAGGGAAGGTGGGGTGCATCGTGCATGCAGGATACCAGCTAATTTGGAAAACAAATCCTGCACTACTGTAGGACTTAACAAGGGCATGAATGGCTAATAGGATCCTAATAGCTCCTATATGAGTGCTGCAGGGAAAACCCTTTTCAGTTAGAGATGCAGCAAAGAGATTGTCTCTCATTATTGTTATTTATTATTTGTATTGCAGTAGCACCAAGGAGACCCAGTCATGGAGCAGGATCCCATTTTGTATGGTGCTATACAAACACAGAACAAAAAGACAGTCCCTGTCCCAAAGAGCTTGCAATCTAAGTGCTGTCCCAGTTGGTCTCTTATGATCTCACCTATGGTGCAGAGATCAGAACTGTCAGCTGTCTTCTGGGATTCTCCCACACCACTCATGAGATCAAACACTTGAACAGAGGTACTGGCTGGGAGTTTCAAAACCAGCTACTTGACCTGGGTGCCAGTGTTCCCCCTCTGCTATACACCTGCTCCGCCCCAGCCCCGCCCCCACTCCACCCCTTCCCCAAAGCCCCCGCCCCTGCTCCACCCCTATCCCGTCCCCACTCCCCTGAGGACTGCAGCAGGGCCCTGCCTGAACTCACTGGTGGCAGGAAGTACAGTGACCCGGCCCCAGCTGCATTGCTGGTGAGTGCTGGGGGGAGGTTCCCCCTTGCCCCCCAAGTCACCCCCCCCCGCGGAGGCCTGGGGGGGCTGCGTAGGGCCCCAGAATAGCCATGGACGGCCCTGAACACACACACACACACACACACACACACACACACACACACACACACACACACGCACAGAGTCTCCCTCACACAGTCCCCCCAGTGCACACAACACCAGGGCTCCCTGTATTCGGTCACTTTCCCCACCTGGGCTGTGCTGTGACGTGAGCATCAGCACTTGTTAATTATCCCTTATTTTAATATTAGGGCTGTCAAGCGATTAAAAAAATTAATCGCGATTAATCGTGCTGTTAAACAATAATAAAACACCATTTATTTAAATATTTTTTTATGTTTTCTACATTTTCAAATATATTGATTTCAGTTACAAAACAGAATACAAAGTATACAGTGCTCACTTTATTTTTTTTATTAAAAATATTTGCACTGTAAAAAACAAACGAAATACTATTTTTCAATTCACCTCATACAATCACTGTAGTGCAATCTCTTTATCATGAAAGTTGAACTTATAAATGTAGAATTATGTACAAAAAATAACTGCATTCAAAAATAAAACAATGTAAAACTTTAGCGCCTACAAGTCCACTCAGTCCTATTTCTTGTTCAGCTAATCACTCAGACAAACCAATTTGGTTACAATTTGCAGGAGATAATGCTGCTCGCTTCTTGTTTACAATGTCACCTGAAAGTGAGATGGTTGAGTTCAGGATCCTGACACAAGGAAGAAAGGAGAACAGCAGAATACGGACCCTGGACTTCAGGAAAGCAGACTTTGACTCCCTCAGGGAACTGATGGGCAGGATCACCTGGGAGTATAACATGAGGGGGAAAGGAGTCCAGGAGAGCTGGCTGTAGTTTAAAGAATCCTTATTGAGGTTGCAGGAACAAACCATCCCGATGTGTAGAAAGAATAGAAATATGTCAGGTAACCAGCTTGGCTTAACAGTGAAATCCTTGCTGATCTTAAACACAAAAAAGAAGCTTACAAGAAGTGGAAGCTTGGAGACATGACCGAGGGGAGTATAAAAATATTGCTCAGGCATGCAGGAGTGAAATCAGGAAGGCCAAATCACACTTGGAGTTGCAGCTAGCAAGGGATGTTAAGAGTAACAAGAAGGGTTTCTTCAGGTATGTTAGCACAAGTCAAGGAAAGTGTGGGCCCCTTACTGAATGGGAGAGGCAACCTAGTGACAGAGGATGTGGAAAAATCAATGCTTTTTTTGCCTCTGTCTTCACGAACAAGGTCAGCTCCCAGTCACTGGGCAGCACAGTATGGAGAGGAGGTGATCAGCCCTCTGTGGAAAAAGAAGTGGTTCAGGACTATTTAGAAAAGCTGGACAAGCACAAGTCCATGGGGCTGGATGCGCTGCATCCAAGGGTGCTAAAGGAGTTGGCGGATGTGATTGCAGAGCCATTGGGCATTATCTTTGAAAACTCATGGTGATTGGGGGAGGTCCTGGATGACTGAAAAAAGGCTAATGTTGAGCCCATCTTTAAAAAAGGGAAGGAGGAGGATCTGGGGAACTACAGGGCAGTCAGCCTCACCTCAGTCCCTGGAAAAATCATGGAGCAGGTCATCAAGGAATCAATTTTGAAGCACTTAGAGGAGAGGAAAGTGATCAGGAACAGTCAGCATGGATTCACCTAGGGCAAGTCATGCCTGACTAACCTAATTGCTTTCTATGATGAGATAACTGGCTCTGTGGATGAGGGGAAAGCAGTGGACGTGTTATTCCTTGACTTTAGCAAAGCTTTTGATATGGTCTCCCACAGTATTCTTGCCAGCAAGTTAAAGAAGTATGGGCTGGATAAATGGACTATAAGGTGGATAGAAAGCTAGCTAGATCATCGGGTTCAACGGGTAGTGATCAATGGCTCCAGGTCTAGTTGGCAGCCGGTATCAAGCGGAGTGCCCCAAGGGTCAGTCCTGAGGCCAGTTTTGTTCAATATCTTCATTAATGATCTGGAGGATGGCGTGGATTGCACCCTCAGCAAGTTTGCAGATGACACTAAATTGGGAGGACTGGTAGTACGCTCGAGCATAGGGATAGGATACAGAGGGACCTAGAAAATTAGAGGATTGGGCCAAAAGAAATCTGATGAGGTTCAACAAGGACAAGTGCAGAGTCCTGCACTTAGGACGGAAGAATCCCATGTACTGCTACAGACTAGGGACCGAGTGGCTAGGCAGTAGTTCTGCAGAAAAGGACCTAGGGGTTACAGTGGACAAGAAGCTGGATATGAGTCAACAGTGTGCCCTTGTTGCCAAGAAGGCTAACGCATTTTGGGCTGTATAAGTAGGAGCATTGCCAGCAGATTGAGGGACGTGATCATTCTCTTCTATTCGGCATTGGTGAGACCTCATCTGGAGTACTGTGTCCAGTTTTGGGCCCCACACTACAAGAAAGATGTGGAAAAATTGGAAAGAGTCCAGTGGAGGGCAACAAAAATGATTAGGGGGCTGGAGCACATGACTTATGAGGAGAGGCTGAGGGAACTGGGATTATTTAGTCTGCAGAAGGGAAGAATGTGGGGGGGATTTGATTGCTGCTTTCTACTATCTGAAAGGGGGTTCCAAAGAGGATGGATCTAGACTGTTCTCAGTGGTAGCAGATGACAGAACAAGGAGTAATGGTCTCCAGCTGCAGTGGGGGAGGTTTAGGTTGGATATTAGGAAATACTTTTTCACCAGGAGGGTGGTGAAGCACTGGAATGGGTTACCTAGGGAGGTGTTGGAATCTCCTTCCTTAGAGGCTTTTAAGGTCAGGCCTGACAAAGCCCTGGCTGGGATGATTTAGTTGGGGATTGGTCCTCCTTTGAGCAGGGACTCCTGAGGTCCCTTCCAACCCTGATGTTCTATGATTCTATGAGAACAGCAACAGATGGTCCTGTGGCACCTTTGAGACTAACAAAGTATTGGGAGCATAAGCTTTCGTGGGTAAGAACTCACTTCTTCAGATGCAAGTAATGGAAATCTCCAGAGGCAGCTAGCTTATGCTCCCATACTTCTGTTAGTCTCAAAGGTGCCACAGGACACTCTGTTGCTTTTTACAGATTCAGACTAACACGGCTACCCCTCTGACCTATGAGAACAGGTGTTCGCATGGCACTGTTGTAGCCGGCGTTGCAAGAAATTTACGTGCCAGATATACTAAACATTCATATGCCCCTTCATGCTTTGACCACTATTCCAGAGGACATGTGTCCATGCTGATGATGGATTCTGCTCGATCATGATCCAAAGCAGAGTGGACCGACGCATGTTCATTTTCATCATCGGAGTCAGATGCCACCAGCAGAAGGTTGATTTTCTTTTTTGGTGTTTTGGGTTCTGTAGTTTCTGCATCGGAGTGTTGATCTTTTAAGACTTCTGAAAGCATGCTCCACACCTCATCCCACTCAGATTTTGGAAGGCACTTCAGATTCTTAAACCTTGGGTCAAGTGCTGTAGCTATTTTTAGAAATTTAATATTGGTATCTTCTTTGCATTTTGTCAAATTTGCAGTGAAAGTATTATTAAAACAAACATGTGTTGGGTCATCATCTGAGACTGCTATAACCTGAAATATATGGCAGAATGCGGGTAAAACAAAGCAGGAGACATGCAATTCTCTCCCGAGGAGTTCAGTCACAAATTTAATTAATGCATTGTTTTTTTAACAAGCATCATCAGCATGGAAGCATGTCCTCTGGAATGGTGGCCGAAGCATGAAGGGGCATACGAATGTTTAGCATATCTGGCACGTAAATACCTTGCAACGCTGGCTACAAAAGTGCCATGCGAACGCCTGTTCTCACTTTCAGGTGACATTGTAAATAAGAAGAGGGCAGCAGTATTTCCCATAAATGTAAACAAACTTGTTTATCTTAGCAATTGGCTGAACAAGAAGTAGGAGTGAGTGGACTTTTAGGCTCTAAAGTTTTACATTGTTTTGTTTTTGAGTGCAGTTATATAACAAAAAAAGTCTACATTTGTGAGTTGCACTTTCATGAATAAAGAGATTGTACTACAGTACTTGTATGAAGTCAATTGAAAAATACTATTTCTTTTAGCATTTTTACAGTGCAAATATTTGTAATAAAAAATAATATAGAGTGAGCAGTGTACACTTTGTATTCTGTGTTGTAATAGAAATCAATATATTTGAAAATGTAGAAAAACAACCAAAATATTTAATAAATTTCAATTGGTATTCTATTGCTTAACAGTGTGATTAATCACGATTAATTTTCTAAATTGCAATTAATTTTTTTAGTTAATCGCGCGAGTTAACTGCGATTAATCAACAGCCCTATTTAATATTCTTTCTTTTTCTTCCATACCTATGGTAACTTTAAAAAATATATATTATAGCTAGGTTTTTTGTTTCTGCTGGTGGCACACATCCGTACATTACCTCGATATTGGTGCAGATAACAAAATTCATTCCGTATATGGATGGAAAAAATTAAGAGGGAACGTTGGTTGACTATATCACTTTTGAAAATCTCACCCACCACTGCCTCTTCCACTCCTGGAGGGTATTAACTCTTAGCCTGCCCCAGTATGGGCAGGACTGATGCTGCTCTTTTTCTCCCCATCCTTCCTTGGCTGTCCCATGAACAGTTCATTGCTAAGTGGTGGAATGGTGACATAATACTTATGCTGTTTTATGAGGGTCCCACCTATTGTCAGTAGGGCCTCCTCTCAGCTATCAATTTTGCTCATGCTAAGATGTATAGGCAGCTAGAGAGAGAGAGAGAGAGAGAGAGATTGATTGTGAGTGTGAAAACCTGGCTCAGTGGGTGCAGTACTGTAAGTCTCCCACTCCTCTCATCTTCTCTTCCTCTCCCCATTCTCCCTCTCCTTTCCTCAAGCACCTGCTGATAAATGAAAGGATTTTATAAATCCTAAAACTTGAACTCAGATGTGGAAGCAAGGAAGCATGATCTTGGGGTTAAGCCACTGATGTAGGACTCGAAGGATGTGGATTCAGTTCCCGTCTGCCACAGACTGCCTATGTGATCTTGGGCAACTCACTTGAAGCCCATCTATGAAATGGGGAGAATATAGTTTCCTACCTACCAAGGTGTGTTGTGGGATAAATACACAAAGGCTCGGGAGGTGCTCAGATAATATGGCAATGGGAGCCACATAAATACCTAAATACAAAGTGATGTCATGTTACAAACACACAGATACAAACAAGGGGGGGTATTAAGTAGGTAAAGTACAGAGCGGAGCCAGAAGTTTGGTAAGCTACATGCCAGTTAGTAGCGGGGAGTCCAGGTTGGTATAACTTCACCCTCTCCTTAGTTGCTTTTCCTGCTATATCTTTCTCTTCTGGTCCCTTAGCATGTAAGTTACACAGCATGCACTCCTATATACCCAGTTACTGACGTGTAATGTACAGCTCCTCACACACTACTCCTGAATTTGGCCCTGCTTCTTTTATTTCTTGCAGTTCACCCTGAGATTTGCGTGTGCCTACCCATCTGGTGCAGAAGGAGTACACTAGAGGACAGCTGTCAGAGAGAGGCACCCGGCAATGCACCCAGCCCAGCCGCAATGACTCAGAACGCCTTGGGAAGTGGTCACAGTGCTGAGGAAGAGGAGATCATGTCTGTATGACACTCCCAGGTAATAATCACACCTGGACCTGGCACAGCGCTTTACAAATGTCAATCCATTCTCACAAGCCCCAGGAAGGCTCACTGATCCCATTTTACAGAGGAGGAAACTGAAGTACACAAAGAGGAAGTGACTTGCTCAACGCCATACAGCAAGTCAGTGGCAGACCCAGGAATTCTTGCTTAACCCTTACTCCCTCATGCACACTGTGATCCAAAGCCTCTCCTTGAGAGGGGTCCCTGGATAAAACTCAGGTGGTTGGCACCTTTTGAAACTAGCTGACTGGTCTGAATTTGGCACAAGACATCTATTGGCTGATCAATGGCCTACGCAAAGTGAATTGGTTGCCTCATTCTAGTTCTTAGGGGAAACAAATACTCACAGCAAGTACACCTTCAACAGTTCCTTTGTGGGCAGTTCCAGGAGAGACCAGAGGCCGAATGTGCCATGAGGAATAAACTATTCTCTTGCACCTCAAGGTGAGAGCCTCTAGGCACACTGGTATGTGTGTTAGGAGAGAAGCTTGCACAGTTGCACTGTGTTGTAGAGGACAAAGTGAGCACTTTGCTGTTTCAGGCTGTCAGTCAGTACCTTGCACCAGCACACTGAAAAATGCAGCCAAAGCCACAAAATATCCATCTGTTTGAGGTCCCATGCAGAGTGAAGAGACCCATTACATACTAATGCATTTACATCCCAGGAACAGTGAATCTTAACGTGTGTTTCACAGCCATTTTTATCCAAATGTTGGAAGGCTACTGCCAGTTTAATCATGTTGATGTGTTAAACCTGCAATCAGTCTGCCATGTCCCCAGCGCAGAGGAGCAGGAGGGTGAGAGATATTGCGGTCAGACTTAGGGGAGGGCCTGCTGGTGTTCCTGTGAAGCATGACATTCTTGTTCTCAGCGTCTCCAGATCATAGGCTAGGAGGGAAACAGCCAAAGATAAGGCCCACGAAAAAGTTCATATTTACAGGAAAGAAGCACTATTTCTCTTTGCGACGTGCCTTTTGCAGCTAATGACCTGTGTAAAGCAAAGGCCAGAAAAACACTGGGAGGACAGGATCTCTTGGCAAGATTAGCGTGGAGTAGCTTACAGAAAGGGAGGCAACTGCTCCAACTGGTTAACCTTTTTCTTTCTTAATGAGACTTCAGCTATGCATCTTCAAGCCAAGTTTTCTGTTGGATAGATACTGGATGTAGACAAGGAAAAGGGAAGTAAGTGTTAGCAAATGGCAAAATGTTACCACAGGGAAATTTGACCACAATACTCCTATTCATACACATCCTTGCCTCCTCATACATTTCAGGATCCAATTCCAAACTGTCCCCGTAGAGTCTGATTGTGCAAAATGCAAGAAGCCTATCATAAGGGCCTCTGCAGCCACACTGCCCAGGGAGCCCCAAGAGGCAGGATGCAATGGCTTTGCTTTGGCCTGGTTATCAACTATACCACAAATCACTTGGTCTCGAGTTAGTATAGTGGTTAACTGTTCAGAGGCACAGGGCTGAGCTTTATTAGCTAGATCTGTACCATCAGCACCAATGGGCTCAACTGGCCACTGATTTCTTGTGGAGAAAATGTGCCTTTCCCAAGTGACATTTTTGCCAGGATCCCAGTATTCTTGATGTCTGTGAAAGACTCCAGCTGTTTGCAGTCCCTGTAATGCCCACACTGGAATCTACTGTTGATCTCCCCCATCTCCAGTGCAGGCATTGTGCACTGTGGAAGATTTCACTCTCTCTGATTTCTCTTCAATACCACCTACTTCCAGGACAATTTGGAAGCCCTACAGTTCTCAGCCAGGCTCCCTTCCAGACTGAGGGGTTCAGGTGGCTTCATTTGCTCCATTTCTGCCCAAGAGTCAGTTTTCTTCTGACCCCCTATAATAGAAGTGGTACACACAGGAGAGAAAGTCTCTGTTTCTTGGCTCCAGTCACCTAACGTGGGCCAGACTTGTGAATGGTTAATTCCCTCTGTCATGGTGGAATCCTCTGGCTCCAGTGTCTGCTGTTATAGTGACATTTAAAACCCAAATAAGCGCACAATGTGTTTTAAGAGTACATTTGCTTGAAACTCCACAGACCTGCAGCAAACAACAGAGACACTTGGGAATTCTATTTCAGTTGCCTCTTCTCTCACTGCCTCTGGCAAAACCAGACATTTCTAGATGCCTCTTCTTCTCTGCACATAGCACATAGAATAGAGGTTTCTGTTGTGGGAAAGATGCCAGTGGACAGAACAACAGTTTGGGGGAAAAGGAGACATTTTTCAGTCTCTGCTCCCTGGGCAGCATCAGTTCCAGAAGTGTAAGTGGTACTGGGCATAACACACACAGGGAGTCACCAGAAACCCTAACCTTGGTGCTTTTTGTAAAATCAATAGCAATGTTTACTAACAACTCTGGTGTCTGATTCCAGATTTACAAGGTTTAAGAATAAATTATAGACAAAAAATGCAGGAACTTCAATGGTCTGGAATGACTGATGTGAGTTCAGGACCTGCCTGTACCTCAATAGCAGGGCAGCGTGAACGGGTTTGCTTGCAGGGGGTTCTCTGTTATCAAGAATGGCAATTCCTGCAACTCTACATCCAAGCTATTCTGAAGGCCAGGGTGCTCAGATTCTCTGGTAATGAATGGCAACTGAAGGATCTGGGTGGGTCAGTAGACAGATTCCTAGCTTTGATTTGGGGTTGGGTCCAGCTCTAGCACTCTTAGGCCCTTGATAGAAGGGTGAGGGCTTACTTGAAATTGGAGGCATTGCCACCCTCACTAGACAGCGATGGAGTCTTATGGCTGAACCTTGTTTTATTGAATTCTGAAGAAAAGGCGAACCAGGGAAAAGTTGTTTAAAATACTGCACTGATGTTATAAAATGTTCTATATTTTGTAAATAAAATCTTTATACTAAAAATATTTCTCCAATGAGTGTTTTCTCCTAAACTAGTACTGTCTGGGAGGCTCCAGGAGATGACTGTCCATGAGGACTACTGACGATGGGGACTTGCTGCACAAGTGCTCCCTGGCTTGCCAGCTGAGTAAGGGAGAGAATGCAGAGCATCATAGGATGGAGACAGGTGTGCACTCGCTCCACCTACTTCCCACCTGCACCAGCTCTGCTGCTCTTTGATGAGCCAGTCAGGATGTAAATGATCCCAAGACTTCCCCTGGCCTGAGGCAGTCATGCTGGTCCTAGGAATCTGGTGAAACTTTCAGAGCACTTTGGTCTCTGCACAGGTGTGATGGGGTGTTCCCTGCACACCAGCACTGAAGGGGTTAAGGTGACAAGAGAGCCAATTAGTCATACATTGCACTTGCTGAGGCTGAGGGGCAGGGGGCCTGCCAGAATGTGAGCCTGCAGTCACACTCCCTGATACAAGGGGGAGAGTAGGAGCCTGACAAAGGCAGTGTAAGAAGCTGTCCAGGGAAGGAGCAGTGAAGTCCACGAGAGCATAGATCTCAACTGCTGGTTTGAGGGTCCCTGGACTGGAACCCAGAGTAGAGGGTGGGTCCGGTTCCCATACCAGCCACTGCAGGAGTGGCGCAATCAGCCCAGTGGATATGGAGACTGCATGAGACTTTGTGGAAAGAGACTGGTGAGACCCCGGAAGGGGAGGACGAGTGTGATTTGGCCAAAGGGCTAAGCCACAAAGAAGAGGTGCTGCAGTTCCTGACTAGCGAGAGAGAGGCTGTGGAGTGAGTGACTGAGGCAACGGGCTAAGCGACCGCAGGATGGGATGCAGAGAGTCGTGAGCTAATTCCCCAGATGAGCCATGAGGAGGAGCTGCTGAGCAATGAGTAGCAGATCCCATTACAGCAGAGCAGGGAAAGTTCACCCTTATGCAGTGGGCAGGCAGAAGAGCAACATGGGTGGTGCAGAGATGCTGTGCTGGTCCATGGGGTGAACCTTACCCAGAGCACTATACAAGAGCTTCAGATGCCAGGACTGACCCTGGAAACACCACTTGCTAACCAGAAATGACCCATCAGCTGCAGACCCCAAGGCCCGGACAGCTTCCCCAGCAGTGCAGTAGCACAAAATATCCCACTCCCTCTGCACCTCTCATCTGTTCTGCAAAGGCACTGCGGACAAAGGGAAGCGGAAGATGGGAGCCAGGGAAGGAAAAAGATAAGGTGGTAGTTGGAGGCTGAAGGTGTGTATGAAAAGTGGAGTGGGAAGAGGAAGGTGGAACATCGCAGTCACAAAGGGATTAAACACTCTAGTGCAGGGGTCGGCAACCTTTCAGAAGTGGTGTGCCAAGTCTTCATTTATTCACTCTAATTTAAAGTTTCGCGTGCCAGTACATTTTAACATTTTTAGAAGATCTCTTTCTATAAGACTATAATATATAACTAAACTATTGTTGTATGTAAAGTAAATAAGGTAAAGTAAAAATGTTTAAGAAACTTCATTTAAAATTAAATTAAAATGCAGAGCCCCTGGAGCGGTGGGCCAGGACCCAGGCGGTGTGAGTGCCACTGAAATTCAGCTTGCGTGCCGCCTTTGGCACGCATGCCATAGGTTGCCTACCCCTGCTCTAGTGACATGGTCTGCTGCAAATACCAAATACATGTCATCCCATCCCCTCCCCAGCCTCCAGCTGCCCTAGCATTTTAACATTGTATCAAGGAAGGTGTGAGTCACTATAGAGACACTGGAACCAAGGGGTGAGGAGAGGAGAATGGGCACATGGATTGGGCCTTAATCCTGTAAAATGCTGAATATCCTCCACTTCCGTTGGCTCGGACAGGCGTGGCAGGTGCAGGATCCCCGGTGGCCCGGTGCACCCCCCGGCCCCCCAGCACCGCCGGCCCGGTGCACCCCCCCGGCCCCCCAGCACCGCCGGCCCCGGTCCGGCCCCGGGCCAGCCCCCGGCCCAGCGGCGCCGGATTTTCCCGGACATGTTTGGCTTTTTGGGATTTCCCCCCGGACGGGGATTTGAGTCCCCAAAAGCTGGACATGTCCGGGAAAATCCGGACGTATGGTAACCCTAGCTTTATTCACCCTGGGAGAATTCCCCCCCTCCACACACCCAGACAATGGGACCACACACTAGACCTATGCGGTACTTAATCTTTAAGTGGAACTTGTAGTGTGTTGGCCTTGTGTGACGGTCCACAGTACAGGGCCTAATTTCACTTGCTGGGCTTAAAATACAAGCTGAGTTTATGAAAGCCATCTCACAAGTCACCTCAAGATTCTCCTGCTTCGCCCCTCCCCACGCTAATGACTGGAGCAAACAGAGGGAGAGAAAAGGCCTCCAATGCTGGTTTGAATCCCAGAGTGCATTTTGATTCAATGGCATTCATGACCCTGTTTCTGTGAGGGCTAAAGTTCTATGCTGAAAAAAAAGGGTGGGGGGCATTTTCAGCTCTGATTTGTAACTCTTTGCTGGGAACAGGGATTTACAGAACCAACATGGTGCAAACTGTGACTTGTTTGCAATTTGTGAATGATCTGCAGGCGATGGATTAGCTGCTGCAGAAATATGTGCATTATTTCAAACAGCAATTACCTTTGAGATTCTCACGCTGTGTTTGCAGACAACTTCGCAAACAGGATAAAAGGTGATTTTTGTCAAATAAATTATTCACTGCAAATTATTTACTAATGACAGAGCTTGCTTTTCTCTGCTACCTTTATGGGCCACCTCGCCACAGGATGTGAGCATCTCACAGTCATTAATGAATTTATCCTCATAACATCAGGAAGGCAGGGAAGTGCTATCCCCATTTTACAGAGGGGGAATTGAGGCTCTGCAATTAAGGCCCAGGTTATCAAAGGTATTTCAGTTCCTAACTTCCATTAAAATCAGTGGAAGTTAGGAGCCTAAATTCCTTTGTGAATCTGGGTCTAAGTGATTTGCCTAAGGTAACAAAGGGATTCTGGGGCAGAGCTGAAACCAAATCACCCGACTCCTACTTCAGTACCTTAGCCCCAGAGGTTCTCAAGAACAGTTTGCAGCTAGATGGAAGGGGACCCTGGCTAGATGGGAGGGGATTCCAAGGTGATCTTGGTATGGAAAACGGTGTTCCAGTAGGTAAACAGCTAACCCCCCTGCCTTAACATAAAGCCCCCACTTTCAGTGAGTGGTGAGAGGAGGGGGAGGGAGTTCAGCACTAACACAGGAGCCTCCTTGGTTTCTGGACTGCAGTTCCTCTTTCCCACATTTGTTTAACACAAACCTAGTTTCCAGGAGCCTGATCCTGAATCGCTTATTACCGCAAAACTCTGTTGGAAAAGCCAGTGTAGCCGGAATGAAGAGCTCAGGCTCGGGCCCTACTGTGTGTTAGCATTTGGCAATCCTGAGCTGCACAAAGCAGCATCGCACACTGGAGCAGACCACAAGTGCAGTGTCAAAGTCCAATTCCATACAGCTAATTCAATAAGTCACAGATACCATTACTTCATAAGGCAGAGAGACTCCAAAGTTATTAGGGGAATTGGGAGGGGGGGAGGAAAAGTTGAAATAGAGAAGGGAGAGAGACAGGGAGGGTGGAGAGGGGGGAGCTAAGACAAGCAGCAGAACAAAACATCCCATAAATCATGAGAAGCTGCTGAAATACCAGAACAAATGACCCCATAGCTTGGCCATTGTTCCTGAGTGATGGCTTAAAACTCTCCCAGTTGAGACAAAGTGCCTCCAGGTTTGTTTCAACACTGTGCCTGCCCCATTCAGAGCAGTGCATGCACTGCTCAGCATGACCAGCAACCCTGAGATCCTGGGGAAGGCCTATGTGGTTTAGGAATAGTGGCTGAGATTTGCAAAGCTGCCTACGGGAACTGGGCACGCCATTCCCATTAATTTAATGAGCTTTGGGCATCCTCAGCTCTAAGCCTGCTTTGAAAATCTCGTGACAGGAACACTCTCACCAGTCACAGGTTTAACCAAAGCACCTGCACCAGGGCTGGATTACCCAATAGGCAGACTAAGCACGTGCTTAGGGCACCAGCAAAGCAGGGGGCACCAAAAAAAAAAAAAAAAAATTTTTTTTTTGAAAAAATTTGATATTTGATATTTCAAAAAAAGCATCAAAGTAGTCATGGGAAAAATCAGAACTTTGTTAGACTTCCTTACACTCCACTACACACTCTTCCCCCGTTTTTCTGTTCTCTTTTTATTACTTATCCCCACCTAAACCAGGGGGTGTCCTACTACGTAGATTGAAATAATGCGAGGAAATCAGAGACTGTAACTGATCATCCTACTCTTGGCGGTAAAACAGACATTGTTTTAGAAGGTGTGGATGTGTCAGAGACTGAACCTGCTCATGCCTCAACACACCGATGGGCAGTTCTTAAAATATATTTGGGCAATGTTTGTGTGTTGAAATCTCTTTCTAATGCTTGCTAGGAGGCACATGCAGTGGCAACAAGTGCAATTCTGGAGTCCTACTCGAAGACTGTGGATGCATTAGAAAGTATAGCTGAAGACCAATCACAAAAGGGAGAAACTATACGAGAGGCAAAAAACATTGCAAACAGGATGCAAGAACTAGAGTTTTTATTCATGTTGACCATGTGGAATTCAATTTTACAACACTTTACCACACAAGTCAAGCTCTCCAAGAAAAAGAATTGGATTTGAAAACATGTGCAGAACTCTGTCAATCATTAGCAGATCACTTACACACTTTGAGGAATGATTTCGAAAGATGTGAAGACACATCAAAAGATAACTTGCCTGATACTAACTACAAAGAAGCCCAGTCCCGCAAGCAAATCAGGAAAAAACAAGCAAATGATAGCAGTGCAACAGAAACAGCACTGAATCCTAGAGACAAATTTTGCGTATCTACTTACTACACTATAATTGATACATTTGAAGCTCATATGAAGAGAGGTGAAGTATACAAAGAAGTATCAAGCAGATTTTCTTTTCTAAACGATATGGACTTATCTGACGAACAATATTCACAAGGTTCCCAAAAGCTAGTTGACTCATACCCTGTTGACTTGAATATGAATCTCTGTGGAGAAGTACGGCAGTTCCACTGTTATATGCATGCAAAGTTTAATGAAACAGGAAAAATGAAATTCAGTCACATTGATCTTCATGACACAATATTGAAAGACGGAATACAATGTGTATTTCCAAATGTAGAGATTGCACTATGTATTTTTCTAACATTGATGATTACTAACTGCTCCGCAGAACGCTCTTTTTCTCAGCTGAAAAGAATAAAAAACCCTCAGAGAACAGCAATGTGTCAGGACAGACTTGATTCACTTTCCCTATTGTGTATGGAAGCGGACATGCTTCATCGAGTCAGCTTCGATGAACTTATCCAGAATTTTGCAATCAGAAAATCTAGAAAGAAGCTATTTTAATTTCAGCATAAATGTAAGTTTTGTGTCATTTTGAAAAATAAAATTTTATTTTACGGTATAGTATTGTTTTTATTTTGAATTACATATGGGGGGGGCACCATAATCTTTTCAGTGCTTAGGGCCTCTAAAGGTCTTAATCCGGCCCTGACCTGCACATACCCCAGACCCACACATATGCCCCTCCCCACCCCCTCTTTAATTATCAAGGGCTGTTCTTTTCTCCCCACTCTAGTTATTTTTTTCTTCTCTTTGGCTAAGGTCTTCTTAGGAGCTTGAAAATTAAACAAGCTTAAATCTCATCTCACTTAACCTCATGTAAATTAGGAGTACTGGGATATGGCAATGAAAACACACTGGTCACTTTCATGTTGAGTGTGAGTCATTTCATCATTCTGGTTCTCATGCCTCAGCCCAAAGTTGCAATTGTGGAGGTCACATACTGCCATGGAATATTTAAACCCAAAGAGAAAGTCTACAGCATTACAAAATTTGAAACTATATCATAAAAATGTTTCCATTAAGTCTTTTGCTTTTTAACCAAACCTAAAACATGGGCCTGAGCTACTTGCCAATAATAATGCAATGACAGCTGGCTCCTCTATGGTGCCTGGAAAGGGGCTGGTACTGCAGAGACACACTGCCCCAAGCTGGAGCTCCAGGATGCACCTTGCCCAAAGCAGGCCTGGTATCTCTAAGGGCTCTAGTGCAGAGGGAGCACAGCTACCCTTTTTAGGTCCTACCCACACTACAATGTTCAGGGTCAGCTATACTTGCCAGATGCTAGTGCTTTTGTGGATGCTAGCCCTTGTGCTCAGGGAATGCACGATATGCACGTCTACCTGGTCTCTGTGTAGGGGCATAATGGGGAAACCTTCTTGCCTCTTTTCCCCAGTCATACAGGGGCAGGCACAATCCAACCCTCAATAAGCTGCAACGTCTAGGTTTCCTTATAATCCTCATTTTACAAAAAGGAACAGAGGAACAGAGATTAAGTGATTTACCAATGCACAGCCAGGAACTGAACCCAAATCTCCTGTGCTTCTAACCACTAGACAACATCCTCTCATCAGTGATCCTTTAACTACTTGCAATGAGCTGCCAAAATGCAGAGCAGAGATACATGGGAAAGTGTGGAATGTACAGTATTTTTACTAAAATAGTTTAGAATAAGCTAGTCTCACAATACATTACATGAGGCTCCCCAACGTGAAAAACGTGAGAAAGAAGTGGAGTGATTAGAAAAAAAGAACATAAAGGGAAAGAAACAAATCGGGGAGATATGCAAAACAACCAGAGAAAAGGGGCAGGAAAGGAAAAGCAGAGAGGGAAGAGAAGCAGAAAGAAGCCTAGGTTAAAGAAAGAGACAAGTAACAAAGAAAAAACAGAAAAGGAGAGAGTGAATTAATGAAAGATGAACCAAATCAAATGGAACTGAAAGATACAAGCTCACAGCATGAAAAAAAGAAGACTCGAAGGAGATGAAGCTGAGACAAAGGCACTAGAATTTCTGATGGAAGTCCCTCGCAAGAGAGTGTTAAAGAGACAAGCTGAACACAGACTTTGTTATGGATTAAAAGCTGGTTAAGAGATGATGTAAAATAGAGAAATAACTGATAATTTCTAAGTGTGCAAAAAATTAAAGGTGATCTGTGGCAAAGCGATAAAATTGGTGTTTGTGGGAAGATTTCTGCTTGTTTTTTTTAACCTTAAAAATATCAAGAATGTCAAATTTTGTCATCTCCGGTTTGCTAGAGGACTCATTGAAGGTGTTAGAGGTGGGATGTTTATTTTCTCAGTCCTTACTTGAGTAGGAGAAGGTGCTGAATCTTTAACAAAGAGACCTTTTCTCCCATGTGTTGCTTGGTCACTGGAGTTAAACAGGTATTACAAACAAACAGAAATCAATGAGTTATAAACCGTCTCACTGAAAATCCCTTCCTCTCTCAATTTTCTAGCTTTCACTCTCTTGGAACCTGTGATACCACAATATTACAATTTCTCCAGCTGCCCATACAATCTTTCAGCACAACAGACCTGAATTTCTAATATAAGAAATAAGCAGGGAAAGAATAATTTAAAAAATAAAAACACACTTCAGGCCTTCTTTATATATCCTACAAAAGTCACTACATGGCTATTCCACTCTCTGCATTACCCCTCCCCCTGAACATCAGACTGCCCCACAACCAGCCTGGCCTCTGAAGCATTAAGTATTGGGATCTGCCAGGAGCAAGATCCCAGGCGAGAAGGACCAGCAGTCTGAGGCAGTATGGCATATTCATAGGTCTCTAACAGAAGGAACTTTGTGGGACCAGCTTAAAAAAATAGCCTAAAAAAGTCTAATAACGAAGTACTTATATTAGTAAATAACATATGAATGAAATAAGTGTTTTCTCAATACTTCACTCCCCACTCCCTTTTTCTTAACAAGTAGAACATAGCAGGCATCGTGTAGTTACAGCTAAACTCAGGAGCAAAATCTTGTTTCACTTGCTTTTTAGAGTACATAAATATGTGCTGCCTAAATAAAGCGTGTACTGTGCCACAGGACCAACATGGACTATTGATGTTTTGCATCTCATGGACACAGGGTGAGGGGAGGCAAGCAAGCTGGGTTCTAGACCCTCTTCAGACGCTGACTGCCTGTGTGATCTTGGGGGCTAATCACCGAGGGGCAGATATTTAAAGGTATTTAGGCACCTAATGGGATTTTCCAAAGCATCTAGGTGCCTAGCTCCTGTTGAAATCATTGAGTTTTAGAAACCTAAATTCCTTTGAAAATCGGCACTTGGGTGCCTATTCTTCTGGATGCTAAGCTTCTGACATTTAGGGCCTGATTATCAGAGGAGCTAAATAACTGTGGCTCCTATTGTGGGTGTTCAGAAACTCTGAAAATCTAGCCATAAGTGGGCTGCAGCCCACGAAAGCTTATGATCAAATAAATTTGTTAGTCTCTAAGGTGCCACAAGTACTCCTGTTCTTTTAGCCGTAAATGGGCACTTCAAATCAGTGGTCCTCAAAATTTGAAAATTTTAGATTCAGCCTCCTGGTGCCTCATTTTCCACATCTGAAGAATGAGGATGAGAACACTTACACACCTGATGGAGTGCTATGAGAGGTAATCAATGGATTGGATATGTACCAATATATGTATTATTATTTACGTTACCAGAACAAATAAGAGGCCTGCTCTTGGACCCCACTTGCTAGGTGCTACACACACACACACACACACACACACACACACACACACACTGAAAAGAGCCTGCAATTTTGATTTACAAGTACTCATTAGATACTTGTGCATAAAACTGAGGAGTGTGAATGTACATGTCCAAGTGCTGACAACGTGGGTTCCAGTCCTGCAGACCCCAGGTCCAAGCAAAACCCCACTGACTGGGGGAACTAATGGAATGATGACATTACAAAGCCAAGCGAGTGAATGTCTCCTTTGCAGGGCCTGGCTTTAGCACACAATGTGTTACCTCCACATGTAGTCCACATTTTCGAATGGCCATCCACTCGGCCTCCAGATGTGTGTCCGTCCACAATATTGTGCATGTGAGCACCTGCGCACATTCTTTTCCAGCACCAACCCCAATGCTTAGGTGATGGGTTTAAAATCCTATTATCTGCACATGCCCACTTTAGAATCTCTCGCCAGTGCATGTTAGTGTTAGTGTTAGAGTTGAACAGTGTGCATGTGGGCGTTCGCACAGGCATCCTGAGGCTTTGAAAACTTGGCCATGTATGTTTGAAAGTAAATTAAATTCTTATACTGGAACAATATGCCTACTGCAGCTCCTGGATTTCCTACTGAACCAGAACAACAACAGAAGCGGTTAGTAGAAGATCCAAACAATATCCTATGAAGACATTAAGATGGTTAGGGGCTCAATTATGGCTCTGACTGTTACAATAGATTGCTTCCCAATAGGGGGTGTTATAGTATGATAGTATGCTTATGTATATACCTAGGCTTGGCAGAATTCGATTTTTAGGTTATAATTTTGACAGATAATATCGATGTTTATTTTAAGCATTTTTTCTATTTTTCTCAATTAAAATGTTTACAGTTGCACAAAATTATGGGTTTTAAGCATTTTCCTCTATTTTTATTTATTTAAATTTTCAGTTGTGGGAAATTATGGGTGGGGGGGGATCAGACAATTATTTAATGGCAGTAGAGGTTGAGATTCAAAAAGTTAAAGCTTTATAATTATTAAAACATAAATTGTCAACATCATGTCAAAACATACAAAGTAAATGTCCTTAAATCAAACTCTAACAAATTCTCAACCATCATTTTTCTTACTTTGCCTCTGTACATTTCAATTATTGATGGAAATATTTTTTGTCAATTTGTGTGTGTGGTGAAATACAAATCTAATCATTCCAAGCTTATGCATAGGGTAATATCTTTGAAACCTGTAAAGAAGTTCTTGATGAGAGAAGTCAGAATTGTACAAGAAGGAATGAAGCCTGAATGTTGTGCTGTCTTAGACCACTTTCTTTTTATGCTTGACTATTGAACACTAGAGCTAGGTGAAATTTTTTGGCCAAAATGTTATTTTGGCAAAAAATGCAGCTTCAGCAACACGGAAATGTTTTGCAGATTAATGCCGGTTTTGCTGAATTGTTTCAGTCAAAACCCCCAAGCACACCAAAATTTTGAAAAAATCTGTTTTGACATTTTTCTAAATGAAATGTTTCAATTTCTTGTTTCAAAATGACTTTTTGATTTGTAACTTCCTTTAATTTGATTAAAAATACAACCAAAACCATTTTAAAATGGGCAAAATCAACACAAAATACGTTGTTTGACCCAAAACAATTTTTCGATTTTGGGATTTTCCGAACATTTTGAAAAATTGGTTTGACCAAAAACATTTCTTTCCCCCACCCCAGTGACTTGAAAGCCCCATTATTCACACTGCTCGACTGAACACTTGTGAAACTGGGTTTCCCAAGAGAAGAGGCAGAAGCAAAGTGCCCAGCTGCGATGCCTGAGGATGGGGTGCCTTGGAAAGGCATACTATCTCCGTCTAGAGGCCTGGGAGAAGAACAAGAAGTTTAGCCCTTAGCTACACCTTCACAAGTGAAGTTAGTGCTTTCCTACAGTATCACCAGCCTGACCCCAAGAGCTGGGCCTCCCCCGCCTACATGCTGCAGTATGCTGCCAGCAGCGGTCAATGGCTGCCGCCACCCCTTTGCTCTGGCAATGCTGGGAGTCAGACTATGTCTGATCTCTATGGGTGCATTATGGTGGGTTGACAGGAAATACTCTCAGTATACCTGTGCAGGGAAGAAGGTGTAAGTGAGCCACAGGTGTTGCAAACTGCTAGGTACAAACATGAATGGAGGATGATTGTTACACTCCAGTGAGGTTACATTCAGCCATTAGAACCCCCGACAGGTGGGATAACATTAGAAAAATTCTCATTTTGAGCCACAGATTGTCTATCCTTGGTCTCCGAAGTGGTTGTG
Source organism: Malaclemys terrapin pileata (assembly GCF_027887155.1). Classification (NCBI taxonomy): domain Eukaryota; kingdom Metazoa; phylum Chordata; order Testudines; family Emydidae; genus Malaclemys; species Malaclemys terrapin. The sequence goes on from NC_071514.1 coordinate 50,270,403, forward strand.
TTTGACAAGTTTTACCTAAAGGTGATTACTCCTCACTAAGGATTTGTTTCCAGGCTGCCTCACAAAACCCTGTGAAATATTATCATTTATTATTGCCAAACAAACATGAGACAGATGGCTCCCCCCAGCACTGACAGCTGAAGCTGAAATATACTCCAGAGATAATACGGAAACTCGGTAAGAATTAAATGGTTAAAGATGACCAGTAAAGCGGGATGGGTGGGAATTGGGCTTGTGCCTTTTTTGCTTCTTTATGCTGGAAAAAGAAGGGCTGAACTGGGTTTTTTGTTTGTTTGTTTTTTGGTTTGTACATTAGAAATTTAGGTCTTGTCTAGTTTGGAAGATTCCATGGTGGTTGAAGGATGGAATGATGATATCAGAAGAGCTACGAGAGTGAAAGCTGAGCAATTGGAAAGGAAAGGGATTTTTAGTCAGGTTGTTTAAAACTCTGTGGGTTTTGTTAATACATATTTAACGTTGATGCCTAATTACCATTATGGAGAAAGGCAGCCTATCTGAAGGATTCAATACTCTTTCCATTAAGGAGTTAGAGCTTAGAATAAATGGGCCAGAGTTCTCCAGCAAAAGCAGGGAAAAAACAGACGACATTCCTAAGGAATTTTTTTTAAAGTTCTGATTTCTTTATCCAATTCAGGAATTAAAAAAAGGCACAATTCCCATGTTGAGAAAAATCCTTCCTTAATGCTGAGAGGATTGAGCTATGAGTGGGCTCCAAGACTATCTCATCAAGACACACAAACCATGGATAAATTATTTCCATCTCAAACGGAGGAGCAGTCTCCGAATAAAGCTGGCAGTTTAGCTCAAGCTGGAGCACTGCATGCGGAGTCTCTGGGGTTCTGTGCGTGTGTCACACCTACAGAACACCACAATAATAATATTTTGCATGTCACCCAAAGATCTCAAAGCACTTTACAATGGGAGGAAAGGATCATGACCCTCATTTTACAGAGGAGGAAATGAGGCACTGTGAAGTGAAGTCACTTACCTAGAGCAAGTCCATGGCAGAGCTAGGAATAGATCCCAAGTCTCCTGACACCTCGCACCATGCTCTAACCATCAGACAACCCTGCCTCCTAGAACTGCAGCCTGTTCCAGTTTATATACATTAGGTGGGTGGCTGGCTGACAAGGTGCCAGTTACACTGATCCCCTGACAGCTGGTGAGGGAGGCTGGGTGGGGCCTGCATGTGGAATGAAGGGGTGGAAGCTGTGGGCAAAGAGTCCCACGTGGTTTCAGCTTCCTGCTCCACCCCTCCAGAGCTCCTAAAGGAGGGAGAATGCAAAGGTGTCTAGAGGCTGTTCAAGCATAAGACCTCCTTTGCCTGGTTTCCTGGCTTCTCTTTAGCTCCAGCCAAAGGACTCAGCATAGGAGCCTGGATCCCTTTGATTTGCAATAACAACAGGCAGGGAGTTTGTTTATTCACTCAGAACAAATAATTGTCTTAATTAAAAGTTTTTGCTGAAGCTGTATCCATCCCACATAGTTAGCACTCATCGTCTGCCTCCCACACACCTCCCGGAGCATGCTTGCTGCTCCCCCAGAGATACATTCATGGACTAGCAGGGCAAACAGGAACCTAGCGCTGACTCCCAACCTTGCAAAGCTTCTTTTAGCCCCCCCGAGCCCCCTCTCCCCACACGGGCAGGGAGCTGTCTTCCTTTGGCACCTTTAACCCTCACCATCCTCTGTGTCCCATCCTGGGAAGGACTAGCAGCTTTCTATGTCCTATACCACTTAACCCCTGAGGTCAACCTCTGCCACATATGCTACCAGGGCCTGTTCGGGGGAGTGGAAGGGGGCTCTGCCTCACATGCTACAGAGGCCTGTTTGAGGGTGGGGGGGGCTCTGCCTCACACGCTACAGGGGCCTGTTGGGGGGGGCGGTCTCTGTCTCACACACTACAGGGGCCTGTTGGGGGGGCGGTCTCTGTCTCACACTCTACAGGGGCCTGTTGGGGGGGTCCCCTGTGCCTCACACGCTGGGAGGGGTCTATGATGGCTGGGTCCCCTCTGCCTCACACTGGGAAGGGCCTGTTGAGAGGTGTGTGGGGGGGTCACCCCTGCCTCATAGATGCTGGAAGAGGCCAGTCATGGCGTCCCCTCTGCCTCACATCCTGGGGAAGTGTCCGAGATCCCATTGAGCTGCTCCAGCACAGGCTGGGAGATAGCGGCTACACCCCAGGTCTGTACTGCAAGTGTCTGTTAGTGTTCTCTCTGCTAGAGGGTATATTCCAGTGCTGGGAAGAGAAGTGCGAATGGGTAGCCCCCCACTACCCTTTCTGTACATCCCCAACATCACTCAGCATTAACAGACCACAGCAACTGTGATGGGACTCAGACAACCCAAAAGAGCTCCCTGCACTGCGGGGATCTCAGCAGAAAGCTGAGGTCCAAAGCTCCTTTCCTCTCAGCCCTGCCCTGAAACTCTTACCATTCAATGCTCAGAGACCTGGGACGGAATGCAGGCAGCTCAGCTGAGGCATACTCAGCTTTCCTCCTCTTCTCCTGCTTCTGCTTAACTGACAAGCGGTGGGCAAACTTAGAGAGGCTGCTCTCCGACCTGGGGAGGGGGAAAGGAGAGGTGTTAACTTCACTGCAGCACCTTAGGGACCAGAGGCAGGTTCAGGGCAAGGCAGAGGGATGCTCGTAGGAGGCAGGGGTGAAGCAGCAGGAGGCTCAGAGGGGTAGGTATGAAGCAGCAACAGTTTTAGAACTGATTTAGCCGGACAAATTCTATCATTTGCATCTGCACAGCCCTACTGATGCCAGCAATATTGCATGGGTATAATGGAGGAGCAGATCTTGGCTCCGTAGCTTTAGGCATAATTCTATCCACCTGGGTACAAACAGAGAGTAAGAGCTGTTCCTTTCATCCTTAATCAGTGAAAGAGAATATGTTACTGAGCCCTGTCTGGAGCAGAATGCAGTTAGCTAAATCAGAGAACAAAAGTATGGTGAGCAAGATGCACCCCTATCTGCAGAGCGATTGCAGCTCAGCAGCTGGGAAATCCTTCTTGCCATGGTGAATCTGCAACCCCGACAGCACGAGGTTCTAACTCCTCATCGACTGCAGTTTTCTGCTCATGCAGAAATAAAACAACCCTGTAAGGTGTGAATGTTTTGCTTCAATGTCGGTCCGGAGAGTTCCCGTGATGGGCAAGGCAGTAGCAAAGGGATGGAAACTGGCTGCTCTAGGCTCCCCCCATGCTGCCTGTTTCACTGCTCGGCAAGATGGTCAGCGCAAGCCAGAAGCTCAGCAACCTCCACAGAGAGAAGCAAAGACAGCTGGGAATGGCACACGTGAAACTTCTGTCACAGCCACACTCCCATTCACAAAAAGCCCAGAGCACTTGCACATCCCCGCCTGGGATTGGAAACACTGAGCAGCTTTCATTCTGGGGGCTAATCTGGAAATAAACCCACCAGGGTGACATTTTGGAACAGCAAATAGAACTCATATGTCTGCTCATCAGTTCAAATGTCAGGTCTTTGCACTGATCATGCCCCTTTCCTATATGGATGGAAAGCAATGGGCCAGGGTGGCAGCCACTCAGCAATTTTAGAGAACAGCACCTCTGAGGATCCATAACCAAGATGTGACTGCATCCTCTCTGCTACATTACAGTCCCCAGGAGCCCCCAGCACTGAGACACCCCTGCATCCCCTCTGCTACATTAAAGCCCCTGGGAACCTCCAGCACCAAGACACCCCTGCATCCCCTCTGCTACGTTACAGTCCCCAGGAGCCCCCAGCACCGAGACACCCCTGCGACCCTCTGCTACGTTACAGTCCCCAGGAACTCCCAGCACCGAGACACCCCTGCGTCCCCTCTGCTACATTACAGTCCCCAGGAGCCCCCCAGCACCAAGACACCCCTGCATCCCCTCTGCTACATAACAGCCCCTGGGAACCTCCAGCACCGAGACACCCCTGTGTCCCCTCTGCTCTGTTACAGCCCCCGGGAACACCCAGCTTCGAGACACCCCTGCATTGTTGCTATTATAGTGCCTCATAGAATGATAGAAGATTGGGATTGGAAGAGACCTCAGGAGGTATCTAGTCCAACCCCCTGCTCAAAGCAGGACCAATCCCCAACTAAATCATCCCAGCCAGGGCTTTGTCAAGCCTGACCTTAAAAACCTCTAAGGAAGGAGATTCCACCACCTCCCTAGGTAACCCATTCCAGTGCTTCACCACCCTCCTAGTGAAAATGTTTTTCCTAATATCCAACCTAAACCTCCCCCACTGCAACTTGAGACCATTACTCCTTGTTCTGTCATCTGGTACCACTGAGAACAGACTAGATCTATCCTCTTTGGAATCCCCCTTCAGGTAGTTGAAGGCTGCTATCAAATCTCCCCTCATGCTTCTCTTCTGCAGACTAAACAAGCCCAGTTCCCTCAGCCTCTCCTCATAAGTTATGTGCTCCAGGCCCCTGATCATTTTCGTTGCCCTCCGCTGGAGACTCTCCAATTTGTTCACATCCTTTCTGTAGTGGGGGGCCCAAAACTGGACACAATACTCCAGATGTGGCCTCACCAGTGCCGAATAGAGGGGAATAATCACTTCCCTCAAACTGCTGGTAATGCATTACAATATTCTGGGAACCTCCAGACCTGAGATATAACTGCATCCCCTCTGCTATGCTACAGCCCTCCTAACCACCAAGTCCCTACTCCCCTCTTGATACAAAAGAAGACAAGAATGAGTGAAAACCCTCAGCCCTCCCTCAGGCTGAGCTGCAGTTCACTTCTTCAGAGTGGACTCCTCTGCATGGTTCCATGGCACTGCTCTCTGAAGCATGCCCAGGTAAGAAGAAGCCAGAAAAGCCAGAGTGAGGTGCTGAAATGGGATGGTGGACGTTGCATCATTCGATCACCGCTCTCACCAGGCATGTCAGAAGCACCATCAGCAGGCTTCCCAGAGGGGTTCCACAAGTCGTCCTCAGCTGCTGGTAGCCACTGCCAGTCTGAGCCATTTCCTCTGTGTTTTACTCTCTGTTTTGTTTTAAATACTCGTCTGCTCTGAAATGGGACTTTCCCCAAACAGCATCACCAAACCCACAAGGTCTGCACATGCAGAATCTCCGGCACTGACTTTTGTGACTCAGATTTGAGGATTTGCTGCTTTTCCTTTCTGTTAGCCCTCCAAAAAAAGGAAGCTGCAATCTAGTTCTGCTTGCACATCATGAAGGTCATTCTCAAATAAATTCAGCCGTTGGTTACCTCTGTGCCACTCCGTCTTCCCGTGGAGCTGCATCGGTATAAACTGAGAGCAGAATTTGAGGATTGTGGGGCTCTACAGGTGTAGCTCAGGGTAGAATTTGTCCTGCAGAATTATTGCTGGCGACCACTGATAAGCACAAGCCAGAAAAGACCCATGTTGACTTTCAGATCCCAAGTTCAGCTTGCAGGGCTGGCATTGCCTAGCACCCCAGCCAAACTCTCCACCCTTCTTTCTTGTAAACTGAGCATCAAGCAACAGCATTTGACATTTAAAACCCTAAAATGTACTGCTGTCATTATTAGTGCTTAATGATACCAGGGTCCCACTGCACCTGGCATGCACATTGCGAGAGATAGTCCCTGACCTGATGAACTTACAATCTAAACAGACAAGGCAGAGCAAGGATACCCAGGGGTACAGAACTGAAGTGACTAGCCCAAGCTCAATGGCAGAGCTGAAAGTAGAACCCACGTATCTTGACTCCCGGTCCAGTATCCAATCTGCTATGCCACACTACTTCTCCAAAAACAATCAATCTTCTCTCTCTCTTAACAAGAATGTTGCACCGATGATGGACAATGTCCTGCAACAGCTTCAAACTTTTAACAGTTCCCACTCTCTCCCCCTGCTTCTGTGCTGTGTGTGTGTGTATGCGAGGGTGGGGGGGTGGAGTGCAGAGAAAGAAAAACTGGGACACAAAACTAATGTGGAAAAACCAGGGAAGGTGATAAGTCTGGCTGCAAAGGTGTAAACCATATGGACAGAGGCCCTGGTGATCTGACACATCTGAATGAGAACCACCCGCACGGATCTGCATGGCAAGGAAACAAACTTCAACCTGTTCATATGTGTATGCAGTGTAGCTGTAGCTGTGCCGATCCCTGGATATTAGAGAGACAAGGTTGGGGAGGCAATATCTTTTATTGGACCAACTTCTGCTGGTGAGAGAGAAGCTTTCAAGCTACACAGAGCTCTTCTTCAGGTCTGGGAAAGCTACTCCCAGTGTCACAGCACCGGGCATTTTGCTGTGATGCTGGGAGTTCCTTTCCCAGCCCTGACAAAGAGCTTGGTGTGGCTCAAAAACTTGTCTCTCTCACCAACAGAAGTTGGTCCAAGAAAAGATACCACTTCCCCCACCGTGTCTCTCTAATCTGCTCATATGGCATTTGTACCAGTTTGTGTATCTATATATTTTTAAGTTAATACATTTCTCAACTGATTTAAATGGAACAAAATACCCCCCAAAAAGGTATTTCTCAGAAATGTGAGCTCTCTGCCTCTCTTGCTGTCCAATAATTAAACAGACCATGAATGGCTAGCCGTTTTTCCAGATATATTTTAAACACAGACATCTTCAATGCATTAACTCTGGTTATTGATTTATTTTTCAGTTCACAAATTGCTGTTGCTTGGGACAGGGTGGAGATGGTTTTTTGGAAGGAGAAGACATCTCTGTAAATATCACCACTGGGAAAGAGTTGGTCAGACCTTCTGGGGTCATTCTTTACAATTTAAAAAAATCAGTTGCTTTGATGTAGGGGATGGGAGTTTGTCTTTTAAAAAATACAGATTTTTCTCAACGCTGAAGAAGCCGCTGGGGGAGAAGGAGTTAGATTAGGAACAATTTAAACATCTCATTAAGTCTGTCTAATAGAATGCATTGCACAAACACCAGTGCTGTCATTAAACACTCTCCTTTGATCCCATGTCAAAGCTCATATTGTAATGAGTAATATTTCAATTAGCTGAGGCTTGGTAAAGTGATCTCTCATCTTTCAGGCAGCTTCTGTGTTCAAGCTGTGAGACAGGGAAAGAGGGAACATGGAAGTAAAGGTTCTGTAGTGATGGCCTTTAGAAATGGGACATTTTGTACCAAGTTCAAGCCTGGGGTACAGTGAATGTAACTACCTTTGACTTCCCAGTTCTTGTGTTGCATTTTCCACTATTCTGTTTAGCCACCTGCCAGCATGGAGCCCAAGGTGAATGCTGCACTGGTGGAACTGCTATCCTTCGTCCCCTACCCTTGCCTCCTCTCCCAGCTGTCCTCAGCACTCTCTACTGACAGAGCGCTGGATCCTGCAAGAGGATGAGTGCCATCTGAGTAGTACTGAGCACCTGCAGCTCCCACTGCACTCAATAGGAGTTGAGGGCTTTCAGCACCTATCAGGAAGCACTCATCAAATGGGAGGATTGGGCCCAAAGAACCACAGAGGTAGGAAAGACCCCTCTGATTATCTAGCCCATGTCTCTGCCAGCACAGGAGTGCTCCTTATACTATACTTCCTAGTGCTTTTTGCTGTCTAGTTTTAAGCAATCTCAAGTAATAGGTCTTCTGCCATTCCCTACCAGAGACTATTCTACAGTCCAATAGACCCCACTGTCTGGAGGTTTTTGATGCTATTCAGCCTAAATGTTGTTCTTAATTTCATCTCATTATTCCTAGTAATTCCCTCTGGGACCCCTCAACAGAATTACACTCTCTTCTTGCTGCTTACACTCTACAGTCATCACATTCCCCCAAAAGCACCGTACCAGACCAAACTGCAACATACATAACTTCTAAAATCTTCTTTATTCAATCAGTTCCTCTCGACCTCTAGGACTTCTCCAATTAGTCAATTTCTAGTGCCCAGAACTGACCACCAATCCCCTCAGAGCCTATCACAGTCACCTTGCTGGTCTGATGCCTTTGCACCCAGAGTCTCAAATTGCACAGGCCTTTTTTGCTGTCATATGGCATTGCACACATACCTAACTTGCTGTCACTCTCAACCCTAAGTCACTTTCATCATCACAACAGCACTCTGGGTTTCTCTTTCCTGTACTCTGCATCATTCACCACCACCCCGCCCAGTCGAATCTCATTTCATTATTTTTGGATCATGTTTATGCCTCCCTAGATCCCTTTGGATGATCTATCTATCTAGATATTTATGTAGCCTTCAGCACCTCACAATCAGTAAGGAATTTTATCCTCACAACACCCCTGTGAGCTAGGTCTCTTCTAACCCCACTTTGCAGATGGGGACCTGAGGCCCAGGGCAAAGTCAAGCGGCTGGAAGTGAAAGCCAGACAAATAATTCCAGTTGGAAAGAAGGCACACATTTTTAACAGTGAGGGTGATTAACCATTGTAACAAACTACCAAGGGAGATAGTTCTCCATCTCCTGAAATCTTTAAATCAGGACCAGATGCTTTTCTGGAAGATGCGCTTTAGCTAAACACAAGTTACTGGGCTCAATACAGGGTAATGAGGTGGAATTCTACGGCCTGTGTTAGGAGGCCTTAAAAACGTATGAATCCATTAAATGTCTTGCCCACAGTGCCTGAACCAGAACTCGAATCCTGGTCTTTTGAGACCCAGTCCAGTGCCCTCCCCACTAGTCCATCTTTCCTATGCCATCAATTGGACATTGATGACCCTTCCCAGTTCAGCATCATCTGAAAATGTCATTAGCATAACCATTTCCAGTTATCAGGCTATTGCAGTTCTGGAGGAACATCTTTTCCACAACTCATTAAAGCAAACTCCTACTTCCTGTGTGGAACTGAAAGTTCCAATGGTATTTTTTCAATTAGAAACCTAGGAGAATAGTACAGTATCATCTGGCTATTTATACAATACTGGTTTATATAAACTGTACTGCAGTAGGGGGATGAATCATACCTGCTACATTGTGACTATATGCAGATAAATCAGGCAGTTTGCAGTATCCCCATCACCAGAAATGCATAACCCAAGGCAATTAACTGATATGCAGCAAGCAATAGGCAGAAAGGCTTCAGCATCAATTGCTTCAAAGGCTGGATTACCACCATCAGTCCAATCACCATTCTTCTACTGCAGTGGGGCGAGGGCTCTCACCTGTCCCCTGGGGGTTGGCTGGCCTGCCTCCCTCCCTCTTTACAAGAATTCTGACTAGATGATCACAGTGGTCCCTTCGGGCCTTGGAATTTATGAACTATAATGTGTGTGGGTGAGAGTTAGTTGCTTTCTTATTACTTTGAAATGAGGACCCCAAATGCTCTGATACACTGATTGGGAAATTGTCTGGTTTCACTGAAGCATCTGTAAATGTCTTGATATCCTCTGCTTAAATGCCACTTTGTACATTTCTTGTAGTATGGCTGTTTGCAGACTAGTCACAACCTACCTAGCAGTGCAAAGGGGTGGCCCCTATTCTTCCTCTCACGTAGCAGAAGAGAACACCACAGTAATAACAATAAACACCACCAGTAATATTTTCATTTCCAATGCACCTTCCATGCGAGGAGCTCACAGCGCTTCACAAACTGACTGAATTAATCCCAACAAGCCCCCTGCGATGTATTGCTGGTATTATGACCCCCAATACACAGATGAGAACACTGAGGTGCTGCATGTCTCAGAAGAAATTGGAATGAATGTCATTCCAGCAGCTTAACATCAGTTGATCTAGGTGTGCACGAAAGACCTAGAAAGGGACAGTTGCTTTTTGTTCAGTGGACTGATCAGCTGCTGAAAAACCGAGGGCACCCTATTGCTCCCATGAGCATGGCCAATAGGATTATGCACAACATAATGGCTAACCTTCTCCAGGGTGTTGCACAGCACCCATATCCATGCCATTCCAGCTGACTCCTACTGCCATAGCTGGCGGTTTTATTCAATGTTTTAAAATGGACCTTCTCCAGCCTCAGCACACGCAGACTAGGACGTCATTCAGAAAGCAGGAATGGGAGCTGGGTGGGAATGGGGATCAGGAGCAATCTCCAGCTTTTTCATTGCGTGGAGCAGTTAGGGATACCTCCCTCCTCCTTGCTTCTCAAACCACGTCCCTCTATGAACCTCCGTGAAGAGCTCCAATGAGCACCGGTGATCCACAAACCACAGTTTGAGAACCACTGTCCCCCTCTCTCTGACTGCCAGGTTGCAGCAGAGCTATCACAGATGTGATATTTGAAGGACAACTGAGGCGGGCTTTAGGGTAATTTACCTAACAACAAAAAATAATGTATAAACTAAACACAGTGCTGATGCTGATGTAATCCAGCCCAGTAATCTCAGTCTCTGCAACTGGTTCCTGCCCCAGCATGTGAGAGTGCCTCTTAAAGAGCCAGCTGGAAATGTGGCCATGCAGAGCATCCCACACAATGAGCGGCAACTTTACAACTTCCTGCTGGACAAAGCCCTTTAGAGCACACAGCAGACCAGGTGTGTTCTAGCTGAATTTAATCCCAACCCAATAAAAGGGGACTGAAGTGAGCCACATCTATTATCCACCCACTATAGAAGAGAAACCCAACGCTTTACTGAATGTCACCTGTCCTCAGTGATTGCTACCGAATGCCAGTAGAAGCCTAATGTGCCTTCCAGCAGGAGGAACTCTGCTTGGCAAGCAAGGTTTGGAATTTCCAGAGCTTCTTCCTTCAATTCTGCACCTGCAAAGGTTTTGATTTGTTTTCTCTTTGCCTCAGAGAAGCCAATGGAGCACACACAGAAAACCATCAGATGAAGTATCAACCACAGTGGTGGAAAGAATCCTCTCCTACCTATCAGAGAAGGCTGTTCAGTTACCATGTTGTATTGTCAATCACACCTCCAGGATTTACCATCTGCCAGCCAGATTAAACATGCTCACTGCCCCATTTCAGCATTTAAATCAGAACATTTCATCCTGTCTACAAAAATATTTATCAGCTGTGGAGAAGCTTGCAGCTATTCCCTCCTAATAACACCCTGATCCCACTCCCCTCAAAAAAGCCTTTAGTTTAACATGGCAACTAACTAAAACCAGCAGAAAACATGATGGGGACATGGGAATTATCACAGCTATGCATGGCATCATGTTTGCTCTCATATAAAAGTACAGCTTCATGCACATGGGGGGGGGGGGATGGATAGCTCCGTGGTTTGAGCATTGGCCTGCTAAAGGCAGGGTTGTGAGTTCAATCCTTCAGGGGCCACCTAGGAATCTGGGGCAAAATCAGCACTTGGTCCTGCTAGTGAAGGCAGGGGGCTGGACTCAATGACTTTAGGGCAGACACCACAGATATTCCCTTGGATGAGGAAGCTTCACATTAGTACAGATACTTAGGGGGGGAGAGATAGCTCAGTGGTTTGAACATTAGCCTGCTAAACCCAGGGTTGTGAGTTCAATCCTTGAGGGGGCCATTTAGGGATCTGGGGCAAAAATCTGTATGGGGATTGATCCTGCTTTGAGCAGGGGGTTGGACTAGATGACCTCCTGAGGTCCCTTCCAACCCTGATATTCTATGATTCTCACATAAGTGCACAGCAGGAATGCCACATGGTAAATGTGACCATCACACCAGCCTCAATGCCTGCTCCTTGACATGAGAAAAAGCCACCTGGACCAGGCTAGACACAAACACTGCTGGTTGGATCCTGGCGCTGCCATGGCCTTAGCAACAGTCACAAAACCTGGTATATTTTGATTATTTGTTCTATTCGTCCTACAACTGCTCACTGGTATGGTCCCCTGGCATGAGTGGAAGCAGCAAAGAGAACTCTGGAAGTAACCCTGTCAAACCCTTCCCCAAAGCAGCGCGTGTTCAGGCTCAAAGCTAGTGTCCTGGACCTGGCTACAACAAGTAGCTGTCTGCTCCCATCCCTGCTCATCCTCTTCCAGCCTCTTCTCCTGCACAGCACAGGCAGGGAAGACATTAACGATATTGCCTCAACGCTCAAGCCAGGAAGCTCCTCATCTGACCCAGACAGAGTTCTCTGATTCTACCACCACAATGGATGACTCTTCCAAAATCAGATTGTTCAAGTGAATGCTCACAGGCAGCAGGAGCACTAGTGAGTGAAAGAGGAGAGAAACCAAGAAGCAGCACGGTGAGAGCTGGATGCCTTGGTTCTGACGTGCTCTTCAGTTAGCAGAGTCTTGCTAAGTTGTCACAAAGATGTACCAGCCCAGGCACAAAGTCAATTCACTTGCCCTTTATAAAGGTGATGGTGAAATTTTTTAAAATTGTGTTTGACTCACTTGCTAGTCCATGGGAATGGCTGAGTGACAGTTGGCAAAGCTCAGTTGAAACCAAAAATATAGTGGGCCCAATTCATCCTAATGGCTTCACTAGGTTTATATCAGAAATGAACTGGGCCCAGCGTGTATTGCCCTAGCAGTATAGTGAGAGGAAAGCGATTAGAAGAGAAATCCCAACAAACAGACTACAAGAGCAAGTGTGCACCGTATCCCAACTACTCTGACAGACCATTCTTCCTGTAACCTAGAACCAGATCACATCTCACCAGCTCACTCCCGTGCTATACCTGCCAGAACGGGCACCTGCTAATGACCACTCCTTCTGAATTCTACACTAGGCCCTCATGAATGGGAGTCTGGAAGAGTTATTGCAATTTGTATTTACAGAAGGTCACGTGCTTGATTATACAATCATTTCAGAAAGTCCCAAGTCTCAGGAAGAAACAGGTGTGTTTGTGGAGTGGTTAAGCCCATCCCAGAGTCTCAAGTGCAGCGTTACAGGACACACTGGAAACCACGCGGGCAGCATTCAGGCTCGCTGCAATGGTTACAGATAGTCAGGGGTCCAGGTAGGCAGAACTCACCTCCATGCAGTGGTTACAGAAAGACCAGATTGCGTTTGTCCAATAACTACAGCCAGACCAGAACTGGTGTAGGCAGCACTCACTCTTGCACAATGCTTACAGACAAGTCAAGCCCTGCAAGACACATACTTATGGAGTGGCAATAGACAGGCTGGAAAGAGCATGTGCATTTGTGCAATCGAAACTTAGAACCCATATTCCAGATAGGAAAAACTTACACCTGTGCACTGACTAGAGCAAGCCAAAGACAAGCCATGTGCTTATGCAATGGTTATGGTTCAGGAAGGCAGCAGATATTCTCATGCTTTATAGTTACAGATGGCACTGCGTCCCAAGAGGCAACACACGTGCTTATAGATAGGCTATGGTCCTGGGAAGCAGTGCACACACTGGTGCAATGGTTATGAGCAGCCCAGACTCTCTACAGCAACCAAAACAAATGAATGATTTTGCTGCCTCCCCAACCCTCCAATCACGATTCTGTCGCTTAAGGATCCAACTTTCTAACTGGGGTCACGCTGATGGGCACACACGCCTCATGCCGGGACTCAGGAGGACTCATCGCACATGAGCGGGAAGGGAGAGAGCACTGCTCACTGCATGAGTTACATTCCAGAGAGATTTGGCTCACCAGGGCTATTTATTTACATGGATGCAATTGGAATCAAAAATCAAACCTGACCATTAACATGGGGAGCTGCTTCCCATGAAGCAGCAGCCTTTTAGGGAGCCAGGGCTTAACATTCCTCAGGCTTCAGAAAGGAAATAACACCAAACAGCCCTCCACTCAATCAGTCTAATGCAGGTGCCTTGTTGCAAAACCCCTCTCACCTGGATGCCCAGAATGGCATGTTCTTACACATGCTGATGTCTTTGAGTGGCAGTGTGCCCTGGGTCTCATTCACCACTATTCACTCTCACTGTGGCAAGCTCACTTAGGAAAGAATGCCAAACACACACACAAACTGGCTGGCATTGGAGCCCTCTAGGTGGGTTCCTGTTACCCCGTTTGCTCACTCACCTGCCAATGCTCCGGTCCCTTTCTTTCAGTCTCTCCTGATTCCCCTTCTTGGAAGGATCAGTTCATTTCAGAAAATGTTTCAAACAAACAAACAAACAATCCCCCCCCAACACACATACGCGCGTGTGCACGAGCGCTCCGTCACAGCTAATCACTCATGCTGGGAATAGTGTCCGTTGGTCCGTCCCCACTTTGCAACTGCCAGATCCCCTCTCGAGCCTATCCTGCCTACACGTCCCCCACACACGCTGGCCCTTCCTCCTCATTCGCCACCTATATTTCCCTCACCCATCACCTCGGTTCTCTCGCTCTCAGCTCGACTTTTTTTTTTCAATCTTGTTTCTATAGAAACGAGATTAGCAGAGGGGGATATAAAACAGGCCCATGTGACTCAGATTCCGACACTAAAGAATCTCTCCCTCTCTCTGTCTGGCTCACTCTCACTGGTGTTTTACATAACAACAAGTCAATGTGCGGACTCAACAAAAAAAAAAAAAAAAAAAGGCAAAGAGAGAGTCAAAAGCAAAGTATACCCTCGGTTCAGCAGCAGGGCCTGTGGGGGAATGGTTGCTATCTCCCGGCTTCTCAGACACTCGCAGCGTAACCTGCAGGAAGTCCAAAAACACACTTGCACTCAGCTTTTGACCAATTCCACTGCTGAGGGCACATCCAGAGATGAAACCACTTGGCTACAATGTCCTCTTATCTGTGGGACTACCAGCTTCCCATAGAAACCTGTTCTGACAACTCCCTTCCACCTGGAAATCTGACCACCCAACAAAAATATGTCGGTGATGAGAACATAAGAATGGCCATACTGGGTCAGACCAAAGGTCCATCTAGCTCAATATCCTGTCTTCCAACAGTGGCCAATGCCAGGTGCCCCAGAGGGAATGAACTGAACAGGTAATTACCAAGTGATCCATCCCCTGTCACCCATTCCCAGCTTCTGGCAAACAGAGGCTAGGGACACCATCTCTGCCCATCCTGGCTAATAGCCACCGATGGACCTATCCTCCATGAATTTATGTAGTTCTTATTTGAACCCTATAAGTAATAAAAAGTTAGTGGTCTAACAAGAGGGAACCATTGGTAGCCTACTTATTCTATAGGCACCAATGGCCAACCCCAGCCATTGCACACCATGCTCCTCTCCGTGGGCTGCAGTCGTAGCTAAATGAGGCATGGCCTGCGGATGGGTTAGGGACATCAGATCCCAACACAGGGCAGATGGAGGTCTGGGGAGTCTGATCACGTACAAACACTGAGCACACCCAACTTCCACTGAAGACAAGGGCAGCTGAAGGTGCTCAGCACCTTGCAGGATTGAGCCCTACAGTATATGATCTTCTAAAGCCCATGTGATTCCCTGAGCCTGAAACGCCCTGCGTGCAGTTCTTCACCACTGTTACATTCAGCAACAGGTGATGCTCATGAAGCAGCTGATAACTCAGCTGCCTGGGACAGCTGAACTCTTCAGTTTCTGTGTTGGTGTGGGATCCCACAGTCGAAGAGCCGACTGTCCTAGTTAATCTTTGGGGGACTTTATTGGATAGAAGACACACAGCCCAAAACTCCCCCCACCCTGTTGTGTACTATTCCCTTTGGGACACATCATGCACAATGGCCATTCCCTTGCAGAGTTTTATGCACCAAAAACTTCAGATGACAAAAACACATCATATTTGTACTACCTTTCTTGTTCCATTCGGTCTCCTTTTCCATCATGCACATCAGCCCAGCTCCAGTGCCTACCGACAGCCAGAGGCTGGCACCACACTGCCATATATGCAAATGAGTAGGTTATGTACACCTTGCAAATGTCAAATCAAACCAGCTTTTGGCCAAGCAATGGGTCCCCCCCATTTATTCCATATGAGCTCAAGGGACTAATGCTTATCTGCTGAATTCCGAAAACTCCATCTCCCAGTGTCTAGGTGAGGCCAGGAGAGATTGCAGTGATGGCAGTGGCAGTTCTTGGGTTAATTTCAGCTAGAACACACCAACAGTTTAACAACAAACGGTAACATTACCTGGTAGGTTAGGACAGAAAGGGGAAAAAACCACTGAAACTGAAAACACTGAAATCCAACTGAAACTGCAATGGAAGGTTCAATACAGATACTACTGGAATGTGGCCAAAACAATGGGGTTACATGTTTACCGTCACAAAAAGCAACACAAGATATTTAATGACAAGAAGCAATCAGGACCTCAGCTTTACATTTCATTTGAGACAGATGTCTCCAGCAAAGCAATGTCCCCAACTCCAGAATAAGACATTGGTCTAGCACTGACTCCGGTGGAAGAACTCACCAGCACGACTTCCTGAAATACCTAATTTCCCATCCATTTGCTGACCTGACTCAACCATGATTAGCTTGTAAGATCCAATGATATCATAGCCTGAGGTCTGGCTGCAGGATATTACATGAAGTGCTTTCTCCTCCTTGTATGTAATGTTATCGAACTGCACAATTGTCAAAATAGGTGCTGCTTTACCATGCTGATGTCCTCAGGATAGATTGGACAGACAAAACAGTAGTTGGCAAACTATATGCAGAAATAGTTGGTCCCAGAGTATTCAGCCAGTACAATCTTCGCAGGGTACCATCTTGGAGGGTTTATCAATGTTGTGTCCTGTGTTATAACATATGAAATTGAGTGGGACTGCAGGAAAAGGAAGCTAAGGGCTTTTGTATCTATATGCTTAGGGTAGTTTGTGATACAATCAAGGAAGCAAGATAGGGCAGAGTAGGATCATACTCTTTAAACTGCCTCAGAAGTTTAGATCAAAAGTCAAATAAGTTTAATGGTCTCACCTGAGTACCTGAGAAAAGCTGGTTCACACCACAAAGTAGTTAATTTGGTGCAGATAAGCACAGCTGGCCATTTCTGTTCAGAGGGAGTCCCAGACTGGAACAGGATTTACACTGCAGGCTAGGAACAACTTGCACTTGGAGACTTCCTGAAGCCCAACCGTAAGTCCCAGGGATGCTGCAAACTGGGAATTGGGTGCATTGTGGATCTGGTGGGAGGTAGAGGGTGGGACTGGAACAGAGGGAAGAGCAGCAAGGCAAGCCATAGGTGCATAGGGAGAGCTGTGAAGGGCTCATGACCGGACTAGTGGGGTGCTGCAGCTCAGGATACAAGTGCAGTGTGTATGGGAAGCCTGCACTGTTCCTCTCTATACCACCCTTGCCTCCGATTAGGGCTAAAAGTTGCATTTTATGGGCGCCCTAAAGTCACCCAGATAGATCAGTCAGGGTTGCGAAGCCATGGTAACACATTAACCCCTTACATGCTAGCAGAGTGAGCCCTTCAGAGTCTATGAGCATAGAGTAGATACCCTGCAGCAGTGAACCTATCTGCCCTTGTGTCTATTCATCACATACCCTGTGAGCCAAGCAGTGTTTTATAAAAAGCAGCATATGCCATTATCTCTGTATGGACACACAGCTAGTTAAACTGAATCCACACTGGCCTCTACAGAGATGGCTAAGTTAGATTTAGCAAGATCTGGCTCTGAAACGCTGAGCTTTGTGAGGCACTCCAGGCCCCTCCCTCCCCCCCTTGCAAAGTCCTCTATTTAAAGTAGAATAATGGGGTCAGGAAAACTTCCGCCAACAAACCAGCTCTGATACACATAGCTAATTATAGCTGGCATTATCAGGATGCATTACAATTAGCAAGTCAGTGGATACTATCTATTTCTGATCACAGACACAGGGCCCTTAGGTGCACCCAAGGGGGAGGCGAGGGGGGTGGAGGGACGGAGATACCTTACATGTAGGTCTAAAAATGTAGCGCAGCTGTGCTTGAGCATTATGGCAAAGTGGGTTTTAGAATGAGGGTATTTATAACAAGGACCGGAAAATAAACTCATTGCAAAATTTCCATGCAGCTCCTGGTATCCATAACTAGTGTTGTCAATTTCACACCCCACCAGACCTGCTCAGTGCTAAGACCCTCGCCCCAACTTGGTTTGAAGGATTTATGTTAGTGGACAACACAGCCTGAGGTCTCTAGTACTGGCCTTTTCGTTCTACCTGACTTCCACATGGCTTGGGTCTCAGCTGCCCATGGGTGCATTCACAAGCCCCTGCAGGCAGCGGTGGCTCCAGGCACCAGCGTGTGCCTGGGGCGGCAAGCCACAGGGGGCGCCCTGCCAGTCCCTGCAAGGGCGGCAGTCAGGCAGCCTTCGGCGGCATGCCTGCAGGAGGTCCGCCGGTCCCACGGATTTGGTGGCAATTTGGCGGTGGGTACGCCGAAGCCGCGGAACCAGCGGACCTCTCGTGGGCATGCTGCCGAATCTGCAGGACCGGGGACCTCCCACAGGCATGCCGCTGAAGGCTGCCTGACTGCCGTGCTTGGGGCGGCAAAAAAGCTAGAGCTGCCTGCAGGTGGGCACATTATTTTGGTTCCTGTCAGTGAAGCCCTTGTGTTGTTACGTCTAGGGAGTGAGACGTAATTGAGGAAATCCAACTCTGCATTCCCAGTTTGATTTCATTGAATGCAGCCGTCACTCCTGGCTCTACGGCATGCATAATGAAAACTGCCCGGTCAATTAACTAATGTTGACTAGGGATAGACTCAGCCCAGGAAAGAACATACAATGATAACCAGAGTTGCTTGAACCTTTTAGAACAAAAAACGTTACGAATTTTTAGAATAAAAAGAAGAACAGGAGTACTTGTGGCACCTTAGAGACTAACAAATTTATTAGAGCATAAGCTTTCGTGGACTACAGCCCACTTCTTCGGATGCATATAGAGTGGAACATATGTTAGTCTCTAAGGTGCCACAAGTACTCCTGTTCTTCTTTTTGCGGATACAGACTAACACGGCTGCTACTCTGAAACCTAGAATAAAAAGAGGCAACTTTATGAAAATTGAAATGTTTGGCAAAACCAAGTTGATTTTCATACAGTTTTCAATTTTTGAGAGAAAAATTCAAAAAGAGACATTTTTGTATAATTTCAAATAGAAATTTTCCTTTCGTTTTGGTTTTCAAAAGCCAAACTGAAATTTTCAATTCAAAATCAAACACAATTTTTTGTGTCATTTTCTTTAAAATTTGTTTAGTGAAAAAAATGAGTTTTTCTTTGCAGAAATTAATTTGGAGGTTTCAACCAGTTCTAAGAATAAGTACAACCAGCCAGGGCCGGTTTAAGCAATGCTGGAGGTCCTTGAGATACCAGTCAAGTGGGTCCCATGCTATATGACCCAAGATTCAGTGTACAACCTTTCTTCATGGCTCTGCCATCTCTAGCACTATCTAGCCTAGCTACATCTGTCTTAGCTATTTCTAAGTAGCCCAGAGCAGGGGCATTACTGGTGAGTATTAGGGGAGTAGTGGATGGAGGCTGGACAGAAGGGGAAGAGGAGAGAAACATGTGATTTGCCCCGCTAGGGCCTAGATGCTAGGGAAACCCCTCCTTATTCTACAGAGGGCTCATGTTGCTTTCCCCACAGAGCTCTGAGTCATCAAGAAGCAGCTCTATTCTATACTATGCAACAATGGAGCACACGCGGTTAAATCCCCCCAGCACACTGCCCCTGATGGGGCGGAATCCTTCTGGCTTGCAGGAGCACCCTGCAGCTTTAGGTTTGGCAGTGGCACCATTGTTCTGACCCCAGCCTCGCTCCCCCCGGGAAAATCCTGACTGAACAGCTAGTCTACACCATGCCTACTTGAGCTCTGCTGAAGTCCTGGGGGAAGCGTGTTTTCACAGATCCCAGTGCCTTACACCAAGAACACCCTGCTCCGAGTCGCCAGCTGGGTAGTACTAGGGCCCATTAGCACAAGCACATGGGCTGATCCCGGCTGTCACGAGGGTGCATAGGGAGGGAAGTGGGGTCACCGGAAATTCTAAGAGGAAAGATAGAGCGAGTGTCCCCAGCATATAGACAAGCAAGGCTCAAAACCTGAACTACCTTGCTGGAAGGAAAACCCCAGAGCGTGGCCCTCAGACGTCTGGGCCACCGCACAGAGACAGAGCCTCAGAGACAGATGGTGGCAATAAGGCTCACGATGAAGCGCTGAGTGATGCTGGCGGGAATGACAGTCCCTGGCAGATTCACTTTGCTGCGAAGTTCAGAGGGAAGGGAACTGTGTGGTGCCCTTTCCAGCTCATGCTGACCCAGGGAAGTGAGAGCCGACCCAAGCCCTTTGATCAGCAGCAGGAACAAAGAAGAGTACACGTTCAACTGACAACTCCCCATCACTCCGATTTTCCCTGGGCTTGAAAACCACACCCGCTTGTAGCTGATTCCGGAGCCACCATGGGCTGGACTGTCCCATGATGACAGAACAGTGGGGCGGAGGAGCAAACAAGAAGTAAGATGGAGAAGCAGAAAAGATGGGGTGGGGGGAGAGGACAGAGAAGAGGATGACTCTGTACCTGAGATGGACTGCTGCTGATTGCAAAACTTCTTGATCTGTAGGTGCAGCTACATAAGCCATCTAGTCGAGCATGCCATGTCTGATAGCAGACAGTACCAGCTGCTTCAGAGGAAGGTGCAAGAAACCCTACAGTTCTGGGATAACTGGACAAAGTTTCCTCCTGACCCCAATAGGCAGAAATTGACTTGTGCCATGAGGGATGAGGGTTTCTATCTCTTCATGTTTATTTTCAATTTTTATTATTGTAACTCTGGATGTTCTTATTTCCCTTATAAATGTCCAGACCTATCTTGAATCCTACTAAGCTCTTGGCCTCAAAGATACATTGTGACAGTGAGTTCCACAGGCCAATGGTACGTTGCATGAAAAACCATTCTTTTTCAATCAGTTTTGTGTTGATTTCCAGGTTCACTCCAAGGCTGTCCATCATCTCAACATCTCCCATTATTCTGCTCAAGTGATGCTCACAGGTGAGGCCTAAACATGCTTAGAACATGGGAAAGGTATACAGGCCCCAAACTGAGGTGTGTAAAACAATGTTATGGCAAGTGCTGCAAGTACCAGGCTCCTGCAAGGATGTCCAGTACACATTCTCCCTGGAAGTGTGTAGTCGGAAAGCTATTTAAAAGGCTTGGTCCTTGAGGGTCAGAGGCGGCCAACGTCTGAAGCTATGAGTTCTGTCTCACTTTATCCCGCTCTAAGTCTCAGTTTCCCTTCTCCCTGGCAATTAAAATGGAAGGGAATCACTTCTCTCTGTCTCTCCTTGCATCACACTGAAAATCACAAGGATACTCCCCCCTACTCCTCATGCCTTACCTCCAAAGTACAGCCTTTTTGCCAGGGACATTATCTTCAAATGCAGCCTCTGTCCCAGAAAAACAGGGATCACCAGCCAGGCTGGCTGCTCTGAAAGAAATACCAGAGGCATTTAGTAGATGAGAAGCTGGCCAAGTACCAGCTGGCCTGTAGCGCAACACAAGCCAAAGGGAACCAAGCCTGGAGCAGTGAGTAGGCGCATGGACTAGCAGCAAGAACTCCAGATCAGAGAATTTAACTTCACCAGCATTTGCAATACTAAAGGTCTGTATGTTGACCTGGGATGATAGATACATGCCTGGGATAATAGACCAAGACAGAATTGCACAGGCCTGCCAGAAGCAGAGGAGGCCAATGATCCTTCTGCTTTCTTTGAGGCCTTCACAGTAGGATACTCTGGCCTACAAGGCTCCACAAGCTAAGCAGAAGGAGGATTTGCAACAAAACCTGAACTGATAGGTGGGAATGAGAAGGGTTCCTGCAAGTGGTAAGAAATCATCAAACACACATGCAGAACATTTTTCTACCCAGACATAAAAGGCATTAGATAGGCAGTAAGAAGAATCTGCAGGTGGCAAGGAGAAAGTTTTAAGAAGAACCCTTGTGTGTCCAGGCTCTGATTGACTTTTCAATGTTAAAATGTAATTTTGTCAAAGGGAGGAACTCAGCGTCAGTGGAAGAACCCAGGCAAAAGTCCCCAGAGACAGATGAAAAAATGGTGAAGAAACCAAGCCTGTTAGCTACAGCAGCAAGAAAGCTGGAACCTGAGTAGCTTGGCAGCTGCCGGCGTAAATTCTAATGATTTAGCTCCTTTCCCCATTCCTCCGGAATGTGTATTGTGTGCTGCTTCAGTTGTGTACACTGGAGTTCATGCAAATGTTAGCCAGGAATGACTGGGCGGGTGGTAATATATTGAAGCTTAGAAAGACAGTGATTACAGCTTAGACTTCTTGCCTTGTTAGGCATAAGAGGCCTTTTGGAGATTCCTTTCTTTGTTGTTGTCAGCAACCTTTTCCTTTTGAAAAGAGAGGCCAGCAAGAAGGAAATGAACTGACATGCCAAATAGCAAGAAGATTCATTATTCCCAAATCAGAGACTTTGTGCCCATTGGAATGAATAGCAAAGCTTCCACTGATTTCAATGGGGGTGTGTTATACTGCCCCTTTACACTGCCAGAGTGGTGATCAGGGACCTTAGCATAAATGAGAATCAGGCCCAATTGAGTTGCTTGGTGTTGCCAACTCCTGAGATTTTATCATAAGTCTCAGGATAGAGTGTTTTTCATAGAGCCCCAGCTTTGCAATCCTAGGGCTATGTGAGAATCTCAGTTTTCATTTAAAAAAAAAAAAAAAGGAAGTTTCTAGTCCTCGTGGCTGCAGGGAAAGGACTGAAGTCATGACCTGAGTGTGAGCTAAAGCTCAGAAACTAGATGACAAATACAAAAAAAACTCAACATGTACATATAGTTAAAAAAATTTGTTATTTTTCAGCCACTCTCAGGATTGTTTGGGGCCTAATATTTGAATGTTTGCGAGTGGCAGTATTATATGGGACTTACTGCAGTGAGCAATGCCACTGATTCAGGACAGACCTCAAGGGTACGTCTATACTTACCTCCGGGTCCGGCGGTAAGCAATCAATCTTCTGGGATCGATTTATCGTGTCTTGTCTAGACACGATAAATCGATCCCGGAAGTGCTCGCCGTCAACGCCGGTACTCCTGCTCTGCGAGAGGAGTATGCGGAGTCGACGGGGGAGCCTGCCTGCCGCGTGTGGACCCGTGGTAAGTTCGAACTAAGATAGTTCGACTTCAGCTACGTGAATAATGTAGCTGAAGTTGCGTATCTTAGTTCGAAGTGGGGGGTTAGTGTGGACCAGCCCCAAGAGAGGAGGTTACTTACCTATAACTGGAGGTTCTTCAAGATGCATTGTCCCTATTTGTATTCCATACTTGGGTATACGTACACCATATGCCTGAGTCCGGAAGTGTTTCTCAGCAGCGTCCACTGATCCGCATGTGCGTCATGCGTCCCCTCGTGCTCGCAGCCGAGGATAGGTTGTGCAGGTCGACACCACTCCAGTGTCCTTCTTACTGCTGATTAGTACAATCCGCAGCAGTGGGGATGGAGGGCAGATATTGGAATACAGATAGGGACCACACATCTTGAAGAATCTCCAGTTACAGGTAAGTAACCTCCTCTTCTCCTTCAGGTGATGGTCCCTATGTGTAGTCCATATGTGGGTGATTAGTGAGCAGTGCGTAGGTGGGTGACAGGATGCTATAGGACATGCAGTCTGCAGTACAGCCTGGCCTACAGCAGCATCCACAATCACTGCCTGGGCAATGGTGTAGTGGGATGTGACCATGTGGACAGAGCACCAGGTCAATGCAAGACCGATGTCTTGCCATGAGATGTCCGCGATGCAGGCTGATGTGGCTGCTTGTATGGTGTATGCCATGACTCTATGAGGCAGCGGGACACTGGATTGTGTATAGCATTCATGGATGAACCTGGAGACCCATTTGGAGATTTGTTGGGAGAAGAGGGCTTGGCCCTTTGATTGGTCAGCACCAGTTCTAAAGGTGGATGTACTCAGAGCAGAGGGAGGGAGACTTGGCGCTGCCCTGCTTGTTGATGTACATGAGTGCTGAGATGTTGTTGGAGAGTAATTGAACATGGTGGGACCAAGTGAGAGGAAGAAACGCCTGACACACAAAACGGATTGCTCTCAGTTCTAGCACCTTTATATGCATTCTGGCCTTTTGTGGCATCCAGATCCCCTGGCCTTCTGATGGTTTAGATGGGCTCCCCAGCCCACAAGAGAAGCGTCTGTTGTGATTGTGGCCTGCATAGTGAGAGGAGTGAAGGGGGTACTGACCATGACCTTGGAAGGATCCATCCACCATGTGAGGGAGTCCACCTGACTTAAGCTATGTGGCAGTAAGAGGGAACTGGAGCACTGTCTGTTATACCCTCGGCTGAGAGCATAAGGGGATGCACATGTGAGTCAACTGACAATGCTAAGAAGCACTTCCGGACTCAGGCACATGGCACGGATGTGCACCCAAGTATGGAATACATATAGGGACCATCACTCGAAGGAGAAGCTTGAATTCTCATTTGCACTGAGAACCCTTTACCTCTCTCTGGTGGTGTAAAATGCCCTTAAAGAGGGTGCAAATGAGAATCTGCTCCTGAGTATTTACCAGGATGCAATAGTAGAGAGATGTATAAAACCCATAAAATAAAAAAGCTTTTTTTCTTTTAAAGATGAAATCTTTGCTATTTTGCTGATTTTTATAAAGTCTATTTAATGTTTCCTTTTCTTGTTATTTTAAAATGATAAGGTCAAGTAGCTAGTGCAGCGGATTCCTTCCTAGCACCAGCATCATTTTTCTGGGCTGAATTTTCCAAATTGGCCATCTAACTGTGTTTTCAATTCATACATCTATCTATACACACAAACTATATGGAATGGATAGTTGTTCCCAAGTCCCTTCTTGCCAGGAAATGTGAGATTTTCACAAGCTGTTGGGCAGGCAAATTTTGAAAATGTGCCCTGATGTAATTAAAGCTTTTATCATAATTAAAAGATATCAGTGACCTGGGAGAACAGCAAACTTCTGTCTCCTTATATCATTTTAATGGGTGACGGGTGGATTTGCCTGAGCACTCAGAGGGTTCAGAATTCCTGTGGCTGCTTTGACCCTCCAAAAGCTGCTCACTAGAGAGCCACAAAGGTTGACCTAGCATGCTAAAAGGCTTTGCCAACCTCAGCACATTTCCTGTATGCCAGCCGCATGCCTCTGAACATATCGACCAGATTTCCTCCTACAGAGCAATTCAATGCATGTGTGAAGGAGCAGAAAGTAAAGCCGGCAAGAAAAGGTAAAGACTTTATTGCGATGGCAGAGGAACGAGGAGCTGCTGCTGGAATTTAAGGCTGTCACAAAACTGGCTAATCATAACAGAACTACTAATGCACCTCCAAACTCAACTCCAACACTCCTCCTAGTCCAGTCTAGCTCACAGACCCCTCTGCGGATTGACTTCTGTCCTGACCCACAGCAGCTCTGCTATTTACCTATGGAGCCCTCAATCACTCTACTGCTGCACCACAGCACTGGCATGTAAGACCCCTACTATTCAAGAATTACGCCAACAAACAGCTCTACTGACGCATCTTCATCCTGCAGAAACATATGTGTCTTAAAATATTTTCAGTCACTCCCTTAACAGGAAAAACCTTTGGGGGTGTTCTGCTATTGTTTAGTCTGAACCTAGTACTTGCAGTGGAGCCTCTTCTTGTTTTAAATGGCCGAATGTCCAATGCTCCTCTCAGGAATGGAAAACCTTGTTATTCTGGGACTCCAGTCAGCCAGAGTTTTCCAAGTTCAGGAAAGGAGTGATGTGGTTAAAGTGAGTTGGCCACAGAGCAGCGATGGTTTTCCTTTTTGGACTGGCATCAACCTTCTTAAGTGGACCACACTGCCTAATATAATAATCAGTCACTATCTGGAACTCAGGGCAGGTGCCAGGAAGAGAGAGAGTGAGAGAGAGAGAGAAAGAGAGTGTGTGTGCGTGTGTGTGTGACTGGACCGGGGAAGGGAGAATAGATGAGGGACGAGCATAAGGAAAGCTATATGCAGAGAAAAGAGCAGAATGTAGTGACCTGGGAAGAGGCTGTGCTGGCCAAGAACATAGAAAAGGGGGGGAAGGCAAAGGAGAAAGGACAGTGTTCTAAAGAAAGCATATATTCACAGAAGATAAGGACTGGAAGAGACCTCAGGAGGTCATCTAGTCCAACCCCCTGCTCAAAGCAGGACCAACACCAACTAAATCATCTCAGTCAGGGCTTTGTCAAGCCGGGCCTTAAAACCCTCTCAGGATGGAGATTCCACCACCTCCCTAGGTAACCCATTCCAGTGCTTCACCCCCTTCCTAGTGAAATAGTGTTTCCTAATATCCAACCTAGACCCCCCACATTGCAATCTGAGACCATTGCTCCTTGTTCTGTCATCTGTCACCACTGAGAACAGCCGAGCTCCATCCTCTTTGGAACCCTCCTTCAGGTAGTTGAAGGCTGCTATCAAATGCCCCCTCGCTCTTCTCTTCTGCAGACTAAATTATCCCAATTCCCTCAGCCTCTCCTCATAAGTCATGTGCCCCAACCTCCTAATCATTTTCGTTGCCCTCTGCTGAACTCTCCCCAATTTATCCACATCCTCTCTGTAGGGGAGGGCCCAAAACTGTATGCAATACTCCAGATGTGGCCTCACCAGTGCCAAATAGAGGAGAATAATCACTTCCCTCCATCTGCTGGCAATGCTCCTACTAATGCAGCCCATTATGCCATTAGCCTCCTTGGCAACAAGGGCATACTGTTGACTCATATCCAGCTTCTTGTCCACTGTAATTCCCAGGTCCTTTTCGGCAGAACTGCTGCTTAGCCAGTCGGTCCCCAGCCTGTAGCGGTGCATGGGATTCTTCCGTCCTAAGTGCAGGACTCTGTACTTGTCCTTGTTGAACCTCATCAGATTTCTTTGGCCCAGTTCTCCAATTTGTCTAGGTCACTCTGGACTCTATCCCTACCCTCCAGCATATCTACGTCTCCCCCCATCTTAGTGTAATCTGCGAACATGCTGAGGGTGCAATCATCATCCAGATCATTAATAAAGATGTTGAACAAAACCGGCACCAGGACCGACCCTTGGGGCACTCCGCTTGATACCAGCTGCCAACTAGACATCGAGCCATTGATCACTACCCATTGAGCCCGACTATCTAGCCAGCTTTCTATCCACCTTATAGTCAATTCATCCAATCCATACTTTTTTAACTTGCTGGCAAGAATACTGTGGGAGACTATATCAAAAGCTTTGCTAAAGTCCAGATATATCACGTCCACTGCTTTCCCCATATCCACAGAGCCACAGTTATCTCATCATAGAAGGGAATCAGGTTGGTCAGGCATGACTTGCCCTTGGTGAAACAACTTGACTGTTCCTGATCACCTTCCTCTCCTCCAAGGGCTTCAAAATGGTTTCCTTGAGGACCTGCTCTATGATTTTTCCAGGGACTAAGGTGAGGCTGACCAGTCTGTAGTTCCCTGGGTTCTCCTTCTTTCCTTTTTTAAAGATGGACACTATATTTGCCTTTTTCCAGTCGTCCGGGACCTCCCCCAATCGCCATGAGTTTTCAAAGATAATGGCCAATGGCTCTGCAATCACATCAGCCAATTCCCTCAGCACCCTCTGATGCATTAGATCTGGACCTATGGACTTGTGCATGTCCAGCTTTTCTAAATAGTCCTTAACCTGTTCTTTTACCACTAAGGGCTGCTCACCTCCTTCCCATACTGTGTTGCCCAGGACAGCAGTGTGGGAGCTGACTTGTCTGTGAAGACCGAGGCAAAAAAAGCATTGAGTACTTCAGCTTTTTGCACATCATCTGTCACAATGCAGATGGCATGAAAGAAGAGCTGAGGAGAACGAAGGAATAAAGGCAAAGAGGGGTGAATCGTCACCATGAGGAGAAGAGAGAAGCAAACAGAGAATAATAAGCATCGAAAAAATTTGGGAAAGTTGCAATTCCCACACCAGGCACAGTGGCTTCCTGAATTCCCATGTTCACTGTGGAAATGTCCTTTTCTGCTGGTGTGCTGGAGGAAAATAATATAAATCCGCCTTATCCCTCTGAAATGAGCTCCCAGTGTTGCCTCCTGCAATTCTCCTCTATTTAAAACTGCACTGCAAGCTATTAGCTTAGTCAGGCACACTAGTCGGACGACTTCAGATAACCCTGCAGAGGACCGGGCCCAAGGAACTGGCGTATCAGCTGCAAATCCTCTTCGCCTGACACAAGAGGGCTAATGTACCATGTGTGTCTGAGCCCACAGCATTACTTTATCCGCCCAGTGGCTATCAATTCACCCATCTCCAGGGTTTGTATCTTGCTGTTGAGAATGAGGCAATCAGCTATGTTGGTGGGCCCAAAATACCACCTGTCTTCCTCTATTTTCTGTTTGCAAAGTCTGTGTGAACATCACTATATTAAATCCAGGGCTTCAAAGCTCATTTTTCCCACACACACACACAAAAAGGCCAATGCCATTAGCCCAGTGGTGGGCAAACTATAGCCTGTGGGGCCGTCCTGCCTGGCCCCTGAGCTCCTGGCTGGGGAGGCCCCTCCCCTGCAGCCTCACCTCACTGTGCCTCCAGTGCTCTGACCTGCTGCTCCTGCTGGGCTGCATGGCTTGTGCCTGCCCACCTTCTAGGCTTTCCAATAAGCCAGTCATAGAATCATAGAATGTCAGGGTTGGAAGGGACCTCAGGAGGTCATCTAGTCCAACCCCCTGCT
The DNA here is from genome assembly GCF_027887155.1 of Malaclemys terrapin pileata. NCBI lineage: Eukaryota > Metazoa > Chordata > Testudines > Emydidae > Malaclemys > Malaclemys terrapin. Next base: position 50,298,832 of record NC_071514.1, read on the forward strand.
CAAAGCAGGACCAATCCCCAGACACATTTTTGCCCCAGATACCTAAATGGCCCCCTCAAGGACTGAACTCACAACCCTGGGTTTAGCAGGCCAATGCTCAAACCACTGAGCTATCCCTCCCCCCAAAAGCTCTCATCCTATTACCAATTCCCTGAGCCATCCAATCCTCCCGCTCTGAGTGGCATGGCTGCCCCAAGCATGGCAGGCAGGCTGCCTTCGGTGGCATGCTTGCGGGAGGTCCCCAGTCCCACGGATTTGGCAGCATGCCTGCGGGAGGTCCGCCGGTCCCACGGCTTTGGCGTACCCGCTGCTGAATTGCCGCTGTACCCGCGGGACTGGCGGACCTCCCGCAGGCATGCCTCCAAAGGCTGCCTGACTGCCGCTCTCGCAGGGACCGGCAGGGCATCCCCCGCGGCTTGCCGCCCCAGGCACATGCTTGGTGCACTGGTGCCTGGAGCCACCGCTGGGGGTGTGGATAGGGTTCGGGGCAGTCAGGGGACAGGGAGTGGGGGGGGAGGGGGATTGGATGGGGGCGGGGTCCCAGGAGGGGGCGGTCAGGGAACAAGGAACAGGGGGGATTGGATGGGTTGGAGGCTCTGAGGGGGGCAGGAAGTGGGAGGGGGTAGATAGGGGGCGGGAGCCAGGCTGTTTGGGGAGGCACAGACTTCCCTATCCGGCCCTCCATACCGTTTCGCAACCCCGATGTGGCCCTCAATAACAAACTGGCATACACCAGAAATGGAGGGAAAAAACTCATTAAAGTGTGGTTATGGACAGAAAAATTACTATATAAAAATGGCACCTTGTTACTCAACATATCTGCTCCTTTTGTGTCTTGTGAGTCACATCTATTGGCAAAAACAAGTTGTTACAACTGTTAGAGTTCAGCAGAGCCAACGTGGTTCTGGGACAGCAAGCTGGATTCTATTCTGCCTTGTGTTGCAGCAACGCACTTATTGGCCAAGTTCTGCTTGCAAAATATTTGTTACTGGTCAGTAGATGAGGCAGGAGGGATAAGTCTGGGGTTTCAGGTCACAGGTGGTGTTTGCACTGCTGGAACTCAAAACAAATACCCTTCTGGCCTTTACACTGATCAAATCTGGACTGGGACACCTGGAGGTGCAGTGAGCATGGGATCAGCCATCTCCTTGTTCCAGACACACTGCTACATGTCAGAGAAAATGATTTCAGTCTCCCAAGGAATTCTTAGAAGCTTCATTGAGTTAAAAAAAAAAAAAAAAAAAAAAAAAGCCAGGATCTGGGGATGTGGTATAGCCACTCTGTGCTGTTCTGTCGTGGAGTCTGGATTTCAAGCTGGGATCTTCTGGTGGGATAGCAGCTCTTAAGCTGCCACCCCTCACAACGCCCTGCTGGCAGCGTAGGGAATGTGGCTAGGGGGCAAGGGCACATGGCCACGGCTTCAGTATGTCCCATTGATCCCTGGCTTGTATATTGACCTATGGGGCTACTGGCAACTGGGAGATTAGTCCAGCACACAAGCAGTCCAGGATCAGGGAATATGGAAGCCCTTTCCTCTTGAGGGGCACTTTGCACTCCTCACCCACATCTGAGGACCTGAAAACTGGTTTTGTTTTAATTTTACAAAATACACCTTGTTGCTCTGCTGGAATGAAACATCCCATCCCCACTCCCCAGCGTCTCTCACAGCTTTGTCTAGTAGTGAGATCATCGCCTGTATTGATGACATCACATCAGGTTTTTCCAGGCAAGTATTTGCCAATTCACAACTTCATCCTTCTAACATTCCCAGCAGGCTCTGGCGAGAGGAGATTGGGAGCTGGGAGCGTGAAAAGCCCTGTTTAAATGTGACTAGTCCCAGAAATGCTGCAGGGAAGCGAAAGGTAAATGGACCCATGTGGAAATAGTAGCTATTCTAATACTCTCCCCAGCATGAAAGTCTTTCTTTAAGAGCATTTGCAGTGATCCTTTTGGGGAGAAAAGGGGCCAAAAAAACAAACAAACAAACAACAACATCCACTTCGGTACCTTTCCCAAGAGCTACTTGTGTGCAGTATTCATTCACCCTCCCAGCCCAGTCTCCCGCCACCCTCTGTCCATGACTGGAACCTCCAGACACCATTTTTTCCCTCCATGGCTGATAAACACCATGGAGGTTTGAGGGACTTGAAGGGATTTGTGATGCAATAAAAACATTCCTGCCTGCAAAGCATGAAACCCCAAAAGTTTATAGGAAACCACTGTCTTCGGATGTCTGCATATCTTCAGGCATCCTGGGAGCTGTAGTTCAAAGAAACCAAGAAAGAAAAAGAAGGGGCCCATAATGATAGTTTCTGGATGAAGGCTGTGTGACTATTGGCTCACACATTAAAGCCTGAAATTCTGGGATTCCAAGCACATTTCTGCAGCCAACTGAGAGGAGAGCTCCTTGGCGTCTAGGCCATGAGGGATTCCAAAAAGAGAGAGAGAGAGGTATGTGTGGCCTTCAAGGCAGAGCAAGGCAGGGGACTTAAATAGCCTCAGATACAAGCTGATCAATGAAAAAGTAGAGAAGCAACTATTTGATGGAACAATTTGCCGAATGAGTAGCCAAGTGCATTGGGTCAGATCTAGACCTTTCCCCTCATCATGCACATATCCAATGTAGCAGGGATGCCGTTAGTCAACGTACAATCAATTCCCCTGAGCTGGAATGTCTGTGCCCTGTACTGTTTAGTGACTGGAGAAGGGGCTTGGGAATTGAGAGGAACAAGTTCTATGCCAAGTTCTAGGAGGGCAGACAGCTTAGATGTTAGAGAAGGGTCAGGGATTCAGGTGTCTTGGGCTCAATGCTGGCCCATGTCACAGACTCACTGTGACATCCTGGACAAGTCACTTCAAACACTCTGCTTTAGTTTCCCCATTAATCATACCCGCCTACTGGAAAGGGCTGTTGTGAGTCTTGGCTAATAAAATGTCTGTAAGGCATGCTGAGAGCTTCAGATAAAGGCCATGCATGCAGCATATGTCTAGTGTCATTCCATTGTTACCAGACCTGTTGCCTAGGATTCTACATGATCTGAACAAAGGACTGAAGCGCAAGGCAGGTCAATGGAAGGTGTGTTATTTCAATGCAAATGTCTCTTCATGGACAAGAGTTACCTCACAACAAGAAAATAAACAGGGCACTTAACATGCTCTTTCTTACGAGGCCCCACACATCACAGGAGACACCTCAGCCACCTCCTGTATTCCAAATCCAATCACCAGCTCCCAGGCCTCTCTGCCCTTCTCTCACAGACAGAACCCTGCTCACTCTGGGCTCCCTAAAGCTCAAGTCCTAGTAACAGCAGGTAGGAGCTTGTTGTGAATGGAGTCCCTCCACCTGAAGTGTCATTACAGACAGTATGCAGTGTAGTCGTACCCATGCTGGTCCCAGGATATGAGAGAGACAAGGTGGGTGAGGTAATATCTGGACCAGAAGTTGGTCCAATAATAGATATTACCTCAGCTAGCCCATCTTGACAGTGGCAGCAGTGGGCTTGGGAATGAGAGGATTGAACTTCACCCTGAACTAGCCATGGCAGCAAGAGAAAAGCGAGAAAGGGGAAACACTAGTTGAAAAGGAATTTAACAGAAGCAAAGAGCAATATAGCAAAAAAGCCATAAAGAATTTTTCTGAACACAGCTCAGTGGGAAAAGCACACAGAATATGAACATTAATACACCGCATTGACTTAAAAGTGGACCGGAATAAACACAGATGTACACTTCTATTTCCAACCAAATAGTCTCATAGTGTAAACCACGACCGCTTGGCATGGCAGCTCTGGAAGAGTCAGACCATGCTGGGTGACCTTCTAACCAGACTCCTTTCATCAGGGGCCCAGAGCTCACTTCAGATTGGGAGGCTGCATTATGGTTGTGCAAGACCACTCCACCACTGGACAATATTTGTCCACCTAACAAGGCACGATGCGGAATCATGATGACAAATATATGACTTTGCATCGACCGAGTCGAAACCACAGTGTGTGGTGTGATCTGAAGTGCTGGCTGCCAAGAGCTTGAAGCCTTCGAAATTGTTGCAACTTACAAACCAAACATTCAACACTGAAAGGTAAACCGGAGATTTTCCCAGAGAAAACTTGTAGTCATGAAGAATCAATAAGGCTTGATTATTCAAATTAGCAATGTCACCACCAACACTCTTCAGGCATCTTACTTGCTATCTCTACAAGTCACCGAGCAGTGGAAAGCACATGTCATTGCAGAAATCTTGTCTTTCAGTAAAGGGAAGCAGAATGGTCACATGGTTAACAACATGGGGTTAGGACAGGGGTGGACAAACTTTTTGGCCTGAGGGCCACATCAGGGTATGGAAATTGTATGGCGGGCCATGAATGCTCACGGTTCCCGGCCAATGGAAGCTGTGGGGAGGCGCTTGGGGCGGGGGCAGCATGCGGAGCCCCCTGGCTGCCCCTACGCGTAGGAGTCAGAGGGGGGACATGCCGCTGCTTCCAGGAGCCACGCAGAGTCCCAGCATGTGCAGAGCAGGGCAAGCCCCAGACTCCACTCCCTGTTGGAAGCTCGAGGACCAGATGTGGCTCCCAGGCTGTAGTTTGCGCACTCCTGGGTTAGGAGACAGACTGTCTGGGTTCTAATCCCAGCAACTTTCTTCAGTGCATGACAGATGTATTGTCACATTGGTAAGTACACTGTGGGGGGCAGGAGGCATGCTCAGATACTACAGTGATGAGTGTGGTATAAAACCTATATAGAACAGAATACACATTAGACCTGATTTCAAAAGTTATAGGCCCTGCAGCAGGTACTGAACTGAAAGCAGCACCCTTGTGAAATAACATGGTTCACACTGCATTGGTGATATTGTTGAGGACATCTGAGAGCAAATGCTTTCAAAACTTAGCAAAAGTGACTACTTGGCTATCCTACTGATGAGTCAACCAGTCTCTCTGGTGCTGCATTTTTCGAGGTATGATCCTGGGGGATCTAGGGAAGAAGACTTGCTTTTTGTCAAGTTGTGCCAGGATCATAGAATCATAGAAGATTAGAGTTGGAAGAGACCTCAGGAGGTCATCTGCTCCAACCCCCTGCTCAAAGCAGGACCAACACCAACTAAATCATCCCAGCCAGGGCTTTGTCAAGCCGGGCCTTAAAAACCAATAAGGATGGAGATTCCACCGCCTCCCTAGGTAACTCATTCCAGTGCTTCACCACACTCCTAGTGAAATAGTTTTTCTTAATATCCAACCTAGTCCTCCCACACTCCAACTTGAGATCATTGCTCCTTGTTCTGTCATCTGCCAACACTGAGAACAGCCGAGCTCCATCCTCTTTGGAACCCCTCTTCAGGTAGTTGAAGGCTGCTATCAAATCCCCCCTCACTTTTCTCGTCTGCAGACTAAATTAGTCCAGTTCTCTCAGCCTCTCCTTGTAAGTCATGTGCCCCAACCCCTAATCATTTTCACTGCCCTCCACTGGACTCTCTCCAATTTGTCCACATCCTTTCTGTAGTGGGAGGCCCAAAACTGGACACAATACTCCAAATGTGGCCTCACCAGTGCCACAAGAAAGCTCATTTGAGGCATTTCAGGCACCAGTCAAGTGTACCAATAGTGGTATATTGCAATCTGCATAGGTGGCCTCAAGGCAAGGAGGGGTAAAATAGTGAGCTAATTCACACAGATCCAGAACATCACACCTCATGCCTTGTTGCCAAGCTCTTACTGCTAGGAAAATGCTTTGTAAACCTGGGCCTGCTCCATTATGATGTGATGACTGGGTTCTTTCCACTAGCAATTTCTCCTCCACAATGAAGGGAGGTGGCTCTCACCAGAGAAACTGCTGCCCCGACTCTTCAAAGTCAGAAAGTTTTCCTGGATGATTGAAAATCTTGACTTTGCTGACATCTTCAACAAGTACACCTAAGGTGGCATGCCTAGACTCCATAGCTAGCATTTGGGAGCATCTATAAGGAACAGCTGCAGGATCAGGCCCTAGGAGTCTGATAAACAGATAGCTTTGTCAGAACAGAGCTTATAATCATGAGGAAATAAAGAGAGATCCCACACTCTATAATCATCACACACTTTTAGGGCCCAATCCTCAGGGGGTGTAAAATGGCATAGCCAGTGGAGTTATGCTGATTTGCACCAGCTGAGGTTTTGCCCCTCATTATCTGGGTGACTCTAGTACCCAACTTTGCAACCTGAAAGGACGAAGTCCCTACAAAGCAGAAAGGTCAAGAAAGACTGTGCAGGCTTTCTAGATACGACAGCGCATGGAGTCTGGCTCTCCCTGAGCTCTGGACAGAAGTCTGGCTTGAACACTAGCCTCTGCAGGGTCATCTTGTACTTAATAATCAATAAGAACAGCCTCACCAATCAATATGGGTTGGGTTTGGATGAGCTCCTGGCCCCTGTGAACTTGACGATGCTCTCTGGTTCTCACTTCTCTGGACTTCTTGGGCCACCAGCTGAGTTTGGATTTTCACATCAATGAGTCTGGGAAAATAGCTAGCCTTTTTCTTAACACTATCGCAACTAGAACATCAGAACTACCACCCTTGGGCCTTCTCTCAGCTATGGAGTCACAATGTTCCTGAAACGGCTATGTGATGAAGTGGGGATTTTCCCTTGTTATGTTGTGTGTGTCCTGCTGTTTTGCATGGATGCTGTGTATGACTTTTGTGGAGGCTGCTCCAGCTGCCTGCAGGGATGCTATGGCTGCCCCTTCGTAACCTGAGACCCAGAAGAGGAATGTGACCAGGTGACTCTTGGCCCCGGAAGCAAGACAAAGGCTGGAGGAAGAGCAACGGGCAGGGTAGGGGCCAGGCAGCTGAAAGCGAGTCAGTCTCACCTGGCTTGGGGCACAGGGGAAGGACCAGAGCCCTGGCTCTGGGCTCTCCTCCCCCCAAGATGGACTTGGCTGAAAGTCACTGATTTCTGTGCTAACAAGTTCTGCCCTAAGCTGTGTTCCTGTCGACTAATAAACCTTCTGTTTTATTGGCTGCCTGAGAGTCACTGCTGACTGCAGAGTTGGGGTGCAGGGCTCTCTGGCTTCCCCTGGAGCCCCGCTTGGGCGGACTCGCTTGGGAAGTGCACGGTGTGGAAGGGGATGCTGAATGCTCCGAGGTCAGACCCAGGAAGGTCGAAGCCGTGTAAGCTTCCTGCCCTGGAGACAGTATGCTCAGAGAGAGGAGGCTCCCCCAGAGTCCTGACTGGCTTCGTAGTTCCAGAGCATCGCCCCAGTGACTACGTGACAGGCTAACACCGGCCTCTGATGGCAGCTATAAAGCAGTTTCCCTGTAGAATCCCACTGCCACTGGTGCCCTTCTGTTGTGTGTACTGAAAGGGGGTGCCTGACTCTGCCTGCTAACCCCTTCACTCCTAGCCATGGATCCTCCTGCTGCTGCCCTTACTGACCAACCAGTAGGCCTGCCGTAAAATTTTCAAAAGTGCCTGAGTCTCATTTTTGAACATGACACAGGCACTTAGGAGCCTCCATCCCAATGAGACTCAGGTTCCTACATGCTCAAGTCACATCTGAAAGTGGCACTTAGATTCCTAGTTCACCCAGGCACCTTCAAAAATGTTGCCTCTGAACCTCTCTAGTCCCCTAGTTAACACTAGTCCTGACCTGCATGCCTGGACTCCTCCCAGTTCTATCCCTGTATTGGACAATGGCTTGTTACAGAAGCACATCTGTTTTTACAATGAAGGTGGAGCTGAGGGAGGGCCTAGGAAGCAGTAACCATCCAGCTCCAACCAAACAGAGCTCCAGTGGCACATATTCCTTTAACACTCATTATGTCCTGAGTCCCTGCTGCATCATTCGCTCATTCCTAATTCTCCCTTCCCGCATGGATCTCTTGCACCTCATCCCTTCAACCACACTGCTGACCCTATTATCAACAATCTCATTATAGCTGGGCCACAGCGCAGCACATGAAATGGATGTTTCCTTAGAGACATCCTCAGGAGGGAGGGAAGCGAGAAGAAAGAGAGCGACAGCTATTAGAACTAATTTCTGAAAGGAAAAGCGACCATGTGAAGTCAGAGTCTCTCAAGGGCTCAGAGAGGCAGACGTATAACACCAGGTTTTAATGCAGACCAATTTGCTGTTCCCCTGACGCATTACTGTACCTTCTGACGTCTAAAACTCAGCAATGTGACTGCGTGCTCTCTTTGAATTAATGTTTCTTTTAAGATCAGACTGAAAATACTGTTGTCTGCCTATTGTACCAAAAGGTTCTCCCAGAGCAACTGGCTTTCTCTCTGTGAACCTGGCCAGCGCGGCGAGAGCTGTGGAGCATTATTAACCGAGGAGGAAACAGGGCCAATGCTGGGGAATGTGATGTTCTTTTGTGAGATCTGCACTAATGAATGTGGAAAAGAAGTTCAGTCCTGATATCAAACTCCTTTAAAAGCCGCAATTAGAGCCCAGACCCATGGAAAACAAAACAGACAAATGAAATAAAAAGTAAAGGGTAAAAATCAGATTTGGACTAGATGCCTTGGGGCATTAGGAACTGATGCAGAACTTTTGATCTTTAGTCCTAGGTCAGTTTATGGTGGCAGGTTCTAACATCAGGTCCATCACTGTAGTATCTGTGCACCTAAATTATATCTGGGACTCCGGCCTAAGGTAAATAGTTAATGATACAAAAACATCATCATCTGACAGCTGATCAGTGGCTGTTGTGAAACAAGAGTAACTCACAAACATCACCAGACTGTACTCCAACCCTCGCAAACTGCAGCACACTGCCCCCCCAGGCAACTGACACCCCAGTGTAACTGAATCCTGACACCCACAGATATCCCCTGCACCTGGCACCCTACGGATCTTCAGCATTGACGCCCTACTGCAAAGTCATCCTGACACACCAGACACCCCCTACTCCCAACCATGTCTCAGCACTCTGACCCACACATATCTCTGCACACCACACTTCTGCAACATGTCTTTACATCCTCTGCTGAAACCTGTGGGAATGCTAAAAACTGGGGAGACAGGGATGTTTTTACAAGACTCTCTAGAAATGTTCTAGCTCTTGACTGTCTGCATGTGACTACAGGATCCTCCACATAAATCCTGAGACTTATCATAGATAGAAATATCCTTTTAATCTGTTTCCTGACCATTCCACTATTGCTATTGATATTACTTGGAAGGTGCCTAGATACTAAGGTGATGGACAGCTGGATTAAACCTTACGATAGACAGATAGATAAATTCCCAAGGGAATAATTATAATTTAACTTATTTGATTTCTTTAATTTTAGACAGCAAATACAACCATTTTAGGATAATGCTCTGGTTTCTCTCCTCACAGCTTATTGGTACAATGCTGTCACATCTGCAACAGAAGGCTCCAGCTCATGGGGACTCCCTCCTTGCCCCCCCAATGCAGGATGGGCTGAAATGCCAGTCTGATGTCCCACCAAGCATGCAGTCCAAGCTGCTTCTTGCTGACTGTTGAAAACTGGAACACTCAGAAAATCCAAAATTCTCCCCCCATATCTTGGTTCTGGCTGGGGCACATCACACATCTCCCCATCCTTCTGTTTAACAGCTGATATTCCCCGAACACTCCCACGAACACATACAACAGTTCTGGGCATGTTCCCTATCAGGGCCAGCTCCAGGCACTAGCCTGGCAAGCAGGTGCTTGAGGCGGCCGCTCCGGAGAGGGGCGGCACATCCAGCTATTTGGCAGCAATTCGGCGGACGGTCCCTCGCTCCCGCTCGGAGCGAAGGACCTTCCGCCGAATTGCCGCCACAGATCGCTATCGCGGCTTTTTTTTTTTGGCTGCTTGGGGCGGCCAAAACCCTGGAGCCGGCCCTGTTCCCTATCCTACTTACAGCTGGCAAATTGCTGGGGTTTAGGGTGGAGGGGTCACACTATGAACCTTCAACCTTGAAGGTGCAAGGGGGGTAATCATATGGACTTGCAGGCAGGATTTCAGATTTGCTAGAATATTGCCTCCAATTCCAACAGTTGCTGAAGGGCCATTGCTTTTACGGGCCCTAATCCAGCAAAGCACTTAACCGCGTGCTTAACTTTAAGCACACAAGTAGTCCCACCGAGGTCAATGTTTCAATGCTTAAGCGCTTTGCTGGATCGGGTCCATGCTGAGTAAGCTAATGATACCAAACCCACACATTAACAGATATTAATTTCCCTGGTGTGATCTCCCCCACGGGGGATTAAATTTATATTTGGTGGTGGCCTATATTTTATGAGCATAAAAAAAAAAATTCACCCCTCTCCACAAATAACAAAAATCCTGGAAAAAATAAAGTATACGAAAAAAGAGGCTAAGTCCAAAGAGAGTAAAGTTTCAAAATGAAAATGTTAGCACAGCCCATGAGCTCTTGGTGACAGGTAAATTTGCTGCAGGGGACCTCTGAGCACCCTCCAGTCTCTTCCAGCCTGTCTCAGCAGGAGCCTGGAAGGTTGGAACCTGTCAGGATGGATACTCTAAATTAGGAATCAAAACATTCCGTCCTACTTAGCAGAACTATAAATTCAAAGTGAACCCTTGTCTAGGATAGCCAGTGGTCTAAGCAAGAAGACGACAGCTTCTCAAGAGTCCAAAATATACTTGAAACTTGTCTTGAATTACTTTGCACACAGCTTTAAAATACTTAAAAATTTCCATCTGACCAGGATGCAGAGCAGCAAGAGGGATTCCATTTTCTTCAGTGTAAACCAAAAACAATTGATACAATGAATTTTTCATGGATCAGTTTAACAAAATAAATACAGGGGCAGGGGACAGAAGGGGGACAGAAAATGTCAAGGCTCTTTTAAAGGGATTCTCAGTAGCATTCATGTCCTGTTCCTGCTGTGAATTGTATCCCCATCTCACCTCCTTCTCCACAGATTGCTTTGTAGTGGCACAGAATACCAGTGGCTTTCGGAGGGTGATGGTAGCATGGAATCTTACGAGCCAATGAATCTGGCTTTTTTATTTTTTAAAAAAATCAACAATTTATTTTAAAATAAACTTACATCTATGTCCATAAAGCAAACTGATGTCTTAGATTCATGCAGCCACAATGCAAATAAACCTCTAAGGCGATGATTCCTGTATGAAGCAGCAGGGCACGGACATGGCCAAACATAAACACTGAAAATGACTCCATGTGAACATTGAAAACCAGGATCCTGCCTCACTATGGCATGCCAGCTGAAGGGGGGAGGAATTTTACTTTGTATACTCCGCCAAAGCTTCTACCAGAGGAGATCACTGTTGGGGAGAATGGAAGTGAGCTCTAGCTGTAGGGAAGGTCACAGATCCTGCAGTCTCAGCCTTTGTTGACACAGGTCACTGTAGAGAACGTTATAGGGACTGGCTACTGATGCTCATAGTTGCTCAAATCTGAGTTTACACCAGCAACAGGGAGCTGTTGAAACTGGTGCAGGAGCAATGGCTGAGAGTGGATTTGTAGTTATTTCAGGCCCTCTCTCCCCCATTCCCACCAGGTGTCGCTGCAGGGAATGGTGCAGGTGCACTAGGTATAAATGGAGCTCTTTTCTACTCTATACTTGGATTTATCTCTTGCTGCTCACAATATAGAGTCACCTCTAACTGCATGCAGTTCACTGAATAGGGAGGATATATTTTAAAAGTATATGGGGGGACCACAAGTAAAGGCTTCTTCTCCAGCAGACAACTAATGGGAACATATCTGAGAAGTTCGTTGCAATTGTTATCTTTACATATATTCATTTTGCTTTGCAACTAAATTCTGTCGGCTGCTTTCCAGGAAACAGATTTCTGAGCTGTCTTTCTCTGTCCTCCACCTCATAGAATCATAGAATATCAGGGTTGGAAGGGACCTTAGTCCAACCCCCTGCTCAAAGCAGGACCAATCCCCAACTAAATCATCCCAGCCAGGGCTTTGTCAAGCCTGACCTTAAAAACCTCTAAGGATGGAGATTCCACCGCCTCCCTAGATAACCCATTCCAGTGCTTCACCACCCTCCTAGTGAAAAAGTTTTTCTTAATATCCAACCTAAACGTCCCCCGCTGCAACTTGAGACCATTACTCCTTGTTCTGTCATCTGCTGCCACTGAGAACAGTCTAGATCCATCCTCTTTGGAACCCCCTTTCAGATAGTTGAAAGCAGCTATCAAATCCCCCCTCGTTCTTCTCTTCTGCAGAGTAAACAATCCCAGTTCCCTCTCTTCATAAGTCATGTGCTCCAGCCCCCTAATAATTTTTGTTGCCCTCCGCTGGACTCCTTCCAATTTTTCCACATCCTTCTTATAGTGTGGGACCCAAAACTGGACACAATACTCCAGATGAGGCCTCTGGAGGGGGCCAATGCCAAATAGAGGGGAATGATCACGTCCCTCGAACTGCTGGCAATGCTCCAAAATGCCATTAGCCTTCTTGGCAACAAGGGCATACTATTGATTCATATCCAGCTTCTTGTCCACTGTAACCCCTAGGTCCTTTTCTGCAGAACTGCTGCCTAGCCATTCGGTCCCTAGTCTGTAGCAATGCATGGGATTCTTCCGTCCTAAGTGCAAGACTCTGCACTTGTCCTTGTTGAACTTCATCAGATTTCTTTTGGCCCAATCCTCTAATTTGTCTAGGTCCCTCTGTATGCTATCCTTACTCTCCAGCGTATCTACCACTCTTCCCAGTTTAGTGTCATCTGCAAATTTGGGGTGCAGTCCACACCATCCTCCAGATCATTAATGAAGATATTGAACAAAACCGGCCCCAGGACCGACCCTTGGGGCACTCCACTTGATACCGACTGCCAACTAGACATGGAGCCATTGATTACTACCCGTTGAGGCCGACGATCTAGCCAGCTTTCTATCCACCTTACAGTCCATTCATCCAGCCCATACTTCTTTAACTTGCTGGCAAGAATACTGTGGGAGACTGTATCAAAAGCTTTGCTAAAGTCAAGGAATAACATGTGCACTGCTTTCCCCTCATCCACAGAGCCAGTTATCTAATCATAGAAGGCAATTAGGTTAGTCAGGCATGACTTGCCCTTGGTGAATCCATGATGACTGTTCCTGATCACTTTCCATTCCTCTAAGTGCTTCAGAATTGATTCCTTGAGGAATCCAGCTCCACACAAAATCACATGACTCACAAATTCTTTCCTCTCCAGCTACGGTCACTGTCCCTTTTTCATATTTGTATGACAAGGTCAGTTCAACATAGCCTCATGCGTCTCCCAGCAGCCATCACTGCTTATTTTAGCACTTCTTCCTTTCACACCCACCGATGAACATCCAAGCTCCAATCCGGGGCCTCATCCTACTATATGTGTGGTCCAAAAAATAGAAACATAAGTGCTAAATCAACAGTGATCTTGTAAACCACAATGCCACGGGAATACTCACTGAAGGTGGCGTTCAAAGTCTAAGAGACTCTTGATGGGGACTTCGGCACATCAATCAAAACTCATGAATAATGGAAAAAGCCGATCTTAAGCCTGGTGCTAGTGTACTATAAGGAAGGAAAGAGTCAAAAGGTAATGGGAACATCCACTACATTTCTAGTGAAATTCTACATTGTTGGAGGAACTCAGTACACGGTGGGAAGCCTATTATTCCCCCTATTCCAACGGGAGACATGCTTTTGTTAACCGTTTGTGACCCTAAATCTCCTACAAGGGAAAAGATGCAGGGGTATCAAGAATCAAAGGTCTTCTGCAAAATATAACATCACCACAACCTGAGTTTCTATCAAAAAGTACAGGAGTACTTGTGGCACCTCAGAGACTAACAAATGTATTTGAGCATAAGCTTTAGTGGGCTACAGCCCACTTCTTCGTAGCCCACGAAAGCTTATGCTCAAATACATTTGTTAGTCTCTGAGGTGCCACAAGTACTCCTCGTTATTTTTGCGGATACAGACTAACACGGCTGCTACTCTGAAACCTGAGTTTCAATCGTGTCTTTGGGTCACATCTGAAAATGGGTTTGTACAAGTCTCCAAACTATCACACCTTCTTTGTTCAAATGAGGACCAGAATGGGAAGAGCAGGGGGTGCTGCAGGTCAGGACTGAGGTGCACTAAGTGAGGAGGAGGATTTCATCATGCACTATACCAGGATTTAGCCAGTGCTTTTAGATCTTTGCTGTCATGAGCCGCAGCACTCCTCAGAATTATTGCAGACAACAATCCCTTGTTTGTGCACTCCAACTCTAAGGTATTTCAGAAACTGTTCTCTGGCTTTTGCCTGGCAAAGACTCTAGTGCCTCGCAGAGCTAGGTGGAGGAGGAATTCTGCTCAAGACATACCTCTGCAGGGAACCCTAGTGGGATGTCACTATGTGGAGAACGCAAAGTGACAGAGCTAAAGGAGCTCCCCTTCCATCTTTAACATTCCCCCAGTCATAAGAATTTCCTCTTTGCAGGGATTTACTGCCCACAAGATACCGGCGTTCCGGATTCTGCGTTCCCTGCCCCACTGGGAAGCGCCACCCCACCCCCACCCAATCAATTAGGAAAGGAAAAGAGGCTAAATGAAGTTTGTTCTGTTTCTCCAAAGTCAGCAGGTTCTCCAAAACAGCACACACAGAATTGTTTTGCGTCTGCTCAGAGTTTGATTCTCCATCCAAAAGCTACAGGGGATGGTAGAGGACAAGTTCTTATAACAATTGCAGGCAGGCAATTTGTTCTTTTAAAGAAGGGCACAAAATTATCCATTTGGCCCTGTAAACACTGCCACTTTTAAACTGGATTAAGGCACTTGGTAAGGGATTTTGTCCAGTTTAGAAGGCCAGTTGCACAGACTGCACCTGTAAAGAATTTAGACCATGCTAGAGTCATGTTGGAATGCTAGCTCACAGACTTTGGTGCTAGAGTGGTTATCTGCAAGTGCTAAACCAGTTTGAAAAATATGATATCAGATCAAACCATTTTTCAAAAGGGTGACCATGGCAATTGGTTCAGGTACCCCAGAGCATGAACCTCTGAACAGCCTTCCCAGGTGCCAGTGTCTGCCAAGTCCCATTTAGCATTCTGCGTTCCTTTGCATTTCCCTCAGTGCCATGGAGTGATCCGTCAGACACAATCTCAGGGCCTTTCAGGGGAAGGAGGGCACAAGGGCCTATCCAGGCTCAACACCTTGCCCCCCTTCCCTCCCCCTCCATGCAAGGGCCAGGCACAGTAGCAGTCCCTAGTATAGAAGGAGTGCAATGACTCTTCCTCTTCTTACACCCCAAGGAGTGGACATCGTCCTGTGGGGGGGTGGGAGGGTCAGAGAGAAGGTCTCATCCCATGGCCCCATCTCACTCTCCACCAATCTGCCAGGTGCGCCAGGGTCAGCACAGCCTGCTTGCTGAGAAACAAGGGCAGGGATTGTGATTCCTGAGGCTGTCTTTCCCAGAAAATCCCCTGGGGCAGTGCATTTCCACCCGCCCCCTCCCCAGCATGGGCCTCTTTGCCTAGCACAATCTGTCCTTCTGTTAGGAAGTATGGTGCAAAAGGGGAATAAAAGCAAGGGCAGGGCCATCTGTAACTATGGGCAGGGGGGAGCAGTTGGGAGGGGGTAATTTGATTACTTTTATTGCAAAGGCACTTTTTTTTCCCTTTCCCCTCAGTGTTAGGATGGTGACTAATACGCCAGGAAGGGGATGCAGCTCTCCTGCAATGATACACACTGCTAATCCTCTAGATTTATCTGTCACTTCCGTGTCCTGGCTCCAGAGAGACAGATTGATCAAACTTTGCTTCTGTGAGCTCCATCCAACTGATTAACATTACTCTCAAGACTTCCACTTCCTCTTGCTTTCTCCTCTTACTCTCCGCATAGCTCCAGGCACAGATCACTCATTTTTATTCCCTACCCCCAGCCAGACTTTTTTTTAAATGAGCTTTTGTGGGGCTGTTTGTTTAAATAAAAAGAGCTGGAAATGAATGGAGCGGATGAGCACCTTATCACAGAGCAGGGAGTGCTGACACTTCTCCTGCCCCAAAGTTAATCGGCTCTGCCCATTATTTTCAGCAAGGGGCCAGAGAGCGACAGTGATGAATGCTGAGAGCTTGTTTACCGTCAGCTCCCTATTGTTGGGAAGCAAGAGATATGCAGCCTGGGTGGTAATTAATCGTCTCCAGAGAAGTCCCCCTGTCACTTCAGTCTGAGGAAATGATAGAAACTCACTGTGTGTTTCAAACCATTCTGCTACAATATTTAAAATTTTTATTAAAGCTAATGTTAAAAAAATATATAATACATAGGTTGAGAAAAGATTGTCTGTACATCTAGGTATAGTGCTTAGATTATCCACAAATACAAAGTTTGTTTTTAAAGTCATAAGATACATATAGTGCATAATCAGCAATAACCCAAATTTAGGTGAATGAATTTAAGAATACAGTTTAGATATTTAGCATCCATGCATTCAGGTACATTACTCATGAAAAAAGTTATACAGAGAGTTGGTAGCCAATGAGTGAAGATTATCCCTCAATAATTGAGAATTTAGGATAGATTGTCCATTTAGAGAAAAAAACAGTCCATCAGGAAAGTATCTGAGTTACTATCCCGACTGCGCTTCTCATCAGCACTCCAGCTCATCCCTCCTGGTATTGATGAAGTCTGGTGATGTGTTCTATATAGACATCCCTCAACCACCTGACGGCGTCCAACACCATGAGTTGCTGCATCAGCCAAGCGTAGTGTTGACTGATTCCACATTCTCTCAGCTCTCGCTCATTACCGGGATCCCATGCGCCCAGGGCTCCGATGATCAGTGTGTGAGTTTGGACCTCGTAGCCCTTATCTCTCAGAGTGTCAGCCAGCGGGGCATAATTCTCCAGCTTTTGAGATTGGGTGTCGTGGAAAGCCAGGGTCCTGTTTTCGAAGGATATTGTGATGTCCACCATGATGGATCTTCTTCCAGTCCTCATTGGTGATGATGATGTCCGGTCACAGTTGGCTGTCGGTTTCGGGGATGGCGGAGTTCATAGCTACCTTCCCTACAGGAGGTGGGATGGCTCTGACCAGGCAATCTTGGATGGTGTTGTGTCGCAGCTGTCAGGTTCTGGAATGGGGATTGCAGCTACACAAGACATGGGGTAGTGTCTCATTGGCATAGCTGCACTTCCTGCATCACTCGTCCCGATTCCTGTGGTAGACAGCTCTCTTCAGCGGGATGCAGTTGAGCCGGGCCCGGTGGATGAACCTCCAGTCGGCAAATCGGGTGAAGCTGCCCCTGGGGAGGAAGTGGTTGCTTGTGTCCCACATGCACGTCACCTTGAAGGCCTTGCCCTGATCCGGCTTCCGTTTCAGGTTTTCCACATAATGGCAGCAGATGGCATCCTTCAGGGTTCTCTCCAGCTTGGTTCTGGCTCTCGGAATGATGATGGTGCACTCCGTGTTCTTCACCTGTGGCAGGACTCCCATCTCCTAGTGTTCCTCGCACCACGTCCAGTGGCAGCCGATACATTTCTCCAGTCATCGCATAGCATTGCGGGCATGAGTCCAGAGCGAAGCAGTCTCCCCCGTCTCTTCCAAATTTGCCTTCCAGAGAGCCACTCAGGTTGGTGGCGACATCTTGGTTGGAGGGGGTCCTGGCGATTCGCTTCTTGACGGCATCCTGCAGAGCGCTCTCCGTGATGTTCCTCACCGTGGCTTCCGGGCACGTCAGAAGGCGGAATGTGTGAATGATCATGGCAATGTCGCACAGATCACCCATTCGAGGGACATTGGCACCACCCTGCCCATGCGGGATGTACACCAGTTCATTGCTGGCCCTCTGGGGAAGAAACATCCACTTCTTCACCAGTTGCTACATGGTGTTGTTTACCTTGTTAAGAGGTACCTTCGCCACAGCAGATCCCCTCAGGACAAATGACATATGGGGGATTAGGAAGGTGTTCAAGGCATTGATCTTCTGCCACGGTGCCAGTAGGGAGGAGTCGATCCTGGCTACATCTCGTAGGATCTCCGCGATGGTATCCTCACGTGTCTGCTGGATGCGGAAACCCGTCAGCGTGCCGAGATGTTGGTATGCTTGCCTTCCTCAAGGAAGATCATGAGTTCGCCCTGGATCTGAAATGGCGTTGCCTGGACCGAATCCCTTCTACTACCATCAGTATGCAGGGATGCACACTTCTTGGCATTGAAGCGGAGTCCCATCCCAGTTGGCAACCTGGCTTGTGATGTCAAGTATTTGTTGGAGACTCTCGGGGTTGTCTGCGATCAGGACCAGATCATCTGCGTAGGCGAGGATATTCACTCTATTGTCATATAGATCGAAACTGCCTAAACTGCTGGAGATCGCTCGAATGAGAGGCTCCATAGCTACGTTGAAAATGATAGGGCTCAGAGGACAGCCTTGATTCACACCGCTATGGATAGGAATTTCAGGTGTCTCTCCTTCCATGGAGCGGATGGTGGTGGTGCAGCCTTCATACAATTCCCGGACCAGCTGGAGAAAGTTTTCAGGCATCCCGAACTCTTGCAGTGTGTCAAAAATGTGCTGGTGGGGCATCAATCCAAAAGCATTAGCCAGGTTGAGCCATGCTATGGCACATTGCCTCCGTGCTCTCCTGGTCATGAGGATGGCAGTCTGAAGGACAAAGTTGTGTTCGTAGCAGCCTTCACATGGCATGAAGCCTTTCTGGATGGAGCTGATGGCTCCTCCATTCACTGACTAGTCTGTGATCCTAGCCATGAGGCAGCTGGCATACACATGGTGGAACAGAGAGATATGCGTCTCCAGTTGTTGGGGTCGTCTCACTCGCCTTTCTTGTAGACGAGCACCGTCACAGATTTCTTCCAGGAGCTGGGAGTACGGCAGAACTGTTTGCATTTGTTGAAAATAGCAGTTAGTACCAGGCAACCGAGGTCTCGTTTTTTTCAGGAAGTTGTAGCGAATGCCATCTTTCCTGGGGCTGTGCTTTTGGTCTTTGTAAGTCTGGTCTCGCTTACATTTCCTACAGGGCTGGAGGAGCAGCTGTGAGCTCCTCACCACCTCCTGCCCCACTCTCTACAGCAACCACTGCTAGGAAAGGGAAGCGGCTAGAGGAGCTGTGCCTCCACAGCCAGAGATCCTGCCCTATTACTTACAGTGATGGCTGCTGGATAAAAGATGGGCCTGGAGGAGCTGCGTGCTCCCCCATCAGCAGCAGTGCTACTCTGCAATCCCCATGGTGCCTCTTGCAGGAAGAGGCTGGGGCCGGAGCAATTATGATCTTTTCCAGAGCCAGGGCTCTGATACACTCCCCAGTGCCACCTGTACTGCATATGGAAAGAAGCTGGGCTGCCTGGCCTGCAGCTGAAGCAGTGAGAGACCATTCTGGGGACTGGAATGTGTCTGTGTGGGCCAGACCAGAGGGAGGCTCAATGGTCTGCGAAAAGCTTGGGGACAGGCTCACAAAGCCTTCCTCCACAGAGCACAGCATGAATGCTCCTCAGCAGAGTGCACCACACCAGCCATATTGCTCCAGTGCAAGCATATCAACCTGGTTGTTTGCCTGGACTTCCTTCCCCTGAGCATGGGATGGAGAGGAGATCCCGCTAACAGGGCAGTGAGGGGACGGGGGAAGGAGAGGAGATTCTGCCTACAGGGCTACGAGGGGGAGGGGGAAGAAGAGGAGATCCCGCTAATAGGGCCAGGAGTGGGAGGGGGAAGGAGAGGAGATCCCACTAACAGGGCCACGAGGGGGAGGTGGAAGGAGAGGAGATCCCACTAACAGGGCCGGGAGGGGGAGAAGGAAGGAGAGGAGATCCCGCTAACAGAGTAGCGAGGGGACGGGGGAAGGAGATGAGATCCTGCCTACAGGGCCATGAGGGGGAGGGGGAAGAAGAGGAGATCCTGCTAACAGAGCCGCAAGGGGGAGGGGGGAGGAGAGGAGATCCCGCTAACAGGGCCGCGAGGAGGTGCGGGAAGGAGAGGCGATCCCGCTAACAGGGTCACGAGGGGACGGGGGAAGGAGAAGAGATCCTGCTAACAGGGCTGCATGGGGGACAGGAGGGATGAGAGGTCCAGCTACCGAGAGGAAGTGATGGGGAGGTGAGAGAGAAGAGTCCCTGCCCAGAAGATGTGAGGAGTGCAGCTGACAAAAGCTCCAGCACGGGTGAGTGATGGAGAAAGAAAACCCCAGGAAAGCCATGTGCAGAGAGAGATACAATGCTAGCACGGCGGCTGGAACATACTGAGAAATGGGATGGGAGTGAGCACACCACCAAAATGCCCATCCCTGAGATCAGATTTGCCCTGCCGAGCCCTTGTCCCGGTGCAAGCCTTGATTCCCTTTAGCAAGTAACCTGCCGCTGGTGGGCAACTGTACTGCAAGTGCCAGGGATCCGGCTCCACACTATCCCAGCTCTCCCACTCGGGACTTGTCCAAACACATACATAAAAAAGACGCAAATAAAAGTTGCCTGAGATGGTTGTTTGTCTCTGCGTTGGCCGGGACCCCCCTCCCCACTCGCTGTTTGACTTGGCAGATGACAGCTGGATAATTTGTTTCCATTGCAATGAAGTCCTAATTAACTGGAATAAACTTTTTACACTAAGTGTGTTTGTTTAACAAACTGGCCCTTTCAGAGCCTCACCGAGGCCTGATTGATGCAGTTGAGGGGAGTGGAAACATGCTGTGTGCTTGGACATTAAAGATGCAGCGTCTGGGCAGGCGAGCACTGAAAAGGGCTCTCTCTGTGTTTGAACGATCGAAAATGACACCTCTCATGTCTGGCCTGGGATGGAGCTTTCAGCTCAGCCTTTAGGTACAAATACATAGATTTTTTATTTACTCCTTGAATTTATTTCATACAATTCAACTTCAGGGCAACAGAGTTGACACCAGGAGCTGCTGCAAGCTCCCCCACAGCTCCCCTTTGCATGGTGTGCCACACCACAGTCCCTGGTGGGAGAAGCGGGGATTCGCTGTAGCTGGGAACTTACCCCTACAGCAGCTGCCTCACCCCATTCCCTATGTTGCCTCCTTTTGGGAAAAGGTCTGATCTGTGCAGCAGTCAGGTCCTCCACAACCAGGCTCCATGCACCATAGATGGCCAAAGTGCAGCATGTAACATGGAAGTGCAAGCCCTGTAGACTACTGGAACCCATATGGAATATTCCTGTTTGATCACAGCAGAAGGTTGGTTAGATCAAAGTGGAGCAATGTATGCTGGGATGTGTAGTCTCTACAGGCCACCTCTTTATTCAAGACAAGGCTAGCTGTGATTGGTGTGTGCCAATTAGATGCATCTTTCCATCTCCTGGCAACTTGCCAAGACAGCTCTCAGTTGATCAAACTCTAGGAGTGCCCCCCACATCCGCCATACCAGCCACTGTCACACTCAGCCTTCTGGAGAATGGGGAATTGGGCAGGGGAAGGAGAATGAAAAACAAGAGAGAGCAAAAATAAATGAAGGGAAAGAAAGAGAGAAAACAAGACAAGACACAGAAAAGGAAAAAGAAAGACCAGAGCAGAGACACGGCAACTGCCCTGGGAGCATGGCCCGAGGGGTACTGGGTGAGGGAATATGAGATCAAACAGAAACAAGTTTGTGAATTGCTGGAGAGTGTCCTAGTGAAGGACAACAAAAGATATTACCTCTCCCACCTTGTCTCTCTCATGTCCTGGTGAAGGGCAGCTGAGAGACTAGGAGCATTCCCTAGCACATGCCTTCTCTTGGGGACTACCTAGATGTTCCTGAGTCAGGCAGGTGTCCTCAGGACAAAGATGTACAGTACTTGGCCGAGCAGTGCAAATCTGCCACCTCCACCAGTCAGTGCTCCGGGCTCTCACAGGCAAAGGAAATGGAATAAGTTAAAAATGGAAATAAAAATGGACCCCAGCAAGATAAACCACAAGAACACAAGTCAGATTAGTACAGCACTGTTAAGGCCCAAAGCCTGCAAAAGTTTACATGCATGCTTAAATGTATGACTTCAGTGGCTGCAGAGTACAAAGCTGAGCACCTGCATCAGTCTTTGCAGGATCAGGGCCTTAACAAACCCCAAGCTGTAGCTGTATTTCAACCGTTCAGTGGGATGATGGTATGTACAGGGTTGCCACCTATTCAGGTTTTACCTGGACAGTCCAGTTTTTGGCTTCTGTGTCCAGTGGTCATTTAGGGTTGTCAGGTGCCTGGTTTTTGACTGAAAATTCAGGTTGAAAAGGGGACCTGGCAATCCTAAATAGCACCCGAACCAAAAGTCTGGTTACCACGGAGCAGGAGGTGGCACCGGGTCATTAACACGCACCAGCCCCTGCTCAGCTGGGGCTGCCTCTTCCCGGCAGGAAGGCTCCTGGAGACATCCATCAAGAGACGGGGGAGAGGAGTGAGCAATGGGGGCAGGGCCTTGGCGGGGGGAAAGAGGCAGAGAAGAGGGTGGGACCTCGAGGGAAGAGGCAGGGCAGGGGCGGGGCCCTGGGGGAGGAAGGTGGGGCAGGGGGCAGGGCCTCGGGGGTCCAGTTACCAGCAATTAGAAAGGTGACAACTGTAAGTATGAATAGCAAGAATCTCTGCTAGAAAATGCTCTCTGGCCTTGCAAACAAAGAATCTCTGAAATCTGAGAAGAAGAATCCATTGTGGCTAAGCTCTGCATCACTATATTCTTTTTTCTATACATGACACACAATCAAAGTAATGCTAAATTAATTTAAGAGCACACAGTTTTCTCAGATTGTTTCTTAGCGATGATAGAAATGTTTGGAATTAAAATATTTTTCATTTAAAATAGTCTTTTTTTGTTTTTAAACAAAATGGTTCACAAAATCATTTTGTTTTTTTTCCCCATTTTTTTTTATTTTTGGAAACGTTTCAGTAGATGAAATAATATAGCTTACTAGTTGTTCTTCCATAAATTTTGCGTGTTTTCATTTGTTGTTTTTTGCATTGTCAGTTTTGATTGGTTAGCTTCATCAATGGTGGTTTGCTTTTGTTTTTTTAAAAAAACACAAATTGTTTAGAAAAATCCAATGGGAAAAAATCCTCCGAAATTTGAAACCTAAAAACTGTTCCAAAACCAACAGAAAGAAAAAGATTTCAAAAGGTACACAGCTTTAAAAAATCAAAAATCAACCAGCTTTATTATTTTTTTAGATCAATGGTTTTCAATGTGTGGTCTGTGGATCTCTGGAGGTCTGCAGACTATGTCTAAGATTTCCAAAGAGGTCTGCACCTCCATTTGAACATTTTTAGGGGTCCGCAAATTAAAAAAGGTTGAAAACCACTGATTCAAACCATTTGAGTTTACTCAGCCTTTCTGTAACTCTGTAGGATTAGTCTGTAACAATTGTCTCAACAATCTACATACAGGTCATCTTTCCCTTATCTTTTGTATTGTTTTCCCTTATCCCTTGATCTGTTTAGAGTCTAAGCTCTTCATGGCAAAGATCCATGCGATTCTGTGTCTGCACGAAGCCTCGAACGCTTTGGCATATTAAATAAATAAATAAATTTGTTTTATTATTGGGGTTTTTTTTTGTAATGCTGATATACTAATAAAAAAGGTGACAAAATATCATGGCAATTCAAATGAGCACCACAGCCCAGTGATGAGGGAGAAGAAGAAAAGGAGGAGACTATTAAAAAGATCAAAAAAGGCCAGTAGATATTGATGTCTATGCAACTGAAGGCACATGGGCCCTGATTCAGCAAAGCACACAAATGTATGAGCAATCCCACTACTGAGGTCAGTGGGGCTGCTCACACCACCTGGCTACTGAGATTCAGTGATTCTCCCATCGTAGGGTGAGAAGGGACCGCAAGGGTCATCTAGTCTAACCCCCTGCCAAGATGCAGGTTGTGTCTAACCCATCCCAGACAGATGTCTGTCCAGCCTCCTTTTGAAAACCTCCAGTGAAGGAGCTTCCACGACCTCCCGAGGAGTCTGTTCCATTGTCCTACTGTTCTTACAGTTAGGACGTTTTTCCTGAGATTCAATCTAGATCTGCTATGCTCTAGTTTGAACCCATTACCTCTTGACCTGCCTTCTGTGGTGAAAGAGGGCAACTTTTCTCCATCTTTTTTATGGCAGCCTTTCAAATATCTGAAGACCGCTATCATGTCCCTCTCTTAATCTCCTCTTTTCCAAACTAAACATCCCCCGTTCTTTCAGTCTTTGCTCATATGTCTTAGATTCCATCTCTTTGTTGGGATGGAATGCAAACCAGATCATCTTTGTTGCTTGCCTCTGGATCCTTTCCAGTTTCTCTACATCCTTTCTGTGCATTCGTGCACAGACAACGCGTGGGGGTAGAGGGAAGAGGATGCAGGGTCACATGCCCCCTCCCACCCCAGATTTGCTGCTTGGCTTGTACTGAGCATGCTCAGTGACACTGCTGAAGCCAGCTGCCCTCACTCTGCCCCTCCTCCCCCCACTATTGGTGGGCATAGGTCATCTTTGCATTGGTGACCAAAACTTCAGCTGAGACCCAACCAGCGCCCAGTACAGCAGTACTATCACCTCCCGTGACTTGCATGCTATGCCTGTTAATGCAACCTAAAACTGCACTTGCTTTTTTCGCAACAGCATCACGTTGCTGACTCATGTTGAGGTTGTGATCCACCACATCTCCCAGAACCTTTTCAGCAGTGCTGCTGCCAAGCCAGTTTTCCCCCATTCTGTATTTGTGCCTTTGGTTTTTCTTCCCTAAGTGTAGCACCTTCCATTTGTCTTTGTTGAATTTCATTTTGTTGTCTATAGCCCACCTTCTCCCATTTATCAAGATCCCTCTGAATTTTAGATCTATGCTCCAAAGTATTGGCAACCTCCCTGCTTTGTGTCATCTGCAGATTTGATCAGGATGCTCTCTAGTCCTACATCCAGGTAATTAATAAAGATGTTAGACAACATCAGATCCAGAACAGATCCCTGTGAAACCCCACTTGAGACCTTCCTCCAATCCAACATCATTCCATTAATAGCTGCTCTTTGTTTGCGGTTGGTTAATCAATTATGTATCCACTAAATGGTAGTTCTGTCATCATTTAGTTTTATTAAGATCATTTTGTGGGGTAAGGGAGGAGTTTATAACATCTATACAGATGTCTCTATAAAAAGGAGAGGGATAGCTCAGTGGTTTGAGCATTGGCCTCCTAAACCCAGGCCTGGTCTACACTACGGGTTTAGGTCGACTTTAGCAGCGTTAAACCGAATTAAGCCTGGACACGTCCACACAACGAAGCCCTTTCTTTCGACTTAAAGGGTCCTTTAAACCGGTTTCTTTACACCACCTCCGACGAGGGGATTAGCGATAAAACCGGCCTTTGCGGGTCGGAATTGGGGTAGTGTGGATGGAATTCGACGTTATTGGCCTCCGGGAGCTATCCCACAGTGCTTCATTGTGACCGCTCTGGACAGCACTCTCAACTCAGATGCACTGACCAGGTAGACAGGAAAAGACCCGCGAATGTTTGAATTTCATTTCCTGTTTGCTCAGCGTTGAGAGCACAGGTGACCACGCAGAGCTCATCAGCACAGGTAACCGTGATGGAGTCCCAGGATCACAAAAGAGCTCCAGCATGGACAGAACGGGAGGTACGAGATCTGCTCGCCATATGGGGAGATGAAGCAGTGATAGCTGAACTCCGTAGCAGTAAAAGAAATGGAAAAGTATTAGAAAAGATCTCCAAGGCCATGAAGGACCGAAACCATAACAGGGACACACAGCAGTGCCGCGTGAAAATTAAGGAGCTACGGCAAGCTTACCACAAAGCCAGAGAAGCAAACGGAAGGTCCGGGGTAGAGCCGCAAACTTGCCGCTACTACGCGGAGCTGCATGCGATCCTAGGGGGTGCAGCCACCACTACCCCAACCGTGTGCTATGACTCTCTCACAGGGAAGACGGTTCGGGGAACGAGGAAGATGAGGATGGAGGTACTGTAGGTAGCTCACAGCAGCAAGGAAGCTGAGAAACCGGTTTCCCCAACAGCCAGGATATGTTTGTGACCCTGGACCTGGAACCAGTAACCCCCGAACTCACCCAAGACCCTCAGGGCACACAGGAGACCTCTGGTGAGTGTACCTTTGTAAATATTTGTAAACATTACACAAAAAAAAGCAAGCGTGTTTAATGATTAATTTGCCCTGGCAATCGCAGCCAGTACATCTACTGGAAAAGTCTGTTAACGTGTATGGGGATGGAGCGGAAATCCTCCAGGGACATCTCCAGAAAGCTCTCCTTTATGTACTCCCAAAGCGTTTGCAAAAGGTTTCTGGGGAGGGCTGCCTTATCCCGTCCGCCATGGTAGGACACTTTACCACGCCAGGCCAGTAGCAAGTAGTCTGGAATCATTGCATAACAAAGCATGGCAGCGTATGGTCCCGGTGTTTGCTGGCATGCAGACAACATCCATTCCTTATCTCTCTTTGTTATCCTCAGGAGAGTGATATCATTCACGGTCACCTGGTTGAAATGGGGTGATTTTATTAAGGGGACATTGAGAGGCGCCCGTTCCTGCTCTTCTGAACAGAAATGTTCCCCGCTGTTAACCACGCGGTGGGGGGGAAGGGTGAAGTGATCATCCCAGAGAATCGTGTGTGTGTGTGGGGGGGGGGGGGTTACTTGTGTTTGTGCCGCATGTTAACCGGGAAACCGCAGCCCCTCCTTTTACATTGAAAACCCATTTTAAATGGACAACCCAATTCATCCTTGATATGGGAAATGCGCTGCTGTTTGCAACCTTTCCCGCATGTTAAGAAGGTTAAAAAAGCCAAAACACTGTGGCCTACCATGGTTGCCTGCAAGCCGAAATATGCGACCTTGTAATGAAAGAGTGTACCCATTGTTCTCTAAAATGTGTCTTTTTTAACCACCTCTCCCCCTTCTCCTCCACCAGCTGCAAATGTTTCTCCTTCGCAGAGGCTAGTGAACATTAGAAAGAGAAAACGTAGGACGAGGGACGATATGTTCACGGAGCTGCAGATGTCCTCCCACGCTGATAGAGCACAGCAGAATGCGTGGAGGCAGTCAATGTCGGAGATGAGAAAAGCACAATATGAACGAGAGGAGAGGTGGCGGGCTGAATGGCGGGATGAAAAGAGCAAGTGGCGGGCTGAAGACGATAGGTGGCGTCAGCTTGCAGACAGATGGCAAGAGGCAATGCTCCGTCTGCTGGAGCATCAAACTGATATGCTCGAGCGTATGGTTGAGCTGCAGGAAAGGCAGCAGGAGCAGAGACCGCCGCTACAGCCCCTGTGTAACCAACAGCCCTCCTCCCCAAGTTCCATAGCCTCCTCACCCAGACGCCCAAGAACACGGTGGGGGGGCCTCCGTCCACCCAGTCACTCCACCCCAGATGATCGCCCAAGCATCAGAAGGCTGGCCTTCAATAAGAGTTAAAGTTTTAAAATGCAGTGTGTCCTTTTCCGTCCCTCCTCCCCTACCCATCCCAGGCTACCTTGGCAATTATCCCCCTACTTCTGTGAGGAACTAATAAAGAATGCATGAATGTGAAAAAACAATGACTTTATTGCCTCTGCAAGCAGTGCTCGAATTAGGGAGGGGAGGGTGGTGTGGTGTGGTTGGTTTACAGGGAAGTAGAGTGAACCGGGTCGGGAGGGGGGGTTTGGAGGGTTCATCAAGGAGAAACAAACAGAAGTTTCACACAGTAGCCTGGCTAGTCACAAAACTCATTTTCAAAGCTTCTCTGATGCGCACCGCGCCCTGCTGTGCTCCTCTAACCGCCCTGGTGTCTGGCTGCGCGTAATCAGCGGCCAGGCGAGTTGCCTCAACCTCCCACCCCGCCATAAATGTCTCCCTCTTACTCTCACAGATATTGTGGAGCGCACAGCAAGCAGCAATAACAATGGGGATATTCTTTTCGCTGAGGTCTGAGCGAGTCAGTAAGCTGCGCCAGCGCGCTTTTAAACGTCCAAATGCACATTCCACCACCATTCGGCACTTGCTCAGCCTGTAGTTGAATAGGTCCTGACTCCTGTCCAGGCTGCCTGTGTACGGCTTCATGAGCCATGGCATTAAGGGGTAGGCTGGGTCCCCAAGGATCACGATAGGCATTTCAACATCCCCAACGGTTACTTTCTGGTCCGGGAAGAAAGTCCCTTCCTCCAGCTTTCGAAACAGAGCAGAGTTCCTGAAGACACGAGCATCATGTACTTTTCCCGGCCATCCCACATTGATGTTGGTGAAATGTCCCTTGTGATCCACCAGGGCTTGCAGCAGCATTGAAAAGTACCCCTTGCGGTTTACGTAGTCGGTGGCTTGGTGCTCCGGTGACAAGATAGGGATATGGGTTCCGTCTATGGCCCCGCCACAGTTTGGGAATCCCATTTCAGCAAAACCATCCACTATTGACTGCACGTTGCCCAGAGTCACTACCCTTGATATCACCAGGTCTTTCATTGCCCTGGCAAATTGGATCACAGCAGCCCCCACTGTAGATTTGCCCACTCCAAATTGATTCCCGACTGACCGGTAGCTGTCTGGCGTTGCAAGCTTCCACAGGGCTATCGCCACTCGCTTCTCAACTGTGAGGGCTGCTCTCATCTTGGTATCCTGGCGTTTCAGGGCAGGGGAAAGCAAGTCACAAAGTTCCATGAAAGTGCCCTTACGCATGCGAAAGTTTCGCAGCCACTGGGAATCGTCCCATAACTGCAGCACGATGCGGTCCCACCAGTCTGTGCTTGTTTCCCGGGCCCAGAATCGGCGTTCCACGGCATGAACCTGCCCCAGTGACACCATGATTTCCACATTGCTGGGGCCTGTGCCTTGTGAGAGGTCTATGTCCATGTCAATTTCCTCATCACTCTCTTCGCCGCGCTGCAATCGCCTCCTCGGGTGGTCCGAGTTTCGCCTTGGCATGTCCTGGCTCTGCATATACTCCAGGACAATGCGCGTGGTGTTCATAGTGCTCATAATTGCCGTGGTGATCTGAGCGGGCTCCATGATCCCAGTGCTAGCTATGGCGCCTGGTCAGAAAAAAGGCGCGAAAGTAGTATCTGATGGACCAGGAGAAGGAGGGAGGGCGGGAGGGAGGGAGGGAGGGCCGAGTGACGACATGGCGTACAGGTACAGGAACAGGGAATTAAAATCAAGAAAGGTGGCTGTGCATCAGGGAGAAACACAAACAACTGTCACACAGAATGGTCCCCCCAAAGATTAAACTGAAAACCTGGGCTTAGCAGGCCGTTGATTTCACGGAGGAAGGGGAAGCAAATGAATACAGAACAAATCTATTTTTTACATCTTAAGCTGGCAGCCGACGGTGCAGCATGAGTGATAGCTTCTCCAGTATGACGGTTACCAATCATAATATACCATCGTCTGCAAGGGGCTGCTGCTGTGTAGCAATGCAGCCCCACGTCTGCCAGCCCCACGTCCGCCAGCACCCAGCATCGCCCTCGGCCTCTTCTGGGTGCTTAGCAGACAATACTGGGCAATTGGCAGAAAATAGTATATTACGACTGGTAGCCATCATCATCGAAACAGTAGCATGTCTGCCCAGGTGGCCATGATTGACAGCCACTCCAGTACGACGACGATGGGTACCAGTCATAATATACCATCGCCTACCAAAGGGCAAGGGGCTGGTGCAATGCAGCCCTACGGCTGCCAGCCCCACGGCTATCACTCATGCTACACCGTCTACCGCCAAAAGGCAGTTAGCAGCTGCTGCTGTGTAGCAATGCAGTCCCACGTCTGCCGGCACCCAGAGGACATATGGTGACGGTGAGCTCAGCTGAGCTGAGCGGGCTCCATGCTTGCCGTGGTATGTTGTCTGCACAGGTAACCCAGGTAAAAAGGCGCGAATCTATTGTCTGCCGTTGCTGTGACGAGGGGGGAGGGGCCTGACGACATGTACCCAGAACCGCCCGCGACACTGTTTTGCATCATCCGGGCATTGGGATCTCAACCCAGAATTCAAAGAAAAGGCGTGAAAGTAGTATCTGACGGACTAGGGGAAGGAGGGAGGGCGGGCCGAGTGACGACATGGCATACAGGTACAGGGAATTAAAATCAAGAACGGTGGCTGTGCATCAGGGAGAAACACAAACAACTGTCACACAGAATGGTCCCCCCAAAGATTAAACTGAAAACCCTGGGTTTAGCAGGCCGTTGATTTGACGGAGGGAGGGGGAAGCAAATGAATACAGAGCAAATCTATTTTTTACATCTTAAGACGACGGTGCAGCGTGACTGATAGCCCTTGGCATCTTTCTGGGTGCTTGGCAGCAAATACTGGGCGCTTGGCAGTTAGTGTATGACGATGGTCTTCAGGCCTATTGCACGATCGGGTGCTCGGGGAAGACTCTGCTAATGTGCGATGACCCGACTTGTAATAGGACGGTTAACAGTCGTAATACACCATCTACTGCCAAAAGGCAAGCCCCACGGCTGCCAGCACCCAGATCGCCAATGAAGGCTACCAGTCTACTGCACCGTCTACCGCCAAAAGGCAGTTAGCAGCTGCTGCTGTGTAGCAATGCAGTCCCACGGCTGCCGGCACCCAGAGGACATATGGTGACGGTGAGCTCAGCTGAGCTGAGCGGGCTCCATGCTTGCCGTGGTATGTTGTCTGCACAGGTAACCCAGGTAAAAAGGCGCGAATCTATTGTCTGCCGTTGCTGTGACGGGGGGGGAGGGGCCTGACGACATGTACCCAGAACCGCCCGCGACACTGTTTTTGCATCATCCGGGCATTGGGATCTCAACCCAGAATTCCAAGGGGCGGCGGAGACTGCGGGAACTGTGGGATAGCTGTGGGATAGCTACCCCTAGTGCAATGCTCCAGAAGTCGACGCTAGCCTCGTACTGTGGACGCGGTCCGCCGACTAGAGCACCTAGAGCATTTTATGTGGGGACACACACAATCGGCTGTATACAACCGGTTTCAATAAAACCGGCTTCTATAAATTCGAACTATTTTCGTAGTGTAGACATACCCCCAGGGTTGTGAGTTCAATCCTTGAGGGGGCCACTTAGGAATCTGGGGCAAAATCAGTACTTGGCCCTGCTAGTGAAGGCAGGCGGCTGGACTTGACTCAATGACCTTTCGGAGTCCCTTCCAGCTCTATGAGATAGGCATAATCTGTTGTAAGCTTACTATGATGGGAATTGGTTACATTAAAAAAACCCATTAACAAACATCTGATGGTTCTGCTCATCTCATCCCCAAGTCTGTCCCCTGGAAGGGCCATAAGGAACTCAGTGTTTCTGTGCAGTCTGAATTGCTGGACAAAAAGCTGAAAGACAAAACAAAAGGGTCCCTCGTCTCCCACTTCATCTGCACATCACAGGAATTACCCTGCTCTTCAAAGAGATGATCTGGAATATATCCAGATCTGAATGGCAGCTCTCTGCAGGAGCGCTCCCGGTTTCCAGATCTCAATTGTGTACACTCCCTTATGAGGCGACGCCATGAAGATGATGCACTTTCTTCTTATTGAGCTGTTCCCTCAGCCAATTGGTATAGCCTGCATGTCTCCCTACAGTCTACTCCACAGTGCCTAAATTAGTCAGTGTAATCTGCTTTATCACACACAGCTACAATAAAAACATGTTGCAGCAACAGACAACTTCCCTGTTGCCTTCAATGTAAACTAATACTCTCACTTAAACCACTTAAGGTATTTTTCTGTACATTTCTCAGGAACTCATGAGAAAACTGAAGAAAGCCTGAAGAGACACCATCCCCTGGAGATACCACCCTCCAGATTATATCAGTGTTGGGGAAAAGAGAGGGGAGAAGGTGAGCATTGTAGCAACCCATGAATGGAACATCCAGGCATGGATCTGTGTCTAGGGGAGCTAGCAATGGGCCAGCCTTTGCTGGAGGCCCTGCCAGAGAACAGGCACAGGAATAATAAAACACTATTTTAAAAAATAGCTCCCTACGGGCACACATACAAGAAAACCTGTTTTTATGTCAACAAATCATTCAGCCACTAGCTGGCCGGTAATGAAATATCTTACTGAAAGATCAGCTGAGCAGAATTTAAACAGTTTATAAACTTGTCATCACTAACCACCTCCGGCTGTTAGTGTCCGGCTCTCCATGCAGCATTGCACCTAAGAGCATGGGGGAGAGATTATGGGAGTCTGGAACACTTGAATGAAAAGATGTATAGATTCATTGATTCCGAGGCTAGAAGGGAGCACTGCGGTCATCTAGTCTTGTCCTCTTTTATGACACAGGTCACAGAACTTCCCTATATAATTCCTATTTGAACTAGAGCATCTCTTTAAAAAAAATACAATCTTGATTTAAAACTTGCCAGTGATGGAAAATCCACCACAATCCTTCATAAATTGTTCCAATGGTTAATTACCCTCACTGCTGCATATGTACATTTTCTTTCCAGTCTGAATTTGTGTAGCTTCAACTTCCATCCGCCGGATCTTGTCATACCTTTGTCTGCTAGACTGAAGAGCTCACAAATATTTGTTCCCAATGTAGGTACTTATAGACTGATCAAGTCACCCCTTTACCTTCTCTTTGTTAAGCTAAAATAGACTGAGCTCTTTGAGTCTCTCTTTATAAGGCATGTCTTCTAATCCTTGACTCATTCTCATGGCTCCTCTCTGAACCCTCTCCAATTTATCAATCTCCTTGAATTGTGGATACCAGACCTGGACACAGAATTCCAGCAGTTGCACCATTGCCAAATACAGAAGTAAAATAACATTTCTGCCCCTACTCAGGACTCTTCTCTTTATGCATCCAAGGATCGCATTAGCCTTTTTGGTCACAAAAATCACACTGGGAGCTCATGTGCCGTTGATTATCGGCCATGATCTCCAAATCTTTTTCAGAATCACTATTTCCAAGGATAAAGTCCCCCATCGGTTACATGTGGCCTACATTCTTTGGTCCTACCTGTATACACTTACATTTAGTTGTACTAAAACGCATACTGTTTGCTTGTGCCCAGCTTACCACGTGACCCAGATCTCTCTTTATCAGTGACTTATCCTCTTCATTACCACTCCCCCAATCTTCGTGTTATCTGCATACTTTATCAGTGAAAATTTTATGTTCTTTTCAAGGTCATTGATAAAAAATGTTAAATAGAAGAGGGCCAAGAACCAAGCCCTGTGTGAGCCCACTGGAAACATGAACACATGAGAGATCTGTGGATGTTCCATTTCTTTCCCTTCCGGACATTAAAAACTGAAAATTACCTATCTGTCACTCATGTTCTCTGAAGATGCATACAGCAGTAGACTGCTGTGGACATGCTTCCAGAAACAGTCCAGGGAGCAACTCCACTAGTTCTAAAGTTCTGAGCTCATGAGCCCATGCTGCAGAAGCAACTCATGCCTCCTCAGCCCCAATTACTCTGTGCAAAGGCTGTCCCACCTCCCTGATCTGTTTTTCAGCACAGATGGCAAAAAATGGGCAAAATAATTGGTAATTAACAAAGCTGAATAAAAGTAGAAACTACAGAACACTCAACTTTGTGAGGAAAGAGGGTGCATGAATGGTGATCCACGGACATGTGTGGATGCGATTTCCAAAGGTAACCCCAAATCCCATTGATCCTCAGTGAGAGCCTGGCACCTAATTAGGATGGAACTTAGTAAATTATTAATGGGATTAAATGATGGGGTTGCCTGCAATAGCAGGGGTTTGAACTCAATGATGCAGGAGTTTGCTTCTTGTCAGAACCATAGTGGCTCCTCTTAAAGCCAGGGACTGGCCGGGACATGGGATGGACCTGTCACCCTAGGGTGAGGGACTCCCTCAAGGGATGAGCTTCTTGGGAGGGGGTGGATGTAGGAACTCATAGGCCAGGGGGTTCAGGCTGGTGGGAGGGCACATGAGAGACGACGATGAGGGTTGAGGGAATGGCTGCAGCATGGCCAGGGGGTAGCTCTATGGCCCCCTCATTTCATATGGTGCTCTGCAGTTGCTGTTTAGAGAACTAAAATTGCAGGTAAGAAATTCTCTTGTCTCCAGAGATACCCCTTTTCAGTGGATTCCCATTCCCGGAGAGTGTCCACACAGGGCTTTTGATACGGTCTCCCACAGTATTCTTGCCAGCAAGTTAAAGAAGTATGGATTGGATGAATGGACTATAAGGTGGATAGAAAGCTGGCTAGATCATTGGGCTCAACAGGTAGTGATCAGTGGCTTGATGTCTAGTTGGCAGCCAGTATGAAGCGGAGTGCCCCAGGGGGTCGGTCCTGGGGCCGGTTTTGTTCAACATCTTCATTAATGATCTGGATGATGGGATGGATTGCACCCTCAGCAAGTTTCCAGGTGACACTAAGCTGGGGGGAGAGGTAGATACACTGGAGGGTAGGGATAGGGTCCAGAGTGGCCTAGACAAATTGGAGGATTGGGCCAAAAGAAATCTGATGAGGTTCAACAAGGATAAGTGCAGAGTCCTGCACTTAGGACGGAAGAATCTCATGCACCCGCTACAGGCTGGCTAAGTAGCAGTTCTGCCGAAAAGGACCTGGGAATTACAGTGGACAAGAAGCTGGATATGAGTCAACAGTATGCCCTTGTTGCCAAGGAGGCTAATGGCATATTGGGCTGCATTAGTAGGAGGATTGCCAGCAGATCGAGGGAAGTGATTATTCCCCTCTATTTGGCACTGGTGAGGCCACATCTGGAGTATTGCGTGCAGTTTTGGGCCCTCCCCTACAGAGAGGATGTGGATAAATTGGGGAGAGTTCAGCAGAGGGCAATGAAAATGATTAGGAGGCTGGGGCACATGACTTATGAGGAGAGGCTGAGGGAACTGGGCTTATTTAGTCTGCAGAAAAGAAGAGTGAGGGGCATTTGATAGCAGCCTTCAACTACCTGAAGGAGGGTTCCAAAGAGGATGGAGCTCGGCTGTTCTCAGTGGTGGTAGATGACAGAACAAGTTGCACTGGGGAAGGTCTATTAGGAAAAAACTATTTCACAAGGGGGGGCCGGAGCACTGGAATGGGTTACCTAGGAAGGTGGTAGAATCTCCATCCTTAGAGGTTTTTAAGGCCCAGCTTGACAAAGCCCTGGCTGGGATGATTTAGTTGGTGTTGGTTGTGCTTTGTGCAGGGGGTTGGATTAGTTGACCTCCTGAGGTCTCTTCCAACCCATATCTTCTATGATTCTAGGGATTTGCACTGCTTCAACTAACCTGGTCCAATAAACCTGGCAGAAGCCTCTGCATGGGCAAGGCCTTAGAAACTTGAGCTCACTGTTATCAGGTGGCTCAAAAGGAGCTTTGACAAGTGTAATCAGGACCCAAGGCCATGGATGCACCAACAAAGCAGCCAGCTCATGCCTAGCTACCTAGCTAGATGAAACAAAACCCTAAGGGTATCAACCAAGTGTACAAAGATGAACCCTGTTGATTGTCAGAGCTTCACAACTACAACAAAGAACACAAGGAGACTCACTCCAAGGCCTGGGGCAGTGAAGAATTGGGTGGGGGAATCATCTACGCACCAAGCAAGGGGAGTTAGCATGAGATACTTACTATGGGTGTCTAACTGCTCCAGGTGTCCTGCCTGGCCTCACATTGCTAACACAGCATCCCAAGAGCGGGAACCACTTGAGATGGGCAGCTGTGGAGACAAGCATCCTTCTAAATGGTATTCTTCTGTGTTCTCATTTAACAACAGTGTTGACAGCCCAGTTCAGAAAATAGCTGAATACGTTTCCTCCCTTTAAACTGCATGGGAGTGTCTGCTGGTGGGGTGTGAGGGAGCGTGTTATCTCCCATGCCCAAAGCATCTCTGTGTTGATTCATTGTTTCAAATGCTTTGCTCTCTAGCTTTAAGGAGAAGGCAGCCTCGGTTATTTTGTTCAAAAATGCCCATCTTCCTACGCGCGATTCCCTTTTTTATGATTAATGCCAAGTTTAGAAATGTGAAAGGACTGCAGCTGGTGCATAGGTGGCTTCTTTGTCATTCTCAGCTCTGAGCTGGCAGGTCCCTCCTCCCTTAGAACGAGAAGGAAATTTGGGCTCCTGTTCATATCAAGGGGGGGCTCTCTCTTATGGCTTCTCTCATGGACTTTAACTCTCCTCTGCGTGGCAGGACATTCAGCTGCCATGTTCATTCAGCTACGCATGTCCCCCATACTGCTCCAAACAATGAAGCTTAATTCTTCTCTAAAGGACTCCCACCCCCATTCCTGGGATGAAAGAGCAATTCATTTTCTAATTTCATTCAACTCTACTTCTCCAACACTGCTCTACTATAGCAATAATTCTGAAGGGACAGGTGCCTCCATAGCTCAGGGGATCGGTAACGAGTTATGGAGCCTGTCACCTCTGTCAAACTCAACAGAAGATGGTCATGGCCAATGATTTTTATCTGATGAGACCTGCAGTACCTGACATGACTTTGTGGGTCAATGTCCAGTGGACAAGGGAGTGCACCACCATAAATGGCTCCTCATTCAGAAGAGATGCTAAGGACTGAGTGGCTTTTCTTTTCTTAGCGAGAGGCTCTCCCAAGACAGGGGTGAGTGACACTGGTAGGAAGCAGCAAAATAAGCCCATGCTAGACCTTTCTGAAGAGAAATTCAGTTCTCTGGGCAATCACACCAGCACTAATTCACACACGCACATACACACATACAAAATTAGGTTAAAAAAAAAGACATACTCCTAAGAAATTTAAAAAAAGAAGAACAGGAGTACTTGTGGCACCTTAGAGACTAACAAATTTATAGAGCATAAGCTTTCGTGGACTACAGCCCACTTCTTCGGATGCATAAGTGGGCTGTAGTCCACGAAAGCTTATGCTCTATAAATTTGTTAGTCTCTAAGGTGCCACAAGTACTCCTGTTCTTCTTTTTGCGGATACAGACTAACACGGCTGTTACTCTGAAACTAAGAAATTTAGTCCATTTGTGACAATTGCTGAATAATCAGAACCTGGGCCAAACAGGTTTTAAATTGGACTGAAACTGAGATAACAGAAAAAGCTGCATTGGTTAAATGAAATTTAAAAAAAAAAAACACCAGTGTTCCTATGGCAACCAGTGCAGTAGAAGCCACACATTGCAAACACACTTAACGCATTAAAAGCTGTAGAGAAACGAGTGAAACTCAAACTTCATTTTACCAATCTTAGCCAGAACCGCACAATCCCCAAATGGAAACCAAGAGGCCTGGACAAACCAGGTGCTCGTGATCATTTGATGAGCTCCCAGAGGCTTAGAGTCACTGTGGTCTACCACTCAGAGACCATAAGTGAATTCCTGGCCCAATGGAAGCCAATGGGAGTTTTTACATTGACTTCACGGGGTGAGGATGACTATTTATTACTGGAATTGTGGTAGCACCCATGTGCCCCAGCCATAGGCTGGGACCCACTGTGCTAGGCACGGTACAAACACAGAACCAAAAGAAGGTCCCTGGTCCAAGGAACCGACAGCCTAAGTAGTTCATCCGATGTTGGTACCAAAGAGTTCTGTCAGAAACAGCCCTCTTGGATCTCCTGACCCATTAGCTAGGAAGGGTGTAGAGACATACCCCGGTTCCCAACCTTCCTCAACAAGGCGTGAGAGAGAAAAAATGGAGAGTTGTCTTAAATAGATGACTACACAAACTCTGGGTGAGATTCACCACGCTGCAGCGTAGGCCAGGTCCAGGCCTACGTACCACCTAAGTCCAACTGAAGCTGGCCCACTCCCCAGGGGCAGCATTTCATCCTCTGAGCTGGGTGGCTGATAAGACACAAAATGTGACCTGGCTTGGCGGGTGACGCAAGGCTCAGGCAAGGCTGAATGCAGCTCTCAGTTGTGAGATGCGAGAGGCTGAGGAGCGTGGAATAAGCCACCACATATGCTTTAGAGCTTCTTTCTCTACAGAAACCTCCACTCTGTGATCAGAGGTAGCAGAAGGGGCAGGAGGGTTGACTGAACTGCCCATCAGCAGACCGACAGGGAATGGCGACAGAAATTGCTGGCTCTCGCTGTGGGGTGACGAGCTGCTTGCTCCAGGAAATATTTGACTGCAAAGCAAGGAAGTGGCCAGCAGGGCAGCTCAATTAACTCAGCGCATGGTAGCAAGGCCGGCTCCAGGGTTTTGGCCGCCCCAAGCAGCCAAAAAAAAAAAAACCCGCGATCGCGATCTGCGGCGACAATTCGGCGGGAGGTCCTTCACTCCAAGCGGGAGTGAGGGACCATCCGCCAAATTGCCGCTGAATAGCTGGACGTGCCACCCCTATCCGGAGCGGTCGCCCCAAGCACCTGCTTGCCAGGCTGGTGCCTGGAGCCAGCTCTGCATGGTAGCAATGCAACACAGACACTCCTGCTCTTCCAGGTCCACACCCAAACCGCACAGTCTGCCCGAGATGCCACTCCTCCCACGGCTGTCAGCCCATACACCCCACTCTATGTACCGCTTGGGCCTCCCCCCTACATGCTTCCTCCCCCTTTACAACAACACTGCACCTCTCTGTTAGAATTACTTCCCGTTCTCTTCTTGACCAGCTGCACACA
Source organism: Malaclemys terrapin pileata (assembly GCF_027887155.1). Taxonomy (NCBI): domain Eukaryota; kingdom Metazoa; phylum Chordata; order Testudines; family Emydidae; genus Malaclemys; species Malaclemys terrapin. The sequence continues at coordinate 50,337,181 of NC_071514.1, forward strand.
GCATCTGAGGGTACAAGGGACCAGGGTCAATCGTCTGTGCTTAGTGGAGCCCAGGAGTTACCCCCTCCATGTGCCCCGGGGCACGGCATCCCCCCAAAGGGGGCAGAGACACAGGGGACTACAGACCTGCCCCTTGCTTCCAAGCTGTGAAGGATGGTGCAGACTACACACTCCTTGTGTGAGACAGTGCATGCAGGGAGACATGGTGCCTCCCTGAGATTTGTCAGCCAGGAGCAATGCAGCTCTGCACTGTCGTCTATGCAGCACCATTGTCACAGCATCTGCTGGGGACTCCCCATGCTGAGGGTACCCAGAGGGGTTTCTGGCTCCCTTTGTCCCACCTGAACAGCTGAATCTTGCCTGAAAACTTTCATAATGTCAAATGTCACTGCTGGGCAGAGACCAGAGCTAAATGCCATCACCTAGCCCATTATGTAGCAGAAGAGTTCCCACAGTGTTGTGATCCATTGAGCTTTCTGGCAAAGACTGCGCAGCCTTAACTTTAGCAGCTGCTCCTTGCCACCATTCCAAGGCAGACTTGCCTTGTTCATTCTCTGCAACTGTCCCCTACCAAACTGTCCCTCCATGTACTCATGTTAAGCCTCCCTCTAGCGCAGATCTGCTCTCTCCCTCTGCCAGCAGTCAACTCCAAACCCTCATCCCCGCTGTCACCATGAGCAGCTACTGACTCCACATTCCTGTTCAGAGGTACCCACGAGGGACTTATTTCTACTCCCAGTTTTCAAAGACTTGTAAAACCCCTCTGACCCCTTGTAAATCAGACTCTGGCTCTACTGGCCAGACCCCAATGTGACGTTGCAGTCTATACGATTTTATAAATATATGCTAATGAGTGAATATAACTTAACTGGAATATGCTTTATGCAAAAGGTCTCTTGTAAGGTATCATTATGAAGCTTATAATCTACTAAGTGTGGTCATCCTATTTGTATAAATATATCACTCTTGTATCTGAAAATAGAAATATGAAATATAACTCTGAGGGCCTATTGTAATTATGCAAAGTGTGGGCCATTAATGGTGGTTTGGAATCTTGATGGCTCCCATCAACCAGGACAATTGACTGTGGATGGCTCTGTTTGCAGGCAAGCCTTCCTGTGAGTCAGGCTGGGAGGAATGAAGGCTTGGGGTCTTACAGTGACACGTGATCATGTTCACCTGAACTGGAATCCATCCTTAAGCTGGTGTCTTTCCATTGAGAAGGAGGGGGTGGGAACCCAGAGAGGGACAAAGGATTTCTGCCTTATGCAAAATATATATAAATGGGTAAAAGAGAACAAAGGGGCAGCCATCACGAAGAATCCCCTAGCTACCACCTGAGCTGGAACAAGAGCTGTACCAGGGGAAAGAATTGTGCCCAGGCCTGGAAGGTGTCCAGTCAGAGGAAAAAACTTACTGAAGCATCTCTAAGGGTGAGATTATCTGTATTCAGTTTGATTAGACATAGATTTGTGTGTTTTATTTTATTTTGCTTGGTAACTTACTTTGTTCTGTCTGTTACTACTTGGAACCACTTAAATCCTACTTTATGTATTTAATAAAACCACTTTTTACTTATTAATTAACCCAGAGTATGTGTTAATACCTGGGTGGGCAAACAGCTCTGCATATCTCTCTATCAGTGTTATAGAGGACGAACAATTTATGAATTTACCACATATAAGCTTTATACAGGGTAAAATGGATTTATTTGGGTTTAGACCCCATTGGGAGTTGGGCATCTGAGTGTTAAAGACAGGTACAATTCTGTAAGTTGCTTTCAGGTAAGCCTGCAACTGTTAGGGGATGTGGTTCAGACCTGGGTCAGGGTTTGCAGCAGGCTAGTGGGTCTGGCTCAAACCAGGCAGGGCACTGAAGTCCCAGGTTGGCAGGGCAGGAAAGCAGGGGCAGAAGTAGTCTTGGCACATCAGGTGGCAGCTCCCAAGGGGGGTTCTGTGATCCAACCTGTTACACCCAGTGAAACAGCTCCTAAACCTGCTATAGACCTTAGAAGGCCAGCCCTGCTACTAGGGTACCCTGGCTGGCATCGTAAACTTCTTTAAACTTTGTAAACTTTGCCTGATAAAAAGTTAAACGCACGAATCTAAAGGAAACTGGCTCTAGGGAGGGCTGTGGCCTGCTGGAAACTGATACCCTACATCAGGGCTCCCACCTGGGGAGGATAGCACCCATCTGCCGCCCTTCCCTCCCATATCTGCCCCCATCACACCTGTCACCTCCCAACAGACCCCAATCCCTCTCCTCTGACCCCACCTGCTGCTATCCCGTCCCATTGTACCCTCACGTCATCACAAACCCCAATCCCTGTCCCCCCCACCTACTCCTATCATACCCCCAGACCATCACAGACCCCAATCCCCACCACCCACCCATTACTATCATACCCCCGCCCCCTTCACAGACCCCACAGGCATCTCTGATGGATTGTAACCTTGTGGTGGTGGAGAGGCTTGCGTGGGCTAAAGACCCTCAGAGCTACATTTTCTGGAGCTTTCATATTTCTGTTAGGGTCCCCCTTGGCAAGCAGGTGTGAGGCAAGGCTCCTGACTAACCACGGTCCAAACTTCACAAGACCCCAACAGTGGATCAGGTGCATATAGAGGACCTTTTAATACTCTGTGGCTGTGTAGGTGGATAAGGGCCGTCTTGGATCCCCTTGCCACTGAGTCAGGGTTTTCCTCCTGCCAAGTCTCCTGTGGTCACTGCCTGTGCACTGTTTTCCCCATGTTCAAAGATTTCACGTGCAGGCCTCTTCTAAAGGGCTCACACCCGCCCACAGCCCTGTGGCAATGGAGAAGTGGCAGTGAAGACAGGAGTAGTGATCTTTGCGAGTCTTCAGTCACAAATCTGCACTCAGGTGGCAGCTGTGTGATGGTCATCTTGGTACAAATCATTGTTGGACAGACTATTGATTAGTAAGATCAGTCATGTACCTGCAGCTCACTCCACCACACCGCAAACACCCAAAGACTAAGCAAAAGCTGTACAACGTCAAAGTACTTCAGGACCAACCCAACTGCGAGATGTTCCAGCAACACCTGTCCAAGAAACTCTCTAACTTGCCTGATAACATCACTGACATTCAAGATCACTGGGATCAACTTAAAAATACCATTCACAGTGCATGTTCTGAAACCATAGGATATTCCACTCATCAGCACCAAGACTGGCTTGACGAAAACAACGAGGAAATCCTAGCATTAATTCAACGGAAAAGAACTGCATTCTGTGACTGGCAAAATGATTCCTCTAACCAATGAAAACATGAGGCTTATCACCTGCTCAAAGCCAAAGTCCAAAGGAGACTACAGTGACATCAAAAATAAGTTGTGGCCAGAGAAGGCCTCTGAGATCCAGGGTTTCATAGACCAGGATGACATAAAAAGCTTCTTTCAAGCAACAAAAGCTATATATGGGTCAATCTCCAAAGGCCCAACTCCCTTATGTTCCCAGGATGGCTCCACCCTCCTCAAGGACAACGCAGCCATTAAACAACGCTGGAAGGAGCACTTTAAGAGCAGCCAACATCAGCAGTATAGAGGCACAGGTCATGAAACACCAACTGTCCTGGGCTGGCCACTGTGTATGTATGCCTGACACTCGCGTTCCAAAGCAAGTACTCTTCTCTCAGTTAAGTTAGGGAAGAAGGGCTTGCAGAGGGCAGCAGAAGCACTTCAAAGACATACTGAAAGCACACCTTAAAAAAGGAGGCATCGATCCAGCAAACTGGGAGGACTTGGCACGGAACAGAACACAGTGGCGCCACACCATACACCAAGCCACAGCTCACTTTGAGGAGAACAGATGTGCTCAAAAGACAGAGAAGCAACAAAGGAGGAAAGAAAGGGCACAACACTCTAGCCAACAACGTCTCCTCCAAGATCACACCCGTCACTTCTGTGGGAAAATCTGTAGGGCACGAATTGGGCTCCTCAGCCACTTAAAAATCCACCAACGAACCCCCTTGGCAAATATCATCCTCGCATCGAGGGACAGCCGAAGAAGATTGTACCAACTCCAGACTCCAATCCTCATCCCTACCTGCTGCTATCGTACCCCCGCCCCCTCGCAGACTCCAATCCTTCTCCCCCGCCTGCTATTGTAGACCCCAATCCTTGTCCCCACCCATTCCTATCGCAGCCGTGTCCTGTCACAGACCACACTCCCTCTCCCCTGCCTGCTCCTATCATATCCCTGCCCCCTCACAGACCCCAGTCCTTATTCCCCTCCTGCTCCTATCGTAGACCCATCCCCTCATAGACTCCAATCCTCGTTCCTCGCCTGCTCCTATCATACCTCCTCACAGACCCCAATCCCCATTCCCCGCCTGCTTACAGACCCCAATCCCCATCCCCTGCCCACTGTTATCATATCCCTACTCCCATACAGACCCCAATCCCTCTGCCCCACCAGCTACTATCAAACCCCCATCACATCCTCATCTTCCATCACAGACCCCAATCCCTCTCCTCTGCCCTCACCATGCCTGCTGCTTTCCCATATCCCATGCCAACACACACAGGCTCTCACTACCAACCTCAATCATGTTGCTTGCCTTCCTCTCCAGTTGCCTGTTTCTCATGGCTGCCGTCCCTCCCTCGCACTCCCCACTCTTAGCCCGATTGTCTCCTCTCCTGACCTCCCCTGCACCCACATGCTACCTTTCTTGGCACCATGTCCCAGACTTCAGAATTTCCTCCCTCAATTCTCATCATGGCTCATTCCTGTCTTCCTTCTCCCTGTTGTTATTGGCTAGGCCGACAGCACTGCCTATTATTAAGGTTGTCTAACACTTCCCATTATAAGACCCTGTTTTGAGGGAAGATCCTGTCTGCAATGAGCATGCTTCAGCCCAGGGCAAAGCAGGACTTTCCCTGCAATTGGAGCTCTGGGCCAGGCTGGGAGTAGAACTGAGAGTAAATTGCCTCTCTCTCCTGTGCTCTCAGAGCCCCCATTGCTGGGAGGAGGAAGCTGCCTCACTTCTATACATAGGGGAGAAGAACCAGATGAAAGGGGAAGCAGGAGAAGGAGGTTGAGACAAAGAGCTGGGGAGGAGAATAGGACTGAAGGCGGGGGAGAAGGAAGCAGACTGGGAGTTGGAGGGGGAGGGGAGACAGCCCGTCTGGGCAAGGAAACTGGGACTGTGAACCAGTAGGGTGGGGTTGGTAAGGCTGTGAGAGGGAAGTGGAGACAGATCTGACAAGGAACTGATGTATTGGGGAAGAACTGGGACTGGTTGGGCAAATTGCTGGGGGTGGGTGATAGTGGATGAAAAATTCAGGGAAGGAGATTGGGGCTGGGAGCCAGTGGGGACATGGAACATGGAGGCCAGGGAGGGAGAGTACAGACAGAGCAGATGAAGAGCAGAGGGGAGTTGGGGAGAACTGGGACTGGTTGTTCAAAGAGACTGGAACTGGGATTATAAATTTGAGGATTGGAGACTGGGACTGGCTAGGTGAGGAGAATGGGGCTGGGACAAGGAGCCAGGAGTGGGGAAGAGACAAGATCGGGACTTTTTTTTTAAACCTAGGAAATTACACACAAAAACTACATTAAAATAACATGATTAATGTTCCAAAGAGAAGCACTCAAAAGCTAGGAAATGCCAGAATTAAGATTGCCCGTGCAATCTTAATTCAGCTCCATTGTGTTTATGCATTATGATCAGGCTTGGCCGGATTAGATTTTTATTGGTCAATATCAATAAATGTCGATTTCACTGTGCACAAACAGACGAATGAAAGAATATTTCCATCAATAATAAAACATTACAGAGGCAAAGTAAGAAAAATTGTGCTTGAAAGCTTTTTAGAGTATGATTTAAAGCTATTTACTTTGTATATTTTGACATATGATATTGACAGTTTGTGGTTTTTAAGGATTATAAAGCTTTAACTCTTTGCATCTCATCATCTATTGTCATTAGTTATTGTCTGACCCCTCTCAGTTTCCCAAATGTGAAAATTGAAATCAATAGAAATTGAAAACAAAGGTTAAAAAATAAATATCACTATTATCCATCAAAATTATAATAAAATAAAAATTGACTTCTGCTGAGAGTAATTAGGATACAATCTTTATCTGCATGATCACATGTTATTTTTAACACGAAATCCCTGTCTCTTTCAGTGCACAGAATGGATGGTGCTCAATTAACGAGCAGCAATTCGTTATTCTGTTTTCTATTCACTGTTCAAGTTTGTGGCCCCAGGCCTTACTTACTGCACCCTCTTCAAACCCTACTATGGAAACAGAATTATTGATTTCCTGATGGTCTTGCCTATGCTGCACATCACTATAGAATCTGAGTGCTTTACAAACATAAATTATCTCCCTGAGAAGCATGGGGGTGGGATTTGCCCCATTTTACAGATGAGATGCAGTGCATAGAGAGATTAGGGTCAAAAATATTCAATCATTTTGGGTACACAATTTGAGATGCCAAGGACACGATTTTCAGAGTACTGAGCTGTATATTGCCCTTTCCATGCTCAAAGCAAAGCTCCTGTTAGCTGTGAGTGCTCAGCACTTCTTCAAATCAGACCTCAAGGCCTCAGGTTGGGCACCCAGAAAATGAGAAACACACAATTAGTGACTGTCTGAAAAGTTTGGTTTAAGTGACTTGCCCAGCATCATACAGGACAAGGTTAGAATCCAATTCTCCAGGGAAGCATTCAGCTGACTTCACCATGAGGCCATCCTTTCTCTTCCTGCAGTCTCCTGCCTCATTTGCTACACACCTTCCAGCTTCTGCAACAAATGAAGCAAGACTCCTACTGGCAGCAGTCCCCTTCACCACACAACCCTGATTCATCTCTAGAGCGGATCCATCCCATGCACTGAATGAGGGGCTAGTCTGTGATCATGTAATTAAAGGCAGTATCATAATGCATGTGCTCAAGGAGGCCCAACTAAGATTAGGCAAGAAATCTTAATTCAGGCATTTCTGAACCTTGTAGTGCTTGATTTTGCAACCTTAATAATGTAGCTTTTTGTAATTACTGATACTTCAAGCCCCAACCAAGACAGAGGATTCATTGTGCTCAGCACTGTACATACACATAGTAAGAGTTTACAATGGAAACAGACAAGAGTTAGGAGAAAGGAAATGTTATTAGCCCCCTTTTACAGCTGGGGAACAGGGAGATTTAGGCACCTATATATTATACTTACAGGTTGTGCTTACAGCTCACCTTTAATTGAGCTACCTTGAGTCCTGGAGCAGTGAAGCCATGAAAGCACAGGTGTCAGTGTGAGCTGTACAAGCCCACCTGGAACCCTGTGTAATTACTGGTGAGGCTAGTCTGTGCTGCTGCATCTTCACTGCTCCGGGACCCAAGCTAGCGAGATTAAAGCTAGCTCAGGGATTTCTACACGAGCTGAAATTGCATCTTGTGATTATAGTAGAGGCATATCTTCAGTGACTTGACCAAGGTCCCACAGGGAGTCTGTGACAGAGACTGGAAATGATCCAAGCTCTTGCAAGTCCCAGTCCACCACCTTACTCGCAAGACCATCCTTCCTTCCCATCTAACTCCTCCTCCTTAGATTACTGCCTTCCCTTCCCGTTCACAATGTTTCCCATTCCTCTCTTTCTTCCCCCAGTGCCCAGAACTTTGCCAATAAGAGAGCGGGGGCGGGAGGAAAGAGATTACGGTGTTAACTCAGCTTCATCCACCAGGGGATGAATGTCCCTGCTCAGTGATTCTCACCCTCTGCAGAAAACATTAAATGTAATATGTGTTTGCTGGTATTGTCATTGTCTTTATTATACTGTCTGAATTATAGGAGGAATGCAAATGAATGTCCCTCACAGAAATACAGCAGCGTTGTTATGACGGAATGTGATGCTTTCAAGGGGTAAATACCCATTTCCAGATCCTTTAAAATGCCAGAGTTTTAGAAGATAATAATTCAGCAATAAAACTTCACTCTAAGCTGAAACTGTGGTATAGAAAGTTCTAAGCCTAGGAACAAACATTCTGTCTTTAAAAGACAGGCAAAAGCTATAGAGAGCAGTACTGATGTAATGAATATTGCAAGGCAAAACAAACAAATAAAGGGCTTTAAAAAGTCCTTCCAAATGTTTTCTTCTGAGCTGTAGCTAAAAAATGAGAGCTATATAAAAGTATAAGGCTTCAGTGTGAACCTCACCTAAGAATTATGTAGACCTGAGAACAGATAAGGAAGAATACAGTCACACCACCAAGTATCAGCAGCTAAACTACATAAGGCTCACATCAGATATAAGAGGCGTGTGACTAAATTGTGCTCAGAAATAACCAAGCGCCTCTACAGTTCAAATTCCTAAGAGCAAGCTCCAATCTGCCTAGATCTTACTATCTACGGGAGTTACTCTGGCACTGCACTATATTTATTTAGACTATAACTGTAATGCCCTTAGCATGCCCTGTCTCTCAAAGATTCTTCTTAATTACTTATGGAGCACATAAATGCACATTTGCTTTACAAACCAAACCAAGACAGATTCCCTGCAATCTAGGACTCAGATCCTGCACTTGGGAGAGGAAAGAGGAAGAGAGAACCACATTTGACAGATGCATGTGACATTGCTTAAATCTCTGTAAGGGGCTCAGGTACCACAGTGATGGGCACAGAACAGAATGCAGGTGAGTGCCTGTTCAGAGGTATCAGAGTAGCAGCCGTGGTAGTCTGTATCCGCAAAAAGAACTGGAGTATTTGTGGCACCTTATTTGAGCATAAGCTTTCGTGGGCTACAGCCCACTTCATCGGATGCACGTAGTGGAAAATACAGTAGAAAGATATATATATATATATATATATATACACACACAGAGAACATGAAACAATGGGTGTTACCATACACACTATAAGGAGGGTGATCAGTTATGGGCCATTTTCATTACCACTACAAACAGTACTTTTTCTCTCCTGCTGATAATAGCTCACCTTAACTGATCACCCTCCTTATAGTGTGTATGGTAACACCCATTGTTTCATATACCAGCATATGCCTGTCCTGAAGCCAGAGAATTGAGAGCTCCTGTAATTTAGGTTTCTAAATATGGAATTAGGAGCCTAATGTTAGGCATTTCTTTTTGCAAATCTTGGCAATAGACAAATCAAGGGAATGTAGCTGGATGGATGAATTGAAGAAATACACACACACACACACACACACACACACACATCATGAACTGCAAACAGGGTGGATAAAAAACAATGTATTTTTTTAAAAATAAAAAAAATCAGATATTTTTGATTTAAATCGGATTTTTTTTATTTAAATCGGATTTTTTTGATAAAATGCTTTTTGAGGAAAAACCTATCTAAAGATAGTTTTAATCAAGATACATTATAGCTCAAAGATATCTCATCATGGAATAGGGATTATAATTTCTAATTCTATAGTATGAGTCAATATATTCATGTAATGTTTAAGAAAAGTTTTAAATGAGTTCCAATAGTTCATGGATTAGGGACCCAATCTTATGAGGTTCCAGGGGCTTCTGTATAGATTATTTAGGTTAATCTTTCTATCTACCCAATGGGACTCAGTGCTCAGTCTAGAAGATACCATCAGAGATGCTTAGTTTTGCAGTTATCAAGCTGTGGATTTGTGTGTCCAAAGATAACATGCTTGTTAATAGCAAAAATGTTTTAAAATAAATCAATAAATTATATATAGAGGTGAGAAATAACAGTCCTCAACCCTATTGTCCCTCTGCACATTTGCGTACACAGAGTCAATCCCTTAACTCTCTCTAAAAGTGCAAAGTTTCAAAAGTTCAATGAATAGAAGATTGTTGGGGGCGGAATAGATCTGGACAAGGAGAAGTCTGGAGATAAATATGAGAAGAGAGGGACATGCAGTAGAAACAAAAGTGAAACTGTTTGAGCAGCATATTCCAGAAGTCTTTTGGTCTTTCTGAGTGTAGCCTTCATTGATTTGAGATCTACGATACCATTCTCTCACTAGAAGGGAAAACCTATAATGGCAGCAGGCCGTAAAAGAGACCCAGTTTGGGAATATTTTAATGAAGTTCCTCTACCTGTGAGTAAGACAGGCATGCATGCAAAATGCAAAAAGTACAACAAAGAAATGCAAGGCCTGGTTGCCCAAATGAAACAATATAATGAGAAGTCCTTGTAGCACCTTAGAGACTAACACATTTATTTGGGCATAAGCTTTCATGGGCTAAAACCCACTTCATCGGATGCATGGAGTGGAAAATACAATAGGCAGGTATAAATACACAGCACATGAAAAGATGGGAGTTGCCTTACTAAGTGGGGGGTCAGTGCTAACAAGCCAATTAAATTAAGGTGGAAGTGGCCTATTCTCAACAGTTGACAAGAAGGGGTGAATACCAAGGGAGGGAAAATCACTTTTGTAGTGCTAATGAGGCTAGTGTAATCAAGGTGGCCCATTTCAAACAGTTGACAAGATGGTGTGAGTATCAGCAGAGGGAAATTAGTTTTTGTAGTGATCCATCCACTCCCAGTCTTTATTCGGGCCTAATTTGATGGTGTCCAGTTTTCAAATTAATTCCAGTTCTGCAGTTCCTTGTTGGAGTCTGTTTTTGAAGTTTTTTTTTGTTGAAGAATTGCCACTTTTAAGCCTGTTATTGAGTGTCCAGGGAGACTGAAGTGCTCTCCTACTGGTTTTTGAATGTTATAATTCTTGATGTCTGATTTGTGTCCATTTATTATTTTGTGTAGAGACTGTCCAGTTTGGCCAATGTACATGGCAGAGGGGCATTGCTGGCACATGATTGCATATATCACGTTAGTAGATGTGCAGGTGAACGAGCTCCTGATGGCGTGACTGATGTGGTTAGGTCCTATGATGGTGTCCCTTGAATAGAAATGCGGAGAGAGTTGGCAATGGGGTTTGTTACAGGGATTGCTCCTGGGTTAGTGTTAGTGTATCTAAACTCCTATATGCCACAAGGGGCCACAACAGTGGTTCCTTTAACTCACCCAGCAATATTGTTAATCTATCCAGCTATAATCTTAGCCCAGCAGAAGAGTCTGTCCTATCTCGGGGCCTCTTCTTCTGCCCCACTGCAAAAACAGACTCCAACGAGAAACTGCAGAACTGGAATTAATTTGCAAACTGGACACCATCAAATTAGGCCTGAATAAAGACTGGGAGTGGATGGGTCAGAATGCCAACTATAATAAATTTCAGAGCTAAGGGTGAACCATTCAAGAAATATATGTTTGCTGATGATGTTTTAAAGAAAGTCACACCAGTGAACTGGTGGAAGTTACTTAAGCACTTGGATTCAGAGACTGCTGAAATGATAATCTCACTTTTAAGAGCAGTAGCTTCTTCTGCCAGTGTAGAAAGAATATTTTCTTCCTTTGAATTAATTCATTCCAAATTGAGAAATTGTTCGGGACCTGAAAAAGCAGGAAAGCTTGTTTTTCTTTTCCAGATTATGAACAGACAGGAAAATGAAGGCGAAGACAACCGAGTTAGCTGCAGAAACCAATATTTTAAGTTTCTTATGTTGACCTGCCTGACATAGTCGATTTAATTTTTGGTTTTGTTTAAATATTTCACTTAACTATTTTAATTAAAAACAATTTTAACAAAAACAATCCTGATTTTAAAAAAACTTGAATGTTTAACTAAATTCAAAAATTCACATGCTTGTTTTGTTAAAATATTATGTTTGTTGTTGAAGAAAAAAATCCAAAATACATAACATTGTTTTAGATAAATAAAACAATTTAAATATCTGGTGATGTTCTCCTCCTAATACAGCATGCAAGAAAATCCCCCAAATATTAATGATTAACCTGTTGAATATCTGCTTCAATTACCTTTGGTAAATGAAATAACCAAACAATCATTCATTTTCTGATATAGCTACTAATCTGAAAAAATTTCAAAATAAATCACTTTAAAAATGTATAGTGTGTACCTTCTAAAAATGAAACCTACATCTATCTCTGAGTTGTGAAGAATACGTATTAAAGTTATAACAACCAACAAGAATGCACTTTTATGTAGAAATCCATGATTAAATCGAGTCTTCCTGACTAGTGATTTAAATCAAATACACCCTGATTGCAAACAATGCTTGCTGCTAGACATGTCATGATGAAGTCTGAAATTCTACTAGTACTCTACTAGTCTATTCTGATGCTAAGATTAATTAGACAAGGCAGTGACAGAGGCTGTTGTCTCATGCTCACCACATATTTTGTACACAGTGCTGAAAAGGAACCTTCTGGAGATGCTCTTTGGAAAGTAACCAGGAGAAATAAATAGCAGAACAACTCTATTTTTAAAGACATTTCTCCCCAATCCCATCCCCTTGAAGGAGAAAATTCCAGTGCTGTTCCCAAAAGTTACAGCTCGCTTCCACAGCTTCCGTCACCAGAAATACCTCAACGCTCTATTTTCGCAGACTGAAAAAGTTCAGAAGGTTACGAAAAAGGCCAGAGTAGTAATGACAACAGACTATGCACACACAAACGAATGCTCGACATCACAGTGCTGCAGGGCCATAGGAATGGCTCCCTCCCAGTCATGACCGGATGCTGTAAGTACCTCTCCAGTTTTTAAGAGAAGTCGCTCTTTTTGAAAGTTCACATTGACAACGCTGCATTTCAAACAGGAAGCCTTCATGTTCTGCAGCTCTGTACTGAAAGGCCTTGCATGTTTGGTATAACAACCCAAATTCTGCAGAGATGAGGGCTTTGGTTGTATTTCAGTCAGGGGCCCAGAGGTTGAAAATGGTTTAAGGACTTTATTTACTCTGTCTCATAGGAATGGCCATGCTGGATCAGAGCAATGGTCCATGTAGACAGGGAATGCACTGTTCTGCCAACTGCCTACTCCATTGCTGGTCTAGTGGTATATTAGGAGAGCCTATGTCTATGACTACTGATACAGTGGCTCCAAACAGTCCTCTCTTCCCCCATTTTACCCTCAAAGGTGATGGCTTGTATCCGATGGAATGAGAGGGAAGCATTTGTGTCAAAATACTGGCAGTGAAAGCTCCGCGCCAAGACCAGCCAGTTACAACATACAGCATCAGAGTCTCTAGACCAACCACACTGTGTTCAGTACAATTCCAGAGCAAGGAGTAGCAAAGGTGGGAAGGACCATCTTTGCAACCCCCTCCTTCCGAGGCCACTGGACATCAGCCTGGTCCCTGATGCCAGGCAGAGCAGCCTTGATTCTTCCTGATCTCATCTGGGGATTTGCATATGCCCTGAAGCAAAGCGACTGACAGCCCTTGAAGTGTTGTCCTAGCAAGCGTAATTGCAGAAACTATTCTTATCCATTGACATGGCTAATCTTAGTGAGATACAGTGTTTCTCTCAATAATACGTTGCAACAGTGAATTTCCACTCAGGTGCACACACTCTCTCTCAAACACACAGGCCACTGGCACTTACTTTGGTTGGAAAAAGTCCTTCTTGTCCGCTGACCCAAGGCTCTGAAAGACAAAAACAGACACGTTTCTTTAAGCCCCTTTCATTCATCTGCCTGCCAGGAACACCCATCCCATGCAGAGAGACCAACCGAAAGCATTCATGTGTGCATGTAGGAATGGGAATGGCACATGGAGCCTTTCACCCCCAGGGCCTGGGTTCAAATCCAACTTCCACCACAAGCCATTGAAAATCATGGATGCCTAATGGCTGCTCAGTGGCCTATATGAAGTGAATGGGTGGCAGGAGTCACCACCGGCAGCTGCACTCACTGCCTCCCCTGCAGGGAATCTCAGTGGAGACCAAGGACTGAATAGGCCTTGCAGACACAACGATCCTCTCGCTCCTACAGGTCAGGTTACAAGCACTCTGTGGGGACTTGCACTGCCATTGCCTCACTAGTACTAGCCCTGGGGATAAACAGGAGGCTGTGATGCCCCTGACTGGAGTGGCAAAATTTCTCAGGATGTTAAATGAGCATGTTGTGCAGAACGGTGGGAGGGGTTCACACGGTCTGTATTCAGAGAAGCAGAAATGCCACCAGGCCCACGGTTCACGGATGCAGTTTGATTCACTGTGCATCCTAACCTCCCTTAGCCCCTATCTGGCCGCCTCACCCTGCACCTGAACACATCATGAACTGGTTACTGGATTTTACCCCCTGAGGCAGGGAAGTGCTATTGTCCCCAGGCTACAGAAGAGAAAGTATGGCACAGATTAAATGAGCGACTTGCCCAAGGTTACACAGCATGTCTGAACTGAACTCGGGTCTCCCAAGTCCCAGTCTCAACCACTCAATACTTCACACTAGATGAACTGTGTCAAACTCCAAGCATACATCCACAAATGCCAGTAGAAGAGATGATCTGACATACAGAGAGATTCCCATGTGCTATTATTTTCCAAGTGTAGAAGGTTTAATGTGGTTTCACCAACACTCCATTTATTAAAGTTTGACAAAATCCCAAACCACCTGCTCAGAGAAGTCTAAGAACTTCGAATTTTCCAAAGCGGGTCCTGCCCTGTCTCAGTCTTTCAGAAGGAAAACACCACAGGCTGGATTTCCAAAGGTGCTTGGATTTTCTGCACTGGCAAAGGCAGTGTGTTTTGGCGTGCATTCAGCTAGCTTCTGTGAATTCCTATTTGCATGTGAGAGAGAGGTATGAGAGTGTGTGGGAGAGAGGGTGTGCAGGGGCATGCAGGTGTATAAGAGGGGTGGGCAAGAGGGTGTGTGTGACAGGTGTGGAAGTGTGTGAGAGAAAGGGAACGTGTGGATGTGCGAGTGAGAAGAAGTGTGATTATGTGTATGGCGAGTCTGTACACACTGTACATGTCCATACATCAGCAGACCTTTCCTGGCTACCCCAGCAGCTGATTCGGGGGGAAATGCATTCAGATACATCATTCTTGGCCCCCAGAGAAAGGAGCCAGAGAGATGTCACTCAAGTCCCAGGCAGGTGTGGAGAGCCCCACATCCAGCTCTCTGCTCTGGGACACATTCCTGACAGGACAAAATCTCAGGGCTGCAAACTAACTGGGGGCAAGCGCTTGCCCCATGTGAGATACAAAGGGAGAGGGGCACACTTAGCAAAACCAAACCTCAGGGACTTCTGGGCAGTGGCTGGGGCCAGACAAGGTCCTGCCAGCAGCACTTCCACCAGCAAATGGACATGGAAGGGAGGGAAAGAGGGGAACCAGCAGAGCCATGCCTAGTAAGTAGACTTTCAGCAGGTTCAGGTATCCCATTCACACTGCGCTTGGGCAAGGAAGAGACAGCAAGACAGACAGACAGACCAAACCTTAGCTTCAGCAAGCCCCGCCCATCGTCCCAGTGCTAAGAACCCTCTCCTCCTCTTTGTACTGGCTCATTGTTGCTCTCGCTGTTTGTTTTCTTATTGTCCAACTCTCCCTCCTCTCCCCTTTCAATCTTCCTCCTTGCAGAGTTGAAAATGAGGATGGTTTAGCGGGTAGGATACAGCCACCTGCTCCGGACCGGCAGCGGAGTAGGAGAGGATGTGTGTGCATGCAAGGAGCAGGCTTGAACTCTGAAGCTGGTGTTGTACTTTTACACTACGGTTGCCAGGCAATAGCTAAGGCTAACTCCAAAACAGTGAGAAGCAACCAGTCAGAATACTAATCAATGGAGCAGTAATCACCGCCCCCACTGCATTCACAACACCAGCCTCCTCGCCTCAACGGGACCCACTGGTTGTTTGCACTATTTGTTTGAAAAGCAAGTGGCTACACTGCCTCTTCATTGAGAATTTCTAAGCCTTTCAGTGCCTGTCCAAGCACACTGGGTAGGAAGCAATATGCATCCAGCCCCATATAAGTGGGATGTACTACTGCCTGATTTTCAGCAGACTTTCACTCGGAGGTTATAGAATCATAGGAGGTCATCTAGTGCAACCCCCTGCTCAAAGCAGGACGAACACTAACTAAATCATCCCAGCCAGGGTTTTGTCAATCCAGGCCTTAAAAACCTCTAAGGATGGAGATTCCACTGCCTCCCTAGGTAACCCATTCCAGTGCTTCACCACCCTCCTAGTGAAATAGTGTTTCCTAAGATCCAACCTAGACCTCCCCCACTGCAACTTGAGATTTTTGCTCCTTGTTCTGTCATCTGCCACCACTGAGAACAGCCGAGCTCCATCCTCTTTGGAATCCCCCTTCAGGTAGTTGAAGGCTGCTATCACATCCTCCCTCATGCTTCTCTTCTGCAGACTAAACAATCCCAGTTCCCTCAGCCTCGCCTTGTAAGTCATGTGCCCCAGCCCCCTCATCATTTCCATTGCCCTCCGCTGGACTCTCTCCAATTTGTCCACATCCTTTCTGTAGTGGGGGGCCCAAAACTGGACGCAATACTCCAGATGTGGCCTCTTTTGGCCCAAGCCTCCAATTTGTCTAGTTCACTCTGGACCCTATCCCTAACCACCAGCATATCTATCTCTCCCCCAAGCTTAGTGTCATCTGTGAACTTCCTGAGGGTGCAATCCATCCCATCGTCCAGATCATTAATAAAGATGTTGAATAAAACTGGCTCCAGGACCGACCCATGGAGCACTCCACTTGATACCAGCTACCAACCAGACATCGAGCTGTTGATCACTACCCGAGGAACCCAACAATCTAGCCAGATTTCTATCTACCTTATAGTCCATTCATCCAATCCATACTTTTTTAACTTGCTGGCAAGAATACTGTGGGGGACCATATCAAAAGCTTTGATATCACATCCACTGCTTTCTCCATATCCACAGAACAAGCTCATCATAGAAGGCAATCAGGTTGGTCACGCATGACTTGCTCTTGGTGAATCCATGTTGACTGTTCCTGATCACCTTCCTCTCCTCCAAGGGCTTCAAAATGGTTTCCTTGAGGACCTGCTCCACGATTTTTCCTGGGACTGAGGTGAAGCTGACCGGTCTGTAGTTTCCTGGGTTCTCCTTCTTCCCCTTTTTAAAGATAGGCACTATATTTGCCTTTTTCCAATCGTCCGGGACCTCCCCCGATCACCATCAGTTTACAAAGATAATGGACAATGGCTCTGCAATCACATCAACCAATTCCCTCAGCACCTTTGGATGCATTAGATCTGGAACCATGGACTTGTGCATGTCCAGCTTTTCTAAGTAGTCCTTAAACTGTTCTTTCACCACTGAGGGCTGCTCACTTCCTCCCCATACTGTGTTGCCTAGGACAGCAGTGTGGGAGCTGACCTTGTCTGTGAAGACCAAGGCAAAAAAAGCATTGAGTACTTCAGACCACCTCCTGGTCTGGTGGTCTATAGTACATGCCCACCACGACATCACCCTTGTTGCTCTCACTTCACTTCACATCATCTGTCTCTAGATTGCCTCCCCCATTCAGTAAGGGTCCCACATTTTCCCTGACCTTTTGCTTGTTGCTAACATACCTGTAGAAACCCCTCTTGTTACCCTTCACATTCCTTGCTAGCTGCAACTCTAGTTGTGTTTTGGCCTTCCTGATTACACCCCTGCATGCTCGAGCAATATTTTTATACTCCTCCCTAGCCATCTGACCAAGTTTCCACTTCTTGTAAGCTTCCTTTTGTGTTTAAGCTCACTGAAGATTTCACTGTTAAGCCAAGCTGGTCGCCTGCCTGTAGTGAGTCGGTGTGGCTCCCCTCCTGCCCAGAAGAGGGAGCCCACGTGCAGGCACCAGAGTGGGTGGGACCACCACCGCCTGTCCCCGCCCCCCGGAAGTCAAGAGGCGGGACAGGAAGTATAAAGGCCGGCCGCCAGAGCTCAGTCTGCGGCCAGCCACCACAGGGAGCAGACGTGCGGCCGGGAGCTCCCGGCCAGGAGACCACCGAAGACCGAGGCCTGGACCCTAGCTGGCCTGAGCTACCCGGGCCCGCTACGAGGAGGAGCCGCCGGAGCCCGTCCGCTCCCATCACTGGGAGAATCCCTGGGAACCCCACCCCACCAACCCTGAGGGTGAGACTGCACCCGAACCCCTCCGCCCCTGCTGCTACCCAGAGGAGCCGCCCGAGGACCGTTGGCCTGACTTCCCGGCAGAGCTACCGGACCTGCCACCGAGCCCTGGCTGAGAGGAGCCCATGCAGATGGACTGGCCCGAGCCCGGTGCGACGAATGAGGTAGGCTTTGAGGGGGATCGTGGAAGTAGCCCGGGGGTAGCCGACCCCAGTCCAGCTGCAACCGAGTGTGAGCCAATGTCAGTGTGTTGCGGTCTGAATACCCCACTGACCAGCAGCGGCAGTAACCGCTGCTAGGGCCCCGGGCTGGAACGCAGTGGAGTGGGTGGGCCTGTGTTCCCCCCTGCCACCCCTGCTCACGGGTGGCAGGCTTCCCCCTCACTCAACGCTCGGCTACAGAAAGCCTAGGCGTGCCTTACCTGAGCTTAACTGTGTTTGCCCCGCCCTGATCCAGGGCCTGGGCTCTGAACTGTTTGCTTGCTCCGCCCCTGCAGTCAAGGGCCTGAGCTTTAACTGTGGTTGCTCCGGCCCTGCACCAAAGAGCCGGAGCTTCGGGACTAACTGACTGCTTGTTCCCACAGTAGTGAGTCGGTGTGGCTCCCCTCCTGCCCGGAAGGGTCGAGCCCCGGCTAGGACCTATTACACTGCCATATTTACTATTCTTTCTAAACATTGGGATGGTTTGTTCCTGCGCCCTCAATAAGGCTTCTTTCAAATACAGCCAGGCTTTCCTGGACTCCTTTCCTTCTCATATTAGTCTCCCAGGGGATCCTGTCCATCAGATCCCTAAGGGAATCAAAATCTGCTTTTCTGAAGTCCAGGGTCCGTATTTTGCTACTGTCCTTTCTTCCTTTTGTGAGGATCCTAAACTCAACCATCTCATGGTCATTGTTGCCCAGGTTTCCACCCACTGCTACTTCCCCTACCAATTCTTCCCTGTTTGTAAGCAGCAGGTCAAGAGGAGAAAGGCCTCAGGTTGGTTCCTCCAGTAGTTGCACCAGGAAGTTGTCCCCAACACTATCCAAAAACTTCCTGGATTGTCTCTGCACTGCTGTACTGCTCTCCCAGCAGATGTCAGGGTGATTGAAGTCCCCCATTAGAATCTGGGCCTGTGTTCTGGAAACTTCAGTTAATTGTCCGAAGAAAGCCTCGTCTCCCTTATCCTCCTGGTCTGGTGGTCTATAGTACATGCCCACCACGACATCACCCTTGTTGCTCTCACTTCTAAACGTAACCCAAAGACTCTCAACAGGCTTTTCTCCAGTTTCATATTGGAGCTCTGAGCAATCATACCCCTCTCTTACATACAGTGCAACTCCTCCACATTTCTTCCCCTGCCTGTCCTTCCTGAACAGTTTATACTCATCCATGACAGTGCTCCAGTCATTTGAGTTACCCCACCAAGTCTCTGTTATTCCAATCACATGATAGTTCTTTGACTGTGCCAGGACTTCCAATTCTTCCTGCTTGTTTCCCAGGCTTCTTGCATTCATGTACAGGCACCTAAGATAACTAGCTGATTGCCCTTCTTTCTCAGTGTGAATCAGGAGGCCTCCCCCTGTTGCACCCTCCTCCTTGTGTTTCCTCCTGGTATCCACTTCCCCACTTACCTCAGGGCTTAGGTCACTGCCCCCCGGCAAACCTACTTTAAAGCCCTCCTCACTAGGTTAGCAAGCCTACCTGCAAAGATGCTCTTTCCTCTCTTCGTTAGGTGGTTCCCAACTCTTCCTAGCAATCCTTCTTCCCGGAACAACATCCCATGGTCGAAGAAGCCAAAGTCCTCTCTCTGACACTACCTGCGTAACCATGCATTTACCTCCACACTTCGACGGTCCCTACCTGGGCCTTTTCCTTCAACAGGGAGGATGGATGAGAACATGACTTGCGCCTCCTTTATCCTTCTTCCCAAAGCCATGTAGTCTGCAGTGACCCGCTCAAGGTCATTCTTGGCAGTATCATTGGTAACCACGTGGAGAAGTTGGAAGGGGTAGTGGTCCGAGGGCTTGTTCAGTCTCAGCAGACACTCAGTCACATCCTGAATTCTAGCTCCAGGCAAGCAGCACACTTCTCGAGTCTCTCGGTTTGGTCGGCAGATGGATGACTCTGTCCCACTTAGGAAGGAGTCCCCGACCACCACCACCTGTCTCCTCCTCTTGGGAGTGGTGGTCGTGGAATCCTCATCCCTAGGACAATGCATCTCATGCCTTCTGGTCAATGGGGTCTCCTTCTGATCAGTTCCCTCAGATGGCTCTTCCAAATCATTCTCCGCAGTAGTACCTGTGCAGAGAGCCTGAAAACTGTTTCTTACCTCTATCTGCATAGGGGGTAGATGGGTTCTCCTCATTCTTGTCTGGACATGGACCAGCACAATGTTCATCTGCGATCAGTTTGAAATCTCCTCTTGGAGATGTGCATGTTACTGCTCTGCTCTCAGGGAGCCCTCTCCCCACTTTGCATATGTTCGGAAAGCACCTGGTTCCAAACCCATTGCTACGGAGATGAGCACCCTAGCAATAAATCATTCTTCTGGTGCAGCGACCTCTGACAGAAAATCTGAACCAGTCACACGAGGCAGCTCCCAGAAATTGCTCTGGAACCACACGTAGAAAGACAAAGAATGCATAACTACCCGGTCACCCATTCTGGGGCAATGTGGGAGGTGGGGTTGCTTTGCAATGCCCCCTTCAGGGCCACGCATGGCACTGCGGCGCTCCCTGCCTGAGTCTGCAACCACTGGCTGCCAGTTTGGGCCAGGGTAGCCTGTGCCGTAAGCTTAGCGTCAATCAAGTAACTAAACAGGAACTCCGGGTTCCGCTCTCTGCGCCTTGAAACAAAGAAGAAATAAAACAACCTTCAAATGCAACAGTTTAGCTGTAGCATGCAGGGCCAGGCCCCTGGCTTCTGGGTTAGCCTTGAGGCACTCCTCCTCTGTCCCAGTCTCACCCAGCTCTGCCCCTAAGCAAACACAGGCAAGCCTCCGTAACTGGCCTGCTGGTTCTTGATTGGTCAGTATGTCCTCCTGTCCCTGTGCGGGGACCGTCTTGAGTGGATTTTCCTTGGGTGGGGAATGTCAGGGCACTGATGCCTCCAGTGGAGATGGAGAAGACCTGACAGACCCTGTCAGAGGTTGTTAGTTACCTACTGGTAGAAAAGTAGTCGCATATAGGCAAATACCCCATCTAACCAATACTGGAAGAATATACCATGTGTGACAGAGGTTAATCACGCTGCTTAGTGCACAGCTGGAAGGTGCTCAGCGCCTATGGTGACAAGAGCGCCTACACTGAACATTACACAGTACAGTACCGCTGCGACCTGGGCAACCAAAGCAGCAGCAGCCCAAAGCCCAAGAAGTCTGTGCACTGTATAGGTAAACTGGATTACCTGAAATCAGCCCTGGGTGCTGGGAGCACATCTTACTGTCCATTCTTAAGCCTTCTAATGGGGAACCTGGTTTTACCAGTTTTCATTCGTAACCTCATGTTACTAATCAGCACCCTGCAGAACTCCTTCTCCTTCTCAACAGCCTTCCCCACCAGCTTTCACTTGCAAATCCTGTTCTTCGCTCAAAAAGACCTTCTCCTAGCAAGCCCGCTTCACCTTCCCAATGGTTATGGCTGGAAGATGGCCTCTTCCAAAAGCACTCCTACCTTACCCAACATCAGCCACAGTCACATCCCACTTCAACGGCTACATGGTCTTCAGCCAGGGATCGCACCCCCTTGTAGTAAGAGAAAGACATTCAGAGTGAGCACCAAGTTTTCGCTTGTCCACAGCATCTCCATGAAAGACTCCCATTACTTCTTCAAATGATCGTATCATAGGGACCTCACAATACCTCTAGAAGACACTTTTGGAAATGCTTAATCCACAATAAGGGGCTCAATCCAATTCCCTGTGAAGTCAATGGAAAGACTCTTATTGACTTTACTGGGAATAGGACTGGGCCTTACCAGTCCAGCTGTCTTTTAGGTAACAGAGACTCACTATCAGTTCTTTGGAATAGCAGTTTGTCCTAGTACATTAATAAATAGAAACAACAACAGTAACAGTACTATCACCTATACAGCACTTTCACTTTTTCAAAATGCTGCACACATGCTAGCTCAATACATTTATTGTAGAAGACAGCTATATCTGAAAAAGCTACTTCGCCCAGTTATAGGAAACTGGGAATTCCTGACCTCTTGAGTGTGTCTAATCTCTCCTTCAAAGGGAGGTGACTTTTCTGAAATGAAGATTCATGGGTCCCATTTCTGCCTGATTTAAAATCCATCTTCAACAAGAAAAATAAGGATAAAGAAGTTTTGAAAATCAAGGGAAAAGGTGAACCTTGTAAATTTAGTTACTGATAGAAAGTAAGTAAAGGAATATTTGCAAAAGCAGGAATATGTACAGATCAATGAGTCTAGATGATTTACACCTCAGGGCATTAAGGGAATCAGTTAACATTAGCTTACCAAACAACTACTTCTGAAGAGTCGTGGAGAGTGGAGGCAGTACTGAATGGCTGGAGAAAAGCAAATGAGGGCCTAATCTAAAAAAAAAAAAAGAAGGCATGACGCTGCTAATTGTTATCCAGAAAATCTATCTAGTGAAAGAATAGCACAAATAATAAGAAAAAATTCTAGTAATGTGGTCCAGTGAATTGGACCTGGACAAGGAACCAGGATTCTCAGCTCTGCCATTGGTCTGCTGGGTAACTCCAAGGAAATAATTTCCCCTCTCCGTGCCTCAGTTTCTCCATCTTTAAAATGGGGATAACACTAAGCTTCCTTTGTGAAGCTCTTAGAAATCTATAGATGAAAGTGCTTTATAGGAGCGAAGTAACACTATTGTTATTATTTACCTACAAGACAATGGAACCAGGAGCAATAAATAGATGGGATTACAAAGAATAAATCTTGCCAGACAAACTTGATTTAATTTTTTCACAGAACAACACTAATCTTTGAAGGGAGCCCAGGAGATAGACTGGTCATATATTTGGATTGTAGGAAAGTATTTAATATAATGCTCATGGAATGTTACCAGCACACTTAATTCAGATTGTCTTGAGTACAGATGCTGCCAAATGGGGTGAAATTTGCCATAAAGACTATAATGGCCAAGCACTGAGTCAGTGGAAGGTGGAATGAAACAAAAAATAGGGGAAATTTAGTCAGGAAAAATGTCCTGAGGCTGAGATTTATTAGAGTTTAGAAGAGTCTCCAGAGTGGAGGGGATTTTTAAAATCACTCAGGATTTTTAAAAGCTGCCTAGATAAAGCACTAAGCAACATGCAGAAGGGACAATTCCTGCCCTCAAAGGGAGATGGTCTAGTTGATTCATGTCTAAGTTCTGTGACACCCAACCTGTGCCTGATGACTGAAGCAGACAAAGAACCTGGAATGAAGCCTCTAACAGGTTTGACACTTAACTCTCTGGTGGTAGGAAAGGTTCATATCCTTGAGGTGGGCATGAAATGACCTGGGATTTAGAGCCTATACATATATCTCTCATTATATTACTGGGCCATCTGCTTTCTTGTTTCTGTGAAGACTGGTGTAAAAGCACAGCCAGGTGCTGAAGAGGGGTGATGCTGGAGGAAGCAGATTGCCTCTCCTAAAATAACTCCAGAAGCCACCGAGGTTCTGGCTGACCTGTCATTCCTGCAAAGCAAGCTGGAGCCCAGGAGAGAAGGAGACAAGGAATGGAGGGTGGTGACAGTGAGTTAAATCAACAGCTCCCCGATCCAAGCCCCACCTCATGGTTCCTCATCACTCTTAATGAGTCACCTGGAGCACAACCATGTGCATTTCTCCTGGTTTGCTCATTTCATTGATGACTCAGGGTTTAGGAAGCACACTCTAAATCCCCTAATGAAATAATGGAGAGGAGTCAGTTTTATCATGCTGGGTGTATTTTTAAACATATATTATTAGAAGATGCTCAAGACTGTCTCTAAAGATCATCAGCCTCCAGAGATAGGGAAGAGAATTCCTCGCTATATAGAAACATTTCAGCATGATGGAAGGGGCCTCTTGAGACAGAGGAACAGCAGCCCAGCCCATCTACCAATCCCCCCAGCATGGAACAGGGAGAATGAATGTGATAGTCCCAGGGGTGGACGTGCTGCAGCCGGAGACATTGCACATGCTCCATCTCCTTGTACCCCAGGACGACGATGCAGGTGGTGATGCTGTGTTGTTACAGGTTGTCATAACTATAAACGGAAGGGTAACAGCTGTCCTGTGTACAGTACTATAAAATCCCTCCTGGCCAGAGACTCCAAAATCCTTTTCCCTGTAAAAGGTTAAGAAGCTCAGGTAACCTGGCTGGCATCTGACCTAAAGGACCAATAAGGGGACAAGATACTTTCAAATCTTGGGGGGGGGGGGGAAGGCTTTTGTTTGTGTTCTTTGTTTTGGTTGTGTGTTCGCTCTCGGGACTGAGAGGGACCAGACATCAATCCAGGTTCTCCACATCTTTCTGAACAAGTCTCTCCTATTTCAAACTTGTAAGTAAATAGCCAGGCAAGGCGTGTCAGTTTTCCTTTGTTTTCTCAACTTGTAAATGTACCTTTTACTAGAGTGTTTATCTTTGTTTGCTGTACTTTGAACCTAAGACTAGAGGGGAGTCCTCTGAGCTCTTTAAGTTTGATTACCCTGTAAGGTTAATTTCCATACTGATTTTACAGAGATGATTTTTACCTTTTTCTTTAATTAAAAGCCTTCTTTTTAAGAACCTGATTGATTTCTCCTTGTTTTAGATCCAAGGGGGTTGGATCTGTATCCACCAGGAGTTGGTGGGAGGAAGGAGGGGAATGGTTAAATTCTCCTTGTTTTAAGATCTAAGGGGTTTGGATCTGTATTCACCAGGGAATTGGTGAAGGTCTCTCAAGGCTACCCAGGGAAGGAAATTAGCCTTGGGATGGTGGCAGCGGACCAGAGCTAAGCTGGTAGTTAAGCTTAGAAGTTTTCATGCAGGCCCCTACATTTGTACCCTAAAGTTCAAAGTGGGGATACAGCCTTGACATGGTGGCAGAGCGGTGGGATCATTTTAAACCCAAAAGCCAGTGAGATTTTTTTTTTCCTTCTAGCTGCTTGGAAAGCAGAGCTGGAGATAGATGCATATCTTATCTCTCCTTGCCTGAAGGCAGAGGTGTTAAGTTTTTTTAACAAGGTCCTTTGTTAAGAGAAGTGTTCAAATGAGCAAACAAAGGTAAAAGGAATTTACAAGCTGAATTGTTTTTTTTCTTTTTACATCCTCCGGAGTAGCTAGTTAGAAAGTCTCTGTTAACTCAGCAGCAGCCAGAGCTGAGAGCTTCCCAGTTTCAGTCAACTGCAGAGGGGGTGACCCAGCACAAGAAAACAGGAAAATGACTACCAAAGAAGTAGCTAAAAAAATAGAACTGGCCAAACTAGAAGCAGAAGAAAATGAAAGAAAACATCAGAGACTGCTTCAATTAACAAAACTCGAGACAGAGCAGAGACCAAGAGAAGAGAAAGCCAAAGAGGAGGCTCACAAGAGAACTGTGGAGCTGAAAGAAAAAGAGATGGAGGAGAGAGAAAAAGAAAGGAAGCATGAACTGGAAGTAGCAAAGGCTAAGCAGGATGCACCAGCCAATCCTAACAACCCCCCTCCAGGTACCACTTCCCATCCCAGAAAATTCCCCACCTACAAGGCAGGCGATGATACTGAGGCCTTCTTAGAAAATTTTGAAAGGGCCTGCCTTGGATACAGCATCGCTGCAGACCAGTACATGGTAGACCTGAGGCCGCAGCTCAGTGGACCCTTAGCAGAGATGGCGGCTGAAATGCCTAAGGAACACATGAACAGTTATGAACTTTTTAAAAACAAGGCCAGACTCAGAATGGGGCTAACACCCGAGCATGCCCGTCGGCGGTTCAGAGCCCTAAAGTGGAAACCCGATGTGTCATTTACCCGGCATGCCTACCACATTGACAAAAATTGTGATGCCTGGGTGTCAGGAGCAAATGTTAAATCTCTGGAAGATCTGGTTTCCCTAGTAAAAATGGAGCAGTTTTTAGAGGGTGTTCCTGAGGAAATAGAAAGGTACATCCTAGACAGGAAGCCCAAAACTGTAACTGAGGCAGGGGAGATTGGAGCCAAATGGGTGGAGGTGGCAGAAAAGAAAAAACTAGTAGCAGTTGGAGCAAATATCAGAAGGGGCAAGCCGAAACAAAACCTTACCACTGGGGACAACCCAAGGCCCCACCCACATCCCCAGGGAAACCCCAGACGCCTTCTCACCCCACCAACCAACATCGCCCCGGTGATACCTTAGCAGGGCGATGTTTTAAATGTAATGAATTGGGACATATAAAGGCTCACTGCCCCAAGAACCCCAACCGATTACAGTTCATTACACCCCAATCACACCAAAGATCCCCAGACCCAGATGCCTCTCTCATACCCTCGGAGCGAAGGGAAACCTTGAGAGTGGGCGGAAAGAAGGTTATCGCTTGGAGGGACACTGGAGCACAAGTGTCAACTATCCACCAATCCCTAGTGGACCCCAAACTCATCAACCCGGAGGCTCCAGTGACAATTCAACACTTCGTGTCACAGTCTGTAACTTTGCCTACAGCCACGTTGCATGTCCAGTACAAAGGCTGGTCAGGAATGTGGACTTTTGCAGTCTATGACAATTATCCCATTCCCATGCTGCTGGGGGAAGATTTGGCCAACCATGTGAAGCTAGCCAAGAGGGTGGGAATAGTCACCCGCAGCCAGGCTAAGCAAGCTTTCACCC
This sequence comes from Malaclemys terrapin pileata, assembly GCF_027887155.1. Taxonomy (NCBI): domain Eukaryota; kingdom Metazoa; phylum Chordata; order Testudines; family Emydidae; genus Malaclemys; species Malaclemys terrapin. The sequence continues at coordinate 50,363,859 of NC_071514.1, forward strand.
CCATCCCTGTTCCTGAGCCGTCCACCAGGGCCCCGTCTGTGTTACCAGAGACCCAAACAACGGTGGTGGAACCGGATCCCCTGCCAACGACTGCAACAGCCGTAGTGGATCCAATCCCAGCCAAAGCCAGTCCCAGAACCGGAACTGGCAACGCAACCAGCACCAGAACCATTGCCAGCACTGAGTCCAGCGCTTGCAAACCCGTCTACAACTCCAATGCCAGAGGGCACCAGCGAGCCTGACCTGGCGGAAGCAGCAGATAACCCTACCCAAGAGGCTCAGCCAGAGCCTGAGATACCACATAGTGCACCAGCGGACAGCGGTTCACAGTCAATGGAAACAGCCCCAGCACCTGCATCGCTTCCAGAGGGACCAAGCCCCAGTCCACAGTCCAAGGAGGAACTGATGTCTCCAGCATCAAGGGAACAGTTCCAGGCTGAGCAGGAAGCAGATGACAGCCTTCAGAAAGCTTGGGCGGCGGCGCAGACCACCCCACCGCCTCTCAGCTCTTCTAACTGATCCCGGTTTGTTGTAGAACAAGGACTTTTATACAAGGAGACTCTTTCTGGTGGGCACCAGGAAGACTGGCATCCTCAAAGACAGTTGGTAGTTCCCACTAAGTATCGGGTAAAGCTCTTGAGCTTAGCCCATGATCATCCCAGTGGCCATTCTGGGGTGAACAGAACCAAAGACCGGTTGGGGAAGTCCTTCCACTGGGAGGGAATGGGCAAGGATGTTGCTAATTATGTCCGGTCTTGTGAGGTGTGCCAACGAGTGGGAAAGCCCCAAGACCAGGTTAAAGCCCCTCTCCAGCCACTACCCATAATTGAGGTCCCATTTCAGCGAGTAGCTGTGGATATTCTGGGTCCTTTCCCAAAGAAGACTATCCCAGAAAGCCTTTGCCAGGATTGGTGCATCAGTTAAAGGATGTGCTGGACCAATTCACCTCACTTGTAGCTGATAAGAATCAGTGCAATGTGTTGCACAGATGAAAAAGCAAAACTTTTCAACGATAGCTCTGAATTCCAAAATTAAGCACAGATGGAAAGAAGATCTACAAGAGTTTCAAAACATACTGCATGTCGATGGGCTGAAGCAAAGGCTGGGCTGGTTTTTGTTTTTTGAAGCCCTGCTTCAAGGCAAACTGCAGATACCATAGACATCAGATTCATTGCGCTTTTCACTCAACTAAAGGCTACTATGTCTAGTCTCCGCTATCTTCTTCTGGGCAGTGGCCTCACTAGGAGAATAAACTATTAATGAGCCTCAGGAAGCTTTGTACAATTTAGAAACTGCCCCAAAATAATCCCCAAAAGACAAGCAGCTGCTGCAGGTGACAGTTTTCTAAGTCATTAAAAATTGGCCCAGTAACTCATAGGGTAGTCATAGCCTGTAGAAACACAGAGAAGAGACAGAGAAATGGATGTTATTTTTCCAAGCTATGAGAGGATCTGACAAGAGACTGTTTTGGGCCAATTTCAAAAAAAAGAAAAAAAAATAATCCAACCCCCCCAAAACACTGAGATATAAAACTATCATCTACCCCTTGCCTCCTTGAGGGATTTCTCTCCTATCTAGAGCTGCCATCTATTCTCCTGTGGCTGCTTAGGATTTAACGCTAAGAGCTTTATCCATTCTCCTGTGGCTGCTTAGGATTCAACACTAAGAGCTTTATCCTAAGACATGCTGGACTAGCACGGCTGCTACTCTGAAACCTGGACTCCTTTGACTCTCACTGACTGCAAGAGCTGCAAAGGGTGCTCAGCCCACTGGAAGGATCAGGCTCTAGGCACTGAGACAATATGTCCTGTCAGCCCTTAGCATCTCCCCCATGAACACTGGCAGTCTGTATTTAAAGCATGCCCACTAGGCAGCTCAGTATACCTACAATGCACTGCATCAGGAGCTGATGCCTGACTCTCCTAAGGGCAATCATACCCCCATGCCTCAGGGTGCAAACTGATGGTTTGCAGCGCTTAAAAGGAATTTCCCTCCACTTAGCCCATATCAGGCTGTAGTGGAGCAACTGCCCCACTCCCACAGAACAGGGGTTAAAAGCAGCCCTGGAGAGTGAGAGCAGCTGAGTGAGTAGCTGACCACAGGTGTGGCCAGCTCAATCCGGGCCCAGCTGGCCCTGATAAGAGGGCTGTGGGCCAGAAGCTGAAAGAGTCTCTCTCTAACAGTAGAGAGAGAAAGACCTAGCTGCCTGGGAGCAGGGTACCAGAGGTACAGCAGTGCTGGGGAAAGGAAAGGGAAACTGAGGCACTCCAGCCTGAGAAACCCCCAGGCTGCAGGCCTTGCTATAGGCCCAAAGCAGGTACTGGGGTTGCAGAGGTGCAGCCCAGGGTTAGGAAAGGCAGCAAGTCCAAACTCCCCTTGCCAGTGATGAGTAGATTACAGACTGCAGTCTTCCCCAATGAATGGGGGCTAGATGATGACTGGCAGTAGCCACTGAGACAAGGTGGGAGGGGAGAGGAGACCCAAAGACTGAGGGGGTACTGCTGGGGCAGAACCCTGATGTAAAGGGCACCAGGGTCCAGGAGGGACATGGGGCCAGCAACAGGCAAGACACTGGCCTGCAAAGGGCGCTCCATACACTGGAGAGCTAATTCCCAGGATGACCAACAGGTGGCGCTGTGCTGGTGAGTCGTCGCCCCACTACACAGGCACAGCACTTGGAAGGTTTTTAGCCTTCCTCTGACCAGGGAGTGATGGATCCTTAAGCAACACAGACCCACACATTACACACACTCCTCTCACGTGCTTAACCCTTTATGGGTCAGGCACAGCTCCGAGATTAAAGGACTGTAGCATTCCCACTATGTTCACTCCTCACTTTACACGTAGCCAAGCTTTGTTCCGCTTGCTCTGCAGCTCCTAGTCCCAGCTCACTTCTTCTCCTCCCCATCCCAGCCATGCCTCCTCACTACCCCCACTGGGAGAAGGGCTGGACACCATGCTCCTGCACCACTGTATCTGTCTGTCTCCCTAAGGCCAGCTGCTAAATTAATGTGGCTCGCCTGCCATTGCTCGGGGTAACCCTGCATGTGGACATCCTCTCATTGCTGCCAGGGGAGGCTCTATGTATTTTGCCACTCCAAGCACAGCAGTCAGGCAAAAAGAACAGGAGTACTTGTGGCACCTTAGAGACTAACAAATTTATTAGAGCATAAACTTTCGTGGACTACAGCCCACTTCTTCGGATGCATATACATATACATATGCATCCGAAGAAGTGGGCTGTAGTCCACGAAAGCTTATGCTCTAATAAATTTGTTAGTCTCTAAGGTGCCACAAGTACTCCTGTTCTTTTTGCGGATACAGACTAACACGGCTGCTAATCTGAAAGCAGTCAGGCAGTCTTCGGCGGCATGCCTGCGGGAGGTCCGCTGGTCCAGTGCCTTCGGCATACCTGCCGCCAAATTGCCGCCGAAACCGCAGGACCGGCAGACCTCCCGCAGGCAGGGCCGGCTCTAGATTTTTTGCCGCCCCAAGCAAAAAAAATTTTGGCTGCCCCCCATCCCAGCCCTGGGCTCCTCGCTGCCTCCCCCCCCGCCGCCCCAGCCCTGGGCTCTCCCCTCCCCCCACCCCACACCCTGCTGCCCCAGCTCTGGGCTCTCCCCCCCTGCACCCTCCTTCCGCTGCAGCGCTGGGTCACTGGTAACTCGCTCCCAGGGCAGGTCATTCAGCAGGAATTTTAGATGTGCACAGAACACAGACAGGATTGGTTCCCATATGATTACAGAACTGCAGTAAAGTGGAACAATTTTCAGCTTGTGTGAATGGAGGATATCTGGATGCATATTATAAGACTGTCCTACATAAATGAGGAAAAGTTGAGGTGCCTTTATTATTCTTTTGTTCACTCTTTCTTTCTATGGGGAATTTGCCAGTGCAATATCACTGTCTTCCTTTTAAACAAACAAACAAAAAGAAAGGCAATGGCTGTCGAAACTAGCAATTCCAGTCCTAATGACCACTGGGAAGCATTTCTTGCTCAATTTTATCCCACTTTTTCTATAGCAAGTTACAGTGGATCAGTATATTTGATTTGGGAGAAATGAAGTAATAGCCGCCCAAACTGAGCTTGAGCACTCCTGAATTTTGAGGTGTTCAAATCTGGAAGGCAGGTGCTGGGGGGCCCGCGGGGAGCACGGCAGCAAATATGCAGCAGCGTGCCTGGCACTGCGCGAAGCCAGACAGGCTGGTCTGAGTGGCACGGTAAGGGGTTGGAGAAGGCGTAGGGGATTGGGAGGGGCAGTCAAGGGACAGGGAGCAGCGGGGGTTGGATGGGGCAGAGGTTCGGGGGGGGGGGGCAGTCAGGGGACAGGCAGTAGTTGGATAGGCACAGGAGTCCCAGGGGTTTGTCGGGGGACAGGTAGGGGGTGGGATCCTAGGGGGGAGGTTGTGGACAAGGACCAGTGGGACTTAGATAGGGGGTGGGGTACTGGGGGGCAGTTAGGGGCAGGGGTCCCAGGAGGAGGTGATCAGGGGACAGGGAGCAGGGGGGTTGGGGTTTCTGTGGGGGGCAGTGGGAGGGAGTGGATGGTGGCAGAGTGGGGCTACCTTCCCTCCCCGTGGAGTGTCCTATTTTTTGAATGTTAAAATATGGTATCCCTACCCTTCCCAGTGCAGCTCTCCATTCACAGCAGGCTGCAGCATGAGGTCTCAGCTTCCTCACTCCCTCCCCCTCTTTCCTGTTGGTAGTGGCCAAGGGAATTCTGGGAAATGTAGTTCTTTCCCTGCTCCAGGGCTGGCTCTATAGGCAGGGAGCTAACCAAGGAACTACAGCTCCCAGGGCCCCCCTGTTGGTTCTCAGTTCCCATGCTGGATCCCTGCCACCCCTGCAAATGGGCTGCCCCAAGCATGTGCTTGCTTTGCTGGTGCCTAGAGCCGCCCCTGCCCGCAGGCATGCCGCCGAAGGCAGCCTGACTGCCGCCCTCATGGCGACCGGCAGGCCGCCCCCCGCGGCTTGCCGCCCCAGGCATGCGCTTGATGCGCTGGTGCCTGGAGCCGCCCCGATTGCATTGATTCCATTGATTCTTTGACCCAACATATAGGATTCTATAGCAGGGATATTATTCTCTGTTACATTCTTATAAAATTGTGCACAGACCTGGGCCTTGTGGGCCTAATGGTTAATAAGACTCTACCTCTGAAGCAAAAAGTATTGGCTGCTGTAGGAACTGGGACTAGATGAGCCATTAATCCCTTCTGATGAAGCAAATCTTCGACCAGCTCATACCCTGAGTGTTTACTGTAATCCCACTGCACCACCTTTGGGAGTCAGTTCTGCCCCTGGAAAGAATCCAGGATTTGTTCTGTGCCTTGCAGCCTTCAACTCCCAGGCCGTCCCTCACGGGACTGCAGGCCTTTGCTCAGATGTCAGGAGAGCATCACACAAGTATGGCCAACATTTTCCAGCACAGGGGCCTAGAATTGGGCAGTTGAGGCCCAAACAGCAGAGGCTTGATTTTCAAAGGTGCCAAGTACCCCGAGCTCCCACTGAGTTCAGAGGGGATTTGTGTGTGCTCAGCATTGTGTGTTACACTGAATAAGTTCCTGTAGTCCCGGTGCCAGACATACACCCATGTGACTCCACTTGCCTTCTCCTTCAGTGAAAGGATCATGAGAGGGGATGGATGAGCCACCAGGGATACAGCACAGCCAACGAACGATGCCAACGCTCCTAACATTTTCATTCTTCAGCGCCTAGCTCATCCCAGCACGGCTCTGAGAGAGGATCTCACACTTGCCTGTGAATACTGACTGATGCTGGACATGGGTGGGTGTGCATATATTAGTATTTCCCTGCTTGGTCTCTGCTGCAAGATGAAATATGTTTTGAAAATTGAGAAAAATCCCTTTATCCATTTCTGAATTTTGGAAGTTGTGGCTACAGTAAAAATGACTGAAGTTTGTAACTTAGCCTGGAGATTGTGTTCAATAAGAATTAGGGCATTTGCTAGGCTTCCCCTTATGGAAAAGTCCTATAAGAATGTAACAGAGAATAATATCCCTGCTATAGAATCCTATATGTTGGGTCAAAGAATCAATGGAACAAACACCTCTCACTATAACAGTCTACAGGACTGTAGAGTAATTTCTATGAAATCCTATTAGTTTCACCCCCATTCGGTTCTGTCGGATGTATCCAAAAAGGGTCAAAAAGAGTGGATTTTATTTAATGAACCTGTGGACATCTACAAATTGTATAGTGAACAAAGCAGACTTCTCTTTGTGGCTCCCCCTTAAAGACCTCAGCACATGTATTCCATCATTTAAATAAACAAGTCTCTAATTTCATCTGGCTTTCAAAACCACCAAGACTCACCAACCATCAGAATGATGGACTGGGGCTCCCCAGTATACCATACTGCCTGAGTGATGTGGCCAGGTGGTGTCCAGATATACAGCCCACTCTGGCTTGGGACTTAAAGGGATGTAACTTTATCCTGGCAGGACATTCAAGCTATCCCCTTCTCAACCTTCCCAATGCCCCCCTCAGTTCCTTGCAGGTCACCCTACATGAAGGGACGAATTTACCAAAATCTAACCTGACCATCCTCACCAAAATTCCCTTTATGGAACAATCCATACCTGAGAAGCAGAAGGAAAAGCTGTAGTAACATCCTTTGGGAATCATGTAACATCAGATGCATTTCAAACTTGCCTGGGAAGAAATCCAGCATTTCATTCTCCTCCATCAAAACCAGAACCTACCGTTAAAGCTATGTTGTTTAGATGCCTTCCTGACCCCACCAGCTCACTGCAAGAGGAATGTACCCCCAAAGCAAGTGGACACCCACACGTTGCTGGCTAAGGTTACCAATGGCTGAATGTTGCTATTGATCATTTATCCTCTCGCTTGGCCAGGACTAAAAGCAATTTTAAAACTTGGACTCTCTCTAGGGGGTGAAGCTTGGAAGTAAATCCGCTGCTGTGTGAAATGCCCTTCATCTTCTCCCATCTTCTTGACTACAATTCTGAAGGTTGTGGGTTTCAGTCTCACCTGATCTCACACTGAAAGGTCACCCAGCTACAAAATGAGTATCTGACCCATCTGGTTAGGGAAGTCAGAAGTGATGTTGGCCTCACCACTCCCTTGTACACTGGCGGCAATGAAACGGAGGTGCCTGTGTCAGCCTGATGAGCTCAGGGGAAATTTTTTAAAAAAAGAAAAAAAACCACTTTCTCTGGAAGCATTAGCCTGATTTGTACCGTTAATCCTGGGAGAGAGTGCAAAACACTTTCATGCCACAGAAGTCCCTTTACAATCATGTTTCATCAATGGTTCTCAATGCACAGGGTAGTAGGTCTTCACCTGGTGGTTCCCCACTCCACCATTCTGCCTCTTTTTCATTCCTTTTAACATCTCTCAATCTTTGCATCTCTGATTCTTCCAGCTCCTTAATTTTCATTGGCCTACGGTGATAGAAGTGGGTGTCACAGAGCCACCATGCTGCCACTATGCCATCTAAGGATGTACCTCAAAAGCAGAGTATCTGTCCTATTGTGTTAAGCTTCTTTGTGTACAGCTTGTCCAATTGGCTCTTACGGGACATTTGTATATTATTACTGGTTTATAAAAAATAAATAAATCTTTACTAAAAGAAAGGAATTAACTTTCTATGGGCACTTTCCATGGGATTTGCATGGCGTACATATACAGCTTGGGAATTACACAGACTTTGGATCAAAAAAGAACTAGGTCAAGGAACTCGTAAACTCTGCTAGCAACCCCAGTGGAGCTTGTAAGCTCTATGGGCTCAACAGCATACAGTTTGATTCTCACACACACACCTTTTTCCCATTTCAAGTTGTCTTTTTTTTAATCTATGAAATTAAATGCATGAAATTATTAATGCAATATGAAGGTTACACATTTGAAATGTAATAAGCAAGGAAATGGTACTAATGAAGGTTCATCAGTAACATTTACAAGGGTCATCTTACACGCGTTCCATTTTCCACATTAATCCTACAAAGTACTAGAGTAACTTTACACACGTCGGGAAAGTTATGCATATGCTTAGGTGTTTGCACAGTCAGGCTTATACGTATACTTTAATATCTTACTATTGTGTCATAAAACGTTAACCATAAAAGCATACGAGATGTTTAAATTAGCATTGCTGTTGGAACCTGAAATTTTGTTTTCCCCGACTTTCTGTGATTTCAGCTGTGACACCTTAATGTTGCATTAACACACTGCTTGGCATTTTACACATATATTTTTTTATCTCTGGGCATATTGACCCATACATGTTTATCTTGGTTCCAAGGTAAAGATACATATTTCATCACTGAAGAAGGTGGCAGGGGAGGAGAGAAAAGAATGACAGAAAAAAGGCTTGGAATAGTGCGGTCAGCTTTCAACTCCAAGGGCCTGTCGTTAATTACAGCTGTGACACCTGTTCTATAGTGTATATTTTAAACTCTGCATTACAATCCCTGTCCCCTTGTTGTGTGTCATTCATTCTGACAACAAGTCTGCCCGCCAACCTAGCTAATTACAGTGCAGGGAGGCAAATTACTGGGATCCTTCCCTTCTGCATGCTCCTCTCAATCAGCTGCATGCTCCTGAGTGTCAGATGATCCAGTGCGGTAGCTCCGGCTCCCCATTTCTTGGGGAGCCATGGGGAGGAGGAGCTCCCTTTTTGGGGAGGTGTCAGGGAGTGTCAGGGAAGCAGGCCTCTATGAAGTTAACACAGATTCAAAGGTCAGGCAATTTGAACCGTCCTCCCAAGGTAGCAGATTTCCCCTTCATCCTTCGGCCTCAAACCTGCACGTGCAACCTCGGGAGTGGATTAGCTTTGAGACTGTCCTATTGAGGGACATTTGGAAGTAGCCTGTCTGTGCACATTGAAGAGCATACACTGCCCTGGCTCCACGAACAATCAGGAGGCCCAGATCAAATCTATTTTCCCAAATCATGCTGACTTTCTGTACGATTTAGGGTCTTGTCCCTTCCCTGCTCTCTCTCTGCACATTCCCTACCTTCAGGGCATGTCACACTCAGAAAAACCATAGGAGTGGACATCAGGTCAAAGGGACTACTATGCCAGTGAGTCTGTCTGGCCCAGCTTAGACTAAACAATAGCAGAGCCTATAATTGCCACTATCACATGGAGCCCCACATCCCCACCCCATGGCCAAATACTGGGCTGCGATTTGGTGCTCGTCAGCCACTCTGGGGGAATGTCTATTCTATTCTACATACATCTTTATACCGTGCTCATCACTGTAGCACCTTAGCATCTCCAAGTAGTACATTAAGCAACATGACTACACATCTGCCATGTGTCTGTTCTCTCATTGGGTACAGTCATTATGCTATATACATACACATGCATTATACACACACACAGAGAGACAAACCCATCACTATATGTTTATGTTAGAGAAGGCAGGTCAAAGAAAACACCCCTTGCATTTGGAGCAGAAGTTGGTGAGGTTTGGTATGGTCCTTAGTTCCTGCCACAGTATAGGGTTGACCTCTAAGAATGGAGGCCAGACTACACCCACTCCAAGATAGCTTCTCCACTGCCCCAGCTCTGCAATGGCAAATGCCAGGCCTAGTGCCGCAGTGTGAGCCCCTTTTAAAATGGTCAAATTAGCAAAGGTAATACAAAGCCAATTCTCCAACTCATTCAGGGAAAGTGAGCATGCCTCTCTCTGTGTGTGTACGCACGCCCCCCCACACCACCAGAGGCAACAATCCTCAGAGAACACACACAAGTCTCCAAAGCTCACTCTGCTCTAGGAGATTAGAGCATGAGGTCCAACATGTAGCATGATATATTTCTGGGCATGGCATTTCAGAGTTATCTGCAAAAGACCCTGTGCATAAGCTGTAGGCCAGGTCGACTAGCTTTCACTGCACTGGAGAAGAACGCATCCCCCTCTGGGACATAAAGGAGGCATAGTCATCATTCCCCAGTGCCTGATTGCTGTACATAGTGGTTGGGGGGTCACAGACTGCTCCGGGGAGTTGGACTCCCCCTCAGGATCAGTTTAGCCATCTGAGGTTGCGGAGTACAGCAGCACTGCAGAATTATTATAGGCTTGGTGCCAGCATTTGAATCACTGACCTTACTACTCCTGTAACACAAGGGTCAAGGACAGAGGATGTCAGATTCCTCTTTGAACAATGATTTGACCACACTGGTGAGTTGCTCGCCCACACATACTAATAGAGCTCTGGCTGTGGGTTCCACTGGAAGCATGGAGCCATTTATAGGCCCAACATAATCTGGGCTTCTTATGGCACATCGGCCAACCATGACTTGAAATACCACAAGACGACCACGTCTCATATTATGGCCCTATCAGGGGCCCCCTGCAGTTATACAAAGTCTGTGCAAAATGTAAATACAAACAAACATCCTTCCCTGGAACCGAAAACTCGCTAGAAGATCCTATGCATATCCCTCACTGTACGACACAGACTATTTTGATATGTTCTTCACTTACTGGGATATTGCATCAAGATGACCAAAGTTTATCTTCAAACACAGTTAATTGAATGCTGTGCTTAAATCCTTAAAATAAAAGAAATTCTGCTAGATGGGCTCCTACGAGACAGCGCTTTAGAGAGTGTACTGTATTTGGAAATTCATGTCTTAGCCCTGGCTTAAAGAACTGACTCAGAAAAGTGATAGTAAAAATGGACCCCATAAACGCTCTATTTTCCACATCTAATTTACTCAAGGCAAGAGATGATGTTTCTGACTGCTTTCAGCTCAGCTTGGGATCAGAAAACTAATCTGTGTTCTTCCTGCCACTTTCAGCATGGCCAGTGATAAAGTTTATGTAATCACAATTTAACTGACTTGCCAAGGACGCATGAAGTAAAAGAGAATCCAATTCAGTCTCAATCACTGCATCAGTTTTGTAGTGTGCTAACAGGAGTAAACACTTGTTTGGGTCAATAAAGTGAGCATGTCTGATGCTGACTCAGGGGCAGCAGAAACAGTGGGTAAGAAGGTGCTATTTATACAGTCCCTTTATGGATTATATCCACCTTTCAACTTTCAACAAAGAAACCTGCTCATGGCTTGCACCTTAACATTCCATTCTAAGCAGCGTTTTTCACATGCAGTTGCTTTGTAAAAATAGCTCTCTTAGGCCTCAAATTTCTCATGTTTAGTCTCAGGCCAAAATTAAGTCTCTTTAAAACAGGGTCTGAAGTAAATCAGCCAAAGCATTTTGGAGTTATAGGGCTCTCAAAAATTAATATGTTGCAGACTTTTAGGAGTAGAATCTAACATATTTCATTCACTCAAAAAGCCACAAGCCTTTTATGAACTTCCCATGCACATAGACCTTCATTATTTATTATAATTATTATTTACTTGTATTACTGTGGTGTCTACAAGTCCCTCCCTCTCCCTGGAGATCAGGGCCTCATTGTGGCAGGCGCTGTACATGAGAAATAGCACACAAACCAGTTCTGAAGAGAAAAAAATTGTCTAAAAATAAAAAAGGTATTAAAAATGTCATTGCCAAGTGATGGACGGTGATGCCTTAACAGCTGTAGCAACTGGGGAGTAAAATCCTGATCTCATTGAGCTCAATGGTACAACTGCCATTGACTTCAATGGAACCTGGATTTCACCCTGTGTACATCAGTAAGTCTGTGGAGGAAAACTTGAAATGGCATACGTAGATATTTCCTCACTGCCTTAAAAGAGTTCACAGTAACAGGCTATTATCTGCTTAGTCACACATTTTTAACAAATATAAACAATTATTTAAATCTAACAAGAAAAGTCCCACAGCAAAAACGTGACTGTATTGTTATGGGTGAGGTTTTAAACATGTAACATCAGGAAGTTCTCAATTAACTTTCTCATACTTTGCTAGAAGATTCCCTTGTAGCTATTCTGAGGGTTAAGGAATTCTGAATTATTCCAGACTCTAGAAGATTTAAATTTATAGGGAACTGAAAGGAGAGAAACAAATCTTATTAAATATAAAGTACACTACACCTCCCCAACAGGGTCTGAGCATCTCTCACAACATGGGATGGAGATGTGTTGATTGTGCCGAATATGAAGGCACTGCTACGCTCCTCCCCTTCCAAGATTACCAACACCAAAGATATTCCATTCTGTCATTCCAACCACTACTAGTGCACACACTAATTTTAATTTTTGCTAAGTTATTAGGGACACCTGTCTGGATTGAAAGTAAACAGGGCAAAACCATGCATTTAGCCACTGAACAAGAGAATGTCTTATTAGACTAGCTATTATATGGGCTCCAACCATCATTAAATATTTAGGCATCAAACTGTACAAAGGAAGCACAAGACATACAAGAGAATAATTGGAGTACATTATAAAAAGTCTGGAGGGGAAAACAGATTTTTGGAACATGTTCTCAATTTCATTAATTGGGAGGACAGCCTTGAAAAAAATATTCCTCCCCAAATCATTACCCATTCTTCAGAGTGGATCATATGAAACCAGTTATACAAAAGAATAAATTGTATTTGGAATGGCAAGAACCCCAGAATAAAGCTAGAAACTCTGATGTTCCCATATAAAGATAGGAGACAGCTATCTGTTCCAAATTTTCAAGTTTTCTACTGCGCCAATTCAAATTCACTACATACCAAAATGGCCATATAAAAAGGACTCCACCCATGAATCTTAGAACCAGCAATAATCCCCCAAACTATCAATTTAATGTATGGGGACACGAAATGAGTCAAGAATGTACTTACAATACTAGCAACTCATTAATTACAGGGCAAAAAGCACTAGAGAGAGTACAGCAGAATCTCTCTTTAAAGTAACACTATCATAATAAAGATCAGATTGAAAAAGAAGATTTCCACACACACAACTCCCTAGATTATGAAAATGGAAATATTTTTTTTTGTAAAAATATGCCCATCATTATTTATACTGTTTATTTTTGCATTTCTCAACTGGAAGGACGAAAAGAGCTTTTACTCCCTTTCATTTTTGCTTACAGTCATTTTTCTAGTCACTTTCACATTCAGGTTCTCATGAACTAGCACAATACTGGGAAATTTAAATATTACTACTGATTAAATGTTGTGTATACACAAAACCTGTGCAGAATTTACATATTAGGCCAAATTTGACCTGACTGCGTATTTTTAATCCAGAAATGACTGTATGGGATAACCCCGACCCCAGCAAGAAGTTTGTTGAGTGGGTGATAGAAATAATGGAATAGCATATAGTGCATTTTTGTACAAAGTGTCAAACCTCCTGCATATACAGGCAGGTAGTCCCTTTACTACAAATGAGGTAGGAGATGGATAATAGCCATTTATTCAGACCTCTGCAGATATGGCACATCAAAAAAAATGGGACCCTATTAAACCATTTCTACTCCAATCATGACCCTTGCTGCTGCACATAAGGTAAGTGGGACTGGCACAGAACTGGCCACCACAACCTTGGTGAGGAGCAGACGACAGGACATATGGAGAAGGGGAACCACCCAATTCCTAGGTCTGATTGTGGCACTGCTTGCACAGGAGTGTCAATGAACAATGTGGTTCTGAAATTCTCTGATGAGCTGGTCTCTCAAACACACTGAATAATTAAAAATACAGATTCAGCGAGGATCTTCCAACTATTCCTCAGATTTAGAAATCATGGGCAAGTACAACTGTATGGCATATTTAGAGTGTCTAGTATGTTTCTGCTCCAACAACACTCCCACCCATGCAGCCTGTCTGTCTCTCAGTCAACCACCTCTGTGCCTTCCTCCACACGGCCTCATATGCATGACACGACCTCCCTGAGCTTATTTGCAAGGCCCCTACAGTGTCCATGTTTAAGTCCCACTTCTGCCCTGTTGCCATCTACATTATATCATGTTGCCTGCAGCAAATATTGTTGATTTATATAGAAAATCCCTTTTGTTGTTTTCCTTCTCTGTTCTTTGCCTGCCTGTTCATCCTTACAATGTGAGTTCCAAGGGGCAGACACTCTCCCACCCTGTATGCCTGGAAAGCACCTGGCACTTTGTGGACACTATTAAAAATAAACAACTTAGTTTGATGGATAGGATCTTCAACCAGTCAGCAAACAGAGGTGGAGTACAGGCCTACTCAAACAATCAGAACCGATTACAGGGTAAACTAGGTCAAGTGGCTAAAAGTCTCCATTCAAGCTAGACACTGACTAATCCACTATACATCTCTTTTAACATACCAGTTTTGTTACTCAAGTGACACTAAACTTTTCAAACCAGAAAAAGCCAAGATGTTGTTCCAAGTGTAAAGCTACTGCTAGGCACATTTTTTTTCACCCTTTGCTGTGAATGCCCAAGAGTTCATAATTTCAGGGAGGATGAGACTGAAATTCTTTCATGTAAAATGAAGGACAACAAATTCAACTTCTTGTGCTGGTCACAGCAGTAGGCAGTTCATGTTTGTGCAGCATTTGGCAGCTCTGAAGTGCTACCTAAGCCCTACGTGTTGTTATTGCAACACATCAAGCTGCTGCTGCTGCTGGCAAAAAGGATAAATGAGTTTGCATGAGGGGAGCTTCCACATTCCATCTACTTCTGGATTAAAGGCAACATTTTGAGGTTCAACCAAAGAAACTATATTGAAGAAAAGGATAAATATGGATGCATTCGTTTCTTTGAAGCTGACAAGTACTGTGACCCTAGTAAAGAAGGAATGCCAGGTTTTGATTGCCATGCACACTCCTATGTGGGATGGACAATGTAAGGCTCTGTGAAGCACTTACACCTCACTTGGGTGGTATAGCCATACAGAGCTCCTGTGTGCCTGCTATGCCCTCAAGAAATGGTCTCCACAACAATGCCGTCAGGCTGAGACATGCCAGAGGCAGTATGGCTGACTCACAGGGTTCCAAAATCCTGAGTCAGGCCCCAGGAAATCATGAGACTGGCTTAAAAATAAAGATGGCATTTTATTAAAAATAATAAACTTGTGCATACTCTGTATTTACCTTGTGGATTTTTTGTTTGTTTAAGCCTTTAGGGGTCAAGTTTTCAGCTTTTCTCTGTAACCAGAAGGGCCAGACACTCATTTTTTTATTTTTATGAAAGCAAACCATCTCACATTATCACATGACACCAGGAGCTAGGGCTGTAAGAAAAAACATTAAATATCACAAAACAACAAAATTGCAAGAGTTGGCAAAACTGCTAAGGAGAGGCCATAGGAATCTAAGATTCCTGAAAACCTGTGACCCCAGCACCACATGCAACTGGCACATAGGGGCAGTGGCTGCTATTTCTGCCCATAAGTCTTGGTTTGGGAAGGAGATTTCATCTGACATAGAGCCAAATACTCTTTTCTATTCAGGTTCATACGCTGTGCCTATTGCTGTGGTATCTGGCTCCATGCAAGCGGAATGGGTAGTATTCTGAGCGCTTTGACCTTGAAAATGCTATGATACAGAACTGACAAAGTTTAAATTCATTGTGCAGAAATGAATTTAAACTCTTTGTCCCTACTTTTAGTTTAGCTTTAGTCAAGCTTTCTTATTAAAAAAATTCAAATCATGAATTCATGTCATGATGTCAAAAGTATAAATATTCCAATAAATTACTGGATGACATTTATCTATAATACCCAACCCTTACAGAGTGATTTTCATCAGTAGATCTCAAAGCACGTTACAAAGAAGGTCAGTATCATCCACATTTTACAGATTGGGAAACTAAGACATGGAGCGGAAAGTGACTTGTCCAAGGTCAGCCAGAAGCAGAGATGGGACAAGAACACAGAACTCCTGTATCCCACTCCAGTGCTCTATCCACCTTTTCATTCATCTTGCTTCATTTAACATACACCCACCTTTCCATGTAGGAGCAGAGAGCTGGATTTAGTTTATAAAGAAAGTAAGCAATAAAATCACTCTCAATGCTCACAGATTATAGTTTCTCTAAAAAGAATCAGATGGGTATCTTTTGTGAATCGGGTATTCAGGATTCTTTACACCCCCAGGAAATTGGTTGTGGCGAAGAAAAACAAGACCAATGCATGTGAGGACAAAAATCAATAGAGAAATGTTTTTGTCAAATGAGTAGCTGTGACTGCTTTCTTCCACTGCACGCCAATGGAGACTTAACAAGAAGAAACAAGGGGTGAAATCCAGACTCCACTGAAGTCAATCACAACACTCTTATTGACTTCAGGGGAGTCAGGGATTCACCCAAGGACCTCAGTTTATATTCACTATCGGCATGCAAGTGCAATAATAAAAAGACTCCTATGGCCATGCAGCGCCTTGCTTGACAAGCGCACTCTGCTGACCCATAGCTGCCTCTGGGCTGGAAGGTGGCATGCACTGTACACAAACTCCATATGCAGTCTGTGCTGCTTACGCTTTCAGGGCTCTGCAGAACTCCATCCCCCACCTACACATCTTCCTTCCTCTCGCGCACACCATGTCCCACACCCTGCACTCCCTTGACACTGCTCCCTTTGTTTCCTTCACCTGCTTCCAACTTCATCTCTGCCCATAGCTCCGAGCAGCCTCTGAACTAACGCTGTCTACGAAACTAACAGGAGCAATCATTTATTCTGTGGCTGTTTCAACTGTATGGGGCACACCCCCTGCTGTGCTTACCAGCTTGTGCAGCAGGGGCGTTTCCAGAGGCGGTTACACTGATTCTCTAATGGATTTCCATGGAAATGGCATTTTTCACTCTTTCAGAATCCGAGGCAGCGATTCTCTTTCCTCAGCTTGCTACTGGCATCCCCTGAAAGGTAATAGCTGCCCGGGCATGCAAGCTTCAGCTGAACTATGCGTTGGTTACCAACACAGCCCACTGTGCATGGCAAGAAGCGGCCATGTTTGTTCCTCTTTATCACTCAGGCTGAGGGGCAGACCTGTATCCAATGGAGTCTGTATCCTCAGAAGGTGATTCCCGTTTCAACAGCATTGCAATCAACTCCATTAAGATCTCCTGTCAAAATAGGCCTGATCCAAATCCCATTGAAGTCAGATCATAGAGCAAGATGAGAGGTCAGTGTTGGGAGAGAAGGGGGTTATCAGATGGAAATCACTTTCCACATTATCTGCATTCCACCTCCACAATTTTTCTAATGCTTATAACTGATCGAAACCAAAATTCTCTGAACTTGTCCCAACTGAGCTTATCCTCACTGAGGTCTAAGTCCAGAGGAAGTTAGACATTGTGAAAAGAAGCCATTTTTGCCTTATCTAAGGAATTCATTTTAGCATCTGAAAAAATACAATCGTGACTATTTCAAAACAAAAGAAAACAAAAGGTATCTGGGGGAGTTGTAATGGCAGGTGGTGAGCATGCTCCTCTCTAGACCTGTTTGACAGGTGAAGACTGCTCTGTGACTGCAATCGTGAGCTGATGTGCATGAGGCATGGGGCCAGGGTTGTGCCCACACCTCTTACAGACACATGCCTTCTGAGGCTGGAGCACTGGCCAGCTTCCTTGCTTGGGCTCCCGGAGCACAGCCATCCAGATCATGCTGCCTCCTCTTTGGATGCATTAAGCTGGGGGAGAGGCAATCACTCTCTCTTCCCCCTTCTAGTGAACTCACATAGGACAGCCACAATTTGGTCCTTAACTGAGAGTAGCCTGTAAACAAGCTGGCATATGTGTATCTGCACTGCTGAGGCCTACAGGGCAGGATACCAGAGCTGCTCAACAGTTGTCAGGTTCCAGCTCCTGGAACTGCCCCATTACATTGCTGCACCTTGGGGTCTGAACGTCACCTGTTCTATTCCCCCTGGGCTGCCACTCTGCAGTGACAGTCGTGGGAGCTATGCTCATTCCAGTGGGCTGGGCATCTCTTTGAAACCACAGAAATGGAGAAGCAGGTTTATCTCTGCTGCCAAGACAGAGACCTGATGTCAAAGCTGCTGGCTGGCTCTCTCGGGATTGTCCGTGTTCAGTTCTAACAGAGCACACACATTCATTAGGAGTGTTAGATGGCAGAGCTAGGTTGTTTCTTTTATAAATCAGCCTTTTGTCTTCAGTTTTCAGAACAGAATGGGTTTCTCTGAAAACTACATTGAGCTGCAAATTTTGAGCTGAGCACCAAGGCAGGTAACATGCTGCACTCCGCATCAATCAATTCCGAGACAGCAGGAACAAAAACCACTTTCTACCACACTACTTCCTGCTGCCACCACAGCCAGCTCTGGGTCATCTTTGCTCTACTGCACCTGCTATTTCAATGTACAGCAGAAACCTCACAGACAAGACAGGAAAGAAACAATTCAGACTCCTTGGGAAATGGGATGGCTCACGAGATGGGTAATCAGATGGAGAACCTTTTGCCTATACTCCAGTCCAGGTTAGTAGTAAATGAAAGTCAGTGACACCGACCTGTCTCCCAGGGGCGCTGCCAGGCTGAATTAATTAATGTCTGTGATGCACTATGAGATCCCCACATGCGAGGCACCTCAAAAATGCACAATATTCCCATCTGCCAGCTGGTCACCAGGGACTGGCCCTTTAACAGCATTAGGCCCAACTTAAACCGAGGCTGATGACCCAAGGATCAGGTGATTATAAAAGCTACTGGTGCTAGTGGGGAGCGAAAGCTACAGCAAGCAGGCTGACTCTTGTGGGAGGCCCTGGAGCAGGGTGACTCTCAGGCAAGCAGCTGGTAGAATGGGAACCTGTAGGGAATAGACAGGCCCCAGGTAGGGGGAAGGTATGAGTGATGTCTCTACTAGTTTTCTGTGGAAGTAAGCAAGTGGAAGCACTGAGAAAAGGACCTGAAGCAGATGCGGGATGTGGTGTCCATAGAATCATAGGGTTGAAAGGGACCTCAGGAGGTCATCTAGTCCAACCCCCTGCTCAAAGCAGGACCTAATCCCTAACTAAATCATCCCAGCCAGGGCTTTGTCAAGCCTAACCTTAAAAATCTCTAAGGAAGGAGATTCCACCACCTGCCTAGGTAACCCATTCCAGTGCTTCACCACCCTCCTAGTGTTAATCACTCCTGGGCTGGAGAGACAGGCCAGCAGCTCACAGAACCTTTTGCTGGCCTACATGAAACATGTTGGTGCTCTCAGTCCCATTCCTCATTGCCATGGATCCACGTAACCAAGCAGCCTTCTTGTGGGCAATCTAAGCAGGAGACCAAGGATTAAATGGACGATGGAGACAGCTTCCCTCCGACACCTCCAGGTGCCCCTTCCATACCAAGGCTGAAAGCATGGGGCAGCTGTGCCTGAAGGTTGCACTGCTATTGCCTATACTGTTCAGTGGACAGAGAACTTAATTCATTTTCCAGAGCTCTCAGATCTGGGATCTACCAGATCTGGGATCTGACACTCAATTCACTTTAATGTGGGCCCCTGAACAAAACTGAGAACAAACATTTTACTTCTTGCAACCTTTTGGTGTAGCACGTCAAGGCAGGGAAGCAGCCAGGAGTCCCCTTCCTGGGCACTCAGAAAACTCTGCTGTCAGGAGAAGAATGAAGATGTTACTGACAACTCCAGGGGTAGGTGTCCAGCTGTCTCCTTCTTCCAGCAGGCCGGCCACCTTGGTTTAACAAATAAGCCCCAGCACAGCCTTAGAACACCTAGACATATATGCCTGGAGAGCAGAGAAGCATTGGCTGAAAGGAAAGGAGCACGCCTAGTGGTTAGAACAGGGGAGTCGGCATATGGACTGCAGAGTTCCATTCCTGTTTCTGCCTTTGCCACGCCATGTGACCTTGCTCACTTATTATTTATTCATATTACATTCACACCTAGAACCAAGACCTGGGACCGAAAGAGCATAAAATCTAACTATACAGAATGTGCGAGTATCATTACCTGCATTGTACAATGGGGAATTGAGGCACAGAGATGAAGTGACTTGACCCAAGATCACCCAGGAAGTCAGCAGCAGAGCCAAAAACTGACCCCAGGCCATATGGTCTGGCTATACAGCATACCCCTGTGGCAGTGAGTCTCAGAGCCTGGATCTACAGACTTTGGCTTGTGCTACGGCATTAAAAATAGCCATGTAGGTGTTTGGGCTTGGGCTGGAGCCCGAGCTCTGGAACCCACTCCCATCCTCAGACTTCAGTGTCCAAACATCCACGTGGCTATTTTTAGCACTATAGCACAAGCCCCGCAAGCCAGTGTCTGTAGACCTGGACTCTGGGACTGGCTGCTGTGAGGTTTTTGGTTTTGGTTGTAGTTTTTTTGCCATGTAGACATGCCCTTAGTCCCAGTCTAGAGCCTCAGCCACAAGACCATCCTTACACTCAAATCATTAACATGTTGATGCCTCAGTTTACCCATCTGTTACATGAGGGCATAATACTGCCTATCTCATAGGTGTGCTGTGAGGCTAGTTAATGTCGGCAAACTCCCTCAGTACTGGAGAACCTCCAGATCCAAAAAGCTATTTAAATATACAGTATTGTTATAGGCAGTGCTGGTAGCACCCCCTGACACCTTCCATCACAAAGACCCTGTTTTCAATTGCTTATAACTTTGTCAAACTTTAATTGTTTGGGCCAAAATTTTCCATACTGGGTGTCTGCCTCAGACTGTATTGTGTTAGAAAAATTCAGCTGAAATGGTTCAATTGTTTCCAAGAATGAGACTCGGGAAAAACATTGTTTTGCCCATGTTAAAAAATGTTAAAAGACCATTTCTTTGAGACGCTCTAGCACCCTGTTCGGACCAAGGACTTGAAATCTGGCCACGGGGAGGTGCGGGGGTGGGGGTGGCGTTGGAGTCAAGGAGCTGTGTTTTCAACATATAAAGTGCTCTATAATGCTACAGAGTCTGAAAACTCACACCCCAGGTGTCTCCAATTGGGCACGCAAAACCACTGGATACTTTTGACCCTTCTCTCTCTCTCTCTCTGCATCTGGATAACAGCACCCCCTTGCCTCAGAGGGGCTCGTGAAAACACAGACATTTGTGAAGAACTCAGATGCTATAGTGATGAGTGTCATAGCAAATCCCACAAAGAAATTAATAATTCTGTACTCAGAGCAAGGTTTGAATAGTGTGCAGGAAATAAAACTTTGGGCCATGCACTGACCAATGAGGAGAAAACAAAATACTAAATAGCTGCTCATTCAGTGAACACAGTCCATCCTGTGCACTGAATGAAGCAGGAATCCTGTGAAAAAACAGTGTGTGATCATGTAATTAAAATCTATCATAATGCATACGCACAAGGGTCCCAATTAAGATTGCACAGGCAACATGAATTCTGGCATTTTCTATTTTTTGAGCGCTTAACTTGGCAAACTTAATGTTCTTTTCATGTAGTTTTGTGTGTGTGTGAGAATAGTTACAAATTCGCATACCATCTCCCCCTTTTCTTCCTACCCTATCCACTTCCTTGAGAAATCAAACCAACATATAGCACAGGGGATTCCTGCCAATATTCTTGACAGCAACTGGCAGAAAATTGGGCCCAGATGCCTATGATAAACCTGGATTCAACCTCTCCCCCCCCCCCATTTCTTGGGTTACTTTTTATTTTTTGGTGGGGTGAGGGAAGAAACTCAAGAAAGAAGAAGTAGGGAATGGGAACAAGAAAGTTGCAACATAAGAGACACAGGGAAAAAAATGTTTAAAAAGAAATCCCAGTAGAGTTGTGGAGAAGAAGAAAGAGCCCAGACGAGCCAGGCAAGACAGAGAGAGACAGAAAGCAGGAAAAGCCTAACTAGAATGGAGACAGAGATACTACAAAATCACAGTGACATCATGCGGGAGTCAGAGTGGTTTCCAAAACAACTCCAAACTTCAGAAGAGAGAGAAAATGTATGAGAAATAGAAATGAGATGAGCCTCTATTCTTAGAGAAAGCTGGAACCAGAGCTTGACAAGTCTGCAGAGCCAACTAAACCAGCTCCAGTCGTCCTTTTTGGTTTTAATTGGCGGAGCGTGCTCTGGGAAGCAGGCGGACAGGGAGACAAAGGTTACTGCATGGTTAAGCAACATCTGAAAGGAAATTCTTTATGGCGTTTTCCCAATCAACGTGTGCAATAAAATTACAATTCCCCGCAGCCCTTCTGCAAAGGCCAATACCGGACACCCCCAAAAAACACAGCCTCAGCAAAACAATGAGCAGCGCCCGAGACAGACGCACAGGGAAAGTAAATACTAAATAGATAGAAACCATACATGCAGAATAGTTCTGATACTTGTCATGCTTCTGCCCCAGCCTGTTCAGATTAGTGGGTTTGCAGTTGGGTTTTCGAGGGGGATGGAAGCCATGGAGTGCAGAGATGCTTATCAAGGGTGAAATTAAGTTCGTTTGGAGTTGGAGGGGGAGCAAAGTGAGAAGAGAAAAGGAATAAGGGCCCAATCCTGCAGGGTACTGAGCATCCTTCACTCCAGGAGCTCCTGGATGAGCTCAGCACCTGGCAGGATTGGGCCCTAAATGAACAAAGCTAACACTAGTTAGCTGGTTTTCCCAGTCAAAGGACCCATCATCTCCTGCTTATTACCCCTACTCCACCAAATCAACATTCCCCCAACCCCATTACTACAATAGGGAGGCAATGTCAGGCATCCCACGGACACTCCCAAAAAGGGAGGGCAATGGAAAGCCAACTGGACTGTTTTAGATAGAAGTTTTGTCACAATGGGGATGACCTGGTAATTGAGCAACTCCTGTTGCCCTGGATGGGCAAATTTACCTTCCTGCTGGCACAAAAAGTGGGGAACTGTGTATCAAACAGAGCTGTGTGTTACAGACAGAGTGCTCATTTCTCCTTTAGCTTGATTCGCAAAAAATTCCCCATGGGGAAAAATCTGGTAGGCTGGGTTCTACCCCCCATCCCGCTGATCTGCCTTTGGAAATTCATTTTATTGCCCTGCATCCAGAGTGGAGTCAAAATGGGATGGCAGGTCTCATCCTCCCAGGAGACTGGCTTTGTGGATAAGCGCTGAACATACCGGGGGGCTAGCTGATCTGCTGCAATGTGCTCCTGGAGACCAGCTGGCAAACTACTGATTATGCACAAGAGTGCCTGCTGCCGCAGCAGCATCAGGTAGCATGCTGTGCTTTGCATGTGTGACAGAAAAGCTGCCAATAATCCTCCAAACTTGCAGGAGGCAGTTGCAGCAGACAGGCTGACCAGCTCTTTTCTCTCTGGGTCCTTGGTGCTGGGCAAAGGTGAAATCAAGCCATGATGGCCCATTTGCCTGCATGTGTCGTGTTGCACTCACCTCAGGCTAACTGTAAGGAGTTCTTAGGAAAGAGGACATGGGCAAGATGTTCACCATGCCTGATAAAGCTCTGTGATCACTTCTGCGGGCCAAATCCTCTCCCCTCGCCTCTAAATTGGGGCCATCAGGTAATAGGGCCAAGGTGTTGCAGGCAGCGTAGGATGGCAAGTTTGCCCATGTAGCTGTTTTGCAGACTTCATTACTGTAATTATGGGGAGAGTTCTTGGGAATGGAAAAGCCAAACCCTGAACAGGATGCAGATCACAGCCTGTAAGCTCTGTGATTGCGGTCGCTGCTGGTACAGCGCATCCTGCAGGAGCTGCAGTATGTGGCAATGTGGCAAAATTCCCTTCTGCATGCACTAGAATGAATTAGTGCACAGCAAGCCAAGCATTCAGCTCACAGGGCAAGGTGTGCATTAGCAACTGCCTGCACCAGTCATCCACAAAGTGGCTCCATTCTCAGATCCTGATTTAAAAGTCATCATGTTTGCTTTCCTACCTGGGGGTGAGGAGAGCCTGAGGCATCCTCTAGAAGAAACTAATAACTGCGCATGGGAGATGGGCTCACCCCATACATCAGTCAGCATGAATCACTGGCTTTCCTGCCTGCACAACATATTGTCACTGCACTGAGTCAGTACGGCTGTGCAGGTTGACTAGAACAAGGGGGCAAGTTAAAAGAAAACGCAATAGAAATAAAAAAACGTCATTGGAGAGAATGGTGCTTCTTCCCACTCGTCTCCTTGGACAGTCTGAGGACCCTATAAGAAAGACCACAAAGGCTTCCAGCAAAATCATTGGCAAAAGACATGCGCTGGCAACCCTGCTTTTCACCAGACTTCCCACTCCAGCTGTATTTTCCCAAGCAGGCTAGAAAACAAAACCTCAGGCCCAACAAGATGCAGTCTGAGGAGCATTATTCCGGGTGCAGCACATCTATGGGGAATGCACTTTCAAATGTCAATTTCCTCCTTTCTTAAAAAATCCCAACAATGTACTTTTATTTTGAAAAGATTCCCTTGACACATTTGCATCCTAAATTTTAATACATACACACAGAGCCACACCCTCCCCCACAGCCCTTTCTCTTTCCCAAAACAAATCGCCATCCTATCATGCCATCAAAGGACCTTTTCAAAGCTGGTGGTTATTCCACTTCCACTTCATACCTAAGGCAGCCAGTCACTGGATTAAGGAGTTCAAGTCATTTCCCACCCACCACTAGAAAAGTCAAGCAATCTCCATCTCTTGGGAAGGCACAAACCACCCTTTCCTCAGAGCCAAAAGCCTCCCCCTCCCTTCTGGCTGCCAAAACCCCAGCCTGTCCCATCTCCCCCCACCCCCACCCCCACCCAGCTGTCCCCAGCCTAGTAGTCACAGCCTCCAGCTTCCCCCGGGATGGCTCCCACAATCCACTCCTCAGCCGCCCAGGACAAAGAATCACTGCACACTGGGAAAGCCGAAGGCAGTGTAAAATAAATTTCATTTCACAGCAAAATAAAGACAACAGGATTCTGCACCGATGGTGTTATTCGTTCCACATTTAATTCAGTCACAGCCTCCATTACCTAGTTTCCTGAATTCAGCACCAGGATGCTGCAGAAAGCATAGGGGCCTTCCCAGTACAAGCTATCTCAAGCACTTATCCTGTCCTCATCACCACAGCAGCTGAGCACTTCACACCCTTTAATGTATTTATACTGACAACCCCCGGTAAGGCAGACAGGGCTGTTATCCCCCTGTTGCAGAGGGGGGAAACCGAGGCACAGAGCAGCTAAGTGATTTGCCTAAGGTCACACAGGAAGGCTGTGGCAGAGCAGGGGATTGAAGTCTCCCAAGTCCCAGGCTAGTGCCCTAACTACTGGACTATCTAAAGAACTAAGCCATGCACACTGTCTACCTGCTGTTTCCTTCTGGGTAGATGGTAAATGGGGCTGTACCGTACAATTTGATTGTCTGAGCAGAACAGGCAGGCCATGTCATATACCTTCTTGCATATTCACCTACTCCTCAATGATTCCACTGGTGGGATGAAGAGGTGGTGCTCTGGCAGGCGGAAGAAAGGCAGCTGCTTCTCCCAAGTTAAGGTGCAGAAGGACCAGGTTGGAGAATAATGGAAAGAATATTATAATAGCATTCTCTGAATCGAGAGCGTGCCCTCACCTAGAATACTGCATCCTATTCAGGTCAGCACATCTCGAAAGGATCCTGCAGAATTAGAGAGGGTTCAGAGAAGTGTGATGACAATGACTGGGGCCTCGGAAAAGTCTCCTATGAAGAGAGATTGGAAAGATTGGGATTTGTACCTTAGAAAGGAGATGAATGAGAGACAATATGATAAAAGTGGTAAAATAATGAATGGGATAGAGAAGGGAGAGCGGGAGCTTCTGTTCTCTCTGTCTCATAACTCAAGAACGGGGGGGGGGGAATTAACAAAACTGAAAGGGAACAAATTCACAACTAACAAATAAATACTTTTTCAGTCAATTCATAATTAGCCTGTGGAACTCTCTGCCACAGGATGCATGTAGGCCAAAAATTGAGCAATGTTCAAGGGGAGATTGGACATTTATATAGTTAACAAGAATATCCAGAGTTAGAACAGTCAATGCAAAACAAACAGTTTGGGAAGCGATACAAATTGCATGCTTCAGGACTCAGAGCAATACCTAACTATTAGGGATTGGGATGAAATCTTTAATGGGGAGCAAATTATCCCACATCTGCTAAATGCGGGGTTCTTGCATCTTTTTCTGACACATCTGCTGCTGGCCACTGTCACAGACATGCTACTGGACCTGATGGACCACGGGTCTGATCCAGTCTGGCCCCTCCTATGCAGAAAGGCAGGCAGGGTGCAAATGTACTTTTATTAGTGTGGCATTGATGTCACCAGAGAGATAGAGAATTTGTCAATGAAGGTGTGATGGCGTGTGCACCCCACACAAGCCCTGAGTGGTGTTATGTGGGATGGAAGGGGCCAATTAACCTCACATGCAGCCAGACATTGATAGGACCTAACTACAGAAGAAACTCAGCTAGGAGGAGCTGGGACAGGATTAGGAAGCCAGGAAGTGAGAGCAGGAGGAGGCTACAGGGAGGAGGCCTGCAGTCACTCTCCAGAGGGAAAAGGAGTAGGACAGGCACAAGGAGGAGATTCAGAGGGAGAATAAGCCTTGGAATCTTACCCTGGACTAGGGAGTCTGGCAAAAGCCAAGAGGGGTGAAGTAGCCAGGACAGCAGAGGATGCACCAGTTACAAACCCAGAGAGAGACCAGGAGATAGAAAGGTGGGGTAGGAAGGAAACCAGGGAAACAACAACAGGGATTGAGACTGAGCAGCCCTGGATTGCTAGTCTTAGGGTCCCAGGGGGTTCAGGTGGGCTCAGATTCCCCTACCAGCCACTGGGAAGTGGCACAGGACCCAGAGCAGGGACGGAGACCAACTGAGGCACATCTAGAAAGCTTGTCCAGGGGGACTTTGATAGCCCAGAAAAGGGGACTGCATAGGGACCTGGCCAGATGACTGAGTCACAAAGAGAGAGAGGGACCACAGCGTGAGCAATCAACAACAGGGGGCACTCATACGGGGCAAGAGCTAATTCCCAGACCTAGACAAACGGAGGCTCACCTGCGGTGAGTGAAGCCCTTAAGAAAAGGCTATACAAATATTTTGTAGCATGGTGATCACATGTGCAATTCTACCAGCAAGCCAGTCTTCACGGCAGCGCCTTATACATCTTATTCCTGACCTCTCATACAACCCTGTTATTCCAGTTTTATGCCCATACACAAGAGACCTCGTTGCCAGGGGACCTCAAACCTGACCTGTGGTAAACATAGGAACTGCCATGCCAGTATGCCAGGCTAGGATGACAGTGCCTAAAGAGACCCCATTGTTTTAGCACTCAGCAATCAAGGAAAAGAGGCAACCCCTGACTTGAAAGGCTGGTGGTCCACCTAGTTCCGGATCCTGTCTATAACAAGAGCCAGCACCAGATGGCTCCAGAAAAAGATGTAAGAAACCCTGTAATGAAAAATTATGGAATAGCCTAGCCAGAAGGAATGTTTATTTCTAACCCCGTCAATTAGCAATTGGCCTATTGTCTGGAGAATGAGGGATTGTATCTCTTAGATATGTTTGCTTTCTACCTTATATATCTGTGGATGTTCTCCTTATCCACATGAATGTCTCATCCATCGCTAAAACCAACTACACTCTTGGATGATCTCTCACAGCAAAATAGTTTCACAAGTTAATTAGTCATTGTATATAAAAAAGGATTTCCTTGTATCAGTTCTACACTGGCTGCCTTTCTACTTCGCTGGATGACTCCGTGCATTTATGTTATGAGGAAAAGTAAATAGGAGCACCCAAACGATCCCTCACTGTTCAAATCCTCATCCCAATGACATCTCTGCCAAGAAACTCCAACTCACCCTGCAGGTGTTCTGTCACTGCTGGCTAGCTCAAAGGCTGATGGTGCCAGGAGAGCCACATGTAGGACCTGCTGCTATTCCTGTGCTGAGACCCCGCGCACAGCTCTGCCAATGCCCCTCAATCCTGGCCTGGCACTTCCTGCCATTCCAGTGCTGGGACCCCATGCACAGAGGGTGACCACCTTTTCAAAAGGCAAAAGTGGGAAATGTGCCCCCTTCCCTGGCCCCGCCCCTGCTCCTTCTTTTCCCCTTGAGGCCCTGCCCCCTGGCCAGGCCAGAAGCCAGAACTGGGCCATGGTAAGAGCCACCCAGGGAGCCCGAGCTGCTGTGGGGAGTCCCAGACCGGGATGCTGGAACAATTTGTATAGTGGGGGTGCTGAGAGCCATTGAACCAAACTGTAAACCCTGTCATGATGGAAACCACTTCAAGCCACGGGAAGCAGCCGCACCCACAACATCCCTAGTTCCGCACCTATGCCCCAGGCCCTTCACCTGCCTGGGGCAGTGAGGCCCAAGAGCAGCCACTGGCCCATGTGCCCACTCCCCAGGCCACACCACCCTGGGCAGGTGGAGGATCTGGGGCTCCCCGCAGTGACTCAGGCTCCCTGGGCAGCTTTTATGACAGCCTGGCTCCAGCTTCCTGCCTGGCCAGGGGGTGGGGCTTCAGGGGAAAGAGGAAGACCAGGGGGTAGGGACTCGTGGTGAGAGGGGCTAAGGCCCATCTTAGCCCCCGCCCACACACACCGGGAAGAGGCTGGTGCTGCCCCTGAACCTCGGGCAAGCAAAGAGCAGCGCTCCATGGAATCTGGGACAAATGCTGTTCCGGAGTCATTCAGCCTGGGGCTAGGACTGGAACTCTGCATTTCAGGACTGTCCCACCCAATTCAGGATGGGTGGTCACCCGACGCACACAGCTCTGCCAGTGCCCCTCCACCCTGGCCTGCAGCACCTCCTGCTATTCTAGTGCCAGCTCCAGCCAGCTCCCTCCAGCTCTCCCAATAAATGTGGGTTGTGACCTAGAAAGTCCTCTGATATTTCATTCCTAGGGCCCCTCTGAACAGACTGACAGTTGTGCCAGACTGCGGTGGTTCTGTCCTGTTGGGAAACCTTCCATAGGGAAGGCGACTACTGAACTTATTACCATGTGTTACCCAAACCAGGAATTTTGCTTTGGCCTCCAGAAATGCAGCTAGCACACTAATCCTACTGAACCATTGAGTCTAAAAAATTAGGTCACCCAAGTTTTCTCAAATAAGGCTTTAATTTAGCTCTAATAGCATAGTAACTATATGTTAAATAAACACCAATTGATTATTAAGAACATATTTATTGAGGCTTGGCAGACATGTAATAAGATATGCACGTATTACATAGCTGTGAAGCCATATTAAATATGCTCCTAATGACCAACTGGTATTTATTTAACATTCAATAACCATTGCAATGAGATGTCTCTCTAGATTTAATAAGACAGTTATTGTATGCTAATTAAATTCCCGTTGATTATCAAAAACATATTGAACCGAGGTTGAAACCAGTAAGAACTATATGTTATTACATAGCTGCTAAACCTCAAATATCTTCTTAATATTTAATTGGTATTTATTTTACATACAATCGTTGTCCTTGTAAGTTTGCAGCTCAGTGTTTCTAGAGACCAAAGCTTGTTGCTTCTACAAACGATTTAATTGTTGAGATAGTTTGACCAATAAAAATAAATGAGGGCAGTGGGAGGCTTACTCCTGTGTAACCTGACCTATGAAAGCTCAACGTCCAGTACACCCACTTCTAGAGCGCCTGCTGGGTGCTGGGAACGCCACTGGCATGCTTGCACAGGAAGCAAGGAATCTGGAAGGCTGCCCTCATGTGGTTAACAATCTAGGCACTCAGGGTGGATTCCTGCAGGCCGCAGAACATTCATAGTGCAACGGGCCGACATAGCTTGGCTTTGCATCAGAGATAGTGGTGAGGCCTTAGTGCAGAGGAGCCATGAAGGGAGACTCCCCATGTGGCAATCCCAGTTGCAAAATGTCAATGGCTTCTTACTGGTTGCACTTGGCAGGTAGGCTTTGTAACACTGCAGTGGTCCTCGTCCACTGGTTCCTCCAACTGAACCCAACAGAGACCAGTAGAAGACTTTGATGGAATCTACTGGAATTTATCACTAAGTTCCAAAGCCCCTGTGTGCTGTGAAGCATGGATGTGGAGGAGAGAGAGTAGTGGCAGGCCAGGGGTGTGGCCAGTGTGTCTCTGAGCTACCTAGATCCACTGGCCCAAAAGCAGAAGCTCAGGAGGAACAGCAGCCTGAGGGTACTACACAGTCCCTTACCCTGCTGTAGAGCCCGTCCAGCACATATGGTGCCAGCTGCAGCATGGAGCTAAAGACTCCAATCTTCAGGCCTAGAGTCACATGGGCAGGGGCACAGAGCGGTAACTCAGGCTGGGCACTCTTTGAAATCTTCACCACTGGGCAGCTGATCTTTCCAGTGTCGCTGGGGGGATGGGGACAGGCAGAAATGAATCAATATCGTGGGGAAAGCAGTGAGTCAGCAGCATGTTGGCACCTGTGATATGACCCTTCCATTTAGCGCCCCCTCCAGGTGCTTTTTGCAAATACCTAAGGCAAACCCTATTGCTAGCAAAATATTATAAATACATATGCCTGTGCACATGCAGACTGTGCAAGAAACCCACTTAAAAATAGAAATGATGAAAGAGAATGAGTGAAGATAAAAATATTGAGAGAGGAAATCCAAAGCATCTTTTCCTCCCTTCACTCCTCTCCTGGCCTCAGTCATGTTGGTGTAACTGGGTTTAGACTGTGAGCTACATACTCAGATCCTGGAAGGTGAGTCAAGGGTCTGGAACTTGAGTTTGGCATCAGCCAAACCCGATGGCAATTGTATTCTGAGCTCATCTATCTCATTCTGAGGAACTTCAAAGTGTCAGTTCCTGGTTTTGCAGGGTTGTAATGGGGTGTACAGAAGAAGCTTCATAAATCCAAAAGTGATCCTCTGACTGGTTCTGTGGCTGGATATAGCTTGGAGAAACCAGAGGTTTACTCCAAGTTATATCCCAGGATGTAAAAGGGGACTGAATCATTCTCCTGACATGAATGGCATACCAGAGCAGTAAGAAAGCATTCCCACCATCTGACAAGGCTTTTCAATGTGTGTGGGGTTTCTAAATATCCATGCATCTTTGGAGGAAAACCTCTGTGTTACTCAACATTACTGAAAACAAAGAGATCCTTGGAGTCACATCATTTTAATCAAAGGAAAATGTTACAAGGAAAACTTGGCTGGACGCCTTTTCAGCTTGTGGGCAGGCTACTTCCCAGCTTCATTCTGCACATGCTCAGGGCAGGAGGAGAGTGAGAGACATTTCCTTTTTGGGGAGGAGAGATGGAATAATTTCCAAAACATGAAGCTGTAAGCAAGCATGTTTCCCTAATACACCTTTCTCCAGATACAGACCACACACTACATAAAGTCCCAAATTACCCCTGCCCTAGGTTTGGCTTTATTAACAAAGTAATTAACAATAATCGAAGCAAAAGTTCATCTCAAACCTTCCCCCTAGGCATGGTTGCTCCTAGGACTCCTCCTTCAGGAATGCTCAGCCCAAACCCTAGATCCTCTCTCTTCAAAGAACCTCTCCCACCTCCCTTACTTCTGTGTGGGGTAAGGAGGCTCCTGCTTCAGTAACTCAGGAAAACTCCCTTAACTTTTTCCCAGCAGGATTACATTGGGGTGTTTCAGGCAAACATTGCCACTTTAAAAAAGTATGCCTTGAAAACAAACTGAAGGCCTTTGATGAACCAGAGTTGCTACGCACCAACGGCTTGATTTTCATCAGTGGTGAGCATCATGCACCCAGCTGACATCAACTGGAGCTGTGTGTGTACAGCAGCTATGAAACCCAAGCCAGGAGATTTCAGACATTCAGAAGGAGACCCACTAGAGTCTATGTGCCAAGCAGGCAACATCATGGTTGGCAGCACGGGAGACTGGATTCTGGAGAACCCTGGTACAGGGAGGGAGAACACTTTTCTTCTCTGGACAGATGGTGCTCCCTCAGGTATGCCTCTGAGATCACTAACCTGTCTGCCTAGTACCTCTCTTACTGTCCTTTTTCACTACGGTGCCAATCTGAGAAGGAGCCACTCGCCTGCCATGCTAGAAAGGGGATGTTTTGGATAGTAGTTGTCTTGCATGGGAGGATAGAAGGAATGATGATAGCAGTGCTGCTGGTGTGATCTTCAAGTCCTGGCTGGACTGGCACTGGCGAGGGCAATGCAGAGCTCTTTCACCCACACCCAATACAAGATGGGAAAGCCTGAAGCTCCCCAAGGGGCTGTGCTGGCTGAGTCAATTACCACCACTTAGATTTTAAAACCAAGACAAAAAACAATAAAAGAATCTGAAATTAGATTTCCCTCCAGTTCTAATGATCTTATTTATTCTGACAGCAGTTCACATTAAATCCACAAATAGCAGCACTGATAAATAGTAGCAACCAGTACTACTAGCAAAACAAACGACAAAGTGGGAATACTGTGGGCCTGGCCCTGCATGTCCCTGCAACGCCCTCTGCTCTTCAGTTGGAGGGTGCTCATTTCTCAGTATGTTTGATGCCATCATTCTAACAAGTCTCTTACCAGAGTAATCTGGCCATGGAATCACGCTTGCCACATGGGATATAAGGCCGGGGGTTTCAAAGGACCCCAGTGGAGCTGGACGCCCATCTCCCATTGGAATTGAATGGAAAGTGTGTGCCTAACCCTTTAGCAGTCCTTTGAAAATCCACTGCAGGATAAGCAAAGGTCTCTATGGTCTAGCAGACTCAAATGTCAGAACTACCAAAATATGTGATCAGATAATAAAATCAAATCATAATGGTAATAATAATGCTGATAGGCCAATGGCAGAGTCTTATCTACTGAAAGTCAATTTCTGCTACTTATATTTGAATTCTTAGGTGCCCTATGCTTTCACCCCAGCTCTTCCCTTCCCCATCGGAGGGTCTAGCGTACTGTTGATCAGCACATGCTAAGGATAGGGAAGGGGGTCTCTGGAGATGCTCCCTCCACTGCTGGAAGGGGAAGAACAAGCAAGCTCAACTTCATAAACATTCAGTGTAATTATGCTGTGGTTTCTCTTCCTCCTTAGGCTCAATAAAAAAACATTCAACATTCTCAGTCCTTATGCAAGCAAACGCCCCACTACAGTCAATGGGCCCAGTTCTGAGTGGTGCAGAGCATCTGTATTTTCCATTGACTTTAATGGGGGAGTAACAGTCCTCCAGATCTGGCCCATTGGGACTAAGCTTTGTTCGTTTTACCTACATTTACAATCAAGCATCCATCTGGCCTTACTAATAAATGATGACACAGAAGCATCCTCCCACCCGACTAACGGTATACCTTGTGCTCCTTTCTCTGCACATCCCTGTCTCCGAGCTTCCTGATCTATTTCAGACAAAACACCTTGGAACACAGCATGGCAGAGTGCTGTGGGAGTGGATGGAAGCAAGGCATGGGAGAGAGGGTACAGTGTGCTCTGAAGGGATGGCTTCCTGAATTTACTAGTGGCAACAACATCAGAAGCCTGTGGAAGTACAGATTCAAGGCAGGGCACAACAGTTATTGAGGCAGGAGCATCAGGTGGTTAATGCACGAGCATGGTATCTAGAAGATCAGAGTTCTAAGCCCAGCTCTGCTACAGATCTCCTGTGTCAGCTTGGGCAAGTTATTTATGTCTGTGTGCCTCGATTTCCCCAGCTGAAAACATGGAGAAGAATACAATGCCAACCAAACTCACAAGGGTGTAGCAAGACTTAACTTATTAATGTCTGTAAGTCACCTTGAGATCCTCCAATGGAAGGTGCTATTTAAATCCACTGCTGTTATTATTTTAATGTGCTGAGCAGACGGAGACCAGCAATCAAAGCCACAGCTGAGTAAGCTGGTCAGAGCCTATCCCATCTCCACAAGGGGTAGCAGATGTATCAACTGCTGAGAAACAACAACTTCCTTTTTTCTTGCGTTTCCCCCCGCGTTAACTGGGGTTTAGTCTGGGCTTCCTATTACGTTTGCGGCCAGCCCTTCTGGAGACAACTACATCCTTGATGTTGGTTGAGTATGAAATGTATAAAACCACTGGTGATTTTGTTTATTTTGATTCCAATCTTTCAATCATTCAAAATTCTGGGAAGATGAAGATATGTTACTGGGACGAAGTTTTCAATCAAAAACAAACACCAGTCTGTGTGACAATTGGTTGTAAAACCAGCCAATTGAAAGGAAAAGATTCCTTCCTGCCTTTATATCCCACCTTGGAGTTGGCATTCACTGCCTCTCTTGTCATGTATTTAACAGGAGCTCCCAGGGAAGATAATGATGCATACAACTCCTGCGATATTTGCAGGGAAAGTAAACCCACATGCATGCACACAGTCAGCCCTCAGCACAAACTTGATACTGCTCTGGAATGTAGAAAATTGCAAACGATACTTTAATGCCACAATCATTCAACCTTAACTTCAGCCATGGGAACTACTAGGATATACAGAGAGAGAGCGTATCCAACAAGTCATGCTATTAGAAACCATGTTATATATATGAAAACTTCAGGTCAGATATAGTCATTCCTCACTTGTCTCCACCAAATGAGGCAAGGAATGCCATTAGAATTGATAAGCTAATAGACCCAAGGTCAGCAGAAAGCTTACAGCCCCTCCACAGGGACTGATATACTATGGAGATAGCAGAGAGACATTGGAACATGTAGTCTCATGAGGGTGAGTATATAGGAGAGGGAGGGAGAAGGGAATCTAATCTCTCTGCTTAAAGGCATTCCACTGCTCATTTCAGTGCACTATTACCCCTCCTCTTGGGCAAGGCACAAGTTAATGAGTTCGCAGATTGGAGAGAAACCATTTTAGTTCAAGCCAAGAGACTGTCATCCTGAAGTATCACTGAGGAACACAAAGCCCGTGAAGAGTAGCTCCATGCCAATTACGTAGTCTATGAGCCCATGCAAAACAGTTTCAGAGGTTCCCTAGCAGGAAGGAGCTTTTTGCTGGACACCAATCTGCTAATCCTTATCCCAACACCATCCACATTCAGCTGCTTTGACTTATATTACGGGACCAGGACCCTGATAGCTCAAGATCTTTTAAAACACCTTTGCACCTTCCTCCAGAGTTGCACTGTGCACCAATCAGCTGCAGACAGGACTACAGTCAGTGGCTATCTGATGCGTAGCAATTCCATCCATCGATTAATACAGGAGACACAAGGGGACAAAATAGACCCAACAAAATAAACCTGTTAGCACACTAAAAATGCCACAGAGTTGTGACAAACCAACAAATGCAATATCCCACCCATAAGGAGACTGGCTCTTGCAGCTATTGAAGGCATTGCTTAAGGAGCTAGGCTTTAAACCCAAGCTCTCAGAAGGAATTCTGGAGTCAAGTTTAATACAACTTTGTGCAGCTTTCTCTTCTGCTGAGCCAAAGGGTTAAGATCTGAAAGAGTCAGCAGTGGCAGAATGAGGGCTGGTCAAGTTTCAGAAGCTTCCTGCTCTGGTTTCAAGTCTTATCTTCCTTCCTTCCTTCCTTGCTGTCTCCCTGTGTAGTCAGTATTTCCGGAGGCCAAAGAGTAAAGCAATTTGCCTCATCATCATTTTCAGGGAGGTAGTCTCAGTCATCATTCTCCAAAAGAAAAGGGGCTGTGCTAGACGGGTGCCAGCTAAAGGCAGATACTGTCATTCTGCTTCTTGGAAAGTTGCCGTACTCCTGACTCTGCCCACTCACCCTCCCTGCAAATGGTCTGAAATTCCCCCGGTCTGAAAAGCCAAAGCTCCAAGCAGGGCCGGCTCCTGCGTTTTTGCCGCCCCAAGCGGTGAAACAAAAACAAAACAAAACAAAACAAAAAAATGAGATTGGCAGCACTTCGGCGGCAAGTACTTCCCTCTGAGAGGGACTGAGGGACCCGCTGCCGAAGAGCCGGACGTGCCACCCCTTTCTGTTGGCAACCCCAAGCACCTGCTTGCTGCGCTGGTGCCTGGAGCCGGCCCTGGCTCCAAGAGATCTGGATCTTGAATATTTCCTTATAGCCCCTCCCCAAACTCCAGCCCAAGCCCAACTGAGAACAGACAGACCACAGAGGAAAGGGCAGGAGGAAAAGAGACACTAACATGTAGGAACTGCTAGGACCCCCCTTTATATTTGTTCAATTATCATGCTACCACCCTCCCCCAAGGCTTATAACACCATCTGAGTTCTTGTCCACCAAATGACCCCTCTTCCTTTCAAGCCCACTTGTTCCAGGAATCCTTCTCATTTCCTTATCCTTGTGCATCATCTCTCCAAATCCCCTCTTCCCTAAAGTATTGGGGTTTGGCTATCTCAGGGTATGCCAGCACTATGCAGACAATACCAGCACAGCTATGGCACTGGCATAATCCATAGCGTAGCTGCAGCCCACAGCGACAGAAGGGATTTTCCATCAGTGTAGGAACACCACTGCCCTGAACGATGGTAGCTACATAGGTGGAAGCATTCTTCTGTCGACATAGCCACACCTACCCTGGGAGCTAGGTCAGCACAGCGACCTTGGACAGGGGTGTGAATATTCCACATCCTGACCAACGAAGCTATATTGTCCTAACTTTTAAGCATAGCTCAAGCATCAGACTAAACTCTTCGGGGCAGGGAATGTGCCTTTTACTCTATGTTTGTTAAGTGCCATGTAATTTTATAGTTATAAATAGCAAATCTCTGCTCTGTTGTCTAACACCTGGAGGGAGCAATGAAACAGGACAGAAGCCCGTAGCTCACTTTAATGTGTGGATAAGACATTAGGGCAATGGTCAAAGGGAGAGTCTATTCAACTCTATGGGGAAGAACATTGTCAGCATGTGACCTCCAAAAGAAGAAAGAGGAGAACTTAAGTACTCCCAATGCAGACAGAGGTAAGAAACCGTTTTCAGGCTCTCTGCACAGGTATTAAGGAGGAGCATGTTTGGAAGAGTCATCTGAGGGAAGGGATCAAAAGGAGAGCCCATCAACTGGAAGGCATGGGATGCATTGTCCTAGGGATGAGGGTTCCAGGAACACCACTCCCAAGAGAAGGAGATGGGTGGTGGTGGTCGGGGACTCCCTCCTAAGGGGGACAGAGTCATCCATCTGCCAACCAAACCGAGAGACTCAAGAAGTGTGCTGCTTGCCTGAAGCTAGAATTCAGGATGTGACAAATGTCTGCCGAGACTGATCAAGCCCTCGGACCGCTACCCCTTCTTACTTCTTCATGGGGGCACCAATGATACTACTAAGAATGACCTTGAGCGGGTCACTGCAGACTGTGTGGCTCTGGGAAGAAGGATAAAGGAGTTTGAGGCGCAAGTCATGTTCTTGTCCATCCTTCCTGTTGAAGGAAAAGGCCCAGGTAGGGACCATCGAATTGTGGAAGTAAATGCGTGGTTGCACAGATGGTGTTGGAGAGAGGGCTTTTGATTTTTCAACCATGGGATGTTGTTCCAGGAAGAAGGATTGCTAGGAAGAGTTGGGATCCACCTAACAAAGAGACAGAAGAGCATCTTCGCAGGCAGGCTTGTTAACCTAGTGAGGAGGGCTTTAAATTAGTTTTGCAGGGGGATGGAGACCTAAGCCCTGAGGTAAGTGGGGAAGTGGGATACCGGGGGGAAACACAAGGAGGAGGGTGCAACAGGGGAGGCCTCCTGATTCATACTGAGAAAGAAGGGCAATCAGCTAGTTATCTTAGATGCCTGTACACGAATGCAAGAAGCTGGGGAAACAAACGGGAAGAATTGGAAGTCCTGGCACAGTCAAGGAACTATGATGTGATTGGAATAACAGAGACTTGGTGGGTGTAACTCACATGACGGGAGCACTGTCATGGATGGGTATAAACTGTTCAGGAAGGACAGGCAGGGGAGAAAAGTTGGAGGAGCTGCACTGTATGTAAGAGAGCGATATGATTGCTCAGAGCTCCAGTATGAAGTTGGAGAAAAGCCTGTTGAGAGTTTTTGGGTTAAGTTTAGAGAGCAACAAGGGTGATATCGTGGTGGGCGTCTGGTATAGACCACCAGACCAGGAGGATGAGATAGATGAAGCTTTCTTCGGACAACTAACAGAAATTTACAGATCACAGGCCCCGGTTCTCCTGGGGGACTGTTAAGGCTGGATCCCCACTTTGAACTTTAGGGTACAAATGTAGGGGCCTGCATGAAAAATTTTAAGCTTAACTACCAGCTTAGCTCTGGTTCCGCTGCCACCATTGAATACAGATCCAAACCCCTTGGATTTTAAAACAAGGAGAAATTAACCATTCCCCCTCCTTCCTCCCACCAACTCCTGGTGAATACAGTTCCAACCACCCTGGATCTAAAACAAGGAGAAATTAACCTTTCCCCCTCCTTCCTTTCACCAACGCCTGGTGAATCAAGATTCAAACACCTTGGATCTTAAAACAAGGAAAAATCAATCAGGTTTTAAAAAGAAAGCTTTTAATTAAAGAAAAAAAGGTAAAAATCATTTTTGTAAAATCAGTATGGAAATTAACCTTACAGGGTAATCAAACTTAAAGAGCTTAGAGGACTCCCCTCTAGTCTCAGGTTCAAAGTACAGCAAACAAAGATAAACACTCTAGTAAAAGGTACATTTACAAGTTGAGAAAACAAAGGAAAACGAACACGCCTTGCCTGGCTATTTACTTACAAGTTTGAAATAGGAGAGACTTGTTTAGAAAGATGTGGAGAACCTGGATTGATGTCTGGTCCCTCTCAGTCCCGAGAACAAACACACTCCCAAACAAAAAACACAAACAAAAGCCTTCCCCCCCCCCCCCCCAAGATTTGAAAGTATCTCGTCCCCTTATTGGTCCTTTAGGTCAGATGCCAGCCAAGTTACCTGAGCTTCTTAACCCTTTACAGGGAAAAGGATTTTGGAGTCTCTGGCCAGGAGGGATTTTATAGTACTGTACACAGGACAGCTGTTACCCTTCCTTTTATAGTTATGACACGCCCCCCAAATCACAGATAGTGTTGGACGTTTGGTTCCACACTGGCTGTGATTTCTTCCTGGAGTTTTAGGAGAAAACAGAGTTAATAAGACACATGTACCTTTAGACATACTACTGATTATATAAAAATTAACAATATGTTTCATTTTAAGAACAATTGTTAACCAGTTAACTTTGGGAAACTTTTCCGGGAGAGTGCATTAGCCACTTTGTTAGAAGCTCCCGAAATGTGTTGTATTTTAAAATCAAAATTTTGGAGAGCTAAACTTCACCGAAGAAGTTTTTTGTTGTTTCTCTTGGCGGTATGAAGCCACTGTAGCGCAGCATGGTCTGTTTGTAGTTGGAAACGCCGTTTCCAAACATATGGGCGTAGCTTTTTCAGCGCGTACACAATGGCATAGCATTCCTTTTTGCTGATTGACCAATGGCTTTCCCTTTCAGACAGTTTTTTACTGAGAAACACGACAGGATGGAATTTTTTATTCGGTTCTTCCTGCATTAAAACTGCTCCCACGCCTCGCTTGGACGCATCTGTGGTTACTAGGAACGGTTTGTTAAAGTCTAGGGCCCTTAGCACAGGGTCAGACATGAGTGTTGCCTTAAGCTGGTTAAAGGCCTTTTGACACTTATCAGTTCACTGAACTGCATTTGGCTGTTTCTTTTTGGTTAGGTCTGTTAGCGGGGTGGCGATTTGGCTGTAGTGGGGTACAAATCGCCTATAATATTCAGCCAAGCCTAAGAAGGATTGGACC
Source organism: Malaclemys terrapin pileata (assembly GCF_027887155.1). Classification (NCBI taxonomy): domain Eukaryota; kingdom Metazoa; phylum Chordata; order Testudines; family Emydidae; genus Malaclemys; species Malaclemys terrapin. Next base: position 50,403,266 of record NC_071514.1, read on the forward strand.
TGTTTCTTAGACTTTGGAACCGGCCACTTTTGGATAGCATTTACTTTGGACTGTAGGGGATTTATAGTTCCTTGACCCACCTGGTGCCCCAGGTAAGTTACTCTGTTTTGGCCTATTTGACACTTTTTAGCCTTAACAGTTAGTTCTGCCTGCTGGATGCGCTCGAAAACTTTTTTCAGGTGCTCCATGTGCTTTGCCCATGAATCAGAAAAAATGGCCACATTATCGAGGTAGGCAACTGCAGATTTTCCCAATCCCGCTAGGAGACCATCTACAAGTTTTTGGAAGGTGGCGGGTGCATTTTGCAACCCGAAAGGGAGTACATTAAATTCATACACCCCTGTCTGGGTGACGAAGGCTGACCTTTTCTTAGCGGGTTTATCTAGTGGTACTTGCCAGTACCCCTTGGTTAAGTCCAAAGTAGAGATGAATTGGGCATGTCCCAATTTCTCCAATAGCTCATTTGTGCGTGGCATTGGATAGTTGTTAGGATGAGTTACAGCATTTAGCTTACGGTAGTCCACGCAAAAGCGTATTTTCCCATCTGGTTTGGGAACTAGAACCACTGGAGATGCCCATGCACTCTTAGAGGGGCGGATTATACCCATCTGTAGTATGTTCTGGATCTTCCTTTGTATAGCAGTTTTGGCATGAGGTGACTCCCGGTAGGGTGGGGTTCTAATAGGGTGAGCATTACCTGTGTCAATGGAGTGGTATGCCCGTTTGGTTCATTCTGGAGTGGCTGAGAAAATTGGTGCAAAGCTTGTGCACAGCTCCTTGATTTGCTGTCGCTGCAGACGTTCAAGGGTTGTGGAGAGGTTCACCTTTTTTACGCCACCATTCTTTTTTTTTTTGTAGTAGACACCTTCAGGCCACTTCGCGTTATTTGTTTTCTGGGCTGTAAACTGGCAAACGTTTAATTCTCTGGAATAAAAGGGCTTAAGAGAATTAACATGGTATACCTTAGGCTTTATGTTGGAGGTGGGGGAGGCTATGAGATACTTAACAGCTTTTAGGCGCTCCTGGACCGTGAATGGTTCTTTTCACGATGCTTTCATTTTATGGGCCTGGAGCGCCTTTAAGACCATGACTTGGTTTCCTATTTTGAAGGACCGTTTTTTGGAATGTTTATTATACCAGGCCTTTTGCTCTTTCTGAGCATTCTTTAGGTTTTTTTTAGCAAGGGCTAAAGAGTGTTGGAGGGTGCTTTGTAGGTTGCTTACAAAGTCTAGAATGTTAGTTCCTGGAGAAGGCGTAAACCCCTCCCATTACTGCTTCACCAACTGTAATGGCCCCTTAACCTTGCGGCCATACACAAGTTCAAATGGTGAAAACCCTAAACTGGGATGTGGTACAGCCCTGTAGGCAAAAAGCAACTGCTGCAACACTAGGTCCCAATCATTGGAGTGTTCATTTACAAATTTACGTATTATGGCCCCCAAAGTTCCATTAAACCTCTCCACCAGGTTATTGGTTTTATGGTGGTAAGGGGTGGCAACCAAGTGATTCACCCCATGAGCTTCCCACAGGTTTTCCATGGTTTCTGCCAAGAAGTTAGTTCCCGAATCTGTAAGGATGTCGGAGGGCCAACCTACCCTGGCAAAAATGTCTGTTAATGCCTGGCACACACTTTTAGCCCTGGTGTTGCTTAAGGGTACTGCTTCCGGCCATGGGGTAGCAAAATCCATGAAAGTTAGTACGTACTGCTTTCCTCTGGGTGTTTTTTTTTGGGAAAGGACCCAGAATATTCACAGCTACGCGCTGAAATGGGACCTCAATTATGGGTAGTGGCTGGAGAGGGGCTTTAACCTGGTCTTGGGGCTTTTTCACTTGTTGGCACACCTCACAAGACCGGACATATTTAGCAACGTTCTTGCCCATTCCCTCCCAGTGGAAGGACTTCCCCAACCGGTCTTTGGTTTTGTTTACCCCAGAATGGCCACTGGGATGATCATGGGCTAAGCCCAAGAGCTTTACCCGATACTTAGTGGGAACTACCAACTGTTTTTGAGGATGCCAGTCTTCCTGGTGCCCACCAGAAAGAGTCTCCTTGTATAAAAGTTCTTGTTCTACAACAAACCGGGATCGGTTAGAAGAGCTGAGAGGCGGTGGGGTGCTCCGCGCCGCCGCCCAAGCTTTCTGAAGGCTGTCATCTGCTTCCTGCTCGGCCTGGAACTGTTTCCTTGATGCTGGAGACATCAGTTCCTCCTTGGACTGTGGACTGGGGCTTGGTTCCTCTGGAAGCGATGCAGGTGCTGGGGCTGTTTCCATTGACTGTGAACCACTGTTCGCTGGTGCACTAGGTGGTATCTCAGGCTCTGGCTGAGCCTCTTGGGTAGGGTTATTTACTGCTTCTGCCAGGTCAGGCTTGCTGGTGCCCTCTGGCATTGGAGTTGTAGACGGGTTTGCAAGCGCTGGACTCAGTGCTGGCAATGGTTCTGGTGCTGGTTGCGTTGTCAGTTCCGGTTCTGGGACTAGCTTTGGCTGGGTTTCTGGGATTGGATTCACTACGGTTGTTGCAGTCGTTGGCAGGGGATTCTGTTCCACCACCTTTGTCTGGGTCTTTGGTAACCCAGACGGGGCCTTGGGTTGTCTCCGGTGGTAAGGTTTTGTTTCGGCTTGCCCCTTCTGATATTTGCTCCAACTGCTACTAGTTTTTTTTTTTTCTGCCACCTTCACCCATTGGGCTCCAATCTCCCCCGCCTCAGTTACAGTTTTGGGCTTCCTATCTAGGATGTACCTTTCTATTTCCTCAGGAACACCCTCTAAAAACTGCTCCATTTTTACTAGGGGAAGCAGGTCTTCCAGGGATTTAACATTTGCTCCTGATACCCAGGCATCACAATTTTTGTCAATGTGGTAGGCATGACGGGTAAATGACACATCCAGTTTCCACTTTAGGGCTCTGAACCGCCGACGGGCATGCTTGGGTGTTAGCCCCATTCTGAGTCTGGCCTTGTTTTTAAAAAGTTTATAACTGTTCATGTGTTCCTTAGGCATTTCAGCTGCCACCTCTGCTAAGGGTCCACTGAGCTGCGGCCTCAGCTCTACCATGTACTGGTCTGCAGCGATGCTGTATCCAAGGCAGGCCCTTTTAAAATTTTCTAAGAAGGCCTCAGTATCATCGCCTGCCTTGTAGGTGGGGAATTTTTTGGGATGGGAAGTGGTACCTGGAGGGGGGTTGTTAGGATTGCCTGGTGCATCCTGCTTAGACTTTGCTACTTCCAGTTTATGCTTCCTTTCTTTTTTTTCTCTCCTCCATCTCTTTTTTTTTTATCTCCAACTCTTTTTTTTTTATCTTTATCTTTTTTTTCTTTCAGCTCCATAGCTCTCTTGTGGGCCTCCTCTTTGGCTTTTTCTTTTTTTGTAGTCATTTTCCTGTTTTCTTGTGCTGGGTCACCCCCTCTGCAGTTGACTGAAACTGGGAAGCTCTCAGCTCTGGCTGCTGCTGAGTTAACAGAGACTTTCTAACTAGCTACTCCCGAGGATGTAAAAAGAAATAAAAAACAATTCAGCTTGTAAATTATCTTTACCTTTGTTTGCCCATTTGAACACTTCTCTTAACAAAGGACCTGTTAAAAAAACTTAACACCTCTGCCTTCAGGCAAGGAGAGATAAGATATGCATCTATCTACCTCCAGCTCGGCTTTCCAAGCAGCTAGAAGGAAAAAAAAATCTCACTGGCTTTTGGGTTTAAAATGATCCCACAGCTGCCACCATGTCAAGGCTGGATCCCCACTTTGAACTTTAGGGTACAAATGTAGGGGCCTGCATGAAAACTTCTAAGCTTAACTACCAGCTTAGCTCTGGTTCCGCTGCCACCATTGAATACAGATCCAAACCCCTTGGATTTTAAAACAAGGAGAAATTAACCATTCCCCCTCCTTCCTCCCACCAACTCCTGGTGAATACAGTTCCAACCCCCCTGGATCTATAACAAGGAGAAATTAACCTTTCCCCCTCCTTCCTTTCACCAACCCCTGGTGAATCAAGATCCAAACCCCTTGGATCTTAAAACAAGGAAAAATCAATCAGGTTCTAAAAAGAAAGCTTTTAATTAAAGAAAAAAAGGTAAAAATCATCTCTGTAAAATCAGTATGGAAATTAACCTTACAGGGTAATCAAACTTAAAGAGCTTAGAGGACTCCCCTCTAGTCTCAGGTTCAAAGTACAGCAAAGATAAACACTCTAGTAAAAGGTACATTTACAAGTTGAGAAAACAAAGGAAAACTAACACGCCTTGCCTGGCTATTTACTTACAAGTTTGAAATAGGAGAGACTTGTTTAGAAAGATGTGGAGAACCTGGATTGATGTCTGGTCCCTCTCAGTCCCGAGAACGAACACACTCCCAAACAAAGAACACAAACAAAAGCCTTCCCCCCCCCCCAAGATTTGAAAGTATCTCGTCCCCTTATTGGTCCTTTAAGTCAGATGCCAGCCAGGTTACCTGAGCTTCTTAACCCTTTACAGGGAAAAGGATTTTGGAGTCTCTGGCCAGGAGGGATTTTATAGTACTGTACACAGGACAGCTGTTACCCTTCCCTTTATAGTTATGACAGGGACTTCAATCACCCTGACATCTGCTGGGAGAGCAATGCAGCAGTGCACAGACAATTCAGGAAGTTTATGGAGAGTGTTGGAGACAATTTCCTGGTGCAAGTGCTGGACGAACCAACTAGGGGCTGTGCTCCTCTTGAGCTGCTGCTCACAAACAGGGAAGAATTCGTAGGGGAAGTAGAAGTGGGTGGAAACCTGGGCAGAAGTGACCATGAGATGGTCGAGTTCAGGATCCTGACAAAAGGAAGAAAGGAATGCAGCAAAATATGGACCCTGGACTTCAGAAAAGCGGACTCTGACTCCCTCAGGGAACTAATGGGCAGGATCCCTGAGAAGGCTAATATGAGGGGAAAGGGAGTCCAGCAGAGCTGGCTGTATTTTAAAGAAGCCTTATTGAGGGCACAGGAACAAAACATCCCGATGTGTAGAAAGAATAGCAAATATGACAGGTGACCAGCTTGGCTTAACAGTGAAATCTTCGGTGAGCTTCAACACAAAAAGGCAGCTTACAAGAAGTGGAAACTTGGACAGATGACTAGGGAGGAGTATAAAAATATTGCTCGAGCATACAGGGGTATAATAAAGAAGGCCAAAGCACAATTGGAGATGTAGCTAGCAAGGAACGTGAAGGATAACAAGAAGGGTTTCTATAGGTATGTTAGCAACAAGAAGAAAGACAGGGAAAGTGTGGGACCCTTACAGAATGGGGGAGGCACCCTAGTGACAGATGATGTGGAGAAAGCTGAAGTACTCAATTCTTTTTTTGCCTCAGTCTTCACAGATAATGTCAACTCCCAGACTGCTGCACTGGGCAACACAGTATGGGGAGGAGGTGAGCAGCCCTCAGTGGTGAAAGAACAGTTAAGGACTATATAGAAAATCTGGACATGCACAAGTCCATGGGACCAGATGCAATGCATGCGAGGGTACTGAGGGAGTTAGCTAATCTTCTATGATTCTATAACTGTAGTTAATAGAATCATAGAATATCAGGGTTGGAAGGGACCTCAGGAGTTCATCTAGCCCAACCCACTGCTCAAAGCATAACCAATTCCCAACTAAATCATCCCAGCCAGGGCTTTGTCAAGCCTGACCTTAAAAACCTCTAAGGAAGGAGATTCCACCACCTCCCTAGGTAACCCATTCCAGTGCTTCACCACCCTCCTAGTGAAAAAGTTTTTCCTAATATCCAACCTAAACCTCCCCAACTGCAACTTGAGACCATTACTCCTTGTTCTGTCATCAGATACCACTGAGAACAAACTAGATCCATCCTCTTTGGAACGCCCTTTCAGGTAGTTGAAAGCAGCTATCAAATCCCCCCTCATTCTTCTCTTCTGCAGACTAAACAATCCCAGTTCCCTCAGCCTCTCCTCATAAGTCATGTGCTCCAGCCCCCTAATCATTTTTGTTGCCCTCCGCTGGACTCTTTCCAATTTTTCCACATCCTTCTTCTAGTGTGGGGCCCAAAACTGGACACAGTACTCCAGATGAGGCCTCACCAATGTCGAATAAAGGGGAATGATCACGTCCCTCAATCTGCTGGCAATGCCCCTACTTATACAGCCCAGAATGCCGTTAGCCTTCTTGGCAACAAGGGCACACTGTTGACTCATATCCAGCTTCTCGTCCACTGTAACCCCTAGGTCCTTTTCTGCAGAACTGCTTCCTAGCCATTCAGTCCCTAGTCTGTAACAGTGCATGGGATTCTTCCGTCCTAAGTGCAAGACTCTGCACTTGTCCTTGTTGAACCTCATCAGGTTTCTTTTGGCCCAATCCTTTAATTTGTCTAGGTCCCTCTGTATCCTGTCCCTATCCTCCAGCGTATCTACCACTCCTCCCAGTTTAGTGTCATCTGCAAACTTGCTGAGAGTGCAGTCTACGCCATCCTCCAGATCATTAATGAAGATATTGAACAAAACCGGCCCCAGGACCGACCCCTGGGGCACTCCACTTGAAACCGACTGCCAAGTAGACATGGAGCCATTGATCACTACCCGTTGAGCCCGACAATCTAGCTAGCTTTCTATCCACCTTATAGTCCACTCATCCAGCCCATACTTCTTTAACTTGCTGGCAAGAATACTGTGGGAGACTGTATCAAAAGCTTTGCTAAAATCAAGGAATAACGCATCCACTGCTTTCCCTCATCCACAGACCCAGTTATTTCCTCACAGAAGACAATTAGGTTAGTCAGGCATGACTTGCCCTTGGTGAATCCATGCTGACTGTTCCTGATCACTGTCCTCTCCTCTAAGTGCTTCAGAATTGATTCCTTGAGGACCTGCTCCATGATTTTTCCAGGAACTGAGGTGAGGCTGAGTGGCCTGTAGTTTCCACATCCTCTGTTACTAGGTTGTCTCCCTCATTCAGTAAGGGGCCCACACTTTCCTTGACTTTCTTTCTTCTTGTTGCTAACATACCTGAAGAAACCCTTCTTGTTGCTCTTAACATCTCTTGATAGCTGCAACTCCAAGTGTGATTTGGCCTTCCTGATTTCACTCATGCATGCCTGAGCAATATTTTTATACTCTTCCGTGATATTTGTCCAATCTTCCACTTCTTGTAAGGTTCTTTTTTGCTTTTAAGATCAGCAAGGATTTCACTGTTAAGCCAAGCTGGTCGCCTGCCATATTCACTGTTCTTTCTACACATTGGGATGGTTTTTTCCTGCAACCTCAATAAGGATTCTTTAAAATACAGCCAGCTCTCCTGGACTCCTTTCCCCCTCATGTTATTCTCCCAGGGGATCCTGCCCATCAGTTCCCTGAGGGAGTCAAAGTCTGCTTTTCTGAAGTCCAGGGTCCTTGTGTCAGGATCCTGAACTCGACCATCTCATGGTCACTGCCTCCCAGGTTCCCATCCACTTTTGCTTTCCCTACTAATTCTTCCCGGTTTGTGAGCAGAAGGTCTAGCAAAACTTCTTGGGTAAAAGTACAGCCTTCTCTCTGTTTGTATCTACCTTTGCACAGCACATTTTTGCACAACCGCAACCCTCCCCAGAAATAACTTAAGTCTATTACTTTGTACTGTGAAACCCATAATCTGCAATGTGAGATAGCATCAGAACTGTAGGGTTGTCTCTTCTTCCCTGGATGGATGCACGTAGCTCTCATTAACCTTAACAGGAGTTAGATGTATGCATCAAATAGAGGGTATATTCCTGAGCATTTACTGCATAATTGTATCACAGGCTCATAGACATGCAGGGCTGGACAGGATCTTGAGCATTCTTCAAGTCCAGCCCCCCGCGCTGAGGCAGAACCAAGTAAACCTAGACCAGCCCTGAGAGGTGTTCTTAAAAACTTTCCATGACAGGGATTCCACAACCTCCCTTGGAAGCCTGGTCCAGAGCTTAACTACCCTTATGGCTAGAAAGTTTTTCCTTATAGCTAACCTAAATCTCACTGGCTGCAGAGTAGGCCCATTACTTCGTGTCCTACTCTTGAACATGGAGAACAATCAATCGCTGTACTCTTTATAACGGCCTGTAACAGATTTGAAGACTGTTATAAGGTCCCACTCTGTCTTGTTTTCCCAAGCTAATAATGCCCAGTCTTTCCTCATAGGTCGGGTGTTCTAAACCTTTTATCAGTTTTGTTGCTCTCCTCTAGACTCTCTCTGCATTTTGTCCACATCCTTCCTAAAGCGTGGTGCGCAGAACTGGGCACAGTACTCCAGCTGAGACCCCACCAGAGCTGAGTAGAGCAGGACAATTACCTCCCAGGTCTTAAATACAACAATCCTGTTAATACACCCTAGAACACGGGAAGACAACCTTTCAGAAGTGGTGTGCCAAGTCTTCATTTATTCACTCTAATTTAAGGTTTCGCGTGCCAGTAATACATTTTAACGTTTTTTAGAAGGTGTCTCTCTCTATAAGTCTATATTATATAACTAAATTATTGTTGTATGTAAAGTAAACAAGGTTTTCAAAATGTTTAAGAAGCTTCATTTAAAATTAAATTAAAATGCTGATCTTACGCCGCCAGCCTGCTCAGCTCGCTGCCAGCCTGGGGTTCTGTTCACCTAGGCCGGCAGCGGGCTGAGCGGGGCCTGCGTCCGGGATATCCTACCTCTTCTCTGCCTCCTCTACAGAGCAGCGAGCACGCTTCCACTCCTCTCCCTCCCCCTCACAAGGGCCATCAGCTGATCGGCGCAGGGAAGGAGAGGAGGAGGGGCAGGAAAGCAGCACGCTGGGAGAAGAAGCAGAGGAGGGGGGAAGCTTGGCTGCCGCAGGACCAAGCTTCTGCCTCCTGCCCCCGCAGGGGAGAGTGGTGGGCGGTGGGGCTGAGTGGGGCTGGGGGCCGGAACTGCGGCAGGCAGCAGCGTGCCACTCAAAATCAGCTTGCGTGCCATGTTTGGCACGCGTGCCGTAGGTTGCCAACCCCTGCCCTAGAATGAAATTTGTCATTTTTGCAACTACAGCATATATGTGTTGGCTGATGTGGCTATCGGGTAACGTGGTCAGTCTCTGAACTTTAGCATTAGAAAAGGTTCAGAGAAGGGCAACTAAAATGATTAGGGGTTTGGAACGGGTCCCATATGAGGAGAGATTAAGGAGGCTAGGACTTTTCAGCTTGGAAAAGAGGAAACTAAGGGGGGATATGATAGAGGTATATAAAATAATGAGTGATGTGGAGAAAGTGAATAAGAAAAAGTTATTTACTTGTTCCCATAATATAAGAACTAGAGGCCACCAAAGAAATTAATGGGCAGCAGGTTTAAAACAAATAAAAGGAAGTTCTTCACACAGCGCACAGTCATTTTGGAATTCCTTGCCTGAGGAGTTTGTGAAGGCTAGGACTATAACAGGGTTTAAAAGAGAACTGAATAAATTCATGGAGGTTAAGTCCATTAATGGTTATAAGCCAGGATGGGTAAGGAATGGTGTCCCTAGTCTCTGTTTGTCAGAGGGTGGTGAGGGATGGCAGGAGAGAGATCACTTGATCATTACCTGTTAGGTTCACTCCCTCTGGGGCACCTGGCATTGGCCACTGTCGGTAGACAGGGTACTGGGCTTGATGGACCTTTGGTCTGACCCAGTATGGCCATTCTTATATTCTTATGTTCTTATGTTAACTTGTTCTAAAGCAGGGATCCGTGGGAAGCAAGTTGTACAATTTTAACTAAGATTTAACTAAGGCCAAATCACACTTGGAGTTGCAGCTATCAAGAGATGTTAAGAGTGACAAGAAGGGTTTCTTCAGGTATGTTAGCAACAAGAAGAAAGTCAAGGAAAGGGTTGGCCCCTTACTGAATGAGGGAGGCAACCTAGTGATAGAGGATGTGGAAAAAGCTCATGTACTCAATGCTTTTTTTGCCTTTGTCTTCAAGAACAAGGTCAGCTCCCAGACTACTGCACTGGGCAACACAGCATGGGGAACAAGTGACCAGCCCTCTGTGGAGAAAGAAGTGGTTCAGGACTATTTAGAAAAGCTGGACGAGCACTGCATCCAAGGGTGCTAAAGGAGTTGGCGGATGTGATTGCAGAGCCATTGACCATTATTTTTGAAAACTCATGGTGATCGGGGGAGGTCCCAGGCGATTGGAAAAAGGCAAATATAGTGCCCATCTTTAAAAAAGGGAAGAAGGAGAATCTGGGGAACTACAGACCGGTTAGCCTCACCTCAGTCCCGGGAAAAATCATGGAGCAGGTCCTCAAGGAATCCATTTTGAAGCACTTGGAAGAGAGGAAGGTGATCAAGAACAGTCAACATGGATTCACCAAGGACAAGTCATGCCTCACCAAACTGATTGCCTTCTATGATGAGATAACTGGCTCTGTGGATATGGGGAAAGCGGTGTATGTGATATACCTTGACTTTAGCAAAGCTTTTGATACAGTCTCCCACAGTATTCTTGCCAGAAAGTTTAAAAAGTATAGATTGGATGAATGAACTATAAAATGGATAGAAAGCTGACTAGATCATGAGGCACAATGGGTAGTGATCAATGGCTCAATGTCTAGTTAGCAGCCGGTATTAAGCAGAGTGCCCCAGGGCTGGTTTTGTTCAACATCTTCATTAATGATCTGGATGATGGGATGGACTGCACCCTCAGCAAGTTTGCAGATGACACTAAGCTGGGGGGAGAGGTAGATAAACTGGAGCAGTGGTGGGCAACTGCCGCTTCCCGCAGCTCCCATTGGCTGGGAACGGCGAAGCGTGTCCACTGGGAGCTGCCGGGGGACATGCCTGTGGTCAACGTCAGCAAAATGTCTCACGGCCCGCAATCAGATTACCCTGATGGGCCGCAGGTTCCCCACCACTGCGCTGGAGGGTAGGGATAGGGTCCAGAGTGACCTAGAAATATTGGAATATTGGGCCAAAAGAAATCTGATGAGGTTCAGCAAGGACAAGTGCAGAGCCCTGTACTTAGGACTGGAAGAATCCCATGCACTGCTACAGGCTGGGGCCCGACTGGCTAATCAGCAGTTCTACAGAAAAGGACTTGGGTATTATAGTGGACGAGAAGCTGGATATGTGTCAACAGTGTGTCCTTGTTGCCAAGAAGGCTAATGGCATATTGGTCTGCACTAGTAGGAGCACTGCCAGCATATCTAGGGAAGTGATTATTCCACTCTATTCAGCACTGGTGAGGCCACATCTGGAGTATTGCGTCCAGTTTTGGGCCCCCCACTACAGAAAGGATGTGGACAAATTGGAGAGAGTCCAGCGGAGGGCAACGAAAATGATCAGGGGGCTGGGGCATATGGCTTATGAGGAGAGGCTGAGGGAACTGGGCTTGTTTAGTCTGCAGAAGAGAAGAGTGAGAGGGGATTTGATAGCAGCCTTCAATTACTTGGAGTGGGGTTCCAAAGAAGATGGAGCTAGGCAGTTCTCAGTGGTGGCAGATGACAGAACAAGAAGCAATGGTCTCAAGTTCCAGTGGGGGATGTCTAGGTTGGATATTAGGGAAAAGTATTTCACTAGGAGTGTGGTGAAACACTGGAATGGGTTACCTAGGGAGGTGGTGGAATCTCCATCCTTAGAGGTTTTTAAGGCCCGGCTTGACAAAGCCCTGGCTGGGATGATTTAGTTGGTGTTGGTCCTGCTTGGAGCAGGAGGTTGGACTAGATCACCTCCTGAGGTCCCTTCCAACCCTGATATTCTATGATTCTATGATTTCACAGGAGAAAAGTTACCAGCATTCAACAAGAAGTGCTCTGTACCCCTCTGACACTAAAAAGGCACAGAAAGTCAGAGACCTTCGAGCCATCTGGCCTAGCTATGGAATACATGAAGCAGGACTTTCAGATAGCCTGTCCATTCTCTGCCCATCCAATTCCTGCTGAAGAATGCTCTCACTCCAACAACTAGAGAACAAGAAAATCATGTCTCTCACCATCAAACTTCACAGTTGTCCTTGACCAGGAAACCAAGAAAAAAGGAAAACAAACTCCAAACCAAACCAAATCAAGCTGTAGCAATCCAGACAGTGATAGGGGCTGGAGGAAGACTTTGTGCTACGTCTGCTCTCATACAATGCACTTCCTAAAACAGTCTGGCTGCTGACACGCTTTGTACCTAAATCCCACTGTACAGTCTGTTCCCTGTCTGGCTAAGCCCAGCCTGGGGGTACGTTGACACTGCAAGTGACGAGCTGTAATCTAGTTAGTCTGGGTAACAACAGTAGCACAGATGTAGCAGCATGAGCTTTAGCATGGTCTAGCAACCAGAGAACAAGCTCACTACATAGCCTGGGTGTCAGCATGGAGGGTCTGTGCCTGCACCTGATCAGCTTTGGCATTTAGGTGGCTTACTCTTAAGCCCAGCAGCGGCAGAGGATCAGCAGCTGCTCAATGCAAAAGCCTGCAGATTCTCTGTCTCCCTGTGCTCGCCTCACCCCAAGCCCTGCTTCTGCCCTGCGCCTGCTTTTTCTGATTCCAGGTAACCCGGTTGTGGCCTTTGGCTCTGATTCTTGGCTCCAATTCTGTCGCAATCCTTGGCTCTGGCATTCAGTCTCTGATTCCTACTTTGTGCCACCACATCTTATTGGTCGTGCTAACTAGATTCAAGTTAACACAGGTATGTGCACCCATGTTGCAGACACACCTTCACTCGCATTGTGGACATACCCACAGACAGAAAGGAGAAAGGGTTCTAATTTCTTGAGCCTGTGTTTTCCTCCATGATATCTCAACAAAGGATCACACTTGCCCCAGGTACCGCACCACTGGTCTACCTTGCTGCTGGATGCAATAGTAAGGCAGAGGCAGACACTTGCTTGTGCTAACTCATTGCTTCATTAGAAGCTAGCAGGTTGTTTCACAATATAACTCTAGATGAGACACTAGATTACCTGGAACAGGACGTGTAAATTATATATAAATCTGGTATGATAGGCACAGGAGCTGGGGGCAGCAGGCCTAGGGGTTAGAGAACTGGACTAGAATTTAGGAGACTAGGTTCTAGTCCCAAATTTGCTGCCGAACAGCTGTGAGACCTTGGGCAAATCATCATCTCTTCAAGCCTTCCATCTTCCATGACATCTCTCATCCAACAGACAGAAGCACAGATCTATGCTACTCAGTCATGAACAATAATGCTGCTGGATCAGAGATATGGCTTATGAAGTTTAGCCATTTAGCTAGATCATGCTAAGTGAACTTGTTCAAATGCTAGTGATACATGCCTGATTGCCAGCCCTGGAGACTGGAACCCTCTATCTAGCATGGATCCATGACAGCAGAAGTGAAAGTTTCTCCCATATCCCTGCCAGTGCACATTATCTTGACCTCAGAGAAAAGGGAGAAAGACTTGATGCCCATTCATACTCTTGGGTTCTACTCAGGCTTTCAACTGGGGCCCCAATTAGTGAGGGTGGTTTTGTCTGACATGGGCAGCTGTCTAGTGGAAACTGAAATGAGACCAACTAACTCATTCCACATTGTGAAAGTTACAAGATCTTATTTCATCACTGATTGGAGACAGGATATGAAATCAGTATCTTAGTGATGGAAGGCTCCATGTCTCATCTTCAACCTCCCTAAACTATCCAGTACTCTCGTTGCTTTTATTTTAACAGTAGATTTCACACACACTAGACTCATTGGAATCAATGTGACTTGGAGTTGTTACTAACAGACGATGTTGCTTGGTATGGATCGGGGAAAGGATGGACAGCACTACACACCAACCCTATTCTTGCCAGTCTCCATTATCAGACATTGCCTGTCTACTGCCCAGAGCTAATAACTTCGTTACCTTAATCCCTCAAAGCCAGGCATAGCTTTCCTGTGGGTTGCCACTTTTCAACAGAAATTCCTCTCTCAGCTGAGTTCCTGTGGGTTGGGTTGGTTTTTTTATGCTATTTATTGTGGGGGAAGAGAGAGCAGCCCCCTCCACTGACCAGAGTTGAATATCACGTCTTGTAATGAAAAAGGGTAATCCAAGCTGCGGTTCACCCTTCATTCCTTGCGGCTCCAGCTCCCCAGCCAAAACAAAACCAATATTTTCTTTTTTCCCCCTTGAGACTAAAGAGAGAGAGACGCAGAGAGAGAAAGCTACAGTACTTAGCAGTAGTCAAGCTGGCTGAGAATCAGCTAAACTAATCCGGCTCCTGACACTGGATTCCAGCTGTGTCCACTACAGGCAGGCAGTGCTGGCAGGCTGTCACTCCAGTGCAAATAACACCCACACAAACAGGGTATACACAGAATGGAGTGCTACAGGGAGAGCACAACCCAAACCTCAGGTCAGCTACAACAAATTACTGCCTTGAACAGAAGCAGATGTTACTGACCTCTGAGAAACAGGAGACGACGGGGTCAGTTCTGGCTGTATCCACTGTACACAGGCACATGTAAATATAGCTCTGATCTTCACAGGTATAATCAGTGTAATCCTCAGCTGGTGTAAACTTCCAGGAAGCACTGGTGGTTTACATCAATTGGGGATCTGACTCCATCTTCTTCAATGGAGTGAGTCTGGTTTCCACCAGCTGGGGATCTGGCCCATTGATGTCAATGGGCCAGATGTATACCATGATGTATACCAGCTGGGGAGCTCACCCTCACAATCTATAGGGTTCTGAAAGTTCCCATAGAGCAGCAAGCAACATTAAAAGCGATACCACTACTGCGATAACATCAGTCACATTAACATCGCCCTGTGGACACATCAATAGCCACACGGCTTTCTGAGGAATATGGAATGTAAACTGAAAACTTTCTCAAACACAAACTGTACATCATATTTTCAAACTCAACAAATGGGCCACAGTACAAGAAAAGGAAATTCCACCCTGAGGTTAGGGGGAAAGCTCAGCTCTGGCAGTTTATGTTCCCAGGCCGAAGGAATTACCGTATAGTCCTGTTTGACATGAGTGGTAATCTGTTATCTTTGGACATCATTACATTGTTTATAAAAGAAGTTTTGTGATGAGACCCAGCTGATTGCCTGGCAAATGCCCTGGCTGGGCAGGTAACCGATATAACAACATGGGTTGTGATCCCTTTAACTTGTTCTCAGAAAACCCCATAGAGTGATCACTGCAAGTGCCATTCTCTTGCTGCCCACAATTACAGCAGGGAATCCAGAATGGGACTTCACAAGGGGAGCCGGAAGGCTGGGTCACTTACCAAGAATCTCACTCCGGGCAGAAGTGATGGAAATCCCAGCCCAGAGTAAAGGTAAAGCAGCAGTGGCAGGGCAGCAGCTGTGAGCACAGAAGAATGAAGGAAAGCAGAAAGGGGCAGAATGCTGGGAATCCAAGTGTGTAGGACGGGAGGGCCTGGCTTGCAGGCCGAGAATCTCAAATCCTGAACAAATAAAAGCTGTCAAAGATTTCAGAGAGGGATGTTCCTCTCTCAGTGAGGAGGAGGGGCAGTTTAGCTAAACGGCAATGTTTAAAGTAATAAGTATTTGCTAGTTTCTTAAGAACTTTATCAAAGTGACAGCATGAGGGCATGCAGCATGCTCATGAGAGAGGCGAAGTCCCAAGAGCCTGGGTCACATCTCGGGCCCAGTATGAGTTAAAGGGCTGTGTGACTGGCAGAAGTGGGACCAGGAGGCTGCTACAGGAGATAACCCAATAGTTAACCCAATATTCCACGCCTCCACACTATAACCTAGCTTGCAGACCTCCAGTTATAGCCCTCCCTGGAGGTTCACAACAATCTTGTCAAGAAGTCCGGAGAGTTTCTCTAACAGCCTGAAAATTTCACGCTGTTCTTGGATTGTTAATGACCAAGCTGCGATGCTGCTCTCATATTGCACTGACACAGGGAGACACAATCCCTCCCCTAAGGTGCTTACATTAGAAAGAGACGATGCAGTGAAGCCTAAAAGAAGCACACTTATGGGGAGCCAACCCTCAAGCAAAGCAGAGATTTTTAGGAATGTGTGGACAACAGCTGGTCGGTTAATGCTATGGAGGGATTTCCAAGGGAAGAGAGCTGATGGCTGGAGCACAAAGAGAAGCAGTTGTAAGGCAAAGGGGTAGTATGAATGAAGGTGCACAGACAAGAGTGGCAGGAGAACAAACGGGGCTTTTGGGGTGAGCTTGAGACGCACACAGGTGGTGGGAGTAGAAGGAGAAAATGGGTACTAGTTGAAGGCCTCGAACTTTTGGCCTCATGCCTCGCAGCATACCAAGATGTGGAAGTATCTGGCATGCACACACCCGTCGTGCTTCTATGATAGACCTTAACACAGTGGGCACCATTAAAAAGTTGACTTTTATCACACCATGTTATTTGTCTTTCCCTTGGTTTTTGTGGCATTCCCCATGCTTTGAATGGGAAATACTGCAAATGCCTTGGTTGAGTTAACTGCTGCGGGTGGTAAATGTCCAGGCTTCAATGGTGCCCACTGCACACCCACACACACTGTAAAACTCTGTCCAAGGGAGCGTGACTGCATGCTCCTTTTCCCTCTTGTCTGGATTTCCTGCTATCAGGTGATCACAGAAAGTGCAACAGCTCCAATGATGTAGCAACTCTCAACTTCCTGGGCCCCTGCAATCTCCAATGTTCATCAGCAGTGCAAAGATTATGGTAGTTACAGCTGTTCTGAAGCACTGGTCAAACCAGCTTTGAATCCTGGCACTTTTCAGTGGATCAGAACTGAAGTTACCTGAACTCTTAGCTTTGGTCTGTACCAAGCAGACGTAGAATCTCATGGTTTCTCATCTGTTTTCCTTGTTCTCAAGCAATCACCAAAAGGAGAGACATGGTGGGTTCTCCATTCACACCCTATGTTGCTTTGCAGTAAGATTTGCTGTAGGAATGACTGGGTGAAATTTCTAGCCTGTGCTACACAGGAGGTTAGCCTAGGTAATCACGATGGTCCTTTCTGGCCTTAAAACCTATAACTATTGTTTGCCTGTATAATCCACTCCCCAATTTTCCAGGACATCCAAGCGACAGGTAATTTTATATTCCTTCTTCACATCCCCTGAGGTGCAGGGGGCGCCATTAAAGCTTGGACATTTACCACTTACAGCAGTTAAACTGGTGTCCTCTGCATTGCCCAAGCAACCCTGACTCCAAAGCACGCACACACTAGAGCTTCTCAACAAAATGGTCCTAAGAATTTTTTTAACATGGCAAAACTATGTATTTCCCCCAAACATCATTCTTGGAAATGGCTGAACTGTTTTGGCTGAAACTTGCCAAAAAAAAAGTTCAGCCAGATGCATACACATATTATCAAAAATTTCAGCCCAAATGGTTAAAGTTTGGCAAAGTTATAAGCCACTGAAAAAGCAACTCCACCCACAATAACTATGTGTATTACCATGACATACAGTGCAACCAGGACCCTTTCTCTGAGCAAATTCCTGAAAAAGGAATGAATCTTCCTTTTCACCTACTCTAATGTGACCTGTGGTATCAGGAACTATACAATGATTCATACAGGGTATCTGCCTGATTTATAATTCTTCCTGTGAAAATGGCTAGGTGTTTAGTGAGCCAGATCGTCAGCTATGAAGACTGCCATGTAAGCAGAAAAGATACTATAATCTTCATAGCTAATTACGAAGATGAATAAAGAATTTTCCATTGTGATAAAACCTGTTTTGAATGCAATAAAAAATAAAAATTAACAGTCAAATTGGGAACCGTCAGCCTGGAGAAGATGTCAGGTGATATATAGGAAATACATCTTGCATCATCTCAATAGGTGGGAGTTCTGTGATTTGCAAAAAATTAAAGGTAAGTTTGATTTTGTTTTTAAATGTGGTTAATTGAATCCTAGATAAATTACTTAGATTCATAGATTCTAGGACTGGAAGGGACCTCAAGAGGTCATCGAGTCCAGTCCACTGCCCTCATGGCAGGATCAAATACTGTCTAGATCATCCCGGAGAGACATTTATCTTGTAAATTAACTATTTTAAAACAAACCTGTTTTAACTTGGAAAATATGATTTTCTATTTAATATGAGGGTGCCATGTATGATCCCGTACATAATCTACTACCCAGCAGTAAATCCACTGTGATGAAAGGCCAACAAATAGTCAGGCCCCCCCAAGAGACAAAGCAACAGCATTCTTTAAACTGATCTCAAACAGGAAGAGATATTTCTATAGCCCTGGGGGTCCTTAAAATGTCCTAAAAGATGGATTCCATTGAATAACACCAAGAACCTGGAAAGACAACCTTCACAGATTCAAAGATTCCCAGGCAAGATTCCCATATACAGACCAGAGAACTTCTGCAAAACAGTTCTTACAGCAGATCTGTTAGAAAAACATCCAATTTTGATTTAAAAATTGTCAGGGATGGAGAATCCACCATGACCCTTGGTAAAGTGTTCTAGTTATTAATTATCTTCACTATTAAAAATGTACAGTTTATTTTCAAACCGAATTTGTCTAGTTTCGACTCCAACCATTGGATTGTGTTATAGCTTTGTCTGCTAGACTAAAGAGCCAATGATCTAATATTTGTTCCCTATGTGGGTACTCAAAAACTGATCAAGTCACCCCTTAACCTTCTCTTTGTTAAGCTAACTAGACTCAAGGAGCTCAATCTATTCCTATAAGGCATGTTTTCTAATCCTTTAATCATTCTTCAGGGTCTTCTTTAAACCCTCTCCAATTTATCCATATCCTTTTTGAATTGTAGAGACAAGAACTAGACACAGTATTTCAGCATCAGTTGCACCAGTGCTAAATACAGAGTTAAAATAACCTCTCTGCTCCTACTTGAGATCCCCCTGTTTACGCATCCACGGATCACATTGACCCTTTTGGTCACAGCCTAGCACTGGGAACTCATTTTCCGCAGCTGAATGTCCACTTGATTTCTTGCAGGTGCAAGTAGGGTGACCAGATGTCCCGATTTTATAGGGACAGTCCCGATTTTTGGGTCTTTTTCTTATATAGGCGCCTATTGCCCCCCACCCCCATCCCGATTTTTTACATTTGCTGTCTGGTCACCGTAGGTGCAAGCGGCATTTTAAGGGAGCATGACTATAAAAACTGATTGCGAAGTTTATTATATATATATATGTCTTATTTAGTAAATATTTATTTTGTTACTACATTATATGTAATAATTGCTGTTTACCTTCTTAAGCACAGAATGTGAAGCTGAGACAGAAAACAAGAGCAAGAGAAGGCTGGCTATTTTCCCCTGAGGTGCCGATCTTAGCAAGTTGTACAAAGGTGAAAGAGTTAATATTTTCCCCAGTTCTTGCCCTGTTATTCAATACATTATGGACTTTGAAAAGTCATATTACAACCCAGCAGTTCACAGGTACTAAGAGGAAAATAGAGGCATGCAGAAATACACAACCAGCAGAATGCAGGACCCTCTCAGCTACAATTTACATTACTGCACAGAAATTTATTTCTCAGATTCAGCCTCCTCCCCCAGCTCTCCCATTTAGTGCAAATCCTTGTTCATTATTCAGACTAATGCTACAGCGAATCCTTAAATCCCATTCAAGAATGGATTATAAAAGAGGGAAGAGGAGCTACAATTTTTCTCAGGCTTCAACAATTCTGATGCTCTTAGACCAGGGCACAAGTGGGCATGAAGCTGCTTCACAATACATCAAACTACTTTCTGCAATGCTTTTCCTGCTGGTGTGAGCCAGGACTCCCACCACGTGAGCTTTCCTCCCAGCAATGCCCAGTTCATGCCAGTCACGACTCCTGCAGTGTGGGCTTTCCTCACATCAGTGCCCTGCCCATACCAGCCAGAACTTGTGCAGCGTGAGCTTTCCTCACAGTAGTGTCCCATCACCCCCCAGCAAAGAGTTCACAATGCTTATTACACAGGCCTCTTTTTCCTTCCCCCTCTCCCCCTAACTCATCTCTATCCTTCACATTTTCCCTTCCTTGATTACAAACATCAATTGGGCTTTGCTTGTTCACACCAGCTTAGGATCTGACCCTCTGGTTCTTGCCCCAGATCATTTATTACAGGTACAAAGACAGAAGGCTACATATGAAGCATCCTACAGCTCTCCCTCTACTAAGCTTTCCACTATGACCCAGAGGCCCATTGGTGCCTACTGGCAAAATGTTCACTGTTCTTTACAAGCAACTTCTGTGCCAGACCTGACAAACTCACTACACTACTTTCACTGTATTTATGCATAAAGGGTAGCATGTGAGGTTGCTACTGAAAGCTTGTAATTCAGTGGTTCTCAAACTTTTGCACTAGTGACCCCTCTCACATAGCAAGCCCCTGAGTGTGACACCCCCATATCAATTAAAAACACTTTTAAATATATTTAACACCATTATAAATGCTGGAGGCAAAGTGGGGTTTGGGTGGAGGCTGACAGCTTGCGACCCCCCCATGTAATAACCTCGCAACCCCTTGAGGGGCCCTGACCCACAGTTTGAGAACCCCTATTGTAACTTATCAATACTCATAAGCTTAGCAAGATGAGTGTACAGGTAATATTTAAAGAATAATGTAACTATAAGGAAAATTATGCCCTTGTGAATTTGGAATAAAAATTAGTCACCCGGGAATCATATATCTTCGTGATGGCCCATTCAAGCAGGGGCAAACTGTCACCTCTCCCTGGGTAAGCAGTGATGTAATGCAAGACTCAGTTGTCCACCCTTGCCCCATCTCCGAACAGGCAATTGAACATGGTAACACCATGAAACACAATGGCAAACAATCGCAACCACTTGGAGCTAAAAAAGAAGCATTACAAACAGACTGGGGGGGTCGCCTTGTCTGTGAATAAAGACAAAAGACTGATTCAGCACGTGACAGGGTGGAGAAAGGTCGACATCCATTCACTGAGGAGACCTCTTCTTTAGTGATGGGGAGATGTCATGAAAGATGGGATCTGGGCTCCTGTGAAGCCAGCCAGCTCTGCAACAGGCTGATCTCTGGGGTGGAAGGACCTACTCTATTAATGCACAGGACCTAGTTTGTGTGTCATGATTTTGTTTTAGATTGTAACCATTTGTTTCCATCCCTCTTTTTTCTAATACAATCTCTAGTCTCTCATAAACAAACCTTTGGTTTGAGATAAGTGCTCACAAGCGCTGTGTATTATTCAGGAGCGGTGGTTTAAGGTCAAACTGATAAACTGGGGCAGACAGATCATTTGGAACAAAGGATCTGAAATTTCTGTGAGAAGCCTGTGCCAGGGCTGGATATCCCAGGGGAACGATTCCAAGGGATTCAGGGATTGTGGGGCACCCCTGTTAACCTGCAGGGCAAAGCCAGGGTTGGCATAGTCTGGAGGAGAGGGCTTGAGTGGCTAATAGGCTGATGGTGTCAGGGAGCCAGCCACCACAGGCAAACTTCCCTCGCGCTGGAGGCAACAAGGTGACTCCCTTGCCTGGGTACCCCAGGAGCCGTCCCAAGGAGCCAAAGGTGGTCACACACTAGGCCAGAAGTTCTCAACTGTGGTCCGCAAGCTCCATTCAGGTGGTCCACAGATAGTTCCCTCTAAGCTGCACGCCTGAGCAGCCACACACAAGAGAATGAAGGGCCACCTAGTGTGGCTCCACTAATTAGGTGCCTGAACCCTGGAGAAGACGCACATGTAAGGTGAGGTGGTGGCCTTGGGGGGAATAGGGGGGAGGGGGCAGTGGGGTGAGAAGAGGGTGTGGGGGGAATTTGGGACTTGCAGGGCTGCGGTGGCCAGAGAAAGAGGCGACTTTCCCCAGCTCCAGAGCTGCGGCTGCCAGGGAGAGATGGCTTTCTTTCCCAGCCTCAGCTCTGTGACTTCTGTGGTGGGAGAGAGACCCCTTTCCTTCCCAACCCCAGCTCGGGGGCTGCTGCGGTGGGGGAAAAGAGGGAGAGACCCCCCTCCTTCCCAGCCTCAGCTCAGGGGCTGCCGCGGCGGGGGAGAGAGGGCACATCTATCGCATTAGAAAGGTAAGACTACTGTAGGGTTACCATATTTCACAAACAAAAAAAAGAGGACCCTCCACGGGGCCCTGGCCCCACCCATTTCCCACCCCCAGCCCCGCCCCAATTCTGCCCCTTCCTCACCCTAACTCCGCCCCCTCCTCCCTCCCACTCCCAGCCATGTGAAAAGGGCTTCCCGAGCGCTACCGGCTTCACAGTTTGCCGGGCAGCCCCCAGACCCTGTGCCCCCGGCCGGCAGGCCAGTGTCTGGAGGCTGCCTGGCAAACCGTGAAGCCGGTAGCGCTTGGGCTTCGGGCAGCCCCTATGCCTCCGGACCCTGCGCCCCCGGCCGGGCACTTCCCCTCCTGGGCTCCAGCGGCGCAGGGTCTGGAGGCATGGGGGCTGTCCAAAGCCCGTAGCGCTCGGCTCTTAAACAGAGCCGAAGAGTCAGGGGAGGAGCAGAGCTGCCGCGGCCGGAGGCTCTGCTCCTCCCCTGACTCTTCGGCTCTGTTTAAGAGCCGAGCTGCCCGAGCGCTACCAGCTTCGGGCAGCCCCCATGCCTCCGGACCCTGCGCCATCGGAGCCCGGGAGGGGAAGTGCCCAGCCGGCGGCTGGGGTCCGGAGGCAAGGGGGCTGCCTGAAGCCCATAGCGCTCAGGCAGCTCGGCTCTTAAACAGAGCCGAAGAGTCAGGGGAGGAGCAGAGCAGCCGCGGGAGGGGAAGTGCCCGGCCGGCATTTTCCCGGACATGTTCGGCTTTTTGGCAATTCGCCCCGGACGGGGGTTTGATTGCCGAAAAGCCGGACATGTCCGGGAAAAAACGGATGTATGGTAACCCTAGACTACTGATATTAAAATATGAGTTGCGTGCTTTTATTTGTAGAACAAAAAAATGTTCATTTTTTTTATATATAGCACCTTTATCCAAAGCGCTTTACAATAGTTAGCTAACGGTACAAGCAACATTTGGAAAGATCATTAAGTGGTCCGCCAAGACCCTCAGTAATTTTCAAGTGGTCTGTGAAAAAAAGTTTGAGAACCACTGCACTAGGTCTTTCTCTGAACCCTGGCGAAGCTGTACCAATGGGAGCATCACAGGGAGCACCTAATGTGAACAAGGCTCTCCTGGCTCCCAGCCCTGGCTCACCCTGTTCAGAGTGCTGAAGAGCCCGGGCGGCAGCAGCCGGGCCTCCACCAGTGTACCTGGACTGCTGAGAGCTGCAGTGAGGCTAGCAACAACGGGAGGTTTCTCAGACCAGAAGAGAGCCAGGCTGCTGATACACATGCAGGCCTGTCATTAACCAGGAAACATCAGAGAAACCAACTATGAGTCGGGCTACGCAGTTTGGTCCCCAGCTTCTCCTCCCCACCTGACTTCAACAGGCCGGGTACCACCTTCCAGATCTAAAGGGCTGCAGCCAAGAGATGGCTTGGAATAACCTAAATCACCTCAGCATTTTGGCCCCAAGAGAGTAACTCTAGCCAGGGTTGTTCACTACTCCTTCAATATCCTTCTGCAAAGCCCAGTGCATAGTAGTCCCCAGTTCATAAAACGTACAGCAGGAAGCAATCCTGCATTGGCAGAGGGTGGATTCAATGACCTCATACATCTTTTCCAGCTCTAATTTCCTGGATTCTAGCTAAGCGCCACGGGGCAGCTGTTTGCATGACTCCAGCACAACAGCGAGTGTAACCACCAGCTACAAAACACTAACATCAGACTTTTCACAGAAACCTGCCTCCCCTACAAACACAACCCCCATCCCCCAAAACAGCACCTCTCTGGGGAGTTTGAATCTGGAGGTGGGAAAAAATACGAGCTGCTCTGAAGTAAGGGTGTAGAGACAGGCTCCCAAGCAACGGCCTAATCCCCTGAGACACTGCCTGAAGTTAGAAATCCCAGGACATTACAGCATTTGTTTCCCTTCAAAGCTTCCTCAGAAGCACGGTGGGCTTTACAAGCCATCCTCGGCTGCAGTTGTCAGCCCCAGCGGAATTTCCAGATTGCCACTGGTCTATTCCTGACTGCTTTAGTATTGCCGCTTACAGACCGAAGGCACTTAGAACAAAGCTTCAGATGGGGAATCTCTCCACTGCTCTGAAGGTCATATCCACCTTCCCACCCCCATCTGTCTCAGAAGTTTGGGACAGGCTCTGCAAGGGTACCATGATTTATTTCAGCACAGCGTCTTGCTTACAAAATTACTGCAACAGGATCACATCCATGCAAATATAAATGCACTGCAGAGGTTACCATAGCTAGCTAGCGCATGTCGCTCTGGTAGGTCGACAGGGAATGATGAGATGCTGACAGGCTAGAGGGAGAAGACTAGGCAGAAGCAAACAGGCAGGTTCGGAGAGCAGGATCTGATTATTTTCTAGAGGAAGAGTTAGCACTTACAAACCAGAGAGAAGAGGAAGCTTGAGACCCTCCTGGCTTACCTCAATATGACTCCCATTGACTTCAATAGAGCTGCTGCCAATTTACACAGGAGGCAGTGCGGGGAGAACTAGACAAGGGGAACTGACTGTGGTGCCCAGAAGCAGGCTCCAGGATGGTGAGGGCAGCCTGCGGGAATAAAGGGACCTGATTCTCCTCTCACACGGCCCTGAGTCTGGAGTAACTCCACTGATGCCAATGGAGGGACACCCGTGCGTGGCCAGAACAAGCGAGAGGACACGCAGGCCAAGGGAGAGTCTCAAGAGGAAGAGTGCAGTGAGGAGACAGGCAGTGCCACCTGCAAACCCATGGTGGGGTCCATTCCCAGGGTAAGGGGAAGGAGGCCCCAAGCATATCCAGCAAAGGAGCTCGCCATGCAAGCGTGTCCCACAGCCATATTTCATTGTAGCTCCTGATGTATGAAATGTGTCCTCAATTTGCTTTAAAAGACAAAACGAGCGAGCTGGATTCTCACACCCATAACGAAGACAACACGCAAAGCCCTTTAAAAGCAGGCGCCACACATACTACGAGCTGCCTTTTTCTAATTAAAGATGTCTTTTCTAGTTAACTGGGACTGGTAGGGGTGGGGGAGGGAGGGGATCTCTATGGGAGCTCCAAGTGCAGCCACTTCACCTATCAGCATGCTCCAGCTCTGCCATTCCCCAACCAGCACCCTGGTGTCTTCCACTGGCACCTCTTTCCTCAAGGGTTTCACCATTCATTTGGATATGCACATGGTGCTGGGGGAGAGCGGGCAGGCATGGGAATCATACCCAAGTCATTCCCAGACAATCAACACCCCCCCCCCCTCACCCCCAGAGGGCTGTTCTGGCTCATCTAGCATTTGGGAAAGAGGGGGCTTCATCTGTTTCTAATCTCACCCCTCGCAGTAGCTGTCACCATGGGTTTGCTGTCAGGGTAAAGTTGCCTTTATGCAGCCTCCAGCCGAAGCAGCAAACATTTCATTTTAGCAGCACTTAAAAATAAGGCTAAAGGAAAGCTGGAGCAGCCTGTGCTGCCGCAGCTATCGCACCTCTGCCAGTGTACAGACACACACAGAGCCAGGTGGCGAATGCACCCTTGGGATGCTCGCTGCCCCATCGCTCTAGTCTGCTTGCCAGCTTAAAGAAAATGCATTAGCTGAGAAACATCTTGTCATAGGCTATAAGCATGCGATTTCAGAGAGCAGCCAAAGGTATCTCCGTTGAAAAGGGGTACAAAGGACTCCACCCTACACTGCATCTTCCCACCAAAACAGAGAGGAAAATGGTGCAAATACAGCCGGGGGGGGGGGGGGGGGGGGGGCTATCAGTGCTTTCACCAGCTAAGGTAAGTCCGCTGGTCTGTGAGCAGAATGCCACAGCTCAGGGCGCTAGGACAGAGCTGCAAGCCATCCCAACGTAAACATCCCAGATACAGCATGTTTAAGCCATGGTCGCCCTTCCCCATCCCCTCCCCCCAAAACCACCCAGCACCACAAGAACCACAAAAATGCATCTTCTCCGCATTGCAGTCTCTCTCTCTCTCTCTGAAGGGCACGTGGAGCTGCTGGAGGACCAGTTGCTCTACTGACTACTCTCACCGTCTGGAGACTGGCCAACTTAAAAGCATAAAAGCAACCATTGAAACCCAGCAGTTTATCTTTAACACAGTCTAAGATTCTGACTTCCCTCCATTATGATTCAGTTAAATAGTTTCCCGTTGAAGCCGGCGCTGCCATTCCTCTGTCTGAATGCTCACTCTTGGCAGGCAGCTCCTCCTCCAAGCTTCCAGAGCAGTGACATTGCCGCGCTCTGCTGTCGCACCAACAGCTGGGAGGTCATAAAGGAACATGCATCTAGGCTGGCAAGTCTAACGCCTCACAGGCAACAGGATTTGGGAAAGATGTGGGGAGAGAGGACACTGATGCTGCAGAGAAGATGCCAGTGATTGGAGCAGGCATGCTCCTGTGTGATACACCTTATGGGCAGGGACCTGCTATCTCATTAGCTGAGGACAGTCCTGCTAAGGGCAGATCTGCACCAGGATGGGAGACTTCCAGGGAAAAGCCTGGAATGGTGCTGGCGATTCAATAGGCAACATTTTTCCACCAGTGCCAGTACTGAGCCTACATCCCAGGGCTGTGCTGATGAAGGGTCTGTTTTTTGGAGAAGACGTTAAAGGAAGATTCTGGCTCTTTTTCGTGGAGGAACTCATGGTGTTTTCTGTGTGCTGGAGTCTATGATCCAGTGAGTACCTGAATGATATGGGTGCTGGTTTTACATTCTCCTATGCATTCATCTGGTTGCTGTATTGAAGATGCCAGCATTCTAGGGGTTAATACTCTGACTGCAGATGTAGCTTCACTGCAATTTTTATGTTATGTGCCTCATTTACACAGAATCAGAAGAGAAGTGAGCACATTACACTCTACATTGCCAGGATCAACTACAAACCAGCATGTAACAGTCTAATGAAACCCCTTGGAGATAGGGTCAGCCCCGGATGGTTTGCAGCCCAGGAAAAGAAATGTTTTCAGTGCTCCCCTCCCCTAAACAGACCAGCACAGTGATGTGGAGCTCCCCGGAAGCTGATTTGACACCCCCCAGGGCAATTGCCCTGATTGTCTATCCTTGTCTGTGGAATTGTTAGGTGGCCTAATGACATGGTTAAGGTATGGGACTAGGATTTGGGAGACCTGGGTTCTATTCTTGGCTCTGCCACTGGTTTGCTGGATGACCTTGAGCAACTCACTTCCTCTTTCTGTGCCTCAGTTTCCCAGTGGCTGGAAGTTGAAGCTAGACAAATTCAGATAGAAAATAAGGCATAAATTTTTAAGTCTGAGTAATTAGCCATTAGAACAATTCATCAAGATCCATGGTGGATTCTCCATCACTTACAATTTTTAAATAAAGATTGGTTGTTTTTGTAAAAGATCTGCTCTGGGGTGATTTGTGGCAAGTCTCTGGCCTGTGTCACCCAGGAGGTAAAACTAGCTGATCACAGTGGTCGCTTCTGGCCAGGGACTTTGGGCATTTGTAAAATGGGGGTAATGATACCTCCTTTGTAAAGCGCTATAAGAGCTATCGATGCAACGAGCTATACAAGAGCCAGGTATTATCATTAGCCTGGAGCTACAGGTGCTGCCAAGATACAAATAACAATGGCAGAGGTCTACACCTGCTTGCCTCTGCTCAAGCCAGTGGCATCCTGGGTTTAACTCACACGCCAACCATTACGATGCTAACTAGCATGAATGTTCCCTTCCATCTCCATTCCCACCCAAGCCTCCAGCTCCTTCTTACATTTGCTTATGCAGAGCCCAGCCAGTGGCAAACCCACCTGTTCCAGCTGACAAAAGGACTGAAACATCTTACAGCTGCTGGACTCTCTCCTTTTCCCCCTCCCCTCCTAAGCGTTACGGCATAGGGTGATGTCAGGGAATTGGGGAAATTATCAGTGTTTGCATGGGTCTTCGTGTGGGGGTCTGTTTATCCTTGAGGAGAAGCAGGCTGGGAGATCTAACAAGCTCCAGGCCCTGTGGGGGCGGCCACTCAACTCAGCTACACATTCTTTTTCCAACCTCCCTTGCATTTTCTCCTACCAACTGTATGTGAACATACACATACAGAAAGGCTGCAGTGTATTTCACCAAGCCGTCCGAGTGCTCACAGCTGAACAAGCCTTTGCCCTGTAAGACTGAATCAGAACAGTAGCAGTTTTGTTGGGCCGGGGTATCTTTATATGGGTTCCCCACCACCATCAAGGCTGTGGGTTGTTTTTAAAACACACTTTGTTTTCTCAGTTTCAGTGCAGTGATTTAGGGTTCACCCGTGCCAAGTGCTCAATCAAAATGCATCTCTATGCAAGGCCGCAGGGAATATGGCCTGGACTGTTTCCCTCACAGGATTAAACATGACTTCTATCTCTGGGTATGTCTACACTGCAATCTGGGGAACGGGTGATTGCAGCACATGTAAACATACCTGAGCTAGCTTAAATCAGAAGTACCAACAGCAGTGAAGCAGAAGCAGCATGGGTTTCGGTGTAGGGTGCCTGGGTAGTTACTCAGGCAGATAGGTGACAATGAAATCAATTTATTGCTAGCAGTACATGAGCTAGCTAGTGCAGGTATGTCTATGTGTACTGCAATCACCAGCCGCAGTGCAGACATACCCTCTGCCTAGAAAGCGAGCACTCCCACACCACAGTGATGTACCAATAACTAACTCTCGGCTACTACATCATCCCAGCCATGTGGATCTCAATGCATTCCTCGCGCGGGGTGTGTGTGTGAGAGCAGCATTATCATCCCCAAGATACAGATGGCAATGAGAGGTTCAACCTCTTGTCCCAGAACATAAAGTGAGACAGTAGCTGAGCTGGAGAATGGAAGCCCCAGCCCACGCCAGGTATCTCACAGAACATATGCTGATTGAAGTTGAGGTTCAGGGTAGCTGTGTGCAGCCTACATCACCTCGAGCCATGACTTCCTCTGCACTCTCAAACCAGAGAACCAGGCTAGGAGATCAATAGAAGACCTGTTAGGAACACCCAGGTGCTGCTGGATGCAGTGTGGGTGATTCAATGGGGACACACTTTCCTCCAGATCTGCACTGAACTAATAATGTCTTTGCCTTGAGTGAAGTGGTGCTGGACTGCGTAAGGTGCCACCTTCCATATAAGGTCTAAAGCTCCCAACCACAGCATTAAAACACAGTGGCACCTATTGCAAGAGTGGAAGTGCTGGCCACAATGTCCCTAAATTACAAGGACACTGATTGTCTACCTAAATCTCCTCTCCAAGTTTCACACAGAGACAATGGGGACGGGGCTGGGGTTTTTTGTTTTGTTTTTTTGCAATCCCTTGGATTCACACAAATTATGAGGACAGCACCCAATTTCTCCAGAGATAGTAGCACTACAATCCCTTGAACCTTTACAATATCTGTAGAACAAAACAGACAATGCAGACTTGCATATATCTGTTCTCTTCAGGGCTCTACATCACTGAGAGCTCCAGATTAGGCCTAGGGTTGCCAGGTATCCAGTTTTCGACTTGAAAGCCCGGTTGAAAAGGGACCCTGGCAGCTCTGGTCAGTACTGCTGACCGGGCCATTAAAAGTTCGGCTGGCAGGGCTGGAAGGCTCCATACCTGGCTCCACACAGCTCCCAGAAGCGGCGACATCTCCCTTTGGCTCCTAAATGGAGGGATGGCCAGGGGGACTCGGTGCTCTGCTCCTACCCTGAGCGCCGGCTCTGCAGCTCCCATTGACCAGGAACTGCGGCCAATGGGAGCTGCAGGGGTGGCGCCTGTGGGCGGAGGCAGAGTGCACTGTGCAGAGCCCATTGGCCTGCCCTATGCTTAGGAGATGAGGGACATGCCACCACTTCTGGGGAGCCCCCCCGAGGTAAGCACCGCCCGGAGCCTGCTCCCCACATCCTAATCCCCTGCCCCAGCCCTGAGCCCCCTCCCGCACCCAAATTCCCTCACAGAGCCCGCACCCACTCCCACACCTCTGCCCCAACCCTGAGCCCCCTCTCCCACACCCAAACTCCCTCCCGGAGCCCACATGCCACACACACCCCACACCCCAACCCCCTGCCCCAACCCAGATCCCCCTCCCACACCCTGAACCCCTCATTTATGGCCTCACCCTGGAACGTACACTCCCAGGCCAGAGCCCGTACCCCCCTACTCCCCAACCCCCTGCCTCAACCGAGAGCCCTCTCCAACACTCCAAACCATTTGGCCCCCTCCTGCACCCCAAACTCCTCATCCACAGCCCCACCCCAAAGCCTGCACTCCAACCCCCTGACCCAGCCCAGACCCTTCTCCTGCACCCTGAACCCCTCATTTCTGGCCCCACCCCAGAGCCCACACCCCCAGCCGGAGCCCTCACCCCCGTCTGCACCCCAACCCCCTGCCCAGCCCGGTGAAAATGAGCAAGTGAGTGAGGGTGGGGGAAGCAAGCAACAGAGGGGGGGGATGGAGTGAGCGGGGTCAGTGTCTCAGAAAAGGGGCGGGGCCTTGGGGCAGAGTGGGGCAGGGGTGTTCGGTTTTGTTTGATTAGAAAGTTGGCAACTCTAATTAGACCAAATGTCTTTATTGTTACAACACTGGTGAGTTGCCTACATCAGCACTCCTGCCGTTGTTACCAGCTGCATCAGTGCAATGGTGGGAGATTTAAAGAAAAACCCTAGGCCAGGGAGTGGTGCACAATATGTGCTGTTATAAATTCTCTCTCCAGAAGCACCCATTGCAGGGTTGTGATGGCTGTGCTGCTATGGACTGCTCTAACTCGTGTGGTAACCAGCCACTGAAATGGAGGAGGCAGAAGTGGCAACTTCCTCTAAACAAATGCCCTTGCTGTATTACCAGCTTTCCTTATTCACTTCTAATCCCATTCCCTCCTCCTCCCTTTCTCCCCCTCTTTCTCTCCGGGGCCTGGGAAAGATGCTTAATGAAAGGACACTCCATGTTCCCTCCCCAAAAGACACACTTCTGCTGGCAGTGTTCCTCCTCCTCTCTCCAATGACTCCCAGCATACCAGACTGCTTGGCCCCACACTGTTCTAGACACAGGAAGAAGCACTCCTCTGACTGATACTCATCTTGCTCCAAACCATCCAACAGCTGCTAAACAAAACAAACAAAAGCTCAGAATATTGTAAATTTGCATAAATTTGCATAAATCCAGCAGCAGCCCATTAGAATCGCATACCTTCCCATTTTAAAGTATCAGAAACCTTGTATAGGGAGACAGCTGCCTGCATTTCCATGCCCACGTTTCCTGTACTACTCTTATTCTCCAATAATGGTATTTCAGGGTAGCTTCCTGGAAAGACAGGAATCCAAAACATGCATTCCCATCCTCTTGGCTGGAGAGGGTAGAGGGGTTTGCCCATGATTCAAGGGACAGGCTGAGAAATTCCAAAGGAGTAGCAAGAACGGGTGTCCCACTCCCCCTGAAGCTCCAGACCTGGCCACTGGCAGAGACAGGATACTGGGCTAGATGGACCATTGGTCTGACCCAGGATGGCCATTCTTATGTTCTAAATTTTCATAGTGGGTTCAAATCAGAATGGAACAAGAGGAAATATGTGAAATGCAGCCATTAAAAGCAAACAGACAAATATTTGCATAGCATTAAGTCTTGTGGAAGACTATGGAGGATACACATTTGGGTAATCAAGGCAATACAAAGAGTGTAGTGACAGGGCTAATGCACACACATGTCACTCTCTGTCACACACAGGTTCTCATTGAGACCCGCACGAGAAAAAACACCAGGCAGGTCAAGAACCCCAGAAGAAAGGGCTAGGAAACAGTGGCCCGGTGGCAAATGCTGTCAATTCCTGCCTGCCCTGCCTACTCCCCAAGTATCAACCTCCCACACGCAACAAGAATATTAGAATGAAAAACTGTATTTAAAACCTGATCTGCACTTATGTAGGCACAGCTACGTTATCAGGGCTGCGGGAGAAAAACACATGCTCCAGCGACATAGCTATGCCAATAAAGTCCTCCGTGTAGCTGCAGCTATATGGACAGAAGAGTGCTTCTGGCAGCACAGCTAATGTCATTCAGGGAGGTGGTGTTCCTAAACTGGCAGAAAATCTCCTGCAGCTACGCTCCAGCGCTATGCCAGTATAGCCAAGGCGAAATAGGCTGTGTCTACAGTACACTAAGTAAAGAAATGGCACATGCTGCCCAGGGAGGTAAGAATAAAACTTCTCAATAAGAAGAGAAGGCAGGCTCCTGATACCACAGTGATGTAAATGGGAACACTAGAGAGAGCATAGATGTATGTGTGCTGTGGGACACACAAGGGATCTACAGAATGGGCACCCCTACCAGAAAAATAAAGTAGGGGCTTACCTTGTGGTAGGTAACATGCAGTAACTAACACATGGTAACATCCTAGCAGGGACAAGACCGCTGTAATTTTAGCATGCGTTACAGGTCACTAATAAGGGTATGTCCACACTGCTCCAACAGACCATGGCAGGGCCATGGCTCTCTCAGGCCCATGACGGGGAGGGTCTCAGAGCCTGAGCTCCAGCCCCAGTGGGAATGTCTACACTGCTATTTTGAGCCCCACAGCCCGAGCCTCGCAAGCCTGAGTCAGCTGACCTGGGCTCAAAGACTCGTTTAATTGCAGTGTAGCCAGATCCTAAATGCCTTCTCCCTGTTAGCTAGCATGTGGTGAAAACACAGCTTTTCCCCCTTTGCCGAGGGACTTTCACATCCTAAAGCTCTTCAGGGCAAGGGACAAACTTTAATTGTGGGTACTGTACAGAACCAAGCATATTGCCAGTGCTGAACAAATCAATACTAATGTACTCAGACCACACCATTCCATTATTGGAGGTGGTGCCAACTCTCAGGGTTTCAACCCGTCTCACAATATAGGGCATTACTCTTATACCCTCCTTCCTGCAGCCAGATTATTATGTAGGACTCTCAGCATCTGATAAAAAAGGAAGTTTCTAGCCCTCATGGTTGCAGAGAAAAGCTTGAAAACGTGACCCAAGTTCAGACTAAAGTCTCAAACCCCTGAAAGAAAAAAGAACCCAAAATGTATTAAGTTTTCAAAAATGTCATGATTTTTAAGTCAATTTCATGGTTTCGAGGGCTGTCTCGTGATATTTGGGCACCAGAGTTTGTCAAAACTGCATGGGTCATCGTGCCATTTGTATGGGGAAAAAAGAGAAGTGTATAATGCATATGCATGCATTGCACACACATTACAATTCAGGAGAAAAGCATGACAGGGCATGGGGATATTGGACACTGCCACTCACACCGAGGCTGTGTCTATACTACAGACTTCTGCCAGCAGAACTATGTTGCTCCGGGTGTGATCCCTGATAGAGAGCTGCGATGGCAGAAGCCCCAATGAAGACACAGTCATATTGGCAACCCTACTGCATTTTTACCAAGATAGCTAGTTGTGCTCCTGGAGGTGGTATTCCTGTAATGGTACAGAGGGCAGCTTTGCCCATATAAGTGTCCACAATATAGTGGTATTCCTATACTTGTAAAGAACTCCTAGAATAGACACCTAGTGTACACATAACCTTAGGGTCCTTGCCATTTATTTAACTCTAATTACAAAATGGCTCAGTTAAAAACAAAACTGAGGAAGGTAAAAAATGTGTTCTTGGTTCTCCATTCTGACAGGAGAAAGGCAGCCAACGGAGAAGGAAAATAGATCTCTTGGGTCGTTAAACTCCCCAGACAGGATTGCTCCTTACCCTATAACCTCCTGTATGGTGGTTAAATTCTCCAATGTTCAGCCTCATTATAACTGACTCAAATGACGGGGCTTCCACAGCTTCCCTTGGAAATTACTCCACAGTTCTCACCCCTGCTTCACTCTCTTTTTGCTCAATTTCACCCCATTATTCCTATCAGTTAGGGTTACCATATTTCAGCGAGCAAAAAAGAGGACGGGAGGAGCCCCGCCCTAGCCCCGCCCCTGCCCCTCCCACTTCCCGCCCCCCCTGACCTCCCAACCCTCCCCCCGTTCCTTGTCCCCTGACTACCCCCTCCTGGGACCCCTGCCCCTAACTGCCCCCCAGGACTATCTAAGCCTCCCTGCCTCTTGTCCCCTGACTGCCCCAACCTTTATCCACACCCCCACCCCCAGACAGACCCCTGGGACTCCCACGCCCCATCCAACCACTCCCCACCCCCTGACAGCCCCCCCCCAGAACTCCCAACCCATCTAAACCCCTCTGCTCCCTGTCCCCTGACTGCTCCGATCCCTCTCCGCACTCCTGCCCCCTGACAGCCCCCCCCAGAACTCCCAACCCATCTAAACCCCTCTGCTCCCTGTCCCCTGACTGCTCCGATCCCTCTCCGCACTCCTGCCCCCTGACAGCCCCCCCCAGAACTCCCAACCCATCTAAACCCCTCTGCTCCCTGTCCCCTGACTG
This sequence comes from Malaclemys terrapin pileata, assembly GCF_027887155.1. Lineage (NCBI taxonomy): Eukaryota > Metazoa > Chordata > Testudines > Emydidae > Malaclemys > Malaclemys terrapin. The sequence continues at coordinate 50,437,476 of NC_071514.1, forward strand.
CTCCGATCCCTCTCCCCACTCCTGCCCCCTGACAGCTCCCCCCCCAGAACTCCCAGCCCCCTACCCCCCCCGCTCCTTGTCCCCTGACTGCCCCCTCCTGGGACCCCTGCTCCTAACTGCCCTCCAGAACCCCACCCCCTACCTAAGACTCCCTGTTCCTTGTCCCCTAACTGCCCCCTCCTAAGACCCCCTCCCAACTGCCCACCAGGACCCTACCCCCTACCTGTACCCTGACTGCCCAAAACTTTCTCCACTCCCCCCAAAAAGCCCCCCCCGTTTCTTGACTGCCCCCTCCAGAACCTCCCTGTCCCTTCTCCTGCCCCCCCTTACCCTGCTGCTCAAAACAGGGTGTTGGGCTCTGTGCGAGCCGGACACGTGGCTGAGCTCCCCAGCACAACAAAACCCGGTCCCTGGCCCTGCACAACAAAACCCGGTCCCAGGTCCGGACCGGGTTGCAGGGGAGAGCTGCCCTTGTATCAGCACAAAGTGCTCTCGCTCCCGTTTTGCTACGCTGCATGGCAGTAACCGCTCCCAGTTGCAAAAGGGGAGGGCTGCACTTTGTGCTGAGACACTTGCTCAGAATGCAGGGCGGAGCTCCTCTCCAGCTGCTCCGGAGTCCAGCCCAGGACTTTCCTGCAGCCCTCCCAGCCGCTCACTCTGCTGTGCCGGGGGAGGGGGAAATCCCGGACATTGTGAGTGCTTTAGAAATTCCCCCCGGACGCTATTTTTAGCACAAAAAGGAGGACATGTCCGGGTAAATCCGGACGAATGGTAACCCTACTATCAGTTATACCCCAATTCAGCACCCTAAACCCATGTGTGTTGCGTCTACCACAAGAGACTCCAGTACAATATCTAAGCACCTCATGTACACAGCTTTTTACCAGTACTGTACATGCAGGCGAATGTCTGCCCTGAGCACTGTACATAGAGGTGAAGGAACCATCTCAGAGCATTACAGCTGGTAACAACTCACAGCTGTGGGGATCTGCATCTCTGAGGGTATAGCTACATTACAGACTGTGCCAGATAGCCCTGTATTGTAGTTTACGACAGAAGGAGGTTTTCGGTTAGTGAAGGAAAACTGCTTCCCCAATTGACGTTCGCTATATTGACTGAAGTACTCTTCCATGAACATAAATAAATCTACTCAGGAGGTTATGTCGGCATAGTTATGTCGGTCAGGGGTATGGGTTTTTCCACATCCCTGACCAATGTAACTATGCCAATATAACTTTCAAATGTAGACCAAGCCTGAGGTCTGGACTACACCTAAAGCTTAGGTTGACCTAGCTACAGCGCTCAAGTCTATGAAAAATGTCATGCCCTATGAGACGCAGTTAGGTTAACCTAACCCCCACTGGAGCTAGATGGATGGAATAATTCTTCCACCAACCTAGCCAGTGTCTCTGGGAGAGTTGGAATAACTACATTGATGGAACAGCCCCTTCTCTCAATGTGGGAAGCATCTACATTACAACAGCACAGCTGCAGTGCCATAGTGCATGCAGGGTATGTAGTGCAGACATACCGAGTCACTGGGAGTTTTGCTGATGATTTTAACGAGTGCAGGATTGAGCCCTTTATTTCAAAACATGGAATGGCTGTGGCAACAGAACAACAAGCTGTGATCAGCGAGCACTCTGATAGGCAAAGGCAGTAGCCTGGGCTTTCTAAAATACTGCTGTGGGCTGCAAGCAAACCAGAACTAAAGGGCAGGCTAAACCCAGGCTGTGAACATGCAGATTTGGGGTGTGGGGCCATGAATGCACCCTTGGAATTTCCCAGTGGATTATGTTGTCTTATCCCCAGGAAGAAAAATAATTGTATAGCCCCACTAGCTGGGACTAAAGTGCCTTTGCACTGTTGTCTTGGGTCTGCAGACAAGCAATAATACAAAGAGGTGTGAACCACCCTGTTCAGCTTCCTAAGGTGTTAATTTCCAGGCCTAATTATGATCACTTAATAGGTCAACACACTTAAACAAGGCAAAGTTCTGAACCGGCATATTTTTATACACGCTATAGGATGCGTTTGATCCTTTTGCACACACTGTAGCATGTGTTCTGTTTTTGTTCCTTTTCGTTGGTTATTAGATCATATAGAGACATTACAAACACTCAGACAGCTTTTTGAAGGTAAAGCTTTATCAACATAGTTCAAATGATACCTCCTTTTTAACCCATGTTTAAATGCAAGAAATGTTACTAACAACAGGTCATGGTTGCACAAGTAAAATAAAATAATGTCAGGAAAGAGCAAAAGGTTCAGTGGCATTAATGCAGCAATGACAGATATCCAGCATGGTTTATAGTAATATATCCATGTACACATTTAACCAGAAAAATAAGACTTGAAATTACTCCAAATGCACAATGTGGCCAAGTTTACCTTGTTCTAGGAAGTTAGGGCAAGATCCTTAACTGGTGTAAATGGATGGATCTACACTTTTTAGATCAGCTGTGGATCTGTTCCTTCCATTTTTGCATTTCCTGACTCTTTTTTAAAAATGCATCGTTGATGTGTGTTGTTGAAATGTGTCATTGGGGGTTAGATTAGATGGCCCTTGCAGTCCCTTCTAACCCTATGGCTCTATGCTCGGTAAAGATTTATTTTCTTAGAGAACTGCTTTGTTTCTAAAGGGAAAAAATCAGAGGATGATAAAAAATATCCCTGTAACCATTTAGTGCCCTGCTTAGTAGAACTTCTCATGGTGTCTGACAGACTTTCCAGAACTCACAAATGTTAATAAGATTCAGAATTGTCTGTATCACACCATGTGCGAACAGTACAGCAAAACTCTAAGAAAGAGCTGCACAATATTTTTTTGCTTCTAAAAGGTTTGTTCTTAAACTATTCCAGCAGAACACATTTTAATCAATGATTGCTTCATTTTATACTAGAACCTTGTGTTTTTGTTTTTCCATTGGCAGAACGCAAGAGGGTGTAACTGCATCTCTGCACGTAGGTCATAAATGGGCCTGAAAATCTACAGATAAGGGGCTTGATTTCTACAACCCTTGCTCACACTGGTGAGCACTTGCACAAGCCATCCCACTTGTGTCAGTAACTGCTGACCAGGATGGCTTGGTCCACACTGGGGCGGGGGATTGATCTAGGAAACGCAACTTCAGCTACGAGAATAGCGTAGCTGAAGTTGACGTTTCCTAGATCAAATTAAGTTTACTTACTGCGGGTCCACGCGGCGCAGGCAAGCTCCCCCGTCGACAGCGCTTCCTCCTCTCGGCGAGCAGGAGTTCCACAGTCTACGGGGGGAGCGCTTCTGGGATTGATTTATCGCGTCCAAATGAGACGCGATAAATCGATCCTAGAAGATCGATCTCTACCCGCCGAATCAGGCGGGTAGTGTAGACCAAGCCTATGTGTAAGAGTCAAGCAATCTAACCCAAGTTACTTAGTTACTATAGCTTTGTTCTAACAGTAGCCATGTCAGCACTAGATTACTCCCTCGGTAACCATGTCAGCACTTTAACTAGACTTTCTTTACAATGGAAATTCACATAAACTGTACACACTACTTAAACTTCTCCACATTTTGCTGTTAAATGTTCCCCCAAGGGAGACTGGGTGGCCTCAGAGGATTGGCAATGAGCAGGGGAAGATGAAATTTGCACATTAAGCTGATTTAGGATTTCTCTGTGGATTTCCCATATGTTTCTGAATAGTTTAAGCATTCATTTTAAAGAATGTAGGTTTCTAGCTCTATTGGCTGTGAATGTAACCTTCCAAACACACACCAATGGTAAGGCCTTCCCGAGCCAGCAGGCTGACACACACTGACAGCAGCCAGTTACTGCCCTGTCTCTAAGCGTCCTCCTTTCGGGAGAATTACTTTGGAGGTTATATATCAAGGCAGCAATGGCCAGACTTACGGTCCTTAGCCATCTTTGATCCCTGTCAGGCCAGGGGATGATAGAGAGACTGCTCTGGTCTTGCTTGACAATGGACCCCGGAATGCAATATTGCAATGCAGTGCAAGATGGGACCTTGTTTTCTAGAAACTCAAACTAATTCCCTCTAACCCCCCTGCAAGGGCAGTAATGAGGTGACCTTGATTGCACATCCCTAATGCACTATGCAGTTTGCATGTGGGCAATCACTCTCTGTTTGGGGAAACAGGATCCTGTCTTTTGCCATAGGTGAAGTCACTGTAAAACCAACAGCAAGACAAGGGGCCACCATATCCAGAGCACATCTGCTTGCCCGTAGGTCCGTCCCCAAGACCACTCCCAAAGCCTGGCCTTCCGCCTGGCAGAGCGCTCCATTGCTCCTAAAGCACTCAGCTAAGGGCATGTGCTCCTGGGTGCATGGGAATCATTCACATTCATGGAGTGAAAGAGAGCTCCAAGTGGGGCAGCAGCTGGGATGCACAGATGCAAAGGGTTGGCTGACTTCGTTCTTTGAAAGCAGGAGCATGCTCCATCTGATTATAGCTGAAATTTTCCTGTCAACATGTCTCTCCTGGTGCAAGTGCAGGCAATCCCATAGCGGAGATGATTTTCTGTAGATTGAGGGTCTGGTTCTCTGTTCAGGAGAGGTACCCATCAATGGCAGGTGAGATTTCAACATTGGGGAAGGGACGTGTTTCTTTGTGGCTTTCATGGTGCATCTCATGCAATTTGATAAATAAGTGCTCTTAGAGAAAGGGAAGAAAGAGCTTTTACCAGCACATCCATTCAGCAGGACGAGATCGAGGGCAGGGGAATGGGGGCAGAGAGAGAGAGAAGGGAACTGAAAAGGTGGGGAGAACGGTCTGGGAAAGCAGATGACAAACAACCAAGTGATTTCACTTCACTTGGCCAGTCTGGGGAGCAATCACCCTGCCTGTTCACTGGGGGTGTGAAAGGAGAAACCCAATCGGCTGTTAACCCTGGAATGCGTGGAAATGACAACTGTGCATAACTGCTGGGGAATCTACACCCGGTGTTCAGCAATCACCCGGAATTGCACAAATAATTGGAATGTTTTGTGCATGAGCTCACTCACGGGATAATACCCTCACATGATCCCACCCTGCAGGAATTCACTGCATGCTCAGTAGACTAAAGGAAAAAACTATTCTTCCCTGGCTCCCCTCCCTTTGGAAACCCCCAGCACCCACTTTGCTTCAACGTGTGTATTATGTGCTTGGGGCACTCATGTCAGGCTCCAGAAACACGGCAAACCCAGGACAAAATCCCATGCGTTCCCATCTCGCAATAGATAAGGATGTCAATAACTTCCCACCATAGGGCAGCACTGAGCGCAGAATGGGAGAGGAGATCGGCTTGAGGCAGGAAGACACTACATTTGGGAGGCAAATCCACTAGGAATGGAGAGGGGGTTGTTGAACTCCCACATTTCCAACAGTAGAGATTGCTTTTTTCGCTCCTTGGATTTGCAACAAAACCCTTCCGAAGGCAAACAGTGAGGACACAGGGACATCGTTTCTAATTAGTCAACAGAGTGGCTGCTATTAAAGAGGAAACATCAGTTTTATCAACTTGTCTATATCTGCACACTACAATGTTACATGCCAGTGAGAGAAAGCTATTCTAACTCCCCTCTTTCTGCCGGTCCCCCCCTCCCTTTGTCAGCCTTGCCTGTTTAGATTGTAAGCTCGTTGGGACAGGGACTGTCTCTTACTGCATGTGTGCAGTGCCCAGCACAATGGACGCTTACATTTTTAACTCTGTAGGACATTTTGGGTTACAGTGTGCACAAAAGACAAAACAAAATCCAATTCTAGCTCTGCATGACTGAAAAGGGAGTTCAGAAGGGCCATTTGGTCATTTTGCCCCTCTTTTATAAGGGCCCAGCCCTGCAGCCACTGAAACTGATGGTAAAAATCCCATGGAACAGAGCAAGACTTAATCTAATGGCCAAGGGTTAGTGGTGGGCCTGGGAGTCAGGCCTGTCACAGTGATGGAGCATAGGTCAGTCTTCAAGCAGGGATGCTCCATGCTGGTTGTAGCTTAGGGAAATAGGAAAACCCAAACCAAACACATCTGCCCCCTGAATGGCTGTCTCTGGCATAAATTTAAGTGCAATGAAACCACCAAACTTGAAGGAGAAGCTAATTCCTAGAAGGGCAGACCCAACCTCCAAAGGGACCTGCAGAGACCAGAGTGCTGGGGACTGCTAGTGATGAGGAGCACTACAGCCCTAATGCAAGTCATGTCCTGCACCCAGGGAGACAGGGATAAAGAGCACAGGTATGCCATGAGGGGAACGGAGCTGAGCAGCTGTGCTTATTGCACTTGAGTGATTTCATTTTTAGCTTGTGAGGAAGCCAGGATGGGCAGGGGTGGTGTCCCTAGCCTCCATTGCCGGGAGCTGGGAATGGGCAACAGGGGATGGATCACTTGATGATTACCTGTTCTGTTCATTCCCTCTGGGGCACCTGGCATTGGCCATTGTCAGCAGACAGGATACTGGGCTAGATGGACCATTGGTCTGACCTAGTAAGGCCGCTCTTATATTCCATAGTAAAGCCCTAACTGATTTCCATATAACAAAACCTAATAGCAGCAGCAGGACAGGGGAGGGCTCAGGAAGCTGGAAGGGGAGGTGGCAACAGCAAGATTATATTTAAGGCAATCTAGCCCCTATACAACATGGGGCAGCCATGGCCACAGCCCCACACAACTTCAAGGGGCACCCTCCCTCTGAGCCAGAAAGGCAGGTGCCACTCAGCCTTTAGGGTGTATCTGCTTAGGTGGGAGAGCCAGGACTGCTGAGCTCTTCTCCTCCTGCCACAGACACTGTCCTCTGCTGGGGTGGTGGTAGTGGATCCCCAAGAGCATTGGGGTTTTGGATTAACACCCCATTGGGAGGCATGGGGCAATTCTCCCCTCCCAGAGCTATCACTGCAGGCTACCCGCACACTCTCAGTTGTCTGCACTATTTACACCCGTGTCACATTTTCACACTGTTCTTCGTGACCATGAGGGCTAGAAACTTACTTTTGTTTTTTAAATGAGCACTGAGATTCTGATGTGATCCCAGGAGTTGAGGAGCGGGGACCCCTATGCCCAAACCTGTGATGCCTCCTCCTGAATCCCGCTCTGACTCAGCAATAAGGAAACAATGGAACCACATTAGGAGAAATAACAGCACCTCACCCCATGGTCACTACAGCCCAGGTCACTCAGGTCTATAATAAAAAAATGAAAATTTACCAACATGCCCTGGAAACTAGGAGTTATTGAAGGACACATCCAATGTGACATAGGGGAACAGAAGATCTCTGAGATGCTGCAAGGGAAAACCAAGCAATACAAGGGTACATCCACACTACCCGCTGGATCGGCGGGTAGCGATTTATCTATCGGGGATCGATTTATCGCGTCTCGTCTAGACGCGATAAATCGATCCCTGAACGTGCTCCCCGTCGACTCCGGAACTCCACCAGGGCGAGAGGCGGAAGCGGAGTCGACGGGGGAGCCGCGGCCGTCAATCCTGCGCCGTGAGGACGGGAGTTAAGTCGATCTAAGATACGTTGACTTCAGCTACACTATTCTTGTAGCTGAAGTTGCGTATCTTAGATCGATTCCCCTCCCCCCCACACACAATGTAGACTAGGCCCAAGAGTCTTTGGGGAATGTTGGTGCTCACAAAGCTAACCACTGGGGGGCAGGGATAGCTCAGTGGTTTGAGCATTGGCCTGCTAAACCCAGGGTTGTGAGCTCAATTCTTGAGGGGGCCATTTAGGGATCTAGGGCAAAAATCTGTCTGGGGATTGGTCCTGCTCTGAGCAGGGGGTTGGACTAGATGACCTCCTGAGCTCCCTTCCAACCCTAATATTCTATGATTTGATTCTATGACAGAATCATCTACAATCCAACATGGTGTGAGCTTCCCCTCACTCCACAGCTTTGCCAATGCACTGTTCTCCAATCCTGATCTGCACGGCATGCCCTACATTGCTGTCCTAGGCTCCCTCACAACTTTGCCAATGCGCCTCAATCTGGACATGCAGCATTCCCTGCTCCTCCAATCCTGGGCTCCCCACGCATAGTTGTGCCAGTGTCACAGAATGTTGACATGCACCACCTCCTGATATACCAGTCCAAGGTGCTTCCTCGGTTTGTGGTGTGGATGATCGTCCTATGTGAAAGCACAGCTGATGGTGAAGTGCAACTCGATGGCAGCTTGCCCAGCAGGGGGCAGAGCATTTATTACAAAGGTCAGATATTTTTGATTTTTGGATGTAATTCTGAGCTTTTTTGAATTGCATCCAAAAGAATGAGAAATCTCTTACCTTTGAACTAAATGATCCGTCCTTTCTGCAAGGCAATCCACAGCTGAATCCCTCCTCTCCAGTGGCTCAGCTTTGGAGCCTCTGATGACACTCATTGAGTGCCTGGAAATGCCAGGGCAGGAACAAAATGAGACAGCCAGCCCTAAGTCATATATGAGCTATTTTGTAAGGCAATACCTACTGCCAAGGTACATTCTGGAAATGTAATGCCAGTTCTATCATATGCCTAGGACTGACTGAGTGGATCTGGTAAACATGCAGAAGTTGTAATGCTGATGAGACCTTAACTGGGGTCATCAGGGTCCATTATGTTGGACACTTACATAGTTCTTCTGCTCTCAGAAGCACAGAATGTTAGGCCAGGGATCCCCCGTTACAAACCCGGCAGAGGAGTGGGGCACAGGGAGCTCCTGGCTCCTCTTCCACCCTCTGTTGCTGCCAGCGTGGTGTTCATCCCCCTCTGCTAGGAAACACGACATTGTACTGCTCCCTGCAGGCTGACTGCTGCTTTGCATAGAGAGGGTCGCTAAGGGGAGAGGGACAGAACACACCACGGCAGGTGGGGTGGGGGAGGGGGAAGAGAGAGAAACATCCAGGGGGTAGAAGGAAGCCCAGGATGGGAAAACTAAAAGCAAACCAAAGAGAGAAGGGGGGAAGAAATAGAAAAAAGACAGAAAACAGAGGTAGGTCGGGCAGAGCTGAAGGGGGCAGGTGCCAATCTATCCCAAATGGGAGCACTCTAAACAAAACAGACTTCTAAACTCTGGGCCCAGCATTAGTTTGTTATACATTGTTCTATTCCCCCTCACCTGCACACCCTGGGATAGGGGGCAGCGGGCCAGAGGCACTGATTTCAGTGTGCTACTGTTGTCCCATGGTGGAAACCCCAGTGTGGGCTCTGCATTTGTCCAGGTCTGGCTCCCTAAGACACACCTTTTTGTTAAACCCAGGATTCCCAGCCTGTGCGGTAAGGCCCTCATCTCCAGCGCTATAAGGAAAGCGCCACCATGAGCAAAACAAACCAGCCAGGATCCCTTTGCAAACTGTAAAGGGAGTGAGGCAAGGCAAAGAACACAATAAAGATGCTTCAGAGCACTGGGGTAACCTGACACCAGACTGGTTAATAAAGGGCCAGGGATTTTTGTATGGGGGAGGGGGCTGGGGGAGGAGATAAAACCCCAGAGAGCTAGTGGAGGCAAACTGAACAGCACCTCTGGAAAGAGCAGCAGGTAAGCTCTCCAAATCCCCAAAGCTGTTTTCAGCCCAACACATTCCCTTTAACGAAACCCATGCCAGCTTTTTCTTAACATGCCATTGCTCGGATTCCAGCCACATGCCAGGAGATGCTGCAGTCACGGCTTTCCATGACTCTCCCAAAGCCAGACGCAAGGAGACAGAGTTACCAAAGTCTCCAGAAGGCCAGACAGGTGGGGAGAAGCGGGGGGGGGGGGAGGTAGAGAGGAGGGAAGAGTGGACACAGTCTGAACACAGCAGAACTTTCTGCTGCAGTGCTACACCTAAAGGACTCAGTGCATGGCTGTAGCTGCAAAGATTTTTAGCAGTGTTTCCCAATCATCAATACAGCCCTGTCAGTCGTAGTGATGGTTCAGGCACTAGCGTGGGCAGGTCTTTTTGTGGGCACAGGCATTTTAGGTACTGTGACATATAGCCCTGCTCAGAGAAGGCTTAAAGTGGCTACAGATGCCTCATCTACATTAGCACTTATGTGGCTGAACTGGTTGGCAAAACCTGAGACACAGAGACAGCCACTGAGAGACAGAGATCATGAGATCAAAAGAGGTTAGATGGTGAATGGTGTCCAGTGATCCTGGGCACATGGTCGGAATGGCAGCACCCAAGATTGTAAGTCTCACAGAGTGGGAAGCCAGAATGGAGTCAGGTCTGGTGCTGCTTTAGCCTCTCCTGATGAAATGAAAGATGGGGTGCAGGAGAGAATGGCATGCTGACTAGACTATGCACAGATATGCACACACCTGCACTTCACATGAGAGCACGTGTGTGGACCGGGTGAGCAGACACACGCTCCATTCAAACACACACATACTCCTAATATTTTAGGGGAAAAACAGAATCAGAACAGAGGCTCTGTCTTGCGGTGTCTGCAACTTATGTGTCCTGGAGATTCTATATTCCTGGCTCTGCCACTGATCTGCAGTGTAACCTTGGGCAAGCCACTTATAGCCTGATTTTCAGAGGTGCTTGAGTATCCCCAAATCCCACTGAAGTCAATGGGAACTGTAGGAGCTGAGCCCTTTTGAAAAAATCTAACCACAATTAACCTCTGTGTACTTTAGGTTCCCCAGCTTTAAATGGGGATAACAACAATCACCCTTGTTAAAGTGCTTTGGACATACCAGTAAGTGTCAAGTATCAAGGCAAGTGTCAAGGCAAAATAATTCCAGCGTAGCCTGTTATTTAAACACTATGCCCTGTGACAAAGCAAGGTGCTCCTCTCAAAAAGTTCATCGCTTGGGGTCTATACTCAAGTATTTGCATATTCATCAGAGCTCTGGGGGGCAATTCACACAGGCAGGAAATCTCAGGAGAACAGCTTCTCACGGGCTTTTGGCACTTCTACTCCGGCAAGGGAAAAATGGCTAAAGGTTGGGGGGCGGGGCAGATTGTGGCATTGGCACTGGCCTGGGAATCAGGAAATCAGGATTCTGTTTTCGGCTCTGCTACAGACTCCGCGTGTCTTTGGGCAAGTCTCTTCCTCTCTCTGTGCCCTCTCTTAGGGTATGTCTACACTACGGGATTAATCCGAATTTATATAATTCGAATTTGGGAAACAGATTGTATGAAGTCGAATGTATGCGGCCAAACTAAGCACATTAATTCGACGGTGTGCGTCCAGGGCTAGTACCAGGGCTAGCGTCGATTTCTGGAGCGTTGCACTGTGGGTAGCTATCCCATAGCTATCCCATAGTTCCCACAGTCTCCCCCGCCCATTGGAATTCTGGGTTGAGATCCCAGTGCCTGATGGGACAAAAAACATTGTCGCAGGTGGTTCTGGGTACAGCCTCACCCCTCCCACCCTCCCTGCATGAAAGCAACGGACGGCAGACAACCATTTTGCGCCTTTTTTCCTGGGTGAACACTGCAGACTCCATACCACGGCAAGCATGGAGCCCGCTCAGCTCAAGACAGCAGTCATGAACATTGTAAACACTTTGCGCGTTCTCGTGGAGTTTATGCTGAGCCAGGACCAGAAAAACGAGGCGAGGAGGCAGCGGCGGTGGCAGCACAGCGACAAGCGTGATGAGGACATGGACACGGACACGGACACAGAATTCTGTCAAACCGCGGGCCCCGGTGCTTTGGAGATCATGTTGTTAATGGGGCAGGTTCTATCCATGGAACGCCGATTCTGGGCAAGGGAAACAAGCACAGACTGGTGGGACCGCATAGTGTTGCAGGTGTGGGATGATTCCCAGTGGCTGCGGAACTTTTGCATGCGTAAGGGCACTTTCATGGAACTTTGTGACTTGCTGTCCCCTGCCCTGAAACGCCAGAATACCAAGATGAGAGCAGCCCTCAGAGTTGAGAAGCGCGTGGCGATAGCCCTGTAGAAGCTTGCAATGCCAGACAGCTACCGGTCAGTCGGGAATCAATTTGGAGTGGGCAAATCTACTGTGGGGGCTGCTGTGATGCAAGTAGCCAAAGCAATCACTCAGGTGCTGCTACGAAAGGTAGTGACTCCGGGAAATGTGCAGGTCACAGTGTATGGCTTTGCTGCAATGGGATTCCCTAACTGTGGTGGGGCGATAGATGGAACCCACATCCCTATCTTGGCACCGGAGCACCAGGGTACCCAGTACATAAACCGCAAGGGGTACTTTTCAATGGTTCTGCAAGCACTTGTGGATCACAAGGGACGTTTCACCAACATCAACGTGGGCTGGCCGGGAAGGGTTCATGACGCTCGCGTCTTCAGGAACACTACTCTGTTTAAAGGGCTGCAGCAAGGGACTTACTTTCCGGACCAGAAAATAACCATTGGGGATGTTGAAATGCCAATAGTTATTCTTGGGGACCCAGCCTACCCCTTAATGCCATGGCTCATGAAGCCATACACAGGCAGCCTGGACAGGAGTCAGGAGCTGTTCAACTACAGGCTGAGCAAGTGCAGAATGGTGGTAGAATGTGCATTTGGCCATTTAAAAGGTCGCTGCGATCGTTACTGACTCGCTCAGACCTCAGCCAAACCAATCTCCCCATTGTTATTTCTGCTTGCTGTGTGCTCCACAATCTCTGTGAAAGTAAGGGGGAGACCTTTATGGCGGGGTGGGAGGCTGAGGCAAATCGCCTGGCTGCTGATTACGCGCAGCCAGACACCAGGGCGATTAGAAGAGCACACCAGGAAGCGCTGTGCATCAGAGAAGCTTTGAAAACCAGTTTCATGAGTGGCCAGGCTACAGTGTGAAATATCTGTTTATTTCTCCTTCATGAAAACCCACCCCCTTTATTGACTCATTCTCTGTAAGGAACCCACCCTCCCCCTTCCCCCAGCTTGCTTTCAAACCAAATAAAGTCACTATCATTTAAAAATCATTTATTCTTTATTAATAGATTATAAAAAGAGGGAGGGAACCCGGGTGGGGTTTGGGAGGAGGATTGGCGGGAAGGAAAAGGCCACTAAAAAAAGGTTAAAAAAATGACAGCCTTTTGCTTGGGCTGTCCACTGGGGTGGAATGGGAAGGTGTACAGAGCCTCCCCCCTCCGCGTTCTTACACGTCTGGGTGAGGAGGATATGGAACATGGGGAGGGGGGTTATACAGGGACTGTAGCGGCTCTCTGTTTTCCTGCTGCTGTTCCTGAAGCTCCACCAGACGCCAGAGCATGTCTGTTTGCTCATGCAGCAGCCCCAGCGTTGCATCCTGCCTCCTCAGATCTTCCTGCCGCCACCTCTCATCTCAAGCGTCTCTCCTCTCCTCACGTTGCTCCCTCCTGTCCTCACGTTGGTCCCTCATGTCCTCACGTTGGTCCCTCCTGTCCTCACGTTCACTGGCTTCTTTCCTATACTTTGAAACCATGTCCTTCCACTCATTCAGATGAGCTCTGTCACTGCGGGTGGATTCCATGATTTCTGCAAACATCTCGTCTCGCGTCTTCTTTTTCCGACGCCTTATCTGTGATAGCCTTCGGGACGGAGGAGGGAGGCTTGAAGGATTTGCAGCTGCTGGAGGGAGGGAAAAAAAAGAGAGAATTTTTTTAAAAGATACATTTTGCAGAACAATGCTTATACTCTTTCACGGTGACCAACACTATTCACATTACATAGCACATGTGATTTCTGTGCAAGGTCACATTTTGCCTCTTAATATTGAGTGCCTGTGGCTTTGCTGCTAGAGATCACAGGTCTGGGCAACAGAATTTGGCTTGCATGCGGCCATGGTAAGCCATTGTCTTTCGGCTTCTGCGCCCTCCTTTCCCACATACCAAGCAAAGCCCGTTGAGTGCTGCGGTTTTCCTGTTAACATTCAGCAGCAGCAGAAAACAAACTAACCACCCCCCGCCCATCCAATTCTCTGGATGCTCGCTTTATCCCCCACCGCGTGGCTGGTAACAGGGAAGATCCCTGCAGGAGCCAACTAACCCCCCCGCCCCCTCCTCCCGCCATGAATTCTCTGGGATGATCGCTGTACCCCTCCCCCCACCGCGTGGCTGGTATCAGGGAAGATCCCTGCAGGAACCAAACTAACCCCCCCCCGCCACCCCCTCCCGCCATGAATTCTCTGGGATGATCGCTGTACCCCTCCCACCACCGTGTGGCTGGTAACAGGGAAGATCCCCGCTAGCCAAACGCAAAAAGCTCAGGGCCAATTCCCCCCCCCCTGCGCTTGGCTAACTGCAGGGAAGGATTTCTTTTCAGCCACAGGCAAACAGCCCAGTAGGAACGGCCACCTCTGTCCCCTTAATTAAGTTCCCGTATTTCAACCAGGTTACCATGAGCGATATCACTCTCCTGAGGATTACACAGCAAGATAAAGAACGGATGTTGCTTGAATGCCAGCAAACACCGGGACCATACGCTGCCAGGCTTTGTCAGGCAATGATACCAGATTACTTGTTGCAAGCATGGCGCGGTCAAGCGTCCTACCATGGAGGTTGGAATAAGGCTGCACTGCCCAGAAATCTTGTGGCAAGGCTTTTGGAGTACCTCCAGGAGAGCTTCATGGAGATGTCCCTGGAGGATTTCCGCTCCATCCCCAGACACGTTAACAGACTTTTCCAGTAGCTGTACTGGCCGCGAATGCATCCCAAGTCCTCAGGGCAAAGTAATCATTAAAAAACGCTTGCTTTTAAAACAAGTTTTATATTTTAAAAGATAAACTCACCTGAGGTCCCTTCCATGGGGTCATGGTCTTGGATACTGGCTTGGGAGGGTTGGGAGGGTACTTCAGTCAGGCTGAGAAAAAGATCCTGGCTGTTGGGGAGAACGGAGTTCTGGGTGCTCTCTGCAAGCTCGTCCTCCTCCTCCTCCTCCCCATCCGCAGAATCCTCAAGTGTAGCTGATGAGACTATCCCCGACCTGGAATCCACGGTCACAGGTGGGGTAGTGGTGGCGGCCCCCCCTAGAATTGCATGCAGCTTGGCGTAGAAGAGGCATGTCCGCGACTCTGACCCAGAGCGACCGTTTGCCTCCTTTGTTTTTTGATAGGCTTGTCTGAGCTCCTTCACTTTCACGCGTCACTGATCTGAGTCCCTATTTTGGCCTCTCTCCATCATGCCCTTGGAGATTTTTTCAAAAGTTTTGGCATTTCGTCTTTTAGAACGAAGTTCTGCTAGCACTGAATCCTCTCCCCATATAGCGATCAGATCCAGTACCTCCCGTACGGTCCATGCTGGTGCTCTTTTTCGATTATCGGCCTGCATGGTTACCTGTGCTGATGAGCTATCTGTGGTCACCTGTGCTCTCCACGCTGGGCAAATAGGAAATGAAATTCAAATGTTCGCGAGGCTTTTCCTGTCTACTTGGCCAGTGCATCCGAGTTCAGATTGCTGTCCAGAGCAGTCACAATGGTGCACTGTGGGATAGCTCCCGGAGGCCAATACCATCGAATTGCGGCCACACTAACCCTAATTCGGAATGCTAAAATTGATTTTGGCGCTACTCCGCTCGTCGGGGTGGAGTACAGAAATCGATTTAAAGAGCCCTTTATTTTGAATTAAATGGCGTCGTTGTGTGGACGGGTGCAGGGTTAATTCGAATTAAGGCTGCTAAATCCGAATTAAAGTCATAGTGTAGACCAGGCCTTAGTTTCCCATCAGTAAAATGGGAACAACAACAGGTCCTGTTTGTCTGTCTTGACTATTTAGATTGCAGGCTTGTCAGGGCACGGTCTGTCTCTTACTGACAGTATATACAGCACCCTGCATAATGGGGTCTTGATCTCAGCTGGAGCCCCTACATGCTACTGTAATGCAAATGATTAGTAATAATAATAATAATGAAATAAAGGGACAGAGGGAGGAAGTTACCCAAAACTTCAGACCCTCAAGAAAGAGTGTGCAGGTGCAGGGGGAACAATGTCATCTAGATAGAGTGGGTTTTCTTTAATACTTTATTTTACATTAAGTAATTTGTTAGCACCACACTCCTGCATATTTTACCTTAAAGGTAAAAAACCCATTAATGTATGTTGCACAATGAAAATAGCTAGGACACAAAAGCTAAGGCTCCACATATGGAGTATTTTCTTTTCCTTCTTCCCTTGTTAAATGTGTTGCTAGAAGCATTTCTTTTTAAGCTGGTAAATCCTTTATGGCAAAGTCGTATAGAACTTAACAGGGTGAAACTAATAGGGTCGTATAGAAATTATTTTAATAACCTATAATATTTAATTGATTAGGGAATCTTTTCACAAGTTTTTTAACTGTCTTACCAAATTCCATTGCATGGGTGTATTTCTCTATTCAATTCCAGCAGATGGTTCAAAACAACCTTTAGAAAGGTTATAGGGCCAGATCCCCAGCTGGTGGAAATCCACTGACCTCAAAGAAGCTACACTGATTTACTCCAGCTCAGGATATGAATCATCATTTTCTTTTAAATTCTATGGACATTTCTATACTGACTGTAGCTTGTACAATGAAACTCAGGTTGTAGATATTAGAGTACACGTTAATTAATACAAGGGGCCTTACAGATATAGATATAATTCTGAACAGCATCTTCCATAGAAAAGATCCAAGTGTTTCACAGCCAGTGATGGTCTATACATAAACTATTTGTGGCATACACCTCAATACATCTACCTGCAGCCCACACTCCCTTTACTCTCCATCCATCTCTTCCTTTGCCTGCCTCAGCCCAGGGATTGGTTTTTACAAGATGCTAAAAGGGCAACCGCAGAACATGCTCTGACACAAATCCCTACTTTGGATTCACTTGCACTTGGAAGCCCAGCAGGGGATACTTGGAGTACATGGGCATTCAGACTGAAATACAGTCCCGCCCCCACCGCATGTAGTTGCTTCACTTTCCCAGAGATCACCACCACACAGCGCAAACATCCCAGACCCTGAGATGGGAGCCACGTTGTTTCCTGGGTAATCCCTTTGCTGACCCAAATGTCCAGCAGCACTGACGGCGGCCTGGAATGAAGCTGAGCACTGCCACCCACGGGGAGGAAATGAGGAAGCCATGCCAATCACTGCTAAGTGGGGGGACAGCCAGGTGATCGTTTGGAGAGGAGAGGAGGTCTCAGAATGAATGGGAGGCCGCAACCAATGCTTAAATGCCACAAAAGAGTTTTAACAATATACACAACCAAGTCGCTCATTCATGGGCAGAGCTAAAATGTAGCCTTGCAAAACTCCACTCACCAAGAGCAAGGGATTTTTTGGGGGGCGGGCAAGTAAAATATCATGAATATACTCCATGATCATTTTCATAAGGGGGTAGAGTAGATTCTGGGCCTGGCCTTGTAAATGATTGTGCTTCCAATGCTGAACTTTGATTTCACAAAGCTGGGTATAGTTGTTGCAAAGAGTGGAAGGAGGATGTGCAATCCTCCTTGCATGTGCAAGCCAACGGACACTGCTTGGAAGTATTTCCAGACTTAGGTTCATAGCATGCATGCATATCCACCTGTGGAGTACACATAGGGACCATCACTCGAAGAAGACCTGAAGCTTGCACATACATTTCTAGAATTAGAATGAGTTCCATACAATAAACATCACACACACAGAGTACATATAATACACACAGAAACAGAGCACATAGTATCCGTACAAAATGCTCACACTTGTTATATATATATATACGTATGTATGTATAAAGCATACATGAAGAATTCCATACGTGAGTTACTACAGGGAAAGGTGATCAGAAAACCCTGCCTACTAACTGCATGGACTATCCCTCTGCTATGAAGCCTACATTTCATCAACCATGCTGTGTATGCAATCTGAGTTGGAGGAGCAGAGAAAGCATTACATAGTTCATGTGCATTGTGGGGAAGGCAAGAAAAAGCACATGCAATCCCAAGTGAAATGTATGTTGAGGAAGCAGAGAGAGAGAGAAAAAGTAGGGGAGACATCGTTGGGTTACAAACGGGGGAGGGAGGGAAGCTTAGCTTGCTTCCCCAGCTAGCCGTCCCCCATTTCTAACACCTCACTTTCATCTGACGAGGTTGCATCAGCTCCTGTGCTAGTATTTATAACTGTTTTTAAAACCTGATATTCCATTTCCAGTAGCTCCATGGGGGTGAACTGAACTTGCAAGGCCCCTAGCCAAGCAGCTGCTGCCAGCGTGATCCCTCTTTCCCTTCACATCCTGCTCAGAAAAGCTCCCCACAGTCAACCTGGTGCCACGGCTTACTGGCATGGTCTCTTTAATTAGCTGGCCAAGGCACGAGGCAGGCCTTCATAAAAGAGATAGCTGATTGAAGTCTGGGGGCAGGGAAGGAGGAGGGGGTTTTGTTTGTGTTTTAAACTGTGCTACTTAATTCAATTGTCTCTGTGTTAAGGCAGCTTCCTTGTTTGCTTCTCCCCTCAGACCCCTCTAGCCACCAGCCGGAGCATTTCCAAATGTAAAAAAAAAAGCCAAAGTCGCTATTTTTAAACCGACAAATATGGGGGGGGCACAAAGAGAGGGGGGAGTACTTTACAGACATTGAATACTCTCATAAGCGCTATTGCCTTTAGCTGCAATATTCCTAATGCAATTCCAACACATGCTATTCCCTGCAATAGAACTGTGAGCCAGGGTTGTTTGAACACCATCCTCCATAATGATTCCTGCAGGGACTGAATTAGCTCTGAGTTCACCCGCAACCAATATATGGAAGTAGATCTCCATAGTTTCACCTGCTAGGTCTGGGGTGAATGTGGTCTCCCTCACAGCCTGCTCACTTAAGCTGCAAGTAGCAGAGACTGATTTAGCTGCGTGCTCACCTCCCAGCCAGTGTGCCGTGCCACGTTCCCCAGAAGTTGGGTTTTCCTGCACAAGTTCTCTAATGGGAAAAGGGTCATGTAGCTGGGAATGCCACATTCCCAAGTGGATGGGTGTTGGGGATGAGATGCTCCATGAAGGGACCCGTTCTGATCTGTCATGACTCTTATTGTGGAACTCCAGGGGCTTCTGGTGTGGCTCTTGCCAGAAGACAAATTCCAGTCACCCGGGGTTATAAATACAAACGATCTGATGAAAAGAGTGAACCTTCTGGGCAGTAGCATCAATCACACACATACTAAATCTACAAAGCCACCTCTTGAAATAACAGCAATTTATAAACTCTGACATCACAGACAGTTTTGAAGCTTGGCTTTAGCACATCACAGGGCTATGACTCCACATGACAGCAGCCCTCCATTCTCACTACAACAATCCCACCTCCAAAACCCCATTCCCAGTGTGTTTCCAACAGTGACGCTGTCTCTTCCCAATACAAATTGCCTTGATTCTCAGGTGGTAGAGAGAGGAGAACCGTGATTACTGCTTGTGGGCCTTATAGAAAACGAACTCCACCAAAAAAGAGGTTTCCAGAAATTGCATTTTCTTCTCCAATCCTTCTGCCTTCACTAGAAAGTCTGGAGAATCGTATCCCAAATCTAAGTGAAGTAGCGTAGCCTAGGGTTAGGAGGAGGAATTGGGAGCCAGAACTCTTGGGTTGTATTCCAGACTCTGCTACTGACTCAATGAGTCACCTTGGGCAATTTCTCCATGCCCGCGCTGGAAAAAGAGGAAAACAGTATTTGCCTACCTGACAGTGGTGTCGTGAGGATACATTCACTATTATTTTGAAAGTGCTTGGAAATCCTTGGATGAAAAGTGCATTAACTATTAATGAGCCTCTAATTCTGGAAGCTCCTACCAGACCAATTCCAATCCCATGCCCTTCATCTTGAGGCCCACAGAGAGAACAGTTTGTCTTACTTTTCTTATCTCTTTTTCAATAAAGAAATGTAATAAATGGTGTAATCCACAACGCATTCTCCTGGTTAACAGTATTTACCTCCCCTGGCTCTTCTATTCTGACATATATTAACATGGCCCATAATATACTTGGCACGCACTTAGAATTCAAAATCAATAAAGGATTGTGATAGAAAAAAATCTAAATCTGATTCTGATCTATTTCACCAAGTCTCTGCTACTGTAATTCCATTGACTTTAGAGGAATTACTCCTGATTTGCACTGGTGTGACTGAGATAAAAATTAGGCCGACTATTCTGTAGCATGGTTCCATCTCCTGATGATACGATAACACCCATGATTGACAGATGACAGTTTAAATGGGAGAGACAGAACTAGATAGCTCACCCCGCACAATGCCTGATATGCTCCTCATGTCCCCCCTCAATCACAACTTTCCTCACACAAGCCCTAAGAACACCCCGTACCTCACACCATAAACCACCAGGGGTGGGGTGGGGGGATTGGGAGGGAAAGTTACTTACAACTATAATACTTTCTAATGAAGGGATAATCTCTGTTGCTTTGTAGTATATGAAGCAATAAACAGCTGCTGAGATTGATTAAATGCAGAAGCAAAGCTGAGACCTTCCATCAATCACAAAAGAGCATTTATTTTGAACACCCTACAAAGCAAGAGGGATAATAGCTATTATTCAAGAAACCATAACATGGAAAAAGAACAGTTTGTTTCCTGTCCCCTTGGGAGGGTCTGATAGTGATGGACTGCCTGTCTCTCAGACTGCCTAATGACATGCACATTGAAGGCTAGGCTGCAGCAAACTCTTGGAAAGAAGGTATACAATGTGAAAACTAGTAGGAGTGCCTTGAGATGGCAAAGCATGATTAGCCAGTTCAAAGTTCTAGTGTTCTTTGCCAGGGTGGGGCTGGCGTTCAATTTCTCTTGCTTAAGACTGGCTGAAATGCTTCTTTTGGGGTATATTTTCTTTTTAGCTATATTTGCAGCGGGAAGAGTCACCGAGAAATGAACACATTGGCTAGATGGTCTTGCCTGAGCTCCAATGGATGTTTGACTAAAACTTTGCCAGGCAAAGCAGGTCCTCAGCTATCCAATTCAGAAACTCTTATTCTTCTCATCAGCACCTTGCTGCAAAACATACTATGCCAGTCAGTTAACACACTCACTGCCAAGGACCTACCAGTGTGACAGATTTTTGTTACCAATTTGCCTGGGGCGTTAGGTGATCAGGCTGAGGCCACAGGATTTTTTGGGGAGGAGATGACCTTGGGGTGTGACACCAAATGCAGGGGGGAGGGGTACAGATGTACAAAAGAGGGACCTGGTACATTGATATTTCACTAATTTCACACCTACTCCCATTTTACAAAAAGAGATTGGGAGAGTGCAGAGAGTATAAGGACAGAACACACTCATTACAGCAGCTACAGTGGATTTTAGTGCTCATGAAGATGCACAGGCTTTAAAATCATAAAGAACAAAATCCTCTATTTGGCGACAGCACAGGTATGTCATCTGTAGTAGCAGTGTAATCTTCCACCTCACCTCTTTAGAAGGGAGATCAGACTCGTTAGCCCACTTAGTTCTTGGCTCCTCTACTGTGACAATGAACAATCATGCCAATTGTGGCTGAAGTATCTAGTCGCATATGAACTGAACCAAAACCACCATTTAATTTCATGTAGATCCAACTGCTGATAAATGAAAATGACTTTCATTTCACTACCACCTTGGGGCAGGTTTCAAACTAGCTACCTACAGGAAATAATCCTATTACCAATCTCCTGGGTCATCCAGTCCCAGTCTTGTTTTTCTGGACTCTTTACAATTCATACCTTGGCTCCTGTCAATTCCTGTCCTGTGTGGATGTGGGCTGGAACAAATAGACTTCCTATCTGTGACATTCAAGACTTGTGAGCTAATATTAGCTTAGGGAACTTTACTGTCATCGTCTTGTGAGCCTATGTGAGAATTTAGGCAGATGCTCAGGAAAGATGAAAAAGAAAGGCAAAGCTCAGTAATGTTTCAAAATATTGCACAATGTCATTTGGAATAAATGTTAGTGATGTTTCAGGAAATGGTTTTGCAATAAAATCTCCACTGCTATCATACAAGAGGCAGCTTCAGAGTAAGCATGGGTATCTTCTTTCATCTAAGACACTAATTGCTCCAAACCTGAGTTTCTTTTTCTCAGTGCAGCAGAAAGGTTATACTGTTCTGTGTCCTGTCACCCCCCTAAGCGATGCAGGTAGATTTGGTTGTGGTTCTTTGCACAGAGCCCAACACAATTCTCCAGAAGTAGTGCCAATAACACTGTAGCAGCCCATTTAAGAGGCATGGATGATGAATTCACTGGCCATGAAGTTAGAAGCTATAGGGCAAGGACTCATTCAGAACAGACTGAAAACATTGTCGAGACCCCATATTGGCCAGCCTTAGTTTGACTGCCCAAAGGTACAGAGACCCAATGGACAAAATCCAAAAAAAAAAATAGAACATAATTCTTACTTGTCTGGGAAATTATCTTCTCTGCTCGCTGCCTCGGATTCCCTCATGCTAAAGTGAGGTCTAGTAGGTAAAGCCCAGGACTAGGAATCAGGAGACAGTTTCTGACAATGATTTGATGACCTTAGATAAGCTACTTCACTTCTCAGTGCCTCTATCTGCCTATCTGCAGCATGGTGATATCCCCATCTACCTCAGGGATGCTGAGAAGTTTAATGGATTAATTTTTTTCTGCAGCACTTTTAACTCCTTGTCACTACAGAACTGCAAATTAGAATTATATTATTAATAAGGAGGATTTAAGGACATTAACCTATATCAATTTCAAAATTCACCTAAGTAGTATAAATTGCAGTCATGTTCTAAGGCCGAGACGTGCACTCCCAGATATCTATTTAACGGTGTATGAATGTATGTATTATACCAACCTTTGCTAGTTACCAGACTGCTACCTAGGTAGTTGAGTTTTGTTTGTACAAGAATAATACCTAAGCAATTATTTTATTTCCAGTTAGTCCCCTGCATTATAGGCATCATCAAAACAATTCCTTACCTACAGCTGTAGAAGACACAAGGCAAGAATAAGCAGCTTGATTACAAACAAATAGCAACTAGGGCAGAGCTATGCTCACGTGAGGCCTAATCCATTGCTTCCATATGTGAGCTTTACAAGTTTGGATAAATTTGGGTCCTTCATCTTTACAGCAAGGTGGAGACCAAACTGTGGGCATCACTAAGTAATCATAGAATCATAGAAGATTAGAGTTGGAAGAGACCTCAGGAGGTCATCTAGTCCAATCCCCTGCTCAAAGCAAGACCAACACCAACTAAATCATTCTAGCCAGGGCTTTGTCAAACCAGGCATTAAAAACCTTTAAGGATGGAGATTCCATCACCTCTCTAGATAACCCATTCCGATGCTTCACCATCCTCCTAGTGCAATAGTTTTTCCTACTATCCAACCTAGATCTCCCCCACTGCAACTTGAGACCATTGCTCCTTGTTCTGTCATCTGCTACCACTGAGAACAGCCTAGCTCCATCCTCTTTGGAACCCCACTCCAAGTATTTGAAGGCTGCTATCAAATCACCCCTCACCCTTCTCTTCTGCAGACTAAATAAGCCCAGTTCCCTCAGCCTCTTCTCATAAGTCATGTGCCCCAGCCGCCTAATCATTTTCGTTGCCCTCCAATGGACTCTCTCCAATTTGTCCACATCCTTTTTGCAGTGGGAGGCCCAAAACTGGATGCAATACTCCAGATGTGGTCTCACCACAGCCAAATAGAGGGGAATAATCACTTCCCTCAATCTGCTGGCAATGCTCTTACTAATGCAGCCCAATATGCCATTAGTCTTCTTGGCAACAAGGGCACACTTCTGACTCATATCCAGCTTCTCATCCACTATAATCCCCAGGTCCTTTTCTGCAGAACTGCTCCTTAGCCAGTCGGTCCCCAGCCTGCAGCTGAACATGGGATTCTTCGGTCCTAAGTGCAGGACTTTGCACTTGTCCTTGTTGAACCTCATCAGATTTCTTTTAGCCCAATCCTCCAAGTTGTCTAGGTTACTCTGGACCCTATCCCTACCTTCCAGCGTATCTACCTCTCCCCCCTGCAGCCAAGATCCACCTGGGAATTGGTGACACCAGGTGAGATTAATACTATCAGCCACTCTAACTCCAGACATTCAAACACTGTAGACTGGATGGGTCACCCAGCAGGAGGTATGTGAACGCCACTCCTAGACATCTACATGCTCTAGGACTCTTGCTGGCCAATGAAATACTTGCTTCTTTCCCCCAATGAGTGTCATAAATGTAAAATCTCCACAGTGACGAAATACATCAGTGCCGATGGTTCCACGTCTCTCCATGCTTCACAGCTGGCACTTCAGATGGTCTAGGTGCAGCAAAATCTGAAGGGTCAAAGGCACCACTG
Organism: Malaclemys terrapin pileata; assembly: GCF_027887155.1. Lineage (NCBI taxonomy): Eukaryota > Metazoa > Chordata > Testudines > Emydidae > Malaclemys > Malaclemys terrapin. The sequence continues at coordinate 50,461,607 of NC_071514.1, forward strand.
ACAGAGTGACAAAGACTCGCTTGATCAGTGAAGAAAAATGGAAACAGAGAGTCTGACCCATGGCTTCTGTTGCTTTTACATTTAACAAACTTTCAAAAAATGACATTTTTGTTTTGATTGCAGGTCCTCTCTGAACTACTCGTTATCACCGACCACGTGTGTTACAGTAGCACTCAGAAACCCTAAGACTGTGGCTCCATTGTGCTGGGTACTGCACAGAGTAGGCAACCGTCCCTGCCTTGAAGAGCACACCGTCTCAAGAGACAAGCCAGATAACAGTTGGGGGAAAAGACTGAACATCCCTAGGTTACAGATGAGGAACTAAGGCAGAAAGATTAACTGGCTTTCTCGAGGACAGGCAGGGAGCCTGTGACACAACCAGGAACTGAACCGAGATGGGCTGGGCCACAGTCAGTGTGTTAGGGCTGGCCTACACAGCGAGTTACTGCACAGCAAGTCAGGGTGCGAATCTACAGTGCGCCAGCTTGCCTCACAATAACATCCCGTGTGGCCACTGCTACAGCACAGTGAAAGTGATGAAGCGTGGCTTGGCTCTGTTACCAAGGTCCACACAGGATGCTACCACATGGCAAGCTGGTGTTTAGTAGACTCACACCCTGGCTTGCTGTGCAGTGACTTGCTTGTGTAGAAACACCCTTAGTCACAGAACCATCCCTCTGCCAACAGGGTCCTCTCAGATCATCTCAACTACTTCTCTGGAAGCAGCAAACTACGGATTAACCCAAGTCCCCCAGCGACACAACTCGGCACTGTAATTCCAAACAACCCTTGTGGTCTCTCTGAGAAGTGCAAAGCAAACTGGTGTGTGTGTGTGGGGGGGGGGGGTGTCGGTCCTCCAGTAGGCCGTGAAGCATCCTCATGCAGAACACTGCTCCTGGCCTATAAGAAAATAGGTGGCTTGGCACAAAGGTCAGGCTGTAACACAAGTGATGGGCTCAGCTGAGATGGACCTCAAGGGCACCCTGAGAACAACATTCTGACTTTGCATTCAAACCACTCGAGCCGGCTGGGATTTGGAACGCAGGGGGGACAAGCAGAATATACAGGTTTGTTCGTGCAGAGGCTCCATTCAGACAGCACAGCACAAACATCTTCCATGGGCTGTCACACACGGATTTCAACCAAGGAGGAAGCTGCTCTTGTCATCCTCAGCACAGTACATCCACCACATGACCTTTCAGCTGCCCACAGGAGGTGGTGGCTCTGAGATGCAGACACAGTGCATCGATGGGACCGGGAAGTCCAACAGGTGAGAGACCTTTCAACACCTCGGAGTGCATCAGTATTTCACAATCCACCCTGGTTCTCCAAAACCACCAGTAGCTAGTAAAACTGTCTCTCACCCACCCTAGCAGGGATGCTGGTACAGACACACCGCCCTGTTCACCAGCCCGCTGCAGCACCCGCAGAGCCCTTATACCCTCTTCACAGAAGCCTAGAAGATTAGGGTTGGAAGAGACCTCAGAAGGTCATCTAGTGCAATCCCATGCTCAAAGCAGGACCAACACCAACTAAATCATCCTAGCCAGGGCTTTATCAAGCCGGGCCTTAAAAACCGCTAAGGATGGAGATTCCACCACCTCGCTAGGTAACCCATTCCAGTGCTTCACTACCCTCCTAGTGAAATAGTTTTTCCTAATATCCAGCCTAGACCTCCCCCACTGACACTTGAGACCATTGCTTCTTGTTCTGTCATCTGCCACCACTGAGAACAGCTGAGCTCCATCCTCTTTGGAACTCCCCTTCAGGTAACTGAAGGCTGCTATCAAATCCCCCCCACTCTTCTTTTCTGCAGACTAAACAAGCCCAGTTCCCTCAGCCTTTCCTCGTAAGACATGTGCCCCAGGCCCCTGATCATTTTTGTTGCCCTCCGCTGGACTCTCTCCAATTTGTCCATATCCTTGCTGTAGTGCGGGCCCCAAAACTGGACATAATACTCCAGATGTGGCCTCGCCAGTGCTGAATAAAGGGGAATAATCACTACTCTTCACTACAACATCTTCTACCTACAAGGTTCTGCGGCCACTCAGGATACGTCCACACTATTTTTAGCCCCATAGCGCAAGCTTGAATCACTTGACCCAGGCTCTGAGACTTGCTGCCACAGGCTTTTTGTATTTTTACAGTGTGGACGTACCCTCAAAATTGCCCATGAGTCAGGAAGGAATGTAAATCTTGTCTCGCTGTTTCTTTGTGCTCCCTGTCTGTCGGTAGCCACTTGTGGTCTCTTGTCTCACACTCAGACTGTAAGCTGTCTGGGGCAGGGACTGCCTTTTCGGCCTGTGTTTGTTCAGAGCCTAGCACAATGGGGTCCTGGCCCACGATGGAGCTCCCAGGCACCACCGCATTACAAATACATAAATAACCATACTTGCTATGGGGTGCATCAGAATCTGCTATCCTCAGCAGGAGACTCCAGCAGGAGACTCCAATTCATTCACTAATAAAAGTGCCCTGTACTCAGCTTCAGGCTCTGGAGCAGCCCATTGTGCTGTGTTTATGGTGGGAGTTGAAACATTCTAAGCAGAGAAATCTTTACTTGTTTTATCATCACACAATCTTATAAACCCACCTGCTTACAAAGAAACAAAACCAAGAAACCCCTTACAAACTCCCATGTTATCAACAGACTCTTGAGAATGAAAGACAAATTTAAAAAACTTGTGGTGGGGTTTGGAGTGAACCAGTTCTTGCTGGCAACAAGTGGCTGGATTTAAAGGGTAAAGTCTTTAATGGGGAGGGAGAGGCTGTGCAGTGTTTACAAGAGATAATGTGAGTTTCCTCCAGCAGAGCATCTAAAGGCCAGGAAGCCCAATGTGAAAATGTCAGAATAAAAACGGGGCCGAGCAGCTGCTGAAGACATAAATACAGATCTAAAACCTGCAGATTTAAGAGGACTGCACACGGAATTAGCACAGAGTTAGCACATGATTGCAGATAGCACAGGCAGACAGGGGGAGTGACAGCCCACCCTGCTCAGCACAATGCTGTCAAACATGCTAATGCCAGCACAATGTCTTGGCAAACATGCTAATGACACCATGGTGGAGGTGGAACCTTCCAAATCAACTTCTGCAGCACAGGAGTCAAGGAAGGTCATTAACAATGAAAATCGCAGCTCAATACCTCTGTAAAGTTAAACATTCAAAAGCATTTCCTCAGCTTCCCACTGCTATAGGCAATTAGTCGAAAGAAAGGCCTCTCCGCTCCTGGCATCCCAGGGATGGTACTTTCTGATCCCAACACACCAGAGTTTGGAGGAAGGCTAGGATAGCTCTCTTCCTTCTTCATACAACAACGATTTGAAAGATCTCTGAGCGGGAAGGGAAGCCCCGCCTCTTCCCTCTTCTCAGAAGGTCATCTGCACATTCAAGGCCTCAAAACATCCAAGAAACACAAGCTTAATACTCACAGACAGTTAAATAGATGAACCAGATGGCTTTGGGAGAGAGCATAGCCTAAAGAGTAATGATGGCAAGGGATGCTCACCAGGCTGGGTTCAAATGTGCAGGAAATCAGCTAACTCCAGCTACACAACTAGTGCAGGTTTGATACTTTATATTGAAGCAACATGGGCAACCCAAGGCCAGACACACTCCTCTATTGCTTTGGAGGCCATGAGTACATGGTTTGCCATTCTGGATTTCTGCAAAACCCACTGGCAACTTCCTACAGCAGGGTTCTTGCTCCTTCCCTTGAAACATCTGATACTGGTCGCTGTCAGAGACAGGACACTAGGCTAGATGGATTATGGGTCTGATACAGTCTGGCAATTCCTTTGTCCCTAGAACAGAGGACAGACAGATGGACAGACACATGGCCCATGTAGACACAGAAGTCAAACATTCACAGCACAAACTGGATATCCTGCAGTACGCGACACCCTCCAGGCAGGCTTTACCCATCAACAATTTGCTCCTAGATCTGGCTAAGATGGTGTGGCAGACATCTGCCACTATTTAGCCCACTTATAAATGGGTGGATCAGAAGAATCCTTATGGCCCCCAAAAGGATTCAGAATTTTTGTTCTCCCAGTCTCCACCTAACTCCTGGGACACTGTAAATGAACAGGATAGACAGCACTTCTCTAAGTCAACCCCATATGACAAAGACCAGAAAAGACTGGATCTCTTTGGGTGAAAGACCTATTTGTCAGCAACGCTGCAATTCAGGATTGTGAACTATCAGGAGGTCATGGCCAAATATAATTTTATGAATTATAACAGATTCACAGCTTTTATTGAACACCTACCACAAGAACATCTATGAGGGCCAATTATTTGGCCAGACCTGCTTTTCAAGCATACTTAGATACTTCAGGCACTGCTGCCAGGTCCATCTCCATGGCAGAGGTTATTTGCAGGGCACCATGGCTCCAACTCTCATGCCTCCTTGTGCCAGACACCAAGCGTATATAGGGGACCAACCTCAGTTCCTTGTCTACCCAGACGTCCCATAAGGAGTGGTCCAAAGCAGAGGGGGCAGGAGGGCAGGAAGTGGAGCACCCACAGGGACACTCATCTTGAAGAACCGCAGTTACTACATAAAGTGAGTAATTTCTTTGAGCAGCATCCCTGTGGGTGTTCCCCTTTAGCTGCCTCCTGAGCAGTACCCCAGATGGAGGAGGGTGCTTCAGAACTGAGTCCAGAACTGAAGACACTGCTGCAGAACCAAGTGCCACATCGGACCTGATAGCATGGATCAGGGCGTAAGATTTCGAAAAGGTACATACTGAAGCCCATGTAGCGGCCCCACAGATCTCAGACACTGACTCATTGTTCAGTGATGCCATAGGTGTTGCCTGTGAGCTGGCTGAATGTGCTATCACCCTTTGCGGGGGATAAAGCCCTGCAGCTCATAACATGTGCTAATGCATCCAGATATCCACCTTGATAGTCTCAGAGCAGAGATCATGGACCCCTTGGATCTATCCATGAAGGACATGAAGAGAGGAATTTGAAGAGCGTCAGCTACCCTCTTTATGAGGCCTTGAAACTGTCGAAAATCATTGACCATGGATGGAAGCAGAGGCAAAACTGCCTCATCCAGAGACAAAGATGAAAGAGGTGTTTGAGGTGTGGCCTCCTTATCCATCCTGGCTTCCTGGTCCTCCAACATCTCCTCCTGTGGGTGGGGGCTGGTTGTAGAGGAGAAAGCTGTACAACTCTTGCCTCCCTATGAAATGGTACCAGTGGTTTGGCAAAGTGTTGCCAATAGGCAGCCCAGCAGTCCCACAATGGCCATGGGGGTGCAGGACATGGGGGTTGGCTCTACCACCCTTGATAATGAGCCCAATCTTCCCTGTGACTGTCAGAGAACGAGTTCCTGAAGGGATATGTTGGAGAACCCCAAACTGACTTGAAGTCTCCTTCACCCTTCTCCATCTTGTCCAAAGGAGGAGCATCTGCAGAAAACAGGGGAGAGCCCTGTAGTACTCGAGGACAGTGGTATTTATGAGGAAGGGGACTCCAGTTCATCCATTGTCGAGAGGTCCTTTGTATATCTAAATTCTTGTGGTACCGAGTCGGGGATTGGTACCGATGTAGTAGCCAAGAGTATGATTGCCGAAGTTGACAGTACCATCTATGTGGGTGTCCCAAATCAGATACTGATGATGGCTAATGCCATTGCTTGCTCGGTGCCAAGGGTGCTGCATGCATGGGTACTGATGGCTGGACTGAATGCATAGGTACCGGCAGCTGGGCTGAACTCAACAGTGCCAGTCCTGACTGCCTGTATTTGTCCTCTTTCTTGATAGGAGGTATCAAGGACCTATCAGAGCCATCTCTCTCCTTCGAGCTCGGGGACTTTGCGGTTCTGGTGGTACCAGAGGAGGAGTCTGTGACACTGCACCCCATATTCTTCACAGTGATATTATGATTTGATTATGGCATAATCATGATGCATTTTGTACAAGATGGAACATGTAAGGTATCATTGGAAAAGTTATGATTTGCTGAATATAATTATCCTATCTGTATGCATGTCACATTTTTGTATCTAAAGTTATGAATATTGACTATGTATCTGTATTTCAAATGTAGTTACACCTGGATAACACCCACTAGACAAGATGCGTTCAGTCTAGATAGTGGGTGGGGAAGGGCCTATTCAGGGCAATGAGCCATTAGGGAGAAGCTTATCTCCCACCTGGTAAGCCTTCCTGAGAACACTACAGACAGCCTGAGAGTGATGGCTGCTATGACTCTACAAGGACATGTGACCAGGCCACATGATGCTGGACTTCAACTTGGGATGTCAGTATTTTTCCACAAATTGGTCTGGGAACCAAGTTTTGAAACAAAGGGTTCCTGCCATATGCTAAAGCTATATAAAGCAGGGAGTGACATCTGGGGTTCTTCATTCCCCACACAAGAAGACTCTTGGAAACACCCGAGGAACAAAGACTGAACTGGAAGAAGTGTTGGACCCAGGCTAAAGGGATTTCTAGCCTGTGTATGAAGACCTGAGAAACCCAAGCTATAAAGCTAATGCAGCTTATGCCTTAAGAATCTACAAGTATGCCTATACCATTAATTAGGCTGAGAATCTGCTATTCGTATCCAATCTATCTAGTATATTAAGCTTAGGTTGCGTTTTTGTTTATTTGCTAGATAATCTGCTTTCATTCATTTGCAATCACTTAAAATCTATATTTTGTAGTTAATAAACTCCTTTTTGTTTTATTCTAAACTAGTGAGCTTTGACTGGAATGCTTGGGGAAAATCTCTGCATGGTGTGACAGACCCAGACCAGTGGGGTACAGGAGTCTGTAGAGGGCAAATATACTGGTCACTGGATGAGTAGTTTTCTGTTCCCTGAGTGACCAGAGCAGGGGCTGCACTAGAGTAATCAGGAACCTGCTAGAACCAGTTAAGGCAGGCAGGCTAATTAGAACACCTGGTGCCAATTAAGAAGAAGCTGCTAGAATCAATTAAGGCAGGCTAATCAGGGCACCTGGGTTTTAAAAAGGAGTTCACTTCAGTTTGTGGTGCAAGTGTGAGGAGCTGGGAGTGAGAGGCGCAAGGAGCTGAGAGGGTGCGCTGCTGGAGGACTGAGAAGCACAAGCATTATCAGACACCAGGAGGAAGGTCCTATGGTGAGAATAAGGAAGATGTTTGGAGGAGGCCATGGGGAAGTAGCCCAGGGAGTTGTAGCTGTCATGCAGCTGATACAGGAGGCACTGTAGACAGCTGCAATCCACAGGGCCCTGGGCTGGAACCCGGAGTAGAGGGCGGGCCCAGGTTCCCCCCAAACCTCCCAATTGACCTGGACAGTGGGTTCTCCCAGAGGGGAAGGTCTCTGGGCTGTTCCCCAACCCACATGGTGAATCTCTGAGGCAAGAAAATCCGCCAATAAGCGCAGGAGCCACCAAGATAGAGGAGGAACTTTGTCATACTGGTGTCAGAGGTGGGATCTTGGGGTGCACAGTGTGGCGGAAGGAGGATGATTTAAACAAAAAAACAAAAAAGGGAGAGGGTTTATTTTTTTTCACCACAATGGATGACGTAGTGCGGGCACTGATACAAGCTATGGCCGCCCAGCAGGAGGCTACCCGTGTCCAGGCAGCCGCCCAACAGGAGGCAGTGCGGCTGCAGCAAGAGACTAATCGCCTGCTGATGGACCAGGCTGCTCAAGACCGAGCTATATTGCGGGAACTGATAAACCAGGTAAAGTCCCTTACAGAGCTGAATCGTGGCCATGATGGGATGTGGCTCATACGGGCCAGCCATTGGCTGCAGAAAATGACACGGGAGGATGATGTAGAGGCATACCTTCTGGCCTTGGAGAGGACAGCCCTATGGGAGGCCTGGCCTTGAGATCAATGGTCTGGCATCCTTGGCCCATTCCTGTGTGGGGAGGCCCAGAAGGCTTACCATGATCTGCCTGAAGAGACTGCAGCAGACTACCCCCAGCTGAAAGCAGAGATCCTGGCCAGATCTGGGGTAACGACAGCAGTGCGGGCCAAGCAGTATCACGGTTGGAGGTACCAGGAAGACAAAACCCCGCAGTCCCAATTGTATGACCTCATCCATCTCACATGAAAGTGGTTGCAAACAGAGTCCCGGAGTCCGGAAGAGATACTAGCGGTTCCGGTCATTGACAGATACATGAGGGGACTACCATTAGACCTTCGTGCCTGGGTAAGCCAGAACGAACCCTCCATCTATGATGAGTTGTCGTCCTGGTAGAGAGGCGAAGGACAGTGAGGGAGCTGACCCGACCAGTTAAGGAAGAGGCACCCCGGGTTAAACTAGCAGCACCAAGCCCTAAAGTTTGGGTGACTGGGCCACCAGGAGGGCCCAGGTGTAAAAAGAGAGAGGCTAAAGGCCCATTAGAGGCCACAAAGAGTAGGAGCACTGAGGGAGAAGAGGATCGTGATGTTAGACTGCCCAAACCAAGAGACCAGGGAATGCCTAGGGCTCCATACAGATGTTATGCCTGTGGGGAGTGAGGACACATAGCTGCACAGTGTCCCAATGCTGAGGAGCCTATGCAGTGGGTCAGGAAGGAATTTTCCTCCAGGGTAGATTGGCTGAGCCTCTGGAGGTTTTTCGCCTTCCTCCGCAGCATGGGGCAGGGATCACTAGCAGGAGGGTCTCAGCCGATTGAAGTCACTAAAACACAGGATTGGGGACTTCAACGGTAGAGTCCAGGGAAGGGTCTTGCGGCCTGCAGCATGCAGGGGGTCAGACCAGATGATCATAATGGTCCCTTCTGACCTTAATGTCTATGAGTCTATGAGTCAGTGTAACCTGGGGAACTGGGCAGATCCATGCTCCCTAATCCACCTTGTGGGGGTCTCACTAACTCCGCATATGTATACCAGACCAGTGAAACTAAATGGGGTAGGGACCACAGCACTGGTTGATTCGGGGAGTACTATCACGCTTATCTCAGGGAAGCTCGTGAAGCATAGTCAGCTGCTGCAGGCTAAACGTATGGGGATAACATGTGTCCATGGGACAGTTAGTTACTACCCCACCATTCTAGTAAATATCAATATCCAAGGGAACACTACTGAGGTAGCAGCAGGTATAGTCCCTAAACTCCCATATCCGGTGCTCATAGGGAGGGACTTCCCAGGGTTTGGAAACTTACTCCCAGTAGTGGGACTGGAGAAAGATGGGGACCCTAAAATTGATGAGGCATCCACAGCAGACTGTCAAATCCTAATCTTCTCTGAAATATCCCCAGATTTGTTCTCCACTCCTAGATAGGGTAGAAAGACAAGAAGGGCAGCTAAGGCCTTGGGAACCAGAATACTGACTCAAAGCCAGAGGGTTGCTCTTGTAGGTAGGCGGACCAGCGCAGCTGAAAAGGAGGCCACGCAGGAGGGAGAAGCACCTGAGTCTGACCCCCACCCTAATGCTTCTGAACCAGTAGAGGCAACAGAGACTGGGCCCCTAGATCTTGGGCAGATTAGCCCCGGGAGAGGAAATTTTGGACAGGACCAGGCAGAAGACCCAAGGTATGACAACATTAGGAAGGAGGTGACTGAAATAGATGGGGTCCCCGTGGAAGGGAAAACCCAGGGACCAGGACCCTACTTCATAATGAAGAAGGATCTCTTATACTGGGTTGCACCAGTACAGGGGCAGAAGGTACAGCAGATCCTAGTACCTCAAAAACACCAGAACGCTGTATTAAGTCTTGCTCATAGTCATCTTTTTGGGGGGTATTTGGGAGTAGAGAAGACCCTGGCACGAGTCCTACGACGGCTCTTCTGGCCCGGAGTACATGAAGAAGTGAGGAGGTACTGTGCCTCCTGCCCAGAGTGTCAGCTGCACAGTCCCCGTCCCCACTTGAGGGCACCTTTAGTACACCTTCCCATCACAGAGGTCCCCTTCGAGCGAATAGCCATGGACCTAGTGGGACCCCAGGAGAAGACGGCTCGGGGTCATCAATATATACTTGTTGTTCTGGACTATGTTACTCGCTACCCAGAAGCCGTCCCCCTGCGGAACATGGCCTCTAAAACTATAGCCAAAGAGCTGGTGGGGATCTTTGCCTGAATGGGGCTACCAAAGGAGATATTAACCGACCAAGGAACCCCATTTATGTCGAAGCTAATGAAGTAACTCTGTACGCTGCTCCATATACATACCCTGAGAACTTCAGTCTACCATCCACAGACTGATGGGTTGGTAGAAAGGTTTAACCGAACCCTCAAGGCTATGATAAGGAAGGTGGTAAGTCGGAACGGGAAGGATTGGGACACCCTACTACCCTACCTTATGTTCGCTATTCGGGAGGTACCACAGGCCTCAACTGGGTTTTCCCCCTTCGAGTTATTATACGGGTGTCACCCCCGTGGCATACTAGATATCGCCAAAGAGATCTGGGAAGAGGAACCTAATGAGGGGAGAAATATAATAGAGCATGTAATGCAGATGCGAGACCGGATAGCCCGGGTTACCCCTATTGTATGGGAACATTTGGAGAAAGCACAGGAGGCCCAGCGAACCCATTACAATCGCCAGGCAAAAGTGCGACAGTTCCAACCAGGGGATCAGGTTATGGTGTTGGTACCCACAGCAGAAAGCAAGCTTCTGGCCCAATGGCAGAGGCCCTATGAGGTGGTTGAACCCATGGGGGAAGTAACCTACAAGGTGCGGCAGCCAGGACGCAGAAAACAAGAACAGATTTATCATGTTAACCTTCTGAAACCCTGGCATGCACAAGAGGCATGCACAACGGTCCAAAAAGACCTAACCCAGGAAAACAAGCCTTCCAAACAGGTGAGAGTGTGTCCCGATTTAACACCAGACCAGAAGAATGTGGTGTCTTAGATGATCTTCCGGAACCAAGATGTGTTCTCGACAAAACCGGGTCAAACAACCAGGACATATCACCACATCGTCACGAACCCTGGGGCCAGAGTAACAATGAGGCCCTATCGGGCAAAAAGGGAGGAAATAAAAGCAGAAGTAAAAAAAATGCTGGAGTTGGTGATCATCGAAGAATCCCACAGTCAGTGGTCCAGCCCAATCGTGCTGGTGCCCAAACCTGATGGCACCACAAGATTTTGCAATGACTTCCGGAGACTAAACGAAGTATCCCAGTTCGACGCATAGCCCATACCTCGCATAGATGAGCTAGTGGACCGTCTGGGTAATGCCCGGTACTTGACTACCCTAGACTTGACAAAGGGGTACTGGCAGATTCCCCTTGCGGAAGACGCAAAGGAAAAGACTGCATTCTCTACACCAGAGGGTCTTTTTCAATATACTATCCTCCCTTTTGGACTACATGGGGCCCCAGCTACGTTCCAGCACCTCATGGACAAGCTATTACGCCCGCCTAACAGTTATGCTGCTGCCTACTTGGACAATGTGGTCATTCATACCCCAGACTGGGAAACCCACCTGGAGAAGGTGAAGGCATTCCTCGATACCTTCAGGCAAGCTGGCCTTACAGCAAACCCTGCCAAGTGCGCTGTAGGGTTTACAGAGGCCAAATATCTTGGCTACATTGTGGGAAAAGGTCTGGTAAAACCCCAAGTGAACAAGTTAGAGGCCATCCAAAATTGGCCCTGACCAAGTCGCAAGAAACAAGTCCGGGCGTTCCTAGGTGTGGTGCGGTATTACCGACGATTTATCCCCCACTTTGCCACAAGGGCAAGCCCTCTGACAGACCTAGTGAAAGCCCGTGGACCTGATCTGGTGAGATGGTCTGATGCAGCAGAGGAAGCATTCACAGACCTACGGACTGCCCTCTGCAATAACCCGGTACTGATAGCCCCTGATTTCACCAAGGAGTTTATCCTGCAGACGGATGCATCGGAAGTAGGGTTGGGGGCCGTTCTATCACAGATGGTCGGGGAGGAGGAACACCCAATTCTATACCTCAGTCGGAAACTCCTTCCAAGGGAACAAAAATATGCAGTGGTGGAGAGAGAATGCCTCGCTGTAAAATGGGCCATGGAAACATTGCGCTACTACCTGCTCGGGTGCAGATTTGTCCTCGTGACCCACCATGCTCCTCTTCAATGGATGCAGTGGAACAAGGAGAAGAACACAAGGGTGAACAGATGGTTCTTATCCCTCCAACCTTTCCACTTCCGTGTGCAACACAGAGCAGGGAGCCGTCATGGCAACACCGATGGCTTGTTACATGTGCACTGTCCGGCGTCCCAAGCTGCCCAATCCCTTGGCGTTGAGCAGCGGGGAGGGATATGTGACAGACCCAGACCAGTGGGCTACAGGAGTCTGGTACAGGGCAAATATACTGGTCACTGGATGAGTAGTTTTCTGTTCCCTGAGTGACCAGAGCAGGGGCTGCACTAGAGTAATCAGGAACCTGCTGGAACCAGTTAAGACAGGCAGGCTAATTAGAACACCTGGAGCCAATTAAGAAGAAGTTACTAGAATCAATTAAGGCAGGCTAATCAGGGCACCTGGGTTTTAAAAAGGAGCTCACTTCAGTTTGTGGTGTGAGTGTGAGGAGCTGGGAGCAAGAGGTGCAAGGAGCTGAGAGTGAGAGGGTGTGCTGCTGGAGGACTGAGGAGCACAAGTGTTATCAGACACCAGGAGGAAGGTCCTGTGGTGAGAATAAGAGAGGTGTTTGAAGGAGGCCATGGGGAAGTAGCCCAGGGAGTTGTAGCTGTCATGCAGCTGATACAGGAGGCACTATAGACAGCTGCAGTCCACAGGGCCCTGGGCTGGAAGCTGGAGTAGAGGGCGGGCCCGGGTTCCCCCCAAACCTCCCAATTGACCTGGACAGTGGGTTCTCCCAGAGGGGAAGGTCTCTGGGCTGTTACCCAACCCACATGGTGAATCTCTGAGGCAAGAAAATCCGCCAATAAGCGCAAGACCCACCAAGATAGAGGAGGAACTTTGTCACAATGGTTACAAGTGTGCATTGTTCTCTTCACACTGAGGGAGTGGTAGACTGGGTATTATAGCCATGTACTGGCCAGATTTGACCAGGGCAGGATGGTACTGCTCTGAGGTCCTAGGCAGGGAAGCTGATGGTTAGAGAGCCTGCGGGTAACTGCTGCTGGGTGTGTCTCTACCTGTGTAAATTCTGGTGAAAGCGCAGGCTGGAGGGCTTTGCAGCTTGTCACAGCCATACACTGTGAGAGGGAGCCCAGGCTGGTGGGTCAGTACCAAGTTGAGAGATCGAGGCTTCAGAGACCATGGATCTCGCCGGGGACCTTGTCTTTTCTGAAGCTGGCTCCTTAAGGTGAGACTCCATGCTCCCTTTTTGGAAGCCTTCCTTGAAGCCTTTAAAGTCTTCCCTTTCTTAGGAGAAGCCTGTGCAATGTTGAAGAGGCGCTGATTCTGTCCAGAGACAGATGTGGGGGGGAAAGGGAAGAGTGTCCTGACCTGACTCAGAAGCTGGCCGAAGAGAGTGTGGCATCATTACCAATCTGAGTTTCATCTCCCTGTTCTTCCTTGCCCTGGTCTTGAGGCTTCCTCTTTGCTGCATTTTTTACAAGGTGACTGGCCTGTTGAAGGGATGCTGTGTGTTTGTGATGAGACTCCTTGCCAGTGATGACATGCCCCACACCTTCAATCCCATCCTGCCATGGGAAGGGGGTTCTGCACCATCACTATCACAGCCCATTCAATTAGGGAGAGGAGACAGAGGTGTAGAGAAGGGGTTGATCTGAAGTCACGGGTGATGCAACCTCCGACACACACACACCAACAGGAAGTGGGACCAGCTGGTCAGCTCCTTATCCCCCTGCACTTGCCTCTCATTCAGCTTGTGCATGGAAACACAGGACCGCCCGGGCAGGTGGGGGGGCAAGTGGGGCAATTTCCCCCGGGCCCCGCAGGGGCCCCCACGAGAGTTTTTTGAGGCCCCTGGAGCAGGGTCCTTCACTTGCTCCGGGGGCCCTGGAAAACTCTCGCGGGGCCCGGGCCACCAGAGCTTCTTCCGCTCCGGGTCTTCGGCGGCAGTTCAGTGGCAGGGGGTCCTTCTGCTCTGGGACCCGCTGCCGAAGTGCTGGGTCTTCGGCAACTCAGCGGTGGGGGCTCCCTGCCGCCGAAGACCGCAGGCCCCCTGAATCCTCTGGGCGGTCCTGTGGAAACACAAGCTTCCCTCCTTGGCTCGTCCTTTTTAAATCCTTCCCCAGGATTAGCAGGCTTCAGGTGCTGGACTTGTGCCTCTACCTTTCCAATGGGGAGAGATTTGGTTCAATTCCTAGACTGTTGCCAACGTGGACCTTTCCTGTTCTGCCCACTCCTTGGTAAGGCAGACAAACAGGTCAAGTAAACGGGGCCAGACACCCTATAGGCAGTGCAGATCCACGTTCAGTTCTTGCTCTGCCTGTGTGGGAAAATGAGTCTCTCCTTGGGAAAGGCCCTGTTCAGCAAAGCACATGCTTACAGGTAAGCATGCGCGGAGTCCCAGTGATTTCAAGAGGACTATTCCCTTGCTTGAAGCACAGCATATAGTAAGTGCTTTGCTGAATTGGGGCTTTAATCACTAAATAAACTCTCATTGCCAGAGGAGCATCAGGGGACCCTTCTGGGCCAGATGACAGAGGAAAACAGCAGCACTCAGACCCTCCTCTCTGTTAGCACAAGGACGCCTGAGATTTTTGTTCTTCGGCTCAAGGGCGACCTCATCATAGCTTAGTTTGAGACCTTATGGTCCTGAGACACCCAGAACATCTGGAAGTATTTTGAAGAGGATCCCTATAATGCTCTATGGCTTTCACAGCTTTCCCACTGCACCAGATGCTGGGGGTGTTGGTGCCAACATTGTACAACAGTTTCAGCTAGCTTCAAGCAAGAATCTTCCATCCCAGGCAGCTGTTAGCAGGTAACTCCTCCACGAGCGAGGCAGGAAAAGACCTTGTTCCACAGACACTTCAGTGGCGAATGAGCAACTTGGAGACTGAACCATATTTTTAAGTAGGTGGCCTGCACTTCTTGAGAGCAGCTGCTGGTACCAATTACCAACAATCGTTTTTGGTGCCCTCTGCTGTTCCTGTCTTCCCAGACATCTTGCTGCCCATTCATACACCCCGAGCTCTGTCCAAATAACCCACACTCATATACAGAGAGGGTCCATTTTTGCACCTGACTTATGCTGGTGAGCATCTACTCACCTAAGTAGGCCTATTTACTTCAATGGGGCTACCCTGATAGGAATTTACTAATGTAGGTAAAAGGGGGAAACTATTGGGCCCATATAACTAGCTCATTCCCAAATTTTATCAACAAAAGACTTTAAATTGTGACCATCTTCACCATGTTTACTGTAACCCTCCTGGGAGCACCCCTGCAGTGCAGGCTATGGAAATGCATTCTACTGTTGTGGATAATTTTAGATCTAAGGAGCATAGATTCAAATTCAGAAATCAAGAGATTACAAAGCTTAACCTCTACCAAGAGCCTGATCCAAAGCTCACTGAAGCCAATGGAAAGACTTGCACTGATTTCAACAGGCTTTGGATCAAGATCTAAAACACCCAGGGTGAAATCCTGGCCCTGCTGACATCAATAGGAACACTCCCCATCGGGCCAGGATTTGATTCCCAGGCTATTTCCATGGTGGGTTATCCAGAATTGGTCTGCACACATAGGCTTGGAAAATCATATCACCCATGTGACTTGCCAACAGGACTCCCTAAATGAGGGCACTCAAATAGCACAGGGAGGGCCACAGGAAGAGAAGAGAAGGCATCTGCAGAAAGACAATGATCAGGTAGAATCGCTGCCTCGGTACTGTAAGTCAGCTCTGAACAGATGGGCTCTAAGTCACACTCCATATCCCAAAACTAAGACCTGAAAATAAATCCAGGAGGAAAGGGACTGAGGTCTAGCTGGACACAATTGTCCTGAAAAGCTGCTGCCTAGGGCTAAACATATCACATCTATAATGCTTTGAAACAGTACAAAAGGAGAACTGCATGGCTGCATTACAATTATTCTTCATCTGAGGTGCCACTTCTTTCAGTCCAAGGTAAAATACATGTGGTGCAGCTATTTCTTCTGTCGGTAGGATTCTTGCATAAGAATCTTTTATCCACCTTGCTGTGGTTTGCTTGAACGCTTGGTAACGTCCACAAGAGTAAAAATTGTGCTTAGATCTGCAGAAATCCTGGGTCTATGACCTGAGTCAATCATACCTTGATAAGGGATAGGCAATCTAATCCAACATCTGGGTAATATTTTGGAACTCTGTGGACATCAAGCAGGTGCTGCCTTGGGGAGATATTAGTTGAGGACTGAAACTAGATAGGGCTATGCCTGATTAATCACAAAGGGCAAGAGGCCTACCAGAAAAAGACAGGAACCATTAATAAAATAATAATAATACCTAGCACTTTAGAGTGTCTTAGTGCCAGCTGATCATGGAGACAAGCCACGGAGAGATTAAAGCTGAAGACTGCCAGTTCACCTGCTCTTCTGGCTACACAATAGCTACCACCAGAGAACTCCAGGATCAGGAACCATAGGGAAACGGTGAGGGATTCAAAAGAGATTTACAGAACTAAGATCATGCTCCAAGGGGGCAGAACAAAGAAGCAGCCTCCCAAGGTGTTAGACCCAGCTGGGTACCAGACAGTACTTGAATCATCCCTCTTGGAAAACATCTAAAGCATTGCATAAGGGAGCTGTGCAGGCTCCACTTCCTCCTGTTTGCCCCAGAACCAAGAGTTTCTTCCAGACACAGCAGTTGCTCCTAGGATCTAAGCATAGATCCTTAAGGAGGGCAGCAAACGACTCCCCGACTCATTATGTATTTGTTTTCCTTCTTGTGTTGGTAACTAAACCAACAGAGCTAGAGTTTCTAGATGTGAGAATAGTATGTGACCCGGGATCAGTAGGTCTGGTCTCTGGGGAAGGAGAATCAGATTCCCTTGAGACAGCTGAATGAGGGGTCTGCATACCATGATCTGTGTGGCCAGGGCAGAGCTCTCTCCCTTCTCACTGCCCTGAGCACTGTGTGCACCAGGGCTATGGGAGGAAAGGTACAACCCGCTCAATGCCTCATACGGAGCAGAGAAGACAGGGTGAGCTGACACAAGATACCTGCTTGCTGCAAAGGTGTAAGCCTTCCTCTGCCCCCTTCCACATTAGGTTCCCCCACTCTGCTCCCTACTGTGATGTACCTCCTAAGGCGACAGGTCGATGCTGCCAGGATGCTCCCCAGCCCGCTAGGCAAATGGGACAGCTGGTATAGTCCGTAACCCCAGCCAAGCAGCATCCTTTGGAGACCAGAGGGAGGAAGTGCAGAAACTACTTCCCCCGCCCCAGTCTCAGCTCTTAGGAACAGAGAAGGGGGAATTGCAGGGCAGGAATCTAAAGCAACAAACCAACCCACCAAAAACAGGACTACTGGCAAGCCAGGTGGGCACCAGTATTATGAGCACTGTGACATCTAACCTGGTTCAGAGCAGATGTGCCCAAAACAGGCCTCATAATGTTGGCAGCTGCTCACCCCTTCCCTACATAATGCCCCCATTACCGCTGCACAAGTGGGAAATATTCTGAGATTAAACAAGGCCTTCAATAGCAGAGTGTTGAGTTACGCTGGAGAGGCCCCCTCACAGGTGGAAGAGCTAATAATTTAAACCAACAAAAAAATGTTTATATTATACCAGTGCACAGATCGGGGCCCCACTGTACACACACATAACACTTGCATCCTGTAGTCCCTACCCCAAAATCCTACAGTCTAAATAGACAAGACAGACAAAAAGGGTGGGAGGAGAAACTGTCAGGGGAGGGAAGTGACTTGCCCAAGGTTACACAATAGATCAGTGGCAGAGCTGGGACTAGAACCCAGGTATCCCAAACTTGCACTCTAGTGCCCCATCTGCTGGAACATGGTGTCTCAAAAGGCAAGAGCCTAGATTGTGAGGACCACAGGAAAAAACTGAAGTCACTGGGGATTTGGATGGTTGCTGGGATAGCGCTGAAGGACTGAGAGTCCTTGCAGGTTAAACAGCATGCTACAAACTGTATCCATTTTAGTCAGCAAGTCTAGAGAGGGGAAAGAGGCAGCTCGGCTCAAGAGCAGCCCTCCACTTGCTCCCGTGCATCCCTGCTTGCTGAGCATACGTGCGTGTGGGAGCAGCATGTGGGTGTGATTTCATGTGGATAGAATTTCATGTGAGAAGTCACAGGTGCAATGAGGAATCAAACCCAGGATCAAACACACCTCGCCAGGCAGGGGAAAATCTACAGACTCAATACACCCCCAGTTCAACCCAGGAGGTCACAAACTGCCAGAGTCCCCATGAAAAGCTGGGATATTATCTAAAGCAGTTCATTTGATCTCCAGTTATTAGACACCAGCCTAGCCCTCCCTGACCACAGACTAATACCATCAGAGAACTTCTGTTCAAAGGGGCGGGGGACTGGGCAAGAAGGGGGGGTGAGGAGTGTGTTTTGCTTGTAGCATGAGGCTTGTCTAGGGTTGGTTTAGATTTTGAGCCTGTGGTGTGCTGAGCAAACCACAAGTATAATATCTACCCGAGGGTTTCAGTTTTCACCATCTCTTCCCTTCCTGCCTTTCTTTTTCAGGATTCTGACTGGGCTGTGGCACATGTCAGCTCGGTGCAAACCGTCGACCCGGCTTTCCAGAAGATTGTGGTGAAGTGAAATAAAACTAGCGCCAACCTTTCTCCCCCCACATACTACCATAAAATAAAGGAGCTCAAAAGAAACACACATGGATGCATGTCACCATGTCCCTGCTGGAGCCCTGCCCCTGCATTAACTGATTCCCTGCTGAAGGACACAGGCATGAAAATGTGCCTAGATCCAATTTGGGCCCGAGATATAGGCAAGGTTGTTACACTCCGCGGGTTGCCATTTGAAGCTGCTGCCTAGGATGCATTTATGCATTCTCAACAGCAATGCAAGGGTTAAACTGTGCTTCTTCCCAGGTGAACAACAGAAAGGGAACTGCTTCCCCCTCCCCAGGATGTGCATACCCCACTCAGTCCAGAGGGCAAGCAGAATGCACCCCAGGGCCAAGTAGGTATGGAGACGAAGTACAAGCACCTCACTCCTCATGGCACCACAGACACAGAGGAAAGGCGGGATCCTTCCTACAGCCCTGGCTCACACCAGCAGCACCAGAGATCTCAGCGAGAGAGCCAGAGCTGCAGGCTGAGCCTTACATTCACATTTCCAGCAATGCTCATTTTCCCCATCAATAGCCAAGGAGCCCTACAGCCTCCCTTCACTATCGGAAGCCTGGCACTTCCTCTCTAGTGCCGCGCACCACAGGGCAAGAGGAGGGAGTTTAGAGATGCCTTGTTAGACTGGGCTTCCTCACTTGCCAAAGTCAGTGATTAGTCCCCGGCCCATGAGCCTGCCTACCTTCCTCTCAGGGCAGATCTTTTGCATGCCTGTGACTGCATGTTCTCCGATGTCGTAGACAGACAACAGCAGCACATATCAGGGGACATATCCATCTGGCAGCTGTTACAAGTCAACCCCACTAAGAAAGACAGGACCAAGCACCAGTGACTGAGAGGTCCCGTGAGCGTGAGCATTGGACTCGGAAGCATCCTGTATCCTATTTACTTCTGTCCTGAGCAGGGCTGAGGCGATGCTCCGCAAGATCCAGGGAGAGGCCACAGGCCACACCCACTGTTTGGAACCCTAGGGAGCCAGGAATCCCGCACACGCAGGACACCCAAAAGGGATGAACCCCCAGAGATGTGGAGACACAAATTAACAAGGGAAAAATTGGCCAGACTGAATTATCCAAAACAGGTGCCCTGTTTCATTTTCACTACTCCACTCCTCTCAGTCCTCTCCCTCTTACTTCTCCTTTTCATCTTCCTCCCTCACTTCAACTCTTTTCTGTCTCGTCTCCTTCCTCCTCCTTTTTCTGCTCTCTCCCACCTTGCTCTCTCCTCCTCCTCTTGCTTCTCCTTTTATTTATATTAGGGCCTCAGACTCATTTTCTATGAAGCTAGAGGGGGTGCAGGCTCTGGGAGGGAGTTTGGGGGCTGGGGGAGGGGGTGCAGGCTCTGGGAGGGAGTTTGGGGTGTGGGGGTGTCGGGAGGGGGTGCAGGCTCTGGGAGGGAATTTGGGGGCGGGAGAGGGCATGTGGGGAGGGGGTGGGCATGCAGGCTCTGGGACGGGGTCAGGGGTGCAGCGCTTACCTGGGACTCCAAGACGGGGTGGGCCAGGGGCCCTCTGCATGCTGCTGCCCCCAGGCACCACTCCCGCAGCTTCCTATTGGGTGCAGTAGTGCTCAGGGTAGGGGCAGTGCGCGGAGGCACAGCCCTGCCATGCCCCAGGGCCACAAGGAGGGGCCGGCAGCCACTGGAGCGAGCAGGCAGACACCGCTCAGCTCCGCTGCGCTGCGCTGCCGGGACCCCTGGGGGGGGGTGCTCCCGGGGGTGGCAGGTGGGGCCAAGGGAGAGACCCGTCCCCAAAACTGCTGGAGCCCCGTGGCCACATTGGGGAGGTTCGTGGGTCACAGATGGCCCGCGGGCCAGGAGTTTGAAACCCCTGATCTAGTCTGACCTCCTGCACGTTGTAGACCACAGAACCTCACCCACCTACTCCTATAATAGGCCCATAACCACTGTCTGAGTCCTCAAATCTTGATTTAAAGACTTCAAGTTACAGAGAATCCATCATTTGAAGTCTAGTTCAAACCAGCAAGTGACCGATGCCCCATGTTGCAGAGGAAGGCGAAAAAACCCCAGGGTCTCTGCCAATCTGACCTGGGGGAAAATTCCTTCCTGACCTCAGATACTGTGATCAGTTAGACCTTGAGCATGTGGCTGAGATCCACCAGCCACACACCTGGGAAAAAATTATCTGTAGCAACTCAGAGCCCTCCCCATCTAGTGTCCCATCTACAGCCACTGGAGATATTTACTAACAGCAGTCACAGATGGGACATATGCCATTGTAGGCAATCTCATCATACCATAAATTTATCAAATTCAGTTTTGAAGCCAGTTAGGGATTTTTGCCTCCACTGATCCCCTTGGAAGGCTGTTTTAGAACTTCACTCCTCTGATGGTTAGAAATCTTTATCTAATTTCAAGCCTAAAGTTATTGATGGCCAGTTCGTGCCATTTGTTCTTGTGTCAACATTAGCCCTTAACTTAAATAATTCCTTCCCCACCCTAGTGTTTATCCCTCTAACCTATTTATCGAGTGCAATCATATCTCCCATCAGCCTTCGTTTGGTTAGGTTGAGCATCCAAGCTCCTTAAGTGTCGTCTCATAAGGTAGGTTTTCCATTCCTCTGATCATCCTAGTGGCCTTTCTCTGTACCTGTTCCAGTTTTAATTCACCTTTCTTAAACATGGGAAACTAGAATTGCACAAAGTATTCCAGATGAGGTCTCACCAGTGCCTTGTATAACATTATTAACACCTCCCTGTCTCTATTGGAAATACCTCTCCTGATACATCCTAGGACTGCATTAGCCTTTTTTTCAGAGCTGCATCGCATTGGCAGCTCATAGTCAACCTGTGATCGATCAATAATCCCAGGACTTTCTCCCCCTCCCTCTCCTTCGTCACTTCCAACTGATACATCCCCATCTTACAGTAAAAAAATTTTGTTGTTAGTCCCCAGATGCATGACCTTGCACTTCGCACTATTAAATTTTATCTGATTTCTATTACTCCAGTTTTTGTTGTCATCCAAATCTTTGTGTCTATCTCTGTGTGACGAGATGGGACTCACCACTGCAGTGCCTCCTGCTGGCTATCATGGGAATTAGCTCTGTTCACCAGTGCGCCCTCCCC
Source organism: Malaclemys terrapin pileata (assembly GCF_027887155.1). Lineage (NCBI taxonomy): Eukaryota > Metazoa > Chordata > Testudines > Emydidae > Malaclemys > Malaclemys terrapin. The sequence goes on from NC_071514.1 coordinate 50,483,331, forward strand.
TGATATGCATCCGAAGAAGTGGGCTGTAGTCCACGAAAGCTTATGCTCTAATAAATTTGTTAGTCTCTAAGGTGCCACAAGTACTCCTGTTCTTCTTTTTGCGGATACAGACTAACACGGCTGCTACTCTGAAACCTCCCCTAATGGTGCCTCGCCGCCTTCACTTTTGTTCCAGGACCCGCACCACTCCCAGGACTGCGGGGTCCTCTTCAGTGACAATACCCTCTGGCTGTGCCACACTCTATGTTCCCCCCTTCCAGGAGACCTAAAATCTCTGTCCAGCCACTCCTTCAGTGGCTACTGCAGTCCATTGTCTTGGGGCCGCTTTCCATGCAGCTCCAGCATCCTCTTCTGCCCTTACCTCAGGGCCTCAGCCTGCAGGCCCTAGCCAGCCAGGAGCTCTCTCTAGCTCCGCCGGTCTCTGCTTGCAGCACCACTTTGTCCCAGGTGCTGGCACTCCTTCCTACTAGGAGCCTGGTCTTCGCCCCTCAAGCTCCAGTCCACTACCAAATTCTACTCTGCCCTGCAGCCCTTCTTATATGAGCTTGCCAGGCCATGATTGGCTGTTCCTCTCAGCCTCTTTCTAATTGGCTGTCTTCAGTGCAATCTCCCTAGGGCAGCTTTTAACAACTTAGGGCCAGTGTCGGGCAGATGCCCCATCACTCTCTGCCTTTTGTATTTTACAGCGCCCCCCACACTCAGGTGTACAAACATACACAGTACAGGAAGGCAGAAACATATGGAAATATGGCCTCTTATTATGGAGACCCACACCATCTTACCACAGGACATACAACTGTCCAGGCCTGAGATGTATGGCTGAGAAGAACATGAAGCTGAGACTCGCTAGAAAAAGCAACAAAATGTTCACAGGCTGCGTCTGCTCTAAGGATGTTCTGAAATTCTCCCTGTCAGTCTAGCATCAGTGGGAGCACTCACATAAACCAACCACCGACATTTTTACCTACTGTGTCATGTAATCCTGCTCTTGGCAGGCCTAGATGACCTGATGGTAAACACACCATCAGCTGACCTATACGAGCACTCCCAGCATTACTAGCACCAGTAAACCTCAGTGTAGGGGAGGGCATGAATTAACTCACTACCAGTCTCGCTGCTTTTATCGCCTCTTTCCAGAGTTCAGCATTTTCTGCATTTCTGTGGTTACGCTGTGTGTGTCTGTGGGAGGGAAGAGAGAGATCAGCAATACCAACCCTGTGCTTCAGGATCAAAGCCAATCAGTAACTTCCTGAACTTCCCCCATAGGCATGGGACCTCCAAATTGACCAGCATGGGGGTTTACACCTTCCTCTGAAGCATCTGGTACTGGTGACTAGACAGGATACAGGACTAGATGAAGCCACTGATCTGGCCTGGCAATAACTGTGTGTGGGTGTATTTATCTATTTATTTTTGAAAAGAAAGAGCCTGGAGGAAAGTAAACCACTTCACCAATAGATCAGAATTCCCCAAACCCTCTACAAAATGCATGAGAGGACACTCTTGCATAATGAAAGTTGCCCCCAACAGGGTATCTTGAAGTGTCCCTGCCTGATGAAGTTGTATGGATTTGCACGGGATTTTTTTTCAAAGAGTTAATTTCTATGAGGTGTGCCCTGTGATTCACTCAGCAAAATGCACACAGCAGCCTGATGCAAAATCCTCTGGAGACATGGAGACAAACCTATCTGAGATCACAAAGAAAATAAGTTTCTGCATTTCAGGGAGCTTTGTCCACCTCGCAAAATCACCCAACAGTTTGGGCAATCTCTGGGAGACTCCTCCTCAAGTTAGCTTCACAGCAGGCATAGGAAAGAAGGTAATGCACTGACAGAGAGGTACATGAACCCAGAACTTTGGAGACAGCGGGTCACTGCTGAGGAGCACAATATGGTGCCGTGTATGGGAACCCTGCAGTGTGATAACAACAGTACTGAACTCTGACATGATGCTTGTCATCTGTACATCTATACAGGCTTTACAGAGGAAGATTCACAGCACTGGGCTGCCCAGGAGTATCCAGGTGGAGTTTGAGGTGTTGGTTATGATTTATAAAGCCCTAAATAGCCTAGGAGAAGACTACGTAAGGGAGTCACTTCTCACCCCATGCCATACTGCCACAGCTGTGATCAGCAGGTTTGCCCATCCCCCTCATTGTAAAAGAGAGGGTGCAGCTGGCAGGGTGTTTTCTGTGAGGGTTCCAGGACTCTGTAACTAGCTCCCTGCTTGGTCTGAAATACCCCAAATTCGGCTTATTTCATAATGCCAGATGGGCATCTGTTCGATAGGGTTTCTGGAGAGAGCACAGGGTTTACCTCCCACAATGATAAAAGAATGGAAAGGATTTTATGTAAGTGGCTGGTTGGCTGGCAGAGATCTTGTTGAAATCATTATTTTAATGCTTCTATGATTTTGTTTGGTTATTAGTGATGTGTGAGGGCACCTAGAGCACCCTTTAAGTACTTTAAATCTAAATATATAAATATAATTAAAATTATCCCTATTTTACAGATGGGGAGACTGAGGCACCACACTGTGACAGGATTTGCTCATCAGTGACAGAGCTAGGAAAAGAATCCAAATTTCCTCACTCCTAAACAATGCCCTATCCACTAGACCACACTGTGCTAGGCTCTAGTCTAGTCTCTCACTTTCATGAGCAGTGATATTCAACAGGAAAACAGGCAAGAAGAGAAATGGAAACTGGTTTGGTGGGGGAAGTGGTGTCCATAGTGGGATTAGCTCCAGTAGGTGAGAGAAAGAGAGAGAGAGAGAGCGCCAATAGGACAGCTTTTTCCAGGTGTGGTTCTGCCTCAAATAACTTTTAACTGGTGAAATAATGCAGTCATTTCTATTTTTAAAATAATGTTTTTAAAGTTTAAAGCTGAAGGCCTGGACACTGCTGGATTCAAGACTTTTTTATCAGAATAAGAACAGTTCACCAACAGAGTTTTCAAGCATAGCTACCGAATAAAACCACTGGCCACAAGTCCAACAAACCCCCTTTAACTAGACCTACAGGCACCAATTTTCAAAAGCAAGTTGCAATTTTGGGTATCTCAATTTCTGATGCTCTCTGAAGGGACCTATTTTCACATGGTGGCTGCTCAGCGCTTGAAAGCGTCTCAAGTTGGGCACACAGAAACTGAGCTACCAAAATAACTTAGTCACTTGGGTACATGCAGGATAAACAGGTCGGAGCTCTTCCACGGCAAAACCCTGCATTTGCAAATCAAGTACCAGCATGCAACCGAATGGCTGGGAATGCAATTACACAGAGTCTGCATGTACAAATGCCAACTGCATGCACAATACAAAGATTTGCACACAAATAGATGCCCATACAAATACTGCAATCTGATCCTATTTGGCCCGCTCCTTGATTATTCTTTGTTTGTAGGACAGCAGTGCTCAGAGACCCCTGAGCAGGATCAAGATGTAATTGTGCTGGGCACTGTACAAACATAAAATAAAAGTTCTCTGCCCCCAAAGAGCTTACAATCTGCGGGTCAGATCCTCAGCTGAGTAGCTCCACAATGAGGATATGGCCCTGTATGCTTGGTAAAATATCTTTATCCCATTCTACATGTTTCAGAAGGGAATATTTTCTGCAGTCGATGCTGCCTCTTACATCGGGCCCTTCAGCATTCCTTTCCCCCTACACTGTTAGGAGAATCAAGGAGCCAAGGGTGGGGCTTGTGGAGTGACACCAGCCTGAGTGACAGCTGCAGCATAAATAGCAGTGTTCTGTTCTATAAACCTAAAAAATATTTCACATGAGCAAGGAGGGGAAGTGTGAAAAAAGCATGTATCAATTTTTGTTTGAAAAATAGCTTCTCCCTTCGCAAAGAAAAGGGCACTCTCTTTAGCACATCCTCTTTCTATAAAGAAGCTGGCCCATCAAAGAGGGCTGTGTGTGCTTTTTCGTCTTTAAGCTAATAACCAGATATTGCAGCAAGGCTGCCTGTAAAAACAGGGTTGAAGTAGAGCATGCAGTAGGGAGTGCAGCCTTCCTGAAAGCAGCGTGGAAAAATGACCCCATGGCTCACACGTTTTTATTTTCTCAGAAAACTTTGGAGTTGAAAGGTGGTCTCAAAGGTTGGCGTGTTTAAAATAACAGCTTGGAGGAGTCTGGAGGGAGGGCGGGGGAGGGCACGCAGAATAGAAAGGACGCTGCTCTTAAGTGTAAATGAGATTCTGTGTTCCTCTGAGCTGTGCTGCCAGTGGGGGAGCATTGACAGGGAGGCTGGATGCAAAATAAAATCTTAAAAAAGTGCCTTTGTTGGATCCTCCCCCTTTCTCCTGCCCCCCACCTTCCCTGAACACTTCTGGGTGGGCTGCTGGTTTAAACTGAGCCCCTTGTGTTTAAGGCACAGTTCAAACCCACGCTGGGTGAGGGCAAGGGGTTGGATTGCCATGATTTATTGGAACTCTGGCAGGCCTTTAGAGTGGAGGGGGCAGGGGGCAGAATTTGAGGTGTGTGCTCCAACAGCTCTCTGTGTCACACAGATTGGGGGTGTAGGGGTAGGTCACCAGCACGCATGTGTGTGTTTGGAGAGGCAAGGCTGACCTAGGATAAATGCATCGTTTTCTCTCGGTGGCTCGTGTACAGTATGTCTAAATATATACTTTACGGAAAGTGTGGAATGATTTATTTTTGTTATTGTTGGTCTAAAATTATACCAGCTGAAATGTCACCGGTGACTTATAGGCCTCTCTGGTCACACACAACAGTATCAAAGATATGCCATAAACCAAACATGAACGAGCCCAGAGACGGAGCTTACACCAGGGGACCTGGCTGCCAAGTGCAGCAGCCTCAATCCGGTAGCCAAGCTGTAGGGTGACCTAATCAAACTGTATGGCAAGCACTTCCTCATTTATCTGCCTAGCCAGCTGGCATCAATCAAGGAAAGAGGGCCAAGGCCCCAGATCCATCTCAAATTGGGAAGGAAGAGAGGTCCATGTCAGGTACGCAGATGAGCATTTGGACACCATGAGCCTGATAACCCTCAATGGTAGGCGCTAGCTAACCCTCACAGGCAATTGGCAGCCACATATACCAATCCCAAAGGGGATTTCCACCATAGCAGCAAAGTGCCCCCTGCTAGAGGGTCCTTAGCACACCAGAGCACCAGATAATCTCCTGCCACTCCCTCAGTTTTGGCCCTGTGCCCTCGCCTTCCATCATGACAGATGGGCCGGGGAGCCAAACCTGAGCAGCACTACAACCTCTATCCACAATGCACATTCTCACTTCACTTTTGACCCCCTCCCCCATCATGTCAGTGGGCCAGCAGGGCCAAACCTGAATGAGAAGTTGGACAGCCAGTAGTACGCTCCTCCAAACCCACCGCTGTGGGGCCAGCTCCTGCACCAGGGCTCTTCCCTGGGGCTTGCCCGACCTCAGCCACTTCCAGCAGCCTGGGTGCCCTCTCAGGGATGGGGAGTGACACAGCACCTGGGCAGGCCAGGCTGGAAGGTGCTGGCTGAGCCTGGTGCAGATTCAGCGATGAAGTGGCTCCACAGGGACTGACAGTGTGTACCAAGGGAAACATTTCTGGGAACGTGCCAGCAAACAGCAGGAGCTGAACTGAGGACCTCGCACCTGAGCTAAACCACCAGGCTCTGTACCTGTACCTGACTTAGACCCTCTGTTGATCAGGGACATGTAACTGACACTAACCAATGGCTTTCATCTACAGTAAAGGCAGCTAGTCTGGTAGCAGGAACTCGGGGGGGTGGAGGAAGGGAAGAGGTTTCCCGGTTGGAGATAAGGCCTAAAATGCTAGAATTTCTCTAGTCCAGCTCATCTCTGATAGTGAGGTGCTATCTCCCAGAGGCAGAGCCATACGGGAATTATTAGGCCTTTCATCATGTCTGCAGATGGATGCCATAAAATAATGAAGGCGCCATGTATTTTTATACACATGCGCACACACAATCTCTTCGGTATGGCTTTCTAGGATGCACTTCCAAATTTATTTTTTGATGAAAACAATATGAAGGGGGGGGGGAATTTAAGAAGGCTATTTCTTCTCCAGCTTTTTTGTGTAGCAGCTGTTGTTGCCATGCTGTCATCTTTGTTGCTATGTATTTCTCTCCCCGCCACCCTTTGTGCATGTACCAGATAGTGATTGGAAAGTTCAACACACTTCCTGCTATTGGCCGAGATGTTTCTATGGCGGGTGTCAACATTTTGTTTTGATTCACGGCGTGCCATGCGTAAGCTGTGGGCAGGTCGAGACCTTTCCCGCTCTAGGCAGTAAATACCATCATGTGGAGGGAACTAGGACAATTTAAAAAATAGGTCGGAAAATCTATCGGCCAATAATAGACATGCAGTGGAGATATGCTTAGGATGATGCAGCTTCTCTGGGGCCAGAGTGTCACTTCACCTTACATGCCCAGCTGCGGAGTCAGGAGGCATGAGGCCACATACTCCCTATGTGGTCAGCTGGTTCCAGTGCAGTGGTAGATCACTCTTCCAAATCACTATTTTCTCTCCTGTGCAAGTGGGGGGACAGGGGCAGGGAATGGGCGACACATCTTGACTCACACCTCACCCACCCTAAAGTGCACACTTGCGCAGCTGAGCCAGTACAACAGAGAAAGTGATTTGCTACTGGTCTAGAACCCTCTGGCGCAAGGGAGGAGCCAGAAAGAGAGTTGACATCCTCAGAATCACAATTCCCTCCCTGGGTTGCTCCTTCAGTAGCACAGCTACATGCCAGCCCTTATTTAGGGCAGACTGCAAAGTGACAACCCTGCCCATCGGCTATACATTTTTGATGTACTAGGTAAGAAGATAATTTTAAAAGTACATCGGGGGATAAGTTTTAAACCTGGGAAATACGTAGTTCACAAATACAGGCCTTGCCCCTGCAATCAGATCTGCTAATCTGGAGCCCTGCACTGGGGACCCATGTTAGCTGATCTGATTGCAGGATTGGAGCCCTTTCTGACACAGACACAGATTATAAAATGAAGCTGTTTCCCAAACTTAACATCCACCAGTGCAATATCTGAAATAGCTCTTACATGCATAAACACACAAGGTAAATAGAGAGCTATGTCTCCGTTGTTTGCCCAAGTTATATATCAGGACACAGTCAACGTGGGATTTATCTAGCCATAAGGTTCTGTTCTGACTAAAGACATATCACTTCTCACTGCTAGTCTGCCATGCCACAAATGGAGTTGTATTACTGCTGCTCAAATGAGTCAGAGAGATGCTGGCATATCTTTCCATTTTCCACTTTCATGTGATAAATTTTATAGCATTGAGTCCTGTCCACAAGGCTCTGTTCTAGGTGGCCCCTCCTGTGTGCATGTTATCAGGAGAGCAGAGAGCCAGCAGAAATGTGCAGCGCCTCCAAACTCTGGAGCCTACGATGCAAGCTCCCGAAATGTTATCATCAATCTTTTTAAACCTCTGCATCTCACTAAAGAAAGCAGCTGAAGCCCCTCCTCGCTGGGGAAGGAAGGCTGCATGTACTGATGATTTTAATAAGAAGTGCAGCACACGGCAGCTCTCCTCCTTTTGCACAGTATAAAATTGGCTTTTAAGAGCTTACAGTCCTGCCAAGATAGACACACAAAGCTCATATTAAGAAAAGAGTGAAGGACAGAAAGAGCAATACAGTGAGTGTTAAGGTCTGTGAACGCAAGTATGGCAGAGCACAGGAGAAAGACAGGGAAAGCAAGGGAGAGAAAGATGATAAGGGCTGGGATTTCCAGACCAACCTAAGGGAATAAGGAGCCCAACTCATTGCTCTTTATTAGGATTTATGTACTGAACACCCACAGCCCCTTTGAAATGCCAATTTAGAATTCTAATCTTAGGATCTAGGAAACCCACCTACTCCTGCAGGTGGGAGCAAACAAACATGGAAATGTTGTTCCTGTTAAGATGAAATTCACAGGAATTCAATGTACATAATAATACAAAGAATAATAATACAGAAGACATTAGTGTGTCGTCCTTAAGGCGGTTTGGAAGATCACCAGGTCCTGAGGATCCAGATTGAGCATACTCTTCAATAGAAAATATTCTGAATTGGTCCTCTCTTGTGGGGAAATTTGCCCCTTTGTAGAGAGCCATGCACCATGTAAACCCTGCCAGTAGAGCAACCTCTACACAGGATTTCACCATTCTGGAATGATACCCTGCCCTGGTGTGGGGACTGACTCAATGAGCTAACAGGTCTTTTCCAAGTCTTATTTTTATCCCAAACAGATCCTCACTGAATGGTCTAGTGCTGCCTTCCTGTTTTATACATACCTTTTGCTCAGTTGAGTATTTGAGAAGTTTCCAACCTAGCATGATCAAAGGTTGAGTCTACTCTAACTTTCCTACTACCACCATGGATATGTCTACCCAGCAAAAGCTTGCATGGGCTAGTAACAGTAGCGGTAAAGACAGTGCAGCATGGACCCCAGGTATGTACTCGGCTTTCTAGCCTGCTCTGAACCCCACCCTGAGCTGTCTTTACTGCTACTGTTACCCATGCAAGCTGGATTCAAGGTAACTTGGGTAAGCAACTCTGTACATGTAGCACTCATCTAGGAGTGTAACATGCACAGCTTTTGCTGTGTAAACATACCCTGTGTTATATACATTGCAGAACTTACACAGCTTGACCTCTGAAGCGGGTCTATGAGCTCTGATTCTGTTCCATGGTAAATCCATCCACACAAAGACTTCGCTAGTGGGAGCTTCACCAAAATAAGCCTTCATCTCCCAAATGTATGCTTAATGGAGATGCCTTCTGGGATTGGAAGAACAGCCCCTGGTTTGGGCACAGTGAGTAACAAGGAGCAACCCAAGCTGAGAGACCATTCACATTCAAATCCAGCTTTTCATCTGAACTCGTCCAGTTTCTTGGTAACAAGTCATTGTCAGTATGGTATCTGAACTGTGCATGTACATTAAGTTTCATCAGAGCCCCACCCTGTAAGTTTATTTCTTCTCTGAGCACACAGCTTTAATAGACTCTCTTATGTTAGATGTCCATAAATTAATACACTGGCAATCAAACATATTGCAAAGTGAAAAAGCCCTCTAGTCTACCCAAGGCCTCTTTGCAACAGTAGGCTAATGATTCAAGTCTGCTTTTACTGTGCATTAGCCAGTCAGCCCCGTAAAATGGTGACCGTGTTATAACACCAATTTTTTTCATAAAACAAAATCTCTAGCTGCATAGATATCAGCTTATCCCATGGAAGGCTCAGCAAAGGCATCTAGAGCATTTTTATTAGGGAGAACAGCTGGTACAACCCTCCCGAGTTCCAGCATCTCTCCCCTCAACCTGAACAAGTGCCAAATTTTAGGTACCCCCACTTCTAATGAGCCCGTTCCTTTGGTGCTTCCTGTTGAAATGCTTCCCATTTGGAAAGAGCAGTCACTCCCAGCACATGTTCAGAGATGGGTTGCTCAGGGTGACAACTATGCTTCTCAGCTCAATGCAGAAGATCACCACCAATGTCCATATGTACTGGAGCTCCCCTCAGAAAATCTGTTACAGCCTTTGGCTTCACGTGGGATACGGATGGTGACTAATACACACAGCCCCATTTCTGTACTATTTAAAATATTTTATTAGCCTTATTGTTCTTGATAGTTTGCTCATTGTATTACAAAGGAGGCAGAAGCCTGATGACTTCAAGAAAAAACATTCAAACTGCTTACTCAGCAACGAATTCTAATTGTTTTGATTTCCTCTCTCCTTGGGATATGAGGGTGTGGAATTTAATGCTTCCTCTCCACCCGTATCCCACACATGCACCCACCCCCCTCAGAAATCCAACATTCTAATATTAAACTTCACAAGACATCCTGGATCATTCTTCATTTCTATCTCTCTTTCAATACATGCACACACATTTTATTTTATGTAAGAGGCAGGAGAGATGTTTGAGTTTCATCTACAGAAGGAAAAATTAAGGCAGCAAAATCTTTATCCGCAGATCATCTTTAAAGTTTTTGGTTTTTAAATTGCTCCTCTTTATTAGTCCCAGGCAGAAATCTGAAGCCCCCTTTAAAAAAAGATATATAACGATTTTCAAAGCCATGCCACCTAATTAATGTCACATTTATCTCTTCAGCTGTAGAGATAAAAAGAAGCCATTTATCCATGCCCTTGTTATTTTTTGTTCTCCTTTTAAATCCAGTGTTAAAAACCAAAGAGGGGGGATTGAAAAGAAGACAACCCTTTTGACTCTCCTTTACCCCACACAATGATGATTTTTTCCCTTCATTGCTCAATCTAACCGAGGGTGGCAGATGGTTAAATATCCATTTAGCAATCTCTCCCTCTCCTTCCTTGCAAAGGTTCCTTTCTATCCCAATTGCTCTCCCCCACCCCAACCTAATAAACCTTGTATGTTCCACCGAGGAAAATGCAACAGCTAGAAATAAAATTCTGCTATGAATTTCTCCTCAGCTGGGTAAAAGCCCAACCTTTTACAGTCTACTGTGAAGCAAAAGAGAACTCATGCAATAAAAAAAGAGTTACACCTATTATACAAAACACACCCGGGCACACACACATTTCCACCATTAGCCACTGGTTTGACACATATCATATTGCATTCTATTTCATTTAAAGGGGCATGGTCCACGTTAAAAGGATATTTAAAACCATATCCTATGCTAGTATCATTGATAGTATCTTAAAAGTACTAGCACTGAAAGAATTTGTAACATCTATTTTTCTTTTTTCTATTGATGTTCTTTTGTTTACCATTAGTATTCCATTGAGAAGACTGGTCATTCTCAGTTTCTGGGCTAGATGCTCATCTGGCTTTCACTTTTAGGTTTTCAAGAGGTAATGCTATTGCCTAGTGTCATACCATTTAGAAACACAAGAGTGACCAGATGGGATCAGACCTGGGGTCCAGCCCAACCAGTATCCAGTCTCTGTCAGTAGCCAACATCAGCTACTTCAGAGCTAGGCACAAGAAACCCCACAGTGGACATTTATAGAACAGCCTGCCTATAGGGGAGGAAGCTGTGAATTACCAGTTGGCTTATATCTAAATGCATTTACAATCAATGGAATGGTTACGTTAAAACATTCACTGCCTGTTTTCATTGATGTCTTTTTTGTTACATAAATGAAAATATTTCTTTTAACATTATATTTTTACAAAGCCTTTTACCAAACTTTTCTTGGGGAGAAGGTCTAAAACTAGGTCCCTCTGGGGACCATCGGTAGATATGGTTTCATTGATCAGCTAATAACTAGGTGAAAGTGTAGTCCAAGGTCCAGTTTGCTTCAGCAGCAGGAACTTACCCTATCTTGTACAACCAGGAGTTACAAAAGTATCAAGTAGGAGATCTTAGGAGCACCAGCACCTTTCAGATCCTATACTTAGGGCTTGAACAACTTACCAGCTCTTTGGGTCAGAGGCTCAATTGCTATAGGTCTTTATAGCACCCACTGCTTATGACTTTGAGGTGCTACCAGCATATGAATGTTAACTAAAATACGAATACTAACCAGAGGACTAAACTGACAAGCCCACGGAGGATACAACAGACAAGTGATGCCCAGATGGGAAGGTCAGCTCTCGCTGTCTTAGGGCTTCCGTTCCAGCTTTTAAGGTAGTGCTGATATTTTTACAAGGTGCTGTCCCCTAGACCCTGCATCAGGGCTTCACTCTTTCAATCGGCCTCTACCTAATCGGTTTCCAATAGAAACAAAGCTCTACTCCCTGGAGATGTTGGAAGGAAGGAGCTTTTTGTTCCTTCTCCAGAGCCTCCTGGGTCCTGTGGCAGAGGGGGAGGAATCTATTGACCTTTTTGACTTCAGTGCGATTACTTGTGTTGCTAGAGTTACACACATGCTTAAGTACTTTACTGGATCAGGGCCTAAGTGCAGAGTATCTTTGCTTAGTTTAAACACACGCACATTGTTAACTCATTGGCAAAACCCATACACTTAATAGTGTTTGAAAAGCGACTGCAGCTTGTTCCCCAGGAACTAGAGTTCCTCAAAAGCATCACCTCCCCAGATCCACTCATTTAGATCCTCAGATGGTGCATACTACCTAGCTCCACTGAAGTCAATGGAGTTACACCAGAATACACCAGCTGAGGATCTGGCCCTTTGTGTGACATGCTGAGCTGTGCAGGTCTAGCACCTTTTCATACAAGCAGTGGGCCCAAGCTGTGCTTGCATGCCTTGATGCATTGCTTGAATGGCACGTTTATAAAAAGAGGGGATGATAGGTCCCGATGGCTTGCCAAGAGCAACAAAATGTTAGCAGCAATTGAGGAAGAGTGAGTGTCTTTTGGTAGAGCTCAGAGCTCCAGTTATTGGTAGGGAATGTTTTTTCCTTCAAGAAAGAGCCAGTGAAGATGCCCATTCTTCAAGAAAAGCCAGCAGTACAGACCCTCCAGAAGGAGGGCTGGAGGCAACGGAAATCAAATAACAAACACCAGCATCACTCTACCAAAGTAGACATCAGACCCAGCCTTTGAGTCAACAAGATGGCAAAAGTATGTACTAAGCTCCAAAACTTGAGAGAGCAAGCAGAAGAAATCAAGCCTTGGAGGAACGGAACTCAAGACAAGCCCTTTTGTTCTGTGCTTTAATTTGAACATGCAGCCAGTTTCCACTCACTCTTTAAAAAAAACTAAAAAAAAAACATGGAAATTCTGCATAAACTCTTTTTGCAGAGAATTTAATAAAAAGAATTAAATAAAAAATAAAAAATCAAAATAGCTTAACTCAGTCGTATTGCTTGCGCTGTCCGAACCGGTAAGGAATACTGCGATTGCCGTAGAGTACTATGAAGTATTGTACATGCAAAAAAAGGTCAAAATTATAGTTGCTGTGGGAAACAAATCTTTGAATTTCCCAAGGAGTGTTTAAGTTCTCGGCTATCATATTGCCTTTACTTCTGCTTTTTTTTCTCTCCACAACCCCAGGAATAAAAATCACATTAAACTGAGGAGAATCATTTGATAAGGTAACTCAGGCATGCAGAAGAGTTAACAGATTCTGGATTATATTTTAAAACGTGAATTTTAAGCATAATCATTTATAATGGGTTCATAGGTGGCATGAGGAGAATGGTTATGGTTATATAAAAGCCCCATAATGCCTCTTTAAGAAGAGGTGCTGGAAGAGTCTGACTGTGGTTCACAACACTCACACTCTAAAAATGCATCAAAGACAGTCTCAGAACCCCAAGCATGCTCCCTAATGCACAGACAAACATATTCAGGACTCATTAAAGCTGGAGTAAATGATGCCACTGAGCTCAAATGAATGAGAGAGGGTAGGAACACGAACACACATGCAACCTATGGATTCTACTTTCACACTGGTTCAAAACTGGTGAAAGCCAATTGATTTAAAACTTGGAATTATTCCTGATTTAAACCAGTGTGTGAGTGGTAAGCCAAGTCCACACTACAAACATGTGACACTAACAACTGGGTTTTCCTTATTTCTGGGGTGAGTGTATCCCCAGTCACCAAATTCCATTGTGCACCTCCATCAGAGTTGTTTGACCACTGAACACTTCCTCAGAAACAAGGAGGATCTGCCAGCAATCTGTACCATTATCAGAGATGCTGTTGCTTAGCAACATTAGCCATTCCTGTATTGCCCATAACTGTCCATACCAACTAGTTTCGAGCTCATAATCTGCCCAACCTAACACAGGGCCAGTTTCTGTCCCCCATGTTCCCATGGATAGTACCTCCTTCCTTCAGCAGCCTGGGGTCGCTCACTCGCAGAGTCATGGACTTATTGAGAGCAAGGCAGGCAACCATCCAACCCAGCATTAGATGGGTTAGGGTTCAGCTACTTGATACTGTGTCAGACACTATAGCCACGGGCACCATAGCAACTGTCCCATTCTTGGAGGGTACATCTACACAGCAAAAATAAGACAAGTCTCAGCTAGCTCAGGCTCAAGGGATTCGCACTATGGGGCTAAAAATAGCCATGTAGACACTCAGAGCCCGGGCTCCATCCCAAGCCCGAGACCCAGTGTGGGGGGAGTGTACACATATATTTAGCAGCGTGAGCCCAACTCAGTTGACTCAGCCTCTGAGACTCGGTGTGGTGGTGGTGGTGGGAGGGTGGGGTTGGGACTGTGTAGACATATTATGAGGGACACCCCATTCAGACTTGTCTTTCTCCACTTACCTGCTTCCATGCACTCCATTGCTCCCCTCTCACTCTTTCCCCCATCCCCAACTCCGCTCCTTCTGCCATTACTCACATCAATCCCCTATCCCCTTCTCATTGTCTAGCCTTCTCCAACTTTATCTCTTCTCTCTGACAGCCGTTGCCACAAAAAACAGTGCAATGTCCAGTCGCAGCCTTGCCCCAGCAGCCCCTGAAAGGACAGTTCATGCCGAGAGCTCCTTCTGCCAGCTCCTCTTCGGCATTGCTTGATTTTTATCAGCTACTTAGTTTCCACTGAGCTGAGGCAGAATCCTCTCCATCCTGATGCAGGATCTCTCTCAGATGACCAGTTTCTCCTTGACCAATTGGATTTCACAGCTGTTCTCAAGACTGAGAGTTGGGATCCTGGAATCTGGCCATCCCAACCTGCTCTTGTCCTCTGCCTCCACATGTCTTTTCGTCTGTCATCATGGGAGAGGTCTGCACCTACACCACAATAGTGTAAAGTGCAAGGCAACAGAGAATCAGGCCCACAATCTCGCGACCTGGGCAATTTTCTGCTTAAGGGAAGCTTGGCACAATTATCCATGCACACTATCAGCACTTAAAGGGCTGCTCTGTTTGGAAGAGCATCTCACCTTCTGACTCAATAGACCCATTCCACATGCGCATATCGGTGTCAGAGCTGCTGACTAGAGTGACTCAGTTAAGGTTTCTCCACTTTTCACTCCCGTTAGCCCCATAGATACAGCGCAGCTCTTGGAGAGGGAGCTGGAGCCCATTCCTTCTTGTGCAAATAAACTTCAGCTCAGGGACAGACAGCTGGAGTCTATTTCTTCTGGGACATCAACACAATTTTAAACTAATTTTCTACCATCACATTGTTCATTCTGTTCCTTTCCCCTACCCTTTGTCTGTCTATATTTAGATTGTAAGCTCTTCCAGGCAGGAACTATCTACCCCTGTGTTTGTACAGCGCCTGGCACAATGGGGCCTCATTCACAGTTTGTCACTAGGCACTGCCAAAGTAAACACGATTAATAAATAAATAAGAACTTCCAGTTGGTTCTATCTGTGCAAACCACAGGGAAATCAGACAGCATAATTTGGCCTACAGATCCTTGCTTACCAATGATGCTTAGCACCAGAAGGTAGGAGCCCTGTTTGTTTCTCAAATCTCTTGGTGAGTTTCCAAGGCTGGCAGTTAAACATGGAGCCCACAATGCCATTTTTTAGTCGATGTTCAAAACAGAATTTCACTTCAACAAATAATAATTGGTGGACTGTGGATTTTGTTTGTTTGTTGCTGGCCTTCCTTCGATGCATCCTGCAACGATCACTGCCAAAGACCAGATCACAAACGTAATATAACAGTAACCTGATCTTTAAAGGCAAATCAGGCAAATTATGTCCTCCATAACTCTGCTGCTAAAACTAAACAGCAACCAGAAATAAGTGTTGTATGTTATTTGACTGCCATCTGAGTAGGGTGTGTGAAGAGAAAAGGGGAGAAGTATTCTCTTCTAGCAGCAGTAGAAGACAGACTAATGGAAAGAAATGATCCCAAGGAGGGGTACACAAAAGCTCCTACTCATGCTGGGACTTGGCTCATGTTATCACCAGTTGCCCCTGAGCATCATCCAAACTTTGTGCCAGAATTCCATTCATGGCCTTTGAGAGGGCCAGTTGGGGCTCTGTTTTCGTAACTATAGCCACATGGTGGGGGGACTCCCCAGCCTCCCTGAGTCAGGCTCTCCCCTCTTTGAATCCTTTGGAGTGGGACTCTTGCTATGCTTCCCTTGGTGTGGGAACGACAAAGAAACCCTGTATTTGGCTTCTTTTGTCCCTTCAGACTCCATCAGGATGACTGCCTGCTATCCTGGGCCCAGCCCCATTACAAAGCCAGCACTGGCATCCCTTGAAAGCAATAGTCAGGGGAAATGCTAACAGCAAGCCTAAAAAATATTTCCTAAATCTAGAAAGCCAACCATGAAAAGTCCATTCACCATCTATGACGCTATCACAAATGTGCTGTAATCTGACCAAACCATCTCCCTGCACCGAGCCAGCCAGTCCCCTCCAAAGCCAGGACTGGGGTCATCAGCCAGATAATGTCTGAAAGGTTTACTCTTCACCACCCACAACATACCTGGTATGTGGATAAATAGGGGGATTCAACTACTAGTCCTCCCAATGGAAACTGGCAGCTCGCCCCCTCCCCCAACTCCAGGTTCAAAGGCACAACACACTAATCCCCAGACGGTCCACTTATCCCTTTATTTGTTGAATGAAGTTATTTATACAAGAGCGTTTGCAGAGATACCGAGAACTCATTTGCAGGGACATCCTGTAGCAACAATCCTTTTATCTATTTATTTATAGAAAGATATTTATGCAGGATAAAACACCCGCTGAGATGCAGCTACCCAGCTCACACATTGGCTGTGCTGACAGAAGCAACTCTATACAAAACTTCTAAGGGAGGAGAAGAACTCAAACCAATACATACACGGACATAGGGCTCTACAAAGAGGCAGTATAGTTCCGTGGATTAAGCGTGTGTCTGGGGTCCTCGGTTCTAGCCCTGGCTCTACCTTTAGTTACTACGTAGTCTCAAGCAAATCACTGAGATAAAGAGAGGAAATCTCCCCATCTGGGAAATGAGGGAGATAATACTTGCTTAATTACAGCAATGTGGTCTAGTGGATAGGGCACTGGACCAGGACTCAAGAAACCAGGATTCAATTCCTGCCGCTGGGTGGGTGATCTTGGGCAAGTCATAGAATCATAGAATATCAAGGTTGGAGGGGACCTCAGGAGATCATCTAGTCCAACCCCCTGCTCAAAGCAGGACCAATCCCCAACTAAATCATCAATCATGTCACAGCCCTTCTCTCTGCCCCAGTTTCCCCATCTGTAATGGGGATAACGATTCTGACCTCTTGTGCAAAGTGCTCAGATCTACTGAGCCAAAGCACTAGGTATTATTACTTAGTAATTACTCAGCTATTACACGGCAGATCTCAAAGCACTTTACAAAGGGAGGAAAGTAGTATTATCATCCCCATTTTACAGATGGGGAAACAGGCACAGGAAGGTGAAGTGATTGAGGCAAGATCACCCAGCAGGTCAGTGGTAGAGCCAGGAATATAACCCAGGTGTCTGGACTCCCAGTTGAGTGTCCTATATATTAGACTAGGGGTGCGCAAATTTTTTGGCCCAAGGGCCACATCTGGGTATGGAAATTGTATGCCAGGCCATGAATGCTCTCAAAATTGGGGACTGGGGTGTGGGAGGGGGTGAGGGCTCTTGGGTGGGGCCAGAAATGAGGCGTTCAAGGTGCAGGAGGGGACTCCGGGCTGGGAGAGAAGTGAGGGCTCTGGCTGGGGGTGTGGGCTCTGGGGTGGGGGTGGGGCTGGGGCTGAAGGGTTTGGGATGCAGGAGGGTGCTACAGGCTGGGACCGAGGGGTTCGGTGCGTGGGAGGGAAATCAGGGCTGGGGCAGGGGGTTGAGGCGTGGGAGGAGGTCATTGGTGCAGGGTCCGGGCGGCACAACCTCAAGCAGCTCCTGGAAGCAGCGGCATGTCCACCCATTTGGCTCCTACATGGAGGCGCGGCCAGGCAGCTCTGCGCACTGCCCATCTGCAGGCGTTGCCCCCGCAGCTCCTGGAAGCAGCGGCATGTCCCTCCTCCGGCTCCTACACGGAGGTGCAGCCAGGTGGCTCTGCGCACTGCCCCGGCCACAGGAGCCTCCCCTGCAGCTCCCATTGGCCACGGCTCCCAGCCAATGGGAGCTGCAGGGGCGGTGCTTGGGGCGGGGGCAGCATGTGGCGCCCCTTGGCTGCCCCTACACGTAGGAGCCACAGGGGGGACATGTTGCTGCTTCTGGGAGCTGCACGGAGCCACAGCATGCACAGAGCAGGGCAAGCCCCCGAATCTGCTCCCCGGCTGGAGTGCTCGGAGCGGGCCAAGCCCCAAACCACACTCCCCGGCGGAAGCTCGAGGGCCAGATTAAAACGTCTGATGGGCTGGACACAGCCCGTGGGCTGTAGTTTGCCCACCCCTGTACTAGACCAAGATCTTTGTCCTCCTTCCTACTAGTATTATAATTTTACTACCCTACAGAAATCCTGTGCATGAACTTAATTGCATGACAATTAGCTGTTCTCCAAGGAGTAGCTGTGCTGGCTTTAGCATTGGCTTATTCCCTTAATCTAGTTTTATTTCTAATTTAGCTAGCATCTGAATTTTAATTTTTCCCCTTTAAAGGAGGGATGAGCCCGAGCCAAAATGCCAGATCCACACACCCTTGCTTATGGGGCAAGTTCTGAACCAGAGAACTCTTTATACTTCCTCCCTCCTTCATATCTTTCAGACATTTGTTGTGACCCCACCTTCCCTGAGTTGTCACGCAGCCACCCTACGGCTATTTAGCTTTTTTAATTTTCCTTCCATAATCAGTTTTGCTATTCTTTTCGGAACACACTCCAACTTTCTGACAATGCAATGTCAGGACCAGAACCACACCAGTTCTAATGCAGGCAGGGCTCAGGAGGAGATACCGTCCTGTCGCAAAATCCAGCTCATGACACCGTGGTAAAAATGCTGTAGCCCTGTCTACCAGGGCTTAGCAACATTGCAGGGCTACAAGAATCTGGCTTCCCTCTCATAGACACACCTAGGGAGAATGGTGGGCTTGGCAGACTCATTGTAGTCATCCGCCTGCTGCTAGAGGTGCTGCATGCTCTCCACCCTGGGCAAAGCATGTACCAGTGCCTCCCCATTCCCTCGTATACAAGCAAAACATACCTCCCCCCTTTGCAAACAATAGGCAAAAGAAGGTACTCTGCTAACTCCTCCCCCTCCCCCCATACTCCCCTAAATTCTCTAAATGCAGCCATGGGAGCCTCTCCAGTGACTACCTCTCTGCTGCACAGGGTGGCAAACACTAACAAAATAACAGTCCTTAACTATGTCAGACTTTGCTAGAATCTGAATGTGAGGTTTTTCTTTAACGTTCCTTGCTGGGACTATGAAGCAAAGGCACATTCATGTCACAGGCTCCCTCTCCTGGTACAGCACAAAGCAGCAACAACTGCAGCCTTTCAGAAAGCAAACCCCAGCAGCAAGGAAGGCTGGGAGCAAGCAGAGGAGCCTGAGTAATTAAGAAGGGACACTTCTCTTCCCAGGAAGCAGCAGTGCATAGGCCCCATATCACTGGGCGCACTGCTGGCCCTGTAAAATAGGTGCTCACTTTCTGCCCAGTAAGGAGGCACTTGGAGATGGGTAGTTCCCGAGATATATGGGAATGGCAGGCTTGACAGCAAGGTATGCTGGGAAAGAGAGAAATGGATAGAAAACAGGCTCTTTCCATCAGTGTCATGAGCAAAGGGTTGTTTGTGAGCCTCCATAGTGAGGAAAAGAGAGCCCAAGGAGTATGCCTGACCTAGACCTGAAACTGGCTGTTGAAGCAACCCTTCAGTAAGAGGAGTCTCCCATATCATTTCTGAAGTCTGTTGTCTGGGGGATCTGATTACACTGGACGCCATAGGGGACAGTTTGAGACTCATCTAGTTTGATGCCATTGACCCAGACAATGAGGGAATTGGGGAGAGAATGTTGGGGGTGAGCTAGGGAAGTGCACCACTTACACCTACTTACCATGGGCTCTGGTTCTAACAGGCCTGAAAACCCCAAGGCACGGCCAAGGGGGAGAGCAGTTCCAACAGTGAAACATTCTGAGGAATGCATTTTAAGGCTTCCCTTAGACATAACCCATTGGGGGGCAAAGGGGACATGCTCTTCTCCCCCCGCCACACACATGCACATACTCACTTTTTCTCTTCTTGTTTCTATCCCCACTCAAGGTTTCAGGACACCTACACCCTACTGCTTTTCCTCTCCACCCCAAACTTCTTCCCTCTAACTTGACTAGGAAAATACCTGACATGATGATGGAAATACAGAAGGAAAAAGATATGGCTAGATGCGTAGTGGAGCAGTGATGTGACTGGGGAAGGCTGTGCATCTGGAGAGAAGTAATGGCATGGCTTTGCAATTCTATTTTGTTAACTGGATTGGAGTTTTCATCTTTCATCCATGGTGGAAGTTACTCCTTTGTATTTCCCCTGCATCATCAGGAAGAATTTGTGAAGAAGGTATTTTACTCTGAAATTATATCTCCTGCAGCAGGTAGGGAAATAGTGAATTTGGGGGAATTGGGAAGAGAAAGTAATGGAGAGGTTGGAGCAGGAATCTTTAAAGAGCCATTTGGTGGTGAGCCAATGCCTCTTGCTGCCCATCTATGTTAGGGCTAAAATTAATACCTAGCTTTTCATCAGTAGATCTCAAAGTGCTTTACAAAAGAGGTTAGTCTCACTATCTCCATTTTACAGATGGAAAAACGGAGGTACAAGGAACAGGAAGTAACTTGCCCAACCTCACCCAGTGGACCAGTGAATCTAGGTTTCCTGAGTTGCAGTCCAGTGCTCTACCCTCTAGGCCAAACTTCCACCCCATGGACTGGTAGTTAAGACTGGGAAGTGGATGCACTGTTATCCACTCCAAGCATTCAAAAGATATGAATCAGGCCCTCCAAAACCATGAGATTGGCTTAAAAATAATGAGATTCTTTTAAAAAATACATTTTGGTTCTTTTCATTTGCTTCCTGGCTTAAGAGCCTTTGGGGTCCGCTTCTGTTGTGTTTTTAACCTTGTCTCCACAACTGTGAGGGCTAGAAACTTACTTTTCTTTTCTAAATGGAAGCTGAGATTCTCCCACCTGCACATGATTCAAGGAGCTGGGGCTTTAATAAATTAATCCAATATCACACGACTCGCAATAAAATCATGAGCATTAGCAATGCTGTGCGAGTTTATTTCCCACCGCCACAGCCTGTGTGTGACCTTGAACAAGTGCTTTCACCTTTCTGGGCCTCATTTCATCCATCTACAGAAAAAGCTTAACAACATTTATCTACCTCACCTGGGTGATATGAGGCTCAATTAGTATTAGAGCTCCTTAGATAAAAGGCACAAAGGGATAAGTGTCCCATCTGACATAGAGGTCCTGGCTAACACTCCAAACAAAGACTGCATTGCTGGAGGTCCTGTACTCGATCAGTTTTATAACACTGCTCTTTGCACCCAGCACATGCCCAGGTTCCCATAGTCCAGCATCACGTGTAGGAGCCAGGAAAGGCCATGCTACTACCACCACCCTCAACTTGAAACATGCTCCATCTTCCAGCATCCCTGCTCACCACCTCTCTCTGAACACACAAACTCAGATCAAGAGAAGGAGCCACACAGTCCCACAGCAGCACTCGTGAAAGCACTGATACAAATAGGAAAAGACTAAGCACAAACCAGGGTCAAATCACTTACCATGACCCCAGTTTCACCCCTTCTGGAAGGTCAGTACTGTGGCATGGCTGGAGGGGTCACAGTGTACTTGCTTTATAAATAATTTTCCAGTAAAAGGTGAGAGATATATTTTTGGGACATTGGTACTGGTAGCCAAATTAAAACCCAACTTTACTGTTAGCCCAGTCTATTTATACTGACTTGTGGTTAACTTGAACTAATCACACCAGCAGCTGCAGAGGCACAGAAAATAAAACTATGTGGTTCCAATCCAGGCATTATCTTTTCAGTGTTACAAATCAGTCCTGCACCCTGGAAGAAGGTGGTGTGCTGAAGCAAAGGTTATTTGTTTGGGGAAGGGACAGGAGAGAGAAAAGTTATCCTTTATTATACACCCGTCACTCATATTCAAGAGCTAAGCTTCTGTATCTGTACATACATGAAAGGGACGGAAGCTGAAGACGACACTGACTGGCAGCCATTGTGACAGCATTCCCAGGAAGTCCTGCCCATTGGGGTTGGTGTTTCCTCCTGCTGTTGCTGGAGAGAGGCATCAATGGCAGAAATATACCTGCTAACATGTCTGAAATTCTGTTGGGGTAATTCTTCCAATTAGCTGGGGTTTAGCAATTGCCAGAGGGGATGCAGATACTTGCTTTGGTCACATAATCATGGTAATTGCTCATTGCACATCAGTGAGTCCCTACTTTGTAAAAAAAAAAAAAAGTGTCATTGCAGTGCAAATAGGACCTCACTTGTTCAGGACTCATTCAAAAGACCCCTACATAGTAACAGCATGGTGCTTGGTTTGTGAACCCTGGAACGCAGCAAGAGTGAATCCTTCTGAGCCCCTAACCCTAATCCATCAAGTGAAGCAATGTCTTCATCCTCACCACCAGTTTGCCATGCTCTCTGCTCTGCTGCCATTGCCCCCGTTGCTCTTCCAGCTGCACAAGAAGTCCTGTAGCTCCCAGGTCCTCCTCTCCTACTCTCAAAGGAGCAGCAGTTCAGAGGCTGATGTGCTCTTCACTTCTCCCCACTCCCCTGTCCTGTGCAGATTCGTATAAAGGAGACGTGGCTTCCTTAACTCACGGGCGAGAACCTCTCCCCACAAACTTTACTGCTGGAAAAGGTGACAAGCAAAAGCCTGCTCCCTCCTGTAAGCAAGACGAGAAAGTCTGTAAATGCTTTACACATCCCCTTTGCTCCCAGCCAGTGGAGGGAATGGCCAGGACAACCAAGGGCTCTTACATGCAGACTGGATTTGCCCAGAGGAGCCCTGGGATCTGGCTTGGGGGGTGATCATGCCTGAAGCACATGGCTACACTGACACAGCAAGGCACTTGAACATGTTGCACTGAAGCATGAGTGCCAGTCTACACTGGAGATATTGCTGTGGCCATCTGATTGAGCTAGCATGCTACAAGTAGAAGTGTACATGCAGTGGCTTGAGAGTAGCTGCCCAAGTACACACCTACGGTTTTGGATGGAATCAAACTTGGCTGGCTAACCGCTCCCATCGCAAAAGATACACTTCAATTTTGACATGCTAGCGCAATCGGAGCTGGAAATTACACCCCCAGCTTCAGTGCAAAGTATTCAGGAGCATCAGTCGGGTGTTAACCTTTAAACAGACACAGCATTAAAATCTCGCAGAGTCCCATTTACTTGCGCCTCTTGTGGGTAGACACAGAGACGGTGCCTCCAGACATCCTGCAAAAGAGCGCCTACTTTTAAAGCACAGGATTCAATTGACTCTTCCAGTAGCACATTCCAAAGTCAGGGTCCCCCTGCTCAAGTAAAATGACAAACACCACTGAAACTGAACAGTGAACATCCACCACCAAAATATGCGAGCACTTCTGCTGCCCCCTCCCTGCTGGACCATAGCATTCCCACTGTTACCCCTCCCTTCCTACTTCGAGGCAGATTTACCCACCGGTTTTACCATATATTCCCAGCTATCTCCTCCCCAGCACCCAGGTCCTAACCCTGAAACCGGTTCAAATTTTTCATTGACGCAGAGAGCTAGCTGACTGACCTCCTGAAAGCTGCCAGCACATTTCCCTCCTCAGTACCTTCCCACTCAGCCAGCCTGAAGCCTGCTTAAGCAAGCTCTTCTCAAGGCTGGCAGGAGAGACGCTCAGCCAAATTAATACTCCCTACCAGCTCTGTCCTCTGCTTTGGAGGACACAGATCCTACCCCTAGCACAATGGTCCAGACACTCCATTCCTAGGAGCTGAGCTGTTTGCCACAGCTTATTAATAAGAGAGAGTGTCCTAAGAGGATGGAGCAAGAGGGAGAGTAGGGTGACCAGACAGCAAATGTGAAAAATCGGGATGGGGGTGGAGGGTAATAGGAGCCTATATAAGAAAAAGACCCCAAAATCAGGACTGTCCGTATAAAATTGGGACATCTGGTCACCCTAAGGGAGAGTCACCCCTGGCTCTGATTCCCCACTTCAGCTTCATACTTGGGCTCAAGTCCAGAACAGCACTAATGCTGTCAGTTCAGCGAAAGGGAATGTTTTGCCAGGAGATCAGCTTAACTTACGGACAAATAGGTGTTGCTGTGGTGATGAACAGCAAATGAACATATGTTTCGGGGAGAGGGGAAACAGCACAGATACAGTTTATCCTACCAAATATTGTATGTTAGAAGCAAATGATCCTGAAAAATTGAATAAAAAAAAAAAAAAACCCCAAACCAAGAAACACTGGGATTGCCAGATGGGACCAGACTTGTTGTCCACCTACTCCAGTATCCTGTCACTAAGGTTTTGTCTACACAGGAAAGTGAATCCAAATTAATTTTAAAAGTGGATTAGTGAAACTGAATTAAATCCCTGTGTGGATGCTCTTCCTCTGAATTAAAGTAGCCTTAATTCAGTTAAGGCCACTTGAATTCTGAATGAGAGTCCACACAGGGATTTAATGTCAGTTAGCTAATCCACTTTAAACATTGATTCAGATTCACTTTCCAGAATGTCCCCATCTATACAAGCCAGCTACTTCAAACAACGGTGCCAAGAAACCCTGAAATAGCATCTATGGGACAATGAGTTCCCAGAGGAAGTTCCCTCCTGACTCCCATGAAATGGAGGTCAGCTTGTGCCCTGATGCATGAGGTTTATAGCCCTCCAAAAACTTTTTTTTTAACTTTTACTATTGTGTCTCTGAATGTTCTTGCTATCCATGTAACTGTCTCAGTCTTTTGTGAATCCTGCTAAGCTCTAGGCCTCACTGAGATCTTGTGGCAGTGAGCTCCACAGGCTAATTGCACAAGATGGGAAAAGTGTTTCCTTTTATCAATTCTGAATTCAAATAACCTTTTTAAAAGGTGCCCAAATGCCCCTATGGCAGGAGTTAAATAATAACCCCTAGCTCTTTATATATAAAGTTCAAGGTGTTTGACATAGGTTGGAGACAATCTTTATCCTTGTTGTACAGATGGGGGGGGAAACGGTTACTCGCCTTCTTGTAACTGTTGTTCTTTGAGATGTGTTGTTCATCTCAATTCCAATCAGGAATGTGCATGTGCATGGTAGCCGGAAGATTTTTCCCTAGCAGCATCCATCGGGTCGGCCTGGGCGCCCCCTAGAGTCGCACCTTCATGGTGCTCAATATATAGCCTGCCAACCCGCCACCCCTTCAGTTCCTTCTTGCCAGCTACTTCAACAGAGGGGTAGGAGGATGGGTATTGGAATGGACATGAACAACACATCTCAAAGAACAACAGTTACGAGAAGGTGAATAACCATTTTTTCTTCTTTGAGTGCTTGTTCATGTCAATTCCAATCAGGTGACTCACAAGCCTAAGTTCAGGAGGTGGGGTCAGAGTCTTCCACTGATTGGAGCACTGCTCATCCGAAGGCCGCATCGTCTCTAGCCTGCTGGGTAATTGCATAGCGTGTGGTGAAAGTGTGGATGGAGGACCACGTCACCGGTCTGCAGATTTCCTGAGTGGGGACCTGCGCCAGGAACTCTGTTGATGAAGCCAGCACCCTGGTACAGTGCACAGTGATTGGGGGTGCAGGAACCCCATGCAGCATTCACGAATGCAGGACGTGATCCATGACTAAATGCGTTGTGATGACACTGGCAGACCTTTCAGTCTGTTTGCCACTGCCACAAATAACTGGACCGATTTTCTGAACAGCTTCGTTCTCTCGATGTAAAAGGCATCGGACATCCAGTGAGTGAAGTCTCTGCTCCCTGCCAGTGGAGTGCGGCTTAGGGTAGAATACCATGAGAAAGCTGTCCTGGTTGATGTGAAACTGTGACACAATCTTCGGTAGGAAAACAGGGTGATGCCTGAGCTGAACCGTATCCTTATAGAACACAGTGTAAGGAGGCTTGGATGTTAAGGCCTTGAGCTCAGACACCCTCCTGGCTGAGGTTATTGCTACCAGAAACGCCACCTTATAAGAGAGGTAGAGCAGGGAGCATTTCACCAACAGTTCCAAGGGTGGTCCCATGAGCCTAGAGCAGACCAGGTTGAGGTCTCAGGTAGGGACCGGCTGACGGATGTGGGGGTACAGTCTGTCAAGCCCTTTTAAAAATTGGCTGACCATAGGGTTAACAAACACCAAGCAGTCCCCCACACCCTGGATGGAAGGCTGATATGGTGGCTAAGTTTACTCTTATTGAAGACAACGAAAGCCCGTGCTGCTTCAGATGTAGGAGGTAATCCAGAATGAGCAGCACTGAGGCTAGTGTCGGGCATGAATGGCGCTGCCCCGACCAGGTTGAAATCTCTTCCACTTGGCAAGGTAGGTGGCTCTAGTAGAGGGTTTCCTGCTGCCAAGGAGGACTAGTCAAACCTGGTCTGAACAGGAAAACTCCATCGGGTTCAACCATGGAGCTTCCATGCCGTGAGGTGAAGCAACATGAGGCTCAAATGTTGAAGATGACCGTGATCTTGCGTCATAAGGTCCAGGAAGAGAGGAAGGGTGACATGGGCTTCCACAGACATGTCTAGGAGAGATGTGTGCTACTGCTGACGGTGCCAAGCTGGTGCTATCAATACGACCTGAGTTCGTTCTCTCTGGATCCTGAGGAGTACCTTGTGAACGAGTGGTATGGGTGGAAATGCATAAAGGAGATGGCCTCCCTGTGGAAGGAGGAACGCGTCCGCTCTGGAGCCCGGGCTGTGATTTTAGAAGCAGCAGAACTGCTGGCACTTCCTATTGTGTCGCATGGTGAATAGGTCTATCTGGGGAAAGCCCCACCTCTCGAAGATTAAAAATGCGACGTCCGGGTGAAGGGACCACTCGTGGACTTGAAACGACCCGCTGAAATGGTCCGCCAGCTCGTTTTGTACTCCGGGGAGGTACAATGCATGCAGGTGTATTGAATGTTCCGCACAGAAGTCCCACATCATGAGGGCTTCCTGGCAGAGGGAAGAGGAGTGTGCGCCCCCATTTGTTGATGTAGAACATTGTTGTTGTATTGTCCGTCATAACTGACACACAATGTCCTGTTAAGTGTGCCCAGAAGGTCTGGCATGCTAGGCTCATCGCTCTCAGCTCTCTGACGTTGATGTGGAGAGCCAGGTCTGCGTGAGACCAGAGGCCTTGGGTCCTGCAGTCTCCCAGATAAGGTCCGTCAATAGCAAGAGAGACGGCTGAGGACTGGTGAAGGGGACCCCTAAGCCCACCCCCTGAGGGTCGAGCCACCACAGGAGGGAGTCGAGGACTGGGCGAGGCAGGGTCACAATCCTGTCCAAGCTGTCCTGGGCTGGATGATACACTGACACAAGCCACGCCTGAAGAGGTCGAAGCCTGAGTCTGGCATGTTGCACCATGTAGGTACAGGCAGCCATGTGTCCCAGAAGCTATAGGCAGTTTCTTGCTTTGGTGGTGGGAAACTGTCTGAGGCCTCAAATGATGTCGGCCAAGGCCTGAAACCTCATTTCTGGCAGGTATTCCCTGGCTTGGTTCGGGTCCAGTACTGCCTCTATAAACTCTATCCTCTGGACTGGGGACAGAGTTGATTTTGCTTTGTTTAGAAGGGACCCAGGTTGTCGAAGTTGGCTCTGATGAATCTGACCTGAACTTCCACTTGGGTCCTGGAGTGGCCCCTGATCAGCCAGTCATCAAGGTACGGAAATACCTGTACCTGGTGCCTGCGCAGGAATGTAGTGACGACTGCCATGCACTTGGTGAAGACTTGAGGTGCTGCTGACAGGCTGAATGGAAGAACTATGATTTGGTAGTGGGTATTGTTCACCACAAACCTGAGGTACTTTCTGTGAGGCTGAGTAATTGCGATATGAAAATACACGTCCTTCAAGTTGAAGGCAGCATACCAGTCTGCTGGATCCAGCAAGGAGACGATGGAGGCCAAATAGACCATGCGGAACTTGAGTTTCTTTATGAACTTGTTGAGTTCTCGCAGGTCCAAGATGGGCCTGAGGCTGCCTTTGGCTTTCGGTATTAGGAAATACCAGGAATAGAAACCCTTGCCCTTCTGCTCCTGAGGAACCTCTTCCACTTCCCCTAGCGATAGGAGTGCGTGAACCTCCTGTATAAGGAGTTGCTCATGAGAGGGGTCCCTGAAGAGGGAAGTGGAAAGGGTGGTGGAAGGGCGGGAGGGCACAGAATTGGATGGAGTATCCCCTCTCTACCGTGTGAAGCACCCAGCCCTCCAAAGTAATACAGGACCATGCATGGTAGAAAGGGGATAGTCAGGACGAAAAGGTAAGGCGGGATGGATCCAGATTTCACTCTGGTGCACCATCCTCGACCGCACCTTCAAAAGGCTGGTTTGGCCCCTGAAGGTGGCTTCGATTGTCCCGAGCCCTGGCCAGAGGGTTGACACGGCCTTCTGCTGCCACTCCGATTTGTCCTTCTGGAGTCATCATGGCGGTTCTGATGACCGAACCGTTAAGGAGGCTGTGGACGGAAGTGTCTTCGTTGTGTTGAAGGCGTATAGAGACCCAGGGACCTGAGGGTGGCTATGGAATCTTTAAAGCTGTTTAGCCTTTTGTCATTTTTTCCAGAGAAGAGAGTCTCACCCTCAAAAGGCAGGTCCTGAATGGTTTGCTGTACCTCATAGGGGAGGCCAGAAACCTGGAGCCATGAGCCCATTCTCCTAGCCACTCCTGTGGCCATAACCCTGGTGGCCGCATCTGCCCCGTCAAATGCCACCTGAAGGGACGCCCTTGAGATCAATCTCCCTTCCTCAAACAACGCTTAAAACTTGGCATGGAAGTCCAAGGGGAGCAGCTCTGTGAATTTGGCCATCACCGAGCAGGTGTTGTAGGAGTACCTGCTGGCGATGGCCTGCTGATTGGACATGCGGAGCCGCAAACCCCCACTCGAGTAGACCTTTCTTCCATAAAGGTCAAGCCTTTTTGCCTCCTGATTCTTCAGGGAGGGTCCTTGGAAGCCCTGACGCTCACGTTGGTTGGCAGCATCGACCACAAGAGAGTCAGGTGTAGGATGAATGTATAAATGCTCATAACTCTTGGACGGCACAAAATAGCATCTTTTGTTGCGCTTAGCTGTAGGGGGCAATGAGGCTGGGGTCTGCCACAGAGTTTTTGAGGTGTCAAAGATGGTCGTTATGTGGGGCGAGTCAATACAAGCAGGTCTGGAGGGGGCGAGGATGTCCACCATTGGATCTGCATCCTCCACTACCTCCTTTGCCTGAATGCCCAGGCCCTGGGCAACCCTCCACAGCAATTGCTGCAGAATCCTGTTGTCCTCCAAGGCTGGGGCTGTCACCGTGCCTGCCAACGCCTCATCTGGCAAGGACGAAGAAGAGACTCCTTGAGGGGTGGCTGCTCCCTCCCTTCTGCCCCCAAGAGGTCCTGCGGTACCTGGGTTTCTTGGGCCAGTGCCAACCCAGATAGTGTCACCACCCTCAGTGCATACACCAACGCAGGCACCACCGGTGCTGAAAGTGCCATCAGTGCCGATGTCATTCTCAATGTCGGAATCACTGTTGGAATCGCCGCCGGTGCCAGAATCGCCGCCAGTGCCGGTGCCACCGGGACTTCTGGGCCTGGTGCTGGCCGCACCAGAGGTGCCAAAATGTTAGCACCAGGTGGTAATGGGCCTATACCCAACCCTGCTGGTGTTAGCAGGGGAACAAATGAGGCCAAGGCCACCGACGTTGCCCTGGAATGAGACCCTTGGCTGCAACCTTGGCTTTGATTAAAAGCCCAGAGAGTCCAAAAGGGCCATTGCGCCGGGGGCTGCCATTGGGCTGGCCACTGTGCCGGGTAAGGGTGCTGGTTCTGAGTTGACACAGACCGTCTGCTCTCCTATCCTCTGGGACTGATAGGAGCCTGACTCCGACTCCGAGGTGTCTGAAAATGATGACCACGGGGGAGCAGTATTTCTAGGCACCGTGCTTTCGCGCCAATGGCTCAGGGATCGGCGTGGCTGGGTGTGCTCTGGTGTTGGGGAGAGGCGCAGTGAGGTCAGAGATTGGCAGGCCATCATAGCAGGCTTTCCCCTTGAAGGAGCCCGGGGAGCGACCAGTGCCAGTGACTTAACCCATCTGGGCGGAGAGAGCAATGCCGTGAGGTGAAGCAGTTCTTGGGCTGCCTCAAACGCCTCTGTTTGCAGTTCACAGAGGTGTAGCTCACGGCTTGGCCTCGGCGAGTGAGGAGGGTCCGGATTCAACCGCCCCTCTACGCGAGCAGGAGTCGGTGTGACCATCCTCGGTGGAGCAGCACTAGTGTGGCCCAACTCAGGTCTAATAGTGGCAGGCTCCTTAGGTCTAGAAGGGGAAGAGCGACCCTCTCCGACCTCTACTTCTTTTGCAGCACTGGCGACTGTGAACACTGCCTGCGTGTGGCATGTGAAGGTCATGCAAGTGGAGCCGGGATGGTGCCTTGAGTCCTTATCCTTACCCGGCACCGGTGCCCATGCTGACGGTGCTGGAGCGCTCCGCACCGAGGAGGAGGTACTTGGCATAGGGTCCGTCGACCCAGGATCAGCCTGGGGGCGGAGTGCTGCCTCCATCAACAGGACCTTCAGGTGCTGCTCTCTATCTTTTAAAGTTCTGGGATGAAAGTTCTTACAAATGGCACAACGATCCTTCTGATGGCCCTCTCCTAAGCACCTTAGACATGAGATGTGAGGATCGTTTCTGGGCATACACGTGCCACAGGCTTCGCAGGCTTTGGAGCCCAGAGACCCCAGTATGCCCCGGTGCAGGGAGAGAGTAGGAGAGGATTCCCCCGCAACGGAAACTTATTTAATATAATGAACTACTAACTATTAATGAACAATGGAGATCTAATGGAGAACTATGGTTTGTAACCTGTCCTTTAAATCGACTTCTGTACCCAATGACTGGAAGATAGCTAATGTAACGCCAATATTTAAAATGGGCTCTAGAAGGGATCCCGGCACTTACAGACCGGTAAGTCTAACGTCAGTACCAGGCAAATTAGCTGAAACAATGGTAAAGAATAAAATTGTCAGACACATAGAAGAATATAAATTGTTGGGCAAAAGTCAACACGGATCCTGTAAAGGAAAATCATGTCTTACTAATCTATTAGAGTTCTTTGAAGGGGTCAACAAACATGTGGACAAGGGGGATCCAGTGGACATAATGTACTTAGATTTCCAGAAAGCCTTTGACAAGGTCCCTCACCAAAGGCTCTTATGTAAATTAAGTTGTCATGGGATAAGAGGGAAGGTCCTTTCATGGACTGAGAACTGGTTAAAAGACAGGGAACAAAGGGTAGGAATAAATGGTAAATTTTCAGAATGGAGAGGGGTAACTAGTGGTGTTCCCCAAGGGTCAGTCCTAGGACCAATCCTATTCAACTTATTCATACATGATCTGGAGAAAGGGGTAAACAGTGAGGTGGCAAAGTTTGCAGATGATACTAAACTGCTCAAGATAGTTAAGACCAAAGCAGACTGTGAAGAACTTCAAAAAGATCTCACAAAACTAAGTGATTGGGCAACAAAATGGCAAATGAAATGTAATGTGGATAAATGTAAAGTAATGCACATTGGAAAAAATAACCCCAACTATACATACAATATGAGGGGGGCTAATTTAGCTACAACTAATCAGGAAAAAGATCTTGGAGTCATCGTGGATAATTCTCTGAAGACATCCATGCAGTGTGCAGTGGCAGTCAAAAAAGCAAACAGGATGTTAGGAATCATTAAAAAGGGGATAGAGAATAAGATGGAGAATATCTTATTGCCCTTATATAAATCCATGGTACGCCCACATCTTGAATACTGCTACAGATGTGGTCTCCTCATCTCAAAAAAGATATACTGGCATTAGAAAAGGTTCAGAGAAGGGCAACTAAAATGATTAGGGGTTTGGCACGGGTCCCATCTGAGGAGAGATTAAAGAGGCTAGGACTTTTCAGCATGGAAAAGAGGAGACTAAGGGGGGATATGTTACAGGTATATAAAATCATGAGTGGTGTGGAGAAAGTGAATAAGGAAAAGTTATTTACTTGTTCCCATAGTATAAGAACTAGGGGCCACCAAATTAAATTAATGGGCAGCAGGTTTAAAACAAATAAAAGGAAGTTCTTCTTCACACGGCGACAGTCAACTTGTGGCACTCTTTGCCTGAGGAGGTTGTGAAGGCTAGGCTATAACAGGGTTTAAAAGAGAACTGGATAAATGTATGGAGGTTAAGTCCATTAATGGCTATTAGCCAGGATGGGTTAGGAATGGTGTCCCTAGCCTCTGTTTGTCAGAGGTTGGTAATGGACGGCAGGAGAGAGATCACTTGATCATTAATTGTTAGGTTCACTCCCTCTGGGGCACCTGGCATTGGCCACTGTCGGTAGACAGAATACTGGGCTGGATGGACCTTTGGTCTGACCCAGTATGGCCGGTCTTATGTCCTTATGTTCTAAGAAAACTGCTAAATGTGCTTGTAGAGAAAAGAGCACAGGGAAGTTCCAGATAACCGTCACTGGTGGAAAGGAGGACCTGAGGGTGTGGCGGGTCGGCAGGGCTCTATATTGAGCGCAATGAAGGCGCCACTCCAGGTGATGCCCAGGCTGACCTGACAGATGCTGCTAGGGAAAAATCTTCCTGCTACCATGAACATGCACACACCTGATTGGAATTGACATGAACAAGCACTCAAAGAAGAAGTGGAGGCGCTGGGATGTGGAGTGACTTGCCCAAGGCCACCCAGTGAGCGACTGGAGGAATGGGGAAAAGATCTCAGGTCTCCCGACTCGATGGCCTGTCCGCATCACAGTGCTGACCCCAGACAAACAACCCATTGCTGTCCTGAGGAGCTTTGTCAACACAAGCACCATGCGTATGAGGATCTACAAGGCAAAGCTCATTTAGTGCTGATGGGAGCTGCTGAGACCATAGTCAGGGGTCTTATGAAGGAGGTTGGGAAGTGACTGGTGAGGACGCTGTGATTTACAACCACAGTAAGGGTGAGCACAGCTTTCCCATGAGGGCCCTAGCATCAGTGCTTCTCCACTCTGCCTCCAACAGCCCTCGCTATCTCCCTGCAGATTCTTTAGTGAGAGAAGAGAGTCGCAACCTTTCAGGCCAAGAACAGCTGTAATCAGTGCGCTGAGATATCAGGCCCCTTTCTCTATCCATACTGGCCTGGCAGAGTGCAGCTGTATCTGTGGCTTCCAAGGGCAGAAGGCTGTAAACCCAGGCTGCCTCCAGAGCCAATCTCCTTAAAGCCAGCTTTCTCCACCCTTGCATTCTGAAACCCAACATTTGCCTATCAAGGGGAGCAGTGTTTTTGCAAAGCAAGGATTTTGCATCTTAAAGCAGACGTGAATGAGACCTGTATGGGCCAGAAAAAGAGGAAAGGGAAAAATGGAGACGGGGACAGCAGAGTCTGCCTTTGGAAACTTGATTTAAGCCAATAAAGCTGAGCATTTTGCAGACAAGAGAGGATTTTGCATTTGCATTTGCATTTGGAAGTGTGTGCGTGGTTAATAGGATGACCAGATGTCCCGATTTTATAGGGACAGTCCCAATATTCAGGGGTTTTTTTTATATAGGTGCCTATTACCCCCCCACTCCATACCGATTTTTCATACTTTCTATCTGTTCACCCTAGTGGCTAGTAACAGGGCGATGTATTTAAAGGAAATAGGATTGGGAGGAGGGAAGGGGGTTGGAAGTGGAAGGAGGGGGAATGTACCATGGGCAACTCCACATTTTGGATTATGAAACTTGTCAGTAAAGAGGGGGTGGTTTTTCCTAGCACTTGGAGCTGGGTGCTGTGGAGCATGTGACCTTCTGGGAAGTTCTGTGTTTAACAGCAGAGTAGGATGCTGAATGAAGGGTTATATTATTCACCCAAAAGAGCTGGGTGCCTGCCAGCCGGCTCAGAGCTATCTTTTTTCCCCCTTCTAAAAGAAAGACAAAAAAGGGGGTTGGGGGCAGTGAATGAATGTGAGTGATGGAGGAGGAAGGAAGGACTCGGAAGAATCTTCAATAGATTGAAAAGAAATCCTTTTTTTTTTTTTTTTTTTTTTTAACAAGAGGAATGTTAACCCTTCTGGTACCAGCATGGTTAGGAGAAGGGTGACTTGCCTGTTTATTTCATAGTTCCAGAGGCCTGAGATCCACCATCCTTCTCCAGTACCTGAGTGAAATCTTATGTAGATTAGTAAAGAAATGCATCCAACACTAAGCAACAATCCCTGACTCCAAAACAATCAGGAAGCATCCAAACCTACAAGACAAAACTTGAGGGCTCTGTCCACACAGGCTTCTAACCAACCATTTCAGAATGAACTGCTACCATAGTCACTTCCAGAAACTGTTTGTCTCCTGCCTCCACACAAAAAATGCACAGGCATTTTCTACATGACAGCAGCTTCCAAGTCCCCTTCCAAGCCCCCTCCTGATCTTTGGCCTGAGCTGTAAATCGAGCTGACTCATGCCTTGTCTTACACAGGATCCATGCAACATCCTTGAGTTTTACTGAGCCCTGAAACGTGGGAGGAGCCCCATCCCCCATCATAGCACTGAATCCCCATTCATTTTCTGAAGGCGAATGTCAGTTGGGAGAGGAAGGAAGGAGAGGATAACAGACAGAGCAAAGAGACATCCCCAGGGTTAAGGCTAGGAGTGATGCCAGGCACAGCAACTGTATTACCTTAGCAAATCTACAGTACCCTTTCACTTGCAGTTATAGAATCAAATTAATATTACACCTAGAGTTTGGATTCCACGCATTTCCATGTTCTTGAATTTCTCCAGCTGTCTCTGTATTGTATGTTACCATTTCCAACGGTGGATTTGTAATGGCTTCTACACTTTTGTCCTGGGCAGGTGGATTAAGTGTCTGAACAAAAACCTCACTTTCCCCCCAGTGACAAAGGAAAACCTGTGCAAAGCACAGAACAGAAGAAAAGATACTTTTAAACACCTATAGCAGTGCTTGGCTCATACCTTCCACCCCACTGCATGTTTCATCAGTAACCAACTCGGCTGCAGTCTACGCCTGTGTCACTTGCTATAGACAAAGATATGATGCCCTGCTATCCACTGCAGGCACCCACTAGGGCTGCCAGCATCCCCAGGGGATTTTGCGCTGAGCACACATACAAAAGAGATTATTGGCCATTTAGGACAACTTTGAGCGCTAAACATTTAGCCCTTCAAGCCCTCACCTCCCATGAAGCAGGGAGTTCCAATGATCCAAACCTACCTCTAGAAAATGGATCCCCTACACACACAATGACCCCAATACAACTTCTCTTTATCTCTGACCCCGACCCTGCAAAGGCCTGGCATTGGCACCATAACTCCTCTGTACATGGATGGCTGAACTGCTAGTCAACAACTGCCCCCTTGACTGCCCAGAGCTGTTAGCCTCTCAAGAGCCTCTTCTGCTGCTGCTTCTCTTTCACATGCCATCACAGACACTCCAGAGCAACAGACCACAAAGTCACCAAGAGAAAGAATCCCACAGCATTACTGCAGTGAGAAGACTCGTTAAAAAGGGTCAGCTAGGAAACATTTTCCTACAACACTGGAGTTTCCCATCGGGGACGTTTATCATGTTATAATAGTTTGCAGATGACGCTAAGCTGGGGGGAGAGGTAGATAGGCTGGAGGGTAGAGATAGGGTCCAGAGTGACCTAGACAAATTGGAGGATTGGGCCAAAAGAAATCTGATGAGGTTCAACAAGGACAAGTGCAGAATCCTGCACCTAGGACGGAAGAATCCCATGCACTGCTAAGCAGCGGTTCTGCAGAAAAGGACCTGGGGATTACAGTGGACAAAAAGCTGGATATGAGTCAGCAGTGTGCCCTTGGTTGCCAAGAAGGCTAACGGCATATTGGGCTGCATTAGTAGGAGCACTGCCCGCAGATCGAGGGAAGTGATGATTCCCCTCTATTCGACACTGGTGAGGCCACGTCTGGAGTATTGCGTCCAGTTTTGGGCCCCCCACTACAGAAAGGATGTGGACAAACTGGACAGAGTCCAGCGGAGGGCAACAAAAATGATCAGGGGGCTGGGACACATGACTTATGAGGAGAGGCTAAAGGAACTGGGCTTGTTTAGTCTGCAGAAGAGAAGAGTGAGGGGGGATCTGATAGCAGCTGAGTTAAGAACGGAGGACTAATTTCAGCTCAGAACCATTAACATTCTTTTAAAAGGCTCTTTCGTAGGGGAATTTCCTTTGTTTGATTTTGTTTTAATATAGCTTATAAAGGGGAAGGGGGGGGGGGGAATTCCTGCTCAGACCTTTCAAAAGAGCCACAGTCAGGGCCATTTATTATCGACCCAGCCGGCCATAGTGACTCATCTTGCATGCAAAAACACTGCCAGCAGAAAGTCCCCAGTTGTGTTTCACCTTAGTGAGACCTGCCTGGTGGAACTCTGGAGGCATCTGTGTGGTTGAGAGCCGAGGGGATTGGAAGGGTGTGTGAGCGTGTGTGGATGTGCTGATGACTAAAAAGCATTACTCAGCATGAACAACCAGCCAGTCCTGCTACACTGAAACACTCTCTTAAAAGACATAGAAAGGATCTTCGCTGTAAGGCCCTGTGAGTCTCATGGAACCAAGTGAGCCTCATTGAACTCGACTATAAACCAGCTCCTTTCAACACGCACCATAAATTGGTGGGACATTTGAACCAAGATTGTCCCCAGCTGTAGCCTCAAGGCAGAACCCTCTGCCATGTGACTTGGAGGTTTAATTTAAAACTTTGTCTAAACACAATCAACATAAGGGACTAACATGAGCCCAGCAAATCCTCTGTGAGAAGACAACACTCCTGGGGCCAAACCCTGAAAGGTGCCGAGCATCCACAATCTCTGCTGAAGTCATTGCTCAGCACCTCTCGGAAGGTGGCTGCATTTGTGTGTCAGGAGTTTCCCAGCCCAGCAGAAATGGATCTCTGAGGTGTCTGTCTGACTTAGCAGGAATGCGCTGAGGAGAAAAAAGGGGAGTATGAAAGGAGGCCTGGTGACTAATTACTGTGCACAGGATAAGCAAGGGCAGCAGAATGACCAGATCTCTCCTAGAGAGGAGGACGACCCCAAACTCTTGCAGGTGAGGAGGAACAGTGACTTCTGGTGGGAAAAACATTGCCGCTTTGTTAAACAGTAACATCCTTTTGTACAATACTGTCACAACCTCACAGGGTGGCCAAATACCACCAGAATGTAAGGTGACCAGACAGCAAGTGTGAAAAATTGGGACGGGGTGGGGGGTAATAGGAGCCTAAATAAGAAAAAGACCCAAAAATCAGGACTCATAGACATCTAGTCACCCTACCAGAATGAGAGTTTCCCAGAGGGGCCTGGGAGCACAAACCTCTAACAACAATGGCAAGTAAGCTTCCTACATCAAATCTTATAGAAAAGTCACATCCAATTTAATGGGGAAAAAAATAAGGCATCATGTTTAGTGGGTGGGGCACTGAACGGGGACTCATGAGATCTGGGTTTTAGTCCTGGCTCTGCCACTGATCTGCTGTAAGGCAACTCCCAACCTTTCATGTATTTATACCTGCTCCTGTATTTTTCACTTCATTCATCTGATGAAGTGGGTTCTAGCCCACGAAAGCTTATGCCCAAATAAATTTGTTAGTCTCTAAGGTGCCACAAGGACTCCTCGCTGTTTTTATAAATAATAATGTAGCAAGTCTTTTGACCATCCGATAAGATACCCTGCTATATCCGCTATAAAATTCTGTGGACCAAAAGTCACTACTCTCTATTATAGGCTTTTGAAGTGATTTCTAAAGAATCCCATTAAATTTCTACAGAATCTGTTTTCATCCCTGCATAAAATTCTATTGGACTTTTTCATAAGGGAAGCTCCATAAATGGGTTCACCACAAATCAGCTAGTAATTCTGAAACACCAGCTTCAAGGAATTCCATTTTCCACAGACACTATTTGGCCACTTCATTCCAACATAGATTCAGACTGTGGTGTCGTCTCTCTGGAGAAAAATGAAGGCTGTGTTGACACTGGGATTCCTGCCCCTGCCTTTAAAATCTCCCACCATTGCTACCACCAGTTCAGCTCTACAACAGCTGCTAGCAGTGGTGGGAATGTTCACATAGACAGAGCACAAGCATTTTAACCACCAGGTCATTTAGCCATGCTCAGAGCAAGTCTACTTAATGCAATGCTTAAGGTTACATCTACACTTAAAACACTATAGCAGCAGTACTGCAGTAGCACTTCAGAGTACACACTGCAGCAATGGCAGGGCTTCTCCTATCGCCGTAGTTCATCTACCTCCCTGAGAAGTGGCAGCTAGGTTGACAGAATAATTTTTCTGTCAAGCCATTGCTGTCTACACCAGGGGTTAAGGTCAGCAGAGCTACTTCTCTCAGGAAGGAGCATTTTTCACATCTCCGAGAGACTTAGCCATGCCGATATAACTTTTCAGTGTAGACAACCCCTACCTCAATGGAAACCACCACCCTCTTCTCTGGGGTTATCACTGGTGAAGCTGAACCAATCATAGCAATGATGGGATTTTTTTTTCCCGAAATTTCCCATTGTAGGCAAGTCCTAAAGGCCTGATTCTCAGATCTTAAACAGGCCCTAAAATGAGCAGTGCATCTAATAGCTACCTATTGCATATACATGTATCCAAGCACAGATACCTTTAAGAAGAAAAATAAAGCACATGCAGTAATTCAGATCTAATATTCTGTTGATTTTTTCCCACTTTTTTCCTCCCTGTACTGAGCAACATGTTTTTTTAATTTGGTGCCTGGATTTCCCTCAGATATGCAAGTCTTTAACCAGGAATTCACAGTTGGAGGAATTGAGAGAGAAAAAGAAAAACACTTTTCCTATTTTATCTGGTACCAAACATTTCTGCAGGTCCATTTCCTTCTGGTTTGCTTGCTTTTCTAGGTCTATCAGTATATTTTAGGTAATGAAATGCACGTTTGCTGGTCTGCTTTAATGTATCCAGAGGGACTGGGGTGGGTGTGGGTGTGTTTGTTTTAAACTTAAGGATGTTGTAAAGCCGTTGCAATGGCCTGGAGACGAGAAGATAAGACATGGTAGGCAGAGCCTGTTTAGTGGGTGGTTGTGGTATTAACATTTATCCCATAATTGAAGGAAGACCTGACAACATGAGAAGAGCAAACCACCACAATGTTTCCTTATGAGGCACACACTGAACCCTCTGACAGCGAAGACCACCAGACATTAAGCCTTCTGCACAACCCTGTTTGTAGCAAAGGTAGAGAATTCTCCTACAAGCCACGCTCCTATAAAAAGGACACAGCAAAGTCTGTGCTATGACATCCTCATCACTGTAAAGCCCTTCAGCTGTACGGCTGCTCCTGAAATAGAGACACTATAATCTGCCTACTATCTTCTGGCAAATGTGCTGCAACCTGCATGTGTGGCACACCATGCAATAAGCCATATACACCACATGGGAACTCACATGCCCATATGGCAAGTCTTGCACCTCAGCTACTGTGCTGAGGCTGGGCTCCTTTCTGATCTCACTTCTGCTGGTGTAAATCAGGAGTAACTCCATTACATTGAGCGGGGTTACACTGGTGTAAGAGCACTGTAAGCAAAATCAGAATCAGGCCCACTGTTTACAGCACCTCTGACACCAGGCCAAGGACCTACCTCAGCTTTGGCATCTTCCTGCAGTTTTCTAAATTTCAGATGCAAAGAGGCTCCTCCTCTGAACCTACATAATGGAGGAGTCTGGACCCAAAGTATGTTTACCTAGCCAGAGCTATCACAGTGCTGCACTCACTGTGCAGTGCTTTTGGTAGTAGGTGTACTAGCACTTTTTTTTTTTTAATTGAGTATTTTTCTGACTCAAAATCAAAATTAGGCTCACAGAATTGCAGGAAAGGATCTATCGGCCTAGACACAATTAACTCACTTGACAAGGAACAAATTAAAGATATTTTATGTGCCCATACAAAAACTAATAATTAAAAACACTCCTCATCCTGGTGGAGTGGGCAAGTTGAATTTTGCAAAGCCATAAATCAGCAAATAAACAGGCACAAACTGCATCCTAAATCCAAACACTTGTTAGACCAGGATTTATAAAACGGGTACAAGCAAACATCGAGACCCCTGTTCAGGAAAGCATTTATACACAAGCTTAGCTGTGTGCTTAAGTCCTTTGCTGATTAGAATGGACTGAAGTCCTATTCTGTTCTACCAACATTTTAAGCTAAAGGACAATGTTTGCATAGGAACAAATGGGGATAAACTGGTCATGAATCAATTTGTGCTGGAAATTAGAAGAAGGGTTCTAACCATCAGAGGGGTGCAGTCCTTCCAATAGGAGCTCTGGGGGCAAAGAACCTAATAAGTTTTAAGACAGAGCTTTACAAATTTATGAGCGGGATTGTATGATGGGGTTGCTTGTGGTGACATGGGATGCACTTGGCAGCCCTGAAGTCCCTTCCAGTTCATATCTTATGTTCCTAAAGTCTCCAGTAGACACACCTGTGCTAGCTCTGATCCAGCTAGCATGCTAAAGTAGCATGTCGCTGCGGCGGCACAAGCATCAGCAAAGCTTAGCCGACCGAGTACACACCCATCTGAGACACTAGGCACATATTCGGCTGGCTAGCCCCTCCCACAGCTCACAACTACACTTGACTATTAGCACAATAACTCAAAGTTGGTGAGGGTGCATCACCTCCAGCGAATCATACACCCCACAGCTCGAAGTACAGATGCACCCTTAGCTGCTCAACTCCTTTAGATACCTGGGTTCAAGAACTGGGACCATAGTCCAAAATGAATTCCTTACCTTACACCAACCTCATTTCTCTGTAACTCCCCAGCAGGGGAGAGACTGTCACCCATAGTGGCCTCCCTTTTTCCCCCTATTCCTTTTATGCTGCCTACAAGAGAGAGGCAGGAAGGGAATAGAAATGATTCTCCAGAAACTTTCCCACCACCAATACAACCTCTCTGAAGCTGACCCTACCCAGAGATGAAGGGGAAATGATGGACAAGGGTAGTAACGCACTAAGATTATCAATCATACAAAATCTATTGATAATTACCATTTCTGTGCCTAAGGCAGAGCCAAAAAAGAAAGGTAAATTCAGCTAAAGTAGATAGATATTCTGTCTCATTTACTTGCTTTATTTCAATTAGACGCTGCTCCAGATGTTATTGTTTATGGTGGGAGGGAGGGTTGTTTTTCCTTCATTCTTAATACTGACATCTGTGCATGGGAATGATTCTCCATCTATCCATCTATTCCCCTCTATCTTCGCAGCTTCAGGTTTGTCAGTTGGATTGTATGAGCTGCTAAAGACAGTGGGGGTTTTTAGAACAAAATTGCATGTGGTTTGTGATTGGTTTCCACATATATTTTATTACTCCCATAGCTGTTTGCAGTGTTGTTGTAGCCATGTTGGTCCCAGGATGAGAGACACACAAGGTAGGTGAGATAATATCTTGGTCCAGTAAAAAAAATTATCCCACCTACATTGCATCTCTTATTACTCCCTCATATACATTAATGAAACTTAAGATAGTCAAACAATTGCTAGCATTTTTTTTTTTTTTTGCAATCTGGGTGTAGTTTCTTCCTACCTCATTTAGGGATCTCATTGCAAATGCAGTGAGTTGCCTTCTCTGGTTAAGGCGATGTCCTTCAGAAGATGCATTGCCTGACAACATAACTGGTTAAACTGCAAGATATTAAAATTGGTGGATTAGTGATGGGGGTGGGTGCTAGTCACTTCAATGGCTGTTCAAATCTATGTCATTTTCCAGCAGCCCCTTTAAGGGCTTATTGATTTGGAATGAATTTTGCCAAAAAATTTATCATCCTGACGTCCCCTTTACATTGCATTTCAACTCTTGATTTATTTTATCTTATCTGGATCAGCTATTACACCCTCTTTACTCTGTTTATGGCTCATAGAGGCAGCTTCTGTTGGACCATTTATTTCCTTTTTTAAATTTCAGGGGTAGGTATCTTCCTTGTGATTTCTGCCAAACGTGCCTAAGAGTATATCTACACAGCAGCTGGAACAGGGCTTCCCAGTGTGGGCAGGTAGGCCTATGTTAGTTCTGTTCAAGCTAGCATGAAAAAAATAGCAGTGTGGCCATGCTATTGTGAATGCGCTAGTTCGAACAGAGATAGCGCATGTCTGTCTGCCCATGCTGGGAAGCCCCCTCCCAACTGCTAAGTCTAAGGGTATGTCTACACTACGAAATTAGGTTGAATTTATAGAAGCTGGTTTTATAGAAATCGGTTGTATACAGCCGATTGTGTGTGTCCCCACATAAAATGCTCTAAGTGCATTAAGTCGGCGGACCGCGTCCACAGTACCGAGGCTAGCGTTGACTTCCGGAGCGTTGCACTGTGGGTAGCTATCCCACAGTTCCCGCAGTCTCCGCCGCTCATTGGAATTCTGGGTTGAGATCCCAATGCCTGAATGATGCAAAACAGTGTCGCGGGGGGTTCTGGGTACATGTCATCAGGCACCTCCCCCTCCGTCAGAGCAACGGCAGACAATCGATTTGCACCTTTTTACCTGGTTACCTGTGCAAACAACATACCATGCCAAGCATGGAGTCAACTCAGCTCAGCTCAGCGTCACCATATGTCCTCTGGGTGCCGGCAGACGTGGTACTGCATTGTTACACAGCAGCAGCTAATTGCCTTTTGGCAGTAGACGGTGCAGTATGACTGGTAGCCTTCATCGGCGATCTGGGTGCTGGCAGACGTGGGGCTGGCAGACGTGGGGCTGCATTGCACACAGCAGCAGCCCCTTGCCTTTTGGTAGAAGATGGTATATTACGACTGATATCCGTTGTCGTCGTACTGCAGTGGCTGTCAATCATGGGCACCTGGGCAGTCTCAACGATGATGGCTATCAGTCGTAGTATGCTATTTTCTGCCAAGCACCCAGAAAATGCCGAGGGCTATCAGTCATGCTGCACCGTCATCTGCCAGCTTAAGATGTAAAAAATAGATTTGTTCTGTATTCATTTGCTTCCCCCTCCCTCCGTGAAATCAATGGCCTGCTAAACCCAGGGTTTTGAGTTCAATCTTTGGGGGGAGCCATTCTGTGTGACAGTTATTTGTATTTCTCCCTGATGCACAGCCACCTTTGTTGATTTTAATTCCCTGTACCTGTACGCCATGTTGTCACTCGCCCCTCCCTCCCTCCCTCCATCCGTCAGATACTAGTTTCGCGCCTTTTTTCAGACCAGACGCCATAGCACTGGGATAATGGAGCCCGCTCACATCACCGCGGCAATTATGAGCACTATGAACACCACGTGCATTGTCCTGGAGTATATGCAGAGCCAGGACATGCCAAAGCAAAACCAGGACCAGCCGAGGAGGCGATTGCAGTGCGGCGACGAGAGTGATGAGGAAATTGACATGGACACAGACCTCTCACAAGGCATAGGT
Organism: Malaclemys terrapin pileata; assembly: GCF_027887155.1. Lineage (NCBI taxonomy): Eukaryota > Metazoa > Chordata > Testudines > Emydidae > Malaclemys > Malaclemys terrapin. The sequence continues at coordinate 50,526,707 of NC_071514.1, forward strand.
CCCAGCAATGTGCAAATCATGGTGTTACTGGGGCAGGTTCATGCCGTGGAACGCCGATTCTGGGCCAAGGAAACAAGCACAGACTGGTGGGACCGCATCGTACTGCAGGTGTGGGACGATTCCCAGTGGCTGTGAAACTTTCGCATGCGTAAGGGCACTTTCATGGAACTTTGTGACTTGCTTTCCCCTGCCCTGAAGCGCCAGAATACCAGGATGAGAGCAGCCCTCACAGTTGAAAAGCAAATGGCGATAGCCCTGTGGAAGCTTGCAATGCCAGACAGCTACTGGTCAGTTGGGAATTAATTCGGAGTGGGCAAATCTACTGTGGGGGCTGCTGTGATCCAAGTTGCCAGGGCAATCAAAGACCTGGTGATATCAAGGGTAGTGACTCTGGGAAACGTGCAGGCCATAGTGGATGGCTTTGCTGCAATAGGATTCCCAAATTGTGGTGGGGCAATAGATGGAACCCATATCCCTATCTTGGCACCGGAGCACCAAGCCACCGAGTACATAAACCGCAAGGGGTACTTTTCAATGCTGCTGCAAGCCCTGGTGGATCACAAGGGCCGTTTCACCAACATCAACATGGGATGGCCGGGAAAGGTACATGATGCTCGCGTCTTCAGGCACTCTGGTCTGTTTCGAAAGCTGGAGGAAAGGACTTTCTTCCCGGACCAGAAAATAACCGTTGGGGATGTTGAAATGCCTATAGTTATCCTTGGGGACCCAGCCTACCCCTTAATGCCATGGCTCATGAAGCCGTGCACAGGCAGCCTGGACAGTAGTCAGGACCTGTTCAACTACAGGCTGAGCAAGTGCCGAATGGTGGTGGAATGTGCATTTGGACGTTTAAAAGCGCGCTGGCGCAGCTTACTGACTCGCTCAGACCTCAGCGAAAAGAATATCCCCATTGTTATTGCTGCTTGCTGTGCGCTCCACAATATCTGTGAGGGTAAGGGGGAGACATTTATGGCGGGGTGGGAGGTTGAGGCACATCGCCTGGCCGCTGATTACACGCAGCCAGACACCAGGGCAGTTAGAAGAGCACAGCAGGGCGCAGTGCGCATCAGAGAAGCTTTGAGAACGAGTTTTGTGACTGGCCAGGCTATGGTGTGAAACTTCTGTTTGTTTTGGGGGGGAGGGATAGCTCAATGGCTTGAGCATTGGCCTGCTAAACCCAGGGTTGTGAGTTCAATACTTGAGGGGGCCACTTGGGGATCTGGGGCAAAATCAGTACTTGGTCCTGCTAGTGAAGGCAGGGGGCTGGACTTGATGACCTTTCAAGGTCCCTTCCGGTTCTAGGAGATGGGATATATCCATTAAATTTTAATTTTTCTCCTTGATGAACCCTCCACCCCACCCACCACCCGGTTCACTCTACTTCCCTGTAAACCAACCATCCCACCCTCCCCTCCCCTCCCCCTTCGAGCAACGCTTGCAGAAGCAATAAAGTCATTGTTACTTCACATTCATGCATTCTTAATTCATTCATCACACAACTAGGGGGATAATTGCCAAGGTAGCCCGGGATGGGTGGGGGAGGAGGGAAGGAAAAGAACACACTGCAGTTTAAAACTTTGACTCTTATTGAAGGCCAGCCTTCTGATGCTCGGGCAATCATCTGGGATGGAGTGACTGGGTGGCCGGAGGCCCCCCCACCATGTTCTTGGGCGTCTGGGTGAGGAGGCTATGGAACTTGGGGAGGAGGGCTGTTGGTTACACAGGGGCTGTAGCGGCGGTCTCTGCTCCTGCTGCCTTTCCTGCAGCTCAACCATATGTTGGAGCATATCAGTTTGATGCTCCAGCAGCCGGAGCATTGACTCTTGCCTTCTGTCTGCAAGCTGACGCCACCTATCATCTTCAGCCCGCCACTTGCTCTGTTCATCCCGCGATTCAGCCCGTCACCTCGCCTCTCGTTCATACTGTGCTTTTCTGTAGTCTGACATTGACTGCCTCCACGCATTCTGCTGTGCTCTTTCAGCGTGGGAGGACATCTGGAGCTCCGTGAACATGTCATCCCAAGTCCACCATTTTCTCCTTCTAATCTTCACTAGCCTCTCTGAAGGAGAAACATTTGCAGCTGGTGGAGGAGAAGGGAGAGGTGGTTAAAAAAGACATTTTAGAGAATAATGGGTACACTCTTTCATGTTAAATTTTGCTGTTCACATTACACAGCACATGTGCTTTCGTTACAAGGTCGCATTTTTCCTCTTATATTGAGGGCCTGCCGGTTTGGTGTGAGAGATCACTCACGCAGTGCCAGTCAACAGATTTCGGCTTGCAGGCAGCCATGGTAAGCCACAGTCTTTTGGCTTTTTTAACCTTCTTGACATGTGGGAATGGTTTCAAACAGTAGCACCCTCATTTCCCATACCAAGCACCCGTTGGGTTGGCCATTTAAAATGGGTTTGCAATGTAAAAGGAGGGGCTGCGGTTCCCAGGTTAACATGCAGCATAAACCCAACTAACCCCCCCCCACACCCAATTATCGAGGATGATCACTTCACCCCTCCCCCCCACCGCGTGGCTAACAGCGGGGCACATTTCTGTTCAGCAGAGCAGGAAGGGGCACCTCTGAATGTCCCCTTAATAAAATCGCCCCATTTAAACCAGGTGACCGTGAATGATATCACTCTCCTGAGGATAGCAAAGAGCGATAAGGAATGGATGTTGTCTGCATGCCAGCAAGCACCGGGACCATACGCTGCCATGCTTTGTTATGCAATGATTCCAGACTACGTGCTACTGGCCTGGTGTGGTAAAGTGTCCTACCATGGAGGACGGGATAAGGCAGCCCTCCCCAGAAACCTTTTGCAAAGGCTTTGGGAGTACATGAAGGAGAGCTTTCTGGAGATGTCCCTGGAGGATTTCCACTCCATCTCTATACATGTTAACAGACTTTTCCAGTAGCTGTACTGGCCGCGATTGCCAGGGCAAATTAATCATTAATCATTAAACACGCTTTCTTTTAAACCATGTGTAATATTTACAAAGGTACACTCACCAGAGGTCCCCTGTGTGCCCTCAGGGTCTGGCAGCACGCCTTAGGTGAGTTCGGGGGTTACTGGCTCCAGGTCCAGGGTGATAAACATATCCTGGCTGTTGGGGAAACCGGTTTCTCCGCTTCCTTGCTGCTGTGAGCTATCTACATTATCTTCATCCTCATTTTCCTCGTACCCTGAACCCGCTTCCCTGTGTGTTTCTCCAGTGATGGAGTCATAGCACACGGTTGGGGTAGTGGTGGCTGCACCCCCTAGCATGGCATGCAGCTCCGCATAGAAGCGGCATGTTTGCAGCTCTGCCCCGGACCTTCCGTTTCCCTCTCTGGCTTTGTGGGTAGGCTTGCCTTAGCTCCTTAATTCTCACGTGGCACTGCTGTGCGTCCCTGTTATGGCCTCTGTCCTTCATGGCCTTGGAGATCTTTTCTAATATTTTGCCATTTCATTTACTGCTACGGAGTTCAGCTAGCACTGATTCATCTCCCCATATGGCGAGCAGATCCCGTACCTCCCATTCGGTCCATGCTGGAGCTCTTTTGCGATCCTGGGACTCCATCACGGTTACCTGTGCTGATGAGCTCTGGGTGGTGATCTGTGCTCTCCACGCTGGGCAAACAGGAAATGAAATTCAAACGTTCGTGGGGCTTTTCCTGTCTACCTGGTCAGTGCATCTGAGTTGAGAGTGTTGAAGCACTGTGGGATAGCTCCCGGAGGCCAATAACGTCGAATTCCGTCCACACTACCCCAATTCCGACCCACTAAGGCCGATTTTATCGCTAATCCCCTCGTCGGAGGTGGAGTAAAGAAACCGGTTTAAAGGGTCCTTTAAGTCGAAAGAAAGGGCTTCGTCGTGTGAACGTGTCCAGGCTTAATTCGATTTAACACTGCTAAAGTCGACCTAAACTCGTAGTGTAGACCAGGCCTAAGATAAACCCTAAGTCTTTCCCTGTGCTCTTGACAGTCCTTAGCCCAAATTAAAACATCATCCATTATAACTAGAACACCTGTAATCCTTCAAATAGTTATGGAATTACTCCTTAAAAAATACCTCGGGAGCAGAACTAATATCAAACAGCGTTTGCTTACACTGGTTAGTCTCCAAATGAGGTATTAAAAGTCACTAGCTTAGAGCTTGACTCATCTACTTTTACTTGCCAAAATGCAAATCCCGCATCTAATACTGAGAATATTTTTGCTTCTGAGAGCTTAGCTGCTGCTTTGTCAACAATTTTTACTGAGTTTTATTGAGTAATTTTTATTGGCTTCATTTAAATCACTCGGATAAATGCAGAGCCTTACTTTGTCTGGATTTTCAATTACAAACATAGAATTATTCCAGTCTCTAGGCTGCTCTATCTTTTTAAATCATAAAATCACAGAATATCAGGGTTGGAAGGGACCTCAGGAGGTCATCTAGTCCAATCCCCTGCTCAAAGGAGGACCAATCCCCAACTAAATCATCCCAGACAGGGCTTCGTCAAGTCTGACCTTAAAAACCTCTAAGGAAGGAGATTACACCACCTCCCTACGTAACCCATTCCAGTGCTTCACCATCCACCTAGTGAAAAAGTTTTTCCTAATATCCAACTTAAACCTACCCCACTTCAACTTGAGACCATTACTCCTTGTTCTGTCATCTGCTATCACTGAGAACAGTCTAGATCCATCCTCTTTGGAATCCCGTTTCAGGTAGTTGAAAGCAGCTATCAAATCCCCCCTCATTCTTCTCTTCTGCAGACTAAACAATCCCAGTTCCCTCAGCCTCTTCTCATAAGTCATGTGCTCCAGCCCCCTAATCATTTTTGTTGCCCTCTGCTGGACTCTTTCAATTTTTTCCGCATCCTTCTTGTAGTGTGGGGTCCAAAACTGGACACAGTACTCCAGATGAGGCCTCACCAATGCCAAGTAGAAGTGAATGATCACATCCGTCGATCTGCTGGCAATGCCCCGACTTATACAGCCCCAAATGCCATTAGCCTTCTTGACAACAAGGGCACACTGTTGACTCATATCCAGCGTCTTGTCCACTGTAACCCCTAGGTCCTTTTCTGCAGAACTGCTGCCTAGCCGCTCGGTCCCTAGTCTGTAGCAGTGCATGCGATTCTCCCGTCCTAAGTGAAGGATTCTGCACTTGTCCTTGTTGAACCTCGTCAGATTTCTTTTGACTTAATCCTCTAATTTGTCTAGGTCCCTCTGTACCCTGTAGCGTATCTACCACTCCTCCCAGTTTAGTGTCATCTGCAAACTTGCTGAGGGTGCAGTCCACGCCATCCTCCAGATCATTAATGAAGATATTGAACAAAACCAGCCCCAGGACTGACCCTTGGAGCACTCCGCTTGATACCGGCTGCCAACTAGACATGGAGCCATTCATCACTACCCATTGAGCCCGACAATCTAGCCACCTTTCTATCCACCTTATAGTGCATTCATCCAGCCTATACTTCTTTAACTTTCTTGCAAGCATACTGTGGGAGACGGTATCAAAAGCTTTGCTAAAGTCAAGGAATAACATGTCCACTGCTTTCCCCTCATCCACAGTGCAAGTTATTTCTTCCTAGAAGGCAATTAGGTTAGTCAGGCATGACTTGCCCTTGGTGAATCCATGCTGACTGTTCCTGATCACTTTCCTCTCCTCTAAGTGCTTCAGAATTGATTCCTTGAGGACATGCTCCATGATTTTTCCAGGGACTGAGGTGAGGCTGACTGGCCTGTAGTTCCCCAGATCCTTCTTCTTCCCTTTTTTTAAAGATGGGCATTACATTAGCCTTTTTCCAGTCATCCGGGACCTCTCCCGATCAAAGAGTTTTCAAGGATAATGGCCAATGGCTCTGCAATCACATCCGCCAATTCCTTTAGCACCCTCGGATGAAGGGCATCCGGCCCCATGGACTTGTGCTCGTCCAACTTTTCTAAATAGTCCTGAACCACTTCTTTCTCCACAGAGGGCTGGTCACCTCCTCCCCATGCTGTGCTGCCCAGTGCAGTAGTCTGGGAGCGGACCTTGTTCGTGAAGACAGAGGCAAAAAAAGCACTGAGTACATTAGCTTTTTCCACATCCCTGTCACTAGGTTGCCTCCCTCATTCAGTAAGGGGCCCACACTTTCCTTGACTTTCTTCTTGTTGCTAATATACCTAAATAATAAATAAATAATTCCCTGCTTTTCCATATGACCAAGTCCAGTTTTACTTTATTATCAGATCATGCAAATGGAATTTTTCATACCAGATGAATCACCGGAGTCACTGATCTGTCTGTCTTATTGTGGTATTATTTATTAAGTGTCCACTGTGCATTTTGCTCTGTAAATGACACTGAATTAACACAGTCCCTGCTCCCGAAGGCACAAAGCCTAAGGCAAAGCACTTAAGCATGTGCTTAAAGTTGATCCTGCGCTTATGTCCGACTGAAATCTATGTTACGTAAGTATGTGCTTGAGCCCGTCCCTGAATTGGGGCCTAAAAGAATTGGGTTCTCCTTCCAGACATTGCAGCCAGGGAAGACATTTGGAAATGGTGTCTGATGAGATCAAAGGGCACTTCCATACTATAAATATTAAATAAAATGCTACACTCTCTGAGGCATCTGCTCACAGGGCATCTTCACTCCCAGAATAACAGGAGGGCAATTCTTTGTGCAGTTCTCGGCAGAAGAACATTATTCAGCAGGCAGACCCTGCTGAAGAAGAAACTATCAATTATGAAAAAATAACAGCAAAAAATTTACTATTAATCCCCCCAAAATTCTTCGAACATACAAGATTTTAGTGAGTTTTAACTATATGGGAAGCATTTTATTTTTTTTTCTTGTATCCAATTCTGAATTTTATGCCTCATTACTTGGACTCACTTAAAATCTCTCTCTTTGTCATTAATAAACTTGTTTTATCTAAACCAGTGTGCTCAAGTCGAAGAGTCTGTGTAACTCCATTTGGGGTAACAAGTTGTGTGCATACTATTCCCTTAAAGAAATAGCGGACTTAACATATTTGTACTGTCCAGGACAGACTTGGGCAGTACAGGGCATACATTTCTGTGAGACAATCCGAGACTATGGGTGCGTTGGGGTCACCCTGCAGCATAACCAAGGCGAGTTAGAGCCAAGGTGTGACTGGCTGGCTGCAGCACACACAGATATGTCTGGGAATGACTTGCATGCTGGAGGCTACAGCAACAAGGCATTGTAAAGGGCACCCCAGGTTAGAGGGCAGAGGTGACACAGCTACTCATTGGTCTGGATCGTACACTGATATCTCACAGCTCCCAACAGTTCAGGGCAGGAACTGAATTTATCCAGCTGAATTTGCAAGGTGTATTTTGGGAGGCAGAATGAAGGGAATCATCCAGCTAAGAGGTCAGACAGCACACTGAGGTTAGCACTCACCCACTCCTGCAAGAAGTGCCACACGATCTTTAACAACCCTAGATGGTCAGGACATCAGTTTTAAGTCTCATCCAAACGACTGCTGCCTCCAACAGCAAAGTTCCCCCTAAGGATACACAGAGAGACCGAGTCCATACTGACCCCAATGGAAGAATGCCACCCACTGAATCACCAACACCAATTCCAGCAACACTGTTTTTTTTTACATCCAAGTGCCGAGCAGGCCCAGTGCTGCTCACTGAAGCTTGGGAGATCTGACTAGATCACAGCTAAAGGAGGTATATTCAGCCATAAGAGGAAGTGATCTGTAACCCAATCACACTGTCGCACAGCATGTATTATTAATAATAGTTATAGTACCTAGCTCTTCTACAGCACTTTTAGTCACAGTTCACAAGGTGCTTTACAAAAGAGGCCACTGTCATTATCCCCATTTTACAGGGTGGGAAACTGAGGCACAGGGCAGGACACCCAACAAAGCAGTGGCAGAGCCAGGAATTGAACCCAGGTCTCCTGAGTCCTAGTCCAGTGCTCTATTCACTCAGCCACCCCATCCTCTCTGCCTTGCTACACAGTTTTGATCCCAGAGCAGTAGGTGGCAGACTTGGGGTTTAAGAATCTCTCTTCACATCCCCCCCACAGAACAGCCTGCGTCCTCATCCTCAAGTTATGCAGCCATTGCTGCTTGTCATCAGTCTTCAGAACAGCTCAGTCCCCCTACTAGTCTGTGACTGTGATGTTGACCCAGAAATGGGCTTCTGCCCCCTGAAGATCATCTAGACGTACAGCGAGCTGGCACTGGCTTTGGCAATGATGCAGTATCAACACCACGACCTGCTACTTTGAGTATCTGGTTGGGTGCATGTACCACCAGAATATCTAGCCTACCCCAATGCCTCAGACCTGCTTTTCCTTAGCTCCAGCACGAACGTTTCATGACAATCAAGAAGCAAGAGCTGAGCATTTATCTTAGCCTCCATTTTGTGAAGACAAAGAGGAAATGGTGCTAGCACCAGAGGATTCATGGGATTTCCCTAGGAATTACAGCCAGGGCCGGCTCCAGGCACCAGCAAAGGAAGCAGGTGCTTGCAGTGGCCAATGGAAAGGGGCAGCACTCCGTCCGGTATCGGGGTGGCGCATCCAGGTCTTCGGCAGGAATTCGGTGGCGGGTCCCTCAGTCCCTCTCTTCCTCTTTGAAGAGAGGATGAGAGGGAGTGAAGGACCCACTGCTGAACTGCCGCCGAAGAATGGAACGGCACTATTGAGCTGCCGCCGACCGTCTTTTTTTTTTTTTTTTTTTTTTTTTGCTGCTTGGGGCGGCTGAAAAGCTGGAGCCGACCCTGATTACAGCAGCTAGATGTCTTCTCGCACGCGGCCCTGGGCTCCCCAGAAGGCCTTTTGAAACTTCCCAGAAGTCACTGCTTCCAGGATCTGGGCCAGAAACTGCAGGGTGCGTATCCAGAGGGATGTGCAGTTGCAGTAGGTAGCACAGTGTGGATGCAGGGCAAATCTCCAACCAATCAGCACCCAATGCAACATAGCTGTCTGGACTCGCTGCGTCACAGCTGCTTACAGAAGGCTGTCCCACTAGGTGAGTTACCAACAGTTCCAATGCTCTACTGTAGACAAAGCTGGTGTGAGACAGAGGGGAAGCACCCAGTTTGAGGAAGAAATAATTCCATGGCAACAGACTGATGTCATCAATGGAGGATTAAGACTTTGCTGCAAGATCAAGTAGGAGGGGAAGCAGGACTGAGGGTGGGAGGGAGAGAATTTAAAAAACACAGATCTACCAGAGCAGCAAAAGGAATGATATGGAATAGCGGAGGCACAGGAAATCGCTTTTTGTGCCCATCTTCTCTTTTCTTCAACTTTTCTCCAGCATCAAAGTCCCTATTCAACAGCAGATTTGTATGCCATTAAAACAACATGGCACATTTAACACTGTCCCTTCCTCCCTATACCCTCCAATGAAATAACAGGACTGGAAGATTTGGCCATCTCCCTGCAATCCCAGCATGAAAGTGCAGCAAATCCATGTCACACAGAGAACCTTTGAAACGGAGCGAATGCTAATGGGAGGAAAAAATGATTATTTTATTTCTAAAGATCATGTCCCCTATAGCTTTAATTCATTCCAAACCCTCCACAGCCACAAGTCTAATCATTGTAGCAGGGTGCTGGTGCAAAAACACCTAATTAGCCCCTGCCCAGTCAGCTCCAATCAGGGGAAACAGATTGGGGCTGATGGAAAAGGTCTGATGCTGGTCTGAGGACTGGCAACACCTGCTGGTCTGACAAGCCAAGGGTGATAAAGACTGGGAGGGAGCCAGAAGGTTGGGGGGCAGCCAGGGAGGGAATTGGAGGCCTCCTAGCTGAAGGCTGACTCAGCCTGTAAAGGAGGTGACTAAATCTGTAAAGCTTGTATATAGATAGACACTGGGATAACCTTAAGTGAATAAAGACATGGATGTTGCACAACCCTGAAGCCTCTCTGAGCCTTACTGGGGACAGCAAGGAGGCCCCAGGAAAAGGGGTAGGGTGAGGACCCTGTTACAATCATAAATATGCAGATTAGCCACAAATAAGAAGTCTCTAAATGCATCTTGGAGACTCAGAAATTAATTTTGCCTCCCTGCCTTTCTCCCATTGCATTGAAAGAAGGGGGAGGGAATGAGGTTTACTGCCATGCTCTGCAATGCCCTCCTGTAGCTAAGCAATTTGGGCAATGCAAAGGCGACGCTCCCATTTATTCCCGGACATGGAATCAAATACCAGTGCATGCTTCCTACTTCTCAGGGGAAGCAAAAAGACACTTCTGAGTAGAGAAAAAGGAGAAGGGGTAGCAGCTACAGAGATGGCAAATGGAAAACAGAGAAGGAAAAGCAGGAGAGATTGCTAGAGCATGGGAGAGTACGCAGATGAAGCAGCAGAGAAAGAGGGTGAGCCAAAGAAGCTGAGACAGCTAGAGTAGGGAGGGAAATCAGAATCTGACCCAGTGCAAAAAGATCAAACCAATTGCTTGGAATTGTTCATTTCATTCTGAGTTTGGCCCAGGCTAGAGGCTAGCTCTTAATAGGGATTTTACGGAACTGAAATACACATCAAATAGAGAGGCAGAGGGAGAGCTTCAACCTACCAACCCCTGGAGCTAATAGTTATATTTACCATTAAATATAAAACCTTTCACAATGGGGACCCTGTGTACAAGAAACTGGGCTGCCAGGGAAGCTAAATGCCACTTTCCAAACTTCTAGCATTCGCTTCCTCCTGGTCTCTGGTATTTTCTACCCTGACATTAACGCACACATTGATATGCTGAAAGATTTATGTTCACAGGAGAGTAGGGGGTGAATAGCACTCAATATAGAATTGTGCAAAGCTCTGCATGTCACTTGAAAAGATAGCTGGGAAAAGGAAAAGAGTTGGTCAGAGCCTGCTGGGACTGGCTGGAGCTTTGGGAGGTGTTTGTGTTTTAAAGGGACTGGAGGGGGAAGATAATTTTAATCTCTAAGAATAGACAGGGAGAATGAGAGACATGAGCCACTCTTCTTCATGAGCATCTGTTACTATACAGCATCTCCCCCCAGCTGGGGAGGGCATGTAGCTGCACCAGTGCTATATTCCAGAGCCCTTCTGGATGGGAAGCAAGCAACACATGGGAAAATTCATTACCTCACTTCCAAACCACTTTCCAGGGCCCCAGGCCCTGGTGTGCACTGCAGCAGAGAGCTGCTTGAACAGGGCAGCAGGGCCTGGGGAACAAGCTTCTTTTGGGGGAACAATCTGTGCCTTTAAGCCCCTGGGTACACTTCTGAAGGTGACCAGAGGCCTCGCAGCAGCAGGAAGCATCGTGGCTGACTAAGCCAAAGTGCATCCCGAGAGCACACACTCCTTTTCCCAAGATGGATTGTGCTCTTCTTCCACTGTCGAGCCAGTGTGAACAAGTGTGTGTGTGTGGTGGTGGTGGTGGGGGTCATGGTCTCATGCATCTTCACTACTTTGACAGCTCCAGCAGCAGTGCTAGATCAGCAGGGCTCAGAACATAGGGTTACCATATTTCAACAATCAAAAAAGAGGACACGGGGTGCCGCCCTAGTCCCACCCCAGCCCCGCCCCCTCCCACTTCCCGCCCCCCTCAGAATCCCCCTACCCCCTACCTGCCCCCCCCCACCCTAACTGCCCCCAGGACCCCACCCCCTATCTAAGTCTCCCTGCTCCCTGTCCCCTGAGTGCCCCAACCGCTCTCTATACCCCCTTCTCCTGACGGCCCCCCCAGAACCCCCGACCAATCTAACCCGCCCTGTTCCCTGTCCCCTGCCTGCCCCAACCGCACTCTACACCCCCTTCTCCTGACAGTCCCCCCCAGAACCCCCGACCAATCTAACCCGCCCTGTTCCCTGTCCCTTGCCTGCCCCAACCGCTCTCTACACCGCCTTCTCCTGCCAGCCCCCGCCCAGAACCCCTGACCAATCTAACCCCCCATTCCCTTTCCCTTGCCTGCCTCCCCCATACCAGGCTGAGGGAGAGCTGCGGGCTTCACATGCAGCCAAACAAATAAGGCGGGGCTCTGCGGGGGAGGAGGGAGCGGGGGAAGGGGAGGGACTCTGGCTGCTAGAGGCCCCAGTGGCTGCGAGCGGCTTTCACTCAGGCACAGCCGTCCAATCAGCCGTGCCGCACTCTGCATGAGGGGAAGGGGGAAATCCCGGACATTTCTACCTTATTAGAAATCCCCCCCGGACGGCCATTTAAAGCTAAAAAAGCCGGACGTGTCCAGGGAAACCCGGACGGATGGTAACCCTATCAGAACAGCCTGCACTTTCCATACCAGTTCCACCTTGTTGCTGCAGGGGACGAGGGGGGCATGGGAGGGCATTAAGTACTCAAATACACTTGTTATAGCAACAAGGATGTCTGGTAGGTCCCTCCCTTCTGCTTTCACCAAATTGGGCCTGCCTGCACACACTTGATCTTCACATGAAATTATGATAACTAAGTTACTCGCATCTTCACTCTTCTCCATAGTGAGCACCCCAGAAGGAAAGCAATGGAGAGGAGCTGCCAAACGTTCAACAGTATCTATTCCCAGTTCCAAACTAGACGCACGGATCTCAGGATCCCGCAGAGATCTGGAGCGTTCAGATCCATGTTTGGGGTTTGGTCTGGCTGTATTCAAACCTTAGCTAAGTGGAGGAGGCACACCGCAGATAGCCAATTCTCTCTCCTTCACAATTTCCGGCACACGCCCCATATAACATAAGTCAACGTCGGCTGCAAATGGACAGTAAAATTTATTTTTTCAGAAGGGGAAGGATTCGTGAGGAGCACGTCTTGGGAACCCAAATGGCACTTACTAGAAGAGTAACACAGAGCCACTGTCTGGGGGAAATGATGTTCTACTGAAGCAGGTACATGACTTACTAAAGATCTTTCGAGACACCAAAGTCCTCCTCTCCCCGTCCAAAAATATTTTAGGGTCTTCAAAGAAGCTGTCAAATGGCTTCAATGTGTACCCTAAAAATGTGATGGCATGACATTTGTTTTAAAATCCAGCTTAACAGGTTTATTCTGATATTATTTGATCTTGAGTTGACTGCAGAAGTGACTGAAAAATAAAAGGGGTGGGGGTATTTTTAAGTCAGTTAAATCATTTTAAAAGCAACTGAGGGGGTGGGGGAAGTGGCTTTTTGATCTCACAAACTCACCTCCTGGAGGCAGGTTTCAAACCTGACACTGTCTGCCCCACTCTGGTGTCATGCCACATTCTGAGAATGCCTCTGGTTACTGAGGCAGTATCATCTTCACAGGAGCACAGCATGGCTAACTAGTCTCTCAGCAGCCTGGGAGACGGAAGTCTGCAATGCAAGCCAAGATACCAGCAGCCAATACCAGGAACACTCTCCTGCCTCTGCAGAAACAGCTCCACATAAGGTTTCAAAATCTAAACTGACTCCATGCTAAGGAGACAGTTCATCAGGCGGCCCTTCTACCCCAACCTAAGAGGGGACAATTTCCATGTTCAAATCCCCTCCCCCCAAGTCCCTAACAAGGAAGGGGAACTCCACACATTTAGATCCTATAGCCCTGCTCTGCGGGGGAGCTGTTCCCACACCTACAGCACACCAGCTACCCTACACTGGGAGAGAGCGCTCTCTACTTCTGCACTCCAGAGTCAGTTGGAAATTTGCTCTGTTCAGGTCCACGGAAGCCACCCGTATGGAAAAAGAGCTGCCTAGATTTCGAAGTACTTAATGGAAGCCACTGCACAATTCTTCATTTTTAGAGGCTAGCCCCAGCCCCTAAAAACTTTGCAAATAAGGTTTAAAGAAGGGGGGGAGGAACCTCTGCCGAGACAGAGAAAGGATGTGTGACTTTTGCATAGGTTCATCACCAAGGCATTTCCCAATACAAGACTCTCTCCTCACCGGCTGCCATTGGGGATTTCAAAGCAGTCAGTGGTGGACTGTTCGTAAACTGACTTCACTCACATAGGCCTGGTCCCCACTAAGCCCCCACTTCGGACTAAGGTACGCAAATTCAGCTATGTTAATAATGTAGCTGAATTCAAAGTACCTTAGTCCGAACTTACCGCGGTCCAGACGCGGCAGGAAGGCTCCCCCGTCGATGCCGCGTACTCCTCTCGGAGAGCTGGAGTACCGGCGTCGACGGCGAGCACTTCCGGGATCGATCCCAGAACATCGATTGCCTGCCGCCGGACCCTCCGGTAAGTGAAGACGTACCCATAGATTTACAATGCAGGGATTTCACAGTGTCCTTCACTTTACTCCTCTTGCAACTGTACTCAGTGGAAACAGATCCAGTAACTCCTACCACTGACCAGAAAAACTACACCAGTTTTGTGTTAACTGTCCCCTCCCTCACCTTACCTGCAAATGTAAACTAATCAGACAGTTTAACCAACACCAGATTCCATGCAGCAGGGACTGGCAGAGCTCAGGTGGGAAGGAAGCAGTTTATGTGAAGATTCCAGTTAATGAAAACTTTGACTCGAAAGTGAGGGAGGACCAATTCACCAGTGGGAAACAGGCAAAAATGCATCCCTTCTCCCACCCCAACACACAGACATACATCTAAATCTTGTGCCTCTAAAAAAGCTCTCTGCTTTATAATCTATGCATAGATGAGGACAAGCTGAAAGCAAGAGCTATAGGTGTTGGATAACTACAGCCTGAGCTAGGTATTTCCAACACTGAGTTTATATAACGCGCATATTACCGATGGGGACACCACCACAGTAAGGCCCTGTTCACATTCTAGTTTGTAACTGGACAGAGACAGCATCATCTGACTCATTCCAAGTAACACAGCTCAGTTTGAGTCCCCCAACAGCATGTCTGCCATCACACCTACACCTGTAGTACCGCCTAACCAGGTTTGAAGAAGTGAATTCTGAGAAAATCAGGTCAGGTATGCCAGATTGGTTCAGCAGGAAACAGAATGCCTGGAGGACAGGCATGCACAGAGCAGTCAGCAGTGCTCTGGTCTGTCCTACCACTGGGAGAGAGAAGGATGGGACCTGCTGAACTGGTTACAGGTCTCTAGGAGGGGCCTGCTAGCTCCCAGGGTTACTACCTGTTTTTCCCATGGGCTGCAGTGACACCACACAATCACAGAAATGCAGGGTTGGACGGGACCTCAAAAAATCATTGAGTCCAGCTCCCTGCGCTGAGGCAGGACCAAGTAAACCTAGACCTGGCAGGTGTTTGTCTAACCTACTCTTAAAACCCTCCCATGATAGGGATTTCACAACCTCCCTTGGAAGCCTAGTCCAGAGCTTAAGTATCCTTGTTGCTAGAAAGTTACCATGCCAGTAACTCGTTGCAAACTGGGTTAAAAGCTGCAGTATGGACCGGCCTAAGTCAGTGTGAAATGCTACAGCATTGTTTTCCTGCATCTGCAGGATGTCCAAAAGAGAAGTGTGGACTGCCCCATTTATCTCAATGAGCATTAACTATGATGCTCATTGAAATGTCAACATTGTTAATTCCAGCAGAAACATCCTCCTAATGTGCTTAAAACTTAACTCCCTACACTGAACTCCCCTCCTCAGCAACTTCCACAAACGTAGTTGATGCACTACACAAATCTGCTGCAAATTGAAAACTGAAAGCATGGGGACAGCTTAAAATAAATTCAATATCAATATAAAGAGCATGAGGATACTCGGATTGAATTGTTCACTTTCCCATTTAATTAAATACAAATTTCAATTGTTTTTATTTAAATGAAGCTCTTGCCCAATTTCCATTTTGACCCCCCAGGGTGCTGGAGAATTTAAAACCACTTCGCTGGGAAGCACACATGGCTTTGCGCATTATCTGCATGGAACTGAAGTTACCCAAGATAACTGGCCTCAATATTTCCAACACCAGAAAGGACAAACTCGGTCTATTCAACCAGAAAATCTGAAGCCCAATGGATGGCATCTCAAAGCAATTACCACTTCAAGCACCACAAGTCTAGGCAGTCCCAGCCCCTCCATATTTTCAGTCCTCCCATTGTCTAGTAGGGGCATCATTACAGAAAAAATCGTGGGATGGGAGGGAGAGAAGTTGGGTCGCATTCAGAACATTAGGTGATTTTAGTCTATCCTGCAAAGTCAGGAGGGGAGGAGAGGGGAGCATTTAAACCTATGAGAGCTCTGGGGAGTGCAATTCCCCTCCCCTCTACGCCACATAGAAAATGATGTCCCTGTTGTCTAGCCAGTCCTAACTCAAACCACAATGGCTCCCTCCTTGCCTCATAGTGGCTCTGCTAAGAGCCACCATCACAGAGGTGGCCAAACTTACTGACTGTCCGAGCCACACATGACAATCTTCAAAAGTTTGAGAGCCAGGGTGCACCTGCCAGGGCTCAGGGCTTCAGCCCTGTGGGAGATGCCTGCCAGAGCTAAAGCCCCGAGCCCTGGCAGACACACTGTGCTGGGCTCAAGCCCCAAGACCCTCCCCTTCCCTCCCCGCTGGGCAGAAGCCAGAGATCACATGTGGGGGAGGGACACATGGGGTCACATGCCCTCCCAGATTTTTGCCACCGTTTGCTGTCCCTGCTTGGTCACCTGGTGCTGCAGGGCCCCCTCTGCATGGCGGCTGCTGGAGCTGGCAAGGCGAGAGCTGCAGCCATGGGGAGAGGCAGCAAGAAGCTGGGAGCTGCAAGGAGAGCCACTGCTTTTGCTGCTGCTTCTCCCCACCAAGCTAAAGCAGCGGCCCCTCCCTGCAACTCCCAGTTCTTTGCCATTGCCTCTTCACAAGGAGCTAACATCTGAGAGCTTCAGGGAGGGACCACTGAGGGTAAGAAGGGGCAGGGCCGTCCTTACCCATACGCAAACCACACATACCTTGGGCGCAGGTGGGGCTGCGTAGGGCACCACAATGTCTAGGGGCAGCCCCAAGACGGGGTGTGTGCCGGGGGGGGGGGGGATTTTTAAATTGTGCTCCCCCACTCTCAGCAGGCACCAGTCATCTCTGGCAGAAGTCCCGAGCCTTCTCCCCGCCCCAGTCTGGTAGGCAGAAAATGGGGGCATGGGGAGCTCCATGAGCCGCACTCTAACTGTAAAAGAGCCACATTTAGCTCACAAGCCGCAGTTTGGCCACCCCTGCACCAGACCTACACCTTCATGGAATGTAACCAAAGCAAACAAGGAGTATGGAAGGCTCTTACTTTCCAGGTGCAGTTGCGTCCAGCTCTAGGAACCACGATCTCGTTTTTAAAAGTGAAGGCTGCAGCTGGCATACGGTGTCAGAGCAGTGACTGCATCAACGGAGACTCTAATACAGGAACTGACCTTCCAGTGCCAGGCGCATGGCTCCTAGTGGGTATTCTCAGTGGATCAGGCTCTTTGATCCTGAAAGATGTTGCAAGCACTGCGAAGACTCACCTGCACTCTGAAAATGTACTCCCCAAAAGTCCCCCCAGGACAACCACCAAGTCAGTGACAACACCGTCAGAAGCCTTAGCGTCTCATTCATTTTCACCCATGTGGTAGGTTAAATCAGTTCAGCAGGTTTCACTACCATGGTGGTCAAGGCATTGAAAGTCAGGGCAGCAATGCTAACGCTGGTGCAGCTGAACTGGTGGGACCAGTGGTATTTGGGGGGTATGATCGCCTAACGTAGATACTGCCCCGAACTGACAACTTACCAATGAGCTTGGAAGGAGAGAAAACAAAATGTGTATCTATCCTTCCCCACGAGAGGAAATGGGGCCAGAGTCACTACAGAAATGGACAAACCCACTTCCCTTTCTGCCTTTACACTGTACAGCCCAGCTCCTCACACAACAGCAAAGTAGAAGAAAGATATTTTTAATAGCCTTTTATTTTTTTAAATTCCTTAAAGAAACAGCAGAAGATCCCAGCACAGAGCAAAATGGCCACTTCAGTCCTGCTTGGGGGAGGATGGGGACCTTCAATGTCTAAATAAATTCAATTTGCTCGTTAAGATGGGGGTTGGAGGGGGAGGTTAGCAGGAGGGTGGACTTAGTTATTCACTTCCCCCCCAATTAACATTCCATTGGCATTGCACTACTTTCTAGGAACAATAACTTTTGGGGAAGGGGAGTGGTTGTGGGGGTGTTAGAGAGCAAGCTGGATCCATAAAAGGCCACACGTTCCTGTCCTAAAAGAGGTAGAGTTTACGTATTATGGGAAAACTAAGAATAAAGATCTAGCCTCTATAGAAAGAACCTACAAAATACAAATCCTTATGTCCTTACACCAAGCGTATCTGCCTTTACTGCAGATTTAAATATCTTCTGTATAGGCCTTGATTACAGAAAGAGAGAGATGGCTTTTCCTAGTTTGTTTATAAAGGTCTCCAATGCAGGGTAATCAAAAATACTTTGGCCAGATTCTCAACTGGTGTCAATTGGCATAACTGCACTGCCTTCAATGCAGCCATGCTGATTTACATCAGCTGAGGAAATGCTCCAGTTGGGTTTTAAAAACAAACAAATCCAAAAGCTTTTCTCTCTCTTTTCCACTTTGTAGGGTTTCAGTTTGCTTCTTAATCTCTCATCATGTATTACCTCGGGAATGACAGGTGCTGAAATGTGACCTGCAAGGAAATGCACACAAAAGGAGAAGAGCTGGATGGCTTACAAGGGGGAAAGAATTACTTCACATGATCATCTCTTGGATAATTAGTGAGGAAGGAGCCGTTTGGTGGTTTATGGCTCTATGGACAATCCCTGCATTAGGGATAAACAGCACTCAAACATACTTTTGGCTTTTTTCCCAGTGGGTTTCTTGCTGCCCCTAGGAAATTCCTGGGCCTCTTGCTGAGGCCGGCCCGTCACTCAGAGACAGTAAGTCATTCATTCATTTCCTTTGGAGAATGAAAAACCCTTTTTCTTACCTTTGTCATTCACTTTTGACTTCGATAAAAATGTTTACAGCACATCTGAAAACCACAGTTGTTCTCACAGCTTCCTAGATGCTCTTTCTGGCAAGGGTGCTGCAGTATGCTTAATCTAGAAAACTGAACAATACATTTGTATGCCCATGCAGCACAAAAACTATATACAACACCCTGCAAAACAACCCAACTGCAGGCACTTACCGTTGGGAAATAACAAATGCAATGGGACCCTCTGAAGTATGAGTTTTCAGCCAATCTGCACGCCCTGGGAACCCACGCAGAGCGCACAGACTGAACTCACCTCTCATTGGTCCACCTGAACCCAGTATTTATTAACCTTCTGGGATGCTGAAGAGTCCATCTTTTTATTTTGGATATCTGAGGGACGGATAGATTGATGAGGTGGCTATAGGCAGAGAGATTTGATTTGGCAGTTTGATATGTGAACACTCAGGAGCTGTGCATTGTATATCAATAACTCTGAACTGAATAGAGAATGAGTCTGCTGTTATAAAAAATCTAATAGATTAATAGATAGCAAGTTCATGAATACCTGAGCATTTATGCTTACAAATATCTATTTCAGCCATACAGTTTAAGAGCCTTCTGTGAAAGGTTGGGCCAAAGGAACAGATTGTCAAAGCTAGCCATTCAACATACATTTTCACATGCCTAACTTATGCATACAAGTGGCAGAGGCATACACAAGAGTAAGATGTTTGCATGTACACGAGGCTAGTTAGGAACTACACTGGCCACAGGCTGCCCCAATATCTGATTCACACATAGCAGGTATTTATATGGGTAACTTGGGAGTGAGCAACTGCTGCGCTCAGCTGTGTGTGTGTGCTTAACTTTTACAATTTGATCCAAAAGGTCTCAAAAAATTGCTACCTTATTCTCCCCAAAGGGACAATATCTTGCCCCTTAAAAAAAGCACATTAGTTCTCTGTGGTAACATGGAATGTCCTGTCATTTAATCCTTTCTAGTTACATCTATAGGTTTGTAGACTGAGCTGTCTCAGTAAATCAAAATTGCTGGTCTCACCTTTAAAGCTCTCAGTGCACCTCCAGGAATCAGAGAAAATGCACAACTGAAGACGCCCATTAAAATCTATTGATCCTTAATTGCAGCCAGCTTTTACTTGTACATACTTTAAATGAAAGTACAGGTTACTTGGAACAAATCAGGGCCAAGTAATTCAATTCACTCATCAATAACACATATTTAAGACTTGCAGCTCCATAAAGGTAACTGAGCAGAGATCTCATAGCTCCACCAGCCAGAATACCTAGTTCATTCAAATGTGTCTGGGTTCTCTTCCTTATTCTTCTACTGACTGCTGTGAAGCATCCCACAAGTCCCATAACTTCCAGGTACCCTAGTTTTCCCATCTACAAGAATGAGGCTGATAATAGCAATCTCACAGAGTGCAGTGTAGCTGTGTATGGTCTTTGTAAAGCACCTTGAGGTCCTCGGCAGAGAGGAATTAGCTCAGTGCAGGATATTAATTATTCTTGTTACAAGGAAAGATCTGTGTCAAAATTCATCCCTTGTCAAACCAACATCAGGCACAAGGATTTCATTTCCTGACTGTTTTGGGGTGCTGATCCTCTTACTCTAGCATCTGGGCTATGACAACACATAGCAACCCTCCTCCAATAATCTATTGTTCCATAGCTGGTACTCCGGGAAACACACTGGAGGTATCCCGCTTATTAAAATAATAGTGAAGCAGTTAAATAATCGTTCAAGCAAAAGCATAAATCGTAAACAGCTGCTTGGAAACTTTCTTTCTGTGGTATAATGAGCCATGAGGCGGGTTTGCCACTGGCTTCCAAGTCCAAGAAAAGAAGCCATCTATGAGAACAAGCCAGACAGTGAACACTGAGACCAACCCATAGGCGCCAGAGATGGGGTGCCAAAGGCCATTGTCCCCCCCATACTTTTTAAACAGCGAGTGCCATGCCCTCCCCCTCCCCACTTGGCAGACACGGAACAAGGAGGTCCAGGCCTGCCTTTTGGCCTCTGACTGGAGCTGGGTGGTGTAATGGCAGAGCCCTTCCCCACTGGCTTGACAGAGGAGCAACCAAACCAAATTTGAGTGAGTGGCGTTGCGACCTGGTGAATGGTTACTCAGACACTGGCCTCAGACACTTCAGCAGCCCTTCCAGTGCCCCAGGCCAGCTACTCATAAGGAAAGCTGCTCCAAGAGATGAAAGAACTATGAACCAAGACACAATCAGGGCAAAGCTTTGCCCAAAGCACCATGTTTCTCATCATGTAACAGAACAAATGCATTTGACTGCTTCTCAACTAAGTGTAGCAACTGCCATAGCCAGAATGTTGGGATAGATGGTCAGTCCCAGAATGTCAATTCCAGTGGTCCTGAGAGAGCCCCAAAACCTTGTCTTCTTTATTATGTAGAGATTATTTTGCAAGACCTGACATTTAGGCCCAGACAATAATGTTATGGTCCAAATAGTCTCTAGGTGACTTGGCCATCTATAGGGGGAGTACGGAGCATCACATAGAGGAAAGCTTTTCCATTTTCTCCCCTAAATAGTTCCTCTGAAGAAATATCAGAAAGCTCTTGAGATTCACGTTCTCACACTGGTAACAGGGTCCTAAATGCATAAGGCAGCTCCAGTTACCTGAAAGGATTCTCTCTGGAATGATGAGGTGATGACAGATGGGGTAATGCCCTCGAAAACATAAGCACAGCTCTGCTCATCTTCACCTGGTTTACGGAGGCCTCCTTTCCCCCCACTCTGCCTAGCAAATGGCAATCACATGGCAAGATCTGGAGCTTCTTCCTCACCTCCTACTGGAAGCCTGAAGGCTTCAGCAAAGTCATGTCCATGGACACAGATTCTTAAAGCAAGTATCTTCATTGCCATCTAAAGAGCATCAGGAGAATTTCTCAGATAACTCTCACTCCGGGAGAATAAACACACCCAAGGGGGTTAAGGAAAGGAATTGGAGGTAGACTTATTCTGTAAAACATTTACACATTATTTCAAACACCTGGATGGCAGGGAGACACGACATGGATGGACAATGATGGAATTTTCTGCAATCTGAAAGCAAAAGATCTTTAAATTTCCAGCATCATTCATTACTAAATAAATATTCATTCTCTTCCCAAGGCCTTAATTGTTATAATTTATTTGTATTAAGCTAGCACTTCAGAATTCCAGTCAAGGATCAGGATCCCTCCTGCTAGGCACTGAGACAGACTTCCAAAAGCACTGAAGTCAATGTTGTTTGTGCCTTAGAAAATCCCCTCATGGCCCCTAGTACAAACAAGTGACCCAGGAGACTGGCTTGCCTCAGACAGAGTACAGTCTAGGCTTTAAAGCAAGGGAAATAAGAAAAACATGCTAATAGGATCCTTTAGGTCACACATGCCTCCACTATAATCAGCATTCCCTCCCTCAGCAACACACTCCTTGCCATGTTTAATGAGGTCCCAGCGCTTCCCCTGTCCTCCCCAAGTAGCTCCTGCTGGAGAGGAGTCCTCTTTTGTTTCTATTTTTGGAGTAAAAACACAATCAAAGTAAAGACAGAAACGTCTGTTAAGTCTCTGGATATTTTTTTCTCCTTCAAAACCTGAACAAGGCTGTTATTGCTGTCAGGCTGGACACCTGACCTGGGATTTCATCTGGTTCCCACTGCAAATGTTCCATTTAATCTCTTTAATCATCAGAAGCCCCTTTCAAGCTCAGCCTTGGCTCCTTCTCCAAAGCAGCATTCCTCTCCTATTTCCTGGGAGGACTCCACACGTCACTCAGAGCCTCCCGGTGAGCAGCAGAGCGGATGCAGGCTCCTGCCCAGAATAGGGTGGCAAGGATGATGATGACAATGGCAGCTAGGCCTCTTTTTCCACTGGGCCAAGGGCAGCTTGGGGATCTCTCCAGTTCACTTTGATGCTATGCTCTTTCACAGGCTGCAAATGTGTTCCCAGACTGCTCCACTCCCCCGGCTCCTCAACTTCAGGAACAGAAGCCAGTTCGGACCTGGTGGCAAAATCCACCTTCCCCCCACCATCAAAAAGAAAGACATCTGTTGTTCTTAATGACCCAGGCAGGATGGGTCAGTTAGAGAGAGGGGAGCATGTGCCTGCATACACATGCTAGAGACAGAGATAAAGGAGACCGACCAGGTACAAGGTAACACAAATATGATTCACTGACCCCTTATGCTCTGAATGCAAGACTATTAGCTTATGTAATAGAGTTTTGGTGTTCCCTGCAGGTTGTATGGCACTGGTAGAGGGGCTATTGTAAACAGACAGGTGTAGGGAGGACAACTGAGAGATGGCTGAGCTCTGTTCATAAGGACTACATAGGGCTGAAGTTGCTACCTCCCAGTTCCAGGAGGGGAGAAAGGGTGGTAAGATTTCCCCCAGAAGAAGCTTGGCTCAGACACAGCATTGGATCTGGAGCAAAGTCCCTCCTGCCACTGTCTCAGTTTTATAGCTGAGGTTCCATAGAGACAAGCAGACAGCAGCAAGTCAGCGGCACAGCCTAAGTGAGAACCCGGGAACCAGAATACTGGCTTTACAGCGTGCAGACAGGATGAGGAAATAGATCGGGATGATTATCAGTGAACATGCTGGCACCTCGCTACGTGAAAGTTGTTTGTGTTGGAAAGCGGATTGCAGACACAGTGCTAAACTCCCATTGTGGGGACAACTGAAGGAAGACACAGTGTGGCGTAGGGTTAATGAAAAGCAGACGATGCTTGATTAAAGTTTAAGGTCAAATGTGCCTGTGGTTCTCCCACTAGTCCTACGACAATCAGAAAAGCTAATATTCCAGAGGGCTCTACCATTTTCTTCACAATTGGTCTATTGTGAGAAGTGATGGAGTACTGTATTTTGAACCTGGGTAGCGCTTAGAGCCTTTCCAGTGAGCGAAAGGGTGGCTAAAATAAAGCCCTTCTTTTAAGGGGGAGAGGGGAGGAATAGAAAAGCCAGCCAAACATGCTGCTACTCAGCTTCTCTGTGTTGCTGTTCTACAGCAAGCACAGTGCTAGAGAGACCTCTTGCAGTGCACAGCTGCTACTGCAGCCACAAGACTAGGTTTAAACAAAACAGAACAAATAATGGTGCTGAGCAAAAAAAAAAAAAAAAATCCCCTTTTATGAACCGGTTTTAACTTATAAAATAGACTCATCCATCAGCTCCCTACAAGCATAAACCACACACATAGTATGTTGCAAGTAGATAAGCTTATTATACACACAACCACACAGACCGTTGGATGTACCGAAACATACTACATACACCCGTTTACCTTTACAAACGCTGGCCCTGATTCTGCAATTGGAACCATATGACAGACCCCTGAGTCTGCAGGGAGCCCCATTGGCATCAAATAGACTCTGCATAGCAACAAGTACCTCCATATGTGAATCCACTGGCAGGAAGAGTATACATAATGACTACACTACTATACCTCAACCACTATCTTGGGGCACCTTGCCAGACTCTCTGTAGCCCCAGGCTGTCTCTGGTGAGTTGGGAAAAGGCTTAGTTTTGATGGTCCAGTGCACTTCAATAGTGACGTCAGATCAACCTGTATTTTGTGTGTGTGTGGGGGGGTGTATTATGTGTTTTTTTGACAGCAGGAATGTTTGCCCCTAGCACATTGGTGTGTTGTGTTTTGTTTGTTTTTTTACAGGTCCAAATAGATAGGAAATTTTGTGAACCCCTAGCTCAGATCTCTAGGGAGAGCAGTTGCAAGACAGCCTAGGGACTGGAGCAACAGAAGGAAAGAGAAATAGAGGAGGGTCCATAGTGGGAAGAGAGGGAGAGGTGCAGGGATTCTGATGGAAATATAGGGAACACGAGAATTGCCTGTCTCTCATTTTCAAAGCATTGTTAAGTCTGAGATCCTTTGTTTGGGGCCAGGAGAAAGTGGGAGTCAGACCACCTTGCCCCCAGATTTTAAGGAGCTGAGGATGCAGTCAGACCCTGATCACCTGCCTTCCCTAGTGCTGGTGCCCCCAAGCAACCAGACTCTCTTCTCCTGCCATCCCTGATGTCAAGGCTAGACCTACAATTACTGTTCCATGGCTTGAGGTAGAGCTCAGCTTACCATAACAAAATTGAGGACCCTTCATCTGTGCACTTATCCCTGCTTGGAAAATTATAGCCATCTCTTAAGACATTCTAGCATAGGCTTTGGTCTTAGAACAGCAGCGTTTCATCAGTGATCATAAGACAGTGGAAAGGCTGTAGTCCTCTCATGGACAAAATCATCCCCTTGCAACCAAGCAAAACAGACAGGCCCATTGGTATATGCTGTATTGGTGTACCCCTGGATTAATCCAGTTAAATGCATCTACAGAGGCATATGCATTGGTTTAGCTGATCCACTAAAAACTGGTTTAAGGGAGGCAACTTTTGTCACATATATAAGGCCTGAGAGGTAGATGTCTAGTTCTCAAACACAGATGAGCTACTGGAGCACCAAGGTCAGAAAAAACACAGAACAAATATGTGAGATTTTTCCAGGGTACCTAAGTCCCATTTTTCAAACGTGATTTAGGAGCCCAAATCCAAAGTCAATGAGATGTAGCCGCCCAAGTCATTTCTGGAAATGGGACTCAGGTGCTTTTTGAACTTTCACCCAGTATCCTTACACACAAGTGTGAGCCACCCAGGCTCAGGTGGACACCTCTCCACAACAAGTGAAGCCCAGCCTCAGCAGTTAAGAGCTCCTCTCCTTCTCACAGCCTCCCATCACTGGCCTGGCCTGCCTGCTCTCTGGTCAGCTTTTTTAGAGCCCGATAAAGGGTCAGCTGGTCATCAGCCAGCCAATCAGAAGACAGATCCCTCTCCAAAGCAGCAACAGAGGCAACCTCAGCCTGGTGTCCTCTTCTCTTCTTTTCTTCCATTTTCTGGGGAAACAAGTGTGACGAGTTCAGTCACAGAGACCCCCTTGGGACTGTCACCTGATGTGCTGAAACTACATCTGAGACCATTTTCTTCATTACCCACAGGATGGCCCACATGTCCACAAGAAGGCTTGCAGGTAAATAAACCATCTACAACCAGTTGTCTAGTCAATGGGAGCCACCAAGATTCTAAACCACCATTAATGGCCCACACTTCGCATAATTACAATAGGACCTCAGAGTAATACTTCATATTTCTAGCTTCAGATACAAGAACGATACATTCATACAAATAAGATGAACACACAGTAATTTATAAGCTTTGTAATGATACCTTACAAGAGACCTTTTGCATAAAGCATATTGCAGTTACATTATATTCACACTCATAGCATATTTCCATAAAACATATGGAGTGCAACATCACACCAAGCAACCCAGGATTCTCACTCCAATGCACTCCTTTGCTCCCTCCCTCCACAAGTAAATATATGGGGGAGGAGGGATAGCTCAGTGGTTTGAGCAATGGCCTGCTAAACCCAGGGTTGTGAGTTCAATCCTTGAGGGGGCTACTTAGGGATCTGTGGCAAAAATCAGTACTTGGTCCTGCTGGTGAAGGCAAGGGGCTAGACTCAATGACCTTTTGGGGTCCCTTCCAGTTCTAGGAGAGAGGATATCTCCACATATTATATCTCAGTTGGAAACTGCTGGAATGCCAGTTGAGAGACAGAGCATGTTCCTTAGAAAGAAAAGACAAGATTTTTTAGCTGTAAAATATAATTTTTCTTGCTAAACTTCACACAAAGGCCTCCTCTATGCAAAGCTTTTCTTTCTCTGCTGCACAGCTGAGAGCTACACAGTTCATGAGGTGCATGTTGGTTGGAGAGCTTGTCAGATACAACAGGAAACAGGTAGCCCTCTAGCATATTCACCGCAGAACATGTTCCATGGATTCCACTTGAAAAGATATAATAAAATCACAGGGCCACATTCTACTTCATTTACAGTGAGAAAAATCATTACACTTACTTCAGACTTATGCTGACATAACAGAGTACAGAAGCTGACCCATAGCCTACACTAGACTGTATGAAGCATCAATGGGAGACATACCCCAGAGGACATAAAGTGCCAAACATGTCAAGTTCACCTTCAAACAGGTAATCTTTTGTCCAATGAAAAAAGTGTTAAACTTTTTTTAAAAAATATTGTAACTCTTTCCTGACCTCTTCCCCACAAAATTTAAATATTAGAAAAGTCTGCTTGGTGTGAACTGGACAGGGGTGGGGGTGGGGGTGTTTTCAAACATCTATTGAACTAAAAATGACATCACAGGGACTTAATATTCATAAGGACTCAGTCAACTACTTACAAGAATCCAATTGGGCCAATTCTGTGGTGGTTAAATAAATCAGTATTTTCTCTGAGGGCTGCTATCTTGTGTTCTAATAACTAAGGTTTCAGTTCAAAGCCATTATAAGTTATGAAAGTAACCTTAAAAATGCGAACTTAGTGTAAACTAATGGCCTAATGTCTGCCTGAGTCTGCCAAAAGCCTGAAGCTATAAATCATAGAATCATAGAACTGGAAGGGGCCCACACTTTGCATAATTACAATAGGACCTCAGAATAATACTTCATATTTTGAGAGGTCATCTAGTCCAGTCCCCTGCACTCAAGGTTTAATGATGGCAATTGAAATGTCAAAATTATTTACTATTTCATTGATGATTGAAACAGGAAAGAAAGGAGAGAAACAATACTGTTATAAAGTCTTTGTTCTGCAGCCAAGTGGGAGGAGCATGATTTGGGAGAGGGCTTGGGAGATTACCATGTTTTTCTTCTCAACTCAACCCAACCCCTAATATTTATGTAGTCTGTGTATTTTCATACTCTTTGTTATTTATACAAAGCCTCTTAGAATTGTGAAATTAACCTTACTTTCTCTAATGGTTTAGTTCTTGTCTATTTGCCAGACTCCACTGGTGTCCTCTACTTGTCCTAAGGTAGCTCAAAACCTGGCTCTCACTCAGTTGTCCTTGTTTTATTCACCAGCATCGCCAATGAGATCAGTAAACGTGGTCCATTAAATGTTAAATTGGTCCAGTAAATAATGATGCAGAACCAGCAGAGAGAGCACCAATCATTGTGATTTTGCAGGGAAATTATGGCGGTTTTTAATTCTTATTCTATTTTGAATCTAGAGGACATTTCCCAGTTGTTTGTATAACTTGTTTAGATAGGTCTAAGTGGGGACCAAAACCAAAATGCACTGCATCCTTTTATAACACCTTTGGAAAATTATCTGCAAAACGTAAACGTTTGTACTTCTACCCAACCTACAAAATGCCAACACTGAAATCAAAATCATAGTGAAATATATCTCTTGATCACAAATACCTTCTATTTTCAAGCACAGAGACCTGTGGCTACTGTATGTTTATTTATATATGGTGCTGTCGGGGACTATTCTCTCAATCCACTGAAATACTGCACACAAATTGGTCTCAAATTGCAGGATTTTCCCATTTGTTACAGCCAAGTAATCCATTATTGCAATGCCTTTTTCCCTTTCAACTGGCTTTATTTTTAAAATTTAGCTCTAGGTTTGAGCTGCTTTGCTTTCCAAACTCTACTATGAATCATATTGGTAACTCATCTGAGAATGTCCTATGAAAGTGACAGCAGCACTTCGCATGGCCCCTTCCCTACAGCAGTGGAAGAAAACTGAAGCCATTCCTACATTAACCCACACATTCTAACCTCTCTCGTCTTTGTTCTAGTTAGTCAGCAGGGGAAATGACCCAGGATGCTGTTCCTCAGTAAGAACCTGAACTGAATCATAGGATCATAGAATATGAGGGTTGGAAGCGACCTCAGGAGGACATCTTGTCCAACCCCCTGCTCAAAGCAGGACCAATCCCCAACTAAATCATCCCAGCCAGGGCTTTGTCAAGCCTGACCTTAAAAACATCTAGGGAAGGAGATTACACCACCTCCCTAGGTAACCCATTCCAGTGTTTCACCACCCTCCTAGTGAAAAAGATTTTCCTAATATCCAACCTAAACCTCCCCCACTGCAACTTGAGACCATTGCTCCTTGTTCGGTCATCTCCTACCACGGAGAACTGTCTAGTTCCATCCTCTTTGGAACCCCCTTTCAGGTAGTTGAAAGTAGCTATCAAATCCCCCCCTCATTCTTCTCTTCTTCAGACTAAATAATCCCAGTTCCTTCAACCTCTCCTCATAAGTCATATGCTCCAGCCCCCTAATCATTTTTGTTGCCCTCCGCTGGACTCTTTCCAATTTTTCCACATCCTTCTTGTAGTGTGCAAGGCAACATAGGGTCCTGTGGCACCTTTAAGACTAACAGAAGTATTGGGAGCTTAAGCTTTCATGGGTAAGAACCTCACTTCTTCAGATGCAAGTAATGGAAATATCCAGAGGCAGGTATATTATATCTCCTGCCTCTGGAGATTTCCATTACTTGCATCTGAAGAAGTGAGGTTCTTACCCACAAAAGCTTATGCTACCAATACTTCTGTTAGTCTTAAAGGTGCCACAGGACCCTCTGCTGCTTTTTAAAGATTCAGACTAACACGGCTACCCCTCTGATTCTTGTAGTGTGGTGCCCAAACTGGACACACTACTCCAGATGAGGCCTCACCAATGCCGAATAGAGAGGAATGATCACGTCCCTCGATCTGCTGGCAATGTTCCTACTTATAGAGCCCAAAATGCCGTTAGCCTTCTCGGCAACAAGGGCACACTGTTGACTCATATCCAGCTTCTCGTTCACTGTAACCCCTATGTCCTTTTCTGCAGAACTGCTGCCTAGCCACTCGGTCCCTAGTCTGTAGCGGTGCATGGGATTCATCCATCCTAAGTGCAGGACTCTGCACTTGTCCTTGTTGAGCTTCATCAGATTTCTTTTGACCCAATCTTCTAATTTTGTCTAGGTTCCTCTGTATCCTATCCGTTCCTTCCAGTGTATCTAGGATTCTCACTCCAATGCACTCCTTTGCTCCCTCCCTCCAAAAGTAAGTATATATGGGGGGAGGGATAGCTCAGTGGTTTGAGCATTGGCCTGCTAAACCCAGGGTTGTGAGTTCAATCCTTGAGGGGGTCATTTGGGGGATCTGGGGCAAAATCATTACTTGGTCCTGCTAGTGAAAGCAGGGGGCTGGACTCAATGACCTTTCAAGGTCCCTTCCAGTTCTAGGAGATGGGATATCTCCATTAATTACCACTCCTCCCAGTTTAGTGTCATCTGCAAACTTGCTGACAGTGCAGTCCACACCATCCTCCAGATCATTAATGAAGATGTTGAACAAAACCAGCCCCAGGATCAACCCTTGGGGCATGCAGCTTGATACCAGCTGCCAACTAGACATGGAGCCATTGATCACTACCCATTGAGCCTGACGATCTAACCAGCTTTCTATCCACCTTATAGTGCATTCATCCAATCCATACTTCTTTAACTTTCTTGCAAGAATACTGTGGGAGACCATATCAAAAGCTTTGCTAAAGTCAAAGAATAAAACGTCTGCTTTCCACAGAGCCAGTTATCTAATCATAGAAGGCAATTAGGTTAGTCAAGCATGACTGCCCTTGGTCAATCCATGCTGACTGTTCCTGATCACTTTCCTCTCCTCTAAGTGCTTCAAAATTGATTGCTTGAGGACCTGCTCCATGATTTTTCCAGGGACTGAGGTGAGGCTGACTGGCCTGTAGTTAGATAGATCTCCATGTCAAGTTTCTGACTCTGGAATTTGCTTGTTAATTTTCTGACTCCCCACGGGTCTGCGGCAATCTGAAAGGCTGACTGCCAGGAGCACTGATACCAAAAAATGGTAATTCCAATCCCATGGGTCAAGTCTATGAAAGAGAAATGTGGTGTTTAGATGTTGCTTGTAATTATTAGAACTGGGAGCACTAGCTGTTGGGAGTCTGAAAGGACAGGAAACAGGAAGGAGGGGGGAGGAGTTGAGGAGGCTGAGTGAGAGTTACAGAGGGTGCAGCAGCAGCTTGGTAAAGAGGTTTCCACTTTAAAAATAAAGTCCTGTTGAAGTTTGTTAGTATCTTGCCTGGTTGTTAAAACAAGAAGCCAACACATGATGCACAGAGTGTAGTCTGGGAACTAAGGGGGGAGAGGTAGTTGGATCTGGGACGGATTCTATATTTTTCCAACATGCCAGACTAGGCCATTATGGTCTCATGGTGCCAAGATCTGACATTCTGGCTCAATATCATTACACTGATGCTTTGATGCCATCATAACACAACTCAGTATAATGACTTGTGAGAAGAGTTGTATGAAAGTTTTGTGGGCCCAACCCAAAATTGCAACATGAGGTCAGTTTGAGAGCCTAAGGCATGGCCTAAGAGGGGATCCCTCTCTAAAAACTGCAGCCCAATTCCAACACTGCTCATCAAGTCTTCATGTTAGAGTGGAAATCAACATGTCACAAACAAGGTTAACAGAGTGAAACAAACCTCTGCAGTGAAATGATTCTGCTTATTTTTTGTAGCTGTCATTTTTCAAACTGGATGAAATGGAAGAGCCAGAAGTCAGTCAGTCAAGGATGGCACCCCAAACCCAGAGTCAGGGAGCCAGCTGCCGCAGGGTCAGGCTCCTACCAACACACTGGACATAGCTGATCCTGGCAGGCGCTGCCTGATTGCTTGCGCTCACTGATGGGCGGATGGGCAGAGCAAAGCTCTGACTTGACCCAACAGCAGCCAGAACTCGCTGCCTGCTCAACACATTTCACTTCCGCAGTTGTAATTGGTCCTGTTCCCTACTCCTTCCCAGCCTGCTCTTGTCCCCCTTCTCCATCCTTGACACCATTGGCTCTGACCCCTGGCTCCACTTCCCAACCACATCCCCAGTTCACCCCATTGGCTTTGGCATTCAGCTTCTGACCCCTGGCTTAGACTCTCAGTTCTGTTCTTCACTATGCCCCCGTGTCTCTGGCCCTGATCCATGACTCCAGCCCAGCTTGGCTCTAACCTCTGGGCATGGCTACCCCCATGGCTCTGACCATTCGGGCCAACCACCCACGTCTCAGTCATTTCCCTCACACATACACACACAAATTTCACACCATCAAGGTTTATAACTGGCACGTTCTATCACATTGTACAGTGCAGTGTACATGAACAAATTAAACCAATAGATGTGTTTCAAAGGGCACTCCCAAAAACACCTCACACTTCTAAAATACGTTTGCCTTTCAGAAGCTTGAAAAATTAATGATGATGTGCCACAAAATTATTTCTTACCCCTTACGAATATGAACATTGGCTTGTTGCTGTAGGGTTGCTCATAATCACTAGGCTACATGCATTGGTTTGTTACTGCAGGGCTGCTTGTGATTACTAGACTACATGCATTGATTTAGAGATTCCAAGGCCAGAAGGGACCACTGAGATCCTCTAGTCTGACCTGGATAACACAGGCCAGAGAACTTCCCCAAAGTAAACTTTTTTGAACTAGAACATAATTTTAAAAAAACACTGCAGAACTGATCAGCCTCGCTTTCCTCAGCATGCACTAGGGAGAGGTTGTAAAGGTGGGGCAGGGTGGGAGACAGAGAATCACACATACTTTGCAAACTCCTATAAAGGTGGGATACAAATTAAGATAGCTTAACATTTGGGTATACTCTCCCTTAGCAAAATAATTAAACCTTCAGTTTGGTTGGTCTCTCGCACAGAGTTGGTACCCACTGTTGTTTCTGCAGGATCACCCCCGTCATACATTCATGGATCCCAATATCCCTCTTGGAGTCGGTGAAATGTCACTCTTGATTCCAGTCACAAACTCCTTCAAATACCACAACAGGCACAGAGAGCCAACAGCAAAGAGTGCCCGATAGACAAATGAAAGCATCAGAAAAAGTCTCTCTAGCCTAAACATGACAGGAGTGACAGGAGGCCTTTCTTCACCCAGCTCACTTTAGCTTCTGTAACGGGAGGAAAATATAAGGCCAGGGTAGTATTTTCTGAAAGGAAAATAAATTCTTCCTCTTGTCTGCTCTCAGCTTGCTGTGAAATATCACAGTTTTTCGAAGCATTGCTCCATCCAGCATGTCCCCTGGCTCCCCTAGGGAGTTATAGATTGCCCTGGTATTTATCTTCGCCATTCACACCTGCATATATTACATGGGCTGTCATTCCCAGTTTGATCTGGAGATGGACCAGCGTTTCTGAGGCCAATGCGACCACTTTGGTAATTTTCTCTCAATGTCTGCCTCAGCCAGTCTGTCTCCTCTTCTCAAATCCCTTTCACTCTTTCTCTCGATTTATCTCCCTGTCACTCAAACACTGTTCCTTTCTTTCTCCTGTCACACATCCTCTTGCTCTACTCACTGGTGTTCCCACCAAGGCCCTCAGCCTTCCACCTTTCCTTATTTCCCCCTGATTCAGCACAGATGCACAGGGAGGACAAAGTGACAAACAAATCCACTCAAGTGAAATAAAAGCTAGTTCTACAGTGTAGTCTCTCCTGTATTGATGCTTCGGTGAGTGAAGAGGCTCTGGGCCATGCCTAGACCTCAGCAATGCTCATGTAGCTCCCGTTATTTTTAACGAGGGCCAAAGGCGTGTCCCCATGGGCTGAGTTGGGCTTGAAGGTTCCACCTGAAAAGCCAGGTTCAGAACTCCACTCCCAGAAATGGTAATGAACAAGGTGGATTGGACAGAGCTCAGGCTGGGGCCACATGGTGGAATCAAAAGGACAGATCCAGGGTGGTTATCTGAACGTGCATAGGCAAAACAAACATACAGTGTGCTTAGAGCACGTCTACACCGCAATCAGGAGGTATGATAGTGGGCAGGCTAGCTTACGTAGCAATAGCAGTGAAGCGGCAGCACAGACTTCAGCGTGGGCTACTGACTTGAGTAAATACCTGGGTTCTTGGGGCAGGCTTGTACAGCCTGTGCAGAATCAATTTAGAGTCAATTTACAATGGCTAAAATACACTGCAGGGCCAGGGGTGTAGGGGCCAGGCATGTTCTGCCTCTTTTTGAAAATACCCATAATCAAGAGAGAAACAGACAGACATGCTATTTAAACTAAAGTAAGGAGAACTTTAATTCAATATTTTGAACAGAGTAAAGAACCTGTGAAAGTTATAACATCAGCGTAGTAGAGTAGCAAAATCACCTTCAGTTGTAGAGTTGTTTCACAATGCATAATACAAATACTGGGCACTATGAGGTGGCTATGTCTGTCATGTTGTTTCATTTCTTAGAATCTGGCTGTATTTGATATTCTGAGTTTTTATTCCAGTTGCATCTGAAGAAGTGAGATTTTTACCCATGAACGCTTATGCCCAAATAAATCTGTTAGTCTTTAAGGTGCCACCAGACTCCTTGTTATTCCAGTTTTGTTTGATAAATCCAGAGCTGCGGTATTATGACAAAAGAAAAGCCAGACGCCCACAACTCTAAATGAATCATGAATGAATGAATCTGCAAGCTGAATGTATCCTGGGAATAGGTATTACTAGCCTTATGTATATAAGATATGTAGATATGACTTCAATAAAAACATTAGTTATAATAGCAGAAAGTGCTTTATTTTTCCCCCACTCTAGATACATTTAAAATTTAATAAAACACCCCAATGTGCCAGGATCCATCACCCCAGAGACTGAGCCCAGTGCAAAGGGATTTGGAGACTGGGTAAATACCCCAAGCTAGGATTAGCACAGAATATGGCTGACTTTGTCAGTGTAACTCCAGGGACTGGGGCCCTGGCAGTGCAAATCACAGCACAATGGGAGTTGCTCACAGCTTTGCAAGGTAACCACAGTTTTTGCTTGGCGATGAGGCCAACACGTGGGTGGCACTTGTCTGGAAGAAGACAATTCCCTGTCTCCTTGACGCAGCCTCCATCATCAGGGCTCCTGTAGGGAAGAGGTGTTATCTTCTGCATGGGCATAGACAACTGCAGGCTTGTGGGGAGGGAGCCCCCAAAAATGTGCTGATCACCATTAATAAAGGAAACACTGCGGGTAGAACAGAAGCTCATTTATCTTACTTTATTAACAGTGGACAAACATAGTCATGGCCCAAAGCTACTCATTAAAAGCCATATTCAACAGCTATTACTGTACTGTTTTTAACTCCACCCAACAGTTGCCTATGCCCCTGTTCTGGCAGAGCGCCCAGAGAATTCCCTCGGATAGAGACAAGCACCTACAAGATCTCTATCAAGCATTCTTAAAACTACAATACCCACCTGCTGAAGTGAAAAAACAGATTGACAGAGCCAGACGAGTACCAAGAAGTCACCTCCTACAAGACAGGCCCAACAAAGAAAATAACAGAACACCACTAGCTGTCACCTTCAGCCCCCAACTAAAACCTCTCCAGCGCATCATCAGAGATCTACAACCTATCCTGAAAGATGATCCTTTACTCTCACAGATCTTGGGAGACAGACCTGTCCTCGCTTACAGACAACCCCCCAACCTAAAGCAAATACTCACTAGCAACCACACATCACTGAACAAAACCACTAACCCAGGAACCTATCCTTGTAACAAACCCCGATGCCAACTCTGTCCACATATCTATTCAAGTGACATCATCATAGGACCTAATCACATCAGCCATACCATCAGGGGCTCGTTCACCTGCACATCTACCAATGTGATATATGCCATCATGTGCCAGCAATGCCCCTCTGCCATGTACATTGGCCAAACCGGACAGTCTCTACGCAAAAGAATTAATGGACACAAATCTGACATCAGGAATCAAAATACTCAAAAACCAGTGGGAGAACACTTTAACCTGTCTGGTCATTCAGTGACAGACCTGCGGGTGGCTAGATTACAACAGAAAAACTTCAAAAACAGACTCCAACGAGAGACTGCTGAGCTGGAATTGATATGCAAACTAGACACAATCAACTCCGGTTTGAATAAGGACTGGGAATGGCTGAGCCATTACAAACATTGAATCTATCTCCCCTTGTAAGTATGCTCACACTTCTTATCAAACTGTCTGTACTGGGCTATCTTGATTATCACTTCAAAAGTAGTTTTTTTTTTCCTCTCTTAATTAATTGGCCTCTCAGAGTTGGTAAGACAACTCCCACCTGTTTATGCTCTCTGTATGTGTGTATATATATCTCCTCAACATATATTCCATTCTATATGCATCCGAAGAAGTGGGCTGTAGTCCACGAAAGCTTATGCTCTAATAAATTTGTTAGTCTCTAAGGTGCCACAAGTACTCCTGTTCTTCTTTTTGCGGATACAGACTAACACGGCTGCTACTCTGAAACCAGAGAATTCAGACTAAGTTGGCACGGAGGGTGGGTATGTTACACCTCCCCATGCCAGCAAGTGGAATCTCACCTACTATCCCTATTTACACTGCATCAGAGACACTGAACAAACTTACCATACAAATTAGAACGTATCAAACTTGCCACACAACCACCACCTCGGTGTCTCCTTTGTCCCTTTTTTACTGTCTTTCTTAGCGTCCATTTTTCCCACCACCAAACTTTTTTCCCTACCTTCTTTCTTTTCCAAGTCTCCCCTGTCTGCCCTTGGTGCCCTCTCTTCTCCCCTCCTGCCCTGTCTAGGTCTTGTTTCTTTTCACCACCTCCATTTGTTCTGTCTGGGCCCTTCTCCCCTACCCACGGCTCCATTCAGCCAGAAGGTCAACTCTTCTCTACTCCCCGCAGCAGGACCAAGATGACTAGCGCTAGAAACAGCCCTGGTGCATGGCCTACTTCTCACCCTCTACCCATCAGCTGTTCAGTGAGCCAGGAGCAACTCATTAATGTGGGGCTAGCTATAAAGAGCTACTGCAAACTGGCCCAGAGCTGCTACTAGCTCTCTAGCTAGAGCATGTGGGAGAAGAATAAATCTGTATTCCTCACGTCCCTCGGTCAGGTCAGCTCTGGGTCGACATACACGCTTGTCTATTCCTGATGGCAGCCCTGGGAATGAGCCATTATCTATTGCGCAATGCGTGACCTCAAAACACACACAGGAGCCAAACAGAATTTAATCTGCATGTCAGCAGCTGAGGGACTATAGAGAGAATGCACTGGCCCAACAGCTCGGACAAAAGTTAAAGGAGTTTACAGGTGTCAGACCAGTTTTCAGAAAACGTTGTTTTTACCTTACACAAACAGAAGAAAGAGCCTTACCGCTGCTCAGAGAGGGTGCAGGTGTGAGACGGCAAGTGGTATGCAGGTCAGGATCACCAAAGCTGCACAGGGGCTCCCAACTGGAACAGCAGGGAGTGCGGCAGGGCCGGTGATCAGGAACAATCAACATAGATTGACCAAGGGCAAGTCATGCCTGACCAACCTGATTGCCTTCTATGATGAGATAACTGGCTCTGTGGATATGGGGAAAGCGGTGGATGTGATATATCTTGACTTTAGCAAAGCTTTTGATACGGTCACCCACAGTATTCTTGCCAGCAACTTAAAGAAGTATGAATTGGATGAATGGATTATAAGGTGGACAGAAAGCTGACTAGATCGTCAGGATCAACGGGTAGTGATCAAAGGCTCGACGTCTAGTTGACAGCTGGTATCAAGCGGAGTGCCCCAGGGATCGGTCCTGGGGCCGGTTTTGTTCAACATCTTCATTAATGATCTGGATGATGGGATCGATTGCACCCTCAGCAAGTTTGCGGATGATACTAAGCTGGAGGGAGAGGTAAATACGCTGGAGGGTAGCGATAGGGTCCAGAGTGACCGAGACAAATTGGAGGATTGGGTCAAAAGAAATCTGATGAAGCTCAACAAGGACAAGTGCAGAGTCCTGCACTTAGGACAGAAGAATCCCATGCACCGCTACAGGCTGGGGACTGACTGGCTAAGTGGCAGTTGTGCAGAAAAGGACCTAGGGATTACAGTGGATGAGAAGCTGGATATGAGTCAACAGTGTGCCCTTGTTGCCAAGAAGACTAATGGCATATTGGGCTACATTAGTAGAAGCATCGCCAGCAGATCGAGGGAAGTGATTATTCCCCTCTATTCGACATTGGTGAGGCCACATCTTGAGTATTGCGTCCAGTTTTTGGCCCCCCACTACAGAAAGAGAGAGACAAATGTGGACAAATTAGAAAGAGTCCAGCGCAGGGCAACGAAAATGATCAGGGGGCTGGGGCACATGACTTATGAGGAGAGGCTGAGGGAACTGGGCTTATTTAGTCTGCAGAAGAGAAGGGGGGGGGGGGATTTCATAGCAGCCTCTCAACTACCTGAAGGGGGGTTCCAAAGAGGATGGAGTTAGGCTGTTCTCGGTGGTGGCAGATGACAGAACAAGGAGCAACGGTCTCAAGTTGCACTGGGGGAGGTCTTGGTTGGATATTAGGAAAAACTATTTCACTAGGAGGGCAGTGAAGCACTAGAATGGGTTACCTAGGGAGGTGGTGGAATGTCCATCCTTAGAGGTTTTTAAGGCCCGGCTTGACAAAGCCCTGGCTGGGATGATTTAGTTGGGGTTGGTCCTGCTTTGAGCAGGGGGTTGGACTAGATGACCTCCTGAGGCCTCTTCCAACCCTAATCGTCTATGATTCTATGAGTCAGGTCAGGTGTACTAGCAAACTGTGGTGGGGGGAGAGCTGTAAATTACTTGCCACTTCATACCTGGCTCAAGTCAGTCCTAACCCTCGTTCACATTCACAAACTCTAAGATAACAAATGATTTATATTAGCACACAAGATGCATATTCATTTCATAGGCAGTGTCAAGGAGTTTTCCTGATTTTAGTGGCAAAGATGCAAGCAGCCTTAAACAGCATAGAATGCAAATGTTGCTATTGGGGTGAAAGCTCTGAATAATAGGAGCAACTTAGCCCTCCAACAAGTTTACATTTCCCAGAAAAATTCCTACAGCTTCTCAGAGATACGGTCATTCTACTTGCACTTTGTGGTTTAGAGAAATGCAATGGAAGATGGCTGCCAAGAGGCATACACTCGCAGCATGCAAGCAGGCAGCGAAGTATACTGCTAGGCAGAGTTCATCCAGGGAGAGCGCCCAGCAAATTGAGCAATAGAATGGGAACTTAGAAGCAAATTAGCACGGTCTTGCTCAGATGGTGCACAAAAATGTGTCATTGATTTCCTATCTGGTTGGCTTTGAACCCTGCTAAATTGAATGAGAATTGTATGCCCTTGAGCTGCTAAATCCCCATCAAACCAATGAGACAGCTACTCCACCTTTATATCTGTATTACTTATTTGAAAAGACCAGCCATGGGCTAAAAATGTAAGACACCCTTTTCCTGTAACAGCAGGTATATAAATGGGGATACAGGCCAAGATGTTGTGCCCAAGTGGAAAGATCCCCCAAGGACCGTAAGTTAGCTGAGAACTGGGTATATCAGAGCCTAGCTGTGCCTCCTACCCTTCCCTCACATGCTCTGTCTCCTCCCTGCCTCCGAGAAGCCTTTGCCTTCCCTTATGCCACACAGTAGGTTCCAGCACAGTAGATGGCAGATGCAGAAGGCAGCAGAACCATCACTGCCAGCTTTGCACTGGGGACATTCCTTTGGCTGTTTCAAGTTCACTCTGTGCTGCATAAGCAGAGAGCCGTCCCTTAGGTCTGTAACACCAGAGACGGATAATGGTGTGATCATCTTAGACCAGGTTTACCTCCTCTATCACCACTAACCTGCTACTTTGTTTGGCTTTGGGAGCAGAGCAGATCTATTGCATCTCTCCACCATATACCAGGTTCTCCTTAGCAGCCCAGCTTTTGGTAACTACAGTACAAGCTCACTAATCCACACTTCACACACTGCCATAAAAAAAAAAAAGATTTCTCCCTGCTTTTAGCAGACATCTCACTGTTGCATGCTCTCATCTCACTGTTTTTACTACGCACACTACAAAACACTTACTACTACACTAGGAACTATTATTATAATTAAAACAACACTTGTAAAATAAATGAATAAAGTACATTTTGTCTGGTGCTACTCATGCTTGTTTATTATGATTATTGTGTTGGTTCACTTACTCGCTAATTTGCTAAACGGAGTGATTCAGTGATCTCTCCCACTCAGTGTCTGTTACCAAGGCTTGTTCTGCTGCCTGTTGCACTCCTATGAATAAGCTACTATCTGGCTAACGTGCCATTTATTATTATGAGGATTATTTGTTAGGGTTTTTTGCATTGTTTTTTCATAACACTCATCAATGAATAATAGATTGCTCAGTTGCTGACTATCTGCCAGGGTACCATTTGGTGCAATTAAATGACACCCGGTATATATTTTTTTAAATATACCTTTGTATTTTACCTTCTCAAGAGACACATTCAAAATGTGCTTTGCGAAGGTTAGGACAGCATGTGCTCAGTTCCAATAGGACACCTATTGCGTTGCTCAGTCACTTCAATTATACATTTGACCTGCTTGCTTTATGGCTTAAGCCTTAAATTTCTCTTTTCGTTTTAGTTTTTGTTACACTAAAATGCAGGGAACAAACAATAACTAACTGTAAGTTTGCTGAGGATTTCTGGAACAATGTAAGCCATAAGATATTTTTGCAGCAATACAGAAAAAGAATTAAATCTACTAGGTCAATCTACCTGGTGTAAACTGGAGTCAGTGGAATTACAACAGATTAATTATACCCCAGCTGTCAAAGTGCAATAATATGCCATACCTTTCAATACCTCACTGTATACAATACAGCATACCTTCTAATACCCCACTGTATACAATATTTTCAGAGCTTGTAACTTATAAGCCCCTGTTCGGTATCCATGTATTGTACTAGAAATAATATTGAAGTATCCATGTTACACTCAGCCACTACAGGGATGGGTGCAGTAAAACAAATTACAATTCTATACTGGGGTTCCCAGTTGAGAGTACAGGCCATGAGACTGCTGCTTAGTTACCAAAACTCCAAGATGGAATCTCCTGTATCACATGACTCACAGTTATTGTAAGGTTGCAACGTTTCCATGTGGAACTCTGCTTATTTCATTTCCATAATACTGTTCTGAAGTCCATCAATAGTTGAGGGACTTTTAGATTGCTCTGGACTCTGTAGGAATGGGAAAACTACTTAAGCTTACATGGAATACAATGACCCTGCCTCCGTTCAGCACTTTCCTTGAAACAAAAGTCTATCGCACGGCAAGTTTTCCTCTTCCCTGTTGTCCTCAGCCCCATTGGTCTGTTTATCCACCTCCTGTGTCTTGTCAGAGATCCTAGATTGTAAGCTCTTTAAGGCAGAACTTCTTTGTTCTCCTCGGTTCTACACTGCTCAGCACAAGAGGGCCCTAAGCCCTGGTTGGAGCAGGTAAGTGCTACTACTGCCATACATAATACAAAATAATATTAATAACAGAAATATTAATTTTTAAAAAGTAAATCACTAAGGACGAAGCCAGTTTTGCCGCAGCTCCTCACATCTCACCTGTTTGAAAGCCAGTCTTTCTGTGCCTTTGATTCATTCAGCTATCTCATTCTGTCCAGACACTGCATGGGGCACACTTTGTGCTGCAGATGGTGGCAACCGGTTGCCACCAGGTTACCCCCATTTCCAACACACTTGCTGGGACAAAGCTGTTTTCTTTAACCCATAAGCCAGTTAAACATGGAAATCTCAAAGGCATTGAAGCATGTCAGTCTAAGGATTTATGAAGTTCACACCATGCACGCACACATCTGCCATCAAGCAAGCCAGCTCACCAGCAGTTTAGGAAGATAATGAAGGATTATCTATGCGTTGACACTCAGGATCGCTGCACACCTGTTGTGTACTTTGCACCTGGTGGGAGAGAGCAGCTAACAGCACTTTGTCCTTATCCTTTCTTGGTAAACTCCTTGCAGTGAAAACATTACCATCAGTGCTACTTTCTGTATTTCCAATGTGAGCTGGAAGTGGCTCTCGTTACATAGCTATAGCAAGCCCACCAAAATGCTACTATAAGAATAGGGTGCATACATTGTAAACCTACAGCAAACCAATCTAATGAGGTGCCACCTCGGAATGTGCTGTTAAGGGCATAGCGTGAAAGGAGGCCATCAGCTAAACATGCTGTACAGCTCTTCCAGCATTAGATACAAATTACACTCCCAGCAAAACCAGCAGAGGAGTTCGTGGCTTTCTGAGGAGCTTAGGGTCAGCAACTGCTTCTGTCTCAAGGCTAGGAGAGAGGGTGAATAATGAAAACCAAAAAACATTGCTGAAAAACACACCCACAGCCCTGCTTACTATACAGTAGAGCAATTTCCCCTCTTTAAAGCCTATACCTGAGAAAAGAATCGAATGTGGGGATATGACATTTACTCTGTCTAGACTAGGAAATAGGTTGTATTGAAAAACATGATAGTTCAAGCATGTTAGCTAGCAAGTTTTTAAACACAGCCTATTTTCCCAGTTTAGACGTGCCCATTCAGAAGAGGGGCAGGGAAACAAGGAAGGGGCACTGGGCATGTTAGAAAGTCCCGGTTCAAACCATTTGAGCATCCAACCAGAGAACTCAAACAGATACACCCCAAAACAGAGAACTCAGCTGGCCTTAGCTGCTCTTGTCAACCCCAATAGTAGGGGCCTTAGCAA
The DNA here is from genome assembly GCF_027887155.1 of Malaclemys terrapin pileata. Classification (NCBI taxonomy): domain Eukaryota; kingdom Metazoa; phylum Chordata; order Testudines; family Emydidae; genus Malaclemys; species Malaclemys terrapin. The sequence continues at coordinate 50,568,947 of NC_071514.1, forward strand.
AGTAAAGTTCACTTGTCTGCAGACACGACATCATGAACAGAAAATCACTGGGAATTGTGGTCCTACCATAATTAATCATGTGAGGGAGGAAATACAAGGTATTTTAATTCTGACCTGGGATTCTGGGATGGCAATGGAGTGAGTGCGCATTCGCCCCTGGGCTACCACTACATACACACACTCTATCCCACTCTTTTCCTAGAAGCCAGAGAGGTACTCAGTGCTTCTCTTTGTTTCAATCTTTAAAAAAAAAAAAAAAAAAACACTGAATTCAGTGCGGGCAAGAAGTGCCAGACTGACTGGCCTAGAGGCCGAGTCGTTTACAGCACTGACAAAGGGCTTGGAAATCCTCAAAGGATGCCTTACAAATACAGCACAAGCTGCTGCAATGCAAACTTCCTACTCATTGCCCTGCCACTGTGACTCACCTTAATCTGGGTGGTCGTCTCTAGGACTGAGGGGTGTTAGGTTTCCACGCCTCATTCAGTTTTTGGCCTCTCTGTTGAGGATACCAACAAGAGAGATTGTCTTGTGATGGGGGCATCTGCTAACAGGGAACTATCAAGCTATACAGCAATTCACTCCTGAGCTTCCTGCAAGGATCTGCTGCTGCTGGGGAAGGCATGGGAAATACAGCCCTTGACTCTCTCTGACAATACTCTGCAATATTCTCTGCTTCCTCAGCCAAGGCCACTGTGTTTGGTAGCCATGCCTGGTGGGAGCCATCTGCACTTCACGCCAGCACCAAACTCAAAAAAATGACAATTTCCCTCAATAAACACAAAGACAAGAGAAGCAGGAGGAGGGCTCACCATGCTCTTCAAAGCACAGCACCAAGCAAGATCCAATTCTTCTCCTCCTCGGGACTCCTCAAAGGCTTTTTCCTTCCAAATAAACTGAGAGCAGGGAAAAGCACCTGTGAGCGAAAGTGGAGCCCACTGGGCAGGAAATGAAAGCCAGCCCCTTGCCCATCACCTGGTAAATCAATACAACATGCACCATGCCTTAGAAGCCTGCACTATGCAATTGTGACAATCAGCCAGCAAACAGGATCCCAGTGGAGTATCCCACACGCAGCCAGGGAGCTGGTGGGGAGCAGGACTTCCAGCTACTCGGTCAGAACCAGGTTCTTTTGTTTGTTTGCCTCAACTGATTCACATCTTTGGAAAAGGGGGAGCAACTCAAGAAGGTCTGTACAAGTCTGAAAGCCAACTGCCAAAGCAATCAAAGATTCTCACTCACCCCCTAAGGTCGACACTTCACTAACATCACACAAGCCTTAAGTGAGTGAAAGGGAAGGGCTTATTGTGACAATCACAAGAAAGGGAATTCATTTAAAATTCAAATTATGCAAATTAAAATAATCTGTACAAGCGGTCCCTCATTTGACTGCAGTGGGGCTGACTGCATGTTCTGCTAGCTGGCTCCATGACAGAGAATCGTAGCCTCTGATTGCAAGAATCTAGCGACTGAGCCTTCACCCCAGCGCACTCCACAGGTGGTACTTTGCAATCACCTCGAGGAGGTGGGGGGCAGAAAGAAACTTTATTGATCCCTGGGGAAAGCACACTTCTTCTGAACAGATGCAGGGGGGGTTGATTTATCCTGGTGATGGTGAAGTTGCCTTGACTTTAAAAGATAATATCACCTGGTTTTTCATTGGGAAGCTCAAAGCATTTTATAAAGGAGGTGACTATCATTATCCCCACTTTACAGATGGGGAAACTGAGGCATGGCACGGTGCAGGGACTTGCCCAATGTCACCTAGCAGGCCAATGGTAGAACCAGGAACAGAAGCCAAATCTCCAGGATTGAGTCCAGTGCTTTATTCACCAGGCCACATTGCAATTCAAAGATTATTTAGCAACAGAGATACCATCCCATGCACATTCCTGCCACTTTGGAGACAGCACTATGAAGCCCAAGACACTTGTTCATTCTCATTAATGAACTTCCAATTTTATTTTCCTTGTAGAGCAAAGTTTGTAACCTTGTAGGTTGCATCCGAAGAAGTGGGCTGTAGTCCACAAAAGTTTATGCTCTAATAAATTTGTTAGTCTCTAAGGTGCCACAAGTACTCCTGTTCTTTTTGCGGATACAGACTAACACGGCTGCTACTCTGAAACCTGTCATTTTCCTTGTAGAATCCCTGATGTCCACAGCAGAGTCCTGTGCTATGCAGGAGGTCAGACTAAAGGATGACAATAGCCCCTTCTGGCCTTGGAATCTATTAATTGATGTGGCTGGAATGCATTAAACGCTTGGGATGACCACGACTACTGTTGTATACAGTGGCTTAAAACTGTTTTAGCCCCAGTACTTAGTACCAGGAATATGTACCATAGGTCCCTGGGACACTAAGTGTCCCCTCTATACCTACTGTACCTCCCCAATCCCTTCTCCACTGGATAGCACATTCTCAAGCAACACTGGCCTAAACCTGAGTCACCATACCAGGATCACAGATGCTTCCCAGAGATAGAAATGGGAGCAACTGCATCATGTGGCAGAGGCATTTCAGGCTGATTTTTAATACAAAAAGAATGAAAGTCAGCAATTAAACATTAAAAACTGGATAGCAGTAGCAGCACTGAAAACTCAATCAAGTTTTGATGGGAGACTTTACTAAGAAGTCCCGGGTGTGCCATCACAGAAAAATTAAAACCATCTCCTATCATGTGATGTTTTATTGTTCCTCAAAACAGATGGAGCAGAGCACAGACCTTACAGACGTGAAATCACTCCACCTACCCCTGAAATGCAGCCACTGCTGAGGTAGGACACAGGAGCTGTTAACTTCACACAGCAACACAACACAACAATTTTGAATAGAAAGTGAAAACAATAACATGTAGTTTGCGGGACGATTGTAGGTAGATGGAAGTAACTGCTGAACCTTGATTGGAATTTGAGCCTAACACGAGACGTAGCTATTTTTGCAAAATAGTTAAAGACATCACAGTCTATCACCAGTTGTCTGGACCTTCACTTCTAATTTGAAAGATGGCATTGTCAGCTGCGAGTGCCTCCTAGCACCACACTGGGACACTGGTTCTGGGCTGATGCAGAACATACCTAATAAATCACCACCACCATTTCCTGCAGCTGGGATTTCCTCTGAAGTTCCCCATTCAAGCACTCCCCCAGGCAGGATGTCCCTACTATACCAGTTAGATCCATTGAGATCACAGCTCACAGCAATATGCTTTTTGGATATTAAGCAGTTCAGAAAGGAAATAATGAGAAAAAATACCTGGCAAAATCCCAATACAATCCTGGATGGACAATGCTAATCAGCTATGTTGGCTTGCCACACAGCTTTAAGGGCCTGATCCTGCTTCCTTTGAAATCAAAGGAAAAAATCCCATTGACTTCAATGGGCAGGATCGAACCTTAAAACAGAATGCAGGGGTGAAAGGAGAGAATCAAACTGACAGCTAGTGGCACTGGCACCCATTATGTCTCACCAGAGACATGTGCACTAGGTAAGAGTTCTTCCATTCTGTCTAGTGTTATGGAGCATTTCTTAACCTTGGCACAGAAGAAGAATGTGCCCTTCCCATTAGAACAATTGGGCATGGGAGGGGGGCAAGATTTTCACAAGTAGGTGTCCTGTATCTGATAATGCTAGCTTTTCTATAGCACTTCTCAGCAGGAGATCTCTATGCGCTTCACAGTCTTTAATGTATTTATCCTCACAACCCCTCTGTGAGACAGGGCAGCGCTATTATCCCCACTGTATAGATGGGGGAACGGAGGCACAGAAAGGCTAAATGACTTCCCCAAGGTCACACAGCAAGGCTGTGGCAGAGTGGATTGATCCCAGATCTCAGTCTGGGTTGGTGCCCTAAGCATTAAATCTGAATCTCTAAATCAGATGTAGGTTTCAATGGGAGTTTTAAAAATTAGCCTGCTCATACAGGTGTTTAAGTAGGATTTATTTTAAAGTCTTTCTTGCCAGTCTTCTTAAGAAAAAGGTGTACAAAAAAACACTGCTCTAGAGGAAGCCCTATAGAACAAGGAGCAAAGCTGCTCATGGTACAAAAATAACTTGCTTTTGTTTTCAGAACAAGCAATCTGAGCTAATTTGAAAGGGGAAAAATCTTTCAATAGAAAAAACCCAACAGCAGGTTCCAGAAGGTCTAATAAAAAGAATGAATGCACCCAGGATGTGCTTAGACCTGTCCCATCTGGACTGTGTTCTGCCTCTGGCATTTGCCACCACCTGCTATGCTACAAAGCCAGAACCATCAGTGAGAAGGCAGGAAGGAACAGATGGTCAAGGGCACTGGCGTCTGTCACATCAGAAACCCAGGCCACCCCGTTGTGAGGCACTTCAATGTTTTCATAGTCAAGAGCTCTGGAGCGCTACCCGCTTGTCATAAGCCAGGAACAGCAAGACCCAAGGGCACAGAGGAATCTCTATCCCAGAGACTCTTAAAGGAGTTTGCTTAATATTCCATGCCCACGTCTGGCCAGTGGGACGTGCAGTCCCACTACACTTACTACTCACACTGCTAATGCAGAAGGCACTATATTTTGTTCAGCGTAAACTGATCTGATCCGGAAAAGCGAAAGGTGTTTCAATACAGAAAAAGCCTCCAATATTTCCATATCAGTCTCTTCATAATCACTTCTCCTTCACTCACACTGTGACGTGTGGACAAAGCCAGAGGTGGGAAAACTTGTATGGCTTAAAGGACAAAGAAGTCAGCAGAGAAAAGAGATTCCATTTCTTACCCCACAGCAGAACAGTCTCCCTCTAAACATGTCTTTACAGTTATTTCTGAGATACCTTGCGCTGTTTATGCTGGTGCCTACAGTAGCTGGTTTCAGCCAGTTCCTACCTCTAAAACAGACAACCCAGAGACTTGGTTTATTGCTTGTGGTTCACAGCACTGGGATCTTAACAGGCATCCATAAAAATTCACTGCAGGCTTCCACTTTTATCGCCGTATGAAAAAGCAACAAACCATAGTTAAACTCAGAATTGTCATCTCAGGAGATGAAAGAGAGATCACATTTTACTGCCCATCCAAACACAGGGACACAACTAATGCAGCAGGGATGTGCACACACATCTGGGAGGGCAAAATCCTCTTCTGGGATCTCTCAGGAACACTTCCAAGCCAGGGGTGACTGTGGATGGCCCCAAGGAAATGAGGTTATAAAAGCAGTTCCCAAGAAAACATGCTTATCCATGGAAGAACAGAAGCAAGATGAGCAGCTCTTCCTCTTGGCTAGAGGAGAAGAAAAGTTACCAAGCCCCCTGCTGCGTCAAAAGACTCTGAAAACCACCGGGTGTGAAACAACAAAAGTTACAATTATCACAAGTGCTGAGCACTGCTCTGCTCTCTCTACCTCACTGTCTCTAGGAGCATGGCAACCCCCTTCCAGTCCTCACATTCATTCCCATCATTCCTATGCCCCCATCAATTCCAGCTTCAGCAGTGTTGAGTTTCAGTGCAGGGTCACCCGAGCCCCTCATTACAACCCCGAGGCCAGTAATGAGGCAGGGAGATGACTGTATCAATGTCCATATCAGGTGTCTCTCAGAAAGAAAAGCAGCAAACCTATTAAACTTTAAACAGAAAACTTCCACTAACTGCCTCATGTCCTGGCTGGTGCTGCTCCTGTGTCCTCTTTTAATCACTCTCAGAGGACTGACTCCTAGGCAAAGTGCTATACTCTGCCCCCTGCCCCCCATGATGCAGATGGGTGCAGACCAGCTGCCACCCATGCCAAATCAGAAGCGAAGGTAATGCAAGTGGTTTGGGGTTTGGTTTACTTGGGGGAGGGGGATAGGTTGCTTTCTCTCTGTTAGACTTAGTCTTCAAATGACAACAGCAGACCCCAGCTTTCCTTCCCACCCCCAAGCCCCCTTTTAGATGGAGTTAATTTATTGCTTATGGAAGTGAGTAAATAGCAACATTGAAACTGGAATAGCAGAGACAGGTCACGTGCAAGCTCCATGCATGCAACCAGCCAATGCAGCTTCATCTGGCAATCCCAGTTCCCAGCTCTGCCAGTGCACCATGCAGTAGCATGCCCAACATTATGACAGTCCCAGACATGCATCTAGATCTGTCAAGGTGCCTCTAGCCTAGCCTGCAGCACTGCCTCCTTTTCCAGGGATCTGGCTTCCTATACAGCTCTGCCAGCACTTTTCACTCCTAACCCCATCCTCCTGCTCTTCCAGTCCCTCCCACCCTCAGCCGCATCCTCTGCTATTTCAGTGCTAGGACCACACATAGCTCTGCTAACACACCCATGGGTGTTTCTATTTTCCTGGTACCTCCTCATCCTGTCCGTTCTGACCTGCTGCCACTGCTGTTATTCCAGGCCTGGATCCTTTTTTAAGCAGAGACTACCACAAGGCCAATCTGCATGTTGAGGATTAAAGACTGGTATAAGACCACAAACCCATTTTTATTTGAGGCCTAAAAAATAAAACCAAGATTTGAATGGAAGCTTCCAGAGCTGAAGAGATAGCATGTTACCACACTGCATTACCCAGCCTAAGCAGGTGCGGTCTCTGATGAGAGCTTTTCTTTTAACATTAGCGATTTAAAAACCTGACAAACGAGACAAATCGGTTTTGTGGTGTGATTTTGCCAAACTCCAGACGATACTATTGCCATCTGTTTGACCAAGCTGGGGAGCCAAACTATTTTTTAACATGTTTTGAATAAAAATAACCATCCAGCATGTCACTGTTTTTGAGAATGTGTGCACATCTGCAGGTAACCTTCAATATAGACTATGGGAATTGGGGGGCGAGGGGGGGAGAGAGCAACCCCTCCCATCAAGTACTCACAAACTGCCTCCTGAGCTTGGTTTTGACGCGATCAGCCTTCGTCTCTGACGGGTGGAGAGAGTAACTGAGGGAGCTCAGGTGGTTGTCCATAGACAGGCTTTTCCTCATGTAGAAGGAGTGCGTCTGGAAGTGCCTGAATGGGGCCTCGTCCATGGCAGTGCAGAGCTGGGTCTGGGGAGCGGTATCCCCAGGAGGCTCCACACAATCGTCTTCCAGCTGCCAGGCCTTCCCTGTAGGAAGGGAGACAGAAATCCAGCATTAGAAGGGGGCAGGAAGCTGGAAGGCATGGCGCTAGGCTCCCACATCACAGCTAATTCTCTCCCTTCCAGCAAGATTTGAGGGCAAGGGCAGAGCATAGATGGGGCACTCATTGGGTTGGGATGGAACCTCAGGACCACAGTTGATCCAGTGGGAAGCTTTAAGAGTAAGACAAAGTTAGTAATCATTCTAAATACACCCAACCTTATGGACTCTGGGTGAAATCCAGCCCAGTAGGGAGGAGCCCATGACTGGCCTATGCTCTCTGCTTATGTCCCACTCAGGGTAAGGGGCGGATGGGCCTTGCCTTGGCTCTCCGCACAGGGTGAATCTCTTGATGTGTCATTTGTTGCTGCATGTCAGGCAACCAGCTCTCCATAAGTCAGAAGGGTTCCATGTACGGTGCTTTGGAGGATGCTGCTTGCTCTCAGCCATCAAGGAACCAGAACAAAAAAAAAAAGCCGCTGCCAAATCAGAGATGGAAAAAACAGGCATTCTCTAACCCACCCCACAGGCAGTGAAGGACTGTTCCCTGCAGCATGGTTACTAGGGCTTTGTGCACTATATTCCCTAACAAAAGGAGGAGCGGAGGTATGGTCTTGTACTTAAAGCACTAGACTGGGACTTGGGAGACCTGGCTCTGACTGTGACACCTTGGGCAAGTCAGTTAGCCTCTGTATGCCTCAGATAATACCGTACGAGAGAGACAAGGTGGGTGACATAAAAGCTTCTACTGGACCAACTTCTGTTGGCGAGAGAGAGAAGTTTTTGAGCCAAGATACTCCGACTGTCACAGCAAAACGCAAGGTGGAACAGATTGTTTAGCATAAGTAGTTAGCACATGTTGTAAGGGACCATTCAAGGTCTGTTAACACCTCTGCATTCCATAGCCCAAAAAGAGCGGGTTAGCGGGTTACAGATTGTTGTAATAAGCCAGAAATCCAATGTCCCTTTCAGTCCATGATTTTTAGTGTCTAGCACAGTCATGAATTTAACTCTTAAAATTAAACCATCTGTTCCATCTTGCATTTTGCTGTGATGCTGGGAGCACATTTCCCAGACCTGAAGAAGAGCTCGGTGTGGCTGGAACGCTTGTGAAAGATGAAACATGGTGAAAAAGATTGAGCCTGCCACAGAGGAAAACAAATTTGGAAAACAAAAAAAGAGTAGATACTTTTAATAGGCTTGTCTATTTCAGTGCAAAAAAAAAAAAAAAAAAGTAACGAAACGCTGTTAAATGCCTTTATAATATCACCATTCTGTTATGCTGTAAGCAGCTTGGCTATCACATGTATTTTCTTGCCAAATTTGTCTTTTTACATTTGGCAAAGAGTGATTTTTTTCTCTGCTTCCCATCCCCCCCTGTTTTCCCCAACCCAAACCGTAATCATTTACTTCTTAATAATAATTAAAAAATAAAACTTGCTCAATTCCAATAAAAATAAAGTTGCCAATTATTAAGCATTAAATATAAAACAGAATTCTTCTCCATCAGAAATTCTCTCCTCCTATTAGTCATCCCTACTGCAAAGATCATTCGTATTTCCCCTTTTGGAGACTCCAAAGCCTTAGACCAACAGTGCTCTTGACCTTATAAAGGCCAGGAATAAGGGCAAATCGCTTACAATTCTACCAGAAGATGAGATCCTGAGGTGAAAACCAGCCACAAAACAGCAACAAAGTGGACTGTTGTTTACATAGGTTTCTCTCCACTTGTCCTTTGCTGCAGGCCCTGTGTAAGGGACAGCAGGTAGCTGAATGTCTCAGAGCAGCCTTGGGATAGAGTTTTATATGAAGCTAGCAGCATGAGAGAGAGGATATACTGTCTAAAATCCATTGCTGCCCAAACTGTGTCGAGTTATTCTGGTATCTATTGTAACAAGCAAGCCTGTTCCCTAAGCCCCTAGACTTGTTTAAAGCAGAAAGACAGCGCATACTGTGCAGAGTCCTGCCACTGAATTAGAGCACACAACCAGAAACTCAACTTGAAGAAGGGATGTTTTGGGGAGAGGGGAGGTTAAAATACTAACTATGAAACAAGCTGAAGAGCAATACATTCCATTTTTACCCCCATTTTAAATTTAATAAGCTACTGCTGCTCCTCTCCAAATGTCAGCTCATACAAAACAGGAACTTCTGTTTGAAAGCTGTGATTATTCAATGCATAAACACATCAATCTAAGCCCAGATTCAGACTGCCACTGTATAATCTTGTTCTGGGAGAGAAGCGGGAAATGGCATGACAAAACAACCAAGCTGAGGATGCACAAAAGCAAAGCCTCCTTTTTTAAGGCAGACCCCAACAATTTCAACTTACCACCCGAGCCATGAACAGAGAGGAGAGCTAGCCTGGGTGTCCTTACACGGCTACCTGTCCTTTTCAAACACATATGGGGAGGCCAGGTGAGCGGTATGACAAGTGACACACTGCTGTCAGGCACACTCTGCACTCCTCTCCACACCTCCGCTAATGAATCACTCATCACCTGCAGCTCCCTTGAAGCCAAGTTCTGTGCCCCTAAAGTAAGCTTGCAGCACACTCTGCTATTCAATTCCTTTGCTCCCAATGCAGCTCTGCCCTGACTGCTGGTGACTGCTGCTTCAGAGTACTCCAATTTAAAGTGATTGAATCTGGTTACCTACAATCTCAGTTAATTTCAGGGAATCTAACTGTGCTGTAAAGACAAAATGGGAGGATTGCAAAAAAATGGGGAACCAAGGTCCACTGAAATTTATCCATTTTGGAGAAACTCCTCTGCTCTCATGTTCCAAAGAGCAGGGAAATGGGATTAAATGGCATGGACTTACTGAGCCTGATTCTGGGTTCATTTACACTAGTTTTACATAGGTTTTTCTCCACTTGGCCTTTGCTACATGCCCGGTGTAAGGGACAGCAGCCAGCTGCATATCCTAGAGCAGCCTTGGGATGGATTTGTGACTTCCCTCCCTGTTCCCCTCATTCTCCTGGGAGAAGTGATCTGTGCCACCTTTTTATTTGAGTAAAGATTATTTCCCACCTAGCCAAGGGTCCACCACTCAAAGGCACGTACACCAGGCATACAGCCCCTCCTCCTCCCTCTCCTCCAGCCAAGATGTGGACACACGGGGATTGGGTGGGGAAGGTCTTACTCTGCTGTCCCCACTGAGCTCAATCATGTTGCTCCTGATTTACACTAGTGTAAATCATACCCCCCTACAGAGTGGAGGGCAGGAGGGGTTGGTGGCCCCAAGTATGATTCCATCTGAGACTCTAGGTACACGCTAGAGCAGCTAGCCTCTCCCGCTACTCGCCCCACCGCAGCTGCACTATTATTTGTAGCTTGTACAACTACTGAGCTGGAAACAATACCTCCAGCTCCAGTGTAGACAGACCCTGAGGTACCAAAGTACATGGACAGGTTCTCAATAGAGCTCAGCACAATGTGAGCCCAGTGTGGAATGGGGGGAGGCAGGGGAAGAGCTAACAAATGGCTACAGCCCCCTCCCAATGTAAGGCAGGGGGAGCTTCAGAGCTTGGAAGCATAAATCCCTCCTGATTTGGGACAGAGGGAGTTGGGGAGGTTAGACATAAAACATGGAGACAGCCACCTCTGGTGCAGAACAGAGCTGACAGGGTTTAGGGACAGCCCCCTCCCATGGCAGAACCAAGGAAAGACAAGACTAAAATCAATTTCCCTCCAAAGACACAGAGGCAACAAGTAAGGACAAGGAAGCCATGGTAGGCCCAAGAGAAAGGAGACTCATTCCCCAGAGACAGGCTGCTGGTAGTGTGAAATCTCGCAGAGTGCTACAGAATGTGATGCCAGGGGTATAATCATTTGGACTAAGCTGGAATTATCATGACCCCCTGTTCTAACAGCAACTGTTTGCCCAGGTCTGCATCCTGCTATATTCCAGTCCTCATGGCCATGAGGAATTTCCCAGCTAGTCCAATAGCCGGGGAGAGAGCACAGCTCCATCAAGGGTTCCACGGATAGACAGGAGGAGTGCACCCAGTGCTTGTCACGGCTCTCTCTCGCTCCCCTAGACAATGCCTCATTGGATGAAACTTTACAAATTAATGGAAAGGAAACTGAACAAAACTGGATCCCTACAAAGCCCAAAGCTGGCTCGGCAGGAAAGTCGACTGCCTCCCGGGCTACATTAAAACAGGAAGTTGCTTTTCAACAACAGGAAGGCTCGCTTGCCATTTCTCTGCATTGAGACAATTCTGCGTATCTGTCTGACCTGCAGTCTTGGTTTAACTTGTTCACTTTTTGGTGGAACCAGGTGCCCTACTACATTTTCCCTCCGTGAGGCCCTCTGCACGGCACCAACTGTCTCCAGCCAAGACTGTCTGAGACCTCCCTATGGAACCAGACATCACTCCCACAGAGGTCTCGGCATGTCCTGGGCATGTCCCCTCCTTCAGCCCAGGCACTTGCTCCAAAAGCTGAATGGAATCACTGGCAGTTTGACAGTGAAGGGCTGAGGAATACACTGGCTGGCCAAAGAAGGATGGAGCATCCTATTGGACTAGGAAGTGATTCTGTCCTGCCATCTCTCTGGGAGATTCTTCCCAGCCAATGTGAACTACAGGCTTCCTGACAAGCCAACCCACTAGACTGATTTTTTGCATGCTGCGAGACACTTCTGGTGCCTGCTTCAGCAAGCCAGTTATCTGGGGGAAGTCTTGGCTAGACAACTTTAAATTGATCGGGCTGATAACACAAGCAAGACAAAATGGTCTAAATCATTAAAGCTGGTGCTGTTAAGTGGAGAGTCAGAGCTCTTGGGCTCTATTCCCATTTCTGGTGATGACTAGGTGTGATCTTGGACAGGCCACTTAAATCTCTCGGTGTCAATTTCCCCATCTATAAAAAGATAATGATACTAGTGTACCTATAGGAGAGCTTTGCTGTGAGGTTCAGTTCAGCACATCAAAGTTTGCAGAGCACTCTGATATTAGTGGATAAAAGGAGCTCTAAGGCCTAATTTATTAACTGTTAACCTTGCCAAATTGCAATTCAAGTTAGCGTACCAAGAATCCAGTCACCACAAAGGGAAGTTACTCTTTTTTTTTTCCTCTTTTTTTTTTTTTTGCTCATCACTATTGTACCTTTCTGGGCACAATGGGTACCTAATTAGCCATTTCCCACTGGGTGCCACAAAGCCAAAAAAGCAATCTGACCAGAATACTACAGCTCTCAATACATTGACTAAAGGGTATCTCTCTGTTCTATTTTATATGAAGTATGAAAACTCATGCCATCACCAGAGGAACTGAGCACCTTCCAACAGTGCATAGAGTGACCTGACTAACCTCTCTCCTGCATGGTTCGTTCTCTCTTATCCCTTCCTCAGGGTGGCAATTCCATGTGCAGTGGAGTGTTTGTTTTGGTAGGGTTTGGTTTTAGGTTGTAGGGGTTTTTTTTAATGCCCATGCTGCTCTGTATTTATGTCAGTGAAGGCAGGTGGAAGAAGTGTGCCTGGCAGTTTGAGAAGGTGGTGGTGAGGTTTGTGATTGTCGTTCATGCCTGAGTTTGTTCCACGGCCTCGGACTGGCTCCCAAGAAAGCTCCAGAAGCTTTATTTTGTGGTAAAAAGTTCCACTGGACCTAAGGTGAAGCTGTTGGCCACGGTCCTCACTCTGGAGTTTTAGAGGATTTTTTACATATCCTGGGGCCAGGCCATTGAGGTCTTTGAAGATAAAATCTCTCTTGTGCACAAATGACTCCTGCTAGATGCTTCACTTGCTTCACTGCCCAACAAAGACTGTATATCAAGCTAAACCACAAGAAGTCTGTGCATGTGAACGAATGCCAGTTGACTACTAATGAAATCCTGAGGACTAGCAGAGCATAGCCAACTACTCTCAATTCCAGTCTGTTTATAAGCTACTTGATTTTACACTTGGGGGCACTGACTTCATGAGGATCACTTCTCCATCATGAACCCTTAGCTGGGGAGAGGGCAGGCTATGCCCTCTCCCAGGTCTTCCTACAGGCACCACCATCCCAGGTAGAACTTACAGATTTGAGGGCCTGAGAGGAAGACTCAGGTGCTCATGACAGAAGTCAGTATGGGAGGACAGCCTAAACATGGCGGAGGATGGCGTGGATTGCACCCTCAGCAAGGTTGCAGATGACACTAAACTGGGAGGAGTGGTAGATACGCTGGAGGGTAGGGATAGGACACAGTGGGACCTAGACAAATTAGAGGATCGGGCCAAAAGAAATCTGATGAGGTTCAACAAGGACAAGTGCAGAGTCCTGCATTTAGGACAGAACAATCCCATGCACGGCAACAGACTAGGGACGGAATGGCTAGGCAGCAGTTCTGCAGAAAAGGACCTAGGGGTTACAGTGAACGAGAAGCTGGATATGAGTCAACAGTGTGCCCTTGTTGCCAAGAAGGCTAACTGCATTTTGGGCTGCATAAGTAGGAGCATTGCCAGCAGATCGAGGGATGTGACTGTTCCCCTCTATTCGGCACTGGTGAGGCCTCATCTGGAGTATTGTGTCCAGTTTTGGGCCCCACACTACAAGAAGGATGTGGAAAAATTGGAAAGAGTCCAGCAGAGGGCAACAAAAATGATTAGGGGGTTGGAGCACATGACTTATGAGGAGAGGCTGAGGGAACTCGGATTATTTAGTCTGCAGAAGAGAAGAATGAGGGGGGATTAGATAGCTGCTTTCAACTACCTGAAAGGGGGTTCCAAAGAGGACAGATCTAGACTGTTCTCAGTGGTGGCAGATGACAGAACAAGGAGCAATGGTCTCAAGTTGCAGTGGGGGAGGTTTAGGTTGGATATTAGGAAAAACTCACTAGGAGGGTGGTGAAGCACTGGAATGGGTGGAATCTCCTTCCTTAGAAGTTTTTAAGGTCAGGCTTGACAAAGCCCTGGCTGGGATGATTTAGTTGGGAATTGGTCCTCGTTTGAGCAGGGGGTTGGACTAGATGACCTCCTAAGGTCCCTTCCAACCCTGATAGTCTATGATTCTATGGACATTGATATCATGAGCCTTTGAGCCCCAGTTTCTGTATACTCAGGAGAACCAGTCCAAGGTAATGGTGCCATTTATGAGCTTCTGTTTGCACACAACTATCTAGGGTAGGGTTACCATTCGTCCGGATTTACCCGGACATGTCCTCCTTTTTGTTCTAAAAATAGCGTCCGGGGGGAATTTGTAAAACACTCAAAATGTCCGGGATTCCCCCCCTCCCCTGGCAGAGCAGAGCGAGCGGCTGGGAGGGCTGCAGGAAAGTCCCGGGCTGGACTCTGGAGCAGCTGTAGAGGAGCCGGATCCGCCCTGCATTCTGAGCCGGCAGCTCTCCCCTGCAGCCCGGTCCAGCAGCACTGTGCAGGGCCAGGGACCGGGTTTTGTTGTGCTGGGGAGCGCAGCCATGTGTCCGGCTCGGCTCCCACAGAGCCCAACACCCTGTTCTGAGCAGCAGGGTAAGGGGGCCAGGGAGATTCTGGAGGGGGCAGTCAAGAAACGGGGGGGGGGGCTTTTTGGGGGGAGTGGAGAAAGTTTTGGGCAGTCAGGGTACAGGTAGGGGGTAGGGTCCTGGGGGACAGTTGGGGGGGGTCTTAGGAGGGGGCAGTTAGGGGACAAGGAACAGGGAGTCTTAGGTAGGGGGTGGGGTTCTGGAGGGCAGTTAGGAGCAGGGGTCCCAGGAGGGGGCAGTCAGGGGACAAGGAGCGGGGGGGTGGGGAGCTGGGAGTTCTGGGGGGGGGCTGTCAGGGGGCAGGAGTGGGAAGAGGGATCGGAGCAGTCAGGGGACAGGGAGCAGAGGGGTTTAGATGGGTTGGGAGTTCTCGGGGGGGCTGTCAGGGGGCAGGAGTGCGGAGAGGGATCGGAGCAGTCAGGGGACAGGGAGCAGAGGGGTTTAGATGGGTTGGGAGTTCTGGGGGGGGGCTGTCAGGGGGTGGGGAGTGGTTGGATGGGGCGTGGGAGTCCCAGGGGTCTGTCTGGGGGTGGGGGTGTGGATAAGGGTTGGGGCAGTCAGGGGACAAGAGGCAGGGAGGCTTAGATAGGGAGTGGAGTCCTGGGGGGCAGTTAGGGGCAGGGGTCCCAGGAGGGGGCAGTCAGGGGACAAGGAACAGGGGGAGGGTTGGGGGTTCTGGGGGGGCGGGAAGTGGGAGGGGCAGGGGCGGGGCTAGGGCGGGGCTCCTCCCGTCCTCTTTTTTGCTTGCTGAAATATGGTAACCCTAATCTAGGGAATTAGCAATGCCAGCAAGAGACACACAGAGTTCAGAGCATAAAAACTGAACCAGGGCTTGAAGAAAGATTCCAGTGTCAGTTTAGAGAGGTCTGGCAGTGGGGATTATATATTTTAGAAATGTAAGCATGCTGGGGGAGGGAACAGTTTTCTCTGGGTTGCATTTAGTGCTGGACTGGCAACACTGGAAAAGTGAAGGCCCTGTCTACAATGAAGTTTTTATCAAATTCTCCCATCATGTAGTTGCCCCTGTGCAACTCCACCATCATTAGCAATGGTGGGAGCACTAATATACACTAACTATCACTAAGCCTGCAGGGTCTGAGCAGGGTTAGACAACACAGTGGCCACTGCATATTAGGACCCCCACTGCTACTAGCAGGTGGAGCTGCAGCAGGATTAGCTCAACGGTGGGAGAATATGACAAAATTCTCAGGATAGACAAAGGCCAAGGTGCATTCCAAACCTGGCAGACGTTCGCAACGGCAAATTCTGTAGTACCGCCTCAACCTAGGATTGATGGGAGAGGCTTGTTTCTCTGCCAAGGCTGCTGACGAAGCTGCTAATTAGTTCCAGCCACAGTGATGTTTGTTATGCTGTAGACATTTAGTCCACTACGAATGGGACTGACACCCCAATTCATTTCGCAAGGCCAAAGACTCATCAGATGGTGGTGGCATTTGCTTTGGTCCCTTCTGACCCAGGCTGTAGCTGATGCAGTGACCCAGAGGCAAAAGGCTCTATATGCTCCATTACCAAGTCACTGAGCCTCTCATTTGGTTTTCAGATTTTTCAGGGCATTTCTACCACCAACATGATAGGGGGAGGGGAAGTTGTCTGAATAGGTTGAAAGGAATGCTAAGGAATGGACAAAGCAACAAGGGTGATTATGATTTTTAGTGTGATAAATCCCATGGTGGCTGGTTTCTTAAAGAGGCTTATTTGGAGGGGGTTTGGGAAGAATGTTTGTTAGGATTTTAAAAATCTCCTCAAGACAGAAACATGCAAACACAAGAAATGCAGATCCACCAACATTTACTGAAACTCACCAGCAGAGGGCACTGTGCACCCTTTCTGACAGTCTGAGGCAGAGTGGTTCTTGTACTGCTTCTGCTCTGGCATCTCCTCCCTATACAATTTTGAATCCAAAAGAGGAACCCTGCTGAGGACAGGGGACTGAGGAATGCTGGGAAGGGTCCTTGACTTTCCCAGGAGAGGCCTCTGCAGTTTTCTATCCAGCGATCTAAAAAACAAACAAACAAACTAGGAAACAAAGTTCATGTGTACGGACATTTCAGCACGAGACAGTCGGATATTCCACTGCAACCTATTAATGCCACTGGAGCTGACAATCAACAGGTGTGTTTGTTCTGTCCCATTCAGTTCCGCAACCCAAAGATGTCACTGATATCTTAGCCAAGTATCTTCCCCTTCCTCTCCCTATCAGTGAGTTTTAATTAAAGGCTGTAATTTGGGATGTAAATCACAATTAACGTTAAGGAAAATAGTGGTTATAAATTCTAGCGCATATCACCATCCCCATCCCCATACTCACCCCTAATTGTAAATCCAATTTACAAGATAAATTGGTTATAAATTCTAGCGCATACCACCAGCCCCACCCCCACACTCACCCCTAATTGTAAATCCAATTTACAAGATAATCAAAACTAACCAAATACATAAACACAGGGTTTGGGATTAGAGATGTGTGAACTGGTTTTGGGCAAAGGACTCACCCAAAACCAGCTTCTGAAAGAGATCCAAACAATTTTTGGAGGCTGAAAAAATTGGAGAGGAGAGATGGGAACGCATGGTTTGTTTTAACCATCTCCCCCCAAATCTCTACATTTCCTTGTTTTATCCAATAGCTAACGTCTCACAGGACAGTGTTCTTGCAGTGTTCTTAGCCCAATCAATACCGAGACACCTCAGAAATCTCACCGAAAGACGCTAGACCCAACCCTTCCCCCCACCCCCCCAAAAAAACATACACATTTGGATGGATTTCAGATGAGCATCCACATTTGTACATTCTTACTCAGACAAAAGCTGCAGACCTGCAGAGGTTTGCCCATCCCCACAATATACAATTTTTTTTCCTTTTTGCAAATGCGACTGCAGTCCCTGATTTGTGCTGGCATTAGATGTAATTTATGGGCAAACACCACCACCATGGCCAGAGGAGAGCTGCAAAATGCTACATTAAATTCTGCAGGATATTAATTTATCAGGCACTGGGAGCAGAGTACCAGGCATAGGTAGCACTGAGCCTGGTCTGAAGTCAAGAGAAATCTTTTCATTGACTTCTGTGGGCTTTGAATCAGTCGCTAGTGTGTACAAGTCTTTTCCTGGAGAGGCTAGAGTGCAAATGTGGTTTAGGAGAGAAGTGAAATTAATTCAATCTGCATGTAGTTCAAAGTGCGTGTTTGTCTGTTTTACAAAACTACCACTGGCGACTTTGCAGTGGAGATACCACTATATGCAGAGCACAACTGAGGTGCACAGACAGAGCAGTAGTTTGTACAGCAGCAGCCTGCCCGTTCTAAACAGCATCCTTGACACTTTGCTCACCTTCACACTGAAATTTAACACTTTCAAAAAGTCAGAAGTTTAATTCTATGTTTTCTTTTGTGAAACACCTCTCTCTGTAACACACTTTGCCGGTACAAAAGGGTTGCAGATTACTATACTGCTTTGCTAAATGAAGAGGTTCTGTCCTGGTATTTTAGATTTTAAAACATTCAATAGTTTTGCATTTACATCTCAGTGCTTTTAAATGCACCAGTTTGTGGCTTGGGATTCAACCAGACAGAGATGTTAGTGTTTGAGATGCTCACAGCTAGGTGTGCCCATAACACCACCAGGAGATGAATCGCACTTTGGGTGGAGAAGGGAGAATTCCCACCCTGGAGGAGCAATTTTTCATGTGCGCAGTTGAGGGCAATGAGTTATACAGAAGGAAATGAAGAACAAAGGTTATATTCAGCAACCAGGGACTTATTTTTGTTTTAAATCTGGACAACAAAATTAAATTCCAAGGAATACCCTGCTTTGTGGACTCACCATCCCCCACACAGTTCTGCCAGCCTTACTAAGAACTGTCAATTAACACTGCTTAGTACTAAGAAATCACAGCTAAGCAATACAGGCTAGGATGCTGAGGGTTATCAGCCATGCCACATCCCATTAGCGCAGACCCCTGATGAGGGTGCAAAGTGTAAATAGAGAAGCCAGAGTAAACTCTATTACAGCCTACAAATAGCTGCTGTTTGGCTTTTTGGTTGAAGGAAGTGTGTACAATCAAGGTTTGACAAGGGTGGAAAAATCCTTCTGCCTGCAGGTGGGGAATTAGCCAGGAGCCCACTGACAACAGCATCAATTCCAGCCACTGAACAGCTGAACGAGCGTAAGATGCAGCACATGGGGAGCCATTGCAGGACTAAAGGAACGGACCACAAGCTACAAAGGGAAGTGGAAGTAGCTTACGAGCCCTCTAGCACAATATGGTGAGAACCCCACCGAGCGGAGAAAAGGGAGGACAGCTGAGCCACCTCCCCCACAGCAACAATTCCATTTCATTCTCCCAGGCCAGTGTTTCTCCGACCTCTCCCTCCGCCCCCCTTCCCCCTCCCCCCCCCAGCCAAATTCCATGGCCCTTCTGTTTAGGATGGGGGAGTATAGAACCGTAACTATGAGGATGTAGACAAAAAGCTCTCTGGAATCCCAGTTACAGGGCTGTCATGGGCGCTACATAACACGCAATGATCCTGTCACAGCATTCAACCAAGACAATCTCCTGAATCCCATCCTGTCACCCTTCAAGAGCTAAACAATGATCCTACCCTGAAAAACAACTATCTAACAAAGGCCACCAGATCTGCTCCCTGTATGTACTCAGGGTCGGAGCAAAACACAAGTCATACCTCAGGCTAATGCTATCGTGAACACAAGAAGACAAAGAACACAAAAGAAACAAACTCTGCCCACAGAGGACAATTAGTTACACCTGTGCCCTGCACTGAATCCAGCAAGGGCAGAATGTATCACCAGTAATGCACACGAGCAGCGAAGGATGCAGCTGGAGCCCCAGATTCCAAGGTGAGTTTGCAGGATTTAGGGTGTGCCTACACTGCAATCGAGAGGTGTGACTGCAGTGCATTGCTACAGTGTACTCCTACCTAGATCAATGCTAGCTCGGTATGTCTATATGTGCTACAATCACACCTCATGGCTGCTGTGTAGACATACACTGCATTTTAGGCAAACCGGGCCAGATGCTCAGCTGGTGTAATCAAAAGAACTCTTCCCAATTTACACACGTGGAGGATCTGGTTCACAGTCCTTTTACTTGTAAAGAAATCTGACCTGGAAGGTGAAACAGAACAATCACCAAACTGCAAACTGCTATGTACAGAATAGCACTGTACTTTTAGTACCTCCATGTCACAGAGATGCAGCTTCAGCAACTGGCAGCAGCACTGGGGATCTCCAAAAATCCAGTACTACATCTGGGCAGCAGCCCCCAGGGACCTCAAGGTAACAGATAATGCAGCATTGGTTCTGGGGACCACCCTGGGGGACCTCTGGATTTGGGGGATTTTAGTATTCGGTGTGTCTACAAACTGTACATTTTAAATAATTCACTGCACATTCTGTAGGCTCAACCAGAGTCTGGGCATCCCCAATGGATGACTTTGTCGAGCAACTGCACAGTCCCTTTGCTATAAAGTAAAGGAACCAAATGGAAGTAAGAAAGGGGGAGGGTAGAATAGGTAGAATGTTAATGTTAGCTAAAAGAAGGTTAGGCCAGATCCGGAGAGATGCTGAGTCCCTCCTTATAAGGTGCTTAGTGTCCTCCACTTCTCTTGATCTCAATGGGAGCTAAACTCAGTCAGCACTTTGCAGGATTAGCTCCATCCTTTGCATGCACACATCTCTCCATGGAAAATGCCTTCCTGCTAACTCAAGCTTCTGATTTTGGTCTCATCTTGCACTAAAGCCACTGTGCAAAGGTAAAGAGAGAGAGAGAAAAAAAACAAAACCTCCCTGTTACCCTGGGAAAAATCAATTCAGCAACTGCAAAAATGCAGCAGACAGCAGAAAAGGCTAGTTATACAATAGGCCCCAATAAACTTCCAATCGATTTCAGTGATTTCCCAGAGCACTTTATACTTTAACATCCTCACCTCTCCTCCCTTCCACCCAAAAGACTCCCAAAAACTAACGATCAAAAGAGACAAAACTTTAAAGATGCAAGTTTGCTCAGGGAGGAGAGGGGAGTCACCTGCTATCCACATCGCCAGTTCTTAGCTTCTCTCTTACATTAAATGCACAGGCAAGCTGTCAGCTCACGTCTTCTCTCCCTCTTTTGGCCTCAGTCGGAGTTCGCTCACAGCAGAGTGAATCAGGAACCAGCCCACCGAAAGGAATGGAGTTACACCACATTCAGACCGCTCTGAGATGAGAATGAGGCCTGTTATCTAGAGATGTGAACAGGGGGAGCAGCTGCAAATACAGGTATGTCTATACCAAAAATGTAAAAAAAGGTTAGCTAGCAGGCTGGAAGCTGTGCTGCTGTATCTTCATGACTATTTTAACCAAGGTTAGCTAAGCCAAGTTAAGAATGCAGCTTTTTTGTTGTTGTTGAGTGTAGACATACCCTATATCAACCTCAGCTTTACTGCTGCCCCAAGCCCTGCTCACCTCCTCTAAGATTTTCAATCTGAATGTAGATTGTGGCAGTGTCCACAGTGCGCTGGGTGATTTCCCAAGTCAGAGGAAACCATTCCCTGCGCTGGAGAGCTCAAAGCCTGAAAAGACAATGACAAACAAGGGGGAGGGTAAAGGGAGACAACAAGCCAAACGATCGGGTTATGATCAACTTATGTCCAGTCCTATTCAGTTCTTACGTTAGGCCCATCACTATGGTATTAAGCTCCCCAACTCCCCCCACCCCAGCAATCCCCAGCTTCAATCCCAGTGTCAATACATCCCTGCCCCCCTAATGTTCATGTGAATAGGAAGTTCACTCATGAGAAAAATGAAGTAAATAAGCAGACATTTTAACCTGCTAGTTGTCTGTAGGTGTCTTAGAAGGAGCAAGTCTCAAGAAGGGATTTAAATGACAGGGTGGCTTTGCAGACCAAACCAGATCAAGAGGACGTTCTCGCTCGGATTCAGGAAAGCATAGGTTTGAGTTCATCCCTCTTCAGGACAGCACTTAGGGATGTGCTTATCTTTCCACATGTGTTTGAGGCCTGTTCTTATCAATGGGACTGAAGCCCCTTCAGAGCTGAAAAGGGATGCTTTCCTGAAATGGGGCCTCTATGCACAAGGAAGAAAACATGGAGACAGGTATGAGAGAAGCACTGAGGTTGACGTCACTGGCACAGCAGAAAGTGGGGTGGGGGGAAGGTGTCAGGAGAGATTGGTTATAGACCACGGACTCTGTACCCTGGGCTGTGCAGTTTTAGATATTTAATTATAACACCCTTAAAAGGAGGTGTAACTTAGCAACCTTATCTTAAACTCTGCAGAGTTTTTGTCTGGATTTAAGAAGGACTAGAGATGCTCTAAGTCAGGGTGAAATGGCACTTTTCTTTTAAGCCTCTTTTGGTGGCTTGATGGCCACTACTTCTCAGCTTGTTCTGCACTGATAGGATTCATTAAACCTAGGGCCCAGCAACTTGACAGGACATTTTACAATATTTAAT
Organism: Malaclemys terrapin pileata; assembly: GCF_027887155.1. Classification (NCBI taxonomy): domain Eukaryota; kingdom Metazoa; phylum Chordata; order Testudines; family Emydidae; genus Malaclemys; species Malaclemys terrapin. The sequence continues at coordinate 50,590,942 of NC_071514.1, forward strand.
GGATACAAAATAAAGAACTAAACACCCTGCCCTAAAGTACTTACAATCTAAGTGCAAATGCAAACATTTACAGTGGGCAAGGAGGAGAAAACACTCACCCACATGGTGACACGTGATCAATTATTTTCCAGCACAAGTTTGTACAGATGGTATGCTCTTTGAGCAAGGACTGTATTTTTGTGATAGGTTTGTACCACACCTACCACAATGGGGCACCAGTCTCAGCTGGAAGCCTCTAGATGCACAATACAAACAAACAGTTAATAAGTGTACAACAACAACAACTTTGGGAAGGGGAGAGGCGGGAGAGCATGTAGAGAACATTTTGGCCTCCTCGGTTGTCCCCCAAATCACCTAAAGCAAAGTCACACTTTGTGGTATGCACAGTACTTTACCCTCATCCCCTAAGTGTGCTAAACCTTTGTGCAGTCCATTAGAATTGGAAATAGGCAGAGGATGAACACAGCTTCCCATCACTGTGTGTAACTCTCAGCGAAGCACATAACTTGGGCTGTCCATGGCTTTGGCATGGCTCAGGTCCCATCTACACCACACATGTTTCATCAAGTTCACAGACAGTTTGTATGGAGAGTGGGGAGACTGAATGCATTGGGAAGGCTGATTAATGTATTTATTTTCCATAGGAGCTGGAATTATTTTTAAGGGGGAGTTGATGTCTCAGGGATGTGGGACACACACAGAGACACTGGGGAGTGGGAAGGGAGCACAGAAGGATTCGGCAGGGGATGGGGAGACTGTAGCCATAACCGGGAACTTCATACAGCCCCATCTCCCACAAGAGACCAAGAAGAGAGAAACTCAGAGGCAAATCTGTCAGGGAAAACAGGGACATACCACAAGCTGCACTATCCCCATAGAAATAGCATGGGACATGCCTCCTGAAGACACCTGCTGCTCCTCCTTGCTATACCCTCTAGGGAGAAGATAAAGCAGGGCCCTGGGCCCCTCAAAGATAACTGCAGATAAAGGGGGTACTTGCTAGGGAGGGGAGGTTTGGGCAGGCATGGGCCCTTGGTGTGGTATGGCTGCTCAGCTGAACCCCTCAACCATCTGACACAATCTGAATTGACACAGTCCTACCTAACACAATCACCTAAATGTCCCAGAATGCACTTGGAAACACCTTCCAAGTCTCCAGTCAGAGCCCCAATTTCTTGGAACTGTTGGCAATTCTTGTATTACAGACAGCCACCATGGAGCTGCCAGATTAACAGCCCAGAGGCTGGCATACACTTGACTTTGACACTCCAATAGAACTGTGTTTCCCTTCTTCTCCATGCCTGTTTCATGCCTGCACTGGCTGCCTGAACAAAGGAGATAACCTCACAGAGCTGCTGGGATGAAGCAACAAGCTTTAGAGCACCCACAATACAGAGCACCTGGCAAACCTTTGCACTTGGCCACATTAGGAGTACTGTGTGCAGTTCTGGTCTCCCATGTTTAAAAAAGATTAACTCAAACTGGAACGGGTGCAGAGAAGGGCCACTAGGATGATCAGAGGAATGGAAAACCTGTCGTATGAAAAGAGACTAGAGGAGCTTGGGTTGTTTAGTCTGACAAAGCGAAGGCTGAGGGGGGATATGATTGCTATCTTTAAATGTATTAGAGGGATTAATACAAGGGAGGGAGAAGAATTATTCCAGCTTAGTACTAATGTGGATACGAGAACGAATGGATATAAACTGGCCGTGGGGAAGTTCAGGCTTGAAATTAGACGAAGGTTTCTGACTGTCAGAGGGGTGAAATATTGGAACGGCCTTCCGAGGGAAACGGTGGGGGCGACGGACCTGTCTGGTTTTAAGATTACGTTAGATAAATTTATGGAGGGAATGGTTTAATGGTAAAACATAGTAGTCAAGGAAAACCAAGCAATGGTGGCTGACAGGGGTCAGGCTGGAGACTCTTGCCTACATGCTCGGGGTAGTACTGATCGCCATATTTGGGGTCGGGAAGGAATTTTCCTCCAGGGCAGATTGGCTGAGCCTCTGGAGATTTTTCGCCTTCCTCCGCAGCATGGGGCAGGGATCTCTAGCAGGAGGGTCTCTGCCGATTGAAGTCACTTAAAACAGGATTGGGGACTTCAACAGCAGAGTCCAGGGAAGGGGTAGGGACGGTTTTATGGCCTGCAGCATGCAGGGGGTCAGACCAGATGATCATAATGGTCCCTTCTGACCTTAAAGTCTATGAGTCTATGAGTCTATTAGTAACTGCTCCTTTGTTTTTAAGTCGCAATGACAGTAAAGTCTCTTTAAAAGCGAACAGATGAGCTGAACAAAGTGCAGGATTCCAGTTCATGACACTAATCGGTTTAAAAACTGCTCGTCCCAACTCTCTCTCCAGATTGGTGCAACTTCCAACAGGACCAGTGCCAACCACAAGCAAGCGGGGTCATTCCTTTCTACTCCGGAGCTAGGCTAATTATTTAATTCATGTAGGACACTGACTAAAAATGAGGAGACAATACTAGCACCATGTGCTCAGTGCTGCACAAGGCACAATGGGCTCTGCCCTGAGGAGCTTACAGGACAGATGCCGATGAGAAAAGGTTCACTGGGAGAGCCAGCCTGGTGTACCAGGCGTTTGCTGCCCACTGCCGGAAGCCCCACAGCCTTGGCACACCCCATCCTAAGAAGATGCCCTGCTGGAAGGAAAGAGCAGCAAGAGTTGGTCCTCCAGCACCTAAAAGGGCAGAGAGCCAGGGGAGGCCAATCAGAGCCAAGTCCAGATACAAACGGCTGGTTTTGATGGGAGAACTAGAGAATTAATCAAGATTTAACTACAAATCAATCTATTGGTTGGAGATATTATGTAGCAATTTTTTATTAAATAACAAACTTTTGGCAGTGTTTGACTCCACAGGGGTTGGGGGAGGAAGGTGTCTGTAAACGTGTGCTGAGTAGTTTATTCTATCAATAATGGAAAGCGAGTATGCAAAATGTCAAATAATTTAAAATGTTCAGTCATCTCCAGCATCTGAGCTTGAGGGCCTAGATTTATGTTGGTATGCCTTGCTGGAGACAGTATGACCCAGCGGCTGAGGCACTGAACTAGGAGTCAGGACACCCAGGTTACTCTATTCTCAATTCTGCCACTGACCTGCTGCATGACCTTAGCCATGTCATTTCACATCTCCAGTGCCTCCATTTCTCCACCCACCTTTTATAGGTCTTGCCTTAAAAAAAGACTGCAAGGGGTCTTTGGGGCTGGGACACTGTCTCCCTACGTCCATGCAGCAAGCACAACCAGTGATAGTAGCTTGAGGAGACAGACCCAAGCTGGCTTTAACCTAGCTAGCTCTGGTACTTGTAGCAGTGAAGCTGAGGAAAAGCACACTGCAGCACAGGCTAGCCCAACAATAATCATCCAGGGTGCCAGGTGGGTTCAGACAGCCCAGGCTGAAGTGCAAGCTCCGCAGCATTACCACTCTGGTGCCCGCACTAGCTAGATTAAAGCTAGTTTGTGTTTATCTACTGAGCTGCAGTCGCACCCCATAACTGCAGTACAGACAGAGGGTATGTCTGTACAATGCCTACCACATGGGGGCCCAATCCTGGTTGAGACCTCTAGGTCCAAATGAAATAGAAATAATCAGCAATAATAGAATTCCATGAGCACCACTACCAACAACACTGATTGCCCAGGGTTCCTTTCTTTATCTGAGGTTTAGGCTCTTTCCAGAGGGATTATAGTCCTCAATTCAATCCAAGTTGGAGAGGGACATGCTGGACTTTCACTATTGAGAGATTCTAATCATGGCCAAGAACAGCGCAGCAGTCCCCAAACCTCAGCCATTATTTATCTTTTGGATACTGTGTGAGGCGAGAAGCTGCAGCAATAGCCCTTTCTGGTGTTTTTAAATAAAAGACAATAAATCTACCCCAGGTGCAAGGAGTTCAACAACCTGACATTTATTTTTTAATATATTTTATATATTAAAATATACATATATATTTTAATTCAACCCAAACCTCTTTAAATGTCTTTATAAGCATCCTTTAAAATGTGGTTTAGGAGGTAAAAAAGTTGATTAAAAAGATATAGCTTGGCTTACACAAGACTGTGAAATTTTAAAAAAAAAACAATAGTCAGCTTTGATTTAAAAAAATGTGCCAAGCTATAAAAATACCTTCCCCAAGCACCGTTATGAACTAGTAAATGATTTCCACCAGATGGTTTATAAAAAGTTTTGCTTCCTGCCATCTCCCCTTGATTGAAGTGCATTTCTCCAGCAGGGGCCATATTCCTGATGCAGAAGAACTGCCAGGGGAAAACAAAATGCCACTCTGAACTGAAAAATTGTATCTCTGCTAGAAAATTGAATTTCAGCTGGGAAGGTTTAGAAAAGTGTCTGTGACCCCGGGGGTAAGGCGCGGTATGTGTAATTTAAATCACAAGGTGGACTGGAGGGAAGTGGGGGGACGGAGGAGGACCTTAGCAAAAAGTTATTTCAGAAAGGAACATTTGGGAAGGGGAGTGACAGCTTCCTGTATTCTCCCCGCTGCTCCCTTTGCTCTGAGTTTGTTCACACAGCCACTGGCAACGAATGTTCTCCTAGTGTGAGGCCTCATTGCTGACAGTTACTAGTAACCCAGGCCCTGCTGTGGAATTTCTGTAAGGCATGATGCTAAGGCAAGGTGCTCCCTGGGTAGACAGGTTGTGGAGCTCTCCCCATGCCAGCATGCAGGGAAGGGCATGGGCTTGCAGGAGAGCACGGCAATGGTTGGTTTGCGTGGGGACTTAACATTAAAAAGGTCATAGAGCAGTTTGTAAACTAGAGGCTGGGAGAAAGCCAAGAGGTGTGGAGGAGCACGTGGTTCAGACAGAGGCATCACTTAGGGGAGGATCTATTAATGGAGATTCTCTGTGTCCTAGTAAAGAGGAGAGGATGGAAGATAATAAAATATAGGTAAGATCTGATGAGAAACAGTCAAATGAAAAAGAGCCCCATTCAATTACATCATGTAATGGCAGCCAGCTACAAAGTGACAAGTTTTTAAAGTGCTTATATACAAATGCTAGAAGTCTAAATAATAAGATGGGTGAACTAGAGTGCCTCATATTAAATGAGGATATTGATATAATAGGCATCACAGACACTTGGTAGAATGAGGATAATCAATTGGACACAGTAATTCCAGGGTACAAAATATATCGGAAGGACAGGTCATGCCGGTGGGGGAGTAGCACTATATGTGAAAGAAAGCATAAAATCAAATGAAGTAAAAATCTTAAATGAACCAAACTGTATCATAGAATCTCTATGGATAGTAGTTCCATGCTCTAATAATAAGAATATAGCAGTAGGGATACATTACCGACCTCCTGACCAGGATGGTGATAGTGACTGTGAAGTGCTCAGGGAAATTAGAGAGGCTATACAAATAAAAAACTCAATAATAATGGGAGATTTCAACTATCCCCATATTGACTGGGTACATGTCACCTCAGGACAGGATGCAGAAATAAAATATTTTGACGCCTTAAATGACTGCTTCTTGGAGCAGCTAGGCCTGGAAACCACAAGAGGAGAGGCAATTCTTGATTTAGTCTTTAAGTGCAGCACAGGATCTGGTCCAAGAGGTGAATAGAGCTGGACCCGCTTGGTAATAGTGACTATAATATAATTAAATTTAACATCCCTGTGGTGGGGAAAACGCCACAGCAGCCCAACACTGTAGCATTTAATTTCAGAAAGGGGAACTACACAAAAATGAGGAACTTGGTTAAACAGAAATTAAAAGATACAGTGCCAAAAATGAAATCCCCACAAGCTGCATGGAAACTTTTAAAGATACCATAATTCAGGCTCAGCTTAAATGTATACGTCAAATTAAAAAACATAGTAAGAGAACCAAAAAAGTGCCATTGTGGTTAAACAACAAAGTAAAAGAAGCAGTGAGAAGCAAAAAGGCATCCTTTAAAAAGTGGAAGTTAAATCCTAGTGAGGAAAATAAAAAGGAGCATAAACTCTGGCAAATGAAGGAATAATATATATAATATATATAATTAGGAAGGAAGGACAAAAAAGAATTTGAAGAACAATTAGCCAAAGACTCAAAAAGTAATAGCAAAAAAAAAAAAATTAAGTACATCAGAAGCAGGAAGCCTGCTAAACAACCAGTGGGGCCACTGGACGAACGAAATGCGAAAGGGAGCACTCAAGGACGATAAGGCCATTGCAGAGAACCTAAATGGATTCTTTGCATCGGTCTTCACAGCTGAGGATGTGAGGGAAATTCCCAAACCTGAGCCATTCTTTTTAGGTGACAAATCTGAGGAACTGTCACAGATTGAGGTGTCATTAGAGGAGGTTTTGGAATAAATTGATAAACTAAACAGTAATAAGTTACCAGGACCAGATGGTATTCACCCAAGAGTTCTGAAGGAACTCAAATGTGAAACTGCAGAACTACTAACTGTGGTTTATAACTTATCATTTAAATCAGCTTCAGTACCAAATGACTGGAGGATAGCTAATGTGACGCCAATTTTTAAAAAGGGCTTCAGATGTGATCAAAAGGATCTCACAAAACTTGGTGACTGGGCAACAAAATGACAAATTAAAGTCAATGTTGATAAATGCAAAGTAATGCACATTGGACAACGTAATCCCAACTATACATATAAAATTATGGGGTCTAAATTAGCTATTACCACTCAAAAAAGAGATCTTAGAGTCATTGTGGATAGTTCTCTGAAAACATCCACTCGATGTACAGCAGCAGTCAAAAAAGCAAACAGAGTATTGGGAATCATTAAGAAAGAGAGAGATAATAAGACAGAAAATATCCTAACGCCTCTATATAAATCTGTGGTATGCCCACATTTTAAATACTGCGTGCAGATGTGGTCACCCCATCTTAAAAAAACATATATTGGAATTGGAAAAGGTTCAGAAAAGGGCAACAAAAATTATTAGGGGTAAGGAACTGCTTCCATATGAGGAACAATTAATAAGACTTTTCAACTTGGAAAAAAGACGACTAAGAGGGGATATGATAGGTCTATAAAATCATGACTGGTGTGGAGAAAGTAAATAAGGAAGTGTTATTTACTCCTTCGCATAATACAAGAACTAGGGGTCACCAAATGAAATTAATAGGCAGCAGGTTTAAAACAAACAAAAGGAAGTATTTCTTCATACAATGCACAATCAATCTGTGGAACTCCTTGCCAGAGGATGTTGTGAAGGCCAAGACTATAACAGGGTTTGAAAAAGAACTAGATAAGTTAATGGAGGATAGGTCCATTAATGGCTATTAGCCAGGATGGGTAGGGATGGTGTCCCTAGCCTGTTTGCTAGAAGCTGGGAGTGGGTGACGGGGGATGGATCACTTGATGATTACCTGCTCTGTTAATTCCCTCTGGGGTACCTGGCATTGGCCACTGTCGGAAGACAGGATGCTGGGCTAGATGGTCCTTTGGCCTGACCCAGTATGGCTGTTCTTATGGGGAGGATGCTGTGGGATGTGAAAGGAACGTACAGGATGTTTAGCACAATGGTGTGGTGGTGTTACTGCTTTAGTGCTCTAAATCACATGGGAAACCTCAAACCCAGCACAGACCAGTCTGACTTTAACCCACCCACCGAAACTCTGTTCCAAACCACCTCTCTGCCAATGAACAAACTGCACCTGACATCAAACACCTCACCTTCTTTCACTTCAGCAACAGATCCTGTCTAAATGCCAAAACCATTTGTAACAGACAAATGTAAGGACCAACAAAATACCAGCAGCTTCCCAGCATAGGTGGGACTGATCACCAGGCATAAGCACAGCACTCAGGGATAATACACATATGATTGCAACATGCTGAACTCAGTAGCTGTAACTTTTTGGAAGAACTTAACAAAAAGTAAAATCAAGTTAACCCTAGGAAGGGCAGAAACCTGCCCCATGCACCCGAGCACTCTACATTCATTTCGCCTACTGGGATATGTCCCAAGATCAGCTAACTGCTGCTGGAGCATTGAGGAGCATTGAGGAGCCAGTAAGCAGTACTCCTCCCTCCAAATTAAGGCCCCACTGTGGGGCTAGTGGCACCTATGCTACTGGAGACAGGTCAGATGCAGAAGCAGGTTCTAGTGTTAATCCTTGCACTTGTAGAGCAATTTAATCTTCAAAGCACTTTATAAACAAACACTTAGAAGCATCACAACATCCCTGTGAGGGAGGTCTGTGTCATTACCTGAGCCATTTACAGATGGGGAAACTGAAGCAGCGATGGTAAGTGACTTGTCTGAGGCCACAGAATCAGTGTCAGAATGGAATTAGAGCTGAGGAGTCCCTCACTCCCAGACGTTCGCTCTCACCATAGACTGCAGTTCTTTTGGTCCTGATCACTTCTGGCCATTCTATATCATATGGTACTTTTCAAAGAGATAGAGGATTAGCTCTGGTGTCCTGCCCAAATTCCAATCTGGGTAACTGCTTTCCTGCCTCTATAAATATTCTGCAGTTTCAATCACAGATATGATTTGTCATTTGCAGAGCAGCATTGCTGTGCTCTGTTAAACATCTGCTAACATGGCTGCATTTCAGGATCAGAGGGAAGCGATGCATACCGCGTATGTGGTGTGCATATTACAGCCAGGTTTTCACACGCGCTCAGCAATCATTTAAGCACCCAAATGAAGAGAACAATGGGAGCTGCTGGAGGTTGAGCTCTTGTGAAAGTCTGGCTCCAGTTTGTGAAGTCTGGATAATGCTATGGGATCCTTGGTAGAAAAGCTGCTACATAGCATCAGTGCAAGCTATACTACAGTCTGCCTCCTTCCCATTCAGAAATACCCTGTCATCATTTGGACTCCACAGGACACCCTCAGCTAGGAAAGGAAAAATGTCTTCCAGGCCCAGATCATTCTCTGCTGTTGCTCTCACACCTGCCAACTGGTTTGTATTGCTGAGCCAGATGCACACCTCTTCCAATGTCAGCATCATGCAGTGCCCTGTGTGGCAATGATACTGTCCAGCACTAGGTGAGGAAATGTGTTTGACAGGACGGTGGGATTAGTTTGTTTCCACCTGTAATGCAGAAGCAGGTGGGCATGCTGGGAGAAGAATGAATTGGGTGAGAGACAGGTGCACCCAGCAGAACGTGGGAATCTCTTGCCTGAACAGGAAGGCTGTTAAGCACAGAGCTATAAACACTATTAAGTAGCTGAGGAAAGGATTAATACACAGAACTCAGAATCAAGCTTCCTGGATTTTAATCTCAGCTCTGCCACTGAGTCACTATGCGACCCACAGTAACATCACTTCATCCCGCTGTGCCTCAGTTTCTCATTTGTAACAATGACATAAATATACTGATGTACTTCCCAGGTGGGGTAGAGAGTCTAATGTTAGTGAAAACATAATCCAATAGTGAGTGAGTGTTGCAGGTGCCTGTCTGCACCAATCCACAGAGAACATGAGCTGCTACAGAGCTTTAGCTCAAGCTGTAACAGCTCTTGCTTTTTACTCTGAAGGTCTCAGGTTCAACTCCTGATGTGTCAGCCAAAGTGGCAGTCATCACATAAACATTTTTAGAGTCTTGGATGAAATGTGCTATTAGTGCAATGTTTTGTTATCAGATGCAGTTCCAGAACGCTGAACACTAGCCTGGCCTCACGTGCCAGTCCTAACACAGGAGCTTCATGCCTCACAAAGGTATCACCTAGCTCATGGAACATCACCTAGCTCATCCTCCTATCTCACGCAAGAGTATGTTCAAAATCGATCCATCCCTTAGATTTCATGAATGACTTCTCGCATTCTAACTCTTTAAAACAATACTTCACCAGTGACAAGAAGGAGACCAAAAAGTCTGGATTTGTCCACATTGTCACCTGATCTCTGTGCTCCCAGCTTTCCTGCTCCTCAACCTCTCATGCCAGGAACAGCACCAGTGACTGACAGGAGCCCAGGGCACAGAGAAACATGCTGAGATACAGTAGGAAATCTGAGCAACATGTCCTGACACTTGTTGAAAAATACCTTCGCCTTCTGATTCATTTACTTTGAATGAAATGCCAAAACCTGGAAGCACTAATTCTCAACCTATCTGACAAAAAGAAATCTTCATTGCTCTAATCTCTGGGCGGTCAGGAACCAGAACTAATCTCACCTTTCTCTCCAGACCATCAGTTAGACTCCTCACTGCTTTGCAGTCTTCATTCTCACTTAGGAAAGCACCATAGCCATCAATCATCATTTCCTTCCACCTCTCCCCCTCCTTCCTTCAGGCTTGAACTAAAGTTGTCAGGGCTTATCCATGGGATACCACAGTCCCCAACTGCAAATTGCATGGAACTTTTGGCGGGCATCCACTACATTCTTGCTGAATAAATATGATGTGCTTTGGTAAATCAAACGAATCCATGCCAATAATGTGAAGGCAAAAACAGGCAGACCTGGTTTCCCACATACTTGATACTCAGAACATGCAGTGGAGGGTGTCATGTTCAGGCTGTCAGTCTCCACTCTGAGGCTCTGATATCCAAGAACCCACCCACCAGACTCCCCTACCTTTAAAGGAACGAAAATGTGGAGCATACAAGTCTCTAACTGGCCTGGGCTAGGTGGAAATTTTTTCCCAATCATTGGGTTTTATCCACTGGACAGACTCAAGAACAAACTGCATCTCTGATGGGGAAACTCCAGAAACAAGTGCAAGGCCAACAGATGGCCGTCTTGTACCCAGGAAAGATACGGTTAGCTTCTGTGGTTAAATCTTCTTGACGGTAATTAAGTCTGAAGGCAGAGGGGGGACAGGAGCCATAGGAAGGGAGCAGAATAGTTTGGAAATCTGAACATCTAACACATCGGAGTTCCAGAGTTTAGAACCTCACTAAGGCCCCAATCCTGCAAGCAGAACCATACAGGCAGATCCCTGTGCCTGCATGGAGCCCCGCTGGCTTTAATGAGATTCACACCACGGGAGTCTACCCCCCGTAGTCCTCTTTGCAGGATCAGGGCCTAAATCCATACCATTGGGTGTCCATTACTCAGAGATGTATACATCCCTAACTGAGGCTCAGAATCAACACCGCTAATTAATCCTGGGCCTGGGTCCTCCATCCTACTAATAACCAAGATCAGCAAATTAATATATCCAGAGAGCAATGCCAACAGCCCTATTGTGGGCTTTCCCAACTCCTGGACCAGATAGGATGGTCTCATTCCAGGAAGAGAGAAGGAAGGTGTCTGTGTTGCTTCTCTAGGCTAGCTGATCACAGAAGCAGCATGAATTGATGCCAGCCTGTTTGAAAGAGGAACTCGGCCCTGGCAATATTCTGAGGCTCAGAGAAGCATGGTTTTAGTGTGTGTTTCTATATAAAGTACTTTATCTGCAGGAAATGTTTCCCCAAAGTCAGACAGACAGAGCTAGATACAGGGCTAGGAGTGGGATAGCTGATACATCAAGAACACACCAGCCATTAAAAACCAGTTACAGTATTAAGGGAGACCATGGAACATTGTTTAATATTTAGAGTAATTCCCACATTGCTGCAGGCGCTTGCCCAAGTGAGAAGGCACAACCCCTTGTGCTTCCTAGTTCCACAATTCAATCATTAGACTGTAACACTTCTTGCAACAGAGAAATTGTGGATTGGCTCCCAAATTTCTACTGATCACTCAGTTCTCTGTTTGCCCCTGAAAACTTCAAAGACAAACGTAAAGGAAACAAGTAAATCTGAAAAGAAGTATTGTGGCTGGAATTTAAAAGGGCTGGCTAATTTAAAACAGATATGTTAGTAATGTCATTCATGATATTTACTTAGCACCTTTTCTGTAAAGATGTAACACACTCATGCTTTATGTAGTGATTACACACACACAGACACATACACAGAGCACATCCAGCAGAAGTGCGTTCCCTTAGCACAATGCCAGATCACTGGATCACTAATGACTCAGAGGAAAGACTATCACTACCAGCTGGATCGGCGGGCAGCAATCCGATCCAGCGGGGGTCAATTTATCATGAAATTGACCGCTGAGCTCTCTCCCGTCGACTCCGGTACTCCACCAGAACAAGGCGCGCAAGCGGAGTCAATGGGAGAGCTTCAGCTGTCGACTTACTGCAGTGAAGACACTGCGGTAAGTAGATCTAAGTACGTCGACTTCAGCTACGCTATTCACATAGCTGAAGTTGCGTATCTTAGATCGACCCCACGCGGTAGTGTAGACAAGCCCTAACTCCCTCAACATCACCTTTTGCTGCAGCTGCTGTGTTTTACTTGGAGAGATCACCATTTATGAGCATTAGCAGCATGCCAGTTCTCATTTTTATCATGAGTCTCATGACATTTGGGAGCCCCAGCAAAATCCCAGCCACTGCTGCTTTCCTTAATTTTTTTTTTTTTAAACAAAGTTCCTATTCCTTGTGGATATGGATAAAGCTACAAAACAAGAACACTAAAGGCTCAAAAACTATAAGGTAAATAAACTCCCCACCCCTCCAAATGTACTTTAAACAATCTCATGATTTGGGGGGGCCTAAAAATCAAGATTTTTGAATGCTTGGGATTAGCAATACTGTAGGAGTCACAGAGGAGCCAGCTAAGATTGTAGAAAAGAATTTACGTTCAATATTCAGAAAAATCTTTCTAATTATAAAGATAGCTACCCACTGGAATAGGCTTCCAAGACAGTTTGTGGAATCCACATCACTGGAAGTTTTTAAGAACAGATCAGACACTTGTTAGGGCTGGTCTAGGTTACTTGGTCCTGCCTCAGCACAGGGGGCTAGACTAGGTGACCTCTTGAGGTCCCTTCGAGCCCTGCATTTCTATGATTCTGTGGTTCCCTAGGTACTAGAAATAAATAAAAATGTCCCATGTGACTTCTGCTACTTCCTTTTGAGTGGCACCACTACACTCCACAGTGGTGCCACACAGGGCCGGGTCAAGCTTTTTTGCTGCCCCAAGTGGTGAAGCGGAAAAAAATAAAAAATAAAAAAAAAAGATAAATCCGATGGGCGGCACTTCGGCGGCAGCTCAATCGCGCCGCTTCATTCTTCTGCAGCAATTCGGCGGCGGGTCCTTCGCTCCCTCTCTTTCTCTTCGGCAGCACTTCGGCGGCAGCTCAAAGAGGGAGAGAGGGGCTGGGGGACCCGCCGCCGAAGACCTGGACGTGCCGCCCATTTCCATTGGCCGCCCCAAGCACCTGCTTCCTTCGCTGGTGCCTGGAGCTGGCCCTGGTGCCACAATCACATTTGGGTACTCCTGAAATACACACCAGGACATATCTCCTGATGCACAACCTAAATTTTACTCATGAGTTGTTAAAGGTGGCAGGGGAAAGCACCCAAGCATTTGTTAAACAAACAAGGACAACATGGATTTTTGCAGATGGAGACGATAACAAGTAGGTCAAAATTTGGTGTTTTCAACCTAGGTTGTCACTTCAATTCCATATTGCGCACTAGTGACAACCAAATTAAAAAAAAAATGCTTAACTGCACAAATATCAACCCTATTCAGAGAGTTGATTGTTTCTGTATAGCAATCAGAAAATATCCAGCTGCCACAAATCCAGGAGTGCCCAGGCCAAAGCAAGGGTAGAGGGAGAATTTCCAAAGCTCAGGAGAGCTTCCTAACTGATCCGCAGTTGGACATAGATTCTTGACCAGGCAATCTGTATGACTCAATAATCTTTCTGCTCAGAGTTTGCTCCTGAAAGGTATTGAGCACCATTTCTTTGTAGAACCCTGGCCAGCCCAGCCATGCAATAGGCAGGAACCTGGTAACTGCCTTACATACTGCTGCTCCTTTTTACCTCCTGGCATGGTGACCAGGCCCTTGCTGGAAGCTGATTGCTGCTCTCAAAGCAGAAAAGGGGTATGGGGGAGGGAGTTTGATGATTTAAAAATTTACACATACACACCCCTCAAAACATAACATTTCCTTGCATTTTGCGCACTGATCTGCTCGACTCTTCAGCCCCCAAGAAGAAAGAAGCAGCTCCATTCTCGCCTTCCCACCTGCTCTTGTGAGGCTGTTGCCATTTGCAGCTGCAATACTCTGCTCTCCACTTTCTCTGCTACCCCATAACAGGTCTGGACCCCTATAAGGTTAAAAAGGGAAGAAGTGTGGCCTACTCGATAGGACACTGGTTTGTGACTCAGGAGACCGGGGTTCTATTTGTGGCTCTCCTGCTGGCATGGGGCAAATCACCTCCCCTGTGCCTCAGTTTTTCTGCATCTGGGAAACATAGATAATGATACTTATATCTTCCTTGGCAAGCGCTTTGAGATATCTGGGTGAAAAGTGCTAAGTAAGAGCTAGCTGGTATTATTTTATTATTCTTATTAAAAGAAAAACAATCTTAGCTCTGTCCTCCTTGCTTGCTCCTGTGATAACAGTGGCACGCCCACACTCCTGACAGTGTAGCTGACATTTAACCGCTATTATTCCTAAAATTCTCTCCATCCACCTACTCCCAAATATTATGCCAATAGGACCTATAAACATGGGTCATTCACCTCTCCCTAGCACACACAGAAAGCTACCGCTATATATGGCTGCTCCTAACAGACAGGTACCATACAATGTCCTGTGCAATCAGTGCTTCTTGTATACCACACAGGCTACAATAGGTGTCCAATTTCTCCTTGGGACTGAGACACACACACAATAGTTCATCCCTTTTTCTCTGATATGCTCTTATCAAGGCCAAAAGTACCAGAGGTTTCTGCTTCTGCTTTGGCAGACCAGATTTGTTAACGCTTTTAGCCTGATTGCCAGCTCCACTGCGAGTTGACGGTAGATCTTCCAATACACTGTGCTATAGTTTCTCTCCAAAACAAATTCAGAACCAGAAAGTGAAATACACCTTAAACTAACATTGAAAAGGTGATCCTTTACTCTAGTGCAGGGGTCGGCAACCTTTCAGAAGTGGTGTGCTGAGTCTTCATTTATTCACTCTAATTTAAGGTTTCGCTTGCCAGTAACACATTTTGCTAGGTGAAGGTCTCTTTCTACAAGTCTATAATATATAACTAAACTATTGTTGTATGTAAAGTAAATAAGGTTTTTAAAATGTTTAAGAAGATTCATTTAAAATTAAATTAAAATGCAGAGCCCCCCAGACCAGTGGCCAGGACCTGGGCAGTGTGAGTGCCACTGAAAATCAGCTCGCGTGCCGTCTTTGGCACGCGGGCCATAGGTTGCTTACCCCTGCTCTAGTGCATAGACTATGAACTGTACCATCTCTCCTATTCAACACAGCAAACCATCTGAAGGAGTTGCCCTCAGAAGCTTCACAGAAGACAGGGGTATTTCCCCAAGGGAAAAAAAACCCACCATCACCTACCCACTCCTCCATCCAGAAATCCCCCTCCCTGTCTCTGTAAAACTTTGACATTTAGGGGAGTATCCTCCAACCAGAACCCCTAACAAAGAGGTTAGTATTGACATCCCAACTCTGAAATTGCTTCCTTCCCTCTCTCTGCATACAAGACAATTGTTGTGAGGACAGAGTTTCCCATGCATACCCACCCACCCAGCTGTGACTCAGTGACTGAGCAGTGGATGAGTTAAGAATCAAACATGCTTTCTGGCAACTGAGACTCATGAGCCAAGATTTCCTGCTGAAACAGAAGCAAATTTTCTCCAGTCACATTATGTGTCAAATTTCCCTTAATACCAATATAGCTTTCCCTCTCTCCTATTACCTGCAGCCTTTACAACATTATTGTCAATTCTGCATGCTGAAGGGGAAAAAATTAACTACAACTCTCCCCGTTCCTTCTTTGACAGGGTTGCTGGCCTAGTGGATGAGGGGAATCAGTGAATGTGATAGATCTTGTTTTTAGTTAGGCTTTTGACACAGTGCCACATGACATTTTCATAAGCAAACTAGGGATATATGCTCTAGATGAAATTACTATAAAACAGGTGCAAAACTGGTTGAAAGAGTAGTTATCAATGGTTCACTGTCAAACTGAGGAGACACAGCTAGTAGGTCCTGCAGGGGTCAGTCTGTCTCTGGTACTATTCAATATTTTCATTAAGGACTTGGATAATGGAGTGGAGAATATGCTTATAAAATTTGTGAATGACACCAAGCTGGGATGGGTTTCTAGCACTTTGGAGGCCAGAATAAGAATTCAAAATAACACTGACAAATTAAAGAATTGGTCTGAAATCCACAAGATGAAATTCAATAAAAACAAGTTTAAAGTACTTCATTTAGGAAGGAAAAAAATCAAATGTACAACTACAAAATGGGGAATAACTAGCTAGGTGGTAGTACTGCAGAAAAGGATTTGGGGGTGATAATGGGTCACAAATTAAATATGAGTCAACAGTATGATGCAGTTGCAAAAAAGGCTAATATCGTTCTGGGTGTATTAACAGGAATTTCGTATGTAAGACACAGGAGATAATTGTCCCACTCTATTCAGCTCTGGTGAGGCCTCAGCTGGAGTACTATTCTGGGCACCACACTGTAGGAAAGATGTGCACAAATTGCAGAGTCCAGACGAGAGCAACAAAACTGATAAAAGGTTTAGAAAACCTGACCTGTGAGGAAAAGTTAAAAAACTGGGCACATTTAGCCTTGAGAAAAGAAAACTGAGAGGAAATCTGATATCATCTTCAAATCTGTTAAGGGCCATTATAAATAGGACAGTGATCAATTGTTCTCCATGTCCACTGGAGGTAGAGCAAGAAGTAATGAGCTTAATCTGCAGCCAGGGAGATTTTGATTAGTTATTAGCAAAAACTTTTTAACTAGAAGGGTAGTTAAGTTCTGGAATAGGTGTCCAAGAGGTTGTGGAATCCCCATCATTGGAGGTTTTTAAGAACAGGACAAACACCTGTCTAGAATGGTTTCGGTCCTGTCTCAGCAAAGTGGGCTGGACTAGATGACTTAAGGTCCCTTCCATCCCTACATTCCTATATTAATATGATTTAAGATAAGTGAAGGGAACTTAATGTTAAATATAACGATTACAAATGGGCCGTACCCACAACACTTGGACTTAGACCGAAAACTCCCCAAAATTGGAGCAGGGAATTTAAATATGGAGTTTTGGGAATAGCATGAAGTTCAGACCTTGGCACTCAATGTTTTAGGGCATGTGGGCCTGGATCTTGTTTGTGCCCACTTCTATAGTAGGTACTTAACTTGGAATATTGTTGTTCCTACAGCACCAAAAGTATGGTGGGCTCTGAGATCACGTACTACTGGGGACACTTGTAATAGGATGCCTGGACTGCCTAATTTATGCCACGTCTCTCTGCTATCACGTTAATAGGTCAACACGATCACAGAAAATTACAGCAGGGAAAAGGTCTGTTAGATCATAATAGCCATGTCCCTGGGACAGGCACAACAGGACTGTGCCCTACAGTACGTGCTATACTCGGACACTTATACACATGTACGTTAATTATACCACCAGAGTATAGTCATTTGTTTGGCTGGTCTTTCTTGGATACAGAGCCAAGCATTTGGCACAGTACTTCACTGGCTGGGCCCACTTCACTGGCTGGGCCCACTTCTCTTCCCTCATCAGTGTTCCAAGTGTGTAACTCAATTACTTTCTTAAGTGTTTGGCTAATCTAGAAGAAAGATAGCATTCATTAGCATAATCACCAACCTGCACCTAGAGAACAGCCAGGCATACACTCTGCAAGTTTACCTGTGCCAAGTACCCCAATTCTAGCCAACAGCACTCCAATCTTATGCATCTCTAAAATAGGTTTCCTCGTTGAGCCAAACAGTGTGAAAGCTGAGACTACCAAAGAAAGCACTAAAATCACCTGACTCATCTCAAATGGTGACCTAAATCCAAATTTAAACACAGATTTCCAAAGATGAAAAGCCAGTTGCATTACCCATTCTTCTAACCTAGTGTTCCTTGGGAGGATTCACTAGAGTCAGGGATTCCACAAATCGGTGTCTGATACAGGAGTCTTAAGATCAGCGTCTGTAAGATTTGTCAGCTACGGGTAGGTGAAGCACAGGCCTAAAGTGACTTTGAAAGGATACGTTCCTTTGGAAGATGGCATTCTCTATCCCTTCTCTAAATTTCTTCCTGCTGGATTGAAACCATTGAGTGATGCAAAACAACAAGAGAAAACAGCCAGCAGTGAAAAGCCTCAGAGCTAAAAGCTTCTCCTGGTTTAATATGCAAAGCTCAAGCAGCTCAATCAAGAAACCAAAGCTAAATGTCATTTTCTCCCTTGGCACCATCACTCTGCTGCTAAAATAGAACAGGTTATGTCTAGTGGCTTGTCAAATTCCCAAGGCCCTGGAGATTGAGTGTCTGTAGAGACTGACAAAGAGGGAGCATGGGTAGCTTTTCACCTAGTACCTCACTGCCAGCACACAGCTAGTTAACAAATAACTGCTGTGAGACAATCACTTTGCCTCAGCCAAAAGACAGGCTGTGCTCTGTAAGTTTCAGTATTGTGCCAAAGCCAACGTACAGAAGAAGAGTGGCGCCTGCGCAGCAGTATGTAGAGAGGAGGAAAGGGTTGCAGAGAAGAACATGTTACCCCTATGTCTGCAGCATATCTTTTTTTGAAGCAATAAGCCTCACCCAGCAGAATGCAAGTCGTGCAGTCAGAACTACAGTAACCTAGCTGCATGTCAGGCCATCGCCCTATTCCTCATCCAGCTGCAATCAGAAATGGCAAACCAGGGCTGAAAGACCTGCTGCCATATTGCCGCTGCAGACCCAGACGTGCCACCCTAATAACGGACGGAGTGCCACCCCTTTCTATTGACCACCCCAGGCACCTGCTTTCTTCGCTGGTGCCTGGAGCTGGCCCTGGCTATAACCACTCTGTAACCTCACCAGAAGCCTTGGAAATTCCCAATCAGTCACTCTGTTAGTGGAAACAAACTCAGTCCACACCGTTCCTTTGTCTCCATTCTGTGCTGTCTTGAAGAAACAAGTTAACATTACAGCTGAAATGACATCATCACCTTTTACCTACTTTGGACAAGTTAAGATTTTAACCAAGGACAAGTTTCAACACAACTGCTCCACACAAACAGTGCAGTTCAGCTACACCATGCACCCAGTAAACAGAAAATTCAGAGTTTGAAGGTTTTTGGCCTACATGAATTTCCTCTATAGCTTCAATTGCAGTAGGCTCTTAATTTACTACCCCATCCTGTTGTGTATGTTAAACAGCTGCAAGGAGAGGAAGGCTGGCTTTGTGATTAAGATCACAGAATTACAGAAGCGTAGAACTGGAGGGGACTCAAGAGGTCATCTAGTCCAGGGGTTCTCAAGCTTTTTCTTTCTGTCCTCCTGCCTCCAACATGCTAGAAAAACTCCAGGGCCCAGCGGAGGAGGAGGGGACTCGGATGGGGGGAGGAGCTCAGGGTGTAGGGAGAGGGATAGCTAGAGACTGTGTGCCGGGAGGGCTCCCCTACAGTTGCTCTTCCCTGAGGACTCTGCCAGCCACAAAGCTGGGTCCCCCCACCCAAGTGGCTCTTCCCAGCTGCATGAGCAAAGGGAGCTTGGAGCTGAGGAGCAGCTTCAACCCCGGGCACCAGCAGCAGTAGGAGACAAGGGAACGCTGCGGCTGCCTGCTCCGTGGCACCAGCCAGAGCAGCAGCTGCTCCACGCTGCCTGGCTCCGGCTTCCAGCCTCCCACTTGGTCAGGGGGCCTGGACAGAAGGGCGGGTGTGGAGCTGCCCCTAGTACTGCCCTGCTCTTGCACTGCAGTTTGGGGGGGAGGGGCAACGCCCTCCATGCCCCCCCCAAACTCCACCCATGGGCTCAGGGCTTCTGCCCCATGGGGAGCACCGGGGCTCAGGATTCAGCCCTGCCACTCCCAGCTTCAGCCCCTCGTGGGGCACTGGGGCTCAGGCTATGGGTTTCAACTGCGAGGCCCCGCAGACCTCATGAAAGGGCTCACGGACCTCCAGGGGGCAACAGACCCCCAGTTGAGAACCACTGATCTAGTCCAGTCTCCTGCACTCAAGGCAGGACTACATAATAACTAGACCATCCCTGACAGGTGTTTGTCTAACCTGCTCTTAAAAACCTCCAATGACGGAGATTCCACAACCTCCCTAGGACAGGAGTGTGCACAAAAGGGAGGGCAAGCAAGGGCATGCCCCCCCCCCCCCAATAATCGACAGGGGCACAGAACCCGTTCAGCACCAGGGCTGGGGCAGAGGGAGTGAGTCCCTTGGGCTCCAGTGGGAGTTGACAGCTCCTCCGGCCCAGGGCTGTGGCAGGGGCAAAGAACGCATCCCTCCAAAAGCAGTGACATTTAAATTCCTGTACATACTCCTGTCCCTAGGCAATTTGTTCCAGTGCTTAACTATCCTGTCAGTTAGGAAGTTTTTCCTAATGTCTAACGTAAACTGCCCTGGCTGCAATTTGAGCCCATTGCTTCTTCTCCTATCCTCAGAGATTAACAAGAACAATTTTTTTCGCTCCTCCTTGTAACAACTTTTTATGTACTTGAAAACTTATGTCCCCTCTCAGTCTTCTCTTCTCCAGACTAAACAAACCCAATTTTTTCAATCTTCTCTCATAGGTCATGTTTTCTAGACCTTTAATCATTTTTGTTGCTCTCTTCTGGACTTTCTCCAATTTGTCCACATCTCTCCTGTCGGGTGGCCAATTGTCTAACCACACAAACCCAAATACCCTTGCTCTGCCCCCTGCTCCACCCCTTCTCTATGGCCCTGCCCCGCTCACTCCATCCCCCTCATCCCCCATTGCTCGCTCTCCCCAGCCTCACTCACTCTCGCCGGGCTGGGGCAGGGGGTTGGGGTTCGGCAGGAGGTGCGAGGTCTGGGCTGGGGCCGAGGGGCTCGGAGTGTGGGAGGGGGCGCCGGGCTTAGCCTAGTGCAGCGAGTTGGGGTACAGGAGGGAGTGCAGGTGCTGGAGGGGGCTCAGGGCTGGGGCTTGCAGTGTGGGAGGGGTTGTGAGGTGTGGGCTCCAGGCTAGGGCAGAGGGTTGGGGTGCAAAAGGAGGTGCAGGCTCTGGGAGGGATTTTGGGTGCAGGAGGGGGTTCAGGAGTGGGGCAGGCAATTAGAGTGTGAGAGGGGTGAGGGTGCGGGCTCCGGCCAGGCAGCGCTTACCTCGGGCAGCTCCCAGGCAGTGGCACAGTGGGCCTCAGGCAGGTTCCCTGCCTACCCTGTCCCTGCGCCGATCCCGGAAGCCGCAGCGGCCGGCATGTCCCTGTGGCCCCCGGGGGGGCGGGGGGCAGGAGGCTCTGCGCGCTGTCCCTGCCTGCAGGCCCCTCCCCCGCAGCTCCCATTGGCCACAGTTCCCAGCCAATGGGAGCTGCAGAATCGGCGCTCGAGGCGGGGGCAGTGTGCGGAGACCCCCTGCCCCCTTACCCCCCAGGGACGTACCAGCCACTTCCGGGAGCGGTATAGAGCCAGGGCAGGTGGGAGCTTGCCTTAGCCTCGCTGTGCTGCTGGATTTTAGCAGCCTAAAATCTCCTGGTTTGGCTTCAGTAACCTCTGGGAGATAGAGCCCAATTCCAGGAGACTTCCAGTGAAACCTGAAGGGTTGGCAATGCTATTCTCCTGAAATGTGGCACCCAGAACTGGACACAGTACTCCAGTTTAGGTCTAATCAGCACGGAGTAGAGGAGAAGAATTACTTCTCATGTCTTGCTTACAACACTCCTGCTAATACATCTCAGAATGATGTTCGCTTTTTTTTTTTTTGCAACAGCATTACACTGTTGGCTCATATTTAGCTTGGGATCCACTATGACCCCCAGATTCCTTTCCGCAGTACTCCTTCCTGGGCATCATTTCCCATTTCATATGTGTGCAACTGATTGTTCCTTCCTAAGTGGAGTACTTTGCATTTGTCCTTATTGAATGTCATCCTATTTTCTTCAGACCATTTCTCCAGTTTGTCCAGATCATTTTGAATTTTAATCCTATCCTCCAAAGCACTTGCAACCCCTCCCAGCTTGGAATCATCCACAAACTTTATAAGTGTACCTTCTATGCCATTATCTAAATCATTGATGAAGATATTGAACAGAACAGGACTCAGAACTGATCCCTGCGGGACCCCACTAGATATGCCATTCCATCTTGACTGTGAACCAGTAATCACTACTCTCTAGGAACAGTTTTCCTGACAGTTATGCGCCCACCTTATAGTAGTTCCATAGGTTGTATTTCCCTATTGAGATCTAGGCTCTGCTTCCTGCATGACCTTGGCTTTTGCTTCAGTGCCTCCTCTGTGACATGTGGCTAATGACACTTTCCCACTTCACAAAGGTGTGGTGAGGAGAACTTAATTAATGATTGTAAAGGGCTCAGATACTCTGAGGATAGGGGGTTTTAAATATTCCCTTTACTATGGCAGCTGGGGTGGAACCCTTCCCCTTCATCCAGAAGCCAAAGAATATTGTCCCTGCAACAAGGTCTGCAGCTACAACAGCCTACGAGCTGTGGTGCTAATCCAGGGCTCCTGGTTAAGCATAAAGACTGTTTGCAGCAGTTTATTCATTCCCATATTCTTGCATTATGTAGAGCAGGATGAAAGTTCATACATCATGCCAGGCCCTCACCTGATGTAAACCAGCAATCCTTCATTGAAGTCAATGGAGCTATGCTGATTTGTCCCAACTGACAATTTGGCCTATTCACTCCTTTACTCTTTTCACAGTTATTGCAGCCACCATGAGAAACTAATTTTACACGGAGGTCTGACATTTCTGGACTACGCACACTGACACTCATTTCATAGTGTCCGTGCCACTCCCTGTTCTCGACAGTGGCACTGGGCTGACACACAACTAAACATTCACCTCTGGAGATCTGGCTAGCCATCTGATTTATAGGAAAACCGTCACTATAAAGCCCTCATATCACTGAGCACAGCTGGCAGTCCCTGTCTAGGATTGGAATAACAGAGGCAGCTGTAGGTCAGAACAGAGGTCTGTTAGTGGGACTGAGACAGTAACAGGTGCTGCAGATCACGATTGAGGTACATTGGTGGTAATATGTGTGGGAAACTTGTATAACACCTACTCACATCATGCACTGCTTTAGCAGGGGTGAAACTGGAAAAAAAATAAAAGAAGTGGTCCTCTTCCAAGCACAGATGTGAACCCTGCTAACCTATCCTCAGTCCCTCACTTTCACCAATGCGACAGATCTACCTACACCTTCAAAATTATGTTTTACATCTATGGGGATAATTTTAAAATGCAAGCACTTAAGACAAGACACCAAAACAAGATACCCCAACCATAAATATTTATTAACGTCTCTACAGTCTCTTGAAAATGAAGAGTGCCATGTTATGTCTTCCATGACTACTCAAATTAGCAAATCCCTCTTAGTGGACCCCCAGGTTTAATAGTTATCTGGTTCCGACTGGTCCCAGGTGGTTTTGGAACAGCACAACAGATCCTCCGGCTCTTTCAGAGCCTAGAAGAAAATAGTAAGTAGCTGGCAGGATTCTAATACAGTCTACTAAAAATTCCACTACAGAGGCATGTAAAGTGGGCATTTTTGAACCTTTGTGCTAATCTGAGCATCCAAACACGGGATCTGGACATCCTAGCTACATTTCTATGACATTACTTTGCCAGTGTTATCATCCTGCTATGAAATAAGCATAGAAAGAAAACAGAGCCAAAAACTACCATATAGATTATCCATTGTTGTATGCAGTGTTGTTGCAGCATGTTGGTCCCAGGATATTAGTGAGACAAGGTAGGTGAGGTAATCTCTTTTATTGGACCAAATCGCCAACAGAAGTTGGTCCAATAAAAGGTATTGCCTCACCCACCTTGTTTCTCTAACAGATAATATATAAGACAGTCAGATTCAGGTGTCTCCCAGTGCACCTGAATCTGTTTCCTTTGTCTCATATCTTAGATCTCTGATGCTTTCTACATAGTCAGATATGTGGCTCTTGGTGTTGTAAGAGTAGCTAGTTGTATTTTGGAGATGGCATTTTTATTTTTTTTCTTTCCAAAAGAAAGGAGGTTGGAAAAATCAGGCAAACTAACACCCAAGCAGTTTGGGTAGAAAGTGACACTTTAGAATTAAAGTGTTTCATGCTTAATCAGTCAAAATTTTATTTTCGCTTTTGTAATCAATTACATGTAATTATGAGAAGAGTGAGACACGTATCAACACCAGGTGCACAAAGAGGGGCTGAAAATCCAATCTTGCAGCATGTGGAGTTGATTACACCCTGTGCATAGGAAATGTAAGCTACTACCCAAGCCCATTTCTCCACTCCCTCACAGGGGTAGTATGTCAGTCTCTCTCTCTCTCTCTCTCACACACACACACACACTGCATAGCTGTAAATGACAATGGAGACACAAGACAGAAGAATCAGGTGCAAAGACAAGGAAAGCTGGATTCCCTTTGAGTCAGTTCCATAAGGTTCCATTTCCTCACTGATACAGGCCTGGTCTACTCTTATAAGTTTTTTTGGCATAGCTATGTCTGCTAAGTGTGTGTGTGGAAGGGAAATCACACCTCTAAAGCTTAGACACAGTTATACCATCAAGAGAGCCCTTTTGTCAATACAGCTTATTTTGTTCAGGTAACTGGTATACAGGTATCCCAGCCAACCCTTTCTAGCGTACGCAATATCACAAAGCCAGAAAGGAATCTTTTGACTCTCGCTTGAGCGTCCATGTGGAGACTCGCTCAGAAGACAGGATTCCCCAGTGCCCTAGTCCTCCACATGTCGAAGCTCCAGAAGTCCATATCACTTGTGGTTGTGTTCCCCTTACATGGAGGAATCAACAGGTTGGACAGCAACAAGACATAGGGAGATCAAGCTGTCAGAGGGACAAAGAGGTGTTCTCTCCATGGCAGAAGCTTGTTCTCCATGAAGCACACCGTTCATGTACCAGTATGGTCTACAGCATGTGCAAAATTCCCCAGCACTTGCAAACACTTTCCCTCAAACCTGGGCTCCCCACAAACCAGGTCTGAATGGACACTGTAAAGAAATGCAGGTAGAAAGCAGATTTAACCTGAATTTATCTTTGGGGATTGTAATCAGATTCGTTCCAGTCTCTTCTTAATTTCACAATATCCTGATTGCCTGCCTAGCATTGCTGGGTATGTCTACACAGCCTATGGCAGCAAGCCTCCCGGCTTGGGTTGGCCAACTTGTGCTAGCAAGATTTGCGCTAGCACTCTAAAAATAGCTATGTAAACAGCACTTTGAAGTTGTGGCGCTGGCTGGAGCTCAGGGGAGGGGTCTCACTGTCTCTTCTGCAATGGCAGAACAGAGAATTCTGGAAAAGGGGGGAAAGTGTATAAGAGGAAAAGACACAGTGACCCACAATGATAGGGTAAGTGAAAACCTTTCATCTCATCTATGTACCTGTGCAAGTACTGAAACAGCCGGCACAGCTTCTGAGCATCAGACTGGAAAGGGAATTTTAAGAGATATTATAAAGCTATTTAATTTTATAAACACACCATTTGTCCAGTACTCTCTCTATGACCGAACTGATACAAGAGGAATGGAGAGAGAGAAAGAGCGCAGCCCTAAATGAGTGCCCCACCCTGCATGAATTGCTTCTCTTTGGGTCTGGAAGCACTCAAGTGATATGTTCTGCTATACAAATCTGCCATCCATCACAAGCGCTCTCTCTAAAAGGAAAACACCACATACAGTTCAGAAGGTGAATTTTGGGGAGAGACACTGTTGAGCAGAATGTCACTGGTGTCTACATTTCCACTCCCCCAAAAAGCAACCCTTTCACTGAACCATGAGAGCAAACATCCCTAGCAAGAGGCATCAAAGACCCTGTTAGAACTCGCCTGCCAATTGCTCATATGTGAATGGAAAAATAAGCTACACAAAGCATTTTCCCAACAATAAGAATCAAATTCACATGCCACCATACATACTGGAACAAGGGGTGCTGGAGGTGGGGCAGCACCCCCTGGCTTGAAGTGGTTTCCATCATATACAGGGTTTGCAGTTTGTTTCAATGGCTCTCAGCACCTGTACTATACAAACTGTTCCCCTGCAAGCCACAAAACAAAAGAGAAATCTTACACATCTGGAATGCTTTGGCATCTTTAAGCATGATCTAAAGCACCCACAAAGCTGAATTCTCTCCCCAAAGATAAGCATACAAGTGTACAACAACTGTTATACCCTACACTGGCAATCCCTGAGGCTTATTAGAGAATATTCCATGAGGTTAATGGCACTGGATTTGTTTTCTTTCCATTCTCACCAGCCACTGTACGTCTGGAAACAAGAGACTCCATTAAGGTAGCTCCCACACACATACCCTCTTTGAACTTAGACTGTTCAACAGCTCATCGTCCTTTGTGTAATATCCTGTTGTGGCTCCCAATGCTTGGAGTTCCAGAAAAAGGGTCATTTGGCACCTGTAGCTTTAATGTCGTGTAGTAGGGAGAACAGGTGAAGCAGTTTAATATAAAAAGAAAGAACAAGAAAAAAGACTATGTATGTGCGCATGCAGTAAAGGATCAGGAAGACTGAATGTCCAAGTTGTGCATACATCTACAATACACTTTCAGCAAGGAAGCAGACACTAGTGCTCTATACCTTTCAAAGGCACCCCATTCAAAGATGATGGAATAGTCAATTGTGCTCAGATATCCCATGAAACAACACAGACACATATACACCATTTACAAAGGTTTCTCCCTCACCCCCAAGCCCTGGTGATAAAACAGATGAAAGCCTTCCCTGCCCGCACAACTGCCCACACAAACACAGGCAAATGCATCAGGAGGGAGTGGTGGACTTTTTTTCTCCCGGTACCTGCATTCGGTGACACTACAGCAGTAGCTGCCACTTCGACGGCCACTCTGACGGTCTGAGCGGAACTCATTCCTCGACTTCCTCAGGCTGAAGTACTCCGTAAGCTTCCCGAATGAAGACATGGCACCAGCAGTGTCCGAGCATTTGCACGCATACATCCGTGTGCCCTAATCTGAACACACAGTCACACATGCTAGAGCCAGTGTGCGTTCACTACCCCGTGCATTTCACTTTTGGGGGAGGGACAAGGAGGGAGCACTAAGAGAGTCGGAGAAAAAGAGAGAGGACAAAGGAGCAGTTTAGAGAGGTCCATGATTTGCTGCACGCTGACATTTTTCACATTTAAAAAGAAGAAATAAAATCCAGTGTGTATTTATCCAAAAAGCAAATACTGGCAGAGGGAGAGCTGCTGAGTTTTACTGCAGCTGCCACCGAACTGAATTAAGGAGAAAGAAAAAAATAATCCCCTCTGGAAAGAATCCCTTGGTAGTGACGGCATATATCTCACTGCTCTTGCTGTGAGCAGCAGCTCACCAGACACATGCTGCCACATCAGAAATAGAGGGATTTGGGCTCTAAGGATGCCCACGAGGTATGTAGGAGGCATCCAAGATCTCAGTTTCATTATTCCTTGAACAAGAGAAATGGGGAGACACTGTCCAACTTAGTGGCAGATGATAATACACACACTCCAAAGAACCAGTGTGTCTAAAGGCATTTCCAAAAGGTCCATCACCATCATGTCTGGGCACTGAAATAAACTCAATCAAGTACGTGGAAATTTTTTATTCTTCTTATTTTTTTTATAGCTATTCAGAGTTTGTAAGCCTGATGCTATCTGGAGGTGGGGAGAGGACGACAGTGAGACCTGGGGAAAACTCACTTCAGCCCCAGTTAGCAACAACGCATTAAGTCTGTGAAAATGTAGCCAGGAGAAAGAATATTTGTTGGAATATAAAAAAAGCAAATAATGTGCTTAAGATCTTCAAGAAAACAACATTGACTCCTGGCAAATCAGTCAACTGCCTTCACATCCTTTTGATCGCTCGATTGTGGATGCCATATTAAAAATAAAACATTAATTGCTGATTTTCTGCCCACAGCTATCTACGGCAAACAGAACCCACTTGCAATAAAGGATGGGCATCCAGCACTGCAACCCTGCTATGCATTTTTCTACTTCCCAATTCATCCTTCTGTTCTCTTCTTCCTTTTTACAAGGCTCTCATTTGCTCCTCTATCTGGATCAAACATTGGAAACAGCAGTTTACCACCAAAGGAGATGCTAATAGCTGCTCCCCAAACACAGTGCAGGCGCTGGGGGTGAGACAACCTAAGACCTGCCTGAGAACAGCTATACCATCCCTGTCACACTCCTACACAACAATCAGCTTACTTGCAATTCTTTAAAAGCAACTGTCCTCTCGGTGTTGGGGCTTGTCTGTATTTTAACATCTCTGTTTCCTGCACCTTGACGCTGGGGAGCGGGATTATTCTAGCAAAAATAAAATAAATGATAGAACCTGCTTTCCCCTAAGCAAACCTGTGCACAAAGCAGAAATCACCAGTACAATCCCCTTGCCTGATCCACCATCCGCTGCGCTGGCTGAGATGCCTGAACATTATTACAGCAGGAATGGGGGAGGGGAATCAAGGGGTAGAAGAGAGAAGGAGGCAAATAAATAAATAATCAACCCAAATGAATCCGATGTGCATAAAGCACCTGCTGGCTCCTTTCAGCCAAGCAGCTTTGGGAGCATCTGTTGTGGCGGCGGCGACAGCAGCTCCAGCTCCTCTGCAGTCTCTGAATGAATCTCTGTCCCTTTCTCTCTGGCTCCCAGTGACATGCCTCGCAGCAGGTACAAAAACCTTCCCAATACCTTCTCGCTCCCATTAATATTGGATGAGCTCAGAGGGCAGGCTCAGGAATCCATTCTCCCCCCACACCCGCCAAAAACTAGCTCCACTTCTGCCTGGATGGTGCAGGAATTTTTTGTTAAGACAATTCAGTTGCTGAGAGAGGGATTGAGACAGAGCGTTTGTTATCTGTCTCACACACACACACACAAGGAGCACTCTGTCTGCCCCTCTTATCAACTGCCAGATTACCATCCTCAATGAAATGTAATACTTCAAATAAAAAAGGTCTAGGAGAAACAGAATGAAGCGGGGGGGAGGGTTTGGAGGGAGCAGCTTAAAGGGAAACCAAAAAATAAAAGAGACAGATAGACATGGAAGGGAACAACTATTTTCTCTGCACTGAACATGAAAGCTGTAATATGCCTGCTCTTTCTAGGCAGACGGGGCTTGCGGGAAGCAAGCAGACCTTTGGCGGATTATGAGAACTGTTACCTGGTGCAGAAGAAATTATCTTCTATTGAACTATGTAAAGGGCAAAGGGGGAGGGGATGAGTTTAAAACCACACACACATTCCCAGGCAGGCTCGGGAGAGAATAGAGAGAGAGAAGAATATCAAGATGAGGTTAATTTGATACTTTGAGACCCCTCTCATCCTCATCCTTTTCCACGCTAGCTGATGGGAGGGCAGATGTGCAACACAGGCCTCTCAGGGGAGTCTTGCTCAACTGTCTGCACTCCTCATCGGCATGGCTGTGAGGAGAAATGCTCCCCCTGGTATCTCTCTAAGTGTCTGTGTGTGAGGCAGATGGGCATCCCCCTACATAATACCCTGCCTAAAGCAGGGATGGGGTCAACTCGGGATGTTTCAATGATCTGGGTTGAAATCACAGCAGGAAAAAATGTCTGTGCCAACCCACTGGTTGCACAATCTACTACCCCATGGTGGTTTCAAACTAACCACACCCTCTCCCCAGACCAGCCTGGGTTGGGGGGCATAGCCAAGGGAGCCCAAAAGTGTACAAAAGAGGGAAGGCAGGGGGAGAATTGCCTTGCACTGCTCTCCAGCAAATCCATCCAGTTGATGCTCTGGGTGTCCCTAACCTCTGTTTGCCAGAAGCCGGGATTGAACGACGGGACGGATCACTCAGTGATTGCCTGTTCTGTTGACTCCCTCTGAAGCACCTGGCACTGGCCACTGTCAGTAGACAGGGTACTGGGATGGATGGACCATTGGTCTGACCCAGTATGGCCATTCTTATGTTCTTATGAATCTCACACTACTTGGGAACTTTTTTCTTAAAGCCCCAGCTCCTGGAATCAAGAATCTCAGCTTTCATTTATTCAGAAAATACGTTTCTAGCCCTCGTGGTTGCAGAACAACACTTGAAAATAGGAATCCTAAAGGTTCTAACATCAGAGAGCAAATGAAAGGAAACCAATGTTTTTTATTTTAAAATCTCATGATTATTTGGGACCTGACTCATGATTCTGGAAAGCTTAGGGTTTGCAATGCTTTAATTCCCCCTCTGGTCCAAAATCAAACACCCTACTCCTCTCTAGCAGTTTAAATGAGCATCTCCTTCTAGGGGGTTTCTAGAAACCTGCTCCCTTTTTCTGTCCTCACCAGACAAATATGTAGGGCATACAGAAAGAAAAAGATGACTAGCTAGTCAGTTTGATAGAGTTCAAGGCCAGAAGGGACTGCCAGATCATCCAGGTGGACTTTCGGTCTCTCACAGGTCACCAAAACCATCAAACACCCACACACTAAACACAACGATCAAAACTAGACCAAAACAGCCCAAGTAGACCAAAACAGGAGACTAGACTGTTATGTGCCATAAGTAGAGAATAGGAGGGAGATAGGTGCGCCAATGCCCAATGAGGAAATGACTAAGGCTACATCTACACTACAGGGGGGGGTCGATTTAAGATACGCAAATTCAGCTACGTGAATAGCGTAGCTGAATTCGACGTATCGCAGGCGACTTACCCCGCTGTAGGGATGGCGGCAAAATCGACCTCTGTGGCTTCCCGTCGACGGCACTTACTCCCACCTCTGCTGGTGGAGTAAGAGCGTCGATTCGGGAATCGATTGTCGCGTCCCAACGGGACGCGATAAATCGATCCCCGAGAAGTCGATTTCTACCCGCCAATTCAGGCGGGTAGTGTAGACCCAGCCTAAGTGAGATATACCCTGATAATCCTGGCAAGTGACCTGCATCCACACACTACAAAGGAAGGTAAAAAACCCCAAGGTCACTGTCAATCTGGGGGGAAATCCCTTCCTGACCCCACAGATGATGATCAGTTAGATTCTGAGCATGTGAACAAGAACCAGCCAGCCAGATATCAGAGAGAGAAGATTCTCACTCCCACCCCGCAAGATTCTCACTCCCACCATCGAATAGCCCATTGCCAGCCATGGCCATCCCTGATGCTTGAGAGGAAGGAGTCAAAAAAAGCCCCCCAAAACCCAAAGACACTGGGGTTAAAAGATCCCTTCCTGACCACTACAGGTGACTTGCTGATGCCCTGAAGCATAAGATTTTAGGGACATAAGACATGAGTTGGAAGGGACTCCCAGAGCTGCCAAATCCAGCTCCTGTACCATCGTCAACCCCATCATACAATGCCCCTCATGAATTTGTCAAGCTCTTGTAAAAGAAATTATATTGTTTGCCCCCAAAATTCCTACTGGGATGCTGTTTCAGAATATCACCCCCTAGAAACCTTCTTCTAATTTCCAGCCTAAATTTGTCCAGGGCCAATTTATACGCATTTGTTTCAGTGCCATCATTATCCCTTAGCTTCAATAGCTCTTCACTCTCTCTGGCGAACAGATGAAATGTCATTCTGGCTCCTTATACTAGGCACCTCTGGAAGAAATTAGGGATGAAGTTACTCCATGCAGCCCTGGGAGGTAGCAGACATATGAATGTACTGCTCAGTGTCCTGAGCTCTAAAAATGTATGAAAGGGCAACAATGCAGAGTCATGTGTATGCAATGTAAGATTATACATTTGGTAATTTATGTGCACCAATTTTTTTCATTCCACCCATTAACCCAGAAACTGCACTCCCAAATGTGTGCCCATGCTCTGGGACTTTCACAACTTCCCCACTTCCTGGCTGCTTCTTCCAGCCTCTCCCCAGGTTCTCTCTTTCACCCTCCCTGCTGCCTTTGTGTGTTGGAAAGGGGACCCATACACACTGCTTTCCCCACTGCAGAATTCTAATACCTCCAGGGATCCCTTTTCACATCTTTCCAACAATAGGCATTGAAAAAGTCTTCCAGACACATTCTGAACACATCCACACTATGTATCTATCCAGGAATTTATGCCATATTCATTCATACTTCATATCTGAGCCTCATGAAGTATCATTTGTCTTTGCCTCCAATGGTAAAACTGGTTCTCCCTCCTACAATTTTAAAAAGAATGACAGAATCATTAAAAACAACTGTTCGATATTTTAAGTTTTCCATGCATGCAATATCCTTTGCTTTGCTTATAAACTCTAGGAGAATGACCATTTTCAGTACAACGTTCTAGCATTTGGCCTTTCCATTGCAACTGGTATCTTTGCCAAATGCCTGTTTGCAGTAGCAGCCCATTTACAATGGTAAGTGGTATTTTCATCTGTTCTAACATATGTCTGGAGCATCTTTCAGTTACTGGCACCCCCTTAGGGTTGAGTGGGCTGTTGGGGCAAACCTGCCTCAGTTGCCCCTTTGCTTGGCCAATCACAATTTAGTCCCATGTCTAGCAGTTCCTTTCTATGACTCCAGCCCTCTGGTCGGGCCATTAATAGTCTCCCCTCTTGGCACGGTAAAAAGTCTAGTGAAATGGAAGGCCAGCAACATTAGTGAATGGTTGTCAGTCTCCGGACTCTTGGGGTTTGGACCCCTTTTCTCTGCAGCCTTCAATAACCTCTCTGCTGGGGTTGGTAGGGAACCCAGGCCTACCCACTCCTTTGGGTTCCAGTCCAGGGACTCTATATGAAGCAAATGGAACCAGTTTCTCCCAGTCCCTTACTGCTTCCCTGGACTGCCTTCTACCATACCTCTTTTGTAAGCTACTTTCCAGACCCACGCTCTGTGATCCTCTTCTTCTGGAGGTTCAGATACCTAGGCAGCTTCCCACCAGTCTGCAGCTGAAGGACCTATTTTTAGAGGTTCCTCAGACTCCCGGGCACTCATGCCTCCCTTAATACCCGTAGCCTTTTCCTCTCCCCAGCTGTCACACGGCCACTAGTCTGGTCCAACTGTGGAGGGAGCTCGTCTCCCTGATGACCCTTTAGCAGCTGGAACAGTATGGGGTCTGTACATCCCATGACACCATATTTGGATGACTGACTTCTCAAAGCCACCTTAGGTCTTATCAAGGACATGATATTGACATGCTCTCCAAAAGAGGTCCCTACCCTTTCCAACAAAAAGAGCTCTATTTTCAGGAGTGGATCTAGATTCCCAGGAAGGCAGAACAGTCCTTCCAGAGGAAAAATTCAGGAAATTGCAGTTCAACACTCAGGGCCTATATCAAAACCCTTCTCAAAAGGTGACATTCCATCTAGGGCTACTAGGATTAATGGCTCCAATAACTGATGTAATGCTGTATGCCAGACTCAGGATGAGGCCTCTTCAGCACCGGGCATCTCAGAACTTCAAACGAGGACAGTATGTTCAAGGAAGTTTCTACCTCAAGAAAGAGTCTATCATCTCTATCTACCTCCTGAAAATGTTCTAACAGCAGCATTAATCAATCCTCCCCAGCTTTCAGTGACAGTCACTTTTGATATGTCCCAGACAGATGAGGGCACATCTCAGCAGTCTGCTCGAGATCATTAGAATCATGAAGAAATGTCCTAAACGTCCTAAAACTGAGAGTGATTCGTTTAGCTCGAAGTTCATTTCTGCCTCACATTTGGAACAGAGTGATACAAGTTACCACGGACCACACAACAGCGATGCATTACTTGATTACCTGGTGAGAGCTCACTTGTCTGAAATCTGCAGAGAGGTAATCAAGCTTTGGGAATTGTGCATAATCCACAGGATTTATCTAGTTGCGCTACACACAGCAGAGGAACACGACGAACCCGAGGATCGGCTCAACAGAGATCTGAGTCTGTTGCATGAGTGGTCATGGAAGGAGTTGGTAATTCAAGACAGTCAGTGTTCCTTCATGAGATTTAAATTTAGTATTGATGCAGCTCATGACTCCACCACTTGAGCCTATGTCAAGTTGTTCATTATTTAATTTATCCACCAAAATAGCTCTCATAATAGCCATTATGTCAGCAAGGTGAATTAATGAGTTACATGCACATATGGCAGACTGTAGCAGGGTGGTTACCCCGCTCCTGCCCTGAAGGGCTTAAAACAGCCCTGGGAGAGGGCTGTGGCAGGGGAAAAGCTGGGCTGATTGGAAAAGCAGCCACAGCTGCAGCCAGTGCAATGAGGGCCCAGCTGGCCCTTATAAGAGGGCGGTGGGCCAGAAGGAAAACGAGTCTCTCTGTAGCTGTAGAGAGAGATGGGCCTGGCTGCTTGGGAGCTCAGCAGGGTACCCAGAGTGGAGCAGGGCTGGGGAAAGGTCAGAGGAGCTCGGGAGCTCCAGGCTGGAAAACCTCAGGCTGCAGGCCTTGGTAAAGGCCGGGAAGGGTACTGGGGTTGCAGAGGTGCAGCCCAGGGTAGACAGAGGCAGCAGGTCCAAACCCCCCTTGCCAATGATGAGTGGTATAGACTGCAGTCTGCCCCAGTGAGCGGGGGCTAGATAGTGACTGGCAGTAGCCACTGAGGCGAGGTGAAGGTAGAGGGTTCCCTGGGGTGGGGAGACCCAGAGAGTGGGGGTACTTCCAGGGGGCAGCACCCAAGATAAAGGGGCACGGGGGTCCGGGAGGGACACAGGGGCCAGCGGCAGGCAAGACACCGGCCTGCAGAGGGCGCTCCGGGCTGGAAGAGCTAATTCCCAGGACAACCAGCAGGAGGCGCCGCACCGGTGAGTCATTGCCCCACCACACAGACCCATCATTTACTGTAATTCATAAAGGCAGTTGTGCTTAGACCTAAATTCTTAATCCTAAATTCTTCTGAAAATAATATCTGACCTTCATATAAATCAAACAGTGAATTGACCTGTTTTTAATTTCCAGGCCACATGCTTATAAAGGGGAGTCTAAACTACATAGTTTGGATGCTAAAAGGGTGCGGTCCTACTACTTGAATAGGAGAAAAGAAACGAGAGGCTCTGAAATCCTATGTTGAAAATTATAAGGGGTGGGCCATTTCAGCTCAGTCGTTGTCTAGATGAGTCAGACAATGTATAGAGGAGAGTTATCCTTCAATTTCTCCTCCTGCTAGAATTAAAACAAGCTTTATTGGAGCAATGGGCTGCCTCTTCAGCACATCCTGCTTGTTGAAATTTGTAGGGGTGCCACTTGGCACTTGATTCACACTTTTATTAAGCATTATGCTTTTGGCATCTAGCTCTGATGTTCAGGTTGGGAACGCAGAACTTCAGTCAGTAGGACCCGAATTCCTCCATCCACTAACAAATACTGCTCCCTACACTATCTCACTAGTGTGAATATGTAGAGGACACTCTAAAGAAGAAATGGAGGTTACTTACCTGTAACCAGACTTCTCTGAGATGGACTCTGCATATTCACAGTCCTCCCCACCTCCCACCTTCTCCTCCTCTACAGAGTCCTAATTAGCTCTGAACTACTGACATGGTAGAAGGAACAGAGATAGCCTGTGGCGCCACGCCCCCTTTTATAGCCTCGCCCTCAGAACATGCACAAATGCTGAGGAGAGGGGTAGGAGGAGGGGTGCGAGTGCTCTAGTGGGCACTGTGACCAGAGGTTGCCACTGTCCATGCTAGACTGGTTGGCACACCCCAAGAGCGGAACTAGACAGAGTCCATCCTTAAGAACTCCGGTTACCTCCATTCTTCTTGTACTCGGGGTATGGATGGAGAGTGAGGGAACCAATTATATGTTTTAAGTCATATAATTCCTCTATATTCTGTAGCTGTCAGCAGCCTGCTAGACCCTTGTTGTTAGTTAGAGAAACTCTGAAGCTGTAATTTATACTCTGCTTCCTATGGCCTCTTATGGTCCCTGGGAAGTGAAAACAGCTATAGCACAGTACACTCCAGCCATGCCCCCAGACATGTCTCCTACACTGGGCGCTGGAGCAGGTCTGGTGTACAGTCCTTACACTAGCTCTGTACTGTCTAGAAGATATTCTGAGGGCACCATTTCCACCTACTGTAAGGCCCATTATGCTTATGTTGACATGCCAGAGATTTCTGCAGGAGCTGCCAACTCCCTACAGCTATCTGCTCAACTCAGCTACTTTCTAGCTTTCATGGGGCCTGGGTGGCCTTCAAGCTGTCACCTGATCCCTGGCCTAGGAGGCAGACTAGTCACAGATCGGGCTGGTCCCAATTCCCCTTAAAGGCGAGCTTCCCCGTGACAATGACTGTAATAGTGCACGCATGAATCCAGTGGACAAAAATGAGAGGCTGGGACCAGCTGGTACCTCTCCCCCTCCTCCCCACCCCTCCCACCAGACAACACCAGGACTGACCAAGACCTTTCCCCTTCCTTCCCACCAGAGAGACTCTCTCAGACCCATCTCCCCGCTTCCCAGAACCTGGCCCACTACCTCCTCACACTGCCTCCGATACCTCTTCCACTTCCCAGCCTGTTCCAGAAGAAGGGATGATAGCTCGGCAAGGACAGACATGTGCCACACTGCAAAGCAAAGGGGAAGAACCCACACCCACACACACCTACCTACCTACCCCTCGGAACATAACCTTTACTACTTGTCAGCTAACCTGGGCCCCCTCATTAAGAAACTCCTGGTTGCGTCCCTGGGAAAGTTATAGGTGCCAGGGAGTAGAAGAGAATGGTAGAATACACAATATGGAGACCAGAGCCATAGAACAAGCATGTGAGGCTAGGGCAAAGAAAGAGGAGAGGGAGGAACAGGAGAGAAGCAAATTACAACAGAGGTGGAAGACAGAAAAGAAAACACAATGAGAATGCATAAGAGATGACCACAGAAGGAAAGCTACAGAAAATCCATGGCCTTTGGGTATGTCTACACTGCAATTCAAGGTGTGAGCCTCAAAAATAAATATCCTTTTAAAAAAATAGGTATAAACTTTTTTGATCTTTAAGAAAGCTCAAGTCTGAGTTTTGAGCCATGTCATTTCCCCCTGTTCTAGAATCAGCCAGGAAAGGTGCTCCCTGCTTGTCCTGCCAATTTAAAAGTTGGAGTTTGCATCACCTGTCGACAAATGTGGATTAATAGTTTCAGTGCTACAAAAGGGAACAGAACACAGCAAGTGAACAAATGGCTAGGAAATGTATATAGTTCTAAAAGGAGATGCTCTTACTTCCATTTCTAATGACTTTACATATATACAGTGATTATATTGGTAAGAAGACTTTTTTTTCTTTTTCACCAATTCGAAATGTTTGCACCTATTCTTGGCTGTAGGCACATTCTACAAATTAAAATCCACAAAATGCTTGACGAACTACCCATAGTGTATGCAGAAAACAGTGGCTTGATGTAACAGTCACCTCACAACAGGCCGTGCTACATTCCTCAACCAGCCCACTCCCCAAATGAAAACCTAAGCTTTACAACATGCATGCAAGATTATCAAATTCAAGCTCTGTGCTACCCAGAGGAGAGTGAGTTCACTTCTAAAACAGAGCACCCCAACCTGAAATGACCCTGCCACCAGCCCTCTCTTATTCAAACTAGGGGGCTGACAGCTCGAGCACCTATATTGATCTCACGTGAAGCAGGATCTCAGAGAAAGAGGTGGTCTCTTTGGTAAATAGGTCCATGACAACTTAGGCCTTTTGACTTTGAGGTTACAATAAACTCCACCAGCAATGTATTTACATCCAGCGCACATTACAGTGTACCAGCGTAATGTGCTCTCTGCATGTGCACCACTTAATAAGCAAGCAGCATTTTCAGATTGTCTCAATCGGTAGCTTAATACAGAGCCCATTAGCGATCTCTTCTCGAGGTGGCAAAGGCATGGAATGGGTAATTATTTCCAGTAGCATCTAGAGGCCATTATCAGCACCCAATTGTACAAGACAGACCTGTATAAGGTCTCCCCACATTACACAGAACGGGGCACTCCTGGCCATGACTGCCACCACAGCATCCAGAAGCAGTCCAGGATGTAATAAAACTCCTAAAAGTTACAAACCTGTTAAAATCTCTTTGGAGCAGAGACTTTGTGTTCCGTGTGTGTACAGCACCTAGCAAAACGGGGTTCTGGCCCAAGACTAGGGCTCCTAAGCAACACAGTAATACAAGTAACCATTAATAATAAATGGCACCTCTGCTCCCTCACTGTGCTGGACATCACCTTTGCCAATGCTTCCAGCTGATTCCCCTCATCATCTCCTCCATTTTGTCTACAGCACATCACAGCCAGTCAGTCCTCTTCAGGCTGACACTGGTCATCTATGGTCACCCAGGATTTGCACCAAAAGGTGCAGTAAAACATATGCTGCAGACAGACAACACAGCCTCCTTAGTAGCTCTGCTAGTGGCTCTGTATCTACATTGAATGGGAGGGATGAAAAGCTGAACCCCTTCCCTACCTCACACAAGCATGTATTTATATGTACACACATTCCCTTCCCCTCCTCACAACACCTACTTGCCTAGCAGCTTAATTTTGTTGTTGTTAAAAGGGGAATAATTCAGCATTATCTGATGCAACTTCAGTACCAACAGATCACTCACTATAATATACTCCTGAAGGCATTCTGCGCAAAAAAAAAATTAAAAATTCTGCACACAATAATTTAAAATTCTGCAAAATTCTGCAAATTTTATTTGTCAAATAAATGTTGCGGCTCCAGCATGGCACTGGGGAGCACAGGCCACTGGCTGCACAGAGGTGGGAGATCATTCTGCAGCTCCCCACCAGGACATGGACTGAGTGGTGAGGCTGCACCCACCCTGACACAGCGCAAGAACCGGGCATGCCCAGAAACACCCCATGGCCCTGCCCTCTGTGCCAGGTGCAGGCAGGCAGGCTCAGCCTGGCAGGATCCAAGAGTGGAGGGGATCAAGGTATGGGTTGAGAGGGTTCTGTGTGGGGCAATCTTGATGCAGGTGGCTCAGTAGGGGATCCGGGTGCGGGGGGAGGGGGGGGAATCTGGATGCACAGGGGCTTGTTGGGGGGTTCTGGGTGAAATGGTAATGGGACTCTGCATGGGGGTCTTGGTGGTTGGGGGGCATAGAGCTCGGCAGGGGGGTTCAGTGGGGGGCCCAGATGTTAGGGGCTCAGTGGGGTGGGGATCCAGGTGCAGCTGGTTGGGGCTCAGTGGGGTGTGAATCTGGGTGCAGGTGTCTCGTCAGGGTGGTCCAGGTGCAGGGGGGTTGAGGCTCAGCGGGAAGGTCTGGATGCATGGGGGTTGGGTGGATGGGGGAGCAGCTCCCCATACAGTGATCCCTCTCCCTGCAGCTGAGGAGTGATGGGTGCAGGAAATGGGGGAGGGGGGATTTTGAAGAGCTTCCTGCAGCCTGGGGAGAAATCTTGGGGTGGGTCTGACCTGGCCCCGGATGCCATGCAGGGGAAGAGGAAGTCCCATCCTCCACAGCCCAGCCAGGACTAGCAACTGAGACCAGCATAGGGTGGAAACCACCAGCCAGGTCTTCCCCAATCCTGTCCCCTGCACCACAGTGATTTACCTCTCTGCCAGCTGCCCTGGGCACCCAAAACATACTGCAGGGGAGAGTTGCATGACTGCTCTTGTTGCTTCCCCATCAGAAAGTCATTTTTTTGTGGGGAAGCAAAGAAATCTGCAGGGGACATGAATTCTGCGAATCTGTAGGGGCACAGAATTCCCCCAGGAGTAACTATAGTGCCCAAGAGGAAGGCAACACAGCAGTCCTTTCTAAGTCAGTGCTGAGGCAATGACCTACTATGGTGGTAGGGGGTGCTGTGCTCTTGCGAGTACTTAATTGACCACAGGTACTCATGACTTTTTATTTTTATATTTTACCCCCACTTCATTTCTTATATGAGTCGGGGTTTTCTCTTGGCATCCTATCCAAATTCTAATTTTCCTGTGTTCCCCTAACAGTTTAAACCGATTCTCATGCATTTCCTGTTTAAAACTTGAATAGTATTGCTGTGTGATGTGAAACAGTTGCTATGTTTCGCTTCAGACTGGACTGTTTTCTGTGTTAAGTGCAGAGATTTAACGCGGGGGGGGAGGGAGAGAAGGAGAATTAATTTAAAATATTGCGTCTATATAATCATTAAGTAGAGCACTCTGGAATTTTTAGGCATGAAGGCACTATATATACACATGTAGAATTACTATACATAAGGGCCTTATGAATCCAATGGGAACTGATTAAACTGGCCTTCCAGGTTGCTGCAACTTGTGCTCTCTGCTGTCACTTGGGACATCTTAGGTGTGATTTCTCACAATCCCTATGTAGGCAGAATTGAGGAGCATTGTGGAAGCAGTATGTTCAGCCCCTGGGAAAGGCACAGAAACACCTTCCAGAGGATGAGGCTACATTGTGGGGGGGTCAGAGAAAGGAGTCCGATGCAGTCCTCTCTACCTGGGGCAGAAGATGGTGGATGCCCAGAGGATATTTGAGACAAGAACGGGGCAGAGAATCAATGATTTAACATTGTTTTAATTGGACTTTTAAAAATATTTAATCACATTCATATAAAATTTAGACTTGTTTAAAACGTAAACTTGGATGTATAGCCACCTGCCTCCAGGATGGAGCTCACTAAAAATCACAGCAGGCTTTTTGATAAATAAGCCCATTGCTGAGCAGAGCAGGGCTGGCTCATCGTACCAGTGGCATTGTTGGTATTTTTAACCCAGGTTTCTGGAATGCTAACACAACATCATGGTGTGCTGCTGGCATCTCTTTCCATCCTAAACATAAACAGACGCACCGCAGGCATACATGTGGCCTCTCTAATCCTTATCACCTCTACACAGTGCAGGCAGCATTTGACAAAATGCTTTGTGACAGCTTGGGTGGCCAGAGCTGACAGCAGTGGTACAAAGCGCTCCCTTTCTTAATGTTAAGTCGGGTTGGAGGAGGCTCCTTCCCTGAGCTCCAAGCACTGCAGCCAGAACCATCTCTGAAACACACTGCCGCGAGCTATGGGGATGAGGCAGTGCATTGAGGTTTCTTCCTTTACCACATCCCAGCAGAGGAAACCCCGTTGCTGTATCAAGCGACTGACTCCTCTTTACAGTTCTTATGCACATGAAGCTCAATGAAGAAAGCAAGAAGCCATTTGTATATTTCCTTCCTTCAGGCTCTGTATGCAGAATCCCTGAACAGATATCACAGCCCTAACCTAATGCTTCTATAACAGGTGAACCAGGTCTGCAGGGCACAGTTCAGCATTTGCTTAAAGAAGCAAGTCCAACAGGGAAAAAATTAAGTAAAAGTAGAACAGAAGACTGTGAAACACAGAACATACAAGCCATTCAACATTTCTATGATAAATCCAGGTTACAAGGCTTCTGGCAGTTTGGAGAAGAGTGCAGGAATATTGAATTATTTCAAATGTAAAAAAAATTTCCTGCATCATTAGGTGTTATAGTTAACAGTCAAACAGATTTATTCATTACAACCTAGAACACCTTTTATGAGCCTTAAAATGCAAGCTGATCTCTACTGTATATGCCAACATCCCCTCTGTCAGAATCCACATTTTTAATTAGATCACTGAATATCCTGCATTTTGGTGTGTAAAAGATTCCCTCGAGTCTCATCCTCTTTGGAAAAGCACACACATATTGCCTGGTATGAAAAGAAAGAAGGGATGACTTCAGCCTACCTACAACCCTGGAGTGACTGCTGCTGGCTTTTAGAGACCTATGAAACAGTGTGCCCTTGTTGCCAAGAAGGCTAACGGCATTTTGGGCTGTATGAGTAGGAGCACTGCCAGCAGAACAAGGGACGTGATCATTCCCTTCTATTCGGCATTGGTGAGGCCTTATCTGGAGTACTGTGTCCAGTTTTGGGCCCTACACTACAAAAAGGATGTGGAAAAATCGGAAAGAGTCCAGTGGAGGGCAATAAAAACAATTAGGGGGCTGGAGCACTTATGACGAGAGGCTGAGGGAACTGGTATTGTTTAGTCTGCAGAAGAGAAGAATGAGGGGGGATTTGATAGCTGCTTTCAACTACCTGAAAGGGGGTTCCAAAGAGGATGGATCTAGACTGTTCTCAGTGGTAGCAGATGACAGAACAAGGAGTAATGGTCTCAAGTTGCAGTGAGGAAGGTTTAGGTTGGATATTAGGAAAAACTTTTTCACTAGGAGGGTGGTGACACACTGGAATGGGTTAACTAGGGAGGTGGTGGAATCTCCTTCCTTAGAGGTATTTAAGGTCAGGCTTGACAAAGCCCTGGCTGGGATGATTTAGTTGGGGATTGGTCCTGCTTTGAGCAGGGAGTTGAACTAGATGACCTCCTGAGGTCCCGTCCAACCCTGATATTCTATGATTCTATGAAAGCACAGGCATATTTAGCACAAACATACAGGCTGTTGTGTCAATTTGTGATCACACACCAGTGTAAAGTTGAAGCAATGCACTGAACTCAATGCAGTTATTCTGAATTTACACACCCACATAAGAGCAAAATGTGGTCAATGTACCTTGCAGCATAACTTCAGGCAACTCAGTTTAGCTGACAATTACTCAAAAAGACGTCTCTTCTGTGAGAACCACATAAACACAAACCCACTGCCGAATCAGTGATATATAAATATATATATAGTTCCATTAGTACACCGGGGAAAATGCTTACCTGCTGGCCCTTAGTAATAAGATGCCTTATTTGGCACAGCTCAGTGGAAGATCAGCACTGAAATAGCCAGGGCACGAGTGCATTGACACAGCTAGGATGGAAGCTTGCAAAAAGCATGCCTGCACTTTGCACTCCTATAACCAGTGCTGTCCAAACTTTCACTCCTTAACATTGAAAGTCACTCCAAAAGAAGAAAATGATAGCAGAAGTTTGAAAGCGTGTATGGGGTTTTTTGATGATGGAAAGCACTATGCAAGTGCTAAATATTAAGAGTTATAATAAAAAGTATAGAGTACTGGATGCACTATAATTTCAGTACCACCAGGCATTTCCACTTTAATTATCAGTTATATTGTACTATGTATGAATTTCAGAGCTGGTACATGGTATTACAACAGCCACATTAATTTACTAATTTGCCTAGTGTATCATTGACAAGTTGCTGGAACAGAATCCATGTAGTAAAATTAGTACCTTATAATTTCAGCAGCAAACAGCAGCAAATCCTGCTGTAGCATGGTCCAAGTTATAGTTACAATGGCGCATTCTAACAGAAAGAGCACTGAACTGTGCAGGGAAGACTTCAGAGCCCCACAATTACCTAGTAATTCGAGCCACTTTCCTACACATGAAACAAATCCAGACATCCTGAAGGTGAGTAAGATGACTATCACAGCAATATCTTTAAAACACTGAACTCTCCTTCCTGAATGCTACCCTCCGCCTTTGTTTTCTGTGGAGGTGTCAGCACCGCACCACCAACCACACACCTTCCCTGCACTTCCCAAAATACCTGCATAAGAGGGCTCATCTCCTGACCCACTGCTGCTCCATGGTACAAAGAGTCCGGTATGGTGTGTATCTTTTCATACAAATGAATATTTATGGCCGAGATCAGCTCAAAATTCATTTCCGTGAAGAAGCATTCAGTGAGGGTGCAAAGGCATCATTTGATATAAAACAGAAAGA
Source organism: Malaclemys terrapin pileata (assembly GCF_027887155.1). NCBI lineage: Eukaryota > Metazoa > Chordata > Testudines > Emydidae > Malaclemys > Malaclemys terrapin. The sequence continues at coordinate 50,634,391 of NC_071514.1, forward strand.
GAGGGAGAACGAGAGGGGAGCCAGCATTCACTGTGCTGAACAGCAGCTATGAGTAAGTGGATCCAATCAGCATGGATGCCCACAGCAATCCATCAGCGTTTAGTCCTTGCCAGTGTGGTAAAAGGAGACTCTACTTTCCTTCTCAACTCCATAGATCATTGGGAATGAGCTGCTGCTCTCCCTTGTCAGAAAGCTCTCACAATAAAGTTATTTCATCTCCACTTGAAAGGGCTCTTCTGGTCTGCAACTTTCTACAGTTGTTATCAAGTTACTCTGCAGATGATCACAGTCCAAAACAGGTGAGTCCCTTCTTCCTTCCCCTCAAACAATGCATACACAGCTAGTCCAGCCTTGCAAGGGAGAGAGAAGGTCAGCACAAAAGCCAAATGAGTTAATAGCAGCCAAAGTGGTTAATTGGGGGGAGGGGCAGGAGAAATGAGAAAGGCTTTGGTAACTAGAGAAGAAGGAAAGTTGGTCCCTTTAAAAATAGAGGGGAAGATGAAATTAATAGCTCTCCAATCTTTGAGGCACTAAGCTCCTTTACAAGAAAAGAAGTTTGCACAATTAGGAAGTAATGAAGACTTTGTAAAGCAGCACTGACCAGATGAAGGGAAGGGAAAAAAACTGAACACATGAGCTAAATCCTGCTCATTACTTTACCTGAGTAAAGGAACCAAGACTTGTCCCAAACTACACAAACCCAGTTGTACACCAGCATCGTTTGTCAGAGAAAATAGTTCACTGCTTACTGAACCATGAACAATGGTTTCTGAGAAATTATGGCAAATGGAGGATGTTCTGCACTGAAGGAGGAGACAGTGTGGTAAAAAGAAGTTAACAAAGGAAAGCAAAGTAATCCTGGCCATTACTATCCTACAGACTATCTACAGTCCCCAGAAAAATAACAGTCAGCATTGAGAAAGAAAGCTAAGCATCTAGAGAGTAACAGAAAATAACAGAAATAAACTGGCTGGATTAATAAAGAATTACTTGTGCCCATCTTAATTTTTGATAGGCTTCCCTGCTATTCTCAGGTCTCTGATCAGTTCCTCCCTGTCAATCACAGGTACATCCAAGATGGCTCTTCTGGTTAGGTTCACTTCCTTCTGGATCAGGAAGTTGATTTCTGCATAATTTAGGAACCACATGCTACAGGTATCTGGGTAGCTGATGTTGCCTACAAGTATTGTTTCCTGTGCTTTCGAGTACCGCCGAGGAATTTTTCATCCTCACTTCACCCATCCCTGTCCCCTACTCCCGTCCTGATGGTCTGCAGCAGATGGCTTCTATCATTTCCCAATCAGTTTCCATTCCTTGTACATAATCCATAGGATTTCATCACCACAAATATTTATTGCCCACTTGCACCTTCGTGAGGTTCATCTCAGACCCAAAGGATTAGGCTGACATTTGTATCCCCAGTTTCAAGCTGGAAAGGGATATGCTGGAGAAGTGAGATGCTGACCCTCCAACCGGCATACAGTTACATTAGGACTATAGCATTTAGACACCACAGTGACTGGCACCTTAGAAATTCTATCAATTATATTACCATAATATCCTCAACAATTCACCATTCTTCTTTTAAAGGTTCCCTAAAGGGATCCCCTGAAGGAAGGGTGGACTAGGTTGCTTTGCCCCCCTCCCTGACAGGTGTAGGGATTTACAGCCTTCTGTTTGGGGGGAGAGGAGGACCTCTTAGGAACCTAAGGGAAGCGTATGGTGAAGGCTGAGGCAGTGCCTAGTTTCCAGCCCAAAGTGGTGAAGGACATCCTCACTCTTCAAGCACGAGGCTTTGATATTTTTATTCTCTTATCATTATTGATCTCTCATTCTTTGAAGCTGGCTGGTCACCATCTCCCTGCCCTTTTATTTCTTGCCAAGTTCTTCCCTCACCTAAACATCAGCCCTTCTCCAGACCTAGAGAGGAAAGGAAAAAGGGTGCAGAATTTGTAAGTCTCAGCCTGGGAATAAAAACAGTAAAGCAGAGAGACTGTGTACTAGTTTGAACAGTAATGAAAAACCCCAAACACCTTGAAATACTTCTGTTTAAAGGGCCATTGTCAGCTCATGCTCTAGCTCAGAGAGAAGTTACCAGATTGATGCAGAAGTTATAGGATGAGGTTCTCTGGACTGTGTTATGAAGGAGGTCCTCTGCCCAGTGGCATACCGTGCCCTTCAGTTCAGCAGAACTCAAACCTCTGAAAAACAGGAACTAAAAAGAGTTAAGGTACCCACCAACACCATCTTCACTCTGTCCCCTGGAGCTGGCAAGCACGACTGGGAGTTATGTGCAGGCACTCCAACTGCACTCACTGTGTTAGGTGTAGCTATATGGAATGGTGGGAGGATTAGCTGGAGCAGTTTGGCAGAGCTGTGATTGTGATATGAGAAGATCTGAGAGGCCCTGATCTTCATAAGAGATGGTTCTGCAGAACAGCGCCACCCCAGGTTTCTTATTAGTGTCTTGGTGGTGGGGGCACAGTTCTGTGTGCCTGAAACACACCATGGGGGGAGGGGGGAGTTTAAGTGCTGTTTGTTTACTAGTCTCTCAAGACTGGCTCACTTTCCAGTTTTATCTTCTTACCCCATTTTCTCAGCTTTCGGCCCTTTTATCCCTGTAGCGGGGGAGAAGCAGCACTTTGAACAATCTATTTGCCTTTGATTGATCAGGCTTGAGCCAAGGTCGGCAATAGGGATGATTCCACCAGCCAAACTAATTACCAGAGGGAATGTACTGCAATGCCAGCTGAACTACACAGAGCAGACAGTTTCTAACTCTACAAATTGACACAGTGGAATATTAAAAAGCTACAGTATGAACTAGTCAATAAACACCATTAACTGCTGGTCACAGGAGATCGCTCACAGATTGACTGATGTAGTAATACATTTCTAAGAACCATACAAATCAGAGAATAGGTCTCCTCTCTCCATCCCCTGACCACTGCAGGGCTATTTGCTACAGTACATTAAGTGCTTGTCCCATCCAATTTCAAATGACTCAAGTGCCAGTGCTTCCAACAGTCCTTCAGGGAAATTATTCCATGGAGTTTCCCAGTATTTCTCTTCAATTTACCGCTGCTTAATGTCCTCCCACTAATTCTCGTAAAATCAAATTACAACTCTAAACAATTCCTCTCCCTTGGATTTTACAACCTTGCTATGGTTCTAGTGATCATACCTCTCACTTTCCTTTAGCCACAATATATTCATATAGTTCTTTTGATCTTTCCCCACAAATCAGTGCCTCCAGCCCTTCATGATTTTGTTCTTTTCTGAATTCCTTGCAGCTGGTGGCTGCCAGGTGCAATCTCACCAGAGCCATATGGAGAGAATACCACTTCATAAAGTGACGCCTCCACATGCCTGGAGTCCAGACCAGAATTGCACTGGCTTTTTTTTTCTTAACACCACCAGAGCGCATCGCATCAGGACATCTCTGGGACCATCACTGCACTACAGCGAGCTTGCCGCTTGCTTCTGGCATCCCCGCAGTCTCATTACCTCCTGTGCATCTAGGACGCCACAAAGCTCCTCCCAAATTGCTATGGCATGCTGCCCTACAGGATTGAAACTCACAGCTCCCACGTTAGTGGCAGGTACCCTCTTCTCAACACCATCAGCCCCAGCTTGCAGCTCTTCTGAATGCCTTCACATAGGCAAGGGCTTTATAAAGCAGCGCACAAGCGACCAGGGAGCTTTTGCGACCAGGGAGCTTTTGCGACCAGGGGCTGCTAACAGGGAGTTTCGCAAGGGAGTTTGGAAGGGGAGTGGGAAGGGAGCAGGGGTCCCTTTATTCCCCTTAAAACCTATAAACCAAACTACATTCAAAACCTTTTGCTTAAACAACCCTTTCATTAACTAGGAGACAATGCAGGCAGAAGCCAAGCTGCAGAGTGTAGGCTATCCAGTTTATTGCACTGAGTGCAGCATGTATGATTACCTGCCCTGTGGGTGGGTGGCGTATGTGTGCATTCGGTGCAAGGAGCTCCTGGCCGTCAGAGACCACGTACGGACTTTGTAGCAGAGTAGCAGAGGCCAGGGTAGCAGAACTGGAGGAGCGAAGGGAGGCAGAGAGGTATGTTGATGAGGCTTTCCGGGACACCTCCGTTCAGACAGCCCCTGTGCTGTTGAGGAGGATGAAAGGCCCAGGGAAGCAGAGCAGTCAACAGGAACAGAGGGAAACCTTCCCATAGTTGGGACCCTCCTTCCAGATGGTGCTGGGGTTACCTCTCGCACTGAGGTTGCCTCTCCGGGGGAGGGAACTCCAGTTGCTAGGAAAAGGCAGGTGTTAGTAATGGGAGATTCGATCATTAGAAACGTAGATAGCTGCGTTTGTGATGACCAGGAGAACCGCATGGTGACTTGCCTGCCTGGTGCAAGGGTTGCGGATCAGTCAAGGCATCTAGACAGATTTATGTGTAGTGCTGGGGAGGAGCCAGTGGTCGTGATACATGTAGGTACCAATGACATAGGGAAGGGTAGGAGAGATGTCTTGGAGGCCAAATTTAGGCTGCTAGGGAAGAGACTGAAATCCAGGATTACTATGGTGGCATTGTCAGAAATGCTCCCAGTTCCACGCACAGGGCCAGGTAGGCAGGCAGAGCTTCAGAGTCTCAATGCGTGGATGAGACGATGGTGTAGAGAGGAGGGGTTTACATTCATTAGGAACTGGGGAAACTTTTGGGAAGGGGGGAGCCTATACAGGAGAGATGGGCTCCACCTAAACCAAAGTGGAACCAGACTGCTGGCCCTAAACATTAAAAGGGTTGTAGAGCAGTTTTTAAACTAGGAGATGGGGGAAAGCCGACTGCTGCAGAGGAGCATGTGGATTGGACAGAGACTTCTCTTAGGGGAGAGTCTAATGATAGAATCTCCAGGTTACAGTCAGGAGCAGAGGATGGAGGAGGATAATGTAAGGGCCAGATCAGATGATAAACATTCACATAAAGAATCGGACACATCAGAAAACGGCAGACAAATAAACAGTGACAAGTTTTTAAAGTGCTTGTACACAAATGCTAGAAGTCTAAATAATAAGATGGATGAACTAGAGTGCCTCGTGATAAAGGAGGATATTGATATAATAGGCATCACAGAAACCTGATGGACTGAGAGCAATCAATGGGACACAATCATTCCGAGGTACAAAATATATCGGAAGGACAGAACAGTCGTGCGGGGGAGGAGTGGCACTATATGTGAAAGAAAATGTAGAATCAGATGAAGTAAAAATCTTAAGTGAATCCACATGTTCCATAGAATCTCTCTGGATAGAAATTTCATGCTCTAATAAGAATATAACATTAGGGATCTATTATAGACCACCTGACCAGGACAGTGACAGTGATGATGAAATGCTAAGGGAAATTAGAGAGGCTATCAAAATTAAGAACCCAATAATAGTGGGGGATTTCAATTATCCCCATATTGACTGGGAACATTTCACTTCAGGACGAAATGCAGAGATAAAATTTCTCAATACTTTAAATGACTGCTTCATGGAGCAGCTGGTATGGGAACCCACAAGGGGAGAGGCAACTCTAGATTTAGTCCTGAGTGGAGCGCAGGAGCTGGTCCAAGAGGTAACTATAACAGGACCGCATGGAAATAGTGACCATAATACAATAGCATTCAACACCCCTGTGGTGGGAAGAACATCTCAACAGCCCAACACTGTGGCATTTAATTTCAAAAGGGGGAACTATGCAAAAATGAGGGGGTTAATTAAACTGAAGTTAAAAAGTACAGTGACTAAAGTGAAATCCCTGCAAGCTGCATGGGGGCTTTTTAAAGACACCATAATAGAGGCCCAACTTCAATGTATACCCCAAATTAAGAAACACAGTAAAAGAACTAAAAAAGAGCCACCGTGGCTTAACAAACATGTAAAAGGGCAACTAAAATGATTAGGTGTTTGGAACGGGTCCCATATGAGGAGAGATTAAAGAGTTATTTTTCTTATAGCTATTCAGAGTTTGTAAGCCTGATGCTATCTGGAGGTGGGGAGAGGACGACAGTGAGACCTGGGGAAAACTCACTTCAGCCCCAGTTAGCAACAACGCATTAAGTCTGTGAAAATGTAGCCAGGAGAAAGAATATTTGTTGGAATATAAAAAAGCAAATAATGTGCTTAAGATCTTCAAGAAAACAACATTGACTCCTGGCAAATCAGTCAACTGCCTTCATATCCTTTTGATCGCTCGATTGTGGATGCCATATTAAAAATAAAACATTAATTGCTGATTTTCTGCCCACAGCTATCTACGGCAAACAGAACCCACTTGCAATAAAGGATGGGCATCCAGCACTGCAACCCTGCTATGCATTTTTCTACTTCCCAATTCATCCTTCTGTTCTCTTCTTCCTTTTCATAAGGCTCTCATTTGCTCCTCTATCTGGATCAAACATTGGAAACAGCAGTTTACCACCAAAGGAGATGCTAATAGCTGCTCCCCAAACACAGTGCAGGCGCTGGGGGTGAGACAACCTAAGACCTGCCTGAGAACAGCTATACCATCCCTGTCACACTCCTACACAACAATCAGCTTACTTGCAATGCCAATGATTTGGAGAGAGCCAACAGATCATACCAGCAATTGTTACTTATGCATGGTGCCTCCAGTTGGGAAAGGTGTGTCAAAGAAGAAAAAGTGGACTGTGCATTATCCAAATATTCCATCAGCTATACGCCCAGTACCCCACGGAGAAGGACTGCCGGTTCCTGATGCACCAGAGTCATTCTCACTTGAGTCAGATGAGGAAGAGGAATAGGATGAAACTTCTGGTCCTGAACCATCAATGTCACAGGACCCACATTTTCTCCCATCCTCCTCCTCTGAACCACACCTCATAACACAAGGTGAACTGAATGACCTTGTCAGGGATTTGGAACTACCCAAGAGTAAGGCAGAGCTGTTGGGCTCCAGACTACAGCAGTGGAATCTCCTGGCAGGTGATGTTAGGGTTTCCATGTTCCGTGACCGTCAAAAGGATCTTGTCCCATTCTTCTTCATGGAAGGTGATCTTGTAGCCTGCAACAACATCGATGGTGTGATGGCAGCCCTCAACATCGTTCACGATCCAGATGAGTGGAGACTGTTCATTGATTCATCGAAGACGAGTCTTAAAGCTGTTTTACTGCATAATAGCAATGTTTTGCCATCAATTCCAGTTGGTCATGCAGTCCATATGAAGGAAACCTTTGACAACATGAAACAACTTTTGAGGTGCATAAACTATGACCAACATCAGTGGCAGCTTTGTGGCGATTTGAAGGTTGTTGCTCTCTTGCTTGGTCTGCAGACTGGATACACATAGTACTGCTATTTTCTCTGCGAATGGGATAGTCGTGCAAGAGATTCCCACTACATCAGGAAAGATTGGCCACTCCGACAGTCATTGGAGCCTGGGAGGAAAAGTGTTCAGCATCCACCACTTGTTGAATCAAGGAAGATTTTGTTACCACCCTTACACATCAAGCTGGGTCTGATGAAGAACTTTGTCAAGGCCATTGACAAAACACAAGCAGCTTTCAAGTACCCCCGTGGAAAATTTCCAAGGTTAAGTGAAGCTAAGATAAAGGAAGGTGTCTTTGTTGGTCCTCAGATTCGTGAACTTCTTTGAGATGATGCATTTGACCATGCACTGCGTGGCAAGGAAAAGACGGCATGGAAAGCCTTCCAGTTAGTGGCAATAAATTTTCTCGGAAACAACAAGGCAGACAACTACAGGTTGTTGGTGGAAAACCTCCTCAAGGCATACAAAAGCCTTGGTTGCAACATGTCACTAAAGATACATTTTTTACACTCTCATCTAGATTTTTTTCCACCGAACTGCAGAGCAGTGAGCGACGAGCACGGCGAGCGATTTCACCAGGACATTGCAACACCGGAGAAACGCTATCAGGGCAAATGGAGCCCATCAATGCTTGCAGACTATTGCTGGACAGTGACAAGAGATGCTCCATTTAATGAATACAAGAGACAAGCCAAGAAGTGCCGAGTAGACATTGAATAGGACTAAACTATGTACATAATAGTTTTTTGCCTTTTGGTTCATAATAAATTTTATTTATATAACCCTTTTGCTGATTTTTAAAGTGTTACATAAACAGGACAGGTGAAATATTATCATGTAAAGCAACCATAAACACATGAAAAGACCTAGGTTTACAATTTATGATTAAAACTCTACTATCTACACAATATACATAGACATAAAATGTAAAAACTTAAATACCTTAGAAACAGTAGCCAATTAGTTGTTTTAATTGTCATATTTGAATTCAGCTCATCAAAATACATAATAAATAGCACATTTTATCTCTGAAGCAGACGACTTCTCAAAAATTGTAGACCAGTGATATCAGGGTTGGAAGGAACCTCAGGAGGTCATCTAGTCTAACCTCCTGCTCAAAGCAAGACCAATCCCCAAATTGCCCCCTCAAGAATTGAACTCACAGCCCTGGGTTTAGCAGGCCAATACTCAAACCACTGAGCTATCCCTTCCTCCACCTCCAGCTTGGACTGCTGGAACTCACTCTAGCTGACACTTCTGAGGGCAGCCACAAAATACTGCAGATCATGCAGCAGCACACCGCCTGGGCAGGGTAGAAATACACAGGCACATCAAACCAGGCCTCCATGCTCTCTGCTGGCTCCCCATTTATTCCCAGGCCCAATGCAATGTCCCAGTATTTAACCAAGCTGTGACTGCCCAGGGCAGGTGTCAAGGCTCCTTCCCCACTCTGAACTTTAGGGTACAGATGTGGGGGCCTGCATGAAAACTTCTAAGCTTAACTACCAGCTTAGATCTGGTCCGCTGCCACCACTCCCAATGGGCTAACTCCCTTCCCTGGGTAGCCTTGAGAGACTCTTCCACCAACTCCCTGGTGAACACAGATCCAATCCCTTGGATCTTAAAATAAGGAGAAATTAACCATTCCCCCTCCTTTCTCCCACCAACTCCTGGTGGATCCAGATCCAACCCCCTTGGATCTAAAAACAAGGAAAAATCAATCAGGTTATTAAAAAAGGCTTTTAATTAAAGAAAAAGGTAAAAATTATCTCTGTAAAATCAGGATGGAAAATAACTTTACAGGGTAATCAAACTTAAAGAGCCCAGAGGACCCCCCTCTAGCCTTAGGTTCAAAGTTACAGCAAACAGAGGTAAACACCCTAGCAAAAGGTACATTTACAAGTTGAGAAAACAAAGATAAAACTAACACGCCTTGCCTGGCTGTACTTACAAGTTTGAAATATGAGAGACTTGTTCAGAAAGATTTGGAGAGCATGGATTGATGTCTGGTCCCTCTTAGTCCCAAGAGCGAACAACCCCCAAAACAAAGAGCACAAACAAAAACCTCCCCCCCCCACCAAGTTTTGAAAGTATCTTGTCCCCTTATTGGTCCTTTGGGTCAGGTGTCAGCCAGGTTACCTGAGCTTCTTAACCCTTTACAGGTAAAAGGATTTTGGAGTCTCTGGCAAGGAGGGATTTAATAGTATTGTACACAGGAGGGCTGTTACCCTTCCGTTTATAGTTATGACAGCAGGGCTCTCCCAGAGCCCACTTCCCCATCCACGAGCCATCACGAGAATTATATTCAGAGGTGTTGCGACTTTCAAGATCCAGGATGATGCAGTTGAGAACTGGAAGCAGAGAGATCTCATGGGACATCCCTACGCTATGGACTATCTGAGCAGAATAATTCAGAGGAAGCCTACACCCAACAGACAACAGGGCAAAATGCAAAGCACCTCTTGCATTGGTTCTCCCACAGTAAGCAGCTCAAAGAGAGCTGTCACTATTCATGTCTCTCAGGATACTTCTTCACTGCAGCGTTAGCCAGACCTGATTAACTCTTGGTGCCCCTAGAAGGGCACCTCTCTCCATTATGCACATGCACACACTAGCAGCAGCCTGACGAGCAGAGTACAAGCTCCTCACTTTTAGTTTCCTTTTGCCCTTTAATTATGGGGCCTATACACTATGGTAATTGACCCCTCAAATATCAGAACAGAACAGAGTTAGATTAGACAAGACAGAATAAAGGCAAGGCCAGATTTTAATTAACAGAAGATGTCAAAATCCCATCCAGCTTGCATCCAAATGTTTAAAACCTCAGCTCCAGATCCCTCCTGACTGAAAGCGACTAATGATTCCCTGTGGTTTCTCTTGCAAGGTTCTGTTCTCTACAGAGACCTGAAAATTTACTCCACTACTGACTTTTGGCAGGACTTAGAAGCATCCACACTCAATCCTTGGATGTAGGCAGTAAGAGCTGCCTGTTGATCTAGCGAGGACAGCTGTGGCCCTTTACAAAAGTGCTGAAATGTCTGAAATGACACACTCACCAAAACCACAAAGCCTTCCACTCCCAGTGAAAAGAGCAAACCGTCATGTGAGAGATAAGACACACAGAAATTCAAGTTAAAGGGGCACTCAGACAGTTACAGCTTAAAAATATAGAAACTGTAAAAACCTACTGTCAATAAAAATGGGATTTCTTCTTTTTAAACCTTCCCTTGCAGCGACTGTAACACTGCAACCTGATGTTACTGCAGCAGAGGCAAAACGTGAGACTGACTAAGAATAGGTTAGAAACTAAAGTAAGTCTGATTAACCAGCTTCTTTTCATGCATTTTAACAGATGAAAACAGGACCAAGCTAGCACCCATGACCCACCAGCTCTCTGCAGAACAGCAGCATGTGCCCTCTGCACCATTTGGCAGACCACAGACCAGGGTAGTCTATTTTCATTGTCCAAGCTGAGAAAAATGCAGAGCATGTCATGAGTAGGACTATTAAAAACTAAAAGCGATATAGCTTTTAATTCAGTTGTAATCTGAAGTTTCATAGGTGCCGACGTCTACTTTTCCCTGGGGGTGCTCCACCCCCACTCCACCCCTTTCCTCAAGGTTCTGCCCTCATTCTGCACCTTCTTGCTCGCCTCCCCTGAGGCCCCACCCTTGTTCCACCCCCCTCCAGTCTGGGCAAAAGCAAACTCTTAACTCCTGCCTCTCTAACCATCCCCGAGTGATCTCCCGCCTTCCCAGTGGATGGTCAGACCCCCAATCTGCACCATTCCCAGGGCTCCCACTTAGGGAACAAGATGTGCATTCAAGGGCAGAACTTGGCCTAAAGGTAACTTGTCCAGGATGCCGTTTTTATGTGTGTGTGTGGGCGGGGGGAGCTGCTTGCAGTCATGCTAGTTCCTTAAGCCATTGTTGTGCAAGCTCTCCACATAGCCCACCCACTGTACAATCTAGCAGTCTGTGCCGTTCCTGTGTACAAGCTGACCAATGATTTGGGAGAAATAGTGGCACAGCTGCCTTGCTTGCAACTCTTTCCACTGCGTAGTGACATTCTGCAGAGGTCTGTTTCTCTTTGATGATAGCAGCTGATCTAATCCTAGCCATCATGAAACAATTAACCATTGGGTATCCCACACCCCATGTTTTGAACAGGACTTTCTTGCAGGTGTGTATATGAGCCTGTTATTATTTGTACAACGGAAGCACCAAAAGGCCACAGTCAGGCAGCAGCACCCCACAGTGCTAGGTACAATACAAATATTTTTTAAAAAGGCAACCCCAGCCTCAAAAAGTTTCCAGCCTAGGTAACAACAGAACCCAACAAGGGAACCAAACAAAACTGGGGAGCTGGGGCGGAGGGAACTAGCCATACAACAGTACCTCAGCACAATGAGCATGTCAGCCTGGATGGCTGCCTAACTAGCCACCCTCAGCTGGCATTGCCTGGGAGTCCTCTCAGCACAGGTGAATTTTAAGGAGGAGTCTTAAGACTTAAGGGGAATAAAGTGGTACCACAGAAGCTTGGGCAGGAAGGGTGGTAACACTTATGGGACAGGCTGATGGACAGGCAGTGAAATCTGGGACTGCTGGCAGAGCAAAGGCGTGGTCAATGGCACAATAAGTAAATTGAGCAGCAGAGCAGGATGGTGTCAGCTTAAGGGCCTTCAAGGTGAAAACAAGGAACCGAGCATCTCTCTCTTCAGTGTGTAGCAAACTATGGGGCTCTTCTCCTCTCCACATAAAAGCTAAGCCCCACAAGTAGGGATACAGTAGAAGACAATACCTAACATATCCTAGAATGTCCATTAGGTCCCCTCATTTCAACTACTTAGCAGTCCAGACTAACAAAGCAGGTGGCATCTTAAAACTTGCTAGGTAACTCGTTTTAGTTAACATGTTTCCAAACACCACTTAGCACCTAATGTAGACAGGGTCTGACACATTAAAGCCACATTAGCTTGTTATGGCCAACCCTAGAGAAAAGCTTATTTGCCTAGTCTAGACAGTCACTCCTGGAAGTGGACAGAGATGCCCTGAAAATGGACTGTGTATTGCAGAGATGGGGAGAGACAGGAGACTGGGAATGGAGCACAGAGGCCTATGTGCATCCCTTTTTTGTATTACTCCGGAAACTGGATACCATCTCACAAGGCACCCAGCTAAGTCACCATAATAATACACTGCACTGAAAATACCGACAATAAGAGGGCTCTTTCATTTAGCAGCCAAAGACATAATAAGAGCCAATGACTGGAAGTGTAAGACAGCAAACAGAGAAGAATTAACCACTGGGACAACTTACCCATGGTGGTGGTGGATTCTCCATCGTTTGGAGACTTGAAACCCAGCCTGGATGCCCTCCTAACAAATGCAATTCAACCACAAGTTGTTAGGTTAGAGACAGGACTCACTGGGTGGAGGTATGCAGGTCATGCTAGATGATCATAATGGATTCTTCTGGCTTTAAAATCCATAAAAAGTGACCAGTTACAAAGCAGGACAAAGGAGTGAGGCAAACCTGCCCAGCCTGAAAAGCATGTGAGCCTCGTGCAATACCTACGAGCACACGTACGAGCAGGCCGTGGTAAGCTTCCATCCCAAACACTAGCTTCGTGTCCCCGATTTACCTCTTCTACAGGTCACTGTCCCTGTAAATACACATCAAAGGCAATTGCCAACACAGTCAACAACTGCACTGCTGGTTGAGAATGAAAAATGAATGAAGCTTTCCCCAAATCACTTATCCTCTTGCAGAGAGGGACAAGAGGATAGGAAAGGGAAAAAAGACAAGACAAGGTGTAATTCTATATGCCCACATAGCCACCAGTGCCAAGGACATAACCTAGATGAAAATAAAATTGACTAAACTGTTTGGGATTGACACAATGGGATAATACAATCTGTCCCCTTCCTCCCATAACACCACAGAATTCTGCTTTGCAATATCCCTGCTGTTCTAGTCCTGGGGCCCCCTAAAGCACCTCACCCTTCACCTACAACCCCCTCTACCACCACCCAATAATCGAATCCTGCATCCCCGTGCTTTATCTGCATCCTTTGATTCTGACCTATCTCACCCCTATTATCCCAGTCCCAGGCCTCTCTGGAGCAAAGGTCGTCAGTCATACCAAACTGCAAAGAGGGTTTTGTAATATGGACAAAATCCATTAAGGTCAGGAAACCAAACTGATTTCCATTTGCAAACGAGATCAGAGCTCTGAACTCCAGGGGGAGGAGCGGGGAAGGAGTATGTCTTTACACAGCTGGTTAATTTCCCAAACAGCCATAGGAGTGATATGGTCAAGAGACTTAAAGAACACTCAGTCCCAGAGCAGTTGACTTGAAAAGGCTTCTTAGATAAAACCACTTCCAAGCTACATGGGATTCCAAGAAGATCCACAACTCTGAAGCTCATAAGGTAGCAGGTAGTTCGGAAAGCAAAGCTGGAGAGGCATGTGAGATCCAGCTAGAATTAGAACTGTTCACAACAGTCACAGAACACCACATTTTAATTTCCTACACCATTTATTTCATGCCACATAGATCACGACTCATGAAACCCTAATATTATTGTTCTAAATAGGCACAATGTGGACAACAAACTTCTTCTCTCCCTCCCCCCACACAGAGGACTTGATTTTATCAGGCAGGATCAGAACAAAGCAGACTGCTACCACCAAAGCATGCCTCCTAGAGAATTCCTTCTTGAATAGCTCCAGCTATTCCAAAAGGGTAAATTCTCCAGTGTAGCATTAGCGCCATCCAAAAGACCAATAGCAAGCACATGGAAATCTGAGCGTACTCCCTCAACAGCTTACTGGATTAAAGCTTTAATGCAATGCGTCCCTCTGGAAGAAATTACATAGGCTATTAGGAAAGATGTGCCCCTCGTCTGATGAAATCTAGCAATCATTTCAGCAATATATGCAAACTAAATAGACTCTAGATGAGAGGAAAGCTGCTCTTGCTCATACGAGGACTACAGGAACCAATGGGTAAAGCTGGCAGTGTAAAGCGTGTAAGGACACAGCCCCTGCATTCAGTGCAGCTGCATGGACATGCTGCAGGTCAAATGTCACACTGAATGCTTTGTGAGGGGAACCAGAAAGGGTTCTGTGATTCTGGCACCTAGAGATGCACCAGATGACAATCCTGTGGTGCACAAAGAGGCACAAAGGCACCCCTGCTCTAACCTATCATAAATCACTTGGGGGAGGCTGCAGAACTGTGCATTTTTAACACTTTCATAGTCTATCAGTTTAAATGGAAGTTTTCAGCATTTGACGGGGAAGGCACTTTCAGTGGGGGAGGGTGGAGAGAAGAAACAGAGGGGTTTTTCTGAGTCAACCCAGGTTCTTTCCTCTTTGGACATCACCAGAAGCAATAAACACTCCGCAAGAAATACTGCACCCTCATAGTTACATCTGTGCAGTCCCAGTGCGTCTACACCTACATTTCTCAGACTGACCAGTGGGTCGGGGAGGCCAACTCAAGATACCTTTAGATTTCCAGAAAGTATTGAGAATCAGGAAAATCTGGCCCCTTAGAGAGTCTTGCGTTGGGCACCCAGAATTACATTAGCAGAGCCACTGCTAATGATTCACAAGAAGAAATGAACCCCAGCTCCCTCTCCCACAGCTGGTCTCACTGCAGGGCAGAAGCAGCTGAAACTTATTCTCAGGCATTAAAGCGAACAGATCTGCTGACTACACACAGGAAGGAGAGTTAGGAGAGGCTACCCCAACACTCTTCTTTCAAAGAGGAGCCATGCTTTCGGACTGGACTTTCAGCAAATCAAGCATGTACCTCCTGGAAGTCCCAGTGGGCATGGTGGATGAAGACATAGCATTTCTCCACAGAGGAGGATTCAGTGGCAGAGGGTGGGAGGTAATACAGTTGGCAATAATGGACAAAAGGCTACGCCTCACATATGCAGCGTCTAACCTTCAATGAAGCTGAGGAGGAGTCTCCCTGCCTCCACGTTATAAAGGAGAGCTGTTGTCCCGTCAACTGAACATAGGAGCTGGGGTGTCAAAAGATTTGCAATTGATTGCCAGCTCTGCCAGGGACGCCCTGCATGACCATGGCCACGTCGCTGCCCCTCTCTATGCCTTAGCAGTGACTCATGAGTAAAATGAGGATGTCGATGTCATACCCAGGGCCGTCTCCAGGGTTTTGGCCGCCCCAAGCAGCCAAACAAACAAACAAACAAACAAACAAAAAGCCGCGATTGCGATTCGGCTGGAGGTCCTTTGCTCCGAGCAGGAGTGAGGGACTGTCCGCCAAATTGCCGCCGAACAGCTGGACGTGCCGCCCCTCTCCAAAGTGTCCGCCCCAAGCACCTGCTTGGTAAGCTGGTGCCTGGAGCCGGCCCTGGTCATACCACCTTTGTAAAGCTCTTCGAGATATATGCAAAGCTGCCACACTTCTCTCCAGTCCTAACACCATCAGTCTGGTGAAGAGAAGGCTCCCTATCAACCCAGAAAAATTCCTGGAACTCAATGTTGAGGCAACCCTATTATATCCAGTGAACCAGGGAATAAAATACAGACAAAATCTGGATCATATTGACACCTGCAGCTGCCCTGGAAGCCAATGGATATAAGTTAAAATCAGGCCCAAAAGCTCTCTCTTTCAGGATGGCAAACAAGTACAGGTTTTGCTGGGAAAAGGTGTCGATTGATACAAAGCAGGAGCTGCTTCACTCAGAGAGTGGACCAGTCAACAGCTCATGTTAAAGTGCTATTACTTGTCAGCAATAACTAATTCAACAGAGTGTTTTTTCTGTGATGTGGCACTGCCTCTTTCTGATGAAAATGGAGTTGCATTGCAGATGTCAGAAGCAAATTAACTACCATTGACTCAGTTTGGATCACATCTTCAGAGATCGTTCACCTTCACTGTACCAATGGAAAATAAAAGACACAGATAGAAGGAAACAGACCCGCTGAAAGAATGACTTGGCAGAGCTTTGTTTATTTGCAGACTGTGCACTTTTGTACTGCAAAATCATCCCAGCGGCTACATACACCACGAAATTTTGATACATGAGTGTCAGAGCTGGGATCTGTAAATTCGTTCCACTCAGATCAAAGTTGCTTGTGGCGTGGACTCTGGACTCCTGAAGCCTGGTCCATAACTACTCTTTCACCATAACTACAGGCTGATGGCAAAGCTATCTACATGTTTTGTTCTTGTTTTGTTTTTTATATTGTCTGTGAATTCAAACAGCAAGCAATTTCTATTCATTTGCAGCCTTCTGTGCCAGTCAGGATGCCTGGAAAGGACAGTTACCTGTTCCGTAACTAGCGTTCTTCAAGATGTGTTACTCAGGTGTATTCCACAGTAGGTGTGCGTGCTCGCCACGTGCACCAGTGCCAGAAGTTTTTCCCTTAGCAGTACCCGTAGTGGGGGAGCCCCATTGCAACCCCTGGAGTGGCGCCTCTATATCACGCTATAAAGGGGGCTGCGTGCTCCCCCCACCCTCAGTTCCTTCTTGCCAGATAACTCCGACAGAGGGGAAGGAGGGCGGGATGTGGAATACACCTGAGCAACACATCTCGAAGAACGCCAGTTACGGAACCGGTAACTGTCCTTTCTTCTTCAAGTGATTGCTCATGTGTATTCCACAGTAGGTGACTCCAAGCTATACCTGATGGAGGTGGGTAGGAGTTTAAGGGTTACCCGGGCGGAGTACCGCCCTACCAAACCCGGCGTCATCCCGCGTTTGGGAGACGATCGCATAGTGCGATGAAAAGGTGTGGACAGAGGACCATGTAGGAGCCCTGCAGATGTCCTGAATAGGGACATGAGCCACGTAGGCAGCTGACGAGGCCTGAGCTCTCATCGAATGAGCCTTTACTATAGGAGGCGGGGGAACCCCTGTCAGGTTGTAACACGTGTGTATGCACAAGGTGATCCAGAGGGAAATCCACTGGGTGGAAACCGGTCGCCCCCTCACGCACTCGGCCGATGCAATAAACAGCTGAGGGGATTTCTGGAATGGCCTGGTTCTATCTAAGTAAAAGACCAGCGCTCTAAGCACATCTAGCATGTGCAGGCGCCGTTCCTCATTGGAGGAATAGGGCTTAGGACAGAGGACCAGGAGGAAAATGTCCTGATCCATGTGAAAAGCCGAGACTACCTTCAGCAGAAAAGCTGGGTGCGGGCGGAGCTGGACCTTATCCCTATGGAAGACCGTATACGGGGCTCGGAGGTCAGGGCCCTAAGCTCCAAGACCCGGCGGGCTGAGGTGATAGCCACCAGGAACGCCACTTTCCATGACAAGTGGGACCAAGAACATGTGGCCAAGGGCTTGAAAGGGGGCCCTGTGAGGCGGGAGAGCACTAGGTTCAGGTCCCAGAGCAGGACCGGGGGTCTAGCATAAGGGAAAGACCGATCCAGCCCTTTTAGGAACCGGGATGTCATGTGGTGTGAAAACACTGAGTAGCCCTGCACCGGGTGGTGGAATGCCGAAATGGCCGCCAGGTGGACCCTGACCGAAGAGGGCGCCAGCCCTTGGGTCCTAAGGGACAGGAGGTAATCAAGGATGAATTGGATAGATGTGGAGGGGGAGGAACCCTTCTCCCTCGCCCACCTGGAGAACCGATACCATTTAGCCAGGTAGGTTCAACGTGTGGACGGTTTCCTATTCTCCAGCAGGACCTGTCTAACCCCCTCAGCACACCTCCCCTCCTCCTCATTTAACCATGGAGCAGCCACGCTGTCAAGTGGAGCGCGGCCAGGTTGGGATAGAGGAGACATCCTACTAGGAGAGGAAGTCCGGTCGAAGCGGCAGCCTGTGCGGGGGGACCACTGAAAGCTGCAGGAGGGTCCCGTACCAATGCTGATGGGCCCAATCCGGGGCTATGAGAATAATCCACGCCCCGTCTGCCTTCACCTTCTGTAGGATCTTGCCTATCAGGGGGAAGGGCGGGAAGGCATAGAACAGGCGGCCCGACCATGGGATTAGGAACGCGTCCGATATCGCCCCTTCGCCCTCTCCCGCCCTGGAGCAGAATCGTGGGCATAGGCGATTCTGGGCGGTGGCAAACAGAACGACCTGGGCAGTGCCCCACTGTAGGGAGAGCAGCCTGGCCACCTCCTTGTGTAGAGACCACTCGTTTTGTTGGGAGAAAAACCTGCTTAGGTGATCCACGAGCGTATTGCACTTGCCGGGCAGGTGAAAAGCCCTCAGAAGGATGTCGTGGGCTATACAGAACTCCCACAGGAGCTGGGCTTCCTGGCACAAGGCCACGGAACACGTGCCCCCTTGTCTGTTGACATAATACATCGCGGTCGTATTGTCCATTAGGTGCTGACTGAAGGCTACGCACGCCAGGCGCACCGCCCTGAGCTCCCTAACATTTATGTGTAGAGACAATTCCAAGGGCGACCATCTGACCTTGGTTTTGAAGCTCCCCATATAGGCTTCCCATCCTAAGTCCGAGGCATCCGACACCAGATCTAGTGAGGGAGGGGGCTCCTGGAAGGGGATACCCTGAAGCATGTTGCTTGGGAGGGACCACCACTGCAGGTCGGCCACTACATAGGGTGGCAATGTGATGACCTTGTCCAGGCCATCCTTGGCCTGGGAATACTGGGAGGCCAGCCAGAGTTGGAAGGGCCTCATCCTGAGCCTGGCATGTCACACCATGAAGGCCTAGGATTTGAAGGCACACACGTGCCGTCGTCACAGGGAAGGCCGTGACCGAGGCGATGAGACCTTTGAGCGTCTCGAATCTGTCCCGGGGGAGGAAGGCCAGAACTAACGTGGACTTTTCCTCGTTTACCACTAGGCCTAGACTCGTGCAGGTGTCTAGCAGGAATTCCATCTGCGCCTGCACCTGGGACCGAGACTTGCCCTTGAGCAGCCAGTCATCCAGGTAGGGGAAGATCTGCAGCCCGTTCCTCCTGAGGTGGGCTGCGACCACCACCATGCATTTGGTGAAAACCCTGGGCCGGTAGAAAGACCAAAGGGAAGGACCGTAAACTGGTAGTGGTCTGTCCCTACCAGGAAGCGGAGGAAGCACCTGTGGCCCTCGAAAATGTGGATATGGAAGTACGCATCCTGGAGGTCCAAGGCTGCGAACCAATCGCCCGGGTCCATGGACGGAACAATAGAGGCCAGGGACACCATATGGAATTTGCAGCGAACGAGAAACTAGTTGAGATTCCGCAGGTCGAGGATGGGCCTGAGCCCACCTTTCGCCTTCGGGATCAGGAAATACCGGGAATAAAACCCTTTGCCCTGGAATTCCTGAGGTACCCTCTCCACCACGCCTAGGGTGAGGAGACGAGTCACCTCCTGACTTAAAAGGAGGGCGTGTTCCGGGTCCCCCGGGGCATCCCGGGACGGAGGATGGTGCAGTGGGGGTGAATCGAACTGCAGCCTGTACCCCTCGGAGATGGTACTGAGGACCCACCGGTCCAACGTTATATGGGACCAATGCACTCTGAAGGCCAATAAACAGTTGCCAAAAACCAACTTTATTAACTGGGGGGTTTCCCTGGCAACAGGCCAGGTGGCCCTCCACATAAAGTCAAAAACTCCTCTTCCCCTGCCTCTTGCCCTTCGAGGGTCCGGGACATGGGGCCGAACGGGACTGGCGCTGTGATCTACGCCTCTGATCCCTAGGCCTCTTGGGTGGGGGCTTGTATCTGCCCCTTACGGGGGGAGCCAAGGGCTGCGGTCTGGGTTTGTCCTTGGCTGGCGGGACATACAGACCGAGAGTCTGCAGGGTGGTGCGGGAGTCCTTCATCCCGTGCAGACAAGTGTCCATCTGGTCCGCAAATAATGCCTTGCCGTCAAATGGCAGGTCTTGCATCAGGGACTGGGATTCCACAGACAGCCCCGACAGTGAAAGCCACGACACCCATCGCATGGAGATAGCCAAGGCCATCGAACGAGCCACTGTGTCAGCCGCATCCGAGGCGGCCTGGAGAGCTGCTTTCGCTGCCGCCGCACCCTCGTCAACTAGAGCCCTGAATTCCTTCCTGTCCTTTTCTTGGAGGGAGGGCTCGAATTTTGGCAGAAACCCCCACAAGTTGAAGTCATACCTGCTCAGGAGTGCTTGATGGTTTGCCACCCTGAACTGGAAACTTGCAGAGGAATAAACTTTTTTCACAAAAGTGTCGAGTCTCCTGGCATCCTTGTCCTTGGGGGTTGGTGCGGGCTTTCACGTGTCTTTCACGGTGGTTGATGGACTCTAGTGAATTTGGGTTGGGTGAGTGTACAAATACTCATGCCCCTTTGTTGGCACAAAGTATTTCCGCTCTGCCTTCTTGGAAATGGGCAGCAGAGAGCCGGGGTTTGCCAAAGTCCAATAGAAATGTTGGCTACCCCTTGGTGAAGCAGTAGGGCCATGTGGCCTGGTGCTGAGGAGGACAGGACATTAAACAAATTGTCCAACGGCTCCTCCATCTCCTCCGCCTGGACCTGGAGGTTGGTGGCTACACGCCTGTCATAACTATAAAGGGAAGGGTAACAGCTGTCCTGTGTACAGTACTATAAAACCCCTCCTGGCCAGAGACTCCAAAATCCTTTTCCCTGTAAAGGGTTAAGAAGCTCAGGTAACCTGGCTGGCATCTGACCTAAAGGACCAATAAGGGGACAAGATACTTTCAAATCTTGGGGGGGGAAGGCTTTTGTTTGTGTTCTTTGTTTGGGAGTGTGTTCGTTCTCGGGACTGAGAGGGACCAGACATCAATCCAGGTTCTCCACATCTTTCTAAACAAGTCTCTCCTATTTCAAACTTGTAAGTAAATAGCCAGGCAAGGCGTGTTAGTTTTCCTTTGTTTTTCTCAACTTGTAAATGTACCTTTTACCAGAGTGTTTATCTTTGTTTGCTGTACTTTGAACCTAAGACTAGAGGGGAGTCCTCTGAGCTCTTTAAGTTTGATTACCCTGTAAGGTTAATTTCCATACTGATTTTACAGAGATGATTTTTACCTTTTTCTTTAATTAAAAGCCTTCTTTTTAAGAACCTGATTGATTTTTCCTTGTTTTAAGATCCAAGGGGTTTGGATCTTGATTCACCAGGAGTTGGTGGGAGGAAGGAGGGGGGATGGTTAATTTCTCCCTGTTGTAGATCCCAGGGGGATTGGAACTGATTCACCAGGAGTTGGTGGGAGGAAGGAGGGGAATGGTTAATTTCCCCTTGTTTTAAGATCCAAGGGGTTTGGATCTGTTTTCACCAGGGATTTGGTGAAGGTTTTTCAAGGTTTCCCAGGAATGGAATCCATTGAAATGGTGGCAGCCGAACCAGAGCTAAGCTGGTAGTTAAGCTTAGAAGTTTTCATGCAGGCCCCTACATTTGTACCCTAAAGTTCAAAGTGGGGATCCAGCCTTGACAACGCCGGAGGAGCTCCTGATGAGCCCTGAAATCCTCCTGAGAAGGAGGGGGCAGTGCTGCTATGGACTGGTCCGGTGCCGACGAGACAAGCGGTACAGCTCCTAGGGCATCAGGCGGTGCCGGTAGGCCGCACTCCGTGTCTGGGTCCGGGTGCGTCGGTGGTTCGGCACCCGAGGACTGCTCTCGGTGCTGAGGCGGGGACACCGAGGGTGCTTGGGATGCCTCAGCCATGGAGGGGGGCCTCGGTGGTGCGGGCGCCTGGGGCCACAGTGCCCACTGGCACCACTGTCCTTGCCAGGGTGCCCCTTGCCACTGAGCATCTGAGGTCCTACCAGGACATGTTCCTGGGGGACGGTGCGGCCCAGGGACGGACGGCTGGGAGCCGAAGCGGAAGTGACCGAGGAGCACACGGTGCCGTAGGAGCGGCTCGACCAGTCCCGTCCATGTCAGGTCCAGCCCCGGGATTAAGACCTCGACGACGATGAGACATATACGTCAGAGGTACTATCTCTGGAGTCCCGTCGATGACCGCAGCTACAACGCCTCGGTGCCGGTGACTGTCGGGATGCACTCCGAGCATGGCGCACGCCGTGGTATGATCGGCGGTGTCGATGGCATCGAGACCTGCTATCACTGCGGCTGGACGAGGAGGGTCGACGCTTTCTGTCCCAGCGCCTGCAGCCCCTGTGGGCCGAGGAAGACTCCGGCAACTCGCTCCCAGGCGACCCTGACAACGGAGTGGAGGTCTGTTGCAGGCTACGGGAAGGCCCCACGGATCGGAGGGACCTCGACCTCCGACCTGGCCGGTGAAGGCTGGTGGGCGCCCAATGGTGGCTTTCCTCAGGACCGAGGCCCCAACTCAGGCGGCCCGCTCGGTACCGACATGACGAGGATGTCGCGCGCTGCCTGAGCTGCCTCCGGCGTCGACGGAATCCTCATCGTCGGGGAGGCATGTGCGGATGGGCCGGACTACTCCGCTCCACACGAGTCGGAGGTCTGGGTCCCAAGGGGGATCGTGGGCTGCCCAACTCGGGTTCAGCCTCACCCCTGTCCTTGTCTCGGCGCCGCTGGGTCTTGCCTTGTTTCTTGACAGGGGAGCGGTGCCTACTGATGGATGGGGCTTCGCTCCGCACTGAGGACGAGGTGCCCAGCTCTGGGTCGGGTCAGCACGCCGGTGCCGGGGCCAGTGCCAACTCCATAAGCAGGGCCCGGAGTCGGATCTCACGTTCGCGCTTAGTCCGGGGCTTGAAGGAATTACAGATTTTACAGCGCTCACTTATGTGAGCCTCGCCCAGACAGCGAAGACACTCAGAGTGTGGATTGCTTCTGGGCATGGAATTGCGACAGGAGTCACATGACTTGAAGCCTGGGGCTCGGGGCATGCCCCGAGCCAGGCTACTAACTGTAGAAACTAGTAACGGTCGAAGATCGTACTACTAAGGAAGATGCTGCAGCAATGCTGGAGCACAAGTTCCGACTACCTTCACTGGCGGCAAGAAGGAACTGAGGGTGGGGGGAGCGCGCAGCCCCCTTTATAGCGCGATATAGAAGCGCCACTCCAGGGGTTGCAGCGGGGCTCCCCCACTATGGGTACTGCTAAGGGAAAAACTTCCGGTACTGGTGCACATGGCGAGCACGCACACCTACTGTGGAATACACATGAGCAATCACTCGAAGAAGAATTAGTGTTTGAAGCCACCTTCAGAACAAGATGTGAGGGTGGAAGAGTGACATTATCTATGTCTATGGGAGGCAATCCGAGCCACACATCCCTCCTCACCTCCTGAATTTCTGGGCTGCCTGTTTCAGAGCCATCCTGCAGGGGTGCCTGTCTCTCTCAAGCCTTTGATTTGGTACTTTTTCCACTTTGTAAGACTGTGAAAGTTTCAGTACCATGTGCTGAAGCCACCATAGGGCACAACTTAAGGTGGACTTATACCAGGGAAGGAGATTAAAGCTAAAACTCACTGCCACTTTGATCAAGGATATGGAGTCCTGAGATTTCTGAACAATGAGGTTAGCCAAAACTCTGATGGGAAGAGTTGAAAGGGACGGAAAAAGGCAGATCTGCAAACTCTTAGCTAAGATGTCTTGGCACAGAGATGCCGGCTCTTGTAATTCACACGGAAGAGTAAGGCAGCCTTTACTTGCTTTGCACTGAGGGCTAGGTTCTCTCAGAATTGTAACCACCAGCCAGCTGGCCCTATCACCTCCAGTGTTTCAGGTTATGAATCTGAGAAGCTTCCCTTCAACAGCCGCACTGTTGAACTTTTCAACTTTTCTCAGGCCCAGCTTAGAGGACAACCGTTGACATAGCTAGTGGGAGCAGGAGGTTATAACCTCCCCGCCACAATTCTAATTGTTTTCCATTTACATGCCCCTTTAAAATCATCTGCAGTGGGTCCCTAAAATGAGATATGTCCTGTGACTAAACCTAGCCTGTCATTAATGAGTTTGTTTACCATTTAACTCCAGGACTCTGCTAAAGGCCAGCATTACAAACTGTACCAACAAGACTCCCATCTGCTATGGGCTGGATATAGAATCATAGAATCATAGAATATCAGGGTTGGAAGGGACCTCAAGAGGTCATCTAGTCCAACCCCCTGCTCAAAGCAGGACCAATTCCCAACTAAATCATCCCAGCCAGGGCTTTGTCAAGCCGGGCCTTAAAAACCTCCAAGGAAGGAGACTCCGGTTTTCTAAATAGTCCCGAACCACTTCTTTCTCCACAGAGGGCTGGTCACCTTCTCCCCATATTGTGCTGCCCAGTGCAGCAGTCTGGGAGCTGACCTTGTTCGTGAAGACAGAGGCAAAAAAATCATTGAGTACATTAGCTTTTTCCACATCCTCGGTCACTAGGTTGCCTCCCTCATTCAGTAAGGGGCCCACATTTTCCTTGACTTTCTTCTTGTTGCTAACATACCTGAAGAAACCCTTCTTGTTACTCTTAACATCTCTTGCTAGCTGCAACTCCAAGTGTGATTTGGCCTTCCTGATTTCACTCCTGCATGCCTGAGCAATATTTTTATACTCCTCCCTGGTCATTTGTCCAATCTTCCACTTCTTGTAAGCTTCTTTTTTGCATTTAAGATCAGCAAGGATTTCACTGTTTAGCCAAGCTGGTCGCCTGCCATATTTACTATTCTTTCTACACATCAGGATGGTTTGTTCCTGCAACCGCAATAAGGATTCTTTAAAATACAGCCTGCTCTCCTGGACCCCTTTGCCCTTCATGTTATTCTCCCAGGGGATCCTGCCCATCTGTTCCCTGAGGGAGTCAAAGTCTGCTTTTCTGAAGCATCAGGTGTCTCGTAACCCCTATATAAAAGCTATTATCAGTCTCTATGGATCAGGGTGATAAATGGTGACAGAATTTAGCAGTAGAATGCACCAAATTGCATAATATTTAGTGAGTTAAATAAAAATTGCTGCTGCAGTTTTCTCAGCACTGTTTCCCACACAACAGCTTCAGGGAAGGAGAGGGTGGTAAAGAAAAGGCCAATCTGCCACTAGTGCAGTGCTAACTAGGGAATATAGCATCAATATTGACAAATAGATCTAAGGTACTAGAGTTCAAGGAACATGTTCCCCTCTGCACTCGCAAGGGGATCCATGAATTTGCAGCCAGAGAAATGGGTAATTCGTGACAGGCGCAATGACAGCAGCCTGCACACAACAGCTCAGGTTTAAAGGAATAAAAAAATACTCCAGAAATTATAGCATATCAGCATAGGTCTATCCAGAAGAAACAATGAAGAAACACTCAGCTCTGCATGTTGGTCAACACGTCACAACCTCTGAAAGTCCACTAGCAGCCAGTAGGGGAGACAACCAGATACCCTCCAACACCTAAAGGAGGGATATAGGTACAGTGCACGGCCCCACTCCTGTAATCTGAGCACTGCAGACAGACCCCAGAGTTTGTACAGAGTCCCACTGACTTCAACAGGACATAATGTGGCACAAGGGTCTGCCTCAGTGGATCAAACTGCAGGATTAGAGCCCCACTGAGCTAAGCAAATCAGTGCTCCAGCAATGCCTGGCAGTAGCCGGAGCACGTAAGAAAGCTGCTACTTAGAGATCAGAAAGGGTAGGACAAAGTGAGAACTGCCAAAAGTCAAGCTGAGTTAGGTCTTGCAAAGGAAATTAAAACAAAGAGTAAAAGGTTCTTTTAACCACATAAGTAAAATAAGAACAAGAAGAGAAGTGGGGATGCAATGCAGCGAGGATACAGTCAAGATTAAGGATAATCTAGGTAATGGCCCATAAACTAAATACTTTACCTCAGTTTTCAATATGAATAATAACATGGAACATGGGGGAAAAGAAGGATGGCTAATGGGAACAAGTGTACAGAAATAAAAATCACCACATCTGAGTTGGAAGCAAATCTCCAAGAGCTGAGTACACTCAGATCAGGGGACTAGATAACCTCCATCCCAGAATTCTGAAGAACTGGCATATGAGATTGCAAGTCCAGTCACAAAGATTTTTAATAAATCTATCAAATATATAGCACCTATATATGTGAAAGGGGAAAAAAAGTGAAAAGTGATCCAGGCATGGACTAACAACCAGAATTTCTGCTATATGCTGTGGGTTCATCAGTTGGAAACAACAGAAGAGAAGAAAGACCTAGAGTATCTGTTATCCTGTGATTGACTGAGCCACCAACGTGATACAGCCTTGAAAGAGGCAAATGCAATCCTGGGATGTGTCAAGCAAGGTATTTCCAATAGAGATAGGGAAGCATTAATGCAATTGTGCAAGGCACTAGTAAGATCTCATCTGCAACTGTGTAGAACTCTGGTCATGCATCTGACGAAGTGGGCATTCACCCACGAAAGCTTATGCTCCAATACATCTGTTAGTCTTAAAGGTGCCACAGGACCCTCTGTTGCTTTTTACAGATCCAGACTAACACGGCTACCCCTCTGATACTCTGGTCAACATGTTAATGAAAGATTAATTCAAACTGGAACAGGTGCAGAGGAGAGCTACTAGCATGAGGAGGGGAATGGAGAGCCTGTCTTACAAGAGGACACTAAGAGTTTAACTTGTTTAGCCTAGCAAAACAAAAGCTGAGAGGGAATATGATTACTGCCTATAAATACCTCACAGGGAAAACACCAGGGAGGGGAAAGAGCTATTTAAGCTAAAACAGGATTTCTTAACCTGTGGGTCATGACGCAAAATCAGGTTGCCAGAATGTGTCAAAGGGTCATGTGGGAGGCCCCAGGGGAAAAGGGGATCAGGTCCTGCCCACCAGGGGGTAAGAGGCGCTCTTGGGGGTTGCAGAGCCTGGGTTGCATTCACTCCTCCAGCCTTGAAAGAGGCAAATGCGATCCTGGGAGGGGAGGCTCTCAGCTGCAGTGTAGACATGCCCTCAGAAACCCCATTGCCTCCACCTGACTACTGGCGAGG
Source organism: Malaclemys terrapin pileata (assembly GCF_027887155.1). Lineage (NCBI taxonomy): Eukaryota > Metazoa > Chordata > Testudines > Emydidae > Malaclemys > Malaclemys terrapin. The sequence continues at coordinate 50,661,491 of NC_071514.1, forward strand.
AGAAACCCCGCCTACAACTTTTATTTGAACAAATCATTCCATAAACCAATCTGTTATTTTCCAAAGCAGAGAGGAGAGTGGCTGGCAACATTTATATTCATCGCGTGCCTTCCAGTTTGGTCCCTTCGATTTCTTAACTGCAGCCTTTTGGTTTTCTTTTATATCCAGTTCTGTAATCCAGGGGGGCAGATAATACAGGAAAGGGCATAATATCATTATACTTCAGAGCCCTGGTGAGCAAATTCAGCTCCCTTGCTTTCTCTAGAACCAGTCAGGTGGCAGCATGCTCCCTCATCAGTAACCATCCCTGCATCAGAGGAGAGGAACTGGGATTTCCAAAACATGCACTAGCTCTACTAAGGGAGAACAGGTCTCAGGGACAATGAGCCATCCCCAAAAGTCCCACAGCAAATGCTCTCCCTCTGATCTACCCATCTTGCTTATATTTTTATATGCTCATACATCTTCTCCCTATGGAATGATCCGTTTTAAAAAACAAAAACCATTAAAATGGTTATTAGTCTAAATAAGAGGCAAATCAGAAAAGAAAGATGACTTTCAGAGAGGAATCGGCAATAAGAGTGTGTTGGGGCTCTAGAGGATAAGAATGATATTCAAGCATAAAAACCTACAGGAGGTGAGACTAAAGTTAAAGGAAGTGGAGAAGTGCCCAGCCATCTCCCTGAAGCCTTGTATTACCCAATTGTCTCTACAGGTAGAGTTCACATTCCATGGCAAAACCAGCTGCACTGGGCAGCACAATATGGGGAGAAGGTGACCAGCCCTCTGTGGAGAAAACCAGCCAGAAGCAGAATTGTTCTTGACAGCTGGGGAAGTCCCCTGAGCCAAGATAGTAAGAGCTGCTGCCCTGGCAGCGTGTTCTCAGGCCACAAAAGCCATGACAGGGTGGGACTGGCCAGCCAGCATGTGTAGCAGCCCAAGTCATTTATCAAACATAAAAATCCACCAACACGTGGTAGCCAAATGTCTCAGCCAGGAGGGGGAGGGAGGGAGATGGAGTGGTCAGCTGAGCGGGCTTCTCTGCTCACCCAGACAAAGCATGAGCCAGTGAGCTGTAGGCACATCCCCCCACTTGTACTCCCCAGAGACAAAAGCTGAATTCCATTCCCATGGCTCACAAGACAGGAAGTAACAATAGTTGTGATCAAACTAGTCAAGGAATAGGGTCTCTGCCTTAAAGTCGAGCTGGTCCACTTCAGGAGTCATGCCCAATGTTGGGGAGAGAGGAGGCAGAGACTAGCATAGAGTGAGGGCAGGGGTGCTGCAGAGACACTCACTGCTGAGAGTAGGGAAGTATGTGCCAGGGCTGCCCTGTCAACTCTGGAGTGAGAGAGGCAGTTCGCCGAGCTATGTGGACATCTCCAACCAGAGAGTTGCCGGTTCTCCTCACTGCCTGTGTCGGGGGCCAGGAATAGAAATCCTGCTGCAAAGCTGAGAGCTCGTTCCTCCCTCTTGCATTACAGGAATTTGTCTTTTCACTCTTTTCACTCATTACTGTTCAGGTTAGGAGAGTGCAGCAGCACCCTCTTGTGTTCACTGCTGTGTCCTCATACCAACACCAATATCAGGAACAAGGGCCACAGCTGGGGTACACACACAAACACACACCCTCCCTCCCCCACACCATCCCGGTTTTCCCTCCTCCTCTCGCTACCCCCTCTGTGATTCAGCACTCCTCTGCCATTCCATCTGCCCCCATCTCCTGCTACATCTCACTCGCATTCAGCGAGCTGTGCACACTGAGCAGGGCTGTGCCACAACATCTGCTGCACAGCTCTGTCCACCCTCACAGCCGCTGATCCCACCTCCAGCAACAGAGGGAGAAAATGAGGGGTGGTATTTGAGTTGGCCCCCCCGACCTCCACCGACTACTGTATTAGAAATAAGCCATCAGCAGGAGGGAGGTGCACTTAAGATTTGCCATCTCTGGATAAAAGCGGTTAGCTGAAATATCCATGTCGCCAGCACCTAAAAGGGTTATAGATCTCTGGTGATGCTTCGGGACCTTTCTACAGGATGGCTACAGAATATCTATTCCATAGACACTCACAGACCATGTTCATGAGCCTAGTACAAAAACCTGAATGGAAGAGAATCCTCTGCTAAGAGTTCCAGTCAACTCCAGGCTTCTACCCCTGGAAGGTGTTCCTTCCTTTTGTCCACATGTCATAGAATCATAGAATCATAGAATATCAGGGTTGGAAGGGACCTCAAGAGGTCATCTAGTCCAACCCCCTGCTCAAAGCAGGACCAATTCCCAACTAAATCATCCCAGCCAGGGCTTTGTCAAGCCGGGCCTTAAAAACCTCCAAGGAAGGAGACTCCACCACCTCCCTAGGTAACGCATTCCAGTGCTTCACCACCCTCCTAGTGAAATAGTGTTTTCTAATATCCAACATGGACCTCCCCCACTGCAACTTGAGACCATTGCTCCTTGTTCGGTCATCTGCCACCACTGAGAACAGCCGAGCTCCATCCTCTTTGGAACCCCCCTTCAGGTAGTTGAAGGCTGCTATCAAATCCCCCCTCATTCTTCTCTTCTGCAGACTAAACAATCCCAGTTCCCTCAGCCTCTCCTCATAAGTCGTGTGCTTCAGATCCCTAATCATTTTTGTTGCCCTCCGCTGGACTCTTTCCAATTTTTCCACATCCTTCTTGTAGTGTGGGGCCCAAAACTGGACACAGTACTCCAGATGAGGCCTCACCAATGTCGAATAAAGGGGAACGATCACGTTCCTCGATCTGCTGGCAATGCCGCTACTTATACAGCCCAAAATGCCGTTAGCCTTCTTGGCAACAAGAGCACACTGTTGACTCATATCCAGCTTCTCGTCCACTGTGACCCCTAGGTCCTTTTCCGCAGAACTGCTTCCTAGCCATTCGGTCCCTAGTCTGTAGCAGTGCATGGGATTCTTCCGTCCTAAGTGCAGGACTCTGCACTTGTCCTTGTTGAACCTCATCAGGTTTTTTTTGGACCAATCCTCTAATTTGTCTAGGTCCCTCTGTATCCGATCCCTACCCTCTAGTGTATCTACCACGCCTCCTAGTTTAGTGTAATCTTCAAACTTGCTGAGAGTGCAGTCCACACCATCCTCCAGATCATTAATAAAGATATTAAACAAAACCAGCCCCAGGACCGACCCTTGGGGCACTCCGCTTGATACCGGCTGCCAACTAGACATGGAGCCATTCATCACTACCCGTTGAGCCTGACGATCTAGCCAGCTTTCTATCTACCTCACAGTCCACTCATCCAGCCCATGCTTCTTTAACTTGGCGGCAAGAATACTGTGGGAGACCGTATCAAAAGCTTTGCTAAAGTCATGGAATAACACATCCACTGCTTTCCCCTCATCCACAGACCCAGTTATCTCATCATAGAAGGCAATTAGGTTAGTCAGTCATTCCCCTTGGTGAATCCATGCTGACTGTTCCTGATCACTTTCCTCTCCTCTAAGTGTTTCATAATTGATTCCTTGAGGACCTGCTCCATGATTTTTCCATGGACTGAGGTGAAGCTGACTGGCCTGTAGTTCCCTGGATGCGCCTTCTTCCCTTTTTTAAAGATGGGCTCAACATTAGTCTTTTTCCAGTCATCTGGGACCTCCCCCGATCGCCATGAGTTTTCAAAAATAATGGTTAATGGCTCTGCAATCTCATCCGCCAACTCCTTTAGAACCCTCGGATTCAGCGCATCCAGCCCCATGGACTTGTGCACATCCAGTTTTTCTAAATAGTCCCGAACAACTTCTTTCTCCACAGAGGGCTGGTCACCTTCTCCCCATATTGTGCTGCCCAGTCGGCCTTTCTTCTCCAGCCCACTAGATGCTGTGCATAGGAAGGAGAGCCTGGCTCGTGCCCACACTGAATAGGCGATCCCTTGACTGACCACCATTGCCATCAATACCTAGCCCAGCACTGGAGAGGATGTAATTAGGTAGAAGAATGTGCTTGGTAGTAACAGAGACAGCAGGCCGCGCAGTGAATGTACTTTCATTCTTGTCTTCAAGTTCTGGTCAGGAATTCTCTGAATACTTGCCCTTTGGAAAGAGCCTCATTGTTTCATTAAACTCTTCCTCTGGGCTGAACCAAAGTGTGCCCCACTCCCTCAAGAACATGACTACAATATCTCCCTCCCCCTTCGGACAGGGCTTGCACCCACCCAGGAAACCAACCCTCCCAGGCAGTGACTCTGGGGAGATGCTGAGGCACTACAACAACAAGTGCCTAGCATGGGCCTGATTCCTCCATCGCAGGACACAAGGCATTCCCAGTGATTTCCATGGAGCTATTCATCCTGAAGCAGAACAGGGCTCTACATATAAGGGGGTGATGAGGGGACAGAGGGAGATTGAGTCCCTGTGATAAGCCACCTAGTCAGCTTTTAAAATCCAAGTGTCACCCCCAAACAGAAATGAAGCCAGACTGCAGAATGATAAGACTCTTGAGGTGTGACTCTACCACTGCACTTTGCTGGATAAAACCTGGAAAATCTACTCATGCATACGTATAAGTTTTTCTCCATCATCTAAATACAGAGGGATGCCCCCTTCGTTCACTTGGCAGAGGCTTGCCTTTCTGGGGTGGAGTGACTCCAGTTGGTCCAGGGCTGTCTGCGAGTCCAGAGCCACGTATAATTAAAGACCAATGTGCTGGACTGTAGTACCTCCTGGCTAGATTGACTACACTTATTCCCCTGGATGAATATTTAAAGGATGCACATACACAGAGACATGCTAGCAAGAGAATCATCACAATGGCTTTTGCCATGGGATTATCACGGTTCCAAACTGTGCTCTAACTAGGACAGCTCTTAGGGGACTCAAACAGCACAGGAGGCTGAATATTTGAAAGTCAGGAGCAGCTCGTGACTGCAAATCCAGAGAGATTACAGAAACAGCTCATTTGGCTGGTGGACAGCAAACACACATTGCTGATCTGCGTGAACAAGACAGGAATTGAAGCACAACAATCCATCTGTTGAAAGGCTCCCCACCCCAGCCCATCTGCAGCTCTCCTGATGACCAGGGATGAGACAAAGGCAATATTAGCACATCTCAGCTTTGCCAACACAGACAAACCAGTTTTATATATTTAAAAGGAAAACTAGATCATTCAAGGGGCTGAAATTTGTACTCTGAGGCTCCCCTACTCACCTTCACTATGAGGTCACATGACCAGACATGGCCCAGAACAATGAGGACCAACATTCATATTTGGATTGTAAGCCAAAAATGGACGGCTACCACCTCTCCCTTTGGACTCAGTAATCTTAGAGCTCATCAGACTCAATCACTAACCATCATGAGCATGTGACATGATTACGAAAGCCTGTATGTTTTTTAAAACCATGTGTATTTTTAATTACATACACATGCTTTATGTGAACATATGTACATGCTTATTACACAAATAAAGCCAGATATGTGGAGGTGACATCTGTATGATAAATGAACTTATGTTCCTATGACTGCCTCAACTGGTTTCTACACCAGTCGATTGCTCCAGGGACATATTCTAGCATTCCAGGATGGGCAAGATTCAGTCATAAGCTACTGACAGCTTTTATTGAGAGGAAAGGACATACTTTAAATTCAATATTTCATGTTTCCACAGAGCTAGCAAAAGGAGCTTTGTACAATTAGAAAGGGGAGTTTCCCAGGATTCCCAATTCCCCCCAGAACCCTGCACTTGCTTCCAGCCCTGGAGGAGCCTGAGATAATGGACTTTACAGTTGTGACAGGGAGGGAGCAGGAAGCCAAGGGCTCGAAATGGGGGCCCATGAACCTGGACAGCACAAGATTCAGGTCCCAAGGGGGAACCAGGTCCCGGACATGCAAGTAATGGCACTCCGGAACTTTCAGGAACCATGCCATCAACGGATGGGCAAAGACCGATCTGCCTTAGAACAGAGGGTGGAATGCCGAAATGGCCGCCAGGTGCACCTTGACCAAAGATTGCGACAGGCCTTGGAGCTTAAGATGCAGCAAATAGTCCAGGATGCCTTGCAGTGGGGCCTCTTCTGCATGAATGTGATGATCCAAGGCCCAACACATGAACCACTTCCACTTCGCCATGTAAGTGGCCTTGGTGGAGGGTTTCCTGCTACCCAGCAGAACCTGCTGGACACCTGTGGAACACTGCCGTTCGTCCCCCCTCAGCCACACAGTAGCCAGGCTGTCAAATGCATCTGAACCTGGTGGCACTGCAGCAGATTGCCGTGGATCTGGACAGCACATCCAGTCAAAGAGGCAGCTGTAGCGGGGTGGCTGCCGAAAGACTCAGCAGCATGTCGAACCATTGTTGATGAGGCCATGCTGGGGCTATGAGGATGATTGTTGCTTTGTCTTGCTTTACCTTGAGCAGGACCCTGTGGATTAACGGCACCAGCGAGATGGCATACATCAGTGCTCCCGACCATGAAATCAGGGAGGCATCCGACAGGAAGCCCTTGTCCCTGGCCTGTGAGAACACAACATGTGGCACTTTCTGTTCTGCCGGGACGCAAACAGGTCCACCTGGGGAGTTCTGTACCTGCGGAAGATCAGGCTGACCAGCTCCGGATGGAGCGACCATTCGTGGCGAGACGAGAAGGTCCTGCTGAGGCGATCTGCCAGGATGTTCTTGGTTCTGGGCAGGTGGGTGGCTACCAGATGAACGGCATGCCACACACAAAAGTCCCAGAGGCCCAGGACTTCCTGAGAAAGGGCTGAAGACCTGATGCTGACCTGCCTGTTGATGTAATACATTGAAGTGGTACTGTCTGTGAGGACTTGCAGTACCTTACGTTTCAGGTGGGGCAAAAAGACCTGGCAGGTCAGGCGAACTGCTTTGAGCTTGCTGATGTTGATATGAAGGACGAGATCATTGCGGAGCCAGCAGCCCTGGGTGTTGAGCTCACCCAGATGGGCTCCCCAGCCCAGATCCGACACGTCTGAGACCAAGGTCTGCGACGGAGATGGGATCACAAAGGGGACTCCCTGCAGCACCGACCTGGGATCCCGCCACCAATCCAGAGACAGGAGGATGTGGTTCGGCACAGTGACCACTCGGTCCGAGGGGTGCCTGCTGGGGGTGTAGACCGAGGCTAGCCACACTTGCAGAGGCCACAGATGAAGATGGGCATAGTTGAAGTATGTGCACACGGCCATGTAGCCCATCAGTAGGAGGCACATGTGGGCCGTGGTGAGCAGGTGGCTCTTTATGTGTGAGATTAAGCTCGACATGGCTTTAAAACATGCTTCCGCAAGGAAGGCCCTGGCCCGCGTGGAGTCGAGGACCACTCGATGAACCCTATGCATTGGACTTGCGTTAATGTGGAATTTTCTTTGTTTATTAACAGGCCCAGGTCGCTACAGGTGGACCGCACCAGATCTAGGCTCCTGCGCACCTGCCCCAGAGACCTACCCTTGATAAGCCAGTCATTGAGATCCATGAAGATCTGGACTCCCTGATGTCTCAGGTAAGCTGCTACCAGCACCACGCATTTGTGAAAACCCTGGGGGCTGAAGACTCATAGTGGCGAGCCAAAGACCTGGGCCAATGCAGAGACCAAGAACATGGTGGCCTCAGGCCCTGTCTTGGCTCTGGAGACCGGTGGCACTCACTTCTCTTGTGCGAAGCCTTGCCAATGGGCTTGCCCTCTTGGGGAGCTATAGCAGGATCCACAGCCCTGCATGGTGCCATCTGCAGCGGGGGCGCTCTCTGCTCTCCCGGTGCCAGGAGCTGGGGAGAGTGCCGACTGTGCCGTCGGATTGGGCCCTTTACTGCTCCCTAAGGTCAGTGGTGGGTCCTTTCAGGAGGAGGAACTCCCCGGGGCCGAGCCCTTCTGCAGGTCCAGAGTTGGCATAAGGCCCGAACAGGATCCATTGCCTGGAGCCCCCTGGTCGGGCTTTCTCTGTGCCATCTTCTTAGGTTTCTTCTTCGGCACCAGCAACAGGAATCGGTGCCGGGAGGAACCTGGTGCCGGAGGTGTGCTCCACACTGAAGTAGAAGCACTAGGTGCTGCATCGGGCCGCTCTAGTTCTGAAGCTTGGTGCAGGGCAGTCTGCATCAGGAGGGCCCTGAGACATATGTCGTGCTCCCTCTGAGTCAAAGACGAAAGATTTTACAGATGCGACAGCGCTCCTTTATGTGGGATTCCACGAGACAGCTTAGAAAACTATCGTGTGGGTCACTAACATGCATAGGCCTGTTACGGGGAGCACAGCTTAAAACCTGAGTACCAGGGCATGCCCCACCTGGGGCAACATCTGCTGGGACACTATCTAACAAACACTTAACAGCTACAGTACTTAACAACTAACAGACAAGGGTTGTTTACAGCTAGAAATACAAGGCTGAGATAGAAGAAAAACCGCTGGCCACTTGCAAAGCAAGGGACAAAGGCGCTCTGACTGACCACCACGGGCGGTAAGAAGGAACTGAGAGAGTGTAGGTCTGGCAGCGCCTGATATACTGCGACATGAACACAGCACCCCAGAAAGCACCACAGCTCGCCGTACGGATACCGCTAAGGCAAAAGTCTCTGACATCTGCGCACGTGGGCGCGCACACACCTAGAATTGAATCAATGTGAGCAAGCAATCAAAGAAGAACAACTTTATCTACAGACAGCCAATTCCACCTGTCAGAGTCTGACTATATGTGCCTGGAAACTCACTCACCACAACTATTGTATCTTCCAACAGAAAGCAGAACCTACGTTCAGAAATGTACTCCCAAGAGCACACAGAGATCCAATACTCCCATGTGTTCTCATTTGGCATGAAGCACTAGGACAAGCCTCTGTAGGATGAAGCCCTGCTTCTGTTATCTCCCCCATGTAACATTCACCTGAAAGGAACGGACTGGTTTATATCATGTCAGAGGGAAGCTGCATAACAACTTGCTATTGCTCTCAGCAATCTGACCGAGAGCTCACCATGTGTCAGCAGGGGAAGAGAGAGAATACTGAAGGAATGAAGGCCCTAACTCACCCTTCCACAAGGTCCGTACTTCCCTGCTCCTCAGGGTCTGGATTCACAGAAACTGGAACCAGGTTCTTGCGGACAGAAATATCATGGGCCATGACGCAGATCCAAGCTTCACCATAGCTAGACACGCTTCACCACTGCAAAGGAAAGAGAAGGAAACCGCCCCCATTAGCAAGAAAAAGTCAGCATGTGCTGGTCTTCAGCATGTGGCCAAGATACTAGCAGCATCAAGAACTTCCAATTGATACACCCTTACATGTCTCTTCTTGAAATGCCAATGTAGCACTCAGACCTTAACTACTGGGGACCTGAATGGGCAAAACCCATGCAACAAAACAGGAAGAAACAGGACCAAGAATATTGGGAATATTTATCCAAACCTACCACCCCACAATAAATGCTCCCTTCTCTATTTCCACATAAAGCAAGGAGCAGCCCATGCTCTGATGCTTAGCAGCTTCAAGTTTGCATACATGGGTATGCTACTGTAAAGCTATATACAATCCTTCACACTAGGTGTTTGCTTGGTACCAGTGGAGAATATGCAGAGATAGCACTGGATACAAGACATTTATAGATGAGTGTCAATCACCCTCATAAACTAATGTATTACAGTAAATTAACTGTGTGTAGGACAGTAAAATTGGAAAGACATCTACATGTACATTCAGATTCCTTTCCGTCCTGCCTCTGGTGGACCTCATTTGTTCTTTAAACTTACTGTAGATTTTTATCAGTATGTAAATGTTAATTTCACCATACACACAAACTGATGAAAAAATATTTCCACCGATAATTGCTTAAAAATAAACATCCATGTTATCAGTCAAAATGAAAAAAATAAAAACTGAATTCTGCCAAGCCTACTCATTGCACAGGTATTCATGTGTAAACTGACAGAATGCTAGCACATTAGACATGAAACAAAGGGGAAACCTGAATCCCAAAAGCTACAATACTGCCACTTGAACAATAGGAGAAAGGAAAACATCTTATCTGTTAATTTATTCCCCTCCTCCCTATTCCCTGAAGTAACATCTCTCTCATATCCCTGGCCACACTCCCATGCCACTCCAACAAAACAGAATTCACTCAGGACAGATTATGGCCTAGTTGAATACTTGTGCAAAAATCAAACATAACATACACACACTATGAAACCCAAAATCTTCTATTGAAAATTCTTAAAAAACAATAATTGTTTTTGAGTCAAATAGATGTCTGCAACAGGGATATAATGTTTGCATCTGAAGAAGTGAGGTGTCGTTTTTGCAACAGGGATATAATTCTCTATTGGAATAATTTTGTAGAATTGAAAAGAAGTTATAGAAAGAATGGATTTTTAAAAATAATTCTATAAGAGAAGAACCAGCCATTAGCAGAACTCTTTTTATTACAAATAAGGGCCAGTATCTTTTTACTCTTCTGTGCCTAATCCTGGGCACACTTTAACTTCAGTAGCAACCCCATGTAGAGAGGCAGAACTTGGTTCTATGAGTTTACTTATTGTTACACACTTTGGGGAAGAACTCATTTGGCGATAACTGGACTGAGTGAGATGTTCTACCCAGTATCCAAAGCAGACTTATGAACTGCCTCTAACCCACACAGAGAAAGACAATCCATTAAGAGTGAACTGATAAATTGGTTACCCTATTGGGAAAAGAAATTAACAGAATAGAAATCTCTTTCACAGCTATATCTGTCAATCTGTCACTAATGGACAGCAATCAGGGTATGAACTGTGGGAAATAGTAATAAAGATGGTAAGACCACCACTAGGGAGTCAGGAGAGCATGAAGTCAGGAGAGAAATGTGACCTATGCCTCTAGCAGAAGTAACTGCTTCTCAAAGAAGAAACAAGGAACAAGCTCTTCAAGGAATGTAACCAGGCAGTACCATGATGGGCCCTCAGTTTGGTATGCCCTACTCCTGAAAGATGCTGAATCTGGAGAGACTCTATGTGTTTCACACATGCACTGAAGATCTTGCAAATCCCCTCCATCAAAATTGATTTTTTTTTTTTTTGGTATATTATGCTCTGCCTCACTTTATGAGGCATGTGCATCAGGCGCTGCTTTGCCTGTGAAGGAATATCCTTCTCTGATAGCTCAGGGATTTCTATCCTTTGGAAAGGACAAAGGAGATTGTATACTGGCTCCAAAGACTGGAAGTATCTGCAGTATTACATCGGGAGGAGAATTTCCACTCTGCAAGGCCAAATGGAAGGTAGGAATCTCTGAGGCCTCTACACCAAACATTTATTTTCTAAGATTTCCCACCAGCACGTGCAACAGTGAGAGCGCTACACAAAGCACAAGCGTTTTAGCCATTGTGTCATCTAACCCTGCACACTGTGCACGTTAGATGATATGTTGGTTAAAAATTCCAGTGGCTATCATTTCTACACTACTGCTCCAACCGGTGCTATCCCTGCTGGAGTCACACCAGTGGTGACTCAGGGAGTTCTAGGACAAAAAGGCTAGCATAGACAAAATCTTTGCTCCATATGGGATAATAGCTGTAACTACAGGCAACCATCATTACCACAAGATCAAGGCAGTATTTCATAGAATTGCTTTTTCTGCCATATCATAATATTGTTCTCTTTATCTTCACGGCTTTCTTCTCCAAGTGCTTCACCTTCAGCTGTCTGCTTCCACATCAAAGCATGCACAATGTCATTCCACTGCCTGTTTCTGTTGTCTCTTACCAAACTGTAGCTCTCTAAGGCCTAGTCTACACTAGGAGGTTATATCAAATTTAGCAGTGTTAAATCAAATTAACCCTGCACCCATCCACACAACGAAGCTATTTAGTTCGACATAGAGGTCTCTTTAAATCGATTTCTGTACTCCTCCCCGACGAGGGGAGTAGCGCTAAATTCGACATGGCCATGTCGAATTATGGTAGGTGTGGATGGAATTCGATGCTAATAGCTCCGGGAGCTATCCCACAGTGCACCACTCTGTTGACGCTCTGGACAGCAGTCCGAGCTCGGATGCGCTGACCAGCCACACAGGAAAAGCCCTGGGAAAATTTGAATTCCGTTTCCTGTCTGGCCAGTTTGAATCTCATTTCCTGTTTGGCCATCGTGGCGAGGTCAGCAGCACTGGCAACAATGCAGAGCTCTCCAGCAGAGGTGACCATGCAATCGCAGAATAGAAAGAGGGGGCTCAGCATGGACTGATCTGATCGCTGTGTGGGGCGATGAGTCCGTGCTTTCGGAGCTGCGATCGAAAAAACGGAATGCGAAGATCTACGAGAAGATCTCCAAAGGGATGATGGAGAGAGGATACAGCCGGGATGCAACGCAGTGCTGTGTGAAAATCAAGGACCTGAGATAAGGCTACCAGAAGACCAAAGCGGCAAACGGACGCTCCGGATCCCAGTCCCAGACATGCCGTTTCTACGAGGCACTGCATTCCATTCTAGGTGCGGCCGCCACCACTACCCCGCCACTGACCGTGGACTCTGACGATGGGGTATTGTCGACGGCCGCTTCCTCAGAGATGTTTGCGGATGGGGAAGCTGAGGAAAGAGATGAGGAGGACGAGGCAGTTGACAGCGCATACAACGCTGATTTCCCCGACAGCCAGGATCTCTTCATCACCCTCACGGAGATCCCTTACCAACCCTCCCAAGGCATTAACCCTGACCCTGAATCAGGGGAAGGATCAGTCGGTAAGTGTTTTAAACATGTAAACATTTATTTTGATCAGAACAGAAATGGAATATTAACAATGGGTTTTTCATGATTACTTTGCCCTAGGCGCTTTACTTTTTAGTCCTTGCCAGTGCAGCTACTGGAAAATTCTGTCAATATGTCCGGGGATAGAGCAGAAATCCTCCTTGGACATCTCCACGAAGCTCTCCTGGAGGTAATTTGAAAGCCTTTGCATTAGGTTCCTGGGGAGAGCGGTCTTATTGCGTCCTCCATGGTAGGAAACTTTTCCGCGCCAGTCTAGCAGCAAGTACTCCGGGATCAGTACGGCCCTGGTTTTTGCTGGCATTCACGCAGCATGCGGTCTTTCTCTGTGTCCGAAATCCTCATCAGAGTGATATCGCTCATGGTGACCTGCTTTAAATTAGGGGCATGTTAGTATTGGGACTGTTTGCCTGTTCCTTTACATAACTGTAACCGGTGGTTTACAGCCACGCGGTGGAGGCAGGACAGGGGCAGTATACAGGGATCTTTCCCGGGGACAGCCGCGAGGGGGGTGGGTCAGGGGCAGAGTTCATGCTGGCTGGATTGCCGGCAGCAGGAACTGGCCAACGCTAGGGGCATTGCTTTGAACGTGAAAGGAGGGCACTGCTATAAATTAAGCTTTCAGCAGCCAAAAATCTACGGCTTACCATGTCCGCCTGCTACCCGAATTCCACTGTCCTGCCCCGCTTGTGTGATCTGTACTCGAAGACCCCAGGCAGTGAATGGGAAGGCCGAAAATTCGACCTTGTCCTGAGTGCGCATGTGATAGGTGCTGTTCATGGTCTTATTCACAGAGAAAGACTATGTTCATTGTTCACAAAAATGTATCTTTGTGAGGAATTCACTCCCTTTTTCCCATCCCACAGCTGCGAGTGTCTCCCGATCTACCCCGGCATCCCCCTCCCAGACGCTGGCGCACATTAGGCGCCGAAAGAGAAGGACACGGGACGAGATGTTCGCCGAGCTTATGGGCTGCTCCTGAGCCACGGCGGCACAGCAGACCCAGTGGAGGGAGAACATGTCGCAATACCAGCGATCACACAGCGAACGAGAGGACAGGTGGCGGCAGGAAGACCAGCAGGCGACTCAAACGCTGCTTGGACTAATGAGGGAGCAAATGGACATGCTCCGGCACCTTGTAGATGTTCTGCAGGACCGGAGGCAGGAGGACAGAGCCCCGCTGCATTCTATCTCTAACCGCCCCCCCCGCCACAAAGTCCTATCCCCCCATCACCCAAAGTCCCAAGAAGGAGGGGCGGCAGGAGCCGTGAAAACAGTCACTCCACCCCTGCAGACTGCTCAAGTACCAGACGGCTCTCATTCCCAAAGTTTTGATAAGTCCTTTCCTTCACTCCAAAAGCACCTCACCCAAGCCCCCGTCCCATTGTCATCCCCTAACTGTGTAGTTGTTAATAAAAAATACGTTTCTGTTAATTACTGTTTCCGTCATGTTCTTTTAGAGGAGAGTGTGTTTGAAGGGGGGAAAAGGGGGCTGGTAATTGGAGAGGACAGTCACCTTTACCAGGGTACAGAAACAGGGGCAGGTTCAGCAGCAGGTCACACACACATTGCAGTCATTAGGCACCCTGGTCAGTCTGGGAGGTGGTTTTCATGTTCTGTGTGGGGGGGCTATGTGAGTTTGTGGCGGGGGAGGGCGGTTACAGATCTTATGCAGCGGTCCTTAGCCTGGATGACAGAGCCACGCAGCAGGGGATCTGTAACCGCCCTCCCCCACCACAAAGTCACATAGCCCCCACACACAGAGTCCCAAAAAGGAGGGGTTACAGGCTCCATTGAAACAACCAGTCCACCACTGCGGACCGCTCTATGAGCAGGAGCCTGTCATTCCTCAAGTTTAGAAGCGTCCTATCCATCACTACACCTGCTCCCCACCACAGTCTGCGTCCCAGTTTCAACCCTTTACCACGAAATCCTTAATAAAGAAAACGGTGTTAATGAACAAAGTTCCATTTATTTTATTTTTAAAGGTGTGTTGGAAGGGGCGTAACGGGGTGAAGGGGGTATGTAACTGGAGAGGATAGTCAACATTAAGTGGGTAAAGAAACGGGGGCAGGTTCAGCTTCTCTTTAAACAAACTTAATAGTCACAGGTTACCCTGCTCACTCTGGAACCTAGATTTCAAAGGCTCCCGGATGCACAGGGCGTCCCACTGGGCTCTTCTAATCGCCCGGCTGTCTGGCTGGGCATAATCAGCAGCCAGGCGATGTGCCTCAACCTCCCACCCCGCCATAAACATCTCCCCCTTGATCTCACAGAGATTGTGGAGCACACAGCAAGCTGCAATAACAATGGAGATATTGGTTTCGCTGAGATCAGAGTGAGTCAGTAAGCTTCTCCATCTCCCCTTGAGACGTCCAAAAGCACACTCCACCACCATTCTGCACTTGCTCAGTCTGTAGTTGAAGAGTTCTTTTTCACTGTCCAGGGCGCCTGTATAGGGCTTCATGAGCCAGGGCATTAGTGGGTAGGCTGGGTCCCCGAGGATCACTATAGGCATCCTATACACAGATACCCTCCCACCAACAACACAGGAAGAAGAACTCCACATGGACTCCTCCTGAGGGTCGAAATGACAGTCTGGATCTATACATAGAATGCTTCCACCGACGTGCACAGGCAGAAATTGTGGAAAAACAACATCGCTTGCCTCATAACCTAAGTCGTGCATGCCATCCACAGCCTCAGAAACCACCCTGACATTATCATCAAAGAGGCTGATAAAGGAGGTGCTGTTGTCATCATGAACAGGTCTGACTACCACAAGGAGGCTGCCAGACAACTCTCCAATACCAAGTTCTACAGGCCACTTTCCTCAGATCCCACTGAGGAATACACTAAGAAACTGCACCATCTACTCAGGACACTCCCTACACTAACACAGGAACAAATCAACATACCCTCAGAGCCCCGACCGGGGTTATTATATCTACTACCTAAGATCCACAAACCTGGAAATCCTGGACGCCCCATCATCTCAGGCATTGGCACTCTCACTGAAGGACTGTCTGGATATGTGAACTCCCTACTCAGACCCTACGCCACCAGCACTCCCAGCTATCTCCGTGACACCACAGATTTCCTGAGAAAACTACAATGCATTGGTGACCTCCCAGAAAACACCATCCTAGCCACCATGGATGTCAAGGCTCTCTACACAAACATCCCACACACAGATGGAATACAAGCTGTCAGGAACAGTATCCCTGATGATGACACAGCACAACTTATTGCTGAGCTCTGTGACTTTATCCTCACGCACAATTATTTAAAATTTGGTGACAATATATACCTCCAGACCAGTGGCACCGCTATGGGCACCCGCATGGTCCCACAATATGCCAACATTTTTATGGCTGACCTGGAACAACGCTTCCTCAGCTCTCGTCCACTCATGCCCCTTCTCTACCTACGCTATATTGATGACATCTTCATCATCTGGACCCATGGGAAGGAGACCCTGGAAGAATTCCACCATGATTTCAACAGCTTCCACCCCACCATCAACCTCAGCCTGGACCAATCTACACAGGAGGTCCACTTCCTAGACACCACCGTACAAATAAGCGATGGCCACATTAACACCACCCTATACCAAAAACCCACTGACCGCTACGCCTACCTTCATGCCTCCAGCTTCCACCCCGGTCACACCACACGATCCATCGTCTACGGCCAAGCACTGAGGTACAATCGCATCTGCTCCAACCCCTCAGACAGAGACCAACACCTACAAGATCTTCACCAAGCATTCTCAAAACTACGATACCCACACAAGGAAATAAAGAAACAAATCAACAGAGCCAGACGTGTACCCCGAAGCCTCCTGCTACAAGACAGGCCCAAAAGAGAAACCAACAGAACTCCTCTGGCCATCACCTACAGTCCTCAGCTTAAACCTCTCCAACACATCATCAGTGATCTACAGCCCATCCTGGACAATGATCCCTCACTTTCACAGACCTTGGGAGGCAGGCCAGTCCTCGCCCACAGACAACCTGCCAACCTTAAGCATATCCTCACCAGCAACCACGCACCGCACCATAACAACTCTAACTCAGGAACCAATCCATGTAACAAACCTCGATGCCAACTCTGCCCACATATCTATTCCAGCAACACCATCACAGGACCTAACCAGATCAGCTACAACATCACCGGCTCATTCACCTGCACGTCCACCAATGTTATATATGCCATCATATGCCAGCAATGCCCCTCTGCTATGTACATTGGCCAAACTGGACAGTCACTACGCAAGAGGATAAATGGACACAAGTCAGATATCAGAAATGGCAATATACAAAAACCTGTAGGAGAACACTTCAACCTCCCTGGCCACACAATAGCAGATGTAAAGGTAGCCATCTTACAGCAAAAAAAACTTCAGGACCAGACTCCAAAGAGAAACTGCTGAGTTCCAGTTCATTTGCAAATTTGACACCATCAGATCAGGATTAAACAAAGACTGTGAATGGCTATCCAACTACAGAAGCAGTTTCTCCTCCCTTGGTGTTCACACCTCAACTGCTAGCAGAGCACCTAACCCTCCCTAATTGAACTAACCTCATTACCTCCATACTGATTTATACCTGCCTCTGGAGATTTCCATTACTTACATCTGAAGAAGTGAGGTTCTTACCCACGAAAGCTTATGCTCCCAATACTTCTGTTAGTCTTTAAGGTGCCACAGGACCCTCTGTTGCTTTTTACAGATTCAGACTAACACGGCTACCCCTCTGATACTATAGGCATCTCCACATCCCCAACAGTTATTTTGTGGTCTGGGAAGTAAATACCTTTCTGCAGCCGTCTAAACAGACCAGAGTTCCTGAAAACACGAGCGTCATGAACCTTGCCCGGCCATCCGACATTGATGTTGGTAAAACGTCCCCTATGGTCCACCAGTGCTTGCAGCACCATCGAAAAGTAGCCCTTTTGGTTAATGTACTGGCTGGCCTGGTGGTCTGGTCCCAGGATAGGGATGTGAGTTCCATCTATAGCCCCACCACAGTTTGGGAATCCCATCGCGGCGAAGCCATCTATGATGACCTCCACGTTTCCCAGGGTCACTACCTTTGAGAGCAATAGCTCAACGATTGCGTTGGCTACTTGCATCACAGCAACCCCCACGGTAGATTTGCCCATTCCAAAGTGGTTCGTGACTGACCAGTAGCTGTCTGGTGTTGCAAGCTTCCAGAGGGCTATGGCCACTCCCTTCTGGACAGTCAGAGCTGCTCGCATCCGAGTGTCCTTGCGCTTCAGGGCAGGGGACAGCAACTCACAAAGTTCCAGGAAAGTTCCCTTACGCATGCGAAAGTTTCACAGCCACTGTGATTCATCCCAGACCTGCAGCACTATGTGGTCCCACCAGTCCGTGCTTGTTTCCCGGGCCCAGAATCGCCGTTCCACAGCATCAACATGACCCATTGCCACCATGATGTCCACGGCGCGGGGTCCTGTGCTTTGCGAGACGTCTGTGCCACTCTCAGACTTAATGTCCTCACTGAGCTGCCGTAGCCTTCTCGCCCGATTTCTCAGCATCTGCCTCTGAAAAAGGTGGATGATAAGGTGTGAGGTGTTGACAACGGCCATAACTGCAGCGATGGTCGCAGCGGGATCCATGCTCGCAGTGCTGTGGCGTCCGCGCTGTCACTCACCAGAAAAGTGCGCAAACTGATTGCCCGCCGGCGCTTTCAGGGAGGGAGGGTGGGAGTGAGGGTTGAATGACGACAGTTACCCAAAACCACCCTCAACCCATTTTTTTCCCCAGCAGGCATTGGGGGCTCGACCCAGAATTCCAATGGGCAGCAGGGACTGCGGAAACTGTGGGATAGCTGCCCACAGTGCACCGCTTCCAATGTCGACGCTTGTCCCGTTAGTGTGGACTCATAAAGTCGAATTACTGTTCTTAGTATGGATACACAAGTTCCACTAATTCAATTTAAGTAAAATCGAACTACTCTCGTAGTGTAGACATACCCTAAGAGGAGGTTGCATGTCTTTTAGCCTCACTGGAATATAGACTATTGAAGGACGGCTGGGAAGGAACTCTCTAATTCCAGTGTGACTGTGCTGTAAACTCCAGCATCTGACCAAGGCCAATATGTACATTCCTTGAAGAACCACAACAGAGTCGGTGACCTACAATACCAATGACACATTTGCCCCAATAGGGCTCGGCACAAGTGCCACCAAAGGTTGTCTGGATTGCTCAGTCAGCCATGCTTTCTATGCCAGAATCTATTCTTATTTTATTTTAGCTAGGACTCCTCTATAACATTTCTGTGAATGCACAGGATGAAAGGGAAATACGTTTCTTGCAAACACTGCATTATCTTCTTTCCCACTCTGACTGGGTTTGGGTTAGAGAACCTTTTCTGCTGCTTGAAATACATTCTTCACAAAGATTCAGCCAAATAGTTTTCACTGGAAAACTGCAGAAGACAGAACTGTCTTTAAGTCTCCACCTGCTAACTGCGTAACAGCCACCCCTTTCTTTTTGCTAGTGATTTAGAGGTCACAGACCTGGACAAATATTTCAGACTCAGGTCAATATATCTGACAGGGAGAAAAATACCAGGGAAATATTATTCATCATACAGCTAACAGACCCACCCTTAAGCACTCGACAAATATTTCAGATCACTACCCAGGCAATAACTGCTTGGACAAATCAAGTGGAGGAAACTGAAGTGTGCAGAGTAGCTGTTTATGCTTTATAATTTACCATAAAAGTGATCTGCAAAGGAAGAAAAATTGGATGTGTGCCCATTTGGGGCTTTTTCAACTACATATTATTAATACCCAGAAGGCTGGAAAGAGTTGGTTTCATTATCAAAACAACATTTCCCCCACTCTTTTAGTTTTTAGACTTTAATATGTCAGGAATAATAAGCTCTCTCTTGCCTAGTTTTGCTGGAGGTCTAGAAAAGTGAAGCAGGAGTATTCTGAGCCTGCACATGAAGGAACAGAGCTGGTGGATCTTTCACAAAGAAAGCTTTTCTCCCACCTGTTTCTCCAGGATTAGAGTTAAAGAGTTTATAAAGAAAAGAGACCAAGAAAAGAACCGATAGATTGAGATAACTTCACTCACTTTGGGAAACGGGTCCCCACACAAGCAATCCCATTGAAGTCAATGGACTACTTAGGTGAATAACTGCTCATCAATGTGAGTAAGGAGTTTGTAATTTGATCCAAAGAGTTTCAGTTGGTCTTACTAAAAATCTCTTCCTCTCAATAGCTCTGGTTTTAGTCTGTTCTAAGGTCACGAGGTTACAATCTCACTAGTCCTCCAGCAAAAAAACCCAGAAAAATCAGGCCTGATGTGTCCAGGGTAGAAAACAAGTTTATTTTAAAAGGGCTTTTCTTCCCCCAACTTTATAAAGAAACAAAAAATTCCCGAACTTCCCCCACCCTTCACCAGGTCACCTGTAAGCAACATATTCTCCCTCCTGTCAGCTTGTTCTAAAGGGAAAAAAGTCCCCTCCTCCAAGATTGTTTAAGTGTCCTACAGATTACCCACTGCAGGTGTTTTAGGAGGCAATGTATCAGCCTGGGGCTGCTTATCAACATTAACAGCTTGTCTAAGCATCTCCACTTTGTGATGACACTCGAGGCTATTTCTCCCAACTCCTTGATCAGGAGTATGTAGCTGACAAGCTTTGAGGAGCTCCTCAAGTGATATTTGTCAAAGGAGCAAGTTTCAGATAAGGGGTTGGGGTTGAGGAATGCCTGTCTGGGGCAAAATTGTACTCCCCTTTTACAGGGGCGGCTCTATGTATTTTGCCGCCTCAAGCACGGCAGTGAGGCAGCCTTTGACAGCATGCCTGCGGGAGGTCCGCTGGTAACATGGATTTGGCGGCATGCCTATGGGAGGTCCGCCAGTCCCACGCCTTCGACATACCTGCTGCCGAATTGCCGCCGAAGGAGCAGGACTAGCGGACCTCCCGCAGGCATTCCGCCGAAGGCAGCCTGACTCCCGCCCTCACGGCAACCGGCAGGCCGCTCCCCACAGCTTGCCGCCCCAGGCACACGCTTGCTGCGCTGGTGCCTGGAGCTGCCCCTCCCTCCTATTGTCCCCAAATTTCCCCTCCCTAATCTAACCTCTGAGTCTCATTCCCACAACCCTCCACCCATAACCTGCCCATAGTGACATACATCACAGCAGTGTTCACTCTCCTTCCTCTGAAGCATCAGGGATGGCCACATCTGCAGATGGGGCATTACGTGGGTTGGGCAGGTTCTGAGGTGGCACTGAGTGTTCTCTCTCTTAGATGCTTGGCTGACTGGTTCTTGCTCATATGCTCAGGATTAGCAGTGACCTTTGAGGGTTTTCGCCTTTCTCTTCAGCATGTGGGAGCAGGTCACTTGCCAGGATTAACTGGGTCTATCTGACTTAATAATTTTGCTGTTATTGCAGGGGCCTCGAGTACTGGTGCACGTCGGTCCCTCCTATTCTCTGCCTGTGACACATAATAGTCTAGTCTCCTGTGGACTATGGAGATCTGGCCTAATTTTGGTTGTTGAGTTCAGTGTGTGGGTGCTGCGTGGTGCTGGTGGCCTATGTTATGCAGATGGTCAGACTGGAGGACAGGTGACCCCTCCGGGCCTTCAACTCTGTGACTCTGAGTGTGGCGGCTACCACCTCCTCCCTCAACATCCCCTCTAGATTTTAAATCCCACCAGTCACCCACCCATCTGACCAGCTAGACGAGCACAGTGCCAGGGAACTGGCCTGGCTGCCAATCCTGATTGGAAGGCAGAGGTTATATAGAGATACAGATTTAGGTATAAACAAACCAAAAGTATTGCTTTGCACTTTTCTAGCACCCTCCATCAGAGGGACTCAAACCACTTTATAAACATTGATTGCAACCTCATAATACTAATAATCAGCACCCAGCTCTTGGTGCCCATCGTTATGGTATCTGTGCACAGATGTAGATTCAAAACTATACCAGTTTTGGGAGAGCCTGTCAGTTGCCAGCTCTGTCACCTGAGTTCCTTTCCTGATCGGACAAAAAAAAAAATCCAAACCCAAAAGCCACACATATTTCACTCTGTAAGCCTTCCTCAATCACTGGGACAACCAAACTGACTTCTTGCTCAGAGGAAGAGAAGGAGCTACACCTTGCTTTCTATACACAGCATTTAAGGGATAAACTGGGCAGATGCTTCTTCCCCACTAATACCAATAATGCATTTCAGCACCTCCAGAGAAACACCAGATGCAGGTCTGTTGTGAAATATTCCAGACACAGCACTTGGAGCGATCACTTCCACTGGGTGCTGGAGTCTAGACAGACTCCACTCACCTCCCCTACCTCACATCTCAGATACATGGCCGCTGCTGTAGATTTGAGGATTCACCTTGTGAATCAGAAATCCCATGTTATCTGCTGCTCCACCAACAGAAAGCAAGAAGGACATTTCCCTCAATGAACGTTGAGATGCAACATGTCATTAGTGCACCAACAGGTCTTGGAAGGAGATAATTTTACAGTATCTGCCTTTATAGACTGTCACTTCACAAAGTGGTTCAACAGGACAATAAACCCTGATGGGACAAGAGCCAGAATTCAAATTCACCCTAACCTCTTCCCTGAAAATGACAACAAATGTCACAGTAATTCAGTCTACAGCAACAATCTGTGTTGAATTGCTCATACAATCCCATGCTATCTGATTCTGTCCATTGGTTTCTGCTCAGCTCCTTGGCAGAACGCCCATAGACCTGGGTCAGCAGTACAAGTCAGTGGCTTTTTCCATGAATTCAGAAGTCCATACACTCATGAAAACGTGTGTACCAGGATAATGCATCCTTGAAGAAGTGCAATTGCAATGGAGAGTCTGTGTCTTCGTACCCTTCTAGTGGCTGCTTCATGTGAGGAGGTTAGAGTCTAGTACAGCTGGGAGCTAACAATTACTCTAACTGTCAAAGCCGATGCTTTTAGCACTAATGGCCAGAAGTTCAAACCCCACCGATAGCCCAATCAGGGTCAGTTATACAAATTCTCAAGTTAGGGGATATTTTCTACTGGATATGGCCTGGTCACTGCTTTGAATCGCTCATAACCTTGACAGGTTTCAGAGTAGCAGCCGTGTTAGTCTGTATCCGTAAAAAGAACAGGAGTACTTGTGGCACCTTAGAGACTAACAAATTTATTAGAGCATAAGCTTTCGTGGACTACAGCAAAGTGGGCTGTAGTCCACGAAAGCTTATGCTCTAATAAATTTGTTAGTCTCTAAGGTGCCACAAGTACTCCTGTTCTCATAACCTTGATAATTTTTAACCAATTTCTTTTAAATTTGGTCAATAAAAATTATGTGCGTGCAAGAGTCAAGCTTAAACTAGCCATTTTGAGTTCTCTGTGTGAAATCATATGGCCTTTAAAAAAAAAAAAAAAGTAGGGGAAGTGTGTATCAGGACAAACAGCTCATAAATGACTGCAGGAATTGTCTTCAAAGAAAAAACATATTCTCCTTTGGCCAGAGACCAAACATGGATAATCTGAGTCCCAGATGAGAATTTTTTGTGTGTAGTTTTGAATTAATCCCCAAAAGCATTTTATAGACTTATCTACAGTGTTTGCCATGCAATCAACACTATCACCAGGAGGAGGTGATGAAAGATATTCATTCGCTGACATTCATTACAGTGTTCAACTGCAAACTTACAAAGAAGGAAACATAACAGGAGTAGTGGTCCTGTCTCAGAACATCTGGCATAAATTGGCAAGGGGCAGAACTTTCCATCCCAAGATTTGAGACAGATAGATCTGAACTGCCATCTATGGTTATCTGTGTAGAGCAGAGGGTCACATGTGGTCCATAGAGAGTTGGCTGACTACATGGTGCTGATTCTCCTCCACAGCTAGACATTGAAATTTTCCCTACTATCATTTATCCATGTAAGCCACTGATGTAGTTGCCACGGGGATGCTATACAGTTGCAAATAGGAGAGACAATGACAAAAGGCAGAGCAAGTGGAGTCAGGCAATGATGAATGGGAGAGGAGGTGGGGCCATGTGCTCACAATCGAGAAGGGAGTGATGCTAGACAATGAGGAATGGATTGGGAGACATCCATGAGAATGTATTTCAAGATGATGTGATCCACACTGCAAAGAACATGGAGCTGCTCTGTTACAGTTTATGAACATTGTATGTGACCTGGTAATTAGGATGCTTACTACATACATACACTAGTTCAGTTTAATAGCAGGCTATTGGAAAAACGAGGAAGAAGAAAAGACAATGGGTCCAGACAAGGTACCTCGGGGGGATTGAGACGCAATGCCTGAACTATTAACTGGGAAGATCCTATCTCCTTGGCTCAAGCCAAGTTACACAGCTTGTTTGGTTTGGTTGCTGGAAACCAACAGATCAAAAGGTCAATGAACAGTTTAAAGTCTCCTCTGTCCAGAGAGGAGGTAGTTGTTTGGGAGCTGTTGGCAGGGAACAGACTGACACACACACAGAAAGAGACACCTGCTTGAGGTCTTAAGAAGCCAGACCTTCCTAGGCTCCCTATACATGGTGGGGAGATGTGGGCTTAGGTAAAAAAGAGACATGGGCATAGAACTTTCCTTTTGAAAACCCATTTTGCTTACATTGTCCTTTGTTCCTACCATTAAGGTTGCACGCCTCATTGTTTGAGAAGCTTGCTTTGAATCACTGTATTTACCGCTGGTCACAAGCTGCCAAAGGGAAGAAACCGCAGGTACCCGAGCCATGTTGGACACATAGGGGTAATAAGCAGGGCAATTCACAGAGGGCTCTAACCCAGGGCCCTGTCCATGAGTGGGAGAATCACAGGTACCTGCCTCAGGACAGGTGAAGGCGAAAGGCCTGAGACCTGAGGAGATGCACTCAGAGGTCAGAGAGGGGCAGATAGCTCTGTAATTGTGACATACACTATAAAGTTGGAGAACCACTGGTCTGTAGAGGATGCATCCTGTTATAGGTGAACTGGTGGTTAATGGCTGGGAGAGAGAATCTCTATTAGCTATCAGTAGTGGCAGCACCGATATCCTCGGCCAGATCTTGGTCTACTAGAAACTGACATCACACAATCCATGCAAAATGTTTTATTAAGATTGACAGAACTCAGTAAATGTCCCTTCCCTCCCCATCAATCCCTGTCATGACACTAAAAAGCAAGATGTCCTAATTTCACTCCCAGAGAAAAGGAAAGAGGAACGTTGAGATGGAGAACACACTTTGCCTTCCACCAGGCTGCCAGTGCACATGCATACCTCGGCAGGAGCTGTTCCTGATCCACTCACCTCAGGCCTGCCTACACAGCAGATGTAGCAATGTCCTCTGAAGAACAACATAAGCCCCAGCTCACCCTGCCTGGAATGAGCCGCGGAAGAGAAGAAAGAGACACAGCGAGGTATGTAGTGGCATGGGGAGAAGAGTTAGGAGTAAGCATAGTTAGCCTAGAATATAGAGACAGGAGGAAACTCAGAGCCAGGGACATGTCTGGAATGGACTTCAGGTCAGGGCCCAGCCTTGTATGTTGAAATGCAAAGAGAAGGGAGGGAATTCTGGTCACATCAGAGGAATCATTCAGAGCCTCAATGTGAAGTTCAGGAATAAGTGAAGCAAAAGCTCCCCAAACTCCCAAGTCACCAGCATCTCTGCAGGACTAAGAGAAGCAGAGCAGGGAGGAATTAAATTAACAACTTATGGGAAGGGGTTTTCCCTCCTTCTACAGAGAGAGCAGTTCAGTTCATGCCACTTCTAGTTGTCAGCCATGGTGATGTGCCCTCCGGGTCTACAAGAGGGGGTTTACAGCTTATCCTGACTCCTCGGCACATGGACCACAAAGCTGGTCAATGGGTACATGGGATGAACATCAACATCAGCAAGTACAACAAGAGAAAAATCACCGACAATGGCTATTTAAACAAGCTGAAAATCGTCGGTTTTCAGTTGCTCCCTCTATATGTAATGCATCCCAACAGGAACACACATGTACTTCAGAGTTCATTCAAACATCAGTGTGTGCTCCATTCTCAGCAGCGCTTGCTGGAACAAGGAAAGAGATGGAAGGAAAACTGAATAGACATGGAAGCCTCCTCCTGGAAAACACAGGCATGCAACCATAACAGGTCAGCTCCTCATTTGGTTATACATTCAAAATAAAATAGCTTGTCTTCCAGTATGGGACAATTTTTATTTTTAATTATTTTCCTGGACCCTCTGTGGCAGGTGATGGAGAAGAAAGAAAAACTGGTATTTTTTTTATTTATGGTGATTATTAATAATGACTGCAATGGAGCATACAGGCCATAATTGAGACCCGGGACCCATGTGCTAAGCATTAGACATGCACATCAGAAGACTCTTCCCTGAAGAGCTATCCTCTAAATGGATGAACAAAAGGTGGGAGACAAACTATCATCATGCCCATTTTACACATAGGGAAGACTTGCCCAAGTCTGGCCAACAAAATCTATGGCAGAGCCAGTGATTGAACCCATGTCCCCCAATCTTATTCTACTGCCTTAACCAAAAGACCATTTATCTCCAATGAATCACAGAATCATAGAAGATAAGGATTGGAAGGCACCTCAGGCGGTCATGTAGTCCAACCCCTTTCTCAAAGCAGGACCAACACCAACTCAATCATCCCAGCCAAGGCTTTGTCAAGCCGGGCCTTAAAAACCTCTAAGGATTGAGATTCCACCATCTCCCTAGGTAACCCATTCCAGTGCTTCACAACCCTCCTAGTGAAATAGTGTTTCCTAATATCCAACCTAGACTGCCCCCACTGCAATTTGAGACCATTCTTGTTCTGTCATCTGCCACCACTGAGAACAGCCTAGCTCCATCTTCTCTGGAACCCCCCTTCAAATAGTTGAAGGCTGCTATCAAATTCCCCTCACTCTTCTCTTCTGAAGACTAAATAAGCCCAGTTCCCTCAGCCTCTCCTCATAAGCCATGTGCCCCAGCCCCCTAATCATTTTCATTGCCCTCCACTGGACTCTCTCCACTTTGTCCACATCACTTCTGTAGTGGGGGGACCAAAACTGGATGCAATACTCCAGGTGTGGCCTCACCTATGTTGAATAGAGGGGAATAATCACTTCCCTTGATCTGCTGGCAATGTTACTACTAATACAGCCCAATATGCCATTGGCCTTGTTGGCAAGGAAGGCACACTGCTGACTTATATCCAGCTTCTCATCCACTGAAATCCACATGTCCTTTTCTGCAGAACTGCTGCTTAGCCAGCCAGCCCCCAGCCTGTAGCGGTGCATGGGATTCTTTCTCCCTAAGTGAAGGACTCTGTAATTGTCCTTTTTGAACCTCATCAGATTTCTTTTGGCCCAATCCTCCAATTTGTCTAGATCACTCTTGACCCTATCCCTACCCTCCAGCGTATCTACCTCTCCCCCCAGCTTAATGTCATCTGTGAACTTGCTCAGGGCGCAATTCAGCACATCATCCAGATCATTAATAAAGATGTTGAACAAAACCGGCCCCAGGACCGACCCCTGGGGTACTCCGCTTGATACTGGCTGCCAACGAGACATCGAGCCGTTGATCACCACCTGCTGACCCCGACAATCTAGCCAGCTTGCTATCCACTTTATAGTCCATTCATCCAGCTCATACTTCTTTAACTTGCTGGCAAGAATACTGTGGGAGACCATATCAAAATTTTGCTAAAGTCAAGATATATCACATCCACTGCTTTCCCCACATCCACAGAGCCAGTTATCTCATCATAGAAGGCAATCAGGTGGGTCAGGCATGACTTGCCCTTGGTGAATCCATGTTGACTGTTCCTCATCACCTTCCTCTCCTCCAAGTGCTTCAAAATGGATTCCTTGAGGACCTGATCCATGATTTTGCTGGGGACTGAAGTGAGGCTGACCGGTCTGTAGTTCCCCAGGTTCTCTTTCTTCCCTTTTTAAAATATGGGCCCTATATTTGCCTTTTTCCAGTCGTCCGGGACCTCCCCTGATCACCATGAATTTTCAAAGATAATGGCCAATGGCTCTGCAATCACATCAGCCAACTCTCTCAGCACTCTTGGGCCTGGTCTACACTAGGAGGTTATGTCGAATTTAGCAGCGTTAACTCGAATTAACCCTGTACCCGTCCACACAACGAAGCTATTTAGTTCGACATAGAGGTCTCTTTAAATCGATTTCTGTACTCCTCCCCGACGAGGGGAGTAGCGCTAAATTCGACATGGCCATGTCGAATAACGGTAGGTGTGGATGGAATTCGACGCTAATAGCTCCGGGAGCTATCCCACAGTGCACCACTCTGTTGACGCTCTGGACAGCAGTCCGAGCTCAGATGCTCTGACCAGCCACACAGGAAAAGCCCCGGGAAAATTTGAATTCCTTTTCCTGTCTGGCCAGTTTGAATCTCATTTCCTGTTTGGACATTGTGGCGAGCTCAGCAGCACTGGCAATGATGCAGAGCTCTCCAG
This sequence comes from Malaclemys terrapin pileata, assembly GCF_027887155.1. Taxonomy (NCBI): domain Eukaryota; kingdom Metazoa; phylum Chordata; order Testudines; family Emydidae; genus Malaclemys; species Malaclemys terrapin. The sequence continues at coordinate 50,689,674 of NC_071514.1, forward strand.
CAGAGGTGACCATGCAATCGCAGAATAGAAAGAGGGCCCCAGCATGGACTGATCGGGAAGTCTTGGATCTGATCACTGTGTGGGGTGATGAGTCCGTGCTTTCGGAGCTGTGATCGAAAAAACGGAATGCGAAGATCTATGAGAAGATCTCAAAAGCCATGACGGAGAGAGGATACAGCCGGGATGCAACGCAGTGCCGCGTGAAAATCAAGGAGCTGAGACAAGGGTATCAGAAGACCAAAGAGTCAAACGGACGCTCCAGATCCCAGCCCCAGACATGCCGTTTCTCTGAGGCACTGCACTCCATTCTAGGTGCAGCCGCCACCACTACCCCACCACTGTCCGTGGACTCTGACGATGGGGTATTGTTGACGGCCGCTTCCTCGGAGCTGTTCGCGGACAGGGAAGATGAGGAAGGAGATGAGGAGGACGAGGCAGTCGACAGCGCTTTCAACGCTGATTTCCCCGACAGCCAGGATCTCTTCATCACCCTCACGGAGATCCCCTACCAACCCTCCCAAGGCCGTAACCCGGACCGTGAATCAGGGGAAGGATCAGTAGGTAAGTGTTTTAAACATTTATTTTGAACAGAATAGGAATGGTATCTTAACAATGGGTTTTTCATGATTAGTTTGCGCGAGGCGCTTTAGTTTTTAGTCCTTGCCAGAGCAGCTACTGGAAAATTCTGTCAACATGTCCGGTTTTTCATGATTAGTTTGCCCTAGGCGCTTTAGTTTTTAGTCCTTGCCAGTGCAGCTACCGAAAAATTCTGTCAACATGTCCGGGGATAGAGCAGAAATCCCCCTGGGACGTCTCCACGATGCTCTCCTGGAGGTATTGTGAAAGACTTTGCATGAGGTTCCTGGGGAGAGCAGCCTTATTGCGTCCTCCATGGTAGGAAACTTTTCCACGCCAGGCTAGCAGCAAGTACTCCGGGATCATTGCCTCGCAAAGCATGGCGGCATACGGCCCTGGTGTTTGCTGGCATTCACGCAGCATGCGCTCTTTCTCTGTCTCCGAAATCCTCATCAGAGTGATATCATTCATGGTGACCCCCCCCCCCAAAGTCCCAAGAAGGAGGGGCGGCCGGGGCCATGAAAACAGTCACTCCACCCCTGCAGACAGCTCAAGTAGCAGAAGGCTCTCATTCCCAAAGATTTGATAAGTCCTTTCCTTCACTCCAAAAGCACCTCACCCAAGCCCGCGTCCCAGTTTCATCCCCTAACTGTGTAGCTGTTAATAAAAAATACGTTTCTGTTAATTACTGTTTCCGTCATGTTCTTTTAGAGGAGAGTGTGTTTGAAGGTGGGGAAGGGGGTTGGTAATTGGAGAGGACAGTCACCTTTACCAGGGTACAGACACGGGGGCAGGTTCAGCAGAAGGTCTCACACATACACTGCAGTCACTAGGCACCCTGGTCAGTCTGGGAGGTGGTTTTCATGTTCGGGGGGGGGGAGGGGGACGGGGCTATGTGAGTTTGTGGCGGGGGAGGGCGGTTACAGATCTTATGCAGCGGTCCTTAGCCTGGATGACAGAGCCACGCAGCAGGGGATCTGTAACCGCCCTCCCCCGCCACAAAGTCACATAGCCCCCACACACAGAGTCCCGAAAAGGAGGGGTGGCAGTCTCCGTTGAAACAACGAGTCCACCACTGCGGACCGCTCTAGGAGCAGGAGCCTGTCATTCCTCGAGTTTAGAAGCGTCCTTTCCATCACTACACCCGCTCCCCACCACAGTCTGCGTCCCAGTTTCAACCCTTTACCACGAAATCCTTAATAAAGAAAACGGTGTTAATGAACAAAGTTTCATTTATTTTATTTTTAAAGGTGTGTTGGAAGGGGGGGAAAGGGGGTTGGTAACTGGAGAGGATAGTCAACATTAAGTGAGTAAAGAAATGGGGGCAGGTTCAGCGTCTGTTTAAACAAACTTAATAGTCACAGGTTACCCTGCTCACTCTGGAACCTAGCTTTCAAAGCTTCCCAGATGCACAGCGCGTCCCGCTGGGCTCTTCTAATTGCCCGGCTGTCTGGCTGGGTGTAATCAGCAGCCAGGCAATTTGCCTCAACCTCCCACCCCGCCATATACGTCTCCCCCTTGCTCTCACAGAGATTGTGGAGCACACAGCAAGCTGCAATAACAATGGGGATATTGGTTTCGTTGAGATCAGAGTGAGTCAGTAAGCTTTTCCATCTCCCCTTGAGACGTCCAAAAGCACACTCCACCACCATTCTGCACTTGTTCAGCCGGTAGTTGAAGAGTTCTTTTTCACTGTCCAGGGCGCCTGGATAGGGCTTCATGAGCCAGGGCATTAGTGGGTAAGCTGGGTCCCCAAGGATCACTATAGGCATCTCCACATCCCCAACAGTTATTTTGTGGTCCGGGAAGTAAATACCTTCCTGCAGCCGTCTAAACAGATCAGAGTTCCTGAAAACGCAAGCATCATGAACCTTGCCCGGCCATCCAACGTTGATGTTGGTAAAACGTCCCCTATGGTCCACCAGTGCTTGCAGCACCATCGAAAAGTAGCCCTTTCCGTTAATGTACTGGCTGACCTGGTGGTCCGGTCCCAGGATAGGGATGTGAGTTCCATCTATAGTCCCACCGCAGTTTGGGAATCCCATCGCAGCGAAGCCATCTATGGTCACCTGCACGTTTCCCAGAGTCACTACCTTTGAGAGCAGTAGCTCAACGATTGCGTTGGCTACTTGCATCACAGCAACCCCCACCGTAGATTTGCCCACTCCAAATTGGTTCGCGACTGACCGGTAGCTGTCTGGCATTGCAAGCTTCCAGAAGGCTATGGCCACTCGCTTCTGGACAGTCAAGGCTGCTCGCATGCGGGTGTCCTTGTGCTTCAGGGCAGGGGACAGCAACTCACAAAGTTCCAGGAAAGGTCTGTGCCCCTCTCAGACTTCATGTCCTCACCGCGCTGCCGAACTGATTGCCCGCCGGCGCTTTCATGGAGTGAGGGTTGAATGACGACAGTTACCCAAAAGCACCCTCAACACATTTTTTTCCCCAGCAGGCATTGGGGGCTCGACCCAGAATTCCAGTGGGCAGCGGGGACTGCGGGAACTGTGGGATAGCTGCCCACAGTGCACCGCTTCCAATGTTGACGCTTGCCCCGTTAGTGTGGACTCACAAAGTCGAATTACTGTCCTTAGTGCGGATACACACATTCGACTTCGTAATATCGGTTCCACAAATTCGCTTTAAGTAAAATCGAACTACTCTCGTAGTGTAGACATATCCTTGGATGCATTAGATCTGGACCCATGGACTTGTGCACGTCCAGCCTTTCTAAATAGTCCTTAACCAGTTATTTCACTACTGAGGGCTACTCACCTCCTCCCCATACTGTGTTGCCCAGTGCAGCAGTCTGGGAGCTGACCTTGTCTGTGAAGACCGAGGTAAAATAAGCATTGAGTACTTCAGCTTTTTCCACATCATCTGTCACTAGGTTGCCTTCCTCATTCAGTAAGGGTCCCACACTTTCCCTGACCCTCTTCTTGTTGCTAACAAACCTGTAGAAACCCTTCTTGTTACCCTTTACATCCCTTTGCTAGCTGCAACTCCAATTGTGCCTTGGCCTTCCTGATTACACCCCTGAATGGTCTAGCAATATTTTTATTTTTATACTCCTCCGTAGTCATCTGTCCAAATTTCCACTTCTTGTAAGCTTCCTTTTTGAGTTTAAGCTCACCGAAGATTTCACTGTTAAGCCAAGCTGGTCGCCTCCCATATTTGCTATTCTTTCTGCACTTCGGGATGGTTTGTTCCTGTGCCCTCAATAAGGCTTCTTTAAAATACAGCCAGCTCTCCTGAACTCCTTGCCCCCTCATATTAGTTTCCCAGGGGATCCTGCCCATCAGGTCCCTAAGGGAGTCTAAGTCTGCTTTTCTGAAGTCCAGGGTCCGTATTTTGCTACTCTCCTTTCTTGCTTTTGTCAGGATCCTGAACTCAACCATCTCTGCTGCCTAGGTTGCCACCCACTTCTACTTCCCCTACCAATTCTTCCATGTTTGTAAGCAGCAGGTCAAGAGGAGCACGACCCCTAGTCGGTTCCTCCAGCACTTGTACCAGGAAGTTGTCCCCAACACTATCCAAAAACTTTCTGGATTGTCTGCATTGCTGTATTACTCTCCCAGCAGATGTCAGGGTGATTGAAGACCCCTATTAGAACCAGGGCCTGTGATCTGGAAACTTCTGTTAGTTGCCCGAAGAAAGCCTCGTCTTCCTCATACTTCTGATCCAGTGGTCTATAGCACACGCCCATCATGACATCACCCTTGTTGCTCTCGGTTCTAAACTTAACCCAAAGACTCAACAAGCTTTTCTCCAGTTTCAAACTGGAGCTCTGAGCAATCATACCGCTCTCTTACATACAATGCAACTCCTCCACCTTTCCTCCCGTACCTATCCTTCCTGGACAGTTTATACCTATCCATGACCTGTTCCAGTCATGTGAACTGCCCCACCAAGTTTCTGTTATTCTAATCACGTCATAGTTCCTTGATTTTGCCAGGACTTCCAGTTCTTCCTGCTTGTTTCCCAGGCTTCTTGCGTTCGTGTACATGCACCTAAGATAACTAGCCGATTGCCCTACTTTCTCAGTATGAATCAGGCGGCTTCCTGTCTTGTACCCTCCTCCTTGTGTTTCCTCCCAGTATCCCACTCCCCCACTTACCTCTGGGCTTAGGTCACCATCTTCCGGTGAACCTAATTTAAAGCCGTCCTCACTAGGTTAGCAAGCCTGCCTGTGAAGATGCTCTTCCCTCTCTTCATTAGGTGGATCCCATCTCTTCCTAGCAATCCTTCTTCCCAGAACAGCATCCCATGGTCGAAGAATCCAAGCCTCCAACACCACCTGCGTAACCACGCATTCACCTCCACAATTCAATGGTCCCTATCTGGCCCTTTTCCTTCAACAGGGAGGATGGACGAGAACACAACTTGTGCCTCAAACTCCTTTCTCCTTCTTCCCAGAGCCACGTAATCTGCAGTGATCTGCTCAAGGTCATTCTTGGCAGTATCATTGGTACCCATGTAGAGAAGTAGGAAGGGGTTGTGACGGGCTGGATCACAGAAACCCCCTTGGGAGCTGCTACCCAATGTGCAAAAGACTATCTCTGCTCCTGTTTTCCCTGCCAGCTCAGGACTCCAGCACCCTGTCTTACTGAGCCAGACTCTCCCATCTGCTCCAACACGGACCCAGGGTCTGAATCACTTGTCCCAAAGCTGCAAGTTTACCCGAAAACAGCTCACAGTAGTGTGCTTGTCTTTAGCACTCAGATGCCCAACTCCCAAAGGGGTCTAAACCCAAATAAATCCGTTTTACCCTGCATAAGGCTTATGCAGGGCAAACTCATAAATTGTTCGCCCTCTATAACACTGATAGAGAGATATGCACAGCTGTTTGCTCCCCCAGGTATTAATACATACCCTGAGTAAATTACTAAATAAAAAGTAATTTTATTAAATACAGACAGTAGGATTTAAGTGGTTCCAAGTAGTAACAGACAGAACAAAGTAAGTCACCAAACAAAATAAAATAAAATGCGCAAATCTATGTTTAATTAAACTAAATACAGATAATTTCCTCACCAGTTCCAGAGCACTCCCTTTTACAGGCTAATCTCCTTTTATCCTGGGTCCAGCAATCACTCACACCCCCTGTAGTTACTGTCCTTTGTTTCAGTCCCCTTCAGGTATCCTGGGGGGCGTGGAGAGGCTCCTTCTTTAGCCAGCTGAAGACCAAAATGGAGGGGTCTCCCACGGGTTTAAATAGACTCTCTCTTGTGGGTGGAGGCCCCCCCCCCTCCTCCCTCCTATGCAAAGTCCAGCTCCAAGATGGAGTTCTGGAGTCACCGGGGCAAGTCACATGTCCCTGCATGACTCAGTCTTTACAGGCCGAAGCCATTGTCCACATAGTATCTTGCATGTCTCCAGGAAGACTTCTTATGTGGATTGGAGCATTCCAGGATGCATTGTTCTCCAAGTGTTTCCTGATCAAGTACTTAACCTGGTGAATTCCTTCCTAAAGAAGCTGACCAAATGCCTCCCAAAGCTTACTTAGAAACCAAGCAAGCATACAGCCCATATTCTTAACCTTAAGTAGAAAATGATATATATATGTACAAATAGGATGAATAGATATAGTAGACCATAACTTTTACGGAGATATGTTACATGGCACAGGCAGCACAAAACATATTCCAGTTATGTCATACATACATTAATAAGCACCCCCTCCCCATAAAGCCTTATGGGGTACACTGTCACAGGGGTAGTGGTCCGAGGTCTTGATCAGTCTCGGCAAACACTCCGTCACATCATGGATTCTAGCTCCAGGCAAGCAGCACACTTCTTGAGTCTCCTGGTCTGGTCTGCATATGGATGACTCCATCCCCCTTAGGCGGGACTCCCTGACCACCACCACCCATCTCTTCCTCTTGGGAGTGGTGGTCATGGAACCCACATCCCTAGGACAATGCATCCCATGCCTTCCGGCCAATGGGGTCTCCTTCTGATACCTTCCCTCAGAGGGCTCTTCCAAATCCTTCTGCGCTGTAGTACCTGTGCAGAGAGCCTGAAAACGGTTTCGCGCCTCCAACTGCATTGGAGGTACATAGGTTCTCCTCTTTCTTCCTCTGGAGGTCACATTCTGCCAATATTCTTCCCCGCACTGCATTCTCTGAATCTTCAGCATGTTTTGCTTCCAGAACCAAACCCTGAATTCCATCCAGAAAATCTTCATTTTCTCTGATGCAATGCAGGGTTGATACTTGGTTCTCTAGTCCTCTAACCTTCTCTTCCAATATGCAGACCAGCTTGCACTTCATACAGACAAAGTCGCTTCTGTCCTCTGGGAGAAAGACAAACATGGCACATTCTGAGCAGGTCACAACTGATTGTTCACTATCCATGTCTTCCTTCTAAGAAGCTCCTCAGATGTTGTATGTACTGCTCACAGGAGCCTGAAAGGCAAAAACGTTTTGTGCGAACTCCCAGGCAAACTCCCTCTGTTAATGATAAGCACCCATCCAGACCTCTGAGTGTTTCTATTACAACTTACATTCACAATTATTAATATTCAGCTGAGGACAACAAATTAGTTCCCTAACTCAAGAATCTAAGGAGAAAAATAAAAGACAGCAAACATTTGGGTAACAAAAGCAATTAGCAACAGCTGTGTTCTGCCTATGCAGACAGCTGGTCTACACGCGAGACTCCAGTATGTCAGCAAGTAGTTCTCTTGCCCATAGGCAAACAAGATAAAAAAAAAGCATCAAGAAATTCTTTGTCCACAAACACCATTGGGGTGTACATGAAGCAAGTGTTTGCTGATTGGTGGAGCGTGTAGGTTTCTGAACTTCAAAGATACAATTTCCGCTTGCAGCCTGACATGCTCTGTTATTGTGTTCTAAAAATAAGTAAATAAAGGCAAAAAAGAAGAGTTCCTTTTTATTTCTGCTGGACCTGAGAGATTTTGTGGTAGGAACCAATAAAGATGTCCTGCCTGACTCCCTGGGAGCATTGCAAAGCAGTAATAGGCTTCCATCTAAGTGAGAGAGCCTGGATCGAATAGATGTTCTCCTAGGGAGTCACAGCTAGAACTGCATTCTCTCTTTCCTTTGTTGTTGCTGCTATCAGTGCCAGTGTCAAGATCTACATCCCATTCTGCCCACCTGTATGTCAGACTGGCGCTCTCCCCCGTTCTCCGCAGACCAACTCTGAGCTATACTGACAGCACAAGGGAGCTGCAACAGGATGGGGAGGAGGCGGAGGCCCTACAGGCAGAGGGAATAAGCTCTCGCTCCTTCCCGTTCTCTGGTTGAAGCTTCAGTCCCCCATCCCAGTTGGGACAATCTATTTTCTAGTGTCCTTGCCGCCCACAGGCATAACAATCAGTTGGCCCAGCCACCGGCCTCCTGCCCCTGGTGCCTGGCTTCTCCTCACACTCTCTGTGGCTTCTATTAAATTCTTTCCGCAGGAGCTTTACCAGGGTCTGCTGTTGCTTAACCAGCTGCCCCAATAAGTCTGGAGGTATCGCTGTGCCTCCCATTGCTTGTTGGTTCTCCAAGATTTCCTGCAGCAGGGCCTCGAGCCCTCCCTGCTATCTGTCAGTCCCTTTCTGCTGGGGTATTGCCCCTGGAGTCCAGCCTGGGATGGCGCAAGAACCCTCCACAAAGAAGACCTCTGCATATTCTGGATCCATCATCCCCACATGCAATCTATCTCCTTTAGTCTCTCAAACCCCCTTGTACCTGGGCAATCATCCCCACAGTCCTCTCTCCTCTCCTTATCTCAGGGGTGACCGGGTGCCCAAATTCTCCACCACGTGTAATGCGTTTCGCTCACCACTTTGGCAGCTTCTGCTGGTTGTCTTGGGAATTAGCTCTGCATGGTAGTGTGCCCTCTCCAGGTGGTGCCTCGCCCCCATCACTCCTGCGCTAGGACCCACATCTCTCCAAGGACCTCAGCATCCTCTTCAGTGGCACAACCCTCCGTCTGTGCCACACACTGTGCTCCCTGCCTCCAGGGGACCTGCGGTCCACTGTTCAGCCATTTCCCTTAGTGGCTACTACAGAGAGTTGTCTGGCCACTTCCTCGTGGCCCCAGCATCCTCTTTGCCCTTGCCTCAGGACTTCAGCTTGCAAACCTTAGCAGCCACCAGGAGCTGTCTCCTGCTCCCCCGGTTCCTGCTAGCAGCACTGCTCTGTCCATGGTGCTGGCAGTTCTCTCAGCCCTCCAGAGACACAGTCTTTCCTCCCTCATCTCCTAGCAGAGAACTGCTTTCCTCTGCGCTGCAGCTCCCCTTTTATGAGGGCCTGCTTGGATGCTCCCTTCAGCCCTTCTCTGATTGGCTGCCTCTGGAACAGCCTCCCTAGGGCTCTATTAACCCCTTTTCTGCCAGTGAGGGGCAGCCGCCCCATCACAGCATCTTTGCCAAACCAACAGAACCATTTGCAGCTAGGGCACAAACGATGTGCTTGCATCAATGTGGAGAAGAAAGGATTGCAGTGCCAGAGACCACAGAGGGAATCCCACACACCTGCCTCTCACCACCCACCCACATACCCCTTGCTACCTGAGCAAAGCACGGGTAGGACCAGATCAGTGTCTGTTTTAAAACGTCACTCTGTTTGCAGAGCTAGAGATACTGAGAGCACCACTGCAGGCCCCACTTCATCAACACATCTGTGGAAGAGTCATACGCTGCTTTGACCCAGCAGCCACCACCATCCTAGTATCTTTACTGTTCTGCTAATTTTTCACTCCGTTTCTTGCTTCACCACCGTTTTCTGATAAGAGATTGCAGAGCACCGGGAGACATACACAATTATCTTGTTTTGACTTCCACAGGAAGCGAATCCTTCATGGATTTAACACACCAACGAATAAATGAGATGACAAGATGCCAATTTCACCATCTTACTTATCTGATCATAACCCCACTTTACAGGGCACAGTCTCAGCACAAGGTGCAAAGCTATCGCTTCCCAGCTCTCTTTAGTGCCATCAAGAATTATAGATCTGGAGACCCATACATCAACTTCAAGATCCACCTTAAAAACCACCATTTATTTATCCCTCCTAGGATATGGCATCATCAGTCAAAAGGGGAAAAGCTAGTGTGCATTGGCCTAATTGATTTCTAAGAATGTTAGTTCCCCAAGGAAGACAAACGCAGGGACTACTGAAAATTTCACCCTTGACAATGACAGCACCATGACAGGTACAACTCACAACTCCAGCCCACTGTCCTCAGGATGCAGAGAACAAGAAGAGACAGAAGAAGAGAGGAATAAATATCTGTTTCTCTTTTCCTTCAGAGACTGTGGGTCATGCCTGGCTGCTTGCTAAGCTGAACATCAGCTTGGGGTGGAGAGATTCAGGAAACTCACCTCAGGTGGAGATTAACATGTTAAAAGATAATGGATTTATGAGTCCCAGCTCCATTAAAGAAAGAAGATAAACAAAAAGGAAAGGGGGCAGGCCACAGCAATCATTCTCCCTGAGGCCCAGTTACACCCGGGAAGTAACGAAGTGCAATAAACAGGACCAGCAAAGGTAAATCAACACAGCCTTATGCAATCAATAGTTCTGTAAATACACACAGCCAAATCTGCTGATAAAAACACCATTAACCCCTCAGCTATTAACTTCCGACCTACCAAGTTACGTAAAATTTCTTTTTGTCCCTGGGCAATAGAAGTGACCCAAGACTGGGAGCGGAAGCAGCCTTCCCAAAGTGAACATCAGAACTGCATATGCCTGGCAGCTAGAGAGAGACAGTGATCTGATACTCATGGAGCTCCCCTTCCAGGGATCAGTTCCACTCATTATGGACCAAGCCAGCTCATTATTTTTGTATTGTGAAATCCCCAAAAGGCCAAAGATCAGAGACTCATTGAGCTGTCTCCTGTATAGACACAGTGAAGATAATCCCTGCACTAAAACGCTTATAGACTATGAAGGCTCCAGTGAAAGCCAGATCAGACCCTAAAACAATATATAAAACAATATTTCACAAATTAATGAGTTATTTAGGATTGTAAACCAATAACATTAAAGCACCCGTTCAAAAGAAAGTCCACAGCCATTGCATATGGGAATTATAAAAATGGTGTGGCATCAGGAACATAGGACTCGCTATACAACATGAAAATTAACCCTTTACCCGATATGCTTGTTTTTGCTTAGCCAGTTTCTAATCCATAACAGAACTTTGCCTCTCACCCTAAGATGGTTAGTTTCCGTAATAACCATGTGTGAGAGCTTTATAGCTGAATTCTCACCATTTGACAACTCAGCTCGGGGCCCACACCTTCCGATCTCAGTCCATTACAGTCCAAGAGAGTTCATCTTTAGGGCAGGCTGGGAGGCCCATCTTTTCTCCCTTGTCCATCAAGAGATGGGTAGGGCTAGGGAGCAGTGTACATGAGACTCTGGGGAGGTTTCTGTAGAGGGCTTTCATTTTAAACTATTATATCGATGTTGCATGTTTTTTAATCTTGGGGCTAATGACAAGCATATTTTATTACTCTATTTTTAAAGAGGTTGTCAAGAGATCCCAGAGCTTTGGACAGAGCTTCTAACCTTGCAGTATACTGAACATTTAAAACCAAACAAACTGGTTCTCCTTTCCTCACTATTTTGATCCACAGCCTAGAAGAACGCTAATGGATTGGACTGTCTTTTAGATACCCATCTGGCAACCGTTATGGTGCTATCTTTAATATATTTATCCTCACAATCCTGCGAGGCAGGACAGAACTATTATTGCCATTGTACAGATGGGAACTGAGGCACAGAGAGATTGAGGGTACATCAACATGGCAATAAAAGATCTGTGGCACTACCATGGATGGCCCAGGTCAGCTGATTCTGTCTCACGGGACTAAAAATTGCTACATAGATGTTCATGCTCAGGTTGGAGCCTGGGCTCTGAAACCCCTCAAGGGGGAGGGTCTCAAAGCCTGGGCTGCAGCCCAAGCGCAAATGGCAACACTGTGCAGTGCCGAGCCAGCTGAGACTCAGAGCCATGGGATTTTGAATCATTGTGAAGACATTCCTTAAGGGACTTACCCTGGGTCACATAAGGTCTGTGGAAAAGGAGGGAAGGGAACCCGGGTCTTCCAAAGGCCAAGCTAGAGCCCTCACCACTGGACCATCCTTCCTTTTCTTTCCAAACTCTGTAAAGCCTGTGCTAATTTGGCCCTATCTTACCTCGTTATATCTCGAGTAATCATCACTATGCTCTACTGTGACAAACAATTTGCTACTAACATAAGGGTTCACTTATGTGCAATTCCCAGGATTCCCCCAACCAGCTTTCTCAAAGACAGATTTATATTTGCTACCTTCCACTCTAGCAGTGGATTTTCAAGGAGAGATTGTACATTTTTCTTCGCACATCAGCCACTTTATTCATAAATTCCTTCCAAACTCTGGGATGAATACCCTCCGGATTTGGGGACTTGTTGCTATTTAAATGTAATAAAAGGTCACAGATTAAATCAAACAAGATAAACAGCCTAAGAGTGGCTAGGTCACTTCCTGAGCCACTGGTAAACAATACAAAAAAATGTGTATGCAATTCCCTAGGCCCCTGAGGGGAGACAAAAAGGCAAGTGAGCATTGGCTGCTTGGCCCACTGGAACTCAAGTACAACACTCTCCACTGTGCTTAAATCCAGGCATGGCACAAGCAAATTGAGTCTGGAGGTCTCAGTTCAGGCCCTGATATATTTTTGTCTGCCTTAGGAAACCGCACTGTAGTTCTAGAAAAACTAGCCCTCTTGGGTAAGGAAAAATAAGAATTATAATTGCAAGGTATGGTGCAGTTCTTAATGGAGGGGCAATGGCAGATGTGGAGGAGCAGGATGCAACACTGGAATAATAGGGCTTCTTCAGGTAAGGATTGAGGGGCATTGGCAGAAATGTGTATTGGCTCAGAACCAGAGTAGCAGGCAGTGCTGCCAGTCAGGAAAGATCTGTGTGTGGGCTCAGAACAGGAAAAGGTAGAGAGTGCTAGTACATTTTATTTCTATGGCTCCCGGCTAACACTGGCATTCAAGGAAAATGTAAAATATTCAACACTCCAATTAAGAATGTACCAGTTAAAACCTTTAACGTAATAAGCAATGCATCATGCCAAACTCTAAATCCACATCCTGGCACCATGCCTTCCAGACTGGGGGTCAGGAACTTTCCAAAGGGAAGCAAATATAAGCAGCACCCAATTCTATATCTGCTTAGCCCCAAGGTAAAAGAGTCCCCCTCCCTCTGATTCAAGAGTGTAAAACAGTACAGTAGGTAGGACAGTACAAGCAGGAAAGGAAAGGCAGACATAATGGCAGAGCTATGTAGGGGCCCAGAGATGGAATAGACGGGGTGAGTGCAGGTGAGGATTGAGGTGCACTGGAAAAGATTTTGATACTGGATCCAGAAGAGGTCGATGTTATATTTACAGCATGGGTCTGCTACATGTGCAAATTCGCAACCTTTTAGGATATTCTTATCTCAGATCTCTATCAATCCAAGCCACCATTTATTAAATTGTACAACCAGAGTTTTACAGCTATGTAATTTATTTACACAGGGAAGATCCACTCAAATGCAGCATCTGTTTTTCAGAGCAATTCTGCTCTTCTCATCAATCACTGAGGGGGCTTTGGGTTTTATCATTCTTCCTCTTTATCTGTGTGTTTTACAGTGTGTTTCTTTCTGCTTGCATGGGATTGAAATAAATTACACTCTCATCAAAGCTAACAGCATTGTGGCATGCCAGGAGAAGGTTCCAGAGCACCCTACCAGTTGCCTTATGAGGAGAGAGCAGCACCTATCAGCTCTTTCCCCTACCCCACACCCATGTTCCTCCCTACACACCAGACCTTACCCCACTTTACACACAGCTTTTGCGCCAGTGTAACTGCTCCAGTTAGGAGGGTGATTTGACGACCAAAACAGTAACACTAGAACAACCCCTAGCATGGGCACAGTTATAGCAGTAGAACAGTGCCTTATTTAAATTTAGTAGTATAAATTTCTGGTATATGCCCTGTGACAGGGCAGCCCCGCCCCACCCCGCACTAGCCCCAGCAGCGACAGACAAGTAGTTCTGTCAGCGGAAGTCCCGCCCCGCCCATACTGGGCATGCTCCAAATGCTCAGTGAGTATAAAAGGAGGGAACTCAGCTCAGTCTGGGCTGGTGGCTGCAGGGGAAGGACCTAACCAGGCAGCTCCTGCAGAGGACCAGCCAACGCTCTCAGAGCTGCTAGGAACAGAGGCTTCTTCTGGCCAGCATGAACCTCTACCAGGGGAGGCGATGGCCCTGGAGACCTGTGGAGGACCCTGGGATTTGTGGGTGACCCCAACTCCCAAGCTGGTAGGAACCGACTGGGGGGGTGATGGATTGGTACCTTGCCCCTGGTAAGCCTCAGTGTGTTTCAGTAGGACCACCCTTGCTGAGCCAGCAGTAAGGTCCCACTGCCCTATAACCAAGGGCTTGTTCTATGGACTTTGGCCACTAGGCCATGCTGCCCTGTAACCAAGGGCTAATTCCCTGGGGACTCTGGCCACTAGGCTGTGCTGCCCTGTGATTAGGGGTGTAAACTGTCACATGCCCCTTTATACACAACTGCATCCATGGGGGGGGGGTTGCAGCACATTAACTACACAAGGCCTAAGCTGTAAATACAGCTTCTGATTTTAGGTTTTAACCAATAAAACATCCGATACAAAAATATGTAATTGGTGTTTATCCAAGAAATACCAGAAATGATTACTCAACTCCTGTTGGCATCACCCCTTTCCTAGTGCAGTTTGTTTATACAGGTGATGTCACTGCTCCCTGGCTTGTAGCTACAGGCTTGTCTACATGGAGTTAGGGTTGTCAGGTGTCCAGTTTTTGACCAGAACACCCAGACAAAAAGGGAACCTGGTGACCAGGCCATTAAAAGTCTGGTTGGCACAGGGTTGGCAGATTTCTTACCTGGCTCCGCACTCCCCAGAAGAGGATACATGTCCCTCAAGTCCTAGGTGGAGGGATGGCTGGTGGGGGGAGAGGTCAGCATGCTGCCCCCACCCCGAGTGCTGTCTCCACAGCTCCCTGTGGGTGGGAACCAGGGCCAATGGGAGATGCAGGAGTGGCGGCTGCAGGCGAAGGCAGCGCATAGAGGTGCTTGGCTGCACCTCCACCTAAGAGCCAGAGGGAAATGCAGCAGCTTCTGGGAGCCACCTGAGGTAAGCACCGCCCAGTGCCTACACCCCTCACCCCCTCCCACACCCCAACCCCCTGTCCCAGCCCAGAGCCCCCTCCTGCACCCCAAACACCTCATCCCTGGGCTCGACCTAGAACCTGCACCCCCAGCCCAGAGCCTGTATTCCCTCCCACATTCCAACCTCCTGACTTGGCCCGGAGTCCCCTCCCACACTCCGAAGCCCTTGGCCCCAGCCCAGAGCCACCTCCAGCACCCCAAACCCCTCATCCCTAGCCCCACGCCAGAGCCCACACCCCCAGCTGCAGCTCTCACCCCCTAGCCACACCCCAACCCCGTGCCCCAGCCCAGTGAAAATGAGCGAGTGAGGGTGGGGGACAGCAAGCAATAGAGGGAGGGGGGCTGGAGGGAGCGGGAGTGGGGACTCAGAGAAGGGGGGGCAGGGCAAAGGTGTTCACTTTTATGTGAATAGAAAGTTAGCAACCCTATACAGAGCAGTAAGATGGAAGAAAGGGGTAAGATTTCTAAAGCCCATTAATTGATCTGTGTACACCAAGCTAGCACGCACTAAAGGTTCCCAGTTCACTTCAGCGTAGTGCTGTTTGAAATATACCATGTGCACAGACAAAAGGAAGCACCCCAAAAATCCTGATTTTTGACATCTACATGGAACTAAAAAATTGCTAAAATTAACCCAGGAAATGAAATAAACCCAACAAAACCAGAAGCCCGAGTTATAAGCCACCCCTTAGGCCAAGAGCACTACTCCCATCATTACTAGCCGGCACCTCAGCTACTGTTCTTCAGCTGTCAAAGGCTACCATCCCTGGGGGCCCTTGTCCTGTTAAAGCAGACTCCCTTGCAAGGCATGTGGCAACTTTCCCTGTACCTCTCTTCTAAGTCAGCTGAAGGCTGACCTGCAGCCTGTCTTGGTTTTTCTACTCTTGGACCCCCATGCAGCACTTCAGTTGCACGTTGATGCTGACCAGTAATACCCAGCTTAGTGCACTGGGAACATGCAGCCCTGATAAATCAACCTGTGTGAGGCTTTGCAATAGGAGAAAGTTGACTAGGCCAAGATCATCAAACATGCATCACCTGCGAGTCAAGCTAGCCTTGAAGCTAAATCCCCAGCTATGAAAGGCAAGACTTACTTAGCTGCACCAAGCAGCTTTTCCTTAGTCACATCAACCAGACCCAGGGGCGGGGCTGTGCACAGCAGAGGGAATGCTCCCTTAAAGCGCTTAATCAGTTTTAAAAGAAACCTGCAAAACTTCCTCCATCACATTACATTTCTGCATTGGTGTTCTTAGAATCATAGAAGATTAGGGTTGGAAGAGATCTCAGGAGGTCATCTAGTCCAACCCCCTGCTCAAAGCAGGACCAACACCAACCAAATCATCCCAGCCAGGGCTTTGTTAGGCCAGGCCTTAAACCTCTAAGGATGGAGATTCCACCACCTCCCTAGGTAACCTATTCCAGTGCTTCACCACCTTCTTAGTTAAATAGTTTTTTCTAATATCCAATCTAGACCTCCCACACCAACTTGAGACCATTGCTTCTTCTGTCATCTGTCACCAATGAGAACAGCCTAGCTCCATCCTCTTTGGAACCTCCCTTCAGGTAGTTGAAGGTTGCTATCAAATCCCCCCTCACTCTTCTCTTCTGAAGACTAAATAAACCCAGTTCCCTCAGTCACTCCTCATAAGTCATGTGCCCCAGCCCCCTAATCATTTTCGTTGCCCTCCACTGAACTCTCTCCAATTTGTCCACATCCTTTCTGTAGTGGGGGGGCCCAAAACTGGACACAATACTCCAGATATGGCCTCACCAGTGCCGAATAGAGGGGAATAATCACTTCCCTCGATCTGCTGGCAATGTTCTTACTAATGCAGCCCAATATGCTGTTAGCCTTCTTGGCAACAGGGGCACATTGTTAACTCATATCCAGCTTCTCGTCCACTGAGATCCTTAGGTCCTTTTCTGCAGAACTGCAGTCAGTCCCCAGCAGTGCATGGGATTCTTTAGTCTTAAGTGCAGGACTCTGAGGAAAGCACCATCCTTGTTGAACCTCATCAGATTTCTTTTGGCCCAATACTCCAATTTGTCTAGGTCACTCTGGACCCTAGCCCTACTCTCCAGTGTATCTACCTCTCCCCCCAGCTTACTTGCTGAGGGTGCAATCCATCCCATCAGCCAGATCATTAATGAAGATGTTGAACAAAACTTGCTGGCAAGAATACTGTGGGTGACCATATCAAAAGCTTTGCTAAAGTCAAGATATATCATGTCCACTGCTTTCCCCATATTCACGGAGCCAGTTATCTCATCATAGAAGACAATCAGGTTGGTCAGGTATGACTTGCCCTTGGTGAATCCATGTTGACTGTTCCTGATCACCTTCCTCTCCTCCAAGTGCTTCAAAATTGATTCATTGAGGACCTCTTGGGTCAAAGTCCCTCTACACAGGGCCATTAGACCTTGTGCCTGGCTCCCAATGAGACAGCTGTGATCAGATGGAACATTCAGCTCCTGGAACAAAATTTCCCAGAGCTCTCTGGCAAGGAATCTGTGAGATTCACTCACTGCAGCAGCCTGCCAGCACCCAAGTCTAGCAGCCTCCAGGGGAAGGTGCGAGTTCTACCTGCTTAATAATGAGGCTTGTAAGTGAATTACACCATAGCAGGCAGGAACCTGCATGTCTAGAGGGGTAAATAAGGGCTATAATCTTAGAGTCATTGCCAGAGGTGACTCAGCTTAGAATTTGCTTAGCATTGGTTTGCCAGCAACAAGGTGACATGGGCCTAGAGAAATACTGTACAAAATAGCGAAATGGGTATCCTTTCTATGTCTTTTTTTTAAAGTTGCTATCAGAAGGATCTTTATTACTTTTCTCTTCCTCTGCCAGATTTTTGTCTTCTTCTTTCATCCAAAGTCCCTCCCACTCCATCTCAAGCAGCTGTTAAAAGAACATATAGGAGGTAAGTTACACTAAACAGTACGAGTTTTTTCATGATGCTGATCAGGTGGTTTCGCAGTTTCTTTGAGAGTGTGTGACAGTCTCTCAGCATAGTCTGTGTGATATGTAGATTGTAATGTAAGACAACTCCCACCTGTTTATGCTTTCTCTATGTGTGTGTGTGTATATATATCTCCTCAATATCTATTCCACTCTATATGCATCCGAAGAAGTGGGCTGTAGTCCACAAAAGCTTATGCTCTAATAAATTTTAGTCTCTAAGGTGCCACAAGTACTCCTGTTCTTTTTACTAAACAGTACTTAGCACTTATTATCCTTGGATCTCAAAGCACTGGACTAGGCAGCAATGTATCAGCATCGCCATTTTACTGGCTGAGGAATCGAGGCACAGAGAGAGAGGAAATGATTGGCCCAAGATCACACAGCATATCAATGGACAAAGTGGAACTAGACCCCAGGTCCCCCTGTTCCCAGTCTGATGCCACATGAACCACTGAGCCACATAGTCCCCATGACATCAGTGCTTTTTGTTCTGCTGTTGAGCTGCTTTCTGGGGGCATACAGCCACACAGGCATACGCACCACTGAATTCCCACTTATGCCCTAATTTAAGTGGGTCTTATGTGCAGAAGTCAGCATGAGTCCTGCTCTGCAGCACCATAAATGTAAATTTCACCTTCTATAAGTAGTGCCCTGTCCTTTAAGAGGCAGAAAGAGGAAGGGGTATTTGATTTCCTCCACACACCCTCCCTCACCATTTCTCCTCCTCGTCTTCCTCCTGATACACACCACACTCCCACCCCACTACAATGATCTCAGGCATAAAAAGGTTATGCTTAAGTAGATGATGCCACAGCTCTCATTTTAGAAACAAGAGGATCAGTTCAAAAATTAGTCCAGCAAAGAGATGATAAGGAAATATAGAAGGAACCAGAGGTGAATTGTATAAATAGCAGCACTACCCTAGGCGGGTATCAGATATCAAATATAAACTTGCACACAGAGGAGTGGAAACTGCTAATTGACTCCCATCTGACAGTTTCTTATCCAGCAATTATCATCTGTCCAAACAAGCTGTGTAAATATGTTCTATGCTACCATTAAAACTGGCAACAAACCATAGGCTTACAACACAAACAGTGGAATGGCAGCGTTTCTATAGGACTGGAACATCACCTGCTGATCACAGAACATGACCCGCATCTCCTGCTCACTTGCTATGCTTTATTTACAATGCTCAGCTGAATCGCATTCCAAAGGGGTGACAAGGAGCTTGCAATATGGTGTGCCCCACCACCACAGGTCTCATCAGCCAGAAACAATAAACTAGGGAGAGGAGGGTCCCTTTGGAGGGTCTGTAGTCCAAGCTGGGTTCATGCTTATTCTTCAGCTGAAGATCTGGGCCTTAACATTTTTGTTGGTGGTTTTTAAAAGAGGGCTCAAATCTCTGCTCTGCCAAAGAATTCCTGTGTAACTTTGGGCAAGTCACTTAGGCCTGGTCTACATGAGGAAATTAGGTCTGTATAACTACAGAGCTTAGGGGTGTGAAAAACCCACACCCCTAAGCACTGCAGTTAAACCAACCTAATCCCAGTGTAGACAAAGCTTAAATCAATAGGAGAATTATCCAGTCAATACAGTTTAGACTTCTCGGGGAGGTGGATTACCTGTGCCGAAAGGAGAATCCCTCCCATCAGCAGAGATGTCTACACTGAAGCACTACAGCTGTGCTGCCATAGCTGTTCTTCTTTTTGCGGATACAGACTAACACGGCTACTACTCTGAAATCTAACAATACTGTTTAGCGCCTCATGCTAAACTATCAGTTCCACCTTATATTTCACTGTGATACTCTGAGTAGCTTTCCCAGACCTAAAGAGGAGCTCTGTGTAGCTTGAAAACTTGTCTCTCTCACCAACAGAAGTTGGTCCAATAAAAGATATTGCCTCATCCACCCTGCCTCTTAAATAAAAAGAAACATTCACCATTAGAGTTCGAATTGCAAGCACAGTCACAGAATGATAAAATCACTAATGTACTGTTACCTATCAGCTCTGTGTTCTTGGGGAAGCAGGTGCAGTATCCAGCCTGTCTGAATCAGGAAAGACCTCCCCTCCCCCCCCAGACTCTGCTTGGACCGAAGCCGATCAGAAGAAGATTTTCAAAAAGCAATGAAAAGGCAGTGGGAGACACACCTAAACTCTTCCAGAAAAGGGTGACAGGATTAAGAAAACTCCCCTTGCCCCATTTACATCAAAGAGGCACAGGAAGGCATCTCCATTAGCATACAGAATGGAGAACAGAGGTTCCAAGGCAAGAACCACACTGAACTATGGGACTAGAAAAGCAGGGAAGCACTGCATGATGGGGAATCTCTGCTCCAGATGTTAATGAACCCACGCCTGCACACATCCAGCTCAGTAGTTATCAGACCAATTCTAGTAATGAATCCTTTATTGGTATCCAAAATACTGAAGCTGCCTATTTGCATTGTGAGCTCCCTCCAAGGAACACCGCCCATAGCCAGGAATGATCAGTTCCTATTGTCTAGCCTGAACAAAACAACTTTGGTGTACTCTCTTAAGCCATCAGTTTACCCATAAACAAATCTAGTGTTCTCCCTTGAACCATTGTTCTTTCCCTACAAAAACCCCTACCCATGCTCAAGTAAGTGCCTGAATCCAAAATCTGCATCCGTTCCATTGGAACTTCATCTTTTCCTGACTGACTGTGCTGGGAGCTCTGCCTGTCCCCAGCACTCTGGACCCTCAGTTACCACAACCACTTCACGCAGTGGTGAGCACCCAGCTCTCTCTCTCTCTAGGTATTGCCTTCTCACCCTGACTTGTGCGATCAGTTACAGTTTTCTAACCCTGACTTATATTAAATCAAACTTGATTATAAAACTATTTTGTTTGTTTGGCTCCCCTTGTATGGTTGAATGTACCTGGCAATAAATAACTTCCATGGTTAAGATGGTTGTGTCTCTCCCACACACACTCTCCCCCCCCCACCCCCCAGCCCCATGGGTGTTTTTTTTGGCTTCCCCATTCGCTCTGCAGCAATGTTTCTTGTACCTAAGCTAAAGATGCAGTGCCCAAAAATCCTGTGGGGTTCACTCATCAAGTGGGTTACTACCAGAACAATTGTAACGTGAAAGTGGGGACAGGGACGTGGTGAACCTGAGGCAAATGAGGGTGGCAGGTTGGAGGTGCTGTTCTATCCAGCCAGCTGAGTCCAGGGACATATAAGGGGTCAGCTTGAGAGTGCTGATTAACCCTGTCCTCTTAGGGTATGTCTACACTACGAAATTAGGTCGATTTTATAGAAGTCAATTTTTTTAGAAATCAAGTTTATACAGTCTATTGCGTATGTCCACACTAAGCGCATTAAGTCAGCGGAGTGCGTCCTCACTATCGTGGCTAGCATCGACTTACCGAGCGGTGCACCGTGGGTAGCTATCCCACAGTCCCCGGGGTCTCCACTGCTCATGGGAATTCTGGGTTAAGTTCCCAATGCCTGATGGGGCAAAAACTTTGTCATGGGTAGTTTGGGGTACATGTCGTCAGGCCCCCCTCCCTCCCTCCTTCTGTGAAAGCAATGGCAGACAATCGTTTTGCGCCTTTTTTCCGGGGTCCTGTCCACCGGACCCACTCAGCCCGCTGCCTGCCTGGATGATCGGAACCCCAGGCAGGCAGCGGGCTGAGCGGGGCCAACGGACGGAGTCCCAGACCGGTAGCAGGTTGAGCAGCTCAGCCCACTGCCGGTCTGGGGCTCCGTCTGCTGGCTTCTGCCAGCCGAGGTCCCGCTCAGCTGGCAGACCTCGGTGAGGTCGATCGGGGTGCCTGGATAGACATGGCTATCCTCCTCTTAGAGCACCGAATGGGAGTGACTCCAGGTCATTCTCTTCTTTAATTTTCGTCTCATGGAGATTCAGTCCTGCCTGGAATATCATGTGAGCTGGAGGCTTCTGCCTCAGGCTGCCTCCTCCCCTCCCCCCCGCCAGCAGCACTGCGCGGTCGCACCTACCCCAGCCTGCCCCTTGCTCCCATGGCTCATGAAGCCTGGACAATAGTAAGGAGCAGTTCAACTTGTGGAATGACAAATCCAGAACGAAGGATTGCACTCTATGGGCCACGTTAAGACTATTTCAGAGTCCTAGATAGCATTTTTTGTTGTTGTTGTTCCTATAAAAGGCTTCATGAACATTTTCCCCCACCCCTAACAAAAATGTTAATTTATCAGAGCAGCTGAAAGGGTAAGGAACCTGGGACTACAACTTAGAGAGAGCTTCCATATTATTTAACTCATAATTGATATAATTGAAAGTAAAATTTTACAGCGCAGTCTATTCTAAGACTAAAAATGCAGGAAGGGAGTCAGAAAAAGGAATAGTAACCTGTTTCTGCCCGGTTTTGAACCAGGAACATTTGGCATGTTAGGTGAACATGATCACCACTACACTAAGGGGCTTTTGCATGTTAGGTGAATGTGAGAACCACTACACTATGGGGCTTCTCTTTTTTTTGCCACAGACTTTGCTGAATGCACAGGAATGTTTTCTCTAGCTACAGAAGCTACCTAATGCAATATCTAGATCTATGGTCTTCCTGCTCACAAAGTGGTCATGTCCCCACTCAAGGCTGACGCAGCACGGAGTGCAAGTGACACAGCGACCTGGCTCGGGCAGGATCGCTAGCGAGGCATGATACTTTTCCCATTAAGCAAACACAGCAATTCTTTCCTGGCCTCTGCCACTGAATGCCTCCTTACATTACACTGTGCCCTGTCAGTGCGGGAGGACTGCATGAGCTCGGAAAACATGTCATTGCGAGTGCGTTTTTTTTCATCTTCTAATCTGCGATAACGTCAGGAATGGAAATGATAGGGGGAGCGTAGAAACATTCTGGGGGGACTGCATGGTCACCTGTGCTGCTGAGTTTGCCACGCTGGCCAAACAGGAAATGAAATTCAAAAGTTCCCAGGGCTTTTCCTTGGCAAGACTGTGTGACAGCTGAAGTCCAGTAGCATAAAACCAGTTAGAGAGACTACACCAAATTTTGACAAGGTCAGCAGATAAGGATAAGCCTACTTGGGCTGAGCAGATCTACAGCAAAACCCTCAAGATTTTCTGTGCCACTATCATCCATCAGAGGCTCATTGTAGACCGGGGGTCTGGCAGATGACAGGACTTACCCAGATATTCACTGAGCTTGTAAAAAAGCACAAAGATCTCAATGCTTCAAATGACAGGTAAGTGATATACTGTATAGACAGACATTTTCATAATCATTTAAGGCACAATCATGGTAGAGACAACTGGAAATTTAATCATCACAGCATTTTTCTAACCTTTAAATTTGTAGCAAATCTTGATTACAATGTAAAATATGAACTTAAAACACAGAAGCAAAACTCATGCCTTACAACTACAATAAATGTCCCCGTGGAGAACCCTCGTTTTAGAACTCATAAAGTTTTTGTATTAGAGTTGACAGACTGAAATATCATCTGAAATGTGACTTCCCTCCGTTCACTTTTCATACACCCATCACAAGAAAGTTAGCGAGATGGTATATGCTGATACACTGTCAACAAGTACGCTTGCTAATAGACTTCCTTACCAATCAGGAAAAGGAACAGATACAGAGACATCTCTGAGCGAAGAGGAGCAAATTCATTCTCAATGACAAGCTGCACTAGCATCCCATAGATCATAAACAATAAGTACACCAGCTCCTGATGTGCAGTCAGCAATCATTAAGAGCACAATGGAGAACAGTCCTGGAATGAGTTGTCCCTGGCCACCATCATCAGTCAATTTAACTGTTGATGCTGCTAAGTCTGTCATGTCAGTTGATCCTTACAATTTGATGGCCAGGATTAATGGAGCATCAGAGGCACCAATGCTGGCAGGCCACATGTTGATCTTCCAGATGATATGGATCCTTAAATTCATATAACTTTGCCAAGTTATTGTTTACTTTGCATCCAAGGGTGGAAAACAGACACCTAAATACCTTTGCCTTGGATTTACAATTAGACACTTGACAAGATCATCTCTAGTGGTCTCCATACTAAACAAACTGAGACACTGTGCATCTTGGAATACAGTAAATTGCCATGACACAAGCCTTGCACAGCTATAGCTTGTTAAAAGGTTCTGATGAGGTTCCACTGGGCTTTGCAAAGAAGGCTCCACAGTACTAGCCTGGGACAAGATGTTTTTTTGTTTTTTTTTTTCAAAAAAAATCAATCCAGGCCTGGCACCGCCCACCATACAAATGGAATAAGGCTGCAGAGCCACATCACCGAATCAACCCCAACATCAGGCAGAGCACCACCACCAAAAAGCAATGTGTTCTCTTAAAGCACTCCATAGTTTTGTGACAGAGTAGTAGTATCAGAACAACAGGCAAGGTCCCCAAAACCAGAGTCATGATGCACATGCCCCATTACAGACTGACAGATACAGACCAGTTCTCAGTGCTGATTCCAGGTTTGAATTGGCATACTTTTTTTTATGAAGGCTCTCAGTGCTGACTCATATATACTTCCTGGCTGGACAGGTTTTTCATACTGCTCTTCAACTTGACTGTACTCTCAAGAAGTCAGCTACCCATTATCATCCAGTCTTCAAGGCATCACCAACAGAGATGTCTACTGTCTACAATATTCAGAAATGAAGTACTGATATAGCTGATCAGCTTGAAATTAAACATGTAGTCTTGGTCTTTGACCAAGCAATATATGCTAAAGCACAACAAACCTGATGGAAAGATGACTACACAAGACATTTGATAGTGTGGCTCAGTGAATTCCATACCTGCATGTCATTTCTAGGTGTCCCTGGTAAAAGATTTGTGGATGAAGGACTTTGTGACATCTTGATAGAGTCAGAAGTTGTCACGCAAGGATCAGTGGTGTTTTGAGTAGTCACCTTTTGAGTGCAATCATAGTATGAGAGCACACAGACTTCTGTATGAAAGCATGCAGTGTCTGAGATTCCAGATTTTCTTTAAATGATTACATACCTGGACAAAGGAGATGAGTTCCTAGATGTCATCAAAAAAATTGAGCTAGCATTCTCCATTGACTCATTTCATGTTCTGTGTAGAGCTGATGAATTCACCAATGTGATCATGAAATTGAAAGACTCTATCCAGAAGAAGAGCAAAGAGAACCCAACATTTGCCCTCTGGAGCTTTTATACTGTCATGGTGCAAATCTTGCTCCTTTTTGTGACAGCAGCCCAGGAGTCTGTCTGGGAGTTGCATCTTTCAGCTACCCACTTCATTTTGCCCTGGTTCTCCTCTTACAGTTGGGTGATCTATGCCATGCATCTTCCATCATATTGGCTGGAAATGGTGAAACTGCCCATCACACACCCAGAATGTTACCACAGAAATCAGACCTTGAAGACAGTGGACAGTCTAATGTGAAGGTGGATATGGATTCTCTTCAATCACATGTGAGCAGGCAGTCGAACTAACCTGAAATAAAGATTCAAAAACCAAAGGTGGCTTGACTGGATTGACACAAAATTGTTCAGCAGTTTAGCGCTGGATCTCGTCACAGCATAAGAGCACTGTTATGAGACAGGGAGAAGTGATGGCAGACATGACTCCAGGCAAATGGAAAGATTTTGATAGCACAAGAATTCAGAATGATGAGATAGCCATAATGAGCATTCTCCGCACACTGAATCCATGATCAATCCTTCTGATGCTCCTCAAAATGGCCTTGCGTGTTTAAGTTCAGGTGATAATCCCACAAATGACTTCCTTGCTGCTCAGGTGAAATTGCACTGATGGACTTCTTGAACCAGCAACTGCTTTCTGCTACTCAGGACATTTCTTCTCCCAACAAAAGCCAGAAACAAACTATTCAGTGATCAAGTCAAACAAAAAGCAAAACTAGCTGATAAAGACGTGATTCTTCATAATGACAAGAAATTCTTTGCAAGACTTCTTGTGTTAGGTCAAAGTAGGAAACTGATCTCAGGTGAATCTTGTCCTACTCTTTGAGGGCAGTTTCCTACCCTCACGGCTAGTGCTGATGGTACTCTGGCAAAAACCAACAGATCAATTCTACTTGATCTTCAGTGCAAAGGTGGACACTACCTGATTGACCATGTTCCAGAGAATGGGGCAACAGTCTGATGGAATGGCTGTCATCCAGGCCTGACATGATGTTCCTTCACTCCTATCTGAGTGTCTGCTGCTGGGACAGTTGGTCAGTTTGACCGTGTGCTTGATTGCTTGCTTGTTTGTTTGAAAAGTGTGAATTGGGAGTGCTTTGTTCCAGCTGGGCCTTGAGTGGGCCTGACTGGTATATAAGGGCAGTCAGCAGCGAACCAGCTGAGCGGCGAACAGCAGAGGCTAACAGCGGGAGTTTGCCTGGGAGTTCGCGTGGGGAGAGCGCACTGAGGCTTTCATCTGCAGGTTTCTCCGAGTAGTTCCTGCAACAGTTGAGGAAGCTCCTAAGAGGACGGTGATATGGAAGGTGAGCGATCAGCCGTTGTAACCTGCACAGGTTGTGCCATGTTTGTCTTTCTTCCGCAGGACAGAAGCGACTTTGTCTGCACAAAGTGCAAGCTGGTCTCCATATTGGAGGAGAAGGTTCGAGGGCTGGAGAAACAAGTATCAACTCTGCGTTGCATAAGGGAAAATGAAGATTTCCTGGACAGACGTCAGGAGATGCTTCTACGGCCACAATGTTCTGAAGATTCAGAGCAGGCGCAGCAGGGACAGAAGGATTGTGAGGAGGTTTGGCAGCATGTGACCTCCAGAAGAAGAAAGAGGAGCGTCCATGCACCAGCAATGGAGATACAGGTGAGGAATCGTTTCCATGTTCTCTCTACAGGTGCTAATGCGGAGAGTGGACTAGATGGCCCATCTGAGGGAAGGGAGCAGAAGGAGACTCCACCGATTGGAAGGCAAAAGATGCACTGTCCTAGGGATGGGGGTTCCACGACCACCACTCCCAAGAGGAGGAGGAGGGTGATGGTGGTCGGGGACTCCCTCCTCAGGGGGACTGAGTCATCTATCTGCCGCCCTGACCGGGAAAACCGAGAGGTCTGCTGCTTGCCAGGAGCTAGGATACACGATGTGACGGAGAGACTGCCGAGACTCATCAAGCCCTCGGATCGCTACCCCTTCCTGCTTCTCCACGTGGGCACCAATGATACTGCCAAGAATGACCTTGAGCGGATCACTGCAGACTACGTGGCTCTGGGAAGAAGGATAAAGGAGTTTGAGGCGCAAGTGGTGTTCTCGTCCATCCTCCCTGTGCAAGGAAAAGGCCGGGGTAGAGACCATCGAATCGTGGAAGTCAACGAATGGCTACGCAGGTGGTGTCGGAGAGAAGGCTTTGGATTCTTCGACCATGGGATGGTCTTCCAAGAAGAAGGAGTGCTAGGCAGAGACGGGCTCCACCTAACGAAGAGAGGGAAGAGCATCTTCGCCAGCAGGCTGGCTAACCTAGTGAGGAGGGCTTTAAACTAGGTTCACCGGGGGAAGGAGACCAAAGCCCTGAGGTAAGTGGGGAAATGGGATCCTGGGAGGAAGCACAAGCAGGAGAGCGCAACAGGGGAGGACTCCTGTCTCATGCTGAGAAAGAGGGACGATCGTTGAGTTATCTTAAGTGCCTATACACAAATGCAAGAAGCCTGGGAAACAAGCAGGGAGAACTGGAAGTCCTGGCACAGTCAGGGAACTATGATGTGATTGGAATAACAGAGACTTGGTGGGATAACTCACATGACTGGAGTACTGTCATGGATGGATATAAACTGTTCAGGAAGGACAGGCAGGGCAGAAAAGGTGGGGGAGTTGCGTTGTATGTAAGAGAGGAGTATGACTGCTCAGAGCTCCGGTATGATACTGCAGAAAAACCTGAGAGTCTCTGGATAAAGTTGAGAAGTGTGAGCAACAAGGGTGATGTCGTGGTTGGAGTCTGCTATAGACCACCAGACCAGGGGGACGAGGTGGACGAGGCTTTCTTCTGGCAACTAGCAGAAGTTGCTAGATCACAGGCCCTGGTTCTCATGGGAGACTTTAATCACCCTGATATCTGCTGGGAGAGCAATACAGCGGTGCACAGGCAATCCAGGAAATTTTTGGAAAGTGTAGGGGACAATTTCCTGGTGCAAGTGCTGGAGGAACCAACTAGGGGCAAAGCTTTTCTTGACCTGCTGCTCACAAACAGGGAAGAACTAGTAGGGGAAGCAAAAGTGGATGGGAACCTGGGAGGCAGTGACCATGAGATGGTCGAGTTCAGGATCCTGACACAAGGAAGAAAGGAGAGCAGCAGAATACGGACCCTGGACTTCAGAAAAGCAGACTTTGACTCCCTCAGGGAACAGATGGGCAGGATCCCCTGGGAGAATAACATGAAGGGCAAAGGGGTCCAGGAGAGCTGGCTGTATTTTAAAGAATCCTTATTGAGGTTGCAGGAACAAACCATCCCGATGTGTAGAAAGAATAGTAAATATGGCAGGCGACCAGCTTGGCTAAACAGTGTAATCCTTGCTGATCTTAAACGCAAAAAAGAGGCTTATAAGGAGTGGAAGATTGGACAAATGACCAGGGAGGAGTATAAAAATATTGCTCAGGCGTGCAGGAGTGAAATCAGGAAGGCCAAATCACTCTTGGAGTTGCAGTTAGCAAGAGATGTTAAGAGTAACAAGAAGGGTTTCTTCAGGTATGTTAGCAACAAGAAGAAAATCAAGGAAAGTGTGGGCCCCTTACTGAATGAGGGAGGCAACCTAGTGACCGAGGATGTGGAAAAAGCTAATGTACTCAATGATTTTTTTGCCTCTGTCTTCACGCACAAGGTCAGCTCCCAGATTGCTGCACTGGGCAGTACAGCATGGGGAGAAGGTGGCCAACCCTCTGTGGAGAAAGAAGTGGTTCGGGACTATTTAGAAAAACTGGACGTGCACAAGTCCATGGGGCCGGATGCGCTGCATCCGAGGGTGCTAAAGGAGTTGGCGGGTGAGATTGCAGAGCCATTAGCCATTATTTTTGAAAACTCATGGCGATCGGGGGAGGTCCCAGATGACTGGAAAAAGGCTAATGTAGTGCCCATCTTTAAAAAAGGGAAGAAGGAGGATCCGGGGAACTACAGGCCAGTCAGCCTCACCTCAGTCCCTGGAAAAATCATGGAGCAGGTCCTCAAGGAATCAATTATGAAACATTTAGAGGAGAGGAAAGTGATCAGGAACAGTCAGCATGGATTCACGAAGGGGAAGTCGTGCCTGACTAACCTAATTGCCTTCTATGATGAGATAACTGGCTCTGTGGATGAGGGGAAAGCAGTGGATGTGTTATTTCTTGACTTTAGCAAAGCTTTTGATACTGTCTCCCACAGTATTCTTGCCACCAAGTTAAAGAAGTATGGGCTGGATGAATGGACAGTAAGGTGGATAGAAAGCTGGCTAGATCGTCGGGCTCAACGGGTAGTGATCAATGGCTCCATGTCTAGTTGGCAGCCGGTTTCAAGTGGAGTGCCCCAAGGGTCGGTCCTGGGGCCGGTTTTGTTTAATATCTTTATTAATGATCTGGAGGATGGTGTGGACTGCACTCTCAGCAAGTTTGCAGATGACACTAAACTAGGAGGCGTGGTAGATACACTAGAGGGTAGGGATCGGCTACAGAGGGACCTAGACAAATTAGAGGATTGGGCAGAAAAAAACCTGATGAGGTTCAACAAGGACAAGTGCAGAGTCCTGCACTTAGGACGGAAGAATCCCATGCACTGCTACAGACTAGGGACCGAATGGCTAGGTAGCAGTTCTGCTGAAAAGGACCTAGGGGTCACAGTGGACGAGAAGCTGGATATGAGTCAACAGTGTGCTCTTGTTGCCAAGAAGGCTAACGGCATTTTGGGCTGTATAAGTAGGGGCATTGCCAGCAGATCGAGGAACGTGATCGTTCCCCTTTATTCGACATTGGTGAGGCCTCATCTGGAATACTGTGTCCAGTTTTGGTCCCCACACTACAAGAAGGATGTGGAAAAATTGGAAAGAGTCCAGCGGAGGGCAACAAAAATGATTAGGGGTCTGGAGCACATGACTTATGAGGAGAGGCTGAGAGAACTGGGATTGTTTAGTCTCCAGAAGAGAAGAATGAGGGGGGATTTGATAGCAGCCTTCAACTACCTGAAGGGGGGTTCCAAAGAGGATGGAGCTCGGCTGTTCTCAGTGGTGGCAGATGACAGAACAAGGAGCAATGGTCTCAAGCTGCAGTGGGGGAGGTCCAGGTTGGATATCAGGAAAAACTATTTCACTAGGAGGGTGGTGAAACACTGGAATGCGTTACCTAGGGAGGTGGTGGAGTCTCCTTCCTTGGAGGTTTTTAAGGCCCGGCTTGACAAAGCCCTGGCTGGGATGATTTAGCTGGGAATTGGTCCTGCTTTGAGCAGGGGGTTGGACTAGATGACCTCTTGAGGTCCCTTCCAACTCTGATATTCTATGATTCTATGATTCTATGATTCAACACTTGCATACCCTATTTTAGTGTAGATGATTAAGCTTGCAAGAAAGTACAAGTGTGGGCATTTGGACTTTGTCACAGATCAGTATCCAATGCACAGGCGCTGGCATGGTGGGACGGGAGGCAGCGGGACATGGCCCTCCCACTTTTTGAAAGTGGACAGGCCTGGTCCATCCATTTTTCATCATGGCCCCCCGGCCAGGTCAGCAGCTGGAGGGTCTGCAGCACCTCACAACTGCCTGGCCACGTGGCTCTTACAATGGCTGGGCTGTGGCTCCAAGGACCTGCCCCCCCAGCCAGAGCCAAGTTGGGGTAGGAGCCATGTGGCCAGCTGTGGGGAGCCACAAACCCTCCACCTGCCTGGGCAAGGGGCCTGCAGAGTGGGGACATGGGCTGGGGGCTGCTCTTGGCCCCTCCCCCCATCCTGGGCAGGTGGAAGATCCATGGCTCCCAGCCTGCTCCGGCTTCCGGTTTGGCCAGGGGCCTGCCTAGGGTGGAAGGGGCGGGGCCACGGAATAGGTGGGGCCCCTGGTTCCGCCACCCCCTCCTGCACCCAAACTCTCTGACCAACGTGAGCATCAAAAATGTGGAACAGTCATGCCGAACAACCAACTATACATATCTGTGGAAAGGACCAGAAAACCCTTACTCAGTGGAAGATGTTTCTTTCTGATGGCAACAATAAGGAAGCACTCCAGAAATTCTTATACCCTGTATAGGGGGATGCAGATTTGCAAGCTGTAAGCAAGGACATCTCACTCTACATAGCCTATGGAGAGAAGTGCCACTGCCTGACTAAAAAAAGAACAGGAGTACTTGTGGCACCTTAGAGACTAACAAATTTATTAGAGCATAAGCTTTCGTGGACTACAGCGCACTTCTTCGGATGCATATAATTCCACTCTATATGCATCCGAAGAAGTGGGCTGTAGTCCACGAAAGCTTATGCTCTAATAAATTTGTTAGTCTCTAAGGTGCCACAAGTACTCCTGTTCTTTTTGCGGATACAGACTAACACGGCTGCTATTCTGAAAACTGCCTGACTGTGTAGGAGGGTTCAGCAACAGTCACAGCTGTTGATTGATTAAGTTTTGATCATGAAGAATGTTTCACATGAAGAAATATACGTGTCACATGTTGCCAAGGACTACCAGTATGTGATAATTTAATTAGGAGCCCAGTTACATGGCACAGCCTTAAGTCACAACTGCCAATCAATTTGCATTTCTTCTCTGGTGTTGGGAATCGAAGCCACATTATCAATTTGGAGAAAGTCACTTCAGCTCTCTGCCTGAAGGTCTGTATCTCCCTTACAGGACTCCACACATTCACAGGATGTGATTCTACAAGTGCCTTTGGCGGAGGGAATAGAAAGGCATTTCCTATGGCCTCACAGCGAAGAGCATCTTGAGAGGCCCGCCGACGGGTGGGGGGAGGGGGAGAGCAAAAGGGGAAATTGCCCAGGGGCCCGGGTGATTTAAAAGGGCCCTGGAGCCCCCAGACGCTGCCAGCAGGCGCTCCCGAAAGTGGCCAGAACGGCCCTACGGGGGGGGGGAGGGGGCAGGGAGTCACCACACACTGCCCCCATCCCCAGCACCGACTCCGCAACTCCCACTGGCCAGGAACTGAGGCCAATGGGAGCTGCGGGGGAGATGCCTACAGGCAGCAGTGTGCAGAGAACTCCTGGGCCACCCACCTAGGAGCTACTGACAGAGGGATGTGCTGGTTGCTTTTGGGAGCCGCCTGAGATAAGCACTGATCCCCTGACCCCCTCCCACACCCCAACCCCCTGTCTCCAGCCTAGAGCCTGACCCCACACCCAAACTCCCTCCCAGAGCCCGCACCACGCACCCCCTCCCGCACCACGCACCCCCTCCCAGAGCCTGCACTCCTCACCCCCTCCTGTACCCAAAACTCTCTCCCAGAGTCCACACCCCGAATGCCCTCTCTGATGTTACTGACATGAACTGTGACCGTATAGATCATTGTTGCAATCAAGGTCCTATAGTTGAAACAAATCTTGTACAAAGAGGTCAAGTAAAGTGTCTATGAAAAGGTTGTAATTTGCTGGTTATGATTATGCTGTCTGTGTGTATCATTTCTGTATTTGAAGTTCTGAATATTGGCTATGTACTTTTATCTCAATGTGTTTGAGTCTAAGTAGCATTTGATTAGCTTCTTAAGGATGGACTAATCTGAGTAAGTGCCCAATCAAAAAACACTTAACTGACAATGGACCTTGGGAGACTCCAATCCACATTTGAGGAGCTTTCCTGGGAACATTCAAGGTAGCATGTGAGCAATGGCTGCCGCCTGCAAACTGAATCATGCACGTATATGGGACTTGCCCACATGACTCCAAACTCCATCTTGCTGCTGTGATTTTCCACAGTAAGAACAAAGGGGTTTCCTTCCACATGGCAGAGGATATAAAAGGCCCTGAAAATGCCTCAATTTTGTCTTCAATCCTGCTTCTGACCTCTGGAGGAACTATGCTTGAAACTGAAGCTCTGAATAAAGGACTGAACAATCCATCCAAGTTGGGATGTTTGTACTCCAGAGACTTCATTGGTTTAAATCAGCAGTAATCCCATCAAGCCTGAAACAAGCCTGAGCTAAGAACTTCGCAACTGTTGTATGTACACCTCTACCCCGATTTAACGTGACCCGATATAACGCGGTAAAGCAGCACTCTGGGGGAGCGGGGCTGCGTGCACTGGCAGATCAAAGCAAGTTCGATATAACACGGTTTCATCTATAATGCAGTAAGATTTTTTGGCTCCCGAGGACAGCGTTATATCGGGGTAGAGGTGTATTTGATTCATCTATATTTCTTTCTTTTTATTAATAAACATTTAGGTTTTAGATTCTAAAGGATTGGCAACAGCGTGATTTGTGGGTAAGATCTGACTGGTATATTGACCTGGTCTGGGGCTTGGCCCTTTGGGATCGGGAGAACCTTTTTTCTTTTACTGGGGTACTGGTTTTCATAACCATTCATCCCCATAAGGAGCGGTGCTGGTGGTGATACTGGGAAACTGGAGTGTCTGAGGGAATTGCTTGTATGAATTCTGGTTAAAAACCAAAGTCCTCTCTTTGGCTGGTTTGGTGTGTGCCTTAGTAGTGAAGGAGCCCCAGCCTTGGGCTGTGACTGCCCTGCTCTAAGCAATTTGTCCTGAATTGATACTCTCAGTAGTGTCCCGCCAAAGGTCGGTTTGTTACACCTTCCCGTACCCAAACTCCCTCCCAGAGCCCGTACCCTGCACCTTCTCCCCCACCCAAACTCCCTCCCAGAGCTCACACCCCGCACCCCCTCCCCCACTCAAACTTCCTCCCAGAGCCCGCACCCCCTCCCCCTGCCCCAGCTGGGTGAAAGTGTAGGGTGACCAGATTACCACTATAAAATATCGGGACGGGGGCGGAGCCAAAAAGGGGGGGCGGAGCCAAAAAAGGGGGGGTGGGGACAGAGCAAAAAAAAAAGTTTTAAGGGGCCTGGGGCATTAGCAGGCCCCGCACGCTGCCCTCCCCGAGTCCCCGCGGAGCCTCCCGCCCCCTGGCCCGCCTCGGGCATATGCGGGGCGCAGTGGGTCTGGGTGGGGGCAGCGCGGAACGGGCAGGAGCCGGGGGGGGCAGCAGGGGCCGAATCCCCGCTGCTGCCAGGGAGCCCCGCGCCTCTCCCTCCCGCTCGCGGCTGTGGCTCCTTCCCGGCAGGACGCGCCTCCAGGTGCCCCGGGCACATGCGGCGCGTGTCCCCCGCGCCTAGTCTCCCTCCCGCCGGGAAGGAGCAGCTGGACGCGCGCCGCATGTGAGTGGGGCAGGCCGGGGGGCGCGTCCCGCCGGGAAGGAGCCGCAGCCGCGAGCGGGACGGAGAGGCGCGGGGTTCCCTGGCAGCAGCAGGGATTCGGCCCCTGCCGCCCCCCCCCGGCTCCTGCCCGCTCCGCGCTGCCCCCCGACTGTACCCACCGCGCTGCCCCGCGGGCTGCAGGGCTGGAGCAGCCTTCAGGCTGCGCTCCCGGCCCCGGGTGCAGCAGCCCGGGCAGAAGCCCTCTGGCGCGGCGGGGGGGGTCACAGCTGAGCCCCTCTGTCTCCCTCCCTTGCCAGCCCCCCTTTGCCCGCCCGGTGCCCGGGTGCTGGAGCTGACTCACCAGCTCCAGGATCCAGGCACCGCCGCCGCCACCCCCTCCCTCCAGGCTTGCGCCGCCATGCTGCAAGCCTGGGAGGGAGGAGGAATGCTGGGGAAGAGGCGGGGCCAGGGCGGGGATTTGGGGAGGGAGCCAATGGGGGAAGGAGAGGGCGGAGCCGGGACGGGGGGCCCCGAGCGCCGGAGCGGAAGGGAAAATTTCTTCTTTGTCCAGTGTCCCGACCAAACATTGGTCGGGACGCGGGACAAAGAAGCAAATATCGGGACAGTCCCGATAAAATCGGGACGTCTGGTCACCCTATGAAAGTGAGTAAGGGTTGGGGAAAGCGAGTGACAGAGGGAGGGGGATGGAATGAGCAGGGGGCGTGGCTTCGGTGAATGCGGGGACGGGATAGGGAAGGGGCGGGGCAGGGCAAGGGTCTTTGGGCGGGCATGTGGAAGCCCTGGCTATGCCAGAAGAGTGCACCCAGCAGCACAGCCAGCAGTTCGCTGGGCACCACCCAGCGCCGGCACAGCACCACCCAAATGTCAGGCGGACCACGTCCGTGCAGGCACGGCTTGTGCGTGCACGGGGGCCCACTGACTGTTCTACCCGGGGGCCCAGAATTGCTGTCGGCTGGCCTGCTCCTCCATGATCTCGCAGACTTCACATTTTAAGATTCAACATTCCTTGTGCTTGAGAAAGGTGTGTCCATCCGTGTGGCCAAGCTCCATCACAGTATGCCAGGGATGCCCGATACAAGGTGATCTGCCTAGCATCATCTTGGCTGCCTCCACAGAGCATGTCACCCGCATATGGTGCCCTACATCAACACAGCAAGTGGGCAAATTACCAAGCTGATAGAATGAGGCACTCTGAGGCACTCTCTTGTTAACAGTATGAATGCTCCTTCCCCTGATGGCCATAGATGGCAAGCTCCTTGTTTTCTACATGCCATCACCTGGATGACAAGAAGTCTAGCAACAGAGAGTATGTTGCAGGCCATGCATTGTGCCTGCAAGTATGTGAAATGTCAAACAGGGAGACATTCCTGTCTTGCTGCTGGGCTTTCCTGCCCAGACTCTGTAACTGTCAAAAGTGCAAGAACATAGACAAAAAGGCTGCTGAACCTATCACTCGCAATGACGACATGTCAGACTAGAGTGACTTTGATGACCACCAGGATGTTGTGATTGTCAAACTGAGAAATAAAAATGTATTTTACTCTGGGAATAAGCACTACAGTGTCAATAGCAATACACAATTCAAAACAAACACTGCACTTGAATGAGAAAATACAATTTTAATTTATATCAATAATTATGTCAATTCAAACCAGTCCAGATAAGCTGTCGCTTATAAATATTTGAAAAACAAATGCCATATGTAAAGGGGATGCCAGTCAAAAGGTTCATGTTTTACTTTTTTTCAGTGTTGTTGCTCAGGAAAATATGCTGGTTGTCTAGGAAAATAGTAATATTTTAGATATTTACATAGAAAAATGCATCAGATTGATTTAATTTATCATTTCACATAGTTAGGCTGGTTTACAAACACTTCTCTTGAGGGTAAATCGTCCAGCCTACAGTGAAAGACGAGTATTACCAAGAAAAAAACAAACAATCTTCTGGAGATGGGGTAATGCCTTGACCTATACTTACTACCAAAATATAGACATGGTAATTTATTGCACATTATCTGTTAGACTGATGATTGTAGAAAGTACTGATGCATAAAACACCCCAGCAGAGCAAGAACTTTTAGTTCTTTAGCACATTTTATTGTCCATAAATACTAAAAAATAAAAGAATGTTCATACAAATTGGCTATTTGCAATATTTTTTTCTTGTATGTGGCTTCTAAGTTCCTCAATCCATTCCATCTTGCTTTTCATAGATGTACATTTCAATCATTTTCAGTGAACATGGGCCTTGACAGCGTAAATATTAATGAAGTTCTGTACAAGAACCCTTTATTGGTATGGTGTCAAAAATGGTAACTTTGGATGTACTGTGACAGAAAACGGCAGGAATTCTTGTGGAGAACTTTTAACACAAGGTCTTTCAGGTTATTGGATATATAAACATGCAGAGAATAAGTACAGCCCTTGTTGCTGGGCCGAAACTCATTTTCTAAGCACAAAAATGGACCTCACATACAGCCTAAAATGGACCCTAACCCTTACGTGGAACAGCATTGACTTAACTGGGACTTCAGATGGTCATAAGCATCTGCTCAGGTACATCCCTTTGCAGGATTAGGCCCCCAGACCCTAATTCTGCACTCACTGAAAGGCTTTGTGCGTGCAAGTCATCTCACTGAGTTCAAATGAGTTCAATGGGATGACTCACAGACATAAATTCCCTCATATGTCTAACTGTTGGCAGAATCAGGGCCCGACGTAAATTCTTCTGTGCAAAGAATTTGCTGTCCTTTCCTGTAAACTCCCAGCACATTTTTGGTGCTATATGACTAATAATAGAGAATGAAAACAGCTATGAAAACCAGTGAAATTGACCAGCCTAGTTTAGTTTCAGAAAAAGGAGCAGTATAATTAGCACACAGAGAGAAGGAAAGAAAATTAGACTTGAAAATTTCTCACTTGTAGTAATATATTGGCTATTAACCAAAAAGCTTCATTTAAACACCAGTTAAGATCGCTGCATGTAAACAGTGTCTTTGCTTCTCACGATATTTACACAAGTGGGAAGAAATCTGAAGCAACAAAATGAGACCAAAATTTTCCAATGTGGGTGCCTAAATACCTTGAGATGCTGCAAAGACTAAGACAGGTGCTTAAACTTTACCCACACACATCTTTGATCAGGGCCAAAATCCAGCTTTAGGCACCAACAGAAAAGTGAGCTAATTTTCTGAGGAGCTGAGCACCAAGAGCATTTACTTCAGTGGACACTCTAGGTGCTCAGTGCCTTCAGGGGAAAAACATAACAGGCCACTTATTTTAGATGACTAAAGCCTGACGTGGGAAGTCTTCTCTATTCTGGAATGCACTTACACACGTGCTTAACTTTCCATATGTGTGTACGTGCATTTCTGAATGAGCACTGACTTAACCCTCACTTACAGGGTTTCTTGAACTGTAGACTAAATATGGATGTATGTGCCTAACACCAGGCACTCAAACTGGAAAATTCTGACCCAAATAGCTAAAGAGATCATAAATCTTACCCTGCACACAAAATTAATACACATACTATTCACAGTAAGTAGAAAGAGAGGCATGTTTCATCACAACACAACCACCATACTCCAGACTTATGGATTTTTCAAAAAATATATTACCACCTTGATTTTATTATGAATATATTGTCTTTTAAAGACAATTATATGGGAAATGTCAACTAAAGTATATTTTTCAGTTTACAGAAGAATGTATGGTGATTGTAATTTTTTATTCTGAGAATAGTTTTGTATGATGTATCTTAATAGGAAAAGAGGAACACAAGTTATGGGGACTTGAATTTGAGGTTGATCAGGATATCTCAATGTGTCATCAACATGTACATCTACAGAGCCCCATTCTGAAAACTCGTAAGAACACTTATACAGGACCTTATATAGGACCTGAGCTAAAGCCCATTGAAGTCAATGGAAAGACTCCCACCAACTTCAATTACATTGGATTAGACCCTTAATCAGTGGGACTCCTCACATGAGTAAAGTTATATATGTTTAAATGTTTGCCAGATCAGGCCCATAATTGTTGCTTTTTCAGGAGGGTTTTTTGTTGTGTTTAATGTTGAGATCCCTGATGAAGGAAGAGTGTTTATGTTGAGCAAGAGTTGTGATTTACTTTTTACTTGATATGAATAATGTGTTAAATGTTTGTTATGTGAGCACTGTAAAATTTATGATGCCCTTAAATATTCATTTCCTCACTTTTAAGTGCTTGGGTTTTGTAAATAATGCAACAGGTGACTATACTGTTCTCTCTTGTCACTTAGCAACCTTCACTGATCTTTGAAAAAAAAATTGTTTTTGATACTTCCCAGGTTTTCCTATTTCTCTCTGTTCTGTGTAAATAAATGGAAAATGTTTTTTTTTTTTTTTTTTATTTTAAAAAAATGAGATTTAAGTACATCCGATTATTAAATTAAGAAGAGTGGAGCTGGCAAAGCCAATAATGGATGCAAACCAATCTCTACATTTCCTACTAGTTTTGAAATTCTGGGCATTGGCGGGGGGGAGCAGGGAATATCATCTGAATACACTGCATCAACCCAGCACCCTTCCTTTGGACAGTGAAAGACTTCATCAACAAGGGCAGTCATAGATTCATAGAATATCAGGGTTGGAAGGGACCTCAGGAGGTGATCTAGTCCAACCCCCTGCTCAAAGCAGGACCAATCCCCAGACAGATTTTTGCCCCAGATCCCTAAATGGCCCCCTCAAGGATTGAACTCACAGCCCTGGGTTTCAGCAGGCCAATCCTCAAACCACTGAGCTAATCCCCAAAATGTATTGGGCACTTGCTTTTTCTTTTCTCCAATGGCTTCAATGACAGAGAATCAAACCTAGTTTCAAATAATGGCAATTTCTTTGACATTTCACTATTCCTCTCCTTGAAAACAGCCTGTTGCACAAGACAGTCAAAATCAATCTGCATTGAAAGAGCACTTAACACCATTAGATGTAATTGTTGCACATGGATTAATAAGCAAGGAAGAGACAGTAAAATCTATGTTCTGGATTCTGTGCACTGATAGATGCAGAGAAAAGGGACCAATGTTGTGGATCCTACTCCCACTTAAACAATGAGGAATCCTTGTGGCACCTTAGAGACTAAAAAATTTATTTGGGCATAAGCTTTTGTGGGCGATAGCCCACTTCATCAGATGCATGGAGTGGAAAATACAGTAGTATAAATATACAGCACATGAAAAGATGGGAGTTGCCTTACCAAGTGGGGGATCAGTGCTAACGAGGCCAATTCAATCAGGGTGGATGTGGCCCATTCCCAACAGTTGACAAGAAGGTGTGAGTATCAACAGAGGGAAAATTACTTTTTGTAGTGACTCAGCCATTCCCAGTCTTTATTCAGGCCTAATTTGATGGTGTCAAGCTTACAAATTAATTCTAGTTCTGCAGTTTCTCGTTGGAAGTCTGTTTTTGAAGATTTCTGTTGAAGAATGGCCATTTTTAAGTCTATTATTGAGTGTCCAGGGAGACTGAAGGGCTCTCCTACTGGTTTTTGAACGTTACAATTCTTGGTTTCTGATTTGTGTCCATTTATTCTTTTGCATAGAGACTGTCTGGTTTGGCCAATGTACACGGCAGAGGGGCATTGCTGACACATAATGGCATATATCACATTGGTAGATTTGCAGGTGAACGAGCCCCTGATTGTGTGGCTGATGTGGTTAGGTCCTATGAAGTTGTCCCTTGAATAACAGATGGATAGTCGTGTTAGTCTGAATCTGTAAAAAGCAACAGAGGGTCCTGTGGCACCTTTAAGACTAACAGAAGTATTGGAGCATAATGGGCATTCACCCACGAAAGCTTATGCTCCTATACTTCTGTTAGTCTTAAAGGTGCCACAGGACCCTCTGTTGCTCCCTTGAATAGATATGCGGAAACCTACTGACCGCTATATTTACCTACATGCCTCTAGCTTTCATCCAGACCACATCACACGATCCATTGTCTACAGCCAAGCCTTAAGATACAACCGCATTTGCTCCAATCCCTCAGAGAGAGACAAACACCTACAGGATCTCTATCAAGTGTTCTTAAAACTATAATATCCACCTGGGGAAGTGAAGAAACAGATTGACAGAGCCAGAAGGGTACCCAGAAGTCACCTACTACAGGACAGGCCCAACAAAGAAAGTAACAGAACGCCACTAGCCATCACCTATAGCCCCCAACTAAAACCTCTCTAGTGCATCATCAAGGATCTAGAACCTGACAATCCCTCACTCTCACACATGTTGGGAGACAGGCCAGTCCTCGCTTACAGACAGCCCCCCAGCCTGAAGCAAATACACACCAGCAACTACACACCATACAACAGAAACACTAACCCAGGAACCAATCCCTGCAACAAACCTTGTTGCCATCTCTGTTGGCATATCTATTCAAGGGACACCATCATAAGACCTAACCACATCAGCCACACCATCAGGGGCTCGTTCACCTGGCATCATGTGCCAGCAATGCCCCTTATAACAAGGCCAAAAATAATGCTTTAAAATGTAATCGCATTGCAATCTTTATTCTGGAGAGACTACCACCTTCCATTACACAAGTCAAGCTGTTTTTCCCCTTTAAACATATTACTTTATTCTTGACATCTCTTTTTTTAAAGAAGGCTTCAGGCAGCAACACAATGACTCAAAAAACTTGCTATATTCTCCTATGGCTCCTGTGTCATGTTCACCTAGGGCCTGATCTGAAGACCACTGAAGTCAGTAGAAGCCTTTCTACTGACTTCAATGAGCTTTGGATGAGGCTCCTTACAGCACTGGGATTTATTATACTTCATACGTGACTCTCTGTTTGTCATATTTTTTGTAAACCCACATTCATGTTGTGACACTGGCAGACCAGCCAATCTGTGTATGACCCATGACAACTTAACAAGAGGCATTGCAGTTGTAATCAAGACAATCCACTCATGTATGGGTATCAAAGAAATGTTAATTAGGCTGGCAATCCTCAACTCATTCGCTTTGTATTGATAAGAATCAAAGAATATAGTAAGTCCTTGCTTAATGTTGTAATTATGTTCCTGAAAAATGCTACTTTAAGTGAAACGATGTTAAACAAATCCAATTTCCCCATACGAATTAACGTAAATGGGGGGGTTAGGTTCCAGGGAAAACATTTTCGCGAGATATAAATATATACACTGTGACAGACCCAGACCAGTGGGGTACAGGAGTCTAGTAGAGGGCAAATATACTGGTCACTGGATGAGTAGTTTTCTGTTCCCTGAGTGACCAGAGAAGGGGCTGCACTAGAGTAATCAGGAACCTGCTAGAACCAGTTAAGGCAGGCAGGCTAATTAGGATACCTGGAGCCAATTAAGAAGAAGCTGCTAGAATCAATTAAGGCAGGCTAATCAGGGCACCTGGATTTTAAAAGGAGCTCACTTCAGTTTGTAGTGCGAGAGTGTGAGGAGCTGGGAGCAAGAGGCGCAAGGAGCTGAGAGTGAGAGGGTGTGCTGCTGGAGGACTGAGGAGCACAAGCGTTATCAGACACCAGGAGGAAGGTCCTGTTGTGAGAATAAGGAAGGTGTTTGGAGGAGGCCATGGGGAAGTAGCCCAGGGAGTTATAGCTGTCATGCAGCTGTTACAGGAGGCACTATAGACAGCTGCAGTCCACAGGGCCCTGGGCTGGAACCCGGAGTAGAGTGTGGGCCTGGGTTCCCCTGCAAACCTCCCAAATGACCTGGACTGTGGGTTTTTCCAGAGGGGAAGGTCTCTGGGCTGTTCCCCAACCCACATGGTGAATCTCTGAGGCAAGAAAATCCACCAATAAGCGCAGAATCCACCAAGATAGAGGAGGAACTTTGTCACAACACACACACACACAGTATAAGTTTTAAACAAACAATTTAATACTGTACACAGCAATGATGATTGTGAAGCTTGGTTCAGGCGGAGGAGGAAGAGGGTGGGATATTTCCCAGGGAATGCCTTATTGCTAAATGATGAACTAGCAATTGGCTGAGCCCTCAATGGTTAACACATTGTTGTTAATGTAGCCTCACACTCTACAAGGTAGCACGAATGGAGGGAGAGGAGACAGCACGGCAGAGAGAGACAGAGACATACACTGTGTGTGTGAGAGAGAGACTCGCATTGCCCCTTTAAGTACACTGACACCACTCTAAGTACACTGCCTTTTTAAGTAAATCAGCAAGTTGAGACAGCAGCTGCTGCCAGCAAGGTCCCTCCATCCTAAGCCCTGTCATGTCCCGCCCCCCATCGCTCTATGGAAATGGGGTAAAGGGGCAGGGGACACCCTGACATTAGCACTCTTCTTCCACCACTCCTCCCCCGCACAGCAAGCAGGAGGCTCCGGAGAGCAGCTCCAAGGCAGAGGGCAGGAGCAGCACACAGCAGTGGGGGGAGGGACAGCTGAACTGCCTGGCAATCGATAGCCTGCTGGGTGGCTGCAGCACAGGGAATTTAGGGGAGCAGGGAGCTGATGGGGGGGTGGGAGGGCCAGTCCACCCTGGTTCCAAGCCCACACCAGCTAGCTCCAACTGGCTGCTCTTTCTGCAAGCAGTGGACAAAGCAGGCAGCTTCCAAACAATGTTATAAGGGAGCATTGCGTAACTTTAAAAAAGCATGTTCCCTAACTGATCAGCAACATAACAATGAAACAACGTTAACCGGGATGA
Source organism: Malaclemys terrapin pileata (assembly GCF_027887155.1). Taxonomy (NCBI): domain Eukaryota; kingdom Metazoa; phylum Chordata; order Testudines; family Emydidae; genus Malaclemys; species Malaclemys terrapin. The sequence continues at coordinate 50,732,368 of NC_071514.1, forward strand.
CTGTAAGTGAGGAGTTACTGTAGTTGTTCTGTGTATTTGTCTGTGTTTACCTGTATCTTGTTAGAAGTTTACACATGTAACCCAATTATCTTGTAGATAAATGTCATGTTTTAATTACCTTATATTATGTATGCGTCTTTGTTCAGTTAACCTTAAGATCAAAGACATGAGATACTGCAGGAAACTAATAATATTATCTACATTGTCTTCTGGTTAACTATCTGTGTTATAATGAATGGCTGGTTGTTTTCTTATAGTGTAACTAGATTACCTGTATATGCATATTTAATAGAAGATTAACTTGAAAGCAAAGGTCCACTAACTATGCATTGCCTATTCTTCCTCAGAGGAAAGCCCTGCTGTGACAGCTTCTGTGATGAAACTTGTCAGCTTGCTGAGAGCTATAAAGAGAAATATCGGGCCTGAACCGGTTGTGGCATTACACCCCCATATTCTTCATAAAGATATTGCTATGACATGATTATGGCATAACCATGATGTATTTTATACAAGATAAGCATGTGATATATCATTGAAAAGGTTATAATTTACTGAATATGATTATCCTATTTGTACGCATGTAGCATTTTGGTATCTGAAGTTAGGAATATTGTCTAGGCATCTATTACAAATTTGCTTACAGCTGGGGAATGCCTACTAGGCAGAATGCAATCAGTCTAGGAAGAGCCATTAGGGAAAACAATAGGTCTTTGATTATGCTAATCACCCACTGACAAGTTTTCCTGGGGATGTTACAAATGGCCTCTGAGTTATGGCTGCAGGGTCATGTGACCAAGTCACCTGCTACTGGACTCCATGATAATACTAGTATTTTTCCACTCACCGGAGGTGGGAATCAAACTGGGAAACAAAGGATTCCTGCCATATGCAAAAACTATTTAAAGCAGGGGAGTGACATAATCAGGATTCATTCTTCCCTAATTCCCTGTCCAAGAAAAAAGGCTGCTGGAAACACCAGAGGAGCAAAGATACTGAGCTGGGGGAGGAAGGGCTGAGCCCAGGCTAGAGGGTGTCTGGCTTGTGAAAGGAATGTCTGCAGTTTTAAGCGGCAAGTAAATCTCCGCAATCTGCCTAAAACATCATTTAGGGAGAAAATTTGCTACTTGTAACCAATTTCTTTAGTATATTAATCTTAGATTGCATTTTGTTTTATTTGTTGGGTAATCTGCTTTGATCTATTTGCTATCCCTTATAATCACTTAAAATCTATCTTTTGTAGTTAATAAACTTGCTTCTGTTTTCTCAAAAACCAGTGTGTGTGGAAATTCTAACTTGGGGCGAATTTCATGAGCTTACGCTGTATAGTTCTCTGTGCAGTGCAAGACGGTATAATTTTGGGTTTATCCTCTAGAGGGGGGCGTGCACTTGAGTACTGGGAAAATCCTTAGCTAAGCATTCCCATGCAGAGCTGATTTCAGTGTTTGTGTGTTTCTGCAACTGGGTGTGCCCCTATCTGTGTGCTGATGAAAGTGTGAGACCGGGAGCGAGTCTGCAGCTTTTCACAGTATTACAGGGTGAGGAAGGGAGCCCAGGCTGGTGGGTCAGGCAGGCTCAGTGGTACCTCAGTCCCAAGTGACACCCTGGAAAGGGGAGTGAGGGGAGAACCCCGTCACACCGGTCATCTCTAGTCTGCTGAACTTTGAACGGGGAAAGTGTAAGCGATAGGACTGAAATCTTCCAAAGAGTTATTTGGAATACCCTCGAAAATGCATGGAAAGACTATCAGACTCTACATCTAAGCTGCATTTGGAGTCAAACATTTTGGGATGATTCCAGAAAGACTTTTACAAGCCAACAGATATAACATCACTGCTATGATTCTGATCTATGAACACTGTAAGTCACTTGTATGTATATGATTCCTTAACCATTAATAAATCTCTTTTCTTTTAATAATAAATTTTAGTTTGTTTACTAAGAATTGGCTGACCATCATATTTGGGTAAGAGATCCATATTGACCTGAGGGTAAGTGTCCAATCCTTTGGGATTGGTAGAACTTTAAGTATGGTGAATAGGGTTTTCAGAAACCCCTCGCTGTATTAGACTTGGTTATCTAGATGGGAGTCCAGGAGTCTGTGTTTGGCTTCTTGTTAACTGTTAGGGTTACCATATTTAGTGCCTCCGAAAGGAGGACACTTTAAAGGGTCCCCAGCCCCGCCCCCAGCCCCGCCCCCAGCCCCTCCCCAACCCCGCCCCCTCCCCAAAGTCTCCGCCCCCTCCCCTGCTTCCCGCGAACATTTGAGTCGCGGGAAGCCTGAAGCAGGTAAGGGGGGTGTGTGGGGGGGGAGGAGGCGCGGCCCACCCCCGGCACCGCAGGTCCCCAGCCCGTCCCCCGAGCCCCCGGCCCGGCCCGAGCACCGCCGGCCGAGCCCCCGGCCCAGCACCCGGCCCGGCACCCGGCCACCCCGAGCACCGCCAGCACCCGACCCGGCACCCGAGCCGCCGGCCGAGCCCCCCGGCCCGGCCCGGCACCCGAGCCCCCGGCCCGGCACCCAGCCCCCCCGAGCACCGCCGGCCGAGCCCCCGGCCCAGCACCCGGCCCGACACCCGGCACCCGAGCCGCCGGCCGAGCCCCCCGGCCCGGCCCCGGGCCCCCCCGAGCACCGCCGGCCGAGCCCCCGGCCCGGCACTGCCGGCCAGGCCCCCCGAGCCCCCGGCCCGGCACCGGGCCCCCCTGAGCACCGCCGGCTGAGCCCCCGAGCCCCCGGCCCGGCACCCGAGCCGCCGACCGCATGTCCGATTTTCCCGGACATGTCCGGCTTTTTGGGATTTCCCCCCGGACGGGGATTTGGAGCCCAAAAAGCCGGACATGTCCGGAAAAATCCGGACGTATGGTAACCCTATTAACTGTTAGAATATAGATATTCAGGCCTGCCTGTAAAGGCCTATACTTTAAGAATTGTGGGGTATTTTTATCACTTAGCGAATTACAGGGGTATAAAAACAAAGAATCAAAATCACCGTCCGCCTGTGTATGGGCCTTCTCTCACTAGGATAGTCTGAGGCCTTGTTCTTAGGCTAAGGCCTTTGGCTAAGCAGCAGGGGCAGCCATAAGCTGGGAAGCATACAATCACATGCTCACATTCTAATCCAGTCACATTGAAATAAGGTGGTATTGGGCTGTTAGGAAGATGATCCTGTCCTGATAACGCCCATCACCCCAGATAAAGAAACAGATCATAAGATGGTTAAATAAAACTTAGTTTGATAGCATTCTGTCTGGCAAGAAATCACTTATCAATGGTTAAACAAATTTATTTGAGCATAAGCTTTCGTGGGCTACAGCCCACTTCTTCGGATGCATAGAATGAAACATATAGTATGGAGATATATACACACATACAGAGAACATGAAAAGATGGGAGTTGCCCTACCAACTCTAAGAGGCTAATTAGGTGGGAGTTGCCCTACCAGCTCTAAGAGGCTAATTAATTAATTAGGTGGGGCAACTCTCACCTTTTCATGTTCTCTGTATGTGTATATATATCTCCATACTATATGTTCCATTCTATGCATCCGATGAAGTGGGCTGTAGACCATTAAAGCTTATGCTCAAATAAATTTGTTAGTCTCTAAAGTGCCACAAGTACTCCTGTTCTTTTTGCGGATACAGACTAACACGGATGCTACTCTGAAACTTATCAATGGTTGTGATTGTGAAACCGTCGTTTCTGTATTGTTTTATCTTTATGGCCCCCACTATTCTATTGTTAATCTGTCTAGTTCTCCAATTGTTTCTGTCGGTGTAAGTTAATTAGGGTTGTGGGATATAATTGGTTAGAGAATTATGTTACAATATGTTAGGATTGGCTAGTTAAATTTCAGTAAAATGATTGGTTAAAGTATAGCTGATAATATTACTATATAAACTGGGGTCAAACAGGAAGTGGAGGGGAAATTGGAATCATGCTTGCTAAGGAGGGGGAATGGGAATAGGGAACAGGGACACAGGCAAGGCTCTGCGGCATCAGAGCTGGGAAGGAGGACATGGGGTAAATGCTCTGCGGTGTCAGAAATGGGAACAGAACACTGGGGAACAGACTCTATCACCGTACAGAAATAAGCCCAACTGGTGTGAAGGGCTTTGGAATATGCTTGCTTGGAAACTAACCCCAATAAACATTGCATTGTCTGAACTTCGGACTTCTGGTCTTTTGCTGCTTGCTGTCTGGGTGACAAGAACCAGGGAAGTGGGAGGGTTGAGGGAAAGTCCTCTAACATCTTGATGCCGTGACTCAGATGCATCATGCTAGACAGGTAAGTAGCAGCCACATAAGTCCCCCTCCCCAACTGTCCGCACAGCTGCTTGGAGGGGGTTATGGCTATGTGCAGCGGGGTGGACACCCTCCCCTGCCTGGGAAGGGTTAAAGCCAGCCCTGCAGAGTGCTGAGGCTGTGGAAGGAAAGACCTGGGCTGATTGGGGGAAGCAGCTGCAGCTGGGCCACGCCCCAATCAGAGCCCAGCTGGCCCTATAAAGGCCTGAGCCAGGCACAAGAAGTCAGTCTCTCTCTGCACTCAGAGAGAGAAGGGCCTGGCTGCTGAGAGCTGAAACAAGGTACCTGGGTGGAGCAGGGCTGGGGAAAGGCTGAGGAGCTCTGGTCTGGAAAGCCCCAGGCTATGGCCTAGTAGAAGGCCAAGAGGTACTGGGGGTTGCAGAGGGCAACCCAGGGGTAGGCCAAGGCAGCAGGTCCAAACCCACCCTTGCCAGTGATGAGTAGGCTGATACTGCAGTCTGCCCCTGGGTGTGGGGCTAGATGAAGACTGGCAATATCCTCACCTTGCCTCAGTATCAGGCTATTGGGTGGGGGTTCCCCTGGGAGGGGAAGACCCAGTTAAAGGGGCACTGGGCTCCTGGGAGGGACATGGGGGCCAGTGCGAATGGCAAGCGGATCACTGGCCTGCAGAGGGTGCTCTGGGCTGGAGTGAGCTAATTCCCAGGATAACCAGCAGGAGGCACTGCAGGGGTGAGTCTGACCTCTTACACTATGGATATTAGGAAACACTATTTCACTAGGAGGGTAGTGAAGCACTGGAATGGGTTACCTAGGGAGTGTTGGAATCTCCATCCTTAGAGGTTTTTAAGGCCCAGCTTGACAAAGCCTTGGCTGGGATGATTTAGTTGGTCCAGGGGATTGGACTAGATGACCTCCTGAGGTCTCTTCCAATCCAAATATTCTATGGCAGGCTCTCTTGATGGTAGTTGTGGGTCCTTGCAAGCTGGGGTAATGGTCTTTTTTGGATAAGTGGATATGGAAGAATCAGAACTCATTCCAGGTATGGGGGTGTGATAAATGAATGGGGGGAGCTCCCTTTTATGGACCGAGCCAGCCAGTTAGCTATCTAATCTCTCTTAGTAGCTGTTCTCTATTCCTTTTACCTGTAAAGGGTTAAAAGTCACTGCATTGCATAGGTAAAAGGAAGTGAGTGGGCACCTAGCCAAGAGCCAATGGGAAAGCTAGAACTTTTTAAAATTGAAACAAGACTCCCCTTTTGTGTGTCTCTTTGCTCTCAGGGAGAGGCAGACAGGGCTGCAGTTATCCTGTAAGAAGCTTTGGACCAGGAATGAAAAATCATTGGTATCATGTCTAGGAAAATGCGATTAGGTCTCTCTTTTTATTTCTTTATGGCTTGTAGACTCCTCTGTGCTAACCCCAAATGCTTTTGTTTTGCTTTTAACCTTTAAGCTGGACCTCAAGAACATTATTCTTGATGCTTAATCCTTGTAAGTGGTTTGCGTGGTGTGTGTATGTGTTTTTGTTTTTAAATAAAGTTTACCTTTTTAAGAACAGGATTGGATTTTTGTGTCCTAAGAGGTTTGTGCACATGTTTAATTATCTGGTGGCAACAGCTGATTTCTTTTGGTTTTCTTTCTCCGCTATACCTCGGGGGGGGGGGAGGGTGAAAGGGCTTGAGGGTACCCCACAGGAAGGAATTCCCAAGTGCACCTTCCTGGGGGCTCAAGAGTTTTGCACTTGGGTGGTGGCAGCATCTACCCATCCAAGCCTGGAGTGGCCAGTATTAATCTTTAGAATCCTAGCGGGCCCCCACCTTCTGCCCTCAAAGTGCCAGAGTGGGGAATCAGCCTTGACAGAGGGTCAACGTGGGATGAGATTAAGAAGGAAATGGGAGCAGTGTTAGGGGACCCAGAGGGATGGGGGCTGGGTGAGGAGCCCACTCTCCTTGGTAAATGGGTAGCGGAAGGAGGACCATGCTCATGGGGACAGGATGCTTTCCAGGGAAAGGAGGCACTTAAGTCTGCTTTTAAGAGGTTTGAAGTAAAGGCAGCATTAGGGGAAGCTGCCAGTAATCTTTCAAGTTTGGTGCTACTCCAGCAAAGGCTACTGGAGGATTATAAATTAGAGTTAGGGGTGGTTAAAGATTTGGCACAACAGGGTTTGGAGTCAAAAGCAGAATTAACAGACAACCTTAAGAGACAGGAGCTGGGACTTGTTACTAGGGAAGTGAAGAAAAATGGGGAAGGGGGGGGGGGTTCAAAGTGGAAAAACAACAGGGTTTGCAGGGGTGGGTAACAAGCCCCACTCTTCTCCCAGAGCCAGGATAAAAACTTGGGGGTAAGGGTTCCCAACTGTTTAAACTTAAGGAGCCATACCCTTTGCTCAGAGCTAACTATATCCTTTTCTTCTTTAGTTATCCTTTTCTTCTTTAGTTATTTACTACAAGTTATTTACTTGTTCCCATAATATAAGAACTAGGGGCCACCAAATGAAATTAATGGGCAGCAGGTTTAAAACAAATAAAAAGTTCTTCTTCACACAGCGCAGTCAACCTGTGGAACTCCTTGCCTGAGGAGGTTGTGAAGGCTAGGACTATAACAGGGTTTAAAAGAGAACCTCCATGAATTTACCTAGTTAAGTCCATTAATGGCTATTAGCCAGGATGGGTAAAGAATGGTGTCCCTAGCCTCTGTTTGTCAGAGGGTGGAGATGGATGGCAGGAGAGAGACTTGCTCATTGCCTGTTAGGTTCACTCCCTCTGGGGCACCTGGCATTGGCCACTGTCAGTAGACAGGCTACTGGGCTGGATGGACCTTTGGTTTGACCGAGTACGTCTGTTCTTACTTTTTTTTTTTTTTTTTTTTTTTCTCCTTCTCCTCCTCCTCAGTTTGCTTAATTTGCTGCTCTTAGCCTGTACTTTAAAAGTTGCTTTCCCCCTCTCACTTTGTTTTTCTGAGTGTTAATGGAGGGTACTTTAGATATTCATGTGAAATGTTTGGGGTTTTTTTTTTAAGCATGAGGGAAGTCTGCTGGATTCCATTGAAATTATTAGAGTAAAAGATCCAGGGACGACCATGGAGATGAAAGTTTTTTATTGCCTTTCTGAACAATCCCAAGGTAAAGACAGCACAGGGTAAAAGGCAGGCAGTTTGCAGAAATTAATACTACAGAGTTTGGGGGGAATTTGGAGAGAAGTAAACAGTTGGGAGTTGTGGAAATGTTAAAACATAACAGTTGTGAAGATGTTAGAGTAACAGTTGTATTGTAAGAAGGAAGTTTTATGATATTACCCAATTATGTAAATGTAACTATTTGTATAACTCAATACAGTCACATTGGGTGGAACCCTGGTAGTTAATAGCCACCTGACCCCCTTGTATAATTTAACACCACTACGTTGTTGTCCCCAGGAGCCTTTTATAGCTATTCTGAGGTAAAATGAGCCCTTTTCCCACAGAAATGGTCTGTAAAGAACTGCTGCAGGCAGCCAGATGGTCTGATCTATATTTGACTATTGGATGAATTAATCAAAATCACTAAAGAAAAGTAAGGGGTTTCTATTGGAAATTAACTTGACTGTCTCTGATTTTACAAGATGGGAATGTAATCTGGATACAGTAGTATAAAAATAATAAAAGCAGTGCAAGGGGTATTGGGCAAAAGAGAATTTTTGTGTGAGAATCTTTTTGTGTAATTATGTGAGGTGTGTTTAAGACCTAAACCAACACTCAGTTTGTAAAATCCTGTCTGTAGGTTTAAGATAAATTGGTTTTGTTTCATTTTTTTAATAAAGAAAAAACAATGGCACTAAATTCATTTGAATCTTTCATTCAAAGTTGCAAAACTGACAGACACTTTTTACCAGACACAGGTAACTAGTGTTGTTTGGCTTTGGTATTTAGCATTTAAACCTTAAGGTACCTCAATGCTTTAGTCTTTATTTAAAAAAAAAAAAAAAAAAGTTAAACTTTATAAAGTCATGGCTGCGGTGGGAGGCAGCTGGGGCCAGGTGATGGGGGAGACATTCTGGATCTTTTTTGTGTGCGCACAGGAAAAAAAAGGAAAAGGGGAGCAATGTTAGGAACGCTGAGCGTTGGGGTGGGTCTGGGTGATCTGACTGCTTTGGTGGGGAGTGCATGAGAACGCTGAGAGCACAGGGTAGGCAGTTTCACCTTGTGTGAAAGTTGATGTGATTAATAAAATGTTAGTATTGAACTGTGGAGGGGGTGTGCATTTTCCCAGAACACGTGCAGTGTATATTGAAGGGGTAAAAAATGCAAACAAAACATGCTACTTAATTAAAATCCTACTAGGGCTCCAAAAGGAGCCACAATAGGTTGTTTTCTTTTTCAGATGGCTGTGTGTTTTAGAAGCAGGAGTGAAAAGTAATCAGAACTCTGGTGGAAATTGTGTCCCTTTTAAGACAGCGTCTCTGAGCTGCTAATAGCTTTGGATCCAAAAGCAAGCCAGAAAGTGTCTGTGTGGATGCAAATTACCTAGCTAACAGGGGAAGGAGAGAACTGCCCATAAATGGCAGCACAAAGGAGTTGCAAATAAATATACCTGGTCAGTAAACAAGCTACTTGTAAGCAAGAAGACTCTGATTATGGCCCTCCAGGAAAGGGAGGTGGGAAACAAGTCAAGGCTGGAAATAAGAGGGAACAGGTTAACTGCATTGGGGGGGGGGGGGGAAGAGAGAATCTGAAGACAGATACAAAAGGAGTCTGCTTACATGCACAACACCCCTACCTTGTAATTCTCTAAAACTCCAAGGATATAATTAAATTAAAGCCTACATAAAGCTTTCAAGAGGGTAATGAACACACTGGCCTCAAAGACTAATTGTCTAAATAAAAGGCATGGTATAACAAGATACTTATAAACACCCACTGGTAATAGATGTGATGCTAATGTTATTGTTAGTTCACATGGCAATAATGCTTCTTACCTATTACCTGTGAATAAACTTACAGCTAGGCACAGCAGAGAAAACATTACAAAAGTGGTCTCTTGTACAAGAAGGGAAACTGAGGTACATAACTCATGAATTTCATAAATGAACAGTGGGATAATTCACTCTGACTATAGAACAAAACAAGGAGAGGGTGGAGGTAATTCTTCTGTTTTTCCTGCAATTGGCAAAGAGATTTGTAAAAGGCAATAATCTGTCTCCACCAGGGGGCTGAGAAAAACAAAAGAAACATTTCAGACACTCTACAAGCAAACTAGCACCAGCAGAAGAATAACCCAGAGCACCATGGGTCTACTGTCGCAACAAAGGTTGTGTTGTGTGTTTGTCTTATTACCATTATTTTGGTGGATATTGTACAAGGAAGGTTAACACACATAGCAGCAAAGGTCAATGCATGGTATAAGCTTTCATGGGCAATAGCCCACTTCATCGGATGACTTTGTTAATCTCTAAGGTGCCACAAGTACTCCTGGTCTTCTTGTGGATACAGACTAACACGGCTGCTACTCTGAAACGCATGGTATGACCTGCCTGGGAAGCTTGGTCTACCCAAGCTGGGAAATCTAGTGCAAATAAAAATGCACAAAATGAGAGTTAAGGAGGACGACGTATAAATTGTTACATGCATATTACAGGTACCTACAGAGGGGAAACCAAGGATTGCCAGGCCTAGAATGGAACAATTGTTGCTAATCACAATTGTCACTATTGTTAAGCCCTACCCGGATCTTGCAATGTGACATGGCAAAAGGAGGGAACACGTGGATTGTGACATCCCCAAGTTGTGGTAATAAAGCAAATAAGGACCTTAAGAATCTACCCATAGAAAATTGTACCACTGATTTTTCTTCTCCTCCACCCCCCCCACCCCCATGGGAATTTGGCAGTCTCGGTATGTGGTGTACAGATTGGAAGGGAAGGGGTCCTCACCTGGTAGAGAATATTAAATTTATCAGGAAATATTGCATGGTATTCCTTAAGATAGATCATGATCAATGACAGTGGGAAACAGTCATCTGGACATTTTTGGTTTGTCATGGAGGGGCACCCCCCCTCCCCCAAAACTCATATAACCCTCTGGTTTCCTGGGATGTTTGGGTTATGGGGTCCCATAATTAGGGTGTGATGTTACCATCTGTACTCATAATGGTACTTGCACAGAGGAAAATCCCTGGATGTGCAGTTATGTACACATCACACTGGACATAGTCTCCCTGGCTATGACAATTTAACCACTTTGCAGAATGTAACCCTACAGGTAATATGAATGCCAAGCGGGAAGAGTCCTGATCTAAACTAGCTGGAGCCAGAAATACTTTCTGATGGGCAAATGTGCAGGAGCCACTGTGGAAGAGGGTGCAACCAGCACTTTTCAACAGGTCTTTCCAGTCCATAACAGGGGTGGGTACACCCCAGAGAATGGTGGGTTAAGTGGGTATACCCCAACTGCAGTACACACATAGAAGGGTTGAAACAACAATTTAATTGGTGGGTGAGGGGACATACATGGAATTGTTGCTGGAAAAGGGATTTGTGGGCAGTAGGAAATACAGGGTTGGGTGTATGAAATCTGGGGGACTGTTGGGTAAGTAAAAGTTAATTGATAAGCCAAAATGTGAAATTGCAGCAGCATATCAATGAGCTACTTGCACAAAAGCTGTCCGCAATTGCAATGCGATGGAAAAGTGCAGGGAAAGTGAATCTGCAGCTAACTCAGTGGACAGGAAACCTCGTGACATGGGTGGAGGATGGCTTCAAAAGGCTAACCTGGCAGGTGGCAGTGTGTATGGAGATACAAAATGCTCAACTCTGGAGCTAGCACCTGTGTAATAGTTACTGTGGTACCTTGGAATGGGACAGTTACTAAAGTGGTCCCCATGAGCCCTATGGGAATAATGAGAAAAGGAGCTTGCTGGGAACCACTGGGAGATAGAGAGGGAGGATGGAATGGTGTAAAATGGACAATAATTCAGTTATGTAATTATTTGTCCAGAGAAAATATTTGAATGCATCTCTCCTCAATCACCCCCAAGAAGCAGAATTAATGGCCTGTTGCAAATGAGGGCCATTGGGGTGATATATATGGGGTGTTTGCTGGGAATGTACACAACACTGGGGGACAAGTCCACCAGCATCTGGCACAATTATGCACATTTACATGCTACCATGGGGACGCCAGTGCACAAATGGATCTGTGGAACTCATTGCTGTGGACAATCGAACCAGTGCATACTAACCAATTCCATACCAAGTGGTTGAGCTGGTTTGGACAATACCCCATTTTTCTGTAAATATCCAGTGGACTCATGATATGGACAAAAGCATGCAAAGACTGCAGGAGCAGCTCACTGCAACTGTCAACAACTGGATACTTTTAAAATATTCTCCAAACTGGTATTAAAAATGTTAACCTGTCAAAGCAGGAGAAGCAGTGGTTTTCTGTGGTGGCCAGCATGTTGGACTGTACTACAGGGGTCAGGACTCTTGGTGTTCCTGTGGATTATCATAGTGGCTGGTGTACCGTTAAGTATACTTGTGTTACGTTTATATGGAAACAGTCAAGAGGGGCACAACCCTCCAAACAACAGCCACTAATTATAACCTATAAGTAATGTATTAACTCTCTCTTCTCTTCCCCCTCTCCTTCCCCCCCTCCCCCAATGTATTAGACAATCCAGACCCAACCTTCTCAGGCCCACCATAATGGGAAGTCTGGAACACTAACTGGAATAGGTGTAGTATGTCCATACGAGAGAAGGTGCAGGGCACTTTACTACACAAGGGGCAGTGGGACAGATGGAGCATCGACACCTTCCACCTTGAGGCATGGCCCTATCAGGAAATGTGTTATGTCCTATGCTTTTTCAGGGATACCTGGGCAGGAGGATCCCAAAAGAAAAGGGTGGAGTGTTAGTAAATAAATAAATAAAATCAGGCCTGCCTGTACAGGCCTATACCTTAAGAACTTAGGTGTATTTTTATCACTTAGCTAGTTACAGGGGTATAAAAACAAAGAATCAAAATCACAGTCTGCCTGTGTATGGGCCTTCTCTCACTAGGACAGTCTGAGGCCTTGTTCTTTGGCTAAGCAGCAGGGGCAGCCATAAGCTGGGAAGCGTACGGTCACATCCTCACATTCCAATCCAGTCATATTGAAATCAGGTGGTATTGGGCTGTTAGGAAGATGATCCCGTCCTGATAACACCCATCACCCCAGATAAAGAAACAGATCTTAAGATGGTTAAAGAAAACTTAGTTTGATAGCATTCTGTTTAGCAAGAAATCACTTATCAATGGTTGGGGTTATGAAACCCTTATTTCTGTATTGTTTTATCTTTATGGCCCCCACTTTTCTATTGTTAATCTGTCTGGTTTGCTAATTGTCTGCTGTATAGTTAATTTTGCTAGGTGTAAGTTAATTAGGGTAGTGGGATATAATTGGTTAGAGAATTATGTTACAATATGTTTGGATTGGTTAGTTAACCAATCATTTTACTGAAATGTAAGGTATAGCTGAGAATATTACTATATAAACAGGAAGTGGAGGGAAAATTGGAATTATGCTTGTGAAGAGGGGAAGGGACACAGGCAAGGCTCTGCAGGATTAGAGCTGGGAACAGACTATAGGTGTATAGAAGTATGCCTGGCTGGTGTGAAGGGCTTCGAAATATGCTTGCTTGGAAACTAACCCCAATAATCATTGCATTGTCTGCACTTTGGACTTAGTCTTTTGCTGCTTGCTGTCTGCGTGACAAGAACCAGGGAAGTGGGAGGGTTGAGGGAAAGCCCTCTAACATTAACCAGTGTGGTATTACAGAAGTTCTTTTATTGCTGGCTTGGTGAATCTAAATTATAGAATAAATCACCAGTTTTGGAGATAGAGAAGACTATTTCTTGTAGTCTGGCCTGAGTGTGGTACTCTCACTGTGGCCCATCCAGGCACACATGGAATCATGGAGATGTAAAATTGTTTCAAGGCTGATCCTACACTAGTCTGCAGTAACTATCCCTTGCCCACATCACTTTGAGTTTAGCAGCCTCTGAACTTTAATATCTGCCTGCTGCGGGCAAGGGATAGTTACTGCAGACTAGTGTAGGATCAGCCGAGAAATAATTTTTACATCTCCATGATTACACATGAATGTGGATTTACAAAAAATATGACAAGAAATGGAATGTGGTTCATATCACACCATGGTCTCAAAAAGGAAAAAAAAACCTACACCCCAGTTTCACAATTGTGTTCATTTGTTATAGTGAGTGAACTTTAACAGTCACCATCACATGAGAATTTCAAAAATAAAATACTGTCCACTAAATTCTATTATTTGCTGACATAGCAGTGAGGGGAAAAACAGATTTCAAAAAGTATTTGGGAAGCTGTGTGGGCTAGCAGAGCACTAATCTGAGACTCCGGAGACCTGGGCTCTATTCCCGATTCTGCAGCTGGTCTCATGGGTGACTTTGGTCCAGTCACTTCACTTCTGTGCTTTGGTTTCCCCATCTATAAAATGGAAACAATACTGATCTCCTTTGTAAAGCACTTTGAGATCTACAGCTGAAAAGCACTAGATAAAAGAGCCAGGTATATTATATTTTATTATGTGAAAACAGAAGCTGTCATGATCAAATAAAGTTTAGTGAAATCATGTATTCAATAATTTTAATTCATTTCAAATCTTTTGCTCCAAAATTCTTTGCCCCTTCCACCTGACCACTCATTGTTTGTGCAACTCATAAAAACACGTGAATAAATCACAAGTATACATGGATTTCATCAGGTTAGTATAAAATGTGCAAATCAGTTTCTCCATTACATATTACATTGTAATAACAGTTAATTATTAGGGCACCTAGAGCTCTTGTATAGATGTCACTTAAATTTAAGTAAACAAAAAAATAAATATTCACTCAGTTCCAATGATCAGTCACCTCCCCCTGCCTGGTTCATTCAGTCAAGAGCATGCGTCACCAATCGCTGCCATGGTAGTAAATGCAGCAGGGCAGTCAGCAGCACTAGACAGACCTGCAGCATGTGCAGATGGTGCAGTTTGGATCTCCCAATGACAGCATCCTCCTTTTATTTAATTTATTCATTAACTATTGTTGTTTGTTTTAAACTGTCCTGCACACAAACTCATCGCACAGAAAGCAGTACGGGCTCTTAGCAACAGAATAACAAACTATGCAACACTGGGGAAAAGGAGGGGGAGGGGTATTGTTTCCATGCTGGTTCTAGGCAGTAGCAGTGGCGGCCTCAGGTTTGTGTTTAACATTCCGTGTGTATATCCCAAAGAGCCAGTACACTTTTTGAAGTGGCCACTGCACACCCTCTCCAGAGAGCATTTCTCCTGCATCCTCAAGCTTCATCTGTTTCGATCAGTTGAAGTTTCACTCATACTGGTCACGAATAAGGCAGGATCCAATAGCCTCATTGGTTGCTGCCCAAAGAGCCTTCCGCCCCTCCCAGCCTAAAAGGTAGAATTCTGAAGTCAAGTGCAATGGCTTCTCCACTTCAATAAACACTTGGTCAACAGCTCAGCTGGACACATCTATTTCCAACAGTTCAGTCTAAGCCATCTCCATTTCCTGAGCTATCTGGGGGCAGGGTAGCTCACCTAGGTGTCTTAAATGTTGGTGAAGTGGTTTTCTGCACCATTAACGCAAGCCTCTAAACAGCTTCGCTGTCTTGTCTGAAGCCTCCCAAATACCCTAGCATTCAACATTCATGGCCTCTTTGCATCTGATTGGTGACACACAATCAGTCCTGACTTTCAAGTCAAGCTTGGCAGCCTGCATCCTAAAGACTTGGCTTGTTATCTCCTTAGCAGACTGGCAGCACAACAGGAAAATCTGCCCATTTAAAATACCCCACCCCCCACACAGACTCTTTGCAGCCTGTTTTTCTGAGGATCATTTGCAGGGATGACTACAGGCTGATCACCGGAATTGTATTAATTGACCTTTGTTTGGGTCTCCCACTCTGAGGACAGGCACAGCAAAGGCCTGGTCTACACTACGACTTTAATTCGGATTTATCAGCTTTAATTCGAATTTACCCTGCAACCGTCCACACAACGACGCTATTTATTTCGATGTAAAGGGCCCTTTAAATCGATTTCTGTACTCCACCCCGACGAGCGGAATAGCGCCAAAATCGATTTTAACATTTCGAATTAGGGATAGTGTGGCCGCAATTCGATGGTATTGGCCTCCGGGAGCTATCCCACAGTGCATCATTGTGACCGCTCTGGACAGCAATCTAAACTCGGATGCACTGGCCAGGTAGACAGGAAAAGCCCCGCGAACATTTGAATTTCATTTCCTGTTTGCCCAGCGTGGAGAGCACAGGTAACCATGCAGGCTGATAATCAAAAAAGAGCACCAGCATGGACCGTGAGGGAGGTACTGGATCTGATCGCTGTATGGGGAGAGGATTCAGTGCTTGCAGAACTTCGTTCTAAAAGACTAAATGCAAAAACTTTTGAAAAAATCTCCAAGGGCATGATGGAGAGAGGCCACAATAGGGACTCTGAGCAGTGCCGCGTGAAAGTCAAGGAGCTCAGACAAGCCTATCAAAAAACAAAGGAGGCAAACGGTCGCTCCGGGTCAGAGCCGCGGACATGCCGCTTCTACGCCGAGCTGCATGCAATTCTAGGGGGGGCTGCCACCACTACCCCACTTGTGATCGTGGATTCTGGGTCGGGGATAGTATCATCAGCGACGCCTGAGGATTCTGCCGATGGGGGAGAGGAGGAGGAGGAGGATGAGGATGAGCTTGCAGAGAGCACACAGCACTCCGTTCTCCCCAACGGCCAGGATCTTTTTCTCAGCCTGACTGAAGTACCCTCCCAAGCCAGTACGCAAGACTCTGACCCCATGGAAGGGACCTCAGGTGAGTTTACCTTTTAAAATATAAAACTTGTTTTAAAAGCAAACGGTTTTTAATGATTACTTTGCCCTGAGGACTTGGGATGCATTCGCGGTCAGTTCAGCTACTGGAAAAGTCTGTTAACGTGTCTGGGGATGGAGCGGAAATCCTCCAGGGACATCTCCATGAAGCTCTCCTGGAGGTACTCCGAAAGCCTTGCCACAAGGTTTCTGGGCAGTGCATCCTTATTCCCTCCTCCATGGTAGGACACTTGACCACGCCATGCTTGCAGCAAGTAATCTGGTATCATTGCCTGACAAAGCCTGGCAGCGTATGGTCCCGGTGTTTGCTGGCATTCAAGCAACATCCGTTCTTTATCTTGTTGTGTAATCCTCAGGAGAGAGATATCACTCCTGGTAACCTGGTTGAAATACGGGAACTTAATTAAGGGGACAGAGGTGGCCGTTCCTACTGAGCTGTTTGCCTGTGGCGGAAAATAAATCCTTCCCTGCAGTTAGCCAAGCGCAGATGGGAAATTGGCCCTGAGTTTTTCGCGTTTGGCTAGCAGGGATCTTCCCTGTTACCAGCCACGCGGTGGGGGGAGGGGTACCATGATCATCCCAGAGAATTCATGGCGGGGGGGGGGGGGTTAGTTTGGTTCCTGCAGGAATCTTCCCTGATACCAGCCACGCGGTGGGGGGGAGGGGTACAGCGATCATCCCAGAGAATTCATGGCGAGAGGGGGGGTGGTTAGTTTGTTTTCTGCTGCTGCTGCTGAATGTTAACAGAAAAACCGCAGCACTCTACAGGCTATGCTTGGTATGTGGGAAAGGAGGGCGCAGAAGCTGTAAAACAATGGCTTACCATGGCCGCATGCAAGCCGAATTCTGTTGCCCAGACCTGTGATCTCTAGCAGCAAAGCCACAGGCACTCAGCATTAAGAGGCAAAATGCGACCTTGCACAGAAATCACATGTGCTATGTAATGTGAATAGTGTTGGTCACCGTGAAAGAGTATAAGCATTGTTCTGCAAAATGTATCTTTAAAAAATTCTCTCTTTTTTCCCCTCCCTACAGCAGCTGCAAATTCCTCAAGCCTCCCTCCTCCATCCCGAAGGTTATCACAGATAAGGCATCGTAAGAAGAGAACGCGAGACGAGATGTTTTCTGAAATTATGGAATCCAGCCGCAGTGACAGAGCTCATCTGAATGAGTGGAAGGAAACAGTTTCAAAGTATAGGAAAGAAGCCAGTGAACGTGAGGACAGGAGGGACCAACGTGAGGACAGGAGGGACCAACGTGAGGACAGGAGGGACGCTCGAGATGAGAGGTGGCGGCAGGAAGACCAGAGGAGGCAGGATGCAACGCTGGGGCTGCTGCGTGAGCAAACAGACATGCTCCGGCGTCTGGTGGAGCTTCAGGAACGGCTGCTGGAAAACAGACTGCCGCTTCAGCCCCTGTTCCAACCTCCCCCCTCCCCATGTCCCGTATCCTCCTCACCCAGACGTGTAAGAACGCGGGGGGGGGGGAGGCTCCGTACACCTTCCCATTCCACCCCAGTAGACAGCCCAAGCAAAAGGCTGTCATTTTTTTAACCTTTTCTTTGTGGCTTTTTCCTTCCCAGCAATCCTCCTCCCAAATACCACCCGGGTTCCCTCCCTCTTTTTCTAATCTATTAATAAAGAATAAATGATTTTTAAATGATAGTGACTTGATTTGGTTTGAAAGAAAGCTGGGGGAAGGGGGAGGGTGGGTTCCTTACAGAAAATCAGTCAATAAAGGGGGCGGGTTTTCATGAAGGAGAAACAAACAGATATTTCACACTGTAGCCTGGCCAGTCATGAAACTGGTTTTTAAAGCTTCTCTGATGCACAGCGCTTCCTGGTGTGCTCTTCTAATCGCCCTGGTGTCTGGCTGCGCGTAATCAGCAGCCAGGCGATTTGCCTCAGTCTCCCACCCCGCCATAAAGGTCTCCCCCTTACTTTCACAGAGATTGCGGAGCACACAGCAAGCAGAAATAACAATGGGGAGATTTCTTTGGCTGAGGTCAGAGCGAGTCAATAATGATCGCCAGCGACCTTTTAAACGGCCAAATGCACATTCAACCACCATTCTGCACTTGCTTAGCCTGTAGTTAAACAGCTCCTGACTCCTGTCCAGGCTGCCTGTGTACGGCTTCATGAGCCATGGCATTAAGGGGTAGGCGGGGTCCCCAAGAATAACTATTGGCATTTCAACATCCCCAACGGTTATTTTCTGGTCCGGAAAGTAAGTCCCTTGCTGCAGCCCTTTAAACAGAGTAGTGTTCCTGAAAACGCGAGCATCATGAACCCTTCCCGCCCAGCCCGCGTTGATGTTAGTGAAACGTCCCTTGTAATCCACAAGTGCTTGCAGCACCATTGAAAAGTACCCCTTGCGGTTTATGTACTCGGTGGCTTGGTGCTCCGGTGCCAAGATAGGGATGTGGGTTCCGTCTATCGCCCCACTACAGTTAGGGAATCCCATTGCAGCAAAACCATCCACTATGGCCTGCACATTTCCCAGAGTCACTAACTTTCGTAGCAGCACCTGAGTGATTGCTTTGGCTACTTGCATCACAGCAGCCCCCACCGTAGATTTGCCCACTCCAAATTGATTCCCGACTGACCGGTAGCTGTCTGGCGTTGCAAGCTTCCACAGGGCTATCGCCACGCGCTTCTCAACTGTGAGGGCTGCTCTCATCTTGGTATTCTGGCGTTTCAGGGCAGGGGACAGCAAGTCACAAAGTTCCATGAAAGTGCCCTTACGCATGCGAAAGTTCCGCAGCCACTGGGAATCGTCCCACACCTGCAACACTATGCGGTCCCACCAGTCTGTGCTTGTTTCCCTTGCCCAGAATCGGCGTTCCATGGATAGAATCTGCCCCATTAACAACATGATCTCCAAAGCACCGGGGCCCGTGGTTTCACAGAATTCTGTATCCATGTCCATGTCAATGTCCTCATCATGCTTGTCGCTGCGCTGCCGCCGCCGCTGCCTCCTCGCCTCGTTTTTCTGGTCCTGGCTGAGCATAAACTCCACGAGAACGCGCGAGGTGTTTACAATGTTCATGACTGCTGTCTTGAGCTCAGCGGGCTCCATGCTTGCCGTGGTATGGAGTCTGCAGTGTTCACCCACCCAGGAAAAAAGGCGCGAAAATGGTTGTCTGCCGTCCGTTGCTTTCATGCAGGGAGGGAGGAGGGAGGGAGGAGGTGAGGCTGTACCCAGAACCACCTGCGACGATGTTTTTTGTCCCATCAGGCACTGGGATCTTAACCCACAATCCCAATGGGCGTGGGAGACTGCGGGAACTATGGGATAGCTATCCACAGTGCAACGGTGCAGAAATCGACGCTAGCCCCGGTACTTGGACGCACACCACTGAATTAATGTGCTTAGTGTGGCCGCATACATTTCGACTTTATACAACCTGTTTTTCAAATCCGAATTATATATATATTAATCCCGTAGTGTAGACATACCCAAACTGTGTTCAGCCAAGACAACTATTAAGTGGGTGGGGGAAGGATGCAAAGACAGGTCTATAAAGAAGCACTCGGGCGGAACCCACCCTTGTACACGAGTGATGAGAACAGGTGAATAGCTTCTTCACTGGGAGAGATTTCAGCAGAAGTGAACTTCTCCCTCCACATGCAGGGAGAGGAGAGGGGTATGGCATTGGTGACACCTCCCCTTGGCTGTGTAAAAAAGGGGCACAAGGAGGAGAGCGAGCTACTCCACCACCTCCTTCCCAGCAGTAGATCAGCAGGGGTAATCTCACCTCCTTTTTCTTTCCCTAAGGGGAGAGGGTCATCCCCCATCAGGAAGTCAGCAGAACATCTCTCTCCTCCTCGGGGACTTGGGCAGAGCTGCTCAGCACCCAACCCCAAGCACCAGGGAAATGTATCTACAAGAGGCCCCAGCTCCCCTTGCAAGATTCCTGTCAGGCAGCCACAAGCTACGGATCAGGGCTAGGATAAGGCAAGGCTTCTCCCAAGAGCAGAGGTGCTTCAGGCAGAGGTGCTGGCAATTCCCTAGGTGGCACTCTTCCCTCAGAGGCAGCACTTAAACCCAGTGCCTCAACCTTGCAGACAGCCCCATCTTACAGTTTCACACAGGATAAGGGTGGGGAGCAGAGTTCCTTACAGTCAACAATCTACAGAACAACACTAATGAACAGCCTTATCAGCCAGAATAAACAAATAAAATCCACCCATTTGAGGTCAGGCACTAACTCCTGCCTCACATTCCCTTTCCCGGTACCTCCACAATCCCTTTCAGTCTGTCCTCTGCTCTCACCCCAATATGTCTCTCTGAGTGACTGACAGCCCAGCTGGCCAATTGGCTCTTTTTTCTTCATTCCACACTCTAAAAGAGCTTCACCCCATCACACCTACACAGCTGGATTCCTGGTAACTGGCTTTACAAGGATATAAGGAATGATCACAACAAAACATCTTATAACTCCAAAATATTTTTTCAGAAGCAGGTGTCATCTACAGCACACATCGTGGCAAGGATGGTCATCCTCAATACATGCTGTTAAACCTTTATATCACATAACACAACTGCATCACATACACCAGGAAAGTATCTATACCATTAGCAATTTTCGTCTATATGAATCTCAAAACATGTCACTATGTAAATGTCAGACCACATTCATGATCACTACTCAATGCATTTTGAGTACTTTCTCCATGAAACCCACAGTCAACTGTTTTCGGTCTCTAATGTGCAGCTGCTACAACACAAAGCACCTTGATGTAAAAACCCACCATATTTATTCTTAAGATAATATCAGTAAGTTTGAACACAGGACGTGTAATTTTACGACTTATTTTTCGCCTGTCCTCAGAGGTTGCCAGATGTATCCTCGAGCTTATCAGATTTGTCCTTGCGGATATTCAATCCAACACTTATACAAACTGGGTGGCAGAGGAGGAGGGAGGAAGTGACAAAGAGAAACCCAATGAATCTAAGTCACTGAGCCAACGCCGTATCTAGAGACCAGTCTATAATGCTACTCGTCATTACCATACCAAAATGTGCTAGTGATGAAAAAAAACCCAATACCCCACTAACCCACTTTCTCCCTTCCTCTCCCCCATACACACTCAGGAGAAGAAGAATCCTAGCCATTCAGCAGAACCACTACATCTGCTCTGGAGGTTGGTAGCTGGGGAAAACTGGGAAGTAATGGTGGATCTGGGCACTATATGCTGGGGGAGGGGCAGTGCTTGAGCAGAGAAGAGGAAGTAGTATTGGCAGGGCAAGGATTCAGGAGAGCTATGAGAACTTTAGCAGAGGGGATGCTGCCTCTTTGGTTGGGCTGGACCCAAGCCCCATTCCTTAATGTACCCCTGCTGCAAGAAACATCCAGAAAAATCCAATAGTATTACCAGCCATCTCCTCAGCAGCTTTGTCATTAAGAAGTGCCCAGGCTCCCAAAATAGCCATCAGCCTTCTTAAAAAGGACACAGATTTCAGAGTCCTCTGCACGGAATTCTTTCTAGAAGAAGGTGCTGGTCTCAGTAATATTCCCAAATGGGAAGTAATGTTATGATCTCACATTTATATACTATACTTGCCTGGAAAACCCATAAACATTGAATTACAAAAAATTGGATAGCACCTTTCACCCCAAAGGATCCCACAGTGCTGCAAACACCATAAAGAAACACTACATAAACACTTCAGGGCATGGAGTGAAGGAGAATACCATAGACTGTTGAAACTCTAGGGGGAATGTTAACTAAGGAGGACAAATCCCCAAAATGGAATTCAGCCTGGGCTAATCCCCAACACTTGCAAAAACCACCTTGGTATCTTTAAATGCTCCCAAACAACTAGAACCTGTCTTAGGTCTCATTCAAACATCCCTTCTTTGTGTCATTCTGAGTGGATGTGAGACATTGCACAGCATCAGAACAAGAGCACACAGGGGCTCATTGTTATATATGCACACCATAGACAGACCTAATGCATTGTGGATCCTCTGAACATTAGCAGCTAGGCTGTTTCTGGCTTGCTTTGATAATGCTTTATTTCATGGTGAAATAGAGTCTCCAAATTCTCTGACATGAAAACACACTAATGGACTCTGGACTGCTTATTTTCAAGAAGAAAATAAAACCCGGCAGACAGCTTAGTTTCACTAAATATAAAAAGGCCAAATGCCTCCCATCTGCAGCATGCTGCAGAGAGGAGTCAAACCCATGGAAGGGGGGCCTGGGGACTCTGCCAAGAAGAAAGGTGGCTCTACTGTAGCCCCTTGCCCCTGCATGGGTTCCTCTATCCTCTCTGTGGCTTCTATTCTACATGGAAGCTGAGTCACCCATGTTCTGGGGCACAACTAGAGTGGGGAGGAGTCAGAGGAACAGCCATTCAATGACACTTGTTACCCGCCCAGGCCACCTGCAAATTCAAATGCCATTAGCTCACCATGAGGGAGGTATGGTTGACAGACATTGTGCTGCCATTGATCCTTGGGCTAGCTGTGCTATTACTCCCGATGGGCAGGGAGGCAGGATCAAGGCAGAGGGAACAGGCATGGGCGGCGGGTGAAGCTTCCCCTGGAGGAGGCTAGCTCCCTGACCCACCTATTCCACCCACAACTCCACCCCTGGCCCCACCCCCTCCCCGCTCACCTTGTCCCGCCATGAATCACCCCCCACCTGCTGCTCACCTGGTGACCTGCCTGTCGCGAGACCCTACCTGCCCTGCCACCGGCTTGCCACTCGCCTCCTCACACCCCCCAGGGCCTTCCCACCCACCATGAGACACCCCCCCACCACTGGCTCACTGCTCGCCTCCTCACCCCTGCACTTGCCTGCCGCTTGCCTGCTCACGCCCCTGCCAGATTCCCCACCCCCGCCTGCTGCTGGCTTGCCACTCACCTCCTCATCCCCATGCCTGTCCACCACTCACTGCTGGCTCATCCCATCCCTCCTCACTCCCCCACCCCTGCAGTGGAAGGGCGGTGAGGAGGGACACGGCGAGTGACAGGGACCTCCAGAGAAGGGGGGGCGTGGAGTGGAGGAAGATTTACCAGGCAGGCAGCAGCAACAACAGCAGGCAATGGGGGCCTCGGGGAAGGGCAGAGCAGGGAGAGGAAGAGGCTGGGCCACCACCACCTGCCGCCCACAAGAACAGTTGACCTTGATGGCTAGAAATCCCCACTCTGAAAAGAACTCCAGCCAAGAAATGAAAATCAATGACACCTTCCTTTTCCTCCTACCCACCACCCTAGAACATGAGGCACCCATTGTAAATGCAGTCCAACTGCAAAGGGTCACGCTGCCCTTCACCCTATTTTATACAGGAAGGGTTAAAGTATCCTAATGGTGAAAATGGGGACTGAGTACCTGGACCCCTGGATTCTATTCCCAGTTTACAACCTTGGACAAGTCACTCAAGTACTCTGAATCTCAGTTTCCCCATCTGTGAAGTGGGAACAATTAGGCAAATCTAGCTTTGCAATCCTGCTGGGAGTAATTTAAGATTTGTCAACCATTTTGAATGAGAGGGGAAGTTGCATTATTACTGAACTGTCTTTTGGTTTTCCCTCTGTTAACAGAACACACACACACAATACTGTTGTAAAGAGAGAATGTTTATACCCAAACAAAAATTCACATTCTGCCCATCTCCCCTGCATTTTTTTTAATAGTACAGCTGTCCCACTCCTAAGATGGCAACCAATTCTGATTTCTTCTCTCTCCCCTCCTATCTGAAAACATCCCTCCTCTGATCAGCTTCCCACTGCAATGCCCACCTTCTGATCCCAACAGCCTGGTAAAGGTCCCATTGAACACACCCCAAATAGCAGTAGAAAGGAAAAAACCTATTATGTAGCAGCAAGACATGGGGGAGTGAGTGTGAAGCAGGAGGGAGGGAGAGAGATAATTAAAGAAAAATAGAATACAAATAGAATACAAAAACCAAACACCACATCCAGGAGTGAGAACGAAGACTGCCCACACAGATAACCGCTCTCCCTTCATCACAGGCTGATTTGTCAGCCATTGTAAGGAGGAACAGCCTGTCTCTCTGCCATGGGAAAAAACAACTCTGCAGTTGTGTTTTTTGTTTGGGGTTTGAGTTGGACAGAGAACATCTGTTTTCTTTGGCTCTGCCAAATCACCAGGGTCCTCCTCTGAAGGGGCTTTTACCACAAATAGGCATGCTCAATTCCCCTTCATCACCTCTCCCCTCCCCAGCTCCCACACAGCAAACATATAAAACAGCAGGGGTCCAGGGTGGGAGGGATGGAGAGGGGACTAGAGGAGAGTGTTCTGTGAGAGGGAGGTAGGGGAATTCATTGTCTCCTGACAGTGGATGACTGGATTTATTGTTAGAAAGAAAGATTCAAAACCCACAGAACTGCACTGTCCACAGCATCGGAATTCTCATTCCTCCCACCAATGCAAAAGCCCCACTGAGTTCAATGGATTTAACTGAACCCTTGACCCTTCTCAAGATTACCTCAGGTCCATTCTCCTCCAGTCATCTTCAATAGCACATATTCTCCTCTGTGCAATTTCCATTCCTAGGAACTGCACCTCAGGCCTGAGAGCAAAGCTGTGCACGGAAGTGAGCCCTCCATCACTTGCTAACCTCATTCTGAAAACCCTAATTCAGTCACATCAGGGAACCAGGTTACAACATAGTTATCCAGTGTTTTAGCACAGGTTGGCATCACAGAAGTGTAGGACTGGAAGGACCTTGAGAGAGCATTTAGTCCAACCCCCTGCACTCCAGGCAGGACCACAAAATAACTAGACCATCCCTGACTGATGTTTGTTTAACCTGTTCTTAAAAATCTCCAATGATGGAGATTCCACAACCTCCCTAGGCAATTTGTTCTTAACTACCCTGACAGTTAGGAAGTTTTTCCTAATGTCCAACCTAAACTACCCTTGCTGCAATTTAAGCCCATTGCTTCTTGTCCTATCCCCAGTGGTTAACGAGGACAATTTTTCACCTTCCTCCTTGTAACAACCCTTTATGTACTTGAAAATGTATGTCCTTGCTCAGTCTTCTCTTCTCCAGACTAAACAAACCCAATTTTTTCCCAATTTTCTCATAGGTCAAGTTTTCTACACCTTTAATCATTTTTGTTGATCTCCTCTGGATTTTCTCCAATTTGTCCACATCTTTCCTGAAATATGGTGGCCAGAACCGAACACAATACTCCAGCTGAGGCCTTATCAGCATGGAGTAGAGCAGAAGAGTTACTTCTCGTGTCTTGCTTACAACACTCCTGCTAATAATGTCATGATCCACTGTTCTTGCATGTGTCAGGAGGCAAGCACACTGGAACCTGGTCCCCTAATCATAGAAATGTAGGGCTAGAAGTGACCTCAAGAGATGACCCAGCCCATCTCCCCATGCTGAATCAGGATTAAGTATAATTTAGTTGAGTTGATTTTGGAAGGGTCCTATTTGGAAAGTAGCTAGCAATAATATGTATCACTCTTTTGGGAAAAATGCATTCATCTTACTTAAAAAAAAATTAAATATTCAGCTGTTCTTCAGAAATGCTAGTTCCACCATAGGAATTTTCTTAGTGTCTTTCTCTTCCTTGCCTGTCCTATTTAAAAAATACGGTCTACGAGTTTTCCCCTTTCACTGGTTCTGTCCAGCCAGGAATCAACTATTGAGTTACTGCAACTTGCTGATGAATAAGTCAATGGACACTCATGTTCGTGTTTTTTTTTTTGTTTTGTTTTGTTTTTTTTAAGACCCAAAGCTAAGGAATACAAAACCACAACCAAAGGAGGAAAACATACGAGATGATGCAAGGTTCATTTCTTTAAGATAAAACAAGAATTTTGTACAAAATTCTCAGTGCGAAGTTTAGCATCAATTATTTGCCTCCAAACACTGAGATAACAGTAGGTATGTGTGGAACCACAGTAAAGGTCGGTGTAAAAAGAGCACTGGATCTTGGAATGAGATTCACCACAGAGGCAGATGGTAGAGGTTTGATTATGAAAGAGAACCTCTTCTCTCTTTGAAGAAAGGCAAGTGGCATGTGTTACAACTGCTCAGCATCTAGCCACGCCCCAGTAGAATCCTGTATTGCATTGGGTAAACTTCAGCACAGCATGCTGAAATAAGAATAGTCAACAACCGTCACCAATACCCTCCTCATGTAGTGAGGAGTTAAAACTGGAACCTTCAGTACCAACCCCTTCAGATTGCAGTAGGAAGAGGCTCTTGGATCTTCATTCCTAGATCTCAACATGCCCTGGTGGTATGGGTTTCAAGGCCAGAACTAGAACTGGAAGGGAGTTCAGTGTTCAGTACACATCTAGCTAAAATATCCCAAGAACAGCCATTCTCAGGAAGATTTAGCTTCAGATGGAGACAACCTTAGATGAGCAATGCCATGGCAGATGGTAGAAGGTCAACCCATTGAGAGATTTCTGCTGTTTTTGAGGTTAAACATTGCAAAGACAGTTCACCACTAGCTCAGTGCTGTCTAATCCAAACCCTAGCCTCAACAGGGCCTCGAATCCACACTCCGTACCTCATCCAGATCCCAGCACTAACTACCCTTGGTTCCCTAGGAAGCAACATTTTAAACCCTGTTTAAAAGAATGTATTAAACACGTCTTTGAAAAACATAAAAAAATCTGTATTAATATCCAAGAATCACTCTTGGTTTTTCCCAAGGTTTTTCAATCCTTCTCCACTAAACATACCAAACAAAAAATGGATGTCACTTAGTCTTATCTGGACATTAGAAGAGAGCAGTCATTAAGTTAGGTACTGAAAGGTTCCCTACCTAGAAAGCAGGAAGCCACCTTCAAAATACTCAAGAACAATTGGTACCTTGTGTTTTTTCCATGCCTCCCTTGGTATGTTTACACAAACACACACACACACACACACACACACACACACAAAGCATGCAAAGAGCCACAAGCTCATCTAACATGCTATAACCCCTTGCCTTTAAAATTCTGGTCCAACTCCCAGCTTGGAGAGATCATCCAGAACTAATGCAGAATACCATATGGTGCCCATGAATCATTACGACAAGTGAGGCATTGGAGTGGGTACTAGTGGAGGGGGTCCCAGGGGAGGGGGGGGGTTATTCATATGTTTCAATATTTTTAGTGTATTTTATGCTTTTTTTTTGTTCAAATCAATATTGCTAGAAAGGAAAAAAATTATTTATATTTTAAATTGCACAAATAGGACTGTTTTTTTAAAAAGGGAGCAAAGGTCCATCATTTAAAATTAATTAATTCAGAACTGAACTATTAACAAAATTAAAAAAATCAAGCCACATACATGGCTACATTTATTTCCAAGTAATTTTAAAGAACCTCTAATGCTGCAAGATAAGTTAATCACGCAGTCCATTCATTTGCAATAGGTACAAAGGTTAACTTTCACTTAATTACAATTAATTTTAATTTCACAGGAATAAGGAAAGCACATTGTAAGATTCCCTCTTGATATATCTTACAGATGAGGAACAGTAGTTCTTTATGCTGCTTCTTCCCTGCCCCTGATACACATCCCATCCCCCACCCTACCCCCCTCAAGCAGGATGTATCTGTGATAGAGTATGTATTCTGGAAGAGATGAGATGACATCACAGGACACTGGGGGAAAGAGGGGCAGCAGGAATGGAAACAGGAATAGTGTACAAAGCTAATTTTTAAACTTCTGCAGTGCTCCCAATAAAGGAAGGGGGGGGGGGACGCAAAGGGTAGATGCCTACAAGACCACTGCAGAAAGAGAGTAGTGGACACCTTACACTTGGTGACTCATAATGCTGATGGGTTTCCATGCAAGACCGTGTTGCAACAAGAAGGCACAGAATAGCAAGCCAGATTTCTACCATGCACATGTAAAGAAGAGACAGCCAAGGAAGAGACAACACAGAATCACAGAAACATAGGGCTGTCAGGACCTCAATAAGTCACCAAGTCCAGAACCCTATACTGAAGCAGGACCAAGTAAATCTAGACCATGCCTGAGAGGCTTTTGTCTAACTTGTTCTTAAAAACCTCTCATGATGGAGGTAAACAACCTCATTTGGAAGCCTATTCCAGAGACGAACTACTCTTGGGGAATATAGGAACAGCCCTACTGGTTCAAAGGTCCATCTAGCCCAGTATCCTGTCTTCCAACAGTGGCCAGTGCCAGGTGCCCCAGAAGGAATGAACACAACAGGTAATCATCAAGTGATCCATCCCCTGTCACTCATTCCCAGCTTCTGGCAAACAGAGGCTAGGGACACCATCCCTGCCTATCCTGGCTAATAGCCATTGATGGACCTAACCTCCATTAATTTATCTAGTTCTTTTTAGAACTAGATAAATTAGAAAGATAAAGATAAAATTAGAAAGTTATTCCTAATGTCAAACTCAAATCTCCCTTGCTTAATATTAAGCCTATTACTTTTTCGTCCTACCTTCAGTGGACACTGAAAACAACTAATTCCTGTGCTCTTTGTAGCAGCCCTTAACATATATGAAGACTTAGGTCCCCCCCTCAGTCTTTTTTTTTTTTCCGCAAGGCTAAATGTGCCCAGTTTTTTTTTTTTTAACCTTTCCTCATAGGTCAGGTTTTCTAAACCTTTTATCCTTTTTGTAGGTCTCCTGTGGACTCTCCAGTTTGTCCACATCTTTCCTAAAGTGTAGTGCCCAGAACTGGACACAGTACTCCAGTTAAGGCCTCACTGATGCAGAGTAGAGTGGGACAGTTACCTCCCAGGTCTTACATACACACATACACACACACACACCCCACTCCTGCTAATACCTCCCAGAATGATACTGGCCTTTTTTGCAACTGCATCACACTGTTGAATCATATTCCATTTGAGATCTGCTATAACCCCTTTTCAGCAGTACTGAACTTCCAACCCTTCCCAGCTTGGTCTCATTTGCATATTTTATAAGCATGCACTCAGCTCCATTATCCAAGTGTCAGGGTTCCCTCCCCACTCTGAACTCTGGAGTACAGATGTGGGGAGCAACATGAAAGACCCCCTAAGCTTATATTCCACCAGCTTAGGTTAAAAACTTCCCCAATGCACAAATTCCTTTCCTTGTCCTTGGATGGTATTGCTGCCACCACCAAGTGATTTAAACAAACAGTCAGGGAGGGGCCACTTGAAGCCCTATCTGCCCCCCCTCCCCCCAAAAATATCCCCCCAAGCCCCTTCACCCCCTTTCCTGGGGAGGCTTGAGAATAATATACCAACCAAATAGGTTAACAAGGTGAGCACAGACCAGACCCTTGGTTTTTAGTGTCCTAAAAACCCAATCAGGTTCTTAAAATAAGAACTTTATTATAAAAAAAAAAAAAAAAAAAAAAAAAAAAAAAGTAAAAGAAGCACCTCTGTAAAATCAGGATGGAAGGTAATTTTACAGGGTAATACAAAGATTTAAAACACAGAGAATCCCCCTTTAGGCTCAAATTTAAAAGGTACAAAACAGAAATAAACCTCCCTCTTGCCATAGGGAAAATTCACAAGCTAAAACAAAAGAATCTAACGCATTTCCTTGCTATTACTTACAATTTCTATAATTTTAGATGTATCATTTCAGTAGGAGCTGGATTACCTACTTGGTCTCTCTTTGTCTCAAGAGGGAACACACACAAAAGAGCACAAACAAAATCTCCCTTCCCCTCCCTTTGAGTGCAGTCTTTTAACCAGTTGTGCACCCACCTTATAGTGATTTCATCTAGACCACATTTCCCTAGTTTGCTTATGAGAATGTCATGTGATACTGTGTCAAAAGCCTTATTAAAGCTAAGATGATAGGATCTCGTGTAGGAGGTACAGGTTAACCAGGCAGCCACAGGAATAGAGCTTGCAGAGCTTCCACAGTAACTAAACAATTCAGTTCTCTGCCCCAATTCTTGTAAACTAACAGCCAAACCAGCTCCTACCAAAAACAATGGCGCAAGGATTGGGCCCCCTTGAAGATCAGTAAGGGTATGTCTACAATGAACACTAAGCCAGTGCTCTGACTGAGGTTTGAGCTCAAGCCTCCCTTCCGTCCACACACATCAGTTTGACTTGGGTCAGCAAGCACTGAGGACCCGGGTCTTAGGACCCTGAAGGGTGCATGGGTCAGAACCCAAGTCCTACTTTGACTCAGGTCCAAACCCTGTCATTTTGCAGCCTGGACATGGGTCTGTGGCTTGAGCTAAGTCAGATGGTCTACATAGTGCAGTATGGATGCATTAGCATGGCTGAGAGATCTGGGTCCAGCAATTGTAAACTCAAGTTTACAATGGAGTGTGGACATTAAGGTGCAGGCTTGAAACACCAAATCCACAAGCCAGGTCGCACAGACCCAGGTTTACAATGCAGTGTAGACACACCCTTTGTCACAACAAATCTTAGCAAGCCCTTCGCACACATCCTACCACCAGTCGAGAGGTGCACATCAATAGCCTAAGAACAGTTCATTCAGGGGTGCTGGAACAATTTGTATAGTGGGGGTGCTGCATCATGATGGAAACCACTTCAAGCAAGGGGGTGCTGCTGCACCCCCAGCATCCTTAATTCCAGCATCCCTGAGCTCATTGCTAGCCAAGTACAGAGCTTTCAGTGCACATTTTACATGACTTAAGGGGATGTTTTGCAGCATTGCCTTCCAGTATGAAAAACTCCCCAGTGAAAGGCTAAGGAAAGAATCCAGAAAAGGTCACAAACACCTAGGTGCGACTGTTTTGACCTTTTCCCCCTTATTTCCCTCTCTCTCTCTCTCTCTCTATTTAGCCTCCCTGAATTATTCAGTCCTTTTGTCTCTCCTCCACTTTCCCATAAGCTCATCTCTCCTTTCCCATACCCAGCTACCAAACCATCTCCACCAAATTGTGATATGGAGCCCCACAGGTCTTCATAGAGAACCCTGCAAAGCTAGTTGTGACGTTGCACTCTATATGTTTATGGAAATATGCTTATAAGTGTAAATATAACATAACTGGAACATGTTTTATGCTAGATATGCCATGTAACATATCTTTGCAAAGATTATGATCTACTGAATATATTCATCCTATTTGTATGCATGTAACATTTTTATATCTGAAATTATGAGCGTTGGCTCTATGCTTGTATTTGAAGTGTTTGCTGTAGGAAACACATAAGGGAGGTTTGGCCAACCTATTGAGAAGGGGCTATTCAAGTAATTGTGAGTACTTAACTACAATGGACTTTGGGAGATGCCAATCCACATCTGAACTTTCCTGGGAAAGTTCAAACTAACATGTAAACAATGGCGTCAGCCTGCAAAAACCTGAATCATTCATGGACATGTGACTTGCCCAGGTGGCTACAAACTCCATCTTGTTACTGTGATTTTCCACAGAAGAACAAAGGGGTTTCCGCCCACAAGAGAGAATATAAAAGGCCCTGGAAGCCTCTCCATTTTGTTTTCAGCTGGCTCAAGAGATGGCCTCTCCACCCCAAAGAGATGCCTGAAAGAAACTGTAACAACGGACTGTAACTACAGGAGTGTGAGTGATTGCTGGACCCAGGCCATAGACTACAACGTTGGTCTGAAAAGGATTGTACAGGTACATCTAGGGTGAGAAGTTAGTATTTGTAACTAGATCCTTGCGTGTTTTGTTTTGTTTTGCCTGGTAACTTAGTTTGTTCTGTCTGTTATTACTTGAAACCACTTAAATTCTACTTTTTATACTTAATAAAATCACTTTTGTTTAATTAATTAATTAACCCAAGGTAATTAATACCTGGGGGAGCAAACAGCTGTGAATCTCTATCAGTGTTATAGAGGGCAGACAATTTATGAGTTTACCCTGTATAAGCTTTATACAGAGTAAAATGGATTTATTTGGGGTTTGGATCCCATTGGGAGCTGGGTATCCGGGTGCTGGAGACAGGAGCACTTCTTAAGCTGTTTTCAATTAAATCTGCAGCTTTGGGGGCGTGTTTCAGACCCTGGGTCTGTGTTGCAGCAGGCTTGCATGTCTGGCTCAACAAGGCAGGGTTCTGACAGGCCCGAACTGGCAGAGAAAATGGGTTCAGAGGTAGTCTCAGCACATCAGGTGACAGTCCCAAGGGGGGTCTCTGTGATGGACCAGTCACACTAGTGTAGCAGGATAGACTCCCTGTGGGTGCACCCCTTCATGGCTGGGCATGGCAGCATGTCATGGAGTGTAGGGGAGTCAGGGCCCTGCACCCCACACTTCCTGCAATTCACCATGACTCTCAGCCAGCCAGTACAGCAGAAGGTTTATTAGATGACAGGAACAGTCTAAAACAGAGCTTGTAGATACAGAAAACAGGGCCCCTCAGTCAGGTCCATCTTGGGGGCTGTGGAGCCCAGACACAGGTTCTGGGCCTCCCCCAGTCAGCTCCAAACTGAAACTCCCTCTAGCATTCTCCCCCAGCCACACACCCCGGCTCCTTCTCCAGCCTTTGTCCAGTTTCCCAGGAAAAAGGTGTCACCTGGCCCCAACCCCCTCCTTGGCTCAGGTTACGTGCTGGCCATCAAGTATCATCCCTCAGTGAAGTCACACCCTTATATCCCACCACCATCTAGTATTAATGCAGACAGTAAACTAGTAAAACTCCCATGCAACATTACCAGGTTAATACTCCATACTCCATCACACAGCTCTCCTCCCCTGGTGCCACCTAGTGCTGGTCCTGGGTGGTCCACCTCTTCCCACAACACAGCCTTCTGGCCAGCTCACTGATTCAGCTCTCCAACCCTTTTGAGATAACAATCTCCAGCATTTAACTCAAAGACCTTGTGTCAGGCCTCTGGCCCCAGTGATCATTATACCTCACTCACAAGACTCTGAATTGTCCTTACCTTCACTGGGGAACTTCACACCATCTTCCCAGGGACTGGTAGGGGAACAGAAACCTGCCCTCAATACTGGGCTCCAGTCCAGGAACCCTAAGATGAGCAGCCAAAGTCTGCTCCATCAGGTTACAAAGTAGCAGCCGTGTTAGTCTGTATCCGCAAAAAGAACAGGAGTACTTGTGGCACCTTAGAGACTAACAAAATTATTTCAGCATAAGCTTTCGTGGGCTATAGCCCACTTCTTCAGATGCATAGAGTGGAACACACAGACAGAAGATATTTATACATACAGAGAACATGAAAAGGTGGAAGTACGCATACCAATTGTAAGAGGCCAATCAATTGAGATGAGCTATCAGTAGCAGCAGAAGAAAAAACTTTGAGGTGATAATCAAGATGATCCATAGAAGGTTTGAGGAGAACTTAACATGGGGGGAAAAAAATTCAATTAGTGTAATGACCCAACCATTCCCAGTCTCTGTTCAGGCCTAAGTTAATTGTATAATTTGCATATTAATTAGAGTTCAGCAGTCTCTCTTTGGAGTCTGTTTTTGAAGTTTTTTTGTTGCAAAACTGACACCTTCAAGTCTGTCACTGAGTGATTAGAGAGGTTGAAGTGTTCTCCCACTGGTTTTTGAATGTTATGATTCCTGATGTCAGATTTGTGTCCATTTATTCTTTTGTGTAGAGACTGTCCAGTTTGGCCAATGTACATGGCAGAGGGGCATTGCTGGCACATGATGGCATATATCACATTGGTAGATGTGCAGGTGAACGAGCCCCTGATGGTGTGGCTGACATGGTTAGGTCCTATGATGGTGTCATTTGAATAGATATGTGGACAGAGCTGGCATCGGGCTTTGTTGCAAGGATAGGTTCCTGGGTTAGTGTTTTTGTTGTATGGTGTGCGGTTGCTGGTGAGTATTTGCTTAAGGTTGGGAGGCTGTCTGTAAGCGAGGACTGGTCTGTCTCCCAAGATCTGTGAGAATGAGGGATCATCTTTCAGGATAGGTTGTAGATCTTTGATGATGCGCTGGAGAGGTTTCAGTTGGGGGCTGCAGGTGGCAGCTAGTGACGTTCTGTTATTTTCTTTGTTGGGCCTGTCCTGTAGTAGGTGGCTTCTGGGTACTCTTCTGGCTCTGTCAATCTGTTTTTTCACTTCAGCAGGTGGGTATTGTAGTTTTAAGAATGCTTGATAGAGATCTTGTAGGTGCTTGTCTCTGTCTGAGGGATTGGAGCAAATGCGGTTGTATCTGCTCCATCAAACACCTTGCTGCTCCTTCCTGGATCCCTTCCTACCATTAGTCTTTCTTCAGGCCTTTTTCCCAGCCCCTTCCTGGGCTTTCTCTAACGAGCAACACCTCCCCATGCTTCTCCACAGAGATCTGGTCATTCCCCTTGTGTCAAGGTCAGCCATGGGCCCTCGTGCCAATCCTGTGGAGTCTGGGTATCCCCGCTTTCTAGTGCCCAGAGAGGGACTGCAGAGTTCTTCCCACTCTTCCTGCGGGCCCTTCCAACTTCACTCCAAACACCTAGGGTTGCCAACTTTCTAATTGCGCAAAATGGAACACACTTGTCCCAACCCTACCCCACCCCTTCCCTGAGGCCCTGCCTCCTGCTTACCCCAGCCCCCCTCCCTCCGTCGCTTGCTCTCCCCCACCCTCACTCACTCATTTTCACCTGGTTGGGGCAGGGGCTTGGGGTGCAGGAGCGGGTGAGGGCTCTGGCTGGATGTGCACAAGGGGACTCCAGGCTGGGGTAGAGGGGTTCAAAGTGTGGGAGGGGGCTCTGGGCTGAGGCAGGGGATTGGGGTGTGGGAGGGGGTACGGGCTCTGGGCCAGGGGTGCAGACTCTGGGGTGGGGCCGGGGATGAGGAGTTTGGGGTGCACAAGAGGGCTCAGAGCTGGGACCGAGGGGTTCAGAGTGTGGGAGGGGGCTCAGTGTGAGGAGTGCAGACTCTGGGCAGCGCTGACCTCAGATGGCTTCTGAGAAGTGGCCGGCATGTCCCTCCGACTCCTAGGCGGAGGCACGGCCAGGTAGATCTGCGTGCTGCCCCTGCCCGCAGGCTGGAAACTATGGTCAATGGGAGCTGCGGAGCCAAGGCTCAGGTTGGGGGTAGCACGTGGATCCCCTGTGGCTGACCCTACACCTAGGAGCTGGAGGGACATATTACTGCTTCTGGGGAGCCGCATGGAGCCGTGTAGGGAGCCTGCCAGCCCTGCACCAACCGGACTTTTAACGGCGCAGTCAGCAGTGCTGACCGGAGTCACCAGAGTCCCTTTTCAACTGTAAAAAGCAACAGAGGGTCCTGTGGCACCTTTAAGACTAACAGAAGTATTGGAGCATAAGCTTTCAGACGCAACTGGGTGTTCCGATCAAAAACCAGACACCTGGCAACCCTACAAATGCCCCTTATGTTTCACTAAGGCCTTGGCTACACTCGGGACTTCCCAGCGCTGTGAAGCGCGAGTGTAGTCGCACCGCCAGCGCTGAGAGAGCTCTCTCGCAGTGCTGTATGTACTCCACCTCTCCGAGAGGAGTAGCTTGCAGCGCTGTGAGCAAGTGTGCAGCGCTGCAGGCTCTGATTACACTGGCGCTTTACAGCGCTGCACTTGCTGCGCTCCGGGGGGGAGGAGGACATTTTCACACCCCTGAGCGCAGCAAGTTGCAGCGCTGTACAGCGCCAGTGTAGCCAAGGTCTAACACTTGGCTTCACTGCCACTTGGGCTTCCTGACTAGGGCAACCCACCCCTGCCCCAGAACCCTCTAGATCTGGCTCCAGCCTTAAGGCCTCCTCGGCCTCACTCAGACTTTAACACAAGAGAGGAAACTCCCAGCTTCCTTCCTCCTGCATCACCTCCCTGGCCCTCCTCAGGCAGCTCTCCCACTGCCTTGTGTCTCTTCCTTTAGAGGATCCAGCTCCGCCCCAGTTGGGTTTGATCACCATTATGTTGAACACCAGGTGTCATACCAGGGCTCAGACTCCTGTTAGCACTTCTGCCATTTCCACATTTTCAGTTAGTTTTCCCCTCTCATTGAGAAATGGGCCCACCCTATCCTTGGTCTTCCTCTTGCTTCTAAAGTATCTGTAGAATGTTTTCTTGTTACCCTTTATGTCTCTAGCTAGTTTAATCTCATTTTGTGCCTTGGCCTTTCTAATTTTGTCCCTACATACTTGTGTTTGTTTATATTCATCCTTTGTAATTTGACCTAGTTTCCACTTTTTGTAGGGCTCTTTTTTTGAGTTCCAGATAATTGAAGATCTTCTGTTTAAGACAGCGTGGTCTCTTGCCATACTTCCTATCTTTCCTACACAGTGGGATAGTTTGCTCATGCCCTTAGTAATGTCTCTTTGAAAAACTGCCAATTCTCTTGAACTGTTTTTCCCCTTAGACTTGCTTCCCATGGGATCTTACCTACCAACTCCCAGAGTTTCCTAAAGCATGCCTTTTTGAAATCCATTATCTTTATTGTGCTGTTTTTCCCCCAAACCAGTCCTTAGAATCCTGAATTCTACCATTTCATGATCACTTTCACCCAAGCTGCCTTCCACTTTCAAATTCTCAATTCCTCCCTATTTGTCAAAATCAAGTCTAGAACAGCCTCTCCTCTGATAGCTTTCTCCACCTTCTGAAATAAAGAATTGTCTCCAATACATTCCAACAACTTGTTGAATAATCTGTGCCCTGATATGTTATTTTCCCAAAGGATGTTTGGGTAGTTGAAGTCCCCCACCACCATCATAGCTATCCTGGCAGAAGTTTACAGTATAGACCTGGTTTTAGTTAAACCAGTGCATTTTTGAATACAGACAAGGCCTTAGGTTCATGCCCAATAAAAGGGAAAGACCCGGTCTGTCTCAGCAACAGGGAAGCTCCAGCTCGACTGTTTGTGTTAAATATTTACCAGCTCATTTGCATGGCAGCTGGACTGCAGGCTGAATAGCATTCTATAAAGTATAGGAACAAGCCACTGCTTTATAGAGATAAAAGATAAAAGCATTTTTGTTTGTTTCATCTCCACCTTTAATCTGAACTACCCTTTTGTGCTGACGCTGTTAATGACGCCTCCGGGTCTTGACCAAGTCAAGAAAACTAGTGATTTCATCACTGCTTCCTTCACCTAAATGTCTCAGGAGACACAAGTGCTTCCCTTGGGCAGGCATAGCATCCTCAAGCACAGCTGCATCGCCTCCATTTCCTTACTTGACCCAGACCTCCGGTTTGCATTCAGCATCTGTAATCCTGGAGCGATTCTTAACCATGAATTCTCCCTCTTCCTCCCCCACCCATCTCTTATCAACACAGCTGCAGATTTGTCACTGGCAGGCCAATGTAAACGGGGTAGGGACAGGGACAGCAAAAACCACCAGCCCCTTTCTCTACAGGACATGTACTTAGAGAGACTCTTTAATTTAAGGCTCTGGCTACAGTAGAGATCGTACAGCACCAATGTAGCTGTGCCCCTGTACGCTCTCTGTGTAGCAGCTCTAAGCCGAAGGGGGAGAGACATTAATTAATCCACCCGCAACGAGCAGCGGTAGCTACGTCACCGATATACAGTCCATATCCGCGCTTAGCTCAGTAGAACTTACATCACTCAGGAGGTGGCTTATTCCCACTCCTGAGCGACATAAGTTATACCGACATAAGTGGTAGCGTAGACATAGCCTAGGTCTCTACTGTTGGGCCCTACAGTTCAGCTGCTGATCTGGCCCATAGATGGATAACTGCTGTCACCAATACTGCTAGATAAGATGATGGCTCTACTTCTGCTGAGACCCTCATCCAGGGTGGGTAAAAACTGAAGATTTTTTTTGAAAAATAAGTAAGATTTTTTTATATTTAAATAAATTCCAGTTTCAATTATAAAATTTTTCTTTTGAAAAATAAACCTGTTTAAGATTAAATCTGAATTTAATACAAAATATGGTAAGGCCTAAACTTGTTATAATTTAGTAGAAACATGTCTAGATATGAGAAGTTTATGTATCCAAAACATTTAGGGTTGTTTCGTTGAATAAAAATAAATTATGTGTTTTGTGTGTTTCATTAAATTCCAGTTACCACACTAATGCAGCTTGACAATTTATGAGCAAAAAGTTAATTATCTAGTAAATAAGCCATATATCATTAACCATTTTCTAATATACATTTTCTAAAAATGTACACTCAATAAGAATCTGAAAATATTAAGCTACATTTATTTAAGCAATTATATTTCCTTATCGTATACCCTCATAGGTAGCAAAAAGATGTACCAAATATAGCATAAAGGCTCTATTTAGTTGTAAATGAACATATTTTAAAGGTTTCATCTACTGATGAGAATGCATCTTTCTTTAAAAAAATAACTGAAGTACAAATGGAAAAGCTGATTACTGATGATTTAAATCAAGGCTTTCCACTTGATGATTCAAATCATGATTTAAAATGCCTTGATTTAAAAATCAATCCACATTGGTTGGAACAACCACATTATTCACAAGCAGCAGAAACACTTATACGGGTACCTCCAATGAGTTACAAAACCAATTGGCCCTGTCAACACTGGTTCTCCACTTGCAAAGTAACTCCCTGCTCTCCATGTGTCAGTATATAATGCCTGCATCTGTAACTTTCACTCTATGCATATGAAGAAGTGAGTTTTTTACCTAGGAAAGCTTATGCCCAAATAAATCTGTTAGTCTTTAAGGTGCCACCAGACTCCTTGTTGTTTTTGTAGATACAGACTAACACGGCTACCCCCTGATACTTAAAACCTTTGTCTCCACATTCCATCACATTTATCTACACACAAGCTTGCATCAGGGTAACTAACCAGGTTAGTTAAATGAGTGAAAACCCCTCTGTGGACACACACATTGCAATAATATGGGTTACATCATTTTAGCTTGTCACTGTAGAGATAAGCTAACCAGATAAAAACCAAGTTTAAACTGATTTAAGAGTGTCCACATACAATGCTGCACTGATTTATTATGTCAATTTAAAAATCACAACTTTAATTAATCAGTATAACTGTGCAGACCAGATCATTGCACAATATGTTTATGCCTTGTTTTTGAAAGTTTGTTAGGATTTAACTATTATTTTAATTGGTATAATTGTTTTTAATCCTGCTACTTTTTAGGCCAAGTTGCCTTGGTTACCACATACAGCCTTCAAAGGGACAGAAATATTACAGCATATTTTTAGAACTGCTAAAATATAGATCTCAATGGACTTTACTGCACAGACTTCTTCCTGTCTCATAACACAAGAACAAGGGGACAGTCACTTAAATTAAAAGATAGGAAATTCAAAACAGATAAAGAAAATCTTTTTTCACATGATGAGCAATTAGACTGTGGAACTCATGGCCTCAACAACATCCTGTGGCAAACAACCTGAGATTCATAAAGGGACTAGACATTTCTAAGAACATCAAGAATATCCAGCGTTGTTATAATTAGTGACAAACATTCTGGAAGGGATATTATACCTCATGCTTCAGGTGTTAAGTCAATCTCTGACTATTAAAGACCATAATGGAAATTAATCTGTTGAGCAGATAACCCTGCAGTAGGCTGATGGAGTGGTTACATCTTTGAAGCATCAGACAGGACACTGAACAAAATGGACCTCAGGTCCAATCTAATATGGCAATTCCTATGCAACAATGTCATAAATTTAAGGTCCAGTATATCACAACCTACCAGTGCTACACACAAATGCTCTCTAATTGCTGGTATCCCACCTCTCCAATGGCATAGTATATACATAGGTATTTATGGTTCAGGATATCTGACCCTAGACATATTAATTCCTGGACTACTGGTACATCAAGTATCCTTGCATCAAGTTGGGCCACATAGGATGAGGTGGACTGGGAAAGGAGGAAACATTGTGTCAGGTTTTTTTTTGTTTTTGTTTTTTTTTAAACAAAACAAACAGTTTCCTGTCTCATATGGAAACACCCTTAACCAATATAAGCACCTTTATACCAGTATAATTGCATCTGCTCTGGGAGTGGGTTTAACTATAGTTAAAGCAGTACAATTTATGAGTGTAGACAAGTCAAAGACGGGTGATTGAGGATGTGATAAACCTCATGGAATGCAGCACTTAACACCTAGTGGTGGATATTAAGTACTGGATTCATCAGGGATTAGAACAGTGGAACCTATTATAGTGAAATGAAGTTTCATTATAAGAGGAGCACAAATCCACTGAAATGTATATGAACACTTGGCAACTGCCAAATGGCTTCACTATAATTGGATTCCTTATAGCTCACAGTTACCTCTAAAGGATTCTCTCCCTCTCACATATACAGCTTCAATTATTTGAGGATCCACAGAAGAAAATACAGGTAACATTACCAACAAGATCTTTCTCTTCACTCCACCATGCACAGGCAGTTTTAAACAAAGCATCAGAGTCCTGACCTGACCCAGCCTGTTCAATAATTCTCTTCAGAGCTTTCAGCCTTGCTTCTCTTCATTTTTCTCAATGAGCTTTCATAACACAGACACACAGTGTTAAAGGAGCAAGTTTGCATGACAAAATCCCTATGGTTGAATTTGCATCTCTTAACACGTATGACTTTTGCCATGCAGCTAAATGGTATTGTCTCTTTCCAACAGATTATTACTGGCATGTCTGCTTCTACAGGAATCACAAATAGCCTCCAATAGACACGCCAAACTTAGTGGGCAGTAACAGTGTGGGCTTTGCAGTGTTGTGGGCTGCTGAAAAACAGATTAGGAAAATCTCACTGTCCAGCAATCCAGTCTAGACAAGTGACATTTCACTACTTATTGGACAAGCAATTTCCTGGGTGAAGTGACTGACCAGCATACCCAGCCTGAGGCTGAAAGTGGCCTTCAGTCTTGATTTCCTTGTAAACCCACGGAAGAGAAGTTCATCCCATGTTACACTTCGGAGATAGCTCACAGACACCAGTAACATGCTCTGTTCCTCAAATTCAGTCTGGGGTGCAAGTGGCTGAACTTAACTAGTGACGGAATTTACCAGTGTAGCAGGGTATCCAGACAAACAAAAAGACAAGTGTTCCACTGGAGTAGGATCTTGGAAGAAAGATTCTCAGGAGTTTTCAACCTGGAGTGGGGAGAGGGGAAAAGAAGATTCCAGCAAGAAACTCTCCCATGAGAAACATCCCTGAGATCTACCTGAGACGCAAATGGTGACCCCATATACACTTATGAACTTCCCTGACCCAGCATTCTCAGCTACTGAAATTCTAACTGGCGTTTTAAAGCCCGAATCTCCTAATTCACATTCCAGACCCAGCAGAATCAGAAGAGGACACAAAGGGCAAAGCCATAGCACTAACAAGAACTATTCCATACACCATATATATTTACACTGTAGTACCGTTGCTCCTCCTTCACTCCTCTGCCTTTGGCATGTCAGCTAGCAGTTATCAGCATTGTGCACTGCTCTAGGGGAAAGCAAACACTCCACAACACTTAGCTTTGCTTTGGAGAAAATACAAACTATGCTTAGTTCTGCTTTGGCTTGTCTTAGTTAGTGCACCCTGGTAAAGGGGATCTTCCCAATGATGCAGCTGCTTCTAAGGGTATGCCTACGCCACAATCAGCATGTGACTGCAGCTCACATAGACATATCCAAACTAGCTTCAATCCAGCTAGCTCAGGTACTGAACCAGCACAGCCACAGAAGCATGGGCTAGCAGCCCTGAGTAATTATCTGGGGTTCCAGATGGGCTTGTTTAGTTCACATTGAAGCCTCTGCTACACCAGCTTCACTGCTTTAGTACCCAGGTAGCTAGATTGAAGCTAGCTCAGGAATTTCTACTCAAGCTACAAACATCCAAGACTGCACTGTGGGCATACCCTCTGTGACCAGTTTACAGAGAAATACTATGTTTTAATATCAGGGGGTAGCAGTGTTAAAAAACAACAAGGAGTCCGGTGGCACCTTAAAGACTCGGGAAGAAGGAGGATCCGGGGAACTACAGGCCAGTCAGCCTCACCTCAGTCCCTGGAAAAATCATGGAGCAGGTCCTCAAGGAATCAATTATGAAACATTTAGAGGAGAAGAAAGTGATCAGGAACAGTCAGCATGGATTCACGAAGGGGAAGTCGTGCCTGACTAACCTAATTGCCTTCTATGATGAGATAACTGGCTCTGTGGATGAGGGGAAAGCAGTGGATGTGTTATTCCTTGACTTTAGCAAAGCTTTTGATACGGTCTCCCACAGTATTCTTGCCGCCAAGTTAAAGAAGTATGGGCTGAATGAATGGACTGTAAGGTGGATAGAAAGCTGGCTAGATCATCGGGCTCAACGGGTAGTGATCAATGGCTCCATGTCTAGTTGGCAGCCAGTTTCAAGTGGAGTGCCCCAAGGGTCGGTCCTGGGGCCGGTTTTGTTTAATATCTTTATTAATGATCTGGAGGATGGTGTGGACTGCACTCTCAGCAAGTTTGCAGATGACACTAAACTAGGAGGCGTGGTAGATACACTAGAGGGTAGGGATCGGATACAGAGGGACCTAGACAAATTAGAGGATTGGGCCGAAAAAAACCTGATGAGGTTCAACAAGGACAAGTGTAGAGTCCTGCACTTAGGACGGAAGAATCCCATGCACTGCTACAGACTAGGGACCGAATGGCTAGAAAAGGACCTAGGGGTCACAGCGGACGAGAAGCTGGATATGAGTCAACAGTGTGCTCTTGTTGCCAAGAAGGCTAACGGCATTTTGGGCTATATAAGTAGGGGCATTGCCAGCAGATCGAGAAACGTGATCGTTCCCCTTTATTCGACATTGGTGAGGCCTCATCTGGAATACTGTGTCCAGTTTTGGGCCCCACATTACAAGAAGGATGTGGAAAAATTGGAAAGAGTCCAGCGGAGGGCAACAAAAATGATTAGGGGTCTGGAGCACATGACTTATGAGGAGAGGCTGAGGGAACTGGGATTGTTTAGTCTCCAGAAGAGAAGAATGAGGGGGGATTTGATAGCAGCCTTCAACTACCTGAAGGGGGGTTCCAAAGAGGATGGAGCTTGGCTGTTCTCAGTGGTGGCAGATGACAGAACAAGGAGCAATGGTCTCAAGTTGCAGTGGGGGAGGTCCAGGTTGGATATCAGGAAAAACTATTTCACTAGGAGGGTGGTGAAACACTGGAATGCGTTACCTAGGGAGGTGGTGGAGTCTCCTTCCTTGGAGGTTTTTAAGGCCCGGCTTGACAAAGCCCTGGCTGGGATGATTTAGCTGGGAATTGGTCCTGCTTTGAGCAGGGGGTTGGACTAGATGACCTCTTGAGGTCCCTTCCAACTCTGATATTCTATGATTCTATGACTAACAAAGCTTTGCCTCTCCTGGAATTGACACCTCCTCATCTATTGGGCGTGGACTACATCCACCCTGATCGAATTGGCCCTGTCAACACTGATTCTCCACTTGTGAGGTAACTTCCTTCTCTTCATGTGTCATTATATAATGCCTGCATCTGTAATTTTCACTCCATGCATCTGAAGAAGTGAGGGTTTTTTTACCCACGAAAGCTTATGCCCAAATAAATCTGTTAGTCTTTAAGATGCCACTGGACTCCTTGTTGTTTTAATAGTAAAGATTCAACCTGCACTGGTTAAAGAAAAAGAATTTTTAAAATAATGAACCAAATTCAGGTTCCAGGTGTTCAAAACCAAGAGATATTTTCCTCTTGTTTTACCCTGTAACTAGTAGGGCAGGCAAGATTAGGAACCTTCTGATGTTGTCCTATGACACAGCCTTAGCCATCTTGGAGGTTTCATCTCGGTAAAATAGGGTAGGACTTCAAAATGAGCATTCACAAGCTTGCCAAGATAGACCAGTCACCTAATTCCTAGAAAAACAGTTTAATCAATTCTCTTGGCCCTGGTCTACACTATGAGTTTAGGTCGAATTTAGCAGCGTTAGACCGATTTAACCCTGCACCTGTCCACACGACAAAGCCATTTTTGTTGACTTAAAGGGCTCTTAAAATCGATTTATGTACTCCTCCCTGACGAGGGGATTAGCGCTGAAATTAACATCGCCGGGTCAAATTTGGGGTAATGTAGATGCAATTCAATGGTATTGGCCGTCGGGAGCTATCCCAGAGTGCTCCATTGTGACCACTCTGGACAGCACTCTCAACTCAGATGCACTGGCCAGGTGGACAGGAAAAGCCCCAGGAACTTTTGAATTTCATTTCCTGTTTGGCCAGCGTGGCGAGCTGATCAACACAGGTGACCCTGGAGTCCCAGAATCGCAAAAGAGCTCCAGCATGGACTGAACGGGAGGTACTGGATCTGATCGCTGTATGGGGAGAAGAATCCATGCAGCAGGCAAGCGGAGAATCCCTTCTCCCCAGCAGCCAGGAACCGTTCATCACCCTGGAGCCAATACCCTCCCAAAGCAGGCTCCCGGACCATGAAGCTGGAGAAGGCACCTCTGGTGAGTGTACCTTTGTAAATATAATACAGGGTTTAAAAGCAAGCGTGTTTAATTTGCCCTGAAGACTTGGGATGCATTCGCGGCCAGTATAGCTACTGGAAAAGTCTGTTAACGTGTCTGGGGATGGAGCGGAAATCCTCCAGGGACATCTCCATGAAGCTCTCCTGGAGGTATTCTAAAAGCCTTTGCCATGCGGTGGGTGGAGGCCCGTTCATGCTGAGCTGTTCGCATTTGGCTGAGAGGGATCTTCCCTGGTACTAGCCACACGGTGGGGACGGGGTGGAGGGGGAGGGGTGAAGCACATGTGCTATAATGTGAATCGCTTGATTCAGTGTGAAATAGTCTTCCCTTTGTTCTCTAAAATGTATCTTTTTAAATACTACTCTCCCTTTTTTTCCTCCTGCAGCTGAAAACGTTTCTACGCTCCCCCTATCCTCTCCGTCCCAGAGGAGAATGAGCCTAATGTGGGAGCAAACAGACATGCTCAGGCGTCTGGTGGAGCTGCAGGAAAGGCAGCAGGA
The DNA here is from genome assembly GCF_027887155.1 of Malaclemys terrapin pileata. Classification (NCBI taxonomy): domain Eukaryota; kingdom Metazoa; phylum Chordata; order Testudines; family Emydidae; genus Malaclemys; species Malaclemys terrapin. The sequence goes on from NC_071514.1 coordinate 50,777,276, forward strand.
CCACAGACCGCTGCTGCAGCCCCTGTATAACTGCCTGCCCTCCTCCCCAAGTTCCATATCATAGAATCATAGAATATCAGAGTTGGAAGGGACCTCAAGAGGTCATCTAGTCCAACCCCCTGCTCAAAGCAGGACCAATTCCCAGCTAAATCATCCCAGCCAGGGCTTTGTCAAGCCGGGCCTTAAAAACCTCCAAGGAAGGAGACTCCACCACCTCCCTAGGTAACGCATTCCAGTGTTTCACCACCCTCCTAGTGAAATAGTTTTTCCTGATATCCAACCTGGACCTCCCCCACTGCAACTTGAGACCATTGCTCCTTGTTCTGTCATCTGCCACCACTGAGAACAGCCGAGCTCCATCCTCTTTGGAACCCCCCTTCAGGTAGTTGAAGGCTGCTATCAAATCCCCCCTCATTCTTCTCTTCTGGAGACTAAACAATCCCAGTTCTCTCAGCCTCTCCTCATAAGTCATGTGCTCCAGCCCCCTAATCATTTTTGTTGCCCTCCGCTGGACTCTTTCCAATTTTTCCACATCCTTCTTGTAGTGTGGGGACCAAAACTGGACACAGTATTCCAGATGAGGCCTCACCAATGTCGAATAAAGGGGAACGATCACGTTCCTCGATCTGCTGGCAATGCCCCTACTTATACAGCCCAAAATGCCGTTAGCCTTCTTGGCAACAAGAGCACACTGTTGACTCATATCCAGCTTCTCGTCCACTGTGACCCCTAGGTCCTTTTCAGCAGAACTGCTACCTAGCCATTCGGTCCCTAGTCTGTAGCAGTGCATGGGATTCTTCCGTCCTAAGTGCAGGACTCTGCACTTGTCCTTGTTGAACCTCATCAGGTTTTTTTCTGCCCAATCCTCTAATTTGTCTAGGTCCCTCTGTATCCGATCCCTACCCTCTAGTGTATCTACCACGCCTCCTAGTTTAGTGTCATCTGCAAACTTGCTGAGAGTGCAGTCCACACCATCCTCCAGATCATTAATAAAGATATTAAACAAAACCGGCCCCAGGACCGACCCTTGGGGCACTCCACTTGAAACCGGCTGCCAACTAGACATGGAGCCATTGATCACTACCCGTTGAGCCCGATGATCTAGCCAGCTTTCTATCCACCTTACAGTCCATTCATCCAGCCCATACTTCTTTAACTTGGTGGCAAGAATACTGTGGGAGACAGTATCAAAAGCTTTGCTAAAGTCAAGAAATAACACATCCACTGCTTTCCCCTCATCCACAGAGCCAGTTATCTCATCATAGAAGGCAATTAGGTTAGTCAGGCACGACTTCCCCTTCGTGAATCCATGCTGACTGTTCCTGATCACTTTCCTGTCCTCTAAATGTTTCATAATTGATTCCTTGAGGACCTGCTCCATGATTTTTCCAGGTACTGAGGTGAGGCTGACTGGCCTGTAGTTCCCCGGATCCTCCTTCTTCCCTTTTTTAAAGATGGGCACTACATTAGCCTTTTTCCAGTCATCCGGGACCTCCCCCGATCGCCATGAGTTTTCAAAAATAATGGCTAATGGCTCTGCAATCTCACCCGCCAACTCCTTTAGCACCCTCGGATGCAGCGCATCCGGCCCCATGGACTTGTGCACGTCCAGTTTTTCTAAATAGTCCCGAACCACTTCTTTCTCCACAGAGGGCTGGTCACCTTCTCCCCATGCTGTACTGCCCAGTGCAGCAATCTGGGAGCTGACCTTGTGCGTGAAGACAGAGGCAAAAAAATCATTGAGTACATTAGCTTTTTCCACATCCTCGGTCACTAGGTTGCCTCCCTCATTCAGTAAGGGGCCCACACTTTCCTTGATTTTCTTCTTGTTGCTAACATACCTGAAGAAACCCTTCTTGTTACTCTTAACATCTCTTGCTAACTGCAACTCCAAGTGTGATTTGGCCTTCCTGATTTCACTCCTGCACGCCTGAGCAATATTTTTATACTCCTCCCTGGTCATTTGTCCAATCTTCCACTCCTTATAAGCCTCTTTTTTGCGTTTAAGATCAGCAAGGATTTCACTGTTTAGCCAAGCTGGTCGCCTGCCATATTTACTATTCTTTCTACACATCGGGATGGTTTGTTCCTGCAACCTCAATAAGGATTCTTTAAAATACAGCCAGCTCTCCTGGACCCCTTTGCCCTTCATGTTATTCTCCCAGGGGATCCTGCCCATCTGTTCCCTGAGGGAGTCAAAGTCTGCTTTTCTGAAGTCCAGGGTCCGTATTCTGCTGCTCTCCTTTCTTCCTTGTGTCAGGATCCTGAACTCGACCATCTCATGGTCACTGCCTCCCAGGTTCCCATCCACTTTTGCTTCCCCTACTAGTTCTTCCCTGTTTGTGAGCAGCAGGTCAAGAAAAGCTTTGCCCCTAGTTGGTTCCTCCAGCACTTGCACCAGGAAATTGTCCCCTACACTTTCCAAAAATTTCCTGGATTGCCTGTGCACCGCTGTATTGCTCTCCCAGCAGATATCAGGGTGATTAAAGTCTCCCATGAGAACCAGGGCCTGTGATCTAGCAACTTCTGCTAGTTGCCAGAAGAAAGCCTCGTCCACCTCATCCCCCTGGTCTGGTGGTCTATAGCAGACTCCAACCACGACATCACCCTTGTTGCTCACACTTCTCAACTTTATCCAGAGACTCTCAGGTTTTTCTGCAGTATCATACCGGAGCTCTGAGCAGTCATACTCCTCTCTTACATACAACGCAATTCCCCCACCTTTTCTGCCCTGCCTGTCCTTCCTGAACAGTTTATATCCATCCATGACAGTACTCCAGTCATGTGAGTTATCCCACCAAGTCTCTGTTATTCCAATCACATCATAGTTCCCTGACTGTGCCAGGACTTCCAGTTCTCCCTGCTTGTTTCCCAGGCTTCTTGCTCCTCACCCAGACGCCCAAGAACGCGGGGGGCGGGGGGGGAGGGGAGGAGGCGGCTATGGGCACCCAGCCACTCCACCCCAGAGGATTGCCTAAGCAACAGAAGGCTGGCATTCAATAAGTTTTGAACTGTAGTGTAGCATTGTCCTTCCCTCCTCCATCACCCTACCCGGTGCTTCCCTCCTTAACTGCCCCTCCTAGGCTACCTTGCAAGTTTTCCCCCTATTTGTGTGATGAATTAATAAAAAATGCATGATTTTGAAACAATAATGACTTTATTGCCTCTGAAAGCAGTGATCGAAGGGGGGAGGTCGGTTGGCTTACAGGGAAGTAGAGTCAACCAAGGGGGCAGGTTTTCATCAAGGAGAAAAACAGAATTGTCACACCGTAATTGGACGCCAGGCAATTTGCCTCAACATCCCACCCTGCCATAAACGTCTCCCCCTTACTCTCACAAATATTGTGGAGCACACAGCAAGCAGCAATAACAATGGGAATATTGGTTTTGCTGTGGTCTAACCTAATCAGTAAGCTGCACCAGGGAGCTTTTAAACATCCAAATGCACATTCTACCACCATTCTGCACTTGCTCAGGCTATAGTTGAACAGCTCCTTACTACTGCCCAGGGTGCTTGTGTATGGCTTCATGAGCCATGGCATTAAGGGGTAGGCTGGGCCTCCAAGGATAACTATAGGCATTTCAACATCCCCAATGGTAATTCAACTGTGAGGGCTGCTCTCATCTTGGTATTCTTGCGCTTCAGGGCAGAGGAAAGCAAGTCACAAAGTTCCATGAAAGTGCCCTTACGCATGCGAAAATTTCGCAGCCACTGGGAATCATCCCAGACCTCCAACACTATGCTGTCCCACCAGTCTGTTTGTTTCCCGGGCCCAGAATCGGCGTTCCATGGAACAAACCTGCCCCATTACCACCATGATATCCAAATTGCCAGGGCCCATGCTTTGAGAGAAATCTGTGTCCATGTCCTCACCACTATCATGATCGCGCTGTCATCGCCTCCTCGCCTGCTTTTGCAGACTCTGAACATACTGCAGGATAATGTGTGAGGTGTTTACAACACTCACAACAGCAGCGGTGAGCTGAGCGGGCTCCATGCTTGCCGAGGCGTGGCATCTGCAGGAAAGCAGAGTTGCAGCGGAAGCGGTGGATGACGACGGTTAGCACTGCGCACATTTCCCGATGAAGAACACACGTTCCCAGAAGAACCATGACAGACAACCTGGAGAAATTCGCTATCGAGGCAAGAGCAGGAGAGCAGAGTTGCAGCAGAAGTGGTGGATGACTATGGGATGTCACGAGAATAGATATTTATAAAGAACGACAAGAGGACCGGAGAGGTGGATTCATGTCACCAGGAGAGCAGAGTTGCAGTGGAACCAGTGGTTGGATGACAACGGTTAGCAGTCCTACTGCACCATCTGCTGAAAGCAGTATGGCATCTGCACGGAAAAAAGGCGTGAAACGATTGTCTGCCATTGCTTTCACGGAGGGAGCGGCGACTGACCAAAACCACCCGCGACAATGTTTTTGCCCCATCAGGCATTGGGAGCTCAACCCAGAATTCCAATGGGCGGCGGAGACTGCGGGAACTGTGGGATAGCTACCCACAGTGCAACGCTCCGAAAGTAGACACTGGCCTCGGTACTCCACTGACTTAATGCACTTAGTGGGGACAAACGCAATCAACTGTATAAAATCACTTCCTAAAAAAATCGACTTCTATAAATTCGACTTAATTTCGTAGTGTAGACATACCCTTGGACTAATTCAACTGAATAGAGACCACCTGAGTTGTACTGGAAATGGAAGCAACATCCTTCATTGGAACAGTATTTCATAGAGCATAGTAAAGTGCAGGAGACACCTTGGCTAACTGCTAGACCAAATCCTCCATTTATACCATTAAGGACACTGCCAAGGAAAGGACACAAGTAGGACTGCATATGACTCACTTGCAATGAAATACGTACCAAGAGCCAGATCGAAAGCCCATTTAAATCAGTGGGCTTTGGATTGGACCTTATCTACGGTAAATTCCACTTGTAAATTGGGGTGGAGGAGAGACGGCAAGGCAACAATCCTGGTAGGTCAGTGGCACACACTGATAAAGGGTCATGTGGCTCCCACAATTATATCAGCTATTAAAAGACTAGAAAGGAAAGAGGCATATTAACAAAAACATTAATACCCCGCAATCAGAAATTTCTATGAAGAACCATATACCTTGCAAGTGAGAAAGCAGAATGACTCTTCTTAAGCAATCCCATATAAGTTCCTTAAACTCCCCAAGGAGGGAGTCAAAGTGCTGGTCTCCTCTGGAGTTACAAGATGACAATGACCATGGGAGTAATTTTAAAGGGACATTCCATCAACTTTAAAAAAAATGGAGAAACACTGACTACCCTAGTGATACAAGTAGCACCTAAGTAAACGAGATTGGGGGGGGTCTCTTTGGAGATACAGTTTGTGCATTTAACAGCACTTTGCATCTAGTCACTCGCACTGTTTCCCGTATGTAGTCTTTTTCCTGTTTGTGTGGGACTCAGACAACAAGAGGAGAGAGAAGAAGCAGTTAGGGAAATTTTTAGATATGAAAATATGATCGTAAAACCATAGAAATTGGCAGGAGGGGGCCCTAGAACTGCTTTCAACTAACTTTTTGAACTTGTTCCTTTAAAGAGTCAAAAGCCCTGATCATTTCTGAGTGGGATTTTAAAAATTCCTGTCTCACCAAGGCTGCTCCGGATGTACAATGCAGCTTTCCAGAAGGGAAAGTCCCCAAAGCAAGCTGCATGATTCATTTTGAAACCAGAGAAGCCCCCTGAAAAAATGTGGTCAATCATACTGTCCCATCTCCTTATTGTGGACACGTCAGTAGCTACTGAATAATCTGGCCGCTTCAGCTAATTAGCGCAGATTAGACTGACTAGGTTAGGGGTATTAATGCTTAGTTAGTTACAGGATAACCCTGTAACAGGGATCAGCAACCTTTGGCACGCAGCCGGTTTGTTTACCTGCCATGTCTGCAGGTTCGGCCGATCACAGCTCCCACTGGTGGCAGTTGGCCGCTCCAAGCCAATGGGGATGCGGGAAGCGGCAGCCAGCACATCCCTCAGCCCGCACCGCTTCCTGCGGCCCCCATTGGCCTGAAGCGGCGAACCGCAGCCAGTGGGAGCAGCAATCGGCCGAACCTGTGGACACGGCAGGTAAACAAAATGGCCCAGCCCACCAGGGGCTTACCCTGGCAGGCTGCGTGCCAAAGGTTGCCGATCCCTGCCCTATAAGAATGTTGAGCAACTTCTGCATCTCTTGACCTTTTCACTTCTGGGAGACAGCCAGGATTGGTGCTCTCACTGAGCAAACCAGGAATAAACTGTTCAAAGTGTTGGGGTGGTTTCATCTAGGGGACATGGATCTATTCCTCACCAAAAGCAGTTCTTATAGTAAATGGATACAACTCCAGCCACTCTGAATTAGAAGTGGGTACCAATCGAGGCTGCCCTCATGACAACTCTTCACTGACTCAGCACACAGCTTTCCTGGCGTGCAGGAGGGGACAACACCAGACAGGACATTAACAAGATGACTCTTGACACGGAAGATATTTTTGAAAATTGTACCAGACTCTGCAAATCTGATTGGCTATTTTCCATTTAGGAATTTGTCAGGTTTTCACACCACGGCTAATAACCCTGAGAAGAGGCCTGGCAAGGCCAGACTGATAATTCTGCAGTGCTCTCATACTCCCCCTTTAAACCAGCCACAATACAAAAGTATCAGATACCTTGGAGTCAAAATCCCCTCACATGTAAAGGATTTGTGCCAGGTAACAATCCCTGTCTAATTACTAAATTAAAGAGACGTCTCTCCAGATTATACTATTTCTCCTCTGGCCCTTTGAGAGGATTAGCCTGATGAAAATGGTAATTTTGCCTCAGCTACATTGTTACATGCAAAGGCTGCCTGTAGTTCTAAACAATAGAAATAGCCTTGCAGAATTCACATGGAATGCCTGTGTAACAATTCCTAAGCGATGAACTGTCCCCATTGATAAAGAAGGCTCTACCTTCCCAGATCTCAAAAATATGTAACATGTCATGTCAACTGAGGTTCCCAGGAGACTGGATTAGGGAGATGTATCACTATACCCCACTGTAACGATACAGCATAGGACTGGTACATCAACCCAGCTCCCTGGTGCAGGCAGCATTCCTCCCAGTTTCACAGACTGCAAGAAGCATTGGGCCAGATCCTTTGTACAGATTAGTTATGTGGCCTGCAACAGTGACTGGGAGGTTCCAATGCTATCCTCACCCTAAACTGGCCAGGCTCACCTGAAGCCCACAATTGATGCATTTTCAGAAAGAGAAGGACAAATGTGGAGCAGATCTCTTTTGGAGCGAAGGCATTCACTCTTTCAAATGGCATATTACAAATTGATCGTGACTTCTGTGTCTGTAAGGCGTCTGCCACAATGGGGGCCCGGGACACTATCACAACACTAAATAACAATACTCTGCCTTTCTGTAACACCTTCCAAACAAATACGTCCAAGCACAATTCCTAGCCAATCAGTAGCAGTAAGATTTGCTACCCTTCAGGATCAATAACCCTTGACCCTGAATTTCCTTCACAGTGACCTTCAGTAGAAGGTGGTTTGCTGTTCTGGACCGACCCCAGTCCCAGAGGGGACTGTGTGACTGCAGCCTTCCAACTCTATCAAGGCATCAGCATGTGGCAGGCAAAAGGGAACCCCATTCATAAACAGTGGTGTTACCTAGCAGCTCTGTGTTCTTAGGGAACCAGGGCGCAGTACCCAGCCTGTCTGACTCACCAAAGACCTTCCCTCCCCCTTCCTGCCCCCAGCCTCTGCTTGAACTAAATCTGCATCAGAAGAAAGACTTACAAAAAGCAATGAAAAGGAAGTGGGAGACACACCTAAATCACTGGGATAAGGAGGACATGATTAAGGAAACTCACTGGGATAAGGAGGACATGATTAAGGAAACCCTCCTCATTTGCATCGAAGATGGGAGAAGGAGGCATCTCCATTAGCATACAGAATGGAGAACAGAGATTCCAAGACAAGAACCGCACGGAACTCTGGGACCAGAAAAGCAGGGAAGCACTGCATGATGGGGGATCTCTGCTCCAGATGTTAATGAACCCACGCCTGCACACACCCAGCTCAGTAGTTATCAGACCAATTCTAGTAATGAATCCTTTATTGGTATCCAAAATAGTGAAGCTCCCTAATTGAATTGTGAGCTCCCTCCAAGGACCACCACCAAAAGCCAGAAATGATCAGCTCCCATGGTCTAGCCTGAACAAAACAACTTTGATATACTCCCTTGTTTACACATAAATCTAGTGGTAATCCCTTGAACCATTGTTGTTTCTCTCCAAAATCCCCTACCCGTGCTCAAGTAACTGTTCTGATGCCTGGATACAAAATCTGCATCAGTTCCATTGGGATTTCATCTTTCATGCTGGGGGCGCTGCCTGTCTCCAGCACTCTAGACCCTCAGCTACCACCACCACCTGAGACCCCTGATTGATTCAAGCTTCACAGAGTGGTGAGAACCCAGCTCGCTCTCTCTCTAAGTCTTGTATAGCCTTCTGACCCTGACTTGTGTGATCAGTTATAGTTTTCTAAACCTGACTTTTATAATCAATTTAAGTTAGATTTAATATTATAACTGTTTTGTTTGTTTGGCTCCCCTATGGTTATTACTTGGCAATAAATAGCTTTAATAATTAAGCTGGTTGCTTCTCTCTCTCTCCCCTCCACCCCTCCCCCACCCCGGTGGGTGTTTTTTAGTTTCCTCATTCACTCTGCAGCAACACTCCTCATACCTAAACTAAAAGATCCCTGCAGCGCCCAAAAATCCTGTGGGATTTGCTCATCAAGTGGGTTACTACCAGAACAATTGTAATGTGAAAGTGGGGATAGAGACGTGCTGAACCTGGGACATATGAGGGTGGCAGCTTGCAAGTGCTGCTCGACCCAATCTGCTGAGTCCTGGGGCATATGAGGGTTGCAGATTGAAACTGCTGCTCGACCCAGCCTTCTCAGGCGTGCTCTATTCCAGTGCAGGGTCCATGGCGTATGAGGGTGACAGGTTGGAGGTGCTGTTCGACCCAGCCTGCTGAGTCCAAGGGCCTATGAAGGTGACAGCTTGGAAGTGCTGCTCAACCCTAACTACTGAGTCCAGGGACATACAAGGGGTCAGCTTGGGAGTGCTGATTAACCTGGTCCTCTCAGATGCGCTTTGTTAATAGGTGTGTGTATGTGCGTCCGATTCTGGGGCTGGAAGAACCCAGCCCTGGAGAACCTAGGTCCTGCAGGATAGCTCCATTGGGAGGGAACTTGCAGCAGGGAGTAGAGCTACATATGAGAACACAAGTGACACAAGCAGTCCATTGATAGACATACAGACACCCCCCTTCCCCTCCCCCAAAGAGTAACCCCAAAGTAATGGGCAAAGCTGGTAACAGTGGAACCAAGAACTACCCTAGAAGGCAACAAAGAGTCCTGTGGCACCTTATAGACTAACAGACATATTGGAGCATAAGCTTTCGTGGGCGAATACCCACTTCATCAGACGCACGTGGTGGAAATTTCCAGAGGAAGATATAAATATACAGGCCAGAATCAGTCTGGAGATAACGAGGTCAGTTCAATCAGGGAGGATGAGGCCCTCTTCTAGCAGTTGAAGTATGAAAACCAAGGGACTCCTTTGACGAAGTGAGTATTCACCCACAAAAGTTTGTGCTCCAATATATCTGTTAGTCTATAAGGTGCCAAAGGACTCTTTGTTGCTTTTTACAGATCCAGACTAACACAGCTACCCCTCTGATACCCTAGAAGGATTATTTGGAGGCCTGTGTTAAGTGCCTTGCATACACTTAGTGCTACACAGATAATGCACTGCAGACAGCCACTCGGTGGAGTCTTACCGCCAGTGGGACAGTGTAGATGGCTGCTTCAGATGCTCTGCCAAGCAGATCACTCTTGATTCCACAGTCATGAAGTTATTCCATCCAGTGAGCACTAGGTGCCTCCAGGTCACAGCCAGAGGCGTGCTGTAGATACGATGGAATAAAAACTGGGTTTGATATTACACTTTCCATGTACCCCAAAACATTTTACAGACTACTGAGCTAGAAACTAAAAGTGCCACAACTACGCAGGCAAACGCAGCAGCTAGTTGGAGCTCAGCTAGACATCACAGAATGCTTTGGATATCAGAAGCTTTTATATTGGTTGCTAGAGCAGGGACCTGGGGTGTTGGGGAGGACAAATTGTATTGCATCCAGTTTTGCACCCCCCACTACAGAAAGGATGTGGACAAATTGGAGAGAGTCCAGCAGAGGGTAACGAGAATGATTAGGGGACTGGGGCACATGACTTATGAGGAGAGGCTGAGGGAACTGGGCTTATTTAGTCTTCAGAAGAGAAGAGCGAGGGGGGGATTTGATAGCAGCCTTCAACTAGCTGAAGGGGGGTTCCAAAGAGGATGGATCTAGGCTGCTCTCAGTGGTGGCAGATGACAGAACAAGAAGCAATGGTCTCAAGTTGCAGTCGGGGAGGTCTAGGTTGGATATTAGGAAAAACTATTTCACTAGGAGGGTGGTGAAGCACTGGAATGGGTTACCTAGAGAGGTGGTGGAGTCTCCATCCTTAGAGGTTTTTAAGGCCCAGCTTGACAAAGCCCTGGTTGGGATGATTTAGTTGGCGTTGGTCCTGCTTTGAGCAGGGGGTTGGACGAGATGACCTCCTAAGGTCTCTTCCAATACTGATCTTCTATTATTCTATGAAATGGAAGCTATATAATGCCATGGTACAGAGAACTAGGAATTGTATGGCAGGAGGGGGTAACCTTACCCCGTGACCACCAATAATGTCAATAGTTTTCCCATTCTCTTTTTCAGATACTTCACTGCAATGACCTTCGAGCACCCAGTAATGGAAGGACATTCATGCAACTACATTCTTTAAAGGTTAAAGTTGGCAGAGCAGAGCAGGCATGAGGTGATTCAATAATAGGCTAAGTCAGATGAGTCGGCAGCAACCCTCATAAATGGGGAGAGGAGAAAAGGGACACTGGGAAATAATTTGCCAGCATCCTTTTAAGTTGCATACCAAGAGTCACTTACTTCCCTCAGTTCTCATGCTGAACACTTGCATCAATGGGAGTTGCACTTGTGGTCAGCTTTGGGAATGCTATAGGATTTTTCAAACCCATGCCTGAATTTTAGCAGAGTCTCATAACCAGCTGGCCTTCCTTTTGTTCTTAGTTTTAAGAATTTCATTTTTCATCAAGTTGCTTTTCAATTACCACTGTTAAGTCTTTCCACAAGGGCTCAGTAAGGACAGTGGCCCACTGCTACCTCTCTCTCGGGGCCTAAAATTATCACCTGAGCAAAAGCACTGTCCTTAAATACTATTAATTTCTCTCTCAAACTTACCATCCAGATCCATCATATGTTCACTCTGAACCAAAGGTACTAAGACTGAGGAGCGTAGAGTTTTGTTTCACATAAATAGGCTCCACCAGGACTATTTAGTGTAATTTAGTTTCAGGGCCTGAAAAATCCAATTCCCAAATAAGAAGCTTTTGCAGGTGAACAAAAGGAACTAAGCCATCAATTGTCACAAAATATAAGCTTTCATTTAAAGAAAAAGTTTTTAGCCATTTTATTTGAGTGCGGAAAATTAGCAATATGAAGAGAATGGAAGCTGATGCAACTCTGTCTTCCCAAGTCTGCAACCGTCTTCCCAGCTTCACTGCCTCTGCTGCTGCTCCTAGCTTTGTCCAGCAGCAAAAATGAAACTGACCATGACAGCTATCAGTTTCATTGATATCACCGAGAACCCTAGAACAGCAGTGAAACTATCAAGAATCACACCTATTTCATGCTGCTACTGCTGTTTGGGAAAGCTCTCAGCAAAAAACATGGCACGAAACTGTGCCCTCGGATATGGCTGGGGACCCTCCCCCTCAACTAGAAGGCATCTGTTAATATTTTCAAGCCCTGCAGTATTATGGATACATCTGACTTGTGATTCCTTCTCTAAGAGCCAAGTGCTTTCATCTTCGCATGACAGTTAAATGGGGAAACTCACGCAGTTTCAAGATGATCTCAATGTCTCATAAAAAGTAGTATTAAGCCAGCTCTAAAAGGAACTCCCATTCAGCCCTGCTTGGATGACTGGAACATTCCTGGTGATCTATGCATAAGGAGGATGAGGCACAGCTAAGTGCATCTCTGACCTTCTTCCCCCACCCCTCCTGCACTGCCTAGCCCCAAGAATTCATATTTCACACACACACACACAGCCTCTAGGCCAAGGAAAAGATATACTACAAGATGTACAGCTAGAGAGCAGCTTGTGGGGCTGGGAAAACCCTATGACCTGAGGATGGGGAGGGACCAGAAAAAGTTAGAAGAAAGTATCAAAGACGAGAACAGATATGAAATGTGATGCAGCAGAAACAACATCCCTGAACACTGAATCCCACCTAGCTTCTACCCACCTTGGCAAATTAAACTCATTTTGATATCAGTTAAATGCCCATGATACATGTGCTATTGTCTTTAAAAAGGGACAATGGGAAGGATAACAAACATGAAAGGGGATCCCACCCCTGAAAAATTAATGTTTAAACCATCTGCCAAATGAAAGCTAATAGAGGGCTGCCATAACACTTGAGATTCCAGGTCTTCAGCTGGGCAACCCACCAGCAACAATTCTAGATCTCATCGTGCCCTGGCTCTCTCAGCCAGCTCCATTAAAAGCCATTGTCCATTTCATTTTTTTTATTAGTTTTCTATTAGAAGTGATGTGTCCCCATCCACCTGCCTCCCTAGCCACATTTATATTTATAAACCTGTTATGGATCCTCCTGATCTGTTACAGAACAGTGGATAAATATTCTCTTCTCCATGTAAAAAAAATACAGAGTATTACAGAGCTGGTGTCCATTCAATACCCTGCAGTATGCTACAGCAATCCATAACATGAATGATGCTGGAAGGTGGACACCTATAAAAAAAAATTGCAGTGCTTCCACAATTGACAATAACTAGACTCTTTAAAATTAAATTGTTAAAGCTAATAAGGTGAATTTATTCCTCAGATTATAAATCACTGGAAGGAAAGGGTTTCTAATTAAAAATACTGATTGCCTCAACAACTGTTATGCCAAGGTTATCTTCTAGCTATTGATTTAATCATCCCTGAGGGATGCACAAAACACTAACAGTCCCATGATTTTTCACATGACTGAATATTGAAAATACAGTTTGCTCCTCCCTACCAACATCAGCTGGCATTTTTCGTTTGAGGAAGCTATTATTATTTGCACAGCGCTGGGATGCTAGGTGCTTTATATGTGAGGAAACTCTTCTCTCTGAGAAAACACATTGGGAGGGGGGTCACATCACTTTTCCTACAGAAGCTCCTGTTTCTCCCCCAAGATTTGTTATCCTCAGCTAAACCATACGGCCCATTCCCTGAATGGTTTCATCCTAGTGGCTTTTACTGATGCACAAGTGATATCTCCTCCGCCTCTGCAGACACTCTGCAGCACTATCTGGACATACCCAATGCTGCAAGTTTCGTACTTCTGGGGAATGTTTGGCTGCCTCTTGGTGGTTATAAGAAAAGAGACTGGAGGTGGGGGGAGGGGAGGGTCGCTCTCTATGGATGCAATGGAAAATGTCAAGTCCTTGGAACTCCAACTAGGCACAAACACATGCCCACAAACTTTTCAAATACATTACCCAAGAATGTTCTTGGCACAAGCTTCTTTGCAGTTACCCATGCTGGCTGGGCAAAAGTCATAGCTAGACCCATCTCTGGCTCTCTGGGGAGAAAGAGTTGACTTAATGACAGCTCCACCATTTGAGGCAGGTTGGGGACAGAGGGGAGGCTACCGAACAAGTTCCAAGTTTCTTAAACATGGTAATAAAAACTTTATAGAAGTGCAGAGTACAGGAAAAATATTCTCCGAGCAGAAAAAGTGGGTGTGATACAACTAGGGGAAACCCAGGATTAAACCATACAAGGCAATGTTCCTCAGTCGCGTTGATCATTTCTAGGGTTACGAGTTCGAAAGGAGTAAAAATATTTACAATACAGAGGGGGAGGAGAGAGAAAGAATTCCCTCCTTACCTAAATGCAGTAATTCTCACCCAGAGACAAAGATAGTTTGAAAAGGAGAGGGAAAAGGATGAGATAATCCCTTCCTGTCATGATAAAGGTTCTGAAGAACTTAGACAATGTTTCTTGTCCAAATGCTGCAGACAAGAGAATAGAAATGTTGAACTAAGCAGTATACAGGACTGGCATGAATAGGAGCAGAGGTTGCAAAATAACTGATTGTTCCTTTAGAGCCCCACTGTACTTAAGCACATGCCTAACTCTAAGCATTGATGCCAATGGGATTTCTCATGTGCTTGAAATTAAGCATGTGCTTAAATATCTTACTGAATCAGAGCCTAAAGGAACAAAGCTCTAAGACTTCTCTGCTCCCTCTTTTTGAAAGATGTATAAAGATCTTCTTGACTAAATCCAAGAATCAGCCTCTTTAAAAGAACGTCTAAACCAGGAGTCGGCAACCTTTCAGAAGTGGTGTGCCGAGTCTTCATTTATTCACTTTAATTTAAGGTTTTGCGTGCCAGTAATACATTTTAACATTTTATAAGGTTTCTTTCTATAAGTCTATAATATATAACTAAACTATTGTTGTGTGTAAAGTAAATAAGGTTTTTAAAATGTTTAAGAAGCTTCATTTAAAATTAAATTAAAATGCAGAGCCCGCAGGTGGCCAGGACCCAGGCAGTGTGAGTGCCATTGAAAATCAGCTCACGTGCCACCTTTGGCATGTGTGCCATAGGTTGCCTACCCCTAGTCTAAACACATTCTACTATTAGGAAAGCCACTCCTGTGGTTTTGACTGGCTAAGTTTCAATGCCACCTGTCTGAGAACTTCTGCTGGCTGCCCCTCTCAGACAGACCCTGAAAACAATCCAACCTCAAATTAAAAAGCAAAAGGCCAGCACAGGAACCAGACAGAACTAAACGCCTCATCACACTGGGATAGAGGGTAAACTTTTTATCACCCTGGGATCCACAATTCCCCTCCACAAAAGACACACAGAAAAAAATATATCACACCCACTCACAAGAAACAGAAAGCAGCCTGCTGGAAGCAAACATTTACTGCACAGCTGTCTCCTCACCAGAACTTTCATTTTATAGGGAAATCCTTTTTAAAAAAATTAAGCCCCAATGATGGAATTAACCTGTCAGATGAATAAAAAACTCCAGTTTGCTAAACAATGCACTGTAATTATCAAGGACCTCTTGAATAAGCAAGCCATTCAAATGAAATCTGCTGTGAAGCCAATTTAGTTACATTGACAATTAAACCTTTCTTAAAATGAAAGGCCTAGCAAGAATAAAGCTGTTCAAGGAATAAACTCACTGCACAGCCTGCATCATGACTTCTACACAGAGGGATCTGTGGGGCTTGCCTCCACTCCTACCCCGGAGGACGACGATGGGGTGAGAAGCTATTTCAAGGCAGATTCTTTTCATGCAAAAGGGCTGAAACTGAACAGCAAAACAGCATTACAAGAGCATTGAGTAATCCTATCCATGCAGTTAGCGTTTTGCTATCCAATTAGCTAGTCCAAGTGTAAGAGGAAAAGTCTATTCCAAAATCAGAAGATATTTTGCAAGGCATGGCCTATTGAAATAGGTGTACAATAGTTTGAAAAAAAATCAAAATAAAAAAAATGGATACCAGAGCAATGAAACAGTAAATTACTGTACCACGACCAGAGGAATCTGTTTTTGGATTGAGAATCAGGGAATCCACATTAGCACTTCAGGTGCAGAAGAGTTTGGAAATTCCTTCTGCTGCTCTCCCTTTCCAACTCTTCCTGTTGCTGTTGGAGGCATGTGTCCCTCTTCGCTTCCCCGCCCCCCACACTTCGAAAAAGAGTCAGAAATGGTTTTAAAAAAACATGCTGTAAAATTCTGCCAACGTCTCCCTCCCTGTTCCTCATTAAAGCAGACAGCCTTGCTCACTTGTTCCGCTGCCTAGCGAACGGGATGTTCCCCCACCGCATAGTCTGGGCTGGGAAGCAGGAAACCTGTCCTTCCACAAAAAGAAGAACAGGAGTACTTGTGGCACCTTAGAGACTAACAAATTTATTAGAGCATAAGCTTTCGTGGACTACAGCCCACTTCTTCGGATGCATATGCATCCGAAGAAGTGGGCTGTAGTCCACGAAAGCTTATGCTCTAATAAATTTGTTAGTCTCTAAGGTGCCACAAGTACTCCTGTTCTTCTTTTTGCGGATACAGACTAACACGGCTGTTACTCTGAAACTTGTCCTTCCACAGGAACCCTTGCAAATCACAGACCTGATGCAAAACCAAGTGCATGTAAGCTTGGTTCCCCTATCTGCACTCGGTCTCGAGAGCCAGTGGTCACACTCGTCCATGGGGTAACTGCCTTGGAAGCAACGGGACTATGGCGAAAACGTCCCCCTTGTTTCCGAGGGATCAAGCAGCAATTGCCCTGCCTAGGTCTGTGTCTCTGCAACACAACCCGGCACACGCACAGCACGGAGAGCACTACGGGATTTCCAAGGAGCAAACACGCCCGCGGAGCCAAGCCGGGCTTAGCCCGACGGAGTAACGCCCTAACCCGGGCGACTCGGGGCTGCGGCCGCCGGCTGAACTCCGGTGAGGATGCATTAGCGGCAGCAGGAGGAGGAAGCAGAGGCTGGCTCTGCAGAAGCTGCCTCAGCCGGTCCAGACACAGACCCGGCAAGGATCGGAAACGCTGCCCCAGCCTCTCCCTTCTCCTCCCCGGCCCGCTTCCTGGGGGTCCTTGGCTGCAGGCTTCTGAACTCCCCCATCCCGCGCCAGTCTGGAGGAGTAGAGGGTCCCAGAGCTAACCCCTCCGCCCCCCAAAGACATGTCCTGGCAGTGCTTACCCAGCCACTCACGCACGCACCTGCGGGGCTCCCTCGCTGCCCGCCCCCGGGAGGTGTCCGGGCTACCCACGCCACCCCCAATGGCCCAGTCCCATGCAACGCCCTCCCCCTTTCACCCAGCACCCAGCCCCTCATTGTGTTCATGATGACCCCTGCCCAGCGCCCCCTGCACCCACCTCTGTATGCCTCCTCTGCCCCCCGTCGCTCCCTGCCTGCGTACCCCGCGGGGAGGAACTCACTGCCCTCGGGGAAACAGCAGCCCCTTACCCGGAGAAAAGTCGGGGGCAGGCACAGCCCGGGACAGGAGGCGGGGACGCTGCAGGCTCCCGCCGCCCACAGGACACACGGCCGCTGTCGCCATGGCCCGGCCTCTCTCCGGCAGTGCGGGGAGAGAGAGCTGGGCGGCCCCGCCCACTCCCGCCCCTGCGAGCGGCGAGGCACAGGGGTGCCGCTGGGGACAAGGGCAGGAGAGCCTGAGACGGGCCTGGGGGGCAGGTCACTGGAGAGCCAAGAGCCAGTGAGGGGAGCCGGTTACGGGGAGGTGGGGCCAGGAGGCGCTGAGGGGGGTGGTCACTGACACTGAGGGAGGTGGGGCCAAGAGCGCTGGGGAGGCCGGTCACTGGGGAAGTGAAGCCAACAGCCGCTGAATGGGACTGGTCACGGAAGAAAGAGCCACTGAGTGGGGCAGGTCACGGGGTGGGGGCAAGAGCTGCTGGGGGGCGGGCACTGGGGATGAGGGGGTGGAGCTAACAGCCGCTGAGGGGGACTGGTCACGGAGGGTGGGGAAGCTACTCAGGGGGGCTGGTCATTGGGAGATGGGGCTAAGAGCCACTGAGTGGGGCAGGTCATTGGAGGGAGGCAAGAGCCAGTGAGGGGGGCCAAGAACCACTGAGGTGTCATCTGGGGACCAAGAGCCACTGAGTGGGGCAGGTCACGGGGTGGGTGGGGCCAAGAATCACTGAGGGGGGCAGGTCATGGGGAGGCCAAGAGCTACTGAGGGGGGCCAGTCACTGGGGGGTTGAGGCCAACATCCACTGAGGGAGGGAAGTCAGGGAGGGGGCCAAGAGCTGCAGAGAAGGGCAGGTCATGGGAGGGTTGGAGCCAACAGCTGCTGAGGGAGTCAGGCCACTGGGGCGTGGGGCCAAGAGCCACTGAGGGGGGTTGGTCAGTGGGTCCAAAAGCCACTGTGTGGGCCAGGTCACTGGGGGGCCAAGAGCCACTGAGGGGGGCAGGTCACTGCGGGGGTTGGGGCCAACTGAGACGGGCCTGTCACTATGGGGGGGCCAAGAGCCGCTGAGTGGGGCAGGTCATGGGATGGTGGGGCCAAGAGCTGCTGAAGAGGGCAGGCCACTGGGGGGGCGGGGCCAAGAACCACTGGGGGGTTGGGCAACAGCCACCGAGGGGGGGTGGTCACTTGGTGGTTGGGGCTGGTCATTGCTGGGGGACCAAGAGCCACTGAGAGGGGTAGGTCACTGGGGGGTGGGGCCAAGAGCCACTGAGGGGGGAAAGGGTCACTTAATGTTGTTGGGGGAATACTCACTGCGGGTAAGGATCACTAAAGGGGCTTTTAGAGAGTCAGTGTGGAGTTAAGGAAGCTGCGGGATCAAGAGCCATTGCTGGGAAAAAGGTGCCGAGTGAGGATTTGCTGCCTCGCACCACAGGCCCACCCATCTCCTTGCCTCTTGACCACGGCGCCCTGGGTGGTCGCCAACGTTGCCTGCCCCTAAGGCCGGCCCTGTGTGTGAGAACCTTTGTTTTTGCATTTCCCAGCTTTTGAGTGTTTACAATTGTAACCTCAATGTCAGCTTTTGTATTTAATAGAGCAGGAGGGAAAGAAAGAAAACAAGAGATGTACTAAGTTAAATGTTACTTTTAAATCATGTAAATATATTATGCTAAGACATATACAAGTGGATGATTTTATGTACTTTATGTTTATAGACACAAAATAGACACACCCACATGCACAGTATTGTACATTTGCAGTCACACATGCATCTAATACGAAGTACGTCAGGGCACAGCACTGCGGTTTTCAAAGGTCTGGGGATCCTGACACCCCACTGAACACCTGCAGGATCAAAGGACTGCAGTGCTTCCACTCTATTGCTTTTCAACCTTTTCTTTAGCCATAGCTGGCCCTCCACTCTTCCCTCACTCCTAGTCCCTACTGGCCAGCACTCAATTACTTGGACTTGCTGGCTGGAATGCAGCTGCAGTTCTTGGCTAGCCAGCTGTAGCCACTAACCACATGCCATGCAGCTGCAGCTCACAGTATCCCAGTTTCTCCAGCACCTGCTATACCCCATGGCACTCCCATTCCACTCCTACCCCACAGCTATCTGGGAATTCACACACATACACAAGTTTCAGTCACTTATGACCCTGAACCACCCATCCCCAAATATTCCCACTGAACTGCTGCTGATTCCCCCCAACACAAGCGTACCTATACAAAATGTTCTGAAAAACAAAGGAATAAGGACAAAGAGACTAAACTGTTTGTGTCTGATTTGTTTCAGGGGTGCTGCTTTACATATCTTTGGGCTTTGAGAGCTAGTGATTAAAAGTATTTTAGAACAGATAGGTATTATTATTGAGATGCTGCTGTGTCCCTCCTCCTAAGTGTCAGTGCAATGGGGTGTTGTGCCTATCCCTTCTATCTCAACCGAAAGGTGCTCTAGCTGCTCCTTCTCACCAATGCAATGGTGGTGTGCAAATGTGTTCTGCCCCAAGATAAGGTGTGCTCTTGGTTCTGCCAGTGTAAATCCAGTTTGCGGAGTTACTTCATCCTTACATTGGCATAAATTAAAGCAGAATCAGGCCATTTGTATCTAGCCTCTTCATCCCAGTCCAGAGGGCTAATCACCCAGCTTTTCTGTTTCAGCCCCATTCAGGGGTTCACCTGCTCCAGCTGCAACACTGATGGGGTTTATCAGGCCAAAGCAGGCTACCTCAAAGCGGTTCCCACCTTAGCCAGCCATGCTCCCCCTGTCTGCTTGGGACTATCTGAGGAGAAATCACGGGATGTGATTTTGGGATGGGAATTGATGAAGGGTATAATTCCAGAAGCTACTTTAAGAAAAAAATTATTCTATGAGGAATCCAAAGGGTATAAGACTCTTAGTACTCTGCAGGGTATTTACATCAGGGAAGTAAGAGAACTGGGAATCCTGTTTTTTTGCAGTTCCTTTCACACACACCCCTTCATGCTTGACTCCAAGAATTGTACTACAGCTCAAACAATGACAAGCTGTGTGGGAAAATGGGTTTTACTATCTATCTGAAGGTTTTATACCCCTGCCAATCACTAGTAATGTAACTAAGTAATGAGCCTAACATCAGATTTAAACCAGTGACTGAGATTAAGAGTCTCATGGTCTACCAACAGAGCTACCCAGAATCATTTGGTGATATAAATGTATATCGTATGAGAGGGGTAGCCGTATTAGTTACACAATCAGGAGCTCATTCACCTGCACATCTACTAATGTGATATATGCCATCATGTGCCAGCACTGCCCCTCTGCCATGTACATTGGCCAAACCGGACAGTCTCTATGTAAAAGAATAAATGGACACAAATCAGACATCAGGAATGGTAACATACAAAAGCCAGTAGGAGAACACTTCAATCTCCCTGGACATTCAATAACAGATTTAAAAGTAGCCATCCTTCAACAAAAAAAACTTCAAAAACAGATTTCAAAGAGAAACTGCAGCACTACAATTCATTTGCAAACTTAATACCATTAATTTGGGCTTGAGTAGGAACTAGGAGTGGCTGGCTCACTACAAAAGCAATTTTCCCTCTCTTGGAATTGACACCTCCTCATCAGTTATTGGGAGTGGACCACATCCACCCTGACTGAATTGGCCTTGTCAACATTGGTTCTCCACTTGTAAGGTAACTCTCTTCTCTTCATGGGCCAGTATATTTATGCCTGTATCTGTAATTTTCACTCCATGCATCTGAAGAAGTGGGGTTTTTTACTCACGAAAGCTTATGCCCAAATAAATCTGTTAATCTTTAAGGTGCCACCAGACTCCCCATTATAAATATATATTCATTTATATAGCCTCAGGGATGTCCTGCTAAATCTTGCCATAGCCTCCAGTAGGCTGGGACCCTACAGGACTAAGAGGGTATTTTTGGGACTTGGTAGGAGTGGCATGGAGTTCCCACTTCCACCTCTCTCCAAGCCATTGTCATCCTCACATTTCATGTTTGACACAATGCACATACCGAAACAACACACAAAGAAAAGAGCATAATTCACCAGAAGAAAATATTATCCCAGAATTCTGAAAGAGATTTCTCTGTAATGATACTGCAGAGAGAACTGCAGAACTGGAATTAATTTGCAAACTGGACACCATCAAATTAGGCCTGAATAAAGACTGGGAGTGGATGGGTCACTACAAAAACTAATTTCCCCATACTAATTTCTCCCTACTGTTACTCACACCTTCTTGTCAACTGTTTGAAATGGGCCAGCCTGATTACATTGGCCTCATTACCACTACAAAAGTGATTTTTCCTCCCTTGGTATTCTACTGTTGAGAATAGCCCTCTTCCACTTTAATTGAATTGTCTCGTTAGCACTGACCGCCCCACTTGGTAAGGCAACTCCCATCTTTTCATGTACTGTGTATATATACTTGCCTACTGTATTTTCCACTCCATGCATCTGATGAAGTGGGTTTTAGCCCACAAAAGCTTATGCCCAAATACATTTTTTAGTCTCTAAGGTGCCACAAGTACTCCTCCTTATTGTTACTGCAGATAAAGTGGCTGCTGTGCATGAAAAAGAAAATAGAAAAAATCGTGGACAGGCCTATATCTGGCAGGGGTGCGTGGCACGTGCTGAGCTCCATAGCCATAATGCTCTAGACCAGTGGTTTTCAAACTTTTTTTCTGGCGACCCAGTTGAAGAAAATTGTTGATGCCCGCGACCCAATAGAGCTGGGGATGAGGGGTTTGGGGTGTGGGAAGGGCTCAAGGCTGGGGAAGAGGGTTGGGGTATGGGGTGAGCTGGTTGGGGTGCAGGAAGGGGCTCCAGGTTTGGGGAGGCTCAGGGCTGGGGCAGAGGATTGGGGCGAAGGGTTGGGGCGTGGGCTTACCTCAGGCGCCTCCCAGGCAGCAGGGCTGCAGGGATGCTAAGGCAGGCTTCCTGCCTGTCCTGGCACTGCAGACCACGCTGCACCCTGGAAATGCCCAGCAGCAGGGCCAGCTCCTAAGCGGAAGCGCACAAGCTGTTCCACGCAGCTCTTGCCCGCAGGCACCGCCTGCCCAGCTCCCATTGGCCGGTTCCCAGCCAAAGAGAGTACAGAGCCAGTGCTCGGGGCGGTGGCAGTGCGCAAAGCCCTGTGACCACCCCACCTAGGAGTCGGACCTACTGCTGGCCGCTTCTGGGGCGCAGTACGGTGTCAGAACAGGTAGGGACTAGCCTGCCTTAGCCAGGCAGCACCGCCAACAGGACTCTTAACAGCCTGGTCGACGGTGCTGACCAGAGTCACCACGACCCAGTGCCTTACATTCCACGACCCAGTACTGGGTCGCGACCCGCAGTGTGAAAACCACTGCTCTAGGCACACTCTGAATAACAAATTTATTTCCCTCATGACCAAGTGAATCCTTGAACTAAGGGACCAGGCCCAGGGAGGGATTCATTGGGTGGAAATTTCTTACCTTTGGCTGAGTGGAGAGAGAGTGAAGGGGCTGCTGTTAGACTTCAGGCCCACTCCTACAAATGCCTCTTACTGATTCAGAAAAGCATTTGGCAAGTGCTTCACTTTAAGTACATGCTTAACTTTAATTTCCATGGAACATAAGCATATGCTTATGAGCTTCCCTGAATAGGGATGTTTTCCTGATCTAAGGCTCTGAAGTGTTTTATAACCATTGATTGATTAAATTTCACAATACTTCTCTCAGATATTATACTGCCCATTTTACGAGTGGATAAACTGAGGCACATAGCAATGAAAGTGAAGTGGTTTGTTCAAGGTCACAGGATTCAGTGTTAGATATAAAAATAGAACCCAGGTGTCCTGACTTCTAATCTTCTGCTGTGACCACTAGGCAACACTTCCTCCCATAGAGACACGTCAAACAAGTTCAGGCACCTCTTATTATAGGTTATGGGTATATTTGATTCCTGCTTAAATTCTTAACTCAATAGAAACACCCAGATTATTTTTCCTCTCATACCTTTGAAAACAGCACTTTTGGAAATCACAAAAGTGTATCTGAAGATGCTGATTGGCTGGTATTTTGAAGTCATGCTTGCCAGAAGTACTAGTTGTCAACAGGGGAAGATGGAGGCATCCCACCAAATACATTTTCCCATGCTGGAGATTTCTGTTATCTAGTATTTCCGTGTCATCACATTTCTGCTTACAGCTGAAATAAGTGGGTCTCAATCTAGTCCTCTGTGCATATTCATCCACACCACAATACAATTCAGAAAAACAGATAGTCTGATAAGGAGGCTCAGAGCTGGAAGCATAGGGATTCTATAAATCAGGATTGAGCTGTATTGGCAGAATGGTAAGGGAGAAAATAGGACAGAATAGCAGGGATCTGGAGATCGGGTCTCCTTCAGCTTTCCTAAGCTATGTAGTCAAGGACTAGAATAGCAGTGGAGTAATTTGGCTCAGGATGGAGGTGCAAAATCTGTATGGAGGAGCCTAGGAATGGAATAGCAAAGAGGTGCTGCAGCTCAGCATTGAGGTGTATTGGCAGAACTTCCAAAAGTCTGAGTGACTTGGGGGTGCGGTGCCTGATAGAAGGAAGCAAAGAACACCAGCATCTGCTTTGTGGCTCAAGCTGGTATCTACCCACAGTCAGCAGTGACCAAAAGAATGGTACTAGTATTATTCACTTTCGCACAGATCTTGTTGTCTTTTCAGCAAGAAACCTTGAGCTCTGTAGAGCTCTTCTTTCTGGCTTGATTAATGGCAAGTTGCTGCTGGGAAGAGTGTGGCAGCCTGGTTCAGATATCACCAGCACCCTCTGCCACTGTACCATTATTCTCTTGTTAGGCCCTCTCCCCACAGAGTAATGTGAAAGGGCCCTTCGCTTCTCTGTAACTCAGCTGTAAAACGATGGGCGATGAGAAAAATAATTAGTGATTAATGCCCATAGTCTCCTTCTCCCTGGTCCCACTGAGCTCATAAAACAGCAATTATTCTATGCTGGGAAGCCAGCAGCAGCAGCAGCAGAAACAGTTTTTCAGAATCTGGTACTTTTTCAGGATTGGGATGCCAGGCTATCATTTAAATCACGTGAACGCGGATGAGCAAGGAATAATAATACCCACTTATTCATTGAAATGATACAAGCATAGGTCCAAATCCTGCTCTACCCAGCACGGCACTGCCACAAGGATCTTGCCAACACAGGCTGGGCTAAAGCACTACACTGTGGACAGACATTACTGCTCCATTGCGGTGAAGATACATGCATACCCACCATCTGCCAGCCGGGCTTTTTGCTGCTGATGGGTAGCGCACACATTAAGTTAGGTTGGAGGGCTGGCCATACTACCTAACCTGCAGACCACACCCCTCTAGGGATGTGATTGACACATTAGCCAAGCCAGCTTCCCAGCATGCTCCTGTGTCAGAAGGAAGGATCCTGCCCTACAAAGGGAGAAGCTGTGCCCCATGCCAGGTTTTTCTCTGATAAACTCCCCGAAACCACAAATTTAAATCTCTGCAAAGTCATTCGGCTCTTCATCCTGCCAATAGAGATTGTTTGAGTTCACTGCAGTTTGCTGTTTGAGGAGCTTCTGGATGAGACCAATGTTCTGCCTATCTGCCCTTGATTACCCCAGTTCTGTTGTGAAATGTGCTATGTGTGGCTGTTTGTTGCCCTCCCTAGAGGTGGCTGGATTTCAGTTGAGCTGCACGTAAAGTATGTTGTGTCCAAAGTGGGCACTGTGGGCTCCTCTGGAGTGAAAGATGCACATAAATGTAAGGTGTTTGTATTCCAGATGACTTAGTGGCCAAGGTGAAATGAGCTGAGTGGTCTCCATCAGATTCTTTGCAAACAGATGTTTGTACAATTGGTACTAAAGCAATCCCATTATTATTAATCTCAGCAGACAGTCCAAGGTCTGAGTGGCCTATGGAGATGGAGCTCCTCAGTTATCAGAGTTAATACACGTTACTGTTGCATGGGAGAAGCACTGACTGTGTCAGGGATAAATATAGAATTGGATAAATATAGGATTTCAGTCTTCAGGTCTGTTATACTAGCACCTTTCATCATCATTATATTCATCACAAGATAATGGCCTCAATGATTAGTATCTCTCTGTTAGCATGGAATTTGCCTCTCTTTAGCCCTTTTTATTCCCAACCCATAAGGCTGAATCACACCTCCTTGGTGAATCTGCCCTAGGGTAAACAGCAAAAGGAACTTGAGTCTTAAAAATATCAGCTTGTTCTCAGCACAATCACGTTCCATTCTGGGCTCCCTTCTCAAAGGCATTTGCCTCCAGTGATCAATGCAGCAATGTACTGCCTCTGGCACAAGGTGCACAGCAACACTGGCTCTTGGCAGGGTTAGCAAGCTGCAACTGCCTCACCAGCAGCTCTCAGCAACTCCATGCTCTCCTCAGCACAGTCTGGGGCTCCCTGCTTTCTGTGTAGCAAGGATGAGCCTCCTACCTATCAGTCCTGAATCTGGAATGAATCTCCCAGCAAGGTCACAGTTCTCAATGTCATCCAAATTTTTTTTTTGCTAGATCTATTTATATCCCTGAATCTTAAGAGCCTTTTTTGTTTTTTTGGCACACGCTGTCCTTGATTTTAAATGATGGTCTGATTTCTCTGGCACCAATCTGAAGTTTGAAGGGGGATTTTGCATTGAAGGGCAGGCAAAAGTAGGGCAATTTGCTTGATGTGAAAGGAAAGTCTGCCACACAGCAGTCTGATAGTGTATGTCAGTTTAGAGAAGGGAGACCCATTTTAAGAAAATTAGTGAATGTACATTACAATTATTATCATACCTTAAACACAGGTTCTATTAGTCACAGTCAAAGATTGCAGCCCAGACAGTGACAATAGCTCATCCTATGAGATACATCCACTCAGCTTCCAGTGACAGCCTCTGGGCAATCTATGTTATTCTTCAATGGCTGCACCTTCATTATAAGGCTATTTTTTCCCCACAATATAAAATGGCTGTATATGCTTTGATGCCTCGCTATCTTCCCTCATTACAAAGGCTTCCACCTCCAATTCTTAATGGCTAGCTGACTGAGGTGGTGCTTAACAAAGACATCTACTAACGAGCTCGCATACACGGTACATCAACTGATAATATTTGTTTTTGAAAAGTGCAGATCAAGGAGCTGATGTGTTGTACCTTCAAGCTGTGCCTTTTGTTTTGATTTGAGATTTTTTTAATTAACAATTTGTAAAGTCAGCTTAGTTCCTCTGAAAGGTTCTGACAGCCCTAGAGAATTAGCTCTCTATTTATCCATAGACTAGGTACAGCATGAGCTCAGCACGACAGCTCGGACCACTGGAAGGAGCTGGGAAGGTACTATAGTTAATTGTCCAGGTTCATTCATTTCTAGATTCTCTGCTAAGACTGCTAATGAGGGTGCCAGTTGTGATAATGGGTTTTGTGATGTTGACCGTTATCCACAAGAAAGTGGATGGAAGCCATCAACTTGTTTTACCTAGGCAATAGATGCCATCACTATCAATTTGAGCTGAGTTTGAACTCGTGCCCTAGAATTGAAAGGCTCCAAACCCCACTAACAAAGATGAAGATGTGAAAAAATACACCAGACTTATCAGGGATTCTTGCAGCTATACACTAAATACCATCCTGCAATTTGACACAATCCCCGTTACCTTTCCTTCATAGCCCAGTTGAATTAATTTTGCATATGAGGCTTTGTGAGACATGGCATCAACTGCCTTACTAAAATCCAAATATATTACATCAACCATTTATCTAGAGCCACTTCTATCCCAATCATCGCTCTCCTATCTCAGCACCTATAGCCCCTTCCTTTCATAATTTTATAATTAAAAAAAGAAAAGCAATTAAAAGGTGTTCTTAATACACCCATGTTGCTCATGGCTCATAGTTCTGATAATCTTTAGGGTCATCACCTTGTAATCAGAACCAAACAAGTGTACCCACAAACCGATGTGGTGTCCCGTTTACTTGGGTACGCAGATGTTTAGAGATTTTCTCCCTCTTCACATTTGTTCCATTTCACTAAGGATTGAAGTTAGATTATTGTGCAGTAATTGCCAGTCCCTCTTCTTTCTTCATTGATACCTGAAACCATATTTGTTTCCTGCCACCAATCCTCTTGACTTTTGTCAGTATTACAGAGCCACGAGGCCCCAACCAAGATAGGGCCCCATTGTGCTAGGTGCTGTGCACACACAAAAATGTGAAACAGTCCCTGCCCCCAGAAAGCTTGCACTCAGATTCAGCAGACAAAAGGTAGGAAAATGGAGGCACAGAGTGAGGAAGGGACTTTTTCAGGGTCACACAGCAGGTCAGTGGCAGGACTGGAACCTAGGACTTCTGATACCTAGCCTCACACATCAGATACTTCTCCAAGGTAGCTTGGTCCATTTGTGCAGATTTTTACATCTTCCAAGCATTCCCCTCTCCTTGCTTCTTGTCATTTAGTATCTTACAATGACTTTATTACGTTTTAATTGTCCAACAAGCTTTCGTTTATCCCCCAGGTTAAAGACTGAGTTAAAAAGCAGGGCCCTATTCCTGCAGTCAGATTTATGCGGGAGGATCTTTACATTTATTGTGAGTCCCACTGACTTCCGTGGGGCTTAAGGACTACTGGGGGGATTCAATTCCATCCTGGGTTTCATCCCTTTCGTTTATCATTGCTTTCACGCTGGTATTTCTTTTCCCCCTGATGTGTCTTTTAAAATCCTTCTTATTCCCCAGCATCACTTTGGCAGCTGTCAGTCATTTTCAGCACATTGGCCTTACCCCATTGTTCCTTTCCACCTTGTCTATTTCTATTTCATGTTTTGTTCTGCAGGAGATTTCCCCATCCAGGCTGAAGTTCCCAAGGAACTCTGATTTAGCATGACTCTAGTTGTTCTAACCTACATTCCCCTCTCTTAACTTTGGAATACCCAGTGCCCTATCGAAGGAAGCTTGCAAACACTAAGGACCACCTTTTTAATGTGACATTTTAATTTGTAACAGTTTGGGAGTGGAGAATACTCAGTTCCTCTGAAAACTAGGACCAAGGTGTGTCAAGTTGAGCACCCAAAACCAATGCACCCAAAATCAGAGGCCACTTTTGGAAATTTGGGTCTAGCTGCCAGCTGTCTCAGGCTCCCATGCATGTCTTCATGCAGAAATAACAGTGAGACCAGAGCTAGGAGAAAGAAATCTGGGTGAGGATTTGCCTCCCATGGAATGAGGAATGAACTGCTTGGAGAATCTAATTCACTGAAATCGTTAGTTTTAATGCTGTTCATTGGAAATCGTAGAGGCCACTGAATGCAGCCATTATGTGACTCCATGATGTTTTGTCCTGAGCCAAGTCTGGCATGTTACCATGTAGGATGCCTGTGAGGGACAGGTGTCAGTTGATGTCATCCAGCCATTCTGTTTAAGGTCTTCTGGGGGGGAGGGGGGGTCTTTTCCCTCCTGTTTTCATTAGGACAAAGTAAAAGATGATTCTCACAGGGACGTTAGGAGGCATTCGGAACAGGTGACTGTACGATGTTAGGGAGTATTGGGCGACCATTTGAGAGAGTGGGATCTGTTTAGTTTGAAAATGGATCTCTTAATTCAACTTGAATTCATACCATTTTCGATCATTCGAAGATGCTTCGTCTCAATTAAGTCCAACTTCTTTTCAATCTTAACAGTAAGGGCCATGTTTCGGTCCCATAGGTCAGATACTGATCACCACAGCATTATATATCTTCAGCTCCATTTCTCTACCTATCAGGGTGTTTGGTTTGCAAAAGACATTCTTAATGAGGCACCCATTACTGATGATGCTTTTGCACTGTGGATTTCAAGTTCTTTCTATAGGCTGCCCATGTTATCAACAACAGAGCCAAAGTTGCTGAGTCTTAACTGGGTGGTCAGCCACTAAGAGGCTAGAGCCTGCAGTGTGTTCGAAATCACTGACTGGAAGAATTTTGGGTTTTACCCCAACAAATTTTCAGGCTGACTTTTGCCGCTGAGCTTTCCAGGTTTTAATACTGCAACTAGCTCATCCATTGAGTCGACAACTACACAATGTTGCCAGCAGTCGATGTTGGTGAGGTTCTTATCATCAAGGCATATGGCTAAAATGCATTTACTTAGTGTCTGGTCAAACATGTAGTCTCTGACAGTGTTGGAGAGTTCTGAGGTGGCAATGCATCCTCATTGAATGCCCAACCTAATTCAGAAGATGGTTTCTTTCCCATTTACAAGAATGCAGCTTGAGGAATTATTCTACAGAGCTTGTCCAGAAGGCCTGTGAATTTCAAAATCAGCCAAAGCAATTCCCTGTCAACAGAGTCAAACATGGCCTTGATATCTACAAATGTAATGTGAACTGGTGCTTGAATTCTCATGCCTTCTCGGGTGGCTGGGACGCTGTGAAGATTTGATCCGCCGTGGAACAGCCAGGAGTGAAGCCAGCTTGTTGTGGTGTTCTCTAGCTCATTAAGATAGCAGCAGCTCAGGCCAACAAGACAAAAACAAAAACTTTCCCAGGGATAATAGAAAAGTAATGCTGCAATTGTTGCAATAGTCTCATTTGCTGCCTTTCTGTTGCCAAAGTGGTAAAATAATGCCTTTTGCCAGTCGGATGGGACCAACTCTATTCTCCAGATGACGCAGAACAGCATCTGCAGTCACAAACGACTAGCTGGTCCAGCACTTCTTAACAGTTCCACAGGAATTCCACCAATTCCTGCCACCTTGTTTCCCTTAAGCTTCCTTACAGCTCTGTGGATTTCACCAGTAGTGAATTCACCTGGATCATTTTGTGCAGAATGGGTCAATTCAGCAGCAGCCTTAATAGCAGGGTCCAAAGAAATTGGGGGTGCATTTAGCAACTGGCTGATATGCATAGGTGGAAAGAACCATCTGTGTAACCCCCTGCTCAGTCCCCTGGCACCTCGGCCTCTGCAGATTTCCAGGAAAAGGGGGAAGAGTACCAGGGAGGTGACTGACACCTCTTCCAAGCAGCGCATTGATCTTGGAAGAATGATTGAGGCATTAGGACAAGTGTGAGATCATATTGTGATCCTTGGTCTTTAATTAGCCAGCTCCGCTAGACAGAGCCAGTTCTGCAGTCTACTTTCCTCTCAATGTGGGGATCAGGTAGGGATTTCACTCAGAGTCCCCTGAGTGCTGTGGGGAGATGACCCCTCTCTATGGATGATTTCAGCAGTACAGGGTATGGACAATGCCACCATCAGCATCTTCAGTCACAGATAAAAGGCCATGACAAAGGCTTCTGGCCCCAGTTTATAATGGCGAGGGAGACAGTATATGTCGGAGCTAATTCTTGCTTCTGCCTATGACCAGTGTGATGGGTTCCCCCTGAGGTGCCACTTGGAATTGGGGTACCATTGAGCCTGCCCACCTCCCTGGGTTCCCTTTCACACTGTGCTGCTGTGATAAGTTGCCACCCCCTCTGGAGTGTAAACCCAAAATTATACCATCTTGTACTGCACAGGAACTGTACAGCATAATCTCATAAAAGTTGCCCTTCCCTCAGTGTGGAGAGAGATATGCAACAGCTTTCTGCCCCAAGTTATAATTTACACACACACACTGATTTTAGACAAAACAAAACAAGTTTATTAGCTACAAAAGATAGATTTTAAGTGATTATAAGTGATAGCAAACAGATCAAAGCAGATTACCTTAGTAAATAAACAAACCCGCAAACTGAGCTTAACACACTAGATAGGTAAGATATCAATTAGCAAATTGTCACCCCAAGTGATAAACAGGCTGGCAGATTCTTAAGGCACAAGTTGCCTTGGCTTTCCCAGATTTTCATACACGGGCTAAAACTCCCTCTAGCCTGGGATCATCACTTCCCACAGTTCAGTCCTTGTCCCTCAGCTGTTTCCAAGTGAGTTGTTGTAGGGAGAGTGAGGTACCATCATGATGTCATTTCCCCCCTTTTATATCTTCTTCCCACTTGCTGGAAAGCTCTTTTGCTGTGACCAGGGTCAAACAGTTCCCATTGTGTAGTGCTATCTCTGAGAGGTTTCTATTGTACACATGTAACAAAGCGGCCTTTGGTGGGACCAAATACCAATACCCCAGTAAAAGAAAAAAAAGGTTCTCCCAATCCCAATGGACCAAGCCCCATACCAAGGTCAATATACCAGTTAGATATTACCCTCAAATCACGTTGTTGCCAATCCTTTAGAATTAAAATCTAAAGGTTTATTCTTAAAAAGAAAGAAATATAGATGAGAGTTAAAATTGATTAAATGGAAACAAATACATACAATAATTGCAAAGTTCTTAGTTCAGGCTTGATGGGATTAATGCTGATTTAAACCAATTAAGTCTCTGGAGTACAAACACCCAGCTTGGATGGGTGGTTCAGTCCTTTGTTCAGAGCTTCAGTTTCAAGCATAGTTCCTCCACAGGTCAGAAGCAGGATTGAAGACAAAATGGAGGGGTTTCCAGGGCCTTTTATATTCTCTGCCATGTGAAAGGATCCCTTTGCTCTTACTGTGGAAAATCACAGCAGCAAGATGGAGTTTGGAGTCACATGGGCAAGTCACATATCCATGCATAACTCAATTTGCAGGCAGCAGCCATTGCTCACATGCTACCTTGAACGTTCCCAGGAAAGCTCCTCAGATGTGGATTGGAGTCTCCCAAGGTCCATTATCAGTTAAGTGTTTCTTGATTGGGCACTCAGAATAGTCCTTTCTCAAGAAGCTGACCAAATGCTTCACAGATGCTACTTAGAATCAAACACATTGAGATACAAGTACATAGCCAGTATTCATAATTTCAAATACAAAAATGATACACACATACAGATAGCATAATTATAACCAGCAAATTGCAATCTTTTCATAGAAACCTTACTTGACCTCCTTTGTACAAGATTTGGGGCAACTATAGCACCTTGGGTGCAACAATGATCTATATGGTCACAGTTCATGTCAATAACGTCACAACACAGTACCTGGAGTAATCCTTGTGCTTGTGTGCATTTCCTCAATAAGCCATTAACATTGTTTGGCTTTTTTACTGTTGCACCTGAAAGGTTGCTTGTGGGTGTTTTCAACCTCACAACATGTTTCAGTAACACATACATAGCCAAACTTCATAAATTCACATACAATGATACACATACACTCCAATGAGATATTGTCTAGCAGATCAAGACTTTTAGAATGATACCTCACAAGGCATACTTTGTACAAAACAGATCCTAATTACATGATAGTGGTGAATATTGGGGTGCCAAGGTGTCACCACCAGCATTAGGGAACAGAAGCCATGGGTGAGTATTTCTTTATGTGCATTTACATTTACTAAGGAAGGGTTTCATGCGGCTGGTCCCAGCAGTGCCCCTGGCTGGCAGAAGTACCTCGCTGAGAGAGGCTACAGGCATGCCATGCCAATAGCAGCTGCAGCCACTTCCTTCCCATTGCACAGTTATGAAAGTCTTGGATCCCAGGCTACATACTTCCCAAGCTGACATAGTGGAATACTCCTGAGAGCCCTAGTTAAAAATACCTTAAGATGGGAAAAAATTGCCCCTTGAAGTTTGGGTTTGCTTTTTTTAACCTGATGGGGAGAGACAAACAATTCTTAGACTGAGAAACCTTGACTCTCTGTGGTAAAGATGCTGATGTTTGAAAATGCCTCCTAGTGAGCAAGAAGTCAGAGAGTAGATGTTTATTTATTTGTATTCCAGTAGGACCTAGACATCTCAACCAAGATTGGGGCCCCTTTGTGCTAAGCGCTGTACATATCCATAGCAATAGAAACCTAAACAGACAAGGGCTAGAAGAAAGGCTATGTTATTATTACCTCCATTTTACAGATGGGAAACTGAGGCACGGAAATGAAGGGCCTGATCCAAAGCCCACTGGCTTTCCCATTGGAGTCTTTCTATTGATTTCAATTGGCTTTGGATCAGGCCCTAAATGACTTGCCTAGAGTCACACAGCGAGTCAGGCAGCGCCAGCATCTGAACCCAGATCTCATTGCATACAAGGATGGTTCCTTTCTAGTCCTTGGAGTCTCATCCCTTCTTGTTGCTGCAGAGTTCATGTTGCCATGGCTGGTTGAACAAGCTGACAAAATAGTTGGGGATTTGGCTGTTCTGGCTCTCTCTGGTTTGGGGCTATCTCCCACTTGCTCTGAAGAACCAGCCCTCTGCTTCCCTCGATACACACACAATGTAACAGGGGCAATGAGAAAATGACCCTGGCTACCATCCCCTCCCTTGCACATTTCTGAGCAACAGAACTGCAGCTTTGGGTGAGCTTGTGACATTGTCTATGATAGTGAATGTATCATGGTCTATGATAGTTCCAAAAAGGATCCGACTGACACCCCTAGTGAGTGAAGTCACCTGACCTCTCCCTCTCTGCCCATCCTCACATCTCAGCCCCTCTTCCTGCTTCTCTCCCTGGATGTGCTGCCATCAACTGCAATGCAAAACTGAAACTTATTTCCCTCCTGTCTCATCTGTACCTCCTCTCTCTTCCCCAACAAACTCAGTGCCAGGTTCAACTCCTATCCTTCTCCATATTTGTTTGCCACCCAGTTCTCCCTCGACAACATCTCTAAAACCTGCCCTATTCTCGCGATCCCCATCCACAAATGCCTTGTCTGTGCCTTGATTATCTCCCCCACTCACCTCTGTCACCTCTTCCTCCCCACTTCTCCCCTCACTCTTCTCTATTCACTAATACAACTGTGAAAGCTGCATCTCTCTCCAGCTGCTCAGACCACATCTGTTTAGATCCTTCACCTTATGCTTTAAGCACAAGCATCTAGTCTTCCCCCTCCAGGACTTGCACAGCTTCACCTCTGTGGCTCTTCTCTCCTCTCTTCCCCTCTCACTTCCTTCACTTCATTCAAGCATCCCGTCTCCTTTGTCTGCTTCCTCCCTTCTCTTCACACCATCGTCCATGCTGCCCTGTGCACTAGGAGCAATCTCTCATCTCTTGGATGCCAGCTGAGCACTCTTCTCTGCACTCAAATCGAGTTTCTTCCATGAAGACTTCCAAAGTCAGAACTTTTCAGCATAGGTGCTGGAACTAGGGGTGCTGCCACATCCCCTGGCTTGAAGTGGTTTCCATTATATACAGGGTTTGCAGTTCAAAAGCTCTCAGCACCCCCACTATACACATTGTTCCAGCACCCCTGCATTTCAGTGGTGAAAAGCTACAAATAATAAATGTCAGAAGAACTAGGCAAAAACAAAGCCAAACAAGCCAAACTCTGCTAACATCTATGATCTGCTAAAAACCCAGGCTCCCCGCAAGGTCGGGACTCTCTGCTGCTGTCTCAGCTATTCCACAACCAACCTCCCTCCCTCTTCTCCTCCAGGGTATGTGATCACTCAGTCATTCTATTAGAGTGTAAGGTCACCAGGGCAAGGTCCTTGGGTCAGATCTTCAGCTGCTGTAGACCAGCAAGAAGTCCATGGAGTTATGCTGGTTTACAGCAGTTCAGGATTTTGCATTATCTGTAAAGCTCTAGGCACATATAAATGAGGCCAAGCTTCCCCCAATCCTGTGCCTCAACCCTCACCTAGGAGAGAGAAGGGAGTTCAGGGTCCCTGGCTGGTCAGTGCTGTTGGAAGCCATACTCATGCCAATAGTAACCATTGTGCAAACACTCTGCATTTTACCACTAAGGGGTATGCTAAGCCTATAGCCCCACTCTCCAATAGGAGTGTTAAGAACTGTCCAGCACAGAAGTAAAGGCTGTGTGGAGGAACAGCTCCCTCAGGGGATTCCAGTCCCTAATCACATTGGGTCATTCCTGTCCTGGGGGAGGGGGAAGGGATTTGGGTTTGTCTTGGTCCCTCCCTGTATGTGATGCTGCTCTAGAGTTGCCATGCTCCTGTGTATACAATTGTGTGCCTTGTTCCATTGCTTCTCAGCAGTCAGTATTAAACTCCCGCTGCCCTTGGAGCCCTGTGCCAGGATTGTCCCCAGGAACCACTGCTGCCCATCCCAGTCCTGTGCCTCTTCCCTTCCCAGTGATACTCCCTTGAGTACTAACTCCACTTCCTTTGCTCCTGGGTCGTTTTCCGTTGGAATAATCAGACTGGAGACAGAGGGAGAAGGAAAATCCAGTGGGGCATAGTGTATGATTGGGGTCAGGGCAGCTGTGGAGCTGGTCAATCTACAATCTCTCTTCCCAGGGAACAAACCATTTTGTGTTGAGAAAGGGAAGAGGAAGGGACAAATACCCTGAAAAACATATTTATATTCTCATTCTAGTTAGGCAACTGGGGAAAGAAGAAATCATCCGCCCTGCCTGGTCCAATGCTGTTAACTACATAGACAGTACAATAGGAATCTCCATTGCTCACCCTCTGCGCAAACAAGCACCATTTACGGATTCTTCAGGGAGTCTCTTCCCGCCCTTGGCCTGGTGTCCCATACTGCCATGAAACAGGTGCTTCTGCGAAGAAGGACCTTTAATGAGGGAGTTTAAATGATGGGGGTCCTCATGTCTCCATCTGGCTGGACTATAAATGATCAGTGAGAGACTCCACTGACAAAACAACCACATAAACACAGTAATCATGTGGGGACTCTGAATACATGACTAGCTGCACACAACCTCCTCCCCATCTATTCGGATATGAAGGTTCTTAGGGAAGTGACTTCCCCTTGATGTGCAGTAAGACCTCAGCTTTGCCCCAGGGTCTGGATGGCATGCTAATTGGATCATTTGTAACACACCCATTCACCAGGAAGGGGACTAATTTCACTCCTATATGAGCAATGTAAAACACGGCTGTTTGGTTTTATGGGGTCACACGTGAGTGAGGCTCAACTGCATTGCTTCCGCTTTGTTATATGCTGCTATTATAGCACATCTGATAGCTGCTTCTGCAGCATGGCCCGAAGTCAGCAAAGCTCAGGGGAGTCCCAAAGCACCCTTTTTGCAAGGACTTCATGGTGAATTGTTACAGATGTTTTAGAAACATCATGGCCAGCTCTAAAGCTCTCCAGCTTTCATTTCCTCCAGTCTCTCTCTCTCTCTCTCTCAGCAGCCTCTTTTACAGTGTTGATCTTATCATTAAAATGGGTTTACCAGCACCATGTAAGAGGCCCAAGGGCTGGAAGATGGCTGGATCACCCCTAAAGCCAGTATGTCCTTGACCTCTCTCTCCAGGTTCTGGGCTGTTTTCTCAGTGATCCAGAACAGGGAGCATCTTACAGGAGGATGGGCTCCTGTCTCCACCTGGTGGACAGCCAGGTTAGTGAGCCCAGGCTGGTGGAGAACAGCTGCTGGTAGGAACCCAGCACCCCTCAGATCTCTGATCTGGTCAGAGAAGGGAATTTATTCCAGTGAAGGGCCGGCCCCAGTCTCAGGGAATAGATCCACCAGGGGATCATCTCTCTGCTCCTTCCGCTGGCCACACACGATCAGTACCAAATTCTCTCTGTCAAAATACGGCTTCATCATGTTGACATGGTACACCCGGTGGCTGAGCCTGGTTAGACAGTTCCACTACATAGTTCACCTCATTCAGCTGCTTGATGACCTTAAAGGGCCCGTCCCAGGCAGCTTGTTGTTTGTTCTTTCTCAAGGGAATGAGAACCATCACCTGGTCCCTGGTGGCATAGGAGCAAGCACAGCAGGCACGTGCTGAGCGGTCGTACCAGACCTTCTGCTTCCCTTGGGCCCCGGCTAGATTCTCCCCGGCCAAGTCCATGAGCTCAGAGAGCTTTTCCCAGAAAGTAAGTACATACTCCACCACTGATTCTCCATCAGGGAGGCCTTCCCCTCCCATTCGTCCCTCATCAAGTCGAGGGGTCTCCTCACTCTCCTCCCATACAGCAACTCGAAAGGAGAGAACCCGGTTGATTCCTGGGGCACTTCCCAGTACGCGAACAGCAGGGGGGGTAAATACTTGTCCCAGTCCTGTGGGTGCTGGTTCATAAAGGTTTTCAGCATCATCTTTAAGGTCCGTTGAACCTCTCCACCAGCCCATTGGACTAAGGGTGATACGCTGAGGCCCAAGTGTGTCAGACCCCAAACTTCTCCCACAAGCACAGGAGCAGGGTTGATACGAAATTGGACCCCTGGTCTGTAAGAACCTCCTTGAGGAACCCCACTCTGCTGAAAATGGTCAGCAGCACATCTGCCACAGTGTCTGCCTCGATTGAGGATAAGGCCACTGCCTCGGGATAGCGACTAATGAAATCTACCACTACCAGAATGTTTTTTTTCCCTGTCCGTGTTGCCTTGCTGAGGGGTCCCACATGTCCACGGCCACCTTCTGAAAAGGCTCCTCTATGATGGGCAGGGGCCTCAAAGCTGCTTTCCCCTTGTCCTGGGTCTTCCCCACCCTCTGGCAGGGGTCGCAGGACCTGCAGTACTGCTGGACAGCATCAAAGACCCCCGGCCAGTAAAAGTTCCGTAGCAGCCTCTGCCTGGTGCGTTGGATTCCCTGGTGTTCCGAGAGAGAGACATCGTGGGCCAGGTACAGTAGCCTGCAGCGGTACTTCTGGGGGTACTTCTTTGTCTCCTGAGGCCCAGATGGAGTATGTCACAGGAGGGGAACAGACTGAAGGACCCATACAAAGCGGAGAACCCGACGTTTATGGTAGGGAGTGACCCAGGGGAACTTTAGAGGCAAATGGCGTTAGAGCCGCACAGCCGCTCGGCGTGTTGCGGGTGGATCCCTGCTGAGCTTGGGGCAAGGGGAACTTGCCACTAACAGGGCCCTGGGTTGGGACCCGTTGGAGAGGGCAGGCCTGGGTCCCCCACCACCCTCTACTACCCCACCTGCGAGGGGGGAGTTATCTGGACTCTGGCCATAAGGCCATACTGCCCTGACACTTGGGGCGATTTACATGGACTCAGGCCACTACGCCACAAAGCCCCGCCTGCGATGAGGGAGTTATATGGACTCTGGCCATTGGGCCGTACTGCTCCAACACTGGGAGCGATTTATATGGACTCTAGCCATTAGGACCCACTACCCCGACCAAGGGGTGATTGTGTGGAGAAAGGCCATTAGGCTGCATCCGGCCGCCCACAGAGAGGTGAGCGTGTGAACTTGGGAGTGGCGAGGTTTCGACACCCCATCCCACCCCTGCCACAAAGGGGCGGTGTGGTGCCAGGCCCGCCACACCCCCCTTCTGCACTGATGTGGGCTTGTCCCCCTGGCATTCCATTCCATATCCCGACCTGCTGTCTACAAACTCGTCAGCCAGCAGTCCCGCGTGACGCAGGTCCTTGGGCCTCTTGTCCACCAGCCACATCCTCAGGTCAGGGGAACAGAGCTCATGTAGTTGCTCCAGCCCCATCAGTTCAATCACGTCCTCCTTGGTCTGGGCCATGGCCCCGTTCACCCACTTGCAGGTGTATTCCCCCATCAGCGTGACCAGTTCCAGATAGGTCATCCCCTGGTTCTTCTATACACCCCAGAACCTTTTCCTGTACACCTCGGGGGTCAGCTTAAACTTGCGCAGCAGGGCTTCTTTGAACTGTTCATAGTCCCCTGCTTCCACCTCATCCATCTGGCTGAATATCTCGATGGTCTTGGGACCCAGATGCCACAGCCTGTCTGCAGGGTCAACCTGGTGCACATTGCAGGCCTTCTCAAAGGCAGTGAGGAAGGCATACATATCATCCCCTTCCTTAAACAGAGGCAGCACTTCTATATCAGAGTTCCCTGTGGGCTTAGCCACCCTGGGCCCATCCCCACTCACCATGGTAGGGGTCTCTCTGCTTCTCAGCTCTGCCGTTGCCAGTTCATGCTGCCTCTGTCTCTCATGGTCCTGCCATTCCTTCTCACAGTCCTCCAGATCTTTCAGTTTCAATTCCATTTCCAACTCCAACCATCTCAGCTCGACCAACGGGGAACTCGGCCGTGAAAATCCCCTGCTGGTCGGATAGATGGAATCTTGAGCTGCCTGACTGCTTTCAGCCCCTCCCGCATCCCCGATTAGGTTGGTGGCTGGGATGACCCCTGGTGATGCCTGGCTTCTCCCAGCCTCTCTCGCAGCACCAGCTGGGTCAGGAACTGGCTCCTTAGAATGATCGTTCTCTTCCAACTGAGAAATTAGCCGTGTGTTGGTGAATTTTCCAATGCGCAGCCCTCTTTCTCTGCACAGCTCTACAATGTCCTTCTTAAGGCGATGGTTATAGGTCATCTCCACGCTGTTCCCACGTGGTCACGGACTCACAGGCCTGTGCTCTCAGCTCCCCACAATCCCTGGGAGGAACCCCTTCAGTGCAGCAGTCCGTCTCGGAGTCCACTCTCTCTTGGGGGTTAAGCCGTAGGCTCCTCCGCCTCCGGGAACTACACCTCTCAGAGCCTTCAGCACTCCCGTCTCATGCTAATCCCCCTTCATTTTACAGCTCCCTAGTCACTTACTGTAGGATGCTCTGTCCATGGGGTGCAGTTTGATCCCACCAGTTGTCACAGAGTCACCGGGACGATGCTCTGGAACTACTCCATATGAAGCCAGTCAGGACTCTGGGGGAGCATGCCTATTCTCTCTGAACATACTGTCTCCAGGGCAAGAAGCTTGCACCGCTTCGACCTTCCTGGGTCTGACCTCGGAGCATTCAGCATTCCCTTTTCACAGCATGTGCTTCCCACAGCAAGTCTGCACAGGCAGGGTTCCTGGAGAAGCCAGAGGGCCCTGCACCCCAACTCTGCAGTCAGACATGACTCTCAGTCAGCCAGTAAAACAGAAGGTTTATTAGTCAATAAGAACAAAGCATAGAACAGAGCTTGCTATTACAGGAATCAGTGACTTTCAGCCAAGTCCATCTTGGGAATCCTGGGCCAGATGCCCTGAATTCCCTCTCTTCCAGTCCCCTCACGCAGATTGCTAGCTTCCAGTAACTGGACCTCCGACATCCCCCTGTTGCTCCTCCTCCTTCTCTCTGGGTATGTCTACACTACGAAATTAGGTTGATTTAATAGAAGTTGATTTTTTAGAAATTGATTTGATACAGTCGATTGTGTGTGTCCCAACTAAGTGCATTAAGTCAGCGGTGTGCATCCACAGTACTGAGGCTAGCGTCGACTTTCGGAGCATTGCACTGTGGTAGCTATCCCACAGTTCCCGCAGTCTCTGCCGCCCATTGGAATTCTGGGTTGAGCTCCCAATGCCTGATGGAGCTAAAACATTGTCTCGGGTGGTTCTGGGTACATGTCGTTAGGCCCCCCTCCCTCCCTCCGTGAAAGCAATGGCAAAAAATCATTTCTCGCCTTTTTTCCTGGGTTACCTGTGCAGATGACATACCACGGCTAGCATGGAGCCCGCTCAGCTCACTGTCACCATATGTCTCCTGCGTGCTGCTGGCAGACGCGGTACTGCAGTGCTACACAGCAGCATCCCCTTGCCTTGCCTTGCGGACGGCAGACGGTGCAATACGACTGCTAACCATCGTCGTCGTCCCGTGGGTACTCCTGGCCGACCTTGGTTAGGTT
The DNA here is from genome assembly GCF_027887155.1 of Malaclemys terrapin pileata. Classification (NCBI taxonomy): domain Eukaryota; kingdom Metazoa; phylum Chordata; order Testudines; family Emydidae; genus Malaclemys; species Malaclemys terrapin. The sequence goes on from NC_071514.1 coordinate 50,817,871, forward strand.
GGTCGGGGGCCCCTGGGCAAACACGGGTGCTCCTGGCTGGCCTCATTGAGGTTGGACGGGGGCACCTGGACAAAAATGGGAATGACTCCAGGTCATTCTCTTCTTTAAGTTTCGTCTAATGGATATTCAGTCCTGCCTGGAATATCATGCCAGCTGGAGGCTTCTGCCTCAGGCTGCTCTCCCAGTCAGCAGCACCGCGTGGTCGCACCTACCCCAGCCTGCCCCTTGCTCCCATGGCTCATGAAGCCTGGACAGTAGTAAGGAGCAGTTCAACTATGGGCTGAGCAAGTGCATAATGGTGGTAGAATGTGCCTTTGGACGTTTAAAAGCGCGTTGGCGCAGTTTACTGAGTCGGTTAGACCTCAGTGAAACCAATATTCCCATAGTTATTACTGCTTGCTGTGTGCTCCACAATATCTGTGAGAGATGTTTATGGAGGGGTGTGAGGTTGAGGCAAATCGCCTGGCCGCTGATTACGTGCAGCCAGACACCAGGGAGGTTAGAAGAGCACAGCAGGTCGCGCTGTGCATCAGAGAAGCTTTGAAAACCAATTTCGTGATTGGCCAGGCAACGGTGTGAAAGTTCTGTTTGTTTCTCCTTGATGAAAACCCGCCCCCTTGGTTCACTCTACTTCCCTGTAAGCCAACCGCCCTCCCCTCCCCGCTTTGATCTCCACTTGCAGAGGCAATAAAGTCATTGTTGTTTCAAATTCATGCATTCTTTATTAATTCATCACACAAATGGGGGGATAACTGCCAAGGTAGCCTTGGAGGGGCGGGGGAGGAGGGAAGCACAGGGATAGGGTAGTTGTAGGGGCACCCCCTAGAATGGCCTGCAGCTCATCATAGAAGCGGCATGTCTGGGGCTCTGACACGGAGCGGCCGTTTGCCTCTCTGGTTATTTGGTAGGCTTGCCTGAGCTCCTTAAGTTTCACGCGGCACTGCTGCGGGTCCCTGTTATAACCTCTGTTCTTCATGCCCTTGGAGATTTTTTCAAATATTCTGGCATTTCATCTTTTGGAACGGAGTTCAGATAGCACGGATTCGTCTCCCCATACAGCGATCAGATGCAGTACCTTCCATTCAGTCCACGCTGGAGTTCTTTTGCGATTCTGGGACTCCATGGTAACCTGTGCTGATGAGCTCTACATGGTCACCTATGCTGATCAGCTCGCCATGCTGGCCAAACAGGAAATTCAAAAGTTCGCGGGGCTTTTCCTATCTACCTGGCCAGTGCATCTGAGTTGAGAGTGCTGTCCAGAGCGATCACAATGGAGCACTTTGGGATAGGTCCCGGAGGCCAATACCATTGAATTGTGTCCACACTACATCAAATTCGACCCAGCAGGGTCGATTTCAGCACTAATCCCCTCATCAGGGAGGAGTACTGAAATCGATTTTAAGAGCCCTTTAAGTCGACAAAAATGGTTTCGTCGTGTGGACGGGTGCAGGGTTAAATCGATCTAACACTGCTAAATTCGACCTAAACTCATAGTGTAGACCAGGGCTTTGTCTCGCTTCCTGGGCAAAAGGTGTCACCTGGTTGCATCCCCCCTCCTAGGTCTCAGGTTACATAGGTGCAAATAGATGGGCAACCTCACCTGCCCTGAGGGCCTCAGCAAAAATCACACACCCAATTCCCACCACCGAAGTATTGATGCAGTACACAGGAAAACTAAGGTACACACAGAATTAGTATAGGTCAGTAAGACTCACTGATTGATTGATGATTGTTAGAGGGTTCTCTAATTTTCATGCATTTTGCCAGGAGTAGGGCAACATCCACAGACTTGAGTTGGGAATAATTCAGTGTCTCTTCTTCCCTAGAGTTTAATAACTGACACTTGGGACACAGGGGAAATCATGACTCAGCTCTGCAATCCTTGATATATTGGGAGGTAATATCTAGCCAGAATCCAGAGACTTTGGGTCAGGCTCAACCCACAGTATGCATGGAGGAGGATATCTTTGGCAGATAGAGCTCTTTTTCACCTCTAAGGCAACCAGACTGTGAGCAGTTACTGTGTGCTGAGTGGGAGCATGGCCTGTGTACTGCAGTAACGAATGTCTGCCTGTGTTTACCACCGATGAAGTTATTTTATGAGTTTTAATTACATCCATAGGCACTGACTCTGTGGGTGCTCCAGGGCTGAAGCACCCATGGGGAAAAATTAGTGGGTGCTCTGCACCCACTGGCAGCCAAGCTCCCCTCACCCCTGCCCCACCTCCTCCCCTGAGCACGCCGCATCCTCCGCTTACCTCCCAGCGCTTTCCGCTGCCAAACAGCTGTTTGGTGGCACTTAGTACTTTCCAGGAGGGAGGGGGAAGAGTGGGGACACAGCGCGCTCAAGGGAGGAGGCGGAGAAGAGGCGGGGCAGGGGCAGGGACTTGGGGAGGGGGGTGGAATGGGGGCAGAAAGGGGGCGGGGACTTTGGGAAAGGGGTAGAATGGGGCGGGGCGAGGGCGGTGCAGGGGTGGGACGGGGGGGGTGTCGAGCACCCACCGAGAACAGTGGAAGTCGGCGCCTATGATTACATCCCAGCAGGGTGGATTTGATTTAAATCATGATTTAAATCACTAGTCAGGAAGACTCGATTTAATCATGGATTTCTACATAAAAGTGCATTCTTGTTGGTTAATACATATTCTTCACAACTCAGAGATAGATGTAGGTTTCATTTTTAGAAGGTACACACTATACATTTTTTAAGTGATTTATTTTGAAAACTTTTCAGATTCGTTTTACAGCTATACCAGAAAACGAATGATTGTTTGGTTATTTCATTTACCAAAGGTAACTGAAGCAAATATTTATGAAGTCATTGGGAGATGAACTATCTCCAATTCAACAGGTTGATCATTAATATTTGGAGGATTTTCTTGCCATGCTGTATTAGGAGGAGAACATCACCAAACAGAATCATAGAATCATAGAATATCAGGGTTGGAAGGGACCTCAGGAGGTCATCTAGTCCAACCCTCTGCTCAAAGCAGGACCTAATCCCAACTAAATCATCCCAGCCAGGGCTTTGTCAAGCCTGACCTTAAAAACCTCTAAGGAAGGAGATTCCACCACCTTCCTAGGTAACCCATTCCAGTGCTTCACCACCCTCCTAGTGAAAAAGTTTTTCCTAATATCCAACCTAAACCTCCCCCACTGCAACTTGAGACTATTACGCCTTGTTCTGTCATCTGCTACCACTGAGAACAGTCTAGATCCATCCTCTTTGGAAACCCCTTTCAGGTAGTTGAAAGCAGCTATCAAATACCCCCTCATTCTTCTCTTCTGCAGACTAAACAATTCCAGTTCCCTCAGCCTCTCCTCATAAGTCATGTGCTCCAGCCTCCTAATTATTTTTGTTGCCCTCCGCTGGACTCTTTCCAATTTTTCCACATCCTTCTTGTAGTGTGGGGCCCAAACCTGGACACAGTACTCCAGGTGAGGCCTCACCAATGTCGAATAGAGGGGAACGATCACGTTCCTCGATCTGCTGGCAATGCCCCTACTTATACAGCCCAAAATGCCGTTAGCCTTCTTGGCAACAAGGGCACACTGTTGACCCATATCCAGTTTCTCGTCCACTGTAACCCCTAGGTCCTTTTCTGCAGAACTGCTGCCTAGCCACTCGGTCCCTAGTCTGTAACAGTGAATGGGATTCTTCCGTCCTAAGTGCAGGACTCTGCACATTTAAATTGTTTTATTTAACTAAAACAATGTTATATATTCTAGATTCTAGATTTTTTTTTCTTCAACAGCAAACATATACTATTTTAACAAAACAAGCATATGAATTTTTGATTTTAGTTAAACATTCAAGTTTTTTAAAATCAGGTTTGTTTTTGTTAAAATTGTTTTTAACTAAAATAGTTAAATTAAATATTAAAAAAAAAATTAAATAGACTATGTCAGCCAGGTCAACATGAGAAACTTAAAATATTGGCTTCTGCAGCTAACTCAGTCATCTTCACCTTCATTTTCCTGTTTGTTCATAATCTGGAAAAGAAAAACAAGCTTTCCTGCTTTTTCAGGTCCCAAACGATTTCTCAGTTTGGAATGAATTAGTCTAAAGGAAGAAAATATTCTTTCTACACTGGCAGAAGAAGCTACTGCTGTTAAAAGTGAGATTATCACTTCAACAGTCTCTGAATCCAAGTGCTTAAGTGACTTCCACCAGTTCACTGGTGTGACTTTCTTTAAAACATCATCAGCAAACATATATTTCTTGAATGGGTCTGTTTTATGGCCTGCTGCCATTATAGATTTCCCCTTCTAGTGAGAGAATGGTATGGTAGATCTCAAATCAATGAAGGCTACACTCATAAAGACCTCAAGACTTCTGGAATATGCTGGTCAAACAGTTTCACTTTTGTTTCTACTGCCTGTCCCTCCCTTCTCACATTTATCTCCAGACTTCTTCTCCTTGTCCAGATCTATTCCGGCCCCAACAGTTATATTCATTGAACTTTTTGAAACTTTGCACCTTTAGAGAGAGGTAAGGGATTGACTCTGTACACAAATTTGGTTGAGGTCTGTTATTTCTCACCTCTATATATTATTTATTTAAAAACATTTTTGCTGTTATCTCTGGAGACACAAATCCACAGTTTGGGAACTGCAAAACTAAGCATCTCTGATGGTATCTTCTAGACTGAGCACTGAGTCCCATTGGGTAGATAGGAAGATTAACCTAGATAATCTATACATAAGATCCTGGAACCCCATAAATTTGGGTCTCTAATCCATGAACTATTGGAACTCATTTACAAAACTTTTCTTAAACATTACATGAATATATTGTCTCATACTATAGAATTAGAATTTATAATCCCTATTCCATGATGAGACATTATAGCTCAAAGATGTATCTTAATTAAAACTATCTTTTCCTCAAAGCATTCTATCAAAAAAATCCGATTTAAATAAAAAAAATCATTGATTTTTATCCACCCTCATCCCAGTTTTCTTTTTTCTTGGTTTATCTCCAAATCAGATGTGCACTTAACTTTTATCCTAATGAGTCCAATCACTGTGGACTCTGGGTCATTTTTTCAAAGATATTTAGGCACCTAAAGATGCAGATAAGTACCTAAATACCTATGACTATCTGGCTCTTTGTACAAAAACGTGTACGGATCGCAGAAAAGTATCTAACAACTACCAACTCCCTGCAAAGAATGTCTGTATTATCACTGGATGATACAGTTTCTCCTGGGTCTCACATGTACAAAATACCATGTCATTGAAAGTACTGATAACAACTGGTAACAGAGACCATAGCAAGCTCCCATTCTACCAACAGATCCCATTGGGCTTTACATTGCGTAGATATTTTCACCTACTTGTCTTTTGTAAATAAACCTTTCGCTGATATTTTGCATGATCATCATTTTACATTTTTCTTTCAGGATTTGTGATAAGTCATGATAACCTGCATTGTTCCAGTGCATGGTATTAGGAAATGGAACTACTGTTGTAGGTTTTGATAGTTTAGAGCCCCATCCTGCAGCCCGTAGACACAAGGATTTCCATTTCTACTCATGTGACTAAAGGCTGCAAGACCAGGTCTGTAATGACTGAAGACTTATGGTTATGTGAACATATTTGATGTCTTTGCTGCATTTATCCTTAGATATCTAAAGTGAGTGCATGGAGGCTCACTAGCCCACGACTCAGACATATGGGATTCATAGTGACTTGTGGGTGCCCAGCACCTCTGAAAAGCAGGCCATTTATTTCAGTGCCTAATTATGGATTTAGGAGCCTAATTTTAAGCACCTAAATTTGAAAATTAGGGACACTGTACTTCATATGTAGTTCCACTGGGGTTTTTTCCCAGAGCTTTTTTATTACCAGGGGTCTTATGCAAAATAAATTGTTGTTCTAGGTGCTTTTTCTTGTCTCCTGATCCTTATGTTATTCAGTGTTAATTTTTCTTCTAGGTAAGGGGATTCTATAGCTGTGGATTCTTGCTTTGAATGCATGCTTTCTGTAGTCAATGTCCATTTTCATCCAGCTAGGCTAAAAAGAATCTAATATTTCTGTTTAGCTGAAACTTAGTTTTTCTATAGTTTAATCCCTCTGTCTGTATCCAAGCCCCATTCAATATTTCCTACTTAGGGAAAAAACCCATTGACTAGTACAAGGAATAGAGCAGTGAACACCAAAGCGGAAAGGCAGTGATCAGCCTGTAAATGCCAAGTTGCCTGGCATCATCATCACTACATATACTCAAAGTACGCAGGGTATAGCTGCAGTGGTGTCTAGTGTTTAGCGCAGGGAGGGAGAAGTCAGGACTCCTGGGTTCTGTTCCCAGTTCTGCAAACTGACTTCCTGTGTGACCTTGAGCAACTGTCTCAATCTCTCTGAGCCTGTTACAAAGATATACTTCATTAATGCTTGCAGGACACTCAGATGCTGTGGTGCTGGGGGGCGGTAGACAGATAGAATAAATAATGATGAATGAATACTCAGTCCAAGAGAATGACTGGTACAGGCTCAGTAATACAAGGAGTGGTTTAAGCCTGGGGCAGGCGGGGAGGGTACGCCACAGCACTGGAAGCATGAAATGTCTATCCATTCAGTTTCCCTGCTGGAATTGAGAGCTGCCATAAGGGCCTTCTATAAAACATTCTCGGAACTAATGGGAGTTGTAGTAAGAAGAGAGCCTGAGGTCTGGTCTACATTACAGGGTTAGGTCGAATTTAGCCACATTAGGTCGATTTAAAAATGAATGCGTCCACACAACCAACTCTGTTCCGTCGACCTAAAGGGCTCTTAAAATCGACTTCTGTACTCCTCCCCGGCGAGGGGAGTAGCGCTAAAATTGACTTTGCTGGGTTGAATTTGGGGATGCAAATCTACGTTATTGGCCTCCAGGAGCTATCCCAGAGTGCTCCATTGTGACCACTCTTGACTGCACTTTGAACTCCGATGCACTATCCAGGTACACAGGAAAAGCCCCGGGAACTTTTGAATTTCATTTCCTGTTTGGTCAGTGTGGTGAACTCAGCAGCACAGATGACCATGCAGTCCCCCCAGAATTGTAGAGCGTAGAATGTTTCTACGCTCCCCCTATCATCTCTGTCCCTGACGTTATCGCAGATTAGAAGGTGAAAAAAATGCACTCGCAATCAATGTTTTCTGAGCTCATGCAGTCCTCCCGTACTGATAGGGCACAGCTTACTGCGTGGAGGCATTCAGTGGCAGAGGCCAGGAAAGAATTAAGTGAGTGCGAAGAGCGGAGGCAGGATGTGATGCTGAGGTTAATGGGGGAGCAAACAGACATGATGAAGCGTCCGTTGGGGAGCAAACGGATGGACATGTTGAAGCATCTGTTGGAGCTGCAGGAAAGCCAACAAGAGCACAGACTCCTGCTGCATCCACTGTATAACCGCCTATCCTCCTCCCCATGTTCCATAGCCTCCTCACCCAGATGCCCAAGAACGCGGGGGGAAGGAAGGGGGGAGGCTCCGGGCACCCAGCCACTCCAGTGCAGAGGATGGTCAAAGCAACAGAAGGCTGTCATTCAAACAGTTTGATTTTTAGCGTGACTACAATAAACAATGTGGCCTTGTCCTTCCCTCCTCCCCCACCTGGGCTACCTTGTCCGTTATCTCGTTTTTTTTTTTATTTAATAAAGAAAGAATGCATGGTTTCAAAACAATAGTTACTTTATTTCGAAGAGGGAAGGGTGGTTGGCTTACAGGGAATTAAAATCAACAAAGGGGGCAGGTTTGCATCAAGCAGAAACACACACAACTGTCACACCGAAGCCTGGCCAGTCATAAAACTGGTTTTCAAAGCCTCTCTGATGCGCAGCGCGTCTTGCTGTGCTCTTCTAATTGCCCTGGTGTCTGGCGCGAAATGATTGTCTGCCATTGCTTTCATGGAGGGAGGGACGACTGACAACATGTACCCAAAACCACCCACGACAATGTTTTTGCCCCATCAGGCATTGGGAGCTTAACCCAGAATTCCAATGGACGGCGGAGTCTGCAGGAACTGTGGGATAGCTACCCACAGTGCACCGCTCCGTAAGTCATTGCTAGCCACGGTAGTGGGGACGCACTCCGCCGACTTAATGTGCTTAGTGTGGACGTATGCAACTGACTGTATAAAATCAATTTCTAAAAATCGACTTCTATAAAATTGACCTAATTTCGTAGTGTAGACATACCCTGAGACATAAGCCCTTGTATCAGAGCCCTGGTATGAGGCAGGACCTGCTCACAGAATCTGGAAAGACCATTACTAGGAAGTGCTAAGCACAGAGTACTCACGCAAACTCATCCTGATATCAAGTAGCACCAGAACATCCCGATATCAAGGATGGTACAAAAACATTCCCAAGGGATAATAGGAATAACCAACCTCTACTAAAAGATAAGGTCAGGATGACAGTACGTAATAAAGATGTTTTAATCAAACCAACATGTACAAGACGATTGGTAATAACTAGCCACATCAGGGGGCAGTAACTATGTCAGAGGCAGTGCTAACTTGTTTGTATCAGAGTATACAGATGTATCTCAAAGGGAGTATCTTTGTCCAGCTGAGGCGGGGAATGGAAAGTCCCACTATTCACTGAGCTGTGTCCATTGTCACAGGCATACATGTCTTACTATCCTCATCTGCCAGGTGCTATTACCGTGGGTTGTTGACAATAAACCTGGCCTGGCGCCTTTTTCCCGTAACGAATCTTGTGGTCATTGGGCAGTTCACTCGAGGTCTGCTGTGCCGGCCGTCTGCGCAGAGCTGGGGCAGCACACAGGAAGAACACACACAGGCAGCTGAACATCTAACCACTGGAGTGCTTCCTGGATCAGTGCCACAGGCCCTGTAATCTGAGGTTCTGGAGGAGTCACACACCTGTCCCAGCTAGTGCAGAAAGGAATTTCTTTTACGTTTTTGGACAGCCAAGGCTTGATCTAAAACCCATTGAAGTCAATGGCATAGCACCACTTGACTTCAATGGCTTAGGACCAGACCCCATATCCATTTCCTAGATTAAAGCAATCCGATCTTTTTTTTAAATGCATAAATGTCAACAGTTTCCAGGTGTGTATAACAGGATCATGTAATCCTTTCATCTTCCATGTAATGCTCTTGAATACAATTGCCATACAAAAGCACAACTCGGTTATAAGTAGAGTTTTGCTGTCTAGTGGATTATTATAAAATTGCATCCAATGATAAATCTCAACCAGACAGAAAATGTGGCCTTTATCTGTGCCATAATGGCACACTGTATCAAGATATGCTACGTAACTTTCCCTGCCTCGCTACTTACCCTCCACCCCCACATCCTTTAACCGAAACATTTAACTTTTTTTCATAAGAAATCCATGTCAATAGCTCTGCCAAACAAAAAATGTCATTCATCTGGCGTAAAGGCTAACAATCTATAACTTATTTCAGCCAAAAACATCTTCAGGGATAATTGTAGTTTGCGCCAAAACCAGAATTTTAGGTCTCACAAATCCACGTTAAGGCCTTACTTGGCCAACAAACAAACTCACTGGAAACTGTGCATAAGCAAACTGCAGTTTTACTGAGAAAAGCAGCTGTGTCAAAGTGGCACCTTCTTGCTCCACCCATCCGCCCCTACCCATCCCCCAAGTGTGTTCACAATCATATCTGCTGACTTTGCTGACTAAAGTAAGTTTTAACTATTTATTACTCCTGTTAACACTGCAGAGTCTATATGGTCATGAGACAGTAAGCTGGATTCTATATAGGCACATGCATCACCAGCAGAATGGCTAACAGAGTTCTGATTGCTACTGTCTTTATTTATTATTACTGTCTTTATTGTTACTGATGCACAAGCCAGGAACAACCCAGCATGACTCTCAATTCCTAGGGTGAGTTTGCAGAGCTAGGAGTTAGCAAAAACAATCTTTATACTTGTACCTGGAGCAGTCTTGATCTGGAATCCTAAAATGGGGATAATGGTGTTGCCATCTCATGTGATTTTATTGTGAATCTCATGATATTTTGTGGTTCTCTTAAAACCCCAACTCCTGGAGCCATGTGATTATGTGAGAATCTAACTTTCCTTTTACACACACAAAGAAAGTCTCTAGCCTTTTTGGTGCAAAGAAACCTTGGAAATGTGAAGTCTGGAGGCTCAAACACTAGAAGGCAAAGTAAAGGAACCTAACATTTAAAATTTTTAAAAATCTCATGATTTTTCAGCCTATCAGGACTTTTTGCTGGGCCTGACTCATAGTTTTTGAATGCTTGCAGTGGGCCAGACTGAACAACCAACATTAGTCACTATTTGGATTAGCACTGCACTTCACTGCACGCTCCTCCATAATAACAAACACATTTCTAATAAAAACCCAGCAGCAAACTGCTATGCAGAGTGACTGCTGTGAGGTGAAACCCGGTCCCCTCATATCTTAAACCCGCCTTCCATAGGCCAGAAAAGAGGGCTCTGAAGAAGAAAAGTAACTAAGTGATAGCTGGCTCAATTTCATGAGCTTAAGGCACAGAGGTCAAGGGAGCTTAGAATCAGGGACAGAACAAGGCTTCTTCCTGTCAATAGTATTCTGATGCAGACTGAGGGGTGCAAATGCAGTTCACAAACCAGAGTTCCTCCTTAGGGGTGCTGAAGAACCCACTGAGTTCTGTCCCCTGTTCTACTAGCACAGAGCCCTCTAGCAGCTCTACCAGGGCTCCCTGGTCACTGATGCACAGCTGATCGTAGGGGTGGCCCTGAAGCAGCCCTTATCCAAAGTTTTATTCAGCATAGCCACTCTGATTGCCCCGGTTTCATTGTTAGCCATGCAGCCACTACACTTGGGTGCAGCATGAGGCCCTAAAGAAGTTTTGGCTTTTCCAGTCATCCCCAATTCATTTGATTTGCAGCAGGGAAGTGGCATGCTGCTCCCAGCCATTGCTGAAGTGACTCAGGCCTAGTCTACACTACGACTTTAATTCGGATTTATCAGCTTTAATTCGAATTTACCCTGCAACCGTCCACATAACGGCGCTATTTATTTCGATGTAAAGGGCCCTTTAAATCGATTTCTGTACTCCACCCCGACGAGCGGAGTAGCGCCAAAATCGATTTTAACATTTCGAATTAGGGATAGTGTGGCCGCAATTCGATGGTATTGGCCTCCGGGAGCTATCCCACAGTGCATCATTGTGACCGCTCTGGACAGCAATCTAAACTCAGATGCACTGGCCAGGTAGACAGGAAAAGCCCCGCGAACATTTGAATTTCATTTCCTGTTTGCCCAGCGTGGAGAGCACAGGTGACCACAGATAGCTCATCAGCACAGGTAACCATGCAGGCTGATAATCGAAAAAGAGCACCAGCATGGACCGTGAGGGAGGTACTGGATCTGATCGCTGAATGGGGAGAGGATTCAGTGCTTGCAGAACTTTGTTCTAAAAGACGAAATGCCAAAACTTTTGAAAAAATCTCCAAGGGCATGATGGAGAGAGGCCACAATAGGGACTCAGATCAGTGCCGCGTGAAAGTCAAGGAGCTCAGACAAGCCTATCAAAAAACAAAGGAGGCAAACGGTCGCTCCGGGTCAGAGCCGTGGACATGCCGCTTCTACGCCGAGCTGCATGCAATTCTAGGGGGGACTGCCACCACTACCCCACCTGTGATTGTGGATTCCGGGTCGGGGATAGTCTCATCAGCGACACCTGAGGATTCTGCCGATGGGGGAGAGGAGGAGGAGGAGGAGGAGGAGGATGAGCTTGCAGAGAGCACACAGCACTCCGTTCTCCCCAACAGCCAGGATCTTTTTCTCACCCTGACTGAAGTACCCTCCCAACCCTCCCAAGCCAGTACCCAAGACTCTGACCCCATGGAAGGGACCTCAGGTGAGTTTACCTTTTAAAATATAAAACTTGTTTTAAAAGCAAACGGTTTTTAATGATTACTTTGCCCTGAGGACTTGGGATGCATTCGCGGTCAGTTCAGCTACTGGAAAAGTCTGTTAACGTGTCTGGGGATGGAGCGGAAATCCTCCAGGGACATCTCCATGAAGCTCTCCTGGAGGTACTCCAAAAGCCTTGCCACAAGGTTTCTGGGCAGTGCATCCTTATTCCGTCCTCCATGGTAGGACACTTGACCACGCCATGCTTGCAGCAAGTAATCTGGTATCATTGCCTGACAAAGCCTGGCAGCGTATGGTCCCGGTGTTTGCTGGCATTCAAGCAACATCCGTTCTTTATCTTGTTGTGTAATCCTCAGGAGAGTGATATCACTCCTGGTAACCTGGTTGAAATACGGGAACTTAATTAAGGGGACAGAGGTGGCCGTTCCTACTGGGCTGTTTGCCTGTGGCGGAAAATAAATCCTTCCCTGCAGTTAGCCAAGCGCAGATGGGAAATTGGCCCTGAGTTTTTCGCGTTTGGCTAGCAGGGATCTTCCCTGTTACCAGCCACGCGGTGGGGGGAGGGGTACCATGATCATCCCAGAGAATTCATGGCGAGAGGGGGGAGGCGGCAGGGGGGAGGGTGGTTAGTTTGGTTCCTGCAGGGATCTTCCCTGATACCAGCCACGCGGTGGGGGGAGGGGTACAGCGATCATCCCAGAGAATTCATGGCGGGGGGGGGTGGTTAGTTTGTTTTCTGCTGCTGCTGAATGTTAACAGAAAAACCGCAGCACTCTACAGGCTATGCTTGGTATGTGGGAAAGGAGGGCGCAGAAGCTGTAAGACAATGGCTTATCATGGCCGCATGCAAGCCGAATTCTGTTGCCCAGACCTGTGATCTCTAGCAGCAAAGCCACAGGCACTCAGCATTAAGAGGCAAAATGCGACCTTGCACAGAAATCACATGTGCTATGTAATGTGAATAGTGTTGGTCACCGTGAAAGAGTATAAGCATTGTTCTGCAAAATGTATCTTTTTAAACAATTCTCTCTTTTTTTCCCCTCCCTACAGCAGCTGCAAATTCCTCAAGCCTCCCTCCTCCATCCCGAAGGTTATCACAGATAAGGCGTCGTAAGAAGAGAACGCGAGACGAGATGTTTTCTGAAATTATGGAATCCAGCCGCAGTGACAGAGCTCATCTGAATGAGTGGAAGGAAACAGTTTCAAAGTATACGAAAGAAGCCAGTGAACGTGAGGACAGGAGGGACCAACGTGAGGACAGGAGGGACCAACGTGAGGAGAGGAGAGACGCTCGAGATGAGAGGTGGCAGCAGGAAGATCAGAGGAGGCAGGATGCAATGCTGGGGCTGCTGCATGAGCAAACAGACATGCTCCGGCGTCTGGTGGAGCTTCAGGAACGGCTGCAGGAAAACAGACTGCCGCTTCAGCCCCTGTTCCACCCTCCCCCCTCCCCATGTTCCGTATCCTCCTCACCCAGACGTGTAAGAACGTGTGGGGGGGGGAGGCTCCGTATACCTTCCCATTCCACCCCAGTAGACAGCCCAAGCAAAAGGCTGTCATTTTTTTAACCTTTTCTTAGTGGCTTTTTTCTTCCCAGCAATCCTCCTCCCAAATACCACCCGGGTTCCCTCCCTCTTTTTCTAATCTATTAATAAAGAATAAATAATTTTTAAATGATAGTGACTTGATTTGGTTTGAAAGAAAGCTGGGGGAAGGGGGAGGGTGGGTTCCTTGCAGAAAATCAGTCAATAAAGGGGGCGGGTTTTCATGAAGGAGAAACAAACAGATATTTCACACTGTAGCCTGGCCAGTCATGAAACTGGTTTTTAAAGCTTCTCTGATGCACAGCGCTTCCTGGTGTGCTCTTCTAATCGCCCTGGTGTCTGGCTGCGCGTAATCAGCAGCCAGGCAATTTGCCTCAGCCTCCCACCCCGCCATAAAAATCTCCCCCTTACTTTCACAGAGATTGTGGAGCACGCAGCAAGCAGAAATAACAATGGGGAGATTTCTTTGGCTGAGGTCAGAGCGAGTCAATAATGATCGCCAGCGACCTTTTAAACGGCCAAATGCACATTCTACCACCATTCTGCCTGTACTTAAACAGCTTCTGACTCCTGTCCAGGCTGCCTGTGTATGGCTTCATGAGCCATGGCATTAAGGGGTAGGCTGGGTCCCCAAGAATAACTATTGGCATTTCAACATCCCTAACGGTTATTTTATGGTCCGGAAAGTAAGTCCCTTGCTGCAGCCCTTTAAACAGAGTAGTGTTCCTGAAGACGCGAGCATCATGAACCCTTCCCGCCCAGCCCGCGTTGATGTTGGTGAAACGTCCCTTGTGATCCACAAGTGCTTGCAGCACCATTGAAAAGTACCCCTTGCGGTTTATGTACTCGGTGGCTTGGTGCTCCGGTGCCAAGATAGGGATATGGGTTCCGTCTATCGCCCCACTACAGTTAGGGAATCCCATTGCAGCAAAACCATCCACTATGGCCTGCACATTTCCCAGAGTCACTAACTTTCGTAGCAGCACCTGAGTGATTGCTTTGGCTACTTGCATCACAGCAGCCCCCACAGTAGATTTGCTCACTCCAAATTGATTCCCGACTGACCGGTAGCTGTCTGGCGTTGCAAGCTTCCACAGGGCTATCGCCATGCGCTTCTCAACTGTGAGGGCTGCTCTCATCTTGGTATTCTGGCGTTTCAGGGCAGGGGACAGCAAGTCACAAAGTTCCATGAAAGTGCCCTTACGCATGCGAAAGTTCCGCAGCCACTGGGAATCATCCCACACCTGCAACACTATGCGGTCCCACCAGTCTGTGCTTGTTTCCCTTGCCCAGAATCGGCGTTCCATGGATAGAATCTGCCCCATTAACAACATGATCTCCAAAGCACCGGGGCCCGTGGTTTCACAGAATTCTGTATCCGTGTCCGTGTCCATGTCCATGTCAATGTCCTCATCACGCTTGTCGCTGCGCTGCCGCCGCCGCTGCCTCCTTGCCTCGTTTTTCTGATCCTGGCTGAGCATAAACTCCACGAGAACGCGTGAGGTGTTTACAATGTTCATGACTGCTGTCTTGAGCTGAGCGGGCTCCATGCTTGCCGTGGTATGGAGTCTGCAGTGTTCACCCACCCAGGAAAAAAGGCGCAAAATGGTTGTCTGCCGTCCGTTGCTTTCATGCAGGGAGGGAGGGAGGGAGGAGGGAGAGAGGAGGTGAGGCTGTACCCAGAACCACCTGCGACGATGTTTTTTGTCCCATCAGGCACTGGGATCTTAACCCAGAATTCCAATGGGCGTGGGAGACTGCGGGAACTATGGGATAGCTATGGGATAGCTACCCACAGTGCAACGCTGCAGAAATCGACGCTAGCCCTGGTACTTGGACGCACACCACCGAATTAATGTGCTTAGTGTGGCCGCATACATTTCGACTTTATACAACCTGTTTTTCAAATTCGAATTATATAAATTCGGATTAATCCCGTAGTGTAGACATACCTAAATACCTTGGAGAATCTGAGGGTATCTAACGCCCATAGAAATTAATGGGAGTTAACTCTTTTACTTCTGACACAACGTTAAGAGCCGATGGAAAGAGCTGCACCAAGTGCAGTGCACAAAAGCAGTCCTACAAAACCCAGAAGCTATGCTACATATTCTTGTGGGCCATCTTCTGGCAGCTTCTCGACTAACTATTTACATATAGACAGACACAGAGCACTCCCATAACACTGCTCTACAGCCAAAATGCTTCTGAAATAAATGTAGTCAAACTTTACTAATTCTGTGTCACTGAGAATGAAAATGATGCTTAACATTGTTGATTGGCTCTAGTTTTCAAGATATGCTATTGGGTCAGTATATACGACCCTTGACTTGGGAATGGCGGAGGATAAGTGAATTATAAAGGGAAGGGATCTTAATTTAAACCAGAAATGACTAAAATACATCTTTGACTGGATCTATGAATAAATCTCTGACTGCATTTGGACAGTACTTGCTTTTTAGGCAAAACAATGAATGATGCAATCTGAAGCTGGTATTACGTCATACATTATATGAATTGCATCATGTTATTCCTAGAAATCATGGATGATGCAATCATAATGAAGCTTACATCACTCTGCTGAACTAATTTCCCTATATCGGCTCTAGAAATCATACAATGTCGTGCTCTCTTATATGTCAGTGTTTGATTTTGCAAAGGGACACATTTCTGTTTAGCCAAAATGAGCAGAGATGCCTCGTACTTGTGTGAACAGTGCAGATAACTTCTGCTATGTTTGTGGTGAAGTGACTTTTGCATCACAAAAGCGCAGTATAACCACTATGGTTAAGAAAGCCTATCGCCTTTATTTTGGCTGCAAAATTGGAGATCATGACAAGAGGTGGGCCCCACACATATGCTGCAACACTTGTGCAACAAATCTTCGCCAGTGGTTGAACAGGAAAAGGAAATCTATGCCTTTGCAGTGCCAATGATTTGGAGAGAGCCAACAGATCATACCAGCAATTGTTACTTCTGCCTGGTGCCTCCAGTTGGGAAAGGTGTGTCAAAGAAGAAAAAGTGGACTGTGCATTATCCAAATATTCCATCAGCTATACGCCCAGTACCCCACGGAGAAGGACTGCCGGTTCCTGATGCACTAGAATCATTCTCACTTGAGTCAGACGAGGAAGAGGATGAAACTTCTGGTCCTGAACCATCAATGTCACAGGACCCACATTTTCTCCCATCCTCCTCCTCTGAACCACACCTCATAACACAAGGTGAACTGAATGACCTTGTCAGGGATTTGGAACTACCCAAGAGTAAGGCAGAGCTGTTGGGCTCCAGACTACAGCAGTGGAATCTCCTGGCAGGTGATGTTAGGGTTTCCATGTTCCGTGACCGTCAAAAGGATCTTGTCCCATTCTTCTTCATGGAAGGTGATCTTGTAGCCTGCAACAACATTGACGGTGTGATGGCAGCCCTCAACATCGTTCACGATCCAGATGAGTGGAGACTGTTCATTGATTCATCGAAGACGAGTCTTAAAGCTGTTTTACTGCATAATGGCAATGTTTTGCCATCAATTCCAGTTGGTCATGCAGTCCATATGAAGGAAACCTTTGACAACATGAAACAACTTTTGAGGTGCATAAACTATGACCAACATCAGTGGCAGCTTTGTGGCGATTTGAAGGTTGTTGCTCTCTTGCTTGGTCTGCAGACTGGATACACAAAGTACTGCTGTTTTTTCTGCGAATGGGATAGTCGTGCAAGAGATTCCCACTACATCAAGAAAGATTGGCCACTCCAACAGTCATTGGATCCTGGGAGGAAAAGTGTTCAGCATCCACCACTTGTTGAATCAAGGAAGATTTTGTTACCACCCTTACACATCAAGCTGGGTCTGATGAAGAACTTTGTCAAGACCATTGACAAAACACAAGCAACTTTCAAGTACCTCCGTGGAAAATTTCCAAGGTTAAGTGAAGCTAAGATAAAGGAAGGTGTCTTTGTTGGTCCTCAGATTCGTGAACTTCTTTGAGATGATGCATTTGACCATGCACTGCGTGGCAAGGAAAATACGGCATGGAAAGCCTTCCAGTTAGTGGCAGTAAATTTTCTCGGAAACAACAAGGCAGACAACTACAGGTTGTTGGTGGAAAATCTTCTCAAGGCATACAAAAGCCTTGGTCGCAACATGTCACTAAAGATACATTTTTTACACTCTCATCTAGATTTTTTTCCACTCACCTACGGAGCAGTGAGCGACGAGCACGGCGAGCGATTTCACCAGGACATTGCAACAATGGAGAAACGCTATCAGGGCAAATGGAGCCCATCAATGCTTGCAGACTATTGCTGGACAGTGACAAGAGATGCTCCATTTAATGAATACAAGAGACAAGCCAAGAAGCGCCGAGTAGACACTGAATAGGACTAAACTATGTACATAATAGTTTTTTGCCTTTTGGTTCATAATAAATTTTATTTATATAACCCTTCTGCTGATTTTTAAAGTGTTACATAAACAGGACAGGTGAAATATTATCATGTAAAGCAACCATAAACACATGAAAAGACCTAGGTTTACAATTTATGATTAAAACTCTACTATCTACACAATATACATAGACATAAAAGGTACAAACTTAAATATCTTAGAAACAGTAGCCAATCAGTTGTTTTAATTGTCATATTTCAATTCAGCATATCAAAATACATAATAAATAGCACATTTGATCTCTGAAGCAGACGTCTTCTCAAAAATTGTAGACCAGTGTAATCAGTGAGGGCATGGTTTGGATCCTCTAGTTATTCATTCAGATTAGAGCAAGAAAGGGCACTCTCACTCAACAAGGATGCAGAGCTGTGCGGGAACTGCTTACCAAAGCCAGGGGTGAAGGGGGGAGCGCTCTCCAAGGCCGGCTTTAGGAAGTGCGGGGCCCGATTCGTACAGTTTCGACGGGGCCCCGACAGGGATGACTAAAAAAAAAAAAAACCACATTAAAAAAAACACGTGGGGCTTGTACTCACCGGGCCGCGCTCCTAGTCTTTGGCGGCGGGTCCTTCACTCGCTCCGGGTCTTCAGCGGCACTGAAGGACCCGCCGCCAAAGTGCCACCAAAGACCCGGAGCGAGTGAAGGACCCGCTGCCAAAGACAGCGCCGCCGGGTGAGTAAAAATTAAAAAGGTGCCTCTAGCCAGGGAAGGGATTCTCTGCCACTTGCCCCCCACTCTGGGTGGCCCTGCCACTGGGCGCGGGGCCCTCTTAAGCGCGGGGCCCGATTCGGGGGAATTGGTGGAATTGGCCTAAAGCCGGCCCTGGCGCTCTCTCTGCTTTTAGGAAAGGATGGAGAACTGGGCTTTCTCCTGCTCCTTTTTGCTTTAACCCCTGGCACTTTCTCCACCAAGCATGGTGGGGTGTGTGCTCTAAGACCATTAGATGGGAGTAGCAGTCGTAGAGTGATTCCACAGCCTAGCAGTAGCATTCCTTCATCACGGCATTTCCCTAGCACCAGGCCCAGTTCTAGGTCAGGGCTCTAGGAAAAGGATTTTAGCCCAGAGAGCATATTACGATGCCACAGAGAAAGCTGCTCTATCAGTCATTGAAACATAGCAACTAGTGGTATTGAAGGGAACAAAACTGCCCTCTCCTGGCTTGGCTGGGTTGGCTTAGTGAGCCGTAGGGGGCCATATGCTGAGTGGAGGGTGGCTTGGGCCAGCGATCCGTTCTTTGACATGATGCTCTGCTTTGACATGATGCCTGCAAAACTAGTTTGTCAATGGTTAGGCTGCTGGTGTGTTGAGACCACGGCCCATCCTGGGAACCAACACTGTTGCGTAGTTTCCTTGTGCTCCCTGTCTGTCTGTATCCGTATGTTGTTGTCTCGGGTCTTACACTTAGAT
This sequence comes from Malaclemys terrapin pileata, assembly GCF_027887155.1. Taxonomy (NCBI): domain Eukaryota; kingdom Metazoa; phylum Chordata; order Testudines; family Emydidae; genus Malaclemys; species Malaclemys terrapin. The sequence goes on from NC_071514.1 coordinate 50,837,134, forward strand.
TGTCAGTTTGCTGGGCAAGAACCAGCTTTTTGTTCTGTGTACGTACAGCATCTAAAGCGATGGGTCCTGGATCATGTCTGAAGCTCCTAGGCGCTGCCACAATACAAATAAATAATAATAATAAATAGCAGCTGGGGAACAACAGGACAGCTCTGTGCAAGGGGTGCAGCAAAGCCTGGCTTTCTGAGTTCCCTCTGGGTGGCCTGTGCAGTGACTCTTTGGGCACAGGGCAGCTGCTGGTGGTTTGCGTACTGGGAATCCTGCTGCCTTTCAATGATGTGGGCTGGCTGTGCTGGGGGGTTGGCTCCTTTGCATGGGGTTTCACGGTCAGCGTTTCCTCTAATTTTTCCCACCCATGTGCAGAATGAATTTTGTTTTGTGCACCATTATGGAGGTGATGTGTGACACGTCACCTCCATATTGTGTACATAACAAAATTTATGTGGGCCGAGGGGTTCAGAGTGTGAGAGGGAGCTCACAGCTGAGACAGAGGGTTGGAGTGCGGGGGGGAGAGGGCTCTGGGGTGGGGCAGGGATGAGGGGCTCAGGGCTGGGGCAGAGGGTTGGGGTATGGGGGGGTGAGGGCTCCAGATGGAGGTGTGGGCTGTGGGGTAAGGTTGGGGATGAGGGGTTTGGGGTGCAGTGGGGCTCCCCAGAGCTAAGGTGGGGAGAGAGGACTCCCCCCCCCAAGCTCTCTCTCCCCACAGCAGCACGTGGGCTGAGGGGGAGAGCTGCCTCTCCACCGGCCATGGCAGGTCCAGGCCAGGCTGGGTTGTGGCCAGGGGAGGGGCGCCGCTGCAGGTCCAGAGGCATCTCTCCCTGCTGCAGCCCTGAGCACCTGTATGCAGGGCCGGTGCAACCTATTAGGTGACATAGGCGGTCGCCTAGGGCACTAGGATTTGAGGGGCAGCATTTTCTTCGGTGGCGACTGCGGCAGCCGGATCTTCGGCCACCCCGGTTATCGTCGGCGGAGGGAGCTGGGGCAGGGGGGTGCGGGGAGGGCCGCCTGCAGCAAGTGTGGGGGGGGCGGCACGCAGGGGAACTCTCCGCCCCAGCTCACCTCTGCTCCGCCTCCTCCCCTGAGCACACCGCCCCACTCTGCTTCTCTCCCTCCCAGGCTTGCCGTGCCAAACAGCTGATTGGTTCTGCAAGCCTGGGAGGCGGGAGAAGTGGAGCAGCGACGGCGTGCTCAGGGAGGAGGTGGAGCAGAGGTGAGCTGGGGCGGGGAGCTCCCGCCCGGCTCCCCGGGCGGAGGGGGGGGGAACTGCCACGGGGGAGGTGCCTCAGGGCAGAGGGGGAGTGGGGAGCTGCCGCAGGGGGGGCACCTCAGGGCGGGGGGGGGGGGGGAGCTGCCACAGGGCTCGGGGAGGGGGGAGGGCACAAGGTGGAAGTTTCGCTTAGGGCACGAAACATCCTTGCACCGGCCCTGCCTGTATGGCACTTAATAGGCAGCCAAGCAGCTTACAGGGAATTTAACTCACAGTGTATGGCAAATGCATGGCCCTCTTATGGGAGTCAGAAAGCCCCGCTATATCAGGATGGGGCAGCCCTGCCATGCTGTTTCAGGGCTGGTGCAGGTGGTGCCAGGGCTCCATCCTCATTACTGCATGGAAACAGACTTCTGATCTGGTGCTAATCAGGGCTTGTTTACAAGGAGACTCTCTGGAAAATTAATCCCAATTAACTAGAGGTGTAAATTTAAAGCAGATTAGTTAAACTGTATTAAACCCTATAGTGAATTAAGCTAATTGTGAATTAAGACCTCTTTAATTCCAAATAAGAGCACCTACACAAGGGTTTAATGTGGTTTAACCAACCCATTTTAAAATTCACACCCTTAGGCCATATCTACACTACAAAATTATATCGACCTAACTTACATTGACATATAGCCACCTCAGCCATTAAATTGCTTGTGTGTGCACGCTTGGCTCCTAGTGTCAGCGGTGCGCGATCTCACCAGGAGTGCTTGTTTCCATTGTACTGTCAGCGTAGGGTATTGTGCACTCCTGAAAGCCAGTAACAGTTGACGTAAGCAACACACTGTCTACACCAAATTTTTTCCATCATGCCCTCCTTAACTGTAATGGAACCTGTCTACATCACCCTCCCCGGGGAACAGAGGTTGGGAGCCATGGTTGGGGCCCAGAGCAAAGGCAGGGGCTGCAGCCAGGAGTAGAGTTGGGCCCAGGACCCCAGCTGCAGCTGGGAGTGGGACTGGAGCAGAGCTGGGGACAGAGAAGAGCTGGATGGCGCTGCCTTCCTGCCCCCTGTGGGGCTGACCTGGGCCTCACCGCAGCCCTCTGACATTTCTCCACACCCCCCAGTTTGGGGACCACTGGTCTGCAATGACACTGCATCACCCTAACTACATCAACGTTGACTCTACACAGCTGGGCAGCCAAAGGGGTTGATACTGGGGTTGAGAGGCACTTATAGCGGCTACCACGACTGGGGGCTTATCTACACTACCTTGCGGGGTCGATCTAAGATACGCAAATTCAGCTACATGATGTAGCTGAAGTCAAGGTACTTAGAGCGACTTACTTCACTGCAGTAAGTCGACAGCTGACACTCTCCCCTCGACTCCGCTTGTGCTTCTCGTTCTGGTGGAGTACTGGAGAGCGCTCAGCGGTCGATTTATCAACCCCGCTGGATCGATCACTGCGTGCCAATCCGGCACTGTAGACAAGCCCAAAACGCAAGACCACTTACATAGACCTAACCTATAGCTCAGTAAATTCAGAGTCACTTCCCTACGTGCCCCCATGTAGACGTACCCTGGGTGGATCCCCGTGGCACGGTGCTATAGGGCGATGACCTTGCCCCCGGGCCAGGCGCCCCTGCTCCCCGCGGCCCTGGCTGAGCTGGCATAGTGACCGGCTCCCGGCCCGGCGAAGGGGACACGGACACTTGTGGGCGGGGAAGGCAGCGCGCAGCTGCGGCCCGGCCTGCGCTAGGCAGGGCTGGCCCGGCGGGGCGGAGCTTGTGGCGGCGGCAGTTTGCAGGAAGCAGCGGAGAGCGCGAGGGGTGTCCCATGCCTGCCCCTTGCCCGCCCCGCAGCATGCTGCCGGTCGGCCGTGCCCGCAGGTAGGGGCGTGTGCGGCCCCCCACAGCTTGCACCCCGCGACTCCGGGCCGCGGCTGCGTCTCCTCCCTAGCGCTGTGGGCAGGGCCGGGCCGAGCCTTGGTGTGCAGCTTCGCTGGGTGAAGGGGGCTGGCAGGGTCTTGCGGGACTAACTAGTTGCGGGTCCCCAATGGAGAAGTAGGGAGGGGGGCTGGCAGGGTCCTAGGGACTAGCTAGCCGGGGTCCCCAATGGAGCGGTATAATGCAGGTGGCGGGAGTGGGGATGGCAGGCTCCTGGGGGGCTAGCTTGCTGGGGTCCCCAAGGGAGAGTGCGGGATGGGGTGTATTGTGTTCCAGGGCTGGGCTGATGTAGATTGAATTCGGATGGGGAGTTCTTGCTGCACCAGGCGAGGAGGGGGGCCTTGTGGATCTGTGTACCCAAGCGGGGATGTGGGGGAGAGAAAGAACCACCTCTGCGTATAGCTGTATTCCTCCTTCTTTAATCCCTATGGAGGTCCCTGAGGGGAGGTGCAAACCCCCCATTCTTCCCCCCACATTTGAAGGCTTATAACAAAAGCCTTGCTCTCCCCTCCCCTTCCTTCAGTATTGCTATCCCCAAGTGCTGAAATGCCATGAGCCAGGCCTCAAAATCATGCGACTGGCTTAGAAATACCGAATTTGGAGTTCTTTGCCCTCTCGTCACATTTCCAAACTCCTCTCCACACCTCTGAAGATTAGAAACTTTTTACAAAGGAAAGCTGTGATTCTACTGAGGCTGGGTCTACACTACCCGCCTGAATCAGCGGGTAGAAATCGACCTCTCGGGGATCGATTTCGATGGGACGCGACAATCGATCCCCGAATCGACGCTCTTACTCCACCAGCGGAGGTGGGAGTAAGCGCCGTCGACGGGAAGCCGCAGAGGTCGATTTTGCTATTCGCGTAGCTGAATTTGCGTATCTTAAATCGACCCCCCCTGTAGTGTAGATGTAGCCTGAGAGACAGTAGGGCCTCACAGGCAGGGCCGGCTCTGGCTTTTTTGCCGCCCCCTGCCCCCACAGGGAGCGCGGCAGGGGAGGGCGCCGAGCCCGGCCGCGGCTCTGCTCTCCCTGGCGCCGAGCCCGGCCGTGGCTCCGCTCTCCCTGGCCGGAGCGCAGTGGAGAGGGCGGCGAGCCCAGTCGCTGCCCCGCTCTCGGGCCGGAGCGCCGCGCCGCCCCCCACTCCAGCTGCCCCAAGCACACGCTTGGTGGGCTGGTGCCTGGAGCCGGCCCTGCTCACAGGAGAAAGGGAAGAGCTGAGGGGGCGGGGCTGTATATTGCAGCTGGAGTGGAGTCCTTTGTACCCAAAGAATTCAGGAATAGTGCATGCTTGTAGAGCCTGATGCTGCAGCCCTTCCTTGCTCAGTGGAACTATGTGTAGGGGGAGGGGGTGGAGGAGGGCTGCTTGAGGAAGCCTTAGGAGTCTGGTGGCACAGCACCTTAAAGACTAAGGCTGGGTCTACACTACCCGCCTGAATTGGCGGGTAGAAATCAACCTCTCGGGGATCGATTTATCGCGTCCCGTTGGGACGTGACAATCAATCCCCGAATCGACGCTCTTACTCCACCAGCGGAGGTGGGAGTAAGCGCCGTCGACAGGAAGCCGCAGAGGTCGATTTTGCCGCCGTCCTCACAGCGGGGTAAGTCGGCTGCGATACGTCTAATTCAGCTACGCTATTCATGTAGCTGAATTTGCGTATCTTAAATCGACTCCCCTCTGTAGTGTAGCTGTAGCCTAACAGATTTATTTGGGCATAAGCTTTTGTAGGTAAAACCCACGTCTTTGTTCCTAGTGGTTATAGCAGGGTGTTGCAAGCCAGGACCCTGATCCTTCCAGTGGCCCTGAGAGATTCATTGATGTACCAAAGATCACACAGTGCCTGGAAGGTTGAATTCACGTTCATACGGTCCTTGGAGAGGAGCAAAGCCCTGTTGTTATGGTTAAAATGTTTTGTATTTGTTTTCAATCCACCCAGAAGGACTGCCAGTCCATGGTTTCCCCAAGTGCCTAATCTGGGGTGGATGCAGATGGGTTAAAATATAGCTGTTCTGGTAAAGCAGTGTGCAAAGCAGGAGGCAATGGCATTTGTAATGCAATAGGATGAAAGGAAAACCTAACTGTGGTTCCATTTCCAGGCTGGCTTCCATTCTCAGTCAGGCCCTGGAAGACTGTGCTGAGCAAAAGAAGAAGCTAGAGGACAATCTAACCCTGTGTCGGGCCCTTCTTGGAGACTGGTGAGTCGTCAGTGGGTGGCAAAAGATGACTGAAAGCTGCTAAAGATGCCTGCATTGCTTGATGTCTTGTAGAGGCAAGGAGAGAACATAGCCTAGTGGCTAAAACTCAGGAGCAGGAGTTGGGAGAGCTGGATTTTATTCCCAGCTCTCCCATCGAGACTCTGTGGGGTAACGAATTGTGTTTCACCGGTATACTGTCTCTGATGTCATAATCCTAATAGCTTTCTGGTTGTCCAGCGTGTCTCCTAGAAAAACAGGGCAGACCTTGATGTCTAATGTAAGAATATAAGCTTGAAAAAAATTCTTAGAGAAGGTCATAAAGGGTTGGGGTTGTTTGTCCATCATAAACAAGAAAAAAAAGTGGGCACAAACCTACTTCCTTCTTCCCTTAGTGGGTTCCATTTTGGCGCCCTGGGTCATGGCAGGGTGTGCAAGATTTGTGCTCAAAAATCCTTTGTTCTTTCTTTCGCAAGCTGCTTTAAAAAAAAATAAAAAATCCTCAGCATTCCAATACTGATCTCCCAGCGTCTGACTTCCTGTGAATGGGGCACAGCCCTGTGCTCATCATGTAGCCCTTTTAGTTGCTACAGTACCAGGTAATAATCCCCTGCTCTGGAGCTGTGCTTTTCTGTTTTCATGGATATGCTTTTTGTGCTTGTGAAGGGATTGCTCTGTATTGCTAGCCTGAATGAAGCATTAAGCAAATATCTCCCTCCGCAGTCCTGACCTGAAGCTCCTCCTGCTGTTTGTGTCCTATGTCTTTTCTCACCCCCAGCTCTACCAATGCAATACTGCCCAGTGAACGGTGCCTCCCTGCAGAAGAGAATGGAGGACTGACTAAAGGGTTGTGTGTGCTTTGGGCTGTCTAGTGTCCCCTGAAATTCTCCTGCTGGCCAGGCCCTGCTCAAAGGATAGGGGGCACTTATATCGTTGTTAACCCTGGCTGTCAGAGTACAGTCACATCCTTCATGTGTTCTGTGTTTGTTTCCTCCTCCCCAGGAAAGTGCAAACTCCTGAGAGTCCAAAGCCAGAGAATGGCCGAAAGGGTGACCAAGGTGAGCCTTTTCTTCTTGCCATCTCTGTGTTGTGTCCGTGCTCAGTCTGGTCGGTGATGATCTAATCTGCTTCCTGGGAATTCCTTCTGATGTTCCCTGCTAACAAGGGGCCTGATTCTCTTTTGTGCCTCTGTTGACTTCCATGGATTTAATCTGGATTCACACCTAGGTAACTGAGAGCAGAATCCAGCTACGGGTCTTGCCACCACAGGTGCAAGCCTGAAAGGGACGTCTGTGAATGTCACCTGTTTGTGGAAGGGTTGGTCACTGTGGAGAGATGTCAGGTTCTGCACGGTTGCCATCCATCCTGACTCTTTCAGGAGTTTTCCAACCTGAGACTGCAGGAGTGTAGTGAAAAGTCCCTCTGCTTCCTTGTTATAGACGATGGTCTCCTCTGAGAAATCCGGAGGAGTGAGCCAGTATAGTGAGGAATGGGGAAGGAAGGGGCTTGGTCATTATGGCTTCCTGATACACCTTCTGCTCTTGTAGAGAGTGAGCCTTCACCCAAGGAACTGGAGGAGCTGGAGCTGCTGAACAGAGCCCTGGAGAGAGCATTAAGAGTCCGGAAAAGCACCCTGCGAAATCCTTCGGCGGCCCTAGGAGCTGCAGAAGGAAAGAAGGCAGCAGAGAAGAAACCTGCTACCAGCGCTGTTAGAATGCAGCAGGCACCTTTGTCTAAAGAGAGTGTCCCTAAGACCATCAAGGTGACATCTGTGTGCAAAAAGGCTGCCTCTTCCAAAAAACTCTCAGCCTATATGCTGAAAGCTCCGTACAGGACTGATCCTGTGAAAGCACCCACCAGTCAGAGCTCCAGGGCTCCAAAGGTGGCTGGGAAGGGCTCGACTAAAGGGGCTGCCCTCCAACAAGTGAGGAAGATTGTGCCAGCTGCCACTGTGATTCAGCAAGAGTTCTGTGCTGCTGCAGAACCATCTGGCTCGCCCAGCTCTCCCCTGCACCAGCAGCAGAGCTCTTCTTCCTTTGGAGGCTCTGCTAGTGGGAAAAACTCGGTAGCTGTCATCCTACAGGGAATTGATCCAGAGAATGATTGTCCTGGTTCCTTGGCAGAGTCTCCAGTGACACAGAGCCATACAGCAGGAGATATCCCTGTGGGGAGTACCACGGCCCGCACATTCACCCTCCAGGAAAAGGGGTACGTTCTTGTCAGCAGGCGCTAGTAATCTTAGTTTGTTCAGTATTCAAACTCCATTTCTCTTCTCAGCTCGTCCACACAGGAGCTGATCTTTCCTAGCATTCACTGGGGCCTAGTTCTGTGTCATTGCTGCCCCCAATGTTGCCTTTAGAACAGAGGTGGGCAAACTACGGCCCACGGGCCACATCCAGCCCGCAGAACTCTCCTGCCCGGCCCCTGAGCTCCTGGCCCGGGAGGCTTGCCCCCGGCCCCTCCCCTGCAGCCTCGCCCCACCGCCCGCGCAATGCTCTGGGCGGTGGGGCTGTGAGCTCCTGGGGCAGCCATCAGGGGGCGAGAAGCGGGGCGGGGGCAGATAGGGGGTGGGGGCCGGGCCATGCCCCCCTAACCGGCCCTCCATAAAATTTCCAAAACCTGATGCGGCCCTCAAGCCAAAAAGTTTGCCCGCCTCTGCTTTAGAATTATCAAGGAGGCCCCTATTTTTAGATGCTTATAACTATGCTTGGCAGAATTCAGTTTTTGTTGTTGTTATAATTTTGAAGGATAATACCAATGTTTATTTTTAAGTTTTTATTTTTTTTTATTTTTATTGACTTAAATTTTCATAGTTACACAAAATTATGTGTTTCAAACTTTATTTTTAAATTTATCAATTTAAATTTTCACAGTTGGTGGAAATTATTGGGGGGGGGTCAAACTAATTATTTAATGACAGCAGATACTGAGATTCAAAAGGTTAAAGCTTTATAACAGTTAATATACAAATTGTCAAATCACATGTCAAAATATACAGTACAAAGGAAGTAGCCTTCAATCCAACTCCAATAAGTTCTCAAGTAGGATTTTTCTTACTTTGCCTAGATGTAAATTTCTGTAATGGATGGACGGTTTTTTTCACTGATTTGAGTGTCTATGGTGAAATCGACCTGTATTGACATTTAGTGATAAAAAGTTAATTCTTCCAAGCCTATGTATAACTTTAATCAAATTTAATAAAAATAACCCCTTGGATGATGTTTCTTACCCCAGCTGTGACTATTTTCCAAAGTTTGCTTAGTAAAATTCCCTTGGACCTTTGTTTTATTTTAGATCCTCTCTTTCTGTCAGTTAAATGTTTTGAATTCCATATTTTATACTCCCCAAAAATGGCTTCACACTTAGCAAAGCTGACATAGACTTAATCCCAACTGGTGCCTTTGATGTATTGCAAAAACATATGATTAATGAAGAGCATCCTGATCTGTACAGAAGTGTTTCTCTTAGGAATATGATACAGTGACCACTACAGCCTGGGAAGATTCTACCTGGATTTAACATATTTTGCCCATTGATTTCTCTGGAGTTATGCATGGGATATGTGAAAACTGAATTTAGTTGATGCTTAAATTTTTCAAAAGTGCCTAAATCCTATTAGAAGTCAATGGGACTTAGGCTTCTAAGTCACTTAAGTGCTTTGGAAAATTTTGGCCAATAAAAACACTGTCAAATCAATCAGTGTCTTGTTTTCATACAGTGGTACTCAGACTGAGGCTCATGAGCTGGAAGTGGCTCTTTAATGTGTCTCCTGTGACTCTTTGCAGCACATGATTTTAAAACCATGTGATTGGTTAATAACTTGGATTGGTTAATAATAATTAAATCAGGATGCTTTTACTATGTTAACCAATTGTAGTTGATAAAATAATACTTGAGCAGTCATTTTGCTGTGAGAATAATATATAAAATAGTAAATGAACCAATGGCGTCACACAACTGGCTCATTTGGGTAATGTTGATCGCTAATTTGGCACCTGATCCACTGAGGTCTGAGTATCACTGTTTTAATATATAATGTTTAAATAAAAAAAAGGGAAATACAAAAACTGTTACTGGAGCAATGCAGTTCAGGTGTGACTTGCACCCAAACCAGGAAACGCAGTTATGATTGCTGCTGCTGCTACAACTTATCTGCCTCGTGTGTCTGCATGAAGGCAAAAGATAACACCATTCACATAGCAATGCAGTGTGCACAAGGAAACTTAATTAGTGTTGCTGGGGGAACCAGCATTTGAATATGCCAATTTGTTTAAAATCTTTGTTAATGCAGCACTGCAGTGCTTACTGTGTGTGTGCATGTGCTTAGTTAGCTATAAACTGGCAGCCCAGGTTTTTGCAAAAGTAATTTATGAGAGATTCCACTCCACAATTCAGCTCCCCTAGTCTCTTCTATGAGGAAGAGAAAGATAAAATGCCCCCCATTTTTCTTCCACTTCTTCACGTGTCACTGACGCTGCCTTGGAGCAATGCTGCTGGGGCTGCTGAACCTCACTAGGCACAGTCATGATGATGGTTGTTAGTAAGAGATTTCAATGTGTCTAGCCCTCATCAACCTGCAGTGGCAGCTCCCTTTAGCTTGGGCAGCCTTCACCCTGCAGCTGCTGGTAGATCCTGCTTCCAAGTCTGTGTTCCAGTTTATGGGATGGATTGCCATGGGGTTTGGACACATGCACAGAACCTCTCAGCTCCAGGTGGCCAGCCCCCTTCTCTCTCAGAGTGATGGTGATGGATAGATGTGGCTCTTCTCAGGCTGCTCCGTGGTCACTCTGAGCCATGCAGATCCTATTCCTTCAGGGCTCACTGGAGATGGTTGATTGGGCAGCTTGGGGGATGTTTCCGCTGGCTGGTGTTGTAGTTCAATGCATGGAGGATTCAGTCTCCAGAGCGGTCAGGCTGGCGCTTTTCACCAGCACTAAATTTGTTGCAAATGTAGACATCACTATCCTCAAATAAAAGATTAGGAACAGGATACAGTGTCCTGATCCTGCTCTGCTGCTCTTTGGCAGTTGTTACTGAAATCTCTCTTCTTTGCAGGTCTTTGTTGAAGCTACCGCTTCCCTATAGGAAAGCCTATTCCAGGAACTCCAGGTAAAGCTATGACCACCAGTCCTACTTGGGGTTCTTTTCTGGTGGCGGGGGAGGTGTAAAGGGAGGGGCCTGGGCTTTGCAGCCTGATGGAGAGGAAGCCTAAAAAATGCTGCAGCATTTGAGGGGCATTGGCAGAGCTGTGTGGAAAGCCTGAGACTGGAATAGCAGGGATTGCTGCAGATCAGACTTGAGGGACCTTGGCAGAGCTGTGCATGGGAGCTTGCATGGAGCCTGCCAGTGGCAGTACACGGTCACTTCCAAAGGCATGAAAGCTTACGAAATTCACCCCAACATTTTAAAAATCTGAAGAATTCCAAGGAAAGTCATGGTCTTTAGCCTGTATATAACTTTGCAGTGGTGCAAACGTATTTCCAAATACTCTGTCATAGAAGTTAGAGACCAACCCCTGCCAGTCCCAGTGCTTTTGTTGGTCTGATTTTCAACTTCCCAAACAATGGGGCTCTGACCCACTTCCTTTGGGAGATCATTCCACAGTTTAGTAGAACCCACTGGGGTGATGTCTGTCTTGATGCTCAGCATAAGTAGGACTGGAAGAATCACCGAGTCCAGTCCCTTGCTATTGCAGGCCACCTGTCATGTGAATCTGTGAATTTATCAAGCTTCATCTTAAAACTAGTTAGGTTTTTCCAGAACCTCCCTCTTCTAAGGGTTAGAAACCTGTAATTTCCAGTCTGAATTCAGGGCCAGATACACACGTTTGTTCCTAACGTTGCACCTAGCGAGTGGGTAGTGTCCCAAACAATTTCTCCCCTTCTTGGGAATTGGCACCTTCCAAATGCTTGCAGATTATCATCAAGTCACCTGTTAGTCATCTCTTAGCCAAGTACATAGATTTCTCTGATTTTTCTGTGCAATTTTAGTCTCTTTACTGATTCTTTGAACTTACATGGCAAAGTGAAAATAACCTACCAGTTTAGCTCTGCGTCCCCAAAGTTCCCTTACAGGGGAAATGGATCTAACAGGGTAATATCTATTTTTTCCTATTCCATTAACCTTGCTGTTTCGCATTACAACTTTCCTCTGACAGTGCAGTTTTAAAATGATCTGTCTTGACAGAGCTAAAACTTAATCTAGGAGTGGGACACACTAGCCCATGGTTCAGTCAGCCACATACTGGATAGTTATTTTAAATGTACTGCTGCTATCCCTCATTTTCTGCTATCCCTCATTTTTTTGCAGTAGGTTTCTGGAGTGTGGCTGAAATACTTAGTGTCATGTGGCCATATTCTTGTAGGTGGTTGGGTCAGTGCAGAATTATGGAGACCTTGTGTAAGTGGAACATATCCCACTGTCAGCTCTCCTCCTCCATTCTTTGTATAAGGCACTGTGTTCCCAAGAGACCCCTCAAACACAAGATTCCTGGGATCTGTCTGCCCACCTTGCTGACGTCCATTAGAAAGTTCCTGGAGCACCCTAGTGGAGAGGTGGCACCATCACGCCTCTTCCCACACATGCTGTCCTGCCACAACACGCTGAATTAGAGAAACCTTGGAAATTTTTCATCTAAGGAGAAGCTGGTAGAAATCATACAGGTTCTCTGGGGAATATTGTACCCGTGTGCAGGAAGATCTGTTGCCTCTGTATGTATAATTCTTCCCTCCCCCCCTCCCCCCCCCGCTTGTCTTGAATTTTCAGACTGTGGGAGAAGTGTCATCTGTGCCAAAGCAGCTCAGCCACAGCTGCTGCAAGGAGTCGCTTTCTAGAGAGAATGCAGGCGACCGTATCCTTTTTTACCTCTCCTGTCCCTTTAGATGATGGCATGCAGCCACATGGGGCAGCTTGATGGGCATCCTCTTCAAACCATTGGAGAGGTACCCCGTCTCCAGGAGGTGTGCCTGTGACAGAAAGAGTTCCATCCAGAGCTTGTGGAAAGGGTTCCACTCCCACTGCAGATCTTCCCTGTTTGCAGAAACTTGGGTATTTTAATGCAGACAAACGGAGCCATTAGTAAACAACACATTTAGACATCCTTTCTCTCCCCCACCACCTCCATCCTCTGCAGTGTCATCTTGTGTGCTGCTTGCCCTTTACATCTGTCCTGGAATCCCAAAGAACTAAGCTCTGGGCATGAGGGTGGTGACTGAAGGAAGGGGTTTGCCATACTCACACCTGGATCTAAAGGAAATGCTCCTTAAGCTGCTATAAGTTTTGTTCCTCTGCACCAGCCCTTAGTCCTGCAGAGATAGAAGAGGAGGTGATGGTCCTGTGTGATGCACATTCTCTCCTGGGCCAGTACATGGAAGCTGAGACCACAGGTAAGAAATGCACTAATGGCAGCTCAAATGATTTCCCCACCTGCTTGTGTCTTGCCAGGTGTACTCAGCTGTCTGTGGCTTAAGGAGACCAGAGCAATGGATGAGACAGGTGACAGTCCCCTTCCCTGCTTTGGAGTAGTCAGATATGGTACCTTTCACTTGCTGGTGTGGGCTTGGGAAGTAACAGAATTACTGAATCGTGATGGTTCTGTGTAATTTCATATCTCTGGGCCTGCTAGTTTTCCTCTCCGCTTCTCCTCCAGGCCACCCAACGTGGGAGAGAGAGTACAAATGTCTCCTGACCCTGGAAGGCCTGCAAGACACAGCATCCCAGTGTTTGCACAAGCTGCAGCTGCTGCGAGCAGGTAAGGCCAATATCTGCTGTAATGGTCAAGTGTCTAAGCAGCCTGCCCTGTTTGAGCAATAGTTTGGTGCTTGTGATTAGCCTGAGACCCATGTTGTTAGATAAAATGTCAAAGATGCAGCTGAGAGAGGGGGAACTCATGGACAGGGTGTGTTAATATTACTTGTGGGTTAAAGAGACTAGTCTAGTATTATGGATATGATTTTGTCACAGTAAAATTATGCATAATTTACGGCACAGTCACAATAAAAAAAATTCATGCTATGGTCACAGCAACAAAATAATTGTGTAATAAGGGAATGTGAACATAAATATGCATTTATTAATACAACAAGTTATTTTGTTAATTTCCATTTACACACGGCTGTGATTTTGGTCCAAGTTATATTTTGAGTGTGTCACTTTTGATGCGACGTCTCTCATCCCTGAGCACATTATTAAAGATGAGAATGATCTTTCTGTGTCCACACTGTTGACTGGTGCTGTTAAGCATCACAGGGTAGCCAGGGCCGGCTTTAGGAAGTGCGGGGCCCGATTCAAACAGTTTTGACGGGGCCCCGATAGGGATGACTAAAAAAAAAAAACCCCACGTAAAAAAAACACGTGGGGCTTGTACTCACCGGGCTGCGCTCCTAGTCTTTGGCGGCGGGTCCTTCACTCGCTCCGGGTCTTCGGCGGCACTGAAGGACCCGCCGCCAAAGTGCCGCCAAAGACCCGGAGCGAGTGAAGGACCTGCTGCCAAAGACCTGGAGCGCCGCCGGGTGAGTAAAAATTAAAAAGGTGCCTCTAGCCAGGGAAGGGATTCTCTGCCACTTGCCCCCCACTCTGGGCAGCCCTGCCACTGGGCGCAGGGCCCTCTTAAGCGCGGGGCCCAATTCGGGGGAATTGGTGGAATTGGCCTAAAGCCGGCCCTGAGGGTAGCCACTGCAAGAACTGGAAATCAGGGTTTCATGCTTCTCCAGACCTGTAAAATGTCATCACTGCTCAGTTCTTGAAATGCTTCCCAGTAAGTCCAATATACTCTCTGTGCTGGAATATTGTCTTCATACAGTAGGATATTTTCAAATGTTGTGGCCTCAAAAATGTTTCGGTGTTTTGCTTGATGTGGCTGAAATACATGGCATGTCCTGAAAGAAGCGTCAGCGGGTTGGCAAAAGAGGGATATTGAGTCAGTTTCCATGCATAACTTAATTTTTTTGAGTTTTCTAAAGGTGCAGGTTTTGTTGCTGGATGTTGGCATGTTTCAGTGCAGCTCTCGGCCTCCAGCGCAAGATCGCAATTGCCATTTTTCACTTAATGAGCACGAACTGTGGGCCCTTCGTAAACCATGAGAGTATTCATGATTTGGGATGCAGACTTCTTAAGAGCCTCCAGTTCTTCAATAACTGCTGCAGATTGGCAGAGATCAACAATCTCTTCAACTTGAACTGCTCTAACCAGTCTCCTTTGTGTAAGAAACAAAACAAAAACCACACCCCACAAAACGAAATCCTCAGCATATGCAAGGTTATAAAGACCTGCTTTTAACCAGCTGTTCCATATGGTTATTATTGGGGCTGGTGGGATGCAAAGACATTTCCCTTATTCTATTAAAAACACATGAAAGCGAGCTTTCCATGCAGGGCAAGCAGGTTTATTTCATTTACTTTTAAAAATATTTTCCTTCACAGTTTGCCAAAAAGTTAAGCAAATGTTTCCATGCATGTCAGGTGTACAGCATTTAAAAACAAAGGTTTCAAGCCTTGACCCCAAGATTTCCCCATGTTTTTGGCATTATCTGTCACAACTGCAGTGCTGCAATCAAATGGTATTAGGAATTTCTCAACAGTTTCCCTTATTGCGTAGCTTGCTGTTTTAAAATTAACTGCTTCCAAAACCTCATAATTCAGCAAAGAACCTTCCAGCTTGTGTTCACCTTCAGCTGAAGTATCCACTTTGTCACTGCTGGTTTGGGAAGGAGAGAGCAAGAATTATAAGCCCATATCTGTCTTCAGCAT
Source organism: Malaclemys terrapin pileata (assembly GCF_027887155.1). NCBI lineage: Eukaryota > Metazoa > Chordata > Testudines > Emydidae > Malaclemys > Malaclemys terrapin. Next base: position 50,852,215 of record NC_071514.1, read on the forward strand.
CAGTAGTTTCATCTGCTACAATGCTGATTCCTTCAAAGGCTTGCAGCTTTTCTTTTAATTCTTGAATGTGATAGTCAAAAACCTTGGGTAAGTAAAACTTTTAAAAACTGGTCTGCACTAGAGCAAGTTGAATACTAAAAACCTTCTAAGTGTTGGATTGTCAAGGGTAAGGAAAAGGCTTCTGTTAATTTTAACAGCTCTGTAACTGTTTTCTTAAGTTTTGTTTTCTGTTTTCCTCCACTTCTAAGGACTCTCATTTGTGCTTATGTGTTGCACTTTCCAGGTGCTTGTCACAAATAGTCTTTCTGGTAAAATCAAGCCGATTTGTAAAATAATTTTTCTCCACTTACCCCAAAACATTTCATGAATTTCACTGCTCATTGCTTAGTTTTGCCATTTTACTCGTATTTTGTTGCTGTTGTCCTGATTAGTGTTCACGGGTTCATCTGTTCCAACCACTTTGACTCCTTCACTGCTGCTGACACTGCCAGTAATTTTAAAGCCATGATCATTTCCTGTTTATGCAAGACGTGTTCGCTGTCTTCATGGTGAAGTTGAAATACATGGCAAAATTCACGGGTTCCATGACAGTGGTGACCACCTGTGACATCATTGTATCCTTATCTATCATTAGTGGAGACGAGGATTTAAATCTCTGGTCACAATTGAAGCCGTTGCAACAATTTGTCACAATCATCATCTCTGTTTAGAAAGGGCCTGGGACTAGACTAGTAAGGGAGGTTGCAAGTCAGGAGGGAGGTGCACTGGCCACCCTGTGTAGCGGAAGCTTGGCCTGTGCCTGGTTCTGTATATAACTACTAGTCCATCACTTTCAATTTTTATGAACACTAAATTCATCCCAAATTCTGGAAGAGCAAATGGCACTTGCTGATTTTATTTGTACCCTCCCACCCCAATAGCTGCGGAGTCCCAGATGGTGGTACACCCGGCAGACTGTACTCACTGTGCAGGGACCTCCCCTGCAGATTGCGCTCCACTCAGAGGACGAAGATGTGGGGACACGGGTGTCCTGGCAACACCTCTCCTTTTTTACTCCAGCTTCCAGGAGCTGAGGGACATGGCTGCCTTGAAACTGCAGGTGCTGATGCTGCGCCAGCAAATCGACATACAGAAGGTAACTCAACAGCAGAAATACATGGTGGGGGGAAAAACAGCAGCAGCACAGTTAGTTCTCGCAGCAGCTATTTCCCAAGCCATGGGGTTTGCTCAGCATATCCATGTCCTGTCACACTCTGATTCATTTCAAAGATGCATACATTGTTAAGGCCAAAAGGGACCCTTGTGATCATCCAGTTTGCTCCTGCATAACCCAGGCCATAACTTCTGATTGAACTAGAGCATTAGAGAGCAGAGGTGGATGAGGCAATTATTGGACCAACTTCTGTTGGTGAGAGAGATGCTTTCGGGTTTACACAGAACTCTTAGTCACGGCTGGGAAATGTACTCAGACAGTCAGAGCGAAGTTACAAGGTGGAATGGATGGTTAGCATGAGTAGTTAACACTCAATTAAAGGGACCATTCAAGGCAATGTCCCGTTAACACCTCTCCGGTCATTAACTACTTGTGCTAAACAATCTGTTCTACCTCGTGTTACTGTACCTTTCCCAGGCCTGAAGAAGAGCTCTGTGTAAGCTCAAAAACTTCTCTCTCTCACCAGCAGAAGCTGGTCCAACACTGCAGGAACTAGACCATGTTTATTAGACTTAGTTCTTTTTTTAGTTTGTTGGGGTGGGTTTGTTGCCCCCCCCCCCCTTAATACTGCTATTGTAGGGAGAACATCCTAGTCTATTCTTTGTCACATTAATAGCTAGAGACCCCATTGGAGGCTGTTGCCTCAGTTGTGCACCTGCATTGTGATCTTCCCGTGTACTACCCATCAGCAGTCTAGCCCCTCCCATGGGGCCAGAGAGGAGCACTATATTCACATTCCTTCAGTCTCAGGCTGCCCTGCTATTGACCTTGACCTTGCTGGTCCACCAATAAGAATGAGAAGAGAGATCATTCTCCACACCAGCTCAGAGCTGGGTGCCTTCGGCACAAAGGATTGCCCATTGCCCTGAATTATTTGCAGTGGTTTAGCCGTATGGACTCTACTCCCCGGGACTGAACTCTTGCTTAGAACCTCCAGACTGGGCTAAGAGCCCTCCAACCGGAGGTGAAGTGTGAGGGTTTAGCCATTAAGGCAACCCCTGTGCCATCCTACTGCTGCACTTTGACATGCCAGTCACCTGAACTGAGTGAGGGACATGTTGGAAAAGAAACGCTAGCAGCGCAGGAAACCCTCATGAGCAAAGGGAGAGTTAAAGGCTGTGTCTACACTTGCAGAGTTTTTGCGCTGTCAGTTTCAACAGTGATAGTGAACTGGTGAAAGATGAGTGCTGGTTTATGTACTAGCTTCTACCAGCGGCGGAGAGTGTTTACATTTGCAGCACTTCCATCGCAGATGAGAGCAGCACACTGAGGGCAGCTATCCCACAGTGCAGCTCTCTCCATTTTGATGATAGGTCTTGTGGGAAGGGGAGGGAGGTGATCATGGGGCATCCTGAGTCCCTGCACAGCCTCCTCTCCCCAAACACTGATCAGCTCCAGTAGCTCAGCATTGCTCCAAGCAGGGGATCCTTTGCTCCGTGGAGCAGGCATTGTCACCTGGCCAGATGATAAATGGGCACTTGCCAAGAAAACAGGAAGGGGAGTTTCAGAGTTCCCAGGGCTTTACATGGGGAGGGGTGGATGTCTGTTTACCTGGCATCAGAGCAGCAGAGCTGCTGGCCAGAGTGGTCACCTAGGCACTGTGGGATATCCTGCGGAGGCTAAAAGCTCTGTAAACAGGAAGAAGGTGTCTTCACTTGCACATCACCGCAAAAACATCACTGGTAAGAGCTGTATGCCTCTTGTGGAGGTGGCTTTCTTTTTGTGGCGAAACTTCTGAGTTTCACCGCAAAAAGTCATGGGCAAGTGTAGATGCTTCCACGGTTTTTGCGCAAAAAAGGGACTTTTTCCACTTTAAATGGCAAGTGTAGACATGCCCTTACTGTTATCTAGCTGCACATCTCTCACTGCATGCCCTGGCTGTTGGCAAATCCCTCTGCACCTGCTGTCACACAATAGACCTTCCTGCGATTAAGTCCTGTCTTTAATGTCACTTAATGTCAGGCCTCTGTTTATGGCCTGTCCCAGTGCCCCTTACAGAATGGTGGTTGAAACCTCCTGCCTAGATATCAGGGTGATCACTGGGGCTGGAACACTTGTTATAGTGGGGATGCTGAAAGCCAGCTAACGAAACTGTAAACCGTGTGTTTTCAAAAGCAATGTGAAAAAATGTGATTCCTGCTTACACCACATGGGTGCAGCACAGCTCCAGGATTCTCAAGAATCACATAATAATGCTAGCTTCGTTCTTACAGCACCAGCAAACTTTTCACCATGAAACCTGCGGGTGCTGCAGTACCTGCCCCACCTCTTGTTCCCACGCCTATGCAGGTGACTGCCCCCTAAATAGATAGATGTTTTGTGTAGGGTGAGTTCTGGGAGTCCAGAGAGAGGTGAAATACTTCGCAGAGGGTGAGTCAAATGAGTGCAACATAAACTGGCTCCTTCCAACTCGCCAGTGCCCATATGTCTGTGGCCTAGGCCTAACCATTTGCTGCTGGGGCCTACATGGTGGGAATGCCAGAACTATAGAAATTAAAGAATCCTGTTGGGTCACATTGCCCTTTTGCCTAGTGAGGCAGGACTGTTTCCCAGTCTTCTTGGATATTTGAACTAGTCTAGTTTTAAATGAATCCTGTGGAAAGGGGCTTCTGTCACCTCCTTTGGGAGAAGTGTGAACGCAGCTGTTGTTTTAGCACTCCCTCACATACTTCAGACCTACCATTTGCATAGCTTTGCACATGGGTGGATTTCAAAGCTCCTTCCAAAGGCTCAGACATTCTCACTGTAATGGATGGAGGCTGAGACACAGAGGGTAAGTGACTTGTGTAGGGTCAGACAACTCTGGGGCTAGAATCCAGGAGAGGGCCATCGCGTGGGAGTGGTATAGCCATATGTGGTGAAGCATAAGTAGTATTATCTGTACCATGCTGCCCTACAAGGTGTGTTAGAGATAGGGTAACTGTGGGTTACTCTATGGTGCATCCCCAACGAACAGAGAATAGACACTTTGATAGTTAAATCTGATGAAAGAAATCCATCCTTCAGCAATTTGGATATTATTACCCATAATGCCCTGACTAGCTTTTGCTGCTTCATACAACCACTTGGAGGCCCTAGAAATGTGCTCTGCCTTTCAACCTGCTGATGTTGTGTTTGCTTCCACGCAGGTTTTGATAGCCGAGTTTCTCCCCATTCTGGAATCCAGGCTCCCTCATGATGATTCTCCATCTCATCTGTACCGCTCAGTTTACACCCAACTCTGTGAAGGAGGTGAGCGGTTCCCTGTACTGATGAATGATGAGCTGCCAGACTGACCCTGAATCCAGCCTGCTATCCTGCCGGCCATCCCCACGCCCAGAGAGAGAGAGCCAAGAAATAAACTTTTCCTAGTAATTTTTTTCCCTCTGCCCACTTGTCAAACAAAATAATTAAATTTTACACTTGTTTCTAACTCCATTTCTCTCTTAAGTCATCCAGTCATCTTCTCTACCTGATAGCTGAGGGGTTCTGAAGACAAGGGCTTTGAAGTACCACTACCCTGGGGCTTACCATCCAGTGGGTTATCATGGATAGTGCAGTCCTTTACCTGGATCACCTCCAACTTTGATCCTGTCTGATCCACCAAGCTAAGAAGGGCTGAGCCACATGGGTGCTTAGATGGGAGATGTCCATGGAAAACCCAGGTGCTGCGGGAAGTAGTGCTGCTGGGATGGATCGCTAGGTAGTGCTCTTCCCCCTCAGTACTGAACCAGTACTGTGTGGTGCTGGAGGAGCTGTCTTTCAGAGACCAATCCAGTGTCCGGTCCAGTCCTATGGCACTTGTCCTAAGAGTAGTAGTTTTGACCCTGGTTCCTGGCCAAATTCCAACATGCGTAATTGCATTCTACCTCCCTAGCTCCCCCCTGTATTTTGATTCAGATATGATATTCTTTCCTTCCTGTCTCTAAACTGGGTGGTGCTGCTGTGCACTGATTTAACAGTTGCACTCTAGCAAAGGGTGACATGTCTCTGGGTGTAAGCGCTTTGTGATCTAATTGGATGAAAGGAGCCACCATGGATATTGTAGCATTATCATTGCTTCTTAGATGGTCACCGGCTCTTGTTAGTTTAGGGCATATCATAACAGAACATAATCTGTTTGCTGTAGGGTGTTTTCAGTCCTAAAACAATGACTGACTGCAGTGTCTTCTCCAGCATTGAGAAACTTTGGGCAAAATGAGTGTATGTTGAATCCGCCCTTCCTAAGACCTTTTTACCCATTGCTACTGTAGTCAAAATTCACTAAAAATCAGAATTTTGTGTGTTACATTTGGATCTTTGGGAATAGTATTTTATCTCCCATGGGTTCTGAGCTCCTGGACCAGCTTTGGAATTAATGAGAGGAACATCAGCCAAGAACTGCACTGCCAGTGGTTGTGATCAGTGTTCCCTCTAATTTTTTACGTCCATGTGAGGAATGAATTTTGTTATGTGCACCCATATAGAGGTGATGTGTGACATATCACCTTCATATTGATGCACATAACAATATTCATGTGGTGGGGGTGGGGCCAAGGGGTTTGGAGTGTGGAAGGGGGCTTAGGGCTGGGGCAGAGTGTTGTGGAGGGGAGTGAGAGGGCTCTGGGCTGGGGGTGAGGGGTTTGGGGTGCAGGAGGGGGCTCAGGGCTGGGGAAGAGGGGGGATGAGGGCTCTTGGGTGGGGCTGGGAATCAGGGGTTTGGGGTGCAGGGGGGGCTCAGGCTTGCAGAGGGTTGGGTGCAGGGGGTGAGGGCTCTGGCTAGGAGTGAAGGCTTGGATGGGGCTAGGGATAAGAGGGTTGGGGTGCAGAGGGTTGGGGTGATGGGTTTGGGGTGTGGACTCTGGGGTGGGGCTAGGAATGAGGGGTTTGGAGTGTGGGCTGCCCCAGCGCTGTTGGGGGGAGAGAGGATTCCCCTCGGCCCTCTCTCGCTGCAGCAGCTCAGAGCAGAGGGAGAGAGGTGCCTCTCCCTGGCTGCGGCAGCTCCAGCAGGCCTGGGCCAGGCCGAGGAAGGGGCTCCTCTCCCCCTGCTGTGGCAAGTCTGGGCCGGGCAGGTCGTGCTGGGAGAGAGGCATCTCTCCCAGCTGCAGCCCTGAGCCCCTGCGTGGGACTTAATAGACAGCTGTGTGGCCATGCAGCTTAGAGGGACCCTAGGTTGTGATAGTGGGAATTTCTGCTTGGGTGTCTCAAAGCATTTTACATAAATAGTCTTTCAGTCCCCATCTTCCCTTGCTCAGTCCCCACCACCCTCCTTACAGAAACCATTCCCCACACCATTATTTTATCCTTCTGTGACTATGGTCGCTGGAGGGGCCACTGTGAGATTGCAAACTGCAAAGAATAGGGAAGACAATCCCCAAAACTGGCAGTTTATTCTCATAATTAGATTCACCACACCAGTAACCAAACAGCTTCTGTAATACCTTACTGGTTACCAAGAAGCTAAAATACAGTTCACTTTAAGCAATCCAGCCTTTGGCTCCCATCCAGACGGCCACATCTATATAGTGAGGGTTATTGAAAAACCTTATTCACCATATATAAAGTTCTACCAATCCCAAGAGATTGAACACACACTACCTACCAGGTCAAAAATATTTCAGATCTTACCTAAATATACGCATACAGGCAATTCTTATTAACTAAATCTAGAATTTATTTAAAAAGGAGTTACTGAGATTAAAAGATCGTTATACATACAGAACTGAATAACGTTCTTAGGTTCGTTTCAAAGCAAAGATGGTGAGCTGCTGATTTGTAAAAGTTCTTCCAGAATCAGTTCAATAGGTTATAGTGCAATAGTCCATATGTAGAGTTTGTTCTAATTCTTTCATGAGAATTTGCAAGGATAATCCAGGACGCACCAGGAGGCCTCAGGTTTGTGAGCTGAATTTCCCCTGACAAAAGTTTAAGCAGATCTGAAAGGGTAAGGACCAGGCCTGAAGCTTCCTTTACACTTCTCTAGCAGGCTAATAGCCTCTTAACAGCACACCTCTCACCAGGGGCCTGCCTGGATGAAGAATAGGCAGTGTATATTGTTGCTTTGAGGTAAATCCCTGTGTCCTAGACACACAGATAACTAGTTCCATTCATTAGCATAAGGCACTTAACCATTTGAACAGTTCACAGGTAGTTGACTACAAACTTCAGAGAAATAAAGACAATATTACACCACTAGTTTCATCTAAATGTTAATATTCCTCCTTGATCTCTGAATCAATATACTATAGTAATGAAACATTACAGACAGGAATTGAAATTTAGCATCTATAAGCTAATTGGATCACATTGTTAAACTTCTAACAAGATATAGGTAAATAGACAAATACAGTTAGTATCTATTCTTAATCCCCTAACAGTACAGGCCTACATTTCAAGGGCTTTATTCTATTTCATGTGGCTTTGCTACCTATTTACAAGGAATGGCCCTGTTTACCCAGAGGCAGATTAGGAGTTTGTGGAGCCTGGGACCCTGGGCCAGAGCAAGTGGGGGCCCCTTCCCATCCCTTCCTCCTGCAGTCCCCCTTTTCCTCCCCACCCTCCTGGCGCTCCTGCTGGGGAGTGGGCTTGGGGCACAGGGGCCTCCTCTGCTCACTGGCAGGAGTGCTGGGCAGGCAGGCAAAGTGGGGCAAACCCTGACCCCACTCCATGGCAGGAGCACCAAGTGGGTGGAGTGAGTCAGGGCATGGGGGTGCCCATTTTTCTGCAGGCCCCCCAATTGGCTGGGACCTCTGGGCATGGGCCCCATTGGCCCAGTGGCTAATCCGCCACTGTGTTTACCATTTCAATACTTGTCTAATATGTCCTTAAAGGTTGATTTTTTTTGGTCACTTAGCCTTCTGGTTGCTTAACACTCACTGGCTCAGTGTCATACCTTACAACTGTTTGTTCTACTTTCCTGGCCTTTTCAAATTGATGTGGTTTTGAAAATGGGGCTGGTGGTGATGGTGGTCTTGTCTAAGTAGTTATAGCCATATTGTTTGGGTAGTTCTCATAGTCATTTTAGCCAATCTGACCACTCAGATGGCCCAAAACATTTTTGAAATGGATGCTCTCCAAAGATCCCTGCCCTGCATACGTCCTGCTTTTGGGCTGTCTGTGCTTGTGGCTCAAAGCCCTAGATCTCTCTGTGTAGCCTGCCACCTCTGCTGTGAAGTCACATCAGTTCAAAGTAGAAGAAAGACATTTGAAATGGCAGTGGGGCCAGTGATTGATCAGGCGATCAAAAGTCTAGAAATCAGTGGCGCTGACTCCGTGGGTGCTCCAGGGCTGGAACATCCACGGAAAAAAATTGGTGGGTGCTCAGCACCCACCGGCAGCTCCCCGTGGCCCCATCCCGCCCCCCTGCTCCAGCTCACCTCCGCCTCCTCCGCAAGCGCGCTGCTGTGTCCTGTTTCTCCCCCTCCCTCCCAGCACTTGCGCCACGAAACAGCTGATTCGTGGGGCAGGGAGGAGGGGAGACGCGGTGTGCTGGGGGAAGAGGCGGGGCCAGGGTGGGATTTGGGGAAGGGATCCAATAGGGATAGGGAGGGGGTGGAGTTAGGGCGAGGACTTTGGAGATTGGAATGGGGCGGGGCCAGGGGCAGGGATGGGATGGAGTCAGGGCAGGGCCAGGCTTTTCTATAGTCTTCTATCTGAGGATCATGAAGCCCTTTACAAGTTCTAATAATAGGCCCTATCATTCAACCCTTACAAAAGCTAAACCTTGAATGGATGACTTGAATAAGCAGCCTTTACTCGCTTGAGTGATATGTGGTGAGGCCTTCAGTCAGCACAGTATCCCTGGGAGGTATTATCCCCATTTTACAGATCATTTGAAGTTCTGCATGTGATGGTTGCACATTGCATTAATTTATAAAGCAGCACTAATCCCAGAAAAGAAGCTGCTTTTGAATGTATTAAGATCACTTTTTATCTACTAAATTTAAAAATAATGTACCTCCTCTGAGTCATGCTGAACTGTGCCTGCATATTCATACTGCACGTCATTTGGTATTTTAGACTAAAAAAGCAATATCACACTAATTGCATGCTCAAAATCAATAATACTGTATATGCCAATAACCTCTCTCTATAATGGATTCAGTTGTAGCTAGCTGCCTGTGAGTTTCTGTAGATTAGCTTTGTTGTTTGCATTTTAATTCAATTTTGAATTTGTAACATTGAAAATAAAATTAGCAATTTTTCCCTTGATGCCATTTACCCAGTTCTTTCTCTATTATTTTTATTCAGTATGTAGTGACTGTTAGGCTGTAATATTGGGTAGTCAGACAACCAGAAAAAAAAGAATAGAAAATTTCTTACGGGAAACAGTGGACAGCTCTGTCACTTGCTACATTTTAATGTAGCCTGGACAAGGCATTAGAAAATATATAGCAGGATACAATTTAGCCTCAGGAAGTCAGGCTGGATCACCTAATAGTTCTTTTCCACATCTAATTCCTGTGATTGCAAGAAAAGTGGATATGTCCTTTCTCTATAATGCATGAATCCATCTTTTCAAAGGCCATCACTAAGTCTGGAGTCAGACAGCCTCTCCCAGTGCTTGGCAATCTGGCACTGGGTTACTCTCATTATTTTCTACTTCACTGTGGTGCACAGTCAGCGATGCTGACAAACAGAACTAGAGATGCTCCGATAGAGCTAACCAAGGAGTGTAATGACACAGAGCTGAAAATAGCAGAAAGATGTCACCTAGCAACTTGTCACCATCTCAGAAGCCTTTGTTGGAGTGGATAAAGGTGACACAGCTGCTATTTTCAGATCCACATGTCCTGCTGCTGCTGTCTGATTAGTGTGATTTTTCTTCCCCTTTTCCAAATCATAGATATTAGACATGGAAAAGACCCGTTAGGTCATCGAGTCCATCCCACTGAAGACAAGTCCAAGATTGTGCCCAACAATATATTCTGCTATGCTTTATCCAGTTTTAAATGGCACTAAGATACCAAGGTGGTAGGCACTGTATAATAACCCGAATAGAATACAATTGATTAGAAAAAGCAGCCTCCTCTGCTTCTTTTAGGAGGCTATTCCACTCTCTCTAATCAATTGCCCTGTCAGAAAATTTTTCCTGATATCCATCCTACATTTTCCTTTGCTCAGTTTCATCCCACTTTTCCCTAGTTATATACTTGCTTGGACCTCCCTATACAATTGCTCTTTCCTCATGGTGTTTTCAACCTTCAGGTACTATAGACAGTTGTTCTGTACCATTTTGATGAATTTTGCCAACTTACATATATATTATATCCCCAAAACTATGTTAAAAGAACATTACGTTGGCAAAGTCAAGCCCTCAAAAGGTAGGAAATGTCAGAATTAAGGTTGCCTGTGCAATCTCAGTTTGGTCCCCTTGTGCAGATGCATTAGGATACAGTCTTTATATGACCATATACTATTTTTCCCACAGGATCTGTGGCTCATTCAGTGCACAGGCTGGGTGGAGCTCATTGAATGGTGAATTATTTGTATCCTTATTCAGTGTGTGGCCCCATGCATTATTTACTGCCTGCTAATTAAACCCTGCCCTGAATACAGGATTTTAATTTCCTCATGGGCTTTTCTATGATACCTTACCACTGTAGCTTAGTTCTTTACAAACATGAATGAATTTTTCTTCACAATACCCCTGTGAGATAAGGTGATATTATTATCCCCATTTTATGCATGGGGAATGGAGGCTAAAATGGTCAGAAGTTTCCCTAGGGCCTGGTTTTTCAGATTACTTAGCATTTTATAGCACTTTACATGTTCAGGACACAGCTCCCACTGACTTCAATTGCAGTTTTGAGTGCTCAGCACTTCTTCAGATCAGACCCCGGGTCTCAAGTTGGATACCCAGAAAAAGAGAGTCAAACCATGGCCACTTGTGAGTGTTCTTGGTTTACATTGCCTGCCTAGTGTCTCATAGGAACTCTGTGGCAGAAGCGGGGCTAGCATTCAATTCAGGATGGCATTCAACTGCAGTAACCACAAGATCGTCCTTTCCCTTCCTGCGATCACCTGCCTCAGTCACCACACACCATCCAACTTCTGCCACAAATAAAGTGGGGATTCCGCAGACAACAGCCTTTTTTTCTATACAATCCTGATTTATTCCGGAGCCCAGACCATCCTGTTCACTGAATGAGGCAGGGGCCTGTAGAAAAAATGGTGTGTGATCATGAAATTAAAGACTCTATCATAATATATAATCACAAGGGAGCCAAATTAAGGCATCCTTGTGATTATTAAATTAAGGGTGCAGAGGCATGCTTAATTTGGGCATTTCTTAACTGAATGCTTGACTTTGCAGCTTTAACATTAATGTAGGTTTTTTTGGATGTAATTTCCTCTGCTGAAACCCCAAGCCCCAGTGCCCTCTGTAGGGCTAAAACTGAAGTCCTGAGTCCCCTGTGAGGCTAAAATCAGAGCCCTGAGCCCCAGCACCCCCCACGGGGCCAAAGCCTGGAGCCCCAAGTCTGAACGCCCCCCATGGGGTTAAAGCCCCCAACCCCAGTGTCTCACAAGGGGCTGAAGCCCAGAACCCCAAGCCCTGGTGTCCCCTGTGGAGCTGAAGCCCAAAGCCCCAATGCCCCCTGTGGGGCTGAAGCCTGGAGCCCCGAGCCCTGGTGCCCCCTGCGGGGCTGAAGCCCTGAGCCCCGGTGCCCAGCGCCCCCCCGGGCTAAAGTCCAGACCCCTGTTGAGGACCACTGCTCTAAAACTCTATGCGGAGAAAAAATGTGGATCCACATACAATCTGCCATCCACAAAGATGGTAAACAAAGAAACGCAGATATAATGGGGTTATCCGAAGATTTGCAGGGCTCTCCCCATGTTGATCATGCTCAGTTGCCCTGTGGGGATGGTGTATGTGCAGTGCAGTCCCACATAGGGGCTGTGAGGGATGGAGCAAGCTCAGTGCAGATGGAATCTTTGGAGAACTTAGCTGCTGACAAGCCTTTACTGAGCATGTGCAAATGGCAATTTTCCCCAGGCTTATAGCTGGTCAGATATGGGAAGATTTTTATAGGAATGGCAAAAGGCACATCCCTGACAACAGGGCCACCTTCCTGCCAAATTTTAAGTCCTTGCTCCAAAGCTTGGCTGCACCAGAGCTCAGTGAAATGTTGTAAGATTTTTTAACATGGGCAAAACAATATATTTCCCCCCTAATCTTGTTCTCAGAAAGAGCTGGACCATTTTGCTATAAACTTTCCAAAAAAATTCTGCTTGATGTGCACATCTGCCATAGAAAATTTCAGCCTCAACTGTTTGAGTTTGGCAAAATTATAAGCAACTGAAAACAGGATCATACAATGGAAAATGTCAGGCAACCTTAACTCTAGGAGCCTCTCCCTGCACCACCTATAATTTATATTTTTAATAGTTTTCACTCGCTAATTGCCTATAGCTCCCTGATCGTTTCAGCTTGCTGTGCTCTGAACTCCTGTAAATTTGCCAGTGTGCATTATTCTGTGTCTTCTCACAAGGCTAAATAGTGAAGGACTAAGCAGTTGCCTGTTCTGTGACATGATCTGGCTGCATATGAAACCTGAAATCACATTAGCTTTTATTGCCTTTATCTACTTTATGCTTTACAATCACCCTTGTCTTTTTGCATTATCAGTACTTAATAATAACATTTAGCCCTTGACATTTTCAAAGCTATTTATATACATTAACTAATGAAACTTTCCAGGTTGGGCAGACATATATTTTATCCCCATTTTACAGATTGGAAAACTGAGGCACATACAGTTTAAGTGCCTTACCGTAGGCCACACAAAAAGTAAGTGGCAGATCCAGGAGTAGAGCTGAATTCTGGCCCTATATAATCCTGCAAAGCAAATCACTTATTATTACTTGCCTGAGGATCTCCTACCAGGTGTCTGTTCAGTATTACAATATTCTTCTATAGCATGTATCTTTCTATATTCAATTTTACTTACATAAGAACAGCCAAACTGGGTCAGACCAATGATCCATCTAGCCCAGTATCCTGTCTTCTGACTGTGGCTGGTACCAGATGTTTAGAGGGAATGAACAGAACAAGGCAATTTATCGAGTGATTCATCCCATTGTCCAGTCCCAGCTTCTGGCACTCAGAGGTTTAGGGACACCCTGAGCATGGGGTTGTGTCCCTGTCCATCTTGACTAATAACCATTGATGGACCCATCTTCCATGAACTTATCTAGTTCTATTTTGAACCCAGTTATATTTTTGACCTTCACAACATCCAACGAATTCCATAGGCTGATTGTGTGCTGTATGAAGAAGTACTTCCTTGTGTTTGTTTCAGATCTGCTGCCTGTTAATTTCATTGAGTGACTCTTGGGTCTTGTGTTATGTGAAGGGGTAAATACTTTATTTTTGTATTTTGAAATCAATTGACTCAACCATCTCAGAGTCATCCTGGATTTCATCCCCCATCCTCATTCATTAACAGGCCTATGCTGAATCTAAATATTTCTCTCACTTACTATAGTACAAGCTTTTCTTTGCCCATCAAACCTTTGTTCAGCATTAACCCATTCTGCTCTGTTCCTACAAATCTTATCTAAGTCTGTGCAGCCTGCTTGGCTCTCACCTCATGCCATTTCCAGCTCAGAGTTTTCTATCCTCAGATCTACAAAAAGTAATTTTCCCTCTGTTGGTACTCACACCTTCTTGTCTTGTTGAGAATAGGTCACTTCCATCTTGATTGAATTGGCCTCGTTAGCACTGACCCCCTACTTGGTAAGGCAACTCCCATCTTTTCATGTGCAGTAATATATATACTGCTTACTGTATTTTTCACTGCATGCATCTGATGAAGTGGCTTTTAGCCCTCGAAAGTTTATGTCCAAATACATTTGTTAGTCTCTAAGGTGCCACCAGGACTCCTCATTGTTTTTGCTGATACAGACTAACATGGCTACCACTCTGATATCCTCAGATAGTTGCTTGGTCTCTTGTGCAGCCACACTGGCTGCTTTCTGTTCCTTGGATTTTGCTTTTGCATTCATCAGGTGTAGGTTACTCTCTAAACCAAGCTCCACCATCCTGAGCCAAATCAGGGAGATTATCAGGAGGTTGAAGAGTGATTTCAATCAGGGAAGGTGCCATAAAAAGGCCATGGCCACAAACAGCTCTATCACTGTACTTAATTCCTAATCTGTATTTCCCCTCCAGTTCTAGTCTTGTCCCACCCCAGTCTAACCAGCAGTACACCTGTCACTAGAGCCAAGCATAGTGCAAAGAGACACCATCTGAGTTTCTGTAAGCACAGCCTAGAATGACCCCACAGGGCTTGAATAGGGGTTCGGTGGGGTCCCTAGTTAACTGGCACAGCCCTGCTCCCATTGAGTGGCTCACTGTTATGTGATTACATAGAGAGACTGTGAAACCTGAAGCTGCATCATGGAGGCCTTCCCTGGCCCCTCATTGGAGGAATGCCGGGACCTCTGATTGGTCAGAGCTTCCTATTTAAACCCAAAGAGCGGAACAGGAAGTTGTCTAGAGAGCTGGGTTCTACCTGGCTGGTGGCTGTATTGGACTTTATGTTCTTGTCTGACTCCTGGTGCCTGCTTTCCAAGGGCAGCAGGTTTGTATAATTTTTGGTGGTGCCCAGAACGGGTCCAAGTCCCACCCCCACACACCTGCTTTATAAGCCAATATATATTTTTTTAACTAATGTAAAAATGGACTGGAAACATTAAGCATTTAACAGTTTCCCTATATTGCACAATATCACTATCGTAAGAAAAAATTATTTAACTAAGAATATCAACTTTATTAATACTCTTTTGAATACGAAAACAACCAAGCACTCTTGGAGCAGTAACCCTCAAAAGCAAATACTTTCTAAAATTAAAACAAAATGTAGCCCCTTCTTTTGTGATGTTCTTCAGGAGGCAGCAAACATTTTTTGTTGTTGTTTGGTGGGGGATGGGGCTGCCCCTTGCCCAGCATGAGGCAGGAGTGGTGACTGCAGAGGGGGGGGGGGGAGGGTGTCACAACACTCTCCCAAGCCCCAGCTGCTCAGGTCCAGGAAGCCCCCTCGCCTCCCGTGTGGTGAGTGCTGGGGCGGGGGCTGACATCACATGTGTGCATCCTTTCTGCTGCTGCCCCTCACCGTAGCCTCACTGGGGATGTGGGATGGGATTGCCCCTTGCCAAGCAAGGGGCAGGAGTGCTGACTGCAGGCGGAGGGGGGACAGGGTGTCATGAGTCTGACACTCACCCAAGCTCCCAGACTCCAGGAATGTTACCTGGGGTTCTTTCAACCCAAAGCTCTTGGTAACTTTTAGTGTGTGGGAGGTAGTGTCAGGAAATAAATCAGGGGAAACCCGGCCGTCCGACCGATAGATGGCTGGCACAAACAGGACAACACAAGAGTGCTTTCACTCAGGGCCGGCTCTAGGCACCAGCAAAACAAGCTGGTGCTTGGGGCGGCACATTTTTAGGGGCGGCATGGCCGGCGCCAGAATGCCGCCCCTAAAAATGTGCCCTGGCCGCCCTAGCTCACCTCTGCTGCTGCTGCCACGGCGCGCGAAACAGCTGATTCGCGCGCCGCTACTCGCCCTCCCTCCCAGGCTCTCAAACGTGGGAGGGAGGGGGAGCAGCGGCACGCGAATCAGCTGTTTCGCGTGCCGCGGCGGCTCGGGGTCTCCCCCTCCCTCCCAGGCTCTCAAACCTGGGAGGGAGGGGGAGATCCCGAGCGGCCAAGGCGCGGCGCCGCTTCTCCCCCTCCCTCCCTCCCTCCCTCCTAGGCTTGAGAGCCTGGGGGGAGGAGGCAGGGCTGGGGATTTGGGGAAGGGGCGGAGTTGAGGCGGGGCCGGGGGTGGGGTAATTAAATAAGGGGGGTGGGGGCGGCCAAAATTGTTTTTGCTTTGGGCGGCAAAAATCCTAGAGCCGGCCCTGCTTTCACTTAAAGCTAAACTTTACTTAGTCTCAAGCACTTACACACGTCCACAACAGGTTAGTAAAACACCCTCAATAATTACCAGAGCTAAGGGTATGTCTACACTACGAAATTAGTTCGAATTTATAGAAGCCGGTTTTATTGAAATCGTTTGTATACAGCCGATTGTGTATGTCCACACAATAAAATGCTCTAGGTGCTCTAGTCGGCAGACCGCGTCCACAGTACGAGGCTAGCGTCGACTTCCGGAGCATTGCACTATGGGTAGCTATCCCACAGCTATCCCACAGTTCCCGCAGTCTCCGCCGCCCCTTGGAATTCTGGGTTGAGATCCCAATGCCCGGATGATGCAAAACAGTGTCGCGGGCGGTTCTGGGTACATGTCCTCAGGCCCCTCCCTCCCCCGTCACAGCAACGGCAGACAATAGATTCGCGCCTTTTTATCTGGGTTACCTGAGTTACCTGTGCAGACAACATGGAGCCCGCTCAGCACAGCTGAGCTCACCGTCACCATATGTCCTCTTGGTGCCGACAGACGTGGGACTGCATTGCTACACAGCAGCAGCTGCTAACTGCCTTTTGGCGGTAGACGGTGCAGTAGACTGGTAGCCTTCATCGGCGATCTGGGTGCTGGCAGCCGTGGGGCTTGCCTTTTGGCAGTAAATGGTGTATTATGACTGTTAGCCGGCCTATTACAAGTCGGGTCATCGCACATTAGCAGAGTCTTCCCTGAGCAGCAGCTCGTGCAATAGGCCTGAAGACCATCGTCATACACCGCCCCGTATTTGCTGCCAAGCACCCAGAAAGATGCCGAGGGCTATCAGTCACGCTGCACCGTCGTCTTAAGATGTAAAAAAATAGATTTTCTCTGTATTCATTTGCTTCCCCCTCCCTCCGTCAAATCAACGGCCTGCTAAACCCAGGGTTTTCAGTTTAATCTTTGGGGGGGACCAGTCTGTGACAGTTGTTTGTGTCTCTCCCTGATGCACAGCCACCGTTCTTTATTTTAATTCCCTGTGCCTGTACGCCATGTCGTCACTCGGCCCCCCTCCCTCCTTCCCCTAGGCCGTCAGATACTACGTTTGCGCCACAGCTCGAGCCGAGAAGCGGTTCGCGCCTTTTCTTTGAATTCTGGGTTGAGATCCCAATGCCCGGATGATGCAAAACAGTGTCGCGGGCGGTTCTGGGTACATGTCGTCAGGCCCCTCCCCCCTCGTCACAGCAACGGCAGACAATAGATTCGCGCCTTTTTACCTGGGTTACCTGTGCAGACAACATACCACAGCAAGCATGGAGCCCGCTCAGCTCAGCTGAGCTCACCGTCACCATATGTCCTCTGGGTGCCGGCAGACGTGGGACTGCATTGCTACACAGCAGCAGCTGCTAACTGCCTTTTGGCGGTAGACGGTGTAGCATGAGTGATAGCCGTGGGGCTGGCAGCCGTAGTGCTGCATTGCACCAGCCCCTTCCAGGCGATGGTATATTATGACTGGTACCCGTCGTCGTCATACTGGTATGGCTGTCAATCATGGCCACCTGGGCAGACATGCTACTGTTTTGATGATGACGGTTACCAGTCATAATATACTATTTTCTGCCAATTGCCCAATATTGTCTGCTAAGCACCCAGAAGAGGCCGAGGGCGATGCTGGGTGCTGGCGGACGTGGGGCTGGCAGACGTGGGGCTGCATTGCTACACAGCAGCAGCCCCTTGCCTTTTGGCAGATGATGGTATATTATGATTGGTACCCATCATCATCGTACTGGTATGGCTGTCACTCATGCTGCAGCGTCGGCTGCCACCTTAAGATGTAAAAAATAGATTTGTTCTGTGTTCATTTGCTTCCCCTTCCTCCGTGAAATCAACGGCCTGCTAAGCCCAGGGTTTCCAGTTTAATCTTTGGGGGGACCATTCTGTGTGACAGTTGTTTGTGTTTCTCCCTGTTCCTGTACCTGTACGCCATGTCGTCACTCGGCCCTCCCTCCCTCCCTCCCTCCCGCCCTCCTTCTCCTGGTCCATCAGATACTACTTTTGCGCCTTTTTTCTGACCAGGCGCCATAGCTAGCACTGGGATCATGGAGCCCGCTCAGATCACCGCGGCAATTATGAGCACTATGAACACCACGCGCATTGTCCTGGAGTATATGCAGAGCCAGAACATGCCAAGGCGAAACCCGGACCAGGCGAGGAGGCGATTGCAGCACGGCGACGAGAGTGATGAGGAAATTGACATGGCCATAGACCTCTCACAAGGCACAGGCCCCAGCAATGTGGAAATCATGGTGTCACTGGGGCAGGTTGATACCGTGGAACGCCGATTCTGGGCCCGGGAAACAAGCACAGACTGGTGGGACCGCATCGTGCTGCAGGTATGGGACGATTCCCAGTGGCTGCGAAACTTTCGCATGCGTAAGGGCACTTTCATGGAACTTTGTGACTTGCTTTCCCCTGCCCTGAAACGCCAGGATACCAAGATGAGAGCAGCCCTCACAGTTGAGAAGCGAGTGGCGATAGCCCTGTGGAAGCTTGCAACGCCAGACAGCTACCGGTCAGTCGGGAATCAATTTGGAGTGGGCAAATCTACTGTGGGGGCTGCTGTGATCCAATTTGCCAGGGCAATGAAAGACCTGGTGATAGCAAGGGTAGTGACTCTGGGCAACGTGCAGTCAATAGTGGATGGTTTTGCTGAAATGGGATTCCCAAACTGTGGCGGGGCCATAGACGGAACCCATATCCCTATCTTGTCACCGGAGCACCAAGCCACTGACTACGTAAACCGCAAGGGGTACTTTTCAATGCTGCTGCAAGCCCTGGTGGATCACAAGGGACGTTTCACCAACATCAACGTGGGATGGCCGGGAAAGGTACATGATGCTCGCGTCTTCAGGAACTCTGCTCTGTTTCGAAAGCTGGAGGAAGGGACTTTCTTCCCGGACCAGAAAGTGACCATTGGGGATGTTGAAATGCCTATCGTGATCCTTGGGGACCCAGCCTACCCCTTAATGCCATGGCTCATGAAGCCGTACACAGGCAGCCTGGACAGGAGTCAGGACCTGTTCAACTACAGGCTGAGCAAGTGCCGAATGGTGGTGGAATGTGCATTTGAACGTTTAAAAGCGCGCTGGCGCAGCTTACTGACTCGCTCAGACCTCAGCGAAAAGAATATCCCCATTGTTATTGCTGCTTGCTGTGCGCTCCACAATATCTGTGAGAGTAAGGGGGAGACCTTTATGGCGGGGTGGGAGGTTGAGGCAACTCGCCTGGCCGCTGATTACGCGCAGCCAGACACCAGGGCGGTTAGAGGAGCACAGCAGGGCGCGGTGCGCATCAGAGAAGCTTTGAAAACGAGTTTTGTGACTGGCCAGGCTACTGTGTGAAACTTCTGTTTGTTTCTCCTTGATGAACCCTCCAACCCCCCCCCCCCCGACCCGGTTCACTCTACTTCCCTGTAAACCAACCACCCCACCCCACCCTCCCCTCCCCTCCCCTCCCGCTTGCAGAGGCAATAAAGTCATTGTTTTTTCACATTCATGCATTCTTTATTAGTTCCTTACAGAGGTAGGGGGATAATTGCCAAGGTAGCTGGGATGGGTGGGGGAGGAGGGATGGAAAAGGACACACTGCATTTTAAAACTTTAACTCTTATTGAAGCCCAGCCTTCTGATGCTTGGGCGATCATCTGGGGTGGAGTGACTGGGTGGACGGAGGCCCCCCCACCGTGTTCTTGGGCGTCTGGGTGAGGAGGCTATGGAACTTGGGGAGGAGGGCTGTTGGTTACACAGGGGCTGTAGCGGCGGTCTCTGCTCCTGCTGCCTTTCCTGCAACTCAACCATACGCTCGAGCATATCACTTTGATGCTCCAGCAGACGGAGCATTGCCTCTTGCCGTCTGTCTGCAAGCTGACGCCACCTATCGTCTTCAGCCCGCCACCTCTCCTCTCGTTCATGTTGGGCTTTTCTCATCTCCGACATTGACTGCCTCCACGCATTCTGCTGTGCTCTATCAGCCTGGGCGGACATCTGCAGCTCCGTGAACATCTCGTCCCTCGTCTTACGTTTTCTCTTTCTAATGTTCACAAGCCTCTGCGAAGGAGAAACATTTGCAGCTGGTGGAGGAGAAGGGAGAGGTGGTTAAAAAAGACACATTTTAGGGAACAATGGGTACACTCTTTCATTACAAGGTCGCATATTTCGGCTTGCAGGCAGCCATCGTAGGCCACAGTGTTTTGGCTTTTTTAACCTTCTTAACATGCGGGAAAGGTTGCAAACAGCAGCGCATTTCCCATATCAAGGATGAATTGGGTTGTCCATTTAAAATGGGGTTTCAATGTAAAAGGAGGGGGCTGCGGTTTCCCAGTTAACATGCGGCACAAACACAAGTAAACCACCCCCCCCCCACACACACACACGATTCTCTGGGATGATCACTTCACCCCTCCCCCCCACCGCGTGGTTAACAGCGGGGAACATTTCTGGTCAGAATAGCAGGAACGGGCGCCTCTGAATGTCCCCCTTAATAAAATCACCCCATTTCAACCAGGAGAGCTTTCTGGAGATGTCCCTGGAGGATTTCCGCTCCATCCCCATACACGTTAACAGACTTGCTTGCTTTTTTTTTGTAATGTTTACAAATATTTACAAAGTTACACTCACCAGAGGTCTCCTGTGTGCCCTGAGGGTCTTGGGTGAGTTCGGGGGTTACTGGTTCCAGGTCCAGTGTCACAAACATATCCTGGCTGTTGGGGAAACCGGTTTCTCCGCTTCCTTGCTGCTGTGAGCTACCTACAGTACCTCCATCGTCATCTTCCTCGTTCCCCGAACCGTCTTCCCTGTGTGTTTCTCCAATGAGAGAGTCATAGCACACGGTTGGGGTAGTGGTGGCTGCACCCCCTAGGATCGCATGCAGCTCCGCGTAGTAGCGGCAAGTTTGCGGCTCTGCCCCAGACCTTCCGTTTGCTTCTCTGGCTTTGTGGTAGGCTTGCCGTAGCTCCTTAATTTTCACGCAGCACTGCTGTGTGTCCCTGTTATGGCCTCGGTCCTTCATGGCCTTGGAGATCTTTTCTAATACTTTTCCATTTCTTTTACTGCTACGGAGTTCAGCTATCACTGCTTCATCTCCCCATATGGCGAGCAGATCTCGTACCTCCCATTCGGTCCATGCTGGAGCTCTTTTGCGATCCTGGGAGGACTCCATGACGGTTACCTGTGCTGATGAGCTCTGCGTGGTCACCTGTGCTCTCCACGCTGGGCAAACAGGAAATGAAATTCAAACCTTCGCGGGTCTTTTCCTGTCTACCTGGTCAGTGCATCTGAGTTGAGAGCGCTGTCCAGAGCGGTCACAATGAAGCACTGTGGGATAGCTCCCGGAGGCCAATAACATCGAATTCCGTCCACACTACCCCAATTCCGACCCGCAAAGGCCGGTTTTATCGCTAATCCCCTCGTCGGAGGTGGTGTAAAGAAACCGGTTTAAAGGGCCCTTTAAGTCGAAAGAAAGGGCCTCGTTGTGTGGACGTGTCCAGGCTTAATTCGGTTTAACGCTGCTAAAGTCGACCTAAACCCGTAGTGTAGACCAGGCCTTAGTGTGGTTCTCAAGTGGCACAGCGGCAGCCTTCCGGTGGCCAAATCTGACGGTGGGGAACACAAGATGCATCCAGAGGGAGAGTCCAGTCCAACTACCTCAAACTTTTCCCCCTTATTTATACATTAGTAATACAATGACATATCCCTTAAAGAAAACTTGTTAAGCAAGCAGTTTCAACTGTCAAGTAAGAGGTTTCCTTCTGATTATTGATTAACCAGGTGTGGTTTTTTCCCAGAGTTTGCAGCACTGGTGCCCTAACAGACATTCCTGATGGCAAATTCTGTTCTTCTAAAATGCATGTATCAGCAACTTCACCACACTTCTTATCAGAAAGGGCGTGGGGTCAAGCTGCCCTTTCTGTGGCACCCAAACCCTCCTCCCCTCTTGCCTTGGTTAAGCTGAGACTGCTGCATGGCCAGTTTATGGCCTGCTGACTTAGCTGCTTTTAGCAATAAGAAATAGTGGTTTCAGGCACTATACTAGTTTGCTGAAATCTCCCCATACAGAAAGTCCCCTTGGAGTTGGAGTCATCTCGTGTACCCCTCCTCCATTTGCAGGCGCAGCAGCCACCTCAGCCTTCTGCCAGCACCGCTCCCTTTGTTGTAGCCAGCAGCGGCAGCGCCGAGTGGAAGGACAGCTGCCTGCTGCCCAGGGTGTAGGCAGGGAAGCTCCTGGGGAGGCGCACGGGGAAGGCAGGCGGGGCCGGGGGAGAGACCTGGCCCCGAACATTGGTGGAGCCGGGCCCCCGGGCCCTGAATATTTCTGGAGCATGGGCACCACTGGCCCATATAACTCGCCACCTCTGCTGCTTTCATGACCTGTCCCTGGTTCCTTATCCTTGCCCCTGGCTCTGACGTTGTCAGTGCACTTCCTTCCTGACCTGCTTCCCTCTCTTTACTATCTAGTTGGTGTACTTGCTAGAAGCTTCAGCAGAGATGCTGAGGACTGAATAGGCTGCACAGACTGAACTTCTTTGTCAGCCATCAAGGTGGTTGCAGCAGCTCAAGGTGGAGTAACATTAATAGGGCAGTGTAGCTGCTGCCTGTGCCTGTTTGGTGGGCAGAAAACTTAAATCTCTTGGGCTGTCAGTGCAGTTCCTTTGCCAGGCACTAAACTTGCTGCTGTGAGCCAATTATGTGTCTTTCAGAGATGGGAGTGGAGGAGGAGAAATCATGCTGCCAGTGACCAGCTTTTAGTGCAGTGTTCCGTCTGTCTAGGGGTGGAGTGGAATGGATCTGAAGATTTCTAGGTTCCATAGTGAAATTTGATTAGTTTTGCTGATAACAGGAAATACTAACTTCCTCTTTATGCCGATAAGTCAAAATTACCTTTCCCCACCCATTCAAAATTGGAGATAGAGGACTGGATTCTTATCTCATTCCCATTACTTTTGTACTATTATCACTCCATTGACTTAAATGGACTCACTCCTCATTTACACCAGTGTAAATGAGATGAGAATCAGGGCCATTGTTACTGACTCAGCTGTAATATAGAATAATGTAAGTAAAGTGAGAGTAAAATATTGGTTTTGCTTGGAAATTAAAGGGACTCCAGTGGTTTTGTTTCTCTGTTAGAGAGCACTGCTGCCCTGCTAGGTTTCCTTGTCCTGATGCCTGTTATCCTTCAGCATCCTCCCTGCGTGGGTGTGGAAGGAACAGTCCTGTAGGTCCATCCATCACCATGGCAGATGGGTCAGTGGTGTGGATGGGCAAAGTACTATCTCAGCTTCTGCAGTGTGAGTCACGCAGTCCCAGCTGCACTCTTCTCTCTGTGGGAAGGGGGAGGAGGACATATGAGAACATCAGTCTATTTATGCTGCTAAAATTACAGCCCTATGTTGTTGCAAGAGGGGGGCCTGGAGGAAGTTGGCGGAGGGCCCACATAGGGCAAGCACATACAACCCATCTGGGGGATATTCAGTAACTTGGAGATGTTCTTGAGGTGGGTTTTCACTTCTGTGGGAGAGTTGCCTGAGGAAGAATAGTCCATGTGTGCAAACTTGCCATATCAGAGTGGTGAGCCAAACCCCGAGAGATATCCTTATACCAACCAATATGTGCCCCAAGAATGCATTGCACCCACTGTGCTGTTTTAGTAGTCAGTCCTTCCCCGCACTATACAATAGCCTAGACTTGCTACTCTATGCCTTCCTTTGTGACTGACGCTTTCCATTCTGTTATCTCATATCCTAAACTTGTCTGTCCTGGCCCCATATCAAGACTTGTCAATTCATGCCCTTCCCTCACCCCCAGATTTGAGAACTCAGTTCACAGGCATGTGCTCACGTGTGCGCACACACACACTCTCTCTGCTGCATTCCAGAATGGGAACTCCACTGTTCATTCACTTATGGAGACAGGCAACCAAAGTGCACAACCAGTTGGAAAGGATGAAAGAAACATGGGAAGCCCCTCTCCCACTTTCCCCTCCAGGTGCAGTGCATTGTTGTCCTCTGGCTGGCTCTCTCTCCTAAAACTCCTGCATCGGGGAGTTTGGCGGATGGGCCGTACTCCAACCTCCTGATATCACAACGTGAGGACATGGCATCAAGATGCAAACTGAAAACAATGGTTTGCAAAGTCACAACTTTGCAGTGCAGCAGCATGGTGTCCCTCCAGAGCTTCACGATGCCTGGTGTCCCCACAAGCCCCCCTGGAATTATTTAGGCTTTCTGCACACTGACAGATCCTAACTTATCAATTGTGGGATCATCCCAGAAAAATAAGGCTGGGTGACAACCAAGCTAATGTACACTTTCATCCAGCTTAGGGGAGTTTCACTCGTTATTTTATGTGAGGCAGAGGCTTGGTTTTTGACATCTATTCATGCAATATTGGTGCTGCTTTTGGAGCCTGTTGGATGACCTTGGAGCCCAGCACTGAGAATCAGGAGACCTGCATTCTGGCCCCAGTTTCTCCACTGACCCATTGTCTAACCTTAAGTCATTTAACCTCTCTGGGTCTTGCTTTTCCTATCTGTAAAATTAAGAATACACAGTTTATCCGTTTCCTGCTACCTCCTTGGTGTGTCATGAGGCTTAATTAATTAATGTTTGTAAAGTACTTTGAGATCCTTGGATGAAAGGTGTTATAGACACATGAACTATTACCATTATTATTTGAGTAGGAGGAGTGTGTGTTTCTCTCATTCCCTGCTGATCCTAGGAACAGATCTAGAATTACTAAAAGGGGGAAAGAAAGTAATTGTTTCCCTTTGATAGACCCAAGGGAGCAGGGGCAACTTGGAAGGTGCATTCCATTTCAAGTAGGAAGGTATTCCATAGAAAAAACATGAAGTATGATCCTGCTAGGACTAGGATATAATCAGTTAGCTGGCTTGGTTTTAAACATGATTTGTCAGCATCATGTCAGCTAGCTCGATTGCTGACAATGTCTTCAACCCCAATACAATTTTATGACATGCACAAGCTCTTTATGGCTCTGGGGACTTTCACTCAGGGATGAAGAGGTCATATCTTTGGCCTCATTAGGGATATTTAGACAAACCTAGGAGTGTTAGCAGATCCCTAGTCACACACGGAGGGACCTGAACCTTTTGATCTCAAACAATTAGAGCTTTAGCCTCTTGCCTTTAGGAGTCGGGACAATCTTGGGACTCATCAGTTGGTGCCAAGGGGTGAATATACCTTCCAGTTAGCTGAGCTGTGGTTCTGGCAGCCTCGCTAGCCCTATTTCTCCCTACCCCCATCCTTGGGATTATATAAAATTCTCTTTGTAAGAGCAGGGGCTGTTCCAGAGCCCACTCAACAATCCTTAAGCCCTGCAAGAATTTCCCTGACTAGTTTGAATCTCAACACATAGTGGCAGCCATAGGAGGTTGTTCATGAGTCTCCAGAACTGAGTGTGAAGAATGGAAACGTCTGATCACAGGAAGGAGGCTCTCTGTCTGTTTTGGATAGAGATGTGCTGGCAGCAAAGGAGTCCCTGAGAATGTGGAGTACAGAAACCTGTCCCTGATACCAGGGACCTCATCAGTTGAGAGAAGGGTGTGCTATGCACAGCAGAACTGTGCTGAAAACAAATGTCCCTTTGGTGCCAGCAGGGGGTGCTCTCCCCAAGTGGTGCTGTGGTGCTCTGGGAGCAGAATGGGCGAGTGACTTGAGGGTGTGGATGACAGTGATGGGAAGGGGGGAGCACAGCTGGCTGCTGCTGCTGAAACATAACTCACAGATTTTCCTTCTTTTCAGTTTCCCAAAATTAAATTCAGAAGTTAAATCAAGTCAGGATTGTGTCAGTGAAAGCTGTGGTGAAGAGGGAAGGTGCAGGAGGTAGGGATTTAGATCTGTATTGCTGCCAGCTCTCTCTTTCTCTCTCTCTCATGGCCTCCCTCATATGTTTCCTATCATAGGGTCCAATGAAAACCCACTGAAGTCAAGGCTCCCATTGATTTCAGTGGGTTTTGGCTCAAGCTGTTTAACACTCGTTGGGATTACCAGGGCTGCTGGGGCAGCCCTGTAGATAAGAATCACTACAGAATCCAGCTCCCTTCTCTTGGAAGTATTATTAATTTGAGAGCATTTTCCCTTGTGCTATTAAAACACAGGGGCTGAACTGGCTTAACGTGAATACCTGTTAAGAACAGCCCAGCTCCTCTAACAATGCATTGTCCCTGCAGTGAGCCCCATGCTTTTCCAGCTTGGGTTCTGTCCAGGGAAATATAACTCTTATGATTTCCCTTCCCCCAGCTTGAACGGATCCAATTAAGACTGGTATTTTTTCCCTTTGTGGCGTCAGGGATATTGATGGTTTTAGCAGGTCTGTTCCTAGCACGGTGCCTCTCTACAGAGTTAGCTGAAGGAGGCTTCATTCTTAGAAAGAGAAATCACCGCCATGAGGGGTTTGCTTCCTATGGCACTAGAATCCATGACCCCACAGAGACTTGAGCAGAGCATCAGAGATTCTCAAATTGGAAATACAGCAGCCATTGTGCGTTCAGGGATAGCTCACAGGCAGCCAAGAAGGTTACAGAGTGAGAGAGGGAATAGAGTTTCATGAATTATGTGCTGCCACTGGAAGGTGCCAGACTGGCAGGCTCGGAGGCGGAAGTTCTGTGTTTATTCACAGAGCAGTTACATTGTGGGCATGGGTAGTGCAAACTTCCCCCCACGCTGCCCCATCAATGTGACTCGACACTGAACTGGAGGGACTGCCTCTCTAGGGGGTGAGGGGGCAAGTCATGCTTCAGGTCCAGACACTCCTTTGTCTCTCTGCAGAGACGGCCTTTAAGTCTCATGTGTGATGTCGATACTTGCCCACTAGAAACTGGATTGATAACAATCAACTCATTTCACTGTGACCACCAACAGCTGTCATCTAGCAACTCCTGGTCACTGCCAGCCTGGGCTGGAACCAACATGGTGCCCTGGAGGAGAAAGCTCTGTATCCCATTACCAGTCAAATCCTCTGAGACACACAATCCCCACAAGAGAGGAAATATCGCCCAGGCCACTGAGGTTACCCTGTCCTCTCTTTAAAAAGTGCCATGGGAGGGAGCTATATACAGCAGATTTTTTTTTAAAACTCTCCTCTAATTTTCACAGCTGTTAATGAAGTAGCTGGTGGCCCCTTATGCCACAACAGGATGTTTATGAGGTTGCTACAATAAAACCACCTAATCACATCAGTAGTGCCAACTCTGAGCGTTCAAAAGGCATGAGGCCTCAGAAAATTAGAAGATTGGATAAAAAAAAAAAGAAATAAAAAAAATAATAACTGTTGGGCTCATTTTATTTGTCTCCTGGTTTCTGAGTCTTTAGAGACACTTGGAGCATGTTTTTAAGCTTTCCTCTGCAATTCTGAGGGCTAGAAATGTACTTTAAAAAAGAAGGAAAACTGAGATTCCGACTTAACCACCTGAATTTAAAGCCGGGGCTTTAAAAAAATCCCATGTCCTGAGACTCATGATCAAGTTGCAAGAGTTGACAACGCTTCACATCAGTATGTGTGGTGGTTTAACTTAGAGGGGTTGCAAGATCCCTGATTTCTTGGATTGGAAAACAATATGAAGCACGCCACTATACAGTGGCCAAATTCTGCTCTCAGTACAACCCATATCCCCCATTGACTGCAGGAGGTGCACAGCCTGGAACAGAGCAGAATTTGATCTATTGTGTATCTCCGATGCCTGCTGTATTATGTCTCTGCTTCGCTCTTTGCATGCTAAGCTGTCAGTGAAAATGACTAATGTCTCTAAGCTCAAGTAATTCAAAGATGATGGGGAATGGAGACGGGCAGAGAGAGATACAGGCAGGCTGTTCCTGGTGACAGCAGTGACAAAGGAGAAGGCTCTTGCTCCAGATAGGGAGAAGGGGCACTGTAAAGACAGGCTGGCTGAGGACAGAGCAGAGAGATGTGATCTATGTAAGCTGGAACTAGTCCACAGAGAGCTCAAGTATGTTTTTAAAAAGCATATAAAATGCTACTGAAAGAAAACAGACCATATAAAATATAGCTCCGTCGACAGCACAATCCTTTCCACATGGGGGGTGGGGGGAGGAGTGCAGATTCCACTGCTTTCACAGACGATTCATTGCTAAGATCACTGAAGGTTAGAATAACAGTGGGGAAAACTGGAAGGTCTCGTTTATGCTACACGTTAAGCTATACCAGGAGACCCAGTAACAAGATAATTGTCTCTCTGCTGACTGTTAAAGGCTGGTTCCATTCCGTAGAGTAGAAGGATCTTAATCACATCTCCTAACTGTGCAGGAGTCTTGGATTGGTGTGATCTGGGAACCCTGACAGTCCTATCCCACTACCAAATGGAACTGTTCTTTAACTGCTTTGGGGCACAGCCTGTTATAACCACTCTCCCAGATACACTGATGGAGATGGGCCCTAAATCACTTATTCCTGGCATCACTCTGACCAATGACTGCATCTCCCCTTGCCTGGCATGTGCCTCTCTTATGTCCCGCTTTCTCATATTGAGGTGAGTTGCTTATTCACCAAAATAGGGGCCAGATATATAGAGGGAAATACAGGATGTGGTGCCTAGGTGCTACAGTGATGGGTGCATTAGACACCCGTCATGTATAGAGATTGTCCAACTATGGCCTCTTCTTAGAAGAAGGCAGCTGGCCATGAGAGTTGCATCCAGCAGCCTCTGATACTAAAGGGGAGAGCCCTCCATGAGAGGTAGCATAATCCAAAGGATAGAGCCTGGGACTGGAAGTCAAAAGAACTGAGTTGAAATCCTGGCTCAGCTGAAGTCCATAACAAAACTAACATTGCTATGGGGCCAGGATTTCACCCCCGGATTCTAGTCCTGGCTTTGCCGTTGCTTTGCTCCTTGGCCATGGACAAGTCACGTTCCCTCTCTGCATCTCACTTCTCATATCTGTAAAATGAGGATAATGATGTTTACCCTCTTTGGCAAAATGCTTTGAGCTCTACCGATGAAAAATAATATATAAATCCTAAGCGTTTTAAATTGTATGATTACCTGTCTACCTATAGATTACACCAGGGGTTGGCAACCTTTGGCACATGGCTCGCCAGGGTAAGCACCCTGGCGGGCTGGGCCGGTTTGTTTACCTGCCGCATCCGCAGGTTCAAGCCGCGTGCCAAAGGTTGCCGACCCCTGGATTACACACACACAACTATGTTGAAAGAACATTATTACAATCGCAAAGTCAAGCACTCGGTAGTTAGGGAATTCCCAAATTAAGCTTGCTTGTGCAACCTTAATTTGCACTGCCCCCCACCCCCCACTTTGTGCATATGCATTGTGATACACTCTTTAGCTACATGATCTCACATTAGTTTTTGCACAGAACTCCTGTCTTGTTCAGTGGATGGTTACTGCTCAGTTAATGATTGTGTCCCGGCCTGGAGCAGTTGGATGAAACATGCTCTGTGGGGGTGGCATATACATGTGGTATGGGCAGATTTTCATGGGGATGGTGTAAGGCACATCCCTGACACAAAGGCCAACCCTCTGCCAAATGTCCAGTCCCTGCTCCAAAGCATGGGGACACTGAGCTGTTCAATGAAAAGGTTGCCAGTATTTGTTAACATGGACAAACAATGTATTTTCCCCTCGCCTCAGTCTCAGAAATGGCTGAATCAGCTTGGCTAAAACGTTCCAGAAAATTTCAGTGTAAGGCAGACACCTGGCATGGAAAATTTCAGCTCAAATGGCTGAAGTTTGGCAAACTTATAAGCAACTAAAAACAATATTATAATGGGAAGTGTCAGGCAGCTTTAATTATAGGCAGTGCTACCAATCCCACCTATCATAAAAGTGCATTGACTTGTCTGTTTTGCTATCTTTTTCTTCACTGGACAACCAACAGAATTAACCCAAAACCATCCTCTGCATTCCCGGAGAGACTAGCACCCATTATATGTGATCTGTCTTCCTGTATGAATTGTTCCAATATGATTTAATTTTGGAGTCATACCAGAGTCTAAGCGCCAGAGTTCCAGCCTGCACAGAGCTGGATGCTGTTTGTTCATACTGCACAAGCCTACTGGAGTTAGACAGACCCATGGGATGATTTTATATTGAATTTCAGCATGTGAACATGAGGTGAGCTCCTTTTTGTGACTGGTAATATTCATCCAGGTCTAGCTCAACATCCACCCTGTCCCCTGATGACTCATACAAAGATATTCACCTCGGAGTAAATTCTTCCAATAGCTTGTTTGATTTGAGGGAGTCTAACGAGCCCTCTGTAATGCTATAGAGGAAAGCAGTATACAGATTTTATTTGCCTTGCTTGTTACAAAGTTGTGGAATTGCAGGAACAAACAATAGGGGAATAGGGCCAGTCTGAGCTTTTAACAATCGTTTTCCCAGACATAAAGATCTGTCTTGCAATTAAACATTCTGATCCTGGTTACTGGGATCTCCTTAAATGAAAGCATAGAGGCTCAACAATGGAATACAGAACTAGTGGCCTGATTCTCTGCTGACTAGTGTCTTGCGGAGTCATTTACACCTGTGTAAAGTAAGTGTTCGTCATCACCATTCAGATCTGAGAGGGTTTTCTACCCATTTTACACAGCTAGAAATTATGATGGTGCAGGTCAGCAGAGAATCAGGCCTCCGGAGTCCTGCCCCTGCATGCCCAGCACTCACTGCAAAACTAGGATGGATTCTCAGGAGAGGCAGCTGCCTCTTTGATTGTTCCAATATCCTGCTCAGGAATCTGGCCAGAAGGTGTCCAAAATATTACAGTATCTCTGAATCTTTTTTGACACTAGTGACCTTGGCCAAGGTTCTCCAGGCCAACAGAGCTGTGCTCAGCTTTAAGCTGCCTTTCCTCTCTCTTGCTCCTGGAGTTGGTTTGTGATTTGGCCTGGGGAAGTCACAGCAGGCTGAGGGGTCCAGAAATAAATGGGAAGCCAGTGGAGTTGTTTGATGTTGTGTGTCTGTGTTTGGGAAGGAAGGCAGGGAAGGGAGCGCTCCAACATGGCCCAGCATTCCCATTCACATGCGGCTCTCTCTTCTGTACCATCTCTTTCTGCTTCTCTCCCAGGAAAACACAGACTAACCCAGTGCCCCATTAGCACAATGCACCTGAGAATGTAGCAAATAAAAATACAAATAAGATCCTGGTTCCAAACACACTAACTGGGTGGTCAGGCACCCTAGTTCCCCTAGTTCCAGTCTATCGTTCCCTTGTCCCCTCAGGTGAGGGAGTTCCTTTTTCCTGGGCACTCTCCCAGCTCCATCGTATTGTTTTAGGAACATGATGGATCAGTGGCTTGGTAATAAGCTTATGCAGCCTTTCACCTCTGGGGTCCTGGGTTTTACTCTAGTGCAGGTGGTAGTGATCCAATGTTGATCGCCTTCTGGTGGTGCGTACGTGTGCCATATGGAGTCAGACAGGGAAGAGGTTAAATTTGTTTGAAGGGAACAAGGAAGCAAACCTGCCCTAGGCTGGAGGAGCTGCTCAGCCTGCCAGCTATGAAGAAGCTGAGCAGGTAACTGAGCCAAGGTCTTAAGTCCTAGGCTAGTGCACTAACCACTGTAACATCCTTCCTCTTCCGGCATGGCTCTCCACCTTTTTGTACCTTCTCCTGGTTCACCATCTGCCTTCCCCTTCCTCTGTGCTCTCCTCCCCTTCTCTGCCCAGCTCACTTTCCATTGCCTCCGGCCCAGGCCCCCTAACTGTTCTGTTCGCTCCCTCCTTGTATTTGTCCTCCTGTTGCCCCTCTGACATTTGATTCCTGTCTAGAATCCCCTTTGAACTTTGGGGAAGTTCTGATCTAGATTCAGATCAAAATCTTCCAACTCACTCCTGTCTCTAATTCTGCTCCTTGATGATGATCTAGTTAAAGCAGCTGCTTAGGAGAAACAGATGGAGGTGAGATGAACAGTCTTTTCTCTGCTCACCTCAGCCCTAGCCCCATTTCCATTCAGAAGAAAAGGAAAATACCCTGCCAATGAGGACGGCTCTGTCCACAGCTCCTCAGATGGGAAAGGTTGGTGAGAGAGGGCAGGAGGCCTCTATTCAGAGATGACCCACTCACCCCCACCCCTAGCCTCCCCATCCCCACCCCCAGCCTTCATCCCCTAGTGAGAGCGGAGAATCACTGAAAACGTGGCAGGAATGCAAAGGAGTCCAAGGAAAGGAGCTCTGTACTTGGCTCTCCTCTGTGCTGCTGTCCAGTGCCAAGCTGTGTACAAAGTCCCTTCACTCTTTCATGTCTCTCCATCTCCTTCTGTGCCATGCTTTTCCCGTGACCCACCTCCCTCCTACTCCTTCTCCCCATCTTTTCTCTGCTCTCACTTCCCCCTCTCTTTTCCTCCCCCTCCATAGCCCTTCTCCTCTCTCCTCTCCCCTTTTCCATGTCACCTCTTTCTCCAGCCCTTGTTTTTACCTTTCCTTCCCAGAGTTCTAGGGGTTCCTCAGACATGTTGAGCAGGGTCAGAGGGGAGGGACTGTTCTGCCACCAGCTTATGCATTAGTAGGTCCCACATGCAGCGATTGTCATTGAAAGGGCATGGCTCAGTGCCCTCACACTGTAGGGGAGCTGGGATCCTTTATGTACTTTTTAAACTGATAGTAACAACATTTTACTTAATATTTTAGCACTCGAGAAATGAAGACTAGGAACATTGATCCAGAGATACTGCTGGCAGGCACTTGGCAAGTTCCCAGTGTGTCGCTCTGTGTGGGCACCTCACTTCTTACCGTCGACAATCCCCTGCTTTTCCCATCCTGATTTCCCCACACTCAGCTCTGCCAGAGCACCTGAATCTTTAATTATTGATTTATTTGTATTATGGGAGCACTCAGAGTGCCAGCAATGAGCCCTTCGTGGGAGGTGCTGTACAAACACAGAACAACCTGTAACACGCCAGGCTGCCTCAGCTCTGGGCCTCCTGAGAGGATTCCCAGTTGTGAGTTATATGAGGCGGTGTGATATGGACAAACCTCCCCTAGGGACTGGTTCAGTCTTCCATTGCCTGGTACTTTTGGTCTTAACATATGGACTTGCCTGCTTGAAATCCTACTTGGAACTGCATCAGTGTCAGAAGATTGTTTTCTGCTAGCCCAGCTCACGAGTGTGGGGCTGCTGATAGTGGAAGGAGAGGGCGGGGGGAGGGGATGGACATGGGGAACACCAGTCCCTAGAGGGAAGACTGTGGGCCTTGTCAACCCCCAAATGCTGTGGTGTGGAACAGGCTCCTGGTGGCACCTAGCAGGAGGAATCCCACATGCTGGGCTTGAACACTGGAGGGCCATAGGCATTGATTTCACTCCCTCCTCGGGGGGCTGCCCTTTGCTAAGTGCCCTGCAAACGATTAGAGTTGTACAAGCAACTGAGAACTGTGAAAACTCACTCTAAGATGAGTCCCTAGAACCATCCTAGCCGGGGCTCCGGGCAAACCCCTGGCCAGAGCCCCTGAAACAGTTAACGGCTACACAGGCTCCCTCCCACAGGTATGATCTCACCCCTCTCATCTGCCAATCCCCGCTCAGCGTTACAGCAAAAGAGCCAGAGCCAAAGCTCCCAGCAAAAAGCGAGAGGCAGCCAGCGAGCTGCTAGCTGTGGCCCTGGGCGGAGGGAGCGAGTACTGAGCTGAGACAAAGGCAGACCATGTAGGACCTGCGTCTCTGCTTTCATTCACAGAGCAGCCCAGCAGTGGTGGCGCGGGGTCCTCCCACGCCCGGCTCTCCCTCCCGTTGTTTTGGCTGCTTTTGCTTTGCTTGCCAATATGATGGGCTGCAAGTCCAACTCGCTCACTTGTCTGCAAGGAGGGAAGCCAGCGCTGCCTCTGACCACCACCACGGACTCCACGGCTACACTCAATAAGCTGGCTCTGGCCACGGGGGGCACTGAGAAATCCTGGTACCGGTGCATTTTCCCCTTCGGCATCGTCTCCCTGGTCATCGGCGTCGCAGCGACGTGCATCACCTTCATCATCAATGGGCCGCAGATGGACATCGCCAAGGCGGTCTCGGTGGCCACCTTGATGTTTGGAGTGGGCCTGCTGGTGGCTGCTTACATCTGCTGGCGGGCCAAGCGGGAAAGGCAGCGGCAGAGGCAGCGAGAGGAGCCCC
The DNA here is from genome assembly GCF_027887155.1 of Malaclemys terrapin pileata. Taxonomy (NCBI): domain Eukaryota; kingdom Metazoa; phylum Chordata; order Testudines; family Emydidae; genus Malaclemys; species Malaclemys terrapin. The sequence continues at coordinate 50,886,419 of NC_071514.1, forward strand.
TCTCCTTAGAGCAGGGAGCCCTATGATGCGGGCCTGGGGAGGTGCGGAGACAATACCCCAACCGGTAGACCCAGGCTGGTGACATCTCCCTTCTTCCTGCACCCCATGGTGGAGGTGGGGGGCTCTGTGGACCACACCAGCACTTGAGAGCCTGGCTCCTGCCCGCCCTTGTTTGCTGCCTGAGCCGAGCCATGTCACCGCCAGTACAAGTGCAGCCCCGGTCCCCAGGAAGGATTATAAGTCACCTCTGCAAGCAGCAGGGAGGCGCGGCTGGCGACACAGCAGACTCTCCCGACAAGCTCACTTTCGAAGAGCAACAGGCTCTGGGTGGAAGTGTTGGAACTAGCTTGAGAAAGTCACCGGAGAAAGCGGAGCTGCCAGTCTCCGCGTCCACTCACAGCACTTCTAAAGAGCGGCTTTGTCTCGAGCTGAGAACCGCGGCACTGGAGATCTGACACCTGCAAGGAACCTGGCTCCATCCAACTGAAATTTTCCAAGAAGCTGCTGAGCTGGGGCCGAGTTACAGAACTAGTGCCCTATGTCTCTGCTTTTGTCTCTGGTGCATGGCGGGGGGAAGAGGGCTGAAAGAGCCTCGAAATGCTTGGATTGGTGTCAAAAAGACATTGGTCATACCCCTTCTCCAAGAGAACCACGATGCCCCGGACCAAAGGCCATTATTGGATTTTCAGAATGAATGTATGCAACGTGGGGAGTTCCTAGGAAGTTTTAGGGCCAAGCAGACGCCATCTCTGTGTTTAGTGGAGACAGGGAGGAGCAGTACACTCAATGAGCAATGGGGGGGGGGGAGGCAGTGAACCCCAAAGAGCTAAAGGAAAAGGGAGCACCTCTGATGTGGGATGGGAGGGTGGTAAGCGAGGCTGAAACTTGAGGTAGCAGGGTGGTGTGACCTCCTCTGCGGAGCATGGCTTAGCACCGAGAGGAGGGGCTGGTGCCTGGCTGCCATGCCCTCCTTGAGGAGTATGACTGGGGGCACAGGTAGCAGGGGAAGGTCAGAGGAGGGCATGCCCTCCCACTAGATGCATTGCACAGTAGGAGAAGATACCAGGTTGGTCTGCCCTTCACTGTGGAGCAGGGCTGGGCATACAGAGAAGGCTTAAAAGCACTGGATCTTCAACCCATGGTTAATGTGTCTGTGCTTCACACTGGATGTCTCTCTACCCTTTGCTGGGCTGGCCCAGCCACAGGCAGTCTGCACCAGCATGATGTAGCTGAGCTGGCACTGGATCCTAAACCATTAGGCAGGGAGGAGAGGCTACAACTGCCTGCAGGAGGAAGAAAGCTGAGGATATCCTGGGGGAAGGGGGCATTTGCTAACATGTTCAGAGTAGATCTTGACAGTGGTAGGAGAGTGAGTATAAAGGGGATATTGACTCCCACTGGTACAGAGCAGTGGCTAGATTGGGACCTGTAGCTGCAGTCAAAGGGGGCAGGAGGAGAAGGGTATTTTACAAACCTTTTTTGAATTAAGAAGCAAGGGACCCAACTCCAACCTGTAGCCTCAGTGCTATAAATCCCTTTAATCTAAACCAACCATTTGTCTTCCCTCCCCATCACCCTTCTGGGAAGCATCTTCTGCCCCACGCACTTAGCCTAGTCTTTCACTCTGATCTGGTGGGATCTCTGGGGCAGGGTCTGGCCAGACTGCAACAAGGAGGACCACAGTATCAGCTGCCCTTCTGCTTCCCATCTACAGATGGGGTCACCCATCCTACACCAACCCCAGAGGGCACGCTCCTGCAAACAGCCCACTGCAGACTCCTTCCCGACAGAGACGTGCCAGGAGCTACAGAAAGCGGCTGCTCTCCTGGCTTTGCAGCAGCTGGAGCCTTTCCCCAAACACAACAAAAATGGAAAAATTGAACTAATAAGGACAGGAGCCTAGAAAGGGGGCAGGCGGGGCTAAGGAGAGATGGGGGAGAGAACCCATGGTGGCCTTCCTGTGCCTTCTTTTATACTTCCTTCCCAGAAAATCTTCAGCCAAGTTACATTCCTTTGTTACCTACCCTAAAGATGTTGATGATGGACAGTAGTGCAGGTTCCAGTGGGAAGGAGAGAGGACTGGGAAGAGGACCCTGCCTCCCCAGCATACAGCTATTTTGCAAAGGCAGAGAAAGAGATGGTGAATTTTAGAAAGTCTCTTGTGTGTGGGTAGGAGGAGGAATGGAAGCCTGCTGGGTTAACCCCTTCTTGCTTGGCTTCCTCCCAAGAAATGGACAGGCTTTCTATAATTAAGCTCCTAAAGGCATGTCTGCTTTCTCTCTTTCTGTGTGCTGTAATCAAATAGCCCCCAACAGCCTAGTGAAATCCCCGGCATTTCCTGGGCTGCCGGATTGTGTGTGTGAACCACGTCTGTTCTGATGATCTCTGGAGTGAGCAGCAGCTTTTAGATTCAGATCTCTTTCCCAAAGTTTGAGGGTGTTTGGATGTGGGGTTCCAGTTTGGGCCCATTATAAGAGCTATAAAGTTTGGAACCAAATGTCCACAAAGTTTCAAGGGGGTGTGGATTCACTCTCAGATCCATCTCTAACTGTGGCTTCATTCTGGTGAGATTAAAGGGGAGGTGGCAAAGCAGTAAAGGGCAGTTCAAGCTTCTTCAGTGGGCAAGCTGCTGAAAGGTAGCAGGTGCCCTGGCCTCAAGCATTCCTACCAGGTACCATTCTTGCCCCAGCCTCTTCATGCATCTTTAGGAGTGAACAGAGTGATGGTTCCAACTGCACCAGACTTTGACTGTACCTGCTGCCTCCTACTCATCTGTGAGCAGTGCGCTAACCCTTTCCTGGAGCTTGCAAGAAGAGAGTCCCTTGCAAACTGGAGTGCGCCCAGCTGAGTGAGAGGCTGAGGCCCAGCCAGGCATGATGCAGGAGAACCTGGGCTCGAGTGCCTGAGAAGTACCACCCCAAGAAATTGTGACTTGTGTGCTAAGTGTCCCCCTTCGTGCCCCTCTGAATGTGGTGTTCCGAGTGGATCAGAATAGCAGTGCTCTATGAGTGAATTTGCTCCTAACCCATTCATCCCTCTCCTTCCCCACACACAGAGTTCAGGGAAATCCTAGACCACGTGACTTCAGTACTATCCCTTCCCCATAACCTAATCCAGCTGAGAGTCCATATTTTAAAATGTTCATAAAATAGTGCCACCATCTGTGCTTGAAAACAAAGCCAGGGTTCTTCTGACACAGACTAACCCCAGGCAGGAACCCAAGAGTCTAGGTAGTGCAGCACCTGGGGTACGTCACACTGTGTGCTGATCTTGCCCACTTGTTCCAGGAGCACCTCAGAGAGAACACCCTGTGCATTAATTCATGTGCACGAAGGATGGAGCATCAATCTTAAAAGGCCTCTGATGCCACTGGGAAAATATTCCAAAGAAGCCATTGGCATTAACCCAGGAATTCAGTGAAGTCTCAGTCACTTAAGTTGAGGCAGAAGTTGACCTCTGCTGCTTAGATGCAGTTCTACTTCTGTATCATGCCTTTTCTTGAACTCTAATAAACTGTGAAGCTCAAATCACTGTGAAGGGCAGCTCTAGCTACATGCTCACTATTATTATTACTATTTTTCCTTGCTCTTTAGTGGTAAGGATATTTCTGCAAAGAGGGTCTGTGTTGCTTGCAGGTTCATCTGCACTTGCTCTATATGCCTCCCATTCAGAGCCACCCTATTATGACGACATCTCAATTCTTATGTTGCCATCCAGGGGAAATCAAGGTTTTGACTGAGTTGATTAGAACTGGAAGTGCTAATAAATAAATACAACTATGACATTGTTGGCATCACTGAAACTTGGTGGGATAATACACATGATTGGAATGTTGGTGTGGATGGGTACAGCTTGCTCAGGAAGGATAGACAGGGGAAAAAAGGAGGAGGTGTTGCCTTATATATTAAAAATGTACACACTTGGACTGAGGTAGAGATGGACATAGGAGACGGAAGTGTTGAGAGTCTCTGGGTTAGGCTAAAAGGGGCAAAAAACAAGGGAGATGTCATGCTAGGAGTCTACTACAGGCCACCTAACCAGGTGGAAGAGGTGGATGAGGCTTTTTTCAAGCAACTAACAAAATCATCCAAAGCCCAAGATTTGGTGGTGATGGGGGACTTCAACTATCCGGATATATGTTGGGAAAATAACACAGCGGGGCACAGACTATCCAACAAATTCTTGGACTGCATTGGAGACAACTTTTTATTTCAGAAGGTTGAAAAAGCTACTAGGGGGGAAGCTGTTCTAGACTTGATTTTAACAAATAGGGAGGAACTCGTTGAGAATGTGAAAGTAGAAGGCAGCCTGGGTGAAAGTGATCATGAAATCATAGAGTTTGCAATTCTAAGGAAGGGTAGAAGGGAGAACAGCAAAATAGAGACAATGGATTTCAGGAAGGCAGATTTTGGGAAGCTCAGAGAGCTGATAGGTAAGGTCCCATGGGAATCAAGACTGAGGGGAAAAACAACTGAGGAGAGTTGGCAGTTTTTCAAAGGGACACTATTAAGGGCCCAAAAGCAAGCTATTCCGCTGGTTAGGAAAGATAGAAAATGTGGCAAAAGACCACCTTGGCTTAACCACAAGATCTTGCACGATCTAAAAAATAAAAAGGAGTCATATAAAAAATGGAAACTAGGACAGATTACAAAGGATGAATATAGGCAAACAACACAGGAATGCAGGGGCAAGATTAGAAAGGCAAAGGCACAAAATGAGCTCAAACTAGCTACGGGAATAAAAGGAAACAAGAAGACTTTTTATCAATACATTAGAAGCAAGAGGAAGACCAAAGACGGGGTAGGCCCACTGCTTAGTGAAGAGGGAGAAACAGTAACAGGAAACTTGGAAATGGCAGAGATGCTTAATGACTTCTTTGTTTCGGTCTTCACCGAGAAGTCTGAAGGAATGCCTAACATAGTGAATACTAATGGGAAGGGGGTAGGTTTAGCGGATAAAATAAAAAAAGAACAAGTTAAAAATCACTTAGAAAAGTTAGATGCCTGCAAGTCACCCGGGCCTGATGAAATGCATCCTAGAATACTCAAGGAGCTAATAGAGGAGGTATCTGAGCCTCTAGCTATTATCTTTGGAAAGTCATGGGAGACGGGAGAGATTCCAGAAGACTGGAAAAGGGCAAATATAGTGCCCATCTATAAAAAGGGAAATAAAAACAACCCAGGAAACTACAGACCAGTTAGTTTAACTTCTGTGCCAGGGAAGATAATGGAGCAAGTAATTAAGGAAATCATCTGCAAACACTTGGAAGGTGGTAAGGTGATAGGGAACAGCCAGCATGGATTTGTGAAGAACAAATCATGTCAAACCAATCTGATAGCTTTCTTTGATAGGATAACGAGCCTTGTGGATAAGGGTGAAGCGGTGGATGTGGTATACCTAGACTTTAGTAAGGCATTTGATACGGTCTCGCATGATATTCTTATCGATAAACTAGGCAAATACAAATTAGATGGGGCTACTATAAGGTGGGTGCATAACTGGCTGGATAACCGTACTCAGAGAGTTGTTATTAATGGTTCCCAATCCTGCTGGAAAGGCGTAACGAGTGGGGTACCGCAGGGGTCTGTTTTGGGACCGGCTCTGTTCAATATCTTCATCAACGACTTAGATATTGGCATAGAAAGTACGCTTATTAAGTTTGCGGATGATACCAAACTGGGAGGGATTGCAACTACTTTGGAGGACAGGGTCATAATTCAAAATGATCTGGACAAATTGGAGAAATGGTCTGAGTTAAACAGGATGAAGTTTAACAAAGACAAATGCAAAGTGCTCCACTTAGGAAGGAAAAATCAATTTCACACATACAGAATGGGAAAAGACTGTCTAGGAAGGAGTACGGCAGAAAGGGATCTAGGGGTTATAGTGGACCACAAGCTAAATATGAGTCAACAGTGTGATGCTGTTGCAAAAAAAGCAAACATGATTCTGGGATGCATTAACAGGTGTGTTGTGAGCAAGACACGAGAAGTCATTCTTCCGCTCTACTCTGCTCTGGTTAGGCCTCAGCTGGAGTATTGTGTCCAGTTCTGGGCGCCGCATTTTAAAAAAGATGTGGAGAAATTGGAAAGGGTCCAAAGAAGAGCAACAAGAATGATTAAAGGTCTTGAGAACATGACCTATGAAGGAAGGCTGAAAGAATTGGGTTTGTTTAGTTTGGAAAAGAGAAGACTGAGAGGGGACATGATAGCAGTTTTCAGGTATCTAAAAGGGTGTCATAAGGAGGAGGGAGAGAACTTGTTCACCTTAGCCTCTAAGGATAGAACCAGAAACAATGGGTTTAAACTGCAGCAAGGGAGGTCTAGGTTGGACATTAGGAAAAAGTTCCTAACTGTCAGGGTGGTTAAACACTGGAACAAATTGCCTAGGGAGGTTGTGGAATCTCCGTCTCTGGAGATATTTAAGAGTAGGTTAGATAAATGTCTATCAGGGATGGTCTAGACAGTATTTGGTCCTGCCATGCGGGTAGGGGACTGGACTCGATGACCTCTCGAGGTCCCTTCCAGTCCTATAATCTATGAATCTATGATTCTGGCTGGCATTTCAAATTGTGATGAATTTGAGTTTTCTTTAAAAAATTCATCCTCTAACCCTTCTAGTTTCAGAGGAAGCCTTCAGAATATGACCCAATGCAGTGTTGTGTGAATCTGAGAAATGTGATTGTCATTAACTCATTTGTCATTAAATGTGAAGCCTTAAAACAACAATGTAAATAGCAACATTGTTCATTATTTTGCCCTGATCATTTCAGCAGAAACATGCAGCTGCTCTTGGGATTTTGGGAGGAGCCTGAGCAGAGTGTGTTTACCAAGCTGCCAGTTGTGCGGCATAGATGCTGTAGGAGCAGATGAACTCGCAAGCATCTAAAGATCCATTTTGCCTGAAGTATCCTTGGAAATTTGAGAGCACGCGCGAGAGAATAACACAGAGAATGGAGGCATTGTGCGCAGAACTGCTTCTAAATGGAGTCAGTCCTGAAGTATTCTGGGCAGTCAGTGGCAAATTCCTGGCTTTGCTCTTTTGTACGTCACACTCTTTCTGATCTTAAGCTATGGCTCCCTAGTGCTGAATTTCCTCTCCCTTTCCACTAAAGGAAAAAAGATTGTCTTTGAAGGCTGCAAGGAGGGGATCATTTACTTGATGAAGTGGAACAGTTCTTGGAGAGAGAGTGTGAGCGGGACCAAAAAAAGCCAGTATAAAAGATAAACATTTTCCCTCCTCTCTCTGCAATTGTTTTGTTCTCCTGAATGCTGGTGGCTCTTCCCCGGGGCTTTGAGTGCTGGGCTGTATTAGGCAGGACAGGGAAACTTTCTCCCCTTTTGGTTGATTGATTTCGTGGCCACAATAATATGTGACTGGGGAGGATTGTGTTAAGCACTTAGGCCTTCCGGTGTTTAGCAAAGACATTGGAAGCTGGAATGTAAGGGGCATTTGGCCAGCCTTAGGCATGGACAGTGTGATAGCACAGGTTCCCCTCATGCTAAGGGTGCCCCGCCCACCAGGAGCTTGCAGGAGCTATCTGGCTTGTTGAAATCTGTACTCTAGGAACACCCATCCCTGGGAATGGGGGAAGGGTGAAGCTAGTTGGTTCCATCCCCATTGCATATGTGCCTGCCTTCCCCAAATCTCTGCCAGTCACATCACAGAGGCTTGGGTGGTCAGAGTCCACTGACTGACTGGTTCCCTTTGCAAGTGGAGGATTCTGCCTAGGGCCTCCAATGCCTGCCTTTGCACAGGGAGGGCCCTGTCTGGGTATTTTTCATGCAACCTCAGTCCATGTGAATCCCCTTCATCTTCCCATCCCTCAGCTGCACAGGCATGCGTGTGCACACACTCATACACCCTCAACCAGGAGCACTGGTACTGACTGCTGCTGGATGCATAGCTAGGGGGCTGGTTCTTTCAGTATAGAGCATTTTTGGATGGAAGAGGGTGCTTGTGTGCGCTGTAATCCTGTTACTGACACTGAAGGGTTGGAAAGCCTCAGTCTGGAGGCCTGCGTTCTATGGCTATGACACAGCCCACGTCACTGTGTGAGCCCTACGGAGGAAACCAGGGACATGCCCCATAGAGCACAGTGCACTCTGCAGGGTGTTGGGTAGAGCCTGCTTGGTAAAAGCCAGGATTAACCCCTTCTAGATCCAACAGCACTGAAAAGATACTTTTTAATAATAAAGGAATAAAGCTCATGGTTACCCTGTTTGCTCATTCCCACCCCCCACCTCCCCATACCCCATAGTGCCTGGGAAGAGGACTGAGTAATTTGCACTGTCAGGAGAACAGAGGTCTCAATTTCTCACACTTTCTGCTCTAAATCCCAGTTATGGGGATGCGTTCTAGTTCCAGTGTGACTAGCGGCCAGTCAGATCACTCTATTGGAAAGTTGTTTAGAGAGGAGGGATGGCCCAGTGTTTAGGGTGCAAACCTAAGATTTAGGAGACTAGGATTCAAACCCCTGCTCAGTCACAGACTTTCCTATGTGAGCATGAGTATGCCACTTAGCCTCTCTGCCCTAGTTCCACCTGGGTGCAGTGGAGATAATACTTCCCCACCTCCCCTTTCAGGATAAATATATTAAAGATTGCAAGGTTTTTGGGTACTACTGTAAGGGGGGGGGGAGGGGCAGATAAGTACCTCAGCTCAGTGGAATTATCTCTTGGCCTTACACCAAGATCTGAGTATCTGATACAATCTCTAGTGAGCTCAGCCTTTAGCAGGAGGAAGCAGATTAACAGAGTAATGACACAGCATGATGGATAAAGACAGCATCCAATTTAATATGTAGGCAGCGCACTGCCATGCTTTGTCAAGTTTTCCCTGAGGTGGAGGAAGGATCTGCTGTTCACATGCTACTTGGTTTCTACTGGGAGTTGGTATTTTTTGCAACTATCCCTGGATCCTATGTCAGTACTCTAGTCTTATCTTTCAGAGCGGGACACACATGCACATTACACAGAGACGTACTTCCACACTACTTCCTGCTTGCCACTAGTGACTCTGACCTGCTGACCCATACCTTGCCTTGCAGCAGCTGTTCTTCCCCTGAAGTGCTACATATGCCATCCGAGATCCGACAAAGAAGCCAGAGAAGTTCAAAACTGCAGAGGAAGAAGTGTGGTCTCATGGTGAGGAACCATGGTTATAGCATATCAAGGGGGCTCAGGATGCCAGATTCTGCCATGCACTTGCAATTTGAGTTTGTACAAGCCACTGAAACTCTCTGTGAGCTGTTGTGTTCATGGCACACACACACAGACACTAGGTAGAAGAAACATGCTGGAAGGCTGCTATGTAATATTGCTTTATTTCTTAGAATTCAGAATGATAAGCACACAAGAACCCCAAAACAGAGCAAGACAAAGTAGGCTTCTCTTAAAACAGAGAGGAACACACCATCCAACCTTATTCCAGGCTATCTGCAAACTGAGTGTTTCGAGGCTCAGATCTCACACTTCCCTCCAGAGTCCCCTAGCCTGCAAGCAGGACCAAGAAAACCCCTGAGAATTTAAAGTGAATGATCACAATTTTTCAACATATCACATGCTCCAGTTTCCTTAGCTGTAAGACGGGGATAAATAACACCAACCTACCTCACAGCAAGGGTTGTGATGCTTGATTCAATAATAATGATGGTAAAGTGCTGTAGAGAAGGGTTAGCCCATCCCCAATTAAAGAGCACTATCAAATCCTAAAGGGCCCATTTAGGCACCCCCAGCAAAATCTTTAGCACCCTCAGTCTAGACCTATCATATTTTACAAGGCCTGCAGCCAAGAGCCCCATCAAATCACTCTGTATTTGGCCATGTTCTTAACATCTCCCTCACTTTGAGAATGACAGGTTTGTTTCATGTCTGCCCGCTGAGAGCTGGCTGCACAGAAGTATCTCTTGTGGAAGTGGCAGATATTTTCAGCTCCAGGTTATGTTGGGGAAGCCGGGTGTGCGTGTGCAGTGGCCGCATCTTTCTGCAAGAAATGTGCAGCTGTGGACAGCACAGGCCCTACGTGCATGCTGCATGTGTACACAGTCCCACACATTCACATTTACAGCTTCACGTTCAAGGGCCAGTCTGAAGGACACTGAAAAACAAATAGCATCCAGGAGTGGGGGGACAGCCAAGTGGAAGGGGAACTCATAGGTACTACTGCATCCGAAACCCATTTATTGCTTAGTGAACAGGCATTGCTTACTCCTGGCCCTTTAAATTTCAAACAGCCATTGCCTAAGTGGCAAGATTTTAAGAACATAAGAGCAGCCATATTGGGTCAGACCAAAGGTCCATCTAGCCCAGCATCCTATCTTCTGACAGTGGTCAAGGCCAGGCTCCCCAGAGGGAATGAACAGAACATGTATAATACATCCTCTGTCGCCCATTCCCAGCTTCTGGAAAACAGAGGTTAGGGACACCATCCCTGCCCATCCTGGCTAATAGCCATTGATGGACCTATCCTCCATGAACTTAACTAGTTCTTTTTTTAACCCTGTTATAGTCTTGGCCTTCACAACATCCTCTGGCAAAGAGTTCCACAGATTGACTGTGCATTGTGTGAATACTTCCTTTTGTTTGTTTTAAACCTGCTGCCTATTAATTTAATTTGGCGGCCCCTAGTTCTTGTGTTATGAGAAGGAGTAAATAAAATTTCCTTATTTACTTTCTCCACACCAGTCATGATTTTATAGACCTCTATCATATCCCCCCTTAGTTGTCTCTTTTCCAAGCTGAAAAGTCCCAATCTTAATCTCTCCTTAGACGGAAGCTCCTCCATACCACTAATCATTTTTGTTGCCCTTTTCTGAACCTTTTCCAAGTCCAATGCATCTTTTTTGAGATGAGACGACCATATCTGCATGCAGTATTCAAGATGTGGACATATCATTGATTTATATAGAGGCAATATGATAGTTTTGGTCTTATTATCTATCCCTTTCTTAATGATTCCCAACATTCTGTTTGCTTTTTTGACTGCCACTGCACATTGAGTGGATGTTTTCAGAGAACTATTCACAATGACTTCAAGATCTCTTTCTTGAGTGGTAACAGCTAATTTAGATCCCATCATTTTATATGTATAGGTAGGATTATGTTTTCCAATGTGCATTACTTTGCATTTATCAACATTTAATTTCATCTGCTATTTTGTTGCCAAGTCACCCAGTTTTGTGAGATCCTTTTGTAGATCTTCGCAGTCTGCTTGGGACTTAACTATCTTGAGTAGTTTTGAGGAGTTTTGCCACCTCACTGTTTACCCCTTTTTCTGGATCATTTATGAATATGTTGAACTCTACTGGTCCCAGTACAGAGCCCTAGGGACACCACTATTTACCCCTCTTTATTCTGAAAACTTACCATTTATTCCTGCCCTTTGATTCCTATCTTTTAACCAGTTACCAATCAATGAGAGGACCTTCCCTCTTATCCCTTTGGTGAGGGACTTTGTCAAAGGCTTTCTGAAAATCTAAGTACATTCTATCCACTGGATCCCCCTTGTCCACATGCTTTTTGACCCCTTCAAAGAATTCTAGTAGATTGGTGAGTCATGATTTCCCTTTACAAAAAACATGTTGACTGTTCCCCAACGAATCATGTTCATCTATGTGTCTGACAATCTGTTCTTTACTATAGTTTCAACCAATTTGCCTGGTAGTGAAGTCAGGCTTACCAGCCTGTAATTGCTAGGATCACCTCTGATGCCCTTTTTAAAAATTGGCATCACATTAGCTACCCTCCAGTAATTTGGTACAGAAGCTGATTTAAATGATAGGTTACAAACCACAGTTAGTAGTTCTGGAAAGTGGCAGGACTCCAGGCCTTTGGCTTCCCATGCTGCCATGGCTGGGGCACAAACAGCTTTTTCTCTTAGTCCTTAGATGTGGAGTGAAGGGGCATTGGGGCTGGCAACTCTCCTTTGAAAGTTTTAAAAATACATTTTTGCTGCATCTCTGCACCTCTAGGTGTGCGCTGGGTCTGAAAACGCCACAACACCATGAGCATGGGTGTTCTCCCAGCAGGAAGTGTCACAACCCCACTGTCTTAGGAGATTTCTGTTACGTCGGCAGGAGATACATTTTAGTGTGGACACTTACAGAGTTAGGTTGATGTAAGCTGCTTTACGTTAACCTAACTGTAGTGTAGACCAGTGCATTAGTTGTTAGCAAACTGGTTTACATATTCAGTTTCCAGTTACAAAGCATCACTTCAGTTATTTTTGGTAGAAAACAGAATGATCGTAGTATCAGTTATATAATATCCCCCCTTGTCCCAGCCATGGTGTCTGTAACAATGTAAGGACCCATTTTCACCATGGAAAGAGAACAGAATGCTGAGAGAAAAGGACTTGGATTGGTCAGGGGTGGGGGTGTGTGTATCACTGAAGCTGAGATGAAGTGTTATTGAAAGGGCCCTTGGGGCAATTCCTGTGTTTCTACAGCTGCACCATGTGGGCTGAGAATAGTAGATTGTCTAGTCTGATATCCCATCGTCAAGAGTGGCCTGTATCGGATGCACCAGAGGAAGGGGAAAGTGATCCCATAATGGGCAATTATGGAATAACCAAAATCCTTAAATGCCCACCATTAGTGAATATTTCTTCTTGAAGACTTTAGGCCTGAAGGACAGAGGGTATGTCTATACTACAGACACTGCAAAGGCCCAGAGATGGCACTGCAGCTGTTGTTACAGTGACGGAAGGGGTTTTTCCATTGCTGTAGTCAATCCACCCCCTTGAGCGGCAGTAGCTAGGTGGGTAGAAGAATTCTTCTCTTGATCTAGTGGTGTCTATATTGGGGCTTAAATTGGCTTAACTACACTGTTCAGGGGTGTGAATTTTTTAAACCCTTGAGTCTTGTAGTTAGGTCAACCTAAGTTTTAGGTATAGACCAGGCCTTGCTCTTACAGAGATATGTCTACACTACAGCAGTTACAGTGGCACATCTAGACCTACTGTAGTGCTGCAGTGTAGATGCTGCCTATATTGACAGAAGGGATGTTTCTGTTGATGTAGTTAATCCACCTTTCCAAGAGGTGGTAGCTAGGTTGATGGTAGAATTCTTCCATTGACCCAGCTGCATCTACATAGGATGTGAGGTCTAACCTAACTACATCACACAGAGTACAAAATTTTTCACAGCTCTCAGTGATCTAGCAATCTAAGTTTTAGGTGTAGAGTAGGCCACAGATTGTTAGACATAAACAGAGATAGGTCCCAATCATCTCTGACTATCTCTCAAAACTTTGAGAATCTTCTGACTCTGGATCCAAATTCCATGATTCAGGACTAGCTCTAGTTGAGAGTAAGTGTCTTTTTTGCTGCTGAAGCAAAAAAATGAAATAAAATAAAATAAACAAAAGGGAAAGCAAAACCTCTTTGGAATATTTTCTGCTTGGCTGACTAATAGGTTGATGAACAGAATCACCCTTCACAGGCAGTGTAGAGATGCAGCATTCATAAGGTTCAGTTCTACTCCCACAGCTCTCAGGAAAGAACCTGTCACACTTGCAAGGTATCTGCAACAGATGTAAAGGAGGGGGCTGAGATTCTGAGTCAACTGCTAAAGCGATACCTACAAGATTATGAGGTTAGCCGACTGGGAAGAGCAGGGAACTAGGAGGCAGAAATCCTGCTTTCTGTTCCTGGACAAGTCGTTTCACCTCTCTAGTTTGGTTCTTTTGGCTATAAAGTGGGGATAACAGTGCCTCCCTCACAGGGATTTGGTGTGGATGAATTCATGAAGGAAAGGAATGTATGTAAAGTGCTCTGAGATCCTTATGTGAAAAGCACTGTGGAAAAGCAGAGGGTTAGTATTAGAATGAAGTTGTCATCTACATGCAGTGGGTAGCTTGAGGTATTTAAAAGTTTCCTAAGGTTAAATCTCACTTAGCCCCCAATATATGGGCCCTTCAGGTAGGTATCTGGCCTATAGGGGTGCCCAGATATTCTCCTGCTCTAAAATCTCGGCCCATGTCCTCCCCATACAGTCTTGGTCTGCCCAAGCTGGGTCCCAAACACCCAGTCTGGGGGAACAGCTGCTGGAATCTTTCACCTAGCAGCTGGCTAAGCTAAGGCTGTACTGATTTGTAATTAAAGCAGTACCTCCATTACACAATCGGGTCTGGTGTGCAATCCCTAATCATAGCACTCCTGGTCCCTGTGCAACAGTGAAGTGAAAGTCTGCACTCCTCTCTCTCACCCCTCATGCTCATTCTTAGAGGGGACATCTGAGAATCGGTGCTGTGGCCTGGGTCCACAGAAGATGCCCTGGGTGTTCCTACACGTACCATGGATCATTGTCCTTCCCATGCTATACCTGCTCTTCCACATCTGTGGCAGAGCAATCTTTAAACATGCATGCTGCTTACATCCGCAGGCATACTGCGTGACATTAGTTCCCATACAGATGTAAGCAGAGTCAGGATGAGCTCTATCCTGACATCTGGTGGTGAATTATGGCGAGTGTGGAAAAGAACTCCAGGGGCTGATCTTGTTTGCATAGGCACACCCACCCGCCTGGCATGAAACAACAGCAACTCAAAGTGGTTACTTTGGCTGGTGTGGGATCCCCAGTCTTCTCTGTTATTGGGGCAGGAAGAATAAAGTTTTGTTACCCTGATTCCGTGAATCAAAGGCAGTGAAACTGTTGTATGACAGAAGGACTGAGTGAGTCCTTCACCATTACCTAAGTAGCACTTGCTTGCACAAGGGGCATGGGTTACAAAACCCAGTGAATGGAGAGAGGATGGGGCAGGTATTTGTACCTTGTGGTATGGGTCCCTCTCTGAGGGGTTGAAACACCAATTGCACTACCTCCTCTTTCTCTCTCTACTGTTGAATATCAGAGCTAACTTTGATTCCATTAGAAGTCTAGTTACAGACTGCTGAGCTGAATTCACTTTGGGCCAATGGTGCACTAGCACTGGGGCTCCCCTACTATGAGCTGAAATTGCTAAGAGCTGAAATCACAAAAGAGCTGAGTATCAGAGGGGTAGCCGTGTTAGTCTGAATCTGTAAAAAGCAACAGAGGGTCCTGTGGCACCTTTGAGACTAACAGAAGTACTGGGAGCATAAGCTTTCGTGGGTCAGAACCTCACTTCTTCAGATGCAAGTGTTCAGGGGGCTGAGATCACTGAGGCTGTGTTAACTAGTGGGGGAGCCTGAAGCTATATTGCTAAACGGCTGGCAGAGCAGCTAGCAGAGTGGAGCCTTGCGGGACGGTTGGAGTGGAGCTGAGCGACTCACAGGTCAGTGAGCGGAGTGGCTGGAGGAGCAGCTAGCAGAGCACAGCGGAGCCTTGTGGGAGCGGCCCAAGGGACAGCTGAAGTGGAGTAGAGCTGAGGGGCTCACAGGTCGGTGAGCAGAGTGGAGCAGCTGCCAGAGCAGTTCATGGGACAGCTGGTGGAGTGGAGCGGCTTGGGGTGAAGGCTGCGGAGGAACCCCATCGGCCTCGGATCACGTAAGGTGCCCCTTAACACCCTGCGTGCCCCCCCCTGAACTCTGGGGCTGCACTGACCAGGGACAGAGACTTTGGGGGGTTGTTGGACTTTTGGGACTTTGGTGATCCTTGGGTTGCTGGTTTCAAGAACCCAAGGGAAAGGACACAGCCCAACTTGCTGGGGTGGGTTTTTTTGCTCATGGTTTGTGTTATGAATCCTCTTTGTGGTGTTTTTCCAATTTAATGCTGATGTCATTTACCTCATGTTATTAAACATTTTCTGTTACACTCAGACTCCGTGCTTGCGAGAGGGGAAGTATTGCCTCTTAGAGGCGCCCAGGGGGTGGTATGTAGTTGTCCCAGGTCACTGGGTGGGGGCTCGAGCCGGTTTTGCATTGTGTTATTGAAACGGAACCCCTAGATACAGAACCCGGCCCTTGTTGCTGCCAACTTAGATGGGCAGAAGGGTTACACAGAATATGTCTTGTGGCAGGGAAGGGGTTATTCCAAACTGCTGTTGGTCTAAATACAAATGGAGCTTGCAAGTGGATGTGTAGTAACAGTGTCTGGCTGGCAGCTGCTCTTCCTTATACTCAGCTGAGGAGTAATGTGCTTAATAACATTTCCAGACATGTGGTGCTGAGCTGACTTCATGCCTGTTTGATGTGTTGTTTATTTTCCTGTTTCTTTGTGAACATAAGCAGCAAGCCAGCCTAGTTTCTGGTTTTTCCCTGAGTCTTTCTTCACCTGTGTCCTGTGTCCATCCTCTGAATGTAATACATCTCTCCATTTCTCTCTCTCGATCTCTTCTCCTCCTTTTCCTCTCCTGCCAGCTGCTCTGACATCACCATCACAGTTTCTATCTCCAGCTTGTCTGACTGGGGACACAATTCTTCATGCACAGCATAGCAAAACCCAGCTGACCCTACAGAGAAAAGCAGCCAGAAAGAGGATCCGAGATGGCTGATAGAAGCCACTGTCCTCCTGCAGAAGAAGCTCTTGCTAGCAGCCACCAGCACCAGATAGCAAAAGAGCTGAGGGATGAGTCAGGCTTGTCTCCCTGTTGTCACCAGGGAAAACAAGACTTGCCTATCTTTGGTCTCTTCCCTTCTAGGTTGCTATGCATAAGCCCCACTCCCCCTTGCCCAACTCCCATCACATACCTGTATTCTCCCTCATTGACTCCAGCCTCACCCCCTCTGCTTTTCCACCGCTCCCCTTTTACCCCACATGCCAGTAATTCGAAAGCATGAAGGCAGCACATGGAACAATTTAGAAACATGTACCAAAATGAAACCCCCTTTGACTCATGCAGTACTAACTAAAGGAACCACCCAGCCCTACCTTAGTCCTCCCATCCCTCTGCCCAGCCCTCTTGTCTGTCCTCATTTGTCTGTGATTGGACTTTCAGACCAGTGGGGCAGGAATTCAGGCTTTCATTTACCCTGTAAAGTGCCTAGCACACTTTAGATGCCAATTAAATAATAATGTGGGTGTACATCACAGGATAGAAAGACAGGCTGTGGGAAAACCTGATGAATTAATGTTGAGAAGGGGTGGGATGGGAGGGGAAGACAGAGTCTACAGGAGGCCAGAGATATCAAGGGAGTGTCCTATTGCTGAAGCTCTCAGGGCAGTGCCCATGTTTAAAAGACTGCCTCTCATCCTACCAGTATTGCTTGCAGGAAATTTAAAAGTTTCTTTGGTCTTGCAGCCACGATTATTTGTGGCTCAGATGAAATTCAGAATGGCATTACCCTTATTGTGACCCTCAGCTGACTCTTTCCAGGGGAATCAGGTGTGAGTTGAAATTGACAAGACTGTCCCACTGTGAGCACTTCAGAGAAAAATCTTTGGGGCAGGCTGTGCGATGCCTTATCTTTCAAGCTGTGGCTAAGACGGACCAATGGGAGGGTGAACTGGTCACGCATTCCACACCCATGTTCAGCTCTGCTGCCTGGAAAGCACTTTCAGAGGTGTGTTTTCCATCACAAAATGCTTGAACTGTATCAGATTGTCCTTGCACCATGGCAGCATAATTAACATGCTATGATGGAGCAAAGCTCTTTTTTTCCCCTGGATGTCATTTGATGGAGTGCTGAGGATTTCCCCCTCTGAGACGCTGCGTTGCACCTAACATGCTCCTGGCTGAGAGAAGGCTGGGTCAGAGCAGGAGCTCAGTGGTGAGCATTGTCAGGCATAGGGTGACCAGACGTCCCAATTTTATCGGGACAGCCCCGATATTTGCTTGTTTGTCCCGCGTCCTGACTGAACACTGGACAAACAAGCAATTTTGCCCTCCGCTCCGGCGCACAGGTGGAGCCCGGAGGGGCTCTCGCCCCCCACCCCGTCCCCAGCTTCCCCCATTGGATCCCTCCCCAAATCCCCGCCCTGGCCCCGCCTCTTCCCCAAGCACGCCGCATTCCTCCTCCCTCCCAGGCTTGCGCTGATCAGCTGTATGGCGGTGCAAGCCTGGAGGAAGGGGGTGGCCCCCAGCACTCACCCTTCGAACTGCTCCAGTCCAGCTTCTCCAGGAAGGTGAGCACGGCCCGGCAGAAATCCCGCAGTGGCTCCCTCCGCCCGAGCCCCTGGTAGAAGGCGAGGCAGGCCTCTCTTCCCGGCCCAGCCCGGCCCAGGTGGGGAGGCCGGCCCGGGAAGTGAGCCAGGCTGCCCCGGGGATCTAGAGCAGCACGTGGGCTTGGCAGCTCCGGGCCGGAGCACGCTCAGCTGTTGCGGCCACCATAGAGTCAGGTGGAGACGGGACTTTGCTGCCTGGCGGCAGCGGCAACACACTCCAGCAGCTTTTTTTTTTTTTTTTCCCCTCCGCCAGCCCCCCCGCATCCCGATATTTCATCTTTGTCATCTGGTCACTCTAGTCAGGCACTACCATTGATCTATTATTATTACTATTAGTTTGTTTGTATTATCACAGGGCCGTAGCCATGGATGGGCCTGGATGGGCCACGACCCATCCAATTAGCACCCAGAACCACCCACAGCTGAATGCAAAAGCCAATGTCCACATGGTTGTGAATCAGGAAAGAGCAGGTGGCGCTTGGCCCGTCTGGAGAATGCTGTGTCTGTCAGGGAGTGGTGTGCAGCAGCTCGGCTGGCCCCACCACTGCCTCTGCCCAGCACCTCAAACTTCTCCCAGCCCTGCTCAACTCTGGCAAGAACTGGACCTTGTGCAGGCACTGACTGCCCCTCTCTTGTGCCACAGCTTAACCTGCGGGACTCTGGAGATCACCCCCTTCCACTAGCCAGTACAGACTCTTCTCTGCACCCTGCTAACCACTTACAATCCTGCCCCCTGACATTCAAATATAATATGCAATAATATATCATATAATAATATGCAATATACATTATTTGCGATGACATCAGATCTTTGGTCATTGCTCGTCCACCATAAGTTAGAGCCCACCCAAATTTCACTGATAGCTATGCCACTGTATTATCATAGCACCTAGAAGCCCAGGCCACAGAACAGGACCCCATTGTGCTAAGGGGTGTACAAACACAGAACCAAAAGGCAGTCCCTGTCCCGAAGAGCTTGCAGTCTAAGTATCAGACAAGAGACACCAGATTCAGACAGATGGGTGAGCACAAGGAAACAGTGAGACAAGATTAGTCAGTATGATTGGCAGTGGCCTCAGCACACTAGCAGTCTAGCCATTGTCAAGTTTTTGTAAGCTTCAAGGCAGAGGAGAGTTTTAATGAGGGATTTGAAGGAGTATGTTGAGGTGGCTTTGTGGGTGTTTAAGGGGAGCTCCTCTCAGGCGTGAGGGTTAGCCTGGCTGAAAGCACAAAGGGGCTTGTTTGAAAGTGTAACAAGTGGGCAATGGAGGCTGGGATCTTATACCTATGGGAGGGGGACTTGACCTTCGATACCGAATGAAAGATGATAATGTGGGGTGGGTTAGACCATGAAGGGCCTTGGAAGCAAGGAAAAGTTGGATGCGATAGAGAAAAGGGAACCAGTGGAGGGACGCAAAGAGGGGTGACATGGTCAAAGCAATGGGCTAGGAAAATTATCTTTGCAGCAGCCTTCTGAATAGATATGAGAGGGGCAGTGTTGCATTTGCCGAGGCCAAAGAAAAAGATGTGGCAGTAACTGAGATGCGAGATGATGAGAGCCTGGATGAGAGTTTTAGCTGTGTGGGTGGGTGGGAAAGACCGGATCTTGGAGATGTCCTGCAGAAAGATTCAGGATACAGGACTCTGCCACAGAACCCAGAGACAAAGACCAGAGCCTGGACTACCTCTCTTGTACCACAGTGAAAGACACTAAAACACAGATCCTCAAAGGTATTTAGGCACCTCACTCCTGTTGAAATCAATGGGACTTAGGTGCCTGAGTACCTGTGAGGATCTGGGCCTACATCTGGGTGGGGAAATTGCATGCAGGGCCATGAATACAGGGATGAAGCAGAAGGTTGGAGTGCGGGAGGGAGTGCGAGGTGTGGGAGAGGGTGCGGAGAGGGTGCGGAGTGCAGGAAGGGGCTCAGGGCAAGGGGTTGTGGCGCAGGAGGGGTGCGGGGTGTATGAGGGAGCTCAGGGCAGGGGGTTGGGGTGCAGGGAGGGGTGCGGAGTGCGGGAGGGGCTTCAGGGCAGGTGATTGGGGTGCGGGATGCAGGAGAGGTTCGGCTTGCAGGCTCTGGCCCAGCGCTGCTTACCTTGAATGGCTCTGGGATGGCAGCAGCGTGCAGCGGGGCTAAGGCAGGCTCCCTGCCTGCTCTGGCCCCGCGCAGCTCCCAGAGGCGGCCGGCACCACGGCCCTGCAGCCCATGGGGGAGGGCAGGGCAGTAGGCTCTGCACACTGCCCTCACCTGTGGGTACCTCCCCTGAAGCTCCCATTGAACGCAGTTCCCTGTTCCCGGCCAATGGGAGCTGCAGTGGGCGGTGCCTGAAGGCGAGGGCAGCGCACGGAGCCCTCTTCCCCCCTACTTCCCCAGGGGCCACAGGGATGTGGTGTCAGCCGCTTCTGGGAGCGGCGTGGGGCCAGGGCAGGCAGGGAGCATGCCTTAGCCCTGCAGCACCATGGGGGTGGCAATCCCGCAGGCTGGATCCAAAGCCCTAATGGGCCGGATCTGGCCCATGGACCGTAGTTTGCCCACCTCTGGCCTACATGTTCAATGCTGTGGGACCAATGAAAATGTGCTACATACCAGCCAATTCCCATTCAGCGGGGCACATTCTTACCTCCCAGGGCTTTGTGCTGCTTCGTTTCTCACAAGCGCGCCTCTGGGCCAGCTTCTATTTCTATTTAGAGCATTCACAACACAATGAGAGATGACCACATTACAACAGCAGCGTAAGGACATCCAGTACAGAGCACCAGTCACAAAAGCCTCAGTTACCAATAGAGGCCTGATTGTTAGCAGTTGGGAACCGCTGTCCTGGCCTACCAGACTGGCCCAAACTAGGAGTGGGTCACTCTGGAGCATGCAAGGAGGGATGTCTTTGTGGGCCGTAGGATGTTTAACCACATGATTCTGTAAAGTGCTTGCCGCTCTGAGAAGGCGGAGGCCAGCTGTGCAAACCAGAGCAGCAGAGGCTGTGGTAGAATTTCTCAGAAATGTTTTGGACACAGCCCCATACATGGCAGATGAATCCGCTGAGCCCCTCACCCGCCTGGGTTCTGGTTTGAAATGTCACAAGTGAAAGCTACCACCGGGTTACCATATGCTGTCATTACTGTCAGAAGTGGTTCAGCAGGTGCTAATCCTTCCCTGGAGCAGGCGGCTTTCTCACTGCGTCACTGAAGAGACTGGCTCCAGAGACCAAATCAGAACTTCAGAAAACCCCAGCTTGCGAGAAGACTCTTATAGCTATCTATAGTTTATACACCTTATTTGGCAGCATGGGATCTGGGCCCATCTAACTAGCATGTCTCATCCTTCTCGCAGCAATAATGTAATTATAATACACTGCATTGCTATATCACCCATCACTCTGGGAAACAAACCTGCTGCCAACAACAGGTTCCCCCTGAACGTGTGTTGAAAGCAATTGGACTTGCTGTACTGTACACAGAACAAAGCCAGTCTGAGCAGCGTTACCAAGAGCATGATGGTTACAGCGCCCAGACGCCTCAGCCATGCTAGAGCATTGGTTTTCAAACTGTGGGTTGTGACCCAGTACTGGGTCGCAGAATGTAAGGCACTGGGTCATGGTGGCTCTGGTCAGCACTGCCGACCGGGCCGTCAGCGGTATTGCCCGGCTAATGCAAGCTAGTTCCTACCTGTCCTGACACCGTGCTGCGCTCTGGAAGCGTCCAGCAGCAGGTCCACCTCCTAGGGGGCTCCATGCGCTGCCCTCACTGTGAGCACCGGCTCCGCACTCCCATTGGCCAGTTCCCGGCCAACGGGAGCTGGGGTGGGTGCCTGCAGGCGAGACCCACGCAGAGCTGCTTGCGTGCCTCCACCTAAGAGCTGGACCTGCTGTTGGACGCTGCCAGGGCGCAGCGTGGTCAGCGGTGCCAGGACAGGTAGGAAGCCTGCCTTAGCACCTCCGCTGCGCTGCTGACTGGGAGCTACCCGAGGTATGCCCATGCCCCAATCCCCTGCCCCAGCCCTAAGCCGCCCCCAAATCCAGAGCCCCTTCCTGCACCCCAAACCCCTCATCCCTGGCCCCACCCCAGAGCCTGCACCCCCAGCCCAGAGCCCTGACCCCTTCCCACACCCCAACCCCCTGCCCCTGCCCTGAGCTCCCACAAACCTGGAGCCTCCTCCTGCACCCCAAACCCCTCATTCCTGGCCCCATCAGAAGCCCCCCCACCGCAGAGCCCTGATCCCCTCCCATACCCCAATTCCCTGCCCTAGCCCAGAGCTCCCTCCTAAGCCCTGAACCCCTCATTCCCAGACCCAGCCCGCAGCCCTCACTCCTGCACCCCCAACCCTCTGTCTCAACCCTGAGCCCCTCCAACACCCCAAACCCCTCATCCCCAGCTCCCTTGGGTTGCGGGCAACAACAGTTTTCTTCAACTGCGTCACCAGAAATAAAGTTTGAAAATCACCGTGCTAGAGGCTTCATTGTGCTCCTTTGGCCTGCAGGGAGACACAGTCCATGCCCTGAAAGAGTGTACAGTCTGAACAGGCAAAGGAAGTATTGTTATCTTCACTGAGCAGCTTGGCACAGAGAGAGGAAGTGATTCACCCACGGCTGCCCACGGTGTCCATGGCACTGGCTTTCAAACCAAGGAGTATGCCCCCTAGAGAGTGTGACGGGGTTATGGGGATTTGACAAGCAGCAGGCCCCATCTGGGGATGCCGTTAGGAGGCCGCTGCCATCCCCTGACTGGACATGTTGCCCAGGCTCAGGGAGCAGGCTTCCGTCAGGTGCGGGTCAGGCAGGCCCTTGAGGCGCCTGCACAGGGGCAGCTCATAGGTGCCAAATTTGGCGGGATCGGGAGGGGTTGTGCAGTAGCTGTGGCCTCACCTGTCGGAGAGAGGCAGTGTGGCGGTGATGGAGCCTCCCTGGTAGCTGCAGATGGGCTCGCTGGGCTCGGCAGGTACGAGACGGGACTGGGCCCCAGTACCCTAGCCTGACAGAGGCAAGGTGAGGAGAGTGAACCTGAGGCGCCCTGGCTGCCCAACCTTCTGCAGGCACCCAGCACCCATCCCCCACCGTCCTCACACATCCAGAACCCCTGCCTCCCATACAACACACACACACAGCACCAGCCGCCTCCCATACAACCCCCCCGCTGCCTCCACACACGCAGCACCCCCTGCCTCCCACACAATCCCCCCGCTGCCCCACACACCCAGCACCCCTGCCTCTCACACATTCCCCTCACCCCACCTCCCACCCAATCCCCCCACTCCTCCGGGCACCCAGCATCCCCCAACTCCCACACAATCCCCCCTTCTGCCCCCACATACCCAGCAGCATCCCCACCTTCCACACTCTCTATATGTCTACACTGCAATTCGGAGCTGTGATTGCAGCATGTGTAAACCAAAAATCAAAGCTAGCTTGAGTAACAATAGCACAGGCTAGCTTCCCCTGCCCAGGACCCTGCTGGGAACACACATGAGTATCCACTGCCCAGCATGCTGTGCCTTCAAAGCAGGCTCTAGTAACAATAGCAGTGATCTAGCTAGATCAGAACTAGCTTAGGTATGTCCACACAGGTCACAGTCACACCTCTTGATTGTGAGGAAGACATACCTCTAAAGGTGGGGTAAGGAATCACAGCTGATTGGTGTGACAGAAAAGGATCTGGGGTGAGCTTTCACTGATATGAGTTCCTAATAGCTCCTTGCCCCACATCAAAATACTCTGTAAACAGCCATGGGAAGGCGCCTTGCAAGGGCTGGCAGAGTGACACAGTTTCTAAGCAGCAACAGATGGGTACCAGCAGCTGTTATAGCAGTAGCTGGCAGGGCAGCCTCGCATCAGAGGTTTGTGTTTGTTTCTCAGTGTTTTTAGTTTGGTTTTAGAGGATGTGAGTGTGACGGCAGCAGGGCCCACGCTAACAAGAGAGAGGGGCTCGCAGCGTCCAACGAGTGTGTCAGGCAGGGCCCCGCTGCTGGAGGGACAGAGGTTGTGAGATGGGTTCATAACTGGGGATAATGAAAGGACTGTCAGCGCTCCGGGTGAACAGTTTAATGCTGACCTGGGGATGGTCTCTCTACTAGCTCTTGATACAGGGATGGCAATATGCCCGGTCCATACTCACTGCTGGGTTTATTTTCTTGGTTACACTCTCACACTGGATTAGACTGGTAGTCCGCCTAGGCTGCTGTCTTGTCCCTCAGCAGTAACCAATGTCTGATGCTTCAGAAGAAGGAAAACCTCTGCCCTCCAAATCCCCTATAATATACCTGGCCCACTGTTCCATTGCTTGGTTTGTATTTCTGGCATGTTTGCTGGACTGTACATTTTGTACTTAATGAATTTGGCTGTGCCTGCAGCTAGATAGATCGTCATCCTGGGGTGACCGAAATACTGGACATTGTCAGCATGGATGTTCCCCCACAGATCCCATCCTGGGCCATCTGAAATGCTGAGCACATCAGGGCATAGGGAGAGCTGATAGTACAAGTAACCAAGGGCCTCTGTCCCATAGAGTCACCCTTGACACTGAAATGCTGGTCATCATGAGCACTGAAGCAGGGTGTCCAGGTGCTCTCTGCATATACCCTGTTGTGGCCACAGTGAGTGAGACTCTGCCTGGGGTGTCTGAAATGCTGGTATAGCAGCCCTGATGCAGGGAGGGATCGGGACTCTGCACTCCAAATGCTCAGTTCTTCATGACACAGGGACACCTCTCCTTCCATTTGACCTCTTGTCAAAGCCCTTTTGAAGTGGATTTTATATTTGAACTTTTTACTCTCCCCCCTTTTCCCCGCCCCTTCACATTCCAGTTCATTTGCTCAGTAGCTGTTGGATCTGGTTTGCATGTTCTCTTTTTAGAATTGCTGGACAGTGACTTGGCTGGTGTGAGGAGGGTTCAGAGCTAACAGTGCTAGTCACTTGGCAGTGAGTGAGCATATCAGCCATAATAACCCATCGTCCCACCAGGAAAACACTTAGAGCTTTGCACGAGAATCACGGTACTCTATTTCCCTCTATAAACATTACCATGGTCTTTCTGCTTGTTTCTTGTTGTTCTCCTTTCTACAACAGGGGGATTTGATCCCTCTGCCCCTACAGACAACCTGGCTATTAAAAGCAACCAAGTGGGCATAGGGTGAAGCTTACACCACTGAACTCACCAAGTTAACAATCTGTAGATGGATTGTGTTCTGTACTACCCAGTCCCTGAGAGCCAAGTGAGACTTGAAGGGACAGACGAAACTCCAGGATATAGTTTCAAATCCATGTGATTCTGACCTTTACTCTTCCAAACCTCATGCTGCTTTCTTCTTACTCAAAGGCAAACAAATCAATGGCAGTGTCAAGAACGCAGTGCTGGCAAGCACATCTCCAGTAAGAAGCCAGTGTGTAGTAAGTGGAAGAAAACAAAAGGTTGGTGTAGCGGGGTAGTCACCCCGCTCCTGCTCAGAGGGGTTAAAAGCAGCCCTGGAGAGGGCTGTGGCTGGGGAAAGGCTGACTGGGGAAGCAGCCACAGCTGATGCCTATAAAAGGGCTGTGAGCCAGGAGCTCAAGAAGACTCTCTCTCTCTCTAGCCACTTGAGAGAGAAGGACCTGGCTGCCTGGGAAGCTGAGAAGGTTACCTAGCGTGGAGCCGTGCTGAGGAAGGGTAGAAGGAGCTTGGGAGCTCCAGCCTAGCAAAGCCCCAGGCCAGTAGCATAGCTAGTGGGGTGCAGAGGAAGCAGCTGCTTCCCCTCAGCTTCTCGCAGGCGGCCCGGATCCCCCTGCCTGGGGCTCCCCTCGCCTGCTGCAGGGCATGGGCTCCTCCTCTACAGCACTGCCCGCCGTGGGGCTGGGGCTCGGGCTCTCCCGGGACTCTGCTCTGCACGCGCCCAGCACTCCTGGGGCTGCTCCTGCCTCCCCGGGCTGGCCCCAGATCCCCTCCCCTGGGGGGCTGGGGTCCTGCGGCAGCTTGCACCCCTCTGCCTCCTCCGTGGGGCAGGCAGCCCCAGGGGGTTGAGGCCATGCCACCCCTTCCCCAGCTTCCCCCTTCAGCAGCCCCCGCACCGCCCTGCTGGGCCTGTTCAGCCCTCGGCCCCACTGGGTCCTGCCCTGCTGGCCCTCATGCAACCCGCCCCTACTGTGCAGGGGGCGGCCGCGGCCCGGGGGGACTGGGGGAGCCGCAGCAAAGCCCCGCCCAGAGCTGGCGCAGGAGATGAGCGGGGCTCTCAGTCCAAGCTCCGGCATCAGCCTGCAGGAGGAGCGGAGCCACTGGCTCGGCTCAGCCCAGTCCCGCTCTTAAAGGGACATGGACCCCACTGTGGCTCGGCCCGGCCCGGGGCACATGGGGGTGTCACCTCACCCCCTGCCTTGGAGGCCCAGCGAGGGTGGTGCTCGGCACCATAGCAGCGCAGAGGGGAGGCCAACGTGGAGTGGATCCCATCGGGGGGGGGGAGGGCGCGGCGCAGCCGGAGGAGGAGCCGGGGGGGGGGGCGTGGCCAGAGGAGGAGCCAAGGGGGGGGTGTCTTTTTTATGTTTGCTCCCCCTGCTCTTAAAACCTGGCTACGCCACTGCCCCATGCTGCAGGCCGAGTTAAGGGCCCACAAAAGGGTACTAGGGCTGCAGAGGGGCAGCCCAGATATAGGCAGAGGCATCTGGTCCAACCCCCCTTGCTGATGATGAGTGGTTAACAGACTGTCTGCCCCAGTGAATGGGGGCTAGATGGAGACTGGAAGTAGCCATTGAGGCAAGGTGGGGATAGGGGGTTGGGGGTTCCCTGGGGAGGGGAGACCCAGAGTGAGGGGGTACTGTGGTGGGCAGAACCCCTGAGCAAAGGGCAGCATGGTCTGGGAGGGACCTGGGGCCAGCAACAGGTGAGGCCATCAGCCAGCAGAGGGCGCTCCAGAGCTGGAAAAGAGCTAATTCCCTGGACAACCAGCAGGAGGCGCCGTGCCAGTGAGTCGACACCCCGCCACAGTTGGGAAGAAAAAAAATCTCAAATTCAAGCACTCAAGAGAAGATGTGTGTAAAAAGCATGTATGCTTCCCACTGCTGTCTACTGGTTAGAATCAGAACTGTTCAATTGCATATCATAGGACTTATACTTCCAACTAACCGGAGATTTTCCTTTAGCTGAAGTGAAAGAAGCCTCTGTTTTGGAGCAAGAGAATCTGTGTTCTGTTCCTGTTGTCACATTGAAGTTTGGTGCAATGTAGTGACAACTATGAAGTCGTAGGTGGCCAAACATTTGTTACAATATAAACCTATTGTCCCTGGAGCACCAGTTAGATCCCAAGGACTTTCCTGATGATCCATGGCATGGAACTTGTTCAGAACCAAGGAGGAGGGAATTAAGGGAGTGGGAGGAGAATTGGGTCCATGACATTTTTTCTCTTTTACGCATTGAGTCACAGAACATTATTTTTGTTTAAATCGGTGAAGCCCAGATATTAACACACATGCAAGGAATAAAGATTTTTTTTTTAGGGCTTGTCTATGCTGGGAAGCTATTGCAAAATAATCTAGGATGCAAGTGTAAAGTGCATTAAGCTATTCCGCACTAAGGGTACGTCTATACTTACCTGCTGGTTCGGCGGCCAGCAATCGATCCCGGAAGTGCTCACCGTCGACGCCGGTAATCCTGCTCTGCGAGAGGAGTAGGCGGAGTCGACGGGGGAGCCTGCATGACGCGTGTGGACCCGCGGTAAGTACCTTTAAGTTCGAACTAAGATACTTCGACTTCAGCTACATTATTCACGTAGCTGAAGTTGCGTATCTTAGTTTGAATTGGGGGCTTAGTGTGGACCAGGCCTAAGAGTCCCTTTTTGTAGTTTAGTTTAATGATCTTCCAAAGTCAATTCAGCTACACTTCACAAAGTATGTTTATGTTGCAATTAAACATCCATGTCTGGCCCATGTCTTAATTGTGGGGTAGATGTTCAGGCTCAGACTGGAGCCCAGGTTCAGGGACACCACGAGACAGAGTTGGGGTCCCAGAGCCCAGGCTCCAGCCCAAACCCAAATGTCTACACTGCAATTAAACAGCCCATAGCCCAAGCCCCAAAAGCCCTAGTCAGCTGACACGGGCTAAATGTAGGTATGTAATTGCAGTGTAGGCATACCCTTAGTGTGGAATAAGAATGTCCATACAGGGTTAGTATGCAATAGCTATTCCGCAATAGCTCTTCCGGGCTATTTTTCCGTGTAGACTGTCCCTAAAATGTTGATAAATACCTTGACATTTTGAATGTAAAATGCCAGAGCCCATTAAGTCATGGTTTTTCTGTTGGCGAGACTCCTGGAAATTGTGATTTCTTTTTTTTCCAGGCAATTTTGTCGAAGGCTCACCAGTTCCTGAAAGAATTTAAATGATCATGTTACGCAATCCTTGACATTGGACACAGAAATAGGTTTTTGTTGAACCACTGGGCAGATGGTGTGCATTTCTATTCCTCCCTAGACTGGAACATTTAGAGCTTGCTGTTCTTACATTCAGAGTTACAGAGAAAAACAGTGAGGCCAGGTCAACACTTAACATTTATGTATCAGGGGGTAGCCGTGTTAGTCTGGATCTGTAAAATCTGTTAGTCTGATCTCTCTGTTGCATTTAACATTTATGTTGATCGGGGTATGGAAAAATCCACACACATGACTGATGTAGGTATGCCGACCTAACCCCCATAGACGCAGATAGGTAAACAGAAGAATGTTTCCACTGAACTAGCTACTGTCATTCGGGGAGGTGGTGTTCCTACTCTATGGAAAAACCACTCTTGTTGGTTACACTGGCATAACTATGGTGCTATAGCTATGCTAGCATGTTTCCCAAGTGTAGACATACCCTTAGACTTCACATCATTACAGATTTAAAGGAAGTAGTAAATAAAGCCAGACATAATCCAGCATACAGTGTTCTCTGGGATCTAAATTTCTTTTTTAAAAAAACAACAACAAAAACCCAGCTACATTATTACTAACCACATTAAAAATAATTCTTCTAATAAGATCTACAACACACAAAGACAACAAATACTGTTCCCAGAGCTGGGCATATTCCTCCAGCCATCGTTCAGGAAGCCAGTGTAAACACAAGGAAAGAAAGAAAAAGGCAGGCTGGTGAATTAACAATCTGCCAGATAGAATGCAACAAAATAGCCTGGGTCATTTTTAAGCTTAGATGAAGGCATCACAACAGTGGTGAGTCAAAAGAATTAGCCATTTTTGAAAACAGAGATAGAGAGATTGACAGTGGCCTTTTGTTTAAAATGAAGTGGAATTTACTAATAATGTGCAGGACTGTTCAGTCCTCATTGGCACTTACTGTTGAGCAAAATTACAAACATGGAATGAGATCAAGGCTGTGTGACATTTAGCAAACAAAAATCAAGTACTTTTTAGACTCTACTTACAGAATTATGTTTTTTATTTTCCATTGTCCATAATCCCTACTAAGAAACTTGAAAATAAAATAAATATCTTTAAAAAGGGGAACAAAGAGGACCTGAGGAATTATAGACCAGTTAACCTAGCTTCAATAATACCTGGAAAGATACTGGAACAATGTATTAAACAATCAGTTGGTAAGCACCTAGCGGATAACAGCGTTATGAGGAATAGCAAATGGATTTGGCAAGATTTGCTCTTGACAAATTCCTATCTAATTTCCTTCTTTGACAGGGTTACTGGCCTAGTGGATGGGGACAGCAGTAGGCGTGATATATCTTGGCTTTAGTTAGGCTTTTGGCACAGTTCCACATGACATTCTCATACACAAATTTAGTGAAATGTGGTCTAGATGACATTACTATAAGGTGGGTGCACAACTGGTTGAAAGCCTGTACTAAAAGAGTAGTTATCAATGGTTCACTGTCAAACTGGGGGGACGTATCTAGTGGGGCTCTGAAGAGATCTGTCCTGGGTCTGGTATTTTTCAACTGGCATGGGGGCTAGCTCTTTGAGAGGAGTCAGGGAGCAGCCTACCTGTGACATGCTCTGCTAAGGAGAAAGAGCCAAGCCAGATCCACCTGTGAATAGTTAATTACCTTGGGGGCTGGGAGGCAGTTAATTAGCTAAATGGACACCTGGGCCTTCCAAGAGGGCTGAGAGAGATCAGTCTGGTAGCTGGAGCTATAGGGAGTAGATAGGTTCCTGTGGAAGGCCTTGAGCCAGTGCCAACTGTGGGAAGGGTACTCTAGGGAAACCAGCCTGGCACCAATGTTCTAGGCCAGAGTGGAGAAAGACACTCTCAAGGGTACCCCAGAAGTGGGCTGGGAGAAGGGCCCAGAGGGGGGCTGAAGAGAAGCCCCAAAGGGTAGAAGAACCTTGTTTCTTGGGACTTTTTAGTTTGGATGTCTTGGTTTGTGACATGGCTGAAGGGTTAAGATGCTTATCCAGAACTGAAGGGTGTGTAGAAAGCTGAGGAGACCCTCCTCAGGGAGGGGAACTGAGGTAAGGATTGTCAGCCACACCATGCTTAGTTAGCAGGGATTGCTACAGGGCAGCTGTGCCTTGCAACATCAACATTTTTATTAATGAGTTGGATAATGGAGTGGAGAGTGTACTTATAAAATTAGTGGATTACTCCTAAGTGGGAGGGGTTGCTAGTACTTTGGAATCTAATCCTATTCTCTAAAATGACCTTGACAAACTGGAGAATTGGTTTGAATCAACAAGAAAGACAAATACAAAGTACTATACTCAGAAAGCAAAAATCAAACGCACAAGTATAAAATGGGGAATCGCTGGCTAGGTGGTAATACTACTGAAGAGGATCTGGGGGTTAGAGTGGATCACAAATTGAGTTTGAGCCAACAGTTGTGTTGCAGTTGCAAAAAATGCAAATATCATTCTAGGATGTATTAACAGGAGAGTCATATGTAAGACATGGGAGGCAATTGTCCTACTCTATTGTGCACTGGGGAGGCTTCAAATAGAGTACTGATAGGGACAAATTGGAGACAGTCCAGAGGAGAGCCCAAAACAAAAAAAAGTCAGGTTTTCTAAACCTTTTTTCATGAGGAAAGGTTAAAAAAACTGGGCATGTTTAGTCTTGAGAAAAGACGATTAAGGAGGGACCTGATAACAATCTTCAAATCTGTTAAGGGCCATTATAAAAGGAACTTTGATCAATTGTTCTCCATGTCCACTGAAGGCAAGACAAGAAGCAATGGGCTTAATCTGCTGCCAGAGAGATGTAAGTTAGCTATTAGGAAAAACTTTCTAGCCATAAGGGGTGTTAAACTCTGGAGCAGGCTTCCAAGAGAGGTTGTGGGATCCCCGACATTGGAGGGTTTTTAAGAACAGGACAGACAAACACCTGTCAGGAATGGTTTAGGTTTACTTGCTCCTCCCTCAGCACAGGGGAGCTGGACTATGACTTTTCAAGGTCAATTGATTCTATGACTTCCCTGAAAGATTTATTTCCTTTTCTGTTCACCTATCATTAACTTTTTAGACTATCTTTCTCTCTGGAATGTTGCCACACTGTCCATCTATCATGTTCTTTGGGCCTGGTTTTCAGAAATGCTGAGCACTCTCAATTCCCATTGACTCAGAGCTGTGGGCACCTGGCAGTTCTGGAAATCAGGCCCCATGTGTTTATATCACACCAACTGCTGAGGCATTTTGCATTGGATTTATCATTAGTATGTTGCTTGACATTTTCAAGGCATTCCTCTGCCATTTCTGTGTCTGTTTCACAATGATGGTGATGCAGCATTTAGAGTCTAACAAATTTATTTGAGCATAAGCTTTCGTGGGCTAGAAGGACTCCTCGTTGTTTTTGCTGATCCAGACTAACACGGCTACCACCCTGAAACCTGTCAGCATTTAGAGTGTTCTCTCCTGAGAATGCTTTCCAGGAGCTTGGAGCTGTTTAGTAGAGATTTTGCAGGAGTCAGTCAGACTATTAGGTTTCTCATGTGAATCCCATTGAATGCATTGTCTGTTTGGGTTTTTCATTACACAGAGCTGTTAATTTTACTCCTGACAGAGCTTCTGTCAGTCATATTGAGGAAGTGGATTGTTAGCCACACAGGGAATTTGCAGAGTTCATCTCAATTAACTTCACTGCCTGCCTTGCAGGTACTTTTTTTGCTCTCTGATTTAGGGTTACCGTAAGTCCGGATTTTCCCGGACATGTCTGGCTTTTTGGGCCTCAAATCTCCGTCCAGGGGGAAATCCCAAAAAGCCGGACATGGCTGGGGGGGCCGGAGCCGCTGGGGGGGCCGGAGCCGCTGGGGGCTGGGGGGGCCGGAGCCGGTGCTCGGCCGGTGCCCGGCCGGGGCCCGGCCGGCCAGCCACCAAAAGGAGCTGCTTGGCCGGGGGGGGGGGCCAGACTGGGCTGCGCCCCCCTGCCCCAGCTTGCCTGCTGCTTCAGGCTTCCCTGCTTCCCGTGAACATTTGATTCACGGGGAGGGGGAGGCAAAGCGTCCAAGGGAGGGGGCGGGGTTGGGGCAGGGGGCGGGGCTGGGGCGGGGCTGGGGCCCATGGAGTGTCCTCTTTTTGGACACTTAAAATATGGTAACCCTATTTTACTCAGGATTTAGTTTTGCTTTGTGCAACTTCTATTTTTGTTGGGCTTAAAAAAATAGTGTCTTGGTAGTTTGTCTATGTAATTCAGAGGTGGGCAAACTATGGCCTGTGGGCCACATCCGGCCCATGGACTGTCCTGCCCGGCCCTTGAGCTCTCGGCCGGGGAGGCTAGCCCCTGGCTCTCCCCTGCTGTCCCCCCTCCCCCACAGCCTCAGTTCACAGTGCCACCAGCACTCTGGGTGGTGGGGCTGCGAGCTCGTGCTGGGCAGCACAGCTGCGAAAGCCTCTGGCCTGCCCTGGTGCTCTAGACTGTGGCAGCATGGCTGGCTCTGGCCGGGCAGCGCAGCTGCCAGTCCTGGTGCTCTGGGTGGCATGGTAAGGGATAAAGGGCAAGGGGTTCTGGGGGGCAGTCAGGGGACAGGGAGCAGGGGCAGTTGGATAGGCGTGGGAGTCCCGGAGGGCCTGTCAGGGGGTGGGGTGTGTGGATAGGGGTTGGGGCAGTCAGGGAACAGGGAGTGGGAGGGTTGGATATGGGGTGGTTGGGGTGGGGGTCCAGGGAGGGGGCAGTCAGAGGACAAGGAGCAGGGGGGGTTGGATGGGTCGGAGATTCTGAGGGGGGCAGTCAGGGGGTGGAAAGTGGGAGGGGGCAGGGGCCAGGCTATTTGGGGAGGCACAGCCTTCCCTACCCAGCCCTCCATACAGTTTCAGAACCCAATGTGGCCCTTAGGCCAAAAAGTTTGCCCATCCCGATGTAAAGCAAAGATTTCAGCCAGTGGGGCCAAGGCCCCAATTCAGTAAAGCTTTTAAGCACATCTTTATTTTAAGCATATGCTGTTATCCAATTGACTAAGCATGTTCTTAAGTGCTCTGTTCATAGAAGAGAATAGGGAATGAGAAACCCAAACTACAACTCCCATGAGGCACTTCAGTAACACTTCCCAATCTAAATTTTTTTATTTTTCTGCCAACAGCT
Source organism: Malaclemys terrapin pileata (assembly GCF_027887155.1). Classification (NCBI taxonomy): domain Eukaryota; kingdom Metazoa; phylum Chordata; order Testudines; family Emydidae; genus Malaclemys; species Malaclemys terrapin. The sequence continues at coordinate 50,919,913 of NC_071514.1, forward strand.
GACAACTTTGGGAGGGTTGAGGAGTTTAGTTTTTCAATAAGTCAAAGTTTTTCATGGAAACCAAATGCTTTTCACACACACAAAATTCATTTAGTCAATAACTCAATTTTCCAGAGGAAAAAAAAACAAAAATGTTGACCAGCCATAATAAGTTCATGGGAGCCTCAAGCTTTGTCTTCCTACATAACTGAAATAATTTAATATAATTAGTGGTTCCTGTGCAAAAGAGATCAGAGGTGAGGATAGCAGTGGGCATTGTAGCTTAGGAGCCGGCTGCCTTGATGGAACTGTATAGAGGGTCCAGAACTAGATTAGTGAAGGATTCAGAAGCATGGGCAGAGCAAAGTGAGTGCCAGGATTAGAGTAAGCTGAGGTGGGGCATGGGTGAGGATAACATTGAACTGATAGAGGTGCTTGGTCCTGTTTTCTGCTGATATTAAAGACAAAAGTAGATCCTCTTTTGTGGCTAATAGCCATTAATGGACTTAACCTCCATGAATTTATCCAGTTTCTTTTAAATGCTGTTATAGTCCTAGCCTTCACAACCTCCTCAGGTAAGGAGTTCCACAGGTTGACTGTGTGCTGTGTGAAGAACTTCCTTTTGTTTTAAACCTGCTGCCTATTAATTTCATTTGGTGACCCCTAGTTCTTGTATTATGGGAATAAGTAACTTTTCCTTATCTACTTTCTCCACATCACTCATAATTTTATATACCTCTATCATATCCCCCCTTAGTCTCCTCTTTTCCAAGTTGAAAAGTCCTTGCCTCTTTAATCTCTCCTCATATGGGACCCTCTCCAAACCCCTAATCATTTTAGTTGCACTTCTCTGAACTTTTTCTAGTGCCAGTATATCTTTTTTTGAGATGAGGAGACCATATCTGTACGCAGTATTCAAGATGTGGGTGTACCATCAATTTATATAAGGGCAATAATATATTCTGTTTTATTCTCTATCCCCTTTTTAATGATTCCTAACATCCTGTTTGCTTTTTTGACCGCCTCTGCACACTGTGCAGACATCTTCAGAGAACTATCCACGATGACTCCAAGATCTTTTTCCTGAATCGTTGTAGCTAAATTAGCCCCCATCATATTATATGTATAGTTGGGGTTATTTTTTCCAATGTGCACTACTTTGTTTATCCACATTAAATTTCATTTGCCATTTTGTTGCCCAGTCACTTAGTTTTGTGAAATCTTTTTGAAGTTCTTCACAGTCTGCTTTGGTCTTCACTATCTTGAGCAGTTTAGTATCATCTGCAAACTTTGCCACCTCACTTTTTACCCCTTTCTCCAGATCATTTATGAATAAGTTGAATAGGATTGGTCCTAGGACTGACCTCTCCATTCTGAGAATTTACCATTAATTCCTATCTTTGTTCCCTGTCTTTTAACCAGTTCTCAATCCATGAAAGGACCTTCCCTTTTATCTCATGACAACTTACTTTACATAAGAGCCTTTGGTGAGGGACCTTGTCAAAGGCTTTGTGGAAATCTAAGTACACTATGTCCACTGGATCCCCCTTGTCCACATGTTTGTTGACCCCTTCAAAGAACTCTAATAGATTAGTAAGACACGATTTCCCTTTAGAGAAACCATGTTGATTTTTGCCGAAAAATTTGTTGTTCTATGTGTCGGACAATTTTATTCTTTACTATTGTTTCGACTAATTTGCCCGGTACTGACGTTAGACTTACCAGTCTGTAATTGCCGGGATCACCTCTAGAGCCCTTTTTAAATATTGGCGTTACGTTAGCTATCTTCCAGTCATTGGGTACAGAAGCCGATTTAAAGGACAGGTTACAAACCCTCGTTAATAGTTCCGCAATTTCACATTTGAGTTCTTTCAGAACTCTTGGGTGAATGCCATCTGGTCCCTTGTTAATGTTAAGATTATCAATTTAATTCCAAAACCTCCTCTAGTGACACTTCAATCTGTGGCAGTTCCTCAGATTTGTCACCTACAAAAGCTGGCTCAGGTTTGGGAATCTCCCTAACGTGCTCAGCCGTGAAGACTGAAGCAAAGAATTTGTTTAGTTTCTCTGAAATGACTTTATCGTCTTTAAGCGCTCCTTTTCTACCTCTATCATCGAGGGGCCCCACTGGTTGTTTAGCAGGCTTCCTGCTTCTGATGTACTTAAAAAAACATTTTATTACCTTTTGAATTTTTGACTAGCCGTTCTTCAAACTTCTCGTTGGCTTTTCTTATAACATTTTTACACTTAATTTGGCAGTGTTTATGCTCCTTTCTATTTACCTCGCTAGGATTTGACTTCCACTTTTTAAAGGAAGTATTTTTATCTCACTGCTTCTTTTACATGGTTGTTAAGCCATGGTGGCTCTTTTTTAGTTCTTTTACTGTGTTTCTTAATTTGGGGTATACATTTAAGTTGGGCCTCTATTATGGTGTCTTTAAAAAGCACCCATGCAGCTTGCAGGGATTTCACTTTAGTCACTGTACCTTTTAATTTCTGTTTAACTAACCCCCTCATTTTTGCATAGTTCCCCTTTTTGAAATCAAATGCCACAGTGTTGGGCTGTTGAGATGTTCTTCCCACCACAGGGATGTTAAATGTTATTATATTATGGTCACTATTTCCAAGCGGTCCTGCTATTATTACCTCTTGGACCAGCTCCTGCAGTCCAACAACATCCCACCCTATGAGAGCCGCTAACGCCAAAGGAATTCTCAGTGACACTGGAGCCTGCTGTGAAGAAGCATGACCAGCTCTGGAAAAGGCAGTATTGCCTGGTGTGGCATAAAACTGATTCCATATATGGACAATTATAACACCGTAGTCTGCCCCTTTAAGAGCCATATTGCCTAGGGCTAGCCAGCCCTGTTTGACTATCAGGCCCTAGCTTTCCTGCAACAGAACAGGTGCTCCCCAGCTGGGCCTGATTAGGCAGGCACAATCTGTGGAATAAGAAATTAATGAAGAAGGAAATTAGGGTGAGAGGGAGTCCCAAGCTAGAGAGGTCAAAATCAGAGAGTTTAAGAAGTCTAGATCATTCAGTCAGCAGCAGCAGGAGGAGGAGGAGTAATGGGGATGGTTTACCTGCTGACTTCTCCAAGCCAGAGAGATCAGTAGAGGGCTGGAGAAGGCTGAGGGCTGGGGGAGCAGTGGGGGGTCTGCCTGCTGCCTGGTCAAGCCAGAGAATAGACAACACTGAGAATGTGTTGGACCCTCACTGGAGAAGAAAGGACTTCAGGTAGTAAGACTGGAGAGTTCCTGCTGGGAAGAGGAGGGATGCACTCCAGCTAGATGGTGCCGGTGGTGGAGATTGGATGGGAGGAGCTGGTGGACACAGGCTAGGACAGAAGAAGAGTCCTGGGACTGGCAGAGGTTGCTGGAGCTGAATATGTGCTGTGTTGGTGGGCTCCATTTTGGGGCTCTGGGGACTGTTTGAATGTTTTTTATGTTAATAACCTAGCCCCACGCTGGGGTGGTATTGGCCACCAGAAAGCCTCTTGTGGAATTCCCTGAGAAGGGAACACTGAGACAGGATCCCTGCAAATAATGGTGTCTGCCAATGGTGTGGCAGTGTGGCGTGTTCAAGGACAAAGAGAAACTGTCACAGACAAGGAATTTCCTTGTTTGTGACACTTGTTAGGTCTGATCTACTAGAATCCATTCACAGCTTCACCACCTGTAAGCCAAGTGGCTACCCCAGCCCACAGGAAACAGGTATGGTCTGGAACATGAAATATTCTGTATTTATAAGGTGCTCTGAATTGAAGAAGCACACAGGTCCTCAAGTGCATCCAATGGTTATTTGGTATAACTTTACCAGAGATCATACTGTGTTTGACACAGCAAGCTCAGTCTTCAACTGCCTGAAAGGCAGGACAAAAGTAGCTTTATGCCACTTTCCTGCCTTGCCCTCTGAACCTAGGATTGGCCAGGTACTGATCCAGCCCCCACTGCAACGTAGAGCAGCCTCAAAGTTGATCTAAATGGTGCTGGGTTATGATGGCTCCAGGGGCTGTTGGGATGACTGGGAACCACTTATTAATTATTATTATTATTATTACTGTAGCTCTTAGGAGCCTTAGTGATGGGGTAGGACCCCATTGTGGTTGGAGCTGTATGCACCCACTCTTGTCCAGGCACACCACTGTGCTGAAGTGCAAAGCAGGAATGGGTGGCATAGAGCTCAGCTGCCCATTGAGGTGTGAGAGAGAGGAGTATTGACTACATTGTTCCCCTTTCCCTTGACCCCTGCAATGGAAGGCCCTGTGCAGGTGTTAGGAATTGTTTATTTGGATGGGTTGAGCATGGCTTCTCTCTGTAGCATTATTTCCCACATCCCTCCTTTGGGCCACACCTATGTAGGGCAATGCCGAACCACTCAGCACTGTCATGCACAATGAGAGTTGCTGCACACAGACCTATCCCTCTCCCATGGAGGTGTTTGAAAGGAAAGCTTTGGGAGCCATGCTGCCATGGAGGCCAGAGGGGGAAGGAGCAATCCAGTCTTCCATGTGGAAGGCCCCAGCTTCTGCAGATCACCCAGGAATCAGGATCTCTGAGTTTTGGGTACTGTGTCCACTTCCATTTCCACAGGAGGGGACCCCTCTCCTCTCTCCCACCCACAATTTGGTGGAAACACCACAAGTGCAAACTCAGAGTGCCCTGTACCCTACAGGGGTGGTTCTTGCATCGGGGATGATTTGGCCTTGGTCTTCAGCATTGTGGCATTCTTGAGAGCACAGATCTGGTTTTATGTTATCACTCACATGTATAGTGAGAGAACTTGCAGTAGTGTACACACTGTACTCTGTGAGAGGGCTTCTGGGGAGTTCCAAAGTTCAAGTGTCCATGAGAACAAGCCATTAGGAGCCAGAGACAAAAGTGAAACCCTGGAATGTGTACTAAAAGTCAACTGTGAAACTTTTCCATCTGTTTTCTCCACTTACTGCCTGTCCTAATATGTTTTAGATAAATGTTTTGTCCAGCCACAAACTTCTCTCTGTACATCAGATAATATGAGACCTGAGAGCTTTTCAAGCTCTTTTCTTGCAGAGGGGGAAATTAAAATTATTTATCCCGTCATTGTGCAGGACACATTACTATTCTTTGGTGAATGCCAAGAGCACGCTCAGCACTGCACAGTCATAGTTTAAGGCCAGAAGGGACCATTAGATTATCTAGTTTGACCACCTGTATATCACAGGCCAGCCCCTGTGCACTAAACCCAACTTCCACAATGAGACCAAAGTATCACAGTCCACAGGAGATGAGACTGTTCTGTGCCACAGGCAGAGAATAGGAGACACAAAGGTGAACCAATGCCAGAGGCCCCCGCAATGGCAGGGAAATTATTAAGTACAGAGGAAGACACAGTCCCTGCTCCTCGGAGCTTATAAAAGAAGCCTATCTTGTCACATGGAAGTCAATGGAAGTGTTATTGTTGAATGTAGGAATGGTCTGACAGGATTGGATCATGGTTCATCTAGTTCAGTATCTTGCCTCTGACAGTGGCCAGAACCAGATGCTGCAGAGGAAGGTCCCAGGGAGCCTCAAGAGGCAGTTATATACCTGCTCATAAGGAATATTTCTTCCTAACCCAATCAGGCAGAGGTTGATTTATGCCCTGAAGCATGATGGCTTCCATCCTTTCCAGTCTATTTAAACTCAGACTAATGTAAATCTGGGTCTTTTCATTCTCTTTGTAAATGTCCAGTCCTTTTCTGAGTCCAGCTCTCTTGTGGCAGCAAGTTCCACCAATTAATTGTGATGTGAGTTTTTCTTTTAATCGGCTTTAATTGTTGCCTTTCAATTTAATTCATTTTTTCCCTTGTTCATATATTATAAACCCGAGGAATTACCTTATACACCATCCCTTATTTTGTATATCTTTATCTCACCTGCTCTTATTCTTCTCTCTCTGCTGACCTCAGTGGGAGTAGGAGTGCTTCATAAACATGCTGAATGCCTTCTACAAAGTGTTATGTACCCTCAGCATCCAATAGTGTCAGAGTCGAACGTACAGTACTCAGCACCTGTAAAGTTTTTAAATGTTTTCTCTCTTGGTGGGTGGGTGTAAAGTATTGGTAAAATGCTTGGTACATTGTGGAGTGATGTAACATCCCCACAAAATGCTGCCTGCCTATTTGTGTAGATTGAGTGGGTTTTTTTGTTTTTGTTTTGGATGTGTGAGTGAAAGATCATTCTTTTTTTCCATCACCTGAACTCATAGTAAGAGTGAATGAAAAGATTTTGTTCCTAGGCTAGTTATTATTACATGGTGGAGTTTTTTTGCCCCATAGCTAAATTAATTACAATCCTTTGTCTCAGAGAAGAAGCTAAAGAACATAAGAACGGCTATACTGGGTCAGACCAATGGTCCATCTAGCCCAGTATCCTGTCTTCGGACAGTGGCCAATGCCAGGTGCTTTAAAGGGAATGACCAGAACAGGGCAATCATTGAGAGATCCATCCCCTGTTGTTCAGTCCCAGCTTCTGGCAGTCAGAGGCTAGGGCCATTCAGAGCATGGGGTTGTGTCCCTGCCCATCCTGGCTGATAGCCATTGATGGACCCATCCTCCATGAACTTATCTAATTCTTTTTTGAACCCTGTTATACTTTTGGCCTTCACAACATTCCCTGGCAACAAGTTCAATGGGTTGAGTGTGGCCTGTGTGAAGAAACACTTCCTTTTGTTTGTTTAAACCTGGTGCCTATTAATATCATTGGGTGACACACACACACACCCCGGTTCTTGTTATGTGGAGGAGTAAATAATACTTTATTTACTTTCTCCATACCAGTCATGATTTTATAGACCTCTATCATATCCTCCTCTTTCCCCCCCCCCCCCTCCCCAGGTCATCTCTTCTCCAAGATGAAAGGTCCCAGTCTTTTAAATCTCTCCTCATATGGAAGCTGTTCCATACCCTTAATCATTTGTGTTGCCCTTCTGTGTACTTTTTACAATTCCAAAGCCTTAACCACTCCAGGGACAGACTTTGTGTTCCATCTTGTGGCCACAATAACCTTAATTATAGAAGAATATGGCAAGACTGGAGAGCGTCAAAGCAAATTGCTTTGCTTGTGATCCAGCAGGAGTCCCTCAATGCTCCCGATAATCATCTTGTATATTAACATCAATGTTTATCCTTCCACAGCACTAGATTATAAAAATTACTCTGGCAACATAATGCCGTGAGAGACAACACATGGCACATGAACGTTCACACTGGTGCAAAACAGTACCCTAGCTCCAATGGCTCAGGCTGATCTAGAGAGGAGCAGAGCACCCATGACATGAATGGGGGTTACCACTGCTCAGCACCTCTCAGAATCTGGCCCTTTATGAACAAACATGCAGGTTCACCCACCAAAAACGGTAGGAAACCAATCTTTAAAGGAAAACTCACTATGCCCTGCTTAGCCCAGCAGACTGAGGTTTACAAGCTAGGAAGCTTTTCACTATGAACTGAGAAGGGCGCCCTATCTTGTTAAAGGGACATTGTCAGAGTTTAAGCCCAATGCATACCCCCATACTAAGAGAAATGCGTTTGCAATTTATTTTTAAATGGCACTGAGCCAGATCACCCCCTCTGGAAATTGTTCCAGGCAGGGCCGGCTCCAGGCACCATTCTGGCAAGCAAGTGCTTGGGGCGGCCGCTCCAGAGAGGGGTGGCACGTCCAGCTATTCGGCGGCAATTTGGCAGATGGTCCCTCACTCCCGCTCGGAGCGAAGGACCTCCTGCCGAATTGCCGCCGCAGATCGTGATCGCGGCGCTTTTTTTTTTTTTTTTTTGGCTGCTTGGAGTGGTCAAAACCAGGGCCGGCTCCAGGGGAGACACTGGGACAAAAACCTCTGGGGAGTCCCTGGTGGAGCTTTCCTATGATTGTTACAGCAGGAGGCAGATATGGTCAGCATATCTGTTCCATGGACCCAGGAGTCCCAGACAGAGCTCCTAAAAAATAAGTTGTTTGCACTCTTGAATCATAGCCAACTGCTATCCACCACGCTCTCACCGCTATGCAGAGTGCCAGACTTTGGGGAAGGTCCACATGGCAGTTCTTTAGGTATATACCCCTAACTTCACTGGCCTGTTTTACATCAAAAGTAGCTCTTGCTTTCGCTCAGGAAGGAACCAAGTTTCCAGAGCTGGTAGAGAGTCCAGGAGGAAGGCCAATAATCACAGACTGGCCTCCTTGCAAAAAGAAACAGGGAAAGGGGCAAGAAGAAAAGATGCCCTGTGAATTGAGGTAAATGGGAGCAGGCAGAGAGGGAGGAACAGGCCACTAGTGAGAGAGAGGGATTCCTTCAGGGACCACACAGAATGCCATCCTTCACAGATAGGCCTAGGGAACCCGATTCTCACAGGCTGAACAATGGCCCAAGAATGAAGAAGGCTCTGACCAAAGTGCGTGAGGGAGCCAAAAGCTGAGATTTCAGCTGAGCCCGATGCCTGTGCAGAGAGATGAGGGCCTTTGCCCAGGATCATTCCCAGGTGTGCTGCTTTGCTGGCCAGGTAGAATAGAGGCAGGGCTAGAGCCGTAGCTCCTCTGTGTTCCCTTTGGAGTGGGTTATGCTCCTGCGGTTGTTAGAAGAAAGGGGTTGCTGTGGTGCCTGGCTGTTGCACGCAAAGACCAAGCAATCTGGCCTTTTGTCTTCCCTCAGCAATAAGGTCACATGTGTTCTTCCCTTGGCTAAAGAATTGCAGCTTCTGCCTTGACAGTGGCAGGTTTTGGCTTGGGGGGTGGGATGTGGGACTAAATAGTGCTTTTTCTGCCACCGTTTTCTGGACAAAGGCAAGGGTTCTGAGCTGTTTTTTATTTAACAGCACTTGAAGGGCATTAATTCCTATCACAGGCCTTTCCGCCTGCGGAGCAATCAGCAAGCAAGAGAGCAGGCTCCCATTATGTGTTTAATTATGTATGTACCCTTGTTGTGTTGGTGGCTGTTGCTGGCCTGGTGAATTATGTCCTTTACCCTGCAGTGAGGGTGGAAAGCAGGGTAAAAATCTCTCAGCAAACAGGCAGGGATTTTATTACAGCTTCTGTCATGTCAGAGAGAAGCAGGAGCTGAGTCACTGCCAGGTACAGCCAGTGACTGAGAGTCACCATCCTAACATTGCTCATCTGTAAGATCTTGTGCTTTCCCCTCCGGTGCCGATGCTCCTTCTATAGCCTCTGCACAGATGGCCTCTCCTCTCCACCCAGAACCATGCATGGATTAGATTGGTCACGTTTTCTCTTCCCAGAGGAGATTGTTTGGGCACTCTTGGGTCCCTTTCAGTTTTAGTTTCCCTGAGTCTCACCTTCAAGTCATAGCATCTGCCCTTTCAGTGGGGGAGATCAGTATGAAGTTCCCAGTGGGGTCCATCTCCCCCAGTCTGGAAATTACCAGCCAGGTCCTTCCAGAGTAACACAAGGTGTTCCCTCCCTGACTCAACTATGTACAGTCCTGCTCATGTGGGATCAAACTAACAAGACCGGGGTCCTGCCACACTGCTGGTGTGCCAGATATGATCCCCCTGAACCATGTTCTGCCAGACAACCTGCCGCTGGTTCCTTCCAATCACAGTACCTGGAACCCAGGTACTAAGGTGATGGTGGCATTAGCATGAGTCTGCAAGACCATCATGTGCAGGGGGAATGAGTGCATGGGGATATATTTACAAACCGGGGGAGGGGCCACATTAGTGTCCAGGGAACAGAGACAGGACAGGATACAAATTGTCTGTCTGTGGTGCTTATCTGGTCCCCATTTCTAGATTATCTGAGTGCCTCTCAAATGGTAACCTATTTATCCTCCCAACACCCCTGCGAGGTAGTGCTGTGTTCCCTAGTCTACAGCAGTACTGAGGCGCAGAGAGATTGTTACTTACCTGGGGCTAAACAGGAAATCTGTAGTGAAGAAGAGAACTGCACCCAGGTCCCAAGTCCTAGGTTAGTGCCCTAATCACTGGATCAGCTTTCTGATTCTTATTGACCTAAAAAGCTCAATGTACCTGGCACCTGCCTCTCTTTCCCAGCCATATTGTGCCTATTGTAATCACTGAAAGCCCTTCAGCTGGTTCCTCCTTGGCTTAAAAGAGGGAGGTTGGCAGCTAAATGTGCGCTGTGTGGGGCCCGGAGTTTTGGAACCTGTTCCCTTCTGCATCTCTGGTCTGAAATGGCTCATGTGCATTGACCTTCGGGGCACGCAGCAAGACAGCTATGCTTGAGTCCTCAGAGAGAGAGGGGTGTGGTGAGGCTAAGTTTTATCCTGCTGATTTCTATTTTGAGCCACTGTATTTTTAAATTGTGTCGAATGGTGAAGGGGAGGCATCTTTATATATTCAGAGAAATCTACATAAGTATTGCCCTGTCACACTATGTAAAGGACCAGGTTCCTGAAAATTACCTTCTGGCCGGAAAGTTAGATAACCAAATAAAACTAACAGTATACGCTGAACGTTATAAAATGGTGCATAGCAAAATGTATCCACTTCTGCCCTTCTCAGCCCACTGCAGGGTGACTGATGGCTCTATCAGCCCGTCCCTATCTGTCTGTAATAGGGTGGCTTGCCTCCTACAGCTGGAAGGCCTGGGACTAGGAACCATGACCTGGAAGAAAACATAAAATCAATAACAGTGGTGCCAGAACCAGGAGTGCTAAGGGGGCCATAGCCCTCCCACTTTGGCCCATCCACTCTTTGCTGGGGCAGACCCTGCTCCCTTCCCATGCTCTTCCCCCTGAGGCCCCACCCCCTGGCCAGGCCAGTGGGGAGCCTGGCCAGGAAGCCCGGGCAGCTGTGGAAGCTTGTGGACCCTCCACCTGTCCCCAGTGCAGGGGGGCTGAGCAGGGCCATCTTTAGGATTTATGGGGCCCTACGCAGTATTATTAAACTGGTGCCCCTATGCCTGATGGCAGCTGAGCCAGGGAGGGGAGGGACAAAGCAGCAAAGGATACCAAGACGCCCGGCCTGCCTCGGGGCGGCGGAGAATCTCAGTTCCCAGCAGAGACCCCCATACCCTCTCCCTCACGCAGAATGTGCGCCGCCGGTGCATTCGGCTCTGTGAATACGGCTCCTGCCTAAGGAGACTGCAGTGCGCACTACGTGGGTGGGAGCCAACCCGCTCTTACCTGCTGGTGGGTGGTGGGTGAAGCTGCCACTCTTCTGCCTGTGGGCCCCACCCATACGCCAATCCTGCTCTGTCCCAGACTCTGCCCCACTCTGCCCAGGCCCCGCCCTCTCCCCACTGTCTCCCTCCTCTCTTCCCTCCCCCAGCCCCGCTTACCCCCTTCCAGCCAAATCCCTGAACCCAAATGAAGCAAATTACATTTGAAAAAAACACTCTTCTGCAATTTCTTTCTAAAGAAAATGGAGCATGTTTTCCATTGCATGCCAGATGGTGAAGACTGGACATGCAGAAGGTACCTAATTAAAAGCACTAAATTTGGGAATAAAAAATGTCAATCACAGGTTTTTTTATATGCTCTGAAGTTTGTCAGAGATTTATTTGCAAAAACTTTGTAGTAAAGGTGAGTCAGCTGTCTTGCTGAATACAAAATTAAATATTATGGAATGCATGATGCAGCTCTTCTCTGTTTTACATTTTCTTAATCAGTATTTCTAAGCTGATTTTATATTTTAAATGTACTCTTAAGTCTTCATAAAGTAATCATTCCAGATTACTACATTTTCATAGAATCATAGAATATCAGGGTTGGAAGGGACCTCAGGAGGTCATCTAGTCTGACCCCCTGCTCAAAGCAGGACCAATTCCCAACTAAATCATCCCAGCCAGGGCTTTGTCAAGCCTGACCTTAAAAACCTCTAAGGAAGGAGATTCCACCACCTCCCTAGGTAACCCATTCCAGTGCTTCACCACCCTCCTAGTGAAAAAGTTTTTCCTAATATCCAACCTAAACCTCCCCAACTGCAACTTGAGACCATTACTCCTTGTTCTGTCATCAGGTACCACTGAGAACAGTCTAGATCCATCCTCTTTGGAACCCCCTTTCAGGTAGTTGAAAGCAGCTATCAAATCCCCCCTCATTCTTCTCTTCTGCAGACTAAACAATCCCAGTTCCTTCAGCCTCTCCTCATAAGTCATGTGCTCCAGACCCCTAATGACTTTTGTTGCCCTCCGCTGGACTCTTTCCAATTTTTCCACATCCTCCTTGTAGTGTGGGGCCCAAAACTGGACACAGTACTCCAGATGAGGCCTCACCAATATTGAATAGAGGGGAATGATCACGTCCCTCGATCTGCTGGCAATACCCCTACTTATACAGCCCAAAATGCTGTTAGCCGCCTTGGCAACAAGGGCACACTGTTGACTCATATCCAGCTTCTCGTCCATTGTAATCCCTAGGTCCTTTTCTGCAGAACTGCTTCCTAGCCATTCGGTCCCTAGTCTGTAACAGTGAATGGGATTCTTCTGTCCTAAGTGCAGGACTCTGCACTTGTCCTTGTTGAACCTCATCAGGTTTCTTTTGGCCCAATCCTCTAATTTGTCTAGGTCCCTCTGTATCCTATCCCTACCCTCCAGCGTATCTACCACTCCTCCCAGTTTAGTGCCCTCTGCAAACTTGCTGAGAGTGCAGTCCACGCCATCCTCCAGATCATTAATGAAGATATTGAACAAAACCGGCCCCAGGACCGACCCTTGGGGCACTCCGCTTGATACTGGCTGCCAACTAGATATGGAACCATTGATCGCTGCCCGTTGAGCCTGATGATCTAGCCAGCTTTCTATCCACCTTATAGTCTATTCATCCAGCCCATACTTCTTTAAGTTGCTGGCAAGAATACTGTGGGAAACTGTATTAAAAGCTTTGCTAAAGTCAAAGAATAACACATCCCACTGCTTTCCCCTCATCCACAGACCCAGTTGTCTCCTCATAGAAGGCAATTAGGTTAATCAGGCATGACTTGCCCTTGGTGAAACCATGCTGTCTGTTCCTGATCACTTTCCTCTCCTCTAAGTGCTTCAGAATTGATTCGTTGAGGACCTGCTCCATGATTTTTCCAGGGACTGAGGTGAGGCTGACTGGCCTGTAGTTCCCTGGATCCTCCTCCTTCCCTTTTTTAAAGATGGGCACTACATTAGCCTTTTTCCAGTCATGCGGGACCTCCCCCAATTGCGAATTCACGGATCTGAGGACCAACAAAGGAAGGTGTCTTTGTTGGTCCTCAGATTCGTGAACTTCTTTGAGATGATGCATTTGACTATGCACTGCGTGGCAAGGAAAAGATAGCATGGAAAGTTAGTGACAATAAATTTTCTCGGAAACAACAAGGCAGACTACTACAAGTTGTTGGTGGAAAACCTCCTCAAGGCATACAAAAGCCTTGGTTGCAACATGTCACTAACGATACATTTTTTGCACTCTCATCTAGATTTTTTTCCACCGAACTGCGGAGCAGTGAGCAACAAGCACGGCGAGCGATTTCACCAGGACATTTCAACAATGGAGAAGCGCTATCAGGGCAAATGGAGCCCATCAATGCTTGCAGACTATTGCTGGACAGGACAAGAGATGCTCCATTTAATGAATACAAGAGACAAGCCAAGAAGCGCCGAGTAGACACTGAATAGGACTAAACTATGTACATAATAGTTTTTTGCCTTTTGGTTCATAATAAATTTTATTTATCTAACCCTTCTGCTGATTTTTAAAGTGTTACATAAACAGGACAGGTGAAATATTATCATGTAAAGCAACCATAAACACATGAAAAGACCTAGGTTTACAGTTTATGATTAAAACTCTACTATCTACACAATATACATAGACATAAAATGTAAAAACTTAAATATCTTAGAAACAGTAGTCAATCAGTTGTTTTAATTGTCATATTTGAATTCAGCACATCAAAATACATAATAAATAGCACATTTTATCTCTGAAGCAGACGACTTCTCAAAAATTGTAGACCAGTGTTTCCTGAGAAATATACAATCCACTGGTGGTCTTCCAGAAAACATCATCCTGGCCACTATGGATGTAGAAGCCCTCTACACCAACATTGCGCACACAGATGGACTACAAGCCATCAGGAACAGTATCCCCGATAATGTCATGGAGAACCTTGTGACTGAACTTTGTGACTTTGTCCTCACCCACAACTATTTCACATTTGGGGACAATGTATACCTTCAAGTCAGCAGCACTGCTATGGGTACCCGCATAGCCCCACAGTATGCCAACGTTTTTATGGCTGACTTAGAACAACACTTCCTCAGCTCTCGTCCCCTAACACCCCTATTCTACTTGCACTACATTGATGACATCTTCATCATCTGGACCCATGGGAAAGAGGCCCTTAACGAATTCCACCAGGATTTCAACAATTTCAACAATTTCCACCTCACCATCAACCTCAGCCTGGACCAGTCCACACAAGAGATCAACTTCCTGGACCCTACAGTGCCAATAAGCGATGGTCACATAAATACCACCCTATACTGGAAACCTACTGACCGCTATACTTACCTACAGTCTGGTCGTTCTTTGTTCACTACTAGCTAATGATCAGTAGCTGGTCTTTATGAAGTGAATTTGATGCTTTCAGGTCACTTCCTAATGGACAAGTGTACGCAGGTGGTGTCGGAGAGAAGCCTTTGGATTCTTCGACCATGGGATGGTGTTCCAAGAAGAAGGAGTGCTAGGCAGAGACGGGCTCCACCTAACGAAGAGAGGGAAGAGCATCTTCACCAGCAGGCTGGCTAACCTAGTGAGGAGGGCTTTAAACTAGGTTCACCGGGGGAAGGAGACCAAAGCCCTGAGGTAAGTGGGGAAATGGGATACCGGGAGGAAGCACAAGCAGGAGAGCGCAAGAGGGGAGGACTCCTGTCTCATGCTGAGAAAGAGGGACAATCGATGAGTTATCTTAAGTGCCTATACACAAATGCAAGAAGCCTGGGAAACAAGCAGGGAGAACTGGAAGTCCTGGCACAGTCAGGGAACTATGATGTGATTGGAATAACAGAGACTTGGTGGGATAACTCACATGACTGGAGTACTGTCATGGATGGATATAAACTGTTCAGGAAGGACAGGCAGGGCAGAAAAGGTGGGGGAGTTGCGTTTTTATGTAAGAGAGGAGTATGACTGCTCAGAGCTCTGGTATGAAACTGCAGAAAAACCTGAGTCTCTGGATAAAGTTGAGAAGTGTGAGCAACAAGGGTGATGTCGTGGTTGGAGTCTGCTATAGACCACCAGACCAGGGGGATGAGGTGGACGAGGCTTTCTTCTGGCAACTAGCAGAAGTTGCTAGATCGCAGGCCCTGGTTCTCATGGGAGACTTTAATCACCCTGATATCTGCTGGGAGAGCAATACAGCGGTTCACAGGCAATCCAGGAAATTTTTGGAAAGTGTAGGGGACAATTTCCTGATGCAAGTGCTGGAGGAACCAACTAGGGGCAAAGCTTTTCTTGACCTGCTACTCACAAACAGGGAAGAACTAGTCGGGGAAGCAAAAGTGGATGGGAACCTGGGAGGCAGTGACCATGAGATGGTCGAGTTCAGGATCCTGACACAAGGAAGAAAGGAGAGCAGCAGAATACGGACCCTGGACTTCAGAAAAGCAGACTTTGACTCCCTCAGGGAACAGATGGGCAGGATCCCCTGGGAGAATAACATGAAGGGCAAAGGGGTCCGGGAGAGCTGGCTGTATTTTAAAGAATCCTTATTGAGGTTGCAGGAACAAACCATCCTGATGTGTAGAAAGAATAGTAAATATGGCAGGCGACCAGCTTGGCTAAACAGTGAAATCCTTGCTGATCTTAAACGCAAAAAAGAAGCTTACAAGAAGTGGAAGATTGGACAAATGACCAGGGAGGAGTATAAAAATATTGCTCAGGCGTGCAGGAGTGAAATCAGGAAGGCCAAATCACACTTGGAGTTGCAGTTAGCAAGAGATGTTAAGAGTAACAAGAAGGGTTTCTTCAGGTATGTTAGCAACAAGAAGAAAATCAAGGAAAGTGTGGGCCCCTTACCGAATGAGGGAGGCAACCTAGTGACCGAGGATGTGGAAAAAGCTAATGTACTCAATGATTTTTTTGCCTCTGTCTTCACGCACAAGGTCAGCTCCCAGATTGCTGCACTGGGCAGTACAGCATGGGGAGAAGGCGACCAACCCTCTGTGGAGAAAGAAGTGGTTCGGGACTATTTAGAAAAACTGGACGTGCACAAGTCCATGGGGCCGGATGCGCTGCATCCGAGGGTGCTAAAGGAGTTGGCGGGTGAGATTGCAGAGCCATTAGCCATTATTTTTGAAAACTCATGGCGATCGGGGGAGGTCCCAGATGACTGGAAAAAGGCTAATGTAGTGCCCATCTTTAAAAAAGGGAAGGAGGAGGATCCGGGGAACTACAGGCCAGTCAGCCTCACCTCAGTCCCTGGAAAAATCATGGAGCAGGTCCTCAAGGAATCAATTATGAAACATTTAGAGGAGAGGAAAGTGATCAGGAACAGTCAGCATGGATTCACGAAGGGGAAGTCGTGCCTGACTAACCTAATTGCCTTCTATGATGAGATAACTGGCTCTGTGGATGAGGGGAAAGCAGTGGATGTGTTATTCCTTGACTTTAGCAAAGCTTTTGATACAGTCTCCCACAGTATTCTTGCCGCCAAGTTAAAGAAGTATGGGCTGGATGAATGGACTGTAAGGTGGATCGAAAGCTGGCTAGATCGTCGGGCTCAACGGGTAGTGATCAATGGCTCTGTGTCTAGTTGGCAGCCGGTTTCAAGCGGAGTGCCCCAAGGGTCGGTCCTGGGGCCGGTTTTGTTTAATATCTTTATTAATGATCTGGAGGATGGTGTGGACTGCATTCTCAGCAAGTTTGCAGATGACACTAAACTAGGAGGCGTGGTAGATACACTAGAGGGTAGGGATCGAATACAGAGGGACCTAGACAAATTAGAGGATTGGGCCGAAAAAAACCTGATGAGGTTCAACAAGGACAAGTGTAGAGTCCTGCACTTAGGACGGAAGAATCCCATGCACTGCTACAGACTAGGGACCGAATGGCTAGGTAGCAGTTCTGCAGAAAAGGACCTAGGGGTCACAGTGGACGAGAAGCTGGATATGAGTCAACAGTGTGCTCTTGTTGCCAAGAAGGCTAACGGCATTTTGGGTTGTATAAGTAGGGGCATTGCCAGCAGATTGAGGAACGTGATCGTTCCCCTTTATTCGACATTGGTGAGGCCTCATCTGGAATACTGTGTCCAGTTTTGGGCCCCACACTACAAGAAGAATGTGGAAAAATTGGAAAGAGTCCAGCGGAGGGCAACAAAAATGATTAGGGTTCTGGAGCACATCACTTATGAGGAGAGGCTGAGGGAACTGGGATTGTTTAGTCTGCAGAAGAGAAGAATTAGGGGGGATTTGATAGCAGCCTTCAACTACCTGAAGGGGGGTTCCAAAGAGGATGGAGCTCGGCTGTTCTCAGTGGTGGCAGATGACAGAACAAGGAGCAATGGTCTCAAGTTGCAGTGGGGGAGGTCCAAGTTGGATATCAGGAAAAACTATTTCACTAGGAGGGTGGTGAAACACTGGAATGCGTTACCTAGGGAGGTGGTGGAGTCTCCTTCCTTGGAGGTTTTTAAGGCCCAGCTTGACAAAGCCCTGGCCGGGATGATTTAGTTGGGAATTGGTCCTGCTTTGAGCAGGGGGTTGGACTAGATGACCTCTTGAGGTCCCTTCCAACTCTGATATTCTATGATTCTATGGCAGTTAGCATCACCTGTGCTGTCAGTCAAGCAAAAAGCCCAGGTTAAGGAATCCCGGAGAGTGACCTATCTGTTCACCTCAGGGTGCATTCCTTCCACGCGAGGTCAAGGGGCACGTGCATGCATGAGGAAGCTTTTCCAGCCCCTCTCTGTGCAATACCTGTTCTGAGGATAAATAGATGACTCCTGTCTGCAGAGCCAGCACCTCCTGGAGCGTTAAGCTGACATCAGGGTCTCTTTTTAAGGATAAAACAAACAAGATGAAGCAATACAATTTTGCAAAAGAAAAACTAGAGGTTTAACACAGAAATTATTCATTGTCTTTTTTATCTGCCAGGAACCTGAGGATCAAATATGACACCAAACTGTGTGTCATAGCTGAAATCCTTACATTCTTTTTCTTTTTTTTTTTAACTTGCTTTTTACTCAGGCAGACTTCCATTGGCTTCAGGCTTGAGTCTATTGTTATAATGAGACAACATCTTTTATCCCAAAAGTGCCCAAAACACTTTGAATTTTTATATGCAGGAATCACCTAGGAAATGCAGTTCCCTCCCCTTCCCCCCAGGGGAGAAACAGAGCAGCACACAGCAACACTGCAAACAGTTTAGGACAGGAAGTAAAGAATAATGTGGTTCTGGAGTAATATTGTAATGGGGTATGTAGGCAGGGCCGGCTCCAGGTCCCAGCCGGCGAAGCACATGCTTGGGGCGGCACCTTGGAAGGGGCGGCCAATCTTGGGGTGGCGAGGGTGCTCGGGGTTTTTTGTTTGTTTGTTTTTGTTTCAGCGGCGCGGCACGGCGGGAGGGTGGGGACTTCGGTGGTGCGACACTGGGGGGGGGGAAAGGCGGGGGTTGGTGTGGCGCGGAGCTGGGGTTGTGCGGCCATGGGATCTTGCGATTGGTGACCCCAAATGATCAGGACCTCTGGTTGGATCTCATCCAGAAGGTTGCTTTGCCAGCAGCACAGCACTGTCTAAAGCCATAGTGGTGCTGAGTCCGTATTGAACCAATAACGGAGCCTTCGTCTCTAAATCCTCATGTTTCCAGGAAACATTGGAAGGCGGCCCAGCTTGCCAGACAGATTTTATAAATTGGAATGTGGCTTGTATCTGTGGGTGAGTCACTCCTAACTCAGAAACCTCCCCAAGCCAGGAGAAAAACGGTGCTCTGCTTAGACAAGTGAAAGCTAATGGGTTAATACCATAACTTTATAGTATTATCACATTTGCAAAGGCAGTATAATAAAATAGCTGTAGCGCAGGAAGAATATCAAGAGGCTTTACAAGACGTGAAGTGTGCTCTGGGCAACACCTGAAATGTCTAGACAGTGGTATCCGCTGGTTCACAGTTAGGCAAGAAGTTTTGCTATTGGGCACAGTAGGTGAATTTATTCTTGTTCTGTGTTATGTACTCAGACTTGTATAGTGTTGTGAGGAGAGGATCTCTGGATAGCTAGAGTATTTCGATGGCAGGGGAGCCTTGTGATATGCTAGTCTGGCTAATGTCCCATGACACTGCTAATGAGGTGACATGCTTGGAACGCAGGACTCAACTTCTGTATCCATAGAATCATAGAATCATAGAATCATAGAATATCAGAGTTGGAAGGGACCTCAAGAGGTCATCTAGTCCAACCCCCTGCTCAAAGCAGGACCAATTCCCAGCTAAATCATCCCAGCCAGGGCTTTGTCAAGCCGGGCCTTAAAAACCTCCAAGGAAGGAGACTCCACCACCTCCCTAGGTAACGCATTCCAGTGTTTCACCACCCTCCTAGTGAAATAGTTTTTCCTGATATCCAACCTGGACCTCCCCCACTGCAACTTGAGACCATTGCTCCTTGTTCTGTCATCTGCCACCACTGAGAACAGCCGAGCTCCATCCTCTTTGGAACCCCCCTTCAGGTAGTTGAAGGCTGCTATCAAATCCCCCCTCATTCTTCTCTTCTGGAGACTAAACAATCCCAGTTCTCTCAGCCTCTCCTCATAAGTCATGTGCTCCAGACCCCTAATCATTTTTGTTGCCCTCCGCTGGACTCTTTCCAATTTTTCCACATCCTTCTTGTAGTGTGGGGACCAAAACTGGACACAGTATTCCAGATGAGGCCTCACCAATGTCGAATAAAGGGGAACGATCACGTTCCTCGATCTGCTGGCAATGCCCCTACTTATACAGCCCAAAATGCCGTTAGCCTTCTTGGCAACAAGAGCACACTGTTGACTCATATCCAGCTTCTCGTCCACTGTGACCCCTAGGTCCTTTTCAGCAGAACTGCTACCTAGCCATTCGGTCCCTAGTCTGTAGCAGTGCATGGGATTCTTCCGTCCTAAGTGCAGGACTCTGCACTTGTCCTTGTTGAACCTCATCAGGTTTTTTTCGTCCCAATCCTCTAATTTGTCTAGGTCCCTCTGTATCCGATCCCTACCCTCTAGTGTATCTACCACGCCTCCTAGTTTAGTGTCATCTGCAAACTTGCTGAGAGTGCAGTCCACACCATCCTCCAGATCATTAATAAAGATATTAAACAAAACCGGCCCCAGGACCGACCCTTGGGGCACTCCACTTGAAACCAGCTGCCAACTAGACATGGAGCCATTGATCACTACCCGTTGAGCCCGACGATCTAGCCAGCTTTCTATCCACCTTACAGTCCATTCATCCAGCCCATACTTCTTTAACTTGGTGGCAAGAATACTGTGGGAAACAGTATCAAAAGCTTTGCTAAAGTCAAGAAATAAGACATCCACTGCTTTCCCCTCATCCACAGAGCCAGTTATCTCATCATAGAAGGCAATTAGGTTAGTCAGGCACGACTTCCCCTTCGTGAATCCATGCTGACTGTTCCTGATCACTTTCCTGTCCTCTAAATGTTTCATAATTGATTCCTTGAGGACCTGCTCCATGATTTTTCCAGGGACTGAGGTGAGGCTGACTGGCCTGTAGTTCCCCGGATCCTCCTTCTTCCCTTTTTTAAAGATGGGCACTACATTAGCCTTTTTCCAGTCATCTGGGACCTCCCCCGATCGCCATGAGTTTTCAAAAATAATGGCTAATGGCTCTGCAATCTCACCCGCCAACTCCTTTAGCACCCTCGGATGCAGCGCATCCGGCCCCATGGACTTGTGCACGTCCAGTTTTTCTAAATAGTCCCAAACCACTTCTTTCTCCACAGAGGGTTGGTCACCTTCTCCCCATGCTGTACTGCCCAGTGCAGCAATCTGGGAGCTGACCTTGTGCGTGAAGACAGAGTTTTGTGTTGTTTCTCCTTGTAAATGGAGAAACCTCAGATCTGGTATGAAGTCCCAACTCACTTCCCACCTGACTGCCCTCCAAAGAGTTGAGGATAGAGGACTCTGGACAACTCTCCCATGGCTGACATGGTGAATCTGGATACTGGAAGGCTGCTCATCCTCTTCTGAACTCTCCCCACAACTTGATTCTCTGGGACAGTTCTTCTTTCTTTGCCTATCCTAGGGCCTGTCTCCACTGTGACTGAAATGATAGGTGGCTTCCACCCTGTTCCAAACACAGTTCACATGTTGTAGTGGATCAAGCTTCTTGTTTTTATTCACAAAAGGAACCTAAAATGGCTCATTGTTTGTTTATTTGTATTATGGTAGTAACCAAAGGTAGCAGTGAAATTGGGGCTCGTTGTGCTAGGCACTGCACAAACACAGCGTAAGAGACTGTTCTTGCCCTGGAGAGCTTACAATCCAAACAGACAAGACAGATGAAGGACAGATTACAAGGATACCATTTACAAGGAGAAACAACACAAAACTCTGCCCTAGCCTTCTCCCCATGGTTGGCTGTTCCCAGAGTTCCTGTCGAAAGGCTGCTCAGACCACACTCTAGATCCTCTGTCTCTCTGGAAAGACACTCCCACCTCCCTCAGGTTCAAATGAGCAATAAGCCAGCTGCAGTAATGAGTCAGTGAAACACATTTCTCACAGGGTCCTTGTCTGCCAACAGAGCGGGGGCTTCAGTCAAACACTGCCAGCCTGTTATATCATGGTACTAGCAACAACTATGTTTCAGCTGTTTTATCTAGTGGGGTGCCTGGCATTGGTTTCCTTTACCAATAAGAAGAGGGCTTTTCTTTCTTTAGCCTAACCCTCTAGATAGTGTATCACAGTCTGATAACGATGCTCCAACACCATTCTCAATCCCTGTTCAGGGCAGTCAAGGATACCATGTTAGCTGTTTCAATAGTCTTAGAGCTCTTCTGTTCCCTGGAGGCTTCCCTCTCTGTTTCAACCCTTGCTCTTTCACTAATGAGGGTCCTATGCTAAGGGTATGTCTACGCTACGAAATTAGGTCGAATTTATAGAAGTCGTTTTTTTAGAAATAGTTTTTATACAGTCGATTGTGTGTGTCCACACACAAAATGCTCTAAGTGCATTAAGTCGGCGGACTGCGTCCACAGTACCAAGGCTAGCATCAACTTCCGGAGCGTTGCGCTGTGGGTAGCTACCCCACAGTTCCAGCAGTCTCCGCTGCCCATTGGAATTCTGGGTTGAGATCCCAGTGCCTGATGGGGCAAAAACAGTGTCGCGGGTGATTCTGGGTACATGTCGTCAGGCCCCCACTCCCTCCCTCCATGAAAGCAACGACAGACAATTGTTTCGCTCCTTTTTTCAGCCCAGATGCCATAGCACTGGGATCATGGAGCCCACTCAGATCACCGCGGCAATTATGAACACTATAAGCACCACGCACATTATCCTGGAGTATATGCAGAAGCAGAACCTGCCAAAGCAAAACCAGGCGAGGAGGCGATGGCAGCAGGGTGACGAGAGTGATGAGTACATAGATATGGACATAGACTTCTTTCAAAGCATGGGCCCCGGCAATGTGCACATCGTGGTGTTAATGGGGCAGGTTCATGCCGTGGAACGCCGATTCTGGGTCCGGGAAACAAGCACAGACGGGTGGGACCGCATAGTGTTGCAGGCCTGGGACGATTCCCACTGGCTGCGAAACTTTTGTATGCGTAAGGGTACTTTCATGGAACTTTGTGACTTGCTTTCCCCTGCCCTGAAGTGCCAGAATACCAAGATGAGAGCAGCCCTCACAGTTGAGAAGCAAGTGGCGATAGCCCTGTGGAAGCTTGCAATGCCAGACAGCTACCGGTAAGTCGGGCATCAATTTAGAGTGGGCAAATCTACTATGAGGGCTGCTGTGATCCAAGTAGTCAACACAATCAAGGGTAGTGACTCTGGGAAATGTGCAGGTCGTAGTGGATGGCTTTTCTGCAATGGGATTCCCTAACTGTGGTGGGGCGACAGACAGAACCCATATCCCTATCTTGGCACCCGAGCACCAAGCCAGCGAGTACATAAACCGAAAGGGGTACTTTTCAATGCTGCTGCAAGCACTGGTGGATCACAAGGGATGTTTCACCAACATCAACGTGGGATGGCCGGGAAAGGTACATGATGCTCGCGTCTTCAGGAACTCAGGTCTGTTTCAAAAGCTGCAGGAAGGGACTTTCTTCCCAAACCAGAAAATAACTGTTGGGGATGTTGAAATGCCTATAGTTATCCTTGGGGACCCAGCCTACCCCTTAATGCCATGGCTCATGAAGCCATACACAGGCAGCCTGGACAGTAGTCAGGAGCTGTTCAACTATAGGCTGAGCAAGTGCAGAATGGTGGTAGAATGTGCATTTGGATGTTTAAAAGCGCACTGGCGCAGTTTACTGACTCGGCTAGACCGCAGCGAAACCAATATTCCCATTGTTATTACTGCTTGCTGTGCACTCCATAATATCTGTGAGAATAAGGGGGAAACATTTATGGTGGGGTGGGAGGTTGAGGCAAATCGCCTGGCCGCTGATTATGCGCAGCCAGACACCAGGGCGGTTAGAAGAGCACAGCAGGGCGCGGTGCGCATCAGAGAAGCTTTGAAAACCAGTTTCATGACTAGCCAGGTTATGGTGTGAAAGTTCTGTTTGTTTCTTCTTGATGAAACCCACCCCACCCTTGGTTCACTCTACTTCCCTGTAAGCTAGCCACCCTCCCCTTCCCTCTATTGCCTCTGCAAACAGTGATCAAAAAGTCATTGTTACTTCACATTCATGCATTCTTTATTAATTCATCACACAATAGGGGGATAACTGCCAAGGTAGCCCAGGAGGGGTAGGGGAGGAGGGAAGCACCGCGTGGGGTGCGGGAGGAGGGAAGGACAAGGACACACTGCACTTTAAAACTTATTGAAGGCCAGCCTTCTGTTGCTTGGGCAATCCTCTGGGATGGAGTGGCTGGGTGGCCAGAGGCCCCCCCACTGCGTTCTTGGGCGTCTGGGTGAGGAGGCTATGAAACTTGGGGAGGAGGGCTGTTGGTTACACAGGGGCTGTAGCAGTGGTCTGTGCTCCTGCTGCCTTTCCTGCAGCTCAACCATACGCTGGAGCATATCAGTTTGATGCTCCAGCAGCCGGAGCATCGACTCTTGCCTTCTGTCAGCAAGCTGACGCCACCTATCCTTTTCAGCCCGCCATTCAGCCCGCCACCTCTCCTCGTGTTCATATTGTGCTTTCCTGCACTCTGACATTGTCTGCCTCCACAAAATCTGCTGTGCTCTGTCACTGTGGGACGACAGCAGGAGCGCTGAGAACATATCATCCCGAGTGGTTTTTTTTTCACCTTCTAATCTTCGCTAGCCTCTGCGAAGGAGAAACATTTGCAACTGGTGGGGGGAAAAGGGAGATTGGTAGTTAAAAAGACACATTTTAGAGAACAATAGGATCACTCTTTCCCATTAAACCTTGCTGTTCACATTACACAGCACATTTGCTTTCGTTACAAGGTAGCATTTTGCCTCTTATATTGAGGGCCTGCCGGTTTGGTGTGAGAGATCACTCACACAGTGCCAAGCAACAGAATTTGGCTGCAGGCAGCCGTGGTAAGCCACAGTCTTTTGGCTTCTTTAACCTTCATAACATGTGGGAATGGTTTCAAACAGCAGCGCCTTCATTTCCCATACCAAGCGGCCGTTGGGTTGGCCATTTAAAATGGGTTGGCAATTTAAAAGGAGGGGCTGCGGTTTGCAGGTTAGTGTGCAGCACAAACCCAAATAACCCCCCTCCACACACAAGCAATTCTCTGGGATGATCACATCACCCCTCCCCCCACCGCATGGCTAACAGCGGGGAACATTTCTGTTCAGCCCCAGCCAAACAGCCGAGCAGGAACGGGCACCTCTGAATGTCCCCTTAATAAAAGCACCCTATTTCAACCAGGTGACCATGAATGATATCACTCTCCTGAGGATAACACAGAGAGATAAGGAACGGATGTTGTTTGAATGCCAGCAAACACCGGGACCATATGCTGCCATGCTTTGTTATGCAATGATTCCAGACTATGTGCTACTGGCCTGGCGTGGTAAAGTGTCCTATCATGGCGGACAGAATGAGGTAGTCCTCCCTGGAGGATTTCCGCTCCATCCCCATACACGTTAACAGACTTTTCCAGTAGCTGTACTGGCTGTGAATGCCAGGGCAAATTAATCATTAAACATGCTTGCTTTTAAACCATGTGTAATATTTACAAAGATACAATCACCAGAGGTCCCTTATCTGCCCTCAGGGTCCAGGAGTATGACTTGGGTGGGTTTGGGGGTTACTAGCTCCAGGTCCCGGGTGAAAAACATATCTTGGCTGGTGGGGAAACCGGTTTCTCCGCTGCCTTGCTGTGAGCTATCTTCAAGCTCTTCATCATCATCATCCTCATCCTCATCCTCATCCCCAAAGCCCGCTTCCGTGTTGCGTGATTCTCCATTGACGGAGTCAAAGCACAGGGTTGGGGTAGTGGTGGCTGTACCCCATAGCATGGCATGCAGCTCAGCGTAGAAGCAGCATGTCTGCGGCTCTGCCCCGACCTTCCGTTTGCCTCTTTGGTTTTGTGGTAGGCTTGCCTTAGCTCCTTAGTTTTCATGTGGCACTGCTGTGTGTCCCTGTTATGACCTCTGTCCTTCATGCCCTTTGAGACTTTTTCTAATGTTTTGGCATTTCGTTTACTGGAATGGAGTTCAGCTAGCACGGATTCGTCTCCCCATAGGGTGAGCAAATCCCGTACCTCCCGTTTGGTCCATGCTGGAGCTCTTTTGCGATCTTGGGACTCCATCATGGTCACCTCTGCTGATGAGATCTGCACTCACCTGCACCTTGCCACACTGGCCAAACAGGAAATGAAATTTAAAAGTTCGCGGGCCTTTTCCTGTCTACCTGGCCATTGCATCTGAGTTGAGAGCACTCTCCAGAGCGGTCACAATGAAGCACTCTGGGATCGCTCCTGGAGGCTAATACTGTCGAATTCCATCCACACTACCCCAAATTTGACTCAGCAAGGCCGATTTCAGCGCTAATCCCCTTGTCGGGGGTGGAGTAAAGAAATCGATTTAAAGAGCCCTTTAAGTCGAAAAAAAGGGCTTCGTTGTGTGGTCGGGTCCAGGCATAAATTGAGGTAACGCTGCTAAATTTGACCTAAAATCGTAGTGTAGACCAGGCCTAAGTCATTTCAGCTGCAGGCTTCCTCTCCCTATAGAGACTGAGCTGTACAGTAACTCCTCGCTTAACATTGTAGTTGTGTTCCTGAAAAATGCAACTTTAAGTGAAACAATGTAAAGCAAATCCAATTTCCCCATAAGAATTAATGTAAATGGGGGGGTTAGGTTCCAGGGAAATTTTTTCACCAGACAAAAGCTTCTGTGATGCGCACTGTGCCTTGCTGTGCTCTTCTAACCGCCCTGGTGTCTGGCTGCGCATAATCCTAGGGGGAAAAGCCTGAGGTGTAACCCACACACCTCCTGGGTATGGTGTTTTGTCCCATCTAGTGGCACTGAGACCACTTAGAGTGAAAGAGTTAAATGAGTCTGCTCTACAGCTTTCAGAGTAGCAGCCGTGTTAGTCTGTATCCACAAAAAGAACAGGAGTACTTGTGGTACCTTAGGCCTGGTCTACACTACGAGTTTAGGTCAACTTTAGCAGCGTTAAATCGAATTAAGCCTGGACACGTTCACACGACGAAGCCCTTTCTTTCGACTTAAGGGGCCTTTGAACCGGTTTCTTTACTCCACCTCCGACGAGGGGATTAGCAATAAAATCGGCCTTAGCGGGTCGGAATTGGGGTAGTGTGGATGGAATTCGACGGTATTGGCCTCCAGGAGCTATAAATAATAATAAATAATAAATAAATAATGGAGATATCCCATCTCCTAGAACTGGAAGGGACCTTGAAAGGTCATTGAGTCCAGCCCCCTGCCTTCACTAGCAGGACCAAGTACTGATTTTGCCCCAGATTCCCAAGTGGCCCCCTCAAGGATTGAACTCACAACCCTGGGTTTAGCAGGCCAATGCTCAAACCACTGAGCTATCCCTCCCCCCCCCACAGTGCTTGTGTGTGACCGCTCTGGACAGCACTCTCAACTCAGATGCACTGACCAGGTAGACAGGAAAAGCCCCGCGAACGTTTGAATTTCATTTCCTGTTTGCCCAGCGTGGAAAGCACAGGTGACCACGCAGAGCTCATCAGCACAGGTAACCGTGATGGAGTCCCAGGATCGCAAAAGAGCTCCAGCATGGACCGAATAGGAGGTACGGGATCTGCTCGCCATATGGGGAGATGAATCAGTGCTAGCTGAACTCCGTAGCAGTAAATGAAATGGCAAAATATTAGAAAAGATCTCCAAGGCCATGAAGGACAGAGGCCATAACAGGGACGCACAGCGGTGCTGTGTGAAAATTAAGGAGCTAAGGCAAGCCTACCACAAAGCCAGAGAGGCAAACGGAAGGTCCGGGACAGAGCCGCAAACATGCCGCTTCTACGCGGAGCTGCATGCCATGCTAGGGGGTGCAGCCACCACTACCCCAACCGTGTGCTATGACTCCGTCACTGGAGAAACACACAGGGAAGAGGGTTCTGGGTACGAGGAAGATGAGGATGAAGATAATGTAGATAGCTCACAGCAGCAAGGAAGCGGAGAAACCGGTTTCCCCAAGAGCCAGGATATGTTTATCACACTGGACCTGGAGCCAGTAACCCCCGAACTCTCCCAAGGCATGCTCCCAGACCCTGAGGGCACACAGGGGACTCTGGTGAGTGTACCTTTGTAAATCTTACACATGGTTTAAAAGCAAGTGTGTTTAATGATTAATTTGCCCTGGCAATCGCGGCCAGTACAGCTACTGGAAAAGTCTGTTAACGTGTATGGAGATGGAGCGGAAATCCTCCAGGGACATCTCCAGAAAGCTCTCCTGGATGTACTCCCAAAGCTTTTGCAAAAGGTTTCTGGGGAGGGCTGCCTTATCCCGTCCGCCATGGTAGGACACTTTACCACGCCAGGCCAGTAGCACGTAGTCTGGAATCATTGCATAACAAAGCATGGCAGCGTCTGGTCCCGGTGTTTGCTGGCATGCAGACAACATCCATTCCTTATCGCTCTTTGTTATCCTCAGGAGAGTGATATCATTCACGGTCACCTGGTTGAAATGGGGTGATTTTATTAAGGGGACATTCAGAGGTGCCCGTTCCTGCTCTGCTCCAGGACAATGCGCGTGGTGTTCATAGTGCTCATAATTGCCGCAGTGATGTGAGCGGGCTCCATGATCCTAGTGCTATGGCGTCTGGTCTGAAAAAAGGCGCGAAACTAGTATCTGATGGACGGAGGGAGAGAGGGAGGGGCGAGTGACAACATGGCATACAGGTACAGGGAATTAAAATCAACAAAGGTGGCTGTGCATCAGGGAGAAACACAAACAACTGTCACACAGAATGCCCCCCCCCAAAGATTGAACTCAAAACGCTGGGTTTAGCAGGCTGTTGATTTCACAGAGGGAGGGGGAAGCAAATGAATATAGAACAAATCTATTTTTTACATCTTAAGCTGCCAGATGACGGTGCAGCATGACTGATAGCCCTCAGCATCTTCTGGGTGCTTGGCAGAAAATACTAGGTGCTTGGCCGAAAATAGCATACTACGACTGATATCCATCATCGTCGAGACTGCCCAGGTGCCCATGATTGACAGCCACTGCAGTACGATGACGACGGATATCAGTCATACTATACCATCTTCTACCAAAAGGCAAGGGGCTGCTGCTGTGTGCAGTGCAGCCCCACGTCTGCCAGCCCCATGTCTGCCAGCACCCAGATCGCCGATAAAGGCTACCAGTCATACTGCACTGTCTACTGCCAAAAGGCAATTAGCTGCTGCTGTGTAGCAATGCAGTACCAGGTCTGCTGGCACCCAGAGGACATATGGTGAGCATATAGAATGGAACATATATTGAGGAGATATATATACACATACAGAGAGCATTAAAAGGTGAACAAAGATCCTTTCCAACACACACAATCAATTCCTGCAGAAATTGCAGACAGCCCGGAGAGTGTTGCACTGTAGGAGCCTGGTTTCCTTAGCGCACTCCTGCCCCTTCCCATGACATTGTCCTGGCAGGGCCGGCTCCAACATTTCTGCCGCCCCAAGCAAAAAAAAAAAAAAAAAAGCCGTGATCGGCGGCAGCAATTCAGCGGCAGGTCCTTCGCTCCTAGAGGGAGTGAGGGACCTGCCGCCCCCGAATTGCCGCAGGTGCCGCCCCTCTCCCTTGGCCGCCTCAAGCACCTGCTTGTTAAGCTGGTGCCTGGAGCCGGCCCTGTGTCCTGGCCATGCCAGGGTGGAAGTGGCACTGCTTGTTTTTCATTTGCTTTGCATGAGAACACCAGCCAGGGGTCATTTGCCTGTGGCTTTTGTGAATTTTCCTGCTAGCCAAGGGCTGCAACGGGAACAATGGACAGTAACTGGTGAAGATGAGGCTGATTTCATTTCTGTGGTCGAAGGGCGAGGGGATGAGAAAGGGAGATGTTCTGGTCAATTATTATCAGGGTAGCTGTGATAACACCTCTTTAAAAATTCTTTTCCCTCCTTAGCCTCTTTTGGGCTGTAGAAACCTCTACAGATTGTTCTGTAGTTTTCCCCTTCCCCTGCTACAGCTGGCTAGGTCTGCTTTGCGTTTGCTGATCTCGCTAGTGGATCTGCCCCCAGAGTCTGGCAATTACAAGCTGGTCCAGACGTACAGCTCCTCAGTATTACATTAGCCATTTTCCTGCTGTGGGTGGAGGTGAGCCATCAGACAGCTCCTCCCAGAGTTCTGAATTACACACACTAGGCTGTTGAATCTGGAAACCTGCCTCTCCCACCCTCTGGGTGACTCCCTTTCCTTTCCTCATTATTTCCCTCAGTGCAAGGTTAGTAACTTTGGAGCTCAGATGGGCTGGAGCATGTTGCTATGCTCAAAGGGACATGAGCAACTTGAAATGCTGTCAGAATCAAATCGTTTAAAAGCTGTTTCAGGCCCAACAACTTCCCCTGCCAAATAGTTATGGTTTTACAATCATATTATCCTCCTTTGAAATGTATTTTTTCTCTCCCATTTTTGTTTAAAGCCCCAATCAAACAGGGGAAGCAGTGAAACTGACCAGATACAAAGTGCTGTCAAGTGCACAAAGTAAACAAGCTGAAAGCATGGGGGAAAGCATTGTTCTAATCAAAGGCTGTTGGATCTTGTCGCTCCAGCATAGATCATTGATATTTATATGCATTTATATAGCACTCATCACTGCAGAACAGTTTGCTCCTGCCTCCCGGGCAAGAGCAAGTCTTGTTTATAAAACAGACAAGCTACAGGTTACAGTATGATGCTTAAGTACATTTGCAGGATAAATAAAGCTTAAGAGAATTCTGGGTTCAGGGGCCATTAGAAAGCCCTGCAGCCTTTTACCTCATCTATGTTTCAATCTCTTTCATCTCCAGGTGAGTGCATGCAAGGGTGTTTCAGTTTTATTCCTTTCATTTTCTCCAGAGTTCCCTGAAAATGCAGGGATGCTAATATTTAGATTTGAGCAGGAGGAAGACTTTTACTGAATATGTAGAAACAGTACAGTATACTTTGGTAAAGGGAGGAGATCTGTAGATTTTGTGATAGAACACTGGAAATCAGCAAGTGTGGTCTACTACATTTAGAAATGCAGATTTCTTGCTAAATATTCTATGATTATTTCTAGAAGGCTTTCTTATTTATTATTCAAACAGCACCTAAAGTCTGCTAGACACTTTATTTACAAACAAAACAGACACAGTCCCTACCCTGGAGAGCTTAGAATCCAATAGATCTGATGCAGTGGGTGAAAGCAATGAATAGTGGGGTAGAAGTATAGTGAAGGGAGAAAAGTTTACAATATACAAAGTTGCTCAGTTACTTAGGTGTGTTATAGGCACTTCTTGGTGGTTCTGTATATGGTGTGTGCCTATCTATGTATACACATACATGCATAGCATGGTATATTTTTAACATTGTGATATTAAAGGGATACTACCAATTTGAAAATCACACTACTGTCTGAAAGTGCTGGTTGAGATTCCTCGCACCGAAGAATTACGATCTAAATAGACAAGGCAGACCCAGAGTGGGAGAAGCTGTAGAACAAACTGGCAGAATGAACAAAGTGATGACAAACTGTTAATCTCCCTGGTTTTTTAATGAAGCACTTTATAGGAAAACAACACATATCTCCTAATATTTTATTGCTTTTCTGTTTGTACTTTGAAATTTAACTCTGAAGCTCTTTGGGATGGTGTGCCAGTCAGATGACTAGATCAGCTATACATTCATAATCTTATCTCCTTGGCAAAATCCTAAACTCCTTCCTCAGGTTGGACTCAGTTGTTACCAAGGCAAAACTTCAATACATACTGATTAAAGCCTTCAGGAATTGACTACCACACCCTTTCAGATCTACTTCTACCTAGAGCATTTAATCTTTTCCCTAGTGAGCATCTGGTAAATGTTTACAGTCCCATTCATCCATCCAGGCATTTCTAATATGCCATCCCCACAGTGTTTGAGCACTTGCACACTTCCATGAAGCAAGCTGATAGTCAGTATCCCTCCATGACCAAGTCAGTCTTTTTCCATCATGCCAGGAGTGTGTGCTGTGTACGAGAAAGTGTTTTCCTGCCAAGCTTAGGGTAGCTGTGTGGGGAAAGCTAATGTAGAGAGGAAGGCCTTATGTTTCATTCTGAGGAAGGAGAGCTGTATAGGCAGTCTGGTATCTGGTGGAATGGAGTTCCACAGCCATGTTCCAACTGCCAAGGATACTGGATTCCAAGCCCTTGTGACTCTCTCTCACCCAGCTGTGACCCTAGGAGCTACCATGGTAGATCAAGATGACTGAGAAAGGGGCAATCGTGGGTCCAGACTAATGAGGGCCTCATGACTTGGGGCAGGGCTTTAAATCGGATGCAGTATTGGAGAGGGAGCCAGGGACTGGAGTACTGGGACAATATTGTTCAGAAAAGGGACTGTACCATCTGGAGCTTATTCATGGGTGGCACTTTCATCGCCAGGTCTAGCAGGTTGCAATGGAAGTGCAACACACTGTATGGAAGATCCCTCTGCAGGCCCCAGCTAGTTGCTGACAACTCATAATGGAACACCCCCACCTCACCCCACATCCTATGCCTTCTGCCACTGGCACCCAGCCAGATCTGAAACCACTGCACCCTGAGCCCGCTGTGATACATCATTCACCAGACACAGAGGAGTAGAACAGAGTAAGGGACTGTCTGCCTCATGGGGAGTGAAGCACTATTTATCAGCCTTCTGTGGGAGGACAAACAGCAACCTGAATGAAGCAGAGCCAGTCACAGAGGCCCCTATGCTCCTATCTCCAGAGATACTCCCTACCATTCTTAAGGGGAGGAAAGCTGGAGGACAGCCACTTGCTGATTGCTGTGTATGTGAATCTCCAGGGGTTTGCACCTTCATAGGAAAAGAAGCCCTCAGTCAGGGCCTCTTCTTGTACTGCCTGCATGAGGCCCCTGAGACCTGCAACTGTTAAACTTTTGATTTATTGGAGCTGGTTAAGACCCCTGAAGTTGCTCTAGAAACCTTATGGAAGTTGTAAGCCTGTGGGTTTTATCTTTCGGTGTGTGCTGGTGAAGAAGGAACACCCAAAGAAAACAGTTACTATGCAGTCTTTGTTTACTCTTTCCTCCAATTACATGTCAGTTGCAGCACAGTTATCTTAGGAAGTGAGATCAGTTCATGTGAACTGGTCAAAGGCTGTAACCAGAGACTTGCTGACTAAAGTGCAGGCTATTACACTCTGCTCAGTGAAACCCTATTACATTTGGGTCAGAAACTGTTCTCCCTCGGCGTACAATGAATAGAGCAAGGATCCTGCACTTCACTGATATCTGCAGACTAATATAATTCCTTAACTTTTAAACAGCATCTGTTCTCTTAGCACAAGCCTGCTTAGCGACGTTACTGTCTCACAGACATTTGTACTGTTAC
The DNA here is from genome assembly GCF_027887155.1 of Malaclemys terrapin pileata. Taxonomy (NCBI): domain Eukaryota; kingdom Metazoa; phylum Chordata; order Testudines; family Emydidae; genus Malaclemys; species Malaclemys terrapin. The sequence goes on from NC_071514.1 coordinate 50,952,963, forward strand.
TAGCTGGGCTTGGGGAAATGGCTGGCCTGATTTCCCATTCCTCAGGACTGAGGCCACAATTTCCCCCTTTTCATCCTCTGAAATGCAGGTGACAAGGGTTTTGAAATGAGAGCGGATCAGAGAAGATATATGCAGATATGAAGTGCACATTAGGGGTGAATGGACAGTGTTGGCCTGAAGTTTCTATTGGAAATAGTGTATTCTTCACTTCCTGTCCTAAACTGTTGTTATGCTGCAGTGCACTATTAAACAGCTTCGCTTCTGTGTTTCATCCCAAAGATGAATGCATTTCACTAATGATGGATGAAGTCATTCCTGTAAAGTATATATATTTGTAAAGTGCTCTAGAATCCTTTGAAAAACAATGCCGGTGCAATTAATATTATTAGCTGCTGGGCTTTACCACTTTAAGGCTAACTCAAGGGGGAGAAAAAATTCTTAGTTTTAATAAAATAAACGTATTTCACCAGCTATTCTAATCTCCTATTTCAATTATTTTTAATAAAAATGCATGGTGTCCAGTAGGTCTCCTTGACTGTATTATAAAGTATCTTCACAGTTCATCTGGGACACATCTTTTCTTCACAAATCTATGACCAGAACAGGGAATTTTTTATTAATCTCCTCTCAATGCATGGATTTACCCTTGGGGTACTGCGTGTATTTATACTTAGTTCTGCAGGTTTAGGGATGCTCCCCCCTTATATTCCATTTGGTTTCTCACTGCAGACAGGAATCCCCCAATTTTCTGCTTGAGTACTTGGGACACCCCCTTTTCTGAATTGTGCACCACAATCTGGAAAAGAGCACCCTTCCACCCACCTGCCTTGAGCTACCAGACAGAGCACTGAGAAGTCTACATGAAAAGCTATCTAACCTCTCTGGGTCTCAAGCCACTGAGCATCCTAATGTTCTGAAAATGAGAGGATCTCCTCAGTGCCATAAGTGACTGGCCATAGGATAAACCTTTCACCTCCAGTTTACCAGTTGGAGAGAAGAATGGTCTTGTGATTAGGGTTGCCAATTTTGGGTGGATGTATTCCTGAAGTTTTCATCACATGATATAATCTTTAATTCAAGATTAATCTTTAATTCTTGGAGACTCTAGAGCAATCCTAGAGGACTGGCAATCCTACTTGTGATAAACGTGCTGGCTTCAGACTCAGACCATCTGTGTTCAATTCCCAACTCTGCTGTAGGCTCCCTGTGACCTGGGGCAAGTCCTTGAAGATATCTAGGTGCCTAGCTCCCTTTAACTGATCGGACCTTGAAGATATGGACCTTAATGCTTCTGTTTCCAATCTGCAAAGCCTTCCTTGATCTGCTTAGAATGTAAGCTCTTCAGTGCAGGGCCTATTTCTTGATGCACATCTGCATAGTGCCTAACACAGTGAGGCCCTGATTTCAGTTGGGGTCTCTCAAGGTATGTCTACACAGCAATTACACACCTGTGGCCTGCCTGGGTCAGCTGATTCAGGATCACAGGGCTCAGGCTGCAGGCCTGTAAAACTGCAGTGTAGATGTTTGGGTTTGAGCTGAAGCTTGGGCTCTGGGACCCTGCAGGGTAGGGAGGGCAGAGCCTGGGCACCAGCCCAAGCCCAGATGTCCACACTGCAATATTTAGCCCTGCAGCCCAAGCTCAGCTGACCGTGGCCAGCTGCAGCCATGACACGGGTCTTTTATTTCAGTGTAGATGTACCCTAGGTGCTACCACACAAACAATTACTAATAACTGTTCATATGGGCCTGGGTTGATAGTGAATGAAAGTCATTGCTCCTGGGTGAAATGATCTGGTGGATCTCAGCCAATTCCTACTGGACAAGCATTCATGTCACAATTGGCACTAGGTGGTAGCCCCAGCAGATGGGTCATGGAGAACGCACCATCTTCTCCCCTTCCCAAGGTTAGGATGAGTCACACTGGTGATGAGTGACATAGGGCGAGCTTGCTGCTTTGTTAAACTTACTTACAATTTTGTAAGGCTTCACAATACAAGAGGGGGGAGAAAAAAAAGTAGGAGAGAGGAAGCTAAAAAGAGCGGCTAAAACACTTTCCATGGCTCCTTTGATCATAATCATCTCAACCTCTGACAGGGACGGAATAAAGGAGAGCAGACCAGCTGTGTGTCTCTCTGTCTCCATTTTCTCTCACTGGATTTCCTGGAAAAGCTAGCATTAAATTAATTTATATTATCAAAAGCCCAAGGCCTTTGAGTGTTAACATTTTAGTCTTGTGTAAACTACTTACCAGACAACTTTGGTGAGAGGAGACCAGCAGGTAAAAGACGTGCTTTGTTGGGTTCCCCCCATAATTAGATCTTTTGCTGGTGCTGCTGTCATGACTGGGCTCCTTTAACTGATCGCTGTGGGAATAATCAAAGGAGAGTGATTTATGGAGGATGGGGGACTGGTCTCTGTTATAGCTTTTGTGACTGCACATAAATTGCCAGTGCAGGGCCAGTTCACAGCTGCTCAGTGATTCCTTTTCTTTTTCTGGAGGTTGGTTTTGTGTGCCCCAGAATCTAAGCTTTCATTCAAATACAAAAATTAACTCTCTAGCCCTTAACGGTTTGTAACCTCCCCCCCAAAAACCTCCAAACCAAACTAAATGTAAATTGATATAATAATAATTAATACCTAGGTCTTTAGTACTTTTCATCTGCAATTATTCATATATTCAGCTATAGGAAGTCTAGAACAATAGCTCTGAGATGTATTGAAGTGCACCTAGTTTGGTCAATGGGTGTTAACACTGGAGCCTACTGATGGCAGTTAAAATGTCAATGGTGCTAACTATTTCACTGCTGATCAAAGCACACAAGAAAGGAGAGAGGCAATCGTATCATGAAGAGCTCTGTATTCTACTATGAGTGGCAGCAGAGCCTCACTCACGGATAGCCAAGCTCACCAGGTCCAGTGGAGCATTCAAGCCCCAGCAAGGGAGAGCCAAGCTGACAAGACCCATCAGAAGCCTTATGATCATATTTACAACAGCTGCACAAATTTATTTTGGCATCTCAAGTGGCAGAGCTTGGTTTGTGGGTGTACAACCAAGTCTCCCCCCCCCCCCCCACTATTCTGCCCTTGCTTGGAACAAATGCACAGTGGATACTAATAGACGAAAAGATGTTCATTGTACTCTAGCCCTATCTTCCCCATGTTTTAGCCATTCTACCTTGCACAGCTGGTTCAGAGAATGCTGCCAGGCCTGCAACCACATGATACCTGCAAATGCTAGTGTGATGTTAGCTGCTTACAGTCTACTATTAGTTAGTATGCAGTATAAATGGCGTTGTGCCGCCGAACTCTGCGGTGATAACTTTAGGCTCCCAGGGAATCAAGACACAAACACATCCGTGCTAAACACATTATATATCACTTACCCCTGTGTGTAACTGAGTCCTCACCCTTACTTAACCCTGGCAGCACAGCTTTTGCAACAGGTCACATGCTAGATCTTGGGGTTTGCTGCTGGGGTGGCCCAATTAAATAGTTTCACCAGTGCTCCACATTCGCTTGGCCCATGCCTCTTTGTGCCACATCTGAAAAACTAAACGGGCTTGGTCTATTCTTTGATGGGAGACCTCTAAGGAAACGCAGGTGCTACATGCAATCGTGTTTGTGACTCATTAGCTGGTGCTCTTCCCTCTGAATCAGAACCAAGTCAATTCCCCAGCCTGCTGTTAGAGGGCATTGTGCTGTGGAGAGACCATCTTTCTGATGATGAAACAAAAAAACTGATGTCCTGACTGCTTGGGGTTATGTTAAGGTACTTTCCCAAGAGTAGGCTGTTAATCTCAGTGATCTGGCTAGGTTTCAGTCTGCGTGGTTACATTCTGCCTGCATAGAGTGTCCAGAAAGTTTCAGTTGGATACAGCAGGGGTTCTTGTGTGTTTTTTCATACCGTGCACACATCTCACTAGAGAGACTTTCTCATGGATATTTCCTTTCTCATTTGTGATTGTGCGCACCATCTCCCGCACCCTCTATAATCTCAGACCATCCCAGTGATGACTACAACAATTATTTATAGGATAAAGTGGCATTCTGATTATTCCATGGATTCTAGCATCTTTGAATGCAGTGATTGTTTTGTCCATTTTGATAAAAGTTAAGCATGTTGCCCGTCCCCCCTCCCCTGTCCTCTACTCTTTTTCTCTCAGCTGGAAACATGGAAGGGAGCCAACACCATGTGTCCAGCCAGCTGTCTGAGGATCACTGGTGGTCCATGGACTAGATGAACTGTGGGACATAGGCTTCTTTTTGATTTCCTGCCTGTAGTGGTGTTGTATGTGGACACACACCAACTGCAGTTCACACCCGGGAGAATGAACTGAGTCTACAGTTTGCACAGCTTTTTCAGATCCTCCAGCACAAATGTTGTCAGGTGGTGTCCAATAGGAAATTTACCTGCTATATAACTAGTCATGATTTTAATAATGTATTGTCTGTATCCCCTAAAGATGGATTCTCTTGAAGTAGGCGGTACATAGAGGAGCTGCTTCTATTTGCATGGTGATAAGGTCCTACTGAAGGTTTGGTTCAGAGTCACTAGCCCTACACTAGGACAGCTAATGGACATGTATGCAAGCCCTGAGGTATCTGAGCACTTCCAGATGATATCAATCTACTGAAATTGTTACTGTCTGTACATGTGTAACAAAATGAAACATTGTTTAATATAAAATATGTGTTCTCGAGCAGATGTCGGGGCGGGGGGTGGTTGAATACCCTGCCCTTCCCATTTTGCTAAAGGGAGAGGGGTCTTGGCTATCTCGTGGGCTTGAGAAACTGTGGCATTAGGTAAAAGTCTCTGACAAACTTCTGACCCTCCCCCAGATCCTGGCACACACATGGGAGGGCCCCTTACCCTTATTCCCACCCACTCCGTTTTACCACCCCCTCCTATTCCCTCATCCCTACCCCTATTATCCCCTTTGCATCAGCCCCTCTCCCCTCCTCTGCTTCCAATACCCCTCTCCTCCCAGCAAGCATGCATATGTGTAATTTACTTTATTTTCAAAAATAGTTTGAGCAGCTAAATTATCTGCTGTACTCAAATTACATTCTCCCACTCCCCCTTGAAAAAACCCTGCCAGAGATCTATTTTAGCATCATGGCTTTGAAACTTTTTTAGATATCTGCCCTGGCTGGCTGTAGGTCAGGGCCAATGGCTCCTGTACAGCTCTTTGAGCCAGCCTGGTTATATGAAAAACACTATGTTAGAAATCCTTTTAGCTACTCTGTTAGGCACATGCATGGTAGGCATGCACCCATTTAGCAAGCCAAACTCCTTTTTGAAAACCATTTTTAATTTTGCTCCCTCAAGGGGTTAGTGGGTATTATGCACTAGCTGGGGTAAATGTCAAGCGACTGAGACCACTTAGAGCATGATCAAAGCCATGGTTTGATCCTCAGGTCTGTGCAAAAAACTGTTGGTAGAACCTGTCAACTTTAGGAAACTCAGTTTGCCTCAGGGGGCTGTGTCTTGGGAACCCCTTGCTTAAATGACCCTAAATGTGGACCACTAGCCCTGCCCTGCACCCCCATGAGGCACACCACATTTCCAAGCTGTCAAGGCTGCTTCCCCACTTTGAACTTTAGGGTACAAATGTGGGGGCCTGCATGAAACTTCTAAGCTTAGCTCTGGTCCGCTGCCACCACTCTCGATGCTAATTCCCTTCCCTGGGTAGCCTTGAGAGACTCTTCACCAATTCCCTGGTGAATACAGATCCAAACCCCTTGGATCTTAAAACAAGGAGAAATTAACCATTCCCCCTCCTCCCTTCCATCAACTCCTGGTGGATCAAGATCCAACCCCCTTGGATCTAAAAACAAGGAAAATCAATCAGGTTCTTAAAAAGAAGGCTTTTAATTAAAGAAAAGGTAAAAATCATCTCTGTAAAATCAGGATGGAAAATAACTTTACAGGGTAATCAAACTTAAAGAGCCCAGAGGACCCCCCTCTAGCCTTAGGTTCAAAGTTACAGCAAACAGAGGTAAACACCCTAGTAAAAGGTACATTTACAAGTTGAGAAAACAAAGGTAAACTAACACGCCTTGCCTGGCTGTTTACTTACAAGTTGAAATATGAGAGACTTGTTCAGAAAAATTTGGAGAGCCTGGATTGATGTCTGGTCCCTCTTAGTCCCAAGAGCGAACAACTTCCCAAACAAAGAGCACAAACAAAAGCCTCCCCTCCTCCCGAGAAAGTATCTTGTCCCCTTATTGGTCCTTTGGGTCAGGTGTCAGCCAGGTTACCTGAGCTTCTTAACCCTTTACAGGTAAAAGGATTTTGGAGTCTCTGGCCAGGAGGGATTTTATAGTACTGTACACAGGACAGCTGTTACCCTTCCCTTTATAGTTATGACACAAGCAAAGTGGACTTTAGAGTACTTAGAAGAATCAACCTGTTAAACAGAAAGGAGTTCTCAACCTTAACTATAGCAGAGCTAGTGCTGCACTATAATTCAAAGCTGAATTTGTTTTCTGATACGGTGTTAATTAGCTTTCTTCTTTCACTCAGTTAATGAGCGGACATCTCTCCAAGGAAGACCTCTTGTCTACATTGCCTATCATGAAATAGCGTGGGTTAAACCCAGATCTATTACTAAGATGAAAACAAACCAAAAAGAACCTCTGTTAAAAAAAGAAAAAACAACACATTTTTAGGCCTTAATTATGCAACATATAGAACCAAAAAGTCACAAACTAAAGGGCAGTTGCAGAAAGTGAACTTGCAGTTCACCTTTCACGCAATTGATTATGGTAGCTGCTGTTTGCTGGGAATGAAGCTGTCTGGCCTCTAAGGCCTAGTCTACACTACGAGTGTAGGTCAAATTTAGCAGCGTTAAATCTAATTAACCCTGCACCTGTCCACACAATGAAGCCATTTACTTCGACATAAAGGGCTCTTAAAATCGATTTCTGTACTCCTCCCCGACAAGGGGAGTAGCACCGAAATCGACATTGCCGGTTCGAATTAGAGTTAGTATGGACACAATTTGACAGTATTGGCCTCCGGGAGCTATTTCACAATGCACCATTGTGACTGCTCTGGACAGGAATCTGAACTCGGATGCACTGGCCAGGTAGACAGGAAAAGCCCCACGAACTTTTGAATTTCATTTCCTGTTTGCCCAGCGTGGAGAGCACAGGTGACCACGCAGAGCTCATCAGCACAGGTAACCATGCAGTCCGAGAATCGAAAAAGAGCACCAGCATGGACCGTACGGGAGGTACTGGATCTGATTGCTGTATGGGGAGACGATTCTGTGCCAGCAGATCTACCTTCCAAAAGACGAAATGCCAAAACATTTGAAAAAATCTCCAAGGGCATGATGGAGAGAGGCCACAATAGGGACTCATGTCAGTGCCACATGAAAGATAAGGAGCTCAGACAAGCATACCAGAAAACCAAAGAAGCAAATGGATGGTCCGGGACAGTGCCGCAGACATGCCGCTTCTACGCTGAGCTGCATGCAATTCTAGGGGGGACGTCACCACTACCCCACCCCGACCATGGATTCCGAGGAGGGGGTACTCTCAGCCATGCCTGAGGATTTTGCGGACAGGGAAGATGAGGAGAAGGAGGAGGACGAGCTATAAATGTCCAAATGCACATTCTACCACCATTCTGCACTTGCTCAGCCTGTAGTTGAACAGCTCCTGACTACTGTCCAGGTTGCTTGTGTATGGCTTCCTGAGGCATGGCATTAAGGGGTAGGCTGGGTCCCCAAGGATAACTATAGGCATTTCAACATCCCCAACGGTTATTTTCTGGTCTGGGAAGTAAATCCCTTCCTGCAGCTTTTGAAACAGATCAGAGTTCCTGAAGACGCGAGCATCATGTACCTTTCCTGGCCATCCCACGTTGATGTTGGTGAAATGTCCCTTGTGATCCACCAGTGTTTGCAGCACCATTAAAAAGTACCCTTTGCGGTTTACTTACTGGCTGCCCTGGTGCTCCGGTGCCAGGATAGGGATATGGGTTCCATCTATCGCCCCACCACAGTTAGGGAATCCCATTGCAGAAAAGCCATCCACTATGACCTGCACATTTCCCAGAGTCACTACCTTTGGTAGCAGCAGCTCAGTGATTGCTTTGGCTACTTGCATCACAGCAGCCCCCACAGTAGATTTGCCCACTACAAATTGATTCCCAACTGACCAGTAGCTGTCTGGCATTGCAAGCTTCCACAGGGCTATCACCACTCACTTCTCAACTGTGAGGGCTGCTCTCATCTTGGTATTATGGTGCTTCAGGGCAGGGGAAAGCAAGTCACAAAGTTCCATGAAAGTGCCCTTACGCATGCGAAAGTTACGCAGCCACTGGGAATCATCCCAGATCTGCAACACTATGCGGTCCCACCAGTCTATGCTTGTTTCCCGGGCCCAGAATTGGCATTCAACGGCTAGAACCTGCCCCATTAACACCATGATCTCCAAAGCACCGGGGCCCACGGTTTGAGAGAATTCTGTGTCAATGTCCTCATCACTCTCATCGTCCCCCCGCTGCCGTCACCACCTCCTCCTTGCCTGGTTTTTCAGGTTCTGGTTCAGCATAAACTGCACAATAATGCGCAAGGTGTTTACAATGTTCATGACTACTGTCTTGACGTGAGCGGGCTCCATGCTTGCCATGGTATGGTGTCCGCCATTGCTTTCACAGAGGGAGGGGGGAGGATGTACCCAGAACTACACACGACAATGTTTTTTGCCCCATCAGGCATTGGGATCTCAACCCAGAATTCCAATGGGTGGGGGAGACTGCGGGAACTATGGGATAGCTATGGGATAGCTATCCACAGTGCAACACTCTGGAAGTCGACACTAGCCTCAGTACTATGGACGCACACCGCCGAATTAATGTGCTTAGTATGGCTGCATGCACTCGACTTTATACAATCTGTTGCTAAAAATCGAATTCTGTAAAATCGGAGTAATCCCGTAGTGTAGACATACCCTAAGAGAAGACAGACAAAGACAGAGTTAACTATACAGATGTTCAGGATTATGGGCAGGGAGAAGACTGTGGTCATCTTCTGAGCGCTTGTCTTCACTGCAAAGATAACTCGAGTGTGCCTCTAACTTGAGTCCTGTCCGTACACAAACCCTCTTACCTGTGTGTGTGGTGCTTGCTTCTAAATCATGTTGGCTGCCCCAAGAGGAGATTTAGGTTAACGCTTGAGTGAGTGCAACTTGTCAGCTATTAACACAACAACTCTGTAGCGTGGACACAGGCTAGTGACACTCAAGTGCTCCTAGTCTTCCAATACCTTCCCACAATTCCCCCCATGTGTCCAGAAAGGACAGGCAAGTTCTCCCACAATTCACTGGGAAAGAGTTCATAGGGCAACTCAACTTATAGCAGTGCTAAGAACCATGGGATATGCCCCCAAGAAATCCTAATGCACACAAGCGAGTGCAGTGTCCATGTGGCCACAGCAACTCAAGTGTTATTTTGCAATACAGCTGCTCTCATGTGAGAGAGGCTAACTCAAGAGGACTCATTTGAGAGTAGAGAATTTGAGTTAGCTCTGCAATGAAGACAGCTAGTGACTGGTGAGGGCCTTGTGGCACAGAATGATCTAAGCTAGGGTTACCATACGTCTGGATTTTCCCGGACATGTTCAGCTTTTTGGGCTCCAAATCCCCATCCGGGGGGAAATCCCAAAAAGCCGGACATGTTCAGGAAAATTGGGACTGGCGGGGCTGGGCCGGGGCCCGGCGGTGCTGGGCCGGGAGCCGGCGGTGCCAAGCGCCGGCGGTGCCTGGGGCCGGCGGTGCCGGCGCCGGGGCCGGTGGTGCCTGGGGCTGGCGGGCCGGGCGCCGGGGGCCGGCGGTGCCGGGCGTGCCGAGCGCCTGTGGTGCCGGGGGTGCTGAGCGCCGGGGGCCAGCGGGGCCGAGCGCCGGCGGGGCCTGGGGCCGGCGGGGCCGGGCGCGCCGGGGGCCAGGCGCGCCGGGGGCCAGCGGGGCCTGGGGCCGGCGGGGCCGGGCGCGCTGGGGGCTGGCGGGGCCAGCGGCCGGCGGGGCCTGGGGCGCCGGGGGCTGGCGGGGCCTGGGGCGCCAGGGGCCAGCGGGGCATGGGGCCGGCGGGGCCGGGGGCCGAGCGCCGGGGGCCAGCGGTGCCGGGGGCCGGGGGGCACTGAGCGGGCCGGGGGTGCGCAGCCGGGGGGTGCCGAGCGGCCCGGGGGTGCTCGGCCGGGGGGCCGGGGGGTGCCGAGCGGGCCAGGGGTGCTCGGCCGGGGGCCCGGGGGCCAGGCCGGGGACCGGCAGTGCTGGGCAGGCTGGGGGTGCTCGGGCCCGGGGCCGGGGGTGCTCGGGCCCGGGGCCGGCACCCCAGGGCCCGAGCCGACCCAAGCTGGAGAGGCCGGGGGGGGCCAGACTGGGCCGCGCCTCTTCCCCCCACACCCTCCCTTACCTGCTTCAGGCTTCCCGCGAATCAGATGTTCGCGGGAAGCAGGGAAGGGGGCGGAGTTGGGGCGGGGACTTTGGGGAAGGGGCAGAGTTGGGGCGTGGGCGGGGCCCCGTGGAGTGTCATCCTTTTGGAGGCTCAAAATATGGTAACCCTAATCTAAGCGAGATGTCCCACTTACAAAATGGAAAAGATCATGACAGGGAATTGGGGCCACATCACATGCCTAAACAGAGAGGGTGGGGATTAAGCATCCCCAGACTAAACTCTCTTCCTGTGGACAAGTGCACGCACAGGGGTGTTCCTATTCTGTATCAGTCCGTGCCTACCTGTCTGCATTTGTGTGCTAGCCTATGCAGACATTGGGGTGCACAAAGGGCCTAAAATTATGTACATGAAAATCACTTCTCCCTCTCTGACATAAAGGCAGCCAATCTACATATTTTGTAGCTCTCTAACACCTTCCATCCAAGGATCTCAAAGTGCTACACAAACACTTTGCTTACATGATACACAGTTGATCCATGAAGCTCATTGCCACAAGATATAATTGAGATCAAGAGCTTAATAGCAGGGCCGGCTCTAACTTTTTTGCTGCCCCAGGCAAAAAAGAAGAGCGCCGCCCCACCGTAACACCTCCCTGCCCCCGAGTGCCGCGCCGCCAAATCCCCCCCCCAGCTGCGCGGCGGGCTGCCGAAACTCCCCCCCGATTGCCGCTCCGGGCCGCCCAAACCCCCGCCCTCCCCCCAAGCGCTGGGTCGCCCAAAAGCACCGGAGCGCCGGGCCGCTCAACCCCCCGAGCGCCACACCGGGCTGCCAAAACCCCCTGAGCACCTCGCCGGGCTGCCCAAACCCCCATCCCCACCCGAGCGCCTTGCTGGGCCGCCCAAGCCCTCGGAGTGCCGCGCCGGGCCGGGCCAGCCAACCTCCCCCCCTTGCCCGAGCGCCGCAGCGGCAGCAGGCCGCCCAAACCCCAGGAGCGCCGTGGTGGGCCAGCCAAACCCCCATCCCACCCCCGAGCGCCGGGTCGGGTCGGGCTGCCCAACCCCCCCCCCCCCAGTCAGCACCGTGCCACCGAAGCCCCCGCGCCCCCCCCCCCCAGCGCCGCACCACCGAAAAGAAAAAAAAAACACCTCGAGCGCCGCCCCACGAACAAAAACAAAAACAAAACCACCGTGAGTGCCCCCCGCCACCCCAACATTGGCCACCCCTTATAACGTGCCGCCCCAAGCACGTGCTTGGTCGGCTGGTGCCTGGATCTGGCCCTGCTTAATAGTATTTTTAAAAGCATTAGACACACATATATATATGGATGAGAACATCCACAGTTACATTAGAGAGGACTGAACATAAGAGAAGGGGCATAAACCCTCCTGCTTCATATTGACAGGGATTAAGAAGTATATTCCCCTCTGCGCAGGTTATTCCAGGATCATCTACTAAAGGGTTTTGATTGGTTGGTTGTTAGGGGTTTGGGTTTTTTGTTTTTTTGCCTTTTCTGAAATAGCTGGCACTGGCCACCACCAGAAACAGGGCACCCGATGGACTGATTCACTGTGGCAATTCCTCTTAGTGATCTATGGGTACATCTACTGGAGATGGAAAGTGTAAATTCCCACTCAAGTAGACATACCTGCATTAGCTCTGATCGGGCTACCATGCTACAAGTAGAAGCGTAGCTGAGGCAGGATACTCAGGGTGGCTAAGCCCTCCTGCCACTGCAGTTATACTTCTAGTTTAGCGCACTATGCTTGAGGAGAATGTTTTTCCCAAAGTCACACAGTAAGAAAGAACCCAGGAATAGCACCCAGATCTCCCAAGTTCCAGTTGGTGTTTTAGTCACAATACCATCCTTCCTGTCAGGTACTGCTTCGTCTTACCGCACACTGCTGATACTGGCCCTGTCCTTGGCTCTACTTCATGCTACAGAACTGAATGCCCCTTTAAAAGGCAATCTGTGAATATGCAGTACTGTTTGCAATTCAAACAGGTGTCCCCAGAGGTGAGTATGAACTGATTATTAAAGCACTGAAATGCGAACCCACAGCAACATTAATAAACTTGCCTGAGAATAGATGAAGGAGGAGGAAAAGACCTGCCTACGTGCTCCAGACAATTAGGCTCTGTTATACGTATGAAGACACAGAGTCTTGCAGGGATGTCATTGGAAAGTGGAACATGATAGAGATCTTTAAAACACACATCCCATCAAATCAAATTTCTGATACTTCTGCAGCAGAGCATGACAAGGCTCTGGGAAGCAGTGGGTTAATTATGCATGCAAAGCAAGCTCCTGGTACGGATGCTGAGAAGGAAGGCAGGCACCAAACAGCATGCTCCTGAGCAGAAGGGCAGCAGCATTCTCGACAAGCTGGCGAATGAAAATTACTAATCAGAAGTGAAATTAAAGCAACTACTGTGTTCTCCGTGTGTACACACCCTGCACAGCTCATAAAGGCTAATGGAGTGTGGTGCAGGGCCCTGACGGATGGGAAATTGCTGGTTAATCACTAGGGAATGGATAATTTCCTACGACAGCCGTCAGCTAATGACTTTAACACACTCTTCTGAACACGGTTTGTACTGCTGCAATTATGGAAGAGCTGCTCAGTAAAGCTAAGCTGGTTTATGAAGTCATTGTTCCCAGCTTGCACCAGGTCAGTGGCCAGAACAAGCCTTTTGTTTAAAGCAATATAAACAGCAACGGTGCTGCTTAAATGAGGCCTTTCATGACATTGTCAGGGCGGTTGGGGGGGGGAAGCTGGTACAAATTACTGGGGCCTGGCGGTCCAGAAGGGGGCCCGGGGCCCGGCTACCCCCCACATCTCGTCGGCCCTATTTAGCCCTTGCTGGGGGGCCCCAAAAAATTCCAGAAGGGGCCCCGCCCTCACTGGGGGGCCCCGCCCTTGCTGGGGGCCCGAAAAATGTTTTTCACCAGGACCCAAACCTGCTCTCGGCAGCCCTGGATATTGTTTCACATGTGTGCCTTTTGAGAGGCAACTTCTGCTGGTGAGAGAGACAAGCGTTCACACCACACAGAGCTCTTCCTCTGGTCTGGGAAAGGTACTCCCTGCATCACAGCAAAATGCAAGATGGAACGGATTGTTGAGCATAAGTAGTTAACACATGTTTTAAGGAGCCGTTCAAGGTAGAGTGGCCTGTTAACACTCCTGTAGTCATAGGACACAAAGAGGGAATTAGTTGTACCCCCTCTTTGTACAGATTGTTGTAATAAACCATAAATCTGAACCCACTAACCCCTGAAGAGCTCTGTGTAAGCTCAAATGCTTTTCTCGCTCACCAACAGAAGCTGGTCCAATAAAAGATATCACCTCACCCACCTTGTCTCTCTAATATCCTTGGACCAACATGGCTACAACTACACATTTTACAGCACTGGGCAGACTACCTGCTACCTGCTAACGGCTACCCGTAGTTCAAAGCACGGTGGGATTCCATCCTGGGGGATCACCTGACACTTCCTAGAGTTTCCAGGGCAATCCAGGTTTATGGTAATTCATTCTCTGGTTTCCCCACAGAGATTCATCAGGAGACCCAAGACTTGCCCTGAAGAGCTCATTCAATTTAGGCAGGGCCGGCTCTAACTTTTTTGCTGCCCCAGGCAAAAAAGAAGAGCGCCGCCCCGCCGTAACACCCCCCCCCCCGAGTGCCGCGCTGCTGACCCCCCATCCTAGCACCACGCCGGGCCGCCGAAACCCCCGTCGCCCCCCCCGATTGCCGCTCCGGGCTGCCCAAACCCCCGCGCCCCCCCCCCCAGCACCGGGTTGCCCAAAACCCACAGAGCACTGGGCCGCTCAAACCCCGAGCGCTGTACCGGGCCGCCCAAACCTCCGGAGCGTTGGGCCAGGCCGGCCAAACCCCCTCCCCCCCGAGTGCCGGGCCACCCAAACCCCCGGAGCGCCGCACCGGCCAAACCCCCACCACGCCCCTAGCGCCGGGCTGGGCCGCCCAAACCCCCAAGCGCCATGCCGGCCTGCCAAAACCCTCGGAGCGCTGCGCTGGGCCGGCCAACCCCACCCCCCCCGAGCGCCACGCCGGGCCGCCCAAACCCCCGGAGCACCGCGCCGCTCCGGCCAAGCCCCTGACCCCCCCCCAGTGCCGGGCCGTGCCGGGCTGCCCAAACCCCTGAGCGCTGTGCTGGGCTGGCCACCGAAACCCCCCGAGTGCCTCACCGGGCCGCCCAAACCCCCAGAGCGCCGTGCAGCGCCGCCCAACCCCCTGCCCCGCCCAGCGCCGCGCCACGCTGCGCCGTGCAAACCCCCGGAGTGCTGCGCCGGCCAACCCCCCACCCTGCCCCTCCGGAGCGCCGCGCTGGGTCAGGCCGGGCCGTGCCGCCCAAACCCCCGCCCTCCCCAGCGCCGCACCGCCGAAGCCCCCGCACCCTCCCCCAGCGCCGCGCCACCGAAACAAAAAAAAACCTCAAGTGCCGCCCCGCGAACAAAAACAAAAGCAAAAACACCGTGAGCGCCCCCTGCCACCCCAACATTGTCCGCCCCTTATAAGGTGCTGCCCCAAGCACATGCTTGGTCGGCTGGTGCCTGGAGCCGGCCCTGAATTTAGGGGCTCTCTCCTCAAAGCCTCACCAGGGCCCTGTAACCAAGGTGAGCACTTGAAAGGATTGCTAAGCCACTAAAGGAGCATTTTTGGCTGAGCACCTTGTATATTAACCTCTGGTTGCCCTGCCCCTTTGAACTCAATGAGTTGTATTTCCTTCTTGGGATCTGCTTTCTGCAGCAGACTTTAAATGGAATCAGGAATGCTTCTACCTTTTTGGGAGGTTTGGTCTAGAGCCCTGTAATGGGACTGGGATCTCGCAGGACCCACTGCCAGAATAGCAGGAGCAAGTAAAATGTATTTTGTTGCAGACAGGGTTGGGTGGGCAGAAAAACCAGACTGCGGTCACTTGCGGGAAAACACTAAATCTCTCGTCAGTTTGTCATAAATAGAATTTCAGCAATGGAAAGCAAGTTTTTCTTTTCTTTTTAAATAAAGGTGTTAATATTTAAATTTAAGCTTGGGATAGAAAGAGATTTGGTGTTTATTATAACAGGAGTTAAAGTATTTTTATGTGGTTTAAGCAAGATTTGTTTTATTCTTTTAGTGGTAAAGATTGTGTCTGAATTCTGTTTATAGATATATATATATTAACTGACCTTTGTTGGTTTTTTTTAGTAGCATGGGAGAATCTGTCTCTTTCAGGATTTAAGGTTTGTGGGTGGGAGTAAGATAAAAATGCAAGAAACGATGCAGGAGCGGGTGGTGGTGGGAGTGGGTATTGTGGGGCAGGACGTGAGTGGGTTTAAAAAATAGTCCCGCACAGGGCTCTAATTTGGTCCAAAACACATCAAATTGAAAATGTGCAGCTAGCGAGTGGCTTCCCAGAGAGCAGGGGAATAAAGGAAGCCAGAGGAACATTCTGCTAACTATAGCTTCTCTGAATACATGAGTCAGATGAGTGCTAAGTTTTCAAATGCTGGCAAGAGTTGCCAAAAGCCAGTGGGTCTGAGCAGAAAAGGGGGAGGGGAGCCACACTACTTAATCTCTTCATTGCCACCATCTGCTAGAGCTTCTGTGCTGAGTGTGGCTGAAGAGGACAGCATCTTGGGTGTTCAGTTCCTACATTGTGCACTTCCAGAGGCAGGGGACAGTGCTTGGGGCAGCACCAGCGGGGTGGTTGGCTCATTGACTCCAGTGAGGGAGGCAGTAGCAAAGCAGTTAATACAATAGCCTGCCTTCCAACATTCTCCCCTCGATAGTTATTTGCCTGTCACGAAATGGGGAGCGCGGGCGCTTTGATAAGTGTGCTGGAAAGGTGTCTAGTTTCACTACAGTGCCTGTAACTGGCGCTGCATACTCTGCTGTTGGGGACTATTTGTAATTCCTTACAACCATACTCAGCTGGGAGTCACAGCCGCTGTCCCTACACCTGCACAGTCGCCTCCTTCATTTGCAGAAGCAAATTTGGCAAAAAGCTGGGCTGGATTAGCAAACCTGCCATCCAGCTCCATGCCAGCATGGCCTGCACTTAGGGCACAAGAGCCTTCATTTAGCTTCATTCAACTCTAACACTTCCATTCAGTGACAGAGGGTTCCCAGCAGACGGAGCTGGCCCTAAAAGCACTGGCACTAGTTACTTGGAGGTAAAAACAGCACCTCTAATGCTCAAAGAAGTGGTAGTCAGACCTCCTGGTTCTCTCCTCAGCTCTGCCACTGACTCACTACACAGCCCTGGGGCTAATCACTTATCCTGTCTGTAGCTCAGTGGCCCCGAGTCTCTGAGTCCTTCCAACAATTCCCTGACAGTGCTGCCTGTTTCCCCACATGATGGCAGGACTCCCAGCCAGAGCCAGATTAACCTCACACTGGGCCCGAGGCAAACATACATTTCTCCTGGGCTGGTGCGATGGGGAGAGCCCAGATGGGGTGAGGAGGTGGGGTTGGTGAGCTAGCCGACCCCTCACTGGCCCTGCAGCAGTGGCTCCTGCCCACAGGGCTGGGGCTGGCTCCTCGCTCCACTGGCATAGCGACCTGGTGCACAGTGTTGCAGTGCCACTCAGGTTTGACCCAGCGCACCAGATCGCAATGCCTAGAGTGGGGAGCTGGTCCCAGCCCTGCGAGACTGGAGCGGTCACTGCCGTGTAAGCATGGGACAGGCTAGCTCTGCAACCCCCCAAGCCTCCCCTCCACACTGGGCTGGGATTAGGGTTGTGGTGCCAGCGCAGAGGGTGCTGCTACAGCATTGGTGCCCCCTTGGCGAGGCAAAGACACAGCAGCCTCAGAGGAAGAGAAGGACACTGGTCTCTGATTTTGGGGATCTCTCATGAATTTGGACCCTAGGCATGTGCCTAGTTTGCCTGTAGTTAATCCAGCCCTGCTCCAGGCCACAGTCTCTTTACACTCAGCTATCAGTGCACTGAGGCAGAAGCATCCCAGGGCAGCTTGCTTTGAGAAGTGTAACAGGCAACAGCCTTTGTTTTATTATGGAAGATCCTGCTCTCCCAGATGCCTTCCTCTCGGACTGCATGAGAACACTACGCTGGCATCTCTTGGGATACCAGATAGCTGAGGGAAGTATCTGAATAGCGCCTTTGCTGGGGGCTGCACATCTCTACCCAGTTATTAAAGATCAACACCACTCCTCTGATGTCTGTGGAGAAATTTTGCTAGCTAGGGAATACCGGTTACAGCATGCCACAGCTGATGATGAGGTTACCCATCACATAGCCAAGGCTGGCTCTGCATTTGGAATGCTGTCACAGCACCAACGGAACAATAAGGGCATCAAAAAAAAGCACCAAGTTCATTGCCTGTCAGGCAGCTGCGCTAACAATGCTTCTATATGGTTGTGAGACATGGACAATATCATCACCACATGAGGAGACTTGATCAGCTCCAAATGAACTGTCTTCAGTCTGTTTGCAGGGTCAAATGGTGAGACAAGACTTCCAATATTGAAATCCTTAATTGTTGTCGGATGTTTGGCATTCAAAGCATGCTCATAAAAGCTCAGCTGTGTTGGTCTGGCATCTCCTTCATATGGCAGACTCGAGAATCCCCAAGGCCATATTTTATGGTCAGCTAACGTGATGCTCCTCTTCTCACGGTGGACGGCACAAACGATATAAAGATGCACTGAAGTCAAACTTGAAATCATGTCAGGTTGACCCCAGTGACTGGGAAGCAACAGCCCATGACAGAGCAAGATGGAGGCAGATTTGTCATCATTAACCTCTGTGAAGCCAGGCACCTTAGCACCTTATGTGGAAAAACATGACCAGCACAAAGCAAGGATACAACAGCCTGCAATGCTCACATACACAAGCCTGTCTGTCCCACAGTTCAGTTCTCACATTAGTCTGACCTTGAATTTACATGTTCACCTATAGCGTTTGCTGGATCCTCATATGTCAATGTCAGTGTTGACGTGAGACTCCATCATTTTCAGGGGCAGTGCTTTGGAGATTGGGATAGAGAAAGCAGAAGTTACTAAGATGACAAGGTAGCAGAGATAAGTAACAAACCTTTCTATACAACTAACAGCCTCCATATCTACTTTATCTGGAGGTGTGCGCTTCTTGCCACTAAGATCTGCTGATAATTGCATGGAAAAGCAATGTAGGGTATGTCTACACTGCAATCCAAGGTGCAACTGCTGCTTGGGTAGGCACACCACGCTAACATGGCTAAGAATAGCAATGTAGATTTGGTAGCATGGGCTTCAGCAACACAAGTACGCACATAGGGTCCCCAGTATGCTTGGCCAGCCCATGCTACCACATCTACAATTCTATTTTTAGTCGAGTGTAGTGGATTAGCGGTGGCTTCTCCCCCTCTGGGTCAGTGGGAGGCTACTCTGCCACACTACACCGAGCTAGTACTGGTAAAGTTAGTGTAGGTGTGTCTACCCAAGCTGCAGTTCCAATTCTGGCACAGGGCAGGGGCCCTGGACCTGCTTCATTTACAGGGGCCAGCCAGCCCCAGTGCCAGGAGCCTTGCTGGTTATTTCCATTAGGAGGAGAAATGAATGAGAGAGTCAGGTATTCTTTTGTACAATCCTATCTGTTCACCAAGGATGTGCATAAAGTCCTGTTTCCCTGACCACAGCAGGAACAAACAATTGAAGACAGTTTCCTTGTTCAGAAATCCAAGTCTGCCTTTCCAGCCAGTACTGTGCCCAAAAGCAGCTGTCTCTGGGCTTCCAACCAGGGCCACACTCACCACTGCTTCTCTTGCTGGCTGGCTTTTGGCTTTCTCCTTGCTTTCTGCCTCTGATGAACACAGACACACACAGAGCTGCAGCCAGGCCCCGTGGCTTAGCTGCTGCTCAGAGCCTTGCCATGCTGGGCAGTGCCTTGAGCGGTGGTTTCCATTATTCCAGCTATCACTAGACAAAAGGCCATTTAATTGTCCCTTCCATTTAATGAAAGCACTTCACACACCCATCTGCTTTAATCAGGTCTGTGATTGATGAGAGGTAATAGCTTTTACTGGACTGTCCTCTAACCAGATGTGATGGTGGTCTGAGGGCTCTGCATTTCACTGATGAGGCTGCCGCAGATTGACTTGGCAAGCTCTGCATTCAATAAGAAGACTGGACTAACTACTATTGGTGAATGAGAGAAACTCTCAAGCCTCCAACATAACAATACTTTACAGACAGGGAGGTGCTCAGATATTTTGATAATGGTTGCCATAGACTGTGTGCAACCCAGACAACTGAACAACTTCAACCAGATCTGCCAGTTGCAGGTGCCAAAAGGGAGGCTGGATATTAAAAAACCCACCCAATGTGTAGCAGTCATAGCAGTGTGAAGGGTGATGCAAACTGCTCGATAGGACCCACATTTTTCACCTGCTGGAGAAACCACTTCCTCCTGACTATCAGATGAACTAGTTTTAAGAGAACCCTCCAGTAAAATCAGTACCTAGTAAGATATAAAATCCTTTATTATGCCTAAAATCTTTGGAAACATATTTTTTAAAATTAGTGAAATTTCATAAACGTGTCTATTGATATGGAGATCACACACAGAAAATTAGTGTTCCCTTTTTCTAAAAGCAATGAACATTGTTATGAACACACTAAACCTCTGTGACTGATTAATTTACTACATATTTAACTCACTGAAACAAGGACATTATTTTAATCTGGAATGATTACTTTATGAACTTTATGACTGACATTTTTTATTCCCAAGTTTAGTGCTTTTAATTAGGTACCTTCTGCATGTCCAGTCTTCACCATCTGGCATGCAGTGGAAAACATGCTCCATTTTCTTTAGAAAGAAATTGCAGAAGAGTGTTTTTTTCAAATGTCATTTGCTTCATGTGGGGTCAGGGATTTGGCTGGAAGGGGGTAAGCGGGGGTGGGAAGGAGAGCAGGGAGACAGTGGGGAGAGGGCAGGGCCTGGGCAGAGTAGGGGTGGGACCTGGGGCAGAGCAGGGGTGGAGTATGGGTGGGGCCACAGGCAGAAGAGATGGGCTGGGGAGCTAGCCTCCCCAAGGGGCAGTTTCACCCACTGCCCATGACAGTGGGTACTCTTACCCACTGTCATGGGCAGTGGGTGAAACTGCCCCGGGTCGGCTCCCGCACACCCAGCACACACTGCAGTCTCCTTAGGCAGGGGCCGTAGTCACAGAGCCAAATGCGCCGGCACCGGGCATTCTGCACGAGGGAGAGGATCCGGGGGTCTCTGCAGGGAACTGTGACTCTCCACCACTGTGAAGCGGGCTGGGCGGCTTGGTATCCTTGCTGCTTTGTCCCTCCCCACCCGGGCTGCGAACTCAGGCTGCCGTCGGGCATAGGGGCACCAGTTTAATAATACTGCGAAGGGCCCCATAAATCCTAAGGACAGCCCTGGCAGGAGGCACTGACATACCATGCTGCAGTTGCTCCACCAGTGCTAATCACAAAAAGGGTTACACCGGGGAGACAACTGTTACACTCCACCCACCTCCTTGCATGATTGCATTTACCATCCTACATGGAGGGCACAGAAATTATTAACTCCCTGCCAAGGGATACTCATTGGATACATCACGTGAGAAATCCACAGAGCCTCACCGGAAAGGAAGACCTCTCAAGAGATCAGTTACAGTAAACAACTCAAGAAAGATGTATCAAGTAAGGAGATTAAAACATGATTTGTTTTTCCGAACGAGATTTTAGAAATATCTCTGCTTTAATACAACCCTAGCTGCGAGTGAGGCTGGTGTCTCTCTTAGCAGGGAGTAGACACTTCACTAATACATAGTCAGAGGCAGGCCTGCTGGGAAGTAGACTGAGACAAAGAAAATGCAGCTTAGCATTGAGACTGCAAGAGAAAGGCTCAGAGACTTCCAATGCTGTAATTAACCAAAACCAGAAAAAGTGACGGAACTTGCTCTACAGCCGCTTTGAAAGCCTCCTGCCTTGTGAATTCAGATGGAATTAGCAATTCCTGTATCTTAACTAGAGCGGATCCGAAAGTGGGGGTTTTCCTTTCAGAAAATTTGGAAAAAATGAAACGTTTTTGGCCAAAACTGACCATTTTCGGTCATTTCAGCTGAAACCCCAAAAATTTCAGCTGAAAACAAAGAAGGTTTTGTTTTTTTGACAAAAGTCTAAATGAGGGTTTTTGTTTTGTTTTGTTTTGTTTTGTTTTGTTTTTTGCCAAAAAACTGAAAAACAGTTTCAAAGGAAATTTTTTAACAAGCCCTACTTTATCTGACTGTTAAAATGACAGCCACCCATTCTGATGCTTGAAAATGTGTTAGTGATTTACTCTTTGCAATTAGATGCAGCAGTTAGATTTTCTATTACATTTCAATGCTCATTTATGCTAAGAAGGCATAACACCAGCACTCTACTTAGAACTGTATTTTATATAAACTTTATGTATTTGTGGGAGGTAAAAGGAGAAAAAGAACAAAAGTGGAGAGTTTTCTTTCTTTTTGAGGAAGATTTTTTTTTTTAAATACAAATCTGCTTCTTTTTGCTTTAAAAATTCAGGTCTTGTCTGCCCTGGAAAACTCTAACTGGAGAACTAGTGAAATTTTGACATCACAGAAGTCAAGGGAGTGAGGCCCTGATAAAGTTAAAGTTACACGTGTGCATAACTACCACCAGTCAGACCTGTGCTGCTATACCTGTGCTAGGTGAGGAAGGCAGCCCAGCAATGGGAAGCTGGCTGGAGGGGAGCCAAAGGCCTGTGGAAGACTCCAAAAAAGGAAGGCCTGGGAGCAGCTGCTCAGGAAAAAGCAGGGAGCCACCCAGGAGGAGCTGAGAGGAGAGAGGGAAAGGAGCCCGGTCAGGGTGAGAGCTGAGCTGAATGGATGGACAGAAGAGTGCCTGAATTGAAGGGGAAAAAACAGGCTGCTTGGATTGGCCCAGTTTGAGACTGGCAAGAGTCTGTGTTTTGGACTTGGATTCACTGGGAAGGATGGGATTAACTGGAGGGCCGAGCACTGCAGCAAGTCACCTTTATGGTTGGAGTAGGCTGAAGATCGTTGTGGGGAAACTGAGGCAGAGTGCTGTAATGCTGGGTCTTGCACTGAGGGGGTTCTCTGAGATAGTGACTCCTCTACCGGTGCTTTTGGAACCTGTAGTGTTCACAGGGCTCAGGTGTTCTTAATCCAAATCAGTTTTAGAGGAGGTGGTGGTAAAAACACCTGAATGCTGGCTACACAATAGCTGCCACAAATGCTACCACAGATAGAGCTTCACTTTGGGGGAATTAAGGGTCCATCAAATCTTAGTGTAGTCACAGCCTTATACAGAGTGACCAAAAATCTTTGCTTTGTTTTTTCATTTTGTTCTTGTCACCATCCATTTAACTCCAATGCCCAATGAACTTTTAGGACAAAGGCTGTCTTTGTTAAATACTCAACACCCTACATTTACAATGTGAAAGCTCATATTAAACATGACCCAAGAAATCCTCCAGCAAAACTTGGGCCAAGATTTCATAGATCCTTAGTTTAAGGCCAATAGGGACCACTAGATCATCTAGTCTGACTTCCTGTTTATCACAGGCTATTACATTTCACTGTTACCCTGGTATTGAGCCCAGTTTGACATTTCTGTTTAAAAATAATAAAGCATAAAACACCCACCTTTTCTTTTTCTTTAAGCCCCTCAGCACTTCTTCATAGATCACAAAGATAAAAAAAAAAAGACATAAGCTCAATGTTATTATAATTCCTTTTGAGGCTATGTTGAACAATCGCAGATTGTTTATAGAGGTTTAGGTAAGCTGATTAATATCAAGGCTGATTTGCTATGGGTCAGGATTAGTTGCTGAGGCTTTGTCTACACTGGCAAGTGAAAGACAAAACTTTTGTCATTCAGAGTGTTAAAAAAACACACAACCCCGAAAGCCAAAAGTTTTGTCGATGACAACGAGCCACGTTAGTGTTGTCAGCAGGAGCGCTCTCCTCCTGACAGTGCTAACGCTGCTCTTTGGGGGTGGAAGTATTTGTTGGCAGGAAAGCTCTCTCCTGCTGACAAACAGCGGCTACACTGCATGCCTTTTGGCAGCACGGCTGTAGTAGCAGAGCCATGTAACGAAAAGCTGCATAGTGTAGACATAGCCTAAGAAAGTTTCTGGTTACTGCTGAAATCCTCTAGCAAGTCTTTCCAAATCAGGCTGAGAGAGTAGGGTGCAGATCAACATTTACACAAAGAGGGAGAGCACTGCAAGCCAATTTACGGTAGCATTTCACAGCAGAACTAAAGCTTTTCACACAGATAGGAAACAAAGAACCCTCAGAACAATGAGACAGTTAGGGTTTCAGACACAGACAAGCTTCTCTTTCCTCCAAGGTTTGTTGCTCATATAACCTTGCTCAGGCTCAGTAGCACTGAACACAGTCTAATCTCACTCATTCTGGTCAGGGACTGGATGTGGGGAAGCAGAAGTATGGTGGGTATTCTACTCATGCATTACTTACAAGCCCAGAATAAGCACACATTTCAGCTAAAGTGTTCAGCAATAAAATATTGAACAATGTCTACATATTTAGTGTGGTCATTTGGCTTCAGAGTGAATACCTGTTGAGCTGAATAGCAGCAGTTCCCATCTCTTTTCTAGAACCATTGTTTCCGGCTATCTGGCTGCAGGCTCAGTGAGACGGTATGACATTGAGCCACAATCAGAAGCTCTTTGCTACCATATGGGCTAGAGACTTCATCCTTTAAAGAAAAAAATGGGATACTAACTTCTGAGCTCACCAGAGAAGCAGTGTTGGCCTGGACAGCTGCCAAGTATTGGCACAATCCAACAATGGCTCTTGTCCCCATAATATTTAGTGTGCATGCTCCTCAAGGGATTTATTTGCTTCCTTGCCCTGTGAAGCACATTACACACTTTTGGTGCTCCATAAGTGATGTTTCCCTATGTATCAGGCGGGGTTTGTACCGACACACAGCTGTGCCCAGATTAGCATTCTTTAGAGAATATAAATAATGTCAAGCACAAATGTATGTGTACGGCAGACCCTCAACCAGGAGCGTAGCTAGGGGGGTTCAAGGGAAGCAGCCGCTTCCCCACAGCACATTTTTCAAAAGCGGTGCCTTCCAGGCCAGCGCTGGGCTCCTGCAGGCAAGGGGCGGGGGGCAGGCAGCACGGCCGGATTCCGGAGGAGCCATTCGGGGGGGGTGGCGGGCGCGGCCAGAGGAGCGAAGGGGCCAGCTCCTCGGCCATCGCGCCCCACGCTCAGCGCGGCCCCAACATCGCCGCGACCGCCTCCTGCGGCAGCTCAGGGCTCGGCGGCCGAGCACTCCGCAGCTGGCAAGATCTCCTCTCCCCAGCAGCTTCCTGCTTCCCTCGGCCCGGGCAGCCCAGCATTAGCAAGGGGTGGGGTATTGCTAATGCTGGGCTGCCCGGGCCGAGGGAAGCAGGAAGCTGCCAGGGAGAGGGGATCTCGCCAGCTGCTGCCCGCCCCACTGCTCTGCTCCCCTCAACCTCCAGGAGAAGCTAGCAGCACCTGCCCGCCACCCCTTCCCCGTGCCCGGCCCCCCCCCCGGACCGCGCCCCTCCGAGCGGGGGCGCAGCATGGCCGCAGCGTGGCCGGAGGAGCCTGGGGGAGGGGAGTGCAGCGCGGCGCAGCTGGAGGAGCCAGCCAAGGGGGGGGTGTGCGGAGCAGCCAGAGGAGGAGCCAAGGGGGGGCGCCTTTTTTATATTTGCTCCCCCTGCACTTAGAACCTGGCTACTCCACTGCCCTCAACTTGCCTGTATCCTCATGTCTCTCTGTATTGGTATCTCTTCTTGCCTTGACTGGTGCAACTCCCTTCTCTGTAGCCTCACTGGGGCATTCCACACTCCAGCATGTGCAGAATTCCATTGCCCATCTCCTCACATGTAAAGCATAATCACAAGTCCATTCCTCAAACAGTTCTGCTGGCTTCCATTTAATTCCAGATCTAGGTCAAAATTACCCACTGTAAATATCTGAGTTAGCCCATGGCGCTCTCTCTCTCTCTCGTTCTCTCCCTCTTCTGCTTTCAATTCCCACCACTAACCCAGCATCCAGCCTCTTCGCCAGCCTGTGCAAGTGTCTTCTCAGCGGCTCCTGCCTTCTACAATGAGCCTTGCTCTGTCTCTCCTCCTCAGAAGCTCTCCCTCCATTTCAAATTCTATTGAAAACACATTTTCCTCCCTCGCCTGTGGTTCTTAAATTACATAGACATCTCATATCAAAATATCAACAATTCACAAACTTGGCAAGGTGATTATTAATAACAGCGCTGCTCTTATTTGAAGGAAAAAATAATAGTGGAAATATGTTGGAAATTTGAAATGTGTACAAACTTGTCATTCTGACTTCCCTCCCTCCCCAGACAGCATACTCCTTAATTGCATGAAATGAAAACAATCCTACATGCAGTGTTAAATGACTGAGTGGGTATGTTTAATCAATCATGGAGTGTTTAGGAATAGAGGAGCATCCCTTTAAATAGTTTGGAACCCTCTAGTGGTGCTCAGATTTGTATGTAGTTAGTAAACGTGACTGTTTTGGGACCCAGCTGGGCCCATGTGGTTTTTTTCATGTTCTTGCCATTGTGTAAAGAGCAAAAGAGACAACAAATATAAATGTGATTAATTAATCATTCCGAACTGTGCATTAACCACAATTGGGCTCTTAACACCTTTATTCCTATAAACCACTCTCATGGTGCTTCAGGGCTACTCTGAGATGGAAGGACTTGTAGCAGCTGGGGTTGCTCTGTGGGCAGGTAGCAAGTCAGGCTCTACTCCCACTGCGGGGTACTTCTTCCCACATCACTAGCAGGGAGAGCCAGTGGCTATGCATACTTGGCCCCGTTTGGTGGGTGAAGGCAGGGGCGGCTCCAGGCACCAGCGCACCAAGCGCGTGTCTGGGGCGGCAAGCCATGGGGGGCGGCTTCTGGTTGCTGTGAGGGCGGCCATCAGGCTGCCTTCAGCAGCATGCCTGCGGGAGGTCAGCTGGTCCCGCGGCTTCGTGGTAATTCGGCGGCGGGGACACTGAAGGCGCAGCACCGGCGGACCTCCCGCAGGCATGCCGCTGAATCTGCGTGACCAGTTGACCGCCATGCTTGGGGTGGCAAAAACCATAGAGCCGCCCCTGGGTGACGGAGAAGGACATGGCCTTCCAGAATCATTTGGAGGGGCAGAATGGAAAGTTAGGGAATCTATCACTCTTGTGATAGAGGGGGGAAATTAAGACACTTGACCTTGCTCTGGGATGAAGAAGAGAGACACCTCCAGTGAAGGATCCATCTCCAGCGCTGTGGCATTGCCCAACGGTGTTAAACCGGCCATTAGCTGCATCAGACCCCATCGGGTTAAATAATTCTTGGGTTGTGGCTATGGCTTGTGCTATAAAATTGCGCGTGTCTATTTACTCTCCAAAAAGTCTCATTAGAGTCAATATGCTATTGTTCTTGTCGACTCTAATGCTATCTAGGACCCCCCCCAAATCTCTGAAGCTGCGCAGACGCCCATCAAGCGGCGGACTTCAAGGGCATTCAACTGTTCCCTTATTGCAAGCAAAAACGCATTAGCACACCATCTGGAGAAATTGTCCTTTTTTAGGGGTCCCAAACTATCAGCCATGGCTTTTAGTCAGCGGCTGATACAGAGACAGTGGTAACAGTTGCACTTCCCCCTCCCTCTGCGGGTGTTGTGACTGTAGTTCATCGTATTGCTGCAATAGGGTTTTGTTCGATATGTTCCAATCCCTGGGGCTCATCCCATATATCTCCATTCCAAGTTTCACTAGGGTCCCATTCTCCCTCCCATTCGGGGATCTCGCCGTATTGGGCTTGGTCCCATTCTCCTGCCATCAGAGTCGCTACTTGGTGGATGGCAAACCCCAATTTTGTTTTAAGATGCTTAATAATAGATTCACAACGGTTGTGATTGGCAGGTGCTCTACCTTTTTCTAACGTTAGTTTCTTTATCATTCCCTGTAACACCTGATTCTCTTTTTGTATTTTATGTTTTTCCTCTATTTGTTCAGATAATCCCCTCTTTTATTTTAACTTCTCTTAGGTATCTTTGAGAATGTCTAACTGGCTTTGGACCCCAGTGGCCAGTATTCTCCATTTATCAGTTTCTCGTTCAGATACACCAAGTTTCTCATGCAGTGCGGCGTTTTCCTCTTGGCAGCTAGCCAAGCGAAGGAATGCCTCATTGCATGCTCCCAAAATAGCCAAATTGCAGCTGAATCTCTTTTTATCGGGGTCAGTGGCCTGTAGACCAACAGATATTTTGCCAATCTATCTTTCAAATCAGCTATGGTATGGACATCAGCTAATGCTTGTTCAGTCCATGGGCTGTGCCCAAACTTTTGCAAAATTGTCTTAAATAAAAGGAGTCATTTCCTGTATGAATGGCAATTTTTTCTGCTCTTCTTGAGCTTTGTCCTTAGGGGGCTCCTTTCACCTAAACATATTTCTTTATGAATCTTTTTTACCTTTATAACTCTTCTGTGCCCAGGCTTGTGCTGGGACTTACAAAACACAAAAGTCTTTACCCACTAAAAACTCTACCTGACAGAGCAGGAAGAGGAAATGCTAAGCCCCCTATCTTTTGGGCTCAATCCTGCTATGACCAAGGGTATATTCACCTATGCAATTTTTCCCCAACAGACAGGTAAGAGCCCGTATGGCCCGGCACCTTTACAACTGGGGGTGTATATACCTAGACAGTTTGTATGTATCGTATCTGTATAGTTTCCCCCAACAGATGGGTTGGAGCGAGGACAGTGGAACAGGGCCCCTACACTAGAACTAGTCAGGGAAGCCATGAGGTTGCAAACCCCACCAAAAGAGATGGCTCCATAACTCCTACTGCTGCACCCTCTTCCTCGACGCAATGCTTCCCAGATCCACTCCTTTTCCTGGAGCAAGAATAGAGGGGTCTGCTGAACGAGGAACCCTCACCACTAGTAGGGGCACAGAGGTGGAGGTTCATAGGCAAGGACTCCTGGGATCCCAGGGGACGACCATGTTCTGTACGTTCAGCAGGGTGGATATACCCCTACACTAGCTTTAATAGATACAGGGGACCAAGTCATGTACCTTAAAATGGGAAAAAGGAGTCACTCACTGGAATCAAAATGGATAGGCTCTTACTCCATAGTGGACTACCTTAGCCCATTGATTGATATACCGTATTGAAAAAGATGGAAAACTGAAATGGGTACATGTTTCACAAATTAAACTGTTTACATAAATAATGATGTTTGAATTCTTTGCAGAAAAGGACATCTTGGAACCTGAGCATGAGACACTGCTTAACCACCACAATTTTAATCCACAGAAAATGAGACTCCAGTGATTTATCTGCTTCTGGGAACTTTCAGTGCCCAGATAATTAGAGCAATCATGGGAGAAGATGCAGCCCTCCTTATAAGCCAATATTTAAGAAGTAATTCACTCCCCACCAACCAATCATGGATTCCTACCCGTGATCCAGTGATCCTCATGGAATGGTATGCTAAAAATATTAGCCAAATCTTAAAACCCGTAGGAAATACCAATGTGTATGCCTGGGAAGGGGAAGTGGGACTTAAGGTTCACCTTATAAACACCATGGGAATACCAAACCACTGGGAAATAGGGGTTAAAATAGGGGGTTCATATGGGGATACCACCTGGAGTTCCAGCTACCCACAATTACCATATCAGTGGAATGAGCCTGTTAAGACGGACAATACTAACAGTTATTGTAGGATACTGTCCAATACCCCATAGTAAATTGAACCTATGGTTCCTGGACACATGCACCAGAACCTGGACCAGGGACTATGCATTTGAAAAAGGTTCCCCAATTAAGACAAAGAAACCAAAATTGTTTGTGACTCAAAGTGATCTAGTAAAAGTCTTGTTAAATCCACTATTAGAAAAAATAAAAATTGGTATGGATTGGACTCAGTTGAACATGTCTAAATTGGGACCTAAATGTTCACCCTACTCCCTTCCTATTATAACGGCCTGGATAAAAACATATCAATGCTCCAATGGCTGAGCAAAACAAGATGTAGTAGACACCATATTAGGAGGAGTTGGTTTTGGAACAGGTATTATGAATACTGTAGACCTGGAGGTAATTAAGAATAAGTTAAGTTCCTTGTCACAACTGCAAGATAGTCTCATTCACAAGCAGGCAGATAATACTGTGGATTTGGTACAAATAGGTCTGGGAAACTTAAAAACAACATGGAATATGTGGTGGTGGCTGATCACCACCTCCTGGTTGCTGTATAAACAACAAATAGAGTTATGAAATAAAATTGCCTTGGCCAGAGGATGTACTGAGATGCACATTCTTAGTTTAGCATCACTTGAACAAGAAATGTTTTGGGTAATATCTGGGGATGTTTGGGTATTAACGCATCTTTTAAAACAATGGAAGAGGTCCTTGTTGACACCTACAAACATGAATGGATGCAATACATTTCCAGCATGGTTAACCCTGATTTGTAATTAGGTGAAATTATTGTTAAAATTGCTCACCAGCAGTCTGTTCCAAATATGGAAAGTGAGCCCGCTCCCAAAATTGACCATGGGATCCTTTTGGCTACCCTGGGTTATGGATCAGTGGGTTGGGAAAGAGGAGAAATTATTGGACACCCTAGGGTGTACGGAGTGGAGCCCTCAGAAATGGGTGTGCTTGTCACCGCAGAACCATGCAGCAAAGACACATCATTGGGAACATGTGTATGGGACAAACTAGAAAATGTGACATGTGTTTTGTACATCGGACAATGTGTATGTATTACATCCTGGGAAACAATATTTTGGAAGGATGCAAATATTAGCCAACCCCCAGTGGATGAATGTAAATGTAATGCCCATGTATTATTTACTAACAATCACACATACTATTTACGAAAGATAGAAGAAGCACAGAGCACTATAACTGCCACCCAAGTAAATTTCTCTGTTACCCTTGGCCTGGATTGGCACAATCTAACTGATCACTTGTTGTCAGAAACAAAGGTGAGTCAGTTCTTACCACAGACACAGAGGGATATAGGGAAGCGTGTCATTCAAATATTACATACAAATGGAGACAGGCTAAAAATTGCTAGATCTGAAAAAGAACTGACAGCCTATCACTGGTACGACGTTTTTACAGGCTGGTCCCCGACCTCTAAGTGCATATTGTCTATTATGTTTCACCAGTTACTAGTTGTGTTATTGTTGTCCTGTGTTTGCTTGCTAGGAATGTGTTGTATGTGCTGTTGGGCAAAAAGAATGTTTGTTAAATTACAACCACAAGCTCAAATTGCCTCTCAGTATATTGCTATGAAACAGTTGTATAAAATATGATCCACTCGAGAATTGTTCTTGAGGGGTCAAAAGGGGGACATGTAGTAGGATTTTATGTTTGTATTTTGTATAATTTAGAATGAAGGATAAAGAATAATAAGATAATAATGCATCATGTGTCAAATGTATTGATGTATGATTTGAGAATATCCTGCCAGCCATCCTTTTTGAATAGCAGAAAGGAATGGCCTAATGTGCCATTGGTAGAGATGCATCAGCCAGATCTTTGTGTCTGGGCTGATTTCAAGGCAGTAACAGACTTTTTAGGATCACCACTTTGTTGTAGGTTTAGCATTTTAAAATAAGTAAAAGAATGCAATGATTGTTTTTCTTTTGCATTGCAACTTGATGTTCCTATTCAAAATGTTCTGGGAAAACCAATTCCATTCTGTGTGTGAATGAGGAATGTGTGTTAAGAGATACGTGTGAAGGCCATTGTGACGGGTTGGGTCACAGAGACCCCCCTTGGAACTGCCACCTGATAAGAACATAAGAATGGCCGTACTGGGTCAGACGAAAGGTCCATCCAGCCCAGTATCCTGTCTGCCAACAGTGGCCAATGCCAGGTGCCCCAGAGGGAGTGAACCTAACAGGTAATAATCCAGTGATCTCTCTCCTGCTATCCATCTCCACCCTCTGACAAACAGAGGCTAGGGACACCATTCCTTACCCATCCTGGCTAATAGATATTAATGGACTTAACCTCCATGAGTTTATCTAGTTCTCTTTTAAACCCTGTTATAGTCCTAGTCTTCACAACTTCCTCAGGCAAGGAGTTCCCCAGGTTGATTGTGCACTGTGTGAAGAAGAACTGCCTTTTATTTGTTTTAAACCTGCTGCCCATTAATTTCATTGGGTCACCCCTAGTTCTTATATTATGGGAAAAAGTAAATAACTTTTCCTTATTCACTTTCTCCACACCACTCATGATTTTATATACCTGTATCATATCCCACCTGAGGCCTGGTCTACACTATGACTTTAATTCGGATTTAGCAGCGTTAAATCGAATTAACCCTGCACCCATCCACACAATGAAGCCATTTAATTCAAAATAAAGGGCTCTTTAAATCGATTTCTGTACTCCACCCCGACGAGTGGAGTAGCGCCAAAATCGATTTTGTCATTTCGAATTAGGGTTAGTCTGGCCGCAATTCAATGGTATTGGCCTCCGGAAGCTATCCCACAGTGCACCATTGTGACCGCTCTGGACAGCAATCTGAACTCGGATGCACTGGTCAGGTAGACAGGAAAAGCCCTGCGAACATTTGAATTTCATTTCCTGTTTGCCCAGAGTGGAGAGCACAGGTGACCACAGATAGCTCATCAGCACAGGTAACCATGCAGGCCGATAATCAAAAAAGAGCACCAGCATGGACCGTACGGGAGGTACTGGATCTGATCGCTATATGGGGAGAGGATTCAGTGCTAGCAGAACTTCGTTCAAAAAGATGAAATGCCAAAACTTTTGAAAAAATCTCCAAGGGCATGATGGAGAGAGGCCACAATAGAGACTCAGATCAGTGCCGCGTGAAAGTCAAGGAGCTCAGACAAGCCTATCAAAAAACAAAGGAGGCAAACGGTCGCTCCGGGTCAGAGCTGCGGACATGCTGCTTCTACGACGAGCTGCATGCAGTTCTAGGGGGGGGCGCCACCACTATCCCACCTCTGACCGTGGATTCCGAGGCGGGGATAATCTCATCAGCTACACCTGAGGATTCTGCAGACGGGGAAGAGGAGGAGGAGGAGGACGAAATTGCAGAGAGCACCCAGCACTCCGTTCTCCCCAACAGCCAGGATCTTTTTCTTAGCCTGACTGAAGTACCCTCCCAACCCAGTATCCAAGACCACGACCCCATGGAAGGGACCTCAGGTGAGTTTACCTTTTAAAATATAAAACTTGTTTTAAAAGCAAGGGTTTTTAATGATTACTTTGCCTTGAGGACTTAGGATGCATTCGCAGCCAGTACAGCTACTGGAAAAGTCTGTTAACGTGTCTGGGGATGGAGCGGAAATCCTCCAGGGACATCTCCATGAAGCTCTCCTGGAGGTACTTCAAAAGCCTTGCCACAAGGTTTCTGGGCAGTGCAGCCTTATTCCGTCCTCCATGGTAGGACGCTTGACCGCGCCATGCTTGCAACAAGTAATCTGGTATCATTGCATGACAAAGCCTGGCAGCGTATGGTCCCGGCGTTTGCTGGCATTCAAGCAACATCCGTTCTTTATCTTGCTGTGTAATCCTCAGGAGAGTGATATCGCTCGTGGTAACCTGGTTGAAATACGGGAATTTAATTAAGGGGACAGAGGTGGCCATTCCTACTGGGCTGTTTGCCTGTGGCTGAAAAGAAATCCTTCCCTGCAGTTAGCCAAGCGTGCGGGGGGGGGGGGGGGGGGATTGGCCCAGAGCTTTTCGCGTTTGGCTAGCAGGGATCTTCCCTGATACCAGTTACGCAGTGGGGGGAGGGGTAAAGCGATCATCCCAGAGAATTCATGGCCGGGTCTGGGGGGTGTTAATTTGGTTCCTGCAGGGATTTTCCCCACGCGGTGGGAGGAGGGATAAAGCGATCATCCAGAGAATTGGATGGGGGGGGGGTTAGTTTGTTTTCTGCTGCTGAATGTTAACAGGAAAACCGCAGCACTCAACGGGCTTTGCTTGGTATGTGGGAAAGGAGGGTGCAGAAGCCGAAAGACAATGGCTTACCATGGCCGCATGCAAGCCGAATTCTGTTGCCCGGACCTGCGTCTGTGATCTCTAGCAGCAAAGCCACAGGCACTCAATATTAAGAGGCAAAATGCGATCTTGCACAGAAATCACATGTGCTATGTAATGTGAATAGTGTTGGTCACCGTGAAAGAGTATAAGCATTGTTCTGCAAAATGTATCTTTTTAAAAAATTCTCTCCTTTTTTCCCTCCCTCCAGCAGCTGCAAATTCTTCAAGCCTCCCTCCTCCATCCCGAAGGCATCGGAAAAAGAAGACGCGAGACGAGATGTTCGCAGAAATCATGGAATCCACCCGCAGTGACAGAGCTCATCTGAATGAGTGGAAGGACACGGTTTCAAAGTATAGGAAAGAAGCCAGTGAACGTGAGGACAGGAGGGACCAATGTGAGGACATGAGGGACCAACGTGAGGACAGGAGGGACCAAAGTGAGGAGAGGAGAGACGCTCGAGATGAGAGGTGGCGGCAGGAAGATCAGAGGAGGCAGGATATCAACGCTGGGGCTGCTGCGTGAGCAAACAGACATGCTCCGGCGTCTGGTGGAGCTTCAGGAATGGCAGCAGGATAACAGAGTGCCGCTACAACCCCTGTATAACCCTCCTCCCCACTCACTATGTGTAGATAAATCTCTGATAATTTTCATATGACTTTACATTGTGCCTCTTCATATAACCTTGTGGTGGGTCTACCCACGTGTGACCTCTGTTTTCATGGGACTTTGTATCAAAGCCTCATTTAGAAACTTTGCATTGCCCTTGGTATAATATTATAGCCCCTAAAGATAGAATAAGATAGAAGAAAAATTTCTTTTTGCTAGCAGTAGAACAAGAGCTCTCCCCCCCCCACTCTTAATCAATTGCCCTGTTGAATGAATGAGGTGTGGATGAGCAAGGCATGGAAGGCAGCACCTCCAGACAGCCTCAACTGTTGGAGAGGGGCTGGGAGCCAGACCCAAGGACAATAAAACGTATCAAGTGGGCTCATTAAAGACAAGCAGACATACCGACGGCCTCGGGGGTTAGAAGCAAGCACCTTCTTTTGGAAACACCCTCTTTGCAGCATTGGGACAACACTCAAAAGAAAGCAGCACAAAGGACCAATGGACACAGACACAGAGTTTGAATCTGGTATAGATTTGCATAAGAGGAAAGCTGCTATAAAAGTAAGGTGTCTTGCAGAGGACCCCGGGTCTCGTCTTGTCAACATGGGAGCATTGATCCGAATCGGCAGAAGCCCGGCTCCACCATCTAACTCACTTGGCCAGTGAAGTTAAGGCGAGCAACTAATTGGTAACAACAAGACGGAGTGTGTTTGTGTGTGTGTGTGAGTGTAATATATTATATGCATATGATACAGTGTTAATAAATACATGTATTACTAATAAATGTGGCGTTTTGCCTTATTCCCCCTGAAAAGATCCTGTGCAGTACTTTAAGTACAACACATGTTCCATAGCCTCCTCACCCAGACGTGTAAGAACGCGGGGGGGGGGGGAGGCTCCGTACACCTTCCCATTCCACCCCAGTGGACAGCCCAAGCAAAAGGCTCTCATTTTTTTAACATTTTTTTAGTGGCCTTTTCCTTCCCGCCGATCCTTCTCCCAAACCCCACCCGGGTTCCCTCCCTCTTTTAATAATCTATTAATAAAGAATAAATGATTTTTAAATGATAGTGACTTTATTTGGTTTGAAAGCAAGCTGGAGGAAGGGGGAGGGTGGGTTCCTTACAGAGAATGAATCAATAAAGGGGGCGGGTTTTCATGAAGGAGAAACAAACAGATATTTCACACTGTAGCCTGGCCAGTCATGAAACTGGTTTTCAAAGCTTCTCTGATGCACAGCGCTTCCTGGTGTGCTCTTCTAATCGCCCTGGTGTCTGGCTGCGCGTAATCAGCAGCCAGGCGATTTGCCTCAGCCTCCCCCTCCCGCCATAAAGGTCTCCCCCTTACTTTCACAGAGATTGTGGAGCACACAGCAAGCAGAAATAACAATGGGGAGATTGGTTTGGCTGAGGTCTGAGCGAGTCAGTAACGATCGCCAGCGACCTTTTAAACGGCCAAATGCACATTCTACCACCGTTCTGCACTTGCTCAGCCTGTAGTTGAACAGCTCCTGACTCCTGCCCAAGCTGCCTGTGTATGGCTTCATGAGCCATGGCATTAAGGGGTAGGCTGTGTCCCCAAGAATAACTATTGGCATTTCAACATCCCCAACGGTTATTTTCTGGTCCGGAAAGTAAGTCCCTTGCTGCAGCCCTTTAAACAGAGTAGTGTTCCTGAAGACGCGATCGTCATGAACCCTTCCTGGCAAGCCCACGTTGATGTTGGTGAAACGTCCCTTGTGATCCACAAGTGCTTGCAGCACCATTGAAAATGGGTTCCATCTATCGCCCCACCACAGTTAGGGAATCCCATTGCAGAAAAGCCATCCACTATGACCTGCACATTTCCCAGAGTCACTACCTTTCGTAGCAGCACCTGAGTGATTGCTTTGGCTACTTGCATCACAGCAGCCCCCACAGTAGATTTGCCCGCTCCAAATTGATTCCCGACTGACCGGTAGCTGTCTGGCGTTGCAAGCTTCCACCGGGCTATCGCCACTCGCTTCTCAACTGTGAGGGCTGCTCTCATCTTGGTATTCTGGCATTTCAGGGCAGGGGACAGCAAGTCACAAAGTTCCATGAAAGTGCCCTTACGCATGCGAAAGTTCCGCAGCCACTGGGAATCATCGCACACCTGCAACACTATGCGGTCCCACCAGTCTGTGCTTATTTTCCTTGCCCAGAATCGGCGTTCCATGGATAGAACCTGTCCCATTAACAACATGATCTCCAAAGCACTGGGGCCCGCAGTTTGACAGAATTCTGTGTCCGTGTCCGTGTCCATGTCCTCATCACGCTTGTCACTGCGCTGCTGCCGCCGCTGCCTCCTCACCTCGTTTTTCTGCTCCTGGCTCAGCATAAACTCCACGAGAACGCGCGAGGTGTTTACAATATTCATGACTACTGTCTTGAGCTGAGCTTGTCCATGCTTGCCGTGGTATGGAGTCTGCAGTGTTCACCCAGGAAAAAAGGCACAAAATGGTTGTCTGCCGTCCGTTGCTTTCATGCAGGGAGGGAGGGAGGGGTGAGGCTGTACCCAGAACCACCTGCGACAATGTTTTTTGTCCCATCAGGCACTGGGATCTCAACCCAGAATTCCAATGGGCGGGGGAGACTGCGGGAACTATGGGATAGCTATGGGATAGCTACCCACAGTGCAACGCTCCAGAAATCGATGCTAGCCCCGGTATATGGACGCACACCGCCGAATTAATGTGCTTAGTGTGGCCGCATACATTCGACTTTATATAATCTGTTTCCCAAATTCAAATTGTATAAATTCGGATTAATCCCGTAGTGTAGACATACCCTGAGTCTCCTCTTTTCCAAACTGAAAAGTCCTAGTCTCTTTAATCTCTCCTCATATGGGATCTGTTCCAAACCCCTAATCATTTTAGTTGCCCTTTTCTGAACCTTTTCTAATGCCAGTATATCTTTTTTGAGATGAGGAGACCACATCTGTACACACTATTCAAGATGTGGGCATACCATGGATTTATATAAGGGCAATGAAACAGTCTCCATCTTATTCTCTATCCCTTTTTAAATGATTCCTAACATCCTGTTCACTTTTTTGACTGCCGCTGCTCACTGCATGGACGTCTTCAGGGAACTATCCATGATGACTCCAAGATCTCTTTCCTGATTAGTTGTAGCTAAATTAGCCCCCATCATATTGTATGTATATTTGGGGTTATTTTTTCCAATGTGCATTACTTTATATTTATCCACATTAAATTTCATTTGCCATTTTGTTGCCCAATCACTTAGTTTTGTGAGATCTTTTTGAAGTTCTTCACAGTCTGCTTTGGTCTTAACTATCTTGAGCAGTTTAGTATCGTCTGCAAACTTTGCCACCTCACTGTTTACCCCTTTCTCCAGATAATTTATGAATAAGTTGAATAGGATTGGTCCAAGGACTGACCCTTGGGGAACACCACTAGTTACCCTCTCCATTCTGAAAATTTACCATTTATTCCTACCCTTTGTTCCCTGTCTTTTAACCAGTTCTCAATCCATGAAAGGATCTTCCCTCTTATCCCATCACAACTTAATTTATATAAGAGCCTGTGGTGAAGGACCTTGTCAAAGGCTTTGTGGAAATCTAAGTACACTATGTCCACTGGATCCCCCTTGTCCACATGTTTGTTGACCCCTTCAGAGTACTCTAATAGATTAGTAAGACGTGATTTCCCTTTACAGAAACCATGTTGACTTTTGCCCAACAATTTATGTTCTTCTACTTATCTGACAATTTATTCTTTACTGTTGTTTCAACTAATTTGCCCGGTACTGATGTTACACTTACCGGTCTGTAATTGCTGGGATCACCTCTACAGCCCTTTTTAAATATTGGTGTTACATTAGCTATCTTCCAGTCATTGAGTACAGAAGCTGACTTAAAGGACAGGTTACAAATCATAGTTAATAGTTCTGCTGTGCTAAGACTACCTCTGAGCCCATTTTCCCTGCCAGCTTGGGACTTCAGTACCCTGTCTTCTTGAGCTGGACATGCTAGCCTGCTTCAAACACAGACCCAGGTCTGAATCACATCCCCCAAAAGCTGCAGACTTAACTGAAAACAGCTTAAGTGCTCCTGTCTCTAGCACCCAGATACCCAGTTCCCAATGGGCTCCAAACCCCAAATAAATCCATTTTACTTTGTATAAAGCTTATACGGGGTAAACTTATAAATTGTCTGCCTGCTATAACACTGATAGATATGCACAGCTGTTTGCTCCCCCAGGAATTATTTACTTACTCTGGGTTAATTTATAAGTAAAAAGTGATTTTATTAAATACAGAAAGTAGGATTTAAGTGTTTCCAAGTAATAACAGACAGAACAAAGTAAATTACCAAGCAAAATAAAACAAAAACACGCAAGTCTAAGCCTAATACAGTAGGAAACTAAATGCAGGTAAATCTCACCCTCAGAGATGTTCCAATAAGCTTCTTTCACAGACTAGACTCCTTTCTAGTCTGGGCCCAATCCTTTCCCCTCGTACAGTCCTTGTTCCAGCGCAGGTGGTAGCTAGGGGATTTCTCATGACTGCAGCCACCTTTGGTCTGTTCCACCCTCTTATATAGCTTTGGCACAAGGTGGGAATCTTTTGTCTCTCTGGGTCCCCATCCCTCCTTCTAAATGGAAAAGCACCAGGTTTAAGATAGATTCCAGTACCAGGTGACATGATCACATGTCCTGTGAGACCCCGAAGCCTTCATTCTTCCCAGCCTGATTCACAGGAAGGCTTGCAAGTAAACAGCCATCTACAGTCAATTGTCTTGGTTAATGGGAGCCATCAAGATTCCAAACCACCATTAATGGCCCACACTTTGCATAATTACAATAGGACCTCAGAGTTATATTTCATATTCCTAGTTTCAGATACAAGAATGATATATTCATACAAATAGGATGAACACACTCAGTAGATTAGAAGCTTTGGAATGATACCTTACAAGAGACCTTTCGCATGAAGCATATTCCAGTTATATTATATTCACACTAATTAGCATATTTTCACCAAATCATACGGAGTGCAACGTTACAGCCATCACTGAACCAGATGTTCTAGGGCGGAACCAGAGACAGACGCAAGGGCGCCAGGAGGCTGCAACACCCCTATTGAAATGTCAGAGGAGGGCAGATTGATGACTCTAAAGATGAGACAGGCACCTATCAATGGAGACAAGATAGCGATGATCAAAACCAGCATGGGATAACTGCCTGAGAGACTTGATGAAAGAACAAGATAAAGGATGAGAAGGACAATTTAAGAAAACAAGCACCAGCCAAGCAACAATTGATTACAGCATGACGGTGCAAAACTCATTGGTCCCAGTGAAGGAAAATCACTATATAAACAGCGTGCCTTGCCATGAAACTTTGGGTTCATCCTGGCAAGACTTCCCCGGAGCATTGTGTCACAACTGACAGAACCCGGCTCCTACCTACCTGTGATCAGCCTAGGTGGCCACTAGATTGATCCAGACTCTGGACTGGTAACTATAACATCGACTGGTGGGACAGTGTGTGTGTGTGTGAGGTGTGATTAAATACATATGCTAATTGTTGTATCTTCAATAAACGCGGCATATTGCCTTTTCCCCTGAAAAAGATCCCGTGTTCTTCTTATAAGCAAACACATCTACAGGTGGGGACCTGTCTGTTAGCCCCCCAGGAGATGTGGTATGCAGGCAAGGATCACTCTTTCTACCCATACTGTTCTCCCCTCAGAGAATGAGGGCATCCAAGTGGCAACAAGGTCTTACATGCCCCCTTGAGCTCTTAATTCTGAAGTCAGAAAGATCAGACTCCAGTGAGGACAAACTGTCTTGACCAGAGCACTGATCGTCAGTGTTCCATAGGACAAATGATTGCTAATGTGAGCAAAAGCAAGTTTACAGTTTGCTTTGTTTGGGGGTGGGGAGGAGAGAAAGGATCACTGGGCCATCCAGTGCTGTCAGAGTTTCCTATTAATGAGCACCAATTGCAATGCTCCTTTTCTGGCAGATGTGCCTTAAGGACACCCCACCTAACCATAGAATATTAGGGTTGGAAGGGACCTCAGGAGGTCATCTAGTCCAACCCCCTGCTCAAAGCAGGATCAATCCCCAACTATATATTTTTTTTTGCTCCAGATCCCTAAATGGCCTCCTCAAGGATTAAACTCACAACCCTGGGTTTAGCAGGCCAATACTCAAACCACTGAGGTATCCCTCCCCCTAAGCAAAGCAGCTTGGAACACACTTTTTATGAAAGGTATAGTCCTGGTATATAACTGAAACTGAGGTTTATCGGATCTGTGAGTGCCTCCAGGGTTATCCATCAAGCCTCGCTGGGCTAAGAACCTTTAGCTCTTCTCTAGGACAGCTGTTGCTTGTCTGGCAGACAAAAGACTGCTGTCTGTCTGCACTGTGTAATTATTTCTCCAATTAGGACTTGGTTGGTTCTATTCCAGGCTTTTTCCAGCCATGCAAATGTACATTTTTTTGTTTGTTCGTTACGGAATGCTGCTCATTATTTATTTACATTGTGCTTATTTTAGCAGACGTTTGAAGTGAATCAGCTATTCTATGGGGGAGTATTACTCCATTTCCTGTTTTCTTCAGCAGATGTTAACACAGGTGGTCTTTGTTCCAAGTGGCTTTAGTGCTAGTGAAAAGTGCCCTACTGGTAGCCAGAAACTAAAGTCCTGTATTTGCCCACAGGACAAGAGCAGCACAGGCATTGCCAGCTTGTTGAGTGTGCTTCAAACCCTGACCTGGAGGTAGGGGCGGCTCTATGTTTTTTGCTGCCCCAAGCACAGCAGGCAGGTGGCTTTCGATGGCACGCCTGATGGCAGGCCACTGGTCACGCGGATTTAGTGGCATGCCTGCGGGAGGTCTGCTGGTGCCGCGCCATCCGCGTCCCTGCCACTGAATTGCCGCCAAAGCCGCAGGACCGGTGGACCTCCCGCAGGCATGCCGCCGAAAGCCACCTGCCTGCCGCCCTCACAGCGACCGGCAGGCCGCCCCCCGTGGCTTGCCGCCCCTGGCACGCGCTGGTTCCTGGAGCCGCCCCTGCCTGGAGGGACCCCTCAAGAGGGGAAGAGGAGTTTAATCTCCTTAGCTCATTCCCTCCCTGGGCTGAGTGTGATGATGGTGCCATTGACATGTGTCCACTAAGGGACTGGACTGTGACTACAGACTGATTTCACGCAAGTCACAAACAGCCATTTGATGCCATGAGCAATCTAGTATGGATTCAAACCAGTAACCTAGGATTGTTTTTGAAAGCTGAGGGCCCCTCTCCCCCCACCCCCAGCTTCAGGAAAATGAATCAATTGCAGCCCCTCTAGCCCCACCATGAGTTGTTAAAGGTCTGCCCATCCCATTGCTCATCCCTCCTCTGGCTAGTCTGTTTCTCAAAGTGGAGGTCCCAACCCAAAAGGGGGTCACAAACCTATTGTAAAGGGGGGTCACGGTATTGCCACCTTTACTTCTGCTCTGTCTTCAGAGCTGGGCAGCTGGCGAGAGGTGTAAGCACAGAAGTAAGGGTGGCAATACCATACAATGCCACTCTTACTTCTGCTGTCTTCAGAGCTGGGTGTTCGTCCAGCAGCCACCACTTTCCGGACACCCAACTCTGAAGCTAGAATGGAGAGCAGCGGCTGCTGGCTGGGCACCCAGCTCTGAAGGCAGTGCTGCTGCCAGGAGCAGAACAGAAGTAAGGGTGGCGTGGTATTGGGGAGGGCGGTAGATTGTAGCAGCCTGAAATATTTTCAAAGGGGAATCCAGCAAAAAAAGTTTGGGAACCCCGGTGGTGCATGCCCACACTTTGGGAAGCACTGCAGTACAGAGGTGCCAATTTCATGGGTTCCTCCGCTTACCTCCCGGCACTTGCCGCCACCAAACAGCTGTAGCAAGCTCCAGGAGGGAGGGGGGAGGAGCAGGAACATGGCGCGCTCTGGGGAGGAAGCAGGGAAGAGGCGGGGCTGGGGCGGGGATTTGGGGAAGAGGTTGGAATGGGGGCAGGAGGGGGCAGGGCAGGGGTGTGGAGTCAGGGCAAGACCAGGGGCAGAGGGGGGTCGAGCACCCACCAGCGCCAGGAGAAGTCGGCGCCTATGCTGCAGTAATCTGTTTCATGACAAAAAGCCTGAGTCTGTGTCCCTTATTCACCCTGAATAGTACATATTCATGGTAGTGGTCCCACTAAAGTTAGCAAGATTACTTACATCAGAATGAAACATGAGCAAGAATTGCAGAATTGGGCCCTTTGGCCCAGCTCCTCAGAGGTTATTTAGACTCCTAACTTCCATTAAAATCAACAGAAGTTGGGTGCCGCTGAGGATCTGGGCCTTTGTCCTTAAAATACTAGTGCCCCTTGCTCTTGCTCACCATTTGCACTAAAATCTCTCAAAATTTAGGGTGTTGGGTGGGGGGGGGGGGAGACAGGATTCTGCAATCACCTGTGGGTCTGCTGCCACCTGGTGGTAATGTGATGCATTGACTTCAGAGTAAAAGCATTGGGGTGATGGATGTGTGTTTGCCATCTCTTTTTGTATATTTTCAGGAAAAGTTGTTTCTTTTCAAAGAGAGGGACTGAAAGCTAGGTATAATATAGGGTTGCCAACTTTCTTATCAAACAAAATCGAACACCCTAGCCTAGCCCCTTCCCAAAGGCCCCACCCTTTCCCTGAGGCCCCGCCCACTACATTATCCCTCCCTCAGTGGCTCACTGTACCTCACTCTCACTCACTTTCACTGGGCTGGGGTGCAGGGGGGTGAGGGCTCTGGGCTGGGGGTGCTGGATCTGTGGTGCAGGAAGGGACTCTGGGTTTTTGCGGGGGCTCAGAGCTGGGGGTGTGGGCTCTGGGCTGGGTCTGAGGGATTTGGGGTGCAGGAGGGTGCTCTGGGCTGGGATCGAGGAGTTTGGAAGGCAAGAGAGGGATCATGCCTGGGGCAGGGGGTAGGGGTGCAGGAGGGGTTAAGGGCTCTGGGCTGGGGGTGCAGGGTCTGGGCTGGGGCCAGGGATGAGGGGGTTGGGGTGTTTGGGGGGGCTCAGGGTGGGAGAAGGGGGTTGGGGCTCGGGGTTGGGACGCGGACTTAGCTTAGGC
Organism: Malaclemys terrapin pileata; assembly: GCF_027887155.1. Classification (NCBI taxonomy): domain Eukaryota; kingdom Metazoa; phylum Chordata; order Testudines; family Emydidae; genus Malaclemys; species Malaclemys terrapin. Next base: position 50,996,120 of record NC_071514.1, read on the forward strand.
GGCTCCCGGTCAGCAGTGCTGCGGGTCTAAGGCAGGCTCCCTGCCTCTCCTGGCTCCGCACTGCACCCTGAAAGTGGCCAACAGGTCCAGCTCCTAGGAGGGCAGGGACCAGGAGGCTCTGCGCCGCATGCTGCTCTTGCCCACAGGCACACACACCCCACACCCCTGCCTAGGAGCCAGACCTCCTGGCCACTTCTAGGGCAAAGCGCAGTGCCCCAGGACAGGTAGGGACTAGCCTGCCTTAGCCCTGCAGCACCACTGACCGGGCTTTTAATGGCCTGGTCGACGGTGCTGGCCAGAGCCACCAGGGTCCCTTTTCGACTGGGTGTTGAAAACCAGACACCTGGAAACTCTAGATATGGAAAGGGAATGTGCACCCGTTCCTCTCAATCCTGATCTGTAGCGCCACCTGCTACTACACCCAGCATCCTCAGATAGTGTCATTAACAAACCTCAGTCCACACTTGAAATTATATTGAGATCATCCAAGTTGTAAGAGGAGTTTACTTACTGTAACTGGAGGTTCTTCGAGATGCGGGGTCCCTATCTGGATTCCAAACATGGGTGCGCATGTGCGCCATGTGCCAGAGCTGGAACTCTTCATAGTAGTGTCCGTTGACCCACACGTGCATGTGTTGACCATGTTGCAGAGGCAATACGTAGGAAGTTGGGGGGTGGGTGGGTGTCAAGTGCCCCCCTGATTGGTCTGCCAGGGGGAGGAGGGAGAGGGGCTCTACTTTCTCTCCCTGTGCCTTCTCCCCCCTTCCACCCCACCTTTGGCTAAATTGGCTGCTCTCTCTGATAGCCAGGCAGGGAGCAGGACAGAGCCACATCTGCCTGAGAGAGCCTGGCTGGGAGGCAGTGGCGGCCCTCTCCCTGCCTGGACATGGCTGCAGGGGAGGGGGGTGAAGGGACTCCAGCTCACTCAGCCTCTGACGCCGTAGCAAGGCCTGAGTGGGGGGCAGCCTGCTGCCACCTCAACTGCCAGGGACAGGGGCTGAGCGGGGTTGGGGTGTCACTTGGCAGGGGAGTCATGTGGGGCGGTCACATGTCGTTCCATTTAGCCTGTGCCCCCCAGTCATAACTTGCCCTGGGCGGGAGGGGGGGCGGGGGGTCAGTGCAGGGATTGGATTTAGCCCTCTGAGTTGGAGATACAGGTTCCATTGGCATTTAACAGAGGTGCTGGTGTCTTAACAGGGGCACATCAACTCCCCTCACAGATACTTTGCCTCCCCAGAAGGCTTCCTTGGTATTTCCCCAGCTGTGCGGATCCCACGTCCTTTTAGGCACGGGAAGGGTGGCTCTGGGGTTAAAATAATGGAAAAATGAATGCTGAGACTTTTGGCAGGCTGAGACCTTACCTGTTGACTTTCCCATGAGCAGGGATTCCCGTTCACAAGCCTGACATCATCTCCTGCCTGGAGCGAGAAGAGGAGCCCTTTGTCCCAGCTGCCCAGGGCCTTGAGGAACCAGAGATCCTGAGAAGCATCTACACAGGTGCGGGATGGGATAAAGCATCTCTGAACCCATCGACAAGTGAAATGAAACGTTGGGACCCTGGGAAAGTAGCTTGAGCGCCCCCAGCTCTGCATCCTCTTGTGAGCTCTGCAAAGGCAGGTCTTGACTGCAGATGTGCACTGTTTGCCATGGCTCTGAGCAGCCCCTTTCTGCATGGGGGGATTCGCCCCCTGAGTACCAGAGAGTTCTGGATACATAAAACAAAACATAAACGTAGAATCCTGAGGCCAGAAGGGACCATTACGCCCATCCAGTCTGGCCTCCTCAATCACCCAGGCCAGAGAACGTCCTCTGGAGAATCCTGCATCCAGTCCAATGGCTAGTGACTGAGTCAGAAAGGATCTTAGAGATCCAAAGAGAGAGAGAGAGAGACCCCTGCAGCCCCGCCCCCACTCTGCGCCTTCCCTTTCCTAGCTGTCCTCTCCCATCTCCTCCCCTCTGCAGATGGATGTTGTGCATTCAACTCTGGGGTTCGTGCCCTGGGAGCAGTGGTTATCGGTGACACACCTGTGTGTAGTTCCTATTCCCGAGATTCCCTGTCTCTCACCCTCAGGGGATGGCTCGTGCCCAGACAGCCTCTTTATCCCAGATGATGTCAGGATTATGTCTCCAACTCCAGAGTCCTCACCTGGGAATCCCGACTGGAGAGGGAGTGAAGCGGTGGGCACCCTCTGGAGCAGCACAGAGAGAAACCCCATCTGTGCACTGACTGTGGGGGCCATCACAGCTGATGTTGCATCAGAGACACCCTGCCGGATAGAAACCAGCAGGGCTGCGTACTCTGGGCCCACGGGGCCCCGTCCCACCAGACACATTCTGCATCATAAGCCATTTGAGGCATGTGGGGTCAGCTGTGAGTTGTGGGCTCGGGGGAAGAGAGCACATTCCTGGAGTGATTAATTGCTTGGGAATCATGTAATGGGGGGGGGCGGGGAGCGCATTGGGATAGAAACGAGAGGAGAAGGATTCCTGGCTGCACCACTGGCCTGCTGGGTGACCTTGGGCAAGTCACTGCCACGCTCTCTGCCACAATTTCCCTATCGGTAAAATGGGAATCATGTTACTGACCTTTGTAAAACACTTTGAGGTTTAGTGATGAAAAGCACTAGATAAGAGCTGGGTCTTATTATTATTTTATTTTACTATATTATTAAGGAGCAGCATCTTGGGCTTATTGATCATTGCTTAGGTGCCAGTGATCATGATTTGATTGTATTTGTCATGTGCAAACAGAATAATGTCCAAACCAGCATAATTATATCTACACTTGTGCTTTAAAAGGGCCAGTTTCACAAAGCTGAAAATAGTGATGAGTAAAAAGAACTGGGAGAAAGAATTTAATCAGAAAATTGTAAATGATATTTTGGAGTTGTATAAGAACATTGTACTAGATGCCCAAAAAGCCAAAATTCCCCAAGCTAGAAAGAAGGCTACACAGGTAAAAATAAACCAAACAACCTGGCTTAGAGGAGAAGTGAAAGAAGCTATAAAAAAATACAATATGTAACATATGGGGAAAATATTAATTAGACGCTAGGAATTGTAGAAATTTGCTAAGGGAAGCAAAAGGACACAAGGAGATTATCTATGGCCAGCCAAGTTAAGAACAATTAAAACATATTTAAAGAATAGTCAGAACAAAAGGAAACCTAACAATCGTATTTGTCCATTACTAGGTGGAAATGGTAGAGCTGACAATACAAATGTAGAGAAGGCCAAAGCGTTCGATAAATATTTCTGTTTTCCATTTTGGAAAATGCCAGATAATGTATTCATGTTATATGATGGTGGGAAATACTTTCTATTCCAACAGTGACTAAGGAAGATGTTAACAGCAGCTACTTTTAAAGCAGCAGATCCAGATAACTTGCATCTAGGAGTTTTAAAAGAGCTGGCCAAGGAGCTTGTTCCCCCATTAATGCTGATGTTCGATAAGTCTTAGTACACTAGGGAAGTTCCAGAGGACTGGAACAAAGATAATGTTGTGCCAGTATTTTAAAAGGGTAAATAGGACACCCTGGGTAATTGTAGGCCTATCAGACTGGCATTGATCCCAGGCAAAATAATGGAATGGTAGATACCCAACTCAATCAATAAAGAATTAAAGGAGGGTAATATAATTAATGCCAATAGCATGGGTTTATAGAAAATAGATCCGCTCAAACTAACTTGATATCTTTTTTTGATGTGATTAGAAGTTTGGTTGATAAAGGAATAGTGTTGATGTTAGTAGTATACTTAGAATTCTGTGAGGCATTTGACTTGTTAACACACAACATTTTGATGAAGAAACTAGAACAGTACGAAATTAACATGGTGGCAGCCACTAAGTGGATTAAAAGCTGGCTGGCTGACAGGTCGCAAAAGGTAACTGTAAACAGGGAATCCTCATTGATGGGTGTGTTTCCCCAGTGGGGTCCCACAGGGATGGGAGCTTGGCTCTACGCTGTTTAACATTTTTATTGATGACTTGGAAGAAGGCAAAAAATCATCACTGATAAAGTTTGCAGACGAGACAAACATTGGTGGAATGGTAAATAATGAAGAGACAGGTCACTGATACAGAGCGGTTTGGATCACTTGGTAAACGGGGCCCAAGCAACCCATGTGTGTTTTAATATGGCCAAATGTAAATGTACAACGAGGAACAAAAAACACAGGCCACACTTACTGGATGGGGGGCTCTATCCTGGGAAGCAGCGACTCTGGAAAAGATTTGGAGATCGTATTGGACGATCAGCTGAATGTGAGGTGCCAATGTGACACGGTGCCAACAGGGCTAATGTGATCTTTGGCTGTATAAACAGGGGAACCTTGAGTAGAAGCAGAGAGGTTATTTCACCTTTGTGTTTGGCACTGGTGTGACTGCTGCTGGAATCCTGGGTCCAGTTCTGGTGCCCACAGTTCAAAAGGACTTAGAAACATTGGAGAGATTCAGAGAAGAGCTGCCAGAATGATGAAAGGATTGGAAAACCTGCCTTACAGTGAGACGTAAGGAGCTCGGTCTATTTAGCTTAGCAAAGAGAAGGTTAAGGGGTGACTTGGTCATAGTTTCTAAGAACCTACTTCGAAGCAGAAATTTTATAATGGGCTCTTCAATCTAGCAGGCAAAGGTCTAACAAGATCCAATCTTTGGAATTTGGAGCCAGACAAATTCAGACTGGAAATACGGCACACATTTTTAACCGCCAACGATTGTGGCAGGTTCCCCATAACTGGCAATTTTTAAACCAAGCCACACTCTGAACTGTTTTGTAATGTATTGTGGGAGAACTTGTCAGTCCTTGGTCCGTGTGTGGAAGTTTTTTTAGCCCACCAAGTCAGTAAACAGGAGCCATGTGAGGAGGTTGCATGACCCTTGAGCCCCAGGATGCAGGGAGGCCATACCAGTCCAGAAATGGGTTGCCATTGCCTTATGGAAGCTGGTCACCCCAGACTGCTGCAGGTCGGTGGCTGGTCAGTTTGGTGGTGACAAGCCAACCGTCGGTGTTGTTGTGATGGAGGTTTGGGGGGTGATTATTCCTGTGGTTTCCCCATGGGTGATGGCGATTACTAAGTGCCCCAAAATACTAGCTGAGTTCGAGCAGATGGCCTTCCCGAGCCAAGTAGGGCAGGGGTAGTCAATTATTTTTTGTCAAGGTCCAAATTTCTTGGTCAAGGTATAGGCAAGGTCCACACTCCAAAGAAAAATTTAAAAAATAATAACAATAATAATGATAATAAGTAAGTAGAAAGATTTCACGGTCCGTTCAAAAGCGTCTGGCGGTCCGGATTGGCCTGCGGTCCGCCCCATTGGTGACACTCCTGTTCCCATGGTCTGCCTAGCACAAGGGGCACAACCATATGGCAGCTGGAAAGGATACTGCTCCCTTGTTACATAGCCTTTGGTCAACAGCAAAGGGGGGTTCATGGACACAGCATGGGACGCACCGGCCAGGCGTATGGTGCCAGAGCATTCCAGAGATCTGGCATTTATCCATTTGGACAAGAAGGGGCTTTGATCTCCCCACATGACATGGCTATTGATGGGGTGTCTGGTGCCCACTCTTGTATGAGTGGCCAGCATTCCCCCCCCCTCCCCGCCCCTGCCCTAGATTATGAATCTGAACCCTGATGAGAAAGCACCTGGCAGCAGAAGGCTCAGTCACCCCCAGAACAGTAGCCAGATGACAGGGGAATGTGCCTGGGGCAGGCTGAAGGCAAGAGAGTGCTGCCTACAAATCCATCGCTTCTTCCCAGGGGTGCTGCATACTGCGCAATATACACCAGGCCACAGAATAATGTGTCTATTTTGGTACCAGATTTCTAGAATGCTTTACCTTATCAATGTGAAAAATTAAAACCTACTGGGGAGGGATAGCTCAGTGGTTTGAGCATTAGCCTGCTAAACCCCAGATTGTGAGTTCAATCCTTGAGAGGGGTCACTTAGGGATCTGGGGCAAAAATCTGTCTGGGGATTGGTCCTGCTTTGAGCAGGGGGTTGGACTAGATGACCTCCTAAGGTCCCTTCCAACCTTGACATTCTATGATTCTGTGTGTGCACACACACATAAATGTTTCAATTGTCCTGTTTAGACTAATCACATTTCACCATAATAGGAAACCACCAGAAAACATCAAGAGAAAAAAACATTATATTAAACAGACTATTGAAAAATAAAGGATTTTTCCACAAAATGTAATATTAATATATTATTATACCTTTAGCATTTCCAGGTTTCAGAACTGACCCTAAAACATCATCAACTCTTACCTTGTTATAACAACGCAATATCCAGAACACTTTCAAATGCCATGTTCCCTGTTAACTGTGATGTAATGTGGGATAGAAAATAAATACATTCAAGAATCATTTTCAGGTCGAAAGAGCCAAAATTGCTAGTAAAGTAAAAAAAAATCTAATTTCTAAGTGAATCCCACTAATACTGTAGCTATTTAGAGAAAGTGAACAGAAAGACAATGGCAGAGAAAAAGAATGACTTTAAAAAGAAGGAGGTGAGCATTTTGGAATTTCAAAAGTCTGCTTGCTTCGAAGCAATTGACAATTGCAAATGTTTTTTGTTCCAAGTCAGCATTTTAGACATGCCAACCACAAACAATGCAAAGTTGGCAATTGCAAATATAACTTTCTTATTATGAAACTAAAAGGCCAGGTGTCACCACAGCTGCCTGATCTATGGCAGGGAGGTGCTTGGAGTGGTAGATTTAAGCCTCATATTAGCACTCTAGCACCTTTTCATAATTCAAACAGGAGCTATGCTATTTATAATAAGTTAATTAAAACCACAAACTAGGAATAAACTCGGATTAAGTTCAATAAACAGCATTCTTGTTGAAATCAATAAGATTATGTTCACAATGGTTCACTGTATATTAACCGAGGAGATATGAATGAAGAGCAAAGTTAAGCAAAGGGAGCTGAATTAAAACTATGGGTGAGACCCTCATGCTGGCTCTGGCTCCTTGCACAGCCTAAAACTGGAGTTCTGCAGTGGGGAAGTAGAGGCAGCAAGTGAGTTTGGAAAAGCTTCCACCTCAAGAGGAAAGAACCCTAATGAATACTAAGTAAAACATCTCTCTCTCTCTCTCTCTCTCTCTCATGCTCACATGGAGTATCTTATCCTCCTGTACAACCTATGGCTACAAATCTCTATAATTTACCATGAGTGACTGGAGACGGTGGGAGGACCAGCCTGTCCTTCTCAGAAGATATTTCTTTAGCAGAGTCATAAAGCAGCTTCATAGAGAATATCCACTGATCTCCACCTAAAGGGCCACAATGAATTGCAGGTCAAACAGCATCAAGAAAGATGGTTCCCTTGGAAGCTACGTGGGTCCAGATGTTCCTGTTCCTTCTCCCGTTTCAAACTAAGAAGAAAACTCAACTGTGCAAGAGATATTTCATTCCATTATCAGTGTGTATCCACCCAGAGCCCATGAGACCTTCCATGGGGGCAGAGAATGGTGCACTGGGGAAGCCAGTGCTGCCCATTCCATACTTTCCGTCTTTTTTCACAATCTTCTCTCTCCAGGGCTGTTGACTGAGAATATTTCACCAGCACAAAACCTAATCTGGGAAATTTTAAATGAAAATGTTTGATATTCAAATAAACGAAGCACATTTTTAGGAAAAAAACAACAACCCTCCATTAAACAAGATTCTGTGAAACCAAGGGGTAATTTTAAACAGACTATTTTCATCTTCCTTTGCACAGCGTATGAAATCTTTTCACTCGGTACAGCACAATGGACCAGACACTCATTTGGTATCAATCACTGTAGCTCTGCTGATGGATCTGTGACAACTGATGCCAGGTGATGATCTATCCTGATATTCCCAAACTCTGACATGCAGCGTTCAGGATAGTTTAGGCAGTTGGTCCCATTTCACTGCAAGTTATATTGTGAGAGAAAATGAAGACAACGTTTTGGGGTCAAAAGCAACAGCACTTTGAGAACAGAAAAACAACCTTTTCTCTTGGTAGATAGAATGGATTTTGAAGATTTCCCTCAGTATTAGAACTGAAAGAAAAATAGACCACTCACCTTAGTCTTTGACCCATAATGTTAAAACTTGTTACAAGAGAGAGATAAGCTACAAGCCAGACAGCCCATACTCTGAACTCTTGGATAAACAGCAAAGTTGGCTTTTCAGAAACCTTTCCCCCCAGGGCTCTGCATCCACTTTGGATTGTGCCCAACAGAGGCTGGTGGAGGGGAGGGGAAGGTAGAGGCAGCTGTGCAAATGTTGTGGAGTCTGCACTACCCCACAGACACACATACAGCAATGCATGGCATAATATCCAGGACAATAAATGATTTGGCCATAACCTACAAAATCCTGGTAGCTTATTCTGGGAAGTTTCTCAGGCAGCATGAATTCTCAATGGCCTTTCAGGAGAACAGGGAGTGCAAACCTGCTAGGGCCTCCATAATAGCCAGGTCCCTACCAAATTCACGGCTCACTTTGACTAATTAAAAAACCCATATTTCCATCTGAAATGTCATGGTATTGTAACCATGGGGGTCCTGACCAAAATGGGAGAATAGGGGAGTTCAGAGGTTGTTGTAGGGGGGCCACAGCATTGCCACCCTCACTTGTGTGCTGACTTCAGACCTGGGCTCCTAGGACAGCAGACAGCAACCTTTCTGAAGCTAGAGTAGGTTCCCAGATGTGCAGGTTATATCTCCACGGCGAGGAAGTCCTGTCCCCAGCCCGGCAGACAAACAGCTATGAGGCCCCTACTGGGTTCTCTGGCTGGGGGGATCCCAGCAGGACAAGGAGATCGGATTTCATGGGGCAGGGCTAATTCGATTTAGCCAAGAAAAGCACAACAAGAACCAACAGCTGTCAGCTGAAGCCAGAGCAATTCAAATAAGAAGTAAGGCACCCATTTCTGACAGCCAGGGAGACTAGCCACTGGAACAAATTCCCCAGGAGAGAGCTGGAGTCTCTGTTTCCTGGTGCCCTACCATCACAATTGGTTGTCATTCTGGAAGGGGCCTTTTAGTGAGTTACAAGCAATTGGACTTAATAGGTGCTGAGAGTGTGAAATTTCATAGCCCGTGAAATAGAGGCCAGATTAAGAGATTGAATTGTTTCACAACTGATGCCTCTATGAAGACTCAGTGTGGGGCGAGGAACAGACTCTGCTGTTTTACTGGGTGGCCTGGTTGCTCTCCAGAATCAATAATGAGCAAGTGTGGAGATCCGGAGTGCAGCACAAACATCCAACTGGGCTGGCCGGGGACAGGCATCAGGCCTGCCAGGGAATGGTGAGTGTGGCAATGACTTCACAAAGGCCTCTGGCTGGAACTCAGCCTATTGGGCAAAGATGATGAGGTGGCTGTAACCTCACAGAGCTCCCTTGACAACAGCCAGGCAGGACAGGGATGCAGGGCAGGGAGAACCTCGGAGACCCCTGTAGCCTTGCTGCAGCAAGCCTCCATCTCACGGTCTCTCCGTGAGGACCAAGAGACGGTTGATGTTTAGATTATGTGAGATTTTTTTCCATTTCTGTGTGGATTTTTTTGAAAGAAATCGTCATCTGTGTAGAAGGTAAGGAAAAATCTAGGCTCTATGTACAAGATAGGGAACTCTGTCCTAGCAGATTCTCAGGTTGTGGTAGAGAGGTTTGATCTCTCTGTACTGGGCACTGGCGCAACCACTCCTGGAATATTGTGTCCATTTCTGGTGTCCACAATTTGAGACAGATGCTGATAAATCAGAGAGGGTTCACAGAAGAGCCACAAGAATGATGAAAGGATTAGAAAACCTGCCCTGTGGTGACAGACTACAGGAGCTCAATCTAAGAGAAGGTTAAGCGGTGAGCCTCTTTACTAATGGGCTCTTCACTTTACCAGATAAAGGTTATGAGCAGACAATGGCTGGAAGCTGAAGCTAGACCAATACACACTGGAAATAAGGCGAGCATTTTTAACATCAGAGTTTGGAGCAATTCACTGAGGGTTGTGCTGGATTTTCCACAACTGGCCTATTTTAAAATCAAGATTGGGTGTTTTACTAAAAAATCTGCTCTAATTCCTATGGGAATTATTTTGAGGGACGTTCTATGACCGATGTGAAACAGAAATTCAGACCAGTGTAGTTCCTTCTGGGCTTGGAATTTATGAATCTGAGACTTGTTGGGGGCATTTGGAATTTGTCCCTTTTTGCTTCCCTCTTCCTCCTTCCCTCTTGACTCTTCTTCTCTTTTCTCTTCTTTCATTTCTTTCCTCTGCTCTTCTTCCTGGGGAGGGTGGGGCTGTGCTCCAGCTGTCATTGTAGGAGGCCTCACAAAGAGGTGGGGCTGGAATTGTGCGCTGATGGTGATCTCCACCATAGTGATCTCCTGTGGAGACTAGAACTTTTGCCCATGTGTTGAGAATGCTCCGCCTCCAGGCCTTATAGTCTCCACACTGATCGGCCAAGTGTGGGGCTATTGCTTAGTTAATAGGGAGGAGACTCAGGCACTCTTGGCTGAGTGCAGTGAGACCTAAGGCTCAATTCAGTGGCATTTCTTTGTCTGTCGCTCTGGTGATAATGTTGAAGGCTACATCCAATTGAATCCAAAATTTCAGGGAATTTCTAGGTGGGAAGAAGCTTCTTGATTTTGGTGTCAATTGGAAAACAACATCACCAGAAAAGCCTGATTTCTACCTGTGCCCCTTACCTTGGTGCTGTGAGCTGAAGGGCATTGTGACTTGAGAGTGAATTCAGCCAGTCAGTGCTAACTCTCCACAGGTGATTTGCATGAGTCAGTAAATGAACCTGCAGGTTTCCGTGGGAGCGATGCCCAAGGCAGGCCTCAGGCTTAGGGTTGATGCTCAGGGTTAGTGGCATGAGTGAGCAACAGGTGGCTGAGTTACCTCTAGCGTCACAGTGTTACTGCTCAGGTTCCTCTGCCTGCTGCACCACCTGGGCAGGGACTGTCAAGGGGAAGGTTTTGTAGATTTGAAATGTATACACCAGGAAGCGCAGAAGAGGAACGGCTTAGACAATTTGGCAATAAAATGTAGGTTTTGTGGCAATATCCTGTGCAATTGCTACTGGTTCAGGGATGGAGACAACATTCCTGCTCCTCTTACCACTTCTCAGCAGGGGGTTGGACTAGGTGACCTCCTGAGGTCCCTTCCAACCCTGATCTTCTAAGATTCTATGATTCTTAGTTTGGCCTCCATAAAAGAGACTAACTAGAGTTCCGGACACCTGTTTGCTTAAGACTGAGCAATAAGGCACAACAAATTACTGATATGATGAATATTGCTGCCTCCTCTCCTTTAAGAGAATATGAGCAGTTTATGATTCTCTCGAATGAAGTAGTTCTTCTAATATCAAGGTGAAAACCAATCAATGGCTATTTCAAAACCAAAAAACCCCAAAAGGGATTTTTTTTTATTTACAGTAGATTTTTAAAATGTGGGATAGCTCAGTGGTTTGAGCATTGGTCTGCTAAACCCAAGGTTGTGAGTTCAATCCTTGAGGAGGCCTTTTAGGGATCTGGGGCAAAATCAGTACTTGGTCCTGTTAATGAAGGCAGGGGGCTGGACATGATGATCTTTCAAGGTTCCTTCCAGTTCTAGGAGATAGGATATCTCCCTTAATTTTTTTTTTAATTTAAAAACAGTTTGTTTCTTTAACAAACCTATCAGGGATCAAATTTAAAACTATGACAAGCTATGTTAAGGCCTAGAGTTGCTCTAGCCTAGTAAACTCATTTAAATAAATAAATTAAATGAAGGAGTCCATGTTTGCTGCCAAGTTTCAGAGGAAGTCAAATCACTGAACTGTTGGAAGTCATTGGCTAAGCACCTGGGAGTCCAGAAGTTGTTGAAATAGCCAGATTTTGGCAGCAATAGCTTCTTCTGCAGGTGCAGAAAGAATATTTTCTTCATTTCAGTTGATGCAGCTACTTCATTCCAATTAAAAAAACTGATTGGGAGTTGAAAAAGGATGAAGGCTTCTATTCTTCTTGTAATATATGAATAAACACTAGAGAGAAGGAGATGTAAGCTACTACTTCGAAAATCTGGATGGACGATTATGACCAGGAACAATCAGTTCAATGTATTAACTAGAGATACATCTTTACCTCCGTTTGTTTGAAATGAAAAACAGAAATGTTTCAGTCAACCTTTTTGTTTTTACGTATCCTGCAAAACCAGCAAGTCAACATGTTTTAATGGTTACCTATTCATAGAATCATAGAAGACTAGGGCTGGAACAGAGCTCAGGACATCATCTAGTCCACCCCCCTGCTCAAAGCAGGACCAACCGCAAGTTAATCATCCCAGCCAGGGGTTTGTCAAGCTGAGCTTTAAAAACTTGTATGGATGGAGATTCCAGCACCTCCCTAGGTAATGCCCCAAACAACAACAATCACTCATTGTCCTTTAGAGCACAAGGGCTCTAACACGCCTGACGTGCTCAAATCTCTCTCCTGCTAGGACTTAGAGAATTTTCTCCATCTCCATGATACAGAGGGAAAGAGAAAAGAAGTGACTTCTCTTTGGTCACACACCAAGGTCATGTTAGAGCTAGAAAGAGAAGCATAAGAAAAAAGTTGTATCCAAATGTTTTGCATTTCAAACTAACTGATTTCTTGAACAAAGGAAATTTGATGTGTGATTAGTGAACTGAAATTATACATTCTGGTCTCCATGTGTTTCTAGATGTTGTGTATTTGGTTGCCCTGGTAATAGCATCTTGTGTTGCTATGGCAGCTGAGTTAGCTTATTAGGGGATAGCCCAGCCAGTTTTGGCTGGTTTGGTTAGTTCAGTGCGTGTAAATAAATGGTTGCTTTTTTTTAAGGCTTACAGTTCTCTGGTCTCCAGTAGTTTCTTCCTAAACCTGCTGCCCCCGAGGATACAACACTAGATTTATGAACTAGTAGATCCATCCCCTCACACCTCATTTTTATGCATAGATTGATGGAGGAAAACAAGTTTGCCTGTTTTGTGAACTCCCAGTGGCTTTCTTGAATGTCAATGAACTAGTCAATTGAACTGAACTATTCGAATAAACTGAAATGAAGAACTGAAGAAAATATTTTCTACCCCTTTCAAGGAAGCTATTGCTGTCCAAAGCAGGGTTAGCTTTTCAGCTAACTCTGCTTCCAGGGCCTTAGGAGGGAGCTGCTTCTCCAAACTAACGGAGAGCCCCATTGCTCTGAAAGGACGAGACTCTCCCAGTATGACAGGGCCCCATTGGTGAGGGGGAACATTGGGAGCTGCCTGTGCTGTGAGTTGCTGCCACTGTGTGTGGATGGCAGCCCCATGCCCTGGGGCGGGGTGTGCGGTGTGGGGGAGTTGCCTCAGAGGAGGGGAGGTGGGCAGGGGAGCAGTCAGGCCCGTTAATGAGAGGCTGCCTTGAGCCCAGACTCACGGCTGCTCCCCACTCAGTTCCAGAATGGAGCGGCTGAAGCAAATGCTGAGGAGGAAGGCTGGGGAGGTGGCCCCAGAGCCAGCAGGGAGCAGCGTCCGGCTTGCCCAGGAGGAAAGCAGCCCCTCTGTCCCCGCGGACGGGGAAGAGGCTTGTGGCCAGGCAAACCGGAGGAGCTCCCTGAACTTCTGGAGGAAGAGGAAAACACCAGCTTCCTTAGCAGGCCCTGAGGCACCTTCTGGTCCCAAATGGAGGTGGCCCAGGGTCATGCTATGTAGGAGGGACCCAGGAGAGGGCGGGAGCCGGGCAAGATGGCTCTGCAGCTTCCTTTACAGGAAGCAGAGGAGCCAGGAGCCCAGCCCCAGGGCCCAGCAGGAGCCATCCACAACCCTGGCCATGGAGGAGCCCCCAGCCAGCCCAGAGCAGGAGCTGGGCGACTCTGGCACGGGGACCAGCAGCTCCACCTACTCCCGAGGGGCCAGCAGCCCCTCCGTGGGGTCTGACAGCCCTGAGGTGGAAGGGTCCCTCTTTGCAGGTGAGGGGAGACCCAGGGGACAGGGGGAAGGACGGGGCAGTGGGGGACTAGTAACACCCTGTGCCCATTGGCTCACCAAGGTGCCAGGACTGACCCACGGGAGCCCCACTGACACCAGTGGGAGTGGCACAGCCACGCCCTTCAGCAGGAGATGCTGGGCATAGTCGGGGGAGTTCCAGCCTCCCTGATGATGTTCGGGGGGCGGGGGGCTGACAGTCACAGGGCCCTGAGGCTGATGGGGCTGAGGGCAACTCTGGGAGGGGCAGGGTGGGGCCCTCTATGCCATGGGGTTCCTTGTTGAGGATGGGGGACATTGAGCCATCTCTCTACACTGCATTCCCACAGCAGCAGCATAAATGACCCTTTCTCCTTCTCTCCCTGGTGCAGAGACCCCCAGTGCCCAACTGGAGGAGGCGGAGGAGGAGGAGAAGGAGGATGTGTCCCCTGAACAAGACACCAGGAAGGTCATCCAGTGGCACCTCCAGGGCAGAGCTGAGGTACAAAAATCCCCAAGCTGCGCTGCTCCCGAGTCTGTCCTGCCCCTTGTTCCATCCCCACCCACGCAGGGGGATCTTGTCCCAGAGAATCCATCACCCCCAATGGGGGGCACTTCTCCCCTGTTACCTGGCACCCCAAAGTGGGGGCATTTGTCTCACACAGGCCAAGGTGTCCGCTCCCCGCAGACACTGTCCCAGTTACAACCCCAGTCTGTGCAGGGTGACATTGGTTTCGGGAAGCAGGGTGGCTTTTCCTGTCCAACTCCATGGGGTTCCTGAGCCCTGGAGCTGCTCTAGGTGGTGTGGGGAGGTCCCTACCTAACCCTCTCTCTCTCTCTCTCCCCCACCCCACTCCTAGTTGGTGAAGGACAGGGCCAAACAGCTCCGCTTCCTCCATGGGGTGAGGGACCCAGATATGGGAGGAAGAGTTAGTGGGGCTGGAGTGGGGAGCAGACGACAGTGGTTCCTGGGGCTAAGGGCTGGCGAGCAGGGAAGGGGGAAATTCTAACACTGATCGGGAGCTGGCTGTGGGGGAATTGTAAGGCCAGAGAGGAGGGGAGAGGAGGGAGGAATTGGGTGGGAGAGGGAGAAGGAAGTTTGACGGATGGGCGGAATGGGGGGCCCAGCTGGTTGGGGGTGGGGGTGACACTGCCTGTTTCTGCAGATCACTTTGGTCTCCTCTCTGGGAAGCACCTGTGGGTCTGCGGTGCCTGAGTCTCACATGCGATTTTATCTTCTTGGGGTCTCTCAGGAGCTGATTGAAAATCTGCCCATGGTGCCAGAGCCAACCTCCATCATCTTCAGCTCTATGGCTGCGGTTTGCAGCCTCAGGTACAAGGACCCTCCCATCCAGCTGCCCTAACCCTGGTGCTGATCAGGTCTGGAGCCAGGAGTCCCAGATCCTCTCCAGCCTAGATTACCCCCAGCCGTGGCTGTTCATATCCCCCAGCAGAGGAGGCGAGAACATCCCCTCTTTCCTGGCTGGGGGGTGATTTCACTCCAGTAACGTTAGAGTGGCCGTAGGGAGGGGATCACTGCGGGGGAGGGGGGTCATGTCCATGTCAGTGCTGGCGCCACTCCGGTGCTGCCAAGTATAACACTGGCTCCTCTCTCCTGCCAGCAAACTGAAGCCGCCGCTTGCCCTGGAGCTGGAATCACGCCTCCTGCGGGCTCTTCTTTACACCATATTCACCATGGGCACTGGGCAGGATGCCACCCACTTCCGGGTAGGTAATGATCCTACTTCTCCGTCCCAGGACCAGGAGCCGCCTCTGGTTCCTGCTCCCTCGGTTTGATGGAGCTGCTGAGAATAGGGAAGGGGTGAACAGAGCTGGGAACAGGCCCAGGCAGGGCGGAGAGGGGACAACACAAACTCTCAGGGAGGGCCCCTTCCCTCCAGGAGGGATTGTGTTACCCCTCTGTGGCTGATCCCAGCCTTCCCTCTCCTCATTCTCTGCTCTGCTGCCTGGACTCTCCCAGGGATCCTACCTCCCACCCATTGCGGTTTGGCTGTTCCATAGTCTGCTGGGTATCAGGCCCTGCACAGAGAACTGCTAAGAGCAAGGATTGAAGAGGCAGCAGGCATCCAGCCATGAACTCTGGAGTGCTAAGTGTCCCTGGAGTGATGGGAATGGCAGAGGCCAGGATATGCCTTTTGGGTCTGGCCAGGGCTCCCCTGAGAACCCCTTGGTCCCGTGACTGGTGTAGCCCCATGTCCCATGACTGACGGGTGGTCCGTCTTCTTGCAGGCTCTGCACAACACCTATTTACAGGGCCTGGACACCATGCTCGGGTGCCTGCTCACCAAGACCCCCACCACAGACAAGCTGCAACACCTCTTGGAAGTGAGTAGAATGGGAGGGTCTGGGGCAGAATTTCCCCTGAACCCCGTGGGAAGGCTGCAAAGGAGAGACTAGAAGAGCCACGATTCCATTGTGTCCTTCCAGCTTGGACCCAAGTGGCCATACGTTCCCAGAGCTGTCAGTGCAGTGCCATGTTGGATCAGGGATTCAGAGGAAATAGACCAGTCCCAAGACCGAACATTGTCCCAGCCTGGAGAGACAATGACAGCTTGTGCCCAGCAAGACGTGGACAGTGTCATGAACCCCCACATTCCCCCCGAGCACAAGGTCTCAGCCCCATGGGAGGGGGAGAGGCTCATTTGTAGAGCATGTACGCCTGCCCGCTGACCCTCCCCTGCCTCCTTCTCCCGCAGCATGTCCATTTCTGGCTCCAGTCCAAAAACACCCAGGAGAGAGCTAGAGCCATACGGAGCAGCGCTGCCCTGCTCCAATTTGCCACCTCCCTGCCCGGATTTGACGTAAGTGACCTTTGACCCCAGCATCCTGCAGAGTCAGGGCTGGCAGGGTCGTGCCTGGCCTCAGGGCCCTTGTTATTCTGGAGCAGTCTGGCAGCGAGTGCTCATAGAGGGCCCTTGCCCTGGTCCCTTTGCTTCAAGCTCCTTTGGGGTCAGAGAGAAAGAGGGCTCTAGTTCCTCTCCCTCAGCGCCTCCTACAGATGGATGGGAGCAGAGTGCTGGCCTAGAGGAGCTGGGGAGCTGAAGGGAGAATGTTGATGGATTCCCCTCTTCTCCTCCTCCCACCAGACCTCCTCCGATTTCCCCCAAGGCGGGCAACTTTGTGCTGCAGCTGAGTCTGTACATCTCGGACCCAGCCAACGACATCTGCCGGCAAGCCAGGAGCGGGATACATTGGCTGCAGAGGCTCCTGCTGCAGAGGAGGGGTAAGAAACCCAGCTGGGCAATGGGACCCCATAGAAGTGAGTCCCTTGGCGACTAGCTCCAGCTGGCCTTGGGACGCCAATAGAACTAAGGCCTCTTCTGTTAGACCAACTGCAGCAGGGCAGAGGGACCCCAATGAAAACAAGGCCCCTGTTATGGGCCCCCCACTTGCTGGCCAAGGGACCCTACAGAAGAAGCCCCCTCCTCTGAGACCGACCCCAGCTTAGATGATGACTCACACTCATCTCCCTAATTCAGGGAGAGAGGAAGGGGACGAACATGCCAGGGAAATTGGCTGCTTTACCTCAGAGCCTGGCTCCGTCTCCCAGCCCAGGGAAATCAGCCCACCCAGAGGACAGCCAGCTAGTGAGGGGACAGGAATGTAGCTATTGAGACAGACATGTGGAGGGAAAGAGCCCACTATGAGGTCAGGGGCAGGGACCACAGGAGAGGGACACAAACCTTGTAGGATGTCACCAGTTCGGTAGCTAGGGCCAGATCCTGACTTCAGTGGGTGGGGGTGGAGGGTGTTTCTCAGTATTAGACACCACTGTTCAGGGCCGGCTCTGGCTTTTTTGCCACCCTAGGCAAAAAAGCCACCCGTTGCCCCCGCCCAGCGCAGCAGGGGAGGGCGCCGAGCTCGGCCGTGGGCCCGCAATCCCCGGCGACCAGAGCACCGGGAGCAGGGTGGAGAGCCCGGCCGGGGCTCTCCGCTCTCCCCAGCGGCCAGAGCGCCGGGAGCAGGGCGGCGAGCCCAACCGGGGCTCTCCGCTTTCCCCGGCGGCCAGAGTGCCGGGAGGAGGGCGGAGAGCCCGCCGCGGCTCTCTGCTCTCCCCAACCGGCCGGAGCGCCGGGGGGAGGGCAGCGAGCCTGGCCGGGGCCCTGCTCTCCCCGACCGGAGTGCCGGGGGGAGGGCGGTGAGCCCAGTCGCGGCCCCGCTCTCGAGCCGGAGCGCCCCGCCGCACCGCCTCCCTCCAGGTGCCGCCCCAAGCACATGCTTGGTAGGCTGGTGCCTGGAGCCAGCCCTGCCACTGTTAACAGGCGCCCACTCCCAGAGCACCAGGGTCATAAGGGTCCATGATTGCTATGATGAATGAGACAAATCCCCTTTCAGATCTTAACCGCCTGGTCCACTGGGTGCCACGAGGACCCCGGCCAGTGTTCACCCAGCAAAGGGCACAGAAGGAAACAGCCACTAAAACCGGATGCCAAACCTCCCCAATGGGTGTGTCTTTCTTCCCCAGGGTTGAACATCCAAGAGGCGAGCGATCTGTGGTGCCGGGACAGGCTCCAGGACACCGAGCGCCTGGCCTACAGCAATATGGCCAGGGTTGGGGAGGTAAGGACTCTCCACCGGTGCATTGCAGCAGCTCAGGTGTGGAGCTGTCTCCCCCTGCAGCAAGTGTGTTATGGAGAGGGAGGGATAGCTCAGTGGTTTGAGCATTGGCTTGCTAAACCCAGGGTTATGAGTTCAATCCTCGAGGGGGCCATTTAGGGATCTGGGGCAAACATCTGTTGGATGATTTAGTTGGTGTTGGCCCTGCTTTGAGCAGGGGGTTGGACTAGATGACCTCCAGAGGTCCTTTCAACCCTGATATTCTATGATACTTATTTCCAGCTGACAGTGTTCGGCTGCAAGAGGCCGAGGACTCTGGGTTGGAGCCTTGCTAACGGTCCAGGCTTATGTGTGTTCCATGGATCTATGTCTATGTGGCATACAAGAGATCCCTTGGGGGGTTGGGGGGTTGAGTTAATAGAGGATTGTATCTCCAGGGATCCGGCTCCGCTCACTCTCCCTGTCTGAGAGCAGAGCCCCTGGATCAGTGAGTTGGGAAGCTCACATCAGCTATCGCCGGACCAGATCCTCGTTGGAGTCCCTGCACCCTGTGGAAGCACAGGCTGGGTGTGGGGTTTGCCCAGCACCATGGCGAGTCAGGGAGCAGAACCTGCCCCGGTGTTGGGGTGAGGGATACCGAGCCCCTTTCCTGAGCTGAGTCACTGCACCATGACGCTCGTGGGAATGTCAGTGGGGTGGGGTGCAGAGCGGGAATGGAAGCAGATCTAAAAGGCCCTTTCCTCTAGTGGGTGAGCTGCAGGAGATATCACTGCTGGGAGCAGTAGGGATCTTTCATTGTCTGTGTGAACTGGTTCCAGAGTGCGCAGACACATTCCCAGCATGTCATGGCACCTGCGGTGAATCCTGCTCCAGAAAGACCTATTCCTCAGTGCCTGCAACCTCTTAGTGATGGGGGTTCCTTGGTCCATGGGACTCCAAAGGTTGGCTGCCCCAGGACTCTTATTCACCTTGTGAGATACTAGAGGGATTTGGAGCCTGCTTCTGGGCAACTGACAAGGGCTGTGGTGCTGTTGGTTTTAGGTCTTTGAACAGATCTTTTCAGAAGGCCAGAGAAGATCTTTTCTCCAGGTGGTGCTTCTGGCCATACGTGACCCCCAGATCCGTGTCAGCCAGGCTGGGCTGGTGCTAACGTACTCCATCCTGGGGGAAGCCGGCCAACTGATAGGGGATGAGGTAACCAAAGAAGGATCAATTGGGGAGGGAGCCCCAGGGCCTTTCACCTCCAGGCCATTGAAAGTCATTCCCATCCCATCCCCATGCACTGACCTGGGAGCAAGGAGAGGATGAACCCAGACAGGTGCCATTGGTCGGTGCCAGCTTGTCCCCTGAGCAGCTCAAAGCAGGGCAGACCCAGCTCTCCAGCAAGGCTATTTCCTAACATTCATCACATCAACATGACACGCTGCCATTGCTCATACTAGGGGCTGCCAATTCCCCATGTGACCTCTGTGAGCATTTCCCACCCCTCAGGGCCTCAAGCCGGTTCCTAGGGCTCTGGTATTGTGTTATCCCAGCCACCACCTGCTCTGGGAGAACTGGAGGAGTCAGTCAGCAGAGGCTGCTCAAGTGCCCCATTCCCCAGAGCCACTGTCCATGGTGTCAGCTTAACAACAGGGGCGTTCGTTGGGGAAAGGTGTCCACGTTCTCTCACCCCCCGGCACTACTGCCCAGAGCCTCTCAGCCCTCAGGTGGATGGAGGAGAGGGCGGCTGAGGGGCTTCTGGGGAGCAGAGCTGAACCCCCAGCTGGGTTGGGAGGTAGAACAGCTTTCACGGGAGGACTGAGAGGAATGGGGGCAGGAGTTCCTTCCACAACAGTGGGAGTGGGGTTGGAAGTCACTAGAGAAGAGACAAGATTTCATCTCGGGGGTTGGGTGGGGGAATCCGTCCCTCAGATGAGGGGAGCGGGGGGGGTGGAAATTCTGCCGGTTCCTGTTGCCGTTAATGTCCTTCGTTGCCATGGGTGTCGGAGTCTCTGACTGATTCTTGATCCCTTTCAGCAGAAGGATGTTACAGCAACAATCATGGCGCACCTGTTCTACATCCGGTGCTTACGCCAGGTGCCCAAAGCACTGCAGGGGCTGTGCGCAGTGGGACACCTTTGAAGTCCCCTCTCCCCCCTCGCATGACCAGAAGCTCCAACTCCCTGCCGCAGGTACTGCTCTGTCTCACTGGGCCTGGGGGAGAAGTGGACATAAACCCCACAGCACTGAGAGAAACCCAGGCCGAGCACCTCGCTCTCACCGCCATGCCCCTCCCCGACCCCTGGAGCTGGGGCCAGGCCAGTTACGGTCCCTGCCCCCATGCGCAGAGGCCAGTTTCGGAAGTTTCAGGCTGTCAGGGCCGTGGGACTGGCCCAGATATGAGAGCATCCGCAGAGCCAGGGGTTATCCTCAGGAACCATTGCAGTCTGGGAGGGGTGGCCCGACGTGGAGTCCCTCCCCTGCCGTCATTGCTCAGAGCTTCCCATGGTCCGTGTCACCCCATCGCAGTGAATGTCTGACCATCCCCCACCTGGGGCCCAAGCCACCCACCCGGTATCTGAACCCTTCCCAGCCAGGAATGAAACTCCCCCCCGCACCTTGGGGCAAGGAAAGCTCCTCCCCATCTAGCAGGTGGAGTCTGAGACACAGAGGAAGGACTGTGCTCCTGGTCACACACTCCTGGGGGTAGATCTGGAAAGTGGACTGGGTCCCAGGCTGGTCCCTTTCCCCCAGGAGCACCTTCACTTTCTGCCCTGTATTCTCCCCTCCTGCTAGGGGGTCTCTGAGTGTGAAAGGAACCAGGAGGGTGATGTGGTCCTGGCACTATGCCGGGTGGGAGCTCCCCTTGGCTTGAACCCCAGGGTCAGAGACATCTTTGTCATCTTGCTCTCCTTCTTTTATTCCTAGGAAGGGAGTCCCCCAATGAGGGGTCTCTAGAGCTCCATCTGGGCAGTGCCTAGGAGAACCTGTAAGTCATCCGGTTCCCACCTGCATGCACCACCCTGCCCTGCCCTGCCCTCCGGTTTCTCGCTATTAACTCTGGCTTGCCCCTTGGCTCCGGTCTCTGGTTATGACTTCGGCGTGACCCTTCTTGGCTCCAGATGTTGGCTACCCACCCTGGTTCCGTATTCTCCTTGTCCTTCTCTAGCCCTGCTCCAGGCCCCCCACCGACCCGCTCCAGCATTGCCTTCGCCTCCTGATCTTCCCCAAGCACTCGGACTTTGACTACCCGGCTTTGACTCTCGGCCTGTATCTGGACTCTGGCTTGACATTGACTTGGCTGATCTTTGGTCTCTGACTACCCTGCTACGACCTCTGGCATGGACTTAGGCACTGTCTCTGCTTCTGCTTCTGCTTTGTTGATGGACTCTGATCTCGGTTTTGACCCTGGTGTGTTCCTGGACCTTGATTCTAGCACCACTCTTAGCCTAAGCACAATCCTGCACCTCCCTGCGACCTACGCTCCAACCACTGGGCCTAATTATCAGACGCAGCACGTGACATTAGGTGGTGCAACTTTTTGCAGAAAAGCAGGCTCTCCGCAAGTAAGTGGCCCATATGCAACAGGGACCCACCACACCAGGTGTGAACAATGACCTCACTACATGAGCCTGGCGCGATGCTGCTCCTACTGGAATTGTGCAATGGAAATGACTGAAAATGTTGGAGTTCCTTTAACCAGCCTCCGCCCCGGACCTACTCTACCATTCTTGACTCAGACACCTGGCATTCCTGATAAATGCCCGGATTACATGGATACCTTTGAAAGAAATGGGAACTCGTTACCTCTGCACCAGGACTATGACTGCCCTATTTTCCTACAGCCTTGGTTGAAAGTTGCCTTCACCAGTATTTACACATTGTTGGAACCAGAATTAGTGGCTCTCCCTGCGTACAGTTCTAAAAACCGGTCTAAGAGTTTATGAGCAAACATGCGTTTCCCACGGGTGCCCAGGCCCTTTTTGGGAAGAAGAAATGTGGGACTCTACTATGCCTCTCTTTAGACAATCAGCCCCTGAAAAAAGTGATCGTTTGGAACCATTACCCCCTGCTGTGAATCCCACAATTGTTGGCTCACAGGAAATCTGCAAAGTTGTTCATCAAACTTCAGCTGCGAGGATTTCCAATCTAAGGGGACAAATGGAAAACAGATTTCAAAGCACACTATGGACATTTTAACTCTCTGATATGCCATTTGAGCGAACTAACGGTCCCCTCACCTTGCAACACGTCATCAGTGATGTATTTGGGGACATTGTGGATCCACACAGTGCCATCTATTCAGGTGACATACTTCTCTTTCTGGAGAACCCAGAGCAGCATGCACACCACACCCGAACCTGGAGAGGTTTTGGCAGCATGGTCTCAACACGGAATTGGAAAAGCGTACCTCTAGCCAACTCTCCTCAGAGGTTTTGGGGTACATCCTCTCCCCAAAAAGTGTTACGATTGATCCAAATAAAGTGGAAGCCATTCATAGATGGGACAAAGTTTGAAGTCCTCAAGAAGAGCAGTGCTGCCTAGACTTCACCCAGGGTTCTCAGAGCCAGTAACCCTCACGAGAGCTCTCCTCCACATAACGGCCACAATCGTTTGGTCACCCAAGTTCCAACAAGCCCGCAAACAGCTCAGAATTGCCTTCCCCACTGCACCTATTTGGAGGCTCAGCATTCATCATGGAAGTAGACGCATCTACTATGACCACCAGGGCCTGCTTCATTTGGTGGTGCCAGATGTGGGCTGAAATTCAGACTTAGCTTGACTGACGTGACTTCTGCGCTTTCACCAAGGCACCACGCACCAAACTTATTGGCATCTCAGGCCTCTGGAGACCCTGCCCCGGCCACGGATAACCATTGCCAGGAATTTCACTGATTCAAATGGCCACAGGATGGAACTGACTCTCATAGATCACCTGACCACTATGGCACGCTTCATCCCCTTGTGAACGTGTAGCATTGATTGAGAGGCCAGATCAGTTTCAAATTTGCAAAAGCCAATGACACCTTTATTTTGCTAAATGTAGCTTTCCCACTAATTTCATGGCACACTATGAACGGCCTCTCTGAACTTCCCAGTTATTGATCTAGGTCACCGTCAAGAAGAACGAAGGGAGCCCCCCTTCGTCCTCTCCTCCCCTCTTGGCCCATCTTTGAAGGGGGCTCTCAAAGAGAAATGAGCAGGGGTTTCCTCCCCCTCTGCCTTCCAGGTTCTGGGATCTGTCCATGTCACCTACAGCAATGCAGCCTGCAGATGGCCTGGCTTGGGTAGCCATAACCTCATCCTGTGAAACCGAGAAGGCCTGGCTCTCAGTGATGCATAGATGGAAAACCACACACCCCACCTGGAGGTAGAAGCCACCCATTCCCAGGTTGTCCTGAGGAGCCATGATTCCTCCAGGAGCTGGGGAAGGGCACAGTGATCAGTTTGTCAGAGGTAGGGGAAGATCGTGTAAGGAGAAGGGCTAGGAGAGGAGGAGCGTGAGCTAGGCTCTGTATTTGGGCTTGGCAGGGATCAAGAGACGGGACAGGGGCTGTTAGAGGGCAATGGTGAGGTACAAGGGGTGTCGGAGGTGGGGGCAAGGCCTGAAAAGTTCAGTTACATTAGATCAATTGTGCCAGAGAATCACCGGTTGAGGTGACTGAAAGCCCTGAACTCGGGCTGGCCAAAATCATCCTCCTCAGATGGGAACATCCCAAAAGTCTGCAGAAGCTCAGCCTCTGAGGTGAACGTTGTGGCCCAAACCTCTCTCTGCTCTGTACCTCACAGGATTCCCACTGGCTGTTCCAATCCAGGAGGAAAACTCACAGCACCGGTGCAGTGAAGTGCCACTGAAACCTGCTGTGATGCACAGACGTTGTCCTGGCTGTCTGCACAGGGCTGAAGTTCACCCCTTCAGAATGTAAGGAAATAAATGGCTGAAGGGCTTTTTCTGTTCGGATGTGGTTCTAGTGGGAAAGAACCATGGGCATTGTTAACCTGTTTTGAGCCCAGGACAGGTGCTTCAATGATGCCGAGAAGTGCTGATGCATTGGATTTTTTGGATTTTTTCCCCGCTTTTAATCTACTCTCTTCCTCTCTTTTAACAGGTATTCTAAGGACACCCTGTGCTTCATGTGGGCATTCTTGGGTGGGCCGATTGCATCAGACCTGCTCCGGAATAAAGAATAGTGAATGAAATATGCAGAAACTAAAGTTCTGCAGCCAAATTCTCAGAAACTTTCCTCTTCAATGTAGAATCAGGATTTTGTTATTAATTGATTTTTTTAAGGTGCTAAGCAGATGCTACCCTGTAATAAAAGGAAACAGAAGCAAAAACGGAAAGAATGTTACTTAAACCAATGATCAGATGCAGAGAGTGGAAACACGGCAAAGCAAACAAATGAATACTGTGAGTAAATAACCTGAAAGCAAATGGGGAAGAAAACCTCCTCTGGATAACTGTGGCTCTTTGGACAAAAATCAGGTTCCTGGTACATAGCCTGGCTGAGATCATACCTTTTCCCTGGATCCCAGACCTGGGATTCAGATGTCATTCTCTGTGTGGTGTCCTGATTTTATTCCTAGGAAAAGGATCCCCAAAGGAGGTGTAAGGATCCTGGACTCTAGTGCCTGCAAGAAGCTTCAGCCACCTTCACAGGTAGATGTCACTGTCTTTCCTACAATGCCACTAGTGCCCTTTTTGCTCTCCAGGTCTGCTCCCTGCAGCAGGACAGAGACACCCCTTAACTCCCTGAGTCCTGATTTCCTGCCATCCAAGGGGCTGGGGGCTTCCATTGCCCCCATCCCCACCATCAGAGACTTTTCCTGTGGTAATCTCCCTAGAGCAGGGAAGAAATCTGTTCTTCCCTTAGAACCAGTCTGCTCAGTAAATCCACCCACACTGACCTCATCTTGGCTGCTTTGTTTATCCGAGATTAGTGGTATCTTTGGAAAACCCTTAGCTTGCGGGGAGTGAAGTGGAACAGGGGATACAGGAGCTCCAGCAGATTCCCCTGAAGAACACCACCCTGTCTTTCTCTGGTCAGGCTCAGACTCGCTGTCCATTAGGAGGTGAAGACTGGATGGGAGCTGCTGGATCGACCTTGATATGCCATGTCCTTGTGTGGATGAAGGACCTACATCTCAGGGATGGCCAGCAGCAGATGTAAGAATGTGTCCAAGAATAGTCTGAACAACCTACACTGATAGGTAAGTAAAGTAATGGCCACATGTAGACACCACAGGAATTGGAGGGGATTGAACCAGGGTCTTTCAGCACAAGCTTCGCTCACTCATTGTCAGCCAATCCAGCTCCACCCTCTAGACCACGCCCCATTCCAGAGTCACAGATCCCAGGATCCCAGATTCTCAGACCCAGGCCTCACATCACAAGGCCAAACCTCCTCCTGTTATGGGCGCTGTAGAAGGGATCATTGGCAAAAACCCCTCTACATTCCCCCGTCAGACTGCAGCCACAGGTGACCAGTGAAAGAGCAGAGATCTCCGCAGTGGGAACCCGAGGGGCTGCACATTTGGGGTTTCACAGGGAAGGCCTCTGGCAGCCACTGACAGTGTTCCTGGGGAGGAGATTTTCCATCTCTAACAAAGGGTTTCTGTTCCCCCAGATCTCAGCCACTCAGCAGAATGCAGGAGAGCCGAGTGCTGATGGGCTAGAGGGGTCCCAGGAGTCACCGTGCGGCTGTGCAGCAGGTGCAGTGTCTGCAGCCACCATGAGCCAAACCCTGAGCTCCAGACAACCCAGGCTAAGGCTCCCTGGATTGCCAAGGGGACTTTGGCTTGGGGAATCGGTTGCTGGTGCCTGTGTCCACAACTGGGATGTTGTCATGAGGCTACTCAATGGTCCATGAAGCGCCATGCGAGCACGGGGAGAATGGCCTGTAGTTCCCCTGATCCTCCTTCTTCCCTTTTTTAAAGATGGGCACTACATTAGCCTTTTTCCAGTCATCCGGGACCTCCCCCAATCGCCATGAGTTTTCAAAGATAATGGCCAATGGCTCTGCAATCACATCTGCCAACTCCTTTAGCACCCTCGGATGCAGCGCATCCGGCCCCATGGACTTGTGCTCGTCCAGTTTTTCTAAATAGTCCCAAACCACTTTTTTCTCCACAGAGGGCTGGTCATCTTCTCCCCATACTGTGCTGCCCAGTGCAGCAGTCTGGGAGCTGACCTTGTTTGTGAAGACAGAGGCAAAAATATCATTGAGTACATTAGCTTTTTCCACATCCTCTGTCACTAGGTTGCCTCCCTCATTCAGTAAGGGGCCCACACTTTCCTTGACTTTCTTCTTGTTGCTAACATACCTGAAGAATCCCTTCTTGTTACTCTTAACATCTCTTGCTAGCTGCAACTCCAAGTGTGATTTGGCCTTCCTGATTTCACTCCTGCACGCCTGAGCAATATCTTCATACTCCTCCTTGGTCATTTGTCCAATCTTCCACTTCTTGTAAGCTTCTTTTTTGCGTTTAAGGTCAGCAAGGATTTCACTGTTAAGCCAAGCTGGTCGCCTGCCATATTTACTGTTCTTTCTACACATTGGGATGTTTTTTTCCTGCAACCTCAATAAGGATTCTTTAATATACAGCCAGCTCTCCTGGACTCCTTTCCCCCTCATGTTATTCTCCCAGGGGATCCTGCCCATCAGTTCCCTGAGGGAGTCAAAGTCTGCTTTTCTGAAGTCCAGGGTCCGTATTCTGCTGCTCTCCTTTCTTCCTTGTGTCAGGATCCTGAACTCGACCATCTCATGGTCACTGCCTCCCAGGTTCCCATCCACTTTTGCTTCCCCTACTAATTCTTCCTGGTTTGTGAGCAGCAGGTCTAGAAGAGCTCTGCCCCTAGTTGGTTCCTCCAGCACTTGCACCAGAAATTGTCCCCTACATTTTCCAAAAACTTCCTGGATTGTCTGTGCACCGCTGTATTGCTCTCCCAGCAGATATCAGGGTGATTAAAGTCTCCCATGAAAACCAGGGCCTGCGATCTAGTAACTTCTGCTAGTTGCCAGAAGAAAGCCTCGTCCACCTCATCCCCCTGGTCTGGTGGTCTATAGCAGATTCCCACCACAACATCATCCTTGTTGCTCACACTTCTAAACTTAATCCAGAGACTCTCAGGTTTTTCTGCAGTTTCATACCGGAACTCTGAGCAGTCATACTCCTCTATTTCATACAATGCAACTCCCCCACCTTTTCTGCCCTGCCTGGCCTTCCTGAACAGTTTAAATCCATCCATGACAGTACTCCAGTCATGTGATTTATCCCACCAAGTCTCTGTTATTCCAATGACATCATAGTTCCTTGACTGTGCCAGGACTTCCAGTTCTCTCTGCTTGTTTCCCAGGCTTCTTGCATTTGTGTATAGGCACTTAAGATAACTCGCTGATTGTCCCGCTTTCTCAGTCTGAGACAGGAGTCCTCCCCTCTTGCACGCTCCTGCTGGTGCTTCCTCCCGGTATCCCATTTCCCCACTTACCTCAGGGCTTTGGTCTCCTTCCCCCGGTGAACCTAGTTTAAAGCCCTCCCCACTAGGTTAGCCAGCCTGCTTGCGAAGATGTTCTTCCCTCTCTTCGTTAGGTGGAGCCCGTCTCTGCCTAGCAGTCCTCCTTCTTGAAACACCATCCCATGGTCGAAGAATCCAAAGTCTTCTCTCCGACACCACCTGCGTAGCCATTCGTTGACTTCCACAATTCGACGGTCTCTACCCAGGCCTTTTCCCTGCACAGGGAGGATGGATGAGAACACCTCTTGCGCCTCAAACTCCTTTATCCTTCTTCCCAGAGCCACGTAGTCTGCAGTGATCTGCTCAAGGTCATTCTTGGCAGTATCATTGGTGCCCACGTGGAGAAGCAGGAAGGGGTAGCAATCCGAGGCTTGATGAGTCTCGGCAGTCTCTCCGTCACATCGTGAATCCTAGCTCCTGGCTAGCAGCAGACCTCTCAGTTTTCTCGGTCGGGGCGGCAGATAGATGACTCAGTCCCCCGGAGGAAGGAGTCCCCAACCACCACCACCCTCCTCCTTCTCTTGGGTGTGGTGGTCATGGAACCCCCATCCCTAGGACAGTGCATCTCATGACTTCCAATCGGTGGAGTCTCCTTCTGCTCCCTTCCCTCAGATGTATCATCTACTCCACTCTCCGCATTAGTACCTGTGGAGATAACATGAAAACAGTTGTTCACCTGTATCTCCATTGCTGGTACATGGACGCTCCTCTTTCTTCTTCTGGAGGTCACATGCTGCCAATTTTCTTCACAGTCCCTCATTCCCCTCTGCGCAACCTGCTCCGATTCTTCAGAACGTTGTGCCTGTAGAAGCAGGGCCGGCTTTAGCAAGAGCGGGGCCCGATTCCTGGGGGCGGGGCTTGCTGCAAGCCCCACCCCCAGGAATCGAGCCGCGCTCCGGCCGGGGTTGCCGGGCTTGGGTCCGACCCGGAGCCGCGCTGCAGGGGCCGCGCTGGGGCTAGGCCGAGCCGGAGCAGGCCGTGCCGCGGGGACCGGGCTGGACCCGAGCAGCGCCGCGGGGGCCGGGCTGGACCCGAGCAGCGCCGCAGGGGCCGGGCCGAGCCGGAGCCGCGCCGCGCCGCGGGGACTGGGCCGGGCCAGAGCCCCGCCGCGGGGACCGGGCTGGGCCGGAGCTGCGCCGCGCCGACTGGGCCGGACCCGACCCGAGCCGCGGGGGCCGGGCCAGACCCGAGCCGGGCCAGAGCCGCTGGGGCCTGCGTGCTCGGCGGGAACGGGCAGCGCCTCCCCAGAGCTCTTCTCGCACCCCCACTACCCCAGCTTACCTTGTACTGCCTGCCCGCCCCTGCTTCTTTTCAGACTTCCCACGAATCTCTGATTCGTGGGAAGCAGGGGAGGGGGCAGAGCGTTCAGGGGAGGGGAGGAGGGGGAAGTGAGCTGGGGGTGGGGTGGAGAGCTGCAGCGCGGGGCCCTCTTGGCACGGGGCCCAATTCAGCCGAATCCGCTGAATCGGCCTAAAGCCGGCCCTGTGTAGAAGCATATCCTGACGTCTGTCCAGGAAATCTTCATTTTCTCGTATGCAACGCAGGGTCGATACTTGTTTCTGCAGACCTCGAACCTTCTCTTCCAAAAAAGTGTGGAAGGTTTAGGTTGGATAGTAGGAAAAACTTTTTCACTAGGAAGGTGGTGAAGCACTGGAATGGGTTACCTAGGGAGATGGTGGAATCTCCTTCCTTAGAGGTTTTTAAGGTCAAAGCTTGATGAAGCTCTGGCTGGGATGATTTAGTTGGGGATTGGTCCTGCTTTGAGCAGGGGGTTGGACTAAATGACCTCCTGAGGTCCTTTCCAACCCTGATATTCTATGGTTCTATGAAGTGGGATCTTAATGTCTGCTTCTTAATGTTTTGTCTGACTGGAGTGTGTGCCTCAGTTTCCCTGGTGTGTTACTCAAGTATCTAGGTGATGGGACAAGTGTGTGTGATCGTTGCAGAGACCTCTAGCAGGCAGGTGTGACTGCCGGCTGGCTGCCTGGACACAGATAATGGACGACACTCTATATCCTGGCAACTTATGGCTGAGGCCCATCATCTGCGAGAGCCAGCTGTAGGTGTTGGAGAACAAAGCCAGGACGTGCTTGCCCGGGAAAGAGAACGAGAATGAAGGAGGGCAGCTGGGCATGACTGAGGCTCAGCTGCTGGAAGCTGGTCCATCTGCGGTTGGGCAACTCAGGAGGGGAGAGCTCTGGGCTTAGGGTTCCCCGCCCTCCCGCCAGGATGGACTTTGCTGAATGTTCCTAATTTCTGTGCTAACGAGCTCCACTCTATGCTGTGTCCCCGACCACTAATAACCCGTCTGTGTTATCCGCTGGCTGAGATTACTGCTGACTGTGCGGGTCAGGTGCATGGCCCCTTTGGGGGGTCAGGCTTCCCCAGGTGTCCCATCGAGGGGGACTCCCTGTGGAGAGCTCATGGCAAGAAGCAGCGTGCTGAGTGCTCCGAGGTCAGATGCAGGAGGCCCAGCACAGCAAAAATGGGAGCAGCAACTGCTCCTGGGGCTTTGGCCCCTGGGAGCCTCCAGACCCGCTCCCCACTTCCCAGAACCCAGGGCCACCATCTTCTCATGCTGCCTCCTCCAGCCCTGCTGCAGCTGGGCTCGCTCTGGGAGGAGAGGGGGTGACTTGGCGAGGACATACATGTATCACGTGACGATGTGAAGGGGGGGACCCCTCAAGACACAACGCATGCATAAAGCAGGAGCCTGCTGAGGAGGAAATTGGGAAGGTAGCACATGCAACCTGGGCCCCATCCCCAGGAAAATGTTGGGTGCACCCCGGCCTCGTTCTGCGTCACGTGCCATGAACGTTCCTAGGCACACGCGCTGCCCTCAACAGCGTCTCCTCGTACAGACTCCGTGGCCTGGAGCATGGAGGGTGTCATGCCCTGGAGCTGAACGTCCCCAGCCCAGGACTCCTTGGAGGAGCTGGCGAATGCACGCTGGAAGTGGGGGTTGCTGGAGGCCAAAGAACCCCTGCACGGGAGGCGGCGCTGGTATTACCAGATTGTTCTGTAGGGGCTGAGCCCAGAGCGGTCTCAGCACTATGCAGGGATGGGGGTGGTTCTTTCTTTGTGGGAGTGTCTCAGCAGGGGCTGCTCTTACCCAGGAGCCAGCATGGTGCTAGGGGAACTGTGCTCCTGGGAGTGCCACCCTTTGGATGAAACTCTGAGCGCCTGTGCCTAATAGCTCACTGGGCATGATACAGGAGCCAGCAGTGCCAGCACTCCCCAGGATCCGGGGTGGGGCTGGTTCTGCGCATTGTAGAGATAAACTAGGGCAGGGATTCTCACAATAAATTTTTTGGTGGCCTCAGAGTGCGGCCACCAACTCTTGCTCGTGGACACTCTGACAGTTTTTCCTAAAATACTTAACTAACTTTTGAAGACTCAATAATACAAATAATGCACAGTTACCTCTATTCTTTCCTGGACCTACACAAAATAGAAACACGAATAAGGTGCTTTGCACGTTCTTGTCCTTTTTGTTGATTTTTTTTTAGACTTGCTGGCTAGTATGTCTGCTGTGAAAAATGATATTAACATACATGTATCACTTTTCACAGCAGCAGCCTTACTTAGGGTTACCATTCGTCCGGATTTCCCCGGACATGTCCGGCTTTTTTGAGTTAAAAATAGCGTCCGGGGGGAATTTGTCAATGTCCGGACTTCCCCTCCTCCCCCCCATACAGAGCGTGTGTGCGGCTTACAGAGCAGCCGGGGCTCCAACAGCCCGAGCCAGAGCCCTTCCTTCACTTCCCCCCTCCTCTCTCCTGAAACTTGACACCACGCGCCTCCTCTCTCTCCCTCCCCCTCCCTCCCTGCATTCACAGATCGCCGGCCGTCTGGAGCTCCGAGCCTGCTCCCCTCCCCCGCTGCCGAGCGCGCTGCTCTGCAGCACAGTAAGGGGGCCGGGGGCCAGAGAAGCGGCAGTGAGGTTCTGGGGGTGGGGGTAGTCAAGAGACAGGGAGCAGGGGGGAGGGTTGGATGGGTCAGGAGTTCTGGGGGGGGCTGTCTGGGGGTTGGGAGTGTAAGGTTTTGGGCAGTCAGGGTACAGGTGGGAGGGGTCTCAGGAGGGGGCAGCTAGGGGACAAGGAACAGGGAGGCTTAGGTAGGGGGTGGGGTTCTGGAGGGCAGTTAGGAGCAGGGGTCCCAGGAGGGGGCAGTCAGGGGACAAGGAGCGGGGGGGGGGTCGGGAGTTCGGGGGGGGGGCTTTCTGGGGGAGGGTGGATAAGGTTTTGGGCAGTCAGGGTACAGGTAGGGGTAGGGTCCTGGGGGGCAATTGGGGGGGTCTTAGGAGGGGGCAGTTAGGGGACAAGGAACAGGGAGGCTTAGGTAGGGGGTGGGGTTCTGGAGGGCAGTTAGGAGCAGGAGTCCCAGGAGGGGGCAGTCAGGGGACAGGGAGCAGAGGGGTTTAGATGGGTCAGGAGTTCTGGGGGGGGCTGTCAGGGGGTGGGGGTGTGGATAAGGGTTGGGGCAGTCAGGGGACAGGTAGGGGGTAGGGTCCTAGGGGGCCAGTTAGGATGTGGGGAAGGTCTCAGGAGGGGGCAGTCAGGGGACAAGAGGCAGGGAGGCTTAGGGAGGGGGTGGAGTCCTGGGGGGCAGTCAGGGGACAAGGAGTGGGGGGGAGGGTTGGGGGTTCTGAGGGGGCAGGAAGTGGGAGGGAGTGGAAGGGGCAGGGGTGGAGCTAGGACAGGACAGGGGCGGGGCTAGGACAGGGGCGGGGCTCCTCCCGTCCTCTTTTTTGATTGTTGAAATATGGTAACCCTAGTCTTACTCAGTCTGGAGACAAATTAAGTCCTGGATGGGGAGCTGGGTAGGGAGACAGCGGGGGCCAGGAGCAATAGGAGGGCTGGAAGCAGGGGACGGCAGCTGCCGCTGCAAGGCCGAAGCCTGAGCCCAAAGCCCCACAGCCGGATTCCAGGGCCTAAGCCTGAAGCCCTGCAGCTGGAGCCCAGGGTCTGAGCCCAAAGTCCTGCAGCTGGGGTATGTACCCTGCCACCACTGGGCCGAAGCCTGGGGCCAGAGGTGATGGGGGGGGACAGATGAGCCCAGAGCCAGAGCCTGCTGCTGCATGGTCGGGGAACAGAGCCGAAAGCCCCATGCCCGGAGTATGGGGTCCTGGGATGGAACCTGGAGACAGAGCCTGAAGCCCTATGGCCAGAGCCTGGGCCCTGTCACCCCAGGGCTGAAGCTCAACTCCACCACGCCCAGGAAGACTTCTCCAACGTTTGTGTCTCCAGAAGGGGCGAGGCCCAACGCCTGCTGGCAGCCCTGGAGGAGGGGCCGTTGCTTTGCCTCCCACCCCCATCACGGCCCACGAGGCTGTGTGGCCACAAGAAACACCTGCCCCCACCTGAGAAACGCTGATCTAGGGGATCACGAACTTCATTGCCTCTGTCGGCCAAGCTCATTGCCTGCACCAGGTGCACCTTGCGTCTCTCCACCCCTTGCCCAGCTCCCTGGGGACTCCTCTGCCATCTGCTGTATTTCAGGGATCCCCTGCAACTCCCCCATCTCCCCCATACCAGGCCTCTGTGCTCCCATCCGTGCCATGGCTTCCCCATTGCCCTGCTTACCAGTGGCTCTTGTGGCTCTTAGTTTTTCCCCCCTTCACAGTAGCTTTCTTACCCCGCCCTTGCTGGGAAGGGAAGGGCAGTGGGCTGGCACCCTCCCCCCTCTCCCCCATGGTGCAGCTTTCGGGAGACAGCGCACTGGGAGGGAGGGAAGAATGAAACCTCCTTTGCTCTCTTTTCCCACTACTCCCCTCCCCCTGGCCAGCTGAGCCTCTGCCCCACAGCTGTCAGGCAGAGCTCAGCAGGGAGAACAGGAGCAGCAGTTTTTAAGGCTTTTCTTGTTTCCCAGTTTTCACCAAAATCACTCAACTTCTGCCCGTTGATGCCTAAAACATTTCCCAAAATCCCAGACTATTGGCTAGAGTGTCACTGTCACGGATCCCCGGTGTCTGGGCCGTGCCCCAGCTGACAAACAGTCCCTTGGAGGAGTCTGTCAGTGTGCTAACCCCTCACGTGGCCTCACTGTTTCTTAAGGGCATGCTAATAGTCTCAGCATCTCTGAGGTTGAGCCTTCGGGCTCCAGCCCCCCACTTCATCCCTGGAGCTCTGCCCGGCGAGCCGCACGGCCGTAGACTCCTGGTCAGAGACTGCCACGCTCTGCAGGGACTAATGCACCACAGCAATATTCTCAGGAACCTTCATGCCAGGCAGCATCTGCAAAGCAGTCGGGTTCAACGGGCAGCTGGAACCTAGCACAGCTTAAAGCATCCTCCTGCTGGCCAAGCCACAGCAGGCCGTTGCCAAGCGGGAGTGCCTCCATCTTAGGGTCTGTTCCTGTCTGACAGTGCCAGGTAGGAGCAGCCAGCCTCTTCCAGACACCCGCTCTTGCTGGAGTCTTGAGAGGTGACAGGGAGGGAAACCTCCCTTCTTCCGCTGGCTGGTTGCTGGGTGTGAATGTTCTGGGATGCTGATATGGAGTCACTTTCAGCAGGTTCCAACCAGCTTCTTAGCGGCCCATTCATTGCACCTCAGACTGCAAGGTGACCCCCACACCTCATGTCTCCTGCGCCAGCCCAAAGCAAACATAACCCTTCTCCCCCTGCCAGGGCCGGCTCCAGGCACCAGTGGAGGAAGCACGTGCCTGGGGTGGCACATGCTAAGGGGCGGCATTCCGTCCACAGTCCCAGCGGGTTTTTTTTTTTTTTTTTGCTTGGAGCAGCAAAAATGGTAGAGCTGGCCCTGCCCCCTGCTCAGGAAAATTACAGAGGAAACTGAGGCATGCATTGGTGTCATAAAAGCATTCCAGACAACAACAGCACCCACCCTCACCAAATAGAACCCGCCACCCCTTCCCCAGATGATGTCAGCGGCCCCCCGCCCCTAACAGAGCCCCCCGATGATGAAAGCGCCCCTACGCCCTGAACAGAACACCCCGCCTCCCTCCCCTGATGAGAGCGCACCCACCTGCCTCAAACAGAACCCCCCCACTTCCATCCCCAGCCAACAGCAGCTTCCCCACGCTTCAAACAGAACCCCATCACCGCCCTCCCCAGATGTCGACGGCACCCCCCCCACCCCAAACAGAACCCCTCTCCCCAGACGACAACAGCACCCCCCCAGATGACGAGAATGTCTCCCCGAACCCCAAACAGAACCTCCCCACCCCCCCACCAGAAGACGACAGCACCCCGCACCCTAAACAACCCCCTCACCTCCCTCCCCAGACTATGGTGCCCCACACCCACCACAAACAGAACCCTCCCCGACAATGGTGCCCCCCAGACCCCAAACAACCCCCCCACCCCATCCTCAGATGACGATGGTGTCCCCCCACCCCAAACAACCCCCCCACCTCCCTCCCCAGAGGACGGCACCCTCTGCCCCAAACAGAACCCCCCTACGACGACAACAACAGCACCCCCCCACCTTCCTCCCCAGACAACAAAGGCGCACCTCCGCCTCCCTCCCTACATGATGGCGCACCCCCCTTCCCCAAATGGAGCCCCCCCGTCCCAGACGAAGGCACCCCCACCCCAAACCGAGCCCCCTGCCTCCCTCCCCAGACAATAGCATACACCCCGCCTCCCTCCCTACATGACGGCGCACCCTCTGCCCCAAATGGAGCCCTCCCGCCTCCCTTCCCAGACGAAGGCGCCCCCCACCCCAAATGGAGCCCCCCTCCCCAGATGATGACAGCGCCCCCACCTCAAACAGAACCCCCGCCTCCCTCCCCAGACAACAACAGCAGCGCCCCCCTGCCCCAAACATAGCTCCCCTCCCTACCTCCCCAGATGATGGTGCACTCCGCGCTCTAAGTAGAGCCCCCCTGTCCCTCCCCACAGGAAGGCGCACCCCCTTCCCCAGAGAACCTCCCCTCCCCCGCTCCCCAGATGATGGTGCACTCCCCGCCCCAAACAGAGCCCCCCCAACCTCCCTCCCACAGGAAAGCGCATCCCTCACCTCAAACAGAACCCCCCATCCCTCCCTCTCCACGGGAAGGTGCACCCCCCGCCCCAAACAGAGCCCCCCTCCCCACAGGATGGCTCACCTCCAGCCCCAAACAGAACCCCCCCTCCCTCCCCACAGGAAGGTGCAACCCCCGTCCCAAACAGAGAACTCCCCCTCCCCAGATGACTACAGCACCCCGCCTGCCCCAAACAGAATCTCCCCGCCACTCTCCCCAGATGATGACAGCAGCGCCCCCCATCCCAAAAAGAGCCTCCTTCCACTCTCCAGATGACAGTGCACCCCCTGCCCCAAACGGAGCCCCCCCCGCCTCCCACCCCACAGGATGACGCACCTCCAGCCCCAAACAGAGAACCCCCCCAGACGATGGCGCCCCCCCAGATGACAACAGTGCTTCCCCGACTTAAACAGAGCCCTCCATGCCACCCTCCCCACAGGATGGTGCACCCCCAGCCCCAAACAGAGCCCCACCACCACCCTCCCCAGACGTCTGCAGCGCACCCCCCGCCCCAGAGAACCCCCCCTCCCCAGACAACAGCATACCCCCTGCCCCAAACAAAGCTCCCCTGCCTCAAACAGAACCCCCCCCTGCCTCCCCAGACTATGACGCACCCCCTGCCCCAGTGCCCCCACTTCCCATCTCCCCAGACCAAAGCACACCTCCTGCCCCAAATGGAGCCCCCCCGCCTCCCTCCCCACAGGATGATGCACCCCCACCCCAAACAGAGAGCCCCCACTCCCCAGACGACAGTGCCCCCCACCTCCCTCCCCACAGGATGGTGAACCCCCAGCCCCAAACAGAGCCCCCCATCCCTCCATCCCTCCCCACAGGAAGGCGCCCTCCCACCCCAAATAGAGAATCCCCCCTCCCCAGATGACAACAGAGCCCCCCCGCCTCCCCTGACGACGGCACCCCCGCCCCAAATAGAGCTCCTCCCACCTAAAAACAGAGCCCCCCCACCTTCCCAGACTACAGAACACACCCCACCCCAGAGGCCCCCTGCCTTCCCAGACAACGGCACCCTCCGCGCCCCAAACAGAGCCCTCCTACCACCCCAGATGACAACGCACTCCCCACCCCAAACAGAGCCCCACCACCACCACCCCAGACAACTGTGCACCCTCTGCCCCAAACAGAGCCTGTGCAGAGGGCTGCACTTTACATCTTCTTACTGGCCTGGGCAGGTGCCAAGGGGGAGTCAGAATATGGTTCTTAGATTAAAAAATGGGCAGCCCCCCTAGGCCCCGCAGGGTGGCGGGGGAGATGATGCCCAAACCCAGAAAAGGAGGAGGGTGAAGAAGATGAAGACTGAATGATGGGGATAATGGCTGTCCACTAAAAGTAAAGGTGTTGATTCCTTGCTACCATAAAGCAAATCACCGAAAGAGGTCTGTGCCCACCTAGCAATTTTGGGGCTGCTGTATTGAAAAGGCAGCCAGGAAAACTGTTAGGAGAGTAGCAGCAGCAAAGGGAAGGAGGAGGGGAGATGAAACTGGCAGGAGCAGCTGGGTAGCTCAGTCTTAGCATCTGCAGCTATCCAGGCTGGGGGAGAAGATTCACTCATGTGTAGGGTGGCCATATGTCCCGTTTGGGCTGGGACAGTCCCTTTTTTAAGCCCTGTCCCGGCTGTCCCAACTTTTTTGGCAAAACTGGGTATTTGTCCCGTTTGCTCTCACCAGCTGAGCATCGGTTGGGAAGGGCAAACTGGACAAATGCCGAGTTTTGCCAAAAGAGTGTGGTGTGACCCGCTAGTGGGCCATGGAGGAACCTGGAGGGAGAGGAGAGGATGAGCAGCAATGCCAGCCCTGCACAGGAGGGAGGGCTCAGGAGAGTGGCTGGGGCTGGGCGAGCCCCGCATGGGTAGGCGACGGGGGTCTTGGGTCAACCCGTGCACAGAGGCGGGCCTCATGCTGGCCCAGTATGGGTGGGCGGTGGTGGGGCTCGGACCAGTCCCGCATGCAGTGTAAGTCCCTGCTGCTCCATGCGTGAATGAGCAGCAGGACAGGCCCGGGAACAGCAGGCACTGAAAAGGGGATGTTTGTTGTTCCAGATGCCAGTGATGTTTGCGGATGTAACTGTGCACTTCACAGTTGCAGAGTGAGCTCTTCTGGGTGAGAGGTAGAGTTCCAGAGTCAGCATAAAACCCCTGAGGACACATATCTGGAATTGATCCTCCAAATGGAGGGATATATCCACAAGTGGGCAGATGTAGCCCAGACTAAGGAGGACATGGTTAAACTGATTGTAATGGAGCACCTGTATGAACATTGCCCATCCAACCTGAGGATATAGTTGGTGGACAAAAAGCAAAAGGACCTGCAGAGCGCAGGGCAGCTGTCCGACGTGTTTGTGGACAGCCAGTCAGGGGGTGGAAAGGAGGAGTCCCAACAGAATAAGCCCATCATGGTGCAAAGAGAGAGTCACCCTAGGACCTCCTGTGATGCGTTGGGTCACAGAGACCCCCTTGGGACTGCCACCTGATGAGCTGAGACCACCTCTGAGCCCGTTTTCCCTGCCAGATTGGGACTTCAGTACCCTGTCTTGTTGAGCCAGACACGCTAGCCAGCTGCAAACACAGACCCAGGTCTGAACCACATCCCCAAAAGCTGCAGACTTAACTGAAAACAGCTTAAGTGCTCCTGTCTCTAGCACCCAGATACCCAGTTCCCAATGGGATCCAAACCCCAAATAAATCCGTTTTACTCTGTATAAAACGTATACAGGGTAAACTCATAAATTGTCTGCCCTCTATAACACTGATAAAGACAGATGCACAGCTGTTTGCTCCCCCAGCTATTAGTCACTAACTCTGGGTTCAGTGATAAGCAAAAAGTGATTTTATTAAGTATAAAAAGTAGGATTTAAGTGGTTCCAAGTAATAACAGTGTAGCGGGGCAACAATTCACCCTGTGGTGCCTCCTGCTTGTCATCCAGTGAATTAGCTCTCCAGTCTTTGGAGCGCCCTCTGCAGGCCCGAGTCTCGCCTGTCCTTGGCCCCATGTCCCTCCCGGACCCTGGTGCCCCTTTCCCTTGGGTGCTGCCCCCTGGCAGTACCCCTTCAGCTCTCTGAGTCTCCCCTCCCAGGGGAACCCCCAACCCCCTATCCCCACCTCGCCTCAGTCTTGGGCTACTGCCAGTCACCATCTAGGCCCTGCTCACTGGGGCATACTGCAGTGTAAAAGCCACTCATCATAGGCAAGGGGGGTTTGGACCTGCTGCCTTTGCCTACCCTGGGCTGCCCCTCTGCAACCCCAGTACCTTTCCAGCCTTTATCAAGGCCTGCAGCCTGAGAGTTTCCAGGCTGGAACTCCCCAGCTCCTCTAGCCTTTCCCCAGCCCTGCTCCACTCAGGTACCCTGCTCAGCTCCCAGCAGCCAGGCCCTCCTCTCTGAGCAAGCTAGAGAGAGACTCTGTCTGGGTTCCTGGCCCACTGCCCTCTTATAAGGGCCATCTGGGCCCTGATTGGGGCGTGGCCCCAGCTGTGGCTGTTTCCCTTTTCAGCCCAAGCTTGCCACTTACCCTAGCAGCAGCCATCTCGCAGCCTCAGCCCCTTCTTTGGGCTGGTTTAACCCCTTCAGGGCCAGAGCGAGGTGACTACCCCACTACAAACAGACAGAACAAAGTAAGTTACCAAGCAAAATAAAACAAAAACACGCAAGTCTAAGCCTAATACAGTAGGAAACTGAATACAGATAAAATCTCACCTTTACAGATGTTCCAATAAGCTTCTTTCACAGACTAGACTCCTTTCTAGTCTGGGCCCAATCCTTTCCCCTGGTACAGTCCTTGTTCCAACTCAGGTGGTAGCTGGGGAATTTCTCATGACTGCCGCCTCCTTTGTTCTGTTCCACCCCCTTATATGGCTTTGGCACAAGGCAGGAATCTTTTGTCTCTCTGGGTCCCCACCCCTCCTTATAAATGGAAAAGCACCAGGTTAAAGATGGATTCCAGTACCAGGTGACATGTCCTGTGAGACCCCCAAGCCTTCATTCTTCCCAGCCTGACTCACAGGAAGGCTTAACAGAACTATCTACAGACAATTATCCTAGCTGATGGGAGCCATCAAGATTCTAAACCACAATTAATGGCCCACACTTTGCATAATTACAATAGGACCTCAGAGTTATATTTCATATTTCTAGCTTCAGATACATTCATACAAATAGGATGAACACACTCAGCAGATTATAAGCTTTGTAATGATACCTTACAAGAGACCTTTTGCATGAAGCATATTCCAGTTACATTATATTCACACTCATTAGAATATTTTCATAAAATCATATGGAGTGCAACATCAGACCCCCCAAAAGGGGGAATGTGGAGAACCCCCTCTCAAGGGGAACAACCGGCATCGGGACCAGGGACCAACGGAACGTGAATTGTTATTACTGTGGGCAGAGAGGCCACATACGGACCCAGTGTCCTAAGCTCAAGAACAGACGGAGCAAATTGAACCCTCACAGCGTTAACTGGGTAGGGACCCAGACAGAGAAGGGGCAGGCTTCCGAGGCAGGAGGGGCTGGCAGCTTACCAACTGCTCAGGAAGGAGGAGTTTCCCAGACCAGCTCCTTTGGGGGGCTGGATGCTCCAGACTCAAGGTTCTCAGTTTACAGGGTGGGCGCGGGGCTGTCCCTGCGGAACGAGTGCCTTGTTCCCCTGGAGGTGGATGGGAGAAAGTCAATGGATACTGGGACATGGGCGCTGAGGTGACGCTGGCCCGGCCCGAGGTGGTGGCCCCAGATCGGGTGGTGTCTGATACCTACCTGACCCTGATGGGTATGTGCGTCCCCATTCAAGGTGCCCGTGGCGAGGATACATCTGAAATGGGGGGCCAAGGAGGGCCCCAAGGACGTGGGAGTACACCATCATTTGCCCACTGAGGTGTTGATGGGGGGTAACCTAGACGATTGGCCAAGCAACTCCCAGAATGCCCTAGTTGTGACCCATAGCCAGAGCTGGCGAGGGGCATTATGCCCTGACATTGGGGAGGGTACCTCACTGGAGGTGCAGGATCCTACCCTGGTGGGGAAGGAGTGCCCAGGGATGGCAGCTTCAGACCCAGCTGGCTAGAGGGTCTGGTCCCCATCCCTTCCCCAGCCACTGAGTTCCAGGCCAAGTTGCAGAAAGCTCCCTCCTTGCAGAAGCTAAGGGACCTGTCTGACCTCAGTGCAGCACAGACCCTGGGGAAAGGTTGCCAAGAGAGGTTCCTGTGGGAAAAGGGATTCCTGTGCCGAGAATGGTCTCCCCTGGGCAAGTGGAGTCGTGGGGGATCCGGAGGCAGCTGGTGGTCCCCCAGAAGTATCGCCGCAAGCTACTGTACCTGGCCCATGACATCCCTCTCTCAGGACACCAGGGAATCCAGAGTACCAGGCAGAGGCTGCTACAGAACTTTTACTGGCCTGGAGCCTTTAATACTGTACAACAGTATTGCAGATCCTGTGACCCTGTCAGAGGGTGGGAAAGGCCCGGGACAAGGGGAAAGCGGCTTTCAGACCTTTGCCCATCATAGAGGAGCCTTTTCAGAAGGTGACTGTGGACATAGTGGGGCCTCTGAGAAAGACAACCCAGTTGGTGAAGAAATACATTCTAGTGGTCGTTGATTTCGCTACCCATTACCCTGAGGCAGTGGCCTTGTCTTCTATTGAAGCAGACACAGTGGCAGATACACTGCTGACCATTTTCAGCTAAGTGGGGTTCCCCAAGGAAATCTTGACAGATCAAGGATCCAACTTCATGTCAGCCCTGCTCCGGTGCTTGTGGGAGAAATGTGGGGTCCAGCACATCTGGGCCTCAGCATATCACCCCCAGTCAAATGGGCTGGTGGAGTGGTTCAATGGAACTCTAAAAATGATGCTGAAAACCTTTATGAACCAGCACCCGCAGGATTGGGAGAAGTACTTACCTCACCTGCTGTTCGCATACTGTTGAACTGTTATATGGAAGAAGGATCAGGGGGCCCCTGGACCTGATGAGAGACCAATGGGAGGGGAAGGCCACTTCCAATGGACAATCAGTGGTGGAGTACATCTTGACCTTCTGAGAAAGACTTGCTGAGCTCTTGGGCTTGGCCAAGGAGAATCTGGCCAG
Organism: Malaclemys terrapin pileata; assembly: GCF_027887155.1. Taxonomy (NCBI): domain Eukaryota; kingdom Metazoa; phylum Chordata; order Testudines; family Emydidae; genus Malaclemys; species Malaclemys terrapin. The sequence continues at coordinate 51,038,205 of NC_071514.1, forward strand.
AGCCCAGAGGAAACAGAAGGTTTGGTATGACCACATGGCGCGTGCCCGCACCTACGACACTGGAGACCAGGTGATGGTTCTCATCCCCATGAGAAAACACAAACTACAAGCCACCTGGGATGGTGTGACTTTTCCCTCTAGTGTTATCTGGACCGGTAATCTGCTAGGCCACTCCAATCCTTGACTCTGGGAACCAGCCTTACCCTGCTCTGCTGTGAGAATCCCCACTCCTGGGCTGTTCACGCACAGCCTCGGGCATGTAAGCTGCTCTCAGCTACTTGCAATTGAATGACACTAGCCAATATCACTGGTCCCAGAAACAACCCTAGGAACCTCCATCTTGCAGTGTCCAGTTATGCCCACTGGACGCAGCAAGCTTATGTAAGTTTGTTAATTTAACAAAGAAATTGATATGTACCAGGCTTGTTATCCCAAGGGGAATCTCTGACACACTTCAAACCAAACACACTGCTTCAGGTAGAATAAACAAACAGATTTATTAGCTATAAAGATAGATCTTAAGTGATTATAAGTCAAAACGTAAGAAGTCAGATTTGGTCAAATGAAATAAAAGCAAACGCATTCTAAGTTGATCTTAACACTTTCGATGTCCTTAAAAACTTAGATGCTTCTCACCACAGGCTGGCTGGTTACTTTTCAGTCAGGCTCTCCCCTTTGATTAGCGTTTCAGTCGCTTGGTGGTAGTGGTGTCTGTAGATGTGGGTGGAAGAGAGAGAGCATGGCAAAATGTCTCTCCCTTTTATCATGTCCTTTCTTTCCTCTTGGCTTTGCCCCCGCCCCTACAGAGTCAGGTGAGCATTACCTCATCGCAGTCCCAAACTGACCAAAGGAAGGGGGTGTCTCCCTTGAGGCTCTAACAGATTCTTTTGTTGCTGACTAAGCCAGTGTCTATTGTTCCTGTGAGGCTGGGCTGGGTTTGTCCCATCCATGCCCTGAGGTGTGAACTGACTCTCTGTTCTTGGAGAGTTTTTGCATGGGCTTGCTTTAAGCCATGAGGATAGATTTTCAGCCTCATAACTATATACATGAAATTATAACCTATAACCTTGCTATAACATTACTGTAACAATTACTATAACGTCACTATAACAACTATGCTCAGTGCATTATGAGCCTTCTGAAGACACCCAACATGACAAACTTTGTGTTGGATACCACACAATCATTTTATAAAGATGAACATGGGGGTGTAGGGTGTTCCCCCAATGTATAGAGTGTCACAGAAGGCCCTTTCAAGGTTGTCAAGCAACTAAATGAGGTAGACTATGTGGTGGAACTGTCGAATCAGGCACACCGCCACCGGGTGTACCGTGTTAATATGATAAAGCCATATTATGACAGGGGGAATGTGGCATTGGCTGTGTGTGGACATTGGGAGGAGCAGGGAGATGACCCTTTAGTAGATCTATTCCCTGAGACAGGAGCTGGCTCCTCCCTGGAACCAATTCCCCTCTCTGATCAGCTAACACCTGCCCAGCAAGCTGAGATCAGAGGGGTTCTGCACTTGTACCGACAGCTCCTTTCCAACCAGCCTGGATTCACTAATCTCACTGTCCACCGGGTGGAGACAGGATCACATCCTCCTATAAGATGCTCCCCCTTCCGAGTCACAGGGAAAACTGCTCAGGACCTGGAAAGAGAGGTCAGTGACATGTTGCCTTTGGGGGTGATCTAGCCAACTTCCAGCCCTTGGGCCTCACCTGTGATGCTGGTCCCCAAAAAGGACGGGTCGATCCAGTTCTGTGTGGACTATTGGAAGCTTAATGCCATCACCATCAATGCCAAGCTCCTGAGGTGGAGCCTGCTCCTGCAGGATTACGATATGGAGGTGGTCCATGTGAAGAGGAGTGCCAACATGATAGCTGATGCATTGTCCTGAAGAGGGGAGCCAAAACTTCACTGGTCACTGGTTAGAGTGACCCCACTCAGTTCAGTCTTGAAGGGGGGAGAGATGTGATGGAGTAGGGAGTAGTTGTCATGGAGTGCGGGGGAGTCAGGGCCCTGTACCCCCCACATCCTGCAATTCACTGTGACTCTCAGCCAGCCAGTAAAACAGAAGGTTTATTAGACGACAGGAACACAGTCTAAAACAGAGCTTGTAGGTACAGAAAACAGGACCCCTCAATCAGGTCCATCTTGGGGGTTGGGGAGCCCAGACCCAGGTTCTGGGCCTCCCCCCATCTCCCCAGCCAGCTCCAAACTGAAACTCCCTCCAGCAGTCTCTCCCAGCCACACACACCGGCTCCTCCTCCAGCCTTTGTACAGTTTCCCAAGCAGAAGGTGTCACCTGGCCCCAACCCCCTCCTGGGCTCAGGTTACGAAAGGCAGCTTTATGTGCTAATCGTCAAGTGTCATCCCTTAGTGAAGTCACACCCTTATTTCCCATCACCATCTAGTATCAATGCAGACAGTAAACTAGTAAAATTCCCATGCAACGTTACCAGGTTAATACTCCCTACTCCATCACACAAGCACTCAGCCTGCAGTACGGCACTTAGCACGTGGTCCAGCGCTCTCTGGAATTTCCCTTCTCCTCAATTGTATGACCAACCTGCTGCATGTAGCCGCATCTAACATTAAATACCTGTTCTCTGCTCAGGACTATTCTACCTGTCCTCAGCTGGTTACTCTTCCTTTGGATGGCCACTACATTATTCTGGCATATTTCTGCTATGATTATTCCTACTTCATTCACCCTTGCCACTGAGCTACATTAAGACCCAGACTCAGATGCAGAAACCTGTACCATTAGCAACCACCGCCATATGGGAATTTTAGTGAGAAAAAGCCTCACTTCAGAGTAACCAATAACCTAGTGGGCAAGGCTTTCATCTTGGAAGTAAAAGACCCAAGTTCAACTCCCTGATTGGTTTCATTGTAACGTGGAAAAGGTAATTTTTCAAAATCTTCCAGGAAAACCTGTTTCCACACAGCTGTCATAGTGATTGAAACCGTGCAGTGATGGCTCCACATTCTGCCGCAACAGCCCAGGCCTCCTTCAAAGGCTGCTTTTAGACACACTTTTTCTTCAGTACTGTCTGCAGCAGAGACCCCCTCCTGAAAGAGGCACAAGCATTACTGATTAGCCAAGGAATCCAGAGTTGCCTGCATCCACATGGCCAACCCAGACTCTTGGGAGGGCCAGTAACTCAGGGACTGCTGTGCCAGCCTCCCAGCTCCCTAGGGAGAGATTGTTCCTGAACTCAGTAGAGGCAGGGCTGGATGAACCTTTTGTGAGTCCCAGCACCTGGACCATGGCCCTACCTCCCCTGCACTCCAACCCAAGGCCCCGCCCCTGCTTGGCCTCTTCCCCTCTGAGGCCCCTCCTGCCGCTCGCATGGGGGGAGGAGGCAGAGAGGAGTGAGCAGTGGGTGGGAGGGAGAGGGCGGAGAGGAACAAGCAGTGGGTGAGGTCTTGGGGGAACAGGCTGAGTGGAGATGGTGCCTCGGGCAGAGTGCAGGTGGAGTAGGGGGACGGGGCCATGGTCTGGACACCAGGGCCCCTTCTGAGTGGGGGCCCGGCACCATTGTAAACCTGGTAGTGAGAAGAGGTAAAACAGCTGAAAGCCAGGGGCAGGTTGAAGAGGGGAGCCCAGACCTCCTGCACCAGGACAAAGCTCCCTGCAGAGCTGATAAGACCTGAGTCATCCCAGCTCCCCGTGGCAGAGAGCTGCTGTGTGCAGGCCAGGTGGGGAGCTACCTGCACCCGAGAATTGTGCTGGTGCAGAGCATCTGAGGATGAGCCATGCAGTGTTGGCCTTTATTTGTGAAGAGCACCTGTCCCCATGGGAATTTGGAGGGTCTGTCTGTATAATTTATGAATTCTGGCTAATACTATGAAGTTGTTATTAGGAAATGGAAAGCCCCTACAGCTGTGTATTCACTAGGGCTCTTGATTAATCGCAGTTAACTCAAGCGATTAACTCAAAAAAATTAATCGCGGTTAAAAAAATTAATCGTGATTAATCACAGTTTTAATCACACTGTTAAACAATAGAATCCCAATTGAAATGTATTAAATATTTTTGGATGTCTTTCTACATTTTCAAATATATTGATTTCAATTACAACACAATATACAAAGTTGACAGTGCTCACTTTCTATTTTTTATTACAAATATTTGCACTGTAAAAAAGATAAAAGAAACAGTATTTTTCAATTCACCTTATACAAGTACTGTAGTACAATCTCTTTATCATGTAAGTGCAACTTACAAATATAGATTTTTTTGTTACATAACTGTATTAAAAAACAAAACAATGTTAAACTTTAGAACCTACAAGTCCACTCAGCCCTGCTTCTTGTTCAGCCAATCGCTAAGACAAACCGGAGATAATGCTGCCCGCTTCTTATTTACAATGTCACCTGAAAGTGAGAACAGGCATTCCATTGGCACTTTTATAGCTGGCATTGCAAGGTATTTATGTGCCAGATATGCTAAACATTCGTATGCCCCTTCATGCTTCGGCCACCATTCCAGAGGACATGCTTCCATGCTGAGGATGCTCTTTAAAAAATAATGCGTTAATTAAATTTGTGACTGTACTCCTTGGGGGAGAATTGTATGTCCCCTGCTCGTTTTACCTGCATTCTGCCATATTTTTCATGTTATAGCTGTCTCAGATGATGACCCAGCACGTGTTGTTCATTTTAAGAACACTTTCACTGAAGATTTGACAAAACGCAAAGAAGGTGTCAATGTGAGATTTCTAAGGATAGCTACAGCACTCGACAAAAAGATTAAGAATCTGAACTGCCATCCAAAATCTGAGAGGGATGAGGTGTGGAGCATGCTTTCAGATGTCTTAAAAGACAAACACTCAGATGCAGAAACTACAGAATCTGGACCACCAAAAAAGAGAATCAACTTTCTCCTGGTGGCATCTGACTCTGCTCTGGTTTGGATCGTTATTGAGCAGAACCAGTCAGCAGCATGGACGCATGTCCTCTGGAATGGTGGTTGAAGCATGAAGGGGCATCTGAATCTTTAGCGCATCTGGCACGTAAATATATTGCAATGCCAGCTACAACAGTGCCATGAGAACGCCTGTTCTCACTTTCAGGTGACATTGTATACAAGAAGCAGGCAGCATTATCTCCTGCAAATGATAACAAACTTGTTTGTCTGAGCGACTGGCTGAACAAGAAGTAGGACTGAGTGTACTTGTAGGCTCTAAAGTTTTACAATGTTTTATTTTTGAATGCGGTTATTTTTTGTACATAATTCTACATTTGTAAGTTGAACTTTCATGATAAAGAGACTGCACTATAGTATTTGTATTAAGTGAACTGAAAAATACTATTTCTTTTGTTTGCTACAGTGCAAATATCTGTAATAAAAAAAATAAAGGGAGCACTGTACACTTTGTATTCTGTGTTGTAATTGAAATCAATATATTTGAAAATGTAGAAAACATAAACAATAATAAAATACCATTTAAATATTTTTGTAACAGTGCAATTAATTGTGCGATTAATCACGATCAATTATTTTAATCACTTGACAGCCCTAGTATTCACCATTGTGGACAGGATCCACACCAGCCCAAGGGCAATGGGGAGTGTTTAACTCTAACGACTGTGCTCTGACCATGTAATAGTTACGCTAAGGAGGGTGCCTGCATTGGGAAACCAGTCTGGCCAAGTTGATCTGCTGGGGTTTTGGGGAGTGGAAATTCCCCAAGCAGGACAAAGAGAGAGGGGTGACTAAGCTGGGGGTTATAAAGGACTCCTGGGGGAGGTCAGAGAGGTACACGAAGAGAGTTTGGACAGCAGAGGGGAAGGATATGGGCCACCCCTAGGGGGTGAACTGGGGGAAAGGCAGAGCCATGTTTTAGAACCCAAGCTATGCCCTGCAGCAGAAGGAGGCTGGAGGAGCCCAGACGATCCTGAGCCCAGCCCAGAGCACTGTCTGGAGAGCCAAGGGAACTGAGGGGGTACATGCAAGCCAGGCTTGGGAGTTTGGTAGAGAACGGTGTATTTTGCGTCCTGGTAAGTAAGGAGCAGTGCTGCGTTCGAGTCCTGTGCCGAGTGCGTGTGTGTTATGGGCTCCCCGTGCTAGCAGGGCCCCCAAGAGAGGTCAGCTGGCACCGAGTCGGTTCATACCTTTGGTAGAATCCTGGGAGAGGGTGTGTTTAAGCTCTGGGGCAGCCTGAGGAGTCAGCACAGGTTCTAGGGCAGAAACCCCCAAACTGTGGGGCGCATCCCCCTAGGGGGGCATGGAGGAACGTTGGGGGGGGTGCCGCAGGCCAGGCAAGTGCCACCCAGTCCTGGCCCGCCCCACCAGCTCTGCTCTGGCCCCACCATCAGCCGCAGACCCAGCTCCCAGCTCCACACCTATCCCCAGCCTCGGCCCTTGGCTGTGGCTCCAAACCCAAACCCAGACCCTCCCCCAGCTGCAGCCCCAGCCTTGGCCCCCTTAGACCTGTCTGCGTCCATTCTCCCTGCCCCTCAGGAGCCTTGGACCTGCTTCTGGTCCTGGGGGGGAGGAGCATGAACACAGGGACAGGGAGGGTGTTGTCACACCCCAATGGCCCCCTCCCTCAGGGAGCTCCCGGGGAAGGCAGATCAGCATTGTATGTGGCTAACGCTGTTGCAAGCATCTCAAAGCATTTTGGGGAGGGTCAAAGGTGTGTGAGTGGGGAATGGAAGATTCCTTTGCAGGAGTATGAGAGGCCAAGAGATGGGGGGGGAAAAGAAAAAAGCAGAGAACAGGTTAACTCGGCACTTTAGCTAGCTCTGTGTGAAGATAAGATGCTGGCCCCGGCCCACGGTCATGGGCTCAATGAGAAATCTACAGACGAGAAATCTACAGCTGCCCAGTCGTGAGAAGAGGAGAACTAAGTGGAGCAGAGCTGCAAAGATAACAGCGAAAACAGAGCAAATGAGGCGGCGACGGTGAAGGCCAACAGAAGGGAAAACAAATTCTCTGGAGCCAGTTTGTTTTGGGCAGCTGAGAAGGCCACAGCAAGCCGATTGGGACTGGTATAAAGAACACCAGGCACAGAGGGCCCTGGATGACGACACCCCCAAAGGAACCCAGGACTTAAAAACCCTCCCGAGAGCTGGAGCAATTCAGAGATTACAGCAGATTTCCCGGACGACGTGGGCCCAGGGCAAGAACTCCCATCCACCCTGCCCCCTCTTCTTCTTACGTTACACACAGGCCTGGCCAGTCTTGTGCTAAGGACCCTGCCTCTCAAGACTCCAGCAAGAGTGGGTGTCTGGAAGAGGCTGACTGCTCCTACCTGGCCCATAGATTCTGGTCTGAGACTGCCACGCTCTGCAGGGACTAATGCACCACAGCAAGTGTTCTCAGGAACCTTCATGCCAGGCAGCGTCTGCAAAGCAGTCAGGTTCAACAGGCAGCTGGAAACTAATGCAGGGAGTCCCGAGCTTAGCCTGGAGAAATGACGCTTAAAGCATCCTCCTGCTGGCCAAGCTATAGCAGGCTGCAGCCAAGTGGGAGCGCCTCCATCTTAGGGTCTGTCCCTGTCTGACAGTGCCAGGTGGGAGCAGCCAGCCACTTCCAGACACCCGTTCTTGCTGGAGTCTTGCTTGGCGCCCCCAAATCTTGGCGCCCTAGGCGGCCACCTAGTTCACCTAGTGGTTACACTGGCCCTGGCTGCTCTTGTCCTGTGGGCAAATTCAGGACTTTAGTTTCTGGGCTACCAATAGGGTACTTTTCACTAATAATAAAGCCACTTGGAACAAAGACCACCTGTGTTAACATCTGCTGAAGAAAACAGGAAATGGAGTAAATCTTCCGCATAGAATAGCTGATTCACTTCAAACTCCTGCTAAAATAAGCACAATGTAAATAACTATTTATTTTAAAAAGGGAAAAAAGAGCACCTGGGGAACTACAGACTGGTCAGCCTCACTTCAGTCCCCAGTTCAATCATAGAGCAGGCTACCTGAAGGGATGTTCCAAAGAGGATGGATCTAGACTGTTCTTAGTGGTGGCAGATGACAGACCAAGAAGCAATGGTCTCAAGTTGCAGTAGGGGAGGTCTAGGTTGGATATTAGGAAACACTATTTTACTAGGATGGTTGTGAAGCACTGGAATGGGTTACCTAGGGAGGTGGTAGAATCTCCATCCTTAGAGGTTTTTAAGGCCCAGCTTGACAAAGCCTTGGCTGGGATGATTTAGTTGGTGTTGGTCCTGCTTTGAGCAGGGGATTGGACCAGATGACCCCCTGAGGTCTCTTCCAACCCTAATATTCTATGAGGTAATTAAAGAGCAGCAATCCCTAACAAAAAAAATGTTCACTTGCATGGGTGGAAAAAGTCTGGAATAGAACCAACCAAGTCCTAATTGGAGAAATAATTACACAGTGCAGACAGACAGCAGTCTTTTGTCTGCCAGACAAGCAACAGCTGTCCTAAAGAGCCAAAGATTCTTAGCCCAGCGAGGCTTTATGGATAACCCTGGAGGCACTCACAGATCAGATAAACCTCAGTTTCATTTATAGACCAGGACTATACCTTTCATAAAAAGTGTGTTCCAAGCTGCTTTGCTTAGTTAGGTGGGGTGTCCTTAAGGCACATCTGCCAGAAAAGGAGCATTGGAATTGGCGCTCATTAATAGGAAACTCTGACAGCACTGGATGGCCCAGTGATCCTTTCTCGCCTCCCCACCCCCGAACAAAGCGAACTGTAAACTTGCTTTTTCTCACATTAGCAATCATTTGTCCTATGGAACACTAACAATCAGTGCTCTGGTCAGGACAGTGTTAGTATATAGATATTTAGGCCTGTCTGTAAAGGCCTATACTTTAAGAATTTAGGTGTATTTTTATTACTTAGCTAGTTATAGAGGTATAAAAGAAAGAATTAAAATCACTCTCTGTCTGCGTAAGGGACAGTCTGAGGCTCTGTTCTTAGGCTAAGTAAGGCCTTTGGCTAAGCAGTAGAGGCAGCCATAAGCTGAGAAGTGAACAGTCACATCCTCACATTCCAAACTAGTCACATGGAAATAAGGTGCTATTGGGCTGTTAGGAATACAATCCTGCCCTGATATTCCTATCACCTCCAGAGAAAGGAAAGAGCCTAGAACATTTAAAAGGAAATTTAGTTGGATAGTTTTCTGTCTGGTAAGAACTTACTTATCAATAGACACAGCTGGAAAACCCTTATGTCTGTATAGATGTAGTTGTGAAATCCTCACTTCTGTATTGTTTTGTATGTTTATTTGCATGGTCTCTGTCTGCTGTATAATTAATTTTGCTGGGTGTAAACTAATTAAGGTGGTGGAATATAATTGGTTAAATAACCATGTTACAGTATGTTAGGATTGGTTAGTTAAATTTCAGTAAAATGATTGGTTAAGGTATAGCTAAGCAGAACTCAAGTTTTACTATATAGCACTGCTCTACAGCCAAAACGCTTCTGAAATAAATGTAGTCAAACTTTACTAATTCTGGGTCACTGAGAATGAAAATGGTGCTTAAAATTGTTGATTGGCTCTAGTTTTCAAGATATGCTATTGGGTCAGTATATATGACCCTTGACTTGGGAATGGCGGAGGATAAGTGAGTTATAAAGGGAAGGGATCTCCATTTAAAACAGAAATGACTAAAATACACCTTTGACTGGATCTATGAATAAATCTATGACTGGGTTTGGACAGTACTTGCTTTTTAGGCAAAACAATGAATGATGCAATCTGAAGCTGGTATTGCATCATACATGATATGAATTGCATCGTGTTATTCCTAGAAGTCATGGATGATGCAATGATAATGAAGCTTACATCACTCTGCTGAACAAATTGCCCTATATCAGCTCTAGAAATCATACAGTGTCGTGCTCTCTTATTTGTTAGTGTTTGATTTTGCAAAGGGACACATTTCTGTTTAGCCAAAGTGAGCAGAGATGCCTCGTACTTGTGTGAACAGTGCAGATAACTTCTGCTATGTTTGTGGTGAAGTGACTTTTGCATCCCAAAAGCGCAGTATAACCACTATGGTTAAGAAAGCCTATCACTTTTATTTTGGCTGCAAAACTGGAGATCAGGACAAGAGGTGGGCCCCCCACATATGCTGCAACACTTGTGCAACAAATCTTCGCCAGTGGTTGAACAGGAAAAGGAAATCTATGCCTTTTGCAGTGCCAATGATTTGGAGAGAGCCAACAGATCATACCAGCAATTGTTACTTCTGCATGGTGCCTCCAGTTGGGAAAGGTGTGTCAAAGAAGAAAAAGTGGACTGTGCATTATCCAAACATTCCATCGGCTATACGCCCAGTACCCCACGGAGAAGGACTGCCGGTTTCTGATGCACCAGAATCATTCTCACTTGAGTCAGACGAGGAAGAGGATGAAACTTCTGGTCCTGAACCATCAATGTCACAGAACCCACATTTTCTCCCATCCTCCTCCTCAGAACCACACCTCAGAACACAAGGTGAACTGAATGACCTTGTCAGGGATTTGGAACTACCCAAGAGTAAGGGCAGAGCTGTTGGGCTCCAGACTACAGCAGTGGAATCTCCTGGCAGGTGATGTTAGGGTTTCCATGTTCTGTGCCCATCAAAAGGATCTTGTCCCATTCTTCTTCATGGAAGGTGATCTTGTAGCCTGCAGTAACATCGATGGTGTGATGGCAGCCCTCAACATCGTTCACGATCCAGATGAGTGGAGACTGTTCATTGATTCATTGAAGACGAGTCTTAAAGCTGTTTTACTGCATAATGGCAATGTTTTGCCATCAATTCCAGTTGGTCATGCAGTCCATATGAAGGAAACCTATCTATGACAACATGAAAAAACTTTTGAGGTGCATAAACTATGACCAACATCAGTGGCAGCTTTGTGGCGATTTGGGGGTTGTTGCTCTCTTGCTTGGTCTGCAGACTGGATACACAAAGTACTGCTGTTTTCTCTGCAAATGGGATAGTCGTGCAAGAGATTCCCACTACATCAAGAAAGATTGGCCACTCCGACAGTCATTGGAGCCTGGGAGGAAAAGTGTTCAGCATCCACCACTTGTTGAATCAAGGAAAATTTTGTTACCACCCTTACACATCAAGCTGGGTCTGATGAAGAACTTTGTCAAGGCCATTGACAAAACACAAGCAGCTTTCAAGTACCTCCGTGGAAAATTTCCAAGGTTAAGTGAAGCTAAGATAAAGGAAGGTGTCTTTGTTGGTCCTCAGATTCGTGAACTTCTTTGAGATGATGCATTTGACCATGCACTGCATGGCAAGGAAAAGACGGCACGGAAATCCTTCCAGTTAGTGGCAATAAATTTTCTCGGAAATAACAAGGCAGACAACTACAGGTTGTTGGTGGAAAACCTCCTCAAGGCATACAAAAGCCTTGGTTGCAACATGTCACTAAAGACACATTTTTTGCACTCTCATCTAGATTTTTTTTCCACCGAACTGCAGAGCAGTGAGCGACGAGCATGGTGAGCGATTTCACCAGGACATTGCAACAATGGAGAAACGCTATCAGGGCAAATGGAGCCCATCAATGCTTGCAGGCTATTGCTGGACAGTGACAAGTGACGCTCCATTTAATGAATACAAGAGACAAACCAAGAAGCGCCGAGTAGACACTGAATTGAATAGGACTAAACTATGTACATAATAGTTTTTTGCCTTTTGTTTCATAATAAATTTTATTTATATAACCCTTTTGCTGATTTTTAAAGTGTTACAGAAACAGGACAGGTGAAATATTATCATGTAAAGCAACCATAAACACATGAAAAGACCTAGGTTTACAATTTATGATTAAAACTCTACTATCTACACAATATACATAGACATAAATTCTAAAAACTTAAATATCTTAGAAATAGTAGCCAGTTATTTTAATTGTCATATTTGAATTCAGCACATCAAAATACATAATAAATAGCACATTTTATCTCTGAAGCAGACGACTTCTCAAAAATTGTAGACCAGTGTAGTCTGCAGTCAATCAGGAAGTAAGGGGAATGGGAATGGGGGTGGGAAAAATTGGAATCATGTTTTGCTAAGGAGGGAATGGGAACAGGGAATGGGAACAGGGATGGCTCTGTGGTGTCAGAGCTGGGAAGGGGGACACTGAGGTAGGAAACTGGAATCATGCTTGCTGGAAGTTCACCCCAATAAACATTGAATTGTTTGTGCCTTTGGACTTCGGGTATTGTTGCTCTCTGTTCATGCGAGAAGGACCAGGGAAGTGAGAGGGTGAAGGAATAAGCCCCCTAACATCTTGGTGCCGTGACTCGGATGCATCGGATAGGTGAGTGGCAGCCTGTAAGTCTCCCTCCCCAACAGTCCGTGCCGCTGCTTGGAGGGGGTATAGTGAACTCTCGTGATGGTAGTTGCGGGTTCTGGCAAGCCATGGTAAAGGATTTTTAGGATAAATGGATAAGGAAGAACCAGGGCCCATACCAAGTGCAGGGGTCAGTTTGGGATAAGATTAAAAAGGAAATGGAGGCAGTGTTAGGGGACCCAGAGGGATGGGAGGTGGCTGAGGAGCCCACCCTCCTTTGGTATATGGGTAGTGGAAGAAGGTCCCTGCCCATTGGGACTGATTGCCTTCCAGGGAAAGGAGGCACTTCAGTCCACTTGTGAGAGGTTTGAAGTAAGGGCAGCATTATGGGAAGCTGCCAGTAATCTTTCAAATTTGGTGCTGTTTCAGCAAGGGCTGCTGAAGGGTTGTACAGTAGTTAGGGGTGGTTAAAGATAATTTGGCACAACAGAGTTTAAAATCAGAAGCAGAGTTAACAGACCACCTTTAGAGAGAGGAGCTGGGACTTGGTCCTGGGGGAGTGAAGGAAAAAAAAAAAGGTTTCAAAGTGAAAAATAGCAGGGTTTGCAGAAGCAGGTAACAACCTCCACTCTTCTCCCAGAGCCAGGATGAGAACCTGGGGGGTAAGGGTTCCCAACTGTTTCAACCTAGGGAGCCTACACTTGGTTCAGAGCTAACTATATTATTTTCTTCCTTCTCTCAGTTTACTTAATTTGCTGCTGGTAGCCTATACTTTAAACTGACCTGACAGGCTTAATTGGTTTCTTTCCACCTGTTCTCCCTCCTCTCCCCTGCCTTTCCACACTTTCGTTTTTCTGAAGTTTTAATAAAGTGTACTTTGGATACTTATGTAAAATGTTTTTGGTTTTTTGTTTTGTTTTGTTTGGGACAAAGTATGATGAAGGTCTGCTGTAGTCCATTGGAATTTTTGGAGTAAAAAATCCATGGGCAACCATGGAGACAAATGTTTTACTGCCTTTTAAACAGTCTCAAGGTAAAGACAGCACAGGTTAAGGCAGCTGTGTGGCAATAATTGTACTTGGTGGCTGAGTTGTTAAAGACAAAGTGCACTACCTTAAAAAACTAAATGTAGGAGTAAGTGATTTAAAGAAGTAAGTGAAAAGTTATAAATACCTTTTGCAAAAAATTAATAATACAGGGTTTGGAGGAAAGTAAACATTTGGGAGTTGTAAAAATGGTACAGGTAACAGTTTGGTGTTAAAAAAAACAGGTTTTGGTTTCATAATAAAACCCAGTTATATAAATGTAACTGTATGTGCAACTCTGTGCAGTCAGATTGGATGGAAGCTTGGTAATTCAATTGTACCAGGGAGTCAGGTAGAGTGGCTACTACCATCACTACGCTTCTGTCCCCAGAAGCCTTTACAGCTATTCTGAGGAAAATGGGCCCTTTTCCCACAGAAATGGTCTGTAGAAGACTGCTGCAGGCAGCAGGTGGAGGAATAATCTGATCAAAATTATTTGACTATTGGGTAGGGTTACCATATTTAACAAATAAAAAAAGAGGACCCCCCCACGGGGCCCTGGCCCTGCCCATTTCCCACCCCAGTCCCGCCCTAACTCCGCCCCCTCCTCCCTCCCAGCCACGCGAAAAGGGCTGCCCAAGCGCTACCGGCTTCACGGTTTGCCGGGCAGCCTCCAGACCCTGCGCCCCTGGCTGGGCGCTTCCCCTCCTGGGCTCCAGCTGCGCTGGGGAAGCACCGGCTGGGGGCGCAGGGTCTGGGGGCTGCCTGGCAAACTGTGAAGCCGGTAGCACTTGGGCTTCGGGCAGCCCCCATGCCTCTGGACCCTGCGCCCCTAGCCAGGCACTTCCCCTCCCGGGCTCCGGCGGCACAAGGTCCGGAGGCATGGGGGCTGCCCAAAGCCCGTAGCGCTCAGCTCTTAAACAGAGCCGAAGAGTCAGGGGAGGAGCAGAGCTTGCCGCGGCCGGAGGCTCTGCTCCTCCCCTGACTCTTCGGCTCTGTTTAAGAGCCGAGCTGCCCGAGCGCTACCGGCTTCGGGCAGCCCCCATGCCTCCGGACCCTGCGCCGCCGGAGCCCGGGAGGGGAAGTGCCCGGCCGGCGGCTGGGGTCCGGAGGCAAGGGGGCTGCCTGAAGCCCATAGCGCTCGGGCAGCTCGGCTCTTAAACAGAGCCGAAGAGTCAGGGGAGGAGCAGAGCAGCCGCGGGAGGGGAAGTGCCCGGCCGGCATTTTCCCAGACATGTTCGGCTTTTTGGCAATTCCCCCCGGATGGGGGTTTGATTGCCGAAAAGCCAGACATGTCCGGGAAAAAACGGACGTATGGTAACCCTACTATTGGGTAATTTGATCAAAATTACTAAAGAAGGCAGCCATAAGCTGAGAAGTGAACAGTCACATCCTCACATTCCAAACTAGTCACATGGAAATAAGGTGCTATTGGGCTGTTAGGAATACAATCCTGCCCTGATATTCCTATCACCTCCAGAGAAAGGAAAGAACCTAGAACATGTAAAAGGAAATTTAATTGGATAGTTTTCTGTCTGGTAAGAACTTTCTTATCAATAGACACAGCTGAAAAACTCTTATGTCTGTATAGATGTAGTTGTGAAATCCTCACTTCTGTATTGTTTTGTATGTTTATTTGCATGGTCTCTGTCTGGTACTGTAATTGTTTCTGTCTGCTGTATAATTAATTTTGCTGGGCTGCGTGCTCCGGCGGCTCAAAGCAAGTTCAATATAATGTGGTTTCACCGATAACGCTGTAAGATTTTTTGGCTCCCGAGGACAGCATTATATTGGGGTAGAGGTGTACATGGGATCTTTTTCAGGGGAAAAGGCAATACACCGTGTTTATTGAAGATACAATAATTAGCATATGTATTCAATCACAGCACACACTGTCCCACCAGTCGATGTTATAGTTACCAGTCCAGAGTCCATATCAATTTAGTGGCCAGCTAGGTTGATCGTGGGTAGGTAGGAACCAGGTTTTGTTGATCACAACACGTTGCTCCGGGAAAGTCTTGGCAGGATGAACCCAAAGTTACATGACAAGGCACCCTGTTTATAGCCCATGCCACTGGGATTGTGAGAAAAAACAAACTACAAGCCACCTGGGAAGGCCCCTTCAAGGTTGTCAAGCAACTAAATGAGGTAAACTATGTGGTAGAACTAACTGGTCACACTGCCACCAGGTGTACCATGTTAATATGATGAAGCCATATTATGACAGGGGGAAATGTGGTGTTGGCTGTGTGTAGACATTGGGAGGAGCAGGGAGATGACCCTTTAGTAGATCTATTCCCTGAGACAGGAGCTGGCTCCTCCCTGGAACCAATTCCCCTCTCTGATCAGCTAACACCTGCCCAGCAAGTTGAGATCAGAGGGGTTCTGCATTTGTACCGACAGCTGCTTTCCAACCAGCCTGGATTCACTAATCTGACTGTCCACCAGGTGGAGACAGGATCACATCCTCCTATAAGATGCTCCCCCTTCCGAGTCACAGGGAAAACTGCTCAGGACCTAGAAAGAGAGGTCAGTGACATGCTGCCTTTGAGGGTGATCCAGCCATCTTCCAGCCCTTGGGCCTCACTTCTGGTGCTGTTCCCCAAAATGGATGCGTCAATCTGGTTCTGTGTGGACTATCGGAAGCTTAATGCCATCACCATCAATGCCAACTTCCTGAGGTGGAGCCTGCTCCTGGAGGATTATGATATGAAGGTGGTCCATGTGAGGGGAGTGCCAATGTGGTAGCTGATGCATTGTCCCGGTGAGGGGGACCCGAACTTCCCCAGGTCACTGGTTAGTGACCCCACTCAGTTCAGTCTTGAAGGGGGGAGAGATGTGATGGAGTAGGGAGTAGTTGTCATGGAGTGCGGGGGAGTCAGGGCCATGTATCCCCCCATCCTGCGATTTACCGTGACTCTCAGCCAGCCAGTAAAAGAGATTTATTAGATGACAGGAACACAGTCTAAAACAGAGCTTGTAGGTACTAAAAACAGGACCTCTCACTCAGGTCCATCTTGGGGGTTGGGGAGCCCAGACCCTCCAGCAGTCTCCCCCAGCCACACACCCCGGCTTCTCCTCCAGGCTCTGTCCAGTTTCCCAGGCAGAAGGTGTCACCTGGCCCCAACCCCCTCCTGGGCTCAGATTATGAAAGGCAGCAGACATCCTTTATGTGCTAATCGTCAAGTATCATCCCTTAGTGAAGTTACACCCTTATTTCCCATCACCATCTGGTATCAATGCAGACAGTAAACTAGTAAAACTCCCATGCAACATTACCAGGTTAATACTCCCTACTCTGTCACAGCTTGGTTATCAGAGACGATCTCCTCGGACGTGTGGCAGAACACAGTGAGGGCTCTGACAAGGATGAGGCTTTGGAACAGAAAGCGAAGCTGGTGAGGATGTAGCAGCATGTGCCTGTGCGGAGTGAACCATGACTCCTGGGGGATGTGTGTGTGTGTGTACGGGAGAATGTGTAGCAGCCCGTGATGCAAAGAGAAATCTATTTGGAGAGTCTTTGCGATGAAAGGGTGTGGCTGCGGCAACACTCAGCCATGGCAAAAAAGAGCTGAGGGGAGGCCCGGAAGTCACGAGTGCGCTTGAGGTAAAAGGCCAACGCCTGGTGGACATCTAGGGTTTGAAAAGCACCTTCCTGAGGGGAAGCATGCGGCTTAGGGTAGAAGGTAGGGAAATGCATGCACTGGTTGAGGTGAAACGGGGAGGCAACCTTGGTGAGGAATCTGGGATGGAGACGGAGGGAGACCTTGTCCTTATGAAAGACTGTGAAGGGGGTGGACCGTCATGGCTGCCAGTTTGTTAACTTGTCTCGCAGAGGTGACGGTCACCAAAAAGATCACCTTCATGGAAAGATGGGCAAGGGAGCAGGTTTGCGAGTGGCTCAAAAGGCGTATTGGTGAGGGCGGAGAGGACGAGCTTAAGGTCCCATGAAGTACCAGGTGGGCGGCCCGCAGCTCCAGGACATTGATATGCATCCTCACCTCCCTGAGTGACCAGAGCCGTGCAGTCAGCCAGATGAGTGCCCCATCCGACTAGCAAGGCATCCGTCATGAGGGGAAGGTGGGGCGTGGGAGGTGTGAAAGGGACACTGGCTAAGACCGTCGATAGGCTGCATCACCAAGTGAGAGAGGTGAGAACTGATGAGGGAATGAGGAACCGTTTGCTGAGGTGGTCGGACTGCAGGCTGTAGATGGAGTGGAGCCACATCTAGAGGCAGCGTAGATAGAGATGGGCATACGAGGTAATGGAGGTGCAGGCCGCCATATGGCCCAGATGGGAAAGGCACTGATAGACGTGTGCGCACGGGCGGCGGCAGAGCTGCACGTTGAGGGCAGTAAGAGTGGCAAAGCGTTCCAAGGGAAGGAAGGCATGGGCTGCGACAGAGTCCGGGTGAGCCCCTATAAAGGTAGGGAGTGGGTAGGGGTGAGGACTGTCTTTTTCTTGTTGATACAAATCCCTAGGGTGCCGAGGAGGGCATGCAAGATCTGAGTAATGGTAAGGAGGCAGGACCAGGATGACACCATGAGCCAATCGTCCAAGTTTGGAAACACTGCTGTCATGGCAGTGCATGTAAGCTGCCATGACAGCAAAGACCTTTGTGAAGGCATGGGGGGGCAGTAGCAATCCCGAAGGGGAGGACCCAGAACTGGTAGTGAAAGTGGTCGACCGCAAAGCGGAACTTGCAATGAGCAGGGTGGATGTGGAAATATTTATCCTTCATTTCAAGAGCCGCGAACCAAGCTCCACGGGGAAGAGAGGGGATAATGAGGAGGAGGGTGACCATACGGAAATGGAACTTGCAAATAAATTTGTTCAGCAGCCGGAGGTCCAAGATAGAGCGAAGGCCACCCCTTTCTTCAGCACAAGGAAATAGGGGGAGTAGAAGCCACAGCCCTGGTAGCGCTGTGGAATGAGTTCTATAGCGCCCTTCTGGAGGAGGGCATCTGCTTCCTCTCAGAAGGTGAGAATGCGATAACGTGGCAGGGTACTCCCAGGATGGGCAATTAGGTCAGAAGGAGGGGAATTCAATGAGGTAACCCCGATGTACAATGTCCAGCACCCAGTGATCGGTGGTAATCTTGCCCCAGTTGTAAGTGAAGAGGGCAAGGCAACCCCTGAAAAACACTGGTGGGGTGGTGAGAGTGGGGGGAAGAAGGTTTGCGGTTCTCAGGCTGCTTGGAGGAACGCTGAGGAAGGGTAGAAGCAGGAGTAGCACTGGCGGAGTAACGGGGTCGCTGGGAGCAACGCAGAGAAGAATCTGGTGGGCACTGGGGGTAAGGCTGGTATGTGGCCCAAGGGCAGGGTCAGAAGGATGACCGTTGCTGGCAAAGGCAGGGGACAGAGTATAAAGGACCAGTGACCGAAGAGTGGCACGAGAGTCTTTGAGGGTATGCAAAGAGTCATCTGTTTTGTCATTGAACAACTTGTGGTGGTCAAAAGGGAGGTCCTCGGGGTAGTCAGGACCTCATGCAAGAAGCCGCTAGACTGGAGCCAGGAATCCTGGTGAAGGACAACTCTGGATGCCAGCGAGTGGGACGCCATATCGGCAGCATCAACTATGGCCTGGAGAGTCACCTTGACCACCAACTTTTCCTCATCTAGGAGATGTTGGAAGTCCTATTGTTTCTATGGGAGGAGGAAGGCCTGGAAGTCCATGAGCTTGGAGTATGAAAGGAAATCATGCTTGGCCAGGATGGCCTGGTAGCTGGCAATGCAGAATTGGAGACCAGAGGAGGAGTAGACCTTGAAGCCCAGGAGATCCAACTTCTTGGCGACCCAATCAGGGGACCTGGACTGCAGGTGTTGTTGGCAGGCACGCTTGGTCGTGGCTTGGACCACCAGTGAGTTTGGGGGACGGTGTGTGAAAAGAAAGTCCATGCCCTTAGGGGGCATGAAGAATCGGCATTCCACTTTGGTATAGGGGCACTGGAGGCCGGAGTGTGCCAAATGGTCTGGGCCAGTTGTAGAAGGGCATTGTGGATACGAAGGGTGGTACATGAGTCAACAAGGGGTTGTAGGATGTCCAGGAATTAATCCTGTGGGTCCTGGATGTCTTCGACAGGCAGATTGAGGGCTGTGGCCATGCGTCGAAGTAAGTCCTGGTACTGCAAGCGGTCGGCGAGGGAGGGTGGTGAGAAGAATGATGGCATTGCCTGGAGATGAGAAGGCAGCCAAATGGACCAGAGGTGGCAAAGATACTGTTGGTGCCACCAGAGCGGGGATGGCCAGAGGTTCCTCAAAGACAGAGGGGAGGGGCCTTGTTGGGGACAGGCAGTGCTGCGAGATGGCATCCTGCGCTCATGGTAGGGGTTCCAGGCAGCCCAGTAGGGCCAGGCATAGGGGTCGCCAGGCATCAGCGGCACCTGCAGGTAGTGGAACCACGGGTCAGCCAGTAGACCATACACCGGAGGGTACGATAGGAGCCAAGGGTCCAGGCTGTAGGACCATGCAGGTGAAAAGGTGGGGTCCGGTTCGCAAGACTACTCGGAATCAGAAGATGGGTCTGGTAGGGGTGGAGCTGCCGGTGCAGGATGGGTGTGATGGTCCAGGAGCAACAGAGGCGCCTCTGTGGAAGGGCCCAGAGAAGGGTGGAGCGGAGCAGGAGAGACTCATCTGTGGGAGATGGCAGGCAGAGAGTGACTGGAGGCCCAGAGCCAGCAGCAGATTTTTGCTGTGAATTATGTAGCTTTTTCCAGACCTGGAAAAATAGACTCCCATGGACTTCAGTGGGCTTTGGATTGGGCCTCATACACTCATTCAAGAGGTACAAACTCTTTCAGATGTCCCCAGGTGATAGGTCTCAGGTCACAAAAGAGCAGCGTATTTTGGCTTTGTAAGCAATCAACCCTTTGGATTTAGCTGCTTTCAGGACCGTCTCTGTTTTGTGCATCAGACATGGTACCAGTAACAGCATCATGTCTCATCCTGCCCCATGTACTTCTGGCCTCTATATTCTCCCTCTCTGCTTCCTCCCACAGTCTTGCTATCCCCTTCTACACACACACATTTCTCTGTCACAACACACTCCCTGCAACCAACAAGTCCTTTGCCCCACATTTCCCTGGCCTGTTCTTGCTAGTGGCTTGCAGAAAACTGGCTGGTCACATGGTGCTGGCTCAACTGGTTTTTAGCTGAAACAAAGCAGCTGGAGGGGGAGATGAAATGGAGCACAAATATAGACACTGTGATGAACTTTTTTTTCCAAAAAGGACACAATACTTCTCATTAAAAGCTAAAAATACACTCACTCCTTTCCCAATATTACTTTTTCATGTGATTGCTGTATTTGCCATAGTGATGTTCAGGGCCGGCTCTGGCTTTTTGGCCGCCCCAAGCAAAAAAAAACAAAAAACAAAAACCCGCGGCGGCCAGAACAGCAAAGTGGCGTGGCGCGGCCAGAGCCAGGGGGACTCCCTTCCCTGCAGATGTGCCCCGGCTAGCGGGGGGAGAGAGAGAAAGGGGGCAACCAGGGCTTCAGCGGGGTGCTGCCACACGGCCCCTCTCGCCGTGCCGCCTGCCAGGAGGGCTCCACACCGCTCCGGTCGGCTGGGAGGGAAGGATGCAGGCTGCCCTGCCGGGCTTGCTGCAGTGCGCTCTTGTCCTTCGCACTGCCGCCCCCTACAGGGCAGCTGGAGCAGAACAACAACAAAAAAAAAAAGGATCCATGCCGCCCTAGGATTAGGCGGAATGCTTGCTTGGCTGGTGCCTGGAGCCGGCCCTGGTGATGTTATGCAGCTCTGAAAGGAAGGGGAGGTGGATCCAAATGATCACATGTGGGAGAAATGTATCCACAAGATAAACTCTTCATTAAGACATGCTTCTCATTTTGTACAAGTTTGGAAACCCCTAGTCTGCTGATTGAAGCATGGACTGGCA
Organism: Malaclemys terrapin pileata; assembly: GCF_027887155.1. Classification (NCBI taxonomy): domain Eukaryota; kingdom Metazoa; phylum Chordata; order Testudines; family Emydidae; genus Malaclemys; species Malaclemys terrapin. The sequence continues at coordinate 51,059,358 of NC_071514.1, forward strand.
AGGTCAGTGGAGCTGTGTTCTGGTTCCAGCACTGGCGGACTTGCTGTAAAACATAAGACAAATCACCTTCTTCGCTGTCTCACTTTCCCCATCTGTAAAATGGAGATACTAGTGACATGTGTAATGCTATCTAAATTCCTCAGGTGAGGGTGATATAAAAGAGCAAAGCATTTATTATTGACTGATGGCTCTTCAGCAACCTGGTGAGTTTAGAAGTCTCAATCTAGATGGGCATCCCCATTCCAGGAACCACCACAATTGACCCTCTTGTTGAAAGTGTCAGCAGAAAGGCCAAGGATAGAATTGGTCTTGGCAAATGATCCTGTATCATCCCAGACCTGTTCTTTCTGGGTCAGGGGTGAGAAACTTTGGAAAGGTAGCATGGGAAACCTGCTCACCTGGGGAGACCTGTCAGTCAAGGTTATCAATCTAGAACTTTTCACCATCAGATTAATTCATGAAAGCATAAGGTTTTTTAATTTTACTAATTCCTTTTTGAGGGGTGGTAGCTTTATCACCTGGAGCATAGCTTCTGGAAATAAAGCACTGTCTATACTGGTGCTTTTCAGTGTTAAACTTTTGTTGCTCAGGGGGGTGTTTTTTCACACCCCTGAATGATAAAAGCTTTAGTGCTGAAAGTAGCACTGTAGACACAGCCTAAGAGTTATAGGCATGACTTGACCTGTTCCTCTTCCCTGTTTAAAGATAGAGCTGATCAGGCCCCATTCAGTCTTTTAAGTGACCACTGGAGCTGAAATCACTGATAATCAGGTCTAAGTGCTTAGACCTGCTGAGGGACAGGGTTTCTGGGGGCAGGAGGGGAGAGAGACTAACCAGCCTGCATGAGACTAACAGAGCTGGTGGAACCTCAAGAGACCAACTCACAGAGGACCCAGTAGAGAGGCAGGTGAGGTGGTAGCAAAAGTAACCATTGGTTACTTGGCACAAGGCCATTGGTGACTTGAGCAGATGATGGCACAATGGAGTGAATGGTGGCATGAATGACAGCATGCTGAATGATGGCACAGCTCCACACAGAGTGAATGGAGACAACTGTAAGCCAGTTGAGGTGGCACTGCTCAATGTTTCTTCCCCTGCCCCCTTTCTGGGTGGGAGATAAACTCATGTGAATGCACCTCTCAACTCTGTGTCTCTGCTGACCAAGGAGAGCTGTGAGTGGGGTGTGGTGGAGGGAGAGGGGAGTGGCATTATAAAGGGACATTTGTTGGACTTAAACACTACAAGGTGAGAAAGGGAGACAAAGGACACTGCCCAAAGGACTCTGGGACAGGAGTGTTGCTCATGGTCAGATGTGTTCGAATCATGATTGTGGCGTTTTCCAAAATTAATGCCAGGCTCCTTTCCTCTTCTTACTAAATGTTTTTCTGCTCTACAGAGACTCAGTGTTTGCCAGGAGGAAGTACTGCCTCTTAGAGGCGGCTGGGGTAGTGCTTAATTTCCCCAGATTACTGGGTGAGGGCTCAGGCCAGTTCTGTGTTGTACTGTTAAGGAGCCCTGGATATTGAGCCCGGCCCTTTTTGCTGCCAGCTCCACCTGGCAAAAGGATCACACCGTTGTCTCCACCCCGAGCTCTTCTGCTTTGGGGAAGAGACCCGCTAGTGTCTTCAAGGGCCAACCAGCAAAGCACCTGCCCCTTCCCTCTCCAAGGTGGGCGGCCTCACTTCCTGCCCCCCAAGCTTCCTGGGGTTCTGCGGCCTTCCTCGCTGCCCGCGGGGCTCTGTGCTTCCCAACAGGCTCGGTTCCCCCCATTCTCTGCCTTTCTCAACGCGCCTGTCCTCCCGACCCCTCCCGCAGGGGCTCCCCCGCCTGCACTCACACGCTGCATGGGAAGGGGCACGGCTGGCCTGCTACTGGTAGCAAATTTCATCAGAGAGCAGTTTTTGCAATCCCTTACATACGGGTAACTGCTGCAGGAGTTTCTCGCACTGCACCCGCCGGCGCTGGGTAATGCCGCGACAGGCGATTTAGAAGTTCCGGTCGGACGGTGTCCCTGAGAGCTCCTGCCCCCCAGACCCAGCGAGCTACAAGCGCGAACCACAAACTGCCCTGATTCGAATTCGCATCCTGAGCGCCCAATGACAGGAGGGAGGGCGGGGCCCCGGCCACGATATCCCCGCCCTGTCAGCATACTGACCAATGACAGCTCCAGCTGGGTTTGAAAAAAAGTGCGCGCGGCTAGTGGGCGGGGTCTTTCTCTGGTGGCAGGGCCCGCGCGGGGAGTGGAGAGACGGATATCCGGCGCGCTCGGGGCGTAGCCTATCCCGAAGGGGCGGTTCCTGGGTGGGGCCTCCCGCTCGCTCTTTCCCTGACCCGCATTGATACCGGAGAACGGCATGGGGGTGGGGCCCAGCTGGAACCCCGCCCTAACCCCTCTTTCTCCGCCCCTGGCCCTGGGACCGCGACTTGGGCTCATTTGGACCCGGCCGGCTTGCGGGCGCGGTGGTGGTTGGTGGCAGCTCGGTTCCCTGGGGACTCGCACCGCAGCGCGGAGGGGCAGGAATGAAAGTGGGCGGTGAGCGTCCTCCACGTCCCTGGGCGGGTTGGGGCCTCTATGGGGAGTTGGGGGTCTCTCTGCGGTGGGTGGGGCCCCTCTGTGGTGAGTGTAGGACGATGGGGCCCTGTGGGGCGAGGGGTCCTTCTGGGGAGTGGGGTCCTTCTGCGGTGGGTGGGGTGGGGGGGTCCTGCAGGAGCTGGGTTGCCAGCCAGTGGTTAGGGAGCTCCAGCTCCAGTTTTGGCAGAACTCAATGCTCCTCATGTGGGGTTAAAGCCAGGGCGGGGGCTTTGCCGGCTCGGTTGTCTAGTTTCTGGTGGGGATCGTGGGGGTTCCCTGGGACGGGTAATGCTCCCTCTCTGCTGGATGATCCTCTAAGCCTTAGATGCTAAATTTTCAGACTTGACACATGAAATGTCTGAAATACCCCTGCCAGGATCCTACCAACTTCCTACCCACTCCCGCCCCCCATCAGATGGGCTTAAACCCCTGCAACCTCCCCTTCCATTTTCCTCAGACGGTATCTGGCAGTGGCACCTCCTAATTTTCCTTTTTACTTCTCCCCCTGTGTTCAGAGGGTGTGTTTTAGATTTTATTTTTAAATTCCAAAGAGAGGGAGCCCCACTGGTTTAGGCGGGTGGATTTAAAAATCAACCGAGCCTATAGTGGGACAGGACCTGCCTGCAGGGGGAGGGGACTCACTCGGGGCTCCTGCATGGGCACCCAGGACATTAGAAAAGAGCTACCAGTCTTATCTTGGCCACTTCGGGTTTCTCATCGACCAGAGCGTTTCACATAAATTGTAAAGGAAGGTTATAATTATTAAATGGAGGAGAGGCTGCAGGCTTTTCAAGGAGCAGATGAGATTTTTGCTTCAGAAAGGCAGCGTGTTTGAATGAATGAAAGGAGAGATTTTAATAAAAATAAATAATTAAAAATGAGAGATTTTTGATATTTCAGGCTGGTCACAGGACTAGAAATCAGACTACAGGATTGCAGTTTACTGCTTTAAATAGAAGTCTCCTTTTATCAAGGTTTGATTTTTGCCATGACAGTAAAATCTAAACTTGAAATATGGCATTTAAGCAACCCCCCACTCTTTCATGTCCAAATATCATTCTAGTTGTTTAATGTAATAATAGCTTACATTTCTGGAGTGCCTTTTATCCTGCAGGATACCAAAATGCTTTACAAACTGCAATATTCATTGCTAATTTAATATGTCTTTCTCTGGGTTGAGGATAGCAGCTAACTGGCATATTTATGGAGGGAAGAGAGCATGTATGGCCTAAGGCATGGGGGCAAGCTCCCCTACTTTTACAAAAGTACTATAAGGACTCGTATGTTCAGAGCATACAAAACTTGCTTTTTTATGGTCTGTGCCTAGTAAAATGCTTGGCACTCTGCCTATTTAATTCATCTAATGAATTATTATTTTTTTTTGCCAAAAACTATAAATGGGTTTTTGGCAAAACGATAAATGATTTTTTTAAATTACACTTTCTGCATTAATGGGACAGAATTTGTATACTTCGCCCAAGTTTAATATCTTCTGGTTCTACGGGTTACGTAACCTGCTTCTAAAATACACTATCTTTGCTTGCCAAATGTACTTTGGAATGCTTCAGTTACTTAATCGGTATCTGAATTTAAAATATTAGAAATGCAGCTTGTGTACACAATGTAGATATGTCTGTAGTATATGGGGTCATTTTAGAGTATAGCCATCCTAATATAAATTCTGGGCTACTAGAGCTGTACTGTCCGCCATCTAGTCTTGCTTCAATTTCCTGGGCTGTTCAGTCAGTTTTGGTTCTGAATACAGGCTTAATTGGCATGCCAGTCTAGAGATGCAATGCCACTTACATTGCAGTAGTTCTCTTGCTGAAATCGGAGGTGGGGGAAAGGAACACCTATGAGAATAATAATCTGGTGATTTGTGCATGTCAAAATTTCCCTTAATTACATGGATATAGTCTTTTAGTCAAAGGTAACTAATAGGTAAGCCAAAGGCTATCGGGGGAGAATGGGGCATTGAGTTAGACTAGTAGCTCATTTCATTGTTGATCTTGGAAACTCCAAAGAGTTAATAGGATACATATTCATTTTGGCATAAAAGGATATTCTAGGTGGCCCATTGCTTTTTTTGCCTAGACAGATACCTATAAATTTGCACTGGGAAATACCCAGTTGTGGGGACTGTCTTTAGCTTAGCTGGTGCCCGCGGCCCTATAATTAAAAATGATCAAGTCCTTGCAGCTGCTTAGCTTGTTTTCTTTATTTAATTTCACATATGATTTGTTTGTGGTTTGGTACATTTGTTACATTACCTCTCTGACTTTTATTATTCTGTAAATTGACACTTATTTTAAAACATTTTTTAATACCACGGATTGGAAATTAACTGATAAAACAGGGGACAAGGAAAATCATTAATTCCTGCAAGTGGAATATCACTGGGGTCACTAGTGGGACCCATATTTTTCATGACTGATCTTGAAGAAAACCCAGCTAATTAGACTTCCCAGTTAAACTATCATTGTATAAAAAGACCTACAAACCGGATTTGAAAAATACACCTGACGTTGCCAAGCAGGAAATGTTCCATGGTGAGAAGAACAGCCCTAATCCATCAATTTGCAGAAAAGTGGGGGGATCTGTGTGTTTTTCTAGCCTTTATGGCTGCAAAGATAACTTTCCAAATGTGACGCAGAGCAAACAGACTGCTCCATCACTTGCTCTGTCTGCTGCTCAGAGCCCTATCAAGCAGCAGCAGAATGAAACTGGCAAGTCTCTGGTCCCTGCTGCTCTTCAGAGTGGGCAGCAGTGAAATTGACAAGATTCATGTCATTTTCACTCCACTGCTGCTTGGCAAAGCTCTGAGCAGCAGCCAGGGCAGGTACTGGGGCTGTTTGCTGGGGAGGAAAATCCCAAAAGAAAGCTGTGTGGTGATGAGGGATACCTGTCATGTAGTTCAGGGCTTAAGGTGAGAGTCCTTTTCCCTTCTAGCAGGTCAAAGTGTTTCAAATTTCTGACACCTACTATTCAGACTGAGGCAAAAGATGCCATTCCTGAGCAGAATCCAGGGCCAGCATCTCAGTAGAAATCCGAACACCTCGCCCTTCCCAGCAAGTGGGAGCACTACTGGACTTCTCACTAGAGTATTGTCCCTGAATCTCTCTAGTGAGCCCTCTCTCTCTATCATTAGCTTTTGTCTCTGCCTCTAGTTAACTTAGTCCTTTGGCTAGCAGGTGCAGGGTGAACTTTCCTGTCCCTCCTTAGGAGGAGCAAGTAAGGGAACAGAATATATATATAGAACAGACACTAGTCTAAATAAATATCACAAGGAACCAATGCATGAAGGAAGGACTTGAATCTCTGAAGATGGTATTTCAAGGAGCAGTGAAAGGAGGCTATGGAAAGGGATAGGAAAATATTGACAGGAAAAAAAATTAAGGCGACTGGCCACATCACTGATGTTATTCCAGCACATTAACTACTGCATGAATGGGAATCGCATACGGAGGAAGTTTGCACAATGGAGGATGTTGGGCTAAATGGCCCAAGTGATCTCTTCTGGCCCTGTCAATTTAATTATTTTTACTTTAGTTGGTTAGTGATCCCATTTTATACATGATTATGCAATTGAGTTGCTATCGTATCAAAGCCTAGAATTCTTTTTACTTTCCATTTCATTGAAGAAACAACATAACTTTTCCTGCAGTAGAGCAGGCTCAGTAACACCAATCACTTTCATGTTAATATGTGGACTAGTATTCTTTACAGCTGTCATCTTTTGTCCTGAAATTTCGACTTGATCATGCTCTTTCACTAACTAAGATGTCTGGGCTTTTTGTTTTTTCTAGTAATCCACTGTAGATGTTCCAGGTGTTTTTCTTTCCCTTCAAAACGAAGGGTAAGAAAACGGCCTCGAGTCCTGACATTACTGAGTCTCCCTGAAGACGTTCTGTTTCATGTTCTGAAAGGCCTTCCTGCTGAGGATATCCTCTCCATCCGAGCTGTGAGTCTGCTAACCCACTTCACCCCTGTAACGGGATGGGGTTTACCTCTGTCAGTGTGATGCCCTGGCTCCCAATGGCAGGACTGGACACGGGGAAGGCTGGATCCTCATGGCAGAGCAAATCTAACTACTGTATGTATTCTTTCAGTTTTCCTTCAGATCTCTGCCATCGTGGTAGCAGTTTTGTTGCTAAACCTCTCAGGATTGAGGATTAGCAGCAGTATTTGAGTGTTTTGTTTAAATTTTCCAGAGGGAGCTATCCTGACAAATCATTCTGACTGAACAGTTTGGTTCAGTTGAGGATGCTTATCTTATTTTCCAAATTGACTTTTGTCTAGTCTAATTAATTAATGTAAATACATTAATAGTTGTACAAATAGTTGTACAAAAATCTACCGGTGCCATGTTAATATGGCTATAACAGTAGACCATAAGAACGATTTTTCGGTGGATCCCTATATGTTGTAATAATGTACTTCTGTATTTTTCCCCCTAGGTGCACTCGCATCTTAAGTACCTTGTAGATAATCATGCTAGTGTTTGGGCATGTGCAAGTTTTCAAGAAGTTTGGCCTTCTCCAAAAAATCTGAAGATGTTTGAAAGGTAATGTATAGGAATCCAGGCATGGTCTATGCATTAGGGGAGATTTTCAAAGGTGCAGAGGAAAGCTAGGTACCCATTTCCTATTAACTTTCAATGAGAGTTGGACAACAAACTGCCTTTGAAAATCTCCCCCTTAATGTGATTAGGAGCACTCTTAGTTTCCTGTCTACACTTCAGATTGGAACTGTCTTGTTAAGTGGAGCAGGGGGTCATAGTTATATTTGGAGTGTAAATGGATGCTGTGTCTACAAAGTGCTTTACAATCCCCTGATGGAATGTAGTGCATAAGCTAAAAGTATTGCTACTGCTTCTCTCTGATATTTGTGTATCAGTATAAATGTATAAGCCAGAAATGTGGATCGAAAGGCTGCACAATTGTTTTTAAAGTATTTTTAAGACTAATATTTGGACTCTTTCCATATTTCAAAATAGGGTGACCAGACAGCAAATGTGAAAAATCGGGACAGGGGTTGTGGGTAACAGGAGTGTATATAAGAAAAAGATCCAAAAATCAGGACTGTCCGTATAAAATTGGGACATCTGGTCACCCTATTTCAAAATGAGTTTAAAAACCTAAAGTTGCAAGCAAACGACTGTACTTTGAAAGAATAAAGACACTCCATCTGAAAAAGATGTGTATGGGTTTTGGCAAAGGCAAAACAAAAGAGCTGAATCTGTCTGGTGCCTATGTAACCATCCTATGTGCTTCAGAGGTGCAAGTCCTGAATTCTTCAGCTGCATTCTGGAGCTGTGGCCATCTAGTAGAAATGAACATGGAAGCAGCTCTCCTGCTGCACTGGAATCTTCAAATGATTCAGATGCCCACAGATTAAATCTGAGTTACCTTTTTGTACTCTTATTTAGGGCTGCTGAAAGGGGTAACTTTGAAGCTGCTGTGAAGCTGGGCATAGCATACCTGTACAACGAAGGCTGTAAGTATGAAAGCATGTGCTGTGGAGAAGATGGGAATTGCAGAGGGAAATGATGGTGGAGGGTGTAGTTCTATTTAAAAGAACAAAGAGATTTTATAGTGAAGCCTGATCAATAAGCTTGGATTCTTATTGGCCACATGCCAATCTTTATCCCTACTATTTTATGGATGTTTGGGTTTTTTCTGCCCATGTTATAAGATTGTTAAACACAAAAACACTGTTTTCCCCTCTCATTTCTGAGTATGAGGCAAGGTCTCGCTAATGGATTCCACTCCTAGCTGAAATGTGGATGTGTCTAAATCACACAGTTAGCAGCTCTTGAAGTTAGTTTGGAAGCCTCTAGTCAAATTTGGTTGTCATTTTGCCTGTCAAAAGCTTCACACTGAATCAAGCAGAGGCACTATTCCAACCTTCTTCTGCAACCTGTTACCATTTCTGTGAAACCATCCTGCTAACTGTTGTGCTGTGGCCTTATTAAATTCCAGGCAGATATTATGGATTAGCTTCTGTTCCCTCTTTAAAGCATCCGTTTCACTTATTCAGTATCCATCTCCGATGAGGGTCGTGCAGAAGTGAATGGGTTAAAGGCATCTCATTTCTTCAGCCTGACGGAGCGTCTGAATGTCTCTGCAGCCCCCTTTATCTGGCTCTTTATTCGTCCCCCGTGGTCCGTGAGCGGGAGCTGTTGTAAAGCTGTGGTCTATGAGAGCCTCAAAGCAGAGTGTCAGTTGCAGAAAGTAAGTGATGCGCTTTCTGTCAATGGCTTTAGGGTAGGGCAGCATATCCAAGGGGGAGGGATAGCTCAGTGGTTTGAGCATTGGCCTGCTAAACCTGGGGACTGGCCCTACTTTGAGCAGGGGGTTGGACTAGATGACCTCCTGAGGTCCCTTCTAACCCTGATATTCTATGATCCACCCAGCAATTTGCACAATTACATTTCAGTTTCTCCAAGGAGTATCTTGTTCTCATGCCATTGATTTAGTTGTTTAACCATTGTTTAAAAATTAAAGTTGATACAGAGCAAAACTATATGTAGGAGAGGCACTACTTGGTAGCTGTCAAAGGATTGTACTGTGTTTGTTCTGCCAGGTTAATTTCTATCTCAAAAGTGAAATATTGGGGGGAAGGGGGGATGGTCAGTCCATGAAAGGCCAAGGGCAAACAAAGCTCTAGCCTTGGACTATTTTGAAAAAATCTCTCATTTTTTGGTTCTCTTTAATAATGTGCAGTTTTAAAACTCCTTATTTTTTAGGCCCAGAAAGGCTCTATTCTCCACTGCTTAGCTAAGGTTTTAAGTCTCTTTGAGGTGAGTAGTGTTCATTTCCCACTGATGGCTTTGGGAATTCTGAAGGTACAATTTTACAATGCAAATTTCCCCTGTGACTTTTCAAATGCTAGATGAGTTATTATCTTCATGTGAGATCAAACCAATTGTTCTTGGTTTCCCCCAGTGTGAAAATAGTCTGTGAAGGCCTTTTCTATTTAAAGGGAAAGTGTCAATTTGAAATCAAATTAAGCTTCAATGTGGATCAAATCCTGGGCCACATTTTCTGCTGGAGTAAACTTGTGCAGCTCTGTTGACTTCAGTGGAACTGTGCCAGTTTGCATCAGCTAAGAATCTGCCCCCATGTTTTTTTAAAAATGAGTTGAAAGTAGTTTTAGCTACCAGGCCTGCTTGTTGTGCTTGCAGTAAGGGAAGCCAGGTAACATCCTTTTGAAACGTGTCACACTGGGTACCAAAGGAAAGGGCAGGCTGGCCACCAGGAAGCCTAAATTGCTTTTGACTACCTGAAGAAAGCTGCAAAGTAACTCTTAAGCCAGGGTCTCCAAAAGAGAGTGCCAGAGGTCTAGGAAACCATCTTGAACATTTGAAGGATGCTCCCGATGGTAATGGATTGATTCTGTACTGTAGCTTTCAATCTGAGGATGTTCTGTACTACTCAGCGTCTCTGGGGCTTATGTGCCCATCTGACTGGGTATGCACCATATATAACATTTGACCTTTTATTTTTAGGATGAAGAAAAAAGGAAAGAAGCCCTTGAAATGTTTCAAGAGTCTTCGAAGCAGGGTTGCCTAAACAGCTCCTACCTCCTCTGGGAAAGTAACAGAAGAGCTGCTGTGAGTACATTTGGCTCTTAAAATGATCTTTTCACCTCTATTACAGTGGCACCAAGAGTCCCCAACCAAGAATATAGTTCTGTTGTGTTGAGGGCTGTATATACATCCAGCAAAAGACAGCTTACAGTCTAAATAGACAAGATGGATAAATGGTGACAGAGGAAGTAATATCCCCATTTTACAGATTGGAAAGATAAACACAGAGAGGCTAAGTGACTTGTCCGAAGTCGCACTGGAAGTCTGTGGCCCAGCTGAGAATTGAACTCTGATCTCTTTAGTCCCCGTCCAATTCCTTCAATCCAGGATCATCCTTAAGAGAAAGAGACTGACTGTTGTGTGAAGATTTTCCCACAAACGGCAGAAAAGATAGGAGAAGTGATGCCTTTTGGATAGTAGGAGTACTCCAACCTTCACAAACATTGAACCAAATGGTTATCTCCCCTGGACAAAAGGGGCAATGCCTTCTTAATGCTGTTCATATTCCTTTTCTCTAGATGTCAGATCCCGGCAGATACCTTCAGAGCTTCAGGAAACTAAGGGACTATGCAGCAAAGGGTTGCTGGGAAGCCCAGGTAAGACTTCCACTAGTGACACCAATACATTGTTTTTTGCATGCCCTTGTCTACACTGGCATAGAAAGACATGGGAGTGTGCTTAAACGTGGATCCAGTGGCTGGCCATTAGGAACAGCGGCTAAAACTCTTCTCAGAAAACACTTAAATGTACTCTGCAAAGTAACCTCTTCTGAAAATACTGCACTTGCACAAAGAAACCTGAGCAAGGGCTCATCTTTAGTAATAAATCTTTAGCCTGAAGAGCCTGTCCCAAAATCCTGCACATGTATTGTGTACTACAGTTCTGCCAGCTTTGAAAAATAACTGTTCTTAATTTCTCTGGAGTGAGTCCCATAAGCTAGGTTTCACTGTATTTTGAATGTGAAAATTACATGAGTTCTCCCAGGATTTCAGTTCAAATTTTGTTTCTCTGTCCAAATGGAAAATAGCTCACTTAATATTTACATTTCCCCTCTTGTCTGCCTGCTGTAGATATCTTTAGCCAAAGCTTGTGGGAATGGAAACCAGCTAGGATTAGAAGCAAAAGCCTCCAATGAGATGGTGTCTCAGCTCTTCCAGGCTTCCCTTTCTGTCAGAAAGCAAAGCATCTTCACTGTGCAGAAGGGAATGAACGAAACAATGAGGTAAAGACAAGCTCAGCAGCCAGGTCTTTGACAAAGAAGTGTGTCTATGACATGGCAGGAAAGGCTGCTACTGTTTCCTTGTGCTTGTTATAGTTCTGTCTGGGGTGAGATGCAACCTATTAGATCATTAATCTCTTTACAGAGTTATCATAGTTAGTTCTGGGACACAAGCAGTGAAGTGCAATGCAAAAAAGTTTGTACTTTGTGAATGTCCCTAATTGCACAGTGTCCCTGGATAGATCCAGAATGAAAGTGATACTTATTTTGATAAGTTCATATTTTAAGATGTCTGTCTTACTTGCAATCTACATTAATTTGCCAGTCTGCCTAAAAAACACCAAGCATGGTCCATCAGCCCACAGTTTGACTCCAGTATCTGCCCTATTACCTAGATGCAACAAGACATTTCACTGAAGTCTTGTTTTGATGTTCAATATTTTGTTGGCTAGTAACTTTTGAAAGGATAAAAGTCTTGATATGTGTGGAGAATCTCTGGTGTTATAGCTGTCACTTAGCACAGGTGTGGATGACTTCTTACTTAGGGGATCATTTGATTTTTATCTCCTATCTAGGTACATCCTGATTGACTGGCTGGTAGAAGTGGCCACCATGAAAGATTTCTCCAGCCTTTGTCTTCATATGACAGTGGGGTGCGTGGATCGGTACTTGAAGCTGAGACCTGTATCCCGGGCCCGGCTCCAGCTTTTGGGAATCGCGTGCATGGTCATTTGTACACGGTGAGTTTTGATGACTGACGTGCATCAGTGGCAGTGGTTATACAAACTCAGCATTTAGCTATTATGTTCTGCTTTCTCAGCTGCACTAGTAACAGAGCTAGAACTGGCCTTCCTTGTCCCTTTACACAGTGACTGCCCTTTGAATTTTGCTCTTAATATTTCCAAATGAGGTACAAAGTGGAGCTGCTGCCACCTGAACACTTATTTAAATGTGCTGGAGGGGCTGGAGCTCTCCATACATGAATTGCTGTCTTTTTTGTAGAGTAGATGACTAGCATCAGAAATCATACTAGGAAGCAGGTCAGCACTATCATTCTGATCAGCCCATCTGCCATAACCGACTCAGAAAAGCAGATTTGTACCTCTATTTGTGGTCATGCAGTTTTAATAACAAGTCTTTGTGGCACAGAAGTATTGTGTTCATGGCCTAGTGTGTTATGTGGGACTAATTCCACTACCTCTGCTATTTCAAAGGCTCCAGGGTTTAAACGGAGATGCTGCCAAACAGGAGACTGAATTCCAGGCACAAGGTCTGGTTACTGATTCTGCAGCCTTTCTGTGGGAATTACACCTGTGAAAACTGCTGCAGGATCTAGGCCTTCGAGTCAGTGATATGATAAAGATGCAGGCCCAGGTTAAAGGTGGCATGGACAGGGCATTGTCTTGTGGAACACCTGACACTCAACATGACTCTACCTGGTATCTTCCTAAGCTGTACTAACTTCCCCTTCTCGCCTGTGCAGGTGTCTCCATAGCATAGGATATCCATGGATATCTGCATGCAACCAAAACTCAGTGCATGTGGCTCTGCCATGGGCCTGAGTGCTAACCATTATTAATATTGCAGCTTCATCAGCAAAGAGATCTTGACAATACGGGAAGCTGTGTGGCTAACAGACAACACATACAAATATGAAGATCTAGTCCGGATGATGGGGGAGATCATCTCTGCCCTGGAAGGCAAGATAAGGGTAAGTTTGTAAAACCAGGGGGTGGGATGCTTACCTTCTTGGGCTGTCCTTTGCTAAGTCATGGAGAGTTGCCATACTCAGTGGTGAGATGCGGATCCTTCTGCTTCTTTGTAGACTAGGCATGTTGCTTTAGGTGTTTCTGGTTTCCTCTGATCCAGCATCCTTTGCTGCTGTGACAGGTGATTGGGTTCTTAATTTGAGTGAGATGTTTGAGGATTATTTTATGTAATTCTGTACCTGCAAGTACTTGATACGATTGCACTGTAGGAAGTTAAATTTAACCCCCTTGAGACCAAGTCCAGAGATCTCATGAATTCCCTCCTTATTGTCTGGGAAACATCTTGATACCACCGGGGTAATAAGAAACCATCTTTTGTAGTGAGCCTCCATGAAAAGGGATGGTCACTTGGGAACAATTCCATTCTGTGTTTGGCAAAACTCTGACAATGAAGCACCAAACTCTGTGTTCTCCCTTATACATTAGATTCCTACTATTGTGGATTACAAAGAAGTGCTACTGACTATAATCCCCCTGGAGAGAAGAACACTTCACCTGTACAGCTTTATCTGTGAACTATCACTATTGAACACAGGTCTCTGTGTACATTCTCCTGCCAATCTGGCTGCTGCAGCACTACTACTGGCTAAGATACTGCACAGGCAAGGTAAGGAACAGGCTGCTGCTAATCATAACTGGACCTGCAGGTTCTGCAATGTAGCACGTTCATCCATGCTGTCCCTCTGGATAGCAATCTTTCTGCTTTAGCACCAAGGTATCTACTTGTGCCAACTTGCCTCAGTCATGTTAAAGATAAGACACTTCAAAGAAGGATGGGGTGGGTTTGGCGCTTTTCCCCAGTAACTGCTGTGTCAAGCTCAAGCATTAGCAGGAGACTTGGGTTTAAGAAATGCCCAAGGAATTTTTACTAGTAATACTACGGACTGGATTACATAGCTAGGAATCTCTAGTTCTGGCACCTGCAGCTGTTGTTGGAGCCTGAAAATTGATTCTGAATTTAGGATGGATTATCTGCTGGCATGATCTTATGTAGGATCTGCTTTATTTCTGCAGTACAGAATTTTGGGTGCTAATGTATTTATTCCCTTCTCCAGCACATCCTTGGAACAGCCAGCTGTCTGAATGCACTGGATTCTCTCTTGAAGACCTGATACCCTGTGTGCTGAGCCTACACCAAAAATGGTATAACCTTTAGAACCTTTCTGAGTAGCTCTAAGAGGTTGGTGGGGACCGTTTGGCATCCAGCTGTTACAGACCCACAACATAAATCTTAATAATGAAGTTTTGCTAATTAGTTCCTGTCTCAGAACTAAGGAGGTGACATTAGAGAGAATATGCCTCACTCCCCACAACACGGGAGAGGTTGAGAGAACTATTGCTGTTGCTCCAATTCAGTACCAGCCCCAATGTTCTCTGAATAGTGCCTCTTGGCTCTAGGGGATATGCGTCTCATTACCAGCAGGCTCAGCTTGCCAAGTCTCCCCTGATTCACAAGGCTGGGACTTGCTTGTCAGCAAATTCAGGAAGATCCCCAGCAGGGCTGGAAGCTCATCTCTGAAGGTGTCTCAAGACCCAGATCCAACTCCCTGCTGCAAACCTGACCAAGTAGCAAGGAGAGGAAGGGGAATGGTCCTTTAAGCTGTCTCAGAAGCCCAGCTACCAGTCCTGCTAGTCAGCTTCCCTGCTGATGAAGCGCAGTTGGTTTGTCACACCAGAACTGAGGGGAAACATCCTCCAAAGCCATAAAAGAAGGGAGGAATGTTTTTAGGTCAGCAAGTTCTATGAACTTTGTCCTTTCCAATGTGCTCTTGTAAGACCTGTGCTGTGATTTTCTTTCTTCCTAGTTTCCATGATGATGTCCCAAAGGATTATAGGCAGGTGGTGTTGACTGCTGTGAAACAACGATTTGAAGATGAGCGTTATGAAGAAATTGGCAAGGAAAAGGTGGGGAGTAGCCTTACTGTTCTGCTCTCCATTCTTTGGTGGCAAGCACCTTAAGCAGAGCGACCAGTGTAGTAGGCTATCCAGTATTCTGAAAAGTAACAAGAAGTTCAAATTAAAATTCCCAAAGGGGGGAAGGTGAAGAGAGTGCAAGAAATGCAGTGGTGTTAGCATCACTCACCTTGTGGGGATAGAAGTTGCACAGTTGGGCTGTAAATGCCAAGGAGCAATTCAAGACATATTGATCCTAGAGAAAGTATCGGGAATTTGGTTGTTGCGAGGGCACTACTGTAGTTGTCTGACTAGATCGTCTTGTTGTTTAGGTGATGAGTTACAGCCAGATCTGTTCGCTGTTAGGAGTGAAACAGGAGGACCCAGAGCCCAGTCCCTTACACACAAGTGCTGAGGAAATTCAGACGTTCCTTAGCTCTCCCTCTGGAAAGAGAACTAAAAGGCAAGTAAAACTAAGCTCTGTTCTGTGTACTCTCTCCTGTGTTTGCAGCCACTGGACCTGATAATTCAGTATGGAGTTCACTCATGGGCATCTGACGGGGTCTTTTGCCTCCCCAAAACATCATTTGTGTGCAAATCACTGAGTGGGATTTTAACCAACTTCCCTGCTCTGAGCTGCAATTCTCTATGGATTCAATCAGTCCTTGCCCTAGTCACCTTAACTTTGCTTAGCCTCTTCCTCTGGATGGCTGGAAGGGAAAGTTTGGGTTTCCTGCCATGATGGGACTCGTTGACCAAACCAAATGACCAGTTGTATCTTTAGCATTCGCTGGAAGAGTTGAGTGAGGCAAATGGGCAGAGACTAGCCTGTTTTCTGATTCAGGATGATTTCCTCCATGTATATGCTGAGTGAGTAACCTCTGAGTTTCCCTGCAACAGGAGAAGGGAAGACAGCATTCAAGAAGACAGGGGCAGCTTTGTGACTACACCCACAGCTGAACTATCCACGCAGGAGGAGAGCCTTCTGGACAACTTCCTGGACTGGAGCTTGGACTCCTGCTCGGGTTACGAAGGAGATCAGGAAAGTGAAGGGGAGAGAGAGGGAGATGGTAAGTAGTGTATTTTTCTTCTTTGGTTAAAATAGGGAGAAACCAAATTTTCCCATCTGCAGCTTAACAAAATCAGGTTACTCTTGCCAGAAAAGTGCAAACTTTTTTAGAGGGACAGCAGTCACTGAAGGAAGGTCCTTTTTTTCTCTTGTACCATGGAAATTATCTTTACACCACAGCTTGTAACAGCAAAATGTTTCCTGATGATAGATGCCAAAATCTTCTTGTCCAGCGGGGAGGGGGAAGGGATAACTCAGTGGCTTGAGCATTGGCCTGCTAAACCCAGGGTTGTGAGTTCAATCCTTGAGGGGGCCACTTAGGGATCTGGGGCAAAATCAGTATTTGGTCCTGCTAGTGAAGGCAGGGGGCTGGACTCAATGACCTTTCAGGGTCCCTTCCAGCTCTGAGATTAAAAAAAAAAAAAAAATCCATTTGCAATGCTGCAAAATGTTTGGCTACAAGACTTGTAGAGCTCTTGCTCAATGGCTGCAGACTCTGGAATGCAGAAAATGGTAGATAGCATTACTGAGTATTGTCTGTGCTGCTGTGAGGTAGTACTGCTACCAGATAGCACTGTGCACTTTGAATCACTTGATGGGTGAAGGAGAGTCCTCCTGGCTGCATATTAAGGGGTTTTGCTGCTGTCATAATCCAGGAAAAGCTATTGAAGGAATCTGGCTGTAGCCAGACATGTGGTGGATGGAGCCCTGCCAACACTGCAGCTTCTCCTGTTTGTTTTATTAGTGCTGTGACTTAAAGCTTTTTATACCATGTCCCCTGTACAAACAACTATTAGAACATACCTGTGGAATGAGGAGGCGTCCCCACTTTACACAAGGGAGAAATCAGAGCTTGTGTGTTGACTTTCTCTAAAGCCACAGAGGAAGTTTAATCGCTCAGGATTAGAGATCTTGAGTTCCTGGCTCTGACTTCTGTACTCTGACTACATTGCTGCTCAGGTAGATCCAAATCACTCTTCTATATCTTCCTCTAGTGACAGCTCCCAGTGGAGTCTTGGATGTAACTGTAGTCTATATGGATCCAGCAGAGCATTGCTGTCAGGATTCCAGTGATGAAGATAACCTAGCTGCAGAATGGCCTGGACAGGATGTACCAGTGAGGAAGGCGGAGCAGCCAGATGCTGAAAAACAGTGGCTTGCTGGTCACTGTCAAAAAGAACCCATACTAGAAGCCACCTCAGGCTATTCCTCTGTCCACAGTGCCAGTCCTACTTCCTCTGTAGATGGCAGCTTTGGAGCACCGATCAAAACTACCTCAGCACTGTCTCTGGGCAGTGCCGTGAACAAAGGGCCATACCTGCCTCACTACTTGAAATCACATTTACAATCTGTCCGCCCCAAGTCCACTGTGGGCAAGTGTGAGAGAAGGCAAGTCAAACGGAAAAATGTGGCTGAGCATAGTGAAGAAGAGAGGATGAACTTGGACTTCTTGAGCCTCTGATTTCAGTGCTGTTTACTTTCATTTCAGAGGGCTCCTGGAAACAGTATTTTGGTGTAGTCCTTGCAGGGACGGTAACAAGTAATTGTCAGTAGCAGGTGCCACCCCCTGTCCCCCAAGACGGCCCCTGCCAATCATGCTCTGCAAGCTCCATTTCATGCTTCTATGGCTTAGTGCTGAGCCACCTTGTTTCTTGGTAGCTGCTTTTTAAAATGTTCCCCATAGTCTGATCCTATGCAAATTAAGAACCCCCTCCGGTCTCGAGCACATGTAAAGAAAACCTAGACCCCTGTGTGCTACTCAAAGCCATCTTGATTTTTCCCTGCAATGCATTGCCCAAGGGGTAGCTGATTCCTCTGCAGAGGAAGAAAGGGGGAAAATAAAACTCTGGTGCTATGGTCTGTTCTTCCCCATACACTGTCATAATCCAGGAAATGCTCTCGAAGGAACCTGCCTGTAGCCAGCCATGAGGTGGAGCACTGTCAACACTGCAGCCTCTTCTGTTTTGTTTTTTAGTGCTGTCTGACGACTCCCTTATCAGATTATTTGTGCCTGAAGCTAAGGCCAGGTGTTAGCTCACTCCCAGTTAGTACCCCCACTTACTCTCTGGACATTAACTACACTGCCCTAGGGTATATCCTGGAGCCAAGCAAAGGGTGGTAGTGGTAAATGGGGATACTTACTTTAACAGACTGGAGCTTTTAAACATCCCTTCTCTGGGGTAGGCTCTGGGCCTTATTTTCCTTCCATTAGTCCTACTCTGCTGTAGCTCCAGTCAGCTCACTCACTTACACAGCTGTCAGTCAGGCCCTCCCTCTAGCTCCATGTGTTTGCTCAAGTGAAGAACATCCTACCTGTGCCTTCACTGCCTTGTGCCTTTAGTTACAGCACCACTGGTGCAGTCTGCAAGAACTCAGTACCAGTGTCATTGTTGTGTTCTGGCCGTATTGCAGTTTGTCTTCCTTGCTATTCTTCCAAAATAGCCTCCAATAGACGCTAAGTCTACTTTCATGTTTGAATTTACTTTGAACACTAGAACAGAGGCAGCAGTGTAACAACCCTTCTCCATGAAGCCCTGTTTGCTATTATCTTAGACACCTCTCCATGGCATCCCAGTCAGCAAGGAAGAGCTGGTGTCTTTCCCACAGTACTGGATAAAGGATTCTATGCTTTATGTAGTGGGTGGAAGCTGTACAAGAAGAGCAAAAGCCCTAAGAAGCTGAGGGACTAGAGGTTACTTTACCCATTGACTTAGTTGTTACAAGAGGGGCTGACCCTCTAGAACAGATGGTGAGAACATACCCCGGTACAAGATTTCTGGCAGCTGTTTGTCATGCTCGGAATCTGATAACACTGGAACTGTGCTCCCTGTTTACTTTCCTTTGTTTAGAAATTATTGGGGCAGAGACAATGACTGTTCACATACAGTGTAGTGACTTTTGTATAAAACAATCTTTTTTTATGCTTGTCTCTGTTATTTTTTAAAAAAACCAGAGGTGTAGTACTTGTGTCTGATAAAAGAGCTGATTGTAAAGGGGTTGTGATAGACAACTTTCTCCCAACAGTGACATGCCTTAAGGCATAGAAAGGTGAAGTGACTTACTCAGAGTGTTACAAATGTCACTGGCAGGAGCCTCAAGTCTGTCACCTGTTCCAAGTTACTAGATAAGGCTTTTGGTTATAGCTGATCCATGGTCTCTACAACTAATACTGTTACAGAACAGATATTAGCAGCTGTAAACAGTGGCTTATTTTCTACAGCTATCAGCTTGAGCATTTACAAATTGAAAAGCAGCAGCTTATCAAGCAAGATGCTATTGTCACTTTCACAAGCTGGATTTGAGAAGACTGCATCTCCAGGAGGCACATAATTTACAAAGCCTGGCTTCTTCCAGATCTTGAGCTGCTCTCTTACAACTATCCTGATTGTTTAGCAGGTGGATCATAAAGCTGGAATGTAGAGAAGCAGGGTTCCTAAGGTACTTTCCCTCATCTGTCAAGGTGCAGTGGAACTGGTTCAATTTCTAGTCTGCAACTGTAAATCTCACCCTCCTTGTGTAACAGCTTGTCATCTATAAGCCCCATGAACATCTACAATTCCTGACTCTTATACTTCCTCATTCCCTCCATAGTAACCTACTAAAGAAAAAAAATGCTACAAAGAGTTGGAAATTATGATCTGGAACAGGTTGACAAAGCAGGTGATTACACTGACTTAGGATGTAAAAACCTAGCTTTACACCCCCCACCCACGCCCCCAGGAGCCCACCTCCTCCATAGCAGTTAAGTGCTTAAATACTTTTGTGGATCTGGGCCAAAAGTCAGTAGCCAGGCATTCTATTAAGGCTCTTCCAACCACCTAGACAAATGGGGAAACCAGTAGATTTTAGCATGCAGCTCTATCCCTGCAGAACATCAAAGCCTATGCACATTGTGTTAGCAATTCTGATCACAACGGGTAGTAGTGAATCAATTCTGAAGCCAGAAGTGGGGACTCTGACAGGTACTGAGATGGCCTTTTAGGGGCATTTGTTGTGTCTAGCTGCACCTAGCCTTGCAGCAGTTACACCAGTGGTTCTCAAACTTTTGTACTAATGACCCCTTTCACGTAGCAAGTCTCTGAGTGCAACCCTCCTTCTAAATTAAAAACACTTTTTAACACCATTATAAATGCTAGAGGCAAAGTGTGGTTTGGGGTAGAGGCTGATAGCTCATGACCCCCCCATGTAATAACCTTGTGAGGTCAGGAACCCCCAGTCTGAGAACCCCTGAGTTACACTTGCAAGCAGAAGGGCCACAACTTTGTTTTTTTACTGACAGCTTAAGGGATGGTGGGAGATGTGACCTGCACACACTTCTACAGAGGTGGATTTCTTGTGGCCCTGTTAAATACCTTTGGCTCCTTCCTCTCTAGGGAGTGAGGAAAAGCTTTTGACCGCAGATCTCATGTAGGCAGTAGCACTACGCTATATGTATTAGTTCTACTTAAGTCTTCAGGGCAGGGGACTGCTTTTGAAAGTAGTGTTCACTGGAGACAATTACTCTGGCCCATGCATGTAGGGCTTATAGCTGCATCAGTTGGTAGTGAGTTCACATAAGGAATTCCTAGCAGGGAAAATGCAGACTAGAACTATACAAAATAATTGTGCAGCTTATGGCTCAAAGGAACATTATGTCAATGACTCTCACATGAAAATGGCATGTAGCTGACCTCACGGGGAGCCAGCCTGCATTGTTTCCGAGCAAGGGTAACAGCTTAAAGATAAACCTCAAACCACATGAAAAACCTAGCTTCCTTATCATCTTGAAGGGGTGTAGACAAACCCCAGCAAGGCTAACTGACTTGTTCAAGGTCACACAGCTAGTCAGGCAAATCCAGAAACTTTTCAGGCCACTGCTCTTACTTGCCCATGTTTCCTCTTGTATGGCTCCTGATCACTTGCTCCCCTGTAACAACGTAACAAATTAAATCTCTTATAAAAAAATAAGGTAGCAAAGGCCAGTCCTAGCGAGTTTCCCTACTGGGTCACAGCTCCATCTTCCACAAGGCAGTGTCAATCCAGCCTTGGAGGAATGTTGGCTTGAGCAAAGGTTGAAGAATGAGGAGGGTTTTATTAACAGGGCCCCTCTGCTGCAGGTTCCCAGGCCATTGCTGCAGGAATCTTTACTCAGTTTATTGAATGGGGGAAATTTCATGACTCACATACTTGGTGCTTTGTAGCATAACCGGCTACTACAATTTCCTTCCAGTTAGTTTTCAGAGAAGACAACCTAGTCTGGTAGTTTGAGCATGAGGAGACAGGAGTTCTCTTTCCAGCTCTGCCGCTGAGTCACTGCCTGTGAGCTTAGCCAAGTTACTTCACCTGCGTGCCTCCACTTCCTCATCTGGAAGCATGCCCTCATGGGTAAAGTGCTTTGAGGTCTGATGAAAAGGTATTGTAGATGCCAAGTAGGATTATTTAAATAAAGAGCCTACACGCCCTGGATCAACATAGAAAACAGAGCCTTAGGATCCATCCACAAAGCATTTATTACAAAACAAAATGTTTATTAGGCAGGATACAAACATTTAAACCCCCTGATTTCTTTTCCCTTCACTGGGCTCAGTCTGTGTCCCTATGGCAATGCTCCCAGTTGCTAGGTAGTTCCAAATGGTGGTTGGGGCAGCCATCTGCCAAGCAGGGGTTTAGTCTTCACATTAGCTGGAGCTCATTACGCTACAGCACTGGCTCAAAAGTCAGCTTTCTAAAAATCACTGAAAAAGCCCTAAAAACAATCCCTATCAAACCCTCAGGGAAATCTAGAACAGGTGTGTAATGAAGGACTGCACGAGCTGCCTGCCCCAGAGCAGGGCCCTTCCAATAGGTTAAACTTCTCACAGTTTTAGTCAGTTTCTTGAGATCTGAAAAGCCACAAAGAAGAACATAAATTGGGATGGAGCATGACCAGCCCCTTCTGCTCTGTTACTCAGTACTAGTGCTGTTGGCAGTGCCACCTGGAGCCAATTTACTTGGGTCTGACTCTAAGCTGAGACAAGGGCCAAGTCTCTATGTGAATTGGTTAGATTGTGCTAGGGCTGAATTTGGTTTGATACCTTGGTGGCTACCAACAAATTTTACAGCCTCCAAGCTGGGAGAGACATTTTAGCCAGCACAGATTTAGGTGGACTTGACCATCCGTGTGCTGCCTGATCTAGCAAGACCACATCCTCTACCCACCTTTGATCCCAAGGTGATAGACACCACAGAGAGACCTAAGAGCAGAAGCAGGGCTGGTCCTACTGATATGGGCTTAGACTAGCCATGGGAGCCTCTGAAGGTGGCAAATTGTCAGAACTCAGCAAAACTAGAGCTACACCTATGCCTCCAAGGAGGGGACGGAGTGAGTGTTCACTGCTCAGTCAGTGTCCCTGAGAAAGTGGAGCTCTAGACGCCTGCTTCAATGGACGAGCATGGCGTGAGGCTGGGCAGCTCTCTACCTAAAGAGAAGATGTGCACATCTTCATTCCTCCTGCCTCCTACCCAAAAAGGGTTCTGACTCAACAGTCTGCGAGCCGCAGGGACACAGAGAGAGGCAAAGCCAATCTGGCCAGGTTAGGCACATTTGGCATCAAAGAACAGTGCCACAAATTCTGATCTTGCTCCAGCCTTTGGGAACAGCCAGCCAACCAGCTCTCCTTGTACTGAGCAGTGACCCTCAGGACATCTTAACCCTTTCAGAACTGCTGAGTTCCCTGGTGATGATAAATGGGAACAGTATTAGGGAGAGAGACCCAAGGCCAGCATGTGAGGCTCCCTAGCTGTGAGGAAGCAGAGTGGGACATCACACTTCCTGACAGGAAGTCCTATTCCCTGCTGCCAAAAACTTTCCTTGAACCCACATACATGTTCTCCACAAGACCCAGCACCCATTCTCAACACAACTAGAGATGGGGAGGAAACTGATCACAAAGAGGGGGAGGGAGGGGCAGGGTGCTCAAGTGGGGAAGGAGGGCTGAGGAATGGAAAATGAGCACCCTCAGTGCTCTAAGGGTTAACACAAGCCCCACTGGAGCAGTCAGAGTCCCTTTAGCCCTCCTTCTAGATCTTCACACCCAGTGCAGAGAGAAGCCTCCTCCCTTGCTTACCATGTTAGACTCACGTGCGGAGGGGAGATCAGATAACAAGGCCATGGTCACCACTGCCCGCTGAAGTACCATATTCCACTATTCCTGGGGCACAGGGGTGACTGTGCTTCCCCCAACCTGCTATCCCCGTAGGAAACGCCTTACCTAAGGCACCACCTTGAGGTCCACTGAGTCATAAGCCGAAGCTTTCCTCATCTCCAGTGGCTTCCCCAAGAGCTTTCGCAGTGCCTCGTAGTCTGGCTCCTCTTCAAAGGCCAAGGCCATTGCTTGCTGCAGGTAGTTGTGCAGGGCATCTGCAAAGTGGTACAGACACTCACAGGAATGGCTGTGGTTCTCCAGAGCAGCAGCCCCAGCACTCACTCCCTGCGTTGCTAAGCCAGATGCTAAACAACACTTCCGCAGGGGCTTTTCCCACCAGACCCCTCCTCTGCACTGATGGGGGAACTCAGGCCCAGAGAGGGAAGCACCTTGCCCAAGGTCACCCAATGAGTCAGCAGCAGAACCGGGACTAGAACCAAGGTCTCCCTGTTCCCGCTCACTTGCTTTAACCCCTGGCCAGCATCCCACTGTAGCAAGGCTCAGAATCACCACCTCATGCTGCATGGACGCTGACGCAGGGAAATACAGGTCACCCTCATTCCAGCACGATGCAGAGCAAGGAGAAAAACTGGATCCATGGGGGAGCCTGAGAGCTGGCTATGTCACCCCACACAGATATCCGGGATCTTTCTGGAGGTCCCATGGCCTCCCTGGACAGGACCTACAAGGGCAGCTCTCGCGGTCAAGGCTACTAGTTCATGAGCAGACTGGCACTGCAGCAAAGGGTTTAGAATGACTATGGTCAGACACAGCCCATCAG
Source organism: Malaclemys terrapin pileata (assembly GCF_027887155.1). Classification (NCBI taxonomy): domain Eukaryota; kingdom Metazoa; phylum Chordata; order Testudines; family Emydidae; genus Malaclemys; species Malaclemys terrapin. The sequence continues at coordinate 51,083,415 of NC_071514.1, forward strand.
CTGAGACTGCATGGGGGACACAGGACAGTTTCTAGCTTCAGTGAACAATCAGCCCTTACACACAGCGACCACTAGGTCCCGCAGCCACTCTCAGTACAAGTCCATACCTGGAGTTGGTTTTCGGCCGAAGCACAGTCGCAGAAGCCCGACCACGTCTGTTTTGTACCTACAGCGTTTAGCACACACACAATGCCATTAAACAAGAAAGAAGGGACTGAGTGCCTGAACAAACTTCCCCCGGCGATGGGGACAGGTGAAAGCGGTGCAAGATGACCAGCTCAGCTCTCACTCTCCAGCCCATTTTGCCCACACAGTGATTTTAGGGTGGGTCCTGCTTCCACTGCGGTCAAGAGGAGTTTGGCCAGCTACTTCCATGGGAGGCAGCACTTATAGTCACACATTTCAGACACCCCAAGATCTGCACCAGGGCTATTGAGTCCCCCATTAGTTCTGAACTCCCTTCCCTCACTGCTTTCCTCCCAGGGCCCCCCAGAAGGCAGGGTCCCCAACCCCAGGGCTCACCTCTCTTTCTGCTCCATGACCTTGTGCACATCAGCCAGCTCGTCAGTCCAGGGCAGGAAGCCACACAGCCACTTCACCATGCAGTAGCCCAGAGACTGCAGGTCACTCCGGCGAGATGGTCCTGATGGGAGAGAGAGAGAAACCCAGCAGCTCAAGAAACAGTGAGAAAAGCAGAGTTTGGGAGTAATACCCAAAAAGGCCTGGTTCAAGGGGGTCCCTCCCCCCAAGGGGACAGTATAGAACTGAGCTCTGGAAAGCATAAGGCTGAACAGCAGGAAACATTTCCTAGTAGAGTGGCCTAGTAGTTTGAGTCAGGATTCCTGGGTTCTCTTTCCAGCTCAGCCACCAATTCACTGCAACTTTGGGAGCACCTCTTCACCAATTTGTGCCTCAGCTCTTCTTTGAGTGATGGTCCCTATTGTATTCCACTGAAGGTTACGCATGCACAGCATGCGCCTGGAGTCGCAGAATCTGAAGTAGTGTCTGTTGGTCCACACATGCGCCCTGACTCGCTTATGCTTCTGTCCGAGGTGACAAAGGGTGGGGCGAATCGGCCAACCCTGTCTCCAGTTCCTTCTCACCACTGTGCGTGAGAAGGAACCTCCAATGTCCTCCTCTCTGAGCAGGTTGAGCACTTCATCTCCACAAGCATCTCATGGAGATGGCCATGAGACCACAATTGGACCCAGGTTGGGGAACCCCCTCTGCCCTGTACATCAGCCTGAATCAACAAGGAATGCACTCTGCTGAGCTTTACAGATACCCATTAAACCAGCACCCATTGTCCTGGATTTCTACTCCCCTACATGGCTGGGTTACCACGACCTTTCATGGGATGGAAACATTCTTCTACCATGTCACGCTCCTGCCTGAGTCATGCGGCGACTGTGGGAGTAGCAGAGCAGCTGCATGGGAGGAGGGAGCAGCAGGTTGACCAGAGAGGAAGGTGTTACCAACAACTAATGGAAGAATAGCGAGGGGGAAGGCGACAGGCAGAGGGAGCCCCGGACAAGCAGGGATGTCCAAGGAGGACAGCTGTCACAGCCTTGCCAACCCATCAGGGACTGTGGTCTCACCAGCTCCCCTGTGCCCATCCAGGCTGATGAACTCAATGGTGCCCTCGTGAGGAGTCCTGCTGCCTTCACGCTGAGCCACATGCTTTCCTCCCGGGCAGTATCGGAATGCAAAGCAGTAACCCGCCAGGGTGACCTAGGGGAGAGAGAGAGAGAGACTGTGAATGTCTTCCTGGGCGACCGCGCAAGGGGAAGAAGGAGAGCGCTGCTGCTCTGGGAGAACCAGGGAGCCCCTCACCTCCCAACGTCCCCTCTCCAGTTTACGTGATCCTCTCTCCTCCAAGAGATTCCAACCATTATCACTACACCACCTCTTAAGATGCAGAGACTGAAGGGAGCCCAAAATCCTTTCTCTGGCGGGTGAACACGTGGGGTACAGTGATCCTTGCAATCCCACACACAGCACCTGCTATGGGGCAGCACTGACACAGGGTGCAACCAGGAATCAACCCTCCCCTTCATAAGAGAATGCTCTGGCTAGGGCATAGCCCCACTTCTCCTGCTACCTCTCTCTGCTCCTGCTGTTCTCATTTCCTACCTCAGCGAGGTCGTTTGGGTTCACATAGATGTTCTCTGCTGTGACATCCCCATGCACATACTCGTTTCCATGGATGTATTCCAGGGAGTCTAGCTAGGGGCAGAACAAGAGACATCAGACCCACGCACAGCCCTTCAGCTACAGCATCTTCCCCAGGCTCTTGGCAGCTGGGAGACTAAGGAGCAGGCTAACTGCACAGCCTCTTCCACTCTGCTTTTCCATGTTGGGAGGCACTTGAGAAATTCAGGGGGGCCCCATTCACTCTGTCTCCTAATTTCCTTGGGGTAGAACATGAACAGACCCACAAGTTCATCACCAACAGCTCCAGCCAGCCCCATGCCCTAGTACCATGTTACACTATTCAGAGATCAGAGACTGGATCCCTGCTCAGTCTGCTGTACCTGATCTTCAAAAGTGCTTAGCAAAAGTTGCTCTTTCCCATTGACTTCAGTGGGATTTGTGGGTGCTCAGTGCTTCAGAAAGTCTGGCCCTCGGGAAGTTACTCTAGTAAGTTTGACCAATTTCACTTAGCAATTTTGTGCGTGTGTTTAGAAAGTGATGATGTTTCCCTAACATTCCCCTGGAGGCCATGCACTAAGCAGCCGCTGCACATGACTCACCCATGATGCATTGGTCCCAACCCTGACCTGCACTGGAACTAGCATCCTTGCAAAGGCCAGAGAGAATCCAGCTCTGAACAACCCCCAAAAGCATTGGCCTGCCACATACCACCCTGATGGCGATCTGGAAAACCGGTTTCTCCGTCAGTAGGTTTGTGGCATTGTCCAGGATTGACTGAACAGTTCGCCCTAACTCAGGGAACACCAGAAACCTGTGAGAGAGGAGAGAAGAGCACATTGCATTTGGTCAGCAGCTGTCATGGGAGGGTCTCAAAGCTTATTTGGGTAGCTCAGCTACCAATCTTGACCTGAATTGGTTTCCCTTTCTCTCTTGTATTTGACAACAGAAACTGTTTGTGGAGGGGAAAGGGAGAGACGCTGGCAGGTCAGCATTCCCTCTGAAGTACTGTTGACAGACTACCACGTTCCTCTCCACACAGAGCCCACAGTCAAGATGCCAGGCGAGGGAGAAGGGACAGAAGGAAGGAGAATTCCTGGGAAGAGGAGGTGGAAGAGAGAGAAGTCACTATGTGCACAGGGAGCGGGAGAGGGTTAGCAGCAGCATGAAAGAAGATGCAAAAGCAAGAGCAGAAGAAGGGGATGAAGGAAGAGGCTGGGAGAGAGAATGGCAGGAAGCAGACAGCAGGAGGGTAGCACTTGATGCAGGTCAGCGCAGCGGGAGGGGAAGAGGACTTTACCTGATACAGTTTGGAGAGATTAACTGGGAGGAGAGACAAGGAGGCCCAGGAAGTCGGGGTTACAGTAATCAGATGAGAGAGGGCCAATGCATAGACAATGGGTCAGTAGCTGGGGGGAGACAGAAAAGAGTGGTATTGTGAGGGAGAAGCGAGAGGCTGCAGCAAGAGCCTGGCAGTGGAGAGCAAGGAGATAAAGAGAATAGTGGATTCCTGGGCAGGAGGGAACTCCCCAGCTGTCTCTATCTGGCAGCTCACAATCCTGCCTTACCTGTAGTTACTCTCATGGAGTCCAAAGCCAATGCAATTTGGGATCCCCAGCAACGGCACCGAGTGCATCCTCTTCCACTTATCCACTAGGAGGGAGACAACAGGACAGATGGGCACAGCTTTGCCATGCTGCTGGCTAAGGAACTCTGCAAACAGTGAGGACACCCACCCAGTGCCTTTCCTTCCCCCGCAGATACAGACCCTCTGCACTGGGCAATCGAGAGTTCAAGGCTCATCCTGTCACCTGAGCCGGCCTCATAAAAGCCAGCGTAGCAGGCAACCAGACGTGATACTAAAAGCTCTGTGGGAATTAGTGGCAGGCAGCAAGAGTTACAGGAAGGGTAGGATGAGGGAAGGGGGAGAGGGGTGTGGGGATGCCAGATCCAGGCCAGGTAAAGGGGAGAGTGTGGGATGCTACAGCCCTAGGTACTCTGAGAAGGGGAATGGCATGGAGACCTATGTCCCACATATAAGGGTGGTGGTAATCACAAAGGGGCAGGTTTGACCTGGATCCCTACTCCTGCTGCTGCCCAGGCCCAGACTTCATGCACTGACTGGAGTGCCCAAGCTTAGCTAGCTGGACAGAGAGCAGCTCTGCACAGCCAGGGTTGATGGAACAGCCATGGGATGGGCTCTTGTCAATCCCAGAGGGGTCAGGGTGCAGAGTTAAACAGCTGTCAGTGAGACAGAGACAACTCTTCAGCAGGGGAACTCCTCTGAGTGCAGCAGGGAAAAACACCGAGCTGGGAATGGGAAGGTGCTGCCCAACAGATACCCTGAGGTTTCCTGCTCCTGGGAGAGTCATTTCTAAACACACTGGTTAGCACTCAACACTCTTTGAGGCACAGGTCAGCCAATGATTTGAGTCACCTGAGTCTAGACTTTGGAGTGTCCCCTAGCAGATGCACAGGGAGGACCTGCAGGTTGGGAACCCAACCATCCAGGAATGGCACTTACCTGTGATTTTCTTTGCTGCTCGCTGCAGGAAGATCTGCTCATTGTAGATCCTGCCATCTTTGGCGTCCTGAGGGTTGGGAGGAGAGAAAGATGAAGCTGCACTGTTTTACATTCAGCGACGTGCTGCGTCAGTATCACCACCACGTCCATTTACTAGGGAGCATGCGAGCGTAAGAATCCTGCCCTAACCCTTCTCATCTATGGATCTCAGTGCTGCACTGAGGGGTCTAAGGAGAGGGGGAGTCACCCAGCAGGTCAGTGGCAGAGCTAAGAACAGAACATGGTCTCCTGCCTCTCAGTCCAGTGCCTCATCTACTGAACCACACCAACTCCCACTATCAATACAGCACAGCTAACCCAAGCATGAGAAGGCCTCAAGACAGACAGTTCAAGTGCTACTGCTCAGTGCTCTCTGCAGGTACCTAAGTGCCCCAGAGAATGAAGACAGCCCTCTAAACTGGTCAGAACTGTGTGATCCTGCAGCTCTTTCTGGGGTAGGAGCCTTCCAATGGAGGAGCTTACTGAAGTTTGGTTCTATGAATTTCCTCAGGCCATTCAGGGCTGGTGGAAGGAGCCAGGTGACAGCCTTGAAGGTGAAATTATTTGTCCACAGTAGGGGCATGGCCATATCAGATAACATGGGAATTCTAACAACAGGGGCTGCACTGAACCCCTAAAGGCCACTCCCCCTGTAGTTCAGCCTGCCAAGAAGTACCAGAAATCTGGCAACGAAGGTTGTTCTCAAGCCACTTCCTGCCCCTGAGAAGCTGCAGCCAAATGTCTGGGTGCTGTACTGAGCCCCAAACCCTCTGGGGTTTCCAGAACGCCTTCTTACATACCAGCATGTGTCTGTCCACATACATTCGGTATTGCTCTTTTGTCACTGCAGTTCCCTAATGGCCTGAATGTATTATCCAGAAGCTGCAGGATGCCACATGCTAGCTTAGGAGAGACATCACAGAGTGGGAGAGATGACAATTTCAGATCCACTGGCCCAGTTTTATATCATTAGCCCCGCCCAATGTGGCCAGTAGTGCTGTAAATCGGCAGCTGGCAGGTGGTGCAGATTAACAAAATGCAGAATTCTTTCAGTACCTCCCAACCAAGAGTATTTTGGCTGGTAGAACGTGCACAGAACCTGTCCTGCTTTCTAAACCCTCAACACCCACCGCTGAGACCTGGTGTCCATGAACAAAAACAGTGTCCTTCCATATCCCATAATCCTTTGCCACTGCCAAGGGAGGGATTTGGGCCATAGAAACAATGCAGTGTCGGGGCAGATGGGATGGGTGGTGCTCGCGTGGGAGGGGACTGCTGAATGGGAGAGTTGGTACTGCTCTACAGTACTGTCAACACACAGAGATGAAGGTTTCCTGGCAATCTGTTAGTTCTATGTGGCGTTAAACATTTCTGTTAACCCTTTGTTGGAGAAGGCTCCCCAGTAATGTTTTCCTCTGCACCTTTTAACTGGTTCTTCCCTGGCACAGTTCCAGTGACACTATTCCACTGACTATAAAAGTGGACACATTCTTCCTAAAATCATCCCTGGGTTTTGCCAATGACAATTTCTAAATCCCATTAACCAGAAGAGCCAAGGCAGACACAGGACAGTGACCTGGATACCACTCTGGCTCGTGCATTGTCAAGAACAGTCAACGAAATTCCAATTGCAGACTATTTATGATTGGGAATGATGCCAGTTCTGGAGAGCCTGGCTGGACTGGCAGATGCCAGGGGACCTGACACAGGGTAACAAATTTAGATCAATCAGCATTTGACTTTATAAACTCATTCTGGCATCAAAGAGAGGTGACAGCTACAGAAGAGCTCAATGTTAGATCTACAGTCACTTTCCAGACTACAGAGTGTTCAGTAGTTCTGGGGACAAAAAACAACACAAAACACACACACGCCAGGGTTTTAAATAACACTTTCTAGAGTTTTGTTGTTGTTAACCTTTACAAAACAGACTTAAAGAAGATCCTATGACATATTAAATTTATAAACAAAGGGGACAAAGTCTACCCTCATTTACAACCAGGAAATCAACAGGACTGCAGAGGTGTAATGGAGGGTAGAATTTAGCTTTGTAATCTAAAGGGCAGCCCCTTTGGGGTGGCTTTTTTAAATCCTTAGATCTGTTTTCCTTACAGCTTTGTTCACTACTATGTATTAAGGGCCTCCTGATCCAGCTTCCATTGAAGTCTAAGCAAGACACCTAGGGGAGTTGTACTGGGTCTTTAACCTATGCGGTTTATTTCCTTATTTCTCTGACTAACTTCACCTGCAACAACAAAGACGATGATGCTAGCTAACACTGTGAAATCTTATGGAGCATAAGACTAGAGGGAACCATTACAGTCATCTGAGCTTCTGCATTCTACCACTCCTTTCGCCATGATACCAGCAGTGCTGATAGGTCAGACCAAAGGGCCCCATACACGGAACAGACTAGAACTCACAAGTTTGAGAAAGTATCTTTGCTTTTGAGGGCAGGCTCCAGATGCTGATTGTGCTGTGGAAGGATGGAACAAATGAGGTTACAGGTGCATGGGACAGAAGTAGTTGCAATGCTAGCTGCTCAGAAACTGGTGCAAGAGTGGCTTGATTCTCAGTTATCCTCTGCCTCCCTCACCTTGGAACTGTGAAAATACCATCTGTGGAGGCCTCTTTGCAAGTGGCTGCATGACAATTCCCATCTTGCTTCAGAGTTACAGGACCTTTGTCTCAACTCTCTCCAGACACTGCTAAAGCAACAAGCACTGGAGCACCTAGGCATGGGGGTAGTATCAAGGGACTCTGCTCTTTAAACGTGGTATGTAAATAAAATGATTCATCAGTACCAGGAGAGAGATGCGCCACGGGCCTCTGACAAAACACAAATATAGAAAACCGTGTAAGATCCCAAGCCAATGAAAGAGCTGCCAAGGGTGCATGTTATCCTCTCCTATGGACAGGAGATGGATCAATGGCTTTCAACCCTTCAATGGTGTCCCTTTCCATATAAGCAGAGTATGGAACAGCTATGGCCTCCTCCAAGGCTCAGAACCTGTTGTTTCCACTTGTGTGTGACATGTGGTGGAAGAGGGATACTTTAAAATGGAGAGAAGAATTAATAGTCTAACCCTCAGATTTTAAATACTACCACTACCCAGACATATGCTGGGTAGAACTTTGGATGCATTTCCAGCATCCTTTGCAGAGGGCATCTCTTTGGAAGACCTGCTGCAGACAGAGCAAAGGATTCTTGCTGCACTGTACATGGCAATCAGGGAGTCTGCTGAGCAGAAAGAGTCAGAGGAGGCAGAATCAGGATGGAGAAGGGCAGCTAAATCCCTTATTTACCTAAGATGCAAATTCACCTGTGATTGGCTCTGTCTGCAAACTGGGAAGTGTCAGCAAGAGGCTTCAATCATGATCTCTTTCAAAAAGCAGTTCCCCCTCTCTCCACATCCCCCGAGGGAACCTCCCCAGAAGGCTGAGCTTTCAGCATACCACAAGAAGAGAGGAAGGGAGGGATACTCTTCCTCTACTCCCCACCCCCATCATCCTCCTCCTCCCTCAAATAGCATCCCAGCATGAGATTGCACAGCACCTTCATACATCAGCCCATACTCGCTCTGGTTCAGAAGCCTCCCCAGTTTCCACTGCTTGCTGTTCTGGTCGGTCAGGATCTTGCCCTCTGGGAGAGGTGCCACGGAGGTGGACTTGGGCCGCCGGGGAGATCGGGGACTGAATTTTGCTTTGGAGAAGAGACAAAAGCAGGGTTCTGATCAGATAACAGGGCACTACAGACAGAGTGAGTCCGGCTGCTCTCCAGCACACCACAGTTCAGATTCCAACCAGAGACACTGTGATAATACCAACCCAGCCTGATACAGCTCCCCATCTCTCACTCCCAGACACTTCACCCTGCTCCCTCAGTGAGGCCCTGGGTTTCACGTATTCTCCTTCCAGCAGTGGACAATCAAACATCTCTTGTAACCCATCCATACCACCCTGTACCTCAGCCAGGAGGTAGGGAAGGAACAGGATGGCAGAATGACACAAGGGCTGAACAAGCCATCTCTGTAGTGCTCCAGCGCTACCCTAAGTGCCATGAGTGCCTATCTGCCCCACACCTACATGAGCACAGCAGTGCTGAGGAACACCCCAGCTCTCACCCTTGGATGCCACCTTGGTACTTGGGGAAGCAGCCTGTGGGCTCCAAGCCTCCTCTTCAGTCGAAGTGGAAGCTGGTATTTTCTCAGAAGATATCCACTCCACTGTCTTTCTTTCTGCCGGAAGCGGCTCATTCTGCCTCAGGGCTGAACGATTAAAGAAACAAACCCGCACAATGCCGTCCACATTATTCCAATGATTGTCAATCATAACACTCCGCACTTACAGCACCTTCCATTCACGGGGCTCAAAGCCCTTTACGGTGAAATGCCTCACACCCACCCTGCACCACAGAACAGGTCAGTGCTGTTAGCCCCATTTTACAGATGGAGGAACTGAGGCACAGAGGAAGTCACATAGTGAGCCTGTGGCAGAGCTGGTTCAGAACCCAGGAGTCCTGGGACTCTGCTCCTCAGGTCAGATTGCATTCACTCCCCTCTACTGCACTGCCATCAAAGGCAACAATTTTGCACACCCTAAAGCAGGCAATAAGAGGATCTATTCAGACAGATGTGTACTTGGTATGCCAATGCTTCACAACTGCTTGTAATCAGGGGGCTTTGGCTAATCTGGAATCTCTATACAATGAGGCTGCTGTTTAACCCAATCTTACCTACCTTTCAGTGAGGACAAAGAGGCATCTGGAGTGAGTTGCATTGGCTCCTCATCATCTTCTTCTTTAGGCAGCTTATTCCCACAGACAGGGCAGAAATGAAATGCCGTCTCTACCTTCTGGCCACATTGTGGGCAAAAGTTGATCATTCTGAAAAACAAACCCAGGCAAAGCAGGGTAGAGAGGGAAAGGTGTCAGAGCTGAAGTGAGAAGTCAACTTTTCAAAGGTTTTTCTGGTGTTTCGGTGACTGCGTCTCTGGAGAAAGGGGTTTACTAAGAGGAGACGTCCATTCAGCCACCATCGGAGGCTCTCAGCATGCATATTATTGTAAGAGCAAACGTGTAATGAACTAAGCTGCAAAGATCAGGAAAATGAGGCACACAGAGAAGAAATTATTTAAAGACCACACAGTGCATCGGTGGCAGAGAGCTGATAGAGAGGGATAGCTCAGTGGTTTGAGCATTGGCCTCCTAAACCTAGAGTTGTAAGCTCAATCCTTGAGGGGGCCATTTAGGGATCTGGGGCAAAAATCTGTCTGGGGATTGGCCCTGTTTTGAGCAGGGGGTTGGACTAGATGATCTCCTGAGGTCCCTTCCAACCCTGATATTCTATGAACCCAGGAGTCCTCATTCCAGCCACTAGATAATGCTACAAGTGGAGTCTCCAAACTAGCACTGGGAAAGCATCTGCCTTTATCAACATCACTATTATCAACCTCAACAGAAAGTGAAACAGTTTCTGCACCATCTGGGGCAGGAGTCCCAATACAGCTGAGTTTGCTAGGACTCAGCATGCACTCTGCCCCTCTCCTATCCATCTGGACAATGCATAAATGGTCACTAAAGCTCCCAAAGGTAGCAGCTCATTTGCTAACTGAATCTTTCTTTTCCTACTGCAGGGAAATCCTTTAGTGTGTGTGAACACTGGGGAATAGGAGGGCACTGGGAACGGGCAGGGCTCCCAGTATGGTATTTGTGGAGAAGTCACAGCGAGACCCTGGGTCCCATGATGAATTGCCAGGATTACAGCAGCACCGTTGCAGAGCAGGGAGTAGCACCAGAGGATGGGGAAGAGGTTAGGTCCATGCCAACACCCTCAAGTGACAATAGGGCTGCAAAACCAAGTCTTACACTGGGCCTTTCATCTGCCAGGGCTGGGCCTATAGATAAACCCAAAGCAGTGTCATAAACACTGCAGTCCCATTACCTAGGCAGCCCCCCTTGGTTCCTGCCCAGCCCCAAAGCCCCCATCACCTGGAGGCACTCCTAGGGTTACCATACGTCTGGATTTTCCCGGACATGTCCGGCTTTTGGGGGCTCAAATCCCCGTCCGGGGGGAAATCCCCAAAAGCCGGGCATGTCCGGGAAAATCAGGAGGGCTCCGGTGGTGCTCGGCCGGTGCCGGCGCCGGTGCGGGGGGGGGGCATGGTGCCGGGCCGGGAACCAGTGGGGCAGTGCCGGGCCAGGGTCACAGTGCCCGGCCGGGCGCGGGGCCGGGGTCCGGGGAGCCGGTCAGCTGGGGAGCCGAGCCCGCAGGGCGGGGAGCCGGGGAGCCGAGCCCGCGTGGCGGGGAGCCGGGGAGCCGGGCGGGGAGCCGGGGAGCCGAGCCCGCGGGGCGGGGAGCCGGGGAGCCGAGCCCGCGGGGCGGGGAGCCGGGAGCCGGGCGGGAAGCCGGGGAGCCGAGCCCGCGGGGCGGTGAGCCGGGAGCGGGGCGCCGGGGAGCCGAGCCCGCGGGGCGGGGAGCCGGGGAGCCGGGCGGGGAACCGGGGAGCCGAGCCCGCGGGGCGGGGAGCCGGGAGCCGGGGAGCCGAGCCCGCGGGGCGGGGAGCCGGGAGCCGGGGGGGTGCGCCGGGCCGCAGGGGGCCGGCAGTGCTGGGCGGGCCGGGGCCGGCACCCCAGGGCCCGAGCCGACCCAGGCTGGAAACGCCGGGGGGCCAGCCTGGGCCGCGCCTCCGCCCCTTACCCGCTACAGGCTTCCCACGAATCAAATATTCGCGGGAAGCAGGGGAGGGGGCGGAGACTTTGGGGAGGGGCCGGGGTTGGGGCGGGGTTGGGGGCGGGGCCGGGGGCTGTGGAGTGTCCTCCATTTGGAGGCACAAAATATGGTAACCCTAGGCACTCCTGCCCTGGAGACCCTGTCCAACACCAGATTACCCTATAGCCGCCACCCGACATCTGTCTAGCTCTGCATCTCCTGTCACCCAGAGCCACCTGCTGCCCAGTCCCTATCACTGAACTGCTCTCTGGTGCCCCTGCCCAGCACTCCCACCACCCTGGGCTCCTACCTAGCTCTGTAGCCCCAGCACCCTGACCGACCAGAACCCTGGATAGCTCCCATCACCCTGGGGTGCCCCTTGTCCCACATCACCATCAGACACCTACCCATCCCACCCCAGCCCCAAGCACCTGCCTGGCCCCCCATTCCCCAGGGTTCCCCCCGTCCTGCCCGGCCCCGCGGCCTAGGAGCCGGTCTGGGGCCCTACCCGTGCGCTGCCCGCTTCCGGGCCCGGCAACTCGCTTCTCGCCTGGGCCGCCCCGGCCTGGACACACCGCGCGGGGCCGCTGCAGCCGCGCTGGGGTGGGCCGCGGGGATCGCTCGGCGCCCGGCGCCCGCCCGCCCCGCTAGCCGCGGCAACCTCCTGCCGCCTCGGCCGCGTCTTCCCATGGCCGCCGCTGCACCGCCCCGCCCCTCCCCTCCCCTCCCCGGGGAGCGCCCGCTCCCTCTGCCGCCACCTCTGACCCCAGCAGAGTCCCGGGCTCAGCTCCAAAGCGGGCGGGGCCTGCACGGGCAGCCTGGCTGTGGGGGTCTCACGCCTTTGGCCCTGCAAGCTGAAGCTCTGCGCCTGGGTCCGGGAGTAGGCGAGGCTCTCAGCAGTGACTTGCAAAGCTAATGGCAAGGTGCTGGCCCTCCTGTTCGTGGGGAAGGGGGGACGTGACCCGCGTGTACCCCAAGGTCAGATACCGAGGGCAAGTCACAAGATCCCAACTGCCCTGATTTGTAAGCAAGTCTGGTGAGTTTGGAGACTTGACCCACTGTTTGTAGTGCTTGGAGCTGGCAGTACTGCAGCTTAGGAAACCCAAGGAGGGGAGGGAGGGAGTGTCACTTCTCTATTCTTCCTCTCCTACGTCAGTTCAGGCAGTGTCTTTACCTAGCTCTGGTGTTCTGTTTGCAGAATTGTTGGAAGAGAGATATATCTCATAGAGCTGGAACGGACCCTGAAAGGTCATCAAGTCCAGCCCCCTGCCTTTACTAGTAGGACCAAGTACCGATTTTTGCCCCAGATCCTTAAGTGGTCCCCTCAAGGATTAAACTCACAACCCAGGGTTTAGCAGGCCAATGCTCAAACTACTGAGCTATCCCTCCCCACTACGTTGAGTAAATAATTACTGACAAAAACTAGAAATATCTACACTACTTCAAAGTTAGATTCCAGGTAGATGTTTGGCAGGTAGGAATATTCTGTTTGGAAATAATCACATTAAGTAGTTTGGGCCAGTTTCTGTTTAACACTGGCACCTCATTGATTTGACCTTTGGTTTAAGCTCTTAATTGCTAGATTTATCCAAGATTTTTTCCAAATGTGATGCATTGGGTAGCTATCAGAAAAAAAATCAATATGTGCAGGTACTTGCAGATCTCACACCTGTAGAAAAAATAATAGATTTCTTCATGTAGATTAAAATGCACAGGTAAAGCAGATACACTGGTGAAGTAAGTCACTAGGGGTCAGTTTCTGTTGTGATCGCTAGATGGGAGACCCAATGCATCTGCATGGAGCTCCACTGAAGTCAGTGTGGTTTAGTCTATGCAGGAGTCATTGCAGGGTCATAGATTCATAGACAAGCAGGGCTGGGATGGACCTTGAGAGGTTATCTAGTCCAGGCCCCTGTGCTAAGGCAGGACCAAGTAAAGCTAGACCAGCAGTAATGAGTGTTTGTGTGACCGAAAGCACCCCTGTATTCACACCTTACACATTAGTGTGATAGTGTTTGTGAAGAACATGCCTTGTGAGGTATCATTTAATAACTAATAACACACTGATCATCAATATTCTTGTCCCACAGCAATGGCTCCTGTCCTGCAGGGCCGGGCCCAGCTCCCTACTCTGGACATCATGACCTGGTGCATGGGATTACCATGCCACTCTAATCTCAGCCAGCCACCCGTCACAATGAAGGGCTGGCCGGACCAAACCTGAGTGGCACTGTGACCCAATGCGCCAGGTCATGATGCCTGGAGCAGGGAGCCAGGCTGGGCCCTGCAGGACAGGAGCCACTGCTGTGGGGTAACTTCTGTGGGTGTAGCTGAACCCATACTAAAGCTGCCCCTGCCTAGCCACAACATTCTCTACTTCCCATTGCCCAGGGACTTCTCTGCCTGGAACACAATGGTCCCACCTCCTCTGCCCCAGGGCTTCTTCTCTGCCTGGGTCTCAGTGGCAGCCCTTCCCCAATACCCCCTCTCTGTGCTGTAGGGCCATGTACGAAGACATGGTCCAGGAGCATAGCAGGTCTGCGTCCCTAGCGCCAAGGCTCTCACACACAGCTCTGCCCGGGTTAGGGTGACTAGATAGCAAGTGTGAAAAATCAAGGTGGGGTGGGGGGTAATAGATTCCTATATAAGACAAAGCCCTGAATATTGGGACTGTCCCTATAAAATCGGTACATCTGGTCACTTTAGCCCAGATGCCCGGCCCTAAAAATCCCAGGAATCACAGAGCTTCTCATGTCAGCACAACAGCTTCTCCTGCAGGCGCCAAAATCCCTTGACTCATAACCAACTTGCGACCTGGCAGCACCTACTGCTTTGCCCTGGCTGCTCAGAGGGGACTCCCCTTCCCTGCCCTCAGGCTGGCGGAGCTGCCATTCAATGCCCTCCATCTCTCACCCATCGCCATCCTCTGCATCCCCCTCAACCTTCCTTCTGCCCCATCTCTCCTTCAGCCCCTAAGTCTGCCTCCTTCTCTGCCTGGTGCCCTGCTCCCCCTCACTCTCCCCATTCCTTTCGCAGCATCTCTGCTGCTCCGCCTCGCAGTCCCTGTGTCCTGCCCTCGCTCCTGAGCAATAAAATGGCAGCTGTTTTGCTGGTAAGCGTGGCTTCAACCTTACTGAAAAAACAGCGGGAGGTGGCCGACAACTTTACTGAGGGCAGATAGACTGTAGGGAAATGGCAGCCATCTCACTAGTTCAGCTGCATTGACAGACCTGGGAGATGGTGGCCATTTTGAATAAGGGAAAAGGTCCCAACTGGCAGCTTTTCATCATGTTGTTGGGGTCCACTAGGCATAGCTACCAGGTAACTCGGGAAAGTGGAAGGCCACAAGTGCCGATGAAGCTCTTTTGCTCTGGGTCTGTGAACCACAGTGACTCCATCTTGAGAACTCTCACCTACTTCTATGCTAACTGCTTACATGCTCTGAAGTAGGCTGAAGCAGAAATGTATTGGTCAGCTTTTTAGCAGATGGCTGCAGTTTCACTCACACTAGCAGAAATAATAGAGATAAGGAGCGAGAGAAAGGAGGAGTAGTTAGTTTGCAGGCGTCTAACTCAAAGTCGTAAAAATTAAAAAAGTTTTCTCACAAGCTTATGTAGAGCTTATTGTAACAGTTGTCTGGAAGGGAGGGGTAAGGGGAAACAGCCAGACAAAGAAATGTATGCAAACAGTTTAAAGTATAAAAAGTAAAAGTTGTTTGTATTTGTTGCACTGGATTTGAGACATGCTGGTCTCCTAGTGCCATTTCAGAGCTCTGAAATAAACTTGGCTTGCTTTCTCCCCTCGGTGTCTTTATTGGTGCCAAGCACACCGGGCGACGGACCATTGTTGTCCCCTCGAGCCCTTTAGGGCGGGCAACAGTTTTGGCGTCCCTGGGTGGGCTCGAGGCTGAAATTTAGCCTTGCCCGGATCCCTCCTGGTGGCCGACGGATTACGACGACCGACGCCCAGAGCTCACCGGTGACTTCATCGGGGGCCTCGGCAGAGACGTGGTTTGCTCGACCCCGGAGGGCACAACGGTGCAACGCACACAGACAGTGGAGAAGCAGCTGCGGGCGACGGTGAGGAACCGGACCCTTGGATAAGGTAGGAACAGTCCAGTGGGGACTTATCTGTTGTGACCTGGGGACGCCCAGAGTCTACCTGTTGTGACCTGGGGACGCCCAGAGTCTCCCTTGGTATGGGGCAGGGACAGAGTACAGCCGGCAGGGTACAGTGTACACCTTTAGAATGCATTCTGGTGAACTGGAAAGTGTTTGGATCTGATCAGTTGATTAGAAGTAAATTGAAAAGGTTCTGTACAGTTGATTGGCCTCAGTACCAGCTAGAGTGCCAAGAAAAGTGGCCACCGGAAGGATCACTTAATTACAACACCATCCTTCAATTGCTCTTCTTCTGTCAGAAAACAGGTAAATGGAATGAACATCTCTATGCGTATACGTTTATGGTGTTAAGAAATAGGACTGATATTTTGCTCAAGTGCCATTTGACTCCGACAGGCTCAGTAGTGACGGCAGCTAAACCCCAGAACCCTCCCACTGTTGTAATGCCAGAATCGGTGTCCCCTTCGGCTCCTCCACCCCCACAGGCTTCAGAGAGTACCCCCCCCCCCCGTGGGATTGTATCCGTTGATTACTGAGAGTGTGGTAGCCCGTCCAGGAACACAGGAACGGCCAGCTCAGATAGTATCTGTCTACTCGCATGTACCTTCTAACCCTGTACATCTAGCTGCTTTTAAGGCAGAGGCAGGAGAATTCTCAACAAATCCAAGCAAGTTCATTTCTATCTTTGAAAAATGTCTAGCTAGCCATAAGCCTGACTGGAATAATTGTAATATACTTATAAGAACCCTGTTGTCTGAAGTAGAGCAGAATCAAGTCATAGCAAAAGCCAAGAAAAAAGCACAAAAAAAACATGATGAGAATAAAAAAGGC
The DNA here is from genome assembly GCF_027887155.1 of Malaclemys terrapin pileata. Classification (NCBI taxonomy): domain Eukaryota; kingdom Metazoa; phylum Chordata; order Testudines; family Emydidae; genus Malaclemys; species Malaclemys terrapin. The sequence continues at coordinate 51,099,791 of NC_071514.1, forward strand.
TAATGTGATCCAGGAATGTATAAACAGGGATGTAGTGAGTAGGAATAAGGAAATGATTTTACCTCTGCATACAGCATTAGTGAGACCGGTGCTGAAATACTGGAGTCCACAGTTCTGGGGTGCACATTTTAAAAAGTATGTTGAGAGAGTGCAGAAAGAAGATGCAAAAATTATTAGAGGGCTGGAGAAATTGCCCTGCAGTGAGATTCTTAAAGAGCCTAATCTGTTTAGTTTATCAAAAAGAAGATGAGGTGAGAGGTGACTTGATTGTGGCGTGTAAATATCTCCATAGCAAGGAAATAGTGGGTAGAAAGACACAGCAAGATCCAGTGGTTAGAAGCCAAAGCCAGACCAATTAAAAATTAGATATATGGCACTTGTGTTTAGCAGTGAGGGGATTAACCATTGGAACAAACTACCAGAGAAGTGGTGGATTGTCTATCCTTTGATGTCCTCAAATCAAGCCTGGCTGTCTTCCTGGAAGTTCTACTGTAGTGAAACACAAGTTATTGGGTTCCATACAGGGGTAACTGCCTGGTATTTAACGGACTATGATATGCAGATTTAGTGATCTAATGGTCCCATCTGGCCTTACACTCTATTAATCTATGAATTACCACAGTTCAGTTTGTCTCTGCAAGGTTTAATGTTAGTATTATAGCATTATACATGCTGTCTGGGAGCATTTTAGAGTCATTTGCTTTATTTATACATTCAGTAATTTTGATGCTGGGTCCTCTTAGTTTGGCTTGTAAAAGTCCTTTAGGAACTCATTGAGCCAAGAGTTTTATTATTGTCCAGGTCTTACATTGCACGTTGTTCAATTTCTTTTTGTGTCCTTTTAGACTCCAAGAAATAATAATAGCTTGTGTTGTAGTAATGTCTAGAGACCCCAGTAAGAGACAGGCCACCATTATTCAGGGTGGTGGGTGCATATGTAATGAAGACAAGCTCTGCCCCAGGTATCTTACAATCTTAGGCCTGGTCTACACTAGGCGTTTATGTCGAAGTTAGCGCCGTTACATCGAATTAACCCTGCACCCGTCCACACCGCAAAGGTATTTAGTTCGACATAGAGGTCTCTTTAATTCGACTTCTGTACTCCTCCCCGACGAGGGGAGTAGCGCTAAATTCGACATGGCCATGTCGAATTACGCTAGGTGTGGATGGAAATCGACGCTAATAGCTCCGGGAGCTATCCCACAGTGCACCACTCTGTTGACGCTCTGGACAGCAGTACGAGCTCGGATGCTCTGAACTGCCACACAGGAAAAGCCCCGGGAAAATTTGAATTTGAATTCCTTTTCCTGTCTGGCCAGTTTGAATCTCATTTCCTGTCTGGACATCGTGGCGAGCTCAGCAGCACTGGCAACGATGCAGAGCTCTCCAGCAGTGATGGCCGTGCAATCTCAGAATAGAAAGAGGGCCCCAGCATGGACTGATCGGGAAGTCTTGGATCTCATCGCTGTGTGGGGCGATGAGTCCGTGCTTTCCGAGCTGCGATCCAAAAGACGGAATGCAAAGATCTACGAGAAGATCTCTAAAGACATGGCAGAGAGAGGATACAGCCGGGATGTAACGCAGTGCCGCGTGAAAATCAAGGAGCTGAGACAAGGCTACCAGAAGACCAAAGAGGCAAACGGACGCTCCGGATCCCATCCCCAGACATCCCGTTTCTACGAGGCACTGCATTCCATCCTCGGTGCGGCCGCCACCACTACCCCACCAGTGACCGTGGACTCTGAGGATGGGATAGTGTCCACGGCTGGATCCTCGGACATGTTAGCGGACGGGGAAGATGAGGAAGGAGATGAGGAGGACGAGGCAGTCGACAGCGCTCACAACGCTGATTTCCCCGACAGCCAGGATCTCTTCATCACCCTTACAGAGATCCCCTACCAACCCTCCCCAGCCGTTACCCCGGACACAGAATCTGGGGAAGGATCAGCCAGTAAGTGTTGTAAAAATCTAAACATTTATTTGTAACAGAACAGGAATATTAACAATTTAAAAAATGGGTTTCTCATGATTAGTTTGATTAGCTTAACGGTTCAGTCATGGGCAGTGCAACTATTGAAAAAAAATCTAGCAATGTCCGGTTTTGCATGATTGTCCTGCCCAAGCCGCTCTACTGGTTAGTCACTGCTACAGCAGCTACAGTAAAATGCGGTCTATATGTCCGGGGATGGAGCAGAAATCCTCCTGTGACATCTCGAGGAAGCTCTCCTGGAGGTAATTGGAAATCCGCTGCATTAGGTTCTTGGGGAGAGCGGCCTTATTGGGTCCTCCGTAGTAGGACACGTTGCCACGCCACGAGACTATCAAGTACTCTGGAATCATTGCTCTGCACAGCATGGCGGCATACGGCCCTGGTCTTTGCAGGCTTTCCCGGAGCATTCTCTCTTTCTCGCTGTCAGAGATCCTCATGAGGGTGATGTCGCTCATGATGACCTGCTTTGAATGAGGTAGGGGAATGTTAGTGTTGGGACTGCTTTGCCGTTCCTTTACAGAACTGTAACCGCTGGTTTGCAGCCACGCGGTGGAGGCGGGAGAGGGGCAGCCGAAAGGGATCGTTCCCGGGGACAGCCGCGAGGGTGTGGGACAGGAGCAGACTTCCTGCTTGCCGAATTGCTGGCAGCAGGGACTGACATTGATTTCAATGTGAAATGAGGCCATTGCTAATATTAAAGTTTTAAGCTGCCACAAGTCTACGGCTTACCATGTCTGCCTGCAACAGAAATTCCGTTGTCCTGACACGGTTCTCAAATGTGCTGTGCAAGACCCCAGGCACTGAATGCGAAGGCCGAGAATTCGACCTTGTGCTGAGTGCGCATGTGAGAGGTGCTGTGCATGGTCTTGTTAACAGAGAAAGACTATGTTCTTTGTTCACAACTACATTTATCTTTCTGAGGAATTCACTCCCTTTTTCCCATTCCCACAGCCCCATCTGCGACTGTCTCACAACCTAGCCTGTCATCACACTCCCAGAGGCTAGCGCGGATTAGGCATAAGAAGAAGAGGACACGGGAGGACATGTTCTCGGAGCTTATAGCCTGCTCCAGAGCCCAGGCAGCACAGCAGACCCAGTGGCGGGAGAACTTGACCCGAATGCACCAAGCCAACATGGATCGGGAGGAGAGGTGGCGTCAGGAAGACCAGCAGGCGACTCAAACCCTGCTTGGACTAATGAGGGAGCAAACGGACACGCTCCGGCGCCTTGTGGATGTTCTGCAGGAACGGAGGCAGGAGGACAGAGCCCCGCTGCAGTCCATCTCTAACCGCCCTCCCCCGCCACCAAGTCCCATACTCCCCTCACCCAAAGTGCACAGAAGGAGAGGCGGCAGAGTCCCTGCTAACTCTCACTCCACCCCTGCAGAGAGCTCGAGCAGCAGAAGGCTCTCATTCCCCAAAATTTGACAAGTTCTTTCCTTCCCGCCTGACACAAGCCCCCGTCCAAGTTTCACTTTCCCAGTTCCATGTTTGGTTGATAATAAAAAATACGTTTCTGTTAACTACTGTTTCCATCATGTTCTTTTGCAGGAGGGGGGGATAGGGGGTTGGTAATTCGACAGGACAGTCACCTTTGGCAGGGTATATAGTCGGGGGCAGGCACAGCAGCAGGGCACATACATAGTGCAGTGATGCAGTGACTAGTTACCCTGGTTAGTCTGGGAGGTTGTTTTCATGTTATGTGGTGGGGGGTGGGTTGCTCTGTGACTTTGTGGCAGGGGAGGGCAGTTACAGATCTTAAGCGGCGGTCCTTAGGCAGGATCACAGAGCCACACAGCAGGGGATCTGTAACCGTCCTCCCCCTGCCACAAAGTCACATAGACCCCCCCATACACACAGTCCCTATCAGGAGGGGTGACAGGCTCCGTTGAAACAACCATCCCACCGCAGCGGAGCCTGTCAATCCTTGAGTTTAGAAGCTGCATTCGCGCCACTACAGTACACCCGCTCCGCACCACAGTCTGCGTCCCAGTTTTAAAAAATTCCCGCGAATACAGTATTAAAGAAAACGGTGTGCTTTAACAAAGTAGAACTATTTTTATTTTGAAATGTGTGTTGGAAGTGGGGTGAAGGGGGTATGTAACTGGATAGGATAGTCAACATTAACTGGGCAAAGAAATGGGGGCAGGTTTAGCTTCTCAATACACAAACTTTAAAGTCACAGGTTACCCTGCTCACTCAGGAACTTTGCTTTCAAAGCCTCCCGGATGCACAGCGCTTCCCGCTGGTCTCTTCTAATCGCCCGGCTGTCTGGCTGTGAGTAATCAGCAGCCAGGCTATTTTCCTCAACCTCCCACCCCGCCATAAAGGTCTCCCCCTTGCTCTCACAGAGATTGTGGAGCACACAGCAAGCTGCAATAACAATGGGGATATTGGTTTCGCTGAGATCACAGCGAGTCAGTAAGCTTCTCCATCTCCCCTTGAGACGGCCAAAAGCACACTCCACCACCATTCTGCACTTGCTCAGCCGGTAGTTGAAGAGTTCTTTTTCAGTGTCCAGGGCGCCAGTATAGGGCTTCATGAGCCAGGGCATTAGCGGGTAGGCTGGGTCCCCGAGGATGACTATAGGCATCTCCACATCCCCAAGAGTTATTTTGTGGTCCGGGAAGTAAATACCTTGCTGCAGCCGTCTAAACAGACCAGAGTTCCTGAAAACACGAGCGTCATGAACCTTGCCCGGCCATCCCACGTAGATGTTGGTAAAACATCCCCTGTGGTCCACCAGTGCTTGCAGCACCATGGAAAAGTAGCCCTTTCTGTTAATGTACTGGCTGGCCTGGTGTTCCGGTGCCAGGATAGGGATGTGAGTTCCATCTATGGCCCCACCGCAGTTTGGGAATCCCATCGCTGCGAAGCCATCTATGATCGCCTCCACGTTTCCCAGGGTCACTACCTTTGGCAGCAGTACATCAACGATTGCCTTGGCTACTTGCATCACAACAACCCCCACGGTAGATTTGCCCACCCCAAACTGGTTCGCGACTGACCGGTAGCTGTCTGGCGTTGCAAGCTTCCACAGGGCTATGGCCACTCGCTTCTGGACAGTCAGGGCTGCTCGCATCCGGGTGTCATTGCGCTTCAGGGCAGGGGACAGCAACTCACAAAGTTCCAGGAAAGTTCCCTTCCGCATGCGAAAGTTTCGCAGCCACTGGGATTCATCCCAGACCTGCAGCACTATGCGGTCCCACCACTCAGTGCTTGTTTCCCGTGCCCAGAATCTCCTTTCCACGGCATCAACATGACCCATTGCCACCGTGATGTTCTCGGCGCTGGGTCCCCTGCTTTCTGAGAGGTCTGTGCTACTCTCAGACTTCAGGCCATCACCGCGTTGACGTAGCCTCCTCGCCTGACTTTTCTGCATCTGCCTCAGGGAAAGGTGTATGATAAGTTGCGAGGCGTTGAGAGCGGCCACAACTGCAGTGATGGTTGCAGCAGGCTCCATGCTCGCAGTGCTGTGGCGTCCACGCTGTCACTGACTAGAAAAGTGCGCGAACTGATTTCCCGCCGGCGCTTTCAGGGAGGGAGGGCGGGAGTGATGGACGGATGACGACAGTTACCCAAAAGCACCCTGGACACCTTTTTTTTACCCAGAAGGCATTTGCGGCTCCACCCAGAATTCCAATGGGCAGCGGGGACTCCGGGAACTGTGGGATAGCTGACCACAGTGCACCACTTCCAATGTCGACGCTTTCCCCGTTAGTGTGGACTCACAAAGTCGAATTACTGTCCTTAGTGTGGACACACACGTTCGACTTTGCAATATCGATTCCAAAAATTCGATTTAAGTAAAATCGAACTACTCTCGTAGTGTAGACAAGGCCTTAGCATATAACAAGAGACAATAGATCAAGAGATAAGTGCTGTTTAAGACAACTAGGCTATTCGTCAGTACTGGTATTCTGCAAATACACGGGGCCTTATTCTTCTCTGATTTACATCAGTGTAACTCCTCTGAAACTGAGAGCAGATTCATGCTCACTGTCTTCATGGAAGCACTGGCCTCCATATAACTTAGAACCCATTTGAATCCATAAAATATCTAATCCATGGTACATAGAAAAATTGCAGGTGAACAAGCAACACCATAGGATAATCTGTTAGTGACAAAGATTTACTCTCTAGTACTGCCTGCTGGTTAACTTTGTCTCAGTGCTAATTTGGTGACCTTCTTTTCTCCTGCCTGTTTATTGAAAATAAATCCTGTGTTTTAGACTTGGAGCATTGATCTATGTCTAAGCAAAGATTAATTGCCACCTTATACACAAATTCATGCTCCATTCTCCATTTTAGGTATATGCACAGTAGGTGAGGGTCACTCATTGTGAACTAAGGGAAGACACCTGTTCATGTAATGGTTCTTTGAGTTGCTTATTCAGACAATCTCTCTCTGCATAAGTTACTGGCTTGCTTCACCCTGACTCTCCACTGTCATGCATCTTGTGTTGTCACTTACACCTGTGTAAAGTGCTACCAAATCAGAAGTCTCCACTTACATCAGTGGGACCATCTTACTTCCACTTTGGCTCACACAATCCCTCCCCTCCCCTCCCCTCCTCTCCTCCTGCCTACACTGCTCTCTACACAGGAGCTCATTAATTTCTTCCCAGAACACTTGATACATTTACGTGACCTTCCCCTACCACTCATCAGCTTGCCTTCCCTTTCCCCTCCTTCAACTCTCTCCTCCTCCTCCCTTGTCATAGACAGAAGTTTCTCATCTGCTTTCCTGCACTAGACCCTCCTCTTGTCTCAATGACTTCATCCCATCTCATCTCCTGATCTCCCATACCCACTCTCATCCCTTCTACTTTTCTCCGTAACCTCTCACTCTCTTCTGGCTCTCTCTTCTCACAATACAAGCATGCTTACTTAAGTCATGCCCATCTTAAAAATAACCAAACAAAATCCTCGACTCCACTTAGGGTTGCCAACCTTCCAGGACTGTCCTGGAGTCTCCAGGAATTAAAGATTAATCTTTAATGAAAGATTATGTCATGTGATGAAACCTCCAGGAATACAGTCAACCTTGATTGGCAACCCTAACTCCACTTGCCTCTCTAACTACTGCCCGTTCTCCCTTTCATCTCTAAGCTCATTGAATGCACTGTTTATAACCACTGTCTGGAGTCCTTTTCCTCCAGTTCTGTTCTAGGTCCTCTCCAATCTGGCTCTGCCCCCAGTGCTCCACTGACACCTCTTCCTAGTGGAAGCTCAGAACCAGCACTCCATCCTCATCCTCCTTGATATGCCAGCTGCCTTCAACACAGATGTCCATGCTTTCCTTCTTGAAATTTTGTCCTCCTGTGTCTTCCATGGCTTTGTCCTCTCCTTGTTCCTTCAGCATGTCCTTTGGAGGCTCTGTCTCATCCCCTCTCCAGCTTTCTATGTGGGTTCCACAGGGCTCAGTTGGTCCCTTTTTCTTCTCCCTCTGCATCTTATCTCTGGTTAATCTCATCTGCTACTTGTTAAATTTGCAGACAAACACCTTTGTACTTTTTCCCAGACTGCGCCTCACACTTGGGAAAAGCTTCCCTAAACGTCTGCAAAACTAACTCATTATCCTCCATCAAAACCCTCCTTAGAACTCTCCTTTACCCTGACACCTGCACAAAACTTGACAACAGGCTGCTGTTGTGCAGAGACCACATCTGATCATGTGTCTGACATGCATCTGACGAAGTGGGTATTCACCCACCGATGAAAGCTTATGCTCCAACACATCTGTTAGTCTTAAAGGTGCCACAGGACTCTCTGTTGCTATTCACATCTGATCATAGTGACTAAGATAGACCGACCCAAGTCACAAGGAACAATGGGCCAGTCTGTATCCAGCTGTTGTCTCTTGTCTTATGCCTTAGATTGTAAGCTCATTGGAGCAGGGACCAGCTTTTTGTTTTGTGTTTGTACAGCCCTTAGCATAATGGGGTCCTGGTCCATGATTAGGACTCGGAGGTGCTATGATAATACAAATAAATATATTAACATTAATTAATTACAATTAATAATTTGACAGGTAGAAATGAGTCCACAAGATGCAGGGCAGTGAAGAATTGGCCACATGGTTTTAATCAATCCCTTTAACCAAACTCCACCCTGATTTGAACAGTGGCATATTTGAGTTCCTCAACATGCAGGGGTAGTTAATAGGTGGACTGCTGGCCAAATCTGGACTACCAGATGCTTTTGAATGGACCCTGAAATCTTTTTATTTACTTACCATCTCTGGATCTTGACTATACCTTGAACAAGAAATTTGGACCTTGACAAAAAATAATTGACTACTCCTGCTCTACTGAGTCAGTGGCCCAGTTAATCCTTGATGAGCCTAAACTGAGCTTCTCAATTTGTCCTCTTTGCCTCTTGATATCAACAGTGTTAGATTTCCTACCTGGTCCTGGCTTTGACTGGTATTTTCTCCAGGAGCTGGGGGTCTCTTTTCAGAACCACATGGCTGGGCTGCATCAGTTTTCTAAAATGACTCTTGGATGAGTTTTGTGCAATAACAGACACCGCTGCGGAGTGGCTCTTTCCTGCCTGATCTTTACCCACATGCCGTTCAGCACTACCACAGCTAGATTCTCATCACTCACTCTCCGGCTACAATAGGCCTTTTGGGACCATCCAACAGCCTTAAACAGCAGCCTGCAGAGCAAACTGGCCACATTTCACTCCTTCCTTGCCACATGACCTCCAGTGCCGGGATGTGCTCAGAGAGGTGGCATGTTGGCAGGTAGCATTGGCCCACCTTTTAGTCCCAAAGGCTCTTACACCAGGGCTATTTCCCTGGGAGAAAATCTGGCTGGTTTCTGGCAATGTAAAGGGTCCGCAACACAGCCTGGGATCTGGGCTTGTTTCTGTGATCGGTAATACCCCTCCCTCCATTACCGGAAACAGACGCTTTGCTCTGCTTGGTGATGGGATGTTCTTAACATGAATATTTAAAACCACACACTAGCAGCCAGTTGGGCTGCGGCGTAAGGATCTAGTGGGTGAAGCGGCTTTATAATGCCCATGTGCTTTCCTTGTAAAATAATCGCACGGTAGCTCAGTCTCTGCCAATCAGATCTCAGCTTTCATCCATGCCAGTTGATAAAAACTGTCACTGATCAGGGCAGGAAATGGTTGCCTAGCAACGTCTCAGAACTGGCTTTTCCAAAGTAACCCTTCTGTGGGTATCACACACTCAGACCCCAGAAGTGATTCCTGGAATGACCTGATCCTAGCCAGAGCACTCCATGCACCATGAGCCTGTGCAGCAAAACCACCACAGGTGACTCATGTGGGCTGGAGAGGGGGGAATCAGCAAGGTCATGGACCTATTCAGGGGACGATCACAGTCGCTGTTGGCCAAAGCATCACTTGGTCTTTACACAATACCATAAGAAGGGGAGGAGTCACCAGGGTGTGGGGTTCCCAGCATGTGTGACAGAGGGAATGGGGTCACAAAGGGTAAGAAGACTAAAGAACATTCAGCCAGAGATTCAAGGACAAGGTCAAATGAGCACCAGGTTTCAGGTTAATGAAGCTGTTGGATGTGGCATTGAAGGGGACACGTGCAGAAGGTCCTGACTAAATAATAATGAACATCTGTTTACCTAAGCACATATACTGCATTCATGATTGTGGTACCTGAGCGAGATTTTAACCTTCAACTTATTGTCCGAACTTTCACTACTAGCTCCATTACAAGTGGGTAAGTGAGGGGGACCAGCAGGAACAGCTGTCAGGTGTACATGCTGGGAAGAGAAGCACAAGCCTCATCCGCAGTGGTAGCTGGAAGGAGAAAAATGTGGCACTGATCCCAGAGGGCTATTTGAAAACCCAGATGGAAAATCATTTACCCCTTGAAAGTCAAACCCAAGAATTCTGTGGGTAGGAGCCCAGGATCAACAATCCCCAAATGAAGAGAAGCAGGGTCCTGGTGCCCGCCCCCCCTTCCTGGGACATGTCCACCAGAAATAGAGGCATTTCCTCACTCCAGAATATGTGTGTGTTAAGCATGTGCCTAACTTGAACATTGACAGCAATAGTCATGTGCTTAAGAACCTTGCTAGATCAGGGCCATCATCTTCATTGCTATCCAACTTTGGGTTTGCCAGGCCTAGGATTCGGACCTGATTTTGGCTTTGGGAAACACCTCTATTTCTCTTGGCTATGTCACAAGGGTGGATGGGACATCTAGGCCCTGCTGCCCTTCATTGGATGCTGTTGGTCCTGGGCTCCTGCCCACAGGGTCTATGTGTGCTGCTTCTCACTTTGCAAAGGAGCTGAGACAGCTGTATAAAGGAAGGAAATGCACCACAGACATGACCCTCAGTGAAACAGAACGGTATCTGTCAGAGCCTCAGCCCACCCCAGCTCCTGGACAGAAATCCAGACTCTCAGGTGTTTACAGGAGATGGAAACACATTGATCAATGGGATGCATCACCTGTAACCAGGTCCACCAGATACTGACTGCATCACAAAGCTTGTCTGCACTACAAAAAGTGCAGCTGACCTGGTCCTGATCCTGGTTTGGCCTTGTCTCACTTGCAGCAAAGCCAGCGGCACCCATTGCTAACCCCAGACTGCTTTAGCCCATGTGGGAGAGGCCAGTGCTTTCAGAGCAGGAAAACCTGGATTCTCTCCCAGCTGTCACCGTGAAGTTCTTGGTGTCCGTGACTGCAGCATAGTATCAACCATAGCATCCCATTTTGCCACCAATTGCCTGCAGTGTGTTGAAGGGTGATGCTTGGTTTCTGTGAGGTGCCTGCTATTGGACTAACCAGGATGACTTGCCCTGTTTCATAGCAATTTCTCTTTTTTTGCCCTTCGGACACTGGTGCCAAAAACTAACCATGCATATTACTACTATTACACAAGTTTCACGTCTCCTCTTTTAACAGGGAAAAAAGCAAAGGAGATCGTTGCGAGAGTGTTCAACCCCCCCAGGTAAAGTCCTCAACCTGCCTGCCACAACCCTGAGACTCAAAAATGTCCCTCTCTGCATAGCTCTTCCCATTGTCATGGTGAGCAATAAACAGCCCCCTTGTTGGCCAGCTAAACAGTGAGGCCAAGGCCTGACTGGGCCATGGAGACCGAATCATAGAATCATAGAAGATTAGGGTTGGAAGAAACCTCAGGAGGTCATCTAGTCCACCCCCCTGCTCAAAGCAGGACCAACCCCAACTAAATCATCCCAGCCAGGGCTTTGTCAAGCCGGGCCTTAAAAACCTTTAAGGATGGAGATTCCACCGCCTCCCTAGGTAACCCATTCCAGTGCTTCACCACCCTCCTAGTGAAATAGTGTTTCCTAATATCCAACCTAGACCTCCCCCACTGCAACTTGAGACCATTGCTCCTTGTTCTGTCATCTGCCACCACTGAGAACAGCCCAGCTCCATCCTCTTTGGAACCCCCCTTCAGGTAGTTGAAGGCTGCTATCAAATCCCCCCTCATTCTTCTCTTCTGCAGACTAAACAAGCCCAGTTCTCTCAGCCTTTCCTCGTAAGTCATGTGCCCCAGCCCCCTGATCATTTTCGTTGCTCTCCGCTGGATTGTCTCCAATTTGTCCATATCCTTTCTGTAGTGGGGGGCCCAAAACTGGACGCAATACTCCAGATGTGACCTCACAAGTGCTGAATAGAGGGGAATAATCACTTCCCTCGATCTGCTGGCAGTGCTCCTACTAATGCAGCCCAATATGCCGTTAGCCTTCTTAGCAACAAGGGCACACTGTTGACTCATATCCAGCTTCTCGGCCACTGTAATCCCCAGGTCCTTTTCTGCAGAACTGCCGCTTAGCCAGTCGGTCCCCAGCTTGTAGCAGTGCATGGGATTCTTCCATCCTAAGTGCAGGACTCTGAAGTGACCCCTCCCCTCTTGGAGGGGATCTTTCCAGTCAGGATTGAAGCCCGTTGGTGGGGCAGCATTGAGGAAACTTGCACAGTGCAGCTGTCCTTGTTCTGTGGCTAAACAGAGGGTTTCCTCTGCAGGGTGTCAACCCAGCAACTGTCAGCTTACATCACATTTTTCAAATTGATAAAATAAAACTAAGAGGCTATTTTTTGTGAATTCTTCCTGTGGTGCTTATCAGGGCCCTGTGTTTGTTCAGGATGCACAGGAGACAGGTGTGGCAGGTGAGTAAAACCATTTTCCCTTCTAATCTTTCCTATTACAGCTCTGTCGCAGGGTGACTGGCCCCTTTAAGAGGGAGTGGGGTCCAGTGCACATGTGACTGGTCATCTTTCCACCCACTAGCGCTTAAGAGAAGGCTGTTGGGCTGTATAAAGAGGGAGACCTAAAGGTGTGAGAGGCAGAATGGGGCAGAGGAGAGCTCCCTGAGAACGGGAGAGGCAGAGGGAGCAGCAGAGAGTTGCCTGAGGGAAAGAGCTGAAGGAGGTAGTGACTGTGAGCTGTCGTTGCTGTGTGCTGAGGAAGGCTGCAGGGAGGACTGGCTAGAGCTGGGGAACCCTGCTGAATTGCAGATAGGTTTGTGCAGTGGTCCCTGGGGAATGAGGGGAAGAACTGCTGGTTCTTCCTGATCAGTGTAAGCTCGGCCCAGAAGCCAGGGGTTGTTTCTGGAGGGAGGTTCCCCTGAGCAGAGGTAGGGTGAGAAGGTGTGGAGAGAGTTGACTTAGGTAGGGTTACCATTCGTCCGGATTTACCCGGACATGTCCTCCTTTTTGTGCTAAAAATAGCGTCCGGGGGGAATTTGTAAAGCACTCAAAATGTCCGGGATTTCCCCCCTCCCCCGGCAGAGCAGAGCGAGCGGCTGGGAGGGCTGCAGGAAAGTCACGGGCTGGACTCCGGAGCAGCTGTAGAGGAGCTCCGCCCTGCATTCTGAGCCGGCAGCTCTCCCCTGCAGCCCGGCTCCGGCAGCACTGTGCAGGGCCAGGGACCGGGTTTTGTGTTGCGCTGCGCTGGGGAGCGCAGCCACGTGTCCGGCTCGCACAGAGCCCAACACCCTGTTCTGAGCAGCAGGGTAAGGGGGCCAGGGGGCAAGAGAAGGGGCAGGGAGGTTCTGGAGGGGGCAGTCAAGAAACGGGGGTGGGTCGGGAGTTCATGGGGGGGCTTTTTGGGGGGAGTGGAGAAAGTTTTGGGCAGTCAGGGTACGGGTAGGGTCCTGGGGGGCAGTTGGGGGGGGTCTTAGGAGGGGTTAGGGGACAATGCACAGGGAGTCTTAGGTAGGGGGTGGGGTTCTGGAGGGCAGTTAGGAGCAGGGGTCCCAGGAGGGGGCAGTCAGGGGACAAGGAGCGGGGGGGGGGGGGTTGGGAGTTCTGGGGGGGAGCTGTCAGGGGGCAGGAGTGGGGAGAGGGATCGGAGCAGTCAGGGGACAGGGAGCAGAGGGGTTTAGATGGGTTGGGAGTTCGGGCGGGGGCTGTCAGGGGGTGGGGAGTGGTTGGATGGGGCGTGGGAGTCCCAGGGGTCTGTCTGGGGGTGGGGGTGTGGATAAGGGTTGGGGCAGTCAGGGGACAAGAGGCAGGGAGGCTTAGATAGGGGGTGAAGTCCTGGGGGGCAGTTAGGGGCAGGGGTCCCAGGAGGGGGCAGTCAGGGGACAAGGAACGGGGGGAGGGTTGGGGGTTCTGGGGGGGCGGGAAGTGGGAGGGGCAGGGGCGGGGCTCCTCCCGTCCTCTTTTTTGCTTGCTGAAATATGGTAACCCTAACTTAGGGCAGCAGGAGAAGACTCAGGATCTCTCAGGTGGATGGGCCTGGAGAGGGGGGCCCTGGAACAGGGGCTAAAGAAATGATGACTGAGGGGTGCATGACTCTTGGGTGGGTGACTTGGGAATCGCGACCTTGGAATGGGATTGACAAGCTGATGTGTTGTAACCTTGTTTCACTTTGGGGAGGAACTGTTTCATCCTGAGGGATCTGAGGACTGTGGCACTGTATATGATTTAAAAAGTTTCAATTTGCCGCTGAGAGAGAATATTCCTTTGCACGGGCAGGTAAAGTGAAAACTGAGGGAGGTTGTCTCTCTGCTGCTGAGGTTAGCCAAGTGAGTGTGCCTGTGATGGGCGTTTTCTGGGGAGAGACCTCTTTAAGAGGTGGTGTGCTTTACCATCTCAGAACAAGTCTTGGGGAACTTACTTGGCTGAGTATTTGTTTAGGCCCGGGGCCAGCTCCCATTGAAATAAAGGGGAATTTGTCACTGACCTCAATGGGTGCAGCACTGGGCCTTAGTCATTTAGAAGGGATCATGTTTTGGGGCCCAGCCCGTTAGACACAATCAGAGGCAGTGCAGATGGAAAGATCAGTTATATTGGACTCATCTGTGCCCTCCAGGGATCTCTTCAGTGTCATAAGAGAACATAAGAACGGCCATACGGGGTCAGACCAAAGATCCATCTAGCCCAGTATCCTGTCTTCTGTTTTGACAGTGGCCAATGCCAGATGCCCCAGAGGTAATGAACAGAGCAGGTAATCATCAAGTGATCCATTCCCTGTGGCCCTTTCCCAGCTTCTGGCAAACAGTTACGACTCCCTCAGTCTCATCTGCCCTTGCAGAATGGCAGCAATCCTCCGAGTGTACGAACACTCACTTGTCAGTTTCAGATGTTGGCTAAGATCTGAAAGTGCAGGTCTCCAAAGAACTCCTAATGCTGCTAGAATGTTAACTACAATAAATGAATTTGTGCCCTTACACAACTCTTTGGTCTTGAAGAGTATTTCTTTCCTTTTAAGGTACTAACTGGTGCAGCGGTTGGAAGCATCATGGAACTAGCAATGGGCTCGGGAGCCTTTTATCACTGGGTTGCCAATTCAAATCCAGCCCAGGCTGGTAGTGACTGGACGTCGTTACCATCTCATAGCTGCTTTGGTGGCCTGTGTGAAATGAGTTGTGTGGGGTCTCAGAGTAAGATGATCGGAATTACTGTGGGTGCAGAGCTCTGTAACCCAATATAAGCAAGATTTTATCTTGCCTTTATCTGCACCACAGTCTCGAACAGACTGTCTGATACTGGACTATTACCCGTGTGATCAGCACCACTCTCCCTGCCCCAGGCTTCATACAGCCCCTCTGGGAGGCTGGGGCTATGCAGTTATGGAGGACAGGTTCGGGGCTGCATTGTGGGGCTGCCCATAATTTTCTTCTGTGATGGGTTGCCCCCCACTCTGGGATGCCACCTGATGTAGTGGGGTACCACTGAGCCCACCTGTTCCACCAGTCCGGGCTCCCTTATACTGCCCTGCTGAGCCAGGCCCTCAAGCCTCCTCCAGCACACACCCAGGTAGGGCCACACCCAGCTGCAGAGAGACACAGACACTGAGATCAGCTCTGCCTGGGAAGACTCAGCTAGGGAATTGCCCAGCACTCAAGTGCATACCCCCTCTGGAGAGTAAACCCAAAATTGTATCATCTTGCACTGCACAGAGAACTGTACAATGTAAGCTCATTGAAATTTGCCTCCTTCCTCAATGTGGAGGAAGATCTGCACAGCTTTTTGCCCCCCAGTTATGAATTCCACCAACTGGTTTTAGAGAACACAAAAACAAGTTCATTAACTACAAAAGATAGATTTTAAGTGATTATAAGGGCTAGCAAACAGATCAAAGCAGATTACTGAACAAATAAAACAAACACACAAACTAAGCTTAATGCACTAAAGAAACTGGTTACTGCTTCCGTCAACGTGCAAAGGCTGAAATTGTGGAAAAGCAGCATCACTTACCCCGTAACCTCAGCCATGCTGAACACAACTCCATCTACAGCCTCAGGAACAACTCTGAGATCATAATAAAAAAGGCTGACAAAGGAGGTGCTGTCGTCATCATGAATAAATTGGAATATGACCAAGAGGCTGCTAGACAGCTCTCTAACACCACATTCTACAGGCCATTATCCTCTGATCCCACTGAGGATTACCTAAAGAAACTACAGCATCTGCTAAAAAAACTCCCTGACAAAGCACAGGAACAAATCTGTACAGACACATGCCTAGAATCCCAACCAGGGGTATTCTGTTTGCCAACCAAGATCCATAAACCTGGAAATCCTGGACACCCCATCATCTCAGGCACTGGCACCCTAACTTCAGGATTGTCTGGTTATGTGGACTCTCTCCTCAGGCCCCACGCTACCAGCACTCCCAGCTATCTTTGAGACACCACTGACTTCCTGAGGAAACTACAATCCATCGGTGATCTTCCAGAAAACACCATCCTAGCCACTATGGATGTAGAAGCCCCCTACACCAATATTCCACACAAAGATTGACTACAAGCTATCAGGAACAATATCCCCAATAATGTCACAGCTAACCTGGTGGCTGAACTTTGTGACTTTGTCCTCACCCACAACTATTTCACTTTTGGGGACAATAAATACCTTCAAGTCAGCGGCACTGCTATGGGTACCCGCATGGCCCCACAGTATGCCAACATTTTTATGGCTGACTTAGAACAACGCTTCCTTAGCTCTCGTCCCCTAACAGTCCTACTCTACTTGCACTACATTGATGACATCTTCATCATCTGGACCCATGGAAAAGAAGCCTTTGAGGAATTCCACCATGATTTCAATAATTTCCATCCCACCATCAACCTCAGCCTAGATCAATCCACACAAGCGGTCCATTTCCTGGACACTACTGTGCTAATAAGCGATGGTCACATAAATACCACCCTATACTGGAAACCTTCTGACCGCTATACTTACCTACATGCCTCCAGCTTCCACCCAGAACACACCACACAATCCATTGTCTACAGCCAAGCTCTAAGATACAACCTCATTTGCTCCAATCCCTCAGACAGAGACAAGCACCTACAAGTTCTCTATCAAGCATTCTTAAAACTACAATACCCACCTGCTGAAGTGAAAAAACAGATTGACAGAGCCAGACGAGTACCCAGAAGTCACCTCCTACAAGACAGGCCCAACAAAGAAAATAACAGAACACCACTAGCTGTCACCTTCAGCCCCCAACTAAAACCTCTCCAGCGCATCATCAAAGATCTACAACCTATCCTGAAAGATGATCCCTCACTCTCACAGATCTTGGGAGACAGACCTGTCCTCGCTTACAGACAACCCCCCAACCTGAAACACATACTCACCAGCAACCACACATCACTGAACAAAAACACTGACCCAGGAACCTATCCTTGCAACAAAGCCCGATGCCAACTCTGTCCACATATCTATTCAAGTGACATTATCATAGGACCTAATCACATCAGCCATACCATCAGGGGCTCATTCACCTGCACATCTACCAATGTGATATATGCCATCATGTGCCAGCAATGCCCCTCTGCCATGTACATTGGCCAAACCGGACAGTCTCTATGCAAAAGAATTAATGGACACAAATCTGACATCAGGAATCATAATACTCAAAAACCAATGAGAGAACACTTTAACCTGTCTAGTCATTCAATGACAGACCTGCGGGTGGCTAGTTTACAACAGAAAAGCTTCAAAAACAGACTCCAACGAGAGACTGCTGAGCTGGAATTGATATGCAAACTAGATACAATCAACTTAGGCTTGAATAAGGACTGGGAATGGCTGAGCCATTACAAACATTGAATCTCCCCTTGTAAGTATTCTCACACTTCTTATCAAACTGTCTGTACTGGGCTATCTTGGTTATCACTTCAAAAGTTTTTTTCTCTTACTTAATTGGCCTCTCAGAGTTGTAAGACAACTCCCACCTGTTCATGCTCTCTGTATGTGTGTATATATATCTCTTCCATTCTATATGCATCCGAAGAAGTGGGCTGTAGCCCACGAAAGCTTATGCTCTAATAAATTTGTTAGTCTCTAAGGTGCCACAAGTACCCCTGTTCTTTTTGCGGATACAGACTAACATGGCTGCTACTCTGAAACCTGTGGTTACAAGTAGTAATTTCTCACCCTAAATGTTGTTTTAGGCATTTTTTTCACAGGCCAGACATCTTTTCCAGCCCTTTGTTTCCCAGTGTGGTTCCCTCCCCCACCCACCCCCCATGGAAAAATACTGGTATTCTATCATGGAATCCAGTACCAGGTGACTTAATCACATGACCCTGCAGTGTCAAAGCAGCCATGAGTCAAAGGTTTTTATAGCATCCCAGGAAGCTTCTCAGGAAGGTGCGAGATTAGCATCTTCAAAGTCCTATTGTTCTCCCTAATGGCCCATCCAAACTGATTGCATTCTGTCTGGTGGGCATTTCCCAGGTGCAAATGCTTTTGTAATTGATACATTCTCAATATTCCTAACTTCAGATACAGAAATGATACATGCCTACAAATAGGATATTCATATTCAGCAAATCATAACCTTTGCAATGATATCTCACAAGACCCATCTTGCATAAAACACATATTAGTTATGCCATATTCATATCATAACATTTCTATGAAGAATATGGGGTGTAACATCACACCCTCCCCACCCCCAAGCCTCATGGAAAACCTAGCAGAAGGTTAATATGACCTGAGGCTCCATGACTTCTTATATAGCCCAATGCTGGGGAAATCCTGCTTTAAAGAGGCTCTCAGGGGGAACCACATATGGGGAAGCCCTGGTGGCTGGTCAGGGAGAGCTGCTGGGGACCCTGGCATTCTGCAGATGCTCCAGGAACTGCTGAGATCTTAAGGGACCCTGGGCTTTGGAGGCTGAACTGCTGGAAACCCTGCTTCTCCACCCCGATGGGATGATTCTCCACAAGGGGGGGCCATTGCAGTGCAATTGCAGGGATTTCTGCCCCTCACCTCCTGGTATTTCCCCAGGTCTTTGTTATAAGAAGTGCCAGCTTCTAGAAATGGTAGTGGATCTGGAAGTCACAGGTCAGGCCCCTTTAGTCCCTTCCCACAAATACTTTCAGTAAATTTTCCAGGAGATCCCCTGATGCAAGGTGAGATTCCCTAGTGAAACAGGATTAGAGTCACCAGAGAGATGTTAACCGCTGCTGCTCTGGGATCAAGTGGGAGTTCTTATGGAAGTTCTGCTGGGACTGTACCTCTCCGATCACCTGGGGGAAGCAAGATGATCTATGTGATCATGGCTGATTTCACAGTTATATTTTCTTATATTTGGATGAATTTGTGTTTGTTTCTTAGACACCGAGGCAGCGTGAGGCTGACAAGCTGCAATGGGAACTTCAAGAGGAGAGCAGGAGGAGAGAGAACCTGCGCAGAATAGCTGGTATACAAATAAAGCAAATTAATATTTACTGCAATGATCATTATAGTTAAAGGCATTTAAAATCAGTGCTCAGTGCTCAATCCCACCCAGTCACTGGAGATGCAAAATCCAGGCTGTCCCCACAAGCTCAGAAGAGTAGAGAACTAGGATGTAAGTAGGGAATGCTGAAAAGAAATGAGGAATGGAGCACTTCCAAAAACGCCTCCCAACCCCAGTGCAATTGTCTCTTGTGATGACACTGCATAGTAATGCCTGCTCTTAACCATTGTATCTGCTCTCCATTTCAGATGCTACGGAGAAGAGAAGTTGGAGAAACTGCCCCCTTCATCCAGGAGGTAATAAATAATGTAAATTTCTTGCTCAGCAAGGCGCTTCTCTCCTTAGGATGAACTCAAATGGGATCACCCAATCCCTTTTCCACACTCGCAGCAAGCATTCACTGGACAGCAGGCTCCACTCCACTAAGGCGGAGGTCAGAGTTCAGAGCTGTGCAAAGCAAGCCCCTTTGCCTGCAGCCAGGGGTGACTGAACTATATTAGTTCACCCCTTATATTCGTGATTCCTTTAAATGTTGCACTGTTGTGTAGCTGACTTGTTAGCATGTTTAATTCTGGGCTGGAAACGTCCACCCCAGTAGCTGGGCTCACATGCAGTGTGGGCACTGCAGGGCAGTATTAGGGGTTTCCCAGGTCCTTGGAGTGCCCCAGCCCCAGAAGCTTCCCAATATGAGAGAGGAGCAGACCTCACCCCCTCCCACTAAGGAGAGAAGCTGCTTACCCTGTTCACTGCCCTCATAGTGGTCAGAGATAGTATCACTTTCACACACATAGCGAGTGCTCTGCTAACCATCATCTGCTCCTGGAGCAGGTTCATAATGGGTGCCCCTCCTCTGGGGTCCGCATCCTTTGCCTCTTGTCAAGGGCTGCGGGCTATGCCGCACACAGCTGCAGAGTGAAACTTACAAAAGTCAAATAAATTTCATTCTGTAGTCATGGAATCATAGAAGCTGAAAGTGGAACTGATCTGTCACATTACCTATCCCATCCCCGTGGTTAGTGCTCTGCTATAGACTGAGGGGGAGAGAACAGCAAGTGCATGGGGACAGGTGCTGAAGGACCGGCCATATGGGAAATAAAAAGAGTAGGCGAGAGGTTTCCTCATGCAGGACAATCCTGCTGAGAGCAGGAATGTCGGAAGATATGCAGCCTTGCAGGAGACAAAAAGAAGAACAGGAGTACTTGTGGCACCTTAGAGACTAACAAATTTGTTAGAGCATAAGCTTTCGTGGACTACAGCCCACTTCTTCGGATGCATATAGAATGGAACATATATTGAGGAGATATATATACACACACATACAGAGAGCATAAACAGGTGGGAGTTGTCTTACCAACTCTGAGAGGCCAATTAATTAAGAGAAAAAAAACTTTTGAAGTGATAATCAAGCTAGCCCAGTACAGACAGTTAAGAAGTGTGAGAATACTTACAAGGGGAGATAGATTCAATGTTTGTAATGGCTCAGCCATTCCCAGTCCTTATGTCCTTGCAGGAGACAGTGCATGTGAGAGCAGACTATACAGAGATATGAGTAATCTAGAGTCTCTCCTGCATCCCTACCTTAAAAAAACCTAATTCCTCCATCCACAAGCCAAAAGCTGCATGACAAATATTCCCTCCTTCACTTGCACCTCAGAGCCAGAAGTCATGTCTGTGATACTTAAAGCACAGGTGGCATATTCTCATGTGTGCTGCTTTCTCCTAGGACTCAGCAATTCAGCTGGCAGTCACTTGTGAGTATGACACTCTTGCAATCACACATCTCCCACAGGAGAACTTCTTTCCCATTTTAAGGCACACACAAATGCCATTTTCCCTCTTTTAAACTAGAAGCAAGTAATACCAGCATTTGTCTAGTAATTAGTAGAGAAGTTGTTGTGAGATAGAAGCCCTGTCTTTAAAATAGTTTCCAGAAGTGGTTCCAGAGCAGAGATGGAAGTTGGAGACCCATCCTCCTTAAGGTGAATCCAAAGAGATAGTTACTCCTTACCGCTTTTTGCTTGCGCCCATGTTCTAAGGAAACAGAAATGTCCTTTGCAGATCTCTGCTGACTCTGTATCTTGTGTCCTGGGAGATAATGCTCCTATCTAACTAAGGGCACATCTATACTACAAAATTAAGTCGACCTAACTTATGTTAGCATACAGCCGCTGCAGTAATTACATAGCTTGTGTGTGTCTACACTTTGCTCCTTGTGTCAGCAGTGCACATCCTCACCAGGAACACTTGTACAGATTGTACTGTCAGTGTGTGGTACATCTTCTGAAAGCCAGTAACAGCCTCGATGTAAGCAACGCAGTGTCTACACTGACACTGCATCAGCCTAACTACAGCAACGTTGACTCTCGTGGAGGTGGAGTTATTAAGTCAGTGTAGCAAGGCAGTTACAGCAGCGGGAGTGAAATTTTTGTGTAGACACTTACAAAGGCTGATGTGCGCTGCCTTGCATTGACCTAACTCTGTAGTATAGACCAGGCCCAAGGCTTGGGTGGCACTACCAACTTATGTCGGTCTAACTACATAAATCCACACCTCTGTGCAATGTAGTTATACTGACTTAACCCCTGGGGCTTCTCCCATTGACATAGCTACTGCCTCTCGGGGAACTGGAGTACCTATGGCGACAGGAGCATCTTCACTAAGTGCTACAGCGGTGCACCTGCATTAGTTGATAGAAGATAGTACAAAACTTAGCCCTGGTCTACACTGGGAGGTGGGGGTTGACCTAAGATACGCAACTTCAACTACGCGAATAGCGTAGCTGAAGTTGGCATATCTTAGGTCGACTTACCTGGCCGTGAGGACGACGGCAAGTTGACCGCTGCTGCTTCCCTGTCAACTCCGCTTCCGCCTCTTGTGAGCTGGAGTTCCGGAGTCGATGGAGCGTGCATTCAGGGATCAATTTATCTGCGTCTAGATGAGACGCGATAAATCGATCCCCAATAGATCAATCTCTACCCGCCGATCCAGTGGGTAGTGAAGACTTGCCCTTAGAATGTGCCTTGCAGATTCCCAGCTGGCTTTGTTCAATCTGATCTTGGGTGATGACACTCCAAGGGGAATGGGGCTGTCCCTTGCAAATCCCCAGCTGGGTCTGTATATCTCTGATCACCTAGTTCCTGGGTGGTGACACTCAAAGAGCAATGCCCTGTGCTGATCCTCACTGAGTTTGTGTATCTCTGAATCCCTTGTTCCCTGGAAAGTGACACAGCTAAATGGCTTTGTGCTAATCCCTCAATCCCAAGTAATGTCACAGTTCTTGTTTCCTCTATTCCTCTTTCAGAAGGAGAGGCAGCAGTGGGTGTTGCAGGAGGTTAGTAGGAGGAGGGAAGAGCAGTGTAGAATAGCTGGTATGATGTGTGTGTGTGTTCACATGTGTGTTCTTAAGAAAAAAGTGGATGGAAGCTTATTAAAATGATTGTCATAATGAAAGGGGTCTGCCTGACCTCGCAGTACCATCCTCTCCTAACAAAGCAACTCCCAGTGATGCACTGCAGCATTGGGGGGAGAGAGGGGGCGTGTTAGTATGAAAGCAGGGAAATCGGTACGAGGAGCCCGGATGTAAAACCTACTTAGAAATACTCCCATCCCACTACCCCAATCTCCTGTGATGAGAGTATAACCTAACTCCTCCATTTGATCTTCTCTCCATTTCAGATGCTAATCAGGAAGGGAAATGGGTCAGAGGGGAGGAGCTACCTGACTTTGATGAGTAAGGTTATTTCCTATTAACTGACATGCTCTAGCCTCTTTAAAGTATCTTTGCTTATGAAATCAGGTGTTATACTTGTAATGTCAGATTCCTCCTCCTGACCAGGACTCTGGAACGACCAAAGAAAAGTTCCCTCTCTGACCCTTCTAAGCCTTCCTAGGTTTTACGTGGAGCTTGGTGCATGCTAGGTGTCAGGGACTGGACTTTAGGAGTTTGATGGGTGGATCTCCACATTGGATAGCTATATCAGTGAAGCTCCTAGTTATGTACCTTAATATGAAATCTCAGTGTAAGGAGATCCCAATAAGAGGGGACTCCGTCATACCCAATCCCTTTCCCTGCCCCACAGTAAATGATCCAAACTCCACTGAAGTCAGTGGGAGTCTCTCCATTGACTTCAATGTCATTCTTTGGGAGGTGCCTGACTCCGCTTTCATTTTCACTAGTGTAAATCTAAAGCAATGGAGTTACTCTGATTTACATCAATATATAACTGAGCAGAATCTGGTCATTGTAGTTCCGAAGGGAAAACTTCAGATCATGTTAAGTTAGTTAATATTGTTGCCCCTTTAGTTAGCCAATGTTTGAGGCCTTGCAGGGCTGTTCCCATTAGGAGGAGAAATGGATGATATAAGTCAGGTCTATTCTTTGGTGTAATCCTGTTTATAAGAACTGTCCCCAAAGTCCTGTTTCCCTGAACACAGTAGGAACAGACAACAGCACGCTGTTTCTTTGCTCTGATCCCCAAGTCTGCGGCTCTAATAAGCTCTCTGCTCACGCAGCTTCCTATAAGGATCATCTTCCCCACTCCTCCTCCTTAGTAAAGGACAGAATTGTCAGACAGAGATGAACACAATTTGTTGGGGGAAGAGTCAACATGGCTTTTGTAAAGAGAAATCATGCCTCACCAATTTACTAGAATTCTTTGAGGGGGTCAACAAGCATGTGGACCAGGGTGATCCAGTGGATATAGTGTACTTGGACATTCAGACAGCCTTTGACAAGACCCCTCACCAAGGGCTCTTAAGCAAAGTAAGCTGTCATGGGATAAGAGGGAAGGTCCTCTCACAGATCAGTAGCCGGTTAAAAGACAAAAGGGTAGGAATAAATGGCCAGTTTTCAGACTGGAGAGAGGTAAATAGTGGTATGCCCTATGTCAATATGTTCAACATATTCATGATGTCTTGAAAAAGGGTTAAACAGTGAGGTGGCAAAAAATTTGCAGATGGTATAAAATGACTCAAGGTAGTTAAGTCCAAAGCAGACTGTGAAGAGTTACAAAGGGAATCTCAAAAGTGGGTGACTGGGCAACAAAATGCCAGATGAAATTCAGTGTTGATAAATGCAAAGTAATGTACATTGGAAAACATAATCCCAACTCAACATACAAAATGATGGGGTTTAAATTAGCTATTACCACTCAAGAAAGATCTTGGAGTCACTGTGGATAGTTTTCTGAAAACATCCACTCAATATGCAGTGGCAGTCAAAAAAGGGACCAGAATGTTAGGAACAATTAGGAAAGGGATAGATAATGAGACAGAAAATATCATAGTGCCACTATATAAACCCATAGTACTCCCACACCTTGAATACTATGTGCAGTTCTAGTCATCCCATCTCAAAAATACATTAATTGGAAAAGGTACAGAGAAGAGCAACAAAACGGTTAAGGGTATGAAACAGCTTCTATGTGAGGAGAGATTAAAAAGACGAACTTTTCAGCTTGGAAAAGAGATGACTAAGGGGGGGATATGATAGAGGTCTATAAAATCATGACTGATGTGGAGAAAGTGTATAAGGAAGTGTTATTTACTCCTTCATGTAACACAAGAACTAGGGGTCATCCAATGAAATTAAAAGGCAGCAGGTTTAGAAACAAACAGGAAGTATTTCTTCACACAATGCACAGTCACCTTATGGAACTCCTTGTCACAGGATGTTGTTGTCATGGCTCCACCACGCCAGTGCTCTCGAACAGTTCTGGAACAGTCCCTGGGAGGACTTCTTCAGTGTGTCAGCCCCCGGAGGGTCACACTCTCACACTGGATAAGCCCCTTGGCTTCACTGTTTCCTGGCACCGACCCTCGGAGCCTTCAGCACCCCTGCTTCACACTGTGAACTCTCCTCGGCGAGTCCACTTGGGTTGGACACTGGGGGACGTCTTAAACCCCCAAAGGGAGCAATGCACCTCCACCCTTAATCCAAACTCTCAGTCAGCATTATAAAAACTGAAGGATTTATTAGATATCTGGAACACACTATAGAAATCCTTAAGTTAGCACAAAGAACAGAAAAAGTTACAGCAAAGTCCATCTGGGTCAGTTCAGAGCCCAGAGCTCCCTCTGACCCCCCCCTTGAGTCCCAGTCCAGAAGTAGAGAGCTTCTGGCAGCCCTCTGGTAACCACTCCAAGGCCCCTCCTTAGCCATTAGTTCTCCAGCTGGTCAAACCTGGCTGGTTTGCTAAGGAGGGGTAAGTCATCCAGGTTGTTAGTTGCTAGGTACCCAATGTCCAGGCTATTGTCTTCTGGGACTCTTTGTGGCCTGGGGCCAGCCCCAGACAGCCAGGAGTCAGTCACACCTTGATCTCTGCAAAGAGGAAACAACCTTTCCCCTACCTCATTAACCATAAACCACATAAGGGAAACTGAGGCACACACACTATTCCCACAAAATATTATGAATAATTCCCACTCTGTCACTGTTGTGAAGGCCAAAAGGTGGCAATTATTAGGACCTTTCAGCGTAAAAATACATCCGTAGTGTAAGAAAAGCAAACCTTTTATAGCTTAGTCAATACTTTAAATCCTATGGACTGTAGATGGAAGAATACTTGCTCTATTGATGTTAATCATAGAATATCAGGGTTGGAAGGGACCTCAGGAGATCATCTAGTCCAACCCCCTGCTCAAAGCAGGACCAATTCCTAACTAAATCATCCCAGCCAGGGCTTTGTCAAGCCGGGCCTTAAAAACCTCCAAGGAAGGAGACTCCACCACCTCCCTAGGTAACGCATTCCAGTGTTTCACCACCCTCCTAGTGAAATAGTTTTTCCTAATATCCAACCTGGACCTCCCCCACTGCAACTTGAGACCATTGCTCCTTGTTCTGTCATCTGCCACCACTGAGAACAGCCGAGCTCCATCCTCTTTGGAACCCCCCTTCAGGTAGTTGAAGGCTGCTATCAAATCCCCCCTCATTCTTCTCTTCTGGAGACTAAACAATCCCTGTTCCCTCAGCCTCTCCTCAGAAGTCATGTGCTCCAGACCCCTAATCATTTTTGTTGCCCTCCATGGGACTCTTTCCAATTTTTCCACATCCTTCCTGTAGCGTGGAGCCCAAAACTAGACACAGTATTCCAGATGAGGCCTCACCAATGTTGAATAAAGGGGAACGATCATGTTCCTCGATCTGCTGGCAATGCCCCTACTTATACAGCCCAAAATGCCGTTAGCCTTCTTGGCAACAAGAGCACATGTTGACTCATATCCAGCTTCTCGTCCGCTGTGACCCCTAGGTCCTTTTCTGCAGAACTGCTACCTAGCCATTCGGTCCCTAGTCTGTAGCAGTGCATGGGATTCTTCCGTCCTAAGTGCAGGACTCTGCACTTGTCCTTGTTGAACCTCATCAGGTTTTTTTTGGCCCAATCCTCCAATTTGTCTAGGTCCCTCTGTATCCGATCCCTACCCTCTAGTGTATCTACCACGCCTCCTAGTTTAGTGTCATCTGCAAACTTGCTGAGAGTGCAGTCCACACCATCCTCCAGATCATTAATAAAGATATTAAACAAAACCGGCCCCAGGACCGACCCTTGGGGCACTCTGCTTGAAACCGGCTGCCAACTAGACATGGAGCCATTGATCACTACCCGTTGAGCCCGACGATCTAGCCAGCTTTCTATCCACCTTACAGTCCATTCATCCAGCCCATACTTCTTTAACTTGGCGGCAAGAATACTGTGGGAGACCGTATCAAAAGCTTTGCTAAAGTCAAGGAATAACACATCCACTGTTTTCCCCTCATCCACAGAGCCAGTTATCTCATCATAGAAGGCAATTAGGTTAGTCAGGCACGACTTCCCCTTCGTGAATCCATGCTGACTGTTCCTGATCACTTTCCTCTCCTCTAAATGTTTCATAATTGATTCCTTGAGGACCTGCTCCATGATTTTTCCAGGGACTGAGGTGAGGCTGACTGGCCTGTAGTTTCCCGGATCCTCCTCCTTCCCTTTTTTAAAGATGGGCACTACATTAGCCTTTTTCCAGTCATCTGGGACCTCCCCCGATCGCCATGAGTTTTCAAAAATAATGGCTAATGGCTCTGCAGTCTCACCCGCCAACTCCTTTAGCACCCTCGGATGCAGCGCATCCGGCCCCATGGACTTGTGCACATCCAGTTTTTCTAAATAGTCCCGAACCACTTCTTTCTCCACAGAGGGCTGGTCGCCTTCTCCCCATACTGTACTGCCCAGTGCAGTAATCTGGGAGCTGACCTTGTTCGTGAAGACAGAGGCAAAAAAATCATTGATTACATTAGCTTTTTCCACATCCTCGGTCACTAGGTTGCCTCCCTCATTCAGTAAGGGGCCCACACTTTCCTTGATTTTCTTCTTGTTGCTAACATACCTGAAGAAACCCTTCTTGTTACTCTTAACATCTCTTGCTAACTGCAACTCCAAGTGTGATTTGGCCTTCCTGATCTCACTCCTGCATGCCTGAGCAATATTTTTATACTCCTCCCTGGTCATTTGTCCAATCTTCCACTTCTTGTAAGCTTCTTTTTTGCGTTTAAGGTCAGCAAGGATTTCACTGTTTAGCCAAGCTGGTCGCCTGCCATATTTACTATTCTTTCTACACATCGGGATGGTTTGTTCCTGCAACCGCAATAAGGATTCTTTAAAATACAGCCAGCTCTCTTGGACCCCTTTGCCCTTCATGTTATTCTCCCAGGGGATCCTGCCCATCTGTTCCCTGAGGGAGTCAAAGTCTGCTTTTCTGAAGTCCAGGGTCCGTATTCTGCTGCTCTCCTTTCTTCCTTGTGGCAGGATCCTGAACGCGACCATCTCGTGGTCACTGCCTCCCAGGTTCCCATCCACTTTTGCTTCCCCGACTGTTTGTGAGCAGCAGGTCAAGAAAAGCTCTGCCCCTAGTTGGTTCCTCCAGCACTTGCACCAGGAAATTGTCCCCTACACTTTCCAAAAACTTCCTGGATTTTCTGTGCACCGCTGTATTGCTCTCCCAGCAGATATCAGGGTGATTAAAGTCTCCCATGAGAACTAGGGCCTGCAATCTAGCAACTTCTGCTAGTTGCCAGAAGAAAGCCTCGTCCACCTCATCCCCCTGGTCTGGTGGTCTATAGCAGACTCCAACCACGACATCACCCTTGTTGCTCACACTTCTCAACTTTATCCAGAGACTCTCAGGTTTTTCTGCAGTTTCATACCGGAGCTCTGAGTAGTCATACTCCTCTCTTACATACAACGCAATTCCCCCACCTTTTCTGCCCTGCCTGTCCTTCCTGAACAGTTTATATCCATCCATGACAGTACTCCAGTCATGTGAGTTATCCCACCAAGTCTCTGTTATTCCAATCACATCATAGTTCCCTGACTGTGCCAGGACTTCCAGTTCTCCCTGCTCGTTTCCCAGGCTTCTTGCGTTTGTGTAATGAGCACACAGCCTGCAGGTCTGTCTGATTCTGCAAGGTACTGAGGCCTAGATCCTCCAAGGCATTTAGGTACCTTACTCCCATTGAAACTAATAGGAGTTATGTGCTTAAATACTTTGAGGATCTGAGCCGAAGTATCTTCAGGTCCTGTTGATATTAATGGGAGCTGAAGGTGCTCAGCACCACTCAGGGTTAGGCCTTTAAAGGAGCTTTCTATATTCACCCTTTCACCATTCCCCAGAAAATGTTATTCTTCCATCGACAGGCCAAAGGCTGCATAAATAATATTCCCTTCACTTGATCCTCAGCACCTGGGCTTTGAAGCCTATGAAATTCCTAGCATGCCTGGCATATTTTGATGTGTGCTGCTCTCTCCTAGGTGTCCTCCATGCAGCTCAGAGTGGTTTGTGAGTATAACATGTGTCTCCATGAGCTTCTTGTCCATTAAACAGCACAGTGCTCAGAAGCTATTCCCCGCTTTTAACTGGGAACGAGGGGCACCAGCAATTTCCTGCTGAGCTGTGGCACAATTTCCTAGCAAGATTGAATGTCGGTCTTTCAAATGCATTCACCAGTTGGCCCCAGAGCAGACTTGGGTTCCATCTCTTTCTCAGGGCCGGTCCACAACATTTTGGCACCTGAGGTGAGGAGCTCAAATGACACCCCCATGCCTCCTCACTTGGGCCAAAACCTTGAAAGGTCTTAATTCTGTCTTCTTCCTGTTCTACTCCTCTCATGGTACTGCTCTGCTACCTACTCCAATAAAGGAAAACAAACAACTTTAAATGCCTTGTTCAAAAATTTTAAGTAACACAACTTTCAAATGCCTGAACAGCAAATGTAACTTTTCTTGTCTGCATAGTAAACACTGGCATTTTTATCAGTTTGAATCATCGTGGTACTTTCCGTGCCTTCTTGGTTGCAAAGATTTGAACTGTTTCCTGAAGGTCCACAGTCTGGGCCAGCTCATGCTCTATTAAGATGGTTGCAAGGCCGACCAGCCTCTCCTGTGTCCGTGTGGAGCGTGGATGTGTTTTTATTAACTTCAGCTTGGAGAAACTGCGTTCTCCACTGGCAACTGTTACAGGAAGTGTTAGAAATATGTGCAGAGCAACAAAAGCATTTGGAAAGAGTGTGGTCATCTTATTTGTGCACATATATTCCAGAACACCCTTTGGAGTTGATCCTGCTGAAATGTATCTTGAAAGGGCTTTCAGTTCATCACCTAAATCACTCACATCAATATCACGCATGTCATCATGTTTCAACACTGTCTCTAGCGCCCTGCATGGCTGGTGTAGGTCTTCTTCGGGTATAGTGAGGAGTTTTGCAAAAAGAAGAACAGGAGTACTTGTGGCACCTTAGAGACTAACAAATTTATTAGAGCATAAGCTTTCGTGGACTACAGCCCACTTCTTCGGATGCACTATATGCATCCGAAGAAGTGGGCTGTAGTCCACGAAAGCTTATGCTCTAATAAATTTGTTAGTCTCTAAGGTGCCACAAGTACTCCTGTTCTTCTTTTTGCGGATACAGACTAACACGGCTGTTACTCTGAGGAGTTTTGGAATATCATACAACAGCCCAATATACTGCTGTGTTCCTTGAGCTGCATGAAACTTTCAACTGACTGTATTGCACAATCTAGCACCTTGTTAAAGAATTCAACTCTGAAATGTTATTTGAGGTCTCTTATGCAATTATCCTGTGCCTTGTAATCAAAATGTCGTCTTCTTCGGTGACTCTTGTATTCTTGAATGGGTGGGAAAATAGCTTCAGTGTGGGAAAATAGCTTCAGTGTGAAGTTCCTCTACCAACTTCTGTGCACTCTTCAGAACCTTTTGAAATCCTTCATCTGACCGGTAAGACTGCAGATATAACTTTGCTTTGTCCAGTTGTTCCATTGCTACAGATATATCAAGGTCAACCCCTTGGAGTCTCTTGCTTACAACATTTATTTCAAACAGTATATCATGCCACAACACTAAGCCACACAGAAATTTGAAGTTGTGTGTGTTTCTGGTGATTCCATTTCCCTCTGCCACTGTTCTCCCACGAACAGTTGCTGTCATAGCATTATCCTCCATAATGGCAACTATGGCATCATCTATCTTCCCAATTTGGTGTTTGATAGGCTTTATCACCTCCACTCAACTTTCCCATCGTGTGATACTCAGTGGTTTCAGTGTCAGAGAGGATGTTCCCAGATGTTGCTTCAAAATTTGCCATCGATGAGTTGATGTGGAGAAAAATACATAGATGCTTTGAATTACATTAAAAAATTCAGCAGCCTCACTAGTAGCTGATGCTGCATCACTGACCACCAAGTTCAATGAATGAGAACTGCCTGGAACAAAAAAAGCTCCAGGGTTTAACTCTTGGATCTGTGTCTGCACTCCTCTGTTCTTTCCTTTCATGTTGGCACCATTATCGTAGCCCTGTCAGCTATCACAATTCCTGTATCTTCCAGCTTTTTAAGAAGCACATTTGTCATACCAGCTCCTGTAGTATCATCAATGTCAATAAATTCTAGAAAATGCTCTGACAGTCACCATTGTAGGGACATTTTCACTAGGTTCTATTGTTGTTACAAAATGCACCATTAAAGTCATTTGTTCCGTATGGCTGACGTCAGGTGTGCAGTCCAGAATAACAGAGTAATATCTTCAAAAAGAACAGGAGTACTTGTGGCACCTTAGGCCTGGTCTACACTAGGAGGTTATGTCGAATTTAGCAGCGTTAAATCGAATTAACTCTGCACCCGTCCACACAACAAAGCTATTTAGTTCGACATAGAGGTCTCTTAAATTCGACTTCTGTACTCCTCCCCAACGAGGGGAGTAGCGCCAAATTCGACATGGCCATGTCGAATTAGGGTAGGTGTGGATGGAAATCGACGCTAATAGCTCCGGGAGCTATCCCACAGTGCAACACTCTGTTGACGCTCTGGACAGCAGTCTGAGCTCGGATGCTCTGACCAGCCACACAGGAAAAGCCCCGGGAAAATTTGAATTCCTTTTCCTGTCTGGGCAGTTTGAATCTCATTTCCTGTTTGGACATCGTGGCGAGCTCAGCAGCACTGGCAATGATGCAGAGCTCTCCAGCAGAGATGGCCATGCAATCTCAGAATAGAAAGAGGGCCCCAGCATGGACTGATCGGGAAGTCTTGGATCTGATCGCTGTGTGGGGCGATGAGTCCGTGCTTTCGGAGCTGCGATCGAAAAGACGGAATGCAAAGAAAGATCTCAAAAGCCATGACAGAGAGAGGATACAGCCGGGATGCAATACAGTGCCGCGTGAAAATCAAGGAGCTGAGACAAGGGTACCAGAAGACCAAAGAGGCAAACGGACACTCCGGATCCCAGCCCCAGACATGCCGTTTCTACAAGGCACTGCATTCCATCCTAGGTGCGGCCACCACCACTACCCCACCATTGACCGTGGACTCAGAGGATGGGATATTGTCGACGCCCACTTCCTCGGCGATGTTAGTGGACGGGGAAGATGAGGAAGGAGATGAGGAGGACGAGGCAGTCGACAGCGCTTACAACGCTGATTTCCCAGACAGCCAGAATCTCTTCGTCACCCTCACCGAGATCCCCTCCCAACTGTTAACCCAGACCCAGAATCAGGGGAAGGATCAGTCAGTAAGTGTTATAAACATGTAAAGATTTATTTTGAACAGAACATTAATATTAACAGTGGGTTTTTCATGATTACTTTGCCCTAGGCGCTTAAAGTTTTAGTCTGTGGCAGTGCAACTACTGCCAAAAAAAATCTAACAATGTCCGGTTTATCATGATTGGTTTGCCCTAGGCGCTCTACTGTTTAGTCCTTGCCAGTGCAGCTACAGTAAAATTCGGTCTATATGTCCGGGGATAGAGCTGAAATCCTCATGGGACATCTCCATGAAGCTCTCCTGGAGGTAATTGGAAAGCCTTTGCATGAGGTCCTTGGGAGAGCGGCCTTGTTGTGTCCTCCGTAGTAGGAAACGTTCCCGCGCCAGGCTAGCAGCAAGTACTCCGGGATCATTGCCTTGCAGAGCATGGCGGCATACGGCCCTGGTCTTTGCAGGCTTTCACGAAGCATGCGTTCTCTGTCGCTCTCTGAAATCCGCATCAGAGTGATGTCGCTCATGGTGACCTGCTTTGAATTAGGGGAATGTTAGTATTGGGACTGCTTGCCTGTTCCTTTACAGAACTGTAACCGGCGGTTTACAGCCATGTGGTGGAGGCGGGAGAGGGGCAGTATACAGGGATCTTTCCTGGGGACAGCCACGAGGGGGTGGGACAGGGGCAGAGTTCATACTTGTTGGATTGCTGGCAGCAGGAACTGGCCAACGCTAGGAGCATTGCTTTGAACGTGAAAGTAGGGCAGTGCTATTATTACAGTTTTAAGCTGCCACAAGTCTACGGCTTACCATGTCAGCCTGCTACCCAAATTCTGCTGTCCAGCCGCGCTTGTCTGATCTGCACTGCAAGACCCCAGGCACTGAATGCGAAGGCCGAAAATTAGACCTTGTCCTGAGTGCTCATGTGATAGGTGCTGTGCATGGTCTTGTTCACAGAGAAAGACTATGTTCTTTGTTCACCAAAAAAAAAATTATCTTTCTGAGGAATTCACTCCCTTTTTCCCATCCCACAGCTGTGACTGTCTCCCGACCTACCCTGGCATCACACTCCCAGAGGCTGGCGCAGATTAGGCGTAGAAAGAAAAGGACATGGTATGACATGTTCTCAGAACTTATGGGCTGGTCCCGAGCCGAGGCAACCCAGCAGACCCAGTGGAGGGAGAACATGTTGCAATACCAGCGAGCACACAGCGAACGGGAGGAGAGGTGGCGGCAGGAAGACCAGCAGGCGACTCAAAAGCTGCTTGGACTAATGAGGGAGCAAACAGACACGCTCCAGCGCCTTGTGGATGTTCTGCAGGACCGGAGGCAGGAGGACAGAGCCCCCAGAGCCCTGCTGCAGTCTATCTGTAACCACCCTCCCCCGCCACAAAGTCCCATACCCCCCCTCACCCAAAGTACCAAGAAGGAGGGGCGGCAGAGTCTGTGAAAACTGTCACTCCACCCCTGCAGATTGCTCAAGTACCAGAAGGCTGTCATTCCCCAAAATTTGATAAGTCCTTTCCTTCCCGCCTCACCCAAGCCCCCATCCCAGTTTCATCCCCTAACTGTGTAGTTGCTAATAAAAAATACGTTTGTTAATTATTGTTTCCATCATGTTTTTTTAGAGGACAGTCTGTTTGAAGGGGGGGGGGAGGGGAAGGGAGTTGGTAATTGGACAGGACAGTCACCTTTACCAGGGTACAGACATGGGGGCAGGTTCAGCAGCAGGTCACACACACATTGCAGTCACTAGGCACCCTGGTCAGTCTGGGAGCTGGTTTTCATTTTTTGTAGGGGGGGGGGGGAGGGAGGAGTGGGCTATGTGACTTTGTGGCGGGGGAGGGCGGTTAGAGATCTTATGCAGCGGTCCTTATCCTGGATCACAGAGCCACGCAGCAGGGGATGTGTAACCATCCTCCCCCTGCCAGAAAGTCACATAGCCCCCACACACAGAGTCCCGAACAGGAGGGGTGGCAGGCTCCATTGAAACAACCAGTCCACCAGTGCGGACCACTCTAGAAGCAGGAGCCTGTCATTCCTCGAGTTTAGAAGCGTCCTTTGCATAACTACACTACACCCGCTCCCCACCACAGTCTGTGTCCCAGTTTCAACACTTTACCGTGAAAACAGTAATAAAGAAAACGGTGTTCATTAACAAATTTCCAGTGATTTTATTTTTAAACGTGTTGTTGGAAGGGGGTGAACGGAGTATGAAACTGGAGAGAATAGTGAACATTCACTGGGTAAAAAAACGGGGGCAGGTTCAGCTACTCTGTAAACAAATGTAATAGTCACAGGTTACCCTGCTCACTCAGGAACCTAGCTTTCAAAGCCTCCCGGATGCACAGCGCGTCCCGCTGGGCTCTTCTAATCGCACGGCTGTCTGGCTGGGCGTAATCAGCAGCCAGGCTATTCACCTCAACCTCCCACCCCACCATAAAGGTCTCCCCCTTGCTCTCACAGAGATTGTGGAGCACACAGCAAGCTGCAATAACAATGGGGATATTGGTTTCGCTGAGATAAGAGCGAGTCAGTAAGCTTCTCCATCTCCCCTTGAGATGTCCAAAAGCACACTCCACCACCATTCTGCACTTGCTCAGTCTGTAGTTGAAGAGTTCTTTTTCACTGTCCAGGGCGCCTGTATAGGGCTTCATGAGCCAGGGCATTAGTGGGTAGGCTGGTTCCCCGAGGATCACTGTAGGCATCTCCACATCCCCAACAGTTATTTTGTGGTCCAGGAAGTAAATACCTTCCTGCAGCCGTTTAAACAGACCAGAGTTCCTGAAAACACAAGCGTCATGAACCTTGCCCGGCCATCCGACGTTGATGTTTGTAAAACGTCCCCTATGGTCCACCAGTGCTTGCAGCGCCATTGAAAAGTAGCCCTTTCGGTTAATGTACTGGTTGGCCTGGTGGTCCGGTCCCAGGATAGGGATGTGAGTTCCATCTATAGCCCCACCGCAGTTTGGGAATCCCATCACGGCGAAGCCATCTGTGATGACCTCCACGTTTCCCAGGGTCACTACCTTTGACAGCAGTACCTCAACGATTGCGTTGGCTACTTGCATCACAACAACCCCCACGGTAGATTTGCCGACGCCAAAGTGGTTCGCGACTGACCGGTAGCTGTCTGGCGTTGCAAGCTTCCAGAGGGCTATGGCCACTCGCTTCTGGACAGTCAGGGCTGCTCGCATCCGGGTGTCCTTGCGCTTCAGGGCAGGGGACAGCAACTCACAAAGTTCCATGAAAGTTCCCTTCCGCATGCGAAAGTTTTGCAGCCACTGTGATTCATCCCAGACCTGCAGCACTATGCGGTCCCACCAGTCCGTGCTTGTTTCCCCCTGCCCAGAATCGCCGTTCCACGGCATCAACATGACCCATTGCCACCATGATGTCCACGGCGTGGGGTCCCGTGCTTTGTGAGAGGTCTGTGCCACTCTCAGACTTCATGTCCTCACCACGCTGCCGTAGCCTCCTCGCCTGATTTCTCAGCATCTGCCTCTGGAAAAGGTGGATGATAAGGTGCGAGGTGTTGACAACGGCCATAACTGCAGCGATGGTCGCAGCGGGCAACATGCTCACAGTGCTGTTGCGTCCACGCTGTCACTCACCAGAAAAGTGCGCGAACTGATTGCCCGCCGGCGCTTTCAGGGAGGGAGGGCGGGAGTGACGGTTGGATGACGACAGTTACCCAAAACCAACCTCGACACATTTTTTTCCCCAGCAGGCATTGGGGGCTCGACCCAGAATTCCAATGGGCAGCGGGGACTGCGGGAACTGTGAGATAGCTACCCACAGTGCATCGCTTCCAATGTCGACGCTTGCCCCGTTAGTGTGGACTCATACAGTCAAATTACTGTCCTTAGTGTGGATAAACACGTTCGACTTTGTAATATCAATTCCACATATTCGATTTAAGTAAAATTGAACTACTCTCGTAGTGTAGACATACCCTTAGAGACTAACAAATTTATTAGAGCATAAGCTTTCATGGGCTACAGCCCACTTCTTCGGATGCATTTAGAATGGAACATATATTGAGGAGATAAATATACACACATACAGAGAGCATGAACAGGTGGGATTTGTCTTAGCACAAACAACTCTGAGCACAAACAACTCCCACCTGCCTGTAGCCCCATAAGATTGGGTCCCTAATCCATAAACTATTGGAACTCATTTACAAACTTTTCTTAAACATTACATGAATATATTGTCTCATACTATAGAATTAGAATTTATAATTCCTATTCCATGATGAGATATCTTTGAGCTATAATGTATCTTAATTAAAACTATCTTGATAGGTTTTTTCCTCAAAAAGCATTTTATCAAAAAAATCCAATTTAAGGCAAAAAACTCAGATTTAAAAAAAAAAATTTCAATCATTGATTTTTATCCACCCTGGTATCAACTCCCAAGAGGATGCTCTGATTCTGGAATATGAGTGGCTTTCAGTTTAGTTTAAACCCCTTCCAAGGCAACATGAGCTAAACTGGAAAAAGTCACTCATGCCAGAAAAAGTGCCCACTGGCGTAACAGCAGTTTAAATTATTAGCTTAGCTCAGTGACTCTCAACCTTTCCACACTACTGTACCCATTCCAGGAGTCCGATTTGTCTTGAGTACCCCCTAGTTTCACCTCACTTAGAATCATAGGACTGGAAGGGACCTCGAGTCCAGTCCCCTGCACTCATGGCAGAACTAAGTATTGTCTAGACCATCCCTGACAGGTGTTTGTCCAACCTGCTCTGAAAAATCTCCAATGATGGAGATTCCACAACCTCTCTAAGCAATTTATTCCAATACTTAACCACTCAGACAGTTAGGAAGTTTTTCCTAATCACAGAAGATTAGGGTTGGAAGAGATCTCAGGAGGTCATCTAGTCCAACCCCCTGCTCAAAGCAGTACCAACACCAACTAAATCATCCCAGCCAGGGCTTTGTCAAGCCAGGCCTTAAAAACTGCGAAGGATGGAGATTCCACCACCTCCGTAGGTAACCCATTCCAGTGCTTCACCACCCTTCTAGTGAAATAGTGTTTCCTAATATCCAACCTAGACCTCCCCCATTGCAACTTGTTCTGTCATCTGCCACCACTGAGAACAGCCGAGCTCCTTCCCCATTGGAACCCCCCTTCAGGTAGTTGAAGGCTGCTATCAAATCCCCCTTCACTATTCTCTTCTGCAGACTAAATAATCCCAGTTCCCTCAGCCTCTCCTCGTAAGTCATGTGCCCCAGCCCCCTGATCATTTTTGTTGCCCTCCACTGGACTCTCTCCAATTTGTCCACATTCTTTCTGTAGTGGGGGGCCCAAAACTGGACGCAGTACTGCAAATGTGGCCTCACCAGTGCTGAATAGAGGGGAATAATCACTTCCCTCAATCTGCTGGCAATGCTCCTACTAATGCAGCCCAATATGCCATTAGCCTTCTTGGCAACAAGGGCACACTGCTGACTCATATCCAGCTTCTCGTCCATTGTAATCCCCAGGTCCTTTTCTGCAGAACTGCTGCTTAGCTAGTTGGTCCCTAGCCTGTAGTGGTGCATGGGATTCTTACGTCCTAAGTGCAGGACTCTGCACTTGTCCTTGTTGAACCTCATCAGATTTCTTTTGGCCCAATCCTCCAATTTGTCTAGGTCACTCTGGATCCTATCCCTATCCTCCAGCCTATCTACCTCTCCCCCCCAGCTTAGTGTCATCTGCGAACTTGCTGAGGGTGCAATCCATCCAATCATCCAGATCATTAATAAAGATGTTGAACAAAACCGGCCCCAGGACTGACCCCTAGGGCACTGCACTTGATACCAGCTGCCAACTAGACATCGAGCCGTTGATCACTACCCGTTGAGCCCGACAATCTAGCCAGCTTTCTATCCACTTTATAATCCATATTTTTTTAACTTGCTGGCAAGAATACTGTGGGAGACCGTATCAAAAGCTTTGCTAAAGTCAAGATATATCACATCCACTGCTTTTCCCCATATCCACAGAGCCAGTTAGCTCATCAGAGAAGGCAATCAGGTTGGTCAGGCATGGCTTGCCCTTGGTGAATCCATGTTGACTGTTCCTGATCACCTTCCTCCCCTCCAAGTGCTTCAAAATGGTTTCCTTGAGGACCTGCTCCATGATTTTTCCAGGGACTGTAGTTCCCCAGGTTCTCCTTCTTCCCTTTTTTAAAGATGGGCACTATATTTGCCTTTTTCCGATGGTCTGGGACCTCCCCCGATCACCACAAGTTTTCAAAGATAATGGCCAATGGTTCTGCAATCACATCAGCCAATTCCCTCAGCACCCTCGGATGCATTAAATGTGGACCCATGGACTTGTGCTTATCCAGCTTTTCTAAAT
Organism: Malaclemys terrapin pileata; assembly: GCF_027887155.1. Taxonomy (NCBI): domain Eukaryota; kingdom Metazoa; phylum Chordata; order Testudines; family Emydidae; genus Malaclemys; species Malaclemys terrapin. Next base: position 51,138,320 of record NC_071514.1, read on the forward strand.
AGTTCTTAACCTGTTCTTTCACCACTGAGGGCTGCTCACCTCCTCCCTATACTGTGTTGCCCAGGACAACTGTGTGGGAGCTGATCTTGTCTCTGAAGACCGAGGCAAAAAAAGCATTGAGTACTTCAGCTTTTTCCACATCATCCGTCACTAGGTTGCCTCCCCCATTCACTAAGCGTCCCACACTTTCCCTGACCTTTTTCTTGTTGCTAACATACATGTAGAAACCCTTCTTGTTACCCTTCACATCCCTTTGCTAGCTGCAACTCCAGTTGTGTTTTGGCCTTCCTGATTACACCCCTGCATGCTCAAGCAATATTTTAATTGTAATGTCCAGCCTAAACCTCCTTTGCTGCAATTTAAGCCCATACTTCTTGTCCTATCCTCAGAGCTTTAATAAGAACAATTTTTCTCCCTCTTCCTTGTAACAACCTTTTATGTACTTGAAAACTGTTATGTCCCCTCTCAGTCTTCTCTTTTCCAGACTAACCAAACCCAATTTTTTCAATCTTTCCTCATAGGTCATGTTTTCTAGACCTTTAGAAATTTCTGTTGCTCTTTTCTGGACTTTCTCCAACTTGTCCACATCTTTCCTGAAATATGGTGCCCAGAACTGGGCACAATACTCCAGTTTAGGCCTAATAAGCGCGAAGTAGAGCAGAAGAATTACTTCTCATATCTTGCTTACAACACTCGTGCTAATACATCCCAGAATGATGTTAGCTTTTTTTGCAACAATGTTACACTGATGACTCATATTTAGCTTGTGATCCACTATGATCCCCAGTTCCCTTTCCACAGTACTCCTTCGTAGGCAGTCATTTCCCATTTTGTATTGTGACAAAGTTCCTCCTCTATCTTGGTGGGTCCTGCGCCTATTGGCAGATTTTCTTGCCTCAGAGATTCACCACGTGGGTTGGGGAACAGCCCAGAGACCTCCCCCTCTGGAAGAACCCACAGTCCAGGTCCATTGGGAGGTTTGGGGGGAACCCGGACCTGCCCTCTACTCCAGGTTCCAGCCCAGGGCCCTGTGGACTGCAGCTGTCTATAGTGCCTCCTGTAACAGCTGCATGACAGCTACAACTCCCTGGACTACTTCCCCATGGCCTCCTCCAAACATCTTCCTTATTCTCACCACAGGACCTTCCTCCTGGTATCTGATAACGCTTGTGCTCCTCAGTCCTCCAGCAGCACACTTTCAATCTCAGCCCCTTGCACCTCTTGCTCCCAGCTCCTCACACTCACACCATAAACTGAAGTGAGCTCTTTTTAAAACCCAGGTGCCCTGATTAGCCTGCCTTAATTGATTCTAGCAGCTTCTTCTTAATTGGCTCCAGGTGTCCTAATTAGCCTGTCTGCCTTAACTGGTTCTAGCAGGTTCCTGATTACTCTAGTACAGCTCCTGCTCTGGTCACTCAGGGAACAGACAACTGTTCAGCCAGTGACCAGTGTGTTTGCCTTTGAACAGACTCCTGTACCTCACTGGCCTGGAGGGAGGAAGATAGAGAGCTGCTCCTCCTACTTCTAGGCCCTGGGTTTTCCCTACAACTGCTGTCTGTTACTGCTGCTCCAGCTACTCCCCTGGCTGGACTAACCCACCCGGCCCCCGTGCATAGGGTTACCATATTCAAACATTTAAAAAAGAGGACACTCCAGGGGGCCCCGCTCCCACCCCCAGCCTTGCCCCAACTCCGCCCCTTCCCCAGCCCTGCCCCAACCCCACCCCTTCTCCACCCCCATTCCAACCCTTTCCCCAAAGTCCCTGCCCCAACTCTGCCCCCTCCTCTGAGCACCCCGCATTCCCCCTCCTCCCTCCCGCTCTGATCTTGGTTGGGGGTTGCTAAGTGCTTCCCTGCTCCCCACTTGCCCTGCAGCCTCTATGCCCTTGCCTGCCTTGCTCTGCCTCACCCTGCAGCCTCTGCACCCCCGCCCCCGCAGCCACTGTGCCCCCTGCTCCCCACTTGCCCTGCAGCCTCTGCACGCCCCCAGCCTCTGTGCCCCCTGCTCCCCACTCGCCCTGCAGCCTCTGTGCCTCCTGCTCCCCACTCGCCCTGCAGCCTCTGCACCCCCCCACCCCCACAGCCTCTGTGCCCCCTGCTCCCCACTGGCCCTGCAGCCTCTGCACCCCCCCCCAGCCTCTGTGTCCCCTGCTCCCCACTTGCCCTGCAGCCTCTGCACCCCCCCACAGCCTCTGTGCCCCCTGCTCTCCACTTGCCCTGCAGCCTCTACACACACACACACCCCTCACTCGGCAGAGGAAGAGCTGTAGGCTCCACGTTGACTCAAACACTTCCTCGCTGCTCTGTGGGGGAGGAGGGAGCAGGGGAGGGACTCTGGCTGCTAGAGGTCCTAGTGGCTGCGAGCAGCTTTCAATCAGGCCAGGCATCCAATCAGCCACTCCGCAGGAGGGGAAATCCCAGACATTTCTACTTCATTAGAAATCCCCCCCCCCCCCCCCCCCCCCGGACGGCCATTTAAGGCTGAAAAAGCCAGACATGTCTGGGGAAACCTGGACGGATGGTAACCCTACCCCTGCATCTCTGCTACCTGCTTGCTGGCTGCTAGACCCACCCACACCCTTGGGTGCTGCTGCTCCAGTTACAGCCCCTTGGGGGGGGGGCTGCTGGCCCACTCCCCGGAAGAGGGGAGGGAGGGAGCCAGCCATTGCTCCTGCTGCTGAGGACACTACCACCATTGACCACCACCTGAGAGGAATCCTTCCTACTGGCCACCAGACTGCCGCCTAAAGCTGCTGTATTTGCTGCTGGGAGCTGCTGAAGCCCCGAGGAGGAGGAGGAGAGGACCATTTGCCAGTAGAGGAACGCATAAGAACAGACCACCGGGGAGGGGGTTCTCACGGACTGAGTAACTTTTGAACTGTGCTCTTGTGTTGGGGGTCTAGACTGTGTTTGTGGGACACAGGGGTGTGGTGTGGAGCCTGCCCCCTGGTCCGTCTGTGCCCCCCCCCCAACCTCCACCACCACCATCATCGTTGCCCCCTCCACCACCCCCACTGGCTACTTACCATCTACCTCAAGCTCCTGCCTCTGGGATTTCAGCTGCTCACCTAGGCTTGCCACACCCTGTTGCCACCATTGGGCCTGATACAGCAACCAGCTTCCAAGGACTTTTTGTTGCAAGCGCACGTGGGTGCACGTACCCCCCCCCCTTTTGACTGACCCCCTCCCCCATGCAACAAGCCCCCAGCTTTGCCCCTTGCTACCTTTTGCCCCTCCCCCTTGTCCCAGCCCTTCGCTAGCTCCAGTTTGTTTGCCTGCCCCGCCTTTTCCCTCTGCAGCCTTTGTTTGACCCGCCCCATCCTCCGAAGCTAGCCCCGTGGTTCCTCTGCCCCATTTCCCGCCTGGTTGCTCCCTTCCCCCTGCGGTCCCCTTGCCCTGATTAGCCTCTCCCCTCGTGCGCCCATGTCCCCTCCTATGCGCTTGTGCCCCTCCCCATTTTAGTTTGATTTATCTCACTGCACCCCCCCCCCAATGCTGTTATATCCTCCCTTCCTTGGTGCAAGAAGAGGAGCCGGAAACCTTCCCTGAGTCGGTGACTGACCCCTAGCCCTTGATAGCCCCCCCATCCACACACCCCCTTTTTTGGCACCCTCCTCCCCTGCCTACAGCCTAGCGGGGAGGAGTGGTCGAGCTGCTTCCCCTTTCCCTACCCCCCTCCAGTGTTTGCTCTCCCCCTGTCCTCATTATGGGAGGGGACGAGGAGAGTGAGACCCCTCGGGCAGACCCTGCTGCCCCTCCTCCACCCGCCCCACCATCATCCCCCCAGCCTCTACCTCAACCGCCGCTGCTGAGCCACCTACTACCACCCCTGCTGGAGCGCCGGCAGCGGTGGGTAACGAGGTGACCTCCGCTGCTGCCACGTCCCTTGCCCCCTCTGACTCTGGGGGAGTCCCCCCAGTCGGCAGGAAGGGCCAGGGCACAAAGAAGGGTAAAGGCCCCGCTAAAAAAGCCAGGCCCTCCATGGCAGGGGGTGCCCCCACTGCCATGGCCCCGCAACAAGCCGAGGCGTCCCTCCCTGCTGTTCCCTCCACCAGCTCTATAGGTGTCCCACCCCCAGCTCCCAGGGCATACGCCCAGGTGGCGGCGGCCCCCCCACCTGCCGCTACGGCATCTCCCCCATCCACCGCCTCTGCTACCATCTATAGCGGCCGGGGCCCCTTCCTCACCTTGACCAGGAAGCACGGCGTCCGTTTCCTCCTGGTACCCACCTCGCCCCACGTGGAGACCTACGTGCGGGCATTGGCGAGGGTGGTGGGGCCCACGGCCATTGTGGCGGCCTCCAAGATGTACGGAAAGGTCGTCTTCTTCCTAGCATCTGAGGCCGCCGCCCAGGAGGCAGTGGAGAAGGGCCTGGCGGTGGTGGGCGTGTATGTCCCCCTGGAGCCACTAGAAGACCTGGGTGCCCGACTGGTCCTGACTTCTGTCCCTCCCTTCCTTCCAAATGCCGCCCTGTTACCCGCCCTCTCTACCCTGGGGAGGCCGATCTCTGTGGACAGCCCTATCCCATTGGGCTGCAAAGACCCCGCCCTCCGTCACGTCCTCTCGTTCCGCCGGCAGGTACAGTTACAACTGCCACCTGCGGCACGTGACGGTGAGGCATTCGAGGGGTCCTTCTTGGTCCCCTACCAGGGGGCCCGCTACCGGGTGCATTATTCAACGGGGGAGGCCCAGTGCTACCTCTGCCGGGCGATGGGACACGTCCGGAGGGACTGCCCCTTGGCCCGGCACGGAGGGACATCCGGGACCCCCGAGCCCTGGCAGGGCGCCGGCCCCGTCATCGCCAGCGCCCCTAGCTGCCCGGCACCCGAAGCCGCCCCTCCTCGTTTCCGGCCCACCAACACTCCCGCTCGGGCCCAACGGGTATCTCCCACAGTGCGCCTAGACGAGCGAGTGGGCCCAGCCTCTGCCGCCTGCGATCTGGCGGGGCCTATGGAGGAGGGTGAGGTAGGGATATCGCCGGGCATAGAAGAGGGCATGCCCCAGGGAGAATCCTCCCTCCTACATGCTGCCCCACCATTGCCTCCCCGAGTCCCTAAGCCTTTGCCCTTGCTCCCTGAGCTGACCCCTGTTAGCCAGCCCCCGGATAATGCCATGGAGGGCTGGTCCTTAGTGCAGGGGAAGTGGGGCAAGCGGAAGGCTCGAGCTCCGTTCCTTCCATCTGATGCGGTAACCCCCCGGAAGACCAGGAAGGGGGGCACCGATGCTGAGCCTTCCACTTTGCCCCCGGGTGGGTTTTGTCCACCATTACCGGCTAGAGAAGATGTGGCAGCATCGGAGGATAACACTACCCCTCCTCCGGAGTACCTTCCTATGGAAGCCCCTGATGGAGCCCCTCTCGCCCCCTTACAATCTGAAGCCCCTGCACGCACCAAGGCGAGCGTCGCTTCGGGTGCAGGCGGGGAGAGTCCTGGGGTGATGGACGGCGATCTCCCCTCCATTTATGAGGAGATCGAGGCCCTGGGTCTGACCCCAGTTACCCAGGGGGAGGACGACCCTCTGCCAGTGGGCCTCGATCTGAGCGACCTCACCTCGGCCCCCCCTTCCCCATCTTCCGTCCCCTTACCCACTGCTTCCGCTCCTGCCTCCGAGGAGCCCCTGGACTCTTCCACCATCCCAGCTGCAGATGGCACCCCGCTAGCGGCCGCTGAACCTCTTGAGGCGATGGCCAGTGCCACGCAACCGGGACCCGAGTCGCCAGGGGACTCCCTCATGGCTGAGGGACAGCCGACCTCCTTTCCGGGCGGGGGCCCCATCGTTGATTCTCCATCTACGGATGCCGTGGCCTTACCATCTGCCTTGGAGCATGAGTCCGGCATCGCCGAGGGCCCACCTCCCTCCCCGCAAATCCCTGAGCCCATTTGCGGGGTGTTACCCCCCCCCACCCAGTGGCCTGGCTGCTGGGACCCCCGATCCCACTATCGCCCCTTCCCCTGTCCCTATTCCTGATTCCATCCCTACCCCTGACACCGACCCCGTCCCTGTCCCCTCCACTTCCCATGATGCTATTGCCACCCCTGGGGTTGTCTCCTTCCATATCCCAGAGGATGACCCCCAAGGAGTGGCCTTTGTTTTTCCCTGTCCCGACCCACCAGGGGCTGCTATTTTCCCTCCGCCGCCCCCCATTGAGCCAGGGTCTGAGACGGGCCACGTGGCGCCAGCCCATCGGACGCCATGTCGAGGGTCTGCCCCCTGCTTGCCCATCTCGGTGGGCCACGGGGCTGAGACAGGGGCCCCGCTGGGGGATAGCCATAGATCGATAACCCCACCCCCCCCATACGCTGAGAGAGGAATTCGGGAATATGGGAATTCCTTGAGGACGTCCGTGGCTCCCGCAACAAGGTACAACTTGCACTCCAGCGATGGGGGGATTTCCATCAGATCCTCCGGGCCGCGAGGGCCCTCATGGGGGAGGGTAAGAGGACCGGGAGGCAGGCCGCTGCGGCCTACCAACGGGTCCGCCTCTTCCGTGACTCCTTAATTGCTTATGGGGTAGGTCACGAATTGTTGCACGGCCCAACGGAGGCCGTGGGTGTCTCTGCTAGCGAGGATCCCCCCCAGCCCTCCTTATGGCACCGATCATCTTTGCAACATTAAACACCCGGGGCTGTAGGATGGGTCTCCGCAGGAGCCAGGTGCTCTTCTTCCTTCGGGAGGGGGGGTACTCTGTGATTTTCCTGCAGGAGACCCATACGGATCCGGCCGCTGAAGGTAGCTGGCGGCTGGAGTGGGGGGACAGGGTCTATTTTAGCCATCTCACAGTTCGAGTGGCGACCCTGTTCTCCCCCGACCTACAGCCCGAGGTGCTGGGGGTCGCCGAAGCTGTGCCAGGCCGCCTGCTGCACCTCCGGGTCCGCATGGAGGGGCTTGTGGTTAATCTCGTCAACGTTTACGCCCCGACATTGGGCCCGGAGAGGTTGTGTTTTTATCAGGCGTCCGCCTTCCTTGGCACCTTGGATCCTCGCGAGTGCCTGGTCCTGGGCGGGGACTTTAACGCCACCCTTGAGGAATGGGACCGCTCGGGGACCGAGCAGCACCCGGCCGCCGCGGATGTCCTCCGGGTGATCGTTGAACATCACTCCCTGGTGGACGTCTGGTGCGACCACCACCCGGATGACGTTTCGACATTCACTTTTGTCCGGGTGGAGGTCCATTGGTCGTACCACTCGCGGTTGGACCGCATCTATATGTCACGCTTCCATCTTTCCCGGGCCCACTCCTCCAGCGTCCGGCCGGCCCCTTTTTCAGATCACCATCTAGCCACCGTGACAGCCTCTCTCTGCACAGAGAGGCCGGGGCCGGCCTATTGGCACTTTAATAATAGCTTGTTGGAGGATGTGGGCTTCGTGGCGTCCTTCCGGGAGTTCTGGCTGGCCTGGCGAGGGCAGCGGCGTGCCTTTCCCTCGGCGCGGCGGTGGTGGGACCTGGGGAAGGTGCGCACCCGGCTCTTCTGCCGTGACTACACCCAGGGCGCCAGCCGACGGAGGGATGCGGTGATAGGGCAGTTGGAACGGGAGGTCTTAGAGCTGGAGAGGCGTCTGGCCGCCAGCCCCAGTGATCCATCCCTCTGCGGAGCATGCCGGGAGAAGCGGGAAGAGCTGCGGACCCTCGAGGACCATCGGGCCTGGATTGTGGTTCCCGCTTCTTCTATGCCCTGGAGAAAAAGAGGGGGGCCAAGAAGCACGTCACCTGCCTTCTAGCAGAGGACGGCACCCCCCTCACGGATCCGGTGGAAATGTGTGGGAGAGCCAGGGCCTTCTACGCAGGTCTTTTCTCCTCGGATCTGACCGATCCTAACGCTTGCAGAATGCTCTGGGATGAACTCCCGACGGTCAGCGCGGGCGACCGAGACCGGCTGAAGCTGCCTCTCACTCTGGCCGAGTTCTCGGAAGCCCTCCGCTGCATGCCCACCAATAAATCTCCGGGCATGGACGGGCTGACCGTGGAGTTCTACCGCGTGTTTTGGGACGTCCTCGGCCCGGACCTTGTCACCATCTGGGCCGAGTCCTTGCAGGGCGGGGTCCTCCCTCTTTCGTGCAGGCGAGCTGTGCTCACCTTATTGCCAAAGAAGGGGGACCTCCGCGATTTATGGAATTGGCATCCCATCTCACTCCTCAGCACGAACTATAAAATCGTAGCGAAGACAATCTCGCTGTGGCTAGGGTCCGTGCTGGCAGACGTGATCCGACCAGACCTACACCGTCCCGGGCCGCACCATCTTCAACAACTTGTATCTGGTCCGGGACCTCTTGGAACTCGGGTGTAGGGATGGTCTGTCGTTCGCCCTCCTGTCCCTGGATCAGGAGAAGGCGTTCGACAGGGTGGACCACGGGTATCTCCTGGGCACTCTGCGAGCGTTTGGCTTTGGGACCCAGTTTGTGGGTTTTCTCCAGGTGCTGTACGCCTCCGCAGAGTGTTTGGTCAGGCTCAACTGGACCCTGACCGAACCGGTCAGCTTCGGGCGAGGAGTACGTCAAGGGTGCCCCCTCTCGGGCCAGCTGTATGCTCTGGCGATCGAGCCGTTCCTCTGTCTCCTCCGTAGGAGGTTGACAGGGTTGGTGCTGTGGGAGCCGGAGCTGCGGCTGGTCCTGTCAGCGTACGCCAACGACGTGCTCCTCGTGGTCCAGGACCCGGGTGACTTGGTGCGGGTGGAGGCTTGCCAGACCATCTATTCAGCGGCCTCCTCCGCCCGGGTCAACTGGGTCAAGAGCTCTGGCCTGGTGGTAGGGAACGGGTGGCAGGCGAGCTCCCTCCCACCCGTGCTTCAGGCCATCCAGTGGAGCGCAGGTCCGCTGCTCTATCTCGGCGTTTACCTTTCTGCCACGCATCCGTCTCCGCCGGAGAGCTGGCTAGGTTTAGAGGGCAGAGTGTCGGAGCAGCTCCGGAAATGGACGGGACTGCTCCGGTATCTCGCCTTTCGAGGGAGAGCACTGGTGCTCAATCAACTAGTCCTGTCCATGCTCTGGTACCGGCTCAACACCCTGATCCCGGCCCCGGGCTTCCTGACCACCCTCCGGATGTTGATTCTGGAGTTCTTTTTGTCAGGCCTGCACTGGGTCTCTGCGGGGTTCTCCATCTACCCCTGGAGGAGGGAGGGCAGGGCCTGAAGTGTCTGCATGCTCAGGTCCACGTCTTCCGCCTCCAGGCCCTGCAGAGGCTCCTTTATGGTGCAGGTAGTCTGGCATGGAGCGTATTGGCGCACGCCTTCCTGCGCTGCTTCTGAGGGCTCCGATATGACCGGCAGCTCCTTTGTCTCCATCCGAGAGGTCTTCCGCAAGGCCTCTCCGAGCTGCCGGTCTTCTACCAGGACCTCCTCCGGACCTGGAAACTGTTTTCAGTGACCATGTCCGTGGCGGCCACCATGGGGGCAGATCTCCTCGCGGAGCCCCTGCTACACAACCCCCAGCTTCGTGTGCAGGTGGCGGAGTCCCCCATGGTGCACCAGAGGTTGGTCCTAGCAGAAGTCACCAAAGTCGGAGACCTCCTGGACTACGACCGGGGAGACTGGCTGGATCACCTGACGCTCGCTCAGCGCATGGGGCTCTCCAGACCTCGTACTCCCCAGCGCGTACTTCAGGAGGTGAGGGCTGCTTTGCCACCCGCTGCTCAGGACTATCTCGACCGGGTCCTGCGAGAGGGCACGCCCCGCCCACCCTCCACTCCGAGCCCTCCAGACTTTTTCATCGGGCCCCTGCCCCGTGGACCCAACCAGCCCCCTCCCCGTCCATTTGCCATGAGCCGGCTGCACCATCTGCAGCCGGTTCTGTTCTGGACCGCGCCAAGGAAACATCTATACACGCTCGTGCTCCATGTTCTTCATGTCCTCACCCTCGCGTCCCACCCCGATACGAAGTGGCGGGACCTTCTGCCACCTCGGAGGGTGAGGAGCCCCGGTGGGCCAGCCTTTATTCTGCTCTGATCCCGAAGCCCACCGGGGACATCAGTTGGCGGCTCCTTCACGGAGCGTGAGCACGGGCGTGTACTTGGCGCGGTTTACCCCTATCCCAGACACCTGCCCCTTTTGTGGCGTGAGGGAGACCCTGGCACATATTTACCTGGAGTGCACCAGGCTGCAGCCCCTATTCCGGCTCCTCACGGATATTTTGTTAAGATTTTGGTTGCACTTTTCCCCTCACCTTTTTATTTATGCACTCCCTATCCGTCGCCCCACAAAGTCGCGGGACCTCCTGGTCAACCTCCTTCTGGCCCTAGCGAAACTGGCCATCTATAAAACCAGAGTGAGGAGGTTGGCCGATGGAGTTTCCTGTGACTATGCGGCGTATTTCACGTCCTCCGTTCTTTCACGTATCCGGGCAGAGTTCCTCTGGGCAGCGTCCACTGGCTCCCTTGACGCCTTCGAGGAGCAGTGGGCGTTGTCCGGGGTTCTCTGCTCGGTGTCCCCGTCTGGTTTGCTTCATTTGACCCTTTGACCTCACTCCTGTCCCTGTTCTTTTATTAGTTGTCCCCCATAATTTTTTGGTCTCCAGGTCCTGTGGACCCCCCCTTAAGCTGGGGGGGATCCTTTAGCAGTGGGCGGGCTTTGCCCGCCCACTTCCTGGATCCCAATAGGTCTGGTCACTCAGGGAACAGAAAACTACTCATCCAGTGACCAGTATATTTGCCCTCTACCAGACTCCTGTATCCCACTGGTCTGGGTCTGTCACAGTATATATGCAATGTATTATTCCTACCCATGTGTAGTCCTTTGCATTTGTCCTTACTGAATTTCATCCTATTTACTTCAGACCATTTCTCCAGTTTGTCCAGATAATTTTGAATTATAATCCTATCCTCCAAACCACTTGCAACCCCTTCCAGCTTGGTATCATCCACAAACTTTATAAGTGTACTCTGTATGCCATTCTCTAAATCATTGATGAAGATATTGAACAGAACCAGACCCAGAACTGATCCCTGCGGGACCCCACTCATTATGCCCTTCCAGCATGACTGTGAATCACTGATAATTACTCTCTAGGAATGGTTTTCCAACCAGTTATGCACCCACCTTATAGTAGCTCCATCTAGGTTGCATTTTCCTATTTGTTTATGGGAAGGTCGTGCGAGACAGTGTCAAAAGCTTTAATAAAGTCAAGATATACCACATCTACCATTTCCCCGTGACGGGGTGTCTGCCCCACACTAGCCCTGATAGGATTAAAATTCAGCCTGGAGGGCTGCAAGGAAACAGCCAATTAGGGCAGTGGCTGCAGCTAATTAGGGCAGCAGCTGGACCAGCCAATCAGGGCCCAGCCGGCCCATATAAAAGGAAGCTGCAGGCTAGAGCAGGCAAGGGCAGCAGGTTTGTATAATTTTTGGTGGTGCCCAGAACGGGTCCAAGTCCCACCCCCACACACCTGCTTTATAAGCCAATATATATTTTTTTAACTAATGTAAAAATGGACTGGAAACATTAAGCATTTAACAGTTTCCCTATATTGCACAATATCACTATCGTAAGAAAAAATTATTTAACTAAGAATATTAACTTTATTAATACTCTTTTGAATAAGAAAACAACCAAGCACTCTTGGAGCAGTAACCCTCAAAAGCAAATACTTTCTAAAATTAAAACAAAATGTAGCCCCTTCTTTTGCGATGTTCTTCAGGAGGCAGCAAACATTTTTTGTTGTTGTTTGGTGGGGGATGGGGCTGCCCCTTGCCCAGCGTGGGGCAGGAGTGGTGACTGCAGAGGTGAGGGGGGGGGGAGGGTGTCACAACACTCACCTAAGCCCCAGCTGCTCAGGTCCAGGAAGCCCCCTCGCCTCCCCTGTGGTGAGTGCCGGGGCGGGGGCTGACATCACATGTGCTCATCCTTCCCTGCTGCTGCCCCTCACCGTAGCCTCACTGGGGATGTGGGATGGGATTGCCCCTTGCCAAGCAAGGGACAGGAGTGCTGACTGCAGGTGGAGGGGGGACAGGGTGTCATGAGTCTGACACTCACCCAAGCTCCCAGACTCCAGGAATGTTACCTGGGGTTCTTTCAACCCAAAGCTCTTGGTAACTTTTAGTGTGTGGGAGGTAGTGTCAGGAAATAAATCAGGGGAAAAATGGCTGTCCGACCGATAGATGGCTGGCACAAACAGGACAACACAAGAGTGCTTTCACTTAAAGCTAAACTTTACTTAGTCTCAAGCACTTACACACGTCCACAACAGGTTAGTAAAACACCCTCAATGATTACCAGAGCTAAGTGTGGCTCTCAAGTAGCACAGCGGCAGCCTTCCGGTGGCCAAATCTGACGGTGGGGAACACAAGATGCATCCAGAGGGAGAGTCCAGTCCAACTACCTCAAACTTTTCCCCCTTATTTATACATTAGTAATACAATGACATATCCCTTAAAGAAAACTTGTTAAGCAAGCAGTTTCAACTGTCAAGTAAGAGGTTTCCTTCTGATTATTGATTAACCAGGTGTGGTTTTTTCCCAGAGTTTGCAGCACTGATGCCCTAACAGACATTCCTGATGGCAAATTCTGTTCTTCTAAAATGCATGTATCAGCAACTTCACCACACTTCTTATCAGAAAGGACGTGGGGGTCAAGCTGCCCTTTCTGTGGCACCCAAACCCTCCTCCCCTCTTGCCTTGGTTAAGCTGAGACTGCTACATGGCCAGTTTACGGCCTGCTGACTTAGCTGCTTTTAGCAATAAGAAATAGTGGAGTTTTTTAAATTAAATTAAATTAATGGAGATATCCTATCTCCTAGAACTGGAAGGGACCTTGAAAGGTCATCAAGTCCAGCCCCCTGCCTTCACTAGCAGGACCAAGTACTGATTTTTGCCCCAGATCCCTAAGTGGCCCCCTCAGGGATTGAACTCACAACCGTGGGTTTAGCAGGCCAATGCCCTATACTGGTTTGCTGAAATCTCCCCATACAGAAAGTCCCCTTGGAGTTGGAGTCATCTCGTGTGCCCCTCCTCCCTTCGCAGGCGCAGCAGCCACCTCAGCCTTCTGCCAGCACCGCTCCCTTTGTTGTAGCCAGCAGCGGCAGCGCCGAGTGGAAGGGCAGCTGCCTGCTGCCCAGGGTGTAGACATGGATGCTCCAGGGGAGGCGCATGGGGAAGGCAGGCAGGGCCGGGGGAGAGACCCTGCCCCGAACATTGGTGGAGCTGGGCCCCCGGGCCCTGAATATTGCTGGAGCATGGGCACCACTGGCCCATATAACTCGCCACCTCTGAGAGCAGGGCAGTCTGCTGCAGGAAGCCCCAGGGAGAGGACTGGCTTCTTAGAGGGCTGCAGAACTAGCACTGTTAATAGGGTTGCTAGAACTTGCAGGATTGAAGCCCTGGGAAGAGGGTGAAGGAGCCAGAGGTAGGAGCCAAAGATGCTGGGGCTGCAAGGAAGTGGCTGAGGGGATTGAGACAGACTGGTGCAGAAAGAAAGGCGGGGCAGCGGGAAGCTCTTGTTTTCAGGGTCCTTGGGATAGGAACCAGAGTAGTGGGTGAGTCTGGGTCCCTCTCCTTGCCTCCCCCCCACTCGCTGCTGAAGAAGCGGCCAGGCTGTGGACAGCCAAGCTGCTGCGAGGAGCAGCTAGACTGTTGTTGAAGGGTTCCCCTGGAAGGGGGGAGCCTGGATTGTGACATGGCTGGAAGGCTGTGCCATGAAGCAGAGGCCATGAGACTGGAACTGTGGTGGGTCTGCAGGTGGAGATGAGGTTGAGAGAGCCACTACCACTGGAGGGCACACTTGCTGACCCAAGCTAATTCCCAAAATGGCCAACAGGAGGTACCAGTGTGGTGAGTGACCTCATAACACCTCCTAGCCATAAGGCTTGTTACCCTGTAAAAGAATGCTATTCGGTTGGTTTGACACAATTTGTTCTTGACAACTCCATGCTGACTGTTACTTATCACCTTATTATCTTCTAGATCAGTGGTTCCCAAACTTGTTCCGCCGCTTGTGCAGGGAAAGCCCCTGGCGGGCCGGGCCGGTTAGTTTACCTGCCGCGTCCGCAGGTTCGGCTGATTGCGGCTCCCAGTGGCTGCGGTTCACTGCTCCAGGCCAATGGGAGCTGCTGGAAGCGGGGTGGGCCGAGGGACGTACTGGCTGCCGCTTTCAGCAGCTCCCATTGGCCTGGAGCAGTGAACCGCAGCCACTGGGAGCCGCAATCAGCCGAACCTGCGGACGCTGCAGGTAAACAAACCGACCCAGCCCGCCAGGGGCTTTCTCTGCACAAGCGGCAGAACAAGTTTGGGAACCACTATTCTAGATGTTTGCAAGTTAAAAACTACTTGCTTACAAAATCAGATATAAAAAGACAAAAGTATCACAGCACATTATTGCTGAAATTGCTTACTTTCTCATTTTTACCATATAATTATAAATCAATTGAATATAAATATTATACTTACATGTCATAACTATAAAGTGAAGGGTAACAGCTCTCCTGTGTACAGTACTATAAAATCCCTCCTGGCCAGAGACTCCAAAATCCTTTTACCTGTAAAGGGTTAAGAAGCTCAGGTAACCTGGCTGACACCTGACCCAAAGGACCAATAAGGGGACAAGATACTTTCAAATCTTGGGGAGGGGGGAAAGACTTTTGTTTGTGCTCTTTGTTTGGGAAGTTGTTCGCTCTTGGGACTAAGAGGAACCAGACATCAATCCAGGTTCTCCAAATCTTTCTGAACAAGTCTCTCATATTTCAAACTTGTAAGTAAACAGCCAGGCAAGGTGTGTCAGTTTATCTTTGTTTTCTCAACTTGTAAATGTACCTTTTGCTAGAGTGTTTATCTCTGTTTGCTGTACTTTGAACCTAAGGCTAGAGGAGGGTCCTCTGAGCTGTTTAAGTTTGATTACCCTGTAAAGTTATTTTCCATCCTGATTTTACAGAGATGATTTTTACCTTTTTCTTTAATTAAAAGCCTTCTTTTTAAGAACCTGATTGATTTTTCCTTGTTTTTAGATCCAAGGGGGTTGGATCTTGATCCACCAGGAGTTGGTGGGAGGAAGGAGGGGGGATGGTTAATTTCTCCTTGTTTTAAGATCCAAGGGGTTTGGATCTGTATTCACCAGGGAATTGGTGAAGAGTCTCTCAAGGCTACCCAGGGAAGGGAATTAGCATCGAGAGTGGTGGCAGCGGACCAGATCTAAGCTGGTAGTTAAGCTTAGAAGTTTTCATGTAGGCCCCCACATTTGTACCCTAAAGTTCAAAGTGGGGAAACAGCCTTGACATTACATTTCAGTGTATAGTATATAGAGAAGTATAAAGTCATTGTCTGTATGAAATTTTAGTTTGTACTGACTTCGCTAGTGCTCTTTATGTAGCCTGTTGTAAAAGTAGGCAAATATCTAGAGGAGTTGATGTACCCCCTGGAAGACCTCTGCATGCCCCCTGGGGTATGCGTACCCCTGGTTCAGAACTACTGCCTATCTTATACTGGCATAGCATTCCAATGTAGACAAAGCTCTAAGGGATAATTGCATCAGGACCCAATGCTACACAATGTTGCACAGCCTCATCTGCAACTGACTTCAACAGGAGTCCAAGGCATTCAGCAGTGGAGGCTAAGTGAGCTTCTAGCACCTATGTGAAATAGGTGTTGTCCCAATAAAGGGGTAATTGATGCAGGGAGTTGGTTGAAGACCTGACTCTCGGAGGTGACACTGAAGAGAGTCTGGGATGTTCAATGCTTTTGAAAAATCAAGCCCTAAGTGACCTGAGGTCTCGTAGTGAATCTATGCACAGCCAGCTCTGGATTTCCAGGCTCATGCTCTGACACTGGGGGTCACTCTTCTGAACTACATCTGCCTGACGGAGCATCTATGCAGCAAAAAACCCCATCTATGGCAGTGAGTCTCAGAGCTCAGGACAACTGACTTGGGCTCACTGGGCTCATGCTACAGGGCTAAAAACAGCATGTTGATGTTCAGGCTTGGGCTGGAGCTGCTCTGAGCCCCGGCAAGGGGAAGGGTTTTCTGGCAACCACAGAACAAAAGACAGCTCCTGCCCCAAGAAACTTACAATCTAATGTGCCTCATTAAATTTGCTCAGGCTTTCCCCAGTCCTGGCTTTGAATGAAGCTCTGTGGCTATATTAAAAACAAAAGAACAAGGTATCCGAAAGTACATACCAGCTCATATATCACCTCCTCCCTAGAACAGAATGTTACAGACATTAGAACATGTCACAACTGCTGGAGTTTCAGTGACTTGATTTCAAACTGGGGGTTGAGGAAGTTTTGGATGAGAAGTGAATTCAGTGTGTGCTGAAGCTTTGGGCCCGTATTGGAGTGGAAAGATGGTGCAAGTGTGCAGGCCTTTGTGAGAAGAGGGGAGCATAGAGCTCTCTGAGCACGGGGGGTGAGGATCAGACTTTGGGCAGACAAAGTGGAGCCTGGGAAGGGAGTGGTTATAACATTTGATTTCATTCTACAGGAAGCTGCCCCCAGAGGCACTGGTGTGAAAGCCTTCTAAACTACATTTAATAGCGGGATGTTGGGTGCTCACCTGTTGGATACCCCCATCTGAGCCATCTCCCGTCAGGATCATCATCCTCTGAAATGGATGGGATGAGGACACATTCAGAAACACTGTGCTCAATTCTTATACCACTTTAGTTACTTGGTAACTCTCCACCAGCCTGGGCTTTGCAGGTGGAGTGACAACGCTCAATGTGGACTAAGGGCTGGACAAAGATCCCCCTCCTATTTCAGAAGCTATGCCCCAAAGGCCACTCTCTCAGGTTGTGATTCTGCTTCCATTGACGCCAATGTGATTGATCTCAATGGCACACAAGTGGGCCCATATTGGCCACCATGGTAGCTCTGGCTGAGAAGGTGGGTTTGTGGAAGACAATATGCAGTCACATGAAAACTCTGCTGTAGATCCAGGCACTTGCTGCACTCCTGCCTTGTTCAGAGGCTTGTGAGAACTGAGGGTTTTTTCCCAAGTAATTTGTACCCAGATCGTGGGGGGGGGGGGGTGGAGGCGGGGAGAGAGAAGGGACTGGGCACAAATAGAGGTTCCCTCAGGTCATTCCCTTGTGGGGAGGGACAGATTACTTCCCTCAAAGAACAAATCCCACATGGAGCTCAGCAGTAGCCTGGAGAGGCCTGGGTTGTAATGCATAAGCCCTATGTCTTTATACTGCCTTCACGGCATTGGGGCGGCTCCAGTGGAGCCATGCACCTCTCTTGGCTGTGATAGTGGAAGGAATGGGGTGGGGGTACAGCCAGACCTTGATCATCCACAGAATCTGGCCCATGAAATTATTTCCCATAGAAACTCCTTTGAAATAATGCTCCTGTTTCTGGGAAGCCCCAGACCGAGTTCCCCTACGCTATGGTCAGGGGCTAGCTGCACCTTTGACCCCTCTCTAGTCTCTGAGTGCACCCTGCTCAGGTGAGAGGCCTTGTGCCTTCACCCGTCGTGGGGTGGAATCCCACAATCCCTTCACTCTTAGACCATGTTTCTGGGGTACAGGAGTTTCTGTATAGATTATTTAGGTTAATCTTTCTATCTACCCAATGGGATTCAGTGCTCAGTCTAGAAGATACCATCAGAGATGCTTAATTTTGCAGTTCTCAAACTATGGCTTTGTGTCTCCGGAGATAACATGCTTGTTAACAGGCAGTAGAAACAAAAGTAAAAATGTTTGAGCAGCATATTCCAGAAGTCTTGAGGTCTTTCTGAGTGTAGCCTTCGTTGATATGAGATCTACCATACCATTCTCTCACTAGAAGGGAAAACGTATAATGGCAGCAGGCCGTAAAAGAGACCCAGTTTGGGAATATTTTAATGAAGTTCTTCTACCTGTGGGTAAGACAGGCATGCGTGTAAAATGCAAACAGTGCCACAAAGAAATGCAAGGCCTGGTTGCCCGAATGAAACAACTGAGTGTCAGTGAACGCAATGATCAGAGGGGTAGCCATGTTAGTCTGGATCTGTAAAAAGCGACAAAGAGTCCTGTGGCACCTTATAGACTAACAGACATATTGGAGCATAAGCTTTCATGGGTGAATACCCACTTCGTCAGCATCTGATGAAGTGGGTATTCAGCCATGAAAGCTTATGCTCCAATATGTCTGTTAGTCTATAAGGTGCCACAGGACTCTTTGTCGCTTTGAACGCAATGAGTAATACTAAATGAGCAGTATGGTAATAATAATTAAATAACTGCATTAACTTATTTTGTTTAGGAGAATCCATCCTCAACACACGGGATTCTGAAGTCTATCCACCTTCAAGATCACCATCATTTTCTATAGTTTCAGAGTTATCTGCCAATGTCAGTGTTTCAGTCACATCATGTATGTCACATAGCCACAGTAGCAAAAAGAAAAAAAAATCTCCCATCATCCAGATACAACCATAGATAAATTTGTGATAAGAACCAGCAGATTACAAAAAGAGGCAATTGATGAAAAAATTGCCCGGTTTGTTTATGCAAACAACTCTCCTTTCCCTATGATTGAGAACAGACACTTCATCAACATGGTTCAGTCATTAAGACCAGGATACAGTCCACCCAACAGAGCAGATGTCGCAGGCAAATTGCTGGATAAAGTGTATGAAAGAGAAATTGAGCAGTGTGCAAAAGGTCTAGAGGGTAAAATTGTTAAACTGAGTCTTGATGGGTGGAGCAATGTCCACAATGATCCTGTTGTATGTGCTTGTGTGACAACAGAGGAAGGGAATGTCTTCCTTACAGAAACAATTGATACATCAGGAAATGCACACACAGCAGAATACTTACAAGAAGTAGCAGTAAAAGCTATAACAAACTGAAAAAAAAAATCAAATGTCTAGTAGGCAGCTTGGTCACAGACAATGCTGCAAATGTATCCCAGATGAGAAGAAATTTTGGAGAGTGAAGAGAGTCCCAAGTTAATAACATACGGTTGCAGTGCTCATTTGATTCACCTCCTAGCCAAAGCCTTCAGTGTTCCAGAAATAGAGGCGAATGTTGTTGAAATTGCAAAATACTTCCGTAACAACCACTTTGCAGCAACTGCTCTGAAAAAAGTGGGAGGAACCAAGCTAACTCTCCCACAAGACGTGTGATGGAACTCAGTAGTGGACTGTTTTGAGAACTCTATCAAGAACAGGCCTATTCTGATGACCGTTTGTGAACAAAATCGTGAACAAATAGATGCCACCGTCACAGCCAAAGATCTCAACGTTGGGTTTAAGAGAAATATTGAACACATGCTGAGTACCCTAAAGCCTATTTCTGTAGCCTTGAACAAAATGCAGGAAAATAGCTGTTTATTGCTGATGCTGTTGAAATTTGGAAGGAACTCAGTGAGATCTTAAAAAGAGAAATATGCAATGACAGAGTTAAATTACAAGCATTAAAAAAACAAATGGGCAAGTACTATCTCCAGTTCATTTTCTTGCAAATATTCTCAATACTCGGTAGCAGGGTCAAACCTTAAATGCTGAAGAAGAGGAGTTGGCTATGACATGGACATCCAGCAATCATCCCTCCATAGTGCCAACTATAATAAACTTCAGAGCTAAAGGTGAACCACTGAAGAAATATATGTTTGCTGATGATGTTTTAAAGAAAGTCACACCAGTGAACTGGTGGAAGTCACTTAAGCACTTGGATTCAGAGATTGTTGAAGTGATAATCTCACTTTTAACAGCAGTAGCTTCTTCGGCCGGTTTAGAAAGAATATTTTATTCCCAATTCATTCCAAATGGTGAAATCATTTGGGACCTGAAAGAGCAGAAAAGCTTGTTTTTCTTTTCCAGATTATGAAGAAACAGGAAAATGAAGGTGAAGCCGACTAAGTTAGCTGCAGAAGCCAATATTTTAAGTTTCTCATGTTGACTTGGCTGACATAATCAATTTAAATTTTTTTTTAAATATTTCATTTAACTATTTTAGTTAAAAACAATTTTAACAAAAACAAACCTGATTTTAAAAAACTTGAATGTTTAACTAAATTCAAAAATTCATATGCTTGTTTTGTTGAAATATTATATGTTTGCTATTGAAGAAAAAAAAAAACAGAATATATAACATTGTTTTAGTTAAATAAAACAATTTAAATGTCTGCCTGGTGATGTTCTCCTCCTAATACAACATGGCAAGAAAATCCTCCAAGTATTAATGATTAACCTGTTGAATTGGGATAGTTCACCTCCCAGGGACTTCATAAATATCTGCTTCAATTACCTTTGGTAAATGAAATAACCAAACAATCATTCATTTTCTGATATAGCTGTAAAACTAATCTGAAAAGTTTTCAAAATAAATTACTTAAAAATGTATCGTGTGTACCTTCTAAAAATGAAACCTACATCTATCTCTGAGTTGTGAAGACTATGGATTAAGGTTATAACAACCAACAAGAATGCACTTTTATGTAGAAAGCCATGATTAAATCGAGTCTTCCTGACTAGTGATTTAAATAAAATCCACCCTGGTTGATACTGGTAAAACTTTCCCATGTAGTCAAGCCCTTATAGACTACTGACTTTCAATAGGAATTGGGTGCTTAATCTGGCCCCATTGAAAGGCTGAGCCTCAGGGTCTCTGAAATGCTGTGAGACCTTTGTAAGCTATAGTTTTGTAGAGGATTAAAATGCTTTAATGGGCATTGCGGACGAGTTGGGTTCTGTGTATTTTGTATGGTACCTAGAGCATAGGGTGCTTTTATAAACTGGAAAATGAATCCAAGAAGGAAAGTGGGAACAGTTTTCTTAGTAAAAAGGAGTGGTTATTCCCTCTTCCCTCCCTTCTCCATTTACTATACTGTTACCATCTTCATTTAAAGCTTTTCTTTAGTGCTATACAGATATTACACCACTGATCTCCCATACACAACAGCATATAAAAGCCAAAAGGTTCACATTACATTGGAATAATTATTGACATTATTGTTACTGCAGGAGACACAGAATTACTTTCTAGAAAACACCATTCGGGAGGTAGTGATCAAAAAAGAGAAAGACTTCTTATCTTAAGAGGTTGTTGCTATAACTTCAGATAACAGAAGAGAGAATCACCTAACGTAGGTTCAGTACAACTGTTACAATGAACACTCTTTGAACGTTGCCTGTGTCAAATAAAAAAATACATCCTAAAACTCTGCCTCTGGTTCTTTTTTTATTGAATGATAACTCCTTCGATTGGGACCAATACAATGCTCTCTGTGGCTTTCAACCTCTGTGTAAGAGCTCATCTTCCATTGCACAGCTATTATAGGCCATGTGTGTTAGCAGTGCTGAGAAAAATAGAGAACTCTTTTCTTTGCATCTATGTTTTTCAAGCAGGAACTCAGCATCGTCTTTAGCCTTTTATTGAGAAAGCATCACTCCTGTCTCCATTATGTTTTCTCTTCTTTTGGGGAAGATGCTGTGGGAGTTTATTTGTGGGTTCAGGCAGCTGAGTGCTGATTCATTTTAAGACGTAAATAAGCATTTTAAACTAAAACCTCTTAATGGAAAAAACCCTCTAACGCAGTGACGCCCAAAACAGTCTTTCTAAAATAAATCTGAAAGCTGGGCTAAGAGCAGTAATGCTTCCCATCTAACACATTAGAGAGTGGAAGTAGATATATTCTTGTACCCCTTACTCATAGGAATGATCCACGTACACAAAATCGGCCACCCTGAAGTCAGTGAGTGTATGCAATGCAGGATTGTGGCCCATGTGTATTGTATTAGTCACCCAAGTGAAGCGGCCAATAGAAGCTCTGAGGTCCTCTGTTCAAGTAATAAGCTGTCATTTCTAGTAGAGGCAAATCTCAGCTATGTGAGCTATCCTATGACTGGTGGCTGAGGGAAGTGTGAGGCTGAGACCTACATACAGATCTAGCTGGAAGACTCATGCCCATGAAGTCAAAGGGGCTCAGTATGGGCGCATGGGTTTAATGCAGGGGTAGGCAACCTATGGCACGTGTGCCAAAGGCGGCACGCGAGCTGATTTTCAGTGGCACTCACACTGCCCAGGTCCTGTCCACCGGTCCGGGGGGCTCTGCATTTTAATTTAATTTTAAATGAATCTTCTTAAACATTTTAAAAACCTTATTTACTTTACATACAACAATAGTTTAGTTATATATTATAGACTTATAGAAAGAGACCTTCTAAAAACGTTAAAATGTATTACTGGCACGCAAAACCTTAAATTACAGTGAAATGAAGACTTGGCACACCACTTCTGAAAGGTTGCTGACCCCTAGTCTAATGGCAAAGACTGAAATGCAGGATCAGGGCCTAGGTTTTTATTTAGCAGAGATCATGGGGATGGAGGTGGGAGTGGTTAGATTAATGACAAGATGATGAGTCAATTCATATTCAAGAACAAATTGAGTCTTGTCAGCTGTGGTTATTTAGGGGGCTCCCTCTATGACATTACCCTGGTGTTATCTGGACCAGTGACTGGACTAGGTCACTCCAATCCTCGACTTTGGGATCCAGCCTTACCCTGCTCTGCTGTGAGAACCCCCACTCCCGGGCTGTTCATGCACTGCCTCTGGCATGTAAGCTGCTCACAGCTATGTGAGTGAGCACTTTTGGTCAGCCGCTGCTTGAATTGTGCAACCGAATGACTCCAACGGCATTACACCACCATCAAGTGTAACACAGTGGTGAATCAGACCCTGGGTCCCCAGTAGTTTATCAAGTGTTTATTGTATCTTTTGACTCATGGCCAAACTGGGATCTAATTTACACTCTGGGCAACCCATGGACTCAGTCTTGGCCCTTATTGCTGCATCTATATAAAACAATTTCCAAAGTACAGTAAAAACACCCATCTTCTATCAAATAAACACAGCTTACTTGCTCTCCCTTGAGTTCTTGTGTCCCCTCACCTCCGTCTCCATCTCATTGTCTTTTAAAGTAGCCAGGTAATATTTTTTCCCCCCAATCTTTAAAACGCTCTTCTTCATTGACATTTCAGCCCTGCTTTTCATCTTGGTTTTCTCCTGTAGTTCCTTTCCTCTTCTGCACTCATCTCCTTCCCCCATGTTGGCCGGTGGAGGCGGGATGCTAGCTGGAAATGGGGTGGGCAGCATGGAGGAATGGGCAGCACTTACTCACTGCACAGTCAAGTATGATTCATTCCACGAGGGATCTGGAGTAGTTGTCTTGAATCCTGGATTTTAGATGCACATATAGTAGAATCCTCATAATTTGGCCTTTCATCCACTTTAAGGAGATGTCACTTGACACCCAAATTGCTTTACTCCTCTTCACTCTTGTGGGCTCACTAAAGAGTAAGTGATACAGCTCCGCCACTCACCAGAGTCTCAGAGCTAATTATGGCTGTCCCTGCCCTGATATGCTAAATTTGGAGAGGGGAGGTAGAGAGCGCACCCACACACTAGTGCACAGGAACAGCCATGATTTGACTGGCACTGTCCTAGTGCATAAGCATAGGGCCAGCCAGTGCTGCTGGCAGAGCTGACTGGTCCAGAGGGTGGCATGTCTGCATAATGCAGGGCAGAAGATAGATCCATCAAGACAATTGGTCTCCTGCAGGTAAAGAGGGAGATTCCCCCTCACTAATCAACTTGGACAGAAAGGCAAAACTGATCAGAAAATGAAGCCAAGGCCCCATAGCTCTTATGGCAGGCACCTAATTGGTGCACCAACTGGAGAGCAGCTATGCAGCCTGCAGTGCTTGCTAAAGGTCTGCAGAGAGCACCAAGTGTCTGCTTTATAGAGCCTTCTCAATCTGTGCTAAGGGCTGTGCTGGCTGCATACCGTGCAGTGTGCAGTTCGCATTGACCAGGCAGGAGATTTTAGCTTCTGCAATTCAACCTCTCCCAAAATCCAACTTTCCAAATACTGTCCTGGGAAAAGAAAATGCATAAGTTTCTCTTTGAGTGGAGAGAACCTCAGCTGCTCCATCTGGGCTTTGGATGAAAAGAGAGGGAATGGGGATGTCCTTAAGCAAGGAGGATGACACCTCTTCCAGGAGAAAACTAAGCAGGGCTAAAGGTCCCTCTCTCAGAGACGGGAGGAAAGGGCAGGCAGAAAGTATTATGCTCTTGGGGAAGAGGGGTCTGAGTGAGGATGTGAAGAGGCACTGAAGCAACTGGCTGACAGAGGGGTAGATGTAAAGGTGCTGGTGTGTGTGGTGGGCAGTCCAGACAAGAGACCTAAGTGAGGATCTAAGGAATAAAACAGCACTGAGCCACCTAGACTACAGAGAGAGCTGCTGAGCTATTCTAATGCTACCCCACAACAATGGGACAGTTAGGGGACGGAAGCTGATAGGTCTGTAGGTTGGGGAGGGGAGAAACATATTTACCTTATTTCTCCCCCTGAACAACGCTTAAAGCAGGTAGATAAAACTGCTCGAGGTCACGGAGGGTGTTTTGTTTGCCAGCTGATCTGAGCCCCCATCAGGAGCAGAGTTTGAGCCAAGCGCAGCTCTGTGAGAACAGAGAGCCAAAGGGACACAGGGAGGGAAATAAAGGAAGCTGCGCCTCCCTCAACCACTGGGCCGGAGGCGCCCAGGGAGGGGCACATGCCAGTTTCCCCAGATACAGGAAGGGGTCCAAGAGAGACCGCAGCAGTGTGGCTAACTCCGGTGATCTCGTTGAGAACCTCGTGACGCTGTGCCCAGGAAAGCCCTAGCGCCTGGAGTCGCGGGATCTGGGGAGACTCTCCGCTGTTTTTGTTTTTAAATAGGAAATTTCCAACCCTGGCGGCTGGGCAGGAACCGAACTCTGGGCAGGGTGGGGGAGCAGATAGGGCCAGGCCAGCACGGGGGCTGAGCTGTGATGTCTGGCATGGGGTTTACACCTGACACACCGACAGACCCGGCGGCAGCACCACCTTCTCGGGTCACGTGACGAGATCCGGTCACGTGAGGCGGCGCCGGGATCAGCTGGCCGCCGAGCTGCTTTCCCCGCAGGCAGCGCAGGGCCTGGGCTGAGCCGGGAGTGGGGATGGCAGCGGGGCCAGCGGTTGGAGTGGCCTGCGCGGGGCAGCAGTGACACCCCAGCCCGGAGCGCTGCCCGGTAAGAGACCCCCCCCCTTCCATTCCCCCCAGCCGCCCCGGGGGGAGTCCAATCCCCGGGACCCCCTTTCTGTTCCCCCCAGCGTCTTGCAGTGGGACCCCTGGCCTCCATCTCTCCCGCTACCCCCCCGGTTTCACCCCAGGAAGAGCCTGCTCCTCAGGCCCCAAGATCCCTGGCCTCACCCCTCTTCTTCCTTCCCCCTAACCTCACACTCCTTCCCTCCTTGACCTTTTCCCTGGCAGCCTCAGCCCCCCTCTTAGACCCTGGGTCTCACCCCCCCATGTTCCCCACAAGCTACTCCCAACTCCCCAGCCCAAGTCTAATTGCCCACATGTCCTCCCCCCCCCCCCCATCCCACCTCTGCTCCTTAGGGGAGCAGCTCTGACTCTGAGCTGGCAGCAGAGCTGGGGGGATATTCAGGGTCCTCCCCCCCCCATCTCTTCACTCCCCACCCATGTCTTCCTTCTCTGTTCCTGTCCCCCTACTCCTCCCTCAGCAGCAGGCCCATTGCCCTGTGTGGAATCCAAAGCATGGCAGGGCTTTTCCAGCTCTAGTCATCCACCGTGGTTGGCACCACATGATAGAGAGGATGGGCCTACTGTTGTAGAGCAGCCGTGTAGCATGGAATCCAGTCAGGACCCTAAAGGAGGGCAGATGGGTGGGACTCACACTTGCAGGTGTGTCTGCTTTCTGGGCAGGTGTGCAGCCCATTCTGTGGCTGCAGCCACCTGGAGCAGAGGCCATCTCAGCTACTGGGGTGTGCAGAGATGTAAGAAGCCCCTGTGGTGGCTGGGACCTGAGCCCTTGGCAGCTGGATGGGTGCTTTGGAGATAATCTGTGCTCATTGTAAGGTTTGAATCTTGGTTCTGAATGTTTTATGTGAAGGTAGTGCCTGGAAAGGGATCAGAAGAGGGGCAATAACTGGCCCCAGGGGGCACTCATTGAAGGAAGTCTCCTGGAGTTAATATTTTTAATTTTGAGGTGGGTTTTGTGAAGTTGGACGATATTAGTTTGCCAGTCCAGGAGGCCAAGTCCTCTCTTTCCATACCAGGCACAGTAGTGGCAGTGCAAGCTCCCAGGTGTCAGCCTGCCGCTGTGCTTAAGGCTTGTTTGGTAGAGATCGCCTCTAGAAGCTAAAGGGTAATCGTGTCTTTGCGGCCCATCCATTCCTTTGTTCTCTGGAGGTTTCTTGTATGGTGGAGTCTGGACTGGTACCCTTATACTAGCATTCAGAGCAACCATTGGTTGTGTGTAATTTGACCATGGATCACCCCCTGTTGAATTTGAAAACCTCTGTGCCCTGTATCTACCCTCTTGCTGCAGGAAGCTAACCTCATGGTTGTTCACCATCTATCTGCCTATGTTAGGTAGGGCACAGGTGGCAGAGAGAATAATCTGAGTGTATGACTGTATGTGAGTGAGCATGTGTCTAAGTCAAAATGGCAGGCGTTCTTTGTCCCTTTCTTGATTCTTTGCCAGTCTTCATAATTGTTGTCCTTCTACAAACACAAGTGTTAATGTTAGGAATGGGTACAAGGTTTTGTGGCTGACAGGGTAGCTGCCTAGTAGTAAATTCTAACTGGGAGTCTTCCACATCTATGAATTTTCGGCTTTGGGCCCTGCCTGTGGTTCTTACTTGGGAACAGGAAGTGAAGAGAGGCCGGAGAATTACCCAAGGGAATTGGTTGCTGCTGCTTTTTCATTCTCTTTAAAACATGCTGCAGTGAACAAAGTATAGTAGATGGGGCAGCAGAAGACTGAGATAGAGTTGGGGTTTCCTGGTGTTTTATAGGAGGGGAGAGTGTCTTTCTGGTACCACATGCCAGTCTCTGTGCTCCACCTTTGCTAATGGGGTCCGGTCATTCTCCATCACCTGGCCTCTATTTCCAGTGTATATCTTTGTTTCCCAGCATGGGAAGCTTGCTGCTGCTGAACGCTGGAGCTATAAAAGCTGGGGAAAGCTTTGTTTTATTGTAGCCCTACAGCCTGGGTGGCCTAAGTGTGCCAGTGAAATTCCTGTCCTGTGCATGTCTGTAAAGGAGGTTGTGATGATGACACTGTTGATTTCCAAAGGAGAGTCAATGTGCGGCTTTTCCAGCACTACTTAGTGGTTATAGGATTGTATTGCTTTGGTGACTAATATATGTAGGGAAATTTGGGGGGTTACGTTTCTTTGCTTGTTCACAGTTGGGGAAGGTCCCTCATAATAATTATGGATGGGTAGCAAGGAGGGAAATCTAGAGTAAACATGGCTGGTATATGGAACAGCTGTCTTGACCTGAATTAAGTCAGTACCAAGAAATGCTTGCCCTGGAAGCTGGACTTCCAGGAATGATGGGAGTTGACTGAAATAGCATTCTTGGTATCTGCTTCTCATAATGCTGTCATAAGAACAGCCAGATTGGGCCAGACCAATGGTCCATCTAGCCCAGTATCCTGTCTGCGGACAGTGGCCAATGCCAGATGCTACAAAGGGAATGAACAAAACAGGGCACTTAGCAAGTGATCCATCCCCTGTTGTCCACTCCCAGCTTCTGACAGTCAGAGGAGAGGGACACCCAGAGCATGGTTTTGCATTCCTGACCATCTTGACTAATAGCCATTGATGGACCTATCCTCCATGAACTTATCTAGTTCTTTTTTTGAACCAGTCCTACTTTTGGCCTGGTAATGAGTTCCACAGACTGTGTGTTGTGTGAAAAAAATATTTCCTTTAGATTGTTTTATACTTGCTGCCTATTAATTTCATGGGGTGACCCCTGGTTCTTGTGTTATGTCAAGGGGTAAATAACACTTATTCACTTTCTCCACACCACTCATGATTTTATAGATCTCTATCATATCTGCCCTTAGTCGTCTCTTTTCCAAGCTGAAAAGTCGCAGTCTTATTAATCTTTCCTCATATGGAAGCTGTTCCATACCCCTAATCATTTTTGTTGCCCTTCTCTTCACCTTTTCTAATTTATCTTTTTTGAGATGGGGTGACCAGAACTGCATGCAGTATTCAAGACCTGGGTGTAACATAGATTTATATAGTGGCATTATGATATTTATTGGCTGATAAGCTATCCCTTCCCAAATGTTTCCTTCCATTCCGTTAGCTTTTTTGACTGCCGCCGCACACTGAGTGGATGTTTTCCAAGAACTGTCCACAGTGATTCCAAGTTCTTTGAGTGGTAACAGCTAATTTAGACACCATCATGTTGTATGTATAGTTGGGATTATGTTTTCCAATGTGCATTACTTTGCATTTGTCGTCATTGAATATTATCTGCCATTTTGTAACTCTTGGCAATCTGCTTTGGACTTAACTATCTTGAGTAATTTTGTATCGATTGTAAACTTTGCCACCTCACTGTTTACCCATTTTTCCAGATCATTTATGAATATGTTGAACAGAACAGGTCCCAGTACCGATCCTTGGGGGACTCTGCTATTTACCTCTCTCTATTATGAAAACAGACCATTTATTCCTCCCCTTTGTTTCCTGTCTTTTAACCAGTTACTGATCCATGAGAGGACTTTCCCTTTTATCCCATGACTGCTTACTTTGCTTAAGAGCTTTTGGTGAGGGACCTTGTCAAAGGTTTTCTGAAAATCCAAGTATACTATATCCAGTAGATCACCCTTGTCAACATGTTTGTTGACCCCCTCAGAGACTTCTAATAGACTGGTGAGGCATGATTTCGCTTTACAAAAGCCATGCTGATTCTTCCCCAACAAATCGTGTTCTTCTGTATGTCTGATAATTCTGTTCTTCACTATAGTTTCAACCAAGTTGCCTGGTACTCAGGTTAGGCTAACTGGCCTGTAATTGCCAGGATCGCCTGTGGGGCCTTCTTTTAAAAATTGGTGTCACATTAGCTATCCTCCAGTCATCTGGTACAGAAACTGATTTAAGCAATAGGTTTTACATACCACAGTTAGTAGTTTGCAATTTCACATTTGAGTTCCTTCAGAACTCTTGGGTGAATATCATCATCTGGACCTGCTGATGTACATTAAACAGTAGGGCTGTCAAGTGATTAAAAAAATCACTTGTGATTAATTGTGGTTTTAATTGCACTGTTAAACAATAATAGAATACCATTTATTCAAATATTTTTGATGTTTTCTATATTTTCAAATATAGGCTGGGAACACGAGGCTCAGGGCTGGGGCTTCATGCAATTAATGCATTAAATTAATGCATTAATTTTGTTTTCAGTTAATCGCAGGCATTAAGTGCAATTAATTGACAGCCCTATTGAACAGTAATATCAATTTGTTCCAAAACCTCCTCTACTGACACCTCAATCTGGGACAATTCCTCAGATTTGTCACGGAGAAAGAATGGCTCAGGTGTGGGAATCTCCCTCACATCTATCTTCGCTGCAGAGGATGTGAAAAATTTATTTAACTTCTCCGCAATGGCCTTGTCTTTCTTGAATTCTCCATTAGCATGTTGATCATCCAGTGGCCCCACTGATTGTTTGGCAGGCTTTCTGCTTCTGATGTACTTACAATTTTTTGCTCTTAGTTTTGTGTCTTTTGCTAGTTGCGTTTCAATTTCCTTTTTGGCTTCCCTAATTCTACTTTTACACTTGGCTTGCCAGAGTTTATGCTCCTTTGTATTTTCCTCAGTAGGATATGCCTTCCAATTTTTAAAGGATGCCTTTTTGCCCTTAACTGTCTCTTTTAGTCTATATAACCATGGTGATGGTTTTTTGGTCCTCTTCCTATTATTTTTAATTTGGGTATATGTTTAATTTGAGCCTCTATTATGGTGTTTTTTTAAAAGTTTCCATGCAGCTTGCAGGCATTTCACTCTTGTGACTGTTTCTTTCGCTTTCTGTTTAACTAGCTTCCTCATTTTTGTGTAGTTCCCCTTTCTGAAGGTAAATGCTCCTGCAGTGGGCTTTTTTGGTGTTTTCCACCCTCACACCAAGGATGTTAAATTTAATTACATTATGGTTGCTATTACCGAGTAGTTTAGCTATATTTACCTCTTGGACCATATCCTGTGCACCACTTAACACTAAATCAAGAATTGCTTCTTCCCTTGTGGGTTCTAGGACTAACTGCTCCAAGAAGCAGCCATTAAGATGGGCAAGTGCAGCAGATCAATGAGACAGCATGGTCTGGGTGAATGACCATGTGACTGGGAATTGGGGGATTCCTTTGTCGGAATTTCAGGCTGGGCTGTCATTTGGCTTCTCTGTGCCTCTGTTTTCCCTGTGTATAAAACGGGGATTATACTTGCCTGTCAGGAAGCTTATGGTAACTAGTTGATGATTGTCACTTACACAGCACTCTGTGTCTTCAGAGCAAAGCCCAGATATAACTTAGAGAATTTTTCACTTGACCACCTGCATCCATGCTAACTCCAGGCTTAGAACAGAGGGCACAGCTGGAGCCATACAAAATATCTGTGAGTTCAGATGGCCCATCCCTTTGGGCATGAATTCCCTTACCACTGTAAGATCAAAGGGTTCAATTCCTTGCTTAAAAGAGCAAACATTAGCGCCTCCCCTGAAGAGTGTCCTGATGAAATGACCAATATTTTAGCAGCAAGAGAACAGGCATTTTAGCAGGGAAGTGCCACTAAAGGAAATGAAGTGGGCTTTTTGTCTTAATAGCAGAGAGAAGAGAGTGAATGGGAGCCAAAGTGTTTGATTAGGGCAGGGTTAATTTAGCTTGGGCCCATTATTGCTGCGATTCAGGAGGGTTGAGACCCGCCTTGGATTGGGGCCATCTCTGGTTGTGGGGACTGCAAGTCCTCTCTGAAATGTCAAGTGGCTGACGGGAACTACTCAGTCTTATCCCTTTGCGTCGATTTCATTTTGTAATGACTGATAAAGTGTTCTCAGATGTGCTGCCCGCCCCCAGGGTCCCTGCTTGGGCTGCACTTGCCAACCCTTTGGCATGACTCAGTTGTGCCAACCTTGACTCACTTCACCATGCTGCTGTAGGTTCCGGCCTGGTGAGCGCTCGCACTGCTACAGAGCACTTTGGGATTTCCTTCTGCTGCAAGGGCTGTCTCTGCCTCTGAATGCAATAAATGCGTTAGTTTCATACAAGAAGGAAATGTTTTCAAGCAAGTAAAAGATGCTGGCGCTTGAATATCTGCCATTGGTTTGGGAACCAGTCCGTGCTGCCAATGCTGGCCCAGCAGGATTTCCCAGCAATACCAGTGCTGGGTGGGCAGAGTGTAAGGGCAGGGATGGCACGAACTAGAAGCTGGTGAAAGGTGTGTCTGCAAAGGGGGTTGCAGACACTTCTGAAGGTGACCTGGCAATGGTGCAGTGTACGTGGAAGTCCTGCCCTTTCCTTCAGTCTGTGTAGGATCCCCCTGCACAGGAACCCATGTGCTCTCCTGTACAAAGGAGGGCAGGGAGAAACATGTCCACTGTATGATACAGAGGTCCCAGTCTACTGCACAGGGAGTAAGGGTGAAAGATGCACCATTGTGTGGACCCTGTACTCCTTCTTTCGCTTTGTGCTATAGGCACTGGAGTCTCCTTCAGCCATTAGGCTGATGATGTTGTGTCCATAGAGAGTGTTTACTCTGTGCCTGGAGAAGGATTCCTGTCTCCTAGTGAAGTCCTCCAGGCTCTGGCAGAGGTCCTTGAGCTGCAGAGTGGATTTGTCCTTCATGGACTGTTCCAAAGATCAGTGTGTGTGAGGAAAGGCATGTGATGGGCGGACTAGGGTGTAGTGTACGTAACTTAGCTTGTCTGGGGAGAATTCCTTCCTGTCTGCACTGGGGTTGGTTGACAGTGTTCTTACACAACATGCATGATAGGCAACATTGTCTAGTGGTTAGGAGAGAGATGGGAGGCCCAGGTTCTAGTCCCAGCTTTGCTGCAGATTTGTGTGACTTTACGCTAGTCTCTTGCAGTAGGCCTGTCTTTTCAAAAGTGGCTACTGGTTTTGGGCGCCTAACTTAAGATGCCTAGGACCTAGCCTGGCCAAAGTGCACCCCAAGAGAAGGGGTCGCTTCTGCAGGAATTAGAAGGGCTCTTGAAATGTTGAGATGAAACTGGAAAGAACTAAACCTGCATCTCTGGAGTCCAGGGGTCTTCATTACATGACATGGGAAAGGTTTTGTCCTAGGAAAGGGACTGATCATTTGTGGCACCTTGCAGACATTTCTGTGCCTCTACTACTCAACTTCCTCTCCCTCCCCACCCTCAACTTCTGTGCCTGCCTGCTCTCCCAGCACTTCATTTGCCATCAGGCACCCCTAGCAAGAGGGGAACAAGTTTTGTTTTGCTCATGCTGTTGTAACTCCTGGGTTACTTTGCTGAAATTAACGGGGGAACATGACTGAGAAACAGGAGAATCTGGCCCGGAGAGTCTACACACAGATTGCTGGAGGCATCCCCAGTGAGCCAACGCTCAGCTCATCGGTAGCTCTTCCTCATCCGCCTGCTTCTTCACAGCACACTGTTCCTTTGGGCAGCTTGTTAAACAACTAGTTCCAGGTTCTGAGTCCCACTGTAAATTTTTGTGGCTTTGCAATCCTGTTTTCCCATTTTTCTTAATAGTCTCTCTCCCCTTTTGCTGTGTGAGACTCTCACAAATGGGGTAATTGGCCCTACAGTGGAAAGCGTGAGAGGACTTAATCCTGTATTATGGTCATCCCTAGTGGCACCAGTGTAGATTGAAAAAAACAGTGAGGAGTCCTTGTGGCACTTTAGAGACTAACAAATTTATTTGGGCATAAGCTTTCGTGGGCTAGAACCCACTTCATTAGATGCATGGAGTGGAAAATACAGGAGCAGGTATAAATACATGAAAGGATGGGGGTTGCCTTACCAAGTGTGAGGTCAGTCTAATGAGAGAAATCAATTAACAACAGGGCAACTTTTGAAATGGTAATGAGAGTGGCCCATTACAGACAGTTGACAAGAAGGTGTGAGTAACAGTAGGGAGAAATTAGGTTAAGGTTTTGTAATGACCCAACCATTCCCAGTCTTTATTCAGGCCTAATCTGATGGTATCCAGTTTGCAAATTAATTCCAGTTCTGCAGCTTCACATTGGAGTCTGTTTTTGAAGTTTTTTTGTTGAAGAATTGCCACTTTTAGGTCTGTTATTGAGTGACCAGAGAGACTGAAGTGTTCTCCTACTGGTTTTTGAACATTATGATTCCTGATGTCAGATTTGTGTCCATTTATTCTTTTGTGTAGAGACTGTCCAGTTTGGCCAATGTACATGGCAGAGAGGCATTGCTGGCACATGATGGCATATATCACATTGGTAGATGTGCAGGTGAACGAGCCCCTGATGGTGTGGCTGATGTGGTTAAGTCCTATGATGGTATCCCTTGAATAGATATGTGGACAGAGTTGGCACCAGGGTTTGTTGCAGGGTTTGGTTCCTGGGTTAGTATTTCTGTTGTATGGTGTGTAGTTGCTGGTGAGTATTTGCTTCAGGTTGAGGGGCTGTATGTAAGCGAGAACTGGCCTGTCTCCCAAAGTCTGTGAGAGTGAGGGATCGTCCTTCAGTATAGGTTGTAGATCCTTGATGATGCGCTGGAGAGGTTTTAGTTGGGGGCTGTAGGTGATGGCTAATGGCATTCTGTTACTTTCTTTGTTGGGCCTGTCTTGTAGTAGGTGACTTCTCAGTACCATTCTGGCTCTGTCAGTCTGTTTCTTCACTTCAGCAGGTGGGTATTGTAGTTTTAAGAACGCTTGATAGAGATTCTGTAGGTGTTTGTCTCTCTCTGAGGGATTGGGGCAAATGCGTTTGTAGCTTAGATTGAGGTACTGTTATACTAGGTGCTATACACAACTGCAGACCCGGCCTTGGAGTGCTTACAGTCTAAAGAGACAAGGCTGCCAAAGGTCAGATTATTGTCTCTATGTCACAGTTGGAGAACTGAGACATGGATATTAAGGGAATTGAGGTTGAGTCTCCAGAGTCTCATTCTGGTGCCTTAACCGCAAACCCATCATATGTACAAAACAGAAAATATTGGTAATTGCTCCAGGACGGAATCCCAGATGTTACTTGGAACAACCAGGAACGTTGTTCAGAGATGTGTTTATAAATGACAGCACCACTTTAAAATAGAGACTACAGTACAGGGCCCCTTCTTGCTTTCTCCCCATTTCTTGTCCACCCAAGCTATCTTCCTGATGGATGTTCTTAACCTGCCTCTTCATTCATCCTCTCAGCACCTACAGGAATTCCAAACCAAACTCCTTTTTCTTATGACTTGCCCTGTGGGAGAGCTGAGTTATTTGTGCTTGTTAAGATCTGACATAAGATCCTGCAGTTTATTGGTACTGTATTAAGCAGTGCATTGTACACAGTACTGTTCTGAATCCTGTAAAGCCAGAGCATTCTAAACTGAGAAACTATCACATCCGCTGTGTGTATTTATTTAAACTTTTGAGAACTGATGTCTTCATAAAAATAAATCCACCTGGGGTGTCTATAAAATCTGAGATCCGGAGAAGGTTGTAAAACTGTTAGCAACCTGCTTTGGTATGTTAACATGTTATTGATGTACCACGTGTTGGGTACAAAGATCAGCTGGCCTCTGTTTTTTGCATCTTGCAGCCTCTATTGAAACTTTTATTCTTCTAATAATTTAATTTGCCTTAAACCCTCCTGTACAGAGGTAGGGATGCAAACAAAAGAATTCTACGCTGGTTCTGTTTTAGGACTACATTAGTACAGAGCGATCAGAACGGTAGCGTGTTTTCAAAACAATTGAAGGTGAAAATGTTGGCAAGTGGTTAGTGGTTCTGGGTTGTCTAGTCGTGATTCAGCGTGTTGGCTAGTGATTCTGGGGGCTTCAAGCTTTGGCTGCCCAAAGTGAGCCACCTTAAAGGGGCCTGACATTCAGAAGGCAGGAGATCAGACCTCTCTGAAAGCCCAGCCTCTTTCAGGTGGTTCAGTGTAGGTCCATGAGTTCACTAGTCACTTTTGAAAGTCTTGGCCAAAGGGCCTGCTGCCATCGCTATGGTTCTTGGAATGTCTTGTTATGGGAATGAATAGAGGAGACAGCCCCTCCTGGCTGTGTTGGGCGGGAGGAGGGGAGGAAGAGGGGGCTCTGGGGGGTTTAATATTAATGTTTGATTCAAGTGGGTCCTTCCACCCTGCCCCTCCTCGCCTCTATACAGGGTTATGCTGCCAGTAAGGCTAGCATGTGATGTCTTACTTCAGCCCTACCCTGCCAATATGGGCACAAGGCGGGATCTGGCATGCAGCTGTCTGATGTAGTCTGGCAGGTTGGGCTAGTTCCTACATTATGCAGTTCTAATGCTTATCCAAGTGGGGGAAGAAGAAGTGCTGATAAGGGAAACTGCCTTTTCCAGTCTCAGTTTCTATGGAAACCGGACATCAGAGGAGCAGAAATGCACTAAGTGCTTAAAAATAATTGCCAGTTCTCAGAGCACATGGCCTGTTCTCAGCTCACTCATCCACCTCTGTTGCGATGGCAGCCGGAAGTGGCCAGCCCCCATAACAAGATGCTTCAGCAGAAGAGCACTAGTATATGCAGGCAGCCTGTGTTTTAGCCACTGAGTCATCTAAATCAGGGGTTCTTAACCTTTCTTTCTGAGCACACACCCCTTCCCCATGCCCCAGTATGCTATAAAAACTCCACGGCCCAGCTGTGCCACAACTGTTTTTCTGCATATAAAAACCAGCATCAGTGTTAGAAGGTAGCAAGGTGGCAGTTGCCCGGGGTCCCATGCCACAGGGGGCAGCACAAAGCTAAGTTGCTCAGGCTTCAGCTTCAGCCCCTGGTGGTGGGGCTCAGGGCCCCAGACTGCAGTCTCATGCAGCGGGCTTTGGCTTTCTGCCCTGGGCCCTAGTGAGTCTGATGCCAGCCATGCTTGGCGGACCCCCTGAAACCTGCTTGCGGCCCAACAGGGGGCCCCGGACCCCTGGTTGAGAACCACTGCGCTAGATCTCTTCTGTACTGGATTAGACAACACGGCAGCTAATAAACCGGGGTCAATCCAGGTTACCTCTCCCAGCGTTGCTTGCGCTAGTGAAATGGTGGGAAATGCGAAGGAAATGGCCAGTGCAGTTGCAGCTTCTGTGATAGACTTTCTGTCTCGGTGTTTGAGTGTTGACATTACGGGTTCCTCAAGAAATATCTACACACTTTCGGGTACCAGAGGCTCGGCTCCGGTAGTTCAGGAGTCAGGGCCGTCCTTGGGCATATGCAGCATACGCAGCTGCCTTGAACACTATGAAATTTAAGGCACCAAATTGCCCCAAATTTCATGGTGCCCTAAGCAGTTGCGTGCTGCATACGCAGCAGTACCAGCCCTATCCCCTGGCTGGCCCCCCCACGAGCTGCGCCCACTGCAAAGGGCAGGGCTGTCCCTAGAAGAGTGTGGGACCCCGGACAACTCCCTCCGCCCCACCTCTTACTCGCCCCTCTGCTCCGCCCCCAGCCCGCCCCCATTCCACCTCTTCCCCCAGCGACCCAACACTCACCGGCAGCCCGGCCCCAGCCAGCTCTACTCCACCACCTCCCACCCGCAGCACTCCGCTTCCCGCCGCCAGCAAGTCGGGGGGGAGGGGAACCTTTCCCTAATGCCCCCTCTGAGCGACACGGCTGGGGCCGGGGCAAGGGAAGTGGAGCGGGCTGGGGCCATGGCACTCCACTTCCCTTGCCCTGGTGAGTGCTGGGAGGTTGGGGAAGGCGGCGGGAAGTGGAGTGGCGCAGCTGGGAGCTGGCGGAGTAGAGCTGGCTGGGGTCGGGCTGCTCCGCTCCCTGTGACCGTGTTCCCAATTCTTTTCACGCTGGTAGCGAATAGCCTGTTGGAACTGGAGAGTTTCTACTCTTGGACCACTCACTTGTACCTTCATCAGATCCTGGAGTGTTCTTCATTGCCTGCATGTGGGTGAGGCTTCTGGCACAGCGGTGTTGCAAGTTAGTGGTATTTCCACCAGGGGTGACACAGGCAGGTGGCTGGTGAACATACAGGTCTGTCGCATCTTATGCGCATTTAACATGTGCAATTTCAACTTTACACGGTCGGCAAAAACAAAAAAAACAACAACAACAAAAGAGAAAAACAACAGTTTTAATACTATACCTGTAGTGCGGGCGATTTCACCCGCCATTGAACTCAATGGGGTTTTGGCTATACGTGGTTTTCGCTTTACGCGTTAACCGCGGAACGGAACCACCGCGTAAGATGAGACAGACCTGTATAAGCCTTGTTCAAAAGGCCTGTGTGCTGTCATTTGCTTCCCATTTAATGGTGTCTAAATCTCAATTTAGAGGCAGCCACTTTAGGTGAGGGCGCAGCCTCTCCTGTTCCGTCCCAGGGAAAGCACTGCTGAGTCTCAGTTTGTACGTTGCTAGAATGGGCCAATTCTTCATTGCTGGGCCACCGTGTGGAGTCAAGGCACTAAAACCACGGACTGGTGCTTGCTGTAGTTTGGTGAATGTGACACCCGCCTCTTCAATGGCAGGAAATCCAACACTTCTGTTTGTCCAGGGGGTGCTCAGCCTTGTGCCGGGTTCTGGGTAACAGGATCCTTCTGTGACGGGTTAGATCACAGAAACCCCCTTGGGAGCTGCCACCCAATGTGCAAAGACTACCCCTGCTTCTGTTTTCCCTGCCAGCTCAGGACTCCAGCTCCCTGTCTTGCTGAGCCAGACACTCCCGTCTGACTCCAGACACAGACCCAGGGTCTGAATCACTTGTCCCAAAGCTGCAAGTTTACCTGAAAACAGCTCGCAGTAGCGTGCTTGTCTTTAGCACTCAGATGCCCAACTCCCAATGGGGTCTAAACCCAGATAAATCCGTTTTACCCTGTATAAAGCTTATGCAGGGCAAACTCATAAATTGTTCGCCCTCTATAACACTGATAGAGAGATATGCACAGTTGTTTGCTCCCCCAGGTATTAATACATACTCTGAGTGAATTACTAAATAGAAAGTGATTTTATTAAATACAGACAGTAGGATTTAAGTGGTTCAAAGTAGTAACAGACAGAGCAAAGTAAGTCACCAAGCAAAATAAAATAAAATGCGCAGATCTATGCCTAATCAAACTGAATACAGATAATTTCCTCACCAGTTCCAGAGTGCTCCCTTTTACAGGCTAAGCTCCTTTTAGCCTGGGTCCAGCAATCACTCACACCCCCTGTAGTTACTGTCTTTTGTTTCAGTCTCCTTCAAGTATCCTGGGGGGGGTGGAGAGGCTCCTTCTTTAGCCAGCTGAAGACCAAAATGGAGGGGTCTCCCACAGGTTTAAATAGACTCTCTCTTGTGGGTGGAGACCCCCCTCCTCCCTCCTATGCCAAGTCCAGCTCCAGGATGGAGTTTTGGAGTCACCTGGGCAAGTCACATGCCCCTGCATGACTCAGTCTTTGCAGGCCGATGCCATTGTCCACATGGCATCTTGCATGTCTCCAGGAAGACTTCTCATGTGGATTGGAGCATTCCAAGATGCATTGTTCCCTAAGTGTCTCCTGATCAGGTACTTAACCTGGCGAATTCCTTCCTAAAGAAGCTGACCAAATGCCTCACAAAGCTTACTTAGAAATCAAGCAAGCATACAGCCCATATTCTTAACCTCGAGTAGAAAATGATATATATGTACAAATTGGATGAATAGATATAATAGACCAGAACCTTTACGGAGATATGTTACATGGCACAGGCAGCACAAAACATATTCCAGCTATGTCATCCATACATTTATAAGCACCCCCTCCCCATAAAGCCTTATAGGGTACACTGTCACACCTTCCCAGATGGGTACAGCACTTCATCCAATTATGGGTTGCGGGTCAGTCATGCATATTAGAGGCCGGTTTGCGCCTGGGATTTTGACACTGTGTGGGATGTACACAGATGCGTATCTATACTTGTGATGTCTATGGATCTGTATCGACCTGACTCTCTGCCAGACTTTGGGATAATCGCTATAATGCAATTATTCCAGCAGTAAATACTGTAGTGATAGCGCATGCTACAAGGCAGTTCCTATCTTGCAGCGTAGATCAGACAAGGTGATTTATTAACCTGAAATCTCTCATAGATTTGTGTGTTTCTCTTTGATGTCTTGAGCTCTCCATGGAGGTTTGAGGCTAGGTGTGGTATTATGATGGTTTCATCTCCGGAAACCCATCTCTTAGATGAGGAAATTCTGTCTTGTGAGATGAGGAAAGTAATTGTTATGTTTGTGTCAGTCTGCAGTAGCTGAGCAGTCTCACTGCACAAAGTTGCTTCCTTTGATTCCAGTGTGCAGGCAGCCTGCGGAGTACCAGCTGCAGGAGGGCAGAGGCACAACCGCTGGGGCAGGATTTTAAAAAGAGCCCCTGTGACATACCTAGGGTGCAGTCCACACTAGTGAGGCACTGGGTCATCCCTGCCTTCTAACCTGGGGGCTCTTTACACTGCTTTGCTGTTGTTGCCTCCATTCCTGGACTGCTTGCGACCCACTGGTAGTGTGTAAGTCACTCCCAGCTATATCTGTGTGCACTTGCAACCTGTCAGTCACACCCAGACTTTTACCAGCTTGGATTATACTGCAGGGCGATGCCAGCATATTCCCAGCCCCAGAT
Source organism: Malaclemys terrapin pileata (assembly GCF_027887155.1). Taxonomy (NCBI): domain Eukaryota; kingdom Metazoa; phylum Chordata; order Testudines; family Emydidae; genus Malaclemys; species Malaclemys terrapin. The sequence continues at coordinate 51,177,807 of NC_071514.1, forward strand.
ATTTCCCCAGAATTGTATGTCTTGTACTGCCCAGCCCTCTCCTGGACAATATAAGCCCATATAAGTCCGTCATTTTATTAATAGAAATGCTGTACACAAATCCAGTTCTCCCAAGTAGCGTCCCAAACACTTCAGTTAAAACACACTGGTCTAGATAAAACAATAAAAGGAGTTTATTAACTACAACTAAAGAGATTTTGTGTGAATATAAGTAATGAAGTACAAGAAAAAATAAAGATAAAAAGCAGCTAGTGCCTCACTTAACAAACGGTTAGATTCTAAACAAAGATTCTCTTGCCACGTGTTCTGAACAGTATTACTGGACCAACTTTGTAGGCCAGAACCCCTTCTTCTGTGTAATGGCTGATTCGTTTGTTCCTTCTGGTGCAGTGAATTGATGGAGGACAAGAAGGAGGGGTGCTTTGGGGTGTTTCCCTTTTCTTTTTATAGTTCTCTCCTGCCTTTGGGCAGCATCTCCAGCCAGGAGACAGAAGATCTATGTGGACAGGAACACCAGGTTGTTTCTTTGCTAAAATGTAGATTTGTCACCCACGTCCCCTTTCCTGCCAAAGAATGCCCACTTAGTAGGTAATGGTCCATTGACCTTGTGTACCTCTGACTGAGGCAGCAGCTTGCCCTTTGTCATGGAAGAACTGGCTTGGCCACTCCCCAGGCTTGGAATATGTGTTAGTAACTCCAGACCAAGGAATCTTAGAACTTGACATGCAATGTTGCTACACATGTTTTACCAGGACAATAATGATCAGCAAATTATGAGTTTTCAAGTGATGCCTCCCAAGGCATACTTTGTACAAAGATCATTACAGTGGTATGTGAGGGGTGAATACAGGGGTACAGTCTGTCTCAGCTCTGTAAAACTTATTACCATTGGTTGGGCTTGCTAAGAGAAGGGTGATTAAATCTTGTGTTTCCAGGCATGAAGTGACTGCCGGAAGGGGTCAGAAAGGACACACCCCTCTGTGTTCTCCCCCAGTATCCATGTATTGCATTTCATGCTTAGCTGGGGGTGTTACAGTAGCTTCTTGCCTTCTTCTGAAGCATCAGGGTAATATCCCCTGCTGTGGACAGAACACAGGGGGGCTGTGGCAAATCAAGCATTCCTGTTCAGCAACCCAAGTTCAGAAGTAAGCCTCGGGAGCCATGACTAGCGACCTGGGCATCTGAGGGCCATGACCATAGTTACATTGAACCTCCCTTGTGGCGTCAGGAGAATTACAGGAGTGGATGGGAGGGAAGCAGCTGCCCTTGTTCCATCCCAGAACATTGAGGCAGCTATGTCTGCCCAGATCTTACCCATGATCTGCTTCCACTTGACTCTCTTTCCTTTCCTTTCCTTCCTTCCTTCCTTCACTAATCCCATCCCCTCTAAGGGAGCCAGGGACAAAGGCAGCCTTGTTCTTAAGCCCAGTGGCAGGGGCTATGCCAGCTGCTGACCTAGCGTTAGGTTGAATAGCCAGACATCAAAGCTCCTGGGACTCCTACTGTTTGTAGCATACTTAAGCCATGTTTGTGCAAGAGGCCTTGACATTTTTTTGGGTAAACACTAATCAAGTCCTTAGCGTGCAGTGTGCCAGCACCTGGTGCTTGGGCACTGGGAGCGGGAGATGGATAAGTCCATTGTTTGCCCTGAAGCTTTTAGAAAAGTCTGATGTTTCAGCTCAAAGTACAAAAAGAAGTGTGGAAAAATTTCCCCTTACAGGCAGGTTTTTCTTACGCGAGAGGAACAATATCAATTGGCAATACAAGAGAGTAAAATCACCACAAGGGTAAAATCACAGCTCATCTCTCACTGGGGGTGGAGATTTTCTTTTTTTCCCATAAGGAAATTTCTTAGTGCAGTGGCCAAAATAATGGGGAAGTGGTTGGAATGAAAAGTAGAGAGAGAATCTTGCAAGACTAGTTGAAGGACTGAGGTGCAATCCAAGTACTGATCTTTCTCCCACACACCTCCCTTCAGGTCTCTACGTAGCTTTCCACAGTGTTCTTGTCCTCACCTGTAATAGTGAAATAAGATGACTTATTATTAATGCAGTGCTAAGGTTGCAAAACCAAATACTCAAAAGCCTGGAAATTCCAGAAGTTAAAGGGTTACCAACTTGAGATCAAATCAATTTTAACATAATGGTAAAAAGTAGCTTTGGGTCTTCCGATTTTTGAGGTTTTACAATCTCTCATTCCCATTATATAAAAAATAGCTTTGCTCTGTGAAAGACTCCTAGGAATAGGGGAAGTGGTAAAACTGACTGGACACAAATTGCTAAATACACAACGTAAAGACTCTTCCCTCCCCTCCCCCCCCCCCCCCATTTATTTCAGTTCTAGGAATCATAGGATTTGTCTGAAACAATGGTGGGTAAAACATGTGAACAGAAGTATGTTTTTAAGATGATGCTGTCTCTTTAAAGTTTTTTTGCATTTTTAATTCATTCTCTCTCACAGGGTCACTCACCTGGTATATTTCGCTGCCTTACCAAAGGTAATCTTTCCTCTAGTATTGTTTGTGTTTCAATGCCTAGCCTATAAGGACATGCTCAGCATTCCTAGGATTTGCAGTGTGGTATAGGGTGTATTCAGCGTGGTATATAATTATACACAATTATATCTTGTTTTGGAGTTATAGGGCCAGACTTTTAAATGGTGACCTCCCTTTTTGTGCATGCAATTACTATATTAAGTGTAATTTAGGCCACTCAGATGTCTAAGTCTCTGATAGCACCTGCTAATTGGGTGCTGAGATGTCTTATGATCTAAATTGTGCTATGGCTTGATTTCTTCCCTTTGGACTCTTTCTTTATGGTTATTTGTTGTTATAAACAACAATGGCCAGATTTCTTTTTTAAAGGGGCGGAGCACCTGTAGCTCTAGTGACTTCAGCCAGAGCAGGAGTTGCTTAACACTACAAACAGGCCGCTAGAGTTTACAACAGATGCTTTTGTTAGTTTTATAAATCCCAGTAAATATCTTTTGTCTAATGATTTGCTTATGCAAATTGTGTCCCAAGAGGGAGGTCGAGTTAAGGCTAAGCTAAAAATCAGGCTCATCAAAACTTACACATTTTGCATCTGTGCAGGGCTCTAATGTTATCTGCATCTGATCTGCCATCCGCAAACATGGTCTGTGGATATAAAGCAGATATCCGCAGATTTGCAGGTCTCTACTTGACATTATGCTACACGTATTTGTTTGTGGGAGCATGGCAGAGTGAACACTGCATGTTTTTCCTACTGTTCTAGTCTTTGTAAGTAAAAGAGAATAGGGGAGGAAAAGGATTTCCCTACTTTTTTCTGGTGGTTTACTCTGTGCATTGGACAGTTCTCTGTCAGGTCAGTTTCACTTTCTCCTCTCCTTTCTAGTCAGTTTTCCCCATTTAGATGATGTTACTAGGGCTTTGTGAGGCTCTGTCCACTTGGATCCGACTGTTGGGTCAGGGCCGTATATTGTATCCGCCTATGTGAGCCTGATTCTGCTCTCACTAAAGTCACCAACAAATGCACTGCCATTGTCTCCATTAGCAAGTGAGCTGGCTCTGTGGGCAGCTAACAGCTTAGCACAACTTTTTGCTGTGCATATGTATACTCAGTGCTGCATTTTCAGACATTCATGACTGAGTTCAAAACCATTCTCCTCACCACACACGCGCATGCACACGACACACCTTCATGCCCTCCCTCCCCAAACTTAGCCAAGTATGTGCTGCTCATTAAGACCTATTGAGACACCAGAGCCCTGATCTTGCACAGGCAGAACCCAGTTGACTTCACTGAGGCTCTGTGTGGGTGCAGTGATCAGAATAATTTCAGCTGTTTTGAACTTAACCCTAAGGTGGGGGAAAGAGAGGCTGCTTTTTACAGTGGGGTAGAGGGGTGGGAGGAAGGAGTGTGTGAGCTTGTCCTCTTGTTATTCCACAGCCAAAGGGGTTTTTCTCAAATTTTGCCTGAGGTGAATTTGTATGAGACTGAGCCCGGAAAATGTCAGCCTGAAAGCTGACTGCTTTGGAAAGCTGCCTGTACGTGTGGAAACAGGAGTTTAGAATGAAAACTGTTACCTATTGTGTGGCAGTTGCTGCTGGTGAGACCGCTGTAATGTAACTTACCTAGAGCTTTAAGCATTCAAAGCATTGCACAAATACTGACCTTTAAAGCACCCAGCTCTGCACCTGTTCTCATCTCTTCTTACACCCCATCCCACTCCTTATTGAACGCTCCTGCATTGTTACTGATAATTCTACCTTAGGCTGCATCCAGGCTTCTCCTAACGGTCTTTTGCTCTCTTCAGACATATCTCCTCTACACATGGAACAGACCTTCCCCCCGGTCCAAGTTCTCCAAGCCTTCTGCTCTGGGAGGTCTAGTGGGGCTAACCTCAGAATGTGTCTCTCGTCTGCTCCTAGTGGTGGTAGTGCTGTCTCTGGTATGGTGGCTGGAGACTGTAAGCTCTTTGAGGCAAGGATCTAGTAATTTATCAACATATCTGATGTAGCTTTGCCTCTGGAAAGGTCTTTGTGCGCCTACGAGTGGGAGTTTTCAAAGTCACCTAAGTGACTTAGGCACCAAGGATCCTGCATTGAAAGTCAATGGGACGTGTGCGCATAATTCACTTAAACACATTTGAAAATCCCAGGCTGTAAAAATAAGACTTCCCCACTCCCTGAAGAGTTGGACCCATTGCTAAAAGAAACCGGGCTAGACCCAAAGCTGTTCCCGTGTGCTGCTGTATGATGTGAAAAGAGCTGGTGGCCCCAGGTGAGTTCTTGGTAGCTAAGTTATTTTTGCCTGAGAAGCCCACCACAATTGAGCACCTTACTGGGAATCTCACTAGTGGCCAAAACCAAATGGGCTATAAAGCATGATCTCCTCCCTCTTTCCAAGAAGTAGTTCCTTTGGGCCAGGTTTGAAGTACAGTGGCAGGGTAGAGTCGGGGAAGCTTGCTCTGCTGCTACTTGTGCTGTACAGAGCCTACATCGGATAGGAGAAGGGGCAAGATGGGGTCATCCTAAGAACTAGGTACAAGCAGATCAAACAGAATCAGCAAGAGAAACCTGTGCGTGGGCTCTTCCAATGGCCATCCCCATGATAGATGATCCTGGGTTTCTTTTGTACATTTCACTCACTGCTGACTGCTTTTTTTTCCCCCTAGAGTCCAGGAAAGAGGTGACACTCCCCTTCTGATTGAAGAATGGTCGTGTTAAGGCAGTTTGGGTTGCTTCTCTGGAAGAACTACATTTTGCAGGTACTTTCACACTGGGCTTTCTGTGCGGAGGAGAATAGGTGATTGTGGAGATGAGGCTAAGAGAAGCATGGCTTTAGCTGTCTAATGTACGATGCTTCAAATTAAGTCACTTCTCAAGACCCTCCTGGTATGTCTTCAAGCTCCAGTGAACCTGAGCCATTAGGGCAGGACATCATCGAGAGGAGAACGTCTCTGGGTTCGTTTTCTTCTGGATTTGGCTGAATGTATGCATGAGGAAGGTGGGGTGGTTTTAGTTTTTTGTCATGCCCCTTCCCTTCCCCAATCCTTGTCAGTTAAATCAGGGCGGCCTGTTGATTTTTTTGGTTCTTTGCAATCTGCTCTGAATACAGGCCGGGGTACACAATCTACCTGTCAGCTAGTCATCGAATTTGTTAGCTCTGCAAGGCTAAGCCGTGAGACTAGGGCAGCTGGATGCTGGCTTGTTTCTTTCAGCCCTTCAGACACTTCAGATTTGATATTAGTTAGTTTCCAGATGCTGAAATACTGATCAGGGAACACTGTTTTAAATGCCTGATCTCTCAGTTGCTTTTATTTTAGGGTGGGGGGCTCTGTGTTACATCCTACTTTGCTCCCGAATGCTGTTGTGTGCTCCAGGCAGAGCAGAGCACTGATTGGAAGCTGCTGACCAAACTCACCAGGGACACGTGTGTGTGTGTGTGTGTGTGTGTGTATATATATATATATATATATATTTTTTTTGTGCTGCCCCTTGTGCGTGGCCCACACTCCCAATCCCTATTCTCCACCCTCTCATTGCAACTCTCTCCCACAACCCTGCTGTGTGTGGGCATTGTGGAAGCAGTGTTAGGTGGAGAATGCTGGGGTTGGTTAGTTGAAGGGGTGTTTCCTTCAGTGTCTCTATCCCGATTGAAAGGGCACTGGCTGGGGGAAGTGGCTAATCCATTGATCCTGTAGAAAGATTCATTTCACTAAAAGTCTCCTTGTCGTTGCTCCTGCATCACCTCTTCAAATGGAATGTTCCGATAGAGCTGGTCCACTTGCCCATGGAAAGGCAGTAGAGGGAGCATTAGTCTGTCCACGTCCAGCCATGCTGGTAACTCTGACTGGTTCTTGGCACCGTAATCGTTTGAGCTCATGTTGGGAGAGGAGTGAACGCGGGGCCCAGCTCCACCTCCCCACTATCCAGATAGACCCTGCGGTGGCTGTTGAAAGAGGGAGAGGACCTCCAGCTTTCCACCCACCTGGCCTTGACTACTGCCTGCCTCTTGAGTACGAACGGCTCGGTGCCGGTTCAGTTCTGCCCCTCGCTGCCAAAGCTGCCTGCCTCTTAGGGTTGCGGTGAGGCACTGGGCCAGTGGGAGGGGAAGGCAGGTTGGGTTAGATCTGGCTCCATGCAAGCTGCCTGATTCAGCAGCACAGAGCCTGTCTCTTCCTTGATGGAGCACCCCGTCAGCCCAGCTGTGTTTCTACAAACTGGGCAGCAATGAGAAGCATAAGATCCTTCAGGCCGACTGGTGAGCGAAGGGTTAATGGGCCAATCAGACTGCAGCTCAAACAGCACTTAGCTCCTTTGGCCTCTTGCTGATTTGAGGCCACCTTTCCTGTTCTCCCGTGACTCACCACCCAGACATGCAGAGGCGTGGAGCCTGCCCTTGTAGTGGGGGCGGAATCTGTAGTTTGTTTTTACAATTAAAAACCATGAAAAAGTTGCAGATCAGCACGTGTTTGAAATAATCAGTGCAGTCCTGGTCTGTGATGGGAGCTCCTAGGCACTACGGCAGTGGTCACCAACCAGTTGATGGGAATCGACTGGTCAATCCTAGGGTTACCATATTTTGTGCCTCCAAATGGAGGACACTCCACAGCCCCCGCCCCCAGCCCCGCCCACACCCCCGCCCCAACCCCGGCCCCTCCCCAAAGTCTCCGTCCCCTCCCCTGCTTCCCGTGAATATTTGATTCGCGGGAAGCCTGTAGCAGGTAAGGGGCGGTGTGGGGGGAGGAGGCGCGGCCCAGGCTGGCCCCCCGGCGTTTCCAGCCTGGGTTGGCTCGGGCCCTGGGGTGCCGGCCCCGGCCGACCACCCCCGGCCCGCCCAGCACTGCCGGCCCCCGGCGGCCCGGCGCACCCCTCCCGGCTCCCCGCCCCGCGGGCTCGGCTCCCCGGCTCCCCGCCCCGCGGGCTCGGCTCCCCGCCCCGCGGGCTCGGCTCCCCGGCTCCCCGCCCAGCTCCTGGCTCCCCGCCCCGCGGGCTCGGCTCCCCGCCCGGTTCCCCGGCTCCCCGCCCCGCGGGCTCGGCTCCCCGGTTCCCCGGCTCCCCGCCCCGCGGGCTCGGCTCCCCGCCCCGCGGGCTCGGCTCCCCGGCTCCCCGCCCGGCTCCCCGGCTCACCGCCACGCGGGTTCGGCTCCCCGGCTCCCCGCTCGGCTCCCCGCCCCGCGGGCTCGGCTCCCCGGCTGACTGGCTCCCCGGACCCCGGCCCCGCGCCCGGCCGGGCACTGTGACCCTGGCCCGGCACTGCCCCACTGGTTCCCGGCCCGGCACCATGCCCCCGGCCCCGCACCGGCGCCGGCACCGGCCGAGCACCACCGGAGCCCTCCTGATTTTCCCGGACATGCCCGGCTTTTGGGGATTTCCCCCCGGACGGGGATTTGAGCCCCCAAAAGCCGGACATGTCCGGGAAAATCCGGACGTATGGTAACCCTATCAATCCTTGGGGATCTCCCAGTCGATCACAATCCCCCGTGGCGCAGTGTGGCTACCGCTAAGGCAGACTCCCTGCCTACTCGGCCCCACGCCGCTCCTGGAAGCAGTCAGCACAGCCCAGGGGGCAGGGGTGTCCCTGTGCACGCTGCTCCTGCCTGCAAGTACTGGCTCCACAGCTTCCATTGGCTGGGAGAGCTGCAGGGACAGTGCCTGCAGAGAGGAGCCGCGTGTGAAGCCACGGGGCCCCCCACCCCAGGGGCCACAGGGGAGCATTGGCCCCTTCTGGGAGTCACCAGAGATAAGTGCTGCCCGGCGGGAGACCGCACTTCAACCCCCATATCTGAGCCCCCTCCCAGAGTTAGCACCCTGAACCACCTCCTGCACCCCAACTCCCTGGCCTCCTTCCAGAGCCAGCACCCTGTATCCACTCCTGCACCCCAACCCTCTGCCCCAGCCCTGACCCCCCTCCCAGAGCCAGCACTCTGCCCCCCCTCCTGCACACCCCAACATTCTGCTACAGCCCGGAGCCCCCTCGTGCACCCAAACTCCCTCCTAGAGCTTGCACCCCTCACCCCCTCCTGCATCCCTCACCCCCTGTGGGGGTGGGGGGAGAGCAAGTGACGGGGGAGGGGCGATGGAGTGGGCAGGGCTTTGGGGAAGGGGCAGGGTAGATCCTGGGTTCCCCTTAGATTCAAAAAGTGATCTTGGGCGTAAAAAGGTTGGAGACCGCTGTACTATGTGGATGCAGCTAGTATCTTACCCTGACTGCCTTACCACATCATGGAGGGCTGGAGTCAGCGGCCTGAATGAGGGGACTTCATTGAATTTGCTTCACTTCCCTCCTCTGTTGTCTGATGTTCTTAGTGCTGGGAGGCAGCGTGGTCTAGTGGGTAGAGCACAGGCCTCTTTATGTAGCTTTGTACTTCAGAGGTTCCTGCAGAATGGGGGACATTGTACTCAAAGCAAACATCTTCAGGGGGTGGGTCACTCCTGTTCCTGGGTTTGTATGTATGTCTTGGATGACTCAGGATATACCTCTCTGGACTTAGTTCCCTCTAATATAGGGTTACCATACGTCCGGATTTTCCCGGACATGTCTGGCTTTTGGGGGCTCAAATCCCCGTCCGGGGGGAAATCCCCAAAAGCCGGGCATGTCCGGGAAAATCAGGAGGGCTCCGGTGGCGCTCGGCCGGTGCGGGGCCGGGGGCATGGTGCCGGGCCGGGAACCAGTGGGGCAGTGCCGGGCCAGGGTCACAGTGCCCGGCCGGGCGCGGGGCCGGAGTCCGGGGAGCCAGTCAGCCGGGGAGCCGAGCCCGCGGGGCGGGGAGCCGGGGAGCCGAGCCCGCGGGGCGGGGAGCCGGGAGCCGAGCCCGCGGGGCGGGGAGCCGGGAGCGGGGCGGGGAGCCGGGGAACCGGGCGGGGAGCCGAGGAGCTGAGCCCGCGGGGCGGGGAGCCGGGAGCCGGGACCCGGCAGTGCTGGGCGGGCCGGGGGTGGTCGGCCGGGGCCGGCACCCCAGGGCCCGAGCCGACCCAGGCTGGAAACGCCGGGGGGCCAGCCTGGGCCGCGCCTCCTCCCCCCACACCGCCCCTTACCTGCTACAGGCTTCCCGCGAATCAAATATTCGCGGGAAGCAGGGGAGGGGGCGGAGACTTTGGGGAGGGGCCGGGGTTGGGGCGGGGGTGTGGGCGGGGCTGGGGGCGGGGCCGGGGGCTGTGGAGTGTCCTCCATTTGGAGGCACAAAATATGGTAACCCTACTCTAATAGGAAACTGGCAGGCCTGGATCAGCCAAAGGGCTTGTTTCTCCCTGGCCTCCCAGTCAGGGAAAGTCACTCTGATTGAAGAAATGAAACTTGCAAGTGATTAGCAGGCCAGTTAAAATGGCTGTTGTGTGAGGGTTAGTTCTGTGTATGGAGCTGGGTCCATGTGACTGGCTTAGCAACTAGACAGCAGTAGCTGAGACCCTCATTACTGCTGAGAGATGGCAGCATCCCCGTAGCCTCCTGAGCTAGTGAGCTCTGTAATAGTACAGTCCTGCAGTGGGCAGTGTATGTTGGCTTCCGTTTATGGAGCCAGACAATGATTTTGGACAAGGTCCAGGAGGCAATTAGAGGGTTAATACAATGATGATGCCGTGGGAGGCAGCCTGTCTGCCAGGGGAATGTTGTAAAACCATCAGACATTCATAACGCTGACTCTGAGCATGGCCTCTGAAACACTCCTCCATCATGCAGGGCAGATCATACTGGGTGTAACTCCAGGGATGGCAGTACGTTTACCTCAGGGTTGAATTTGGCCCAATTTGGTCAGTTATTTCATTGATTCCCAAACCCCAGGGGGACAGAAAACGACAGGCTGATGCCTGCCAAAGTGAGGCAGCCACCCCTCTGATTGATTGATCTTGTCCCAGGCAGATGTGTATGGGGAATCAAATGTGGGCCAGGTGCATTGGCTGCGGTGAGTGGGGCAGTATTAGCTGTGCTGCCGGTCCCCCAAATGCTACCCCCTTTCAGAGATTGACGTCCCAGGTGAGCCCCCCTCTTTCTAAAAAACCGTATTTCCATGGATGCCTGGGGTCTGGGAGCCCATCCTGGCCGGGTGCCCCGCTGCTCTTGGGATATGCTCCGGGCAGCTGGCCCCAGCAGGTCCCAGAGAGCCAGGCTGTACCCCCTCCTCATTTCTGCCACCCTGGAGGCCCCCGAATTGCTCACAGACCTCAGCCTCTTCTGGCCTTGGTGCTGTCCCAGCATGCATGTCCTAGAACCTGCATGGGCAGGGAGGTTCTACCTCCCATGGGGGCTCATCAGCCTCTGGCGGGACAGGCAAGCTGGAATGCGCTCCCCACCCCTCCTGCCCAGGGCAGCCATGCTCCTCCAGCCAGGCAACAATGGCTGGAACTGGAATAGGGGACTTGGCTAGGGAGAGGAATTCTTACTTCATCAACAGTATTTTGAAGAAACAACAAATAATTCATAGCCAGTCAGGTCCGCGCACCCCCCTCCCTTCTTCCCTCCCAGTAACCATCTTCCCCTCCCCAGGAGTGTGCATCACAGTGTGGGAAGGAAGCATGGTCTTTTTGGCTCTGGAATGGGACACCTGGGCTCAATTCCTGGCTCTGCCACAGATCCCCCACGTGGCCTTGGCCAAGTCACTTAATCTCTCGTCTCCCCCATCTGAAGAATGGGGTGATCCTTCCCCACTGTGAGGATAAAATCCGTTAATGTTTGTAAGGTGCTGAAGGTACTATGGGATGGGAGGTAGGGGGGATAATCTCCTGTGGGGGCTGCCTTGTTGCATTCACTCCTGTTTGTTTTTCTTCCTACAATTGCTGATTCCTCCTGGGCCTATAACAATCTATGAAAGGTGATTGTGGGGAGGGACGGGAGTACAAACACACACCCATGAAGAAAGTATCAAGGTTCAACTCCGGTGCATCGATCCTTTCAACGGGGATAGCGAAATGCATCAGTATGAATCTTCTGACAGGAAAACCAAACCCTACTCTGTCCTTGGGTTTAAATTGCAATCCTTCCTAATGTGAATCAATACACTTGTGGGCCAAATTAACTGATTGTTGAAAGCAGCTACACAAATTGCGCACCAGGTTGGAGATGATTTAACAGCTTGGAGGGTGCTCCAGGTGGTGTTCAGGGGTGGGGCTGGGGCACCTGAGCAGATAGTTGCCTGGACAACAAATTGAGTAATAACACCTTCCCTTTATCATTGGATCTCAAAGTACTTCACAAGCCTTTATTAAGCCTCCCCTTACCCCAGTGAAGTAGGTGAATAATACTGAACTCTTCTTTAGCACTTTTCATCAGTAGATCTCAGTGCTTTATAAAGGGGGAAACTGAGGCACAGGGAAGTGAATTTGCTCAGGGTCACCCAGCAGCCAGGTGACAGATATGGGACTAGAACCCAGGTCTCCTGAGTCCCAGTGCTCTCTATCCCTGAGGCCATACTCCTCCAGGGGTGAAAGTAACTTACAGGACTTACTGGTACTGCCGGAGTCCTGAGGGGGACGTGGCCTCTCAAGATTTAAAGGCCCTGGGGCACCGGCTGTGGCTGGGAGCCCCAGGGCCTCTAAATCAAGCTGGGGCTCCCAGCTGCAAAGGTGGCTGGGAGCCCCCGGGGCTCAAGGGCAAATTAAAGGGCCTGGGGCTCCGGCTGCCACGGAGCTCTGGGCCCTTTAAATCCCCACTGCAGCTCCGACTGCCGGATCTGCGGGCGGGATTTAAAGGGCCCGGAGTTCCTGCGGCTGCGGAGAACCCCGAGCCTTGCCGGGCTGGGGCTGGGATTTAAAGGGCCCGGAGCTCCTGCCGCTGCGGGGAGCTCTGAGCCCTTTAAATCTGTTCCCAGCCCAGCGGCCGGAGTTGCGGGCGGGATTTAAAGGGCTCTGGGCTGCCCGCAGCTGCAGGAGCCCAGAGCCCTTTAAATCCCCGCCGCGGAAGCCAGTGCGGTCCTGCACGGTGTACTGGCTCTTGCTGGTACGCCGTTCTGGACCATACCAGCTTACTTTCACCTCTGTACTCCTCTGAGATGTTCTGCTAATTTTATCAATGTGCAGATAGAGGCAAAGTGACTTAGCAATGTAGTGGCACAGCAGGAAATAGAACCTGAAAGTCCTGATTCCTTGTCTTCTAAGCACTGTAAGACATGACACAATGTAATGATGCTGTACATCGTCACCCCCTTTGTGCCCTTCCTCCCCCTCCCCTTCATTATATTCTAAATCCTGCTGCCAAGATTCTTATCCCCCTCCCCCGATCATCTCATTCCTATACCCCTTTCTCAGGTCTCGTCTACACTAGAAAATTAGATCGACCCAGCTGCATCGCTCGGGATGTGAAAAATCCACATCCATGAGCGCTGGAGTTAAGCCGAACTAAGTCCCTGTGAGGTGAGTTTACTATAGTAGCTGGTGAGCCCCTCCCGTTGCTGAAGTGCTACAGTGGTGGTAGTGTTTTAAGTGTAAATATAGCCTCAGATACCTTTACTGGCTTCCATTCTCCTTCATGTTCAAAGCTCAGCACAACTATTCCCTCCTGTTCCTATCTATACATCAACTCTTCTCTCCTCCTCCTTAGTCTTGCTGTTCCTTTACCCAGTCCCAACTTCACTCCTCCTTTCCCGCTGCTCCTCATGCTTAAAGCATCATCTCTATTGGGAGCCTGATCCAAAGCCCATTGAATGATTCTCACAGACTTCAGAGTGGTAGCCATGTTAGTCTGTATCAGCAAAAAGAACAAGGAGTACTTGTGGCATCTTAGAGACTAACACATTTATTTAAGCATGAGCTTTCGTGGGCTAAAACCCACTTCATCGGATGCATGCAGTGGAAAACTCTGCCAACTCTGTCCACATACCTATTCAGTGGACACCATCATAGGAACTAATCACATCAGCCTCACTATCAGAGGCTCGTTCACCTAAACATCTACCAATGTGATATACGCCATCATGTGCCATGTACATTGGCCAAACCGGACAGTCTTTACGCAAAAGAATAAATGGACACAAATCAGATGTCAAGAATTATAACATTCAAAAACTAGTCGGAGAACACTTCGACCTCCCTGGTCACTCAATTACAGACCTCAAAGTCGCAATACTCCAACAAAAAAACTTCAAAAACAGACTCCAATGAGAAACTGCAGAATTGGAATTAATTTGCAAACTGGACACCATTCAATTAGGCTTGAATAAGGACTGGGAGTGGATGGGTCATTACACAAAGTAAAAACTATTTCCCCATGCTAATTTCCCCCCTACTGTTACTCACACCCTCTTGTCAACTGTTGGAAATGCATCCTGATTATCACTACAAAAGTTTTTTTTTCCTCTTGCTGATAATAGCCCACCTTAATTGATGACTCTCGTTACAGTTGGTATGGCAACACCCATTTTTTCATGTTCTCTGTGTATACATATCTTCTTACTGTATTTTCCGCTGCATGCATCGATGAAGTGGGTTTTAGCCCATGAAAGCTTATGCTCAAATAAATTTGTTGGTCTCTAAGGTGCCACAAGTACTCCTCGTTCTTTTCACTGACTTCAATTGGCCTGGGATGAAGGCCTTAATGAGGTGATGTGGTCTGGTGGATTGAGCATGGAACTGGGCCTGTGAGCCAAGAACTCTACACTTAATCCAGCTCTGTCACTGATTTACTGAGTGACCTTGGGCAAGTCACTTCATCACTCTGTGCCTCAGTTTCCCTATCTATAAAATGAGGATGATGATACTTTGCTGCCTCCTGGGATGGCTGTAGAGGGTAATGTTTGTATGGCCTTGGGAATCATAAAGCAATAGACACGGTAAGTACAAGTATTGACACTTGTCAGTGGGGCATTCCATGTACACAGGGAAACTTTGTGGCTGGAATAACACCCTACTTAGCTTGTTGTGCTTTACTGCCTCGTGCCTCCCGACTATAAACTCTTTGGGTATGACTGCACTTAAGGTTTTAATGCCAATGTACTTGTTAGTTACCATGTCTGAACATTCTATGCGCTTCTGTTCCGGGATGAAGCCCTAGGTATATCACAAACCTTTGTGGCCAGGGACGTGGAGTGTCTAGACTAGCATGTGTTAACACGAGCTAAATGTCAGCTCAGTTAACTTGATATTAAAACTCCAGTGTAGGCAAACTTCTGAGGCAGAGGCTTTGGACTCGGACGCATTCTCCCTACTGTGTGGAGTGCATGCAGCACCTCTAGTTCTATGTAATAATGTTGTTGCAGCCAGGGTTTGAGTGGTTGACAGCTAAGTGGCTTTAACCATTATAGATGTGGTGGGATTGGCTGTCATGCTTGGAGCTGCTGTAGGGTTATACTATAAACTGTCCAGTATTTACATATAAAACCAAACAAGAGGTGACTTTGCAGACGTACTGTCAGATTCTAGTGCTGCCGAATAGCCCCACAGCTGGGCATGCTCCGTGCTGGTCAGATTCCCTCTATCCTTGATGCCCTGCTGTAATCTGGAGCTATTCAACTTTGTGCTGTGAACCTGTCAGATCTCATCAGCTAATCAGACTGGGTGCTTTGATGGGTGGCCTCCAGGGAATTGCTGAGGAGCTGCCAGAAGTGGTATTGGTGACTTCCTTGGAGGTGCTCCTTTCCCAGGAGTCAGAGCTGTGCTGCTTATAAAGACCTCTTTTTGCTGGAGGAGGAGAATTTACCTTACTATGCTCTGGCTTAACTCCAGCTCCGCTTGCCCCATTCTTCTCCTTTTCCATTTGAATGCATTATTGTTCTTCACTCCCAGCCCTGAGGGTATTGGGTAATGCTGCTGTGCGCTGTTAAACAGCTGCTGTCCTTCATCCCAGGGGTGATCAATCACCAAGCATCTCTTTCCATCCTTGCAAGAATGCTGTGGTGTAATTTGATGCCTGTGTAGTGCCCAGAGATGGCCAGGAGAGCCCTGTATTTCCTGTTTGTTTCTTGCATGCAATTGCCCTTACCTCTAGGAAGGGTTATCTGTGCACAGCAAGAAGTGAAGAGGGTGGAGAATGACATGTCATGAGTTGAGTGCTCCTGCATCCATCAGGACTTTACATCAAAACCTTGCTAGCTGACAATGGCTAAGCTGCAAAACTGGCTTGATTCACTATTAACTCCACAGGCCTTTTTGGCTTGTTCACCCTGTGCTTCGTGCCACAAAACCCAGATGACAAGATCTTGGAGGCTGGGACCATCTCTTCCCTTTGCCTGTACAGCATCTAGCACAATGAGCTGTCGGAGGCCTGCATTCCAAAAAAGGGAAAAAGATTACTAAGCAGGAGATTTAGACCGAGCTGGATGAGCGACCGACTCAAAGGGGCGATTAGGAAAAAACAGAAAGCGTACCAAGAGTGGAAGAGGGGAGGGATTAGTAAAGAAACTTACCTTAGTGAAGTCAGAGAATGTAGAGATAGAGTGAGAAAGGCCAAAGGCCGTGTAGAGTTGGACCTAGCGAGGGGAATTAAAAGCAATAGTAAGAGGTTTTACAGCCACATAAATAGGAAGAAAGCAAAGAAAGAAGAAGTGGGACCGCTGAAGACTATTGCCGGAGAGGAGATTAAAGACAATCTAGGCATGGCGCAATATCTCAATGAATATTTTGCATCGGTGTTTAATGAGGCCAATGAAGGTATTAGGGATACTAGCACCACTACAGAGGGGCATTCAGGATGGGGGATTACCGTATCCGAGGTAGAAACAAAACTTGAATGCCTTAATGGGGCTAAGTCGGGAGGACCGGACGATCTTCATCTGAGAATATTGAAGGAATTGGCGCGGGAAATAGCAGGCCCATTAGCGATAATATTTAATGAATCTGTAAACTCGGGGGTGGTCCCGTTACACTGGAGAATAGCTAATGTGGTTCCTATTTTCAAGAAAGGGAAAAAAAGTGATCCGGGTAACTACAGGCCTGTTAGTTTAACATCTGTAGTGTGCAAGGTGTTAGAGAAAATTCTGAAAGAGAAACTAGTTGAGGACCTGGAGGTTAGTGGCAATTGCGATAAATTACAACATGGTTTTACGAAGGGCAGATCATGCCAAACGAATCTGATCTCCTTCTTTGAGAGAGTAACGGATTTATTAGATAAGGGAAATGCGGTGGACCTAATATACCTGGATTTCAGTAAAGCGTTTGATACTGTACCCCATGAGGAATTATTGGTTAAACTGAAAAACATGGGGATCGATATGAAAATCCAGAGGTGGATAAGGAATTGGTTAATGGGGAGAATGCAGCGGGTCGTATTAAAGGGTGAACTGTCAGGTTGGAGGGAGGTTACTAGTGGAGTGCCTCAAGGTTCGGTTTTGGGACCCATTTTATTTAATCTATTTATAACTGACCTCGGAACCGATTGCAGGAGTGGGCTGATAAAGTTTGCGGATGATACGAAGGTGGGAGGCGTTGTAAATTCGGAGGAGGATAGGGATATCCTGCAGGGAGACTTGAATGAGCTTGTGAATTGGAGTATCAGAAATAGGATGAAATTTAATAGTAAAAAGTGTAAGGTGATGCATTTGGGGATGACTAATAATTTTAGTTACAAGATGGGGACGCATTGGTTAGAAGTAACGGAAGAGGAGAAGGACCTAGGGGTCCTCGTAGACCACAGGATGACTATGAGTCGACAATGCGACGTGGCGGTGAAAAAAGCCAATGCTGTCTTGGGATGCATTAGGCGAGGTATATCTAGTAGGGATAAGGAGGTCCTGCTTCCGTTGTACAAGGCGCTGGTGAGACCTCATTTGGAGTACTGTGTGCAGTTCTGGTCTCCCATGTTTAAAAAAGATGAACTCAAACTGGAACGGGTGCAGAGAAGGGCCACTAGGATGATCAGAGGAATGGAAAACCTGTCGTATGAAAAGAGACTAGAGGAGCTTGGGTTGTTTAGTCTGACAAAGCGAAGGCTGAGGGGGGATATGATTGCTATCTTTAAATATATTAGAGGGATTAATACAAGGGAGGGAGAAGAATTATTCCAGCTTAGTACTAATGTGGATACGAGAACGAATGGATATAAACTGGCCGTGGGGAAGTTCAGGCTTGAAATTAGACGAAGGTTTCTGACCGTCAGAGGGGTGAAATATTGGAACGGCCTTCCGAGGGAAACGGTGGGGGCAACGGACCTGTCTGGTTTTAAGATTAAGTTAGATAAATTTATGGAGGGAATGGTTTAATGGTAAAACATAGTAGTCAAGGAAAACCAAGCAATGGTAGGTAAATTGTATAATGGCTGACAGGGGTCAGGCTGGAGACTCTTGCCTACATGCTCGGGGTCTTACTGATCGCCATATTTGGGGTCGGGAAGGAATTTTCCTCCAGGGCAGATTGGCTGAGCCTCTGGAGGTTTTTCGCCTTCCTCCGCAGCATGGGGCAGGGATCTCTAGCAGGAGGGTCTCTGCCGATTGAAGTCACCTAAAACAGGATTGGGGACTTCAACAGCAGAGTCCAGGGAAGGGGTAGGGACGGTTTTATGGCCTGCAGCATGCAGGAGGTCAGACCAGATGATCATAATGGTCCCTTCTGACCTTAAAGTCTATGAGTCTGAGTCTATGAGAATTGGGTCTTGGCTTCATTGGGGGTCCCTTTGCCAATGTGATGCAAATAATGGTCATCACTTTTGCCTTTGGCTATGACTACAGTGAAATGCAGTGGACTCACTATGTGTAGTACCGGCGTGTGAGAGCTGTAATTTCCTTCCCAGTGCTAAATTGATCCCATGCCTGCCAGTCTAACCAGTTTTCCCTTATTTCTTCCGCAGAAGCGACAGATTTTGGTAACGGTCATAGAAATCTGCTTGCCATTGCTATTTGCTGCAATCCTCATTGCGCTCCGCCACCGAGTGCATTCGATCAGTCACCCCAATGCCACCATCTACCCCAGCCAGTCAGTGGATGAGCTGCCATGGTTTTTCCATCACCGGAAGCTCAGCCCCTGGGAGCTGGCTTATGTCCCCTCCAATGTCACTGCTGTGAAGAGCATCGCGGAGGCGGTGGAAAAGGCGTTGCACATCAATATCAAAGGTTAGAATGGGCTGGGGGTTCCTGGAGGGGAGGGAGGTCTTTTAAGTGTAGAAACTGGTGTGTACATGTGTGCAGGCACGCGTTTCATATGGCCTTATTCAGAAAAGCACTTAAGCACATTTGCTTCGCTGAAGAGAGATGGGATTATCTTAAGTGCTTTTAAAGCTAAGCATGTGCTTAAGTGCTTTGCTAAATTGGGATCTGTGGGGAGGCTATTTTAAGTGTCCTGGATTCAGCTTCAGATGGGAATGGATATTTCTCTAAGTTAATCATTTCTAGGGACCAGAGTTCAAAATCTGATGTAGGCACCAGGTGACAGTGATGTGACTGGCTTCATCTTAAGAGCTGAGCCTTCTGCTATTGCAATTAAAGTAGTCACTTAAAAATCAGACTTCTGTCTAGAAATTTTCACCTCCTGTCAAAGTAGTACCTGAGAGAGACTAACACAGAGGTGGGCAAACTACGGCCCACAGGACCCTCCTGCCAGGCCCCTGAGCTCCTGGCCCGGGAGGCTAGCCCCCGGCCCCTCCCCTGCTGTTCCCCCTCCCCGCAGCCTCCGTTCACTGTGCTGCCGGCCCAGAGTGCGGCGGGGCTGTGAGCTCTTGCCGGGCCTGACCCAGTGCTCTGTGCTGCGAGGTGGCGTGGCTGGCTCCAGCCAGACGGCACAACTGCCTGTCCTGGTGCTCTGTAGCGCCGCCAGCCACCAGTGCTTCAGGCAGCGCAGTAAGGGGGCAGGGAGTGGGGGGGGGGGTTGGATAGAGGGCAGGGGAGTTCAGGCTGGGGGTGTGGATAGGAGTCGGGGCGGTCAGAGGGCAGGGAACAGGGAACAGGGGGGTTGAATGGGGGCGGAGGTCCTGGGGGGGCAGTCAGGAAGGAGAGGGGCGTTGAATGGGGGCAGGGTTCCCAGGTGGGCAGTCAGGAATGAGAGGAGGGGTTGGATGGGGCGGCGGGGGGCAGTCAGGCGTGGGGTTCCAGAGGCGGTCAGGGGACAGGGAGGGTCAGGGATCCCAGGGTGGCTGTCAGGGAATGGGGGGATTGGATTGGGCAGGATGCCCAGGGGGGCTGTCAGGGGGCGAGACGCAGGGGGGTCAAATAGGGGGCAGGGGCCGGGCCATGTCTGGCTGGTTGGGGAGGCACAGCCTCCCCTAAATGGCCCTCCATACATTTTCGGAAACCCGATGTGGCCCTCGGGCCAAAAAGTTTGCCCACCCCTGGGCTAACAGAACGAGATTAGAAAAACTAGCAATCTCCTTTATGCTGCTTATTTGTTTTGTGCATTTGACACAAATGTCAACTCAGTTTCGCTGGTTTCCCTCTATGATAGGGAGAGCCAGTTGAAAAAATTTTCTGTTGGAAAATGCTGATTCAGCTAAATGGAAATGTTTTGCGGGAACATTTCACTTTTGTCAAAATTTTCAATGGGAAATTATGGAACTACTTCATTTTCACTCCTGTGTTCTGTTGTGAAATGTTCTGACCTTATTGGAATATTTTGTTGTTGTTGTCTTCTTGAATGTTTCTGAAATATTTTGGAAGTTTCATTTTGCGGAACATTTTTTTTTTTCATTCCAATTTGGAAAATAAGCGAATGTTGGAATTTCCCACAGAATGGAAATTCCCTTTTCCATCAGCTCTAATGATCTGTATCTCCCTGTAGTTTGCATGGGTCTTTCACCCAGCACTGGAGGAAAAAAGCTTTACAAATAGGGAAATGGGGTTTTGCAACTATAAGAATTGTCAGGGGGATTTGAGGCTGGATCCCGAAATTGCTTCTTAGCTCACTTTTCATATTGCTTAGGCTTTCAAGTTGGCAGGATCCCTTTAACAACATAAACTCGATGGGATCGGTACCAGCCTTCCACCTTAGCCAACGTTTGATTTGTTCTGGTTTTGAGTTAGTTTAATGCCAGTAAAAGGTGCCAGATTCCACCCAGATGAGTGAAGTTCCCTGGGTAGCTACACGCTAGCTACAGCTTGGCAGCAGCAATGCAAGGTTCCCCACTCCCTACCCTGGCTGAACCTTGTTGGAGGAGAGCCCCTCTAGCACTAGAAGAGCTGTCCCAGACCAGAATTGCATTGTCATTTGATGGGTTTGGTGAGCCAGCTCTGGGGAGGGTCCTGACATTGCTGGCCACAAAAGGAGGGGCAGAGTTTGTAGAACTGTTTGCGGGAGGCTTGTACAGGCCTTGCCTAAGAAGAGTCTGAGTCTGGCTGGACTTTCAAATGCATGAACCAAACTCTCCTGTTGTTTTTCCTTTAAGTATTTGGGGGCAGGGTGAGCTTCCTCTCTTGTGAAAGGAGAAGAACATAACCCCTTGGTACCAGCAGCTGGCACTCCTGGCATGGGTGGGGACGGGGCATCATACTGGGAGCTTCCTTCAAGTGGGAGACAGAGCCAATGTTGCTGATCAAAGCAGAGCTCTGATGAAATAATCCCGCTACCGCCATGCTCCCTAGACAGCCTGTCAGGACTGCAATCCAAAAGCCCTTGGCTTGGAAACGTCCCAGTGCACCCCCTCGCGGTTGCAGAGCCCACCCCCATCACAGGCCGCTCACTGCATGGATTTCCCTCCTCTGCAGCTCAAGGGTTCCCCTCGGAGAAGGAGTTTGAGGACTATGTGAAGTTTGATAACCGCTCGGGTAACGTGCTGGCCGCCCTCGTTTTCAAACACTGCTTCAATCAGAGCAAGGACCCCTTGCAGCTGCAGGTAAGTGAATCTGCAGGCCAGGCCCTTTCAGAAGTGGGTGTCCTCCCCCGTCATAAAGGCCAGTGCTCTGAGGAGCTGTGTGGTGACCCCCATGGCTTCCTCAACGTGACATGAGAGGACATCCCGGTTACAATGTTACTGTGCACCAAGCGGCTCTCACTTCAATGTGGGGCTAGCTCCAGAAGCCATGAGCACAGAGAACTCCATGAGCATTTCCTAGTGCTATGGTGGTAGAGGAGAGTACCAAAGTTGCCATAGTGATGGGGGCCATCAAAGTATCCAGATACCTATATGAAAGACAGCACCTCCCTGGCACAGCGCCCCCAATGCTAAACGCATGGTGGGGGGACTGGTATCCCTTCACCTGTCCAGGCCAGAGACAGCAGCCCTGTGGTGATGCTTTTGGGGGAAGACCCCCTAATCGTCCTTTGGGGTGCTCCAAGATGCACCTCCCTTTTCTCCTCTCAAACTGGTGCTCTCTCTCATGCTCTGATTCTCCATTGCCGCCTCCACAATCCCCTAATTTTTTTCTGACTCCAACGCCCTTCTCGTTCTGTTGCCTTGTAGGTTAATTATCAGCTGCGCTTCAAATACAGCCCTAGGAATGCCCCCCGGAGCGAGCAGACAGGCCTGAACCCCAACCTCGACCGTGACTGGCACACCAGCTACCTGTTCCCACTTTTCCAGTTACCAGGCCCCAGAGAAGCCAAGTTCCCTGATGGAGGGACGCCAGGTGAGCAGGATGTCTCTGGGGTTCATGGATTCCAAAGCCAGAAGGGACCATTGTGATCATCTAGGCTGAACTGCACAGCACGGGCCAGAAACCTGCCCCAAAACAATTCCCAGAGCAGAACTTTTAGAAAAACATCCCATCTTCATTTAAAAACTGTCAGTGCTGGAGAATCCACCACAACCCTTGGTAAATTACACTAGTGGTTAATTACCCTCATTGTTAACAATTTACGGCTTATTTCCTGTCTGAATTTGTCTAGCTTCAACTTCCAGCCATTGAATCATGCTAGAGCTTTTTCTGCTAGACTGAAGCACCTATTATCAAATATTTGTTCCCCGTGTAGGCACTTAGAGACTGTGATCAAGTCACCCCTTAACCTTCTCTTACTTAAGCTAAGTAGACTCAAGGAGCTCCATCTATCACTATAAGGCAGGTTTTCTAATCCTTTAATCATTCTCATGGCTCTTCTCTGACCCCTCTCCAATTTATTAACATCCTTCTGGAACTGTGGGCCCCAGAACTGGACACAGGATTCCAGCAGTGGTCGCACCCGGGTCTGCTGGGTCCTACTATTCTCCTTCCTCTTGTAGTAAATCCGTGGAGCACACCTGCTGGCAGCTGGTGCAGGTGGGAGTGCTGGCATCACTGGCTCTCGGTTAAAGACTTTGGGGCAGGGATGCTGCCATGCCCTGCAATAGCTGAAACCTATCCAAGGAACAGTCCAAATAAAACACGGGCCCTGCTGTATGGTGCTATATGCACTGTGTTACACACGGAACAATGAGGATGATCAGTCCTGGGGCTAATTATGCTGCTGCTTCTCCTGCTCTACCAAACAGTCTCTGAAGGCCGCATCCTTTCCTAGCATATGCAGCATTACCCCTCATCGCCATGTTCTATACATCTGTTTAGAGCAGAGGTGGGCAAACTTTTTGGCCCGGGGGCCACATCTGGGAATAGAAATTGTATGGTGGGCCGTGAATTCTCACAAAATTGGGGTTGGGGTGCGGGAGGGGTGAGGGGTCCAGCTGGGGGTGCAGGCTATGGAGTGGGGCTGGGGATGAGGAATTTGGGGTATAGGAGGGTGCTCTGGGATGGGATTGAGGGGTTCAGAGGGCAGGAGGGGGATCAGAGCTGGGGCAGGGGGTTGGGGTGAGGGGGAAGGCTCAGGATTGCAGGCTCTGGGCGTCGCTTACCTCAAGCAGCTCCCAGAAGCAGTGGCATGTTCCTTCTCTGGCTCCGGTGCGGCCAGGTGGCTCTCCGCGCTTCCCCATCGGCAGGCACCGCTCTTGCAACTGCTATTGGAGTGCCCGAGGGGGGCCATGCCACGGCTTCCGGGAGCAATGTGGAGCGGCCCCTGACCCTGCTCCCCAGTTGAAATGCTGCAGGGGGGCCATGCTGTGGCTTCTGGGAGCTGTGCCCGACCCTGCTCCCTGGCTGAAGCGCTGGAGCAGAGCCATGAAGCTGCTTCCACAACCCGCGTGGAGCAGTCCCCGACCCTACTCCCCGGCTGGAGTGCCAGAGCAGGGCAAGCCCTGCTCCCCAGCGGGAGCTCAAGGGCCAGCTTAAAACGGTTGGCAGGCCAGATTCGGCACGTGGACCATAGTTTGCCCACCCCTGGTTTAGAGTGCTGTGTTTGTACAGCGCCTAGCACCATCAGGTCCTGTTCCATGTCTGGGCGCCCAGTCATTATGCTAATACTAATAATACAGTGCGCACCCATTTGCCAGCGGGAAGCATTCACCTCTTGGGGCAGCCGGCTGTCCCGTTCCTGCAGTGCCTCTCACTTGCCGCTCTGTGCTTTCGCACAGGTTACATCCGGGAAGGGTTCCTGGCTGTGCAGCATGCCGTTGACAGAGCCATCATTCAATATCATGCCAACGCCTCTGCCACCCGCCTGCTGGAGGGGTTCACCGTGGCCGTCCGGCGCTTCCCCTACCCACCATACGTCAATGACCTCTTCCTCCTGGCCATCCAGAACCAGCTGCCCCTGCTGCTCATGCTGAGCTTCACCTACACCTCGCTCAACATCGTCCGCGCCGTTGTGCATGAGAAGGAGAAAAAGTTGAAGGTAAACGCCAGACAGATGGCCAGGGCACCAGTGGCTTCCTGGCAGGCTGAGATCCTGCTGCGGCAGTGACACCATGTGCTATTGCCAGAGCGCTCGTCTGGGGGAGATCAGGACCGTGGCTTCCAAGACAGAATGGCACTTGAGTAGACACCTGCTGTTCCCATGCGGTGGGAGGGGAGTGTATTGGGAAGGTGAGCCGGCAAGGTTACTCTGCTCTGCTGGCCAGCTTGCCCTAGCAGCCTGGCTCTGCACCTTGGAGGAGGCTGCTTGTGTCTGTGCCCCTGGTAGCCAGCTGTGAGAAGAATGTAAGGGGAAATTATGCTGGGCTGGAGTCATGTGGAAAAAGGGAGAGGAAAGGGATAGGGACGCAAGGGAATGGGTGGAAAACCCTATGCAAAAGGAGCATGTCAAAAAATAGCCTTGGAAGAAAAACAAATAATGGCAAGAGCCTTGCTTAGCTTCATGTAGTGCAATCTCCTTGGAAGGAATAAAAAGCCTGTGCTCAATATGGGCTTGGTCTCTAAGCACAGGCACAGATAACTCTGCATTAACTGCTTTGCTTACCCATGCCAGATGCAGAGTTGTAAACAAAATCCCACTCTTGCTAGGCAAGCAGAGGGCAGGAAAGTGGGTTTGTGGAGGGTTAGTGAATTCCAGGGAGGAAGGTAGCTGATCCTGCTGCAGGAATTCAGCTCTGCCGCCTTGCCATGCAGCTTTGTCTGCTTGGCGATACTCTTAGATCTGCTGGCAGTGGCAGGCGGGTCGCTGTCTTGGGTCTGAGTCTGATGCCTAAAGTGTGGCTCTGGGGGGGATGGAAACTGTTGTGGGTTCTGGTGGCTCGAGTGCATAGGGAGGTTTGTTGGGGTGGGGGGTTTTCTTTAAGCGTCGGGGCACAATGCATTGTTTCATATCAAGAGACTGGTGTCTAGGCAACCATGAGCTCAGGTAACTCAGTCATTAGAGCATCAGATTGTTAATCTGAGGGTCCCGGGTTCAGTTCCTCTTTGGTCGGTGAGATTTTTCCTGGGTTATGCAGGAGGTCAGACCAGATAATTGTAATGGTCCCTTCTGGCCTTTATCCTCTGTGAAAATGGATTTGGGTCTCCACCCAATGCTCCTCTTCATGCCACCCCAGCATGATCCCCATGTCATCCAGAGTCACTGGCGGTTGTTCAGAGACAGGCTAGGATTTAAAATAGAACTGCACATGGGTGATAGCTGCACTGTGCTTCCCCACATGGTGCCCGGTTCTAGCACATGGTGCCTGGTTCTCATCAGCTGCCTCTTTCTGTCCCACAATGGAAAATCCGATCAGGGTGCTCTTGGCAGGCAGCTGTTAGCCTGCCAGTGGCTGGCTGCCACGGCACAGGATAATATGCAGCTTGTGTTGGCCTCCCACAGGAATATATGCGCATGATGGGCCTCAGTAACTGGCTGCATTGGAGCGCCTGGTTCCTCATGTTCTTCCTCTTCCTCCTGGTGTCCATATTCTTCGTCACGGTGCTCTTTTGTGTCAAGGTGAGTGTCCTGGCTCAGGCTTCCAAGGTATACGTCAGAACCAGATAATGCAGGAGTGAAATCAGGAAGGCCAAATCACACTTGGAGTTGCAGTTAGCAAGAGATGTTAAGAGTAACAAGAAGGGTTTCTTCAGGTATATTAGCAACAAGAAGAAAATCAAGGAAAGTGTGGTCCCCTTACTGAATGAGGGAGGCAACCTAGTGACCGAGGATGTGGAAAAAGCTAATGTAATCAATGATTTTTTTGCCTCTGTCTTCACGCACAAGGTCAGCTCCCAGATTGCTGCACTGGGCAGTACAGCATGGGGAGAAGGTGACCAACCCTCTGTGGAGAAAGAAGTGGTTCGGGACTATTTAGAAAAATTGGACGTGCACAAGTCCATGGGGCCGGATGCGCTGCATCCGAGGGTGCTAAAGGAGTTGGCGGGTGAGATTGCAGAGCCATTAGCCATTATTTTTGAAAACTCATGGCAATCGGGGGAGGTCCCAGATGACTGGAAAAAGGCTAATGTAGTGCCCATCTTTAAAAAAGGGAAGGAGGAGGATCCGGGGAACTACAGGCCAGTCAGCCTCACCTCAATCCCTGGAAAAATCATGGAGCAGGTCCTCAAGGAATCAATTATGAAACATTTAGAGGTGAGGAAAGTGATCAGGAACAGTCAGCATGGATTCACGAAGGGGAAGTCGTGCTTGACTAACCTAATTGCCTTCTATGATGAGATAACTGGCTCTGTGGATGAGGGGAAAACAGTGGATGTGTTATTCCTTGACTTTAGCAAAGCTTTTGATACGGTCTCCCACAGTATTCTTGCCGCCAAGTTAAAGTAGTATGGGCTGGATGAATGGACTGTAAGGTGGATAGAAAGCTGGCTAGATCGTCGGGCTCAACGGGTAGTGATCAATGGCTCCATGTCTAGTTGGCAGCCGGTTTCAAGCGGAGTGCCCCAAGGGTCGGTCCTGGGGCCGGTTTTGTTTAATATCTTTATTAATGATCTGGAGGATGGTGTGGACTGCACTCTCAGCAAGTTTGCAGATGACACTAAACTAGGAGGCGTGGTAGATACACTAGAGGGTAGGGATCGGATACAGAGGGACCTAGACAAATTAGAGGATTGGGCCGAAAAAAACCTGATGAGGTTCAACAAGGACAAGTGCAGAGTCCTGCACTTAGGACAGAAGAATCCCATGCACTGCTACAGACTAGGGACCAAATGGCTAGGTAGCAGTTCTGCAGAAAAGGACCTAGGGGTCACAGCGGACGAGAAGCTGGATATGAGTCAACATGTGCTCTTGTTGCCAAGAAGGCTAACGGCATTTTGGGCTGTATAAGTAGGGGCATTGCCAGCAGATCGAGGAACGTGATCGTTCCCCTTTATTCGACATTGGTGAGGCCCCATCTGGAATACTGTGTCCAGTTTTGGGCCCCACACTACAAGAAGGATGTGGAAAAATTGGAGAAAGTCCCACGGAGGGCAACAAAAATGATTAGGGGTCTGGAGCACATGACTTATGAGGAGAGGCTGAGGGAACTGGGATTGTTTAGTCTCCAGAAGAGAAGAATGAGGGGGGATTTGATAGCAGCCTTCAACTACCTGAAGGGGGGTTCCAAAGAGGATGGAGCTCAGCTGTTCTCAGTGGTGGCAGATGACAGAACAAGGAGCAGTGGTCTCAAGTTGCAGTGGGGGAGGTCCAGGTTGGATATCAGGAAAAACTATTTCACTAGGAGGGTGGTGAAACACTGGAATGCGTTACCTAGGGAGGTGGTGGAGTCTCCTTCCTTGGAGGTTTTTAAGGCCTGGCTTGACAAAGCCCTGGCTGGGATGATTTAGCTGGGAATTGGTCCTGCTTTGAGCAGGGGGTTGGACTAGATGACCTCTTGGGGTCCCTTCCAACTCTGATATTCTATGATTCTAACCACCCTGGGGATGGCGGTGGGGGAGCTGGTGGCTTTCTCGCGTGGACAGGCATCTGCAGGTGGCTTTAGATTGCAGGGGGAGGGGGTGTCCTAGGCCCTTAGACTCAAAGATGCTGCTGAATTATATTTCCCCACCACTCTCCACTCCTTCGATCCAGACAGCTTTTCTCTTCACTATCCCAAACCAGGGGGAAAGTGGCAGCTAGGGGGTAAGACTTTGAAGTCAATATTGGGGGTCGGGGGGTGCCTGCCTCTTATCAACGTGGAAGTTCACTTTGCTACTTCAGGCTGGGCCTTTGCTGCACTCAGTTTTGTAAGTGTTTGAATCCCCCTCTGCAGACATCATAGCTTGCTTTTCACACAACCTTGTGGCAAGAAGTTCCACAGGCATCATTGAGGCCAAGAGCTTAGCAGGATTCAGAAAGGGATGGAATGTTCATACGGTTAACAGGAACATCTGGTTATTAAAGGATTAAATCATCCAGGTTTTCGAAGGGATCGGAACCCTCCTGCTTCAGGTTGCATGCAGCCTTAACCAATGAGAGGAAACTTCCCTTGTGGGCAGGCTATCCCAGAACTGATGCTGAAGGGTTTCCTGTGCCTTCCGCTGGAGCAGCTGGTGCTGGCCAGTCAGAAACAGGGTGCTGGACTGGCGGGACGACAGGTCTGATCCAGTCTGGCCATTCCGGTGGTCAGCCTACAGGAGTCCTTGGAGTGTCAGGGGCATAAAGGCCACTCTTCGTTAGAGCCTGGTCTACACTGGGATAATCACCGCCCATAACACTCAGTGCAGTGGTATAGACTGTAGGGTAGAAAGCTCTTGGGTATCTTTAACAGTTTCTTTATCTCTTTTGACCACCGAGTCCATTCTGTGCCGCCATGTGCACCATGAGGATCGCAAGTCTCCGTTCCCAGGCTAGGTGCTGTGTCCGCATGGGTAACAGTACTCATGGCCTGGATTTTGTTTGTAGGTAAGCCAGCAGGGGGCGGTACTCACCAACAGTGACCCAACCCTGGTGTTCACCTTCCTGGCCGTCTTCTCCATCTCCTCCATCTCCTTCAGCTTCATGGTCAGCACCTTCTTCTCCAGAGGTGAGCCCATCCTGTTAACCTTTCGTGCTGTTTGTCAGAGAAGGTGCTTTGGCTGTGGAACATGGACACCCATATAGAAATCGCACCGTATCCTCTTCCTGTGTGGATCCTACCTGCCGACTTTACTAAGATCTTCCCATTAGCCTGGCAGAGCCAGCTCAACTCTGGGAGAGTCACCTAGAGTCTGATCTGCCTTGAGAGTGATCAACAGAATGATATACCAAGTGGCAATCAGTTAAACTTTGGAAGACAGGGGGAGCTGCACAGGTGTTACTAAGGGGTTTTGTCCTGCAGAACTTTTATTACCAGTGGGGATGTGTGAGAAGGAAAGAGCCCAGCTTGACTCTCAGATCCTTTGGACCTTGCAGAGCCAACTTGTTACTTACGAACAGAGCAGATTTGCTATAGGAGCCACTGAGAGCCAATAAATACAGAACCCCACAGCTCCATCTTCCTCAGTTTCTCTTCACCACGTGGTGGAAGGGGCAGGGACTGGAGTAGTTTTGACAGCACTCATGAGCTCTGATTGTTCTATGGGGCTAAATATCACAGTGTTGGGCTAGCTCCTCTGAATGCCCCTTGCTCTGTGGGCGCTTCATGGGGAAACAAGGGGTGACATGCCCCTCTTCCCCAGTGAACGGCTGTTGGTTGCTTGTGAGTGGGCAGGGGATTTGACTAGAATTCCTGGCTTCTTCCTGGTATCCTTCCGAATGGAACTTGGATGGCCCCCAGCTAGTGACCAAAGGAATGAAATCCCGCCTCCAACCTAGTGCCTCCAGCTTCAGAGGGCAGCAAGCTGTATTTGTGTAGGACTGTCGTGGCCCATACTTTGAACGCAGACAAGAAGCCAGAGGAGAGTTGTGATGCCTGCACCCTCACATCTAGAGTTTGATGCTCTACCAGCGGAGCCACCTGAAGGTTTGATTGTTGTGGGACCTTTGCCCAGTTGTCCATTTGGCACTGGGCATTGAGTGCGCTGGGGACAGAGGGATGAGCAGTGTGCTGCAAACCCAGCAGAGCAGGTGCATTCCTCCATGTCAATAACTGCAATGGAAATACCTGCTGGTCTCACTTGTCCATTGTTTGGTCTCCTAATGGCTCTTATTCCTGTTGTACAGGGGACAATCCAAGGGGGAGGGTGACCTCTAGCCAGGCTAGAGAAGCTGTTGCTCTGGATTTTTGTGCTGGGTGAGGAATGCAGGCAAATATTCCATCAGCCCCTCCAGCAATTTTCCACAGGAGACTCAGGGAACAGTTTGTTCTGAAACACACCAGTAGGGGAAGTTCTTTCCTACGGGGTCAGCATCGTGGCTTGTAAACATCCCTCTTTCTAATGGGAAAGGGCTGTATGTTGAATTGCTGACACTCTTACCACCTGATAAGGGCAGGACTCATCTGGTGGAGGAAGGGTTTGGTCTTTTCCGTCATCCTGGTGTGACTTACAAAACCAAGCCTGCTCTCCTCTGCAGATGTGCGCTGAGCAGTGGCTTCAGTTTGGGAGGCTGCAGGTGTCCTTGGCTGCCGCACTCTGTATGGTAGGATGCTGGGAAAGGCTCCAAAGCATGTTCCCATTACTAGTAGGCTGTGCGTGGGGTGTGCAGTCACTTGGGGGCTGTCTGGTTTGATGCCCAGTAAGGGCTGTCAATACACATCCCCATTCAGCATTATTATTAAAAGCTGTGGTGAATGGGAAGTTTATATACCAGACCTTTCCAAAATGGGCCAGTGTATGCATTAAGACCTCACTGAACCTGCTGAACTCTTCACTGCACTGCTTGGAGCGTTCTGGGGCTTGAAATGACATGGTGCAGTCCGATAGTTAGTGCAGGGAGGTTGGGAGACTCTCCTCTAGTCCCAGCTCGGCCATTGACCTACTGTGTGGCCTGGGCCAATCATTCAATCGCTCTGCGCCTGTTTCCCCATCGGCGTCATGGAGATAACACCTGCCTTTGCCAAGTACTTAGATCTCCTTGGATGGAAGTTCTAGAGAAGTTTGCAATGTCTGTATCCATTTGTGTTTGTCACCACATTGTTGGAAATTTCTTTTCTTTTTTCCCCCTCTTCTCTGCACTTGCAGCAAACGTGGCAGCTGCCGCTGGGGGTTTCCTTTACTTTTTCTCCTACATCCCCTACTTCTTTATCTCGCCTCGCTACGACCTGATGTCCCACAGTCAGAAACTGTCGTCCTGCCTCATCTCCAATGTTGCCATGGCCATGGGGGCACAGCTGATAGGCATGTTTGAAGGAAAAGGTGAGTGATTTTTCTCTCTCTCCCTGCTGTTGTAATATGCAGGCCCAGATGGGGAAGCCAAGCACGGAAAGTCAGCCTGGAGACTCACACTGAGCTCTAGAGTTCCAGGATTGGGGATGTTAAGCACTTTGATGCCAGTCTGAAAAATCAGGCTCTTATCTGGCCTCCTTTTTTGAACCTTGAGACTTGATACTGATCCTGTACCATTGAAGGAGTCTTGTCATTGGCATAAGTGAGAGCAGGAGTCAGTCCTTGGACAGCTAATCCAAAGGAGGGGGATCTGTCAATGCACACACTTACCCGCTTCGAGGTTCTGGATAACATATATCTCTCTGGAGGAGCTGCCCTCAGTTTGTTGGAAGCACCTCATCTCCAAATTGGATCTGGCTGGCAAAGCTAGGATTCTTCGGTGGTTTTGCTTTTGTTAATTACAAAGTTAATACTACTCCGAGGAATGTAATTTCTGACATTAATTGAATCCAGATCATCTTTCCCTCGCTAATTTCCATGTCAATGAGCAGTCTGTCTCTTTTTCCAAGAAGGATGTTGCGAATTGATTAAACTAAGCGGGAGATTGAGACATGGGTAGTATTTTTAGGGGAGAAGACACACATCTCTCTCCTTGATACAGTGTCAGAAAGTGCAAAAGAGGGTGGATGGTTTGTGATCAAGGGCCCTATTTGGGAATCAGGAGATCTGAGT
This sequence comes from Malaclemys terrapin pileata, assembly GCF_027887155.1. NCBI lineage: Eukaryota > Metazoa > Chordata > Testudines > Emydidae > Malaclemys > Malaclemys terrapin. The sequence goes on from NC_071514.1 coordinate 51,209,250, forward strand.
TCAGCTCCTGTCACTTAACCTGTCTGTGCCTCGGTTCCCCATCTGTGAAATGGGGATTGATTGTACATTCGTACCTGGCAAGGGTGCCATGGGCTATAATTTCTGATGTATGAGAGGTGCTCCGACACTACAGTGGTGGAGGCCGTGTGGGAGCTCAGATGGGAAATGGTGCAGACTGACGTGAAGGTTAACTAATCTAAGTGGTATGTGGCAGGGACACTGTTCAAAGCACTCCTAAGGGGATACAGGGGGTTTTACAAGTGTATTAGGAGGACCAAATGGTACATGTCTTAAGTATGGACACAGCACTGAAGCTGGGTGGACTGAGCTATACGAGCACTGAATATTTTCTTTGCCAGCTCGGGGTCCTCTACTGGAACAACATTTTTAGCAATGATTTGATTCCTAGTGCAGGTGGAGTTTTTGAAACCATACTGGGGGGGGGGGGGGGAGGCGTGAATAGAACAAAGCTGCTGAGAACAAGGTCATGCAGTAGCATAGGTGTTTAGCCAACACATTTTTGCAGATCTTTGTAAATTAAATCACACAATAAGTTACAGGCATGTGCTAAACATATTTATCGTGTCTTGCTTTCAGATGTGTTTTCTATCCCCCTCCCACACATGCGCACACAGTGTGCTAGCAACGAATTTGTATTGTGATCCTTTATTTCACAGTCCCAGAGAACGTGCACTGCTGTATATATTCTCCCAGCCTGTGGGTGAGGAGTTACAAAGTGTTACATACTGTGGCTGCACATTGGCAGACGCAAACGCTATCTTGTGTGCTTTCAGGGACCGGCGTTCAGTGGCAGGATCTCATGAAGCCAGTCAGCGTGGATGATAACTTCACCTTTGCACAGGTGCTGGGGATGCTGCTGTTGGACTCTGTCCTCTATGGCCTGGTGGCCTGGTACGTGGAGGCCATCTTCCCAGGGGAGTATGGCGTGCCACAGCCGTGGTACTTCTTCTTGACGGTGAGCACCACTGCTGTGCACTCTGTCGCTGGCAACGTCTAAGATGAAACGCAGGGATTCTGCTCTCACACCCAGAGTGTTTATTATAATGGGTCTTAAATAGGAATTCTCTGTCCTGTTATGTAGGAGGTCAGACTAAAACAATTGCAATGGTCTCTTCTGGGCTTAGTCTCAGCATCTGTGCCCCATACTTGATAACTAAAGCCCTGTGCTGTCTTATATCTGAGGAGCCTTGCGCTGAGAGTGAAATGCGCTTTCCATGTCTTGGCTTTAGATCTTTGGGCTGGGGTTTATTGGCACATGTGATGCTGCGAGTCATGTCACCACACCCCAAACACCTACGTTAAGACTCAGAGAGCAGCCATGTGAGTGACAAGATCTTAGCGTTTGAAACCTGGCAGGCTCCATACAAGAGCAGGTTGTACAGGGCCACCGGGCGTGGGTGATCACATGGTGGTGTTTTCTTTTGCCCCCAAATCCACATCCCAGCATGCTTTCATTTCAGTGCCTGGCTCTGTAGGGCAAGTGGGAGCACATAGAGCAGAGCGCGTTCCTCTAGGATACCTGTGTGGGGCTCAGGAGCCAGCTCTCTGCTTGGCAGGTTGTGCTGCGGACTGCTGGAAAGCACAGGGAGTGCCAAGACCCTTTGGATCAGGAAATAGTAACCTGGTGCGATGACTTTTGACACTTTCCCCTACAGCATGGAATGGGTCAGGCCCACTCGTGTGGCAAGCAGAGGATTGCTGTAGGAGGCAGGAGAGCCAAATATGGGAGTGAATTCAGGCCTCTCCCTCCAGCTAAGACCCTGAGTGGCCCTCTCGCTCCTGAGAGCATGGCTCCCCCAGTGACTAGAGTGATTGCAGCCTCTGAATAGTGGAAGTTCATGGCTCCTTTCACTTAGTGCATTTGAAATTGTTGCGTGGGCAGGAGGATGAGGGGCAGTGGGCGATTGAAGAGTAGGTGACAACCCTCTGAGCAGCTCCGATTATCCCCCCCCCCACACACTCTCATTGGCACAACCCCCTGTGTTGGGGAGCTGGTATCCCACTTGGTACATTCCTTGGCCAATATGCTAGGGGAGTGGTGCCTGGGGTCCTTGTGTTGCTATAGTCTCCATGACGATGACCGCTATAAGAATGACTGCCTATGTGGTGGTGATATGTGCTAATATTAGCGTCAATGTGGGATTTCTGGCTAGAAGCAGAAGGACCAGCACGTAAGGGCAAGAACTTTCAGCCAGTGGCTGCTCTACCTGTCAAAGCTCTACTTTTGATTACAGGTGCACTAAAACTGCCTTCTTGGAAGCTAGAAGGCATCAGTGGAGGAGTGAATTAATTCTCCTAATGCCTTTTCTTTCGGAAACGGCTGTCAATAGAGTCAGAGGCTCCTCTGGGAGTCTTGAGAAAATCAGGGGGCTCCCCTTTGGGGTGGGGAGAGGGCGGATTTCATGGCCCAGGGCTTCTGTTGTGTTGAGATGCTCCGTTCCTAGCCGGATCCTGCAAAGTGCTGATTTGAAAGGAGGAGTATTTCTAAAGCCTGTCTGAGTTGTGTCTAATGGGCATCTCTGTATGACGTGTCTCTCTTTGCTCTGTACAGCTCCATGTATGGGATGTATTGGCGTGAGCTGGGGCAGAACGAATCCCGTCTTGGTTATGCTGGTTGGCGGGAGGGAAGGTTGCTGTACACGGCAGCTGGGCAACTTTCACTCTCTCTATATCTTTCCACTTAGCCCTCATACTGGTGCGGGTCTCCCAGAACCGTCCTGGGGGAAGAGAAGGAGGAAGAGGAGGACCCGGAGAAGGCCCTGAAAAGCCAGTACATTGAGGAAGAGCCTGCCGATCTGGTGTCAGGGATCAAAATAAAGCACCTCTCCAAGGTAAAGTCCCCCAGACCAGTCCCTGCCCAGCAAGCAGGGACAATCTGACAGCAACACATTGCAGGTCTTTGGAGCAAGCATAAAGATCTCCCTGGCAGGAAGAGTCTGGCTCCAGATAGATCCGTACTGGCATGGGTCATGCAATTTCCGACAGGAATAGCTAGTAGCAATGCTAAGGGTGGGGTGACTCGGCTCTTTCCCTCCCTTCTCCCCCACAACAGCCTCTGGGGGCATGTCTACACTACGGGTGAAAGTGCTGTAGCTATGCTGTTGTAGCACTGTAAATTAATGGAGATATCCTATCTCCTAGAACAGGAAGGGACCTTGAAAGATCATCCAGTCCAGCGCCCTGCCTTCACTAGCAGGACCAAGTACTGATTTTGCCCCAGATCCCTAAGTGGCCCCCTCAAGGATTGAACTCACAACCCTGGGTTTAGCAGGCCAATACTCAAACCACTGAGCTATCCCTCCCCCTCTACTGTAGTGTAGACGCGTCCTGCACCGATGGAAGGGGTTTTCCCTCAGTGTAGGTAATCCACCTCCCTGGCTGCAGCTAGATTGGGAGTTAGTTTGGTTTAACTACAGCACTTAATTCACACCCCTGAGTGATATACCTAGGTCGATCTACATTTTAAGTGTAGACCAGGGCTAACAGTTTGGAGTCTGTCACTTTCATGAGCCCTGGGGATTGCAGGAAATGACTAAAGGGTTTGTTACAATTCTCTGGAGACCAAAGTCCTCACTTCGGAGTCCCTAGAAGACATCAGCGGGGCTCCTGGTGCTTCAGACCCATTCCCTTCCCTACCTGGAGCAGTGGCACCAGAGCACAGGGCTGCATACAACTCCTCTGTCAAAAAAGAGTTTGAAGGCTGGGGTGTAGCTCCAGCAGCCGTGTGTGCAAAAACCCCTCCTGGCATTCAGTGGGTCCTGTGCTGCTATGGGGATGGGCTACTGCCATGCTAGCTATGGGCACTGAGCTCCCACTGGGCATGCATTCTGGTTGCATTGAGCAGTTCTTCCTTTTGCCCTCTCCTGACATCTTTCTGCCTCTATGCCTGATGCATCAATTAACAAATACCGAGCTAGCTCCCTCCTTTCCTCCCCTTCTGCAATCACCTACTGGTAAACCACCACCACCGTAGGGACCGCACCCCGTTCTGTACTGTCTGTGCAGAACTTTGAACTGTGTGTTTGGCCTGGATCACCCATCGTCCAGCTCTGTGCGTGACACACAAGCTGTTGTGTAAACCCCCTCATTACACAGGCTTTGGCTTTTAAACAATGGACCAGGTTGGATTCCCAGGCTCTTGCTGATTGTCTGGCTACGCATGCTGAGGAGGGACAGGAAGTGTTGATCTACACCAGATCCCTGTAGCTGATGGCATAGCATTGATGGATGCTGAAAAGACATCTGCCTACAGGCTGGTGGCCGTGACACGGGCTTGGGGAATTTGGGGCACACCCGTCCTTCCCCAGGGGTCTGAAATGCCCTCGCTTGTATTTTAAAAACTTCCTAACCATAGCTCCCATTTCAATAGGCTGCTGTCTTCCTGAGTAGAGTATTGCTGGGCATTGTTAAACAGTAGCCAAGGCTCACACCATGGGTGGTAGCATTTTTGCAGTGGGATAAAACAATCTGTCCATGCATATGGAGAAACCCAACATTTTAACATAGCCACTCGAGGGATCTGCATACACTGGCTGCATAATGTTGTAGATTTGAAATTGCTCTGCTTAGATACACTTAGGGGGTGGCCTCCTAAGATGTGAGGTGGCTGCATCAGGAGGTGGTCTCTTGTACGTGCTGTGGGATGAAGGGTGCAATAGACGGGCAAGATGAATGTGTGTTTCCTTCTAATACTCGTCTTTTCTCTCTGCTTCTGTAGGTGTTCAAAGTGGGGAGCAAGACCAAGGAGGCAGTAAGGGACTTGACCCTGAACATGTATGAGGGGCAGATCACTGTCCTTCTGGGACACAACGGTGCCGGGAAGACAACCACCCTGTCCATGCTCACAGGTACAGCCCCCAGGCCATCCAGGGGCAGGCGCACTGCAGCACGGGGGATATGGCTGAGAGTGCCCAGGTGACAGCACGTTTCCTGGTGCAGGGTTGTATCTTGCTTTGGAGCATCTGAAGCCATAACCGTCTGCTGAGGTGCCTGGACTCTCTCCTGGTGTCTGATCCATCCCCAAAGCAGCATCCTGTGACTGCTGCAGCACAATCGACTCTTCTTTGGTTCCCATCCACCAGCAGAATGAAATCTTTTCACTGCTTTCTACCTCGTACCGGCTTCATTCATCTTTAAACCTTTTTGTTCTGTGCCATTCTTCACTGTGTCTGTCCAATGCATCCTCAGTCTCCCTCTGTTCGGAGTCCTTTATGCTCTGATATGTATCACCCTACGCGGTATCCGTTCCAAGTCCATCTGTCACACCTCTGAACCATCGCAGTTGTCTTTCTTGAACCCTCTGTAACAGTGTTATTTCTTGACCTCTACACTTTCTTATCACTACATTTTTAATTTTCTGCAGCCTCAAAGCTCTCGGCATTCCCTCAGCCAGTTCATTTCTGCAGTCAAAATCTTGTTCGTCAGCTTTCTTCAGCCTCCAGCATTCCAATCCACACAGTAGTGTTCATCAAAATGTCTTTAGCCTTCCAGAAATGCAGTCGCCATTAATCCAAGTCTTTTTGTGTCATTGTAACAATTCCCATTCTCCACTCCTAGTCCTCCAAGGCACACAAGATTTCCCACGTGTTCTAGTTCTTTGTCTCTGACTTTGAGCTTTACCTTTTCCTCCTGTCTTCCAATTGCCATATTTTTTTGTCTTCTCCATGCTGATCTTACGTTCAAATTTTCTACTTTCCCAGGTGGCCTTGTCGGCTATTCTTTGTAAATCTTCCTTGGTCAATGCTGGTGGGGGAGGGGAGCAATATTGTCTCTGCATTATTCTCGGTCCTCCCATATAACGTGACTTCTCTCAGGGCTACAGCCTGTACTGCTTCCGGTACCGAGTGGAACAAACCTGCCGATTAGCTTGCACCCTTCTCTCGTTCCTATGGTCATCCTGAACCACTCCATCAGCTTCTTGTCAACTCTCACCGCACTCGGCAACTTGCTGTAGATTTTTTCTCTCCGCTTGATCAGTTTCTCTGGGGTGCGATACGTTCTCCTAACTCACCATGCCCCTTGCTGCTAAGCGCTATCAAAAGCCTGTTTTGAAGTCTAAAAGTTGTTCTGTGCACTTCTCCAGTGTCTGTCCTATTACAAATAGGTGAGCTATTGTACGTTGTCCTGGCCCGTTCCTTTGCACACCCGGCTTCCACACACCTCCTCGTTTTCCTGTGCGACGCTTTGGTGAATGCCACAGAACGATAGACCATTGCTATTACACAGCAAATGGCTATCTGGAAATGAAGGGTTCTTGACAATTCAGGGAGCTGTGGGGTGACACGTGGCCCCTTCCTCCTCCTCATGGGGCCTAGCACGCTGCCTCTGCTGGCCCAAGGACCAGAAGATGAAATGTGGGAATCTCAGCCAGGCTCTCTTGCTTGATGGCTGAATTCCCCGGGTTGGCCCACCCTTCATGTGGCTCTCAGCAGTGTGTGGGGCATAGGACTTGCCAGGCCAGATCAGACCATTGATTTAGCCAGTCTGGTATTCTGCCTCCTTTAGCAGCCAGTGGCTGATGTATCAGAGGACAGCACAACCCCTGCCAGTTGTGCAAAGGGAGGCGTGAATTCCTGGCCCCTGCAGTGAGTTGTCCCTCTCCCTGCAGCAGAGCGCTTTGCTGGCTGAACAAGGCTATGCAGCCAAGCCAGGACTGAGACTTCCTTTGGCTTTGAAGGGGATTTCAGGAGGTGGGGGCCAGTGGTGTAATGGCAGGTGCTGTGCACTGCTGCATGGCAGACACTGGTTCACATCCCCACCCATCTGTCTCTCTCCCTGCTCAGGCCATTCTGGGAGCTCTGTGAAATCAGCTCTATCAGGATAGAGGGAAGAAGCTAATTAAGGGGTGGTACAGAGTGACTTTAAGGGGAGCCCCATTCAGTTCTTCAAAGCACAGTGGCTAAAGTGAAGGTTAGTTAGCCTAGGGCGAGAGGTGTGGGAAACCCACAGGGCTTGGGAGCTGAGGGCTTCAGTGCAGGATGGAAGGAGACAGGGCCCTGGCACCTCATTGCTCTTACCTACATGTGGTTATTGTCACCTCCTAGGTCTGTATCCTCCCACAAGTGGCCAGGCTTACATCAGCGGCTACGAGATCTCCCGGGACATGGTTCTGATCCGAAGGAGTCTGGGTCTGTGTCCCCAGCACGACGTTCTGTTTGACAACATGACAGTGGCGGAGCACCTGTACTTCTACTCTGGGGTGAGTGGAGGGCGTGCGGCATCCTGGGAGGGAAGAGGCCGGTGGCCCGGCTGTGCCTGCAGAAGTGTTGGTATCTCAGTAGCACAATGGTGGCCTGTAGCTCTGGGCTGGGCACAGCAGTTAGTAATGTAGTGCCATGTTACTCCTGCATGTGCCCCCTGCACTAAACACTGATGTTTATACTTTTCATCTGAATAATAGAAAATAATGTTTATCCTTTAATTTTCTATCCGTATTGGGGCTATCTATGTGCCAGCTTGCAGCTGGTTTGGTTGAACAGGTGCAAACCCTGCAGAAGCACTGTCTTTAGTTTGAATAGCTTATTCCATCCAGTTTATCTTAAACCTGTAGCTGATCCATTTCAGCTAATCCAAAACGAGTCGGGTTTAAACTGGGGTGCGCACCACATTATAATGACACCAAGTTATGCTGCTGCAACTCAGCAGGTGGACAAGCCTATGGCCTGTGAAATTGTATAGAGTGTATGAGAGAGTGATTGGGAAGTTTGCTTCCTTGGTGAGAGGCCGTGGATGGGTGCGTAGCATCTAACTACTCTTGGGTGCCTGCCGACTATTCTGTTGAGTCCAAATTTCCTTCCCTCCTTGTAGCTCTGTGGCAATGGGGCAGGATGAGCTGAGCTCAGCCATCCAGGGCAGACGATGGTCCTCATTAAGTTCTGAAGGGGAACAGGGCTTCCCGCACGTGCTCATTTGCATTTGGGGGCCTTTTCCCATGTAGCGCTGCAGCTCTGGAGGGTCTGAGAGAGCAGCGGAGCCCCTCGAGTGGCGGTGCGGCTCTAAGGATGCTCTCCCACTGAGACATCTTGCTGTCCGATTTCCCAGCCCACTGGGGACGGGCGGGGTGACTGGGCTGGAGATTGGGTGGCTGGAAGGAGAGTTGCAAGTAGTGCAGTTCAAGCAGAACCACCCCCTCCCCCTTTTTCTCCTGTCTTCGGCCTTAGTCATAAGCTTCTGGTTCAGCCAAGCTAAGCAAAGACACCAATAGCTCAGCTCAGGGCGTCCCTCTTGGCTGGGTCTCTGCAAACCCAGCTGGGATTTAGCCCCTAGGAATCCCATTAAGGCTGTTGCGTTGGGGCAGCAGCTGGGACTGGCTGTGCCAGAGCAGCATGGCCTCTCCTAGGAGACAGGAAGGGTCTGATCTGGAGAGTCCTGCAGGAAAGGATTCACTCTGTGGCAGGAGATGAGCAATTAACTTCTTCCCCTTCTCCTGACTTTGCATTCCTGATTAATGCAGAAGTGTGGGTAGAAAGGGAGCATGGAGCATGTCCTTACACCCAGGAGCTGAGTGAACAAGGCCCCTTGCATAGGAGCTTTCCTGGCTGCTTGTGTCAGGTTCCTCCTTGCTGGGTTTGCTTTCTTAACCGTTAACCCTTACTTCACCTTGTCTGCCAGCTGAAGGGCTACCCCTCGCTGAAGTGCCCGGAGGAGATTGACCGCATTGTGAGGCTGCTGAACCTGGAGGAGAAGCGCTGCTCTCTGTCGAAGGCGCTGTCCGGGGGCATGAAACGCAAGCTGTCCATCGGCATCGCGCTCATCGGGGACTCCAAGGCAAGTGGCTCCCTTTGCTCAAGTGGCCCTGTGGAGCCCAGCAGCTGGAGTGCTAGTGAGGGAGCTCCCTGGCAGAGTGGCTGGTCCCGAGCCCTTCCCGCTCCGCCACCAGGAGGTGCACTGGTGATCTCGGGGGCACAAGGAGGCTGTGTCATTCAGTGGCTATAGCAGAGGGCTCTCTGGGGACAGGGCTGTGGCAAACTGCTGCTGCCGCCTGCACCTGGCCTGGAGCAGGATGGGTGCTGAGCTTGCCAAAGGCTGCCCCTCCCCTCATGAGTCAGGAGGGTTTGTTAGAACGGCAGGTGTTGGGGTGGGGGGAGAGTCCGGTGCCCCCAGAATGGAAGGCAGGAGGCCAGGCTGCCTTTTCTGGACTAGCGCCAAGGTTGGTACTGACAGCGTCTAGACTGGTGGGGTAGACGAGTGTGTGGCAGTTGGTCCCTCCACTGTGCCCATTACAGACTTGTGCAGAGCTATGTTCAGCCCAGGCTGGGGGCATCCCTCTGCGCTGTGCCGTGTCTGTTCAGAGCTGCTAGCTCGGGGATGCGTTCAGCCCAGGCCTTGCAGATCCCTGCAGGCCACAGAATCATGGACATGTCGGGATGGACGGGACCTTAAGTAATCCTGAATTCCAGCCCCCTGCACTGAGGAAGGGCCACACAAACCTCCTAGACCATCCCTGGCAGGTGTTTGTCCTACTGGTTCTTAAAACCTCCAATGACGGGGATTCCACAACCTCCCGTGCAATCCTGTTCCAGAGCCCACCTGCCCTCGTAGCTAGAAAGTTTTCCCTAATGTCTAACCTAAAGCTCCCAGGCTACAGACTAAGCCCATTACTGGTCCTACCTTGAGTGGACAGGAGAACAATTGATCACAGTCCTCTTGGTAAAAGCCCTTAACACATTTGAAGACTGTTTTTAGGTCCCCCCCTTAGTCATCTTTTCTCAAGACTAAACATGCCCAGGTTTTAACTTTCCTCTTAGGACAGATTTTCTAAACCTTTTTTAATTCTGTTGTTCTCCTGTGGATTCTCCAATTTGTCCCAATCTTTCCTAAAGTGTGGTGCCCAGAACAGGACACAGGACTCCAGCTGAGGCCTCACCAATGCTGAGTAGAGTGGGACAGTTACCTCCCGTGTCTTACATGCAACATTCCTGTTAATACATCCCAGACTGCTATTAACCTTTTTCACACCTGCATCACATTGTTGATTTATATTCAGCTTGTGATTCTCTATAACTCCTAGATCCTTTCCTTACTGCCTATTCCCCACTTTGTAGCTGGGCATTTGATTTTTCCTATCTAAGTGCAATAATCTGCACTTGTCTTTATTTAATTTCATCTTCTTGATTTCAGACCAATTCTCCAATTTGTCAAGGTCATCTCAAATTCCAATCCTGTCCTCCAAAGTGCTTGCAACCCCTCCTAGCTTGGTGTCATCTGCAAATTTTATAAGCATCCTCTCCACTCCATTATCCAAGTCATTAGTGAGACTATTGAATAGTACCCAACCCAGGACTGACTCCTACATGACCCCATTAGATATGTCCTCCCATTTTGACAATGTACCATTGATAAACTACTCTTTGAGTACAGTCTTTCAACCAGTTGTGCACCCACCTTATAGTAATTTCATCTAGACCACGTTTCCCTAGTTTGCTTATGAGACTGTCATGTGGGACTGGGTCAAAAACCTAACTAAAAGTGAAGATCTATCACATCTACTGCTTCCCCCTTCCACTAGGCCAGTAACCCTGTCTAAGAAGGCAATTAGGTTGGTTTGGCATGATTTGTTCTTAACAACTCCATGTTGGCTATTCCTTACAACTCCGTTATCCTCTAAGTGCTTACAAATTGACTTGCATCTGAAGAAGTGAGGTTCTTACCCATGAAAGCTTATGCTCCCAGTACTTCTGTTAGTCTCAAAGGTGCCACAGGACCCTCTGTTGCTTTTTACAGATTCAGACTAACACGGCTACCCCTCTGATACAAATTGATTGTTGAGTAATATGTTCCAGTATCTTTCCAGGGATTGAAGTACGGCTGACTGGTGTGTATTCCTCAGGTCCCCTCTGTCCCCTGTTTTAACTACAGGTACTATGTTTGCCCTTCTCCCATCCTCTGGGACTTCATCTGTTGTCCATGTATTCCCAAAGATAATTGCTAATGGCTCCGAGATTGCTTCAACTAGTTCCATAAGTGCCCTAAGGATGAATTTCATCAGACTGTGCTGACGTGAATACATCTAACTTAACTAAAGATTCCTTAACCTGTTCTTTCCCTATTTTGGCCTGCATTCCTTCTCCCTTGTTGTTAATATTAATTATGTTGAGTATCTGGTCATCATTAACCTTTTTAGTGAAGACTGCAGCAAAGCAGGCATTAAACACCTCGGCCTTCTTGATGTCATCAGTTATTAGCTTTCCTTCTCTACTATGTAGAGGTCCTACACTTTTTCCTTCCTCTTTTTCCTGCTGATCATGTATTTAATGCCTTTTATGTCCCTTGCTAGGTGTAACTCATTTTGTGGCTAACTGTTCTGATTTTATCCATATGTGCTTGTGCTGTTCTTTCATACTCCTCCTTAGCAAGTCGTCATCTTTCCACTTTCTGTAGGATTCCTTTTTGATATTTAGATCATTAAAGAGCTTCTGACGCAGCCATATTGGCCTCTTCCTATTTTGCCTCCTTGCATCCAGATAGTTTGCAGTTGTCTCCATGAGAAACTGCCAGCTGTCCTGAACTCCTTTATCCCTTAGATTTTCTTCCCATGGGACCTGACCTACCAGTTCCCAGAGTTTGTTAAAGTTGGCTTTTGGAAGTCCATTGTCCTTATGCTGCTGTTTCACTCTTTCCTTTCCTTAGAATTGTGAATCACTTTCACCCAAATCATCTTCCACCTTCAGATTCACTACCGGTTCCTCCCTGTTGCTCAGAATCAAGTCTAAACTGGCTGTCTGCCTGGTTCTTTCCTCCACATTGAGAAACAACTTGTCCCCAATACCCTCCAAGTACTTACTGAAAAGTTTGTCTTTTACCTCGTTATTTTCCCAACAGATGTCCGGGTAGTTCCAATCCCACATTACTACCAGCTCTTGGGCTTTGGATAGTTCTGTTATTTGTCCTAGGAATGCCTCATCCACTTCCTCTTCCTTATTTGGTGCTCTATAGTAGACCTTTACCATGACGTCACCGCTATTTTTTACCCTTGTTATTCTTTACTCAGAGACTTTCAAATGATCTTCCTCTCACCTCCTGGACCTCAGAACAAGTGTCCATGTTCTTGGTGTATAATGCAAACCTCCTCCCTTTTTACCCTGCTTGTCCTTCCTGAATGAGCTACACCCCTCTTTACCAATAGTCCAGTCATGAGACTTATCCCACCACGTCTCTGCTGCCAATTGTCAGAATTTAGCTCATATGCTAATATTGCCAGTTCTTCCTGTTTGCTCCTCATATGCCCTGCAGTTGTGTACAGACATTTAAAATGCTGAGCTGATTCCATCCCTGATTTCCCACTTGTTGCTGCTGTGACCCCGTTGTAACTATCTGTTCCCCCTCCCCGTGTCTTTGCGGAGCTGCCAGGCCAGGGCTGTGTTCAGCTCAGGCCCCTGCACAGTGCCAGGTCTGTCTTGGGCCCATCTAACAGACGACCTTCTCTGGTGCGCAGGTGGTGATGCTGGATGAGCCGACGTCAGGAATGGACCCAGCCTCCCGCAGGGCCACCTGGGACCTCCTCCAGCACCAGAGGAGCAGCCGTACCATCCTGCTGACCACCCACTTCATGGATGAGGCAGATCTGCTTGGAGACCGCATCGCCATCATGGCCCAGGGCGAGCTGCAGTGTTGTGGGTCCTCGCTCTTCCTCAAGCACAAATATGGTATGGAGAGGTCACCTTCTCCCTCGGTCCATCTGCCCAGAGGAAAAGAGAGTTCCAGGCCTCATGGGGATGCTGCAGGGCCTTTTTGCTGGGGAGGGGAACATTGTGGGGGTGGCTTTAGCCAGGGTCCATGGATGCCACCGCACCCATAGGAATCAGGCCTGGATCAACCAGTGTGCACTTGCACTAGCTCAGGTTTGGCCCAGCTTCCCCTCCACGTGACAGGTTTGGCACAGCTGCCTGCCCCTCCATCGTGACAGACGGGATCCCAGCCCGAACCTGAGTGGCACTGCGACCCCGTGTGCCAGGTCACAGCACTACTCGCTCAGATTTGGTCCAGCTGCCCCATCATCTTGACAGAGGGGGGACTGAGGGAGAGAGCTGGCCCAGCGCCGTGGGATAGGACCCACCCCAGCAGGGTGAGTGCAGGATGGGCTCTCTCTCCAGTCCGCCTCCCGTCCTCGTCAGGCCAGGTTTAGGGTTGCAGCACTGGGCTGGAGGCAGGGGTGCTATTGCAGGTGATAGGTGCCCCCTCGGCTGTGTAGTGTAGAGCACCCATGGGCTCACGAGGCTACGTCCACCCCTGGAGCACTGCTGTAAGGCACCTTGGGGAGGGAGAGAATCCATGGGTGAAGGGGTGGTGGGGCTAACAAGGAAACCCCTGGTCGTTTTGTATTCCTGTTCACTCACTCACCCTGCCTGTTGCCATTCTCTCTCTTTGAGATGTCATCTGCCCATATTCCTCATCATAGGTAAGATCATGCAAGATAGATCCATTGGTGGTTATTAGCCAAGATGGTCAGAGACACGACTTATGCGCCACACGTCTCTGAGTGCCAGAAGCTGGGACTGGACGACGGGATGGATCACTCGATAATTGCCCTGCTCTGTTCATTCCCTCTGAAGCACCGGGCACTGACCACTGTCGGAAGAATCTGAGCTAGATGGCCCATTGGTCTGACCCAGTCTGGCCATTCTTATGCTTGTATGTTCTTAGAGAGACTGCAGGCACCGTGAGGGTTTTTCACGCCTTCTGGTGCTGGGATCCCTGAGGGTTCCCCTCTAGATCAACACTATCTGCTAGTCCCTGGGGTCACGTCCACCAGCTCCCAGCTGAGGAGGGCAGGTGAGACTTCCTTCAGGTCCTGTCGAGGTGCCACCTGGCATTAGGTTGTAGAGGTCCATGTAATGTGACATTAGGCCGGGCCCTGTTTTCTCCCCAGCAGTGAGAGGCTAGGTATGCCATGGAAGAAATTTTCTTTGTGACTGGTGCCCTTCTGTACCTGGTCTCCTCCAGGTGCCGGCTACCACATGGTGATGGTGAAGGAGCCGTACTGTAACCTCGGAGAGATCTCCCGCCTCATTTGTCAGTACGTGCCCAATGCCAGCCTGGAGAGCAATGCCGGGGCCGAGCTGTCGTTCATTCTGCCCACAGAGAGCACACACAGGTAACAGCTGCTCTTGACAATTGTCATAGCTGCCTTCACTGCTGTTTACATGGCGGTGCGCCGAATCCGGTGCCAAGCTGCAGTGCCCAGGTTTTTGGCAGTACTGCCACACACAAGGCCTGCCAGCCATTAGAGACCTAAACGATGCTCCACTGCTCGGTTATCCAGCAAGGTGTAGGAGGAAAGATGGGCCAGTGGTTAGGGCACTAGCCTACAACATGGGAGCCTGGGTCCAAATCTTTGCTCTGCCCCAGGCTTCCTATGTGACCTTGGGCAAGTCCCTTAGCCTGGCTGGGCCGCAGTACTTATCTGTATAATGGGGACAATAGCTCTGCCCTGCCTTCCCAGGGGTTCTGAGGATAGATACATTAAAGACCATGAGTCCCCCACACACTATGGTGGTGGGCACCAGAGAGATACCTAACATGGACAGAAATCCAGACTAACTGGGCAAACGGTCAGTAGCAAAAGCAAAGCTATTGAGCGAAGGGCTGCTTAAAAGAGCAGAGTTGCCTGGTGGTTAAAGTGCAGGATTATGACCCAGAAGACCTGAGTTATAATGCTGATGACTCCCCCCTTTGGGACCCTGGACAAGTTCCTCAGTTGCTCTGCCACAGCATTCCCAAGTGCCAAACAGGGCTTCTCCCTGGATTGGCCAATGGTGTTCCTAGGATGGAGGGTCTCTGGTACACCCCAGCTATTGTATCTAGAGAAGACAGACCAGACTGCCTGACGTGGGGCATACAGGTCGCTCCTCGATTGCACAGAGGAGAGACTGAGGAAGCAGCTTCGCTGCGTAGCTCTGTGCTCAGTGCAGGAGCCTTTGGCCTCCGTTTAGGCAGGGCTAGAGCAGTCTGGTACAGGCACCAGAGTGCTCCTACTGTTGGGGGGAGATCCCTGCTGTTCCCAGGCGTGCTGTCGCTAACGGGCAGCGGGGATCTGTCGCTGGAGGGCTGCTTGGATCGTAAGCTCCTCGGGGCAGGGACCATGTCGTCGCACAGTAGGGCAAGTCGCCATGGGCACTACAGGGATATAAACTGTTAAAACTAATAGTTAATGCTGCTGATTAGCGTTTCCACAGGGGCTTAGTGAAGCTGCAATGAGATGACTGTGCGCTTGGCAAACCACCCAGAGCTTCCATTGCAAGGCGGGCAGGTAAAGACTGAGCTGAAAAGCTGCTCCGGAGCCAAAGCATAACTTAATGCAGGAGCTGCACAATGGAACCCAGGCTCCTTGGCTCATGCCAGCACTTGGCCAGTCTCTGGACGGTCTCTTTGCCCTTAGCTGACTTGATTCCCATACAACCCTGTCTACCTGAAATCCCAACGCTGGGTGTCTAGGGCAACACCTGCTGGTGAACTGTTGTTCTACTCCATCTTGCTTCCCGTCACCCTCTGCTGGTCCATTAATTGTTTGTCTGATGTCAAGCCACACAGAGGGAGCTGTCTGCCTGGCATCCTAATGGACGAGTGTGGCTGGCTATTGCCTGACCTCTGCATAGGGAACCTGGAGAGCCAGCTTCTAGCAAGGGCCAGAAGGTAGCTTCTAACTCCATCCCTGTCCTGGCAGGTTTGAGGCGCTGTTCACGGAGCTGGAGCAGAAACGGGAGGAGCTGGGGATTGCTAGCTATGGTGCCTCTGTCACCACGATGGAGGAGGTCTTCCTCAGGTGGGTATCACGTGATGAGCCATTCGGATAGCCAGCAGGGAAGGCTTGCACCCCCACTCACTAAAGGTGGTGTCTCCGAATACGAGCCCCTGTCAGCAATATCCGTTTCAGTGCAGTGACCTGATGAGTGAACCCAATCCCCTTCCTTATCCTCTCAGGAAAGATTTCCAGATCTGAGCCTTGCAGCGGGGCTCTGAGATCAGAATAGCTTGTGGGAGGTGGACATGTAAAACCTGTACTGAGAACAAGGGCACTCTAGGCTCCTCTAAGGAAACAACTGAACCCTCCTGGAGTTCATACGTCTCTTACACGACTGATCACTGAGATTTAATGTAGCCCTAACTCCTGTCGTTCATAGTCACAGAAGTCCAGAAGGGACTCGGCTGATCGCCAGTCATTCTGGCAATTACTCCAGCATCCTTGCACTCAATTTTATACATTTTTCACCTCTGTATGAGTCATCAACAGTGTTTGAACCCCCCCAGCTCTCAGATCCATAGCACAGACCTCTTCCACTTCAACTGTAGGTGTCACTGGTGGTAAACCTGAGTGAAGCTGCTGTTTAGGGCACTGTGAAGTTGGATTGGGAGGCTCTCTGGAAATGCCACTTGAGTCAACACGTGATTGGCCAAAGCCGCCTTCTGTCTTCTTAAATTTAAAAAAAAAAAAAAAAAAAATCCAAGCAGCGTTCGCAAGAGCCCCCTGGAGCCCTGAAAGCTCCTGGACCAACATTTCCACAGTATAAAGCCTTTCCACGAACCCTCCTCCTCACGGCTGAACTGGGAATGAATAGCTGAGAGAGGACTATGTGGGGGGATGAGTCGATCAGGCAAAAATCGGAATGAACCTAGGCTGGTAAAGGGCATGTGGACTGGAGTTCAGCTTGTCCGTTTAGAACCCTGCATGGTTGTGTGTTGTGTGGGCCCAGGCCAATCTGTAGTGCAAGTTGTTAGCACTGACCCATGAGTCTCCTTTGTTTTAATGTAGCAGCATGAAATTCAGTCCCCTGCGTGACTTCCGTTGGCTGCTTTTCCTTGTATTTCAGGGTTGGCAAGCTGGTGGACTCCAGCATGGATATCCAAGCCATCCAACTCCCTGCCCTGCAGTACCAGCACGAGAGGCGGTCCAACGACTGGGCCATGGATGACTCCAGCAGCCTGAGTGGAATGACTGACATGACTGATGATAGTGGGGCTTTGATCACGGAGGATTGCTCCAGTATCAAATTGAACACGGGGGTGAGTGCTCCGTCAGGAATGTCAGGGCATAGGGAAGGCTAGAGAGTGTCTCCACTGGCTTGGTTGGGGTCTGGAGGGAACTGTCGTATTGAGACAAAGACACAAGGTTGGGCAGGTAATATCTTTTATTGGACCAACTTCTGTTGGTGAAAGAGATGTGCTTTCCAGCTACACCGGGCTCCTCTTCAGGTCTGGGAAAGGTAATCTGTGTCACCGCTAAATGCAAGGAGGAACAGGTTGTTAAGCATAGTAAGGAGTTAACACATGTTGCAGGAGACCATTCAAGATGAAGTGGGCATTTAACAAATACTGCAGTCATAAGGCAAAGCAGGGTTAGTGGGTTACAGGTTGTTGTAATGAGACATACAACCAGTGTCTCTATTGAGTCCATGATTTTTAGTATCTAGCAAAGTTATGAATTTAAGCTCCCAGGTGTGTCTGTCAAAGGTGTGGTGTGGGTTTTCTTGGAGGATGAGGACTGAGAGGCCAGATGTGGAGCGATTGCTTTGTGAAGTGTTCTCCCATGGGTAATGGAGAGTTTTTGTCTTTTATCATTTTTCTGTGTGAGTTCATTTGAGAGCACAGTGATTGGCTGGTTTCACCCGTGTAGCTGTGAGGCAGGTCAGTATCGGATCCCTATTTTACATGTGGGGAAACTGAGGCACAGAGCGGTGAAGTGACTTGCCCAAGGTTACACAGTGAGTCAGTGGCCGAGTCAGGAATTAAAACCCAGGAGTCCTGATTCTAGTCCCCTCCTCTGACTCTGATTCCCACTGCATCTGATTTCAAATGCCCAGAATTGCAATCTGAGCTGTGTCTTGGTCGCTCTCTTTCTGAAACCTCTCTGAATGGCACTAGTTGCTGTGCCAGGGTTGAGGTGTATAGGAGAAGAGGCAGAATTCCTCCATAGCAAAGTCACTGGATCGTGTGCCTCTTAAGCCTTTAATTGGGAAGTACAAGAATTCCTGTCTCCTTTTGAGATGTCCTGATCTTACCCTTCTCAGTGTTTAACACTGAATATTTCCAGCACTCTAAAGGCGGATTTCCTCTCTCTGGCATTTTCCTCTGCTGGATGGATTTTGTGCATTAAATGAGGGAATAGCCACTGCAACCCTTTTAAAAGTACCTTAGATCTAGAGGAGAGACAATGTCTGTTATTGGACCAGCTGCTGTTGGGTAGAAGGGACGAGCTCTCTTGGGCCCCCCAATACGGCTACAACAGCACTGCGAATGTTATGTTTAAAGGGTCACTTTCAATTGAAAGAGATGCAAATTATCTAATATTTTCCCTGCCGTTGTCCCAAGTAGCATGCCTGTGCCTAGCACTGAAGGAGATTAGTGGACACAATCTTTCTCTTGCTTTGTGTAGCTGCAGCAGCACCCTGTATGCAGCCTGTGTGTGTCCACATTCTCTTACTGCTCTCTGTGTGTATTTCACTAAGCCACAGGGAAGGAGAGAAAAAAGTAAGACAAGGTGGTTGTAAAACCACAAAAACTGGCTGGAGCCTTGGGGGCAGGGGTCTGGAGCTACTCTTCTGAAAACAGATCGGATCTCAAGCTGACAGTGGCCTGTTCCTTAGTTGCAGATTGTTGACCTTGCCATCAGAAGTCAAGTTGTTAACCCTCCATAATTTCCTTACAAGCTTTGCTGGAAGCCAGCATTGTTAGTGGGAACTCTGATGTTAGTCCAGTTAGCATGGTCTGGGTCAGGAAGGGCCCAGCAGGGATGGGTTTTAGCATGCTTGTCCTGCTGGGCTGTCTGCTGGTGTCAAATTAAAACCTCCCCTCCCCTCTCTCCCATCTCAGTTCTACCTATGCTGCCAGCAGTTCTATGCCATGTTCATGAAGAGGGCAGTATACAGCTGGCGCAACTGGAAGATGGTGGCAGCGCAGTTCCTGGTGCCTCTGATTTTTACAGCCCTTGCTCTGGTTGTTGCCAAGACCTTCCCCGGGCCAAGAGATTCTGCGCTGCTCAGGCTGACGCTGGACCCGTATGGCAAGACTGTCGTGCCTTTCTCTGTCTCCGAGGCATCCAGGATCTCCCCAAGGCTGGCAGAACAGTATGCAGTGCTGCTGGATGCTCAGGGCCAAGTGCCCCTGGAGGTGCTAGGTAGGTCAGGCCAGGGACAGGGCTGCTACTCTGGAGGGGTCATACAGTGTCAAGCCATATGTATAAGAGCTACTGGTTGCCTGCTCCAAAGATCATGAGTAGCTAGAATAACTGAGCAGAATCAATGTGATGCAGCCAACAGACACCGGGGAAGTCCGATTCCAGCCTCACTGTATCCTGAACGGCCTGGGTAATGCAGTACATAGGTTACTTCTGATCCCATCCTGTTAGACCATTTCACTAAGCAGGCATGCTAAAGACAGAGCTCCACCTTAACCTCCCAATTTCCACCTGCCTTTCAACCTGGGCATTTCTGATAGCTAATTCTTTTTATGGAAGGTGACAAAAGATTTCTCCACTAGCTCAGAACTCAGTTCTGGCCTCAGTATTCACTGGCTTTATGTTCTTAATATAAGGTGTGCATATTAATGCTCATTAAATGTATCCAGGTCTGCATATAGCCTGCTTATTTTCTCCTTATTATTTCTCAAGGTAGGCTATGTTGGTTCTTAGCTAGCCTCTGCAGTCTGTAAGACAAGTAGATGTTTGTTTGCAGATGCATAAATGTTTCCTCATGTAGATGAGAACAGGGGGTTAAACTTAGTTCAGCTTTCCCAGACTCTGCGTGCGTGTTTACTTAATTTAAAAATGTGTTCGCTTTAAAACACAAGTGCATCTCGCTTCTAAATGAGGAAATCTGGCTTTATAGGAAGGCTTGGAATTGCTGTACAGGCTGTCCCATAAACAGCTCTTTGAATAACCCTTCCCCAAATTTGTTAGGTTTGGCCCTCGTGGGCCTGTCTGTATCTCTCTGACACACTTGCACTATTGGTAGACTTGCTATTCTATTTCTTCTGTTACATTAAATAACCCGGAGGTTCATCCCTTAGCAAGAACTCTGGATGGCGTGATCCTCTTTTGACTTAGCTCGACATAGAAGTACTAGCAGAATCTATGCTTCCTTCGAAGGGCATTTCAGTTTTATATTAAGCAAGCAGTCTATCACTGATCAGATCAATCAGTTGCCTGTTGTGTGTGTCCTATCCAAGCCCTGGGGATTTGCAGAGCCATGCAGTATGTTCTGAGTTTTGCCTGAATTAAAAAAACACCAACACAAACCTAAGACTCACCCAGCTCTGTAGCATGCGATTTCTTTCAGTGAGGAGCATGCCAAGCCTTGCACCTAATTCCCCCGTCGGGCTGTATTAGAGCTGGACTCTGAGGTGTGGAGCCTCCTCTGCTCCCGTGGACTTCTGGTGGAGTGTGGTTACTCTTATGCTCAGGCCCTGGTGTGCATTGTGTGGGTATGAGCTGGGGGTCTGTTTGTAATGGCAAAGTGGGTGTGCTTGGCACAGGTGACCTGGATGAGTACCTGATCTCCCGAGCGGCGGAGGAGGGCGGAACTTTCAACGAACGCTACATTGCAGCTGCTTCCTTCGAAGAGGTCAAAAACCGCACAGTGGTCACGGCACTGTTCAACAACCAGGCGTATCATGCCTCCGCCACTGCACTGATGCTGGCAGACAACGCCCTGTTCCGGCTGCTGGCTGGACCCAATGCTTCCATCACTGTCACCAACTATCCCCAGCCCCGGAACATCACAGAGACAGCGAAGGACCAGCTCATGGAGTACATCCAGCTTCCTTACTACTTGCTTTCATGCCAGGGGTTAGGGGCCCAGATCGGCAGCTGGAGTGAATAGGCCTAGTTCCATCCAGCCACGTTAACTTGCACCAGCTGAGGGTCCCAAGCAGACTGGACAAAACTGGGAGTATTATCTCAGGCAAGAGCACAGGCCTGGGAGTCAGGGGATCAGGGCACTGTTTCCAGTTGTGCTACAGACTTGCTGCATGACCTCGCCCAAGGTCATGTGAACCCAAATTACCAAAAGTGGATGTCTCAGTGGCTGAGTCTGTCTCTAGATACCTAGAGCCTGGTTTTCGGAGGTGCTGAGGGCCCAGGATTCCAGCTATGGTCGAGGGAGCTGATGAACACCTCAGGAAGTCAGGCTGTAGGTGTCTAAAGGCAGGTACTTGACAGTGGAGATGCCCACTTTCAGCCACGTTGTACCACATTTGTCTGTGCCTTGACTCCCCTCTCTTCCCAGAGGATCATGCTGCTGATCCCACAAGGGAGAGTTAGGGTTAGTTGATGATTGCCAGGTGCTCTGAGAGTCTTGGGTAGAGGCGTTGGGTTACCACTGTAGTGCTTGTTTGTTTTTATTTCATTTACATCTTGGGCGTGGGTTTGGCTCCCTTGAGCCTGGGGCGGACAGGGGCTGCTCGAGCTCTGCTGGCACCTCGGTACACCATGCTCTTCCAGCCCATGGTTCCTCTCCACAGGCAAGGCAACCTGCCATTGGTGCTGAATTGTGTGATGGGTAAAGGTCCAGCCAGGGGTGAACTGCTGCGGCCCAATCCTGAGTAGCGCAGAGTGCCTGCAGTTCTTACTGAAGTCTATGGGAGTTGCAGCACCGCTCAGGATTTGCCCTTTGGTGCAGCAAATGCTGAACACATTGCAGAGCAGACGTTGCACCACGAACGTCTCCCCGAGCTGCCCATCTGCTCTCCAGGCTGGAGCACTGGGCTCAGAGCTGCCTAGAGTGACTGGGAGGGAGCCCAGGGGTGGGTCTGGAAGATGGTCAGGATCCCATCTGGCATTAGGAGAATCCATGCTGGAGGAGGGGATAGCAATAGACCATACAGCCACAGTAGCTCAAGCTTGGTCTGTGTGTAGCCACAGCGTAGTCTGCAGCATGAGTTAAAATGCTCAATATTGCTCTGGTGGGATTTTCTCCCTGCTAAACAGTTGTTTTAATGTTCCCTTAGAGGCCAGACTGGGTTCGCCATTGCTATCAACTTACTCTATGGGATGGCTTCCTTGTCCAGCACCTTCGCGCTCCTGCTGGTCAGCGAGAGAGCCATCAAGGCCAAGCACGTGCAGTTTGTCAGCGGGGTCTACGTGGCCAATTTTTGGCTCTCAGCCCTGCTTTGGGACCTCATCAACTTTCTCATTCCCTGTGCGCTGATGCTGGTGAGTCACCACTGACACATCCCTGGTTTAGAACCATACTAATGTAGAACTGGCAGGGACCTCGAGAGGTCATCTAGACCAGGGGTCTCAAATACGCGGCCCGCAAGCTCCCCACACGCTCCTGCCCCTCTGCCTACCCATGGGATTGCCTCCTGATGCTGCAAGCACCACACTGCTCTCTGAAGCAGCCGGCAGCACTCCCCTTCGGGCTCGGGGGAGGGGGAAGGAGGCAGAGGGCTCCGGCATTGCCTCCTGCCAGGCACCGCCCCCCATAGCTCCCATTGGCTGGAAACAGGGAACCGCGGCCAATGGGAGCTTCGTGGGAGGTACCTAGAAGAGCGGCAAGAGCTGCACAAGCAGGGAAGCCTGAGCCCCCTCCCACAGGGGTTGCAGGGACACGGTCCAGCTGCTTCCTGGAAGGGAGCCTGCCCTGGCCCCAGTGAGCGCCGCTGCCACCCCGGAGCTGCTCTAGGTAAGTGGCACCAGGCCGGCGCTCACACCCTGAACCCCTCCTGCACCCCCAACTCCCTGCCTTGAGCCCCCTGCCACATCCCGCACCCCTCCTGCACTCCCTGCCCCGAGCCACCTGCTGCACCCTGACCGCCTGTTGCACCCCTTTGTACCCCACACACCAACTCCCTGCCCTGAGCACCCTGCACACCTCCTGCACCTCAACTTCCTGCCCTCGGCCCCCGCTGCACCCTTTCTGCACCCCCAGGGGGCAGCGTTGGGGTGGGGACTTCAGGGAAGGGATTGGAATGAGGTGGAGCAGGGGCGGGGCCTAATTGGAAGGGGTGGAGTGGGGGCGGGGTCAGAGGCAGCGGGGGGCGGGGAGGGTTCAGTGATACGGCCCTCGGGCCAATGCACTAGTCCTCATGCGGCCCTCGGGGTCATCTGAGTTTGAGACCCCCGATCTAGTCCATCCCCCTGCACTGTGGCAGGACCAAGTAAACCTAGACCAGCTCTGACATGTGTTCATCCAGCTGCTCTTAAAAACCTCCCATGATGGGAATTCCACAACATCCCTTAGAAGCTTATTCTAGAGCTTAACTCCCCTTGTAGTCAGAAAGTTTTTCCTAATTGCTAACCTAAATCCCCTGGGCTGCAGATTAAGCCTACTGGTTCTTCTACCTTCAGAGGAGTGGAGAACAATTGATCACCTTCCTCTTTATAACACTCCTTAATAGATTTGAAGACTGTTATCAGGTCCCCCGCTCCTCCCCCCAGTCTTTTTTTTTTTTCCTCTCAGGACAAAATGTGCCCAGGTTAACTTTTCCTCACAGGTCAGGGTTTCTAAACCTTTTATCATTGCTCTCCTCTGGACTCTCTCCAGGTTGTCCCCATATTTCCTAAAGTGTGGTGCCCAGAACTGGACACAGAACTCCAGCTGAGGCCTCACCAGTGCCACACAGAGCGGGACCATTACCTCCTGTGTCGTACATACAACACTCCTGTTAAGGCTCCCCAGAATATTAACCTTTTTCACACCTACATCACGTTGTTGACTCGCATGCAATTTGTGATCCACTCTAACCCCCAGATCCTTTCCAGAAGTGCTGCTGCCTAACCAGTTATTCCCCATTTTGTAGTTGTGCATTTGATTTTTCCTTCATAAGTGAAGTACTTTGCACTTGTCTTTATTGAATTTCATCTTGTTGATTTCAGACTAATTCTGCAGTTGTCAAGGTCATTTTGAATTCTAATCCTGGCCTCCAAAGGGCTAGCATCCTCTCCACTCCATTATCCAAACCATTAATGAAAATATTGAATAGTATCAGACCCACGATTGATCCCTGTGATACCCCACTAGCAACACACTCCCAGTTTGACAGCGAACCATTGATAACTACTCTTTGAGTACAGTCTTTCAATACCTTGTGCACATATCTTATATTAATTTCATGTATGCCACATTTCCTTAATTTGCTTATGAGAATGTCATGTGGGACTGTGTCAAAACCCTAACTAAAATCAAGATATATCATGTCTACTGCTTCTCCCCACTCCCCATTTCCACTGGGCCAGTAACTTTGTCAACTCCTATCCATCTCCTATCCTTGGGGCCCATCTTATTACAGTAACTGTCTCTAGGCAAAGCAGGGCTGAAGATGGCTCCCGAATGGCCAGAAGCTGTAGGAGGTGCTGATGTGGCCAATCCAGTTGGGCTGTACCACGTAGCTCAGTGGCATTGCTTGGGCAGCCCTCCATTTGCCATAGACTCCTTGAGTCTCTTCATGAGTGATGCAAACTGGTGGCTTGCATGAACTGGTGATGAGACCTGGATCCACTGGCCTGATGTGCCTCAGCCTGCCTTTGTGACCTTGGGCAAGTTACTGATCTGCCCTGTCACTCAGTTCCCCATCTGCAAAATGGGGATAATATTTCCCTGTCTCTCCAGGGGTTGAGGATAAATTCACTGATGTTTCCGAGATGTTCAGATGTGTACCTGGTGCCTAGTGTTATAGTCTGGGGATAGATAGAATGGGACCGTCCCAGCTGGATCCGTTGTTGTCTCGATTACTCTAAAGGACCAAAAGGGAAAACTGCATCTCTGGCCTACAGTAATCCTGCTGGAAAGACTGTGGTGGTGGTGAAGTGTAAAGAGTGTTGCTTTACTCCTGGTGTCTTGATCTATGGCTCCTTCTAGACGGAGAATGTTGCCGTACCCTGGTGGGAGCTGGTGGGGTTGTGCACAGCTGGGGGCTCCATGAGACAGCTGACTCTGCCCAGGCCCCGGAGGGAGCTGGCAGTGTGTGTGAAGAGTTAGCTAACAGCTTAACAATGCTGCTGTCCGGCCTGTTCAGATGGAGGCTCTATGGGCTGTGATCTAGAACAGCTCACTCCTCGTGTTGGTTTTCCTCTCGATGTCGTCTCTAAGGTGATATTCCAAGCCTTCAATGTGAAAGCTTTCACCCAGGACAGCCACCTCGTCGATGTGATGCTGATCTTCCTGCTCTACGGCTGGGCCATCATCCCCCTCATGTACCTGCTCAGCTTCTTCTTTTCAGTAGCAGCTACGGCCTACACGCGCCTCACCATCTTCAACATCTTCTCGGGCACAGCCACCTTCCTCGCAGTCACGATCATGAGCATTCCAGGTAAAGGAGCTGCCCTCCTGACAGAATCCCCATCCCCCACCCCCAGTATCTCATAAGGACGCTGGCATGATTTGTCCTCCAGTGGAAAGAGGTTTTCCTTAGTTCCTTTGCTGGAGGAATCCTACAGCGCTAATTGGTAGCAGGGAGATCTCTGCAGATTCATTCCTCCTGCCATGCACTGCGGTGCCAATTCATTTTCCCTCCTAGCTTTATAAACTCTGAAGTCTTGGCGCTGTGTTTTCTTGGCAAGACAGCAGGTTCCATCATTGAAGTCCGCCCAGCTGATCTTGTTTCTCTTTCAGAGCTGGGCCTTGTGGACCTGTCCAGAACCCTGGATAAAATCTTCTTGATTTTGCCCAACTACTGCTTGGGCCAGTGCATCAGTGATTTCTACCAGAACTATGAGTTCATTCAGTTTTGCACCTCTTCCGTCGAAGCCATCATCATCTGCAAAGCGTTCAGTGAGTGTCCCAGTCACTCCCTGCTCAGCTCACCAGCCCATGACTGTCCAGCATCCCTATGCACCTTGCAGTAAGATGACATGAGCTGGTGTCCATAGCAGACTTTTCTGAGAGGTGTTGGGAGTTAGGGGGAGAGAAAGGAACATTGCTGACATTCAAGAGAACTTGAATTACAAATGCTGCTCATCCCTCTGTATCATTTGGTGCTATTGAGTGCCTTCATGATGCAGTTGTATTCCTGAGGCTCGTCTCCCTCTGGGTAAACCAGTGCAAATTGACTGGTGGAATTATATTTATTGACTTAGCATTTGGGTTCCTGGGGAGCTGGAGAGCAGATTAGAACCTTCATGGTCATCCAGAGCCATGGTATTGATGGGCCAGGCTCAAGGGGGACAGAAGAGTTCAGGGGAGGAGCTTGAAAAAAGGTGGAAAATACTTGAAAGCTTACTGGTGTCTTTGATCCCTGATGTGTAAATGCACAGCAAGGGTGAATCCCTGTCTCCCTGTTTCTCTGGGGCTGGCAGGCCTGGCTTCTGCAGTTAGTGTTCCTTCAGGACACCTTAGCATGGGAAATCTGTGTGTAGCAAAGCAAGACTCACCGGTGTGGCGCTTCCTGCTGGCAGTGCTGGGAATTAGCTTAATTCCAGCTTGAAGCGCTCTCTGTTGGCCGGTGGCTCACCTGCCTCAGGCCCCAGTGTCCCTCCCGGACCCCAGTGCCCCTTATCCTGGGGTTCTGCCCCAGCAGTAGCCCCACTCTCTGGGCCTTCCCTACCAGAGGAACCCCCAACCCACTACACCCACCTTGCCTCAGTGGCTACTGCTAGTTGTCATCTACCCCCGCTCACTGGGGCAGACTGCAGTCTGTAATGGCCACTCATCACTGGCAAGGGGGTAGGACCAGCTGCCTCTTCCTATCCCCGGGCGGCACCTCTGCAGCCCCAGTACCTCTGTAGGCCTTCACCAAGGCCTGCAGCCTGGGGGTTTACCAGGCTGGAGCTCCCCAGCTCCTCTTACCCTTTTCCCCATCACTGCTCTGCTTCAGGTACCTTGCTCCCAGGCAGCTAGCCCTTCCTACTCCAGTGAGTGAGACTCCTCCAGCTACTGGCCCCCAGCCCTCTTATCAGGGCCAGCTGTGGCTGCTTCCTCAATCAGCATCTCCACAGTGGTTCCAGCACCTCAGGGTTCCACTCCTGCCCTTGGACGGTGGAGCTGAGAAGTCTGTTTGGAAAGCAAGAAACGAGGAGATGGTTAAAGGCTAATGGGGAGGGGGTAGGGCACAGTGGGGTTGGAGCATTAGCCTTTTACCTTGGAGGAACTAGGTTAAAGTCTGGACAAAGAATGAAGAATCCAGTGGTCTTTGAAGGTCCTCATGGGCATCTTTCTGCATCACCAGCTCCTTGCCAGTTTGCATTCTCTGATGGGGTGCGGCATGGAGGAAGGGATCTGGCCGAACTGTGCGGGGGAATCCTCAGCTAGGGTGTGGCAGGTTGGGGGGGGGGGGCCCACTGGCCGAGCTGAGCGGGCAGGTTGTGGGGGGAGGGACACTGGCCGAGCTGGGCGGGGAAGCAGCTCCATTCCCTCTGAAAACATAAAAGGGTGAATCTTCCCCTCCCACCAAAGAGCCGAATGACCCACCTCTGATTTCCCCCTCCCCCCCCCCTTCCAGATATCAGTTACCAGACGAATTACTTCTCATGGGAGACTCCAGGGATCGGGCAATATCTGACCTCCATGAGTGTCCAGGGCACCGCCTTCCTCCTTCTTCTCTTCCTCATTGAAACTAACCTCCTCTGGAGACTGAGGACCTTAGTCTGCGGCATCTGTAGGAGGCGGAAATGGGTGAGCTGCTGACTGCACGTTGTAGTTCCAGGCCTCCTCTACCCCCACCTTTGTTCTTCATGGTCTGTGCCCTTTTCTTGGCTCATACCAGTAACTGCCCTGCTCATGGCCCCCTCTGTCAGGTTTGGCATGTGCCCCTGGGCACGAGCATGTGCAGCAGGAAGTCTACCAGGCCCAGCATTGCAGGGGGTGTCTGTGTGCTTGAGGTCCTGTAGAGACTCCCCGTGTCATCAGGATTGGCTCCGCTGATGTCAGGGAAGTGACACTGGTGTAAAAGGGAATCAGGCCCATTGGCTCTTGGGGTGAATATGTGGAGATATACCTATCTCATAGAACTGGAAGGGACCCTGAAAGGTCATTGAGTCTAGCTCCCTGCCTTCACTAGCAGGACCAAGTACTGATTTTGCCCCAGATCCCGAAGAGGCCCCCTCAAGGATTGAACTTACAATCCTAGGTTTAGCAGGCCAATGTTCAAACCACTGAGCTATCCCTGGAGATGGGCCCAAAGCGCTCAGTTCAGATCTGGTCCCGATTGTCCCAGAGTGTTTGGGACCATTGGGATTGGGGGATGTGTGTTCGGTTCGGGGGCATTTGCATCAGGCTGGGGTAAAGAAAGTCCCCCCCAAAGCATGAGTTAGCAAGTCCAAATCTCAACGGAGCACAAGGCCTGTGAGAGGTGTGGTTTTTGTGTTGGAGCCCCAAACTACCTGCTCTTTGCTCTAAATCCCATCTTCTTGCTGACTAAGAGCAGGAGTAATCGGGGGCACTAAACTGCTCACAGCACTGGTCCATCTGTCTGTCCGCTGAGCATGGGGTTTCTCCTCCCCCTCCTTCCTTCCCCACCCCGATCAGGGCTGTGTCAGGCGGGGGCAGAGCAGAGAATTGTTCCTAGAGTCAACTGGGCAGAAGAGTCAACCAAGGGCAGGGGGTTGGATCAATCCTCAGGTTGGCTGGGTGGGAGGGTACATCCAGGGTGTATCGGAACATTGCATTTCTCCATGTTGGTGGCTTGCCCTCGGTCAGCCCGCCTGCCCCTGCCAATAACTCCCTCTGGTTCTACCGGCATAGGCAATGCTGCTGAACAGGATGCCCGTGCTGCCGGAAGACCGGGACGTGGCAGATGAGAGGAAGAAAGTTTTGGAGTCCCCGCCAGAGCTGCTGTCATCGCTGAGCAGCCCACTGGTCATCAAAGAGCTCACTAAGGTGAGCTGGAGCCCAGGCACCTCACATATCTGATCGCTACAGGGCTCCCAGGTTAAAGGGGTTGGACATGATAGTGTTGCGGGGCTGGATTTCAAGGTGCTCTAGCAAAGCCGTGCAGGGGAACGTTTGCACAGCCTCTGGACTGTGCGTTTGCACAGCAGCAAGATCAGGCCTTCCGTCTGCAAGCACCCCCAGCATCTTGGCGCAAATGCCAAGTTCCACAAGGCCACCTTCACCCTGGTGAGTGGTGGTGCTGACTGGGGTGGAAGAGTGCAGCTGTTGGCATGTCCATGGGGAGGAATTGACAGCACCGTGCCCAAGGAAAGCCCTGGGCTTCGGTGGATGTGAAGGGATGCGCCCATGCTTGTCATTTCCCTGGGTGCTTGGATAAATGCCTGTCAGGAATGGTCTAAATAATACTTAGTCCTGACACGAATGCAGGGGCCTGGACTAGATAACCTCTCAAGGTCCCTTCCCGTCCTGTGATTCTATGATACCGAGCACTGCATGCTAAGGCCCTGCGTGCTGGCTGCCATGAGACAGGGTCCTGAGCCCCATTGCTGCTCACACGCAGGATGCCAAATGCCCACGTTATGGTCAGCTTCCCTCGTCACACTGGGCACAGCTGTGGTGGGCAGGGACCCCCTGCTGCCATGGGGTAGGAGGTGGGGATCTAATTCTGTGTTCCCAGCCCTGCGTCAGGTCAGGGGCTTGGATTTCATTTGTCTCAAGACTCTTGGGGTCCCCTTCTGAGCCCTGTCCCTGAGCATCCCCTGTGGAGCCCAGCACCCAGTCGGGAAGCAGCAGTAGTGCATCTGTGGCAGACAGAAGCAGCCCAGCCTCCCTGTGACCAAGTGCTCTGCATTCTCCCAGGTGTATAACAGCAGTGAGTCCCTGCTAGCTGTGGACAGAATCTCCCTGGCGGTCAACAAAGGGGAGTGCTTTGGCCTGCTGGGCTTCAATGGAGCTGGCAAAACCACCACCTTCAAAATGCTGACGGGCGACGAGAGCATCACCTCGGGGGATGCCTACGTGGACGGCCACAGCATTCTGGCCAACATCAAAAAGGTACCAAACCCCAGCGAGTGAAGGGGCAAGGCTGGGGTTCTGCCGCCACCCATGGCGGGCACTGCTGGAGGGGCAGGGTGGGGAGAAGTCTTGCTTCAGCGCCCTGTGTTTGATTCTCAAAGTTCATGATGCTGCTTCTGGCTGCGTGCTTGTGGTTAGTGGCTGTTTGCCTGGTAAGTGGAAGGACCAAAGCAGGACTTGGGGGTGCTGCGCTGTAGGCTGATGTAATAATGATCCCAAGGTGCTGCTTTCACGTCCAGCCAACCTGCTCCACTGAGTGAAATCTGGTTACTTGGCACGCTGGTCCCCTCTGCTGTAAAGGCAGAGATCAAACAAGTTTAACACATGGATAACTTCAATCACTATTTGAATCATACCATGCACACAGGGCCGGCTCCAGGCACCAGCTGAGCAAGCTGGTGCTTGGGGCGGCAGATGGTTGGAGGCGACATTCTGCCCAATCCTAGGGCGGCACGGCCGCTTTTTTTTGTTTTTGTTTTGTTCTTGTTCCGCTCCGGCCGCCATGTAGGGGGCGGCGGCGCGGAGAACCAGAGCGCCCTGCAGGGCAGTCCTCTTCCTTCCCTCCCCGCCGACCAGAGCGGAGCCCTCCTGGCAGGCGGCAGGAGGCGGCACAGCGGGAGGGGCCACGTGGTAGCGCCCCTGCTGTAGCAGTGGCCGCCCCCTTCTCTCTCTCTCCCGCCCTCTCCCCCAGCCGATCCCCCTGCTCCCGCGCTCCGGCCGCACCGCAGGGTTGTGTGGTTTTTGTTTTTTTTTTGCTTTGCCGTTCTGGCCGCCCCGTTTTTTTTTGTTTTTGCTTGGGGTGGCCAATAAGGCAGAGCTGGCCCTGCATGCACAGTACTCAAAGTGCGTTAAGCTACCCAGCATGAGGTAGGCTGCTAAAAACAAGCATGCAAATTAGGGCTTATCATGGAGACTTAGTGCATGGCAAGCCAAGGTGTAAATCGACAGCGCACTAACTGGCCAGGTGGACAAAAGTTCCATGGTGCACTCTGACTACAGTAACTTACCCCTGCTGGCAATCACAGCTGTTCCCAGCCTTTGGAGAGAAACAAAGCGCAGATGCTGGCCTGCCTAGGCAGTCTGGCTTGCTGGGGATATCGCTGCAGTGGTCGGAACTGTGCAGCCTAGGAAAACCCCAGTCCGGCAGGAGAGAGACGTAGGTCACTGCCCAAGAGAGGTGATGGCTGAGAAGCCAGGAGCCTAGAGGAGGTGCTCTTGGTGGACCACAGTGGGAATACCCATGCTGTTGGTCTGCACCATGACAGATCTGGTGGCAGGCAGTGTGTGGGATCTATAATGGTGTGAATTGCCAGCAGTTACAAGTTCTCACACAGCTCATTTATTCTTAAGGTAAGAGTCAAACAATAGAAACCTACACGCCTGCTAATGATCTCACCAGGGATCACCCCGTCTCCAGCAGGGCTCTGTTAGGAGTCAGCCTTTCACACCCGTCTGGAGGGTTTTCTGGGACTACAAGTTCATAACAGCCTTTAGCTCTGACACAGAACAGTCTCCTGGTCAGGTCATTTATTTCTTTACACATTTCTGGCCTTTGATGTCCAGTCTGTGGGAACAGGGGATCAGCAGGCAATGGCTCTCAGGGCGGAGCTCCCAAAGGCTGCGTTCTGGCATAACCAGAGGTGAGGAATTTGCATTCCCCTCCCCCTACACATTTCCCAGGAAATCCACGTCAAAAGTCCATTCTCCTCTGGCATGTTGTTCAGTGTAGTCCTTATATCCTCCAATCAGGCCTTACATCCCATCTCCCCCTCGAGGGTACAGACAATCTCAGCCCACAATAATCAATAAACTCTGCATTTAGTGCAGTTGATGCCAAAGTTACTTAAACTTAATTCAGCAAGGTTTTTCAAGGATACTGCAGGAAATTGCCATATCTATCACAATTTCTGTTTAAAAGAACGGTGGATACTCAATGGAGTTGTAAGGCAACGCATTTAATAAACCTAGCTACAGGAAATGTTTCACATAATGCATAATTAGCTGGTGGAACCCATTGCCACACAATGAGATTTAGCATGATTCAAACAAGTATTAGACCTTTTATGGCTAATGAGAACATCAGCAGTTAGATTCGAGATGGTTAAAATTATTCAGAAGGGATTGAAGCTCTGATACCTTATGGAATAAAATAGCTACTAACTGATGGGGAATTGGTGAGAAACACCCCTATGGATAGGCTGTTCCATTATGTTTCTTTACCTTTCTCTGAAGTAGCTGGTGCTGACCGCTATGAGACCGATACTGGACCTGTAGTCCCTAAATGGGATGAGCTGGCCTTTGTCTGTCCATCTTGGTTGGCTTTCAGGAAACTAATGATGTCAGCCAAAGCCGCAGCGTTTCCCTCGTTCACTAAGCATCTGGTAGCCATGCAGAGAATCCTGAGAATGGGCCATGATCATTTAGGTTCTGACACAACGGTGGGTGGATGCCAATACATGGTACTGCTGCTGCAGGCATGTTAACAATTCCTTCCCCAAGACAATCCGCCTTGACGTTGGGGATCGGTTTTGAGGGCTCTCCTCGAATCCTGACAAAGTTCCAACGAGGTTTTCTGTGTCTGTCCCTTTCCTCGCGTTAGTTTGTTCTTCTCCCTGTCTCTCTAACCCCTAGCAGGCCCTCTTTGGGAAGTGACAGACACAAGGAAGCACAGCGCCCTCTGCACAGACAATGAATCTGCAGGGCCGGCTGCGGAATAAAACTGGCTAGGAGCTTGTGATCTTGTTCTTGTCACGCTGAAGCGGGCTGTAGTTAGGTGTTCGTGTCCCTGGGCTCTGGTCTGCAGATGGTGTTGATTTGGGAGAGGGAACACAGAGTTAAGACCTGGAAAGCTACCCACCAGAAACTAACACAAGGGATCAGGCCATAGGAGTCTGGCGCAAATATCACTCTTGCTAGCGAGGATTTGGAGAGCAAGATACCAGATGCTCTGTACAGAGAATAACTTTGTGTGGTGCTCACTTGAGCTCTCTGAGTGACCAATTTCTCCTCTTGCTTATTGCCAGGCAGTACATAGAGTGTAGCTTTCTTTCCTGGTAGCCACTGTCAGCTGAATTGAGCCACCCGAAGGGGATCTGAATAGGGTAGTATGGTGTTGTCAGACTAGCAGCTCAGGAAGCTTGTGTAGGAATCGGCAAGCACGGTTAGCTAGCCATCCCTACGTAGCTAGCAGCTCTGGGGCTTCTCGTGGCTCATTATCCTACCACCTGGTTAGAAGACTCTTTAGTCATAAGGCCCTTTCATACAGGGGTGTCTGTCTGTCTGGAGACCCAGTACATTCAGGGCTGATGTGGTTTGAATCTACCCACTGATGTAATTAATGTAAAACAATTAGTACTGGAGGGAGTCTTTGTGGCAAGAACAAAGCTCCCCCTGCTGGTGATCTCAGTGAAATGAGCCCCTCACTCTTGGCTTATTTTCTTGGCCTTCCTTTGCTCCAAGGTCCAGCAGCGGATCGGCTACTGCCCTCAGTTTGATGCCCTGTTGGATCACATGACTGGGCGGGAGACACTGAGCCTGTATGCCCGGCTTCGGGGGATTCCCGAGCGCTACATCGGCAGCTGCGTGGAGAACATGTTGCGAGGGCTGCTCTTGGAGCCCTATGCAGACAAGCTAGTGAGGTCCTACAGGTGAGACGGAGACCCGGAGGCATTCTCTGCCCAGACACGTCTCTGTGGGCAGAATTGGAAACCTGAGTGCCTGTGGGAGCCTGGCCTAGTGGTTAAAGCTCAGGGCTGGGACTCAGAAGATCGAAGATCTAGTGCCAGCTCTGCCACAGGCCTGCTGAGAAGTTTTGGCCAGCCTCCCTGTCTCTGCCTGGGCTTCCCCATCTGTCAAATGGAGAAACTTTCCCTGCCTGAAGGGGCTGTGCAGGTAAATGCACTGCAGGGCACTGAGACACAGGGTTGTGCAAATTATTACCTGTTATAGTGGGGGGTGCGTGGGAATAGTTCGAGGAGATGCCCCAGGCTTGTCCCCACCCCCCGGCGTAGCCCAGACAGCTCGGCATCCCATAGAGCCATGCACGATGCTCTCCCAGAGCTGGTTTCAAGGTTGCCTGTCTTGTCGGTCCCTCCCTCACAGCGGCGGCAACAAGCGGAAGCTGAGTGCCGGCATTGCCCTGATCGGTGGGCCTCCTGTGATCTTCATGGATGAGCCCTCCACCGGCATGGACCCTGTGGCCCGGCGCCTGCTCTGGGATGCTGTGACCAGGACACGGGAATGTGGAAAATCCATCATCATCACCTCCCACAGGTGGCTGGCACCCCTTTCCTTGCTGGGATCCAGCGGGGAGGGGGAGGAGCGGGGCAGGCTGGTTGGAAGGTTCCCTGCAATGGACTAGCCCTTGCTCCCTGTCTCCCAGAGCACCCGGATGTATTGCATGGGCAAGTGTTTGTGGGACCTGCTGAATGACTATTGCAATGGTAGCAGTGCACAGTCCTTCGCAGTGTAACCCGCTCAGCTCTGTCCATGGCATCTGGCCTACGAAGCAGAGACAGGGAGGGGGAGCTGGCACCCCACCTCCCAGGTGGGTAAAGAGCAGGTTCCTGTGCCTGGCCCCAGTCCCGGGCAGCAACACCCCCGGATGTTCCAGCATCGTCACTTCTGGGTGCTGCCTCCTTTCCATGGCTCTGTTCTCCTCTCTGCAGCATGGAAGAGTGCGAGGCCTTGTGCACCAGGCTGGCCATCATGGTGAACGGGCAGTTCAAATGCCTAGGCAGCCCCCAGCACCTGAAGAGCAAGTTCGGCAGCGGATACACCCTCCTAGCAAAAACCAGGGCCGAGGAGGAGGGTGACGTGCAGGTGTTCAAGGCCTTTGTGGAGAAGATGTTTCCAGGTACAGCCCCTCACTGGGACACTGCCCCCGTTCATGTTGGGGAGCCCTGGGTGTGGGGTTCGGCAGCAGGCCCCGTTTGCACCCATGCATGCGCATGTCGCCTGCAGTCTCCTAACTCAGCGCTAACCTCTGCTTGTCTCCCCCAGGGAGCGTCCTGAAGCACGAGCACCAAGGCATGGTCCATTATCACTTGACCAACAAGAACCTCAGCTGGGCACAGGTGAGGGCAGGCCAGAGGCTGCTAGCATCTGGCCCAGGCCAAGCCAGGCTTCTCCCTTTCCATAGCAGACACAAGAGGCGCTGAAGCGAAGCAGGGAGTGAATGGAGGGACTTGGGTGCCCCTGGTCATTTGAGTGCCGTTCCAGCTGGGATTATCCATCCATTCCAGCTGGGCTTTGCATTAACACACACATCCACCGGGCCACTGACTTCCATTTACTGGTGTCTGTTTAAAGGGACACTGTCCGTTTGAAATACAGGACATCGGAAGTAACGGATTTAAAAATAGCTTCAGCTCCTCTCCCCGCCCCCACTCTCCATGCTAATATTTCTGCCTTTTCCTCTCGCCGGTTGCTTTTTAAGCTGATTTTTGTCCCAGAGCAGATGGGTAATTGGAGGGGGCACTATTTCAGGAGGTCTTTAAATCTCTCTAGAATAGTTAGGAATGACTCAGTGGTGTCCCCCACCCAACTCAGTGCTGTGACTGGCACATGGTACCCAAAGCTGCTACAATAAAGAAATACCAGTGTATGTGGTACTGGGCCGTTCATTAGTGGCTGGACTCTGGGTGCCGCAGCGGTTGTACCGCTCCCCCTTGAGCAGTGCTGGGAGGTTGTGGGTGATCACAGCCTTTGGCCTCTGGCTTTGGCTTGGGGCCTTTCGAATTTCTTTGGGCAAAAACAATTACCCCAGAAATGGCCAAGCCAGCCTGCCTGGGCTGGGGGTTGCCGAGCTCTGCTGTGCAGCTCAGAGGGAGCAGTGCTGCGGGCGGGGCATCCTCAGGGTGAGTCACTCCAAGGCATCTGCTGTCCACACCCCATGCTGGTCCTGCGCATGGAAACCTCTGCTTCAGTGTAGCTGACCATCTTGGGTGAGAGGTGCTTCCCCTGTCCCTCTCTCAGCTCTCACCGCTTGTCTCCTGTTCCCCTAACCCTCATCCCTAAGCTCTGTGTCCCCCTCTCCCATGTCTGCAAATCTGCTCCTCTCCATCTCCACTGTAGCCCTGGCTGCCTCTCCCTTCATCTCTTCTCACCTGACCTGTTGCAGCTCCCAGGTCCAGCACGTCCCAGGCTCCCAGAAGCATGACCCTGTCGCGTACACCCATAGCCCCTGCCCCCCCTTCATTTCTCTTCCCTCTCCTCCTGTTTGCCTTGGACTTGCCACCAGCCTAGCCCTTCGGGCCCTGTCTCTGCTACTGGTGTGAGAGCCTTCTCCTCTACAGCTCTCTCCATCTGGAACAGCCTCAGTCTCTCAGACATGCTGACTCCCTGTCTGTGTCAGATCTTGTCTGAGAGCCCCTGTTCCCCCTTCCCCATTGCTCTGACTCACTCCTGGCTGCCTGAGCCACTTGCTGAGCTCGAAAGCACTGTGGGATGCAGTTTGCACGAGCTGCGCTGTACAGATTGTCCTGGCCTGAGCCGCTTGCCTTGGGTTTTGGTGAACCGTGCAACCCAGTTGCCTCCAGCCCAGGGACGTATTCTTTAAACAGGGGCAGACACTTCACTAAACAGCCTCCACCCTGAGCCCCAGCAACCCCCGCACCAGGTCAGGACAGTCAGACCCAGCTCCTGTGGAAACCCATCCACACCTGCAGTTTGACCAGCAGGTGGCACCGCAAGCAGGGTTCTCCTCCTGTCAGAGTGCAGCAGTGCCTGGGGCCTGTAGCCAGTGCTGTGCCACGGGATACATGCCACCCTTACTGCGGGCATCCCCGCAGGTAAGGAACCAAGCTTGCATAGTGAACTCTGATCCCTGCAGACAGTTACTTGTGTAGATAGAGATGCCTGATCTGACGTCCCGCGTAATGCAGTCCAGAGAGTCCCACCCAGTTACCCCCCAAGCCCAACCCCGTAGAGTCACCCGGCCTCTTGTGCTCTCCCCTCAGGTCTTCGGGGCGCTGGAGAGAGCCAAAGAGAAGTTCCACGTGGAGGATTATTCCGTCAGCCAGATCTCCCTGGAGCAGGTCTTCATGAGCTTCACCCGCTTCCAGCACTGCACAGAGGAGCGAGGGAAATGAACAGAGACCAACCTGCCCTCCTCCTGGACTGACCTGCTGCCTATACATAGTATATAG
This sequence comes from Malaclemys terrapin pileata, assembly GCF_027887155.1. Classification (NCBI taxonomy): domain Eukaryota; kingdom Metazoa; phylum Chordata; order Testudines; family Emydidae; genus Malaclemys; species Malaclemys terrapin. The sequence continues at coordinate 51,246,250 of NC_071514.1, forward strand.
AGAGACAGTAATTTATATTATCAGCGTGTGTCTTAAATAATGTATAAATGTCAGAAAGTTTTGACCAGGGTGCGTGGGGGGTGGGGGGCATCCTGTCTGCTCCTCAGTGCAGGGGTCACAAGGAGCGTGTGGATGGGGGTGTGTGAAGCACAGACGGTGAAGAAGCTCGCCAACTGCTGCCTTTTGGGGAAATCTCTGAATTTTACTCCCTCCTTCCCATCTTTAAACCAGCCGAGGAGAGGACAGTGCTCAGTGACGGGGGAGCAGCCAATGGAACTACAGAGCCGCTGGAGTTCAGTGCTCATCTCTACACCACGGCTGCTCTGCTCCATGGAAGGGGGGAATCCATGTATCGAATGATCGGAGGAGGGGGTTCAGAGCTCCCCTCTGGATCAGTGTCCTTGTCACCGATCCTTGCACACGTCTGTGTGGGGCACTGGCAGCACACGCCTGAGTGTGTGAGAAACCGTCACTCTTCCACGTTCACTCCCATCCATAGGCACGGCATCAAAATGCAGGGGAAGGGCACCAGCATAGAGGTGGGTGCCTGATCCTGCTCTTTGCAGTTGCAGGCAGAATCTCTGTGGCTTTGCAGGGAGCAGGATCAGGCCCCGTGCGTCCTTCAGGAGGGCTGCTTTGTTCCACGCTGGCAGCAGCGTGAGACACGTTTGCATCATAGCTGAGCATGGGAGGAACTCTCCCGGCACCGTTCCAGAGGGTCCCCTCGCTAACATGCCACATAGTTGCACACGCCTCATCCGCCCAGAAATGCACTGGCATAAGGACCTGGCTTTGGGACTCTCACGTGTCGAATTGTATTCCATTGGGGCTTGCTGGGATCTAAGGGGACACTGTCACATAGCTTAGAGCCAGCACTTCACTCGGTTCATTGGGATCTGTTGGGGATTATCCTCCAGGAGCCCTTGGTGTTTAGATGGAAAGAAGCAAATAGCCACTGTTCATGCGACAGACCCTGCCAATGAACCTTCCGTCCATTCCACGGGGGCTGGGGGGTAGCAGCTGCTAAGAAGAACAGAGCTGTTCACTTTCTCTCTTTAAGCCTCCTAACAGCCTGTCCTGTTCTGACTTGACACCGGGGAGAGCCGTATTCCGTACCGATCTGGGCTGCAGCGATTGCACACTGTCCTGGCACACAGCCATCGGCACGAGGCATGCTCTGTGTTGGGAGGATGCACGACCCCACTGCCCAGGGAGCCACTATCGGATACAACAGTTGCCCTCTTCAGAGACCATCCTGCCTGCTAACAAGTGAAGGAGCCGTGTCGACATGCACTCACAGGTGCTCCGAGTTCACTGCATGGCCTGCACTCACAGCCAGCGTTTAACAACTGTTCTGGGCTTCCAGGGGTAAACGCCCCCATGCCCAGCACTGGGGCTGCAACCCGCATAGAGCGGGCGCTTGTGTTCTAGAGGGGCACCCTAGAGAGCACCCTAGGGACAACCCATGGGTGGCGCACTGCAGAGCTGTCCAGGAAGGGTTGGCTCTGGATCTGTAGTATAGACCCCGTGAGATGCTTGTGGGTGTGGTTGGGGAGAGCCTTCCCTGGTGCATGGTCCAGACCAGGGCAGTGAAATTACATTCCCATCTGTCTGTGTCCCTCTCCCCCAGTGCACACGCCCCACAGAGTAAATTCTGGGGGTGCAGGTAGACTATCCCAGTAAGGACTTAGTGTGGAACAAGGGAACCCTGTTGATCCTATTCAGTAGGGTCGGGGTGCTCCAGGCCACCCCAGATCCCACCCTGAGGTCAGCATGGGCCCGTCGGTGCCAACAGGCGTGGCATTTGCTGTCGGACTTGCACAGCACCTGCTGCAAAGAGCATCAGCTCAGCACTGAGCCCTGCATCTGCTGCCAGCTAGCTCACCAAAAACCACCCCGGGAGGTCAGCGACACGCCACTGAAAAGGGGAAAGCTCCTCCTCCGCCCCCTGAAAGGCTGCCTGTTGGTGGAAGGCCCCTTTCCGTGGTTTCCAACCTGCAGCATGGTGTGATCTTCAGTGGAACCTCCATGCAGAGCGCCCTGTGGGATACGGGGCACGGCTGATGTCTGTCGTGTCCCACTCCCTCCAAGGGAAGCTGTTACTGCTTACATTGCTCTGCTGTGAGAAGTGGTTCAATCTAACCCTAACTGCAGCCTGGGGACACACAATTTGGGACACACATTCTGGTTCCCAAACCCCGAGCTGCGGCACTGGGAGCCAAGTCCCCAGCCCAGATTCTGGCTCGTTCAGATCCACATGCTGATTGTAACTGGTGCGAGTCTGGCCTCTACATAGCGCCCAGACAGGGCACGGCGTTTGGTGGTCAAGGAATAGCCACATCCCTGCCATGAAGAGCTTACAGTCTAAATGGCAGAGGGGACGGAGGCAAACCATGGGCTGGGAGGAGCAGGTTCAGGTGGTTGCCGTGTGAGATGTAGCGCTTTGTTAGTTCCTTAAATGTTTTAATTACAATGGGCTGCCCTGGCATAGTGGATCCAAAAACCCAGGCTGCGGGGGTTCCGATTGGTGCCCAACAGGAGCCCAGGTTGGTCTGACACCAGTGCTGCTAGTGGAGGCGTAGCTGTGGGGCCCTCTCCCTGCTCTCTCCTGAAGGCACTCCAAGGAGGTGGGCAACCTCTGGATCCAAATATGTCATGACTAGGACACCTCTCCACTCAGCCTGGCCTGGCTACCTCCCTAGCAATGGCCAAACTGCCCCCAGTGGGGGCACCATTGTGCTCCCTTCGCTGCTTGCATATCCCTCACCCTGCCATGGGCCTGATCCTGTGGCATGCAATGGAAGTGATCAGTGATTGCGGGCAGGGTTGGGCGCTCTGGCTTGCAGAGCCGTCCCTGTACGGAAGGGCCAGCTGAAGAGGCTGCAGGAGCAGCTAGTGATATGTTTGGGGTGTCTCAGTTTTTCTCCTTTGCCTATAACCAGGTCTGATTCCCATGCTGATGACTAGCTCCGTCCATCTGACTGCTCCGTGATCAGGGCAGAGCTGAGATATTGCACTATAGCTACACACACGATTGCACATAAGGAACTAATATTTATGGGCGGGACACAGATTCCGTTTGAGTGGTTGTGTCATTGGGGTTTTTAATTTGTTCCTGTAACCAGCCCCTTTTCTGTTCCGTTCCATTCCCCCAAATGTTACTACGATGGTGCACCATGTTACTGTACTAAGAATGGCTCTGGCTCTTCACTGTGGCATGTGTCAGTTTTATTATTCACTCGCCGAGCGTGGACACCAGGGCTCGGCTGCCTGGAAAGTGGGGAAGCTTTGGACCCATCAAACCCTGGAGGTGTTGACCACATAGTAGATTCAGTGGATGTTGGCAGCTCTCACTACTAAAGGCCAGTGCTGCTCCTGCTTGAAACTGACTGCAATGGCAGTATCAATGGGAGCTGGTGCTAAGGGATCTGTGGGCTGGGAGGCCTGGATCCCCCAAAGTCCATATGTTAATAACAGCAAAGAGTGGGCACCTGTTCAGCCAGGTGCTGTGCGATCCAGCTGTCCTGCAGTTGTACAACTGCTAAGCAGGAAGGGCCCTGTCCTGCTCCCCTTGAAGTCCATGGGAAAACTTGAGTGGAAGCTGGATCAGCCCAAGAATGAAAACAACAAGGAGTCTGTGGCACCTTCAAGACTAACAGATTTATTTGGACATAAGCTTTCATGGGTAAAAACCTCACTTCTTCATCCGAAGTCTGTTAGTCTTTAAGGTGCCACCAGACTCCTTGTTGTTTTTGTAGATACAGACTAACACGGCTACCCCCTGATACTTGACACCAAGAATGAATGTTTCCAGTGGCTGGCTGATTACTGCTGGGGGGAGGAAGAATCTGTGTGTGTTTTTGTGATTAACCCTTGCCCTTCTGGAGTAAGCTGCTTGCTTTATTCTCCCACCCCACCCCCAAAAATCCCTGGAGCTGTCCCAAATTCCGTGGGACATCAGGGGGCACAGAGAAGTGATTACAGTGTGGTGTCTGGCATTGCAGTGTGTGTTGGTGATAGGCTTTGCAGGTTTAGGGTGAAGATATTTGCTTTTTGCCTTGTCACTGTCCCTAAGCCCCAAATGCTGTGATGTGGCTCAGAGGGGGGCTCTGCAGTGGCTGCTGTCTACAGTGACAGCAACCTGTCACTGCAACTGTGTAGGGGAAATCTCTGACCTGGCCAGGAAGAGCCACTTTTAGAGGTGGAGTTAAATGTGGAATAATGTATGTCAGGGGCATTTTCTCTGACCTGTCAGCACCTGTTGGCTAAAAAATTGCCAGGATCCTGGCTACCCCTTGCATTTGTTGCTAATACAGGATTCATTGGCTTCATGTGGGGCTGCCTTGTCACAAAATCAGATTCTAAAGCCTACGTCATTGAAAAGTTTCCATAGCATAAGCTAGAGCACCAGCTGAATTTGAGAGTGGAATCCTACCCCGATTGCAATCTGTGGCAAAATTTCAGTGGGGTGAGATTTCAACCAAAGAGAACAGTATGTGCAAGGCCTGACTTCAGCAGCTTGGGGTCTGTGAACCCCCGCGCTCTCCTTTCCATTTCAATTTGTAATTGGTTTGTGCTTCGCATCACAACTGCCTTGCTTGCTCTTGGAAGTGTTTCTGATGTGCTTTGAGTTTCTGCAGCAATTCTGCCTTCATAGCTCAAGGAAATGGAGTCTCCCTTTTTCAAACCCTTTGAAAGATGTTTGCCCAGTGCACTAAATACCCCCTCCCCTTCTTTTTGCAAAACACAGGCCTGGAGCCTGAGCACCTGCTTCATGCAGCACGACCTGCAGGCTGTAGCTGTTACCTATGTGCAGGAGCGTGCATGTTAGTTGTGTTTCTGGAAGGGAATTTTCCCAAGCATGTCAGCGCATCTCCCTCCACCCCAGGAGTGGAACCGGAACTGAACCTGAACCCTAATTTTGTCCTACCCGCTGAACTGGAACTGAGCTGAAAAAAAAATTGAGTTACCAGTTAAAATAAAGGTTCGGCCTTTTTTTTTTTTTTAAGCTCAGTATTTAAATTGATCTTATTTTTGTTACAAAACAACCCTCAGGCATGTGAGTGCTGAGGATCTGTTCTCCGCAGAATGTTGCCTTCGAGTCAGTGCTTAGAATGATCAGCCCTTGGTGTCCTCATGATTTCTCCTGCTTATTTACTAAACACACCCTGATTCTGCAGACTTAAGGCTGGGCTTAATTTAAGGCAGGGTGTGCAGCCCCACAGAGGTCAATGGATCTGCTCACAATGCATAGGGTTAAGCCCAGCATCCGTCTCTGGAGCATTGAGCCCATCTATAACAACAGGATCCATGCCAGGAGCTAAGTCTACGGCAGCTTGAGTTAGCCCCAGAAGTGGAGCTGGCGCCTCTCTCTGCCCGGTTTCCATGTGTCTGTTTCCAGCCCATGGGGTTCTCTGCGTTTATTTTGATCTGGTTTTGTGTTGGTTTCTGTGAAACCAATTACTGTAAAGAGGAGGCTAGCGGCAGTGGTAGGAGGGAGGCGCCAGCGTGAGACCATCGTGTGCTAGGGCTTGTTGCTCTTGGATGGCCGTGTGCACCAGGCTGCAGCAGTGAAGCTTGTCCCATCTCAGAAATCAACTGGATTTTTCTACCAGTGCCTCCTCCCATTACTTTATTTTATAATGGAGATATCCCATCTCCTAGAACTGGAAGGGACCTTGAAAGGTCATCGAGTCCAGCCCCCTGCCTTCCTTAGCAGGACCAAGTACTGATTTTGCCCCAGATCCCCAAGTGGCCCCCTCAAGGATTGAACTCACAACCCTGGGTTTAGCAGGCCAATGCTCAAACTACTGAGCTATCCCTCCCCTCTTTACTTGCCTGTAAAGAGCAACTCCTGAGGTGAACAGCTGGGCGGCATTGCATTTTGTCCCCAGAAAGCGTGGAAGGGGAGAGTTTGTGACTCAGACCTGGTCAACCCTTCACAGGTAGGTCGAGGTAAGGCAGCTTACATCAATCTAATTATGTAAGTGCCCTACTACACTGACCTAACTCCACCTCCACGAGAGGCGTAGGGCTTATGTCAGTGTAGCTAATGCCACTAGACCCTGCTGTTACTTATGCTGTCATAGAATCATGGAATCATAGAATATCAGGGTTGGAAGGGACATCAGAAGGTCATCTAGTCCAATCCCCTGCTCAAAGAAGGACCACTCTCATTCTTGTCAATTTCATGGGTTCCTGCTGGAGTTGTGAAATTGACAAGAAAGGCTGGTAAGTTCCCTGTTGTCAGCCTTGCACCCAGCTCACAACTCAGGCTTTCACTCCGGGGTAGGTAGGAGGCTCCAGCTGGAGCCCTGCTGCCCCCTGGGCTCCCAGCTCCCTGATCTGAGCCAGACCGTCCCAGACTCCCCACTGGGAGCCTGGTGGCTACCCGGACTCCAGGCGCAGAGCTCCTTGCCAGGAGTCAAGCGGCTGCCAGGCTCCTGGCAAGGAGTTGCACATAGAGCTGAGAGGCCAGGAGCTGGCAGCCCCCCATGCTGTCCCTTTCAAGTTGATGGAAGCATTCCTCGTCAGGACACACACCAGCCCCAGAAGGAGAGCAGTGTGGATGTGAAAATCCACAGTAATTGCTGTGGTGACTGTAACTTGACTTAAGGCTGTAGCGTAGACGTGTCCTCAGTGTCGGTATGTGCTGATGGGGGTAGCATGAGCACTCCGTGACGCCAGGTACAATCCCCTCCCCAGCCTAAGGTGCCCTGGAGAGGACTTAAGTCATGGGGGCCATACAGGATAATTAGCAGGGGGAGGGCTGACTGACACTGGATTTGTATCGAATCTTTTCATCCACTGGATTAAAGTGCAGATTTGGGTGTGAGGAAATAGGGAAGCAAAACACACCCTACTTGCTTCTCCTGTTGGCTCATTATTTATGTTAGAGCTGTAGCCAGAGCCCCTGTCTGCCCTCAGTCTCCTGGTCCTGTCACTGCACAAGGGGACCTAGTCCCTTCCCCCAGAGCTAACAGGCTCAATGGACAAGCCCCACACAGTGGGAGGGGAATTGGAGGTGCAGCGAAGTGACGCCATGAGGCCAAGGCCTTACAGCAGGTCATGGGCAGAGCAGGGGCTAGAGTCCAGCTCTTGAACTGTAACTGATGGAGTGAGGTCTCTTCCAAAGCCAAACATAAGCTAAGCTGAACCATGGGGTTCCCCTACCCCAGGGGCCGCTGCTAGGTGGCTTTGCCTCCACAAACCACTTTGGCTTATGGCTGCAGGGGACCCTCTGAGGCATAGGCCTCTTATTCCTCAGTCTGATTCCTCCTAATCTCAGAGCCCACTGTGCGCCTGCCCACAGTGTTTGGCTTGCTTAAGGGAGAGTTTAGAGCTTCCCCATGGTGTCCCTTATGGCGGGCTCCATCATATAGAGCCTCACTTGTGCTGCTCTGAGCACTCGCCAACGCGCTGGTGGCCCTGGGAGAGCCCGGAAAAGGGCCTCATGGCTCCCAGCCACCGCTGCACAGAGCAGGTTGGGGGGGGAGCCAGCACCCCTCAGGCAGTTCTTAGGACACTGGCATTTTCCAGTCACCCAGGTAGCGCCACGCTTGGGGGGGGAGCCAGCACCCCTCAGGCAGTTCTTAGGACACTGGCATTTTCCAGTCACCCAGGTAGTGCCACGCTTGGGGGCTGGCCTGGCCCATCTAGTACTTTGCATTGCTGGGGCCTGTCAGCGCAGGGCTGCTGAGTGTTGCCCAGCAGGGGAGCCTGAGCCAAGGAGAAGGGAACAGAACCCAGGGGTCCTGCCTACCCACCCACCCATGCACTAATCACTAGGTAACACTGTCCCTGGGCACAGAGGGTATGTACACGTGTGTGATGGCTGCAGCCTCCCAAGAGGTATGTTCTGCCACTAGGCTATGTACCGTTGGGTTGTGCAGTCACCAGCCTATTCTCAGGCCTACGGCAAGGCTCAGGCCCAGGCTGGGAATGGACAATTGGATGGCCAAATGCACAAGGCAATGGAGAAGGGACGGCTGCTTAATGAGGCCTCCTCATGCAGGGCTGTATACGCTCACACTGTGAGCATGCCTCCAGCAGCTGCATGGAACTCAGCCCTAGCTGGTGGGGCGCTGCTGATCTCTGCCTCAGGCATGCATGATGGGGTCGGTGGTGCTCACTGGCTGGGACAGCTGGCTTCCCTTAAAGGGAAGCGGTGCCCATGCCCGCACAGTGCCATCCTGCCTAGTCTCTGGCCTGTAGTTGGGGATCTTGCTCAGCTCCTCCTGGGCTCAGCTTCCCTAGCTGCTACAGGGTGGGCACAAGGCCCAGCCAGAATTGGCTGAGACAGGCCTGGGCCTATCTTTTTGCCTCTCAGATACTGCCCCTCATCACAAAGGTGCCAGGCCTGACTAGGGGGGTGGGCAGGCATCCTTGGTGGCTAGCAAGAGGAGCGGTGCCTACGGCAGGGGAGGAGTCTAAACCCTCAGTTAGTGGGTGAGTGTGTAAGGAGGGGAAATGCCTGTGTGGTGTATGCAGTGGGGAGGGAGGTGAGAGGCATGTCATGGGGGTGCTTAGCTTAGGGAAGAAGGGGGCTCTGTGAGGATGGGGCCTGGGAAACCCCCAAGTGGCATGCTGGCCTGGCTGCACCAAGTTCTTTTTGTGCTTTGAACCTGCTCCCCCCCACGGGGTTCCCTCTTCAAGCTGCTTAAGGGCCAGGCAGGAGCCTAAAGCCTGGAGCACAGTGAAGGGGCTGCACCAGCCCAGCAGGGAATGTGCAATGGGGCAGCCGCTTCCCTGTACGGTGTGTGCCAAACACTACCCAAGTCAGACATAGACACCTTCTGCTCCTCCTCAGCCAGGGGCACCAGCTGCAGGTAAACTCCCTGTCGCCCATGACCATCCCACCTGCAAAGGCACCCAAATGTTCTGACCCAGCAGCCCCTCCCCATCATTCTCACACTGGTTCCTTTGCATGCCTCCCACCCTCCATGGAGGAACGGGCAAAGTCACATGGGACCGTGTCTGGTGCCACCAGCCTGCCAGAGGTGGAGTGGCAGTGGGTGGCTGCACAGGGCCTTGCTGTCTCTTGCCCCTCCTTGGCCAGCACGGAGCCTGCAAGTAAAGCCCCACACGCAGAGCAAGCTTCCATCCACTGGCAGTTTCAGCTCTTTATTGTATCAAGGTCCTGGCTACAGGTAACCATTGTCTTCCCATGGGGAAAAGCTCAAGGGTCAGAAAGAGGAGAGAGATGATGAGCAGGGGGCACAGTCCTCTCTCCCCCCACCCACGCTGCAGCTGTGTCGCCGGGCCCCAGAGGCTGCAGGAGTTTCAAGTGTCTGAACACTGGCACTTAAGGAATTCGAGCTGGGGCAGTGGGCTGCTCTCCTCCCCGGACCGGGCCGAGGGCTGTGGGTAGCGTGGCGGAGCCGTGGTCCAGTTCCAGAGGCGTCACTTGGGCTGGGATTATTTTAACAAGTATTTCTTTAACTTAATATTTTTTACACTGTATTTTTGGTTGGGTTTTTTTATGAGCCGTTTTCAATTTTGGCTAGAAACTGCTGCGCCCACCACTCCTCCAGGTCAATCGGCACAAAATCTGAAAGAGAGGAAGAGACTAGAACAGAATGCATGGCGATAGGAAGCACAGTTTAACAGCACTCACATTGGCGTATGGCAATTTCCGCAACTATCACGGAGGGGTGATATTGAACTGCAGGCAAATCTTTTCTCCTGGCCTCTCACCACTGCCCCTGTTTGAGCGGAGGGAATAATTCCCCTGCCCTGGAGCACCTCTCCTTTCAACCACAGCAGGTTGCCACCCCCCCCCCCCCGCTAGCTGCTGCAGCTGCCTGCATCATAGCTCCCCCAGTTCTTTCTTTGGGCTGCTGGGAGTATGAAGGATGCTACAGCAACTCCCCACCTGTTCCCTTCTTAGCACGTTTGATCAAAGGTCTCCTTGTTCCTGCCACGAAAGCGGCAGCCTTCGCTCTCTGGAGCCATGGGACTGGGCTGCCAGGCGTGGAAACCTTAGCACAGTTTTGGAGGAGATGAGTGTGCTCCCCATGGGATTCTGACCTTGCCTGCTGCTCCCAGGAGAGCCCTGGACTTCCTGGAAAAAGGCTTCCCCAGTGACTGAGTGGGGACCAAGTCAATGGTGCTCATGAGTGATCTGGCCAAGAGCAGAGTTACACATTGCTGATGACTCAGAAGGGGGCGCTCTTCTCCTGAGCCAGATCTCGCCCAATCCGCCAGCATGGTGCTGGTGGGGGCTCCCCCTCCCACGTGCCACCGATCCAGTCTGGTTGCTGGAAGAGCGGCCATTTTACAGAAGAACCAGAGAAGGTAGATCCTGCTGACTTGGACTGATTCAAGGTCCCAGGGCCCTTTTCTCCAGAGCAGCGGACGAGCCCCTGGCTAACGACATGCTGCCCTCCTGAGGATGTCTGCACTGCAGCTGGGAGCGAGCCGCCTGGCCAGACCCACTCACGCTCACCGAGTGCCTGTTCTGGCTGGGGCTGGCACTCAGACTCTCACTGAGGGGGACTGGCTGGGCTTCAGAGCCTGAGCTCCAGCCCACACTGCAACATCCACTCTGCTACTGTCAGCACGCTAGCGGGAGTCGGGCTGGGAGCAAGCAACTGGAGCCAGCGAGCAGACAGTCAGCACCAGAAGGGGAGGGGGGCAGCAGGCATTTGAGGTGAGAGCAGAGGCCAGGAAGGGAAGGGGGCTGGGGAGAGGAGGGGAGGGGGGAGCAGGGATAATGGTAGGACCCCTACCCTCCCCGTCAAGAAGCCCAACTGCGGTTGGTGGGTTGCCTAGTAAAGAGCTGGGGCTGCACTGATCTCTAGGAAGCCAGCCTAGTCCACCAGCCAGCACTTAGCGCTTCCTCTCCTGCATGTTTCCTGTGCCAAGGTATGTGCTGCCCCCTCCAGGTGCCTCCTGGACACTTACTTGTCAACACGGGGTTAGGAGTTTTCTCTGCGTATTGCACCGGGGCATGCCGGCTCTCCCCTGGCCGGCTGCCGTCCAGCTGCTGTTCTACCTGCTGCCAGGCTGGAAGTGAGAGCGAAGGTGTGAGCCGCAGGTCCTTTGGGGGAGCCACCATCATACAAGGGAGCCTGTGCTCTGACTGGTCCAGTACAGGCACTGCCAGCTCTGCTGTACGTTGGATCCCCTCTGTGCTCCCCCATACCCCCATTTTCCCCAGCTCCCTACGGCCTCCTCCTCCTCCCGCACCTCTGCCCAGGGCTACAAGATACTGCCCCAGTGCCTGGCTGAGGGCAGGCAGGTTGCTGCTGAGTGACGGGCGGCACCTCCCACAGGTGTGTCTCCCCCTGCGCCCCAGGGATAAGCTTTCCCTGCCTGCCCTGGAGAGTGCTGCTGCCCTAGAGCCCCCAGACTCAGACCCAGGAGAGGAGACATCACTGGGCTGCTCTGGCCACCGCACTGTGGAGATGCACCCTGGAGCTGGTGACAGCCTTACCAAGAGAATTGCCAGATGCCCATATGTGGCAGGGCAGTCAGACCTCCTCCCCCACCGCTAACAGCCACCACCCCACACACACACTCCCAGTGTCCGAGGCCAGAAGGAACCACTGGGATCATGGGGGCTGAACTCCTGTGTAATGCAGGCCAGAGAACGGTGGCCAGACACTCCCTAGAGCAGATGTGTCAGAAACGCACCCAGTCTGGGCTGAACAACTGTCAATGCTGGAGAAACCCCCCCTCGTAACTTCTTCCAATGGTTAATTCCCTCACTGGTCTGGCTTCAGCTTCCAGTCAGTAGACCCTGTTTGGATCTTTGCTAGACTGAAGAGCCTATTATCAAGTATTTGTTCCCCATGTAGACACTTACAGACTGTGATCAAGTCACCTTCGCTTTGTTAAACTAACTAGACTCATGGAGCTCCATCTGTCACTATCGGACAGGTTTTCTAAACTTCTGATCAGCCCCATGGCTCTTCTCTGACCCCTCTCCAATTTATCAACATCCTTCTTCAGCTGCAGGCACCAGAACTGGACACAGGATTCCAGCAGTAGTCTCCCCAGTGCCGACACAAAGCAGTAGCATAGCTAGGAGGGAGCAGGGGGAGAGGCCGCTCCCCCACTGAGTACAAGTGGCGCCTTTTTAATTTTTACTCTGAACAGGGAGGCAGACATAAAAAAAGGCGCCACCCGCTGCGGCGCTTGTACTCACCGGGAGGCGCTCCGGGTCTTCGGTGGCACTTCGGAGTGAAGGACCCGCTGCCGAAGTGCCACCGAAGACCCAGAGCACCACCCAGTGAGTAGAAGCGCTGTAGCAGGTGGCGCCTTTTTTTATGTCCGCCCCTCCCCGCTCCACCTGGCTACACCACTGACACAAAGGTAAAATCATCTCTGCTCCTCTAGATTCCCCTGTTCATGCCTCCCAGAATGGCATTAGACTTTGAGCCACAGCATCACACTGGGAGCTCGTGTTCAGCTGATTATCCACCAGGACCCCCAAATCCCCACCCAGAGTCTGGGCAAGCAAAGGAGAAGCTGGCTGCAGGATGTTTGGATCACAAGAAACCTGCAATCAACATCCTCAGGTGAGCAGAGACAAGGGATGTCATGGAGGTGGCAGTTTGCTGGGGGAGTGAGAGAAGGGCCAAGTCACACAACAGGATCTTTACCATGGGTAAGCACAAGGAACCCCCAGCACTGAGACACCCTTATGTCTCCTCTACCACATTAAAGCCCCCGGGAACCCCTGGCACTGAGACACACCTGCATCCTCTTTGCTACGTTACAGGCCCCGAGAATCCCCAGCACCGAGACACCCCTGTGTCTCCTCTGGTCTGTTAGAGCCCACGGTGACCCCCGGCACCGAGACACCCCTGCGTCCCCTCTGCTACATTACAGCCCCTGGGAACCCCAAGCACCGAGACACCCCTGCATCTCCTCTGCTCTGTTACAGTCCCCAGGAACCCCCAGCACCAAGACAACCCCGTGTCCCCTCTGCTACATTACGACCCCCGAAAATCCTCAGCACTGAGATACCTCTGCATTTCCTCTGGTCTGTTAGAGCCCCTGGGAACCCCGAGCACCAAGACACTCCTGCATCCACTCTGCTATGTTTCAGCCCCTGGGGCCCCCCAGCACCGAGACACCCCTCTGTCCCCTCTGCTACATTACAGTCCTTGGGTACCTCTGGCACTGACACACCCCTGTGAGACTGGGATTTACAGAGGCTTCCCTTCTCTCTCTGAACTAGCCAGACCCTGCTATGGGGGCCTCTTACTTTCATAGACAAAGCGGACGTTCTCCTCGTGGGCCAGCGTGTAGCTCTCCTCCGTGGCTGCCGTGGGCTGTGTCGTCACCGGGGGCCTCTTGCCATTCACTCTGTTGAACACGAGTTTGGGAGTTGGGCTACTGAGGCAAAGAGACAAAATCAGAGGCCGAAAAGACCAATCTCTCTGCATCCAGAGCCAGTAAGCTGTAGGATGGGGGCAGAGGGCATGGTATAATGAGAGGAAGCGGATTTTGTGGCCGGAGACTGGGTCTGGGAGTCTGGACTAGGAGTCTGGACTCCTGGGTTCTATTCGTTACGCCCTGAGACAAGTCACTTTGCTTCTTTGTCACTCAATTTCCCCTTCCTTTAGCTGTCTGCTCTATCTAGATTAGCTCTCTGGGGCAGCACCTGTCCCTTTATCTGTCCAGCACAATGGTGCCTTGCGCTCAGGTGGAAGCTCTAGGCATTAGTGAAATATAAACACGGTGAGGTGATGAGACGGTGATTAACGTTTGCAGTCTGCTTTCTTTAACTAACAGCCTATTGCTATAAATGATCAAATTCAGTACATGGGACTTCGATCATTTACTATCGGGGCCACTCTTTCTGCCAATACACTTTCCAGAACCTCAGCGTGTGGACCACTGCTATGGCAGAGTCACTGCACTATGAGTTTTCGCTGGGAAGGAAAATGTTGCCATCGTCGTAGGAGCAGCAGAGCTGGCAAAAGAAACCGAGCCATTTCAGGCATTTCAGCTGGTGCCTCATCTTTCCCTGGCCTTCCTTGGCCAGGAAGTGAAATCCTCAATTGCTAGCTTCTGGCTTCACTGTGCAGCGGCTCCCCCCAAGTCCCCACTTGGTTTAATAGATCTAGACATTAACCTTGTCCCAGCACCAGCATCAGGTGTGGGCACAGTGTGTGTCACTACCCATTCAAGCCAGTAGAGGGAGCCCGAGGGCAAAAATATGTCAAGTCTGTAGGTGCCACTAAAACAGACTGCTCCTAACTGGTTGGGTTAGAAAAGCCCAAGTCAGCCCAGAGACCCAGCCTGCTGGTCTCTAGTGACATAGCTGCAGAGGCGGTCACAGGCCGAACATGCCCTGGGAGAATATGGGCTTTGTACTCTGAGGCCAGGTCTGCACTAAAAAGTTAAACCCAGCCGCATCGCTCAGGGGTGTGAACAATCCTCACCCCGGACCCAACCTAGCCCCCAGTGCAGACAGCGCTAGGTTGATGGGAAAATTCTTCTGTTGACCTAGCTGCCGCCTCTCAGGAAAGTGACAGGGGAACCCCTGCCATCAGCGTAGGTAGCGGCCACATTGAAGCAATCCACATGTCATCTCCAAAGGAGTTGAATATTTTACTATAGGTGGAGCTGGGAGCACCACCTAGAGTAAAGGTTGCCTGATGCTTCCCAGTATAAGCTCCTGTTTTTAGTTGCTTATAACTTTGCTCAACTTCAAGCTGTTAGACAGAAATTTCCCATACTGAGTGTCTGCCTTAGGCTGAGTTTTTGGGGGAAGATTTTAGCCAAAATGGCTCAGATGTTTCCAGTAATGAGGCTTGGGAAAAATATGTTTTTAAAAAAAGTGCCCTTTTCTTTGAAAAGATTTAACAGGGCCCCCATCTGCTTCGGAGCCATGATCCCTGCCCGGCTGAAGCAGATAGAGGAAACTGTCTGATTTGAATGCAGAAGTGACAAGGGTGGGGGGGGGGGAAGTAGATTGGGATAAAGGGCCTGGGCTGGTGGAGAGAGACTGGGGCTAGAGATGGTGGGGACGGAAGGGAAAGGGAAACTAGAATTGGGAGGTGGGCTGGGGGGAGACTGGGATTGTATACCAATGGGGTGGGATAGGGGGATAGGAGTGGAGGGAGCAGGGACACAGATCTTACAAGGGGCTGGAGTGCAGGGGGGAGAACTGGGACTGGCTGGGCAGAGACTGGGACAAGGAACCAGGGTTGCAGGGAGATCACTGAGATTGGATGAGAAGCCCAGGAAGGAAGACTGGGACCAGGATCCAATAGGGACAGGAGACTAGAAGCTGGGGTGGGGGTGAGAGACAGATCGGATGAGGAACCAAGAGGTGGGAAAGTGAGACTGGCCGGACAAGGAGACTGGAACTGGGGAGCCCAGAGTGGGAGACTAGGACATGCTGGGCAAGGAGATTGGGAGGAGAAGCCTGAGGAGTGGGATTTGGAAAAGGAAGCAGGTTGGGGGGAATGAGCAGAAGAGCCTGTGCCCCCTAAAGCACAATCCCCTCCAAAGTATAGAATGGAACCCACAATTCCTGAGTCTCTCAAGTCCTATGCTGTGAGCCAATATCTGTGAAACCCATTGGCAAAATGCGCCATACCTTTTTAGTGCTGGACCCACGTAGAGGGTAAACCACCTACCACTGCTATCAGTTACCTCATTAGCTCAGTGCAGAGGTTTGTGCAGTACATCTAAAGGGTCCAACCCTGCTGATAAACCATGTAGGACTAAATATGATGCCACTTGATGGTATTTCTGGGGGCAGTTCTGTTTAATTTTTTTTAAAAAACTGAGGAAATTACACACAAACATGCTATCTTACAAGCACATAAAGGTTGCTAAGTTATGCATTCAGAAGATAAGAAATGCCAGAACTAAGGTTGCCCATGCAACCTTAATTTGGCCCCTTCTGCATTATGGTACAGTCATGAGTTACGTGATCACATGCTATTTTTCCCCATAGATCCTAGAAGGTGGAGGGCTCAATGAAGGAAAGAGATTGGGGTAAAATGTTTGAAACTGGAATAGCTGCATCAATGTAGACCACACTTCACACAAATGCGCCAAGTGTGCAAGAAGGGTCTAAACCAGCGTAGCTACTAGAATTGACTGGGAATTTGATGGAAAATGCAGTTTCCACCAAAAACAAACAAACAAAAAACCAACCCTGATTTTGCAAAACTTTTCAATTTTCTGTCAGGAAAATAGAAATGAAGTACTGTGTTTCAGGCCAGGTCAACCCAGATTGAAATATTTCAGTTTGTTGAATAGAATCAAAGTTTTTCAGGTCAGTATAGTATTAATCTCTTGTCTGCTTGAGCTGCCATAGTGTCTCATGGGAACTGCAGTTTGGATACCTTATGCAACCATTCTTCTGTATTGAATGGCATCTCTGACTGGACTACATCTCCCATGATGCACTGTGGTGGGCCCTGTAACTGAACCATTGTGGGAGGGCCTCATGAGTTACCTGACCACAATGCATCATGGGAGATGTAATCTAGCTGGGGATCCCAGTCCCATAGAAGATAATAGATCACAAGGCATTCAAACAAACGAAACCATTTGAATTTGGGAATGTGAAAACAGAAATATTTAAATTAAAGATTTTGAAGTGAAACTTCTCAATTTGCTGTTCTGGGGAAAATCTCCATATTTCAATTTTTCCTCCTGATTTGGGACAAAAACAAATTTTGAAATATCAGAATTTCTAATGGGGGCAGAAATTCCAATTTCACCAGCTCTCATAGTTCCCCGAGTCTAGAAATTCCACCATACTCAAGGCCTCAGTTAGTGACCTGAAGGCCAGGACCTGCCTGGTCACCATTTGAGACTGTCAGCCCTGAAAAGTGCTTGAAACCCTGTCTGACCAAGTCTCACAAAATACTGCTAGTCTATTCTTGGCTCCATTGTCTGCCCCTGGGAACCATTCCCCTGCCTTGATGAATCTGCAGTGCAATAACACAACCTAAGCGATGAGGAAGGTGCTCAGAATGCCAGAGGAAAATTGCATTCTGTAGAACATTCAACACAGTGTGAATGTTACAGCCAGGATGGTAAATAAGTGACTTGCAATTTTAAAGACAGTAAATGTTTAACAATCATGTTGTTTAATGTGTGAAAGATAACTGACAAAGGGGAGAAAAATTGAGCTTGTGTGTCTTTTTCTTGTTTAGTTCTTAAGGATGGAGAAAAACAGCATGATTTTCACATTAGACACCAAGGTGTTGTCTGCCCTGGGAGATTCTATGGATGACTAGAGATCTACTAGGATTGTGACACTGAAAATAGCAAAGAAATGAAAACTGATTAATAGAGAGGGAAAGACTATATAAACCTCTGTTTCTTGTTTTAACTCCTATTCAGCACCTCCAGCCCTTTCAGTTAAGAGCAGAGAAAGTTCCAAACTATAGCACTGTGTCATCCAAGGAGTCCTCCAGCAAAAACAGGAAGATAAACAGGAAGATTGACGTTCCTGATGTTTCTGACAACAACAAATATCAAACCTTCCAGACCGCCACTGTATACCATAAAGAAGCAAACCAAAAGGGCACAAACACAGGTCATCTTGATGGGAGAAACTTGTGGCTATGAGTTAAACTGAAGTCTGGTCAAAATGAGAAACAGCCTTTCATGGTTAATGAAGGCTGTGGTTTGTTCAATAGGCTCTAAGGGAAATAATATATTAAGTGGTGAAATCCAAGAATAATCTACCTCCACTGAAGCCAGATGAGCAAAACCCAAAGCAGTTTCATCTACCACAATGTAGCAATAATAAATATTTGATAACACACATCATACAGAGCTGATCAAAGGTTTGCATCTGCCTCTATTGCCATTCAAGGATAATACAGGCTGTTTATTTGTCATTGCCAAAATATGTATTTTAAGAAGGTGTTGGGGAGCTGAATTCACCAGGTCCAGGCGCTGCTGAGGTCCTTGAATGGAAAGTGCTGTAGAAGTGCAGAGGATAATTACAGACCATTCTCCTGATTCCAATGGGGTTTGGATTAGAGACAGTATAGGGATAAAGGGCCAATCCTGCAAGGTGCTCAGGTGAAATCAAACCGTTGATTTCAGTGGGAAACCAGGGGCATTCCCCACCTGGAAAGAGGAGCATGGCAGTAGGCCTTTCGTTGTAATCGGTGGGTTTGACATCAGCCCAGTCATCATATGGCTCTTTTGCATACTGAAATTCCATTGGTTGCAATGCTTTTACAGTAACTACATTATATAGTCTTCTGATGCTATCCTAGCAGTACAATGTCTAAAGTGTTCCAAAGATGGATTTTTTCTATTATGATGTTTCCCCTAGAATATAATCCCCTCAATATAATTATATCTATTCCCCATATGGTGGAAGAACAGAAACAAACAACCAGCCATTCCCAATCTGTGGTCTGCAGAGCACTTACTGGTGGCTTGTGGAAAGCTGGTTTGTCCCATGGTGCTCTCTTTTCCCTGGCTCTAGCTGCTACGCTGCACTAAGAGAACAACCACCACAACCACCTTTCCTCATGTTAATTTTTTATGCAGACAATTACTACAGTGGTGTTATGCGATCCTGAATGGGAGGGAAAGTACTCACTAGATAATCTCTCTAAGAAGGTATGGCCTGAGCTATGAAAAGTTTTGAGAGCTTCCCAAAGTAGACAACACTATCTGCCAGGGAATAATCCGAGCCCCACTATATACATCCTATCATGAAAATGAAGATTCTCCCCACACCAGAGAATTGATAAGCAAAGGAACTGAGGATATCATCTATAGACTAATCTACACGTTACTGTTTGGAGGTGTGTACACGCACTTCCCCCACCACAGACTGATCTGAATAGATCTGCAGTTTCCTTGACCTTTAAGTGAAACTTCTCCCCCCACTCTTAGTTCTGTTTCATTGGCAGCTACAAAATAAAAGTCAGATCTGATGGCTATGTCATCACCAGAAATCTGTGTTTAATCATTCCCACAAGGGGTTATTTCCAAAGAACTTTTACAGTACATGTTATGGTTGGTTAAGAGTGAATATAGCTCTGCTGTTTGTAAATGGGAATACAGTCTGATTTCATTTGTTCATTATTTGACAAATAGCATGTGATCATGTAATTAAAAACCAGTATAGTAATGCTTACTCCCAATAGGGCAGAGTTAAGGCTGTGTGTACAATAGCAATGTTGCAATATCCTGACTTTTGAGTGTTTAGCTGTGCAACCCCAAGGTTTTCTTATTGCATTTTTGCTGTGTGGAATTTTGAATGATCTGGTGAGGGAGTCCATTCTGGAGAGAGATTGGGAAGAAAAGGGCCAGGCGGATAGGTCTGATGAGTGAGAGGGAGGCCACATAGCAAACAGGTGCTGGGAAGATTTTCTAGGTGCACTAAGATTAGAGTAAAATAAGTTTATTTTCATCCCAATTCTATGCACCATTCACAGATGGTAATTTTCCAGATGGAAGGGTTCATTGCATTCATGTAGCCCAGACTGTACATGTGGGTGATCCAGCAGGGGGTGCCAAAGCAGCCCTCACAGAGCCCTGCTGACATCCATGGGGTTCCATGTGGGGGCCAAGGTCCAGCCAGGTGGATCGGATGGCACAATTGAGGGCCATGCATATAGCGAAGGTGGAATACCACTCTGCCTTTGGCTATTTTTCCCTGGAGTGGACAACAGAGAGGCTTGGAAATGGGCAGTGACTGTGACTTGAGCCAGTGGATTGCAGTGGCTAACTGCCTCTGGCCCCTGCACCACCTCCAGCCTGGATTTCTGACTATGTCATCATAGTGCCACATGCTGCTGTGACCTTTCTGTCCCCTCACCTGGGCTGGGAAACTAGGAAATATTTCCTACTGCAGGCAGGAGGCTGGGTGGGCCGTCCTAATGCACCTTCATTACCCTTGCCTAGGCCACTGAGTGCCTGAGGGTTGGACCCGTTCTTATCTTCAGACCCATAAACCCAGGCTACGCTATCTGGGAAAAAGCAGGTTGGAGGGGGGGGGGGTGTCAGAGACTGGGGAGGGTCTCTGCTTCTCCACCATACGAGGATCCTCTATGAGCCAGGCTGTAAAGGGCTTGGATCCATCTGCTTGGATCTGCAGTTCCCATGGCCTTTAAGTGAAAGCTCTCCTTGCCGAGTTGTTTCAAGCAGAAGGGAGCTGGGGGTAGCGATGAAGGAACAGACAGGCTGCAAGGGCAGGGGGGAAATACCCATGGGTTGCACCTGATCCTGTAATGGCTCATCTGAACCAGGCCATGAACTTCCAAAATGACCTCCGTATTTGGCGGTCCGTCCCCCCCCATAGTCAAGCATAAAAGTTTCTGAAGAGGCTCCCCTGCCTGGGACTGAGCCCCTGGGTGATGTCCTGGCCCCATTTAAGTCAATGGGAGTTATGCCCAGAGCTTAAAGTGGGAGTGGGGTTTGCAAGGTCACAGACACCGATTTTTTTTTTTTTTTAATTCCCCAGGGTCCCTGAGGTGTGCACTTTAACGTGATGTCTTGCCAGAACCGCTGCTCCCAGATTATGATAGACACCACACACACACACACACTTTTTTTCAGACCACTTTAATCACTGGTTTTGTCATCAATTTAACTGGGGCCAGGATTTCATGCCTCACAGAGAGAGAGAGAGAGAGAGAGAGAGAGAAATGCACAGTTTCAGGCCCTGCATATCCTACTAGGTCCCAAATCTTGCAGCCCCACTATCCCTACATGGGTTTTGGAGGAGCTGGCAATTCCAGGCTATGGGCTAGCATGGCTCCTTCCCTTGGATGGGGGGCAGCAGGAGGAGCCCCCGGATGGGGGGTAGCAGGAAGAAGATAGGCATTTAATTTAGCAGAGGCCCTGGGAGTTCAGCTTCAGGGCATCCCATGCCTGTACTTCGGTACACCCTCCTCCTGCCCCTCCCCCCGTGGGGAGCCTGTGTGCCTCTACACTGGGGCAAAGGCTAACTCTGGGCAGCAGCAAGAGGAGGGGCTGCCAGTGCTTCTGATCTGGCTGGCACCCCTTGGGCTACCAGCCCCACACCTCCACTCCCCACGCTCTGTCCCCCGCCCCCGGGGGCTCGCAGCTCCACGCCTCCACCCCCCACGCTCTCTGCCCCGCCCCCCAGCTCTCTGCACTCGCCCTCCACGCTCCGTATCCCCTGCCCCGCCCCCAGCTCTCTGCACCACTCGCCCCCAGTACCCAACTCCAGCCCCCGCGGGCAGCGGGCCCTGCCCCAGCCTGGATCCCTCTCTCCGGCCCACCACAGGCCTTTGCCGGCCTGGGGAAGCAGCGCTCGGGGCCGGTTCCCGAGTCCGCTGCTCGCCTCCACCCCTTGTTCCTTCCCCGCCAGCCCCTCCTCCTACTCCGGAGCCATGTGGCAAGGACAAGCCGGGTAACCTCTGCACAAGGTCACCCCTCCCCCCGGGCTGCCGCGCCCCGCACCTGGGCACCCCCCGCGGGAAGCTGGAGCCGGGCTGCAGGCGAGCTGGGACCCTGGAGCAGCACGTGCCAAATGCAGCCCGGCCCGGAGCTCACCTTGACAGAGGCCAGGCGCTGTGCGGCGGCTGCCGGCCTTTCAGATCCGCCGCCTTGCTCTCCACCTGCTGCGTGGGACCTGCGAGGACACAGCGGGGTCAGGGCGGGCACGAGCCCCCAGGTGCGCCTGGGCACGACCCACAGTCCCCCGGCGGCACATCTCCCCGCCCCACGCCCCCTGCCCTCCCAGGTCAGACAGGCAGGCAACGGGGCACGGGGGACTCCCTGCCACAGGCAACGTGGTGCTTGAGGAGGGCACGCTGCCGAGCGGGGCGGGGGGAGAGCTCAGAAGAGCAGCACCGGGGGAGGGGAAGCAGATCCTCCTGGCCCCGCTGGACAAAAACAGGGGCGCACCCCCCGCCCCTGCCGCCGAGCCTGTTCCCACCAAAGAGAAGCAGCTTCCCATTTGACTCCCCCCTTACCTGTCCTTCTCTGGGTGGCTAGCTTGCTAGGTCCCCTGGTAATCGTGTACATCATGTGCCCCGCAGCTCCAGCTGATCCTGTGGCAGGGCTGGAGGGAGCCCAGCACCCAGCTTTACTGTTGCGGTGGGGAAATGTTTTCCCGGTTCCCGGAGCGGGCCACTAACAGAAGACGGGTCTAGCCAGAGCTCCCAAAGCCAGAGCTGCCTGTTGCAAAACTCTTCCAAGATGCCTTTGACTTTAACTTCGCTGCGCAGAGCTTGGGACAGACAGTGATTCCCCTTTAACAGGCAGAGGGAGGCCGTGAGAGACAGCAGCATGTATGCAACACGCCCCCCAAGCTTCTTAAAGGGGCAGGTGGCGCCTCTGCTTCATTATCCAACTACAAAACACCTAAGGCGCCCTGGATATTTCTGCTCACTGAACGAGGGAAAATAGAGTGGAGGAAGAAATCGGGCCTGGGGCTCCTCCCTGTTCTCTCTGCATTTAGTGGGTGAATCAAATCTTTGGTGGTGTTTAACTGTTTTCTTTTTTTTGTAGCTAAGCCTCTTTGGCTGCGGCTGAACAGTTGTTGCCAGCCAAGCAATGCCTGATATTAATATACAACCATTAAAAATAGTCCAGGCAAATAATCTTAAAAGCCACCACCAAAGGCAGGACGTTGGGGATTTCCCAGCCACATGTCTGCAAGGTAGCCCCATGACAGACAAACTTGTGCATCTTGGTCTTTATTTACTGCACTGTGCCCTCAGGCATGACTCAGGGAGCACGGACATAAACTAATAAAAACACCTGGGGATACATATAAATCCATCCCTTTTCAGAGGTGAAAACAGAGCCATTGCATCGCAAAATGCACTGTGATGTTGTTTCTGCAGATTGTCGTCCGACACAGCACAATTGTGATGATGTGTTGCAAGCTGCAACGGTTATTTTGGGGCTAGGATCACCCTTGTGCTTATCCCCCCCCCCCCCCCCCCAAACCAGCAGCCGCTTTTGAAATGGGATGTGCATGTGCTGCATGCTAGAGGCCTGGCTAGTCCATCTCCAACCGACATCAGTGGAGGATTGATTGAACCCTAGGTGTGGCAGACACAGGATTTCCCCAACAACAATCTAGATGACCCCCAGAGCAAGGATTAAAATCAGCACAGCTGCCAACCCAAATCTTTCCCTGGTTGTGCCCAGGGTATTGCGGCACTCCTGGGATTGCACCCAGTGTAACAGAGAGCAGAATTTAGCCCACCAAAGTCACCCAGCCTTCTGAAAACCCCGGGGTGCCTTATCTCTCCATGGGGTAAGGAAAAGACAAAGGTGCAGCAGCAGTAACTTGCTTTGGAGGGTGGGAATCAGACCCATTGTGATGACCTAAAGCCTCTCTCTCTAATTTCCTTGCAGTTCTATTGGCATCCTAACCCATGTGTCTAATCGAACAGTAAGTTCGGTCCCATGCTAACAACATGTTCGCAAAGTAGCCACTGAGCTTTCAAAGGGATAAACAGCAGCCAAAAGCTAGTTCCTAGCGGCTTAATAAGTCTCTCCTGGAATGGAGAAAGGGCAGAGCTGGGTGAGACTTAGGTGCCCAGCGGTGAAGGTTACATACAGGACACCTCACCCCAGTGTCTATAGGGGTACTATGGAATGGGAGAATTTCTCTATTTTGTTAGCCAGATTATTTGTGAGACTGTCAGAATATAAATAGGGGAAATGCCGTTTTCATCAGTCATGAACTGGGGGGGCAGTGTGGCCTAGTCAGAAATCTGGACACAGGATACCTGGTTCCTAATCCTACACTACAACTGTGGGCAAGTAATTTCAGCCCACTGTGCCTCAATTTCTCCATTTGCATCAGGAGTGTAGGAATTCCCAGCTCCCAGGGGCGTTTGGAAGCTTAATTTGGTTGTGTTTGCTGTGTGCTTGGAGATCAGAAGGGCAAAGTATCATTATTAGGAATGGGTGGCTTGCTTTCCCAAAGCAACATTAACAAAAAATTCCAGTCCCCAGTGGTTTCATTTACATATTTGTTCATTCCTTTTATGTAGTTTTTCTGCATTGACCTAAAATTTCAGCTCTCAGTAATAAATACTTTGGCCCTCAGTTGGTGTAAATTGGTATAGGCCCATTGAAGTCAATGGAGATACGACAGATTACACCAGTAGATGATCTGACCTTTTATATGTGTACAAAGCTTTTCATCCTTAGACCTCCAAGTACTTCATAAAGGAGGTACAGACGGGAAACTCAGGCAACAGAAAAGCAGTGATTCTTTCCCAGGCGAAACAGGGGAGAAGATGGGAATAGAATGTAGGGCTCCCCTGACTCCTTTGCCCGGCCACCACTGCCTCGATGCAGTCATTTCACTTTAGGCTTATTTGCTGCTTCTCAGACCTGAACTCTCAGATTTTAAACCAACTCCTAACATCTATGTATTGTAAAATCCCTATAACTATTTTGCTGAGAACGGCGTCAGATTTCCTGACTGAATTAGCAAATCTGAGGGGCAGAATATGATCAAAGCAGGGAGAAAAACTGAATACGGATGCTTTGTCTTCAAAGGTGTTGATTGAAATAAACAGAAGAGCTTCTTACGTGCTGATTGAAGAATTAAGAAGTGGCTGTAATGAGCAATTTAGGGCCCAATCCTGCAAACCTTTCTCTCATGAGCTTCAATGGGGACACTGTACTTGCATGAGCACAGGCTGCAGGCCTGGGCCCTAACTGGCTTTTAACAGCTGAGGGCTGTCATGGAGGTCTGTGTAAAGACAGGGGAGATTGATGCAGTCAAATGCTTTAGCCCCCACCCTTCAGCTGCACCCAAGGGACTAGCATCCAAGGAGCAGAGCTAGTAAGGTGGCTGTGAGAGTCTGTGCATATGCTGGTGATCTTCAGGCAAATTAGTTGGTTGACTGGAGAAAATAAAAGGAAATAAAGCCCCATTAACGCATAAGGCAGAGGAAATGCTGTGGAGTCCCTGGCACATTCTCTTCTGTGGGACAGATAATGGAAGAAGACCAGGGGTATGTGTCTTTCACTCCTTTAACCCCTGGGTCCCATCAGACCCGAATGGATCTTGGGGGAGATGCTGTACCACCTGGATTCTGTGGGGCCCTACACAGCATGGCCGATATACCAGCTGTGCAGCCAGAAGCTCTCCCTATCACAGCTGTTCACAACCAGGTGAGGTCCCGTAGTACAGAAGGGGGAACAGTCCAAGTTAAGACAGCTCCATGAGTCTGACAGCCGCTGCTCAAGGGAGTCTCCTGCGGAGCCAGTGCTCAGGATGGACGTGGGGGTGTATGGTGCCTCCATGCAGGGTTATGAGGGGAGCACAAGATCCTGAACAAAAATATATTTTGGGAGGCAGCTGAGCTTCACTCCCCAGGGATACATCTACTGCAAACCATCCCTGCCCCCACGCTCTGGAGAAAGCCAATATAGGACTTCCCCTAACACTCAAAAACACCCACTGGAAAAACCAAGGGATTGACTGGTTCCAAATGGCTGAAAGGTTCCCATGTGGGGAGGGCCGTGTCTCATTTGTGTACAAAGACAATAGTCTCTGTGTTTGTGTGACTCTTGAAAGGGGCCATGTTCAGATCAGGTCATAGTCGAGCCATTATGTGGTCTTTGGTCAATCCAAGGCATAACCCATAGGCCTCTTCTACAGTATTCACATGGAAGTGACACAGGCTTTGTCCCACCGGGAAGGCTATCTCTATTCACTCTACACCATGGCACAGGAATACATGGGTGAAAACAGATTAGGTTCTTCTGGGCGCAAACCATTTAGTGCCCTCATCCAGTGAAATTAGAAAATGATTAATTTGAAACATAAAAGGAAATAGTTTTACATACAATGCATAATTAACCTGTGGAACTCACTGCCACAATGCATTTTTGAGGCCAAGGCCTTAGTGGGTTCACCCTAGAACACCCACAATCACATTAGATAAGATACAACATTGACAAGGGATGGTAGCTCTCATGCTTCAGAGACTGAGGCCATGTCTGCACTACAGGCACTATAGCAGCATAGCTATGGCACCATAGCTATGCTAGCGTAATCCTCTAGTATAGATGCAGCCCACAGTGATGGAAGGGATTTTCCCATCACTGTAGGAATCCCACCTCCCCCAGCAATGGTCGCTAGTTCAGCAGAAGCATTCTTCCGTCAGTTTAGCAGTGTTGGCTCTGTGTGTTAGGTCAGTCGGGCTAGGTGGCTCGAGGGGTGTGTGTGGATTTTTCACACCCCTGAGTGATGTAGCTATGGCAACCTAAATTTTAAGTGTAGACCAGGCCCAAGACAACCTCTAACTGATGGGGCTGAGAAAGAAAATTCTCCTATGGGAGTTTCTTCCATAATTGTCCACTGTGGAGTTTCTTTCACCTTCCTCTGAAGTAGCTATGTGGGCCATTCTCAGAGACTGAACAGGATGGACTACTGGTCTACCTTGAAGTAGCAATTCCCTTTGTCAAATGTTAATCACCAAAATGCTGGCTCTGAAATATGATGCCCTAAGCCGCTCTGTACGCTGTAAGGAAATGTCATTTCATGTGTCTGCCCCTCTCTGTTGTTGACGACAGGTCCCCAGTCCAGGATCTTCGTCACACATTGCAAAGGTCAGTGTGGTACATTTGGCCTGAGGCAGGTTGGAAGCTATGGAAAAGTGCATGGTAAACACCAGATTCCTTCCAGCTCCAATCTGAGTTAAATAATCAAAAGAAGGACTTTACCATTCTGTGTTTACACAGCAGAATCCTGCTGCTGGCTCGATTCCTGCTGTCCCCAGGAAGACTAAAAATCTCCAGTGGAATTCAGTCTGGGCTGGAATAACAACCTGCAGAATCAGTAATGACTTTCAGAGCTCCAAATTACTGAAAGGGGGCAGAAATTAATAGCCATAATATTCTGCACTTCCCTTTCGTTTGAGGATCTTGAAGGTGGGATGAATATTATCATCCTTATTTTAGCTATGGGGAAACGGAAGTACAGCGAGTTGCCCAAGGTCACACAATGAATCAGTGGCAAAGCTAGGAACCAGGTCTCCTAAACTCCCACGCTCTTGTTCTAACCACTAGATGATGTCTCCCCTGGTCCCACTGTTGGAAAAGGCTATCCAGGGGAATACAAGCCCTCCCATGCCATCCAGCATTTCTTGTGCCCCAGGTCAGACCCGGTTTAAAGACAGTTTCCAGTTCAGACTTGACAAGAAGCTGCTTAGTCATTGGACTTTTCATCAAGTGTGGCCTGCCTTTGCCTCACAGGACATCCAAGTTCCAGGGTGACCTTGGACATTCCTGCTTCTCTAGCCAGTGAGGGCTGGGACTCTGGGAGCACTGCAGTACTGACACCTCTCTACAGGAGAATGTTAATTTCCCTGTGCCCTTGGATGCCTGCGAGTGACTGGCATGTGCAGCATTGCAGCCACCACCCTTTCTGGCTGCAATTAAGGCAGGCAGCACAGCCCAGAGCTGCCCTGTAGGGCAGGGTGCATGGGTACACAGAGAAGCAGAGACCGATTGCAATGAAGGGAGGGGGCTGCCAACGATCAGGATTCGGAACAGCTCTCATCTCAGATTGCTGACCCAGATCCTCAAAGGTGTTACATGCCTAACTCCCATTGCCTAAGCCACTGCTTATGGGAATGGGAGGTTGTAATATAGAAGGAGGTGCCCCACATGCCCCTGTTGGTCTGGGTAGGACAAAGGGGAAGCAAAGCCCTTTCTCAGCTAGCCAAAATCCACCATCAATGGCAACCCACGAGTATGTGCGTATTCCTGCCTTTATTTCATATGAGATCTTGTGTTCTGAAGCGCAGAATGAGGAGCTGCAGGGGTTTCCCTTGGCCTGACGGAGCATGCAGCTGAGGCGACATGCAACCTCTGGAGTCCTCCAGCCCCGTTGCTCCTGTCCCTCAGGCTCACGTGCTCAGTGCAGCTCATGGCCAGGAAGGTCGAGAGCTGAGTGAAAGACACTTGGATTCACTCAACAGGCTCGGGGTGGAGGGATGAGCTCGGGAGCAGTGTCTGACGCCAGCAAGGGCAGTAAGGCGCTGTAAGACAGCGTGTACTGATAGGGAGGATCAAGGTCTCTGTATTGAACATTCATTCAGTGTCCTTCTAACTGAGCTACTCTTACTAATGCTCCCCAGTGCATTGGTTCCCAAACTTTTCGGCATCAGGCCCACTTTTTAATTTTTGAAAAAAGAAGAACAGGAGTACTTGTGGCACCTTAGAGACTAACAAATTTATTAGAGCATAAGCTTTCGTGGACTACAGCCCACTTCTTCGGATGCATATAGAATGGAACATATAATGAGGAGATATATATACACACATACAGAGAGCATAAACAGGTGGGAGTTGTCTTACCAACTCTGAGAGGCCAATTAATTAAGAGGAAAAAAAAAAAAAAAAAAAAACTTTTGAAGTGATAATCAAGCTAGCCGAGTACAGACAGTGTGATAAGAAGTGTGAGAGTACTTACAAGGGGAGATAGTCAACGTTTGTAATGGCTCAGCCATTCCCAGTCCTTATTCAAACCGGAGTTGATTGTGTCTAGTTTGCATATCAATTCTAGCTCTGCAGTCTCTCTTTGGAGTCTGTTTTTGAAGTTTTTCTGTTGTAATATAGCCACCCGCAGGTCTGTCACTGAATGACCAGACAGGTTAAAGTGTTCTCCCACTGGTTTTTGAGTATTTTGATTCCTGATGTCAGATTTGTGTCCATTAATTCTTTTGCGTAGAGACTGTCCGGTTTGGCCAATGTACATGGCAGAGGGGCATTGCTGGCACATGATGGCATATATCACATTGGTAGATGTGCAGGTGAACGAGCCCCTGATGGTATGGCTGATGTGATTAGGTCCTATGATGTCGTCACTTGAATGGATATGTGGACAGAGTTGGCATCGGGGTTTGTTACAAGGATAGGTTCCTGGGTTAGTGGTTTTGTTCAGTGATGTGTGGTTGCTGGTGATGTTGCCATCACTGAACAAAACCACTAACCCAGGAACCTATCCTTGTAACAAACCCCGATGCCAACTCTGTCCACATATCCATTCAAGTGACGACATCATAGGACCTAATCACATCAGCCATACCATCAGGGGCTCGTTCACCTGCACATCTACCAATGTGATATATGCCATCATGTGCCAGCAATGCCCCTCTGCCATGTACATTGGCCAAACCGGACAGTCTCTACGCAAAAGAATTAATGGACACAAATCTGACATCAGGAATCAAAATACTCAAAAACCAGTGGGAGAACACTTTAACCTGTCTGGTCATTCAGTGACAGACCTGCGGGTGGCTATATTACAACAGAAAAACTTCAAAAACAGACTCCAAAGAGAGACTGCAGAGCTAGAATTGATATGCAAACTAGACACAATCAACTCCGGTTTGAATAAGGACTGGGAATGGCTGAGCCATTACAAACGTTGACTATCTCCCCTTGTAAGTACTCTCACACTTCTTATCACACTGTCTGTACTCGGCTAGCTTGATTATCACTTCAAAAGTTTTTTTTTTTTTTTTTTTTTTCCTCTTAATTAATTGGCCTCTCAGAGTTGGTAAGACAACTCCCACCTGTTTATGCTCTCTGTATGTGTGTATATATATCTCCTCATTATATGTTCCATTCTATATGCATCCGAAGAAGTGGGCTGTAGTCCACGAAAGCTTATGCTCTAATAAATTTGTTAGTCTCTAAGGTGCCACAAGTACTCCTGTTCTTCTTTTTGCGGATACAGACTAACACGGCTGTTACTCTGAAACTTTAATTTTTGAGAAACCCTCATGCCCCCCACCTCTCTACCATCATCCAACCCCCCTTTTAACAAATTTAATTTGTAATTTAAAATTTAAAATAAGCACAAATAGTTTTTCTTGGCACAAAAATTTAATAAAAATGTAATTTAAAATGAGAAATAGCATAAACAAAACAAATGTAATGTGAAGGATTTACTTCATACATTTACTTCATGAAATCCTAGGTTTGAAAGATGAAAGTGCGCAACGCAAATGGTTTTCGACATCCTGTCGATTCCTTTGTTTTGTTTTTATTATGACTAAACTTGAAAAAGCTTTTTTCACAGTGGTACATTGACGAAAATGGAAGAATAATACGTAGCGCTTCTTTTCCAACTTTCGGGTAAATTGGGAAATATTTTCTCCAAAATTCCTCCAGGCTTAAGTTTTCAAAAATATCTTTCGCACGTGAATATTTCGTACTTCGCATATTTCATTTTGAGTGCTTGTTCTTGCAATACTTCTGGCAATGAATCGACATCAACGTTGAACAGATTACTTGTTAATTTATGAATGGGGTTGCCAGAAAAGTTGTCTGGAAAATAGCAGATGAATTTGTCAGCAAGGCAGTCCAGATGAAACACAATTTTGTTCTTTGCATCCTCTTTACAAAGTTCTTGGAAACCTTCATTTTCAGCAAGTGATGAAAATGTTGGAAAAAATGAAAAGTTAGGCATCTGAGCTTGCATTTGACGTTTCCAAAGCTTGATTTTTTCCATCAATGCTTTGATGGCATCGTGGTGCACTATAATGTTTGCAGCATTGTTTCCTTGCAGCTTCAAATTGAGATTGTTCAAAGATTCAGAAATGTCCATGAGGTATGCCTTCTTTTTTCTGTTGCTTGAGGAAAATTTCCACTTTGTCTTTCAGTTCAAATAATCTCAAAAGCATGTTCCCTTTGGAAAGCCATTGTACCTCCGTGTGAAACAAAATAATTTTATGATTCGATCCCAAATCCGCGCAAAGAACTGCAAAAAGTCTCATATTCTTCACAACATTGATGGCCAAATCCACGAGTCACGTAGGTCATCTGGAAGGGTTTTAGCAGCCAACGCTTGTCTGTGTATGATGCAGTGAGTCGTGGTTACAGGTGGATTTTTTTTCTTTCACCAATGTCACCAATCCAGAACGACAGCCAAGTATCGCTGGAGCACCGTCTGTGTATACACCAACCAATTTTTCCCATGGAAGTCCATTTTCTTCAAAAAAGTTGGAAACCATTTTCATAACATCAGAAGCCTTTGATGTGGTTGTCAATTCCTTCGAAAAAAGCAGTTCTTCTTTCACAGTTCCATCGTTAATGACTCAAACGTAGACGAGCAACTGACAGCATTGTGCTACATCAGTGGTATCGTCATACTGAATTGCGAAAAAAGGAGAAGCTTTCACTGCCTCCACAACTTGAAATTTTAGATCTTTCGCCATGTCATCGATGCAGCGTTTCACAGAACTGTCGGAAAGCGAAATTTCCGATACTTTTTTCTTGCTTTTGGCACCAAGCACAGTATCAGCTGCTTTCAACAAGCAAGGCTTCACAAGAGTTTCTCCTATTATGTGCACTTTCTTGGTTTTAGCGATGAGCAATGACAGTTCATAAGATGCTTCTACCACTTTGGCTGACGCTTGATGAAAAGCTCCAGTAGTGTCCAGCTTCATGAGTTTTAAATTTTGAAGTTTAGCAGCAAAAAACTCTTTTGTTTTTTTCTTTCAAAGCGCTGTGGTTCTTTGTCAAGTGTCGCTCAAGATGACTAGGTCTCAAGGTATCATTGCTGACAACTGTGTGGCATACTACACATTGAGGATGATCAATCCAATTTTTTTCCATGACGGTGAAACCAAACTTCATGTAGTCTTCATCGTACTTCCATTTCTTAATCACAGCCATAATATACTAATAAAAAAAAATCTATAAAAATAATTTTTCTGATTCGTAAGTAATAACGGACTCAAGTTAATTTGAGTTATTGTGAATGTTTATTTACTACTACTATTATGTAGGGATGCATGCTGCTCTCTATATACCCCACCACCAGTCCGGCAAGTAGCCGGCCTTGCACGGTGAGTGGTGGAGGTAACCACTCCCACGATAGAACAGTCTCAAACACTCTCGCAAGTGAGCTAGGAAGTTTTAAAAAGTTCCATTGCTTTCTATATCATTCTTCAGCCCCCTCAGCAACCGAAATGGCACTCCTACACGTCGAAAGGCAAAAAATTAAAAAATATTAGCATTTTGTGGTATGAAATTTGAAAACATTGCAGTTATATACTTTTATTTATAGTTGTATTTTTATTATTATTGTACTTTATGTTATACCTTTATAGGCCTATAATTGGACAATTTTATGAATAGTTATTATGTGTACAGAATATGTATAATTTATTGTCTGTTGGTCTATTACAGAGTTGGGAAAAGTTTTTGGCCCGAGGGCCACATTGGGGTTGCGAAACCGTATGGAGGGCCGGGTAGGGAAGGCTGTGCCTCCCCAAACAGCCTGGCCCCTGCCCCCTATCCACCCCCTCCCACTTCCCGCTGCCTGACTGCCCCCCTCAGAACTCCCGACCCATCCAACCTCCCCTGATCCTTGTCCCCTGACCCCATGCCCCTAACCACCCCCCCCCGAGACCCCACTCCCTATCCAACCCCTCCCCACTCCTTGTCCCCTGACTGCCCCCTCCCAGGACCCCACCCTCTAGCCAACTCCCCCCCGCTCCTTGTCCCCTGAACGCCCCCTCATGGGACCCCCTGCCCTCCTGGGACCCCACCCCCATCCAACCCCCCCCTTCTCCCTGTCTCCTGACTGTCCCTATCCACACCCCCGCCCCCTGACAGGCCCCCTGGGACTCCCACGCCTATCCAACCCCCCCGCTCCCTGTCTCCTGACTGCCCCCCCGCAACCTCTGCCCCATCCAACTGCTCCCTGTCCCCTGACTGCCCCCCGGGATCTCCTGCCCCTTATCCAACCCCCCCCCCCACTCCCCGTCCCCTTACCAGGCCATTCAGAGTGGCAGGACTGGCTTATTGGAAAGCCTGGGAGGTGGGTGGGTGTAAGCTGCGCTGCCCCTGCACGGCGGCATAACTGCAGGGGAGGGGGGACAGCAGGGGAGGGACCGGGGGCTAGCCTCCCCTGCCGGGAGCTCAAGGGCTGGGCAGCCTCGCGCCCCCCTTGGAATTTCTTCACGCCCCCCAGTTTGGGAACCAGTGCTCTAGTGCATAAGACATTGACCTGGGAGAGCTGGGTTCAGCTCCCTGCTGTGCCATACCCATAGACATGCTGGGTGATTGGGAAAGTCTCCTAGGCCCAGAGTCTCAAAGGTATCTAAGCATTAAAATCAATGGGAGTTAGGTGCCTAAATAACTCTAAGGATCTGAGTGTTGGTCTATCTGTGCCCCACTGCCCTATCACCCTCACAGGTGTCACCCGGCTAAAATCCACTGAGTCTGAGGTGCCCAGATCCTACAGCAAAGGGGCCAGGTAAGTACATAACTATGGACAAACTGGGGCATCTGGGTAGGGGCTGGAGGCAGGGTGGGGTTGGACAAAACTCCCTACAGAGCGTGCTCCATCAAGCCTTTGCCAGGGAGAAGGTGCGAGTGGGCTGACTCCGTTTGTTTTTTGGGGAGTGAGGCGGTGAGTTTTTATCCATCTTGTTAGGAATTGTTGGTTTACTTTGATGCCCAGACACCCAGAGGCGCCTCCCGAACACTCCACAAGAGTGGGGAAGAAACGGCCCCATGCTGATGACTAAAGGGGACAATACCTGTTGCTGTGTGTGTATTTAGATGGTACATTGCCAACTGTTGCAAAGGACAAAAGGTAGTCGCTTACTGCGTCACATCCAGCACTCAATCCCCATTAGGGGATAGAGGGGGGGAGCAAGCTTTGTCCAGGGCAGCCTTTGGAGCTCCCAGGCTAGTCCATAATGCAAAGGGATCAATAAAGGAGAATGAGACGTTGGCACCAGGGCATATGAAATACCATCACTTTAGGAGCCTGGCTCAGTGAGAGCTCAGTATGTTCTCTTGAGCCAGATGCCAAGAAGAAGCCCAGGAACAGGCCAGAGGCTGCTGGGGATTACAAACCATCCCCACCAGAAATGCACCAAGGGGACATCAGGCTGGATCGATGATATAACAGAGCTGGCAAAGTGAGAGTGGAACAGCAAAGAGTTAGTCTGCAGCCCTGATCCTGTGTATTCTACATCTCTGCTCCTCCCAGGCCATGTCCCGCTCTGCGCTGTAATGGAAGCTGAACACATTTAGCATCTCCCAGGAGGCATTCTGCTCCCCCAGGGGTAGGCCCTAACATGACAGAGTCAAAAACATCTCTGCTGATTTTCCTGCCTAAGGGCACTGTGACATACTATACCTTGGGGTAGCTTCTTGTAACCCCCATATTCCTCATTTATATATAATTGTGATATTGCATATAAAGCAGGCCATATGAGGTATCAGGGGAAAGGATAGGATCTGCTGAAAGTCATTTTTCAATCTAAATATGTATATCATTAATGTGTATGAAGTTATGAGAATTGGGTTATATGGTTGTCATTAAAATATTCTGTGGGTTTGGGAGGCACCCAGATACTAGCTCTCCAGAGACAATGACAAGGGAGGTAATCAACACCCAGGTGGGTGCTGAGCAGCAGACATCACCAGCCATTGTCCAGTAAGGGAGCTACAATTCAATGACTCACCTTCATAAGGCCACACCAGGGGAATTGCTCAACCATGACTGAGGACTCAGCAAGGCCCACCAGACATGTCTGGACATGTGTTCTCCAAGCACGTGGACTGAGGGTATAAAACAGAACACAGGGGGCCCATGCTTCGCCTTTCTCCTGCCCCCACCTATGCTGCAAGCAACAAAGACACTCAGAAGAAGACTGAAGACTCCAACAGAAGAGATGGGCCCAGGTTTAAGGGACAAACCTGTATATTTAGGACTGCAATATCCAGTGGAGTGAGAAAAACTGCTTAATAGATGTTGTCCAGTCTAATAGGGTTGACAGTTTAGACTGCGTGCTTATTTTTTATTTTCTTTTGGTAACTACTCTGACTTTTTGCCTATCACTTATAATCTCTTAAAATCTATCTTTTGTTGTCAATAAATTTGTTTTACTGTTTATCTTTACCAGTGAATTTGTATGAAGTGTGTGGTAAAACTGCTCAGGGTACAAAGGCTAGTGTATATCCATTTTCCATTGATGAAGTGATGAACCAATTAATAAATTTGCACTGCTCATCTTGAGCAGTGCAAGATGGTATATTCCTTAGGTACAGTGCTGGGAGCTGGGGGAATCTGGCCAGTGCCTTTCCCTGTGTGCTTCATGAGTGGCTCTGGGAGCATTCATGCAATCTAGCTGGGTGTGGGACTCCACATGCTGTTGTGCTAAGTGATAACAGGGCCTGGAGGGGTTTGCCCCTTGTCACTAGCAAAGCATTGTCAGAGACAGCCCAAGCTGGAGAGTTAAGGGAGTACAACAGTCCCAGGCTGCACCCCGGGGATCCCATCACAGGCACAATCCTGCTCCCAGCCAGTGGGAGCCCTGGCTGTGGAAAGTCAGTGCAAGTAGATTTGGGGCCCATATAGAGTTAGGGATTGTTGGTTCCCTTGCCACCTACTGATAGCAACACCACCAAGGTATAATGTTCCTACCCACCCTGCTCAGATCTAGGGGTCAGTGATGGCATCACATGTTGCCAGGGCTTGACAGATAGGGGAAGATGGAACTGAGGGGTAAAGCGGCAGACTGAAAACCAGAACTCCTGGGTTCTGACTCCCTAACTGATCTTTAGAAAGTCACTTAATTATTCTGTGCCTCAAGTTTCCCCAGAAAAGCATGCCTGTTTGGTAAGCTGTTCTGAGCTCCTCGGGGGGCTGCACTATGCAAGGCCCTCCATCTTAACCATTGAATAGTTACTTTCAACAGCTGGCCCGCTAGTGTGCTCAGGCCTGTAGCGGTGCAACAACTCACCGGCGCGGCGCCTCCTGCTGTTCATCCCAGGAATTAGCTCTTTCCAGCCCAGAGCGCCCTCCTCAGGCTGGTGTCTCACCTGCCGCTGGCCCCGTGTCCCTCCCAGACCCCGGTGCCCTTTGCCCAGGGGTTCTGCCTACCACAGTACCCCTCACTCTGGGTCTCCCTCCCAGGGGAACCCCCAAACCCCTATCCCCACCTTGGCTCAGTGGCTACTGCCAGTCTCCATCTAGCCCCCGCTCCCTGGGGCAGACAGCAGTCTGTTAACCACTCATCATTGGCAAGGGGGGTTGGACCAGCTGACTCTGCCTATATCTGGGCTGCCCCTCTGCAGCCCTAGTACCCTTTTGTGGGCCCTTAACTCAGCCTGCAGCCTGGGGCTTTGCTAGGCTGGAGCTCCCTGGCTCCCTCTGCCCTTCCCCAGCACTACGCCACCCTAGATACCCTTCCCAGGCAGCCAGGTCCTTCTCTCTCTAGGAAGCTAGAGAGAGTGTTCATGTCTCAGAGTACATCTACAGTACGAAATTAATTCAAAGTTATTTTATTCGAATTTCCAGAATTGAGTTCATACATTTGATGTTATGTGTCCCCACTAAAGCGTGTGAATTCGGCGGAGTGCGTCCACAGTACCAAGGCTAGCATTGAATGTCGGAGCGGAGCACTGTGGTAGCTATCCCACAGTTCCTGCAGTCTCTGCCGCTGGAATTGTGGGTTAAGCTCCCAGTGCATGATGGGGCAAAAACATTCTCGCGGGTTTTTCTGGGTATGTGCCGTCACTCGCTCCTCCCTCCGTGAAAGCTATGGCAGACGCCATGCTGCCAGCAGACGGTGCAGCACGGTCTCCTCGTATGTTGAATCCACTTCGAATGTCCTTGGCCATCGTGAACAGAGCCACACAGCTTCCGCTGCTTTCTTCAGATTGTCTGTGCTGGGCTCCCGTGGAAGCTACAGAAGGCAACAATTTCCCGCCATTTCTCGGCCATCGTGAACAGAGCCACACAGCTTCCGCCACAAACTCTGCTCACGCTTCCGCCACAAACTCTGTTCTCGCTGCTTTTTCCATGTTGTCGGTCCTGGGCTCCCGTGGAAGCTACAGAAGGCAACAATTCCCTGCTGTTTCTCGCCCATCGTGAACAGAGCCGCACAGACTATCTGGAGAAAGTGGCGGAAGCTGTCCTGGGCTCCTGTGGAAGCTACAGAAGACAACCATTTACCGCCTTTTATCGGCCATCTTGAATCGAACAGCTCATTTCGCTTCCTTTTTCAAGGATTAGCCGTACAGGCGCCATTGCGCGGCAAACATGGAGCCCGCTCAGATCTCTGCTGCAGTTTTGACCATTGTAAATACCTCGTGCATTATCCAGCAGTATGTTCAGTACCTGCAAAACCAGGCAAGGAAGCAATGACAGTGCGATTACTATACTGATGAAGACATGGACACAGACGTTCCTAGATGCACGGCATGTGGCGATTAGGAGATCATGGTGGCATTCGGCCAGTTTCATGCTGTGGAACGCTGATTTTGGGCCCGAGAAACAAGCACAGACTGGTGGGATCGCATAGTGTTGCAGGTCTGGGATGATTCCCAGTGGCTGCAAAACTTTCGTATGTGTAGGGCTACTTTCATGGAACTTTGTGACTTGCTGTCCCCTGCCCTGAAGCACAAAGACACCAAAATGCAGGGTTGGAGCAAGGAAGTTTCGCGCCCTAGGCGAAACTTCCACCTTGCGCCCCCCCCCCCAGCCCTGCGGCAGCTCCCTGCCCCCCACTCCGCCCTGAGGCGCCCCCGGGGAGCCGTGCGGCAGCTCCCCACCCCGGCTCACCTCTGCTCCGCCTCCTCCCTGAGCACGCCGCCCCCGCTCTAATTCTCCTCCCCTCCCACGCTTGCAGCGCCAAACAGCTGATTGGTGCTGCAAGCCTGGAAGGCAGGAGAAGTGGAACGGTGACCACGCGCTCGGGGAGGGGGCATAAGAATGCTGTAAAAAAAAAATTGGGGGCACTGCTTTTTGGCGCCCCCAAATCTTGGCGCCCTAGGCAACCGCCTAGTTTGCCTAAATGGTAGCACCGGCCCTGCAAAAATGAGAGCAGCCCTCACTGTTGAGAAGCGAGTGGCCATAGCACTGTGGAAGCTTGCAACGCCCAACAGCTACTGGTCTGTCGGGAATCAGTTTGGAGTGGGCAAATCTACTGTAGGGGCTGCTGTGCTGCAAGTAGCCAACGCAATCATTGACCAGCTGCTATCAAGGGTAGTGACTTTGGGAAATGTGCAGACCTCTGTGGATGACTTCAATGCGCTGGGGTTCCCTAACTGCGGCGGGGCGATAGACAGAATGCATATCCCAATCTTGGCCCCGGCACACCGTGGCGACCAGACAATAAACCACAAGGGGTATTTTTCCATGGTGCTGCAAGCACTGGTGGATCACAAGGGACATTTCACCGACATCAACGTGGGATGGCTGGGAAAGGTGCATGACGCTCACATCTTCAGGAACTCTGGTCTGTTTGAACAGCTGCAGGAAGGGACTTACTTCCCAGACCAGAAAATTACTGTTGGGGATGTTGAAATGCCTATAGTTATCCTCAGGGACCCAGCCTACTCCTTAATGCCATGGCTCATGAAGCCGTACACAGGCACCCTGGACAGTAGTAAGGAGCAGTTCAACTATAGGCTGAGCAAGTGCAGAATGGTGGTAGAATGTGCTTTTGGACATTTGAAAGGGCGCTGGCGCAGTTTACTGACTCAGTTACAATATTCCAATTGTAACTGCTGCTTGTTGTGTGCTCCACAATATCTGTGACAGTAAAGGGGGAGACTTTTATGGTGGGGTGGGAAGTTGAGGCAACTCGCCTGGCTGCCAATTTTGCACAGCCAGACAACAGGGCGATTAGAAGAGCGCAGCAGGGTGTGCTGCGCATCAGAGAAGCTTTGAAAGCCAGTTTCATGACTGGCCAGGGTAAAGTGTGACAGTTGTGTTGGTTTCTCTTGAAGTTACCCGCACCCTATATATATATGAAAGGAAATAAAGTCAAATTTTTTTAAAAACTGTTCTTTATTATTTGATGCACAATGCATTGAGAGAAATTAGAAGGTAGACGGGGTGGGGGGGTTGGGTTAGGGGGGTGGAGGAGGGAAGGACAAGTCCAGAAACCAAATCAAAAGTTTGCATATGCCAGCTTTCTAGTGCTTGGGCGATCCTCTGGGGTTGAGTGTGTGGGTCCCCGTAGCCTCCCCCCTCATGTTCTTGGGCGTCTGGGTGAGGAGGCTATGGAACTTGGGGAGGAGGGAGTTTGATTATACAGGGGCTGCAGCGGAAGTCTATGGTCTTGCTGCCTTTCCCGCATTAGATCCACCATACAGCGGATCATGTCAGTTTGCTCCCCCATGAGCTTGACCATAGCATCCTGCCTGCTCTCATTGCGTGCCTCCCTCCTCTTTTTGTGTTCCTGTAATGCTTTACGGGACTCTGCAATTGTTTGCCTCCATTCATTCAGTGCGGAAGGACTGCATGAGCTCGGCGAACATGTCGTCCTGAGTTCGTTTTTTCTGCCTTCTAATCTGGACCAGCCTCTGGGATGGAGTAGATAGGGGCCGCGTTGAAACATTTGCACCTGCGGGAGGAGAAAAAGGGAGGGTAGTATTTTAAAAAATACATTGCAGAGAACAAAGGGGGCACTTTGGTATGAGTAAGCCATCACACACGGCTGGGCAACAGAATTAATCTTGCAGGCAGTCCCTAGGGGCACGCGGGGTTCTGCTTCTTCTACATTCATTTCAATGCTTTCAAACTGCTGGGACCCCTTTCCCACAGCAAGCAATGCCTGGTGGGTTTGCCATATAAAAGGAGGGCCTGCGGGGTCTCTGGGATGATCATTGCACACAACAAGCCCCCCCCTCTCCCCCCGGTGGCTCCGATCAGGCTCAGAACAGGGATGGGCTGAGTCATTTACTCTAAACGCGAACAACCCAGCGTGGCTGGGTTCCCGCCCCTCCCCCCACCCCCCACCGCGTGGCTCTAATCAGGCTCTCACTCACCAGAAGTACCTTCTCTAGGGTCATGGAACAGGAGCCCGCCTTGGGAGTGAAGGGAGGATATTGGATCCAACGTTAAGATTAGTTCCTGGCTAGGGGGGGAAACGGATTCCCCACTTGCTGCCTGTGCACTGTCCTCCTCCTCCTCCTCCTCTTCATCCTCCAATGTCTCTTCCTCCTCGCTCCATGCAACTCCCCCCTTGCAGGTGTCCACGGACAGTGGTGGGGTAGTGGTGGCATCACCCCCCATAATTGCTTGGTGCTCACGGTAAAAACGGAATGTATGGGGCTGTGACCCAGAGCACCCGTTTGCCTCCCTGGCTTTTTGGTATGCTTGCCTGAGTGCCTTGATTTTTGGTCAACACTGCTCTGTGTCCCTGGAGTAGCCTCTTTCCGTCATGGCCCTGGAGCCTTTAGCGTAGGTATTTGCGTTCCTTTTTTTGGAACGTAGTTCTGCCATAACAGACTCGTCTCCCCAGCATGCGATGAGATCCAGTACCTCCCGTTCGGACCATGCTGGAGCTCGTCTGCGAATCTGGGACTGCGTGATCTCCTGTGATGGTGGACTCTGCATGGTCGCCTGTGATGATGGACTGTGCTGCTGGTCACCTGTGCTGCTGGTGACCAAACAGGAAATGAAATTCAAAACTTCCCTGGGCTTTTCTTGCCCACCTTGCTAGTGCATTGGAGTTGAGAGTGTTGACCAGAACAGTCACAAGGGAGCATCCTGGGATAGCTCCCAGAGGCCAATAACATCGAATTGCATCCACAATACCTTTAACCCGGGATTGCGATCTCAATTTAAGCGCTACTCCACTTGCCGAGGTGGAGTACAGAAATCGAATTAAAGAGCCCTTTAAATCGAAAAAAAACCAACGTTTGGTCATGTGGACAGAATCATTTTTTTTCCGAAATAACTTGGCTAATTCCGAAATAACAGGCTAGTGTAGACCAGGCCTTAGTCTCTGGCCCTCAGCCGTCTTATAGGGCCAGCTGTGGCCTGATTGGGGCATGGCCCCACCTGTGGCTGCTTCCCCAATCAGCCTAACATTTCTCCGCCACAGCCCTCTCTAGGGCTGCTTTAACCCCCTCAGGGCAGGAGCAGGGTGACCACCCCACTACAAGGCCATAGCCCACCATGCTGTCTCCTGGTTTCCTTGTATCTCCCCCATCTGTCTGTGTCCACCCGAGGGCTCAGCTTTCTGTGTGTCCTGGGTGTGCATAGCACCCAGCACAATGGGGTCCCAGACCAATGCAAATCATAAACAATAATAATAACATATGCCTGCTCTCATCCTTTTAAAGCCTTCCTGTTTGTCCCTTACTCACTGGGGACTTTAAGCCTATATTTGCGAAAGGCATAAAAAAAGGGAATCCATAGCACAGAATCCATTTTTTTAAAATTATTATTATGATTATTTGCACAGGTGCTTAGAAATGTTCCAAGGTTCATGTTCCACCAGCCTGGCCTATTTGCACTAGCAACTGTCATCACCACAGTGAGATTCCCCTGCCTCTGGGTCAGAGGTGACAAGTGTTTGCTGAGGAAGGCTCCTCAAGGGAGTCAGGAGGGTTCTGTCTATTTGCTTAGGAGCTGTAGCTTTCCATCCTGCACCCCTTGCAGCTAAAGGCCTGGCTGGTGTCTCGTGTCTGCCCTGAGGCTCTGGCACAAAGTTAAATCAGTTCAAATGAGATTTCACTTAACTGTGCAGTGCCCGTTCATCGCTATATAATTCCACTGGCTTCAGTGGAGCGATACCGGGGATACTGGCTCTGTGTCTGTAGGAAAGACCCCGTCCTGCAACCATTGGGCCAGATGATTTGTCTTTGGCCTGCCCCTGTGCAGTGCCGTACACTGGGGTGGAGTGGGGGGTGGTGGAATGCTCCTTCCCCGCAGGATTACATTTTGGTTGTGGTAGCTC
Source organism: Malaclemys terrapin pileata (assembly GCF_027887155.1). Classification (NCBI taxonomy): domain Eukaryota; kingdom Metazoa; phylum Chordata; order Testudines; family Emydidae; genus Malaclemys; species Malaclemys terrapin. The sequence goes on from NC_071514.1 coordinate 51,287,895, forward strand.
CCACAAAGTGCCAGGGGCTTTCCAGTCAGGAATGGGTGATCACTGCCCCAATGTAAAGACAGACAGGGAGATGGGGGTCAGGAAAACAGAACAACAAAGAGGAAATTTTTTTATACATATCAGTGAGATTCCTGGTAGGCAGCAAGCATGGCAGAAGGGAGTCTGACCTAAACATTGCCAGCGCGGGGGCCTGGCAGGTGAGCCCAGGAAGGTGAGGCCAGGCAAGGAGATGATGGCTGGGTGAGAGACTGACATGATCAGGAATAGAGATAACAGGCAATAATAATGTGTAATAGTTCTATAATATCCTGGGACTGACACAGCTACAACTACACTGCATACAAGATCAGCAGTGTGGATGGAGGGAGGGACAACCAGAGAGGATAACTGGGAAGGGGCAGTGCTATGGATAGCTTGGAAGAAGGTGACAAGTAGTTTACAATTGAGGGGACAGCGGGTGGAGCCACTCAGGGAGGGGAGTGACCTGATCACACCCAGGGGCTGGGAGCAAGAAGGCACAGGGGTAATTCCCCAAGAGACTGGGGTGGCTGCAGAAATGCTGGCAGAGCAGGGCGTGACCTGGGAGGAGCGAGAGAGCCTGAAAGGAGCAGAGAAGGAGGTTGGACTCACTGCACAACACAAATGTATTTTCCAAATTCCTGGTACAATTGACAGTAGCTGGTCCCATTCACAGTGACAGGTCTGGCCGCATGTGAGATGACATGGCCGGACGCATGTGTGAGCTCGCACCACAGCTGTTAATATGGGGCGAGTTACACACAGCCAACACTGTAATGGTGCTGAGAGGATCAGAACCCCCCTAACTGCGTAACACATCCGCACTCCCTCCTTGGAACCAGACCCATCCAATGTCACACCATCTCCTGCCTGGCTTGATGTGCAGCTAGTGGGAACCCTCATGTTTGGAAGCCATGGCATAAGTAGAAAGAGTGGCTGGGGGAGGGTCTGATTCAGTGACCCCCTTCCTCCAGGCTGCGTCTGCCCAGAGACCCCAGACGCAGACATCAGCAAAACGTTAGCAGAGAAATGTTGACTCTGCAGATTCAGTGTGAAGCTGACTGTGGCCCCCAAATTTATGGTTACCATATTTCAAATTCCCAAATAGAGGACACTGCTGGGTGGAGGGAGAGCTGAAGAGGGCAGGGGGGTACAGTTTCTATGGCAATATCGTACCATGCCACCTTTACTTCTGCACTGCTGCAGACAGGGCCAGCTCTAGGCACCAGCAAAACAAGCTGGTGCTTGGGGCGGCACATTTTTAGGGGCGGCATGGCCGGCGCCAGAATGCCGCCCCTAAAAATGTGCCCCGGCCACCCTAGCTCACCTCCGCTGCTGCTGCCACGGCGCGCGAAACAGCTGATTCGCGTGCTGCTACTCGCGCTCCCTCCCAGGCTCTCAAGCCTGGGAGGGAGGGGGAACAGCGGTGCGCGAATAGGCTGTTTCGCGCGCCGCGGCGGCTCGGGGTCTCCCCCTCCCTCCCAGGCTCTCAAACCTGGGAGGGAGGGGGAGATCCCGAGCGGCCGTTTTGCGCGCCGCTGCTCCCCCTCCCTCCCAGGCTTGGGCGCCTGGGAGGCAGGGGGAGAAGTGGCGCCCACGCCGCGGCCACTCGGAGTCTCCCCCTCCCAGGCTCTCAAACCTGGGAGGGAGGGGGAGATCCCGAGCGGCCGCAGCGCCACTCCGCTTCTCTCCCTCCCTCCCTCCCTCCTAGGCTTGAGAGCCTGGGGGGAGGAGGCAGGGCTGGGGATTTGGGGAAAGGGCGGAGTTGAGGCGGGGCCGGGGGTGGGGTAATTAAATAGTGGGGGGGGGCGGCCAAAATTGTTTTTGCTTTGGGCGGCAAAAATCCTAGAGCCGGCCCTGGCTGCAGAGTGGTGGCCCTGCCTTCAGAGCTGGGCACCCAGCTAGCAGCCGCCGCTCTCCAGCTCTGAAAGCAAAGAAAAAGGACGAGCAAGGAAAAATCACGGACATTTGTTTGTGTTCAAAAATCCACCCAGATGGAGATTGGAGGACCAAAAAACAGGTCATGTCGGGGAAAACCCTACCCAAACCGCCCCATCATGGACTGAGAGAGCAGCAGGCTGCGGCCTAGTAATCACAGGCCGGAGTTTCCAATGTGCTGGGGGGGGGGGGGGGGGTGCTTGATCCCTAGCTCTGCCCCACCCTGCCCTGCTCCGTTCCAACCCCTCCCCCAAGTGTGCCGCAACCTCTCTCCTCCCCCCTGGCCCTCCCTCCCCCCCCCCCAGCCTCCTGCATTCCATGAAACAGCTGATCGGGGGGGGGGGAGGGAAAGGCAGCTGATGGGGGGCTGGCATTTTTTCCTCATGGGTGCTCCAGCCCCAGAGCATCCACGGAGTCAGCGCCTATGCTAGTGGTGTAGGGCTACCATATGTCCGGATTTCCCCGGACATGTCCGGCTTTTCGGTCTATAAATAGCTGTCCGGGGGGGATTTTTAAAAATCTAAAAATGTCCAGGATTTCCCCCCAGTCGGCTATTTATAGATAGAAAAGCGGCGGCCAAGCGCCGCTGGGCACCCAAAGCCCCTTCCCGGCTCCCCCCATCCCCTGCAGCCTTACCATGCTGTCCGGCCCGCAGCTGTCTTCCCCCTCCTCCCCTCTCCTGAACGCTCCGCCCCCTGCTCCTCCCCCTCCCCTGCTTCCCGCGAATCAGATCTTCGCGGGAAGTCTGAAAAGAAGCAGGGGCAAGCAGGAGGCAGCAGCAGGTAAGCTGAGGCGGGGGGGGGCGCGAGGAGGAGAGCTCCGGGGAGGTGCAGCCTTGGCCGAGTGGCTCCCTCCGGCCCGGGCCAAGCGGCGCCGGGCTGCCCCAGCAGCTCCGGCCCGGCTCGGGCCCCAGCAGTGCCGGCCCGGCTCGGGCCCCAGCACCCCCAGCCCGGGCCCCAGCAGCGCCGGCCCGGCTCGGGCCCCAGCACCCCCAGCCCGGACCCGGCACGGCACGGCTCGGGCCCCAGCAGCGCTGGCCCGGCTCGGGCCCCAGCACCCCCGGCCCGGACCCGGCCCGGCTCAGGCCACAGCAGCGCCGGCCGAGCACCTCCAGCCCGGCACCAAGCCCCGCAACCCCGGCCAGAGCGCAGCCCGATTCCTGGGCTCTTTAAAGCTGGCCCTGGTCAGGGGACAGGGAGCGGGGGTTGAATGGGTCGGGAGTTGGGGGGGGGGGCTGTCAGGGGGGCAAGGGTGTGGAGAGGGGTTGGGACAGTCAGGGACAGGGAGCGGGGGGGTTAGATGGGTCTGGGGGGGCTGTCAGGGGGCAGGGGTGTGGAGAGGGGTTGGGACAGTCAGGGACAGGGAGCAGGGGGGGTTAGATGGGTCTGGGGTTCTGGGGGGGCTGTCAGGGGGGCAGGGGTGTGGAGAGGGGTCGAGGCGGGCAGGGAGCAGAGGGGGTGGGATGGGTCAGGAGTTCTGGGGGTCCTGTCGGGGGCGGGGAGCAGTTGGATAGGGCATGGGAGTCCCCAGGGGTCTGTCTGGGGGTGGGGGTGTGAATATGGGGTGGGGGTGCGGATAAGGGTTGGGGCAGTCAGGGGACAGGTAGGGTTGTAGGGCGTTCTCAGCAGGGGGCAGTCAGGGGACAAGAAGCAGGGTGGCTTAGATAAGCGGTGAGGTCCTAGGGGGCAGTTAGTGGCAGGGGTCCCAGGAGGGGGCAGTCAGGGGACAAGGAGCGGGGAGGGGGTTGGGGGTTTTGAGGGGGGCAATCAGGGGGTGGGAAGTGGGAGGGAGTGGATGGGGGTGGGGCAGGGGCGGGGCTAGAGCGGGGCTCCTCCCCCCCCCCCCCCGTGTCCTCTTTTTTGCTTGTGGAAATATGGTAACCCTATAGTAGTGGTGGGAGCATCAGGAAGCCAGGCAGCATTTTGGCTCCAAGCTCTGCTGAGCCATTCGCCTGGGCCCTGACAGGGCCAGTGTTAGGGAATAGCAAGCAGGGCAGTTGTCCGGGGCCCCATGTCACAGTGGGGCCCCACAAAGTTAAGTTGCTTGGGCTTGGGCTTCAGCCCCAGGTAGTGGGGCTCAGGCTTTGGATTTCTGCCCTGGGCCCCAGCGAGTCTAATACCAGCCCTGAGCTTGGGCTGGTTTGATTTACTTGTGCCTAAGTCACTGAGCACAAACCACCAGATGCTGTATCTGAGCCAAGCCAGACACCTCATGCTGCATGTGGGCTAAACTCCCCAGCTAGGGTTGCCAATCCTCCTCCAGGATCATCCTGGAGTCTCCAGGAATTAAAGATTAATCTTTAATTAAAAGTTATGCCATGTGATGAAACCTCCAGGAATGTCTAACCAAAAGTGGCAATCCAATCCCCAGAGGAAATGCACGTAGAAAGGAGATGGCAATGGGGGGCAGATGTTTGCAACGGACAGGAGCATAGCAGCACCGTTAGCTTGGTGGCATCTTAACACCCTGTGACATGAGAGAACAAGACCAATCTGGCTTTGTGCCTTTCAGGAGCTGTGACAACCTCAGCTCCTAAGGGAGGGTGATGGTCATCCAAGCCACTTGTGGGCTCAGGCTTTGCCTCAAAGGAGGAGGAAGAGGGGAGAAAACTTGCCACTCAGCCATAGGAGCCAGACCAAATGTGAGCATCAGCTCTATGGAGAGGGGGGGTGGTGGTTCTAGAGAGGAGGAGCCACTTGAAAAATACACTTGGAAGAGTGGTGGGACAATGGTTGTCAGTGAAGGGCCAACAATTTTGTCCAACATTAAAAAATTCTCTGCTCCCCAGAAAGCATGAAATGCTGATCCGCCACTCCCTGAAGCAAAACTCTCCCCTGCTTCAAGGTGCCGGATTCGCTGCTCCTCTGCCCCTTGTGCTGTGATGGATACCAGGGCAAAGTCTTCTCCTTGGCAAGTGGAGTTAGGATTTCAGCTGTCTCATCTAGAGCTGTGAGAGTCGGGGGGAGGAGGGAAGAAAAAACTTTGGGAAAAAAATGTTTTCCCCACTGAGGCCATATATGGAAAAACTGGAAATTTGGGGGGAAATTGAAAAGAAACTCTTATAGGAAATGTTTCCTCTTAGAATGAACAGTGAAAGAGGAAGGCAAAACTTGTGCTATGCTAGCATTTCCGAGAATACATTAGCAACTGTGTAAGTTATATTATACCATTCATAGGAGGGCTGATTTTATCTACAGTTATGACCCTCACTGTCTATATGATGATAATGCACTGTTATTTAATGACTGTTAGTCAATAATATTGTGCTCTGTTAACCACATTATAGTGATGTTCACTTTCTGAACTTTTTCTTTAGAAACATGAGTTTCTTCTGAATTGGCATGATAATGTCAGATCACATTTATTTTCTATTTGCCAACTGTTAAAAAAAAAAAAACTCTAAGGACGTTAGTGTGCAGCTACAGCCCCACTCCAATACTAGGTGTACTTGTCATTAGTACTTCAGTCACAACTAAAGAATTTATACTTATTTATTTCATAAATATACCAAATAGGACTTTTTTACATGCTAAATTATACATAATACATATCTCATTCTTAAAGCAGTAAAAAAAACTTTAGTTTTGTTAAGTAACTACTGCAGATACTTCTGTTTTTCCCCCAAAAATCTGGTTTTGTCCTAAAAAAAGGTGGTGATGGTGGTGGGGAACCGCTTTTTCCATGCCTTCAAAATTTCTGGAAATTTTACTTCTCTAGTCTCACCCCCATGTTGCCACTCCCAGGGGGACTCCTTTATTGTGGGGGAAGTGAGAATGGGAGCAGCGGTTTCAAAATCAGGCTCTGACTGGAAACTGTCACCTAACCCAGCAGTTCTGGAACTTTAGCAACCCAAGGACCCCCATTTTGATTTAAAAAATTTTGGGGACCCCCAAGCCTCCCTACTCAGCCATTTTCCCACCCCCTTCCCCAAGGCCCTGCTCCTGGCCCACCCGTTCCCCAAGGCTACACCCCGGCTCACTCCATCCCCGCTACCTCCATCGCTTACTCTCCCCCACCCTCACTCACTTTTACCAGGCTGGGGCAGGTGATTGGAGTGTAGGAGGGCATGCGCGGTACAGGCTCTGAGAGGCCCCCTGCTCCCCTGGCTGCAGGGATGTGCTGACCACTTCCAGGAGCGGCATGGAACCTTCATGCCAGGGAATAGCTGTTCCCCGGCGTGAAGGAGGCGCTGGGAGGGAGGGGGAGGAGTTGAGGGAGAGAGGAAAGGAAGAGTTGATCAGTGGGGCCCCTGGACCCACTGGTGTATCTTTGGGAACCCCCAGGGGACCCCAGTTTGAGAAACGCTGACCTAACCTGGACTGCTGGCATGGAGCTGCTACCCCACTGGGGATTGGAGTTACCTGAAAGATACTCTGGAATTCCCTATCTGGTGGTTTTCTTTGCAGGGCCTGATGCTGAGGCCTTATCGGGGTGCAGCACTTCTCAGGGTCAGGGTTACCCTTCTTCCCAACCTGCCCAGACATCCTCCCCTTGGCAAGGAGAGCAGGCTGTGACTCCCCGCTGAGCCTGTCAGTACTGTGTCTTGAACTGGCCAGAAAGAGTGAGTCGGCAGGGGCAATGTGAGGTGCCACCTTCTCAGAGTGAGGCTTCAGCAGAACGGTCCCTGCCACTCTGGAGCAGCCTGGGTCTTTAAATAGCTGGTGCTGCTTTTAGAGCAGGAACAATTCTTAAACAGTGCAACTGTTTGTGCTAGGAATCAAACCACAGCCCAGCTCTCCCTAGGAACAACAAACCCTGGTTCAACAATATTCTCATCAAAGCTGTTGTCAGGATCAGGGGCCCTGCAAGCCATTATATTTCACTCCAAGGTCAGGACAGATAAACATCCTACACATGGGAGACATGCAGCGTGCTGCAGAGGCAGAGCTTTGAGAAGTCAGGGTGGCCGCACAGTGGGTGTGTTAGAAGAGAGAATCCCAGGGCCGGCTCCAGGCACCAGCGTAGCAAGCAGGTGCCTGGGGCGGCCAATGAAGAGGGAGGCGGCACGTCTGACTATTCGGCGGCAATTCGGCGGCGGGGCCATCACTCCCTCTCGGAGTGAACCTTTTCCAGTTGGCCACGCACCTAGGCCCGCCAGGGGGGAATCCGTACTGAATGTCAGACGCTATAGAGCAGCGGTTCTCAAACTTTTGTAGTTGTAACCCCTTTCACATAGCAAGCCTCTAAGTGCAACCCCCCTTATAAATTAAAAACACTTTTTTATATATTTAACACCATTATAAATGCTGGAGGCAAAGCAGGGTTTGGGGGTGGAGGCTGACAGCTCACAACCCCCCCATGTAATAACCTCACGACCCCCTCAGGGGTCCTGACCCACAGTTTGAGAATCCCTGCTATAGAGGTCTGCTCCCTGACAGCCTTTCCATTGACTCCAATGGGTTTTACATTGGGCTCTTCTTGCTTAGGGAGCTAGAACCTACTGCAGGGCCATCATGCAAGCTAAACTCCGGCCAGCACTCCTTTCACACACTGCTCCCAGGACATGTCCTGCAGTGATGCCAGATGCCTTCTGAGCAGTGCCCATTATAGGGATCACTTTACTATTCCAGTATCAAAGGGGTAGCTGTGTTAGTCTGGATCTGTAAAAGCAGCAAAGAGTCCTGTGGCACCTTATAGACTAACAGCCATATAGGAACATGAGCTTTCGTGGGTGAATAAACTGCCAGTTTATTATACTGGGCTGTTAAAAAGCATATGTCATGTTTTCCAGCCATCTCTGTAGATACAGAGACACCCTCCTAGGGTGACCAGACGTCCTGATAAGATCGGGACTGTCCCGATATCAAGCAGTTTGTCCCGCGTCCTGACCGGACGTTGGTTTTTTTTTTTTTTTTTTTTTCTTGTTGCTTAGGCAGCGATGACAGGCAAGGGCACTTCCAGGTCTCGGCGGCACTTTGGCGGCGGGTCCTTCAGTCGCCGACGGCATTTCAGCGGCAGGTACTTCCTTCTTCGGTGGCAAGGTTTATTACCCGCCACCGAAATGCCGCCGAAGACCGTCAGTGACTGAAGGACCCTCCACCGAAGTGCCGCCGAAGACTTGGACGGGTGAGTGTAACAATTGAAAAGGTGACAAGTTTCAAAGGTGCTCCCCCTGCAGCGGTCCCGATGTTTTAGAATTCTCATCTGGTCACCCTACACCCTCCCCAAAGCTATAGCCCTGCCAGTGCCACTCTTGCAGGGTCAACCTCTCACTCATGCCAGCAGAGAGCATTTTGGGTAAAAAAGAACACTTCTTCCAGAATGCACTCTGCTCTGCCCGAGTGCCTGCCACAGCACTACAAATGCAAAGGAAAAGCTGAACTAAGGAAAGGTTTGCATCCTCTCTCATCCCCTCTGTATAATCCACTCATTTGTCTGCACAGTATCGATAGCATGGTATTGTTGTTCCTTTAGGCCACAATGTTAGCCAGTATTGAGGGCCTTGCAGGCTTGTTTCCATTACAATTAGCATGAGAAATTGATGACACAAGGCAGGTATAATCTTGATGGAATCTTGTTTATTTACAAAGAATGTCCACAACACCCTGTTTCCCTGAACACATTAGAAACAAAAAGCAGCAGGCAGTTTCTTTGTCCAGAAATCTCCGGGTCTGCCCCTCCAGCGAGCCCTGTGCCCAAAAAGCCCTCTGCTTCTTCTCAGGGTCACACTCACAACTGCTTCTCCTGGCTTTCAGCATCCAATGCACACAGCCTGCAACCCCAGTTAATCTACCTGGGTTAGCTCTGGCCTGCCATGAAGCTTAGTGCCATGGGTGGCTGCCACCAAAGTCTGCAGCTATCTTTGCTATCTAACGGGGCTTGATTGTTCCTTCTGCCGAACTTGAAAGAGGGGGTGGCACCCACTGCTTTTAACAGGGTCTGTGATTGTCTCTGGACCCAAGACTCACCCATTGGCAGGCAGCCTTAGCACCTTTCGGCATAACAGTATCAAAGTGAGCTGGCCAGATGCCTCAAAAGCCTAAAACTTCAAATGATCACGGAAGGACTTGGTGCCATTGACGAGCACAGGGCATGTGAAAAAGAGGGTCGATGGGAAAGGAGCAAAAGGGGATGATGGTCCCTCGCCCACCAATGTCAAATGTTCTCATCCTATGTTCTCAGTAAAAAGAAATAAGTATTGGCTTCCATTTTCTCATGCACATCAGAATGTTAATTACACAGAGGTACTCAAGATGGCCCATCACATCACTCAGCTTAACATGCCAGTGTTCCTCGTTTAAAGAACAGCATATATAGCAGTTAGACCAGAACGAAGGAGAAGAGGATAGTTTGTTTCTGAGCCCAGGTGTTACTATCTAAAGTAAGCATTGAGTGCAGATAGCCACCTCGCTGAAGCAAATATTGTAAAATGATTACTTTAATATAATTAATTTGTAATAAATATGCAGAAAAGAAAGAAATATTCAGGATTCAGAAAAGAGCTACTGGAATGAATCAAGGTCTGAAAAACCTCAACTAAAGACTAAATCCATTTCATTTCTTGAAGAGATGGTTAAGAAGTGGCTTGATCATGGCTGACGAGTACCTATGTGGGGTAGAGATTTCTCATAGTGGAGGGGGAAAAAAGCATAACAAGGCCCAGTGGTTGGAACCTGAAGCTGGACAAATTCAGGCTAGAAGTAATGCAGGTTGTTAACAGTACGGATAATTAACCATTGGAACAACTTAGCTGGGGGTGGTGGATTCAGTTGTTAAATCAATCGCACTTGCAGTCTTTAAATCAAGACTGGATGGCTTTATAAAAGATATGTTCGATCTGAAACAGCAGTTATGGGCTTCAGCCAGAAACTACCTTAGTGGGCAAGATTCGCTGATTGTGCTATGCAAGAAGTCAGCCTATATTATCACAATGTTCACTGCTGGCCTTTGAATCTATGAAATATTAATGAAATATTAATTTAATCATACTGCATATTGAGGCAGTGAGCTGTTTATACTTAGCCACTTAACTGCATTTAGCTCACAGTGCATTTCCCAATGTATCAAACCCGTCAGTTACAGACAACAAACAGTTCCACCTTAAACTGTTCATTCTAAGTGACATTGCATTTTTTCCCCTGAACATTAAAAGTTCTGTGAAACTTTTGGTAAATGCTCTGCTGTAGCCATCTAGAATTCCTTCTCCCCCACACTGAGGAGAGCTGCATATTCAGCACGGGGTAGTACTGCCCTCCACCCCAGAGATGGCTGCATTTTAAGGGCAGGCTTTCTATATAACATAGTCTTTGGGATCCTGCAAGATGAATGGTGCTATAGAAATGTAGGATATTATATTATCAGTCATGTTATTCTTCTATTAATCATTAATTATTATTGTTCCCTATTCATTATTTCTCCATTAGGAAGACTAAAAGGCACAGAGTCGCTGCTGGTTGTATTTGCGATTAAGCACATGAAATATTTGTTTAAAATGGGCCTTTTCTCCTGTGCAAGGTATTTGAAGTGGGGGGAGGCAGTGACTCTGGAGCTAGTGTGATGGCTTAAAGACCGCCTCGGGATTCAAATCCAAAGAGCTGCAAAAATGTGGCTAGTAGCAGAAGAACTGCACAAGGCCAGGGGAGCAGCGGTTGCAAGCGGGTAAATACCTGTGCAAGCCCCTCGGGTGTAGCTGCGAGCCCTCTCACGTCTGTACTCGCCTACAGCAAGGGCCGTGGCCACCCGCTGCTAATCCTCTCTAGCCCGGCAGAACAGTGCTGTGGTCAGCCCATAGACGGCGCTGCACGGCGCAGTATGATGAGTTCTGCCAGAAAACAGCGCCACAAGTCGCGCCGCTGGTGTAGTGGTATCATGCAAGATTCCCATTCTTGCGACCCGGGTTCGATTCCCGGGCGGCGCAGGTAAGTTTTTTCCTTCTCGGAAGTCCCCCCCGCTCCTTTTCAATGTCTCCGGAGTGCCCGGAATCCGGCTCATCGGCTGCACCCTGAGGGCCTCTCTTTAACCTGTCCCCCCTGCTGCCCCCCGTTTTACTCCTGTTGCCAGCCACCAGCAACACGAGGGTGCGGGAGGCTGCAGGGGACATTGCCCCCTCCCTGGGGCTCCTTGTGGGGCATGAATGATCCCCTTTTTCCTTTGTGGGGTTGTCTTTTCAAGCAAGGGCTGGAGGGTTGGGGAGCTCCCCTTGCAGACCCGGAGTGGGGCAGGATTATGTCCCTCCCCTAGAGGGCATTTGCACTAAAACTCTCCCCCCCCAACCATTTTATAACACCCCCCACCCCCATCATCTCCTCATGAGAAATTGGCTGCGGTCACTTTAAGGCGGGGGGGCGGGACAGAGAACCTGGACTGATGCATTCTGGGATTTGTAGTCTTGCTCTGACCTTGCCGCTACCTTCCCTGGGCTGCTGCACTCGTCGGGACTACAACTCCCAGCATGCCCTGCGCACCTTGGCCGGCTCCGCCGCCGCGGTGTGGAGCAGACGAGCTTTCCTGGCGCTGGGGCTGCGGCGGCGCCGGTTCCCAGGGTCCGCCCCTCGCAGCATGATCGTGGCAGCGGCGGCGGAGCGGAACAAGGAGCCCATCCTGCGGGTGCTGCGAGACTATGTGAGCCCCAGCGCGGCCGAGGTGCGGCTGCTGGAGGTGGCGTCGGGCTCGGGGCAGCACGCGGTGCATTGCGCCCGGGCGCTGCCCAACCTGCTCTGGCAGCCCTCCGACGTGGACCCCAAATGCCTCGAGAGGTGGGGGCGAGCTGCCACCGGCGGGACTCGCCGCCTCCGAGCCCGGGGAGAGCTGGGGGGGGGGCGTGTGGGTGGCCAGGTGTGGGTGTCACGGGGCCTGCCCCGGTTGTGGGTGTCACACTGCCATCCAGTGCGGGTCTGTGGAGTTGGTGGCGGGGTTGCTCATGTGACAACTTTGTGACTCCACTCCTGTGGATTTCTGGTCTGATTCAAGCTTAATTGCATCCAGAAACCAGATCCATAAAGATTCCTGCTCCAGGTGTCCCTTTGCTTGGCAGTAGAGGTGGTTATTGGAGCTGGGCTTCTTGTCTGATTTAAAGTTTTTTATTGTTATTTTACCGTTTGCATTTTTGACTAACTTATCCCTTTCACGAGGATGTGCTTAATAAGGAAACTAATCTACACCAACCCCAGAAACCAGTCAGGAAGATTTCTCGGCGTTGCTCAGACTTCAGTTCCAAATCAAAACAATAGAATATATTTCAAGCTGCTTGCAGTCAAAATCCCCATCCCATTCACAGTCTTCACAGATCAATCCCAATAATGTAACTCAGGGGTAGGCAACCTTTCAGAAGTGGTGTGCTGAGTCTTCATTTATTCACTTTAATTTAAGGTTTCGCGTGCCCGTAATACATGTTAACATTTTTTAGAAGGTCTCTCTCTAAGTCTGGGGTGTGTGTGGAGGTGCAGGGCAGAAGGTTGGGTGTTGGGGGGACTTGAGGTCAGGGCAGAGGGCTGGGGGTGTGTGGAGGTGCAGGGCAGAAGGCTGGGTGTTGGGGACTTGAGGTCAGGGCAGAGGGCTGGGGTGTGTGTGGAGGAGCAGGGCAGAAAACTGGGTGTTGGGGGGACTCGAGGTCAGGGCAGAGGGCTGGGGGTGTGTGGAGGTGCAGGGCAGAAGGCTGGGTGTTGGGGGGACTTGAGGTCAGGGCAGAGGGCTGGGGGTGTGTGGAGGTGCAGGGCAGAAGGCTGGGTGTTGGGGACTCGAGGTCAGGGCAGAAGGCTGGGGTGTGTGGGGGGTGCAGGGCAGAAGGCTGGGTGTGGGGGGTGCAGGGCAGAGGGCTGGGGTGCTCGGCTCGTGGGGGTGCTCCCAGCCCCCTGCCATGAGTGGCTCATGGCAGGGGGCTGGAAGGGGTATGCCCTGTTCCACCCCCTTCCCCAAGCCCCGTCCCTACCCCTTTCTGCCTGCTCTACGGAGCAGCGAGCATGCTGTGCTCAGCTCTGCTCCGCTCCCCCTCCCTGTCACAAGGGCCATCACCGGGAGGGAGAGGAGGAGGGGCCGGAATGCACCACGCTGGGGGAAAAAGCGGGAGAGGGGGGAAGCTTGGCTGCCGCAGGACCAAGCTTCTGCCTCCTGCCCCCGCAGGAGAGAGTGGTGGGCTGGGAGGCTGAGAGGGGTGGGGGGCCGGGACTCCCCTGCGGAGGCAGGAGGCAGAAGCTTGGTCCTGTGGCAGCCAAGCTTCCCCCCTCCCCTGCTTCTTCCCCCAGCATGCCGCTTTCCGGTCCCTCCGCCCCTCCTCCTCCTCCTCTCACCGGGCAGGTAGCCATTCAAAATTGGCTTGCGTGCCGTAGGTTGCCGACCCCTGATGTAACTAATTACATTGAGAGAGGTTTAGCCTAGTGGTCAGAACACAGATCTGGGAGCCAGAAGCTCCTAGGTCTGCACTGACAGGCAAGTCCCTTGGGTTAAGATTTTCAAAAGCTGCCACTGATTTTTGCCTGCCTGGACTGAGAAACCCTTAGCCTGTTTTTTCAGGTGTCTCACATGGGGCACGCAAAACCTGGGGGCACTTAACCAAAAAAAAGTTGATATCAATCTTGTTTTCCCCATTTTCCCATCTGTAAAATGGGGGTCTAATTAATAATGTCCCACAGGTGTTCTGAAGTGTCATGAGATGAAGTGTCATGCAAAGTGTACCGGATATGAAAAAAGCCAAATGTTCTCATATTAGTGAGAGATGGACCCTGATTTCCCCATGATTGTTACCTTCATAACAATACTAGAGTAATAAAGTGCACTTGCAAACAATAACTTGTTACACTGTATTAAGCAGAGAATTGCATCATTCCCCCCACCCCCAGGGTCACTGCATTGCAACTATGGCTAGGGTGAACAGCAGGCTCCACTAGGGTGGCTTTGACCTTGTTACCCAGAGCATTGCACCCTCCACTTTTTAATGAGTGCTTTCCTTGCTCAGTGGAGTGGGGAGTCTGATGAAAATGTGCTGCCAGGCTGCATGAAGATCTGGTTGGAAACCACCTACTACCACTGCATTGTTTGAGGAGTGTGGACTAATATGTAGAGCACTGGACTGGGATTTAGGAGATTGGGTTCAGTTCCTGACTCTGCCCCTGGTCTCATGGGTGACCTTGGGCAAATTACTTCACCCACCTGTGGCTTAGTTTCCCCATCTGTAAAATGGGAATAATGAATTAAGGTCTAATTAGAGTGTAAGAGTTACTTCTTGTACCTTGCTTACAACAGTCCTGCTAATACATCCCAGAATTATGTTTGCTTTTTGTGCAACAGTGTTACACTGTTGAGTCATATTTAGCTTGTGATCCACTATGACCCCCAAAGCCCTTTCCTGTTTACATCCAGGGAAAAGAATCTATGTTTGAAAATGCACTTTAGGAAATTTTCTCTTCACCCTTTTGCCAAACCTCCTCTGAAACCCTTAACACACCGGCCTGGTTCACCTTCCCTCTCAGCAGCGCTGGGTGTCAGTTTAAAAGTGCACATCTTGAAGCCTATGTGTGGAATTTGGCCATTTTAAATGTCTTGATACTGGTTTAAACTCTCCCCTCACTTCCAGCCAGCCTGCTCTTGATTGAAATTCCGAGTCTGTCAGAATTGGAGTTACCAGGCTTCAAAGTCTCCCCGTTGCCATGGTTGCAATGGGAGATTTGCATGCTCCTCTTCGGTCTGTGCCCTCTTGTCTAGACAGTCTCAGCCTGGTGACTGGTTTTGGCAGTTGTAGTGCCTGTGCTGGAACTGCCACTTGGGGAACAGAGGGACACTGCAGTGACTCCCAGCTACTGGCATCAGACCAAGCACAGAGCTGAGTCCGTTCAGGACTGGCTTCCCCGCGGCTTTTGTGGCGCAGGGCCTCGTTGCTGTGAATCAGTGGCTGGAAGGCCCATGTATGGGCTGTCAGAGTGCGGGGCTAGGGTCTCCTGTGTATTTGTAACCTGCAGTGCGGGGGGGTCTGTGTCATACCTTCCCGGGCCTGGTAGTAAGAGGCAGAGACACAGAAGACCGGATTCACCATCACCTTGCACCTGTTGCAGGGTTGTTATGTTCAAAGGGAAGATACCTCTGCTTTCCCCCCAAGACCTTGGATTGCCCCCTCCAATTTTCACAGGTCTCTGTCTTCTGCTTTCCACCCCCAGACCCAGCTTTGCAGGATATCGCAGAATCACATTGAATGCTCTGTATGCCGGCCCAACTCCACCCCACCTCTAGTTTTTCTGAAGTGCTGTCCCTGGCCTCAGATCACCATTTGCATTAATGCAAAGTGAGTGTAAATTATCTGGTGTAAATGAGGACACTGGGGATGGGGCAGGGCGGTGGCCAATGAGAACCTTAGGGTGTAAAACAGGCAAAGTCCTCCAGACCTCATTGGCCGAGCAGGGGGATTGGGAGGGACAGAGTGGAAAATGGGCATTATGTCGATGGGCAGGTAGGTCATCCCCGTGGCCACCCACTGGCGTGGCCAGCCCAGCAGGCTCCTTGGCTTTCTGTTTTAAATCCCCCTCCTTGCTCCGATGTGTTCCTGTCTGTTGGCACAAAGCACTGGGCTTTCCTGTACCCTCCCAGAATGGTCTATAACAAAGACGTTCTTGGGGTTAAAGGACTGGCTTGGGAAGACGGGCTTTGCCACAAGCTCCACGTGGGCCCTGGTGGGTGTCCCTTAATCTCTCTGTGCCCCTTCTGTAAGATAAGGACAAGAATCATTCTTCCATCAGTCATCTCTATTTAGACTGTAAACTCTTTGGTGCTATGGTGTGTGTACACCACCTGGCACAATGGGCCCTCAACCTTGATCAGGGCTTCAAGGTGCTGTCATACTACAAATAAGATTGACTGCGACACTCAAGCCCCTTGTGTGGCTGTTCTGTCTCCCCTGATGCAGAGAGCTGGGATGTGTTCCCATTTAAAAGGTGATCTAGCAAGCAATGGTCTAAAATTGACCTGCTCCTAGTGTCTATTCCATGAGCTAAATCGCTGGCTATGGCTATGCATTTCTTCACGGTTTGGTACATGTCTTCTGTAAAGAGGACCCCTCTCCTGCTGTCAGAGGACAACTGATGTGCTCATCTTGAGAGCCTCTAGGTTTGCCCCATAAAAAGCTGAGATCGGAGTGTCTTCAGCAGTAGCCTCTTGATTCTAGAATTTGCCTCTCCCCCTTGTTCTGGCTGGCCTGACTCTTAACTTTCCAAGCATGGTGCTGCAAGGCTGTTGTATTCGTTCAGACTATTTCCCTTTTCTTTTTAAAGGTTCTCCCCAGGGTGGATTTGATTTAAATCATTATTTAAATCACTAATCAGGAAGACTCAATTTAATCATGGATTTCTACATAAAAGTGCATTCTTGTTGGTTGTTATAACCTTAATACATATTCTTCACAACTCAGAGATAGATGTAGGTTTCATTTTTAGAAGGTACACACGATACATTTTTTTAAGTGATTTATTTTGAAAACTTTTCAGATTAGTTTTACAGCTATATCAGAAAACAAATGATTGTTTGGTTATTTCATTTACCAAAGGTAATTGAAGCAGATAGTTCACCTCCCAAGGGCTTCATAAATATCTCCAATTCAACAGGTTAAACATTAATATTTGGAGGATTTTCTTGCCATGCTGTATTAGGAGGAAAACATCACCAGACAGACAGTTAAATTGTTTTATTTAACTAAAACAACAACAATATATATTCTGGATTTTTTTTCTTCAACAGCAAACATATAATATTTTAATAAAACAAGCATATGATTTTTTTAATTTAGTTAAATATTCAAGTTTTTTAAAATCAGGTTGGTTTTTGTTAAAATTCTTTTTAACTAAAATAGTTAAATGAAATATTTAAAAAAAAAAACAAAATTAAATCGACTGTCAGTCTGGTCAACATGAGAAACTTCAGATATTGACTTCTGCAGCTAACTCAGTCGTCTTCACCTTCATTTTCCTGATTGTTCATAATCTGGAAAAGAAAAACAAGCTTTCCTGCTTTTCAGGTCCCAAACGATTTCTCAGTTTGGACTGAATTAGTCCAAGGGAAGAAAATATTCTTTCTACACTGGCAGAAGAATCTACTGCTTTTAAAAGTGAGATTATCACTTCAATGGTCTCTGAATCCAAGTGCTTAAGTGACTTCCACCAGTTCACTTGTGTGACTTTCTTTAAAACATCATCAGCAAACATATATTTCTTGAATGGTTCACCCTTAGCTCTGAAGTTTATTATAGTTGGCATTATGGAGGGATGATTGCTGATGGTCCATGTCTTAGCCAACTCCTCTTCTTCAGCAGTTAAGGTTTGACCCTGGTACCAAGTATTGAGAATATTTGCAAGAAAATGAGCTGGAGATAGTGCTTGTCCCAATTCGTTTTTTTAATGCTTGTAATTTAACTCTGTCATTGCATATTTCTCTTTTTAAGATCTCACTTAGTTCCTTCCAAATTTCAACAGCGTCAGCAATAAAACAGCTATTTCCCTGCATTTTGTTCAAGGCTACAGAAACAGGCTTCAGGGTACTCAGCATGTGTTCAACATTTCTCTTAAGCCCAATGTTGAGAACTTTGGCTGTGACGGTGCCATTTATTTTTTCATGATTTTGTTCACAACCTGTCATCAGATTGGGCCAGTTCTTGATATAGTGCTCAAAACAGTCCACTACTGAGTTCCATCGCACGTCTTGTGAGAGAGTTAGCTTGGTTCCTCACACTTAGGGTTACCATACGTCCGTTTTTTCCCGGACATGTCCGGCTTTTCGGCAATCAAACCCCCATCCGGGGGGAATTGCCAAAAAGCCGAACATGTCCGGGAAAATGCCGGCCGGGCACTTCCGCTCCCGCGGCTGCTCTGCTCCTCCCCTGACTCTTCGGCTCTGTTTAAGAGCAGAGCTGCCTGAGCGCTATGGGCTTCAGGCAGCCCCCTTGCCTCCGGGCCCCAGCCGCCGGCCGGGCACTTCCCCTCCCGGGCTCCGGCGGCGCAGGGTCCAGAGGTGTGCGGGCTGCCCGAAGCCGGTAGCGCTCGGGCAGCTCGGCTCTTAAACAGAGCCGAAGAGTCAGGGGAGGAGCAGAGCCTCCGGACGTGGCGGCTCTGCTCCTCCCCTGACTCTTTGGCTCTGTTTAAGAACTGAGCACTACGGGCTTTGGGCAGCCCCCATGCCTCCGGACCCTGCGCCACCGGAGCCTGGGAGGGGAAGTGCCCGGCCGGGGGCACAGGGTCCGGAGGCATAGGGGCTGCCCGAAGCCCAAGCGCTACCGGCTTCACGGTTTGCCGGGCAGCCTCCAGACCCTGCGCCCCCGGCTGGGCGCTTCCCCTCCCTGGCTCCAGCTGTGCTGGGGAAGCGCCGGGCGCGGGCGCAGGGTCTGGAGGCTGCCCGGCAAAGCCGGTAGCGCTCGGGCAGCCCTTTTCGTGCGGCTGGGAGTGGGAGGGAGGAGGGGGCGGAGTCAGGGCGGGGAAGGGGCGGAGTTGGGCGGGGCTGGGGTGGGGAATGGGCGGGGCCAGGGCCCCGTGGAGGGTCCTCTTTTTTTATTTGTTAAATATGGTAACCCTACTCACACTTTTTTCAGAGCAACTGTTGCAAAGTGGTTGTTACAGAAGTATTTTGCAATTTCAACAGCATTAGCCTTTATTTCTGGAACACTGAAGTCTTTTGCTAGGGGGTGCATCAAATGAGCACTGCAGTCCTTAAGAGAGATGTATGAAATAAAAAAGTTTACCAATCTGAAGATCCTGCATGTTCAGACATGTTCCTTTCATCATCTTCAACGCAGCTTCCTCCTGAGAAGGAACGGGTCTCATGATGTTGTTTCATTTGGGCAACCAGGCCTTGCATTTCTTTGTTGCACTGTTTGCATTTTGCACGCATACCTGTCTTACCTGTAGAGGAACTTCATTAAAATATTCCCAAACTGGGTCTCTTTTACGGCTTGCTACCATTATTGCTTTTCCCTTCTAGTGAGAGAATGATATGGTAGATCTCAAATCAATGAAGGCTACACTCAGAAAGACCTCAAGACTTCTGGAATATGCTGCTCAAACAGTTTCACTTTTGTTTCTACTGCCTGTCCCTCCCTTCTCACATTTATCTCCAGACTTCTTCTCCTTGTATAGATCTATTCCGCCCCCAACAGTCTTCTATTCATTGAACTTTTTGAAACTTTGCACTTTTAGCGAGAGGTAAGGGATTGACTCTGTGTACTCAAATGTGCAGAGGGACAATAGGGTTGAGGTCTGTTATTTCTCACCTCTATATATTATGTATTTAAAAACATTTTTGCTGTTAACAAGCGTGTTATCTCTGGAGACACAAATCTACAGTTTGAGAACTGCAAAATTAAGCATCTCTGATGGTATCTTCTAGACTGAGCACTGAGTCCCGTTGGGTAGATAGAAAGATTAACCTAAATAATCTATACAGAAGACCCTGGAACCCCATAAAATTGGGTCCCTAATCCATGAACTACTGGAACTCATTTACAAAACTTTTCTTAAACATTACATGAATATATTGTCTCATACTATAGAATTAGAATTTATAATCCCTATTCCGTGATGAGATATCTTTGAGCTATAATGTATCTTAAATAAATAAATGGAGATATCCTCTCTCCTAGAACTGGAAGGGACCTTGAAAGGTCATCAAGTCCAGCCCCCTGCCTTCACTAGCAGGACCAAGTACTGATTTTGCCCCAAATCCCTAAGTGGCCCCCTCAAGGATTGAACTCACAACCCTGGGTTTAGCAGACCAATGCTCAAACCACTGAGCTAGGTTTTTTCCTCAAAAAGCATTTTATCAAAAAAATCCGATTTTTTTTTTAATAATTGATTTTTATCTATCCTGGTTCTCCCCTTAAGCTGTATTCACATCTTATCAGTGGCGAGACCTTTTGTTATATGTTGTTTGTTATCAGATGCATCTGCTATAAATCAGCAACCTGCTCCTGCTAGCCCTGCCACACACCAGCAAGAACTCAGCTTGACTCTCAGAGCCCAGGCTGAGAGTGCAGGGCTGACAGGTAGAAAAACCGTTATTTCACTCATAGGCTGAAGACATGGGCTGTGTGGGCCATTGAGCCACAAATGCAGGGACCCTGGGTGCTCTTTTTAGAGACGCATTTCAGCACTTATAGCACATCTTGCATTTTGAAATTGCTTTGCAAAATTAAGTATTCCTCACAACACCCTGGAGAGGTTGCTAACTACATCGTCTGATGCCCCCTTTTACATACAAACAGGTTTTCTGTTACTGTAGTGACTGAAGGCCCCAACCAAGCTCAGGACTCTGTTGTGCTAGGCTCAGGACATTTGCACAGTAAGAGAGAGTCCCTGCTCCAAAACGAGACCAAGGAGTTTAGACACCCCACCTTTAGAGTGCCTTGGTTGTGGGGTGTCTGGTGGTGATTTTCAGAAGTGCTGAGCTGCTGCAGTTTCATTATTAACTTCAGCAGGAGATTGGGGTACCCAGAGTCTCTGGAAATCTGCCCCTTCGTTTACTCCTAATTGGAAACCCAAAACGTGAGGCACTCTGTTAGAAGCTCCTTTTTAGAACAGAGGAAGTGATCTGCCCGCAGCTGCTGGAGAGAGGGGGCTGGGGTGCAATTTCCACAGCAGTCCGCCCTGGATTTAACAATAGGTTAAACTTTCTGCGCAGGATTATGAAAGAGAGTGACCTGAATGGGAGGCTGGAAGGAGAGAGCTCCGCTTTAACCTGGGGGCCTGGAGGAGGCTCTATGGCAAAGGGAGAGAGAGTGGCTGGTCTTCATAATAACAACGCCTATGAGAGGGGACAGCTAGGGAAGTGGGGCCTGTTTTCCTAATCAACAGCAGGAAGGGAATTCCATGCTGGGGAAAGAAGTCCTGGAGTGCAAAGGTCTCTAGTTATCTAACCAGCTCCAGCCCCTGCCCGAGAACTCCTTGCTGAGCTGCAGGGTTGCTTCCCCAGTGACACAGAGGTTAGGGGTGGGATTTGCATTTGCAGAAGCACTCGGGTTTGGCCCAACTTTGTTCCCCTGACTCCAGTGCTGGCCCTGGCCCAACCCCCACCATCCCAGCTGGGGCTAGCTGACTCTCTTCTCAGTCAGTGATGCAGATGGTGAGCTCTATGGGGCTGTCTCTTACAGTGTGTCTGTACAGCATTAGCACCATGGGGCCCTGGGAGCTCAGTCACTGATATAATAGTGCTGATGGCAGTCCTGGGTTAGATTGCACCCTGCTGGATGAAAGAAGGCAGGTGCTCCCCTGGAATGGGAGTGGCATGTGCTGGTTCTGTGGCTGGGAACTGGTACTTTTGCAGTGCTTGGGTCTGGCGTGCCTATCAAGCAGGCGCTCTCCTTTTTCCCCCTGCAGCATCTCTGCGTTCATTGCGGCGCTGAGAGTCAGGAACGTGAGGCCACCGATTTTCCTGGACTCATCCCAGAGCTGGGAGACATGGGGTGGCATGAGGCCCAACACGCTGGATCTCATCGTCAACATAAACATGATGCACATCTCTGAGATGAGGTGCACTGAGGTGAGGGCCCTTCCTTCCCTGACCCTTTGCCTGGGGCTGTGGGAATTCCCTGGACCCCGTTGGGCTGGGCAGACGGTCTCTGCCCACAGAGTATAGTCATGCTCTAGCTGCCTGGCATCTCAGCTGGCCTTTCCTGAATCTTAGCTTTGGGTAACCAATATTCTGAAGAGCTGTGGTGCCATCTAGTGGATTATAGATGCTTATTCCCTGATATTATCCCTTCTAATTCCTGTCCTAGATCCCAGAGCATTTTACAGACATTGATGAACTCAGTCTCACTAACCCTGGGAGCAGGGCAGTGCTTTTATCCCCTTGGACAGATGGGGAAACTGAATTATGTGGCATCTGAAGTAACCTGCCTATGGTCCTCACTCCCAGTCCCATGTTAGAATGAGAGCGAATGAGCTTGAACTGATTCTAGATATCCCCACCCCCTTGTGGCTCCATGGTCTCAGATCACTTACAAACCTCTGTGTATGCTCACAAATGGGCTGTGATGGGGCACGCAATATGTACCAGCAAACAAGCTGAGAATCCTTCTCTCCGATGCTGGAACCAGACGGGACAGGTGGAGCCATTTTTATTTTTTGGTTTAGCATCCGCTTCGTAAGGGTGAGAGGGCCCCTTGTGCCACACTAGGAATACTGGAGCTGGCTCACGCCCAGAGTCACGTGCTGGGACGCTGAGGGGCAGGTTGGGGAGGAACACGATCAGCCATGGAAATGAGGGAAAAGGTGGTCACTGTCTGCCCCTAGTGGGCGCTGGGAGAGGCCCAGCCATTGCACACTTGGCATGCACCCAGTTTCTTGCACCTGGGGGCTCCATCCTTTATTGCGTTTCTGTTTCCCTAGGGTTTGTTCAAAGGAGCAGGGAAGCTGCTGAAACCCAAAGCTATTCTGATCACCTATGGGGTAAGCAATGGTCCCTCTGTGGGCACAGCCCAGCTGGGCTTGGACGCTCTGTGTGCCAGCAGTCCAGCGGGTGTTAGAGCCCCAAGGGGCGGGTGGAATGAACGCAATGGGTGCTGTGTGTCTGGGTCAGGGGGCGAGTCTGTTTGTTAGCTGGGCACAGCCAGTGAGGGGTTAAGCTAGAGCCACTGGGGGCTGGATTGGCACGCTGGGTGCTGAGCACTTCTGAAAATCTGGCCCTGAGTGTGTGCTGAGCCCTGGGCAGCCTCCCTTTCCGGCCCAGGTACTTCAGCATAGGTGGCCCTGCTCACAGTTTCTGCTTTCTGGTTTGTACGTTTGATGGCTCCCACAAGGTTTTACACACATGTCCTAGTTGGAACACAAGATTCCCCCCTGCTTAGACTTGAACGCTCTGCTTCCATCCCCTCATCTCAGGAGCTTGTCCCCTCGTGTGAGCAAAATCCCCACCATCCTCCCCCCTTACGTACACATCTGGGGTGTGGTCTGGCAGGCAGTGCTTCACCCGGACCATATTGGCCTGGGTGGTTCATGGGTCCAGGTCTGTCTGCTGACCTTGGTGTGTTTCCATCTCAGCTCTCTAATTTCTCCCCTGCGGTGTTTAGGAGTGGGGTGGGGTGGGGGCTGGGTCCAAGCCTGACCCATTGGGAAATCGCGCCCAGTCTGTGGCATCTGGGACGCTGGTGCATGCCTTGAGTTGGCTCTGTAATGAATCCCTTTACATCCTGTCCCCTCAGCCCTATGCCATCAACGGACAGATCAGCCCGCAGAGCAATGTAGACTTCGACTGCTGCCTGAGGCAGAGGTAGGAGAGCTTGGCTCGGGTGTTGGGAGGGAGAGGGGCTGGGCCAAAGGGATCTAACGGCCCAGATGCCCTGTGGCCACAGGGCAGGCGCTCTTTGACATGGACGGGGACCCAGACTCAGCAGGCATCTGCAAAGATCTAGGTCCCAGTTGCCTGGGAAGTGGGGCAGGGTTGGAGAACTGGCCTTCCACCAGCTTAGACCCAGCCAGTCCCCTGCCCCATCCACAGTCTGTTATGCAGCTGGGTCTCCACCCCTAAAGGGAAGGCTGCTTCCTTGGGTGGGCCCACTGCACCCCCATATTTCACAGGGCACAGCCTTGCCCCATCATAGGCAGCATGCGGCACCTTGGCTGGTTTTGTCCTCATGCCTTTGAGTCTGCTCCAGCCACTGATTGACCGAGGGGCTGAAAACATTACCCACAATACTCCTCTTCCAGTGCTCATCCAGCCGCCATGCCATGGCTGGTGCATTCTGGGGGCGACCCCAGTCCTGGGCAAGAACCCCAGACAGGATCTCCTGAGGGCGTCTGGATCCCCGGGGCTGCCGCTGTCCTAGCCCCCTTAGTGGGGGAGGGGCTGCCTCTGAACCCCAGAGTCCGAGAGCCCTCAGCACTGTGGGGGCCCATGTGGTGGGAATGACATGTTTGCCAAATGTTTGCTCTCTCTCCTTGGCAGAAACCCGGCCTGGGGCCTTCGGGACACGGCTCTGCTGCAGCAGCTGGCCGAGGCCAACGGGCTGTGTCTGGAGAGGATGGTGGGTGCCCAGAGCTGCACTGCACTGGCTTCCCATATACCAATTGGCCTGAGTGAGAGCCCAACAGGGGCCTGGGATCCCACATACAGGGGGATATTGCTAGGAGTGTGGGATTGTCCACCCTTCAAAGCACGCCTTGGGGTTCCCCTGCCAGAGCTGGGCAGACCGGGTCCTGCTTTACGGCTTGGCCTAAGGTGGCACTTCTAACACTGGGAACAGGCCCGGCTCCTGGGACAGGATTAGAACCCAGGACCAGGCAGCACCGCAGTAGGAGCGCCACTCGCACTGGTGTCTGCAGATAGTTCCCTCCCACAGCCAGCTGTGTTCTCTGGCCCCTCACTTCATAGCTGTGTAGGGGAAGCACCATTCCTTCTCTGCAGCAAAAGTCTGAGTCCGTTCCCTTTTGGGCCCTGGGGCACAAGGGAATGATATGAACCAGGTCCACCTGCAGTGCTCCCCCTGCCCATAGCAGAATCTGGTTGGTGATGGAGGGCTGGCCTCTCTCCAGTGCTTTTGTGGGTGTAGCAGAGGTCTGGTGTGATTTGATCATAGGAGGGTTAGGGCCAGAGCAACTGTGAGCTCCCCCTGCATCCAATGTGCCCACATCATTCCCTGCAGTGCTTCCTGCTGGAGAGGCTGAGGCTGGCATAGCTGCGAGCTCCCTCTGCGTTCCCTCCAGCGCCTTCTGCTGGAGAGGCTGGGGCTGGAGTCTTCCCATTTCCTCCTCCCAAGCATTGATGGCCTTTGGCGCTCTAGCGCTTGTACACAGCGAGCTGGAGCCAGGCTGCCTGGCAAACAGGCCTCTTGGTGCTGCTGCAGAGCTCTAACTTTGGCTTTGTGCTTCTAGGTGGACATGCCTGCGAACAACAAGTGTCTCATTTTCCGCAAGCAGTGACCTGCAGAGCCCACCCCAGGGGCCAGCTGCCTGCTGAACTGCACCTCACGGTTTTTCAGTGTCCATAGCGCTCTGTGGGTCTTTTTGTGGAGACGCCCTGCCGGAGACGCACCGCTGGGATTGATACTGACTGACTTTATGTGGATGCTGCTGCTAATGTGTGGTGGAGGGGCTGTATTCTATGTAGCTCACGCTCCCTCCCCCCAAAGCCTCCAGGGATGAGGCCACAAAACCAGGGTCTCTATCGCAAGCTCATCTGCGCTGCTTGCTTCTACCTATCTGAGCTGATCAGGTCTTGACAGAACTACAGCAGCCTATTGTCATGCCCCAAGGGGTGAGGGGACTGGATGAGGAATAAGCCACCTAAGTGGATACACAGCTTGGGTCACCTCTCCCACTGGGACGTAGCCTCTGCAGTCGATCCAGTCTAACCATCTCTCTTGGTGACTGTTCCACAGCCCCCATGGGCCTCGGCCTCGTTTTAGTTACACTCTGCAGTTCTTTATTTTTCTTTGCTCAAGCTGTATGTTCCCTGAGTTCGAAAATCGGCAGTGCCGTTTGGCTACCTACTAAGTGGCTTGGTTTCAGGAGCTGAGCACCCACGGCTCCTATTGACTTGAGCAGGTGCAAGAGCCTCTGACCCCACACCAACTTATTTAGGGGCCTCACCTTCAGGTACGCCGGTCCTGATAGACTGGCCCTAGGAGCTGTCGTGCCTAGTTGTGTGTGGAAGGGGAGCATGAAACAACCCGCAGGCTGGCTCGTTGGCCAGTGTGAATGCCTTCCACCCTCCCCCCCACGAGCCCCCGCTTTGTGAGCAATCCCAGGCTAGGCTGCCAAGGACATAATGTGAACGGAGACTAAAATATAGGGGTGGGATTTTTCCAAAGTGCCTATGTGATTTAGGGGTATAGGTCCCATCACTGCTTGAAGGGAATTTGGCTCCTAAATCACATGGGCACTGTGGGGAATCTCACCCTAGCTACTGTACTTTAAAAAAAAAAGTCCTGCATGGTTGCTATAGGTTGTGTGGGGCAGGGGCTCCCTCTAGCGTTTGAGTGTGGCACTGCATTGATTTGGGTTTCAAGCGGGGCGGGGGGAAGACCAGTTCCTCCAAGGAGGCTGCTGCACTGGATCATGTGGCCTTTGGCACAATAAAGAAGTTGCTTTTGCTGATGTCTGCATGAGGTTGGCTAGAGTGTGTGTTTCTGCAGCCCAGGTCTAACACAGGGCTTTGTTTTCCAAGGGGGGGGGGGGGTTAGCTGCAGCCACCCCCAGGGCTGGCAAAGCATTTCACTCACGCAGCCTGACCCCCAGCCAACCCGAGGCTTACTCAAGGTCCCTGGGGTGGGAGAGAGGGGGCACTCTGGGTGCTCAGAGGTCATGCAGGGAGTCTTCACCATTGGCTGGTGCTGCCAGGAGGCAAGAGGGGGATGTGGATTTTCTGGGCATGCAGTGATGTTGGGGAGTAGAGGGAGATGGCTGCAGGCAGGGCTTCACCCCAGCTCCTGGCATCACCCCTTGCCCCCTAGGGTAGGTTTCCTGCTCTTTTGTGCAGCAGGTAGATTGTGAGCACTGAGGGGAGCTCCAGCCACCCTCCTGGGTGGAGGCCATGAGCAGCTGCTCAGAGGTGCTGTTTCCAGGGGACCCCAGCATGGAAGGGGGAATAATGCTGCTGAGGAAGAGCAGCTAATGCAGAAGGTTCTGTCTACAAGCCATGGGCGTGAACATGCCTGGGTTGGTGCAGGGCAGCTTGCATGAGGTGGTGCAGAGGCAATAGGGACCCTCACAGCAGCTTCTTGCGAGGGCGTTGTTGGGTGAGTCTGAAAGCTGCTTTATAACCCAGCTTGGGCGCACAGGCCACGATGTGCTGGGGCTGCTACGGGGCTCGGGAGCCTGCTTCCACGAGGCTGGGTCCAGCCTGGCCCAGGGCAGTAGTAAGTGAAATGAGGCTCCCTCATGCTCTGAGGGTTCCTGGCTAGTGTGGCTCCATCCCAGGCCAGTAGCCCCATGCCCCGAATAGTCTCAGCAGCAGGGACTGAAGGAGGCTCTCTTCCCCCCGCCCCCCAACTGCCAAAGGGGTCAGTCGTGCTGTTGAAGGGGAAATTTGCCCTCTGCTGTACCTATAGTTAGAGAGAACCTGCCACATGTGGGGGTTAATGGAGGCAGTGCGGCCTAGTACATAGAGCACTGGTCTGGGACTCAGGGACAATTGGGCAACTCACGTCACTGCCCCATGCCTCAGTTTCCTCACCTGTAAAGGGGGATCATGATACAGACCTTGGAAAAGTGCTGAGAGATCGATGCCTGGAATGATCTACAGAGGCGCAAGGTTGTGTTATTGGACCTGGCCCACCTTGCAGGCGGGGTGATCTGCCTCTCTCCCAGCAGTAAGGCCAGGTCCCAGTGAATTACACTACGGAGCAGTGCCATGGGTCTGGAGTAGCTGCCTCGTGGAACTCACGCCATAGCATCAAGAGACTGGTCTGGTCTGGCCCATGCTGTAAAAATCTCAGCACCCTTGGCGGGGAGGGGGCTGGCTCCTTTCTATTCCCCCCACCTTTCCCCAGTCTCCTGGAGAGCTCCACAGGTGGCAGGCTGTGGGCACAACCAACACTCACTGTTTGGTGGGAGTGGTGCTGATTTTTAATCCTTTTCTCTCTGGTGCTCAAGGGAGCCCTGAGCCTTTCTCCCAGGGCCTGGTTTCTGGTAGAGTGGGCCCGGGGGGGAGGGAGGGGAAACACTTTCCAGCCTTCCCTCACTGCAGCAAGCAAGCGCTCCCTGTCCAAGCCAGGACTCAGTGTCCTCACACGGCCGGGCACCATGCACACAAGGGGTGTTGTGCCTGCACAACCCCAGACCTAGGTAGATAGGCTTGAGTGCCCCCTACTGGCACCTTTGCAATGGGTGAGCTAGATGCAGCTGTCTGGCCTGTAGTGAGCACTCCCAGCTCAGGGGGCCGGCCGGCAGATTCCAGCTTCAGGCACCGGACTAGACCAGGTGAGCTCCAGGTTACTTTGGCCCCTCAGGCAGGGCTGCAAGGGGAGGGGCAGGCAGCAGGAGCGCCTCACCAAAGGGCTTTCTGCACTTGCAGCCCTGGGGCTTTCTTTAGCACTAGGGGGCTCCCCTGCCAGCCCCCTCAGGGCAGGGAGGAGGCCCCGTGCCTAGGAACAAGCCAGAGGCTGCATGGCTTCCCTCTGGTCGCTCTGTAGCATGCCGCTGCCCAGCAGGAGGGCAGAGAGCAGGGCAAGACCCACCCCTGCCCCCTGGCAGTTCACGCAGGGCTAAGTTTAGCACCCACCCTGGCCTTGAGCCTTCCCCCACAGAAGCCAAGGGGGGATTGGATGATTTAGCCTAGTCCAACTGCAGCACGCGGCCCGGACTCTGATGACTGTGCCTTGTGATTGTTCTGAGCATGGGAGAGTCAGCAACCACCTCCCCTCCGGGTCACACTTTTATTGGTAGAGTCTGGGCTCAAAAGGGTACATGGGGCAAGATGTGTGGACAGATAAATTACAAGATAGACAGACAGAGGTAGGTCTGGATAGAATCAGGCTCGTCACCACCACTGTCTAGGAATTAAACCAACCCGTTACATGCAGAAATACCAGGCAGTGGAGGTGGCCATGGAGTTCTGTGGGAGCATCTCGACTCTGACCCCAAGGGGGGAGGGTTTGGGGAGCAGGCAGCTCCCCCAGGGATTGCCCCCTGGGAGGCTCATAGCTGTGACTGGCTCAAGAGAGGATGGCAGGGACTATTTAGGCCTGTGGCTCTCACACTTTTGTACTGGTGACCCCTTTCACAGAGCAAACCTCTGAGTGCACCCTCCCCCCCTTATAAATTAAAAACACTTTTTTATATATTTAACACCATTATAAATGCTGAATGCAAAGCAGGGTTCAGGGAGCAAGCTGACAGCTTGTGACCCCCTGAGGGGTCCCAACTCCCCCTTTGAGAACTCCTGATTTAGCCTGACTCTCCCCTTCCTTGGGCTGCACCTCTAGTCCTGGAACCTGTTGAGGAGCTCGCAGGTTTTCTTCTCAATCAGCTCATAGATCTTCTTCACGCGCTTGTCGTTGGCAGCTCGGACGTAGCTGTTGGGGTCCAGAACGGCCATGCCGTCATGCACCTCCCCCATGATAATGAGGGGCCCATCCTCTGTGGTCATGTTGGGGCAGGGGCAACTCCAGTCCATGTCGCTCAAGGTGACCTCCAGGTACTTGATGTTGAAGAACTTGAGGCCCATCTTCTCGTCCTTGAGTATGTCCTCGAGGGCGAAGCGGGCGATGCCAGAGTCCTGGTCCTCGATGATCTCCATGAGCCGGCCCACAATGGCAAAATCGCTGCGGCACAGGCTCAACACCATCTTGCTCTTGAGCCGGCAGGCCTTGCACTGCAGGGTCTTAGGGAAGGGGCAGGCGTCCTCACAGGTCTCCTTGCTCTCAAAGTTGTTGTCATTGCCCTCGCAGCCGCCGTAGACGAAGGAGTGGCACTGCTTCATCAGGTGGTTGTAGGCCCAGCGGGCCTCCCAGTTCTTGCAGGGCCCCTGCACCATGGGCAGGGTGCACATGTTGACGGCGCTGCTGACACAGGCCAAGCGGCACGCCTCGTAGGTCTCAAAGTGATTCTGGTTGGCACCGCAGCCACCGTAGCGGAAAGTAGCGCATGACCCCTTCTTGGGGTCAAAATGCCAGCGCACCTGCTGAGCCTCGCATTCCCTCTTGTCGGGCTCCTTCAGACACTCGGTGGCTGGGACCTGCTGGGTGCTGGGTGCCCTGGGCTCCACCCCGGAGGGCTCTCTCTTGATGATGGAGAGGGGGAAGTCGGCCCGGAGGAGGCCGGCGGAGTTCCTGGCTGTGCAGGTGTAGATGCCGGTGTCTTCGAGCTGGGCGTTGTAGATGACCAGCTGGCCGATATTTGTGACCACCACATTGCCATACATCTGGTCAGGCCGCATGATGAAGTTCTCTTGGTGGTCGCTCTGCTTCTCCCAGGTGATGTCTGGCCGGGGCCGGCCGCTCACGTCGCAATGGAAGCTGACGGTGCCACCCACATAGACCGACTGGTGGAAGGGATTGTTGTAGAGGGCTGGGGGGATGGGCACCTCAGCAGCGGCTCCGGGCGTGGGGTGAGCCGTGGTCTCCAGCGGCACTGGGCTGGTGTTCGGCCAGGTGAAGATGTACTTGCATGGCACCACGCTGAGGCTGATGCCCCGGATACAGGCCTCTGCATCCATGTAGCACTTGTTGTAGTACGTGAGCCCATCTGAGGCGCATGTGAAGTTGGGCTCCTTCTCACACCTGTCCTTGCACTTGCAGATGGGCTGCCCGTCCCAGATGTCGCAGTCTGAGCCCTGCTGGGTGCACACAAAGCTCTCACACGAGGCCTCCTGCGCCAGCTCCAGGGATGAGACACTGTCGTCGGCATAGCGGGCAGCCACACAGCTCCGCAGGCCACAGACATTGGTGCAGCACTTCTCAAAGCCTTCACAGTCCTACAGGAGAGCAATCAGCAGCAGGCTTAAAACCAGCATCCTCACTGCCATTAATACCCCACTTTTATACACTTACGTTAGCTATCAACCACTTCCACCCACAACTGGAATGCAGCCACCTCTGGGGAGGCACGCTGGCAGCTATTTAACAGCACACAGCAATACTATGCTACAAAGATTCTGCATCCGTTGGAAACTGCAGGGGGATTTAGGAATGGAATTTCAGCAGGAAACATCCCTGCTTCTTAAGGAAAGGCCCAGAGGAACATCACAGGCCTTCAGCCTTGCATTTCATAGGGCAAGTGAAAGATCAAGGCACTGAAGGAGCATTCAAGGAAGACAAGGCCATTGCAGAGAAACTAAATGAATTTTTTGCATGGGTTTTCACTGCAGAAGAGATGGGGAGATCCCCACAGGCGAGCCATTCTTTTTAGGTGACAAATCTGAAGAACTGTCCCAGATTGAGATATTAGTAGAGGAGATTTTGAAATGACTGGATAAATGAAACACTAGTAAGTCAGCAGGACCAAATGGCGTTCACCCAAGAGTTCTAAAAACTAAAATATGAAATTGCAGAACTACTAACAATGGGATGTAACCTATCACTTAAATCAGCCTCTGTACCAGATGACTAGAGGGTAACTAATGCAACACCTGGTTTTAAAAAAGGCTTCAGAGGCGATTCTGGCAATTTTAGGCCGGTAAGCCTAACTTCAGCACCAAGCAAATTGGGTGATGTTATAGTAAAGAACAGAATTCTCAGACACAGAGATGAACACAGCATACTGGGGAAGAGTCAACACGGCTTTTGTAAAGGGAAATCATGCCTCACCAATCTATTAGAATTCTTTGAGGGAGTCAACAAGCATGTGGACAAGGGTGATCCAGTCAATATAAAGTATGTGGACTTTCAGAAAGCCTTTGACAAGCTCCTTCACCAAAGGCTTGTAAGCAAATTAATCAATCGTGGAATAAGAGGGATCAGTCTCATGGATCAGTACCTGGTTAACCGATAGGAAACAAAGAGTAGTCAGAAATGATCAGTTTTCACGATGGAGAGAGGTAAGTAGTGGGGTCCTCCCAGGATCTGAACTGGGACCAGTGTTGTTCAACATATTCATATATAATCTGGAAAAGGGGGTTAACAGTGAGATGGCAAAGTTTGCAGTTAAGTCCAAAGCTGACTGCAAAGAGTTACAAAGGGATCTCACAAAACTGGGTGGCTGGGTGACAAAATGGCAGATGAAATTCAATGTTGATAAGTGCAGAGTAATGCATTTTGGAAAAAAATAATCCCAACTATACATACAAAATGATGGGATCTAAATTAGCTGTTACTACTCAAGAAAGGTCTTGGAGTCATTGTGGACAGTTCTCTGAAAACATCCACTCAGTGTGCAGCGGCAGTCAAAATAGACTGTGAGGAATCATTAGGAAAGGGATAGATAATGAGACAAGAATATAATGCTGCTATATAAATCCATAATACACCCACACCTTGAATACTGTGTGTAGACCTGTCGCCCCATCTCAAAAAAGATATATTAGAATTGGACAAGGTGCAGAGAAGGGCAACAAAAGTGAATAATGGTATGAAGCAGCTTCCATATGAGGAGAGATTAAAAAGACTGGGACTGTTCAGCTTAGAAAAGAGACAACTAAGGGGGGATATGATAGAGGTCTATAAAAACATGAATGGCATGGAGAACGCGAATAGGGAAGTGTTATTTACCCCTTCACGTAATGCAAGACCTAGGGGTCACACGATGAAATCAATAGGCAGCAGGTTTAAAACAAACCTAAGGAAGTACTTCACACAATGCAAGTCAACCTGTGGAACTCTTTGCCAGGGGATGTTGCAAAGACCAAAACTATAACTGGGTTAAAAAAAGAACTAGATAAGTTCCTGAAGGACAGGTCCAGCAATGGCTATTAGCCAAGGTGGTCAAGAATGCAACCCCATGCTCTGAGTGTCCCTCGCCTCTGACTGCCAGAAACTGGGAGTGGAGGACGGGATGGATCACTGAATAATTGCCCTGTTCTGTTCATTCCCTCTGAAGCATCTGGCACTGGCCACTGTCGGAAGGTATGAATCTGGGCTAGATGCACCATTGGTCTAACCCAGTCTGGCAGTTATTATTAACCATATAATAACTGTCTCCTTTGCGCTCTCCTAGCACCTCCCCTCCATGCAGCTCAGCACACATTGCAAACATTCATGACCTCAGCCTCGTGGTTCCATGGGACCATTCTCCCCATTTTACAGATGGGGGAAATGTAGTTACATGTGAGGGGGTGCTTTGCCCAGAGGGCATGGTGAGCCAATGGCCGAGCTGGGACTAGAGTCCTGGCTCTCAGTCCTACAGACTTCATCATATTCATGAGTCGTGTTCCATAGTGGTTTTTGGCGCTATGGCTTCACACACACATTCCCTGCCCCAAGGTGCTAACAGCCGAGCTCTGTGGGGTGCCCCAGGAGCCAGGATTCTATCCCCGCCTACTGTGTGGCGCTATAACTAGGGCCAGCGGGAGAGAGCAATGGGAACACGCCTGTAAAGTCTGTTGAACCTCACAGGCCTGGGGCACCTAGGGTTGCAGGCACCCCCCCCCAAACTCCCATTGGCTGGGAACCAGCCAATGGGAGTGTGGAGCCGGTACTTGGGGCAGGGGCAGCGTGCAGAGCCCTGTGGGCTCCCCACCTAGGAGCCGGATCTGCTGGCCGCTTCCAGGGCACAGCGCAGTGCCAGGACAGGTAGGCACTAGCCTGCCTTAGGCCTGCAGAACCACCGACCAGACTTTTAACGGCCCAGTTGGCGGTGCTGACTGGAGCCGCCAGGGTCCCTTTTCGACCAGACAACTGGCAACCGTACGGGCAGCCCTGGGCAGGGACAGACTGGGGAGTGAGGGCCTAAAAAAAATACAGCCCTGGCCTAGCTGCGGCCCCCTGAAACACCTCCTCTTTACACCTTCGGGAGGGTGGACTGGGCACCTGGCAGCATCTGAAAGTTATTGTCTTGCAGGGAGCCGCTGGGAAGAGCCTAGTGAGGCTGTTTCCTCCCTGCTCTGCAAACCAGCGTGAGCCAGCGCCACCTCCCAGCACCAGTCACCCCTGCGGGGCACTGGGGCACGTGGTCGGCTGCTCGCTGCACCGTTCCCCTGGAGCTGGCGGTGAGGGTACAATGCCTGTCGCACAGGGTCCATGGCTGGAATGCCAGCTTGCTCCCCCTTCCCTCTGATGCAGGTGAGACAGGGCCCCCTTATGTGCACCAGGATCTGGGGGCCCTGCCGCTCCTGGGGGTCTGAGCCCCTCTCCCTGCTGCCCCCATGTGGGAGCTAGGATCTGGGGGTAGCCTGCCCTGCTGTGGGGTCTGAACCAGACAACCAGACAGACAAAGGGTGGGCAAAGAAGCAGAGGCACAAAAAGGGGACGTGACTCACCCACGGTCATCCTATAGGTCAGTGGCAGAGCTGGGAATAGAAGCCAGCGCTCTTAGTTCAGTGCCCTAACCACTAGGACACACTGTCTCTCTACTGCAAGCCTCATTGATCACCTACAGCATACGGTGCTCCAGGGTCTGCAACTGGCACCCACATGACACAAAATGAACACCGGCCCAAATACAGTTTAGAGCCTCCCAGGCCAGAGGAGACCACTGGATCATCTAGATTGACCTGAGGATTTTATCTGGGGGCTCTAGCACTGTGAGTGAGAGTCACACCACTAGGCCATCTGTGGGCCCTCCCTTATGTCTACAGCGTGGGGACAAGCCCCACTGGGCTGGTCCAGGCTGCCTTGCCTACACAATCACATCCACACCTTTTGGCCCTTGAGAATATTGTCCCCAAATCCCCGGCTGATCTGCAAGTGGCTCCTGGCTACTTATTTTCTCTGGCCCAGACCTGGATTCATTGTCAGGCCCTTGTTAAGGCATCTCCCCCACGGGGGAGGCTTTGGCTGTGCCTTTCAAGGAGACATGTCCTGTCTCGCTCAGCCTGCCCGGTATCCCAAAACAGTCAGTGGGATGAAAACTGACCAGCAGCCACAATTCCTCCCCCACCCCTGAGAACTGCAGCTAGCAAATAAAAACCTGCCTGGATCTGAGCAAGAGGCATCTGCCTGGACAGGCTGAAATCTCACACCCCAGGAGCCTGGGGATGGGTAAGGCTGCAGAACAGGCCCTTGGTTCCTAGGTCTCAGGCAGGACATCACTGCAAGACTGCAGGTGTGCACAAACCTGACTCCCCTCCCCCATGTGCTAATGCAGGGGGTGGGGAGGGAAGAGAGGCCATAGTGAATAATCCCTCAGGACTAGTAACCCTGGGTGCTTGTGCAGCATCTTACACCAGAGGATCAGTGACCTCGCTGGCCAGGCCTGGACCCTCGAGTGCCAGGGTCACGGTTTGAGCCTGGAGGGGGGAGGCAGAGCTCACCTGGTCAGTGTGGCACTCCCGTTCGCAGGTGCTCTGGGCATCCACCCACAGGTTGGGGTTCAGTTGGTTGGGGCACACTCCCAGATGACTCATTCGGATTGGCTGTAGGCTGGCGCTCTCGGCCAGGACAGGCAGTAGAGACAGGAGCAGTGTGGCCAGCATGGGGTCGGGCTGACCTGCCTCCCGGAGCTGGACCTCCCCTTTTTTCCTCTTTAATCCCCTTCTTCCGAAGCACCAGGAAGGCATTGATTCACGCCAGGCTCCCTCTCCCCAGCCAGGAGGGCTCTTCGCCTTGCGCAGCTACTGACACACAAAAAGAATCACATCCAAAAAGCAACCCGGCACGTGGAGAACCCGGACCTCTGGCTCTACTGTGCCCAGGACAAGCTCTGCATGGGCTCTCTGGAGATGACGCCTGACGCACGGTCCGCTTCAGGGGCTGCTTGCTGGCTGCAGAGCCCCCCGAGGCCCTTTAAAGGTCATCTCCCAGCAAAGGGTTTCTGAGAGATCCCAGGGCATGTGCCTCTGGGGGAGGGGGACCGTTAGAAGAGGAGATTCATGCAAAGAAAGGGGAGAAGGGATCCATCCATGCGGTTCCCAGATCCCCCCAGACTTCATCCAGCTGGTTTCCCAAGGAGTTCGTTAAACCCCAGCCTCAAATGGGTGTTTGGTTCATAGCCAAGGCTTGAAGCGTGGCTTTAGCCCTCCTGGGCGTGGGGAGCAGTGGAGTATCCCACCGAGTGGCTGTGAGCCTGGTCTGGGGTGTGCCTGTGTGTGTCTGTGGCATGGGGATGGGATGGGAGGGGAGGGGAGGCGAGGGGAGGAGAGGAGAGGAAGGCAGGCATGTAACCTGAGTCCACTCCTCTCTCACGGATGTGTCTGGGTGTTTGGAATGGAAAAGCCGCTGACCTCAGACTCTAACCCTGTCTGAGCTGATCGACTGGGCAAACAGTGGGAGAACATCAAAGGGCCTGTGGAGCCTCCAAAGAGCGAGAGGGAAAGGGGGGAACCTCCAGCCAGGGAGTGAATTCTTACGGGATGAGAAAATCGCCCTAGCACGTTGCCCATTTGGAGTGTGATTGACCATGCCAGGCCCAGTAGCAAGAGACAAGCCCAGACCTTTTGCCAGGTGCCTGGCCAGTTTGGTGAGCTGTTTCCCCTGCTTCCTTTTAATTGGAAAGCTGTTTCCAGGGGCTCAGGGAACTATTTAGGGCTGGAGTGCTGCTCTCCGGGCTCAGTTTGGAAGGGCTGTCAGATACCACGGTGATGGACACCATAGGAGAGCCCGAACTCAGGGGGTGGGCTCCAGCAACTAACACACTGTGTTTTGATGGGGCCCAGCTTGTGCCAATGAGGGTGGCCCTACAGACATTCTAGTGACTGCTGCTGCCAGGGCAATGCACGGGCGATGACCCAGCTGAGTTGCTCTGAAGGGCAGGGGGAGTTGCTCAGGGACAGGCTCTGTGCTTAGCCATGGCTGGGGGAGCGGACAATGCCTGCTCGCCAAGGGGCTGTAGTGCATTGTTATGCTGCTAATCCTGAGGCCATTCACAGCCAACTCGGGGCTGCATTGAAAGCACGGGAGCTTCAGCCTTTGTACCCAGCAAGACTGACCCAGCTCTGTGACAGAGGCAGGCCCGTTTGCTACCTCGGCCCCTGTTGGGTGACTGGAGCCAGGAAATAGATAGTCACCCACATGTTACGTGTACCGTCCACCGCCTCACGCAGCACACTAGGAAATGACAACCATACATAGGGGGAAATCCTGAACTGATGTCTATTGGAGTTTGGCCGTTGACTTGCTGGGGGCCTAGCTTACATTGTTTTCCACCCACAGATCTGCCAGCCTAGCACACAGAGGGGCCAGCACTGTTATCCCCAGTGGGAAACAGGACCCTCAGGGAGGTCAAGCGATACTAGGGGCAGCTGACCAAGGCCTCGTATAGTACACACTGACGCTGAATTTCAAGCCTTCCTAGCCAAAGGGGGAGCTGCGATACCTGGAGCTTTGTTTGCCTGGTCCCCGTCATCCTAGCTGGCAAGCCAAAAAGCTGGAGTGTGAGGGCTGCACCCAGATCTGGAGAGGAGGGACTGCGTAACTCTAATGGAGAAACCCAGTCAAAATGCTGTGTGCTTTCTTTCCAGCACATGCACACCTGCTACCAGAGACACGGGAACAACAGGTGACCGCTTCTGGTCAAGCCTCTGCTGGATCTAATGGTTGTAAGGAGCAGCTGATGAGCAGGCTTCCGGAGGCACAATGAGAGGAGGACCAGCTCACTGCCCAAGAGATGGCTTGGCTCAAAGGATCAGCCCCTTGGAGTGAGAGACTAAGCTCTTTAATGAGACCAGTATGGTCAGCACCTGGCTGGATGCCAACAATGCCAATGAAGAAGAAGGAGAAGGAGAAGGTGGCGACCTGGTAGTGGACTGAGCATAGTTTTGGGAACCAGGGATTCCTGGTTTATTTTCTCCAGCTCTACTCTGGACTCCCAGGGTGATCCTGAGCAGGCACTGCCCATCTCTGGGCCTCAGTTTCCCCATCCATAAAACAAAGCTAATGATCCTGATCTCCCCTCTGGACTGCTATGAAGACTCATTTGTGTTTGCACACACAGCTCCTTCTGGATATAAAGGGCTAAGTGCCATTGTTATTACTCTAGACGAACAGCCTGGCCCTAACGACAGCTGCAGCCCATGCAGGAGGGATGGATTTGGAAAGCATGCCTGTGGGTTTAAGGCAGAAGCCTTTACAATACTGTAATAAATTCATGGCCCTTGGAATACCTCACAGTTGTTGCTATGGGGCACACTCTGGTCACTCACAGCACTACACAGCAGCAGCAGGGCTAGGACTCAGCTCCTCCATCCCCAAAAGCGCAGGCACCTACCCCTTGAGCTAAAGGACAATAGCCAGCATAGGGGTCATGACACACAGTGGAGCTGTGCTGACCCCATCTGTAGAGGGCAGTGGTAACACATACTCACTAACCAGTTTACTACGGTGCAACAGAGTGCAAGGGCATTAGATCCAGCATTTAGCTATGACCCTGTCCATCGTTGGTACTAATACAGCTCTTCTGACTATAGTATCTGAGCACAATCTGTGGTGTGTTTATCCTCATCCCACTGCTGGGAGGTGGGGCAGGGCTCTTGTATCCATTGTACAGCTGGGGAACTAAGGGACAGAGAGATGCCCAGGCCTCATCTACCTTGGGAAATTGAGCAGCAGCTATTGTGGAATTCAAGTCACTTGTATTCTGGAATTGTAGCCAAGTGGTCATAATGGGGTTAACTGGGTTCCCAGAGTATTGTGGGCTGGAGCCGTGCTCCCCTCCCCACTCCCTTACTGCCTGTTTTGTAATGCAGCTGAATTAAGCAGTGAGTTCCCTGCCTGCAGTCCTAGGAGGAGAGAGTTTGTTTTTGTTGCATTGAGCCCCTTTACAATCGTCATTATTCCAGAAGAGCTTATTCTGGTCAATTTCCCCTTGCAGATAAGGCCCAAGGCCACCTGGGAAGTCTAGGATTCAACTCCCTGGTCTACCAGTCTCCCAAATCTTAGGCTAGTGCACTAACCACTGCTCCGTCCTTCCTCTTGGGGAGGCCTCCCACCTGATTGCAGCTGAAGTTTCCAAATACCAGTCACCTCCTCTGCCCAGAAATACACAATCATTTCCCCGCAGCTCAGAAATGTCCTGCTCCGACAGAGATCAAGTGATAAGCAAACCAACAGTAACAACAGTGCTTTAAAGCCAACTTCTCCAGGTCACACAGGTTGTGTGTCACTGCCAGAATGAGTGACTTGTTAGCTGACTCAGGCCCCTTCCTAGTAAACATCCTGTATGGGTCCCAGGATGAAACCAGCAGGAGGAAACCACTTCACCCATCCCTTTGGCTCCAGAAGAAGTGATTTCACAACTCCAGGTGCTGAGAATTAAGGATGAAATTAACAACATAGAGAATAAGGTCTTCGGAATTGACAGAGATTGGCTCCTTGCTAATAACTTGCAACAGAGTGTACACTGAAATCCAAGGAAGATACCACTATTATCTAAGAGACTGTGCCGAAGTCTTGCTGCACATGTCCCGCTCCTGTAATTGGATCAGCACAGATGGGCCCCTGGGGCCCATGTGGAGTAGAAATGAAAGCAGTGGGTCTCTGCAAAGGTGCAGGGATCTGCCCATATGGATCCAACTGCAGGATCAGGGCCCTAGTGACTCCAGTTCTGCTTCAAATTCATCCCGTTAAGCAACTTGTTTTTTTGGAGGGTCCTGTAAACCAGGATTCACTGTTCCCATATAGGAATCCCTTCACCCAGCACTGAAATGCAGCCCCTTCTGAGGTGAGATGTGGCAGTTGTCAGACAAGGTGAGATACACTATTTTAAATGGGAACTTCAAATAATGTAGTAATAAAAATAACTATTTCTAGAGATCCGCCCAGACCTATGCAAATGGGACAATCATGGCATCATGCATTGCAATTACACCCTGTCAAACATTACAAATCACTTGGTGCTGTTGCAGCCAAGCACTTTGGAAAGGATAGTTCAGCAGGGCACAGATTTGGGACCCCTTGAATAAAGAGGATTCCCTGAATCCATCTGAGGGACTAATATGGACCCCGTTACGGTAATAACCTCAC
Organism: Malaclemys terrapin pileata; assembly: GCF_027887155.1. Lineage (NCBI taxonomy): Eukaryota > Metazoa > Chordata > Testudines > Emydidae > Malaclemys > Malaclemys terrapin. Next base: position 51,327,238 of record NC_071514.1, read on the forward strand.
AATCTTTAGTGTATTTTGCTCACAAACTCCTTTTAAGATACCCTTCCCTATTATTCCCATTGTACAGATGTGGGAACAGAGGCACAGAGATTCAGGCCCGGCCTACACAAGGAGATTGACCAGAAGAGCCACTGCAGAGTGAGCTATTCTGCCGTAGCTTTGCCATTCAATTTTCCCAGGTAGACAAGACTTGCCCAAGGTCACACAGGAAGCCTGTGACAGAGCAGGGAGTTAAAAGCAGGTCTCTCAAGGCCAGTGTGCTAAGCACAGGACTAGAGGCTAGGCCTCACAGCAGGCCTATGGGACAGATCAATGTCTTCTTAGAGATGGGGGAACTGTGGCATACAGAGGCAAAGGGGTTTGATCAAGGTCATGCCCCCAACAGAGGCAGGGATATAGTCTGAGCTTGCTGACCCCCATCCTGTGCGTTACCCACCAGAACGCCCTCTCTCAAGTGAAACAAACTGTGACCAAGCTGCCTCGCCACATTCAGCTTCCATTCACTGGGAGAGGCGGGATCTGTGCCCATCGCTCCCGCAGTGATTGACCGGAAGCCACTCAGGGGAGCCCCCAAACTCCCCATCCTCCCCTGGGGAGAATCCAAATTAACCTGAGTTTAGATAGTAACTTCCATGTTGCCTGTGACAAAAGCACTTTCCGCCTTTGAGAGACTGTAAGTAAATAATTAACCAGAAATGATACATGGCACATAGGAATTGCCAGGCTGGATCAGACAGTGGCCAGGACCAGCTGCTTCAGAGAAAGGTGCGAGAACCCTGCAGTACTAATGTCATCTAGCTCTTACATAGCACTTTGCATCCATAGAGCTCCAGGTGCTTTACAGATGAGATGAGTATCATCATCCCCATTTTACAGATGGGGAAACTGAGGCACAGGGCAGTGACGTGACTAACCCAAGGTCACCCAGCAGGCCCCCGTCAGAGTTGAGAAAAGACACACACACCCCCAACACACACACACCTGGGTTTTATCTTAATCCCAGATAGTTAGAGATTGGTTTTATAGCCCTTCCCACATTGTTTTGGTGGCATTAACTATTCAGACCCTGGATCTTCTGGTTATCCTTATGACTCTCCAATCCCTCTTTGAATCTTGCTAAGAGAGAGTGAAATTAACCATGCTTGTCTGGAATGTCACCTGTGTTCTTGTAGCACCTGGAGTCCCATCCAAGACTGGGCTCCAACCTGCTTGGCAAGCTACAAATAGAATAGAAATTGGGCCCTTCCCCGAGGAGTTTACATGGTCCCTATACTGCAGACAGTAGGAGCCTGGAACATTATGGCAGCAGCAGGGAGAACATTCAAATCCTCTTGCTGCACTGAAGCTAAAGGAGAATCTATGTTGGCTACCAGCAGTATAAGGTCTATGACACATTGTTGAGCAGTTCTGATTCCATCCAGTAGAGGGCAGTGGTAGCACCAAGAGACTACCCTGCTCACTGCAATATTTACAGAATGGCTGAACACAGGGTACGTACGGTAAATGGGTTATGAGCAGGGGAAAGCAATTGAGAGTTCTAGACAGGCATGTTAACGCAGGCCAAGAGCCAAATGTGCTCCGGCCTACTGACCCCAAGCTAGCAACCCACAGCGTGGGTGGAGAGAACAGATGTGCGCTCTGGGGCAGCCGCTGCCGGAGTGTGTGACACAAACATGGTGACCTTGACTCTGTTTTGATATTTGACGTGCATCTCACTCTCCCCAAACAGCTGGCTTTGCCAGAGAAATTGCTCACACGGCCTCAGGTAACCTGCCCTGGCCACATGCATCTGTATTATACTACGTGTAGCCATTACCAGCACAACCTAGAAGTGGCAAAGGAGGGACTGGAGAGGAGCTCCCTGCAACTACAGAGCTGGGGTTGGCTCGCTAGCCCTGGAGGCTGGAGCTCTGCACCCACAGAACAGGTATGGAGGCAGTGCAGGCTCCTTCCACTCCACACTGCCAACGTGCCTCAACCTTGACCTGGATCAGCCCCTTCTAGGGGGTCCTCGGAGCATCTCCATAACCTTGCCAGTCTTTGGCTTTTCTGCTGGCAATGCCAACATGACAAGGCTGCTGCATGGAATTGGAATGGCTCAGTTGTGTCATAGGCAGAGAGAGAGTCTCTTTTAACGGAAGTGGCAGGGATCCTATGGGGAACTGACTGCTCATTTTAGCTAGGCTACCAAGCAGCCATTGGCTGGAAACAAGGCTCGGCTAGGCTCAGCCTGGTCCAGTAAAGGAGCAAAACTCCATGTCCCCTCACTGATCCCTGCAGCTATCAAGCCCCACCTTCAATTTCCATGTTATTTCTGCCCATGAACTTGCAATGCCCTAGAGCAGTGGTCTCCAAACTTTTTTGATCGCACACCCCATCAGTAAAAAGTTTTTGAGCACGCACCCCCTGCCGCGCCGGCCCTACCATTTTTGCCAAAGCAAAAAAAAAAAAAAAAAAAAAAAAAATGCCGCTCGGATGAAGAAAAAAAAGTACTCCTCCTGCCATGCACCCCCAAGGATCCTCTTGCGCACCCCCACTTTGGAGACCACTGCCCTAGAGTCTGTGGGAGATGCCTAGTGGAGACAGGGCAGCGAGCCTCTGACATGTTAAATGGATCGAGGTAACACTTTTGTTAAGTGCCTTTGCTATGCTGGGCTTAACACACATTAGCTAGCACCTTGTAAATCCTAGTCTAGCCCAGGACAGGGCAGGGAAAGGTGGGTTCTACTGCCCCAAGGGAACTTACAGGTGTTTTCATGGTTAATGCACACTAAAGTGGTTGTGATGGTTTCAACAACACTTCCACAACGGCTGGAGCTAGGCCTGAGTGGCCCTTGTTCAGCAGGGAGGTAACTGGGAAACCTGGTGCTCTGGCAAGCGGTTGCCTTAACATAGTTCATGCAACTTGTTCTATGATAAGAAAGGAAGGTTTATGAGCTGTGACAGCACCCCACATGGAGGATCGGCTCTGTCCGGTGACTAGAAATCATCCCAAGCTTTCCACTCCAGCAGGAGTTCTGTTCTGACAGGTCACTACAGTCAGTTCTGCCAGGCACAGTACTTTGACACCTTTGGTTATTTACTGCACCACACTTGCCATGGGCCTGCTGCACCTTGAAGGGGCTTGGAAACCCAAGCCAGTGCAGGATGCAGCTGCCTGCTTACTGGCAAAGCTCTTAAGACCAGAAGAGACCACGCTGATCATTCTGGTCTGAGCTCCTGCCTGGCACAGTCTATAGGATTTCAAAGCTTCCCAAGAGTACGGCCGTCAGATTCCCAGCCGTTTCTGCTGTATTTCTTGTTTCTCTCGCATTTCCTCTGCTGGCTGAGTTTGGCCGTGACACGTGTCACTAACCGTTCTCTGCCAGCACTAGATTAAAGGGTGTGTTCACTTCCGGGGCACGTTACCCAGAGAGAACCAGTCCAATATGAGAGAATTGTGGACAGCGGCAAAGCACAGGCGCTTCCTGTGACACTGACAAATGCAGGCTAAGGGCTGAGCTGAGACTCACAGACTTGTTTCACTTGTGGCAGTTCAGATTCATGCTCAGATTCACAGCCCCAGAAAGGCTAGTTCAGGGAGTTGTCTCCCCTCCAAACTGCCTGTCCTACCAGGACAGTGGTATGGTGGACACCGGGGCCTCTTGGGGTGACGGGGCTTCCTGTGTTTACACAAGAGCAGCAGTGATACTGGGAGGAAGAATATACTAAGGCGAGCTACTGCCACTAGTTGACACAGTTCTACAACTGTACTTGCATAGCGCCCTTATATGATTGACTCTTACCTGGGGAGCGAGAGATCCCGCATTAAGCAGCCCAGCTCCTAACGCTGCATGGTGCACACGGGTAGTGTATCCATAGCTGGGAAATACCTACCTTTGGATCAGTGCTAGGGCAGTTGGGCTGGGTCACAGACCCACTACAGGTACAGGCCATAGCAGACTCACCGACCCCTTATGGGGCACTCCCTTCCCTGGACTGATTTCCCACTGTCCTTGCTAACCCCGTGGGTAAACGGGCTGGATTTTTGCCTGGCTGGGCAGCATCCCATCCTGTCCACTATGTCCTCCTTCCAGCATCACTTCACCCCTGTCTGAGCTGAACTTCAGCCCCCGACTCTTATCCCTGCCCCCAGCCAGACACTGGGGAAAGCAGAGCGCTGCGCTGTCCTGAAGACTGAGAGCTGGGTGCCATCCCAACGGCCTCAGTTCTTCCCCTCCACCCCACCACAGCCTGGCACACAAGAGGAGGGGGTGACTAGGCCAAGCCTTGTGCACTCCATGAGAGTGCCAGGGCAGGTGAGCAGCCTGAGTCTGGGGCCTCTTAAATTAAATGTCTGCTCCTGCCAGGGGCTGCCGGCAGGCGAACACCACTTCCTGGCAGACGGAACCATAGGCAGCCAGTGGGGCTCCCAGGATCGACCCAGCTCCCTGCTGCGCTCAGTTCCTGGGAACAGCCAACCAAGCCAGCGCAGGCTCTAGCACGTGCACAGGCCGTGAAAGACAGCCAAGGCCTCCCAACTCATCTCCCCGTCCACAGTGACACCTTAATGACTGCTTCTTGGAGCAGCTAGTCCTGGACCTCACAAGAGAAAAGGCAATTTTTGATTTAGTCCTAATATTAAATAATAATATATGGAGATATACCTATCTCATAGAACTGGAAGGGACCTTGAAAGGTCAAGTCCAGCCCCCTGCCTTCACTAGCAGGACCAAGTACTGATTTTTGCCCGATCCCTAGGTGGCCTCCTCAAGGATTAAGTGGAGCACAGGATCAAGTTCAAGAGGTAAATAGAGCTGGACCCCTTGGTAATAGTGACCAGAATCCCACGCACTGCTACAGACTAGGGACTGAATGGCTAGGCAGCAGTTCTGCAGAAAAGGACCTAGGGGTTACAGTGGACAAGAAGCTGGATATGAGTCAACAGAGTGCCCTTGTTGCCAAGAAGGTGAACAGCATTTTGGGCTGTATAAGTAGGGGCATTGCCAGCAGATCGAGGGACGTGATCGTTCCCCTCTATTCGACATTGGTGAGGCCTCATCTGGAGTACTGTGTCCAGTTTTGGGCCCCACACTACAAGAAGGATGTGGAAAAATTGGAGAAAGTCCAGCGGAGGGCAACAAAAATGATTAGGGGGCTGGAGCACATGACTTATGAGGAGAGGCTGAGGGAACTGGGATTGTTTAGTCTGCAGAAGAGAAGAATGAGGGGGGATTTGATAGCTGCTTTCAACTACCTGAAAGGGTGTGCCAAAGAGGATGGATCTAGACTGTTCTCAGTGGTAGCAGATGACAGAACAAGGAGAAATAGTCTCAGCCTGAAGTGGTAGCAGATGACAGAACAAGGAGAAATAGACCTCAGCAGTGGGGGAGGTCTAGGTTGGATATTAGGAAAAACTTTTTCACTAGGAGAGTGGTGAAGCACTGGACCGGGTTACCTAGGGAGGTGGTGGAATCTCCTTCCTTGGAGGTTTTTAAGGTCAGGCTTGACAAAGCCCTGGCTGGGATGATTTAGTGGGAATTGGTTGGACTAGATGACCACCTGAGGTCCCTTCCAACCCTGATATTCTATGATAATATAACTAAATTTAATATTACTGTGGCAGGGAAAACACCACAGCGGCCCAACACTCTAGCATTTAATTTCAGAAAGGGGAACTACACAAAAATGAGGAGGTTAGTTAAAACATTAAAAGGTACAGTACCAAAAGTAAAATCCCTGTAAACTGCATGGAAACTTTTTAAAGACACCATAATAGAAGCTCAACTTAAATGTATACCCCAAATTAAAAAACATAGTAAGAGAACCAAAAAAGAGCCACCGTGGATAAACAACAAAGTAAAAGAAGCAGTGAGAGGCAAAAAGGCATCCTTTAAAAACTGGAAGTTAAATCCTAGTGAGGAAAATAGAAAGGAGCATAAACTCTGGCAAATGAAGTGTAAAAATCTAATTAGGAAGGAAGGCCAAAAAAGAATTTGAAGAACAGCTAGCCAAAGACTCAAAAAGTAATAGCAAAAATTTTAAGTACATCAGAAGCAGGAAGCCTGCTAAACAACCAGCACTCAAGGATGATAAGGCCATTGCAGAGAAACTAAATGAATTCTTTGCATTGGTCTTCACCGTTGAGGATGTGAAGGAGATTCCCAAACCTGAGCCATTCTTTTCAGGTGACAAATCTGAGGAACTGTCCCAGATTGAGGTGTCATTACAAGAGGTTTTGGAACAAATTGATAAACTAAATAATAAGAAGTCACTAGGACCAGATGGTATTCACCCAAGAGTTCTAAAGGAACTCAAATTTGAAATTGCAGGTCTATAACTGTAGTCTGTAACCTATCATTTAAATCAGCTTCTGTACCAAATGACTGGAGGATAGCTAATGTGATGCCAATTTTTAAGAAGGGCTCCAGTGGTGACCCAGGCAATTACAGGCCAGTAAGCCTGACTTCAGTACCTGGCAAACTGGTTGAAACTATAGTAAAGAAAAAAATGTCAGACATATAGATGTACATAATTTGTTGGGGGGAAGAGTCAGCATGGTTTTTGTAAAGGGAAGTCATGCCTCACCAATCTACTAGAATTCTTTGAGGGGGTCAACAAACATGTGAACAAGGAGGATCCAGTGGATATAGTGTATTTAGATTTTCAGAAACCCTTTGACAAGGTCCCTCACCAAAGGTTATTAAGCAAAGTAAGCAGTCATGGGATAAGAGGGAAGGTTCTCTCATGGATTGGTAACTGGTTAAAAGAAAAGAAACAAAGGGTAGGAACAAATGGTTAGTTTTCAGAATGGAGAGAGGTAAATAGTGGTGTCCCCCAGGGGTCAGTACTGGGCCCAGTCCTATTTAACATATGCATAAATAATCTGGAAAAAGGGGTAAACAGTGAGGTGGCAAAATTTGCAGATGATACAAAACTACTCAAGATAGTTAAGTCCCAGGCAGACTGCGAAGAGCTACAACAGGATCTCTCAAAACTGAGTGACTGGGCAACAAAATGGCAGATTAAAGTCAATGTTGATAAATGCAAAGTAATGCACATTGGAAAACATAATCCCAATTATACATATAAAATGATGGGGTCTAAATTAGCTGTTACCACTCAAGAAAGATCTTGGAGTCATTGTGGATAGTTCTCTGAAAACATCCACTCAATGTGCAGCGGCAGTCAAAAAAGCAAACAGAATGTTGGGAATCATTAGGGAAGAGATAAATAATAAGACAGAAAATATCCTATTGCCTCTACATAAATCCATGGTTCACCCACATCTTGAATACTGCATGCAGATGTGGTCGTCCCATCTCAAAAAAGATGTATTGGAATTGGAAAAGGTTCAGAAAAGGACAACAAAAATTATTAGGGGTATGGAATGGCTGCTGTATGAGGAGAGATTAATAAGACTGGGACTTTTCAGCTTGGAAAAGAGACGACAAAGAGGGGATATGATAGAGGTCTATAAAATCATGACTGGTGTAGAGAAAAAGTATATACTCCTTCTCATAACACAAGAACTAGGGGCAACCAAATGAAATTAATAGGCAGCAGGTTTAAAACAAACAAAAGGAAGTATTTTTTCAAACAACGCAGTCAACCTGTGTAACTCCTTGCCAGAGGATGTTGTGAAGGCCAAGACTATAACAGGGTTTAAAAAAGAAGTAGATACATTTATGGAGGATAGGTCCATCAATGGCTATTAGCCAGGATGGGCAAGGATGGTGTCCCTAGCCTCTGTTTGCCAGAAGCTGGGAATGGGCAACAGGGGATGGATCACTTGATGATTACCTGATCTGTTCATTCCCTCAGGGGCATCTGGCATTGGCCACTGTTGGAAGACAGGATACTGGGCTTGATGGACCTTTGATCTGACCCAATATGGCTGGTCTTATGCTATTATGGTCTTATGAGGGCCAATGGGCTGAGAGGAGCTGATGCTCTGCACTCCCACAGGCCGACGTTCATGTCCCCTAGCAGCGGGCTATGTACTGTTCTGCCTCTCAGGCCCCATGCACAGACTGCAGGCTCAGCTTCTCCTGGCGTGCCTAGGAATGCAGCGAGAGAGACTCAACCCAAGACGACATTGGCTGCCATGGAAGCAGACACACCCAGCCACAGACACTCCGCTGTCAATCTGAGCAGCCAGAGCCTATGTTCCCAGATCATCAGCCCTGTGGAGCTGCTCCATGGTCCAGAATTTATAGATCTGCTAAAGCTGTATTTATCAGCCACCAGCACAGCAGTGATACAGGATTTCACCACCGTGGTCGGCCAGCTTCAAGGTGAGCTGCTCCTCATCAGAATGCCGCAGGACCCCAGGAGAAGGATGTTTAGGAACAAACAGCAACAGCTGAGGGCAAATGCACCTTTTTAGTGATAGTCATCATAGGCCCATGAATGGAGATATAAGATGTCCCATTTCAATCAGCAGAGCACAGTGTAGGACTATAGAACTTGCTAGTTCAGTATCCAGACACCCATAGTGACCTGTACATTATTCCAGAGGAAAGTGCAGGAAAGCCTGCAGTGGGCCGGTTATCCCAGAATCTCTATATAGCCTTGCAAGTGGATTCCTCCTGACCCTCCAGTTAAGAAGTCAGCTCGTGCCCTGAAGCATGAAGGTTTATATAGGACAGGCCAGAAACCATGGTACCCAAAGCTGTGTTAACACAGGAAATAACAGTTTGGACACAGCCAGACAGCTGCTGGTTTCCAATATCTGATTGAATGTGGCCTAACTCCACTGGCCAGCCAATCTGGGTTTAATCTGGAATAATTCTTAGCACCTACACTAGGATTCCAGAGCATTTGACAGAAGGCTGGTAAGTCTCGTTGCTTCTGTTCCCAGATGGGGAAGCAGAGACAAGACACGATGTGCTCCAGGTCACAGCAAGTCAGCGCCAGAGCTGGGAACTAGAACCCAGGAGTCCTGACGCTCAGTCTCCTGCTCTGGCCACAGGACAATGCTGCTTCCCGGGTTTAAGCAGAGAGGCCTTAGTCCATTTAAACTTGGTTTGTGTAACACAGTTTCCATCCCAGGACAGACAGGACAAGGCCCGGATAACCCTTCCAGTCTGGTGGGCCAGAGACTTAGTTCGCCAGGTTGAGGGCACCTCGGAAAAGGGGCTGCATGGTGTCGTCGGTCCCCATGCAATCAGGTCTCTGTACTTTCCCCCTCCAGGAGTTGCTCCCTCTTCCTCCAGAGAGCAAGGGGGACAAGCTTACAGCAGTTTGATTCAGCCCACCTCCAGCAGCAGGGCCAATGAAACAAAAGCAGGACGGGGGATGTGGCCGACCGGTCTTTCCTATAGTTCTGGATGCAAAGGCCAGTGAGCTATTCATTTCCAGTTCCTCCTGCCACACCCAGTCTCCATCACCCACTCCTGAGCTTTCCTCTTGGCCCAGGCTCACTGAGCAGGAGAGCCAGGATCATCCGGTCCCCAACCCTGATGGCTCTGATGTGGTAAAGACATTGATCAGTCAAATACGCTGGGTCACCTAGTGCCCTCCGCAGGCAGCTAGGGGTGCCACACAACAGCAAGTTACATGTTGGAGGGACTCTTTTGCCCACCGCTGAAATGCAGCCGCTTCTGGGGTAGAACATGCAGCTGCTCAACAGCCATGCAGCAGTTAAGACCAGGCTAGTGGGAGGAGAGCATTAGCAGGGGAGGTTGATCCTGAATGCTCACAGAGAGGGAGCTCCATGGGGTGAATACAAGTATCACAGAGGGGAAAATGCTCAAGTTTGGGGGTTAGGAAATACCTAGGGGACTTGGGGAAATACCCGTGTCTGTTTTGGGTGGCATGTGCATGGCAGTGGCACCTCACGGGACCTCTATAGGGGAAGGCTTACAAGGGGCAAGCCTTTCTCTAGGGGCAGTGACCCAATAAGCCAGAGGAGAGGGCAGACAGACTGGCTCCCAGCCTGTCACATCGAACATGTCCCAGAGCTGAGCCTGGCAACCTTCTCCCCGTATGCCCTGTGCCTTAGGATCTATCCCCTTCCCTTAGACCTGCAATAGCGACCCAAGGGGACTTGGGGCTGTGCCACACGCTGGGGTCTCCCTCATCTGTCTGATCAGGAAGCCGGGAGATGCAGGGAAATGCCGGCTGCACGGGGCTGAGCTGGTTTTGATTCAATAAATCAGCAGCAGCTTCTTGCTGTGAGCTACACCTGCCCCAGTCCTGCCAAGCTCCTGGCTTCCCCTCTCTCCTCTCCTGTCCCACAGCATCTCAGCTACACACTATCCTTGATGCACTGCTGTGCCCAGGGGTGCAACATGGACACTGCAGCAACTGACCTGTCCCCAACTGTCCAGGGTCTCCGTCTGCAGGCAGCCCATGACACCCCCCCCAGATCACTGACAGAGCAGCTGCAGTCAGAGAGAGAGAGAGAGAGAGAGAGAGAGACCTCACTATGTGTTAATAGAGGCCTGAAGGGGAACCCCAGCAGGAACCAGCAGAAAAGCTGTTGCTGGGAAGTTAAGCACAGTACATGGGAATCCTGCCAGCAGCCATATAATCCAGCTCATTTAACCTTGGAAAGCGTCACAGGTCCTGCTAGGCAGGGCTGGGTAGCTGAGATCTCTGCCCGTAGTCCATAGACTTGCTCGCTTAACTGATACCTTAGCCCTGCCCCACACTTCGGGTCTGTTGCATCCACCCACTGCATCTTCTTTACCTAATTTCTATCTCAGCACCATCTGACCCTGGTTGTCGTCCCACTGTGCTGGGCCCTGCACCGAACACACAGCAGGAGACAGTTTTGTCCCCGAGGGCTCACAATCACAGGCTGCCTCCAGCCTAGGCTGGGAGTTCATCAGGGACTCTTCTCGCATTTCTGCACCACTTCTAGCCTGTGAATGCCATGGCCCGGTGCCGCTGCTGGACTAACAACAGTCCAGTGTGTGAGGGAGACGTGGCCTTGGCACCTCCATCCACACGTCCATAGTAAGGGCAACCAACAAATCCCCCAGTCAGAGCATGGGTCCGACAGCCCAGGTCTGCAAGCCACGTCTCTCTGGGCCCCATCTTCCCCAGCTGGAGAAGGGGGACCTGCAATTAGCATCTGCAGAGCGCTTTGCAAACAGAAGCACTAAGTGCAAAGGGTTAATCCTCACTGAGGCCACTGCTCTTACAAAGAGCCACCAAGCACAGGGTGATCAGATGTCCCGATTTTATAGGGACAGTCCCGATTTTGGGAGTCTTTTCTTGTATAGATTCCTATTACCTCCCACCCCCATCCCAATTTTTCACACTTGCTGTCTGGTCACCCTACCCAAGCACGAGAGGGAGCAGGTGGCGGGACAGTGGCTCCCAGCTCAAGCTGCAGCACACAATCCCAGCTAGAGAGCAGCATAGCCACCTGGGGTATTTCTGAATGGGGGAAAAAGGCATCGCCACCTGAGTTCAGCTCCCCCATCATCTGCTTGCTAGTAACAGCAAGGAAAGGAAGCTGGGAGTTTGCTGCAGAGACTGTTTCAGGCAGGTCCAGGCACGGGAGCGCAGCACTGGTTCTCAACAGCCCAACTGGCTAAATAGTGTAGCCCCAGTGCCCTGGCCAGGAGTCTCCCAAAGCAGCCCTGTTTCACATGCACTCCTGAGATGTCTCACACGCAGGTCACAAAGATCAAAAGCAAACAGGGAGGATAAAGGGCTGACAAGAACCTTTGTTTCCACATGCATCAGGCAAGCCCAGGAGAGGCCCCCAGACCCAGGAGCTATTTCCTCTCGTTTGATCTGAGAGCTCCAGTGACTTCTGCCATGACCTTTTGGCCCAGGAGACAGGAGCAGAGATGCCTGACCTCAGAGACAGAGCAACAAACTAACCCCCAGCCACGGGGAAGAGTAGCAGAGACTAACACTCCAGGCCAGGGGAACACTTCCTCTGGGCTTGCAGCAGAAGCAGCAGCTCTGACCAAGCCTGCAGCTCAGAGGCTGATGTCTGGATTCAGCAAAGCAGATGCTTATGACATCAATGGGACTTTAAGGCCTTGATTCAGCTGTACAGTCAAGCACATACTAAACGGCAAAATGTGTGGCTCTACAGAGCCTAGCACATTGATTTCTGTAGCATGCCGTGCCCGCCTCTGGCACTGCGTCACTAGATCACTCACTCTTGCTGTTGACAATGTTAAACCACTTACTTGCAGTGGCTGACAAACCACCCCCCATTGGGAAGCAGCCGGGCTTCAGTGCCAGTCGCTTCTAGCCAGAGGTCAACACCCAAAAACTCCCTTGCAAATGCTTAATACAGTGAAATGGGTTTAAAAGCCACACTGCTGAGAGCAGGGCTCTTACACCTTCACTATAGGTTACACCTGGTATTGGCCACAGGCATGAGAGCCACAAATCAAAGCACTTAACTAAGGCAAGGACCAATAGAGAAAAGGCTTGGAGTTAGGTCTGTAAGCTGTCCTTGAAAACCAAGGGCCTGCCTGGGCAATAAAATCCCCCAGCACTGCATGCAAGACCAGGAATTTGCTGATGTCCTTGGCCAAATCCCCTCCCAATTGTTATACAGGGTCTTGTGCACTTGCTACTTCCCCACTCCAGAGATGGCTGCATTTCTTTAGTGCTGCATATAGAGAGGTTACAGAGCCCTGTGGGACAACTGATGTATCCCACAGCTCTTGACTCAGGCATGCCAGTATCATTATCCCCATTTGAAAGATGGGCAGACTAAAGCTGGGGAAAGCGAGACAGAGAGGGGCTGTGTGACTTTGGCAAGTCCCTTCAGTCGGTGGCAGAACCGGGAAATGAGCCCAGGTCTCATTCCCAGCCTCTTTAAAGAAGGGTAATTGCTTAACTAACGTATCTCAGCTTTGTATTGGAGTCACTAGCGAGATAATTTGATTCCCATGTCAGGTTTATTGAAGCTTCCATGCTCCAGTGCTTTGGAATGCAGGTAGAAGCTAGCACCTAGCTACTTCAGTGCTGAGCATGATAGGAAACCCTCAGCTACAGAGACAGGATTCCTAAGGGACCCGCCAAGCAAAAAATTGTGGGTTCTTTTTGCATTTTTATAGTAGAGAGGAGGCCTGAAAAGTTTAACACTTAAACTCACGCTCCTACAATACATGGGAGAGAGAGAGAAACATTCACCATCCATTTTCCTCCACAGAGGGAGGAGGAAACACCCACTTCAGCTCTCTAGTTCTCCGAGGAGACCTCCAGAAACTCCCCTCCCCCCCAAAACACCAAACCAAAACCAAGTATCAAGTCTGGGCTTTTTTGACATTTCTGCTTTAAAATAATCCTTAAAACAGGGCCACCCACCCACCCCAATAGAAGTTCAAAAATAATTTTCAGGTGTTTGTACATCATAAAGCGCAAACGCTGTTTTTGTTTTTTTAAAATGCACTTTTCCAAGTCACCAGTACAGAGCCTTCTCTTCACCACTGCACTATGAATTCTGACTCCCAGGAGTGTCAAAGCCTCTGGCTCTCTGTAACATATCTGTGCACCTCTGGCATGTGTAACCAAAAACTGTTCTTGCTGTACCTGCTCAGAAATCACAGCTGACTTTGTGCTCTTATGACCTTATTTTCATAAAATGATTGGCTTAATCAGCAGGATTTTGTTTGTGTTTTTTGGTGGGGGGGTAGGAGGGCGCCATGGGTGCTCCGCACCTTTAAAGCTCTGCTTATTAGTCATCTGATTTTCACAGGTCATGGGAAGCTATTCTGCAGTTCTACCCTAGAGCTGGCTGCATCTCAGTGGTGATGAAAGCAGTAGTGCCAACCCACAGCATTCAAAACCCATGAGGAGCCAGGCTCCTCCAGATGATGAGTTAAAAAAGAAAACAAAAACAACTTTTTTTTTTAGCCAAAGTAATATATTTTGGATTTTTTTTTTTTTTAATCTTCTGGTTCTGAGCCTTTCGGCTGTACTCAGGTGTCATCGGCAAGCTTCTCTCCGCAACCAGAAGGGTAAGTTTGTTTGTTTAAATGAAAAACGTTTCTTACCTAGTGACATGACTCCAGGCGCTGGGGCTTTCAGAAAACCACCAGCTCTCACAAGAGTTGGGAAACTAGTAAAGTGATTCCAGTGCAACATGCTCCTCCTGCCTACTTTTCCAAGGGGGGTGAGGCTCAAGGAGCTGTTTGTGAGAGTCATTCGAGCTCGGGCAGAAAGAGGCTAGCGGGGCACAGTGTTAATCAATTCGTCCTGAGTGGTTTTCTTGCCTTGTTCTTTCCGAACAAGGACATCTGCGTGAAAACAGAACCTGCTGCTGGAGAGTCACCGACTCCTGCTGATACTTCCCCACCTGAAATCACACAAGTCCTTTGTTTAGGCTCCTGGGGTGAGACAGCACAGGGCACTTCGAGAACCCGCCTGAAAAACAAGAGGCATGTTTGCTCACTCTTCCCTGACCAGGCTTTTACCCCATTATGGGGTTTTTCCATGCTCCAGCCGCTGATTTCCCTCCCCCAGCAAGCACTAAGCTGTTAAAACAAGCCTGGCCAGCCGGGTTCAGAGTGGAGATATAATCCTACAGAAGGGGGGGGGGGGGGGGAGGAAGGAGGAAGAAGAGGCAGGTCAAAAGGAGGGCCAGTATCCCCTGCTTCCTTAGGGGGTGAATGAGAAGAGAATTAGGCCAAGAGAAGCTGTCCCTCTTCCCAAAAGTGACTGCTTCTCTGGGATCTAGGAGCCTCATCCCCAGTGAGGACCATACAGGCCATTCTTCTAGCTGGGGGCCTCGGCATGCTCTGTGACCCCATCTCTGTGATTGCCCCTGTTCACTCTGTTCACAAAAACAGAAAGTGAGGCAAACTATGAAGTCACAAGACAGCACCTCCCCTTCGTCTATAGCTTGCTTTCGAAATTCACTTTGAATCCATCTTTATACCAATTTCATTAGCAGCTTACTCCAATTTGGATAGTGTATGCCAAACTCTGCTTTCCATTATAGCTATCAGAGAGTTCCCCCAGATGAAACAAAGCAGAAGTAGGTCCCTACCTGGGATTGAGGCTCTGGTGGCCAGCAACTGACGTAGCTGCACAGGGTGAGTTTTACACCACTTGTAACCAACATAAGTCAGAGCTTATGTGGGCTTGACGTGGGGTTTACACACCTGCGTAACGAACTGTTGTGATTTTCTCACAAGTCTCAGGAGAATCAATGTTTTTCTTTAAGCACCAGGCCCTGAAGTCATGTGATTATGGGAGAATCTCTGCTTCCATTAAAAACAACAAGTTTCGGAGACTAGACACGTTTGAAAAATGACCCCTAAAGGGTCAAAACACCAAAAGACAAAGACTAGAACCAAATGTGAATTGAAATCTCATCATCTGTAAGCCAAATCTCATGATTTTTGAATGGCTGGGAAGGGCAATCCTGGGAACACTGGTATAAGGGCCCCCCTTCGGCAAGTTCCCAATCACCATGAACCCTGCCACATCCCACCCCCATCCTTGAGCAACCCCAGAAAAACCCGCTTAAAGACCTGCTAAAACCGCAGCCCTACTTGAAGCTGACATAATTGTCCAGATCCCGCCTGGTAGTTTAAAACAACAAAAGACTTTAATTTATATAAAACAAAACATGTATATCAGTTGAACAACATTGACTGTACAAAGGAATAAAAGAAAGAGTCCAAAATAACATTGGAATGGTCCGAGTGTCAGACAGCAGCTAAAGACTAGTGTTGATATCAGATGCGAGAACCACTTTCTTTTCAAATGAAGAAAACAAGATGAGTTCAGTTTTGATCAGCAGACATTCCAGATCAATGAATCTTTCCTCTGGACAGGATTTGCTGAGATTGTACAGGGGAAAATGTACAATGGGAGATGAGATGGGAGAGGGTTTATTTGTAGGGGATAAACCATCCACAGGTAGTTGGAAGAGTTTCTAGACATGCAGAACGGAATCTTCCATCTCCTCCCCACGCCAGCTGCGTGTATCAGATATTAGATATGGAAGAGGCAACATAGGTGAGTTACAGGCTGCTGAGGGGCTGCCACAACTAACTGTCTAACGGAAACCAAATTCAAAGAGGGTTTTACACTGATGGATAGGGGTGTGTTCTGCCTCCCATCACCTGTTAGCCATATATCCCTAGGCTGCCTGGCTGCTTCTGCTCCCTGTTGAGTGACATGGAACAGTGGGTGTAGTACTGCTGGCAGGTTCTAGAAATCCCCTGGCTTCCCCGCGACGGCACTGAACTTGACTACAGCTTTAATTCTTCGTCTGAATCACGGCCTCAAAAGACACCCCCAGCCCTTGGTTTATTTTCTCCTTCTCCCTCATTTGAGCTTCGTTGGTGGCCCGGTTTATTGCCCTGCAGCTGGGCTATCTGTGAAATCTGTCCTCTGGGGTTTGAGAGAGTGCAGAAACTCCTTCGTCTCCAGACCCTGTCAGGGAAGGAAGGGAAAAGCACAGCAGGGAGTGCTGCTGTGGGAACGGGCTGTGCCATTTCTCTGCCACCCGTCTTTTAGTTGCTGCTTGAACAGAGTGGGTGGTCAGCCATGCAGGAAACGCAACAGCTTCATCCTGCCCATGTAACAAGCTGCTTTAGGGTGACAGACTACGCCTGGTCTTGGGGAACTGCTGCTAATGGGAGACAGGCGGTAACAGTAGAGCACCAGCATCTTAGAGCAGACGTGCCAGTTTTAGTTTCCCAATAAAGAGGGAGGTATAATGGAGGCAGAACAGAGCAACCAAAAGCAGTACATACAGTTAGACCATCCTGAAAGCCACTGAAAAACTACACATCCTGATGGCCTACAAGAACCTGTCACCAGGTCTTGGTCTCGCTCACCTATGACTGAACTCGCATCGAACTGTAATCAGCCTCTCTAGCTTAACAAGGACTGGGCATTACTTCTGCTGAAAGCCCTAGTGGAAAGTTAAAAGTCCTGCTACTATGGGACTAAGTAAGGGAAGCTGTTGCTATTGTCCTAGATGGGATTTCTCTAACATCACATGCCGACCCCAAGCACATTGCCAACTAGAGAGATTGCTTGCTCTAGAAGCTGTGAAAACCTATGTGACAATAAAAACAAGCCAATGCATTTCCCTTCATGTTTTCCTGCCACTGAACAGCAATCATGTCTGTCTGAGGGCACAGCAAGATAGCTTTGCTTGGTCATCCAATGCAGGCAAACTCCAGACTAGCAAGGCGGCATTTTAATACCACTTAGAATGGCTAGTAGTGCTCCAGTCCTGATCAGTTCTAATATGCCACACTCCAGTGTGAAATGTGTTCTCCCTTCTCCTGCCCCCATCTAGAAGAGGAGCCATGGGCAGTGCTAGAAGATTAGATGTTCCCTGGAAAGGTGAAGTGGGTATTTACAGGTGCAGAAAGGACCCTGGATTCAGGGCCTGCTCAAAGTCTCCATGCCTATTAGGGGGTTGACCTTATGGCCCAGAAGAGTGGGAGGGATAAATAGCAGTACTGGGGAGGATGGGGGAAGGAACAGTGACCCCAGAAGGGTAGCTTGTGATCAAGCTGTGTGTTTCTCTTCACTGCAGGCCCAGCAGAAGTGTTTTACTTGTATGCCTGCAGCTCCTCAAGGCCAGCACTGATCAACAACCCTCACATGAGATGTTGCCTGTCATGGGAAAATAAACCTGGTACCAGCTGACCTTTGGGTCTCTAATATTTGGTCTGACAGAACCTTTGTCTTCAAGCTCCTGCAGGCCATGGCAGCCTCACAGCTGCAACTCTATTTGGGTTTTGGTTTAAGTGAGTACAATCAGCCTCTGCACCCCCCACACCCCCGCCATTATATTTAAATCCTAGCCCCCTCCTAGGCCCTCACCTTTGTTACCAGGAATGTTCAGAAAAGGAAGGATCCAGAATGTAGCATACAAACCGCTCTCTCCTTTCGCATAGATAGTATTTAAAACAAACCAACGCAGAGCAATCCTGTTTGTACAATCCCCCAAAGTGTTTGTAGATATTCACCTTCAAATCCCCCTCTCCCTTCCTCCCCCTTAGCTGGTGCACTGCAAACAGAGGTCCCATGCTTCTATTTACATGGCTGCATAAAATTTTCCCTGACTGCTTCTTTAAAAGTAAAAAAAAAAAAAAGTTAAAAAAAAAAGAAGTGTGATCTCGCTATATAATTTTTATATAAATAAGTGAAAGGCAAGCAGGACTGCTTCCTTCAGATTCCCAATTGGCCAACTCTTGCCTCTTTTTTGTCAATGGCAGGTTAAAGTCCAGGTAGAATTTGCCATCATCTTATGCCCCGTTTATTCTTACAAGTCCACTGTTCACTATCGCACCAGCAATGCATCTGGGAGTTCAAGAGTTACAGTTGCAGCACAGATTCTCCCTTGACCACCCCCTAAGCCTCTTGATCTTCCGCTAAATCCCCTCCTCTGCCAAGACTGGACGAGCTTGTCCCTCCCCCATGCCAGCAGCTGCTGAGTTTTCCACCCAGACTGAGGAAAATCCCAAAGCATTCCTGAAGGTTCACTTGGCACAGTCCCCTTTACCAGCGATGTGGGATCCAGTCGATATGATGGTCTGAACGTTAAACTGAACTCATTTTCCAAAGCTATGCATGTCATCAAAAAAGTGACCCAGGAACGTTCAAAAGGATCCTATTGAAAAGGGCTACGTGTGCAAACATCTGTACATCAGTGGGTGGGTGTGTTTGGAGCTCACAGCATTACAGTCTTGCTAAGAGATCTTGCAGTTGTTGCGTGAGCAGTTCTGTGGGGGACTCTGCGGCGGGCGGATTGATTTGGATCTCTTCAAGCTGTTACCTTTGCTGCTGCTCCCGCCCCCACTGCTAGCCAAGGAGTATGACCGGCCGTGCATCATCACCGCGTTCATTCCATTGGCCATGGAGAAGGATTTCAAGTGGCTCTTGATGGTGACAGGCAGTGGCAGCTTGTCAATGAGGTGGACCGGTGTGCAGGAGACTATTGCACGGCAGCAGAGGTCCTGTAAGCTGAACACTGTCGGGAGAGAAAGAATCAAGCACGGTCAGAGGGCAAGTGACACCCAGGTGGTGCCTCCAGGGAGAGAGCTTTCCCTGCTGCACATCTCGCCTGGACTGTACATCACCCATTTCTTAGGGAGGGAGAAACTAGTGGTGGCAATACGGTGCCTTAGAGACTGCGGATCTGATGGTGAAAACAAGGAACTAGGAGACAGGACTCACAAGTTCTCTGAGCTCTGCTTCCAAACCTCAGTTTAACCATCAGCACAATAATCAATCCTTCCCCCCCCCCCCCCCCCCCCCCATACAGTGCTGCGAGGCCTCATTTAGTCAGTATTTGCAAATTGTTTGGCAGTTGAGTTGCACAGCCCCCTTCTTCCCACTCCAAGATACAAAGAGCAGACGTGGTCTGGAGGAAGGCAACAGCCTTGCTGGGGCGAGGCAGAGCACATTCCTGTTTGGGACCTGTTCAATCTGTACAAGCCCAGGGGCAGGCTCTTCTGAACTCTGACCCTAGAGCAAGACTCAGCCTCTCCGAGAAAGCCCTTATTTCCATGAATTCAGTGTAAAAAGCATGTGACACTGTTTTGTGAATGCCCCAGCTCGTGCGGGATTTCCTTACAGCTGGCCACACGGGGGCACACTCCTATCTTCAGTCTGCCCAAGGACTGAGCCTGCAAAGCCATGAAGCAGTGCTATGCATAGGGAACAAGAAGCTTGTGAAGATTGTAGACCCTATCCATGGAAGGCGTTCAGGATAGATTTGCAGCGCACAGAAGACTTCAGCTTTAAATTCTCACCGTTGTTTTGCAGGGCAACAGAGCGACTAGACTGGCTCGATCTTTAAATCAAGCCAGCTGTGTATGCTGGCTCTCAATGCAGGGAAAGCTTTCACCGCAGAGCAAGGTATCTCCCTGCAGAAACTGCAGCAGCATTGCCTTCTGCCTCCAGCAAGATTTGAGTTTGAATCCCCGCTAGTATCTCACTGACACTCCATATGCATCAAACAGCAGTGTGCCAGCAGGCCCAGCTACAGGGACCTTGACCATTGCCTTGGCAGAGAAGGACTCTCTCATCCCTTCTGGCTGACGCACCAGCGCTTCAGTAATGGCTAGTCAGTGCCCAGGACAGAGGGGAGAGTGTCTAAGATAATGGGACCTGGCTCACACTTGGATATCTAGGTTCATTCACCACCCCCCACATCTGCAGGAGAAAATGTGCCACCATAAAAGGGGAAGAGACTATTTCTTCCTCCCCAGGGCACTGCGTACCAACAATCCCTGCCACCTCCACTGCAGCTACCCCCCCCACATCTGGAAGAGGGTGGAACGAGCCTCACCTGGAGTAGAGCCAGCAGCCAAGTGCCACTTCTTCCCCAGCCTATCAAAGGACTGAGCTCACACACACACAACCTTGCACCACAGGCCAACTAAGATGCCTCTTCTTTTAAGCTCACCACACTGACTATATATATGGAGCAAAGGGGCCTGTAGCACTGGAAATTCAGGAGTGGATTACTCAAGCCTTCTCTGGCTTGAACTGGTACTAGTGGGCTGCCACGTCAGACAAAGCGAGTTCAGCTAGTGAATTACCACAGGTCGGAGTGGTCACACAGGTGTGCTAGAATACAGCAGCAGCATGGCCCAGTGGTTAGAGCAGGGGACTGAGTCCAGTCTCCTGGGTTCTATTCCCAGCTCTGATAGCAACTGATTCTGTGACTGGAGGCACACTACTTACCTTCTGTGCCTCAGTTTCTCTGTGTGAAGCAGGGATACTTTTTACCGAGCTCACAGAGGTGGGTGGGGACTGAGGCACTTTGTGTTTGTGAAGTGCTTGGAGGTCCCCAGATGGTTATTAAATACTGCCTCTTCCGAGCAGGAAGGCAAACGCCCACCCCTTCAATGTGGGCAGTTTCTTCTGCCCACAGAGCACCTCATCAGCACAGCAAGAGCAGGTCTCCACTCACCTCTGTTAGGTCTCCAGATCTTCTCCATGCCATGCCTCATTAGCACGATGCGAGACAGCTCCGTAAAGGACTCGGTCACATTGAAGTTGCACAGTGGGCTGACCTCGAAGAATGTCATGCAGTTCTTCTCAGCGTAGGAACGGGCCTGCTCCGTGGGCACCTGTCGCTTGAAGGCTAGGTGAAGCCTGTTTCCAACCAAAATCCGGGGGACACCTGGAGCATGCTTTAAAAGAACATGGTTCATCTTTAGAAAAGAGCATCAAACTCACTGACACACCAGTGAACACAGACTATACCTAGTGGGCTGCTTAGCTTACAGTATCAAAGGGCACATGAGGAAACGAAACTGCCTCTGCTGGGACTGGCCACTGTGATATAAACGCTGGTGTCTAAGCAGGGACTCCTCATACAGATTATTCCATTTCAGACCTTTCCTCTCATGATTTTACAGGGCATTGCCCAGAATTCCTTGGTTAACAGGCCCACAACTCAGCTGTATGGATATCCTGCTCCCCATTGCCTGCACAGTTTTAGCCTGGTAGAAGTGGATAGCAAGATAGAGGCTTTTCTTTCTTCTCTGACTAGGGAATTTCAAGTAATTCCTTTCCACAGAGTAGTCCTCCTTTCCCCCCAAAGGTCTCCTGGACACAGCAGGGATTTCAACTCCTCTGCATCAGACCTTGGTTTTGTGGCTCATTACAACCATTTGTAACACACCTTACTGCCTGCTAACCCTCAATTGCTCATTTAATTTTAAGTGGCCTCCTACAGTGTATGTGAACCCCTTATGCTGAACAGTCTGCCCCAATCTGTAGTTAGCCCAGGCCTGGTCAATGCTAGGAAATTAGGTCACTATAACTACAGTGCTCAGAGGTGCGAAAAATCCACAGCATTAGGTTGACGGGAGAATTCTCATGTTGACCTAGCTACCGCTTTTTGGAATTCAACTCTGGATTACCTATGCCAACACCAGAATCCCTCCCATTAGTGTAGGTACCATCTTTACTGAAGCACTTCAGCTGTGCGGCTGCAGCGTTTTCAGCGTAGACAAGCCCACAGATACTCTGGTTGCCTTTCCTGGACCTGAAGAAGAGCTTTGTGAAGCTCGAAAGCTTGTCCCTTCCACCAACAGAAGTTGGTCCAATAGAAGATCCTATTACCTCACCTACCTTGTCTCTTTTGATTATATTTGTAATCTCTGCTTTCCAGCAAGTGCCATCTGTGGGGCTTAGTAAAATCAGAGGTGTCAGCATCAACAGGCTATTCAGCATCCAAGGAGACCTGCCACTTTCACAGAACGGTGATATTTCTGTGCTGGCACCAGAAGCTGCAGCGTTTATATTACTGTAGTCACACCAGGCCCTGTTGTGATAGATGCTGTATGAACACATCCTAAACAAGCTGCAGTGTCACACTTACCTCATCTATTTCCTTTATCCAGCGGTCTATCCCATCGAAGGACCAGCGGTTAGTGATGTCATACACCAAGAGAATTCCCTGCATGGAAACGAATGTGAGCCTGGTGAATTTCATGCTATGCAAACTGAAAGTGAGATGCAGCTGGAAAGACCCGCTCCCCTGAATTTTTCAACTGAAAGAAACTGACACTCAGCACGAGACGCTAAAGACTGTTTACCTTGGTCCTCTGAGTTTAAAGTATGGGGATACTGTAAACTGCCCTGGGGAAGACAACCAATTCTATTTTGACTTCCGACAGCAGTCTTTATTATGACTGAGGACATATGAGCAAGGATGAACACAGTGGACCGACACACCAGCCCAGGAGGCATGTTTACAAGACTAGCAGTTTGGGGAATAGGGGGAAGGAGTTGCCCAGTAGCATGTTTAAATGGAATATCTGAAACAGAAACCGAGTCATTTTTACACAGAACAACTTCACTTGAAGATATGTTGGCAACAAAGCTGATAAAGTTAAACCAGTACAGCACATCTAGCACACTGCCTGCACTTATTTTGCCAAGAATGGGTTTCACTCTTTGTCCAGTCTTTCTTTCAGTGGAGAAAACTTTACATTTGAGTGAATTCACCAATCAGGAAAGTGAAGGACTAGACTAAATAAGACATGGTACTGTGGAAGCTCCCAAACAACTGCCACTTGTGCATTGTGTGCAGGACAGATCACTATTCTGGCTGCATCCACATGGGACAAATCAGGCATCGGGATATTCCCTAGGTTACTCTTTCGGCTTTTATGAATGGGCTCCCTGTCTTGATCTTTTGGTTGCTGATGGCACCTAACTAGAATGATGATGAGGGCACTATAAACGCCTGTGACAGACAGGCCTGGCTTTGCAAGACTTTGCTGTACTAGAGAACATTAAATAAGTCATATACAAGTTCAGAGAATGCTTTTTATACAGTGCTAGTGTCTTAGCTTTGAGCCTGGGGCTGGTACGTATACTACCTTCTCTAGAGAAGTTTTACAGCTCAGTTTCATTTTTGATAGTTCACCATAAAGCTTCATCAGTCCTGCAGTCAGAGCAGAGCAACCTTCATTTAATGGACCTTTGGTTTTCCAACAGGAAGACAATTTTTAAGCTCATGCCTTGTCCCTGAGGCTGCGACAAAAGAAAGCAAATAAGGTGGTAGATATAAATGTGACTGCGCATGATGGGAGAGAAGGTGACTTTGTTGACAATCCCTTTGGATATTTACACTGAGTAACCTCTAGCTATTTTTGAAGATTCAAAGGACCAGGCCACACATCTGGGCCGAAGGAGTTCACTTTGCAAGACATCCTGTTTATGTTTAGGTTGCGATAAGGCCATCTTAGTGGTGGGAGACAGCAATTGTGAAAAGAAGCCAGCCGTGGAAGATATATCATCAAAAGGTAAAAGCATTAGAGTCAAAACAGAGAATATAAAGCTTACGAAGAAGACTAAAGATGGCCCAGAGGGAAGAATCTCAGGTTAACTGCAGGCAGTGTTGCATTTAAAAGCATCCCAGTCACCAACAGCTGATGAGAACACACATCCTAAAGAAATCTGTCCCTTCTTTCAAAAATAAAAATAAAAGCGTGAACTATTTCATTCGAGGAAAGGGCAGAATTACTGTTCTCATGTTCTGCAACAGCCTGTTGCTTGCAATGGATTGGCTAGGTAGGTAGCTACACAATGCTGCTTTTAGCTCCAGGTAGTCCATTGAAGTTACAACGATCACTATCAAAAAGCTACCAGTTGCTAACAGTTACCGCCTAGTAGCTAAAATATCACATTTCCTGCCCTTTACCTTCATCTGGAAGCAATAATGGTTGCTGTGTGGTATCTGTTGGGCAAATCTTGCCTTTTTAATGGCAGCTACTATATAATGAGGCCATAGCGATACGGTGGAACATATTAGAGAAAACCCGGATTAGTGTTTCTTACTGAATCTGTCCAGTTCCAGGCTTTCCTGTACTCCCAGCACCAAGCGATGTGTCTGACCCTACAAGCACACATTTTACCACCTCTGGTTTCAAAGCATTTACCAGAAAGTGAGTAGACATGTAAATGATGCAGAAATTCTTCTTAAAGGGCAGCTAATGCCTGATGCTAGTGCTTTCAAACGTTTCTACTTTATTTGTTCTCTCTCTCTCTTCCCTTTCTCACCAAGGGTATTTGAATGAAAACAGGAAGTTCAAGGTAATCTGCTCCTACAGCTCCACTGCTACTGTTATTGTAACTGAGTTGCATAGGAAGAGTCACAATGGAAGATAGTGATTGGAACTAGAGTAGGAACAGATGAACCAACATTGTTATGACACAGAGGCTCAGCTGGAAATAACTACATCATAAGGAAAAAAAAACCCAGCACTGATACAAATGGTCAGAGGCCAATGTAAGTACAAAACAAACAGGTCCAGGCTACAAAATTCATGTCTTGCAGCAGGCATAGTGTAGCCAGGCTTCTAAGCAAATGCAGCTGATGTCCCCAAAGGACAGTCAGGTCTGGGGTTGGAGTTAAGGGTGTGCCCCAAATCAAAACTTGCCCTTTAGTGAGAAAAGAGTCTTGCCGCACCCTCCACCCTGGATCTGTAAGCAGTACAGTGAAGTTTTGAAGACTGCACTGACATTTCAGTGTACCAACTGGTAGAAGTCAACTGACCTACAGGATATTCCAACAGACCAGGGGAGTTACTGGTGCTACTGCACAAAATCAGTGCTTCATTCAGTTAGAAGCACAGGATTTACTGTACTAGATCAGACCGCTACTCCACCTAGTCTTCCAGTATCCTTGTTCTATGTCCAATACTTTAAACAAAATCCCATAATGCACCAGGTCAATTGTACAAAGCTGTATAGGGAGGGGGTGGGATTTTCCTTCCTGTTCTCCCAGGGCAGGAGCAGAGCATGTGGTTTGGATTACACTGGAACAGCGGTTCCCAAACTTTAACAACCTGTGAACCCTTTTCACTAAAATGTCAAGTCTCACGAACCCCCTCCTAAAAACTAATATTTCCAGGGATTTTATCCTTTACCTGAGTATAAATTATAAAAGCAGTGATCTTGGAAACATAAATTTTGTTTTTATGAGATGTTTATTACACACTAATATTAATTATTATCATTACAATATTTTTATTATATTACAAAAATGGCAACACTCTTTCAAGATCTCACTTTCGTAGCTTGTATCACTTTGAATAAGCCTGTTATAAGACAAGACTTATGTTTCATCAAGGAGTATCAGATGTGAAACAGCAGGAAGGTATTTAAGAAGCCAACTCAAAGAGTTCTTCCTACACAAGCATTCAGGTCTTGAGCAGTCCAGGCAAACAATGCACGTTACAACAAAGCTTAAACTTGTTCTTCATAATAATTTTAAAAACAATACTAGCTGCCTATTTAATTTTAAAAACAGCAAAAAATATTCACCTCCCTTTCCATTTCTTATAAGGAGTCTTGAAGTTTAAATCTTCTCAGTAAAAAGAACAGGAATACTTGTGGCACCATGAAAGCTTAGGCTCAAATAAATTTGTTAGTCTCTAAGGTGCCACAAGTACTAGGGTTACCATATTTCAGCGAGCAAAAAAGAGGACGGGAGAAGCCCCGCCCTAGCCCCGCCCCTGCCCCTCCCACTTCCCGCCCCCCCTGACCTCCCAACCCTCCCCCCGTTCCTTGTCCCCTGACTACCCCCTCCTGGGACCCCTGCCCCTAACTGCCCCCCAGGACTATCTAAGCCTCCCTGCCTCTTGTCCCCTGACTGCCCCAACCTTTATCCACACCCCCACCCCCAGACAGACCCCTGGGACTCCCACGCCCCATCCAACCACTCCCCACCCCCTGACAGCCCCCCCCAGAACTCCCAACCCATCTAAACCCCTCTGCTCCCTGTCCCGACTGCTCCGATCCCTCTCCCCACTCCTGCCCTCTGACAGCTCCCCCCCAGAACTCCCAACCCATCTAAACCCCTCTGCTCCCTGTCCCCTGACTGCTCCGATCCCTCTCCGCACTCCTGCCCCCTGACAGCCCCCCCCAGAACTCCCAACCCATCTAAACCCCTCTGCTCCCTGTCCCCTGACTGCTCCGATCCCTCTCCCCACTCCTGCCCCCTGACAGCTCTCCCCCAGAACTCCCAGCCCCCTACCCCCCCGCTCCTTGTCCCCTGACTGCCCCCTCCTGGGACCCCTGCTCCTAACTTCCCTCCAGAACCCCACCCCCTACCTAAGACTCCCTGTTCCTTGTCCCCTAACTGCCCCCTCCTAAGACCCCCCCCCCAACTGCCCACCAGGACCCTACCCCCTACCTGTACCCTGACTGCCCAAAACTTTCTCCACTCCCCCCAAAAAGCCCCCCCCCGTTTCTTGACTGCCCCCTCCAGAACCTCCCTGTCCCTTCTCCTGCCCCCCCTTACCCTGCTGCTCAGAACAGGGTGTTGGGCTCTGTGCCAGCCGGACACATGGCTAAGCTCCCCAGCACAACAAAACCCGGTCCCTGGCCCGGACCGGGTTGCAGGGGAGAGCTGCCCTTGTATCAGCACAAAGTGCTCTCGCTCCCGTTTTGCTACGCTGCATGGCAGTAACCGCTCCCAGTTGCAAAAGGGGAGGGCTGCACTTTGTGCTGAGACACTTGCTCAGAATGCAGGGCGGAGCTCCTCTCCAGCTGCTCCGGAGTCCAGCCCGGGACTTTCCTGCAGCCCTCCCAGCCGCTCCAGGGGAGGGGGGAAATCCCGGACATTGTGAGTGCTTTACAAATTCCCCCCGGACGCTATTTTTAGCACAAAAAGGAGGACATGTCCGGGTAAATCCGGACGAATGGTAACCCTACAAGTACTCCTGTTCTTTTTGCAGTTACAGACTAACACATCTGCTACTCTGAAATCTCCTCGGTGTGATAGAGATGCTTGCTTTGATCTGCTTAGCTCTTGGAAGTCCAGGGGCTCCGGGCTGCTGGCCCCGTGCTGCCCGGGGTCCCTAGGGACAGCTCTGTCCACCATTAGGGAATTTTTTCCCCGAGAACCCCCTGCAACATTTCACGAACCCCCAGCATTTTAAAAACCCCTGTTTGGGAACCACTGCACTGGAGTAATGCCTGCTGGGGCATTCTAGCTATGTCAGTATTTGTACCATGTACCACTGTTATGGTCTAGTTTAGTCAAAATTTGACAGCCATTTTATAAAGCAGTTGCAATATTTACCTCCCTTCTGTAGTTGTGGATAGCACAAGGAAAACATATGCTGAGTGCAGCAGAACATGTGTTTTCACAATGGGCTTCCCTTTAAAAAGGTTTCCTTGCTTATGAAGAGAGTTTCGGGGGTGGGGTGGAGGAAGGGCTAAGGCCTGGCCAGTTTTTACTATATTCTTCAATGCCTCTCAAAGCAACTCTAAATTCCCCTTTCTATACAGTTCAATAGCCCTGATCCATAGCATCTTCTGTTGTCTACAAAGCCTGCCCACTCCTCTTCATTAGTTTCCACTAATGGGGAATTTCTGTTGCCTGCAGAAAGGTGAACATCTATCCAAGGCCAAGTGTGCCAAAGCATAAGGCCATGAGAAAGTTGTTAAAAATCACCACCATCTGCATTATTTACAATCACCTGAGTAGGAAAAAGTTAACATTTTAAAAATTTAAGGTTTTGCCTAAAGCACCTGATTGATAATTATTTTTACAGTCATAAATAGCAGGCAGTGAGATCGAGAAAATGTATGTATGAAGGGGGAGAGGGAGGAGGGGGCAGAAAAGAAAAAATTTCTTCAACAATTTTGCAAAGTTCCTATCAAGTAAGGATTAAAAAAAAAAAGAAAAAAAAATCACTCCAGTTCTGTGGCCTTCTATGGAGTCAACCACTAAAACAGAGAAGATAAAAATTAAGGTGCTCCCAAAGTAAACATACAGGGTTTGGGGTTTTCCATGATTTCTTCATAAATAAAGGCAGCCAAAAGAGAAAACAACTTTTCCTTTATGAAGCAGAAAGTGGGATTTCTTTTTAAAAAAAGATTAAACTGCAAACCAATTAGATTAAAGACATTATGCAGCTGTCTTGTTTACTTGTGGACAAAATTCCCTTAGCCAGCAGAAACGTCATGAGGTCTAATTTGTCAAGAGAGTCTTTCTGCCAGACATATGCTGTAGGATAGCATATTTAAGCACTCTAAGGAGATCTTGGACGGCAGCTCCAAAGAGGAATATTGTGCATCAATGCAATACATCACCAGGAAGATTGTGCCAAACTATCAGTAGCTGAGTGAAAGATCAAGGCTATATACTTGCTTTGACTTCAAGAAAGAAGTAAGTATTCCTCCACTGTCAACACAGGTACTTTATATTATAATTCCATGCACACGTGGACTGGAGTTTAGATTGCCAAGTGTGAAACACACAGAAAAATCAAGAAATACCAAAGTTAAGGCTGTCTGTGACCCTTCACTCTGCCACCATTCCCCAGTATGTGCATAAGGATAGAATAAGCACACTTTTTTTCTGCACAGGATGCATGTTACTGTCTGCACGAGGCACTTTTTTTTTTTTTAAATCCTATCTTTTGTTCTGCCTGACGCCTGACACCCTACAGACCATGCAATGAGTTTGGCAGGTGTGCTTTTGAAACTAGCTTAATTTATTACACAACCCTGTTTCACTCACTGTTCATTTGGAACAAAAAATAGTGAGAGTCATATTATTATGCACACACATGCAAATGGGACCTGGGATAGAGCTGCACAGGCAATCCTAACTTAGACATTGCTTCACTGAATGCCTCCCTTTTCCAACTTATAACCGCACTAAATAATGTTCTGTATGGAATTTCTTAGGTTACTTTAAATAACAGAAGAATGCCATAGTGTGCAACTATTTGCTAATCAGAAGTAGTAGTCTAGTCTGTCATTCTAGGTACTTGTATGGTTCTCATCATCGTACACTTCACCAAAGAAAGGGTCTGTAACCTAATAGTGCTCCTCAGAGGTAAAAGATTGTTATTAACCCCATTTTGCAGATGAGCAAATTGAGGCACAGGGAGATTAAGTGACTTGTCCAAGGTCACACAGGAAGTGGTGGGAACTGAACCCTGATTTCCTCACTGCCAAGGCAGTACATTAGCCAATGGGTCATCCTTCTTACCTATCCTGCACAATCCATTCACTCACCTTCATTTCAGATGGAAGGAGGCTGATGCATTCCTAAGCCTGCCTCGTTCCACATTTTCTGATGCATTTTGAAAATGAAGTTCTGCTCGGCTTTTTGGCATGCGTACGTATCACCAATACAACACAAAGAATGAATGTGTGCTTGTCTCTCTCCCTCTCTATTAAGTGGAAGTGTCCATGTCATATATATGTGCACACACATGCAATGAAAAAGGAATGGTCATTTGTTATTGTATAATAAAGCAGTGTGCTTACACATTTATTTTTAAAACATTTTAACTGTGCTGAAGTTAAAGCTGATTTTCACTCGACCACCAAAAGGTATTTCTGCATAACCAAGAGGAGGTAGCAGGAAAGTGCTGTAATGGCAGGGGAATCAGAGTCCCCGGGAGAGCTGCTGCTACTGCATTAGCTAGAGATGACTAGATTGGGCCTACTGAAGAGTTAGGATCTATGAAGTCTTGACAGGGTGTTTGTTCTGGCTACCAGTGCAATGCATGTTATTTCTGCTATGGTGTTTTGAGTATTTAATGAGTGAGCAAATTGTGGCTTGGAAAACAAGCTTTTGAGATTCTTCAAGAGAGAAAAATACAAGAGAACAAAGAGAAAAACAAGGCACTAGGAAATTATGTGATTGCAAAAGGCCTCAGCTTAACCCAGGTGCATTCTATTTAATAGTAAATTGTCTAGAGTTTGATATTCATTAGCAACCCTCTCCCTAGAAGGCTGCTGGGAAGGAAGGCTGGGAACAGCACCTATCCTTCTCTCTGGTTCAGGGGAAGCCGCATTAAACTTGGGTAGAAAAAATCCTCTGAACTGGAGGACTGAAGGCATTTACTGCAACCAGAGCAGTTACATTTTGTTCTTTGCCCCCTCCTCTCACCTTGGCTTGAGTTGAGTGATTGACACAACCCATATATCTGCTGGGATCTAACCAGCTGTAAGGCAGAGCACAGCCAGCATCTGAGAAACAGCAAAAGGTGCCAAAAATTCCAGTATCCCACCAAATACTGTTAAACCATCAACTGGGTAAACAGGCCACTGATCAGAAATGTTGTTACTAGGCAGAGCTCAGCAATATTTTTATTGTGTTATGGCTGCAGCTTGGAGACTCCGATCCAGGCTGCCCATGGAATAATCTTAGAATGCATATTAAAAATGAACTGCAGACAGCTGTCTGGAACAATTTCTGTAGCACATTCTTTGAACCTCTGTGTATTACAGCCAATGTGAAGGATGGCTGGTCGAGTCTCCACAGTGTCTGTGGAAACAAGTTTAGTTATTGGCATCCACAAGGGTGCTGAAAAGAATGGCTCCTCCCCAGACTAGAAACTATCCAATATTTGAAAGAGCCACATGATTGCTGCAATGTTATTTACTCCCTACTACTCTGATAACAAGCTTAGGAACACTAGTTGTGAGCGTCAGACTAGAATGATTTACAATAGAAAAGGGCAAAAGACTAGAAGACAAAATGGCATATAGATTTCTGCACCATCTTAAACACAGTTAAATATGCTATGTGTACTGTATGCAACACTGCAACAGTTAATTAAACAACATTAACAACTACTTTGTATTAAGTCATCCCCCTGAATGTCAGACATTATTTTTAATACAAACGCATGCAAATAAAACAACTTCAAAACCAAGATTTGCATTTCTAAAGGACTGGTGATTTCCTAACAGGATGCAATTTCTGCTCATTAGTGTAAGCGGAATCTGATCTTCACAGGCATCAGAGGGTCCCAAGTGAGAGCGTCACACAAGATGTGCCATGAACAAGAAGCCAGTTTAGAGTGCCAACTCCCTGGTTACAGAAGGGAGGGGAAGACTGGCGCTCTACTGATTGTTATTAGATCTCAGCTGATCAGAATTCTGAAAATTCAGCTAATGAAGCTGGTTTGTTCATGCTTCGTGCCCAGTTATGTGCCTCAAAAGTTACTGCTGTCAAAATGCTTCCCAGGTCACTCTGATCTGGCAGACTAGGTTGTATTTGCACTACTGTCAGAGATGTGAAAGTGTACAATGATAGCAGGCCCTTGCTCAAGTTGTTTGCTTTAAGCCCCGAGAAATGCTATGACACGCACTAGGTTGCAAACAAATTTAAAAATCAAACAGTAATCAGCTGGCCCCTATGCAATCTCCTACAATTACAACTGCAATGTGGACACTGCCCCATATCCTACAATTATTCAAATATGGTGAAACCATGGCGGTGCTTGCTAACTGCACCATGGCAGGCTTAACATGGATCAGTTCAGAGGCAGTCAGATGCCTTAAGGTATGCTACTGCTGGCTATTTCTCTTCTGGGCAAAGTCTATTTTCTTTAGTATGTGGTCTACTCTAGCAGATGGAGTAGAGGACAAGGTATCCAGATCCCTAGATTCTGTTCTTGACTTTGTGATATTTTGCTGGTCACCTTGATCCAGTCACAGTTCCCCTGCCTCAATTTACCCGTCTATAAGATGGAAATATATGTCCACCTTGTTGGCGGTAGAAACAAGGTTGTTTGAGGCTTGACTGATGTTTATGTAGAAAAATGCTTTGAGATCCTTGAATAAGAGGTGCTACTGAAGAACAAACCAGAAATTCCAGAACTGATACCTTGGTTACGAACAAAAAGTCAGATTAACCAGGCAGAGTGAGAGTGCCTAATTCACACACTTAACCCTTTAATATCAGGAGCATTTTAGCCTAGGTACAAATGCCAACTAGCAAGAGCCCTAATAGTGACAGTTACAGGTCTACTGAGGGTTTTTGCTAGCTGCTCACACTTCTGGCTAGAATACAACCTTGGAGGATTTTGAACATCTATGTACAGTCCAAACTCATTAGCCCCAAGATGTTAAATCAGTATGGTGGGTTTAAGTAGCTGAGGGACTGTCTATACTTACAGCTAAATTGGCACTGCTGCGATCGATGCAGCGGTGTTGATTTAGCAGGTCTGGTGAAGACCCACTAAGTCGGTGGAAGAGCATCTCCTGTTGACACAGCATGGTGTAGACACCGCTGTAAGTTGATCTAAGTAACATCGACTTCAGTTATGTAACTTACATAGCATAACTTAGGTTGACTTACAACTTAGTGTAGATCAGCCTTTAGTTACATGAGTGGCAGATGAAGTTGTAAAAAGGCATGAGAAAAAAGGAGAAATAGAAACTGGAATAGCTAGCTGTCAAGCGTGAAGACCCTCATCACCCTCCCATTTCAATCAGAAAGAGCATGCAAGGGCAGGGTGGGGAAAAAGCAAGCAAGCCCCAGAAGGCAGCAATCAGTTTGCTCTTCCAGACATCCTAGCCTGTCTGTTAGGAGCACTCTTCTGACATGAAAGCAACTGAGTTAGCCATCAACACCACTTCTTCCCTATTTATTTTCTCTGCCTGAATTCCTGAAGCCTGAGCTGCACTGACAGCATCTGCCGAGAAGCTGCTCACACAGGTTTCAGTGACGCTTCCCCATTCTTCCCTGCCTCAAGAATTTAAATTCATGTAGTGAGAGCAGAGGCTAGGAACATTGAGGTACTACAGAATAGCTTCCATGAAGACCTTTCTGCAGTAGATGCAGAAATTCAAGCTGGAGAGAGGTCAGAAAGATTAGAGCGCTGTACCCTCAGTGGACAATTATTCCAAGTGATGAGCTATTTGGCACAGTTATGACAGGAATGGCAGCCCCTACTACACAGATGCACAGCCCCAGGCTGTGATTTACAGGTGTTGGATCTTCCCCATCCCAAATATGGGGAGGGGCAATAGGGGGCTCTTCAAGTTAGGACACCAACTTAATCACACATTCCATCTGAACAGTTTGCAACTATTATTTGTACCATCCAAGGTCACTATTAACAGAAAAGATTAGAGACAAAAGTATTTCCAGTTAGGTTATTGTGTGTGTATTTGACAGGGTTTTGGGTAAAGTTTACAAGAGTACCTAAATCTCCCTGAGTTTCACAGTGCTCAAATCACTTTGAAAATGGGACTTAGATGCTCTTGAAAATGTTGCCATTTGTGACTACTCTGCTTTTCTGTTTCCTTGTTGTCAGTTTCCCCTGTCTGTATGCACCTTTCATCCAACAGCGGAGAGGAAAAATGACATTCTACCACCACAAAAAACTGGCAGGGGGCTCACGGGCAGGTATAGGGCTACTTAAAAAGAGGCTGTTAAAGTACTGGGGGGGAGCCCATAGTGAGGCTTTCACAGATGAGAAAATGGAGGCACAGATAGGCTGGAGTGCCTTGTAGATGTCTCATTCAGGAGAAGAATTAGGACTAGAATGCAAATGTCCCAAGAGTCACCTGTTCTAGCCACTAGGCAACACTGCCTGCAACAGCCTATTGTTAATTCTGATGACGACCCAGTTAGGGAGAAACGCACGATTCTTAACTAATGAACACTAAGAGACAAAGGCAGCATTTCAGACCACAGCCTAAAGCAGGGGTCGGCAACCTTTCAGAAGTGGTGTGCCGAGTCTTCACTTATTCACTCTAATTTAAGGTTTCACGTGCCGGTAATACATTTTAATGTTTTTTAGAAGGTCTCTCTCTCTAAGTCTATATTATATAACTAAACTATTGTTGTATGTAAAGTAAACAAGGTTTTCAAAATGTTTAAGAAGCTTAATTTAAAATTAAATTAAAATGCTGATCTTACGCTGCTGGCCCACTCAGCTCGCTGCCAGCCTGGGGTTCTGTTCACCTAGTTCGGCAGCGGGCTGAGCGGGGCCTGTGGGACCCCGGCTGGCAAGGGGCCAGCAGCCGGGACGCGAGACCGGGAGTGCAGGAGGGAATGTGTGCGTGTTTGCGGGGTGAGTGTGTGTGTGTGCAGGAGCTCCCGTTTGGTGCTCAGGGTGGGGATGTGGGGGGTGCAAGAGTCAGGGTGTGGGGGGACTGGGTATGTGTGGGGGGTGCAGGAGTCAGAACAGGGGCTGGAGGTGTGTGAGGGTATGCAGGGGTCAGGGCAGAGGGCTGTGTGGGGGGAGTTCAGGGGTCAGGGCAGAGGGCTGTGTGGGGGGAGTTCAGGGGTCAGGGCAGAGGGCTGGGAATGTGTGTGTGGGGGGGGTGCAGCAGTCAGGGCAGGGATCCCAGACTGGGGGTACAGGTGGGAACGGGTGTGTGTGTATGCAGGAGTTCCCGTTTGGTGCTCAGGGTGGGGGTGGGGATATGGGGGGGGGTGCAAGAGTCAGGGCATGGGTGTAGCGGGGCTGGGTATCTGTGGGGGGTGCAGGAGTCAGAATGGGGGCTGGAGATGTGTGAGGGGGTGCAGGGGTCAGGGCAGAAGGCTGTGTGTGGGGGGGTTCAGGGGTCAGGACAGAGGGTTGGGGTGCTTGGCTCGTGGGGATGCTCACGGCAGGGGGCTGGAGGGGATATGTCCCGTCCCCACCTCTTCTCTGCCTCCTCCCTGGAGCAGCAAGCATGCTGCGGCTTGGCTCTGCTCCCCCTCCCCCTCGCAAGGGCGATCAGCTAATCGGCGGCAGGGAGAGGGAGGGGCAGGAAAGCACCACACTGGGGGAAGAAGTGGGGGAGGGGGGAGCTTGGCTGCCAGCATGACCAAGCTTCTGCCTCCCGCCCCCGCAGGAGAAAGTGGTGGGCAGGGGGGCTGAGTGGGGCCAGGACCCCGGCAGGCAGAAGTGTGCCATCAAAAATCGGCTCGCGTGCTGTCTTTGGCACGCGTGCCGCAGGTTGCCAACCCCTGGCCTAAAGAATTTAGCCTAATGTTCCACTGGCCTACATCACTGTTACAGCATGTTAAAGCCCTTTTGGCCAGGCTCTTAAACCTGCAACTTGGTACTGCTTTCCTTCAAGCCTAGACAAACCTTTTTAAAGCAGTAGGTAGCCAAGTGAGTTAAATCACCTATTCCTTGTCAAAGGAGATGGCATGGCTTTGTCACTTGCCCTACTGTACTCCAATCATTTGTCCATGGCGCCAAGCCCCACTTAGTCAGGTGGGCTTGTTTGCTTAGGCTGAAAAGGGACTATTCTTCATTGTCCGATATCTGAAATTGGCTAATCTTGGACAATGAGGTTTGAATCCTGATACTTCTAATTACTGACTTTTTCCAGAAGAACAATGCACGTGCCCAACTGAGGTGGCCCATAAAAGTGTGTAATGTTGTTTACCAAGTCCAGTGACTCAGAAATGCTGATAGTGCGCAATCTGGAGATACAGCACTGTGTTCAAAACACATGATGCCTTCTTGTTAATGCAGACTAATCTCCTCTCACAATCCAGAGCTCAGGCTGAATGAGAAGATGTATGGTATGGGAAAGGGAAACGTCAAGGCAGATTCTCTTCCCATTCTGAGATTGCTTCCCAGTTCATGGTAATTAGGACCAAATTTCTTAAGGAAACTTCCACAGAGGTTTTGCTCTCCCCACTCCATTCATTCTCCACACCACAGTCCAAACCTCCCTGAAGAGGAGATGCTTCTCAGATCAAATGCTTGGCATTTATACCTAGGAGCCTGAGACTCGGCTCTTGGTGAATGGTAGCTTTCAATCAGAGGAAAGGGCAGAGGTGCCAGTCTAGTGCAAAGTCTGTAGGATCCTTTACAAGAGCCAGAAGGTGGTGCTAAGAAATTAATACACCAAAGCCCATCCTTGCAGCAAATTCAGCCTTCTGATGCAACCAGTCCCATCCCTTTGCTTGGCTTCTTAAAGAGCAGTTTAAACTAGAACGGCCCTTTTCCTGAAACATGAGGCCAGCTTCATGAGAAACAGTGGGCATAATTTATTTAAAGGGACATCATTCTGCAATGTTTTAGTCTCGATACAAAGGCACCCTGAGATCTGCACAAATATTTCAGTGAAAGTTCAGGCTACATAGTGCATTCTACACTACCAAGGACAATAGGCACCAAACTGAAGGCAGCTATTAAAATTTAGA
This sequence comes from Malaclemys terrapin pileata, assembly GCF_027887155.1. Taxonomy (NCBI): domain Eukaryota; kingdom Metazoa; phylum Chordata; order Testudines; family Emydidae; genus Malaclemys; species Malaclemys terrapin. The sequence goes on from NC_071514.1 coordinate 51,363,569, forward strand.
ATTAGTGATCGCCCTATTCCTCTATATAATATGATTTCAAGAACATCACGCTATGTGTCACTCTGAATCCTAGAGCGGCTATTGAATCAGTGTGAAGTGATAGAAACAGCTACAAACATGGTTAAAAGCTATTTTTGTTTAGAATATGACCAGGTGCAATCATTACAGGGATTTGTGGTCTGTAACTGCCTCATTTCTAAGTTCTCAGCCTTTTTTTTTTTTTTTTTACACATGACTTTACAAATTACAGCATGGGCTTTCAGCTACTAGTATTGAGTGAAGGTTCTATTACAAACCACATAGTGGAAGGATCCCTGGGCTTTCTGTCCTTAGCCTCCAAAAAGTGCCCAAATTACACACACAAATGCTTGTCTCATGAGAACAATGCTACGAGGTTGCAGTGGAAATTGCATTCACATGCTGCAGAGAGGTTTTTATTTAGTATCCTTTTGCTTTTTAATAGGTCAGCTCACTCACTATTTACACTCAACCTTTAGGATCACTTAACAAGCAAAAGGGGTGCACCTGTGGAAAGGGAAGTTACAAGCTGTGCAGAATCCAGAGATTTTGAGGAAGACAGAAGTTGTACCTTGCTACATAAGCCCCCTGCTGGCTGGCAACTCCATCTACATCCCTGCACACAGTCCTTTGTTTACACTAAAATGACCTCCTCCACCCAGATCAGCTGTAAGGGCTGGGCTAAAAATCACATTCCTCACAGACTGCTCCCTGGTGGCAAGGTATGCAGGGAAGGTAAGTGAGGCATACTTTCCATATAAACACTTTCAAGCTTTTATTGGTCATTGTGGAGTGCTGGTGCAGACATTGTTGGATGTGTGCAAACACCAGCAGTTCTAGACTCTGCCATTCAAAGGAAACACCCAACACTCTTGTATAGGGGAGGGAGGGAAGCTACTGCCTAAGAAAATGCTCCATTTGGGACTGAAAGTTTTGGTCAAATTTCATTTGATCATCAAAATACCACATGGCATCAGAAGTTGGATGGGACAAAGACCTGTCCTGACTATGTTTTACCAGGAGTGAAGTTCTTCTAGATCTCTCTGGAATGCAACTTTGGGGCAGAACTTGCTGAGAGGCAGGAAGGGGAGTTAATCTTAAAGTTCCTGTATTGTATTAGGTGTGCATGTACTTGAACTCTGTGCCCCGCCCCCCCCATTCTCCCCCCCCACAAATCACAGCATTAAGTGCTGCTGCTCCTCATTGAGAGAACCATAGAGTTAGCAGCAGCCGAAGAGGCACCCACAGAACCATCCACAACACTAGAAGTTTGTACGTACAAGAACTAAATGTGACACTTGGAGGAGACCGCACATGGTATGCAGTCTAGTGCTCGCATGTCTAGATCTCAAGTACATTTGTAGGAAGTCCTACGGAAAGAAGGCACGATGGCCTTCCCAGCTAGAAAAGTAGCTTACAGCTGTGGGTAGTGAAATGCAAAAACAGTGAGAGATTAAGTTGAAGAGGCAGAAATTCAGAGGAGAAGGCCTTAGATAATTGCTAGATGTACTGGTCCAGTCAGTGAGCCTTTAGAGAGCAACTGGTTCTTGAAAAGAAGTCAGAGGGATATTTTCCAGAGCCCCTCTAGGCCAGAGAACTGAGCAGCCTAAGTTAACTCTCTACTCCTGAGGGAAATCTTTTTTGCTGTTGTCTGTATTGTTGACATACTTGTTGACAGGTATTTTGAAATAAATTACCAAAATAATTGAAACTGGAATGATAATATTGTGTTATTTTGACAAATAAAATATGCAGAATTTTAAAATATTGTGCGTAAAATTCCCCCAGCATTAACATTCTAAGCCTTCATCTCCCGTGTTTTAAGGACAGATATCAGATCTGAACCAGCCCTTCTCGTTTAAGGCCTGGGTCAAGTACATAAACTGAAGAGGCTCATTTTCTGGAACTGGCACAGACTAGGGAAAGCTGATCTCATGAGTTTGCTGTCATTTGAGGCTTCCCAAATCAGCTTTCAGCCAAAATCCTGAACTCCAATCTAAACCTAATCCAGATCCTGTGCAAAGACTGCCCCACATGATCCATACTAGTAACCATGCCGCTTCAGCACACCTACAGTGTGCTACCTAGTATAGTGGAGCACAGTTTGTATTCCACTGCAATAGCATAAGTCAGCCCCTTGGAGAAAGTCATCCTGCTCCTGCCCGGAGCGGTTAAAAACAGCCCTGGGGAGGGCTGTGGCTGGGGAAAGGCTGATTGGGGAAGCAGCCTCAGCTGTGGCCACACCCCAATAGGGCCCAGCTGGCCCTTACAAGAGGGCAGTGGGCCAGGAGCAGACAGTCTCTCTCTAGCTTGCTGAGAGAGGAGGGCCTGGCTGCCTGGGAGCTGAGAAAGATTACCTAAAGTGGAGCAGGGCTGGGGGATGGCTAGAGGAGCTGGGAGAGCTCCAGCCTGGAAACCCCCCAGGCTGCAGGCCTTGTTAAAGGCCGGAAAGGGTACTGGGATTGCAGAGGGGTAGCCCAAGGGTAGGCAGAGGCAGCAGGTCCAAACTCCCCTGGCCGGTGATGAGTGGCATTTACACTGCAGTCTGCCCCAGTGAACGGGGGCTAGATCGAGACTGGCAGTAGCTATAGTCTGAGGCGAGGTGGGGACAGAGGATGGGGGTTCCCCGGGGAGGGGAAACCTAGATCTGTGGGGCTACTGCCAGGAGGCAGCACCCTGGCCTGAAAGGGGCACTGGGGTCCAGGAGGGACTCGGGCCCAGTGGCAAGCAGGACACTGGCCTGCAGAGGGCACTCTGGAGGCTGGAAATCTTAATTCCCTGGATGACCAGCAGGAGGCGCCGCACTGGTGAGTCCCGCCCTGTGACACTCCCATTTGTGCATATGCTGATCAGAAGGGCAGAGCCAGGACATTGGAAGGGAAACACAAGATGCTGGATGGTGCTGTTGGGCATTAACTTGCTTCCCATTAGTCTGGAGAACTTTGATGGTGAGCAGGCCCAGTCCAGCGTAGCACTCCTGGTAGTGCTTACCTGAGCACCTCTGGAGTAGGATCTGAAAATGGTGCAGAACCTCCCCTGGCCAGATGTGTCCCTGAAACAGAAAATCCAACAAATTGAGAAGAGTTAGACAGACAAGTCTGGAGAACCCCCTACTGACACTGCTGACGGGAGACTGAAGTACGAACCAATCCATCAGTGAGTCACACCTGATCTCTCTGTACGTGCATAGTACCTGGCTGCTCAGCAAGATACTTTTACATGATTTTGGAAAGTTTTTCCTCCCCAGTAGGTGACCACCTTTAGGATATACCAGGAAGTCCCCTGCTGCAGTCATCATCCTTCCTGTGGAGCAGTTCTCTATTTGCACCTTCTCAGCACTACTCCAGGATTAGGGTTGGTGATTTGTCACAGCATTTTTTTATCAAAAATTACAAAGCAGTCATGGTAAATTTAGTAAAAATCATGGATTTGGGGATTTTTAATAGACAATGCTGTGATTGATAAGGAGGGGTCGCAGCAAGGGGGCTGAAGAGCAAGCCCATCCTGCACTCACCCTGCAGGCGGCTCCCCACTCTGAGCATGGTGACGTGGCACACAGGGTCACAGCATCACTCAGGTTTGGCCTGGCTGCCCCCTCGTCATGATGATGGGCCAAACATGAGCGGTGCTGTGATCCTGCACACCAGGTCACCATACACAGAGTGAAGAGCCAGGCCCAGCCCTGTGGGACAGGAGCAATCGCTGCAGGGTGAGTCACAGAGACAAAGACAAGTCATGGACAAAACAGGAAAATCAGCGTATCCACAACAAACCTGCAGCCCTCTCCATGACGAACCAAGAGACAAAGCGAGTCACTATTCAAAAGAGCAAGGCATCTTCTCTTTAATTTGGCTCAGCTCTGAGTGAGACTGGGCTAGGAATCCCTTCTCTGGCAATGGTGCAGACTTAGCCTACCTTTTTTTTTTTTTTTTTTTTTTTTTTAAAGTTTAAATAAAAATAAGGGCCAATGAGAGAGTCCTTCTTGAGCTCATCAGTTCAGAAGCCCTTACTAAAGGGAAGGTGTATCAGTGACCCTTTCTGGCTGTAGGAGAGACCTTTACACCCAATCCTCCTTGGCCACTATGTGTGCAGATACTTAACAGCACACCATCCTTGGGAACAGCACGTAGCAGTACAGCATGTTCTGCCGCACACAGGCACGACAGGGTGCATTACAGACACTAAACACCTCAACTCTATTTGTCATTCTTTTAAGTTAATGTCAAGTTTTAAATAAACACAGAATTTCAATGAGCATTTGTGGACATCTGGGAGATTATGCTGGAGCACAGTACAGTGATCTAAGCAGTGTCTACTGAAGTGCAATCCGAGGTCAGGCTAACCAGACAGTGCACTGTTGTGTCCATTCGATACTGATCTAGGAGGTGCACGTCAACAAGCAATGCGAATTCTGATCACCCTGGATCAAGTTTCCGAGAGACTCAATTTCAGACTCTCATCAGCTGCATGATAGTGTCAGATGTGCTTTAAGTTTCAACACCGCACTGCACTCAGATTAAGCTTTGAAATGTCACATTATGGAACCTGGGCATCACTGTGAGCTCAATGTAGACCTCTGCTTAATGGGCAGCTATGGTCAAAACAAAAACAAAATATTCGATTGCATAAGGAGTAGGATGGTGATTAATTCTGAGACTATTATAATGCCATTATATAAATCAAAAGGTGTGGCCTCATCTAGATAGTGCGTACAGTACTGCTCATTGCATCTACAAAAAGATATTTCAGGATTAGAGGGGTTCACAGATGGACAACCAAAAAGACAAAAGGTCTAGGAAAATTCTCCTCTGAAGAATTACTGAAATGACTAGGACTGCTACCTTTTAAAGAAGAGGTGTAAGAGGGGACACGGTAGATAGGGATTGCTATCTATATAAGCAGCAAAGGAAGACTGGGAACTTCTGTTCTCCCTGTCACATAACAACAACGGGACAGTCAATCAAACGAAAAGGGGAATTCAAAGCCAGTAGAAGGAAACATCTTTTCACACATGTAATTGAACTACAGAACTCAGTGCAACAGGACGTGGAGTCCAAGAACTTAACAGGATTCAAATATCCAGTGTTTTCATAATGGTACACGGTTTGTGGAAGGGGTATTAAAACCTCATACTTCAGGGCTTAAGTCAATCTCTATTAGATCAGGGTGAGACCTATATGGGGGGCAGATTCCCCTCACCTTCCTGCCTCAGGTCTTACACGTTCCTCTGAAGCACCTGGTGCACACCCCGATGCAAGATACTAGACAAGATGGACCACAAGTCTGATCCAGTCTTGCAATTCCTACCTTCCCACCGAGGACACTTCATGCAAATATCACACTCCATTCTCATTGTTCTCTGCTACAGAGTCATGTTATTGCAGTAAGCCTTGATCCCAAGAAATTGAATGCAGTCTATGCCCTTTTAGTTTTGGGGTCTGTTCCCTGTTCATCATAGGGCTCCCCCTCAGTCCAACTCTTAAACTAAAGGATGGAAGCCAGGACCCAACAAAATCCAGGGCCAGCTCTCTGGAAACAGACGTGGAGCCCCACAACCAGGTTTCTTTCCTTCTTTCCCTCATGTAGTTCTTTCTCTGTGTGATTTGGGAAACCAGGCATTGTATCTGAAAGGATTTTTTTTTTTTTTTTTTTTTAGTGCAGGAAGGTTGTGTGGGAATTGAGTGACATGCTGGAGGAGGAGCAAATAGGACCACACCGGGAATAGAGGATGGTGGTCTTGTTGCTGGGACTGGGTGTGCAGATGGTGTAGGCTGACTATAGTTTTACAGTGTGGGAATCCAGCCAACAAAAAATTTTGGTTATGTATCCCAAATTTTCATGGGCCACACACCGAAAAGAGGATCTGTATTAATGCTGCAATGTGAGTTACTATGATGAAGAGGGGCATTAATTGCACCAAAGCAGTTTACGTAAACTGTGCCTGGAGATTAGGTATGTCATCTTTATATTGCACTGAAATCTCATGAACTAAGGGTGCAAAGCTTTCAACAGGACCACAGCAAAGTACTACATTATATCGGCAACATTTCAGCTCTCTCTTTGGGTGTGCTACTTACTAAACAGGAAACGGTCTGGTCATCACCAGGTTATTCTAATGAAATGAACGAACGAGGAGTCCGGCGGCCCTTGAAGAATTCCACGTGGATTTCAACAATTTCCACCCCACCATCAACCTCAGCTTGGACCAGTCCACACAAGAGATCCACTTCCTGGACACTACAGTGCAAATAAGTGATAGTTGCATAAACACCACCCTATACCGGAAACCTACTGACTGCTATACTTACCTACATGCCTCCAGCTTCCATCCAGGACACATCACATGATCCATTGTCTACAGCCAAGCCCTAAGATACAACTGAATTTGCTTCAGTCCCTCAGACAGAGACAAACACCTACAAGATCTTTATCAAGCATTCTTACAACTACAATACTCACCCGGAGAAGTGAGGAAACAGATTGACAGAGCGAGACGGGTACCTAGAAGTCACCTACTGGCCATCACTTACAGCCCTCAGCTAAAACCTCTCCAGCACATCAAGGATCTACAATCTATCTTGGAAAACAGTCCCTCACTCTCACAGACCTTGGGAGGCAGGCCAGTCCTCGCTTACAGACAGCCCCCCAACCTGAAGCAAATACTCACCAGCAACTACACACACACACACACACACACACACCACAGAAACGCTAACCCAGGAACCAATCCCTGTAACAAACCCTGTTGCCTACTCTGTCCCCATATCTACTCTAGCGACACCATCAGAGGACCCAACCACATGAGCCACACCATCATGTGCAGCTCATTCACCTGCACATCTACTAAATGTGATATATGCCATCATGTGCCAGCAATGCCCCTCTGCCATGTACATTGGCCAAACCAGACAGTCTCTACATAAAAGAATAAATGGACTCAAATCAGACATCAGGAACGGTAACGTACAAAAGCCAGTAGGAGAACACTTCAATCTCCCTGGACATTCAATAACAGATTTAAAAGTAGCCATCCTTCAACCAAAAAAAACTTCAAAAACAGACTTCAAAAAGAAACTGCAGAGCTACAATTCATTTGCAAATTTAACACCATTAATTTGGGCTTGACTAGGAACTGGGAGTGGCTGGCTCGCTACAAAAGCCATTTTCCCTCTCTTGGTATTGACACCTCCTCCTCAGTTATTGGGAGTGGACCACATCCACCCTGACTGAATTGGCCTGGTCAACACTGGTTCTCCAGTTGTAAGGTAACTCCCTTCTCTTCATGTGTTAGTATATTTATGCCTGCATTTGTAATTTTCACTCCATGCATCTGAAGAAGTGGAGTGTTTTACCCACAAAAGCTTATGTCCAAATAAATCTGTTAGTCTTTAAGGTGCCACCAGACTCCTTGTTGTTTTTGTGGATATAGACTAACACGGCTACCCCTCTGATTCTAATGAAAAGCATTACAAGTGAATTGAAGCATGCTTTCAAAAGCTATCTATATTCTCTCTCCAGTCACACAGAGACTTCACCATGTTCGGAGACACTGGGCTTGCTGCCAAGATAGCTTAGAAACGTAAACTCACCAGAGTTCCAACTTGACCCTTCTGCCATCCAGCAAGATAGTGGTGGTCTTGTAGTCAATTCCTGCAAAGAAACCAACAAAAGCTGAACAAACACTGAGCGGGTCTTTAGAGACACAAACATGCAATCTACTTTCCCCAGCTGCTGACAGTTCTGCAAACCTTTGAACCATAGAAGATGCTGCTTCATCCCAATACACTATCAAGTACAGATGGAGTGCTTGGAAGTAGAAGAGTGATCACTCAAGTAGCTCCACTGGAAAGCACTTTCTTTGATGCAAGAATTACCCTTCCCCCAACCATGTTTAACCCTTTTCATCGTATCCAGGTGTGACGGGTTGAATCACAGAATCCCCCTTGGAAGCTGCCACCTGATGGGCCAAGACCTACTGCCCCTACTTTCCTGCAGTCAGCTTAGGACTTCAGTGCCCTGCCTGGTTTGAGCCAGACTCGCTAGCCTGCTGCAAACCCAGACCCAGGGTCTGAATTTCTTGCCCCAAAGCTGCAGACTTAACTGAAAGCAGCTTACAGAAGTGTTCTTGTCTTTAACACTCAGATGCCCAACTCTCAGTGGGGTCTAAACCCAAATAAATCCGTTTTACCCTGTATAAAGCTTATACAAGGTAAACTCATAAATTTTCGCCCTCTATAACACTAAAAGAACAGGAGTACTTGTGGCACCTTAGAGACTAACAAATTTATTAGAGCATAAGCTTTCGTGGACTACAGCCCAAATAAATTTGTTAGTCTCTAAGGTGCCACAAGTACTCCTGTTCTTTTTGCGGATACAGACTAACACGGCTGCTACTCTGAAACCTGTCTCTATAACACTGATAGAGAGAGATGCACAGCTGTTTGCCTCCCCAGGTATTAATACATACTCTGGGTTAATTAATAAGTAAAAAGTGATTTTATTAAATACAGAAAGTAGGATTTAAGTGGTTCCAAGTAGTAACAGACAGAACAAAGTGAATTACCAAGTAAAATAAAATAAAATAAAATAAATAAAACACAACACGCAAATCTACATCTAATACAGTAATATAACTGAATACAGGTTAAAAACTCACCCTTAGAGATGTTTCATTAAGTTTCTTTTCTCAGACTGGACACCTTCCTAGTCTGGGCACAATCCGTTACCGTGGTACAGTTCTTGGTACAGCTCAGATGGTAGCTAGGGGATTTCTCATGATGGCTGCCCCTTTGTTCTGTTCCACCCATATATATATATATAATCTTTTGCATAAGGTGGGAATCCTTTGTCCCTCTGGGTTCCCACCCCTCCTCACTGGAAAAGCACCAGGTTAAAGATGGATTCCAGTTCAGGTGACATGATCACGTCACTGTAAGACCCCCAAGCCTTCATTCCTCCCAGCCTGACTCACAGGAAGGCCTGCCTGCAAACAGAGCCATCCACAGTCAATTGTCCTGGTTGATGGGAGCCATCAAGATTCCAAACCACCATTAATTGCCCACACTTTGCATAATTACAATAGGACCTCAGTTATATTTCATATTTCTAGTTTCAGATACAAGAGAGATACATTTATACAAACAGGATGAACACACTCAGTAGATTATAAGCTTTGTAATGATACTTACAAGAGACCTTTTGCATGAAGCATATTCCAGTTACATTATATTCACTCATTAGCATATTTTTATAAAATCATATAGACTGCAACATCACACCAGGTCTTCCAGTCTTCAAGAAAAAACTGAAGATCCTGGTTACATGGAATTTATTGACTTGTAGCTCTACCCTGAACGGCAGTGCTGAGTATTAAGTTCAAGCTTTTACACTGATTAACTGGAGAGTTGGCAACTTTACATCAAAGGCGCTTTTAATTTATTTAGCCTGAGAACCAAGAATCTTCCTTTCAGTGAAAGATCACCACCTCCTGCAACTTCCACTAAGTGGAACTATGATCTAAAATTGATGCTGAGAGGTTCACCATGGAGACTGATTCCATGTTCAAAAAGATGAGACTGGAGCATGCAACAGAACTGAATATTCTTAGAGAACCTACTATAGCAAATGTACTTATAAGAAAAATGAGTTCTTATCTCACTAAAAAATAAGTCAGACTTAGTGACAAAGGCACTCTCTCAAATTTCACTGTATTAGAAGAACAGTTACCTCCTCCCTTATCACCTACATATATATATATATATATATACACACACACACACACACACACACACACACACACACACACACACACACACACACACAGCATTACATCAAAATCAGTTTGAGAACCATGCTCCAAACCACAAGGGGCAAGTCCAAAAACTCCCCCTGCTAAATCTGCTGAGAAGTCAGAAATGTATTGCAGCAGCTCACAGCTTCTTTGTTTCTGCAGAAAGGATGGTTGTAGGAGAGTCATATAATGTCTTGTAAATGTCAGAGGTAAATGTCAGGGACTGGTGGTGGCTGATGCAACTAGGAATTGTGTTTCTTTTTCATTTGCTTAACTGATGAAGTCTTAAAAGGATATCCATTTAAAAAGGAATCTCTTCTGTTCAAAGACACCTTACAATGGGGAGCTCAATTCAAAGTTATGCTTTCCCAGATTTGTGTGGAAGAGTGTTTTTCCAGGCTATTCATGCATTGCCCAGGTGGCAATACCATTTCACCTTGCCTGCTCCTTGTTTAAGTTTTAAGAACTCACCAGTAGGAGGTGTTCACAATACCTAGACTACAACACAAACATTGTTTAAACTCTTCAAAGTTTAGTCACTTGGAAGTGAAAGTTGTTAGTCTAAGATGAACCATGTGACTCGTATGCTATTTGGGTCAAGTAGGGCAATGAGCACTCTTCCTCTAGAGACGCTTGGAAAAGGATCAGTCTCAAGTAGGACAGTTTATAAATTTTGCTAAAAATCTGAACCAGAATTCTATTGAGCTGTAGGCTTAACAGCATAGAAATACCAAAAAAGTTCCTTACGTAGGCCATGTTAACAGTTAAGTCCCATTTATTTGAAGGTGTTTGAAAACTTCTGGATAAACAAGGATTTTTGTTAAAAATCAGGGAGCCAGTCTGCTTGCCGTCTGCCTCAGTTTCAGAGGAAGCTGGATCTCCTTCCAAAGAGGTTGGATGGAAAAGGCTACAACATTCCTAGTGAGCACACCCCCTTTTAAAACTAGCTAATATGCTGTTCATCACACCACAGGTATGTGGGGAACAGAGTGCACCCCACAAAGCCAGGTAGCTTCAGGTGTGCTTTTCAGTGCTCTGGATTTAGGGAGCCAGGAGTGTAGTGAAGTTTACATTCCCAGTGGCAGTGCCGTAAAGAGAGCTTAGGCTACAGTCCAACACTGTTTAACCAAGCGGAGTGCCATCTTCACAGACACAACCTACCATGTTAGGGCTCAACCTTTTCTTCCCCTCCAGCTAGATTTCTCAAGTCTGGAATTAAAAAACAGCCAACTGCCTAGTTACCAAGTACATTTCCTCTCTCCTGCAACAAAAGTCCTTGCCCAATAACCTATTAATAGCTACAAGTTTGGTTAATAAAGCAAATATCGCGCCCAGACATCCGATTTCTGCTGATGAAAAGTTAAAGTTGAGCTCTGATTGGGGGGCTATAAAAAACCATAAAGATAGTTATCTTGAATTCCAGCTATTTCCAGTACTTAATCACACAGTACGTACAGTTTATATTTTAGCTTCACCTGAAGACAAGCCACCGATCTGGATTTACTTCCATAAAGATCTCTAGAGTCCCAATCCACAAGCTACTTGAGGTCAGTCAGTCCAGTCCCTGCATTAATGCTGGTGAAAGCTTGCTCCCTCCCATAAAGGAAAGACACTGTAAGAAAACATCCAACCAAATATCCCTTAATGGAACATTGACCACCCCAGACACAGCATTGCTCTGAGGGGGTTCTGTTGGGGGACAGAACTAATTAAGAATACTGCCTTGTTTCAGCTGCAATGCCCCTGGAGGCTCTGCTTCATACAGAGGTGCCCTGCTGTTTTTCATGCGCCACAGCTCTCTGCATGAGGAAAGCACTCAGACGGAAAGCTCTCTGTGCCAGCGTTCAATTGAATTAATGGAACACTTGTAAAAGTGCTAAACCAAGCTGACTACAGGGAATAGCAGCATATTCTTATGGGCGCAAAGGCCATGTGCTTCCAAAATACCTTTGCCAGGGTGAAACTAATCACTTGGCTATTGTTTCTTTTAAAAGCTAGCAGTGCTTGATTGGCTCAGGGAGGGTGGAATAATGCAGGCTTGAATACAAACCGCAAAAATACAAGCCTATTAAAAGGAAGAAAAAAGGTATATGTAGTCTCCACTTTCATTAGCCGCCTACTCTGTACATGAGCAAAAATTCCTAGTGCATTCTGAACAGGCAGCAATTACCCTGTTGTGAATTTATGCTGGTTAGTCATAGCAGCAGTGCTTTCTGCAGTACTATGTAAAAACAGTCTGTGTACTTTAAAGAATCAAAACAGACTAAGAAGGTCTTTGGGCATGGGCACATCTACAATAAAAGCATTAAGCAGTGGGCAAACATCTCTATCAGCAGGTTACCTAGCAGCCTCTTGCACTCCTTCGTCAGACATGGGTGTGTTAGAAGCTTAGATCGAGGCAGAGGGTTAAAGCAGTAGCCCTTCACCTCAATGTTCAAATGACTGAGTTTGGGGGTTTCACTTTAGCCTGCATTCCCTCCCCCACCCCAGCAAGTCTCTTCAGACACTGCTAAGACACAGCTGGCAGTCCGGGCCTCACTCAAGCAGAGAATTGAAAGAATGGGCCATGATAGAGGTACATTGGCAAAGTCGTGTAGCAGAAGCTCAGAGCACCTGCTTCCACTAAGCCTGACTCTAGGCAAATGGCAGTCTCACTCATTAAAACAAGTAAAATAGAAAAAAAAAATGTGTAACAGGGATCTAGCTGGTGAACAATGTGACAGCACTCTCCTAAGACTGTACTAAAATAGAATCAGACCAGACATTAGACTGTTTCCTCTCTTTTTAGGTGATGGAGTCCCATTCCTGCCAACAGAGGAAGGGTCCCTAGAGTATTTCTAGTGCTTTGCTCAGTCTAATTTTAAATGTCTTATGCAATGGTGCACAGCAAGGAAAGTATCAAGTCTGCCTCCAACTCTGCACTTAAAGTTTCAGGCAGCTGCCCAATAATTGCTGTTTACAACAGTTTAGTTAACTCCTAAAGGCAGCCCATATATTTTTCTATGGTGCTTATTCCTTGGTATTTAAGTGCTGGAAAGGGAAATTGCATTTAGGGTTGTATACCAGCCACACCCATTGACCACTATCACAGCACCCCGCAAGTTTGAGAAGTCAGGAATTTGTATTAGACCAAGTTAAAATCAAGACACTTCTATATCTGCTAGACTTTTCTATTAGTATTTAGACATCAAATATATTTTAACTGGTAACTTGAGACTTGGTAAACTGAACCACCACTACAGCTTGCATAAATTCAAGTTCTCTTGCTGACCTTACCACTAATCATGACTGGCAGTCATGAAATTTCCTCATCCTGTATCAACACCATGCTAAACGTACCTGATCATTGTTAATGGGGGTGGGGAAATATATATTATATGCAATGGCAACATTTCAGAGGTGTCATTTGAAAAAACACGTACATATGCACAGAGCTGTACAGGTCTGGCCTATAGCACTCAATAAGGTTATTTTAAGAGCGTTAGCCTGTGAGATTGTGCATTTTATGTCCTTGTTGTAGGTAGGTCAGTCTGTTTGAGCAGTATGTTGCATATGCCTGCAGCTTCCTGCTGGACTGGTGGGAGGGTAATGCTCATACAACCGTACAGGAACACTGGCAGCCTCATCAAATCCATGGGTACCCTTTACTGCTCCTGGGAGTTACAGTCATGACAGGGACACCTGAAGTCTTATCTTGCAACACTGTTGGCACTGCCACAGCTAGGTGCAGGACCCACCCATCTGTACTTTATTATTTGTTTTTAGAGAGACCACAACCAGAGGCAGCAGACGGGGCATACAGCTGAATAACTGACAGAGTCCACATGTGAGCCATGGGGGAACTGCTAGACTGGTACTGACACAACCTTGTAGCAGTAATCTAAAGTCTCACTACTGCACAACAGAGCAGAACACTCCTTTAAGACTTTGGAATCTGCAGCCCTGTTCAATATGGAATGGAAAATCTGTCTTATGAAAGGAGACACAAAGAGCTTGGCTTGTTTAGCCTGCCCTAACCAAAAGAAGGCTGAGGGGAGATATGATTGCTCTCTATAAATATATCAGAGGGATAAATACCAGGGAGGGAGAGGAATTATTTAAGCTAAGTACCAATGTGGACACAAGAACAAATGGATATAAACTGACCATCAGGAAGTTTAGATTTTAAATTAAACAAAGGTTTCTAACCATCTGTAGAGTGAAGTTCTGGAATAGCCTTCCAAGGGGAGCAGTGGAGGCAAAAGCTATATCTGGCTTCAAGACTAAGCTTGATAAGTATATGGAGGGGGTATGATGGGACAACCTAATTTTGGCAATTAATTGATCTTTGACTATTAGTGGCAAATATGTCCAATGGCCTGTGATGGGATGTTAGATGGGGTGGGATCTGAGTTACTACAGAGAATTTTTTCCTGGGTGTCTGACTGGTGAGTCTTGCCCACATATTCAGGGTTTAGCTGATCGCCATATTTGGGGTCGGGAAGGAATTTTCCTCCAGGGCAGATTGGCAGAGGCCCTGGGAGGTTTTCGCCTTCCTCTGCAGCGTGGGGCACGGGTCACTTGCTGGAGGATTTTCTGTACCTTGAAGTCTTTAAACCATGATTTGAGGACTTCAATAGCTCAGACATAGGTTAGGGGTTTGTTACAGGAGTGGGTCTGTGGCCTGCGTTGTGCAGGAAGTCGGACTAGATGATCATAATGGTCCCTTCTGACCTTAAAGTCTACGATTCCATGAATACATTTACCGGTACATACTACCGCATTCCCTTCTGAAGCCGATACACACATCACACTCACCCATAATCAATAGTTACCATTTTAATTTTAAAAGATTATACATGTTTTAATTAGAGCAGAGACATTCCCTTAGGCATTATGTGTCTAACTACAGCTATCAGGAGTTTGCTCCCCATTGAAAGCACCAGGCTAGAACAGACAAGTGAGCCAGGTGGAGTCATGCTTGATTCGCTGCACATTTGCTACAACAGATCCCCAGTTCAAGTGTGCAGGGTTATGCTTTTCTTTTTTGTCCCATTGATTTTGCAACTGAGAGATGAGTCAGGACATAGTATTTTCATGTTCATTGGCCACTAGATGCCACTGTCGCACAGAAACTTTTGGCAATGTGACAACCTACTGCTTAGCCATGACAATACTTCTCTCGGGTCTTTTTGCAGTTTAATTTGTCAGCTTCTAAAGAAAGTTTGAAATTGATTTCTGAGAGAGTTAAAAAATTGTGGTTACAGAGTTTTCCCCCCTTTGAATGTACAGTCTACCAGTAGCAAAGTACAGCTCATTTTGAAATAGAGGTCTCATAGGTTAGCCAGAATTAGTTTCAATTCCATGCCGAACAAGGGGTGGGAGGGATAGCTCAGTGGTTTGAGCATTGGCCTGCTAAACCCAGGGTTGTGAGTTCAATCCTTGAGGGGGCCACTTGGGGATCTGGGGCAAAATCAGTACTTGGTCCTGCTAGTGAAGGCAGGGCTGGACTTGATGACCTTTCAAGGTCCCTTCCAGCTCTAGGAGATGGGATATCTTCATTAATTATTATTATTATTATATCTACTAAGGAGCCCCATACTTGCTACTATTGTGGCATATGCAATATCTATGAAAGAGTTAGTCCGATAGGCTAGGTAACCTTGTCCTACCCTCAGGATGCATAATACTAAGAAAAATATATTCTGATGTAGGGCTTATTTGTCTTTTTATTGGTTGAGCACGAGATCACTTAATATCTTGATGAAAATATTTTGGACATGTTGCAATGGATGAAGTCTGGAAAACCCGTGTGAGCTGCTGTCTCTAGGCCAGAGTGCATTCTAGCTCTTCTGCAATCTTTCTAACTCAACTATAGCCTGTTAGATACTAGCCCAACTTGAGATTTTGTAAGTAACTAAAGCTATTTGGCATAAGATGCTGTAACTGAAGGTGAAATAGATCACCATATCAGGCTGCCTGCCTGCCCTGGCTCCGCGCAGGTCCCAGAAGCAGCTGGCATGTCCCTGCGGCCCCTAGGCACAGGGGTGATCAGGGAAGCTTTGCGTGCTGCCCCCGCCCCGAGCGCCGGCTCCACAGCTCCCACTGGCTGGGAACTGCAGGCAATAGGAGCTGCAGGGGTGGCGCCTGTGGGCATGGGCAACTCATACCACACACTGCACAGAGCCACCTGGCTGCGCCTAGGAGCTGGACATGTTGGCTGCTTCTGGGAGCTGCGTGGAGCCAGGGCAGGCATGGAGCCTGCCTTAGCCCTGCTGCACTGCTGACCGGGAGCCGCCTAAGGTAAGCGCTGCCCGACTGGAGCCTGCATCCTGAACCCCCACCCGCACCAATACCCTGCCCCAGCCCTGAGCCCTCTCCTGTACCCCAACCTCCGGCCCCAGCCCTGAGCTTGCTCCTGCAGTCTGAACCCCCTGGCTCCAGGCCAGAGCCCCTTCCTGCATCCTGAACCCCTCATTTCTGGCCCCACCCCAGAGCCTACTCCCCCAGCCAGAGCCCTCACCCCTGCCCCAGCCCAGTGAAAGTGAGTGAGGGTGGGGAGACCAAGTGACAGAGGGAGTGGGGATGGAGCCTTGGGGAAGGGGCAGGGTGGGGCAAAGGTATTTAGTTTTGTGCAATTAGAAAGTTGGCAACCCTAATTCCTCCCCCTTGAGTAGTAAATTTTGAATCCCTGGTGCACTTTCAGGTGGACCAGGAATTACTAGCATTATGGAAGCTGCTCCTAAAGGATTCCAAACCCATGTGATTGGTTTCGATTCTCTGCAATAAGAACATCCATTAGCTATAAGGAAAGTTAAAGCCAGCATTTTTCATGGGAAAATGCAGCCACCTTCAGGAGAGCGGGATCAGTCATAAATTGCAGCAGGGCTGGCTTTAGGCCGACTCCCCCGATTCGGGATCTGCGCCTAAGAGGGTCCCGCGCCCAGTGGTGAGCTGGAGCCGGTTCCCAAGCTCCGGCAGCTGACCACCCCGCCCCCGGCCCAAGCTCACCTCACCTCCCTCTCCTCCCCTGAATGCTCCGCCCCCCCTTCTCCTTCCCCTCCCCTGCTTTCCGCGAATCAGATGTTCGCGCGGGAAGCCTGGAAACAAGCAGCGGCAGGTAAGCTGGGGTGGGGGTGGGGGTGGGGGCGCGAGGAGAGCTCCAGGGAGGCGCGGCGCAGCCTAGTCCAGCTCCGGCCCGGCCCCAGCCAAGTGGCTCCAGCCCCGCGGCGCGGCTCTGGCCTGGGCCCCAGTCCTGGCAAGTGGCATAGTAAGAGGCCGGGGGTGGGCTGGATAAGGCAGGGGCAGGGAGTCCAGGGACAGGGAGCGGCTTGGGGGGAGAGTTGGATCGGGCAGAGGTTCTGGGGGGGCGGTCAGGGGATGGGGAGGAGGGGGTTGGGTAGGCATGGGAGTTCTGGAGGTCTGTTGGGATGGTGGTGGTGGATGGGGTCGGGGCAGTAAGGGGACAGGGAGCAGGGCGAGTTGGGTAGGGGGTAGGGTCCTGGGGGGCAGTTAGGATGCTTAAAACTTAGGATGCTTTAAAAGGTGTACTACAAACGATTTTGTTGTTGAATTGGTATTGCCAAGCCTTTACTGCTTCTTATTACAGGGACCTGGCAATGGTCCTCTTCCCTTTAAAAAAAAAAAAAAAAAAAAAAAAAAGTCAAATTAAACTTTTAGGACTGAAAAGGTTTTTGTCCAAGTCTACGGCCAGAGCAGTAGAAAAGAGTGCATGCCCTTTTTCTCCTTTGTACATCATCCTGGAAGCCCTATTCACAACAGAATCAGAACAACACTATATCACTGTTTAAACATGACTGTGACTAGCAGCATGATAGTGCTTTTTTTGGATCAATGTGAACAGATTGTTCTTCCCTCCCTCAAGGGCTGTGCTAAGCCAGTCCCTGAAGGCTAATAGCCTTAGGTAATACTTCCCAATTATATCTACACAGCATGTTTACAGAGGAGGGCAAATATAATTTTACAGACAGGGAAACATGCATAG
Organism: Malaclemys terrapin pileata; assembly: GCF_027887155.1. Taxonomy (NCBI): domain Eukaryota; kingdom Metazoa; phylum Chordata; order Testudines; family Emydidae; genus Malaclemys; species Malaclemys terrapin. The sequence goes on from NC_071514.1 coordinate 51,381,361, forward strand.
AGGTGAAGTGACTTAGACAAGCTCATAGAGTAAGCAACCAGTCCCTCATCGCCGACCCCACAATTTGCCTGCCTGATTTTGACCTGCCCCCTCGCCAATGGTCCCTGTTGAACAGGTTTTGGACCGGGCAAGATCTCTGTGCAGCTAACCAGTATCGCTGGGGCTTTCGTGACAGTCCTTTGTGCAGCTGCGGCGCAATACAGACGACGACGCACATTGTCGATGAATGCCTGCTGACTAGGTTCAGCCGTGGCCTAGAAGAACTGCATCATGCCACTGAAGATGCCATCGCTTGGCTAGACAACTTTGCACATGCCAAATTAAAAAAAAAAAAAAAAAAAAAAAAAAAGAGAGAGTAAATGAACGGTGGTCTCCATGCTTGATCTACAGGACCACACTGCCTATAATCAGTCTACAAAACACTGTAACAAACAATTACAGCACAGTGTTTGAATGCTGCCATAGCCTGAAGTTTCTTTGAGCAAAATGGAAAAGGCTTTATAGCTATCTATCCATAAGCCTGGGCCTGGAGAGGCTCTTAGGTATCATGATGTTCTGGACCAAAGAAAATAATCCCCAAAACCCCACCCCAAAAACACAACGACAAATCCTCCTTGTACTGGCTTATTTATAGCTTTAACATATGCTTGCTTTCATCCCAGAAATTCTTAGTCATTTGTTGCTAGAGATGTATGTATGTATGTATGTATATTTGTTGCATGAATTGTACGTTGATCTGAAATGCTTCATTACATATGTTCATATATACGCTTTTTTACCACTCAGGGGCTGGTGAATCTTGTCTTCATAGTAGTTTATTTATTAAAATTTTTGCTCTAGCAAAAAAAAAAAAAAAAAAAAAAAAAAAAAAAAAAAGCCAAAACCAAAAGAAACATCTCTGCTAAAATTCATTAAAAAATAAAAAGCCTAAGTCCTACATATCACTTTTCACAAGTAGATTTCAAAGTGTTATACAAAGACACCATCTGCAAAATAAGAATAGTTGAGCTTCATAAATAAGCTATTATTCGTTTTAGCTCAGTTAGATATCAAGAAGGGGAAATTCAATTTGCCCATTTGATTTTATCTTATATAGGGTCAACATTTTAAAGCTTCATTGTTCTACCCTCCATAGAAGAGCAAAGGACGACTCCTTTCAAAGCATCAGTAAGCAGATGGGAAATAAGGTAAGCTAAGTAGAATTCTGTAACCTAGTCTTGCTCGTATGGCTCTCTGAACAGCAATCTGCTAGTTCTAAACAGCAGACATAATTAGAGCAGAAGGTGCACGACTCCAGGACTCTAGAGACAGCTACTGGAATGGATTTGGACTCTCAGCTGGCAAAGACTAATGAACAACATGTGGCTAGCCCACTGAGCCTCTGGAGAAGGAATCAGATGCACTGGGATGTATTATCCTTGCCTCACAATCCATCTAGTAGTCTCAGGTTTCAGAGTAACAGCCGTGTTAGTCTGTATCCGCAAAAAGAAGAACAGGAGTACTTGTGGCACCTTAGAGACTAACAAATTTATTAGTCTCTAAGGTGCCACAAGTACTCCTGTTCTTTTTTCTAGTAGTCTCAGTCACAAGAGGAAACAAGAGATGCTGTGGCAGTGCTCTGCTGCAAAGGAGGAAGAGACACTGGGTAAGAAGAATATAGATGATTGAACTTTGCTCATGCAGTGTTGCTGTACCCATGTCCTTCCCAGGATATTAGAGACAAGGTGGGTGAGGTAATATCTTTTATTGGACCAACTTCTGTTGGTGAGAGAGAGACAAGCTTTTGAGACAAGCTCTCACCAACAGAAGTTGGTCCAATAAAAGATATTACCTCACCCACCTTGTGTCTCTGAACTTTGCTTAGACAGGATAGTTATGTTATTAATGCCAATGAGCTACCATTCTGCACGTAAGAGTATGGGGAAATTCTCAGGAAGGTATGAAAATAAGAGTGACAGTGGGTCCTTGGTACAGACCATTAGCACTGGAAGAAGAAGGGATTTCTGGACCAAACTCTCCATTAAACATAGTTATGTTTCATTTCCTCTGTTTTGTTTTAAACCTACTCAGATACCCAACCATGTTAACATAAAATCAAACATGCAAAGAGCTAAAATCACAAAGAAAACATTGGGATTCCATACTTTCTGGATCACAAAGGATAAGCGATCCTGGATCTATTTTTTTCTTACAAGGAAGAACTGATTCAGAGTCACATGGAAAATTGCTACCAGTGACTACAAGCTACCTGAATTCATCACTACAAGGAATATATTCACAGAATACATCTAAGGGTAAACTCTTTGAGGCATGCACCATACAATGAAACAAATGGGAAAGTCTCTGAACATCTAGTTAATGGAATTGTGATCAGTAAGGACAGGTTTATAATCAGTAAGCCTTGACAGTTCTCCCATTATTACCCCCTGACCTGAACAACAGAATTAGAGGTTAAAAGGAACATTATATAGATTTGATAGTGTTACAAAAATTTCTTTAAGAGTCAAAACTTGCAGTACAACTGTAAAAAAAGTAGCGATATATCAAGTTGGGGGAAGTGCCAAGTGGGGCACAAACAGGGATTCAAGTTAGATCTCTACTGAAGGTTTCATGAACATCTGAAATGTTACTAAAATTCACATCCTTAAGATGGGAGATACTGTCAGTCTCAGGGAGGACACATACAAGAGAGCAGCTAGGGAAATCAGAAATATGAACAGAAAGTAGATAGTCACATTTTTGGAAGAGAGACTTTCCATGTAGCGTGGTTTGCAATTTCAAAGATTCTATGGGAGAGAAAAGCCTAATTTCTAGCCCTAGAGCCCAAAAAATAATAGCGAGCATGTTAGGTGTGTGACAGCAAGAAACCAATGCAATTTTGGGCTCCATTGGAACGTCATGAAGAAGGAAGTTAAGACAGAGAGTTTCCTAAACTGTGGCCTGTGGACAACTGGTGATCCATGGGAAACTGGCTGGTCACATGGTACAAAAACTCCTGGTTTCTAGAACAGATAGAGTATACATGGGAGATTATAGAAAGGACACTTAGTGCACTAAAGCAGCTACACATACTTTCCTGATGTAACTTTTCCCTGTAGGTAGTTTCTGTAGTTGTCACAAACGTTATATGATTTGACAGCGAACAGGAAAAGTGGCAGCCCATCTGATTGCAAATGGGAGCGGAAGCAGCCATAAGACCAGATGACAATATATGGTCCATGAAAGGGTTTGACAAATCCTGCTTCTACCACATATGGCTCTGGAGCAGGAGCATCTGGAATACTGCATTCAGTTCTACGTACCACGTTAGCAGAAAGGTTGACAAATTTAAGGGAATTCAGAAAAGAACAAAAGTCAGGAGACTGGGTTGATGAATGAGACTAGATTAAAAGAGCTAATGATACACACTTCGGGTCCTGGTCAATTTGGGAGTTGAAGGAGTGAGGAAGAAGAGATTGACATAGGACTACAAAAGACGGTTACTCACCGTTGTAACTGTTGTTCTTCGAGATGTGTTGCTCATATCCATTCCATTAGGTGTGTGCGCGCCGCGTGCACGATCGTCGGAAGATTTTCTACCCTAGCAACACCGGCGGGTCGGCTGTGGAGCCCCCTAGAGTGGCGCCTTCATGGCGCTGAATATATACCCCAGCCGACCCGGCGCCCCCTCAGTTCCTTCTTGCCGGCTACTCCGACAGTGGGGACGGGGGGCGGGTTTGGAATGGATATGAGCAACACATCTCGAAGAACAACAGTTACAACGGTGAGTAACCGTCTTTTCTTCTTCGAGTGCTTGCTCATATCCATTCCATTAGGTGATTCCCAAGCCCAACTTAGGTGGTGGGGTCGGAGTGAGACATTGCTGCGTGCAAAACCGCTGATCCGAAAGCAGCATCGTCTCTGGACTGCTGCACTAGTGCATAGTGAGCTGTAAATGTGTGGACTGATGACCAAACCGCTGCTCTACAAATGTCCTGGATCGGAACTTGTGCCAGGAAAGCCGTCGAGGAAGCCTGGGCCCTCGTGGAGTGAGCGGTGAGGTGCGGTGCTGAGACGCCTGCCAGGTCATAGCAAGTCCGGATGCAAGACGTAATCCAGGAGGATAGGCGTTGTGAGGAGACCGGTGAGCCTTTCATTCGGTCGGCCACTGCAACGAAGAGTTGCGTCGTCTTTCTAAAGTGCTTTGTGCGGTCAATATAGAAGGCCAGGGCCCTTCGTACGTCCAGGGAATGCAAACGTTGATCCTGGCGAGTGGCATGTGGTTTGGGATGAAAGACCGGGAGAAAGATGTCCTGGTTGATATGAAAAGGAGAAACCACCTTAGGGAGAAAGGCAGGATGTGGACGAAGCTGCACTTTATCCTTATGGAAAACTGTATAAGGGGGCTCGGATGTAAGCGCCCTGAGTTCAGAAACGCGCCTTGCTGAGGTGATGGCTACAAGGAAGGCTGTCTTCCAGGATAGGTACAAAAGTGAACAGGTGGCCAGTGGCTCGAATGGAGGACCTGTGAGCTTGGAGAGAACCAGGTTGAGGTCCCACGTCTGAACGGGCTGACGTTGTTGTGGGTACATCCGGTCTAAGCCCTTGAGGAATCTAACGACCATCGGGTTAGAGAATACCGAGGACGCGAGTTCCCCTGGGTGAAAGGCCGATATAGCAGCCAGGTGAACTCTAATTGAAGATATCGCCAACCCCTGCTGTTTTAGGGAGAGGAGATATTCCAAAATGAGAGGAATGGGTGCCTGCAACGGGGACATGGCTCGTTGTTCGCACCAACAGGAGAACCGCTTCCACTTGGCCAGGTACGTGGTGCATGTTGAGGGCTTCCTACTGCTCAGCAGAATCTGTTGGACAGAGTGCGAGCATTGCTGCTCTGCCTGGGTGAACCATGGAGCAGCCACGCCGTGAGGTGGAGTGATTGCAGGTCGGGGTGACGCAGCCGGCCGTGGTCCTGAGAGATGAGATCCGGACACAACGGAAGCGGGATCGGTGTCTGAACCGAGAGTTCCAACAGTGTGGTGTACCAATGTTGTCTCGGCCACGCTGGAGCGACCAGAATTACCTGTGCCTGGTCTCTGCGCAATTTGAGCAGTACCTTGTGGACCAGAGGAAACGGAGGGAAGGCATAAAACAGGTGGTCTTTCCAGGGAAGGAGAAACGCATCCGAGAGGGAGCCCGGAGCTCGACCTTGTAGGGAGCAGAACACGTGGCACTTCCTGTTGTCTCGAGATGCAAACAGGTCTATCTGGGGAAACCCCCACTTTTGGAAAATGGAATGTATGATGTCCGGACGGATAGACCACTCGTGCATCTGGAAGGACCTGCTGAGTCGGTCCGCTAGAGTGTTCTGGACTCCAGGGAGGAACGATGCCGTGAGATGGATTGAGTGGGCGATGCAGAAGTCCCACAGGCGAATGGCCTCTTGGCATAGAATTGACGAACGTGCTCCTCCTTGCTTGTTGATGTAAAACATGGCCGTGGTGTTGTCGATGAGAACTAACACACATCGGCCACGTAGGAGGTTGAGAAATGCCTGGCACGCCAGGCGCACCGCCATCAGTTCCCGAACATTGATGTGCAGGGCTAGCTGGGGTGCAGTCCACAGGCCCTGGGTATGGTGTTCGTTGAGATGGGCGCCCCAACCCAGAGATGAAGCGTCTGTGACCAGGTGCAGAGAGGGTTGTGGGGCGTGAAATGGCATCCCCTCGCAGACCACATTGTGATCTAGCCACCAGGTGAGGGAGGTCAGGACCGAGATCGGGACCGTGACCACCATGTTCAGGCTGTCCCGATGTGGTCGATATATTGACGACACCCAGGTCTGGAGTGGGCGAAGCCGAAGTCTGGCATGCCTGGTTACGTACGTGCAGGAAGCCATGTGACCCAGCAGGGTAAGGCACGACCTCACCGTGGTAGTTGGGAAGGCCTGTAGCCCTTGAATGAGGCTCGTGATGGTGCCAAAGCGGTTGTCTGGCAGGATGGCTTGTGCACGTCTGGAGTCTAGAACTGCGCCGATGAAATCTATTCTCTGGGTAGGTTCTAGAGTGGATTTGTCCTTGTTGAGTAGGATGCCCAACTCGTTGAATGTGTGCACTATTATGTGGACGTGAGCTTGAACTTGGTCCTTGGTGCGACCGCGTACCAGCCAGTCGTCTAGGTACGGGAACACCTGTATCCCTTGCCGACGAAGGTACGCTGCCACGACAGCCATACATTTCGTGAACACTCTTGGGGCCGAGGATAGGCCGAAGGGAAGGACTGCAAATTGGTAGTGCACCGCGTTTACCACGAATCGCAGGAAGCGTCTGTGAGGTGGGTAAATTGAGATGTGAAAGTATGCGTCTTTCATGTCGAGGGCGGCGAACCAGTCTCCAGGATCGAGGGAAGGGATAATGGCCCCCAAAGAGACCATGCGGAACTTCAACTTTACTACGAATTTGTTGAGTCCGCGCAAGTCCAAGATGGGCCGCAGACCTCCTTTGGACTTGGGGATCAGGAAGTAACGGGAATAAAATCCCCTGCCCCTTAACTCTATCGGAACCTCCTCTATGGCCCCCATGGCCAGGAGCGTAGAAACCTCCTGTATAAGAAGTTGCTCGTGAGAAGGGTCCCTGAAGAGGGACGGGGAAGGGGGGTGGGAGGGGGGGATAGAAGAAAACTGGATAGCGTATCCCTTCTCCACCGTGCGGAGGACCCAGCGGTCCGAAGTTATAAGGGACCAAGCACGGTGGAAGTGGGAGAGGCGATCCCGGAAGGAGGGGGCTGGATCCTGGGGGATGACTGGGGCGCCGTCCTCGACCGCACCTTCAAAAGTTCTGCCTGGGGCCTGAAGGTGGTCTAGGTGGCCCTTGGTTTTGGCCGGGTTGAGGGCCGGTCCACCTTCTTCTACCACCTCGCCCTCGCCTCCGGGTCGAGTCCTGTCTCTGACGAGGCGGGGGGGGGGGGGGGTAGAAGCGCTGAGGCTGCGGCCTAAATGGTCTGCGCTGAGGGCCCACAACATGCATCCCCAGGGAGCGCATGATTGTTCTCGAGTCCTTGAGGCTCTGCAGGCGAGAGTCCGTCTTGTCCGAGAACAATCCATGTCCCTCAAAGGGCAGATCCTGTAGGGTTTGCTGCAGCTCCGGAGGCAAACCCGAAACTTGAAGCCAGGAGATCCTCCGCATAGCGATACCCGAAGCCAGGGTCCTCGCAGTGGAGTCTGCTATGTCCAAGGAGGCCTGCAAGGAGGTCCGAGCCACCTTCTTACCCTCCTCTACCATGGCTCCAAACTCCTCCCTGGACTCTTGGGGAATCAACTCCTTAAACTTCCCCATAGAGTTCCAGGAGTTAAAATTGTAACGGCTCAGTAGCGCCTGTTGGTTCGCCGCTCTAAGTTGCAGCCCTCCGGCTGAGTAAACCTTACGGCCAAACAAATCGAGCCGCTTAGCCTCTTTTGATTTAGGCGCTGCAGCCTGCTGGCCGTGGCGCTCTCGTGCATTCACTGATGCCACCACCAGTGAACACGGTTGGGGGTGGGTATACAAGTACCCGTAGTCCTTAGACGGGACAAAGTACTTCCTTTCCACCCCTCTCGCTGTGGGTGGGATAGAGGCAGGAGTTTGCCATATCGTATCCGCATTGGTTTGTATCGTGCGGATCAGGGGTAGCGCCACCCTCGATGGGGCATCCGCTCCGAGGATGTTCACGATAGGGTCCTGTACTTCCACTATCTCCTCCGCCTGCAGGTCCATATTACGGGCCATCCTACGCAGGAGATCCTGGTGAGCCCGAAGATCTACCGGAGGGGGACCCGTACATGAAGTGCCCGCCACTGCCTCATCCGGAGAGGAGGAGGAAGATGCCTCCGGTGGTACTGGATCCAAGGGAGGATCCTGGTCTCCCTGTTCCTGGGTCGGAGCATCACCTGCCCTTGGGTCCAGGACGTCAGGTGGTGCAGACACGGAGGCCTCCATGCCCCCTGGAGGAGGGCGAGAGATGGTGGACTCTGGGGCCCTTCTATCAGAGTGACCCGAGCGAGAGGTTGAAGTTATTGGAGCCCCTTGCGCCTGATGGTACGCCCATGGGGTCCAGAACGACCAGTGAGATGGGCCATGAACAGGGTCCTCTGCTACCTCTTGCCAATGGCCTATATCTTGCTCCTCGGCTTGCCCCTGAGGGGGGTATGCCGATCTCGATATGTCCTCAGAGGAGCGAGACACCGATCTCGATGGCCATGGTGGTGCCGAATGCGCCGAGACGAATCCCGTGGGATACGGTGCCGCACGGTGCCGGTCTGGAGATGTTCTATCTCTACGCGGTGCCGGCGATCGGTGCCGAGATTGCGATCGGTGCCGATGACCTCGCCGGTGCCGGGAGTCGGATCTGGACCTAGACGATGACCTGGAGTAGGCCCGGTGCCGGGAGCGGCCTCTCGACGTCGAGCGTCGATCGTACCGGTGCCGAGAACTACGTCTCGACGTTGATCGGTGCCGACGATCATAGCGGTGCCGAGACGTAGAGCGGTGCCGCGACGAAGATCTTGGCCGCGAGTACGACCGGTGCCGAGGTGATATTCGGTGCCGGGACTGTGAGCGGCGTGGGGACCTGCTTCTGGACCTGGACCGGTGCCGAGGTTCCAGCCCTTGTGATGGAGGGCGCATCAAGGCAGGTTTCCCCCTCGACTGGACCGGGCGAGTCAACGGTGCAGTCGGTGCCGGTGGTTGAGGCGGTGCCGGCTCCGTGAGAGCTATTAAGTCTCTCGCCGCCGCGAAGGTCTCTGGAGTCGACGGGAGGCACTGTATCACCGCCGGTCTCGGTGGAGACGCTATCTGCACCGGACTCAACGGCCTCGGCGCCGGAGTCGACGGTGCTGGAGGCACCTGTTTCCGGTGCTCCACCGGCGGACGCGGCTCTACCCCCGGCACTGGGGGAGCCGGCGTCTTCGGCACGGATGTCCCCGTCTTATGGGCTTTTTTATGCCCCGGGGATAATGACCGGCGCCGAGGCACTGCTTGCGGTGCCGACGAGGTCCGGTGCCGGGGAGGCTTATCTGACGCCACTCGCGTGGTCGTCATAGCCGGTGCCGCCGGGGCACTGCGCACCGAGGTGCTAGGTGCCGGGGCCTGACTTGTAGATGGAGCGTCCGGACTAAGTGCCGCCTCCATCAGGAGTTGCCGGAGCCGAAAGTCCCGCTCCTTCTTGGTCCTTGGTCTGAAGGCCTTACAGATCTTGCACTTGTCTGTTTGATGGGACTCTCCCAGGCACTTCAGACAGGAGTCGTGCGGGTCGCTCGTGGGCATAGGCTTAGCGCAGGAGGCGCACTGCTTGAAGCCGGGAGCGTTGGGCATGAGCCCGGCCCCGCGGCCGGGGGAGAAAGGGGGAGACGACCCCCTTAATCCCCTGAACTACTTAGAACAACTAGAACAACTTTTAAACTATTTAACTATTTAACTATAAACACTATAACTATAACTATAACTGTGATACAACAAACTAAGCTAGGGAGAGTGGAGAACAGCTAAGCAGCGCTCCACAGTTCCAACGACCGTCAGGGGCGGTAAGAAGGAACTGAGGGGGCGCCGGGTCGGCTGGGGTATATATTCAGCGCCATGAAGGCGCCACTCTAGGGGGCTCCACAGCCGACCCGCCGGTGTTGCTAGGGTAGAAAATCTTCCGACGATCGTGCACGCGGCGCGCACACACCTAATGGAATGGATATGAGCAAGCACTCGAAGAAGAACTATTTGAATCATGTAAACATTGAGAAGAGAGGAAATTGAGATGATCCAGTGGGAATTAACTAGGAATAACTGGATGAAATTAAGAAACAGGAATTTAGGTTAGGAAGTTTTTACAGCTATCCAACAGTGAAATTGATTAGACCGTACTTAAGGTCAGGAGTGAAAGACCAGTCTATTGAGACATTTAAACAATGGACTGGACAGTATATTAGTAAGTGTACAGGAGGGAACAATTTTATATTTTCAGAGAGTTACAGACTAGATCTTTTCCTTCAGATTTCTGATAATATTGTCACTAATTGGGAATAAATCACTTGAGCAAGGAAACAGTGTGTACAGCTCAAGCAATTGATGGAACAAAAGGCATATATGCTTGCATTTGAGAGGTGTACTATGCCTTGGCAAAATCCTTCGGGAAATGTACGTTTACTGTATGCACTACATTCAAGCAGCTGAAAATTCTCTCCCCTCCTTTCCCACAAGAGTACTTATTAAAAACAAACTTCATCTGAACTAGCTCCTCCTGCATATCTAAAAGGCTACAGCACTGTAGCAATCACTTGTTCTCAGTTTTAAATTTCTGCTTTAATGTAGGCTATATTTAACTATTTTCTGTCCAATGCAAATTATAGAGCAACCAGGGATAACTCTCCACAATTTCAACACTGCCTTTTATTCAGATTACAAGAACTAGAGGTTACAGAGTATTAGGCTTAGAATTACTGTGCGGTGTGTGGAGGCTACCTGGCTTTGTACTGAGGTGCTGGTGTCAAGCAGAGCATAATCAAGATGAGGACCAGAAAAGGAGGCGGTGTGATTCTCTCTCGATGAGCTGTGAAAGAGGCTACCTCTGAGAAAGCAACTGCTTTTTCAATATAGAGCATGTTGAGTGTTTCTTGCAGGTGCAGCACCATTGTGAAGGTCTGTTAACAGAATGTGTCAAATGCAGGAGATGCCTTCTGTTCAGAGATTGCAATGTTAGGAATGTTCAGTCAAGCAAGCCGGCAGTCGGATAGGTAAATATTCCCAAGTGCTTTACAATCTACTGCTGTTCAGATGTTAAACACAGAGTTTCACTAGTGTGGGTAAGAGTAGCAAGATTATTTGAAGGTCAGGCTTGTAGCAAAGGTGATGTTCTGGATGGGCTTCCATAAAGCCAATAACTTTGCCTTATTAACAAACTGATGGTATCTTCCCTCCAAGCCAGTCTTCTTCATAGGTCTTGCAACTGTGTGACAAGTTCCAGAAGCAAAATTTAAATGCTTGATCCTCAATAGGAGCACTTAATATGAATTAGTCCTGAGCAGCCAGTAAAGTAATCTGGTCGTAGACCTCTCCAATTCAGTAGCTGATGGCAGAAGGACAGAGTGGATATAATAGGTGACATTTACACACCTGGGTTCAGAACGCTTTTTCTAACATGAAAGGGTAATTTAAAAAGGCATTTTTGCAGCCTACAGAATTTGAGTGAGTTTTACATGTAATGCTGTAAAATGGCTCTGCTTAGGGACATAGAAAATGCTATAGTGGATCAGACCAATGGGCTGTCTAGTCCAATACCCTACAAGTGGCCAATATCAGACACGTCAGCGAGAAGAGCAAGAAACCTGATAAGGAATATTCGCACACAGTGAAAGGGGTTATCTGTCCACTTAATGACTAGCTTATGCTCTGAAGCATGAGTGTTTATATCCCTTATTTTTTATTCTCATGCAACTGCAGAGGTTCTTATTATCCACAAAGTGTCTATGTGGAACAATGCTAAAATCTTGGACTATCTTGTGGTTATAAATTCCACAGGCTAATTATGCTTTGCACACAGCGACAGACTCCTTACGCCACACGTTGACCCATGTTCTGGATGGCAGAGCAAAATGCAGAGACTGTCCATCCAAAACTTTAATTTGGGTGAGTGACCCACAGCAATAGCCTTTTGATTCCAGATTAGGCCAATGATCCCTCCTGCAGCTGGCTGGATAACAGGAGTTTCCTGACAGTCAAGAGTTGCAATTGTCTTCTTCCTCTGTCCCAGACAAACTCAGTCACTTCTCCTGGACTGCACATTGGCTTAGACTGCCCCACCCCCTCTGACCATTCGTGGAAGAGGATCATGACCCCTAAAATACCAACAACTTAACTGGTTATACTCTGAGTGGAGAATGATGGGTCACTGCATGTTAAAAGTCAGAAACTAAGAGACAGGAATAGTAATTTAAAATCTGTGTTGTTACAAAGCACCGTCCCACAGACCTTGTAACAAAAGCAACATTTCCACTTCTAGGATTTCAGTATTCAACAAAACTTCTCTGCAGAGATTATTAAAGTAGCTGGTAGCAGTAATTCCAATACCCAGGAACTGAGACGCTCATTGCAGAGCTGGCCTGCAAAAAGCCATGGACATTGGCTGATCCACAAGCAGCATTCCTGGCCCTAGCTTCTCTATCATATCCAGCGTTAAAGATGCTCCAATAAGAATGTATGAAGTGGGTTGGGGAAGAAGGGGTGCAAAATTATACATGCAACACAAATGAGAGCAATGAATCAGTATTTCCCATGTCATCTATATGGAATGATCATGTTCCCCACAAATCCTTTAATTTGAAACACTACAGCAGGCAGAAGCCACCTGGGACCCATTTTCCTGCATAATGACTGTATTCCACAAGGAAGTGGAAGCTATAACAGAGGGCTGCTTTGAAAAGATGGTTGTTCCCCATGGAGTCAGACAGGCATGCAGTGAACAACAGGAAGCAATGTCTGCTTTATGGGGACCTTCTGCATTGGCAGCAGGAAAGATTCACTACCTTCTCCGCCAAAAGGTCCATGGAGGCTTCAAAGTTCCTTGTAATTATTATTTCCCTGGCACTGTTTTAGCAGTCATCTTCCTTTGCACCACTACAGACAGACACACCGTGGTACCACAGCCCTCAGGGACTGTAAAATAAAGCATGAAGTCAGATTCTAAAAAATGGCCACTCATCTGCCCTTCCTCTGCATTTACATTCTCACTCCGAGGAACAGTTTCAATGTATATTACCTGGCACACAATATGGCCTATTTTATATAGGTTTATACATTTTCATCTGAGCTTTGTTTGCTTGTTTACAGATCTGTAGCCAGAAAGGTCCATGGTAAGATTCACTCAAGTAAAACAGATGCATTAGAGCTTACAAAACAGAAGGTGAACCCTAAAAGATCAGGAGGATAGAGTTAACGCTCAAAATTCTGACTGACCTTCCACTCCTAACTGCTCCCTTCCTGTCTTCACAAGAAGGTGAGTGAAGGATGGAGTTATCAGTCTTGGTTGTGAGACTGAGCTTTGAATGGTTTCTTGCTTGTTTGCATAAGTTAACACAAACATTAACAGTTTTTCATTCCATTTCTCTAACAAAACCATCAAATGAGTCCATATGGCCCTCTTCACTCTTGCACACTGACAATGTAGCTTACCTGCTATCAGTTTAAAGGGTATTTTATACTATGGTATGCAATGAGTGCTAGTTATACATTCAGAACTTTCTATCAGCTATGAAAACAGCTGATGGGAATGGTATAGAAATACCCCACGTGCACACAGGATGCAGGTATTTAGGATCCCTGATAATGTAGTAACAATGGTATTTAGAAAATATTGCCATGGCATAAATGCACAGCAAAAGAAAATGCAGTTAACCTTGAGGAGCTACTTTCCATCTATAGATCACAAACTGTAAGTGGCCTTAAGTCTTCCAGAAAAATCCATTACAAATAAATAAACATTGTCTTGAGCTAAAAAAAGTGAAGCTTTAGGTTAAAACAATGGATAAACACAGAAGACACCTGAACCTAGATTTACCAGTGGTAAGGAATTTCTCAGCTCAGAATTATAAGCCATGGAAAGATGGGGTTTCCAACGGATGTAGAGCGTGACAGAAGCTTTTCATATTCATCCAATTTGTGTATTCTTTAAATGTCTTATTTAGTAGATATAAAAATGCTCATCTTCACTGCCAAATAATAGGGATATAACTTGTTTAAAAGATGCAAGGTGAGAGAGGTAAACAACCACAACCAGTCAACTCAGGCCTGTGCTTTCTATGGTCAATATATTTCATTTTTAAAAGATATAGTAAAGTTCCCAGGTAGGATAATATCGGAATAATGCCCGATAGTACATGAAGTGCTAGGACTGAAGTACCAGTCAGATCAGAAGGAGTGGAAACTATTTACTGATAATGTCATTACACTGGAAACAGTTAATGAAGCCTCTTTAATTTGATAGCAGCAAGGGAAGGTCTCAGTCTACACCAAGCACTCTGGAAGAACCATAGTGACTATGACAATTATGCTCTCTTACAGTGCAGCATGCTGGTTTCTGTCTCTTGCCTGGTCTATCCAGTAGCCATTTGGTCTAAAGCCTGTGGCACTTCCTGCTCACCAGAACATCAAATGCAAGATCTATTCTTGCTGCAGGTCATGATGGGCTGCAGCTGCAAGGAGCTTTGAGTCTTAATTCTTCACTCTTAAATTCTTTGTTACTACTACATGTGGCCATTAGGAGTTATGACTCTTCCTCTTTTAAGTCTAGGAATTTATCCCTAGAAGTGGTCAAGCAGCAGCATACCCATGTTTGGGAAGGATCTGCAGAAGCTTCATATTAGTTGCCTCTAACTAAAGTGTAAATGGTTTGGACTACATTGCTGAAAGTGGGCTTGGGTCTGGGAAACTGGGGTACCCAGAACGAACTGACAAGAGGCTTAGCATCGGGGCATCAGAAGATCCTGAAAATGAGGGAAAACAACTTACCTGCTGACTTGCAGTTACTACAGTTATGAAAGACTTTAAACAAAACTTGCTCTGAACTCTCTCCCTGTGTATATCCAACAATTTTTTTCCATCTTTCACTTAAAATGTAAACCAGGGGTCAGCAACCTTTCAGAAGAGGTGTGCCGAGTCTTCATTTATTCACTCTAATTTAAGGTTTCACGTGCCAGTAATACATTTTAATGTTTTTAGAAGGTCTCTTTCTATAAGTCTATAATATATAACTAAACTATTGTTGTATGTAAAGTAAGCAAGGTTTTTAAAATGTTTAAGAAGCTTCATTTAAAATTAAAATACAGAGCCCCCCGGACCAGTGGCCAGGACCCAAGCAGTGTGACGGCCACTGAAAATCAGCTTGCGTGCCGCCTTTGGCATGCATGCCATAGGTTGCCTACCCCGATGTAAACTTTGGCACATGGACTGTCTGTGTTTGGTGAGTGTACAGCACCTAGCACAATGGGGTTGTGCTTCATGACAGGGGTTCCGAGGTACTGTACAATACAAATAAGTATTGCAAATTGGATTTTGTACATGGACAGCAGCAGAATTCATGTTCTGACACACCTGCAAAGAGTCCAGATTTGTAGAATACTTCATTCTTCAGCTTCTCTCTCTGCAATCCAGCAGAGAGAACTTAAGCAGCTACAGTTTCCATTCACAGTAGAACTTTGTTCAAGGCCTCATTTAAGGATAGCAACTGCATCTGAAAATTGTGTTCTGAGCCAGAAGCAAATCTGTTCCTAAAGTTCCAAACAATTCCAATGAACACTCAGGAAGCCAGAGAAACAGTCAAGACTCAGTCTAGAATTGGGAATGTTAAGTGGATTTGGTCTTTAAAAGAAAATCAAGACTGATTTTATGCATAGAAGCAACACAGACAAAAGTTTTCATGATTTACAGTTCAGTTAGCCATAAAATTATACAGCTGCACTTGGTAACAAAGACTGAGGGAAATCAGAGGGCATCATAACAATCTGCATTGTTAGATTACAATACAGATGCTGTGACGGGTTGGATCACAGAAACCTCCTTGGGAGCTGCCACCCGATGTGCAAAGACTACCCCTGCTTCTGTTTTCTCTGCCACCTCAGGACTCCAGGACCCTGTCTTGCTGAGCCAGACACTCCCGTCTGGCTCCAGACACAGATCCAGGGTCTGAATCTCCTGTCCCAAAGCTGCAAGTTACCTGAAAACAGCTTACAGAAGTGCGCTTGTCTTTAGCACTCAGATGCTCAACTCCCAATGGGGTCTAAACCCAAATAAATCCATTTTACCCTGCATAAAGCTTATGCAGGGCAAACTCATAAATTGTTTGCCCTCTATAACACTGATAGAGAGATATGCACAGTTGTTTGCTCCCCCAGGTATTAATACATACTCTGATTGAATTACTAAATAGAAAGTGATTTTATTAAATACAGACAGTAGGATTTAAGTGGTTCAAAATAGTAACAGACAGAACAAAGTAAGTCACCAAGCAAAATAAAATAAAATGCGCAAATCTATGCCTAATCAAACTGAATACAGATAATCTCACCCTCAGAGATGCTTCAGTAAGTTTTTTCTCAGACTGGACACCTTCCAGGCCTGGGCACAATTCTTTCCCCTGGTACAGCTCTTGTTGCAGCTCAGGTGGTAGCTAGGGGATTCTCCATGATGGCTCCTCCCTCTCTCTGTTCTCTTCCCCCCTTTATATGTCTTTTGCATAAGGCGGGAATTCTTTGTCCCTCTGGGTTTCCACCCCCCCCCCCCCACCACTGGAAAAGCACCAGGTTAAAGATGGATTCCAGTTCAGGTGACATGATCACATGTCACTGCAAGACTTCATTACTCACTTGCCAGCACACATATACAGGAAGACTCGCAGGTAAATACAGCCATCTGCAGACAATGGGAGTCATCAAGATTCCAAATTATCATTAATGGTCCACACTTTACACAATTACAGTAGGCCCTCAGAGTTACATTTTATATTTCTAGTTTTAGATACAAGAGTGGTACATTTATACAAATCAGATGATCGTACTCAGTAGATTATAAGCTTTGTAATGATACCTTACAAGAGACCTTTTGCATGAAGCATATCCCAGTTACGTTACATTCACTTATTACCGTATTTTCTCTAAAACTATCTCAGTTACATTATATTGACTTATTATCAAGTTTTTATAAAACCATATAGACTGCACAACGTCACAGATGCAATTATAGATCTGCTCTGAGACAAATATTCAGTACAGTCCAAATCATTTCAGGGGAACACAAATATTGTGTTTTGGGGAAAAGCTATGTTCCAAAGCCAGGAATTTTAGAGATAAAATTTCTGTTTCTTAACAAAAAACAAAAAACAAAAAAACACCCTTAATCCTGGATAGCATGTAGTACTTTGGAAGTATGGAGCACAGGCACCATGCAGAATTCATAGATGTACGCTTCAAAACCTGTGTATGGCATCAATGCCTAGTTTGGGCAACACAGCTGATGAAAGTTTCCTAGAGTGCAAACATAGCAGCTTGCAGATTTTAGAATGCTGGGGTGTTCTAGATGCACATGGACATAGCTTCTAATAACTTAAAACACGTATGAAGAATTTTCACAGGCACTACTCTTCACCAAAGCCAGCTGTTTAAAACAAATTCAGTATTTCTAAGCCATACCATTTGAATCATCACATTCCAGCAACACACCAGGAAAGCATTCAAGTAGTGAAAACAGCCCAATTTTTGGACCATATTATCTCCAAATTCCTTGACCCAATTTGCCCCAAACTATCCAAGAAAAAATAAATAAATAAAAAGAACTGCGGCACTGAATCACACCTGGGGAATTCCAGGTAAATTGGTTAGGTCTGGAAAAGTTAAAAGTGTCAAAAACATCAGGTTTACAATGGTCCAATCATAATTATGGAGAGATCAGTGTTCATAATGAATAGAGGAGGAGGTTGGGACCCCTACTCTTGGCTGCAGTTCTCCTTATAGCACCCTCAAGCGCTGAAGTTTCGCACATCAGTTTGCATTTCCAATTGCTGACAGCTACAACACTGCATACAGCACTTCCCAAGGTATCTGACCCTCCCAACTTGCTCTAAAATTAAAGGTACGCGCCTTTATAAATTCTGCAGTGTTCCAGCAATATTGCTTCAGATCTGAATAGGAGAGACTTCGTTTCCAAGCAAGCTACTCTCAAGCAGAGACTACACAGTTAATTAAAACCCCAATGAGCCCTCCTTTTGATCTATAGTCAGTGCACAGCTCTGGCCTGTGAAGAGTTCAGTCCAGTTTTCTTTGGTTAAAAGAAAAAAAAAAAAAAAAAGGATGGAAAGTATAAGGTCTCTTTAGGGATGCAGTAGTGTCAAGGAAGAGAAAGAACAGAGAGAATTAAGATGCATGGGGGCAGGCAAAGAGAAAAAGAGCCACTCATACTTGCAAACACGGAACTACTTCCCTAATTACTTTCCTCATTTGAGAGGCTAAACATTCATTTGGCTGCAAGTCTAGATGATGCCAGAGTTTTAAGTTTTAAAGGGACATTGTATATTTTAAAATTGTACTATGAGTTTTTAACCTAATGTTAAAAGCAACACCTATGAGGATAGAGGCTAAGGCTTCACTGCCAAAAAGGTGTGTTTTTCCAGTAAGATAATTAATATGTAAGCTATCTCACTGTAAAATCCTTGTGGAAACAAAGCTCTAATTTTTACCATGATGAAGCTATGCAAGGTCATCTGCGTATGGAAGTGGGGAAGTGTTGACCTCACCCAGCTACATCATTGTAAAAACTACCTGTGCATTGTTTCCACTGGACTTTCCAGCAAGGTAACTAATGCATATTAGTTCTCTCTGTAAAAAAACAAAACAAAACAAAAAAAAAAACACACCTTTTTTTGGCAGTGGAAACAGTCTAAGATGAAACAAACCGGAAAGAGAGGATACAAAGTGCATTGCTGTTAAATAAGACTTTGTATTTAGTCAGTTTCCCCAAGCTCCTCGGGGTGCAGACTGCATATCTCTGTTCTAGACACTTGACAAAAGGGGTCCCGATCCCAACTGGAGTCTCTGGACTCTTCTGTAAATCAAAAACTTTGTAGCTTCTCTTGTGTGTCAATCTCAAACAGCAGAAGGGAGAAAAAAAATCAACATTTTAAGATAGTAAAGTGGGATTGTAAAACCACAAGTGCTGGCAGGTGATTCAAGGGCTAGTGTAGAACCTGGAACTATTTAACTCTTAACTCGATTCAGTTGAAGTCCCTTTAGGAATACACAGAAGTCTGAAGGGTTTGACAGAGTAACTAAGCATGAACCCAGAATTGCATTGTTGCCTTCCATTTAAATATTGTCACTTGTTTAATGTATCTTTTTCTTTTAGTGTGCCTCCCTCCCTAGAATGGCCTAACAGTAAATATATTGTGTCAATCTTAACAAAATCCTATCGCAATAAATACTATGTCTTATGTTGAGATGATCACCACATCACATAGTAGGGATGACAAACAAATCTCTTCATGATACATCTTAATGTGAACATCAGCTCCCAACATTGTAAAAAGGGTACAAGTTTAATGTGTCAAAATATTAGACATGGCAATAGACACCTGGTCAGAAGTGTAAACAAAGAAATAAGAGGTCTTTAAGAATCATGTATGTTTTAACATTATATTTTAATACCTTAATTAATGGGGGGAAATGAGATCTGCAAAAAAGAAAAGCCTCCCACAAAACAGAACTTCGCCCCAAATGCAATCACCAGACTTCAGACTCCCACCTCCATTCTCTAAGGAAATCCCTTTTAATGTATGGGGTTTCAGGTGCCCCCTGGCATGCACCAGAATATTTATAGGAAGGGAAGGGACACCAGTTCCAATGCTTTCCAAGTTAGACAGCTTCTTCCTACTTACCCAAAGTCTGGAATAGGCTAGGAGCCCAAGTGACGTCATGCTGCTGCTGCTAAGGAAACAGATAACATACAGAAAGTTTCTGGAGAAATAAGTTTGGAGGGCAATGGAAGGTAGGAGAGAAAGAGAGAGAGACAGACTTATCAGGGGAAGGAAATGCAGAAGCGAGCTGAAGGGAAGTCGGGGAGCCAGACTTATTACTACCCACAAATGTATTTCAAGCTTTCTGCATGGCTACTGCAAGTACCATTACAGATTCAACAGGAAGATGCCTTCCCCCTCCCTCTGCAAAGAGTAGAACTTGAGGAAAGTGTGTCAGGAAGTGCTTGGTAACAGAAGCTCACTGGGAAGGAAGACAAAGATTTTCCATAGCAGAGTGCATGTAACTTTTGTATTGAGCTTGCAGCCTTTCCACAAAGAATTGGGCAATGCTATGTCAGGACAATGATGAAAAAGCTAAACCTAACAAGCACTGCTTGGTTAATAAACCTGTTGTAAGAGCAAGATAGCAAAAACAAAACACAAAAGAACACCACTTTTCCTTTTAGTTATTAAATATACACCTCTAACTTCAGATTTATAAGCTATAAATCCATAGTGATAAGATGCAGGAGTCTTAAACACACAGATAAACAGACATATAAAAGGAGGTGTGTTATAATCTGTGATTCAGTTGTATTAGCATTTCCAAGCATCCATGGAGCATTTTGAAGAGCACTTCCCCCATCCCCTGTATAATAAATCTGTTCCGTAATTCTAAAGCCTACTTCTAACCAATCCCTTCCAAAGAGGTAACCTCAGCCCAGTCCTATAAGGTGCTGAGCACCCTCAAAAACCCTAAATGAGAGTTGAAGATGTTCAGGATCTTAGAAGATGTTCAGCACCTTGCATGATCACACTCCTAATAACTTAAGTGGGAACAGGATTGCCTATAACCCCAGTTTAGAATTAGCCCCACCCGACTCACATCAAGCAGAGAAGAGATCTTACTAACACAAGGAGTGCAGAATCTGAGGAACATTTGCTCACAAAAAGAACTAAAAAAAGGAGACAAGGAAAAACTAGAGGTGCTGGAAGTGGTTGGATTCAATGCTCGCTCTGATTAGATTAGAGCTCTGTCCCCTACTGTAGTGGAGATAAATGTTTCCGGTAGGGGACTGGAGCGAGTGCTAGCAGATGGAAGGGATTACTGTAACAATAGCTCTCCACTTGTACTGTATTTCAAGTGATTGCAAGAGAAGGAGATTCCTAGCAGCATGGCCAATGCAGACGCACTGAAGAGTTCCCTGCCTATTAATTCTGCAGCCACGGAGGGAACTTGAAACCTCAGTATGAAACATTGTTGCCATGAACACAAAATCATGCCAGAGAATGAACAGTCATTTCTATTAGCGTGTGGCGTCTGTTAGTGGGCCAGCCCAAACTGACAGCTGATGTCTATATTGATATGGAAAATACTGTTCTGTCAAGATACCATGAAACACACCCAACTGCATGCAGCGGGGGGAGAGGGGGGGAAGAGGGGGGGGCGGGAAGATGGGGAAGCAACAGAGAACAGGAGTCAAGATAACTGTTCTCTCCCACGTCTCGGACGTGCTGCTGATGTGTCCTTGATGTATCACTGCAACATTGTAAAGCAAAATTCACTTGGGTCCAGATCTGCAAAGGTACTTAGTTGCCCAAATCCCACTGAAATTAATCAGAATTAGGCACCTAAATACCTTCAAAAAATCTGGGCCTTGTACATACAAGTCTGCCCAAGCAATGCAACAGCATCTATGCCTTGAGAACTGGTGCTGGTCAGAGGAGAGGGCGATATATCTTGATTACCCCATTCCAAGATTTTAGTAAACACTGGGTGTAAGTCAGACAGATACTTCCTGAGCACCCCAAAAGGGGAAGGTTAGATTAACTGCATGCTGACAAGAAAAAAGGAGACAAAGGCCTTCTTCTGAAAGAGTTAGCAGTCCAGGAAGCAATCTTAAACAATTTCACTTGTCTGCTAACATTTCTCAAGTCAAACAGTGGAAGAGCAGCACTCCCTGTCACTGCAGGACTCTGCCCCAGGAAGACCTGATTTGGGGGGAAGGAGGGGCAATGCGTGCAATGGGAGGAGGAGGCTGCTGCCTCTGTCCTGTGGATCTCAGAAGCTCGGCAGGAATAGGAGCATGGAGGGGAGGATGAAGTTCTTCTGTCCTTACTGAGGAGGAAATAAGGAGACAATCTTTCCCTCCACTCTACTCCTGGATGCACTGATTGCAAGAAGAATACATCTTTTGGCTAGGGACCTATAGGATTGCTACATAGACAATCGAAATATGCAGCTAATGCACTGAGTGATGACAAGGTGGAAGGATACTGGGGTGCTGCAGGTTAGATTGTGTTTGTTTACAGGACATTTCAAAGGAGGATTTGAAGCAGAGGGTGAAAGCCCATAAGACTTAGTCGAGAGGGTAGTTCCAAGAGCAGGGAATGACATGGAGATGGGTCAGAGAATGTGACAAAGGGAGTACTTTGGCATGTGACTTGGACAGAAGACAAGGTCTGCTCTGGAGAACAACCTAAACGGATTATTGCTGATTTAAAGGAGAGGAAACTTTAATGGAAGAGTGTATGGGGTTAAAGATAGCGTGGTGGGATCTGTAGGTATTGGGGGAAATCCCATATACACCTCTACCCCGATATAACGCAACCCGATAGAACATGAATTCGGATATAATACGGTAAAGCAGTGCTCCGGGGGGGGGCAGGGCTGCGCACTCCGGCAGATCAAAGCAAGTTCGATATAACGCAGTTTCACCTATAATGAGGTAAGATTTTTTGGCTCCCAAGGACAGCGTTATATCGGGGTACAGGTGTATCACAGTGAAGTGCCCTACCCCCTCCTGAGGATTCACCAGCACATCCATCTATTCTCTATAGCACAGGGGTTCTCAAACTGGGGATCAGGACCCCTCAGGGGGTTATGTGATTATTACATGGGGGGTCAGGCGCTGTAAGCCTCCACCCCCAACCCCGCTTTGCCTCCAGCATTTATAATGGTGTTAAATATATTAAAAAGTGTTTTTTACTTATAAGGGGGAGTCGCACTCAGAGGCTTAGTATGTGAAAGGGGTCATCAGTACAAAAGTCTGAGAACCACTGCTATAGCAGGAGTTCTCAACCAGGGGTCCAGGGCCCCCTGGGGGGCCACGAGCAGGTTTCAGGGGATCCGCCAAGCAGGGCGAGCGTTCTACTCATTGGGGCCCAGGGCAGAAAGCCGATGCCTCACTGCATGGGACTGAAGCCCAGGGCCCCAAGCCCCACCACCCAGGGTGGAAGCCTGAGCAATTGCCTTGCTTGCTACCCTGTAAGGCCAGCCCTGGCTTTCATATGCAGAAAAACAGTTGTGGAACAGCTGGGCTGTGGAGTTTTTATAGCATGTTGGGGTGGCCTCAGAAAGAAAAAGGTTGAGAACCCCTGATCTATTGCATTGCTGCTTGTGCTTTCTCTGGGTAAGAGGGCAGGCATTAGATTCTGCCCTCTTACCCAGAGAAACACTGGCCTAGATTCTTGCACCTAGTGAAGTCAAAGTTTCAGCCAGTGGCATCTGTGTCCACCCTGTGGTGAGTTTTATTATTTCTGTAAATGGCAAGTCCACCGCTATATCCTGCTTCTCTTCCTACCCCAGTCCTGGCCAGCAGTGTACACAGTTGTCTAGAACTATGACCAGACCCTACACTGGATACCTCAATACGAGTGGAGAAAGTAGCATGGGATGGAAACAGGGAAATCTCATTTTAAATCCCCTTATCTCATTCAGCTGAGTTTTACCAGAAAATTACTGAAACTGGAAAGCCCGCAAAGAGAAGGAAAGAGAAGAGGGGTATCAAAAATAGCACCCCCCTAAGCTCAATTATATCTCTTTTAAATGATTAGACCTCATAAAAGACTGAACAGTTTCTCAGAGCAATGGAACCCAAGAACAACTATATTGTGGAAGGTCAGAATCTGACTCTAGGTTTATTTTAGTTTTTTCCCCCCACACCTCCACCTTTGCCCATTTTGCTGGAAAGCTCACTACATCCCTCCTCTGAATAAATGCGAGATACTGTATGGGGTTCTAGAGCACTTAGAATCGGTGCTTCTCTCTGTAGTGTCGTCCCAACTAAGGGTTACTATGTCTAGCAGACACCTCTTTCCTGAAACCTGTTCAAACTGATAGTCCCCACTCTGATCCAGTAGGAAAAGAAAGCTTCTTATCCCATTCCAGTCCAAGCCCATCTGTGTATGAAAGAATAAGTCAGGGACAGAGAAGAACAGGTTCCCTGTGGGGGCTAGCAGCAGGGAGGAGAAGCACCCTTTTCCACGGGAGCGTGCAAAATGTTTTGAAGCATGTGCGACCAGCAAAGCATATTGCAGGCAGGTCCTCACCAGTGTTAAGACAAACCCTGTTTCCTGTGAATGCTGATCACCTGCTCACCTGGCAGCACTGTCACTTGTGCACACTGTCAAGTATTCCTGAGAGAGAAATTCACAAGTCTCATCTGGTTGTGACACAGCACATAACAGAGCAGACTTCTCAGCCAAAGGAAGAGGCTGGACAAGATTATTTAAGTGCAAGCATATGAGCAGCTTGAATTTCAGGAAGAGATTTGATTTGTGACACAGCATTGTCTAAATGACATGCATTCCTGCAAGGAACAAGCATCTTCCCAGCTGAATAGATCTGCCTTTCACACCCTGGCTCAGGGCTATACACACACTGCATCCACTTGCCCAGACGCCCGAGAGCTCTGAACAGTCAAGAAATACAATCGGGGCATTTCTGCTGTGCTTTGGTACTCCTGGCTACTGCAACATTTAGGGGGAGGACAAGGACAAGGACAAGACAACTGTGTGATTCGAGTAATGCAAACAACTTAGTTTTAAGAGGGGGCTGGACAAATTTATAAATGCACTGTATTACAAAGTTGCTTGTGATGATAGGGGCAGGACTCAACCGTCATGGGACTCATTTCCAGTTTGTTTTATGTTCCTAAACCAGTGGTCCTCAAACTGTGGGGCATGCCACCTTAGGAAGGTATGTACGGAGGAACGTTCAGGGGGGCATACAGCAGGGCCCAGGCCAGCCCCCATGGGGAGCAGGAAGGGAACGCCAGACAGCCCAGCTCCGGCCTTTGCCCAGCTTTGCCCGATTCCCTTTCCACCCCCAGACCATCTCTGCCTTTAGCCCCAGCTCCTCCTCCATCTCCAGTTCAGCCCAAGCTCCTCTGCTGAGCCAACTGTGCAGTAATGGAGGGGGACGTGGACAGATTCCATTACTGATAAGAAGCATACAACAGGAAAAGTTTTGGCGCCACTGTCCTAAATACGCTGCCTCAGGGTTTCAGCCAGTCACCTGCAGGGGTCAGGAAGGGATCTTCCCCCACCAATGTCTTCTAGGTTTTTGTTTAATCTCCTTCCTCAGAAGCATCAGGGATGGTCATGGCAGGAGATGGGACATTGGACAAGGAGGGTCAGGACTCTGAGGTGGTGCAGAGCATATTCTCTCTCGGTCTAACTGATCACCATACGTGGTGTCAGGAAGGAATTTGCCCCTAGGTCAGATTGGCAGGAACCTTGGCCTTCTTCTGCAGTGGGTGCGGGTCACTTGCCAGGATCATCTGGATATATCTCACTTAATCGTTTCCCTGCCACTGCAGGGGCCTCAGACATTGGTGCACCTTGGTCCCTCCTGTTCTCTTCCTGGGGCACAGAACAGTCTAGTCTCCTGTGGGCTGTAATACTTTGGTCTCATTGTGGCTGTTGGGTTTTGTGTGTGGAAACTGGGGTCCTGTACTATACAGGAGGTCAGACTAGATGATCTCATGGTCCCTTCTGATCTCAAACTCTATGAAGTGACAGATGTTCAGGACACACATCAGTCACACAGGACAAGGCATGCAGCTTTGCATTTAGTCTCAGCTAGTCTAGCTGCAGCACAGGTTGCTAAGCAGGGCTCAGAGTACAAGTGCCAAGCTAGCCTTTCTCTGCCCAAGGTAGCAGGAGCAGAAGGCATAGAGGAAGGAGCATGCTCAGCCTTGAGGGAAAGGGTAGGCTTTGTACCCCTCTCAGCAGGTCCCTCTACCTGAAAGGAAACAGGACAGGTAGGCTCGCAGGGAGTCCTGCTTCTGCAGTAGGAGGAAGGCAGCCTGTAATCGTTTTGGGGGGTAAATCGGGGAGAATAGGAGGAAAGACCACACACTCCCTCCATACATCCCAGCATTTCAAGTGACTAAAGTGGGACTGCCCACAGGGGGTGGGAGACCCAGAGCAGGGTGGAACAGTTGCAGAGTAAGCCCACCCTGTGCTGGCAGCTCCTGTCCTGTGAGGCTGGCTGGGCTCAGTTTCCCCGACTCTGGGCATCATAACTTCACCCTGGGGGGCCAGGAGAAACGTGAGTGGCACTGTGACCCCATGTGCCAGGGACCAGGTCACAAAGCCAGAGCAGGGAGTTGAGCCCAGCCAGCCCCACGGGACAGGAGCTGCTTCAACTGGGATAATGGGTTTGGGGGTGGGGGGAGTCAAAGCGGTTCAGTCCCTTGAAACCCGGGACTGTTGAGATGTACACCCTCCCCAAAATAGTCTGCATTGGGCTTTCTTTGCCCAAACATTCCAGGGAGGAGATTGCTTCAGAGCCTTTGTATCTGAACAGCACATCCTGGAAGGAAAGCCTTCCGGTTTGGACCAGACCAGCAGCCTGTCAGAATGCAGTCCACGCCCGCAGAAGATGAGCTCTATGAACTCATCCTCACTTAAAGGATTTCCTTTATGAAATCAGCCCTGGTGAGGGATGCCAGTACATACACACAGTGAGAAGGCCAGGGCCCTAGGAATACAACTGCCCCAGAGGAAGCAGGGGGTGCTGCAAACACCATCAGCCTTACATTCCTCGTGGCTGACGTCTTAATTATTAACTGAGGATGAACAGCATAGGGAACCCCAGGGGAAGCTTCTGCATCAGCGTGCCTCAGCCCCGATATCAAGCTGCCACCTTCTAGGCACTGAAAGGATGTTCAATAGCCCTGGATCCTTCAGTCGTAGGCTGCTCAAGGGTGTCACTGCCAATTCACAGCAGTAACCTGTGATGGGGCCACCTGTCCAGAGCTAGAGTCAAACCCACCAATTCATTTCATGGAGGCCAGCCTCCAGAGTTTAACAACTATGTCACTGCATGAACACATTGTCAGTTTGAGTGTGAAATATTGAAACAGAGGCATTACTGAGCTATTGCTGAATCTGCTAGGCATTGGAAAAAAATAAAAAGTAATTCAGAATAAAACTCACATTTGATAAGAGGTTCCCAACTACAGACCTATATTCAGGAGCAACCTTTGGATTCTGCTTCCTGGGATTAAAAAAAGTCTTTATACTGACGATGCTTTCAGGAAGGATGCAGTCCATTCTACATATCAAAGTCCCTTTAGCAGCTGCACGTAAGCAGGAATTGCAGCTTCAGAGGCTCTTTGCCTCTCTTATGGACTGCATAGTCAACTGCAAAGAAAGCAGACCCCCCTGCTCAGTTGGGCCCCATTTCAAGTCACTCCTATAGACTGCCAAGAACTCTCCTGGTGCAGGCCTTTGCTGAAGTCAGATAGGGTAAGGGCAAGCCAAAGCTCAGCTGCATAGAAGACTCTGGTCCTAGGCCACAAAAAGAAATGATCAGCTCCAGATTTTTTTTTTTTTAATTATTTTTTTTAAGTTCTATAAGTTTCTCTCTCAATATCTGAGTGTCTTCCCCACCTTCCTCCCCCCCCCCAGGTTTTCCCATCTCAGAGTCCTGCATCACGGTAGCCATCCTTGGCAAAGGATGTGGAACTCCCTGTTGCTCCTTGCTCAGGAACAGTAGTTACCAGGAAGGCCACTCCCCAACAGAGGTTAAGCACATGGGCACTGCAGAACTCACCCCAGGACCCAGCCAGGGCTTGGAGAAATCAAGCTTGAGAAATGAGCTGTTGAGCTAGCCTTGTGGTTAGCGCATCAAAACTTACTCCTTTTTCTCAGATAATGGTAAGATCAGTTTTCTGGGCAATTAAAATGAGAAACGGATGGCACAATATGAACATCTGTTTATAGAAAAAAAGAGGATGTGTATAGAAATTGCTAGGTTTTACACAAGAGCCTCTGCATAACGTTTCAATTTGGTGGATTTTGGACAGTATTAGAAATGTGTCCCAAGTTTATGATAGACAAAATCCGATGGTTTGAGGGGCTGGTAATGGAATATGCAGTGTTTCACCTACAGATCACTGGTTTGAATCTGGATCAGTATTGGCTAAACTGGATTGCTCTTCAGGGAGCATGTATAGAGTATTTAGTGATCTCAGCCCAGTTCCCAGTGGACAAGCACTATCAACACAAACATATAAAATTAACCTTAGCCGCCAGTTTCAGGCGAGAAGCCCTGAACACACATGGAAGCTTAACTTCCTTTACAGCTAGGGATGGTCCCTGCCTGGTGACTGTTGAGGCATGTTGGCAGGATTTTGTGAGTGCACCCTGGCTGCTCAGGAGCCAGAGGAATTTGATTGCCAGGACTGTCAAGACTTTCCATGAGTGTTAAATTCACTCAAATTGCAAGGCTATCCAAACCCTTTATCCACAGGGTATTCAATTTAGCAAGATGAGCCACTAAGTAGTGGAAATATCAAAAATGCAATAGCACTGAGTAAAACTCAAAATATGACTGTAAAATTAGCTACATAAAAATGGGTTCAAGAGCACACAGAAAGCAGCCATGGGAAATTTTAAAGCTATTAGAGGTATTTTGGGTTTTCTTTAAAATAAAGAGTTGTGGTATTTTCTGGGGTACAGTTCAGAGTGCAGGAGGCACAGCCCGTATTGATAGATTCCTAATCTGTTGGTTTCTTTCGTATATTTACTGTTATGGTTATAATGTAAAAATCAGTCCAAGTTATTGAGTCATTAGTTCTTTTCCTACATTACTGGCTTCCAACTGATTTGAATTGCCTTATCGAATAAAAGGTTTTTAATTACATTTTTCAGACCATAGAAGCACCTGTTGAAATGGTATCAACAATAAGAAAAAAAAATGAAGGATACAGCAGGAATTGTCAGTCAACACTAGGTGCAAAGTACACCAGTTCTCGATGACACACCACTCTCACTTAATGCTGGGTGTGGAGCCCTTTTTGCAGATACCCAGTACCTCACAGAAGCAATCCTTAATATACGAATGCTAGCGCTCATGTCAAGTCTTGTCTACAGCCCTGTAATTTTCTACTAGGAGTCTAGATCTCACAGCTATCCTGCCCTCTCCAAGCCATCTTCTCAACAGTGCATGTACTCGTACAGCAACTCTTATAAAGACTATGCACAAAGAGAACTCAGCACTGTCAGGAGTCAAGCTGTACTGCTCCTCCAAACTCTGAATTCAATCTGTCTCACCCCAAATGTTAACAAGCGCCTGATTCTCTCAGACTCCTGTCTGCAAGTGCCAGCTACTACTGCCCCCAGGCTGGTCTTGGCGAAGATGCCGAGTTCCAGGGTCTGAATTAGATTGCTTCTGTCAAGCCCTTAGATTCACATTTTGCACTGAAAATGGCGAGAAGTATGACAGATTGCAAGTCACCACAGGACCTGCACCCTGCCAGGCAGCATTACATTTTAACTACTGAGAGGGGATGCAAGAGAGCGAGCAGCGCCACTCCTTGGTTCTTAATTATAGTCTTGTGACACTATAGTTAATGGTCTGTCAGGGCTTCCATTATAAACCTTGATTTTGCAGGAGGTAGAGATTAAGTTTAGGCTCCTGAGTACCCAAGTAGCAACTCACCAAAAGCTTTAGATATGAGCTAATCTCATAGTTCTTTTGGTACAAGTGCCTGAGTACTAACTGAGTATAGTTCAGTGCTCGTACTAACCCTTCAACAATGCTCCAAAATATATGTGTGTGTGTGTATATATATATATATATATATATATATATATATATATATACACACACACACACACTTATTTTAAACCGATGTATAAGTGTCGCCATGCTTCTTGCACATCTAACGAATGTGTCAGATAACAGAGTACATGTTTCCGATCATTTCTCTACTATGACACTGGGAGGCAGATTCGTATGATTTTAAGGAATAAAGTGACAACACCTTTGCATTAGCACAGGGGTGGACAAACTACAGCCCGGGGGTCGCATCCAGCCCGTCAGATGTTTTAATCTGGCCCTTGAGCTCCTGACGGGGAGTGGAGTCTGGGGCTTGCCCTGCTCCGCATATGCTGTGGCTCCGTGTGGCTCCTGGAACCAGCGGCATGTCCGCCCTCTGGCTCCTATGCATAGGAGCAGCCAGGGGGCTCCGCACGCTGCCCCTGCCCCAAGCGCCTCTCCTACAGCTTCCATTGGCTGGGAACCGTGAGCATTCATGGCCCGCCATGCGATTTCCATACCCAGATGTGGCCCGCAGGCCAAAAAGTCTGCCCACCCCTGCATTAGCACTAATGAAAGTCCCATTAAGCCGAACTGATAAGTCACCAAGCCAAACTGTAGCAAAGTACAATGCAAAACATGGGATACATCCATTGAGCATCATGTACTGTACAATTCCCTTCCTCAATAAAAGTCAATCTATTTGTAAGAAAAACTAGAGCTGCACTTTTACCAAGTGGAGCATTCTCCCCCTACCCCTTCCAAAATCCTTACCATTGCTATAGGCATAAGGGGATTCGGACGCTCCATCTTGAAGGCTCTCCAGGATTTCTCCTTTCCCAACATCACTGTCTCCTACCAACAGGAACTTGAGCAGATAATCATAGCTCTTCACAGGGCTTCCCTGGGTTCCCATTCTCCCTCTCATTAGTGAAGAGGCACAATCCGCATACTAAACATGCAGCCAGACTGAAAGGAGCACGAATGCCAGCTTCCTCGCTTTTAGAGAGGCTCTTATGAGCACAGGTTTTTGTCTCCCCCTTCAAAGGGGGGCAGGAAGGCTAAGGAACAATGAGTCAACCTCAGAATGAACCTTTCATCCTTTCCACCTTATGTCCAGTCTTCTGCACCAAGATATGCTGGGAGCCTAAAAGAAAAGAAAAGGAGGGTCCTCATTTCTTTGCTTGCTTTTAGCACCTTTTCAATATCCAGACAAAAAATATGGTTAAATTCTCAAAACTGCCAACAAAGAACCCACACTTGGTTGTTTTTTTTTTTTTTTTTTTTTGAAAGGAAGCTAATTTAGAATACAAGGTTCTAGCATAAAAGTTGTTTTCCCTTCAGACTGCTACACCCCTTTGGGGGAAGGGGCAATTATTGGTACAACGCTCACACAAGAAACTAACACTGCTCAAAGCCTCTGAGTCAGAGGTTTACCTATTCTGAAAAGGCACAAATCCTCTGATACAAACAAAACAGTCAGGCCTGTGGGGAGCAAGTGTGGCCTCTCCCTACCATTCCTGGACCACTGGGGCTGAGCTTCGCCAGCAAAATAAAACAGCAATTTGCATAGGTAGAAATAGACAGGCAGATGGCTAACTTCTTAAGCTTTTCCCATCTTTCCCCCACCCCCTCCATACTACCCCCTTCTCCAGCCCACACCCACCTTTAGAAAACCTGGGGTGGTTGTTTTTAAATGCTGAGGGAAATCAGATCTGTTAAGATTTAACTGCCCAGATCAATAAAGTGGCTAATTTAAATTCACACCCATCTCCCAGCAGCTGTGCTATCCCCACCTCATTTGTTCTCTTCCCTCCCCCAATTAAAGGTGCCTAATCCCCCCCCTCCAAAACAGAGGGTCCCCTCTACAGACATCAGTCTGAGTCAGGAGACCAGAGCCCAGGCACTCAGAAAGCTGAAATGAAGTGGCAGAGTTTTCACACCTCCTTGTCAGGTAGAAGGGGGGGAGAGAGCACAGCCATACATGGGACAGGGATGAGGACACCAAAAGACAAGCCCCAAGGGGAGTCAGCCACCGTAGACACCAGCTGAGAGTGCAAGGCCCAGCCAGCGCAGCAGGGCTGAGGGTGCCAGGGACAGCTCAGTTGGGGCAATGTCAGGCACCACAGAGATGGGTGGAGACCAGGAGCACCCAGCCCCTGGGGTAGCAAGACACAGGGATAAAGGGTATTTGGCATGCCAGCCCTCAAGGATAGAGGGATGGGGAGTACCAGCCCCAGGGGATGGGGAAATAGAGGGAAGTATAACAAGAGGGGTGCTCCCAAGGCTTGGGAGGGGGTCTCTACCCTGGGGCAGGGAGCCAGGCCTGGTGGTGACAGGCCCTAGGGAAGAGAGGGTCTGGGCAGCCTGGGGATTGGGGTGCCAGGCCTGAGACTGATCTAAACAGGATGGGAGGGTTCCAGGGGCCAGGCCTCAGGGCAGTGGGAGGCTAAGAGGGGAGGTTGATGGGGGCATGGCCAGATGCTGTTGTGGGG
Source organism: Malaclemys terrapin pileata (assembly GCF_027887155.1). Lineage (NCBI taxonomy): Eukaryota > Metazoa > Chordata > Testudines > Emydidae > Malaclemys > Malaclemys terrapin. The sequence goes on from NC_071514.1 coordinate 51,413,185, forward strand.
CCGCTGGGTGCCAGGTTCCTGGGCTATCTGGAAAGGGGGTGGTCAGTGAGGCAATGCCAGGCTGGGGGAGCGGCTGCCAGGGGGCAGGACCCAGATGGAGAAGAGGTCCGAGAAGGTGGCAGAAGGCCAGGACCAACGGCGAGGGGCACAAGGAGGTGGGGGGGCAGGAGGCCCCGAGGGACGGGGGGGGTGGTACAGGGAGGTGGGGGGCAGGAGGCCCCGAGGGACGGGGGGGGGTGGTACAGGGAGGTGGGGGGCAGGAGGCCCCGAGGGACGGGGGGGGGTGGTACAGGGAGGTGGGGGGCAGGAGGCCCCGAGGGACGGGGGGGGGTGGTACAGGGAGGTGGGGGGCAGGAGGCCCCGAGGGACGGGGGGGGGTGGTACAGGGAGGTGGGGGGCAGGAGGCCCCGAGGGACGGGGGGGGGTGGTACAGGGAGGTGGGGGGCAGGAGGCCCCGAGGGACGGGGGGGGTGGTACAGGGAGGTGGGGGGCAGGAGGCCCCGAGGGACGGGGGGGGGTGGTACAGGGAGGTGGGGGGCAGGAGGCCCCGAGGGACGGGGGGGGGTGGTACAGGGAGGTGGGGGGCAGGAGGCCCCGAGGGACGGGGGGGGGGTGGTACAGGGAGGTGGGGGGCAGGAGGCCCCGAGGGACGGGGGGGGGTGGTACAGGGAGGTGGGGGGCAGGAGGCCCCGAGGGACGGGGGGGGTGGTACAGGGAGGTGGGGGGCAGGAGGCCCCGAGGGACGGGGGGGGTGGTACAGGGAGGTGGGGGGCAGGAGGCCCCGAGGGACGGGGGGGGGGTGGTACAGGGAGGTGGGGGGCAGGCCCCGGGGAGTCCGGGCGGGAAGGCGCCGAGGGGGAGGAGGGGTACAGGGAGCGGCGGGGGGGGGCAAGCCCGTGGGGGCGGAGTCTGGAACCCAGCCGTACTCGGGGGGGGTTCCCACCCCGAACCGACGTGGCCTAGGGTTTTCCCGCCGAGACTCACCGTCCGGCCGGACTCACCGCGCTAACACGGGCCGGAGGAGGCGGCGGCTGCTGACTCCGACACAAGCCCTGGCGGTCCTCCTCACCACCGCCTCGCAGCGCCCGCCCACTGCCCCAAGCCCATAGGCCAACGCCCCCGCCAATCAACATCACACCCGCCCTATCCGCGCCCCTTTCCGAACTTCCCCCGCCCTCTTCCGGCATCATCCTATCAGGAGCCAGAGGGCTCTACCTCATTTGCGGAAAATTGAGCCCATCCAGGGCGTAGGGCAGGACTACAGACCCCGGCATGCAACGCGCCGCCCTGCCCCAGGTCAGGCCTGTGCGCAGCATGCTGGGATTTGTAGTCTCAGCTGGAGACATCAGGCAGGGTTAGTAGGTGTGTAGCAGCGTGGCTCCTGCGGGCAGGGTGGTAGCTGTGCTGGGCTGCAAGGCTACCTACACGCAGGGCGAGTCGCTGCCGCGCAGCGGGGCTGCGGCGCCTTCAAGCCGGGCAAGGGAAGTTTTATGATCCTCATTTTACAGATGGAGAAGGGAGGCTCTGAGACTGCAAAGCTGCCCACAGGCAGGGCTGGGAGCAGTGCGGCTCTGCACGTGACTGGGAACCAGTGCTGTGCAGCAGTGAGACTCAGATGTGTTTGTCCCCAGTGGAAAATTTCAGGAGATGGCAAATTTCCATCGCTAAAGTCTGAATTCTAAGCCCAGTCCGCCTGGCTTGAAAAGCATCATAAAGCTCCTTGTACACTCACAAAAAGAGGGGAATAGTGAGTTTCCCTCTGGAAGCTGAGAAGTTAAAATCGGGGGATCATTTAGGAGCCCACCAGAAACCAAGTCTCAGTGAGTACTGTACAGTTAAAGGAGAACTGTCTGGTCCTTTAGACCCAAATCGTGCATACATGTTAGTTAGAATTTTTTTAAATGTCAAGTAAAAGAGTTTCATTGTTATTTTTATTTAAACATATGGACATATTTGCAATTCAAAATTGCATCAGTGTCCTACTGCATGGGAATCAGAAAAGGGATGGCCCAGACCTTCAAAGGTATTTCGGCTCCTAACTCCCATTGATTTCAATAGGAGTTGAGTTAGGCACCTAGATACCTTTGAGGATCTGGGCCGTATGTTATTCTATTGGTCCCCACAGTCATTCTGTCACAGCACCTAGGGTGACCATACAGCAAGTGTGAAAAATCAGGACCGGGTGGGGGGTAACAGGAGCCTATATAAGAAAAAGACCCCAACATTGAGACTGTCCCTATAAAATCGGGACATCTGGTCACCCTAACAGCACCACAATCCTGCTGATGTGGTGGTGGGCAGGGGAAGGACACAGACAGGAAATGGAAATTGTTCCAGATTAAATTCTGTAACTTATTCCTGTTTATGAATGCAATTACACATTGTATAAGGTATTATTAAATGATGATTAATTATTATTATTGAAGCAAAGGAGTGCAGCTAGTGCATTATATCTATGGGGTGTAAACATGGGTAATGTGGCTGAACCTGACAGTGTTGCCAACATATTTGGTGTTTGTCTTAAAGCCCCAGCTTCTGGAGTCTAGTGATTATATGAGAATTTAAGCTTTTGTTAAAAATATAAGTTTCTAGCCCTGATGGGTGCAGAGAAAAGCTTGAAAATGTGACCTGAATGCATCCTAAATTCAAGGGATAAATAAAAATGACCAAGCATTTTTTTTTTAAAGTCTCATGATTTTTAAGGTAATTTCATGATTGTTTGGGGCCTGACTCATGATTTTTGGGTTGGCAATATTGGGTAAAAAAAAAAAAAAGGCATGTATCCAGGACAAAGAAGAACTGAGAAATTACAGAATGACATTAAGGAATCACAATCAAGCAAATAAGGAAAGCATGGAAGAATACAGATGTAGTTATATAAATACCAAGTATTGTAATGGATCAAATGCCACAGCTCCCATTAACGTAACTGCAGTATTTTGTGTCACAATACCTTCAGTGAGAAAGGTACTAGCTGCCTATCAATCATATTCCAGTCTGTTCAGTGCACAAGGATTAAGAAATCAAGGAAGTTGACAATCAGGCTTTTGACACCTGAGGTGGAAATTATTGACAGAAGAGACAGATAGGATTAAAAAAAACAAATGAATTCTGTGTGTTGGGCCAGATTAAGGACTTTAGGAGATGTTTAAAGTGAAGTGCAGGCGAACGTGCTTTGCTGATTCAGGGCCCTAGTTTGCACAAAAGAGGGAGGATGGAGAGGAGGGCAGGAAAGATGTGAAACAGACACATATTTTGTATAGCAAAACAAGGGATATTGCTGGACAACGGGATTATACCAGAGAAGGTGATCTAGGGTCTGATCCAAAGCCATAAAAGTCTGTCCACTGATTACAACAGTCTTTGATTCAGGCACTTAAAACTCATCTCTGTTGTGAAAAGTGATTCTGTAAAAATGGCACTGATCGCGGAGTTTCTTGTTCATTGTGTCAGTGTCTCCAGGTTAAATTTACATAATTTACAAGTAAACAGCTGTTTCTTCTAACTGTTGGCTCTGCACATTCCCGTCTGGGCTCTGACTGAGACTCAAGCTATGTGCTTTCCATTTAATGCACCATCACTAATGATGTAAGATCTGCAAGGCCTTACTCTGCTCTCAGTGACACCTGTGCAACCCTATGTCTTCAGTCGCATTGCACAAGCATTGGCCATGCACCTGGAATGTAGTAAACAATCCTGTTGGTGAGGCACAAGCTGGAATAGACTCCAGGCCAGCTCTGTGGGGACAGAAGTGAAACACAGTGAAAAACATATTTATGCCACTAATGTACCTGGATCTGTCCCTCACTATACACTGAGGGAGCAGATCTCTTACATTTTTACACAGTCCTTTTAAAGAATGGAACAGCACTTAGTTATTAAGGCTGGTAAACTGGTAAAACCTCAGGGCTGGAGGATGCCACGCCTGAGCAAATTGGGTGGCAAAAGATATAGATCCCTATACTCTCTGGCAACAAGAGAGGGACTGGTGTTGTGAAGAGAGGCCACACATGAATATAAGATGGGATTCTAAGGGAGATCAAAGCAACTAGATGCCAGTCAGCAGTGGGGAAGACCCAGAGAATGGTGGATTAGGCGGAGGACATGGGAACACCTAGGAATCTCTGAACTAATACAGGATAGTCAGTACGGCCTCATACAAAGGTAGATCAGGTCCCTAGGTAACCCATTCCAGTGCTTCACCACCCTCCTAGTGAAAAAGTTTTTCCTAATATCCAACCTAAACCTCCCCCACTGCAACCTGAGACCATCACTCCTTGTTCTGTTATCTGCTACCACTGAGAACAGTCTAGATCCATCCTCTTTGAAACCCCCTTTCAGGTAGTTGAAAGCAGCTATCAAATCCCCCCTCATTCTTCTCTTCTGCAGACTAAATAATCCCAGTTCCCTCAGCCTCTCCTCATAAGTTATGTGTTCCAGCCCCCTAATAATTTTTGTTGCCCTCCGCTGGACTCTTTCCAATTTTTCCACATTGTAATGTAGGGCCCAAAAGTGGACACAGTACTCCAGATTAGGCCTCACCAATGCTGAATAGAGGGGAATGATCACATCCCTCGATCTGCTGGCAATGCTCCTACTTATACAGCCCAAAATGCCGTTAGCCTTCTTGGCAACAAGGGCACACTGATGACTCATACCCAGTGTAATATAATTGCTAATATGACCCTCACTGACCCTTGCTGGATGGAAATCAGACACATTCAAGAGTGTGTCATTGGTCCTCTACTGCTAGTGTTAGTGTTGATTCTCCTCTAGTTTCAGTGGCTGGGGCCCTTGGAGCAGGAGTCCTGGGAGGGACATGGGAGCCCAGAAGAAGAGGACGGGTGGATCACTGGCCTGCAGAGGGCGCTCCAGAGGCTGGAGAGCTAATTCCCTGGATGACCAGCAGGAGGTGCTGCAGGGGTGAGTCTGCTCTGTTACAGGACCATTATGATCATCTAGGCCAGTGAAACTCAGACCTCAGTGGTTCAGGAGCCAAATTAGCGATCAGCATTACCCAAAAGGCCTACAGGAGTGAGAATTCATTGGTTCATTTACTATTCTTATCTATCTCTATATTTTTTCTCTACAGTCAGTTAATAACATAGAAAAAGCATCCTGCTTGGTTAATAACTCAGACTGGTTAATAATTAAATCACGCAGTGTTTCAGTATCCTATGCTGCAAAAAGCCGCAGGAGACACATTCAAGAGCCATTGGCGGCTCCCGAGCCTCAGTCCGAGACTCACTGCTCTAGTCTGATCTGCTGCATGACACAGGCCAGAGAACCTCACCTAGTAATTTCTACATCAAGCCCATAACTTCTGTTTGAGCTACAGAAAGACACCCAGCAGTGATGTAAAGGCTGCAAGCGATGGAGAATCCATCAAAGTATGAGAATGAAACCAACTGTATACAGCAGGCTAATGCACTGGACATTAGTGCAATACTGTTATTACCGTAAGACAATATCAGATAAAGGCTAATCGGAGGGGAATTGTTGGCATTCATTTTACCAGGCAATAATCCAAGGCCAAGTGGCTTATTATGGCAAGGAGGGAATTGGATTATTACGGAGGGAAATGGAGGGAGGAAACTAGCTGTGATCATCATTCCACTGATGTCCCCAGCTACTCCGTAGCAAGCACCACCTCAGTTCTGCAGCAAGGCCCCCTCTCCTGCATCACTCCATGCTGGAGACTCGGATGCAGCTCCAGAGAAATTGAACACTGATTTTTAAAAATCAAATTCAATATGGAAATGAATCATTTGATTAGCATAGCTTGATGTTAATTCATTTCCTATTGCAATGAATCTATTTGGTGCAGTCCTGTATTTTCCATGTGCAGTGTGCTGCAGAGATTTGAACTGAGAGTGCAGAGATGCCTTATTAAAGTTGTTAGGGGGAAGGTGGACATTGGGGCAGCTGGATAGGAGGTTCTTGGGGCTTCATGACATCTGAGGAGTCGTGTGTGGTATGTACATTAACTGCATGGTTCTGCTAATATGATCTGCAGTGAAATAGCTAACAATGCAGACATTCCAAATGTCATCCTTATGTTTCAGAGTTAACAACCAAGTGATATAAATAGGGCAGTTCATAACACTATTGTTCCAGGCTGTCTGCAGACTCCAGCAGATGTTGCTGCATTGCTGCACTCAGTTCACATTTCAGAGGTTTTCTTTGCACTGATGAGGGCTGGAGCTTTAGTTTTACAAAACAAGGAAAGGCTTTCATTCTGGAGCTAGATTCTGCAGCAAGGCTGGAGTTTGTGATGGATTCGCTGGCCTCAGAATTGCAGGTTACCTGGGGCCTGGGTTACACTGCAGGTTTAAGCACAGGCATTATATTGAGCAAAAAGAACCCCCTCCACCCTTCCAGCTGAGATGGAATGTTTCCTCCCCTGTTTAAAAATCCAGTTATATCCCATAGCCTCCGCCTTTCCCTTTCCCTTGGTGAGCTAATTTGCATTTCAATGCCCAGAATGCTCTTCTGACTCCCAGCTATTTCACAGCAAGGCTGTTGTCTGGACTCTGGGAACACACAGCAAGGGCCTGTCCATTGCTTCTGAGCTGTATTCTGTGTGCTTTGCAAGCAGAGTCCTGGGAGGCTGAGAGCTGGCTTGTTTTCTCTCTTGTGGGGGAGTGATATCCAGCCCTAGGGCTGCCATAATTCCCATGGACTGGGTGGCCCATGGGGAAGGGGCAGACAGGAATAGGGCTAGTCTAGGGAGTAGTGTTGTCCCCATCTGATTTTTGCTGGGATTATTCTGATTACAGCTGGGTGCCCAGGGTGTCCAGCCAGCACCTCACAGAAGAAACAACTCATGTCCCTGAGAGGTGTCAGTGGAGATACCACAGGTGACAGCTACACGTGCGACAGAGAGCATTCCCTGCAATGGCATTGTGCCCCTTTGTAAGGCTTGCGCCCTCTTCTGGTGATGCAGCGTCTCCACTCAAAGCCAATGGGAGCTGTGGGTGCTCGTCCCTTTCTGAAAATCGGGCCCAAGATGTCTCAAGTTGGGCAGCCAAAAATCAAGATACCTGGAATCAGTAGGCATGTTTGGCCCGGATCACAGGGCAGGGCCAGGAGGCTGGTCCCCAGCATTATCTCCTGAATGACCTTCCCTACAGGCCAATCCCTCCAGCTCCTGCTACTGCTCAGAACAGAACTTCAGTAGGAGCTTTGCCCCTGGTCGCCAGGGGAGCAGGATCGGGCCCTCGGGTAGCAGTAACCCCTTCCCGAAAGAGAAGTCCTGCAGCGGGGGACCTGTGTACTCAAGGCCTCATCCCCCGGGAGTGTCAGTGACAAATCTCACAACAAACAATGGATTTGGGCTAATCCTTTTATAGCTCATGCAACCGGCTAATTCCGCGCCACCACCAGGCTGCCCCGCCATGCTTAACGATTACTGCCGTCTAGAAAACTCCCCCTGGCTGGGAGACAACTGGGCTGCGAACCCTGATGGTGATAGTTGCCTCATCTGCATTCCCATCAGGGTCACTTTATTTGTCATTTCAGTCCCTGGCTTAGAGCTTTAGCAGGCTGTTTCGTTGCATTTGCAGAGGCTGAAAGTGGCTGACGATTTCCCGTAAAGCTGTTGCATTAACTTAAAATAACATTAGGGGTCAGCCCTATAGATTTACTGTGGCGGGAGGGGGAGTTTAGGAAACTCGCTGCGGTAACATTGGGATTGCAGTTGGCTTGTATGATTGGCTGGCTACGTTTACTGCAGGCTCCGGGCAGCGGCACAATGTTGCAGCATCTGAAGGGCCCAGTCCCCCACCGGGAAAGAGGTTCCTCCTCCTTCTTCTGTTGAAAGCAGCCTTAGCACTTGTGGTGAGCCCTGGCCAGTTGGAGCTCAGTTGCGGAGGGAGGTGTCTTGGGAGGCCCTGCCCAGTGAAGGGAAATTGACCACGCTCCCTCAAAAGGGAGGGACTAATAGGAAACTGGGGTCAAGAGATTGTGGGGGTGCCAACCCCAAATCATGAGTTGGGCCCCCCAAAATCATGAGGTTGTTAAAACTAACACACTTGTTTTTTTTTTTTTTTTCTGCTTCCTGGGTTTTAGAGCTGTTACTGGTCAAGCTTTTCTCTGCCACCTGGAAGGCCAGGAACATTCTGGTTTTGTTCACAAAAAGGGAGATGATCACAAAATAACATGACTCCAGCATGGGGGCTTTAAGTCAAATCTCAAATGTCAAGAGACTTATGATAAAGCAACAAGGATCGGCAACACCGGGAGTGCAGGGAGAGGGTTGAGTCAGAGGCCGGCAGGGGAGAGCACCTCAGACAACGTCTGCTGCTAAGAGGAGAGCTGTAGGGATCCTGGATGTGTGAGGGCAGGGCATATCGCCCCCAGTCACAAAGGTCAAGCAGGGCAAGCTGCCCCTACCCTATCTAGTTCTGTATTGCTCCGGCTCCTGCCCTCGGAGCCCTTCCCTACCATCAGTGCGGTTATCCCCACGCATAGCCTGCGAGGTCCCTGTTTTACAGCTGGGAACTGCAGGGCTGAGCTATGCAATGTTCTGCATCTTTGGTATGCACTTACACTGGTAGGACCTGCCGAGTTCACAGGGACTGCTCGTGTGAGTCACGGCTGCACAATGGGGTCCAGCGAGATGAAGGGACTTGCCCAACGTCACACCTGGAGCCTGTGGCAAAGTCAGGAAGCTAATGCAGGCCTTGGGAGTCCCCAAGCAGCTCCTTACTATGATGAGGCCATCCTTCCTTTGCTGTGCCAACGTGCCGCATCCCTGACCGGGAGGGGCCCCAGCTATGATGGGAGCCTGGGAGGTGGACACTGCTTCCCTTGGCAATGGAGCACGCTCACTAGTTAATTTCACAGACCATCGAACAGCTGCTGGTAGATCCTGTTTTTCTGGGGGAGGAAACATTGCCATGAAGCGTTGGATGGTCCCCAGTGAGTGATCTAGCCAGTTATGCCTGGCTGGGTGAGGGGCACTGGGGCTCCTTTGGGCAGGCTGGGCAGGTCCTGACCCCTGTTCTGAGTCATGTTTATTACATGCTGCTTGGAACCGGCTTGAACCAGCACCTTTCCGTGTGAGTTTCATCTCCTCGCTTTCTCACATTGCTGGGTTTAGCTGGCCTGGTGGGGGATATGTCCCATTCTTCCCCTCAGCTCAGGACAGTGCAGCCTGGTCTGGAAATGTTACTTCAGGGATGGGAGAAAAAACAGGAAGGTCTAAGGAGGGAGCGGGACCTGCTGCCAAACCAAGCACTTTCCTCTCGTTTACCACTTGTGATCGGTGTAATTGTTTCCATCGATCAATATCCATATGTTCCAGGGCTCAGGGCTCCCAGTCACATGATATTTCACTGGCTCACCAGGGAGTATGGATTTGCTCTTTAAAGTTTAAATTAAAACTGTGAATGCGGAGCAGCAGGGATTTTCAAAGCACATCTCAGACCAGAAGCCCTGCAGGCTGAGATCCTGTATTCATTCCCAGGACAGGCCCAGCTGGGGCAGCAGCATGGTGGGCATTCCCACTTCTACCACCTGTCTCAGCCGTGATCTGCACAGCCCACCTGGAGGGAGCAGAGGGGAGTTCTGAACCAATGGCCTGTTTGGACCTTGACCTTTCTGCAAACAAAGTTGCTAATAGGTGACAACTGTGGTGCTTTTTGGGATGAGGAGATCTGTGTGCAAGAACTGGACTGAGCCCCTCCCCAAACTCATTCTACACAGGACACCACACAGGTGTTGGATAATAATTATCACCAGTCACTACCAAACCAGGCTGGATTAGAACCAGTGACTTAGGCACCTAGATAAAACTATGATCAATATGGCATAAATGGACAGCTACCACAGAACAGACAGCTGGCTATCTATCTAGCTTTGTCTACCTGGATGGCTAGGTATGCATGTATGGAGAAGGGTAGCTAGCTAGATAGATAGGTGAGGCTGTGCAAAGATTTATATCTCATTCCTATTTATATATTGTTTCAAAATCTTCCTTAGTACATTAAAATACAGTTACTTGCTTCACCCTTGTCTCAATTCACTCACTGTCTCGGAGCATGGTGGTTGGGCAGGGGGAACTGAACACGACAGACAAATATAACTAATGCTGCTGTAGGAGAAGGGAAATGAAAGATGCTCATCCTCAGCTGAAAGGAGCGATGTGCTGCAAGTGCAAAATGATGTTATAGGGGACCATAAAGAAGGGCACTTAAAGACTTCCATGTGATTACTCATATGCTTAAAGTTAAGTTCATGCTTCAGTACCTTCCTGAATGAGGCCAGAATGCCTTTCATCCCCAAGGGCTGGAGGGCAGCCCAGTCTTGGGTGGAATGTGACAGCTGATTGCTAGCTCATGGCAGCACTTTAGAACAGGAAGTGAAGCAGATCCTGGGCCAGAATCCCAGCTGGTGCAAAGCGGCAGAATGCCATTGAAGTTGGTGGAGCTGAACCGGTTTGCACCAGCTGAAGAGCTGGCTTGCTGCCTCAAACTAAAACTGCCAGGGGAATTTAGGGGGGAGCAATGTAACAAACCCAACTGGAATTCAACCAGGAGGCACATCAGGTTTCATGCCCTGGGCCTGACTCTCCTCTCCAACTAGGTTTATACCGGTGCAGCCCCTCTGATGTCAGTATCATTACTCCTGATTTAACGGGCGTAAGATCAGAATCAATCTCCCGTTCCCCGATGCTGGTGCAAAGTACCCTAGGATCTTTAGTGACCATGAGTGATCAGCACCTTGGAGTCACAGTTCAGCATCCCCACCGAAGGAATGCAGCCCTAGCTCTTGCCTCTTCCCCCGAACCCAAGTTCCATCCTTGTGAGAGGATCCCGCCACCTTGGCATCGTGTCTGGTAGGTAACGCCCTCCTTTTGAGAACGATTTCATGGTGGCTCACTTAGATTGGGCGCTGTGTGGGAATTTTCCATTTCTGCCTCTGCAACATTCATCTAAATGACCTTCCTCTGTGCGTGTGCATGTGTGAGCGTGCGTGTGTGTGCATGTGTCTGCATGTGTGTAGGCAGCAACTCCTCACAATCTGACTTTTATCCTGCACCTTTAGCTGCTGCAGAGCAGCAAACTGTTGACTTCTAATGCAGTATCCTTTTTTCCCTTTCTCAATAAATAATTTAATCCTCCAGGGGCAGAGGCTACCAAGGAAAGCCGCTGGCTGCAGGCTAAGGGGCCTTTACTAGGCATAGGAGCCTTCTCGTTGCATCTGGAATTACTAGGGTAAATGCTGCCAAACAGGCTGCCAAAGCCAAGTTCCTTTATAATGGGACCGCAGGAATGAATCAGGGGGTGTGAGCAGGAAATTAAGGCTGCATTCATCTGCTTGCTGGCACTTCTGGTTGCCTCTGTGCTCGAGGGATGGAGCAGGGCCACATGCAGGTGTTGGGATAGGCCATGGGCCTGTACCTGTACCTGCCCTACACCTCAGCAATGATGTGATCCTGGAATGTGTGGGGCTTCAGACAACAGCCCTTTTGGCCATGGCTAGGAGCCAGTCAACGGCAGCCCATTGATAGGAATAAGTGATGGCTCATGGCTAGCAGCTTCCAGTCCCCTGCCCCAACTGCGGGACTGACTGCCCATGGTTAGAAAGCAGCCAGGGCCCCTCCTCGCCGACATCTCACTGCCCCTTGTGCATGGACTGGACACCCTCCATATCAATTGCCACAGCCATGTTGTCCTCTTCCAAATCCCTTCTTACGATCTCCCTCTGCCACGACATCCATAACAACTTGCCTCTGCCTGGCAGCCAGTGGCCTGGTGTTGGTTCGTTATTGTTCTTTCTCCATGTAGGGAATGTTTTCGGCAGTGTTAATGCTGCTGCAGCCCCAGGCCCCAGTGAGTCAGAGGGATGGGGCCCTTACTCAAATCTCCAAACCCAATCACTTCAGCGATCCCAGAGTGTGTCTTCACTGCAGTCATCCCAGGTGATCAGCTCCCAGGGAAGCCTAGCCCAGGTACGAGCAGCCACACAGCGGAGTCCAGCCCAAGTTACTGGGTCCTCACTGGTGCTGCGCTCTCTGTGTGTCGCTAGGACTTCTGGGGATCCATCCCATGGTGCTTTGTGCTGCAGTGGGCTGAGCCACTCTTGAGGCTTTCCTAGTGAATTGTGGGGAACCTGTCAGTCCTTCTGGGTACATGGGGGGAATTGTGGGAAGGCATTGGAGAACTAGCCGCACTGGAATGGTTTAGCCTGTGTCCTCACTGGAAAGCAGGTGGGCTACCAGCCTGAGGGAAAGCAAAACACAGGTTCTAATCCAGCCCCCAGCCGGGCCAAGGGGTGAAAGCATCACTCAATCTGGCTGAGAGGGCTGTGTGTGGGAGCTAGGTTAGGAGCAACACCCGAGTAGGAGCCTGGGCTAAACTTGCACTGGAGACATACCCTCAGCTAATATACAGCTTTGTCTCCCTAGCACAGCCCTGTTCTCCCCTACTGCCCACTTCCCCCCACCCTCTTGCATCTTGTCCCTCTTTAGACTGTAAGCTATTTGGGAAGGGACTGTTTGCTGCCAGAGAGCCCAGTGGAATGGGACCCATTCTTGCCTGGGCTCATTGGCTACTATTGTAATCCAAACACATGCTAGTTAGGCTGCGAGCCTGGTGCTGTCTGGAAAAGGGGATCTGCAGAGAAAGACATATTTCAAAACCAGCAGAGCAGCATTTTCTAATGCTGGAACATGAGGGGCTGTACCGAATCCTGTGAAAGCTCCGGCTTATTTTGGATGGCTATGGGTATGTTTGTCTGTATCAAAGCCAAAAGATGGAAAAGTCATGGCTTCGTGAGCTGAGCAGAGGCTCTGTGGCTTAAGGAATGCTAGCTCAAAGCTCGCCAAGGTTTGCATGGGATGAGCCATATTTTCCTTGGGGGTGGGTTAGCAATTTACCAAGTCTTCTTTATGTCTGTCTTATGCCATTGTATGTTCAAGAACGCCTATGGGATTTGAATGTGCATCGCAGAAAGGTGTGTTGAAATGAGGTGAGATGGAGGGCTAGGGTAGCATGTGCATGGCTGACCACATTGGGGCGGGGGAGTTGCCGATTGATTGGTCTTTTGGCCCAGATCTTCTAAGCTATTTAGGCTGATTTCAGTGGAAGTTAGAAGCCTACATTCCTTTGAAGAGCTGGGCCTTAATACATGTTTTCTGTATCTCCTCCTGCGCTGAGTGTTTGATCCAGGGACCAGCATCTAGCCTTCACAACACACTGGGCTCTAATCATCCCTCTGCTTGCATTGTCTATGGGGATCAGAAAAATAGGGAGTAGGATAGGGAGGTACCTCTGTGTTGTCACTTCCCCTTCTGTGACCACGCGAAAGCCCCTCCATTGCTCTCCAGACCCCAGGTGGGTCAGGCACCCTAGCTGTGGGCATGGGGCCAATGCACTGTGACCATTCGGGATTGTGCATGAGTTTATGGAATTGTGTCAGGAAGTTACTGGGGCATGGAAAGCATATATGGATGTGGATTCCCTGCGAGTTGGCAGGTTGTGTCATGTCTCTGCCAGGCCAGAGCCAATGGTGGGGAGGGTGTGGCTACACTGCAAAGAAAAACCCACAGCACCAAGTCTCAGAGCCTGGGGCAACTGACTCAGTTGCAGGGCTAAAAATAGCAGTATGGATGTTCGGGCTGGAGCCTGGGCTCTGAGCCCCACCCCCTCCCCAGGTTTCACAAGCAGGGATCCAGCTACCCTGCTATTTTTAGCCCCGCAGCCCATGCCTGAGTCAACTGAGCTGAGCTGTGGTCCTTGGCACCATGGGCTTTTGACTGCAGTGTAGACATACCCAGAACGATCAGCATGCCAGGATGGCCTAGGCAGAATCAAACACTTTGGGCCAATGGTGCTCCAGCCAGGAGAAGACACTTCCTCCTGTGGCCTGAAGGCAGGGGGGCTGGGAGTACTGGAAAGTTACCAGAAGGTAGAACAAAGCAGCAGGTGACCCCAACTAGGTCTATAAAAGCACTTGGGAGGGAGGTGGGGACTGGGAAGGGAGCCATTTTGCACCAGTTTGAGTGGGAGGCTGCTGCAGGGCTAAGGCAGGTAAATGGTGAGAGGCCCCTGCCTGCCTGATGGAACACAGCTGATCCCCCAAGGGATGGGGGAGCAGTGAGGGATGTTGCGCTTAGGCTAGTGGTGTGACACTGCACCCCATATTCTTCAGTGATGTTATTATGATATGATTATGACATAATTACGATGCATTTTATACAAGGTAAGTCATGTGAGGTGTCATTGGAAAAGTTATGATTTACTGAATATGATTATCCTATATTTGTGTGCATGTATCATTTTTGTATCTGAAGTTATGAATATTCACTATGTATCTGTATTTAAAATGTAGTTACACCTGGGTGACGCCCTCTAGACAAGATGCTTTTAGTCTAGATAGTGGGTGGGGAAGGGCCTACTCAGGGCAATGGGCCATTAGGGAGAAAAATAGGCCTTTGGAGAAGCTTATCTCCCACCTGGTGAACCTTCCTGTGAACACTCCAAACAGCGTGTAAATAGTGGCTGCTATGACTCTACAAGGACATGTGACCAGGCCATATGATGCTGGACTCCATCTTGGGATGTCAGTATTTTTCCACAAACCAGCCTGGAAACCAAGCTTTGGAACAAAGGGTTCCTGCCATATGCAAAAGCTATTAAAGGCAGGAAGTGACATCATCCATTGTTCTTCACTTCCCACCCAAGAAGACTCCTGGAAACACCCGAGGAGCAAAGACTGAACTGGGGGAAGTGCTGGACCTAGGCTAAATGGATTTCTAGCCTGTGAATGAAACACCTGTGGATTCCAAGCTGTAAAGCAAGTGCAGCTTGCCCCTTAAGAACCTGCAGCCTGCTTGTATCATCTTTTAGGGTGAGAATCTGCTAATTCATATCCAATCTATCTAGTATATTAAGCTTAGTTTGCATTTTTATTTATTTGCTAGATAAACTGCTTTGATCTGTTTGCTATCACTTATAATCACTTAAAATCTATCTTGTAATTAATAAACTGGTTTTTCCCTTATCTAAACCAGTGAGTCGGAGTGAAGTGTCTGGGAATCATAGCTCAAGGGTCAAAGGCTGTTGCATATTCCTCTCCACACTGAAGGAGGAGGTGAACTTCATGATCTTACGCTGTACAGTTCCCTGTGCAGCACAAGACAGTATAATTTGGGGTTTATACTCTAGAGGGGGGGTGTGCCTATGGAGCTGGAAGTAGCAGCTGGGTGTGACCCTACCAGGGCCTGCGCATCCCATTAGGTGACCTAGGCAGTCTCCTAGGGCACTAACATTTGGGGGGTGGCGACCGCAGAGGCCAGATCTTCGGCCACCCTGGTCGTCGGCAGTATTTTGGGGGCAGAACCTTCCGCCGCCTCTGTCGGGGGCAGTATTTTTGGGGCGGGACCTTCCGCCGCCTCTGTCGGGGGCGGCATTTCGGGGGTGGGACCTTCTGTTGCCTAGGGTGGCAAAAAAGTGGCGGCGCTCCTGGTCCCTACCTGTAGGGATGCTGGTGAAAAGGCAGGCTGGAGGGCTTTGCAGCTTGTCACAGTCATACAGTATGAGAGGGAGCCCAGGCTAGTGGGTCAGGGGGCTCAGTGTACCCCGGTTCCAGGTGGCACCCTGGGGAGAACCCATCACAGATAGTTCTGTGTGATCTGTCCTGTGCTGTGCTTTCCACAATGAACTGTAAAGAGCAACATACAGTGGTGAGCAGGTCCAAAGCCCGTGTGCATTGGCTGCTTCACAACTGCTGTGGGTGCCCTTGCATTAAACTCTAGTCTGCAGCTTCACCCCTTGGGATGTGGTTCATGCACCGGGGAGTCTGAAGGGTCAGTGCTGTGCCCGAGGGGCCAGGTGGTGTCTAGTGGGTCTCGACCCACATGAGGGGTGCCGGTTGGAAGGTCTGTGCCCTCAGTGTGCCTAGGGACCCTGAGACAGGTGCAATGGCTGGGCTTTGTTCAGGCTCCAGGAGCTTGAAACAGGCGGGGAATTCAGAGCACAGAGAATTGGGGGCCCCTCACAGCAGCCCTAGTGGGTGGCCAGGAAGGGGCACCCGCTAGGATCTGCGACAAGCAGGCTCCAATGATCTTCTACTTCAGCCCATGGGATTTGTGTGAGGAAGTTGCTGGGAGCCTGGTCAGCACTAACTCACCCTCCTCTGCCTCCCACAGAGCCGCCTGCTGGGGCAGTGGTTGGCTGAGGAGTCATGTTTCTTGAGACCTGCAGAGAGCTAAGGAGTGCAGATGGACCTGTGCCTTTGTGCACTCCCTTAATAGCCACATGCCACTATCAGCCCCCCCCCAATTGTTCCACAGCCAGTGGGGTTTCAAACCAGCATCCCCCGAGGAGTAATCTGGTGGAAACTTCCTGAGGGGCCCCTCCCTGAGTTCCCCAAGCCCCCAGGGGAGCAGTCCACAATATGGATCAGCCAAAATTCATTATGCAAATAATTTGCATTAGAGTGGCACCGAGGGGGCCCAATCCAGATCAGGGCTGTATGGTGCAAGGCATGGTACTGACACACAGCAAGGGACAGTCTACCCAGAAGAGCTTACAATCCAAAAAAGCAAAGGGTGGGAAGGGAAACTGAGGCAGCCAGCAGTGAGGCACCGAGCAGCAAGGCACCTTGCCAACATCAGTGGCAGAGTCAGCGTTAGAATCAAGGTCTTGAAGTCCAGCCCAGCCCTCTACCTACTGGCTAGGGCCCTACCAAATTCACAGCCATGAAAAATGTGGCACGGACTGTGAATTCTGGTCTCCCCCTGTGAAATGTGGTCTTTTGTGTGCTTTTACCCCTATACTTTACAGATTTCATGGGCGAGACCAGTGTTTCTCAAATTGGAGTCCTTGACCCAAAAGGGAGTTGCATGGGGGTCACAAGGTTATTTTAGGGGGGTTGCGGTGTTGCCACCCTTACTTCTGCACTGCCTTCAGAACTGGGTGGCTGGAGAGCAGCAGCTGTTGGCCAGGCGCCCAGCTCTGAAGGCGGCACCCTGCCAGCAGCAACGCAGAAGTAAGGGTGGCAGGCAATACCATACCATGCCACCCTTACTTCTGCACTGCTGCTGGCGGTGGCTCTGTCTTGAGAGCTGGGATCCCAGCCAGCAGCTGCTGCTCTCCAGCTGTGCAGCTCTGAAGGCAGCGCCACCGCCAGCAGCAGTACAGAAGTAAAGGAAGCAGTATCGCAACATCCCCTACAATACCCTTGTGGCCCCCCACAACTCCTTTTTGGGTCAGGACCCCTACTATTACAACACTGTGAAATTTCAGATTTAAATAGCTGAAAAATGAAATTTACGATTCTTAAAATCCCATGGCTGTGAAATTGACCAAAATGGACGGTGATTTTGGTAAGGCCCTACCAATGGCTCATGCTGCCCCTCTGGCTCTGTGGGCTCGTCACCCTGGTGTGTGAGGGATGTCTAAGTGCATGTGGCTGTTCAGGGCTGGGCAGGAAGGCCTGTATTTCCTCCCAGCCTCTATGTGGCAAACACAGGAATATGCCACTTACAAGAGTTCCTCTCGCTGCAGAAAACCTTCTGAGAGACTCCAGGCAGGCCCCTGGCCCAGCACAGAGGTTTGGGAGGGCAGAGAAGATGGTGCCTGAAGAGCTGCACTCTCTGCACAGCCGGGATCCTTGGCCATGGAGAGATTTATCCCCCCCTCCCCGTTCCACATTTTAAAACCAAATCAGCAGAGAAACAGGCAGGAATGGGGGGGGGGGGGGGGAGAGAGGGAGGGAGTAGGCAGAGGGAGTGCTAGATATGGGCGCGGGGAGCTCTGCATTTTATCATTTCGACACTGATTAGGAGTCAAAGGCAAGGGGCGTCTGACAGAGTGTTGTGACAGTGAATAATTCATAACCTACTTGGGAAGTGACCTGGCAATTCATTAAATACTTATAACCCACTGCACTGAAAAACCAGAGAGAGCTTTCTGCAGCTGTGTATGAGGGGGAGGATGTGTTGCGTGGGACGGGGGCACCTCAGCTACCCCAGCCTTCTGCATCCCACCCTTATTGCCTCTCGCTCATTCAGCAAGCTCACAGTGCATGAGCCTCCCAGCGTTGCTGTGACCCCGCCCCAGTAGTGCAGTCTCCGTCCTGCCCTTCGCAGCTGTCAGAATCCCACACGCCACCCATGAGGAGGGGGCTGTTTCCAGTCCTCCCTCTAAGTGCCACACGCTGAAGATGCTGTCTCCAAACTTCGAATGCCCAGAGGCCCCTCTACCCCTCATGACAATGGGCCTGGCTGCCGATCTCAAAGCCCCATCTTCCCTGTGGTCTGAAGTAGCAGCAGGCAGTCTCTTCCCAGTTCCCTCTGCCTCCTCCTGCGAGTTCTCTCGCCGTACCAGTAAGGGCCTGATCCTCAGCTCTCCTTCCATGGGGGCTCAGCACCTCTGTGGGGCATGGTCAGCCCTCAAAAGCCTGACCAATGGCGGACCATAATCGCTGGCAGGTGGGATGATGGCCTGGAAAACTTCCTGCCTGTAATCCTTGCCTCGGCCAGTAGCTTGGAAACGCTAAACTATCAGGCTGCAGAGCTCAATCCAACCCCCGCTTCCCTTGGGGTGGTGAGTCAGCCACTCAGCTCCGCTTCCCACCCAGCTTCTCTCATTGTACTCGTTTCTCTCTGCCTGCACGCCTGAAGTTGCTGCAGTAGCAGCAGGATTTTTTACCTATATGAAATATTAATTGCTGCCCAAAGCAGCCTTTACTGCATGGATGATTCACCTTCCTCCTCCAGGGAGCTCTCTGCGCCGGGCAGGAAAACACCAAAGATTCCAAACCATAGGACTTGGGAGGCCGAATGGAGAGGCCCTTCACCAGCCCCAGGACTAGCTCTGCATTTGGGGTAGCGCATGTTTCAGCAAAGCCAATTCAAGCCAGCTTCCAAAAGCCACTAGGTCAGCACTCTGAGCACAAGGAGGGGAGAGTTTGCTGCAGCACACGGCATCCCAGGAGATCGATTCCACCACCACACGGGGAACGTGGCCCCAGTCCTGTGTTTCCGTGGATTGTGCAGGGATGGGCAGACTGCCTGGCTCTGCACTGGAGGGAGTTACCAAACAGCATCCTGCAGAGAAGCCAGACGTGACAGTGACACTGATACTGCGATGTAAGAGCCCAAACAGAACCAGACAAACTGCCCCATCCAATTACATAAGAGCCTGCAGCTCCCATTGCAAGACCCATGCGACAACACTCAATACTGAACCCAGCAAGCTAGTCCATGGCTAAAGCATCTCCTGGCAGCTGCTTTCCTTGCCTAAGTGAGTGTGGGAATTCAGTCCTGATGAAAGGTGCCAGAGCAACCAGCCCTAGCACCTCAAGTCCTCTGCTTAGCCACAGAGCAGGTACAGCATGGGCAGCTCCTGCTCCCTGCACATTGTCTGCCAGGTTCCTGCAGCTGGTCTCGGAGTGGCTGTGGAAAGTAACCAGAGACACCCTTGTGCCATGGGGATGTGTGTGGGTGCGTACAGGCCTGTTTCGCAGAGACTGCTGACAGGGTGCCACCATGCCAGTTAACGCCAGCTAGAATGGTGTTTTTTGAGGCATTGGCACCTGGAACTGGACTGGAACCGCAAAGTAATTTTAATGGTCACCTCTGTGGTGTCTGGCTTCTTGGGTGCCCAAATTTAGCAACACAGCACCCCTAACAATCAGCCCTAGGTGACTAGATTTGGGCAACCAGATATAGAAGGACTCAAACTCAGAGCCACTTTTGAATATTTCAGCCGCAGTGACTTGCCCAAGATTACCCTTCAAGTCGATGGCAGAGGCAGGCCTGGAGGTCCCGACTGTCTATTGCCCCGTCTCTCAGGTCCAAGATGACTCAGGCCACTAGAGTCATTGTTGTTTCCCAGTAGGCTCTGTCTGAAAGGAAGTGGCTGAGATTCAAACCACGTCAGGAGTTGGTGCTGGGAATATCAGCATAAGGACTGAGCAAAGCATCTGTCTGCTTCAATGTGAGCCTGTTGTCTCCCTGAGGTGGTGCGGCCAGCTAGCTCATCTTGGGAGAGCGCAGTGCCACGGTGTTGTATTTCCAGTGCCAGATGGCTAACCTGGAGTTTTCCTTTCTGTCCCTGCTGTTACTGAGGGGCCCTTCATGCTGTCATTGCTCCCACCGTGATGAGCAGCTGAAGCTGCTAAACAGGAAGAGCAAAATGTGCCATGTGGAAGAGAGGCAGAACCATTCATAACAGCTTGAATAAACACTAGCCATCGCGAAAAAGCTGGATAAGAGCACCTGAGCTGCATGATTAACGAAAGGAAGTGTATCCCAGATACTGCCCTGCTCCCCAAAAGAGATCAATGGATGTTTAAGGAGGAGCGGACATTTCAGCATAATACGCAGCTCCTGGCTAGGGCCAAGGCTATTTCTATCCTATATCAAGAGCCTGCTGGGACTGGAACTCTGAACATCAAAATACCAGGGATCAATGCACTAATGCACACAGCATTTGCAAAGCCATCGCCTGTGCACAGCACCTTCCTGACACTTAAAAGGCACATCAAAGATGTCAGGCTAATGACGAAGCACAGATTGGTCAGGCGAGTGCACGCACCCCTGGCTTTTTTGCAAAGCAGGAGCTAGAGGGACAGAGGAGAAGAGCGCTGCGAAACAACAGTCAATGATTCAGCCAGTTTCATTCAGCTCTCTGTCCCGGGAGAGACAGTGGGTTAAAGGAGGGTTTTGCACAACAGAGAACTGTCTGCTTCCACTTTATTGTTGGTACCTCAGGGAGATGCAGACTAATGCACTTAGTTAAAATAAATCCCAGGAAGAGAAAGCAGTGGGATGATATGGTCTGTCCACTGAAGGTCTAGAGACACAGGGATGCGTGCTGCAGAGCTGTTAATCTAGAACAAGTAGGTACTCGAATAACACTTGGCACTTTACAGAGTGCTTTTCCTCTACAGATTTCAAAGCAGCCGACAAGCCGAGGGGAGTATCATTCTCCCTATTTTACAAGCGGGGAAACTGAGGCATAGGGAAGCAAAATGACTTGTCCTAAATCACATAGTGTAACAGTGGCAAAGCCAGGAACAGAGTCCAGGGCTCCAGCCTCCTAGTCCAGTATCCAGCTCATTAGGTCACACTCCCTTCCTAGTAAGTAATCCCTCAACTAAGACCCACTGCCTCACATCACTCAGTTGAGGAATATTTAAAGTCTCTCCCTCTAATGAAGAGGGACTGTATTTCAACCAGACATTTAAACCCCACACATTCCAATTGCCATATGGTAGCTTGACAGCAGTTACCCCTCTCCCATTGCTACCACTTGCGGGAGGTGGGTGCAGCAAAGGATTAAACAGGAGTTAGCCTGCAGATATGTGGTGCACTCCCTGTCTTTGTTCAGGGTGCAGTAAGGCTGAGGTTGAGCAGGGTCTCAGTTGCAGGGGAAATAGGGAGGCAGGAAGATCAGGCGGACTGGAAATGGCCTCTGGGGAGATCAGAAGTGGATTCGTCAATGCTAGAATTGACCTCTCTTCAAGGCACGTACAGTTACCACATGCTATAAGATGGCAGAACACTGGAGGGGGAAGGGAGAGCAGGCAGCAGACTCCTGCCCACTTATCAGTGCAAACCAGCCAGCCCCACATCCCAAACACTGATGTCATCATCAAACACACACAGTTTGCTGAGTACCCTTGCACCAGCCAAAATGACCATGGTTGAGGGCGTCAAGTCCAGGCATCACGTAGTGACATTCACAAATCTGGCTCTATCCTGTGAATCCACGAATCTCGGGTGGCGCTAGGTAGGATCAAGGGATGCCCACTTTCTCACGTTGATGGAAAGTTTAGGGGTAAGGTGTGTTGGGATGGTTTTTGTCCATCTTGGTAACATCGCTGAGGAGCTTGCACCACTGCCTTTGAATATAATGAGTGATTGAAGGAAGGCCAGATCTCTGCGAGACTGTGACATTTCGCACAGTCAAAGCACTTTACGCTGAGGATTTGTCACTGACAGTGCATATGGAATGCCTCCAGCTGCTCCAAGTCTGCCTGTAAGAGGGTCCAGATTTCTGACCCATATAGCAATACAGGTAGCACATAGGTTTGATAGACCCTAAACTTTGTCTCACTGCAAAGATGTTTTTGCGTCCATAAACAAGACATGGGCTTCATGCAGGAGGCAGCAAGACCTATTTGTTGAAGAATGTCCAGTTTGTGGCAACTGCTTGAACTCTGCTTGCAGCCTAGGTAGATGAACTTATCAGTTCTCTCCTCGGTACTCAACCCCAACTGCACTAGGGTTCTTGTGGCCCAGCTCCAAGATTCTGGACCTTGGTCTTCTGCCATGAGACGTTCAACCATATAGTGCAGGTGGTGTCTTGGAGACCTTGGAAGGCAGGCTGAAATTCCCTGATTTCTCCACAAGCAGGAAAGCATCATTGGCATAGTCTTGGTTGGTAAACTCTTCTTGACCCACCTTGATTCTGACATGTGGAGCAGCAAGTCCTAATATCCAATTGATAGCTCAACGGAATAGCGCTGGGGCAAGAACAGATTCCTGATGCACACCTGAGGGTATGCAGAAATGCACCAAAAGCCAAGAACCAATGCACACTCTTGAACTGGTGCTGGTGTGAAGACAGTGCACTAGATTTAGCAGAACATTTGGAAAACCAACTCCATTCACTGCAAGCCAAAGTACTGACCTGTCAAATGAATCAAAAGCTGCTTTGATTTTGGTTTATGCCTCATGAAGTGGGCACTTAAATTCTCGGTGCAGTTCAACTGCTGATGTGCTCCATGGAAATTCTAGTTCTTATGGGCAGGCCTAGTCTGGGAAGGGTTTTTACTCAGATCCTCAAAGTTTGATTTCAATGAGGGTTAGGTGCCTAAATACCTTTGAGGACCTGGGCCAATTTTGTTTAAATAAAATAATCTTTTCCCAGGAGGCAGAGTTTATGTTAATGAAAATGAAACCCAGCTCTATGAAGAGATTCAAATAGAAGAGACCAGCTTTGACAGATGGCCTCATCCAGCGTTTCATGTACAAGGAGATGGTCAAAAATCTAGCCAGTTACCCATCTTTCTCCAATCGTTCTGCAAAAGGCAGTGTTTTGGTGGTGGTTCCATGGCTCATAGTTAATACTGTTTCTTTTCTTCTGCTATCTGAATAGCAGCAGCCAAAAATGTCCACCATCCACCCATACTTCCTGAACGTCAACAGCTCATCACAACATGTACAAAAGAAAAATTAAACAGCAGATGTCCTGCTGAGTTCACCCGGCATTGCTGCTGCTATTTTTTTCCCTCCCACTGTTGCCAATAACCTTCTCCAGGGACCTGTGGGACTGTAGATTAAAGACTGCATATAAAACTCTCGTTGAAACATGAGGGGTGGGGAAGGCGGGAGAGGGATTGAAGTGAAATCAGAGCGCATGCAGGCGCATGTGTCGGAATTTCAGAGGAGAAAAGAAAGGTCATTTACCAAATTAAGCTGCCATTGTCTGATCCAAAGCCAAAATAGTGCTGGGATCTGAATGGAGGAGCTGGAGAATCGGAAGGGATTGTTTAAACCAGTGTAGAGTTCTCCTAGAGGTCTTCTTTCCACACGCTACAATGCAGCAATCCTGTCTTTATCTACAGTGGGGACTATGTTCACCCTTTTTACAAAACTATAATGGATCTGTATCCAAAGTATGCCTTGTGAGGTATCATTTTAAAACTCATAATGTGTTGAATATTATTCTCCTGGTAAAATGCGTGTGGCAATATTAAGATTCTATCATATAAAGTTACTGAGACATGCTCCAAGTTTAGAAAAGCAGACACAAACCAGTTCCTCAGAGAAAAAAGGCAAATTGATGCCTCAGCCAGGTGTCAAAAAATCAAATAGACTATCAGCTGGTTAAGTGGCCATTCTTTGCCAGGAAAAAGGGTCTGAGTGATAAATTTACATCTTGCAAAGACACAGCTGGAAGTTCCCAGCCCCAGACTTTGTGTCCTGAACCCCTGCTGGAGATGATTCTCAAACAAAAGGAAAAAGATAAAAATGAGGAACAGAGGCCCCAAATCACCTCTCTCCCCTCATCTATACTCATGGCATCAACAACCCTTGAAAGAAAAGGAAGCATCATTGAACTAGGGGAGGGTTCTGGCTGAGAGGAATCCAGCCAGATTGCTGTGAGCATGTGGTGAGAGAAACCTTTTTGCTTTAAGTTCACTTAGCTTCTTAAGTTAGGTATTAGTTTGTGTTTTACCTTTTATTTCTTTGTAACGAATTCTGACTTTTATGCCTCATTACTTGTAATCACTTAAGTATATTAATGACAGAAAGATAGATTTTGTTTTATTGCTTTATCTAAACCAGTGTGTGTTTGTGTTTGGGAAACTTCATTTGGTATAACAAGATTTGTGCATATCATCTTCTATTAATAAAATGATGGATTTTCTATGAGCTTGTATTGTCCAGAAGGAAAGAGCTGAACAGTACAAGACGCACATTTCTGGGGACAAGTCTGGAACTGGGAATTTGCTGGTGTCACTCTGCAATATAATTCAGGTGTGGCTAGCTAAAAGCACTCCTATAACTCAGCTGGGAGTAATTTACATGCTGGAGGCTGTGTGAGAGCAGGCCAGGAGTGGTTGCTCTCATGATGAAGCAGTGTAAAAGGCACCCCAGGCTGGAGAACTGAGAGGACACAGCTGTTCAACAGTCCAGATTGTACCCTGGGTAATGTCACAGGGACACCCAAACATTTTTACCTCAAGCACCAACCCCAATTCCATGAATTGTGGGAACTCACGCAATCACTTGTTTCCTAGGGGGTTAGTGCAAGAGAAAGAATAAGATGGCCAGATCCTAAGCTAGCATAAATCAGTGTTGCTCCATTGACTTGGAGCTGCATCAGTTTTCACCAGCTGGGGATATGCCCCAGAGAGATTTAGTTATTTAAGAAACTCACTACAGTGTGTTGGGAAAGAGACATCAGCCTCAGAGTTCTATAAAAGCACAGGGAAATCCCAGTAGAGACTGTACCTGTGGAGTGAGGAGAAGTGTCACATCAATGCAGTCAACTGGTTACATTTGACAGTCAGTGGGCCTGAAACAATGCTAGATAACAGCAGAATTCCCATAGCACCACTCCGCAGCCACAAGACATTCAGGGCCTGATCCAGAGTGGTGCTGAGGCCTTGGAACTCCCAAAGACTCAGCTCCAATCAGAATCGTGTGCAAACCCTTCTGAAATCATCCAGGTAATCCTCAGATCATGGTCCCCAGGACACAGACCTGGTTGAGGAGGGTTGACGTGACAGTTAGAACAAAGCCAACATTATTTAAATGGGCCCCACCCAATAAAACCATTATGTGAGTGGAGCAGTCATGATCCTTCTCCCTTCACCCAAACAATTACCCAATCAGTGCCGGTTCCTGCTGCCATCACTGGTGTGGATGGTGCACTCAGAAAGGAATCAAGAGAAGGCAGGACGGCTTTGGCATCATATAGCCACAAGGAAGCAAATCAGTGTTTTGCAAGTGTCTCAAATTATCAGGGAAACAAGAGTTCCAATTTTTTTAGGAGCTCTAACACCATGGAGAGAAAAAGCAGCAGGACAAAGGCAACACAATCCTCTCCACTAAGCACTGAGTTACCAGCAGGCTCAAGACCACCCATTGAAAAGAATAAAGCATTATAGAGTCTGATCCTGCTCTCATGGAAGTTGGTGAGGATTTTGCCATTGATTTCGGTGACAGCAAGTGCAGGGTTTAGGGAGTGAGTCACCTTTATGTGACACACAAATCCTGAGGGTTTAAGCAATTCAGCAGCCAGATCACCATCTGTATCATGGACAGTGGACGCAGAGCAAGTTGGTTCCTGATGCTCAGGACCAAGAACGGCAGTCCAAACACAAAGATGACCAGAGTCCAGATGCCAGGCTCTGCAAGGCTCACCTCTCATCTGCCTTACCTCGAATAGTTACAGATGCAGAACTTAGGGGCTACCAATCTTGCCATGCCCACCACAGCATCATAGTCAGGACCAACGAGTAAATACTTTTTCTAAAAACATCTTTATTCTAATGTAATCAAAATAAGTTGTAAGTTCTGATTAAAATAGCTAATTTAAGAAATGATTGCCTGGAGTACAAAGATCCCTACCACTAGGTCATATAATGCAAACACAAAACATCAGGCTTTCAAAATCAAAGGACATTGGTACAATGCAGTTCTATTATACATCCTCTCTCAGCCCCAGCTGTATGTGAATCCACCATGGCAGTAGAGTCAGTCAAGCTAAGATCCTCACCACCATGCCAGGCATTCTTGTTGTGACAAACTTTATTCCAGTGAGCACTAGTCAATTACATTTATTAGGCCAGGACTTGCTCATTGAACTAGTAAGCCAGTCTGCTGCATTTTAAAACAGGATCACGATGGAAAGGAAGTCTCAGCTTTAAGTGGCATAACAGTGGCATTTTAAAACAAACACCAGTCTCGTTTGTATGTGCACATTTTGTTTGTGCTTGGCAGCTAGGCAGCAGATGTCCATTAAACACAAAACTGACTGACACTTTTAAAATAGCTCCCTCTCTCTCAGACACACACACACGGCAGCATTTCAGAATAAGTTCCAAGGGTTTGTGCAACCCTTTTTGGTATCTTCTTGTTAAGAAAAAGATTTAAACACTGGAGGTTTAAATACAACAGTCACTGGGAAATCTTCACACAGTTTCATAACATCATGTGTTTCTTTGAGTACATTACAAAACCACAGCAGAGATACATAGGTCCCCAAACACACACCCATTGACTGGGTTTGTTGCCTCACAGAATAGACACCGTCAGGACTCACATGGGCAGCGTGCTTTCTGAACTACGTCATAACTGCTGATAACTGTAGAGGTTCATCTTTTGTAGCCTCCAGCAGTTATAATCACATACACGAGCATTCTATGGATTCTTCATTCAGTTAGGACCTGGATGGATGAAGCTTTGGAGATCAGGTTCAAGGCTGAACCAGGGCTGAGATTCAGGGAAGCTGACCTCTTCCATGCTCCTCTTCTGAGATTTCAATGCAAAATGGTGGAAATATGCAATCAAATACCATGTTGGTGGATGCATTATAAGCATCTAGATACATATGACAAATCAGAATTGCATGAGATCAACTGTTTTGTGAGGCTTCTGTCATCTTGGATCACATTGTTACCAGATCCAGAGAACAGGTCTCTTTCTTTGGGTCTGATGCAGACCCAAAACCAGAGAGGCAGATTTGGAAGGGGAGAAAAAGACACGATTCCTGATTGGAGGTTCTGGTTCAGATCCATCTCTAATCCAATGTAACATACACGATGTTCCAAAAACTAGGTCTAACCATGGAAAAGAGTAAATCACTAAGTAATTAAAAGTGTTTTAAAGATAATCAAGCGGGAAGGTGGAAGCACAATAGGGCAATTATACAGTGTAGGGTGGAAGAAAACAGCTCACTGTCTCTATGAGGACACAGCAGGAAGCTGCTTTAAGGTTGCTCATTAAACTAAAGGAAAACTTCTGACCTCTCAACTCCTTTGAGCAGCCTGGATCTACCACTGCAGACAGAGGGGCTAGCTCCTCCTTTGGTCCCTAAGGCCCACTCTACCTTAGAGACATTGACACTAGTACCTACATTGATGTAACTATGCTGGTGCAAACTCCAACCTAGATACATTGCAGCAACATTACTGAGACTTAATCTGGTAAATTACTGGTGTGAGTCCCATGCTGTTAGGTCACCAGCCCTAGGCGCATCCTTGAGGTCAAGCATGGTTCTGCAACCACCCTGCCTCAGTTTCCCTGACAGGGTTTCTAGCTCACTCTGGTGGTTTAAGGCTCAGTGCTCTGGCATGAGTCACTATGAATGTTCAGCCTCCTCCCCTTCTGGGGTAGCAGAGCCCAAGGTCACAGTCTCAAAACAAACATGAAATAAAGGCACCTGTATCCCAGGTGGACTTAGTTCTCAGCCCATCTGAGGTTATTCATCCAACTTGCCCCCAGGCTCAGCTTACAGATCTCACCATTCCCCTCAGGTGAGATACCTTCTGCTGCTTGGTTTAATTATCAGCAGGTCCCTGACAAACCCAAATAGTCCAGCATCAGGCCTGCCTGCCAGGGAGGCTCTAACCAGCACAGTCCTACTGAGTCCTGGCTCCAGCCAGGCTTCTCTCCCCAAATGAGAGCACCTAGTCTCTCTTTCCCACCAGCCACAAATGAGTGAGCTCTCCCCTTTCAATCCCCTTCCTACAGGCCTGACACCCACTACAGGTGTAGCAGGCGGGGCTGATTGTTCTCCTGGCAGTTCATTAATCCTTTCCAGCCTGAGTGCGGTCTGTATACCCCATTGCACCCCACTTTACATTGGTGCTGCGTGTCTATGTTAAGTAGCTACACTGTATAACTACACTGATTTAGTTACACCACTGGAGATTTCTCTAACTCGCCATACAACAAGCTCCAAGACTCCTTCCTTCTTGGTCATACATCCCAGTAGGAATCAGAGCCCTTGCACCAATTTACATGCCATGCAACCCCATTGGCTTTAATGGGATGGGGTGTGGTGTCATCAGGGCAGACAATGGTTCCCTCTGTCTTTCTAATCCACATCAGAGCTGGCAGGCAGCTCCTCAGCCCCCACTCATCAGGAAATATCCAATAACCTGGCTCCTCAGGTGTTTTCCCCCTGCTGAGATGTATCAATAAAATGGCACCTCTCTCATAGAGACACCCACTCCAGTCCCAGTGAGTAGGGTGGTGTGAGTCTTATAGGTTATTTCTAAAGGCTTTGAAAATTCACTTTAATACAGCATACATTCCTATCTAGTATAGAATTACAGTAGCTACCTTAAGGGCTGTCCTGTGAGCTGTATTGATATTGGTTTTAGCAAGAGATGTGTGTGCGGTGGGGCTGTGGAACAGGCTGATCCATTTCCTGTTATCTAGAACCTGTATTGCCATCACTGGAGATGGTGTGGCATGCAATGAAAGCATTCAGTATATGGATCTCAGTTGTATACAGTGGCTGGGCCTGCATAACAAGGCTTGAGTCCAACTGCAGGACTGCATTAGGGGAAAAACCCCAAAACCACAAGCCAGGTCTTTTGTGCAGGAGAACTGACAGGGCTATTTCCTTTCAACAACAGCATGCTCTTGGTGTTTAAGTCAGCCTGACAGTACACGCAGCTCTTTTTCTCAAAGAAATATTTGTTCTGGGACACAGCCTGTGCTAGAGTAGAAGAGGATGCTGATCCCAGCACAGAAGAATGCTTACATACAGAGTGGCTGTAGTGGGGTTGAGAAGCCCTGAGCCGGACAAATGTTGCTTTGTTGTAATGTGTTTTTGTTCGTAACCAAAAAAGGTTTGACAAATGGCTTTCGCACACTAGCAACCGAAAGGAGGTACATGGTGAACACCAGGCAGAGAAAATAGCGGTTCCATAGGCTCAAGTCCCACCAAAGGCAGAGAGCACTAGGGGTGGCAGTAGCAACCTGAATCCCAGTGAGGAGAGCCCAGGTAGGGATCATGACCAGAAGTGGTTTTCATTTCCAAGTTGTCTCGCTCAAACCAGGGTAACCCTGTGTGTCTCAGAAGGGTCAGTGCATTAGGTTGATCAGGAGGGTATTTGCCAGGTCTACTGATAATTAACAACTCTTAAATCAATGTCAGAGTCTTTATAGACCTAATTTAACACTGGAGCATCTAGCAAATTTGGCACTTGCCAAGAAGAAGGGTCACAACCTCTGAAAGGGGGGGCAGTATAATCTATTAACTACAGTAGACAAGTGATCCTTAGAAGGCCAAACTTTTTTCTGATCTCAGACAAGAATCAAACTTAACCAGCTAGATTCAAGATTTGGAAGAAGGCTTGCAAAAGTGGGAGGTGCTGAAGAGGCAAAGTCCTAGTGACAGAGCTGCTGATAGATGCAGTGTAAAGTGTGGTTCTAGTGTGAAAAGTGACTATGTTTGAAAAAATGGCACCTTAATTCAAATCTTCTTCCTGTGCATATTCAGTTTCATCTGTGCAGTGTTGTCAGCCCTGCAGGACCAATGTGTGTATTAATGGTGTATGAGAAGTTATGAGATTATACTATGTATCACTGTTATAACTTGCTCCAAGGTTAAGACAAGCAGGTCCAAATCAGTTTTTCAGAGACAAAGACACACTTGCACCCCAAACAGGTGTCAAAGAGCCATTACCTGTTTAACTGGCCATTCTTCAGCAATGGAAAGGTGTAAACAAAAAAATGATGTTGCATCACAGGAATGTTTCACATCTCATGTACACAGTCCCCTGTTTGTCTATATCCGGCAGGGGGTAAGAGGAGAAGAGTATAAAGTAAGAGAAAGTGACCTTCATATCACCACTTTCTGCTCAGGACATCAATGACTCTGAAAGAACTGAACTAAGAAGGGGAACAGTCCCAGATTGGAAGGAGATGCAGCCTGTGAAATTTCACTACAGCGTATGGGGAGACAGACTTTGTGCTTTTAAACCTACTAGCCTTGATAAAGTTTAGGAATTAGCTTGCGGTTTTATCTTGTTATTTCTTTTGTAACCGATTCTGACTTTTATGCCTTATCACTTTTAATCACATAAAATCTGCCTTTCTCTAGTTAATACACTTGTTTTATTGTTTTACCTAAACCAGTGCGTGTTTGGATTGAAGTATTTGGGAAACTCTACTTAGGGTAAACAAGCTTGGTGCATAATCATTACCGAGTGTTGGAATGACAAACTATTTATGAGCTTGTACTATCCAGGGGGTTAATGAGCAGTACAAGACACACATTTCTGGGGACAAGGCTGGAACTGAGGAATATGTGGGTGTCACCCTGTATGTAATTCATGGATGGCTGGGCACAGCCTTCATGTATTCATCTGGGAGTGATTTTACATGCTAGTGGCTGTGTGCCCACAGAGCATGGAGGGATTGCTGTTCACTAGCAAAGCAGCATAAATGGCATCACAGGCTGGGGAGCTAAGGGGACACAGCAGTCCAGATTGCACCCTGGGGAATGTCATACCTACAAATCAAGATTTAATTGAAAATCCCTGGCAGTATTAGGGGTGATAAGAGGGATTTTTGCCAAACTAGTTGCTTTCAATAATATACTTTATTTTGTACCATGCAAGCAGAAAACATTCTCCTTATTGTACTAATCCCCAAACCATACCGGCAGCGTAACATGCTCTCTCCTGTGCAATGACCTCACTAAGGACCTGGAAATGTCTTGTAAAACTGGCAGACTTTACTTTTGCCAGTAAGGAATGTTTTAGAGAACATCTTAAACAAATATTTATGTAAACAAATTTGTTTTTTCAGCTCAGGCCTGTGGATGTAAAGGTGAAGGCTGCATTCTGAGGCTATGTCTACACTGGCAGCTAGGGGTGTGATTCCCAGATTGCATAGATATACTTGGGCTAGCGTGCCAAAAACAGTAGTGTAGCCACAGTAGCACAGGCAGCAGTGGCATGGGCTAGCCGCCCTGAGTACTTACTCATGGGGTCCAGGTGGGTTTGTACTCAGAACAGCTACCCCATGCTGCCGCTTGCTGCTGCCCATGTTACCACAGCTACACTACTATTTTTAGTGGACTAAGTCTCATAGAGCTAGCGCAAGTATGTCTATGCGAGCTGGGAATTACACCCCTAGCTCCAAGTAGAGACCTAGCCTTAATGAAGATTTTAACCTACATGTACACCAGTGTAACAAGTGCTTACTCACCCAGAAAGAGCTCAAAGAATATTACATACATGGGGACAACTCCTCCTCCCTCAAGCTCATGTAATCAGGCTGAACACCAGGATGGGACAAAAGATCCCTCACCCACCACTGCCCTGGCTATAGAGTGCCAGTAGATATGTTCTGTGACAACTACTGCAGCCCTAAAGCTGCAATATTCTCCCTTCCTGCTGGACTCCTGCAGTGGACGATCGCTAGTGGAGCCATGCGGTAGTGGCTCCGCCAACCCTGACCCCATTCCTCCCTGTCTGCAGCTACACAGGAATGCAGAGAAGAGCTCTGCAGCGTAGACACCAGAAATCCTACCCTGCTTTCCCATGCTGGTTCCTCTAAAGGCAGAACTTTCGGCCACAAAGGAGAAGAGGCAGGATTTAGTCCATAGGAATAGCTTCACCACCAATGTAATGCAGCCACCTCTGGAATGCAACCTGGCAACAGTGCACAGCAACACTACATATCCTGTTTAAGATATGGGAAGTGACGGTTGTACACCTAGGCACAGTGTACTTACACATCTGTATACAGTCTATTTTAAACTACAGATATGTATGTGATAGGTACATACTAAAGAACCTACTCCCCAGCCAACCCATGCATGTATTTCCCATTAGGGTTAATAGGAGGAACACTTTGAAAAGGGAACAGACACCACAATGTGTATGTACTTAAAACCTGACAGAGAAAGAGACCATTGTTTTCATTGTGATCTGGAGGTTAGTACCGTAAGCAAGAAAAGTATTCTTAAGAAACGGAGTCTACATTTTCCAAAGTGACTAGTAGTTTTAGAGGCCGATTTTGAGAGCTGTTACAGAGTCTGGACTGTTCAAAAATCAGGCCCCTTTAAAAGGACTCAGATTGGGCACCGAGAAACAGACACGTCCAACGTCACTAGTCAGTTAGGAAAATTTAGGCCAAAGATGATTTTTTGTGGTGAAACCCTACCTGTGTCTGTTCCTGCTGTAAATGGTGGGTTAGGTATGGTCCCAGAGCAGTGTGTGTTTTCTGGCCTCCATGCTACATTTTTTCTATGCTCACCCTTGCTGTGGTGCTGCAGTGGAAAAAAGCCAATTCTATTACCAAAGAAAAAGCAATGGGACAAATCAGTGGGCTACATACCTAACAAGGAGTCTGGTGGCACCTTAAAGACTAACAGATTTATTTGGGCATAAGCTTTCGTGAGTAAAAACCTCACTTCTTCGGATGCATAGAGTGAAAGTTACAGATGCAGGCATTATATACTGACACATGGAGAGCAGGGAGTTACTTCGCAAGTGGAGAACCAGTGTTGACAGGGCCAATTCAATCAGGGTGGATGTAGTCCACTCCCAATAATAGATGAGGAGGTGTCAATTCCAGGAGAGGAAAAGCTGCTTCTGTAGTGAGCCAGCCACTCCCAGTCCCTATTCAAGCCCAGATTAATGGTGTTGAATTTGCAAATGAATTTTAGTTCTGCTGTTTCTCTGTGAAGTCTGTTTCTGAAGTTTTTTTGTTCAATGATAGTGACTTTTAAATCTGTAATAGAATGACCAGGGAGATTGAAGTGTTCACTTACTGGCTTATGTATGTTACCATTCCTGATGTCCGATTTGTGTCCATTTATTCTTTTGCGGAGGGACTGTCCGGTTTGGCCAATGTACATGGCAGAGGGGCATTGCTGGCACATGATGGCATATATGACATTAGTGGATGTGCAGGTTGTTTTTGTAGATACAGACTAACACGGCTACCCCCTGATACTGGGCTACATACCAGTACTGTTTCCAAGCTGACCGTCCAGTTTGAGAGCATGCATTTGATGAATTGGCTTGAACACGTGAATATGAAAGGTCCAGAATACCTGGATGTAATAATCCACCTCAGTGTTTTGGCTTTAATCACCCTCAGGCCCCAGGCCCCATGAACTTGCATGGAAAGACTAACAGACCATCAGGCTGATCAGGAGCTACTCCCTGGCTTACATGGTATGCTACTGTGGAGAGGTACTGAAGGGTTAAACCTCTAGTCCCTATTGCTGCCAGGCAGGAACAGTGTAATCTAGGGCGGAATAACACTTCATTAACAGAGAACAGCCTGGAAACCAAGTCAGCTGGGTGGGGCCATATAGGTAGGGGAAAGCTAAAGGAAATTGTATAAAACAGGGATTCTCAAACTGGGTGTCGGGATCCCTCAGGGGGTCACAAGATTCTTATGTGGGGGGTCGTGAGCTGTCATCCTCCATCCCAAAGCCCCCTTTTGTCTCCAGCATTTATAATGGTGTTAAATATATAAAAAGTGTTTTTAATTTATAAAGGAGGGTCGCACTCAGAGGCTTTCTATGCGAAAGGGGTCACCAGTACAAAAGTTTGAGAACCACTGATATAAAAACACTCCCATTTAAAATGCAGCCCCTCCTTGCATATTACCAAAGTCTCAGCAGAGGATTTGATAGCATTGTTCCAGCTAGCAGCTGCTGGGTCCAGGCTCACTGGTCCTGGGAGCAGCGAGTGGGTTTGAATGGTGTTTTTTGGCTCATTCTTTCAGGCCTGGCTCGTTTGCTTCCCTTTAGTCCTGCTTCTCCCCTTTATGCTTCCAAGGGTAGATCAGCTCTCCAACAAACAGCTTCTTGCACAGAGAGCTCCAGGAATCCTTAGGGTAACAAGCATAGGTTGTGAGCCTGTAGGTCTGCACCACGCTGCCATAGGACAGAGGGTTTATCTGGAAGTAGAGAAGGAAGAGGGACAATGGTGTGAACTGTGGACAACTGAGGAAAGCGAGGAGGTGTGTGTGCAATTCTTTCTGCCTTTGTACCATCACATTAACGCCTTATTAGAATCTCCCAGCTATACTGCTGCACGCTAGTGGATTAAAAGAGTTTGCTGGCTATGTAATAATTCTTTGTTCCTCTACAGCACCTTCCACCTGCAGATCTCAAATGAATTTAGCCTCATAATCTCTCAGTGGGGAAAGAATTGTTACCTTCATGTTTTAGATAGGGAAACAGAGGCACAGCCCAAGTCATAAGCCTGTTTTAGAGCACTGCTAAGGTTTCATCTACCTGACAAAATGGAACTGTACTGTAACCATGTCCACAGACATGGCATTCAATAGAATACTCTTTTGGGGACACATTTTTACAGCACTTCTGTGGAATATACCAATAAGATTAATTAATTATTGGCTCAATCCTGCAAGAGGCTGAGCACTGTGGCACCGATCCAGCAATGCACCTACGCATATACTAAACTCAGCACCTATTCCACTTTTTGCAGCATCAAGTCCAATTAGAACTGGATGCATGCCACAGAACATTTCACATGACTAGTCAGTAACACTTTAAAATTAATTCTCTTCAGCTGGGTTCACATCTCTTTCATATTTGCTTTGTACCAATTGCTACAGAATGAGACATGTTCATGGAAAAATAATTTTAAGTGAATACTGAGCAGATTCACAGGAAGCTAGGTTTGAATTTGTCAAGATGAGCATTTGCAGCAGAAATCTAAGAGCTGTGCTCATCCAGTCAGGGAACAGAATCATACTATGTGATTTGTCTTTCTAACCCAAAATAACTAATGCAGCTCAAATTTCAAATACTCTCAATCTCCAGACCAATAATTAATCACTGAAGTTACTGGAGAGTAATTCTGAATAGATTCAATCTGTTCAAGTTGGGGACCACAGGGAATCTGCCAAAAGAGAAAGAAGCAACATTTGAATAACTTTATTACTAGCTATTCACACAGCTCCATCCACACTGTTAAGTCTTAGATGGAAACAGGTCCATTGTGGGGATGACAAGGGATTGTTGCTAGGGAAGTGAGCCATCTTGTACATTCACTTGGTGGCCACTGACTATTTGGACACAATATTCCTATGCCCATTTAGTTTAAATGTACATCTGTGTGGAGGACTGGTGGCATAGGAGTGAATTTCACCTACTGAGGGATAAGAAATGGCTTTCAACCCAGCACAGCATAATAGTGTCTTACTGTCATGTTTTAAATTAAAAAGACCAACAGTTTTATTAGGGAAGTTGCTGTTGTGAGTTCCTTTTATGCAATCTCTGTAGTTCAAGGCTATATAAACTGATAAAATATACCTCCCTTGTTTCATAATGGAATCGTTCCCCTTTCCCTTCCTCTTTCGCTTAACCCTTTCCAAACAGGTTGTTGTGGAAAAGGACATTTCTGGGTGAATGTGCAGAGAGGGATCAAAGTTGTAAAGGAGTCAACTCCTCTAGATCCCCTTTTATAAAACTTGGCTGCATGAAAATCAGGGAAGCCAATAGCTAGTAACCAGGAGTATTTTTTGATATGTTTACAGAAGACATTATTTTAAAACCCTGTGTAAATACTAAATTGCATAGTGCTTTTTGGAGTGAATTAAACACCCATGGAATCTTCCTGCTCTCACCAATATACTTGTATTTGGATTCTACATTTTGATGACACTGAACTTTTTTTTAAAATAAAAAAACAATTGTTTGCTGAATCCCAAGGGAGGTAAGCATCCTCATAAACCAGCTGCAGAGACAGCCCAATTCAAATTAGTCTACTAATCATTTTTATTCTATCATGACATTGTCATACGTTTCTGATCTGCTGCCACCTAGATCAGCTTAGTGCCCGGAGACAGGGAGAATCATCAATTGTCCAGGTCTTATATTTTGTACGTGTGCGCACAATTATACACACACCCAAACTTCCTCCCCTGTGGCACAGTGTGGGGAAGCAGTGCTCCGCAGGGTAATGAGGCACATGGGGATAAAGGCAGGTGACACAAGGCAAGACTATCATGGAAGCTGGGGACAGAAATAGCATGAGAGCTCAGTGTAGCACTGTGTGAATTTTAATCTGTGTCAAAACAGGTTTTCCAGATTTTCATGCTGCAAATCCTGATCTGATAGTGGCAAGGCCCACCAGATTTCTGAGACAGGCCTGCCTGGCATTACTGCCCCCACACTGCAGCAGAAAGCCACCTTTACTGTGTGCTGACCTTTCGGGGCGGGACCAGGATACAGAGGGTCTGTCTATCCAGGCCCTTTTGAACCTCTCTTGATACAATATATGGTGCCACATGTTAGGAAGATTCCTTTCTGTGATGGGCCTATTGATCAAGATCTTATTGTGCTCCCCAACTAACTCCTTGATCCCTTTAACCTGGAGCAGCCACCACCATGCCGCTATAATCACTGGGGCCACATCCTCAGCACCATCATATTGCCTTGCATCTCTCCAGTGGCATAAAGAGAGCTGAAACTGTGCACACCTTCCCAGTGGGGGAGATCCCGGTGAGTGTAGTCAGAGCAGCTGGCTCTTATGCCATCCCTTGGCCCCAGCAGAGGAAACAGGCAGTATGGTCAGAGCGTGCTCTAGCTCTGCTATACCCAGCTCGTGGATGGTACCTGGAGAACTGTTGCCAGCTGGTGCAGATTAGACTAGCTCCAGGCTGCTCTATCCTATGTGGAGATGCAAGTAGGAGTTGGAGCGGGGGTGGAACCAGGTGAAAGTATAGATGAGCTGTAGCTGACTTCTTGATGGTCCCCCTTCTACTGCAACAAGTGGATCTCAGCTGCAGCAAGGGAACTGGCCCACTGTTGTCAAAGTCTTGCTTCTTGCTATTCTACTGACCAGCAGACTGTACTAGCTCTGCAAATAGTGATCAGGAAATGGAGATCCCCCCAATTGCTCCTGCACTTGTAATGAGAAATTATCTGTCGCCACCATATCAGCCCATTTTCAGAAAAGCCTCCCTTGAACGCCTGTTCCTTAGAGGATGGAAAATGTAAGATTTGAAAGACAGCAAGGAGGAGACTTCCACTCAGCTCATCACAGGGCAATCCCGAAACTAAGAACATTTCACAAGGCATCCACCCTTCTTTTCCTGTCTACAATGAACCAAGCTGACTGGTGCATTAGGTAGCTCATGCTTAGCAGCTCATCTGGAAGGGAAGGCCCTCTTACTAGAGCTGGGTTTTGGTTCTCCTTAACTGTTTGCTACTCTGGTTGAGCGTGGTCAGTCTTTTTTGCCTCTCTCAAGGCACAGCATTTATTAAAGCACAGCTGCAGATACCAGGGCAGTGAGATAATGCTAAGCACAGAAGTGATGGACCATCATTACTCACAACTATTCAAGTTTCATTTTGTAACATACAGAATGCTGCTTCTTATGAAGCCAACCAGATGAACACAAAAACAAGGCACACTAGCTAGGAGCGATAGACTGCAGCACTGAGGTGAAATACTTTCCCCCACCTCCACATCCCAGAACTCCACTGAAACTTTGGAGATGCTTTTCCCTAGAATTCCATCTTGGGAGAGCTATCAGAACTCTTTTTAAAGCAGTCAGAATCATAGAGACAGTCCTGCTGGCAATCCTATAGCAGAGGACATAACTGTGAGCACCAAGCAGCCTGTGGTTTACCTGCATTAAGAGTCGAAGGGGTTTTCCAGCCTTCTGTTCAAGGACTCTGAACTTCACGCTAGCTGAAAAACAAACAAAGAACCACGATGGAGGAGAACAATCTCCATTCTCTTCTTGGATCAATGAGTTGAAAGGGATTTCCTAAAAGTCACACAAGAAAGCAAGCCTGGGGATCATGGCAAGGGAACTACAATGATCTATATTTGCTCCCACCATTCCAACAAAAAAGGGGAATGCTCTACCCAGCGTAAATGAGGGAGAAAGCTCTCCTTTAGTCATTTTTCATATGGCTACTGTACATGTATATGTTTCCCTTCTGCTTTCAGACTAGGTGGGGATAGGCCTGTGATAGTGGATGACACAAAGGCATTTGAGTAAATTCAAAACAATCAATGACTATTGATCACAATGAAGCCATTCATACATTTTCAGCATGCTATTAACCGCTGCAGCTGCCACTCCAGTTTTCACTCCTGTATTCCCTCCAGGGCTCACTAAATCCCACAGTACCTTAAAGTCAGACAGGGAAGGTGGTAGATCCAAGCTATGACATATTTGACATAAACAAGGCTTAATGTAACATTTAAAAGAGGGAGAATACAGTATTTTGCACTTTATAGAGGGGCCTTTCATTGGAGGTTCTCAAAACACTTCCCGCCCCCCAAAAAATCAATCCTCAGAACACCCCTACAAAACAGGTCTGTATTATTATCCCTTTTTACAGTTGGGGAAACTGAGGCACAGAGAGCTCAAGTGACTTGCCCAAGGTCAGTTGCAGAATCAGAAATAAAATCCTTTATATAAGTACTTATATGGCCCCATCACCGTAGTATCTAAGTGCATCCCAAATTTTTTAAAAA
Organism: Malaclemys terrapin pileata; assembly: GCF_027887155.1. Lineage (NCBI taxonomy): Eukaryota > Metazoa > Chordata > Testudines > Emydidae > Malaclemys > Malaclemys terrapin. The sequence continues at coordinate 51,452,170 of NC_071514.1, forward strand.
CAAAAATAACCTCTCGCCCTTCTTAATCTTTAGATTAGTTTATAGTTTGTTTGTTTATAGTTATGTGTGTAGAAATTAAGGGAAAGCTAAGTCAAAGGAGTATGACATTTAAGTTCTGCAATTGGTGAGGCCTGTGGTCATTCTTGTCTCTTGTTGGAGTGAATTCCCTAGTCTAAAGTCCAGCTCCTGTGTAAAGCAGAATTTACACAGCAACCGGACCTTAGAATAGGGAATTCACTCTCCACATGAGCCTCCCCTATAGGATGACTGTTTCACTGTTCCAGTGGAAAGTAAATGTTGTGGAAGGTCATGGTGATGGAGGGAGAGGTGTTTCTCACATAGCTATGGCCAATCCCATGGGGCATTTTAAATATCAGGACAGAGACCTTGAACTGGATTCTGGCTTAATTGGGGAACCAGCATAAAGCAAAGCATCAGGGTGATGTGTTCTGGTGATCTGTGTTGCTAAAGAGACAGGCTTCCACATTTTGTAGCCATTGGCTTCATTCCCAGATGTATTGAGTTTCAGTAATCAAGCCTGGCGGTTATGAATGAATGGATCGCTATGGGCAAGTCTCTATCCAATAGGATGGGGCACACTCTTCTGGCCAGACACAGATGGTAGTGGGCATTTTTTGCTCCTGTTTCTATTTAGGCATTCAATAGCACCAAGGAATCCAAAAGGACCCCAAGGCTGGGGACTTAAGAAATTTGAGGGCAGATTCCCTTGACAGTGCAGAGCGTTATAGAGGAGGCAAGATCTTTGAAGCACTTCCCTTTGCCAGCCAGCATCACCTCAGTCTTGTCTGGGTTCAGCTCAAGCCAGGAACTTGTCATCCAGGTGTTTATTCCGGTCAGTCATTGATGAAAGCTGGGAAATGATGCTGTTTACATTTGTCACAAAGGAGATGTAGAACTGGGTGCCATCTGCAGGCTGCTGGCACTTCAGCCCATGTTGCCTCAATGGCTCCCAGTGGTTTCATATAGATAGTGAATAATACCGAGTAGAAGACTGAGCCCTGTGAGTGTTAGTAGGTGAGGGCTCTGGAGAAGGAAGAACGGTTGCTCATAGTGACGTTCTCCGTTCAGTCTGACAGGATGTATCTGAGCCATTTCAGGGCACTTCTATTCATGCCAGCAACTTATTTGAGATGGGACAGGAATGTTCAAATAGTATCAAATGCCGCAGAGAGGACTAGCAGAGCAAGAACACGTGTGCTTCTCCTGTCTGAAGGCCAGGCTGGACTGTGAAGTGACTTGCCAAAGGTCATACAGCAGGTCAGTGGCCGAGCCAGAAACAAAACCCAATTTCCCTGACTCTCAGTGCAGTGCCTCACCCACTACATAATGCCACTTTCAAGAGAAAAACTGTTCTAACCCCAGAATGCAGCATATCCACCCCAACTCAGGACAGCTTGCTTCAGTCTCTCTCTCTTCTGTCACTGCTTGGGCGTACAGCTCTGATAGATTTCCAGGTGGTTTTATAAAAACATTTCACTTTAAGTGCGTAGGAGTAAGATCTATAGACTCCTAACCTATGGATTGATCATTACCCATCTACACTTGTTTAGGTGACATGAATACCAGAGTATTGTCAATTCAGAGTCTAAGCCAGGCGTGGCCAACCTGTGGCTCCGGAGCCACATGTGGCTTTTCAGAAGTTAAAATACGGCTCCTTGTATAGGCACTGACTCCAGGGCTGGAGCTACAGGTACCAACTTTTCAACGTGCCGGGGGGTGCTCACTGCTCAACCCCTGGCTCTACCACAGGCCCTGCCCCCACTCCACCCCTTCCCACCCCTCCCCTCAGCCTGACATGCCCTCGCTCCCCCCCACCCCAGCCTCCTGCATGCCACAAAACAGCTGATTGGGAGGTGCAGGGAGGAAGGGGGAGGCACTGATCGACGGGGCTGCCGGTGGGTGGGAGGTGCTGGGAGCTGTGGGGCTGTGGGGTAGGGTTACCATACGTCCGGATTTTCCCGGACATGTCCGGCTTTTGGGGGCTCAAATCCCCGTCCGGGGGGAAATCCCCAAAAGCCGGGCATGTCCGGGAAAATCGGGAGGCTCGGGGGGGCCTCTTTGTCCGGGGTCGGGGGCATGGTGCCGGGCCGGGCCGGGCTGGGCGCGGGGCCGGGCCCACGGGGCCGGGAGCCGGGCCGGGCCCGCGGAGCCGGGGTCGGGGGGTGCGCCGGGCCCGCGGGGCTGGGAGCGGGGGGGTGCGCCGGGCCGGGAGCCCGGGTCGGGGAGCCGGGGGGTGCGCCGGGGCCGGGGAGCCGGGGTTGGGGAGCCGGGGACGGGAGCCGAGGAGCCCGGGGGGTGCGCCGGGGTCGGGGAGACCGGGGGGTGCGCCGGGGTCGGGGAGCGCGCCGGGCCGGGAGCCCGGGTCGGGGAGCCGGGGGGTGCGCCGGGGTCGGGGAGCCGGGGAGTGCGCCGGGGTCGGGGAGCCGGGGGGGGGGTGCGCCGGGGTTGGGGAGCCGGGAGCCGGGGGGTGCGCCGGGGTTGGGGAGCCGGGAGCCGGGGAGTGCGCCGGGGTTGGGGAGCCGGGAGCCGGGGAGTGCGCCGGGGTTGGGGAGCCGGGAGCCGGGGAGTGCGCCGGGGTCGGGGAGCCGGGGGGAGTGCGCCGGGGTCGGGGAGCCGGGAGCCAGGGGGTGCGCCGGGGTCGGGGAGCCGGGAGGTGCGCCGGGCCAGGAGCCCGGGTCGGGGAGCCGGGGGGTGCGCCGGGGCCGAGAGCCGGGGTCGGGGAGCCGGGGAGTGCGCCGGGGTCGGGGAGCCGGGGGGGGGTGCGCCGGGGTTGGGGAGCCGGGAGCCGGGGGGTGCGCCGGGGTTGGGGAGCCGGGAGCCGGGGAGTGCGCCGGGGTTGGGGAGCCGGGAGCCGGGGAGTGCGCCGGGGTCGGGGAGCCGGGGGGAGTGCGCCGGGGTCGGGGAGCCGGGAGCCAGGGGGTGCGCCGGGGTCGGGGAGCCGGGAGGTGCGCCGGGCCAGGAGCCCGGGTCGGGGAGCCGGGGGGTGCGCCGGGGCCGAGAGCCGGGGTCGGGGAGCCGGGGAGTGCGCCGGGGTCGGGGAGCCGGGGGGGGGTGCGCCGGGCCCGCGGGGCTGGGAGCCGGGGGGTGGTCGGTCGGGGCCGGCACCCCAGGGCCCGAGCCGACCCAGGCTGGAGCCGCGGGGGGACCAGCCTGGGCCGCGCCTCCTCCCCCCGCCCCCCTTACCTGCTTCAGGCTTCCTGCGAATTAAATGTTCGCGGGAAGCAGGGGGGGGGGCGGAGACTTTGGGAGGGGGCGGAGTTGGGGCGGGGGGCGTGGGCGGGGCTGGGGGTGGGGCCCCGGGGAGTGTCCTCAATTTGGAGGCACAAAATATGGTAACCCTACTGTGGGGGAGCTGCTGATGTATTACTGTGGCTCTTTAGCAATGTACATTGGTAAATTCTGGCTCCTTCTCAGGCTCAGAATGGCCACCCCTGGTCTAAGCCAAGGAAATCAGAGGCCAGATGTCAGGACTGAACTGAGCTGCAGTTAAACACTGCACTAAATCCTCAGTGATAGTAAAATAATAAATTCAGAGTGTTGAAACAACCTTCATGATCTTTCCAAGATCAACTGACCAGTAACATATGCCAAAAAAGCAATACCACTGGGACATGACTCTGTAATTGGTGACAGAAACCAAGAAGGAGGGAAATGAAAGAATGCTGGTTCTTGAAGGGCTATCTCTGCTTTGAATTTTGATCAGATCCTTTCTCTCCCCACTTCTCTCAGATAAAACGTTCCCGTTCTGGGTTGGGGGTGGTCAGAGACCATAGAAACCCTAAAAGATGACCTCCCATGGTGTCCCTCCTGAACAGAGGTCCTAATATATTTTCATTTTCCTTCATCTTGAAGGCTGGATTGTATCACAGAAAAGTTATTTATCTATTATTTATCAATATCAACATGATCTCCTTCTAGCTAATCACTTGCAGTTTACTGGACAACTTTCTTCAGCTGCATTTCTGTCCCAGAAAGACAGCTCTTAGCAGATCAAGAACTTCCTGCAAGGCAATACATGGAGACCGACTGACAACAGGCACTGGAAAGCAACATTGTTGGTAGCATTCGCCACCTTCGCTCCCAAAGCTGAGCCTGGCATCTCTCCAATAGACAAGGCCACTATCATCAGCCTCGGGCTTCCTTTCCATTTCATGACTGGCCTTGGTTCAGTGATGATCAAGCTCTTCACACTGTTTCTTGCTTTTAGAACTCTGTGCTTCATATTCTTAAACTTGCTTGGGGCTTGTGGTTTAGCCTGCTTGATTTAAATTGGTTGAGCTATCTCTGTTTTCAGCTAACCCCATTTCAGTGCTATCCTTTAGCCTGGTCCCAAAAATGGCTGTCAAACAGTGGCTTGGCAGAAAGTAACTTTGAAATGGCGACAGGTTAACCTCAGAAAGGTGGATGCTTATCTGAAAGTTACCCAGAGTTCTTGGGCTCTGAAATTAAGCTAGCAACTACAGGTCAGATCCTTAGCTAATGCAAATCAGTATAACTCCATAGAAGTCAATGCAACCTGAGGGTCTAAGTTTTCTGAAGAACAGATTCTCTTGAAGTATATCTATACCTTGGTTCCCAGCCACATAGGGATGGGTGAAAATTAAAGAGAAAAGCACAAGTTAACAACTTATCTGAATATCAGAGGATTTGAGGTTTGGACCAGTCCCTGTTTACTTGACCCAGCTGGCCTATTCTGCTATGAATAAGCTGAACTGATTTAAAAGCTGTATAGTAGAATGGCACCTTTTGTTTTAATGTTCTGTATAATGTTGCTTATGACTCAGCTTTAGTGTCACATTAATTTCCACTGACTTTATCATCAGGCTTCGCAGGATAACTGGTTAATAGTATTGACAAGTGCATGGATTTTGCATTAGGAACCTGAGTACTTTTCAGGCACCCTGCCTCTTTCAGTGCAATAAGCTACCTGTGTATTAGATCACGCCCATTCACAATACCACTGTGAATGCAGAAGCCTGTGCTTTTGCCAGTGCAGTGGTGTAGGACCAACCTGCAAGTCTGTAGGATCTGCAGAGCCGAAGGATAACTGAATAAAGGGGCAGAGAGTCAATGAGGTCCACGAGCAGATGGATCAGGCCCTGCACAACCACCACCAGCAGACGGAGCTAAAAAGAAACAGTTAGTGATGTAAACAGGCAGGACTGAGGTAAGCAGTTGGGCTAACAATATCAGAAGGGACTAGTGATTTGGGGGTCTTCAAGTTGTGGATGCTCACCACAAGGCATCTTCAATGGGTCAGATTTTCAGAAAGTGCTAAGCACCCACCCTCTCAGAGTCAGGCTCCTTAAGACTCTTGCCTTAAGTCTATAACAGTAACCTTGGTGCCAGTGGCAAAAGCATGTGGTATACTCTACTTTCAGATAATGGGCCAGCATATCAAAGGCTGATGTGGGGAGTTCAGGCTTCTGTTTCCAGTAGCATCCATCGCTCTGTCTAGCAGCTGCTGGCAAATAGGTGCAAACCCTTGTCTCTAGAAATAGCTTGTTTGTGACTGAAGAATCCCTTTATAGAGCATTTAAGCAGGAGCACGCCAGTTAGAAATGAGTTCTCTGCTTAGTATCCTCACACAGTGCCTCGCCATCGCTGATTTGAGCACCTTCTTTTGTCATACTATCGATCATTTTTTCTGTCAAACTCATTTGAGTCCTGTACTATTTTTACCTTCTCCCTTTCACAAGAGGGGCTAAAATAATGTGAAGGTTCCAGCTTTTAGTGGAAAAATGTGCATCCATGTCCCAAATCAGACTGGTCAGATTGGACAAAGAGTCCGATTCCCTCCCCAAAAGTCTTGCCAAGTAGATTTTAATGGAAAAGGTTAATTTCCAGATGGAAAAGTTCTGGGTCAAACCAGAGGTGCAGCCACCCCAGGAAATGGGAGGGAAAGATTAAACATGGCTCCAGGGAAAGACAGTGGAGCAGTTTGTCCTGATGACTTTGATTTTTTGGGAATTCCCTTCAGAGAAACACAAGTGTGTATCCTGAATTCCATCTGCTTGGTTCACATTGCTTGCGGGCAAGAACCCTTCCTGGGACAGTCATAGGAATATATTTGTATGAGGATGGGGGAAAATGACTAGGAATCTTATTTATACTTCACTCACATACATAGATGAGATGTGACCATCTCTAAGGGTTGAATCTTACCAAGGTAAACACCAAGTAATACAGTGCAGTCGTGGGCAGAAGAAATAGCAGGATTGTAAATAACAAAGTGCCAATGAATAACTGGGAAAAAAAAGACACAATAAACTATTGTTAGTAGAGTACTGGCACAAGAAATTTAGACAGCATTCAGTGGTTAGACCAGGGGTAGGCAACCTGCGACACGCGAGCTGATTTTCAGTGGCACTCACACTGCCCAGGTCCTGGCCACCGGCCGGGGGGGGGGGGGGGGGGGGGGGGGGCGGGGGAGGAGAGGGCCTCTGCATTTCAATTTAATTTTAAATGAAGCTTCTTAAACATTTTAAAAACCTTATTTACCTTACATACAACAATAGTTTAGTTATATATTATAGACTTATAGAAAGAGACCTTCTAAAAACGTTAAAATGTATTATTGGCACACGAAACCTTAAATTAGAGTGAATAAATGAAGACTCGGCACACCATTTCTGAAAGGTTGCCGACCCCTGGGTTAGACTGTGGGCATGTGGAAGATTCTCAATACCTCTCTCCCCATGCCACTGCTTCTGAGCCCATCTAGTTGGTGAATAATACTTTATTACTCTGAATACTTCCAGTGATCCCGCCGTCAATAAATGCCTGGCATAAATCAACATAGCTCCAACCTGACTCTTTAGCTTTGGATTCCATTTTCCATAACAGAGAGGATACAGGATAATAATGCATCATCATTTTTTCAGTATAGTACCCAGAGGGTCCTTCCCCAGAGGCAGATCAACATCATGGATTTAAGCACATAACCAGAAATACACTATCACTCACTCCTGGCCAACTTCTAGTTTACAGCTGTTTTTTTTTTTTTTCAAATAAAGGCTCATCTCTCATCCCCCACCTTTATTTAGCAAAATCATCATGTCTTAGCATTTCAGAAAGTCTTTTCACGTCTGTGCTTTGAAAGCCTGTTCCCACAGAAGCCAATGACAAAACTCCCACTGGCTTCAATGTCAGCAGGATGAGGCTCTTAGTGCCAAACCCATTATCATCAATATACAATGGGATAGAAACCTGGAGTAGCACACACAGCCTTTCTGACACTGACATTCTTACTTTCCTGTCATTGGGGAAAAGAGGAAAAATAGCTCCTCTAGTATTGTGTAAGAGGCTTAAGATTATCTGTTGCAATTCACTGAGATGCATTGGTCCCGGAAGTTACTAAATAGCACTTCAGCAGAGATTACGAACGCACGGTCGGAAGCTGCAATGAAGCTAGCCACTCTCTCAGTGTATTCATCATTGTACCCGCAATTATTCTCAAGCTCAAGGTAAGTGAAAATACAAAATAGTGTGCCAAGAAGATTTTTTACTCAGCACCATTTAAATTATTCTTTTTAAATCAGGCCAGAGGAGCCTGGCTCTGACCAACTTTCATGTTATTTCTGTGACATTTTAGAGTTTAAAAGGCAGATTTACACTATTCCAGAAAAATGTTTTCTACATGCTGGTGAAAACGTGTGGGCCAAGCTCCAACCCAATGTGAATTAAATAGGGTCTTTTAATAGAAACACTAAGAAGCATGTTACTATGGCAACACTGCTGGGCACCACTATAATTATTTCTCGCTCCCACATATCCACTCCTCTACCCTTACCCTGAGAGGTGGTGAGCATCTGCAACTCTCACTGACATTGCTACAACTGCTCAGCACCTCACAGGATCAGTTCCCTTGAATCTGGGGAGGAATGATGACTCTGGGGTACAGCAGAGAGGAGCCATGTAGACAACTTGCCAAGAACTGTACTCAATTTGGATATAATGGAGCAGTTGGTGGTCTGCACCCCAATATTAAATGAGGCAAGATCAGGTCATGCTGCAGGAGTTTGTGACCAGAGTGTAGCACAGCACCTCCTTGATGCTCTGCCACTACCTGATCCAAGTCATAGGAGCAGGAATCCACCCGCTGTCTCAGGACATTCCACTTCTTCCCGCGGAACAGGCGCCAGAGAGATGACAAGCCATAGATCTTCAGGCAGTAGAGCCTGTGCAAAGGGGAGAAGCACCACAAATTAGAACCAAGAGATCCCCAGCTATACCACAAAGCAACTGCCATTGCTACACACACACACTCTCAGTTCAGCAGGGGCAGGATGTGAACCTAATGAAGTCACACAAATTCAAGGAGACAAAACACACTGACCAAAGAGATAAAACAAAATATTGAATAGCTGCTCGTTCAGTGAGCAGTGTCCAGCCTGCGCACTGAATGAGCCAGGGAAAAATAGTGTTAGCGCACTAGCCTAGGACTTGGGAGACCTGGGATCAATTTTCTGCTCTGCCACAGACTTCTTGGGTGACCTTGGGCAAGACCCTTAGCTTTCCTGTGCCTGAGTTCCCATCTGTACAAAGGAGATAATTCTAGTTACTTACCTCACAGGGATATTGTGAGGATAAATACATTAAAGATTGTAAAATGCAATCTACTGATATCTGCTGACAAAAAGCACTATATAAAAGAGATAATAATTATAATAATTAATAATAATTCCTATGTAAAGAGTTTATCCTAATGCATATGCACAAGAGTTCCACAGACCACCTTAGTTCTCTCATTTCCTAACTTTGGAGTGCTTGACTTTGCAAACCTACTGTTCTTTTAGCATAGTTTTGTGAGTGCAATTAAAATATACAGTCAGTTAAAACACTAAACCACTATTGTGAAAGTGGAAGTGGGTAAATCTTATAAAACAAAGGAAAACAGCTGAAAGGAGCATAAAGCCTAAAGAGACTAGTATAATGCTACTAACAAGCTGGTAATACTCAGAACAGCACAGTAATCCATAGGCTACAGTGTTCCCAAGACAACTCAACCTTTGTGCACCAAATTCCTCTGATTGGTGCACACATGTCTCATTCCTTTGACTAATACTGCACATGCCCAGTCCCAAGCAATCAATGACTTAATGTCAAGTGTCAATGACCTGCCTGTCTGATATTGCCACACCTTCTGTGTCTATCTGTATATGTATGCGTGGTGTCATTTATTCACCATGTGGCTACCTTGGAAACAGACCCCCAAGAACTCCATATTTCCTTGGCCAGTGAATTTGCCACTTAAACAGCGTTCATTTGTTGCAGAAATTCTCCTCCCAGTTGCTCAAATTCCAGGATTTTGTGGTAATTTTATTATTTGGGTATTTTGAGCTCACTGCCTGGTTCTCCCTCCGCACCAGGGGTCATTCTCAATAGCTGAGTTAGCTTGATGCAGGCCTCACAATGAAGTGTCTTGTGTAGCTATTCTTCTAACAAGGATACAGAACTGTGCAGACTGGCACGTCAAAGCTCACAAGACAGAAGAGCTAGGAATGGACAGAGCTTCTGCCTTTTTCGCCCCACCCACCCTGATTCGGCCCTAAGGGTACGTCCAGACTACCCGCTGTATTGGCGGGTAGCGATCGATTTATCAGGGATCGATATATCAATCCCCAACGTGCTCCCAGTCAACTCCGGAACTCCACTGGAGCGAGCGGCGGTAGCGGACTTGATGAGGGAGCCGCGGCCGTCGATCCCGTGCCGTGAGGACCCAAGGTAAATCGATCTAAGATACTTGGACTTTAGCTACGCTATTCGCGTAGCTGAAGTTGCGTATCTTAGATCGATCCCCTCCCCCCCCCCAGTGTAGACCAGCCCTCTGAGGAACAGAGCCCCTCGTGCACTCTCTACAGCCAGAAGGAGAGACTTCAAGTAAAAGAGCTCTGTGGATGAGTTTCCTACTAGGCAATATTGCTATTAGTCCTAAGCTCTCTAATTATAACAGTAAGATTCTTAAATTAGACATCTCTCTACCTCTAACCTCCCCACCGTCCTGCTGGGAGAATGCTGTCTCTATACTTATTAGGCAGGAGCTTCCCTATTTATCCCCTCAGCTCTTTTGTTTTCTCTATAAGGCTGCTATTCACTATCGCAGTTTGTGATTTAAAGGATGCCCCCACGTTAATGTAGATCATCAGCAGAACATATTTTGTTTTGATTTCTTACTGCAAGAATAGCTCTGACATACCTAGTACAGAATGTGACATGAAAGGCAGAATGAGCATCAGCCATTTACACACATATCCTTGGCCTTTCTAGTTCGTACTCATTTCCCTGTGACTGTAAAGTGCACATGGCCCTCTAGTGGGGCAGAGGGAATAATACAGCAGCAATTTAACCATAAAATCGGGCAATCTGAATATTGCAGTTGAAATTCCAGACAGGTTACTCCATATGGATGCAATCCTCTGAAGCAAGGTAGGAGGTAGGGGTCCCAGTTTTGGTTGAATGTATTTCTGGAGGTTTCATCACATGACATAACCTTTAATTAAAGATTAATCTTTAATTCCTGGAGACTCCGGGACAATCCCGGAGGGTTGGCAACCCTACGCCCGGAAAGGTCACTTCTGGAGCAGCCTTAAACACAAATTAGCCCCTCAAATCTAGGACTCTTGGGCAAACTGATCTCTCTCATTCCACTCCTCAGCATAGTTTTACTTTTCTAACCGCCACTGTCGAAAGGGAGAAGACACTTATATCTAAGACACTTAGGATGCTTATAGCTCAATGCTGAGACTCAATCATTTGGACATAACATAACCGGCCAAACTAATTTCTGCTTTAAACCTGTTAAATAAATGGGGTCAAACCAGGGATCAACTAGGCCTAATATGATGTTTGGACCAGATATACTTGAGAAACAAACAGGTCAATACACCCACCTGGCTCCATAGACATAGAAGCAGTAGATATGGAAGGTCAGGAGTGCAATGATGTCAGAGAGGATGGAAAGCGCTACAGTCAGGCCCAGACAGGCTGACAGGCCAACATACCAAAGGATCATCTCAATGAATGGAGACATCAGGTGGATATAGCCTGGTGGAAGTTGGAAGAGTAACACTGTACAAAGGGTAATTATTTGCTCTCTGGAGCCTCAGATGAAACTCTTGATGGCCTCAGCGTCTCTCTCCCCCATCCCTCACAGAATGTTGTTGCAGAGATCAGAATCAAGATCATATGAATGTAAAAACAGCAAATTCTGTTAGGCTGCCATCTTATAACTACAATGACTGGCAAATACCACTCATTTCCTTCCCGATCTTCTCAGCCCAGGTGTGGCAGTTTTAGTGAGACACACGAACACCTGCTCACCCTGTCCAGACAAGGTCATCTTTTATTCCTTTAATCCTCTGGGGTACATTTTTCAGGAACATACTAATCAATTACCGATACATTTTCACCAAAATCTCCTACTCCAACAGAAACCATCGCAAAGGAGTTGTGAAAATGGTTTGTGCAACATTTTTAGTGGCATAAAGCTTCTCTGATCATCATCAAGGTAGGGTGAAACCTTGGAAAACCAGAGCTCTGCTTCATTCATTAACAGGAGACAGTCACAGATTCTGTGTCCAACATGGCTATTTTCCAACATAAAAAATATCTTTATGACCAGTGAGATTCTGTTTCAAAGTGGGGGGGAGAATGCAAACATGAGACAGTTAGTAAACAGAAGTCAGTTACAGGACAGGTCCTGTACTTCAACCCTCAAATAAAATATCCCCACCACCATGCAAAGTAACTAGGTGAGCACTGTACTTATTTGCATCATTTCCCTGTGTCGATTCCATGAATCCAGATTTGGCTCATGTTCCCAGACCAGAAAGATTCACAGACCAGTATGTCCTTGCAATACAAATTTGGATTCATCATACATCACTAGGACAATCTTAGACACTAGGGAGGGAGAAGTGAGAAGGAAAGACGAAAGGTTAAACAATTGCACTTACTAATCCACAGATGAATGTGGTAAAGGAAGAACCGGCCCAACACCTGGTCCAAAGCCCGGTTCATTTTTAAACCAGCTGGCACTCCCATTAGCCACTGAAGCAGGTCCTGGAGCTCTTTGGCTATATGCTACAACGTAAGGAGACAAGCAATGTTAGTTACTGGAAAGCAATTACACTGTACGTTCACAACACTCCCCACGTGCACTGATAGAGGAATGGTGAGATTTTTCCGAAGTTAAAACCTTTGGGGGAAAACTGCCTCAGAGGCACAAAAAATACTATAGGAGTTACACTAGAAATAGCATATACCTCACGATTAGCCAGCGAACCTCTTTCTGAATCTTAAGATACCACCACCTAAGAGCAGGATCTCCTTAGAAGCCTTGTCAGAAATTAGATCACAGATTGTGCTTCTGACAACTCTTTTGCAGGGAGAAGAGCAACCTGAGTGATTTTCACAGAAGGCTCTCATGAGGTAATGATAACTCTTGAGAGCTGAGTAAACAGGTTACCCAAAGTAACATATATTAGAGATGATCAAATAGTTAAGATGGGTGGAGAAATCTGTCAGAGGAAGATTGCTGCACAAATAGGCTGGGATTTTCAGAAGAGCTTGAGGCTATGTCTTCATTGACAATAAGGTGTGTGGTTATCCTGCTGTAAAAACACGGTAGAGAGACAAGGCACTTGTAGTGTTTCCCACGAGATAAATTAGGTGAGGTCAGCCATGGGAGGGGGGCATAGGGCAGTAACACTACAAGTGCCTTGTCTCCACTTTGTACAACAAGATAACTATCACGTTAGTTACCTCGATCTAAAAAAACATCTTTGTGTCAGTGAAGAGAAAGCCTAAGGGAGTTAGGTGCCCAAATCACATACATAACCAAAATCAAACAAAGGCCTACAATGGTGGATTATGCAGGAGAATCTAGATTTAGTACCCAAAATTGATGGATTATGGACCTAATTTCCCAATGATGCATGTGCATAACGTCTTTTCAACCTAGAGTCACACAGACATTGCTGAATTTATAAACATAACAGACACATACTTTTAGTTTAGTAGCAGTACATTTTCAACGTGAACACAGTTTTCCTTGCCAACAGGATTGTCTGTTCATCTCATCCACTCTCCTTTGTCCTCACATCTCTTAAAACACTCATTGCAAGCCAGGGCTGGCTTGTATCAATGAATCTGGCCCTCATTGAGAAAGAAGTGCCAGATACTTTATAAATAGAACTTTGTTAATATTTAAAGTGTTGCAGCTGTAACTTAGCAAAAGGATTTTAATTAAATATTTAAATGTTTGAGAGCAGTCCTTCTGCAAGGTTGTTTTCTGGTATGGAAAATTACTGAAGTCCTTAGATGACTTCAATTTGTAGTTAAATCCTGACTATTGCTAAGCATTCCTGCATGGTGTCTTGGCTGTCGTTGCTTTGTAGGCCCTGGGGTGTAGCCTCTTGTGGGATTTTTTTGCTGTTGGATGCTTTAGAGCCAATTGACAGCAAGAAGAAATAGACTAAAATACATGACTTTAAGAGTCCGATCCTCTAGCTGCAGTTGTTAATACTGAATGTGTCAGATATTAATAGATTAAATGTAGTGCATTACATGGAAGTCATTTCATTAAGGTGCTGTGGGAGCATCACCAACCTTGAGAACACAGCTAAAGTGGTTTAGATCAGCTCAGTCTGGAATGACTTGCTTGTTTAACTGCAGTGCACCTGTTCTTCTCAATAGAGACTTTGACGGTGGTGTGGCATCAAAGGAGAATGACAGGCCCGTTCAGGATAGGTAGCGGGGCACAAGCACAGGCAAGGAAGAGCTCTTAATGGGTGGTCTCATAAAACTCAGAGCAAACCATAGCTGTTCAAAAGCTAAAGAACTGTCTTTCTGATATGTTTGTACAGTGCCTAGCACAACAGGCCCTGGCTTCTAGGCACTACTGGACTATAAACTAAGAATAATAATGAAATTAACATCTTTTCTCCTTGTTTTATTTATGGATTGGCAGAATATGACTGACAAAGGGACTTGTTTTAAAGTCTGACTTGAGATGCATTCAATTATCACCAGTATAGGATCAGAAATATTCAGCATGGTTTAATTGGGGCATGATCTGTGACAGATAATAAACAGGTGTCTGCCCCAAAGAGTTTAAATGCATGAGCAAAACTAATACAGAACACAGACAGCATGGGGTGGGGGATTGGCCTTTATAACCACAACACTTCATAGACAAGATAGGGAGTTAGAAGGTTTTGTTTCTTTTTCAGACAGGGAAGATCCATTGTGAGGCTTTTGGGAGAAGGGGCAGCTTGGAAGAAGGCAGAGTCAGGAGCTGCCAGCAGGGAAGCTTGGGTTGAACAGAGAAAGTGGGAAGGTGTGTAGGAGGAGGTGAGGGCAGACATGGAACTAAGAAAGGTTATTTTCCACTATACATTCAGACAGCTGACTCCAAAACTGGCCTTTTATGCTGCACAGAGCTATTCCTTAGATGTCTCTGAATCACATCTGCTTCATTTACTGACAAAAGCAACTTGTTATTATAGTCAGCACTGCACAGCTAGTCAAGCTGTGAAAGAGGGAGCTGGAGCGGATGATGTCTTGTGCATTATCGACAATTGTCAGCTAAGTGCTGAATCATTATCGCTGGGGATAATGAATGATGGGGGAGGAGCACAGCTTGATTTCCACACAGCAGGTTGGGCTTACAGTGCTGGCAGTTGGAAAAGGAGAAAGTGACATACCTATTATTTTTTGTCTCCATAGACAGGGCTAGTGGGAAGGTGTAACATACCAGAGTGCAATCCACACCAGTGGGGGGGGGGGGGGAGGGATATGTCACCCTTGCCATGCAACCTGGGGTGCCTTGCAATGCCTTACTTTGTAGCTTCCAATCTGGACTGCTCACAGACAGCCTGCCAGCATGCAGGTCCCTCCCAAATGTGTTTGTGTAACTGCAGCCTGCCAGTCACACCCTGACTCTCACCAGCCTTTGTTATACAGCAGGGTGCCCCAACACACCCCCAGTCCCGGATTTTCCTCCAGAAATGTATGCTTTATACTGCTCAGGCCTCTCCTGGACAGTCCAAATATATTAAGTCCATTATTTCTTTAAGAGAATAATATACACACAACTTGCCACCCTAAATGGAGTTATCCAGACACTTTAGCTTAAACACACTAGATTAGATAAAACAACAAAACAAGTTTATTGACTACAAAGAGAGAGATTTTAAGTGAGTACAAGCAATGAGGTACAGGAGTCAGAAATGGCTACAAGAAAAATAAAGATAAAATTCATTCTAGTGCCTGACAAACTATATTAGAATGAAAACAAAGTTTCTCACCACGTGCTTCCAACAGTATTACTGACTAAACTCTTCAGGTCAGGACCCCTCCCCCAGAGTCCAACGGCTGCTTCTTTTGTCTTCTCAGATGCAAAGAGTGAGATGGACAGGGAGAGAGAGGAGGGGTCTCTTGGGGTGTTTGCCCCTTCTTTTTATAGTGTCAGTCCCTCTCTGAAAAGCATTTCCAGCTGAGAACCAAGAGACAGGGGCTGGTGGACGAAGGAGACCTCATGCTGTTTCTTTCCTAAGATGAAGAGCTCTTTGTCCCTGCCCCTCTTTCTTGCCAAACAATGGTCACTTGATAGATGATGACTGTCATAACTATAAAGGGAAGGGTAACAGCCCTCCTGTGTACAATACTATAAAATCCCTCCTGGCCAGAGACTCCAAAATCCTTTTACCTGTAAAGGGTTAAGAAGCTCAGGTAACCTGGCTGACACCTGAACCAAAGGACCAATAAGGGGACAAGATACTTTCAAATCTTGGTGGGGGGAAGGCTTTTGTTTGTGCTCTTTGTTTTGGTGGTTGTTCGCTCTTGGGACTAAGAGGGACCAGACATCAATCCAGGCTCTCCAAATCTTTCTGAACAAGTCTCTCATATTTCAAACTTGTAAGTAAACAGCCAGGCAAGGCGTGTTAGTTTTATCTTTGTTTTCTCAACTTGTAAATGTACCTTTTACTAGGGTGTTTACCTCTGTTTGCTGTAACTTTGAACCTAAGGCTAGAGGAGGGTCCTCTGGGCTCTTTAAGTTTGATTACCCTGTAAAGTTATTTTCCATCCTGATTTTACAGAGATGATTTTTACCTTTTTCTTTAATTAAAAGCCTTCTTTTTAAGAACCTGACTGATTTTCCTTGTTTTTAGATCCAAGGGGGTTGGATCTTGATCCACCAGGAGTTGGTGGGAGAAAGGAGGAGGGATGGTTAATTTCTCCTTGTTTTAAGATCCAAGTGGTTTGGATCTGTATTCACCAGGGAATTGGTGAAGAGTCTCTCAAGGCTACCCAGGGAAGGGAATTAGCACATTGGGAGTGGTGGCAGCGGACCAGATTTAAGCTGGTAGTTAAGCTTAGAAGTTTTCATGCAGGCCCCCACATCTGTACCCTAAAGTTCAGAGTGGGGAAGCAGCCTTGACAATGACCCATCAGCTTTGTTGACACCTGGCTGGGGCATCAGCTTGCCCTCTGTCTTAGAGAAACTGGTTTAGCCACTTCCCAAACTGATTTGGGAAACACACATCAGACATGATGTCAGCTTATGTTAACAACTTCACACATAATGTTTCCACAAGCATTTTACCACAATATGTTATGAGATTTCAAATGATGCCTCCCAACGTGTGCCTTGTACAAAGGTCATTACAGTAGTGTTTTGGATGTGAATCCAATCAAAGGAGGGATGGAAGGTTTGGCAAGTCAAATCTACAGTATGCTGGATGGATTCCAATTAGCATGCAATAGAAGTGAGAGAAGCAAGAGAGAAGAGGCTTGTTGTGAATGGGATTAATAGGAGAAAGCAAGGGAAACTAACCACTGCACTTCTTCCCACACAGTTAAAAGCTTGCATGGATAAAATCAGCTGAGACAATTCTCTTCTCTCAAGGCCAGGAACTGTGGTAACAGATTAAGTCGTCTTATTTTTACTGTCAGACCTACTGATACAAGAAGCCCAGAGACCAATGACATTAGCTGACCCAGGGTATATATCAGAACTAGAATAGCATGGTGCACTGGGAAAAGTTATAATAATCCAAAACATTGGGAAAGTTTTTATTACCAAACTTGGCAATTTTTAGCCAGCCTGACAGAGCTCCAGTGTGGGGGATAATGAATGCCGGATAGAAATGCAGCAGCTAGCAGAAACTCACTGCAGGATGGATCAGAGGAGATTTTGCTGTCATATTGGAAAACAAAATGGTGCTGTCTTGCACCACATGTGCTGAAGTCATCAGGGTGATATTTCTGGATGGCTCAGGCCCGCCTCTTTTATGTGTATTTGACATCTGATCCGTGCCCTCTGAAGTCTATGAAAGAGCTCCCAGTGACTTTAGAGGCACTTTATGTGCCCATGGAGCCCACAGTGAAGAAACCACGTTCCTGAAGCAAGGAGAAATTGTAAATGGCATGAAACCTCACCGATAATCATGGATGTACCAGTAAAGCAAGACCTTAGACAAACAGTGAGGGGCAAACTGAGAAGAATGTTCAGCAAGGGGGTAGTTCAAATCTCCAGGGAAGTAAGCTCTTGAGTGCACACCTCTCTGTATTTCTGAGACATCATAGGCTACTTAGGTAAGGGGCCAGAAGGAAGTAATGGATATTGCAACATCCAAGTGGGAGTGAATGATTTATCTGCATGATTGAAGAGGAGAAAATGAGAAACTCCTACACCTGTCCTGAATAGGCATGCTGGTGTGGTCCAATGCACTTTGAGCATGAGAGTGTCCATCTGCCATTGACACTTGAGTCCACCTGTGCACATGGGAACTGAGCCAAAGCCATTGTCATCTCACACTTGCTAAGAAAGCAGACTGCAGAGAGCATTAGAGGGCAGGTGATCTTCCAGCTGAAACATCTCCACATGGGAACAGACTTCAGAATAATAATGTATAAAAAGGTTGAGAGTTTATGCCTCATATTAATCCTACCACTGGATCAAATATTAGAAGGGGAGATTTGTATTCCAACCATCACCCTCTCTTTCCCCTTTCCCCGCAACATTGATCAACTGAAACTGGGCCCACCCTTGAAAGTTCGACTAGACAATAGCAATGAGACACTTTAAGCCAGGGGTCTCAAACGCCCAGCCTGTGGGCCATCTGCAGCCTGTGAGCCTCCCCAATATGGCCCGCGGGGCTCCAGCAGTTTTGGGGCTGGGTCTCTCCTTTGGCCCCACCTGCCACCCTCAGGCGCTGCCCCCTCAGGGGCCCCGGCAGTGCAGCGGAGCTGAGCGGCATCTGCCTGTTCACTCCAGTGGCTGCCAGCCCGTCTCTTCGGACTAGGGGCAGGGCGGGGCTGTGCCTCTGCACGCTGCCCCCGCCTCGATCGCCCCTGCGACCAATGGGGCGGTGCAGGGGCGGTGCCTGGGGGCAGAAGCACATGGAGGCCCCCTGGCCCGCCCCAGAGCCCCAGGTAAGCGCCACACCCCCAACCCCCTCCCAGAGCTTGCACCCCCACCCCCTCCCCACATACCTCCTCCTGCCCCCAAACTCCCTCCCAGAGCCTGCACCCCCTCCCCACACCTCCTCCTGCCTCCAAACTCCCTCCCAGAGCCTGCACCCCCTCCCCACACTCCCCCAGCCCCCAAACTCCCTCCCAGAGCCTGCACCCCAGACCCCCCGCACCCAAACTCCCTCCCAGAGCCCAACCTCTCACCCCTTCTGCACCCAAACTCCCTCCCAGAGCCTGCACCCGAATCCCCTACCCCAGACCTCATCCCCAACCCAAACTTCGTCCCAGAGCCGTAGGTAGGTGGGGGGGGGCGGAGTTTTGGGGGGGTGGGTTCTGGGCAGCACGAGTGACATTGGCCCGCTGGGAGGATTTGAGGACTGTCACTGGCCCTAACGTATATTGAGTTTGAGACCCCTGCTTTAAGCTCTTGTGTGGTAAGTGCATGATAGACACTTTGCTTGCTGTGTCTACGTCGCATGCAGAAAGATGATCACAGGAGTGCTACTAGTTTTGCCCAATATGTTATTAGTTGAGGAAGCACTGAGCAAAGGGATCAACAGCAGGGCAGCTGTGAGTTCCTCCCAGTAAGTGGATGAAGAGAAAATAAGTTGATGATGGAATTCCTCATAAGTTGGACTAGGAGTCCCTTCCCATCCAGAAGCTTGAGACAGTAAAGTGAGGACTCCTGCAGCAGAGGCACTGTAAGACAAAAGGAAAGATCTGTCCCTCTTTCCCAGAAACCAAAGGGAAGGGACAGAGAAGGGATGATGTTGTGCAGCCTTATCACGGTATTCATCAGTATGTGACAATGCTGAGTCACAAAATGATGGAACACCAGCACATATTGACACAACATCATGACACAAATGTTGCAATTCAAGAGCAGGATGCACACATTTTATGTTTTTTTGTAGCTCCACTGAATGACAAAATGGTCCTTTACCTATTAAAGGTAAGTTCTACTTAGATAATAATTTACACACAAACACAGTATGTTCTCAGGACAAAAAAAAAAGGAAAAAAAAATAATAAAAGGTTAAATTGGAGCGAAGGCCGCACATATGTTCAAGTTACACATTCAAAATATAAGAAATTAGGGGCTCGTCTACATGGCTAGTTAGTGCACAGCAAGCTGGGGTGTGAACATACAGTGCACTAGCCCTGCCATGAACTAATTAGCCTTGTAGATAAGTCCCTAGTGACAGAAAAACAGGATGCTATGTCAAGTATCAGAAGGGTAGCAGTGTTAGTCTGAATCTGTAAAAAGTGTCATGCTCGTTCTTAGGTAATTTATACTGGCCATTGAGGGCCTGAGGTTGGAGAATGGCACAGGAGAAGGTGAATTCCCCAATCTATCATTAGCACACTTGAGAGAGAATTTCAGTGTTAACTACCCTGACTAGCTACTGCCCTCAGAACTCACCACCAACATGCTCTCACCAAACATAGCTGCCTCAGCTTCTCCTGTTTTGTTCCCAGTTTAATGATTTCGGAGACCTAATTGGGCTAACTTCCCCACCCTCCCAGATACCCAACTAGAACAACAGCTTGAGGGCACTTCCTGTTAACTCCGTAATAAAAGTGTCCTGGGCGGATAAGCACACCATTCTCCAGCCTTAGAGTTATTTACTGTGCTCATGATGTAATTGTTACCTTGTGAGCAGGAAGTGCCCTCCAGAAAACATCTAATTTGTATTCATTGGATACTCAGAGGAGAGCAATGTTACATTTGATTAGTCTCAACAGGTTTGGTTTGAAGATTTAATCGCTTTTAAGGAGACCTAATTTTTGTGACTTCAGTCAATGCTTTTCTTCTCTGCATGAAATCCTCACACACAGGCCCTGCCTCTCTACAATTACCACAAGCATAAACTGCTCTTCACTTTCTACACTAGAAATTAAGTACAAACGATTCCAGGCAGACTTACATCAGCCACTGGGATGAGAGTGTCGGCAAGCTGACCAATCCGATTCTCTCTGTACAGCCAGGACATTAGCAGTATTCCCAGAGCCATGTCAATGAGGAGAGAAACAAAGATATTGGCTTTCCTGCATTCAGGAGAAAGAACAACAAAATTAGAGCACAGGAAGAAGGCTGTTTCGTGTTTGGATAACAATCATCACCAGCTTCATTTACATAGTGCTTTTCATTTCTGAAGGCCATCAAGACTCTTTACTGAAGATATACACCAGGAGTGGCCAAACTGTGGCTCGCAAGCCTCTTTTACTTTTACTCTTTTATTAAAGTGCAAGCCCTCTCCACCTACCAGACTGGGGGGGAGGGAAGCTTAGGACCGGGTGGTTGGGTAGGAGCTTCTGTCCAGCGGGGAGGAGAGTCTCAGGACTTCAGCCCTCTGGGATACACCTGCCAGGGCTTGGGGCTTCAGCAGGAATGGAGCTGAAGCCCTGAGACCCAGCTCGTGTGCTCCAGCTCTCGAGCTTCTGAAGATTGCTTGGTAGGTCAGTGAGTTTGGCCCCCCCGGTATACACAGAATAGGGACTGCTTTCCTATCACTAATATACTGCTGTCTCTAGGGTCAAACACAGCATCCATGCTAAGCCAGAACACTACACAACAGGTTTTCGCAGGGGGACTGAATAGTTGGACTGAAATTCCAAGAGGAATGTTAGGTAAGCACTCAAGTTGGGGTTCAGCTATGATAAATTCACCATCACTTGGAGTATTTAATTCGAGATCAGAGGCCTTTCTAAAAGGTATGCTTCAGTTCAACCACTAGTCATTGAGCTAAATAACGTTTACTTACACTGTAGGGTAGAATAACTCCCCCCTCACTGCAAGAGTTTCCGGATGAAATTGTATGGCTTGAGTTACGCACAAAATCAGACTAAATAATCATAGTATTACTTTCGGCCTTAAAATCTATTAGTGTATTTTAAGTATTCCCTCAGAGTCAATGACTATAATATCTGAGCACCACATAGAGTAAGATTTGCACAGTGACGGCCTTAAGGAGTCTATATCCATCTCTGATCTTTGCCTCTTCCTCCTCTACTCACTGTGGGGTTTTGTGTTTGCTTGGTTTTTCTGTTACTTGGATGTTTATTGCCACTCCTTGTCTTCAGTTACCAGAGGATGGATCTTCCAGAACACTAGGATAAGGGGGTGGGGATTGATACTCTTACTCTTGTGGCAAGTGCCATGGAACCTTGATTTTATATCCCATCTGATTAATTCAATGCCTGTGAAAGCAAAGGCTCTACAGCAGTGGTTCTCACCCAGGGGTTCGGGGCCCCCAGGGCGGCCATGAGCAGGTTTCAGGGGGGCCTCCAAGCAGGACCAGCATTAGACTCACTGGGGCCCAGGGCAGAAAGCTGAAGCCTCACTGCATGGGGCTGAAGCCCAGGGCCCTGAGCCCTGCCACCCGGGGCTGAAGCCTGAGCAACGTAGCTTTGCAGGGGCCCCCGTGGCATGGGGCCCCAGGCAACTGCCCAGCGTGCTACCCCTGGCTTTTGTATGCAGAAAATCAGTTGTTGTGGCACAAGTGGGCAGTGGAGTTTTTATAGCATGTCGGGGGGCTCAGAAAGAAAAAGGTTGAGACCCTATGCTCTACAGAACTGCAGAGCAAGTTTTCCCTGTGCAGCTCGGCCAGTGCATCCCTGTCCTGTTTCCCAGGCTAGCTTCAGTGACACTAAGTTTCTGGATGGAACTTAAATGTTTCTTAGAATAGCAGAGATGTTCTGCAGGCACAAGTATGTGTTGTGGGGCAGGGGGAAAGGGATTATATGAGGAAGAGACTAATGGGATAGTAAAAGTCTCTCTCACACGGCAACTCCACAAAAAAGTAAAGCCACCCCCACATATTCCTGTAAAATCATATTACTGCTACAAAACAAGATGCTTCCTCCAATAAAAAACAAGCCAACCATTCAGTGCAGGAAAACAACTGGGTGGCAACCTCAGGGGTCAAGGACTCAGTGGGCTGTCAGAACATACACAGCATACCTCATTAGCTGGGTCTGGTTCTGAGCCTTCCTGTTGCTGCTGATGATCTGGAGGTGCTCCAGTCGGTGCCCCAACTGTTCACAAGTTGAGAGTTTACTCCAGATGAAAGACAAAGGCCAAAACTTCAGCACTCTGCAGAAACACAAGGGGAATCCTCTCTAATACTTTTGTCAGTGAAACAGGTGATATGATGCTTGTACAAATTTCCACACCAAACAATTACTTCAGGTCAATTTCAGGTTGTGCACACACATAAGTGGTTTGGGTGCAGAATAATTTTTTTAAAATTAGAGATTTAAAAACCTTCTACCATTAGAAAACTAAGCAATGCCCTTCAAAACAAGACACCCAAATTACCTTAACTCTGCCCCCATAAAGATGCCAGTCTACCAGCTTCCCTTGTGTCAAATTCATTCTTCAGAGAGGGCTGAATTCCATTTTTTAATAATGGCTTGTGGGTCAGGGTGTATGTGTAGGACTGCACACTACCCTCAATCCACAGCAGATCTCCTACTAATGGGAGGTTTGCATAGTGAGCAATGGTACAATATGGCCTTTTTGCATTAACTACCTTTTAAAGTTGGGATTATTCACACCCAACCCTTATTGAATTTCACTGAAAACTGGGCGCCTTTGAAAATCCCAGACTTAGTTATCATGACTGTCTACTAAAGTGTCTGACAGCAGCATGGCTAAGCAGGAAAAATTATCCAGTGGGGGTCAGTTGTTTACTGAAGTCAATAGGTGTTGCACCCATTTCTATCGGAGCTTAGTTTGGCCATGGGAGTATTGGGGAGGCTGCAGCATACATTACATTAAGGGTAAGTGAGCTTCTTTCTCTATGCCCACCTATTAGTTGCCTTTTCAAGGACATCACCCCTCCGTTCCAGTTCCTTGGTATGTTCATGTAAGCTTCACTCAGTCTGCACCCCCACTGAATGCCAAATCTGTGCAAGTTACCCTACTTTGCTCTTGAATTTACATCACTGCTGGATCTGGATTTCCATGGGGGTTACACCTGCTTTCTCGTAAATACTGTTGGCTGAATTTAGCCTGGGGTCTAGCAGCAGGAGCATGTGTTTAAAAGTGGACAGCATAACATATCAACTGGGCCTTGTGCTGCAATTCATACATCATTCTAGCTATTCAACCACAAGGAGAGTAATCCAACCCACAAACAGTAACTGGGTGGCTGGCTGAGAACTTTGCAGGATTCAGTGAAGGTGCACCTCTGGTCCTTTTCAGTTGCACTCCACAGCGGGTTTGTCAGTTTAAAACCCAGAGCCTTGGAGGGATTAATCCCTCCCTCCCCCGCCAATTTTGATGTTAGATCAGGGGTCGACAACCTTTCAGAAGTGGTGTGCCAAGTCTTCATTTATTCACTCTAATGTAAGGTTTTGCGTGGCAGTAATACATTTTAACGTTTTCAGAAGGTCTCTTTCTATAAGTCTATAATATATAACTAAACTATTGTTGTATGTAAAGTAAATACGTTTTTTAAAATGTTTAAGAAGCTTCATTTAAAATTAAATTAAAATGCAGAGCCCCTGGACTGGTGGCCAGGACCCGGGCAGCGTGAGTGCCACTGAAAATCAGCTCGCGTGCCGCCTTTGGCGCACGTGCCATAGATTGCCTACCCCTGTGTTAGATGCACTGGCTTTGAATCCTATGCAGTGTACTCTGAATCATTCTCCTCAATTCAGGGAATCTGAATAATTCTGCTCTTCAGTACAGCCATCCATCTCACAGCCAAATGAATGCACTGTTCAACTGGCCTGTCAGGGTGTAACATCCAAAGAGACAGAGGAAAGAACAGGTGGAGGAGGAAAAGCACAGTAGGTTATTACACTGGCCACTGATCTCGCAGACCTGACTTCACAGATGCAATGAGGCACAAGTGGAGATGAGTTTTCTTTTCTGATCATGTTCTAACCCCATGGTTCAAAAATTAAGGCCTACAAAACATTTGCTGGGGCAAAGAATCCTGCTACAAATGCAGGAGAAAGGGAGAGATCTTCTTCCCCTTTCCAATGAGGTTGTCCACAGGCGGCCAAAATTTAAGAACCCACTGTTCCAGTCAACATCTGCAAGCTCCTCCCAGGAGATAACTGATTTGGGGGTTGGAAATCTCCCTTGCCTCACCCCTTACTTTGAACACCGGTAAGAAATGTGAGAAACAAGCCATTTTGAAACTAGATTGGTGCTCCAATGTCTTTGACAGTTGATATTGACATCAATGTCTTTGACATCTCCATGGACCTTTGTTATGAGACACGGTCACAACTGAACTTTGTGAGAGATCAATGCCACATCTAATCCTGGACCCAATGCAGCAGCAGAGAGGTGATAAGAATATTGTGATGTTGCAGTCTATATGATTTTATAAAAATATGCTAATGAGTGAATATAATGTAACTGGAATATGCTTCATGCAAAAGGTCTCTTGTAAGGTATCATTACAAAGCTTATTGTCTACTAAGTGTGGTCATCCTATTTGTATGACGGTATCACTCTTGTATCTGAAACTAGAAATATGAAATATAACTCTGAGGGCCTATTGTAATTATGCAAAGTGTGGGCAATTAATGGTGGTTTGGAATCTTTATGGCTCCCATCAACCAGGACAATTGACTGTGGATGGCTCTGTTTGCAGGCAGGCCTTCCTGTGAGTCAGGCTGGGAGGAATGAAGGCTTGGGGTCTTACAGTGACATGTGATCATGTCACCTGAACTGGAATCCATCTTTAACCTGGTGTTTTTCCAGTGAGGAGGGGTGGGAACCCAGAGGGACAAAGGATTCCCGTCTTACGCAAAAGATATATAAGTGGGTGGAACAGAACAAAGGGGCAGCCATCATGAGAA
The DNA here is from genome assembly GCF_027887155.1 of Malaclemys terrapin pileata. Lineage (NCBI taxonomy): Eukaryota > Metazoa > Chordata > Testudines > Emydidae > Malaclemys > Malaclemys terrapin. The sequence goes on from NC_071514.1 coordinate 51,477,496, forward strand.
ATCCCCTAGCTACCACCTGAGCTGGAACAAGAGCTGTACCAGGAGAAAGGATTGTGCCCAGACTAGGAAGGAGTCCAGTCTGAGAAAAGAAACTTATTGAAACATCTCTAAGGGTGAGATTTTAACCTGTATTCAATTATATTACTGTATTAGGTTTAGATTTGCGTGTTTTATTTTATTTTACTTGGTAATTCACTTTGTTCTGTCTGTTACTACTTGGAACTACTTAAATCCTACTTTCTGTATTTAATAAAATCACTTTTTACTTATTAATTAACTCAGAGTATGTGTTAATACCTGGGTGGGCAAACAGCTGTGCATCTCTCTCTATCAGGGTTATAGAGGGTGAACAATTTATGAGTTTACCCTGCATAAGCTTTATACAGGGTAAAACGGATTTATTTCGGTTTAGACCCCATTGGGAGTTGGGCATCTGAGTGTTAAAGACAAGAACACCTCTGTTAGCTACTTTTAGGTAAGCCTACAGCTGTTAGGGGACATGATTCAGACCTGGGTCTGGGTTTGCAGCAGGCTAGCAAGTCTGGCTCAAACCAGGCAGGGCACTGAAGTCCTAAGCTGACAAGGTAGGAAGGCAGGGGCAGAAGCAGTCTTGGCACATCAGTTGGCAGCTTCCAAGGGGGGTTCTGTGATTGAACTTTGTGAGAGATCAATGTCACATCTAATCCTGGACCCAATGCAGCAGCAAAGAGAGGTGATAGGAATACTACTATATTTTGGATGCTTGTCCAAATCACAAAACCACTACATCCTGCAGACGCTGTTCAAGAGAAGCCCAGCACTGGAATAACAGAGGATGTTTAAAATGTTGTTTTGAGGAAGTCTGTGCAATGCGTGTCTGTACTATGCCTGATTCTCTCTCTTTTCTTAGTACTAAACTTCATCAAAACCAGCCTCCACTCCTCACTCCCAGCCAAAAGAAATGAGAAAGAAAAAGCAGTAATCTTGAAAATATATCTAATCCAGACACACAGAGAAAGAGACCAATAAAGCGATTGTAGGATCAGCTATGGAAATTTCCATTTGTAATAATATCCAAGCAAGAAAAGCAAAAATACTTCCAGGATTTTATGTTACCCCTGCAATGTAAGGAAAGTTGCCGCAAATGCTCCTGTTTGTTTTTCAGCCTTATAGGATGCAGACTGGTTTCTTACAAATGTATCAGAAAATTCTAATATGGAGCAGAATGACTGGCTTTTATATCGTTACACTGTTTAAATGGAAAAGTTCTGAGCAATGAGTGTGGATATCGGGGGTGTTTTCAAATGCGAATAATTTAACGTACTTTGCACAGAGAGTCTTGATTTTTCAGTTCAGATAATTTGTTCCAAGACTGTGGATGGATACCGCAGATTCTAGATGAAAAGCAATATATTTGAATCTGGACTGCACACAAATGTGAAAGCTCCATTAACTAGAACCTCTTGGCTGCCTTGTTGCTCTGCGCTACAATTCCAGGAACAAAGCCTCCCTACTGGGTGACGACTCTGAGGGTCAGATAGTATCAATAGGAAGCCATTAAGCAGCTTATTTTTAAAAAGAGGAACACGTGGCATTTACTGCCCCAATATTAAATTATTCTAATGCTCTTAACAATGCACTGGAGACCTTTCAGTGTTAATGGTAGTTCTGCACACAAACCCTAAAAATTAAACTGCAATTACAACTGCTAGGCACAGGGTGGTGCTGAAGAGATGTCTATGTTTCAGATCAATGTACCTGCTACAGAATGTGTGGGCATTTTGTAAGTCTGAATCATTGAATCACTGTATGCAGCCTATGTTGTTGCCAGGGAAATCTCATTTATGAGATTTTTACATGTGCCATCCTATCTGCATGTGCAGGTATAGTTTCGTAAAGAATCATACAAAAAGCCCTGAGTTTGGGTGGATTTCAGCTTATTGGGGGTTTCTGGGTGCAACAGTAATGGGACTCTGCAGGGGGGTCCTGGTGAAGGTAGTTGGGGCTCAGCAGAAGGGGTGTCTGGGTGTGGGGGGGATAGAGCATGGGAGGGGTGTCTGGGTGTGGGGGGCTCAGTGGTGGGGTCCAGATGCTGGGGGAGTGGGACTCAGTGGGGTGGGGATCCAGGTGCAACTGGTTGGGGCTTGGTATGGTGGGGATCCGGTTGGCTTGTCAGGGTGGTCCAAGTGCAGGGAGAGTGGGGCTCATCAGGGAGGTTCTGAGTGCAAGGGGGTGGATGAGGCTTAGCGGGAGGGTCTGGGTATGGGGGGGGTCTGGATGCACGGGGATTGGGCAGATGTGAGAGCAGCTCCCTGTAAAGAGATCCCTCCCCCTGCATCTGAGAAGCGATGGATGCAGAAAGCACGGGGGGGCTGGGGTGGGAGGAAGAGTTTGCAGAGCTTCTTACAGCTCGGGGAGAAATCTGGGGGTGGGTCTGACACAGCTCCAGATGCCGTGCAGGGGAAGAGAAAGTCCCATCCTCCACAGCCCAGCTGGGACTAGCAGCTGAGCTCGGCAAAGGGTAGGAGTCACCAGCCAGGTCTTCCCAGTCCAGCCTCCCGCCACACAGTGATTTACCTCTCTACTGGCTGCTCCGGACACCTGAAACATATTGCCGGGGGGGTGTCACATGACCGCTCTTGTGGCTTCCCATCAGAAAGTCATTTTTCTGCGGGGAAGCAAATAAATCTGCGGGGGACATACATTCTGCACATGCACAGTGGCGCAGAATTTCCCAAGGAGTAGTGATATGTAAAGGTCATACAGGAAGTTTGTGGCAGAACCAAGAACTGAACCCAAATTTCTTAAGTTCCAGCCTAATACCTTCAAATACCTTTGCTAGATAGGTGTTCTGCCCATTTTACAGATAATGAAACTGAGGCAGAGAGAGACAAAGTGATTTTTCCAGGGCCACACAGTGAATCATTGGAGAGCTGGAAAAAGAACTTGGAACATGATTCCCAGTTGAGTGCTCTACCCAACTAGATAATGATTCCATGAGTATAATCAAGGGGCCAAATTCAGAGCCACTACAATAGTGAAATTCCATTGGAGCCAATGGAGTTCCATCTACTTACACCAAGTCTGAGTTTGACCCTAAAATGACTTTAACAGATAATTAGAAAAAATTATAACAGTTTCAGCTTTACACATCAAGTAGGAAAATCCAACAAACCATTCTGTATGAAATGGTTCACTGTGATTTTTCATGACAGTATTACACAATTGGAAACCTGTTAAAAGATTCCATTCCCCATAGCTTAAGGCTATACTTGAAAAGATTTGTCCATGAATGCTTTAGTAGCTGTTATCCAAATCTGATTAATCAAACTGTCCTCTTCCAGCTTGAACACTGAACACCAATCCCCTTTTTGGCAACACAACACAATCTCACTAGACGGCTTTCCCAGCTGTGGTACTAAGCTTTATATACAAGAGTTTTTTTCCTTCAGGTCTGTTCAGATTTCCCCTTTGGTGCCAGCACTTGCAGAATGTTACACTGGAGGCATCATATTCATCTTTGTGAAACTCCATTTCAGTACATGAGGTAAGTAAAGTTAACAAAGTTCCAGCAAGGATGTATTTGATCCAGTGTGCTCCTATTAACCTCCTGCTATCCAGTCCCAGGGCTGCAGCAGTGCCATTTGATGTCAAAAGTTGGAATTAGATGCCCAGTTTGCCAACATTTCAGTGTTCCTCAGCTACAGAGGCACTTCACAGCAAACAGAGATTAGGGCATCCTGGTTACAGAGCTACTGGGGTGAAACACCGAACTGTTAGCTCTCTTTACATCATCCTGTCATTCAAGCAGTGGCTGGAAGAACTCATGGTTCAACTCATGAAGCTGAGGCAGAGGGTTTTCCCCCAGTGAAAAAGGGAAGAAGTTCAGCTTGCAAAACCTCACAGCTCGCCCAGAAACCTCCTGGAGTTTGAGGGAACTGTTACTATCTATATGGCAACATTGTACCTTGCATCAGTACCAGCTCAAATCCCACCCAACACAGGCTAATCATTCATTCAGCATTAACTTGTACTGGGCTGGCCCACGGGTGTTAGGGAGACTATCACAGACAGCAGGTCCCTGCCCTTCCACTTAAATAGGATAGGGCTACTATCAGTAGCAGCTCCTCAGGGTTGGAATTGCTGTTTTGAGACAGATACAGTATGGTCTTTACTCACTGTGGGGAAATTGACTTTGAGTTGGCTAACAGGTCCCTGATGGCCACTCAGACTGTCTCACCCCCACCTAGGCTGAGATATTTTAACACAATGCACATTGCTTGCTGGGATTGAGCAGGAAACTTGTGCCTACTGATAGTCTTGGGTTGGACTACGTTTCAATGTAGCATACAAGCTGCCCCATCTTGCATCACATACCTGCTTTTACAGACACTGGAGACAAGTGAAAGCAGGAATGTCAGCAGCATACACACAGGCACAGAAGCCTGCTTCATCAGTTCCACGATTATACTGGCTTCCACTCCTTCTGACTGCCAGTGAGTCAGCTTGATGGGCCCATCATCGTATCTGTCTGTCATGAACAGTACCTTGCTCTTTGCAACGGTGTCAAACACAGCACCTAGTTTTGAGGCATCATTTCCCTTATGATCAGCAGATGTGGTCAGGTTGTCGGTGGGATGCAGCTGTGAAAGCATTACTTTGCGCTGGTCATAATATACTAAGATGAATTCATCTTCCTTGGGGCTGCTGGGGTATTTCTGAAAGATACAGCAGCTCCAAAACTTGCTGTCTCTCTCTTTGCTGAGCTGTATCCAGGGCTCATGGGAAAAGATTGTGCTGAGATCTTCCAGGAACTTGTCCAGGACCTCTTCCTTCTCCTGTTTGCTGTTACTCCATGAGCCCAGCACACACATATTGATCTGAGTCACCCGCTGGACTTCAGAGAGATATTGCTTTACCTGGCCAGGAATAAAAGGGAAGTGGACCACAGCGAGGACAACAGCAGAGTTCTGTTCTGGGATCCAACGGCCAACCAAAAGGCCACTTTCTGCTGTGGCACAGCAAGAGGGGAAAAAGACCTTAAGAACCATGACAGCAATCCCGGAAGAATGTAATACCTGCCAATAAATACAAAAATAAAACTTAAGAGACTGTGGGTAAAGGCAAAGAAAAAAAACCTTAGTTTAATGAAAGCCATTGCTTAGGAGATCCAGTAAAGTTCCAAAACACCAAATTCAAGAGCGAGCTGAGAACTGCCTCTGCATCTTAGATTAAGAAGCTGACATTGGTACTATTAGCCAAGTGGCATTTAAAATAATAGGTGAAAGAGGGACTTGGCACATTTCTGATAAACACAAGCTCTTCAAATGCCCTTGTAGTGGAGCTTCCAACACAAGGGCATTTTGCGAGTGTTGGAATCACCTCTCATAACTCTGCACTAAAATCCATGCAAATTGCTGGACAGGCTCCAACCAAGGGTCCATCTAGTCCAGTATCTTGTCTCTGACAGCAGCCAGCAGTACATGGCCCAAAGAAAGGAGCAGAAACTTTGACATGGATAGTTGTATAATAACCTGCCGATACGGTAATGTTTCTCCCTAACTCCTTCAATTAGAAGTTGACTTATGCCCTGAAACACGAGGACTTATATCCTCACTTATATCATTGGAGCAGGAGATATGCTCTGCCACAGACTCACTGTGTAACTTTGATCATGTCACTTAACTTCTCTGTGTCCCAGCTTCTCCACCTGTAAAATGATAACTGTTGATCTACTTCACAAGAGGATTGGAAGGCTTAACTGATTAAAGTCTGATTTAATTCCTTTGATAGAAGGTCCTAAAGAAGGGCAAATATTATATTCACTTATTATCCCTGTTTTGCCAGCAGTCCCTGACCACCCTGCAATCTAAAGTAGTTTTTTTTTCCCAATTCAGGGAGAACACATTTCTATGGTTTTATAAATCACCTTAACAATAAATAAATACATTTTGAGCCTTGAACTAGCTGACAATGTCTCTTTACATAATGCTGAAGCATCTAATAGAAATATAATTGCATTAAGGACGGTGCTTCCTCAGAATAATCAGCATCCGGTGACTGTTGTCCTTTTCTGTCCTTCAGTGCTGTGCTAGGGATGTGAAAACTCCATGAATCCCTCAGGCTGGCATCTTTGTGATGGGAGCAGTCAATTGGAAAGAGAAATACACAGTATATTTATAACATGTTGAGAGTACACAGAACAGGGAAGTCCCTGGTGTGTGTGTTTTTCTCTCTATTTAATAAAGTTTAACTGATCTACTGAATCTATGCACCTTGCAATTTGCTATGAAAAGATACACTTGTCTGTGATGGGGAGGGTGATGGGGAACAATTAAGTCAAGTCACTTGACAAGTCACATAACCCCCAGCCTGCCAAATGCAATGGTAGGAACTGACTGCTCATGGATGAATTCCTTTCAGCCCCTTGAGGCAGAAAGGTGAAGTTTTCTTGGCATGTGTTGGCAGTGGGGCAAGCACCACAATTGCTGCTATCAAAGGCAAATATCTCTCGGGTCTGAATTTTCCCCGTCATTTCACAACAGCTGAGGCCACCTCAATACCTGCACTGAACAGGGTGCATATGCGTGTTTTGGGGGATTTTTAGTGTAGCAACATAGGTGCAGAACTCTGAATGTTGCTAAGAGCAGACAGTCCCCTTAGCTCCTGAGGGGAGTGAGCTCCTTGCCTTGCTGTCTGACAGTCCCCTTGGGCTGACTGCAAGAGCAGCATTCACAAGCCACAGAGGGAGTTACATCCTTCTCTCTTGGGCCAGAGGGATAATTTCTGCTATGTAGAGCCTTTGAGGAAGTGGGATCTTAGAAGAACCTCAAATAATTATTAGTGAAAGGTGAATAAGATTGTAGATGTTTCCGTTTTAACAGTCTAAGGTATTTTTAGTAACATGGCATAGGTAGGGATATATATATATATTTTTTCTTCAAATGGTGACACTTATCCTGCCAGCGTACCTTTAAAGCTGAATTTCTATTTTTAAATTTTCCAGGTAGTGTCAGCAGTTTTAAAAGTGCTATTATAGCAAGAGATTTCCAGTGTCCTCTGCTACTCTCCCTCCACAGAGTCCTTGCCAATTCAACCATCATTTTCGAAACAGATTGCTGTTTCATGTAGCTTTAGCATTCATTTTGTTCTCAACTTTTTATAACCCCCACTAAGAAGAATGAAGGTAAAATGTCTCTATTTTTCCCTTCTCTATTTGGGAAATATTGATTGTATTTCTCTCCTCTCTCCTCCTGCCACCCAGAATTAACCTGGAGTTATTTACTACCTTAATTGTGCATCAATATAAATAACAACACAGCTCTGAATGTGTGTGTTTGTTAACTGCTGGAAATCGAGCAGAGGGAGCTCAGATACTACTTTTAAGGAGACATGTAATATCTCTACAGCAGGAAAATAAATTGTATCATGTTAATATGTTACTACAACATATTTTGGTAATCAGGGAAGCAACCTGGAAACTCATGAGACCTGGGCTTATTTCCAACTCTGCCAGTGACTTGTAGTGTAAACTGCCTCATTCATTTCAATAGGTTATATCTGAAAACTAAAGATTTTAAATGTCACCACAACCTAGTTCAGGGGTGGCCAACCTTTGGCTCCGGAGTCACATGCGGCTCTTCAGAAGTTAATATGCGGCTCCTTGTATAGACACCAACTCTGGGACTGGAGCTACAGGTGCCAACTTTCCAATGTGCCAGGGGGTGCTCACTGCTCAACCCCTGGCTCTGCACTTAGGACTTTCTGGGAGGGAGGGGGAGGAACAGAGACCTGGCGCTCCCACTCCACCCCTTCCCGCCCCTCCCCTCAGCCTGCAGTGCCCTCACTCCTTCCCCACAGAGCCTCTTGCATGCCATGAAACAGCTGATCAGGAGGTGCAGGGAGGGAGGAGGAGACGCTGATTGGTGGGGCAGCTGGTGGGTGGGAGGCGCTGGGAGTGGGGTGGGTGAGCTGATATGGGGGCTGCTGACATATTACTGTGGCTCTTTGGCAATGTACATTGGTAAATTCTGGCTCTCTCTCAGGCTCAGGTTGGCCACCCCTGACCTAGTATTTCATTGCTGATCATTTTAGCAGAAACATCCACCAAATGTACTTATTTTACCAAAATCCCAAACTGCCTATCGCTCCCTCATAGATGCCTGCTACTCAGGTGTCCCCACCTTCCCCCACCCCCCAAACTTTTCCAATGCAGTTATACATTGCCACTATGAAAATCTTTGGAATACTGGAAATGGAAAATGTGGGGACACCATATAATAAATGCATTAATATAAAAATAAACAAAAGTTAAAGTACTCATTCTATAATTCATACTCAACTCATTAAAAACCTTGATATTTTAAGGTATCATTTTCTGCTTTTCAAATCTGACTCTTTCCTAAGGGATCTAAGCTTCAGAGAAAGCATTCCCAGAGGACTGGCTGGGTCAGAGTACTTGTAATGCTCTATGTCCATTACCGTGTTGCCAGCTCAAATCCAGTACTGGTTGGAAGTGAGTGAAAGCTGCTACTGTCATTGGATGTTCAGTTGCCTCTATGAAATATGTTGTGACCTCCTTCTGCCTCCCTAGCATTACTTCTGGCCACATCACAAAATCACCTTAACAACTGGCATCACTTAACCATCTTGTCATCTCTCTCAGTCGAGAGGCCAAAGACCAAATGAGCCTGAACTCCCTTCTCATCCCTAGACATGGTTTGTCCAGGACAGGAGCAAGAAACATTGGCAGATTGTACCCACTCTGGAGATGAATACAAGAACTTCAGTCCACAGGGGTGCCAGGCTAGAACCATACAAGAGCACAAACCCCACTTCTAACCCCGCAAGAGAGATCCTTGTTCAAATACTGCTCTGTGAGCTGGCTGCCACCAAGCTGCCTCCTAGCTTACAACAGGCAGGAGAGTTCTCTGCCTCCAGAACTGGCATACAAGCTGTGGAGCCATTGGCAGAGGAAACTCTCTAGCTAGCATCTAAAGCAGAGTGCCAGCCTGGAGAAGGAATATGTACAAGCACAGAACTGGTGTACACTGCAATTTCCTTCAGGCTGGCAGAAATAACTAGGCTCACTCACTGGGCTTCATTTTAACTCCTTCATGGCTATATATGTACTGCATGGCTCTTGCCAGAGTATTTCATTCTGGTGCGGAAATCACTTGGGGCACATTTCAGCCCCTTTGTTTTAATGGGTTCTTGTCACAAGCTCAGATGGCTTTAGCTTGCCAGAGGTAGGGGAAGCACCAGACCCTGGGATCTGTGCAGATTAAGAAAGGACTGAAGCACAGGGGATGAAGGAGCCTGACTGTGGGTGCTCAGTGTCTCTGATCCCATCCAGGTAGCCAGAGCATACAGGGGAGCTGCCAGCATCAGGAAATGGAGGATACGGTGCAAGGACCCGAGAGAGAGACATGCCCTTCATCAGAGCAATGAAACAGAGGTGAGCAGATTACAATAACCTTTCCCCAACTAATATACTCCACATACTGTAACTCCTCACTTAATGTCCTCCCGCTTAACGTTGTTTCAAAGTTACGTCACTGATCAATTAGGAAACATGCTCATTTAAAGTTGTGCAATGCTCCCTTATAACATCATTTGACTGCCTGCTCTGCCCACCTCTTGTAAGATTCTGTGGAAGAGCAGCGACTTTACAAGGGAGCATTGCACAAATTCCTCTTCTCCATCTCTCCCGGCACCTCCCAAACAGCTGTTTGGCGGCAGGGAAACGCTGGGAGGGAGGGGGATGAGAGGGGAAGCGCCACGTCTCCGCTCCTCCCCCTCCCTCCCAGAAAGTTCTAAGTGCTGCCAAACAGCTATTTGGTGGTGCTTAGGACTTTGAGGGTGAGGGGGAAGGAGCGGGGATGCGGCGTGCTCCGGAGAGGAGGTGGAGTGGGGGTAGGAAGAGGTGGGCCTGGAGTGGAGCAGGGACAGGAAGAGGCTGACCTGGAGCATTCCCAGCAAAGTCGGTGCCCGTTCTTCTCGGCGAAGCTGCCGCTGCGAAGGTGCTTCCTAGCGCCCGTGCCTGCAGCGGGCTGTGCCGGGGGGGGTGGTGGTAATCCAGGGGCACGTCCCAACCACAGTACTGTACAGTATATAATGCCTTTTGTCTGCCCAAAATTTTTTTCCTTGGAACCTAACCCCCCGCATTTACATTAAATCTTATGGGAAAATTGGATTTGTTCAACATTGTTTCACTTAAAGTTTCATTTTTCAGGAACACAACTACAACGTTAAGTGAGAAGTTACTGTACTGTCTCTTGCAGCCCCCACCATCACTGTGAGCCCACCCTACCTCTCTCCATAGTTCACACCACACAGTGCCACCCTTTGCCTGCCCTCACAACACCACCTCTCCCCACTGCCCCCAATCCTCTAGCGTGACCTCTTCCCAGCATGCCCCCTCCCTCTCACATTCCCCCAGCGTGACCCCCACTGCTCCCTCCCTCTCACATTGCCACAGCGTGACCCCCCCCATTGCCTCCTCCCACAATCCCCCAGCGTACCCTCTCCCTCTCATAATTCCCTATTGTGACCTCTCCTGCTCCTTCCCTTGCAGCCTCGCCACCATGACTTCCTCCCAGTCTCCACCCGAGCCCCCCTCCCTGCAGTCCACGCCTTCACCCCCCAAAATTACCCCCTCCGCAGGGAGTGACCCTCTCCTACCCCAGTCAAACAGACAGCGGGCCGGACCCTCGTGACATTCAAGCCACTTCCGGGTGTTGCTGGCGAGTTGCTAGGAGACGCGGTCTACCGCTCGGAGAACTCCGTGCCTTCCGTTCCCCAATGCGTCCCGGGCAGGCACTGGAAGCCGTGGCTCTAAGATTCCGCAGCCTGCAGCGCTCCACCCCTCTCACAGTGGGGCGGGTGGGGAGCTATCCAGCTCCCCAGGCATACGGTGCCCGACCCCGGCAACCCTGAATAGATGGAGGGGCCTGAGCTGTGAGTGGGGTGGGAGTGTGGGGTTAATATAGGGCCAGCAGCTTCCACTCGCTCCCACTCACGATGCCTTGGCAAGGGGAACAGGCACCCTGCAGCACTTCACTTCTGCCCCCAGGGCCATCTTTCACCCCCAAAGCCCCTCTATAGGCTGTCGGCACCCAGCCAAAGAGAAGGTGCCAGAGGCCTGATGACACCAGCATCACTCACCCCCAATGACCATAAACTGTGAGTCAGGCCACAAAAGTCAAGAGCTTGGCTTTAAAATAATAAGTTGGGGTCCTTGATCATAGACTCGTGGAGCTCAACACAGAGAAGGTTAAGAGGTGACTTGATCACAGCTTAATTACTTTCTTGGAGAACAAATATCTGACACTCTAGTCTTGTAGACAAAGGTATAACAAGGTCCAATGACTGGACACTGAGGCTAGACAAATTCAGACTAGAAAGAAAGTGCAAATTTTTAGGTAAGGGTAATTAACCACCAAAGGTCACAGTGGATTCTCCATCACTGGCAATTTTTAAATAAGACTGGATGTTTTTTAAAAAGATCCGCCTTAGCTCAAACAGGAATTAATTCAAGGAAGTCCTTTGGCCTGTTTTATGAGGTCAAACTAGGAAATCACAGTTGTCCCTTCTGGCCTTATAGTCTATAAAACTGTACAAATCTCACCTTTTATTTAAAAAAAAAAAAAAGTTTCTAGCCATGATGCTTGCAGAGAAAAGCCTGAAAATGTGACTCAGTTTCACCCTGAAGTCCCAAAAACCAGAAGGCAAATAAAAAAAAACCCTCAAGAGGTATTTTTGTATTTAAAAACCTCACGATTTTAGAGCAAGTCTTATGTTTTTTGGGGGGTGGAGGGGCTAACATTACTTTTGAATGCTAGGATCTGGCAAAACTGTGTCATGCCAGCTTCACATTAAAATGTGATTTGCTGACACAGCATGATGTTAAATGTTCCAATGTGAACATCATGTTTTCCCAGTGCCCAAATCTGTACAGTCTCAAACTCTCCAAAGTAGCAGCTCCCTGGATACAGGCTTGTAGGCTGCTGGCCTATCTCCCCAGCCCAGGACACGCTCTCACTGCCACACGGAAGTCTCTTTCAGGCCCTTCCTGCAGGGCTCAGTTTATTAACTCAAACACAAAATAGGCAAAACAGAGCAGTTCCTTTGCCAACCCTAGCATAAAGCTCCCAGAGTTTTCCCCCGGCCTCTCCCAAGGCTGAAAGAACAATACATCCTTCCCTTCAAACCACCACCCCCCAGGGTGACCAAATGTCCTGATTTTTGGGTCTTTTTCTTATATAGGTTCCTATTACCCCCTACCCCCTGTCCTGATTTTTCACACTTGCTGTCTGGTCACCCTACCTACCCCCCCGCTCCAGAACCTACTGCAGGAGCACATCTCCCTCCAGCAGCTCCTGGTAGTTGAGCACGCTCAGCCTTTACAACAGCTGGGTCTGATAATTGAATAGGGCTGGCTAGCCACAGGCTCCATGGCTCTTAAAGGGGCAGGCTACCCTGTTACAGTAATAAGGCTGATTGTGGTTCTGGAGGCAAGCACATAGGGAGATCTGTCTTAGGGAGCAGGTATCCCACAGTTACAGCTGTCAGCATTTTTTGTGCATAAAGTTTTCCTGACCCAAAATATGGTTTTATAAATGCTGAATTTTTTCACGGGAAAGTGTTGATTCAAACCGAAAACAATCAACCAAAACATTTAGAATGAAGATTGGTCACTAAAAATTTCTTGCAGGGAAATGCAGGATTGTTGTAGCTGTGTTGGTCCCAGGATATTAGAGAGACAAGGTGGGAGAGGCACTCTCTCTGTGTAAGCTCAAAAGTTTGTCTCTCTCACCAACAGAAGTTGGTCCAATAAAAACCTCACCTATCTTATCTCTCTTGCAGGGAAAATGTCAGTTTTCTAACCAGCTCTGCTTGCTGTGTCCAATGCTGTTAGCACAGCCCACTGTCCTGTGACCCAGCCCCTCTACCTCTGTGCATTCCTCTCAACTTGTCATGCATGTTGCCACGACAGCACTTCCCACCCCAGTCATGTTAGCAGGAGTCCCAGTGCCAAACCTAGGTCTCTCCCGCATAGTAAGGTGGAATCCCGCCCCAAGACACTGGACCAGTCTTGTTCTTTCCTTTTCTATCAGCATCTCTCGATTCCTTCTTCCCCCATATTTTAGCAACTAAGAGGAGCAGCAAACTGAGAGGGATGCCCTAGCAGCCACATCCACCTGAGCATCTGGGTGGAGATCCTCAAAGGTATTAGGCTTCTAACTTCCACTGAAATGAGTGTATCAAGCCCTGCAAAGAGAAACTCAGGCAGGGACAGCTGTGAGAGAACTTACCCCCTTGCCTGCTTCTTTCCTAGGCCTCGGGATACCTGAGAGCAGTGAGTGCACTACATCATACATTCAAAATGTAACTGCTCTGCTACAGCAGGCTGAACCTACTGATAAGGACAAGCTGCCTGGCTTAACTCTTCAAATGCTGGACCCAACTGGTGTAACAATGTCTGAATCCCTGAAAAAGCTAGTGGGCCAACTTCAGCCCTAAGGCCCCATTCTTCCCCTCCCCCAAAAAGGTCTGAGTAACTCCCATTGACCTCAAGGGAGCTGCTCTCACCTTGTGGTGGGTGAATAGGGCCACTGGTGTAAGTCTATTAATGATAATGGAGTCATCTCAGGGGCAAATTTGGCCAACTAGCTTTTTCCATGTACTCACACCCCTTCTGTCTCATATACACATAGTCCACCCCCATCCCCACTTCCTCAGACTGATTTGGACTGGTACACGCATTCAAAAAGTGATCATGTCTTTGGAACCCCAGACCAAGACTCTTTTCTGAAGGCTGGCCTGGCTTAGGGACTGTGGAGAATACCCAGGGCTTTTGGATAACTGGGGAGTAAAGGGAAAAATAGCTAGGTGTTTGGGAACAGGGAAGATCTTATGCTGGGGTTCAGATCTCTGGGGAATGGAAGGATATGGTGCGGGGAACATGTAACTGGGGAGTGGATGGGAGAACATGTTTTTAGGGAGAATGTGTGCTGTATTGTGGGGGAGAGGGTAAAATGGGCTTAGTCAGGGCCACCAGTGCTTAATTTCTGCCAGGCAGGGCTTGCCAGAGCTGAGCCCTGGCACTTCTAGGCTTGGCAGTTCAGAGCCCCGGCACCTCTGACTTGCTGCGTCAGTTATGAAAGTAAAAAAAAATTGCTTGATCCCTGGCACCTCTTTCATTACAAATTAAGCACTGAGGACCTCCTCCCCTCAGGTCTCCCCTAGATCCAGAACTGTGCAAGGGAGACTCTCCAACACACTCTGGGGGAAACGAGGACCCAGGTGTTGCCTTCCCTCTTGCCCCACCTCTCAAGTGGCTTTGGGGAAAAGCTTGCAGAGAGGAGCCAGCCAGATATTCCAGCTGGTAGGAGCAGAAGCAGCCCAAAGCAGGGATCTCAGAGAACTCGCTACAGTTCTGAGTGGACTTTCTCTGCCCTACATGAATGGCTGTTTGCTCCAAACCTCCCTCTCCTTCATGGCCTCATCACCTCAGCTTCACTCCCCTGCTCCCTTACCCTCTTCTCCCCCACCTTGTCCCCTCGCTCCCCTTCCCTTCCATATCCCCTCTCCCTTCGCTTTCCTTTCCCTCTAGAGGGTCTCCTCCTATCTAAGCCCACCCAGAAAAAATCCATGGCACTTCTGGTAACTTGCTATTTGCTGCCAGCACATTGTTCACTCTGCTGGTGTATTCTATGCTGTCCCCTGCCCTGGATCTGTCTTGTCTAGTTATATGGTGAGCTCTTTGGGACAGGGACTGTGCAGTGCCTAGCACAATGGAATCCCATTATTGGATGGCCCTTAGGCACTGCTGTAATAAATATGATTAATAATAGTAATATGTGGAGGTGATGAGGGGGGGCATTCATAATCTCTTCCTCCCCATATTGTGTCACCTAGCTACCTGCCTAGCTCTTCCTGGGCCATCTCCCCATCTTCTTTGATCCTGTCCTCGTATCGGGAGGGGGCCTGGGATCTGATCCAAAGTATGGCAGCTTGGTGGGTGCCCTGGCTGTGCCGGAGGGAAAGTCCTCTCCATGATTCACCTGGGGTGAAAGAAGCATCGGCTGTTCTCTTAAATCAGCCGGACGGAGTTAAATCTAGCGCCTGGTGTAACTCCACCATGGCCTGGGTGATGTGGGAGTGAGTGGCGTCTGAACAGCTTACTCCAGCTACCAGTGCGTCAGTTACAAAGCCTGGGGAGGGCTGTGAAATGACTGTAACCCACACAACCCCTCCTGGGTGGGACACCCTCTTCCTTCCCTCCCACACCACTTCTGCAGCATGTTGCCCTTTGCTGATAAGGTTCATGTGTGCCTTCACAGACTCCTGCTCTTGGCTGTCCAAGGTGGCAGACAATTGTGGCATGACAGAAAGGTGTGGGGCTCAACTCCAGCTGCGGGGTTTGCAATGCTCACTACCAAGTGTAGGGCACTCAGTGCCAGTTGTGGAGTGTGTCTGTGCAACATTCACTACAGGACTATGGGGTAGTCAATGACAGTTTTGTGTGTGTGTGTGTGTGATGCTCATTGCAAAAGTGTGAGACACTCAGTCCCCATGGTGCAGTTGTGTATGTGTGTGTTATTGTATGTGTGTGGAATGCTTGCTGCACAAATGTGGGGTGCTCAGTCCTGGTTGTGTGTGCGTGTATGTCATGATCACTATAGAAATTTGGTGATCTCAGACGGTAATCTTTTTAGTGTCTCTATTCTGAACTCCTTGCTTTCTGTGAATATTTTTCCAGCCCTGGGATGTGCAGTGTACTCAATGCCCTTGATATTGTCTAAAACATAAAGGCCAAACAAAACCATCTGACCCACAAATAATCAGTTATCTTTAATGTTTAACTCCATCCTGATGACGGCTATTGTGAACTACACACAATGAACAATGCTACCCTGTTTCTGACCTAGACTTGATTCTCAATTCACACCATCTTCCTTGATGCCATAAATGTGAAGACCCAGTCAGTTTGAGATTGGTATGTGTTCATGACAGGTAGCTATACTAGCATCTGGAACGGAATAGCATTTACGTGCAGGAGGGATGAGAGGGAATTCTAAGTAATCATGACACATCTTAAGCTACTGTAGTGGAGGTGACCCAATCCAAATAACTCAGGTAGAATTCTGGGGTCCCAGTTCTTGTCTCCGCCAGCAGATGTCACTGTAAGGCAATCACACGGGGCACTGGGTTCCCTAAGTAACTGAAATAAATGGTTTCAATGCAGAACTCTTGAGCCCTATCTAGGAGTTGGGTTTGGACTGTTACTGGCCGCCCAAGGATTATCGGGACTATAGGGGGGCCTCACACGGTATTTAAAGACGTTGACACAATTATCCCCAGAGTCTGCTACTAAAAGCAGCCCAGAGTTGGAACAAGCCACTCCTGCAGGCTTCCGCAGCCCCTTAGACACCAGGCAGATGGGAGACCCGCTCTTGGGGAACAGGTGGACTGCTCGGTGCTGTTCATCTGCCACAATGATGTTGCCTTCTACGTCGGCACAGACCCCAGCTGGGTTGCCAAACCGGTGCCCGTATCTGCAGCCAAGGGAGCCCACCAGCTTATGGCTGCTATTGAAGAGCTTGACGTCACCACATTCCTCGCTCACAATGAACCCACCATCACGTGCCAAGCAGACATAGCGGGGTCCACGCAGGTTGGAAACAGAGTGGGTACTCTGTATCTTGAAGGTGTGGTCCAGAGCAAAACTGTGGACTTTGCCCTGAGTGTAGTCTGCTACCAGGATCCTTCCTGTGGAGTCCACTCCAATACCCCTGGGAGAATCAACCTTCCCGATTTTGATCCACTCCCCTTTGGAGAATTTGGAGTGATGGTTGAAGATGTGGATGATTCCATTCATCATGTCGGTTACAGCCACCATCCCTGCCCGAGTCACAGTCACATCTTCTGGCAAAAAGGATTCACTTTTCCTTTCCTGTACCACACATGGCAAGGACTGCAAAGTCTGACCCGAGAGAGTGAGGATGTGGACCCAGGGTGCATTCTCACTAGTCACATAGATAGAGCCATCCAGCGAGCAATGGATTCCGCTTGGTCCGCCATAGCGGCAGCCATTGGGGTTGGGGATCTGCTGAACCAGGTCATTTTGTCGGTAGTGGAGGTGGTTTCTGATGTTGTCTAGGTCATGGCAGATGACTTTGGCCTTCTCAGCCAGCTGGTGGACTTGATGTTCTGTCACCATGCCCATCCCATGATGGTTGCTCAGAAGTGGGCTTGCCTTCTGGAGTGTAGTGTCTGATTTCACTTGGAGCGTGTAAACAGTCTTCAGAAGTTTCTCTTTCCGCCGGGTGGCCTCCAGAGTATAGTCCATGCCTAATCTCTCTTCCTGTTTGGAAAAAGTGATACAATCATTTCAGTCCCCACTGAGCAATATCATCTGAGGGCAGAGTCTGATTGCAGATACACTAGTGTAAATCCAGAACAGTTCCATTGTCTTCAGTGGACCCATGTATTTAAGACCAGATTCTGACCTCTTATACAAATATATATATATAAGAAATAAAGGCAAACAGGGATGGGGTTACCCATCCAAGACTCTGGTAGTTCCTAAGAAACAGGGCCACATTCTCAGCTTGTGTAAACTGGCATAGGTCCATTGACATCAGTGAAGATTACACTAGCTGAGGATCTGGCGCAGGGTTTTTATAATTCACAGTGGTGTCAGCGCAGGCTAGCCTATAGGATCACCAGCTCTGCATCTGGTACTCTTTGTGTTAGTGGGCTGGCCCCAGCATCACTTAATTCATTTTTTTCTGTAACTCTATTTATTGAAGCAACATTCAATATTTGCCTAAACCAGTGATCCCAAAAACTGTGGGGCTCAGAGGAATGTTCGGGATGGTGTGTGGTGGGGCGCGGGCCAGACACTAAGGGGGTTGGGGAGGGAGCGCCACTCAGCCCTGCTCTGCCCCCAGCCCAGCTCCAGCCCCAGCTGCAGCTCCACTCCACTCTCAGCCCAGCTCCGTCAGGCCCCAGCTGCAGCTCTGCTGCTCCGCCCTCAGCCCAGCTCTGCCCTCATTCCCTCTCCATCCCCAGGCCAGCTCCTCCCCCATCCCCAGTTCTCCCCCAGCTCCACCTTCAGCCCAAGCTCCTCTGCTGAGGACACTATGCAGTAATGGAAGGGGTTGTGGACCGATTCCATTACTGGTAAGGGGTGGGGTGGGGAGGTGCGACAGGAAAAGTTTGGGCACCACTGGCCTTAAAGAATTAGGCAGATTGTTCAGATGTGGGTTTGCCCTGTTTGCTCAACACCAGTTTTGTTTTCAGTTTCAGATGTAGTCTGCAGCTTTGCCAAGTGTGAAAAAAAGTAGTCTTTAAAGAGTCAGAAGGCATGGAAAAAGCACACAGCGTCTGTGTGAGATTTATCTGGTGACTTGCACTCTGAAATAAATGCCTGTGTATTTATTTAAAAAATCAGACATTCAAAGATATGTAATACTATTGTAACCAATGCTAACACAGTGGGGTTCTATGTCTTCCTCTAGAGAGGTTTATGTCTGCTACTGCTGCCCTTAAACTACAGTAGCTGCTCCTTTAACTAAAGCAGAAGTGCCTCCTAATTTGAAAGCCAGAGGTTCCACATTCTGACAGTTCAGCCAAGGGTGTTGTTACAATTTTATTTGAACCTGATATCAGACATAGGGGTTGGGAATTTTCTCTCCTTCACCTCTTCAAAAAACAAGACAATTAGGAAATTAAATGCACAAAACTCAGGAAATTTAAAGATATGGGCCCCAGTCCTACGGTTCCACACAGGCTGACTCCATTGCAGGATCAGGGCCACGGTTCCCATAGTAACCTAAAGGGCTACATTACACAAACTCACTGCATGACCATTTTAAATAAGAGGAAACTGACACACTGTGAGGCTGAGCGACTAGAGCCAAGTTAACACGCCCAGTGAAGAGTTTATCTGAGAGAAGTAGCCTTTTTAAAAGTCCCTGTATTTCCATGAACAGACTCTGATTTCTGCATATTTGTACTTTTTCAATGAGAACCCATTTTAGCTGTTAGTGGTTGTTTATGAACAATTACTTTGGCTAGATCTTGTACTATGTTCTTTGTAGCATGTGACTGGTCATCAGCACATGATGTTGTCACTGCTTCTTGACTAGATGAGTAAAACTTTCCAAACAAATGCAGGAGGGGAAGGCTTCAGGTGCAAGTATCCATCTTGGAGTGTAATTTCCCTTATTTGCATGCAAATACGGGAATGTCTATGAAAACCAGCCATTCCCTATACAGCCATGCAGACAAAAATCCCATTTGTGCAACAGTTTGTGGAACAACAAAAACACAGGCACAAATACGGTCGAACCCAGTTGTTCTTTGGATCTGGGGGTTGGGAATGCAGTGCTGCAGATTTCTTCTCCATCTAATTTCCATTCACTCAGCTCAACTACATTGCAGCACCATGCAGTGACCAGTGCACCTTGGAGCTTGGCCCCCCTGCTCGCTCACGGTGCCAATAATAACCACCTTTTGGTTAGTAGATCTCAAAGCACTTTACAAAGGAGGTCAGTGGCATTACCCCCATTTTGGGTATAAAGGAATGGAGACAGAGAGATAAAGTGCCTTGTCCTAGTGCAGGGGTCAGCAACCTTTCAGAAATGCTGTGTCGAGTCTTCATTTATTCACTCTAATTTAAGGTTTCCCGTGCCGGTAATATATTTTAACGTTTTTAGAAGGTCTCTTTCTACAAGTCTTTAATATATAACTAAACTATTGTTGTATGTAAAGTAAATAAGGTTTTTAAAATGTTTAAGAAGCTTCATTTAAAATTAAATTGCAGAGTCCCCCAGACCAGTGGCCAGTATGAGTGCCACTGAAAATCAGCATGTGTGCTGTCTTTCGTACCTGTGCCATAAGGTTACCTACCCCTGTCCTAGTGCATCCAGGACTCAAGTCCAGCATTCTAACCCCTTGGCCACACAGAAATACACACACCCATAGGTGTACAGCATAGGCTCATACAATATACACCTTTCATAGAATATCAGGGTTGGAAGAGACCTCAGGAGATCATTTAGTCTAACCTAGGGTTACCATACGTCCGGATTTTCCTGGACATGTCCGGCTTTTTGGGCCTCAAATCCCCGTCCGGGGGGAAATCCCAAAAAGCCGAACATGTCCGGGAAAATAGGGACATGCGGGGCCGGGGGTGCTAGGCCGGGCCCGGCTGTGCGGGGCCGGGCCGGCACGGCACCCCAGGGCCCAAGCCAAGCCAGGCTGGAGACGCTGGGGCCGGGGGGGAGCCGCTCGGTTGGGGGGGGTAGACTGGGCCGCGCCTCCTCCCCTCCCCCTTTCTTACCTGCTGCCTGCTTCAGGCTTCCCGCGAATCAAATGTTCGCTGGAAGCAGGGGAGGGGGCGGAGACTTTGGGGAAGGGGTGGAGTTGGGGCGTGGGCGGGGCCCCCGTGGACTGTCCTCTTTTTGGAGGCTCAAAATATGGTAACCCTAGTCTAACCCCCTGCTCAAAGCAGGACTAATCCCTAGATGGCCTGCTCAAGGATTGAACTCACAATCCTGGGTTTAGCAGGCCAATGCTCAACCCACTGAGCTATCCCTCCTGCTCCTGTCTCAAAGATTGTCAGAGTCAGCAGTCATCACAGCAATAAGCATATTACAACCAGAGCTTTGTTGTGACATCCAAGCTTGGGCACTTATTGAGACAGCAACTTCAGTCAACGATTTCCAGCTTGCTTAGCTAAACGTGGACAGTTGATTCCATAGCTGAATCCCTTTTCAGAAGCATCAAAATGCAGGCCTAATTTTGAGGCCTAACTATTGATTGAGGTGCCAGACTGTAGATACCCAGACGGGACCATTTTGGCCTAAACAAAGGCACAAAAACACAGCCCACGGAAAGCCGAGGAAATACATTGCATATACCTTTGTTCTGCCTTGTCCGTGGAGAGCTTTTCCTCCCACTGATTTGTTGCTCCCTTGTTGCTTCCCACCTCCCTGCAGCGCAGGTCTCGCAGGAAGGGATGAGCTGGGCTGTGAGCTGCTTTTGTTGTTAGCAACTGAACTTGGCTCGACTCAGCCACTCACTGTGCCTGTGTCAACACGACTGGGCTGCCAAACCCAGCTAGGGCTGGGCCTTTGGAAGCAGAGCGGGCCCATTGGGAAAGGCAATGCAGCACACTAATGGGGGTGCCACACCTGTAGGGAGCAGGGCCAGGAGGCAGGGAAATAGGGATCGTCCCATCACTTGCACCTTCCTCTGAGGATCTCAAAGCACTTTGCACACATTAGTGAGTTAACTTTTGCAGCAGGGCAGGATTATCACCCCCATTTTACAGATGGGGAGACTGAGGCACAGGAGGTTAAAGACCAAATCCTGCCCTGGGCTGTGCTGGTGGGAGAAGAGGGCATAGGGTGCTCAGCACCAGCACAGGGTTCTTACCTAGCTCTCAAGAGAATGCTAGGAAAGGGGCTGTCATCCGTAGCCGGAAGGCTTGCTGCTCCTTCTCATGGGGGGCAGGTGTGCCCTGGTAGACTGAGTACATGGCTGGGGGAGTCAGGACTCCTGGGTCCTTTTACTGACTCTGCTGCTGATTCACTGTGTGACTTTGGGCCAGTCACTTTCCAGCCCTGTGCCTCAGGCTTCCCATCTATAAAATAGGGGATAGTGATTCTTTCCCAACTCTGCGAGGCGCTTTGAGATCAATGAATGAGAAGCTGCTACGCATTATTATTGTCAATGAAGCAGCTCGGTGCCCCTCCAGTGCCCAGTCTATCTCATGCTTCCATCTTGCTGGATGACTCTTGTATTAACAAGCAGGTCTGTTCTCCTCCACCCCCTCCATCATGGCTCCGACTGGTAAAGGCAGGATTTGCTCTAACGGAATACCCTACTCAAGGTTACATGGCAAGATGGTGGCAAAGACAGGAATAGAAGCCAGTTCTCCTTATGCCTGGATTTATGCTGCAACAACTACTAGACCATGCTTCTCCACTTCCAGCTGCTCTCCAAAGACCAGGTGTATACCCTGTTTGGCATTATGGTTCCATCCCGGCTGGAAACTAGCAGATCAGAGACAACCAATGGCCCAAATCAATCCGACTTCTAGGGCATGGGCTCAGGTTTGGTTTCAAGAATGTAGTGGGGGGACCTTTACCTGAGCCGTTTCAGCCCCCTAGTGAAAGTGTTGTACATTTGCTCAGCTCAAACAAGGAAAAGACTCATGACTGTCATGAATCCACCCTTGTGACTGTTCCTGTACCCAGAAGAATCAGCTGGGTCCAATCTGAAATGTCTGGATCAGAATTTCCCCAAACACTGGGGGATTTAGGATGTAGCAGTTTTGGTTCTCTCTATTGCAGAGATGGGCTAAAGCCGGGGAGTATGGATCTGGATCAGAACTTCCCCAAAGTTGAATCTACAGGTGGGCCTGGTTCTGTCCAGTGCTGAGATGGATTCAAGCTGTGGTGCATGAGTCTGGATCAGAACTTCCCCAAAGTCTGGGGATGTTTGAATCTGGAGTCTCGGGTTCTGTCCTTTACTGAGATGGACTCAGGTTGTATCTGGAGTTTGGATTGTTGTACCAAGCTATGGCTTTTGTATCTAGCTCAGAACTTCCCTGAAATTTGGGGGTGTTTGGATCAGGGATTTCGTTCTGTCTGCGACAGAAACAGCTCCAGCTGTGGAGCTTGGATCTAGATGAGCACTCCCCCAAAGGTTGGCGGTGTTTGGATCTGGGGTGTCCAGTACAAATAAATACCATACGTAACTCAAAATGACAAGCAGGGCAGTCTCAGCTGGACACTGGGAGGACTATAGGAGGCTTCAAAAATCATCTCCCACGGCAACAGGGTTTGACCTTTTGTTGCGCTGTTGTTGGTTTGATAAACAAACACAGCCATTGGTCCTCAGGCTCACATTCACCTTTTCGGGACTGTGGCCCTGTCACAACCTGTTTGAGAGCCACCCCCAAAGCCCTAGAGACACCTCTGTCAAGGCAGGGTCCTGACACAGCTCAGCGCCCTGCCCTGGCCAGGCCCATCTTGGGACAAGGGACTGCAGGGCACAGGGACAGAAGCACTCCCTTCTCCCTTGTGGAGATACCCCAAGTCCCAATACTTACTGGCTGCCTGGCTCAGTTGTGGGGGTGGGCTGGGCTGCGGGGGCAGAGAGCCAGGGGCCCAAATTCAGGCTTGCCATAAGGAGGTTCGGCTCCTATTGATTCCAGTGGAGTGACCCCCATTGAGTTAGTCCCAGGTGAGTTGTATGAATGGGGTAACTCCTCCCACAGCTCCATTGACCTCCAATAGCATTAGGAGCCTCTGGCCTCTGGGGGTTTAGGCAAGTTCTAAAGGGGATCCCCTCTTCTGAAGTCTGTCTGCATTGCAGATGGAGGTCTCTGCTGTGGGCATGATGGCTTCTGGGGGAAGGTGCATAGCCCACCTGGGGTCCTGGAAGATGCCCTGAAATGCCAGCGGCATCAGGGAGACGGGAAGTAAGGCTAAGAGACTATACAGAGAAGCAGTCGACAGGCATCCTAGTGTGGAGGACTAACTGTGCTGAAGAGGGTAAGGTTTATTCTTCCTGGTGGGATGGTCTATTGCAATTATTCATCAATTGGCTGCTTCAGGGATCTAGTAATAGGCTGAGGAAGGTGCCTCCCGCCCATACCACAGAAGGCAGTTGGGCAGCAGGGTAACGCTATATATATGGGAGTAAATTCCTTCCTGCCCCTGCATGTGATCTGCTGATTTCCTGAAGAATGAGCTTTAATTACCTTGTTTTAGCCTGATCACAAAGTTATCCAACCTTTAAAAAGATCCAGCCACAGAATGTTATCGTATAGATCCTGCATATCTGTGCATTAAGTTCTGCAGTTTTTAAGCTCTGTCTGGGATAGGCACAGGGAAATCCCCGCTTGAGGGGATACTCTCCCTGCCCAGTGCAAAAGGAGACAGAGGGCTTCTCCTCTTCACTGGGACAACCATGGTGGAGCTGGGAGGTCATAGCCCTGAACAGGTCTTTGGAAGCATCACTGCTCCTCCCCTACTGCCCATGTGTGGCTCTCTCCTAACTTGGATGGCAGAGTAACAGCTGTTGCCTTGAGGAAAAAGCAAAAGAAATATCCCATATCTTCTCCACACACCCAGCCCGAGCCTCTCACCATGGTGAAGTTGGAGAGTCTGCAGAGGACCAGTTGCCTATACAGCCAAAGACACAGATAGTTTCAGTTTGGGTAGATTTCATTAACTCTTTGATTTAGGGCATCTCCATTCCCAGAAACATAAGCAGCAGCTTTAGGGATCCTGAAAAGGGCTGCAGCCTGTTTGGCAATGTCATCATTAATAATAATAAAAATATATACTGCCGTGCAAACACCAATGCTGCTCGCTACCTTCCCACTTAGCCTGGATGTTTGACTGCAGTTTCCCCATCTGGTCACCAGGAGGCTGAGTCTATCTAAATAACCATAGAAGAAAAATAACTGTCAATAGTTAAAAAACAAAGTGTGTGTGAGAGACAGAGTTTACCAGCCTGTGCATTTTAAAACAATAACTGAAGTAAAAGCAGTTTAAAGTATGAACGGTGACAAGAGGAGTCAGTTAACCCCTTCTGAATGTCTGCTTCAATGTCACCTCCATTCTGCCTCTCTAAATTCTTCCCTGCAGATTCACTGTGATACAGAATCTTCACTTCCTGTCCTAAACCATGGGCCATGTTGCTTTGTGGTATTAAACAGCTGCTAAATTTCATGCCAACGGAAGCTATGTTTCAGTGCTAGGTGAAGCCATCCCTGCTTTCTAAGGGTACATCTACACTACAGAGGGGAGTCGATTTAAGATACGCAAATTCAGCTACGTGAATAGCGTAGCTGAATTCGACGTATCACAGCCGACTTACCCCGCTGTGAGGACGGCGGCAAAATCGACTTCTGCGGCTTTCTGTCGACAGCGCTTACTCCCACCTCCGCTGGTGGAGTAAGAGCGTCGATTCGGGGATCGATTGTCGCGTCCCAACGGGACGCGATAAATCGATCCCCGAGAGGTCGATTTCTACCCGCCGATTCAGGTGGGTAGTGTAGACCTAGCCTCTAGTATAGCAAAAATATCTTCTGGTGTTTCTTTGACAGTTCTGTAGCCCAAAGGTCTGGGTTTAGAAAGGTGAAATATGGCACTTCCAAACTACAATGACAAAGCTGTGAGTGGGAGCCATTCTCTGTGTGTAGTAGCAGGACAAGTTCTGGTTGCTATTTTGTCCTTTTTAGTCCTCTGAAGCTGTTTGGTTTCGTGTAAGGCAGGACCAGGCTGATGGCTGGAATTGTTATGCTGGCTGACTTCCTGCTTGCTGTGCGCCTTACTGTGCTGCTAGCATAAGGGGGTGTTGTTTCAAAGGAGAATTTGAAGGGATGCTTGAACCCTAATAGCACTGGCTATATTACTCCTGGATACTGCGTTCTCTCTCCTTGTTTCCCTATAGCAGTTTTACCCAGCTGTAAGGAAGTGGTATGATTTGATTTTGAGTGGTAATTTGGTTTGTCTCTTATATGTTTCCTATGCCCTTTGATTGAATGGCCAATAACATTTGTAAAATCATAACATCTGGGTCTTTTTTTCTGAAACACGTTGTGATGGGTTCCCTCCCTTGCCAGGGTGCCACCTGGAACCGGGGTATCACTGATCCCCACTGACCCACCAGCCTGGGCTCCCTCTCACATTGTGCTGCTGTAACAGGTTGCTAAGCTCTCCAAGCTTGCTCTTTCACCAGCATACACACAGATAGGGACACACCCAGCTGCTGCACTACACACACACACATGTTGAGATCAGCTTTGCATGGGAAGGCAGCTAAGGCACCTCCCAGTTCCTAAGGCACGCACCCCCCTTTGGAGGGTAAACCCAAAATTGTACCATCTTGCGCTGCACAGAGAACTGTACAGTGTAAGCTCATGAAATTCGCCCCCTCCCTCAACATGGAGAGAGATACGCAACAGCTTTCTGCCCCAAGTTATAATTTCCACACACTGGTTTTAGACAAAACAAAAACAAGTTTATTAACTACAAAAGATAAGATTTTAAGTGATTATAAGGAATAGCAAACAGATCAAAGCAGATTACTGTAGTAAATAAACAAAACTGCAAACTGAGCTTAACGCTCTAGATAGGTAGGATATGAATTAGAAAATTTTCACACTGAGTGATAAAGAGGCTGGCAGATTCTTAAGGCACAAGCTACCTTGGCTTTCCCAGGTTTTCATACACAGGCTAAAAATCCCTCTAGCCTGGGACCATTGCTTGCCACAGTTCAGTCTTTGTTCCTCAGGTGTTTCCAGGTGTGTTGTTGTAGGGAGAGTGAGCAGGGGTGAAAGTAGAAACAGGAACTTACCAGTATGGAACTGGGTTGGGGCCAGCTCTGGCGCCTGGAAGGGGCGGGGCCTCGGGGAGAAAGGGGTGGGGCTGGGGGTGTCAGAGCCAGCCCCGGCCTACCCTGTACTGGTAAGTGCCCTCCCCCTTGCCCCGCTGGGGTAGCAGTGGCAGCCGGGGGCTCCGGCAGCAGTTTAAAGGGCTCAGGGCTTGGCCGCCGCTATCACCCCAAGCCCTTTAAACCACTGCTAGAGCCCCCGGCTGCCGCTGCTACCTCAGGGCTCTGGCAGCCCCGCAGCCCTGCCATTACTCCGGGGCTCAGGGGGCTATTTAAAGGGCCTGGGACTCCCCTGCTTCTACCACCTCGGCGCTTTAAATAGCTCCCGGAGCCCTGGGGTAGCGGCGGCGGGGCTCCGGCAGCTCTTTAAAGGGCCCAGGGCAGTAGAGGCAGCAGGAGCCCTGGCCCTTTAAATAACCCCCGGAGCTCCGCTGCCGTTACCCCAAGGCTCCAGCAGTGGGACTCTGGCGGCAATTTAAAGGGCCTGGGGCTCCAGCCACTGCTGGGAGCCCCAGGCCCTTTAAATTGCTGCCTGGGGAAGCCGGGCCACCCCGGTACAGTGCACCGGCTCTTGCTGGTACACCGTACCGGGGCATACCAGCTTACTTGCACCTCTGAGAGTAAGGTATCATCATTATGTAATTGTCTCCCTTTTATATTTGCTTCCCACTTGCTGAAAAGCTCTTTTGCTGTGACCTGGGTCAAACAGTTCCCATTGTGTAGTGCTATCTCTGAGAGGTTTCTGTTGCACACAGTTCCTGGGGTAATCCTTGTGCTTGTGTGCATTTCCTCAATAAGCCATTAACATTGTTTGGCCTTTTTACTATTGTACCTGAAAGGCTGCTTGTGGGTGTATTCAACCTCACAACATGTTTCAGTAACACATATACAGCCAAACTCCATAACTTACATACGACGATAGCATATACAATCCAACAAGATATTAATGTCTAGCAGATCAAGACTTCTAGAATGATACCTCACAAGGCATATTTTGTACAAAACATATCCTAATTACATGATAGTGGTGAATATTGGGGTGCCAGGGTGTCACTCATGTAATGGATCAAATGCTCTATAGACTGGCTTTAAATGTAGGCACTTAACTTTGGACACATAAATTTTGTGGCAGCCCAAAGCTTAGGCACTAAAATGTTGGATACTCAAAATATGTGAACACCCAAAATTGAGAGCTGAATAGAGGCCACTTTGGAAATTTGGTCCTAAGAAATTAACTCCATGTGACTCCAGACCCAGTAACATACAAGTGAGGGGGTTAGTCTGGTTTTCTGATGACCATGGCATCCAGGTGAGGCATGAAGTGGGGGCTCTCCCCAGATTCATAGATTCCTACATTCCAAGGCCATTGTGATCATCTGGCCTGACCTCCCGTGTCACACAAAACATAGAACTTCACTAATTTATTCCAGTTTCAATTATTTGAAGCAGATAACTTGGGGATCTGTTCTAGTCATACTTCCTGGACTGTGTGATTGCTTGTAGGTGCAATTTTGTAGTAGGAGGCTAGTGACCCTTTGTTGTCACCCCATATCCCCATACAACTTGTACCTTCAGCAGTCAAAATTGATGCATCCCTTCCTATGGCCCATTCTGTGAACAGTCTGCAGACCTCTACACCAACATCCACAATGCTGAATCTCCTCTCACATACACTGATTTACTCCTGTAAATCAGGAGGAACTCCAAAAGAAGTCAGTATGAGATCAGAAACAGGTCTGGGGTCATGAATGGCTTACTAAATACCCGTAGATCTTATCCATTTTTTCCCAAGTTTCCATCAAGACAAGAACCCCCTGGACTGCTAACACCAAGTGCAAAAAGAGAGATGAAGTAGGAGTTGATCAAGCATCATGAGCAGCTGTTCAGCTCTGATTTTCCTGGCCTTGCTCTGAGTTGGAGTGCTATAATGCTGAGAGGAAACATGCTTCCTGTTGTGCTCTGCAAACCTCAGGGAATGTCAGTTTCAGATAGAACCGGGAAAACTTTGCTTTCACTCTTACTCGCTTCCTTCTGTCTTCTCAGAAGGCATCCACCATGATGACGTGACGTCCACCATGATGATCTTCTTCCGGTCCTCATTGGTGATGACGATGTCCGGTCGCAGTTGGCTGTTGGTTCCGGGGATGGCGAAGTTCATGGCTACCTTCCCCACAGGTGGCGGGATGGCTCTGACCAGGCGATCTTGGATGGTATTGTGTCGCAACTGCCAAGCTCTTGAATGGGGCTTGCAGCTACACAGGACATAGGGTAGCGTCTCATTGACATAGCTGCACTTCCTGCATCACTTGTCCTGATTCCCTTGGCGGATGGCTCCGTTCAGTGGGACGTAGTTGGATGAACCTCCAGTCGGCAAATCGGGTGACGCTTCCCCCAGGGAGGAAGTGGTTGCTGGCACGTCATCTCGAACGCCTTGCCCTGATCTGGCTTCCATTTCAGGTTTTCCATGTATTGGCAGTGGATGGCATCCTTCAGGGTCTTCTCCAGCATGGTTCTAGCTCTCGGAGTGATGATAATGTGATCTGTATTCTTCACCTGTGGCATCAGGACTCCTAGCTCCTGGCGTTCCTCGCACCACGTCCAGTGGCAACCGATACGCTTCTCCAGTCATTGCGTAGCATTGCGGGCACGAGTCCAGAGTGAAGCAAAGTCTCCCCAGTCTCTTCCAAATTCACCTTCCAGTTTGCTGCTCAGGGTGGTGGCGACATCTTGGTTGGAGGGGGTCCTGGCAAT
Organism: Malaclemys terrapin pileata; assembly: GCF_027887155.1. Classification (NCBI taxonomy): domain Eukaryota; kingdom Metazoa; phylum Chordata; order Testudines; family Emydidae; genus Malaclemys; species Malaclemys terrapin. The sequence continues at coordinate 51,506,656 of NC_071514.1, forward strand.
TCGCTTCTTGACAGCATTCTGCAGAACACTCTCCGCGATGTTCCTCACTGTGGCATCCGGGCACGTCAGAAGGCAGAAGGCGTGAGCTCTTTAGCTCAGTTATTTGGAAGCTTACTTTGCTTTCACTCTTACTCGCTTTGCAAACAGTTTCCTTCAACTTGTTAAACCTCCCTACTTCTCTAACAGTCCTTTGCTTCAACTCCAAAGCTGGGATGTTTCTAGCCGAGGGGAATATCCAGGGAGATTATCCACTCAGAGACATCTGAGAGCAGGTGAAAGGAAAACGTCAATCAGAACAACAGAGGGGTTGGAAAAATACATGGCAGGGTTATGTTACATATGTCAATTGCAGAAGTTGTAACCGATTTTCTATTAGCTATCAAGGGGTGATGTTGCTATGTAATAACAATCATACACTAATCCTCCTATCAGCGTACCTATGTGTTTGCATTATTTGGGTTTAACCAAGCAGGTGGATTAGGGCTGTCGCCTTCTGTAAATCCAACTCACACATCACAATGTTGTGACTGGAGTGAGACAAAAATTTTCAACTGAACCTTTTTCTTTTCTTTTTTTTTTTTAAAATGCAGATTTGGTAACATCAAAACATTTCATGAATTCATGCCTGTTTCACTGAATTGCTTCAGCTGGAAAAAAAGAAAGAAAAATAAACAGAAAAAAATCAAAACGTTGTTTTTCAATTTCCTTTAATTTTATAATTCTTTTCAATTAGGATATTTGGAAAATGGTTGAAATCTACAAAAAAGGCTTCATTTGCCCTCAAATGAATTTGGTTTTGACTTTACAACTGGCTGAAAATTTTGAAAAATTTCATTTTCGGGTTCACCCAAAACAATTTTTTTCCTATTTTTCAGAATTGCCAGTGAAATAAAAAATTGGTTATTCATATAGCCCTGGTTGTGACATTGCAATGTTGTGTTGTCTTGTCACAGTGCAACCCAGTAATGTGACATCCAAATATTACGCTGTCATGTCAAGATGTCATCCTGTTGAGACGTGATACCCCAGCATGATCGAAGTGACTGTGGTCCAGTGAGCATGCTGCAAACAGGAACATTCCAACAGCAACCTAGAAAATCTGAGATGAATGGTAGGTACCACTCAGGATGGGATTGAGAGGAAGGAGCCCATGATACAACCCAGGAGATGAAGTCACAGTGAATTGAGACCCCAAAGGAAGAGGCCTTGGTCTGTCATCGTGGAATGTATAATGGTGCCTTGAGCACCTAGGTCATTTAGCACTTCATGACAATGCTCCTCTGGAATAGGGTTTCTCAACTCGTGGGATGGGACCCAAAATTGGGTCACCAGAATGTTTCAAAGGATCACTTGGCAACTCTTGTGGCTCCTGTCCCATGGAGCTGGTTGCGCTCGCTCCCTGCTCCAGGCACTGCAACCTCTGGGGTCCCAGCACCACTCAGGTCTGGCCCAGCCATCATGATGACGGGAGTCCAGGTAGGCCAAATCTGAGTAAGTGGTGCTGCAACCCCGTGAGCCAGGTCACAACTCCACTCACACAAATTTGGTCTAATCAGGGGGGTATGGCCAAACCTGAGCGGTGCTGCAGCCCCGGAGGTTGCAGCACCTGGAGCGGAGAGCCAGGCCCAGCCAGCCCCACAGCACAGGAGCCACTACTGTGGGGTGAGTGCTGGGCAGGACCAAAACCCCTGGGGGCAGGATCCGACCAAAACTGCCCCAGGACCTCCATCCCCAGACTATTTATTGGGTTGCAGCAGGCCATAAACATTTACAACTGGGTCCTGAGCCCAAAAAAGTTGAGAACTACTGCTCTGGAAGACTGCAGCCTTCTGCATGCCATTGGTCTATACACAGCCTATGCCCACGGCCCATCATCCCTTCTTTGCCTCCTTTGGCAGAGAGATTTCTACTCCAGCCAGCAAGTTCTTTCCCCAGAAAAGAGAGTTAGAACCCAGTCCTGAAAAAGCATTGATTGTTTTTTTACAGAGGAGAGAGAAGAGAAAATGAATTATGGTAAATGCATGAGAACGGGCCCTGGGAAACGTTCCCTCCAGGGGCCCTAGAGTTTAGTCACGTAGGAAAGAAGATCAAAGGAATAGAAGTTCCCTGGCAGCTTTCAGCATGGCAAAGTTGTTCTTGTCGGACTCAAAGAGCTTTTTCCTTTGCCTGATGCTGTGCATGGGTGACACACTGCCTCTTGGGGGATTCTGTGTCTTCTCCCCAGTTACTGAACTGGAGAGAGCACGCGGATGCTTTGATTCCAAAGGGGGAGGGCATTTCAAGAGGTGCCAGAGGTTAAGGCACAGGGCTGGGAGTTGGGGGACATGCATTGTCTTCCTGGTTCTGCCATAGATTTCCTGAGGGCAGGTCATATCCTGGCTTCACCTGTAGTGGTGTACAAGGGGGGCACAAGGAGCCCTTCCTTGATGGGCACAGTCTGTCCTTGTTTTCCTTTGACACTTCTGGAAAATGCCCATCTGGGATCCTTCTTCCCCAAGTGATGGTCCCTTCCAATCTGTCCCAAAGCTCCCAGCTGCCAGGTCCCCTGGGAAATTGCCCCAATATGACTCCCATCTCCCCACTGCTGGCGCCTCTCCCTCTCTCCCTGATGTGTGCTCTCACCCATCTCTGTCTGCAACCCCACCCATCCCCTCACCAGTGTCCTCCACTCCACCCCCAAGCCCTTGGACAGCAGTTCCTATGTGACCCACCTCACTGCTGTCTCCTTGGGTTGCGAACAGGTAGCGTGAGGTGGGCAGTGCAAGGAGCTAAGAGCGTCACCAATGCCAAGCGTTCAAAAATCAAGAGACTGGCTTAAAAATGGTGTGATTATTAAAACAATATATACCTTTGGGGTTCTTTTCCTCAGCTGTTGGATTTCTGCGTCCTTTTGATCACACTCAGACCACTGTTTCCAGCTTTTCTCCATAATCATGAGGGCAAGAAATGTTTTTGTTGGAAATAAAAGTTGAGGTTCTCACATAGTCACCTGGCTACAGGAACTAGGGCTGTAAGTAAAACCCAAATCTCATGAGACCCGTGATAGGATCACAAGAGTTGGCAATGCTGAGCTAATGTCATAGGAATGGGAGGTTTTCCAGCAGTGGGTGGGCAGGCTGGCGCAGGCTCGCCTCCACACAGGAGAAACTTCGTGTGTTGCTGCTCAGCTCCTTTCCTCATGGGCAGACTAATGCCCCCAGCCAAACCATCTCCTCCGCTTGCAAAACAGCCAGTTTCAGCATCATTCACCTGAATGGTGGCCAGCGATCAAAGGGCTAACTCTCTATTGCTTTTTGCTTCCTCCAAGGCTTTTACTTTCCATCATTTCTGACTTTGGCCATTTGGTGTATGTTGCCTTTTTCTCATTGTGTTACTGTGGAGCAAAAGCTATTGTGGTTCTTGTCTATGTAACCCAGTGGGGATTGTGTATTACAGGGCCTGTGCCCCCTGTCCCTGGGCTGACCAGAGAGGATATGAGTTGTTACAGCCCACCATTACAGAGGAGTGGCTCTTTGGCTCAAGCTGATGCAGCTCATGCTTTTTAGCTCCAAAGGTTTCTGTTCAGTCCCTGATGTGTCAGCCAAGATGGCGCCCATCATGTAAGATGGGGCTGTAAGAACTTCTATTCTCTGTGGATTGGCACAGAGGGGGACTTGTAACACTTCCGCTTCTCTGTGGTTACCAGCTTCCCTGGCAATGCTGGGACAGTGCTGGTTGAAGGCCAGGAGGGGGAGCACACAGCTTGATTTATGGTGGGCCCTAACAAAATAGAGGCAAATATATTTTGATTTGACAGCAACAAAGTACAGGTTTTTAAATTTCTGTCTGGGTGGCTAGTTTGCATACAGAGGGGGGTTTGCATCATACTGGGACTCAGGAGGCTGGGATTCTACTCCTGAATCAGTTGCTGGGTGACCTTGAGCAAGTCAGGTTGCGGCCACATACCTCAGTTTCCCCATATGTAAAATGGGGCTAATGATGCTGACCTCCTTTGTAAAGCGCCCTGAGGGTTACTGTTGGAAAATATTCTGTAAGATGTAGGGTTTATCGGTGTTTATGCTCCTCCCACCATACTTCCAGGCTAAAAAAGAAATACATCTGATCTGCAGGCTTATTAAGTTTGAATCCAAGCTCCCTCCAATCCTTACAAGGGGCCAAGAAATACAGTGTTAAAAGTACTAGTGTCCCTGTGGAATGGAAGGCGTTTTGCCCTCCTTCGGTTAGAAAGCCATAAAACCCATGAAGCGCTGCTGAACATGGGCTCCCTGCTTTGAGCAAAGCATTCAGGGACCTAGTCTCTACTATGACCCTGTGTTACCTCCAACACTTGGGGCAGGTTCCTCTAGGATGGAACTCTGTGACCTCTGTGGGCTTACACTAGGGGGGGAATTTGGCCCCATTTGCTCTGCCCTGCACGTCGGCTTTGGGGATTCTCAGCCATTCTGCTTGGCAGCAGTGTGGGAAAATGAAAATGGAGGACCCAGCGCTTCAGCCATCCATGACCAACCTAGATGTCTATCAGGCAGGCTGGCCATAAAAGAGGAGTAATGGTCGGCTATCAGATGCCTTTAGATTGACCAAATAGCTGTGTAATGTGGCCTGCAGTGGAGCGAGCCCAGAATCCTGGGGGTCAGATCGCAGCCGGGATAAGTCTTCCAAGCAGTTCAACTCCCATCCAATTATTTAAACACAAAGGTAAACACTTTCACCTTTTGAACTGGAATGTTGGCGGCTCTGCAGCAGCCCACCTGCTCCTTCCCCTTGGTTTCGATTGCCTCGGAGCGATGGTATTATTCCCAGTTGTTCAGATGCTTAGAGCAACATGCGGGGTAGGACCCTGAGGGCTCTGTTCTGAATCCTGCCTGTGACCTTGGGCTAGTCGCTTCACCTCTGCATGCCTCGCTGAGCGCCCCACCCTTGTGCAGAGCTGTGAGATCCTTGGATGGAAAGGACAGGACAAGGGCAAAGATTCTGATTCCAAAGCACTTGCCTGTTCATGGGGTTTATTTTCCTCTGTGGTCCTACCAGCACCAGCTCACACTGCTGAGCTGCTTGTATGACTGGAGTCACTTGTGCGCATAGCTCTGGGTGCGAGATTCCAAGGGGGAACTGCAGCATATGCTTCCTGCTCTGGAAATTGTTCTCGTATCTATCCCTGATGTACCCAGGTGTAAGAAACAGGAGCTGGGTGGTGTCTCTTTAAAATGTTTGAGAGCTCTCTAGTGGCACCCACTGGGTACATCTACATTGCAGCTGGAGGGGTTCTTTCCAGCTCAAGCAGATGAACATGCTTTAGCTTTGATTGAACTAGCATGCTAAAAATAGCAGTGTAGCCATGATGGCCTTGGGCAATGGCTCACACTAGCCACCCAAGTGCAATCCTGCCCAACCCTCTGGGTATGTCCTTGGGGAGGCTGACCTGTCCCACTGCCTGTGCCACTGCAGCGACAGTGCTCTTTTTAGCATGCTAGCTCGATCAAAGCTAGCTCATGTATGTCTAACCACATTGGAAGTTACACCTCTAGCCGCAGTGTGGACAGAGCCACTGTCTTTATGTTTAAGAAGCCATCAGGTGCCTAACCAGAGCAGCTGTGCGTATCTGGAGCAAGGCCTTGCATGTTGTGTATATTCAGTAAACACCATTTTGGACCCCCTGTGCTTGTGTGAACCTTCACAATATATTTGTTGTATAAAGAGCAAAAGAGACCACAGGATTTGGAGGAATTGGGTGGGTGGTCTTGGAGGGGAGGGAGGGTGATTCTCCAAAACCCACAGGCTGGAGAATGTAGGACACCACCATGGGACATTTGTCTCCTTTGGGAAGAAGCTAGTGGGACATGATGGCCTGACATTTACATTTGCAACATGTGTTGACACACAACAGTGTGATGTCGCCACGATGCATCAAAATGTCACAACACAATGGGGTTTTACTGGGGATTAAGGGTATTGATGCTCTGTAGGGTGGGCTTGCAAGACGTAACAAAATCAGGGGGATCCCACAGTAAACAGGATAGATGGCAAAAGTGCCTGGGAATGCAGAGGTGCTGCTGATCAGAACTGAAGAGGATGGGCGGGGGTAGCTTGCAAAACTCCTGCTTGTTCTCTCTCTGTGTCTCTAGTGAGTGCAATCAACCCTTGTTTTCTCTGCCAGCCTTCCTCACCGTGAATAGTAACTTGCTTCCTATTTGTGGCATAAGGCAGGGGTTCCCAACCTTTTTCTTTCTGAGCTCCCCCCTCCCCTGCTATAAAAACTCCATAGCCCATCTGTGTCACAACTGGTTTTCTGCATATAAAAGCCAGGGCCAGCATTAGGGGCTAGCAAACAGGGCAATTGCCTAAGGCTGCACACCACAGGACTCCCCACAAAGCTATATTTCTTAGACTTCAGCCCCAAATGATGGGGCTTAGAGCCCCGGGCTTCAGCCCTGTGCAGTGAGGGCTTTGGCTTTCTGTCTAATGCTGGCCCTGCTTGGCGGACCCCCTGAAACCTGCTTGCAGCCCCCCAGGGGGCCCCGGATCCCTGGTTGAGAACCATAAGGTACTACTCAGTATGACTAAGATTAGCACAATCTGACAGGCTGTGGCTGAAACAGAAGTGAATAGAAGAAGGGAGAACAGCATGACAGGTCCTGGAAGTATTGTTCAAGGCAAAGAGAGAGAATGACTGGCAGTGGCATGCAATCTCTAGTGTGGAGATTATGCTGCCCTGGCATGCAGGGTTAGAGTGGAAGAGGAGTTGAGCAGGAAATAGACAACACAGAATGAAACTGACCAAAAGTGGGTAATTGTTAAGGCTGGTCAAAAATTTTCCATCCCAATTTTTTTTCCCATGGAAAACTGGGTTTTCAATTCAACCAACATTTTCCTGGAAAAAAGCATCTGTCTCTCTAAAAATAATTTTCAGTTTTTCATCAGAAAACCAAAACTCCAATATTTTTGGCCAAACATGGAATTTGTTACAATTTTCAGAGATTTTTGTTTTGTTTTGTCTGAAAATGTTTGGGTTTTCAATGAAAAGTCAAAACTTTCTGTGGAAACCTCCCTCCCCCCACATTTTCCAACCAGCCCTAGTAATTGCATTGTGTCTTCAGTGCCTAAAATCTCTCTGCAGCTTCAATAAGATACAGGATTCATCTTCACTTTGTGTCCTAAAGTATTGTGTAGCATTATGGTGCACTGTTAAACAGCTGCCATGCTCAATCTCAGAGGTGACTGCATTTCAGTGGTGGGCGAAATGATTCCTACATATATGTGTACAATAGTTTGTGAGTTAGTCTACAGAGAATTTGGGATCTTTGGACAAAAGGTATTATACAAATAGCACTCATTGTCTAGGGATATATATGACATGACCTTGGGCAAGTCACATCCCTGCCCTGTACCTCAATTTCCACATCTGTGAAATAGGGATGAGACTGACCTCCCTTGTAAAGTGCTTTGAGATCTACACGATACAGAACTAGATATTAATATTGCCATATATAATCCACTTGTTCTGATCTATCTTTTTGTTATAATAATAAATGAGTCAGTCTCCAGTATCAGGCGTTTCACTCAATTCATTGTATGCCACCTTTATACACAGTAGCATGTGACATGGAGGAAATGCTCGGCTGGTGAATGTTAGTCACAGCTCCTGGAGTCAATCCAGGCAATGAGCACTTGCAAGGCACAAGGCACTTGCAAGGCCAGAAGCAGGTAATGGGGCAAGCCATTGCTGTGGGCACAAGTGAGTTCTCAAATAGACATGCCCAGATCCCTCAGCATGGGAGGGCAACTCAATTTCACAGGCAGCATCTAACTTTAAAACGGGGGTCTGTCCTGGCGCATCATAGTGAACAGGGCAGTGTGTCTCATGTTTGTGGCTCTGTGGCCTGGTTTACACTATGTGTTTAGGTTGAATTTAGCAGCATTAAATTGAATTAACCCTGCACCCGTCCACACAATGAAGCCATTTACTTCGACATAAAGGGCTCTTAAAATCGATTTCTGTACTCCTCCTTGATGAGGGGACTAGCACCAAAATTGACATTGCCATTTCGAATTAGGGTTAGTGTGGCCGCAATTCGACAGTATTGGCCTCCGGGAGCTATCCCACAGTGCACCATTGTGACCACTCTGGACAGCAATCTGAACTTGGATGCATTGGCCAGGTAGACAGGAAAAGCCCCGCAAACTTTTGAATTTCATTTCCTGTTTGCCCAGCGTGGAGAGCACAGGTGACCACGCAGCGCTCATCAGCACAGGTAACCATGCAGTCCGAGAATCGAAAAAGAGTACCAGCATGGACCGTACGGGAGGTCCTGGATCTGATTGCTATATGGGGAGAGGATTCCGTGCTAGCAGAACTATGTTCCAAAAGACGAAATGCCAAAACATTTGAAAAAATCTCCAAGGGCATGATGGAGAGAGGCCACAATAAGGACTCATATCAGTGCCACGCGAAAGTTAAGGAGCTCAGACAAGCCTACCAGAAAACCAAAGAAGCAAATGGATGGTCCGGGGCAGTGCCGCAGACATGCTCCTTCTATGCTGAGCTGCATGCAATTCTAGGGGGGGACGCCACCACTACCCCGCCTCTGACCGTGGATTCTGAGGAGGGGGTAATCTCAGCCATGCCTGAGGATTCTGTGACGGGGAAGATGAGGAGGAGGAGGAGGAGGACGAGCTTGTGGAGAGCACACAGCACTCCGTTCTCCCCAACAGCCAGGATCTTTTTCTCAGCCTGACTGAGGTACCCTCCCAAGGCAGTATCCCAGACCATGAAGCCATAGAAGAGACCTCTGGTGGGTGTACCTTTGTAAATATAAAACATGGTTTAAAAGCAAACATTTTTAATGATTAATTTGCCCTGAGGACTTGGGATGCATTTGCAGCCAGTACAGCTACTGGAAAAGTCTGTTAACGTGTCTGGGGATGGAGCGGAAATCCTCCAGGGAGATCTCCATGAAGCTCTCCTGGAGGTACTCCAAAAGCCTTTGCAGAAGGTTTCTGGGCAGTGCAGCCTTATTCCGTCCTCTGTGGTAGGACACTTGACCACGCCATACTAGTAGCAAGTAATCTGGTATCATTGCATGACAAAGCCTGGCAACGTATGGTCCTGGTGTTTGCTGGCATTCAAGCAACATCCGTTCTTTATCTCGCTGTGTTATCCTCAGGAGAGTGATATAATTCATGGAAACCTGGTTGAAATACGGGAATTTAATTAAGGGGACAGAGGTGGCCGTTCCTACTGGGCTGTTTGCCTGTGGCTGAAAAGAAATCCTTTCCTGCAGTTAGCCAAGCGGGGGAGAGGGGGGGCAGGAGGAGGATGGCATTGGTGCTGAGCTTTTCCCGTTTGGCTAGCAGGGATCTTCCCTGATACCAGCCACACGGTGGGGGGAGGGGTAAAGCGATCATCCCAGAGAACTGGATGCGAGGGGTGGTTAGTTTGGTTTCTGCTGCTGCACATTAACAGGAAAACCGCAGCACTCAACGGGCTTTGCTTGGTATGTGGGAAAGGAGGGAGCTGCTTTTAGGAAGGTTGCAGAAGCCGAAAGACAATGGCTTACCGTGGCTGCATGCAAGCCGAATTCTGTTGCCCGGACCTGCATCTGTGATCTCTAACACCAAAGCCGCAGGCACTCAAAATGCGACCTTGTACCGAAATCACATATGCTATGTAATGTGAATAGTGTTTTTCACCGTGAAAAAGTATAAGCATTGTTCTGTAAAATGTATCTTTTTAAATACTTCTCTCCCTTTTTTCCCTCCCGCAGCTGCAAATTTTTCAAGCCTCCCTCCTCTGTCCCGAAGGCTATCTGAGATAAGGCAGTGGAAAAAAATGCACGTGAGACGAAATGTTCTCGGAAATCATGCAATCGACCCGCGATGAAAGAGCTCATCTGAATGAGTGGAAGGACACCCTATCCCAGTACAGGAAAGCTGCCAGTGAACGTGAGGCCATGAGGGACAAACGTGAGGAGAGGAGGGGCGCTCGAGATGAGAGATGGCGGGATGCATCGCTGGGGCTGCTGCGTGAGCAAATGGACATGCTCCGGCATCTGGTGGAGCTTCAGGAATGGCAGCAGGATCACAGAGTGCTGCTGCAGCCCCTGTATAATCGCCCTCCCCCCTCACCATGTTCCATAGCCTCCTCACCCAGACGTGTAAGAATGCGGGGAGAGGGGGAGGCTCCGTGCACCCTCCCACTCCACCCGGGGACAGCCCAAGCAAAAGGCTGTCATTATTTTGAACTTTTGAAGTGGCCTTTTCCTTCCCTCCTATCCTCCTCCCAAACTCCACCCGGGCTACCTTGTCAATTCTCTCCCTCTTTTTATAATCAATTAATAAAGAATACACGATTTTTAAACAATAGTGACTTTATTTCCTTTGAAAGCAAGCTGTGATCGAAGCGGGAGGGTGGGCTGCTTACAGAGAATGAGTCAATCAAGGGGGCGGGTTTTCATCAAGGAAAAACAAACAGAACTTTCACACCGTAGCCTGGCCAGTCATGAAACTGGTTTTCAAAGCTTCTCTGATGCACAGCGCTTCCTGGTGTGCTCTTCTAATCACCCTGGGGTCTGGCTGCATGTAATCAGCAGCCAGGCAATTTGCCTCAGCCTCCCACCCTGCCATAAAGGTCTCCCCTTTACTCTCACAGAGATTGTGGAGCACACAGCAAGCAGCAATAACAATGGAAATATTGGTTTGGCTGAGGTCTGAGCGAGTCAGTAAAGTGCGCCAGCAACCCTTTAAACATCCAAATGCACATTCTACCTCCATTCTGCACTTGCTCAGCCTGTAGTTGAACAGCTCCTGACTACTGTCCAGGCTGCCTTTGTATGGTTTCATGGCATTAAAGTAGGCTGGGTCCCCAAGGATAACTAGGCATTTCAACATCTGCAATGGTTATTTTCTGGTCTGGGAAGTAAATCCCTTGCTGCAGCCATTTAAACAGATTAGTGTTCCTGAAGATGCGAGCGCCATGAACCCTTCCCGGCCATCCCATGTTGATGTTGGTGAAACGTCCCTTGTGATCCACCAGTGCTTGCAGCACCATTGAAAAGTACCCCTTGCGGTTTATGTACTGGCTGCCCTGGTGCTCCGGTGCTAAGATAGGGATATGGGTTCCATCTATCGCCCCACCACAGGTAGGGAATCCCATTGCAGAAAAGCCATCCACTATGACCTGCACATTTCCCAGAGTCACTACCTTTGGTAGCAGCAGCTCAGTGATTGCTTTGGCTACTTGCATCACAGCAGCCCCCACAGTAGATTTGCCCACTCCAAATTGATTCCCGACTGACCGGTAGCTGTCTGGTGTTGCAAGCTTCCACAGGGCTATCACCACTCGCTTCTCAACTGTGAGGGCTGCTCTCATCTTGGTATTCTGGCGCTTCAGGGCAGGGGAAAGCAAGTCACAAAGTTCCATGAAAATGGCCTTACGCATGCGAAAGTTTCGTAGCCACTGGGAATCGTCCCACACCTCCAACGCTATGCGGTCCCACCAGTCTGTGCTTGTTTCCCGGGCCCAGAATCGGCGTTCCATGGCCATAATCTGCCCCATTAACAGCATGATCTCCAAAGCGCCGGAGCCCGCGGTTTGAGAGAATTCTGTGTCCATGTCCATGTCCTCATCACTCTCGTCGCCGTGCTGCAGTCACAGCCTCCTCCTCGTCTGGTTTTTCAGGTTCTGGTTCAGCATAAACTGCACGATAATACGCAATGTGTTTACAATGTTCATGAGTGCTGTCTTGAGCTGAGCGGGCTCCCTGCTTGCCATAGTATGGCATCTGCACAGTTCACCCAGGAAAAAAGGCGTGAAACGGTTGTCTGCCGTTGCTTTCACGGAGGGAGGGGGAGGATGTACCCAGAATCACCAGCGACAATGTTTTTTGCCCCATCAGGCATTGGGATCTCAACCCAGAATTCCAATGGGCGGGGGATACTGCGGGAACTATGGGATAGCTATGGGATAGCTACCCACAGTGCAACACTCCGGAAGTCGATGCTAGCCTCGGTACATGGACGCACACCGCCGAATTAATGTGCTTAGTGTGGCTGCATGCACTTGACTTTACACAATTGGTTGCCAAAAATCGAATTCTGTAAATTCGGAGTAATCCTGTAGTGTAGACATACCCTGTGACTCCAGATTAAGTCTGCTCCATTTCCAAGGCAAACAGGGGTTTTTAACTGCTAGCCCTGTGAACTCGCTCTGGGAGTCAAGCTGGACTCTTTCCTTCTCATGCATCAACTCCAGTAATAAAAGCTCTGCAGGCCCAATCAGGCCTTCTGTGACACACATGGAACTCCACTGCCTTCAGAGTCAGCCCTCTGTGACACCAGTACTGAGGGCAATGGGGCTGTGCAGCTGCCACTGGAGATAGACTCTGAAGATAATGGTATGGGGCAGTGTCACGAGGTGAACTCACTGCTGGTGGTGCCTCCTGCTGGTGGCTCTGGGGAGTAGCTCCAGCCAGGAGCTGCAGCCTCCCCTGGCAGTGTCTCTCACATCATCCTCTTACCCTGCAGATCCCTCTCACTCCAGGAACCACAGCCTCCTCTTCATGACTCAGCCCTCCTGCTGGGTCACCATACATGTTCCCTCCTTCCTGGATATCGAAGTCTTTCCAGGACAAATCATCTCAGGTAGTCCACAATCTAGTGGATAGTGGCCTGGTCTGTGCCACGCAGGGTTGCCAACTTTCTATTTGCAGAAAACTGAACACCGTTGCACCGCCCCATGCCTTCTCTGAGGCCCACCCATGCCCCGCCCTTCTCCAAGGCTCCGCCCCTGCTCACTCCATCCCCCCTCCCTCCCTCACTTGCTCTCCCCCATCCTCACTCACTTGCTCATTTTCACTGGGCTGGGGCAGGGGGTTGGGGTGTGAGACGGGGTGAGGGCTGGGGGTGTAGGCTCTGGGGTGGGGCCGGACAGGGCCATCCTTAGGCACATGCAGAATATGCAGCTGAATAGGGCACCACGAAATGTGGGGCACCTGTGTGCTTCATATGCCGCAGCGCTGGCGGCCAGCCCCATCCCCCAGCTGCCCACTCTGTGGGGTGCGCCCACTGCAAGGGCAGGAACGTTCTTAGGAGGGTGCGGGGCCTGGAACAACTTCCTCCGCCCCTGCCCTGCCTCTTCCCGCCCCCATTTTCCACCCCTTCTCCCAAGCCCCCTCCCCCAGCAACGGACGCAGCCCAGGGAATTAGCGGGGGGGGGCCTGGCGCTGGCAGCAGGGGTCAGGCCTACCCCGCACTCACCGGTGGTGGTGGGAAGCAGAGCAACCCAGCCCCAGCCTGCTCCACTCCGCTGGGTCCCCGCTGTGTAGCTCCGCTTCTTGCCGCCGGTGAGTCCGGGGGGGGGGGAAGGGGAGGGCGGACCCCTTCCCCCAAGCCCCCTCCCCTGAGTGACACGGTTGGGGTGGGGAGCGGAGCGGGCTAGGGCCGGGTCATTCCGCTTCCTGCTGCCGGCACCAGGCCCCCAACTAATCCCCCGGGCCGCTCTGGGACTGTGGAGCTCCCCAAAGCAGCCCCCCACAGCTCCTACCTCTGCAGCCCTGCAGGCCTTGAGCGCAGCCCAGACCCTCTGCGGGGGGAGGAGGTGCTCGGGCTATGTAGGGCACCATAATTGGTAGGGACAGAGTTGGGGCTGGAGATGAGGGGTTTGGGGTAAAGGAGGGGGCTCCAGGCTGGTGCCAAGAGGTTCAGATTGCAGGAGGGGGCTCAGGACTGGGGCAGGGAGTTGGGGTACAGGAGGGGATGTGCGGTGCAGGTTCTAGGAAGGAGTTTGGGTGCAGGAGGGGGCTCAGGGCAGGAGGTTGGGGTGTGGGAGGGGGTGCAGGCTCTGGGCTGGGGGTACAGGCTTGGGGGGCAGATATGAGGGGTTTGGGGTGTAGGAGGGAGCTCTGGGCTGGGGTCAAGGGGTTCAGAGTGTGGGGGGAGGGCTCCAGGCTGGGTCAGTGGGTTGGAGTGCGGGAGGGGGTACGGGCTCTGGGCTGGGGCCAGAGATGAGGGGCTTGGGGTGCAGGAGGAGACTATGGGCTGGGGCAGGGGGTTGGGGTGCAGGAGGGGGTGAGGGGTGTTGGCTCCAGGTGGCACTTACCTCAAGCAGCTCCCGGAAGCAGCGGCAAGTCCCCCCTCTGGCTTCTACGCAGAGGTGCGGCCAGGCAGCTCTGCATGCTGCCCCATCCACAGGCGCTGCCCCTGCAGCTCCCATTGGCCACAGTTCCTGGCCAATGGGAGCTGCGGGGGCAACGTGTGGAGCCCCCTGGCTGCCCCTACATGTAGGAGCCGGAGCAGGGACATGCCTCTGCTTCTGGGAGCTGTATGGAGCCACGGCACTTGTGGAGCGGGGCAAGCCCCGGACCTCGCTCTCCAGTGGGAGCTCGAGGGCCAGATTAAAACGTCTGAAGGGCTGGATGTGGCCCCCGGGTCATAGTTTGCCCACCCCTGCTCTATCTCCTAGGTGGAGGCGTGGCCAGGGGGCACTGTGTGCTGCCTGTGCCTGCAGGCGCCGACCCGCAGTTCCCATTGGCTGCAGTTCCCAGCCAATGGGAGCTGCAGAGCCAGCGCTGGGGCGGGGAGAGCCACGCGCAGAGCCCCTGTAGCCACCCCTAAGCCTAGGAGCCAGAGGGCTGGCAGATGCTGGCAGCTTTCTGGGAGCCGCACAGAGCCAGGCAGGCACCCTGCCTGCCCCACTGTGAGTGGACAGCCGGACTTTTAATGGCCCGGTTAGCGGTGCTGACTGGAGCCACCAGGGTCCCTTTTTGACCGGGTGTTCAAGTCGAAAACCGGACATCTGGCAACCCTAGTGCCACGTCCCCCAGTGGCTGTCAGGGGAACCCAGGCCCGCCATCTACTCTGGGTTCCAGCTCAGGGGCCCTCAGGTTAGCAGCCAAGGCCAACACTGCTATTCCTTCTTGCTATTCCCCGGAGTCTTCTACCTACCTGGCTTCCCCCCTCTCTGGGTTCACCAGCCTCCCAACACCCTCCTCCCAGGCAGTGACCATGGCCTGCCCTCTGTAGTCCTTAGTACACCTCTGTCCTCTCAGGGCGTGACGGGAGCCTGCTACCCTGCAGCCCCTTCTGTTCCCAGCATCCTGGCTTATACAGGCCCCGTCTGTCCCTGCCCCGCTGAGCCTTGAGTCTAAATCCCTGCTTATCTCCTCCTCCAGGTGCAGCCTGGCAGTGAATTGGACCCAACTGACCTCTCAGGGTCAGTGTGGGGAGGACTCCCCATCACACACACTCTCCCTCAAGTCTGTAACCCTTGGGGGGAGGAGATGCCTCCTGCCCTGCATCTGCGAAAGCTGGGCTTGCAGGTCATCCCTCTCCTGTTCCACTTCTCCCACCCAGAGACGCAGATTACCCTGGTCTTCCATGGCATCCCTAAACTTTTCTCTCTGGAACTGCAGGTCCTCTTCAGCCATTCACAGGGCCTGCTCTGCGGCCTGTAGCTTACCCAGAGCTCCCTCACTTGCTCCCTGGACTTCTCCAATACCCTTTCCCCAGAGTAGCCTGCTGCACCTCTGTGGCCATTCCTATGTCCACCTGGGCCCTCTCTGTCCCAATCATTTTCTCTTGTAACTCCCTTTGTCCAGTCTCACTGGGGTCCATGTTTTCCCCCTCCGAAGGGCGCAATGCCTTTTTATATGGCCAACCTCACGGCACCCAAAGCAAACTCTTTGCGTTGGCAGTAGGACTCCCATTGGCCTTCTCTTGTCCAGCCCCTTCCCATGGGCTAGCCTTCACCTGACACCTCACTCTGCGGGTGCTCCTGCTGATCACAGTTGAAACACACCCCTTCCTTTCCTGTTCTCCCCACAGGTTGGACTCTTTTCATAGAATCATAGAATATCAGGGTTGGAAGGGACCTCAGGAGGTCATCTAGTCCAACCCCCTGCTCAAAGCAGTACCAATCCCCAGACAGATTTTTGCCCCAGATCCCTAAATGGCCCCCTCAGCGATTGAACTCTCAAACCTGGGTTTAGCAGGCCAATGCTCAAACCACTGAGCTATCCCTCCCCTTTCTGGCTTTCTTATTTTCCTGCCTTCTGGGTGAAGTTTCTCGTTCCTGTACAGATAGGGGCAGTCTCCTTGTAGGCGTCCCCTTCGTCTGCAGGCATAGCACTGCTTTAGCCAGGCCTCCGATCTCCTGGCCCTGGTACCTCCCTTTCTATCTCGCTCCCTGAGGCCTCTACCAATTTCTTCCCACAGGAGCTAAAAAACCATGGCTGCTGTTCAGCCAGCTCTGTCAAATAGTTACACAGGTAGACCTGGGCCTCTGCTGGGTCTCCAGCATCTGCCTCAGTAGGGCCTGCATCCGTCTCTGCTGTTTGTCAGTCCCCTTCTGCAGGGACGGCGACTCTGGAGTCCAGCCTGGGAGGCTGTAAGTGCCCTTTGTAGAAAGGAGAAATTCCACTAGCACAGAGGTCCCCAAACTGTGGGGCATGCCCCCTAGGGGGGTGCAGTGGGCTAGGCCAGCCCCTGTGGGGGGTGGGAATGGAGGACCATCCAGCCCCCAGCTCTGCTCCCGCCCCCAGCCTTGGCCCCTGGCCACAGCTCCGTCCATAAGTGCTGTAATTAGGAGTGCTGCCATATCCCCTGGCTTGACGTGGTTTCCATCACATACAGGGTTTACAGTTTGGTTCAATGGCTTTGAGCACCCCCACTATAAAAATTGTTCCAGCCCTCCTGGCTCCGTCCCCAGACCCATCCCCAGCCTTGGCCCCTTTACCCCATCTGTGTGTATGTCCCTCCTCCCCCCGCCACCCCAAGCCGCAGCTCCACTCCTGGCCCTGACTCCAGGGGAAAGGGGGGCGCAGACAGGGGGTAGAGGGGCATGACCCTCAAAAGTTTGGGGACCACTGCACTAGGAATGGTAAGCTGTTGATATGGAACAAACCAGTCACTAGAGGGGGACACTTTATTGGTGTGTTACACTTATGTAGCATTGTTAATCTTCAAACGTCTAAACTGTGCAAACATCAGCTGATCCACCCAACAGCCCAGGGAGGTGGCTCAGTACTGAGAGCATAGGTTGCTACCCCACCTGATGGCCAAGGAGGAGGGATAGCCATTACATATGTACTAAGTAGTATTGCTGTTATAAAACTGCAGCCACAGGAGTGGGAGGGGGGCAAGAATGCATTTCCCGTGGCAGCTGGCTCCAGAGATGCTAACAAAAGAATTGAGGAATTCCTTAATTTTTTAAGGTAATTTTTAATACTTTTACATTCTTAAAACTGTGAACAATAAATAAGATGTGACTAGTCTCCACCCCCCACCTGGTGCATATGCCAGCCACTCCTCCATCAGCACCTGTCTTCTACAGAAATAAATAACCTACCATGTACAGATTGCTCCATGGGCAGCGGCGGCTCCACGCACCAGTGCTCCAAGTGCCTGCCTGGGCCGGCAGGCCGCAGGGGGCGGCCTGCCAGTCCCTGCCAGGTCGGCAGTCAGGCAGCCTTCGGGGGCATGCCTGCGGGAGGTCCGCCGGTCCTGCGGATTTGGCAGCAATTCGGCAGCGGGTACGCTGAAGCTGCGGGACTGGTGGACCTCCCGCAGGCAAGCCACTGAAGGCAGCCTGCCTGCCGTGCTTGGGGTGGCAAAAAAGCTAGAGCTGCCCCTGTCCATGGAGTGTGACTGTTGGTAGGCGACACACAGTCCAGCAGTGCCTAAAGAGAGCCCTGGGGCATTCCCGTGGTGGTTGCATTCCAGTGGGGGCTGGGGGTGAGGACCTGGGTGGCGAGGAGTTATCCATATTTAAGCTATATGTCAGCTACAGGAGAGAGGCTACAAAAGGCAGCATGGTTCAGTGGTCTGAACATGAGCCAGGGATTCCTGAGTTCTGATCCCACCTCTGTCGCTGACTTGATGCTTGGGCAAGGCCTGGGTGAGCCTGCTCCTGCCTCCCTTGAAATCAATGGGTGCAGATCCTTTGATAAAGATTCCCATTTAGGAACCTACAGAAGCTCCAGGCCCATCCCTTTTCTCTGACTTCTCCCTTGTGTCCCAGTTCAGGAGAAGGGGGCTAGCATTAGCCTGGGGAGGGGATGACCTCATTGGAATGTGGTAGCCTTGCCAATGGGAAACTCAGTTGGCATGTGTCAAGGTGTCTCCCGCTGCAGTAGCATGGCAGAAGACTGAGTGGCAAGTGTGTCAAGGACATTATAACATGCAAAAGTTGTGTTGTGGCATGGAAACAAACCAATCTGTGTAGGAGCCCCTGGCTCCCTGTTTCAAGTCTGAGGGCTCTGTGCTGCTATCATGACTTGGGCTGTGGGCATGTGCCAGCATGGTGTTAGATCAAGCTATGTTGCACCTGCCCTCTTAATATGGAGGGGCATTACATACTGCCAGCTTAGCATGGTCTTAGGGGTGCCAGCCTTTAGTATCTGGACATGCTTCATCTGCTGACCTCCTACATGCTAGGTTTGCTGTGCTGCTGAAGAGGCTGCCCTTTCTGGCTGGGGGATGCTCCATTTACCGACACCCCATCAGGACAGGTGCCTTCCAACGAGCAAAGTCTGACAACTCTGTAGACAACGAGAGCCGCCGTGGGCTCTAAACATCCTTAGGGCCTGGCATTCGCCTGCGTCCCCCAAACAAAGTGCTTGTCCCTCCCCTTCTGTCATGGCCACTAGCCAGGCAGGACTGCATAGAATGCACACTTTAGATCAAGTGGATGCTCTATGTCCATGCACTCAGCAGACAGCCATTGCCATAGGCTCAGTATTATGCAACACTCCCAGCTGACAGTCCACCATGTTTCCTCAAATGCCCAGAAACTATATGGGGGCCTTATGTCTCATCTGAAGGTCTTCCCTCTTCACCCAGGGACAGCAAAGCTCTCCACATTCACTTCCCCTTTGCAGAGTCCAAGTGTTGTCTACAGCAAGGGTTCCTCTGTTCTGCGGCTGAGGCCCCTTCTTGTGGGGATGGTTCTACTCTTTGACCTGTTTCCCCCATTTTCTGCCCCCCAAGTCAAAAGATCCAGCCACCAGCTAGACTTAGTTATGGTTCTCTGGTCTAGACTGCTGGAACCACTGCCTCTTTAGTGGATGGGATGGTTGTAAAGATGGGAGAGGCAGAGCGGGGCCCTATCTTTGGAAATCATTATGTGGGCAGCACTGGTTTCAGTGGATGGACACTGCTCTTCAGGAGGCCAGGGGACCTCTGGGAAGCTGTTTTTTCCATCAAAAGCATGGGAGACATGGGGGCGGATATCCATGCTCCTGAACCGGGGCCGGCAGGGATGATTTGAGGTCCCTGTGCCGAATCCATTCTCCCTTCATTACTACTGACGAATGGGTAGTGGCAGAAGCAGAGCAAGAAGCAGAAGACTCCCGCAATGAGCATCTCTGGAATCCTACCATCCAACGAGGAGGAGACACAGGGAGAAGGCGAAGTTCCAGAGAGGTGGGGGTCTTACCCAGTATTTAAAGTCACAGGAGGCTCTGCTGGCCTGTTGGGCAGGCCGCTGTTGCCCAGCTGCCTTAGCACTTCTGAAGAAGCCTCTTCTATGCGAGCAACTGACTGGAGGTGAGAGAGCCTCCCAGAGGGTCAGCTCGGGGCAGCAGGGACCAGCCGGCCAGCTGGAATCTCTAGGAGGTCTTGAAAGCTGAAGTCTCTTTCAAATCATTATTAGCAAAGGAGCCGCCTCACTGATAGCAGCGCCTCAGACAGCTCTGCTGCCCCCGCCCTCCTGATTACATCACTAGGCTTTCTGGCCCTCTTATTATCTGGATTCATGTCCTTATAGATAGGAGTAATTTTTTAATGAACAAAAAGGAGCTCTAGGGAGTGGCTGCTTCTCCAGGAGACGGCATGCCAGGGACTGGATCTGGGGCCTTGCCTCTGAAATTACTTCATATCAGGGTACAGGGCAGGGAAGGGTATTTAAACATGAGACAAAGGAAAGGGCCAGGCCCTCTAAGAGTGGCCAAGCTCCTGGACAAGATCATGGCCCCGCTGTTCACCAGATGTCTGAGTACAATGCAGCCCTCTAGCGCGGTGGAGCAAGTTTCAAAGGGGAAAAGATGCCCCAATGTTAAAGTCTCTCCTTCAGGATCAGTCTTATAGCTACAGCCATGGCTGCTCTCAGATTTATTATGTGGAGCAAGTGGAACCATCCAGCATGCAGTGAGGTTAATCTGTGTGTCTGTTCCCTATGGCTACCCCACAACAGCTGTCAGCTCCTTGCCTCGGCTTTCTCAGATGCGATGGTCACAGTTCATTTCAGTCTCAGCTCTTTGTCCTGTAGGGCTCAGCAGGCTCCTGGCCTGTCTCAGATCATCTGTCTTGGGCTTTGTTGATTCACCGATGCAGGTTTTTGGGGGTCCCCCAAGTCTCTACGATCAACCACAAGAAGAGACCCCATCTGGCTGGCTGAGGAGGAGGAAGACGGCTGAGGCTCAGTTACGCTGAAGCCACTTCCCTTCCTTGCCTACTGCCTCTCATTCGAGTGGAAGGAGCTGCAGGCTCAGGACAGGGGTGGCAGGATGTGCAGAGCCCACGAGCTCTGTGCATAGCAGCTAGGAGGGGGATGAAGAGGGGTTGGTTTTTACACCTTATGGAACCTGTCACGGGTAGTTAGAGAGCAAAGCGCTATGTGGCTTCGCAGTCAGGCAGCGGCTAAGCCTTCGTCTGGTGGGAGTGGGCTGGGGAGGTTGAGAGTGAGAAGAGGTTATCAGTGAATGCACAGAGCTCTGGGCAGGTGCCCAGTGGGATCATGGGTCTGCGTTTAAAGGGCTGTGGATACACCCGGTGTCTGTCTCACCGGGGAGGCCACAGGACAGGGAGCGCTGCATGGCCCGGCAGCTCAGCGGCCTGTCCTCAGTCCCTGGGATCTGAGAGCCTTGGGTGGCACTGGCTCTCCCGTCTGTGCAGAGCAGCACACTGGAGTCTGCTTCGCACTTGGTGGTGCGGCTGTAGTAGGGCTCCATGACGTGACGGAGCTCTAGGGGCACGCTGAGGGGCAGCAGCTCGGCTTTGATCACGGCACCCAGGTGGGCCTCAGAGGATGACGCCCGGAGGTTCTCTGACCGGCTCATCTTGATCAGCAGGTCTATGGTTTTATTCTCAGCATCCAGAAGGCAATTTGGCATCCCGTCCCCATCCCTGGCTTCGCTGGTTGCCAAGCACCTGCTTATGGCACCTTGCTCTTTGCACTGGAGCCTCTCGTCTTCTAGGTTGGCCTTGCAGGGTTCTTTCTTGGCCTGGTGGCCCATCTCAGGGCCCTCTTGGGACCTTTTCACTGAGAGGTCCAAAGGGCCTTCATGGGGCTTAGTGGCCTTCTCCAGCGCCTGGTGGATGTGATAGAGCTCCCTTCGGATTTTGACCAGCTGTTCCCTCAGCTGCTTCTGCCCAGGGGTGTCTTCCTTTGCCAAGTCAGAGAGTTTCTTCTCCACTTCCTGGTACTCCTCCAGGGTTTTTGACAGGTCCCCGATGAGCACAGTTGTGGCCTCTGGGTCTGTTGTGCTGGTGGAAGTCCTGTGTACTTTGTTCTGCTTACACAGGAGGTGATCAGAGGCCGTAATCACAGGGGACAGAACATCAGAGCCACTGGTCTTCTCCTGGTCTTCAGGCATGTAGGCATGAAATTCCATGTGCCAGTGGTCCAGGGACTTTGGGAGCTGGGTAGGGGTGGCTCTCAAATTACTGGAGAGAAAAGGAAAGGAGACAAAAACAGAAATAATAATTGGACAGGAGAGCCCATTTAAGTGATAATAAATCTACCACTGACTCGCTGCTTGGCCTTGGGCACATCACTTAGGCCAGCATTTCCAAAAGCGCCAGCTAATTTTGTGTGCTTCCATCTTCCAGTGCCCAACCTGAGACACCTGGGGCCTGATTTTGAGTGGTGCTGAGCACCCACAACTCTAGTTGAAGCCAGTGGAAGCTTCACATGACTTCACTTTAGTGGGAAGTCAACCATTCTGTGAACAAAATGTTCATAACAGCTAATGGGTGGTGTCTAAGGCCTCTCAGATATTGGAAGGGACAGCTCCAGCAGACTAATTTCTGCAGCCGTGCTGCCAGACTTTGGGATGGAACTCTGCTAAGCTGGACGCTTTGCCCCGGGGCCAGCCAGAGGAAACCACACCCCATGTATACTTGGGTTAGATGGAGGTGTGCCAATTAAAATGGCCCATCCTATGATGCAGACCTCTAGTAATTTCATGACCCAGTCACAAATCAGCATATGCCCTCTGCATACAGGTGGACTTGGGAGAAGACTGTGCAGGGAATAGGGAGAAAGATAAGAGGGATGGAGAATAATCTGTCCACAAATCATGGAAAATAACCAATCCACAAGACACAGAGAATATCCTATCCACAACGTGTGCCCTAAAGGTGTTCTCTGCCTGTGGTTTAGTCTCCTGAGGGCTGGAATACTTTGCTCTAATTCTGGTTGTTGGGTTTGGTGGTGTTTGGTGGTCTATGATATACAGGAGGATAGACTAGATGATCTGATGTTCCCTTCTGGCCTTAAACTCTATGACTGCTCCCAGCAGCCCTAGGAAACTGAGACGTCTGGGTGCAGGAGGGGGCTCAGGGCAGTGGGTTCGGGCATGTGGGGTGCCAGAACTGGGGGACGCTCACCTCAGGCAACCTGTCCCGGCTGCTTCTAGGCAGACCCCCGCAGCTCCCATTGGCCAAAGTTCCAAGGCAATGGGAGCTGCGGATCTAGAGGTCAGGGCGGGGCAGGGGTAGTGCGCAGAGCCGCCTGCCACGCCTCCGCCTAGGAGCAACCAGGAGCTGCTTGTGGGGAGCTGCCAAGGTGAGCGGCCCCCGGATCCGGCACCCCGCACCCTCTCCCATGCCCCAACCCGCTGCCCCGAGCCCCCTCCCACACCCAAACTCCCTCCCAGAGCCCACGCCCTGAACCTCCTCCGTCACCCCAACCCTCTGCTAGCCCCGCACCAACCAGTCTATAAACTGGAATTTCAATGAAGATCAGAAATGCTGGTTTATAGAGCTTTCCGATTGGTGAAGTGCCAGATAAAACAGCTTTTACTGTGTTTAGCACTTATCTATTTAGCACCTTCCATGTTGCCAGATCTCATGATTCTATTGTGATTTTACAATAGTTCAGCTACCCTTATAGCATACAGCTCCTGGAGCCACGTGATTAGATATGGATTTCAGCTTTCACTATAAAAAGAAAGTAAGTTTCTAGTTCTCTGGTAAAAGCTTGAAAATGGGACCCCTAAAGGCTCCAAAACCAGAAGGCAGGTGAAAAGAGCACAAATTGATTCTCTTTTAAAATTGCAGGGTTTTTAAAGCCAATCTCATGATATTGTTGGGCCTGACTTTTGAATGCTTGGGGTCAGTAATGCTGCATTGTACAAATACTAGTCATTAGTTCCATTTTACAGATGGGGAAAGCGAGACACCCAGGGGGCAAAGTGACTTGCCTAAAGCTACACACCAAGGGCCTGATTTTCTGCAGTGCATACACAGCACCACTTGGGAAGCTATGAGTGCTCAGCATTCTGGAAAATCAGGTCCCAGGTCAGTGGCAAACAGGGGAGGGTCTAGCTTTTTTGCCGCCCCAAGCACAGCAGGCAGGCTGCCTTCGGCGGCATGCCTGCGGGAGGTCCCTGATCCCACGGCTTCGGAGTACCGCCGCCGAATTGCCGCTGAATCCGTGGGACCGGCGGACCTCCTGCAAGCATGCCGCTGAAGGCCGCCTCATTGCCGCCCTCGCAGGGACTGGAGCTTGGAGTGCTGGTGCCTGGAGCCGCCGCTGGTGGCAAAGCTGGGATGGGAGTCCAGGTATTCTTAGCACTTAGCTGTGTGCTCAGTCCACTATGGCTGTCTTTGTCATAACAAAGCGAGCCCCTGTTTTAATAAATCTGGAGCCAAAGGCTCAAGCCTTCATTCAGTGTTGACTCAGGTACTCGGGCAAAGTCCACAGGAATTTGCCTGCATTGGGACTGAATAATAACTGAGCGAGAGCCTTGGGATTTGGCCCACTGTTAGGTTCTACAGAGAGAGAGGAAGAACTGCTTGAGTTGCTAATATCCTAATGGCAGCTGCAGACTCCAGGTTCCAACAAGGACAAAGGAACTATAAGAGTTGGAGAAAACCCACTGATGCCACAGAGAGACCCCACTGGCAGGTGAGTCTGCCATGTCCTGACGGTGATCTGCCTTTTTCGTGCAGGACTCAGTTTTAAGAGGCAAGTGATTAAAACAATGATTGGGAAAGGACAGGGAGGGGATGACAGCAACCCTGCATAAGCCTTCCTTCATCGTTTATGGAAAGTCTGATGGGATATTAGATAAGGAGACTGACTGTATCCTACCTGGTTTGGTAGCCTAATTTTCCAGGCATTAGTGTTTCAGATCCCATGGACTCAAGTCCACTCCCAGTGAACTTCCTCTTCAAGGAGCTGGCTGAGGAGCCAGTGTTCTCTAAGCAGGCGACCACTGGTAACTCTGCCTTCCTGATGCTATTGGGGAGAAGGGCCCCATCTTTTATCCCCACAAGGTTCTGGTAGATGTTGGATGCTGGCTTTTTGCAGAGGCTGTTGATGCCCAAGGCCGAGTTGCTTTCCTTTTCTTGGGCCAGCCATTTCTCCTCTTCCTCCTCGACCAGCATGGCTTTATGGCTGAGGTCAGGAGATGGCTCCTCCCTGATATCTTTCGCCCAAGGAAGACTAGCCTTCAGCACTGGCACCTTCAGCAGCCCCGCCTTTGGTGGCTCATTAGGGGTTTTGGCTTGGGTAGGAGCGGGCATGGCAGACCCTGCTGGTGCCTGGGCCTCTGCTTTGCCTGACACCGTCTTGCTTTCTGCTGAGCTGAAGGTGTGTTCAAAGAGCAGGGGGTAGTAGAATCGTGGGAAGAAGGCCGATCGCTCAGGGGTCTGGAGGGGCTGGAAGTGCGCAGAGTGCGGGTGCATCAGCTGGGTGGTGGAGGCCAGGAAGGGCAGCTGGGCCAGCTGGGGGTGTGGCGTGGTGCTATTGGCCATGCTGGGACCGAGATAGGAGAAGAGGCCGGGGTTCAGTGGGTAGTTGATACCCAGCAATGAGAGGTTGAGGCCCTGAGGTTCATGGTAGTCGCTGTAGGCTGGAGGGGGATAGCAGGGGATGATGTTGCCTTCAGCACATGGTGAGGAGACTTCAGTGGTGCCCCTTCTTTGCCCATTGGCGACCAGCTTCCACTGCTCCATGAGGACCCCGCCACTCCCCAGGCATTTTTTCGGCCCCTTGCAATGCTTTGGCTTGGCTTCTAACTCTGGAGGAGCCATTTCCTTGCCCTTCGTCACGTGGTTCTTCAGGGAGAAAACATCTGTGATGATGAAGTCAGGCTCAGCCTCTTTGCAAGGCTTGTCCCTCTTGTTCTTGAACCTGAAGAGCAGGGAGTCTGGCTCGGCTGGGTCACCAGGGCAACCCGTCTCCTTCACTTTCTCCTTCTTCTCTCCTGCGTCCATCTCCCTCAGCAGCCCAGTGATGACTTCCTCCTCCTCTTGGAACTGGCTGGCATCTGCGGTCATCCCTTCTGAAGGCAGGGCTTCAGCCGCTGCCACCACCTTGTCACCTTCGCTGTCCCCATCCGTGGCCTGCTTGGGATTAGCCATGCCTCCGGCTGCAGCCGTGGAGTCACAGGCCTCTTGCTCGTGTCTCCTCCCACGGAGCCGGGAAGCCTCCGTGGCCTGCAGGAGACGGAGCTCAGGGTGCAGCAAGTTCCCCTTCTTGTAGGGCCAATCGGACTCGATGAGCAGAGAAAGCGAGTTCTTGCACAGGCTATACTTCATGTGGTTATACAGGTGGGACTTCTCCATGCACGTGAAAGGGCACTGGAAGCACTTGTAGTTGTAAGGCTTCCCCCATGGCCTCGGGATGTAATGGGGCTTCTTAGGCTTACGTTCCTTGTGCTTGTAGACCGACGTCAGCTTGCAGTTCACTTCGTCCTTCGACATGGCTGCGGGGGTGGACGTGGTGTGAGCAGCACCCAGCAGGTTGGTTCTGGATGTTAAAGGTCACGGCCCGGAACCGTTGCACATCCTGCAAGAGGACAACACAGCAAAAGTCAGAGCTAATTTACCTCTGTGGTCTGTCCAGATGAGATAATTCTGCTCTGGAGAGCTCGGGGTTATGTACAGCATGTGTCAGGCCATTCCCATTCCCAGCCTCTGAGCTGCATTGCAGCAGGGACCATTATGGTGGACTCTGGTGTGATTAGAGGACCAACTAAAGCAGCCATATTGCCACGCTAGCCCTGCAAAAGATGCTGGCTCAAACTCATCTCTGGGGCAGCTCCATTGAATTCAATAGAGGATGGATTTGGCCTAGTTGCCTTAATGCTGCTTGCATGGACTCAGAGGTAAAATCGACATGAAAACTATTTTGTTGAGCTGAATATAGATTAGCAACACATTGCTCCGTGCTGTAATACTAGGGTGACCAGATGTCCCGATTTTATAGGGACAGTCCTGATATTTGGGGCTTTGTCTTATATGGGCACCTATTACCCCCCACCCCCGTTCAGATTTTTCAAACTTGCTGTCTGGTTACCCTATGTAACACAATACACATTTGTGTGACAGCACAATGGGATTTGTCAAGTTTCAGAATGGCAGAAATATATACACTGTAGCCATGAGTGCCTGAAGCCCTTGAAATTTTGGTTGAAAAATGTAAAGTGATTTCTCAAACAGTATCAGCAAATAGCACATGTACCATTTGCATGTACAAAAGCACATCTGCACACACGTCATAACATAAGATCAGCCATACTGGGTCAGACCAATGGTCCATCTAGCCCAGTGTCCTGTCTCTGACAGTGGCCAGTGCCAGATGCTTCAGACGGAATGAACAGAACAAGGCAATTTCGAGTGATCCATCCCCTGTCATCCAGTCCCAGCATCTGGCAGTTGGAGGCTTAAGGACACCCAGAGCATGGGGTTGCATCCCTAATCATCTTGTCTAATAGCTATGGACCTATTCTCCATGAACTTATCTAATTCTTTTTTGAACCCAGTTATACTTTTGGCCTTCATGACATCCCATGCTAATGAGTTCCACAGGTTGACTGTGCGTTAAACCTGCTGTCTTAATTTCATGGGGTGACACCTAGCTCTTGTGTTATATATCAGGGGTCGGCAACCTACGGCACGCGTGCCAAACACGGCACGCGAGCCGATTTTGAGTGGCACGCTACCTGCCCGGTGAGAGGAGGAGGAGGAGGAGGAGGGGGGCGGAGGGGGGCGGAGGGGCCGGAAAGCGCCACGCTGGGGGAAGAAGCGGGGGAGGAGGGAAGCTTGGCTGCCGCAGGACCAAGCTTCTGCCTCCTGCCTCCGCAGGGGAGAGTGGGGGGGGGTCCCGGCCCCCCGTCCCACTCAGCCCCCCCAGCCCACCGCTATCCCCTGCGGGGGCAGGAGGCAGAAACTTGGTCCTGCCAAGGATTCAAATTCACTGATTTCAATTTCACACTCCTCCCCCTCCCTCTCCCTGCCGGTAATGGCCCTTGCGAGGGGGATGGGGAGTAGAGCCGAGCCGAGCCGAGCGGTAGCGTGCTCGCTGCTCCGTAGAGCAGGCAGAGAGAGGTAGGGACAGGCCATGGGGAAGATTGGGCACACCACTTCTGAAAGGTTGCCTATCCCTGTGTTATATGAAGGGGTCAGTAACACTTCCCTATTCACTTTCTCCACACCACTCACGATTTTATACACCTCTGTCAAGTCAGGGATTAGATGGGCAGTTACCTGACTGGCATGCACAATGTAGTTTGACATGCACAGAGGCAATATTGCAGGGGCAAGTGTACAGGCCACTTCTGAAAATGGTATCCTTTAAAGTCAAATTCACTGATTTCAATTTCACAGTTTACTGAAACCCCAATGGAGAGTCATGTTTCTATCTGCATTCCCCTGTCCCTGATTACCCTGGTATCTTTGTGCAAACCCCAGTTAGCTCTCCTGGTGGCTGTACTCTTGAGATCAAGCTTCAGCTGACTTACAGACAAACCTATAGTCACCCTGTCTTCCTCTTTCAGGCCAGTGAGTTTGGCATCTTATCAGCTTAGAAGCCGGGAGTGTATGAGAAATAAAAGCATATAAAGAAACGCACAGTTTAGTGAAAGTCCTATTCCCTTCTATTTCCACAGGCTCTGCAAACTCCAGTGTGGTTTCACTGTCAGCCTCTGAGCTGTCTGGCCTTCCCTATTGTTGAGGTTTTGTGCAGTATGCTTTTCTTCCATGCATACCAGAAAATAAAACCCTTAGAGCGACTCAAGTCCCTTTTTCAAATAGCAGCAGATCTATCTATCTTAGATACCTACCTGGTCTGACCTGAGCACCTCCCAATCAATTACATAGCTATCCTCACAAACACCCCTTGTGACTACTAGCCCCTTTAACAGACGGGGAGCTAAGACACAGAGAGGCTGAGTGATGTGGTCTGCCTTCACTAATAGGGTTGTCATCTTTGGTTGGATGAATTCCTAGAGGTTTCATCACATGACATAATCTTTAATTACAGATTAATCTTTAATTTCTGGAGACTCCAGGACAATCCTGGAGGGTTTGCAGCCCTAAGGGCTGGATTGAAGGCACCACCTCATTTTACAGAGGATACCAAACAGTCACCAGCTGGTGGCAGCTGCCACTCCCTACTGACTCGGCCTGGCTGCCACGTTGGAACCATGGCCTAAATCTGCAAAAGTGACTAGAGATTTTGTACCTTAATGGGGGCTGACTTTCAGAGAGCTGAGCACCTGCCCTCTGATGCCCAAAATGGTGGCCACCCCAAATCAGTAGTCACTTATGGAACCATAGGCCACAGAAGCCATAGTCTCCCTATGTCTCATTGCCAGCCTCGGAGCCATCCAGTCCCTTCTGGGAGTCAATGCAATATTTTGCCCTCCATTAACAAAAGAAAACCCTTGCAGTGATTCTGGGGAAAGGGACTGTTCTTCTGCAATGTGAAGACAGAAAACAAGGACTCCTCATGAAACCAATCTGTTTAATTTCTAGGGGTCCAATCCTGCCCTGGGATTCACATAAGAGGCTCCTACTGACATGAATGGGAGCTGTCCATGCAGATCCATGGGCAGATTTGACCCCACGGTTGTGCAGAGGGAGGCAGAGCCCTTCCGGCAGGAGCAGCTGCCTTCCTACCTGCAGCTACAGCCTGTGGGATCTGACAGGCTCCTGGAGTCTGTTTGACATTAACTCAGGGACACCTGTGTGCATGCTGCCAGCTCTGCAAATGGGAGAAAACAGCCCTGGGAAGGAGGAGGAGGAGCAGGGGATCTTGGAAGCGGCTTCTCCAGGTTGCCACTGACACGGGCAGCAGAGCCATTAGGCGAAGCAATCTGCTCAGCTCCTGTTGGCTGGAAATTCAGGAGCCCTCCAGGGTGAATGGGAAAAGGTTTTGCAGAAGGAAACCTGCCCCCTCCAAAGTGGCATTGTGACTCCCACGCAGACCTTCTCCCCTGGTCAGGATCTGTCTGCAGACAACCCCCCCCCCCCCCCCCCCCCCCCGCCATACCACTCAAGTCAAGCTGTTGCACCTGGGCCCTTCTATTAAGGAGCTTGCAAGCAGTACTGGAAGCCTTGGAGGCCTGCTTTACAGAGTGTACTGAGTACGTGCCCTCAGAGAATCAGGCCCCTTTAAGGGCCATCAGGGGAACTGTGGCTCCATGACTTGTTCCTCAGTGCCAAGGACATTTAAAGATGAGTCCTTATGAATAATCATTAGTATTAACAATTGCTGCTCACTAATGTAATACCTTTCAGGTGAAGTTTCAACACAGGAGGGTGTTCTCCCCCCCGGGAAACAGAGAGGCAGAGGTGATATAGTGTATTAATAACAATGATACTCTGCTCCCAGCACCTTCCACAGTGGATCTCCAAGCACTTTACAACGGACAGTATCATCGCTCCATTATCAACAGGAGAAAACTGAGGCAGAGAGAGTGGCAGTAACTTGTGGAAGGTCACATGGGGAGTCAGTAGCAAAGACAGGAATAGACTCCATTGAGGTGATTCATGCCTCCCCTGGCTGCTCTACACCTCCATCCTGTGTCTTCTCTACAGAGAGGAGATGCGGTGCTGAATCTGTCCACACCTTTTCTAGTGCCCTGCTCGAATCGCTAGCCCACGCTAGCACCTCACAGGAAGGTGAGTCACACTGACTCCTTCTGGGACATGACGGTCATTTCCATAGCCACCAGTTGCGATGGCCCAGAGGACTGGGACTCCAGGGGAGAAATGGGCAATGGGAGCAGATGGACCCATAGCAAAGAAAGCTCCTGTTTTCAACAGTCTTAAGGCTCAAGCACAGACATTGCTGTCTGGAAAATCTGGCTCTGTTCCTGGCTCCGCCACTGTTTCTCCTTGGGACTTTGGGCAAGTCCCTTCCCCCTTTTTATGCATTAACTTCTCCACCTGTCAAATGGGGATAATAATACTCTTGATCTAGTTCTCAGAGGAGCAGGAAGGGGTTAACTCAGGGGCACTTGTAAAGCACTTGACTGCCTCTGATAGAAAATGCTATGGAAGTGCAGTACTGCACATATCTTTGGTCGGAAGAAGAATAGCCAAAGAATGAAGGAAGAGAAACCTAGACAATATAACAACAGTCCAAGCTTTCTGGGAGGTGACAGTAGTGCTTAACCTCTCAGTACAAAGATACCTTTCTGCCCATACCCTGTCTTTGTAATTCCAAACATGATGGACAGCTGAGGATAGTCACAGTGTTATAAAGAGCAATGGCTGAGGGGTCAGAAATCTGAGTGAGGGAAGCATCATTCAGATTTCTCTGAACTATCTAGCCCTCTTCAGTCTGGGTTGGAAGCCGTGCAAGGAGGCACAGCGAAGGCACCCTGTTTTGGCTTCCATCTTTGCTTACGCTTCGAATCATAGAAGCACATGGCTGAATTGTGCCCCACAAGAGGCAGGCAACCAGCTGCACCACTGCTGGAGTAGGTCAGGTGCTTCAGAAACACCCCTCTGAATGACAGCTGTTCCCTGGCTTCCTCTTGGCTCCACGTGTGGGCATAGTAATTTACAGCAGACCTACACCATCAGCTCAGCTGTGCTGGCCAGCAAGTAAAAGAAGGTGAAGCCAACGTTCTGCCCATTCTCTGCCCACTTCCCCTCCCTTCTCCGCACCAGCTTACTCCTACCTGCCCTGACCCAGTAGTATAAAGGAGGGGTCAAGTGACACTCTAGCCCAGCGGCTCTCAAACTTCATTGCACCGTGACCCCCTTCTGACAACAAAAATTACTATACAACCCTAGGATCGGGGACAGAAGCCTGAGCCTGCCCAAGCCCCACTGCCCTGGGAGGGGGGTCAAAGCCAAAGCCGAAGGGCTTCATCCCTGGGTAGAGGGCCTATAACCTGAGCCCTACCACCCAAGGCTGAAGCCGAAGCCTGAGCCCTGGGTGGTGGGGCTTGGTCTTGGTCCTTGGGCAGTGGGGCTCGGCCTTCGACTTTGGACCCAGGCCCCAGCCAGTCTAACGCCAGCCCTGGAGACCCCATTAAAATTGGTTCGCAACCCACTTCGGGGTCCCGGCCCATAGTTTGAGAACCGCTGCTCTGGCCCATAGACTTAGAGACAGGAACGACTGCTTAGGTCATCTGGTTTGTCTCTCTTAGAGATTTATTCCCTATTAGAACTCACTGGGATTTGTCCAGCCCAGTGTTAAACTTCCAAAGTGATGAGGTTCCCACCGCCCCTTTTAGGAACCTGTGTAACACCCAACTAGGTTCTCAGATTAGATGGGTGCGATATAAGAATCTGAACAGACTACAGCTCACTGCCTGGATACCCTGATACTCAGCCTACATTTTATAGCATTGGGTTATTTGCAGTGTGACCTCATGAGCTAGAAGGGGGCAATACATTGTGATGAAAGATGGGATCATGACAAGCACGGAGATGTTACACATAGAGTTCTGCTGCCCAGTCTCCGCACTCATTAACTGTTATAAAAACATATTCTCTTATGACCCAATCCTTCCAGGTGAGTGGAAGGACAAGCCGACTACAATCAATAGGGTGCTCACTACTTAGGCCCTGTCTCAGGAAAGCCCTTAAGTTAACATAAAGCACATTTAATTGGCCATACAAAATGAGCCCTACAGTCAACTCAATGGCATTTCTCTGTCTGTCTATAACTTTTGAATGCTGCATCTAATCAATAGCAACATTTTAGAGAATATTCTAGGCATCAAATTAACCCTATTTTGGTGAAAATCAGAAAAGTGCAAAAGTCTGATTTCCACTAAATTCACCATTTGGTACTCAGGACAGAGGGGTGAGGCGGTGACCTCAAGGTTGGGTTTAGTATTAGGTTTAGGGGGCCCCTCCATCCCCCCCTCTTTGGCTGGGCCCGTCACCCTCCAACTTTGGTCAGAACCCTATCAATTGTGGTGAAAAGCCGAAACCCAGATTGACCATTTGGTCACAGAATTGATGAGCTATTGGCAAGGGAGAACTGATGGACCCTTGTGTAGGCAGAACTGAAGGGGGCTAGAACTGATTCATTGCTGGGCATGGGCAGATGTGGGGGTTAGAGAACTGCAGCAGGAGGCAAAACCACCTTCATAAATGTGGGAGCATCACCAACATTGTCACATGCACACGGGAGAGAGAAAACAATTGAAAGACTAAAAAAACAATACAGCTATTTTTAAAAGCATGATTTCTGGGATCTTGACTTATGCTTTTTGCACCTTTGGGGTTGGCAATCCTGAGAGTGGCCCTGGAGAGTGGGATGAGTGGACTCTCTCTGAGGAAGGAAATGCTGCAGGGAACACTGATTTTCCTCCTCTCCCTCTATTGCTGCCAGGACTTCCATGGGGGCAAAAAAGCATCCTGTATGTTTGCAAAAAATCAACTAACTGGAGGATCACACACTTTGTTGCTTAGGAAGGCCAAGCTGTGCACCCAGTGGGGCAGCCCTCTCCCACAACATAGCCAGGGCTGGATCCCTTGCCCCTCCACTCTGATCACAGACCCTGCCCTCCATCTACCCATTGGCTGCAGACTGCAGTAAGGGCGGGGTCACAGGCCCCGCCTTTTTGGGCCAGGGGTGCGGTGGCCATTCTTGCCCTGCTTGTTGGTGCGGTTAGGTGTGTAGGGCCCCATGAGGGTGCTGGAGCCGGTGAGTGGCTGGGACCTGCCTGGTGCGAGGAAGTTGGGTCCCTTTGGACCCCTGCTGGCTCCAGTCCCCACTAGGGTTGCCAACTTTGTAATCACACAAAACTGAACACCCTTGCCCTGTGGCTCTGCCCCTTCTCTGAGGTCCTGCCCCCACTCCATCCCCACTCCCTTTATTGCTTACTCTCCCCCACCCTCACTTAGTCACTCATTTTCACTGGGCTGGGGTAGGGGGTTGGGGTTTGGGAGGGGGTGAGGTCCCCAGCTAAGGGTGCAGGCTCTGGGGTGAAGCCAGGGATGAGGGATTTGGGATGCAGAAGGGGGTTCATGGCTGGGACAGGGGGGGTGGGATGTAGAAGGGGGTGCAGGCTCCAGGAGGGAGTTAGGGTGCAAAAGGGGATTCCATCCTGGGGCAGAGGGTTGGGGTGCAGGAGGGGGTTCAGGGTGCTGGCTCCGGCCAGGTGGCGCTTACCTCAGGCGGCTCCCGGTCTGTGTCGCAGCAGGGCTAAGGCAGGCTCCCTGCCTGCCCTGACTCTGTGCGGCTGCCGGAAGCGGCCGGCATGTCCGGCTCCTAGGTGGAGGGGTCAGAGGGCTCTGCACACTGCCCGCACCTGCAGGTGCTGCCCCCACAGCTCCCATTGGCCAATGGGAGCTCCGGAGCCGGCACTCGGGGCAGGGGCAGCACCTGAGCCCCCGTGGCTGCCCTTGCACCTAGGATCTGGACATGCCGGTCGGTTCTGGGGGCCGCGCAGAGCTAGGGCAGGCAGGGAGCCTGCCTTATCCTGGTGCACTACCGACTGGATTTTTAGCGGCCCAGTCAGTGGTGCTAACTGGAGCTGCCAGGGTCCCTTTTCAACCAAGCATTCTAGTCAAAAACCGAACACCTGGCAACCCTAGTCCCCGTCTGCCCCGCACTCACAGGGCCGCCCAGAGGGCCCTGCACACTCACTGGCTCCAGGCTCCGGGACTCTCCTGCGGGGCTGGGCCAGAAAACACTGCCCTGCGCATCATGGACACAAGTCATAAACGGAGGGGCGGGGGGGGGAGGGGGAATGCACTTTAAGGATTTCCTGCTTCACTCCTGGGTCCAGCCCGATCCCCGGTAGTGGGGAGAGCGAAGACTGGTTGGCTCCAGGCCCAGCCCTGGGCAGTCTCCCAGCCCAGCCCTGTCACATGGGCTGGGGGTAGAGGAGAGTGGGAAAGAGAGTAAAAAATGGGAGGGGAGGGAGATAGAGAGAAACAGACATTGCAGGGGGAGAGGGGAGAGATCAGAGGGCTCAGGAGCTGCTGGCCCAGCTCTCGAAGTGTCTGGGCAAAGCAGACAGGGTTGAATGAGGCAGGAGAGAGGCGTCACTCAGGATGTAGGGTGAGGCAGTGATGCCTTCATTAGTCTGGCAGGGGACCAGAGTCTGGTTGTAGGGGTTGAGATAGTGACCTAAAGCAGGAATAGGGTTAGTTACCCCTCTCAGCCAGGCACCTCGCATCCAACTCCAGCTCAGCCTCCCTCAACCAAGACCAGAGCCGGTGCTAGGCATAAGCAGACTAAGCAATTGCTTAGGGCCCCGAGCAGTTCAAGTGGGCCCCCATTCACTTTTTATTATAAGAACTTACCTGTTTTAGTTGGGGGAGGAGAGGGGAAGGACTTCCAGGGGCCTGGATTTAGTATCCAGACTTACAATTTTGTTTTTTTCTAGCCATTTTCTTTGTCAGTAAAAGTATTTCTCAGTATTACTCACAGTTTTTAATTGCATTTTAGGCCTGGTCTGTGCTAGAAACCCTGAGAGATATAGCAACATTTGTAGATGGCTGAAAACATACAGAATGCATTTTGCAGGACAGTTAGTAGCTTTGATTTGAAGGAACAAAAATGTTAAATTATATTGGCTAGAGCCACAGTTTCCAAAGTCAAAATTGCCGAAAGATTACAGAGAGAGATAAGGAGAGATTTGCTTTCTGGATTTTGCATGTGCAAAGCCCCAAGGATTTTCACAATGGTATTCAAGCAGTCAGCTAATTTTGGCATCAGATTTGCACGTGCAAGTGTCTGGGCCTTGCACATCCAGAATTGCAGGGGGAAAAATTCCCAACTAACATTAAAAAATAAAATGCATCCAAGCTGCATTGATTGTTATGGGGCTGTGATTCTAATATGATCTCAGGATTCTTGTAACTTGCTGAGATTTATATTGTCAGCAGAGAATGTTGATTATAATAGCAGCTTTATAGTTTGCAGTTAGAAATCTGCAGGGCTGGCTCCAGGCACCAGCTTGCCAAGCAGGTGCTTGGGGCGGCCACTCCGGAGAGGGGCGGCACGTCCAGCTATTCGGCGGCAATTTGGCGGACGGTCCCTCACTCCCGCTTGAAGGACCTCCCGCCGAATTGTCGCCACAGATCGCGATCGCAGCTTTTTTTTTTTTTTTGCGCCGCTTAGGGCGACAAAAACCCTGGAGCCGGCCCTGGAAACCGGGGCCTTATTCTGCTCTCAGTAACACCCATGTAGGTATTGAGTATCTGTATTGATTTAAATGGAGTTCCTCTGGAGTGACACCCTTGTTCTTGAGATCACAATCAGGTCATGTGGATGAGTGTGTGTGTATACATATATATATGTGGCAAGACTCTGCCTTCAGTTACACCCATGAAGAATGACAGGTTTATCTATACACACACTTTGTACACATACTCCATATTGCTGGGATTTTCAAGCATAAGGGATTTTGGGCTCCCAATCTCTAAAGTATTTGAGCACTTAAATCCCTCACATATTCCTTGGAAAAGCCCACCCTTACACAGGGCCGGCTCCAGGGTTTTGGCCACCCCAAGCAGCCAAAACCAAAAAAAAAAAAAAAAAAAAGCCGCGATCGCGGTCTAAAAAAAGCCGCAATCGTGATCTGCAGCGGCAATTCGGCAGGAGGTCCTTCACTCCCAGGCGGAGTGACGGACCCTCCGCCGAATTGCCGCTGAATACCTGGAACTGCCGCCCCTGTCCGGAACAGCCGCCCCAAGCACCTGCTTGAGAAGCTGGTGCCTGGAGCCGGCCCTGCCCTTACAGGTGCACAGAATGGGTCCAATTCTCCTCTCCCTCACCCCAGTATTGAAACTCCACTGCTCAGGGGCATTACACCTGATTTAAGTGGGTGGCAGACTCAAGGCCATGTGTTAACACTGACAGGTCTATTCATGTTTCCCCTGCCAAAAAGCTTGAGATAGATTTTGTCCTCTTCTAGGGCAAGAAAAGCTGACTCCAGTGCTGGTGGTGCTGAAAGCTGGGAGTCTCAGCCCTGCTGGAGTACACAGGGTGTTTGCAGGTCAGTTGCACAAACATTTGCTGTTTATATGCCAGAGGCGGCAGCAAAAATATTTGCTGGGAGACTGGAACTGGTTGTTCCATTTCTGTGCACTTGATTCCTCCTCCTTCCATGCTGCCTGAAAAATGCCTTTCTCCCTCCTGCCCCATTAAGAGGGACAGCAGGACTGTTTTCTGAAGGGCTCACTGGTTTGATACAGGAGAGAGGCAGGGGCTTACATGCAAACACAACACACCCCTCTTTGAACTGATCCTGCCACTTCTACCCTCCTCAAAGCAGCAAAGAGAGAGAGAGAGCAAAAGGCAGAAACACTGAGAAAAGAGACCAAGGAAGAGGGAAAGAGTGAGAAACAGAGCATGTGAGCGAGAGAAGGAAAAAATACACAGATGGAGAGATGAAGTCAAAGAGAGACAACGAGCTTTGGATCAGGCCCATGGAGAAGAGGGACAGGTGTTTGTGCTCCTGGTTTCGGAGCAATTCTTGCACTAGCAGATCTTCTTGGTCTGCTGAATTTCTCTACCTGCCACAATACATTATTTCCACTGGGCTATCAGACGAGGCGTTATGGGGATATGCCTGGGGGGCAGGAACACAGCAGGGACTTTGCACCTGTGCCTGGGAATTATAGCATCTCTGCACCCTCCATCAGAAGCAGCCTTGAGAAGTCAACGAAGAAGGGAGGGAAGAAGAGGGACAAGGGCCAGGTCAGCAAGAGGGACTGCAGCAGGAAGGGAAGGAGAGAGAGTGGAGAACAGAGAGAGAAGGAGGGAGGGAGAGAGAGAGAATGGCATAGCAAGAGCAGGACAATAAAAGTGGGAAGTGAAAGAGAGAAGGAGTCGGAGAGAGAATAACTGTCAGAGGTACCATTAAACAATCCAAAAGACACTTACAATACACAGGCCAGAGTGTGAGCCCTGTGCTCTCAGGGGTGAGTAGTTATGCAAGGATAGTGCTCCCGAGTCCCTATTTTGGTAACGGTTCGCCAGTATGAGGAAGGGGTTCCCAACCTGGCCCTCAGCAAAAGCCCCTCTTTGCTTTCTAACCACAGCAGGTTTTGTTTCCAGTGACCTCCCTGGAGTTTGTCCGATCAGTTTGCCTCATTCCCAGCCTTGCTCTTGTCCTGCACCCAGACTGGTCCAGCCCTGCTTCCATACTGGTTTCCTGTCTATAGCTCTGCCCCCTGGCTTTGGTTCCTGACTCTGGCTCTGTCCCCTAGCTCCTGCTTCAACCATTAGGCATGATTGCCCAGCTCCCCCTTGTGACAGTAGTGTATTTAAGGAGGCTGTTGTCTGGAGGACCCCTACCTTAATCACTGCTGAAGATGGTTGGTGTATAGTGAATGAGGCAGGGGATTGCACAGAACAGATGGTTGTGTGTGTAGAGCTGGTTGGAAAATGGGAGGTGGGTTCACACAGAAACCTTTAACAACAAATTTCATTTTTGTCAAAAATTTCCATGGAAAATTTAAATTTTTTTTGGTGAAATTTCAAAAACTAAGTTTCCAGCCTAAACCCAAAAACTTTCAGCCAAAAGCTATTCAGAAATGCCATGACAGTGCCTCATGGGAGATGTACTTAGATTGCCTCATGCACCCATTCTCCTCTAAGGTCCTTGTTCCCTGGCCAGACTACATCTCCCATGATGCACCATGGTCTCCCTCTCTTGTCAGATCCGAAGTTCAGATCCCAATCCCAGATCTATTACTTGAGCCCTTCCCTTGTGACTCTCTGCTTCTCCCACCTCTTAGTTAGCATCTACGGAGCCACTTGCTATGTCCTCTTCTCTCCAGCTGTTCCCCATAGCTCCTTGAAAAGAGGCCTAGAATTTCCCCCAATTCCTCCTCACTGGATCATCCCCCTTTTCCAAGAGTCACGGAATCTTCACACCATTTCTACTAATTCTTGTTTGTTTGCCCATCCATGGTGGGCTCAGTACATGTGTCCCATGGCCAAGACATATTACCAAGACTCTCCATTTTTGTGCTGCCTTGTAGTTCCAGCTGTTGACCACTGTGCACTGTGTTTCAAGTGGCCAAATCAGTGCTTGAACCAGTCAGACATTTACAGTCACTAAAAACATTGTTCACCCCAGAGGTTATTCCTCCATGATAAATGTGTCACAGTCAATGTCTGCCAGATGGATCCCCTACACCATGGTGGTCATTCAATGGGATTTCTTCACTTACTCAGCCTCCTCTAGACATCACTGGAAAGTCTTCGTCCTCATGAAACATGGTTCAGCACTCATTCGCTCACAGCATTTGACCATCTCCAGATGCTGCTGGAATAATACTCCATTTGCATACAGAACACATTGTCTTCTACAGTCTGCTCCACCTCCCACTGAAATGGAGGCCATCTTCATGCAGCCAGGCCCCAGCATGCCTTTGCTTATGGAGCTGGTCGGAACATAGGAGGGTTTCTCCATGGAAAATTTTTGAAAAACTTGAAACCCATGAACATTTTCGGAAAAACAAACAAACCATTTTTGGTTAAAACCCAAAAATGGTTAGTTTTGTGGGGTTTTTTTTTTGGTTTTCTGGCAAAAAATATGTTTTGAGGAAAGCAGACACTTTCTGTGAAAATTTGCTTTGTCAAAACCACATTTTTCTGTCAAAAAAAGTTTGGACAGAAAATTATTGACCAGCCCTATTTGCTTTTATTCAGCATCTTGACTATTGGAACACTTCCCAAACGCCAGCGTGGACATAAGGCTATTTGATCTTCTTCGAGATCCTTTGCCACCAACTGATGGTTCATGCTACCTAGGGGTACTCACTTTCCTACCTTCCAATGCAATTCACCAGTGAGGCTGCTCCCCCCAACATACAGCATCCAGAGTCACTGCCAGGACACATTTGCTTTTCTCTGTATCATTAAATTAAGTCGTCTATGTTCCACGACCCATGTGCTTGTTCCGGTATCAGTTCAACAGCACCGATCTCCCCTAACTTCTGCCACCAAAGTGTGAATCGTCTGTAGCCGTCTGAGTTTCAGATGGATTGTAAATTCACAAAGGAGAGATTCATGTCTCATTTCGGGAACTACAGCTCCAAACACATTGTCACACAACAAATAATAAATAACCCCGTCCACCTTCTTTTTCACTCCTTCTGGGCTATACAGCAGCATTTCTTAGCCTGCAAGAGAAATGAAACCAGTCTGGAGTTCTCACTGCCACTTAAAACCTGTTTTCCACAGCAGAGGATAAACAGGAGTATTGCTTTAAACCACTCACCTGGCCTTTACCCCGTCTTCCATGCAGCCTTAAAGTTCTTGAGTATAAGATTCTACCTTTCTAGGTGGCACATTTAATGAGCTCACCAGCCACCTCATTACCTTCAGCTGTCTGATCCTGTTACTGCATTTTCTATCTCAGCCCTTAGGGGGGTGACAGTTCCCATTACACAGTAGCTAAAACTTCTTCCCAGATTAAGCTGACCACCTGGACAAAGTCACGGTAAGGAACACCTGTGTACTGCTGCTTCCATTACGGGGAGTTTGCTTTCCCCTGTCCAGCCTGCTCTTAAATGTAATGGAGTTGTGTGAGACTGAAGGCTTCCAGCTGCCTGATTCAGTGGCTCTGTAGTAAACCAGCCTCCAGATGTGTGAAGACTGAGATAGTATCAAAGTGAAAGTGTGCAGCTGCATGTCCATGGCTCCCTGGCTAATGTACGCACACTCAGTATGTCAGCAGCAGGGATGAGGAGTGAAGAGGCTGAAAGGCGACAGTTCCCAATGCTGGCATCAAAAGGGACATCTGGAGATAATAAATTAGAGAACACAGCAAGACTGGGCTAGGAAACACAGTCAGTCTGAGCAGTAAGATGCTTGGTCTCTCTGTCCCATGTGCTGAAATCTGGCACCACATCTGGAGTATTCTAGAGCTCCCTCAAGTCATCCTTGATTCATTACTTTATCTCTTCTGCTCCTGTTGGGATTTTATTGCTGGTTGACTCAGTGGCAGCCACACTAGACTTGAAATGTTGTGAATGGAACTTACCTTGAGAGTCTTCCAGTTGTTACATCCCCCTACAGGTTCCTTCTCTGCTTGTTGGTTTGTGCCTTCTCAACACATCCTGCCCACCTTGGTACTGGTCTAATAACCTAGGTAGGAGCCTGTTATGTATATCACGAATTGTAACCAGCTTCACAGTGAAACGGTATCTGATACTAGAGGGTTCTTTAAGCAGAGGGAGAACAAGATCAACGGCTGGAAGCTGAAGTCAGCAAAATTCAAGTGGAAAATAGGACACCATTTTTTTACTTTGAAGGTAATTAGCCATTGGAAGAGATTACTGGGGATGTGGTAAACTCTCCTTCAGATCAAGATTGGATGTCTTCCTAAAACATACACTCTAGTTCATTTAGAAGTAATTGGGGTGGATGCAAGAATCACTGAGTGAGATGCTAGGACCTGTATTATGCTCGAGGTCAGACTGGATGATCATGATGGTCCCTTCAAAGCGACGTCTGTAATTAGATTTCTCCCTAAAAGAAGGGTAAAGCCAGCCTTTGCCATGGACAAGGTGTAGGATAGTGGAATATGAAGTTATGGAACCTGCTCCTCAGAGCAAGGGACTGAGGTAGCCTGGAGCTTTCTGGAATGTCTAACTGGGGATTGAAGATTTCAAAGAAGGAGGAGCCTGTTTAGGCTCATGCTCTTGTTTGGCATCCCATCTACATTTTGTCCCCACATTTCAATAGCAACTAACAATGTGGACTAGTGTAAAAACAGAGCACTGGCTGGCTCAGAGGTTGGAAATGAGTGATGGAGACTTTCACTTCAGTTCTGATGTGACCCAGTCCTTCAGTGACTGAAAGTCACTATCATATAACAACCATCCAAGGGTCCGAGCGAAATGCCGCGATGGTCTCAAATTAGTTTCTACATCACAGAATTCACCATCCCAGCTGGCACTAGGGACTCCCCTTAGCGGTAGTTTCAGCAGAGAAGCCGAGAGTTGGACAGACCATGGAGACTGAACTATCCCAAGCTCCTAGTCACTGTCTCTCCAGGCCAATGTAGAAGCATACTTGTGGAGTGATGTATGAGGGAAGGTTGTCCTGCTGCTGCCCATGCTAGAGCTGTTCTGTGGATAGAGGACTCAGTCTCCAGGGATGTTTCACGAGCAAGAAATGTCATTCTAATTATAATAAAACAAGTTAATCTGAAAAAAATCACCATTACGATTGTTTGATTCACTCTTTGCATCACAAGGGGTTAATTTAATGGCTCATGTGGATGAATGTCTGTGTTTTATTTAGAGAGGCCCAAACCCCAGCTAAAAATATCCTCAGCAGCCAGAGGTGTTTGGAATCCAAATCTGGACCTAGATTCCAACTTCAGGTATGGCTCCTGTCTTTATAATGAGCCCAAATCCTCATGCAAACACCCCTAAAGCTTGGCGTGACCCAAAGCTGGGTGGGAGCTCTGTGGTTTGGGCTATCTCTAGCACAGAGAATTTTTACAAAGGGTGTCTCTACATCTTTGTAGAGATTTTAGAGCTGGGGTAGGGGCGAGACATCTGCCATCTTGGGAGAACTCCGATGATGAACATTTTCTCTCTGTACTCCCCCAACCTCCTAAATAGCACTTTGAGCCATCTCCCAGGCCCACCTCCTTTGTTAGCCAAGCCAGGACTATTTGGTGGTCAGCTAGAGCAGTCAGCTGCTCCATGGTAAGTGTCAGGACATGATCAGAAATGAAGATATTTGTAGCGAACCCCCAAACACCTCCATCAGTACTGGTTCAGTTTTGGCAGTTTTCTTAGTACGGACATGTTATTAGGCTGGAAGATCAACAAATTATGAAGCACATTTACCAAGGAATGCTGCTACGCAGCCAGGAATCACATGGTCACCAAGGTTCGGTGGTGCACTAAGATTGCCAATGATGGACATAAACTGAATCTCCAGTCAGACCACCTTTAAGGACCTAGCTACAGGTTGACCCAGCTGGTGCTCGATTTGCAAGGGGCCCACTTCCCTTTGAGATTCGTCATAATGATGCTGATGCTGATGATAGAGCAATCACTAGGGAGTGACTAGGGGCCCTCATTCTAGGGCTAAGGGGATTCTCCCATCCTTTCTTCTAAGGGATATCCCTTATCTAGTGCCTAATATCTCTCCTGCCATATCAAGTCAATGCAGGACACCGTTGTCCTGTATTTCAGCAATAATCATGCAAAGGGTCATACACTGCAGTATTGTACAAATGTATGTTTTTGTACTATGACTCTACCATAGTGGGATGCTGCCCCTTACAAGTCAGCTCTGCCCTGAATTTGTCCTTTCTTCCCTTGAAGCATAGATGGACACCTTACAAGGGTCTGAGTGTACAGCCTCCACACTGGGTCTGATTGATTATTAACAAAATTCAAACTGAAATATGTCAAGACTTTTCCTCCTCCTGTCTCACTCCCACCACAGAAAGTATCACCGTGCAAAAGCTCAATGGTCGGCAGACCACAGATGTACAATTAGATGAATTTCCCCTAACCCCCAAAGGAGCAGGCAACTGGGACTAGAACTTGAGTACAAAGCTGGTAGGGAAATGGATTTTGTTCCTGCCAAAAATTTAGGTAATTTTTTTTGTTGTTTTCATCAAAATTTTGCCTCAGAGGTTTTTGAGTTTTTGACAAATAAACAAGAGACACAAACCTGAAAATGGTTTGGCCAAAACTGGAAAAACGTTGGCCTTTAAAACAAAATCTTTTCACTCTTTGGACAAAAAATTTTTCACTGCAAAATGTTTGGGTTTCTATTTTTGGGGTGAAACCCCCAAACTTATGGTTGAAAATGTACATTTCCATCTGAAATTTCCATTTTGATGAAAAATGCCTTTTCTCATTGAAAAAATTATATGAACGAAAAATG
Source organism: Malaclemys terrapin pileata (assembly GCF_027887155.1). Classification (NCBI taxonomy): domain Eukaryota; kingdom Metazoa; phylum Chordata; order Testudines; family Emydidae; genus Malaclemys; species Malaclemys terrapin. The sequence goes on from NC_071514.1 coordinate 51,549,956, forward strand.
TCAACTGGCTGTATTTAAGTCCTTCCTCTTCAAAATACAGGCCTCTACAACTTGAGCTAAAGAAGGTATCCCTTGAATGGTACTAGCAGGAGATCCCTTAACCCCTCTATGATCCCAACCACAAGAGAACAATATCTGTCCCTCATTCCTTGAAAGCCAGCGCATTACAACAGGTTGTTGGCAAAGGGCTAGCACTTTCAGGCAAAGCCGGTACATGGTTCCCTATCTCTTTTGAGTACTCAAGTACTTGAGTACTTAATTTTTCAGCAAGGCCCAATATTGTCAGCAAACTGAAAGCCCCCAGCCATGTGAAATGCCCAGAAATACAGAGATTTCAGTTAATTGCTTATTACAGTAGCAGCTGTGTTCTTCATTTCAGTTCAGTAATAGCCTTGCTTTTGCCCTTGTTGCCTACTCTTGTGACATTATCGCAAACCTCACACTATTTGGTGTTTTCCTTAAAGCCTACATGCCTCCAGCTTCCATCCAGGATACACCACACGGTCCATTGTCTACAGCCAAGCTCTAAGATATAAACACATTTGCTCTAATCCCTCAGATAGAGACAAGCACCTACAAGATCTCTATCAAGCATTCTTAAAACTACAATACCCACCTGCTGAAGTGAAAAAACAGATTGACAGAGCCAGACGAGTACCCAGAAGTCACCTCCTACAAGACAGGGCCAACAAAGAAAATAACAGAACACCACTAGCTGTCACCTTCAGCCCCCAACTAAAACCTCTCCAGTGCATCATCAGAAATCTACAACCTATCCTGAAAGATGATCCTTTACTCTCACAGATCTTGGGAGACAGACCTGTCCTCACTTACAGACAACCCCCCAACCTACAGCAAATACTCACCAGTAACCACACATCACTGAACAAAAACACTGACCCAGGAACCTATCCTTGTAACAAAGCCAGATACCAACTCTGTCCACATATCTATTCAAGTGACATCATCATAGGGCCTAATCACATCAGCCATACCATCAGGGGCTCGTTCACCTGCACATCTACCAATGTGATATATGCCATCATGTGCCAGCAATGCCCCTCTGCCATGTACATTGGCCAAACCGGACAGTCTCTACGCAAAAGAATTAATGGACACAAATCTGACATCAGGAATCATAATACTCAAAAACCAGTGGGAGAACACTTTAACCTGTCTGGTCATTCTATGACAGACCTGCGGGTGGCTATCTTAAAACAGAAAAACTTCAAAAACAGACTCCAACGAGAGACTGCTGAGCTGGAATTGATATGCAAACTAGACACAATCAACTCAGGATTAAATAAGGACTGGGAATGGCTGAGCCATTACAAACATTGAATCTATCTCCCCTTGTAAGTATTCTCACACTTGCTTCTTATCAAACTGTCTGTACTGAGCTATCTTGGTTATCACTTCAAAAGTGTTTTTTGTTTTGTTTTGTTTTTTCCTCTTACTTAATTGGCCTCTCAGAGTTGGTAAGACAACTCCCATCTGTTCATGCTCTCTGTATGTGTGTATATATATATCCTCAATATATGTTTCACTCTATATACATCCGAAGAAAGGGGTTGTAGCCCACAAAAGCTTATGCTCTAATAAATTTGTTAATCTCTAAGGTGCCACAAGTACTCCTGTTCTTTTTGAGGATACAGACTAACACGGCTGCTACCCTGAAATCCTTCCTTAAAGCCGCATCTCCTGGAGTTATAGAATCATAGAACTGTAGGGCTGGAAGGGACCACGAGAGGTCATCTGTTCCAGCCCCCTGTACTGAGACAGGAACAAGTAAGCCTATGCCATCCCTGACAGGTGTTTGTCTAACCTGTTCTTAAAAACCTCCATTGATGTGGATCCCACAACTTCCCTCGGAAGCCTATTCCTGAGATTAATTCGCCTTATGGCTAGAAAGTTATTCTTAATATCTAACCTAAATCGCCCTTGATGCAAATTACACCCATTTCTTCTTGTCCTGCCTTCAGTGGACATGGAGAACAATTCATCACAGTCCTCTTTATAACAGCCTTTAACAAATATGAAGACTGTTAGGTTCCTCCTCAGTCTTCTTTTCTCAAGACTAAATGTGCACAGTTTTTTTAACCTTTCCTCATAGATCAGGTTTTCTAAACCTTTTGTCATTTTTGTTGCTCTCCTGTGGACTTTCTCCAATTTGTCCCCATCTTTCATAAAGTGGGGTGCCCAGAACCGGACACAGCTGAGGCCTCACAAGTGCTGAGTAGATCAGGACAATTATCTTCCGTGTCTTATTTACAATACTCCTGTATATAATACACTTGAGAATGATAGTCACCTTTTTTGCAACTACATCATATTGTCAATTCATATTGCTCCACTCTACCCCCCAGCTCCTTTTCAGCAGTACTACTTATGACGTTTCACTCCATATTGTTTATGAAAATATGCTTATGATATGGATATGACATAACTGAGATATACTTTATGCAAGATGGCTCATGTAAGATATCATTGGAAAGGTTATGATTTACTGAACGTGATTATCCAATGTGTATGCCTGTATCATTTCTGTATCTGAAGTTAGGAATATTGACTATGTATCTGTATTTCAAATGTGTTACTTTGGGTGTCACCCCCAACTAGCCCTTCAGGTACAACAATGGAAAAGCCAGACAGGGCTAATGGCTCATTAGCAAAGACAATGGACTGTGAAAGAGCTTAGTCTTCCTGTGGTCGCTCCAGACAGGCTATGAGTATTGGCTGCCACAGCCCTGCAGAGACATGGGTCTGAGTCACCTGGTACTGGACCCACCCCTTGGAAAGCCAGTGTTCTTCCACTGGGAGACAAAGGGTTCCCGCCATACACAAGAGCTATATAAGGCAGGGGAGTGACATCATCAGGGTTCTCCTCTGCATCCCCACCCAAAGAGACACTGAAAAACACCTGGAAACTAGAAACAAACTGGGGGGAGAAGGGTTGGGAGGGCATCCAGGCTGTGAGTGGAAATACCCGAAGTCTCAAGCTGCAGGCCAGTGCAGCTGCCTTTCAAGACTTTCTATAATCTGCCTGCAACAATAACTGGGGTGAAAAATTACTGTTTGTAACAAATTTCTTTAGTGAAACAAGCTTAGTTTGCGTGTTTCGTTTTATTTGCTTAGTAATCTGCTTTGTTCTGTTTGCTACCCCTTTAACCACTTAAAATCTGCCTTTTATAGTTAATAAACGAACTTATTTCTTGTTTATAATATAACAAAGTTTGTGCAATTCATAACGGGGGGGGGGAGGGATAAGAGGCTGTGCACACCTTCCTCCACATTGAGGAAGGAGGTGGATTTCATAATATACCTTTGGGTCTGCACCCGAGGGGAGGTGGACACCTGAGTGCTGGGACAAGTCCCTTAACCTGAGACCCCAGAGCTGATCTCAGTGTCTGTGTCTTTCTGCAGTTGGGTGTGGCTCTGCCAGTGTGTGTGCTGGAGGAGGCTTAATAGCCTGGCTCAACAAGACAGGTAAACAGGGTGCCCTGGCTGGCAGAACAGGTGAGCTCAGTGGTATCTCAGTGCATTAGGTGGCACCTTCAGGGGTCCAATCTGTCACACTACTAACTAGCCAGTTATTTCCATTTTGTAGCTGTGTCTTTGATTTTCCCTCCCTAGAAAAGTATTTTGCATTTTTGACAATGGGACTTAGTCTCCTAACTCTCTTCAGCACCTTTGAAAATTTTGCCCCAGCCCCTAGTGTTAGAACAAGGATCAGCACTCAGGCCTGGCACTCAGCACAGGACTAGATCTGTCTCTGATGTGGCACAGCAGCTCAGGAATGAGGTGTCTTTCAGAGTAGGAGTTGCTGCAATGTCCATTTTATAATTTACATATTTAAACTGCTTAATGTAATGGTGGTGCGTTATGTTATTTAGCAAACATATTAGCTGAATTAACCATTAAATTAATAGAATTGACCTTCCAGGTACTTTGACAGTATTGTACATTGCAGTGATGAGCTGCATTTACTGTGACTTAACCTACATCATCTGACCAGCAAAATGGCAACTCCAGTGAGAAAGACAGTGGCCCCACACAAAGTGATGCAGGTATTCAAAGAACATCAGGGGTTTTAAACTTTTGAAAATCAGTGTTCTTACTCAGGGGTCCTTGTCTCTAGGATATGCCCTCAGTCAAGATCCATCAGAGATTAAGTTTTGCCCCATTTCGGGGGACAGCATAAAGCACATCTCTTTATTCAGGCTGCCTCCTCGCTAGGAGTGTTGACATTTGTGTCCCCTGGCTGGTTATCCATTGGGTCAGGTCTCTGTTAACAAAGTGCTACTAGAAACAGGATATTATTACTGCATTTTGGAAACACCGGGCCAAATTCATCCCTGTTCAAAAGTTCTGATTGGCTGCAGACAGTCAGCAAGGATTGAAGTGGGGCAGGAACAGTGTGCAAGGACATGGCTACGGGAATAGATACATAAAAGATGATGACAGGAAGGCCCACCACCCTGCAGTGCCCGAGGGCTCTTCTGCACCAGCCGGGAATCGTGCTTGTTGGAGACACACACCTGAGCCTAATGGACAGTCCCTGCTCAGTGTGCCAAAAGGAGAGAAAAACAAACAAAAAGCCCAGGTCCCTGCCGGTGCATCTTAAGGAAAATGGCACCCTGCCCTCAAATGTGAGATCTCAGCCCTGTACCAGGATCACCAGTGCCTCCTACCTCTTTGCACGAGAGCTGAGCAAAGTTTTTCCGCTGAAGCTTTTTTCTGCCAAAAAATGCAGATTCAGCAACATAGAAATGTTCTGTGAATCTGTGCCACTTTCGCCAAATTGTTTTTGTCGAAAAAAGCCCCTAAAAAAAATCTAAATGGTTCAAAATGACTCTTCACTTCAAAATTTCCTATACTTTTATTAAAGAACCAATCAAACAATTTTAAAAATGGTCAAAATCAAAACATTTCATTTGGCCTATTTTATTTTTAACTTTTTGATTCACGGAAAATTTCAAAAAAATTAGTTTTCAGGTTGACTGCAAAGAAATTTTTAAAATGTTTGGAATGACCAGGGAGCCAAAAACTCTGTTATTCACATAACTCTGATTTGCAGATCCAAAAATCCTTCCATACCTAGACCTCAGAGTGTTGCAGACATTAGTGAATCTAGGGGACAATTAATTCATTAGTGATTTCAAAACCTCAGTGGAGATAATAGTCCTTCCCCACCTCATGGGAGATCTATTATTATCCTTTTTCTGCAAATTGGGAATCAAAGAGAGAGTCAATGACTTACCCAAGGTCACACAGTGAGACGGGGCAGAGCTAGGAATAAAACCTCTTAACCTCTTTCCCCCAACCCCCTTCATACCACGAGCAAGATACACTGGTGTCCATACAGGATCCATTGCACCATAAGAATAGTTTTGAGTCTCAAGAAGGTGGACTCAGAAAATTCCAAATGGTCACCATCTCCTAGGAAATCCAACTGAATGAGGTTCAGGGCTCCCCAATTTCTTACCAGAGGAGAGTGCAAAAAGGAAAGAGAACTCCGCAGGCATCAGATAAATAGAACTTTGTTAGCCCAGGAGAGTCAGCTACTTTAGCCTTCTACCACCTTTAGAAAATATTGTTTATTTTAACAAACATTATTCTAGTTATTTATTATAGGATGCTATAATAATAATATTTAGCATTTGGATTATAGCACTAAAGGGATACTGTCAGGATAAAAACCTTACCTTTTTAACAGACACATTTCCTTATCTGTGCTATTGGTGAGACTGAAGATTATTTAAAAATAAATCAAAGTTTGCACATCTAGTAGCTAGAGCCAAAGCTGGTGTAAATCCATTGACTTCTGTGGAGCTAGGCAAAATGACACCAGCTGAGAATCTGACCCCTATGCTCCCCCTCACCATTTGTGCAATTTGTTTCTTTGTTTGCATTCCATTCCGCTTGGCCAATGAGAGCCCTCTGGTCAGTTTCACTTTTGTTGCTAGCTGGTTTCCCTTTCTGGTTCCCAGGCCCTTGCTCAAGGCTGCAATGTTTGGTTGGCAGCCAGTGAAGGGGGTTGTTTAAATCCAAGCAAACAATTGTTTTCATTTAAATTGATTTTTAACTAACAATGGAAGCATTTCTATAATGTAGGTTTTGTATTGCATACCTCCCCCCCAAAAAACCTTGAATTTGGACACTTAAACTACACAACTACAGTCGTTTGACACAGAAATAATGATATATCACTCTGCTGTCATTAGCAGTTCATTGGGACATTTTGTACTTTAAAGGGACACAATCAACTTAAAATCTGCTCAGTTAAAAAAAAAAAGAATGCAAAGCAATCCCATGTCCTGCTCCTAGCCCTGATTTCACTGGCTTTACAATCACATTTTCCTACTCTTAAAAAAAAATGTTTTTTCTTCCCTGTTCCTGTTTAAAACCTACACAAACACCAGGGGAAACCAATTAACAGAAGGAAAGGTTGAAATTGAGTAGCACAACCAGCACAAACAGAGAGAATAATGTTTGTTCCTCTTATCACTCTGGAGGACTTGGATCATAGGGGTTAGCTGTGACAATAGTGGGTGAAATATTTTTGGACAGAAGTGTAATTTTTTTCCAGTGGGCAGCAGTATTGTTTCTTATCAGCTAGATTTAGGCTTGGAAGAATTAGATTTTTATCAGTAAATGTCGGTAAACATCAATTTCACTGCACACACACACAAGCCCAAAACAAATATTTCCATTGATAATAATCTAAATTTACAGATACAAAGTAAGAAACTGCTGTGTTTGACTGAAGGATATTTATTTTGTATATTTTGGCATGTGGTGTTGACAATTTGTGTTTTAACAGTTAAAAACTTTTAACTTTTTGAATCTCAATGTCTGCTGTCATTGAATAATTAGTGTCTGACCCCACATCATTTCCTGTAAAATTGTGTGAAAATGTAAATAAGATAACCATAAGAAAAAATGCTTAAAACCCATAATTTTGCCCAACTGTGGAAATTTAAATATATAATAATATGAAAAAATGCTTAAAAATAAAAATTATTTGTTGAAATTATTTTAAAAAAGTGAATTCTGCCAAGCCTAACTGTAGTAAGGGGAGGCGAAGCTACAAGACATGACAATATTTGAAGAGGAGCTGTCTGTTGTGTGTACTTGACCGCAGAGAACTGGCACGGCTAAAAGCAGTTTCCTTCCGGACAGCTTCCTTGCAAACAGTAATTTGTCCTGTGCAGGAAAATTTTTCCCAGTTGCCCAGCTGCCTGCAGTTATGACACCCAGAATCTCAGCTGGTGGAACTACCTTTAGCTTGGTTTTTTACTTAGATCAAGGCGATTTCTTTATTTGACCCTGGCTGTATTTTGCTTATTATAGTTTGAGTTTCTTCTCATGGCACAGAAAGAGGCAAGTGTCGCTCAGCTTATGAACAATCAGTATAGTTAATAACAATATTATTATTGATTGAGCGCCGTCACCATGCAGGGCACAGAGATTGGAGGAAAGGACTTTAGCCAGAGGCTGAGTCTGAATTGCCGAACAGGCATGTAACATGAGGAGGCATTTCTTAGCCATTAAATAACCCAGTGAGGTCTGTACTGGTCAAGTAATGACCGGGTAGAATAATAAAGGCCTGAGGCAAAGCCAACAGGCCTTTACACTCTAGAATGTTATTAGCTGATGCATAAAGATGGATAGAAAGTTCATTAACCCATTAGACGTCACGTGGATGGACAACCACAAGAGTGGCATGGAAATGACTCTGCAATTGCATTTGTGTAGGCCCTGGAGAATTTGTGCATGTCCTGTCAGTTCTTGGCTCTCACGTCCAAACCATCTGTGGTGCTGAAGGGGTTAATGCCATGGTGAGCTATTTTTAATTAATACCAAGGGGGCAGGAGGGCTTCTCTCGGTTTGCCACTTGGGAATGTTGCCTTTGGATCACCCTGTGCGCAATTATTCAGCACTGAAGATTCTACAGTTCTTTGCCATGCTGGTTAAAATATCAGATTGCTCCCAAAGACACTTTTTAATCAGTCAGGGAATTGAAATTCCAGCAGTCACAGGAAATGGTTAGAAATGTCTATGAGAAGAGGACAGCTGTATCACCTCACCTGTGACTGGTCAAGTTAAGCTCATTTAACAAAATCTTTAACTTGGAAACATTAAAATCTGAAATATGTCTCTGGACAAATTATCCTGTTAAAAAACTGCAATCAATGGGTGCACGGGCAGCAGAATACTTTTTATCTGGGGTGAGAGCACCCTCAAAGCAAGTCATTTTAATGATGATGGCTAAGCAGAAACATAGTAGATTTGTCGGGGTGCAAAAGACCCATTAGCCACAACCTCAGCATTACCCCTTCTCTGGATTTTTGATCTTTGCAATATACTTGTTTGGAATCTGCCAAACTAGCTTTCCTATTTTCGTTCTCGTCTCTGCCAAGTATTTGGATGACTAGTAATATAAGCAATATTTTTAGTCAGATTAAATTATTCACTCAGGTGAGCAACTTCCTTCAAAGATTTAACATTACATTTTATTTTCTTGATACCACATTCAATTTTAAGGAAGGATTCAAGAAAAAAATTATAAACATAATAGTTTTGACTAAATCTTGTTTCTAATCTTCCCCTTTTCCTTCCAGCTTTCTTGATTCTTTTCTTTCTTATAGCTTACATAGGTTTATGGAGTCATCTGATCTTGTATTAACCATTGTCTCTTTGACCATTTAAGATTAAACTATTTAAAGCAGAGTTTAGAAATGTGGCAATTAAAGTCTACAGGAAACAAAGCATTAAAACAGTACACAGTGTATGGGTGTATATCTATTTTGATATAGATGCATAGATAAATAGAGATAAAAATAAATGCAAATCAGATCCCATTTTTAGTGAAATACACATTGAGGGGAAGAAACCAAAATTCGAAACAAACTTTTCTTTGAAGACTCGCATGAGCAAATTAGCAACTAAAGCAATTGGACAGATCATTATGGGATGAATCCAAGCAGAAAGACCACATCTGACCTCCTCAGTGCCAAACGTTCATAATAACAAGGAGTTAAAATACTCGAGAAGATATTGGCAGATTGTTTCTTTTTTAAATGCATTAAACAGTTTATGCTGTTGCAGTTTTTGTTTGCAAGTTTTTTATCCATCTATTTAACACAGATACAATTAATGAGACAAGGTGGGGTAGGTAATATCTTTTATTGGACCAATTTCAGTTGGTGAAAGAGACACGCTTTCAAGCTACACACAGCTCCTCTTCAGCTCTGTGTAGCTCGAGAGCTTGTCTCTCTCACCAACAGAAGTTGGTCCAATGAAAAATATTAACTCGCCCACCTTGCCCCTCTCATATCCTGGGACCAACACGGCTACAACAAAACTACAAATATATATACAATTATACATATATCTGTTCCTATCTATTATCATATGTACTCACTCATCTATGTAGAATACATACAATTATAGCACATACATAGCTCTAGCTTATCAGTCTACCTTTCTACCACCATACATACCCATCGAACTCGCTATTGATCCATCTCTTAATCCCCAACACTATGCTCTCTAAATGTCCAAATTAACTGTAACACTAAAATAGCTCAAACTTCTCTCTCTGTGCTTCAGACTTGTCCGCCTCCTGGCTGACTCCCTGTCCTTTTGAAATGTTCAACATCAACTAAAGTCCCCTTTTTTCTCTTTGCTAATTGGAGAGAGAGAGAAAAAAATCTAGGGGAAAAAATCCCCAAACTCCACTTTTTTTCCTTTTACTAGAATTGAATATTTTTCTGAAAACTTTTCTCTCCTTTCCCCGAGGTTCAGCCTCCCCCTGGCCCTATGTAGAAAGCCAGAGAGAGAGGAATTATCAAAGATTCTCTTCTTCTGACCCATGATCATCCCCATCCCTTCACCCAGAAATAATAAAAATTTCATGACTTACGGAATCACCCCCCGACTGCCCCACTCACTAGTCTGTCCGGGGGGCCCCTCACCTCCTCTGATCACCAGGAGAAGGCGGGAGGGGGCCAGCAGGTAAAAGCTGCAGGTAGATTGGGTGGGCTTTGGGTGTATTTCCCCCACTGATGAGAGAGGGATCCCCAAGCTCGCACCTGCACCTGTCAGTGCCCTGGTGAGTTGCGCTGGTTCCCTGCCTAGCTGGGCGTTGTGGTTATGAAAGCAATTCCTTCATAGCATTTATATGTATGTTTGTAGAAATACATCAAACTCAGGAACAGAAGCACAATCCAACAAGCCTTCACCCCCCGCCCCCCTTGGTTGCTCTCATTTGTACCGATTTGCCCTTGAGGCTTTTTTCTGATTTGCAATGTCCCTGGCAGTGTTTAGATTGGGGAGGGGGAGAAGGAGGGGAGAGCAGGAGATGGCGGGGGGGTTGGGGGGAGGACTAGGCAAACAGAAGTCTAGCTTGCCAAAAGCAGTTCAGACCCAGAAAGCGCCTTAATGTGCACAGACGGAGCAGGCTGGGAGCGAAACCAGCTGGGCTGGAGTGGAGCGTGCTTAGTGTGAGGCATGGGGAAGGCTGGTTTGGAGTTGTGTGTGCGTGTGTGTCTCAGGGGTGGCTTATTACACTAGTTAGTTTCCCCTGGGGGGAGTTTACTAGGGGGAGGGAATAGGTTAGATGTAAAAATTCCTTTTCAAACATTAACTGTTTCCTATTGACAGGGCCCCGCTGACGCTAGATGCCGAGCTAATATTCCCTGCCATTGATCTTTCTCCTACTCCCACTGGCAGGGAGATCCTCTCTGGATTTCCACACTCAGCAAGCCCCCATGCCCTGCCAATCCTACACCAGCGCAGAGAGGCCCTCGATAGCCACTGTCTGAGCTGTGCAAGGTAAGTAACTGGGAAGAGCAGCAGGGTGTGCTCACGGGAAATTCACAGCAGGCACCACTGGTTTCGTAAGTGACTTGTCCAAGATCACACAGCGTTTATGGGACAGCCAAGAGTCCTAGTCCAGGGCCTTAGCCATAAGACCATCTTCCTCTCTAGGTAAGGTGGTGGTGCACGAGGGGTTAATTGTAAATAACACCCTGAACTTGGTAGCTATGGTGTTTACTGCAGTGTAACAATCACATGATTAATACTCCAAGATGGGCAAAAGATCTTGGGGCTAGGCTTTCCTGTACATGTGTGTGTGCCACTCACATCGCACAGCTACATCGATGGCTCAGGACCATCTTCACCCCCTGGGCACGAGTCTCCTATTGGTTGTCTTTCCTGACAGAGTAAGGAGCCACAGAATGAGAGGGTGAGTGTCAGGGGATGGATCAAGTGCCACGCAGAGGCAAAGGTTAATCAGGCAAATTCCATACGATGGAGAGCAAATATCCATCTATCAACCCCCAGCAGCCAGCTACATGACAGTTCCCTATATCTACACCTAGCAAGCATGATTGCCAAGTCACTTGCAGGGAGACTGAAGTGCTGTGTGGTTCCTGGGATTTCACCATGTTATAAACTCTACTGCAGGCACCCTCGCAATTACGGGGATTTGCATTGCCATTACAAATGTCCCCTAACTTGAACAGCCTGCATCTAGCGAACAAATCACTGTATAATTACTGTGCGTTTATGACCAGCCCCACTGGAGCTGGGAGTGGGCTTTGAACATCTATCTACCTACAGCCTGTTCTTTGGGGCTGGGACCATCTGTTTGTTATAGGATTGTACAGGGCCTAGCACAAGGGGCCCTGGTCCATAACTCAGGCTCCTAAGTACTTATGATAATACAAATAAATAATGATAATTCATATTGTGCTGCTAATGTTTGAGCTAAAGGACTAAGGCCTAGATCATCAAAGGTCTTTAGGTACGTAATTCACATCAATTTCATTTTCAGCTACACTTGGCCTCAGCAGTGTCTAGTCCACTGTGCCCTAGTCCAATTCACTACCCTGGAGGGACTTCATTATAGATATCTGCAATCAGAGTTGGTTGAAAGAAGGGTAGAATAGCTCAATTTTAAAAATCCCGATTGTTTTTCAAAATGTACACTTTTTGGAATATTGGAAATTCTGCCATTCAAAAATGTTTGGGCAATCATAACTTTTAATTTCAGTGAGTCAAAAAATGGGGAGGGAAATTCTGTCAATATGTTTTCCCATTTATTTTTCAGATTTTGAAATTGGAAATTTCAAAATGGGAAGAACCAGCGCTAGGAGCAATGCAAACAACACTTGGATCCCAGAGTCTTTGGTTTGCAAGATATGCTCCCTATTTACTGCAGGCACACACAGACTAGCTATGTATTTGCAGTAAATTCTTAATTCTTAATCTCTAATAAGGCCTGATCCTGTCAGTTGCTGAGTTCTCTCCACAAGCTCTGACTTCAATAGGAGTTGGGGGCACCGGGCAGAATTGGGCCCACAGTTTTGGGGGTATGTTCAAATGCATTACCCAAAATCAGGATGTCTCTCTGAACTGCCTGAATCTGAATAGGGCCCCTTGTGAGTTTTCTGGTACTTCCAGTTTCTAACTGGACTATGGGAACAAACTCTCTCACAGCATTTCTGGCCCTCCCTCTTCCCCTTCTGGCAGGAAGAGGCTATGTGAAAAGAAAACATTTAGGCTAGGTCTACGCTACCCGCCTGAATCAGCGGGTAGAAATCGATCTCTTGGGGATTGAATTATCGCGTCTCGTTGGGACGCGACAATCGATCCCCGAATCGATGCTCTTACTCCACCAGCGGAGGTGGGAGTAAGCGCCGTCGATGGGGAGCCGCGGAGGTCGATTTTGCCGCCGTCCTCACAGCAGGGTAAGTTGGCTCCGATAGGTCGAATTCACCTATGCTATTCACGTAGCTGAATTTGCGTATCTTAAATCGACCCCCACCTGTAGTGAAGACCTGCCCTTAGAGGACAAAAGTTAACCGGTTTTTGCTCAGCCTCAGAGACATGTTGGTTCAGGTTCTAGGGTGGGTTGGACCTTCATTTTTATCAGAGATGTGCCCTGGAACAGACCACTCCTCAACTTCAGACACAGTTACAACCCCACTGGCCCCATGATCTATAGTGAGCTGAACCGAAAGCCCAGCTCCATAAGCTCTCAAATGGTGGATCTGCTTTGGGCCCATCTCTGTTTAACATGATCCCTTCACCCTTCGTAACTTGGTATCCTGTGGCTGCACGGATGTTGTCTGCTGGTTTCAAATTCCACCCAGGGAGCTGTGACATGAGTGATATTTTTCCCTTTCAGAGAAAGTTGCTCCCCTAATCCTATATCCTGTTGGCCTGACCCTAGGAAAGCCCATACTCCTCCTCTCTGGTGAATGAGATGGTGTTAATCATTCAATGCTATATTTAGCTGCACTACTTACATGGCTCCCAACCCCATGGTATCTGAGCACCTTGCAATCTCTGCACACAACCCCCTGGGAGGTAGGGCTGGACTGTTATCCCCATTGTACAGATGGAGAACTGAGGCACAGAGAGACTGAGGCCCAGATCCTCACCAATATTGAGGCACCTACCTCCCATTGATTTCAGTGGAAGTCAGGCACCATTGAGGAGCTGGCCCTAAGAGACGTGCCCTACATCACAAAGGAAGTCTGTAAAGCAGCGGGGAATTGACTCCAAATCTCCAAAGTCCCAGGCTAAAGACCTACCTGCTGGGCTGCCCGTCCTCTCATGCAGTCCTGCCTGTTACATTCTCCTCTAGACACTATATGGCCAGGACGGCTGAAGGTTTCTGACTCTGCTTCTGCCCATGTGTTGGGTCTTCAGGGCTATTTTCTTGGTTGCCGGTTTGTTTCCTCCTTGCGAGTATTTTTATTGAAGCCATTCTGAGGATGTAGGATGAGAAGTCAGCGCTCCTTCCAGGGCATCACAGAAGCCAGCCATTCCCCCAATCTGTTGGCATTTGGAAAGCCACCTGTGCTGGCTTTGCAGCACCATCTGGGAAAGTGAAGGTCAGAAGGGATTGACTTCCCGTTCTCCAGAACCGGCTGAGCGGAGAGTTAGGGATGTGACTGGGTGGGTTTGAAGGGGATAGAGTACTCCTGCTTCCTCAGCTAAGGCAGGGTGGAAGGGAAAGGGAGATCCTGACAGCACCCAAAGAAAAAGAAATCTGTGGTATCACAGCAAGGAGGAGGAGAAAGAAAGGGGATGATGAAGATCATGAATGCTAGCAGCATCCTTGTATGTGTGGAATTTACATCCACTGGCACAATCAAACTCCACCTATGTGGGTTTGCAACCAGGGTGCTGTACATCAATCACTCTTTGTCAGCTTCTCCCAGCCAAGGACCTCACGTGGCTTAGACAGTCCCCTGAGCTGAATCTTTGGGGTTAACTCTATTAGTGCCCCCACCCCACTTCCTGGAGCCACTGGGCTGCCCTCACAGATGTCCAGCTGCCTGTGGCCCCACAAGGCCGTTTCAGCAACTGGAAATAGTCAGAGCATAGAGATGCAAGAGTCGCAACCCTACCTTGGGGTGTTGCCAGGGCAGAAGGAGCAGAGGTGCCCGGGTGGCCAGATCTCCCATGTTTATGAACTCTTTAAGCTGGCAGAGCAGTGCAAAGGGGCTGCAGGGAGTTTTGGTCTCCTGCTGTCCTCTGCCACAGGGGAGGGAGCGACTGGAGCCGTTATGCACCCTTGCTAGTCGTGCAGTTAGAATGCTACCATTGTATGCAGCACAGCACCCTGCAGAGCAAAGTAACTCTTAGAACTGCCAGGAGAGTTTCTCCTCTCATGGAAGGGGCCCCTTTTCTAGCCCCCTGGAATTGTGTGTGCATAGAACGGAGAGCGTCCTGCTCCAAAGAGCACCAACTCCTACCATCTGAGCTGAGTGTGAGCTGTATAAGGCCTAGACACAGAAGGGAGCAATTCTGATTCCAGCAAGAGGGGGCAGTGGCATATGTACACCATGGTCTGATCATTTATCATTCCAAATGCTACCGCACATCTGCTCAGAGCTAGTCCAGCCCATGGAATGCCCAGGCTATCCAGGAGCTAAGGAACCCAGATGTTCTGGAGGTAGCTGCATTTTTTTTAAAGCAGGCAGGTCTAACCCTGGTCTTCTGTTTGGTAAACAAAAAATGTATACCTATGCCTAATGCTGAGCGAAAGGAAGAGCTCCATTAGCAGTGGCAAGGACCCCAGGTGAGCAGTTCTGATTCCATCCAGCGGAGGGCAGTGACAGCTCATTGCCCAGGTGGGAATCACTACCCATGAGAACTACGTACAGAAACATGTGTGTCACATGGGACACCACATCATTTCCCCACGTCTGCTTTGCAGGGCCCTGGATTTACTTCTTGCACAAATATATTGGGTTTAAGGACTTTTCGAGAAACTGCAACTTTCAGTTCCAAAGCGTCTGTTTTGCAGTTGTAATTGGTTCAAAGGGAGGGCTTCTCCCCTCCGCTCCTGGTAAAAGCCCTGCAGCTAGCAAGGGGAGACTTTGCTTGGGTCAGGCGCTGCATAGGGCCTCTGCCCCCATCCCCACATTTCTTGGCATAGGGAGCATAGCTGGGGAGTCTCCCTAGCCCTGATTGTCTAAACCTCTCTGGTGGTTTTGCTTAGGAAGGGTGACCAGCTAGCAAGTGTGAAAAATCAGGACGGGATGGGGGGGTAATAGATGTCTAGATAAGACAAAACCCCGAATATCGGGACCGTCCCTATAAAATCGTGACCTCTGGTCACCCTACGCTTAGGGAAGAGGTGGTTGTTGCTGCTGTTCAATAGGAAGCAAGTGTTTTTCAAGCCAAGGCAAAAAAGGGTTTGCCCCAGCAGATCAGACTGTGGCTTTGCCACATCCCCCCAGCTCAGTCCCAACGTGGCAGACGGGCACCCAGTAGGGTTGTCGCCATGCTAGCCAATGACTGATACAAAGAGCTGGGCCCAGTGAGGCTGCAGCAAATGAGAGCAGCCTTTGGCTGCTCTGATTTACACCAGGGAGGGCCAAGCCCCCCACGAGTGGCTCCAAGTCCTCCCCGGGGTCTGACTTTGGGAGTGTCCAGGAGCCCCAGCCCTGGGTGGGAACCCCATTGCGCTAGGTGCTGTACAAACACAGACCAAACAGTTCCTTGATCTCTCATCCCTGAGCTCAGCAATTCTTTGATTCTGTTCCGTGAGCAGCTCCTGCCCTCATCTACCCTCTCCCCCAACCCCATTACCAGGCTCGGGTCCTTCACCCCACAGCGCCAGCATCAGTTACATTATCTGCCATTTGGCAGCTGCCAGGGCTGCAGGAATTGAGTAATCCGCAAGCCTGTTTTAAGGGACGCCGGGTTAATTCGTAACTCATCAGTGTTTGCCCAATACATTGGGTGGGCGGCGCAAGGCTGGGGGGGAGGGGAATCTTTGTCCAGTGCTCCCAGGGGAAGTTGTCCTTTGATAAGATGATAACAGAACCGGCTGGGCACATTTCCACAGGTAACTGGAAAGTTTTATTTGTCTCCTAGTGCCTGAAAGGTCAGGGTGTCCTGCTTTCAATTCTATTTCAGTGTGGTGCCCTTTGTGTTTCGATCGGAGATATGTTCCTTTCTGAAGGATCCTTAATGAGTGTTCCTAGATGTAATTGAGTGACCTGCCATCTGAACCTCTCAGGTGCTTTTGCATAGGGGAGGGGCTGTGTTTAATAGGAAGCCAAGTGTGTTTCATAAAGGATTTGCCCACAGCAAATCAGACAATCCTCCCAGCTGGCAGACAAGCTCATAGACAGTGTTGTTGCAATACTGTCTGATGATTGAAACAAAGGAGGGGGCCCAGATTCTCAAAGGTGTTTTGGCACTTAACTCCTATGGGTTTGGTGCCTAAATTAGGGTTACCATATTTCAACAATCAAAAAAGAGGACGGGAGGAGCCCCGCCCTAGCCCCGCCCCTGTCCTGCCCTAGCCCCGCCCCTGCCCCTTCCACTCCCTCCCACTTCCTGCCCCCTCAGAACTCCCAACCCTCCCCCCCACACCTTGTCCCCTTACTGCCCCCTCCTGGGACCCCTGCCCCTAACTGCCCCCCAGGACTCCACCCCCTACCTAAGCCTCCCTGCTCCTTGTCCCCTGACTGCTCCCTCCTGAGACCTTCCCCACATCCTAACTGGCCCCCTAGGACTCTACCCCCTACCTGTCCCCTGACTGCCCCAACCCTTATCCACACCCCCACCCCCAGACAGACCCCTGGGACTCCCACGCCCCATCCAACCACTCCCCACCCCCTGACAGCCCCCCCAAAAAACTCCCGACCCATCTAAACCCCTCTGCTCCCTGTCCCCTGACTCCGATCCCTCTCCCCACTCCTGCCCCCTGACAGCCCCCCCCAGAACTCCCAAACACCCCCCCGCTCCTTGTCCCCGACTGCCCCTTCCTGGGACCCCTGCTCCTAACTGCCCTCCAGAACCCCACCCCCTACCTAAGCCTCCCTGTGCCTTGTCCCCTAACTGCCCCCTCCTGAGACCCCCCCACCTGTACTCTGACTGCCCAAAACCTTACACCCCCAACCCCCAGACAGCCCCCCCTTAACTCCTGACCCATCCAACCCTCCCCCTGCTCCCTGTCTCTTGACTACCCCCCCCCCCCAGAACCTCCCTGCCGCTTCTCTGACCCCCGGCCCCCTTACTGTGCTGCAGAGCAGCGCGCTCGGCAGCAGGGGAGGAGAGCAGGGTCAGAGCTCCAGACTGCCGGAGGCCGAGGCGACGGCCGGCGATCTGTGAATGCAGGGCGGGGGGAGGGAGGGAGAGGAGGGGAGTGGTCTCAAGTTGCAGGGGAGAGGAGGGGGGAAGTGAAGGAAGGGCTCTGGCTGCCGGAGCCCGTGCGAGTGGCACCATCCGGCCGGCTGCCCTGTAAGCCCCGCACGCTCTGCATGGGAAGCGGGGGAAGTCCGGACATTGACAAATTCCCCCTGGACGCTATTTTTAACTGAAAAAAGCCGGACATGTCCGGGGGAATCCAGACAAATGGTAACCCTAGCCTAAATACCTTTGAGGATCTGGGCCTGGGAGGCAGCAGAACTCCTGGGTTCTGGTCTAACCTCTGTGTGACCACCACCTCCACTGTCGCCTGTGTAGCTCACAGGAGGGCTTGGGAGGTTAGCCTCCCAGATATCGCTGAAGCACTTTGTGACCATGAGGGTTAAGATTTATGGATGCTGGCTATGTAAAATACTGTATGTAACACACAGATCAGAGTGTACGCACCCCACTGCCGTCCACTAGATAGAATCAGAACTGCTCACTACATAGCATAAGCCCCAGTATTGGAGATGATGTCTCCTGCAGCAGTGAGTTCCACTAGTATAAGGTGTGTCTCCATTGATGTGTTCTAAATGTACTGCTCTTTTAATTACATCAGATCCATAACCCACATTCTTGTATCATGGAGGGACTGATCCTTTCTCGCTGCACTGCCCCCAAAATGTAGCACAACACAAGGGCCAAACTAGGCCAATGCCACCCTGTGTCTGCCAGACAGCAGGGGCAAATGAACCCATCTGTAATAGAGAAGCTTTCCCTGGTCAAACCTATATGAACTGGAATGCAATCCTCATAGGTATTTAGGAGCCTAATGTTCATCAAAATCAATGGGAGTTAGGTGCCTTTGAGGATCTGGGTGCAGCTTTTCATACATGGCCTCCAAATCTAACGGAAATATGCAAATGTGAGAAGGCACCAAAACCCAGCGAATTTGCTGGGAGCGGAATCTGGGCTCCTGCTCATTGCTAGGTCAGATGGAGAGTGTTTGTTCAGAGAGTCTAACTGGGGTCAGTCACAGGGGAATGCCCTGCTGCAGCTCCTTGGCTAGCAGGAATGGATTCCGGCTCTACCTGTGGCAGTAGCACAGTTCAGATGGGTGACTTTCCAGTAGCGTGTGTGAAACTGGAACCAGGACACCGAAATGTTACCCCGCTCAGCAGTGCTCTTGGGCAGGCAGAAGGGAACATTCTGTATCCAGGCAAAACTACAGCTGGGATTTAGGGAGGCAGAATGTATTTATGCATGTGGAATTTAACTGGACAGCACCACAAACACCCCTACTTTTGCCCAAAATGCCATGGCGTCTTTAAGAACTGGAAGAGGCCAGGGCTTCAGTTTTAGGCCTCATCTGCAAGATGGGACCTCCAGCATCACAGTACCCCCTGTGTGCATTCTGGGATATTGGAGCAACACTCGTTCAGAGTGAAGAGAGCCAGCCACTGAATCACCAACTTTCCCATCCTACAGTACCCTTGTTTCTTCAGATGGTTATCCATCCAAATCCTGAATAGACCTGATGCTGCTTAACTAACTGGATCAGAAAGCTAGCCCAATAACATAGGCAATGCCAGCCCTCAAAGCTACTGTTAAGCCATAGAACTAAACCTGATTGGTCCGGCTCTCGGTTATTCTTTGCCCAGGTCGCATTCCATTGGCTCCCACAGAAGATATTTTGTTATAGGGCCCAGCCTGACTTACAAACTATTCTACTGCTCTGGGCCAATCAGAAGAGGCTTAAGAAAGACTACAGGGTGGTTTATCTTTGTTCATGTAGCAAAGAAATGCCCAGCTTTGAATCTATAGATTGGCCCTTTAACTAAAACAAGCTCCAGGGACCATAGAAACAAAGGAGTCTTTGGTTTGGTTTGGTTTTGGCAGACAGACAGCCTTTGCCCAGGAGGGCTTAGCATGAAAAATGCATGTGGGGATCCAGGCAATGGTAGGATGCTAAAAAGAGGCGATCGATCAAGTATCTCTGAAAGCCACACAGCTGTGCCTGTTTCCCTGCCTTCTCTGAGTCTTTGCTGCTGTTGGGGGGGGTGGGGGGAGGGTTTGTTCCATGTAGTCATGCTGCTGCTCAGTTTGATTAAGAAAGTTGCTGTAGACTTTTGCACCCAGGCAAACTCCAAGGAAAAGAACTGCCTGAATGAAAGGTAATGGGATGGCTTTGCAGTTATTGCCTCATTGCCCTCTGTGATTTGTCTTTGTTAATTCTTCCAGACAGGCTTTCGGTTTGATTCTGGAAGCTTTGATCTTCACTTGCCAGCTCCAGAAATGGCCATAATCAAGGTCAAGATGTTCAAAAGTGATTTTCACTAGTCATTTGGCCCAACTTTAATTTTGGGGAGCCCACCTGGAGACCCCTTTGTACTCAGCCCCGGCTGTCTGATATCTGGCTCACTGGGGTGTCTCCTATCAGGTACCAGAAATCAATAGTTGCTTTGGAAAAAATTGTAGGATGACATAATAACAATCAATACCAAAGATTTGTGCTGTGCAGCAAGCTGGATCTTAATTCTGCAGCAAGCCATGCCATTTCTGTGGTAGATCTCAGGCAACTGTGAGGGATAAGTGAGACTTCAGGGAATCACGGGAGGTATTTTGGGATAAGCTCATTAGCTGGAGGTTTCTGTTAAAATCATCAGCAGTCAAATAGTTAACACTGGCATTTAAATGGCCATCTTTAAGATTCAGAATCAACACCCCACTCCAGCAATCACTTACCCTCAGCTTAACTTTACTACTGGGAGTAGCAACACTGAAATCAATGAAGCTATTCATGGCAGTGAAGTTAAGCATGTGGATAAGTGCTTACAGGAGCAGGGCAGTTCGCAGCTCTCAGAACTCTTGTTTCAGGCTGCCTGCAGACTCAGGCAGATGGCAGTGCATCAGTTATGCTGAGTTCTCAGTTGGAAGGTTTTCTTTGCAACCAGAAGCAGATTTTTTTTTTTCCGAAGTGGAAGCTCAGATGGTGGGGTATATTTCTGCAGGAGTGGCTGGATTCCTCCTCACATTCCAGGGCTGCTAGATTGCAGAATACTCAGGGCCTGTAGCATCCTGTAATG
Organism: Malaclemys terrapin pileata; assembly: GCF_027887155.1. NCBI lineage: Eukaryota > Metazoa > Chordata > Testudines > Emydidae > Malaclemys > Malaclemys terrapin. The sequence continues at coordinate 51,570,715 of NC_071514.1, forward strand.
TTTCCTGTCCCTTAAGTAAGTAATGCTAACAACACTCCCATGATTGGCCCATGCATCACTACAAGGAGCCAAAAGTAGAGCCAGAAATAGAATCCTGGTCACTCTCCTGCCTGCCCACTGCACACCCTGCTAGACCACACTGCCCCCCTACTCAACTGCTATAAGAACATCTGTGATGGCTCAAAGGACACCGAGCAGTTGACTGGACTGTGCCCAAATGTAACAGTGGGTCTGCTCCTGCTGCCACTGACATCAATGACAGCCCCAAGTAGGGTCTGGAAGAGTAAAAAACACCTCTTTAAAAGGAGCCTTTCAGGTATTTAGGCATCAAATTTAGGTCTGGTTTAAAAAGAATCTTGACAAGGATGGTCGAGTGGCCAACATGCTGGGCTGTAGAGACCTGGCTTCAATGCCTTGCTCCACCAGCAGCTTCTTGTGTGATCCTGCCTAAGGTGGTTCTAGGCACACCCACACATGCAGGTTTGTTTGTTTGTTTCAACTAGATTAACCTGACAATGTCTCTATTGAATACATTTTCCAAAAGGTCTGCTCCAGGCCAGATCAACCACAAGTTATTGGATCCCATGCGGGAATCACTGGGTAAAATTCTATGGACTGGGTTAGCCAGGAGAACTGATTTGGTTATCATAATGGCCTTAGAATCTATGAGACTCTGGACATTTTGCCCGTGGAAGGAGAGCAGGACTAGCAAATATGCCACCGCAAAAGGGAAGAAAAATCTAGGCATGGCCATATTTTCAAAAGTGGCCTCTAAAACTGCAGGTGTAGTTTTGTGTGCCCAACTTTTTCATGCATGCAAAAAGGCAGGTGTGTGAATGCCCAGTGTGACCATCAGTCTGTGCACCATGCATTTTGCCACCCCATTAGCACAGGCAAAAAGCCAATCCCATGATTTTAGAGGCAGGCTTGATGCTACTTTGAAACTCTGGCCTGTCGGTTTAAGTGTATTTACGTTTGAGCATGGAGGCTGCTGTGCCTAAGAAGGGCTGGGGTGCAGCTGAGGGAGGGAGAGTTTGCAAAGGGTCCCTTTGTGGTGCCCTGATCCTGGGGCTGGTTCTGTACTGGCCTGGCCCCCAGAGCTTCTTTAAGTTACAGAAGCTGCCAACAGCCCACGGGGGCACTTCCAGCTGCTGGGGACCACCAGGGAGTAGGGACACCCAGGTGACACTCTCGGTTCTGGGCAGGGGATATCACAGTAACTGTTATAGCAGCCCTGCCATGGGCAATGCTCCTAGGTGGCTGTATGCTGCCATTGGCTGGATATGTTGGCTGCAGGAAAGTTTTTTGCCTGGAGATCAGAGCCCCTGTTTGTGGTAGTCTCCCCATCCCCCAGTAGGATTCCTTGTGGCATGTCTTGTGGAGATATGATGGGTTTAGAGAAGCTGGGAGCGCTCATCCTGTCCATGCTCTGCCATTGTATAGCCTGACACCTGATGGTAGAGGCTGGGACTGGATCCCTCCAAGGGTATGTCTACATTGCAATCAGAATCCTGAAGCACTGAGTCTCACTTGGGTCAGCTGACTTGGGCTTACGAGGCTAGGGCTGTGGGGCTAAAAAGAGCAGTGTAGACATTTGGGCTTGGGCTGGAGCCTGGGCTCAGAGACCCTCTGCCCTTGTGGAGTCTCAGAGCCCAGGCTGCAGCCCAAGCCCAAATGTCTATGCTGCAATTCTATAGCCCTGTAGTCAGAGCTTCATGAGCCTGAGTCAGCTGACCCAAGCCAGCGGCAGCAACACTACGGGTCTTGTATTGCAATGTAGACATACCCTAAGCCTCTCCTCATACTCAGCCAATACTCATACAGGACCTTGCCCTGCTGCCCACGGGAGGCACTGTGGGGAAGTGATTTGTAAGGACACTGCCAACTACACCACTTCCAGCCTCTCCTGGTGGGGGTGCTTAGGGGTATAGTGTAGGAATATCGAGCCCCTCCCAGCAGGGGGTGGTGATGGGAAAGGCGTTGGAGCACTGAGCCACTCCCAGCAGGGGTGCTGAGGGGAATGGGGTAGGAGCACCAAGCCCCTCCCAGCAGGGATCACTGAGGGGAATGGGGTAGGAGCACTGAGCCCCTCCCAGCAGAGGTGCTATGGGGAATGGCGTAGGAGCACCGAGCTCCTCTCAGCAGGGGGCAGTGAGTGGAATGGCGTAGGAGCACTGAGCCGTGCCCAGCAGGGGTCAGTGAGGGGAATGGCGTAGGAGCACCGAGCCCCTCCCAGCAGGGGGTGCTGAGGGGAATGGCGTAGGAGCACTGAGCCCCTCCCAGCAGGGGGTGCTGAGGGGAATGGCGTAGGAGCACCGAGCTCCTCCCAGCAGAGGGTGCTGAGGGGAATGGCGTAGGAGCACCGAGCTCCTCCCACCAGGGGTCAGTGAGGGGAATGGGATAGGAGCACTGAGCCCCTCCCAGCAGGGGGCAGTGAGGGGAATGGGGTAGGAGCACTGAGCCCCTCTCAGCAGGGGGCAGTGAGGGGAATGGCGTAGGAGCACTGAGCCCCTCCCAGCAGGGGGCAGTGAGGGGAATGGGGTAGGAGCACTGAGCCCCTCCCAGCAGGGGGCAGTGAGGGGAATGGGGTAGGAGCACTGAGCCCCTCCCAGCAGGGGGCAGTGAAGGGAATGGGGTAGGCGCACCGAGCCCCTCCCAGCAGGGGGCAGTGAAGGGAATGGGGTAGGCGCACCGAGCCCCTCCCAGCAGGGGGTGCTGAGGGGAATGGTGTAGGAGCACCGAGCCCCTCCCAGCAGGGGGCAGTGAGGGGAATGGCGTAGGAGCACTGAGCCGTGCCCAGCAGGGGGCACTGGGAGGAATGGCGTAGGAGTACTGAGCCGTGCCCAGCAGGGGGCAGTGAGGGGAATGGTGTAGGAGCACTGAGCCGTGCCCAGCAGGGGGCAGTGAGGAGAATGGCATAGGAGCACTGAGCCGTGCCCAGCAGGGGGCAGTGAGGGGAATGGGGTAGGAGCACTGAGCCCCTCCCAGCAGGGGGCACTGAGGGGAATGGGGTAGGAGCATTGAGATGTGCCCAGCAGGGGGCACTGAGGGGAATGGGGTAGGAGCACTGAGCCGTGCCCAGCAGGGGGCGGTGAAGGGAATGGGGTAGGAGCATTGAGATGTGCCCAGCAGGAGGTAATGAGTGGAATGAATGGAACTGGCGAGTGTCTTAGCCTAGGGCTGAGGCTCCACAATCCTGGGCCCCATGTGGGTGGGCAAGTAGTGCCCTGTGTGGGCACCAGGAGGCCCCACGGAGACAGACTCTGGCACAGCTGCCAATAGCATTTCCCACCACTCATTTGCAGGGCATTTCAGGAGTTTGCATAATCTGCTCTAGCTGTGCCAATCGTGTGGTGGTTCTTTAACTGTCAGTGAGGGAGCTTTACATGCGGCCACCTCTTGGGCTAATGGCTAGTGAAAACCCAAGGGAACTCAAGGGATGGGATTTATGTGACTCAGCATGGAGCTTTGTTTCCATCTGACAGCTAGCACCCATTCCACCTCTAAGCAATGTGCCTGTGTAGCTCTCACCACCTGGTTTGTCTTTAGAGCTAGCTGTTGTGGGTTCAACCCCCACTCTAAGCTGGTCACTCTTTGTATGCAATATTAAGTTTTGTATTCGCACACATACTAAAGTGGAGGGGCTGATACATACAGAAGGGAGTAGCCTTGTTTGGGGGTGAGGGGTTAGTTGTGGTGATTTTAACAGGACCAATATCTTGAGGATACAAGGCTGGGGGCTCACCTGTGTTTAGAGAACAAACAAGGTCCACAGTCTAACCTGAAATTGGAGATTGGAGAGAGAGATGGAACGGGAAGGAGGAGACAGACCAAGAATAGGGAAGAGGAGAAAAGCCAGCTCAGGAAAGGAAAAAGTCTTAAGAAAGAGAGGGTTGAGTCCCCACAGTGCTACACATACCCCTGCTCTAGGGTCACAGTTCACCCTAATTTTGTCACTTCTCCCTGTCTTCACTGAGATCCTGCCAAGCCTACCTCAGAGCCTGGACTGAACCACATCTGTTGCTTTTAAAACCTGCAGGTTCCCTGGATCCCTTGAGATCAGCTAGTGCACAAGAGCATTCTGGGATTCCATCCTCTGAAAAGGGCAAGTCCTGGAGTGAGTGAGCTAAGGGAAATGGCTGGAGACTCCTGCCAGATCTGCGGAGCCTCAGTGATGGGTGGTTGCAAAGGAGAGTGCAAGCAAGGGGACAAGAACGGGTTGGAGTCCTTAGGTCCATGCTAGGCCAGGGGGCCTCCTGGGAATTCAGCCAATGAAGTAATGAGGTCTCTGCAACAGACTGTAAACAGCTCCAAGGGAACCATTGAGAGCTCTTGAGTTAAACAAGGCAGAATTTGCAAGGTTCCTGATGACCTGCTTCCATCTAACAAGGAGGAATGGGCTGGAATGGTGCAAATGAAAAAAGCAGGCTATGGTGTCTGCAAGGTGAGGTCAAGCAGATTGCAGAACAGGAGAGTGTGTGGATGCCCTGTCACTGGAGCCATTGAAAACTGGACCATTCAAGCACAGTAAAGAATGACCCAGCACTGCTCCCTGGGCATAGAGAAAAGGTGACCTGTTAAGGCTCTTCCACCTCTAGCCTCGGTGATCTGACAATATGCCCTGGAAGGCCCAGCAAGTGACAAAGCAATATGAGGAGGGGGAGCCAGTCTGTGATCACATCTTGACTGGAAAATATCAAGGTGTCTCCAAAAGGAGTCTCTGTTGGGGAAATGGAAATAACGAGAGGTTTGCACAAGGCTTTAACTGCATCATCTGCTTTCATTACATTTAGTGGGGAAAAACCTCAAAGATCATTTAACTCCATAAAAAATCCCTTTCCATGAAAATTCCCCTCCCAGTCTGATTTAAAGGCATGAAGCTGTTCTGAGCTAAAGCCAAGACTCCAGGTTAATGCAGCTTCTTCTCAATCACAATGGGGAGAGCCATAAAAAGAGCTCGCAGGCAGCACGGTTTGCCCTGATTGGACGAAATCTTGGCCCCACTAAAGTCTGTTGCAAAACTTCCATTGATTTCAGTGGGGCCAGGATTTCACCCAGATGTTTTACCTGTGCTTATCCTTGAGTAACTCGATGGGGACCTCTCTTTGTCTCTCCTAATGATCCCAAGTCAAAGGCTCAGTTTCCAGGTCAAAGGATGCTTTCTCTACTGTGGTCCTGCAAGCTCTGCCTGGGAAGTCTCTGCACCTTCCAACCCCTTGCAAATTCCTGAAAAGCTAGCCACAAGCTGTGGGAGCGTTTGCAAGATATCCTGTCTCTCCTGGGGCTAGGGGGTAATCCTTGCCTGATGGGATGGGAAGTGGGTGGTACGAGGAGAGGAAATTGATCTGTTTTCCCCTAGCTTTTTGCTAATGATTGATATTGATAACACTAAGCTATTCAGAGAATCAGACTTCCAGTAACAAATATGTGTGAAATCCCTTAGCAGCAATGGCGTTACACCTGCGGTCAATTTCCCTCAGTGCATAGGAAATTTCGTAGCAGGAAGGTTCAGGTTAACAAAAATCCCAACTCCCCATAGTTTGCAGGTACAGACAGAGCCCTCTGATTCCAGAGATCCTGTCATCGAGCCCTGAGAAGCTATCTTTGAGGGACAGTTTCTCAGGCACAGTATATTGGGGGGGGGGGATGGCTCCCCATTTAACTCCATTCCCATCCCACACCTAAAGGAAAATGGGAATGTGCACTGGGGTCATAACTCTGATATGGCTGTGAAAGGACATGGGGAGAGCCTCCAGGGGAATTCAATGACAAGTCACCCCCCATGCATGTCACAATTCTCAGCACCATCAGAACCTATAGACTGGCATATAACATATACAATTATCATCTCCTACAAAAGGGACAATTTCTGTACATTCCCAAAGACCAGCATACCAGTTCTGTTAGCACTGATGTGGTATTAGACTGACTGATTAGTACTGAAAGGGCACCCCAGTCAGACAACAATGACTGCCGAGTGAGTATTCTAAACAATAGCCCATAGATAACCATGCCATTCCAAGCAATTCCATCTCTGGGGTCTGGTGACTAAGGCTCTGCTGCAGTAGTTTATGATGTCCCCTGAATCCCTTGATGGAAGTACAGCCTCTTATTACTTCATTACATTAACTGTTTAGGGACAGATCCTGATATCCTTACTCAAAGTCAGCAGCAATTACTCCACCAGTGTCTCCATTGATTTCAAGGGGACTGTTCCTGTAGGAAAGTACTAGTCCACATGAGTAAGGAAATTAAAATTTGGCCCTTTATAAATATTAACAATACCTTGCATACGATAGACTTCAAAGTGCTTTACAAAGCTGCAGAAATAGCATTACCCTCATTGTACAAATTGGGAAACCGAGGCACAGAAAAGAAGTGACTTGTCTAAGATCCTCTTTATGAGCATTATTATTATCCCTTCTCTCTCTCTCTCACACACACACACAGATAGCTAAACCTACATCTATAGTAACACCCCTCCTGTAACCATGGATGTCAGATGTGAATTCCCCCATGGGCTTGTTTTTCTGGTTTAACAGTTTCATGCCCACATCTGTTCATTTCATTAATGACCTTACAGCTCACTCCAGTTATTAGAAGTTTATTAGTGTTTTCAAAAGCATCTGTCCCCATGCACCCCCACCACTTTCTGTTTCCCCATAACATCATCCAGTGCAATCTAAACCCTGGCAAAGCAACACAGACGCAAAATGCAGTATGTTCTCCACCCAGTAGGTAGTTTACACAAGAGACGATTTTCACAGTTGTCTTCACTCACCGGGGCAAATGAGCTACTCTCTCCCTTCCTATGTGAATACATGTGTTATAATAGAAAAGCCACCAGGTGTTCTTTATAAACCTCTATACACACGCGCGCACACACACACACACACACACACACACACAGAGATGCTTCAGTGTTTCACTTTCATACAGCTACAGCTAAGGACCAAGTCAACAGTTTGGTTTAGACAGGGACTGTTCAGAGCAGCCAGTGATGAAAATTCCAGTACCTCCAAGTACCATTCAGCCAGTTCACTGGGATGGGACTCTTGACCGAATCCAGCACAGCTCAGAAGGTTTCACATTTAAAGAAAATGCTTTTGAAGTTGCTGGATGTGGTTTGGGTAACTAGCTACTGTGTAGCCAACCCCAGCCTCCCAGAGCAGGTGTCAGATCACAAAACAAACAGCCCAAGGAGTGATTGTGCAACATGCAGCAAGAGGAAACTGGCCAAAATACACCCCAGGAAACAAATGACAGCCAGGACAGTTGGATGTGCTTGGATTTTTAGGACGTACTTGTAATAAGAAATTCTGAAGCTTTGTGTTTTAGATTTGCATACACACTTGCTTTTATACTGTATGTGCATAACTCTATTGCATAGTCACACAGCCCACAAACATATTGCACACTTTATAGAACAGGATCAAAATCCCAAATTTCTGTGGAAGTCCTGAGCTGAAAACAATACACATCACACTGCCCTTCTCCAGAAGTTAGTCTGACTCTAGCTTTCTACTCCCATCCAGATGGAGCTCCTTGTTAAGCAAAAGGATGAGTGACTTACCTGAAAGCAGGACCTTCTCTCTCTCTCTGTCTGCTCTGCCTGATGTTCTCTCTGTGAAAGTGGGAAGCGTTTTAGATTGTGCAGTAGGTATATATTGTCTGCAAGTCTGGCCTAAGGGCGTCCATCACTCGGCCTTGCCTTGCTCCTGCCCCTATATGGAAGATACTGTCACATGCTTTGCAGCTCCCAGCTATCCGTATGGCAAAATAGGAAAGAAGGAAAGTGGGAGGAGGGGGGGAAAGGAATCCTTCATAATCATGAAAGAGGCAGAGAGAATTCTGAGCAAAAACCCACTAGACAGAAATCCCTGGCTGACCCAAACTTCAATTTTTCTTCTTTTGTATCTGTGGCTCCCGGCAGCCCCTTTCATGTTCCATTCAAGGCCCAGAAGATGTAAAGAGAAGTTTGCCTTGATCCAATTTCTCTGGGTTCTGTCTCACTGGGAGATTAGGTGAGGCATTGTGGGCGGAGGGTTAATGGACACTTTTCAAATATAAATCATCAGCCCTGTCTTCCGGAGTAAAAACATTGTCTCCCCGAAATGGAACCCTTACCCATCCACCTCGCCCCCATGCACACCCTCTACACACCCACCATATTCCCACACTGCTTCTTCTGTGCTTCAGGGATCACCGTTTCCAGTGAAGTCAGCACTGGTCAGTTTCAGGCTAGTGTCACCCAACTGGCCACTGTCGTCTGGCAGTTCCTATGTTCCTGTTTAAAACAGCTGGCAAGTCATGATGGGACAAAGTTGGCCTTGGTGTAACCCCTCTGACTTTGCTTCCCTCCCCCATCCAGTGCTGATGGAAGGAACTGGGCTGAGATACCTGGAGAGTGAAGCACTCCAAGCAGTGGCAACTGGTCCCCACATTGTCCAGCATACTAGCAGCAAGAAAGGAGGTCTGGGAGTGCAATTGTGGGGGGTGTTTTTGCAATCATGGTGCCTCCCAATAGATGATCCTCATTCATTAATTTCACACAGCCACCATCCGGCCATCAGATGACCTGGATAATTTGTTTTAATCAGTGATCTAGGCATGAAAATGACTTTATCCCATCAACAGCCATCCAGGTGATCTCAATATGCGTTAAAGATGGTGCTTACCAATTCATCTCCTTAAAGCTCTTTGCAAACTATTCTGCACACTCCTCCAACATCATTATCCCTTTGTTTCAGATAGGGAAACTGAGGCACAGCATAGTGACACAACTAGGCCAAGTGAGTGAGTTGGGGTTAGAACCCAGGCACTCCATGATCCCCTATCTTTTGCTCATTCCACTAGACTACACTACCTTAGGGCTGAGCAAAGCATCACGATGAAACAGACCCATCTGAATCTTAGTCCAAAACCAGGGGCAGTACTTTTTACCAGATCCCAGATGGTCAAATCATTCTTCCCCCGACTCTGTTCTTTTTCATTTTCTCAGCTGCCATCTGGAACAGGGAGTGGGAGGACACTGAAAAATGTGCCCCTCTCCAGAAGCAGACCTCCCTAGTGGGTGAAGCACTAGACTGTCTCTCCGGATACCTGGTTTCTGTTACTGTCTCTACCACTGGCCTTGTGGGTGACCTCAAGTAAGTCACGTCTCCGCTCTGTGCCTCAGTTTCCCCATCTGTGAAATGGGACACTGATACTGACCTTTGTAAAGCACTGTGAGATCCATGGATTAAAAGAGCTAAGTATTATTTTCTAGTCTTCTTCCACAAAATTTTCCTCAAGTAGCTGGCTATGCTGTAGTCCTGCTGCTGTATAGAAAATAGTTTACCTCTTTACAAAGGCAGGGGAGCTCTGTTTGTGCACAGAGAGGCGTGTAAGAAGAGAGATGGTGTTTCCAGGGTAGAGATGGGATCAGACAAGAAATTTCAAATCCAGCTTCAGATTCTGCACTCTTAAAGTTTGGGTATGCTCAGCTACAAGCAAAAAGACAGGGGTGTTCTCTACCTACCGGCCCTCCAACCTCACCCTGGGATCTGAGAGTCAAGCTGGGCTTTTTCCATCTTATGCATCAGTGCTAATTGTAAAGGTCCTACAAGCCAAATCGGGTCCTCACTGACACCTGGGCAACCCCATTGCCTTCAGATTCTGCCCATAGTGACTCCATGCAGCCGCAAGGGGTTTGCTGAGGTGCAGCTGATTAAAACTAGTCAGCAACTGCGTTGATGATGCACAAACTGCAGTAGACTTCAGCTCCCCCTCCCACCCCCAGAACTGGGCTGTGGGGCTGTCAGGAGAAAAAAGAAGTTCTGTCATTCAACTGAGGAACTGTGACCTTGAATATTCATTGAGGGGGCAAGGGCCTAATTCAAAGTCCACTGAAACAGTGAGGGTCTTGGATTTCCCTGGGGTTTGGATCAAGCCCAATGAACAGATCTGATAAGTAAGAAGAACCAGTTTTACATAGCCACTTTTTGTGTCAAACTGCATTTTGAATGTGACCCATGCAGATCTGCTGGCCGTGGGGCTCATAGACTCTAAGGTTAGAAGGGACCATCATGATCATTTGTCTGACTCCTGCACATTGCAGGCCACGAGAACTTTGCTCACCCACTCCTGTAACATACCCCTAGCCTCTGGCTGAGTTAGTGACGGCCTCAAATCATGGTTTAAAGACTTAAAGTTACAGAAAACCCCACATTTACACTAGTTGAAACCTGCAAGTGACCCATGCTCCATGCTGTGGAGGTAGGCGAAAAAAACCCAGGATCTCTGCCAACCTTGGGTCTCCAGCTTCTGGAGGCACGTGATCCGGTGAAAATCTCAGCTTTCAATGTTTTTGAAAAAGTAAGTTTCTAGCCCTCAGGGTTGCAAAGAAAACTTGGAAACATGATCCAAGTGCATCCTGAAGACTCAAAAGCCAGAGGGCAAATAGAAAGCACCACTCATGATTTTTGATGATTGGCAACAACATCATTGGATAGAGAGGAGGTTAGCCAGGATTTCCTGGCCTCTCAGGAAGATTTCCCTCTTGGATGGTATAATCTGTCCCAGAGTTTGGATCCCAGCTAAAGTTACTTCAGTTTTAATATATCTGGCTCAGGCTATAAGGAACCTCCCATATGTGAGCCACGTTGGAAGCAGGGTCCCAGAATGGGGTTGGGGGCCCAATCTGCTGGCCAATCATGTAGCATTGTTTGCAAGAGCAGGGGTTGATAGACCCAGGGCCAGCTTCTGCTGCTATGGGTTTCTGGTCATGGAGGACATGCTCTGGGGCCCGGAATGGGGCAAGATCTTTGAAACATTGCATCTCCTCCAGCTGATCTAGGGTGGAGCTGGGCAAGTGGCAGGAGATAGGAAGCTGCCAGACTCATCTCCTGCTCCGGAACAGCTGTGGTCCAGATGATAATAATTGAGAACATCTGTCAGTTGGACGAGCTCTTATCTGTGTCAACAAACATCCCAACCCATGTCTGCTTCCTGTGTATCAGACTCTGTTGGACCTAAGAGAAGAGCTCAGCAGATGGGCTGCCCAAACAGTCCTTCTAGAGAGCTAACCAGAGCCATGTGAAGATCTCTGAATTTTGATGGGTCTCCAGCAGGAACAGGAACCATTTAATCTCTTCTCTACATACATTCACTGCATACATGTCCTCTTATCCTAAGTGTTGCTATAATGGGTGGACCTGTAAGCTGGAATATTACACCAGAGGTCAAGTGGTAAGAGCAGTCCAATACAGGGTCTGCTTCTCCCCAGAGCTTCACTTAGAGTCCAGTGGACATGGTACTAGCCTAGGAACAGGGCCGGCTCTACTGTTTTTGCCGCCCCAATCAGCGCGCTGAATTTCTGCCGCGGACGGCGGGGGCAGTCTGTGTACCGTTAGGGCAGCACGCGCGTTTCCGTGGCGGCGGCAATTCGGCGGCAGCTTCTGTCTTCAGCTGGAAGACAGAGCTGCCAAATTGCCGCCGCGGGCCGCTGAACATAAAAGCTGCTGCCAAATTGCCGCCGCCGAATTGCCACCGCCGCGGAAACACGAGTGCCGGCCTAACGGCACATGGACTGCCCCCGCTGTCCGCGGCGGCAATTCAGCACGCTGCTTGGGGCAGCAAAAACACATGGAATGTCACCCCTTGCAGATTGCCACCCCAAGCACCTGCTTGGAATGCTGGTGCCTGGAGCCGGCACTGCTAGGAATCAGGAGACCTGGTTCTAGTCTTAGCTGTACCACTGACCTGCTATGTAACCATGAGCAAGTTACTTGTATCCCTGTGCTTCTTCTTTCCTTCCCACCCTTTGTCCAGGCTACTTAGACTGTAAGTTATTCAGAGCAGGGGCTATCTCTGACTTTCTGTTTGTAGAATGCCAAGCACAATGGGGCCCCAATCTCATTTGGAGCATCTGCTGTAATACAGGTGGGCACATGAATCCATAGCAAGTATTTTGCCTTATTATCCCTTGTGCGCTCACAGACAGCAAGCACTTCCTTCTACTTAACCTGACACCATTGCCAATTTTGCTCACAAACATTTTAGTCGTGGCTTCAGAAGGGAGTGGGCAAAGAGATTGGCTGAGGGGCTGGGATCCTTAACAACACTGTGAGCCTTGGATGGATCAGACACAAGTGTAGCAAAGCTTTGAAATAAAACCTAGTTAAAACACCATCCGAGAATTCTTTCATTCCTAGATTGGTTGGAAAATGGATTCTATGTCCAGCAAAAAAATGTTGACATTTGGCTTTCTTTTTGTCCCAAATCAAGATGAAAAGGCAAAATTTTGAATTGTTTCACAAAACAACATTCCAAAAAGCAGTCTGTTTTGGGTCAGTTGAAATGTTTCATTTCAATCAGTTTGAAATGTTTCATTTGGACGTTGACACTTTTCATTTTTTTTAGATCAAATAAAGTAGATAAGAATATAAGAAAGGCCATACTGGGTCAGATCAAAGGTCCATCTAGCCCAGTGTCCTGTCTTCCGACAGTGGCCAATGCCAGGTGCTGCAGAGGGAATGAACAGAACAGGTAATCATAAAATGATCCATCCCTTGTTGCCCATTTTCAGCTTCTAGCAAACAGAGGCTAGGGACACCATCTCTGCCCATCCTGGCTAATAGCCATTGATGGACCTATTCGCCATGAATTTATCTAGTTCTTTTTTGAACCCTGTTATAGTCTTGGCCTTCACAACATCCTCTAGCAAGGAGTTCCACAGGTTGAGTGTGCATTGTGTGAAAAAATAGTTCCTTTTGTTTGTTTTAAACCTGCTGCCTATTATTTCATTTGGTGACCCCTAGTTCTTGTGTTATGAGAAGGAGTAAATAACACTTCCTTATTTACCTTCTCCACACCAGTCATGATTTTATAGACCTCTATCATATCCCCCTTTAGTCATCTCTTTTCCAAGATGAAAAGTCCCAGTCTTATTAATCTCTCCTCATATGGCAGCTGTTCCATACCCCTAATAATTTTTGTTGTCCTTTTCTGAACCTTTTCCAATTCTAATATATCTTTTTTAAGATGGGGCGACCGCATCTGCTCACAATATTCAAGATGTGGGTGTACCATGGCTTTATACAGAGGCAATAGGATATTTTCTGTCTTATTATCTATCCCTTTCTTAATGATTCCCAACATTCTGTTCACTTTGAAGAACACTTTGAAAGGTAAAGTCATTTTGAAACAACAAACTTTGTGTTCTGAAAATACTGAAATGGGACTTTTTCCCTTTTTACAATTTTTTCCCCAATTTTTTGTCCAAATGGAATGTCATTGAAATGATTCCATGTTTCATCCAAATGGTTTTTTTTTTTTTTTTTTTTGCTGAACATGTTTTGCTGAACATGTTTCAGCCAGCTTGATTCTGCATTTCCCAGCTATGTATGAACAAAACTCCAAGTATAAATTCAAACCAATGTCCAAATCCTACCCTTTGTCAGGGCTCCCCACCAGAGCCTGCTCCGTGCCCAGCAGCTGGTCTAGGCCTCCCGCGGCTGCTTGCCAGGATTCTCAGGCTTGGTGTCTCTCCTCACTAACTCTTCATCCCCAGACTCTCTCCCTACTGCCACAAACCTCTGTTCATACTCAGCAGCCTGCTCCTGCCCAGACAGGCTCTCCTGCCTGGTGCAGCCATGTAATGTAACTGGCCTCTCAGGCCTCATTCACCCCATCAGTGCCTGTGTGGGGTACACGCCCCATCACAGAGAGGCGGGCAAGACTCTGCACATGTGAGAGAGAACCTGTCTAAGTCCATTTAGTGGCTACCAAAGGCCGCAATTCAGCAAGGCCCAAGAATGAGCTTAATTCTAAGCATGTGAGCGACCCAACTGGCCTCAGTGGGGGTTAAAGTCAGGCCCATGCTTAGTGTCTTGCTGAATCAGGACTGTAGACTATAAAGTGTTCATCCTGGGGGCCTGCTCATATGTCCCTGGGCTAAGGGCTCGGTGAAATAGGGAGTCAGTTCCTGGCTCTGCCATAATAATAAGTCTGCTCAGTCCCACTCCTTGCCACTGCCTGCCTGGGCTCCTTCCTACACAGCCTCTCTTGGGCCTTCTTCCCCGCAACTTTTCTAGACTCACCCTTTCCTCGTGACCAGGCTGGCAGTGGCAAGGAGAGGGACTGAGCAGACTTTGGCTGCTGGTTGTAGGGTCTCTGGGCTGGACTCCAGCATAGATGGGGGGTCCAGCTTCCCCTACCAGCCACCAGAGACCAGAGGAGGTGGTATAACCCCTACACCCTGATATAAGAGGACAAGGACATTGGATAGCCCTGAGGCAAGGCTGTGAGGACCACGGGGCCCAGAGTTGGGGCCGAAATGGGGTGATGACACTGATCTCCTTTGTAAAGCGCTATAGAGGAGCTAGGGGTTATTATTATGGCAGAGCCAGGAACTGACTCCCTATTTCATCGAGCCATTAGCCCAGGGACTTAATGTCAAGGCCATCCGCCCAGGGGTTTTAAGCATAAATAAAGCCAAGAGTTCATCCTGGGGGCCTGCTCATATGGCTTGAATGATAGAAGGATTTGTGCTGAGCCGATGGGTTCATCCTGCAGTCCTGTACAGGTGCTGCAGCCAGTGAGATGGATCTGTTGAATGAGACTTTGCTGCATTTGATTAGGGTTCTAGAAGACAAGAGGAGTTGGTGGTTATGTGGAAGATTGGTGGGTGGGATTGTGCTGTGTTGATAGTGACCTACAGTGATAAAGTACCAACATCCAGCATCTCTACCAGTGTGTACCGGATTCGCCCGTCAACAGGCTGAGTGGTGCATTCTGCCCATTGCTGTCCCACAGCTTACATGACTTAAGATTTATTTTCTTGTGTACAATGGTGTACAATGTCCAGTTCTGCTCAGATCACCAGTTTTGCGCCACTACACTGAGATGTCCTGGAGCCTATAGGCCCTTGCTACAGCATGGAGGCAGAATGGAGGGCTCCAATGTTTGTGCATATGGCACGTTTTCCCAGTCTCTCTCCTCATCGTATAGCCCAGATGGCACAAAGACTGTCACGGGAAGGGATAAATGTGCATTGCCAGTTGGAAAGCATCTTGTTCAGAGGCTTCATGGGGGTTTGTCATCAACTGCGAAACAGCACGGCTCTTTTCTCCCCAAAATCTGCTGCATGTGGATACAAATTGACACCTGACTGGGGAGGGCTTTCAAATAACTGTCTGTTTGGACCACTCTGGATCTACTTCTCTCTTCCTAGAGGTCCTCTCTACACCCCTGTGTTTCAGGACATTTTGCCACATGCATGGATGCTGATTGCTCTTAAGAATGCGTGCAGAGCCCTTACTGTCCAGAAGCCTCCATCTCCAGTCCTGGAATAGCCATGTCGCCATCCCTTCCAGAAGCAAGGCCTCCATCACACAGTGGTCCGAAGAACTCTAGGGTTCTTCAGTGCTTGAATCTGCTTGTCTGTTCCTCCAGCTTTTGTCAATTCTCATGTTTCCTTGCCTAGCTAAGAGGACTCTGAAGTCTTTAAACCACAATTTGAGGACTTCAATAGCTCAGACATAGGTTAGGGGTTTGATACAGGAGTGGGTGGGCGAGATTCTGTGGCCTGCGTTGTGCGGGAGGTCAGACTAGACAATCATAATGGTCCCTTCTGACCTTAAAGTCTATGATTCTGTGATTCAATGACTCAGTGTAGGGTCATTTTCCCCGCTGTTGGAGCAACTACTCAGTATCAACATACTGGAACAATAAACCACCCGTTTGGCTCTGCTAGCCTGGGAAGCCCGGGAGGTCTGGGCTGCAGCGATTTCAGTGGCCTGGTTTCGTGCACATGGGTGGGATCTGGAATTTCTAAAGACCTCCTCAAGGGACGAAACTCAGAGTGCTGCATCCTCAGCGGGACTTGGCATTCGCATCAGAACTGTAATAGTGTTGGGCAGATAGACCTCTATGGGCCCGGAGACAGCCCGTTTTCACTGGGGGCTTCTAGGGGCTAGCGGTGTGAAGAAAAGCCCCTTCCAGTATGGGAGAGAAGGAGCCCAAGGGGACTTTGATATGGAGATGATGTCAACCTTTTGTGGGTCAGAGAGAACAATAGGGTATTGAGAGGACAAAGGTCTCCGGAGGATAGTAGCACTGAGTCAGTGCTCTGTCAGAGGGGGACCTCAAGAGGGTCAGAGGTACAGTATGGAGGCAGCAGGAGAGAACAGCCCGAGACTCAGAGCCCAGATTCCCTCTTCTTAAAATAAAAAGGAAAACAGCAGCTCCCCTGGTGACCTTTCCCTTGTGCAAATCTCCATCCTTCCCCACCTTGCCTCCAAATTCCAGCTGCAGCAGCAAGCAGCCGGGCTGGGACCTGCTATGCCAGTGGCGGCGTGAAGTTACCCAGGGCCCTTGCACGTGCATGTGGGTGCGTGTGTGTGCGCGCACACCAGAGTGCTGCTTTCTTCCAGCCTGCAGGCTGCTTCGGGGGAGGGGAGGCAAACCGGTTCGCTTGCCAGTTTCTCCTGAGGTCCGCGGAGAGGTGTCTGTAGGGCTCATCTCGAAGAATGTCAGAGTGCATGTGCTCCGCAAGATGGCCTTTCAGAACTCATCAGCCCCGCTGTCACGCAGTGCGCCACAAATTGGGAGTGACAGCTGTCTCCGTGCGCACCATCCATCTGTGGCAAATGTGTCAGCTAGCTGAACACTCCTGAGGAAACTGCTACGAGTCAGGGAAGGGGGGAGGAGAGAGAAGCTACAGCAACAGGAGGCGAGGATGGACAACAGCTGACCTGGTGGGGACCACGCATCTCGAATCGCCTGGCTCTTGGTGGCCAGATTGGCAGAAAGGCTAATTAAATAATAATTCTTTACAGTCGCCATTCAAGGGCCTCAAAGCTCTTAATAAACATTAATTAAGCCTCCAATGTCCCCTGGGAGATGGGTGGTTGTATTATTATTAGACTCGTTTTACAGCTGAGGAAACAAAGTGAAGCGACTTGCCCAGGGTCATAGAGTCAGTAAGTGGCACAGCTGGAAGAGAACTCAGGAGCCCTGATAGCCAGTGTCCCCACAGCAGCATCTTTCCTCTCTCCCCATCAGTGGCTCAGATGTACCTTGGAGGGCAGAATGACTTCCTTTGCTCTTCTCCCTCCGTGTCTCTTTTCTCCTCTGTCTCTCATCTCTTTCCCCTTTTGATTTCCCCCACCTCGACTCCCGATTTTCACCCATTCAGTGCTGATGGACGGTGCCGGACAGCCTGGAAGACTGCAGTCTTGATTCTAGTCCCAGAGAATGGAAATGCAAGCTATCTCTTCAGTGCCCTACCCATAAAGCTCAACCCTTTGGGTTGGGAGGAAGTTTAGTGTCCATGACCCATTCAGTCTTTGGCCTCTTAGAAATGCTCACAAGAAGACCAATAATTCCAGTTGTGGTGGGTTTGTGACGTGGATATTTGCCAATTAAGAGCTGGGCTAAGAACCACCAACACCAATTAACTTTGGTCAAAAAACAACCCTTAGATAGTGCCAATATTAGTTGCTATCAGCTAATGATAAACTTGAACCAAAGACCAGAAGTGCAAAGCTCCATATCCTATTATCCATCCAGTCCTCCAAAGCTAGGAAGTGAAATGTTAAGGACCATCAACATTCCCTCTACTCCATCCCCCAGAGACACACACCTCCCCACTAGACCAGCCAGAGAGAATTCAAAACAATCTTAATTTTCTCTAGTAGAGCTGCGAGCCTTCTAGTATGCCCTTCCCCAAACCTGAGTTTCTGTTGTTACATAGAACTATGCAGAGGGGACAGCAAGAGCAGGGCCGGCTCGAGCGTTTTTGCTGCCCCAAGCGGCGGGGGGAAAAAAAAGCTGCTTTATTCTTTGGCAGCAATTCGGTGGTGGGTTCTAACCTCCGAGAGGGACTGAGGGACCCGCCACCAAATTGCCGCCGAAGAGCCAGAGGTGCCACCCCTTGCCGTTGGGCGCCCCAAGCACCCGCTTGCTGCGCTGGTGCCTGGAGCTGGCCCTGAGCAGGAGACAGATGTCTGCTTTTTTTGTGGTGTAGGAGTGTGGATGGAATTTGGGGAAGGGGTTGTTGGAAGGCTAGTGTCCCAGTTGGGGCAAGGTTAAGGTTGGGGTGCATTCTCTATGGTGTATAGGAGCTATGCTCATACATCTCTGGGTTGGGGAGGAGAGGAAATGAACTATTGGTAGCCTTTATTTTTCATTTCCTTGCTTTTTAGGTTCTGTGTTAGGTATGTGATATAAAGAGCAACCATAACTGACCTGCAGCACAGTGTTTTCGTGTATTAACATAGCTGTAGATTCACCACTTCAGGCTCCCATGTTTTGGCCTAGACATCTCCAGAAGCCTGTGGAGATTCGATGGATTCTGAGTGCTCATGCAGTTCACAAAAAGGCTTTGCCTTCTCTCCAACCCATCTGTCTCCCAAATGTTTACCAGATTTCATGGAGTCATGAGTTCTATTGAACAAAAAGCAGAGCAATTATTTCCTCAGGTCCATTGGGTATACAAGGAACCTTGCAAAAATGGCATCAATTAAAGCAAGTTTGACGTTTTTCTTATTGCTACGGGAGTTGTAGAGAAGGCACTGAAAGTGCAGGCAGTGACATTAATCCACATGGCACATCCAGCAGCACTGCAGGTGTATGATGCTTTTATGTGGGCAGAGGAATACTCAGACAATTAGACACACAATATGGATGAACTATGAGATAATCCCCAGAAACTGGGACTTATGAGGGACATTTGGGATCAGTGGCAGTATGAGCTGTATGATACCCATAGGAGAGGTTTAAAGCTCAAATCTGTGAATTTGGGGAAATACGTGACACTTAAATAAAAGATGGACTTGCATGTGGAATAAAAACCCAGATCCTACAACCAGTGAAGTTGGTTGCAAAACTCCCATTGACTTCAGCCTGATGTGAGAAACTTTGGGAAACTGATTTAACCTTAACTCATGTCATGGACACTAGTAGAGCCAGTGAAATGCAAATGCAGACTCTAAGTGTGGTCTGAACAGAAAATCCATGTGTTGTCATTTCCAAAGGGGAACACACAAGTTGAGGAAACCCACATAACAATCAAAATATAAATCAAAGTGGTTTCTGGCCGGGTAAACATTTCTGTGCACAACAGTGGCCAAGAACACAAATCTTAGGTCAAATATTCCATTAAAATAAACAGGAAACATGATTTTTCAAAGGTATATCACACGGTTAAACCCAAAAGTGTCCACATGAGGTATAGTGACTATAGAACAAACTGTTTCAGATTAGCAACCGTGGCTAAATATTAGTGGCACATCTATATCCTATCAAGTGGATACTGGAGCATAATGCAGTGTTGTTCCAGGGGAAATATTTAATAGTGTAGCTAAGGAAGAACTGAAATCTAAAGCAAACCTTGGTTTGTATTCAAGACACAAAATAGCAATACAACAGCAAGTAGCTATTACAATTTGTTTTAAATACCAGCATAGGAAACATACTGGATGAGACATCTATCTAGTCTAATATCCATTTATAGCATCACTCAATAACTTCCTGAACAGTAATTGCATTGTGCCAGCTGTTTCAGGACTAAAAGCATGTCAGACCGTAGCTAGCAGAAAAGATAGTTGTTGCAAAGTCCATAGAATCACAGAGAGAAAACACTGTCAAGATACTAGGAGAATTCTCAAATGTCTTCCTGGAATATCTGGAAGGAGAATGCCACATTAAAACAGATACATCAGTAACTCCTGCACTTCACCCACAAAGAAAATTACATTTGTTCTAGCAGAAGCTGATAATTGGCAGGGAGAAAGGGAGTTATCGAAAAAAGCAGAACAATTTGTAAACAGGATTCATACTCTGAAGCCAAATGAAGTACAGTTATGTATTGAGCCAAGTGATTTAAATAGTCATAAAATGTAAAAATTATTGAAGGAACTGTTGAAGTTGCAGCAGAAGCAAAAATATTCCCAGTATAAAATGCAGGATATATATTTTGGCAAATAAAGTTATATGAGTCAGGCTCTAAGCTAGTGGCATTTTATGCACCACTGAAGTGTCTGAGTCTGATTCTCCTATTTGTGATTTTCCTGCTATTATTCTGAATTTTATGCTCACTTTGAACAGATTTAAATGACCACCCAACATGTGAGACAAGGGAGACTTGCAGCCTATAAAATCAAGTGAATGCCATTTGGAATTTGCTCTGCTCCTGTGGTATTTCAAAGGCTAATTACACAGATCTTCAAGGGACTTATAAAGGGTTGACGCTAGAATGGAGATGTTTTAATCTGGGCTCGGGACCCTCAAGAATACAATGAAAGATTTAGGACAGTTTGGCAACTTGCAGAAAGGAGAGACAACCCAAAATTTCATAAAGTCCCAAATTGATCTAACATAACTTATCTATACAGGACAAAGGCTAAGCAAAGGGATCTTATTTGTTGAACCAGGTGAAATAAAATCCATAGCCGAAATGCCCATTCCACTGTATAAAGTAGATTCATGGTGATGATAAAATATTTAACAAAAATCATTTCAAATCTCCTGTGGTCAATAAACCCTTAAAGGGATTGCTGGAAAACGCTATTGCCTGGCATTGGGAAAAGAGACACAAACAGCAATGACTGGGTTCTCATTTATAATAAAGCCACTTTACATCATGCCAGCAGTGTAAAGGGGCCATAAAAAGGACTTTAATGCCTCTTTACACTGCCTGAGGATGTCCATGAGAATTTGTCCCATTTTGATTTAATTAATCCAGTTGCGTTGTCAGTAGATGCATCTTCTGAAAGTTGAGGCTGGATTCTCTAGTCTGCTAGAGTCACACACAAGGCAAAGGAAACTTAAATAGGCCAGAGAACCCCACTGGTGAATTTCCCCTGGGTAAGGCGAATGATAGGTTAGCATAAGGCTGGTGGACACAGCCATGCTGGCTTGCCCTCCACTGCCTCCTATATAAGAGCTGTGCTGTCCAGGGTAAGTAGGCAGGGGATGGCCAGGTCAGAGGTGGAGAGGAGAGGCTGGGTGTGTGTTTGGGGAGGAGAAGAGAGGCAAAGCCAGTGCCCAGGGAGGAGAGAGCATGGCAGAGTGAGGCTCCCTAGGCCTAATCCTCTTCAGACAGAAGGTCTTCCACTGGCAGCATAATTTAAATCTGCCCCCTTGCAGTTGATCCAGGGAGAGAACGGCATTAGCTTTGCATCAGTGTTAACCTGCACTGTTTGGCTTTATTCATACCAGTGCAAAGTGGTGTAAAATGCTTCCACCAGCTTGCAGGGCAATAGCGAATCACATCCATTTCTTTGTTGTTTGTTTTGTACTCTTTCAAAACTATAGAACTCATGTCACGGGTAAAAATGCAGCACACCTGCTTCTTGTTTTTAATCAGGAGAATTGTGTAAATGAATCCCAAGTCGACTGGCTCACTCACAGACCTTTTCCCCAGGGAATTTTTCTCTCTCTTCCAATAGAATATGATGTGGGAAATTCATAGAGAGCGGGATTGGCTCAGTGATCAGTCAGAGATACATCGGTTTAAAATCCATGTATGTGCCAGGACTGGATGGGCATGGAAAGTGAACTGCCCACGTGCTATTCCACAAGGAGCTCTGTGCAGAAAAGAGCAACAAGCATGATAGCTCTGAGGCCTACACAACAACTTTCTGAGGAAGGATGCTGGAGTAATCAGAATAGGGGGATGGCTTCAAGAGACCTGGGTCCTATTCCCAACTCTTCCACTGGCTGGTGTGTGATCTTCGGCAAGCCACAGCACCTCTTTGTGCCTCGGTTTCCCCAGCTGTAAAATGGAGGATATAATGATACTCATTCATGTCACTCAGGGTCTATGATGCTAACTACATGGTAGCTGTAGATGTAACCCACATCCACTCCATGTGTTGCTCTCTCACCCTCTACTGGTGGCTGGGTCACATAGAGAGGTTGAGAAGCCTGCTGCAACCTTGGATAAGACGTGGGTCTCTTAGCTCAGGCAGCAGAAGCTCCTGCTTTAAAGAGCCACAGGTCCCATATTCTACCCCTGCTACCGACACCCCTGCAGGAGCGTGGCATTAATGCAGGCGTGCAAAGTGTTGTCATGATCCCATCAAGGAGAGGAATGTGACAATCTGGCAGGCATTTATTTTTGTTACCCTGCTCATTTAATAGAAAAGAGTTCTTGCTCAGGAAAGATGAGCAGGAAGATTCCCCGGAACAGAAGCATGCCCAGCCAATACATTCCAAAAACACACTTTAAAGAAAGCTGAAAAATGCATGCAGGCAAAGCAAGCTAACAGGCTGGGACTCACCCTGCAGAGCATTCCTACGTTTCCTGAACTAGACGTCTCTGCCAATCCTCCTAGGGCCACCACAAGAAAACCCTCTTTGGTTGGCTTCTCTAGTGGTAGAATTTTTTTTGCCAGGCAGTGTGCTGGTTTCCCTGCTGGCCCGGGAGGCAGCAGCACCGGGGTGAGGAGCCACCTCACTGCTCTACCCTGCTGCTGAATACAGAGCTCATCATCTCTGCATGCACCCTGATGGGGGGAAGGCAAGAAGCCCTGGCTGCTAGAGCTCTGAATTCCAGACCTCAGGAGCATGCCCACCTTCTACCTCATTGACGGTGAGACTGTGCTGGGCTCTGTGTAGATACAGCACTGGGGTTTTAATGGATAGATCCTGCATGTTCACACTAGGCCCCTTGCCACATATTGGTGCCTGCTCATTTCCAGGGATCTGTTCTGCAGAGGTTCTTGTCAGGCCTGGTGCTGGAATGGCTGCTGTGCGATGCTGAGAGACTGTGTATTTAACCTTCCCATTACCCGGTGCCAGCCTTAGGCAGAGCTGCCTTCTGCAGCCACTGGGGAGAGAGAAACAGCGCAGAGTCAAACCCATACATAGACAGAGGACGTTACACAAATAACTGCAAACCTTGATATACGATTACACCAATCACTGCCCTGTCCCTCCCCTGCCTGCGCCCACCCCCACGTCTGCTAGGGCAAGGGCAGTGGAGAACGCTGCCCCAACAACAGCTGAAAGAAAATTGTCAGGGGAACCTGGCCCCAAATGAAGGTTCTGTGAAAACCAAGCACTATTCACTGTAGAGTTCAAAATACTTTACAGAGGCCAGGGAGTAGCTTTCACCCTGTGTCACAGATTAGAGAAACTGAGGCACAGAGGGACTAAGTGATCCCACCTCTCCTGCCACCTAGGCCACTACCTGGTGCAGTGGATGGATCACAACTGCTTTTTACTAAGCCTAAACACAGCTAGGGGGAGGCTCCTCGGTCACCACTGCAGTGATGCCAGAGCAGGAACTGGTGAGCCTCCAGAATGAAAAGCAGGTGTCACTGTAGCTTGAGCTGATGAGCCAGGCTGCATAGTGGGGAGCTGTAACAGACTCATCCTCTGTAAACTGGGTGCAGAGGGGGATGTGTGACACGCGGTGGGTATCCCAGAGGGAGGAGGGTTCAGCTGTGGTCATGTCTGAATAGCTGGGGGCTGAAGGTGAAGAGCTTTGCGCCTTTGTGTCAGATTTGTCGGCCCTGCCAAACCCTCGGTTTGCCTCCAGAACTGAAAATGCTCTTGCACGTTGCAGTCTTGACGTGTCCCCCTCAGCTGTTCTTATAGGGCAGCTCTCGAGCTTGGGGTCTTGCTCAAATGGTCTGTGTGATGGGTTCAGTCACAGAGACCCCCTTGGGACTGTCACCTGACGTGCTGGAATAACCTCTGAGCCCGTTTTTCACTGCCAGCTTGGGACTCCAGAAACCTGCCTTATTGAGCCAGACACGCTAGCCTGCTGCAACACAGACCCAGGTCTGGTCCACGCCCCCAAAGCTGCAGACTTTAACCAAAAACTGCTCAGCAAGTCACCTATCTCCAGCACCCAGACACCCAGCTCCCAATGGGATCCAAATCCCAAATAAATCCATTTTACTCTGTATAAAGCTTATACAGGATAAATTCATAAATTGTCCGCCCTCTATAACACTGATAGAGAGATATGCACAGCTGTTTGCTCCCCCAGGTATTAATCACTTACTCTGGGTTAGTTAATAAACAAAAGTGATTTTAATAAGTATAAAAAGTAGAATTTAAGTGGTTTCAAGAAATAACAGACAGAACAAAGTAAGTTACCAAGAAAAATAAAACAAAACACGTAAGTCTAAGCCTAATACATTAAGAAACTGAATACAGGTAAATCTCACCCTCAGAGATGTTCCAATAAGCTTCTTTCACACACCAGACTCCTTCTTAGTCTGGGCCCAATCCTTTCCCCTGGTACAGTTCTTGTTAGTTCCAATAGGCATCTTAGGTGAAAAGCAGGGGATTTCACATGACTGGGACCCCCTTTGTTCTGTTCCACACCCTTTTATATCTTTGGCATAAGGTGGGAAGCTTTTGTCTCTCTGGGTCCCCACCCCTCCTTCTAAATGGAAAAGCACCAGGTTTAAAATGGATTCCAGTACCAGGTGAAATGGTGACATGTCCTGTGAGACCCCAAGCCTCCATTCTTTCCAGCCTGACTCACACGTACACAGGAAGGCTTACAAGTAAACAGAGCCATTTACAACAATGACATTGTTGGCATCACTGAAACTTGGTGGGATAATACACATGATTGGAATGTTGGTGTGGATGGGTACAGCTTGCTCAGGAAGGATAGACAGGGGAAAAAGGGAGGAGGTGTTGCCTTATATATTAAAAATGTACACACTTGGACTGAGGTAGAGATGGACATAGGAGACGGAAGTGTTGAGAGTCTCTGGGTTAGGCTTAAAGGGGCAAAAAACAAGGGAGATGTCATGCTAGGCGTCTACTACAGGCCACCTAACCAGGTGGAAGAGGTGGATGAGGCTTTTTTCAAGCAACTAACAAAATCATCCAAAGCCCAAGATTTGGTGGTGATGGGGGACTTCAACTATCCGGATATATGTTGGGAAAATAACACAGCGGGGAACAGACTATCCAACAAATTCTTGGACTGCATTGGAGACAACTTTTTATTTCAGAAGGTTGAAAAAGCTACTGGGGGGAAGCTGTTCTAGACTTGATTTTAACAAATAGGGAGGAACTCGTTGAGATTGTGAAAGTAGAAGGCAGCCTGGGTGAAAGTGATCATGAAATCATAGACTTTGCAATTCTAAGGAAGGGTAGAAGGGAGAACAGCAAAATAGAGACAATGGATTTCAGGAAGGCAGATTTTGGGAAGCTCAGAGAGCTGATAGGTAAGGTCCCATGGGAATCAAGACTGAGGGGAAAAACAACTGAGGAGAGTTGGCAGTTTTTCAAAGGGACACTATTAAGGGCCCAAAAGCAAGCTATTCCGCTGGTTAGGAAAGATAGAAAATGTGGCAAAAGACCACCTTGGCTTAACCACGAGATCTTGCACGATCTAAAAAATAAAAAGGAGTCATATAAAAAATGGAAACTAGGACAGATTACAAAGGATGAATATAGGCAAACAACACAGGAATGCAGGGGCAAGATTAGAAAGGCAAAGGCACAAAATGAGCTCAAACTAGCTACGGGAATAAAAGGAAACAAGAAGACTTTTTATCAATACATTAGAAGCAAGAGGAAGACCAAAGACAGGGTAGGCCCACTGCTTAGTGAAGAGGGAGAAACAGTAACAGGAAACTTGGAAATGGCAGAGATGCTTAATGACTTCTTTGTTTCGGTCTTCACCGAGAAGTCTGAAGGAATGCCTAACATAGTGAATGCTAATGGGAAGGGGGTAGGTTTAGCGGATAAAATAAAAAAAGAACAAGTTAAACATCACTTAGAAAAGTTAGATGCCTGCAAGTCACCCGGGCCTGATGAAATGCATCCTAGAATACTCAAGGAGCTAATAGAGGAGGTATCTGAGCCTCTAGCTATTATCTTTGGAAAGTCATGGGAGACGGGAGAGATTCCAGAAGACTGGAAAAGGGCAAATATAGTGCCCATCTATAAAAAGGGAAATAAAAACAACCCAGGTAACTACAGACCAGTTAGTTTAACTTCTGTGCCAGGGAAGATAATGGAGCAAGTAATTAAGGAAATCATCTGCCAACACTTGGAAGGTGGTAAGGTGATAGGGAATAGCCAGCATGGATTTGTGAAGAACAAATCATGTCAAACCAATCTGATAGCTTTCTTTGATAGGATAACGAGCCTTGTGGATAAGGGTGAAGCGGTGGATGTGGTATACCTAGACTTTAGTAAGG
The DNA here is from genome assembly GCF_027887155.1 of Malaclemys terrapin pileata. Lineage (NCBI taxonomy): Eukaryota > Metazoa > Chordata > Testudines > Emydidae > Malaclemys > Malaclemys terrapin. The sequence goes on from NC_071514.1 coordinate 51,596,883, forward strand.
CATTTGATACGGTCTCGCATGATATTCTTATCGATAAACTAGGCAAATACAAATTAGATGGGGCTACTATAAGGTGGGTGCATAACTGGCTGGATAATCGTACTCAGAGAGTTGTTATTAATGGTTCCCAATCCTGCTGGAAAGGCGTAACGAGTGGGGTACCGCAGGGGTCTGTTTTGGGACCGGCTCTGTTCAATATCTTCATCAACGACTTAGATATTGGCATAGAAAGTACGCTTATTAAGTTTGCGGATGATACCAAACTGGGAGGGATTGCAACTACTTTGGAGGACAGGGTCATAATTCAAAATGATCTGGACAAATTGGAGAAATGGTCTGAGTTAAACAGGATGAAGTTTAACAAAGACAAATGCAAAGTGCTCCACTTAGGAAGGAAAAATCAATTTCACACATACAGAATGGGAAAAGACTGTCTAGGAAGGAGTACGGCAGAAAGGGATCTAGGGGTTATAGTGGACCACAAGCTAAATATGAGTCAACAGTGTGATGCTGTTGCAAAAAAAGCAAACATGATTCTGGGATGCATTAACAGGTGTGTTGTGAGCAAGACACGAGAAGTCATTCTTCCGCTCTACTCTGCTCTGGTTAGGCCTCAGCTGGAGTATTGTGTCCAGTTCTGGGCGCCGCATTTTAAAAAAGATGTGGAGAAACTGGAAAGGGTCCAAAGAAGAGCAACAAGAATGATTAAAGGTCTTGAGAACATGACCTATGAAGGAAGGCTGAAAGAATTGGGTTTGTTTAGTTTGGAAAAGAGAAGACTGAGAGGGGACATGATAGCAGTTTTCAGGTATACAAAAGGGTGTCATAAGGAGGAGGGAGAGAACTTGTTCACCTTAGCCTCTAAGGATAGAACCAGAAACAATGGGTTTAAACTGCAGCAAGGGAGGTCTAGATTGGACATTAGGAAAAAGTTCCTAACTGTCAGGGTGGTTAAACACTGGAACAAATTGCCTAGGGAGGTTGTGGAATCTCCGTCTCTGGAGATATTTAAGAGTAGGTTAGATAAATGTCTATTAGGGATGGTCTAGGCAGTATTTGGTCCTGCCATGCGGGCAGGGGACTGGACTCGATGACCTCTCGAGGTCCCTTCCAGTCCTATAATCTATGAATCTATGAATCTATAAACCAATTGTCCTGGTCAATGGGAGCCATCAAGATTCCAAGCCACCATTAATGGCCCACACTTTGCATAATTACAATAGGACTTCAGAGTAATACTTCATATTTCTAGCTTCAGATACAAGAATGATACATTCATACAAATAGGATGAACACACTCAGTAGATTATAAGCTTTGTAATGATACCTTCCAAGAGACCTTTTGCATAAAGCATATTCCAGTTACACTATATTCACATTCCAAGCATATTTTCATAAAGCACATGGAGTGCAACGTCACAGTCTGCATCTACACAACTCCATGGTGCCTGTATTTCTGTCGGAACACGGCCTCCATCTCAATGCAATGAATTCTGGCCTCATTGCGTCCCAGGCCAGCTAATACCCCAGCAAACTCCTCAAGTGGCTCTTTTCCAGCCTGTTCTGCAAGAAAGTTATACGCCAACTTGATCATCCACATCTGCAGACAGCTCTCCAACCCAAGTACTCCTGAGGCTTCCAGTTGCCCCATTTCAGACTCTCATGAGTGGTATCTCTCCTTATACAGAGATCCCTGTGTGGCTAGTGCACTCTATAGTGGTGTTTAGATGCTGTATGTGATTATTAGAACTGGGAGCACTGGCTGTTGGGAGTCTGAAAGGACAGGAAACAGGAAGGAGGGGGGAGGAGTTGAGGAGGCTGAGTGAGAGTTACAGAGTGTGCAGCTACAGCTTGGTAAAGAGATTTCCATTGTAAATAAAGTTCTGTTGAAGTTTGTTAATACCTTGCCTGGGTGATACAATATTTTGGAGACGAGGATGGCTCTTCTGCCTCCGAACCCACCTGCACCCTTTCTGCAAAGCCCAGGTGAACCTCCAATTGCTTTTACTGTCTGGATCCATATGTTTGAGACTTATCTGCTTGCAATCAGTGCTACAGAGATTTCTGAAGTAAGAAAGCGTGCTCTGCTAATCCACTGCCTTGGAGCAGAAGGGCAGCGTATATTTTACACTTTTCCCCTTGCAGATGATAAATATGAGACTGCAGTCACTGCATTAAAGAACTTTTTTGTGCCAAAAGTGAATGTAGTAGCTAATCATTACAGATTTCGCCAGCATGAGCAGAAACCAGGGGAGACTATAATGCAGTATATTGCTTCCCTGAAGAGTCTGATTGTAACTTGTGACTTTGGGAATATGGCAGATGAGATGATTAGAGACCAGCTCATCGAGAAAATAACCATGCTTCGTGTAAGAGAACACTTACTTCTAGAACTACAACTTACACTAGAAAAAGCAATAACCATTGCTACTCAGATTGAGTCAGCTACAGCTGAAGCCAAAATAATGAGCAAGGGTACAGGAGGCCCAGTCCAGGCTGTGACTCCTTTGCAGAAAAGTTCACTATCACTGCAGACAAACAATTGCAAAAGGAAAACTAATGAAAAGCCACTGAATCAGCAAATGCAAAATACAGTAAAAGCATGCTTTCGCTGTGGATCCCCACAACATCTTGCAAGCTACACAGGATGTCCAGCAAAAGTAGCTCAGTGCAATCATTCCAAAAAGATTGGGCATTTTGCTAAAGTATGTCGCAGTAGCCAGTTCAATCAACAGGTGCATGCAGTTACAATACCAGATGTTACTGTGCTGAGTGTGGACAAAATCACTACTGCACATATTCCAGAACAGATAAAGTGCACTGTAAATGTTTCTGCCATACACTCAGGCAAATCACACTCTATTCAGCTAATGTTGGACACTGGCTCAGCAGTATCTATTCTACATGATTCCATCTATTTGCGTTACTTTAAAGATGTGCCTCTAACTGAACCCAAACTTCACTTGGTGTGCTATTTGAAAAACCATATTCCAGTACATGGCTGCCTGCCAGCAATCATTACTTTTGGTGATTGCTGTATAACTATGGAGTTCTACATTGTCCAAAAAGGCACTCCTATCCTTGGCAGAGATTTATTAACTGCTTTAAATCTCAGGGTAGTTAATGGACGAATTGATCTTCCTCAGCAAAGCACTCTTGCGGTACACACACCAGTTTCAGCTGGGACCCAACTCCAGGTTGAGGAGAAACTCGGCTGTGCTTATGGGTTTCTGCATAAAGTTAAAATGCAGAATAATGTGATGAATGTACGACAGAAATTACGGCACTTACCATTTTCAGACAGGGAAGCTGTTTCAGAGGAGCTTAGAAAACTTGTTCAAAAGGACATTATTGAAGAGATTAACTCCTCAGAATGGGTTTCACCTATAGCAGGTGATGCAGAAGAAGGGTGGAGACATTCGCCTTTGTGTGGACTTAAGGGAGCCAAATAAAGCTATTGTGATTGACAGCCATCCTCTTCCTCACATAGAAGAAGTATTTGCAGAACTCTGTAGAGCAAAGATGTTTTCTATTCTTGATTTGCAGAGCGCATACCACCAGGTTATGTTGCATGAAGTTAGCAGAGACCTCACAGCATTTATTACACATGAGAGACTATTTCATTTTAAACGTGTTCCATATGGTCTCGCATCGGCCCCAAGTGCCTTCCAAAAAATGATGTCATTGATTCTGAAGAATCAACATGGAGTTCAGTGCTATTTGGATGATATTATCGTGTTTGGAAATACTACTGAGGAGCATGACCTGCAGTCTATACTAAACTGCATCAGCAAAGCAGGCCTCAAGCTCAATAGGTCCAAATGCAAATTTAGACAAACTGAACTCTCCTTTCTGGGGCATACAATTTCATAGGCTGGACTAAAACCTGATCCAGATCATAACCTGACAATTTCAAATGCTCCTCCTCCAACAGATTTGCAAACCTTACGTTCCTTCTTGGGTCTTACCTCCTGGTATGCAAAATTCATTCCCAATTATGCTTCTGTCATTGAACTGTTATGAGAATTACTATGGAGAAGTTCAACCTTAGTGTGGACAACGGATGCACAAGCTAGTTTCGAAAGGGTGAAAGACTTGATTGTACATAGTCCAGTACTTGCATTATTCAATCCCGCATTGTCCACAATTGTAGCTACTGATGCTTCTGATTATGGACTTGGGGCTGTCCTCACACAACTTCATGAGGACAACACAGTTAGGACTGTTGCATTTGCTTCAAGGACACTGAGTAATGATGAGAGAAAATATTCTACAGTTGAAAAAGAAGCACTTGCTTGTGTCTGGGCTACTGAAAAATGGAGAACTTACCTGTGGGGCCGCACGTTCAAGTTGCACACAGACCACAGCCCTTTGACGACGTTGCTCACCACGAAAGGACTGGGAAGAGCAGGATACTGTATTGCTAGATGGTCTGCAAGACTGCTCTCTTTCAATTATGAACTGGAATATAAGCCTGGAAACGAAAATGTGGTAGCTGATTGCCTTTCTCGCCTGCCTTTGCCTTCACCAGATGGTCCACCGGAGGATGAGGATGTAGTAGTTGCGCTTATTACAAGAACTCTCACTGCAGTTACAAGAGAACAATTTCAAGCTGCTTGTTCAGCGTGTCCAATTCAACAAAAACTATGGGAATTTCTGACAAAGTGATGGCCCAGTAACCCTAAAAACCTTGACCCAGATTTGCTGCCTTATTTTAGAGTTCGGGATGAACTTTCTTTGCTCGATGGCTGTGTGCTACGAGGTACACACCGGCTACTTGTGCCAGAAGAATTACAGTCAAAACTCATACACCTGGCACACGATACTCATCAAGGAATTGTCAGAACCAAACAATGACTATGGGATCTATATTGGTGGCTAGGGATGGACTCTCAAAGTGAAGCACTCTTAAAGTCCTGTGTCACTTGCCAAATGCATGATAAGACAGCAGTGACGTGTACCCCTCCATTACAGCCTGTTCCTCTTCCTGAATCTGCATGGGAAAAAGTGGCGATTGACATTGTAGGACCCTTTGATACTGCTCCAATTGACTGTCGTTATGCCATCACTTTAATAGACTATTTCAGTAAATGGCCTGAGGTAGTGTTTACATCGCAAATTTCTTCTGCTACAGTAATTAAGTTCCTCTCTTCAGTTTTTAGCCAGGAAGGTAACCCCAAAGAACTGGTTTCAAAGAATGGTAGTCAATTTACTTCCCTGAAGTTTGAAACTTTTCTAGCAGAGAAGAACATTTTACACAGTAGGTCATCCCTATATTACCCTCAAGCCAATGGGGAAATTGAACAGTTTAACAGAAGTTTGAAAGAGAGTTTGCAAACAGCTAAACTGGAAGGGCGATTGTGGATACCCTTCACTACTTTTTTCTTGCAAGCATACCGGGCTACACGACATGCCACAACGCAAAGATCACCCGCAGAGTTACTGCATGGGAAACAGCTGAATACTAAACTGAACATTGCTGGATTGTTAAAGGCACGACCTGATGCCCCAAACAAGGATGATGTGAGAAAGACAGTTGAACAGAACCAAGCAATGTCTAAGACTTTCACAGACAAACGGTGGGGTGCTAAGGAACCAAAGTTTGAGTGTGGTTCCTTTGTTAGAATACGAAAACCTGGAATCTTACGCAAAGGGGACCATAAATTCACAGCTCCTCTTAAAATCATAGAGAAGAAGGGGCCTTACAGCTATCGACTTTCTGATTGGCGGGTATGGAATGCTTCTTATCTTGCACCTGCCTATGCACCAAGAGGAGATTATGCCAACACCCAGTCTGCATTGGATGACTTCACAGTAGAACCAACACAACAAGGCATTGTACTGGAACCGGGGCTTGAGAGATGCCCTGTCAGACTCAGACGACCACCTGCCTGGACTAAAGACTATGTTATATAGTATCTACAGTGTTTTCAGTGTAATATTCCTGCCAACAGTATAGTGTCTTGTTTCATATTTGTTCCTGTGGTTAGAACAGCAATGTTTATTTTAATTTGGAAAGTTTCTTAAGAGAGGAGGGAATGTGGTGTTTAGATGCTGCATGTGATTATTAGAACTGGGAGCACTGGCTGTTGGGAGTCTGAAAGGACAGGAAACAGGAAGGAGGGGGGAAGAGTTGAGGAGGCTGAGTGAGAGTTACAGAGGGTGCAGCTACAGCTTGATAAAGAGATTTCCACTGTAAATAAAGTTCTGTTGGAGTTTATTAATACCTTGCCTGTGTGATACAACATCTATGAAACCAGTTGAGGTTTTGATTTTAACACTGGGGGGTCACCAATCTTCTTGTGTTTGTGGCTGTGATTATGCTGCATTCAGGTCCAATGTCTATTTTGAAATTCACTTATTTCCCCCATTTACTTCCATTGTTCCAACACAGTCTGTTGCAGAACATTGCTCTGCATATGTATTACAAGATCCTGCCTCCGTCTTGCCATCCTCCGAGCTTTGCACTCCAGCTCTATGATCAGGAATGCATTTTGCTTTTGCATTTCTCTGTGACTTGAGTGAAGAGTAACATGCCACTGCAAGCTGGATATGCTTACTGAATGCCCAAAACAAGCCTCAGAGCTGATTAAAAAATGTAACAATTCAAAATTTCAATAAAAATACCACAAAATGTTTGTGAAAACATTGTTTCATTTTTTGACCAGGTGGACTGCTCACATTAGTGTTCTGGCTACTGTGTGTTATTGCAAACAGATCCGATCCCTGCTGTTTGTTTACCCTGGTATTCTCTCTTTTTGTGGCTGAAAAGTGGATACACTGTTCTTTGCGAAGTCAAGCCCATCTCTTCCAATAAGCTTGCTGTGTCCGATTATCTCAAACGAGTCTAGCTGTTAACTGCTCAAATTCACAAGGCTGAGGGCTTGTCTACACTGCCTACTCCAATGGAAGGGATTCCAAATCCCCAAGAGGTGGTAGTTAGGTTGACAGGAGATTTCTCCCTTCGACCTGGCGCTATCTACACCACGGGTTAGGTCAGTTTAACTGCATTACTCAGGGATGTAGATTTTTCTCACCACTGAGCAATGTGGTTATTCTGACCTGATTTCCTAGTGTAGACCAGGCTTTAGCTTTGTTATAAAGATATGTGACATACTGGTCTCACCTAGAAACTTCTTGTAAAGAAAATGTGCCTTTCCCAAGTGACATTCCTGCCTGGATCCCAGTGTTCTTGACGTTTGTGAATGACTCCATCCAGCTGTTTACATTCCCTGTCACGCTCCCACTTGAATCTGTTGTTAATGTCCTCCATCTCTGGGCCGGGCTCTGTAGCACTGTACAAGTTTTCACCCCCTTTGATTTCTCTTCAGTGCCACTTATTTCCAGGACAATTCAGAAGCTCTGTCGCCTCCTCTGGTTCTCAGCCAGGTTCCCTTGCAGGCCAACGGGTTCTGGTTGATTTGCTCTGTTTTTACACATGGTTCAGCTGATAGCTCAGTGGTTTGAGCATTGGCCTGCTAAACCCAGGGTTGTGAGTTCAATCCTTGAGGGGGCCACTTGGGGATCTGGGGCAAAATCAGTACTTGGTCCTGCTAGTGAAGGCAGGGGGCTGGACTCGATGACCTTTCAAGGTCCCTTCCAGTTCTAGGAGATGGGATATCTCCATTATTATATTATAGTGTCCATGACCTTCTTCCTGGGAAGGGATTTTCAGGCCAGCTGTAGTCACAGCTGAATGCACTTTTCTCCTTGCTAGGCATAGCCAACCATACTGTGTAGGTGAAATTTGTTTCCTCAGGCCCACCTGCTAGAGTGCTTCTTTCCACATACAAAGGGTTAAATCAGTGGCATCTGACCCTTCCGCTGTCCTGCAGTGACAGCAGCAAAGCTGTTCCCACATACGCACAATTCCTTCCTCAGGGCTGGTTTGTCTGTTCAGTGCAGGAGGCCCCCTCTGAGTAGCTTTATAGAGCCAGGCTGCCTTCATGAAGCATTAACTCCAAGCCTAGAAATAAGGGGAAAAGGAACTGCTCTCTCTTCTTGTTTCTTTCCATGACACTTTGAAGCAGGGAGTTCCCACTGGAGAAAGACCCTCGTGAGCTAGGGTACTGGAGGTCCATAGAATGAACAGCGCTGGGGGAGATTTGGGAGGCAGACCCACCAGGCAGCCTTGGGGTTTCAGAGTGGCGCACAGAATGGAAATGCTGGAGGGGGACCATTGTATTGCCACGCTGGCTTTATAACTCAGAAGAAACGCGCTTGCGGCAGGAGTCACCAGGTGACGTTCTATATCTGGGTTCTTCTGGCAGGAAGTCAGACTAGAGCATCATAATGGTCTCTTCTGGCCATTAAATCAATGGACCACGTTCCCTGCTGCCATGACTCCACTGAAACCAGGGAATCACAACGCAGAGAATGTGCCTGGACAAATCAGGCTCAGGTGGGATTTGGTCACAGAGTGCTCTCTGGCACTAAGCATGGACAGATCAGCCTGAAGTCTTGGGCTTGGGAAGGTGTCTCTCCTTTGCGGTCCTCATTATCTCTCCGTGGGCCTTGCAGAAACTAGTATGCAAGAGACTCTAGTTTGGCAGAGAACCGGGTGTGAGGGAGCATGACTGGGCTGGCGAGAGCTTACTAGATGGATGTGGTTGTGCTGGGAGGGGGAGGTACATAGCCAATTCTACTCCCAGGGTGGACGCTGGATGCCTGGTAAGATTCTCAGGCCCTGCAGAGGTTGAGATAAGCATCCGCAGGGAACCATTCTGCCATCACTGACTTCAGGCTGATCTGTCCATGCTTTGTGCCAGAGCACGCTCTGGACCCACAGGCCCAGCTGTCACAGAAAGCACCACAAGTGGGAACAGGGGATGGCCCTTTACCTGAAACGTGTCACGATTGCCATCTTGGTTGTGACCAGGAATCTAGCCAGAGCTAAAAATATGAGCCTCTACAACTTACAGAGTGGGCTGTGGAGCTGGCTGGTGTACAGGCCTCATTCCCCATGGACTGGACACAGAGGCTAGAGCTGAACTGATGTTAGCAATGATGGGAGATGTTTATAAATGTCCCTAGTGCAGACAGGGCCATGATACTCTCTCACAGAGACGTTATTTTTGTTCTTTCTTGTCTTCATAATCTAAACTAAAAGCCCATCAGCCTGAATCATAGACTCATAGAATATTAGGGTTGGAAGAGACCTCAGGATGTCATCTGGTCCAATCCTCTGCTCAAAGCAGGACCAACACCAACTAAATCATTGCAGCCAAGGCTTTGTCAAGTGAGCCTTAAAAACCTCTAAGGATGGAGATTCCACCACCTCCCTAGGTAGCCATTCCAATTCTTCACCACCCTCCTAGTGAAATAGTGTTTCCTAATATCCAACCTAGACCTCCCACACTGCAACTTGAGACCATTGCTTCTTGGTCTATCATCTGCCACCACTGAGAACAGCCTAGATCCATCCTCTTTGGAACCCCTCTTTAGGTAGTTGAAGGCTGCTATCACATCCCCCCTCACTCTTCTCTTCTGACGACTAAACAACCCCAGTTCCCTTAGCCTTTTCTCGTAAGTCATGAGCCCCATGGATTATCTCCAATTTGTCCACATCCCTTCTGTAGTGGGGGGACCAAAACTGGACACAATACTCCAGGTGTGGCCTCACCAGTGCCAAATAGAGGGGAATAATCACTTCCCTCGATCTGCTGGCAGTGCTCCTACTAATACAGCCCAATACGCCGTTGGTCTTCTAGGCAACGAGGGCACATTGCTGACACATATCCAGATTCTCATCCACTGTAATCCCCAGGTCCTTTTTTGCAGAACTGCTGCTTAGCCAGTCGGTCCCCAGCCTGTAGCGGTGCATGGGATTCTTCCTTCCTAAGTGCAAGACTGTGCACTTGTCTTTGTTGAACCTCATCAGATTTCTTTTGGCCCAATCCTCCAATTTGTCTAGGTCTCTCTGGACCCTCTCCCTACCCTCCAGCATATCTACCTCTCCCCCCAGCTTAGTGTCATCTGCAAACTTGCTGACGGTGCAATTAATCCCATCATCCAAATCATTGATAAAGATGTTGAACAAAACCGGCCCCAGGATCGACCCCTGGGGTACTCCGCTTGATACCGGTTGCCAACTAGACATCGAGCCGTTGATCACTACCCGTTGAGCCCAACAATCTAGCCAGCTTTCTATCCACCTTATAGTCCATTCATCCAATCCATACTTTTTTAACTTGCTGGCAAGAATACTGTGGGAGACCGTATCAAAAGCTTTGCTAAAGTCAAGATATATCACATCCACCACTTTCCCCATATCCACAGAGCCAGTTATCTCATCATAGAAGGCAATCAGGTTGGTCAGGCATGACTTGCCCTTGGTGAATCCATGTTGACTGTTCCTAATCACCTTCCTCTCCTCCAAGTGCTTCAAAGTGGATTTCTTGACGACCTGCTCCATGATTTTGCCAGGGACTGAAGGTCTCAGGGTCAAGGCCGGCTCTAGGCACCAGCAAAAGAAGCTGGTGCTTGGGGCGGCACATTTTTAGGGGCGGCATGGCCGGCGCCAGAATGCCGCCCCTAAAAATGTGCCCCGGCCGCCCTAGCTCACCTCCGCTGCTGCTGCCACGGCACGCGAATCAGCTGTTTCGCGCGCCGCGGGGGCTCGGGGTCTCCCCCTCCCTCCCAGGCTCTCAAACCTGGGACGGAGGGGGAGATCCAGAGCGGCCATTTCGCGCGCCGCTGCTCCCCCTCCGTCCCAGACTTGAGAGCCTGAGAGGGAGGGGGAGAAGCGGCGCCCGCGCCGCGGCCACTCGGAGTCTCCCCCTCCCTCCCAGGCTCTCAAACCTGGGACGGAGGGGAAGATCCAGAGCGGCCATTTCGCGCGCCGCTGCTCCCCCTCCATCCCAGACTTGAGAGCCTGAGAGGGAGGGGGAGAAGCGGCACCCGCGCCGCGGCCACTCGGAGTCTCCCCCTCCCTCCCAGGCTCTCAAACCTGGGAGGGAGGGGGAGATCCAGAGCGGCCATTTCGCGCTTCGCTGCTCCCCCTCCGTCCCAGGCTTGAGAGCCTGGGAGGGAGGGGGAGAAGCAGCGCCCACACCGCGGCCACTCGGAGTCTCCCCCTCCCTCCCAGGCTCTCAAACCTGGGGGGGGGAGACTCCGAGTGGCCGCGGAGTGGGTGCCGCTTCTCCCCCTCCCTCCCTCCTAGGCTTGAGAGCCTGGGGGGAGGAGGCAGGGCTGGGGATTTGGGGATGGGGCGGAGTTGAGGCGGGGCCGGGGGTGGGGTAATTAAAGAAGGGGGGGGGGCAAAATTGTTTTTGCTTTGGGCGGCAAAAATCCTAGAGCCGGCCCTGCTCAGGGTGCTTTCTGTGGATGAAAAACATAGCAGAGTGGGTCCGTGGCCCAAAGGGGGACCTGGAGCTTCTCTCAATGGGCAGCTGGGGATCCCCTGGGCTAACATGACCCCATGCCCTGGAGTTAGCAGGACAGGCTCAATTTTACCAAGACAGCCATGATTTCTCAGAGGACAAGCCGGCAACTTCTTCTAGGAACCCTGGAATGTCCCTTTTGCCATGTAGTAAGTCGAAACATCTGGGGCTGTTCACTTTGTCTGAGATGCACGGCCACCCCAGGGTGAATTTGCTCCATGTTTACTGTCCAGAGGAACAAGCAGTGACTGATGTCCAGTGTGGGGAGTGGAGGGACGAGCCGGAATGTGGAGATGCTCTCCATGCTGTGCTTTTGTTCGATGTGACCGTTAATGACCCCGAGTCAGTGTTTTGTGCTAAGCTCATTTGGGATGCTACATTCCTGGGCAATCCGTCCCCTGAGGAATATGCCCTTGTGGCTCTGGAGTCAGAGGCCAGCCCTCATGAATGATGCTGGTGCACCTGGTATGAACATTTTGTGACCCTAGAGCACGTCACCACAAAATCGTCTTGCTGCCTGACTCTTGGTGTGGGCCACCGCCCCATATATTGGCTCTGTTTCATCCCCTCTCAACCCCCATCACCCCAGGACAGGAGGTGTATCCAGGACATCGGGGGGGGAGGGGGGGGCAGTGGCGGATTTACCATGAAACTGTGCAGTGGCATGGGGTCCCCAATGATAGTGGTCCTCAAAATGCAGGACAAATCTGACAAATGACTGAATGTAATAAGCGTTGCAAATTGCGAAGTGGTCCAGGCTTTCTGCATTCTGTGAACTTATTCTGCAAACTGTGCTCTAAATGTGTTTTTTTGAAGTAGTCTAGCAAAGAATTTTGCTTTGCCATTTTTTCACTGTCACAGCAATAGCATAATAGCAACTAAGGGAAATCGTACTTTGCCAATCAAAGTCTGTCTGCTTGACCAATTATCCAATTGAACAAAAGCACCCTCCCTCACACTTTGCAACAATGCCTGTGATTTGTCACTAGTATGTAATGGTTCAAAATCCCGTGTTTTCAGAGCCTGATAAAAATGTGAGATTAACTGCATTAAACCTAATTGGGTGGGCCATGGCAACAAGACAACATGATGAGACATCACTGTCAAATTGAAAAGGTAATTTTTTAACGTGTCTTGAATATCTTAGTGAATTTGATGATTTTCTCAAAAAACATTTGAAAATTTTTCAATATTGTGGTACAGAGAAGACCAACTTTTTAACGCACCAACCTACAATGAATTCATTACTATAATGGCAGAGCAGCTCAGAAACCAATTCACTGATGAAGTAAAGGATGCCAAATACTATTCCATAATAATCGATTCAACACCAGATGTGAGTCATGTAGCCCAATTAACATTAATGTTAAGATATGTGACCGGCAATGGTGAAGTTGTAGAGCAATTTCTTTGTTTTGTCCTGCTAAAATCCCACACTTTTGAATGTCTAGAGACAACTGTTTTGGAAATCATTGCAAATTTAGGTTTAGACATCAAAAATTGTCATGGGCAGAGCTTTGATAACGTCGCAAATATGGCAGGAAAATATTCAGGTCTGTAGGCAAGACTGAACAATGCAAGCCCCTCTGCTTTATTCATACCATGGTCCAGCCATTCCGTAAATCTAATCTGCAATGCTGCAGCCGAATTTTGTGAGGCAGCTACAGATTTTTTTTACTTCATTCAAAACATGTATGCCTATTTTTCTGTTTCCATGCATTGGTGGAGTATGCTACAATCACTCTTGGAGCAGGCAAATGAAAAACATTTGACAGTCAAAAGATTTTGTGACAACAGGTGGTCGGGTCGTGCAGATGCTGTTTTGGCTTTGAAAATAAGCTATGAAGATATAAAGAAAACCTTATTAGTCATAGCCACATCAAATTCTGAAAAACTGCATGCGAAAACAGAAGCAAAATCCTTAGCAGAAAAGTTTGAAACATACAATATTGCTGTTTTACTCTTTTGTGGAACCGTTTACTTTAAAGAATTAATGCCTGTAGTGAGTCGGTGTGGCTCCCCTCCTGCCCAGAAGAGGGAGCCCACGTGCCGGCACCAGAGTGGGTGGGACCACCACCGCCTGTCCCCGCCCCCCGGAAGTCAAGGGGCGGGACAGGAAGTATAAAGGCCGGCCGCCCGAGCTCAGTTGGCGGCCAGCCACCACAGGGAGCAGACGTGCGGCCGGGAGCTCCCAGCCAGGAGACCGTCGAAGACCCTAGCTGGCCTGAGCTACCCCGGGCCCGCTACGAGGAGGAGCCGCCGGAGCCCGTTCACGCCCGCCACTGGGAGAACCCCTGGGAACCGAACCCCGCTAACCCTGAGGGTGAGACTGGACCCGAACCCCTCAGCCCCTGCTGCTATCCAGAGGAGCCGCCTGAGGACCATTGGCCGGACTTCCCGGCAGAGCTACCAGACTTGCCGCCGAGCCCGGGCAGAGAGAAGCCCATGCAGGTGGACTGGCCCGATCCCGGCGCAACGACCGAGGTAGGCTGTGAGGGGGATCACGGAAGTAGCCCGGGGGTAGCCGACCCCGGTCCGGCTGCAACTGAGTGTGAGCCTATGTCAGTGTGTTGCGGTCTGGATACCCCACTGACCAGCAGCGGCAGCAACCGCTGTTAGGGCCCCGGGCTGGAACGCAGTGGAGTGGGTGGGCCTGCGTTCCCCCCTGCCACCCTCCGTACGGGTGGCAGGCTTCCCCCTCACCCAACGCTCGGCTACAGAAGCCTGGGCCTTGAACTATTTGCCTGCTCAGCCCCTGCAACAAGGGCCTGAGCCTAACTGTGTTTGCCCCGCCCTGATCCAGGGCCTGGCCTCTGAACTATTTGCTCGCTCAGCCCCTGCAACAAGGGCCTGAGCTAACTGTGTTTGCCCCGCCCTGATCCAGGGCCTGGGCTCTGAACTATTTGCTCGCTCAGCTCCCTGCAACAAAGGCCTGAGCTAACTGTGTTTGCCCCGCCCTGATCCAGGGCCTGGGCTCTGAACTATTTGCTCGCTCAGCTCCCTGCAACAAGGGCCTGAGCTTAACTGTGTTTGCCCCGCCCTGATCCAGGGCCTGGCCTCTGAACTATTTGCTCGCTCAGCCCCTGCAAACAAGGGCCTGAGCTTAACTGTGTTTGCCCCGCCCTGATCCAGGGCCTGGGCTTTGAACTGTTTGCTCGCTCAGCCCCTGCAAACAAGGGCCTGAGCTTAACTGTGTTTGCCCCGCCCTGATCCAGGGCCTGGGCTTTGAACTGTTTGCTCGCTCAGCCCCTGCAACAAGGGCCTGAGCCTAACTGTGTTTGCCCCGCCCTGATCCAGGGCCTGGGCTTTGAACTATTTACCCGCTCAGCCCCTGCCATAAGGACCTGAGCCTAACTGTGTTTGCCCCGCCCTGATCCAGGGCCTGGGCTCTGAACTATTTGCCCGCTCAGCCCAGCAAGCAAGGGTCTGAGCTAACTGTGTTTGCCCCGCCCTGATCCAGGGCCTGGGCTCCTGAGCTTTAACTGTGGTTGCCCCGACTCTGCACCAAAGAGCCGGAGTTTCAGGACTAACTGACTGCTTATTCCCAGAGTAGTGAGTCGGTGTGGCTCCCCTCCTGCCTGGAAAGGTCGAGCCCCGGCTAGGACCTACTACAATGCCGTCAGCAAATCGCTGCAAAAGGTTGATACAAATTTATTGAATGCTGCACAATTGTTAGCCTCAGTTAAAAGTTTTGTCATGGAAGTTCGAAATTATTATAGCCTGGTGGAAGCAGAGACCTAACATTAACAGAAAATATAGGTTCCTCTGATATATCTGATGAGAAGAGTAAAAAAAGCAGGAAGTTATTTTTCAATGAAACTAGAGACAATGAAATCAATTTAAAAGGGAAAGAGAAGATTGTTGTTAAGACCATCACTGTTATTTGTGACACAATAATAGTGCAATTGCAGAGTAGAGGTGAATCTCTAAAGATAACTGTTGATTTATTTTGCTTGTTTTTTGACAGAAGTATGGATGCAAATGCTAAAAGCCACTACAGTAAGAAATTAAGTGAATTCTACCAAGAGAACATAGACACAAATCTTTTTGAAGATGAAGTGAAACATTTCATTCATTTTATTGAAAATGATGAGGTCTGTGCTTTGAGATCACCAGTTGATTTGTGTAGACTTGTATGTGACGGTTTGCAGGCAACCTTTCCAAATGTAGAAACCATTCTGAAAATATTTTTAACAATACCTGTCACAAATGCTTCTGGTGAACATTCTTTTTCTGTATTGAAACAAGTTAAAAATTATTTGCAAAATACAATGAGTCAGGAACATTTGACAAGTTCGGCAATTCTGACAATTGAAAGTGCCTCTTTACAAAATATTACTTACGATGACTTAATTGACAATTTTGTAAAGAAAAAGTGTAGAAAAAAAGCTAGCTGAATAAATATTTTTTTTCAAATTGAATAAGTTTCTTCAGAGGAGATTAACTTTTATTTTTCCATTCATGCGTCATCTATACTTTTTATTTTTACACATTTTTCACATTAGCGTAATGCAAATACAGTACAAGTTTTCATCTAGACCAGAAGTTCTCAAACTGTGATCCGAGCACTCCATTCAGGTGGACTGAGGAAAGGTTATTAAGGTTTTTTTTATAAAGCATTCTTTTCCAAAGCACTTTACAATAGTTAGCTAACGGTACAAAAAACATTTGGAAAGATCATTAAGTGGTCCGCCGAGACTCTCAGCAATTTTCAAGTGGTCTGTGAAAAAAAAGTTAGACTACAAAAACAATCAAGATACCTCACTTTATTTTCATTTACTTCCTATGACTTATAATATAGGAGGAGGATGAAGAAAAAAAGAATGAAAAAATGGGGGGGGGGGGAGGAGATAAGAGAGAATGTTCTTTTTCTTGGCTGGATCCCGAGGGAGCCCCGAAAAATGAAGCTGCGCACAGGGCCCCACTAACTCTAAATCCACCACTGGGTAGGGGTGGGGATAGCACTGTGCATCTGAGCTACTCAAAGGGGTTATGGCCACTAGGGGACCTTCCTGGGCTGGTGCAATTTCTATCAGCCCTGAGGCTGACTGGAAGAAGAATGGAGGGGACTGGGATGGAGAATGGATGGAAAAGGAGGGAACAGACGGATGGAGGAAGACTGGGAAGGACAAATAGAAAATGGAGGGAGAAAGTGGGGCTAGCGGGAGAGATCTCTCCCATTTCTCTTTCCTACAGTGCCAGCAGGAGGTAGAAAGGCACAAGGAGGAAGCAGAGCAGAGGGGAGGAAAACCAGAGACTGATTCGGCAGCAGAGAGGGAGGTTTGGGGGGAGGTGAGGAGAGAAGGGTGTGAAGCAATGGGAAAGCAGAGGGAGCAGTGAGGCTGAACAGCATTAGGGAAAATCCAGGGGGTGCCCTGCACTCCACTGTCCCCTCTCACAGAGCTGTCCTGGCAGGGGAGAGGCTACAGCGTGATTTCAGCAGCAATCAGGCCCAAGCTGCACATGGCTTTGCTGCAAGTGAGGCACGGTCCAGTCGTGTGCAGTGGAGGGTCAAGCAGATTTAACTGCCCTGAGTCTGAGCTCTTGCCTTCCCCCCGATTCACATGCAAAGCTGGCCGCAGTGCCCCTGGCACAGGCTGCCCAAGGCCCCTGTCTTACCCACCCCCTTGCCCTGGCACATCTGGAGGCTGCACGCCTCGGTGCTGTTCCTTGGTGCCTGAGGTGCTGTCCCATTTTCCTGCTGCTGCTTTGCATATTCCATGCTGCCGGCGAGCCGGGCTGAAAAATGGCCATTTGCAACTCCCTGCCACTTGGCTGGCAACTGGCTTCTAGCAGAGAGGAGCTGCCACCTCCGCAGCCCAACCCTCCACAGGGTCCGCACTCCCCCACCACCCACCTCAAGCTCCCTTGCGCCCACGCTCTCCCACCTGAGCAGGATCTCGCTCTTGTCCTGCAGAAGGGGGCTGATCCCAGGTGGCCACTGGGGCTGTGAGCTGGCTGAGGTTCACATGGATGCTTGTGGGACATGTGGGGTGTTGAAGATTGTGCTCTGCCTGCCTGGCACCTACCTGCTTGTACCCCAATGCTGCAGCTTTCAGCCCCTTGTTCTGCCTGCCACCACTTCATGCTCCATTCCCCTGGGTCCCGTCAGCCCACCTTGCCCTGTTCCCCACCCCATCTCACTCTCCCCACCTGCTCTGTCCCCCCAGATCATTACTGCTCTGTGGGTCACTCAATGCCACATCATTCATTTCTGAGCTACCCCCTTTGCAGGGTTCGCCTCGGGCTGCACTAGAAGTTCTCCTGTAACTGCTCATTGAACCCTAGGAAGCACAGACGGGCCTTCCCCATCACTGGTTTATGAACCATACACTGTTGTAGCCGCTGCCACTTCTGTTGTCTGTAGAACCAACGGGTAGGAGGTGGCCAATGAAGGTGAGAAAGACTGACCAGGACCAGCATAGTCTTGGCAAGGTACCAGGATGGGGCAGCAGTGGCCCTAATGGGCTATTCAGTACAGTGCCTAGAATGGCCCACAACAGCATCTGGCCTGCTACAGACAGACTGGTCTGAATTCTTGGCGGTGAGTACTTGGAGGAGGCACAGCATCACAGGCCTGCTCATCTGAGTCCTGTCCCTTCTCCACGACCTCAGCACTCAAGGGTTGCAGAACCTGAGCCTTGTGCAGGAGAGTGGGCCCAGACATCACTCTTACTCCGTTAATGGCTTATGCTGGTTTGATGGCCAACATGTTGGTAAATACACAGGGGATCTCCAGAGCATGTGAACATGAGTAAGTGTGACTAAGTGTGCCAATGGGAGTGGGTGTGCTGGGTGCTTACTCCTTACTCCAAGAACTATTGGGCCAGATCCTCAGCTGGTGTAAATTAGCATAAATTGCCATTGATTTCAATGAAACTGAGCATCTGGCCCTACACAGAAATTCTCTTTTATAGACTCTTTTCTTAGGAAGCTAGATTAGTTTGCCTGTACTGTGGCGTTCCTATTTGACCTAGATCTCACATCCACGTAAGTTTGGTAGGATCTGCCACCAATCCAGCACCCTTGCTGCTTCTGCTCAGAGGAGGACTAGGGTTGGAATCAAAAGTGGTGTTTTGGGTCAGGATTAAGGAGCATTGGAAGAGCCAGGCCTTGAATAGCAGGGAGTGCTGCCGCACAGGACTGGCACAGCTGTGTGGGGAAGCAGGAATAGAAAAGCATGGCCGCTGTGTGTGAGGACTGAGGTGCACTGATAGGTTTGTAGGGAAGGGTAATGAAGACTAGAATAACAGAGAGCCCTGCCAGTCAGGGCAGAGCTATACAGCGACTTTGCCCAGCAGCTGCCTCCATTCTATGCACAGACCAGGACAATATTATTATTAGTTTAGTAGTATTTATTGTTTGTATTACAGTAGCACCTGGGAACCTGTAATGGAATGCTAGCCTGTATGCTACTGTTCAGCCACTAGGTGGCGCTGTGTGTAAAAGACCATATTTAAATGACCCTCACTCATACCTGTCAGGGCATTAAAGGAGCTGATGATGAACACATGTGGTGTGTATAAGCAAGCTCTGTAGCCAGTCCATAGCTGGTCCAAAAGTACATGACATGGTGTCAGGAATAAACTAAAAACAGAAGGAAAACAGCAACAAAGGTTGGAAGCAGAAGAAGCAGAGTTTGCAGGATCCCATCCACATGCCACTCTTCAATGCCCCAGAGAACTCCACCTTTGACAACCTTCACAATGGACAGACTGGAAGCAGTGTTTTGCAAGATTTGAATTGCAAACAAACTCCACAAAGAAACTGGAGATATACAGGTATCTTCTTTAATTTATGCTATGGGGAAGCAAGCAGCACATATTTTTAAATCCTTTGACTTTATTGAAGTTACCAAGATGACTATGAAAGGGTTCCTCCTATGCTTGATGCTTACTTTAGACCCCAGCAAAATATGGTTTATGAAGAGCATGTTTTCTCCAGAGAATTCAAGAACGAGGAGAAAATGTTGAATCTTTTATGAGCTCTGCATACATTGGCTAAAAACTGATTTTGGAAATGCAAAACATAAAAATATCAGAGACAGGCTGGTTATTGGGTTAACAAATAAAAACCTTTATTTGAAGAGAGATTTAACCCTAGCCACAGCTATATCGATAGCAAAGCAGTCAGAATTAGTCAAACAATGGAACAAAAGGCGGGAACAACGTGAAAAACTTGAAACTAGCTTAGAAGCAAAAAACAGACACTTGAGTGTTAAAAGTCATTATCATAAAACCCCTGAGGCAAGGAGAGAGAAATTCCAGGCTAAGAGGGACAAATTCCAGCCTACACGCACAAGGTGTGGAAAAAGTTATATCCAGGGCCGGCTCTAGGCACCAGCAAAACAAGCTGGTGCTTGGGGCGGCACATTTTTAGGGGCGGCATTCTGGCGCAGGCCATGCCGCCCCTAAAAATGTGCCCCGGCCGCCCTAACTCACCTCCGCTGCTGCTGCTCGTGCGCCGGTGCTCGCCCTCCCTCCCAGGCTCTCAAACCCGGGAGGGAGGGGGAGATCCCGAGCAGCCACGGCGCGCGAAACAGCTGATTCGCGCGCCACGGCCACTCGGGATCTCCCCCTCCCTCCCGGGTTTGAGAGCCTGGGAGGGGGGGGAGACCCCGAGTGGCCACGGCGCACGCGCTGCTTCTCCCTCTCCCTTCCTCCCTCCTAGACTTGAGAGCCTGGGGGGAGGAGGCAGGGCTGGGGATTTGGGGAAGGGGCAGAGTTGAGGCGGGGCCGGGAGGGTAAGAAAAAAAATGGGGGGGGGGGGGCGGCAAAAATCCTAGAGCCGGCCCTGGTTATATCCCAAGAGATGATGCATGACTAGCCAGAGGCACAAGATGTAATAAATGCATTAAATATGGACATTTTGAAGCTGTTGGCTGCACCAAAACAGTCAAGGAGTTGACTCATATTACAGACAATCAAGAGCCATTGTTTCTGGGTGCTACCATGCTATCGTGCATCTATGATGCCATAGAGCCTACCTGGAGAGAGTGAAACTGAAATTCATGATAAGACTAAAATTGACTTGGGAGCTGATGTCACAGTCATCTCAGAAGGGACTTACAATCATCTTGAACCCCTCACAGAGCTGAATTTGCCTGACACAGCTCTGACTAGTCTGGGAGATATTCTGAATTGCATTGGACCAGTTCACCACAACTTACAAAGACATTGGACCAGTTCAGAAACAACTTACAAAGACAAAAGCTAAGCATTCAGAGTGCATGGGCTCAAAGACCAACAACCATCTCATGCCGCAGCGTGGCAGCCATGATAGGTTTAGTGAGAAAGGTGGAAGGACTCAAGAGGATTTGATGCTATTGGACTTTTGAAAGGAGATCCACTATAAATCAACTTAAGGGATGATAATGAACCATACAGTGTATAAGCACCTTGACCAGAGAGATCTTGGAAGAGAATAACTGCACATTTATGCAGATTCAGAGGACATTGTTATCTGGTCATTGTGGACTATTTTTCCAGGTATATAGAAATAATGTACTTGAAAGACACAACATGTTGCAGTGTTACTGAGAAACTGAAGTGCACTTTTGCTCACTTCAGTATTCCAGAACAACTAGTGATGGACAACGGACTACAATTCACTGCAGCAGAATGTAACTCTTTCTGAACAAAATATGATTTTGATCATATTACTATCAGCTCACATTACCTTCAAATGAATGGAGAGGCTGAGAGAGCTGTACAGACAGACAAGAAAATCCTACAGCGAGACGATCCATTCCTTGCTCTTCTGAGTTACAGATCAACATCAGTAGTGGCTACTGGATATAGTCCAGCACAACTCCTGATGGGATGACAACTCAGAACTACCATTCCAGCTCTGGAAAAGAACCTAGACATGAAGAAAGTAACCAACTCAGATTTAAAAGGCTAAAAGTACTTATGAACACTTTTACAACAGACATCACTCAGTTAGAGAACTGCCATGTCTAGAACCTGGTGGCCATGTTCATGTCAGCTTGGATGGAGAGGAAGGCTGGACAGCTCCAGCTGTCACAAAAACAAAGAATTCAGCACCCAGATCGTATGTGATCAGTACCGACAGTGGAGAGTTCAGCAGAAACAATTCCTCAGAAAGAACAATCAACAGAACAAATTCTACCAGTGGCAGATACAGATCAAGAAGAAGATGACTCAGGTCAGTTATTGCAACTAACAGACAGCCTGATGACCAAGTTGTTGCACATTCAGTTCATGTAGTTAGAAAACCAGTACAATTCAGAGACACTTAACAGACTGATATGTACTGAACTTCAAAGATAGCATGATAGTGTAAATATTGTAAATGGTAGGAATGTAGAACTTAAAGGGGGATATGTAATGTGTATTTTACCTTGTAAAATACCTTATTTAAATGACCCTTAGCTGTACCTTGCAGAGGATTAAAGGATCTTATGATGAGTGCATCTGGTGTGTATAAGCAAGCTCTGTAGCCAGTCCATAGCTGGTACAGAAGTCCATGACAGAGCTCCAGACATGGACCAGGGCCCATTGTGATAGGCACTGTACAAACACAGAACAGGCAGTTTCTGCTCCAATGAGCTGACAATAAAAATATTTCCAGTTCCACAATTCCACACATCCCATGCTGTTCCCAGGGCCTGTTCTCACAGGGGATTGGAGCTGGCTGGGCTGCATCTCATTTCTGCATTTTCTGGGCTCCAAACAAGCGCAGCTGATCAGGAAAATGCCCCCACTCTATGCTGGGGAAGATGTAGGAATCATTTTGCCTCCTTTTCCTCTTGGCCCAAATATTAATAAAATCCCAGCCCCGGTGCAGAGATCTGGGATTCCCAGGACTGCTGTCTCCCCTAGGTGTTGCATTGTTTGGATCCTGGGGTTTAGGCTCATCTCCCCTCCACACACACACACACACCTAAATCACCCCAGTGCAGCTCGGTCCACGACTCTAGCAGTTTTCAGCTTGCAGTGCGTCAGCAGCGTAGCGCTGGCTGGAGCGAACGCCACAGCCCCTGTCTGCATTGTTAGAGTGACTCAATATGACATGGAACAGCTGTTTGGTGGAAAGCAATCTCCTGCGGGTGGTAGCGGGGAGAGAGGAGGGGGGCGAGGGAAGTTTGAGCTGTTCAGTGGATAATTATATCTGTATGGGCTAGATCCTTTGCTCACAGTCAAACCTACGGGTCGTGAGAAAAAGAGCAGGGCTGTCAGGCCCCATTAGCTCTCCCAGCTCTGACAGCGCTCCTTTGCCACTGGGGGGAAGAGGCGGTGGGGAGCCAGGCTGGATTGGAGCTGAGCAGAGGGATGTGCATGGAGTGGTGAGGGGAGCACTGTGAAGAGGAACAAGAAGGCACAGCCAAAGCATGGCCAACGGGCAACAGGAATGTCCACTGCACAGTAGCCTTCACTTAGAGAGGCAGGAAAGGAAGGGAATGAGTGTGTGAGGGAGGGGAAAAGAGGGGTGTGAAAGCGCAGGAATGAGAGATCAACCCTGCCTTCATACAGAAGTCACTACTGCACCATGTCCTAATATCCTGACAGCTGAAGGCATACTTCAGGGGTGCGGGGAGACAATCTGTTTGAGACCACTAGGTAGGAGGCAGCATGGTATAGTGGTTAAAGCAGGGGACTGGGCATCAGGATTCCTGGATTCTGCTCCCAGCTCTGGGAGGAGAGGGGCCTAGCAGTTAGGGCAGGGGACTGGGCAACAGGATTACCAGGAGCTTTAGAAGCTTAGATTACTAGGGCAAGTCATATACGCCAGCATTTCCACACTTGGGGCCCTAGAGTTAAGTATCCAATGGCAGCAACATTTCATGTAAAGCCAATTGGGGTAGGGCAAGATGATTATGCAGAGCCAATGTGTAGGACTTTGGGTTGGGAAGTTGTGCTGGGTCCCACCAGCTGTTTTCCAAGAAGTGCCTACATTTGCAGAGGCAGCTGATAAGGAACAGGGGCTGAGTGGGTGCATGGCTGTGGATGCAGCCAGGGACGGTACCAGGGCTATAATAAGCGTGAGTGCCAATGAAGCAAAAAGGTACTTTGGAAGAGGTTGGTGTGAGGTGCCTCCGAAATGTGTGGGTCTCTGCTGGGGACGATCCCGGTGATTTGTTGAAGTTTGGGGCGGGGGACAGAATAGGCATATATGTTACAATAATTAGGTGCGGCTGTCAGATAAACTAACCAAGCCATGCAATTGCAATCAATGCGAGCTTTGCCATTGGCTTCTGGGGTCTAGGCTTTGCAGCCTTATTGTTCATAAAAATGGCACTTTGTGGCCATGGGTTTGGTTGGAACCCATATTACTGCACCTTGGCCATGATGGCAGCCACATCCTTGCGAGCTGGCTGGTTCACCAACCTGTGGGATGAAACCTGACGATAGAAGTGACGGTGAGATCATTGCCCCGCTTCCATCTGGCCAGTGCTGAGATGTAATTAGCATAGATAGAAACACAGTGATGGGCCTTCCTTAGGCGCCAGAGATCCCCAACAGGACGCCCTATGGCGGTCACACCACGCAGGCCCCATGTGCACAGGCAGGGCCCCTGCTGTTCCCTGGGGAGGTTTTCCTTGGTGGCAGGGGAGAGCTGGGGCTGCGTGGCTGGCTGGAGCAGTGTCAGGGCTGGCACAAGCTCCCTGCCCGTCTCTCTCCTCTCCTCACAGCATGACTTTCCTACCGGCAAAAAAGAAAAGAAAACGGAAATCCTGGTGGTGGTCAGTGCAGTGAAATTTCAACAATTAAGCAATAATGTTCTCAAAATTGGTTGCTAAGGGCAACTTGGGAAGGTTCCCAGAGCAGCCTATGGGCTGGCTGGTGAAGGCTCATCCCTCCCCCTCCTCCTACAGGGGAAAGGCTCCTACTCAGGCACTGCCTCTCGCTCGCACACCAATTAAAAAGACCCCAAACAACCGCCCCTAGCACCAAAGCCCCTGACCTGTGGGGGAGGAGCAAGCCTGGCTTCGCAGGGAGGGATCGAACTCCGGGGAGGGAAGGGCCTAATGAGTCTCATTCACCACCTGACAGCCCTCCACGTGGTATCAGGACCACGTGGAGGGTTGATTTAGTTGGGGTTGATCCTGCTTTGAGCAGAGGGTTGGACTAGATGCCTCCTGAGGTCCTTTCCAACCCTGATATTCTATGATTCTATGACCCAGCCGCTCTTCAAGGCAGTCTAACGCCAGTCCTAAAGCCGTTCCTCAGACCCAGCTCCTGGGCCAGCCTGCTCCAGCAGTTACTGATGCCCAACACCGGGGCACAGCCTGCACCAGGCAAAACTTCGAACAGGCCAAATTTCGAGCACCTGCTAATTCCTTTGATCCAGCTCCGAGAGTGCTGAGCCCATCCTCATCTAGGACTGACCCCAAAGGGAGCTTTTCCTGCCCACATTCTGAGTAAACCCTCAGGGCTGGATCCTGCTGGATACTGAGTAGTCTGTTAGTCCGTGGCGAGCTATTCGCGGAGCCAGGCAATGCTCCGTGTGTGTGTTCTGAGGCCTGTTGTCCTTGACGACCCCTTGCCATTGCTTGCTTTGCCACACTAGGACTTGAAGCCCAAGCCTGCCATCAGAAAAGTGCCCATCCATGTACAGGAGCAGATTGTCAGTAAGCTGAGGCAGTTCTATTACTTCAGTGAAGCTCACTTAGCTCCAGCTGTGGGGCTCCCCATTGGCTCCATAGCAACCCTCTCAGTGACTTCCACAGCAAACAAGCGCTGTTTGCAAACCAAGAGAATGTGTTTTCTGAGTGCCCTGGTGGCCACCAACTTCACCTGGGATCTAAAAGCTGAGCTGGGTGCTTTCTCCCTCTGCCAGCATAATAAAGACTCTGCCCCTGGAGCCTGGTTGCTCATTGCATTGACCATGCAGGGTAGGATCCAGCCCTCACTCCCACAGCTGAATTGAACTGACAAGGACAATAGGAGTAAGAACTTGTGTGTGTCAGTAAAGCAATGTGTTGGCTCAAAGCCACACAGCGACTCAGGCCCTCCAGCCCCTGAGAGCCCAGGCCCCTGCGACTGGACCTGAAGGCAGCTGTGCATTAGCAGCTAGCCGTCTAGAGCCAATGACACATAGCTGAACAGTTCTGATTCCACCTAGCAGAGGGCAGTGGTGACAACTGTAATTCTAGGGTGAGTTAATGAGGGGCTGCTGGCCCTATTTTTCTGACTAGGAACTACCACACTTCAGTAACTCACATGCAGCACTTAGGATGCATCTGGCTCTAGATACACAATGAACATACACTAAGGGCTTCATTCAAGGCTTCGCCGTGGCTGCCTCAACTAGGCACCATTTGAGAAGAGCAGTGGCATGACCTCATCAGGCTGTTTTCTGCAGCTTTTCCTCTCAACAGTCTCTCCCCTGTGCTGATTGGTTGTGTGCTCCAGCCCCTCCCACTCCCTGTCCATCTAGCTCCTCCCTCCTAACATAACCTCACCAAGAGGATTTAAAGAACAAAACAAAATTGTGGCATTAACATGATGTTTGCCGCCATCACATTGCCTCTCTACTGCTGTGGGTTGGCCACAACCGCTGGCCTTCATTTAAGCTAACTGTAAGAAACAAGTATCAGAGGGGTAGCCATGTTAGTCTATATCCACAAAAACCACGAGGAGTCTGGTGGCACTTTAAAGACTAACAGATTTATTGGGCATAAGCTTTTGTGGGTAAAAAACAGAAGTGGTTTTTTACCCATGAAAGCTTATGCCCAAATAAATCTGTTAGTCTTTAAGGTGCCACCGGACTCCTCATTGTTTTTGTAAGAAACAGTGTATGTAACCAGGAACTGCAAGAGTAGCAGCCTCCACTCCAAACCCAAGCATGTCACCACTAAAACAACGGTACCTGTGGACTGACAGGCTTTCGCTGGCTATTGTTTTGTGAAGGTTTGTATGTCTGTGAAAGAGAGGCAAGAAGCTCAGAGAAGATGGGAGAGGAGAGAGAAGCAGCAGAAAGCCAAGGGCAGGGAGCAAGCACTGGTAGCATGGTCTGGCGAAAAGGTTGGAGCTTTTGGGCTAGGTGCTGGCTGGAAAAGGGGCTTGGACACAGTCTCTTGTTGTTTGATTCCTGCTGTGTTAAGGAAAACAGGACCTTGGACATTCTTTGTAAATAGACAGGATTGCACCAAACACCTGACTCTGTCACCTGCTTCTCCTCCTAAATGGACAAACCTGCTTGATCCCACATTTCTAGCTAACTGCTGGGGTTGAAAGGGGTAACATACTTTCCCTCCATTCCCTTTGTAAGGCTTGTCTATTTAGTTTTCAAGATCTTTGTGGCAGGGGCTGTCTCTCATTATATGTTTGTACAGCGCCCAGTGCAGTGTGGTCCCATTCTCGGTTGATCCCTAGGCACTAGGTAATAAACCGGATCAATAAATAATAAAATTAATAGAACAGCTCCCTCCCGTCATCAAAATGAGCCCCCGCCACCTTCCCCAGACCCTCCTCCAGCACCCAGTCAACCTCTCACTCCCCACTCCTAGCAGCTAGTCTTGTCCACAACACAAAGCTCTCCACTGGCCGAGCCAGCCCTGAGCCACTCCAGTGAGAAATGACTTTCAGCCACTAGACGTGCTGAATTTAAACTGGTGACTTAGCTGCCAAAAGCTCTATGGTCCATTCCCAGACCTGTAAGCCGTCAAGACTCCCACGGGCAGCATGAAATTAGTAAACTGTTATCTATGTGTTTCCCTAGAACATTGCCCATGGGGAGTTTTTGTGCTGTCACATATTGTAAACTCCAGGCTTTGGACACTTGCAAAATTGTGGTAAATAAGGAACTGGAAGGAAGCAAAGGAACAGTAACTTGGTTACTGATGAGTCTGACAAACTACAAACAGTGCTTCCACTGTCACAGCTAGAGATGTGTAACTTACAAGCAGAGCCATATTTACCCTCCTTTTCCTGTTTGAACATCCAGGAGCAGATCACCACTTCTTCCCCCTCCATGGATTGTTTGAAAACAAATGCTTCTTTTTCTCGGCAGCAGAATAGTATCGCTGGAGGAAATCAGAGTAAAGCCAGCTCGGATGTTCCTGGAAGTGACACAAGATCCATTTTTTCTCAGGAGCCTCTCATGGAGAACTGACCCACAGCATTTTCCATGGCTGTTGTTTCAGATGCGGTTGTGGGCAGGAGGAGTCGACAGCCTGGAGATTGGGCTGGGAGGGCTGGTTTGTGGGGGTAACTGGGTAACAGGCAGCTGTGACTAGGCTGAAGGCAACAATTTAGGGGAAGGATTGGTGGTAGCTGGGTGGGAATCAAGGTCGGGCTAGTTGAGGTGCAGGTTTTGGGGGAACAGGATAGGTGGGGTAAAGTTGTGAAATTTGAGGGGCTAAGGCATGCACTTCTGTAGCCAGATGGCAGCCAGTTGGCATTGAGCTGGGGCACTTTGCTTCCGGATGCCTCAGTGGGGGAGAGGCAGATACCATGGAAGCAGCTGGGAGCACTTAGTTTGATCAATGCCACGTGTGAGCGTCCTGCAGACAAGAGACACTCGGCCGCATCCTTAGGGGACTTGCGAAAAAGGCATCACTCAACGTGCTCCATGTCCTGCCAGGCTGCTGCAGGCTGCCCCAGGGCTGGGGCTAGCAGGGGAGACAATGGAGTAGAAGACGAATGGGATGAGAGTCATGGGGAAGAGGAAGAGAGAGCAAGAAATTGGTCCCTGTGCACACATGTGCCCCAGAAACACACACATGCCCAGACATACCACCAGACACGCATATGCCCAGACACACACCCACGCTCACCAGGCCCCCAGACACACACCCACGCCAGGGTTGCCAGCCATCTAGTTTTTGACCAGAACACCCGGTGGAAAAGGGACCCTGGCGGCTTTGGTCAGCACAGCTGACCGGGCTGTTAAAAGTCTGGTTGACCGCATCAGCCAGCTACACATGGCTCCTGGAAGTGGCCAGCATGTCCCTCCGACTCCTAGGCACAAGGGCAGCTGGGGGGTCTGCGGCACAGGCATCGCCCCGAGTGCTGGCTCCGCAGCTCCCATTGGCCAGGAACTGCAGCTAATGGGAGCTGCAGGGGCTGTGTCTGCAGACGGGAGCAGCACACGGAGCCACCTGGCTGCCCCTGCCCCTAAGAGCCAGAGGGACATGCCGTCCACTTCTGGGAGCCGCCTGAGGTAAGCGCTGCCCAGATCCTGCACCCCAGCCCCCTGCCCCAGCA
Organism: Malaclemys terrapin pileata; assembly: GCF_027887155.1. Taxonomy (NCBI): domain Eukaryota; kingdom Metazoa; phylum Chordata; order Testudines; family Emydidae; genus Malaclemys; species Malaclemys terrapin. The sequence goes on from NC_071514.1 coordinate 51,625,438, forward strand.
CTGAGCCTCCTCCTGCACCCTGAACCCCTCATTTCTGGCCCCACTCCGGAGCCTGCACCCACTGCCTTAGCTTGGAGCCCCCTTCCACATGCCAAAACCATCGTCCCCATCCCCCAGCCTGGAGCCCCCTCCAGGATACCTGAATCCCTTGGTTGCAGCTGGAGCCCTCACCCCCTCCTGCACCTCAACCCCCTGCCTCAGCCCTATGAAAATCAGCAAGTGAGCGAGGATGGGGGAGAGTGAGCGATAGAGGGAGAGGGGATGGAGTGAGCGGGGTCGGGGCCTCGCCACCTCAGAGAAGGGGCAAGGCAGTGGGTGGGACAAGGGTGTTCGGTTTTCTGCAGTCAGAAAGTTGGCAACCCTAACACACACACAAGGCCCTCCCCCCCCACTACCCCCAGACACACCCCTGCACTTGCCTGCACACACCCAGCCACATGAGACTCTTGCCCTTCCCCTCCTGCAGCAGAAGGAAACAGGCGGGATTAGAAAAAAACAGACCAGACACAAAGGCCAGGCGAGTTGCCAGCCCTCTGGGGGCTGCCCTCGCCCTCACTACCACAAGTTGGGCTGTGGTGAGAATGTTTGCTCTGGTTCACTGATCCCATCTCACCGAGGCTCAGCTGGGCTCTCAAAGCCACTGGGCCTGGTTGTTTTTATTGCTGGGTTTAGCATCCTTCTCACTCTTTCTCCCTGAGCGGTTTGGAGGCCCGTCATTACCCGGCTTCCCCAGCCACCTGTCAGGGGCCTACTGGCCTCAGCGTTGCCTCGGGCTCGCCGATAACAAACAGGCCAGGGAAGATTTCTCAAGCTTCCACCACCTTAATTAGCAAGTGCTGGGCTAGGGCCATGTGCCCTGCTGGCTGCCTGCAAGCAGGCGATGGCGGTCCGGAAACGCACCCAATTAGCCAACCTCTTAGCTCCCAGATGGGGTGCAGGGCCGGCTTTAGCAAGATCAGGGCCCGATTCGTGGGGCTTGTACTCACCGGGCGGCGCTCCTAGTCTTCAGCAGCACTTCAGATTGCCACGCTCCGGCCGGGGTTGCAGGGCCACGGGTTGCTGGGCTCCGGCCAGTGCTCCAACCGGGGAGCGGCGCCGCGGGGCTTGCAGGGCTCGGGCCGGCGCTCCGGCCGGGGGAGCGGGGCCGCGGGGCTTGCGGGGCTTGGGCCGGCGCTCCAGTCGGGGGAGTGGGGCCCTCTTAGGCGTGGGGCCCGATTCCGGGGAATCGGCGGAATCGGCCTAAAGCCAGCCCTGATGGGGTGAGCAGCCCAGTCACTGCCAGCAAAACACAGAGCCAAAGCAAAGACTGATGCCAGATTTTCCTCCCCCCTCCAGTCGTCTAAGCCTGATCCTCTTCTCTGCAAGGTTTATCCCTGGTGTAACCCTGCTGGCTTTCATAGAGTCACGCCTGTGTGGCAGTAGGATTGGGCTAGCTGTGCGTGCCTCTTGGGGTGTTTAAGTCTTCACTTCTTTCAGGGCATTTTGATTTCACTCTGGTTTTACACTGTCGGGATCTCACAGAGGGGTAGGACCAATGTCTACCCAACGATTGAAAGGTGATTGGTTACCTTGTATTCCTCTCTTATCCTCTACGGAGCCAGGTGAATTCCCACTCACCCACTAACCACTCAGTAGCATTCTTTAGCTCCAGCCTTTGGAAATTTTACCGCCATTTCACGCTTTCACCATGCACAGCAGTCTGGTGCCTGCATCCATAGACATCTTAACCCACAAATCTATTGACAGTTTGGCTGGGGGGTTGCTTATATGATGGCTGCCTTCTTGGCCAATGCACCAGGGAGCAAACCAGGGACCTCCGGAGCTGCTATAGCTTGAGCTAAAGAGCCAGTCTCTTTAGTGGGTGCCCTAACAGACTCGTCTCCTCTGCAACCAGGGCAGAGAGATGGAGGGACCTGTAATACACCCACACCAGTGGGTTACACTAACATTGCTAAAGGTGCCAACAGTTGGAAGATGCAGCCCGGTACTGCTTCACGTCAGCAGCCAAACCCCCAGGGATGCCAGGATTGAGATGTCCCAAGAACCAGGGTGCTGAGTGAAATATCGATGGGGGATCAGAGGTCAGAGACTTAGCAAAAGAACTGAGATTTTTTAGATAGATTCAATTCGGTTTTTAAGAGCAATAAACATGCATTTGCAAAGACAACAGCTTTAACAGGCCATGCTCTGTGGGAAACTGTGTTTCCAAAGAGCAGCGCACTCCCTTTTTATACCATTGTTCTCTGCCATTTGCCCATCACATCATGATCTTGGGTCTAATTTAAAGGGTAAGCCCTTTGGCAGGGCTGGCTCTAGGTTTTTTGCCACCCCAAGCAAAAAAAACTCAGAGAGCACAACTGCCGAAGCAAAAATAAAAAATAAAAAACCTCCGAGGAATGCCACCCCTGAAATTGTGCCGCCCCAAGCACGTGCTTGGTTTGCTGGTGTCTAGAGCTGGTCCTGCCCTTTGGGACAGGTACCGTGCTGTTATGTTTACCTTCAAAGTGCCATGCAGACTCAGGAGGCAGGGCTGGGTTGGGCTAGCGAAGGCCAAGCTGGGAACGCAGCCACTTCTGAGGTAGAATGCAGCCGTTGTTTATATGATGGAAGTTAGGATTAAAGACCTGCAGAGGAACGGTAAGAGACGTCTTTCACATCTCACCTTTCCCAAGTAATGCCTGAAATTGGACCCTCAGTACATGGCCCCTTTGGGGCCCAAATACTTCCCATGCTCAACAGAACTCTGAGCACTTTCAGGTTGGTGTACTTGTGGAAAGCAGTCTCCCTATGGGAGCACAGAATGGCTGGGCTTGCGTAAAAAGACCAAGAGCTAATGGGCTTTGAAGACTCCGGTCTTGTCCCCCTAGTCAGCTGCCAACCTTTCAAGCAGAACAGCCATGCCTTAGCCATGCTAAGCGATGCAATCCAAGCAGCAGGTTCTCAGTGGGGGACTGCCCCTCTCACCATGCCTAGAGTGACCAGATAGCAACTGTGAAAAAACGGGTCAGGGGGTGGCAGGTTATATAAGAAAAAGTCCCAAAAAACAGGACTGTCCCTTTAAAAATGGGATATCTGGTCACCCTAACCATGCCCAAAAGGGAGGGAGGAATTTAAGGGATCCTTTTGTGGGATGGTCACCATGGTTCCGGTATCCCTGATTCCTGCCTTGCCTGGTTCTCAGGGCACTTCCTCAGACTGACCTAGCACAGGCCCCACCTCCACCATCTCTGCAGCTGCAGTGGGAGGAAACACCTGACCTACTGCCCCTCCTGGCTCCCCCTCCCTTCAGTCCTGCTCTCACTGCTCCCTACCTCACTGTGGCCTTCCCCTTCTCAGCAGGAAGCAGACATGTCCCTAAAGCTCCCCCAGTCTGGAGATTTAAAAGTTCGGACACAAAAACACCTCTTGAAACCAGGACCTCCTCTCAGCTGTCCCCAGTCCCCCGGTGTGGGCATAGGAGAGGACAGTCCTGTGCTGCTGTATGGCCCATGGAGGGGATCCGTTCGTTTGTCCAGCTGAGCACCCCAAAGAGTTAATGCAAAGCATCAGCCATTAGCATACTTGCTAATAATCCCAAATACCATGAGCTGCCAGGCTGTCACTTCCATTAGCGCTGGGAAGATGAGCCCTTCGCAAAGGACAGGCTGGGGGAGGGAAGGCTGAGGGGCCGTGCAACGCGACATCAAACCGCCTTCAGTGACGTCAAAGGTCACCTCAGCACTTGCTAAGGACTCCCACCTCCCCCACTCTCCCAGCCAGGTGGGGGAGGGTGCGCAGGTCCCCGTGCCATTGAGGTGGGTGATGACTGGAACGCCATGCCTCGCCGAGCTGCCACCCCGCTCTCAGGGCTCTCGGGAAGCACGCTGGCCGTTGCCCCGAGCGCCTGCATTCAGGGAGGTGTGTGGGGCTGCTGTCAGATCGCATCAGCATCCCAGCCCCAGTGCGGTGACTCGATTAAGTCTTTAGCCGCAGAACCAGTTTAAAGAGTCAGTGATTCACTCCACTGGCTGGGCAGGCCCAATCGCAGCGCAGGTCACTGACAAGACACTGGTAGATCCCAGGGACGCGACAGACGAGGGAGAAGCAGGATTTAAAGGCAAAAGAAAGAGACCGTTTTTTAAGTCTCCCCCAACTCCCCCCACCAGGATTGTAACACTGATCAGGCTGTGAGGTGGGGGGTGGGGAGACGGAGGGGTCCGATTGGCGTGCTGAGGCATTTGCCATCTGAGGAACCCTTCAGGTCACAGCCCCCCATCTGCTGGCATGCATTGAATGTAAACTTGCTTTTTCTGTGTTTTTTGCCCTAGTGAAAGGCAGCAGATTGACATCCCCAGCAAGGAGAGTGCTCTGCTTACCCAGAGTGGGCCGTGTGGGCCTGCAGATGGCTGGTCTTGGGTCCAAGGTGTCAGGTGATCTGGGTTCAAGGCCCAGCACTGCCGCAGACTCCCCCTGTGATCTGGGGAAAGTCGCGTAGGGCTGGATTTTTCAGAAGGGCTCAGCTCCCATTGATTTCAGGTGGACCGAACCTCTGAAAAGCTGGGTGTAAAATCGGGCGAGTCCCCCTTCCTCTGCCTAGTCTATTTAAGGTGTGAGCTCTCTAAGCAGGCACTGGCTCTCCCTGTGTGTCTGTACCTTGCACAGCACAGCAGGGGCTCACTGTGGGACCGAGCATTCGTTCATTCTCTGTCTGTTTAATCCTTGTGGTCGGTGACAGCAGCCACAGCAGTACCACCTATGGTGTCTGGAGGGAGATTGGCAGCCCATGGGCAACAGACTGAGACCACAGTTCATTCCACACACTATCAGCTGGCCAGTGTGCGGCCACCACTAACTTTGGCCCCAGCCCCACACCCCCTGTGTGCAGAGGTACAGGGGTGTGGTTGGGCCCCGTGGGACTGGCTTTATGGCACCTCAACAGCCTCCTTGTTCCCCTCTGCTGACCCCATGGATGAGGGTGTCCGATGGTGCCCCCATGCCCACATGCTCATTTCCCAGAGACCTAGGGTGACCAGACAGCAAATGTGAAAAATTGGGACAGGGGGCGGGGGGGTAATAGGAGTCTATATAAGAAAAAGACCCAAAAATTGGGACTCTCCCTATAAAATCAGCACACCTGGTCACCCTACATAGACCACCCCGCAGTCATCAGGAACTGAGTGCAGTCAGCACTGACATGGGCTGGTGTGAGCCACTCACCTGGTGGTGGAAGGGTCCGTGCTGAGTGCTGATTCTCTGAGCCAGCCAGATTCTCTCAGCCCCTCTGAGCTTTTCACACCTACACGCCTGGCTTTCGTAAATTGCCAGGGGGATCAGTCCACTGGCAGGCAGTGCTGTACACCAGAAGATGCTGTGTTCACGTGGCTCCTAAACCAGCCACATTTGTACTTGTTGGTAAACTACAGTCAAGTTAACACACAACACGTAAGTGGAGCTGAGTGATGTTTGCTATGGGCGCGTTGTCCCGACCTCTCTGCTCAGTAAAAAGCAGCCAGGCTACTCAATACCTCTCCTCTCTCATGGTTTACGGCTCTATCATGCTGCTCAAGCCATCACAGCTGCCTCTTTTCTGTTTCCCCAGGCAGCAACGCCCCCACCAGCTAGTGTCCCAGTTCTCCTGACCCCAAAGACCACACCCCCGGCCAGTCCTACCGAGTCACGCTAAGCCACAGCTGACACACCTCAGCAAGGCTAAAATGGCACCATGTGCTCTCACCCAACGAAGAGTGATTTGTGGGTATGTCCCTCATCCGCTCCCCCATTCTATTGTCCCACTCTCCCCATACTTCAAAATCTCATCCACCTCCTACTTCCACTGGCTGCCTTCCATACTCGCATGCCTCCTGCCAGCTGTGACAGAATAGGCCCCTCTATTCACACCCTACACACTAATGTAGTAATCTGTGCACAAAGTATGCCTCATAAGGTATCATTTGAAAACTCATAATTTTCTGGGCAGTGTTGTTCTGGTAAAATACGTGTGGGAACATTGTATGGGAAGTTATATGTTTCCCCTGTATGATGTTATTAACACATGTTCCAAATCCCACATGCAGAAGTTAGGTCTGTCCTAAACAAAGGAAGGACAGTGTGCTTGCCTTAATTTGCATTTAAGCAGTAAACAGAGTCATCAAGTAGGGAGGGAAAACAAAGGAAGTTCAAACAGGTGAAAATCCCCCAGCAAGGAACATTCTTTCACATGGCCTCTGTCTCCTGGGTCTCCGCTGGAAATGGTCTTCAAGAGGGGGCCTGACACTATAAAAGGAGTGTTAAACACCCCAAGACACCCCCACCTCTCTCCCTGCCCACCTCATTCTCTGCACCTGAGCAGAGAAATGGAAACAGTTGCTGGAATCCAGGGGAGAGGTCCTGACCTACAAAGTCTGGTCAGTGATCTGCTGGAACATGTGATAAGAATGTTTGCTTTGCAACTATGAGAGTTTCTTAAGTAGATACTAGTAAGTGTTTTATCTTTATTTCTCTTGTAACCATTTCTGACTTTTATGCCTCATAGACTCATAGACTTGAAGGCCAGAAGGGACTGTCATGATCATCTAGTCTGACCTCCTGCCCATTTGTTGTATCACCCAGGCAAGGTATTAACAAACTTCAACAGAACTTTATTTACAGTGGAAATCTCTTTACCAAGCTGTAGCTGCACACTCTGTAACTCTCACTCAGCCTCCTCAACTCTTCCCCCCTCCTTCCTGTTTCCTGTCCTTTCAGACTCCCAACAGCCAGTGCTCCCAGTTCTAATAATCACATGCAGCATCTAAACACCACATTCCCTCCTCTCTTAAGAAACTTTCCAAATTAAAATAAACATTGCTGTTCTAACCACAGGAACAAATATGAAACAAGACACTATACTGTTGGCAGGAATATTACACTGAAAACACTGTAGATACTATATAACATAGTCTTTAGTCCAGGCAGGTGGTCGTCTGAGTCTGACAGGGCATCTCTCAAGCCCCGGTTCCAGTACAATGCCTTGTTGTGTTGGTTCTACTGTGAAGTCATCCAATGCAGACTGGATGTTGGCATAATCTCCTCTTGGTGCATAGGCAGGTGCAAGATAAGAAGCATTCCATACCCGCCAATCAGAAAGTCGATAGGTGTAAGATCCCTTCTTCTCTATGATTTTAAGAGGAGCTGTGAATTTATGGTCCCCTTTGCGTAAGATTCCAGGTTTTCGTATTCTAACAAAGGAACCACACTCAAACTTTGGTTCCTTAGCACCCCACCATTTGTCTGTGAAAGTCTTAGATATTGCTTGGTTCTGTTCAACTGTCTTTTTCACATCATCCTTGTTTGGGGCATCAGGTCGTGCCTTTAACAATTCAGCAATGTTCAGTTTAGTATTCAGCTGTTTCCCATGCAGTAATTCTGCGGGTGATCTTTGTGTTGTGGCATGTTGTGTAGGCCGGTATGCTTGCAAGAAATCAGTAGTGAAGGGTATCCACAATCGCCCTTCCAGTTTAGCTGTTTGCAAACTCTCTTTCAAACTTCTGTTAAACCGTTCAATTTCCCCATTGGCTTGAGGGTAATATAGGGATGACCTACTGTGTAAAATGTTCCTCTCTGCTAGAAAAGTTTCAAACTCCAGGGAAGTAAATTGACTACCATTCTCTGAAACCAGTTCTTTGGGGTTACCTTCCTGGCTAAAAACTGAAGAGAGGAACTTAATTACTGTAGCAGAAGAAATTTGCGATGTAAACGCTACCTCAGGCCATTTGCTGAAATAGTCTATTAAAGTGATGGCATAACGACAGTCAATTGGAGCAGTATCAAAGGGTCCTACAATGTCAATCGCCACTTTTTCCCATGCAGATTCAGGAAGAGGAACAGGCTGTAATGGAGGGGTACACGTCACTGCTGTCTTATCATGCATTTGGCAAGTGACACAGGACTTTAAGAGTGCTTCAGTTTGAGAGTCCATCCCTGGCCACCAATATAGATCCCATAGTCATTGTTTGGTTCTGACAATTCCTTGATGAGTATCATGTGCCAGGTGTATGAGTTTTGACTGTAATTCTTCTGGCACAAGTAGCCGGTGTGTACCTCGTAGCACACAGCCATCGAGCAAAGAAAGTTCATCCCGAACTCTAAAATAAGGCAGCAAATCTGGGTCAAGGTTTTTAGGGTTACTGGGCCATCTCTTTGTCAGAAATTCCCGTCGTTTTTGTTGAATTGTACACGCTGAACAAGCAGCTTGAAATTGTTCTCTTGTAACTGCAGTAAGAGTGCTTGTAATAAGCGCAACTACTACATCCTCATCCTCCGGTGGACCATCTGGTGAAGGCAAAGGCAGGCGAGAAAGGTAATCAGCTACCACATTTTCGTTTCCAGGCTTATATTCCAGTTCATAATTGAAAGAGAGCAGTCTTGCAGACCATCTAGCAATATGATATCCTGCTCTTCCCAGTCCTTTCATGGTGAGCAACTTTGTCAGAGGGCTGTGGTCTGTGCGCAACTTGAACCTGCGGCCCCACGGGTAAGTTCTCCATTTTTCAGTAGCCCAAACACAAGCAAGTGCTTCTTTTTCAACTGTAGAATATTTTCTCTCAGCATTACTCAGTGTCCTTGAAGCAAATGCAACAGTCCTAACTGTGTTGTCCTCATGAGGTTGTGTGAGGACAGCCCCAAGTCCATAATCAGAAGCATCAGTAGTTACAATTGTGGACAATGCGGGATTGACTAGTGCAAGTACTGGACTATGTACAATCAAGTCTTTTACCCTTTCACCCTTTCGACACCCATCCGTTGTCCACATTAAGGTTGAACTTCTCCATAGTAACTCTCATAATGGTTCAATGACAGAAGCATAATTGGGAATGAATTTTGCATACCAGGAGGTAAGACCCAAGAAGGAACGTAAGGTTTGCAAATCTGTTGGAGGAGGAGCATTTGAAATTGCCAGGTTATGATCTGGATCAGGTTTTAGTCCAGCCTGCGAAATTGTATGCCCCAGAAAGGAGAGTTCGGTTTGTCTAAATTTGCATTTGGACCTATTGAGCTTGAGGCCTGCTTTGCTAATTCAATTTAGTACAGATGCAGGTTATTGTCATGCTCCTCAGTAGTATTTCCAAACACGATAATATCATCCAAATAGCACTGAATTCCATGTTGATTCTTCAGAATCAATGACATCATTTTTTGGAAGGCACTTGGGGCCGATGCGAGACCATATGGAACACATTTAAAACGAAATAGTCCCTCATGTGTAATAAATGCTGTGAGGTCTCTGCTATCTTCATGCAACATAACCTGGTGGTATGCGCTCTGCAAATCAAGAAGGAGCTTAGAAAACTTGTTCAAGTTGCTCCACGGAGTTCTGCAAATACTTCTTCTATGTGAGGAAGAGGATGGCTGTCAATCACAATAGACTTATTTGGCTACCTTAAGTCCACACAAAGGCGAATGTCTCCACCCTTCTTCTGCATCACTACTATAGGTGAAATCCATTCCGAGGAGTTAATCTCTTCAATAATGTCCTATTGAACAAGTTTTCTAAGCTCCTCTGAAACAGCTTCCCTGTCTGAAAATGGTAAGTGCCTTAATTTCTGTCATACAGGCATCACATTATTCTGCATTTTAACTTTATGCAGAAACCCATAAGCACAGCCGAGTTTCTCCTCAACCTGGAGTTGGGTCCCAGCTGAAACTGGTGTGTGTACCGCAAGAGTGCTTTGCTGAGGAAGATCAATTCGTCCATTAACTACCCTGAAATTTAAAGCAGTTAATAAATCTCTGCCAAGGATAGGAGTGCCTTTGTGGACAATGTAGAACTCTGCAGTTATACAGCAATCACCAAAAGTAACGATTGCTGGCAGGCAGCCATGTACTGGAATATGGTTTTTCAAATAGCACACCAAGTGAAGTTTGGGTTCAGTAAGAGGCACATCTTTAAAGTAACGCAAATAGATGGAATCATGTAGAATAGATACTGCTGAGCCAGTGTCCAACATTAGCTGAATAGAGTGTGATTTGCCTGAGGGTATGGCAGAAATATTTACAGTGCACTTTATCTGTTCTGGAATATGTGCAGTAGTGATTTTGTCCACACTCAGCACAGTAACATCTGGTATTGTAACTGCATGCACCTGTTGATTGAACTGGCTACTGCGACATACTTTAGCAAAATGCCCAATCTTTTTGCAATGATTGCACTAAGCTACTTTTGCTGGACACTCTGTGTAGCTTGCAAGATGTTGTGGGGATCCACAGCGAAAGCATGCTTTTACTGTATTTTGCATTTGCTGATTCAGTGGCTTTTCATTAGTTTTCCTTTTGCAATTGTTTGTCTGCAGTGATAGTGAACTTTTCTGCAAATTAGTCACAGCCTGGACTGGGCCTCCTGTACCCTTGCTCATTATTTTGGCTTCAGCTGTAGCTGACTCAATCTGAGTAGCAATGGTTATTGCTTTTTCTAGTGTAAGTTGTAGTTCTAGAAGTAAGTGTTCTCTTACATGAAGCATGGTTGTTTTCTCAATGAGCTGGTCTCTAATCATCTCATCTGCCATATTCCCAAAGTCACAAGTTACAATCAGACTCCTCAGGGAAGCAATATACTGCATTATAGTCTCCCCTGGTTTCTGCTCACGCTAGCGAAATCTGTAGCGATTAGCTACTACATTCACTTTTGGCACAAAAAAGTTCTTTAATGCAGTGACTGCAGTCTCATATTTATCATCTGCAAGGGGAAAAGTGTAAAATATACGCTGCCCTTCTGCTCCAAGGCAGTGGATTAGCAGAGCACGCTTTCTTACTTCAGAAATCTCTGTAGCACTGATTGCAAGCAGATAAGTCTCAAACATATGGATCCAGACAATAAAAGCAATTGGAGGTTCACCTGGGCTTTGCAGAAAGGGTGCAGGTGGGTTCAGAGGCAGAAGATCCCACCTCGTCACCAAAATGTTGTATCACCCAGGCAAGGTATTAACAAACTTCAACAGAACTTTATTTATAGTGGAAATCTCTTTACCAAGCTGTAGCTGCACACTCTGTAACTCTCACTCAGCCTCTTCAACTCCTCCCCCCTCCTTCCTGTTTCCTGTCCTTTCAGACTCCCAACAGCCAGTGCTCCCAGTTCTAATAATCACATGCAGCATCTAAACACCACACCATTGCAGGCCACGGCTCCTCACTCACCCACTTCTACAATAGATCCTCTGGCTGAGCTACTGAAGTCTTCAAATCATGATTAAAATTTTTAACTTACAGAGAATTCACCATTTACTCTAGTTTAAACCTGCAAGACAGCTGTGCCCCATGCTGCAGAGGAAGGCGAAAACCCCACCAGGGTCTCTGACAATCTGATCCAGAGGAAAATTTCTTCCTGACCCCAAATATGGTGATCAGTTAGACACTGAGCATGTGGGCAATACCCATCAGCCAGACAGTCGGGGAAGAATTCTCTGTAGTATCTCAGAGCCCTCCCCATCAAGTGTCCCATCACCAGTCACTGAGAATATTTGCTGCTAGCAGTCGCAGATCAGCTACATGCCTCATTACTTGTACTCGCTTAAAATCTATCTCGTTGTAGTTAATAAACTTGTTGTACCTAATCCAGTATGTTTACGTTGGAGTGTCTGGGTAACTCTATTTAAAATAATGAGCTGGTGTATTATTCCCTAAAGGAATAACGGACTTAATATATGTGTACTGTCCAGGAGAGGGTTGGGCAGTACAGGACATACATTTCTGGGGGAAGATCCAGGCCTGGGGGGTGTATTGGGGTCATTCTTCAGTGTAATCAGGACTGGTGAGAGCCAGGGTGGGGCTGTCAGGCTGCAGCTGCCTACAGACCCTCAGGGTGTGGCTTGGATGTTGGAAGGCTGTGTGTGAGTGGCCCAGGTGGGAGCTATGACAGCAATGGCCTCATCTGGAATACTGTGTCCAGTTTTGGTCCCCACACTACAAGAAGGATGTGGAAATATTGGAAAGAGTCCAGCGGAGGGCAACAAAAATGATTAGGGGTCTGGAGTACATGACTTATGAGGAGAGGCTGAGGGAACTGGGATTGTTTAGTCTCCAGAAGAGAAGAATGAGGGGGGATTTGATAGCAGCCTTCAACTACCTGAAGGGGGGTTCCAAAGATGATAGAGCTTGGCTGTTCTCAGTGGTGGCAGATGACAGAACAAGGAGCAATGGTCTCAAGTTGCAGTGGGGGAGGTCCAGGTTGGATATTAGGAAACACTATTTCACTAGGAGGGTGGTGAAGCACTGGAATGCGTTACCTAGGGAGGTGGTGGAGTCTCCTTCCTTGGAGATTTTTAAGGCCCGGCTTGACAAAGCCCTGGCTGGGATGATTTAGTTGGGAATTGGTCCTGCTTTGAGCAGGGGGTTGGACTAGATGACCTCTTGAGGTCCCTTCCAACCCTGATATTCTATGATTCTATGATTCAAGGCATTGTAAGGCTCTCAGGTTGCAGGGTAGGGGTGACAGAGCCCTCCACTAGTCTGGACTGTACCCCTGATATATCACACCAGCCAACAAGTCTTGGCTTCAAACCTAGCCCTACCTGAACTGCTCACAGGCTCTCCAGAGCATCAATCCATGATCTCATGAAGAGAAGGCCCAAGCTACACCCCTCTATTCCTCATGTCATTTCCTGATTTGGAGGTTTGGTTTATTTCAGTGGATTCACCCTTTACCTGTTCTGACCCAAAGGATGGGTTCTTGAGCACGAGCCGCATCTGCCTCCTCTTCCCCTGAAAAGCCCTCAAAGGGTACATCTACACTGCAAACAAACAAACAAACAAACAAACAAAAAACACCACAGCTGTTGCCTAATTTGTTGAGTGGTTATGGATTATATTGACCATTAAGTGTGTCCAGTTAGTCACTGATCTGTCTTACAAGGTATATGCCTGTAGGTTTCTTGCATTCCTTCTAAATAAAATACCTTTAAACTAGCTCTATGGGCTATATGGCAGCAAGGCTCAGAGTCCAGGTCAACTGACTCGGGCTTGTGGGGCTCACACTATGAAGCTAAAAATAGCTGTGTACATTCTTGCTCGGGCTCTGAGACCCACCACCCTTGCCTAAGTGGATCTAGAGCCGGTGTCCAGGAATTAGTTCTTTCGGAAACTTCTACTACATAGGAACATAGGAATGTCCAGATCAGATCAGATCCAAGGTCCATCCACCCATCATCCTGTGTCCGCCAGTGGCCTGCACCAGGTGCTTCAGAGAAAGGTGCAAAAATCCTAGTTGCAAATGGGAGATAATCTGCTCCCCTACATAGGTCTCATTTGATAGCTATTGTCTCAAGCCCTGAAGCAGGAGGTTTAATATTGCTTTGTTAGCAGTAACTATGATAACTCTGAACATTTGTTATCCACATACATGTCCAATCCCTTTTTGAACCTACCTCAATTCTTGGCCTCAACAACATCCAATGGAAGGGAATTCCACAGGCTAATCACACATTGTGCGAAAAAAGTATTTCCTTCATGCATCTGGAATTTCCCCCCTTTTTTATTTCATTGACTGTCCCCTATTTTGTTCAAGTTCTCCATCTCCGACTCCTGGTTTGGAGAAGATGTTCACCACAGGTGCCATCCAGGGGATCATAAGCTGCCCCATGTATGGTGTCACTTGATGATTTCTATATCAAATGTGTTCAGTTGTTTATCTTTAACTGCCAGTCCTGCAGACATACCTGGGCGCTGGGACCTAAGCTGGGTTCTTTCCTTCTCCTACGTAATGAAGGTTCTACATGCCAGATTAGGCTGACAGCTGGCAACCATCTTCCATATATTTGTAAAGGAGTAACTGAGTGGAACCTAGCAAACCCTTCTGTTTATGATGCATTAGTACTAGCCCCCAGGCTGCTCTCCCAGAGCTATGCTGGCTCTGCAGGACTAAGGGGAGGAAAAAGCAAGCCCCGTTTCTTTAGTTGCTAAAGTTCCCAGTTGGGGGTCTGAATTCAAGCAGGAAGCTGGTATATGCAGGATTTGTGGATGAGAAGGCATCAATCCTCTGTTCGGTGTCGAGCTGCACTTGAAGGCTTGTATCTTTCCAGTTAACCTAAAGAAAGACCATGATCTTCTACAGGGAGAACTCTCTTAGTTGGTGCAGTAATTATAAATACCAGGTAGGCAGGTGGAATTCACACTGGGAAGATCAGACTCCCTGGCTGTCCCACCCTCAGGAGCAGAATTCAGAGAGACTGACTGTTCCTTGAAAGTCACCAGATGCTGAAGGGAACTTTGGCTCCTCCTCAAAAGCTGTCTCGGGAGAGGCCATTCCAGGTGGGCATAGACATGCAGCTCTGGTTCTTCTCTTTCCACGGGCTGCACACAGAGTCCATTCCATGGGAGCTCAGGAATCCTCATCTGGGGGTTCTCATCTCCTCCCTCCCCTTTTGGGGCAGTCACTGGGACAGAGCCGGCTCCTGCTTAATACATTAGGAGCCGGGTCAAGACTCTGTACATTAACTTCATTCTAAATGATGGATTTAGCCTGGGAAGCCGCAAACTGCCAACTCTGGTAACACAAGCCAGGTGTAAAGCCACCTCTCACAGATGCTGGGCCCGGGTCGGGCTCTGAGCAGAGGCTGAGGTGAAGCAGGCGGAGGAAATGTGTGGTTTGGGATCCTTCAGTTGTTTGCCAAAGGTAATAGTCAATTTCATGCCAGTGCAACATCCCAGATTGGCAGCCCCAGCGCAGGCAGCATGAGCAATACAAGTCCCTGCGCACCCATCCCTGCTAGGAGCTGGGGAGGACATGCTGGGCTTCAGTTCCTATGGCCTAGACTATCTGTAGCCTCTCTCCCAGTGCTGTCAGACAGGGCTGCTGTGTGGATGGGACTCTGGTCTACAAGGGTCTAGACTGAAGAGTCACCATCTCTCATCACTATATGGCCAGTGGTAGCAAACTGCTGTCTCTAATAACCTGGTCTGAGTGCAATTGGGAGAAGGCTCCATTGTCCAGTACCAGTCCCCAGCGGCACCTGGCTCTCCAGGGGCGGAGTTAAATAAATAAATAAATAATGGAGATATCCTATCTCCTAGAACTGGAAGGGACCTTGAAAGGTCATTGAGTCCAGCTCCCTGCCTTCACTAGCAGGACCAAGTACTGATTTTGCCCCAGATCCCTAGGTGGCCCCCTTAAGGATGGAACTCTCAACCCTGGGTTTAGCAGGCCAATGCTCAAACCACTGAGCTATCCCTCCCCCCTGTGTATTCAACATGTACCCTCAAGTCCAATATGCCCTCACGATACGTGCCTTAGAGTGCGACGCTAGGACATGGCCCTTTGGTGAACTGGTAAGATGGCTGCAGCTCAGGGAAGTTCTCCATTTGCGCATGCATCTCTGCATTTGACTGTATACAATCCCCATGCCCATAGTATGCTCAGCTCCATGCCAGGGCCTTCTCCTCACCCCAAGGCAACAGCCAGTCAGAGGGAGTCTCTAGCTGCCAGGTAGCCACAGAGCTAATGTAGGATTTCCCAGGGATGCCCTTGGCTAACAATGCTAATGGCCTCGAGCCTGAGCCTGGCCACTGGTCCCTGGTCCCTGGGAAGAGGACCTGACCCAATTTCTGCACTGGGGTGGGCTCTGAGGTGTGCCTCAGGCAGTGGACATCTTGGCCTGGATTGCTGTGCCCCACCTGGAATGGGCTGTGGGGAAAGCCCCTGAGATAAGACACGGGCTGTGGACTTTGTCCCTTCCCTGGTCTGTCCATTGCTGAGAAGCAGGGACTCTTCAGCAGGCAGAGGCAGTCGGGCTGCCTGACAAACCAGCAGGGTGGGTAGCAGTAATTATCACGCAGCCCACAGCTGAAGGGGAGCATATGGTAAGGGAAAGGAAAGGAACTTGTATTTTTCTGGGCCTCCAGGCTCAGCCTTTCAGGCGCTTGTCACAGTTGATTTTCGCTGCCTGACTGGCAGGGCCGGGGGTCCCTCAATTTCACTTTGTTCCTGCGTTGTGTCATTCAGTTCTCCGAAAGGCCTCTGTGCAGAATATGGGCATAGCGTTCTGTGCCTACTGCAGCACTGGGCCCCATTCCCCTGCCCCACTGCATCCCCATCCCACCATCCTGCTCCATGCACCCTGTCCCACTGCAACCCTATCCCACCATCCTGCCCCATACCCCTACCCCACTGCAACCCTATCCCACCATCCAGCCCTGAATCCCCACCCCACTACAACCTTCTCTCACCATCATACTCCATGCACCTACCCCACTAGATCCCTATCCCACCATCCTGCCAGATGCACCCTGCCCCACTGCATCCCCATCACACCATCCTGCCCCACTGCATCCCTATCCCACCATCCTGCTCCATACATCTGCCCCACTGCAGCCTCATCATAAGAACATAAGAATGGCCATACTGGGTCAGACCAAAGGTTCATCTACCCCAGTATCCTGTCTTCCGACAATGGCCGATGCCAGCCCATCCCCCACACCTAAAACACCATCCACACGATCACTTCCCTAGTGTACCCCATCCCCCACACCAAACACACCCATACACCCATTCCCTCCCCTAGTGTACCCATGCACCACATATAGCCCTCCTTCCACTCCATCACTCCCTAGTGTACACATCTCCCATCCATCCATCACTTCCCTCCCTAATGTATCCACCCCCACATCTAGCACACCCATCCAGCACGTCCCTCCCTAGTGTACCCATCCCCCACACCTAACACATCCATCCACCACATCCATCCCTAGTGTACCCTTCCTGCACATCTAGCACACCCATCCATCACATCCCTCCCTAATGTGCCAATCCCCCACACCTAGCACACCCATCTCTCCCCTAGTGTACCCACCCACCACACCTAACACACCATCCACTCCAATCCCGCTCTAGTATACCCATCCCCCATCCCCCACACCTAACACACCCATCAATCTCATGCCTTCCTAGTGTACCCATCGCCAACAGCTAACACACCCATCCACCCCATCCCTCCCTAGTGTACCCATCCCACATACCTAATACACCTTCCACCCCATCCCTACCTAGTGTACCAATCCCCCACATCTAGCACACCCATCCACCCCCTCACTCCCTACTTTACCTACCCCCACACCTATCCACCCCTTCCCTCCCCTAGTGTACCCATGCATCACATATAGCCCTCCTTCCACCCCATCACTCCCTAGTGTACCCATCCCCCACACTACCACACCCATCCACCCCTTCCCTCCCCTAGTGTACCCACCCCCACTCCTAGCACACTATCCACCCCGTCCCTCCCCCCGTGAACCCATACCCCACACCTAACACACTATCCATCCCATCATTACTAGTGTACCCATCTCCAACACCTAACAAACACATCCACCCCATCTCTCCATAGTGTACCCACCTAGCACTCCGATTCACCCTTTGCCTCCCTAGCGTAACCATCCCGCACATTTAGCACACCCATCCACCCCATCACTCCCTACTGTACCCGTACCCCACACCTAGCACACTATCCACCCCATCCCTACCTAGTGTACCCTTCTCCCACACCTAGCAAACCCCACCCACCCCATCCCAAGTTAGTGTACCCATCCCCCACATCTAGTACTCCTTGCATCCCATCTCTCCCTAGTATACCCATCCCCCACACCTAGCACACCCATCCCCCGATTCCCTCCCTCATGAGCCCATCGCCCACACCAAACACTCCTTCCACCCCTTCCCTCTCTAGTGTACCCATTCCGCACACCTACCACACCCATCCACACCCATCTCTACCTTGTGTACCCATCCCCCCACACCTAGCACTCCTTCCACCCCTTCCCTCCCTAGTGTACCCACCCCCCCACATCGCGCACCCCCATCAACCCCATCCCGCTTAGTGTACCCATCCCCCACACCTAACACACCCATCCACCCCATCCCTCCCATGAATACGGACCCTGGACTTCAGAAAAGCAGACTTTGATTCCCTCAGGGAACTGATGGGCAGGATCCCCTGGGAGAATAACATGAGGGGGAAAGGAATCCAGGAGAGCTGGCTGTATTTTAAAGAATCCTTATTGAGGTTGCAGGAAAAAAACCATCACGATGTGTAGAAAGAATAGCAAATATGGCAGGCGACCAGGAAAGTGATCAGGAACAGTCAGCATGGATTCACCAAGGGCAAGTCATGCCTGACTAACCTAATTGCCTTCTATGAGGAGATAACTGGGTCTGTGGATGAGGGGAAAGCAGTGGAAGTGTTATTCCTTGACTTTAGCAAAGCTTTTGATATGGTCTCCCACAGTATTCTTGCCAGCAAGTTAAAAAAGTATGGGCTGGATAAATGGACTATAAGGTGGATAGAAAGCTGGCTAGATCATCGGGCTCAACGGGTAGTGATCAATGGCTCCATGTCTAGTTGGCAGCGGAGTGCCCCAAGGGTCGGTCCTGGGGCCGGTTTTGTTCAATATCTTCATTAATGATCTGGAGGATGGCGTGGACTGCACTCTCAGCAAGTTTGCAAATGACACTAAACTGGGAGGAGTGGTAGATACGCTGGAGGGTAGGGATAGGATACAGAGGGACCTAGACAAAGTAGAGGATTGGGCCAAAAGAAACCTGATGAGATTCAACAAGGACAAGTGCAGAGTCCTGCACTTAGGAAGGAAGAATCCCATGCACTGCTACAGACTAGGGATCGAATGGCTAGGAAGCAGTTCTGCAGAAAAGGACCTAGGGGTTACAGTGGACGAGAAGTTGGATATGAGTCAATAGTGTGCCCTTGTTGCCAAGAAGGCTAACGGCATTTTGGGCTGTATAAGTAGGGGCATTGCCAGCAGATCAAGGGACGTGATCATTCCCCTCTATTCAACATTGGTCAGGCCTCATCTGGAGTACTGTATCCAGTTTTGGGCCCCACACTACAAGAAGGATGTGGAAAAATTGGAAGGAGTCCAGCAGAGGGCAACCAAAATGATTAGGGGGCTGGAGCACTTGACTGATGAGGAGAGGCTCAGGGAACTGGGATTGTTTAGTCTGCAGAAGAGAAGAATGAGGGAGGATTTGATAGCTGCTTTCAACTACCTGAAAGGGGGTTCCAAAGAGGATGGATCTAGACTGTTCTCAGTGGTATCAGATGACAGAACAAGGAGTAGTGGTCTCAAGTTGCAGTGGGGGAGGTTTAGGTTGGATATTAGGAAAAACTTTTTCACTAGGAGGGTGGTGAAGCACTGGAATGGGTTACCTAGGGAGGTGGTGGAATATCCTTCCTTGGAGGTTTTTAAGGTCAGGCTTGACAAAGCCCTGGCTGGGATGATTTAGTTGGGGATTGGTCCTGCTTTGAGCAGGGGGTTGGACTAGATGACCTCCTGAGGTCCCTGCCAACCCTGATATTCTATGAGTTTATGATTCCCCTAGTGTACCCATCCTGCACACGTAGCACACCTGCATCCCATCACTGAGGGCGCCATAGCCCCATTATCCTGTCACACTCCTCCACACCTTCCAGGCCCTGACCGAGATCTGCTTTCTTTTTTCCCTTTGCTGGTTGTTTACATTAGTTATCCTTGTGTTCCTGGGCGATGCTCTGGAGAGGTGGGAAGCTGGTCCTTTGGGATGTCTCAGATGCCCTGGAAGTGAGGCTGACTCTATCTGAGAGGGCAGTAACTTGTATTCAGGCTGCTTTGACACCTATTTAACTCAGACCCTTTAATAACACTGCTCTACAGCCAAAATGCTTCTGAAATAAATGTAGTCAAACTTTACTAATTCTGGGTCACTGAGAACGAAAATGATGCTTAAAATTGTTGATTGGCTCTAGTTTTCAAGATATGCTATTGGGTCAGTATATACGACCCTTGACTTGGGAATGGCGGCGGATAAGTGAGTTATAAAGGGAAGGGATCTCAATTTAAACCAGAAATGACTAAAATACATCTTTGACTGGATCTATGAATAAATCTATGACTGGGTTTGGACAGTGCTTGCTTTTTAGGCAAAACAATGAATGATGTAATTTGAAGCTGGTATTGCGTCATACATGATATGAATTGCATCATGTTAGTCCTAGAAGTCATGGATGATGCAATCATAATGAAGCTTACATCACTCTGCTGAACAAATTGCCCTATATCAGCTCTAGAAATCATACAGTGTCATGCTCTCTTATTTGTCAGTGTTTGATTTTGCAAAGGGACACATTTCTGTTTAGCCAAAGTGAGCAGAGATGCCTCGTACTTGTGTGAACAATGCAGATAACTTCTGCTATGTTTGTGGTGAAGTGACTTTTGCATCACAAAAGCGCAGTATAACCACTATGGTTAAGAAAGCCTATCACCTTTATTTTGGCTGCAAAATTGGAGATCAGGACAAGAGGTGGGCCCCACACATATGCTGCAACACTTGTGCAACAAATCTTCGCCAGTGGTTGAACAGGAAAAAGAAATCTAAGCCTTTTGCAGTGCCAATGATTTGGAGAGAGCCAACAGATCATACCAACAATTGTTACTTCTGCATGGTGCCTCCAGTTAGGAAAGGTGTGTCAAAGAAGAAAAAGTGGACTGTGCATTATCCAAACATTCCATCAGCTATACGCCCAGTACCCTACAGAGAAGGACTGCCGGTTCCTGATGCACCAGAATCATTCTCACTTGAGTCAGACGAGGAAAAGGAAGAGGATGAAACTTCTGGTCCTGAACCGTCAATGTCACAGGACCCAATTTTCTCCCATCCTCCTCCTCTGAACCATACCTCATAACACAAGGTGAACTGAATGACCTTGTCAGGGATTTGGAACTACCCAAGAGTAAGGCAGAGCTGTTGGGCTCCAGACTACAGCAGTGGAATCTCCTGGCAGGTGATGGTAGCGTTTCCATGTTGCGTGACCGTCAAAAGGATCTTGTCCCATTCTTCTTCATGGAAGGTGATCTTGTAGCCTGCAACAACATCGATGGTGTGATGGCAGCCCTCAACATCGTTCATGATCCAGATGAGTGGAGACTGTTCATTGATTCATCGAAGATGAGTCTTAAAGCTGTTTTACTGCATAATGGCAATGTTTTGCCATCAATTCCAGTTGGTCATGCAGTGCATATGAAGGAAACCTATGACAACATGAAACAACTTTTGAGGTGCATAAACTATGACCAACATCAGTGGCAGCTTTGTGGCGATTTGAAGGTTGTTGCTCTCTTGCTTGGTCTGCAGACTGGATACACAAAGTACTGCTGTTTTCTCTGCGAATGGGATAGTCGTGCAAGAGATTCCCACTACATCAAGAAAGATCGGCCACTCCGACAGTCATTGGAGCCTGGAAGGAAAAGTGTTCAGCATCCACCACTTGTTGAATCAAGGAAGATTTTGTTACCACCCTTACACATCAAGCTGGGTCTGATGACGAACTTTGTCAAGGCCATTGACAAAACACAAGCAGCTTTCAAGTACCTCCGTGGAAAATTTCCAAGGTTAAGTGAAGCTAAGATAAAGGAAGGTGTCTTTGTTGGTCCTCAGATTCGTGAACTTCTTCGAGATGATGCATTTGACCATGCACTGCATGGCAAGGAAAAGACGGCGTGGAAAGCCTTCCAGTTAGTGGCAATACATTTTCTCGGAAACAACAAGGCAAACAACTACAGGTTGTTGGTGGAAAACCTCCTCAAGGCATACAAAAGCCTTGGTTGCAACATGTCACTAAAGATACAGTTTTTGCACTCTCATCTAGATTTTTTTCCACCAAACTGCGGAGCAGTGAGCGACGAGCACGGCGAGCGATTTCACCAGGACATTGCAACAATGGAGAAACGCTATCAGGGCAAATGGAGACCATCAATGCTTGCAGACTATTGCTGGACAGTGACAAGAGATGCTCCATTTAATGAATACAAGAGACAAGCCAAGAAGTGCCGAGTAGACACTGAATAGGACTAAACTATGTACATAATAGTTTTTTGCCTTTTGTTTCATAATAAATTTTATTTATATAACCCTTTTGCTGATTTTTAAAGTGTTACATAAACAGGACAGGTGAAATATTATCATGTAAAGCAACCATAAACACATGAAAAGACCTAGGTTTACAATTTATGATTAAAACTCTACTATCTACACAATATACATAGACATAAAATGTAAAAACTTAAATACCTTAGAAACAGTAGCCAATCAGTTGTTTTAATTGTCATATTTGAATTCAGCACATCAAGATACATAATAAATAGCACATTTTATCTCTGAAGCAGACGACTTCTCAAAAATTGTATACCAGTGTAATCGGTGTGGACAAATTCTCTTCCATTCAAGATCTGATGCCCCAGCCATTAAGATTCTACTAATAATGCCTAGCTCTTCCGGGGGATTTCCCTCCCTAGCTCTCCCAGCGCTTTATAAAGGAGTCCTGTGCCTTTATCCCCATTTTACAGATGGGGAAATTGAGGCACGGCAGTGACTTGCCCAGCATCCCCCAGCAAAGTAGTGGCAGACCAGGAACCTTAACCAAGCCTCATGAGTCCCAGTCTGGCACCTTAGCCATTAGCCATAAAGGCTGGGAGAGCTCATTAGGCAAGAGACCCTCCCAGTACAACAGGCCCAGTTGGAGAAGACGCTCCTGCTATTTCTAGGGTAAGACTCGAACAGAATAACCCAGTTTGTTAAAACAAGCCCTGTCAGGGCTTCTGATTTCATCAGGAAGAAACAATAAGGTCTCCAGCCATTTTATCCCCCTCTGCAGGTCACCCGTAAAGCTGTCAGTGTTTGGCACATGGGATCAGCATACACCCTCCTGAGACAATAGAAGAGTGTGCGTGTGTGCAGGTGGGTTTGTGAATGCAGGGGAGATACAGGATGCACCAACACGTGAACAGAGCATGCCAGCAACAGCAGACGTGCATGGCAGTGGCTGTGGTCGTGTGTTGTGTGGGTAGCTGGGTGCATGGCTGGCACAGCATGCACCACTCTTGGAGCTCCTCCTAGACGAGAGAAGCACAGTGCACAAGCATCTGAGCAGAGTGAGTGTGTGTGTGTGTGTGTGTGTGTGCGCGCACTGAACACCCCTCCTTGACACAGCCGGGGTGTGTGATGAGCAGAGCTTTGTGAGTGGGGGGGGGGGAGGTGCCAGTATGCACTGAGCATAGCTCCGTTAGTGTGTCAGGGTGTGCGAGCTCACAGGTGTGCACCCCAGCATGGCTGTGTAGCGCGGATGCCCTGGCTCTGCAATACACACTGGCCACAGCCCACCTCCTCAGAAGCAGGGCCAACCCCTGGCAAAACTGCTCCGTCCTCTGAACCACAGCTCAGCTGGTCCCTCAGCGCCTTTTCAAATCAGAGCGTGGGAAACCCTGAAGCTCCGGATAAAAGAGGAACTTGCAGGATAGAAAGACTGAAAACTCCAGCTCCCAATGGCTCAGCGGTGTGCTCTGCAGTCCCTGAAATGGTTTCAGTTCACTCTTCTCAGGCTGCTTTGAAAGGCTTCAGCTACACGTAGGGAAGACGTTTGTATGTATTTCTCTGACCCCCAACATGCCTGATGTCTAATAGGTGAGACTGGTCCAAGTGCTGGATCTAAGACTAATGAACAGAGCCAGCGTGAGCCAATGCAATACACACTTTGGACCATACGAGGTGGCATCACGGGGCCATGTGTTTGATTGAAGACGAAACCCCTTGTGTCCGTATGAGGAGAGATTAATAAAACTGGGACTTTTCAGCTTTGAAAAGAGATGACTGAGAGGGAATATGATAGAGGTCTATAAAATCATTCTGGTGTGCAGAAAGCGAATAAGGAAGTGTTATTTACTCATTCATATAACAAAAACCTGTGGAACTTATTGCCAGGGAATGTTGTGAAGGCCAAAAGTATAGCTGGGTTCATAAAAGCATTAGACAAGTTCCTGGAGGATAGGTCCATTAATGGCTATTTGCCAAGATAGGCTGGGATGCAACACCCTGCTCCGGGTGTCCCTAGCTCCTGTTTCCCAGAAGCCGGGAGTGGACGACGGGTGGATCACTCAACGATTGCCTTTTCTGCTCATTCTCTCTGAAGCACCTGGCACTGGCCACTGTCAGAAGACAGGCTACTGGGCTAGATGGACCACTGGCCTGAACTGTATGGCCATTCTGATGTTCTGCAGTCCCATAGCGGGCTGATGGCAGTCCTGCTCTAGAAAAACTCATTGGTGTTTGGGGAGGGGAGAGCACTGGGAATTTGCACCCTGAACAAGGCCAGGCCAGGGAGAAGCCCACCCGGGGGCGATGGCGCCCTCCCTTGGATGCCTTGGTCCTGTATGTCTTATCTGAGTAGTATCTCTGGCTGGCTCACAGCTGACTGCACGGGGTAGCATCTACTGTCAGCGTGTGTGTCTCAGCAGCTTCAAACCACCAGGTGTGGCACCATGCCAGGTAGCTGCACACCTCAGGTGTGCTGTGAAGCGTGTGCACTCAGAGGTCCTGACGCTGCAGGGTCAGTGTCACAGCCCTAGGACTCTCGGCAGCGCCCAGCTCCATGATCGCAGCAGAATGAGGCAGGTTTGCAGACAGGTGGTGACCAAGTTGCTCGCGCTGAGGGCCTCCGTGTAGGGACCCACGACAGCAAGAAGCCAGGGGTGGAGGAGGACAGAGATTGCAGGTCAAACCTGATGTGCATCAAGAGGGCTGTGTGGGGTCCAGGTCTGGAGGGATCGCAAAGAACACAGTGACAACAGCAGTCTAAATGCCTCTATATGCCTGGGGGGGGGGGGCTGCAGGGCAGGGTTGAGGGGCATCGGCAGAGCTGGGGAGGCAGGACTGGAATAGTAGGAGTGGGTGGTTGAGCTATGGGTTGGCATTCAGGAGCACTAAAAGATCCACATGGGATGCTAGCACTGATAAAGCAGGGGGCGCAAGCTAGGTTGATGTGCATTAGCAGCACATTGGACTGGCAGGGGTAAGATATCACAGCTGAGGTATCTGTAGCATTAACGGATCTCAAAACAGAGAACTCATCAGGCGTGGGCACCATGGAATGTATCTCCTTCCAAGAGACCAATTCCATCACTCCATGGGTTCCTCTAGTCCCCAGTGTTTTGGTGCTATCAAGGCAAATCAGGAGGGGACTTTTCTGAAGGAGCAGCAGTAGGGGATCAGGTATTAGAGGGCTCTGTAATCTGCCAGGCAAAGGCATCCCAAGATCCAGTGGCTGGAAGTTAAAAGTAGACAATTCAGAAAGTAGCTACCAATTTTTAAGTGAGAGAGGAACTAACCAATGGAACAATTTACCTGGGGATGAGGGAGATTCTCCATCACTTGGAGTCTTCAGACCAAGATAGGTCGTCTTTCTAAAGAGTGGGTTCTAACTCAGCCACAAGATATGGGCTGGATGCAGCTGGCAACTGGCTTGTATTATACAGGGCAGACTAGATGATCATAATGGTCCCTTCTGGCCTTAATCTCTATGACTCTACTACAGGTTTCTAATCCCAGCTCTGTCACTGACCCAGTGTATGTCCTTCACTAAGTCACTTCACCGCTCTGTGCTGCAGTGTCCCCATGGGACTAATGATCCTTTGTACAGTGCTTGGAGATGTGTGGTTGCAAGGTGATATTTCGGTTTGATGATTTCGTACACGGCGTCAACATCCAGATGCCCTGATGGTATTAGCCTTTGGTACAACGGGTGGGACTGTTTCTCTCTGATGCGACTTTGCTCCAGCTACCTGTCCCCATGTGGCCTTCAGCTTGGATTGCTGCACCACCCCCGATGATCATCTTGAATCTACAACTGGTGCAGACGCCCCTTCCTTAGCAATGCTAGCTCTAGGGAACAGCTTACACTCACGCTACAATGCATGCGCTGGCTCCCTGGTCATTTCTTGCTGCAGGGTGAGGTGTTAACACTGAACTGTAGAGCCCCATGCAGTTTGGCGCAGACCCTCAGCTGATGTAAATTATAGCTCTCCTAAAGGACATGGAGCTTCACTACTTTCATAGATTCATAGATTCACAGATTCTAGGACTGGAAGGGACCTCGAGAGGACAACGAGTCCAGTCCCCTGCCCGCATGGCAGGACCAAATACTGTCTAGACCATCCCTGATAGACATTTATCTAACCTACTCTTAAATATCTCCAAAGATGGAGATTCCACAACCTCCCTAGGCAATTTATTCCAGTGTTTAACCACCCTGACAGTTAGGACCATCTGAGGTTTTTACACCATCTGAGGATCTGGCCCTTTGTGTCCTGTCAACCTAGGGCCTGCCTTTCACCCCACCAATCTGCTCAAGGGCTGAGATCAGCTGGTGTGCTCTCACTCTGAGGCATTTTCAGTGAATGTCCCTCAGCGAGGGACTCTGCCTCCTGCTGCTTGCTCCAACAGAGCTAAAATCTGTTGCAAAACCTATGTTCAATGAGGCGTTTGCCTCGGGCACACACCGACTGTGGGGTGTGCCCGAGCAAAGCTGAAGTCCAGGGCTGGGTTGATCACATTTGGTTTGACACTGGTCAATGCAGCGTGTATTACTTTAAAATCCTGCCTTTGTGTGCAAGTGTGATCCGCACCTTCTCAACTAATTAATTCAAATAAATAAACAAAGGCAGCAATGGACTGATCCTACCAGATGTACTTACTTATATTAATTATTATAACCTTTACAAATGGTAATGAAATCACAACAAAAGCAGCATTTAGCACTTTCCAGCTTCAAAATGCTTTACAAACTTTAACTAATTAATTGTCAAACCACCCAACCCCATTGAGGTTGGCCACCATTATTATCCCCGTTGTATAGATGGGGAAACTGAGGTACAGGGGCAACTAAATGACTTGCCCAAGGTCACACAATCGGCCCATGGCACAGCTGTGGCTGCAGCCCGGTAGCTGTTGACTCCCAGTCGTGTGTGCAAAATCCCTAGGCTGTGAACCGGCAGAGGTGAAAATGGATCTCATTGAAAGTTAGTACTCATGAGCAGAGGCATTTTGCCCCATACATCACTGGGGTACCCCAAGACAATGTCACACAGTAGGGCCTGCGTCTGCCAGCCTCACTCTTGCCCAGCAGCACCATGAACTCGTGCCAGCGGGTGCGCCCTGGCTCTTTCTGGAACACAGAACATTGGCAAATGGCATCATGGGACTGACTAATCAGCATGAACCATGGAGACACCACCCACCAGCCAAGAGAGATGGGGAGTGTGGTTAGAAAGCAGGCACTGCCCTGCCATCTCCCGCAGTGCCTCCAAAGTTATGGGATCTGGAGCCAGCAGGTGCAGGTGTCATACTGGGCCTGAGTCTCCTCGGGGTGTATGTGAATTTTTGGTACCCACATTCGTCACACGGGGTCACCTCACAAACCAGCCTGCCTCGCCCCAGTAACCACAGCCTTCATCCCCTTGCTGGTCTGTGTAGACACAGCTGCAGCAGGGTTGCTAGCTTGGTGGCCGGAGACTGCTCGGATCCAGCCAGTAGGGGCTCAGAGTGCTAAGGAGGTAACCCACCTAGGGACGGGCCTGGTCCTTAAAGGATGGGCCAGGCACGACGTGGCTCTTATGCCCCTTTGGGCTCTGGGAGCGGGGCCACTGCCAGCTTGTCCACAGGGGCTGATGAAGGTGAAGGACCCCCACTACAGAGGGGGAAAGGGCGCAGTCCCCAGAGCCTCTTCCACAGGGTGAGTTTGGGGTTCTTCTTCGCCTCGAAGATATACCCAGCACAGGCCAAGCCTGAAACTGAGTCCTCTCCCACCCTTCCCAAAAATTACCATGGAGACAAAAGAGGCCCCGGGGGGCAGGGGGAGGCAAGTTTAGAGAGTGAGCCCATCCTGCCCTCACCCTGCAGTGGTGCCTCTTATCCCACGAGGATGGGCCTGGCTCCCCGCCCTGGCCATTGTGACCTGGCCCACGGGGTTGCAGCGCTGCTTCAGTTTGGTCCGGCCCTCCCGAGTAACACAGCGATCCCATGTGCCAGCTCACAATGCCACTCTCACAAGTTCCATCGGTTTTGGGGCCCTCTCCAGTGGCAGGGGGGCAACTGCCCCTTTTGCCCCCTTCTCTGGGCAGCCACAACCCAGAGCGCTCGCCCTGTGGGCACAGAAACCTGGTTTTCTCTCCTCCCAGAGGAGTCCGTTCCAGGTGCACTCGATTCTGCTGCTTCTCCTCGCCTGAGTAAATTAACAGATGAGGGAGCCTTCGACCCACCAGACTTCAGAGCCCCATGGACACTACCCAGGGGAACCCGCCTGGGTGCGGAGTTCTGATGGACCCTGGGAACATCCATCCTAGTTCTGCATGCCCTCGCTCTCCTCCAATGGCCGGCTTCTACACAGCACATAAAGCCACTTAGCAGCCATTGTATTAAAAGGATGAATCCACCTTTTAAAGGGACTTTGAAATATCCATCCAGGAATTTATAGAAGGAGCCACTGAGGGAGGACGGGGGACTCTCCTTTCCAATGAATGGAGACTGCAGCCCTAGCACTTCTTGGCCTCAAAGTGTGTTCAGCTGCAGCTTCCTAATTGTCCCAGCTGTGTATCGCTACCCCATCCCCCCGCCTTCCCCACCCCTCCGGTGGTGCTAACCTGCGGGTCCTTGACTGGTAAGCCCCGATTACTGACCTGCTATTTGCCTGTCAAGAGTTTGCTCCACAGACAAAACACCCCCTGTCAAATTAGTGAGTCAGAAGACGTAAGAGAGACCACCGCTGCTAATTTGTACATTAACTGGTTCTGACAGAAATATTTCACAAGTGAAAAAACAGAAAATGTGCCTCAAGAAAATGGTCAGCCTCCATACCGGCAAACTTCTGCTTAACTGGTTAGTGCAGGGGAAAAAAACAAAAATCCAGGAGCCTGGCAAATGCCAGGCCAGGTGGGCAAAGCTCTTGCCCCACTCCGTCTGCCCCCCTCATCTGTGGGGCAAGAGAAAATGGGCCAAATGCACAGCCAGCTGTGCCAGCAGTTCTGGGCCATATGCTGCTGGTTTTAGGAGGTGGGGTTAGAACTCTGGCTGGTTCTGGGTTGGATCTTCCCAGCCGTGGTGAGAAGATTGGGGCTTTGGGGTTGTCTTATTCAACTAGGGCTCAGAGCTGATCCTGAACTAGTAGGTTGGGTTGCAATGGCAGGCGCTCAGCCCCTGGGTTTGCAAATGTTGCAAGAGGCCTAGGGCAGGGAGGGCCTGCCAAAGACAGAGGTAGAGCAAAGGGGCAGATTCAGAGGTGACACGGTGGGGGGGGAAGCACATGCCCCTCCCCCCCCCCAATTTCTGCCAGGGTTTGCCAGCCGGGCTCCCTCCCTGTGCGGCAGCTCCTGGAGCTGGCAAGCTGCGGCTATGGGGAGAGGCAGCAGCAAACAGCCGGGAGCTGCAGGGAGGGGCCACTGAGGATGAGGGGAGTGTGCCTGGGGGGGCGTGACTCAAGCTGTTCGGGGTGGGGGGACTTTTAAATTGTGCAGGCTGCTATCAAATCCCCCCCTCACTCTTCTCTTCTACAGACTAAATAACCCAAGTTCCCTCAGCCTCTCCTCGTAAGTCATGTGCTCCAGCCCCCTAATCATTTCCGCTGCCCTCCTCTGGACTCTCTCCAATTTGTCCGCATCTCTTCTGTAGTGGAGGGACCAAAATTGGACACTCTACTCCAGAAAAAAGCAACAGAGGGTCTGTGGCACCTTTAAGACTAACAGAAGTATTGGGAGCATAAGCTTTCGTGGGTAAGAACCTCACTTCTTCAGATGCAAGTGGGTAAGAAGTGAGGTTCTTACCCACGAAAGCTTATGCTCCCAATACTTCTGTTAGTCTTAAAGGTACCACAGGACCCTCTGTTGCTTTTTACAGATTCAGACTAATACGGCTACCCCTCTGATACTCTACTCCAGGTGTGGCCTCACCAGTGCCGAATAGAGGGGAATAATCACTTCCCTCGATCTGCTGGCAATGCTCCTACTAATACAGCCCAATATGCCATTGGCCTTCTTGGCAACAAGGGCACACTGCTGACTCATGTACAGCTTCTCGTCCACTGTAATCCCTAGGTCCTTTTCTGCAGAACTGCTGCTTAGCCAGTCAGTCCCCAGTCTGTAGCAGTGCATGGGATTCTTCCTTCCTAAGTGCAGGACTCTGCACTTGTCCTTGTTGAACCTCATCAGATTTCTTTTGGCCCAATCCTCCAATTTGTCTAGGTCACTCTGGACCTTATCCCTACCCTCCAACGTATCTACCTCTCCCCCCAGTTTAGTGTCATCTGCAAACTTGCTGAGGGTGAAATTAATTCCATCATCCAGATCATTAATAAAGATGTTGAACAAAACCGGCCCCAGGACCGACCCCTGGAGCACTTCGCTTGATACCAGCTGCCAACTAGACATCGAGCCGTTGATCACTACCCGTTGAGCCCGACAATCTAGCCAGCTTTCTATCCACCTTTAGTCCATTCCCCTGTCTTGAAGCTGCTCCTTGGAAATTCTGCAGTTTATCAAACCCTTTTGTATGACATCCATCCATTCATTTTGTTTTGGGGCTTCCAACCCTTCTCTTATTCTTCCGCTGTAAAGTTTAACACTCTGTTTCCTATACATTCTTCCAACCTTCTTTTCACATGCCCAACCAGCTAAGCTGCATTCCCTCCACTTTTCTATAATTGGTACCACCTTTATGCTTCCCCCAGTTCATTCGTTCTGAATTTGGGCCATCCTTGTAACTCCAAGCACCCATCTTAACATTTGCATTGCCCCCGTATTCCAGATCTGCTCCTGTCTCTTCCTCTGTGCTCAGCATTTGGAGCCATACCCAAGTGCAGGCCCCTTGTAGATCTCACTTTTCAGTTGGACAGGCGATCTCCTATCACAGATTGCACCGCTCACGGCCCTCCATTTAGTCCACGTCTCTCAGTTCGATGTGAAGTCTATTGTTATCCTCTACTATCAAACCCAGTTACTTGAGCTTCTCTACCTTTGGGAGTGGCTGTTTCCCCCCCGCCCCCAAACTTGCAGTCTCGTTGACTTCCAGCAAGGTATCATCGAATCTACAGACCATATGCTCTGTTTTATTTCTGCTGATTTTCATGCCATTTCTTTCAAGTCCCTGGAAATTACAATCTGCAGATTATAGGATCATTATTTGTTCCAGTAGCATAGGTCCTGTTATGCTAGGTTCTGTACATACCCAGAGCGAGAGACAGTGCCTGCTCTGACCAGCTTACAATCTGAACAGAGGGTGAGAGGGGAACCAGGCACAGAGAGTGGAATGGACTTGCCCCAGGTCAGCAGCAGAGCTAGGAATAGGACCCAGTTTTCCCGAGTGCTAACCCAGTGCCTCACCTACTAGGCCTTGCTTCCTCTCACTGGGTGCAGTACCAAGTTTATCAGATTCAGGCAGCCCCAGCCAGAAGAGAGGGGGATGGGGACAAGGGAGTGAGTGAGAGAGAGTGAGTGTGTGAGTGTGCGCGCCACGTAGGGTGGGGGTGGGGGTGGGGTGGGGGACCCTCCCCTCCCCTGCCCCTGCCATAAAGCTCAGGATCACTTCTAAGCATGAGTCAAGGAGAGCTCGCCCTACAGAGCCAGAGCCTACTCACTTTGAGGAACCAGCCCGAATCCTGGAAGAGCACACTACAAGCATGGCTTTCAGACATACAGTGGGGCGGGGCTGGGGACAAGAACACCAATGCCTGGTCCAGATCCTCATAGAGCTGCACTGATTGACACCAGCTCAAGATCCGGCCCACTGAGTCTGTACTAATTTATGGATAACAGATAACAGACCTACAGCTGCACAACGTAGCCACACTACCAGGCCTGAGTTCTTCTTGCATGCTGAACGTCTGAGTCTCTTCTGCTTCATAAAGCCCAGACACCTGTGCAAAGTGGATGCCCCATGGAACATGGCCTGACTATTCCAACCTTGGAGAACATGTATCAGACGCTTGCTTCAATTGCTGACACTGCTGATGCATGGGCAGAGGGTGAAGCACCCTTTCAGGGAGGCTAGCCCCCGGTCCCACCTCTTCTGACAGATGCCCCACCCCTTCCATCCCCCCTCACCTGCCAGACCTCCGAGCTCACCCGCCTCCTCCCACAGCCGGAGGAGCCCCAGTCAAACTGCCCCAGGTCCCAGGCCACCAGTAGGGTTGCCAGGTGTCCAGTTTATAACCAGAAAGAAACACTGACCAGACACTAAAAGTCCGGTTGCCACCTGCAGGAGCAGGGGCGACACATAGGGGGGCCATGTGGGGGCAAGTGCCCCCCCCCCGAGATTGGTCTGCCAGGGTGGGGAGAGGGGCTCTGTCCTTCTCCCACTGCCACCGCCACCTCCCGCAGCTGGGCTCTCTCTCTCGCAGGCAGCCGCCACGCTGGTTGGGCTCTCACGCTGACCCAGAGCGGAGTGGCTGCTGGGTGGTCCTGCCCCTTCCACTCCCCACCCGGGCTTGGCTGCCAGGGTCAGAGGCTGAGTGAGCCAGAAATATGCTGGGGAGCAGAAGGGGCGGGACCACCCACTTCTCCCGCCAGCTGCTCCACTCTGGGTTGGCGTGACAGCCCAGCTACCCAGTGCGATGGCTGGGCTGCCTGAGAGAAAGCCTGGCTGTGGGAGGCGGCAGCAGGCCACCCCCAGCCCAGGCCCAGTTGTCGGGGACAGGGGCTGAACAGACTTGGGGGCAGATGCAGCAGGAGCCAGGTAACTGGTGGGGTGGGGAGAGTGCGGCAGTCCCCGGGCTGGGCGCGGGGGCTGGAGAGTGAGCGGAGGACAGTACCTTGAGGGAGGGGGTGGAGCATGGGGCTGGGCCTTAGGGGCAGAGGCAGAGCAGGGGTGTCCAGTTTTCAGAAATTGGAAAGATTGCAACCTTAGCCACCGGCCAGCCTGAGCACCGCCCCAAGCCCCGGGGCCCGCCAGCTGGCCCAAGCACCAGCCCAACTCCCGAGCTACCTTTGGCTGCTGGCAGGCCCCAAGCTCCAGGCCGCTGACCTGAGCTGAGCCCCCACCAACTTCAGGGAAGAGGGAGAGCAAGGACAGAGCCTTGGGGCGGAGCATGAGCAGGGCCTCAGCCTGGGTTAGGGGAGGCTTAGCCTGCCCTGGCCTATGATACCCATGAACGCAAGTCTGTGCTTTCCTCTCTGGCTTTCCCTTGCAAATGCAGCTGGGAACCTGTAACTGTGGAGATATATTCCTCCTGGGAGTGCAATAGCTTCCCGAGATGTAAGCAGGGCCAGCTCCAGGCACCAGCGCAGCAAGCAGGTGATTGGGGCGGCCAACACAAAGGAGCGGCACGTCCGGGTCTTTGGCGGCAATTCGGCAGCGAGTCCCTTGGTCCCTCTCGGAGGGAAGGACCTGCCACCAAATTGCCGATGAAGAATGAAGCGGCAGCAGTAGAGCTGCTACCGAAGTGCTGCCGATCGCGGCTTTTTTTTTTTTCTCGTCGCTTGGGGCGGCAAAAACGCTGAAGCCAGCCGTGGATGTAAGACTGGGGGATCATGCAGACCCAGCCTAAAACACACTGCTGGAGCCGAGAAACAAATACAAGCCAGCTCCTGACTGAAAACAGGACTTGCACACAACAATGTTTCACGTTGATGTATATGAGCCGTCACTTGCAATGTGATAAAACAAGACCAGGCACGCCCATTGTGCAGCGCAGCACTCGGAGAGTCTGGGACACTAGCCCGCTAAAGCAAACAATGGGGGCCGAAGGTCTAACTAGTGGGTCAACCACAAATACAACAGGCCGTACCTGCTGCAATGAGCAATGCTCCTGGGACGTCTCCACAGCAAGCGGAAACTCCTGGCAGCAAGACTCAGAGCCTGGCTCTCCAGATGTGAACCTGCAGGGCTCACGCTACGGCGCTAAAAATAGCTGTGGAGACATTTGGGCTGGAGCTGGGTTTCTGAAGCCTAGACAGGCTGGCGGGCTCAAGCCTGAGCCTGAACACACCAGTGTGTCCCCAGCATTTCAAGTGTAGACATTGCCTTAACCAGTGTAGGAGCACCGGGTACGACACTGGCAAAGCGCTTCTAGTGTGGATACAGCCATCCCAGCAAAGCTGAGCGTTGTGCAGGTCTAATAAAACCACCCTCCAGGCCAGGAATAAACTAGCTTGGTAAAAGCCCAGCTTTCCCGACATAGCTGCGTATATACTGGGGGCTGCCAGCACAGCTTTGTCGGTCAGGAATCACCCCTCTGCCCACCCCAATCAACACAGCTGGGCCAGCAGAAGTCTGGAGTGTAGACCTGGCCTAAGGTCCAGGAAAGTTGGACGGTGTAGCGCTCCTAGCAAGGCCTCCTAGCGGAAACAAGGCTTACACTAGCAGAGAATGCTGTGATTGGTAGCACGTCCCCAAATGGCCTAAGCTATACCCGCCATGGGACTGCTTCGCTGGTATAACTCCATCGACACTGGGGCTTATGCTGACATGAAAGTGTCAAACTCTCACACCCCCGACTGGGGTTACTGCACCTGCAAATGGTTCTAGTGCAGGCCTGGCTTAACACCAGTATTTCCAATAGCTGCTGGTACCACTGCATCCAGACCAGTGGGTGGTACCACTCAAATGAAACCGGCGCGGTTCAAGCGGTACAATTTTCTAGTGCGGCCAAGGCCCTTAGACACGTGAGGTTCTAGAAGGGACCAGAGGTTCAAAAGAGCTCAGAGTCCTGCAGCTCCCACTGAGGACAATGGTGAAGTCTCTTCCACTGAGAACCCCAGGAGCTGATGGGTGCTGAGGCCATTTGAAAACGTGGCACTACTGGAGAACCCTATTGGCATTCCTGCTGGAGGCATTAATCCATGATGATGGCTCCTAAAGTGCCCATCGCTGTAGCATCTAGGCATCATCTTCCTTCAGTCCCAACATGAAATCCCACGGGCAAGCCCCCAGCCCTTCTTCCCTGCATGGCTGGTTGGCTCACTTTTGGCACTAAGCTCGCTAGCCAATAATAAACACATTGCCAACACACATCCTCTTCCCAGTCCGCTCTTCACTCATCCCCTTGCTCATTCACTCCATTTATTTCAGGGTGAGGGGTAAAGTTCTACCTGGATTAGAAAAGGGGTAGCAGGGGAGGGAAGGTGGCTTAGTGGCTACAGCACTGGGCTGGGATACAGGAGAGCTGGGTTCAATTTCCCAGTCAGCTACCCCTTCCCTTGAAACCTTGGTCAAATCACTTAATCTGCCATGACTGTCAGTTCTGCATCCATAAAATGGGGCTAAACCCATTGTTGCCTCACAGGGCTAGTGTGATGGTAACAAGCCATTGAGGCTTGGCTGGTGCTACCTTGATGGGGCCATGTAAACGGACAGAAAACAAACAGCAATGAGTGGTTGGGGTCTGTGGTACTGGGTGCAGACATTTATTAATGATCAGGAACTGAGCGGTGAGCCGCAAATTAGCCGGGTTTACATCTGCCGCACAATGAGTGGGGGGCTTTCTGCAGGCCACATGGGAACAAAGCTAGGTGACACACCCACGAGAAGGATGGCAAAGGGAATCACATTGGGGCAGAACATCCCTCAGCAAGTCATGGGCAGGAACTGAGCCCAAGACCGCAGGATCGAATGCATGAGTCTCTACAGCTTGAGCCAGTTGTAACTAGCTGGGGGCAGCAGCCTCAGAAACATCCAAACCTGGGCTAGCCATCAAAGGGAGACAAAGCACCATAGTGTTTGTGTGTGTGTGGAAACCCCTCTACTGCTGCTCTGACAGTGTCTGAACCCTGGCTGTTGGGTGGTTTGCTGTCTGAATATACTGGGGTCCATGCAGTGAAGGGCAGAAAGGAAAAATGAGCTGGATGCAGAAAGAATGGCTCAAGAGAAGTCTCTTGAGGGTTGTTAAGAGACAATGCCAGGACAGGGGACGGCTCACACACCCCAGAGATCTGAAGGATTGGGGCAGATTTAGAAAGGAGCACTCGAGATGGAGATGTCGTTCAGGGGTACCGGCAGGGATTCTGGAGAAGTCAGGCCTGCCATTGGGGGATGGGAAGGCCTCAGGTCAGACAGAGAGCTGTGCAGACTGTTTTCAAATCACTTTTTCTCTAAATGCTGCATCTCTGCTGATAAAATAA
Source organism: Malaclemys terrapin pileata (assembly GCF_027887155.1). Lineage (NCBI taxonomy): Eukaryota > Metazoa > Chordata > Testudines > Emydidae > Malaclemys > Malaclemys terrapin. The sequence continues at coordinate 51,661,360 of NC_071514.1, forward strand.
ACAATCCTGGGGGTTAAGGAGCCTGGCAGATCCCTGGGCACCGCTGGTCCCAGCTTCCCAAAGGGGGAATGGCCGGTGTCTGAACCCAGTCAGACCTGCTGGGTAAGCACAGTTGTAGCCCTGAGCTCCATCTAAGAGGGGGACGGATGTAAAACTCCAGCCCAGGATAGGGAAAGGCCTGAGAGGGTGAACTCAGGGAGCCCAGCAAGGGGACAGCGTGCAGCTAGACCCATAATTGTGGCAGCCTCCACAGGGAGATGAAAAAGATAAGGACAATCTAGTCTAAAAGGGAAGCTAAATAAGAGGAGATGATACAGAGATGCATAACATAATGGAAAGTGTAGGGCAGGTGAGTCAGGTGCACCTGCGTACCCTCTCAGAATAAAATAAACAAGGGGGAAGCCACTGAAATTAACCGACAAAAAAAAATTAAAGCCCACCCAAAGAAGTCCTGTTTGATATAAGATATTTTACCTGTGGAACTCACTGCCACAAGGTATCAAGGCAGAGAGATTAGCAGGATTTGTAAAAAAAGGCTTAGCCATTCATATGAATAATAAAGATCTTGTCCTACAGCGATGCCAGCCCCGCCATGAACCAGCCACGCAGACACCAGGTTTTCAAATGAGTTCTGAACATCTGGCCATGTCAATGCAGTGGCCAGCTGTTCAGAAGTGTTCAGCATTTAGTAGCAAGCCTTGAGACCAAGGGAGACTCCCTGTGTTGGGTGCTGAAGGAATGGAATGGAAAGGCACCACTGTCTCGTAGTGTAAGCACCAGAGCAGGCCAGTTCCTGCGGGTGATGCAGCCGCATCACGGGTGAGTGGGTAAGTCCAATTCTCGAGCAACCATCCTTGCCAGCGATAATGCAGGTGTAAGGTGCAGGGCCAGAGGATGAAACTGGCACACTACTAGAGCGTGAGCCTGGCAGCACTTTTCACTATCTTCCCTTTCCTCTCTCTCAAGCACGTCTCTTCAGCCTCTTTGCCTCCCTGGCACAGCACTGTGAACCAACGGGGCCTCTTGCTAGGTGCGTCTTTCCAGCTTGCCGTGATGATATTCTATGTTTTCAAGTCCCTCTTGCAAACATCCTCGAACCTGAGCTGAGGTCGGCCCAGTGTCCTTGGAGCAGCCACCAGTTCTCTGTGCAGGACTTACTTTGGAATGCATCCAATGATCCAGTGCAGGTGACCAAGCTGGTGTTTGAAAATCTGGTCATCAGAACCACAGTGATCAGCATCCAAGAAAAACCTAAGCCAGATGATCAGCTAGAACAGAGAACAATCCACTGGCTCCGCCACCGGTGCATCTGTTAATGTTCCACACTTGCACTTACCCTCAGCCCACTAAGACATGAGAGAGACGCAGCTGAACACACCACAGATGGCCCAGGGGATCAGAGCAACATCCTCCAAACCACTTGCACTCAGCCGAATACCCAGCATGGCAGCCTCCCTTCCCACACAGTGCACTGCTGAATTAGTGATGGGATCACCTGTCAGTCAGCCGAGCTACTAGCACCTAGTTCAATTCAGTGCTTAGTAACTGCAACCAGAGACCAACAGGGGAAGGGAGAGAAGCCATCATCCAGGGATGCTCTCAGTCAGGCCTGGACTGCCGCTGTGACAGCACTGCTCACACACCTGCTCTGAGGGATCACGAAAACGGTGAATGCCTCCTTAGCACCACATGTGGCAGTGCCCCTTTCCACACGAAACACAGCCAAGCTGACTCCAACGGGCCTACTCAGAGCACTAGACTGGGACTCGGGTTCTATTCCTGCCATCGGCTAGCAGGGTGACCTTGAGCACGTCACTTCACAGCCCTGTACCTCAGTTTCCCCATTTGTGAAGTAGGAATAAAGATGCTGGCCCCTTTGGGGAGCACTCGGAGATCCACAGCTAAGCAGTGCTGTAGAAGAGCTAAGGATTACTATGATACAGTTAACCCTATGCGGGACCAGGGACCACATGCTCAGCACTTTGCAGAATCAAGCCCTTAGTAGAGACAGTGAGGCTAACGCTCTGAGTGCTGGTATCATGCGTCTCGCCTCCCCCTTGGCACTGAATCTTCTGTGGGGCAGGTGACTTGGGCAGCAGCAAAGGAGTGGGCTAAGATCTATGGGACCCTCTCCCTGCCCCTGTCAGGAGCTGCCTGTTTGGGGTATAGGATGCAGCAATAGATTTGCAGGCAGCAGGGGGGCGAGTTCAGGGGATCCCCTCCTACCTTAAGCCATTCAAAAGGGAGCAGGAGCCAGCTCCAGGGCATGGTCTGTCCTCACTGTGCAGGAAGCCCGTCGAAACAGGACCTGGGTTGGGGGCTGTCTCCCTGCCCTCCACACCCCCAACCTCTCTGTATCTGCCCACTGATTCTTTCCATACCTGCAGTAATTGACCAGTTAAAGCCCTGGATACTAAACATGCCTCCAGCCAATCAGGGTGTTACCTTTCTCTGATGCACCCTCCATCCCTCCCACAAGGCCTCTCTTTGGAGGTTGTGATTGTTCAAGACTACAACAAGCTGATTTGACGTACTGTCAGCATTAATACCTAGGGCTCATATGTCCCATTCAGTGATAGACCTCCAAGCCCTTTACAAAGGATGCCAGTATCATGACGCCTATTGTACACAGGGGGAAACTGAGGCATTAAGTGGTGACGTGACTTGCCCAAGGTTACCTGGCTGAGCCAGGAACAGAACCTAGGTCTCCTGGCTCCGAGGCCTGTGCTCTATCAACGAGGCAACACTGCCTGTCCTCTGCATTCGTTAGCATGTATCCCAACGTTATCGTAGTGTATTTAGCGATCTCACTGTTAAGCTTTTGTTTTCTGAGCAACTCACCTTTCTATTCCTAGCCCGATGCCATTTTGCATTTGGTTCAGATGCTGCCTGGGCAGACAGAGAGAGACAGGGCTCTGGTGAGCCTTGATGTTCCTTTCTTGTTTGGCAGCTTCTGTGCGCAAGGACAATGGTACAGCCAACCCCACACTCGCCTCAGAGTGGCGCCGCCTCAGAGCTGTGGCTGCCCTTTGGGGAGCTCACACGGGACGTGTGAATGCAGAGAGGATGTTGGAAGGATGATTCTTTTCCAGCTGCGGCAGCAGCGCACTTCAGAGGCTCCGGCTCCCAAGGGCCCTTGAGGCTCTGTAGCTGCTGGTCCCTCGGAAGGCAGCAGAGCTAAACGCACCTGACGAAGGAAACGCAGCGATCAAAGTGATGCAAGCCATCGCAGCTTCCCTGCTTGGCTTGGTCACTTTTGGCGGAGCAGGTCTTTTTGAAAACACATAGCGCAAGTGGGCAGGGTGGAGCCATAGTGGAATGGTAGCGGGTGGGCATTAGTACAAGAGGGCAGGTGTTTCTAAAAGCTCTTCTCTGGGAATTACTGGGGGGTAGGACGCAACACAAGACCTCCTGCTCCCAAAGCCCAGGTGCCTGGAGTGAAAGGAAGCTCGCCAGGCGCTGTTAGCAGGGCCAGGCCTCTGACACGCACTGGAGCCATTCCAATGCCATCCAGCAGAGGGCAGCACACTGTTCATTTAAATACTATCATCATCTTTGGTAGTGTCAAGCGCTGGGAAATGGCAACCCATTGGTCGAAGGCAGTACCTGCCCAGCTCGGGGCACAAAGTACTGATGAAGGGCAATAGGGCTACCGGCCCTTTCCTGGGGTACCTGCCCCTCTCTGCGGGGTGTTGTCAAGGGGGGGTATACAGGAGTACCTGCCCCTCTCTGGAGGAGGGTGTCGGGGGGGGGTATACAGGGGTACCTGCCCCTCTCTGGGGGGGGAGTTTGGGGGGTATACAGGGTTTGACTGGGGGCAGGGGGCAACCTGCCAGGCCCTCAGCAGCACCCATGCAGCTTGTTGGGTCCTTGGATCCTTGCCCCAACAAGTCTCCATGGGAAGCCCTGGTGGTGAATACAGGGTAGGTGTGGGGGTAGGTCATTCTCTGCAGGGCCCCGCAGTGCAGGAGGGACTGCATGACCATTCAGGAAGGGAGGAGCTCATGACTCAGGCTTCTCCTCCCACCCGGGCCCTTCTCAGGGGCTCTCCTTTCATGGGGTGGGAGCAGAGACTGGGGGGCCTTTGTTCTGAACCACACAGCTCCCATCCCTGCCATGAACCCCAGGATCCGACTCCCTTGTGCCCCAGAAGGAGCTGGCACCCTGGGCAGGGGTTGGGGTGGGTGCCCATCTGAGTGACCCATGCAAGTGGCTGGGAGCGGGCAGCCCATCCATGGCTAGTAACAACTGATACCCTGGGAGCAGCCAGAGGCCCAGCCAGGATCGAGACCCCGTTGTGCTCAACACGGCCCAAACACACATGGGGATATGGCCCTGAGGGGCTCACATTGGCAGTGACAGCACAGAGTGCACATAGTGGGCACGGCGGGGCAATGAATGGGGGGACGGGGACATGGGGCAGTGGCACAACAAGAATTCATCCAGTCTGTGAGTGGAAGTTGTAGCTCCTCGTGGGCTCTAGCGGGTTCCTGGGGCCCATGATCCCCGACCTGGCCTCCCGAGGCTCCATGCCAGGCCGGCCCCCACTCCTGCGGCGGTAGCCACATTGGTGTGACAGAGCATTTTGAAAAGCGCTGATCCACCAGCATGGGGGGCTCTGGCCATCCCCCCCCCAGGCAGGTGGGAGGCAGGAGCGCACCGGCTGCGGCTGGCTCCTCGGGATAGCAGCACACGCTGCGTGATCTGTTGTGGCAGCTTCCCTGCAGCCTGGAGCCAGCCTGGAGCTAGCACTGAGGATGGCTTTAATTGCTTTCAGATTCGCTAGTGAGCCCGTGACAGCCTGGGCTGTGCAACTGGAGCAGCTGCAGCGCAGCCAACTGCCCCCGCTTTGCTAGGGACGGGGCCCGGTTTTCATCCCTCTTCCGGCTGCTTTTGAAAGGAAAGAACGAAAGGAAGGAAAGATGCCGCCTGTGCCCCTTTCCAGACTGGCAACCTCTTCGCTTCGAGCCCGGTGCTCTAGCAGCTTCAGGCGGCCCCTCTGGCCCAGCGCCTCCAAACCGCTGTGACATGGGGACCCCCCAATCTTCCATTAACTCTATTGGGCGGTAACAACACAACCAGTAGCAACCTGCTTCCCCTCACCCGCCAGCTGAGGTTTCCATGGCATGGCACACACCTCAACTGAGCCTCATGTCCCTGCTACAGTGTCTGGTCATCAAGCCCATTTTACAGAGGGGGAAACTGAGGCACAGAGCAATGACATGATTTGCCCACGGTGACATGAGTCAGGGGCTCCCAGAACCCTGTTGTAACTTCGCCATGGCTTCTGGGCCCTGAACTTCCACCCAGCTAAGCAGGCTAATGCTCCGTAAAACTCAGCTTGCCTCCCACCCCCACAGTTAACCATCTGAAGGCTGGAAATGGGGCTTTAGCTCTCACCAAGGGGCTGTGATGTTTGCCCTGATATGAGCGATAACAGGAATGTCACAGAGGGATGGGGGGGGTTCAGGGGGGATCAGACCCCTAAGAATGTCAAGCAGGCGAGGGTGATGACAGAGCGATGATAGAGCCAATGGGAATATTCAGTCTGAAGGGCAGAGAGCGCAGTCTAGTAGGGGTCATCATGCCTCAACTCTGCCTGGGATCATGAGCAAGTCACTGCCCTTCTCTGCTCCTCGGTTTCCCTGCCTGGCTCCTGGGGTGAGACGATGCTGGGGAGGCACACTGGGATTCTCAGCCTGAAAGCGCTGTAATATTATTACTGAACAGCCACGTGACTGCGGGACAGGAGAAACAGGGGCCATTCTTTTTGAAAGGGACAATTGCCATCTGACATCATGCACCCCTCCCTCCCGCTCTCCTCAGGGCTCAGGCAAGTTCCCCCTCCCCGCCCACCTGGGCATGGACAGCAGGGCTCACTGGGCAAGGGGCTCCACAATTAAAAGCCTACACCCGATTGAAGCTGCGTGGGTTGGCCCCTCTTCACCATGATTCCTGCCATAGAACAGCATTCACGTTCAGCCCGCCTCTCCCCAAGCACCACTAAAGCGCTAGCCAGGCCAAAGCTGTCCTGCGTGGTCCAGCACCCCCGCGGGATAGAACCGGGCACCCAACCTTCTGCTACCTGAAGTAAAGGGGGTGCCTAGTACAGCTCTGGCAGCAGTAGCCCCGTACACCACTCACTGTTATCAACCACTGGAGGGAGACAAAGGCCCCCACCTTAGCCTGGGGGAGTGGAGCTGTAGCATCACAGGCTTTTAAAAGGCTCAGCCCTGTTTGCACCGCACCCGGGGCCCATCACTGCAGGACTGTAGCAAGGACTCCCACCCGCTGCACAGCGCTGTATGTAACAGTTTGGGCACAGCGTAGAGGGGCTCAGCAGCCATCCCCTCTGTCACAGATCCCCAACAAGCACCTCCTGTCAACCGCTCCCCAGATGCTGTGAGGGAACCCAGCTGCTGGGCCCCAGGTGTTTTAAACTTGAAAAGAGTCCAGGCATTTCCCGCAGTCTTGGGGTCCCTAGGCTCACACTCAGGGCACAGACCCTCTATCTTGCACACACACACACCCCGAGACCTGGACCCTGCTTGTCCGGCTATCTGGCCCCTTGGCTCAGACGCCCCCATCCCATAAACACAGCCTCCTGCAGACGTGAGCCTTCTGGGTTAGTCTAACTCTCTCAGGGGGGCCGTGGTCAAGGTAACCATACAATCCAGAGAGCCATTCTGCTCCGGAGCTAACGCCATCTCTCATTTACGTAACAGATACAGCACAGGAGAGGACAGATCCCATAGAACACAACAACCTGCCATGCCCACCCCCATCAGCTCATCCGGACCTTGGGAAGCCTGGGTGATCGCCTGTGCTCAGGTAGGCAGGACCCCTGCCTCCTCAGGCCCCTACATACTGGGTTGCATCTCCCTCCTCCTGAACTGAAGAAAAATGGATCCTGAGCAGCTCCTGGTCTTTTATAACTTTCAGCCCTGCCCACCCCCAATCAGGTGATGTCCTTCTCAGGTGATCACAGACCTCGGCCAAGTGACTTCGTTGCCAAGACAACTTCTCCCCTGCTAAACCAGTTCTCCTGATTGAAGCCATCTATTGTTTAGAGCTATTCCATTGCAATAGAGAACACTTAACATCAACAACCCTCTTTTGCTGGCCCTTTGCCAGCAGTCTTGGGCATTTCAGTCTGTTGTGGAGGCAACCAGCCAATGGAGAAAGCAAAGGGGGGCTGCACATTCAAAACGGAGTCTGTGGTCTGGTAAAGTTCCCTACAGAGAGGGTTCCTAAGCTCACACAGCATTCACACATTGTATGGCCAGATCCCCCAAATCCTCACATCTCACCCACCTGACTTACCCTGTGACAGCTCAGTACAATGTCTATGCAAGTGAGCCAGCCCTCTTCAATACCATGGCAGCCCTGGCTGACTCTGGCAATGAGGAGCAGGCTCTTGGTCCAGGCAGACCTTCTTTTTAAACCCAAATTCCATGGACATCAGCCAGGCTGGGGGAGGAAATGCTGCTGGATGCATTGACATCCTGCTTGCTAGACAGGAGCACCAGAGCAGCCACAGATTTATGGCTCTGGCATTCCCATCTTCCCCAAGCCACCCCAGCAGGTAACGAGCCCTTCTGCAAATGCTCTCAATAGTTCTGTCACTAGAGCCACAGATCTGTGCAATAACTGACCCCGATCAAGGCAGGAGGGGGTGGGAGGGGTAACTGGGAATCAGGACTCCTGGGTTCTATTCCCATCCACTGGCAGGAGTGTGGGCTAGTGCATCAGAGCTGGGGCGAGGGAATCAGGACTCTTGGGTTCTGTTCCCAGATCGGGGAGTGGGGTCTAGTAGTTAGACTGGGGGCTGAGAGGCAGGACTCCTGGGTTCTGTTCACATTACCTGGCAGGAGTGTGGTCTAGTGGATTACAGCAGGGATTCTATTCCCAGCTCTGGGGAGTGGGGTAGAGCATGGGGGACTGAGAGTCAGGACACTGGGTTTTAGTCACAGCACCTGGAAGGAGTGGGGGTTAGTGGTCTGAGACTCAGGCTTGTTGGGTTCTGTTCCCAGCTCAGAGGATTAGGGTCAAGTGGTTGGAACTAGGGCCTGAGGGTCAGGACTCCTGGGTTCTCCTAGCGCTGCCCCTGACCTGATCTGTGGCCTTAGGCACATCACCTCTGTCTGGTCATCCAAACTGCCAATCTTAGGTGTGTTTAATTTGTCTGTCACCCCCACAACCTGCAGGTGCTAAGACCTCCACCTACCCTGCGCCTCAGTTTACAATGGAGAGAATGGCTCTTCCCCAAGGGCAGTGGGAGACGGCATTAATGGCAGAACGGGCGTCAGATTCTTGGTGGCCAGGTGCTAGAGGAGCAAAGGGGCTCAGCAGCAGTGGGTGGCGATGGGGAGGACACCCCACTGTGAAACAGGGCAGGCCTCATTGCAGACTGGGCATGATGTGCACACACACAACGCTCCAGGAAGGGCTTTGCCCAGGTGGCTGAATGGCAATGGCAGCTATTCCCAGGTCAGCTCTCTGAGCAGTGTTATCCGAAATTGGGCCAGCCAGTAAGCTTAGGGAGGACTAATGACCCACCAGAGTTTGGCAGAAAGCAGCACGTTTATTATACTGATAGCTAAGCTCAAAAGAAGGGAGTTGGGGGTCACACTCACACTCGCATATTCACGCTCCCAGGACAGGCACAGCACTGGAGATGTCATAATCCTTCAAGGTAAGTGTCCCACAGCGCAGCCATGGACAGTGCTATGAAAGTAAGTCTTCCCAAGGCACCATGGAATACAACACTGTGAACCACTGGCCAGGCGGTCCGGAGGTACAATCTTGTGAGTGCACTTCTGAGCACATGGCCCCTTCCCCTTTTACGGACCTGCTCCTCATGGCCTGCAACTAGAGATGACTTGGCCACATACGGTTGGTCACACTCCACCACAGGCAGTGTCCATGCATTGGGCATGTGATCGCTGCCTAATCAGACTGCCAGACACCTTGTCTACCTGGGAGCTCTTCTGATCTTCCAGCTGCTCAAGCAGCCCATACATCCCACAAGCATTCCAGGAGGGTGGGAGAGGGAGAAAGCCATTTCACAGGTATTCAAGGAGGGAGAGGAGACAAAACGGGGGGTGGGACAGGTGTAACAGACCTTTTGCGCATACAGGTTATACACTGGAGTCCATTGGCAGAGCTGGGGGCAGAGGGTCAGGTTAGGAGTGTGGAGGAGGTGGAGCCCAGCACTAGAGTAGCAGGGGGCTGTGGGTCAGGACTGAGGGGTATCGGCAGAGCTGGGGGGGCAGGCCCCCTGCACACATAGCTCTGCCAATGCCCCTCAATCCCGACCCAAAGCCTCTGCTAGCCCAGCCCTAGGCTGCCCTTGAGCAGACACTCCCCGTCCCACTAGCATGGCATTCTACTTCTGTGCCTGGGGTTTGAACTCATGTAGCATAGTACCAGTGTGTCACCTCACTGCCCCATTCCCTCTCTAGAGGTAATTACCTGCCTGGTCATTTCTGCCCCGCCCCCCGTGCTAGGCAGGTGATGCATGAGCCAGCAGAACCATCAATAAATCCCTTAGCCCCGCCACCTTTGGGCAGTTTTCCCAGGCCCCCCTCCAGAGACGCCAGCCCTTCCTGCTGGTTCATAACCCCCTCTGCCCCCTTCTCCACAGGAGAGCTGTGCCCGAGGCCAGCCAGGGGAGGGCTGGGCAGGTCCAGCGAGAGACCTCGAAGCCTCCTCAAGTGGGTGGGGTGAGGGGTTGACATGTTCCCCTGTGAGGATTTACACTGTCAGTGCCCACAGCAGAAGCCGGGGGCTGCTGGAGGTGCTGGCTTTCAAGGGTGGGACAACCCCTTGGGCGTGACAGCTTTGGGGGCTGCGCTGGAACCCACTCAGGTGGGGTGCGAGTTGGGCCATTGATCTTGCTGTCCCTGTTGTGTGCAAGGAGCTGCATTTGAACCACCAGCGGCACAGGGACTGCAGGCCCAGAGGAGACCTGGGCCAGGGATGTCTTGGCCAGCAGCTCAGGAGACCTGGGCCCAGGCCTGGGGGGAAGAGGAGGAGGCCGAGGCTAAAGCTGGAATCTTTCCTGCTGGGGAGTGGAGGCACTGGCAGCTGCGTACGGCCTGGAGGCCCATTAACCCGGCCGCGAGCGGCCTGCATTATTGACAAGGTTGAAGCCAGGCCCTGGCGCAGGCAACCACCGAGCCAGCCCGGCTGCATGTGCGTGGGGCCGAATGTGCGGCAGGCAGCCCCCAGGCAAAGCACTCTGCCTGCTCCACAGAGCCCCGCTCCCCGGCAGCTGGGCAGGGGCTGGGGGGGGAGGCTTCTCAAAGGAGTCTCTGAGTCTGGGGAGTGTTTCGTGGCAAGAGGCTCCTTGTTGGAGTGGCTGGAAGGTGTCCAGCATCTGAGCAGGCCTGGATTGCTCTGGACCCAGGGTATGGGGGGTGGTGGCTTGGTCCAGAGACAGGGATCCCAGGGGACAGCACTGTGTGATTCCTTCCCCCCATCCCCCGCTCACCAGGCTTTGGCTGCCCTGGCAGGGGTTTCATAGGCAAGATCCTGGCCAGAGACATGCTCAGTGCCCAGAGCATGGAGATGCTGTGCCCATGGTTACCCTGCCCAGCCAGCACCACTCCTCCATACTGACAGACACATCACATGCGGGTGATGTCACATAGGGATGGTGCATGTGGGCAACACAAGGTATCACATGGGCACAGGGGTCCTCACATGGAGGTAACACAGGGGGATGGTACAGGGGATATCACATGCGAAGGCATGGGGGGTATCGGGTGGCAAGGAGATGGCTCAGGGTGGCATAGGGATTATCTCTAAGGGGTGACACAGAGTTGGCATAGGGGCATCATCCATTGCAGAGCACCACACTGAAGCTGGGGTGGGGGAGGCGCTGAGGCCCCTTGCAAACCCTGTCTGTTCACCCAGATACTGAAACCACCAGCCCCGCCGGTTGTTCTTTTCAAGCCTCCCCTCGTCTCAGCGGAGCTCCACAGCGTGAAATGCACAATATGCTCTATCTGCCCTGTGGGAGCCATAAAATATTCACCAGCAGCTCCCATTATCGTCAGATGCAATCAAAGAGACAGAGCGCGTGCGAGGCCCTGCTCGGTGACACGGTCCCGCGCTCTCCTGAACGGGGCAAACTGGCCACATGGCCCGGCCGTCACTGGCCCCCGCCCAGCAAGACAGGGAGACTGCTAAACAGGCTCTGCTCAAGGGGAGCAGAATCCACCGCAGATGAGGCACCGGTGCTAGCACCTGATAGGTGGCCAGAACCCTTCCAGGTCAGCGACTGCATGCGTACGGAGAGGGGCCACTGAGGCTGCCCTGGTGCACGTCTGCCAGGGCACAGGGTGGGGATGGGGTTTGGCGGATGTAGCCCAGGCCGAGTGTTGTCCTGATTTTACAGTGCTCTTCTCCCATCATGCACTACACCCAGCCAGGCTGCCCTTCCCCTAGTCACAGTCACCACTGCTGCACAGCTCCACCTGCCCTTCCCGCCCAGCACAGGCATCGCCTTCCAGGACGTCCTGGCCTTGCCAGAGTTCAAGGGCGGGATCCTCCACTGTCGGCGCTGAGGTCCTGCCCCACTCCATGCCCATGGCCCTGGGGCAAACGCCTGTCTTTGTGCCCTGCCCAGCTGGCCCGACACGGGAGCAGGTGAGGAGTCGAGCTGGCCAGTTCTAAGCCACCAGTGCTGTTTTTCTGAAGCATTGTCCCCTGCCCGGTAGCGATTAAGACCTGGATGTGGGTTTGTCTTGTATTCTTATGTGGAGTCACTGGGGACATGTTGGGGGCTGTTTTTTACAGCGTGCCAACCCACCCCCGCCAGCGTGACGGTGCATGCAAGGTCATGCTGCTGGGAGCAGGGCGCTCTCAGCAATGGGGTCCGCTCACAGCAGCACCAGAATGTCTGATATTCTGGAGATGCAGCAGTGCGCACGCTACCCCGTGACCGCCGTCAGCCTCTCTGCAGGGGCTGATGCCCTGCGGCAGGGCAGTGACACATGCAGGCTTTGCCCTACAGGATGATGGGAAGAAAGTGGCCATGCCCCAGTCCCAGCTCCTGCACCAGGAGCTACTGCCTTTAGCGGATCCGCGTGCGCACAAACACACGAGGCGAATCGGGACCAGGCCGGCCAACGGGGCAATTGACAATCCCACAGAAATCACTTTAAAGGTCTTTCCTCATGGCAGCCAGCTTTGGCCTTGACTCCAGCTGACTCTGAGCGAAGGACATCGCCTATGGACTCATCAGCACCACTTCCCTGGAGGCCTCCTATCGCTACATCTAATTACCACCACGGGGGACAGAACTTCAGCTAAACAAGTAGCTTGATCCTCTCTGGCAGCAGGAGTAGGCTCTTATCCTCTCTGCAGAGTAGCCACCAGAGGGGGAGGTGCTAGACCTAGCTAGAGCAGGGTGTTGGAGCTTGTTGGCATGGCCAATTGTTGACTGCATAGCCCCAGATGATCTGGCTCCAGGACGGTCACTCCCCAGCATGTGTTGTGTGAACTGACAGCTGGTAGGGTCATGCACAGTCCCTGAGCTGCAAAGCAGGATACTGTGCAGTGGTGAATAATATATTTATATTGTATAAGGGGGAGTTGCCAACAGAGCTGGACGCTGAGGCCACCAGGTGCCATCACACTGCTCTTTAATAACTAAGTGTTGCCATTGTACAAATACTGACAGAGAAATATGGAGAAACCCAGACATTGTTTGTCCTGGCAGATTTTTTAAAGGAGTCTTTAGAGATAACGGGTGGCAATAGAGCCGGGTAAAATATTTTGCGTGAAAAATTTTTCTGGCACAAAATGAAGATCCAGCAACACCTAAACATTTCCCACATCTGTGTCAACTTCACCGACCTGGCCATTTTCCAAATACCCTACCAAAAAAATTCTGAAATACCCCAAACTTTTCATCTTCACATTTTTCAAATGAAATGTTTCAATGTTTTGGTTTGAAACAACTTTTCATTTCAAAATTTCCTTTAATTTTATTTTTGAAAATTCAAAAATGTTTTTAAATGGTCATAATGGAAATGTTTTTCCACTTTGTCACAATGAAACATTTCATTCAACCCCAACAGGGTTTTTTCAACTTTTCAATTCCCCAAAACTTTTAAAAAGTTTTCATTTGCCATCTGAACCAACACTAGTTTTCTTCTGACTTCTTGCCAGTGAACCCAAAACTCCATTATTCACCCATCTCTACTTGGCAACGCCTCTGTTTGCCAGCGGCAGAGAAATCGGCACCCTATTTTGGTTGTGAATGTGACCATTATGGTTACAAAACCTTTCTATAGCTCTGAGTTTTGACTGTTGACTGGTAATGATGGGGGCTTGTATGTGAGGTCATTAAGGCTCAGACAGCATCAATGGTCTCAAACTGGGGTCCCTGGATTGCTGGTGGCTCATGGGGCATCTTTGCTTTTCCTCAGCGCTGGTTGATGAATCTGTGAGTCTCCAAGAAGTGCCTAGTCCAGAAATTTAGCCAAGCACATCTGCTGGGCATGCCAATCCATCGTTGGCTGGGCAAAAAATTATATCAAAAAGAACCTCAGCATCAACTAATCTGTGTTGCCACTGTCCGTGTTCTTGAGAAGTCAGCACTAGGCCAGATAGATACTGCGGTGATGGGCACCTTAGAGATGTGGACGGTCAATAGCAGAAGCTGCTGTTGCTGCTGTTGAGGGAATCCAGTGCTTGGCTGTGTGCACTGATGGAGGGCCACCTACATATTTAGTCTGCAGAAGAGAAGAGTGAGGGGGATTTAATAGCAGCCTTCAACTACCTGAAGGGGGATTCCAAAGAAGATGGAGCTAGTCTGTTCTCAGTGGCGGCAGATGACAGAACAAGAAGCAACGGTCTCAAGTTGCAGTGGGGGAGGTCTAGGTTGTATATTAGGAAAAACTATTTCACTAGGAGAGTGATGAAGCACTGGAATGGGTTACCTAGGGAGGTGGTAGAATCTCCATCCTTAGAGGTTTTAAGGCCCAGCTTGACAAAGCCCTGGCTGGGATGATTTAGTTGGGGTTGGTCCTGCTTTGAGCAAGGGGTTAGACTAGATGACCTCCTGTGGTCTCTTCCAACTCTAATCTTCTATGATTCTATATCTCCAGACAGAGGTCTTCGACTGCCAGCAACAAGGGAGACTCAGGCCAGACAGCGGGTGCTGTCCTCATTTTAAAGACAGGTTCAATCATCAAATAATAATTAATTAATTGCTCAATTGCTCATTGAAAGGCAATTTCCCACACCCCTCTCTCTCAGAGCTGTGCCCCCACAGCTCACCCAGTGCCCCTCAATCCTGATCCCCAGCTCCCCCACTATCCCTGCCCGGAGGGACCTGCACAACAGATGGCCACAGCTGCCTCAGCTTAAATCCAGGCTCAGGACACCTCTCTCAGTTTGGGCCCCCCCAAGTCTGACTCCAGCACCAAACAGCACCCCTCCCCCTCTTGTCTCCACCCTGCTTCTCTCTAGTTTGACAGCCAGATCTGGTTGTTCCTGTATCGCTCCCATCACAGTGTTGTGAGCTATTTGGGGGTCTCTGGCATTGAGTCGCCCTTGTCAGGATCAACAAGGAGTCTGGTGGCACCTTAAAGACTTACACATTTATTTGGGCATAAGCTTTCGTGGGTAAAAACCTCACTTCTTCAGATGCATAGAGTGAAAGTTACAGATGCAGGCATTATATACTGACACATGGAGAGCAGGGAGTTACTTCGCAAGTGGAGAACCAGTGTTGACAGGGCCAATTCAATCAGGGTGGATGTAGTCCACTCCCAATAATAGATGAGGAGGTGTCAATTCCAGGAGAGGAAAAGCTGCTTCTGTAATGAGCCAGCCACTCCCAGTCCCTATTGAAGCCCAGATTAATGGTGTTAAATTTGCAAACGAATTTTAGTTCTGCTGTTTCTCTGTGAAGTCTGTTTCTGAAGTTTTTTTGTTCAATGATAGTGACTTTTAAATCTGTAATAGAATGACCAGGGAGATTGAAGTGTTAGAATCATAGAATCATAGAATATCAGAGTTGGAAGGGACCTCAAGAGGTCATCTAGTCCAACCCCCTGCTCAAAGCAGGACCAATTCCCAGCTAAATCATCCCAGCCAGGGCTTTGTCAAGCCGGGCCTTAAAAACCTCCAAGGAAGGAGACTCCACCACCTCCCTAGGTAACACATTCCAGTGTTTCACCACCCTCCTAGTGAAATAGTTTTTCCTGATATCCAACCTGGACCTCCCCCACCGCAACTTGAGACCATTGCTCCTTGTTCTGTCATCTGCCACCACTGAGAACAGCCAAGCTCCATCCTCTTTGGAACCCCCCTTCAGGTAGTTGAAGGCTGCTATCAAATCCCCCCTCATTCTTCTCTTCTGGAGACTAAACAATCCCAGTTCTCTCAGCCTCTCCTCATAAGTCATGTGCTCCAGACCCCTAATCATTTTTGTTGCCCTCCGCTGGACTCTTTCCAATTTTTCCACATCCTTCTTGTAGTGTGGGGCCCAAAACTGGACACAGTATTCCAGATGAGGCCTCACCAATGTCGAATAAAGGGGAACGATCACGTTCCTCGATCTGCTGGCAATGCCCCTACTTATACAGCCCAAAATGCCGTTAGCCTTCTTGGCAACAAGAGCACACTGTTGACTCATATCCAGCTTCTCGTCCACTGTGACCCCTAGGTCCTTTTCAGCAGAACTGCTACCTAGCCATTCGGTCCCTAGTCTGTAGCAGTGCATGGGATTCTTCCGTCCTAAGTGCAGGACTCTGCACTTGTCCTTGTTGAACCTCATCAGGTTTTTTTCTGCCCAATCCTCTAATTTGTCTAGGTCTCTCTGTATCCTATCCCTACCCTCTAGTGTATCTACCACGCCTCCTAGTTTAGTGTCATCTGCAAACTTGCTGAGAGTGCAGTCCACACCATCCTCCAGATCATTAATAAAGATATTAAACAAAACCGGCCCCAGGACCGACCCTTGGGGCACTCCACTTGAAACCGGCTGCCAACTAGACATGGAGCCATTGATCACTACCCGTTGAGCCCGACGATCTAGCCAGCTTTCTATCCACCTTACAGTCCATTCATCCAGCCCATACTTCTTTAACTTGGTGGCAAGAATACTGTGGGAGACAGTATCAAAAGCTTTGCTAAAGTCAAGAAATAACACATCCACTGCTTTCCCCTCATCCACAGAGCCAGTTATCTCATCATAGAAGGCAATTAGGTTAGTCAGGCACGACTTCCCCTTCGTGAATCCATGCTGACTGTTCCTGATCACTTTCCTTTCCTCTAAATGTTTCATAATTGATTCCTTGAGGACCTGCTCCATAATTTTTCCAGGGACTGAGGTGAGTCTGACTGGCCTGTAGTTCCCCGGATCCTCCTTCTTCCCTTTTTTAAAGATGGGCACTACATTAGCCTTTTTCCAGTCATCTGGGACCTCCCCCGATCGCCATGAGTTTTCAAAAATAATGGCTAATGGCTCTGCAATCTCACCCGCCAACTCCTTTAGCACCCTCGGATGCAGCGCATCCGGCCCCATGGACTTGTGCACGTCCAGTTTTTCTAAATAGTCCCGAACCACTTCTTTCTCCACAGAGGGCTGTTCACCTTCTCCCCATGCTGTACTGCCCAGTGCAGCAATCTGGGAGCTGACCTTGTGCGTGAAGACAGAGGCAAAAAAATCATTGAGTACATTAGCTTTTTCCACATCCTCGGTCACTAGGTTGCCTCCCTCGTTCAGTAAGGGGCCCACACTTTCCTTGATTTTCTTCTTGTTGCTAACATACCTGAAGAAACTCTTCTTGTTACTCTTAACATCTCTTGCTAACTGCAACTCCAAGTGTGATTTGGCCTTCCTGATTTCACTCCTGCACGCCTGAGCAATATTTTTATACTCCTCCCTGGTCATTTGTCCAATCTTCCACTTCTTATAAGCCTCTTTTTTGCGTTTAAGATCAGCAAGGATTTCACTGTTTAGCCAAGCTGGTCGCCTGCCATATTTACTATTCTTTCTACACATCGGGATGGTTTGTTCCTGCAACCTCAATAAGGATTCTTTAAAATACAGCCAGCTCTCCTGGACCCCTTTGCCCTTCATGTTATTCTCCCAGGGGATCCTGCCCATCTGTTCCCTGAGGGAGTCAAAGTCTGCTTTTCTGAAGTCCAGGGTCCATATTCTGCTGCTCTCCTTTCTTCCTTGTGTCAGGATCCTGAACTCGACCATCTCATGGTCACTGCCTCCCAGGTTCCCATCCACTTTTGCTTCCCCTACTAGTTCTTCCCTGTTTGTGAGCAGCAGGTCAAGAAAAGCTTTGCCCCTAGTTGGTTCCTCCAGCACTTGCACCAGGAAATTGTCCCCTACGCTTTCCAAAAATTTCCTGGATTGCCTGTGCACCGCTGTATTGCTCTCCCAGCAGATATCAGGGTGATTAAAGTCTCCCATGAGAACCAGGGCCTGCGATCTAGCAACTTCTGCTAGTTGCCAGAAGAAAGCCTCGTCCACCTCATCCCCCTGGTCTGGTGGTCTATAGCTGACTCCAACCACGACATCACCCTTGTTGCTCCCACTTCTCAACTTTATCCAGAGACTCTCAGGTTTTTCTGCAGTATCATACCGGAGCTCTGAGCAGTCATACTCCTCTCTTACATACAACGCAACTCCCCCACCTTTTCTGCCCTGCCTGTCCTTCCTGAATAGTTTATATCCATCCATGACAGTACTCCAGTCATGTGAGTTATCCCACCAAGTCTCTGTTATTCCAATCACATCATAGTTCCCTGACTGTGCCAGGACTTCCAGTTCTCCCTGCTTGTTTCCCAGGCTTCTTGCATTTGTGTATAGGCACTTAAGATAACTCAATGATCGTCCCTCTTTCTCAGCATGAGACAGGAGTCCTCCCCTCTTGCGCTCTCCTGCTTGTGCTTCCTCCCAGAGGAAGCACAAGCAGGAGAGCGCAAGAGGGGAGGAAGTGTTCACTTACTGGCTTTTGTATGTTACCATTCCTGATGTCCGATTTGTGTCCATTTATTCTTTTGCGGAGGGACTGTCCGGTTTGGCCAATGTACATGGCAGAGGGGCATTGCTGGCACATGATGGCATATATCACATTTAGTAGATGTGCAGGTGAATGAGCCCTTGATGGTGTGGGCTGATATAGTTGGGTCCTCTGATGGTGTCGCCAGAGTAGATATGGGGACAGAATAGGCAACGAGGTTTGCTACAGGGATTGGTTCTTGGGTTGGTGTTTCTGTGGTGTGGTGTGTAGTTGCTGGTGAGTATTTGCTTCAGGTTGGGGGGTTGTCTGTAAGCGAGGGTTGGCCTGCCTCCCAAGGTCTGTGAGAGTGAGGGATCATTTTCCAGGATAGGTTGTAGATCGTGGATAATGCACTGGAGAGGTTTTAGCTGGGGACTGTATGTGATGGCCAGTGGTGTTCTGTTATTGTCCTTGTTGGGCCTGTCCTGTAGTAGGTGATTTCTGGGTACCCGTCTTGCTCTGTCAATCTGTTTCCTCACTTCCCCAGGTGGGTATTGTAGTTTTAAGAATGCATTCTTAAGAATGCACCCTGATTGAATTGGCCCTGTCAACACTGGTTCTCCACTTGCGAAGTAACTCCCTGCTCTCCATGTGTCAGTATATAATGCCTGCATCTGTAACTTTCACTCTATGCATCTGAAGAAGTGAGGTTTTTACCCATGAAAGCTTATGCCCAAATAAATCTGTTAGTCTTTAAGGTGCCACCAGACTCCTTGTTGTTTTTGTAGATACAGACTAACACGGCTACCCCCTGATCCTTGTCAGGATCTGTCTCAGTCACTTAGCTTTGCTCCGCAGCTCTCTGGGTTGTGAACCATACCTCAACGTGCGTCAGGCCTGAAATCCTGCTTGCCACAGGCTGGCCCGACCAGCTTCCAACCCCCTTCCCTTGCTCTTCCTGACAGACCTTCCCTTTCACGTCCCCCACACTCAAGATTTAGCCTGGCAATAGGCTCGAAAGGGGCAGCTGATTTCATGGTTAGACGGTGATGGCTTCCATTCTGTCTTGGGGTAGTCCATCAGCCATAGCCCTGTTTCAGGTATCCCCACCACTAGTACCAGCAGGTTATTATCCAATGTAGCCCTGGCTAGTTAACTTGCCTCATGGTGGTCAGGGCCCCTAAAAGGCAGCTAACCTCAATATTGCATTTTAGTATGAATGGGAATTTGTCCAAACATTTGTATCGGAAAGCGTGTTACTTGCTCATTCCTAGGCCTGTGTTGTATGTCATCTAGTAAGAAAGCAGACGTGCCATCATGTGACCTTTGGTAACCAACCACAGGACAGAGATGGCAAAGAGTCAAGGCAAACAGTTGGCAAGGGTCCCCTCATCTGAAAATGCTGCGGTGAAAACTTGCGAAGAAGAGAATGAGGTGCACCAACCAAACTGGGACTGCAATGCACCAGGAATTGTTCTCTGCTAATACCCACACCTACAATAAAGGGAAATCCTCTCACAACATCACAGTTTTGCTTTGGTCTGGCACAGGAATTAGACGCCAGAGAAAACCGGCCTTGTGGGAATATTTCAGAGGGAGCCCAGTGAGCAGTGCAGTGATCAGAAAGTGGAGTGAGGGTGCTCTTGGAGGAGCAGTAACGTCCTAGGTGGCAGGGAGACAACGCCCCAATTCTGGAGCCCCCTGAAAGGCTCAGGCCATCCTGTATAATTCACACCTCAGCTGCCAGCACTGCTGGTAACAAGCATCAGCCACAGCCACCATCATCTTCTTGGTGACTGTCTCCAAAACCACCATCATTGCTGCTGCTGGCTGCAGTCCCCGCATGCCTTCCGTCCACACTGCCAAGAACGGAGACTCAACAGCCTCTCAAACAAATGGGGGACGCAGCTAGGGTGGAAGCGACAGGCTCCCTTCCATGACTGCTCGACAGGGGCTGTAGGGGCCCCTGTGTAGGGACAGGATGCGTTAATCATTCGAGGAGTTAGTATCCCCCTTTTTACTCAGCCTTACTGACCCCAGCCTGTCTCCTCTCTTCACTGAGGGACAGGACAGAGGTAAGGCCTAGCTGGTGGAGGACTGGGGTGAGCTAAGGAAACCAAGGGCAACTTGAACCTTGTCGGTGGGTGGCTGCAGAGCGCACCCCGACACAGCACTAGGGTCTATGGCAGAACACTGAGGCAGCATCGAACAGGTCCTCCCTTCACTCCGCCCCCTGTATTTGACACTGCCCCCCATGCCCCAGCAAGAGATGTCGGGAAGCTGATGGGACGCAGCAGGGAGGGGAAGCAGCTGAGGGGGACAAAGCATTGAAATAATAACTCCCTCCCTCTCTGAGATGTCCCTTCCTGACCAGAGCCAGGCCCCAAAGCAATGGGGAAAGGCAGGGAAGCTGAGGAGACGCTGTGCCTGCCCCCCTCCCCCACCCCAAATTAACTCTCCATCTGTTTCTTCTTGGCTGAGGCTGATGGCTTATGACAAGGCCTCCTCACTGCAAAGCTGTTTTGCCAGGAAAATCTATTACAAGTTGCTCTAAGAAAGACAGAAATTCTCTCCTTCTGTCTCGCCGCACTGGTCTCTCAAGGTGCCCACCCCAGGCAAGAGAGAGGTTTGGGAGCTGGCGTGCGCTGTCTGCTGCCTCCATCGAGGTGGAAAGCTCGCCTGCTGACCGTGAGGCCAGGACTTGGGCTGCCTCCCTTTCTCCCCTAGGCTCTTGGAGGTGGAGGGCATCCTGTCCATCTCAGGGGGCCAGGCCTACCTTGCCTGTTACAGTCAACAAGAGGACACCCCATTGTACCCCTGTGCAGGGGGGGGGGAGAATGGGGATTCGGCCTTTTAGGGGCTGTAAATGAGAACTCCACACAGTCCAAAATAGACAGGCAATGCAAATCCCATCGGCTATTCTAGTGCTGGGCCACCCTTCCCTCCCAGCACTGCTAATGCAAATCCCATCCCTTGACTATTCCAATGCTGGGCCACCCCGCTCCTCATCACTGCTAATGCAAATCCCATAAGTACCTACATGGGAAACAAATATTTAATAATGGGCTCTTCAATCTAGCACAGAAAGTATAACACAATCCAAAGGTTGGAAGTTGAAACTAGACAAATTCAGATTGGAAATAAGGTGTACATTTTTAGCAATGAGGGTAATTAACCACTGGAACAATTTACCAAGAGTCAACTCATGGTATCAAGTATCAGGGGGTAGCCGTGTTAGTCTGTATCTACAAAAACAACAAAGAGTCTGGTGGCACCTTAAAGACTAACAGATTTATTTGGGCATAAGCTTTCGTGAGTAAAAACCTCACTTCTTCGGATGCATAGAGTGAAAGCTACAGATGCAGGCATTATATACAGACACATGGAGAGCAGGGAGTTACTTCACAAGTGGCGAACCAGTGTTGACAAGGCCAATTCAATCAGGGTGGATGTAGTCCACTCCCAATAATAGATGAGGAGGTGTCAATTCCAGGAGAGGAAAAGCTGCTTCTGTAGTGAGCCAGCCACTCCCAATCCCTATTCAAGCCCAGATTAATGGTGTTGAATTTGCAAATGAATTTTAGTTCTGCTGTTTCTCTTTGAAGTCTGTTTCTGAAGTTTTTTTGTTCAATGACAGTGACTTTTAAATCTGTGATAGAATGACCAGGGAGATTGAAGTGTTCACTTACTGGCTTGTGTATGTTACCATTCCTGATGTCCGATTTGTGTCCATTTATTCTTTTGCGGAGGGACTGTCCGGTTTGGCCAATGTACATGGCAGAGGGGCATTGCTGGCACATGATGGCATATATGACATTAGTGGATGTGCAGGTGAATGAGCCCCTGATGGTGTGGCTGATGTGGTTGGGTCCTCTGATGCTGTTGCCAGAGTAGATATGGGGACAGAGTAGGCAACGAGGTTTGCTACAGGGATAGGTTCCTGGGTTGGTGTTTCTGTGGTGTGGTGTGTAGTTGCTGGTGAGTATTTGCTTCAGGTTGGGGGGTTGTCTGTAAGCAAGGACTGGCCTGCCTCCCAAGGTCTGTGAGAGTGAGGGATCATTTTCCAGGATAGGTTGTAGGTCGTGGATAATGCGCTGGAGAGGTTTTAGCTGGGGGCTGTATGTGATGGCCAGTGGTGTTCTGTTATTGTCCTTGTTGGGCCTGTCCTGTAGTAGGTGATTTCTGGGTACCCGTCTTGCTCTGTCAATCTGTTTCCTCACTTCCCCAGGTGGGTATTGTAGTTTTACGAATGCTTGATAAAGATCTTGTAGGTGTTTGTCTCTGTCTGAGGGGTTGGAGCAAATTCGGTTGTGTCTTAGGGCTTGGCTGTAGACAATGGATCGTATGATGTGTCTTGGATGGAAGCTGGAGGCATGTAGGTACGTATAGCGGTCAGTAGGTTTCCGGTATAGGGTGGTGTTTATGTGACCATCACTTATTTGTACTGTAGTGTCCAGGAAGTGGATCTCTTGTGTGGACTGGTCCAGGCTGAGGTTGATGGTGGGGTGGAAATTGTTGAAGTCCAGGTGGAATTCTTCAAGGGCCTCCTTTCCGTGGGTCCATATGATGAAGATGTCATCAATGTAGCGCAAGTAGAGGAGGGGCACTAGGGGACGAGAGCTGAGGAAGCGTTGTTCTAAGTCAGCCATAAAAATGTTGGCATACTGTGGGGCCATGCGGGTACCCATAGCAGTGCCACTGACTTGAAGGTATAAGTTGTCCCCAAATCTGAAGTGGTTGTGGGTGAGGACAAAGTCACAAAGCTCAGCCACCAGGCTTGCTGTGGCCTCATCAGGGATACTGTTCCTGACAGCTTGTAGTCCATCCTCATGTGGAATATTGGTATAAAGTGCTTCTACATCCATGGTGGCCAGGATGGTGTTTTCAGGAAGAACGTCAATGCACTGTAGTTTCCTCAGGAAGTCGGTGGTGTCTCGAAGATAGCTGGGAGTGCTGGTAGCATAGGGTCTGAGGAGAGTGTCCAAATAGCCAGATAATCCTGCTGTCAGAGTACCAATGCCTGAGATGATGGGGCGTCCAGGGTTTCCGGGTTTATGGATCTTTGGTAGTAGATAGAATACCCCTGGTCGGGGTTCTGGGGGGGTGTCCATGTAGATTTGTTCCCGTACTGTAGCTGGGAGTTTCTTGAGCAGATGGTGTAGTTTCTTTTGGTATTCCTCAGTAGGATCAGAGGATAGTGGCCTGTAGAATGTGGTCTTGGAGAGTTGCCTGGCAGCCTCCTGTTCATAATCTGACCTGTTCATTATGACTACAGCACCTCCTTTGTCAGCCCCTTTGATGATAATGTCAGAGTTGTTTCTGAGGCTGTGGATGGCATTGCGTTCTATACGGCTGAGGTTATGGGACAAGTGATGTTGTTTGTCCACAATTTCAGCCTGTGCACGTCTGCGGAAACACTCTATGTAGAGGTCCAGTCTGTCATTTCGACCATCAGGAGGAGTCCACGCAGAGTTCCTCTTCTTGTAGTGTTGGTAGGAAGGTTCCTGTGGGTCAGTGCACTGTTCAGTGGTGCGTTGAAAATATTCCTTGAGTCGGAGACGACGAAAGTAGGCTTCCAAATCACCGCAGAACTGTATCATGTTCGTGGGGATGGTGGGACAGAAAGAGTCCCCGAGATAGGACAGACTCTTCTGCTGGGCTAAGTGTGTGGTTGGAAAGATTGACAATGTTGTTAGATGAGTTGAGGGTACCATTGTTATAGCCCCCAGTGGCAGGTATTAGTTTAGATAGCTTACAGTCCTTTTTCCTCTGTAGAGAAGTGAAATGTGCATTGTAAATGGCTTGTCTCATTTTTGTAAAGTCCAGCCACATTGAAGTTTGTGTAGAAGGCTGGTATTGTATGAGAGTCTCCAGTTCTGAGAGCTCATTCTTGATCTTCTCCTGTCTGCTGTATAGGATGCTGATCAGGTGGTTCCTCAGTTTCTTTGAGAGTGTGTGGCACAGTCTCTCACCATACTCAGTGTAGTATGTTGATTGCAATGGATTTTTTACCTTCAGTCCTTTTGGTATGATGTCCATCTGTTTGCATTTGGAGAGGAAGATGATGTCTGTCTGTATCTGTGCAAGTTTTTTGTTGAGGTTGATGGATTTCCACTCCATACGGCTAAATTTAGTGCCTTGCATGTTGTCAAGTATCAGGGGGTAGCCGTGTTAGTCTGTATCTACAAAAACAACAAAGAGTCTGGTGGCACCTTAAAGACTAACAGATTTACTTGGGCATAAGCTTTCGTGAGTAAAAACCTCACTTCTTCGGATGCATAGAGTGAAAGCTACAGATGCAGGCATTATATACAGACACATGGAGAGCAGGGAGTTACTTCACAAGTGGCGAACCAGTGTTGACAAGGCCAATTCAATCAGGGTGGATGTAGTCCACTCCCAATAATAGATGAGGAGGTGTCAATTCCAGGAGAGGAAAAGCTGCTTCTGTAGTGAGCCAGCCACTCCCAATCCCTATTCAAGCCCAGATTAATGGTGTTGAATTTGCAAATGAATTTTAGTTCTGCTGTTTCTCTTTGAAGTCTGTTTCTGAAGTTTTTTTGTTCAATGACAGTGACTTTTAAATCTGTGATAGAATGACCAGGGAGATTGAAGTGTTCACTTACTGGCTTGTGTATGTTACCATTCCTGATGTCCGATTTGTGTCCATTTATTCTTTTGCGGAGGGACTGTCCGGTTTGGCCAATGTACATGGCAGAGGGGCATTGCTGGCACATGATGGCATATATGACATTAGTGGATGTGCAGGTGAACTCATGGTAGAGTCTCCAGTGCTGGCAATTTTAAAATCCAGACTGGCTGTTTTTCTAGGAATTGTTTTGGGCAGGTCTCTGGCCAGTGGGATAGCAGGCCTGGTGGAGAACAAGCCAAACCTCTCTGGCTCTGGCTGTCTCAGTGTGGAGCCAGCCCTGAACCCACTCTGCTGGCGTAACTTGGCAGGCTTTGGATCCTAAGGCAATGACTCCAGTTGACTGACACAGGGATGAGCTGGGGCAATTGGCTCTCTGGAGCTGCCTTCTGGGCCATGCTGAAAGCAGCAAGTCACGTGGCTGGGGATGGTTCTCACCTGGGTAGTGCTGCACTCGGTGCAGCCACATGCTTTGCTGTGCTTTATTATTTACAGGGGATTTAGTGACCCCACAGCCCCTCCTCCAGTCCCTTGGGGTCCCAAGAGTAAAGGCTCCAGGCCCAGTGCAGTCCCAGTGGCAGGCTGAGACAGAGGAGGGAAGTATGGCCTGGGAGACTGGAGAAGGGCTAATGGGGCACCCATCTTTAAATAGGGGGAAAAGGAGGAGCCGGGGAAGTATAGACCAGTCAGCCTGACCTCAATACCTGGGAAACGACTACAGCAATGTATGAAACATTCCATTTGTGAGTACCTGGAGGATGAAGGGGTGATCGCTAGCAGCCAGCATGGATTTACCAGAAATAGGGTAACTGGTTTGGTGGATAGGTGGAATGTGGTGGACATAATATACCTGGACTTCAGCAAGGCTTCTCCCACAGTCCCACAAGACAGTCTGATAGGTAAGCTGGAAATATGCAGACTCAATGGAACTACCATTAAGTGGATTCAAAATTGGTTAAACAACCACAAACAAAGTATTAATGGACTGATGTCAGATTGGAGGGAGGTCTCAAGTGGGGTTCCACAGGGATCTGTTCTGGGGCCAGTGTTGTTTAACATGTTTATTAATGATTTGGATGTAGGTATAGACAGCATATTGATCAAATCTGCAGCTGACACAAAGCTGTGGGGGGCGTTGCCAATATTTTGAAGAATAGATCTAAAATTCAGAGGGTTCTTGATAAATGGGAGAACTGGGCTAAAGACGACAAAATGAAATTCAACAAAGACAAATGTAAGGTGCTACGCTTAGGGAAGGAAAACCAGAGACAAAAATAGAGAATGGGGGGAAACTGGCTTGGCAGCAGCACTGCTGAAAAGGATCTGGGACATGTGGTGGATCACAACCTCAACATGAGTCAGCAACGTGCGAAAAAAGCAAGTGCAGTTTTAGGTTGCATTAACAGGCATAGCATGCAAGTCACAATGATAGTACCGTTCTACTGGGCGCTGATTGGGTCTCACCTGGAGTATTGTGTCCTGTTGTGGGGGGAAGGGACAGAGTGAGGGCAGCTGGCTTCAGCAGTGTTATTGAGCATGCTCAGTACAAGCCAAGCAGCAAATTGGGGGGGGGGGGAGGAGGGAGCATGTGACCCTGCACCCTCTTCCCACCCACCCCTACGCGTTGTCTGTGCACCAATGTATAGAAAGGATGTAGAGAAACTGGAAAGGATCCAGAGGCAAGCAACAAAGATGATCCAAGGGATGGAATCTAAGCCATGTGAGCAAAGGCTGAAAGAACGGGGGATGTTTAGTTTGGAAAAGAGGAGATTAAAAGAGGGACATGATAGCGGTCTTCAGATATTTGAAAGGCTGCCATAAAAAAAATGGAGAAAAGTTGCCCTCTTTCACCACAGAAGGCAGGTCAAGAGATAATGGGTTCAAACTAGAGCATAGCAGATCTAGATTGAATCTCAGGAAAAACTTCCTAACTAAGAACAGTCGGACAATGGAACAGACTCCTAGGGAGGTCGTGGAAGCTCCTTCACTGGAGGTTTTCAAAAGGAGGCTGGACAGACATCTGTCTGGGATGGGTTAGACACAACCTGCATCTTGGCAGGGGGTTAGACTAGATGACCCTTGCGGTCCCTTCTCACCATATAGGTCTATGGCCCTGTGGGTAGGCCACTCGCCAGGAACTCAGAAGATCTGGACTTAATGCCCGGCTCTGTCACTGGGTGACTTTAGACACTCAGGTCCAGATCCTCCAAGGTATTTCAGCACCTAACTCCCAGTGATTTCCCTTTGAGACACTGGGCCTCAGCACCCCACCTGTGCGCTGGGGTGAATACGCGACTATCTCACTGGGGCGCTGGGTCATTAAAGATGGTGATGCACGCACATACTCTGCTGTTCTAGGGACTGCGCTGGCGCATGCCCCGTTCCACAGTGACTAGCCCATCAACCCAGGGCGGGGACGTTGGGTGTGGGCCTGCTAAAAATGTATCATGGGGAACTTTTTCTTGTCCCTTCACAAAACCAGCCTGGTCTCAAAGATGAACACCTCTGCAACATTTGGCTTTTTTTTCAAAATTTTCTATCCCCCCCCCCCCATTTTCCTTTTCTTCTTCCCCTCCCCTGTCTGTTTGTTCAGAACCTGCAGAACCAAAACAACTTTGGCTTTTTCGCAATGAATCACTACCATCCTCTCCCGCCCCGTAACTGACCCCTTTCCCCATGGGATTCCCCATCACCACGGGACCGATGACCCCTCAACACCCTTACCACCACCTCCGGTTTCAATTAAAGCGGGATGACTGCCTAAATCCCAGCTCCTGGAGCCCCTGGTAAGCCCAGGAACCTAGGAGTGGCTTTAAAGGTGGCTCAGAGCCTGTGGCGGGGGCTGAGTTGGTATGATGGCCCCAGCATCACGCCCGTAAGGTTGTGACTGGCTGTGGCGGAGGAACCCCGTGAGATCCATGTAGCAATGCAGAAGCTGCTGATCCCCACACTGCACACCGCTCTTAGCGCCAGGTGGCCTGCAAAGGTGCTGTTCGTGCCCCAATCGACAAGCTGCCAAATGCAGTGTAGCACTGAGTGAGATGCAGCACTTGCCTCCCTCCCGGTCTGGCATCTCGGGGCACAGAACTCCCTGGGTCTGAACCTCCCATCAGTGCACAAACCCTTGGCTCCCATGAACACGTTAATCCTACAGTCCCCAGAGGGGGGGAATGAGGGGCAGAGCCTGCCAGCCCGTGATGTGTGACCCCTGGATTTTTCTCCCCAGTGACAGTAGCTGGCGCTGCCCCCACTCGGTCCTGCTCCACTGAGAGATCATAGAACCTCTCCACTCTTTGTCTGGCTCCCAGACCTCCTGGTTGCTAGGGCACCCTGACATTGCCAAGGGTGGATCAGTGCGGCTGAGTTGCACTAGGTATAATGCACCCACCTCTGCCCCCTTCACCTTTGTTCCCACCACTAGGCCGGGCGGCTGGGGACATCCGCTCGCTGGGCTGAACAAAGTGATGGCCACCTCTGCTGTCAGCAGGCCCTTCATCCAGGCCAGCACGCAGGAGACCCAGCGTGGAGCCAGCACAGGCAGGGAGCCAGAGCGAACCACAGGGTCTGTCCGTGTCCAAAGCCTCCCACCCCACGCCCCACGCTTTATAGGCACTACAGCCACATCCTCACCCGTTCTCCACCACTAGGAGGTGCTAGAGATCCCTGGGCACCCATTCAGTCCTGCAATTAAATTGATGCCACTGCAACCAGTGTTTTAGCTGGCTGGGGGCAGCACCCTGTAATGCAGCACAGGGCTCTCTCCCAGGAGGCTGGCAGGTGTTACAGGCTAGAGGAGTCATCCCCAACCCTCCACGAGGGACCCCTCCCCCTGAAAGCACCGCCCCCCTCCCCCCCAGGTGCCCCTTCTGCCCAGCAATCTTTGGTTCTGCCTCGGCACTGAGTCCTCTGTGCACAGGGCAGATACAGCCCCTTCGCCAGAGGGACCCCGGGAAGTCAGACTCCAGGGCTCAGTCAGTCCTTGGCCTTTCACTGGCACTGCCAATAAGGGGGACACTCATTGCCAATGGCACTGAACTCACCCCCCAAGCAGGCGTTGCCATGGAGACACCCACCAGCCACCGTTGACTTGGTCTGGATTTGAATTAGCAACCCAGCACAGAGGCTCCTTAGCCCGGTCCAGCACCCTAAGGGTTCGGACATTGTCCCTCCAAATGCCTGGGTCTGGACAGCAGATGGCTAAGAGAGGTAATGCCAGTGGGCTATGAATTCAGGCGTGGTGTAGAGAACGTGACTAGGAACACGTCATTCACCCTTTCATGCAATATGAAAACCAGGGGTCACCCTATGACCTTAATAGGCTGCAGGCGGCATACAAACAAGAGGAAGTATTTCTTCACTCAACACACAGCCAACCAGTGGAATTCATTGCTAGGGGATGTTGTGAAGGCCAAAAGGCTAACCAGGGGTCAAACAAGCCCCGACTACGTTCATGGATGATGGGTCCATCAATGGCTATTAGCCAAGATGGGCAGGGACACAATCCCACGCTCTGGGTGTCCCTAAACCTCTGGGTGCCAGAAGCCAGGCGTGGCAGATGGGTGGATCACTCCATAACTGTCCTGCTCTGTACACACCCTAAGACTCTGGCACAGGCCAGTGTCGGAGCCAGCAGAGCAGCTCCCGAGTTCTTCGATCCCCTGGGCTTCCCTGCGCTGGCTGGGCAGACAGCCTGAATGAGGTGGGCAGCAGCTTTGGGGAATCTTGGTCCAATGGTCCATTCCAAGACTTGGAATGATCCTCGTCCTTCTCAGCTGGGGGCAGTGATTGGCTGCAGGGCTGGCACCCTGCGAGCACTGCAAACTGGTCTCCAGGAGGGCAGTCTGGAATGCCATGGGGCCAGGCCCCCAGCACTGCCATGTGCCAGATAACCCCACCCTTTTCTCCAGCGTAGCCATAGGTTAACCCCGTTTACTGGGCACGGTCACACCTGGGGGCGGGGGGGAGGGAGCTTCACCTTCCGGTGAAATGCATGAGGCCAAGATGCCCATGGCTGGAGTTTGGGGAGGGCTCAGAACCCAGCCTGCTTCATTGCAGCTGAGGATCAGGCCCTGCTGTGCAGGGTATGGTCAAGAGGGCTGGGCAGAGATCTGTGGGAGGGGACGGGGGGGACAGTAGGAGGCGGTGGGGTGGGATTCCACAAAGGCTTGGGAAGTGCTGAGCTAGGAAGGCCAGACAAGTCCCCTGGCCAGACAGAATCCCTGAAGCAGGGATAAAGAATATGCAATGAAGACCCACAAATGGGATGCCTAGCCCAGATTCCCCACCACCTGCCCACTGCTCCCACAGCCACCCCACCCAACAGGAAAGGGCAGGGCGGCGCAAGAATGCTTGGTGGGCTGTGACAGCCCCTGAGCACTGCCGACATGGGGACATGCACCGAACAGAGCGCCCTGCCCCAGCAACCAAAGGAAAACCCCGGGATGATCCAGGGCTCAGGCAGAGCAGGTTGGTATCTTAGAGAGGGAACCAGGAACCAGGCCAATGTATTTCTTATGACTATGCTGCCCCTCTCTGGCTGGTCTCAAAACAGATCTCTGCACAGACATTTATTTGTATTTCCACAGGCCCTAGCCAGGGCCTAGCTCATGCGCTACCCAAGCAGCAAGGAAAGGTCTGGCCAGTGTTTCCATGATGGCATCAGAGAGGTTTAGCCCCACCCAGGACATCTCTCAGTGACTCAGTCCAGCTGGGAATAGGGCAAACATGTTTGCAGCAATTGGGGCGTTATGGATTTAAATCAGTTTGTTTCTGTCCATCCAGGAACTCTCTCTCTCTCTCTCACACATACACATGTAAAGGGACTGTTGCCCCCTTACTAACACTCAGTGGGGGTGTTTTGGTTGGCTAGCTCCCAGCACTAAAAGGGGAAGGGTCGATGGCAAATCAGGAGCCTGAGACTGACTGTCCCCAGGAACAATGGGGAGAGGCCAATGCTCCAGATCAGCCTGATTGACAGGGCGGGCAGCTAATCAGAGAGTCAGGAGGCCGGGGGGGGTCCCGTCCTCCGTGTGAACTGGAATGGCCTGAGTCAGACAGAGTGGGGCCGAGCTAAGGAGAGAGCAGGGGCCTGAGCTGAGCTGCTGGGAGCAGAGCTGCAGCCCCAAAGCCAGAGCACAGCCCAGAGATAGCAGAGCTGTAGCAGCCAGAGCCAGCGGGGCCAGACAAGCAGCCAGGAAGCAGGTCAGAGCTGGGAGCAGAGTCACAGAAGCAGCCTGCAGAGCAGACCTGTGCTGGGGGCAGAGCTGCAGCAACCAGAGCCAGAGAGGCCAGAGAAGCAGCCCAGGGAGCTGAAGGCAGAGCAGCAGCAGCAGCCGTGCTGAGGCAGAGTGGAGCTGGAGCAGTCCGGAGCTGGAGCTGGGGCAGTCCGGAGCCGTGTGCAGTCCGAGTGTGGTGAGCAGCTGGGGAGAGTGAGGGGGACCCTGGGCAGTGGGCCCAGCACAGGGAGACGCCTCAGCCAAGAGGCCTTGCAGGCCAAACTTGCAGGGGGATCATAACCCCGACCGGGCAGGGGCGACGCTGGGAAAAAGGGTCCTGCCACCTAGAGCCTGAGAGCGTGTGGCCACCGCCAGAGCAAGTGTCCAACCCACAGCGTCCCTGCAGCACAGACAGGGCCTGAGAAGCAGGCCTGGGACCTACAAGGAACAGACTGAACTGCCCTGACGTTCCAGAGACACTGTTTGTAATGTTCCCTGCCACAGAGCGGGGTGATGTGTTTTCCTTTAACCTTTCCCATTTTTCCTTATTCTTTTTTAAAATTAATTGTTAATTAAACAACTTGTATTTGCTTTAAATTGTATGGAATAATCAGTGGGTCAGGGAGGTGCCCAGTGCAGAGAGAGTACCCCGGAGTGGGGACACCCTAGCCCCTGTCCTAGGTGACCACAGCAGGGTTGGGGGTCGAGCCCCCCAGGAATCCTGGGCCCAGCCTTGTTGGGGTTACGAGGACTCAGCCAGACAGGAGAGTGGAAGGGGAGCCCTCAAGGGCAGGGAGGCCTCTGGGTAAAGGAAGTGGGAGCGAGGACTCAGATCCTTTTGCTAGCCCACCTCACCGGGGTAGTGCAGAAGTCAGGAAATTTCCCAACAATAGCGGGACCATTCCCCCGCTTACACACATACACACAGTGAGTTGCCAACACTTGCACTTTTATCATGAGTCTCACAATAAGTGATGTTTTTTCTCAAAGCCCCAGCTCCTGGATTCAAATGAAAGGCAAAAATCCCACCTGTCATTTAAAAACAAACAATGTTGAGCTTAAAACAGGCCCCAGCCACCCACAAAAGGGAAAGAAATGAAAAGACAAAGAAAATGAGCCCCAGGTTTTGTTTTGTTTTAAAAGCTCATGATTTTTAAGTCAATCTCATGATTTTGAGGCCTGACTCCTGATTCTTGAACCGTCGGGGTTAGGAAAACACAGGCCATTTTATAACTCACCTTTATGCAGACCCTTGGGCCCAGATTCCAACGTGGTGTGAGCGAGTGGCACTGCTGAACTGCGTCCCCTTACAGCAGTGGCAATGGCAATTAGCTGAAAAGAAGCTGCTAGAAACTAGTAAGGGTGGATATTATCATAAGGAATCTCGGGAAATGCTGTCTAGATTAACAACAAGGAGTCTGGTGGCACCTTAAAGACTAACAGATTTATGTTAGTTCGGATGTTCGGATGCATCCGAAGAAGTGAGGTTTTTACCCACGAAAGCTTATGCCCAAATAAATGTTAGTCTTTAAGGTGCCACCAGACTTCTTGTTGTTTTTGTAGATACAGACTAACACGGCTACCCCCTGATACTTGTCTAGATTAAATTACTCTAAAATGGATACGAACCTGTTTGAAAGAATGTATTGAAAGCGTAGTTATCAATGGTTCACTGTCAAATGGGGGCCACCATAGCTAGTGCGGTCCCACCGGGGGCAGTCCTGCATCTGATGCTATTCACTATTTTGATTAAATAATGAATAACGGAGTGGAGCCTGTGCTTACAAAACATGTGGCTGACATGCAGCCGCGAGGGGTCGCTCGCACTAGAACTCAAAAACAACCTCGATAAATTGGAGACTTGCTCTGAAATGAGCAAGATGAAATTCAATAAAGACAAGTGAAACGTACTACATTTATGAAAGACAAATCAAATACACAGCTACAAAATGGGGACTAGCTGTCTAGGTAGTAGTATGGCTGAAAAGGATCTCTGGGTTAGAGTGAATCCCAAATTGAATAAGAGTCAACAATGGGATGCAATTGCAAAAAAGGCTAATATTAATCTGGGGTGAATTAACAGGAGTGTTGTAAGAGACAGGAGATAATCATCCGGCTCTACTCAGCATTGGTGAGGCCCCAGCTGGAGTCCTGTGTCCAGTTCTAGGCACCCCACACTTTCGGAAAGATGAGCAGCCTCAGTTCAAGCACCTGTGCCCAGCCACACAGCACACTATATCCCCGGTGCCAGTATGAATGCAAACATCCCTGATCTCAATATCATGGGTCCTGCTCCCAGCATGTCCCCCAGGCCAGATGTGCTGGTCAAAGCAGTAATAATGCCCTCACCCACACAGCGATTGCTGCACTGACCACTTCCCCTTGCTAAGGAGTCTGCTGGCCCAGGGACTGTTTAGGAGGCAGTAGGTCCAAGATTTCTCAAGGGTTAAAAGAACCAGAGCGGCATGGGGCTGCTGGCCTGATCCACGGGCCAGTTAAGGAACATAGCAATAACAGACATGGCAAGCTGCTGGTGTGTTACTGCTACCATCTAGTGGACAGAATTAGCACTGCTGCACAGGCCCTATGCTACTAGCTACCAGGAATTCTCTTAGCTCGGGGCAGGACAGATCCAAATTCAGTCCTTTTCGTTGCAGTGAGGCTTCAAGTGACAACAGGGTGCAGAACAGTTAGAATACCACATAGCATTTATGTCCTGCCAACTCTTTAGGGCCCACAGCTCTTTACAAAGGTGTCATTATTCCCATTATACAGATGGGGAAACAGAGGCACAGAGTGAGGCAGGCTCTTGCCCAAGGTCACCCAGAGAGCCAGGAATAGAACCCTCCTCTCCTGCTTCCCAGATCAGCACCATACCCACCCAGTCACATCACTGTGCCATCCCAGCAGGCCACGAATTTATTAACTAAAGTTTAGAATTCACAGGATTTGGAAAATTTGAGGAAGAACCACCATAAAATTGGTGAATTGTAGGAACTGCCAGAACAACTCAGACCAAGGGTTCATCTACATCAGCATCCAGTCTCAGTACTAGCTGCTTTAGAGGAAGATAGGAGAAACCCTGCAGTAGCAGTTATGGGATGACAAACCCTCAGAGAAAGTTTCCTCCTGACCCCCATTATGGAGAGGTTGACTTGTGCCCTGAAGCATGAGTGTTTATATTTCCTCCCCAAACTCTTGTTTAGTTTTTAATGTTTACTATAACAGCTCTAGATACTCATGTTATCCCTAGATGTGTCCAGTCCCTCTTTGAATCTTCCTAGGTTCTTGGCCTCTGTGACATCTTGTGGCAATGAATTCCACAGGCTAACTGTGCACAGTGTGAAGTCATTTCATCTTAGTTTTGAACTATCAATTTCACTGTTC
This sequence comes from Malaclemys terrapin pileata, assembly GCF_027887155.1. Taxonomy (NCBI): domain Eukaryota; kingdom Metazoa; phylum Chordata; order Testudines; family Emydidae; genus Malaclemys; species Malaclemys terrapin. The sequence continues at coordinate 51,695,595 of NC_071514.1, forward strand.
TTGTACGAAACCTACCAAACCCTGCTTCCCAGTGTGGGCTTCCAAGTGTATGACTGAAAATGACCTACACAAATAACAACATAGAGTAAACGAGGGGCTTAATTAAAAAACAAAACTTTATTTGGTCCGTTGGAACCTGAGTTTGAAAACCACCCATGGATAATTTGTATCATACAGGGATTACAGATCTGATTTACAATTGATAAAATAGCCTGTGTTTCATAAGAGCTGGACAGTATTTACAGGGTTAAAAATATTCACAGCTCAGAGAGAGAGAGAGAGAGAGAAAAGAAAAGGACGGAATTGTCCAAAGGAGGAAAGGAAAGACCAGAACAGATCGTTTGACAAATAAAAACTACAAATGACAGAGCTTGGCTCAGCTGCTCCCTGCCATTGGGGGGCCAGCAGGGTCTGAGAGGCAGCGCAAGTGAAGGGGCAATATCCCCACAGCAGGGATCCCCCATTCCCACCTCTCTCCTTCCCAAGGAGCACAGTGCAGATCAAAAAACAGAAGGGAGGAGAGAAGTGTCCCACGCTCACAGCCTGGAGGATAAACATAAAACCTGGGGTCAAAATAAGCCTTGGCACTGCCAACCTCCTCGGTGCCCAGCAGAACGCCAGTCTGCCCCCACTCTGGGTCTCTACAGCACAGCTGATCTCTCAGGGTGAGACGACTGCTCAGGGGGGACAGCCTGGCAAGCTACCTGGGCAGGCCTCAGGCCTTCCTGTGCTGGAGAATCTGACCAGAGGCCTGACTGCCTAGGGACCGAGCGCCTGTTTCAGGACCTCGGAAAAACATCATGTTAATAAGGGCAGGTAAATGAAATGGGTGGTTCCAGGGCTGAGCTAGGGCTGATTCCGTCTGAGCATTGCCCCCCCTCATTAAAAACACAGAACATTTCCCAGGAGCCTTTGGGGGGAGATTAGTGCAAAGCTTAAAACCAGAGTTAAAACCGCCCTGGGATTTTCATGTCAATGGGCCTGCTATGGGGGAGAGGCTTTGCTGGGCCAGGGGAGTCACCTGCCATGGGACCCGGCTGGCTCAGAATCCCACACGCAGAGGTGGCAGCATGGGGGGCTTGGGCCCACCTCGCTAATCAGTCATGAGCACGGATCTCCTGCTAGCACCCAGTGGCCCCAGGGACTGCACTGTCACTCCCATGATACCCCATGCCCACGCTCTCCAACGGGCCCCATGACGTCTACTGCACAAGGCGTTTGCTGCCGTTCCAGCCTCGCTGCCTCTGCTCTGGACATGACCCTCAGCCCCTGCTCCCTCTGCCCTGCAAACCCCACAACGTGCCTGGGCAGAACCCCCTGCCCCACCAGCAGCTCTGGGACCCCTGCAGAGTGGGGCACCTGGGGGGCAGGGATTCCCTGCCTAAACCAGCTGGGATTTGATTGGCCGTTCAAAGTAATGATCATTTAAAAAAAATAAAAGTCAGTGCATGGCAAAACTTTCAAACAATGAGGGAGGGGCGCGAGTCTGCTCAGCCCCCAGCCTGTGTCCGAACCCCAGTGCTGGCTGGTGTACCCGCTATGCTGTACCTACCCCATACACTGATAGCCCTGGAGAATCCCCGCTCCAGCTGCGCCTTTCACCTGTGCCCAGCCATGTGCTCCACTGAACCATCAGTCAAGCTCAATTGTTTGTGCAGCGGCAGCTCCGTTGGCTTCCCTGGTGCAGAGCAGGCCAGGATCAGGCCTGACAGCCTGTAGTCAGGCCATCTCTGGCTGGCCTCCCTACGCAGCTGGGGCAGTGGTGCCAGGGGTTGAGAGGCGCGCTGGGGAAGGCTGGACTGTCAGTGCCAGGGGACGGTTCTCCAGCACGGCTCATGGCTTCTCTCCTAACACTGCTCCCCATGGCCAGTACTGCATAGTACACGTGTGTTCCTCGCACACACTGAGCGTGGGGGCTGGAATCCCACACATGCCCCACGTCTCACGACACAGCGCAGAAAAGGGCTGTTTCACTCCATTTTGGTAAAAGACGCTTTGTAAAACGCTAACAGCTGCTTTTCAGATGAAATCACCACCCCCACTCCTAAGGGGAAAAGCAGCTCCGAGCAGCCTCGTTCTGCCCACTGCAGGAGGGGGCTGCCCCCAAATACTGTTCTTTGCCCTGGTGAAATGTAGACAAACATCCCCCTGCAGGCCACGGGACAAAAAACTACTGGTCCCAGAAACCTCTGGGGCATAAGGCTTTACCCAGAGTTGGTTTGGGGGCACAGAGATCAGAGGCGGGGGCACTGACCAGCAACTTTTACCAGATTTGTAGGTCATGTAAATTCCCAGCCTGATCTTCCTCTCCCTGATCTTCACCATCAGCCTCCTGTCAAGCCGCTGGCATGAGAGGCGGCTGGAGGCAGAGATGTCAGCGCCCCAGGCCAGGCCGGGCCGAGGCGATTCCATGTACCCATGGCCATTTAAAGCAGCAGCACTTTCCCGACAGCCCATGCGAGTCCACTTCGACTGGGCTGGCCCCCTGGCCGCCTCTGTCCTTGCCAGGAGCTCGGTCTCACACTAGCTCTCAATTCTCTTTTGCTGGCAAATAGCCGACAGGAGGACAAGGCAGGGCCCAAGGCTGGCTCCACCGGGCCCCAACCAGCTTGCTGCAGCCCTGCTTCCACAGCGTCCAGGCGGGCATCACGGAGCCAGGTCCCACAGTGCCAGGTGGGCAGCAGGGAGCATACACAGATGGACAGACGTCAGTCAGAGGTATATTGTTTTTTGCAGCATCAGGTGCCTGACGCTAGCGGGGGGAGCAGAGTCCTGAGTGGCCGTAGGGTTTGGAAGGAACCTGCCTCCCCGCCCCCGTTCTCCTCCCCCAGCCTGGCCAAGGCTCCCGGCTGCCCTGGCAATTGGTGGCCATTCCTCCAGACCAAGCGCATGCGCTGGAGGGGCGGGGGAAGGGCCAGGATCCTGAGACTGCCCCCGCCCGGCTCCCTGTAAAGTGCGTGCGTTGGTGGAGGGGGGTTGTGCGGAGGCAGGGAGGGGAGCGGGGGGATCCCCAGCCCTGAGGGAAAGGCGCTTGGCAGGATGCTGTGGCGCTGCCTCCTGGTGGCTCAGCACCGCCGGGTCGGGAAGCAGCCTGAAGCAGCCGGGGCCAGAGCCTTGGTTAAAGCGAGAAGGCAGAAGCAGGAGAGGGGCAGGGATGGCTGGGCTGGTTGTCATAGCGGCCGGGGCCCGTGCAGCCCTGCCACCTCGGGGGTGAGCAGCGGGTTGTGGGTCCCTTTTGTTGCCATCCAGTCATTGAGGAAGGCCTGGGCGGCTTTGCGGTGCGCCAGGCGGTGGGTGATGGAGAAGCCGGCGTTGCCTTCCAGCTGGGAGAGGATCACCAGCACCTGTCTACAGGGGGAGAGGGGTTAGTGGGGGTGCAGCCAGAGCCTGCTCTCAGCCCATGGGTGCAGCTACTGAGAGACACGTGCTCTTATGTGGGGCTCCCTCATGCAGGGCCTTGCTAGGGCTATGGCTGGAAGCTAGGTTCCCTCGCCAGCCCATGCCCCGGCCACCCCGGCACCGGATTCCCTGCCCAGCCCGTGCCCCATAGGGGTCTCTGTGGTCGAGCTGGTAGCACCAGATTCCCTCGCCAGGCCATGCCCCAGGGGGAGGGGTCTCTCAGTCCGGGTCGGCATTGCAGGCCCCGTCACACGGCAGCCTCATTCCTGGCATTCCCCGAGGTGCCCTTCGCCCCAGTGGGGTGCCCCTCACCTGTGCAGCGGTGGCACGCTATCCTGTGTTTTCAGGCTGCCCCGCGTGGACACCACATTGAAGCTGTCTGTGCAGTCACACTGGACATGCAGGTAGGACTTAGGGTGCCGGTTCTCCACCACCACGATCAGCCCTGCCCAGCCATGCGTCAAGTAGTAGCAGGTCATCCCCTCGCGGCCCTGCCGGGACAACCAGCAGAATCAGATGGGCAGGCCCCTCCCAGCCCCTGTGCCAGAGCCACAGAGTCAGTGCCTGGTGCCTGCCGTCACAACAGGAACCCTGCCAACCAGAGAGCTGCCGGCCTCTCCTGCTCACCCCAAGCTATCCAAGGCACCTGCCCTCGCTATGCATCACCAGTATTTACCCACCTCGGCACCCAGGGGAGGGAGGGATGATCTTGCAGGCGCAGGGATGCCCTGTGTCCCTATCCCCTGCCCTCCCTGCTCTCCAGGGACTGAGCCCATTCACACCCCCATGCACCCCAAGCAGGGTGCCTGCGGGATCCGCCAGGCAGGCACTGCCCCCCCACCAGCCCGCCCTACCCGCCTGGAGGGAAGCCTGGCCCCCAGAGGTCAGGGCACATGACTGAGCTTAGCCGGGCTCCCTGTGGGTGAGGGACAGAGAACCTGCAGCAAAGGGGAGACCCTCTCCAGCCACAAGCAGCTGGGGGCAGCGGTAAGCTAGGGGCGAGCAGGCAGAGCGCCAGCTGGAGCTGCAACATCCACCCAGTTATTTGTAGTGCGCTAGCTCCAGCCCGCTAGCGTGCGTCCCTCTCCCCGGGCTGGGAGGCTGCAGCACAGACGGACCCGGGGGTAGCCCGTGTGTACCGACCCGTCAGCCAGCAGCTTGGGACTCAGCTGGGCCCTGCACCCACCTCATGCCGCTCGCCCTTGTTCTCGGTCAGCAGGATGATGGCGTCGGCCAGCGTGGTGGGCTGCGCCTCGACCTGCTCCACCATCACCAGGCGGGAGCTGTAGATGGCCAGGATGTAACTGGTGCTGTCGGCAGGGGGGCTGGAGACTGGGGATACAAAGATGGTTCAATGAGGGGGCGCACCAGGCCACCTGGCCCCCACCATACTGCCAGTGCTTCCCCCTGCATCCAGCTCGTCCATCAGATTCCAATTCAGCTCCTGCTGCTCGGGACAGGATGCTGCCCAGGGCACCCTGTTCCCTTCACCAGCACCTCGCCGAGCTCCACCGACATCACAGCCCCCTTGGGACAGGCCTTAGTCACCCCCGGACAGGGGAAATCGAGGCACAGGGTGGCGCTGTTACTGGCCCAAGTCACATAGCGCCTGGAACAGGAAATTCTTGAGTCAGTCTGCAGTGATTGGAGGTGACTCACTAGCCAACTGCTGGTACAGCTGGCTCTGGGGGAGCTCCTAGGAGGCAGAGGACTGGCAGGGCTGGCATTGGGCACTCGGCCTGGCAGAGGGATCTCTGTGCCTGGAGGTACCAGGCTGGGGAAGGGCAGGGTGAGCTGTTCTGATGGTGGCCCTCTTTCCCCCGTGAGATCGCAGGAGATCGCTTGTGTCTCATGAAACGGAGATGGGGCGCAGTGCTGGAGAGACAAGGACCTGGACTCTCGCCAAGGGACTCTCTTCCCTCTCCAACTCACCCACACCACAGCCCCTCAGGGCAGGCTGCAGGGACATGCCCAGCCAATGGGGGAAGCCACACGAAGATACCACTGCCCCCCCATCCCCTCTGCCCCTGCCTGCAGCACAGAATCGAGGTGGCAGTGCAGCCGGACCCACAGCCCGTCCCTGCAGGGCATGCTCAGCGGGCTGGTGTGCCGAGCCAGGAGCGCGCCTGGGGCCTCACCCTGGCCAGAGGACGTGCTCGGCAGCGGGGCGTTCCAGTGGTTGAAGGCACAGCACACGACAGCGTACTCGCCCGGCTCCAGCATGACGTCGCAGTTCACAAACTTCTTCACCGCCCGCTTGCTGTGGGCCACCAGCCGGCCCAGGCTCAGCTTGTTCCCGCTGGTGAAGGTGGCGCGGAACACCATGATGCACAGGTCCAGCAAGTGGCTGTCCACCGTGTCGGAGCGCCTGCCAGGGGAGAGGGGGGAAGAAGTCAGGACTGCGCCAGCCATGCCCCTGCCCACCCGGATGGGGAGGCTCTAACCAGGGGATATGGCTTTACTGCCAAGCTGAGCTGTGCTGCCGTGAGCAGGACAGGTCAAGCAGAACAGATCCACCAGCTGGGCCTGGGGAAAGCATGGCAGAAGCGCCCCCTAGCAGCAGCCAAAGTGTTTTGCAGGCATAGTTTTGTAATCCAGGGTAGGGCTACAGGGGGCAAGTGTGTACCCAAGAAAGGCTCCCCCTGCTGCCCGGATGCCCTTTGCCTGACACAAACCCCTCCTGCCTGCAGACAGCTCAGGCAGAGGGAGACACAGATCTTGGTCATCTTTCCCCTTCATGTGTCTCCTGCACCGAGTCAGTGCTTTACACCCGGCAGATGGGGCAGAGCGCTTCCTGCCAGGCCCTGTTCTCATCCGCAGTAAGCAGCGCCGAGGCATCGCAGCAGAGCCACCTTCCCAAGCCAGCCCCAGGAGGGAGGCTGGGAGATTGCTGGGGGAAACGCTGATCCAGGCCATTCCCAGCCCAGGCTGCTTTGGACAGTCAGGGAATAACAACAGCTGGCCTGTCGCCAGCACCACTTGAACAAGGATCCCAAAGAGCTTTGCAAATGTTAATGGCAGGGCAGGATTATTATCACCATTTACAGTGGGGAAACTGAGGCCCGGAGCATGGCAGTGACTTGCCCATGGTCACCCAGGGGCAAGGGGCAGAGCTGAGAATGGAACCTCAGACTCCTGGCTCCCAGATCTGTTCCCCCCTGCACTGCTTGTCTGAACTAGATCCAAGGCGTTGCTCCTTGCCCAAGTGCCAGACCTGGTTTCCCTGCCTCACCTGCTGCCCTCCTGGAAGAGAGCGAACTCCAGCGCAGCACGCTCCAGCACCGTCAGCGAGGTCACCGTCACGGGTCCACTGGCCTTGTTGGGGAAGGTCCCCTGCACCCGAACCTCATGCCAGTCTGAGTGGAGCTTGCAGATATCCACTGAGTCAAAATATCTGCCAGGAGTGGGGCCAAAGCCGGTGTCAGTTCCAGGCAACGGCAGCCATGGCTGGACTGGGGCTTGCAAACCCAGGCTGCACCAGGGCCTTGGTGAGTAGATCCAGTCCCACCCCACTCCAGCCCCTACCCACCGCTGGGCAACAGAGCACCTCCAAGGAGGATGCAGATGGCTACCCACGGACAGGAGCCGCACCAGGGGTGGGTCAGGGTGGCACGATCCACATCCTCTGCAATGGAGAAGGGCTTCCCAGTGAGCAGGGGCCAGGCCAGACTCGCCCCAGCCAGCATGCTCAGCCCCTCTCCTTCCACAGCTCCCAGGCTGAAGCCAGAGCCCGACAGGGTGGCCAGCAGGGGGTGCTACAGGGATTGCCCATGGAGACCTGGCCCAGGCTCCCCAGCCCCTGGCATTCCCGGTGGAAGAGGCAAGGAGTGGGTGGGAAAGAGGGAGGGAGCGGCAGAAACAAAGGAGAGCAGCACTGAGGGACTGGGGGATTAAATGGCTCTTCCCCCAACTAGTACAGCCCCTGCCCCGACACCCAAGAGCCTCAAAGGACCATGAGGGGCTAGAGGCGTTTTAGAGGGAGAGGATTTCCCCCTTCAGGAGACGGCACCGGCATGCTGATCACCACTAGGTGGCGCCAAAGCACCGCGCTTGGCAAGGGACAGGTGATGTGGGCACAGCCCAGCCAGCGCTGCACCAGACCCTGCCAGCCCTGCCCCTGGGGCCCTGAAGGCCCACAAACAGCCAGGCACTCGGGTTTAAGTCTCCTCTAAGGTGGCACACACCACTGGCCTGGGCCCACGAATCGCCAGCAGCACATCTGGCAGGAGACAGGCAGGACTTCCCCATCCCAACACTGGCCAGGTCTGACCCTGCGCCACATACTGGACCCACTGGGATCACGGGCGGGAACCAACACAGACCCCTGCCACAGGGGCCAACCCGCTGCACTGCCATGGCCAGAGGGGCTAGCGAGGACTATCTTAGCTCAGAGACCTCCCAGCCCCTGGAGCATTTACTACCGACTCCGAATGGGGCATTTTAATGCAGTCTGTGTATCTGTCCATGTCTGACCTCGTGCCCAACTACCCACGCTCATGAGCCTCGGCCCCAGGCTGCCATGGGAACCCAGGGGTCCTCTCCACAGGCTCTGGGCTTGCCTTGCCGTGGAGTACACGGGAGCCCGGGGACAGGGCAGGGCAGGGTTCAGCCCTCAGGATTTCTCCAGAGCTGTGTCCTGTCCCAGGTGACAGCTTCCCCAATGCCCCACGAGAAGCTCTGAGAGAGCTCAAGAGCAGCCAGTTTTTTTCCTGATTTAGGGGCTAAATTTCCCCTTTTGTAATTTTATCCCGTTGCCCCTTCTCCTTCCCTTTAAGCCACCTCCCTCGTCCCACACAAACCTCAGTACCCTCCCACCCCCAGCTGCCACTCAGCCAAGCTCTGCCTAGCTTGGCTTTTTTTGAAGCTGGACTCTCAGTGCAGATGGCAGCAGAGTCTGATCTGAGCCCAGGGATGTTGGGATCTGGGGCTCTCGCTAGATTCAGTCCCAGGGGAAGCAGGACAGGCCCGGGGGGCAGCTGCCCAGCTCCTGTCTCCTGTTCTATAATAGATAACGGTGAGGCCAGGAATTCGGAGTCCAGCAGAGTGAGGGGGACCCAGTGTAGCCCCCAGGCGCTGGCATGCGGGGAGCCCCTGCTCGGCTTTACCTGATGAAGTCGCCATACTCCATCCAGAAAACGCCCTCGCTGCTCCCGTGGGGCATCAGATCGTGACGCAAGTGCACCGGCCAGTGGGGCCACTCATCGGACCAGCTGCCATTCCAGGAGAAGCGGCCCCAGGGGTTCCGGAGCCGCAGGAGTCTGATGGGGCAGAGGGAACAGCCCCCAGAATCACAGCAGTGCCAGGTGAAGGGCACAGCTACTGCACTCGTCAGCTACAACCCACTAGACAGTTTTCATCTCCCGAGACTCTCTCCCTCCACCCCCCGGGAGTGAGCCAGCACAAAAGCAGTGTCCCCAAAACCAGGGGACTGAAAGCATGGCCTGACCCAGGCCTAGTGCAGGCAGGGGCTGTGCAATCTCCTGTCCTCACTCTGCCACTACCCCACTCCTGGGCTCCCAGCACAGCTCTGCCCTGCCAGTGCACCTCAGTTCAGACCCCACAGCCCCCTGCCTGCTATCCCAGCCCTGGGCCCCCCACACCTCCGCCAGTGCCCCTCCATCCTGTATCTGCTGCGACCCATATACCGTCCTTACGCTGCACTCAGCAGAGGCCACTTGCACAACAGCACCGAGGGCAGGGTGGTGTGATGTAGGCAAGCCATTAAAGAGATCCCAAACTGAGCCCGCTGAGCTAGCTTTGAAAGCAGGTCTCCCATAGCATGCCCCCTCTCTCCCCCTCCCCCCGTAAGCCCAGCATTGCTGCCAGTGAGGATGAGGTGGCAGACCCACCCCAAGGCCCTTACAGCTGCAGCTGGAGGCTGGCCTGTTTGTACCAGACAAACAGACAAAATCAGGGGGGCAGGCGGGGAACCTCTCTGTGCAGCTCCCTCCCCCCTGGCCAGTAAAGATTGAGACGGCTAGTCCAGCTAGATCAGGGCCATCCAGCATGCAGCGGGCAAGGATGCTGGGGGGGCCGGCCTACAGCACAGCAGCACCCCAAAACATAAACCAGTTTTGTGACACCAAGGGATTCCACTGGGGGGACTTGGCCAGTGTTTGTTATTGGGGTTCCTGGGGTCCCCTCGGGGCCAAGGCCTGCAGGGGGGCCATTCAGCACAGACAGTCCCTTAACCCAACACCCCTATCCTCAGCCACGTGACACACCCTCTCCCTTTCCCCCAGGATTTCAGCTAAGCCCTAGGCTGACACCACGAACCCAACTAGAGCAAGGCTCTGTCTCAGTAACCCCTGGGCAGGCGCAGGGGGCTGAACAATTTCTCTGTGCTGCTCTCCCCACCCTCCGAGCACAGAAGGGGCTGGCGACATGACACCCTGTGCACCGTGGCTCAGCTCACCTGTAGCCCTGCACGTCCCGCACGTCCAGTATTGAGTAGGCGTGCCGCGGGCGAAGGCCCATGCTCTCGTAGGCTGCATCATCCACCTTCATATTGCCCCCACCGCATGAGGCGCCCATCAGAAACCTGCAATGGGCAGGGAGGAAAACAGAGGAGATTGGCACCGCACTGTGTGGCACTGACAGGGATGGGAGGAGAGGCTGGGAGCTGGCCCTCCCCCTCCACATAAGGGCACGGAGCCAGGGACAACCAATCATTCTCGAACCCCAAGAGGAGCTCCCCTGGTTCAGTGACAGGCGGCCCGGTGCCAGCCCACAGCTGCTAGTGCCAGCCACACATTCCACTCTCGGGAACACTCGCTCTCTATTCACCCTACAGCCCCCCAGGTCTCCCCGTACTTTGCTCCAGCCCAGGGCCCCATTGGCAATGCCTAGGGCTAGGGCTGCCCATGCCAGGCATACAGCGGAACAGACTGCAGCCACCCCATGGAGATGGCGCCTGCTGAGACCACTGGCCTGGCACACAGCACTCCAGTCTGCTTGGAGCAGGTTATAGACCACTGCGTGCTGCACTCTAGAGCTTCCACTGGGCACCCCACTTCAGGCACAGAGAAGCACTGCATGCTGGGATCTGTAGTCTCTGCAGGCGGCATTACATCGTTAAAGAAAAGGGCAGCTGATGAACTGTGCAGCAGAACCCTGGGCATCACAAATGGTCTGTTTTGCCATCCCGCTCCAACCTCTCCTGCCAGAGAGAAATATCACCAGTTTCCAGCACATAACACTACCTGCCATCCAGGACCCTAACTTCCCTCTCTTCTCCCTGCATCTCCCAACGCCCTTCAGATCCAAATGAACCCTGCCTTCTCCTAGTCTCACAGATCCGGTTTCACTTCTCACGGCAGCAACGTTACGCCCCAATGGGGGAATATGCAGGGGTGGGGCCTTAATAATATAGAAGATTGGAAAACAAAACTCAAGTAAAGCAAAAACATCAAATGAATCATCAGGTTAACGATCAGCCGTTAAAACCCAACCCAGCCTGGGGATAACTATGGGAGGGAAGTTCATCAGGGTTGGATTTTCTGTACAAAAACGAACAAGGTGAAAGTCACTTCCTAGCACTATGCCCAGGGCCCTGGTGCCAAAATTTATCAGGGCTGCCAAGTGGGGCAGGTTGCCTCCTGGGTTGACACTCTAGCCTCTCTTCTACAACTCTATGCTCCTGACAGCTGAACGTGAACCCCTCCCGCCTCGTCTTACCCAGCCTCCTTAGAACTCAGCATTTTGGCCCAGATGAGGTCAGTGTCAATGGGCTCCTCGCGAGGGTTAGTGGAGCTGACCTGCAGCATCAGGCTCTCGCAGGGGGCGCCGGTTAGTGTAGCCAGGCCTTCGATGGCGCGCCCCGCCTGGAGGGCAAAGTACGAACCATGCAGCTTGGCCAGAGCCTTCTCAATGAGGGCTACCCACAGCTGCTTCCTCTGGGCCTGGGAAAGGGAAAGAACCAGGGGTTACAACCACATGGAGGCGTGGGGCCAGCTACACAGAATCGCACTCACCCACTAATGCAAGTCAGGACCTTTGTGCGAAAGTTCCCCCCAAGTCTCCTTGACCCCACCCTGCAAAGATCACACAGCATTATCTGACCAGCATCTTGTTCCCGTGGCATCACTTCCCCCCCCCCCCCCCCCCCCCCAATGCTGGAGTTGACCCAAGAAGCTGTGAAGACTCCACCGACAGTGTGGTGCAGAGATGTATTTGGATAGGTTTTCAAACACAGGCTAATGGCCCCACTTCCCAGTAAATCTGGATTTAGGAATGTTTAATATGAAAAGGGGATTTCAAACGAGTCCTGAAATGCCTGGATTCACACCCATGGGGCTGGGTTTGGGGGGGGCGGATTAGGCTGACTACAGAGCACTTACAGATGGAATCAATTACATTTCACACAACGTAAAGACGAGATTGCTTCAAGGACAAATAGATGACAGCTCAGAGATGTCAGAGACACAACAGCAAACTTCTCTCCCCCGCAGCGCGGGGACAATGGGGAGAAGTAATTAGACAGAGGCTGCTTTGCAGGAGGAGCGTACCCTTAAGTTGCTTTGTTATGGTGCTAGGCTGTGGCATTATTACTGGTGCTAGGCTGTGGCATTGATTATATATTCATAAATAAATGCAAAGACTGCATGAATACAACTAGAAATCTGCAAAGGTTCCATCAGCACTAGCCACAAGGCACAGCCTGTATGATTGATTGTGCAGCACCTAGCACAATGAGGTCCTGGTCTATGCCTGGGGCTCCTAGACACTACCACAATCCACATAATAAATAATCCTATGGCATGTGCTTTGTTAGATGAGTGAGGCACTTTGCAAACACCCGGCAGCTCCCCACCCAAGCGGCTTACAGCCTATGGAGATAAAAAAAAACAGAGGAGGAGCAGATGACAGCAAAGTGACTGAGGCGCTATCTGGCATGTCTCTTGTTGGGGCTAGATGTTAAGTTACACATTTCAAAAAGCAAAGGAAAATACTGCCTACATGCAACCTGGCTGAGCTAACACCATGCTGCAGGAACCGTGGTAAAGTGCTTTGAGATCAACAGATGAAGCGCACCCTATGATTATCCACATTGCGTGACTGAAAAGTGACATTCCAGGAGGAGGTGACTGGGGTGGGACCTTCCAAGACGGGGGAGAAGAATGAGGTTTCTTTATGGTCTATAAAGAAAGCCTGAAAGTGCATTTGTGTTTTGTTTTTAAAAGTCCCTTCCTCCCTGCCCCCCCCAAATGTTATTTATCTCTGCTTGAGATCCCATACAAGTGGGCCTTGATGCCACTCTTATTTTGACTTTTTAAAACGCAGCTTTTGGTTCACATTGCTTATCGCTTATAACTCCAAAACCTAATAAACATCCAAGAGAAAAAATCCTTTTCTTAAAGATTCAATTCTGCTCCTCCACCCAAGACCAAAGAAAGTTCAATCCACATGCAAGACCTGCAAGGAAACCTCCAGAAAACTTGGGGAAGGCCTGACTTAATATTTCTGATATTTCAAAGGTGAAATAAAAACACACTTTATTTTGAAAATATATACACGTAATTCTTATCCAGCCTTCTCTGTGCTTCATGAGGAGGCACAAGCTGGGCACAGATCTATTTCCCCCCTTTTTAGTTCCCTTTTAATGGTGTCCTGGCTTTCCTACAGATCTCAGTGCACTCACGTGGGAGTTGGAACATATGCCTGCAGAAATCCAGCCCACGGTTGTTTTGATTTTGAAATGAATGCTGAGGATTTGCAGAAAGCTGCCAGCCTAGCAGAGACCCACACAGCTTTCTGTGCCCCTGATTTTCTCGGGTCTCTGACACTGAGGCAGTGCAGTTTGTCCGGAGGATTTTCCGGTCTGTGTTTCAGAAAGGACACTTCCAATCTCCTTCATGCAAACAAGCCCAGCAAGCCGCCCCTGGGCCTGTCAGACTGGGCAGGGAGAACAGGCAGTGATGTCCCAAAGGGGCCGAGCCTTTTTTAATCAGTCACAATCCGAGCAGATGCCAGCTGAGCATGCCCAGAAGCGATCTGACAATTGCTCAGAGTGTGTTTATGTCTAACGTGCCCCTCAAACTAAGCAAAGGTTAACGGAGGCAGTCCTCACTGAGAACAGGGCCCTGCCCTGCTTCAAACTGCGGCCCTCTTTGCTCCCATCCCAAGGCTCAAAAACAGCTCATGCTTAAAAAACAGAATAGTCTGTAAGTGGAGAAGGGAGGAAGGAAACTCAGCAAGTTACATGCATGTGAGACCCAGGAGGCTGCAATGGAGACAGCTTGGCAGCCTAACACAGGCACTGCCTGCAGCTACTGTAATAAAGGGAGAAACTCACCCCATAGCAGGCTGTGGAGCCGTGACTGTTCCCCATTACCCACTCCACAGCCAACGGCGAGGCACAGGGTGGACTGTGATCAGCATCCCCCTAGCCCTGTGATTTTGATCTACATGTCCTGGTGGAAGGGGCTATTCCTGCTGCGTCGCTCTCTGTCCCAGCACACGCCCGTCAGAGCTCCCCGACCGCTCGCCCATGGAACATCAACCCCTCCTGTCAGCTGCCCAGTGGCCAATGGCTGCTAAGGCAGGAGAAGGGGGTGCTGACCTGAGAGAAGAGGAGGTAGCCGCACTCATCACAGGGCAGCATGTCATCCACCAGCACTGTGGTCCACGTGCCATCTTTGCACAGCCGCACCTGATAGGCTCCCTCCGGGCACATGGTCCGTGTAATCATCACCTTCTCCACCAGCTCGGGCCGCTCTGCCAGCACCGCCAGGGCACTCAAGAACCTGGGGAGAGACCAGACAAGAGGCCTCAGAAACTGTGCTGGGGGAGGCATGTCTGCGGCATTGGCATGGAGAGACGGCCTTGAGAGGGGGCACAGGGCCTGGTGGGTGGGGGGGAAAAAGGGAACATTCACCACGGGGATATTCCTGCACCTGCTCCGCAGAGGAGCCAGGAGCTGACTGGATGTGCCCTCGGATTCCACCAACCTAGCTGGGCCCCTGGAACAGAAAGGTCCCTCCAGCTGGAGTCCTGCCTTCTCAGTCAGCTGCGGGACTCCCCAGCCCCAGGGTACCTGTGATCTGGCTGGGGCGGGCGAAGTGCCAGCCTAACCCTGGGAGCTTTGCCAGGGACTCCAGCTGCAGCACACTTGGCCCCTGTGCTGTATCCAGCCCTATGGGGCAAGGAGTGTTTTGCACACTGGCCCTGCCCAATGGATTAGCCCTTTTCACGCTTTCTGCCTTCAGGAAGAATAGCAGAATGGTGTCCGGGTTGGCTAAGCATACACACGTACACAGCCTGGCACTGCCAGCAGGGAGTGCCCTCCACCTACAGTCAACACCCAAAAAACTCTGCCTTACATTCCCCATGGGCTGCAGAGAGGAAAGAGACGAGGCAGCTCCAGAGACCAAGGAGAGAGCTGGCTTTCTGAGCTATCCCGGCCACTCACTGCCAAGTCCAGGGGGCAAACATGTAGATGGGCACGGAACATGCCAAGTGCTCATCAGCAACCATTCTGGAAGGGACATTAAACCTTGTGCTTCAGGGTTTGAGCCAATTGCTAGCTATTAAGTAGCAGGATGAGGCAAATGATCCCACATCTGCTACTGCGGGGTTCTTCCCTCGGCATCTAAACCTCCAGACAGGCCACTGTAAAACAGCCAGGGTCCTTCCCGCCCAGTGTCCTCTTATCCTTCCTGGCCATGCCCACGTCATCTTACAGCCATGCACATGCAGCCACTGCAAAGGGGCAGGGACCGCGAGGGAGTGGGACAGATCCCTGCGGCCCTGTCTGAACTGGTCCAGCAGGAGATCAGGAATGGGATGCGGGAGATCATCCATAGATGCAGACACAAAATAGGAGAGGAGACTTTGGCTTTATAATGAGGGGCGAGGGCACGCTAGGGATTGGGATAGCAGCGGATGTAGGGGGTAGATGAAGAGGACTGGGGTCCGTGATGGGATGAGGGATGGCAGCTGGCACAGGGTGTTTGTGTGAACACAAGAGAGGGTTGGTGTGGCTGGAGCGATCTCAGCCCCTTACCAGCAGTTTCCCAGGAGTCCCTGCAGAATGTCCGAGGGCCGTGGTGTCCGGAACACTGACCACTTGACTGACCAGTCCTTGGAGATGCTACAGTTGATTTCATGGGGCCGCAGCCACAGCTTCACCCTCTGCTGCACGCTGTCCCCATCAGGGAACCCCACCGCCTTGGGCCCTGGGTGAAAACTGTCGTCCACAAAGTTGACCTTGTTCTGTAAACACAAGCATACTGTAAGGCAGGAGCATGTCTACACAGCCCCCCACAGCACTGTCAGTGCACCTCCAATGGGAGGGGACTCCTGGCTCCCCACGTCCCCCAAGAGGAAGAGCCGAGGTGTATCTGCCACTGCCCTGGCTGGGAGGGTAGGACACCCTGGAGGCTGAGCCCTCAAGTTGCTGCCAAGGAGGGTGGCACCTCAAACACTCCCCTAAGGCTGGCATTCAGAGTAAGGTGCCCGGAGACTGTAGCGCAGAGGGCACAGCAGCATTAGACCTCAGCAGGCTTTTCCCAGGGCTGCTGCTGAGTGGAGCATCTCTGATGGAGGAAGTAGGTCCCTGCAGGAAGCTGAGCCAGGCTGAAGGGACCATCCCGCTATTCCCCATGGGTCAGGGGGTATCTCACAAAGAGCAGGAATTCGCCCTCGCACAAGAAATGTGCAGCCCTATGAACACGTGGGAACCACAACTGCTTTCCACCCTCCCGAGAGCAAGGCCGGTCTCGTGGCTAAGGAATGAGGAGACCTGGGGTCAATTCCCCGCTCTGCTAGACTCCCTGTGTGATCATGGGCTTGTCGGTCAGTCTGGAGCTGTGGAGTGGGATGGATACTCCTGCCTTTCTCACACCGTGTCCGTCTTGGCGAGTTAGGTTGGGCAGTTTTGGGGCAGGGCCTGTCTCTCACCATGTGCCGCACACCGGGGCCTCGAGACGATAAGAATAGCAGCAAACAGGGCTTTGGAGCGGAGCACGGAGCAGCTCTGGAGCAGTGGAGCTGCAGGTTTTTGCCTGGAGCTGGAGCGGAGCCGGAGCACAGTTCCAAAGCCCTGGCAGCAAATCTCCAAGGAAACCTCTACTCTAAACCATGCTCTAAACGCTCACTGCTCTGTACCATCAAGGAGACTTTGCCAGCTGCTCCCTTGTGGTCTCTGAGTCATGGAAGCTGCAGGCTGCTCAGAAGCACTCAGCTTGAGGTGGCAGAGCGGGGGAGGAGCCATTGACCAAGGACACATGGAGCACAGAGATTAGACAATGGAGATAAAAATCAGAGGGCTGCTGCCCCAGCCCCGGCCCGGTCCAATTCCCTTCCCATCATAGGCCGGGCTGAGCACTGGGAGGGTTTCCCCAGGAAGCCAGTGCACCCATAGGAAGAGGATCTACTGGAGCTCTGGGAACTGACAGACGCAGTACAGGAAGAGGGCTGGGTTGAAGGATTTGTGTAGGAGATAAAGAAGAAAGCGATTTGGGGGCTGACGTTCAGGTCTACTCTTGGAGACCCTGTGGCCAGCTAGAGAACTGTTGGTGTATCTGTTGTCATAACCCTAAGGGAGCAGCCCCTGACAGAGGAGAGATGACATTTACTCAGACTATTCACAACTGGCTGGATACAAACCAGGATCTTTTTAAATTAAAGAAAAATCGAATTGTTACAATAGAAAACAAATGTGATTTAAATGACATTCTCTATCTATGGCAGGGGAGGGCAAATTTTTTTGTCCGAGGGCCACATCTGGGAATAGAAATTGTATGGTGGGCCATGAATGCTCACAAAATGGGGGTTGGGAGTGTGGGAGGGGTTGAGGGCTCTGGTTGGGGGTGCGGGCTCCAGGGTGGGGCCAGAAATGAGGAGTTCAGGGTGTGGGGGAGGGCTCTGGCTGGGGGTACGGGCTCTGGGGTGGGGCAGAGGAGTTTGGGGTGTAGGAGGGTGCTCGGGCTGGGACCAAGGGGTTTGGAGGGCGATCAGGGATGGGGCTCTGGCTGGGGATGCAGGCTCTGGAGTGGGGTTGGGAATGAGGGGTTTGGGGTGCAGGAGGTGCTCTGGGCTGGGATCAAGGTGTTCGGAGGGCAGGAGGGGAATCAGGGCTGGGGCAGGGGGTTGGGGCAGAGGGAGAGGCTCAGGGGTGCAGGCTTCGGGCAGGGCTTACCTCAAGCGGCTCCCAGAAGCAGCGGCACGTCCCTTCTCTGGCTCCTATGCGGAGGCGCAGCCATGCGGCTCTGCACGTTGCCCCATCCGCAGGCACCGCCCCTGCAGCTCCCATTGACTGCAGTTCCCGGTCAGTGGAGCTGCAGGGGTCGCGCTTGGGATGGGGGCAGATTGCAGAGCTGAGGCCCCGAGGTGTTCCTATGCCAGCGGTGGGCAAACTATGGCCCGCGGGCCAGATCCGGCCCGTCAAGGCTTTGGATCTGGCCCACGGAATTGCCCCCCGTGGCACTGTGGGCCCTGCACTGCTCTCAGAAGTGGCCGGCTCCACATCCCTGCAGCCCCCGGGCGGAATGAGCAGAAGACTTCGTGCATTGCCCTTGCCTCCAAGCACGACCCCCCGCAGCTCCCATCAGCCGGGAATGGGGAACTGCAGCCAATGGAAGCTTCGGGGGAGATACCTGGAGCCGCTTTAGGTAAGCAGCGCCGGCACAGAGCCCGAACCCCACCTGCCCCCTAACTCCCTTCCCTGAGCCCCCTTGTATGCCCTGCACCCCAACCCCCTGCCCTAAGCTCCCTGCTGCACCTGTATCCCTGTGTTCCCCAACCCCCTGCCGCACCCCACACCCCTCCTGCACCCCTGCCTTGAGCCCCCTCCCGCAGTCTGCACAGCTCCTGCACCCCTGCCCTGAGCCCCTCCTGCACTCTGCACCCCAACCCCCTGCCTTGAGCCCCCTCATGCACTCCTCCTCTGCCCCAATCCCTTGCCCTGAGCTCCTTCCTGCACACCACACCCCCTCCCACACCCCACACTCCCTCCTGCACCCCAAACCCCTGCCCCGGCCCTGCATACAATTTCCCCACCAGGATGTGGCCCTTGGCTCAAAAAGTTTGCCCACCTCTGTCCTATGCATTGGAGCCAGAGGCTGGGGCATGCCACTGCTTCCGGGAGCAAGGTCCCTGACACTGCTGGAGCGGGGCCATGCTGCTGCTTCCGGGAGCCACGTGGAGCGGTCCCCAACCCTGCTCCCCGGATGGAGCGCTGGAGCAGGGCAAGCCCCAGATCCTGCTCCTCAGCAGGAGCTCGAGGGCCGGATTAAAATGTCTGGCAGACAAGATCCAGCCCACGGGCTGTAGTTTGCCCACCCCGATCTATGGGGCTAGTTCTTTTGGCTCCTGTTCCAGTCTGAAATCACTGTGGGAGGTGGGGGGTTGCTCGTTTCTTTAATTAGTGTTTCCTAATTGTTCACAGCCTTCCTGATTTTGCAGAGGGTTTTTTCCTACTAACAAGTTTCACACTTACAATATTCATCTGTATCGAACAATAGAAGTCCCAGGGCCTCCTTAGTCTTCTCTGGGGGGACCTTGCCACACATTCAGAGACTAAATTGATGAGCAAATAACCTGTGCTCTATTTGCAACCAGCACCATCTGATGTACTGCACATGCAAAGGTGGGTCTGTGTCAGGATCCCCGCTGGACAGGTGGGGAAACTGAGGCACAGGTCGGTAGCAATGAGAGTGTCAGAGCCAGGAACAGAACCTTGTTCTCCTGACTCTCATTCAAGCACCCTCGTCACTGGACCAGGAGTGATACCATCGAGATTGGAGCAGTTACCATTTATCTAGCGCGCGGGGTCCCTGTCACCACCCCTTCCTTTGTGCTCGCTGAGGCTTCCCACCCAGCTGCCTTTCTGGATGCGATGCTTGATCTGGTCTAGAGAGACATGGGCTAGCTCCTAACAGCAGCAGTGGGCCCCGGTGGCACAGGCAGCCGCCCGAGTACATACCAAGGATTGGGCAGGAGGGTACCTGAGCAGAGCTGGCGTGGGTATGTCAGCCCACACTAGGAATTACACCTCCCAGCTGCTGTGTCCACACACCCTGGACATGACTGTGGGCAAGTCATTCCTGCTCTGTTTCTCAGTTTCCCCCTTTGTACAACAGTCTGCTCGATTACCGAGGGGGGGGTCGTGAGGATTAGCCAATGGGGCAGATTCTCAAGTGGTGTAAACTGACACAGCTTTCCTGACTTTGATGGAGCTCTGACAATTTGCATCAACCCAGCATCTGCCCCAGTGTCTGTGCAGTGCTTTAAAACAGAATGTGCTTTATTAGTGCCAGGTGTTACCATTAGAAAGGAAGGGAGGGATGCAGGATCAGGGGATCCAGACAGCATAAGGTAGAGAGAGAAATGAGAAGGGGAAACAATGCCAGGCGAAGAGACAAAAGAAATAGGAGAACCTGAAAGAGTTTTGTGCCAAAGGGGGCAGGGCAGAAATAAGACTGGAGGTGGGGAGATTAAATCTTACTCTGTTCTGGGACACAGAGGAAGGACAAGGCTAAAAAGGAATAAAGCCAGGGCCCTGTTGGTTAATACACAGACCCAGGGAGAAATATTTTGAAATGTACGAGCAAAACAGAGCAAGACAAGAGCAGAATGCCATCATCAGTGAATTCAAGCAGAACTTCCTCGCTCAGAGGGCTACTAACATATGGAATAAACGGCCAGAGAAGACTGCTGATGCAAATAGCATCAATGGGCTTCAAGAGGTTACTCCATATATTTTGGATGCTTGGGACTAGTCCAAATAGGAACTGCCATACCAGAACAGAGCAATGGTCCATCCAGTCTGGAGTCCGGACTCCGGCAGCGGTCTGTACAAAACATAGCCATGGCTTTAAGACCATCAAACACAGCGGCAGATCAAACTCTTTAACCTTCTCTTAAATTCAGGCACAGAGCAGGAATGAATTCAGTCAGGCAGAATCTTTCATGCTGTTATGATGGGAGCACAGACTGAGACCCAGCACACGAGAGGAGAGGAACAGGAAAGAGTGGGGGAAATCTGGAGATGACGAGAGGTTTACTGCTTTATTAATTATCCATCATGGTGTATTTCTTTCAGGTCCCAAGACCCTGTTAAGCTTCTCCTGTTGCAGGAATTCTGATCAGTTTGGCTGATCTAGCTGCAAGCTTCAGGGGTAATACCTTCACTGCTGACCAGAGAGAGTTCGCTGTGCCTCTGGGGTCTGGTGAGCTGCAGGGCACTGGGCTAGACCTCTCTGTCTGATCAGGCTTGGATTAGCCATCAGGGAATGAGGTGAATTATTCTCTACTTGACTGTTTTAGGTCCTGATTCAGCAATACACTTAACATGCCAGTAGCTCCAATGATTCCAAATTCACTTGCTTAAAGTCAGGCACATGTGTAAATACCTTCCTGAGTCAGGGCCTTATGGATGTAAAGGTGCCTAGCTGCCTTGGCAAAGATGGGTGTCGATAAAAATAAATGTAGACCATAATTTTCTACAGCCTCATATTCAGAGTCAGCATTCCGGTGGTCAATAATCTCCAGTGGGGAGCTGTAAGGGGAAAACCCCAGCAGGGCTCAGTGAGGATGGAGGTGAATTCCTCACCAGCAAAAGGGAGCGATGGTACCCAGATTCCACCCGCAATAAAAGCTACAATGTCTAGGTATTCTATAGCGCTTTAAATAAGTAGATCTCAAAGTGCTTTACAGAGGTCAGTATCAGTATCCCATTTTACAGATGGGGAAACTGAGGCACTGGGCAGGAAAGTGACTTGCCCAAGGTCACCCAGCAAACCAGTGGCAGAGCCAGGAGTGACATCCATATTTCCCAAGTCCCAGTCCAAGGTTCTTGCCACTAGCAAGTGCCTCCCACTAGCCCAGATCAGCTAGATGCTTTCTCCATAAGGTGCTCCTACATTACAGTGAGGAAAGCAGGAGAGATTACAGATTTATTTAGTAGAAGCAATGAATGAAGGTTGCCATCAAAGCATCCTATCAGAGCAAATCATTGCAGCATGGCCAATTCTTATGGCAAATCTCATGTTGTTGTTTTTTCTTAAAGCCCTAAAACCTGGGAGTCACATGAATACAACAGAATTGCAGCTTTCATTTAAAAACAAAACCAAATCAAGAAATGCCTAGCCTTCCTGGCTGCAAACAGAAGCTTAAGAGCGTGAACCCTAAAAGTTAAAAAGTCAGAAAGCAAATAAGAGCTCCGAATGAATGATTTTTAAAACCTCATGTTTTTTAAGTCAATATCATGACTTTTTAGGCCCCAAGTCACAGATTTTTAGATTCTTGGGGTTGGCAATGATGGTATTATTGCTATCAGTCTGCATTCACCCTTTTTGTCTCTTGTTTTAGTTTTATTCTTGGACTATAAGTTCTCTGGGGAAAGAACCATTTTTGTTCTGTTTGTACATCACCTAGCACAATGGGGTCCTGGTCCACAGCTGGGTCTCCTAGGCAGTACCAGAATACAAATAATAAATAATAATGTTCCTTTATAGCATCATTAGGTTTCAGAGTGAACACACATTGAGTAGAACTGGGCAGTGCACACATCTCAGAACTATTGTTTTGGGCTCTCTGCAGACTCAGACAGACAGCATTGCAATGGGTCACTCTGTGAAAGTATCCTCTGCAACCATAAGGGCTAGAAACTTAAAGGGAAGGTTAAATTGAGCAGACCCTCCTGGGCTTGCCAGAGAGGTGCCAGGCTCGATGGCCCAGAACCAGCTCATTCTCCCCACCCACTATGCAGAGTGCCCGGAGGAGTACAGGCACAGAGAGCAGAGTAAGGCTGTGGGGTACTAAGGGGCCTGGCAAGCACTCACCTCCTGGCAGAAGCTCACAATGTTTTCCCACAGGGCCTTGGCCTCCCCCTCGTCCGTCTGCCGCCGCTTCTCCGCATCCATGCTCTCCCGCCTCTTGAGTGGCTTGGCCCCCTTGCGCTGCATCATGTACATCTGCGGGGTGTGGCAGGCTGCACAGTGCTTGGCCTTGAGTTCGTTGAGCAGGGTACAAGCAGGGCAAGACCACTGGCTCGGGCTGTCCTGTACCAAGGGCAGCTGAGAAGGGAAGAGGCGGGCCATTTTCCGGGCCGATGGGGCCTTGCTGCCGCAAGAGGCGCAACCCCCTTTGTCGGAGCCGCAGTCGACGCACTTGGGGGCAGGCTCGCCCTGTGCCCCATGTTCCTGGAAGCCATGCAGTTTGGAGCAACCACAGGCTTTGCACTTCTGCACCAGTGTGGGGTTCTTTAGGGTGCACTTGGAACAGGCCCAGGTGGTGAAGTCGGGGCTGGAAGGGCTGCAGGGGGTGAAGCGCACTGAGTCCCCCGCCAGGTCAATAGTGTCACTGCCTTTCAGAGCACTGCAGGCCTCACACTTGCTCGACCCAGCCGAGTTGAGCAGGGCACAGGTGCTGCACTGCCAGTGGGACGGGCTGACCTCCATCTCCTCCTCCAGCACGCTCAGCCGCTTGTTGGACAGCAGCTCCTGGAAGCGGGCAGCTGGAGGTGCCCTGGCCTGGCCCTGCGGAGACCCCTTCTGCCCAGATGTGGGCTGAGAGGCGTCAGGCACCTGTGGCTGCAGCTGGGGTGGCACCTCCCTGCGGCTCCTGGGCACGGGGTTGTTCTGGAGGCCAGGGGAAAAGGGGCTGAAGGTTGGCATCTTCTGAACGTCCTGCTCCATGATCGCCGGGCTCTGACTGGCAACAGGGTCACTTTCCAGAGTTTCTATGGCAACACCGGGCTGCGGGGGAGCTGGGACCACATGGAACCCTGCTGGGGCAATGACTTCGGGGACTACCAGCGCCTCCGGGGGGATCTTGGGTAGCGAGAGCTTGCGTGGCCCCCCACAAGCAGAGCAGGAGTTGGCCACGGGGGTGTTGTGCAGAGTGCAGCGCTGGCAGGCCCAGCCATCCTCCAGCTCCGCCTCATCGGGGCTCTTCCCCCCAGACTCTTCGCTGTTGATCTCCGTCTTGCATGCCTCCTCAGTGGCGATCCCCTTGGGCTCCACCAGGTCAACGGGCTTGGGCAGGACACCATTGATGATGGGCAGTGGGGAGCTGCCAGGCCCAGGCTCCGGTGTGAAGCCGCACACCTCACAGGCCTCCTTGCCCAGGAAGTTCCTGAAGGTGCAGCGGGCGCACGGCCATTTCTGCTCCTCCACACTGAGCCGCAGGATGTGGTTGAGGTCTGGCTTCTGGCGGGGGGCCTCACAGATGGAGCACTGGCGCTGGCCCACTGGGTTCAGGAAAGTGCAGCGGGTGCAGGACCACTCCCTCACAGCAGCCATAGAACCAGGAGAGTGGGTGTGACTGCAAGAGAACAGGAGAAGAGACCGTTACCAACCTGCAGCATAGGGAGGGGAACAAAGAGAGCCTAGAACTCTGTGCAAAGGAGCCTCGAACCAGCTGCCATCAGATGGGCTTCTGGTAGGGGGATGGACTAGGATGCTCTCTCTGCACTAGCCAGGGAGAATGTGTGCACACCTCTGTAGCAAACACACATAGCTCCTGCTAGAAAGGTGCTCACGTGCTTACGTAGACGGGACCTTGCTTACAGTACGGGAATATACAGGAGTCCAGCATACTAGGGACTGGTTTCTCTGGCACTGACAACCCATTTCAACAAGCGCACAGCACCAAGCTGGCTTCCTACCAAACAACTTGAGGAGCAGCAGAAAGGCAGCCATCCAATGCTGTGCAATGGCTGTGGTCCCTCCCCGGACAGAGGAACACCCCCGCCCCACAAGGGCATGCCAGGCTCTCAGTGGATCCATCAAAGACCTGGAAGTGATCCTACTTTCTTCCCTTCCCTCTTGCTTTTCACACCGAGATTTCACGTGTCAGCAGAACTTCCCTGGGCAGTTCTCTGAGTAATCACATGACACCAGGCAACACAACATAGATTCAATCGCACTCTGGACTCTACTGCACAGAAGTAGTGCTTTGGCTTAGAACTGTAGAGAAATGCATAGGCACATCTCGGAGCACAGGCTGAGAAGTATGTTAATACCACACCTCCAAGCAGCTTTTCTAAAGCACCTTTCTCCAGCTTACTCTTGATTAGTTTAAACTGCACCTGTGCCCATTCACCTTAAGTGAAGATCTGGATTATTTACAGACAGGGCCGGTGTAACCGCTAGGTGAACTACGCGACCGACTAGGGTGCCAAGATTTGGGGCTGCCAAAAAGGGGTGCCCAAAAAAATTTTTTTACACTACAGTGGAGTCACAACTTACATGGGGGTTAGGTTCTAAAGTCACCGTGTAAGAGGAAAATCGCGTATAGTGAAAATTACCATAAAGTACAGTATACACTAGAACAGGGGTCCTCAACCTACGGCATGCGTGCCAAAGGTGGCATGCAAGCCGATTATTTTTTTTTAATGGCAGGCTGCGGGTCCCGGCTGCCGCTGAGCCTGCTGCCGACCTGGGGTTCTGTTCACTCAGCTGGCAGTGGGCTGAGCAGGGCCAGCAGTGGGCCGGCTCCTGCCAGCTGGGGTCCCAGCCGTGCTCAGCCCGCTCAGCCTCCTGCCAGCCTGGGTGAATGGCCTGGGGTTCCATTCACCCAGGGTTCCGTCCACCGGCCTGGGGTTCTGTTCACCCAGGCCGGCAGGAGGCTGAGCAGAGCCGGCGGCTGGAACCCCAGCTGGCAGCGGGCTGAGGTCCCAGCCGCTGGCCCCACTCAGCCCGCTGCCGATCTGCGGTTCTGGCTGCCAGCCCCTTGCCAGTCTGGGTCCCGGCCACTGACCCCGCTCAGCCTCCTGCTGGCCTGGGGTTCCGTTCACCCAGGTCGCCAGGAGGCTGAGCGGATCTGGCAGCTAGGACCCCGGCTGGCAGCGGGCTGAGCAGGCTGAGCGGGGCCGGCGGCTGGGCCCCCGGCTGGCAGGAGCCAGCGGATGGAACCCCAGATTGGCAGCGGGCTGAGCAGCTCAGCCTGCTGCCGGTCTGGGGTCCCAGCTGCCAGCCCTGCTCAGCCTGCTGACGATCTGGGATTCCAGCTGCCGGCCCCTTGCCAGCAAGGGTCTCGGCCACTGGCCGTGCTCAGCTTCCTGCTGGCCTGAGTGAATGGCAGGAGGCTGAGTGGAGCCGCCGGCTGGGACCCCGGCTGGCAGCTGAGTGAACGGAACCCCAGGCCGGCAGCAGGCTCAGCGGTGGCCAGGACCCGCAGCCTGCCATTAAAAAAAAAAAAAAAAATCAGCTCGCGTGCCACCTTTGGCACATGTGCCGTAGGTTGAGGACCCCGTTCTAGTGTATACTGTGTGTACTGTGTGTACTGTAGTTTATGGAAATTTTCATTATACACGATTTTCCTCTTATGCGCTGACCTTAGAACCTAACCCCCGCATAAGATGTTACTCCACTGTATTCATTTTTGAAAATTTATAATAAGCGATGCTCCGGAGGGGGAGGGAGAGCGCAAGGTGGAAGTTTCACCTAAGGTGCAAAATATCCTTGCACCAGCCCTGTTTACAGGCAGACACAATGATCATGTAACAGAAGCCCCTGTTGTAAGACAGATATGCAAGGGGAAGAAAAAGACACTCTGGTTAAAAAATCAGGCTTTTAAAAGAAACAAATGTACTTACCTGGGTAATTCATAACAATGTCGCTTATTAAAACTTGAACACATTTTAAAAATCTAATCTACATCTCACCCTGAATGGTGAATATTTGCTTTGTTCCCACTACTCAATTGTGGCACTAGCCAGTTTCACTTCTGGTCCCAGACTCTTTCTAGTAGCACAGGGAAACTGCTACAAGGTTTGCAATGTAACACTTCAAGGGAAGCTTTAAATCCTAACCGGGCAAAAAACAAACCCAAACCACTTTTTATTGGAAAAGGAAACAAAAGTGATGGACACACGGCTAGTGAGCTTAGATTTTGTTGGATCTTTTAGTACAGAAACATTTGGTAAAACGTTGAGCCTATGCAAAGTTGGCTGTTCCCTCAATGCTGGGGAAGCCTTTACTTGGAGCTGTATGCTTGGAGATTAAGCTCTCTGCCTTACCGTCGCACTAGTAGTGTTTTCTGCCTGAGAAATGCACAATCTCCCCTAGCAGGGATGCAGGGTCAGATGTATACCCACCAGAGTAGCAATGTCCTTTCCAGCTTGTAGCACTTACTAACAGGTGCCAGGAAACGCAGGGTCTGCGCCAACACCCCAGAGCATGAGCGAAGGTCAGCACATCAGGCTGAAATGGGAACTTCCTGCCTGTTTCCTCATTTACGGGAGGGATTTGAGGGTTGGAAAAATTATAAATCTAAACAGAAAAATTGTGAAAAGACAGAGAGAAAAATCCCAATCTGTGTCAAGAGGATGGGACCCTTGAAGGGGGAGCGGGGCCCGTACACCTGACTGGTCAGCTGCCTCCTAAATGGGTATTAAGAGAAGGCACCTGGGGTAACTCAAGAAAGAGCAGGAGAAAGCTGCCTGAGAAGGACACAGGAGCAGCAGAGGAGAGCTGGGCCAGGGAACCACCGCAAAGACTGAAAGGTGAAGAACATTGTTTGTGAGGACTGGCCAGAGCTGGGGGTGCCCTGGAAAGTTTCAGGAGAGCTTGTGCAGAGGCCCCTAGGAACAAGGGGAAGAACCAGCCTCTGTAAGGGAAGCTGAGCCTGATTGATGCTGGAAAGTGGACTTGCAGGCAAGGGACCCCTGGGGGAGTGGAACATTGCAGGAAGCCCCCTTGCGACAGGCTGGAGCAGAGGGCTGTGGGAAGCTGAGCCCTGGCCCACGGGGTGGTCCTGCAGGGATGTCCCCTGAGCAGGGGTAGGAGTCCCAAGTAGGAAGGAGGCCAGACGTGGGGCTACGGAAGAAGAGTTGTGGAAAGGAAGCGATTCTGGGAGCAATCAGGAGGGTGATCCAGAGCCAAAGGCAGAAAGAGGAGAGGGACAGATTGGTTAACGGAATGGTTTCATCATAAGGGTTTTTCGGGTTATTGCATGTACACTATGCCTACAGGCAGGCTTTTGAATTGGCCATTGAGAGAGACCGAGCTCCTTGTATGGCTGGACCATGCCATGCCATGGCCTGCCACAGGAGAGCGCCCCAGATTGGGGTCGCCCTAGGACACCCAAGCCCAATGGGCCCTCAGCAAACAGCCCTGATCCTGCCATCATGTCCATTGAGGCAAACCCTTTCCCCCCACTGGGGATCAGTGCAGCACAAGGGTCCACCTGTGCAGGTCTGACTGCAAGATCGGGCTTGCAAAGAGAAACCCAGCAATTCTACAGCAAAGGAAGCTACACCCCAGGCTGCTAAATAGCACCTCCTTGCAGCACTTCTCCCTTGGAAAGAAGAGCTTTGCAGCATGCTCTGAAGGCTGACAAGTTCAGGCTACTCTGGGCAACAGGGCAGGAGCAAGGTCCAGACCTGAGGGGCTCTCACACTGGATGACAGCCAGCAGCTCCCTCTCTGTTATGCCAAGGCGCCTCTGGCTTCCAGTTCAAGTGCTCCTACTGATCTCAACTGCAACAGAGCAGCATGGGGAGTGAGGGATCTCATCCCTCAGCCAGGCAGTCCCAGAGCTTTAGGAGTTAGCACAAACACCTTCAACTCAGCCCAGATCTCTACAAGTAGCCAATGCAGGGCCATTGTGCCCCGGGCACAGCACCCTGATTCCCGAGCAGCCCAGCCCCTTCTGCGCCAGCTGCACTTTCCAAACACAGCCCCAAGTTGAGCACTTAGAGGCAACAAACCCATGCAATAGGGTATTGAGAGCCACACAGGTGGGGAAAAGACACAGCCTCCTGGCCACATGCAAATGAAAACGGCTGTCCTCACCAGCGCTGGAAGACAAGCCAACAACCGCTTAACAGCGATACTCCCAAGTGGAAAGCCCAGGTAACCAAGAGTGGGCATGTCTCCCCCACCCCCACCAGAAGGGCCGCTGTGATCTTTGCCATCTCTTCTACTGGATTTCCTCAACCCCCCAAGAGAATACTTGAATATATATATTTTAAAACAAAGTCCTTCTCAGAGACTCATATTAATTCTGAGAGCCCGCACAAAATCTCTTTCTGGTTCACATCATGCTCTTTAATAGTTTGTACTTTACCAGGCGTTTATTGGAGTTATTTTGGGAAACTTTCATAACAAGGTGAAATATAAAAATTGATTTTCCTTTCTTCTGCCTTGAGTCATACAGCTCTGAGCTACCACGAGATGATCAACAGCCTCTCATGCACGTCTCCAGCTTACTGGAGTCCACTCTAGCTATTGCTACCCACTATTTCCATCTGTGTGCTCTACACATACAGATACACACCTGCAAACACACACACTTACTTACCAGTCTCTGTACTGCAGCTGACGCCAACTGCCTCAATTAGGACGAGGGCCACAGTGTGGTAGGGGCTGTACAAACCCATGAGGAGACATGGTCCTTGGCCCTAAGATATGTGTGCGCATGCAGACAGACAGACAGAGTGACTGACTGACAGACCCTCATCTCATACTCTGATCTGCATGGGTGGGCCCCTTTGGAGCCCCGACTTCCTATAAAACACACACGAATGTGAAAATCCAGTTGTTCCGCCAGCCCTGTGGCCACCTCCCTCTGCTTCCTGATATCACAGACACTTCTCAACTCTGGGGGAAGCAAATGAGACAAACAAACGGTCTGTGCTCTCCCTGTCCTGCCATGTCCAGCCTGGAGGCGTTTGGTTTACAAAGATCAGTCACCGCTCAGCAAACCAGACCCAAAACATGCAGCACCAAGGAATTAAATGGCTCCTTACTGCCCGGTGCTACACACGGGGGTGTCTTAGCACACGCAGCTGCCACCTGGGAACAATCAAGTGCAAAACCTGCTGCAGCTCACCAGTGGAATGAGCTTTGTCTCAGTGCAGCCCCTCGTCCACACGATGGCTCAGCACAATCACATGAACCAGGGGCGCTGATAGCAACCAGAGGCTACCACCACTTGACAGCTGTTAGCTTACATACATAAATGAAGCTGGCAGCTGCAGCCACACCATCAACATGCCACTGCAGTTGGTGCCACGTTCAGCAAAGAAACCATAGATGGACTGGGCTGCAGAGACTGAATTAGCCCATCCCTGCTGTGGAGCAGGGCTGCGGCATGTCACTGGAGAAGCCTGCGCTGCTGTATCTATCCTCTTGGCTGAGACAACAAGAGTCAGGGACCATCAAGTGTCAAGCGGGGGGAAGGAGAAAAGGAATCCGCATGGATCTCATCATATACTGGCCACGGACAGATTAGGCACCTCAAAGCTCCCGTGCTCAAAATGGGGCAGCATCCCACGTCTGTCAGCATCTGCCATTACCAGACCCGAGATGCTAAACCACAAACATCCCCAAAAAGAAGAACAGGAGTACTTGTGGCACCTTAGAGACTAACAAATTTATTAGAGCATAAGCTTTCGTGGACTACAGCCCACTTCTTCGGATGCAAGAAGTGGGCTGTAGTCCACGAAAGCTTATGCTCTAATAAATTTGTTAGTCTCTAAGGTGCCACAAGTACTCCTGTTCTTCTTTTTGCGGATACAGACTAACACGGCTGTTACTCTGAAACACAAACATCTCCGTCTCACGAGCACGCTGCAGGCCCAGAGGAACTTTTACCTTTGCTCTTCACCTGGGTGAGTATGGGGTGTGCCCCTCAAGTGCTGCAGGGTTGTACATTGATGGTAGACCTTCAAGGAAAGCCAGTGGGGTTCATGATCAGTAGGCCGCCCTTTTCCCACACGAGTTCAGGACTGAAACCAGACTTGTGCGTGATAGGGGACACAGGTGGGATATAAATGCAGGGACCCTAACTAGGAACAGGAGTCTATGGAACTCCTTGGAAGAACAGGGCTAGAACCCGTGATGCCCTAAGTAAACTTCACTCTGGGTTACCCCAGGTTCTGCTTCTTGTGCCTGAAGTCTCCCGCTGCAGTTTTGATTGAAGGTGGTATTCTTCCCTTCCTGCCTTACATCATTGTGTAATACTGCTGTGGGGTGTTAACCAGCCACGAAGTTTCACCCCAGAGCTGGCTCCATTTCAGTGGTGGACAGAATTAGCCTTTGCTATACATTTGGCAAAGTGCTTTGCGATCCTTTGGCACTGTAATACATTATTATTACTGCTCCAAGGAGAACGACAGCCTGCTAGCCTCTATGAACGTGGACACTGGTGCAGGGAAAGATTTGAACAGATCCCACACACCATGCAGACCTCCCATCTAAATCACAGGACTCAACAGGTCTGTCCTCTCAATTAAAAAACAATGCCCTTTATATTTACACTACAGCCAAGTCCACTCCCCTCTTCATCACCAGGGGCCTGGCTCAGAAAAAGAAACATGTATCTAAAATCTCACTGATGGTGTATTTACCATGCCGGCAGCCCCCAGCAAATTCTCATCAGCCAGGTGGACAATGCCCATTTTCTTATGATATGAGCCAAGAAGGATGGGGAATGGGCATCAGTAGCATCAGGTAATACTGACTGAACTGCCCAGAAGCACAGTGCCCATTGCAAAAGCCGAGCTGCTTAAGTTGGGGAGGTGGGGATCAGATGAACCGATTCCTGCTCCACTAAATCACAGACAAACCGGGGGATGCTCTGCCTAGCTGCTTCCAATGGGAGCTGAGGGCATCAGCAATTTGCAGGGAGAAGATCTTAATTACGAGCCTCTGCCCTGGGCCACCCTGTCTGTCTCTGATTCAGCCCGTACACACACTGACCCACTCTACCAGTCCTCCTCGATGCTGACCCTGCTCTCCAAGTCACAGAGAAACCAGCTGCTGTTCCCATCCCCCACCCCAGCCTGACCCTCCTCTTCTCCTCTCAGCCCCCCCAATCAGCCTGACCCCCAGAAGTTCCTACACCCACCCCTCCCAGGAGCGTGCCCTTGAGGGAGCCCCCCCAAAACCATCCCCTCCTAGGAATTCCTGCCTCCCACAGCCCAGTCCCTGCTCCTTACCCCGCCCTGCTGGTGAGCCTCAGGTCTATCCACCCCGCTTCCCTGGCACTGAGAGGAGCCGGAGCCCCAGCCGCTGTGGTTTCAGCGCACCAAGGGTCCAGCATGCACAGCGGCACACGGCACTTACAAAATTGCTCCATGGCCACTGGCGTGGACATGTGTATGCACAGCTTGCAAGGAAGGGGGAGGGCGAGGAACCAGCACATTTCATTGGCAACTGGCAAGGCAGTAGAAAAACCAGCCACCTGGCAACCCTGCACTCCAGCCACTGGTCTCGTGAGCAGGTGCAGCCCACGTCCTGTGGCACAGTCGAGAATGCACAAAAGGCCCCATGGGACGGCTGGGGAACCACTGAACTACACACAAAGGCCTGGCCTACACCAGACAGTTGTACCACTTTAACTACACCCGCAGAGCTTAACCAACACAACCCCCTCGTGTGAATGCACTTACACTGGTATGAAGGTGCTTGGGAGTCACACCCCCGAGCTGACTCAGTTATACCACACAACTTCCCAACTTGCATGGAGGACAGGTCCATCAATGGCTGTTAGCAACCCCATGCTCTGGGTGTCCCTAGCCTCTGACTGCCAGAAGCTGGGACTGGACAACAGGGGATTCCACTCGATGGCGTGAGTTCACCTCTCCGAGAGATGGTCGCTAGGTCGACAGAAAAATTCTAGCTGCCCTATGCTGAGAGTTCGGCGACCTAACCACTGCGCTCAGGGTGTCCGATTTTTAAGTGTAGAGCAGGCCTTAGAAAACTCAATTGCTGCAGTGCTTTACACCACCTCGAGTTCCCAATCTGCCAGGTGCGGGTGTGTGAGCTCGAGTTCCATCCATCCACGTCACAGTCCGGCTGTAAGAAGGCAGTTCATGAACCAATACGGTCTGGGAGCTGCTGTTTAGAGCCTTCACAAGGGACGATTTCAAGCAATGCCGGGGGAGAGAGCAAAAGGGATACGAGTCTCAGATCAGATGGGGCCCGGCAGAAAGTGTGGGGCATTCATAGCAGCAAAGGAAAAGGAACCGTGAGACTGAACCTGCCTCAAGTGGCAAGAGGCTCCTTGTGGAAGCTCCAGGACATGGGACTGGAGGGAAAACTGCATGGCATTGCCTCAGGGAGACTTCCCTTCCAATAACATTTCCAAGGGCACGGATGTGTCAGAAGGCCGCTGCAGTTGGAATTTTCCAGCTGAGCACCACCATGCAAGAGGCAGTCTGGAGCATTCCCAGAAGTATAAGGAGAGACAGATGGAGAGAAAGGAGAGCCCATTACAGAGCTACAATTGTTCCTCTGTTGATCTGTCCCTTAACTAAACGGGACAAGGTGACTCGGGCTAGATGATGCAGAGGGGAAAGCACTAGCCAGTCCCCTTTGGAGTGCTGGGCTCCCATCCTGCCTGACCAGCTCTCGGCTGTGATGAGTTTGGTGGCCTCAGCTGAGCTGGTAGTGAATATTTGCCCACCACCACCTTTGGCATGCTTGTGAGGGAGGCCCAGGGCTGGAATAAGCCAGGGGGCTGCTAGTGAGGCAGAGTTGGGGGAGTGGTGCAGGACTAGAATAGGATCATCCGGATAGTACTGACGGCCGCTGGCAGGATTGGGAGGGGGGGGCCCTGGAACAGCAGTCCCCACCCCCTGCAGCTCAGAAGTGAGGGGCATTGGCAGGGCTGTGTGGGATCAGCTGGTACATCAGCTGTTTCCAGCCCTTGCTACCCAACCCAGTACATTCATCTACTCTAAAAAGAGGAGGACAACAGATCAGATGGGAGAGGGAAGCCAGGGGCTGGCACACTGCCACCAGATGGAGCAGATGCATACTGGCTTCTCCCAGGTGAAGGGTGCTAGCCATGTCCCCCCTATCTAGATGTGCCCTCTGCTAGCAGGTTAAAGGAGTTTTGGTACAGTGTGATGAGAGAGAGGAGATCCAAGCATCAGAGTGAAAACACAATGGTCCCCATTACCTCAGTACTAGCCCAGAGCGACTGCATTGACTGGCACAGAGTTATTCACCATCTACAGCT
Organism: Malaclemys terrapin pileata; assembly: GCF_027887155.1. Classification (NCBI taxonomy): domain Eukaryota; kingdom Metazoa; phylum Chordata; order Testudines; family Emydidae; genus Malaclemys; species Malaclemys terrapin. Next base: position 51,728,912 of record NC_071514.1, read on the forward strand.
GCTCAAGGGTCACCAGAATCAGTTCCTCTCTCTACAGAAAATTCTTCCAAAAGATCTAAAGCCTTTAAACTTGTTGTCTCAGTTCTCTCTAGTGGAAAAATCAATTGTTCTTGTTAACAAGGTGCAAACTCAGAATTCTCTAATACACAATATATTCCAGCCAAATCCTCCTGCTTGACAACACAAGGAAAGCACTAAGCTTCTTTATAGAAGCTATCTGGCTTGATTTTCCTCTAGCAACAAATCACTTCCCCTCTCCCCAGAACAACCCTTCGGCATTCACTGATATTTCCAATCTCAGACATTGCTCCACAACGGTAGCATGGACTGCTCTGCAGCACGTGGATCTCAGCGTGGCCCCACGGCTGTTTCACAAAAGCTCCACCCAGGAGGCCCAAGAGACAGTATCTTCTCTTGAGAGATGCCCCATGATTGTAAAAGCAGGAGATGCTGTCAATTGGGTAATAAGCCATTCTGCATTGACAGAGCTGTATATGCACCCAAGATTGGAAATAGGCGGCTTGAGGTCAGGCTGAAGTGCAGGCATCAAAACTGAGATTAACAAATTCACATCACTTATAATCTAATGCAGAGCTAACCCTCCTGTCTTCTGGGTGAAATGCCAGAGTGTTCACCCACCACTAGCATGTCACAAAACATGGTTTGGCAAGTATTTTACACCCTTCCTGCCGTGACCCCAACACCCGACGAGAAAAGAACAGCTGTCTAAATGAGACAGGACCCAAGCAGGGACCCTCATCAAATCCTGGTAAATTACAGTACAGGCAGGAAGAGTCTGACCATTATCCCAACATTTCCAAGCCTGTTCCAGACAGCCAACCACGCCGCCCCTGCCAGAAGTAGGCACTGACAGCCAGGGCTGCCCAACATGGAAATAAGAGAGCTGTTCCTTTTTCCTTTCCACTCTCCGCACCCAATTCACCTCCTAACCCGTGCCCCCAGCTGTGCTGGGGATTTGCTGTGAAGCCAGTCACCGCTACCTGAATACAGCTATTCATGCTAGATCCAGGCAGGGAGCCCATTTCCCGAGAGGAGCCGGTCTTCTAGGTCAGCAGCCAAACAATGCCATCCTGCTTCTCCAGGAAGACCCATTGTGATGTCACAAGTGTTGCTTCGTACATGGGTGACTCGCCCACCTTGAGCCAGAAGAGTTTCCTCTGCACAAGCTGCATTTCCAGCTACTCTTTGGCTTCACTGTACTCAGACTTCCCCACATCTCTGTTGACTTCAGAGATCAGCTCTGCTTTATCCACCACGGATGGAGGCACCAGGCTTTCTAGCAAGATCCTACTGAGTCTCTCTCAGCCTCAGCAGCGTGCCCCGAGCCATCCTCATCCCCTGGAAACTACTCCAGGACTTGAAGCTCCTAGAGTTGACTCCTGAGCCACCAGCCAAGTCAAGTAGTGCTCCACCTTCCTCTAAAGCAGTAGTGTGCTTGTGCAAAGGAATTTAATAGAGCGTAAATCCCCACGGTCTTTTAGAAACATACAGACTTCTTCGTAAGGGAAAGGGCACTAAAGCCAATGACTGGAGATCACAAGTCCTGGGTTCAGCTCCCAGCTCTGCTACTGACTCCCCTATGTGACCCTGGGCAAGTCACTCTGCTTGCACGTGCCTCGATTTCCCCATGCAAAACAGGGATAGTAATTTACCTGTCCCTCAGGTGGAGAGAGACTCAGGCCCATTGAGGTACAGATTCTGTGTACACCGGGTGAAAAGCCATTGGGGCTAGAATGCCTTGAGCTCACAGGGCATACCCTCCGTTATCCCATGGGTTTTTAAAGCACTGTTTGTAACCCCTGGGCAGCCAGGTTTAACTCCGGTCCTCCACTGTTTACAATAGCTGCTCCCTGACCCATGCAGGAAGCCAACAAACTTTGCAGATCCAATAGTCTGGCCGATTCTACTCCACCCTACAGCACAACACCTTGAGTTTGGAAGTTACCCATCAGTCCCAACCTGCCGTGCTCAAGCCACTGTGCTGGGTACCCTGGAGCAGACACCGCAGGACTCCAGCATGCATTGGTACAATTGCGCCCAACAAGCAGATGCTCTGGGCAGATGTGCCAAAAGCCATGCTGCTGAAAGGTTGAGCAAGAAAAACGCCTGGTCCATGAAACCGCAGTCTCACTGTGTGTGGCCGCACCAACCACAAGCACGGATGGGGCTGCGGTTTGAACCACTGCAAACCTAGGCTATGCCTGGGTTCCCTCGGTCCAGTAGAAAGGGGGGAGGGGTACAAGAATCCATCCTCTTGTTGATCCTGTTGATGAAATAAAAGCTTCTTGTTCCTGAAATATTAATTGAGTGCTCCAGAGCTTTATTATAAATTTATACCTTCTCCAATGCCTGCCTACTCTTTGGAGTCAGCCTAGGCCAAACCAGCCACCAGCTCCCAGGAAAGCAACTCAGAAGGGGAAGAAATTTACCAGGGGTCAGGTCATTAGTCCTTCACGCCAAACTCTCATCCAGCCGGCCCTCGTCCTTCCAGAAGTTTCACTCCCCTGAACGCAGCAGACTCAGAGTTATGGGCCATTTATTGAAGCATTTGTGCTGAAAATGGCACTTTCCACTGGTAATAACTTGTGAATGAGTTGAAGCATGAGGACTGTATTTGCAGAGTTTAATAAGGACATGGGAATAGGAGGGTTATTCATCAAAATATAAAAGTGTAAGAAATCCAATTCTGCGGCTATAGAATGGGCAAAGGTGTTTGATTGGAGGGCAAACTATAAGAGGGGGCAGCGGTGTTAAGAGGACCATTAATGCATTCATGTCACTGTCACACACACACACACACACACACACCAGCCTACAACAGATACAAACTGCCTAACTCGAGATGGTGTATCAATCCCTCCACAGCTTCAGTTTAGCAGCCTTCCTGCCCTAGTAGGGTTAGTTCTACTAGCTCTATCGTAGCACACACATCAGTAAGTATACTGTGGAATCCCACAAAATATACCCGACTGGAGGATACAGAGGACTGTGACTTTTAAGCAAAGGTTTCTGGTCAAAATATAAGAACCCAATCAATGAGAACCCTGTAATAAAAACAGACTCAGAAAACAGGGAGTTTATTTTACAGGATACTTTGGCACTAGCAAAATAATGCAGAGAACCCACGGTAAACTGCAGTGTTTTGGGCACTAATTTACATCAGTTGACGTATTTCATAAAGCATTTCTTACACCTTTAACTTGCCATTCTTCTGATCAAACAGGAAAGCTGGGGGCTTTGGAAAGCACTCTGCTGCAATATGGAACGAAATGAAGTTTTTTTTCTCCTGCTGGTAATAGCCCACCTTAATTGATTACGCTCGTTATAGTTAATATGGCAACACCCATTTTTTCATGTTCTCTGTGCATATGTATCTTCTTACTGTATTTTCCACTGCATGCATCCGATGAAGTGGGTTTTAGCCCACGAAAGCTTATGCTCAAATAAATGTGTTAGTCTCTAAGGTGCCACAAGTACTCTTCGTTCTTTTTGCTGATACAGACTAACACGGCTACCACTCTGAAATCCAGCTACTGTGGCTTTGAGCAGGGGGTTGGACTAGATGACCTCCTGAGGTCCCTTCCAACCCTGATATTCTATGATTGTATGTCTAGCTCCTGGATTGGTGACAGCAAATGTTTAAAGATGACTTATTTGCATCCACAAAACTGCAGGTACAAACATTGCCAATCAAAACTGGAGGTGCCATTCTAGAGACTAGCGGGTGAGTCCTCAGCTGTGACCAAGCACTTGCCCTGGCACAAATCAGAGCAGCCCAAGGGTCTAAGTTGCACTGCCAGGCAGCAGTCTCTCACTTCACCCCCAGTACCCATTCTGTCAGGCAGTGACACACAGAGGATAGCAAAAAGAAGAACAGGAGTACTTGTGGCACCTTAGAGACTAACAAATTTATTAGAGCATAAGCTTTCGTGGGCTACAGCCCACTTCTTCGGATGCATATAGAATGGAACATATAATGAGGAGATATATATACACACATACAGAGAGCATAAACAGGTGGGAGTTGTCTTACTAACTCTGAGAGGCCAATTAATTAAGAGAAAAAAAAACAAAAAACAAAAAAAAACAAAAACTTTTGAAGTGATAATCAAGCTAGCCGAGTACAGACAGTGTGATAAGAAGTGTGAGGGTACTTACAAGGGGAGATAGTCAGAGTTTCAACCACACTGCCTTTTTCCGGCTATGGCCTCTGCACCAGGGCCAGAATGAGGGGCCAAGTTAGGAAATCCCTTACTAGCCAGTTAAGCTCTGCACTGCAGGTGGAGGGAGGGGGGCAGGATCTAGTAGAGGTTACAGTGTATCTGAAAATACAGCCCTTGGAGTTCTAAGCCTGGCACCAAGTTTTAAGTGTCCAGAAAGGGGACTCTTCTCCAACCTCCCTGTACCCTGTAGCTCTAGCATATTGCACAGCCTCTGATGTTCCTACCCAACAGCTAAACACAGAGGAGACCCAGGACTTTATTATTTCTCCCATAAAATCATCAAAGCGGGATCTCAATTTTTAAGGTCTGCCTGATGAGAAAAACTAGGATGTGCATCGTTAGCCTTTAATTGGTCTTAATATCTCAGGACACTGAAGCAATTACCTTTCAGGAGGAAACCGGTTTGGCTAGCAGTGAGCTGTGCAGTTACAGACATGTCGAGACACTGTAATCTTCAAAGGCTCACTCACAAGTGAAAAGGTTACCCAGTTCTCCATCTGGGGCAATTGGTACAATCTCTAGTGGTATGAAAGGAATGAAGACAGCCCAGAAATTATTTCAAGGAGGTGTGCAAAGTCAGCAGTCCATCCTGCGCTAACAGTTGGTCTTGTCACAGATTATATAAAATCTGGGCTTAAAATCCTGTGGTGAAGAATTCTCTTCTTAACACGAAGGGAAAGTCACCCACCCCACATGTGCTCCTGGATGTAAGATGATAGAGGGTGGGGCAGATGGGAAAGATGCCCAGTGAGGAGAGTCTAAAACCTGGGTTCAATTCCCTGCTCTGCCACAGACTTGCTGTGTGACCTTGCGCAAATCACTGAGTCTCGCTCTGCCTGATTCCCCATCTGTATAAGAGGGACAAGAGCCCTGCCCTCCCGCACAGGTGGTTAGAGGAGAGAGACATTAAAGATTGTGAGGTGCATAGATACTGCTGTAATAGGGGCTGTACCTCAGAGAGAGTCTGATTTGGGGATCTGGATTCCATGTTTTTCTTTTAATAGAGATGGATTTCAAACATTCTTCACTGGAACTATTGACAGATGCAATAAGCTTCATACGAAATGGAAAGGAGGAGGAGGAGGGGCGGACTCAGAAATCTCTCCCATGATTAAAGCATCTGCATCAAGATCCCAAATCATAACAGTTTTGGGGAGATTTACAGTCAGGCTCTGGAGCCTTAATAATAGAATATATGGAGATATACCTATCTCATAGAACTGGAAGGGACCCTGAAAGGTCATTGAGTTGAGTCCAGCCCCCCGCCTTCACTAGCAGGACCAAGTACTGATTTTGTCATAGATCTTTAAGTGGTCCCATCAAGGATTGAACTCGCAACCCTGGGTTTAGCAGGCCAATGCTCAAACCACTGAGCTATCCCTCCCCCCAGCCTTAAGCCTTTCTAGTTACAATATTTTTAAAAAATACATGTAAGACCAATTATATCCAATTGGTCAACTGAATAAACTAAACCTCACTCCTTGGGTCTGAGAGAAACATTTCTGCAGCCAGAGCTACAGCCTAACAGCTTTTCAGTGTGGCCAAGTCAAATTGCTGTCTAAGTTCAGTCATTTTTGGACTCCACATAGTTGATTTCTCAAGCTCAATAATGCATTAGCACAAGGTTTTTTGCATTTAATTTCCCTAAAGTTTTGAAGGGGGGGGGGGGGGGAATAAGAAGAAAGCACTATTAAGGCCTGTTTACATCTAAAAATTGCACCAATTTAACTCATCTGGGGCACAAACTGATGTGGTCAAATTGTGCATAGCAGGGGGCTGTATTTTCATAAATGGGTTCAACAGCACCTTATCTATAGAATTAGCTTCAATCAGTGAGGAACTAACCGTAGAGCCATTTATGAGTGTCCACACCAGCAGATTGCACGGACCACCACCAACGCCTACCTAGTGCTTTTCATCAGTAGATCTCCAAGCACCTACAAAGGGGGGCGGGGGGGCAGTACTACCATCTCCATTTTTCAGATGGGGAAACTTAGGCTCAGAAAGGTGAAGTGATTTGCCCAAGGTCACCCAGCAGGATTAGAACCTCATTTAACTACATCAGTTTCTTCACCAATTTAGTTGAATCAGTGCAACTTTGGAGCATAGACAAGGCCTAAATCTCTCTAAAGATTCTCTGGCTCTGCAAAAGCACCTTAAATGTAGACCAGGGGTGGCCAACCTGTGGCTCTGGAGCCACATGCAGCTCTTCAGAAGTTAATATGCAGCTCCTTGTATAGGCACCGACTCTGGGGCTGGAGCTACCAGCTCCAACTTTCCAATGTGCCAGGGGGTGCTCACTGCTCAACCCCTGGCTCTGCCACTGGCCATGCTCCCACTCCACCCCTTCCCACCCCCTCCCCTGAGCCTGCCCTGCCTTCACTCCCCCACCCCCCCAGCCTCCTGCATGGGAGCTGTGGGGAGGGAGCAGGAGGCGCTGATCAGCGGGGCTGCCAGTAGGTGGGAGGCACTGCGGGAGAAGCCGAGGTGGGGCTTCTGATGAATTATTGTGGCTCTTTGGCAATGTACATTGGTAAATACTGGCTCCTTCTCAGGCTCAGGTTGGTCACCCCTGATGTAGACCCTTAAACACATGCATCCCTGAGGATAGTTCTTTAAAAGGCACCTGGGGAAAAAAAATCCTATAGAAAAACGTAGTGCATGTGAATTCAGGAGTTGACAACTTTAAAATGACCAGAACCAACGCACCAAAACTTGAACAATTTCCACTGTCCTGATCCTACAAAGTTCCAAGCAACCTTAAATCCAACTGGAGCCAATGGGATTAGAGGGCACTCGGCACCTGAGAGAATCGGGCCCACAATGCAGACTACAGAACAAGTCGGATATTTCTAGCTTCAGGTTTTGTTCCATTTGTAATGGAAGAGCAAAAATTCCAGTCAGAACACAAGGAGAAAAGTTGTTTTGTTTATTTAGAAAGTTGGAGGAAAGTTGGTTCAGCTTGTTATGTTTATATTTTAAAGAAAGAAAATTCAAATATTTGGCCTGAGAAGAGACATGGAAAATTTCAGCCCAAAAGGAATTTGTCTGATAAATTTATGAGCAAGTGAAAATGGGGAGGATTACGAGGGAGGGCAGAACTCCCTTGCTAGATCCTGTGGTGACTGGTGCTGCAGAAATATCATTAGATAAAATAGGTAAGACAGCTCCCTAGGTTGAAAACGAAGATCTGAGCCCTAACTAAAGAACAGCGGAGGCTAACAGAGGGAGTTTGCCTGGGAGTTCGCCTGTGGAGAGCCCACTGAGCCCTTCATCTCGCGGGCTTCTGTAAGGTGCTGAAACAGCTGAGGAAGCTCTTAGAAGGAAGGTGATATGGAAGATGAGCGTTCAGTTGTTGTAACCGGCACAGGTTGTGCCATGTTTGTCTTTCTTCCACAGGACAGAAGTGACTTTGTCTGTACAAAGTGCAAGCTGGTCTCCATATTGGAAGAGAAGGTTAGAGGTCTGGAGAAACAAGTATCGACCCTGCGTTGCATACGAGAAAATGAAGATTTCCTGGACAGACGTCAGGATATGCTTCTACAGGCACAACGATCTCAAGAATCGGAGCAGGTTGCGCAGAGGGGACTGAGGGGCGGTGAAGAAAATTGGCAGCATGTGACCTCCAGAAGAAGAAAGAGGAGCGTCCATGTACCAGCAATGGAGATACAGGTGAGCAATCGTTTCCATGTTCTCTCTACAGGTACTAATGCAGAGAGTGGAGTAGATGATACATCTGAGGGAAGGGAGCAGAAGGAGACTCCACCGATTGGAAGGCATGAGATGCACTGTCCTAGGGATGGGGGTTCCATGACCACCACTCCCAAGAGAAGGAGGAGGGTGATGGTGGTCGGGGACTCCCTCCTCAGGGGGACTGAGTTATCTATCTGCCGCCCCGACCGAGAAAACAGAGAGGTCTGCTGCTTGCCAGGAGCTAGGATTCACGATGTGACTGAGAGACTGCAGAGACTCATCAAGCCCTCAGATTGCTATCCCTTCCTGCTTCTCCACGTGGGCACCAATGATACTGCCAAGAATGACCTTGAGCGGATCACTGCAGACTACGTGGCTCTGGGAAGAAGGATAAAGGAGTTTGAGGCGCAAGTGGTGTTCCCGTCCATCCTTCCTGTGCAGGGAAAAGGCCTGGGTAGAGACCATCGAATTGTGGAAGTCAACAAATGGCTACGCAGGTGGTGTCAGAGAGAAGGCTTTGGATTCTTCGACCATGGGATGGGTGTTCCAAGAAGGTGGAGTGCTAGGCAGAGACGGGCTCCACCTAACGAAGAGAAGGAAGAACATCTTCGCAAGCAGGATGGCTAACCTAGTGAGGAGGGCTTTAAACTAGGTTCACCGGGGGAAGGAGACCAAAGCCCTGAGGTAAGTGGGGAAATGGGATACCGGGAGGAAGCACGAGCAGGAGAGTGCAAGAGGGGAGGACTCCTCTCTCAGACTGAGAAAGCGGGACAATCAGCGAGTTATCTTAAGTGCCCATACACAAATGCAAGAAGCCTGGGAAACAAGCAGGGAGAACTGGAAGTCCTGGCACAGTCAAGGAACTATGATGTCATTGGAATAACAGAGACTTGGTGGGATAACTCACATGACTGGAGTACTGTCATGGATGGATAGAAACTGTTCAGTAAGGACAGGCAGGGCAGAAAAGGTGGGGGAGTTGCATTGTATGTAAGAGAGGAGTATGACTGCTCAGAGCTCCGGTATGAAACTGCAAAAAAACCTGGAGAGTCTCTGGATTAAGTTTAGAAGTGTGAGCAACAAGGTGATGTTGTGGTGGGAGTCTGCTATAGACCACCAGACCAGGGGGATGAGGTGGATGAGGCTTTCTTCCGGCAACTAGCAGAAGTTACTAGATTACAGGCCCTGGTTCTTATGGGAGACTTTAATCACCCTGATATCTGCTGGGAGAGCAATACAGCGGTGCACAGACAATCCAGGAAAGTGTAGGGGACAATTTCCTGGTGCAAGTGCTGGAGGAACCAACTAGGGGCAGAGCTCTTCTAGACCTGCTGCTCACAAACTGGGAAGAATTAGTAGGGGAAGCAAAAGTGGATGGGAACCTGGGAGGCAGTGAGATGGTAGAGTTCAGAATCCTGACACAAGGAAGAAAGGAGAGCAGCAGAATACGGACCCTGGACTTCAGAAAAGCAGACTTTGACTCCCTCAGGGATGGACAGTTTACCCTGGGAGAATAACATGAGGGGGAAAGGAGTCCAGGAGAGCTGGCTGTATTTTAAAGAATCCTTATTGAGGTTGCAGGAAAAAAACATCTCAATGTGTAGAAAGAACAGTAAATATGGCAGGCGACCAGCTTGGCTTAACAGTGAAATCCTTGCTGATCTTAAACACAAAAAAGAAGCTTACAAGAAGTGGACGATTGGACAAAAGACCAGGGAGGAGTATAAAAATATTGCTCAGGCATGCAGGAATGAAATCAGGAAGGCCAAATCACACTTGGAATTGCAGCTAGCAAGAGATGTTAAGAGTAACAAGAAGGGTTTCTTCAGGTATGTTAGCCACAAGAAGAAAGTCAAGGAAAGTGTGGGCCCCTTACTGAATGAGGGAGACAACCTAGTAACAGAGGATGTGGAAAAAGCTAATGTACTTAATGGATTTTTTTGCCTCTGTCTTCACAAACAAGGTCAGCTCCCAGACTGGTCAGCTCCTGCTGGGCAGCACAGTATGGGGAGAAGGTGACCAGCCCTCTGTGGAGAAAGAAGTGGTTCGGGACTATTTAGAAAAACTGGATGAGAACAAGTCCATGGAGCCGGATGCGCTGCATCCAAGGGTGCTAAAGGAGTTGGCGGATGTGATTACAGAGCCATTGGCCATTATCTTTGAACACTCATGGTGATCGGGGGAGGTCCCGGATGACTGGAAAAAGGCTAATGTAGTGCCCATCTTTAAAAAAGGGAAGGAGGAGGATCCAGGGAACTACAGGCCAGTCAGCCTCACCTCAGTCCCTGGAAAAATCATGGAGCAGGTCCTCAACGAATCAATTCTGAAGCACTTATAGAGGAGAGGAAAGTGATCAGGAACAGTCAGCATGGATTCACCAAGGGCAAGTCATGCCTGATTAACCTAACTGCCTTCTATGAGGAGAAAACTGACTCTGTGGATGAGGGGAAAGCAGTGGATGTGTTATTCCTTGACTTTAGCAAAGCTTTTGATACGGTCTCCCACAGGATTCTTGCCCCCAAGTTAAAGAAGTATGGGCTGGATGAATGGACTATAAGGTGGATAGAAAGCCGGCTAGATCATCAGGCTCAACGGGTAGTGATCAACGGCTCCATGTCTAGCTGGCGGCCGGTTTCAAGTGGCGTGCCCCAGGGGTCGGTCCTGGGGCCGGTTTTGTTCAATATCTTCATTAATGATCTGGAGGATGGCGTGGACTGCACTCTCAGCAAGTTTGCAGATGACACTAAACTGGGAGGAGTGGTAGATACGCTGGAGGGTAGGGACAGGATACAGAGGGACCTAGACAAATTAGAGGATTGGGCCAAAAGAAACCTGATGAGATTCAATAAGGACCAAGTGCAGAGTCCTGCACTTAGGACGGAAGAATCCCATGCACTGTTACAGACTAGGGACCGAATGGCTAGGAAGCAGTTCTGCAGAAAAGGACCTAGGGGTTACAGTAGATGAGAAGCTGGATATGAATCCACAGTGTGCCCTTGTTGCCAAGAAGGCTAACGGCATTTTGGGCTATATAAGTAGGGGCATTGCCAGCAGATCGAGGAACGTGATCGTTCCCCTCTATTCGACATTGGTGAGGCCTCATCTGGAGTACTGTGTCCAGTTTTGGGCCCCACACTACAAGAAGGATGTGGAAAAATTGGAAAGAGTCCAGTGGAGGGCAACAAAAATGATTAGAGGGTTGGAGCACATGACTTATGAGGAGAGGCTGAGGGAACTGGGATTGTTTAGTCTGCAGAAGAGAAGAATGAGGGGGGATTTGATAGCTGCTTTCAACTACCTGAAAGGGGATTCCAAAGAGGATGGATCTAGACTGTTCTCAGTGGTACCTGATGATAGAACAAGGAGTAATGGTCTCAAGTTGCAGGTGGGGAGGTTTAGGTTGGATATTAGGAAAAACTTTTCACTAGGAGGTGGTGAAGCACTGGAATGGGTTACCTAGGGAGGTGGTGGAATCTCCTTTCTTAGAGGTTTTTAAGGTCAGGCTTGACAAAGCCCTGGCTGGGATGATTTAGTTGGGAATTGGTCCTGCTTTGAGCAGGGGGTTGGACTAGATGACCGCCGGAGGTCCCTTCCAACTATGATTCTAACTCAGAGCCAACAGCAGCACGTGTGTTAGATTAAAAAAGGACATGCACTGATTCACCGTTACAGCTGAGATTTGAAAACCCAAGGGGCCAGATTCTCAGCCAGCTGTAAAACAGGATAGTGCCACTGGGCTGACTTTCACCAGCTAAGAAGCTGGTCCATAAAAAAATCAAGAGATGCAAAGCCATTTTACTACAGCAACTGTAACTTGGCCTCAGGCCCCTATGGGTTACCCTATTGGGTAGCACTAGATCACTATTTCAGTTTAAAACCTTGATACATAGGTGCCACCTTGCCAAGTTAAGGCTGCTTTGGGAGCCATAATGGGCTTTTTGCATTGTATTGCTTTGTGAAGAGTTGACTTTTTTGAGGGGGGATAAAAAGAAAATGGAGCTTGATCACATTTTCCACATCCATGTGATGTGCTTTGTTGGAGTGTGTGATGGGAGTGGAATATTCCACAACATGTTGAAATGTTCACATTGCCTCAGGACTGGAGGTATCTCACTCCAAAGTACATCAGAGGGAGCCTTTCCCTCCATGGGGCCTGTAGGATCAAGCAAATTCTGAGGAGTGTTTTACATATGGGACTGTATGTTCAAGGGCACACTTGGAGAATATTAAACAACAGCCCCAGACTTATTTCAGGGTAGGGACTTCCAGACAAAGACGGCACCACTAAAAACTCCACAGCTCTACCATTGTGGGGCCAAGGACTGGATCCAAAGCCCACCAAACTCAATGATAAGACTCCCACTGATTTCAATAGGATTCAGATCACAGCACACCAGCATCTCCTGTTCCAAATATAGGAAGATACTGGTTACAGCAGGGGCCTCAGGCTGGAGTATAGCATGGGCTGCCTGTGCACAAGGGGACATCTCTGGAGCTCCACATGCAGTTCACTATTGCTGTTGGCAGCAGGTTGGTATGCTGTGCGACTTCCGAACGTTGTAATTTCATAGGTCACAGCCAGAGGGAGTTCTGAGAACTAGCTGCCAGTTACCCAAGCACAGAGTAAGTCTGGACAATCTTGTAGCTGATGAAACCCCCCAGAACAGCCATGCAGAATTTTACCAAAACACCCCCAAAGGCTGATGGGTTTGGAGAGTGTATTGGCTTGAAGTCGGGGCGTGGGACGCTGATGCTCTTGTCTGAAGGAAGTTTTGGCACTGATGGGGTTTAATTGTTCTCTCACTGCACTGTAGATCCTCTGCCTCCTCAAATCACCTTCAAAGGACACAACTAATACAAGATCCAGTGAATCAGTCAACACGTTCCTCCTGTACCCATGCCAGTGAGCAGCCGGCTGAGTGGAGGGGGAAGTCAGCACGAAGGGATCTGAAGCTTGGTAGCCACAAAGTAAGGCAGGCTGTGCTCAAAGGCAGCCAGCTGCAACAGCATGCCAGGGATTTGTGCTCCTGGGCTCTGGTGAGCATCGGGAGTGCTGCAGAGCCAGCATACGCAGAGCCCCACGGGGTGAAATACTTGCACCACTCAACACCGAGTACTTCCAGAGGATTGACTGGCACGAAAGGGCATTGAGATGCAGGAGCTCAAAAGGGGCCAGAGAGCCTGGTTAGTATGCAAGAACAATGGGGAGAGTCCCCAAGGCTCCAGAAAGGATCTGGAGATCCCAGAGTCAAGGTACAAGAAAATCTAGAGATATGTTGAATGTTTCCCCTCCCCACCCCAATACCCTGCTCTGTCCTCCTCGGGCAACCCAGCCCACGCTGCACCAGGCTGAGACACTGGCAGTACTGCAGCGAGAAGTGGATGACACCTAGCCCTCACTCTTCAGCCACTGCCACCACTCGGTCTCTTGGTGACTTCTCCTACACCTGGAGTTCCAGTCTCTTCCAGCTCCTCCTCAAACACCACCCCAAAAGTCCTATCGCCTCCCCATCGAGGCAGTGCCCTGCTGACCCTTCCCGGCAGCCTTCCTCTCTGACAGACACTTGGCTCTCCCACCTTCATCCTCAGTGCCTGCAATGTCCTCTCCCTTGCTGCCTCATTTGACCTTCACCCCGATCAGTTCTCCTAACCGTGAAATTGGCTGCCCTTGTCTTTGCTAAATATTGCTCCTGCCATCAGTCTCTCCACCATCATGCTCTCTCTCTCTCTCTCTACTCATCACCTCATCTCCCTCAGCACCACCCGCTTGCCCCTCTTCCAGGCTTTTTGATCAGACAACATCCATGTCTTCTCCACCCCCACCAGTCCCCTTCTCCCCTGTCAAATTCCTCCACTCCCCTCCGCCCTCTCCTGCCACAAAGTCCACGCTGCTAAGCCCCTGCCTCCCAAGTCCTCCATGTCCCACTGATTACCTCTCAGCATCTCCCACTTCGAGTACTGCAAACCCCTCCCCCCCCACACACACACACACACCCCTACTTCTCACACTCCCTACAAGACACAACAGCTAGGACCATCTTTCTTGCCCATTGACGCAGCCATGGTAACCAAAATGCCAGGAATTGGGTCCCTGGTCCAGGCAGAGTAGTAGAATAAAAGCAGCCCTGCCAGGCATCAGGAAAGTTTGCATTGAGTGGAAGAGAGCAGCTCCACATACCGGCTATGGCTAAGCTACAGTGCGACGTACTGGAAGCCAGAGGAAATCAATACCAGCATGGAATATGTTGTGGGCATCCTCTCAGAGCTGGGAAGTTAACTCTACATGGTAGCTTTTTAAATCAAAAACAGCAAAAATCTCTGTCCTTTTAAGAGGGCACAAACCTCAGGAACAGTGCCACAGAGCCTGGCACAACCAGGAGAGGAGTGAAGACTATGTGATGTGGCTAGCTCCTCTCAAAACAGCATTACGAATAGCTTGGGGGTGCTGAAGGGTATCACTCTCGCTGGCCGAGGTTTCAGCACTGCTTTCTGAGCCCTTCATTCATGCCAGGACATGCCCACCAGGGAGACTCCATCAGCTCCGATTTATAGCTGAGTTCCATGGGAAGTCGGTATAGCAAGGAGAGGTGTCCTTTCCACTCCAGCCAAGGATGCAACTCCTCCCCTTGGCACGGGCTTGCGTAACTTGGCGGTTGGGGATGCACGGCTTTTTCCCCCCCGAGTGTTTTTCTCAATTGCCCATCTTAACCTTTTACCTTCAAGAGTCACTGAGCTGGCTCTTCTCCAGATGCACACTCACCTCTCCTCCCAGCTAGCCCGGCTATGGCACCTGGCATATACCAGCCCTGTACATAAACTTGCTGCATCAGCCAATGGATGTGATAGGATGTAGATGGCTGATGCACTGGCCTGTCACTTCTAGAACCACAAGGTCAATGCTGGATTTAGACATAATTAAAGGAAAAGATCTCAGCTTTTTCCTAGTGGATCTCGGAGCCACGACACAAGACTTCCCTATAATTTGGACACAGTTGAGGATAAATGCTCGAGAGGCCCACGTCTGGAATAGCAGGGGATGCTGTCGATCAGGATTGAGGGGCAGTAGTAGAGCTGGGTGTGGGGAGCAACGGGACCAGACTAGCAGGAGCTGCTCAGGGGAGAGGTGCACTGGACAGAACTGGGCCTCGGCAGAGCTCTGTGCAGGAAACTGCACAACCCGGCCTGAACGTAGCCAGCACTAACAGCCCCTCACTTTGAGGGGCAAAACACTACCCCCGATTTAAGACACTGAATTTCCATTTCGCCTTGGGAAGAAGGAGTTTAAAGTTATTTGCTGCCTTTGAGGCCTGAAAGACAAATACTTTTGTGTTTAAGGAATCCTGCTGTGTCTAATGCTCTACAGAGCAGCCCCCCTAAACCCCTGCTGGGAGTAGCTGTTCTGCACAGTGGGCACAAAGCTGCACAGCTCCCACCACCACATAAGACCTAACTAACATCTCCCTTTCCATTTGCTTCTGCCTTGACCTGATGTGAAGAGCTGTGCCATTCCCTAGCCCCTGCTCTGTCCCTGAACAATAGAGAATGCTCTGGTTCTTGATCCCCCCACCAGGGGGGCCTGCAACACAAACATCTGGCCTACCCAGAGAACTTTACAAAGCCCTAACAATCAGGCCTCAAAAGCCAGGGGAATGAGCCCCATTGCACAGATGGGGAAACTGAGGCACAGACAGGCATGCATGGCGAAGCCCTTCTCTCCATCTTCCACATTAGCCTTCCTCCTTCTCACGCCCTTCTCTCAGCCTGCCAGCTCTTACTGGCTTTGACCTCACAGGCAGCAAACGCCACAAGGCAGGGTTCTTAATTTGTCCAACAGGCTTGGCCCAGCTGTGGGGTTAGAGTCTAAATCAAGTGAGAACACCGTGGCTACACGGCGAGTCAATGGCAGAGAAGGGAACAGAAGCCAGATCTCTCAGCCCACAGTCTTGTGCTTCCAGCTCCCAGGCTGAGATTCCAGAACACTTGCACGACATGGGCCACCTCCCAACAGACTGCTCCCCTCCCACTGGGAGTCTGCTGGACACACTTCCCGCTGGTGACAGCAGCAGCGTCATCCCTGTGGAAACAGGCTCTCTCTTGCTGGGAGGAACTGCAGACCAAGAGTGACTCTGATCCAGGCAATGCCATCTGCCTCCCTGGGGCAGGTTGATGACTCAAGAAGAGCAATGCTATATGCCTTTGCCATCACTGATGGTGCTCTCGGGGGCAACATGTGAGCAGGACCTGGGACCTTCCAGCTGGAGAAGGCCTGGCAGGGGAAGAACTGGGCCTGGGGCAGGTGGAGATGGTCAGTGCCTCCCTCCAAGAGGGCCAGCTGTCCTAAAGGAAGCTACAGCAAGGCCTCTGCTCAGGGCACCATCTCTTGCTGCAGATATTGACAATTCTCTTTTAGGGAAGAGACCACTGAGCAGGCTGCTGACTCTGGTGGTGTCTGACATCCCCAGGTTTCCCTGAGTCCAGTTGATCTGGTTTCTGACTGGGGCACATTACACAAACTGCACTAGTGCCCCTGTAGATGATCTCCTTCTAGTGATGGACAAGGGTCAGGTGTTCATGGCAATTCTCTGCAAGCAGCCAGCTGTCATTGATGCCACTGATCATGGGGTTCTGCTGACGTGTCTGTGGTCTCTATGGATGTCATTACTGGAGTGGCTCTGCTGCTTTCAAGGCAAGTGATTCCAGGGCAGATAAGAACAGCATCCCTCCAGGATACACCGGATATGCATTTCTATGTGTAGCCACCATGAGCAGAGGAGTAGTGACCCTACCAGGAAACGCCAATTGCAGTGCAGGACTCACAATATGAGTATTCCTAGACCATGCTCACGCCATCATAGGTAATGTAACTAGGTACAGGGGCTCTCTGTCACACACACATACCCTATCCCCTTCCACAGGACACAGCATTAGAACAAGCTCACATTTGCTATCAGCTGCTAGGAAAGAGATGTGCTGGGAGATTTGGTTTATCTTTCTGGATAGGAGAGCCTGGTGTCCATGGGTCTGCCTGACCTGGCGACTGATTGAAGGGAACTGTAGCCTTACTTTGTGTCTATGCAGAGAAGATTGTTGGGGCTGCCTGACCTCCAAGGGACTTCAGTGTTTTGAGCAATGACAGATCCCATTAGCCTCATAGCAGCCCCTACCTCTCCCATCCCCACCTCCTCTCTCCTGGATCTTTCTTCCTCCGTCCCTTCCCAAGGTGTTTCAGGGCTAGCAGACAAGTGCAACAAAGCACAAAATTGTCTGCTGCTGCCACGCTGCATCCATCCGACAGCCTCTGCAATCCCCATGGACTGGAGGCGGAGGCAGGGAGGGGACCATGTAGCTGCTGCAGACGCTGTGCAAACTCGGCACAACATTTTCCCACCCACGGGATGGTGGGAAGTAATTCACTTCGACAAATGGCTAAACCCTGCTTTAGACTCTGCCTTCTCTGACAAAAGCTACTGCCACAAGTCCAGTCCTCCACAGACTCTACGCACTTCTACCATGCAACACCGGAAGCAGGAGGGGCAGAAGCCACTGGGCCAAATGCTGCGCTGGGGTAAGCAATGTAACTTCACCCATTATTAAGAGAGAAGAGAAAAGAATCATGAACAAAAGAAAAAAATATAAAACCACCCCCCCTTTGCACAAAAAACTGTCCCCCAGTGGGGACTGAACTGACAACATCCTTACATTGGTGGCTGTGTTGCAATATCTGGGCCTACAAATTTACCAAGCAAGTGGATGTTCACAAAAAGTCACAACAACCTAGAACAATAAATGCTGACAGGAAAAGGTAAAAAGGGAGACAGAGACTGAATCAGGTCTAATTGGCGAACAAAATAACGAGGGGATGGGCTATTCTGCCCACCACAGTCTTTCGCAGCTCTTAACAAGAGAAGACTTTTGTAGGGGACATTAGCAGAAGCAGCTGTCTGCCAACTACTGCTACAGAGAGCTTTACTATCAGGGCTTCCACCCCCACTTTTTCCTGGGAGCCTGGAATCTAGCGTGACATCACTGGGCTTTCATCATCCTGATCCTCTTCCTGACCAGGCTGGGCCAAAAAAGGGACCCAGATCATGTTCTCACCTCCACAGGCTTTAGCTAAATCCCAGCCACCACCCGGGTTGTGAGACTGCCACCCCACCTCACTCCCCTATATGTGTGTTCTCTTTCCTATCCCTCTCCTTTTGCCTAGTAAGAGTCTGGCTTACCTGGGCAAACTGTATATGCTACAACACTGCTGTCAGCCTGTGGCCAGAAAGGCACCTACAAGCAATGCCCTAAAGAGCTAGACATTAGTACAAGTTTGCCAGGTCTCAGAAGGTGTTTTTCCAGCAATGAGGCATTTTCTATCCTTGCTGTTCTTTCCTTCTCCCTCGTGCGCGCTTTTGGCTTGTTTGGTCTGTCAGGGAATGGGATGGGAGTTTAACAGCAAGAGCAATGACAACAGCTCCAGCCCATCTCAGCTAACTCGCTCTCTTTGGCAAAAAGGACTTATTACTATTTTTAATACCATCTAATCGACTGTCAAGCAAGGGGGTTTTCCCCTCTAAAGATATGATCTAGCTAAGGGAAAGGGAGCAAGGGACACTGTTAAAATGAAAGCCTTACTTAACACTTCACATTTCAATGCTTTCACTGTTTTTCCAGATCTTCAATAAAGGGTTAAAAGGCTTGGTAGCGGTGTTTGCGCCAGTACTAACCAGGCTGAGCTCTCTGTATGCCAAACCCTGAACCTTGTTTCACACAGGGTTGTGTTATCACCTTTGACTCTTTGGGCCCAAATATTCCATTGAAGTTAATACAACAGCTCTCCATACCCTGGCCTTGCAGCACTCGTTAGTAATCCTGCCTCCTCCAGTAAACCTAATGTGGAGAGGCAAGTAGCTGCTAGACCTGGATTTATGGTGGCCCTGCCAGTGTAACACATGCCAGCCAGCCAGCCACTGCAACAGCAAAGCTCAGCTCCAGGACGGCAGGCTGGCTGACTGTACACGCGTGCTTGTCCCGAGATGCCGTCAGTCAGCACTGTAGGACGCTGCTGCTGAGAACTGCAACTTAGCTAAGTGATAAATGGGTTAGTGAGTTTCAGCCCCAAGCATCTGAGGTGTGCACTGTGGAATTCCTTCAGTCCTTAAATGCAGCCCCCTCTGGAGTGAGGCACCGCAGCAACACTGCACAGCAGCTCAGGAGAGGAAGGGATGAACACCATACCGAATCAAACCTGCAGAGAAGTTTACATAGGCTGCCTGGAACTTGGCCAGGACACCAGGACTAACACATCTAACTCTTAGGAGATGAATCATGGAACCTTTAACGGCCACAGCTAGTCAGGCCCCCCCATGGTCAGGTTTCTTGCCAGCTATACAGCACCCCCCCAGCGTTGTGATGGATTATTGATTCAGAACAGATGCAGACACTAGCTACCTATGAAGCAACACCACCACCACGTATCCCCTGATAGCGAGTCTACCATCAAAATGCTGAGATGGCTGGACACTGCTTGACTTGTAATGCCAGACTAGCTCACAAACCAAGGGGATGTGGCAGCAGAACAGGCTGAACATAGTGATGGGACTGAATTTCCCCCTCCCTCTCCCACACCATAAGGCCTCTGGCTGCCATGTCCCCTTCTCCCCACTGGACCTATGGGGCTGCAACAGCAGCAGCATGAAAAGAGCCAGCGGGCTATGCCCATACCTCTGTATCCTGGCGTCTCACAAACATCCCTGAATTCAGCCTCACAGGCAGGTCGGTGTTACCCCATTTTACAGGTGGGCACCAAGAAACCACAGGATGTGCCCAAGGCCAAACGGTGTGTGTGGCAGAGCCAGGAACCCAAGGCAAATCTCCAGGCTCTCAGGCCAGTGCCTTACCCACAAAGGCCATTCTTCCTCCTGCCCTCGTGGGCAGACATCCACATCCTCAAACCACCAATACAACTGATGCTCCACTTCCCCTGTTTTCAGTCAGCAAACAGCAAAGATTAGATGGGCCATGGAGCCTGAACTCTCCACTCGCCCTGGGCGGTGCAGCTCTGCCAGGTCAGCACTGGAATCTCTGGCAGACCAGCACAGGGAGCTTGCATAGCTGCTGCCAAGGCTTCCTAGACACGGCAGGGCTATCAGTCAGGCACCTTTGCATAGCACTAAAGTCACATCCTGCCGTCCCAGCTTTTCCTCGGCTCGCTGGCGGCCCAGTCAGCCAGCCGGCAGCCACCGCGCCTCAGTGGGTCTGAGAGTATCTCACCTCAGGAGCAGGAAGATGAAAGACCTAAGAGCACTCCCCTCATTCCACTGACAGTGCCTTTATGGGCTTTCCCTCTATCCTGCCAGATACACGACTCCTTTTATTGCCAATTTTCCACGGGCAGTGAAGTTCCGGATGCTCCGGGGTGGCCTCTCCAACTTTATTTAAATCATATGGGCATATGGTATATTACTGCAATTAAGGAGGGCAGCGGGGAGGAGGAGGGATTTTAAAAGGACAAACCACCAAACTGCTTCTGCAATTCAACAATGCGAGGGGCTGTGTGACCAAGCACCCTTTAGCACAGCAGGCAGCAGCATCTGAGTGGATGGGCTTAGCGCATTAGAACAGGGACTGGTGGACCCTCTTCCAGGCCTTGGCCTGCTTCACACACGACCCTCCAGGGAGATTCACACCAGCAAACTGCTATTTGTGGCACTGCCACGGGCTTCCTCCCACCGTCAGCTATAGCAGCTACTTCTCCATAGAGCTCTGTGGTCCTACAATGTAGGGAAGTGGCTGCGCTCACACTGAGACGCTGGGAGGACAAGAGCGGTCAAAGCCTGAGAAAGAGGTCAGACAAATGGGGTCTGATCCAAGGCTGAATCGGCCACCCTGGCCAAATCTATACATCCCAAGCCCCAGTTTTATGATAACTACAAATCCCAGCATGCTGTGCACCATCTCCCTACAAGCAGCCAGGCCTTACTATGAACTCCATGCCCTCTCATGCCTAAGCTTGACTTGCAGCCTGCAGCAGAGTGAGACCCTGTTTAGGGAAACTGGGGGCAACCTCAAGCAACAGAGACCCCCAGACTTCAGCATCCTGAGGCAGCCTTCCACGCAGAGGATCTTTTCATCACCCCACAGACTGATGGCGGAACCATGCATGGCATGGCAGACTTGGCAGGCGCATCAGACTAGCACAGAGCAGCAGTACGCTTCCCTCTCTGTCCCAGGGCCATGTATCGTTAACAGCTGGCAATCTAGCAGGAAAAGCTTTCCCTGGAGACAGGGGATCCATATAGGGCCAGCTGCTCTACTGACCCAAACTGTGCAGCGCACTTTCAAACAGTGGGCTCCATGGGGGAAGCCAGCAACCCCACTGAGAAGCCTTTTCAAAAGAGCCCTCAAAGGGCTTCAGCTCTGCCCACGAGCAACCACTGGGCAGTGGTACCACAGACTGATCTTCAGATACATTTCCCAGGGGATCCAAACAGGATCTGAACTTGTTCCCTCCTCCTGGAGCATGGGGGGGAGTCACAGTGATGAGAGCAGAAAGGACCGAGAACAAAACAGTTGAAATGAACCCATCCCATTCAGTGTTGCCAACTTAGCGACTTTGTCACTAGATTTAGTGACTTTTTGGTTTCCCCAGAGAGAAAATAAGTGTCAAAGTGACCAGTGACAAATCTAGCAAATTTCACTGCCAATTACAGTGACATTCAGAGAAAAAAAGTCACCAATATCTATAGTCACAAAATCATTCAAAGCAGTCAATAATGTTAATAAAATCAATTCCATGCTCTTCTATTGCACACCAAGTCAATGTCATTGCACCTCAATTAGGCATGTCCTCGGAAGGAATCACATTCCAGGGCTTCTTGGGCTGAGATCACTATAATCTGTAGGCGAGGAAAAGAAGTGGAGGCTAATTAAATAGTTTGCTAAAGCCAGGCGCACTTTGGAGAGAGCAGCACATTAGCCAGGGCTTGTTTTTACTCATATGTGTTCTTTCTCACTGCACCATAGTAGGTAGTACAGCCTGTGATGCAGGGAAAGATGGCTAATGTAGTGGGCAGGGCGGGAGAGGCAGGTAAGCCAGTGAGGAGAGCCGCACGGATGGAAGGTGGGGTGGGATGAGACAGGGCCATGTACCCCAATGGGATGGGGGGCACCGTGCCTCCAAGAACGAAGCCCTTACTACAGGATCAAAGGTGGAGCTAGCTTGATTTCAGTTGCCCTTTATTCCTTCCCCTGGCTTGGCCTGGGGTTAGCTGTCCAGCTGTTCTCAGAAATCAAACCCTGGAAGCGGGTGGAAGGGGTCCGGCTAGCGGATTTTTGTTTTTAAATCTCTTTCTTGGCTCCCTGCAGCGCCAAGCTCAGGTCAGGAGAATGCCCTCTTCACTCTGGCTCTGGGCTCTCCCTTTCACTCACCCGTAGGCTCAAATCCAGGCTGGCAAGAAAGGAAGGCTCAGCTGAAATTAACCAACACCAGCCAGCCTGGGCTGCAGTGTTCAGAGCGCCCTTCCCAATGAGCAGAGGGCTGCAGTTTCCTTCCCAATGAGCAGAGGGTGCCCTCCTAATCATGACAGTGTACTGTTGTAGTTGCTTCTGATGTGCACCAGAATGTAGTAAGAAGAGCATGGAAGAGCGGCTTGTGAATGGAAATTTTGTTTGGTGACATTTTTGACTCCTTTTGAGTGCTTAAACAGCTACATCTAGTGACTTTTCAGGGTTTGTCTGGTAACTTCCTGCTATGTGGAGTTGGCAACACTGAATTTAACTGGGGAACCGAAAGGGTGAGTTGGCTCAGAGAGGAAGGATGGCCTTGCGGTTAGTACGAGGAGTCGGCGCCTTGGGCTCTCTTCCTAGCACTGCCACTGACTTGCCATGCATCTTTGGGCAAGTCACTTAAAAAGAGGCCCGCAGAGAGGAAAGAAACTGGGTTCATGCCCTTTTCTGCTTCTTTGTGAATTGACTCCAGTCGGGAGTCAAAAAATGTGTGAAGGGTTGTGGTTTGTTCATTTTTTTAATTAGACATGTAGGTCTCATCTATCCTGGATGACTACAGATTTGGAGCCAGAATGCTTCATATTCAAGTATTTGACAGCACGTCAACCACTGCTACTTCGGTTAGGTTAAGATTCTCAGCAAACATCCTGCAGAGCTGCAAGAAGTCCCCCTGCAAAACTAGGGACAGCCAGATGTGCCCAGCATGGTGTTTCTATGCTTAATAGCATGACTATTAAAGCTCTCTCTCGCACACCACTTTCCACCATTCTTCATTCGTCTTAAAGAAACAAAGGGAGCACACAAACATGTGCTTTTCCCAAGCTCCTTTGCAGATTACCCGGAACCTTAATTTCTTCCTCAGTAAAACATGCCTAACGATACTCAGCTACCTCCAAAGGAAGTTGTGATGAAGATGTATTAATGTTTGTGTAGTGCTTTAAGATCCTGAGATGGAAGGTGCCAAAGAAACACGAAGCACTGTAAAGCACAGGCAGAGATGCTTGCATGCTCTGTTACTCTAGCTAGCCCCTTCCCAGCTTTATAAAGGGGTGTTATTGTCCCCTAGGGACTTAGTGCATTGACGAGGGGCAACGGTATTATAGGACAGAGAGGGCTATATGGGGGCATGGAGGGCATGTGTCCAAGGAAACATCTCAACACTGGGGTGATTAGCCAGAGATAACATGGGCCTGGTTCTTCTCTAACCTACACTAATATAACATCATACACAGGGGAGCAGTTCCTGATTTACACCAGTGAGAACAGAAACTTAGACCTATAGATTTCGGTGTTAGGAGTCCATCGTCAATTCCAGACATGCAGGATCTTTCCCACTAGGGACAGCACCTCAGAGGCATCTTATTTGAGGGAGAAGAATTTCACAGCTTGTGCAGACAGTCGTGAGATGAAGTTACGGGGGCTCGATGGCCCACAGAGGGGAGAATCGGAGGAAAGCTGCTGGGATAATGAGACAGACGCAGGGGTTTCTATTCCCTATGGAATCAGGACCAGCTGAGGTGCTCACCCACAGCCTCCATTCCCAGCGACAGTTCTCCAGTGCAGAGGGCGGGGAGGAGCTTTACTGGTGGCTGCCCACTTGGGATTTATGCTGCAATTTGTAGCACTGCTAAATAAAGTCATCTAAGAAAAAGGAGGGAGGGGGGTGAATGGGTCAGCGGTGGCAGCAGGCTTCCAAAGCTCCCATCCCTCACATCTCCATTCAGTGAATCACAAGGCATTTCCAGCTGTTGGGCTCCAGCCTCCAGTGCCTGAAATGCTAAATACCTGGCTTCACTTCACACGGAAACGCACGCAGGGTACCTCGAACAGGAAGCCTCCCTGCCTCTACACCATTCCAGGGGTCAGACTCACTGAGAGTGTACAGGCACAGGGAATGCAAGCAACTGCCCAGGGGCTCACAGAGGCCCATGTCCAGATTTGTACAATGTTTCCCAGGCTCCTTGAATCAGGCGAGTGACAACTCCGCCAACATCTCTCCATCACCCATCAGCACGCTTCTCTGCAATCCCTAGGAGGAGCGTGGCAAAGGGCTCTACAAACTAACTGATATGTGGACTCAGGCCCTGATGCAGAAAGGTAGCAGAGCACATGCACAGCCCCACAGAAGCCAGACAAAGTTAAACACATATTTAGGCCTTAATTCAGCAAGGTACTTGAGGGCACAATCCTGCAAGGTGCCAAGTAACTCACAGGGAGTGTCTCCTGGGTAGAAGTCAACCATTGTCGAGGGCACTCGGCAGATCCCATGGAACATTCACTGCATGCTGCAGAATTAAACTCTGTCATATTCCCACTGAAACAGCAAAATTTCCATTGGACTTCAATGGTAGTTACATCCCTTTGTCATCAATGAAATGCAGCCTGCTCTAGGGCAGCCTGTCTGACAGCACCAAACAAAATTCAGGGAGAGAGTAATTACCCCTACTAGAATGTAATCCGCTCACTGGGGCTCAACATCCCAGCTCCCACAAGTGCTGCGTGATCTTTAAGGACCACGAGCGGTCAGGACCACAGTTTCACATCTCGTCAGACCCAGCCCCACTACCATTCTGGTAGATGTGGCTCGGGACCAACTCCAAGGGCACCTGTGAGCTTATAAGTACTATTTCCTGAAGCACCTCCTTGAAGTGTGCCACCCAACTACTGACCAGGCCCAATTCCGTTTAGCTTGGGCGGTCAGATGGGATCACAGCAGTGGATAGGATCTGCAGACAGCAGCTCACTAGGTCTGGATCAGTTCATACACACAGCTGCTCCATAAAGGTCATTTAATTCTTATATGTGACACTCCTGCCCACTGGATATTGTTCATCTCTTTGGCTACCTCTTATATTGGTGACAGCCTCTGAGAAGCTCAAAGGATAAACGCTTCTATCCATATTGGTCTCATCCTTTGCTAATCAGCCAACATTCCTTCCCCTCTCCTCCTTGTGCGTCTCCTGGAGGTGTTTAAACAGACCCCAGGTTGTGGTGCTTCCTCTCTTCCCTGTGCCGATGACAGCAGCTATGGGGCTAGCATGCTAACTGATCCTAATGGGCCAGTGGCAAGGATATGAAATATTGCTTTGGGCTAGAGGTGCTGACTAGCGAGTTGCAAAGCTGAGACGGAAATTCACCTCAGCTATATCTGCTCCAGAGAGCACCCTGCACAGTAAAGAGGGGGCACTAGTCTATGTGATCCCAGGGCCTGCGAGACAGAAACCTTCTGGACTTCCTGCTTCACTAAAGAGGACAGTAGAATGCACCATAAAATGCCAGGATTCTTGCTGCTGTCCCTGGTATTTGTGATGTCACAGGATGCTCCATTATGGGATACCATCAGTGAGCCAGGAAACACCAAGAGGATGTCATGGGGTGGAAGTGTACCTTATAGTATGGGGAAACCTGACTTCCTTGGTGCCTGCCCATTCAGGGGAACATTCTGCACAGAAATCCAGGCTGTTCAGCTTTGCTGTGTGGTTCATCTATAAAACTGTCACTCTTTTGGCTTCTCAGGCACAGCAAGATGAATTAAAAGGATTACACTGAACCAGAAAGGACAGCAGGGACAGACTAAATGGCGTTGTTGACAGCAGCTGGACTGTACATGTATTCATAGAATCATAGAATATCAGGGTTGGAAGGGACCTCAGGAGGTCATCTAGTCCAACCCCCTGCTCACAGCAGGACCAATTCCCAACTAAATCATCCCAGCCAGGGCTTTGTCAAGCCTGACCTTAAAAACCTCTAAGAAAGGAGATTCCACCACCTCCCTAGGTAACCCATTCCAGTGCTGTAACCCATTCCAGTGCTACCCTCCTACCCTCCAGTTCTCCTTCTGGGACATCAGCACTGGATGCCCACAGCAAAGATACCCCTGGAAGGCCAAGGTGGCCATCTTCCCAGAAGGAAGACCTTCATTTGCCCCAGCCACACCTCCGAAATACTCACTCCTGTGACATTTCAGTAAGACAGTAATTACCAATGAAACACCTATGAATTATACTGTACCCTGGAAGACTTTGGACTCAGACTTTATTTAGCCCAACATACTGTTTACTGCCTCCTTCAGAGTATGACTGCTCAAGTTAGCGGCTAAATAGCTAGAATCCAGAGGTTGGTCACTGTCCAACCATAACCAATTAACCCCTTAATTGCCACGTGCCATAGAAACAGCACACCAGGAACAACCTGATTCCCAGGCAATCCCACTGCACTACATCCCTCATATACAATGCCTGCTCCCCCCACCTGCAGCTTCCCTCCCACTCTCCCCACTGACTGGTAGCCACAGGCAGCTGTGTGGTGTACTGACCAGCCTGCCATCACTCTGGGCTCCCCAGATCACTGCATTTTCCACTCTTCACTCCACCCCCCACAGCTCCAGCTCGCCTCCAACCCTACAGTCCTCCTTCCCATCCCATCCCCCATGCACACAGCTGCTAAATAAATCCAGGCACATCATCATTCTTGGATTTTTTTTTTTTTTTTTTTAAGTTCCACAATTAAGGGGTTAAGGCAGGTCAAATTCTGCAGCCTGTTTAAACGCACATCTCCTGCCCCTCCTGCCAAGGATTCCCCCCTCTCCCCCCAAGTAATCTTGGCACAAGCTGGCATGTGCACACTCCGAGGGGAAGGAGGGAAGGCTAAGCATCACCGCTGCCAGCCCATGGGTCACAGATGAAGGAGAGAGAGAGAGAGAGTCAGCATTCTGCCCGCAAGAGACTTAACACTACACATGACAGATGGGGCTTGTCGGCCGCTGTGACCGCTTAGCCACCTTACTATGGACAGTGCACTCGCAGACAGCCTATTAAACACACAGAGCAAGCTGAGACACTCCCCTCCTCTCCTACGGCTGGCTCCAGAGCCCATGCTAGCACTCCAAAGGAGTGAAGCATCTACATGACTGCTGTGAACCAGAGCATCGTGACCCAATTTTATTTGCTCATTAGGAGATTCTGTACTGTCCACGTGCTCTGCGTCATGCCTAATTCACCCATCGCCATGGCACCTGGGGGCCAGGGAAGCTGCTGTCAATACGTTGGCGGTGCTGATGATCAGGCTCTCACGCCAGAGGATGGATGGAATCCCAAGGTTCGTGCTAATTATTTTTTTTAAACACCCCAGAAGCATTATGTGCTTCTAAATCCAGCCCTCTCTGCAGAGACACACTAAAGCCACCAGGCAACGCAGCTGTAAAAAACTTTTCGCTCAGCTTCCTAGCATGTAACGACAACCCACTTGCTGCAACAAGTAGCTACGGTCTGATGAGACCTCCTACCCCAGCCAAGGCTGCATGTAGAGTAGGTGATCCTCAGCACAGGGACCAGAACAAGCACAGAATTGCCTGTGCACATAACCTTGGTCCCCTAAATGCAGTCTGAATGGAGATGCCGCCTCCTCTGACTCAGGGAAAAGAAGCTGCTGCTTTCCTGCCAGCCTGCTTCTGGCCTGCATGGCTATCTGGAGGCATTCTCATCACGCCAAGGGGCAGCTGGAAAGAAACTGCTTGCATCACAACTCAGCCTGGGC
Organism: Malaclemys terrapin pileata; assembly: GCF_027887155.1. Classification (NCBI taxonomy): domain Eukaryota; kingdom Metazoa; phylum Chordata; order Testudines; family Emydidae; genus Malaclemys; species Malaclemys terrapin. Next base: position 51,756,880 of record NC_071514.1, read on the forward strand.
GGACCAATGCATCGCTCACACCAGGCTCTAAGGGGGACCACAATAGCCATTCAGGGAGATTTTCGAAGACACAAACTCTCACTGACCGTCAATGGGAGTGAGACACCAAAGCGATACTGGTGTACCCATTGTCTTTAATACAAAGGCGTAGTCCTGTGGAAACTACAGGGCCCAGCAAGCACTGCCACTCTGAGCACTGCATGCTGGGAGTGGTAGTCTCCCGGGTCTAACTCACTGCATTGAAGATGAGGGGGGCTGCAATCTGATCCATTGTACACAAGGCAGAGGCAGCCCTTGGGCTTCCAGCAGGTTGTCAGGCTGGCCCTCCACAGGGCAAACTTTGCCTGCTTCTGGCACCTATCCCCACAGCTGTACCTTTCTGTGAAGCTCTGTCAGTATGTGTGGGCGTGGGAAGGGAGGTAAATGGCTGGGAAAGGAGGCGCATAGGGTACACCCTGAAACACCTTGAACTGCCCAGCAAAGGCACAGACCCCAAAGGCCTACACACTGCATGTGAATGTGAATGGGGCTGCAGGCAGTTTGCTTCTGGATTTAATAACCTGCTGTACCAGAGAAGAGCTTCCATCTAGTACAGGCTATCTGTACACAGTCTCTTTTCCCCGCCACCTTCAGCTGGTTTCTTCATAACTCGTCATTGCCTACTTCAGTTCCACTCCCAGGGATGCAGAGAGAGACCATTTCTGGCATGAATGACGGGATGTTCTGTTAGCTATTCCTTGCCAGCTGCATTATTTGTACTCTGCTAGTACTATGCCTGGAGGCTTGCAGTGGGTCACTGGGCAGCTGTAGTCCTGGGGGAAGGTGCCCTAGCAGTTATTGGGAAGGCTACGCACTAGAGGGAAGACGGCTAGAACGATGCAGCAGCAAGGCCTCACTCAGAGCAGAGCTCAGATGCACAATGTAATCTACAGCCCAGGGACTTTTACATTCCAACAGCACTGACACCTCCTTCTCCCAGTCCTGATTAATTCTCTTGTCGTACTCCCAACCCCAGAACAGTCGTCCTCCCCATCACATTGGCCACCTCACAGTGGATTCAGATAGATCACTTGCAATGGACATGGCTTCCAGAAGTCTGTTTCCCCCAGTACAGCAAATAAGCTTCCATTTGAGACAAGATGAATGCAGCTCTGACAGAGCCCTTCTATCCCACTCCATGAGCTGCCCAGGGATTTGGGGGCGGGGAAAAATCACTACCTTTTAACTGTTCTTCTGTTGGCTTCTGAACCATCTTGTTAACCAAGACCTGACTTTCCATTCTGTAGGAGCGTAGGTGGTGTCAGAGCAGATCACACTCAAATCCAGCATCCTGCCTCCTGCAGCAGCCCATATCTGATGCTTCAAAGCAAAGCAAAAACAACAACCAAACAATCCAAGAAGCTTCCTGCCTGACCCCTGCTGTGATCAGTTGTCACCTCAAAGCCCCTTACCGTTGGCTGCTGGCACACAATGCAGTGGGAGTTCAGGGGTGTCGTGGAAAAAATCACCCACGCATTGATTTTAGTTCACAGACTCAAGCCTGAGGCCAGTTTATTGCAAAACATACCAACGCGTTGGGGTAGCAGTCCGAAAACTACCACACCTCGCACAGCACACAGGCTGCTTTATTTGCTCAAACCGCAAGCATAGTACAAATAATACGTCATTTATTCATCATTTATGCGAACATAAGAGTTGGGATCTGTCCCTTTTTCCCAGTAGTTCCCTCATTATTTACGAGAATTGGGTGCCTGTTGGGTGGGGGGTTTCCAACATGGGTGGTACTTGGCACCAGTTAGAGTGTTGTTTTCGTCAGGGTACATATTGTTTTTTTCCAGGGTTCTCTGGTTAAGGGCATGGGACGCCCAAAGATGATATATGATTGGCAGATAGCTGGAACTATAGGGGAAGTTGGCTTTTACTAGAGGCAATTTCTTCATATAAGCCGTTATCTTTCATAAACAAGCAGTTATGTTTTTACAGATAGGTAGTTATGTTTCACAACAAGCGGCTATCATGTTTTTCATAAACAAGCAGTTATTATGTTGCTAAGCCTTTCGCATTGCTCCCTCCCCCCTCCCTTCCCCCCTCTGGTTATAGCCTTGACAGGGGCTTGTATAGCTTAGTTTTGTTCAGGCCCTGGCCTGTACTGTTTTATGTAGAGGCCCGTCTGTATAGTCAGCTTCTGTCAGAGGGCCTGAATTGGGCCTTCGGTGTTACTTTGGCTGTCTTAAAGAGGGCCACCTAGTTCTTCTTCCCCACAAGGGTTAACACAGCCAGTTTCTCAGAGGGGCAGACATTCCCCAACACTCCGCAGGCGCAATATTGGCTCTCTCATTTCCCCAGCCCTTAGCATGACCCCTGGGGAATCTTCTTACCCAGGGCTCGCTCTACTGTTTTTGCTGCCACAAGCAGCGCGCTGAATTGCCGCCGTGGACGGCGGGGGCAGTCCGTGTGCTGTTAGGGCAGCACGCGCGTTTCCGCAGCAGCAGCAATTCGGCACCAGCTTCTGTCCTCAGCCGGAAGACAGAAGCTGCCGAATTGCCGCCGCGGGCAGCTGAACATAAAAGCTGCTGCCAAATTGCCACCGCCACGGAAACGCGAGTGCCGCCCTAACGGCACACGACTGCCCCCGCTGTCTGCGGCGGCAATTCAGCGCACTGCTTGGGGTGGCAAAAACACACAGAATGCCGCCCCTTGCAGATTGCCACCCCAAGCACTTGCTTGGAATTCTGGTGCCTGGAGCCGGGCCTGTTCCTACCTTTGCCTTCCTTGAAGTGGCTGAGCTGTGCCTGGGAGCTCAGCAGGTTCCCCCTTCCTGCTGCCAGCATATTAATTCCATAGTTACTTCTGGGAGGCAGCTGTGCACAATGCCTCTCGGCAGCCCCAGAGCTCCTTCGGGATGATCTGCCCTGAAATGCTGGCCCACACTTCCGCCCCAAACCTGTTTCCTTTCAGGCAGCAGAGGAGTTTGCAGTGAAGCTGATAGAGCTGTTCAGGGGAGACTCAACAGAGCATTCTTTTTACAGTGCTTGCTCTGCCCCCTCCTGCCAATCCCCTCTCCCTTCCCGGCCCCCAAACCCCCAAGGACTTTTGTCCAGGCATCAATGAGGAGAAATGCATCCAGAATGCTCCAAACCCATCTCCAGACCCCTCCCCTAGGGGGTACAGCAAGCAGTTCCAGTGGCATGGGAGACCCACCAGCTGCCAGAGCAACCTTCTCACACACACACACAAGATTGCTTCCTTGGCAACCAGCCCACAGCTCTGGGATCATGAGGACAGGACCGTGGACCTGAGTGTATTCACAGCAAAATGCTAACCTGCTTCTGTAAAGCAAAACCATCAAGACCCTTGCAGACTGGGAGACAGCCACAGATCTGCGTGCACATGCACCTTGGGAGTATCAGAATGCTCAGATATCACAGCGATGGGTGCAGCAAGAACCTAGAGCAGGGGTCGGCAACCTATGGCACGCGTGCCAAAGAAGGCATGCGAGCCGATTTTTAATGGCACGCTGCTGCCTGCCGGGGTCCCGCTCAGCCCGCTGCCGAACCCTGACAGCGGGCTGAGGCGGACCCCGGCAGGTAGCAGCGTGCCATTAAAAATCCTGCCCGACCCAGCCCGCTCTTCTCCGCCCCCTGCCTACTGCTCTCTCTGGGGAAGGGGGCAGAAGCAAGCTTGGTCCTGCCAGCTGCTGCTGAAGGGCAGGCTCCCCCGGCAGCCAAGCTTCCCCCTCCCCCGCCTCTTCTTCCCCCTCCCCGCCCATGCTGCGTCGAGCCCCGCCTCCTCTCCCTCCCCGCCGCCGATGGCCCTTGCAAGGGAAGGGAGAAGAACAACCCCAGCGCTCTCGGTGCTCAGACCAGTAAGGAGGCGGAGAAGAGGCAGGGGGAAGGAATGTAGGAGCAGGGCATATCCCTCCAGCCCCCTGCTGTGAGCCGCTCAGGGAGCGGGGGGGCAGGGAGCACCCCCCTGATCTCAGCCCACTCCCCCAGCCCTCTGCCCTGACCCCTGCACCCCCCCCACGACCCCATCCCTGACTCCTGCACCCTCCACACATACCCAGCCCCCTCACACCCCATGCCCTGACTCCTGCACCCCCTCACATGCCCCCAGCCCTCTGCCCTGACTCCTGCATCCTCCACACATACCCAGCCCCCCACACATCCCATGCCCTGACTCTTGCTCCTCTCACATCCCCACCCCGAGCACCAGGTTGGCAGAGGGCTGAGCGGGGCCGGCAGCTGGGACCACAGCTGGCAAGGGGCCGGCAGCCAGAACCCCAGACCGGCAACGGGCTGAGCGGGGCTGGCAGCCAGGACCCTGGCTGGCAGGAGCTAGCTGACAGAACCTCAGACCGGCAGCGGGCTGAGCCACTCGGCCCGCTGCTGGTCTGGGGCGCCGGCCCCGCTCGGCCCGCTGCCGGCCCGGGGTTCTGGCTGCCGGCCCCTTGCCAGCCGGGGTCCCAGCCGCTGGCCCCACTCAGCCCGCTGCCGGCCTACGTGAACGGAACCCCAGGCTGGCAGCGAGCTGAGCGGGCCGGCGGCAGTGTAAGATCAGCATTTTAATTTAATTTTAAATGAAGCTTCTTAAACATTTTGAAAACCTTGTGTACTTTACATACAACAGTAGTTTAGTTATAGTATATATAGACTTATAGAGAGAAACCTTCTAAAAAACGTTAAAATGTATTACCGGCACGCAAAACCTTAAATTAAAGTGAATAAATGCAGACTTGGCACACCACTTCTGAAAGGTTGCCGACCCTTGACCTAGAAGAAGTGGCAAGGCCACTGGTCTCTTGCTACGCCAATGGTGAGCATCTTTTCATTAACACTATTTAAAACACAGGCCAGCTGTGCTTTTTCTACTGCTCTATAGCACAGCTCTGTGCTGCCACAGCCCAGGCAAAGGGTCTCAGTATTTGCATTCGAAATCCAATCCACGGGCTCTAAATGCAGCCATTAGATTTTGCACTGGACTGGCCCTTGCCGTGCAAGTTCTGAGTCCATATGCAGATTCCTGGGGAGGGCCACAGGAAAGAAAAGTTATAAAACCCTTCCATTGCCCTGGAAAGAGGATACAGAGCCTTTCACTTCTAGGTCCTGGCTTGGAATCCAGCCCAGGTTGGTAGGGCCCGAACTCCATTACCACTGGAGGGCTGATAAGTGACCTGCATGTGGCTCAGGCCAGGCCCCAGTGAACAAGCATCCGCCCATCACCCCACCATCAATAGCGAAGCCAGGGCCTGCATGGGCCAGAGACACCAGACTCCCTTTTTGTCCAGGCTTATTGCAAGGGCAGCACAAGGGGGAAGCTTGTCCTTGTGGTGCTGCTGCTGCTGTTTGTGGGCAAACTGAGCGCATCAGTCTTCAGAACTACCACGCCACCACAAGTCACCAGCACTAAGGTGCACATGCATGGACTCCACAACCCTGCCCCTCCCCACAAGTATGTCCTCTGAGCTCTCCACAGCTCCAGAGCAGTGTTCAAAATAGTGACAATTTAAACAACCAAGAAGCTTTGCAGACCAGTGCCCGGGTCAAGCTGCCTGTGTGCTAAACATACAGGTGCTACTGAAAGGCTGGGGATGTCTCAGGAGCAGCTGGGGGGTCGTGAGGAAGCCAAGATATCACCCCAAGCACCATGTGTTTCAGAAAGACCTGGCACACAGAGAGTTACAACCCAGCATTCCCAACCAGATGGTATCCCTGGCAACAAGCAACAATCTTACTCCACCAAGTCCCAGCTGAAGTTCAACACCATGATGATTCCCAGAGGGAACAACAGCGAAGCGCACAGAGCTAAACCAGACGTGCCCACCTCACTGCTACCATACCACCTGCTGCTGGGGGTCTCAGTATTGGAATTACAGGGGGATCCCAGTCAGATGACAGCCCTGAGGGAAGCAGAGAAGACGGGGAGACCAGGTGAACCCTGGACCCATGTTTAGCATGAGCAGGAAGTGCACCCCGAGACACACAGGCCATGTCTGTTCCATTACAGTTTGGGAGACAGGGTCTCTCTTCCCTGCTCCACACATGGAAACAAGCAGCATAATCTGCTGCAACTCAGACACATCATGAGTCAAACCAGAGCTAGGTCTTCTCTAGCCACACCTTAGCCAGGGGCCTCTTTGAGCCCGGTCTAAGAGACCTGGAAGCAGTTTGCCAATTCCAGAATCCCCATGCACACCAGCCAATTTTGGCTGGCTGGCGCTGCACAGAAGTGGCTCCACTCATATCCAGAAGCTCTGGGAATACACCCCTGACATCCCTAACTGAACCTCCCATCTCAGAGCAGAGTCCCTGGTTTGTGCTGTTCAAATTAAATGGATCAGAGAAGAGGGGAGTTTAGAGGGTAAAGAGCAGAGGGGAAATAATAAAAAGTTTCTGGTAGGTCTAACCCTGCTCAGTGTATAATTGAGGTGAGGGAGCTCTCAAAAACATGAGCCACCCCGTAGGCAGTTGTGACCTCTGGAAATGAGGTAGTCAGCTCTGTTTGAGTCGGGCCAGAATTAACTGGGCTGCTAGAGAGACTGAGGGATCCTCACAACTCCATACAAAAATTCCCCTACAAAAACACCGGTTAGAGCCAAATTTCCCATATAAACTTATTTACACAAGACCTGGAGAAACTGTCCCAAACTAGCGATTGTATCGTTTTTACCTATACGGTAAGAGACATGGCCCAAGGTCTGAGCAAACAGGCTGGAAGCCAGGAAACTCACAAGACTGATGCAGACTCTGCCACTAACACCTTTTTGTGACTGAGCAAATCGCTTCCCCTCTCTGCCTCAAATGTAAAGCGTGACCAGCCAATCCTCCCAGCGCCCTTTTGGGGTAAAGCCATTAACATCTGTAAAGTTCCAGCCCCCGAGCCTCCACCTCGGATGACACACATGTGCAGGAGCAGCCCGCCTGCTCCGACAACGACAAATATCAGTTCTGCTAATCTCCCTAAATAAAACCACCTGGTAACCCTGTGCATGGAGATGTGCTGGGACACCACAGGATGGGAGGGGACCAGAGATTTGGCTGCCTTCCCCCAGTTAATATACAGAACACCACTGAAATCAATGATCAGCTAACGGCACCATGTGCAAATTAAGAAATCAGGAGAGTTTACAGCCATCCTTCACCACTTGTTAATACTCCCAATGGCCTTGTAGGCACGCTGAGCAGCAAGGGCAGAAGCACAGAGCCTGCAGAACCCCACCCAGGAGAGCCAATTGTCCAATGCTAGCCAGGCCGCTGTGGCTGCTCCAGATTTGGTGATGGCCATGCTGATCTGTGCAGGACTGGAGAGAACCCCGAAGCAGCTTGTGGCTGTAGGTGGCAGCACTGCCCAGGCCACTGCTGGCAGGAGCAGAGGTTGCTGGCTCTCAGCCAGCTACCAACAGCTAAGCCAGCTCCTTGCCGAGCAGCCAGCATGATCACTGGCCATAAGGAGGGGTGGTGCAGTGGACAAAGCACAGGAGTGCTCCTGTATTTTAATCCTGGCTTTGGAAGACCCAGTTTGTGGACAAATCACTTTCTCCCACCACCCCCACTCCGGTGCCTCAGTTTCCCCATCAGTAAAATGGGGAGAATACCATCCCCTTTGCAAGGGTGCTCTGATGACTAATGTCTTTTGAGCCAAAAATTCAGTAGAAGTCATGCTCCACTCCCTTCGGTGATTGGGGCCCAGCAATATTTAATTTAATAAAAGCCTTTTTAAAATGTATTTGATGCTGCAGCAGAATTTTGAGAATTTCTACAGTGCTGGAAAAGTTGAGAGACTGTGCTGCAGAATTCAGCTCCAGCTTTCCACAGAGACCATGGGGCTATGGGCTGGAACAAAACTGGCTGCAGTCAAGGCAACCAGAAAAACCCAGATTCAGCTGGGAGTTGTCTCACCACAACCTTCCTCAAAAGAGGAAGATTGGCAACACAGGTGACAAAAAAATTTTCAGTGTTAAATTAAATGCATTTTCACAGCAAATTCCATCCAAACTGCTTCACAAGGTGTCTTCACACAGGAGCTATTGGTAAACCACTAAAATGCAGTCATCTCTGGGGTATAACACAGCAGCTATTTAACAACGCATGGCAACACAACAGATTAGTACAGAAGGTACCATATCAGTCTGCAATTACAGGGGGGAATTCGGAGAGGCAGAATGCAATTACTCAAGATTGAATTGAGCAAGAATTTTTTTTACCTCTCTTTGCTTCTGAAAAATGCCATGAGAATTCATGACAAGCAACTACAACCTCTTTCAAGTCTCACTGCAAAGACAGCCCAGAGCACTCTAACACCAACTCTAGTTCAATACTGATGGAAGAGTGCACCTTAACGAGCCACCAACACCAGCACCTAAATCAGGGGTAGGCCAACTTTTTGGCCTGCGGGCCACATCGGGGTTCCAAAACTGTATGGAGGGCCAGGTAGGGAAGGCTGTGCCTCCCCAAACAGCCTGGCCTCCGCCCCCTCCCACTTCCCGTCCCCTTACTGCCCCCCTCAGAATCCCCGACCCATCCAACACCCCCCTGCTCCTTGTCCTCTGACTGCCCCCTCCCGGGACCCCCCACCCCCATCCAACCTCCCCTGCTCCCTGTCCCCTATCCACACGCCCTGACAGGCCCCCCAGAACTCCCACGCCTATCCAACCCTGCCATTCCCCGTCCCCTGACCGCCCCTCCCCAAACCTCTGCCCCATGCAACCGCCCACTGCTCTCCATCCCCTGACTGCCCCCCGGAATCCCCTGCCCCTTATCCAACCCCCTGCTCCCCGTCCCCCGCCCCCTTACCATGCTGCTCAGAGCAGCAGGACTGGCAGCCACACCGCCACGCAGGAGCTTGCAGCCCCGCCATCCAGAGCGTTGGCAGCACAGTGAGCTGAGGCTGCGGGGAAGGGGGGGGGGGACAGCACGGGAGGGGCTGGGGGCTAGCCTCCCCTGCTGGGGACTCAAGGGCCAGGCAGGACAGTCCCGTTGGCCAGATGTGGCCTGCGGGTCATAGTTTGCCCACCTCTGACCTAAAAATGGCCATAGAAAGGTCTCATCCAAGGACTGACTCCACCTGACTCCATTTAGCTTCAAAGATGTGATGAAATCACAGGCAAAGGCGACTCCAGGCTAATCAGAGATTTCAACAACAGAACAATAACCTCAAACCCCAGGGGTTCCCACTCTATAGAAGGCACTTAGGTAGCTCCCAGCACCACAGCACCTCGCTAGCTTTAGTAGGGTGACCAGACAGCAAATGTAAAAAATCGGGATGGGGTGGGGAAGGTAATAGGAGCCTATATAAGAAAAAGACCCAAAAATAGGGACATCTGGTCATCCTAAGCTTTAGCAATACACAGTTTCACAACTCCCAGGGAGGCAGAGCAGTGCTGTTATCCCCTCTCCATGATGGGGAACTGAGGCCCAGAGGCGCTAACTGATTTGTTCAATGTCACACTGGAAATTTACGCAGAGTAGAGCCTTCTCCCACATTCTAAGCCAACGCCCTAACCACTGGGCCACCCCTTTCTTTCCCCCAGGTCCTTTTGTCTTGAGCATAAGAGCTACCAAATGCCAAACATGAGACCTACCCAGTCTGCAGTATCAGCATCTTTAAAGGCATTGCCTGCCTCACTCCAACCTATAAACCCCTAAAGGGGGAAGGCACCTTTTCCTCCCTCCCCACCATGCTGCAAGTCTCTGCTCTCCCCCACACTCTACTCACAATCACCACCTACCAAGCAATTTTCTTGAGTAAACAGATCAGTGTTCATTCAGAATACGCAAGCCGAGTAGAGTCCTTTGCTCTGCACTGGACTACACAGACCAATGTATTATTAACTCAGAAGCTGGCTGTACCCAGGGAGGAAATCAGCAGGCAAAGTCAAGTCAATCGTAGAACTTCACTCCAGCCTCAGATTGACTGTGCAGTACTGTACTTCCTTCCTGCTCTGCTGGGCTCCAGGAGACAGGACATTCAAAGGCAAGAGCCGATGCCGTCTGCTCGGATTTGTTTTATTTATATTTTTTTTAGAAGAGCATACTCATCCACCCTGCTCTGGATACAGATTAGTTGCCTTTGCTTAATATTGTTGCTCCACAGGCCTCGAGCTGGGAACTGTAGGCACTTTGATGTATGGACTGAAAGACTGTCTAATTTCACTGGGGCTTCTGAACCTAGCTCTGGAACCGCTGCCTAAAAGCAAGTTCTTCCCACATAAGAATTCTTTGGTGAATCACAACTGGAGATCTTCCTGCCTGCTATAGCCACAGTCTACTTTGGAGGGAAGAGGGAGTTATTTCTGTACTCCTGCTCTAGCGGGAAACACACAGCTCTCATACAGCCCCCCTAACAAGACACCGGCTTTATCTGCTCAGAAACCAGTTGATCCTCCTCTTGAACACCACATCCATCACACCTTTTCCACCACAGAGGCTGACCAGTTAGGAAACTTACATCCATGCTCCAGTATCCCACAATGCACCACCTCACCACACAGGTTCTCAAGTCCTCCAAAATCTGAATCAAATGCTGCACTGAATTAGATCAGTCAGATCTTCTACAAGAGAAGCACACATTGATGTGTGCTTTTGATATCACGCAGGCCCATGAGCAGCAGACTGGCTCAGCCCTGCAGACCCTGGCTCCTGCCTCTCCAGCGTATGCTGCTCAGAAGTTTCAGCCAGAGGAGGAACGGTTGTTTGTGCCATTGTTTCTCTCCCCTGTGGGAGGTTTGGAAATTCAGTTTCCGAACCCTGATGTGCAGTACAGATTAGAAGCAAGCATTTAAACTGGGAGAAGAACAACTGTTGCACAGACATAGAAGGTACACTCTTGAGATCTACACAAGTTAACAAGGGGCCAGCCCCAGAGGCTGGTGGCACAGCTATAATGGCACAAACTACATGACATGGCCTTTTTAAAGCCCTCCGGAGCATTGCTGCAAATCTGGTCACATGGCCGAGAGCAAATGTAACAATTGATTAAATTACACAGTTGCCAGCTTTACAGGAAACCCAAGGCAGAGCTGGGAAGGAGCACAGCATGAAATTGTTTGCCCGAGGGTCTCCCCATGTCTGTGCCAGTAAGTCCCAGATGCCACGAAGCAGGGCAAAAAAAAACTCACTGGGATTTACAGCAGTGAGCAAAAGACAGATACACAACATACACAAACACTGTCATCACAGCAAACACTTTCAGAGTGAAGCCATAACAGCTCAGAGACGCTTGGAAGCAAGCTGCTACTCCTACAGTCTCTATACAGACTCAGGCAGGTACAGTCACCCTACAAGCCGAGAAGCTATAAAAAGCAAGCATTAACCAGAGGCTCAAATATTATTAGTGCAAAACAGAGCAGCCTTTATAGCCAAGGCCCCCCAGGCAGCACACTGTTAGATGCTGTCAACATACCTCTCAACCTGCAAGAGACTATATATAGGACACCAGCCGCCTAATAGGAGGAAAAATCTTAATTGCGAGCAGCTCTCAGGGAGAAAAGATAGTGGGACGTATAGTGATTCAGCTGCAGTTTGATCTGCAGATCTCACTGGAGAAGGGGGGATTGGTGATGCAGGACAAGTTCCCCTTGGAGGTAATTGTCTCTGAGGCCTGTTTGGTTTTTAGCGTGTGATTTTTATTTTCCTCTTGTTATTTCTTGCCAAGGGCATTAGCATGAAAACACCATATCTCGCTCTTAGGAGTTCATGGACTCTTGCTGTTTATCCCCACCATCCTGGAGTCATAATCATCCACTGTCATCACTTCTATAGCAACCAGTTGGGAGGTCACAAGAAAGAAGAGGGGCCATAAGCAGCAGGACCAGGGCCAATGCTTAAAGGCATCGAGAACCCATTCTCATGAAGGCAGCTCTGCTATTAAATGGAGCAGGGAAATTCGGGATAGACACGCAGAAGGTTTTCCATGAGACATCAGCTGCTCTTTAAAAGGACACAGCCTGGCCCTACTGATGTCAATAGGAATTTGGCCCCAGATTTCAACTGGACCAAGATCTGGCCTCAGTAAAGCTGACACAGCACCAGGGCCAAGCAGGGCAGAAGGTAATTTAGCCCCAAAGTGTACTATCCTAGGTTCAGGGCACAGCTGAGAGGTATGTGATCAGGCTCCTTTCCCTCTTTCTTACCTTCGTGCCCGGTGCTGTAAGTGCTGATGCTGCCGTGTTATAAGGGCACTTTCCCAAACAGGGCCACTGTGGCTACTCCTATACCAGCTCGCAACCGGGTGCCCCGGGTAGGGTGGGCTAGTGAAGCCATGGTCCGACTCCGTCTCTGCAGCCAGCGATGAGGCAGAGCTCCCCATGGTTCCCCCCTACCCAGATCACGCCAAGATTTATCCTAGGTTAGGTCCGAGCCAGTGGAAAGGGGTGAGGTGCTGCGGCATGGACTGGCGTAAAGATCCCAACACCGTAGAAAGGGAGGTCGGTTCTGATCAAAAGAAGGAAAAAAAAAAAAAGGAAAGGAAAGGAAAAGAGAAAGAAACATGGTATGATATAGATCACCATCACTGGGGTTCCCAAAACCTGCTAATGAACTCTCTGAACAAGACAGTTCCAGAGTTTACCAGGGGATGGGGAGGTTTTGTTTTAACAGGCCAGTCCAACCCAGTCTGGAGGAAGGAGATACAGGGTGGTTTCATAGAGGTTTCCTCTGGTTAAACACCATAGACCCCTAGCTCCCTAACTTCGGGGGGCAACTGTACCAGTTTACCAACCTAAGACCTTGGGTGTGATTGGCAATGCCTGTTGCCGCCTACTCAACTGTTCCCAACCCACCAGGAAGCGCAGTTGGTGGAAGATGACCCAGCAGAGCCAAGCACAGAGGATTGTCATTAAAAAAGGAGTCTAAGGATAAACTGTAGAGTCCCAATCACAATGCCTGAAGCACCAGCACTTGGGAATGACTAGCACAAAAAGGGTATTCTGAAGGCCCCAAACTCTAAAAATCTGACAAACCAATTAAGTCAACCCTGAAAAGTAGGACTTGTCTGTTTGTCTAGGGCAGTGGTTCTTAAACTTTTTTTTACTGGTGACTCCTTTCACATAGCAAGCCTCTGAGTGCGACTTTTTAATTTAACACTATTATAAATGCTGGAGGCAAAGCGGGGTTTGGGGTGGAGGCTGACAGCTTGCGACCCCCCATGTAATAGCCTCGTGACCCCCTGAGGGTCCTGACCCCTCAGTTTGAGAACCCCTGGTCTAGGTCAAGAAGGAGGTTTTTTTGTTTTGTTTTGTTTTTTTAAAGGAATAAAGTTTAATTCCTTTTTTTCAGCATCATCATAGTAAAAGGGATGGCAAGCAGATTTTGTGCCTAGGCTGGTAAATTTTCCACAACCATTTTGCATAGTGGAATGAAATGTGAAACGTTTACACCCTTTCAGGTAGACTAGATTTCTAACAAACATTCAACAACAAAAAGGGCAGCCCTTATTCTTTCTTGTTCTTCCAATTTTCACAATTTACTGCATCAAACTTCCACAAAACAGAAGTATAGGAACATTTACTCTCCTTTGGTCTTCAAAGACTATATATGTATGTATATACATATATATATGTATATGTATGTATATACATATATACACACACACACGTCTTTTCTTAAGGAAAATAAATATCTTACAGTCTTGATTTGTGTAAGAAGGAAAAGGATCAAGGGAACATTTATCAGAGTAAAAAAAAAAAGGAAGAAGAAACAAGAAGGGGGAAAATTTCACAGCAGAGCTTAGTCAATTACCCACCAGGATTTGCAGAGACGAATGAATTGTAGGAAGACCTTCATGAAGAAGCTGCTTAGTACAATAAAAGACTGAAACAAAAAGACTGTAAAATACAGTTTTTCATTCCTAGGATTGTTTCAGGGGATCAAGAAAGGTCTCGATGGATAGCAGACCCCAGAACACTGGAGCTCTTGCAACAGGTGCAGTTTTGCTAAGAGCTTAGCACCAAAACTAAATATATTCGTTATTAAATGGACATTATTAACTACCTTTTAAATGGTTTCTTCTTTATTCTCTATGGTAATTATCAGTTTAAAAAAAAAAAGTCCAAGAATAATTATTTCTTTGCCCTTCCTTGATTTTGTCTCCCTAATCGGCCAACACAGATTCTGTGCATCTAGTACGTTGCCACCATCACAGAGCCAACACGAGGAACTCATTGATTATTGGGGGACTGGCAAAAATGGTCCCTTGTTTTTTCCTTCAATAACTGCCAACTGAGCAGTTAAGTTGTAAGAAGTTATATTTTCCCTGCTTGGGGGGGGGGGGGGAAAGAGGTGGAATTTAAAAAAAAAAAAAAAGAAAGAAAGATACTTAACATCCAGAGAACATTTATCCTAAGTTTATTATAATTGTAAAGGTAGGTCAGATTTGAGACATGGTGTGTTTTGCGTCTATAAAAAGCCTTAACCTTCTGCCTCAACCTTTGATAATTTCAACAGTGCCACTCTCCTATATGTTCCAGCAAAACAGCTGAAGGGACTGAGAAGTGTTTGGCATATGACCTATAGGGGTGGTAGACAAACTTTTTTCCCCTCCAGGATTCAAATTTTAAACAGGCAAGAGGGAAATCAAGATCAGAAAAATGCAGATACTAATGATTCACCAAATTAAAACACAAGCAAAGGATGGGAAGGAAATCTAATGTTAAAAATCTTTCCGAGCAAAGAGTTGCACAACCAGATAAAGCAACTCAACAGTCTCGTTTGAAACCATTTCCTCAGCAACTCACCCAAGTTGAAAAGGCCAAAGCCACTCCTCTTCCCCCTTCTAGAAGAAAAAGCCTCAGGGACATGCAAGTTTTAACTCCTCAGACTCTGCTAAGTGGAAGACAAGTTAGCAATGGTGCAAGCAGCTGGCATCCAGCGTATTACTGCTGCCCTGTCCCATTCCTCCTCCCCTGTCCCTCCAGGTCTGTTACAGGAAGGCTGATCAGCCATCCTGAATGCAAATGTATTTTGGGAAACAGAGATGATGGAATCCTGGTTTAATACTACTCAGTAAACCTCTGTGGAGGGTGGAGTTGGGTGAAGGAAGGAATCTATAAATAGTGGCAGGATAACCTAGCTAAGCTGTAGCTGTCTCCAACTCTATTTGGGCTACTTTTCTGTCAGCACTGTGAAATCGGATTGCTTTGGGCAAAGCATTAAATCCCTCATCTTGGGCTGGACCCCTCAGCACTAAGAATGGCCCTCCCTTTAACCAACAGGAAACCCCGTTATTAAGATCCAGTTTGCAAACAAGCAAGAGCAGGATCGCAGTGTCAGCGTTGGACGCCTCCTCATTTCAACTTTATGCAGAACTCATGTCTGCTCCCATGCCTAGAACAGTGGTCAGGGAATGGCTTAATAATCCAACCCACCGTTTGCCCTTCAGAAAAATAAGTGATGTTTTTTAAAAACGAATGCAAGTTCTAATAATTACATGCTACTTCACATGGGTATTTAGCCAGGATTAGTTAATTCTTTGCAGCACTGTGAAAAGTGCAATATAAGTGCTGAGTATTATTATTAAGGGTCTTGCATTCAGTGATTTGTAAAACTCCGAGGGTGGAGAGGGCACACAGACGGGTAAATAATGTGTGTTAAATATATTTAGCAAGTGATACAGCAAGCCACAGAAAACTTCACACAGGTAGAGGGGAGAAAGAACAAACACAGGCTCTCACTCCCTAGTTAGGAAATTCCTGGACATCTGGAGCTGGGGGACAGCAGATTTTTCCTCCTAGTGAAGAAGGCACTGCTTGTATTGATGTAATTTATATTTGTATTGATCTAATTTGCCCCTTGACACAGGGGTAACACAAGGAAGAACAGATGGGGGGGTTAGCTAGTAGAAATGAATAGTTAAGCACCTAACTATGTGTTTTCTTTGAGGGTTTTAAAGCGCAGTAATTACTAGGTTTGGAGTGGTACAGTTAATTGCTCCGGAAATACTGTTTTCCAAACAAACTGATTGGATTTTTGGAAGTAAATTACCCCTATCACCACCCCCCATACATCCCTCCCCAAAGCCACCAGCAGCAGCCTCCCTAAGAGCGGAGCAGCAGGCGGCGGGATCGTTGCAGCAATGTCCGCTTCGGGGTCACGCCGCTGCGAAGCCGATGCCCCGGTTCTCGCTCACACAGTGGCTCGGGGCGTCACGCCCGCTCCCGGGAAGGAAAGCGAAGCGGGCTCCGGAGCTACAGGTGGGCGGCTGGTAGCGCTCCGGCCCTCGCAGCGAAGAGTGGCCGTGACCCTGCCCCGCCCCCGCTAGGGAGACAGCGCGCCCGGGGCAACGCAGCAGCGGCGCGGTCCGCACCGACCCCCACTTCGCTCGCTCCGCCGCTGCCCAGCCCGGGTGGGGTCGCTCCGCTCACCGGTCCTTCGGCTGCAGCTGCTCCGAGCCCGCAGGACCGCAGGGTGTGCACCCTCTTCCCCGCAAACTGTGCGCCGGCGGGGGGAGGAGCCGCCTCGGGGATGGCAGCTGCAATTGCCCGGCCACCTCGCCCCGCACGAGAAATCCCCCGTCCGCCTACCCCTCTCCCGGGAAGAGCAGCGTGCAGCGCCGGACACTCGCTCCCGGCAGGAGGAAACGGGAGAGCGCCGGGCTGGCCCCACAACGCGGTGCTTGCAGGCTGAGCCCAGGGTCCGGATGGCTCACAGCTCCCACAGCGCTTCCCAGCCCCGAGCAGATGCGCCCAGCCCCAGGGCCAGCTGCACACTACCCTGGAAACAAAGCCTGGTGTGGGGGGCATCGAGGGGCTGTATTTCAGGCCTGCATGACTGAATGTCACACAGCGAGGGATGTAAGGGAGTGCACAGGGGCAGATTTAGAGTTAGTGGGACCCTACGCCCAGCTTTATTTTCAGGGGCCCACCCCTCAGGACCCAGCCAAGAAAGAACATTCTCTCCTCCCCCCCCCGGTTTTTCATTTTTCCCCCCCTTCATCCTCCTCCTCCATTATAAGTAACGGGAAATAAATTAAAATAAAGTGAGGTACCTTGATTGGGGCGGGTGTGCAGGGGGCAGGCTCTGGGCTGGAGGTTGGGGTGCAGGCTCTGGGCTGGGGCAGGGGGTTGGAGGGCAGCGCTTACCTCAGGTGGCACGGCTCCCAAAGCAACCAGCACATACAGCCCTCTGGCAGCGGCTCCTAGGCGGGGGGGAGGGGATCTCCACATGCCACTGCCCGCAGGCACCGCCTCTGCAGCTCCCAGCCAATGGGAGCTGCAGAGTCGGCACTCGGGCGGGAGCAGCACATGAAGAGACACACATGCACACCCCAGGGGCCTCAAGGACATGCCGGCCGCTTCCGGGAGCAAAGCGGCACAGAGGGAGGCAGGCAGAGTGGGCAGGGAGCCGCCTTAGCCCTGCTACTGGCACATCTCTGCGTGCCCCTTGGGGGGGGATGGAGACTGCGGGTCTCCATGCGCTGCCCGGGGCAGGAGCAGCACGCAGAGCCCCCCTCCTCCCCACCAGGGGCGCACAGAGACAGAATATTAGGGTTGGAAGAGACCTCAGGAGGTCATCTAGTCCAATCCCCTGCTCAAAGCAGGACCAATCCCCAACTAAATCATCCCAGCCAAGGCTTTGTCAAGACA
Source organism: Malaclemys terrapin pileata (assembly GCF_027887155.1). Classification (NCBI taxonomy): domain Eukaryota; kingdom Metazoa; phylum Chordata; order Testudines; family Emydidae; genus Malaclemys; species Malaclemys terrapin. The sequence continues at coordinate 51,774,458 of NC_071514.1, forward strand.
GGCCTTAAAAACCTCTAAGGAAGGAAATTCCACCACTTCCCTAGGTAACCTATTCCAGTGCTTCACCACCCTCCTAGTGAAATAAGGCGCAGCAGGGCTGCATGCCAGCAGCTGGCCAGTTCCGGGAGCAGCGTGGGCCAGCAGCCATGACATGCAGGCAGCCTGCCTGCGCCCTGCTGCGCCACCGGCTGGAACTTGAGCGCAGGTTGTCAGATATTTGTCCTGCATTTTGGGGGGGCCCCCTGTCATTGGGGGCCCCATGCCACCGCACCATTTCATGGTAAATCCTCTCCTAGGTATGCTGTAAAGGGGGTTGGGGGTTACACACTGATCTGTGTATAGTTACAGGGTGTGTGTGTAAGGGGGGGTCAGAGTGAGGGGTGTAAGGGAGTGCACAGCTACTGGGGGTGTGCGTGTAAGGGGGTCTCAATAATGTGTGTGATGGGCTGTGCATAGCTACACAAGAGTGTTTATGTGTAATGGAATCACCCAGTGATGTGTGTATAGCTACAGGGGGTATATGTGTAAGGGGACTGTGTAAGAGTAACACAATGGCATGTGTTAGTGTAAGAGGATCATAGAGGTAAGGAGAGGGTCACACACAGTGATCAAGGGGATGTTACAGAGGATGTGATGTATGTGTGCATGGGTGTCTATTGCGTGTGTAGGGGAGTGATGGGAAGGGGGAAAATGTAAATAAAATAAGTAGGCGTTCGGCTCCATTGGGCCAGGGCTGAAAGATGCCATATGGGTGCGAAGCAGTGTGTGGTTTCCAGAGGATGTGGATAGGACTTCAATAAGAAGCTACATTGGGGGGAGGAGAGGGGAAACAACTACGTTCCTTTCCATCCTCAGATGCCTTTAGGGAGTCACAGCTGCTGGACTGGGAAAGCAAACAGCCTCCCTAAGACAGCAGGAAAGTATTTAAGCAACAAAACGCCACCACTTTCAACCCTCTCCTCCCTATATTTTGAGGCCGAAATAAGGCCCTGAGACTCCATGGTCATGACAGCAGACAGCCACTAGTCTGAATGGTCCTGTAGTACAATAGGTGGCCCTGTGGGCTTCCCTGCTGGCAGCTGCAGCAGCTTAAGGGCGGTTCAATTGAAAAGTGTCCAGGTAGAAATTGACACTTCCTTGTACAGTCAGTGCTCTGTGTGTAACTGCTGCCTTGGTGACAAAAAACAACATTTTCACTGCCCTTTCCTCCTGTTAACCCTGCAGAGTCAGCACAGCTAGGGAAAGGACAGACTCCAGATCACTGTGCATCAGTAAACAATGCTGTTGATAGTTTCTGATCAGTTACAAAGCTGTGCAAACCCCCTCACAACCTTTGGGACATCAATAGGGTTGCGAGACAGGATAGCCCCATGGTTAGGATACCAGCCTGGGACTTCAGAGACCAAAGTTCAATTCCGTGCTCTGCAACAAACTTCCTGTACGCTCTTGGCAAGTCACTTAGAGGGGGAACTAAGGCACAGAGAGGCTGACAACAGAACTGCAACATCCCTGGGAAGCAGAGCAAGGAAAAATACAGTAAAGATTTTGAGGTGCTCAGATAATACAGTAATGGGGGGCAGATAAGTACCTCTTGTAGAGAGCTGTAAAGGAAGGTAAAATTTGCCCTGCAGAGTCTATTACTGGTGGTGATGTGCCAAAAAGAGAGCACCCAGGTCCCTGTTACCAGGAAAAATCCTTTCTACAGAGTACATCAAATGTGGGGTCACTGAATAGCAATGCTTAAAACCATCCCTTTAACATCATAGGAGCTACGCACACGCCACCAAATAAAACCACATCTCTCAGTTCCACATCTGAACTCCCTGTAACCTGGGATCGTGGGGATTTGTTTGTGGAATACCTCGGGGGGGAGAACAAGCCAAGAGCCAGGCTGGCTTGAGCTCCATGTAATACCACTTCCTAATACTTTGCTACATTCACACAGAGAGAGTGGAATCAGAGTATGACACACAGAAAGGTCACAAGCAATAGAAATAGCAGTTTCAAGCCAGCGTCATGGCATAAACTCATTGCTGCTAAGGTCAAAGAAGTTTCCACTTCTTCTGTCTACAGCACGGTGAAAAGTCAAGTAGTGGCCACAGCTGGAAGCAGGACACCAGGGCTAGACAGCAACTGTCCGATCAGGTACAGTAAATCTATCATGCCTAACAAACTTCAAGACAGGGGATTATACAGATTTGAAAGGGAAATCAAAATCCTAATTAAAAGCAACAAAAAAGCAGCTGACTGTGTCCTTTTAAGTGGCAACTAATCCCAGCACCCATTTCTGTCATTGATTTATGAGCAGGAAGTTCATTTTATCTGAATAAGCACAGAGATCGCAAGCCAACTGCGATTAAGCAGGGCTGAGTGTACACAAATTTAAAAAAAACAAACACTATAGAAGCCCGGTGCTCTACTAAGCCAATTAACATTACTTCAATGAGGTGCAATAGGGCTGCTCATATTTTCCAGTTTATTAGCCAATTGTGGATAGATTTTAAGCACAGAGTTAACAATAGCATGTGAACTGGCATGGCTGGTCTCATTAGCAACACTGCAGTAGTTTAAACAGGTGCCTCATGTGGTGGGGGGAGGAGGAGAAAGACAAGCCAGGCCACAGCATCCAATCTCTGCAGGCATTTAAGAGCAGGTCTAAATTTTCAGAACTTTTCCCCCTTTGCGTTTATAATCCTTGCAATAGACCCTTTATCATCTCGGTCAGCCCAGTGGTTTGCCTCACCTTTACAGTCTGCCTATTGAGAACAGTTGCATTATAAACAGGAAGCTTTAAGTTGTGTGCTACAAATGTGCTATATATTTAATAGGCATCGGAGTCTAACAAGAAGATTCCATGGAAGGAAAGCATGTGAGACTCTCATCAGGATAACGCTTCTTGGATGATGCACACACACGTTTCCTCTGTTTTTAGACAGGTTTATCCTAACTCTGAATTTCCCCTGCAGCCAGAAAACAAACAGTTTCTCTTTCCTGCTACAGTTGGGTGTCGATTGGTCAAGGGCTCATCCTCCCATCTGAGGCTGTGCCAGCCTGTGCAGGGTAGGATTGTTGTTATTGGACATTCACAGCTAGAGATAAACATGAGTAAGAACGAGGCACTGTCTCCTCACTCCATCCGCTTTATGGGATCTCCGTGATTCAGTGCGATGACTGCTTCTGACGCCATCTTTCTGTACAGCAGCACCAACAGGCGAGCAACTAGAGCAATAACGAGGCAAAGCCAGATGAAAGTGACACTAAAATGAAGAGAGATTGTCTGTATTTATTGCCATTTACAAACTATGCGCCCCCTCTGAACCGACTGCTCTTACGGTCGTTTAATGCCATGACGTTTGGAAATACGAACGAAGTCAACTAAAAACTCACCAGAAAACTATGCGAAAGAAACAGAATAAAGAATAAATAAAGAATAAAGAACCAAGCCTCTCTCTGTGCCCTAACAGTCACGAAAGGCTGGCTGTGTTAGATCAGTGGGGGAAGTGAATTCCCGAGTCGAGGATCACCCCCCATCAATGAGATGAGCAGATCTTAGCTACATTTTATACAGCATCATCTATTTCCCCACCCCTCCTCTAATAGGCCACCCCATGGTGGGTAGAGTGATCCCAGGTATGGTTTGTATTTCAGTGAAGGTTTTAAAGCACATTGCACTCCATGGCACTGTACAAAGCTCAAGATATTCCACAGGATACAGGGAGTGTATGTTAATTGCATGCCAGCTAAGCCACAAAGATACGTGGATGAAGGGCTGGCCTGTCAACACAGGACATGGCCAAGAGCTGCTATAAGATGTGGAGTTTCACAGTTACCAGAGGGAGGATGCATCAGGCAGGGACTGGAAGAGCCAGATCTCGGAGCAGGAAGAAGTAGGCATCCCACCCTCTGGCACTATCCCTTAGGCAATGCAGACCTAGATCTAGTTCTAGTTCATCTGGGGAACATTTGGATGCCAGAGTGATGGGTTCTATAGAAAATCCTATGGTAGCTATGTACAATACCTCACCTACAGAACGTATCCTGCAACGTGAGAGGCGAGGGCTATGCACAGCATCCATACTGCATCCCTGCCCTCTACAGAGCCGCTCTTAAGCCCTTGCTGTGCTTTATCAAGCCTCCTTTCATGACACAGGGAATGAAAAACTTACAGAAGTTAAGTTAGCCAGCTAAAGTTACCAAGAACCTTTCCTCCAGGTTACAGGGTTTGGAGTTTCCCTGAACTAGTCGTTTACTGTGTCCTAATTTCCAATTCACTGTCCTAAGTTTTGGAGGGCTGGTGTTTCGGAACTGGCCTCAAGCAGGTGCAGAGGTCGGATGAGCGTTACAGGCAGTAGGTTGTTATTTGGCATTTGCATTAGAAACAAACCAAAAAAAAGAAAGATATTGGAATAACTGAGAACTGCTCAAGTATCTGCACACCCCCACACACACCAGCCCCCTCTCTATAAAAGTACAAAGAGTCTGGTCTACACCACTGTAGACCAGTACACAGATTTTATATTGGTGTAACTATTTCAGTTCGGAGTGACTTCTTAATGAAATAGTTATACAGGTACAATCCCTGGTGTGGATGCAGTTATACCAGTAGAAAGCGGCTGTATACTAATGCAGTTTATTCCCCTTCCCAAATGGGAAGAGCTATACAGGGAATGTAACTGTATCCACCCTTCAGGAGTTGTGCCACTTTAACAACACCAGTATAACTGATGTGTTTAGACAAAGCCTTAGCAGCATTTAACCAGCACAGCAGCAATGAACAAAGAAAACAGTCATATGGGGAACAGATGACTTCCTAAAAGGCAAGACTTCAAAATAACATGGAGGCTTTCAGGGAGCGGGCGTGGCTATCCAGACCAGAGCATGAGCAATGGCATCGTACTCGCTAAAGCTAGGGTCTCCCTCCAAGAGAACGCACAATACAGAGGTGACCAGCAGCTGACCCTATGAAGTGGGTGGGGAAGGAATCCACAATTACTTCAAGACCAACTCCCTAGATTCTCAGAGTGCCTTTAATGAGAGCAGCTCAGATATCACCTGCTGCAGATGTCACACTCAGCTGCTTGGTTAGACATGCAGTCACGCTGCATCACTGCTCCTTCTCAGCCCTCTCTCTCTTTCTCACAGGTAGTGGCCGCTACACCCAGTGACAGGCAGAAGAGTTTCACTCTGGAAAACGAGTTGTACGACAATAAGGCATGGGAGTCACAACACAAGAGTTGAGTTTGCAACTCACACCAAACAGAAAGTGATCACAGAGGCTGCTGCATGCATTGCAAGGAGACCACACTGCTGGGTCTGGGCAGCGGCCCAAGGAGCACACTGGCACGGGGTGCAAGCAGTAGACTAGAAGGGGGTCTGACAGGAACTAGCCAAGTCACTGACCCAGAGGCAACAAGTGGGGGGGCTGACCTCATCCTTCAAGGGCACCTGCCCACCTTTTGTGAAGGCAGTGCACAGCCATCACTGCCCCTCAGACAGCTGTAGTGAGAGATGCCCGTAAGTGGCCAGGAGATTATACCCCAAAGCTGGCTTCAGTGACCCAGGCTGAATCACCCCAACTCTTCACCTGAGGCTGGATGCCAAGGCCACAGGAAGACTCCACCCAGTCCATACAGTGGGCTGACTTGGTGAAAGCATCTCACACAGGTACCCCTTGCAGTCTGACAGCTCCCCATTTGATTCCAGAGACAGTTCAAGGGCCTGGTTCTTAGCTACAAAGCTCTGGGTATCTTGGAGGCTTCCCCTCTTTGACAAGCTGACAGCATCCAAGGTGAAGCTTCCAGGCCCTGAAAATGGTCTGCCCCCAACACAGGGCCTGAAGGCATGGGATCCTTGCAAGGGAAGATCAGGATAAGTCCAACTTAGCCATGTTCCAAGGTCACCGGGATGTGAGGCTGGCCAAGAAAGAAGTCCTCTAGAGAAAGAGCAGCCAAGCCAATGCTGAAGGCGCAAGTCCAGCCCAAACACACCCACCTCCACTCCTTGGGCTGAGAAAAGGAGCAGGGGATGTTGCACTCCATATGTTTATGGAAATATGCTTATGCGTGTAAATATAATGTAACTGGAATATGCTTTATGCAAAAGGTCTCTACCGAGTGTGTTCATCTTATTTGTATGAATGTATCATTCTTGTATCTGAAGCTAGAAATATGAAGTATTATTCTGAAGTCCTATTGTAACTATGCAAAGTGTGGGCCATTAATGGTGGCTTGGAATCTTGATGGCTCCCATTAACTAGGACAACTGGTTGTGAATGGCTCTGTTTACTCGCAAATCTTCCTGGGTACCTGCAGGCCAGCTGTGAAAGAATGGAGAATGAGGTCTTACAGTGACATGTGATCATGTCACCTGGTACTGGAATCCATCTTAAACCTGGTGCTTTTCCATTTAGAAGGGGGGGGGGAATCCAGAGAGAGAGAAAGAATTCCCACCTTGTGCCAAAGATATAAAAGGGTGTGGAAGAGAATAAAGGGGGCTGCAGTCATGAGAAATCCCCTAGTTACCACCTGAGCTGGAACAAGAACTGTACCAGGGGAAAGGATTGGGCCCAGATTAAGAAGGAGTCTAGTCTATGAAAGAAGTTTATTGGAACATCTCTGAGGGTGAGATTTACCTGTACTCAGTTTCTTAAATGTTTTACACTTAGACTTGCGTGTTTTGTTTTATTTTGCTTGGTAACTTGCTTTGTTCTGTCTGTTATTACTTGAAACCGCTTAAATCCTACTTTTTATACTTAATAAAATCACTTTTGTTTATTATTAAACCCAGAGTAAGTAATTAATACCCGGGGAAGCAAACAGCTGTGCATATCTCTTTATCAGTGTTATAGAGGGCGGACAATTTATGAATTTATCCTGTATAAGCTTTATACAGAGTAAAACATTTATTTGGGGTTTGGATCCCATTGGGAGCTGGGTGTCTGGGTGCTGGAGATAGGAAACCTGCTGAGCAGTTTTGGTTAAAGTCTGCAGCTTTGGGGGCATGGTTCAGACCCTGGGTCTGTGTTGCAACAGAGTAGTGTGTCTGGCTCAACAAGGCAGGGTTCTGGAGTCACAAGCTGGCAGGGAAAACGGGCTCAGAGGTAGTTTCAGCACATCAGTTGACAGTCTCAAGGGGGTCTCTGTGCCCGAACCCGTCACAATGGGATCCTTGCAAGGGAAGATCAGGATAAGCCCAACTTAGCCATGTTCCTAGGTCACTGGGATGTGAGGCTGGCCAAGAAAAGTCCTCCAGAGAAAGAGCAGCCAAGCCAACCCTGAAGGCACAAGTCTAGCCCAAACACACCCACCTCCACTTCTTGGGCAGAGAAAAGGAGCATTAAGACCTGCACTACCCTGGATCCATCTTCCCCTGCCGCTTCTCATCTCTGTCCCACCGGTGGGCCCTGCTCCCCAAGCTGGAAATATCACATATGCTAGTGACTCCAGGCAAAGTAGCATGGGGCTCCTTAAAGCCACTTGCCTGCCCTCCCGGTTCTGGAGACGGCCTCTGACACAGCCAACTGCCTAGGCAGCTCCAGTTTATAAGGCTGCAAATCTCAGGTCATCATCCCTCTGGGCCAAGGTTCTCTCCTCCGCTGTTGCAGCACCACTTTGGTCACAAGAGCACATGCAACCAAGCCCCAGCAGCACAGAGCCTTCTGATACAAGGAGGGAGAATTACCAAAGAATGAAGGGAGAAAGCCAGAAAACAGACAGGGAAAAGGGGAGGTGGTGCGGACTGTACTGAGGAAAAGGGATGCGGAGGAGGAGGAGGAGGAGAGAAAGTAGGGTTACCATTCGTCCGGATTTACCCGGACATGTCCTCCTTTTGTGTGCTAAAAATAGCGTCCGGGGGGAATTTGTAAAGCACTCACAATGTCCGGGATTTCCCCCTCCCCTGGCAGAGCAGAGCGAGCGGCTGGGAGGGCTGCAGGAAAGTCCCGGGCTGGACTTCGGAGCAGCTTCCTCCTCCCACCCCCCCCCTGCATTCTGAGCCGGCCGGCAGCTCCTCCTCCTGCAGCCCGCTCCGGCAGCCCTGTGCAGGGCCAGGGACCGGGTTTTGTGTTGTGCTGGGGAGCTCAGCCATGTGTCCGGCTGGCACAGAGCCCAACACCCTGTTCTGAGCAGCAGGGTAAGGGGGGGCAGGAGAAGGGACAGGGAGGTTCTGGATGGGGCAGTCAAGAAACGGGTGGGGGCTTTTGGAGGGGAGTGGAGAAAGTTTTGGGCAGTCAGGGTACAGGTAGGGTCCTGGGGGGCAGTTGGGGGGGGGGGTCTTAGGAGGGGGCAGTTAGGGGACAAGGAACAGGGAGTCTTAGGTAGGGGGTGGGGTTCTGGAGGGCAGTTAGGAGCAGGGGTCCCAGGAGGGGGCAGTCAGGGGACAAGGAGCGGGGGGTAGGGGGCTGGGAGTTCTGGGGGGGAGCTGTCAGGGGGCAGGAGTGGGGAGAGGGATCGGAGCAGTCAGGGGACAGGGAGCAGAGGGGTTTAGATGGGTTGGGAGTTCTGGGGGGGCTGTCAGGGGGCAGGAGTGGGGAGAGGGATCGGAGCAGTCAGGGGACAGGGAGCAGAGGGGTTTAGATGGGTTGGGAGTTCTGGGGGGGCTGTCGGGGCAGGAGTGTGGAGAGGGATCGGAGCAGTCAGGGGACAGGGAGCAGAGGGGTTTAGATGGGTTGGGAGTTCTGGGGGGGGCTGTCAGGGGGTGGGGAGTGGTTGGATGGGGCGTGGGAGTCCCAGGGGTCTGTCTGGGGGTGGGGGTGTGGATAAGGGTTGGGGCAGTCAGGGGACAAGAGGCAAGGAGGCTTAGATAGGGAGTGGAGTCCCGGGGGGCAGTTAGGGGCAGGGGTCCCAGGAGGGGGCAGTCAGGGGACAAGGAACGGGGGGAGGGTTGGGGGTTCTGGGCGGGCGGGAAGTGGGAGGGGCAGGGGCGGGGCTCCTCCCATCCTCTTTTTTGCTTGTTGAAATATGGTAACCCTAGAGAAAGGACAGAACCCCTTCTGCCCTCCATGATAAGAATAGAAAAGGATTGTGAACCAGTGGCTTGGGTCTTGGTTTCCAATCTATAGGCCAGATCCTCAGCTGGTGTAAGCCAGCAAAATGCCACTGTAATCAATGCATGCCAAATGCACCAGCTGAGGATCTGGCCTGCTACTTAAATGACAGCTACAGTCTGCTAGGATCGGCACCAACTGACAGTGGTGTAGGATCTGTGAATGGAGGGAAAATGAATATATGAATAAACCGTTGTCGAGATACCACGCTGATGAGCACCTCACCAATGCCTATAATACACTCCTTATTTTTAAGTCACTCACCATGCTTGTGGATTCTTCAGAACTACAACTCCCAGAAGGCTTTGGGGCTTCTTACAGCATCAGCGTTTGAACCTGCCTGGAGACAGGAGCTTATCTGTTGTGGTTAGGTGTTACACAGAGACTTTTCTCTCCGTTCAGAATGGGCTGTCGCCTCATTGTTCTGTTACCATTTCTGCTGCCACTCGCTCAGTGAGGGCTCTTTGACACCTAGAAAACTCAGCAGGATCCTAACAATATGGACTCTGGGCAGCTTCCTGCAATCAGCAACAGGGGCAGGATCTCCAGAGGGATCTGCATGTGCCCACCCGGCTCTCTGGATGGTCCCACTGCCTGCATGTTCAAATACAGTAATAGACAATTATTCTGCATGGCCAGTGTGTCATTAGCAATTGCATCTACTAGAAATGTATGAATAAAGATTCCTCTGAATAGGTTAAATGCACTTGTCCCCTGTGAGCGCTAAGACCTTGTAAGCTTTGACGTTTAAAGGTTAATTTTTGTTATCCTACTGCAAAAAACAGCTATTTAAAAAAAAAAGATGCATTTCCCTCATGTTCTCAAATCTCTAAACCAGCTCAACTGATTTTAATAAAACCCACCATCCTCTCCCAGCCCCACTCCCAGTCTCCTTTGGGCTGAGACACCATATGAGAAATTATAGCCCCTGTGACAAAGTTGCGAAGAACCCCTGTTTGTAATTGTTTGACTCTTTTAATCTACATTTCAGAATGGCCACAGTGACCCACAGAGACACTAGAACAGCTGCAGCTCAGGGTCTGTGGAGTGAATAAGAGTTAAAACCACAAGGCTACACACTTTTATGTATATACTTTGTGAATCGTACAAGGGGGTGAGGGGAGGGGAGTTAAAAAAACTCTCAAAACTTTCCAACAGTTTATCTTTAAAATTACAGGCATGTTTCTGCACCTGCCTTCCACCTTGTGCTGTCAGTTACACCTGTGCAAAGTGGGCAGCCATCAGCGCAGGCAGAGAATTTTATTTCGTAGTGTTTTGCGGATACTTTGCACAGGCACATGGGATGCCAGATGCCAAGGCAATGAAGAATCGGACCCACTGCATGAATTCAAGCCTGGATGTAGGTACTGCTAATAGCATCTAACCAGCAGTCTACGAGATATGCTAAAAGTGATGCTGAGCAGGCAAGAAACTCCTCCAGACTCTGAGGCCCAGTACAAGTTCATAGATTAAGGCTGGAAGGGACCACTGCGAACATGAGGGCAGGGGACTGGACTCTATGACCTCTCGAGGTCCCTTCCAGTCCTAAAACCTATGAATCTTAGCCTGATCTCTTGCACAGGCCATAGAATCTCATTCAGTGATTCTTGAAGCAATCCCAGTATCTTCTGGCTGACCTAGAGTGTATCTTTTATAAGACAGCCAGCTATTCAAGCCATTCCAACTCAAGCTCCAAAACTATTTATTTCTGTTCCTCATGAAGATGGTCACTAACTCATCAGAGTTAATGAGACATTTTCAGATTGATGCCAGATGATAATATACAGCATAAGTGACGGTATCGGGATAGAGGGCTCCACATCACTTTTGGAAGCATGTGTGCACATTCGCACCTCCTAACTGTGCTTGGGCGCAGAGGGTCGCACGTGGGTATGTCAGTCTCGCTACTCTGTCTGTCTGCTCTGATCTTACAAGCAGGCGGCCGACTGATATGGACAAGAATTTGAGAGCAAGATCCTTGTCCATTTCAATCCTCCAGCCATTTGGGAAAACAGAGCTGACAGGGAGAGAAGTGCACAGCACAGCGCAACGGTCTTGCCTGCCACCACAAGGAAACCAATTGCCTCAAGTTGAATAATAGGACTTTATATCTTAACAGTGCTGCACAAACACAAGCTAGTTAATATGTCACCTGGCAGAGCATTTAATGATTTAGCTTCCATGTAAATCCTTATTTTATAGGATGGACAGATTTTCAGCAGAACAGTGTGGCTGAAAACAAAGTGGTGAGGCCTGCTATGATCTTGTCAGCTCTCAGTAGGCTAAGCAGGACTGGGCTGGGCTGATACTTAGATGCAAGATGTCTAGGTATTGCAGGAAGTGGTGGTTGGGTTTCAGTAGGTGGCGCTCTTCCCTCCCAGTCAGTTATGTTGCTGGCAGATGTTAGGGGGTGCTCTTTCACAAAGGCAGTAAAAACAAAGGTCCTGGCTATTTGTGGTCTTTGCTGATTCCAAAGCAGTTTTTTAAGAAGAGAACCATTAGTCCCAGCGTCCTGGCACGATTCCAGCCTGGACCATTCAATTTGGCCTGCCTGAATTTTCACATGGATACAGTATTCCTCACATCCCATCCAAAGGCTCACGCAGTTTTGCTATGCACCATTAACCAGGTGTTACATGTTGTCCCAGAATCACCTGCATTTCAATGGTGAGCAAAGCAATTTATATCTTGACATATACACGTCTCAGCCACACGACATCAGCATAAGTGCTGCAGGATCCATTTGGATGGGAATGAGCATACACAGGCCTGATCATCGTTACTTTGAAATGTAGGTAGAAAGATCCAACGTTCAGCTTGAGATTTCAGAGGTGAAACGTGATCATCTCAAGCTTTTCAAAAACAGCCTGCCAGTCCCAAAAGAAGCAAGATGCTGTTCTCCCAAAGGCCCAGGATGCATGGCAATAAGAAACCCGCCAGGAAGTCTCAGTGGCGATGGACTTGACCCTCCAAAAGCCCGAAGGGCGCTGGAAAGGTCGCAGACACGCTCCTGTCCCACGGGAGCAGCTCTCCAGTCCTACTGTTGTATTTAGGAGATTTAGAGTGAAAAGCACAGTGCCCCTGAGACAAACAAGAAACCCCAGGTCCTGCTAATTACATCAATATAAAAGCATTATCTGGGCTGTCAAACATCAGCTCCATTGACAGGACAGCAATCCTCTGCGATGTAAAGGCAGGGGGAAAATCCCTCTTGCTGCTGGTGACCCTCTTCTCTGGATTGGATTCAATTCCCCTCCCGGTGCACTCCCCCTCCTCCAACCCAAAAAGAGAGGCAGCTGCTCTTCCCCTGAGAGTCAGGAAATACACACACCCCATCCTCACCATCCTTTAACTCAGGAACAACAAGCGGCTTTAGGGAGCCACTGTGGCATTTCCCATCCACTAAAGCAAGAGCCTCTAATACATGGGAGAGGTTGGGGGAGGCAAGAGTTATGCACAGGCCCCTATCTCTGTCTTTGCTTCCTCAACAGTGATCACCAAACACTAGACAAGCAATGGGATTCCAGATTACCCAGGACTCAATGTACTGGTAGCCTGTTCCACTCCACCCCACCCCTTCTAGTCCAAGGCAAAGATAAAAGCTCACATATATAGTATAACCCGATAGCCATATACAATACACTCCAGCCTCACAGAGGTACATCCCATGGAACTACATTTGGGATGGCAAGGGGAAGGAGGAGGACTAGTGAAAGAAAGCCAAGGAGGACATCTTTACTCATCTGCCTGAACTACATTACAAGCAGGATCTGCTTTGTCCAGGGGGATTCTCAAAGCTGGGCCATGTTCACGCGTCCTTGTCAGAGCTACGGTGCCCCTAGTTCCATCAACCAGATATTAGCTACTGCTACCGCCCAACGCTACTAGCTTAGAGCAATCAACGTCCTGAACTCCCTTCCTTTCCCTCTCCTCCCCAAGTGATACTGGGCCCTGATGCTAGCAATTCAGAATGGTCCCATCTCCCCCCCATGCACGGCAAAAGTTCATGACAGGACACGGGACTAAGCAGAGAAGGGATCAGGGTTTAGATGGAAAGGAAGAGAGGAAAAATGTCTATTAATTTTGTTCTAGCCTAACTTAAAATAACCACATGCCCCAAAAGCAAGAGGCCAGATCCTTAGCGAGTGAGAGTTAGCATCGCTCTACTGACTTCAGTGGATCTATGCCAATTTGCAGCAGCTACAGATCTGGCCTGATCTCTCTCTAGGATATGAATATGGCTTGTGCTTGTAGGTGCCAATAACTCAGGGGAGAGGCACTGGCAACTCCTACCAGGATATCCCTCCCCAATGATTTCAACAGTCTCATATCAACAGACCCACAGAGGAGCAACCCAGCAAACTTGCTCAAAGCCCTCTTGACAAAACCCAGTGAAGTCTTTTCCATATGACAAAGCCGATTATACCATACATACTCCAGCCTGCCACAAGAACAAACAGTGCTGAGGTAATGCCGAGGGCTGGGCTTAAACTCCCAAAGTAGGAGGAATTCAGAGCAAAGATAAATGGTGTCCTCAGGATGCCCCAGTGCGCACACAATCCAGCACGTACCATCACTCACGCCTGTCTGTGTGGCAGGGATACCTGGCTGCCTACATGGGTCAGTCCAGCACCTCAGTAACACAGGGCCAGCCCCAAGCTTTAGCAGGATGCCAGACCCTTTTAGTGGTACTTTTCCAGGGCTTAATATTTATTCGGATTTACAAAGATAACACGCGCCTGGCACGTCCTGGGCTCCCTCCCTAACTGCACAATAAGTCATCAGAACAGGGAAGACTGCTCTTCCCACCCCAATGAATTGACACCCCCGAACACACATACAAATACATAAAACCTACCACTGCAATCAAAGGCCTCTCAGCCCCCAAACATCTGGGGAATGGTGGGGGACGGTGGGCCATCCCTTGTGTCCCGAAAGGCAAGAGATTGAGGTTCTGACAGAGGTTGAGTGAAGCATATGAGACTTTTACTCATAAGGGTCATTAGGATCTCATATGTACTCAGGGATTTCAAGTATCAGTTCAATACAGGGTAACGTTTACATCCCAAATGAAGTTGGGTGATGCAAGTCACTTTGCCCAATACACTACTAGACTCTTGATCCTTTAACATCACAAACTGGACTCGATTGTGGTCCCATGCCAGTCAATGGGAAAACTTCCATTGGCTTGAACGATGCGGGATCACGCTCAGACATGAGCTAATTGATTACTGCTGTTTATCGTGCCAGTGGGTCCCACAATGCAGCAGCAAAGGAAGTCATCCAGCAGACTCAGTGCAGCTGGTCCCCAGCATGTCTCAAGATGAAAGGGGAATGATTTCCTGGCCTTATAGATTTCTGTTACCATTTACAAAACGCCACACCTAATGCATACATTGAACAGATGGCAACCAGATTTGCCTTTAACACAACAGGCAACCCCTAGGAACTACAGGTCCCAACATGCACTGCTACACTGTGATCTGGTCACTCAGATTAATAAGTAGCATTGCATTCTAGGATGCGTAAGACTCTTGGGGCCACCCAGTCTGTATTAAAAGGCAGCTGTGGTCTACACTTTGCCCAACCTAGCCTTAAGTCTTAGGACATTAATAGCAGGGCCTCTGGTAACTCCTGAACAAACCATTACTATCTCCCACCATCAGTGGATAACATCTCTGTGCATGTGCAGTAGGTACATTAAGGAAAACCATTCATTATGTTTGGCTATTCACAGGCACTAGTGCATATCGTGGAGAAAAGCCTACAGGATATCAAGCACAAATGTATTCTCCTGTTGTAGAAATGAAAAAAAAAAAAAAGGCATTTTTAAACACGCATGTGTGTAATCTTGTCTACCAGCTAGTACACAGGACAACCATTCCATGGAATTTGCTTTCAGGCTTAGCAAGGTGGAGGAGACGTAAAATTCAATTGTCTGAATGCAAGAAGGGCATATGAAAGTTATTTAAATAACAGAGGCTTTGGTTAGAGGAAAGAGCCCATTAAATGCCCTGTATCAGACTTACAGTGATGTATTTAAGTCTTATTTGTAGTGCAGTAACACCGAGGGGTCACAGACAGATCTAGGTCCCTGAAGAGCTTACAGTGTGAGACAGGTGACAACAGGTGGATACAATAAACAGGCAATAGCACCTAAACACTTGAACACATGACCCTGCTTCAGATAGTGACAAGAGTCCTGTTCTAGCGGTTAGATCACACAAGTGGGAGGCAAGATTTCTGGGTTCTTTTCCTAGCTCTGCCACTGATTCACTGTTCAACCACCAGGCAGTCATTTACTACACTGTGTTTCCGTTTCCTTGATATAACCTGACGTGAACAATACTTCCCCGTCTCTCAGTGAGATTGGGAGGCTAAATTCGTCCCTGTTTGTGAAGCACTCGGGGACTGGAATGCACCGCAGAAGTACAAAGCATTAATAAATAAATTCATTATAGTGGGAGGGATTCACTAAGGTTCCATGGCATTTTTTTTTAAGCAATCTGGCTCCAATTTTAAATAAAGTCAGAGATATTAAGGGGATAGGCATAATTTTAGGCTCATCATATGCACTATTATACAACAATAATTACAACCTCAGCAGTGCTGCCTGTTGATCCCATATTTACTGGACTATATTCCTATATGGGACTGCATCCAGGTTTTCTTATCCATATTTTATCCTGGCTATTAAGAAGCTGTTCCCACTGATCTGAGGCAGTCCAGCTTTCAGAATAGATCTACTTTGCCAATCCAGCTAAAAATTCCTCTTCATGCGAGGTGACCAGGTGTTAGTAGAAGAGAGCCCAGTGGCTCTGCCTACCTTGTGGTTTGTTATAAAGAGCACTCCCCTTGCTACACAGCACATTTGGGCCAGGTCCCTGAGCAGTGAAAAGTGAGGTTGGGCAGGTAAGGGAGTGGTTGTTATTTACAAGAGGCGGAACAAACCACAGCAAAATACCGTGAGGAATAAAAAGCACAAAAAGCACGGGGGCCGACAAGGCATCATCAATTGAGTGTGAATTAAAAACAGCCAAAAAAAGCCAAGATTTTCAGTCCCAACCTTCCAGAGGGCTTTAAAATGCTTCTGAGAGGGCAATTAAGAGAGTCAGCAGGTTTCAAGCAGCAAACATCTCACTCATCCTGAAACCTCCTCTCTCCCAGTTCATTTAGCTTTTACCTTATTTCAACAAGAGGAGAGACTCTCCATTGCCCTGTCTGTAATGATCCAACCTGACACCCCAGCTATACCAATGCCCCCTACACCTACTGGACCTATTCCCAGCCAGGATAGGACAGGACAAACCTCTCCCCCCCCCCCTTGTCCCTTCACTCTCCATTCCCAGTTAGACATGGGGGGGCGGGGGAAACACTCCTAGATAGGCTCAGAGCAAGATACAGCTCCACTTTTCTCTCCTAGTTATTCCTACCTGGGTAGGAATGCTGGGGGATGCCCCTTTTTGGCTGGGCTCAGAAAGCTCGATAGGCTGTAGAGGGGCTGCCCCCCATTTGCTGACCACTCCCTCCTTTTAGCCAATGGTTTTACAGAAAGGATCCCCCTTTTCCAGCTGCAGAAAGCTCCTAGGGAGAGGACTCCCTGCCCCCATCCTTGCCTACCCTCCAAACTCGCCCGGCTCCCTGAAGAGGGGGGACTCCCTAGCGCCTCGTCGTCCCCCCAGCCCGGCTCCATGGGGGGGGGGGGGCTTCCCGGCCCCTGCGCCCCTCCCCCGCGGGTGGCACTTACCTTTGGCAAGAGGCGGCTGGGCTGCTGTTCGCGTCCCCCGGGCCCCTCACTTTCCCCCGGGCAGAGTAACTTTGACCCCCTCCCTTCACGGCTCCCAGCTGCTTCGGAAACTGTTTCCTCTCCCTTCCATGAGAAGCTCAAGCAGAGCCTGCCCGGGAGTCCAAAATCCCGGTCTTACGCCAACTCCGCAGCGCAGCGACCTATAGAGGACCAAAGGGGCTACGTCGCGAAAACAGCGTAAGAGCCACGGTGAATCGCTCAGGGAGACTACATGCCCCAGGGGGCTTTGCGAAGCCGGAGCGGAAGCCGCTGAGGAACGCGATGCATTGTGGGAATTGTAGTCCGTTCCGGTACACTGCCACCCCTGACAGTGGGTTTGTTGAGGCCGCGACTACAGCGCCGAACCCAGGGGGGGCCTTCTGACCGGGGCGATTCATTGGCCTGAGGCGCCGGGGATGAGGCCCGAGAATGGGGGCCGGAGGGCAGAGGGACTCTAAGGTGGGAACTACAAGTCCCATGGTGCTCTACGCTTGGGATGCAACTTCCTAGCCCAGGTTGCTGGGCACGTCCCCGTGCACTCACCTGGCGCTGCTGCCGCCCGCAGCTGGCCACAAGCGGCCTGCAGCGCCGCCCACCGCCGGCAGTGGGCGCTGCAGAGTCCGGCGGCTCAGCACCCACGCGGCCCCTGGAGCCGGCTCGCCCCGATCCTAGGGGCTCCGGCTAATGGAGCCAATGGGCTCTGACTGCCCCTACCCCACACACCAGGGCTGAGGTGCAGCAGCAGAGCGACTTGCACTGGGGAGTCGCCAGCACAGAGGGGAGCCCGGGATAGGGGGATACCTGGGGTGGGGAACAGGCAGGAAAGGAGAGAAGGTGGCTGCAGAGCTGTGCCGGGGGAAAGGGACATGTGTCCCGGTTATGGCCTGGTCACCCTGACTGCATCACAGATGCTGAGCCAGATGTGACCCTGCACTTCTACAGCACCTGAAATCCCAGACACTCAGCACTAGCCTAGCCCATTCCACCTGCGGAGCTCCAAGGGCTTTACAAAGTTGGTCATCCCTCACCCCCATTCTACAGCTGGAGAAAGCCAATGCACACTGAGTGTCAGAACCAACAATGGAACTCAGGAGTCCTAGCACCAAGTCCCATTATAACCAGTAGACCATGCTGCCTTTCAAAACAACCCACACCCAATACCTAGAGGAATCACTTAATTCACTGCTGAAATGCAGCTACCTCTGGGCTGGAACACAGCACCTGGACTACGGTTTAAGACAGGAAGCTGTAGGAATTCTCTCCTCAATTCATTGGACTGTTTGGAGTCAGGAAAAAACAATGGAGTGCCAGGAGGAGCCCGAATTCAATCCTGGCCCAAGGCAAGGGCCTCTGCTTTGCATGCGGTTTATACTTCGAAAAAAATCAATACAAAATAATAAGACTTTGCAGCTTTGCTGCATCTGTAATAAGATTCCAAAGCACTTTACAGACTACCCCCTGCCAGGGAGCCGAAAGTTGTTATCCAATTTTTATTTACGGAAAAGGTAAGCAACTTGCCCAAGGCCAGAGCAATTTCTTAGCAGAATCCAAGAGTCTCCGCATTTAGGCCCCACTTTTGCAATGAGCTCAGTCGTGCCAACTCCAGGCATTCAAACATCACAAGTCAGGCCCTTCAAAAAGTCATAAGACTTTTTTTTAGAAATAAATATGCATTCTTTTTATTTGCTTTCTCTCTTTTGAGCCTGTAAGGGTCATGTTTTTAAGCTTTTCTCCACAACCGTGAAGGCTAGAAACTTCCTTTTTTTAAAATGATAGCTGAGATTTTCACAGTCACCTGACTCCAGAAGCACCAAGGAGCTGCAGGAGCACTTCAAGAAGACACCAAATATGGAGACTTGTGATAAAATTGTAAGCATTGTCAGTGCACAAGGGTTGGAGCCTTTGACACTGCAATGACAGGCATTTTAGATGAGGTAGCTACACTTAGGGCTTGTCTACACAGGCACTTGACAGCACTGCAACTTTCTTGCTCAGGGGTGTGAAACCCACCACCCCTGAGCAATGCAAGATTCAGAACTGTAAAGCGCCAATGTAGACGGTGCACCAGCGCTGGGAGCTGCGCTCCCAGTGCTGATAGCTACGCCCCTCATGGAGGGGAGTTTTTTAGAGAGCTGGGAGCTCCCTCTCAGCTGTCTGCCAGAACTACACAAGCCATGTTAAAGTGCTGCTGCGGCAGCGCTTTAACATTGCCAGTGTAGGCTAGCCCTTAGATTAGAATGCTGGCATCCATTCCCCTGCTCTAACCACTCAACCAGCCTGAACTGTCAATGGAAACCATACACAGCATGCAAGCAAGATTATCATAGGTAAATCCCCCCAAAAGTGCTACATCTGGGAATGTAGGGGCTGTACCTTTACCTGTGAAGACAACTGCCTTCAAAGTCATGTACTACAGACTCCACTTGGTACGTCACTGTGTTCAATTAAATTACACACAAACAGTTCCCAGCAATTTAGGCCTCAATTTTCACTTTTGAAAGTGTCCTATAATCTGAGAAACGTAAATGTGAAAATCCTCCTCATTCTAAATATCTACATCGCTTCCCCTTCCCTTGTTCTATTTATACTATAACTCAACCAGTTTATTGCAGAGAAATTAAGAAGAGAAATAGCCAGTATTTTTGAAGGACCTACCAAAATGGTAGTGAGTCGCTGTTCTTATTTTGTCACAGAAATTAAAGTGGAAATCATTATTCCCAGATGCTGATCCGCTAAGTAAGATGACTTGGCACAATACGACATTAGACAAATTGTTATTGTTCAAACAAAAACAGCTTTGTTAATTCAGCTGGATTCAGAAGGAGGAGAGAAATCAATGTTTGTTAAACAAAAAAGGACTGTCACTTATTTGGGGTAACATTATCTTTAGGCTTGCAAATAGTGGAGCCTTACAGGGAAAGGGACACGTTTTCTGGTTATGGCCTGGTCACCCTTTGTTTCCCTTTTACACTTTCACCCCCCTTTCGCCGCCTTGGCCAGTGAAACTAAACCAGTCAGTTACATTTCAGTTTATAGTCAGTTTCACTTCCTGCTCCTAATGTCCTGCCCCACCCCACCAAGCACAAGGCAGAAAAATCCAAATAAAAGAAAAAACACCCCACCCCTCCAAGAAAATCCTCCCCGCCCCCACATTTAACTGAAGGGTCAAATCCCCAAGAAGTCCACCCAAAGCCATCCCTGTTTACCCCATCCCCACCCCTTTGAGGTTGTCTTTTAGAGAGGCACATAGAAACCTTGCAGATAAGGACAGATTTTATCAGAGACTGGGATTGGTTTATTTCTTTGTCCCCATCTAAATTTGGGCCCTAAACTGACTTGACATGGGCCCCTTTAATGGGAATCTCTGCCAGGGGGACCCTAAGCTACTGATGGCTGAATAGTTTGGGTTCATTTAAGTCCCCCTATTTCTGTGTAGAAGATCCTGTGTGCCTAGCAGAACAGTTGGCCCCTTGAAGAATCTGCATTCACAGCCCCGTGTCCAGCCTGATCTCTCAAGCTCATGGCAGCACACAGACCCTAGCTGGTGGAATGCACCCTGGGGCTGGGGCTTATAAATAAAATTAATGGAGATATCCTATCTCCTAGAACTGGGAGGGACCTTGAAAGGTCATCAAGTCTAGCCCCCTGCCTTCACTAGCAGGACCAAGTACTGATTTTGCCCCAGATCCCTAAGTGGCCCCCTCAAGGATTGAACTCACAACCCAGGGTTTAGCAGGCCAATGCTCAAACCACTGAGCTATCCCTTCCCCCTTGGGCTTGGAACTGCACTGATGGAGCCGTGTCCCATTCTCATCAGCTAGGAGGAGGGGCACTGTCAGGTGGAGCATGTTTGTGTTCTGCGTAGGGGGATGGAATTTAGACTTCTCTCTCACACACACACAAATCAATATAACTGGCCTCCAAAAACTAAGTGAGAGCTAAGCTGCTAGTTTTTTTCTTTCCACCCCAGATTGGTTTAATGGCTGAGACACTGCCACTCACCTTCCTACCACCTGCCTGTGGTTTGGGAGGCTGAGTCCAGACAGAGCAGAACAGTCCCCAAACTGCATGCGTCAGGGAAAGCATCAGCACACTAGGAGAGGGAGGAACAGCTAATTACTGCTCCACCAGGAAACAGATCCTGGGTGTATGGATACCTCACTGACTCTATTTCCATGGCACAGAATGCAGAGAAATGAGACAGCTTGCATGGCCACCCACCCAAACAGGAGTCAGAAATGTGGGAAACCTCAACCATGGGGATGGTTAAGCAGATGCAGGAGATCACTGATGGTACAACTAACTGATCCTGCAGCTTTATTCAGTTGTTTTGATACAGATCTATGGGGAGTTCCTGCCCCTCTCAGCCTCTTGCCCACCTTCCTTTCCCAATCCCTCACCTAGGGCATTGCACTGCCAGACTCCACTGCTGGGCTCTCTACCCCCAGCTCTTGTCCCCTGGAGTCTGAGTTTTAACAAGTATTGCAAAAGTTACAGTCACAACATAATGCAGCTCCACAGTAGGGCTCCGCACCAGCCGCACTGCCCCGGTGCGGCTCGGAGACAGCCACAACGTGTGACTCTCTGGTCCTAAGGACCAGCTTAGAGCAGCCTCAGGACTGCTCTAAATTGCACCAGCTGCAAAGAGCTGTTCCGGTAACCTAGGACAGCCAAAGTGCAGCAGCACTCCTAGCTACAGACGGGGGGCTACTGGAGCTGACACATGAACTGCATGCAATCTGGAGATTTCCTATGCTAGGTGAATCCCCCAGACAGCTGGCTAAGCCAAATTTAATGTTGCGGCACAAATTTGCCTTAGCATGCCAGGATCAGGCCCTTTTCCTTAAATTAACTGTAACCCATTCATCCCATTCCTTTGCTCCCATCTTCACTCCCTGCATTTGTTTAATTCCAACTGGAAGCTCTTAGGCGCAGGGGCTGTGCCTTCCTGTTTCTGCAAAGCGCTTTGTAAATGGCTGGCACTTTTCAGAGACAACCAGCCCGATTTGCCACTGCCCTGCACAATGGGCAGTGATTTACATAGGTGAAAAGGAGGTGCGAAAGTAGATCCAGGGTGTACCATTCTGCACGAATGTGAAGGACTGCACAGGGGGTGGGGCAGTGGTCCCCAACGGAGACTCAGCCACTTCACTGGCAGCTCCACCTAGAGGATTTATGAAATGGAAGCAAAACTAGTTGTTTATTCCAGGTTTATGTAAACAGAGAGAACAGACGCACTGTGTCTGAGCTCAGCCCACTCGGGATCAGAAGCTCCTCTTAGATTATCAATTATATCACATCCACTTAGAACCATACAGAGGGTTCTCTCAGCTCATCTCCAGCTCCCTCGCACCAGTGGGAAGCATGTCTCTTCGGGACAAACAATCCATCGCTCACTCCAGTCTCTCAGGAAGAGTGATCAACAGCCTCTATTGATTTTAATACCTTCGCATTTGCTGCACTTCACAGGGAACAATAATTAGAAAATTGTCACTTGCAGCCAACCCGGCCTTTCCCTTTAGCTGCAATGTTACCAATTAAAATGGGTTAATAGTCAGCAATTTACACACATTAACCTTTACAATGCCCCCAGGAGGTAAATACTATCCCCATTTATAGATGGAGAAACTGAGGCACACAGAAGGGTGGGGACTTGCCTAAGGTCACACAGCAAGTCAGGGGCAGAGCTGGGAAAAGAACTCAAATTGCCTGACTTCCCCCTCAACTTTGGTTCCATACTAAAACCACTAGGCCACTAGTTCTCAACCAGGGGTCCGGGGCCGCCTGGGGGGCCACAAGCAGGTTTCAGGGGGTCTGTCAAGCATGGTTGGTGTTAGACTTGCTAGGGACCAGGGCAGAAAGCTGAAGCCCTGCTGTGCAGGCCTGCAGCCTGGGGCCCCAAACCCCACCACCTGGGGCTAAAGCCGAAGCCTGAGCAACTTAGCTTCACGACGCCCCCTGTAGCATGGGACCCAGGGCAATTGCCCTGCTTGCTACCCCCTAATGCCGGCCCTGGCTTTTATATGCAGAAAAACAGTTGTTGTGGCACAGCTGGGCCGTGGAGTTTCTAGCAGGAGAGGCCAACCTGCAGCTCCGGAGTCACATGCGGCTCTTCAGAAGTTAATATGCGGCTCCTTGTATAGGCACCAACTCTGGGTCTGGAGCTACAGGCACCAACTTTCCAATGTGCTGAGGTGTGCTCACTGCTCAACCCCTGGCTCTGCCACAGGCCCCGCCCCCTCCCCTCAGCCTGCCATGCTCTTGCTCCTCCCCCTCCGAGCCTCCTGCATGCCAAGAAACAGCTGATCGGGAGGTGCGGGGAGGCAGGGAGAGGCGCTGATTGGCAGGGCTGCCGGTGGGCAGGAGGCGCGGGGAGCTGACGGGGGCGCTGCTGACGTATTACTGTGGCTCTTTGGCAATGTACATTGGTAAATTCTGGCTCCTTCTCAGGCTCAGGTTGGTCACCCTGTTCTATAGCATGGTGGCGGGGGCCTCAGAAAGAAAAAGGTTGAGAACCCCTGCACCAGGCCACGCTACTGCTCCTGTCTGCATGGGTGAGGGTTCCAGAGCTGGAAGCTCCCGGGGGCTCTCACTGTGTGTTTGTACAGCGCCTGGCACAGCGGGGTCCCGATCTCAGTTGGGTGCTGCTGTAACAAAGGATCAGAGTGATACTCTCCCGGGAGAGATGGACAGGGATCCATTGGCGGTTCTTACCTGATGCATGAGGCAAACTGATTTGTTTGGCCTGGGGCTTCCTCCAGCTACCAGCTGCTCGTGCTCAGGTGGGGTGTGAGACTGCACAGCATCTGACACTGCAATTGGCAGCACCTTCTATCATGCCTCCAACTTTGTCAGGTTCCCACGTGCCGCCTCGTCCCAGTGCGGAACGTGCCTCCTACATCCCAGTCACCACTTCCCCCAAGGTCACTAAAAGCAAGAGAAGAAAAGTCGTTAGTTGCTTACAGCTGCACAGCCCGTTAAGCAAACCCAGGGGAGAGACGCAGAGCCAGGCAGGGGGCCTGAAAGGGGAGTGGTGAGCTGTGCAGGCCTGGGTGGGAGGTAGAAGGAGTCATCCCAAGCTCCCATCCCAGTAATATCAGGAGTTCAAGCCCTTTTCTCTTCCCTCTTTGATGCCTGCTTTCCCTGTGCAATTCCTCTCCCGCATCCACATGGCCCAGGCCAGCCCTACACTCTG
The DNA here is from genome assembly GCF_027887155.1 of Malaclemys terrapin pileata. NCBI lineage: Eukaryota > Metazoa > Chordata > Testudines > Emydidae > Malaclemys > Malaclemys terrapin. Next base: position 51,798,482 of record NC_071514.1, read on the forward strand.
GCATCAGCTCCTTGGCTGGGGCTGACAAGGGCAGGACCAACTTCCCTGCCCCTGCTATCCCTCAGCTATTCCCCTTTCCTTCCTCTCCCCCCCACCCGCAGCTGGGCTCTCCCCACCCCTCAGCCCCTGGTCATTTCTGGTGCTTTTCTCTGATCTCTTTGGCAAAGAGGTGCCCAGCCCGGCCACAGCATTCCCAGTGCAGCCCCACCAGAGTCATGGAGGGGAGGGGGGACTCTCTCCCCCTGCTCTGGGATGAGATGGCTCTGCATACACCCTCCCCAGATCTCAGCAGCCCTTTGTGCCTGCCAAACCTTTCAGCACCTGTTGAAACCGAGCTCTCCCTGTTGCCCCTTCGCTCCCTGCTGTGTGGGAAGCGGGTGCATTAGGGGACACATGGATCAGGAGCTCGCCAGCACTCAAAGGAGAGCCGGTGGGACCATGCTGGGGCTGCAGAGTGCTGTGTCTAGGTTTATATCCTCTGGGCTTATCTGGGGAGGAGGAGCTACAGGGTTTTACAAAATTGCTGAGGTCACAGCTCAGAGCACCCAAGATCCTGATGCCGGGGGTGGGGAAGGGTGCAGGGAATGCTGAGGTCTCAGCCCACAGAGCTCCCACCTTCTCTCCAATAGCTCATTTCCTGCATGCCATTCCCATAGTGGTGGCACCTCCCTAGCACCCACCAGCCAGCCAGCTCAGAGCGCTATGCCTGCGCCTAGCTGTGGAAACCCAGTATGAGCTACCTGCTGCAAAGGGGAGTTTCCACCCACCCCCAGAGGCTCCTCGCATCAAGTCTGCAGTTTGCTGGGAAAAGACACCCAGGCCTTGATGCTGGAAGCCACAGGGCCCCCATGGTGGCTGTGGGGTATGCAGAGAAGGCTCCTTTGGAGCAGGAAGTGGGAACAACCTCTGGCTCCTGGCCTCACAAAAGGCCCTTGAGGAGGAAGATCCAAGGGGCACATGGCCACATAAGGGCTCCCTCTCCTCTGGCCAGGGCCCAGGGAGCGAGGACTTGGCTCTAGAGACCATGGATCCAAGTTGGGTCTTACTGTCCAGCCTCATTAAGGGATGCCAACCAGAGTATTCCTCTTCAACCCACTCCCCTGCCCCTGGGGCTGGAGCTACAGCTGGGGAGAGCAGACATGTTTGGAAGGAACTCACCAGCCGAGCAAAGCCCAGAAAACTGGGTTTGCAAAGTGCATAGGAGCTCCCCAGACCCCAGACAAGACCCAAAGACCCACTGCTGGTGGGGAGAGCCCTACCTTATAGAAAGCAGGAGATGGGAAGGCAGCGCAGCACTGTATAAATGCTCCTGGCCTGCCCAGCCTTGCAATGGTGGGAGTGTGTCAGTTAGACAGACAGCTGGATGATTGTTGCTGTTAGTGTGGCCCCTGTGTTTGACTTAGAGCCAGCTGCTGCAGTTGGGCAAGTCTGGGTTTGCTGAGCCTTTGGGGAGGGCCAGTAGGATCAGTAGCCAGGTCCCCACCATGCCCCACTCCATAGCCGCCTCAGCGAAACACAGCCATGAGGGAGGGTCCCAGTCTGTGTGTATCAATGGAATGGGGGGAGGGAGCAACAGTGCCAGTCAGAATGGGAGGACCCTGCCCTTCCTCCGGGGCCCTTCCACTCAGTTTCCCACCCAGCACTAGGGGTCCCTGGCCCCAGGGAAGGGAGGGATAAGGAGATTGGCTGCAATGCAGAGGGAACAGTCCCTGGCCGGGGAGCCTGGACCCACTGCAGGGAGGTGCCCTAGAGGGAGCTAGGCAGCCTCTCATTCCTTCCACCCCCTCTAATTTCCTAGTGAATTTGCTGCACCGCCTGCCCTCCCATCCTGCTGCAGCTGGGGGCCTTTGGGTCCCCACCGCCAGGAGCCCTCCCTCCACTCCCTGGCTGCACCACTCAGTGCCCCAGAGTCAGGACTGGAAAGAGGGGGGCACCCAAACCAGGCTCACCTGCTGCCTGGATGTGTGTGGAATAGGGGGGGAAGTGAGCTGAGGGGGGCTGGAGGGGACACACCACCACTCTCAATGCAGGACGAGCACTGAGCCTGGCTCCTCGCAGGGATGCTGAGTCAGTCCCAGCTGGGCCGGTGTGGCTCTGAGAGCGAATGAAGGATGCTCGTTAGCCAGTTCCGTCCCCGCTTGGGGCTGACATGGCTTCGTGGGCCCAGCTGCATTTGGCTTGGGATCGTGCCAACTCCACAGGCGCTGCTCAACCGCTGCCAAGGGAGGCAAAGGCCCTATGTGCTGCACACCGGGGATGTGGCATACAGCCCAGGCCAGCTGCAGGAGCAACACGCTTGCCCTGCAGAAGCCAGAAACCATCCCACAGTAAGAAGCCACGACTGCAGCCCCCACTCCGCAGGTGCCAGGCTGCCCTACCCCCAGCTCATGTCTGCATGGGAGACGTTCTACAACTCTCCTCTGACTCAGGGAGGGCGCTGGGCTGGCAAGGAGAGGCTTTGCCCAGCTGATGAATTGTTGTAGCGTCACCAACCCCAAACATTACAAAATCTCATGCCAGGCCCCGAAAATCATGAGATTTTGAAAATCGCATGATTAGGGCCCTACCAAATTCACAGCCATGAAAAACGTATCACGGACTGTTAAATCTGGTCTCTTGTGTGCTTTTACTCTATACTATACAGATTTCACGGGGGGAGACCAGTGTTTCTCAAATTGGGGGGCCTGACCCAAAAGAGAGTTGCAGGGGGGGTTGCAAGGTTATTTTAGGGGGGCCACAGTATTGCCACCCTTACTTCTGCGCTGCTGCCTTCAGAGCTGGGTGCCCAGCCCGCAGCCACCGCTCTCCAGCTTCCCAGCTCAGAAGGCAGCACCGCCACCTGCAGCAGCACAGAAGCAAGGGTAGCAGTACTGCAATCCCTTGCACCTCCCACCCCGCCCCCAATTCCTTTTTGGGTCAGGATCCCTATAATTACAACACTGTGACATTTCAGATTTAAATAGCTAAAATCATGAAATTTATGATTTTTAAAATCCTAGGACCGTGAAATTGACCAAAATGGACCGTGAATTTGGTAGGGTCCTAGGCATGATTTTTAACCAAACAAACCCTCTTGGGAGACGCTTATTTGCCTGCTGGGTTTTGAGGCTGTGGAAGCAGAGAAAGAACTGACAGGAAGGGGATGCAATGCATGACAGTTCGAGTCACATTTTCATGTTTCTCTCTGCAAGCAGGAGGGCTAGAAACTCAGGGCTAGATGCTCAAAGGTATTTAGGCACCTAACTCCATCAAAATTCATGGGAGTTAGGTGCCTAAATACTGTTTGGGCCTTTCTTATATGAAAGCTGACAGTCTCCCATAATCCTATGACTCCTGGAGCTGGGGCTTTAGGAAAACACAAAAGATCTTGAGAGTCTCGCTAAAATAGCAAAAGTTGGGAATGTCGTGTGCAGTGACTATTGTGCCTTCTACTCTTTACACAACAAATGTAAGATGGACAGTCCCAGGGGCATGGTGGGCACCAGGGAACCATGCTTACTGAACATACACATCATGCAAGGCCGAGCTGGCTCGCCTCTGGTGTCTTCAAAAACATAGCACACTGGTATAACGTTTCACTCCATATTCTTTATGAAAATATGTTTAAGATATTAATATGACATAACTGAGATGTACTTTATACAAGATAGGTCTTGTAAGGTATCATTGGAAAGGTTATAATTTACTGAATGTGCTTATCCAATTTGTATGCCAGTATCATTTCTGTATCTGAAGTTAGGAATATTGACTATGTATCTGTATTTCAGCTATGCTACTTTGGGTGATGCCTACTGCTAACACTTCAGGTACAACAATGGAAAAGCCAGACAGGGCTGATGTCCCATTGGTGAAGATAGTGGACTGTGAAAAGGCTTGGCCTTCCTGCGGACATTCCATACTGCACTGACTCATGGACACTGTGATGCTACAGAATCAGGTGGTCTTGTCACCTGATACTAGGGTTACCATATTCAAACATTTAAAAAAGAGGACACTCCACGGGGCCCCGGTCTCACCCCCAGCCCTGCCCCAACTCCGCCCCTTCCCCACCCCAACCCCACTCCCTCTCCACCCCCATTCCAACCCCTTCCCCAAAGTCCCTGCCCCAACTCTGCCCCCTCCTCTGAGCACCCCGCATTCCCCCTCCTCCCTCCCGCTCTGATCTTGGTTGGGGGTTGCTAAGTGCTTCCCTGCTCCCCACTCGCCCCGCAGCCTCTATGCCCCTGCCTGCCCTGCTCTGCCTCACCCTGCAGCCTCTGCACCCCCCTGCCCCTGCAGCCTCTGTGCCTCCTGCTCCCCACTCGCCCTGCAGCCTCTACGCCCCCTGCCCCTGCAGCCTCGGTGCCCTCCCACCCCTGCAGCCTCTGTGCCCCCTGCTCCCCACTCGCCCTGCAGCCTCTGCACCCCCTGCCTGCCCTGCCCCTGCAGCCTCGGCGCCCCTGCAGCCTCTGTGCCCCCTGCTCCCCACTCGCCCTGCAGCCTCTGCGCCCCCTGCCTACCCTGCCCCTGCACCCCCTGCCCCTGCAGCCTCTATGCCCCTGCCTGTCCTGTTCCTCCTCGCCCTGCAGCCTCTGCACCCCCCCGCCTGCCCTGCCCCTGCACCCCCCTGCCCCTGCAGCCTCTATGCCCGCCTGCCCTGCTCCTCCTCGCCCTGCAGCCTCTGCACCCCCCCGCCCCTGCAGCCTCTGTGCCCCCTGCCTGCCCTGCCCCTGTAGCCTCTACACCCCTCACCGCCGCCGCCACCTGCCCTGCTCCCCCCGCTCACCAGGCAGAGGGAGAGCTACAGGCTCCAGGTGGACTCAAACACTACCAAGCTTCTCTGTGGGGGAGGAGGGAGTGGGGGAGGAGGAGGGACTCTGGCTGCTAGAGGCCCTAGTGGCTGCGAGCGGCTTTCAATCAGGCCAGGCGTCCAATCAGCCGCGCCGCACTCTGCATGAGGGGAAGGGGGAAATCCCGGACATTTCTACTTGATTAGAAATCTGCCCCCGGACGGCCATTTAAAGCTGAAAAACCCGGACGGATGGTAACCCTACCTGATACTAAACATTACCTGGGACTTCTTGTAACTTTCCACTGGAATGGGGTGTCAAGTTTGGGAAACAAAGGATTCCCACCTTATGTAAATCCTATTTAAGAGTGGGGAGGAAGACAAAGTTGGTGTTGGTCCTGCTTTGAGCAGGGGATTAGACTAGATGACCTCCTGAGGTCTCTTCTAACCCTAATCTTCTATGATTCTATGACTCCTCCTCTCCATGGCCTGACTGCCCAAGAAGAAAGATTGCTAAAGCCACCTGAAGGAAGGGAGGGAGGGAGGGAGGGACTCCAGACTGAGACAGGGGTCCAGTCTGAAAAGGAATATAACTGGAACTCTGAACTACAGAAACTTTGCAACCTGCCTAAAATAACATTTAGGGTAAGAAATTACATTTTGTAACCTGTTTCTTAAGTATATTGAGCTTAGCTTGCATATTTTGTTTTATTTGCTCAGTAATCTGCTTTGTTCTGTCTGTTATTACAGTATATATACAGTATTCACTTAAAATTCACCTTTTGTAGTTAATAAAATTTGTTTATTATTAAACCCAGTTTCTGTCATTTCTAATGGGGGGAGGGTAAGAAGTTATACATATCTCCCTCCACATTGAGGGAGGGGGCAAATTTCATAAAACCTTTGGGTTTGTATCCCTTAAAGGGAGCGGGCACATGAGTGCTGGGGGAGGCCTCTCTGTGCAGCTAAGTGTGGCCCTGCCTGTGTGCTTGGCTGGAAGAGGCTTGTGAGCCTAACCCAGCAAGGCCAGGTAAAGGGGACCCAGGCTGGCAGAATAGGCTGATTGAGCAGGGGAGGCTCAGTTAAACCCCAGCACATCAGGTGGCATCCCAGAAGGGGGGTCCAACCCATCACAACTGGGACCGCCAAAAGTGGGCTCACAAGCTATTTGAAGGATAATGCTACTGCCTAGCTTTTATGCAGCGCTTTTCAGCTGTAGATCTCCAAGTGCTTCACAAAGGAGGGCAGCATCACTACTCCCATTTTACAGATGGGGAAACTGAGGCACGGGGAAATAAGTGATTAACTAAAGTGGCAGAGGTCTCCTGAGTCCCACTCCAGTGCCCAATCCACTAGGCTGTGCTGTTCTACACCACCCTGTTCCTATACACTACAATAGTCCCTGTGCAGGATGAGTTTGGTGTGTGCTGGTTCCAGCACCAGCATCACAAACTCACCTCTGTGCATTGCACTAGCTGGCCAAGCGCTCGTTGGGCCATAGACTAACCTGCGCCATGGCCCCGAGAGGCAATCTTTCCTGGTCTGGCTTGAGCCCTGTGTGTAGATAAACAGAGGGTTTCTTTCTCCAAGGCACTCCCTTTCATCTACTCTGGATTCCCTCACCTGCTTGATGCAGGGCTCGAAACACACAGCCTTGAGCTTAGGGGTCACGTTGCCAGGACCACCAGGCTGATGCTTTCCACGTCACGTCTCAAAACTGGGGGTCATGCCAATATGGAATATATCTTCAGATATGTAAATCAGTATATTAGCTAATTTGCATAAAAGTCTGACACAGCCCCACACAAACCTCGGCCAGAGCGCGCCAGGGTACCAGGGTCGTGTGCAGCTGGCAATACAGTGTCAGGAAATGGTGCCTCCTGGCTGAGCAACACCGCCTGAGTAACAGGGGCTGAGCTAATGCTCCTGCCCCCACAACAACCCCCACCCCCGCGCACATGCTGCCTTGGCTGCTGTTGCCACAACGCGCTGGCTGGATGTTTAGCACAGACGGGCTGATGAAGCGGCAGGTACCTGGTCAAAGATCTCACACCCATGTGACTGAAATGTACACAAAGACTTGGAAGCCATCCTACGCTGGAATCCACCATTTTCTGCTCCCAGCCAGAGCTCTCATCCAGTGCCATTCTGCTCTGCAGCAACCCCTGCTAGCCCAGTCCCGAGCCCCCCACTCCCAGCTTGGCCAGTCCACCTCGCTCCTGGCCAGCAATGCTGCAGCGGCCCCTTTGTGCTGAGGCAGAGGACAGGGCAGTGCCACTCTTCCTCCCCCTCAGCTGGGTTGCAGTACAGGCAGCACCTGTGGAGTTACATTTCCATATGTCACCAACGCCATTCAGTCACTCGTTTATCCCCCTCCTTGTTTATCTGCATTTGGAAGAGGTGATGCTACCCAGATCTCGCTCAAGCGTCCCTTTCAGCCTAATAAAAACATGCTGCTGAAACAGATTACTACATAGGTACAACAGTCAATTTGAAAAAACACTTAATTACTCCTGTGCTGGTGGGGGATTTCAGTGTGGGTGTTCTCTGAAGACAAATATCAGGATTAGGACAGTAGCATCCAAGTGGTGGAAGAAAAGCTGCCTGGCTCAGTTCCAGTCATTCGCGATAATATATTATATAGCACTTACCGTCTGTAGATCTTCAAGCCCTTTACAACGGAGGTTGGCATCATTATCTCCCTTTTAAAGATGGGGAAACTGAGGCACAGAACAGGGAAGTGACTTGCTCAAGCAGGCCAGCGACAGAGCCAGGAATAGACCCCATTCTCCTGAGCCCCTGCCCAATGCTCTTCCACTAGGCCATGCTGCCTCCCTAGAATTATTTTTCAAATGAAAACATGCCTCAAAGTAGGAGCTCTCAAAGCAGGTTCCAGAAATGCCTCTCCCAGTATTACTGTATGGCTGGGGCTGGCATCTCTGCCACTGGATGCAGCCATTTTACCAGGCGTTCTAAGCAGTGGGTCCTTTCTGCCATAGCTCAGAAGACCTGGCATCTGATTCTCCATTGCCTTGTACAATAGGCTGTCACTGCCAGGGTTGGCTCCAGGGTTTTGGCCGCCCCAAGCAGCCAAAACAAAAACAAAAACAAAAACAAAAAAAAAAAAAAAAAAAAAAAAGCCGCGAGCGCAATCTGCGGCGGCCATTCGGCGGGAGGTCCTTCGCTCCCAGGCGGAGTGAGGGACCGTCCGCCGAATTGCCGCCGAATAGCTGGACGTGCCGCCCCCCTCCGGAGCCACCGTCCCAAGCACCTGCTTGAGAAGCTGGTGCCTGGAGCCGGCCCTGGTCACTGCAATGTGCAAATGCAATGTGAGTGAACAAAGCTATCACAGCAGCAGCCCGCTCCCCAGATGTGCATGAGGCACACGGTGCCAGCTAGCAGGCACACAGCTGCAGAAAGCATAGCTCATCTGGATGCATGAGGACGGGGAAGGGCTTCAAATTCCTTATTGGGTAAATTCTAAGGGTTTTTGCTCGTGCTTCCCATCTTTCTGGTGCATTCAAATGGGAACTGCATCTCCTGTCTCCTAAATAACATCAGCAAACTATGCAATGACACTAGGGCGACCAGATATTCCGATTTTATAGGGACAGTCCCGATTTTTGGATCTTTTTCTTATATAGGCCCCTATTACTCCCCACCCCGTCCCGATTTTTCACACTTGCTGTCTGGTCACCCTAAATTACACTGACTTCCTGGATTGTTGATTATTCTTTAGCAGATCTGCATTTGTCCTTGTCCCTACTGTTTTGTATCTGGTTGGAGCAACTGGAGTTTTACTGGCGTTTTCCTTTAAGGGCTAAATGAAATTAATGATGAGAGAGAGACACACAGAACCTGGTTTGCAGCTGAAAATCCCCAGGCATGGGGCTGCATCTGCAGCTCCTAGCTAGGGAGATGTGCCCAGCCATTTGGCAATGGCCCAAGGTTTGGGCTGATGTGCGAGTGCAGGAGAGGTTATGAAGCACAACAGCCCCCATATGAGTGTGACAACACTGCTAACCTCCCTCCCAGGAAGCCTGAGGGTACCTTGGCCCCATGCAGTCGTCCCAGCAGCTCCAGGGTGATGGCTACGGCTGTGTTACAGCGTCATCGCCTTTTAATGGTTCCCCCCTTGCTCCAGCGGTATTGCCTCCATCTGGAGCAGGGCTGTGCAGGCAGCAGACACAGGGCGTTTCTCCTCCACCCCCACGGAGTTTCCAGTGGGAAGGCCAGGGAAGAACATGACCCCAAAGACCCAGCAGGGAAGTTCAGTAGGTGACGAGAGCTCCTGTCCTAAAGCACAAAGATCACCCAGTGGGCCAAAGTCAGGCTCCCTCAGACCCACTTCCACCCACTCGTTGCTCTGGCAGCGGATCTGGGCTGGTGCCAGCAATTGGCAAACAGCAAGGAGCCAGAGGAAGCCAGGAGCTTGAGTAGGATAGGCCTAGGGAGCGACCTTACATCACCCAGTCCCTGAGCTGCTAGTGGCTGTCCCTGCTGCTTTCCCAAGCCAGAGACTGGGGGGTGGGGGTCTCAGTTACAGCTTGCTAATGGGGTGCGAGTCTCGGAGCAGCCTGCACAAGGGGCTGGGAGAAGGCGTCAACTACACCCAGGGGCGGCTCCAGGCACCAGCGCAGCAAGCGCATGCCTCCGGCGGCAAGCCGCAGGGGACGGCGTGCCGGTCGCTGTGAGGGCGGCAGTGAGGCAGCCTTCAGCGGCGTGCCTGCCGGAGGTCTGCCAGTCCCACAGCTTCGGCGGAAATTCGGCAGTGGGTACGCCGAAGGCGCAGAAGCGGCAGATCACCCACAGAAACGCCGCCAAATTCACGTGACCAGTAGACCGCCTGCAGGCGGTGCCGCCGAAGGCCGCCTGACTGCCATGCGTGGAGCAGCAAAAAACATAGAGCTGCCCCTGGCTACACCAGCTGACATCTTCCTGGAGACTCGCCTCTGGCCCTGGGCCCTGGCCCATTTTCTGAGAATCCACGACATGCCGGGCCGGCCGCTGTAACAACCCGCCCGTAGCCCCCCAACACTCCCAGCAGCAGGGCCGGCTCAGGCTTTTTTGCCGCCCCAGGCAAAAAAGCCTCCCGCCGGCCCCCGCCCTCCGGCGGGGAGTGCAGCAGGGGAGGGCGCCGAGCCCGGCCGTGGCCCCGCTCTCCCCAGCTAGACGGAGCACCGCGGGGAGGGTGGTGAGCCCAGCCGGGGCCCCGCTCGCCCCGACCGGCCTACATGCTTGGTAGACAGGTGCCTGGAGCCGGCCCTGCCCAGCAGCACTCAGAAATAGCCAAAATAGAGACCGTCCAATCAAAATCCACTGCCCCACTACATGTTGGGCCAGAGCATTGGTGGGAGAGTCTGGTCACTCTGCTAGATCCCCAGGAAAGCTGGAGGTTACTGAAAGCTAGGCCCAGATATGCAAAGTATTTAGGCATCAAGAGTTAGGTGCCTAAATACCTTAGAGAAACTGGGCCCTAGGATACAACAGTCCTGATAGAGCCTTAGATCTGACCAGGGCTTTGTTACTAATCCCAGGTGCAGCTACGCTGGACTAAAGGAGGAGCAGCTGATCTAGATTGGGTGAGTGAGAGACAGCAGACTCAGTTTGGTTTTCACATCTATTAAATAGTGAACTGTACTGGCTGGAGATTTAGCCAAGGCAACAGAGAGCTCCTAGGGCAGGGGTGGGCAAATTTTTTGGCCAGAGGACCACATCTGGGTATGGAAATTGTATGGTGGGCAATGAATGCTAACGAAATTGAGGGTTGGGGTGCGGGAGGGCAGGAGGGCTCCGGCTGGGGATATGGGCTCTGGGGTGGGGAATAAGGGGTTTGGAGGGCAGGAGAGGGCTCAGGGCTGGGGCAGGGGGTTGAGGCACAGGAGGAGGTCAGAGGGCAGGCTCTGGAAGGTGCTTACCTCAGTTCCCAGAAACAGCGGCATATCCCCCCTCCAGCTCCTACGCGGAGGTGTGGCCAGGAGTCTCTGTGCGCTGCCCTGTCCATAGGCACCGCCCCTGCAGCTGCCATTGGCTGTAGTTCCTGGCCAATGGGAGCTGTGGGGGCAGTGGTCGGAGCCCCCTGGCTGCCCCTAGACATAGGAGCTGCAGGGGGAACATGCCGTTGCTTCCAGGAGCCGTGTGGAGTGGGGCAAGACTCTGACCCCTCTCCCCTGCTGGAACGCTGAAGCAGGACAAGCCCCAGATCCCGCTTCCTGGCAGAAACTCGAGAGCTGGATTAAAACGCCTGGAAGGCCGGATGTGGCCCCCGGGCCATAGTTTGCGCACCCCGGCCTAGGGGAAGAGGTCATTTAACAGCCTAGGAGGCAATTCAGAAAGGAGGTGTGCTCAGACCCCTCCCGGGACGGGACAACCCTTGTCAAAGTACCCAGGTGCTAATAGCGACCTTCACCTGAATCATGGCAGATTTTCAAAAGCAGTGTCGGCCTCACTCCACTCCCATGGATGTCAGCAGTGAAACACCCATTGATTTGGTTTGATGTTTCTTCCCTTAGTGACGTTCCTGGTATTTCTATTGAATCTAGCGAGATTTTTAACCGCCCTTTATCACAGTCTTCAGGACCATCTTCGTCTTATGTGTTTGTACAACACAATGGGGCCTTGATCCAGGAGCAGGGTCCCCCGGCATGACAACAGTCTGAATAATAAGCAGTAAGTAATAATCTGAGTAGCTCCCAAGCAATTAAAAGGAACAGCGATTCCAAAATAAACTCTTTCTCCCTTCCCATAGGAGTAGAACTTGGTTGTATCTGACCGTGTTTCAGTGGGATGGAGGTAGCCACATGTCTCGGCTGGCAGAACCAACCTAATGCCCGCAACTGGGGTTTGCAGTGGTTCTGAGCTCTCCCGGCTCCTGCAGGAATTTAGACCCATGGTTCAGGTTTGTCTCTCTAAGGTTCTGTTGCTGGCCCCCATAAACCTTCCCCAACTGGTGGATGGTCTCATTGGTCCACTAGGACATACCTGTCATGGTAGGTCATGGTGATGGAGCAAGAGGCATCTCTCACACAGAGAGGGCCAATCCCATGGGGATTCTGAGTATCCAATGGCATCTATCCAATGGGGAGCCAGAGCAGAGCCCCTGGGCGACATGTACACAGCAACGCATATTGCAAGGCAGACAGATAGCTGTATTTGTGCTATCTGGAGCTTTTTCAGGTCAGGAAACCGCATGCCCAGATAGACTGAGTAACAGTGGTCAAGCCTAGAGGTCACAAATGCACAGATCACTGCCACCAGGTCTGTGTCTGATGGGAGAGAGTCCAGTCTTCTGGCCAGTGGCAAGTGGTTTGTCAAGAACTGGTTTTGCTGGGGGACCCTTTGGGGAGAGTCTCGGAGACCTCCATTGCGCACTCACACCTTAACTGAAAGGGTTGAGGTACTGACCCTTTAGCAAAGATAGTCTTCCCCCAAGTGTCTATTGGTCATTGGAGTTCTAGATGTTAAAAACAAGCAGAAAGTCGTCATTTCCCTTCTTAATTGCTTGGCTTTCAGTCTCTTCTCTTGTGAGATCACTGGTTCTCCCACTAGCATAGACCTGGTCTACACTAACAGTTTACTTAAAAACCTCCTCCTCCCCACACTGTTGGGGAGGGGTTAGATAACGTGGGGTTAACTACCAGGGCCAGCAGGAGCCTTTTCTATACTAGAACCCCAATGTCATAAGCACCAGCATCGGTGCCAGCTGCAGTAATGGTTGGGATTTTAGTTACAGAAACACCTGAGCCTGATCCGTACACACGGGCTGAACTTTCCAGAAGGTTGTCGCAATGGAAGCCAATGTGACTGCTCACAGTCTGTGAGACTTTGCATAGAGAGGAAGGAGGATTCAGCAGTCAGGGCACCAACCTGGGCTTTAGGGGACCCAGGTTCTAGGCCCTGCTTTGCCAGAGACCTGTGTGACTTTGGGAAAGTCACTTAATGTCTCTCTACCTCAGTGTCCCCATCTGTACAATGGGGATACATGCCTCTGCATCATAGGGGGATTGGGAGTGGAGCTGGTTGGAGATTTTTTAATTAAACTTGGTTTCCATCAGAAAAAGCAAAAGCAAAAGTGTTCACAAAAATGCATCTGTTTCAAGAACAAAACTGTAGGTCCAGGATGGAATTTCTGGTCAAAACATGAAAGAAATACCTCAGAGTAGCCAATAATCCAGTGATTAGGGTACTTACCTGCAAGATGGGAACGCCAGGTTCAAATCTCTGGTCTACTTAGGGTTGCCAACTTTCTGATTGAAGAAAACCAAACACCCTTGCCCAGACCACGCCCCTGCCTGGCCTCTTTGAGGCCCCGCCCCCACTCACTCCATCCGTCGCTTGCTCTCCCCCACCCTTGCTCGCTCACTCATTTTCACTGGCCTGAGGCAGGGGGTTGGGATGCGGGAGGGGGTAAGGGCTCTGGCTGGGGCCAGGGATCAGTGGCGTAGCCAGGATCTAAGAGTAGGGGGAGCAAACATAAAAAAGGCACCCCCCCCTTGGCTCCTCCTCTGGCCACGCCCCCCTTGGCTCCTCCTCCAGCCGCTCCGCGCCCCTCCCCCTTTGGCTGGCTCCTCCGGTTGTGCCGCCGCCCCCCCCTACCATTGGCTGCCGGCTGCCATGCTGCGCCTCCCGCTCGCTCCTCCGGCCGCGGCTGCTGGCCACCCTGCCGCGCCCCCCATCGCTCCTCCGGCCATGGCTGCCGGCCACGCTGCGGGCCACGCTGCAGGCCGCCTTGCTGCGCCCCCCCCCTCGCTCCTCCGGCCGCGGCTGCCAGCCACGCTGTGCAGGCCGCCCTGCTGCGCCCCCCCTCGCTCCTCCAGTCGTGCCACTTCCTCCCCATGGCTCCTCCGGTCGTGCTGCCCCCCCCTTGCTTGGAGGAGGTCAGCGCCGGCCGGCAGGCATGCCACTTTTTGAAAAAGTGCTGAGGGGAAGTGGCTGCTTCCCCTGCACCCCTCTAGCTACGCTACTGCCTGGGATGAGGGGTTTGGGGTGCAAGAGAGGACTCGAGGCTGGGGGTTGGGGCCAAGGGGTTCGGAGTGTGGAAGGGAGCATTAGGCTGGCCCAGGGGGTTGGAGGGCTCCAGCTGGGTGTGCGGGCTCCAGGGTGGGTCCAGAAATGAGGGTGTGGTGCATGTGTGTGTTCTCCCTGTGTGCTGCCCCAGCTCTGCGCAGACAGCCGGCAGAGCAGATCTCGAGCGAACTGTCCAATGACCACAAGATTCATTAAGGGACGAAGGCACCAGGTCAGGTATATTGTCAACAAAGCACGGTAATAGCACCTGACAGACTCTACGAGGATACTAAGACATGTATGCCCGTGACAATGAACTCAGCTCAGTGAATGGAAGGACTTTCCATTTCCCCCCTCAGCTGGACAAAGATACTCCCTATGAGATACATCTTTATACCCTGCTACAAACACGTTATGTACTGCCCTTCTGACATAGTTACTGCCCCCTGATGTGGCTAGTTTTTACCCATCACCTTTTACATGTTGGTTCGATCAAAACATTTTTATTACGTACTGTCATCCAAACCTTATCTTTTAGAAGGGGTCAGTTATTCCTATTATCCCTGGGGAATGTTTTTGTACCATCCTTGATATCGGGATGGTCTGGTATAACTTGATTTCGGGATGTGTTTGCCTGAGTACTCTGTGCTTAGCACATTTTAGGAATATTTCTGCATTATCAGCCCTGTTCTTGCCAGATTCTGTGAGCAGGTCCTGCCTCATACCAGGCCTCTGATACAAGGGCTTATGTCTCAGGCTCTCTTCCTACTTCAGAGGGGTTTGGAGTCTGGGAGGGGGCTCCAGGCTGGAGCAGGGAGTTGGGGTGTGGGAAGGGGATTAGGGCGCCAGCTGGGGGTGCAGACTCTGGTGTTGGGCCAGGGATGAGGGGTTTGGGGTACAGGAGGGGGCTCTGGGCTGTGGCCAAGGGGTTTGGAATGGGGGTGCGGGCTCTGGGATAGAGTTTGGGTGCAGATGGGGGTTTCAAGCTGGGGCAGGAGATTTAAGTGCGGGCTCAGGAAGGGAGTTTGGGTGTGGGAGGGGGCTCAGGGCTGGGGCAGGGAGGTGGGATGCAGGAGAGGGCACCAGCTCTGGAAGGGAATTTGGGCATGGGAGAGGGCTCAGGGTTGGGGCAGTGGGTTCAGAATGTGAGAAAAGTGCGGGCTCTGGGAGGCAGTTGGGTGTGGAAGGGGGCTCAGGGCTTGGACAGGAGCTGGGGTGTGGATGAGGGGTTGGAATGAGGGTTCTGGGCGGTGCTTACCTCAGGCGGCTCTCGAGAAGCTGCTGGCATGTTGCTCCAGCTCCTAGATGGAGGGGCAGCCGGGGACGCCATGGGCTGCCCTCGCCTGCAGGTGCTGCCCCTGCAGCTTCCATTGGCTGCAGTTCCCAGTCAATGGGAGCTGCAGAGCCAGTGCTCAGGTCGGGGGCAGCGCACGGAGTCCCCTTGCTGCCACTGCGCCTAGGAGCCAGAGGGACATGTCAGCTGTTTCCGGGAGCTGTGCGGAGCCAGGTTGGGAGCCTGCCTGTGCCACCAACCAGACCTTTAACGGCTCGGTCAGCAGTGCTGACCAGAGCTGCCAGGGTCCCTTTTCGGCAGGGCCAGCTCTAGGCACCAGCAAAACAAGCTGGTGCTTGGGGTGGCACATTTTTAGGGGTGGCATGGCCGGCGCCAGAATGCCACCCCTAAAAATATGCCCCGGCCGCCCTAGCTCACCTCCGCTGCTGCCGCTCGCACGCCGCTGCTCCCCCTCCCTCCCAGGCTCTCAAACCTGGGAGGGAGGGGGGAGATCCCGAGCGGCCGCGGCACGCGAAACAGCTGATTCGCGCCCCGCTGCTCCCCCCCTCCCAGGTTTGAGATCCTGGGAGGGAGAGGGAGACTCCGAGTGACCGCGGCGCGCATGCCGCTTCTCCCCCTCCCTCCTAGGCTTGAGAGCCGGGGGGGAGGAGGCAGGGCTGGGGATTTGGGGAAGGGGCGGAGCTAAGGCGGGGCCGGGGGTGGGGTAAGAAAAAAACCTACAGCTAGCTGACTCTAGCTGTAGGTTAGGGCTATCGCCTGGGCTGGAGGAGAGCTAGGTTCAAGTCCCTGCTCTGAAGGGGGCAGCAGATCAGGGACGTGAACTTGTAACCCACCCTCTCTGTGAGGGCCCTGCCTGCTCAGCTACTGGCTACGAATGGCCTCACTCTCTCTCTCTGGAAAAAAAAACCGCAAATGGTCTCAGGTCAGGGGTGTCAGAACGGGGGGACTAGGGCCCCATCACTTTTCACGAGCCATAAGGACAAGTGACAGGGGAGGGGGACGGAGAGGAGTGAGCGGGGAAGGGGCAGAGTCTTGAGGGGAAGGGGCAGCACGAGGGCGAGGCCTCAGGAGGAAGGGGCAGCCTGGGGGGCAGGGCCACGGCTCAGGCGCCAGTGGCTCCCCCACTTTTAGGGATCTTCCGCCACTCCTGTCTCTGGTTTGTCCTGCTACAGAGCGAAAACAAATGTTGACCCCTGCACGTTGTTCGTCACATGGAATGCCTGGTTCCCAGGCCAGGAGAAGGACCATTGCAATCAGCTTGTCTGACCTCCTGTAACACACAGGCCAGAGAACTGCCCCCAAATAATTCCTAGAGCAGACCTGGCTCTAAAGATTGTGATGGGGGGGAGGGGGAGAGGGAAGATCTGAAGTCCCTGTGTACAGCCTGATGGCCAAATAAATCGCCCTAGGATCACATTATTCCCCCTTCTGGAGCCCCCTATGTGTCCTGGTTTCTTTGTGCTGGGGTCCTGCACAGCAGTGGCACCTGGTTGACACCTTCATAGAGTTTGAGGCCAGTAGGGAACATTGAGCTAATCCAGTGGTTCCCAAACTGGGGTTCGTGAACCCCTGGGGGTTCACGAAATGTTACAGGGGGTTCTCAGGAAAAAATTCCCTAATGGCGGTCAGAGCTGACCCTAGGGACCCCGGTGTTGGGGTTACTAGGCCTGCCTAAGCCAGAGTTCTTCCATGTTTAACTCTGATCGACCTTAACAGCCAAGGACAGGAATTGGAATGTGTAAATAGCTAGTTAGCAATTACAACCTTGTTCATACCAGGTACCAAACAATAATGATGAGGTTTGCATGTTTCTAGCTGGGGAAGGGGTAATAAACCAAGGGTAAACAGGACCAAATAACTGTTTAGAGAGAAGTTACTAACAAGCTAGATTTATAGCCCTAGAATGATTTAGTTGCTTAAATGTATAAACATGCCTTCGGTAGAGAGGGGAGGGGGAGAGAGGGGGGGCTTAGTTGTAAAATGTATAAAGAAGAGAGAAACTGTTTTTGCTGGTGTGCTCGATTTGAGACTTGCCTGTCTCCTTGCACCACTTTGAGATCTCAAATAAACTTTGATTGTTTCTCCACCCCGGTATGTTTATTGGCGTGAAGCACTCCGGGCAACGAACCTCACTGTTGCTGTCCTCGGGCCCCTGTGCCGGCAACAGTCTTGGCGTCCCTGGGTGGGCTCGAGGCTGAAATTTAGCCTTGCCCGGATCCCTCCTGGCGGCCGACGGATTACGACGACGACCGACGCCCAGAGCTCACCGGTGACTTCATCGGGGGCCTCGGCGGAGACGTGATTTGATCGACCCCGGAGGGCACAACGGTGCAACGCACTTGATTAGTGGAGAAGCAGCTGCGGGCGACGGTGCAGAACCGGACCCTTGGATAAGGTAGGAACAGTCCAGTGGGGACTTTACCTGTTTTGACCTGGGGACGCCCAGTGTCTCCCTAGAGTATGGGGCAGGGACAGAGTACTGCAGGCAGGGCAAGGTGTACGCCCTTAGAATGCATTCTGGTGAACTGGAAAGTGTTTGGATCGGATCCGTTGATTAAAGGTAAATTAAAAGATTCTGTACAGTAGACTGGCCTCAATATCAGCTAGAGGACCAGGAAAGGTGGCCACCGGAGGGATCACTTAATTATAATATGAATCTTCAATTGCTTTTGTTTTGTCAGCGTACGGGTAAATGGAATGAACATATGTATGTACAGTTGTTTATGTTGTTAGATCTTTTGCAAAAGTGTAATTTGACTCCGACAGGTTCGGTAGTAACTATTGTTAGTCCTCAGAACCCTCCCCCGGTTGTAATGGCAGAGTCGGTGTCCCCTTCGGCTCCAACACCCCCACCGTATAAAGATAGGGTGCCTCAGGTCCCAGAGATTGCCCCTTCGGTGGGATTCTATCCATTGATTACTGAGACTTGGATAGCCCGTCCTGGAGCAGACAATCGCCCAGCCACTACAATGCAGGTTTATACCCAGGTGCCTTTTAACCCAGTGGACCTAGCAGCTTTTAAGGCACAGGCAGGGAAATTCTCTACGAATCCAAGCAAGTTTATCTCGGTCTTTGAAGGGTGCCTGGCTAGCCATAAGCCTGACTGGGATGACTGTAATGTCCTTATGCGGACCCTGCTGTCTGAGGTGGAGCGTAATCAGGTTGTGTCTAAGGCACGGGAGGAGGCACAGCTTAGACATGAGGCAGACGCAGCAAATGTTCCTGTTGTTGCAGTTCAGGTCCCTACAGCAGACCCCCGGTGGAATCCTAACGTGCCGGCAGATCTCACCTGTCTCACTGTATACAAGGAGCTCCTATTACATGGTCTCTGACATAACAATTGGGCTAAGCCGTATGAGCTAGTACAGGAGCCAAAAGAGAGTCCGGTTGCTTTTCTGCAGTGTATTCGGGATACCATCAGGCAAACTACTAATGCAAACCCTGATGATCAGGCTACTGAGGCAATTATGAAGGGTATCTTTACCAGCCGTGCTGCCCCTGATATTAAAAGGAAACTGCAGAAAAAGGAGGATTTGATGGGCATGACAATGGCACAGATTTTGGAAACTGCAAACAGGGCTTATAGCCTTAGGGAGGGAGAAAAGGAAAAGAGGCAAGTGAAAATGATGGTTGCAGCAGTACAGGCTGGTGGCAGGGGAAGATTTCAGGAAGGTGGAAGGGGCCGGGGAATGAGAGGACGTGGGCGCCCTGGCTCACAGGAAAGGCGTCCGGGTCGCAACCAGTGTGCCAGATGCCGAAAGGAGGGACATTGGAAAAATGAGTGCCCCGAAAGGGAAGGTACCCCTATGATGGCAGCAGAGGATCAAGAATAGGGATGTCAGGGGAGACGGACTATCCTTCCCCCGGAACCCCGAGTAAAAATGTGGGTGGGAGATTCAGACATAGACTTTTAATAGACTCTGGAGCTGCACGAACTGCTGTAAACCAACCCCTTCAGCTGCCTGTGGCAGATTCTCTCACTGTGGTGGGAGCCACAGGGAAAGGAACTAAGTGCCCAGTATATGCCCCAGCGGAATGTGCTTTGGGAAACAGAACTCTATTTCACAGACTGGTTTACCTCCCCGATTGTCCAACGCCGCTATTAGGACGGGATCTGCTTTGTCGCTTAGGTGCCACCCTGCATTTCACTCAAGATGAAATAAGCCTCACCTTACCCCCAGAGAATGCCTGGATAATGACACTTGCAATTGAGCCCTCAGCCATGCAAGTCCCAGAGTGGAGTCAGTGGGAGAAGCGGGTTTTTCCTCTGGTATGGGCATCAGGGATCCCAGGAAAGGCAGCCCATCATACTCCTATTACTGTTCAGCTCTTGCCAGGAGAAGGTCCAGTGTGAATTAAGCAGTATCCAATCAAAAGGGAAGCCAGAGAGGGATTGCAGGAAACTATAGACCAGTTCCTAAAGTGTGGGGTACTTCGAGAATGCCAGTCAGCTTGGAACACTCCTATCTTGCCTGTACAAAAGCCCAGTGGCACATACCGGCTGGTCCAGGACCTGAGAGCAGTTAATGAGCGGGTTAAGACTCTACACCCCCTTGTTCCAAATCCGTATACACTGTTGGCCTCTGTAAGGGGCAGTACACCCATTTTTCAGTCCTGGATTTAAAGGATGCTTTCTTCACGATTCCGGTTGACCCCCAGTCTCAGGAGATTTTCTCCTTCGAGTGGGAGGACAGAAGGAAGGTTAGGAAGCAGCTTTGCTGGACAGTGTTGGCCCAGGGATTTAAAAATTCCCCCACCCTTTTCAGCCTTGCCCTGGCTAGAGACTTGGAGGAGTGGGACAATGAGGACAAAGTCCTCCTCCTGCAATATATGGATGACTTGTTAATTGCTGCAGTGGGTCTCACCTCTTGCCTTAAAGCCACTGTGAGCCTCCTGAACTTCATTGGACTTCTAGGATATTGAGGGGCACTGAGTAAGGCTCAGATTGCTCCCCCAGTGGATGGAATCTGACAACGGAACACACTTCACATCCCAAGTCGTTCAGAAGATATCGGATGCCCTACAGATCCCCTGGAAGCTTCACACGCCATGGCAACCGCAGGCCAGTGGGGTAGTGGAGCGCACAAATCAGACACTTAAGCAGCACCTCTCAAAGGTTTGCCAAGAGGCTTCCCTTAAGTGGCCTGATGCTTTGCCCCTTGTTCTGCTCTGCATTCGTGCTCTCCCTAAGGGCAGGTTAGGGCTCAGTCCCTTCGAGATTATGTTTGGAAGGGCATGGCCTATGAATGGTACACCGGTTCTGGCAGGGGAGTGGGAAATGGGGTGTGGCTTCTTATCTCAGTACATGTGCTCTCTGTCTGCTGTTCTCTGTTCTCTCCACAGGTATACCAAAGATTTGCAGCCTCTCCCGCTGGATGCCCCAATCCACTCCTTGCAGCCAGGTGATTCCGTACTTGTCCGGACCTGGAAGGACGAGCCTCTCCAAGAGAAGTGGAAGGGACCCCACACCGTCCTGCTGGTCTCCCATACAGCAGCAAAGATTGAGGGACACAAAAACTGGATTCATCACTCTCACCTGAAAGCAGTGCCTGCTCCTGAACGGTGGACCGTCCAGCCTGCAGAGAAGACTGCCAGCGACGATTTGAGACTTAAGCTGTTATTCAGACGACAATAGTGTCTGCTGGGAATGCCCTGTGATCTCTTTGGACAGTCACAGCGCACTCCCCGCGAGACCTCTGAGCATTGGTTGTGTTTGTTTTCACAGGATCGGCCTAACCTGGTGGCCTGGTCCCTTTTGTTTTTAATCTGCTTACTATTGGTAATTGTTATTTTGTGGGTATTTGGGGAATTGTGATTGTTAGGCCCTAGGATCACCTGCCTAATATGAGTTCAGATCCAGGGTCTGCCACAGTGGTGCTCTTTGCCATAGGGACACTCCTCTTGTTAACTCCCGTTTCCCCCCAGGCACATGCGGGATGGAAAGGAATCCCTATTAACTTAGAGACAAACACATGTGAGTCCCTGAAGGTTTGCTTTGCCCAAGAGTTTAACCTCTCCAACTGCTGGGTATGCTCCTAAATCCCACACCATGCTGCAGGGTTACCCTGGAGGGTGGTTCCCCAGAATTGGTCAGATATCTGTTGGGGATGGTTCAGTAGGGGGAAAAATGCCTCAGGTACCCCCTTGTTACAGAACTGTACCATTGAGTCCCAGTATGCATTAAGGGACGACCCCTGGAAGCCGCAGGCCAACTCAACATATATCCCTTCCCCTATTAGGTTACGGCCAGTAGCCCCTGGGTTGGTGTGCTATCGACAGTTTAAGTCCAGCAATCACACCTGGTTTGCTGGGAATAGCACCTGTCAGTATTATTTATCCCCTGACAGTGATGCTTCCATCCCTGTCTATGTTAACGGCAAATCCGACTCTACTGCCCGGTTCGGATCGTTTAATGACAGACAAGTAAATAGGTGGAGTAGCGGTTATAATGGCTTGGTAGGGAATGGCCACTCCTTTTATATTTGCGGTACCTCTGCCTATAAGTGGCTACCGCATCAGTGGTATGGAAGCTGCTATCTAGGATATCTTGCCCCTCCCCTTCGTGTTCTCCCTAAACTGCCCCTGGCCGCGCCAGGCAGCGTAGATCTTTGTATGCCACCCCAGAGCCCATTACAGAAGGAGACAGATTGGGTATGATCTTTCTCCCATCCTATGGGGTAGGACGACTGGCTCAATTTTATCGTAGGCTCTCTGTGTTTCTCACCAAGTATGCCAATGAGACCTTGGCCATAGAGAAAAGCCTTAACTCGGAGCTTTACCAGCTCCGGTTGCTGTCCCTGCAAAATAGACAGGCCTTAGATTATGTTTTAGCCTCCCAGGGCGGGGTGTGTGTCCTTATTGGGAGTGAATGTTGTACTTATGTCCCAGAAAACTCACAGGACATTAACAAGCACGTCCTGTCAGCCGAACAGGCTTTTGAGCACTGGAAGGCTCAGGAAAGGGAACCCACAGTTTTTGATTCCCTTTGGAGATGGTTGCCCAACCTGGGAGGACTGGGAAATAGCCTTGTGCATCTCCTCTTTACAGGTGTGGTACTGTGCCTGGTCACCCTCCTCCTGATTGCTTGTTTTAAATTGCTCCTCCGTAAGCTGTGTGCCCCTCGTTCCCCAGAAATCCCAGCATTCTCTCTCATTGAGAACCCCAGCTCCATGGCACTCAATCGTATTTTGTCTACAGAATATGAGAAAACTCAGCCAAAAGCTTGTTGAGTATTCTCAAAGGAGGGAACTGTTGGGGTTACTAGGCCTGCCTAAGCCAGAGTTCTTCCATGTTTAACTCTGATCGACCTTAACAGCCAAGGACAGGAATTGGAATGTGTAAATAGCTAGTTAGCAATTACAACCTTGTTCATACCAGGTACCAAACAATAATGATGAGGTTTGCATGTTTCTAGCTGGGGAAGGGGTAATAAACTAAGGGTAAACAGGACCAAATAACTGTTTAGAGAGAAGTTACTAACAAGCTAGATTTATAGCCCTAGAATGATTTAGTTGCTTAAATGTATAAACATGCCTTCGGTAGAGAGGGGAGGGGGAGAGAGGGGGGGCTTAGTTGTAAAATGTATAAAGAAGAGAGAAACTGTTTTTGCTGGTGTGCTCGATTTGAGACTTGCCTGTCTCCTTGCACCACTTTGAGATCTCAAATAAACTTTGATTGTTTCTCCACCCCGGTATGTTTATTGGCGTGAAGCACTCCAGGCAACGAACCTCACTGTTGCTGTCCTCGGGCCCCTGTGCCGGCAACACCGGCACGGGGCCAGCAGCCTGGATCCCCTGGACTTCCAAGAGCTAAGCAGATCAAAGCAAGCATATCTATCACACTGAGAAGATTTAAACTTCAAGACTCCTTATAAGAAATGGAAAGGGAGGTGAATATTTTTTGCTTTTTTTAAATTAAATAGGCAGCTAGTATTGTTTTTAAAATTATTATGAAGAACAAGTTTAAGCTTTGTTGTAACGTGTGTTGTTTGCCTGGACTGCTCAAGATCTGAATGCTTGTGTAGGAGGAACTCTGAGTTGGCTTCTTAAATATCTTAATGCTGTTTCACATCTGATACTCCTGGATGAAACATATGAGCCTTGTCTTATAACAGGCTTATTCAAAGTGATACAAGCTACGAAAGTGAGATCTTGGAAGAGAGTTGCCGTTTTCATAATGTAATAAAAATACTGTAATGATAAATAATAATATAGTGTGTAATAAGCATGTCATAAAAACAAATTTTATATTTCCAGGATCACTGCTTTTATAATTTATACTCAGGTAAAGGAGAAAATCCCTGGAAATATTCATTTTTAGGAGGGGGTTCGCGAGACTTGACATTTTAGTGAAAGGTGTTCACAGGCTGCAAAAGTTTGGGAACCACTGAGCTAATCTGATTGGAGTAGCACCAGCCCTAAGACTTCCCTGAGTTAATTTAAAGGTACATTCCAGGGGGGCCCTGTGGCCTAAGCACTTAGCCAATAATCGGGGCCATGTAGGGCTGTTTCCATCAGGAGGAGAAATGGATGACACAAGTCAGGTCTGTCCTTGGGGGGAATCTTGTTTATTTACAATCAAAGCCCACAAAGTCCAGTTTCCCTCCCTGCACGTGGTGGAAACAGACAGCAGCAGGCTGTTGCCTAAATCGCCCCCTGGCTGCCTGGAGGGTTATTTGTTTTTGGAATAGCAACATCCACAGGACCCAAAATACCACTTGTCCCCTCAGTACCAGGCAGGGCCGGCTCTAACTTTTTTGCCGCCCCACGCAAAAAAGAAGAGTGCCGCCCCCCCCCCACTGCGAGCGCCATGCCGCGCCGCCATACCCCCCCCAGTGCCGCCGAAATCCCCGTCCCCCAGCACCACGTCGCCTGAATCCCCGCCCCCCAGAACACCACGCCGCCCGAAGCCACGCCCCCTCCGAGCACCGCACCAACCCCCGCTCCTCCTCTGAGCGCCAGCCCCCACCCCCCAGCGCCACACCGCGCCAGCCTCCGCCCCTCCTCCGAGCGCCAACCCCCGCCCCTCCTCTGAGCGCCAGCCTCTGCCCCCTCAGCGCCGCGCCAACCCCCGCCCCTCCTCTGAGCGCCAGCCCCCAACCCCCCAGCGCCGCGCCGCACCAGGCCCCGCCCCTCCTCCAAGCGCCAGCCCCCACCCCCCCAGCGCCACGCCAGCCTCCACCCCTCCTCCGAGCGCCAGCCCTCACCCCCCCAGCACCGCGCCAACCCCCACCCCTCCTCTGAGCGCCAGCCCCCGCATCCCCCGCGCCGCGCCAGCCCCCGCCCCTCCTCTGAGCGCCAGCCCCCGCCCCCCCAGCGCCGCGCCAACCCCTGCCCCTCCTCTGAGTGCCAGCCCCCGCCCCCTCAGCGCCGTGCCGCGCCAACCCCCGCCCCTCCTCTGAGTGCCAGCCCCCGCCCCCTCAGCGCCGCGCTGCGCCAACCCCCGCCCCTCCTCCGAGCGCCAGCCCCCACCCCCCCAGCACCGCGCCGCACCAGCCGCCACCCAATAAATAAATTAATAAAATCCTGAGCGCCGCCCCGGCCCAAGGTGCCACCCCAAGCACGTGCTTGGTTGGCTGGTGCCTGGAGCCGGCCCTGGTACCAGGACCCTAGAACTGGCTCTGCTCATTGGGAGTGAATAAGGGAAAAGCCAGTGTTATATTTTGCCAGCAGCTCGACCAGCTGTGAGGTTTGTCTCCTTAAGTCTCCCGTCACCTCCAATCCAGGAGGCAGCTTTTCTCATCTCAATTTACCCTAATTGGCAGTGAAATAACAGCAAGTGTATGGGTCACAGGGGAAATCTGGGTCCTAATGAGGCATTTTGGGCAGCGCCAGAGACTGTGGGTAGGAGAAAGCCCTTTCCAGGAGGCCTGGGACCATTTTGTGCCAAAAAATGTGGGTTAGTAAACACCTAACTTGGCAATTGCAGCGGAGTCAGCTGTCTGGTCCAGTCAGCACAGATCTTGCGTGAAGCTTGATCACAGATGGCCGATCTCGGCCTCAGATTCATTCAGTGCAAGCAAAGCAGGTAAGGTCCCCAGAGTTCCAGAGGATGGGAATCCAGCGGAGAGCAGTCAGTGTTCATCAGGAACAATCTCAGGAAAAACATCCTCGCTGTATGAACAGTTGGACAATGGAACAGAGCTGCCTAGGGAGGTTGTGGAAGCTCCTTCACTGGAGGTTTTCAAAAGGAGGCTGGACAGACATCTGTCTGGGATGGGTTAGACACAACAAATCCTGCATCTTGGCAGGGGGTTAGACTAGCTGACACCTGCGGTCCCTTCTCACCCTGTGGATCTAGGTTTCTAACTTACTCAGGAAACATTTGCCTGACCCCAAACTCTGTCCAGATAAAGCTGGGCCCAGATCTGAACGAGGCCTGGCTTTGCAAAAGAAAAATCCCAACTAGCCGGATTCACAAACCCCAAACCACCCTTGCTTTGCTCCCCCCCATGGCTTCATCCACACTGGCGCTGTAGCAGCTTTGCCCTGAGCATGTTGAGCAGCAACGCCTAGGTTCACTGAATGGCTCTAAAGGACATGGGGTGAAATGCCAGCCCCAGCGAAGACAAGGGGAGTTTTGCCATCATTTCCAATGGGGCCAGGACTTTACCCAGGGGGCATATTAGCCCAGCAGGGAGCAAGTCTAAATAGCATGTGTTCCAGGCCCTGGCCAGCTTGTGACACTCGGACACCGCTGGAGCTGAAACACCGGGGAGTAGTTCATATGGTGGGGGCTGCCCTCCCATCACTGCCCCACAGTGAACTTCTTGCTCCTTTGCCTTGGGCAGTGGGTACATTCCAGGGGGCAGTGCCCCCCCACTGCTTCACTATCCCGCTGGGCTAAATGCACCTGAAATAGGAGCAATAGGGCAGGCGCTTGGTAACATGCTACCTACACCTGAGCCAGAGTTAACGTCTCAATTACACACCGGATAGTTCTCAAGGGTAGATGAGGGGTATTATTTTCCACCACCCCTGCTTCTCCTTCTTCCCAGGCACCAACGCTGCTGTGAAATTAACCAGAAGCCGTGCTGAGGTGGGGCCGGCTGGTACAAAGATCCAGGGCGGGACAATCCCCCCCAGGGGCTGGGTACAGCGTCTGATTGCAGGATAGTTATTGTTATTGTGCCTGTAAAGATAAGTGGTTGGAGTCTGGAGAAGAGGAAGGAGCCAGGGAATATGAACCAGGAAGTGGGAGCAATGAAGCTGCGGTGGGGAATGGAAAATTTTGGCCATCACCAGGATTCCCGCCCCCCTCCACCCCAATGTAAAGGGTGTTGTCATCACTGGAGTCTGCTCAGAACAGACAGAACCTGGACTTCTATGGCTTATTCTGAAAGTCTTTTCCTTGGGGCTGCCTAGACAGCTGCCCTGCCCCCCAGTGTCTGCGTCCTTGCAGTCAGTGAGCTTGGAAGCCGGTTGCAGGCTGTAGCTGTAACGCAGCAGAGCAGGGCTCATTTCCCAGCCTGTGAGGTGATGTCAGAATGCTCTCTTTGGTTCCTTTCTCACTGGCGCTGCCCTAACTGTGGGGAGATGGGTCAAGTGCTTGCACCCCCTGTCCCTGCCTCCCCTTCCAGTGCGGCGGGGAGAATGAGCGGCCTCACATAACGAGCTCCTGGCTCGGGGGTGGGGGGACCGGCACAAGCTAAACAGCATTTGTGTGTGTGTGTGTATAACCCCCCAAAGCACCCAGGCTGCGGCTGGTTTGATGCTCTGCTGCCCAGGGGGCTAGTTGCAGATCAGGGGCATCAATTTCAGCTGATTTTAATTCTTCACTGCACCTTTCTGCTGGATTTGTGCAGCCGGCGCGTCCCGTCCAGGGCATGTGGTGACTCTGCAGAGCTCTGGGCCGCGCCTCCTTCCCTGCCTCCCATCTAGCCTAGCGGTGGGGAAAGAGCACACCTGGCACTTGCCTCTGGTCCACTAGGTCTAGGGCAGCAGCAAGGCAAGGACTGGACACAGGTGGCAGCGTCCTCGGCCGTGCTGGGAGGCAGAGCGGCTGAGCAGAAGGCTCGTCTGTGAATGTGAGGGTTTCTGTGCCAGGGCTCCAGTGCACCTGCTAAAGTACCGCAGCTGCACGCCTCCAGTATTCTGCACCAACGATATTGCAGCATGCGGCCATAGCACTGCACCGTTCTGCACCCCAGAGCCAACAGAATCCCAGCTGCACTAATCTTGCAGGAGGGCGTGCGAACACTACAGCAGCCTGCAAATACAGCAGCCCTCAGAGGTTCCAGCGACAGTATTCATTTCCATCTTCACAAGCGACCGTCTCTAAGCACAGGGCCTGAAATTAAACCGGAAATGTTTCCAAATGGGCACAACGCTGCCCAGGGACTGAGCAGCCCATTGGCACCCGTGGCAGCTGGAGACCTCAAGCCAAGGCTGCTGCGCTTAGCATCTCCTGACATACACACGGCAGGTGCAGAGTCACGGCTGTTAGTTGTCTAGTACGTCAGCTGCTAGAGAGATAACCCCTTACCCCCACCCCTCTTGGGCAGGGGCGGCTATGTTTTTTGCCGCCCCAAGCACGGCAGTCAGGCGGCCTTCGGCGGCATGCCTGTGGTCGGTCCAGGGTCACACGGATTTGGCGGTGTTTCTGGGGGTGATCTGCCCATCCCAAGGTTTCAGCGTACCCACTGCCGAATTGCCGCCGAAACCATGGGACCAATGGACCTCCCACAGGCAAGCCATCGAAGGCCGCCTGACTCCCGCCCTCACAGCGACCAGCACACCGCCCCCCGCGGCTTGCTGCCTCAGGCATGCGCTTGCTGCGCTGGTGCCTGGAGCCGCCCCTGCTCTTGGGGCAAAGATCGGTTCTCACAGCCTCTGGCAATTCTAGGCTGTAACTTCTACCATATTCGGGGAAGCTGGGCACAATTCTAACAGGGTTCAGAGGCAGCCGAGCTGTGGGCTGACCAGGCTCCTGCACTACTACCCTGCCCAGCCCAGCCAGTGTGCAAGGGAAAATACTACAGCCACTGCTGGCTACGCTGCCAGCCCAACCACTCTATGCAGCAGCCGGGACTGCTGGGCACCCTCCCTTGGTAGAAGTGACCATGCAGGCAGCCTGGGGTGGTTCCTGCAGGGATGTTTGCTGCAGCTGTTTGTGGGAGAGGCAGGGATGGTGATGCTAGGGCAGAGAGGGGACAGTAGTCTTTCTTTGCTGTGGGAGGAGAAGGGAAGTCACAGACCCAGGACACCAAGCAAGAGCAGCAGCCAGAGTTGCTACCTACCCAGGGCAGAGGGGGTGGCAGGGTCACATGGAAATTGTTCACTTGGCCAAGTGGTATAGCCTCTCGCCTAGGACACCTGGGTTCTATTCCCAGCTCCACCACTGATGAGATTTTTACCCACATCACTTCCCCTCTCTGTTCCAGGTCCTTGCCTAGACTCCAAGCTCTCCAGTGCCCATTCTCAGCTGAGTCCTCAATACTACCGTAGTATACATATACGTGCTCCCTCCACCTCAAGGGTTAACCTCACACTACAGGATCTCTACTGCAGTTAGTTCAAAGCACAGCCTTCTACTCCTCCCTGAAAGGAGGCTGGCTTTTTGCAGCAGTGTTACAGTGACTCATATTTAGCTTGTGATCCACTCTGACCCCCAGATCCTACTAGGCAGTCACTGCCCATTTTGTATGTGTGCAATGGATTATTCCTAT
The DNA here is from genome assembly GCF_027887155.1 of Malaclemys terrapin pileata. Taxonomy (NCBI): domain Eukaryota; kingdom Metazoa; phylum Chordata; order Testudines; family Emydidae; genus Malaclemys; species Malaclemys terrapin. The sequence goes on from NC_071514.1 coordinate 51,827,216, forward strand.
CCACATGTAGTCCTTTGCATTTATCCTTATTGAATTTCATCCTATTTAATTCAGATCAGTTCTCCAGTTTGTCCAGATCATTTTGAATTCTAATCCTGTCCTCCAAAGTGCTTGCACCCCCTCCAAGCTTGGTATCATCTGAAAACTTTATCAGTGTGCTCTCTATGCCACGATCAAGTCATTTACCTTATTTTCTTCAAGGTGCTTACAAACTGAATGATTATTTGCTCCATTATCTTTCTGGGTACTGAAGTTAAGCTGTCTGGTCTATAACTCCCTGGGTTGTCCTTATTCCCCTTTTTATAGCTAGGTACTATATTTTCCCTTTTCCAGACTTCTGGAATCTCTCCTGTCCTCCACAACATCTCAAAGATAATCGTTAATGGCTCAGAGATCTCTTCTGCCAGTTCCTTTTGTATTTCATCAGGCCCTGCTGACCTGAAGACATCTAACTTGTCTAAGTAATTCTTAACTTATTCTTTCTCCATTTTGCCTCAGATCCTCCCACATTTACACTAACATTCATTATGTTAGTCATCCAATCATTGCTAACTTTTTTGGTGGAAACAGAAACAAAAGGCATTGAACACATCAGCCATTGCTGTGGTTTCTGTTATTGTCTTTCCCTCCTCATTAAGTAATGAGCTGACCCTGCCCTTGGTCTTCCTCTTGCTTCTCATGTATTTGTAAAATGTTTTCTTGTTATCCTTTATATCCTTAGCTAGTTTAAGCTCATTGTTTGCTTTGGCCTTTCAAATATTGTTCCTACATGCTTGTGTTGTTTTTTTATATTCACCCTTTGTAAGTTGACCTAGTTTCCACTTTTTGTATGACTATTTTTTGAGTTTCAGGTCATTGCAGATCTCCTGGTCTCTTACCACACTTCCTACCACTCCTACACATTGGGATAGTTTGCTCTTGCGCCCTTAATAATCTCTTTAAAAAACTGCAAACTCTCCTGAACTCTCTTTTCCCTTAGACATGCTTCCCATGGGATCTTACCCATTCTCTGAGCTTGCTAAGGACTGCCTTCTTGAAGTCCATTGTCTGTATTCTGCTTGTCTCCCTCCTACCATTCCTTAGAATCATGAACTCTTTCATTTCATGATCACTTTCACCCACACTGCCTTCCACCTTCAAATACTCAACCTCCCTGTTTGTCAGAATCAAATCTAGAACAGCCTCTCCCCTAGTCGCTTTCTTCACCTTCTGCAGTAAAAGGTTGTCTCCACTGCATTCCCAAACATGTTGGATAATCTGTGCCCTGCTGTGATATTCTCCCAACAGATGTCTGCGTAGTTAAAGTCCCCCATCACCACCACCAAGTCCTGTGCTTTGGATGATTTTGTTAATTGTTTAAAAAAAGCCTCATCCATCTCTTCTGCCTGGTTAAGTGGTCTATAATAGACCCTGCCCATGACACCACACTAGTTTTTTTTTTTAAACCCTTTTTATCCTTACCCAGAGACTTTCAACAGGCCTACTTCTCTCTCAATCTCACTGCAAGTGGATAAATCTTTGACATACAAGGCAACACCTCCACCCTTTTTTCCGCGCCTGTGCTTCCTGGACAAGCTGTATTTTTCTTTACCAATATTCCAGTCATATCAATTATCCCACCAAGGCTGTGATGCCACTTATGTCGTAATTGTGATTATTCACTAGCATTTCCTGTTGTTCCTGTTTATTCCCCATACTTCTTGGAGTAGTACACAGAGAGCTAAGGTGTTCATTAGATTTCCCTGCTATATTCCCTCTCATCTCTCCTTTGTCCCTGCTACGATTGCCCATGTTCCCCGCAGAGTCTAACCCTTCACTCAGGTCTCCATGCTCCGGATTTACCTGTGGGGCTTTTGTCTCCTGCCCCCATTGAACCTTGTTTAAAACCCGCCTCCCTTAGTTAGCCAGCTTGTATCTGAAGATACTCTTCCCCTTCCTTCACAGGTGAACTGACTGATCTCTGCTCAGCAGCCCTCCTTCTCAAAGCAGCATCTTGTGGGTGAGGAAGCTGAAGCCCTTATCTGCTCAGCCAGGCATTGACCACCAGGATGTGTCTGTGCCTGGGCTCCTACCCTTGACTGGAAGGATCAATGAGACCAACACCTGTGTCCCCAGCTCCTTCACCCTCACTCCCAAAGCCCTGTGGTCACTGCTGATCTCCTCAGGGTCAGACCTCGCAGTAACATTAGTGCCCACGTGGATGAGCAGCACTGGGTAGTCATCAGAGGGCCGGCTGATCCTCCGCAATCCCTCTGTAACATCTCAGATGCAGGCCTTCGGCAGGCAGCCAATTAAGCTGGCAGCTGGATGCCTCTGTCCCCCTCAGAAGGGAGTCACCGACCACCTCCCCCACTTCGTTTCCTCTTGGGAGTGGTGGCCACAACCCTCCCACCTTGGAAGGGCATGGCTTCTCTCCCTCCCCTTTGGGGGAGATGCCTCCTCCCTCATTGCCAGGGCAGCACCAGTTTTTTCTCTCTCCAGAGGGCAGGTTGGAAGAAGGGGTGGAACACTGCCTGCCAGATGCAACCAGCAGCCACCTTTCTCCCTGTGCAGAAGCTGTTTCCTCCTCCCCTGCTGGTGCTACTGCAGTCCTCTCCAGTTGGATTACTTCCTCAACCTCGGGGGACTCCAGATGCATGTTTTCAATGAATTCCTTGTGTCCTCAGCCTCCTCCTGTAGCTCTTCCACCTGCTGCCTGAGCGATTCTGCCAATAGATACCTCTCACGATGGCTTGCGGAGGAGCTGGGAGCAAGTGTTGGCATCAGGCATGTGGCCTTTGCGAACGGGGTGGATTCATTCCGTCTCCTCTTTACCAACTCCCTCTCATACTCCTTTTTGCTGCCCCCCGTTAGCTAATGCTGGTTGCACTGAGGGATTATCCAGGATCAGGGGCTGAGCTCCCCAGGCCTGTTGACAAAAGTGCCGGAACCTTGTTCAAGTGCTGGCTGGCACCTAAGGCAGGGTGTAGAGTACAGACACGGCACACGCAGGTCAGGACCCTACCAACTTCACAATCCATTTTGGTAAATTTCACAGTCATGAGATTTAAAAAAAAATATATCTTAAATTTCACAATTTCAGATATTTAAATCTGAAATTTCACAGTGTTGTAACCACTAGCCACCAAGCTCCGAAGGCAGTGCAGACGTAAGAATGGCAATACAGCAACCCCCTACAATAACCAGGTTGTACAGTCTGTGAAGTGTTTTTTATAGCCGTGAATTTGGTAGGGTCCTAGGTATAAATAGTAGGGCTGTCAATTAATTGCAGTCAACTCACACAATTAAAAAAAATAATTGCAGTTTCAATCACACTGTTAAACAATAATAGATTACCCAGTGTAGACAGTGAGGATTGGCTTAGGTGAGTCCCTACTGGCCAGAACCTCAAGGTATGTACCCTGCATGGCTTTCTTCACACCCATGCAGTGCTTTTCCTGTCTTCACTGTTATTTTTACCAGTGTAGTATCCTTGTCTCCCCTCTGCCAGAGCCTTTCACTGCCACATGTAGCTACCCACTGCAGTGAGTGTGGACGAGCCTGCCATCACTACAGCGTAGAGCTGCATGTATCCTACACGCCGCCATTCTGGAGACAAGGTCTATCAGACGTGCTGTAATTCAAACAGAAATTATTTCAGGGAAGTTCTCTGGCCTGTCTTATACAAGAGGTCAGACTAGATGATCACAGTTGTCCCATCTGGGCTAGAAATCCATGAAAAACTGCACAGTACGAGCTCACCCCGTCTCACTGTCATTCCTTTTGCAGTGATTCGATTAGTGCTGCACAGGGGCCCAAGTGCCATGGTAGGGTGGAGATGCTGCTTCATTGGGAGTCATCAGTCCTTATGGTAGTGCCCAAAGGCCCCACTGAGACCCAGGCAAGTATCATAGGTCAGGGGAGGCTAAGCCTCCCCCAACAGCCAGGTATGGCCCCGCCCACACTCCACCACCCCAAGTGCCCTCCTGGTTCCCGCTCTTCCCCCATGGCCCCAGCCCAGGCTGCTCCTCTTCTCTGAAGCAGGCAGGGGCTGGGACCGGGGCCACCCGCCCGCCTGTCGCTCACTGGCTGGGGGCGCTCAGGCAGGGCAGAGGGCCAGCGGCCGTGGTAAGGGACTCAGACCTCCAGCAGGGGAGGGGCGGGGCCTCGGGTGAGAGGGGCGAGGCCGGGGGCTAACCTTCCCAAAGGGGTGGTTCATGCGCCACCCGTAGGTGGTGCTATATGCAGAAGAGACAATTCCTGTCCTGAATCAGGGGGTAGCCATGTTAGTCTGAATCTGTAAAAAGCAACAGAGGGTCCTGAGGCACCTTTAAGACTAACAGAAGTATTGGGAGCATAAGCTTTCGTGGGTAAGAACCTCACTTCTTCAGATGCAAGAGGTGCATCTGTTAGTCTTAGAGGTGCCACAGGACCCTCTGTTCCTGTCCTGAAGGATACAAAGAGATCTTAGGTGGTGGGTTTTCGCCCAACGTACAAGCAGATGAGTTCTGGGTTAGTACAGTACCTGGTGTAATGGGATCCCGGTCCAGGACTGGGGCTCCTACATGCTATGGTAACAATTAATATTAGGGCTGTCAAGCAATTAAAAACATTAATCACTATTCATCGCGCTCTTTAACAACAATAAAATACCATTTATTTTAAATATTTTGGAATGTTTTCTGCATTTTCAGATATATTAATTTCAGTTACAACACAGAATACAAAGTGTACAGTGCTCACTTTATTTTTGATTACAAATATTTGCACTGTAAAAAACAAAAAAATTGTAATTTTCAATTCACCTCATACAAGTACTGTAGTGCAATCTCTATCATGAACATTGAACTTACAAATGTAGAATTATGTACAAACAAACTGCATTCAAAAATAAAACAATGTAAAGCCTACAAGTCCACTCAGTCCTATTTCTTGATCAGCCAGTCGCTCAGACAAACAAGGTTGGTTACAATTTGCAGGAGATAATGCTGCCTGCTTCTTGTTTACAATCTCACCTGAAAGTGAGAACAGGCGTTCGCATGGCACTGTTGTAGCTGGTGTCGCAAGATATTTACATGCCAGTTGCACTAAAGATTCATATGCCCTTCATGCTTCAACCACCATCCCATAAGGACATGCATCCATGGTGATGATGGGTTCTGCTTGACAACGATCGAAAGCGGTGCGGACAGGTGCATGTTCATTTTCATCATCCAAGTCAAATGCTACTAGCAGAAGGTTGATTTTCTTTTTTTGGTGGTTTGGGTTCTGTAGTTTCCGCATCAGAGTGTTGCTCTTTTAAGATTTCTAAAAGCATGCTCCACACCTTGTCCTTCTCAGATTTTGGAAGGTACTTCAGATTTTTAAACTTGGGTTGAGTGCTGTAGCTATTTTTAGAAATCTCACCTTCTTTGCGTTTTGTCAAATCTGCTGTGAGTGTGTTCTTAAAATTAACATGTGCTGGGTCATCATCCAAGACTGCTATAACATGAAATATATGCAGAATGCAAGTAAAACAGAGCAAAAGACATACAATTCTCCCCCACAAAGAGTTCAGTCTGAGTGGACTTGTAGGCTCTAAAGTTTTACACTGTTTTGTTTTTGAGTGCAGTTATGTAACCAAAAAATTTGCATTTGTAAGTTACATTTTTCACGATAAAGAGACTGCACTACAGTACTTGTATGAGGTGAATTGAAAAATACTATTTCTTTTATCATTTTACAGTGCAAATATTTGTAATAAAAATAATATAAAGTGAGCACTGTACACTTTGTATTCTGTGTTGTAATTGAAATCAATATTGAAAATGCAGAAAACAGCCAATATATTTAATAAATTTCAATTAGTATTCTATTGTTATAAGTGTGATTAATCGCAATTAATTTTTTTGAGTTAACTAATTAATGGACAGCCCTAATAAATAGTAATAGAGGATGCTGAAGAATTGGCCCAGCTTTGTTAGTTATAAGACAGCAGAATATCAGGCCAGGCGCTGTGACCCTGTGAGGTCTACGTCGCTATTTTTAGCTCCGCAGCCCGAGTCAGCTGACCCAGGCGCTGAGATGCGCAGTGTAGACGTCGCCTGACTGTTTCAGCTGCTAGCCCATGGGCCACCTCACAAGCAGTCCTGGCTCAAGCACCAGACTCCAGGAGCAGGTTCGAGGCAGAGGACCCCAAGTGGAGGCAGGTGCCAATCCCTGGCCCATCAGCAGGGCCGGATCTAGGATTTTTGTCGCCCAAAGCAAAAACAATTTTGGCCACCCCCCGTTCTTTAATTACCCCACCCCCAGCCTCGCCTCAACTCTGCCCCTTCCCCAAATCCCCAGCCCTGCCTCCTCCCCCCAGGCTCTCAAGCCTAGGAGGGAGGGAGGGAGGGAGAGGGAGAAGCGGCGCCCGCGCCGCGGCCACTCGGAGTCTCCTTCTCTCTCCCTCCCAGGTTTGAGAGCCTGGGAGGGAGGGGGAAACTCCGCATGGCCGCGGCGTGGGCACCGCTTCTCCCCCTCCCTCCCAGGCTTGAGAGCCTGGGAGGGAGGGGAAGCAGCGGCGCGTGAAACGGCCGCTCGGGATCTCCCCCTCCCTCCCAGGTTTGAGAGCCTGGGAGGGAGGAGGAGACCCCGAGCCGCGGCGGCGTGCAAAACAGCTGATTCGCGTGCTGATGCTCCCCCTCCCTCCCAGGTTTGAGAGCCAGCTGTTTCGCACGCCCTGGCAGCAGCAGCGGAGGTGAGCTAGGGCGGCCGGGGCACATTTTTAGGGGCGGCATTCTGGCGCCGGCCATGCCGCCCCTAAAAATGTGCCGTCCCAAGCACCAGCTTGTTTTGCTGGTGCCTAGAGCCGGCCCTGCCCATCAGCCACGTAGGTGCTGAAGCCCCTCTCCTTGCCCCTCTCCTGGGCATTTCACTCCTGGTCTACTTCCCTGCTTGGCCAGCCAGCTTCTGAGAATTCCTTCCTTATGTACCTAGCTCTCCCCAGGCCTTGTCTGGGAAGTGTGGGCACCTGGCTCAAGGCCAACACTTCCACTGGGTGGCAGGCTGCGTAGGGGGTAGCGGTGCAATGCCTTTCAGTACCTGGGCCTAAATCCTTAAAACGACAGACTCTCCCCTCATGCGCTCAGGCCTGCCATCTGTCAGACTGAATGTACCAAAGCTGCGTGCTTGGGTCTCCCGTCTGCAGGCCCTGCTCGAACCACTAGCACCCACTCTGCTCCCAGAGGAACAAACGAAAACCAGGAATCCAGATACTGAACAGTCCATCGATGGCCTCATAAATCATTGTGCAACCCAATGGCAACAACCTGCTCTTGCATCTCTTCAGCTAAAGGTGCAACTGGCAGCATCTAAATCTCTGAGAGTCCTGTATGCAAGCCTGGCTGCTGACCCAGGTGGGAAAGAGTTGAAATGAAAGGTGATATCATACTGCACGCACCCAAGTGAACAGAGGGTCGCCCAGGTAATCAGTTCTGGCAGCTCCTGTCTTTTAAGTGCTTGGCATTGCAACCTGAGCACTTTGTTATATAAATAGCTTTAGGACCCACTCGAGCGAATGCGAGAGCCCTGGAACAATTGTAATTGCTGGAATTATTTATTATTGTGAAACACTTGTATATAGATGTGAAGTTGGCTGTTGTGTTAATAGTGGTTGTGGTATTGTGGTTTTAGTTTGGTTAATGGCAGCTGTCTCTGAGAAAAGGCTGGGGCCCTTGATTGTAGAGTGTGTTTGCCAAGGACTGGGGAGATTTTCCCCCGAGTGCCTAGAGAGCAGAAGACCCTGCCTGTGCAAGCTCCAAACAGTCAGAACTTTATTACATCTATTTATCTTTTCAGAAGCCAAGGCCCCTTGCTAAAGGCCCTTTAGAGGGACTGGGTGGCTCAGGACATGGGTAGGGATCCATGATTCGGTCCCAGTCTGAATCCAGCCCGGCTCCATCAGGATTAAGAACTTTTCCCATCCCAGAGATGGCTAGTGGCCTCTACACAAGATGAGTTTGGGGGAGGAATCTCAGCTCCAACTCCCACATCACAAACTCAGCACCACCCTTTACGCTAATTGGCAGGCTCAGCAAAGAGGCCAAAAATGCACCAGCCACTGAGACTGGAGAGAGGAAACCCCTCCACCTAACCCAGTCCAACTAGCCAGTCAGAGGCAAGACATAGCGTCTGGGTACTGTGTATAGGGGAAACCTGCCCGGATTCATTCCATAGAGCTCTCAAGCCCCTGCCTGCTAAAGCCACCCAGTTGTGAAACAGGCATTTCTGCTTAGAGCAGCGACACCCAGAGCTCAGTGGTTCAGGAACCAAAGGTTACCCCAAAAAGCCACAGTCGTGTGACTTCATTGGTTCATTTATATGGTGCTAGAGAGTCCTATTTAAACAGCATGACAGGGAAATATTTAGTTTATATCTATATTATTCTCACAGCAAAATGACTGACCAAGTATTATTATTTATCAACTACAATTGGTTAATGACATAGTAAAAGCATTCTGATTGGTTAATAACTCAGACTGGTTAATAATGAAATCACGCAGTGTTTGAATATGTGTTGTAAAGAGCTGCAGAAGACACATTGAAGAGCCACTTGCGGCTCCCGAGACTCGCTCTGAGTATCACTGGCGTAGCTGCAGATTATATATAGGTTTGGACAATTGGATTTTTATTGGTAAATATGAATCTCACTGTACACACGCAAACCAACAAAAAATATTTCCATAGAGAATCACCACCATTGACAGCAAAGTCAGAAAACTGCTGCTTGAGAACTTATCAGGGCTTGACTGAAAGCTGTTTCCTCTGTGTACTTTGACAGGTGACGTTGACAATTTGTGGGTTAATGTTTAGAAAGCTTTCAGTTTTGGAATCTCAACGGCTACAGTCATTAAATAGCTGTTGTCTGCCCCGTCCCATTGTCTGCCCCAAAACTGTGAACATTTACATCTATGAAAACTAAAAAGAAAAAATGCTTAAAAATAAATGTCGATATTATCAGCCATAATCATAACAAAATAAAACCAAAATCGGCCAGGCCTAAGTGTATATAACCAATAGGAGCTGGCCTAAGAAAGGACTTCATCATCATCATCATCTGCTCTTCCTCCCAGCCCCTCTCCAAGTGCCCCAGCCAGGGGCTGCACGGAGCTCCCTGCACATCACATTAATAACTGAACCCGCAGTAAGGTCAGGGCCGATGTGCATTAAGGGACTCTCTGCCCCAGCACTGGCCACCTGCTCACCCAGGCCTGCTGCAATCACAGGTTGGCAGAGGCCTTGGAGGCAGTAACCCTGTTGTTCCTCAGACTGGACCAGCTGCCAGGCCACAGAACACCTCCCAGAAGAGCTATTTCCTGCTGTTCTCGGGTACAGCTCAGGCCAGCAGCCTTGGCCGCATTACACACAGCACTGAGTAGGGAAGGCGGCTTTGGGAACGAGCTCAGAGCAAGCAATTCAGCTGTGGGAAACGCACAGCAGGAAGGACACATGCAGTGCAGCTAGCCCAGTACCCAGCTGCCTTGGGAGCGGCACGACAGGATCAAGGGCCTTTAGGTATCCCAGAGTGGCAGGTGTCAGCTATGATAACGGGCCCACTTTGAAACAACTTGATGCTTTTCTAATGTTCTGCGGGTTAGCATGTGGCTGGGGGAAGAGGTGTTGCTATGCCAGACACCAGCAGTGTCTGTCCCTCCAGCCACTGACCACATACCTCCAGAGCTGGGGGTAAGATGGAAACATGGGGAGGGAGGAACACTGGGGTGGTCAGAGCAACCCAGAGTGGTCAGGGAGTAACGTATAGCGTGGCCTTGGCTCCAGTACACACCCAGTGGCTGCGGTGGATTCTGAGAGGTGCCATGTATCCACAGCTCACTCGCTTCAGGATCAGAACCTACACAGCCCCTTTCGCATGCCCCACATGCTGGGGGGCTTGAGGGGAGGCCAGTGCTCCTCCCTGCTGAGCATTTCCTGCCCTTCTCGTCTCGCCATGCCCCTGCATGTGGCCCATCGTACACGTTGACTCTCTTCCCCATCGGTACCTGCAGCGTCCTCCGGGGTGTATTCCCATGCCCTAGCTGCACTGATCAGCTCAAGGCACACACCCTGAGCAAGAACTCTGGGTCCAAATACCGGGCTGGATGAAGTAGGGGAGCAGGCCCTCCTACTGACCTCTCAGATGGCGAGTGGCTAAAGGGAAGGGGGTTACATGGCAGGACGTACAAGACCTTTTATAAGCCTCTCCTATTTCTATTGCAGCTTTCGTCTGGAAGGATCCCAAAGCACTTTCCACCAACTTCGCTGAGTGCAGCTACCTCTAAGGTGGCAGCCCGGGCACAGCATCTCCATGGGACAACCGAGACATCGACTAAGGGCACTGGGGCTCTTTAATGTCTGCATGGAACAGCTGTTTGCGCTGAATGCGCCACAGCCAGGGAGAGCGACAGGCACGCAGGAGAAAGGGCTGAGCTGAGCCTGCTGGGTTTCCAACCTGTGCTTCCAGGGTGGAGGTGTTTCATGGCTGCTGCTTAGCTCATTGTGCCCCACTGGCCCCTGCTGCAGCAGCTCCACCCTAGAGCAGCTGTGCACAGGGTAGGGAGCAGCCTGACAGCGGCTGCGGCTGGCTCTGGAAGGAACACTGGAGGGAGATGGTCAGAAATGGACAGGAAAATAGGCAGCTCTGCAGCTGCCAGACTTACAGCCCTTGGACACCACCAGGTGTTGGGATGAGAAAAATGCTCCTCTCCTTCCAAGCCAGGCTGCAAACCCCAGCACCTTCATTGAGCAGGAATCCAGTCCTCTCCTGGGCTACAGTCTCCGAGCACCGATGGGGGAAGGGGTAGAGCTGGGCTGGCCCACAGCAAAGCCCCAACCAATGCCAGCTGCTGCGCTGGTGCCCAGGTACTGCGCTCATGTTTAAGGGGAATTGTGACTCTTCACACATTAAAAGCTGCTTCGAGAGCAGCTGAACTGGCTGGGAGATGAATGCCCTGTGCACACTCCGTGCTGCAATGGGGACCCAGAGACATGGCTTCACACCTGGGGAGCAGGAAGCCCAGGGAGGCTCAGGGGGTGCAACACCTTGAGAACTTGGCCAAGAAATCAGACACCTGGGCAGACCAGCAAAACCGCCTTGCCATCCCTGAGCAAGTCAGAGCACTCCACATGCTCCAGTGAGATCTGCCTACCAGAGCACACCAGTCCTGCTTGTCCTGACAATCACGGGCTCCAACTGGTCTGGTTGGAACCGGGAGGAAGATGATTTCATTTTGTTCTCGGGGATGTGACCTTTCTGATCTCGCTTCTCTGGACAGCACCATCTTGGGGTGTCAGCATATCCAGCCCATGACGTTAGGCTAAATCCCAAAGGGTGCAGCGTTCGGGCCCCACAACTCTAAAGCCTGATCCGAGAAAGCTGCACTCAGGACAAGCCACACTTCATGCGGCGGTTAGAAAAGCATTTTATAAGCTACTGTCACTTTTCCAGTGATGGCACTAAACTCCTCAGAGCGACAAGCAGGTGCCAATCAGCTCTTTGAGGCTCTTTTAGTGTCACCCTTGAACAATCCTTAGGATTCCCATCAACTTTGGCTTGGCCCAGCATGCAGAACAGACTGAATAAATCCAGAGCACTCCTGCACCTGCATTTGGAATACTACTTAGATGAGCTTGCAATCTAAATACCCAAAGACAAAGAGGTGGAAAGGGGTACCACATGCAGAGCTACCACAGACAAGGAGAGTCACGGGGCTTATTACTTACATGCATGGTTGCTGATTGAGGGATTTTTGAAGTTTGACACAATAAGTTATCTTCTCTGATATTAATCCCTCATCTCCCCTCCCTCCTAGCCTCTCCAGCTATTTACCCTTTAGAAGTACCAGAAAGGCCAAGTCTTTTCTTGCCTATTTTGTTGGAGGTCTTAGTTGTGGACAAGAAGCTCTTTCAGGCCCTAATTGAAAGGCCAAATTTAATGAGCTTCATGAAGCTGTCCCTCCTCCTTCTCTTCAGGTTTCTTTTGCAGGATAGCTGTGATATGAACCTACTAGTTCTCCAGTCTTCCAAAGACTCTTCCGGTGGAACTGGGGGCAGAAGGACCACCAGCATTTCTAAGATAAAAACCAAATACAGTAACTCCTCGCTTAATGTTATAGTTATGTTCCTGAAAAATGCGACTTTAAGCAAAACGATGTTAAGTGAATCTAATTTCCCCATAAGAATTAATGTAAATAGGGGGGTTAGGTTCCAGGGAATTTTTTTTCACCAGACAAAAGACTATATTATATATATTATACACACACACACACACACACACACACACACACACACACACACACACACACAGAGTATAAGTTTTAAACAATGTGATACTGTACACAGCAATGATGATTGTGAAGCTTGGTTGAGGTGGTGGAGTCAGAGGGTGGAAGAGGGTGGGATATTTCCCAGGGAATGCCTTGCTGCTAAATGATGAACTAGCACTCGGCTGAGCCCTCAAGGGTTAACACATTGTTGTTAATGTAGCCTCACACTCTACAAGGCAGCACAGATGGAGGGAGGGGAGACAGCATGGCAGAGAGAGAGACAGAGAGAGAGAGATGCGCATTGCCCTTTTAAGTACGCGGACACCACTCTAAGTACACTGCCTTTTTAAGTAGATCAGCAAGTTGAGACAGCGGCTGCTGCGAGCAAGCTCCCTCCGTCCTGAGCCCTATCATGTTCCCCCCAACCCCGTTCTATGGAGATGGGGTAAGCAGGGGGCAGAAGCAAGGGGAGCGGGACACCCTGACGTTATCCCCCCTCTCCTCTCTTCCCCCTCCCCTCCCCCCCCCGCACAGCAAGCAAGAGGCTCCCAGGCAGAGGACAGGAGCAGCACATGGCAGTGGGGGGAGGGACAACTGAACTGCAGGCAACTGATAGCCCACTGGGCAGCTGCTGCACAGGGAACTTAGGGGAGCAGGGAGCTGATAGTGGGGCTGCCGGTCCACCCTGGTTCCAAGCCCCCACCAGCTAGCTGCACTGGGCTGCTCTTTCTGCAAGCAGTGGACAAAGCAGGCAGCTGCCAAACAATGTTATAAGGGAGGATTGTGCAACTTTAAATGAACATGTTCGCTAATTGATCAGCAACATAACAACGAAACAACGTTAACTGGGAGGACTTTAAGTGAGGAGTTACTGCATGTCCTCTTTCCTTGTCCACTTGTGTTTTTAAATCCCCTTTCGGGCCTTCATACCAAGCAGGATAATGAGAGTTCCCACTACTTCTCCCCCTGCCCCCCAGGGCTGAGCTCTGATGAGAGAAGCATGCGTCTCTGAAGCACTAAAGGCTAGGGTTTTAAAAGTATTTAAATGCCTAAAGAAGCAGGGAAGAGGGAAACCACTAGTGGGGTTTTCGAAAGTGCCTGTGCTAGACAGGAGGCCAGAAGAGACAATCTGGTGGTCCCTTACTTCCTTCTGACCATAAACTCCATGACGCTGAATAAAATCTGGCCCTCAGGCTCCTGCTGGAAGCTGTAGCAAACCTGCAATATGTGACCCAGTCACAAGCAGGGGACAGTGCCGCAGCTGGGGTAATAGGGGTTAGAGTTACATCATCCATTTCAATAGCAGCCTAATTTACCCTGACGTTCCCCTCTCACACACTGGGAGGGGTGTATACAGCTCAGATGTTGGGCAAAGCTGCGTGTGAATGCGCACGGCCTCTGCAGCTAGCAGTGGATCAGTTCCTAAAAGGGGCAGTGCTGTAGTCACCTCTCGCTAGAATGGAAACCTTGTGAACTATGACCGGCAGAGGCTTGCACCAGAGCGTTTTGAAGGCCGCTCGAGCAGGGCCAGCTCCAGGCACCAGCCCACCAAGCATGTGCGTGGGGCGGCGCCTGGAGGGGGGCGCTGCAGTGGGGCCCCGGCTGGGCTTGCCGCCCTCCCACCGGCGCTCCGAGCCGGTTGGGGAGAGTGGGGCCCCGGCCGGGCTCGCCGCCCTCCCCCCGGTGCTCCGGCTGGTCGGGGAGAGCGGAGAGCCCCGGCCGGGCTTGCCGCCCTCCCCCCGGCGCTCTGGCCACCAGGGGCTCGCCACCCTCTTCCCGGCGCTCTGGCCGCCGGGGATTGCGGGCCCGCAGCCGGGCTCGGCGCCCTCCCCTGCCGCAGGTGCACGTGAGAGAGAGAAAAAGGAGAACCGAGGAAAGGGAAGAATCACTTACAGCTTCAATGGTTGTTTTCCTCTTGTCCATCCAGCTGCTGCTTTGCAGTTCAGCCTTTTCCTTCATAATGGCTATTGAAAACAATCCCAAGCCCATACTCCTGGTAGAAGCTCAAGATAGACACAAGGACTGAGGCCAGGAGCAAATTAGAGATTGTTTCTGTGATGCAAGAACTCAAAAAAAACCCCCAAAAACAAACAAACAAACAAAAACCACTATCAGTTAATGGGTCGCAGCCCAGTTCTGTTGGGAGCTAAAATTGCTACCATCTGACAGCTGTTCAGCTGGTTGCATGAAGCCAGCTTTTGACTTCACAGCGCATAAAAGCCACCACCATCACCACAACTGGGGCTAATTGGCCTGCTTGGTGCAGTCTCAGCAGAAAGGCAAAGGACTGAATGGGCCACAGCTGGTGTATTCCCATCTCCCACACGGAGGCGAAGGCACATTGGCACTGGCAGGCCCGGGCCCTCTGTGCTGAGGATGAAGCAAAGTCAATGGCATTATCAATCGGCCCCTTTACAAAGGCAGAAAGGCATGAATGGTTACTTACAAACCCCTTCTCATTTGACAATTAAGTTTTGTAGGCCACATGCTCGGAATATTCTATGTTGCTTTGCAATTGTTAGTACAAAGGCTGAGGGCGGGAATTCATCCTATCCTACCATTCGCAATTCCAATTTCTCCCCTCTCCACTGTCCAGACACTTGATCCAGACCCTGATTTGGCCTGGGCAGCTGTGAGGGGAGCCTGGCACGGATTGTGACCCATGGAGAGCGCTCCGTATGTGTTGGGGAATGGAGCAGCAGAGTGGAGCACAGCTCATTTGGCCCACAGCATGTGTATACATTTTATCACGCCTTCTCATAGGAATACGCTCATGACAACTTGCCCCCACCTCAAATGCACGACTGGTTTTCAGTGTTTATTTCAAACGCTAAAGCATGGTGCAATTTATGGCCCACCGTTCACAGCAGATTCTCCAAGTGTGCTTTCAATGCACTGCAGCCTGTGAAGAAGCAGAAAGCCATTGCAATGCAGGGCGTCGAAAACCTGAAGAGTTTTATTGTGGTTGCTAGTAGCACTTGCTGTTAAGCTTGCACATCTGTTTCTATTACCACCCCCCATCTTCACACCAGTGGCATAGCCAGGTTCTAAGAGCAGGGGGAGCAAACATAAAAAAGGCGCCCCCCCTTGGCTCCTCCTCTGGCCACTCCACGTCCCCCCTCCCCCGGCTCCTCCAGCCACACTGCGGCCATGCTGCGCTCCCCCATGGCTCCTCCGGCCACGTCCCCTCCACTCCCATGGCTCCTCCGGCCACACTGGCCGAGCTGAATTCTCCATTTATGGACAGAGTGGCTGGTGCTGGGCATCGGCTGCACAGGCGGAGTGGCAGCGGGGGGCTCTCGCTCCCACTCCCGGGCCGGGCACACACCAGCTGAGGAGCCGAGTCCCCGTCAGACCATGAGATGCCACTGACACCTGCCCGCCCGCCCGCATGGGGTCCGCGCTGGCCTCCCCTCTGTGCCACTACTGTGCCGGGCACCCCCCTCGCCGGGCACCCCAGGCGGAGGGTGAGGGGGGAGAAGGCTGAACATTCTAGAGCCCGGCGGGGTTCTAGAACGCTGGACAGCAGGCCAGGGCGCTCTCCCGGCCGAAGGGGAGGGACTCAGTCTCTTCCCCGACTGGGGAGGGCGCGGGGTCCTGCTGGGTCTCCACGGCCTCGCTTGGGCTCGAGGCGGCGGCTCTGTGGATCTGGTAGTCCGGGTAGGGGTTGCTGAACGCCCGCTGCTCCATCTCCGCCTCGCCCCCCAGCTGCAGCTTCAGTTGCTTGGACATGCTCTCTCCCATGGCAGCCTGCCCCTGGCCTGCCCCCTGCTGCATGGCGAGCCGCCAGGGACACGCGACCGCCTCGAGAGCAGCAACGCGCTCCCTGCTGCAGTGGCAGCACTACGCCAAGGGCTAGGGCAAAAGCCGACACTAGCACCAGGGAAAACGCGCCCTGCCTTGATAATAATGCAGTGGGGCCACCCTCTTCCCCATGGCTCCTCCGGCCATGCTGCAGCCACGCCGCCCCCCCCCCCCATGGCTCCTCCGTCTGTGCTGCCCTCCCCCCGCTTGCCTGCAGGAGCCCAGCGCCGGCCCGGCAGGACAAGCTTCAGAGCGGAGCGTGGGCCCTGCCCACTGGCGCCATGATAACCCCTAACTAAGGCACCGCTTTTGGAAAATGTGCAGAGGGGAAGTGGCTGCTTCCCCTGCACCCCTCTAGCTACGCTACTGCTTCACACACTTGCAGATTCCCAGCACATTCCTTCTTCGGCCAAACGTTTCCATACCAGTCTCTGCCAAGGTGATCTTTAAATTAAAGTACTTGCTTCTGGCCATTAAACACTGACATTAATCACAGGCATATATTTTCTTTAAAAGCAGAGGAAGTGTAAAACAGAGTTCAAATGACATCAGCATTTCACAATTAAAGCTCAGAAGTCAAAAATGCAAAGACCAAGGTCTCGACAGTAATAACGAGAGACCGTCAATCTAGTCATTCATTTCAGACCCTATTGTGGTGCCCCAACCCCCTTCCAATTTTTGTGGTTTTCCAAGCCTATTTGCCTATTGTAAATCACACTTCTCTCTCCCCTGTGGCTGCAGAAAAGACCCAGGCACAAAGAGGAAACCGACGAGAGAGAGAGAGAAATCAGTGCAATTGACTATACATAAAAAAAGTGTTCAGAGGTGCTGAGCAGTTTTAGCTCCCATAGACTTAAAACAGAATAGTGGGTACTCAGCACCTCTAAAAATCAGACCCCAAGTGCTGTCCAAGGCATCAAGTGAACCAACTGTAAACATTCCCTTAATCTCTTCCAGTTACAGTCATCTCAGGCATTCCTTCTCGTGAGCCTGAGTGAATGCATTTTTAGAAGGAAGTGTGATTGAGTCAGCAGTGTCCCTTTCAAAGGGCCACAGAGCACTTCCTGTTCCTGTAAGACACAGGCCAGAAGAAATCCAGGGTGCACAGCGTGCTCAAGCTACTGCTGGAACCACAGCTTCTGCATTTCCTGATGCTTCATGGTTTCAACCGTGGAAACTCAGAGCCCAGTTCTGTACTCTCCTGAGCAGCCCTTAGGCGGACGTGTCAGCTGCTGAAGTCAACAGGGTCCTCAGGTGAGTAAGTGGGCCGCTCCAGCAGATCCCTTTACATTGCGCCAATGCCACCTTCTGCACGTCACTGCTCTTTAATGCAAGAGAAGGCCGGGTACAATCTGCCCGAGAGAACATTCAGTGTAAGAGTTTCTAAAACTTCAGAATTTTGTTACCCTTAAATGTATTTGTTGAATTTAAAAAAAGAAAAGACGACTCCCATTTCACACGGAGGGATGGTGGCCACAGCAGAGTGGAAGGGAGTCTGTTCCCCTTGCACAACTGCAGCACTGTATAAATGATACTCGTTCATCTCCCCAGGTTACTTATACCATGCCCATCCCGTAGGCACCAGAGCTTCTAGCTGGCAATTGTACTCACACGGATTCTAGTTGCACGGGCAGCCCTGGGACTGCCTTTGGCGTTGTTCTTCACCATTCAGTGATCTGCAACTACTTATGTGCAGCTAAGCACCACAGGATGGAACGTCCAACCTTCCCACTGCTGGGTTTCAGGGACGCATTTGGCATGGCTGACGTTGGTGACTGAACCTCCCATGATAAAAGGGGACCCGCCTCCAAACCCAACAAGATTCCAGTTCCTCTTCCCTTTATGTTGCAGCCCCTCCTCGCCTGATGTCATCACAATGAGGAGTGCTCAGAGAGGAAGGCCGGATAATGCTGGCTCCACAGCCCAACACCATTGATTTCCACAGATGAGGTCGCTGGGGGCAACACAATGAATGGGGGCATTGAGCAAGCAGCATGCATGGTGAACCTAGCCTCTGCCAGCCTTGAGATCAGAGGGCCAAGACCCCATCCTGCTTCTGCTGGAATCAATAGGCAAAACTCCCATGGCACAGACTTGTGCACATTCTGCTCTGTTACCCTCCACACATCCATAGTAACCTCATGGAAGTCTATGGAGTTACTCCCAATTTACACCGCAGCAACAGCAGGATTTGGTTCTCGGGGTGGCAACGGTTTGTGCTGCTAGTAGAGCTGTAAGGCTGTCATCACTGTACGCTCCCAGGGCTTTTATACCACCCCTGGCTAACAGGGGCAGGAAATGCCTCGCTGAGTCTGCCAGGCCCAAAGGAAGCTCACTCTTTCCTAGGTTAATAGTGATTTTCAACACTCAACCACTTCTGCTTTTAAAATCTGTGTCAGCATTTATGGGGTTATGACAACAGCATCTCCCAGTCCTTCCCTCCTCTGCCATCCCTTCCTTCCTGGGGAAACAGGAGAAAAAAAAGCCCCCCAAAGAGTAATGGTAACAGCTTTTAATTTGACAAGAATACATCAGTTCAGACAATACTGGTTTTGCTTCTTGTTTGGAGTTTCCTTCACATACCAGCAGGGAGAGGGGAACTTTGTCAGGAAGTACAGTTTTTCCTTGGGGCTTAAAGCATGATCAGTGTGCAAGTCAGTGCTTCTTTTTTTGTTTAAAACTCTTTTCCCGATGATTTATTTACAGTTACAGTACCTCTTAGTGATCAACAGAAAAAAAATGTGTTAACTGGGGATACACGATCCCAAGTTGAGAAAGGCAGATCTCCGATATTTATATATTTATACATATATATATATATATATTTATGTGTATACACAGATACATTTCTCTCTTCTTTAAAGTATTAAAAAAATTGATCAACCTCCATTCTATAAAAAATACCTACTCTACAAGATAGAAAAATTTCCCTCTCAAAGTATACACCGATTTACACCCAAAGCTATTCTGGAAACGTACATTACGTGGCTTCTTCCCGCAGGCTCAGGGAGGGAAAAGGTCCACAAGGGGACAGCTTAGAGAATGAATGAGCAGGAGCTCTTGGCTTGCTGGGAGATGCTATACAAGGATGTGGGGAGGGAGAAGGAAGATGATGGCTCATTGCTCAGGTGTCCAGGGAAGAGAGAACGCAGCCCTCACTGGAAGGCAGGTTGTCTCATCTCTCTCAGCAGTTATTACAAAAGACAAGACCAAGGGCATTGTGTGTTCACAGAATGTGACTGGGGACTTCTCGAACATCCCAATGAGACTGGAGCTCCAGACCCTGCATGGGGGAGATGGAGTTGAAAGCAGTGACCTGCTGCCATCTGTCCCTGGAGTCGCTTTTTCTCTTACTTTAGTTTTCAAATGAAAACTGGGTAAGTCTGGGTTAAAGACTTAATAGAAGGCAAACCCGTATGAAGATGGACATTTTGCACAGGCATCCCATGAAACCATCTCTCCATTACAATGGGAAAGATAGGGACTGTCAGCACCACTGTGTGTTTTTGGGATCCCCCAGCTATTCTCACTCACACAGGCTCTTCACCCACGTTAGAATCATCCTTTGGGTCTGCATGAATCCAGTTATGCAATTTCTTATGCCCTGGAAAAAGCCATCTGGGACCAAGGGCTTTTACTTTCCAGACATGGAATAAAATAAAAGAGAGATGCCCGCTCAGTAGTTGCGATGGCCTAAAGGGGATTTTAGGGAAGCGAAGGGGCTGTGGTGTTTATCGCTCTCCAACTCTCAGCAGAGGGAGGATTTGGATCTGGTTTCCCTGGTAAGCAGCTGGACTAGCAGCTCAGATGTCCCAGTCCGATGAGCACATTTAGAATGTTCCAGTGCAGACCAATGCACCGGGATTTTCCATATTTTGTACAAATTTGGGATTCAGCCTGGCTAACAGGGCCCTTCTGAAAGCTAACCAGGTGGTTTAAAAATTAAATCACCCCCCCTTTAAAATAGAAATCTACTGTATATTCAACATGCCAACTATGCCTGGAACCAGGCCGCCTTTCAGTTACAGGTCAAATCAAAATCAAAGCCAAGGAAGTTGGATCATTTGGGTATGTGCTAGCCTGAAGGTTGTTCTGGTAGCTCGAGGGGAACAGGCATTTTTAATCAATGACTGTTTTTACTTATTGAATGATGCATTGTATAGGTTTTAAAATTCATTAAACCGGATTCATTGTACAAGACTTTTAAAATGCATTTCACATTAGCCTGAATGGGTCTGAAGTTAATATGGTTTTTGTTTCCCAGAGGCCTTCGATTTCAGCCTCCAGTCAATTGTACCCCTTAGCTTCCGAGCACCACCTTCACTGGGGTATAAGACTCAGTTGTAATCACTACACTGTAGGTGGCCTCGGTCGTCTAAGAAGTCAAAACAGCAGCCGCCACTGTGGTTTAGTGGTTTAGAGCCACTAAGCTACTCAATGAATGTGATAGCAAGCCAAGTGCATCGCAGCACAAGAATGGGGAGAACCCGGGCATGGAAAGGGCTCTACCTCCAGTGCTGCAGTATCATCAGCAGAGCCCACCTCTGACTGGATCATTGCAATACACTTCATGGTAACACTGGCATTCATGCACATAGGGGACGATGGCGGAGGTCCTTGGCTCTCGAAACAAGCGTGTGAACGGTTCATGTTGGTCACCTCTGCTAGAACTTACTCTGTTGCACCACTAGGGGACCAGCCTGAACAGCTGCGTGCCCACTTATGGCTGAGCACTACTGTGGCTACATGGGTACTGTGGGCCATACAGCAGAAGTGAGGAGGACATAACAGCTACCAGGCTGGCTCCAATGCAGGCTAATTAACCATGAAGAAATCACAGCCCTTCGTTCACTCGCTCAAGGAAACAGCAGGATAGGGAGCCGCTGTCCTTCCATCGACGGCTGTGTGGCTTTCACCCCTCCCACTGATCGCTACCTTACTGCAGTCCTGTCCAACGCAGGTCCCATGGTTTGATAGAGAAGTGCTAACATCTGATGCTGAAGGAGCATGCCACAGAAGAGGAATGGGGAGTGCTGAAGAAAGCCACCGCTCTGTATTGCGTGAGGAATGGAGCCAGATGAACAGTGAATTTAAAGAAGATGCCATATGTGTAAAATGTTACCAAGCCAGAGAACAAAAATACAAATGCCGAGGCACGTGTCGAACTCCAGTTACACCCCCATATCAAAGACGGCCATTCCCCTGCCCCCTTCCTTCCACCCACTAAATGGGGAGAAGTCATCTAGGGTTCCTGCCTGCAACCCCCAGGAAGAGGGGGTGTGAGATGGTGCTAGTTGTGCAGGCTGAGGGACGAACTTTGCACTAAGTTCAAAAACATTCTACAGGCGTGGAACGAACATTTCTTATTCACAAATCTGCCTCAGTAAGGGTGTCCTGGGCACTTTGGCAAAGCAGATTTCTGGGCTGTGCAGGGTAGGGCAGGAAATTATCTCAGAAGTCAATCAACTAACTTCTCCACCCCACTATTATTCTCTTTTCATTAAAGTTTCAGCAGAATGAATCTATACATGGCCCTGTATTTTGCTTAACTCCTTAGACCTATTCCCCACCCATGCGCCAAAAGGGATTTCAGGGTTACATATTGCAACAGTTCCAGTTAGCATTTGTCAGCCCCACCGTTTGATATGTTCCATCGACAGGGAGGCAGGTCCTTTCCTTCCCCCATCCCGCTCCACGTTTTGCTCCATTTATTCTCCAGATTCCCTTTCACCCCTTAAAGCCAGCAAGGGTCTTGAAAGAGAATCCAACAACAAAGCTTTGTTGCTGGTTTTCTTTTTCCCCAGGACACTGGATTAATTCACCCAGTGATCTGAAGTGACACTTCATGTGCTTTCATGGAGGTCAAAGACATCCTAAGTCTCTCCTTTGCCTCTCAGTGTGCCAAGTCCACCCCAGATCAGCAGCACACAGTCTGCAGCTTTCGGCTTCCTTTACTTGACTTCCAGGATGGATGGGTTGGTTTCCATGATGGCCACAATGATCCTGTCAATGTAGTCTTGCAGGCGGAAGTTAATCTCCTCTTGCTTTTGAATTGCCTCCATGAGCTGTAGGGGAGGAAGAGGAGGAAGCTGGTTACTGATAGGCCACAAGTCAGGGCCACCTAGCATAGATTTCTTTGCAATTTTCACCCTCTACCGTTTGCTCAGCAAAATAACCCACCAGAGTCCGCTACAAAGGGTTCCTTTGTCCCACAAGCTGCGTCCTGCACAAGAGATTCCCTGCTCCAATTTTAGGTTTAAGAGGAAAAACTGGATGTATCTTAAAAGAGCTACTGATGACACATTCATTCCTGTTACTGTCCAGCACAAACTCCAGTGAAATGTACGTCCTCCTCAAAACCCAGCTTCAGCTCCCTGGAATCCCCGTTGTTCTAGCTTCTGGTCTCTTGTGGGGGAATGTGGATTGGCTGGGGCGGCCATTAGTTGTTCCCTTCCACACTCAAGCACCTTCCACTAACAGAGCTGCTAGTCTGCCCAAGTCAAAGCTAAGCCACAGGCTCATGCTGAATATTAACGTCGTGGGTCCTGTTTTCAAACCTGGAACCTCAGATGGCCAATTCATGCTTCCGGATGCACATATCAGGCAACCAAACACCTGTTTTAGGCACACGACAGCATGGGGACTTCAGCACTACAGTGTGAAAATTGAGCTCGTCACTGAGTTTCTTTAGGGTTTTGTGTTTATGGAATGAGTCTCACAATCCCTTATAGGCTTGCCTTTCCCATGAGAGAACGCGGATTCTTATACCCTTAGACACCTGCCCCCACTGACAGACAAGGTTTACTCCAATGCTCTTCCTCTAGCTGCCAGACAACGGCAGTGACTTGTCCCAAGAGAAAGGAACATTACATGTATCTCACTCAAATAGCAACATTTCCTGTCTCACTCAAATAGCAACTTTCCTGTCTCCTGCTGGTGAACTCGTCTGTCCATGTGTGTAAGTGTCTGAGGTACAACTACATGAGAACTTGGTACAACAACCAGGGAAGGGGGAGAAGCATAAAGAGCACAGCCATGATGTACCCAGGGTCTCAGTCCTCCACCAATCGTAAGAGGCTAGCTTGAGATTTCTAAGGTATTAAGCAGATAACGTACATCATCTTCTTTACATTATCTTAGCAAGGGGGACATTACCTCATGAACAGCACAGCTAGCCCTTGGCTATAGCCTTGCCAAGGTGTGCACCACCATCTCAAGGAGTGTCTGGTTTCTATGGGAAGCCATGACCTATGGCAAGTCACCACCTCTGCCAGATGGGCCCCTTTCTAATTGCAGCAAGCTGTAGAAAGGAATTGCTGTGGCTCTCAGCGGGATCCCTGGATTATCAGTAGTGATCTCTACTGCAGAGAGGGCACTTTCAGCTCCTTCCAGGCACACGTAGGTGCTTAGGAGCCAAGAGAGGGGATTAAAGACATCACTCATGCTAAAGAGGAAGCGGTTTGAGGTAAACAGGAATACGCTTTCTCTAGACACCACACAGTACCTCATCTCTGGAGACCGAGCTGATTTCTGCAGCCAGGGACTCGGAGAAGGAAGCTGAGAAGAGGTTCTTGGCTCCCTGAATGCTAAGGTTTATAATCTGTCCATTCAGCTCGTCATTTTGTTCTTTCAGATTGCGGTTATCCTGCTCACAACAAAAAACAAAGATCAATACGTTCATAATTTACATTTCTAGAGCTCCACAGATGGCAGGTGCTGTAGGTGCTTTACGAAAGGGGTGCTCTACATTTTACAGCTGGTGGAATAGAGGGATAGTGAAGTTAAGTGAAATGGTCAAGGTGCCCTGGTGACTAAATGGCAGAGCAAGACCAGAATACAGCTCTCCTGACTCTTGTTCTCCCCTGAGCTAGCAGAGCCCTGGGAAGCTTTACTCAGTAGAGGAATGAATACATGCAACATGCTGGGGAGATTCGAACCCTCTTTTGTTCTGACCAGATTGATCTGTGATGGATCAGCGTTTCAATGGGGTATCTCCAGATACTGAAGTGAGGCTGAAATCTGTGCCTCACCAGCCATGGAGATAGTGTTCTGCAGTCCTCTGTTGAGCTGAAAAGGCAAAGCATTCCTCCACAGTGAAACATGCTCATGTTCTCTGTGCTACTTGGGCGGGCTATGACGATTCTCTCCCAGAAGAGGGTTTTAGGCCAAACAGACATGGTAGCTGTGACTATAGTGCTGAGATGTCTCCCCAGTGCCTCTCCTGTTTCCCATACACAATCCTAGCTGTCCTTTGCCAATGCTTAATCACACCTCCAGTGGCTAAAGAACAGGCCTGTGCAGTCCCAGGAGTCTACACCAGATAGTGAGGCTGGATATGGAAGTCCAAGTTGCTGTTGTGGTGTTGAATTGGTTGGCATCTAGTAGCCAAACCAAAACATCGCCCCCAGCATCCCAGTACCTGCTTGAGCCGCCTAATCTCTTGCTCCAGCTCCGTCTCCCGTGTCCTGCTATTGTACTCTTGGAGACCCACGCTGCTGCTTCTGCCTCTTCGCTGCTCCGCTTCAAGTTTGAACAGCTGCAGGTGCTCCAGCTGCTTTCGGAGGTCCTCAATCAGCTGCAATGCAATGAAGGAGAGCGATGGTGCCTGAGGGCCATAGTGCCACAGCGCTAAGCACTGAGTGAGCCTCCCTGCTGCACCAGAGAGGTGTGAGACAGCAGGAGGAGAGAGAACGGTCGGTAGGAAGTGTACAGAAATCCCAGTTATGTTCTCAGTGTTATATTCCTGTCCTTTCCCTGTTAACACTGACTGTGCCCAAGTTCCTACCTCAGGCCTTTGCCATTACACCTTTACATCCACACAGAAATATGCCATGTTGAGCAGGCTGGTGAATCCTGACTTGTGCAGGCCTTAGAATGTGAATGCAGAGACAGACGCTGGAGTGAATTTTAATGTACATGAAAGCAAGGGACTAGGCACAGGCTGATGCCACACACAGGGCAGGTGCTGTGCCAGCTCCCAGTCCAGCTAAGCCAATGCACCCTTGCAGACTGCCTTCCAACGAGGCACTGCCAAACAGCAGTGGTTTGAAGAGTGGCAAACCAGCTAGAACAAGATGATCAAATACACTTTCACCTGTTACTCAATTTAAATCCCCTGTTGCTGGAGGAATAAGGCAAGAGCTGTTCCACCCAGCTGTGTCCATTGTAACTGTGAACACTAGACACACAAGCACGTGGAAACGAAAAAGCATGCAGGTAAGGGCAGCTGAAAGCATCAATTAATTTCTCTCCCTCCAGTTCATTGTATTTTTTCCATTTGACAACAGCAGAGGCCACATTACAAGGTGCTGATAACAAGGTGAATTCATGGTGCAATTTGTATCTAGGGTTATCGAGGAACTAGAACAGCACTGAGCCCTGTGTACAGGACGCAGCATGTTGACCTCTGGGGAAAGTGCTTGTAAATAGCTGCAGTTTCTGCCGAGGACTCCAGGAAGACGGGTGTGGACAGGCTGAATGGTGTCAACTGTTCACTCTGCTCACCTCTTGAGTGGACTCCTTCTCCTTCTGGAATTGGTGTCTCTCCTGGGTCAGTTTGTCTCCCATTTTTCTCTTGCTTTCCTGCTCCTCATTGAATTGAGCAGTGAGGTCTTCTATCTCATCTATCAACTTCTGCTTCTCCTGCAACAAAGTTTAGCAAGATGAAATCACAAAACCTTCCCCACAGCACGGCAAGGCCCCTCTCCTGTCATTCGGAGAGGAAAGCACATATGTACATTGCCACATGGGAACATTCTTTTAGCCGATGTGCATTAGTTTGGACACTTTTGCCTGCTGTGCTTTCATCTGTTGTCTGAGAACATCACAGCCTCAGTGCTTTGCCAGCAGTAAACAAAATGCACCAGCATAGTCAGGAGAGATACGTAATAAATGACTCCTGCCATAAGCTCCATTTGAGCAACTTCTTGCATCTGCACAGAGCCCAGATGGCTTCAGTGACTCTGCACAGGGGCAGGACAGAGTTGTTGCAGAACTGGGGCCTAAGCAAGGGCTACCGGATGAAAATGACATCGAATCAAAAGAATCCCTTAGTTTAAACAACAGCTGCCCTCTCAGAGAAGTTTATAATAGAGCCAGAACTCTGATCTCATTAAACCCTTTTTTATCCTGGGTTTTAGCTGAGCATGGATTTCACAGAGAGCAAATAGACAATGAAAGAACCCGAGCAATGTAAATTAGTATCTAAAACTGAACTATACCCATGGATTTTCAGAAGAACCCTTTTATTATTCTTCACCTTGGCTCAATGGTTGAACAGGGCAGTCAACTGAATTTGTTCAAAGTTTAAAACCAAGTAAAACTCATTATTTAATTGTGACCAGAGCCTTGTGAGTGACAAGGTTTCTTTACGCTGCTGCTGCTACTTTTCCCCATATGATCAGCCCCTCTCCCCAATGTGTCATGTGCTGCTCATAAGTTTTAACTTGGTTCCAACTTTAAAGGTGATTGCTGGAGTCACTTATTTTTATACATGCCAAAATTGTCCAAAAAAATTGTAGGTGCTTCACGTTATATGCCTGGAGAAGTGACCTAATTTTCAGGAGTGCTGAGCACCAACAGCCCCCAGTGAAAATTCAGTCACTTAATTAGGTGCAGACACTCATCTTTGCAAAACGTGTTACTAGTTTGTAACATGCATTGACATTTTCTGTGATGAAAGGTGCTTTGTCAATGTGAAATAATATTAACAACAAACAGGAAATCTATGTTTCAAACAAAAACAAAGGAGACATCCAGTTTATCAGCAGAGGGTTGCATCCTCCATGGAGAGCTAATTGCATCTGTTACTGCTCATTAGCCACATTAACTCTAATTTAAGCTAAAATAGAGATGAGCAATAACATGTTATGAGGAGAGGACAGTCAAGAATAAACACATCTCAGGTGGCTGAATGCACCTCAGAATCCTCACAATTTACACCCTTTCTCTCAGATCTAGTGTTGCTGTTTGAAACATGGGATTGTTATTATTGTGTGTTATTAAATTATATTCTTTATACAGCATCTTTTCTGCCAGGAAAATCTCAACCCATCTCTCACTGGGTGGAGTTCTACAGCTTGTTTTATGCAGGATCTCAAACTAGATCAGGGATAGTCAATTGTTTTTTGCTACGGTCCAAATTTCTTGGTCAGGGTAAAGTGAAGGTCCAGACTCCAGAGAAAATTATACAAAAATAATAACAATAATGATAATAAGTAAATAAAGAGATTTCTGGATCCATTCAAAAGCATCTGGCAGTCTGGATTTGGCCCACAGTCCACCTACTCACTATCCCTGGACTAGATGATCAGCATAGGCCCTTCTGGCCTTGAAGTTTATGAAGCTAAGAAAAACTTGGGGGGCAAATTTTAGGCCCTTGAATCCATATTTAGGCACGTAGATCAAATCTTACTTCTTCAGGGAACCTTATATATTGGCAAATATAAGCCAGAAATTAACATAATTTAATACATACCTATTATATTACACACCAACACAATACATCCATATTCCATTATACATATCCCTTTCCGCACTCACACAAGTTAGTGTAAAATGTGTCCTCTGCTAAAACTGACAATTAAAAAAATACAATGGTGATAAAGTCTCCCATGACATCCCCTTTGGAGTTACACACACAGTGGAACGTGGGTATTGTGACACAGGAGGAAAGCTGATAATCATTTCAGTGAGCTGCATTGGGAGAGTGTCCAACCTGTTAGGGTGAACCTGTGTGCACTGGCAAGTTGTAGGGAAGCTTTACTAACCAAGAAGGTTCCACCGTCCTGTGTTATGTTTTCAGTCAGCAGGACCCAAGCTGGAAATGAACTTCCCCAAAATTTGCCACAAGAGGGCAGAATTTCATTCATAAAACAGCAAAGAGAGTGATACAGGTACCATATATAAGCAGCACTGCTTGTTTGTGTGTATGAGGTTCTATGGGCGGCTGACAGGATTACTGCTGAAGTACATTTAGGACTGCATTGCCTCAGAGAGGTTGGTCCTGGATCTACAGATTTTACAGCGACAAACACAGTGACTCAGTAAGTATCTATAGCATTAAGGCCTAGGTCCTGGTTTCTATTTAGGGTAGGACTAGAGGAGGAAATGGCTCTTTGCTTGTTTGCCTTGCTTGTTATACAGAACTTGGGATTCATACAGGTCTGTTGTGCAAAGCGTTCCATCTCTGTTGTTTGCAATTGGCACTTAGCCTTGACCAAAATTCCTGACTCCGAGGGAAAACCACAGCGAGCTCTCATTCTGCATGGGCTACACTGCCTTGGAAGCTGGGCAGAACACAGGTGTCAGTGACTAATACACCAACAGGTTAACTTGAGGCAAGTTGGAATGTGCACTGCAGAGACGCTAAAGTATGATAAGCTCAGGAAAGCCAGCAGTGGGCCAGGGTATTGAGTCATAGTGGCACAATTAATGCCACATCCCATGCAGAGATGCGCATTCACGCTTCACCGCTAAGGAATCTCTGGCACAGAACAGATCCCTCAGCCTGTTTTCAAACACACCAAAGTACGAGCCTGAAGTATCTTTCTAGGTGAGAAGGCTCTCCCTCACCTCCTCCAGCCTCTCGATACTGGCTTTCAGACAAGGGACGCAGGATCTCAGCTCGCTGTTCTCGTCCTCCAGCTGCTGCAGTCTGTGGCAACGAATGAACACACTTAGAAACTCCACTACTAGAGCCCTTAGACTAGAGAAAGTCATGCAAGCAGCAAAAATAACAAGAGCATATTAGTGAAGACCGGAGTGTGGATGTAGACTGAGGATGGACTCTGCCTTTGTCCACCCCACTCCTCCTCACCAGCAATGACGGGGAAGGAGGAGACACCTACCCAGACTTAGCTGGAGTTGTTTGAAGCCCTCTGCCTAATTTTTGCCTGCTGTGACAGATATCTCACCCCCAAGGCACCAGGCCATCCTTCAGGCTCAGCACTGACTACCTTCATTGCCCCATAGTAGCAAATCCCAGCTCTTGGCACCAAAGGGTGAAACTTGTTATCTGAGCACAGGCTCTTTGCACTCCAATTATTTCCCCCATTTTTGCTGCCTCTCCTCTCGGTATTTTTTCCTCAGAGGCCAAGTGCCAGGGATTGGCATACAGCAACCCGGAGGAGTCCAGAGATGGCCTCACCTAGTGCCCCAGATTCAAATCTCTCAAATTCACATGGGTAGTCTTCCTCCTATATTATCTTCCTGGTCCTTTCTTGTCATTCATGGCCAGTTAGGACTGAGCAAGAATGAAACGTTCTGCATTTGCTGAATCCCTAGTGAAAACCGCCCAGACAGAGAGAAGAGACATCCCTCGCCCAGGACAGGTTGGCTCTGCCCAGGAAGCCAGCCTGAGGGTGTGGGAGAGCCTGCAAGCTGGTGACTGCCTGACGCGATCAGTCACTAGGAGCAAGGGTATTACTCAAGCTGGTTTTTCAGCTCGGATCTCCCCATGCTGCTGTTACAATTCCTCTGGGACAGCCCCAGACAGTGCTGTGGCTCTGTTCCTTCTAGAATAACCAAACACTGCTCAGATGCTTTTGTAACTGCTCCTCCCTCTCAGGGCTGTTCAGGCGGAGGAAAGCTGTAGTCCTCGCCTTGGGCTCATGCCTGTTGAAGTCAAAGGCAGAACTGACTTCCCAGGGAGCAGAACAGATATTTTGTGCATGTCTTTGTGAAGCTGACTCATGTGACAATGTCAAACTGAGCTCCAGGGACTAGTCATGCGAACGGGCAGGAGGTTCAAGCGAACACCCTCGTTATTCACACTGTTAGGGGCGGATCAAGAGGGAGCATGCATGAGCTAATGGAATTCAAATGGAAAGTTCTCTCTGGCTGGAGACAAGTGTCAAAGGTGAGTTAATTTACTACTTTGGGACAAAAAGTTACAGAGGAAGGAGGTAGTCAAAACCAGGGTTTAGAATTACATGGGGGCCAGCTTTATTAGAGACAGCATAGCCATGGCTGGAGTTTATTCTGGAAACTCACCCACAGCTGTGTTCTAGTTGTCACTGATTAGTGATACACCCCCAAAGCGTCACCATGTGGAGGATATGGCAGCTGTACCAACCTGGCTTGCAGATTCTCAATCTCAATACTCTTCTCTCTCTCCATCCTGGTCAGGAGCTCTCTTTGTTTTCTGATTTCCTCTAGGAGCGTCTCATCTGCTTTCAACTCTTGCTCCTTCAGCTGTTCCTCCAGGGCATTAGCTCTTTGGAGAAAAGGAAAGAAGGGGTTTAGCCAAGTCTGACATTACACAGCTGTCCCACTGGCATTCAGATATTTTAGGGAGAAGGATGTCCTCCTTTCTTTTCACCCTCCTCCCCTCTTCCTCCTATTGCAAAGCCAGTAGAAGCCACCATGGAGTTCGAGGATCATCATAAAAGGATCAGCATCTGCACAAGACAAAGAACAGGCACCTGCAAGGCACTTACAGACACCTGGGGGAAAGCAGCTAGCACATCCTCACAACCATCCAATCCCTGAGCACTCTATGATGCTGAACCACTTGGAAGCCACTGCCTATTTGGCATTTAAATCACTGGGAACCCAGGCAATGGATGCTCGTATCCTATCATCGCAGGTTTCTACAAGCTTCAGTGGTCACATTAAAACTAACCAAAAGGAGGAATGAAGTGAGGATTGAGAAGAAAACAAACTAAAAGATTATCTTAAAACTTGTGTCTTAGTAGGTAGCAGAGTCAGAGTACTGCACAGAATAAACTACTGAGGCTAATTACTCTAATTAATTAATTATCTTCCTTTTCACCTGGGTTTGTAGTGGAGTATGAAATTCACATGCCACTTATGGGTAATTCCTTTGGGCACCAGCATCAGTGATAATTGTATAGCTCTAGGAATTCAATATTTGGCTGTCTGCATGTTGCCAATAAAATAAGCAGGGCCTACATAACAATGATTATTTAATTGTTGCAGAGAAATATTATAATACAAGACAGAGAGGATGTTTAATAGATGTTGGGATTTGTAAGACTTCTAGCAGCTTAATTTTAAATTAAATCAAATCTAGGACCTAAAGAAAGTGACCATTTCCCTCTGAATTCTCAATCACCAGGGGAGTATGGAGGGTTATTTTTCCAGGCCACATCCATAACTGGCAAACATTTTTAATGTCACATGGTTCTCAATGGAGCACACAAGTCTCAGAAGACATTCAAGCAGTGGACAGATGTTTGCTGTTAATCTGCTCCCTCAAACCTGTCCTTGGAAGCAGGTGAATAAATAGTGCATAGAGTGGCTGTCATTTTATGACCTTTGATTACATTACTGTAAAGCTGCTTTTGCTTCCCAAAGCAGTGCACTATGAACCATCTTCAGCATCAGCAGCTGGGAAGCTGCAGTTTCCTGGGATATTGTTTTGTTATAGAGCTTATAAAAACACAGGACAAAAGCATGCAATGCAAACCTCTGATAGAGGGACACATTTTTCTAACTGATCAACTTGTTACCTAAGCCCTTTATTTGGATAAAAATAATTAATCCGTCTGGGCTAAGTGATTAAAGCACTCAAGGGGGAGTTGTGTGTATTAAGGAAAACATCTTGTTACTGTGAAGTTTATCAGGGCTTAGGAAAACCTTTACTTGAATCACTGTTGTCCATGACACACATACTACTTAACAATCATATAGTCCAGGTCTGCGCAACATGCGGCCCGGGGGCCGCATGCGGCCCATGTGGGCTCACTGTGCGGCCCTCAGGGGATGAGTAGGTGAGCTCACTGTGCGGCCCTCGGGGTGAGTAGGCAAGCAGGGGGCTGAGGAGGCAAGTGGGCGGGCAGTGGCGGGGGGTGAGTAGGCGAGCTGGAGGGGTGGGGGGCTGAGGAGGCAAGCGGGCGGGCAGTGAGCCGGCGTCAGGGGAGAGGGGTTGTTTTCTTTGGAGTAATATGGCCCCCGGCCGCTTTATGAGTTGTGCAGGCCTGGTATAGTCCTATAGATAAACTCTTAATGGCTTTATCTGAGGAGCGTAAACACCCCTGGAGAACAGAAGCCCCTCAGATTAAAAATCCCAGGGGTTAAATAAAATTTGCACATTTATACTAGTCCCAACATCCAAAAGCAATAGGGGTATTTCGGGGGAAGGAGTGAGGAGTCAGGGACACAGTATAGACCTTCTTTAGCTCCCACTGAAATGCAGGGGTTGAAATTGTGGGGGAGGGATAGTTCAGTGGTTTGAGCATTGGCCTGCTAAACCCAGGGTTGAGAGTTCAATCCTTGAGGGGGCCATTTAGGGATCTGGGGCAAAAATCTGTCTGGGGATTGGTCCTGCTTTGAGCAGGGGGTTGGGCTAGATGACCTCCCGAGGTCCCTTCCAACCCTGATATTCTATGATTCTAAATGAAAGGCCAGAGTGGAAAAAACAAACAGTCACTTTCCCTTCACAAATAGCAATGCTCAATATTATTGTTAATTATTTGTAATGTAGCAGCAGCAGCCAGGGGCCCCAGTGAAGGATCAGGGCCCTATTGCTCTAGGCACTGGACCCACAACAACAACGACGGCTATCCCTGCCATGAACAGTTTACAGATTAGGTTATGTGTGTTTGGAGAGATTATTTAGAACTATTGGAACATAAAGCTAGCATTGTTACCAGAAGGTCAGAGACTCAGACCTGACAATCTGCAGATTACCTGAATTCCCAGCAGTTAGTCAGTGGCACAGAAAAGTGCACAGGTGAGGCATGGAAAATGACGCAGAGGCCTTTTGCGAAGGCAGCAGTTTAGATGCCTGCTGGCTTTTGACAGGAATGGAATTTAGAACTGTGAGGGAGGGCAGATTTGCTAAGATTTAATAGTCTCTTCTTTATCTTTCTATTGACTCCTTTTCCACTGGCGTGCTTCCATCACACACTTAACCCAACAGAGGGAGTTCTGAGAACGGCTGCCTTTTCTTTAGAGACAATAACCTTAGAGAGAGTCGCGTGTGTGGATCCTAATTCACACAGGGAGCAGAGGAAAGAGAACAATTCTAAAATACATTAAGGGCTTCCCTACCCGGTGCAGCAATGCACGCTCCAGGGGTGCGAATTGTGAGGTGCACTAAGTAGAAGTCCCCTAGTGTGCACTAACGTTGAAACAGGGAACTTTTGGTGGATGTCAGCAGGGTCTATGAAGGTCACTTGGCATGCAATGTGTTTGTGTGTGTGTGAGAGAATTCACACTCCTCTAGTGCACACTGTTGCACAGTGCAGACAAGCCCTTAGAAACTCCTCATGAGGATATATGTTTGCTCCTGTGACACAAGCCAAATACCCTCACCTGTGCACCAGCTGCAGGTTTTCATGTTTTAACCGACTGTGCTGCTCTCCATTTGCAGCTGTGTCCTTTTCCAGCTCTGTTACCCTCTTCTCCAGGAAGACGACCTGTGCAAGCAAGAGAGAGGATTCAGATACCAGTATGTTCTTTCAGCTTTATTTCTTTTTCTTACAAGTGCAGGCCAAATGATAGTACTGAGAATTATTTCCACCCTGACAAAACTCAAATGCAACCATTGAAGTAATAATTGAAGAAATTCAATTGGTTGCCTCTAAACTGAACGGTATCTTGCTCGACTTTGAGAGAATCATTATGTTCTGCGCTTCATCATGTCTCACCTATTACTGCTGAAATGTGCCCTGATCTAGAGGAGGTGACCTCATTCTCATTCAAGAAATTTACAAGTAGGCATTCCATTTAGATGCATCTCACGGATTTTTAAAAACACAGTTTGCACTTTGCTAGAATTTAGCTCCTAAATTTTAGAAGTGTTCCATAATACGAACACAGGGCCAAATGCTTCACTGGTGTTTCTCCTTTGAGGTCAAAGGCCACATCAGTGGTTGTCTTCATTAAGTTTTTGAACATTTGGCTCTATAGAGCCAGATCCTCAGCTGGTGGAAATTGCCATAGCTCCAACGGAACTGTGACAACGTATGCCAGCTGAGAATATGTATCACACTGCCTCAAAGGGACACTATGTCCCTTTTGTCCTTTTCACAGATGGAGAGAGACAAGGAAAAAGGAATAGATTGTTGCCAAGCCACAGATATTAGAAAGGGGACTCAAGGGCTGGTTTACAACCAGAAACTACTTTAAATTCCTTTTAAACATTGACTAGATTTCACTTTGATGGTGTCCCTTTAAGAGATGCTCCTGCAGAGTTGCACAAAACAAGCTGGATACATTAACTATCCTTTGGTTATAAAAAAAAAATCTATATTTTAGGGGTCTGAATGTTAACTTAGAATTATTTCCTTTCCTCCCCCCGAGTTACATAGCTCCCTGCTCTGCTCTCAGCCTTATTAGAAAGGCAATGTTACATGTGCTATCAGCAACATGTTCTTCAGATCCTTCAACCACTCTGTCAGACTGTGGCACTCAGTGTTGTGACACCATCGCTACGGCTGCAGTGAAGAAGACTGAGAATTGTCATTGCGTTTGATAAACAAGCAGGAGGTGGGAATACTTTCCTGAGGACAAAGTATCTGTGTAAAAACTAAAGTCATAATTTTTGAGATAAGAACAAAAACTAATTCTTTTTTTGGATATGCCCAAAAATGAATTTTACATGTTACTTTAGAGTGAATGACAAACGATGAACAAATCTATACCAAGTCCATGAATCTGGGGTATAAACCAAATCCTGACAATACTCTAGCCAAATGTTTCAAACCTGGGTGCCTGACGTTAGGCTACTAAATCTGTCTTTGGGCTCAGAGTGGCCAGAAATGCTGAGCACCCATAAACCCCACTGAGGTGAAGGGGAGCTGCAGGAGTTCAGCCCCTCGAAGCCAGAGCACTTTGAAACAGGAGCTGAATTTCAGGCTGTGATGTTATTGACATAATCTGGGACCATATAGAATATGGTTGCAACCAAAGTCCTGTAGTTGCACCAAATCTTGTATAAAGGGGGTCAAATGAGATGTCTAAGACAAGGTTATGGTTTGCTGGTTATGATATGCTGTCTATATGTGTGTATCAATTTTGTAGTTGAAGTTATGAATATTGGCTTTATACTGTCTGTATTTCAAACTTATGCTATGCTTCTTGGAAACTTCCCAGACAAGTTGGTGTTAGCTCTGCCTCGCCTGCTTGATGGCCCATTAAGGACCATCAGCTATACAACTGATCCATTGAGAGAAGGCAAATACACCTTGCAACTCAGCAAAGTATGTAGGGACTGGCCTATGTGACTCCAGACTCCATTTTGCTGTAATTTTCCACAGTAAGGACAAAGAGATGTTCTTACACCTGGAAAAGACTATAAAAGGCTGATGCCTCAACTACATCTGGTCTTCAATCCTGCTTCTTACCTCTGGATGGACTTTGCTACAAATGGAAGCTCTACACAAAGGACTGAATGACCCATCCCAGCTGTGGATGTACTCCAGAGACTTGATTTGAATCTGCAGTTTATTCTATCACTGCTACAAGCCTAGGGTGACCAGATCACCCAGTCAAATATCGGGACGCGGGGTGGGGGTGAGCAATAAAATAAAATAAAAAAACAAAACAGCGGCAGAGCAAAAAAACAACCCCTCCTCCCGCAAATGCTAGAGGGAGGCCCCTGAGATGCAGGGGGAGCGCGGGGCCGGGGTGAATGAGAGTCCGCCTGGCCCCAAGTGCAGGCAGGACTCAGTCGGGCGGTACCTGGAGGGAGAGTAGGGGGGCAGCCCGCGGGGCCAGGCGGCGGCTGTTTTCCCCACCCGGGCAGCGGGACTCGGGAGCAGCTGCTGCTGCAGCTCCTACTGCCGTGGCCGGACGAAGCGGCCATGGCACTCTGTGGCTGCGGCGCCCGGGCCCGAACCTGTGCCTGTTGTGGGGACCCAGCAGCGCACATGCTGCGCGTGCCCAGCCCCTGGCTAGTCGCGTCTGGGCTGGCTGCCCAGCTGGTGCAATCCTGCGGGTGGCCCCAGAGTGGGGGCGGGCGGCCCCAGCCCCCCTGTCCCGCTTGGGTCCCACAGGGGAACGAACAGTGCTGGGCTGCCGATACCTCCGCCCCAGGGCTGCCGTGGGATTGCACCAGCTGGGCAGCCAGCCCAGACGCAATTGGCCAGGGGCTGGGCGCAGCGTGCACGCTGCTGGGTCCTCGCAACAGGCCCGGGCTCATGGGGTTCAGGCCCGGGCGCCAGAGCCGCAACTGCCGAGCGCCATGGCCGCTTCCTCCCTCCGCGGCAGTGGGAGCTGCAGCAGCGGCTGCTCCCGAGTTCCACTGCCCAGGTGGGGAGATCAGCCGCCACCTGGCCCCACGGGCTGCCCCCCCTACTCTCCCTCCAGGTACCACCCGACTGAGTCCTGCCTGCGTTCGGGGCCAGGCTGGACTCTCACTCACCCCGGCCCCGCGCTCCCCCTGCGTCTCCAGGGCCTCCCTCCAGCGCTTGCGGAGGGAGGAGGAATGGCATGCTTGGGGAAGAGGCGGGGATTTGGGGAGGGAGCCAATGGGGGAAGGAGGTGACGGAGTCGGGGCAGAGGGGGCGCAAGCCCTTCCGGGCTCCGGTGCCTTTGCTAGTTTGTCCAGTGTCCCGACCTAACATTGGTTGGGACACGGGACAAACAAGCAAATATCGGGACAGTCCCGATAAAATCGGGACGTCTGATCACCCTATACAAGCCTGAACCAAGAACTTTGCCATTACTGTATGTAATTGATTCCATTTAACCAATTCTAGCTCTCATCTATATCTTTTTCCTTTTATGAATAAACCTTTAGATTTTAGATTCTAAAGGAGTGGCAACAGCGTGATTTGTGGGTAAGATCTGATTTGTATATTGACCTGGGTCTGGGGCTTGATCCTTTGGGATCGAGAAAACCTTTTTTCTTTTATTGGGGTATTGGTTTTCATAACCATTTGTCCCCATAACGAGTGGCACTGGTGGTGATACTGGGAAACTGGAGTGTCTAAGGGAATTGCTTGTGTGACTTGTGGTTAGCCAGTGGGGTGAGACCAAAGTCCTCTTTGTCTGGCTGGTTTGGTTTGCCTTAGAGGTGGAAAAACCCCAGCCTTGGGCTGTAACTGCCCTGTTTTAAGCGATTTGTCCTGAATTGGCACTCTCAGTTGGGTCCCGCCAGAACCGCATCATTACACAGCCATCTAGGTGTGAAAATTTTGGCCTGTGTATAAATGAGACAGTATAAATGATTCAGTTCTATAAATTATTGTACTAATGTGCTGTCAAATGCACAAGAAATGTGTATATGTACGCATATATATTTATTTCTCTGTCATACCCACAGCTCCACTCGTCTTCCTATTCAGGATGTCAGAATTAAGGAGCAGTTTTAAAGAGGTATTTTCACACTGCGGCAAACATTTACACAAAGCACAATTCACTTGGCTTGGAGTTTTCCATATTCCCTCAGCTATTTTTAGCTATTGATGTTTGAGTAAAGCTTTCCTTTCCCGAATGCAGTTTCTCCTCCTCCTGCCACATGATCCTTTGCTCATAAACTCCCCAGTAAGTTAACGTGGAATGAAATAGAGATGTCACAAAGTCAGCATTTATAGCCTCACTGCAGGACAAATTCTGAGCAGAACAGGCATGAGCGAAAGACAGGAAGTTCCTGTTTCAAGTCAAAGAGCTTTGCTTCCTAGGAAGAGTAGCATTAGACAGCAGTGTATATAGCATTGGGAAACAATTACAAAATAAGTTGGTTTAAAATATATTTCTCAGTATTAATATTGCTCTATGAATGGTTATAATGACCAACTTCAAATACAGTGTATACAAATACTGTACATCTTACCACCTGTGTCAGTGACATCATTCATTCAGATTAAGGCCATGTCTATATGTACAGCACTGCAGTGGTGCAGCTGTACCGATGCAGCCACACCATTGCAGTGCACCTGGTGAGACATTCTAGGATGACGGGAGACCATAAAAACCACCTCCACGAGCGGCAGAAGCTCTCCTGCTGACATAGTGCTGTGCATACGAGCGTGTATGTCAGTGTCACTTATGTCACTCGGGGGGTGGTTTATTCACACGCCAAGCGACATAAGGGATGCTGATGAAGCCTGAGACAGAGGGACAGATCTCTTCCCCCTGCCAGCATTATAAGAGGTTACAGAACACAGAGCATTGTTTAGTCAACTGTAGAGGGCCAGGAGGAGCCACAAGCCATTTACCATGAAGCAATCTTCAGCCCAAGCTGTGCAACGAGCCTCAACACCCACTGAAAAGCCTGGAATTCGACCTCCCAACCTGAACACAGCAACACACTATGCCTTTTCTGATCATTTTGTCAAATCACAACCCCCAGTCAGTACAGAATACTTTGAGTTAACCGTCTGTTCCCAGTAGTTATCTACCCAGTGTCAGCCGGCATTCAATAATAGCAAGTAATTAACACCTCGCATTTCCCCAGCAACTTTTGTCCCAGGAGCTTGAACCATGGTAAACCATTATTTACTCCATGCAGAAATGGGTACTCTTCTACCTTCTTCATTAATGAGTAGGCTGATGCACAAAGAAATGCCTTGCCCAAGAGCACCCAGTGCATCAAAGAGAGTCAGGAACAGAACCTGGGTATCCTGTCCTCTTGGTTTAACCACTAGGAGCATGTGCTCCCTCCTCCCAAAGGAAAACCACTCAACGGCAAAGATAAGCTTAGTGGGACACTCAGAAGCTATTCCTCCATTAAAACTTCAGAGGCAGCTGCAATAGCATTAATACCTTGTCAGTGATGTCCTCATCCGCACACTCCATGTGGTCACAGAAAGGTTCTTCCATAGCATCCGCAGTCAGGGTGCCCGTCTGATGTAAGTGCCTTTATCCGAGACAGACCAACCCAACCCAAAGCAAGATGATCATTAGAGAGAACATTGCAGAAGGAAAAGTATAATTTCTTATACAATTTCTCTCAACTCCTCACCCCTTCTCCTGCAGGAGACATTGGGCCATCACTCTCTTTTGGGTGACAGTAAGTGAAGATGATTAAACAAGGAGGCTATCCTGGCAAAATAGCGATTCTATCGAGTAGCGGGCCTCACTTTCACCAAATGATGCTCTGACAAGCCAACAAGAGTCAGCATCCCACAACACCTCAGTACTGCCGAACTATGGGGCAGGAATCTTCACTAGGTTTGTGACTTGTAGTGAACAGCACCTGGCTGTCAGAGGGGAAATGGACAAGTAGCATTGGAACTTGGTGCTAACACTTCTTATTCTTGCTCTTTGGAATATGGAAAGATAAGAGCTTACTTTCCACACTTCATTTCATTTTGAACTTAACATTTATATTCCAGAGCAGCAGGACTAAAAGTACTCTGCTCTCCCCAGAGATAAAGCCAGAAAGGAATGGGGAGTGAACTGAGCTTGTGAAATACACACTCAACTCCAGCTCCCCAAGTGGGAGACTAGTAAATCATTAGCCATGGCTTATAACACTTGGGTTTTTGTTTTCTTTCAAAGGACACTGTTCAAAATCAGTCTAGACATTCACCCTGTAATGTAATGACATGTGTTCTACAGGAGCTGAGCGCCGTATTCCACTGTAGTGGGGGTGGGAAGGGGGAAAGCAGAATTATTACAACCTTGAATAATTAAAAAACACAGGATTTACATCAAGAACTATAGATATAGAGAGAGCTGAGGATACACTGATTATAGTTTTACTGGCTCTCTTTCTGGAGTTTTTACATGAGTCTGTAACTAGTTAGTAACATGGGTGTATTATGGCTTGTGTCCCCACACACTATGGTTAATACACTGTTAGTAGCATAGGTGCTGGAGATGGGGGGTGGGGTTAAGGGGAATGGGAGGAGCAAAGGGCCATTACCTCCTCACTTTTTAAGCAGGGGGAACCATATATCCCACTTTTGAGAATCTGAACTGGGCAGGTCACAACCAGGGGAGGGGGGCAGGAACACAGCCCCTCCCTTGGCCTGTGACCAGAGCATGGAAGCATTATGATGGTGGGGCAATATATTAATAGATTTTAACTACTTAAATGGTCACAAAGTATTGAGCATTCTCAAAACTAAAAAACATTTCTTGATAAGGCTCCCAGTCACAAAAGATGATGGTAGTTCCTTTGGTCACTTCTGCTGAACCAAGGGAGTTAAAAGTAAACAGAGCTAATCTGAATCCCTGAAGGCAATCTTCTTTAAGCAAGTAGCATCCTAATTCTTAATCTGGTCTTTAAGTACTAAGTAACTGGCCCTTCAGTATGCTGACTCTATTCAGAAAGAAGGCACAGAATGGATCCTCAGAGTTTTAACATAGGTCGGCTCTGCCTTTTTACCTACTGCTTTCTACAAAAACATTTAATATTTTGAACTAAAGGTCTGGGACACATCCTTGGAAAACACCTCAATGTTGGATGACACGGTGTCAATAAGATGTCAAGCACACCATGCAAACCAGGCAGAATGATTATAAAATAGTTATTGACCATAGAGAGAAAGGATCTCTCCTACTGGGAGAAATTTAGGGTTTGTGAACGAGAGTCCCTGGTCTACATTCGAAAGCTATTCTGTTCTGGCCCCACCAGGAAGGTGTATGCATCCAGTCAGAATCAAGAAGGGTTGTGTTTTTTTTTTTAAAAGCATCACAATATCACTGAACTACTTTATGCTCTTAATGAGAGCTCAACAAGTAGCACATGGAAGAATAACTTTCCAGGAAGAGGTCCGTTTGCTTAAGCAGAGAACCTCTGAATTTATGACTCTGACTCCAGCCAAATTTCTAGGTATGAAAATACCTAGAATTGTGATCTTGGATCCAGTACTCCAAAACTTTAAAATATAACATGAGAACAAACAAGAATGAGAGGATGGCAAGGGGGCAGCTTAATCTTAAATTAAAACTCCCTGATGGTATCTGAAGCAGATGGAAGAGAAACAACTTAATTGAGTGAGAGAGTGCTCAGAACCTCTGGAGTCACACAAGGTCAAATTATAAAGGCTAGTCTTAAATAGGAAGCCTGGAAACTTGCCTTCTAGCTTAAAACCACTAAAAAAGCAAAAAAGTTTCTAACAAATAGCTTGAAAGTGAGACTATGGGAACCATGAAATGTAATACTCAAGACCCATTTCCCCACCAGCGAGAAAGAACCGAGTCTGGAAACGTTTGCTGGTTACAGGAAAAATTAAGAAGAAACAATGTGGGAAAACAGCTGGAAAATATTTCCAAAGAACTCCTGAGCTGCTGAAAGCAGGGCAGGGAATCTGTTTCCCTAGGATAAGCCTGACATAGACCTAATCTCCAGCCCTTCCCTTGATTCCAAACCCAACAGATTCACGGGGAGTGAAGATTTCTTGGAATTTGTTCCAGAGCTTGACTGACCCACTCAGGAATGCTGCTATGTAAACAGACTCCTGGGATCTGAGAATACACATTTCTAGAGGGTGCCAAATCATCACACAGACTGTTCAAAAGACCAGCCCATGTTTCCCAAACATCCCAACCAGACCTGAAACTAGAGAGACCTGGAAACAAAAGAGTATGTGTAAGAACAGCAGAAACCTTCCTCTTCCCTAAATCCTCTCTCAGAGCATCAGGGAACAATGTATTTGAGTCGCAAATTAGATTTCCAAAAATCCTAGAGAGGGGTGTCAGTAAAGATTATGCCAGAGAATGAACACACGAAAATAAAAAAGGCAGGTTTGGACAGCTAGAACAAACTTTTTCCTTCAGCTATAGAAAAGAAACACCATGGAAAGAAGTATTAAAGCCAACCCCCTCAAGGAAAAGATACGAAACCGACAAAATGCTATCGAGACTCAATGATCTTGCTTCCGAGAGAATTTCAGAGCAAATGTGGTGTCTGCCTTTTTGTTATACAGGGAGAAGATCTCATAGCTTCATTGGCTAGTTGTTACAAATTTCCTCATGCAACTCCGCTGGAGAGACAGGGATCCTTAAAGCATTACCCAAGCAGATCCTGGCCCTTCAGCGTTCCAGGATTCTTGAAAACAAGATGAACTCTTTGGGAAAATTTGCACTCTCA
This sequence comes from Malaclemys terrapin pileata, assembly GCF_027887155.1. Classification (NCBI taxonomy): domain Eukaryota; kingdom Metazoa; phylum Chordata; order Testudines; family Emydidae; genus Malaclemys; species Malaclemys terrapin. The sequence goes on from NC_071514.1 coordinate 51,869,237, forward strand.
CGTGACAGTGATGAAAGCATTATGTCCAGAATGAACTGCTTCCTCCCATCCCCCATTATTGGGAACCTAAATCCCTTGTGAAAATAAAGCAACAGCCCAGTCAGAGTGCTTCCTTTAACAGATCATTGCAAGAATCAGAGACAAGGGCTTGCCTAGATGGGGAAATTTACCAGCAAAATTATATCACTACCATTATACCTGTATAAGTAGAGAGGTAAATTTCCACATGTAGGCAAGCCCTAAGACAGTCCCTATACCACAGGAAACATATGCAATAATATAAAGCCACAGTTGGGGAGAGTAGCTCTGCCCCTATGTTTAAGAATTCCTAAGGAGTCCATGAAACAACGTGTGGAAGAGATGAAGAGCAAGTCTCATGGCATCCATGAAGTCAAACAGGGAGGAGCACAACTCGAAATATGGCAGAAGCAAAACAGAAACAGTGAATCTGTCTGCGTGGACTGGTGTTTTAGTGGTGTGGCAAAGGCTTAATTTCTGACTGGATGCATCTACTCAGCTGACTGGGCAAGGGCTCACTCAACTGTCTAGGCTAGTGATACAGAAAAGCACATACATCAGTAACTAGGAGTTTTCAACATGGGCAAAGTCTCCTGCAGACTCTCATGCTCTGGGCATCCATAGACTGGGGGTCTGGGAGGACAACCTGGGAGAAGTCACGCGTAAGTCAGTCTCCAGAGGTGAATGCATTCTGAAAATATCTTTTTAATGATTAAAAAAAAAAAAATCTTTAAAATCTATAATGTGAATTAAAATTGCCGTCCATTACACACTGCAGAAACTGTACTGTACATTTCTCTAAAAGTAAAATTTTGCACATTTTGTAGATAGCTGTAAGCCCGTTGTACGTGCAACAACCTACACAAGCATATTCCTTAATGACAACAAAAGGATAATAAAAGTATCAGCGTACCTTGCTACCTTCTTGCTTGAGAGTCTTTTATTTGGACTGTGAAATGAACAAAAACAACAGGAAAACAGAGTCAGGAAAACTGAGAGTGAAGAGCAAGGGGAAACAGGAAACAAACTAAGCAAGAGTGACAGGGGCCATATCCTTTACAATTAACACCACAGCACGGCACACACAAGGCATGCATTACTCAGCTTCTCTGAGGTAATCTCCATGTAAAAATCCAGGTAAATTTGCACACATTTAACAACATGTCAAGATGAATTGGAACATACAGCACTTGTCATTGCTGCAGAAGTTTCAATGGGTCCAGCAAAGTGCTCGCTCTTTTAACTCGTTGATTCCAGTCCTAAAAGCAGATCCCTAGGAAAAATGCTAATAGAAGAATTGAGCTTGGTGGGACTCAGACCCGTTACAAATGGACTGTAGCCTGAAATACACTTGATCCACCTGGCAGCTTATGCAGACAATGAGCCATCTCTGAAAGAAAACACTGAAATATCCTGCTGCAAATACAAGCAGGATGACTGTACTAGAATCACAAGTATGGAGAGCAAAAAATAATAATTAAAAAGCAAACAGCTCAATGAACTATCCTCTGTATTTCATCAACTCCAAACAATTATAATTTTACTGAATTGTGTTTGACATCGGACATAACAACATAGGTTGACATACGACTGGCTGGCTGCTTGTATTTCAGACTGGGACTTCCCCAGATTTTGGGGGTTGATTTGTTTGACCTTTTCTTCTCTCCCTCCCTCATATGCAGCTGTGTTCGCATCTAAAATCAGGAAGACTAGATTTTAAGCAAGATAATGTTTCAAGTACTAGAAATAGGTGCATTCATAAGCTATATTTAGCAGCAGCTAACAGAGTCGCCTCTTACAGAACTGTATTTTCTTTTTAAATACTTAGCATGCTATCCCAAAATAGGCTATAAGGACATATCAACATTAACATCATGCTGCACAGCTTTAATGTCCTGATATAGTGACCCTCTCTTAGTGCATAGCTCACCTATGATGATGAAAAGCACCTGGTCACAGGACCTCTTTGCTCACAACATAACAGATTAATACTTTCTTCACATCAGCCACTTGCTATTTGCCACTTCAAGTGATTTTAAAAGTCATGATTTATCTATTTTTTCCTCTTTTAAGTGTACTAACATGCAACCAAAATTAGGACTAGTTACTGCATAATGTGCCTCAAATTTCTTTACATATATTTTGTATGCTATTGTAATCAAGTGGTTGCTTAAAATAATCAGTTTCCTCCAGAATCTTCTCTCTTTCTCCTTTATTCACTCCCCTTGTCCCAGGTTTGGGAAATAATGGCTTTAACTTCCCTCCGCAACTGGATTCTTCAAAACCATGATCACATGGAAACCTGCAAGAGGATAAACTGGGACACTCCAGCGTCTACCACTGCACAAACAGAGATGGCCTCATAGGAAAGGAGACGGATTAAAATATCTAAACAGAACCTTGCTCCCACCCAGAGCAATGCAACTGTATGAGAAGCGAGGTTGTCAATTTCTAAAGTTCTGATGCTTGCAACATGGTATCCCCATGTACAGGGAACTACTATAGTTAATGAGATGTTGCAGATGATATGGAGCACTTATAATTAGGTATTTTCCAGAAACTGGTAGAGGTTTAAAATTTTTGGCCTTTATTCTACTCAACTGGCCAGAGTGACTTGCTGTCCCAAGCACTGAGCAAGCCAGCACCACCCTACAGCTTTTATGAAACAGCCTGGATGCTCAAAGCAATTAGACCAGCTCTCTTCCCTCAAATCACAAAGACCTGCTAAATACCTCCCTCTCCTTTCAGGCAGGGGAGGGAGGCAGAGGGAGAAGGGAGGAAGGATCGGGGGCTACAGAGGAAACTCCTTTACAGAGAGGGAGGGTCTGAGTCACTCATTCAAAAATTTAACTTTTCTTACAAACCTATTCCCCGTTCTCACTTTCCAACATCTCCTGACATTTTTAGGGAAGATAAAAGATCTATTTAATTAGTCAAGCCCAGTATCATCAAAAAGATGGAACGTTCATTCCCCCACTTTCTCCTAATTTAAAAATGTAAAAGAGAAAGAAAAATAGAAATTAATAGATCTGCATCTATATGTTCACATGCAAGGAGTAAGTAACTTGGCCAGTTTTATTTATTTTATTGTTGCTATAGTATCACTAAATTAGGGATAAAGTAAATGGTTTTTTCCCCCAAAATGTGGGGAGTTCTGAAAAAAATTCTCAAAATAAGATATTGGTGGGAGTCACACTCCAAGATCCAGAAACTTAAAATGAACAATTGACTGAGCAGAGAGGAAAGGCAATGGACATAAAATGTAGATCACTGACTCCAAGAGGTGAAATGCTTATTTTACCCCTTAGAAGGAGGAACTAAAAATAGCTTGAACCGAATCAACTCACAAATAGTTTCTGGGAAGCACTGGCTGATCATGCTTTTCAAGCTAACTGGTTTCCTAATCGTGGTTTTGACAGTGAACTTTTGACATTTCTATTGAGTGAAGGAATCACTTTTGGCGAGATTTCAAGGATTCTGGAAACCAGCTTCCCCTCTCTGATGGAAAGGGGCTAGATACTGCTTCTCCAGAACTTGTGAAGGAAAAAAAAAAATCAATGCATGTCACTTGTATCTGAGGGAGATTAATCTGTTTTTCTTCACAAATGGCTGATCAAAAGTGTATCTGGGCATCTTTGGATCCCAGGCCTGAGAAGCCACCTGGCATGGGAGGTGCATCTATCCACAAAAGGTATTTCAAGTTTATCTACCTATTGCAATGGTTGGGTAGAAGCAGTTGCAGCTTGGCGGCAGACTAGGGCTACCATATTTCACAAATAAAAAAAAAGAGGACCCTCCATGGGGCCCTGGCCCCGCCCATTTCCCACCCCCAGCCCCGCCCCTCCCCACGCCAACCCCACCCTAACTCCGCCCCCTCCTCCCTCCCACTCCCAGCCACGTGAAAAGGGCTGCCCGAGTGCTACCGGCTTCACGGTTTGCTGGGCAGCCCCCAGACCCTGCGCCCCCGGCCGACGCTTCCCCAGCGCAGCTGGAGCCCGGGAGGGGAAGCGCCCAGCCGGGGGCGCAGGGTCTGGAGGCTGCCCGGCAAACCGTGAAGCCGGTAGCGCTTAGGCTTCGGGCAGCCCCTGTGCCTCCGGACTCTGCACCCCCAGCCGGGCACTTCCCCTCCTGAGCTCCGGCGGCGCAGGGTCCGGAGGCATAGGGGCTGCCCAAAGCCCGTAGCGCTCGGCTCTTAAACAGAGCCGAAGAGTCAGGGGAGGTGCAGAGCCGCCGCGGCCGGAGGGTCTGCTCCTCCCCTGACTCTTCAGCTCTGTTTAAGAGCCGGGCTGCCCGAGCGCTACCGGCTTCGGGCAGCCCCCATGCCTCCGGACCCTGCGCCGCCGGAGCCCGGGAGGGGAAGTGCCCGCTGGCGGCTGGGGTCCGGAGGCAAGGGGGCTGCCTGAAGCCCATAGCGCTCAGGCAGCTCGGCTCTTAAACAGAGCCGAAGAGTCAGGGGAGGAGCAGAGCAGCCGTGGGAGGGGAAGTGCCCGGCTGGCATTTTCCCGGACATGTTCGGCTTTTTGGCAATTCCCCCCGGACGGGGGTTTGATTGCCGAAAAGCCAGACACGTCTGGGAAAAACCAGACGTATGGTAACCCTACGGCAGACGCAAACATCTGACAATGGAATCCTGGGTACATTTTAGACAGGGTTTGGGGGTGTTTTTGCTGTTTATTTCACAGCACTGAGACTGCTCCTTTGAAGGATTTCTTGTGATCAGGGAAAGCACTGCTGAAAAAAGATCTATGATTTTGCAATGCTGCTCCTGCTTCTAGACATTTTGGCTGTTTTAGATATTTTGGCTTCTTGTTTTCTTCTGGGTGCAAGGTGTTGGTAATCATCTTCAAAGCCATCAGTGGTCCAAGGCCATTGCCTGAAAGAGGATCTTGCAGCCCCTATTCTGTCACAGCATGCAATACAAGCTGGGATGTTCTTGCTGTTTATTGTGTGGATCCAGTTCTCTCAGCAGAATGCTCTCTTCTTTGGAGTTCTTTCCCCTTGATGGGCCAACACAGTCAGAGTTTGGCTGCCTCCAGGGCAAGATACAAGGCAAATTATTTAGTTTAACATTTTGTCTATGATATTTCATTACTCTCTTGTTCCTGTGCAGTCATGTCTACCAGATCTCAACCCAGGGCACTACATGGGTTTCTGTCCAATGAGCTGTTGGCTGCCTCATTACTTCTGATATAAACAAAACTCATGAACAGGCTAGGCAATCTTTAATTTGTGCTCCATGAAGGCAGCCCTGTGCCCCCTCCCCCCCCAACCCCATTCACAGAATACACGGGTGACACCACTTATACCAAATCACCTACCAATGTCACTTACCACTTATACCTGCTCCTGTATTTTGCACTTCATACATCTGATGAAGTAGGTTTTAGCCCATGAAAGCTTATGCCCAAACAAATTTGTTAGTCTTTAAAGGTGCCACATGGACTCCTCATTTTTTCCCCCACTTTTCACTAGTCTCTTTTGATCTACTGTGTTCTCTGCCTACTCTTTGTACTTCTTTGCCTTTGTGGAAATCCACTCTTTGTAATAAGCTAGAATTCCTTTCCAAAGCAGGAGGTATTCTTGAGGATCCTACTTCTTTGTATTCTTGTTGTCATTTTTCATCAGCCCCTTTCTGATTCTTTCACCATTACTCTGCTCTCTGACTCTTACATCTTCACAAGATACCAACAATAGAGACAACTTCGGACTTCCTGATCTTCCTTCAAGGGTTGGCTGGCACTTGGGTCCAACTGCTTCTCCAGTTGGGTGACCAGCTTAGACTTCATGCAGTACAATGCATGTATTCTGTCTTCTTCCTGGGCAGAACATGATTAATCTTCCATGATGAACTGTCCTCAGTTTGGAGAAAGCTATTATTTTGCAGAGCTTCTTGACTTGGTTGTTGCAACCTCTTTTATATCTCTGAACTACTCATGAGTTATTAAGTAAGTTGGAGGTCTACTTCCTCTTGCTAATCTGGGCTCTTCCACTCAAAGTAAATCTTCATTTCCCCTGCTTGCACTACTTATGTTTGTCTGCCAAATTTTAAAATAGCTGTTACCCTTTTTAGGCACTGCCTCTATTCACATTCTAGTCTGAATGCTCAGATCTCTCAGTACCAGCATCCTCCTTTGTCAAACTCATTGTGTCATCACTTCCTCCTTCTCTTGCTTCGTCATGCCAAATGGCTTTTTGGAGCTCCAGAGAACAATTTTTAAACCATTATCTGTAATTTCTCGGGTTTCCTATAGGGCTGACAGCACAGAATCACAAAATGGTGTTTGGGGTAAGTCTGTTCTGCCTCACGGAGCACTCTTGGTCAGTCAGAGGGTGTGGCTACATAAGAAAGTTACAGCTCTTTAACTTAAATCAGTTTAAAAACAGAATGTATTTAAACCGGTGAGGCTGAGATTTTCAGAGAAGCCTGAGGGAGTTAGGCCCACAATTCTGACTGAAATTTACTGGGATTAGGGGCCCAATTCTCTTGGGATACTTTGAAAATCCCTCTTTAATTAACAAGAATTTGGGCTGGCCTTGGAATTTCTCCATCACACTTACTTGAGAAACTCATAATGTGGGTAGAAATGAGGCTCTCAGCACATCAAGAAAAATCTAGCATCTTCATTCATCGACTGCATAACTGGAGATAAAGCATCAGGCTGAACGCCTTCCTTTGAAAGCTGTAACAATTGATGCAACTGTTTGTCATAAGAATTCAGAGCAGTTCTTCTTAGCTAGGGTATGTCTACATTAGAAATGATAAAGCAGTGCAGCTGTTGTATAGACACTTACTACTTCCACCGCTGTAGTAAACCCACTTCTCTGAGAGGCACTAGCTAGGTGGATGGAAGAATTCTTCCATCGACTTAGTGGTGTCTACACTGGGGCTTAGGTCGGCTTAGCTGCATCAGACAGGGCATGACATTTTTCACAGCCCTGGTGATGTAATTCAGTTGACTTAACTTTGTAGTGTATACTAGCCCCAAGTCAATTGCCCATTCATTTTCTGATTCACTTCCCATTTTACATAGCCCTGAACCCTCTAATTCCACGCTGTCCCTTACAAAGGAAAAATCAATAGCAGCAATTGTGGATTCCGACATGACAAGTTAGGCTTCAGGAAGTGACGAGAGGGGGCAGTTTGGATAAATCAATATTCACTAATAACATTAGTTTCTTTAGTCCTCCTATCCAACAGATTGATTTGTAAACAACAGCTTGAACCTAAAAATCAAACCTCATGTGTGTAATCTACATATACTATAGGTTGGTAGAGTAACTTTCCTCTTGAAGGTTTGGGGAGAGGGATAGCTCAGTGGTTTGAGCATTAGCCTGCTAAACCCAGGGCTGAGAGTTCAATTCTTGAGGAGGCCACTTAGGGATCTGGGGCAAAAATCAGTACTTGGTCCTGCTAGTGGAGGCAGGGGGCTGGACTCGATGACCTTTCAGGGTCCCTTCCAGTTCTAGGAGATAGGTATATCTCCATATTATTTATTATTAAGGTTCTCTCAGTGCTTGATGACCTATATGCGATATGGGATTGCAGGACATTAAGCAGGGAGACAGCTATCTTACATTGATCTGAGGATGTTGGCCAAAGACCTTGAAACAAATTCCTATTTGGATGTCATGTAACATGGAACTTTTAGTGGCTACCTGGAACAGAAAAGGCTTCCATTTTTAGCATCTCTGCCAAAAGAGCCACACAGAATTCAAGTTATCTACTGTGGAAGAATGAAGGGTTGAGTTATCCCGGCCAGGATTTGAACTGGTGGTTCTAGAGCATCTTGGTATTTCTGAACCAGTTGCTTGCAAAATACCCACAGCCAACTTAGCTGGCTACTCAAAATTAATGTTTTTAATTCAAAGTTGCTATCTAGCCATTTCTCCCAGTGATGCAAATAGTGTACATGTCAAACTTAAGACTTCAGTTTAGCGTTAAGAAGTCTTACTACACAGAGCATGGTAATCAAGTGCTGCATTCACTTAACACTCAACCAACAGTACATGCAAAGAGACCGATTAGAGTAGAATGAAAGATTCCCATTGTCAATATCTTTTTCTCGCTCCATATTTTGGATTAATGAGACTTCTGTTTAGCTTCTATAAAGACTTCCATAAAGTCACAGGGTAAACTTTTAAGACCTGGAGAGGCCTGACAGCTCTCTTACATCAACTTCTCTGTCAATTTAAAATGGTCCTTTTTGTATGAAGAAATCAAGCAACATAACTTGGCAAGTGAGGATGACAATGAGAGTCTCCCCTTCTTGAGAATGTTGTTCAAACACTTAGAATGCCACGCACAAAATCAATTACCTATTCATTTCAAGATCATTCAGGCGAGCAGAAAGATCCTCGAGGCGGTTGATTTGTTTGTGGCACTGGCTACAGTAAAACTCAAATGCCTCATCAGTGATAATGCTGTGCAGTTTCGCAATGAGCGGGTTGACGCTAGAGAAATCACAAGTGTCATTTTAACAGGACAGGACAGAACAGACCAATTTGATTTCATCTGTGGCTTCCACAAGTTAAGTGGATGTTTGGAAGGGTGAGAAAGTCACAAGCTTTTCACGCAAGAATTACAATAAGAAATTTTGGGGCAAATGTTACTATAAAAATATTAAATCCAAACATCAACGACTGAGAAGTGCAACTGAGCTGGTAATTAAGCCATTTTGTTGGACAAATTGGGTCAAATCATCCCTATTGTAAGCAATCACCTCTTTCCATTCTGTCCCATGGGGGTTATGCCCACTTACCACAGGTATGGATTTGGATAATTGACTTTTTCTGGTCTCCCAATGTACCTGTCAGGCTGCATTATGTGTTACTGCTTTCTTAAACTCAGTGGGATGTTAGGATGTATGTGGGCCATTCAGCAGCATGCGGACCTACCTAGAATGGTTATCAGAATTTAGAGAGCTATCCTTTTAAACAGCACTAATAAACTCTTTCTGGTTTGCCTGGTCAGAAACAGAGCCCTAACTGACATGTTGCTGTGATGTGATTTAGTTTAAAGCCAAATATGTTCAGTCAGACACATCATTTTCCACTAGGAATGTTCTAAAGACAGATTGGAAAGCTGCTGTATGATGAAAACAGGGCAGCACACTAACAGGTAGGATTTTCATTTCAGAAGGCACAGCTTTGAAAGAAATACTAATGAAAGAATAAAAGGTCATGGGGCCAGCTCCAGACACTTCAATGTTACCTTTCTCTTTAAAGTGATGTGCAAGTGTTCACAGGATCAGCTTAGTTTTGCTGTTAAAAAGAGAACCTAATATATGAAGCCCGAAGTTTGTGAAGTGAGGATGTTAGAAAAGACTTCAAAGTGCTTCACTAGCTGCTACAAACTGTAAGGCTTTGGCTTTCAGCGACTTATGTAGAACACAAGGTACTAATGAATTCAGTGACTTTGGCAAATGAAGCAGCTGATCATTTTTGATGACTGACTAAATTACCAGTGTTGTATTCAGTGTTGTTGTAGCCTTAATGGACCACTTCATCTTGAATGGTCCCTTGAAATGTGTGTTAACTACTTATGCTAAATCATCTGTTCAAACCTTGTATTTAGCTGTGCCATTGAGTTTCCCAGACCTGAAGAAGAGCTCTGTGTAGGCTCAAAAGCTTGTGTCTTTCACCAATAAAAGATATAACTTAGAGAATTTTTCACTTGACCAGAGCTCAGAGAGCCGAGAAGCGATACCTCACCCACCTTGTCTCTCTAAACTATCAGTGGTTTCACAAAAAGATTTTTAATAGCAAAGACTATGTAATATTTCTAGGATACCATACATCCTCTCCAAATGGAAAATACTTCTGGAAGCCACAAACTTTAATCAAAGGAAAGTTAATAGTGAAAAAGCATGACATAGAAGTTTAATAAAAACAGAGAGAGGTAGAGGTGTAAGCAGACAGAAACAAGGTCAAAAGTCAAAGACACCTGAAAGGACTAGTCAGCCACCATGGCACAGATTGATACTGCTTGTCAAGCAAATGGCCTGGACCCAGAGAGGTGCCGAGTGCCATTGCAGTCAATGAGAGCAGTTACCGTGGCTCAGCAACTCCGTAACTCCCCACATTAACTTCAAGGGGAGCTTCAGAAGCCCAGTGCGTCTCAGGATCAGGCTGTAAAGTTCCAAATTCAAATTCTGTGCAGTATTCCCGAGCCTCCACATATCCTTACAGACCACACAACTCCTTCTAATAAATCATCGCTGAATGCTTGAAACCCATTTTAATTTGGGTAATGACATTTTGAAGACTTCTTTCCTCCCTCTAGGGTTGACTCCGTTCAGTGAAGATCATTACTTCACAGCGGCAGCTGCTATAGTTGGTAGTGCTTTACAAACTAGGGATGCTGGGCAGCTGCGAAAGGGTGACTGGAAAAAGGGAAACATCCATTTCAAATCACAAAGCATGAGAGGGGATTCTCATCTTAAAAAAAAAAAAATAATAAAATAGATAATCTAAAAATAATTTGCCTCTGGAATTTGATCTCAAACTGAAGCTCCAAAGGAGTAGTTTTACTAGTTCATAGCCCGTCACAGACACAAAAGGAAGAAGCAATTCACCCTTTGGATGGCTCACTACACCTAATAAGTTTGTCAGATTGATCTGTATTAATAAAAATTAACGTGCTAAAATGGGAAACCTCATTGGCCAACAAACATATATAAAAATAACCCCATGGGCAGGTCCCCCCTATCACCACCTTATTGGTAGTATTTTTAAAATAGTGTTTTAATTACTCTTCAAGAAATGAAGTTATATACTAGACTATCTGCCCATTGGGTGGGTGAAGGAACCCCGGGCCGTTGGCCTCCCAACCTACACGCAGCATGCTGATAGCCCAGGGTCACCACACTGACTGTCATACATTGCAACTTACATGAACACATTGCTACCCTCTCCCATCTTTTGGTACAGTCACTTAACATAGCCCATGTAGGGTCTGTTCAGTGCTTATAACAGAAAGAATGTTGTTAGTTAAGAAAAGTAGCGCTGGAGCCTTTTATTTCAATTACCAATTACCAGTCATTTTTCACCAATGAGTGCTTCAGTGCAGCTCTTTTGTAACTGCATGAATGTAACAGGGAGTGGACAGAAACTCAGTACGAGGAGTCACAAACACAAAGCGTTTGTTAAAGGCGAAGTGTCAATATACCCTAATGTTCCCTTCATTATCTTAAGTTTCTGATGAACCTTCTGGCACAGGATTCCATGAACTATAGCAGTCAGCTGTGATGTTACTGTTCCCACTTAGAGAAGCTGGTAACATAAAACTGGTGATTGGAGACATGATTGTTTATGTAGTTTGTATAAAACAGCTCAGCAAAAAAAAAATTCAGTCTAAACCATTACATCCTCCAGTTCATTTCAACAAAAGCCAGCTTCACCAAACCTGGTTACATAGGGATGTTGTTTAGGAAAATAGAACATTATTCTTGAGAAAATTCAAAATAGGGGACTTATCGACAATGCACATCTGGACAAAAAAACAGGAGGGGGGGGGCAGGCCTACAGTTTAGGGACACATTAGGATACAGGGTACTACTTCTGATGGCATCTTCTGCCATGATCTGGAACTTATATGGCCTTCACTTCAATCTCTCTTCTTTGGAAGCCCCTCTAATGGGTACACAGAGTAGCGATGAACGCTATCAGGGTAATCCACATCCTTCTCCGCCAGAAGGAAGATGCTGTGATGCAGAACATTATAGGGAGGGGATCAAAGCTGGGCAGATCACCAGGACTATGGGGGCTCATATGGAAAGGAGATCACATTTGGACACTGCATGGAAAGTAATAAAAATGCTACATCAGGATCATGAATCTTAGTTTACAATGTGTCTCCCAAATGGAAGCTACTTAGCTTGGGATTGTAGTTTCTGGATTCTAGGGTTAGCAAAGATCGTCTGGTGTCTGATATTGTTTCACCGGTGATTTTAGCAAAGAAGTGGTGTCCCCTCTACTGCAATTAAAAATGACGTATGTGTGATTTTCACAAGAGCTTTTCCTTTTCCGACCAATAGAGTCCTGAATTGCCTACTGAGTTTTAATCAGGCTTTGTGAATCTTGTGAAACAGACATCTGGCAAGTCAGATAGTTATGAAGGGCTTTTACAGTTATTAAAAAAAAAAAAAAAAGCACAAATGTGTTTCCTTGGTGGAGCCACTCTAGGTGCCATTATCCAAAAGAGAAATGATCATGTTATTTTCCCCAGCAATTTCAGGGTTATCATATTAGCAATGGTATTTTATACTTCCATTCCACAAAATTATTGTTTCTGCAAGACAAAATATGGACTTCTCAACAGTTAAAAGCGCACTAAGGGTTTTTTCTACTTATTTATTGTGACATTGTGCAGTCTATATGGTTTTATAAAAACTTGATAATAAGTCAATATAATGTAACTGAGATAGTTTTAGAGAAAATACGGTAATAAGTGAATGTAACGTAACTGGGATATGCTTCATGCAAAAGGTCTCTTGTAAGGTATCATTACAAAGCTTATAATCTACTGAGTATGATCATCTGATTTGTACAAATGTACCACTCTTGTATCTAAAACTAGAAATATAAAATGTAACTCTGAGGGCCTATTGTAATTGTGTAAAGTGTGGACCATTAATGATGGTTTGGAATCTTGATGACTCCCATTGTCTGCAGATGGCTGTATTTACCTGCGAGTCTTCCTGTATGTGTGTGTGTGTGCTGGCAAGTGAGTAATGAAGTCTTGCAGTGACATGTGATCATGTCACCTGAACTGGAATCCATCTTTAACCTGGTGCTTTTCCAGTGAGGGGGGTGGAAACCCAGAGGGACAAAGAGTTCCCGCCTTATGCAAAAGATATATAAAGGGGGGAAGAGAACAGAGAGGGGGAGGAGCCATCATGAAGAATCCCCTAGCTACCACCTGAGCTGCAACAAGAGCTGTACCAGGGGAAAGAATTGTGCCCAGGCCTGGAAGGTGTCCAGTCTGAGAAAAAACTTACTGAAGCATCTCTGAGGGTGAGATTATCTGTATTCAGTTTGATTAGGCATAGATTTGCGCATTTTATTTTATTTTGCTTGGTGACTTACTTTGTTCTGTCTGTTACTACTTTGAACCACTTAAATCCTACTGTCTGTATTTAATAAAATCACTTTCTATTTAGTAATTCACTCAGAGTATGTATTAATATCTGGGGGAGCAAACAACTGTGCATATCTCTCTATCAGTGTTATAGAGGGTGAAAAATTTATGAGTTTTATGCAGGGTAAAACGGATTTATCTGGGTTTAGACCCCATTGGGAGTTGGGCATCTGAGTGCTAAAGACAAGCACACTACTGTGAGCTGTCTTCAGGTAAACCTGCAGCTTTGGGGCAAGTGAGTCAGACCCTGGGTCTGTATTAGAGCCAGACAGGAGTGGCTGGCTCAGCAAGAAAGGGTGCTGGAGTCCTGAGCTGGCAGGGAAAACAGAAGCAGGGGTAGTCTTTGCACATCTGTTGGCAGCTCCCAAGGGGGTTTCTGTGATCCAACCCGTCACATTTATTTCCACAGGAAACCTCTATTCAGATGCAGCAGCGGGTCAGCATCAAGGAACTCTTCTTGATTTTTACTCTGCTTTCTAGCTGGATCATTTATTCACAAAACACAAAGTGTTCAGGAAACACACCAGCCCTATGGCCAGCAACTTCCTGGTTCCAAGCCCCCAGCTGTTCCACTGCACTACATTGCCTCATCTGCCATTGATGCTGGCTTCAACAGAGAAAGCTGCATCAGCTAGTGCAAACTAACCAACTTACCACATGCAAGTCATAAAAGGAAGATTTTTGAATCAAGAGGCATCAGCGAAGGCAGGGTACTAGTTTTCTCTAACAAAAGGTTTTGGTATTAATCACACTTCTCACGGGAAAAGAAACATGACTTTTTCCCTGATGCGTGTGAAACTGAACCCCCCCCCCACACACACACTCCCCCAACAACTGCTACTGGAGCTCTGAGCATCTTTGTTGCTCTGCAAATCAACTTGGCAAGAGGTTTTTAACTTCAGAAGTGACTAGCCAATTGTATTCAACTTGACAGGATTCCCTCTGTGAACCAGTTTGACGTATAAAACAAAAGGAAATCCCACATGTGCAAAGCCTGGTTAAAAATGCTATGCAAAGGAAGTAGCTACAATACTGCCAGTACTAGGTGTGATATTACCTGGGAGAAAGGAAAGAGGAGCTGCTAAAGCTGGTTTCTCCGTTACACAGGCTGTCTGAGAACAAATCTGCTTCATTCCCTTCTCCATAATCCTCGAAGTGCTCCTCCCCACTAATTACGGTAACGATGGAGTGATTGTTGAGGTCTGAGCTCAAGGGCAGGTCCTGTGGATGGGATCTATCAGAGCAAAAAGTAAAAGAAAGGTGTTAAAATGTTGCCAAGGTAATTACCATTCCAAAGGTTCATATTACACCCACAATTCCAATTGTGCTTATTACACGCCAATTCAGGATAAAGGACTAATTCTTATGGAAAGTGGAAGGCTGCAACATAATTTGTACAGTACTTGGACCCTGGAAGGGGCAACACAAGTGCTCTGTGAAAGTTTGTACCAACAGTCTGTCATGTCCATCAAGGTGGGCACCAAAGTAAATGCAACAAACCTGTCTCAGAAGTACCATGAAACTTGGCATAGTAAAACTGGTGAGATGATGTATAATTTGGTCAGTAAAACCAATGGTGAAGTTGTCACAGAGTCAGTGGGCCAGTGCTCTGGAACTACTCCACACGAAGCCAGTCAGGACTCTGGTGTAGCATGCCTCCTCTCTCTGAGCATATTGTCACCAGGACAAGAAGCATACACAGCTTTGACCTTCCTGGGTCTGACCCAGTAGCGGCCGGAGGGGGGGAGGGGAGGGGCGCGGCATGCGGCCCGCAGCATGGCCTGGCAGCGGCGGCCAGAGGAGCGGGGGGTGGGGAGGGGCGCAGGCAGCATCGCCGGCAGCCATGGGGGGGCGGCGGGCACGGCCAGAGGAGTGGGGCCTGTGGGGGAGGGGGGAAGAGGGCACAGCCTGGCAGCCCGCAGCATACCCCAGCAGCTGCAGCCGGAGGAGCGGGGGGAGGGAGGGTGTGTACAGCATGGCCAGCAGCCATGGAGGAGCAGCATGCACGGCCGGAGGAGCATGGTGGCCGGCAGCTGCGGCTGGAGGAGTGAGGGGGGGGTCCATGGGGGTGGCCCGGTAGGGCCGGAGGAACCATGTGGGGGAGGGGCAGTGCGGCCGGAGGAGGAGCCAAGGGGGCGTGGCCAGAAGAGGAGCTAAGGGGGGGCGCCTTTTTTATATTTGCTCCCCCTCCTCTTAGAAGCTGGCTACGCCATTGGTCTGACCTTGGGCATTCAGCATCCCCTTCCTCCCCGTGTGTGGCTCCTGGAGAAGCCAGAGAGCCCTGCACCCCAACTTCTGCAGTCAGCAGTGACTCTCAGCCAGCATGTAGAACAGAAGGGTTTATTAGATGACAAGAATACAGTGTAGAACAGAGCTTGCTATCACAGAGATCAGTGACTTTCAGCCAAGTCCATCTTGGGGAGTCCTGGGCTAGACGGCCTGGACTCCCCCTCTTCCAGTCCCTCAAGCAGACTGCCCAGCTTCCAGCGATCTGTCCCCTGACACCCCCGTTGCTCCTCCTCCTCCCCTTTGTCCTGCTTCACGGGCAAAAGGTGCCACCTGGTTGCACCCCCCTCCTGGGTCTCAGGTTATGAAGGGCACCGCCATAGCATACGTGCAGACCGCTGGGCAGCCTCACCTGCCCAGAGGGTCTCGGCACAAATCACATACCCAATTCCCACCCCTGGAATATTGGTGCAGTACACAGGGAAACAGAGGTACACACAATATTAGGACAGGACAGTAAGACTCGCATGCAACACAGGATTAATAAAACCCCACTTCGTCACAGAAGGATGCTCAGCTAGCTGGGCAGAGAAAACAAAGCTAAAGGATTCCTGAGTTAACACCATGCAGTTAAGTTATACAGTCAGCCGACATCTACACATTAGCCTGTTATTTCACTTAGTGCTGTGTAATCCTATTAAGAGCCCAGTACTGGGGTTTAACCAGTCAGTGGCACAGATCCTCGTTGGTTGCACAAGGCAGCTATTCAAAACATCAAAGTTTGCTTTAAGTCAGCCACTAACCTAAATAGCCCTCTTCTGGTTTTCACTGCAAAATATTTTAAGCAGTCAGGTGGATAAAAATGGGGAGGTACTGCTGCTTTTTTTTTTTCCACACAGTTTTGACATCAGATTCACAAGTGACGTCTGTATTAGCATATTAATCCCTTATCTAAGTATGCACGAGATTCATCGCTGATATCCCACTATTTCATTTGATTAAGACAGGATACTCAAGCTATCATCAGTCATTAAAAACATCCTGCTTTACATAACAATTTTCATCTTCAACCCATTGTACAAATATTAACTCATTACATACTAATTTATGGAAAATCTTGTGGAACTGGAATGCAGAGCTTTTATACAACTCTAGAGAAAATAGGGGATTGTAAGAGTCGACCACTGGAGAAAGTCTAAGATGGAACCAAAATTTCTTTCCAAGCGGACATTGCTATGCAGACTAACCGCATAAAGAAAAAAGCATCCAGGCACCATCATCCTTTCTTGATTCCAATGACAATCAGAGAACCTGTTACTTAAAAAATTCCGCTATTTATAAGGACGTGGCTTATTTCATTATCCACTTGCTAAAGAAAAAAAATGTATCAGACCAACAATGTTAAATCTAATGAAAAAGTTATAGATAAGCCATTTAAGACAAAAATATACAGCATTTAAGAGACTTCCGCCTTACTCTGCTAATAAAAGTCTTCCATCCATGCAGAAGCGAGTCTGACAGCAGATAAATTCAGCTTCAACTTGCTGGGAATCTGCACACCTTCCTACACACTAAGGAAGTGCAGTTAAATCTCTAACTAGGTCCATCAAAAATTATGCTTTCAAGCCTCAAAGTTTTTAGGAACGTCATTCATCCACAAGGTAAATGCATAAACAGAGGCTGCTGGGTTGATGCTCAGGGCACCTCCTTTACAAATGAGAGAGGGTACACTACCCATCAAGAAAGCAACACAGGCCAGAACAAAGCAGAGGAAAGATTATTTACAAAACAAAATATATAGAAAATATGTCAGAGCAGACATCTTGGCTGATCTCAGTGAGGCAGATCCCTTTAAAGGACAGAATGGGCCCTATGAAAGGGCAGTGTTATGAAACACATTCTTGTGCTATTTCATGCATATCTACTGTAGATGTTAAGGGCTTAAAAATCCTACAGAAATCTTTCTGATCAACAGCTGAAATGTTTATTTATGTTCATACAGTCTAAGGTGCACAGACTTTAATATCAGTGACTGAAAGGTCACCTTTAGAACTACAGGTTTCAGAGTAACAGCCGTGTTAGAACTACACTCAGCCTCAACAGCTACAGTGACAGGGTTTTACTGTGCGATGGATCCCTGGAAGCACAATGGAGGTGCGAGAGGCAGTTCTACAGGGGCCCTGCCTCAATGCCGTTAAATCCCACAGCCTGCAGTCAGATTTCTTGGGTAAATATTCTCCCTCTCACAATTTTCAATTTCTTAAGCTTCCTTCCACATTTTAACCCAAAGTTTAACATTTATTTAAAGCCCTATTATAAACTATTTGAACCACAGAGGGTTTTACAGGACACTGCCTGACTGAACAAGTAGGAAGGTGGGGGATGGACAAAGCACTGTAAACACCTCCCCCTCCCCCATCTTTAAATCTAATTGTGATGGTCCCAATTTAATTTAAAAAAATCCCCAAGCAAAGGCTTTTGTACCTACAGGCAGGTGAGTCCAAGACATGTAGCCATTTTTCCAGAGGGTCGGGGGGGAACGTATGCAGGCCGGCATGTTTTGCTGACCCTCCTTGGTACAATCAGCACTGTTTGGTGGCCTAGCAGCTTGGAAGCTGATTATACACTGAGAGTTAATAATCACTGAGCCGAATACTCTTCGGCAAAGAAAGCGCAGCCAGCTAATCTCCTTTCCTTTATAACACCCAGGGCCTCTCATGGTAAGTATTCTTTCCGCCCCAGTTCAGAGCACCTGCTCCCCACCCTTTCCCCACCATGCAAAGAAGCACTTTGAAAAGTCATCCCCTCTTCACTTTTGGAAGAAGTGAAGCGACAGGCTTAACAAACAAAGAAATGCCAACCTGAATGGACTCAGCTGATCTGTTTCTCAATCTTACAGTGAGCACATTAATTAGCAGGCTTTAAACTAGAAAGGTTAAACAAACTTTTATTTCGATAAAGACTGAAGAGGTCATTATGTTTCCATTGGTAAGTCATTACTAAGAGTAGAATTTGACAGCTTCCCCATTCTTCCCTACCTCTCTCCATCATCCTCTCATTTCCCTCCCTACCCCCAAAACTACCTTTACAATATCCTTTGGGGAGGACTCAAGTCAAGCACAACAGTTCCTCCAAAGGAATGTCAGTGCTGCTCCAGAGACCACATGAAAGAATGTCTTTTAGTCATACCCTGCAACCAGATTTTTCAGACAAAAGTCATTAAGCTGGAGTTACAGTTACTCATGCATATTTACAAAGTAAGGTGTGGGTGGGAATACTGCTCCTATTTTTAGAAACCAAATAACCAAAAATATAATTTAAAGTGGTATATTAAACTTTATGCTTTATCCTCAAAGTGTTGTGAGAGATCTCAGGCCCTGAACAGATAAGCAACTTGACAACTGATAGAGAGCTTTCAGATGTGCACAGGAGGTGACATTTTCTGTGTCCAGGTTCCAAAAGATTACCACACTAAATAAGGTAATTAAAAATAGGCTGTATACTAATTTTTTCAGAATATTTAATTCTTGCATAAAGTCACAAACACTAATAAGCTGTTAGAACTAGAAAGACCCAAAATCTCATTATATTCTTGCCAGTAATTCAAATCATGGGAGAGTTTGCCATCAGTGGAGTTGTGCTTGCTTTACGCCATCAATGAATTTGACCTTGTTACTGTCCTCCTCCTCCTCCTCCCTCCCTCTTACATACTTGTCAGAAGTGAGCAGCACTGACCCATTCTCTGGATCCTCTATAGGATCGGTGAACTCTGAGTGCACCGTGGAATCAACAGCACTGTCCGTTTCTACTTCATCGTGCATCTCGGGATGTACCAGCGTGCCAGTGTCCTCATCTGTGAAGGTTTCACACTCGCTGTAAGTGCTCTCTGAGCCCATGTAGGCGCTGTCAGTCACCTCATTTGCCTGTTATAAAATACAACAGAAAAACTATTAGCTACTCTTACCTGATTTTGATCTACAACAGGAACATCAAACGTGCACACACTAATTAAACATAAAAATGCAGGCAATAATTTAAGGTTAAAAAAAAGTTCCATGAACTGTAAATCATGACCAGATGTGCAGTTATGCATGCCCAACACACACCAACCACTTGTAAATTGACAGACATATCAGAAGAAACCAGAATTTTGGGCTTTCAGGTACTACATAGTTTCCTTCAATAAATTACTGCTTTTAGATTGCACATGTTTTGATACAGAAGTGGGTTTTTTACCCACGAAAGCTTATGCCCAAATAAATCTGTTAGTCTTTAAGGTGTCCCTGGACTCGTCATTTTAGAGAGCACGTCAGTGTTTAGAAAATATCAAGTACATTTTGGGCACTTCTGCAACCTAAATAAATAAAAGTATAATACGTAAGAGAGGGGTAGAGGTTGTGTTAGAAGAACACAGGGATCAATATCAGCATACTGCCTTAGAAGGAGGTTTGCAATCTGACCAACGATGGTTTGGATCATCGTATGCCTTTTATCCAATTCATTTTAAAAAGTTTGGCAGTTTAGCTAGTTGGGGTTCTAGGATGATCACCACGAAGACTGTAATTATGTGGGCTTTATTGCTGCAAAGTACTGTTTTCTGCTGTTACAAGAAATCCTCCACCCGTCAAAAATATAAAAATAAATTTGTTTAAAAACTTTTAAGACGACATTCAATTTGCCAGGGTTGAACCTTCAATATATAATCTTAAAGAGACTTGAACAGAGACACTTTTCAACAAAAAAAATGTTGTAAAAATATTTTTTAACTGCTTTACTAATAATGTCTCTAATGTTCTATAAGATGGTGGCATGATCGGGTTGTCAGGGCCCCACAATTGGAGTCAGAAAACCTAGATATATTTGGCTTACCAACTCGCCTGGCGCGTGATCCTTAGGCAAATCAATTCCCCTCCCGCCCTTTGGCTGTTTTGTCTGTTTAGATTGTAATTACACTGGGGCAGGGACTGTCTCTCAATACTTAAATGTACAGTGCCTAGCCCAGGGGTGGGCACACTTTTTGGCCCGAGGGCCACATCTGGGTATGGAAATTGTATGGCAGGCCATGAATGCTCACAAAATTGGGGGTAGGGATGCGGGAGGGAATGTGGGCTCTGGCTGGGGGTGTGGGCTGTGGGGTGGGGCCAGAAATGAGGAGTTCAGGATGCGGGAGGGGGCTGTGGGTTCGGGTAGGGGGATGGGCTGTGGGGGGAGATGAGGCCTCCGACTGGGGGTGCGGGGTTTGGGTGCGGGAGGGTGCTTCGGGCTGGGATCGAGGGGTTCTGAAGGTGGAAGGGGGATCAGGGCTGAGGCAGGGCCCCAGGGGGGCGTTTAGGGGTGCAGACTCTGAGCGGTGCTTACCTCAAGCAGCTCCTGGAAGCAGCAGCATATCCCTCCTCTGGCTCCTACGCGGAGGCGCGGCCAGGCAGCTCTCCACGCTGCCCTGTCCAAAGTTGCTGCCCTCGCAGCTCCCATTGCCCGCGGTTCCCGGCCAATGGGAGCTGAGTGGGTGGGGCTTGGGGCAGGGGCAGCATGTGGAGCCCACGATTACCCCTACGCATAGGAGCCGGAAGGGGGAAAATGCTGGCTGCTTCCTGGGAGCTACGTGGAGCCACGGCACACATGGAACGGGCCAAGCCCCTGACCCTGCTCCCTGGCGGGAGCTCGAGGGCCAGATTAAAAGGTCTGACAGGCCACATATGGCCCGCAGTTTGCCCATCCCTGGCCTAGGCCAAGAGGTCCCTGATCTTAGATGGGGCCTCTGTGAGCTACTGAAATGCTACTAAAATAAATATTACTACTAGTGACCAAACGGCAGGAATATACTTTACTTTATTGCATGTATGTTGTTTCCTTTTTACACTTCGTTCACCTTGGGATAGTGAAACTAGCCATTTTCATTTCTGAGTCACAGACACAACCACAATGTTGATACCACAACAACATTTAAGTGACCTGTCTTTCTACGTTAAAGTGTCCCATGGGAGCAGCAGACCAAGAGAAGGAGTAGCAACATCTTTCCACCTATGAGAAACGACCTCACCCTGTGCTTCAAGAGGAGCAGTCAGACTTGACCTCTATGGGAGATGAGCTTTGGTGAGAGTGCAACAGGTGGTGGGCCTAGCGAATGCATAGCTTGATAAGAAGCCACAAGGAGGAAAGGCTTATGCCAGGTTTTTTTATTGTATTGTAATTCTCTCTCTCATTTCTCTTCTTTTTTGTAAAGCTGAGTCCAGGGCTCCTACATCTGAGCACCCTGCTGAAAACCGGTAACATTTGGGGGTTTCCTCTCTCATTTCCACCCTGCCTGGAAGAAGCAGAGGGAGGTTTTCTGCAGCAAAGGGCCAGCAGGCAGACATCACCACAGGAGTTAGAACCGTGAAGACTCAAGTGCAGCAGCAGGGAGCCCGCCATGGTGAGGAAGAGCGGAGGGAGGGCGGCAGCCCTGGGAGGAGGGCGGCGAGCCCCGGCGGGGGCTCCGCTTTCCCCCCGGCTGCCGGGGGGAGGGCGGCCGGAGCCCTGGGAGGAGGGTGGCGAGCCCCGGTGGGGGCTCCGCTCTCCCCCTGGCGGCCGGGGGGAGGGGGGGCCGGAGCCCTGGGAGGAGGGCGGCGAGCCCCGGCGGGGGCTCTGCTCTCCCCCCGGCGGCCAGAGCGCAGGGGGCAGGGCGGCGAGAGGGCGGCGAGCCCCAGCCAGGGCTCGCCGCTCTCCCCGCGGCGGCCGGGGGGAGGGCGGCGAGCCCGGCCATGGCCCCACTCTCCCCAGGGGCCAGAGCGCCACGCCGCCCCCCTCCAGGTGCCGCCCCAAGCACAAGCTTGGTGGGCTGGTGCCTGGAGCCGGCCCTGGCAATAATAGCAATGCAAAAGCCAACTCCTTGTCATTGGCTAAAGACTGTGCAGAGGAGCTTTTAGTGCTTTTCCATCTGCTTTAGAAGAGAAGCTGCCCTAAGTTTCTCATGCAGTGTTGTAGCCGTGTTGGTCCCACGATGCTAGAGAGACACAGTGGGGGAGGTAATATCTTTTATTGGACTAACTTCTGTTAGTGAGAGAGACCATTTGGGCTACACAGAGCTCCTCATCAGGGCTGGGAAATGCACTCTGAGTGTCACAACTAAATACAAGGTGGAACAAATTGTTTCGCTAAGTAGTTAACGCATACTTCAAGGGACCACTCAAGGTGAAGTGGCCAGTTAATACCTATCCAATCATAAGGGGGAAAAGGAGAAAAAATGCTGGGGGGATGTTATTGGGTTATAGATTTGTTGTAATAAGCCATAAATCGAGTGTCTCTGTTCAGTCCATGGTTGTTAGCCTGTAGCAAAGTTATGAATTTAAGCTCCCAGGCTCGTCTTTTGAAAGTGTTGTGCAGGTGTCCTGAAGGTGAGGACTGAGACGTCAGATATGGAGCGACCGCTCTATGAAAAGTGTTAAAAACACCATGTCACCTGTGTGTGGTCTTTTATTGCTTTTCTGTGTGAGTTCACTTGAGAGCAGTGATTGTCTAGTTTTGCCCACATAGTAGTTATTGGGGCATGTAATACACTGGATGAGGTACACCATCCAGTACAGTAGACTGCTGGAAGAAGTACCATGCATGGTCACTTATGGTCTTTGAAGAATCACCTAAGAGCTGTTCATCTCATGGAGTCTTGGGGGAGAAGAAAAGGAGTCCATAACACTTCAAGCACCATAAACCTTGACTACATTAGCATTTTTCAGGATCTCCCATGGCTCTACCACCATCAGTGCAGCAGTCTCAGTGGTAGCAAAAGGTGAGTACATTAGCATAGAGAGGACACATTTTTATCACCACGTATTTATAAAAACCACCTGCGTTCTGTATACATTGAGAAAATTCCCAGAAGAGGGTAGGCCTGACTCTGATTTCACTTCATTCAGATTTAAACCAGTAAAACTTGATTGATTTCAGCAGAGTTATTCCCAATTCACACTGGTGCAAATGAGATCAGGATTAAACCCAAGCTCTTACTTCATTTTGAAAACTCATGTCTGGGGACCTCTGTGGAAACTTTGTTAAGGAGAGCACAAGGCTTCCTTTCCATCCCACCCTATAGCACAAGAGCTTTCTAGCAAATGAACGTGTGTGAGGTGTGATATAATTTGTGTTTTCTAACTGCTGTGTGCATATATTCCTCCAGAGGCCTCCAATTTCTTTCTGTTGTGCAAAATATAGTCAGCATCAACTCCTGGGTAATTTATCGCACGTGACTAAGACACACACACACACAAAGTCATTTGCTGACTAACATTTTCCAATCCAGCTTCTATCTTTGAAAACTGTGCAGCCTTTGTTGTAAGGTGAATAACTAATGAATTCACTTGCAGTTTCTCAAGTATAGTACTTGTTGGGCGCTTCTAATAACACATAAGACTAAGTTAGACTGCAAGGAATGTATACGAAAGCACCTAGTGTACAATACTCTAAGAACAGAAAGCTCTATTCCAGCAGCGGGAGATGGAGAAAGGGTATGTAAAAATGCAGAAGCCATTGTCTCAAGTATAAGGGAAGGACTTTTACCTTGTGAAAGCAGGTAGAAGGTCATCAGTTCAGTCCATTCACTTATTTTCCACGTTGGCTCTATGGGATCACAACCAATTCAAACAAAACATTGTTTTGTCCATTAGTCAGCAGGTCACTTAGCCCCATCGCCATTTGAGCCATACCCTTTCTGTTTGTACGCTAGGTTCACTGAGGTTGCAGCCACCAGAAAACAGAAAACGCTTAAACACTGAGCTAGAGAATAGAGATGCACTTGGAAAGAGGCAATTAAGGCCCTCACATAGCAAAGATGTGCTCAGCTTTATGCTTGTGAGTAGACTCACTGACTCCCCAATAATTCTCTCCAAAACACACTCCTAATGTCAAAGTTAAGCACGTATGTAAATCCTTAAAGGACCAGAGCCCAAGTCACCAAGTTGATGAGATCAGGTAGGCCAGTTTAATTCTGCTCAAGTGGTGGTGAGACCTTAGCCAACTAGCTAGTTAACAAGGGAAAGAAGCTTTCACTAACCTTAAAATTAAACACTTTAAAACATATTCATAGGCGTAAAGTATGTGCTTTAGTACTTTGCTGGTTTGGGACCTTACTTCCTATAAGTGATGGATAGAATCTTAATGAGGCCCCCGCAGTATAGGTAGAATGAGGTCAGAGGAGATTGGAGGTCAGCCCTAGGACAAGTAGAAGCTCAGTGCTCACTACAGCATGGCCTCTGATGTTTGCTGAGAGATACGTTAGCAGAGGACGTTGGAGAATTATTTGCACTTCTCTACCACAATACTAACAGGAAAGCAACTACGTCTGCTTCTACTATTGAAATAGTAGGAGGAGGAATGGTAGGAGAACTGGATGCATTTTTAGTGCTAATACAAATTAAGCCAACTGCTAGCACAGACTAGACTTCCATTAAAAAAAAAAAAAAAAAAGGAGGTTTTTGTGGTAGCTGTGTTGGTCAGGAGCTGGTCACATTTCACTGTTGGACAGAATATTTCCAATATTACAGACTTCCTCAGTGCTCTTTTGTGGTGACAGTATTTAGAACAAGCCAGCCTCTTGGTTTGTGAGGCCAACAAACTTCTGTTCCAGATTGGAACTGCTCTGCTACACAGGAAATAAGAAACCTGATACAAGAGAAAGTTCCAACAGGCAATATGAGGGCATGTCAACACTATGTCTACAGCTGCCAATGTCTGTCTATAGATCCAATTACAAATTTCAGTGGAATATTTTTATCTGTTTTCTCCTACTGGGTTAAAAGAAAGTCTTTCAATAATACTATTTACAGCTTTGGGTTATAATGTCCAAAACAAACTCTCCATCTCTTTTAAAAGATTGGGGGGTTATTGGGAAATTGTCTTTCTTGAAAGAGTTTTAAAGCACACAAGTACTATACTTGAAAACAGCATTACAAACGTAAAAAAATTAAAAAACCAAAATCCTTAAAAACAAATACTTCATAAAAAAATCAATGCAGTTACGGTCACTAGTCTATCACATCATCTACAAAACCCAAGCACATAAAACCAAGGAAACAAACAGTTAAGAACATGGCAATCTTACTCCACCCACAGGATAAACATTCTGATCCAGTATAGAGAAACTTTTAATTACAACAGTTCAAGGAAATGTAACTACCTGGAAAGTTTGAAAGAGCAATCAGCTGTTTTTGAGATAGAAGTAGTCAAAGTGGTAGACAAAAGTCAAAATTTTGAAGCATTTTTTTTTTAAATGACCTGTAACTCAAACAGTCTGATAAAATTTTCTTCACATTTTGCAGAAGACATTCTCTTTTGCTTTCAAAGCATGACAATTTTCAGGCCAAACCAATTTTCCAGACAAAAGTGGTATGGAGACTAAAACAGGACTTTATAATGGAAATGTAATTGCAACTTTAACTACAGACAGATGACAATGTTTCTAACACAATACAACGCCCCATGTCCATGATAACAGGGCAAGCAAAAGCACACAGAACTCTGATCTCTTCAGAAAAGAAACGGGAACCATCACTCAATCACTTAAAAATAAATAACAGACTTACTCCTACTGAATGATTTTGTAGCCATTTGTTATTATATAGGTATAGAGACATCTTTGCTAAGAAGAAATGTTATTGAAATAAAGGGAAAAAAGTCTATGCATATTCTTGTAATATTTTAAATAAAAGTTAGGAAAAAAACCACACACACACACCCCCACCTCACTCATCACTTCACATCCAATTTGAATACACTGGCTGCTATTGAAAAGTCAATGTTTACTACTTTGTGCTAAAAGCTAACTGTTGACATCTGAGACACTTATCAGTTCCCCTATAATTATAAGAAATATTTTAACTGTAATATGTTTGTAAATGTTCACTTTTTAATATCCATGTTATACAAAACAGATATATAAAAAGAAATTCTACCCATAAAGAATCTCCCATGCTGTTATTTGCTTTATATACAAGGTAAAAAACTTCTTGTTATTGAAATTATGTGTTAAATCTCTCATTAATGGAGAGAAGGGAGACCGGAACATTCCTACTTTTTGTATATCATGTGACAGGCTCTGGTATGCTTTGGAAGTTACTATATAATGAAAGATTTTTTTATTTTCTGGTTAAGCTTTGAACACACTTCTCGGCATTAGAAACAGAAGGCTATCTGATCAGTTTTTTCTAACAGCGATTCTGACTAATGCTTAGATTCCTGTTCTATATAGCACTATGCATATAGTCTACTTTTATTATTTATAGCAGAGGTCCCCAATCTGTGGGGTGTGCCCCCTAGAGGGGGGCGCAGAGGAATGTTCTGGGAGGGGGGCAGTGTGCGGCCTGGACCAGCCCCCCAGGGGCAGGAAGGGAGCACCACTCGGCTCCGCTCTTGGCCCTGGCTGCCGACCTCACACCTGAGGATCCGCTCCGCTCTCAGCACTGTGTTCAGGGATCCATCCGCTCCTGGATGCCAGCCCCACGTCCAGGTTCCTGGCTCCCGGCCCTGCAACCAGGGATCCACTCTCTGCCGCGGCTGCTGGCCCCGGCTTAGGTTCCGCTCCCACCCCCAGTCTCGACCCTCTTGCCACTGTCTGTGTGCCCCCTCCCGAAGCCATGGCCCCAGTCCTGGCTGGGTGGGGACAGGGATAAGGGGGGAGCGCGAGGTAAAAAGTTTGGGGATCACTGATGTAAAGTCTCAAAAGATTCCTGCCACTGGCTTATCTGTATATTTGAAACAAACCTTCTCTCTAGCATTGTCTGATATGTAATCTCTACCTAATTATGTGAAATCTTGCTTTGGTGGGCATATATTATGTTTTCCTTTAATCTAATTTGTATGTGATCCCAAAGGACACGGACACACACCTGCTTGATAACCCAAGTGTTCCTTCAGAGCAGCAGTGTGCAGGACTGTGTTTTACATTTCACTGCACAGATTAAATATTAAACCCCAAGACAAAATGCAGAGAAGACAGGCTTAGATGTTTTACCTAGTTCTCCCTTTCCAAAAACAAAGATTAAAAGTGTTACAAAGTTAAAATATATCCTGGCAAAACCTTGCATTTCAATTTAGCCGAAAGGTCCTTTTACAGCTCCATTTAAACAGCTGTCTAGGGCAACCATGTAAAACCATTTGCAGGCTCCCTCTATCAAAGTTTGCTTTTATATTAACAGGCAAGATGTAAGCACATTTTCAAAGAACCCCCGATACAACCTGGCACGTGAGATCTGCTCTAAATGCTTGATAAGGAATCATAGGGACAAGTAGATGAGATTGCTGTAATCTTGTTCCATGTATAGAATTCAAATGGATTATTATGAATACGTTTACCTCCATTTAAGTAAATATTCAACTTTTTATTAATGTATTTTAAGTTTTTATCAAGTAAGATAAAGCTTAACTGAAATTCCCATTTCCTTTCTTAAACATGTCCTAAGTAAGCCTCAGGGCTAAAAAGCAATACAAGAAGGCTTAAAAAAAATATAAGAAGGCTTAAAAAAAAAAAAAAGGCAGCAAAATCTTATTTATGCGCAATGAATAATTAGCATCCCCTTTGAAATGAAGCCTTACACAATCGAACAAGCTTTCTTCAGGCCATGAGAAAGGCATTCTTGGTGGTAGTAATATATACTTCCATGCCTTCAAGTATGGGATAGTTAAAATCTTGGTGCTGCAAATCAGATGGAATAATGCACCCACCAATACAGGCTATTAGGGAGAGTAGTCATACAAATCATCAAATGTATTGTTCTGTTTCCACTATCTGAGTCCAGGCCTACCAGTTGCTACAGAACAGCATTAATAGGAAGAGTTCTCTCTGTATTAGCCTTCCCTTCCTGCTACAACCCGATATTTTGGGACAAACTCAGTCCTCATACAAAGCATCAGTAGAGTGCATGGGAGTTCCACAGGGACCAAAAGGAGGTATTCCCCTGTCCCAGGCTGCAAAACAGCAGCTCCCATTGACAGCAGCATCTGAGCAACTGTTAAGACTCTGGCAGTAGCCTCCACTTTTGCTGTGCTCCTGCTTTAGGAGGTAAAGTGGAGAAGGCCAGGAACACACAGCTGCTCCTCAGATGTGCGCCTCCTATGCCACACTTCAGGAGAGGAGGAGCTCTTGGGAGCTGAACTCTGTAGCACTCGTTGAATCCAGGCCAGACACTGAATGGGCACAAAGTCTGAACCTTTGACCATTCCTACACTAGGGCAATTCTGCAGTGTTGCATTCCCAAGGAATTCATCTATTGTGTAAAACTATCAAACACTGTCCTAATATGTAGCAGTGCCTCACACTTTTCATCTGTGGATCTAAGCACGTCACACACATTAACTGATTACGCCTCCCATATATTATACATACAGTCCCTACCTGGGAGGGTATATCTTCTCCTTTCATGGGAGGAGTCTCAGCTTTGGCTTTTACTTGCTAAATCCTTCAGTGTTTATAAAAAGGTCAAGAAGAGAGTGCTCAGCTTTGCCCCAGGCACTTTTGACAGTCCTCTCTGGCAAGGAAAGGCCTTACAATTTTGGGAGTTAATTCCACTATCTGCCACTTCTTTTTTTTTTTTTTTTTTTTTTTTTTTTAAAACCTGTGGCATGCTAGTGGTATTCTATAAAACATATAATACTGTTAAAATTCCTGTATGGCCTGTATCAGAGAGCTACTCTTCTTTTCCCCCCATGTTCACACATTTCATGGTCAAATTATCTCCTATTCAAAGGCTTTAAAATCTTTTGCTCCCTGCAGCTTGAGCGCTGCTCGTGTTAGAGAATTCTGTACATATAGTATACGGCAATGGCTGCACGGCTACATTTCTCTGCTTATCTGGAGTGCCATTATGCAAGCTTTCAAGGTCTGGGAATCAGGCTGTTGAGTGGTCCTGTCACACGAAGGACATAATGGAGGAAACGTGTAATACAAATGCAGTAATATAACCACGGAGATAGGATAAAACAATGGGACATTTTTAGAACAAGTTGATAATCAATATTCCATCTATTTGACAAAAAAAGATAGTGGAGATGTAGCAATGCACCAGTTCTTCTGAAAAAATGAGATGCAATATATTAGCAGTTACATATTCACATCAAGGGAAGAGACCCCTGAAAATCCAACTCCATGAGTTACTGTAAATCAGAGGTGGGCAAACTATGGCCTGCGGGACCATCCTCCCTGGCCCTTGAGCTCCCAGCCGGGGAGTCTAGCCCCCGGCCCCTCCCCTGCTGTTCCCCCTCCCCCGCAGCCTCAGCTCGCCATGCCGCCAGCGCTCTTGACTGTGGGGCTTCGAGCTCCTGCCGGGCAGCGCGGTGGCATGGCTGCCAGTCCTGCTGCTCTGAGCGGCATGGTAAGGAGGCAGGGAGCAGGGGGGTTGGATAAGGGGCAGGGAGTCCCAGGGGGCAGTCAGGGGACAGGATGCAGGGGGCTGTTGGATAGGGCGGAGCGGTCAGGGGACAGGGAACAGGGGGCAGTTGGATGGGGCGGTCAGGGGACGGGGAACAGGGGAGTTTGGATAGGCGTGGGAGTCCCTGGGGGCCTGTCAGGGAGCGGGGGTGTGGACAGGAGTCAGGGCAGTCAGGGGACAGGGAGTGGGGCAGTTAGTGGCAGGGGTCCTGGGAGGGGGCAGTCAGGGGACAGGGAGCAGGAGGGGTTGGATGGGTCAGAGATTCTGAGGGGGGCAGTCAGGGGGCAGGAAGTGGCAGGGGGCAGATAGGAGGCGGGGGATAGGCTGTTTGGGGAGGCATAGCCTTCCCTACCTAGCCCTCCGTACGGTTTCAGAACCTTGATGTGGCCCTCAAGCCAAAAAATTTGCCCATCGCTGCTGTAAATAGTGGTGGGAGGTGACCCAAATGGATCCAGTGGAAAGAAAAAAAAGATTCCAAAATTGGATTGATATTTGAATTTGGAAGGGAGAGTACAAAGGTTTCCCATTGGCCTGTATTCAGAACATATATTTTATTTATAGAGGCAGCATCCTTGGGTGGACTGAACACCGACACAAGAACACCAGAATTCTTATCCCATTTCTGCTGACACATTGTGACTTGCCAGAGGTGACACAAAGGGACAAAAGTTTTCAAAGTAGCCTCGAGTTTTGCATGCTCAACTTGTGACATTTATGGCGTAGTTTTCAGAGGTGCTGAGCACCTACAACTCTAAAGTCAAGGGGAGCTGCAAGTCCTCATTACTTCTGAAAATAGTTGGGTCCTAGTCATCTCAACCTGGGCACTAAAATACTGAGGCACCCAAAAATCAGAGGATAACTTTTAAAAACTGGGCTTTAGCCTTTAATTCAAAAGGGTATGGACGTATGGGAGGATTAGGTAACATTTGGAAAGTACCTTTAATGCCATGAAGTTACCGTAAGTACAAAGAATCCTTATTTTATAAAATGTCTCCTATTCTGTAGTTCTAGATAATGTACCCAAGTGTACTCAAGCGTACTCAAGCTGTTGCAAAGCCCCATACTAATTTGTATCCTGGAGAAGAGTAACATGCATTTCTCATGCCAGAAAGACCACACATTCACACAGGTGTGGCCCAGTGATATAGAAAGGGACCTTAATCCAATTAAAAAAATAAAACTCTGCTATGTCTACCCCTTGGAATGCCATACGGCCTCTGGAAGCTTGCAGATCTCTTAGAATCATAGAATATCAAGACTTGAAGGGACCTCAGGAGGTCATCTAGTCCAACCCCCTGCTCAAAGCAGGACCAACACCAACTAAATCATCCCAGCCAGGGTTTTGGCAAGCCTGACCTTAAAAACCCCTAAGGAAGGAGATTCTACCACCTCCCTAGGTAACTCATTCCAGTGCTTCACCACCCTCCTAGTGAAAAAGTTTTTCCTAATATCCAACCTAAACCTCCCCACTGCAATTTGAGACCATTACTCCTTGTTCTGTCATCTGCTACCACTGAGGATAGTCTAGATCCATCCTCTTTGGAACCCCCGTTCAGGTAGTTGAAAGCAGCTATCAAATCCCCCCTCATTCTTCTCTCCTGCAGACTAAACAATCCCAGTGTCTTCAGCCTCTCCTTATAAGTCATGTGCTCCAGCCCCCTAATCATTTTTGTTGCCCTCTGCTGGACTCTTTCCAATTTTTCCACATCCTTCTTGTAGTGTTGGGCCCAAAACTGGACACAGTACTCCAGATGAGGCCTCACCAATGTCAAAAAGAAGGGAATGATCACATCCCTCGATCTGCTGGCAATGCCCCTACTTACACAGCCCAAAATGCCGTTAGCCTTCTTGGCAACAAGGGCACACTGTCGACTCATATCCAGCTTCTCGTCCACTGTAACCTCTAGGTCAGTGGTTCTCAAACTTTTGTACTGGTGACCTCTCTCACATAGAAAGTCTCCGAGTGTGACCCCTGTAAAATTAAAATTAAAAACACTTTTTTATATATTTAATACCATTATAAATGCTGGAGGCAAAACGCGGTTTGGGGTGGAGGCTGACAGCTTGCCACCCCCAATGTAATAACCTCGCGACCCCCTCAGGGGTCCCGATCTCCAGTTTGAGAACCCCTGCCCTAGGTCCTTTTCTGCAGAACTGCTGCCTAGCCATTCGGTCCCTAGTCTGTAGCAGTGCATGGGATTCTTCCGTCCTAAGTGCAGGACTCTGCACTTGTCCTTGTTGAACCTCAGATTTCTTTTGGCACAATCCTCTAATTTGTCTAGGTCCCTCTGTATCCTATCCCTACCCTCCAGCATATCTACCACTCCTCCCAGTTTAGTGTTATCTGCAAACTTGCTGAGGGGGCAGACCACGCCACCCTCCAGATCATTAATGAAGGTATTGAACAAAACCAGCCCCAGGACCAACCTTGGGGCACTCCGCTTGATACCGGCTGCCAACTAGACATGGGGCCATTGATCACTACCCGTTGAGCCCTATGATCTAGTCAGCTTTCTATGCATCTTATAGTCTTGTTTTGGTTTCTTTTTTAGGATGGGGTGGGGAGAGATAGATTGCTGTGCAGATCTGCGCTCCCAAAATTGTGTCCATCAGTCAAGAGAAGAGCATAACTGGAATTCAGCTGGGTGTACCCCAAGATTCAGAGCAAATGAGTTTTACCTACTG
Organism: Malaclemys terrapin pileata; assembly: GCF_027887155.1. NCBI lineage: Eukaryota > Metazoa > Chordata > Testudines > Emydidae > Malaclemys > Malaclemys terrapin. Next base: position 51,901,697 of record NC_071514.1, read on the forward strand.
CAAAAATTCTAGGGCAGGGATTAGCAACCTTCAGCACATGGCCCATCAGGGTAATTCGCTGGCAGGCTGCAAGACATTTTGTTTACGTTGACCGTCCGCAAGCATGTCCCCCCACAGCTCCCAGTGGCTGTGGTTTGCCATTCCTGGCCAATGGGAGCTGCGGGAAGCAGTGTGGGCCGCAGGGACGTGCTGTCCGCCGCTTCCCACAGCTCCCATTGGTCGAAAATGGCGAACTGTGGCCACTGGGAGTTGCGGGGGAGGCAGGGGGTGTGCCTGTGGACAGTCAACGTAAACAAAATGTCTCACGGCCCACTAGTGGATTACCCTGATGGACCTCATGCCGAAGGTTCCCAACCCCTCTTTTAGGCCATACTACATATTCACATTCTGCAATGGATAAAAGATAAGGCAAAGAATGGGGTGAAGGAGGAAGCAGTGCACCTCAGAAAACCAAAACCAAGTAAAATGGTCTATAGCAAAATCTGCTAGACTGATCTAATGCAGGAGGAAAGATAGCTTATGGTTAAGCCATGAGCCTGGGTGCTATTTTCATATCTGCCATTACTTCCTGTGTGACCAGGGGTTAGTCATTTGGTCTCTCTGAACTTTACTTGCCCCATCTGTAAAATGGAGAGAATGTCTTTGTTGAAAGTGTAAATTCACTGATGTCCGTAAAGCATTTTAAGTTCCTCCCATAGTAGGAGGTACAAGTAGTGTAAAATAGCACTAATGTTATTAACAGCAGTAATCAGAGGAAACTTATTCCCAGCAGGTGCCATTTTATTACTGTGCAGTCATTCTTGCCCCACCCTCAAAAAATATCTGTATTGAGTAACCGGAGATGGATCACTTGACCATTACCTGTTCTGTTCATTCCCTTTGAAGCACCTGGCATTGGCCACTGTCAGAATACAGGATAGTGGGCTAGACGGACCTTTGGTCTCATGCATTCTAAAATCCAGACTTGAAATGCTATTGTCCCTGACCACAGAAAGTAGGAACTATGAACATCTTTGTTTCCTAGTAAACAGTGTATTTTTAGATTAATGCCTGTATTGATTACACAGTGAAAACAATGGGAGGCCATTTGAGATCACCCCTCCCTTTGCTAGTTCTACAATCACACAAAATACCTGCCAAGGGTATTTCCAGTTTCAGAACGATCTCCATTCTGATGGCTGGCTAACAACAAGAACCAACAAAGCCCATTAGTTAGGTGGCACAAACCAAGAACACGCTTCTTTCTGGAGTAAAGGCCCACCAACTGTACAAAAAAAATCCACAACAAAACCAAACCAAAAGACAGAGTTAAGCAGAAGCGACAACACAAACATTCTCTTTGGATTGAGGAAACGAACATCCAGTTCCTCTGCCCGAACACTACCTATGATACCTTAATAATGGAATCAAGAGTTCAGGGGTGTTTCAGACAACGCTGGGTGAACCCAAAGCCAGCTATGCAGGCTCCAGTGCCACACTGCATGGTGCAGGCCAACAGCACTGTGACAACAGCTTGAGCCTAGAAGAAAGAGTTTTCTACCAGCACAGCTTGCTTGTCCACAACAGGTGAATGGTGCTCTACAGCATAACACTAATCAGTGCTGCTAAAAATTAAACAACTTCCAAAACCATGACCCTGTTAAAAAAGAGAACTCCTGAAACAGTTTGCAAGTGGTATGATCTTCCAGTGCCAGCATGCAAATATATGCCTTGAGACAGAGAACTATTAAATCGCTTAGCATTTCCGTACAGCGGGTCACCAGCTGTCGGACTGTGAGCTCTCAGGTGTGGCAATACCTGATTATTCCTATGTATTTGGGCAACATCCAGTTTTTTGTAGGAACCTGCGATTCTAACACTCCACCTGGGATCTTGACAATTATCCACCTTGCAGGATACAGCTGTTACAAGTTACAATGCTTTTTGAAAGTTCATAGATTCTAGCTTTTTAAACCTAACTTTATTACAGACATATACAGGCTGTTTTAAGTTAGGCAGAATTTGTACCATATTTATCCAGTTAATATTTAAACAAAGGACTCTCCGAAAAGCAGTTACCAATTTCTCACAGAAACCATCTTCAGTGCTGCAGAATAACCAGCAAGCCATAATTCTTCCTGAAAGAACTCCCGCACCATAAACAGGAACACAATGGAGACAACTACAGACACCTTTCAAAAATCTGCAGACACACAGAGCACCACAGATGGCAGGGAGAAGAGATACTTTCTAACTAAATTAGATATTCAGTGGACTCGATGAAAAAAAAAAAAATCAATCAGAACTCTCGGCAGGGTAAAGACTGAACTTCTCTTCATTGCCGTGTCATTAAACTTCTTACCTGCAGCACTGAGACGTTCCAGATTGGACAGAAATTTTGATCTCCGTGAACTAACATGGATTTCTCTCTTTCCAGTTTTGCAGTCCAGTTAGTTTCTCCTTTGAGTTAAATGCCAGGCCCTCAGGTGAGCACATATCGCTGCCTCTCTAAAGGAAAATTCACCTCCAGCTACACATTGGTAACTCCCAGCTATTTCTGACAGGGAGGAGGGAAGCAAAGTTCAGGAAGTATTCGTGCTGGTTTTAACAGACTAACCTCAGGTCTCTAAACAAAGTTCCTTTTGTTCTTGACCTACCAACCTCTCTGATAACAAATGTGTGAGCTAATGCATTTTTCCCTGCCATTTTACAGATAGTTTGATTCATATGACTTTCAAAAATTATTCCCCTCCTTCCCCCTTAAAAAAGCCACTAAACAAAGACTTGATTCAAGGTGCATGAAATTTCTTTCTTCCCAGCACATGACATTCCATATTGAGATTTTGTTTTTATATTGAAAGGAAGAGCACATCTGCCTCACTCACTGTTTTAAAGCACTCTATAATTGATCTGGGGCACATCCATTCCCAGATGACTTCTCTCTCACAAGACTTTAGGAATATTACTTTATAACAAAGTATCAGAGGGGTAGCCGTGTTAGTCTGGATCTGTAAAAAGCAGCAGAGAGTCCTGTGGCACCTTTAAGGCTATACATCTGTTAGTCTTAAAGCTGTCACAGGACTCTTGTTATAAAAGGACACAGAACTGGAAAAAAAAAATCAGACACTGAAATTCACTATCCTAGGCCTATAAATAGTAAGATGAATGAGGCTTGTACCCTTATGAATTTTTGGCAAAGTAAATTTTTTTTTGGTTGATTATTACCATAAGCTGTTGTTAAAGAACCAAAATTTTATGACTGAAACAAAAGTAAATGGGTTTATGCAGACCTAATGACATGATTTATTTCTCATTTCTCTAGATCATCTTCTCAGATGGTCAGGGAATATTGTGATCATCTAATCTGACCTCCTGCACATTGCAGGACCCAGAACCTCACCCATGTAATAGACCCCTAACATCTGGCTGAGTTATTGAAGTCCTCAAATCATGATTTAAAGACCTCAAGTTAGAGACTCCACCATTTACTCTAGTTCAAACCAGCAAGTGACCCAGGCCCCGTGCTGCAAGGGAAAGTGACAGATAGAAGGGATGTTTCTTACATCACCTGTGATACCTAATAATTTTTTTAAAGTTAAAACAAAAATTTAAATAGAAGGGGAATTTTTTCCTTTATGCCCTTCTAACAAGGAAGGGCAGCACAAGCCTCAAAGCTCATTAGGAACCTCTCTCCAACAATTATTCTACCTGGGAAGTGCTTAGGTACTGTATCTCCAGGTTTCCTAGAGCCCTCATTATTGAAACACATTAAGGCCCCTTAATCTCAGATCAGGATATCTCTGAAAATATAAGGTTTGATGGCGCAGAATTCCCAAACCAGAAGTTTCTCTTTTTAAACCATTTCTTGACATTTCTCTTGGCTTTCTGGCTTGACACAGGGTATAAACCACTTCAAATGAGCCCACTGCCATACCCACCCCTCCATGCTGAGGGCTATGGTATTCTGCAGCTGTTTGTCATCAGGACTTCGGGAGGAAAGGTGTTAGGTATATTTCAAAGGAACACATTGTAATTTTTAAAAGCTACATGTGTAAGTGTTTTTTTACATTAAATTGTGAGCAACTTGAGGGTGGGAGATGGGAAAACTACACACCCCTCCATACAGTGGTCAGTACTAATAATGACAGAAATAGTATTTAGCCTTCTTAGCCTATTTAGCTACCAAGCCTCTGGTAGCACACATCCATCTATTTTTAATATTTTTAATATTGAAGAACAGATTGTTTGTATAGCCAGTGGTGAGGCGAATAAAATCCTGGTTGACTTTGATGAGAACAACCTGCAAGCCATAATTCTTCCTAAAGAACTCGCCCACACAAACAGAAACACAGTGGAGAGAACTACAAAGACACCTTTTCAAAAATCTGCAGACTGGTGCCACGCTGCCCTTTGTGCCTTTGAAAATTTCTCTCTAATGTGCAAGGTCTTCAAAGCAGCCACATTCAAAAACATTCATGCCCAGATTTGATTTTGGCCCTCCAAGAACGAATGAAGGAATAAACAAACACTACTCTACTAAGCAAGCACCAAAAGGGAAGTGTTTAAACTAAATCATAGAACCTAGGTTTAGAAGCGACCACAAGGGTCACCACCTGCCGAGATGCAGCATTTATTTTGTCTAAATGTTCCTTCTTCCATCCAAAGTGAAGCTTACCCAGTTCTTTCACACATTTGGGGTTACAATTATTTATAAAGAACATCTCCAATTGTCACAATGGCATTCACCTTCTTAGAGAAGTTCTCTACTAGACTCTCTTCATATGTTTATTCACCTCCTGGACCTTCTTCCAGGAACCTCTTCACCAAGGCTCTACCCAAGAACAGAAAAAAAATCTCAGGTCATGGGTTACCCAGAGCTTTGCTGGAAATGGGAGGGATGATGAGATCCCTTCTATGACATTTTTACTCATGGCACTCTCAGAGCTCTCTCTGAAATGACAGGGAAATCCTGAGTTTTTCTCTAACTCAGCTGCCACCAGAAATGATTCTGACTTTTGCATCCATTACCACTGTCTTGCTCATCAAAAATGTCATCAGCTCTTGAAGGTCCAACCTCTGTGGAGGTGGCTACTCCCTTAAACAAGCTGCTTGACCCACCCAGAGTTGCAGCCTTGTTGATGCTAACTACTCCCAGCGTCCTTGGTTAGTTCCAAGTGGTGCACTGGGACCCAGCTTTTCTAGCTTCCCATCCATTGTATTCAGAGTTGAAGATAATAATTCCATCTCGTTTCCTAAGGTCTGAAGTTTGTTTTCTAAATTCTTTGCATCCTGTTTTGCGCAAGATAACACCCTGACAAACTCCCAGATCAAGGACTCTTTGGCAGGCAGCAAAGCACTCCCGCTGCACTGTCATCTATGAAAAAGAGGCACATATTTTTAAAAACCATTATTTTCCTTTATTTCCCCTCCTTCCTTTTTCTTTAAGGAATATCATCATCTATGTTGGGCAATTTTGTAACAAACAAAACTAAAAATCTATATTACCCATTGAAACTGATTTAAGGATCCAAACAAAGGGCTTGCATCAATGTAACAATTAAATTTAGAAACTGGATTTAGTTAAGTCAGTGCAATTTCTATGTCTACGCAAGCCTTTATGAACATGAGACACCTAAGTAAGTATGATTTACTGGATTTCACAATTACTGTCTTTGCAGAGTGAACAAAGGTACGTGAAGATGGCATACAGGACTTTGGCATTACCCAGAGAGCTAGTCACTTGGCCAAACAGAAAAAAGTATCTTTCAGAAGCCTCCAGCCACTCAGGAGATTCCAAATTCAGCAATTATTTATACTACAAAAAAAATTAAATAGGAATTTACATTTCCTTCAGTTAAAACAAGATAGGCTTCTGTTCACTCTGCTGGGATGAAGAGAGAGGTTCTTTTATATATGATATTTGTTTTCTATTGGGGATCTTTGTTTTTAACTATCTATCTATCTTTTTGCAGAGATACAAAATCACTGTTGCTACCAGAGAAAATTAAGCATTTATACACCTTCAGAGGAATTACACAAATACTCTAGGAAACCATTAATTGACAGTCTAAATCCACAGTGTAAAAACAACAATATATTTCAGGAGTGGTGGGAGTAAACTAAACAAAAATCCTTTGTTAAACTGGAATTAAGATTATAAATATATGGAGTATTCTTCAGGTGGGAAATTGCACAATGTAGTTGTTTTTAAAATCCACGAGATTTCCTGAAAGCCAAGAAATTGAAAAGTGGAAATTGCACAACACTGTTTCACGGGGGCAAGGCACTTGGCTTCACTGCCTATTGGGCCCAAACCTTGGAAACTTCAGTACCCCTGCTTCATTCCATCAGCTCCCTGCAGCGAGCTGATGGAATGGACACCTGTGGGAGACTTGCACACCCAAAGGGAACAATACACACCAACTTCCTTGATCTGGAGTGACTCTCAGCCAGCATTGTAAAAGCAGGAGGGTTTATTAGATGTCTGGAACACAGCGTAGAAAGTCCTTACTTACCATAGAGAACAGAAAGTTAGAACTAGGGATATAAATAACGTTTAAAAACTAGTAACCGTGAAACCAATTAAAATTCTATTGGTTACATGCTTAAACATTTACCTGGTGAACTACGGGTGTGGGGGATAGGGGGCGCTGCTGGCCCTGTGGCATGCCCAGGGTCCCTGCTGCTGCCAGCCCCACGGTGTGCCCGGGGTCTCGTCTGCCACCTGGCATCCCAACACATCCGGGGATCCCCGCTGCTGCCGTGAAGGACCCTGGGCGCACGGGGCCAGCAGCCCGGCAGGACCCGGGGTGGAGTTTAACCATTAACAGAAACCAATAAGCATCAAACTTATCGGTTAACCGGTTAACTGATTGAACTCTTACATCCCTAGTTATAACAGTCCATTTGGGTCAGTCCAGAGCCCTCTGACCCCTCCTTAAGCCCAGTCCAGAATCTTCTCTCCTGCCTTCAGCAGCCCACACTTAACAACCCCACCTGGCCATTCCCCAGCCCTTCGCTCCCCAGCTGATCATACCCAGTTGGCTTCCTAAGGAGGGTGGGCCATCCATGGTCATTTGTTGCTAGGTGCCAAATGTCCAGGCAATTGGAGTGGCCATTGTCTTCTAGGAGTTTTCATGGGCATGGGGCCCAAGCAGCTAACTTTTTTTATCAGAAAGTATCCGTGTTTCACAGCTGGTTGACAGCTAGCTGTCAATGGCTATGTCTAGACTAGGATTTTCAGACCTATAATTCCTAACAAGTGCAGCTCCATTACGTAATTCCAGCAGGAGCTGGGGTGTAGATAAGGCTCAGACAACTTTACGGACATGTCACAATTTGTTCAGAGCAAGGTTAGAGGACCTGATAGTGAAAACACCCAGAGCCCTCCTAAGTTTTATCTATGCTATACTTTCCGCTTGTTCCACCATTGGTCAATAAGCATAAAATAGACAAGGCCTTAGGTGCATGTCTACACCAGATACATACATCGCTCGGCAGCAAGTCTCAGATCTCGGGTCAACTAACTCGGACTTGCACTATGGGCTAAAAATAGAAAGGATTGATGCTGTTATTCGGGCTGGAACCAGGCTGTGAAACATGGCAAGGGGGATGGGTCTCAGAGCCCACACTCCAGCCAGAGTGGGAGCATTTTTATTATTATTTTTAGCCCCCGTAACATGAGCCCAAGTCAGTTGATCTGGGCTCTAGGATTCATGGCCCAAGGTGTTTTTTTGGTAGTGTAGACATACCCGAACTGGCATTTTACCCAAGAACACCTTGAATATTGTCACCTTAGTTTATTAAGTAGATTGTAGATAGTCTAGCTTCACGGATAAAGGAGATGTAAGACGATGGATAACAAAATGGCCACTGCAAGGGGTTAAAAAGCCGTTGTAAAATGAGGAAGTTTGGACGGGTCTGGGTATAGCGCCTGCCACGCAAGAGAGCAACATGTTTATAAACATCAATTTATCCTTGCCAGAGGAGTGGTGTTCCTCCTCCTTAGATTAGGGAAATTCAAGCTACAGCAATAGAGAATACGACTACACTGCAATAAAAGATCCATGGCTTGGCTGTGGCTGGCCCAGGTCAGCAGGCTTGGGCTGTGGGGTTATAATAAAGTTGTACTGAAGACATTTGGGGACTGGGCTGGAGCTGGGTTCTGAGACCCCACAAGGGGGCAGGGTCTCAGAGCCGTTCTTCAGCCCAAGCCCAAATGTCTACATTGCTATTTTTAGCACTGCAACCAGAGCCCCACTAGCCTGAGTCAGCTGGCCTGGGCTCCGAGACTTGGTGCTGTGGATTTTTAATTGCAGTTTAGACATACCCTAAGTGGGTTTCCTAAAGTCTGTGGTAGAGACAGGATTAGATGCAGATCTGACTTCTAGTTCTGTGCCCTAAAGTAAGGAAAAGATTTCCAAAAAAATAGATACATTAAAAAAAAGGATTAAAGTTGAGTCTAAAAGCCAAAAGGTAATTCAGGATAACACCTCTTTGAAAAAAGGGTCTTACAACACCAACTCCTTCATATAGCCATATACTCTGATTTTAAAGTGTTATAACAAACCCACCCTGCTGCCAACACCAGTAGTATTTAGACCATAAGTAAGCCTGCAGTTAGAAGAGACTACATCTCAGAGAAAATTTCTGCCCCAGCAGAATTCCTAGATAAATATCTGAACTGCCTCTGTGATCAGATTTCATTATTTTTAAAGCAAATTCCTGTACATGATGTAGACGCTGCTTGCAACATCAGCCTTCGTGTATAGAACCTCTCTCACACTGCAGGTGATAACTATGGCAGGTCTCTCAAATCTTTGCCTCGTTGACAGGAAATGGCTTACTGGAATCATTCAAAAAGTGCAGAGCTAAGCACGGATCAGAAAGAGAGAGACAGTCAAATTCTCTCTCTCTCTCTCTCTCTCTCTCTCTCAAATAAGACTCCCACCTCCCAGGATACCAACACTCCCTGATACTTCATGCAAAAGAAGGACTAGTAATATCTTGTGAACTTACTCCTATGAGAAACAGACTAAAATATATTTATCTTATTGAAAGAAGCAGACTAGAGCTATGGGTGCTTTAAATTCATAGTGTGAGGATGGCATGATTTCCACCAGGTGTGGAGAGGTTAGCCTCAGGTCCAGTTGCGCTGCGTTGGCCAGGGGTCTCTAAAACCTCTAACTCATTGGCATTGCACCAGGGGATATCCTGAGCATTGTCCAGCCTGGTTTATAAACAATCTACATAGCCCAACAGTTGTTTAGATCTCCAAGTAGCTTGTGCTCCTCTTTCCCAGGGCAGAGACCACCAATCATAGAATATCAGGGTTGGAAGGGACCTCAGGAGGTCATCTAGTCCAACCCCCTGCTCAAAGCAGGACCAATTCCCAACTAAATCATCCCAGCCAGGGCTTTGTCAAGCCGGGCCTAAAAAAACTCTAAGGAAGGAGATTCCACCACCTCCCCAGGTAACGCATTCCAGTGCTTCACCACCCTCCTAGTGAAAAAGTTTTTCCTGATATCCAACCTAGACCTGGACACAGTGCTCCAGATGAGGCCTCACCAATGTCGAATAAAAGGGGACAATCACATTCCTCGATCTGCTGGCAATGCCCCTACTTATACAGCCCAAAATGCCGTTAGCCTTCTTGGCAACAAGAGCACACTGTTGACTCATATCCAGCTTCTCGTCCACTGTGACCCCTAGGTCCTTTTCTGCAGAACTGCTACCTAGCCATTCGGTCCCTAGTCTGTAGCAGTGCATGGGATTCTTCCGTCCTAAGTGCAGGACTCTGCACTTGTCCTTGTTGAACCTCATCAGGTTTTTTTTTGCCCAATCCTCTAATTTGTCTAGGTCCCTCTGTATCCGATCCCTACCCTCTAGTGTATCTACCACGCCTCCCAGTTTAGTGTCATCTGCAAACTTGCTGAGAGTGCAGTCCACACCATCCTCCAGATCATTAATAAAGACATTAAACAAAACCGATCCCAGGACCGACCCCTGGGGCACTCCGCTCGAAACCGGCTGCCAACTAGACATGGAGCCATTGATCACTACCCGTTGAGTCCGACGATCTAGCCAACTTTCTATCCACCTTATAGTCCATTCATCCAGCCCATACTTCTTTAACTTGATGGCAAGAATACTGTGGGAGACCGTATCAAAAGCTTTGCTAAAGTCAAGAAGAACACATCCACTGCTTTCCCCTCATCCACAGAGCCAGTTATCTCATCATAGAAGGCAATTAGGTTAGTCAGGCACGACTTCCCCTTGGTGAATCCATGCTGACTGTTCCTGATCACTTTCCTCTCCTCTAAATGTTTCACAATTGATTCCTTGAGGACCTGCTTCATGATTTTTCCAGGGACTGAGGTGAGGCTGACTGGCCTGTAGATCCCCGGATCCTCCTCCTTCCCTTTTTTAAAGATGGGCACTACATTAGCCTTTTTCCAGTCATCCGGGACCTCCCCCGATCGCCATGAGTTTTCAAAAATAATGGCTAATGGCTCTGCAATCTCATCCGCCAACTCCTTTAGCACCCTCGAATGCAGCACATTCGGCCCCATGGACTTGTGCACATCCAGTTTTTCTAAATAGTCCTGAACCACTTCTTTCTCCACAGAGGGCTGGTCACCTTCTCCCCATACTGTGCTGCCTAGTGCAGCAGTCTGGGAGCTGACCTTGTTCGTGAAGACAGAGGCAAAAAAATCATTGAGTACATTAGCTTTTTCCACATCCTCGGTCACTAGGTTGCCTCCCTCATTCAGTAAGGGGCCCACACTTTCCTTGACTTTCTTCTTGTTGCTAACATACCTGAAGAAACCCTTCTTGTTACTCTTAACATCTCTTGCTAGCTGCAACTCCAAGTGTGATTTGGCCTTCCTGATTTCACTCCTGCATGCCTGAGCAATATTTTTATACTCCTCCCTGGTCATTTGTCCAATCTTCCACTTCTTGTAAGCTTCTTTTTTGCGTTTAAGATCAGCAAGGATTTCACTGTTTAGCCAAGCTGGTCGCCTGCCATATTTACTATTCTTTCTACACATTGGGATGGTTTGTTCCTGCAACCACAATAAGGATTCTTTAAAATACAGCCAGCTCTCCTGGACCCCTTTGCCCTTCATGTTATTCTCCCAGGGGATCCTGCCCATCTGTTCCCTGAGGGAGTCAAAGTCTGCTTTTCTGAAGTCCAAGGTCTGTATTCTGCTGCTCTCCTTTCTTCCTTGTGTCAGGATTCTGAACTTGACCATCTCATGGTCACTGCCTCCCAGGTTCCCATCCACTTTTGCTTCCCCTACTAATTCTTCCCTGTTTGTGAGCAGCAGGTCAAGAAAAGCTCTGCCCCTAGTTGGTTCCTTGCATGGGTGCAGCTGGATCAGTGGATGAACAGAAGGCGCAATATTTGGAGGAGGAAGGAAACGATACAACTTAAAAAACTAGCTTGAAATCACTAAAGGCTGAGGCCAGGGCCCTCTAAGACATGGACTCCAAGAATTATCTGCACCCTCCTGATTCTCCATTCCCACTAGGCAGAATAGCCCAGAGAGGATAGAAAATGTACAGAATTTTAGTTGTAAGCGTCTCCTGGCTAGGACTACCTGTATATACACATTTGTACAGCTCCCAGCAGGACGAGGCATCAGATCCTACTGGGGGCCTTTGGCTGCTACTGCAATTTAAATAATACAAATCTTATTTTAACAAGTGGCAGAGACACGGGAATTATGCAGCACTGCCCCAGCCATTTCCCCTGCACAGTTCCGTTCCCCTCCATTCGGTCAATACCTCTTTGGTTTTATTTATTAATTAAGCTGAATAGCAATGAAGTTCTCAACTTTTCACTGTTTGAGTGCCACGGATGTAGGCATTTTAAATGCGTATCTACACTTACAGGTTGTCACTGAGAAGTGGGAGCTTTGGACAGCTTGGCAGTGGCAGATGAGGCTTTGGGCACCTTGGAGGGGCATTTTTTGTTTCCTGGATACAGTAAAAACTTTGGATTCTGATAAGGGGACACTTCTTAGTTTGTCTCTCCATTTTGGGAAAGGGTCAAAGATGACAAATTTGAAGAGGAAGGGACCAAGGGCTTGAATTCCTCAATCCTAACTAGAATCACTAAGTGCTACTGCACCCTTCCCCCACATTCCCAGCCATGAAAGGAGGACACTAGCTTGATGTTTCTGCTAAAGTGTGCAGCAGTGAAATAGTTAAATCACATTTTAAAGTGGTGGGCTTTAGGCTTCAGGTCAACAGGAGAATTCACAGCTCTGAGTGATTGTCACAGGCTGGATACAGGCTCAGGCAGGCAGCCCTACATGATCATTACAGTGTTCACATTTTGAAGGTTTTCTCTGCAACCTTAAAGGATGTAGATTTCTCTCCCCACACCCCTCATCCCACAAAAGCTTAGCTTCTGGGGAACAAGTTTGGCATAACCATACAATTACACATCCACTCAGATGGCTGCATAACCACAACATACACCAGGTTCTGCTGCCTAGAGGGCTTGGTGAAAGCAATCATTATCAACCACGTTGTTGCACTGCAAATTTCTTCTACTAACCTGAACTTTGAGGCCTTGTCTGCACTGAACAATTTTATAGTGCTAAGAAACATTTATTCCATTTCATCTGACTGAAATGCAGCTGGGTTTCACAAACAGAAGTGCTTTGATAGAGAGCACGAGGGCTAACGAAATATTACCAACAGACCTTGGTTTTTCAGGGCTCAATAGTAACTGAGTCTGCATTGTTCCAATGCCAGTGTAAACACAGCTCCATCACTAGAGCTCCTAGGCACTAGGGTAATACAAATAACCACAGGGCCAGGAGTTGGAAGGGTCAACATCTATTTGTAAGAAGATTTCACGTCATGCATCAGTTAGTGCGTCTTACTTTCTTTGATCAATAATTCAGAGGAACTAAAGAGCTCACAGACTTTTTGCTGTTCTAATTTTGAACCATTTAAAACCATCTATTCTGTTTTATCATCTGTGAAATACATTGCATTGATTGGCCGGCCGAGGGCAATGCTGCCAATGCAGTTCTCAGCACCTCTAGTACGATGCACATTTGTACTTTCTGGTTAGCATTTTTTCCTTTGGCAATTTAACACAGGTCACACTAATTACCTCTGTCTTATCTCAGGTTGACAGAAAGTTTAGTTACTCCCCCTGGCTGCCCTACTTGGTAGCTACCAAAAGGGCTCTAGATCTTTCTATATTCCTTCCAAATCAAGATATTCCTGAGATTACAAATGATAATATACTCACTGTCTCCCCATCTCACCTGAGTATTGCAAGGATACAGTAAGCCTTGCCGGGCATGCTCACTCTCTCCCCCACTCTCTCTCCTCTCTCTACCCCTTGGGTCAAACCCCTAGTGTCCCTGATTTTGCAGTCATTTCAAGTGACTCAGCCTCCCTGTTCCAGAACCTGGCCAAGCCAGGCAAACCTTCCATCAGGAGGCAGGGAAGAGAAAGATTCTCCAAATGCCCTTTTGTGCAAAGCAGGGCACAACAGGCCGGGAGCCAAGAGGCTGAGTCACAGACTCACCTCTTCCACAGTGCCCTGTTTATGTTTCTTTGCACTTCAAGGCTCTTACTTTTGAGGACTGCTTCACTTTCCTTACTGCAGGGAGGAGACAACTGTCATTCCCACCATTCTACTAAGAAGTTAATGGAGAGAATGTAGAAGGTCATGTTTTGAAGAATCATAGAATATCAGGGTTGGAAGGGACCTCAGGAGGTCATCTAGTCCAACCCCCTGCTCAAAGCAGGACCAACACCAACTAAATCATCCCAGCCATGGCTTTGTCAAGCCAGGCCTTAAAAACCTCCAAGGAAAGAGGTTCCACCACCTCCCTAGGTAAAGCATTCCAGTGCTTCACCAACATCCTAGTGAAATAGCGTTTCCTAATATCCAACCTAGACCTCCCCCACTGCAACTTGAGACCATTGCTCCTTGTTCTGTCATTTGCCACCACTGAGAACAGCTAAGCTCCATCCTCTTTGGAACCCCCCCTCAGGTAGTTGAAAGCAGCTATCAAATCCCCCCCTCATTCTTCTCTTCTGGAGACTAAACAATCCCAGTTCCCTCAGCCTCTCCTCATAAGTCATGTGCTCCAGACCCCTAATCATTTTTGTTGCCCTCCGCTGGACTCTTTCCAATATTTCCACATCCTTCTTGTAGTGTGGGGCCCAAAACTGGACACAGTACTCCAGATGAGGCCTCACCAATGTCGCACAAAGGGGAACAATCACGTCCCTCGATCTGCTGGCAATGCCCCTACTTATACAGCCAAAAATGCCATTAGCCTTCTTGGCAACAAGAGCACACTGTTGACTCATATCCAGCTTCTCGTCCACTGTGACCCCTAGGTCCTTTTCTGCAGAACTGCTACCTAGCCATTCGGTCCCTAGTCTGTAACAGGGCATAGGATTCTTCCGCCGTAAGTGCAGGACTCTGCACTTGTCCTTGTTGAACCTCATCAGGTTTCTTTTGGCCCAATCCTCTAATTTGTCTAGGTCCCTCTGTATCTGATCCCTACCCTCCAGCGTATCTACCACGCCTCCCAGTTTAGTGTCATCTGCAAACTTGCTGAGAGCGCAGTCCACACCATCCTCCAGATCATTAATAAAGATATTAAACAAAACCGGCCCCAGGACCAACCCTTGGGGCACTCTGCTTGAAACCAGCTGCCAACTAGACATGGAGCCATTGATCACTAACCGTTGAGCCCGACGATCTAGCCAGCTTTCTATCCACCTTACAGTCCATTCATCCAGCCCATACTTCTTTAACTTGGTGGCAAGAATACTGTAGGAGACCGTATCAAAAGCTTTGCTAAAGTCAAGGAAGAACACATCCACTGCTTTCCCCTCATCCACAGAGCCAGTTATCTCATCATAGAAGACAATTAGGTTAGTCAGGCACGACTTCCCCTTGGTGAATCCATGCTGACTGTTCCTGATCACTTTCCTCTCCTCTAAATGTTTCATAATTGATTCCTTGAGGACCTGCTCCATGATTTTTCCAGGGACTGAGGTGAGGCTGACTGCCCTGTAGTTCCCTGGATCCTCCTTCTTCCCTTTTTTAAAGATGGGCACTACATTAGACTTTTTCCAGTCATCCGGGACCTCACCCGATCGCCATGAGTTTTCAAAGATGATGGCCAATGGCTCCGCAATCACATCCGCCAACTCCTTTAGCACCCTCGGATGCAGCGCGTCCGGCCCCATGGATTTGTGCTCATCCAGTTTTTCTAAATAGTCCCGAACCACTTCTTTCTCCACAGAGGGCTGGTCACCTCCTCCCCATACTGTGCTGCCCAGTCCCAGCAGTCTGGGAGCTGACCTTGTTTGCAAAGACAGAGGCAAACTGGAACTGGAAGCAAAACCCAGATGTCTAACATGACAAGCTCAAGTCTCATCCATAATGCATTTCAGAATGAACATACTGAAACTATGCACTTGGTTATCCTTTCTAATTCCTAGACAACACTTCGTTCCTGAAATAGAACCCAAGAATCCTGACAACCAATGTCCTGCTCTAATAACTGGACAACCCTTCCCACTAAGATACACAAATTGTCAACCCCAATATTCTACTCCAGTCTAGTAACCAACTGGCAAAGTGTCTTGTGTCTCACTTTGGAGGCCAGTTCACATGAAGACCACTATTCTTTTAGCTCAAGTAGTAGAGCTCTGGGCTGCGGAACTGAAGGTCCTGAGTTCAAACCCTGCTGTATGTGGGTATACGGCTTACCCACAAGACAGAATTTGTTTTTCCAGTTTTCTATTTACTCAGTTGGGTTATTTAATTCATGCAATGAAAAAACATTCTTAAACTAGGCTTTTCAAACATAATTTGTCAATTATGGTGTATGATGTGCAAGAAAACTCATAAGTTCCACATTTCAGTTTTGTCTGTGACACACTGGCAGGTTTGAAAGTTCAGAGGTATGCTTGAATCTCCAGTCACGAGGAGCAGATTAAGCAGTTTTGCTACGCTCTTCTCTGCATCTTTGCCAGCCAGCAATCTAACAGGATTTGTGTGGGTTGCTACAGTTACAGAAATATCAAACCTCCTGTAGATAAGAAATGAAAACTTTGCATTTCCCCCCTCTTCTACCCTTCTTTGCTCCTCCTCTGTTCCCCCCATCCACTTTCCCAACCCAAGCCTCTCTCCACATTGTTGTGATTATTGCAACACAATCGGTCAAATTGTAACAGGGCGTTTGGCCTGGTAAAGGGGACCTGCAAAGTGCAAACAGTTGGGCTGTGGCCCTTTTCAGCGCAACATAAAAAAGCACCCAAAAGATCCAACAGGTCCTTTCCCCCCCATAACAAAAATAGATTTAAAAAAAGAGACAACTTTTTAATATTACAGATCAGGGGTAGGCAAACTATGGCCCAGGGGCCATATCCGGCCCTTCAGACGTTTTAATCTGGCCCTCGAGTTCCTGCCGGGGAGCAGGGTCTGGGGCTTGCCCCACTCCGGCGCTCCAGCCAGGAAGCGGGGTCAGGGGTTGGCCCCGCTCCGTGTGGCTCCCGGAAGCAGTGGCATGTCCCTCCTCTGGTTCCTATGCATAGGGGCAGCCAGGGGACTCCGCACGCTGTCCCCACCCCAAGCGCGGCCCCCGCAGCTCCCATTGGCCAGGAACCATGGCCAATGGGAGCTGAAGGGGCAGCGTCTGTGTATGGGGCAATGTGCAAAGCCGCGTGGCCATGCCTCTGCGTAGGAGCCGGAGAGGGGACATTCCACTGCTTCCGGGAGCTGCTTGAGGTAATCAATGCCCGGAGCCTGTACTCCTGTCCCTCTGCCACCCTCCAAACCCCTCAGTTCCAGCCTAGAGCATCCTCCTGCACCCCCAACCCCACCACAGAGCACGCACCCCAACTGGAGCTCACACCCCCCTCCAAACCCCTCGGTCCCAGCCCAGAGCCCCCTCCTGCACCCTGAACTCATTTCTGGCCCCACCCCAGAGCCCGCACCCCCTGCTGGAGCACTCACCCCCTCCACATACCCCAACCCCCAATTTCATGAGCATTCATGGCCCGCCATACAATTTCCATACCCAGATGTGGCCCTCAGGCCAAAAACCTTTGCCCCCCCCCCCCCCCTTACAGATTCAAGTCTTGCCTACCATATGTAAAGATTCAGTGGGGTTGTTTTGGTTGGCTAGCTCTCAGTACTAAAAGAAAGGGGAAGGGCCAATGGGAAATCAGGACCCTGACACTGACAGTCCCCAGGAACAATGCCGAGAGGCCAATGCTCCAGGTCAGCCTCATTGACAGGGCGGGCAGGCTAGTCCCGTCCTCCGTCCTCCGTGTGAGCTGTAATTGCCTGGGTCAGACAGAGTGGGGCCGAGCTAAAGAGAAAGCGGAGGCCCAAGCTGAGCTGGGGAGCAGGGCCGTGCCAGCCAGAGGGGCCAGAAAAGCAGCCCTGGAAGCAGGTCAGAGTTTGGAGCAGAGTCATAGAAGCAGCCCACAGAGCAGACCTGTTTGGGAGGAGAGCTGCAGCAACCAGAGCCAGGGGGGCCAGAGAAGCAGCCCAGGGAGTTGGAGGCAAAGCAGCAGCAGCTGTGCTGAGGCAGAGTGGAGCTGGGGTGGGAACAGTCTGGAGTCAGGTGCGGTGAGCAACTGGGGAGAGCGAGGGGGCCCCTGGGCAGCAGGCCCAGTGCAGGGAGACGCCCCCAGCCAAGAGGCCTTGCAGGTCAGACTTGGAGGGGGATCGTAACCCTGACGGGGAGGGGGCAATACTGGGAAGAAGGGTCCTGCCACCTAGAGCCTGAGACCGTGTGGCCACTGCCAGAGCAAGCGTCCGACCCTCAGCATCCCTGCAGCACAGCCAGGGCCTGAGAAGGAGGCCTGGGACTTGTGAGGAACAGACTGAACTTCTCTTACATTCCAGAGATGCTGGTTATGATGCCCCCATGCCTCAGAGCGGGGTTATATGTTTTCTTTTAACCTTTCCCATTTTTCCTTATTTTTTTTAATTGATTGCGGTTTAATAAATTGTATTTGCTTTGAACTGTATGTAATCAGTGGGTCAGGGAAGCATCCAGTGCAGAGAGACCACCCCGCAGTGGGGACACCCTAGCCCAGGGGTGGGCAAACTTTTTGGCCTGAGGCCCACATCTGGGTATGGAAATTATATGGTGGGCCATGAATGCTCACGGTTCCCGGCCAATGGAAGCTGCGGGGCAGCGTGCGAAGCCCCCTGGCCGCCCCTACACATATCAGCCAGAGGGGGGACATGCCGCTGCTTCTGGGAGCCACATGGAGCGGGGCCAACCCCTGACCCTGCTTCCTGGCTGGCGTGCTGGAGTGGGGCAAGCCCAGGACCCTGCTCCCCGGTGGGAGCTCGAGGGCCGGATTAAAGCATCTGAAGGCTGGATGCGGCCCCAGGCCATAGTTTGCCCACCCCTGCCCTAAGTGACCATGCCAAGGCTGGGAGTCCAGCTCCCCAGGAATCCTGGGCCCAGCCTTGTTGGGGTTACAAGGACTCTGCCACACAGGAGAGCCCTCAAGGTCAGGCAGGCCTCTGGGTAAAGGAAGTGGGAGTGAGGACTCAGATCCTTTCACTAGCCCACTTCACCGGGGTAGTGTATAAGCTAGGAAAGTTCCCCACAATAGCGGAATCATTCCCCCACTTACATACAGAGGAAGAACTAGGAGAATGATGATATCATAAGTGTATAGAAGAACAACCTTATTAACAAAAAGGGAAGGAGTTTTTATTCAGACTATTTACAACTTTTATTTACACCTATTTAACCCAAACATTTGGGAATAAAGATTTTTTTTAAGGACTCAGTACTTCTTCCCCTTCGTCTAAGGGCAGGGAGCGTGCCCAATCCACATTTTTGTGATGCTCATTAAATCCTCCAGTAAAATTAGGGAAGTACAAAATAAGCAAGAGATTAAGATATATTTTAAAGAGTTTTCCTGACTCCTTTGTGAGCCAGAGTACCAAAAGAGGGAAATTTTATTCCTTTGCAGGTCACCTGTAAGTAGGGTGACCAGTCCCAATTTTATAGGGACAGTCCTGATTTTGGGGTCTTTTTCTTATATAGGCTCCTATTGCGCCCCCACCCCCGTCCCGATTTTTCACATTTGCTGTCTGGTCACCCTACCTGTAAGAAATTTCTTCTGAGACCAGATCTCTGACAACTGAGAAGGAGGGAAGCTAAATGTTACCCATCTCCCTTTGCCCTGCCTAAGGACATCACTGATTTTGAAAAGTGCTCACCTTCATCTAATCCACAGCCTAGAACCTCATGTACTCATTTACATGTTTGGGAACCTAAAGAGCCATCATCTTAAATGACAATTCTAACTGCATTGCCTTGCCCAGTTTATTAAAAAAAAAAAAAAAAAAAAAAAAGGCTGCGAAGTTGTTTGATTGCTGCAAACACATACTCAGGGAAATTCCAACAGGAGCCTGAAACAAGGTACTTTTCACTGGATCACCAGTGTTGGTATGCCTAAGGGAAATGTCTGGACTTTTGAAAGTTTGTGTCCTTTTTCCTTTTCTTCCCTCTTATCATCTTGAAAGAGGCTTTTGATTATGTCTGTTTGTTTTATACTGCCTTAGAAATTCTCTAGGGCATGTCCTCCATACAATTACAGAATGTTAATCCACAGTTCCTAGCTCAGATTAGCAGAACAACACAGTGCTAACAGATAACATCAAAGAAAGCTCACAGCACATTTGTTTGTGCCAGCACTCCTCGTTTACTTTTTCCCTAGTTTCTCCTCTAAACAGTCCAAGCTTTCCCTGGTACAGCACTGCAGGATGCGCAGAATAAGATGCCACACACCAGGGGCCTGTTGATCAGCTATATTAAAAGGGAAAAGAAAAAAAAGAAAAAAGAAAAAACACACGAGACACTCGTGTATTTTTACACTTGCAAGACTGAGCAATATCCTTCTATCATGCTCTCATTTGCAGAGGCTCTGTGAAATCCTTATAGCCTGGAAATTATTTCAGGTCATGCGTCAGACAACTATGGTGATTTTACCAAACACATTCAAAAACACATTGGGCTGGATATCAGCTGAAAACTACCCCAAATACAATTCCCCAAAAATGGATTCTCAGTTTTAAAAAGCAAGCTGCAGGTTTGCCGTTCATTTTCCTTCTATTTATGTTTTTATTCTGACAAGTAAGTGACTCTGAACTTCTCAGTATGAACTTGTTCCCAGAATAACAGGTTAATTGCAACATTCCCACACAGCCACTAGGAAGTGCCCTTGCTCTAATTTCCTTTCCCTTTAAAGACAGGCCCACCCCCACAATGGCTCGCAGTAGCTCCGTAGAGTGAGAAAGCGAAGATCATTAACTGTATGAGTGCAATGGAGCCATCAGTCAAATCCAGGGAGTGAACATTTAAAGTCTCTAGCTGGCTATTAGCACAGAAAAGGTTAGCAGCAGCTGCAACTCCCATTTAGCTTAGCCCAGTCAGCAGAGGTAAGAAGCATTTGTGATGCTGAACGAACTGGAAGAGGAATTTGAGAAAATGCATTTCCTACCCTGTCCCTCCAAGTATAAATTGGGGTTTCTAAGTCAAAAGGCTGCAGCCACCTTTCTAAAAACAGCGATGGTGTTTGTGAGGTTTATTCCAATACCCAAGAGAGCAAACAAAATGGTGAAGCGTACACTTGTATCTTCTCCTGCACAGAGTACAAGGCAAGACAATGAGGGCATTTTGCACATAAAGAGCCAGACTCCAAATAAATAACTTTACACTTAAAGAAAGCCTCCCAGTGGAAGAACTTAAGGCTCACACATTAACCAAGCCCCTGGTATTGTTCCCTTTCTACAGATGGGGAAACAGAAGTGATTCCTCCAAGGTTGGAGAGCAAGTATCCGTGGTTTTGGTGAAAAGCGGGAACCAGCCAACAAGCTATTTCAGTAAATGCCGCGGAAGTGGAAGAAGCAGAGGTTTAAAAATAGGAATGGTTTATTATGATTTTACTTTATACTAACCAGGGTCTTCAAAGTGACACGTGAAAGCCATATAAAACTTACGGTCTTGAAAGTACAGGGCAGCCAGTGGTTGCTTTTTAATGACAAAGGGCAGAACAAAGCTGATCAGTGTCAGGTGTATTGCCAGGGAACTCAAGAGAACAGTGCCTAGCCCTCTATCGAAGAAAATACAAGACCAAGAAAATGCATTCTGGGCTGAATATTTATTTGTGATCAAGCAATAGTAGGCATATTTCTATGTAAACACACAGCAGCCCTGAGACCCTGGCCTATCCAGTGGAGTCTCAATATTGCAAAGCTTGGAGTCTGCCATTCTGGACTGTTAAAGGCTTGGGCAGTCTGGTAGGCAAATGAGCAAGCACAGACACCTTATATAGGGGGTGCCATCGCAAGGCTTTGAGAGAAATACTGAATTATATTGGGAAACATTTAAAAAAACTGGAAAAACAATTAAACAACCCAGTGATCTGGGCCTTCATGGAAGCAGGAGAGTGTTTGCTCAGAGGGTAATTATGGTGGCCCTCCTGCTGCTGCTGTCTGCAACTGTCACCCGCCAACTGGGGAAGAACAAAAAGCCCACAATTAAAGCTGACAGGCATGTCCTGGTAACAGCAGCGTCATTTACAGAGGAGGAGAGCAAACAGCAAGAGACAAATTGAATGGCCTAATCCTTCCCAGTATGGAGGGCCAACGCGGAAGGGCATCATTTGCTTTTTGAAATGAAACATTCCATGTCAACAACAAAAATAAAAGGGGGTGGGGGGAAAAAAAAATCACACTGCCCTTTGCTCTGCCTTTAGCTGACAGCACAGCAATGAATGATGACATCTGAAATATTCTGTGTCGTCCTTCTGTTTAGAAACAGCCTCCAAGAGATTGGAGCAGAGAGACAGGCTTATGATGGGCGTATTTATAGTAAGTACTTCCTGGAACTGGGTTCATGCTCTCTGTTGCCACAACCCCCAGTGGCAAAACTAATGCAACCACAGCAACGTATCTTTGCCATGCTGCTAACATTCTTTTGCCACAAGGGGCATCACTCCCACAAGGAACACAACACACACTGGCAGCTTGTGTCCAGAGATGGAAAAACCTTATGAACATTCAATGCTATCATCAACTCTGAGCACCAAAGCAACATGCAGCAATGTCTGGCAGGCAGAAATGCTGATTCTAATACAAGGGTAAGGCAAAGGGATGCTATCAGACTTTTTACACAGGTGCTGTTTTCTATCAAGAACAGTGCTTGTGTTCAACACATCACCAGCTTTCAGAGACTCTGAGCACCACCCCCACTGAAGTTAACAGCAGCTGTGAGGGCTCAGCACCTCTACAAGGCAGACTGCCTATGTATTTCAAGTCCCAGACTACACACTCCCAGGTTTCATGCCCTTATTAGCTTACTTATACTTGCCTCAAACGTGACGAAGTCATCAAACTCATCAGGACAGACAGAAGGTTCCTCTTCATGGGTATACCCCATCTCATACAACTGGCTGTCAGAATCTGAAAGCACAGAAAAGAAAAAGTCAGCTGTTACTAGCGGGGAGAAAAGAGATCAGAAGTGGATTTGAACCCCAAAATGAAGAGCATGTCCCTGCGAGAGCCGGTAGTTGCGGGCCAGAGTTGAGAGAGGACTTACTTTTCAACAGAGAAGGATTTTTATGGAGGTGGGATTTTTAATTATTATTAAAGATCCCAGTTTGAGAGCAGCCAAAGTCACAGGATTAATCCAGTTAAAAAAGTGCTTCCTAACATTAGGTCCTTGGTGTCCCTCCGCACCTTGAAGGTGATTGGGATCTGGGTTCCTGTCTCCCCACAACATACTATGGCACAATTGCTGCCATCTCTCCTTTTCTGTGTGTTCTTTCTTCACTCTTTATTCTTCTGTGGTATTGTTGGTCACTAGCTTTTTTCACTGTTCTCCCCAGCAATGCCACCTCTTCCCACTTCCCCATTCTCCTACTCAGCAGAAGGCTACATGCTGCTGGGGGCAGGGGAATCCATCAGTTCTACACAAGACTGAACTGACTGCCATTGGACTGGTGAAGAGAACAGGCTGCTGCTGAGCCTGCAGCTCCATCAGGAGCCACCAAGACAGAAGAGCAGGGACAGAGGGTGGCTTTCAAGGGGCTTTACTTGAGCCACTTTACCCAAAACACAAGCATCTTGACATTAGAGTCGATCTGAGATCATAGAATTTTTCTCAGCCCCAATGCTCCCTTCTGCACAAGTCCTCCCCACCCCTCTGAGCAATACCTAGGACTCCTCCCACAGGTTGAGAAACACTGGGTTAAAGTAAAAAGCAACAGAGGGTCCTGTGGCACCTTTAAAGACTAACAGAAGTATTGGGAGCATAAGATTTCGTGGGTAAGAACCTCACTTCTTCAGATGCAAGTAATGGAAATTTCCAGAGGCAGGTATAAATCAGTATGGAGATAACGAGGTTAGTTCAATCAGGGAAGGTGAAGGGTTAAAGTAAGATACCCAATCGCATGGGCTCAAATTAAATGGTGGGAGCAGGATCACATCTCTTGAATTTACACATATCAAAGCTGTTTAACTTGGATGACATTAACCAGGGCAAGGAATCACTATAGACAATAGTGTTTTAGAGAAGCTGTCCAATGATGTACAAAGCGACAAAGAGTCCTGTGGCACCTTATAGACTAACAGACGTATTGGAGCATAAGCTTTCGTGGGTGAATACCTACTTCATCAGATGCATGGAGTGGAAAATGTGTATGTGCACAAGTTCAACATCTATCCAGAAAACGTTAATAAATAGCTTTTGCTATTAATAGATTTGACTTGTTATTAAGAGTAGGAGGCAGTATGGTCTATTATTATTATTTGTACAGAACACTGGACTGGAAGTCCAGTTCTGTCACTTACCTGCTGTGTAGGCATGATCAAATTACTCTTCCCCAGCCTCTTTTCCATTTCCCTTCCCATCCATTGACTTGGCTATTTAGAGTGAAAACTCTTCAGGACAGAGACTGTCCCAATCTCTATTGGGGCTTCTAGGCACTACTGTAACACAAATAATCACCACCTAAACAAGCTGCTTTCAGTCCATTCTAGGTCTGCAAATTGTTCTGCAATTTGAAAAGCCTGGAGAAAAGTGCTTTTACCCTAAGGGTGAAGAAAAAAGTGTCCTCACACAAGTGCCACCACCAAGCAATGTTTACCAGAATACTTCACTGCTATCATCAACAGGTCCTTTGAGAGCAGCAAAACGAAGGAGTGTGTCAGCAGTAACTGTGATGCACAGAAACTTGACTAGCAGCAGGAACTCAGTGGCCCAGGGGTGGGGAGACTGGGCTGAAACGTGCATACCTGGTTTAGCTAGCTTGCTATACTCATTACAAAGGAAGTGTACATTTACTTAATCCCCTCTTTCAAAGTGGGTTTTTTTAATTTTAAAAATAGGAGCAAACATCTCTTAAAAATAGGCCTGATTATTCCATGACTCCAGATCTCCTTCTACGGTTACCATATTTCAGGTTCCCAAAAAGAGGACACTGCCAGAGGGGTGGGGGTGCAGGGAGGAGCTGGAGAGGTGTGTGTAGTGGGAGAGGTATGAGGGGGCGGAGGGCACACCTGCAACAGCAGTGCTCACTGGAGGTGGGGGGCAGTGTTGCTCCCTGTCATGGTGGCAGGGCAGCTGGCACAGGCCCAGGATGCAGTGACAGCCGTAAGTTAGCACCTCCCTGCAGGACCTCCTCCCCAGGGCTGGGGGCTGGGTGGGCAGGATCCAGCAGTTGTGGCTGCAGGAGGATGGACCAATCAGCTGCAGAGGTAGGGCGGGACTAATCAGGAAGTAGACCAATCAGGGCTCTTTCTGAGCTGCAAAGACTGTTCTATAAAAATCCCAGACATTGCCTGATACTTGAAAAATCCGCCTGGACAGAGGATCAAAAAGAGGCTCTGTCCAGGAAAACCCAGACATCTGGTAACCCTGCCTTCACACCTATCTCCTCCCATCTCCTTTTTACTCTCCCTAACTCACCCAAAGCTAAGAGTTGCAGTAACCTTCCCTAAAACCCATCAATGTTGCCCTTTCAGTAAAATGGAACATTGTAACACACACACCCTGAATCCAAACTCTAGGAGTTAACTACTGTATAACTAACCTCTGGCTTGATGGATACCCTCACCTTATGTCTATGGACTGTAAAGCTATGCAATTTAGAGGAAGCCTACAACACATGGCATTCTGACAAAGCAGTCCTCCCTTAACCTGGATGTGTGGCTTTCAGTGGCGACACCATAAATCACAGTGAGGAACAAGATTGAACATGTTCTTTAGCAAGTGGTGTCTGATTATGTGCTCTACCGTACGAAAGTGGCAGGGTCATTCCTTCAACCGATGAAAAGGTGCTCCTGTGTGCAATTTACGTCTGTAATATCTCTTGGAGCTGCACAGGCCAAGTTCTCTTTTGCCAGCGGTTATAGTCTTTTGATTCTGCTTTGTAATCAAAGAGAGATTGTCACATACTCAGCCAGAGCTAGTCAGTATTCTAATAGTGAGACAACTAGCCAGCGTTCCTCCTCCTCCTATGCAAATAAAGTGGTCATGTAAAAAGGTACTTGAAGACTGTTTTCTTTACCCCATTTTTAGCCCCAACGTTATTTAAAAATTCAAAACCTTTTCCTATCAGAGATAGTTTCTCTCTCCGATTTTAGTTACTCGGCTCTATATGCAGCTTGCTTTAAACGATGCTGGACAAAGCACTTGAGAATCTCCAGTAGCAAGGAACTATCCTGAATTGGCAGGGGTGGGCACATAACCCAACAGAGTTCTTCCATCTCAACTTTCCATCATTCTAGGATTTCAAATTTTGAAAAAGACAACGTGGGCTCCTGACTTCTACAGCTGCGAAAACCCAAGGAAAGTGTTCTCATTCCCAACCACACGAGGCAGAGACAGGTTTCAGAGTAGCAGCCGTGTTAGTCTGTATCCGCAAAAAGAACAGGCACCTTAGAGACTAACAAATTTATTAGAGCATAAGCTTTCGTGGGCTACAGCCCACTTATTCGGATGCATATAGAATGGAACATATATTGAGGAGATATATATACACACACACATACAGAGAGCATGAACAGGTGGGAGTTGTCTTACCAACTCTGAGAGGCCAATTAAGTAAGAGGAAAAAAAACCTTTTGAAGTGATAATCAAGATAGTCCAGTACAGACAGTTTGATAAGAAGTGTGAGAATACTTACAAGGGGAGATAGATTCAATGTTTGGGAGACAGACCTGTCCTCGCTTACAGACAACCCCCCAACCTAAAGCAAATACTCACCAGCAACCACACATCACTGAACAAAAACACTGACCCAGGAACCTATCCTTGCAACAAAGCCCGATGCTAACTCTGTCCACATATCTATTCAAGTGACATCATCATAGGACCTAATCACATCAGCCATACCATCAGCGGCTCATTCACCTGCA
This sequence comes from Malaclemys terrapin pileata, assembly GCF_027887155.1. NCBI lineage: Eukaryota > Metazoa > Chordata > Testudines > Emydidae > Malaclemys > Malaclemys terrapin. The sequence continues at coordinate 51,928,137 of NC_071514.1, forward strand.
CATCTACCAATGTGATATATGCCATCATGTGCCAGCAATGCCCCTCTGCCATGTACATTGGCCAAACCGGACAGTCTCTACGCAAAATAATTTATGGACACAAATCTGACATCAGGAATCATAATACTCAAAAACCAGTGGGAGAACACTTTAACCTGTCTGGTCATTCAATGACAGACTTGCGGGTGGCTATTTTACAACAGAAAGCTTCAAAAATAGACTCCAATGAGAGACTGCTGAGCTGGAATTGATATGCAAACTAGATACAATCAATTTAGGATTGAATAAGGACTGGAAATGGCTGAGCCATTACAAACATTGAATCTATCTCCCCTTGTAAGTATTCTCACACTTCTTATCAAACTGTCTGTACTGGGCTATCTTGATTATCACTTCAAAAGGTTTTTCCCCCCCTCTTACTTAATTGGCCTCTCAGAGTTGGTAAGACAACTTACAGCTGTTCATGCTCTCTGTATGTGTGTATATATATCTCCTCAATATATGTTCTATTCTATATGCATCCGAAGAAGTGGGCTGTAGCCCATGAAAGCTTATGCTCCAACAAATGTTAGTCTCTAAGGTGCCACAAGTACTCCTGTTCTTTTTGAGGCAGAGACAGAGACAGTGACCTGAGAGAGTCTCAAAGATGAGCAGGGAGAAGGCTGATCTTTGTGGAGGAGTGAGCGAGCAGCCCTTCTAAAATATACTATTAATATTGACATCTCTAGGTGGATGAGGAGAGATCTCATCAGATGTGGACCTTATAATTCATGCCTCTGGATTATTGCAACATGTTCTAACTCAGGCTAGATTTGAAGAGTATTTGGAAGCTGCAGCTAGAGCATTTAGAGGTGGTCTGCACAGACTGCACATTGCACCCGTGCTCCACAGACTGTGCTGACTTCCAGTTAGTTTCCAGGTGCAATTCACGGTGAAAGTTTCAATTTCTAAAAGCCCTTTATGACTTCAGAGCCTCATCTCTATGTGGGTATCAAGAGAGTTAACAATATATGGAGTGCTGAGCTTACAGCGACCAGACCTGTGCCAAGTGGCTAGGAACTGGGTGGCTGCCAGCACTTTTACCACTGTATCATCTAGAATTGCTCTAAGCTGGGTCAGGCAACATGGTGGCCGAAATACTGAAGTCTGGTCTACAATACTGCTCCGACTACTGCTATCAGCAGAGGGGGAAAAAATTACAAGTCTAGAGTAAACAAAGCCTCAGCTCTTGATTCAAATGTACTCCTCTCCCCAGTCTAAGCACCTAGTGGCCCTCCATGCATGCTTCAAGGCAAAACTACTTATTCAGGTCCTTTCTGAGGGGGTACGCTGAAATAGGAGGATTTTAGGTCGGGGGAGGGGGCGGGCTGGATTAAGAGAGTCTGATGTTATATATGCACATCTTGAGTTGTTGATGGGAACCGTGCACAATTAAAATAAACAAAATCTCTGCTACACTCACCCTCTGTCATCATTCCAGTTAGCTCTAATGCTGTCTGATCCTACCCTTTGTGCTTGCTCAGTTACATGAAGGGACAGTGTCCAATACACTAGATCTTATTTAATTTTGTGGAGAATATGGATGCAAGTTGCCCCATCTGTTTGTGACTTGGTTATGCTGGAGAGGTCTCTCCGAATAGTCAGATATTCTATTCTTACTGTGATTTGTGCTTTGAAAATGTAGCACCACTAAAAAGAGCTTTGTAAGAAAAAAATGTATAGGTTTCTCAACAGCTGATTGCATACTTGCCATCGCTCCCTTCTACAGAAGCAATCGCTAGGAGTCAGGTTTGTTTCCACATGCCTCCAACTCAAGGCTACTTTCTCCACTAGCTGCAGAAAGCAGACAATGAAGACAAAAAAAAAAAACAGTGAACACCATGGGCGAGTTTTCTACTCAACTCATTATCTTTCCTCTTATGGCAGGTTCTTTCCCCAACCTTCCCCCCCCCCCCATATGGCGCTTTGTGTATACTAAGGGTTGCTATGGAGATCTCGCCTGCCTGTCCTCCAACACAATAGGCTGCATTAAGCTTTCAAATTCCTGTCCAAATGACAAGAAAAACAAAAGAACTACCTAGCTGATTATTAGGTGCTACAGACCCATGAACACTACCTTCACATGTACGTACAAACTCATGCATGAAGTCAGCACGGTATAGAAAACCTTGCCCAGGCTAGAATTGTTTCTGAAATGTTCCCACTATCACAACCAGCAGCACATCTTCACTAGCAGCAGCAGCAACGGTGGGAGTATTAGTGTAGAAAGGGCACTGGCATTAACCAGGATTTACACACAGTCGACTATGACACCAGGGACACCCATGCAAACTCTCACCTCCTCCCTGCCCTTTCTCATCTGCTCTCCACTAACTTTCCACATGGCCAAGTGACTCCATCCCATCTCTGATCTCCCTCACACCCACTCTCATCCTTCTTGCTCTCCTTTGGCTCTTTCCCCCCCACAGTACAAACATGCTTTAATCTCTGATTTATAGGAGGTGCCTTGACTCCACTTGCCCCTCCATCCACCCCCCTTCTCCCATTAGTTTCAGAGTTCACTGAACATGCCGTCTGGAGTTCTCTGCCTCTCCCAATCACTGTGGACAACACCACAATCATTGTCACTCAGAGCCATACCCTGGGTGTCATCTTCAACTCTGCCCTCATTAGATCACTATATGCAGGCTGTGTCTAAATCTTGCCATTTCTTTCTGCCTAACATCCCCCTGTCATAACTATAAAGGGAAGGGTGTAACAACTGTCCTGTGTACAATACTATAAAATCCCTCATGGCCAGAGACTCCAAAATCCTTTTCCCTGTAAAGGGTTAAGAAGCTCAGGTAACCTGGCTGGCATCTGACCCAAAGGACTAATAAGGGGACAAGATACTTTCAAATCTAGGGGGTGGGGGGGGGAGGCTTTTGTTTGTGCTCTTTGTTTGGGAGTTCGTTTGCTCTTGGGACTGAGAGGGACCAGACATCAATCCAGGTTCTCCACATCTTTCTAAACAAGTCTCTCCTATTTCAAACTTGTAAGTAAAAAGCCAGGCAAGGCGTCTTAGTTTTACTTTGTTTTCTCAACTTGTAAATGTACCTTTTTACTACAGTGTTTATCTTTGTTTGCTATACTTTGAACCTGAGGCTAGAGGGAGGTCCTCTGAGCTCTTTAAGTTTGATTACCCTGTAAAGTTATTTTCCATACTGATTTTACAGAGATGATTTTTACCTTTTTCTTTAATTAAAAGCCTTCTTTTTAAGAACCTGATTGATTTTTCCTTGTTTTTAGATCCAAGGGGGTTGGATCTGTATTCACCAGGAGTTGGTGGGAGGAAGGAGGGGAATGGTTAATTTCTCCTTGTTTTTAGATCCAAGGGGGTTGGATCTGTATTCACCAGGAGTTGGTGGGAGGAAGGAGGGGAATGGTTAATTTCTCCTTGTTTTAAGATCCAAGGGGTTTGGATCTGTATTCACCAGGGAATTGGTGAAAGGTTTCTCAAGGCTACCCAGGGAAGGGAATTAGTTTTTGAGAATGGTGGCAGCGGACCAGAACTAAGCTGGTAGTTAAGCTTAGAAGTCTTCATGCAGGCCCCCACATTTGTACCCTAAAGTTCAAAGTGGGGAAGCAGGCTTGACACCCCCAGATACAGCCTTTCCTATTTCATTCAGACTCGGCATCTCACATATCAGTTACAGCAACATGTTCTTCGCTGACTTTCACAAATCCCATCTTGCCCTGCTTGTATCCATTCAAAATGCCACTGCAACGATAATCTCTCTAGCTTCTCAATTTGAGTACATCACCCCTCTCTTTGCGTCCCTCCACTAGCTCCTTTTTCTATGTCACGTCCAACATAAGCTACTGGCCTTCACGTTCAAGGCCCCGCACTGCCTATCACCTCTCATACACTATCGAGATGCGACTCGCCTCTAATCAGCCATTGTTAAATAGTCAAACAATCACCTTTACACTTTCTCCCATACTGCCCTGCGTTCAGAGTGGGGGTTCCCCATGAACATCGACAAAGCTACCTCAGTGTCCTCTTTCAAATCCCTTCCTACCATGCTCCTTGCTATGATGCCCATAAAACAAACTTGACAATGGAGAGACCACTGCCTACCAGGCTGACCTCTATTTAGGGTGACCAGACGTCCCGATTTTTGCTTCTTTGTCCCGCATCCCGACTGATGTTTGGTCAGGACACTGGACAAAAAAGAAATGTTGCGCTCCGCCCCCCTTTCCCCCCATTGGCTCCCTCCCCAAATCCCTGCCCTGGCCCCGCCTCTTCCCCAACCACACAGCATTCCTCCTCCCTCCCAGGCTTGCAGCATGGCGGCACAAGCCTGGGAGGGAGGGGGTGGCGGTGGTACCTGGATCCTGGAGCTGGTGAGTCAGCTCCAGCACTTGGGCACCCGGCGGGCAAAGGGGGCTGGCAAGGGAGGGAGACGGGGGAGCTCAACTTTGAGCCCCCCACCGCGACAGAGGGCTCCTGCCCGGGCCGCTGCACCCGGGGCCGGGAGCGCAGCCTGGAGGCTGCTCCAGCCCTGCAGCCCGCCGGGTAGCGCGGTGGGTCTGGGCAGGGGCAGCGTGGAGCGGGCAGGGACCGGTTGGGCTGCGTGAGCCGAATCCCTGCTGCTGCCAGGGAGCCCTGCGCCTCTCCCTCCCGCTCGCGGCTGTGGCTCCTTCCCGGCGGGACGTGCCCCCCGGCCTGCCCCGGCCACATGCGGCACGCGTCCAGCTGCTCCTTCCCAGTGGGAGGGAGAGTAGGCGGGGGGGGACGCGCGCCGCATGTGGCCAGGGCGGCGGGAGGCGCATCCTGCCGGGAAGGAGCCGCAGCCGCGAGCAGGAGAGGCACAGGGCTCCCTGGCAGCAGTGGGGATTCGGCCCCTGCCGCCCTCCCAGCTCCTGCCTGCTCCGCGCTGCCCCCGCCCGGATCCACCGCATGCCGCATATGCCCGTGGCAGGCCGGGGGGCGGGAGGCTTCGCAGGGAGGGCAGCGCGTGGGGCCGGGGCCTGCTAATACCCCCGGCCCCTTTTAAATGCCTTTTTTTCCCCCTCCCCCCCCGTCCCGATATTTTGGACTGCTGATCTGGTCACCCTACCCATATTATCTCATTGGTTCCTTGTGCTCCCCTGCCTGTCTGTATGCCCCTATTGTGTCTCCTCTTACCCTTCAATTGTAAGCTCTTTCGGGCTAGGGCTTCTCTTTGTTCTGGGTTTATACAGCGCCCAGCATAATGGGGTCCTGCTCCATGACTGGGGCTCCTAGACACTACAGCGGTACAAGTTATAAACAGCATTGCCAGTGGCAGAGCTGGTACTAGAATGGTGAGAAACTCCCCCCACGAGTCTAGTACAGTCACAGAGGGAGCAGGATGAGCTAGTGTACTGTACAGAGCAGGGGGAGGTAGGACCTCCCCAAGTTCTAGCCGCAGCTCTGACAGTGAGGCCTGTGGCTTTGGACAAGTCATTGAAGCGCTCTGTGCCTCAGTTTCTCCATTTGTCAAATGGGAGCTAATTCACTGGGATGAAGTCAGGATAAGTGTTAATAAAGGGCGTTGTGAAAGCAGAAGTATTTCCTGAAAGGCTTGAATTATACTACAAAGCAAAACGTGGAGCTAGAATACAGGAAGTCATGAGCAGAGATGGCTCCTGAAATAAATTAAAAACTGGCTTAGGGACACACAGCAGAGGGTTTCAACCTAAGGAGGACATTCCATACTGGAGAGCAGCGAGGGCAGTGACAGGCAGGTCACTAGCAGAGCCAATTGTGTCTACTTCACTTCAGAATGACCTAGAAAAATAGATCCTTTCAAAAGTGTTTAAGTGAGTTGACAACACATACTGTACCTGGTGCCGGGAGCTAGTAAGCCAGCAATGATTTGAACAGTAAGGATTACGTAGAGAACTCGAATTATTCAATGTCAGGTAATGAGGCTGGGAACTTGCATGAACTGTAAGTGTAGAGAAGAGACCAGGAAAGAGACCTAGAGACCTTGTAAAAGAGTTTGGGGTGGGGTGGGACAGGGGACAAGAGGATGGGAGGAATCTTAACGTAAACCTCAGAAAGAAAGACTGAAGTATAGTTTAATTTAGACAGCAACTCCGCACCAAAGAAATGATGGACTGACGTTTAGGAGATTAACCTATTAAAAGCAGAGGGTTTTAAAAACAAGGTGGTGAAAATATGTAGTAAACACCAGAAACTGTCAGGGTCAGCAATAGCTAAGGACTATGAATCTGTCCAAGAGAGCAGAACCTATCTGTACAAGCAGTCCCTCCACAGAGGGGCAAGCCATTAGTTGGATTTTTTAGGTTAAAAAGATACAAGATAGCTGGATTGGTATTTCCAGAGGCATCGCTGCACCACATGCCTTTAATTTTAGTTCCAAATAGCCGTCCGTTCTTAATTGCAGGACAGAATTAGCACTGGCCTAATAGTCCTCCTGCTTCAGGGACAGCATGTCCTTTATAAAACGGATTCCTACTTCAGCAAGGGGAGACCTTCACTTTGCAGTGTCTTCTCCAGGTATAAATAGGTGGCACTGACTAGGGGCTGGAAGGGGTAGGGGAAAAGCCTTCCACCCTTTCCAAACTCTCCCCTCCCATTTCTTTATATCAACAGCAGCTTCGGATCCCACAAGGTGGGCAGCACTACGGTTCTTTCTACATTTCTACAGCTTCAAGTTCGACTCAATTCTTAAGCATACAAGGGCTAGGGGTCGGTCTCACACACACACACACACACACACTCTCTCTCTCTCTGCGCCTGTTAACATTGGTACTTCTGCTCTTGGCTTCCTGCGAGTCCCGCAAGAGGAGCCAGGAACAGATGAAGGAGTCGCTTGACCTCTCCCCAGGTTTGGAGAATTGCTCCCCCCGATTCGGGTGACCAGATGAGGGGAAGAAAATATCGGGACACATTGGGGGTGGGGGGGGGGGGGGAGGGGGAGGTGCCCGCTGGCTGAGCAAAAAAACCCAACCAAACAAAAAAGTGCTGCCGGCCAATATCGGGACAAAATGCGTCCCAATCGAAGATCGGTTGGGACGCGGGACAGACACCAAAATATCGGGACGTCTGGTCACCCTAACCCCAATCATGCTAGTACCCAGTAAGTGGGAGCTTGTGGGAGTTACACAGTGCTGCTGTGTGAGAAGTCTTAAGCCTCTCAGCTTGCACCACATGCACTGCAAGAAGGATGAAGGCATTTGGAGGGTGTGGGGGAAGTGCTACAGAGCAGGAGAACTGTGAATGGGGTACTCAACCTGGAATATGGTGAGGAGAAAGGGGAGATCAAGGAGCAGGAAGCCATGGAGAGGAGTTTGGAGGAGTGCGAGGTTAGAAAAAAGTAGAGTTGGATAGCTGGGGAGCAAAGATTACTAACAAAAACAGAATAAGGGGCTGGTGAAAGAACTAGACAGAAGTGGGGGCATGAAAAGGTCTCCAGCATGCTATAGACATGTATGTTCTCGCCCTTTAAGGGGAAGGCAACTCCTCTTTTCTACGCAGCTAGGATTGCATCTAAAGGGGAATCCACTTCTCTTCTTGTGATCCAGCCTCTAACTAACTATCTGGAGAGATCACATACTGACTCTGCCTAGGAGCAGGGAAGCTTTCTATACACTATACACTATGCAATATTACATCTAAAGCACTACATTTAAAGAACTATATAAAGATTGCAAAGTCAAGCAAATCAAAAGTTCGGAAGTGTCAGAATTAAAGTTTCCTGTGCACCCTTAATTTGGTCCCCTTGCATGAATGGTTCTGATGCAGGTCTTTAATTTCATGGCCACATGCTAATTTTTCCACAGGAAACCTGCCTCACTCAGTGCCTGGGTAGATGGTTATTCCATATTTTTTTTTATCCCCCTAATTCAATATTCTGGCTCAGGTCTTCTTAACATACACCATCTAAAACCCAGCAATGAACCAAAAAAGTATTCATTTCCTCATGAGCATTTCTATGGTGCTCTCCGTGACACAAATATTAATGAATTGATCTTCACAACACCCCCGAGATCAGATAGTATTACTGTCCCCATTTTACACCTGGGGAATGAAGACAGAGAGAGAGATTAAAGACAAAACTTACACAAGGATACACTAATTTGGGGTGTCCAGTTTGAAACACCTAGCTCCTGATTTTTCAGAGTACTCAGTATATTTAGAGCACTTTATATGTTCAAAGCACAGCTTCAATCAACCTCAGTAGTCAGTGCTCAAAACATCTACAAGTCTGAGCCCAAGTCTCATGTTGGGTACCGAGAAAAACAAGGAACATTTTGGATTTATCTCAGTTCAAGGGACTTGCCCAGCATCACATAGGAAGACCGTTGCAGAGGCAGGGATAGAATCAAATTCTCCAGGGTGGCATTAAACTTCCTTAATCAAGAGACCATCCTCTCTTCCTCCAATCCCGTGCCTCATTTGCTACACATCTTTCAACTTCTGCAACAAGCAATGCAGGTGTTCGACAGAGAACAGCCTCATTCCCTACACAAGCCTGATCAGTTCCCAGAATACCATCCCTCCTGTGCACTAATAAGGCAGGGGTACTGTGGGGGAAAAAATAGCATGTGATCACGTAATTAAAAATTGTACCCCAATAATGCATATGCATAATGGGGCTATATTAAGGCTGAAGGGGCAACCCTCATTCTTGTATGTCCTAACTTTGGAATGCTTGAATTTGCAGACTTAATAGTCTGTTGATGTAGGTTTTTTTAAAATGTAATTTCCCAATTTTGTTTTAAAAAATGAAAATCAGAAATTTATCATGTGAAACCATATTGATCTACAACTTGTGTCACAGCAGGATTCAGATCTTTACTGCCACATCACAGATCACTTGAACTAATGGAGTAACTGGCAGCAGTCAGCTGTGAACCACTCTGTGGATCAACCACTAGAGGGAGACAAGATCTACTGGCAAAGTGTGTTTCAGATATTTGCTGACAGCAGAGCAATATAGAGACACAGGACTCCTGGGTTCAATGCTTGGTTCTGGAAGGGAACATGGGCTAGAGGCTACAGACTGTTCTGCCCCATAGCCTTAGCTGGATGCTGGTAGAGGGAGCACAGCAAACGCAGGAAAGAGGTTCCCTAGTCTTGGTTCTGCTGGAACAGCTGTGGCACTAGGAACAATTGTGAAGAAAATCCTGCTCAGCCTCTAGAACCTCAGGATGGAACATGTTCAGTTGCTCTGCGGGGACCGCACTTGTAGTCTGGTTGGTTCAGATGAACTGGAAGGGAGGGGATGGAGCATGCTGAATGCAAGGTCCCAAACTCTGAATATGGGTGCAGACAGATTTTCAGAGGCTTATAACTGCCAAATTTGGGTGGACTTTCAAAAGGAATATGTAGCATTGATAAGGGAATGTTACGATTAGATTTAACTGCACCCTACCCCTTTCATGGTTTGGAGCGCTGCGGAAGAGATCACAGTGGGAAATAGGAAGTGGGTCCAGGAAAGCAACAAAAGGCACATCCCTAACACCAAGGTGATTCCGGCACCAAATTTCAAGTCCCTGCTCAAAAAGCATGGAGGAGCTAAATGTTAGTAAGAATTTAATGTGGACAAAACAATGTGCTTTTATTTAAACCTCATTCTGAAAAAGAGCTGGACTGATCTTTTTTCTCTTTTTTTTTTTAATCTCAGCAAAAAGGACCTGTAGCAGACACTCAACATGGAAAATTTCAGCCTAAACAGTTGAAGTTTGGCAAAAGTTACAAAGCAACTGAAAACTAGATTTTATATTGGAAATCAGTCAACCCTAATTTTAGGCATCATTACCTGCACCACTTATAATACTTAGTATAGTATTCTTTTATTAAAAAAAAAAACTATAGCAATCCCACAGATATACTTAATTTGTACAAGAACAGGTGCTGCATATCTTCCCTGTCTACCACATACACTTCGGATAAAAATTCCGAAATGCCCCCTCAAAATGTGTGTGTGGGGAAATGAGAACACTTTTTAAATGGATTCATTCCACCCTGGCCCCTGAATCTTTGCCTAACAAAACACACAATTTTGAGCTTTAATTTCAAACACTCAAAAGAATTTAAAACAAATAAAAAAAAGTCAGCTTTATTCCAGTATTGGTGAATTTCGATTGAGCTTCATCAGTGAGATTTCTTATACTGGAGTACATGAATTTTAAGATTAGTGGCTTAAGTATTCCATACACTACTATTCAAGTGCTAAGTGTTGTCCCAGGCAGACTGAAGTGCTTTGTGTATTGATCCACAAAACATGGTATCCTTCTACAGTTCTTATATTTTCATTTGGACTTTTCGGGAGCGATGGAAATGAAAAGTTGAAGGTAAGAATGGTTTTAAGGCACAAAGATTGTTACTACAAAGATGTTATCAGGCCAACCCAATGGTTCTGATGATAGCTCAACACCATATTGCAGTGGACACTGCCTCTTCCCAAGGAACTGCAGATGGGCTCTGGTTCCTAACCCACATAATATAGGCCACCAGCTCTTACAGATTTGCCAGTGCTATACATCAAAAGACTATCAAACTATTCTTGCACAATAACCTGCAAATAATGCACCGCAAGGTGTTTTACAATCCATAAAAAGGTAGAAACCCTGTTGATAAAGTGGTTTTGGCTTCCTGTGACATTTCCCAGGATACAAGCTGGACTGATGGACAGTTATCCCCCCTCAAATGTCCAAACTGGGATGTCATTTACACTGCTTCGCTGTGAGGACTACCACTTCTGGTCTACTCACACATGCAAAAATCCAGCATGCAAAAATCACTCCCAGCTGAATTATAGGAGTGCTTCTAGCCAGTCACTCCTGAATTATGTTGCAGAGCAACACCAACAAACTCCCAGTCCCAGACTTGTCACCAGAAATGTGCCTGTTGTACTGCCCGGCTCTCTCCTTCTGGACAATACAAGCTCACAGAAAGTCAGTCATTTAATTAATAGGAAGTGTGACGAAGTTCCTCCTCTATCTTGGTGGGTCCTGCTCTTATTGGCGGATTTTCTTGCCTCAGAGATTCACCATGTGGGTTGGGGAACAGCCCAGAGACCTTCCCCTCTGGAAGAACCCACAGTCCAGGTCAATTGGGAGGTTTGGGGGGAACCCGGGCCCACCCTCTACTCCAGGTTCCAGCCCAGGGCCCTGTGGACTGCAGCTGTTTATAGTGCCTCCTGTAACAGCTGCATGACAGCTACAACTCCCTGGGCTACTTCCCCATGCCCTCCTCCAAACACTTTCCTTATTCTCACCACAGGACCTTCCTCCTAGTGTCTGACAACGCTTGTGCTCCTCAGTCCTCCAGCAGCACACCCTCTCACTCTCAGCTCCTTGCGCCTCTTCCTCCCCACTCGCACCACAAACTGAAGTGAGCTCCTTTTTAAAACCCAGGTGCCCTGATTAGCCTGCCTTAATTGATTCTAGAAGCTTCTTCTTAATTGGCTCCAGGTGTCCTAATTAGCCTTAACTGGTTTTAGCAGGTTCCTGATTACTCTAGTGCAGCCCCTGCTCTGGTCACTCAGGGAACAGAAAACTACTCATCCAATGACCAGTATATTTGCCCTCTACCAGACTCCTGTACCCCACTGGTCTGGGTCTGTCACAAAAGTGATATGCACAAACCCTGTTATCCCAAATGGAGGTTCTCAAACAAAACACTCACTTAGATAAACAATGAAACAATTTTATTAAAGACAGATAGATTTTAAGAGATTACAAGTAATGAGGCATAAAAGTCAGAATTGGTTACAAAGAAATAAGAGGTAAAATGCAAATTAATACCTAACTTAACAAGCTAAATGAATTCAAAATCAAAGATTTTTCTCAACACATGCTTTTACTGGAGTGGCTCCACTAATTAGGTGGGTGGCTCTTCATTCTCTTGTGTGCGGCCGCCCAGGAGCGCACCTTAGAGGAAACTATCCACAGTCCACCTAAATGGAGCTCGTCCGCGGACCACAGTTTGAGAACCTCTGGCCTATTTACTTTGGGGGACTGGGTTAAATATACAAGCAAAAGAATTATTTTGCCGATATAAACTGCATCTCCACGAGGTGGTTTTGCTGGAATAGTTATACCCACATACCATGTCGACTGTAGATAAGGCCTCAGATCTAGGGGTGAGGACCAGCAGTCAGGAAAAAAAATTAACTTGTAAAATAGGCAGCTCTGAAGTCACTGAAACAATCCACAGTATCATTTTTACAGTCACTTTTCAGAGTAGCAATCCTCTTAAATTCAGGGGGTCAAAGCAGACAGGAAAAAGGGAGAAAGATTGCCCTGTTGGCATTTTGATACGACTGAAGAGAATTTCACCAGAAAGCATTTAAAGTGATGGCTCAGAACTCGAGAAGCACAGGGAAAAGGGTAATCTTTTCACTTCCATTTATTTTTATTTTCAGTGATTTTAAAATGAGTGCCTGTTCCATGGTTCCTGGCAAAGTCTCACTTGTTTGCAGTGCTTCTTTTGCTGCCAGTTCTCATGGACTAAAAGGATCTGAGTGAACACGGACAGTTAACCAGGTCACTGATTCTCGCAGAAAAATACACACAGCAGAAAGGCAATTCAAAACTGCCGTTGCTGCAAACCCAGAGAAAAGTTTTAAATAATGTGCACGAAACTTTCCTCCAAGGCTGCAGGTAGACTAAATGCTTTAAAAATAAAAAAAAATAAAAAATAAAAACATACAAAAACCACCCTCTTCCCCCACCAATTCTCACACTTTCAATCACAGTGGCAGTGGTGGGCGTAACAGGGCTTTGGTTTTTTCAAGTGTTTTTTGCTCAGAATACCATATATAGAGAGCATCCAGAAAACATTTTAAATGAAAGAGGGAAAAGAGAAAATGTTCACATAAATTTGATTTTTAGTCCTTGTTCTCACATCCTCAGAATCCACAAGGCAAGACTCCTAGAGAGTACGTCTACACTGCAAAAAAGGTGTTCTTAACTCGGGTTAGCTAATCTGGATTAAAATAGCAGTGAAGACACGGCAACTCCGTTTTTAATTCGTGTTAGCATATAAAGTTCAAGCCCAGGTTTTCCCTCAAGCTGCTAACAAGGTAAAAACTGAGATATCCTGTCTTCACTGCTATTTTAACCCAAGCTAGCTACCTGAGATAAGAACACACTTTTTTAAGGGGGAGGGGGGAAGGGCACAGTGTAGGCACACGCTTTGAAGAGTACAGGCATGCACACCTATTGGCAGGAGGTAAACATGATGATAATTCCTCTTCCCTGAATTAACCAACTAAATCCCAACAATGGAAATAACATTTAAAATAATTGACTGATCCAGTAACAGCAATGAGGAAAGTAGCACAGGGTGTTTGGGTTTTAGCAATGCATTAGATAGTCACAAAATCTTGCGCAAAATTAATTCAGATCAATGTGGTTATGCTTTTGTATTTGGCTCCTGAGAAGTCCAGGATATGGCTACGCATGATCTCCTGGGTGGCTGTGAGAACCACCATTTTTCAGCCAGAGCCTCCAGCATAGCAATGCTGTTCTCGTTTCCATGCTTTTGAAAACTTCCTGAAGAAAAGTTACGAAAGGGTTCTGGTAAGCAGTAAAAGTTTTAGTTGGGGGAGGTATCACCATGAACTGGGAAAGGTCCTGTCTTATCTAATATCTATCTTATCTAATAGCGATCTGCAAGGGGGACATTTAAAAACACATTAGTTGTGTTCAGAGATGTTATTAAATTAAGAGAACACCACACACCTGTTATGACTGAGAAGTAATACAAAAGGGCCTAGACAATAAAATGAAAGTTATTTAATGGAAGGGGAAAGGAGGGGAAGCAATTAACACACAAGACTTTAGGACAATATTGGACCACAAGCTACATAGGAATTTGCGAAGTGACATAGAAACAAAATAGCCCTGTGTAATTTTGGGCTGCAGAAGCATCTCGTCTTGGGGCAAGGTAGCAGAGGTCCTTTCTCCATATAGTTCTTTTACTGCTACTAGGCACCAGAAAAATCCCTCTAGTTGGAGAGAGTACAGAGAAGAACAAATTATGAGGGGGCTGAAGAGATTGATTTATGAGGAAAGATAGCATGCATTATATATATAGGCTAACTGCTTGAGAGATGACAAAAGGATAGGTAAGAGGTGTAATATTTGAAGGGTATAAAGAATCAAGGAGAGGTACTGTTTGGCATAATACAGTGGGATAACTGGGGACAAAGGATTGAAATTAACAATAGAATCATTTTGGCTGAATCTCAGGATAAGCTTCATGACAGCACAATCTATTAGCCTGTTATAATTTCCCCAGTGAAGCAGTGAAAGCCACTTCACATGGCATGTTTAAAACAAGTCTGAACAAAACACTGGGAAACATTCAGTAAAAAGAGAGACTTGTTGACCTAACAAGAGGCTTTATGAGAAGTTACCATCATCATCACCATCTCCACCACCACCACCACAATATTCTCCCTCTTGGATCTCAAGCTTCTAATGCATGACTTGAAGCTGGGAGCCAAGGATCAAGTGCTATTCACGGAGAAAGAAGTTACAGAGGAGTAAATTATCCCCTCTCTAAAGATACCAGATTGACTAGAGTATCCGGGGGTAGCCGTGTTAGTCTGTATCTACAAAAACAACAAGGAGTCTGGTGGCACCTTAAAGACTAAGGCCTGGTCTACACTACGGGTTTAAGTCGACTTTAGCAGCGTTAAATCGAATTAAGCCTGGACACGTCCACACGACGAAGCCCTTTCTTTCGACTTAAAGGGTCCTTTAAACCGGTTTCTTTACACCACCTCCGACGAGGGGATTAGCGATAAAACCGGCCTTTGCGGGTCGGAATTGGGGTAGTGTGGACGGAATTAGACGTTATTGGCCTCCGGGAGCTATCCCACAGTGCTTCATTGTGACCGCTCTGGACAGCACTCTCAACTCAGATGCACTGACCAGGTAGACAGGAAAAGACCCGCGAATGTTTGAATTTCATTTCCTGTTTGCTCAGCGTGGAGAGCACAGGTGACCACGCAGAGCTCATCAGCACAGGTAACCGTGATGGAGTCCCAGGATCGCAAAAGAGCTCCAGCATGGACTGAATGGGAGGTACGGGATCTGCTCGCCATATGGGGAGATGAATCAGTGCTAGCTGAACTCCGTAACAGTAAAAGAAATGGCAAAGTATTAGAAAAGGTCTCCAAGGCCATGAAGGACCGAGGCCATAACAGGGACACACAGCAGTGCCGCGTGAAAATTAAGGAGCTACAGCAAGCTTACCACAAAGCCAGAGAAGCAAACGGAAGGTCCGGGGCAGAGCCGCAAACTTGCCGCTTCTACGTGGAGCTGCATGCCATTTTAGGGGGTGCAGCCACCACTACCCCAACCGTGTGCTATGACTCCGTCAATGGAGAAACACACAGGGAACACGGTTCGGGGAACGAGGAAGATGAGGATGGAGGTACTGCAGGTAGCTCACAGCAGCAAGGAAGCGGAGAAACCGGTTTCCCCAACAGCCAGGATCTGTTTGTTACCCTGGACCTGGAACCAGTAACCCCCGAACTCACCCAAGACCCTCAGGGCACACAGGAGACCTCTGGTGAGTGTACCTTTGTAAATATTTGTAAACATTACACATGGTTTAAAAGCAAGCGTGTTTAATGATTAATTTGCCCTGGCAATCGTGGCCAGTACATCTACTGGAAAAGTCTGTTAACGTGTATGGGGATGGAGCGGAAATCCTCCAGGGACATCCCCAGAAAGCTCTCCTTTATGTACTCCCAAAGCCTTTGCAAAAGGTTTCTGGGGAGGGCTGCCTTATCCCGTCCGCCATGGTAGGACACTTTACCACGCCAGGCCAGTAGCACGTAGTCTGGAATCATTGCATAACAAAGCATGGCAGTGTATGGTCCCGGTGTTTGCTGGCATGCAGACAATATCCATTCCTTATCTCTCTTTGTTATCCTCAGGAGAGTGATATCATTCACAGTCACCTGGTTGAAATGGGGTGATTTTATTAAGGGGACATTCAGAGGCGCCCGTTCCTGCTCTTCTGAACAGAAATGTTCCCCGCTGTTAACCACGCGGTGGAGGGGAGGGGTGAAGTGATCATCCCAGAGAATCGTGTGTGTGTGTGGGGGGGGTGGTTTACTTGGGTTTGTGCCGCATGTTAACCGGGAAACCGCAGCCCCTCCTTTTACATTGAAAACCCATTTTAAATGGACAACCCAATTCATCCTTGATATGGGAAATGCGCTGCTGTTTGAAACCTTTCCCGCATGTTAAGAAGGTTAAAAAAGCCAAAACACTGTGGCCTACCATGGCTGCCTGCAAGCCGAAATATGCGACCTTGTAATGAAAGAGTGTACCCATTGTTCTCTAAAATGTGTCTTTTTTAACCACCTCTCCCTTCTCCTCCACCAGCTGCAAATGTTTCTCCTTCACAGAGGCTAGTGAACATTAGAAAGAGAAAATGTAGGACGAGGGACGATATGTTCACGGAGCTGCAGATGTCCTCCCACGCTGATAGAGCACAGCAGAATGCGTGGAGGCAGTCAATGTCGGACATGAGAAAAGCACAATATGAACGAGAGGAGAGGTGGCAGGCTGAATGGCGGGATGAAAAGAGCAAGTGGTGGGCTGAAGACGATAGGTGGCGTCAGCTTGCAGACAGACGGCAAGAATCAATGCTCCGTCTGCTGGAGCATCAAACTGATATGCTCGAGCGTATGGTTGAGCTGCAGGAAAGGCAGCAGGAGCAGAGACCGCCGCTACAGCCCCTGTTTAACCAACAGCCCCCTTCCCCAAGTTCCATAGCCTCCTCACCCAGACGCCCAAGAACACGGTGGGGGGGCCTCTATCCACCCAGTCACTCCACCCCAGATGATCACCCAAGCATCAGAAGGCAGGCCTTCAATAAGAGTTAAAGTTTTAAAATGCAGTGTGTCCTTTTCCATCCCTCCTCCCCCACCCATCCCAGGCTACCTTGGCAATTATCCCCCTACTTCTGTGAGGAACTAATAAAGAATGCATGAATGTGAAAAAACAATGACTTTATTGCCTCTGCAAGCGGTGCTCGAATTGGGGAGGGGAGGGTGGGGTGGGGTGGGGGGGGGGGGTTTGGAGGGTTCATCAAGGAGAAACAAACAGAAGTTTCACACAGTAGCCTGGCCAGTCACAAAACTAGTTTTCAAAGCTTCTCTGATGCGCACCGCGCCCTGCTGTGCTCCTCTAACCGCCCTGGTGTCTGGCTGCGCGTAATCAGCGGCCAGGCGAGTTGCCTCAACCTCCCACCCCGCTATAAAGGTCTCCCCCTTACTCTCACAGATATTGTGGAGCGCACAGCAAGCAGCAATAACAATGGAGATATTCTTTTCGCTGAGGTCTGAGCGAGTCAGTAAGCTGCGCCAGCGCGCTTTTAAACGTCCAAATGCACATTCCACCACCATTCGGCACTTGCTCAGCCTGTAGTTGAACAGGTCCTGACTCCTGTCCAGGCTGCCTGTGTACGGCTTCATGAGCCATGGCATTAAGGGGTAGGCTGGGTCCCCAAGGATCACGATAGGCATTTCAACATCCCCAACGGTTACTTTCTGGTCCGGGAAGAAAGTCCCTTCCTCCAGCTTTCGAAACAGAGCAGAGTTCCTGAAGACGCGAGCATCATGTACCTTTCCCGGCCATCCCACGTTGATGTTGGTGAAACGTCCCTTGTGATCCACCAGGGCTTGCAGCAGCATTGAAAAGTACCCCTTGCGGTTTACGTAGTCGGTGGCTTGGTGCTCTGGTGACAAGATAGGGATATGGGTTCCGTCTATGGCCCCACCACAGTTTGGGAATCCCATTTCAGCAAAACCATCCACTATTGACTGCACGTTGCCCAGAGTCACTACCCTTGATATCACCAGTTCTTTCATTGCCCTGGCAAATTGGATCACAGCAGCCCCCACCGTAGATTTGCCCACTCCAAATTGATTCCCGACTGACCGGTAGCTGTCTGGCGTTGCAAGCTTCCACAGGGCTATCGCCACTCGCTTCTCAACTGTGACGGCTGCTCTCATCTTGGTATCCTGGCGTTTCAGGGCAGGGGAAAGCAAGTCACAAAGTTCCATGAAAGTGGCCTTACGCATGCGAAAGTTTTGCAGCCACTGGGAATCGTCCCATACCTGCAGCACGATGCTGTCCCACCAGTCTGTGCATGTTTCCCGGGCCCAGAATCGGCGTTCCACGGCATGAACCTGCCCCAGTGACACCATGATTTCCACATTGCTGGGGCCTGTGCCTTGTGAGAGGTCTATGTCCATGTCAATTTCCTCATCACTCTCTTCGCCGCGCTGCAATCGCCTCCTCGGCTGGTCCGGGTTTCGCCTTGGCATGTCCTGGCTCTGCATATACTCCAGGACAATGCACATGGTGTTCATAGTGCTCATAATTGCTGCGGTGATCTGAGCGGGCTCCATGATCCCAGTGCTAGCTATCGCGCCTGGTCAGAAAAAAGGCGCGAAACTAGTATCTGATGGACCAGGAGAAGGAGGGAGGGCGGGAGGGAGGGAGGGCCGAGTGACGACATGGCGTACAGGTACAGGAACAGGGAATTAAAATCAAGAAAGGTGGCTGTGCATCAGGGAGAAATACAAACAACTGTCACACAGAATGGTTCCCCCCAAAGATTAAACTGAAAACCCTGGGCTTAGCAGGCCATTGATTTCACGGAGGAAGGGGAAGCAAATGAATACAGAACAAATCTTTTTTTTACATCTTAAGCTGGCAGCCGACGGTGCAGCATGAGTGATAGCCTCTGCAGTACGATGACGACTGTTACCAATCGTAATATACCATCGTCTGCCAAAAGGCAAGGGGCTGCTGCTGTGTAGCAATGCAGCCCCACGTCTGCCAGCCCCACGTCCGCCAGCACCCAGCATCGCCCTCGGCCTCTTCTGGGTGTTTAGCAGACAATACTGGGCAATTGGCAGAAAATAGTATACTACGACTGGTAGCCATCATCATCGAGACAGTAGCATGTTTGCCCAGGTGCCCATGATTGACAGCCACTACAGTACGACGACAATGGATACCAGTCATAATATACCATCGCCTACCAAAGGGCAAGGGGCTGGTGCAATGCAGCCCCACGGCTGCCAGCCCCACGGCTATTACTCGTGCTACACCGTCTACCGCCAAAAGGCAGTTAGCAGCTGCTGCTGTGTAGCAATGCAGTCCCACGTCTGCCGGCACCCAGAGGACATATGGTGACGGTGAGCTCAGCTGAGCTGAGCGGGCTCCATGCTTGCCGTGGTATGTTGTCTGCACAGGTAACCCAGGTAAAAAGGCGCGAATCTATTGTCTGCCGTTGCTGTGACGGGGGGAGGGGCCTGACGACAGGTACCCAGAACCTCCCGCGACACTGTTTTGCATCATCCGGGCATTGGGATCTCAACTCAGAATTCCAAGGAGCGGCGGAGACTGCGGGAACTGTGGGATAGCTGTGGGATAGCTACCCATAGTGCAATGCTCCGGAAGTCGACGCTAGCCTCGTACTGTGGACGCGGTCCGCCGACTAGAGCACTTAGAGCATTTTATGTGGGGACACACACAATCGGCTGTATACAACCGATTTCTATAAAACCGGCTTCTATAAATTCGAACTAATTTCGTAGTGTAGACATACCCTAACAAATTTATTTAGGCATAAGCTTTCGTGGGTAAAAACCTCACTTCTTCGGATGCATAGAGTGAAAGTTACAGATGCAGGCATTATATACTGACACATGGAGAGCAGGGAATTACTTCGCAAGTGGAGAACCAGTGTTGACAGGGCCAATTCAATCAGGGTGGATGTAGTCCATTCCCAATAACAGATGAGGAGGTTCAATTCCAGGAGAGGAAAAGCTGCTTCTGTAATGAGCCAGCCATTCCCAGTCCTTATTGAAGCCCAGATTAATGGTGTTAAATTTGCGAATGAATTTTAGTTCTGCTGTTTCTCTGTGAAGTCTGTTTCTGAAGTTTCTTTGTTCAATGATAGTGACTTTTAAATCTGTAATAGAATGACCAGGGAGATTGAAGTGTTCACTTACTGGCTTTTGTATGTTACCATTCCCGATGTCCGATTTGTGTCCATTTATTCTTTTGCGGAGGGACTGTCCGGTTTGGCCAATGTACGTGGCAGAGGGGCATTGCTGGCACATGATGGCATATATAACAACATTAGTGATGTGCAGGTGAATGAGCCCTTGATGGTGTGGCTGATGTGGTTGGGTCCTCTGATGGTGTCGCCAGAGTAGATATGGGGACAGAATAGGCAACGAGGTTTGCTACAGCGATTGGTTCCTGGGTTGGTGTTTCTGTGGTGTGGTGTGTAAATGCTGGTGAGTATTTGCTTCAGGTTGGGGGGTTGTCTGTAAGCGAGGACTGGCCTGCCTCCCAAGGTCTGTGAGAGCAAAGGATCATTTTCCAGGATAGGTTGTATATCGTGGATAATGCGATGGAGAGGTTTTAGCTGGGGGCTGTATGTGATGGCCAGTGGTGTTCTGTTATTGTCCTTGTTGGGCCTGTCCTGTAGTAGAGGATTTCTGGGTACCCGTCTTGCTCTGTCAATCTGTTTCCTCACTTCCCCAGGTGGGTATTGTAGTTTTAGGAATGCTTGATAAAGATCTTGTAGGTGTTTGTCTCTGTCTGAGGGGTTGGAGCAAATTCGGTTGTATCTTAGGACTTGGCTGTAGACAATGGATTGTGTGATGTGTCTTGGATGGAAGCTGGAGGAATGTAGGTATGTATAGCGGTCAGTGGGTTTCCGGTATAGGATGGTGTTTATGTGACCATCACTTTTTTGCACTGTAGTGTCCAGGAAGTGGATCTCTTGTGTGGACTGGTCCAGGCTGAGGTTGACGGTGGGGTGGAAATTGTTGAAGTCCAGGTGGAATTCTTCAAGGGCGTCCTTTCCGTAGGTCCATATGATGAAGATGTCATCAATGTAGTGCAAGTAGAGGAGAGGCACTAGGGGACGAAAGCTGAGGAAGCGTTGTTCTAAGTCAGCCATAAAAATGTTGGCATACTGTGGGGCCATGCGGGTACCCATAGCAGTGCCACTGACTTGAAGGTATAAGTTGTCCCCAAATCTGAAGTGGTTGTGGGTGAGGACAAAGTCACAAAGCTCAGCCACCAGGCGTGCTGTGGCCTCATCAGGGATACTGTTCCTGACAGCTTGTAGTCCACCCTCATGTGGAATATTGGTATAAAGTGCTTTTACATCCATGGTGGCCAGGATGGTGTTTTCAGGAACACCACCAATGCATTGTAGTTTCCTCAGGAAATCGGTGGTGTCTCGAAGATAGCTGGGAGTGCTGGTAGCGTAGGGTCTGAGGAGAGAGTCCAAATAGCCAGATAATCCTGCTATAAGATGCCAATGCCTGAGATGATGGGGCATCCAGGGTTTCCGGGTTTATGGATCTTGGGTAGTAGATAGAATACTCCTGGTCGGGGTTCTGGGGGTGTGTCCATGTAGATTTGTTCCCGTACTGTAGCTGGGAATTACTTGAGCAGATGGTGTAGTTTCTTTTGGTATTCCTCAGTGGGATCAGAGGATAGTGGCCTGTAGAATGTGGTCTTGGAGAGTTGCCTGGCAGCCTCCTGTTCATAATCCGACCTGTTCATTATGACTACAGCACCTCCTTTGTCAGCCCCTTTGATGATAATGTCAGAGTTGTTTCTGAGGCTGTGGATAGCATTGCTTTCTGTACGGCTGAGGTTATGGGACAAGTGATGTTGTTTGTCCACAATTTCAGCCTGTGCACGTCTGCGGAAGCACTATGTAGAGGTCCAGTCTGTCATTTCGACCATCAGGAGGAGTCCACACAGAGTTCTTCTTGTAGTGTTGATAGGAGGGTTCCTGTGGGTCAGTGCACTGTTCAGTGGTGCGCTGAAAATATTCCTTCAGTCAGAGACGACGAAAGTAGGCTTCCAGATCACCACAGAACTGTATCGTGTTCGTGGGGATGGTGGGACAGAAAGAGAGTCCCCGAGATAGGACAGACTCTTCTGCTGGGCTAAGTGTGTGGTTGGAAAGATTGACAATGTTGTTAGATGAGTTGAGGGTACCACTGTTGTAGCCCCCTGTGGCAGGTAGGAGTTTAGATAGCTTATTGTCCTTTTTCCTCTGTAGAGAAGTGAAGTGTGCATTGTAAATGGCTTGTCTCATTTTTGTAAAGTCCAGCCACATGGAAGTTTGTGTGGAAGGTTGGTATTGTATGAGAGTCTCCAGTTCTGAGAGCTCATTCTTGATCTTCTCCTGTCTGCTGTACAGGATGCTGATCAAGTGGTTCCTCAGTTTCTTTGAGAGAGTGTGGCACAGTCTCTCACCATAGACAGTGTAGTATGTTGATTGCAATGGATTTTTTACCTTCAGTCCATTTGGTATGATGTCCATCTGTTTGCATTTGGAGAGGAAGATGATGTCTGTCTGTATCTGTGCAAGTTTTTTGTTGAGGTTGATGGATTTCCACTCCATACGGCTAAATTTAGTGCCTTGCATGGCGTCAAATATCAGGGGGTAGCCATGTTAGTCTGTATCTACAAAAACAAGGAGTCTGGTGGCACCTTAAAGACTAACAGATTTATTTGGGCATAAGCTTTCGTGAGTAAAAACCTCACTTCTTCGGATGCATAGAGCGAAAGTTACAGATGCAGGCAACCACCCAGGAACCAATCCCTGTAGCAAACCTCGTTGCCTACTCTGTCCCCATATCTACTCTGGCAACACCATCAGAGGACCCAACCACATCAGCCACACCATCAAGGGCTCATTCACCTGCACATCCACTAATGTTATATATGCCATCATGTGCCAGCAATGCCCCTCTGCCATGTACATTGGCCAAACCGGACAGTCCCTCTGCAAAAGAATAAATGGACACAAATCGGACATCAGGAATGGTAACATACAAAAGCCAGTAAGTGAACACTTCAATCTCCCTGGTCATTCTATTACAGATTTAAAAGTCACTATCATTGAACAAAGAAACTTCAGAAACAGACTTCACAGAGAAACAGCAGAACTAAAATTCATTCGCAAATTTAACACCATTAATCTGGGCTTCAATAAGGACTGGGAATGGCTGGCTCATTACAGAAGCAGCTTTTCCTCTCCTGGAATTGAACCTCCTCATCTGTTATTGGGAATGGACTACATCCACCCTGATTGAATTGGCCCTGTCAACACTGGTTCTCCACTTGCGAAGTAATTCCCTGCTCTCCATGGCCTTGGCTACACTTGCAGATGTACAGCGCTGTGAGTTAAACCTGACTTCGTGCAGCTGAGTAGGGAGAACGCTGCAGTCTGTCCACACTGACAGCTGCCCAGCACACAATCATGGCCACATTTGCGGCAATTGCAGCGCTATTGGGAGCGGTGCATTATGGGCAGCTATCCCACAGAGCACCTTTTCCCATTCTGGCACCATGGGTTGTGGGAAGGGGGCCTAGGTGCGGGGGATTCTGGGTCCTGTCCCAATGCCCCGTGATGCATCACTTCGCATCCCAGAAATCCCTTTGTTTCTGTCCACCTTTGGCGCCATCTTTCAATGGTTTCTGTGCAGCGCGATCTGTCTGCGGGAAATGGAGTCCGAACTGTTGAGGCGTATGCTGACGAGTCTCGCCAGCACGTCACGTTTGGCTATCAAACTATTCCTTAAGATCCAAAGTGACAGTGAGAGTGAGGGTGAGGATTCTGACGATGCTATCGAGACGCGTAACGTGTACGACACGAAATTGCTTGTGGCATTCACGGACATGCTTAGCACCGTGGAACGCCGCTTTTGGGTTCAGGAAACAAGCACCGAGTGGTGGGATCACATCGTCATGGAAGTCTGGGATGATGAGCAGTGGCTGCAGAACTTTCGGATGAGAAAAGCCACTTTCATGGGACTGTGTGAGGAGCTTGCCCCCACCCTGCGGCGCAAGGACACAAGATTGAGAGCTGCCCTCCCAGTGGAGAAGCGGGTGGCTATTGCAATCTGGAAGCTGGCAACTCCAGACAGCTACCGGTCAGTCACAAACCAGTTTGGAGTGGGAAAGTCGACCATCGGAATCGTGTTGATGCAAGTTTGCAAGGCCATTAATCGCATCCTACTCAGAAGAACCATGACTCTGGGTAACGTGCAGGAAATAGTGGATAGCTTTGCACAAATGGGGTTCCCTAACTGTGGAGGGGCGATAGATGGGACGCACATTCCTATTCTGGCACCACCCCACCTAGGATCAGAGTACGTTAATCGGAAGGGATATTTCTCTATGGTTCTCCAGGCTCTTGTGGATCACAGTGGGCATTTCATTGACATTAACACAGGCTGGCCAGGAAAGGTGCATGATGCACGCATCTTTCGGAACACCTGGCTGTTCAGGAAGATGCAGGCCGGGACTTTTTTCCCCAGGGCGGAAGATCACGGTAGGGGAAATTGAAATGCCCACTGTGATCGTTGGAGATCCCGCTTACCCGTTAATGCCGTGGCTCATGAAACCCTACACAGGGAGCCTTGACAGCAGCAAGGAACGGTTCAACTACAGGCTGAGCCGGTGCCGAATGACTGTGGAGTTTGCCTTTGGCCATTTAAAGGCCCGCTGGTGATCTCTGTACGGGAAGCTGGACTTGGCCGAAAGCAGCATCCCCGCGGTTATATCCACGTGCGGTGCCCTCCATAATATTTGTGAAGGGAGGGATGAAAGCTTCACTCAGGCATGGACCTTCGAGGTTCAACACCTGGAGGCTGAATTTGCACAGCCAGAGAGCAGGGCTATTACAGGGTCCCAGCGCGGGGCTGCAAGGATTAGGGATGCCTTGAGGGAGCAATTTGAGGCTGAAAACCAGCAGTGATATCTGGTGCCCTGCACGGGAGTGAAGTGTAGTAGTTCCAATCTTTAGGAATCAGTGTCTGCTTAGCAGACAAGCAGACTTGCAGTGCCTGTTTATTTCCTGGGCTAAGGAGTCTTTTACTTTATGCAATAATAAAGAATATTTTCAAAGCCAAAGAATCCATTTATTGAAAAGAAAAAAGGGGTTGGAGTGGGGAACAGTACAATCACAGATTCGTGTATGTCCTGTCTGGTATGCTGTGCAGTGAGTGCTGCACTTCAGGGCAGCTATACTGCATGGTGATGGGGTTGAGTGCAGAGGGTGAGGGTCGTGGTCTTCAGGGTTGGGTGGTGAAGATACTGGTGTTGGAGGCAGCGGGTGGCGTGAAGAACACAGAAGTTGGGGAAAGTGGGTTGGAGGTGACAGTGGGGCACAACGGAAAGGGTTTTGGGACAAGGGCTGTGGGGGTGGGTGGCGTTTGCATTTTCGGTACTGCTCCTCTTTGTGCATGGCTACCAGCTCCTGGATAGCATCTGCTTGGCGCTCCAGGATGCTGATGAGCCTATCATGCTTTGCTGCCGGTGCGCAGTGCTTTGCCGCCGGTGCGCTGCGTTTTCCTGGTGGATCCTGCTTTCTCCCTCCCTCCAGTCCTGTGCTTTCTCATTCTCTTTAATAGATTGCCACATCACTTCTTGCAGCATGTCTTCTTTGCTTTTTCGTGGTCTCTTCCTGAGTCTTTGCAGTCTCTGAGCAGGCGATAAGAGGGACGGCTGAGGTCTCAAGGTTGATGCAGGCAAAACGTAACATTTAACAGAGGCAGCATTGTTTATACCAGACAGGGTAATGATTCCCTCCGCACTTAAGGAGTAGAAAACACACAGGGTCTACACAATAGCATAATTTTCCCGTCCGAAACAGAACACACATATCCCACGGGAGCCTCAAAATGGTGAGTAATGGGGACTGATTGTTTCAGGGCTGCACTGTCCTCTGGGTTTCTGTGCCTTGGGGAGAGCCCACAGCTTCAGGGGGCACCTACACTGAACACTGTCCCAACATTTTCCACAGGAGTTCGTCCTGGACGATATCTCGCTGCTGAGGATGACCTGGGAAGCAAGGGAGGGTCTTCTACTGCAATGCAGCTTCCGCCCTGGCCCATATGCAGCTTGCCTGTGTGCAGCAATGGTCCCCCTGCCCCTCGCGGCACAGTGGCGCAGACATGTTAGCCTGGCTGGGACAAGGACCACGGTGGCTCTCCCTATAAACCTGCGCAAGCGCATTGCACACATTCTGGAGGAGACATTCGACGAGATTACCGAGGCTGATTACCGCGATGTGACAAACCACATCAATGCACTATTCTGCATCTAGGCATGCATGCTTAACCCTCCTCTCCCAAAGAGCCCGCACCGAAAAAATTCCTTCCTAAAAAAAAAACAAAAAAAACGCTTACCAGGAACCTGCTCTTCTGTTTGTCCTCCACCAAGTACTGGCCGCTGCAACTGGTTACCATCCTCCTGGCTCGAGAAGAGCTCCTGGCTGCATGGCTCCAGGAATTCCGGGGTGTCTCCATCCAGCTCACCACCATCACTCCCGTTTTCCTCCTGCCCCTCCTTCTCCTCCTCTTCCTCCTCCCCCCCCCGCACCGGCTCTGAAGTGTCCATGGTGGTGCTCGGAGTGGAGGTGGGGTTAACCCCAAGTATCGCATCCAGCTCCTTATAGAATCTGCAGGTCGCAGGGGGAGCACCCGAGCGGCCGTTTGCGTCGCGGGCTTTGCGGTAGGCACTCCGCAGCTCCTTCACTTTAATCCTGCACTGCAGGGTGTCCCGGTCATGGCCACTTTCCATCATGTCCTTTGATACCTTCCCGAAGGTATCATAATTCTTACGGCTGGAGCGCAGCTGGGACTGGACAGCTTCCTCCCCCCAAACACTGATGAGGTCCAGCAACTCGCCATTGCTACATGCTGGGGCTCGCTTGGCGCGTGGAGGCATGGTCACCTGGAAAGATTTGCTGATAGCACTCCACGCCACGCTGGGCTGAGCAAACAGGAAGGGGATTTTTAAAATTCCCGGGGAATGTAAAGAGTCGGTCACATTGTTGGTTACCTGAGGCCAGGGCAGTAGAGTTTGAACTGATGACCAGAGTGGCTAGAACAGGCATTGTGGGATACTGTCAAATAATTCTGGAGGCCATTCACAGCACATTGGGTGCCCACACTTGCGTCACAGCGCTGCAGCGGCAGCGCTGCACTCGCTATTCCTCTCGGAGAGGTGGAGTACATGCAGCGCTGCAACCCAGGAGATACAGCGCTGCAAATGCCTTGCCAGTGTGGATGGGGAGTGAGTTACAGCGCTGGGGGTGGCTTTACAGCGCTGCAACTCGCAAGTGTAGCCAAGGCCCATGTGTCAGTATATAATGGCTGCATTTGTAACTTTCACTCTATGCATCCGAAGAAGTGAGGTTTTTACCCACGAAAGCTTATGCCCAAATAAATCTGTTAGTCTTTAAGGTGCCACCAGACTCCTTGTTGTTTTTGCAGATTGACTAGACTGGCTTGCACTAGGAATAAGGTTAGAGACTTGAGATCCAGGAATCAGATGACTCTTTGAAGAAACAGAATGACGGGTTAGTTATACCTCAGAACTACAGGTCTACTCGTTTTCTTCCAGGGGCTCCAAAATCAAGCCCAGGACTCCTCGGGGCAGGGTGGTCAGGAGGACAATGACAAGGGGAGCAGAAGAAAGTCCTAACTGCCTTTTACATCTCCCCCCCATCACCTGTGCAGGAGCTGCAATTGCCGGGCACTTCCAGAACGACTGGGACAACAGAACCTGCTACCTTGGACGGCCTGTAATCTTGTTTGCTGTTATTGGCTCAGTGACTGTTCTAATACCCCACTCTTCCTACTACCATCTCTCGTATGGTTTCATGTAAACGAGCACATCCCCCTCTGGCCCCATTCTGTTACCCCTCCCTGTCTTCCATCTCCAGGGCACCTCCCATGCCATATCGCCTCCCTCCAAGCAATCCCACTCTTCTGCATCCTCCCACCTCCCTCACTCCTAATATCTATGTCCTTCCATGCCCCCTTCAACTCCTTTTCACATGGTGCAGAGCCATCCATTGGTCACACTGAAGGCTATGGGAGCACACAGACTTATCACCTTCACTTTCTTTCCCTTCTTATTGTTCATTACACCCCTCGCTTGTCTTTAGACAGTAAATTCTTCAAGGAAGGGAATCACATCTTCCTGGGAGCCTGGACACACCTAGCACAATGGAGGCCCAAGAGTCGCCTTTGGCCACTATTGTAAGAAGAATCATTTGTAACTACTGGGAACTATAGTGATGTCCAGAGACAGACATCTGTTTCATCAGGCTGGAAATGAGAACAGCATTGTTATGCTGGGGATTGGAAAATTGTCTCTGGCTGAAAAATGGTGGTTCTCACAGCCACCCAGGAGATCATGCGTAGCCGTATCCTGGACTTTCCAGGACCCAAATACACTCCCCTCAAACGTTAGGGCATTCATGTGCCAGAAAAGTAAAATAGGGTGGGCTGAGAAAGAGGAGTGTGCCCACACCTGCTAGGACTTCCATTTGATCCTATACTGTGCAGTAACTCATTGGAAAAGGCAGAGTTTGTACTCCTCCTCTTGACTTGAGAAGTTCCCCACTCTTCCAGTCTTGAAGTTTAATTTGCCTGAGCACAATCCACTCTTCCTGGGCTGTTCAGCTTTCAGGTCACATTCCGAGAGGAGAACGACGTGGCTTAAGTACACCAGGATTAGAGTCCGGCTCTTCAGTGTCAGAAGACTGTTAGAATTAAAATAATGAGTCTTATGAACTAATTTAGTTCACTAGTCAGCGTAGTGAAAATGAGTCAGACATGGCCTAGCACAGTGGCTCTCAGCCTTCCCAGATTACTGTACCCCTTTCAGGAGTCTGATACGTCTTGCATACCCCCAAATTTCACTTCACTTAAAAACTACTTGCTTACAAAATCAGATATAAAAATACAAAAAAGTGTCACAGCACACTATTAATGAAAAATTGTGTATGTTCTAATTTTTACCATATATTTATAAAATAAATCATTTGGAATATAAATATTGTACTTGCGTTTCAGTGTACGGTATATAGAGCAGTATAAAGTCATCTATATGAAATTTTAGTTTTTACTGACTTCGCTAGTGCTTTTTATGTAGCCTGTTCTAATACTAGGCAAATATCTAGATGAGCTGATGTACCCTTTAGAAGACCTCTGTGTAGCCCCAGGGGTACATGTATCCCTGGTCAAGAACCACTGGCCTAGCATGAGGCCACCACTTATGAACAAACTCATTTAACCAGACAATTGGCATAACCAATCCAGGTCCAGGACTGTGATAGTAGAGGGTGCTAAAGGTTATACCTCACACACTGGCAAAGCTGTGGCGATGGGGGACGTCAATCCGCATAGCATCACTCTTCACTATGCCTAGCTCAAACCAATGTTATTAATCTCTCATTCATGAGCACTAGATAAATATATGCACAAAACAAAAAACCCTAGAGTTAAATCAAACATACAGGACTGGAATGAGAACTGCTTTGTCCTTCGGATGCTGCTGTGTTTCTGGACTGGAAGGAGGAAGATTATGAAAGAGACTTGAGAAAGCAGATGTATGCTGGGGAAGTTCTATTTTTTTTTCCAAACAAGAAACTGTCTTTATAAACATAACTATTTTCTATATTGTGCACAATTCCACACCGCACAGAAGATTGCACTAGGAGTTGCACACAGCAGTTCTGCAGGAGAACAACTATAGAAGCTCTCAAGGTAGCTGGTCTCCAGTTTGGAACAAGGGTTTCACTTTGAGACTAAGCTTTCAATGAGACGTGATGAGATTTTAACAGAGGTGTGATACTCCTGCATGGGATGGCATGGAATTTGATGCACTTGGGAAAAAACTAAAAAAAAACAAACTACTTTTTCAGACAAGTAAGAGATTCTTATGCAAATCCATCTCATTCAGACCCCGAGGGTTGCTAAATTATAGCAATGGTCTTATGACAGCATGTCTGAGTAATTCCCTGTCAACCCTATTCCAGGGCTGCAGTGATAAGGCCTATGGACATCATTGCTACAACCTTCTTGTGCTTCTCTTAAAACTAGGTCAATGTACTGTGTCATCTGCTATATCGTTTTGGGGCAAATACACTATCCAATGGATGGTATAAGGACAGTGGTCCTAATTCATTCTTGGTATAACTATTTAATATGTCATTGGAGTTACATCACAGATTAATTGGGCACAAATAGGCCCAAGTTATTTTAAAGATACAAATACTTGCTTTTCACTACTCTTGCTACTGCATAACAAATGCAAAAGGCAGCTTTGATTGCTATTTGCTTCCATTCTGTCTAAACCTGCTTGAGTGCAAAAGATAATTTAGTTACTCATATAAACAGAATGTTAGAGTACATAATGTGTAGTGTGAGAACTCTGTGTGCTAATGTATATGAACCTCTAACAGCGACACAAATATTTCATGGTGGAGGAATGTTTACTTATTCTCCACCCTAACCCTTACTTCTACTCCATCAGCTCTGAGGGGAGATAAACCGCTATCTGTGATTAGTCAAATCTCATTGGATGCTCTGACATTGGGATGAAAGAGTAGAATTTCCTAAGATAAACCTATATATAGTCTCAAAAATGTAATTTGCAGGCTTGCAGTAGTCCTACAACTTACTTAGTAAAATAACTACTAGGCTGAAATTGCATGGTTCTATCTGAAAAAGAGGGACATGCTCTGAAATGGTGACAGGTTTCAGAGTGGTAGCCTGTTATTCTGTATCAGCAAAAACAACGGAAGAATCCCTGTGGCACCTTAGAGACTAACAAATTTAGTGGGCATAAGCTTTCGTGGGCTAGAACCCACTTCATCAGATGCATGGAGTGGAAAATACAGGAGCAGGTATAAATACACGAAAAGATGAGAGTTGCCTTACCAAGTGTGAGGTCAGTCTAATGAGACAATTCAATTGACAGCAGGATACCAAGGGAGGAAAAATAACTTTTGAAGTGGTAATGAGAGTGGCCCATTTCAGACAAGAAGGTGCGAGTAACCAAGACATTCAAGTTGGGGCCAAGCTATATTGTCATGTGGCGAAGGAGGTACTTTGGATTCTAAATAAATAAATAAATAAATAAAAATCCTCTACACCTCCCTATTCTCTTCTCTCACAATGAGTGTGATATCCACCCCACAATAGATGTAGGACAATTTCATTTCCTCAGTAGCAGCAACTAACTCCTGCACTAAACCCAGAGCTGGCCTTGTAATGGAATGTTAAACTGTATCACACTGTTCAGCCACTAGGTGGCGTGGGGTGTAAAATACTATATTGAAACAAGGAATAGAAGCAAGCTCTGTGGCCGGTCCATACCAACAGGCCAGTACTCACTGGCACTGGGGCACAAATGAGAAAATTCAAAGACACCACAATGCTTGAACAATCCCCTATAAATGAGAGGCAAAGCAGCACATTTTCGGGGGGGGGGGGGGGGGGGAGGTCTCAATTGGTAACGCATTTTAAAGAAAAAAGTGGAGGGGGGGAAGAATGCATCGAAGTACTTTTAAATATAGTGCTTCTGTCTTTTCAAAAGGGACTTTGGGGCATGTGGGGACAAGAAATCTTGTCCCCCTTCCATCACTGGGGGAGATGCCCATCCCCCACCTCCTCACATGGGCCAACAAGCGCATCTCTTAAGAAGTCAGGAGAATGAAGAGCCAGTGTCAATAAAAGGAATTTGAGCGTCCTCTTTAAAAGCAAGAAAACAAAGGGAGTGAGAAATATAAAAAAAGACAAAGATGCCTTAAGCTTCAGCAAATTAATCTTCCTTTCCCCACGATTTAGAGCAACCATATTTCTACACGAGTTGTACTGCATTGAAGTTACCTGCAGCCAGCCGAATGAGTGCTGCCTGTCTGTCTTATTAAATTACATAGGCGTCAAGAAATATGTTCTGAGCTAAGATGCTTCCCTAGGAGTTTTTTTTTGTTACTGAAATACCATAAATATTAAAAGACAAAACACATTTAATTCCTAGGATTTAGCCTACTTGGGAGGGAGAGGGGGGGCAAAAGTTAACATTCCTCTTTCTGAAAATCCCTGGCCCGAGTACAAAGACATTGTGGCCTGGAATGTGACACAGAGAAAAGCAGTCAGAGCAATTTTGACTCATTCTTGCTCTTGAATTGATTCCGATTTTACATTCATAGCAGTTTCTGTTCTCCCCAATGACAGTTGTAAACAACATAAACAAAAGGCATCTGTAAAAAGCAACAGAGGGTCCTGTGGCCGATTACGAATGCACGTACAGCCCGATTACACTATCCACTGGCCTAGCCACTCTGCTCCCCTTAAAAACACGCAGCAGAGCACAATCACATGACTCAAGGTAATAACCTCAGTATTGCCAAGCCAAAACCATTCCAAAAAGTCAGATCAGGCACCTCAAAAAGTCATGAGATTTAAAAAATAAAGCTTGGATTCTTTATGAATCCTCTGGTTTTCAAGCCTTTAAAGGGTTATGTTTTCAAGCTTTTCTCTGCAACCAGGAGGGCTAAGAACTTGCTTTTTATTTTAAATGCAAGCTGAGACTCTCACATGATCACCTGACTCCAGGAGCGAGGGCTTTAAGAAAAACTGCCAAAGTTTGGGAGACTTAAGATACAAATCCCAGGAACTGTGTGCACTTTCACCAGCAGCCATTGCTACCGAGATAAGCCCTCTCAAGTCTACTATGGGTCCCCCACAGCAACTGGAAATAAATGCAGAGGCCCAGGGAGACAGATCTTTGAGCCACTCTGAATTTACTCCAACACACTAAGGACTTGTCTACCCTGCCAAGTTGTCAACAAAACTTTTGTCTTTCATGGGTACTTAAAAAAGCCCCTCCCCCTGAAAGTAAAAGTTTTGCCGCGGCAAATGGCAGTTTGAACGTGGCTTTGTCCGAAGGAGCGCTCTCCTACCAACAAAGCGAACACCACTTATGGGGCTGTAAGTATTTTGTCAGCGAAAGTGCTGACAAAGTGCAGACAAAGAGCATTTACACACACCGACATTTAGCGACAAGGCTGGGTCGACACAGCCTTGTCGCTAAAAGCTGCACTGTTTAGACAAGCCCTGGGGGACTTGCATCGACTACACTACGGAAGTCGATGTAAGTTACGCTGCTCAGGAGTATGAAAAAGCCACCCCCTGAGTTACGCAAGTTACATAACTTAAAGCGGTTTCCACGACACTCTTCCATCGGCATAGCATGTCTTCACCAAACCACAGCACCAATGTAGCGCTGTAGTGTAGACTTGCCTTAAGTGTGCACATGCAACTATAGACTAATTGGCTCCAGGCCTTTAAATCCTTGATATCTTTGTGTAGGTGGTAGCTTAAGTAGTTTTCTACAGCCATCTTTGCAGTCCTGGATAACTCAGCCTGCTGAGTTCTTCATGGCTTTAAATGACAAACTATGCATGCTTCATGCAGAACTAGAACAGGTCCTCCATGTTATAAAAAAAGGACATAAAACAGCACGACAGCTGTAAAAAGAAAAAGCATCAAGTGCCACCCACATGATGGGTCTGGCACATGGCAGATTCATGGAACTGTCAGCTGTATCAGACTACAAACACCTACTAATATTCAGCCAGTAAGAAGCTTTGACAAGCTAAAATGCTTTGTGTCACTGTAGCAATGACTCCTACTGGCAGGTTTCAGTGGGAAAGCATTGCTTCAGAGGGGAAACTTGGTTTCGGCTGTCTCCCGGTGAATGATGCTGCAGGAGAGAACCAATGCAGGAAGGAACATTGACACCAGCCTGAGGCCCTCTCCTACACTGTATCAGCAAGGACACACCGTCTTCACAAGAGATTAGCTCAGACTTCAGCCATCAGCACCAGTGCAAACCTGCATTGCAGGCAGAGTAAATCACTGAGCCACATTTTGCACCAGTGCCGATTATCTTGGTTTCAAAGAGAAGCAAACTGCCTGGGTACAAATAGCAGCCTTGCCTGTTTACACTAGAGGTTTGCACTGATGCAGCTACACTGGTGGCTAGCTACCCCTGACAAATCCCCAGTGCAGACAAGACCTAGGTTCTCCTACCATTTTTGAAAAATCCATGCTTGACTTTAACATCTTTCCACTCTCTCTGCATACAGAATACAAATACTGCAATTATTTGACAACTCTTTCATTTGTTCTGTGTTTGTACGGCACCTAGCACAACTGGGTCCAGGTCCATGACTAGGCCTCCTAAACACTGTGGCAATAAATAATAAATCCCCCCAATTTAAGTTCTGTGCTCCCCTCTTCAAGGGTTTCAACCTGCACAGTGTTCAGCACATACCTGTGGGGACGATCCAAGCCTGTGTCAAGTCAGGGCTCAGGTTCAAACCCTATTGCTGCAGCAAACACATAGTCCCACAGGACGCATGCTCGGGCAGTTTGCTAAAATTATCCCACAAGTCGAGTTCATTTGTTCTCTGGGCAGTCAGGTTTTCCCACGCGTGCACCATGAACAAAGGGCTAGAGTGGCCACATTCTGGGATATGGTGGTTGAACTCAGCCCAACATAATGCAGCATAGACGCTGGAGCTCCAATTTGGTACCATAGGCCGGGGCTGGAGCACCCACGGGGAAAATTAGCGGATGCTCAGCACCCACCTCCTTCCCCCCCGCCCACAAGCGCACCGCGTCCCCACTCCTCTCCCTCCCTCCCAGCGCTTCCTGCACCCCACCCCCACCTAACAGCTGTTTGGCAGCGCTTAGGACTTTCCTGGAGGGAAGGGGAGGAGTAGGGACATGGCACGCTCAAGGAAGGAAGTGAAGGGGTTGGGACTTTGGGGAAGGGGTGGAATGGGGGCAGGGTGAGGACAGTGCAGAGGCGGGAAGAGGCAGGCCAGGGACGGGATGGGGTCAAGCACCCACTGAGCAAAGGGGAAGTCGGCGCCAATGGTTGGGACAATTCCTAACTAACTTGGGGGGGGGGGAGGGGTCACAAATGAGTGTAGACACTCAAGCCCTAGATTAACAAACCCAGGGACTGCTAACTCATGTTCAACTAATCCTGGGCTTAAACTACAATGCAGACATGCCCTTTAAAGGCCAGAAAGAACCATTATGATCATCAAGTCTGACCTGCGAAACACCATAGGCCAGAGAATTTCATCCACTAATTCCTGCGTCAAGCCCACACCCTCAACTAAAGCATATAGTTTCTAGTGACAGCAAATCCATTGCTTCCCTAGGTAGGCTGTTCCAATGGCTAGTTATTTCACTGTTAAAAATTTGCACATTATTTCTTGTCTGAATTTATCTAGCTTCAGACAGCTTGTGTTTATCCCAGGTTGTTTAGATCTTGTAAACATTGTCTCTTGTGATAGTTTTATCTCTCTACATAGCCACATTAGTTCCTGTTGCCACTTCATCTTTTTTCTCTGACTTTACTGGAATTATGTTCCAGTAGGTGCTTACTTGACTGTACCAGGAGTATTTTGCACTTTTCCCACTGTGGGTTTCCCAGGCCTTCCTGAGTTCGTACAATTTTCTTGACACTTTTACACTAACTCTGTTCTTCCAAAGGCCAATGTGTGTTATTTCTTTCATAACTTATCAACATTTCAAACTATACAATATAAGGAGTCTAGATTTTCTCCAACTCCAACCTTATTTAACCTACCTGACTCATTTCCAATTATCAGTTAAAAAAAAAAAAAAAAAAAAAAAAAAGCCTTACCTTATTCACTGTTTGCTTCCTTATGCAATGTCAATCTAGCAGCACCTCAAACTAAGTTGTATTTCAGTCTCTTAGTTTTACTGTTATAATTTTCCCAGCTAGTCACTAAAAGTCAACATGGCCATTTAATAAAAAAACCAAACCAAACAAAAAAAAAAACAACAATTATGTCTCCTTTCAATGTAATACTTTCAAGGACTTTTCCTTGTCCCAACAGACCATAGCAACACGTGAGACTATTATTGGAAAATCCAAGCTGAAGTATCTAGGCAATGCTCGTAGGTCTGTAAAAATCACCCTGCAAGAGTGGTCAACATAAAAGTACTCGGTGATTCTTAAAAGTGTACTGCTGTTAATGGAGAATTACCAATGCACATTTTTGGCCCATATGGTGAAATGAACATTTCAAAAGGTAGCAGAGTACATAACATTGCCAACTGCAGCAACACCTTCTATAGAGGACTCATAAACAGTAACGACTTCTAACTAATGCAGTCAACTTCACAGTGTTTCAAGAATGTCTTTGCTCTTTTGGATTTGTCTCATAAATTTAGACATTTTGGCTCCGTTCAGTATGAGGCATATCTTGTCAGGGAAAATATATCAGTTTTGGTCATAACCTTTATAAGTGTAGTCTATACCATTATCTAAATCATTGATGTTTGATAAAAGCAAATTGCTCCAATCAGTAATCAACCCTCTGAAGGACTTTAAGGCTTGAAACCATTGAAAAATAGATAATTGTTCAATCCTCAGACTCATTAAGAAACATCCCGTGCCTGCTTTGAGTCTCTTCTTATGCTTCTATGATTAATAAAAACTTAAGGGAATTTGTTGTGTATTTGCTATAGTAAATAAGCAAAACTCTGTAGTTGCA
Organism: Malaclemys terrapin pileata; assembly: GCF_027887155.1. Lineage (NCBI taxonomy): Eukaryota > Metazoa > Chordata > Testudines > Emydidae > Malaclemys > Malaclemys terrapin. Next base: position 51,964,615 of record NC_071514.1, read on the forward strand.
AAACCTCAATCCAAACCATATTTTAAATTGTTTAATGTTGTCACAGTAAGAAAGGTCTTAACGTCTTGGGGCCTGCTACTTCTATCCAATTAAAAAACACAACACTAGGGCACTGAATTATTGAAGAGAAACATTAGCCAGGGCTCAGTTAAATGCACACTCTTCTCAGATAGCAATTTCTCAGATTAATGGCTCTTTGCTTTCTTCGCTACCTCTTCAGAATTCAAGAGCAGTTCTTCTTACAGAGCTGCATCACACCAAGCCTTCAAGGTATATAATCTGCAGTGAACTGTAAATATTTAGATTCGAAACTCCCAAGGAAAAACCAATGATGTCACTCAGTGCTGAATGGTTATAAAGCCAACAAGCAATCTAAGCAGTGACCATAAGTCACTCCCACCTTCAAGGGTTATTCATGGAACCAGACTTTTCCTAAAGGAGTTTCAGTAAAAAAAACAGACTCCTTTCACACCTGTGGTTGTGTTGCTCTAAAACAGTGATACTCAGACTGAGGCTCTTTAAATGAGTCTCCTGCAGCTCTTTGCAGCACATGATACTAAAGCACGGTGTGATTTAATTAACCAATCTAAGTTATTAGCCAATCAGGATGCTTGTACTATGTTAAGTTAAGTTAATAGCTTAGTGCAAGTTATTTGCTGTAAGAACTGTATTGTATTTTAAACACACACAATTACTATAGTAAATGAAACAATGAATTCACACCACTTTGGCTCTAAAATATGCTTAGCCTTCCCTGCTGTCAGTGTAGCTCACTGACCACGCATGAAAGTAAGCAGCAGGTGAGCAGCAACAGAATTTACTCTCTACGCCAGAGTAAGTAATGATGTTGGAACAATTATGGAGGAAAATACATATACAAGATACTTTTACATAATTCATGCAGAATATATCAATACCCCTTCTCAACATTTTAAAGATTAAAAACAGAAAATGTACTCTAAAAGGGCTGAAAACAATCATTTCATGTTCTGTTCATAATATCCAGTTGCCCCAATGAGAACTGCTAAAATACTGTTTTCATACAGGTAACAGCTAAATAGCATTCCTTTATACATTCTTTTCTGAAGACATCCTCATGTCTGAAGGATCATTTTGTGGAAGATTCATTGAGATTATTTATATAGCACTATAGGCATGCATGGCATTTTACTGACAAACATGACATGATCTTGCCCTTAGGAGTTTACAATACAAGTTGGCTAGAATACTGAAAAAGATATTATATGACAAAGATTACAAACAGTAAAAGATCAGAAGAATCTTATTACATCTGCTTCTTGTTAGATGTTATTTACACATGCTATGTGCACTGGTGGTTAGAGTAAAAATTAGTGGATTTGCATTAGCAATTTAGAAGGTCCTACACCCTAATCCAGAATTAGCCATGCACTGCAAGCACTCCATTAAAATCACTTGACTATGTGCCTTTATTGACCAACCCCATGGGAAAATTGCAAGATTCAATATATACTACATCCAAAGTGAGTTTTCCTAACTAGACTTGCACTAATTTCAGCAAACATTTATGAAAACCCACTTCTGATCAGTAGGGCTGTCGATTAATCGCAGTTAACTCACGTGATTAACTCAAAAATATTAACCGTGATAAAAAAAATTAATCACGATTAATCGCAGTTTTAAAATCGCACTGTTAAACAATAGAATACTAGTTGAAATTTATTTTTGGATATTTTTTCTACATTTTCAAATATATTGATTTCTGTTACAACACAGAATACAAAGTGTATAGTACTCACTTTATATTATTTTTGATTAAATATTTTTTATACTGTAAAAATGATAAACAAAAGAAACAGTATTTTTCAATTGACCTCATACAAGTACTGTAGTGAGGTCTCTATCATGAAAGTACAACTTACAAATGTAGATTTTTTTGTTTCGTTACAAAACAAAACAATGCAAAACTTTAGAGCAGGCGTCTCAAACTCAATTTACAATGCATTCAGTAAGGGGCCCACACTTTCCTTGACTTTCTTCTTGTTGCTAACATACCTGAAGAAACCCTTCTTGTTATTCTTAACATCTCTTGCTAGCTGCAATCCAAGTGTTATTTGGCCTTCCTGATTTCACTCCTGCATGCCTGAGCAATATTTTTATACTCCTCCCTGGTCATTTGTCCAATCTTCCACTTCTCGAAAGCTTCTTTTTTGTGTTTAAGATCAGCAAGGATTTCACTGTTAAGCCAAGCTGGTCGCCTGCCATATTTACTGTTCTTTCTACACATCGGGATGGTTTATTCCTGCAACCTCAATAAGGATTCTTTAAAAATACAGCCAGCTCTCCTGGAGTCCTTTCCCCCTCATGTTATTCTCCCAGGGGATCCTGCCCATCAGTTCCCTGAGGGAGTCAAAGTCTGCTTTTCTGAAGTCTAGGGTCCGTATTCTGCTGCTCTCCTTTCTTCATGTCAGGATCCTGAACTCGACCATCTCATGGTCACTGCCTCCCAGGTTCCCATCCACTTTTGCTTCCCCTACTAATTCTTCCCTGTTTGTGAGCAGCAGGTCAAGAAGAGCTCTGCCCCTAGTTGGTTCCTCCAGCACTTGCACCAGGAAATTGTCCCCTACACTTTCCAAAAACTTCCTGGATTGTCTGTGCACCGCTGTATTGCTCTCCCAGCAGATATCAGGGTGATTGAAATCTCCCATGAGAACCAGGGCCTGTGATCTAGTAACTTCTGTTAGTTGCCGGAAGAAAGCCTCGTTCACCTCATCGCCCTGGTCTGGTAGTCTATAGCAGACTCCCACCATGACATCACCCTTGTTGCTCACACTTCTAAACTTAATCCAAAGACTCAGGTTTTTCCTGCAGTTTCATACTGGAGCTCTGAGCAGTCATACTGCTCTCTTACATACAATGCAACTCCCCCACCTTTTCTGCCCTGCCTGTTCTTCCTGAACAGTTTATATCCATCCATGACAGTACTCCAGTCATGTGAGTTATCCCATGAAGTCTCTGTTATTCCAAATCACATCATAGTTCCTCAGATAGTTGTGTTTGGCATTTTGACTTGTTTATATTCATTGTGGAAAAAAGTGACACTGCCTCCATGGCTGACTCTGCCCAGCAACTAGTTATGGTATCTCTGTCTCTCTCCCCCAGCCAATGGGAGCGGCAGGGGGTGGTGCATGTAGCAGATATTGCCGGCAGTGTGGCTGCATGCGTCTCTCCTCCACAGGTTGCAGTGGGGAGGTTCTTGGGCCACAGATGGCCCGCAGGTCGGGACATTGAGACCCCTGCTTTAGAGCCTACAAGTCCACTCAGTCCTACTGCTTGTTCAGCTAATCGCTAAGACAAACAAGTTTGTTTACATTTACGAGAGATAATGCTGCTCACTTCTTATTTACAATGTCACCAGAAAGTGAGAACAGGCATTTGCATGAGACTTTTGTAGCCAGTACTGCAAGGTATCTACGTGCGAGATACACTAAACATTCGTATGCCCTTCATGCTTCGGCCATCATTCCAGAGGACATGCTGATGACGCTCGTTAAAAAAATAATGCATTAATTAAATTTGTGACTGAACTCCTTGAGGGAGAATTGTATATCTCTGGCTCTATTTTACTCGCATTCTGCCATATATTTCATGTTACAGCAGTCTCGGATGAGGACTCAGCACATGTTCATTTTAAGAATACTTTCACTGCAGATGTGAGATTTCTCAAGATAGTTACAGCACTCGACCCAAGTGCCTTCCAAAATCTGAGAAGAAAGAGGTGTGGAGCATGCTTTCAGAAGTCATAAAAGAGCAACACTCTGATGCGGAAACTACAGAATCTGAACTACCTTCTGTTGGTGGAATTTGACTCAGATGATGAAAATGAACATGCGTCAGTCCACACTACTTTGGATTGTTATCAAGCAGAACCTGTCATCAGCATGGACGCATGTCCTCTAGAATGGTGGTTGAAGCATGAAGGGCATATGAATCTTTAGCACATCTGGCATGTAAATATCTTGCGACGGCAGCTACAACAGTGCCATGTGAATGCTTGTTCTCACTTTCAGGTGACATTGTAAACATGAAGCAGGCAGCATTATCTCCTGCAAATGTAAACAAACTTGTTTGTCTCAGCGATTGGCTGAACAAGAAAGAGGACTGAGTAGACTTGTAGGCTCTGAAGTTTTATATTGTTTTATTTTTGAATGCAGTTATTTTTGTACATAATTCTACATTTGTAAGTTCAACTTTCAAGATAAAAAGACTGCACTACACTACTTGCATTAAGTGAATTGAAAAATACTATTTCTTTGTTTTTTTACAGTGCAAATATTTATAATAAAAATAAATATAAAGTGGGCACTGTAAACTTTGTATTCTGTGTTGTAACTGAAATCAATATATTTGAAAAAGTGGAAAACATCCAAAAATATTTCAGTAAATGATATTCCATTTGCATTTAAACAGTGCGATTAATCGTGATTAATTTTTTTAAAATCACTTGACAGCCCTACTGATTAGTTGTGAAATGCAATGTAGTAGCACAGAGTTTTTTTTAAGTGCGTCTAAAACCAGTCTGCCTTGTTCTTCATACAATACAGAAAATAATGGACCTCGTGTCACAACATTAATACTTTAAATAAGGTTTATAAGCTTTCTAAAGGGATCAGGAAACCCAGGAACTGTTTTTACCAAGCAATTGGTCTAGAGGGTTAACTCCTTGAAGTTCTAAATTTCATCTCTTTCCTTTGTTCATATTGTAATAGCAAATAAACTAACCTCCATTTCTGATAGCACTGATTCCCCTATAGAAGTCTTCAAAGCTGATTACTCCAAGTCCACTGGGGTCTAGATATTTTGTTAGGTCCTTCACCTGGAATTACAAAACCAGCATTATAAATTTCATGGCAAAGCATTTCAAGCACAGTATACTTCACTTATTTGGGAAGACTGAGACAATCCATCAAAACACCATCTGATTACAAAGACAGCAGATTCAGCCTAATGATAGAAAATGGCAAGGAGTGCTCCTTAATTGAGACAGTATTAACAAAAAATCCATTTAATGGGGACGCAAGCAGACAATGCCAAGGGGTTAACTGGTATTTAATGAACCATTAAATGGGAGTGAAATTCTAAGTGCCAGTCTTAATACTGAAGCTGACTGACTAGGAGATACAAAGAGGAAATACAGTGAATATGAGTCAGTACAATATTTTTGTTTCAACTTAAATATTTTCAATCAGCACTTTAAAAAAAGAAAGCTTCTCTTAATTGGGACAGGTGCTTAATTCAGACAATGGGATGTCCACCAGGGGGTCCCAATTAAGAGGATTCAACAATAATGAACTAATCTGTGCTATGTATTTAGACATAATTGGAAAACCTTTCGTGATTAGGCAATGTTTAAAGGGGGCAGGGAGTAGAAAAAAAACGATCACATCAGCAGCTTGCAAGGATTAGGAGGCTACTAGTGAATAGGAGACAAGGAGTAATAAGACATTTCTGGCAAACTGGCAATGATTATTTTGGCATTTCAAATAGAATAGTTACAATTAGAGGGCAAAACTAAAGTCATTCCTCAGCAGTCCAAACAAAGACTTCAAAAAAACAGGTGCATCTAATTCCCTCAATGGCTGCTACTGAGCCTTTGTTTCAGACAAACAATTACAGAATAGTTCATTCTTAGGATGTGGAAACAATTAACCACTTTTTCCTAGGCTGCTATTTTAGAAAGTTACCCTTTCAAGTGACATTGAGGCATCTTTATCTATCTTAAAGCCATATACTCTAGTTCTAAAACAAAAACCAAAGCCCAGACACTGAATAAAGGCACAAATGGAATTATAGAATTTGTTTCATACTGCTGTACTAAAAAGACTGTCACAGAACTTTCCCAATTCACATTCTCCTTTCCCTCTCCAACTTTACCATTTATAGGTAAAGCTCGGAGGTAGTTTCCTTATTGACTCTTCCCCCCGGCCAAATCCGTTATGAACACAAACTAATTTCTGATTCAAGTTGCTCGGAGTTGCATGTTGCTGGAGCTTGGATTATTTCTCTATTTTTGCTTGTACTTGGCAAAAAAGGTGATGAGACACAGCATTTATTTTGAGAAAAACCTTGCACCTAAAAAGAATCTGAGAACAAGCAAGAACAGGAAAAGCAGGAGTTTGGTGTTTACCAAGCTTAGCAGTGTCCCTTTGAGTTGTCAATGTGTCATGAATGTCTCATCATTGTACACCGGTCTGTAGTTATATATCAAAAAGCCACCCACACATGCACTTTAGTGACATGTAATCAAACTTTCCATGGTTCCCTGACATTCTCATGCATGATTTCTAACATTTCCAAGAGGGAAAAAATACATCATTGCTTCAGAAAGACTCCACCTACCAAAAACAATTGCTAACATACTATGAATGCACAGGAAGTGACAAGCAATAAACCACAAACATTTTAAGGTGTAGGTCTCCTCCGAGTAATAACTTGTGAAACTAAAAACAGTGTGATGTATAGGTTTGGTTACTCTTATGAATTTTCTGTGTTGGAACACTTTTGCTTTTAAAAGAACTAAGAGCATGCTAGCCAGCAAATTGCTCAGAGAACATAATTACAGGAAGATTTACCTTACCCAAGAAAGAAAGAAAAAGATGTACAATATTGAAAGAAACAAAAAGTTAAGATATTGCATTTTGACACAACTTGTGCAGATTTAAGGATCAAATCCCCATATGCGAGACTGAAAAATGTACACTAATTTAAGAATAAATTAATGCCCATTTTCTTCATTTCAAGCTTATCTTGTTTAGAGAAAACGAAACAAACTGGCAAATGGAGTTTTCATCGCAGCAACTCACTTTACAGTCTAAAATCCTGTTTCCAACATAACTCCGGACAGTTCTTTAGGGCTGAAGCATCCCTCTCCAAAAATTCATCTTGGGTTTAAGACAACCCAGGGCCAGATCCTCAGCTAGTGTATATTGGCAGAGATCCACTGAAATCAATGGAACGAATGCTGATTTACATCAACTGAAGCGTTTCACCAAGCATGGAAATGAAGTAAAAACCAGTTCTGTCATCTTGCGGGCTTGGGGAATTGTTTGGTTTTGTTTTAAGTAAGTGGAGGTGGAAAGTTAAAACCACACCACACCACTTTTCCTGTTTTTCAAAAAAAAGTATTTGTTATTTGTTGGTACACAGGTAAACTGCTGAACTCACATTTCAGACTTCGATTTTAATCAGAGTCAAATTTCCTGTCAGACTGAAAAAGGTATTTTAAAATAAAATATACATATGAGAATGTATATCGGTGCACATAATCTCAAGTAAGTAACTGTTCCACCGTGAGCTATAAGGAACTGCAACTATGGCTGGCTTGGCATAGCACAACAGGGCTGCCATCTAGATTGAGGCCTGTGGGCACTATGCAATATAAAATTATAATTAACATTCAACACAAAGTCTTCACAAGGGTTTAACTGCATGGTTACTGGCAACACTATCAAGTTGATTAACCCACCAGTGCCCAACCCCATAGTGGCACACTCAGCAGATAATCTCCCTCTGCACACAGGCACAGATAGACCTGCTCCTTGGAAATGCACACCACCAATCCACTGCCATATCACACCAATACTCACACGGTTCACCTTGTGCTGCTCATGCTGCACAAAGTGAACCTAAGACAGCCAGAATGGCAGCTACAGAATTCCCTTTGTTTTAGGGGAATCTCCACAGGCATGAAGTCGGTAGAGGCAGTTCCATCATCTCGTAGGTGTGAAAAATAAGCCTCCCACAACACCCAGTTTTCCACTGACATCAGATTGCTGAGGATCCTTCCATGTTAAGTTAATACTGCGGGGGGAGGAGGGGAGGGAGGGAAAGAGAGAAGGCACAAGATGACTTTAAATTGAGCTAGAGCCAGGTAACTGAAAATCAGGGAGCTGGAGCTGGCTCCCTGATGCCACTCACACTCTCAGTCAAGACTCAAACATTAGAACAGGGGCATCCCTACAGCTTAGAGAACAGAAGCCAAAGTTTATGTACACATACTCCGCGTCAGCAATGAAGGATTGCAGACACACCATTCAGCCTTGTGGAAACAGACCGTCATCATGGCATATTTTATTACTGTCAAGAGACCCCAAATCCTACACATCCACACACAAGCTACATTTAGATCCTAAACAGACAGATTCTCTGCATGCCCTTGCTGAATCTCTACTATGCACACATTCAGATCTCCTCAGGCACCTAATGAGAGAGAGACACAGACAGACACCATGCACAAATGTATACTTGCACAGGCCATTGGTTTCCTCTCTCTTGTTCTAAGTTAGTACACATTACTACTACATGTTACACACATATTTAAGAAGTTGCACGAAAGAAATACTATGCAATATATTGCTATTTCTATTTCTCAAAAAGGCAGATTTATGGTGAGAACCTGTAGAACTCCTTGCCAGAGGATGTTGTGAAGGCCAAGACTAACAGAGTTCAAAAAAGAACTAGATAAGTTCATGGAGGATAGGTACATCAATAGTTATTAGCAAGGATGGGCAAGGATGGTGTCCCTAGCCTTTGTTTGCCAGAAGCTGGGAATGGGCAACAGGGGATGGATCACTTGATGATTATCTGTTCTATTCACAAAGAGAACAGGAATACTTGTGGCACCTTAGAGACTAACAAATTTATTAGAGCATAAGCTTTCGTGGGCTACATCCCACTTCTTCGGATGCATAAGCTGCTCTAATAAATTTATTAGTCTCTAAGGTGCCACAAGTACTCCTGTTCTCTTTGTGGATACAGATTAACACGGCTGCTACCCTGAAACCTGTTCTAGTCATTCCCTCTGGGGCACCTGGCATTGGCCACTGTCGAAAGACAGGATACTGGGTTAGATGGACCTTTGGTCTGACCCAGTATGGCCATTCTTATGTGAGCAGTCAATCTTAACTGCATTTCCTGATGTGTGTGAGCTTAACTATGAATCCATAGCATTGCAGTAGTGTGTATTTTTGCATCAAATAGAGAAATAATAAGCGAGAGCTACAGTTTATAAGTAGACATGGGGGTGGGGAAGGGGAGGAAATCACATCTTGGACATAAAAATCTAAACAAGATCTTATAAAGCTACTTATGTAGGTATCAGCCATCCATATTAACACCAACAGAAAGAAAAAAAAGCTTCTCATACTGAATTGATGTTTTGTTTGCTGAAAAGATCAGGATTTATTTTAAAAAAAATCAATCTTCGACTTCAGCAAGGCCTTTTGACCATCTTTAACTACGTATAAGCATTATGAATCATCACACAGAATCATAGGACTGCAAGGGATCTCGAGAGGTCTTCTAGTGAATGTCTGTTAAAAGCATCCTCCTTTTAAAATGCACAATGCTTGAGGTTTAATTACTTGTCAACCAATAACCTGCTTCAGTAATGATTTCTGGAACTACATTACCTTCACCCAAGTCCCAAATTTCAACAGACAACAGGAGGTATGGTACACGAAGTTCAGAGTTCGGTGTGATTTCAGAATGGCCTGCTATCATTGCTGTTAAACAGCGTTTTGGGGGGGGGAGGGGGGGGGAGAAGGAGAGAGAAAGACTTTCTTCTTTTTTTTTTTTTTTTTAAAAAAAACTCTTCAAAGCTATTCTTTTCTCTTACTCTAACAGCTGGTCACATCTGAAGTGTTTTGGATGACATATTAAAGAGTATATTTTTTCCTTGTCATTAATGCAAAATTGCTACTTGATTATGCCCCAAACTTGTAAAGAAATTAGGACAAGGAAAATATATCCTTATTTTACTCTTTACACATACAAACTGAATTATTGAGAAACCCTGTCTTGGGGGCGGGGGAAATCGATGCTGAGATTTGAATAATACACTTGAACATTCAAAGCAGGCCAACTAACAAGCTTAAACTTCCAGGTACACAAATTGCATCCATGCTGCAGTACACAAATACTATCTTGGATCAGTGAAAAGGGTTTAGTATTGGAATTATTCCTCCCTCATGTGGAAAAATTCATTCTCTGGTCTCTTCAGTTATCCAAAAGATATACAAGTACCAAGGTACTACAGGGAGGTATCGGAGATAAAGTTAGGAGGGGGAAATTTTGGTGCTCCTACCAGTAATCTCAGGAAAAAATATTTATATCTATTATTTATTTAGGGCAGGGGAGGAAATCAAGAAAGAAAAGGGGATGCATTTTGGTGGGATGTTTTAGACACCTACACAGACAACTTGTTAAGTTTTATGCTATTCTGAATGCAAAATATATGCAGTGGAGGCAGGCCAATCACATGTCTTAGGCTCAAACAGAACACTGAGCCTACAGGAAGCAGGCAGATGCAAGGGAAGAACCAACAAAACAAACAGCTATCAAGCTATCAACCCATGTAGTCCTTTATCAGTAGGGAGAACAGTTTGAGTTAGAGAAAATTCTATACTTGTTTTCACACGGAGAAAGATACGCCTAGACTGAATCCAGCAGGTGATGGGAACCAACCCACAAAACCACAGCATATAGCTGGACACACAATAAAGAGGGAAAGACAGTGTTGGCTGGAGACATGGACTGGATACTCCTGGAATGGACCACAAAGTGGCGGGGGGTAGGGGGGAGGGAGATAAATGTGTCCAAAACTGACAATGACAATTCAATTGTGTGTGTCAACTTTCGAGGTTTTGAGATAAGATTCAGCAGACCAAGGAAACAGACATGTACAGAAAACACATGTGGATGGCAACTCAGCCCAACCAGTGAGGGGGGGGGGGGAGGAGGAGGGAGAAATCAAGCTTACCCACAAATTCTCCTCCAACTGTCCAAAAACGACAGATGATCCTTGCTGGATATTCAATACTAGAAAAATCTAAAGAACATTCTGCAAGGTAGAGGCAGACAACAGGACTGTGTGCTGCCTTCCCAGAGCCAAGACACGAGAGGTCACTCTAAAACTGGATAGGCTTCTGAAGTCAAGGGCAAGGATCGATTGGTGATGGTTTATATCGCACTAATGACACGGCGTAGCACGATAGCTCCCAAATAACAGATGATTCTGAGAACTTAGAAGCGTGCTGAAGAAGAATGTCCAAGCAATCTTCTCCAAGATCCTTCCTGTCCCATGAGCAAAAGAGGACAAAGCAGAAGATTCTAGAAGTGAACTGCTGGGTGGAGAGGTTTGGTTTTGTGGAATATTGATCCACCTTTTATGGGGAGAAGGGACTGTATGGTTTAGATGTCCTCCACCTCACTAGAAGAGGGACCAATCTCCGGGACAGGCTAGCTAGAGTAGTCAGGAGGGGATTAAACTAACAGCAAAAGGGGAGGGTAAAAAGAAGGAAGATATGAGCACTCAGCACAAAATTAAAATGTTGAGAAGAAAAATCAAAGAACCAAAAAGACCTGGAGAAGGAATTCTTTAATTACCTATACACGACTGCTATGAGCCTGGGTGACAAACTGGAATTTCTCATTTGTGAGCTAGTTGGTATTACTGAAACCTGGCAGGATGATTCGTATGACTGGAATGTTAAAACCAATTATTAGAACCTACTTAGAAAGGATCAAGTGGGCAAAAGGGAAGAGGGGATGGCACTATGTCTAAAAACAGAACTACCTATTTCCCAGTCATTGATTACTCAGAAGAAAGTGATCATGAATGCTTACGGATCAACAGAGAAAGCTCACGATGGGGTACTAGTTGGTATTTACTACACCACCAAATCACAGTAGGGAACAGGATCACTGCTTTCTTACACACTGATTTACAACATGTTAGGGGAAAAAGCTGTGTGATCTCGGGGGACTTCAATTTTAGTGACATATGCTGGAGGTCTCATGCTGCCAGTACTAATACATCATTTCTAAACACGATAAATGACCATTTTTTAACAGGGGAATTCTATATTAGACCGTGTCCTAAGAGATCAAGAGGAACTGATCACAGAACTAAGAATTAATGGTAGCCTTGGTACAAGTGATCTTGACTGGATCACATTTATAATGTGCAAACAAAATGAAATCCAGACCAGTAATATATATACTTGGTGCTTTAATAGAGCCAATTCTTCAAAGCTCAAAACAATTATGAGCCAAATCAGCTGGGAGGAAGAATTTAATCAGAAAAGTGAGAGTGATAATTTGGAATCATTTAAGAATACCTTAGTAGATGCCACAAAAGCCACAATCCCACTAATGAGGAAAAGGGCCTGTGACAAAGTTAGGCTGGACAGCTGTAAGACGGTGGGGGAAGGCAGGTATATTAGCCTTAGAATGATAAAGGCCCTTTTCCCTATAAGCTGAAAAGGGGTTACACCTTAAATCAACTATGGACACCCAAGTCCAATTAGGGGCTGCCTGAGACCTTTAAAAACCTCTCCTCTGGTGAGAGAGGAGGGAGAGAGACAAGCTGCTGCAGGGCTAGTGGCATCAGGGAGAAAGGTCCTCCAGCATGGGAGGCTGCTCTCCTCCCTACAGGGGAAGCTACCTAACTGATTGCCTGTTTAGGGGAAGGACTGGCACACGCTGGGGCCAATAACAAGGCCACACACACCCCAGAGAGTGGATAGGAAAAGGTATTCCCCTTGTTTTGTGTCGCAAATTTGTTTCTTTTGTTTGGCAGAGGAGCACCCCTTGGGCCTGCTCCGAGGCCTTCCTGTAAAATATTGAGAAATAAACCCCAAGTGAGAAAACAAACACCGTCCGGAATGGGGCTGATTTACTCCAGGCCCCGCCACCACCAAAGGGAGAAGCACTGAGTCTGGCAAAGTGAAGGAGGTACCTTGCTACAGGCATATTAGTTAGAAAGCTAACTTGGTTTAGAGGGAAAGCAAAGGCAGCTATAAAAATACAAATTTATTTAAAATAATAAAAAAAATAAAAAAAGGGGGAAGTTGATCATAATGAATACAAATCTGAAGAAAGGAACGGTAGTAAATTGATAAGGGAAGCAAAGGGACAAGGCAAAAAAAATCTATGGTCAGTGGAGTTAAGGACAATAAGAAGAGGTGGGTATTTTTTGTTTTGTTTTTTTGTTTCTAATATATTTAAAAAATAAGAGAATCCTGACAATGATATTGGTCCACTACTAGATGAAGTCATAGAATTATCAAAAATAATGCATAAAAGGCAAAAGTGCTCATTATTTATGTTCTGTATTTGCAGAAAAATCAGATGAAGTCACCTCATTGTTTTGCAGACAACTTGCATCCATAAGTTTTAAAAGAGCTGGCTGAGGAGCTCACTGGACCATTAATGCTAATAAGTCTTAGAGCACTGGGAAAGTTCCTGAAGACTGGAAGAAAGCTTATGTTACACCAATTTTTAAAGAGGGTAAACTGGATGACCCGGGTAATTATAGGCCTTTCAGCCGGACATCGAACCTGAGCAAGATAATGGAGCAGCTGAAGAATTAAAGGCGGGTAATGTAATTAATGCATATCAACATGGGCTTATGAAAAACCATTCCTGTAAAACTATTTTTTTCTGAGATTATGAGTTTGTTTGATAAAGGTAATGTTGCTGATGTAATATTTGACTTGGTGCTGCAAAACATTTTGTTTAGAAAATTAGAATGATATAAAATTAATATGTCACACATTACATGGATTAAAATATGGCTAACTGATGGCGAATCATCATAGAATAGGTGCGTTTCCAGTGAGGTCCTGCAGGGATCAGTTATTGGCCCTATGCTATTTAACATTTTTATCAACGACCTGGAAGAAAACATAAAATCATCATTGATATAATTTGCAGATGACACAAAAATTGGGGGAAATAAAAAATGAAAACACAGGTCACTGACTTAGAGTTATCTGGATTGCTTAGTAAACTGGGCAGAAGCAAATTGTGTGTTTTAATATGACTAAATGTAAATGTATAAGTCTAGGACAAAGAATGTAGGCCATACTACAGGATGGGGGACTCTATCCTCGGAAACGGTGACTCTGAAATAAGTTGGGGATCATGGTGGATTATTAGCTGAACATGAACTCTGAGTGAGACACTGTGGCCAAAAAAGCTAATACAACCTTTGGATGCATAAACAGGAGGAATGTTGGGTAGCAGTAGAGAGGTTATTTTACCCCTATATCTGGCACTGGTATGACCACTGCTAGAATCCGGTGTCCAGTTCTGGTGCCCACAATTCAAGAAAGAGGTTGATAAATTGGAGAAGGTTCAGAGAGGAGCCATGAGAACGATTAAACAATTAGAAAATATGCCTCAATCTATTTATCTTAACAAAGAGAAGGTTAAGAGATGACTTGATTACAGTCTACAAGTACCTATATGGGGAACAAATATTTAATAATGAGATCTCCAAGCTTGCACAGAAAGGTATTGTGACGGTACCTCCCATAGGCTTTATAGGAATATGACATAACCGGAATATGTTTTGTGCTGCCTGTGCCATGTAACATATCTCCGTAAAGGTTATGGTCTACTAGATCTGTTCATCCTATTTGCACACATATATCATTTTGTACTTGAGGTTAAGAATATTGGCTGTATACTTGATTTCTAAGTAAGCTTTGTGAGGCATTTGGTCAGCTTCTTTAGGAAGGAATTCGCAAGGTTAAGTACCCGATCAGGAAGCACTTGGGGAACAACTGCATCTTGGAATGCTCCAATCCACATAAGAAGTCTTCCTGGAGACATACAAGATACCATGTGAACAATGGCTTCTGCCTGTAAAGACTGAGTCATGCATGGACATGTGACTTGCCCAGGTGACTCCAGAAATCCATCTTGGAGCTGGACTTTGCATAGGAGTGAGGAAGGGGGTCTCCACCCACAAAAGAAAGTCTATTTAAACCCGTGGTAGACCCCTCCATTTTGTCTTCAGATGGCTAAAGAGGGAGCCTCTTCACCCCCCAGGATACTTGGAAGAAACTGGAACAAAGGGATGTGAGTGATTGCTGGACCCAGGCTAAAAGGAGATTAGTCTGTAAAAGGGAGCATTCTGGAACTGGTGAGGATCTTATCTGTATTCAGTTTGATTAGACATAGATTCACGCATTTTATTTTGCTTGGTGACTTACTTTGTTCTGACTGTTACTACTTGGAACCATTTAAATCCTACTTTCTGTATTTAATAAAATCATTTTTTACTTATTAATTAACTCAGAGTATGTATTAATACCTGGGGGAGCAAACAACTGTGCATCTCTCTCTATCAGTGTTATAGAGGGCGAACAATTTATGAGTTTACCCTGCATAAGCTTTATGCAGGGTAAAACAGATTTATTTCGGTTTAGACCCCATTGGGAGTTGGGCATCTGAGTGTTAAAGGCAAGCACACTTCTGTGAGCGGTTTTCAGGTAAACCTGCAGCTTTGGGGCAAGTAATTCAGACCCTGGGTCTTCGTTGGAGCAGACGGGAGTGTCTGGCTCAGCAAGCCAGGGTGCTGAAGTCCTGAGCTGGCAGGGAAAGTAGGGGTAGAAGTAGTCTTGGCACATCAGGTGGCAGCTCCCAGGGGGTTTCTGTGACCCAACCCGTAACAGGTATAACACAATCCAATGTCTGGAAGTTGGTGCTAGACAAATTCAGATTGGAAATAAGGCATAAATTTTTAACAATAAGGGTAATTAACCCTTGGAACAATTTACCAAGGGTCATGGTAGATTCTCCATCATTGACAATTTTTAAATCAAGACTAGGTTTTCGTAAAAATATATGCCCTAGGAATTATTTTGGGGGAGTACTGTGGCCTGTGTTATACAGGAGGTCAGATAATGATCTGAATGGTCCCTTCTGGCCTAAGAATTTCTAGAACGTGTTTCCATTCGGTTTTGAAACAATAACAAAACTTTAATATTTTCACAAAAAACAAACAGAGTTTATCAAAATGTCCACAAGTGGACAAATCCTGAGCTTTGAGGTCATTCTGGATCAGCCAGAGCACGGATTTGAAGTTAGATCTCCCATGTCCCAGGAGAGTGCACTCATCACTAAGCTAGAGAGAGTCAGTCACATGTATACACTAGTTAGAGAATTTCATTTGGACAAAAATGATACAGTGAGCTCTATTTGCAGCTCGTCTTCTGAAACTGCCAGGGAGTAGCACAAATAAAACCTGCTCACAACCACTTTGAGGCCAACCTTCTGTATCCCATTCTCCATCTCTCTTTCTCCAGAAAAGGCTTCCAATAACTCAAAAAAAGGTTAACTAGAGAAGAAAAGCATCTGCACTGTCAAATCCACCAGTCTAAAATGATAGGACCAAGCTATCAATTTCGTATTACAAAAAAGTAGGAAGAGTTAAACTACTGGTTAGAGCACCTTTGCTTTTGTAGATGCAACCCTGAGTTACAGCACTTTAACCTATCAAGCCTGGTTAACTTGGTACTTAACCAATCTGCCCATTATAAATTCCTCTTTTTGAAACCTTCTCCACACTTTCTGCTCAAGCCACCACAACCCAAGTACAGTGATCCAATCCCTGAAGAATATTAAGAACCTCCCAAATACCTAGACATTCTTGATCCACTGGACTGTAAAATTCTCTCAGGTATAATTTAAGTCATCTTGCTACCAACACAATTCCAGAGATGCTCTTTCATTATTAGGTAGCTTAGCACGCAAGTAGGGGCCAGGACTTCCTGGTTCAAGTCTAAAGTGTCGGAGGAAAGGTAAATGTGTGCAGTAACACACTAACGAAAAGAAACAGAAGTCTTAAGACAAGACTGCCAGATTCCTGACCCTTTAGGTTAACAATACTCATGTGGCATACCACCTTTCAGGTGACAAACTTTAAAGAAACAAATGATAGGTTCAGAGCTGCCTTCAGGACCGGGTTCAGATTCCAAAGAGGGGAAAAGGAAAAAAAAAAAAAAAAAAAGAAAGAGACATGACTAATGGTAGATGAACTAAAAAGGCTGCTCAAAATGAAAATGGCCACCAAGCTAATTTTTCCCCAGGACATTAAGTGCCAATGTCTATACTTACAGAACAGCGGCAATAAGTTGACCTTTAACTTTTCCATAGGACATCTGGATACAAAAGTTACATATGCCACCACAACAGAAGATGGAATCTCAGGGCCTGTACAATGATCTGGAGCAAATCCATAGTCTAGGGCAGTCTATCTGATCCCAAGAGTATAGAACTGTCTTTGAGAAATATACCTCAACCTGAGCAACTCAGCTCCATCCACAAAAAAGTTGGGCTAATCGTCTCATTCTAGTAGAAAGAGCTGTCAATCGTGACCTGAGCCATAGCTACAAATCACCCATCCCTCTGGCTGGTATTCAATGAGCATCTTTTGTGCAGCACCCCAGATGCATTTTGATACCATGTTAGCCTGCCCGTTGCCTCAAGAACCCTTCTCTGAGCAAGAAGGGGTGAAGTGGACAGAGCAATGTTAGCTCTTCTCTCTCCAGCAATTAGTGGAACTCTCTCAAGCACAGCTTTGGGAAGGAGTATTGAGACGCTGGATCATTGGAGTGTTTGCCTTCTATGCTAAGCCATATGATTGAATGAGGTTGGTTAGCCCTTGCTTCTTGATCTAATAAGGAAACTTTTCTTGCAGCCTGCCCAAGCCCCGAGGAGATACTGGCTGTGCTCTAAAAATACCTTGGAAATTAAAGTTGGAAACGCCAGACAAATGAGGGATTAAGTCAGTTTCACTCTGATGCTCTCACTGGCACTTCAGAGGACGAAAAAGTGCAATCCTCTTCCATGGGATGAAAATTTAAAAAATGCAGAAAGAGGGGCAGGTAAATGCAGCATTCCCATATTTCGACTCTACCTTTAAAGCAGTCTACCAGAGGGCTCTGAAGTGCTCTTACAGTGTGGACTGTCACTTGACAGATTCTTTCATTACTCACAGCTCCTCCGGATCTCATTTCCGCACTGTTATAGTGCCTTGAATATACGAAAGATATTAGGATAGTCAAAAGGAGACAAGCCGAAAATAAATTCACTTTAAACGGAATAGGTGCAGCTGTTTGGGTAAGCCTTCACATTTTCTCTGTGCTGTTTATTTCCTCTCCCCATAGACATAAGTGTACATATTAGGAACAAAGCACCCCTCATTACCTGCAGCTTCCACTGATCTGACCTGTCCACATCACTTTGATGTAAAGTTTAACTCTAACTAAATCTGCTGACATTAAATAAATTATGCACAAAGCTGGTTTATGGAGTCATGTGCTGTAAGGAAGAGCGAGATTCCAAGGTCATGTCCTGTGACCTTGTAGGTCTGGAATAAAGGGTTATTGCCTAAGGGTATGTCTACACTACGGGATTAATCCGAATTTATATAGTTCGAATTTGGGAAACAGATTGTATAAAGTCGAACGTATGCGGCCACACTAAGCACATTAATTTGGCGGTGTGCATCCAAGTACCGGGGCTAGCATCGATTTCTGGAGCGTTACACTGTGGGTAGCTATCCCATAGTTCCCGCAGTCTCCCGCGCCCATTGGAATTCTGGGTTGAGATCCCAGTGCCTGATGGGACAAAAAACATTGTCACAGGTGGTTCTGGGTACAGCCTCACCTCCTCCCTCCCTCCCTGCATGAAAGCAATGGACGTCAGACAACCATTTCGCGCCTTTTTTCCTGGGTGAACACTGCAGACTCCATACCACAGCAAGCATGGAGCCCGCTCAGCTCAAGACAGCAGTCATGAACATTGTAAACACCTCGCGCGTTCTCGTGGAGTTTATGCTGAGCCAGGACCAGAAAAACGAGGCGAGGAGGCAGCGGCAGCGGCAGCTCAGCAACAAGCATGATGAGGACACGGACATGGACACAGACACAGAATTCTGTGAAACCACGGGCCCCGGTGCTTTGGAGATCATGTTGTTAATGGGGCAGGTTCTATCCATGGAACGCCGATTCTGGGCAAGGGAAACAAGCACAGACTGGTGGGACCGCATAGTGTTGCGGGTGTGGGATGATTCCCAGTGGCTGCGGAACTTTCGCATGCATAAGGGCACTTTCATGGAACTTTGTGACTTGCTGTCCCCTGCCCTGAAACGCCAGAATACCAAGATGAGAGCAGCCCTCACAATTGAGAAGCGCGTGGCGATGGCCCTGTGGAAGCTTTCAACGCCAGACAGCTACCGGTCAGTCGGGAATCAATTTGGAGTGGGCAAATCTACTGTGGGGGCTGCTGTGATGCAAGTAGCCAAAGCAATCACTCAGGTGCTGCTACGAAAGGTAGTGACTCTGGGAAATGTGCAGGCCATAGTGGATGGCTTTGCTGCAATGGGATTCCCTAACTGTGGTGGGGCGATAGATGGAACCCATATCCCTATCTTGGCACCGGAGCACAAGGGTACCCAGTACATAAACCGCAAGGGGTACTTTTCAATGGTGCTGCAAGCACTTGTGGATCAAAAGAGACGTTTCACCAACATCAACGTGGGCTGGCCGGGAAGGGTTCATGACGCTCGCGTCTTCAGGAACACTACTCTGTTTAAAGGGCTGCAGCAAGGGACGTACTTTCCGGACCAGAAAATAAACATTGGGGATGTTAAAATGCCAATACTTATTCTTGGGGACCCAGCCTACTCCTTAATGCCATGGCTCATGAAGCCATACACAGGCAGCCTGGACAGGAGTCAGGAGCTGTTCAACTACAGGCTGAGCAAGTGCAGAATGGTGGTAGAATATGCATTTGGCTGTTTAAAAGGTCACTGGCGTTCATTATTGACTCGCTCAGACCTCAGCCAAACCAATCTCCCCATTGTTATTTCTGCTTGCTGTGTGCTCCACAATCTCTGTGAAAGTAAGGGGGAGACCTTTATGGCGGGGTGGGAGGCTGAGGCAAATCGCCTGGCTGCTGATTACGCACAGCCAGACACCAGGGCAATTAGAAGAGCACACCAGGAAGCGCTGTGCATCAGAGAAGCTTTGAAAACCAGTTTCATGACTGGCCAGGCTAAAGTGTGAAATATCTGTTTGTTTCTCCTTCATGAAAACCCGCCCCCTTTATTGATTCATTCTCTGTAAGGAACCCACCCTTCCCCTTCCCCCAGCTTGCTTTCAAACCAAATAAAGTCACTATCATTTAAAAATCATTTATTCTTTATTAATAGATTATAAAAAGAGGGAGGGAACCCGGGTGGGGTTTGGGAGGAGGATCGGTGGGAAGGAAAAGGCCACTAAAAAAAGGTTAAAAAAATGACAGCCTTTTGCTTGGGCTGTCCACTGGGGTGGAATGGGAAGGTGTACGGAGCTTCCCCCCCCCCCCCCCCGCTTTCTTACACGTCTGGGTGAGGAGGATATGGAGCATGGGGAGGAGGGAGGGGGGGTACAAGGGCTGTAGCGGCACTCGGTTTTCCTGCAGGCGTTCCTGAAGCTCCATCAGACGCCAGAGCATGTCTGTTTGCTCACGCAGCAGCCCCAGCGTTGCATCCTGCCTCCTCTGATCTTCCTGCCGCCACCTCTCATCTCGAGCGTCCCTCCTCTCCTCACGTTAGTCCCTCCTCTCCTCACGTTCACTGGCTTCTTTCCTATACTTTGAAACCGTGTCCTTCCACTCATTCAGATGAGCTCTGTCACTGCGGGTGGATTCCATAATTTCTGCAAACATCTCGTCTCGCGTCTTCTTTTTCCGACGCCTTATCTGTGATAGCCTTCGGGATGGAGGAGGGAGGCTTGAAGAATTTGCAGCTGCTGTAGGGAGGGGGAAAAAAGAGAATTTTTTAAAAAGATACATTTTGCAGAACAATGCTTATACTCTTTCACGGTGACCAACACTATTCACATTACATAGCACGTGATTTCTGTGCAAAGTCGCATTTTGCCTCTTAATACTGAGTGCCTGTGGCTTTGCTGCTAGAGATCATAGGTCCGGGCAACAGAATTCGGCTTGCATGCGGCCATGGTAAGCCATTGTCTTTCGGCTTCTGCGCCCTCCTTTCCCACATACCAAGCAAAGCCCATAGAGTGCTGCGGTTTTTCTGTTAACATTCAGCAGCAGCAGAAAACTAACTAACCACCCCACCCCCCATCCAATTCTCTGGATGATCGCTTTATCCCTCCCCCCACCGCATGGCTGGTATCAGGGAAGATCCCTGCAGGAACCAAACTAACCGCCCCCCCCCCCCGCCACCCCTCTCCCGCCATGAATTCTCTGGGATGATCACGGTACCCCTCCCCCCACCGCGTGGCTGGTAACAGGGAAGATCGCTGTTAGCCAAACGCGAAAAGCTCAGGGCCAATTTCCCATCTGCGCTTGGCTAACTGCAGGGAAGGATTTATTTTCAGCCACAGGCAAACAGCCCAGTAGGAACGGCCACCTCTGTCCCCTGAATTAAGTTCCCGTATTTCAACCAGGTTACCATGAGTGATATCACTCTCCTGAGGATTACACAGCAAGATAAAGAACGGATGTTGCTTGAATGCCAGCAAACACCGGGATCATACGCTGCCAGGCTTTGTCAGGCAATGATACCAGATTACTTGCTGCAAGCATGGCGTGGTCAAGTGTCCTACCATGGAGGATGGAATAAGGCTGCACTGCCCAGAAACCTTGTGGCAAGGCTTTTGGGGTACCTCCAGGAGAGCTTCATGGAGATGTCCCTGGAGGATGTCCGCTCCATCCCCAGACACGTTAACAGACTTTTCCAGTAGCTGAACTGGCCGCGAATGCATCCCAAGTCCTCAGGGCAAAGTAATCATTAAAAACCGCTTGCTTTTAAAACAAGTTTTATATTTGAAAAGGTAAACTCACCTGAGGTCCCTTCCATGGGGTCATGGTCTTGGATACTGGCTTGGGAGGGTACTTCAGTCAGGCTGAGAAAAAGATCCTGGCTGTTGGGGAGAACGGAGTGCTCTGTGCTCTCTGCAAGCTCGTCCTCCTCCTCCTCCTCTTCCCCATCCACAGAATCCTCAGGTGTAGCTGATGAGACTATCCCCGACCCAGAATCCATGGTAACAGGTGGGGTAGTGGTGGCAGCCCCCCCTAGAATTGCATGCAGCTCAGCGTAGAAGCGGCATGTCCGCGGCTCTGACCCGGAGCGACCGTTTGCCTCCTTTGTTTTTTGATAGGCTTGTCTGAGCTCCTTGACTTTCACGCGGCACTGATCTGAGTCCCTATTGTGGCCTCTCTCCATCATGCCCTTGGAGATTTTTTCAAAAGTTTTGGCATTTCGTCTTTTTGAACGAAGTTCTGCTAGCACTGAATCCTCTCCCCATATAGCGATCAGATCCAGTACCTCCCGTACGGTCCATGCTGGTGCTCTTTTTCGATTATGGGCCTGCAGGGTTACCTGTGCTGATGAGCTATCTGTGGTCACCTGTGCTCTCCACGCTGGGCAAACAGGAAATGAAATTCAAATTTTCCTGTCTACCTGGCCAGTGCATCCGAGTTTAGATTGCTGTCCAGAGCGGTCACAAGGATGCACTGTGGGATAGCTCCCAGAGTGCAATACCATCGAATTGCGGCCACACTATCCCTAATTCGAAATGTTAAAATCAATTTTGGCGCTACTCCGCTCGTCGGGGTGGAGTACAGAAATTGATTTAAAGAGCCCTTTATTTCAAATTAAATGGCGTCGTTGTGTGGACGGGTGCAGGGTAAATTCGAATTAACGCTGATAAATCCGAATTAAAGTTGTAGTGTAGACCAGGCCTAAGAAAGCACTTTTTAAAAGAATATGCTGATAACATATTACAGAGACTTGATCTTTGTGGGTGTACAAGAATGTCCAAGCATACAAAGGGACTCCTGGATGAACTCAAGGCTTTCACTGGTTTAGTATGGTTGTTAAACTATGGAATTTGAACCTGCCAGGAGAATAAATACTATTTGTTTACTTCATTTTAGGGTTTATGAGAGTGAATCATTTCATCCAAGTATCTGCTATGAATCTGATCCTGGATGGAGGATTTAAAAAAAACAAAAAACACCACACACACACACACACACACACACACACACACACAAGCAGCCTTCCTCCAAGAGGCAGAGACATAGGAAGGTCCAGTGGTAGGTTAAATCGGACTGGAGAACCATAGCCTCTTCAGTCACACAAGTATAAACAGTATACCTGCTGCTCTTGTCTTCCTACTTATTTTATTGTACTGGAGAGCAGAACTGGGGGGTGGGGGGAGCGACCATCTACATGCAAACATAGCAAATGTCTGTAGGATAGTAAAATGGGAATGTCAAGATAGAAACTTGACCTTTAGGAAGTTTAAATGTTTCAGACTGAGCCCGACTCTCTTTATTCCAAGTTCTTTGAGCCTAGAAATAAGATGGGGAATAGGTTGTATAAAATGGATGATTTCATTCATGTCCTGGCATTTCCATGGATTGCTCAAGATTGGGAATGGAACATAGGGGGACTGCACCAGGTTGTGAACTCCAGTCTAGACAGATTCCAGTCTGATGTTTGTCAACCCAACCATGGGATCCCATGTGCTTCAAAACCCACTGGCCTTGATACTAACTGGTCACTGGTACCAGCTCTGAGTCCCTCAAATGCAGGCCCCATATATGGCCCCACAGTCCAGCTGCCCTTGATCCCTAGACCAGCGTTCACTCCCAGTCAAGTCCATAGCTGCTTAGACATGTTTCCCCACAGTCCACCTGACTGTGAGCTCTGGTTCAGAGTTCATTCCTTAAGGGGCCTTGTGGCAGGAAAGCAAGGAACTCAGACTTTGCACAGGAATTCTTTAAGCACAGATACTTTACTCTTAACAAAGCATGCTAAAGAGTACAAATCTTAGGGTGGGGTGGGGGTGGGGGGGAGTCCAGTATCCCCCCCCCCCCCCTTTGATCTCTTCCCTCCTGTCAGTTCTGGGTTTGGTCAGCATCTCAAAGCTAGCAGTCTATCCTGCAGGTCATGGTGGTTTGCCTCTTTTTTTTTTTTTTTTTTTTTTTAAAAGAGCAAAAGACCCCTCTTTCAAAACAGTTTCTGTCCCTTCTTTTGCTTATGTGCTTCCACTGGGAAAATTCTAACCTCCAGCCCCCCACCTCCCAGCACTTTCTGTGTAGAGATAGTCAAAGTGAATGGCTCAACCGGTAGAAAACCCATTGTTCCAGCAGGAAAGAGTCATTTGTTGTTGACGACCCCAGATTGCTCTGTACCAGCTTCTCATACATTTGTGTGTCAAGACCTCACTACAAAACAGATGCTCCAATTTACATTGAAAGTTACAATACAAAGTGGAGTGGCAGAAAACAAATGACATTCACAGAACAAGAGGAGTTCACAATTTGACACAGGCCCAATCCATGACAAGCTGTGCCTGTGATTCTTGCATAGCTTCACAGGAGACCCTTTCTGGGCAATCTCCAATGACCTCATTTGGATCAGAATTATAGTGGTCTTTTCCTCTCACACTGAAGGAGCCTGCCACCAGTCAGGGGCTTAACTCCAGGCAGTGCTGGCTAGGAGTCATGCAGATTGCTCTGCTGCAATTCAGGACAGCGACTAACCTCACTTCAACAACCTGCACGTATTCCCACTTGCAATGTCGCATTTTCTCCCATCATACTTCAAGGACTGCTTCCATTTGCCCCATGATCTCTATTCCTTTCCATAGTGTCTGGCAGGATCCAGGATTGTAAGTCAACTTTTCCAATGACTCTGAATAACCTCAGCTTTCCATAAAGTTTTCCATTTTAGTGCTCAGAGAACGGGGAATTGATTTGCTTGAGCAACTAATCTTAAGGGCAAAGCCCCACATACCTGTGTGAAATAGATCTGTGTCCCCCACATCTTTTTCCAGGGAGAAGTTCTTAGGCCGTGGGATTTTTGTATTGGAGGGACCACATTTGCAATATTGCCCACCATAATTAGCATTGGGTAGCAAAGCATGGAGACCGTATGTCACATGGTGTCCATAGGTTTTGTTTTTGTTTTGTTTTATTAATTTGTTCTGCTTGGTCTGATGTCATCCGAGTTCTCTCATGCCCAAGAGAGGGGGGCTAAGGGGATGCTGGCCTGAACTTGGCTGCCCATGAAGAGTCTGTCCAGTGCAGAGGCCACTTTTTTAGTGTAAAAATCTCCCCTACTTAGAAATGGTGAATCCCTAACCACCAGGAAAGATAGTCATGTTCACCTTTTGTAGTGAGGGCTAGCAATATAATAGGACGGATCCAAGGCTGCCTGTATTCCTGGAGGAAGAACTGATGGCGGCTGTGAATCAGGCCTCTCAGAACATGACTGCAATGCTGCTCTGAGGGGGATGGATGCACACTCCATAAATAGCTCCTCTCCTTCAGAAGAGCTCTAGGTTTCTGAGGCACACAATGCAGGTCCTACAGTGAGGATATGCCACAGCAGTTCCATGAGCAATACTTTGGAAATAGCATTAACTTAAAGAAAAATCAAAACACTCTCCTTTGGTAGTAATTTTAAGAAAGTCAATAAACACAGTGTGCAGGTGGAGTGTTTTTTTTAAGTGTAGTTATAAATAAAGCAGGCACCAAAACATACCAAACGTTCCAGCCACATTCCAAGCATACCTTCAGCAGTGCCCATAAGATGGGTAGGGCCATAAATATTCCCAAGCTTCGGTCTCTGGGCTGTTTCATTGGGCCTCTGACAAACTAAGGCCTTCTCTAGAAATATTTCTAGATCATTTATCACTGTACCATCTACACATTGTCAAATGTCAAAAACATTGCTCCCTATTGACTTCAAGCCAATGGGGAGGAGAAGGAAGAATAGTTTGGCTGCGTACAAGAACAGAAACACCTGATCTAAGAAGTGTGACATGGCAGGACTTCTCATTCTAAAAGGAGTTGATCAAGTTTTCTGCATCAGTTTTTGAATGGTTGGTTGGTTGACCTTGATCACACATCTAAAACTTCATTAATACCATAGACAAGGTGGTGTGGGGAGAAGGGTCTTCAGCAATCCCCCTCACTGTTGAGTCATCAAGTCTCTTATTCCAGTAATTGTAAAATGATAGATCATGCTGGCAGCAGGCAGATTGCAGTGCTATTCTGTAGTAGCACTGCAAGCTAGCTACAGGTGCACAGACATAAACCACTTCTCTAGAGGGGTTTATCCTACAAAGTGCTGAGCACCATAAATTCTGGAAGCTGCCTCACAGGATCAAACTCCAGGTCAGTTAAGTTAGGGAGGCCTAACTGAGATCACAGCATTGGGAAAAGAGAATCAGGGGACTCACCTGAGAGAAAAGTTACTACATATGAAGCTGAATTACTCATATAAAAAGAATCAGGGCCTCTTTAATGCTACAAGGTAACCTCACATTCTGTGCTGGCAGATATTTTGCCATTTGGAAACTAAGATCACAGAATTATCAAAGTTTTAGCAGAACTGCTCTTTCTGGAATAATCATCCAACAATGTAAGGACCTTTGTCTACTGGAGAGAACGAACACACACACACACACACACACACACACACTTTACAGGGAAAAAAAAAAGCCCACAAACTTTAAAACTACCCAAGATATTTTCCAAAAATATTTAAATAAAACAGGTTTATAAACCAAGATAAAAAAGTTTCCTGTGTTTTTAAGATAAAGGCATAGGTTTTTACTTTTGAGAGAAGTACTGCATAGAATCCTTGAGGGTGACTTGCAAAGAAAAATAAAGTTGGGTTTGTAACTTCTTGTTGTTGTGGTTCTTTTTGGATGTACACATATGGCCTAAAAGGTTTTCCCCTCCTGGGCAGAGTTGATTGTGTTTGTTATTTTACTTTCAAAAATAAAAAAGAAGAACAATTCTTGTCTTCCTCTTCTTGGTGGAGAACTCCCTGAAGAACCAGAACTGGTGAAAGCATTCTCAGCTCTTAATAGAAGTAAGGAGGATGGTTAGTATTTCATAACGAGACCTTTTCTCACAAATGATTGACCAGTGTGAAACCCACATGCATTTTGTAAGTGACTAAGGGCTTGTCTATACTTACCGCGCTG
The DNA here is from genome assembly GCF_027887155.1 of Malaclemys terrapin pileata. Classification (NCBI taxonomy): domain Eukaryota; kingdom Metazoa; phylum Chordata; order Testudines; family Emydidae; genus Malaclemys; species Malaclemys terrapin. The sequence goes on from NC_071514.1 coordinate 51,991,470, forward strand.
GTTCGGCGGCAGGCAATCGAACTTCTGGGTTCGATTTATTGCATCTAGTCTGGACGCGATAAATCGAACTCAGAAGTGCTCCCCGTCGACTCCGGTAATCCTGCTCGCCGCGAGGAGTACGCGGAGTCGACAGGGGAGCCTGCCTGCCGGGTCTGGACGGGGGTAAGTTCGAACTAAGGTATGTCGACTTCAGCTACGTTATTCACGTAGCTGAAGTTGCGTACCTTAGTTCGATTTGGGGGTTTAGTGTAGACCAAGCCTAAAAGTCCCTCTCCTTTGCACAGATTTCACTCTACTTGTGATGTCCAGCAGGGGGCTAGTCCATTGGGGGCCCTAAGCAGGAATATTTTTGCTCCTCCCTCCCCAAATACTAAAAACAGGCAAGTTCTTATAATAAAAAATAAGTGGGGTGCCCCCCTTGAGGAGCTCAGAGCCCTAAGTAATTGCTTAGTCTGCTTATGCCTAGCGCCGGCTCCAATGTCAAGCCTCCTAAATATGTAGCTTTTGGAGCATCTTTCAGGAAAAGGTGCAGCACAGAAGATGCAAATCGCAAATGTAAATAAGGAGCTGGAAGGACAAGTGGCTTCTTTTACGCATCATGAAAAGGACACAAACCTAGACCGTCCCCCCGCCGACAAGTCCCAGCAACAGTTCCAGTTACACAATATTGATTAGGACTAGGTTTGCTGCTCCTAATGTAACATGAGAAATCAAGGGCTATAAAAATTGTAGTAACCAATTGCTTTTGAAATTAACCAAAATGATATACATCTTCCCTACAGTTTCAAAATTCCTCAGCTTCCAATGCTTTGAAAATGTCAAGATGGATTCTTTTTTAATCTTCTGCTACATTAATTTCAACTTCCTCACCAAAGTTTGTATTTAAAATTACCTTTTAAAAAGTGTTGTGTTAAGCATTTTGGTTTTCTTATTTATTTGTCTCCCAAGAGATATTTATTCTTTTTTCTAAATCAGATCAATCTTTAATATCAGACTAAACCAGAGAGTTTTAAAAGAATGCAATTAAACTCTTTCAAAACATTAAAGTCACTAGCCAACAATTAAGTGCTGCCTCTAATGTAGCATAACACTGTAAAACAGTACTGTAAAACACTTCTTTCCTTCCCCATTCAGTTAAGCAGTTACATAACCCTCAACTACAGTAGAGATGAGAACCAGTTTCCCACGCTGAAACTAATGCTATCTACAGGGGGAAGAACCAAACTAAACCAAACAGTGTGTTCAAGCCAGCAGCTGCAAGGGACATGAAAGCATCACCTTTCAGTTCACTTAGTTAGATCTTCCTTTTTGAAGCAGTAAAACCAGTGAGGTCTTAATTGCACATTAATGAGAAATAGGGAGAAACGTTAGTTGAAATGAGGGTGACCTCAAGAGGTTCGTAACAATGCAAGAGGAAGTGGAGCATTTTTAAACTCTGTATTTAATTAGAAATATGCATGAAAAAAGTTTGCTTATTTTAAAATGAGTGCTATATCACTCCTTTTTTCAATGAGTATTAAAAAACATTACTTAGTGAAATCATACTAGTTGTATCATTTTGTCATTGAGCATCAGGCAAGCGACAGTTGAACACCTTTAGTTCTCGCTGCAGGGTAGTACATTGCTGTACAGTTTGTTAGTGGCATGTGCTGTCACACATCAAGCAGTTCTAATTAGATCACATATGATTTGTAAGTCAGTGAGATGTCACATGCCTGTTAGAGGAAAAGGACGGACCTTTATGAACACGCCATACTTGTGTGGGCTCACACCATATCTATTTATCTGCACTTTGGAAAAGAGAGTAAGTGTAACACGACGACACGGCAATGCAGCATATTTCCCAGAGGCCTACAGCCGTAATCTGAACTACCATGTTGGACACCCATATTCAGAAGCATTGTTTAGCCAATATAAATAGCAGACCAGCTAAATGAATTGTTAAAAGTTAGGTTTGCACCTTCCCTGACTAGGTTTATAAGTCAGTAATTTGTTAAGGTATTTGGTGTTGCAGAAGGCATCCAGAGATCCCTATGCCTGCCCAAGAGCCAGTTTCTATTCTGCTGCAATTATAGCTAATTAATTAATCTTTAAAATATCCTCAAGGGACTGGATCTCATTACAGTGAGAAGTGATGGTCAATTATGACTGAGAAAGGCAAGATTTGTAAGTGGTGGTATTTATCTATAATTGCCAGGGTAGTGCACTGCTATTTGCGTTTTTTAGAAAAGCCACAAATAGATCAGAAGCAAAGCTGATAGTTGTGTCTGTTAAAGCTTTTTCTGTAAAGGTCTAGCATAAATAATGCTCAGCTGGAATGTCTTCTGCAGCTTGGAGAAAAAACAAGTTATTGCATGCATGTCAGATCATACACTGTCTCTTGTCACTTTAATCCTGAAAATGTTCAAAACTGCAAGGAAGAAAGTTCCCTCAAACCAACAGGAAAGTTAATTAAAGACAAGGAATGATGTAATCAATTCTGTTTTGTTCCCATCTCCCCCTATGCCAAAGGAGACTGAAACCTACTTCTTGAGACTAATATGAAAAGACAATGGAGAAAGTTGCTCACTTCACACTAATTTGTCAGAAGCTCCAAGGAAACAAAGGGTGGGATGCATTCTAGAACTGAGTGGAATGAGCATCTGACATTCAATCCACTTGGTCATCATGCTTGAAATAAAATCAGGTCAGTTTAAAGAAATACAAAAACAGAAGTCAACAAAACTCAGCATTACCTCAGACAGGGCCGGCTCTAGGCACCAGCAAAACAAGCTGGTGCTTGGGGCAGCACATTTTTAGGGGCAGCATGGCCGGCGCCAGAATGCCGCCCCTCAAAATGTGCCCCGGCCGCCCTAGCTCACCTCCGCTGCTGCTGCCACGGCGCGCGAAACAGCTGATTCGCGCGCCGCTACTCGCCCTCCCTCCCAGGCTCTCAAACCTGGGAGGGAGGGGGAGATCCCGAGCAGCCGTTTTGCGCGTCGCTGCTCCGCCTCCCTCCCAGGCTTGGGCGCCTGGGAGGGAGGGGGAGAAGCGGCGCCCGCGCCGCAGCCACTCAGAGTCTCTCCCTCCCTCCCAGGCTCTCAAACTTGGGAGGGAGGGGGAGACTCCAAGTGGCCGCGGCGTGGCGCTGCTTCTCCCCCTCCCTCCTAGGCTTGAGAGCCTGGGGGGAGGAGGCAGGGCTGGGGATTTGGGGAAGGGGCAGAGTTGAGGCGGGGCTGGGGGTGGGGTAATTAAATGGGGGGGGGGGGGCGGCCAAAATTGTTTTTGCTTTGGGCGGCAAAAATCCTAGAGCCGGCCCTGACCTCTGAGGCCAGTCCAAGTTAATCAGTGATTGGAACATGCAGCCTCCCTTCCTCTTCTCTCTCTGGGGGAGGGGGGAGGAGGGAGAGAAGAGATATGAAATCTTAGTTATTTAAGAAGTTAACTTTCAAGTCCATTTTTCCTGATTTAGCAAGACAAAGGCTGTCTTGGCACATGTTGGACATTTGATATATGTTACCAAGTTCACTGGTTTTGTACAGTGAATTACATGAATTACATTAATTAAAATACATTCTGTTCCAGGTATCATGACTACCCATTCACAGAATCACTCATTCAAATGCTGACACAGGAAGTATTCTGACTTCCACAGTCTGAAGTTGTGTGCAATGTGTCAGGAAGGGAGTAGATATACAGTAAAATTCCTTTGCCTCTAGGTGAAAACCCCCACTAACAACACTGTGAAGTATTCAAGGATAAGAATGAGGCAATTTGTGGAATATTCCAGCTTCTTTCAAAAGTTCTATTTAAAAGAAAAAACAAAAAGGAAGAACTGCATTTAAAGTTAATCAGGAATGGAGACTGAACCAAAAAGCCAGGCAGCTGACTAAATAAGTAACCTGTATGTAGGATAAATATCCTACCACTATTAAAGCAAGGACATTTTTATAAGAAGAGAGCCATATGGATTGGGAGTGTTAAAAAAAAAAAAAAAAAAAAACACCACACTTCAAAACCTCAGATTTCAACAGGAAGCAAAGACTGGAATCCAAGCCAAAGTACATATACAATTGTAAAAAGAGGTGGCCAACACCCCTATAAGCCAGCTGAAACAAAAAACTATGTATCCCCCCTCCCAGTCAAAAACCCACCAGCAGACAAAACTGATTTATTAGGTCTAGTAATCTGCTGACAGCTGGCTTTCTTTGAACCTCATAGGATTTACACCCTCCTTACGCAGGGTTACACTTATTGAAATAGGAACAATGCAGGAAACTTGTGTGTGCTTCATCATCATCAAGAAGACTGCAGGATAAAGCTATGTAGTAGATGCAAGTAAGGGGGTGGGCGCAGTTTCCTACAGTTTATCTTACTTTATCCTCAAAGTATCAGAGATGCTGCGGTTTCACTCCATACACAAGGCTAGTTTGAGAACAAAGTTTTCATTGTGTCTTTTATAGTAGATAAAGTTTAAACGTGATTTCTAATTTCTCTATAAAGTTTATTTTATTAAAACTACAAAATTTCATACGTTAGATTAATAAAATAAAATATGTAAAAAGGGCTGATTGAAGACAGCTTTTTAGAAAAACAGCCACCACACTGAAAGAAAAGGACCCTTTAATCATACTGTTTAAGGAAGACAGACATTCTTGATTTCTTGCCACCCAAATCTCAATGCCAAACAAGGCACTCTCCGTGAGCAGGCACTCCCTGCTGTCAAATATATTAGTTTGGCCAAACCAGTTTGAAAGTTGAGCAAGTTCTCCTCCCAGTTATAGCTTCTCTTTTTGCAACAGTTTCAGTTTAGAGTCAGAAAACTCTGGGACACCAAAAAGCTCTCAAAAGCTTTTATGGTTTAACAGTTCACAAGTGCTCCAGTGCTGCACCCCTTTGCCCAGCCTGAAATGGTTAAAGCAAGGTCAATCAGGATCATATCAAAGTCTAGAGGAGAGCAAAAAATTCTCAAAGCTGGAGTGTAAACTCTTCATGGGCTTTTAGATTTGATTTTTGAAAAGCAACAAATAACTTAGTAAAACATGGAGGGGCCAGATAAAATCCACAATTCAAATCCAATGCTTCCTCTAGTTTTAGTTAAATTCCCTTGCAACAAGACATCCATTTCCACCACTGGTAGTCCTTCTGTAGCAGTGAGCAAGTCTGTAAAAGGAAAAAAGTTCTAGGATAGAAACAAAATTACAATCCCCTCCAAACCAGGACAAACAGCGATAAGAGGAAAGGTTGATAGATCTGATCCCTAAAATGACTGTAATAAAGCTGACATATAGTTTCCATATTTTAATCTTGAAACTAGTGGGGGTATAACGATATCTAGTAACAACTGTGGAAAAATACTGCTCCCAACATATGAATGGAGAAGAAAAGCCTTTTGAAGAAGGATAACCAAGTTGACAGCTAGAACATAGGACACTAGATAGCATGAGTAGTCTGGGAGTTCTCACTCCCTAATCATATTCATAGAATCAGAAATAATGTCCTTCAGGTGGGATTTGCTTCACCACCCACAGAAGAATTTCCACCTCTCAATCCATGAAACTTGACAGATCCACCACAGCCAAAGGCCTGCTCTAGACAACACAACTCCTGCAAAAGCCAGGTCAATACAAAACACAAAAGAACTTATCCCTTTTCATGGATCCTATTATCACGCGCTCTTTAACATGCCAAGTAACTTCACAAATTTTGACTATAAAAAGAAACCTATCCTATAGTGGATACCACAGAGGACAGAGTTGTACCTCAGCATTTATGGGCATGTAATAGAGACTTATCTGGACAACTAAGTGGGATAAACATCAGAAGCATGAAATCAGACCACCACCTAACATGCTCATCACACCACTTACTGAAAGTCTTCTAAATTTAGGCATGGGGTGAAGCAGGGCATTCCTATGCAGCAGTAAAAATATAGCATAAGACATTCATGAGCTTTCTTGCTGAAAGGAAGCTTTGGAGCTCACAATGGAGACTAACTTGCCCCTTCCTAAAAAATTGAGGCTGAGTTAATTACAAACATACATGGGAAACTTGGGGGTTAAAAAGAAAAAGATGTTTAATGACTGGGACAACTAGATAATTTGAATAATTTCTTGCAGAGAAATACTCTGGTTCAATCAGAAGTCCACGTGAACAATCAACCCTTTCAAACCCCTGTTGTCTAGATGAGCAATGTAACAGTGTAGAGAGACCTGACATCTTACTACACCTGCAGTGACTCTGAATCGAGATTTTAAAATTCCATACTATGCTAACTTTATTGAGAGGAAAATAAGTTACTCAGTCACAAAACTCACCCTCTGATTTGTCAACTGCCAACATTCCCAATTCAACCTAGAATGGGAATAAAGTTGTTCTGCGTCTTACATTTTCCATCAGTAATAAAAATTACTGAGTGAAGGAGACATCTATTTATGTACAAGATAATTGACTCCAGTTCCCATAGTTGCACTGGTTCTGCAAGTGCCAAGGCTAGTAAAAACTTGGTTTGGTCAATAAAATAAGCAGATATGATTCAGAGACCCCCCCTGGGAGCAGAATTACGGAGTATGACAATACCATTCTTACACAGTCAATTCTGTCTAGAGCCATGCTTCCAGAATCTCCCTCCTTCCAGAATCTTCAGAAAGTTTTATTGTTCACTAAAAACTGTGTCCAAAGCAGACATCTTGGACAAACAGAACATCCTCCAGAATCAGAAAAGGTCTCTGGAATAATGAGTAAACAGAGAATAAGCTGATGCATAAGTTTAGATGGACTATATAACCTAAAAGACCCAGGACTTCAGGAAGGAACAAGATCCTAGTGGGATCAAGACCTTCAAACATCCCTAGGGGAAAAAACTGCAAACACAGTATTTAAGAAACTAAAATCTGTTTTATTTTCATGAGTAAACACAGAGGAAGCATCATACCTCAGATCCCAGATGGTAAACAGTGATACATACGCAACACCAAGAAGCAGATGCCTTCTGAAACAGAGATGCCTGCAAAATCTTCACAACAACTGCTTGCGTCTTTCAACTCCCTAGGCAGATGGTAAGTAGCACAAGGGAGTCAGACAAGCCACCCTACCTTCTCAGTTAAAAGACAGTTAGAACATTAACCTCAAACACATGCAGCCATTCACAAACCAGAGAGTGGATGAAGTGCAATGGTAAGAATTTTTGGGAAGGGATACTATCTCCTTAGAATCCACAATTCTGTTGGAAAATTGTTTATCTACTATTAATATAATCATCTTGGATGTTAAGACACTTAATGAGTAGATACAAAAGTATTGCCTTCCCCACCCCACCCCAGTTTATTTTGTGCATTTGGCAGCCCCACATCACTCACCATTGTTTGTGTGGGTCTTTCACACAGCAACTGAGGAGAGAAAGATTTTTAAAATAAGAACAGGCAAATATAAACTGCCAAACCACAAAAATTGATAGGGGGATTGCAGGGGCAGGTATAAGACTTGAAACTACTTCACACAATTTTTTTTTAAGTGACTAGTTTTCAAGTTGTGTGTGTTTAATCCAACTTCGTAAAGATCCATTTAAGTTTACAATAGTATATAAATGATTAATAAGAATAATCCTAAGCCTGACAGATCTCTGTAATTGCTACTGTACATTTTTATTTGCTCTTACTTGGAGAGCAAGTCATTTTAACAATTGCATCATTGCCTTATTGTGCCAAATGGAAAGAAAAAAACAAAACTATATAACAGTGCTTCTGGTGGCTATACTGTGCCCAGTCTCGACAGCTGGCTGCATCATTTCATCCAATGATCTTCAGCACTTCACTAGGTAGAGTGAAACTCAAAAAAGTTCTCTCCGTTGAGTTCACCATGGTCCCACTAAGCCTGCCAATACCATGCATAATTACACTCCTCTCAATTTCACCTTAGGCACTGAGTAGCACAGGCAGTAAAAGCACAAGGTGCTGACGATGCCTCCAGTCCTTCATTCTGGAGCTGCCTTTGTCCTCCATTTACTCCTGTCTCCCTAGGGCCTTGGCGACACTGGCAATTCACAGCGCTGCATTTGCTGCGCTCAGGGGTGTGAAAAACACCCCCCCCCCCGAGCGCAGCGCTGCAAGCTATTCCCCTGTGAATCCGCAAGTGTAGCCAAGGCCCCCTGATATTGGCATCTTTCCTTAGCAGACAATAAAAAGGACAAATTTCTCTCCCACCACTACCAAAACCCCTCTGACAGGAAGTCATCAAGGGATAAATGCTTGGGGACAGGCTGAAGGATAGTACATTTAAAATTAATTTTGAAAAAGTAAAAGGAGAATTTCCTTCCCTCTGTCACATTACTGCTATATGTCTAAAGAACTATATTCATTACAGTTTCTCTATACCTTTAATTTTCAATGCTGGCCTGGGAGCTTTGGACTTTGCTACAATTGGTGGCTATCCTATTAAAGTCATCAAGTTAATAAAGCATGTAGGCTGGAATTTCAATCACACCGTTAAGTGCTTCAGTCTAGAGATCCATTTGATTGCTAATCCTCAAAAGAATTCTAGAATTGAATAAAAGGAACCCTCTCTTCACCACATTGTCATTCATCAGGGCTGTCAGACCACAAAATGACTAGGTTAAGCAAGTATCTATAGTCTAGAGAGTTTCAGTTCGATGTGTAAGAGACAGTAAGAGACCAGCATGATTTTGTTTGTTTGTTTTTAAACTGCCATTTATCATGATATATTAAATACAGGTCTGTCGCAGCTTACACGTATTAACATGCGTGAATTCAGCTTTACGCAGTCGGCAAAAAAAAAAACCCAACAATTTAAATACTGTTCCTGTAGTGCGGGCGATTCCGCCCGCCATTACACTCAATGTAATTTTGACTATACGCGGTTTTCGCCTTATGCGCTGACCGCAGAACGTAACCCCAGCATAAGATGAGACAGACCTGTACATTGTCTTAAAAGATGCTCAAATACTGCACACACTTGTGTATAAACTGAAAAATAATTATTAGGTTGGTTTATCTTCTGCAAAGTTGTTTAAACGGATTATTGCTATTCATTTAAACCAATCATCATAATTTGCACTACATAGATCTAGATCAGCGTTTTTCAAAGTTCGGGTCGTGACCCAGTACTGGGTCACAGCATGTAAGGCACCGGATAGCTCTGGTTAGCACCGCCGACCAGGACATTAAAAGTCCCGGTCAGCGGTGCTGCCCAGCTAAGGCAGGCTAGTGCCTGCCTATTCTGACACTGCGCTGCACTCCAGAAATGGCCAGCAGCGGATCCAGCTTCTACGTAGGGGGGCCACTGGGCTCCGCGTGCTGCCCCCTGCCCCAAGCACTGGCTCCACACTCCCCATTGTCCCCGCACTCCCCATTGGCTGGTTCCCGGCCAATGGGAACTGGGGAGAGGGGAGGTGCCTACAGCCAAGAGCCACACGGAGCTGCTTGCATGCCTCCGCCTAAGAGACGGACTTGCTACTGGCCACTTCCGGGGCACAGCACGGTCCATGGTGCCAGGACAGGCGGGAAGCCTGCCTCTGCACCCTCACTGCGCCGCTGACCAGGAGCCACTGGCGGTAAGACTGCACCCCAATCCCCTGCCCCAGCCCTGAGCCCCCCCAACCCAGAACCCCTTCCTGCACCCCAAACCCATCTCTGGCCCCATCCCAGAGCCCTGACCCCCTCCCTACACCCCAACCCCCTGCCCCAGCCATGAGCCCCCCAAACCTGGAGCCCCTCCTGTACCCCAAACCCCTCATCCCTGGCCCCACCCCAGAGCCTGCATCCCAGCCCAAACCCCTGACCCCCTCCTGTACCCTTGAAAACCACTGTTCTAGGTAATGAAAGTGAAAGAGAAAGTAAGTGAGCAGATCCATGAGTGTGCCTCTTTCACTACAGCCTTTCAGATGCATAGCAGAGTCTGCTAGGGCTGGGTTGGGGATGGGGACTGAAGAATTTCTCCCTCCTCCCCAAAAGCACAAACCTAGCACAGCAAGGTCTCAGGAATACAATAGGCCTGTGATTCATGAAACTGGAGGGAAAAAAAACAAACAAAAATTGGAGTGCAACACTTGCCAGATGTGTCTATTGAGGGGACCTCTTATCATTGGGCACGGTTAGAGTGGGGTCTGAGCAACTGGGATTTGCACTGAAGAAAGAATAGATACATTACTTGTATGAGAATCACAATGTAGGTACTAAAGATAGTGACATAGGATCCCTGCTGCGGAGATTAATTTCTTTTCATCTACTGGGAGCTGTGGTTATTCTACGGAGCACTGCACATTATTAAGTTAGAGGAAATACTGAGCCCCAAAACTTCAAATAGACCTGGAACTAAGCAAGTGGTAGCCTTAACCCTTAAACCGTGCTTAAAAAAAAAAAAAAAAAAAAGTATAGAGGTTGTTACTATTCCCAAAGTGTTGCAAGACAGCCTTGTATTGACCTAGTTGTGGAAACGTCTTCACTTAAATTCGGCTCCCTCTCTCTATGCCGATTTAGTAACACCACCTCCCCTAGCAGCATAGAGTCATGATTGATGTATTGAGGTTGACACAGTGTCAGTGTAGACACTGCATTGCTTACATCAACTGTTACTGGCTTTCACGAGCTGTCCCACAATGCCCGACACTGACAATCTAACCGAAACAAGCACTCCTGGGGAGGATGCACACTGCCGACACAAGGAGACTAAATTACCCCTCCTTCGATGGCTTGCTCTCCTCCACCCTCACTCAGTTTCACTGAGCTGGGGCAGGGGGTTGGAGTGCAGGAGGGGGTGCGGGCTCTAACTGGGGGTGCAGGCTCCGAGGTAGGGCCAGAAATGAGGGGTTCAGGGTGCAGGATGGGGTTCCAGGCTGGGGCACAAAGTTGGGGTGTGGGAAGGGGTGAGGGCTCCAGCTGGGGCTGCAGGGTTTGGGGTGTAGGAGGGGGCTCCGGGCTGGGGCTGAGGGATTCAGAGTACGGGGAGGGGGCTGCGGGTTGATGCAGGGGATTGGAGTTCAGGAAGGGGGGTACGGGCTCTGGGCACAGGAGAGGGCACTGGGCTGGGGCAGGGGCTCAGAGTGGGGGCATTGGCTTACCTCTGGCAGCTCCCAGTCAGAGATGCAGCGGGGGCTAAGGCAGGCTCCCTGCCTGTCCTGACTCCACGCTGCGCCCCAGAAGCGGACAGCGGTTCCAGCTCCTATGTGGAGGGCCAGGAGGCTCTCCGTACAGCTCTTGCCTACGGGCAATGCACCCCCCCACCCAACTCCAGAGTGTGGAGCCGGTGCTTGGGGTGGGGACAGCACGCAGAGCCCCATGGTCCCACCCCCCGCCTAGAAGCCAGATCTGCTGTCTGCTTCTGGGGCACAGCGCGGCATAAGGACAGGCTGGGAGCCTGCCTTAAAAGTCTGGCCAGAGGCGCAGCGGGACTAACTGCCCGGTTGGCAGTGCTGACTGGAGCCACCAGTGTCCCTTTTCGACTGGGCATTCCAGTCAAAAACCGGACACCTGGCAACCCTAATGGGATGCATTTAATGCACAATTTACAAAGGGGAAAGAATATAAGCAAATAAAAGAAAAAACACCTCCAAAAACATCCACAACCCCTGCAAGGTTTGATCTCACTGTCCAAGCCTTTACAAGCCAAACATCAAATAAAATCCAGAAAGACATGGCTCAGGGACCGTAGCATAAGTGAAAGAGAAAGGTTTAATGAAACCAGACAGCCCTGGAACGCACACGAGTCAGAAATGCCTGGAAATCCATAAAAGGTAGAAGGAACCAAAGAACATGCTTCAAATGGAGCAGCAGCACTGCCATCACTATCACCACCATGAAAGAGACAGTGGAGAGGACACTGCCATATTTGAGAAATCTTAATAATACAGAAGACAGGATATGCTGTCCTTGCTGAAAAAGGTACTTGGGAAGGAAAGTTCTCAGCTCTTCCTTACCAACTCTGACTACATTTGATATTATTGCTTTACGTTATGATATACTGGTGCATCTAATACTGTATACAACAAAAATAAAATCTGAGGCTAGTGGGTAGGAACAGGTCAACCTAAACAGTTTTCAATTCTAATAATTAATCAGAGAGGTTATAGCAGTGTAGATCAGGAGGGGTAACTACAACATTTTCCCTGTGTTCTGAGCACAGTATCAGAAGTAGTAAAACACACACACACACACACACACACAGCACCTTTTGCAAGTGTGTATCTATAACCGCACGTAGAAGCAAAGCAGAAATGTTTTTGCTCACTGATGGAAAGAGGAGGGTTTGTCTACATTTTTCAAGATTTTTTCTCTCGGGTTATTTCTCAGTACTTTAAAACAAACAAATGCATTTTTGTACATTTCCATGTTCCTCTCTCCTGGAAGCTCTTGCAAAACACTCAGTTAACCAGTACCAGCAAGTCCCTGAAAGCTCTTTTGGGGGGAGGGTGGGCAGAACGGATGGACTCTGCTACTAGAACTTTAAGAAAGCCACACCCACACCCACCAAGAAGTTTACTAGGCCTGAATCTTCAAAATATTTGTGTTTTAAGTGGAACTTCCTCACAGTTAAGCAGTAAAGTCAAAGAACAAAGTTTATGACATCCACAAAAAACTGTACCTGGGATGTCACAAATTCAAACTGCCATTTCAATGCCAGACCAAAGTGGAGGGGGTGGGGGGGGGGGGGGGAATAAAGATTACCTTCTCATTTCTTCTCTCAAATATTGTATATCCAGCAATGAACCACCTGTGACGCACACACTCCCTCCCCCGCCCCCCCCCCCCACATTTTGTAGGCTTCTAAAACGCAGCACCTGATCCACCCAGAGAATGTTGATTTTAGAACAATTTTAACCTCTATATATCTGAGCTCATTGCTTTCTTTTCAGCTAAGCTTAGATATTTTGAATAGTAGTCCTCTCCTATATGCAAAAAATTAGGGTAAAGGAGACGAGTAGTGTTAAGTGTGTGTGGGGAGAGGGGAAGCTAACCTATAAACGAATTCTGACAAATTAGGGGGAAAAAACCAACCACCAACACCACCCTCCCTTTCTGAAGGCTTCTAACCCAAAGTTGAGACCAAAAAGGGAAAAATGATTGCTAAGAATAGGGATCCCACCTTCCCAATGGTTCAAATAACCTCTCTGTTAGAGCTCCTGAAACAGAGTTCGACTTTCAGTTGATATGGGGATGATCCTAGTAGACTGGCAGCCCTCAATCCTGCTACTTTGGGGCAACCGGATATTGTTCTAATTTTCCAGCATACTTCCCAATGCTCTCACTTGGACTTTCACTAATTTAATACTAAGCCACAGAGCTGGGATATCCTGTCAAAGGTAATATTTGGGATAGATCATTAGCTAGGTTGAATTGTTTCTCTCTGCATCAGCACCTATAATCAATCTATTCTCTCACACACACACTCTCTGGAGATTGATTCCTTTTCCTGTGCCATTGGTCCATCCATTGATCCGAAGGCCTTTCAGTTTCGGCAGTGACCCTGTAAAATCCACACCAAATATAAAGATGCTAGATTTGGGTCTGATGTTGTACTCTAAGGCTAGGTCTACATTGGGGAAGGGGGGGGGGGGGGGGGGAAATCAATGTAAGATACGCAAATTCAGCTACGCAAACCGATCCTATTCGACTTACCCTGCTGTGAGGACGGCGGCAAATCGACCACCGCGGCTCCCCCGTCGACAGCGCTTACTCCTCCTGACGAAGTGGGAGTACGCACGTCGATTCGGGGATTGATTTATCCATCTAGATGAGACGCGATAAATCGATCACCGAGAGATCGATTTCTACCCGCCGATCCGGGCAGGTAGTGTAGACTAGCCCCAAGACATTAAATCATGCCTTAGCAGTATAGTCCATTCTCTCACTTCCATGACATTCAAGTGTGAGGGTCTCTGGGGCATGTCTGATGTACTCAGGATGATCCTGTCCTTCTGTGGAATTCTTGAGAAATAAGGGGTATGTGTGAGGAGTCCCCTGGCCTTAAGAAAGCACACCTACCAATAATGTGTATCGATAATCTGGATTACTGTAGTGCCTTGGAGCCCCAGTGTCTGATTACACCCTCACTACGCTAGGCACTGTACAAACACACACCTTCTTTCAATAAGTGTGTCTACCTTGCGCTTTTTCATGGAAACAAACATGATTGCTTTCCTGCAGTATCAAACTGGAGTTCCTTGATCCCAACTGGCTAATCTTGGATCTGCCACAGGCTTCCCCTCAGACTTGAAGGAAGCCACTTCCCTCTGGATTTGACTCCAATTCCATTTAAAAGGTAGACTGTTTCCAACAATTAGCACTCTGGAAAACTATTGGTTACTAACGAAGGAAGAATTTCTGGAAGTGAAGAGTTGAAGCTGAGGGCTGGTTATAGGAGAAAGGCTCAGCCAATGACTGACAGCTCTTAATGACAGTCTCTGTATCAATTAAGCAGGATGAACAGGATGGGGTAGCCTGCCAGACAAGCCAACAGCTGGGCCGTAAGGGGAAAAAGTTTTGTTTAAACATCACTAAAGTGGGGTAACAGCAAACAATGTATGAGAACAGGTTTCAGAAACTTCTCTAATCTTAGAGTCACTCTAATGCTGATGCAGTCGCTAGATGGTCAACACCCCCTGCACTCTGCCAATGGTGCCAGGCAAACCCGTCATCTGTCCATTTTTCCAACAGGTATCTCCGCACTTCCTTCCACAATGCCTCCTACATCTGGAACACACTTCCTCCAATAGTCCATGAGGTCCCTATCCTCTCCTCAGTCAACTTCCTCAACAAACCTCGTCAGGGCTGATTCCCCACTCTTGCACTTTGAGTGCAGAAGGTGGGAACCCGCAAGGACTTTAAAAATTAATACTGGCCACTCCAGACTTTTATTACAAGGTTAAAGCTTTTCTTTGACCTTGGATGGGTAGATGCTGCCACCCAAGTGAAAAACCCCTTTGAGAACCCAGGAAGGCGCACTTGTAAAGTGACTAGATATCCCGTTTTTAAAGGGACAGTCCCATTTTTTGGGACTTTTTCTTATATAGGCACCCATTACCCCCCATCCTGTCCCTTTTTTCGCAGTTGCTATCTGGTCACCCTACGCACTTGGGAATTCCTTCCTGGGTGGTGCCCTCAAGCCCTTTCACCCCCCCTCTGGGGAAGAGGTGAGAAAAAAAACACCAAAGGAAATCAGCTGTTTCCACCAGTTAATTTAAACAAACAACGTGTGCACAAAGCTCTTAAGACTCAAAAGTTCAATTCTGTTCTTTAAAAAAAAAAAAAGTAGATTTTCTGTATTAAGAAAAAAAATACATCCAGGAACGTAGCATTTTTGCTAGATTAAAAAAAACAATTACAAGGATTAAGCATCAAGAATAGCTCTCTTGAGGTCCATCTTAAAGGTTACAAGCAAAACAAAAGCACCTGGAGTTAGCACAGAGGAATCCACAAGCCATAATGAAATAAAAGGAATAAACCTCATTGCGTCTTCCTAGACATTTCCTGATCTATTTACATATCTGGGGCTTTTAAATGAGTAGTTTCTAGGTATGATAGTGATGATTTTTTTCATACCTGGCCCAAGCTCTTATAGCATAACTGCTCTGACCCTTCTCTTCAGGAGAACAGACAAAAGGGGAATCTTGTTTCAATTTTAAAAAGTTGTAGCCTTCCCATTGGCTCTTTTTGCCAGGTGCCCACTCACTTCTTTTTACCTATGCATAGCAGTGAGACTTTTAACCCTTTACAGGTAAATCAAGTAGAGAACAGCTACTAAGAGGGATTTTATAGCTAACTGGCTGGGTCCATAAAAGGGAGCTACCTTCCCTGCCCTCCCTCCCCCCCCCCCCCAATTTATCACACATCTCTACCATGACCAGCAGCTATGACAATACTGTGATTTGGGACTCTCAAGACAGGCATTGTTAAACCCTTCTATCAGGATGTAGCTCTTCACCTCCTGGCCACCTTGTTTGTTGTTTCCTTTTGGTCTCTCTGCATCGGAATACGGGCTCTTTGGAGCAGAAACATGGCTTCTTTTGTATTCGTACACACCTAGCACACTGTAAGCTACTAGAAACAAAACCAACACACTATACTACCACATCAGATGTCAGAAGAAAGGGAACCTTGGGAATAATGCTTTTGAAACCAACTGGATTAGAAGATCAGAGGGATCAAGGGTTGAAGATACAGAAAGCTTCCCTTAGATTAGAGCAGATCTAGACCACGCCGGCTAAGTGATAGACTGATAGCATCAAACCAGTAATCTAGATTCGATCCATGACCATTTCAGTCATCCATCACCCGTCTTGGCATCAGGGATTTAGTGGGGAAGATCCTGTATGACAGAAGGATGACTGCAAGAGGATAGTCTAGGCTGCTTAGACCTGTAAAGTCCAGCCAGAGAGTCTTTGTGTCAAGTATGATGGGGATTTCCCTCCCTGGTTTGAACAGAAAAGTCAGTCATACTCTGTGGCTTCAGTCAGTTGCCAAGAAAATTATGTAAATTTAGTCAGTATCTACCTTCCATAGATATGTCTAAGGAACCTAGAACTCCGTTGTGGAAGTGCCAACATAAATATGTTTCACAAAAAGCAGGTCCATAAACTAACTGCTCAAGTTCTCTTTTTGGAAGGGTTTTATTTCTGATCTAGACACAGATGTCTATTTCTGGTTTTTCTAATGATTAATTCCAATAGCACTCTTCCCCCCCCCCCACCCACTTTTTTACTTGTGTAACCCCTTTGGGGTTTAGAGAGCATGGCCCCTTTAAATCTTTTTCCTAGGGGGGAGGGGAAGAGTAAGAAAAAAGGAGGGAAACTCCAAGGGGTGGCACTGGAGCTGAGAGGGAGAGGGAGAGCAGCCTGCATGCCCTCCCAAAGGGAGCAGCAGAGGGAACCTGCCCGAGGCCTGAGACGGACAGGGCCGATCAGGGACACCCCAGGACAGGAGCCAGGAGGAGCACTGTGCCAGGGACGAATCGCCCGAGAAGGACAGGCCGGAGCTGGACCCAGTATCGCTGCTGCCCAGAGCTGCATGGAGCTGTGAGTACTGGGGCTTGGGGCTCTGCATTGGGAACAAGGAGGGAGGCTGTAGCTAGTTAAGTGAGGAGATGGTCGCTCTGTGTGGCTTTGCAGAGAGAGGCAGAAGAGGGCACCAGAGGCGTTTGCTGGGGAAAAGTTCACTGGCGCCGAAGACAACCAGGAACACCCAAGACTCACCACTGGACTGGAACTTTGCTCAGGACTCCTGAACTCTGTGTGCAGACACATTGCTCAGTGTCTGCCCTTCCAGACTGCGCTACCACTGGGCTTGTGGGGCCTTGGCTTGGATGCAGCCCTGTTTTACTACTCCCCCTATATTTCCCCTTGTTGTTTTTCTCCTCTCATCCCTCTGTAAATAAATATTTCCCTTTATTATATCCATTGTACTTTTCCTGTGGGTGTGGGTGTTCACTCTGGGGGGTTTGGAACAGGTGCCCCTGGAGTGGAAGGGATTTCTGCTGCATTCCTGCGCGCGCCACCTCTTGGCCAAGGATGCCTGCAGAGCAGACTCCAATTTGGTCACGAGAGCATTAAAGTTACACTTGTAGCTAATGACTCATTTTCAGAACATTCTTCAGTAGGTTTTATTCCAAAAACACTAAAGTTTTGAGAGTGCCTAGGTTTGGAATAGCTGTGGAGAAATCTGCTGTGGAGATCAATGACAGATTCATGCCAATCAACATGGGTTTATGGAAAACAGATCTTACCAAACTAACGATACCTTTTTTGGAGAAGATTACAAGTTTTGTTGATAAAGAGAATAGCGTTGATGTAATATAATTAGGTGTCTGAAAGGCATTTGACTTGGTACCCCACAACATTTTGATTAAAAAACTAGAATGATATAACATGGCACAGTCAATGGGTTAAAAGCTGGTTAACTGATGGGCCACAAAATGTAATTGTAAACGGGGAATCATCACTGTGTGGATGTCTCTCTAGTGGGATCAGTATTTGACCCTATGCTATTTAACATTTTTATCAGTGACTTTGAACAGAGCATAAAATCATCACTGATAGAAGTCTGCATATGATACAAAAATTGGGAGAGTGGTAAATAAGGAAGAGGTCACTAGTAGAGAGCAATCTGGATTGCTTGGTAAACCGGGGGCAAAGAATATTGGTTTTAATATGACTAAATGTAAATGTATACATCCAGGAAAAAAATTTAGGCAAGACTCACAGGATGGGGGACTCTATTCTGGGAAGCAGTAACTCTAAAACAAATTTGGGGTCATGGTGAATAATCAGCTGAATGTGAGTTCTCAGTGAGACACTGTGGCCAAAACAACTAATGTGATCCTTGAATGCATAAACAGGGGAACCTCAAGGAGTCAAGTAGGAGCAGAGAGGTTATTTTACCTCTGTACTTGGCACTGGTGAGACCACTGCTATAATTCTGTGGCCAGTTCTGATATCTGCAATTCGAGAAGGATGTTGATAAATTGGAGAGGGTTCAGAGAGGAGTCACAGGAATGATTAAAAGGTTTACAAAACCTGCCTTATAGCGATAAGCTAAATAGATTGAGCTCCCTGAGAAATGGTTAAGAGGTGACTTGATCACAGTCTAAATACCTACATGGGGAACAAATATTTAATAATGGGCTCTTCCATCCAGCAGAGAAAGGTATAAAACACAGTGCAGTGGCTGGAAGTTGAAGCTAGACAAGTTCAGACTGGAAATAAGGCATAAATTTAACAGTGAGTGTACTTTTCTAGCCATTAAAGCTAAGCCAGCCACGCTTGTGAGCAGAATTTACACCCCATAGATGTGATTACAACACTACTTGAATGTTACTAACACAGACAATCTGGCTTACAGAGCAGTAACTTTAACACTTACGAAGTATACTGTATGAAATGAGTTGGAGTTCTCAGTCCAGCAATGAGTGAATAGCTCTTGGGATCACAAAATCACTACCAGAGTTGCTAGTAATTGGTATGCTTGACTGACCACAATTTAAGTAGCTAGACCTAGGTTTGGATGGGCATGAAAAATTAAAACTTTCCAAGCCACGTTTGAGGTCTATTGTCCAGGCAGCACATCTACCTCCTGTGCTGTTTTTAGCTAGAGTCTCCAAAACATCAACTCAGCCCCATCCACAAATGCTAACATTCATTAAATAAGACAGCTAGAAGTGGAAACTAAAGTACTCTTGATCACTTACAAATAGATGAAGCAGAAAGGCAATTGTCCTTGATGGTGCTCTGCAAATATGCTGCAGTACTCGGCCTTAAGTTTCGGTACTCACTTAACCCTGGCATTTAGGCCAAGAGAAGAGCCAAACTGACAAAACAGAGGTCATGCCAAAATTCAGAACCAGGCCCCATCCATGCACACAGGACTTGTTACTGCTACCACAAAGCAGACAATGTTTAGAACACTTTTTTTTTTTTTTAAACTTACTTTAGAGGGACACAATCAACTTGAAACTACTCTTTTTAATTAACTAAATTCCAAGTACAGGCAGTCCTCAGACTTACAACACAATTGGTTCCTAAAAACTGCATTGGAAGTTGAAATGTCATAACTCAACCGCAATCCACTCCATTGTGGGACCGAGCGTCATAAAGTCGAAACCAACTGTCGTAAGTCGAATCAGGGTGTCAATTCAGAAATGTCGTAAGTCAAACATCAAAGTCGAGGACTGCCTGTAATATACCTACTCCCTATCCCTGCCAATGTTTGTGATTTTACAGTCATTTTCCTACTGAAGATTTCCAATGTTGCCATGTAAAAAAAAGCCCATACAAACACGAACTCAAAAAAAAAAAAAAAAAAAAAAAAATTAAGCTGACTATACACAGAGTGCTGTTAAGTGCATAAAACAAAGAACTGAGTACATGTTCTACTAGGCTTGCAGATGGTATATTTCTAAAGTTACCCTAACAGTAGGTAAAAAGGTTCAATCACTGCTGTTTCCACTTCCCTCCCCCTAAATACCTATTTCAGATTGTGACCTATACCCAAATGCAAGACACAAAAAGATCCAGGTGACAGTGGAACCAATTGTACTGTGTGTGTTCTACTACCCCAGAACAAAGGAAACTAACACCCTCTTTTCAGAGCTACACTGATGTCAAAGAAGGTTGTGTGGAAACCTCACAACTGAGGCTTCAGAAAACCCGCAAACTTGCTGTAAATTCCACTTCCCTCCCCCTCTACATTCAAAGCTGAAGACTCCTTTGGAGTTTGCCACCATCTGGGTTTCTGTTTACAGCTGTGGTCGCAGCAGAAGCAATGACGGGATGCTGCCAATGCAAGCCTGGTCCAAAACGCAGGGTTGTAAACATACAATCTCATGTGAGGAAATTTTTTTTTATTGTTTAATTCCAAAAGGCAGCTGTTGATTTTAAGACTAACTCGGGAGCCCTGCAGCTCGAACACCACAACACTGAATCGGAAAGCAAAACCCACTCTCAACAAGAGTGACGCTGACTTTTGTCCAACTTGGAGAAATGCAAGAAAGAAAAGAGCGTACATAGTGAGTAACGAGTCAACTGGATTAGTTTTGGTCTTACCAGTTTCAGTCATCTATGGTGTTAACAGCACAAGGGATTGGTTTACAATCATTTCACAATTGACAACATTCCTCAAGGACTTCCCAAAATCACAGAAGCAGCACCACCAGTAGCCAACATTTGTATATGGAATAGCCCTACTTCAAGGCTTTGAGTGTTGGACTGGAACCAATATAAATATGGTATCTCCCAGCTGTCCCATGGGAAAAGTGATTGTGACCTTACTGACATGAACTGTGACCGTATAGATCATCCTATAATTGCACCAAATCTTGTACAAAGGAAGTCAAGTAAAGGACAGTTTGTAATTTGCTGGTTATGATTATGCTGTCTGTATAATTTTTGTATTTGAAGTTATGAATATTGGCTATGTACTTGTATCTCAATGTGTTTGATTCTGAGTAGCATCAGTGAAGCATTTGGTCAGCTTCTGGAGAAAGGACTATTCTGAGTATGTGCCCAATCAAGAAACACTTAGCTGGGGGGAGGGATAGCTCAATGGTTTGAGCATTGGCCTGCTAAACCCAGGGTTGTGAGTTCAATTCTTGAGGGGACCATTTAGGGATTTGGGGATAGCTCCTGCTTTGAGCAGTGGGTTGGACTAGATGACCTCCTGAGGTCCCTTCCAACCCTGATATTCTATGATTCTATGACAATGGACTTTGGGAGACACCAATCCGCATCTGAGCTTCCCTGGGAACGTTCAAACTAACATGTAAACAATGGCATCGGCCTGCAAAAAGCGGAATCATTCGTGGACTGTGACTTGCCCAGGTGGCTACAAACTCCATCTTGTTGCTGTGATTTTGCACAAAAGAACAAAGGGGTTTCCGCCCACAAGAGAGAGAATATAAAAGTCTCTGGAAGCCCCTCCATTTTGTCTTCAGCTGGCTCAACAGATGGCCTCTCTACCCCAAAGAGATGCTGAAAGTAACTGGAACAACGGACTGTGACTACGGGGGTGTGAGTGACTGCTCGACCCAGGCCATAAACCACATTGTTGGTCTGAAAAGGACTGGGCCCAAATTAGGAAGGAGTCTAGTCTGTGAAAGAAGCTTACTGGAACATCTCTGAGGGTGAGATTTACCTGGATTCAGTTTCCAACCGTATTAGGCTTAGATTTGCGTGTTTTGTTTTATTTTGCTTGGTAACTTACTTGGAACCACTTAAATCCTACTTTTTATAAAAATCACTTTTGCTTATTAATTAACCCAGAGCAAGCAATTAATATCTGGAGGAGCAAACAGCTGTGCATGTCTATCAGTGTTATAGAGGGCGGAAAATTTAGGAGTTTACCCTGTATAAGCTTTATACAGGGTAATATGGATTCATTTGGGGTTTAGGCTCCCAGAAAGACTGAACACTGGGTGCTGGAAAAAAGTCCATTAACTGAGAAGCCCCTGGGCTAAGTGAATCTTAGTTTCTGTGAACTGCAGGGGGGCGTGGCCCAACCTCTTGGTCTGTGCTATAGCCGACTGGTGTGTCTAGCTTAGCAAGATGGGAGTGGAAGGAAGCCTTCTCTGGCAGGGGTGTTTGTTCTCAGTTGTATCCCAGCACATTTAGTGACAGTCTTGAGGGAGTTTCTGTGACCAAACCCGTCACAGAGATGACTTACATCGACCGTATCTTAAAGGCCAGTAGTCTGCAAGCCTCACTAAATTCATACTAGCTCTCACTGCATCCACTTAGGTTCTTGTCTACACTAGGAAAATTAGGACCTATAAAGTCACCCCGAGGCAGTTCTGTTAGTGGTTGCAACAGTGGAAATTCTAGTTTATGCAGGTTTTGGGTGTTTTTAACCACTACTGTCCAACTCTACTCTGCACAGGGTTGTATGCCTCATCCTCCACTGGTACAGGTAGCACCAGTGGTGAATTACAGGTCCTAATATTGCCAATTCAAGTACAGCTTTAGGATGCTTCAGTGAGGCACTGCTGCAAACAGAAATATCACACTGAAAATCCATTTGAAACAGGAAGGCTCAATGTCTTTGAAATGGAAAATGAAAAAGTTGAAAGAGCTTTTTTGTGGGCATTTGACAGTGTCCTGTTTTGTATGGCTTATTAACTCAATCACCAATGAAGTATCACTATGCCTTAAAGGTTTTCATTTAGCTTGTTAAGCAGACAGCTGTAGTGCAGATGTAGTAAAAAAAAATGCTGTCAGAGTATTTTCATTCAGTTAATGCTGCACTGAGAATATACTTTACAGTCAGACAGGAGATGGAAACTCTCTGGCATGTGTTAGAGAAAGAGTTGTTGAAAGTATGAAATATACAATTATGTGGGGATAAATTTGTGAGCAAGCATGTTTAACAAAATGAATACAGTAGCAAGATATCAAAATCGGGGATCCTTTTATACATGACCATATAGCATTAAGAGATGTTCGTTTCTAGAGCTGATGATTCCAATGGAATTTTAAATTTGAGTTTGTTTTTCCTTGTGTTCAGAGCTAACTGAAGGTGCTTTGACCACAGTATTTCAAACACCCCACACTACCAGATAAGAATGTTTATTTATGAAGCAACACTGGGGAGGAGAAATGCTAAAGAAACCAGTTTGACAGGATTCCCAAAGGTAAACAACTACTTAGTTGTTCCCAAAATGAATGAAGAATGAGAATATAATACTGTCTAAGGAAATTCAGGGGTCCATTTACAAATAGGAAGTACTGTAGCAATATGGACAAGGAAAATCTATACAACAGATATCCCTAAACAGGATAGGGAGAGGATAGTATTCAGTTACCTACTTCTTAAAAGTAACATGAGCTACCAGTTTTCTGCAGACTTATTCTCCTGTGCCAGATGGAAAGGACAACAATAGGCCAGGATTCCACTTCTAACCAGCAACAATTGATGCCATAACAGCTACTAAAACAGAACTAAAACAGTGTACACGATGCCTCAGATAGGAAACATGAAATCCTGAACTCAGGGCCTAGTAAGCGAGTTCCTAGTAAGGAGGAATGGCTTTTCAAGTATTTGTGAGGGTTGGAACCATCTGACTAACAGGAGGCAAGGAAACCTAGTGCCACTACAAAACTCTAGGGGTAGACAATGTCAGATTTATTTCTTACCATTTTAGTTCTCTCAGAGCCCTCAGCTTCTGGGGAAACAGAGACCAAAACGTACTTTTGTTTGTTTGCTGAAAGTGCCTAAACAAGCCAAACTTGCTCCCAGCAGCAGATGTGCTCGACACCAAACCAGCTGCTGCCATCTTCTTCCCAAACCTACAAGGAGATTTCATGCCATGCAGCATAAAATGGACACAATCCAGGTAACAATTGCTTCTTCATACTCAGCTGTTGAGAAGGGGAGTGGGGGGGGCAAGAGGGTGGTATACAGAAGAAGCGCTCACTAGCTTACATACTAAAATGGACATAAATGAGAAAGCCATCTGCCCTTAGACACATTGCTACAAAGCAACCTAAATGATATATTCCTCATTAAAAGGAAAAATAAAGAACGAACAGAGACTGGAAGCATTTGAGAACTCTGATTGAACAATATTAGCATTGTGAACCAGCCTGAGGGATTAGAAGGAAAGGATGCAGCTGGGTTTTCTTGGAAATTGGCTGCCAAGGATTTTGAAACAAAGACGAGAATGACCAGATAAGTGTTGAAAGATTTTTTTTTTTTTTAAATCCATGTTAGAAGACCAAAAGCTTGAAGCACACGATTATCGTCATCAGCAGGAAATAAGGCAGTCACTTCACCTGACACATACAAGAAATAATCTTTTCCCCCTAATGTCATGCTGTTGAGCTACAGTCTAGGGCTGACTCACATGGTCTCAGGAAAAAAAAAGAAAAGAAAAAATCTAGATGTGTGCACCAAGCAGCAGGAGATGACTATTCTACCCACAAACTGTGGGTTGCAGCTACCAGGAAGTCATTTGTTCTGTGACATGAAGTCAGCTGGGAGGACAAACACTTATTTAAGAGTACAAAAGGAATCTCAGCATCTGACAACAATGAATGGCAAATAATTTTACTGTCTTGATTTTAAGTGTGGAAAGGAATATTATGCATGCAATTGGTTGTTTAGCTGTTTAGGTGTGTAATGATATAAGCAACTTGGAAAACAATCTTAATATGACATACTTCTAACTATGAATCATTTCTTGCAGATGAAAATTGTTGTACAAAAAATATTTTTGATTGTAGTGAATAAAATACCTCCCAAGATGACCCTGCTGCCCTTTGATTACTGAAGACAATAGTACCGTTCTTCTAGAGTCATTCCATTGGGGGAAGGAAACTTTTCCCAAGTAAACATCCACTTTATTTTATAGAGAATATTATCCTATAGGTATGGCAAAGGTTAACTACAGTAAAAGATGTATAACCTCAGAATTACGAATACCAGAGTTACGAACTGACCAGTCAACCACACAACTCAGTTGAAACTGGAAGTACACAATCAGGTAGCAGCAAAGACAAAAAAAAAAAAGTAAGTACAGTACAGTGTTAAACGTAAACTACTAAAAAAAAAGGGGGGGGGGGGAGTTAAAAACATTTGACAAGGTAAGGAAACTGTTTTGGTGCTTGTTTCATTTTACATTATGATGGTTAAAAGCAGCATTTTTCTTCTGCATAGTAAAGTTTCAAAGCTATATTAAGTCAATGTTCAATGGTAAACTTTTGAAATAACAACCATAATATTTTGTTCAGAGTTACAAACAACCTCCATTCCTGATGTGTTCATAACTGAAATTTTACTGTAGTTGTAAAATTGCTGCTAGTATAGTGTCTCTTTAAGCACTTTCATAGCTAAGAGGCTGAAATAACATAGGATTACATTTTAGCAAGGAAATCAAAGCCTGAGAATTGATGATTGGTTTGAAGCTAGCTCAGGTTCTAGCGAAGTGCACCTGACATAATAGAAAAGAACACTGCCTCAAAAAGCAGCTGGCCTAGACTCTCACCACACACTTGTCCCCTCAAACTCTGCTCTGAAACAAAAAAACTAAAAGCCACAAGCCTTGATTAAGACTTAAAATCAAATTAGTATCTTCAAGCATTCTCTGATAGCATTCCGATGAGAGATTAACAGAATTCCAAGATGGAGTTTATGCATTATATAGAAAGCTGCAGTTTGGCATTATCAATGCAAGTCCTAAATTTTTCTGTCAGTAATTGGGAATTTTTTTCCTTGTAATAACCTTTTCAAATTCTTTCCATCTCTTTTCTTTAATCCATATTTTGACCACCACCAGATAGAAAAGCAAAGCTGAATCAGTTTGAATCAGACACTTATCTACCCATATTAGGCATTTCATATGTACCCATCACCATATAATCAAGGCCTGAAGAAACTTTCTACCCTGAGCAAAGGAACAAAAAAGGAATTTAAAAAGGGTAGGGAACTCAGGCCTGATTCTGCACCTTTAAAGTCTATAGTTTTGCCTCTGACTTTGGTGAGCACAGGATCAAGAATAAATCTGAAAAGATACACTTTCTCTCTCCCCCCGCCCATCCCCAGATTTCAACTAGTGCAGCTATAATCTGAAAAGGGACTCTAAAAACGGCAACATGAGCACCCAAGTTCCTTTCATCTTATTGAGTCCACAGCAAGTTTCTTCAGTCTACAAGTAAACAGATTTTTCTAATTGCCATCCCTGCAAACATGACTAACTGATCTGCAAGCTAAGCAGTTAAATTGAGCTGTAGGCCAAATTATTGAACATTTATATGGGGTAGCACCTAAAGCCACAATCAGACCGGGGCCCACTATGCTATGCATTGTAAAGACATAAGGACAGTCCCTACCTCAAAGGGCCCCAGTTTTCGAAGATCCAAATCAACTGAAACTGGCTCCTAAATAAGCCAAAAATAGACTTGTCAGCCCTCCCCCCGAAGAGTTTATTAAGACTCAGGGGGGGGCCCTTAGAAATCCCTGAAGGGCCCATGGATCCCCAGTGAGCATAAGGCTAGCAGGCAGGGGAGGCCCTTACCCCAACCCACAAGCACAGCCAATGATCATATTGCCCCCCCCCCCAATCTCTGCAGTAGCTAAGCACCTCTCAAAGCTTAGTGAATTTAGCCTCACAACACCCCAAGGAGGTAGAGAAGTAGCCCCACACATTTTACAGAAAAGGAAAAATTGATGCACAGAGAAGTTAAATGACTTGGCCAATGTCACGCAGGAAGTATGTGGCAGATCCAGGAACTGAAATCTCATTTCCCAAGTCCCAGTCCAGGGACTTGACAGACAAGCTGTCCTCTGCACATTCACTAGAAGGGCAGAGTTCTCTATGCCAGTCTCAGACACACAGACCTGTCTTGCTACCCAGCCCATGTTTTCCAGACCCTTTGGTCTCCACTTTCCCCTTCTTCTCTGCACAGCAGAGTTCCTGGGCCAAATGCCAACCTCCAGCAGTTACTAAACTCCCCTCACAACAGAGAGGTCCAGGACTCCCACATCCCTTCAATACTCCTCATTTCTCACTACACAACTCTACTTTCTGTCCCCTCCCAAACACTACTGAGTTTATCTACCCCACAACATTGGGAGGTAGGGAGATATATCCATTTCACAGGGTGGAGGGGGAGGGGCAATCCAGACAGCTTAAGACAAAAATTAGTGGCAATCTTCAAAAAATTCTGATTTAAATGGACTTGCCAACTTCATAGATAAAGTCTGTGACAGAGTGATGGTCAGAAACCAAGTGCTCATCCATTTCTTTAACCAGAGGGACCTCTTTTTCCTGCAGTTCCTTTCCTCATTCATGCACTCAGAGAGATCTGTTTTTGATACTATACACGTCTCCACCTACTTTGTCCATTTTGAAAAGGGATGCTTTTAAAGTTAAAAAAAAAATCCCCATATTCCTAATACATATATTCCATAATAAGAATCTCTTTTAATAGAGCCTCTCTCATTTCAAAAGATAAAGTGACTTTCATTTTCAGCTAACTGTCAATAACCATAACTTCTCATGATATAATTTGGATATTTGTTGGAGTATTCTGCCTCTAAAGTGCTTTTCCTGCCGCAGGAGAGAGAGATCCATGTCTGCTGGAGTTCCTCTACATAGAATGTTTTATTACCAATGATATAATGCCTGTTGAAGAGGGGAAAATGCAGACTAATCACTATGGTAGATTTTCAACCAACCCAGCTGAATGTTTGAGGCAGCTGAATCATTAAAGTTAATGGAAGTTTTGTCACTGACAAAAGAATAAGAGGGAAAGTGAAGTTTTGTATCACCCACACACTTCATTTAGCAGTTCAGAGGCAAGCTAGGCATTGTGAGTCTGTCTCTCTCTTCCACGCACGCGCACACCCAAAACGTCTCTCACTGGACTTCTAGTTCCATTCCCAAAAAGCAAACACCAAAAATAAACAACCTTTTAAACCTTTGAAAGTTGTTACAGTGGCAGTACAGATGGAAGAAAAGTAAGTGCCATTCACATTTAGATGATGTAAGAATCCACTTGTTTTCATATACTTCAGGGGAAAATATTAACTCGTTATGTAACTAGGAATCTCCTTTCACAAAGACAGACAGAGAAGTTTGCAGAATTAAGGTTCACCACAGATTTTTATATGTTCTCCCTAAGTTAGATTCTGGGGGCACTGTGATTTAAATCTAACTACAATAAGTGAAATCAAACAGAACAAAATACAAATGTATCAGCAGTGATTCAAGAGGAACTTTAATCAAGAAGTCATAAATCAGACTATACTCTAGGCACTCATCTATCATATAAAACAATGACCCATAAGTCTTGAAATAAGATGCTTTACTCTGATGGAATAACAAAAAAAGCCCATGTTCTCCATTTCACAGACTAATGTGCAGATCCCTGGTTCTTTGGTTATACCTTTATGTTGTAAGCTGCGCAGTGGATACAAAGAAATGTGAACTGGAGAATACAGAGTGAAACCACACCCAGGTGCAATTTCACCAGGAACATTGCCTTCTGTTCTGGGAACCTCATTACAAGAGATGTTGACAAATTGGAGGAAATTCAGAGAACAGCAACCAGAACTGATTAAATGGGCTGGAGGAAAGATGAAAAGTACTAAATATGCAAAGCTTGACTAAGCAACAGCTCATGTGGAAGTAGAAGAGAAGCAATATGGTTACCCAAGAAATATCTGAAGGATGTAAACATCAAGGGCCAGGGTAGATTATAACAAGAGGATCTAACTAGAAGTGATGGGATATAATACAAGCTCATTATCCCAAAAAAACACCCACAGTAAGATGTGTTAGGATGTAGGCCACTCCCAAGAGAAAGCAAAAAAGCCCTATTGCTTGGCACATTTAAAACTAGACCCGACAAACTGTAGGGGCTAATCTTTCATTTAACTTCGGTGGATAAATCACATTGTGTAACAGGGCCTTTTCCGTCTCTATTTTTTCTTATTCTATTAAGGGGGAGAAGCCTCCAACCAGTAATCTTTTGGATCAAAAAAAATTTTTTTCTTCTTCAAATCACAACATATAAAACAAAACTTGTCAGAATACAAAGTTCCTGTTCCACTTTGCTGCAATGATTTACACTGGTTCATTGTGCATTGCATAAAAACCTTTTCTGTGTTTTAAATTTGTCAGTATTTGATTAGCATCCCCTTGTTTTTGTATAGTGAGAACATAGGAACACCCAATTAACCCTCTCTATACCATTCATTTTATACAACTATTACATCCCCTCTTATTTAGTTCCTCTCTGAACTCAAGTTTTAAGCTGTTTAACCTCTCCCCATAATAAAGTCTTTCCATGTCTCTAATCTTTGGCATCACACATTGTGGACCCCTCTTATTTCTCTGTATCTTTTTTTGAAATAGGGTGACCACAAATGAATGCAGTATTCCATGTGAAAGCATGTTTTTGATTTATGTAATAGCATTATAATATATTCAGTATTTTTCTCTCTCATTCTTTATCCTAACTTTTCTTTTTAAAGACACAAACACAATACTTAATTTTTTAAAATAAAGCTGTCCCAGGTTTTTAAACCATAACCACATAAGAAATTTAATAATGTACACTGTATGACTAGTTTCAGAGTAGCAGCCGTGTTAGTCTGTATCCGCAAAAAGAAGAACAGGAGTACTTGTGGCACCTTAGAGACTAACAAATTTATTAGAGCATAAGCTTTCGTGGACTACAGCCCACTTCTATGCATCCGAAGAAGTGGGCTGTAGTCCACGAAAGCTTATGCTCTAATAAATTTGTTAGTCTCTAAGGTGCCACAAGTACTCCTGTTCTTCTTTTTACTGTATGACTAGTTCAAATTATTCCTTCTAATGTATATTGCCTTGCTTTTGACATCAATTTCATCTGACATTGTGCTATCCAGTTGCACTGCTTTATGGTTTCTCTAGAGTTCTCACCGTGTTCTCCGGCCTGCACTATCCTAAACAATAGTATCATTGTCAATTGTTGCCATCACACAGTTCATCCTTTTTTAAAGGTACCTCTCATAGTACAGATCCATGGGCTACTCTACTACTAACTCTTTACCATTTTGAAAATTGACAATGTATTCCTGTTCTTCGTTTTCCCTCTCTTAACGTCTAATCCATGATAGTATTTTACCTCTCTCTCCCCATAACTACAAAGTTCCTTTAATAGTGTCTTTCAAGGAACCTTGCCAAAAAACTTTTGAATACCTTAATTAATCATATATACCAGCTCTCCTTTATTCACTATTTTGAGGACATGCTCAAAAGAATTCTAATAGATTAGATAGACATGATTTTTGTCACAAAAAATCAAAGTTACTTTGTCCCCCTACTTTGATATTTATCTAGGTTTTATAACTAAACGATTGCATCAATCAACTAATCTGGCACAGCAGTAAACTCAGCAGTTTAAATTCCAAGTACCATCCCCTTGCACCTTCTTTAAAGATAGCAAAAGATAACTATACAGGAGGGCTGGAGGTATGTGTATCAATTTTTATTAGATACTGCAAGTTTTTGTAGCCACTCCATACTTAAGTTCCTTCAGAACTCTTGAGTGAATCCTGGTTCTGATTACTTGTTTTTCTTAAAATTTATCAGTTGATTCCAGTGCCTCCTCTTTTACGTCTCAATCTATTTCAGTACCTCATCTTTAGTGGGAAAAGCAGGTATCTCTCTACCATGCCGCATGGTGATGGCTGGTGCAAAGAAGTCATTTCTCTTCTCTGCGAGATCATTATCCTCCCTAATGGCTCCATTTACTCCCTGGTAATCCAGTAGACCTACTAATGGTCTTGAAAATGTCCTGGTACTGGGGGGGGGGGGGGGGGTGTCTCCCCTTATACCGTCTAATTTCCACTGTATGTTCCTGTCCATTAGCTTCACCTAGGCTGGATTTCCATGTTCTAAGGATACCAAATAACTGCCTGTCCCTTT
This sequence comes from Malaclemys terrapin pileata, assembly GCF_027887155.1. Classification (NCBI taxonomy): domain Eukaryota; kingdom Metazoa; phylum Chordata; order Testudines; family Emydidae; genus Malaclemys; species Malaclemys terrapin. The sequence goes on from NC_071514.1 coordinate 52,022,355, forward strand.
CCATTTAGCCATACTGTTTTTCCTCGCCCTCCTGCTTCCTTTTTTATTCAGGGGTATGCATGCCATCAACAACTCCATTATGGATACTTAAATAGCCTCTCAACGTATCACATGATTTTAGTTTCCTCACATTTGATTTTAGTGCTAAAAAAAAAAAGCTTCCTTTGTTTTTAATCTCTCTAGTAAATTTCAGTGTCATAATGCTAGTTTGTTACTGTCAACTGTTACTACAAGGCCATTGAGCCTAACTACACTATGGTCCCTATTATTTACTGGCTCAACTAAAGTTATTTCTTGAACCAATTCCTGCACCTTACTTGGGTCTCAGTTCTACGTTCCAGTACTTGCTGTTCCAGGAAGTAAATGTTGAAGGTGTCAAGTAATACATTTCTATAGACAAGCTATACACCAACAGTGGTTCTCAGCCAGGGGTCCGGGGGCCCACGGGCAGGTTTCACAGGGTCCACCAAGCATGGCCAGCATTAGACTTGCTAGGGCCCAAGGCAGAAAGTCAAAGCCCACTGCACAGGATGCAGCCCTGAGACCTACCACCCAGGGCTCAAGCCGAAGCCTGAGCAACTTAGCTTTACGATGCCCCTGTGATGGGGGCCCTGAGCAGTTGCCCTGCTTGGTACCCTTCATTGCCAGCCCTGGTTTTTATATCCAGAAAAAACAGTTGTGGCACAGCTGGGCTGTGGAGTTTTTATAGTATGTTGGGGGGGCCTCAGAAAGAAAAAGGTGAACCCCTGCCCTATAATACATTTCAGCGTTGTCACTGATCATGGGGGGAGGGATAGCTCAGTGGTTTGAGCATTGGCCTGCTAAACCCAGGGTTGTGAGCTCAATCCTTGAGGGGGCCATTTAGGGATCTGGGGCAAAAATCTGTCTGGAGATTGGTCCTGCTTTGAGCAGGGGGTTGGACTAGATCTCCTAAGGTCCCTTCCAACCCTGATATTCTATGCTCATGCAGAAGGAACAAAGCAGGATCTTCAGATTTTATTTTATTTTTTTTTGGGGGGGGGGGGGGGAGGAACACAACAGATAGACTTAAAAAAAGAAGAAAACTTGTTAACTGAGCACATTTGATCTAGAATCATAAGACAGAATAAAAACAGAACCCTGCATTTTGTCTCATGTTTAAAACGATTGTTTTTCAAAAGACACTGCATTGGTGTAAGCTGGTACACTGATCAGACAGTAATAAATAGCACTAAGAATAGATGATGCTAGAGAAATTAAAGTATCTCAAAGTGCTTTACAAATTTTAATTAACTAACATCCCTAGGAGGTTGGTGTTATTCCCATTTTACAGAGAGGAAAACTGAAGTACAGAAAGGATGGGAGACTTGAGCAAAGTGATACAGCGATAACTCTTAATCTTAAAATGAATTTGTAATTAAACTTAAACTTGATTGCACAGTTAGCAAGTGCAAAAAAACCCACATATTTGTAGCACATAATCTGTATGCCCTTATGTTCTATTGATTTGGATTGCTTAGTATAGGAAGACTATCATGTGATTATACATAGTTAAACAAGTTAAAATTGCTAGGCTCCATTTTAATTTTCATCCCCAAGACAACAACAACAAAAGTTGTGAGCAACCTGTAATGTTAATGGGTTTACCAAATATATTACCAAAACTGAGGGCCATGTTTGGATGGAGGGACTGTCTGCACCCTGTTGTAGGAATTGTCTTGTCTCTAGAAAGAGACAAGACAGGGAATACACACCTGAGGGCAAGGAATTCCAAATCCCTCCTCCTTTTACTGTGGGTTTGAGTGTTTCATAATTTTGCGCCACTTTGTCCAAAACGTTTGCTACTACATATTAGAACTACATTTTAAAATGTTTGCAGTAAATGTTTCATAATGAAGTTCACTGTATTTAAGTTCTGGTAGTATTTTGCATTAGTTATGCATTCACAGGTTGAGTGTTTATATTTCCTTATAAGAATATGTTTAAGCAAAGAAACCTCCACTCATTTCTGAAGTAGCCCGCTAGAAGAGTTTATTAAAATTCTGCAGTTTGCAAGGGGAGGGAAGGAAGAGAGTCCTACAGCTTCTACAGTAGTTTTCCACAGATTTTCATTGGGACGTGGTTTACAACTTGTACTTCCAAGAACAATTTAAATATGTGGATGGAAACGTAATGCCACAACTAGAGGTTAGGACTCTGGCTTGTCCCTCGCTCTTGTAGCGAGCGGAGAGGCGGATGGGGCAGTGGGAAGAGCACATGGCTCTTCAGCAAACCCTCCCACCAACCCAAGAGTTTTGGAGTTTGGGGGGAGGGCAACAAAACAGAGTAATCTTTCATTCTCTGAAGTGAAGGTTTCGTTACTACTTTATCTTTTGGGGGCTGTAAGAGGCTATGAAATTTTCAAATAGATGACTTAAGCCTAGGAAAGCAAACGCTCCTTCCTATGAAGCTACACAGAAGTGTAATTTTGTTTATAACTTTCCTTCGTCTTTGTCATTCCTATTATGCTACCTATTTAGGCATGTAACAAGTTGGTAACAGACTTATACACTATCCCTTAACCCAGTATATCACAGACTTGAGTTCCCTTCCCTTTTGTGACTTACAAGGAAAAGACATGTTGGCTTGTTGCTGCTTTTATATGGATATTTTTTCTAAAAACAATTAGAAAGCAAGATTACAGACAACTTCTCTCCCCCAGAAGTTCAACATATTGTGTGCTGTTTCACGGCGAATTATATCTTTATGTACCAGGTCCGTACAGAAGACCAGGTAAATCTCCTCACTGGATAAATACTCAATCTTTTTAATACAGTCTTAGGCCTGGTCTACACTAACCCCCCAATTCGAACTAAGGTACGCAACTTCAGCTACGTGAATAACGTAGCTGAATTCGACGTACTTTAGTTCGAACTTACCGTGGTCCAGACACGGCAGCCAGGCTCCCCCGTCGACTCCGCGTACTCCGGTAATCCTGCTCGGCGCGAGGAGTACGCGGAGTCGACGGGGAGCACTTCTGGGTTCGATTTATTGCATCCAGACAAGACGTGATAAATCGAACCCAGAAGTTCGATTGCCTGCCGCCGAACCAGCGCGTGAGTATAGACAAGCCCTTAGGTTTATGTAGGTATCAGTACAAACCAAAAATGAGATAGCAACTGACTAATTTCTTCCTCCTTGTAGGAAACCTCAGCTGCTAATTCACATTTTGGGTCATACCAGATGACTTCATATTACACCATACCACATTTGATCTGCTACAAAGGGATATATCAAAATCCAAACTCACCATAGTACAATAGAAACAAGAAAAAGAGAGACACACACAAAGTTGTATCCATCAAAAACTGAGCTACTTAATACCTACTATTGTGTTTAACAAGAGCAAGCAGATACAGGAAATATAGTGTCCACAAACACTAGCAAATGGCCTAAGTTAAATTGGATTTGTAACATTTCATTAGCAAACATGTGCTTGAACTTTAGCTCATTTTGATTTTTCTTCTTTGGTCCATTTGAAGCACTGCTTTACCTACTTCTTACTATTTGCCTCAATCTCATTTCTAACAAGCAAGCTTTCAAAACTCCCAGTTGTCAAATTTTACTTTATTTTCCTCAGGAAGGTGCCTTATATGATAAACATGCAAGTGTTTACCAATTGCCACAATTCTGAGGTGTAAGGAACCCAGAAAGATACAAGCTTATCAAGGCCCCATTGTACACACTCTACCTAAATACTCGGCTTATATGAATAATCTGAAGAAGTTGGCCTGGATAAGCAAAGAGGTCTAAAATGCAATGGCAGGGTTCATAAATTAATGCATCAACAAATTGTCTTTCATAGAGCTGGGAGCCCACTCGCTCAGAAATTCTACAAGTAAAGAGGGGTATGAGTATATTACAGGTTCTCTAAATAATAACGGTTTAAATACATCAGGCTGAGAGGTCAAGCTACCGAAAACAGATGCAAAGTAAGAAGGACCTACAAACCCATAACTAGCAAACAAAATTTTCCCCATCAAAACATAAGAGAAAGGACCAGAAATCATAGGAAATGTGAGTGGCAATTTAAGACATTTTAAAAATAAGGGTATCAGTCTGTGTCCAAAATTCACATGAAATTAGAACAGCACTTAATTTGCCATACAATACCACATGCTACAATACCTAAGCACATAGGAGGAGCTCAGCACTGTGCAAGTGTAATGCTGGCTTTTGTCAATTTATTGACACCCCCACCCCCCCCGAGTTATTATACTGATCAAAGTCAACAGGAGCTTTGCCCAAGTCAGGACTACAGAAGAGGGACCTCAAGCAGACCCTTAACATTATTATAAACACACTGCTGGAAAATACATATTGAACGTTCATTATAGGAGATGTAATACTGAAGTCTTATAGTACATAAGACTTACAATACAGATACACCATTTTTATGCACAAAAGAGAAACATACCTGAACAACAGAACAGAGTGTTCCTTAGCAGGAGTGAAAAGAGTAACCATTCACAGGCACCTCGGCCTAAGTGAAATACAGATGATAAATTAATTTTACCTGTTCTGCGCCATAAACTGTAGCAAACTGAACAAACTCCTCTATCCGCACAAAGCCATCCCCATCTCGGTCTAGGGCATCAAACACAGCTCGGAGACGGGGCTCCTCTTCTTGACAGCCTGGAGAGTCATTAGTTATGGAATCAGGCTGGGCAAACTCCGGGGGCTGGCTCAGGTTGCTAGAGGAATGGAAAGTGGGGAAGAGGTCCATGTCCTTGTCAATCTGGGACAAATCCTGGGTACTTAAGGAAAGTGTCTCCTGGCAGCTTTGGGATATGTAATCTTCTGTGTCTTTAGTCCAAGGGGAAGTGGGAGTGAGTCCTTCAGAGTGGTTCTCCTCCTGGGAGGTCTCCATTCTTAAGTAAAACTCCCCTTCTGCTTGCAGGATTTCGCTGCTTTCAGGAAAGCTTTCTCCCTTGTTTGAATCCTCTGGACTTAGCCCAGCACTCCTGAGTTGTAAATCCCGAAAAGGAGAAGAAACAGCCTGGTCCAGCACAAGAGAGAAGAACTGCTCCTCCAAATCTGTGATCTGAGCAGAGGCCAGTGCACCCTGCACCAGAGAAAGGTTCAAATCAAAATCACTCTGGGGGCAACCATGATGATTATCACCTGCACCTGACTCTTGTTCCAGGTCGCTGATTGGGTCGGTCGTGTCTTGGTCCAAGAGGCCGTTCTCCTGCTTTTCCATGCGGTATAAATACTCAATGGGCCTATCTGAGAACAGCGTAGGATCTAGCCTGGATAGCTTCATCTCCCCCAAAACCTGCTCTAGCACCACTGGCCCGCTCTCCATCTCTTGTAAAGAGGGCCCCAGGAACAAAGGGGCGTCCGGGGGCGTCTCTCTGGGGACCAGTACCAGGTCTGGGCTAGGCAGCTGCCCTCTCTGCTCCATGATGAGATACCTCCCATTCTGCTCGGCAAACAGAGTCAGCAGCGATGCCCGCTCCGATTTGCTCCCTGGGTCTGAGAGAGTCATTAACAAATCCGGCTCCATTTTCATCAGAAAAAAATGAATTTAATACAAATCACAGCGGCTGCTCAGACCCTCCTAGACACAAAGGGCTGGGTTTGTGAGCGATCACTGCCCTGCCGTCTCCCCGCGGCAGAGCTCGGGTCTCCCGGAGAGCCCACCACAGAACCGCTGCATTGCTGCGGCTCCTGGGAGCCTCCTCTGCAAACGGGAGATGCGCTGCTGCCATTTGCCTGCATCCATCTTCTCCATCCCTCCGGCCTCACATCCCAGGAGGCGGCGGCGGCGGGGCAGCAGCTAAAGGAATCCCAATGGGGAGGAAAAGGCAATCGCAGCCACGCACAAATCGAAGGCGCCTTGATGGCTGTCCGACAAAGCCTGCAGCCCGGGCTCAGCCCGCACCCCAGGGCTGCCCCCGCCAAAGAACCGGCGGCGTCCCCTGCAAAGGATGGTGCTGCTAAGCCACCAGCTCACGGAGGACCTGCTGCTCCGGCATCCCCGGGCTAACGGGGGACAGAGGCGGGCTGTGCTGCAGCACCGGGCTGTGCTCCCGGCCCTTCTTGTGGCCCGGAGCGCAGGCTGCGCCCTTCGAGCTACTCCGGGACCTGGGCTCCCCCGGCGGCCGGGGAGAGTGCGGGGGCGTTAGGGGTCCTGCTCCCCAGCTCCGAGGGCTCCCGCCTGCGGCTGGCTACAGCCTCTGCTCTGGCAGCCGGCTGGGCGGGCCGATCTCCGCGTTGGCCGGCCTGGCTCCGCCTGCAGCCCGGGGAGGGCTTTGTGTCTCCGGGCTTAGGCTCCTCCCGCGCCCGGCGACAGGGGCGGGACTGTGTTCGCCTCCGAGCGGGCGTCCCAGGCCTGCTGGTGTGGGGAGCTGTGTGTGTCCGTGTGGTCACCCGCGGGGCTCTGGGCTGGGGGTAGCTGTGTGTGTGTGTGTGTCTGTGCCGCCCCCCCCCCCCCGCGGGCTCTGGGCTGGGGGGTAGCTGTGTGTGTCTGTGCCGCCCCCCCCCCCCCGCGGGCTCTGGGGTGGGGGGTAGCTGTGTGTGTCTGTGCGCCCCTTCCCTAGCTGAGATTCTTTTTGATGGTTTCTCCCAAGCCTGGGAAAGAGGCAGGTCGGTGGCGCCGTGAAACAAACCCGCCGCCCGCCCGTTTAACACCAGCACTGCCCGTTCACCGTGAATCGCTCAATCCAGCCCTACCCTGCCTAGCCGCCGCAGTAACTAGAGCGATGATGTCACTCCCCCGTCATTCTCACCCCTCCCAACCAGGGCACGGCGCGAGGACCTTCCTGTCTCCGCCGGCAGCAGAGCTGGTGCGCGTGCGCGGGGTCGGAGGCGGGAACAGTTAAGGTGCCAGCAGCCTTCGCCCAGGCTCGCGCTGCGCTCTGCAGAGCCGCGCGTGGGTGCGAAGCGTTCGCTGTGCGCGGGGTGGGGCGCAGGGAGACCGCACCTCGCTGGTGCATTGCCTGGCACAGAGCAGCCCGCAGCGCGTCCGCAGGGTAGCACGGGCTGGAAGCTGTCTGAGCGCTGACACTCCCCTGCGAGCTGCCAGCAGCTCCTGCTCTCTGATGCTGAACTAGCCGAACAGCCTAATAACTGACCTGCTGCAGGAGGAGCTGGGCAGGCATTGCATGAAGTGCAACGTGAATGGTGATGATTTATTCAGAAATATAAACGTCAAAGAACAGTAATTGATCAGCAGGAGTTAATACTAGCAACAGCAGTGATGGACATAGAATAGCTTCCTGACAAGTGCCCTGGGGGAACAACCACCCTGCTCCTCTCAGAGTGCTAGGGGGGACACAGAGCTTCTCTTGACATCCCACCTAGATGGGGAGGGACCTGGGATAGAAAATGTTGAGACCATTGGCCCATAGCCTACAATGTGACTTCAGTGGGGCTCCTTGTGTTATGAAGCTTTCCTCTCTGTAATTAGCGTCTGCAGGATTGGTCTCAAAGTATTTGAGCACCAAACAAATAATTAAATATTTGTATTTGTGTAACACCTGGGAGCACCACTCATGAAGCAAGACCCTATTGTGGTAAGCGCTGTCTAAACACCGCCACTGTTATTACTTGGGTGTTATTTATTAATAATCCTCATTTTAGATGGTAAGCATGAAGGAACTCTTACAGCATGCCACAGCTGATGATGAGGTTACCCCTCATAGCCAAGGCCAGCTCTGGCTTTTGGAATGCTGTCCGATCACCTATGCAAATGCATGGTTTGAGCATTGGCCTGCTAAACCCAGGGTTGTGAGTTCAATCCTTGAGGGGGCCATTTAGGGAACTGGGGTAAAAATCTGTCTGGGGATTGGTCCTGAGGTCCCTTCCAACCCTGATATTCTATGATGATTCTATGAAGCATAAAGCTAAATGTCTCTCAGGCAGCCGTGAGACATGGGCAAGACATAGACAACACATCATTGCCACATTAAGCAACTTGATCGGTTCCGTATGCACTCTCTCTTAGGGCAGTTTGCAGTCTTAAATGGTAGTGCCAGTATATCCTTTTTGAGATGAGGAGACCACATCTGTACGCAGTATTCAAGATGTGGACATACCATCAATTTATATAAGGGCAATAATATATTCTCTGTCTTATTCCCTTTTTAATGATTCCTAATATCCTGTTTGCTTTTTTGACTGCCGCTGCACACTGCGTGGACATCTTCAGAGAACTATCCACAATGACTCCAAGATCTTTTTCCTGATTTGTTGTAGCTAAATTAGCCCCCATCATATTGTATGTATAGTTGAGGTTATTTTTTCCAATTTGCATTTCTTTACATTTATCCACATTAAATTTCATTTGCCATTTTGTTGCCCAGTCACTTAGTCTTGTGAGATCTTTTTGAAGTTCTTCACAGTCTGCTTTGGTCTTAACTATCTTGAGCAGTTTAGTATCATCTGCAAACTTTGCCACCTCACTTTTTACCCCTTTCTCCAGATCATTTATGAATATGTTGAATAGGATTGATCCTAAGACTGACCCTTGGGGAACACCACTAGTTACCCCTCTCTATTCTGAGAATTTACTATTAATTCCTACCCTTTGTTCCCTGTCTTTTAACCAGTTCTCAATCCATGAAAGGACCTTCCCTTTTATCCCATGACAATTTAATTTACATAAGAGCCTTTGGTGAAGGACCTTGTCAAAGGCTTTCTGGAAATCTAAGTACACTATGTCCACTGGATCCCCCTTGTCCACATGTTTGTTGACCCCTTCAAAGAATTCTAATAGATTAGTAAGACACGATTTCCCTTTAGAGAAACCATGTTGACTTTTGCCCAACAATTTATGTTCTTCTATGTGTCTTGACAATTTTATTCTTTACTATTGTTTCGATTAATTTGCCCAGTGCCGACGTTAGACTTACCGGTCTGTAATTGCCGGGATCACCTCTAGAGCCATTTTTAAATATTGGCATTACATTAGCTATCTTCCAGTCATTGGGTAGAGAAGCCGATTTAAAGGACAGGTTACAAACCCTAGGTAATAGTTCTGCAATTTCACATTTGAGTTTTTTCAGAATTCTTGGGTGAATGCCATTTGGTCCCGGTGACTTGTTAATGTTAAGTTTATCAATTAATTCCAAAACCTCCTCTTGTGACACTTCAATCTATGACAGTTCCTCAGATTTGTCACCTACAAAAGCTGGCTCAGGTTTGGGAATCTCCCTAACATCCTCAGCCGTGAAGACTGAAGCAAAGAATTCGTTTAGTTTCTCCGCAATGACTTTATCGTCTTTAAGCGCTCCTTTTCTACCTCTATCATCAAGTGGCCCCACTGGTTGTTTAGCAGGCTTCCTGCTTCTGATGTACTTAAAAAACATTTTGTTATTACCTTTTGAGTTTTTGGCTAGCCATTCTTCAGACTCCTCTTTGGCTCTTCTTATTACATTTTTACACTTAATTTGGCAGTGTTTATGCTCCTTTCTATTTACCTTGCTAGGATTTGACTTCCACTTTTTAAAGGAAGTCTTTTTATCTCTTACTGCTTCTTTTGCATGGTTGTTAAGCCATGGTGGCTCTTTTTTTAGTTTTTTTACCGTGTTTCTTAATTTGGGGTATATATTGAAGGTGGGCCTCTATTATGGTGTCTTTAAAAAACACCCATGCAGCTTGCAGGGATTTCACTTTTGTCACTGTACCTTTTAATTTCTGTTTAACTAACCCCCTCATTTTTGCATAGTTCCCCCTTTAGAAATTAAATGCCAGTGTTGGGCTGTTGAGATGTTCTTCCCATGACAGGGATGTTAAATGTTATTATATTATGGTCACTATTTCCAAGCAGTCCTGTTATTATTACCTCTTGGACCAGCTCCTGTGCTCCACTCAGGACTAAATCTAGAGTTGCCTCTTCCCTTGTGGGTTCCCGTACCAGCTGCTCCAAGAAGCAGTCATTTAAAGTATCAAGAAATTTTGTCTCTGCATTTCATCCTGAGATGACATGTTCCCAGTCAATATGGGGATAATTGAAATCCCCCCCTATTATTGAGTTCTTAATTTTGATAGCCTCTCTAATTTCCCTTAGCATTTCATCATCACGATCACTGTCCTGGTCAGGTGGTCGATAATAGATCCCTAATGTTATATTCTTATTAGAGCATGAAATTACTATCCATAGAGATTCTATGGAACATGTGGATTCACTTAGGATTTTTACTTCATTTGATTCTACATTTTCTTTCATATATAGTGCCAGTCCCCACCCCCCGGCACGACCTGTTCTGTCCTTCCGATATATTTTGTACCCCAGAATGATTGTGTCCCATTGATTGTCCTCAGTCCACCAGGTTTCTGTGATGCCTATTATATCAATATCCTCCTTTATCACGAGGCACTCTAGTTCACCCATCTTATTATTTAGACTTCTAGCATTTGTGTATAAGCACTTTAAAAACTTGTCACTGTTTATTTGTCTGCCCTTTTCTGATGTGTCAGATTCTTTATGTGAATGTTTCTCATCTGATCTGGCCCTTACATTATCCTCTTCCATCCTCTGTTCCTGACTATAACCTAGAGAATCTCTATCAATAGACTCTCCTCTAAGAGAAGTCTCTTTCTGATCCACATGCTCCTCTGCAGCAGTCGGCTTTCCCCCATCTCCTAGTTTAAAAACTGCTCTACAACCTTTTTAATGTTTAGTGCCAGCAGTCAAGATTGCCTGGGCATCTTGTTCGTATAGCCATCTCAAACCATATTTTATGATCAGCTAAAACAAGGCACCCACCCTTCTGGTGGCAGGTATAAACGATATAAAGACGCACTGAAGTCAAACTTGAAAGCATGTCACTGTCAGGTTGATCCCAGCAATTAGGCAGCATCAGCCCCTGACAGAGTAAGGTAGGGACAGAATTGGCACATTGCCGTTAACCTCTTTGAAGCAAGGCATATTAACACCATATGTGAAAAAATGAACTGCACGAAGCAAGGCTACAATAGCCTGCAATGGTCATGGACATTTTTATCTGTCCCATGAGATGATATTTGCAATACTCACATTGGTCTGAGCTGAATCCTCATACTTCAACATCCATGTGAGACTGCATCATCATTAAAGATGTGAGCATCATGCCAGCACCACTATCAAAAATATGTATTTTGTCAACATAATTGGTTCAGCTTAGCCAAGTATTAATCATTTAGCATCAATAATTACATCAAGAATTAAATTTAAGATGTTGAGCATCGATTGACAAAGTACTATTAATTTATATTATTAATTCATTGCTCTGGGATAGCCAATAACTACACTTCACTTCTGAAGTGCCTTTTCATGTAAGGATCTCAAATATTAAATGTCAGGGCAGAGAGTGTGCTTCCCAATGCCTTCAATGATAAAAGAACAGGGTCTTGCTTAATCTTCACAACACCCATTTTACAGAAGGGTACTTGTGCACAAGAGGGGAAAATGCACCTTGAAGTGAGGAATCGTGCTTCATTAGGTAAAAATATAGTTTGCTATGAATTTTTATTGAATTAGTTATTAAATGTAGAGGCCTCAAACCCTTATGTACACGAGTAACTTTTCTGCACAGGACTAGTTCTCACAAGTAAAGTTATACATGCATTTAAGGGATTATCTATGCAGCAAAGTTATACTGGTAGAATCTAAGGTGTGAATTTTAAAGCACTATAGTTATGCTGGTATTACCCCTTGTGTAAAGTCATATTCCAGTATATTATAGTTTTGTTCATTTGAAAGAAGTTTAAGCTAAACAAATAAATGCCACTCTTATTCCAAAATAAGAGCATCCACACAGCAGTTTACCGTGATATAGCAGTATTCAGAGAAAACATTAAGAACATTCCCACTTCGTTACAACAGGTACAACAAAATATAATATATTGAAGCAGGCGAGTGCTGCTTCTGACTTTCCACTTTTAATTGACCCTTGTAATCTTGTGGCGCCAGTGCGTTGTAGCTTCATTTTATCCCAGCAACAAATTCTTGATTTGTAGGACCACTAGTAATCAACAATGGATACATTCTTAATAAAGTTACCCAGAGAAAAAGACGAAAAGGGTAATTAATCAACTGACGGCCTGAGTTCGACACCCAGCTTTCAAACTGAAGTTATACAAAAGAAAGATGCGGCAAATCTACAAGATAAGAAAAGGAGTTCTCAGCAATCTTGGCTATCAAGATTTAAGTGGTTGGAGTACAATAGCAAATTAAACAGAGCTTTTTGCTCAGTCTGCAAAAACTGTTCTGAAAAGAAGATCTTAATATTTTCTACGAAGGCCGAACCAACATTTATTTTGTCTGGATTTCAAGATTGGAGACGCATTGGGTGGTTTTACATCACACGAAAAATCCTGTCACAAGGAAGCGGTAATGAAGTACACCTCTACCCCAATATAACGCAACCCGATATAACACGAATTCAGATATAACGCGGTAAAGCAGTGCTCGGGCTGGGGGAGGGGCTGCGCACTCCGGCGGATCAAAGCAAATTCGATATAACGCGGTTTCACCTATAACGCAGTAAAAATTTTTGGCTCCTGAGGACAGCGTTATATCGGGGTAGAGGTTGATTGCAGAGCAGCATACCAGGTAAATGTTTCTGCACTAATGTCAGCCAGTTGCAGAAAAGAATCATAATTAGCTAGGATTGCACTGCACAACATTTTTACCAGTGTTCAGTACCTAGCTCAACAAGGAATAGCATTACGTGAACATAATGAGAGTGATTCAAATTTGATGTAGCTCTTGTTGCTATGCAGTACAGATTCTGAGACAGTGGCTCAAATCGCACAAAATACAAGTGGCTGTCACATGAGGTTATTAATGAAATAATCTAAATGATGGCAGTGGTGGTGCTAAGAAAAATTGTGAAAAAGATAAAGGCTTCTAAGTTTTATGCCATTGTAATGGATGGGACTACCGATTTGTCAAGAAAAGAACAAGTAAGTTTTTCTTTAAGGTTCTTTTCTAGTGAAGACTGGAAGATTTGAGTTTATTGGGTTTTACCAAACTGACGCAATGGATACTGCTTCTCTTCAAAATTGTGGAAGATACACTTTTCTGATTGTCGGGGCAGTGTTACGATGGAGCCAGTAATGTGTCCGGCAAATTTACTGGAGTCCAAGCCAGAGTGAAGGATCAAAAACCAAGAGTGGAATTTGTGCACTGTGCTGCACATTCCCTTAACCTTGCCATTCAAGAATGTCGTGGGTATGTTTTCGATGGTGAAAGATTTCATCTATGCCTTCAGGGAGTCACCAAAACGTATGGCAGCATTCAGAGAGTTTCAAAGTGAAGGGGAACCTTCTTTACGACCATTGTCCCCAACATGATGGATACTAAGGATCAGTAGCTCCACAACTACAAGGCCATGATGAACTGCCTAGATGAACTTAGTTACTCTTCCAGTGAATTTGGCTTAAAATGTACTGGATTCTCGAAGCAACTTCAATCTTTTTCAATGTACTTTACACTAACAGTTCTTGTGAAAGCCATGGGTCCTGTAGAAGAAGCTAATGCAAAAATTCAAAGCCCAAATGTGTCATTGGCAAGTGTTATGAAGAAAGTTGGCCTGTTGCAAGAGGTGGTGAGTGGCTTGCGCACCAACTCATACAGTCACTTCTGGAAAACAACAGTAGAGAAAGTAAGAAATCTTTATTTACATAATCCTACACTCCCGAGAAAACGCAAGCCACCGAGATGGCTCGACCATGGAAGCCTTCCTCACACCTTCAGTGACCCCAAAGAGTATTTTCATCAAATATATGTTGGGATAATTGATGCTTGCAAAGTTGCCATTGAACAGAGGTTTTCAACAGAAAGCTTTACATTCACAGTAAAATTGGAGAAGCTTATAACTGAGGCAGCAAATGGCTCAAAACAGGACATTGTCCCAATAAGTGAAGCTTTCCATGGTGACATTAACCCGGAGAAGCTATTTCTTCATTTAGAAATGTTGAGTGATATTTGCAGATCGAGAAATTGCCAGCTTAATTTAGTGAGCAAAGTGAAGCAACCTCTAAAACAAAGCGAAGGCTTGAGTGACATGTCAAAAGTTACAATTTTCCTGAAATTATTCGACACAATTCCGACTACAACCTGCACTGCTGAGTGATCATTCAGTTGCTTGCGCCAACTGAAAAATTATTTGCGAATGACAATGGGCCAAGAACGTCTAAATCACTTGGCATTTCTGCACGTTCATAAGAACTCTACCTCTGAATTGGACATTGCAAGTCTCCTGGATGACTTCATTTCAAGAACCAAAGAACGACGAAAAGTGTTTGCTGCCTCCTGAAGAACATCGCAAAAGAAGGGGCTATATTTGTTTTAATTTTAGAAAGTATTTGCTTTTGAGGGTTATTAATCAAAGAGTGTATGGTTGTTTCCATAATCAAGAGTATTAACGTTGATATTCTTAGTTAAATAATTTTTTCTTACAATAGTGATATTGTGCAATAAAGGGAAACTGTTAAACACTTAGTGTTTCCAGTCCATTTTTACATTTGGGTGGGGGGGAATTAGACCCATTCTGGACACCACCAAAAATTATACAAACCTGCCGCCCCTGGTCCTGGCACAGTCCAGGAACTCTGATGTGATTGGAATAACAGAGACTTGATGGGGTAACTCACATGACTGGAGCACAGTTCAGGAAGGATAGGTGGGGGAGAAAAGGTGGAGGAGTTGCACTGTATGTAAGAGAGCAGTATGATTGCTCAGAGCTCCAGTGTGAAACTGGAGAAAAGCCTATTGAGAGTCTTTGGGTTAAGTTTAGAGACGAGAGCAACAAGGGTGATGTTGTGGTGGGCATCTGCTATAGACCACCAGACCAGGAGGATGAGGTAGACAAGGCTTTCTTCGGACAACTAACAGAAGTTTCCAGATCACAGGCCCTGATTCTCATGGAGGACTACAATCACCCTGACATCTGCTGGGAGAGCAATACAACAGTACACAGACAATCCAGGAAGTTTTTGGAGAGTGTTAGGGACAACTTCCTGGTGCAAGTGCTGGAGCAGGGCCGGCTCCAAGTTTTTTGCTGCCCCAAGCAAAAAAAGATTTGGCTGCTCCCCTCTCCCCCACCCTCCTGCTGCCCCAGCCCTGGGTCACTGGTAACTCGCTCCCAGGGCGGGTCATTCAGCAGGAATTTTGGATGTGCACAGAACACAGACAGGATTGGTTCCCATATGGTTACAGAACTGCAGTAAAGTGGAACAATTTTCAGCTTGTGTGATTGAAGGCTATCTAGATGCATATTATAAGACTGTCCTACATAAATGAGGAAAAGTTGAGGTGCATTTATTATTCTTTATTCCATTTTTTGTTTCTTTGGGGAATTTGCCAATGCAATATCACTGTCTTCCTTTTAAACAAATAAAACTAAAACTTAAAAATAATAATAATAATAAAAAAAGCAATGGCTGTTGAAAATAGCAATTCCAGTCCTAATAACCACTGGGAAGCATTTCTTGCTCAATTTCTTCTACTTTTTCCTACAGCAAGTTACAGTGGATCAGTATATTTGATTTAGGAGAACTGAAGTAAATTGAGCTGCCCAAATTGAGCTTGAGCACTCCTGAATTTTGAGGGTGTTCAAAGCTGGAAGGCAGGTGCTGGATTCCCTTTCTGAATATTAGCTAAATCTGGAAAAGAAAAGTCAATTTCTGCTTCCATGGCTCAGAAGTGTAAATCCTCCTACGTGCCTGGTACTGTATCTAAAGCTGCCCAGTCTAGCAGAGCCTCCCCTCCCTTACTTTTCATTTTAAATTCTAGTGGGATCCACGTACCTGCCTTGCTAGGCTTCAAATAGAGAGGTGCAATGTCCATTTAGTCCACCCAATTCTTTCTTTGGGGGAGAGCCCAGGACTGGGGCGGCAGGAGGTGCGGGGAGGGGGTGGCAGGAGGTGCAGGTGGGGGCCAGAGCTGGGGCAGCAGGGAGTGCAGGGGGGGGGGGGAGAAGATGCGGATAGGGGGAGAGCCCAGGGCTGCAGGAGGTGCAGGTGGGGGCCAGAGCTGGGGCAGCAGGGAGTGTGGGTGCAGGAGGGGGAGAAGAGCCCAGGGCTGGGGTGGCAGAAGATGCGGGTGGGGGGAAGAGCCCAGGGCTGGGGTGGTAGGAGGTGCGGGGGGGGGAAGAGCCCAGGGGCTGGGGTGGCAGGAGGTGCGGGGGGGGGAACCCCAGGGCTGGGGCAGCAGGGGGGTGTAGGTGGGGGCCAGAGCTGGGGCAGCAGGGGGTGTGGGCAGGGGAGAGTCCAGGGCTGGGGCAACACAGAGGTACGGGGGAGCCCAGGGCTGAGGTGGGGGGGCGGCAAAAAACCTAGAGCTGACTCTGTTCCTACCATTTATGGCAAGCTGCAGTATGAGGTTTCAGTTTTCTACACTCCTTCCCCCTCCCTTTCCTGTTAATTGCGGCCGAGGGAATGCTGGGAAATGTAGTTCTGTCCCTGCTCCAGGGCTGGCTCTATAGGCAGGGAGCTAACCAAGGAACTGCAGCTCCCAGGGCCCTGTTGGTTCTCAGCTCTCATGCTGGATTCTTGCGCCCCTGCAAATTTGCTGCCCCAAGCACCTGCTTGCTTTAATGGTGCCTAGAGCCGGCCCTGTGCTGGAGGAACCAACTAGAGACTGTGCTCCTTTTGACCTGCTGCTCACAAACAGGGATGAATTGGTAGGGCAAGTAGAAGTGGGTGGCACCCTGGCCAGCAGTGACCGTGAGATTGTCGAGTTCAGGATCCAACAAAAGGAAGAAAGGAGAGCAGCACAATAGAGACCCTGGACTTCAGAAAAGCAGACTTTCCTGCCCTCAGGGAACTGATGGGCAGGATACCCTGGGAAGCTAATATGAGGGGGAAAGGAATCCAGGAGAGTTGGCAGTATTTTAAAGAAGCCTTATTGAGGGCACAGGAACAAACCATCCCAATGTGCAGAAAGAATAGCAAATATGGCAGATGCCCAGCTTGGCTTAACAGAGAAATCTCCTGTGAGCTTAAACTCAAAAAGAAAGTTTACAAGAAGTGGAAACTTGGACAGATGACTAGGGAAGAGTAAAAAAAATTGCTCAAGCATGCAGGGGTGTAATTAGGAAGGCCAAAGCACAATTGGAATTGCAGCTAGCAAGGGATGTGAAGGGTTACAAGAAGGGTTTCTGCAGGTATGTTAGCAACAAGGTGGTGGTCAGGGAAAGTGTGGGAACCTTACTGAATGGGGGAGGCAACCTAGTGACGGATGATGTGGAAAAAGCTGAAGTACTCAATGTGGTGGTTTTGATTTTTTTTTTTTTTTTTTTTTTTTTTGCCTCAGTCTTCACAGACAAAGTCAGCTCCTAGACTACTGCACTGGGCAGCACAGTATGGGGAGGAGGTGAGCAGCCCTCAGTGGTGAAAGAACAGGTTAAGGACTATTTAGAAAAGCTGGACATGCACAAGTCCATGGGGCTGGATGCAGTGCATCCAAGGGTGCTGAGGGAGTTGGCTGATGTATTGCAGAGCCATTTGGCCATTATCTTTGAAAACTCATGGCGATCGGGGGAGGTCCCAGATGATTGGGAAAAGGCAAATATAGTGCCCATCTTTAAAAAAGGGACGAAGGAGAATCCGGGAAACTACAGACCAGTCAGCCTCACCTCAGTCCCTGGAAAAATCATGGAGCAGGTCCTCAAGGAATCCATTTTGAAGCACTTGAAGGAGAGGAAGGTGATCAGGAACAGTCAACATGGATTCACCAAGGGCATGTCATGCCTGATGGGCCTGATTGCCTTCTATAATGAGATCACTGGCTCTGTCGATATGGGGAAAGCAGTGGACATGATATACCTTGACTTTAGCAAAGCTTTTGATACAGTCTCCCACAGTATTCTTGCCAGCAAGTTAAAGAAGTATGGATTGGATGAATGGATTATAAGGTGGATAGAAAACTGACTGGATAGTTGGGCTCAACGGGTAGTGATCAATGGCTCAATGTCTACTTGGCAGCCGGTATCAAGCGGAGTGCCACAGGGGTCGGTCCTGGGGCTGGTTTTGTTCCACATCTTCACTAATGATCTGGATGATGGGATGGATTGCACCCTCAGCAAGTTTGTAGATGACACTAAACTGGGGGAAGAGGTAGATACGCTGGAGGATAGGGATAGGGTCCAGAGTGACCTAGACAAATTGGAGGATTGGGCCAAAAGAAATCTGATGAGGTTCGACAAGGACAAGTGCAGAGTCCTGCACTTAGGATGGAAGAATCCCATCCACTGCTACAGGCTGGGGACAAACTGGCTAAGCGGCAGTTCTGCAGAAAAGGACATGGGAATTACAGTGGACGAGAAGCTGGATATGAGTCAACAGTGTGCCCTTGTTGCCAAGAAGGCTAATGGCATATTGGGCTGCATTAGTAGGAGCATTGCCAGCAGATTGAGGGAAGTGATTATTCCCCTCTATTCGGCACTGGTGAGGCCACACCTGGAGTATTGTATCCAGTTTAGGGTCCCCCCCCCCCCACTACAGAAAAGATGTGGACAGATTGGAGAAAGTCCAGCGGAGGGCAACGAAAATTATTAGGGGGCTTCGGCACATGACTTTTGAGGAGAGGCTGAGGGAACTGGGCTTATTTAGTCTGCAGAAGAGAAGAGTGATGGGGGATTTGATAGCAACCTCTCAACTACCTGAAGGGGGTTCCAAAGAGGATGGAGCTAGGTTGTTCTCGGTGACGGCAGATGACAGAACAAGAAGTAATGGTCTCAAGTTGAAATGGGGGAGGTCTAGGTTGGATATTAGGAAAAACTATTTCACTAGGAGGATGGTGAAACACTGGAATGCGTTACCTAGGGAGGTGGTGGAATCTCCATCCTTAGAGATTTTTAAGGTCCGGCTTGACAAAGCCCTGACTGGCATGATTTAGCTGGAGTTGGTCCTGCTTTGAGCAGGGGATTGGACTAGATGATCTCCTGAGGTCTCTTCCAACCCTAATCTTCTATGATTAACACAGGCGTTAGCATAGTTATTTCTAAGCTAGTAACTTTATAGCTATCCCTGTAGTAACCAGAAAAATATCACAGTATTCTTGTGCGGCTTTTTTATTTATTCATGAGTTAGTTAAGCACACCAGCCTGAATTATAGAACATTATGTATAATTGATGATAAAAACATTTGAGGGAGATTAGCCTGCTTCCTGCACTTAATGCAGAGTCAGGACAGTCACCAATAATAAGATTTGATTTAAAGATGTAAATACCCAGAGCTGGCATTCAGGTATTTCAACCATTGCTTTTCACATGGACCCATGAGCTTTAATATAAAATGCCCTGTAACGATAACATAACTCACAATGACAGATGACAAAAAGTATCTAGTAACTTCAGTTTCCATACCTAGGGCCTAATTCTGGCCTCTGTTACAGCTGTGTAATCCTTGGAACTCCCCAGACTTCTAAGGTGGAATTTTCAAAGTTGTTCAGCATTGGCCTAACTCTGACCTTTGCCCCTGAAAACATTGGTCATAGTGTAATGCTTATGTCTGGTCCCATCAGCCTCTGCCCTTTGCAAGGTCAGATTAGAACTGACATCTAAAGAGTTAACTGTCAGATTTGATAAACTCCACCAGATCCCAGAGAGTTTTCAAAGGCTCTAAGCTGTCACACTGAATCTCTCTGAAATTAATACCTAGCCATCTTAAGAACACTTAAATGCACTAGTTCTCACTGAGGGCAAAGCAGCTGAACAAATGTGAAGTTGTGAAATGTGACCAAGCTGGTTTTGAGATGAAGGTCCAAAGAAGCTAGTCTTTTCCCACAGCAAAACACCTGAAGTTTTTCAAACTCTTATCTCTTTGGGAAGCCTTACATTAACCTCAAAATTTGCCTGTACACACAAAAAATATTTGGGACTAGAGCCCACATGCATGTGAAACTTCAGGAGGAAGGCAGCTTTTGTGAGAAAGTTAGAAGTGGGTCAAAATCAGGCTTCTAATGGAAAGCTAGTTAAGGTTTAACTCTGGTGTCACTCTTTTACCTCCATAATTATCTGGAAAAATGTTTCCATGGGGTTTTCTTTTGTTGAATTTTTTAGAAGGAAAAGCAAATATAGGGACAGTTCATGTGATATGACAGGCTTTTTAGAGAAGGTGTAATGTCTGTCTACATTATTGCATATAAAGGGAACAATATTGGAATAATTGCTAGTATTTTTATGGTGGGGAATAAATCCCCCTTTTGTTACTTGCATACAATCCCACTGATTTCAACATGGCTACTTGTTTCACTGAAGTTACCAAGTTTTGCTCCTTGTATTTTCTATGAACAGGACCCTGAAAGAGAAGAATGCAGTGCACAGCATAATTGCTAACCCCTCTGTAGGCATGGTTATTGTATTTACAGCGGCCTGTGAGATGTGTGCTTTATTCCAGATACTCTGCTTTTCAAAATAAACTGAAACAACACTGAATCCAAAAAAGAAAACTCTTCTAAGCTGCAAGTCCCACACTGTTCACATAATAAACAGTATTTCAGAGGGCATCATTAGCTGTTGGTGCTGTTCATTGTTCCTTTATTTAGGCTCTAGAGAAAAACTTGGGCAGCTCCAAATTTGGTAGGTGAAGTCTTAATTAAAGGGAACACATATGGCCAAATCAGGAAAGCACCCACTTAACTTTAAGCATTTGCTTAAGTTCCAAAAACTTCAACTGCATTTAAGCATTCAGGAAAGCACTTAAGCCTATGCTTAAATTCAGTTGGCGTTTTAACTTAAGCAAATGCTCAAAGTTAAGTAGGTGCTTAAGTGCTTTCCTGAACAGGGATGTTTTCCTGAATCAAGGCTTAAATGTATCCACCCTAAATCAATCTGAGGTTTCACAGTTTGCTTTTATATTTCTAACATGTCAAAAGTGTTAACTGGAGCCCCATTGTATATTTATCTGCAAAACCACCACCCATATCTTCCATTAAAGGCGTCACCCCTAACTCACCTTGCTAGGAAGCTTCCTGCAGATATTCTTAGGTTTTTCAGAGTTACCTTTTACAGAGTTTTCCTAAGTCCTTCGGTTTGGTTTAAGATGGCAGGATTTTGAGTTTTCAAAGATAATATATATAAAAAAAGCTTTGCTCTTTATCTTGAATCTGCCTCCCATGAGGGGTGTGAGAGAACAGACAAGTTGTTCCATGTATTGGCCAGCTGAGGCTGTGCAGCAGATGTGACTTTCTAAGAACTCAGTGGGCCAAATTCTGCTTAAGTCAGTGGGAATTTTGCTGAGCATCACCATCTTCTGCCAGTGTCAATGGAATCATAGAATATCAGGGTTGGAAGGGACCTCAGGAGGTCAACTAGTCCAACCCCCTGCTCAATGCAGGACCAAGCCCCAACTATTTTTTTTTTTTGGCCCAGATCCCTAAATGCCCCCCTGGGATTGAACTCACAACCCTGAGTTTAGCAGGCCAATGCTCAAACCACTGAGCTATCCCTCCCCTCTGAAAATCCATCCAAGTGTGACTCACATTGGACACCCAAAATCACTGGCCTCTTTTGAAAATGTGGCTGTAAAATATTAAATATAGTTAAAAATATGAATTCATAAGCCAGTACAGGCTGGTATGTGACTAAGGCGATTTCTTGAACAAGGCCAACGTACAAACCAACTGGGCAACCATTGCAACAGCTAGGAGGAAGTCTGTTCCCTGGCATGTCTCTTTTCTACCCACAAGAGAGCAGACCTCTGCCTGGAGAAGTCTGCTGCATTATGACAAAGAGATTTCTGGAGCTGTGCAGAAAGGAAGGGGCATGTGTTCACAACCATTGCCAAGTGTTTAGTGACAGTAGGAGAGCCAAAAAGGTCAACCCAAGCCAGTGTCCAATGCTGCCATATCACATTCCAGACCTAGGGACCAGAAACACAAACAGGAGAAACATCTGTACATAATTCAAGAACAAAAGCAATGGAAGGAGCAAAAACCCATCTGGGGTGGGGGGTAAGGGAAGGAACAGCTGGTTACCATGTGTATAAAAGTGTGAAAAGACCAACCGGCCAGAGGCAGAAGAGTGTTCAGAACAGTAAGAAGAAACTCATCCATCCAGCTTCCATCTGACCTGGTAACTCAGTCTGACATTTCTAGGCATGCTTTGAAGTGAGCTCCCCCAGCCTCCCCCAATTTCCAGAGGGGTGGGGGAGCTGGACACCTCCAGCAGTGCTGAATTCAGGTCTAACAGGAGGTGTTCAAGGGTCTCTTCCTGCTTGAGGAAAGTGTGCAGGAGGCACTGAGGGGATCCAGGGTTTCCTCTGTTCCACCACAGAAACAAAAAGCAAAGCAAGAAATCTGGGGCAAGCCTCTGCCACATCCCATGGTCTTTCCCTTCATGCTCCACTAAAGCATGGACCATGAATCCTACGGTATGTCTACACTACGAAATTAGGTCGATTTAATAGAAGTTGGTTTTTTAGAAATTGATTTGATACAGCCGATTGTGTGTATCCCCACTAAGCGCATTAAGTCGGCGGAGTGCATCCACAGTACCAAGGCTAGCGTCGATTTTCGGAGCATTTCACTGTGGTAGCTATCCCACAGTTCCTGCAGTCTCCGCCGCCCATTGGAATTCTGGGTTGAGCTCCCAATGCCTGATGGGGCAAAAACATTGTCGCGGGTGGTTCTGGGTACATGTCGTCAGGCCCCCCTCTCTCAGTGAGAGCAACAGCTGAGAATCATTTTGCGCCTTTTTTCCGCGCAGACGCCATACCACGGCAAGCATGCAGGCTGCTCAGATCGCCGCAGCAGTTATGAGCACTGTAAACACCACGCGCATTATTCTGCAGTGTATGCAGCACGAGCACCTGCAAAAGCAGGCAAGGAAGTGACGGCAGCGCGGTGACGAGAGTGATGAGGACATGGACACAGACTTCTCTCAAAGCACGGGCCCTGGCAATTTGGACATCATGGTGGTAATGGGGCAGGTTCATGCTGTGGAACGCCAATTCTGGGCCCAAGAAGCAAGCACAGACTGGTGGGACCGCATAGTGTTGCAGGTCTGGGATGATTCCCAGTGGCTGCGAAACTTTCACATGCGTTAGGGCATTTTCATGGAACTTTGTGACTTGCTTTCCCCTGCCATGAAGCGCAAGAATACCAAGATGAGAGCAGCCCTCACAGTTCACAAGTGAGTGGTGATAGTTCTCTGGAAGCTTGCAACGCAAGACATCTACCGGTCAGTCAGGAATCAATTTGGAGTGGGCAAATCTACTGTGGGGGCTGCTGTGATCCAAGTAGCCAAAGCGATCACTGAGTTGCTGCTATCAAGGGTAGTGACTCTGGGAAATGTGCAGGTCATAGTGGATGACTTTGCTGCAATGGGATTCCCTAACTGTGGTGGGGCGATAGACGGAACGCATATCCCTATCTTGGGACCAGAGCACCAAGGCAGCCAGTACATAAACCGAAAGGGGTACTTTTCAATGGTGCTGCAAGCACTGATCACAAGGGACGTTTCACCAACATCAATGTGGGATGGCCGGGAAAGGTACTTGATGCTCGCATCTTTAGGAACTCTGGTCTGTGTGAACAGCTGCAGCAAGGGACTTACTTTCCAGACCAGAATATAACTGTTGGGGATGTTGAAATGCCTATAGTTATCCTTGGGGACCCAGCCTACCTCTTAATGCCATGGCTCATGAAGCCATACACAGGCACCCTGGGCAGTAGTCAGGAGCTGTTCAACTATAGGCTGAGCAAGTGCAGAATGGTGGTAGAATGTGCCTTTGGACATTTAAAAGCGCGCTGGTGCAGTTTACTGACTCGGTTAGACCTCAGTGAAACCAATGTTCCCATTGTTATTACTGCTTGCTGTGTGCTCCACAATATCTGTTGGAGTAAGGGGGAGACGTTTATGGCGGGGTGGGAGGTCGAGGCAAATCGCCTGGCCGCTGATTACGCGCAGCCAGACACCAGGGCGGTTAGAAGAGCACAGAGGGCGCGCTGCGCATCAGAGAAGTTTTGAAAACTACTTTCATGACTGGCCAGGCTACGGTGTGAAAGTTCTGTTTGTTTATCCTTGATGAAAACCCACCCCCTTGGTTCACTCTACTTCCCTGTAAGCCAACTGCCCTTCCCTCCCCCCTTTGATCACCGCTTGCAGAGGCAATAAAGTCATTGTTGTTTCAAATTCATGCATTCTTTATTACTTCATCACACAAATGGGGGGATAACTGCCAAGGTGGCCCAGGAGGGGTGAGGGAGGAGGGAAGCACCGGGTGGAGTGGTGGAGGGGGGAAGGACAAGGACACACTGCACTTCAAAACTTATTGAATGCCAGCCTTTTGTTGCTTGGGCAGTCCTTTGGGGTGGAGTGGTTGGGTGCCTGGAGGCCCCCCCACCTCATTCTTGGGCATCTGGGTGAGGAGGCTATGGAACTTGGGGAGGAGGGCGGTTCGTTACACATGGCTGCAGCAGCAGTCTGTACTCCTGCTGCCTTACCTGCACCTCAACAATACGCCAGAGAATATCAGTTTGATCTTCTAGTAGCCTCCGCACTGCATCCTGCCTCCTCTCATCACGTTGACACCACCTATCATCTTGATCCCATCACATGTCCTCGCATTCATTTAGTGCTTTTCTGCACTCTGACAGTGTCTGCCTCCATGCATTCTGCTGGGCTCTTTCAGTGTGGGAGGACTGCATGAGCTCAGAGAACATTTCATTGCGAGTGCGTTTTTTTCGCCTTCTAATCTTCGCTAGCCTCTGGGACACAGATGATACGGGGAGCGTTGAAACATTTGCAGCTGCGGGAGGAAAAAAAGGGAGAGTAGTATTTAAAAAGACACATTTTAGAGAACAATGGGTAGACTCTTTCACGGTGAACCAAGCTGTTAACATTACATGGTTTCAAACAGTAGCACCCTCATTTCCCATACCAAGCACCCGTTGGGTTGGCCATTTAAAATGGGTTGGCCATTTAAAAGGAGGGGCTGCGGTTTTCGGGTTAACGTGCAGCACAAACCCAACTAACCCTCCCCCACACACACACCCTATTCTCTGGGATGATCGCTTCACCCCTTCCCCCACTGTGTGGCGCACAGCGGGGATGATTTCTCTTCAGCCACAGGCAAACAGCCCAGCAGGAACGGCCACCTCTGAATGTCCCCTTAATAAAATTCCCCTATTTCAACCAGGTGACCATGAATGATACCACTCTCCTGAGGATAACAGAGAGAGATAAAGAACTGATGTTGCTTGAATGCCAGCAAACACCGGGACCATACGCTGCCATGCTTTGTTATGCAATGATTCCAGACTACGTGCTACCGGCCTGGCGTGGTAAAGCGTCCTACCATGGAGGACAGAATAAGGCTGCCCTCCCCAGAAACCTTTTGCAAAGGCTTTGGGAGTACATCCAGGAGAGCTTCATTGAGATGTCCCTGGAGGATTTACGCTCCATCCCCATACACGTTAACAGACTTTTCCAGTAGCTGTACTGGCCGTGAATGCATCCCAAGTCTTCAGGGCAAATGAATCATTAAACACGCTTGCTTTTAAACCATATACAATATTTACAAAGGTACACTCACCAGAGGTCCCTTCTCCACCTTCAAGGTCCATGAGCCCACCTTGGATGGGTTGGGAGGGTACTGGATCCAGGGTGATAAACGGTTCCTGGCTGTTGGGAAAAACGTTTTCTCCGCTTGCATGCTGTGCGCTATCTTCCTTGTTCCCAAAATCTGCATCCCTGTTGCGTGAGAATCCATTTATGGAGTCCACGCACAGGGGTGGGGTAGTTGTAAGGGCACCCCCTAAAATGACATGCAGCTCATCATAGAAGCGGCATGTCTGGAGCTCTGACCCGGAGCGGCCGTTTACCTCTCTGGTTCTTTGGTAGGCTTGCCTGAGCTCCTTAAGTTTCATGCGGCACTGCTGCGGGTCCCTGTTATAGTCTCTGTCCTTCATGCCCTTGGAGATTTTTTCAAATATTTGGGCATTTCGTCTTTTGGAACGGAGTTCTGATAGCACGGATTCGTCTCCCCAAACAGCAATCAGATCCAGTACCTCCTGTTCGGTCCATGCTAGAGCTCTTTTGCAATTCTGGGACTGCATGGTCACCTGTGCTGATCAGCTCGCCACGCCCGCCAAACAGGAAATGAAATTCAAAAGTTTGCGGGGCTTTTCCTGTCTACCTGGCCAGTGCATCGGAGTTGAGAGTGTTGTCCAGAGCGGTCACAATGGAGCACTCTGGGATAGCTCCCGGAGGCCAATACCGTCAAATTGCGTCCACACTACCCCAAATTCGACCCAGCAAGGTCGATTTCAGCGCTAATCCCCTCATCGGGGAGGAGTACCGAAATCGATTTTAAGAGCCCTTTAAGTCGACAAAAATAGCTTCGTCATGTGGATGGGTGCAGGGTTAAATCGATCTAACGCTGCTAACTTTGACCTAAACTCATAGTATAGACCAGTGCCTAGAGGAGAAAACCGCAGCAAGGGCAGAACTAACACCCGTACAATCCAAAGAGACACTAATTTAATCTGCTGCAAAATATGTGGGAAAATTATGCAAAGCCCCTCTCATGAAGGTGTTATCTTGGATAAGAACATGAGGAGATGCTAGTGTCCCCCTCAGTCTGAATTCCTGTCAGCTGTGGAACTGTTCCTTTGCTCTCCACTTGGACACTACGAGCGAGGACAGAAACAACAATGATTGAACAACAGGCTCCAGGGCCCTGTCAGACCCTGTAGAATCATAGAATCGTAGGACTGGAAGGGACCTCAAGAGGCCATCTGGTCCAGTCCCCTGCACTCACGGCAGCACTAAGTATTATCTAGACCAGTGGTGGGCAACCTGTGCCCTGCGGGCCACATGCAGCCTGTCGAGTTAATCTGCTGGCAGGCCGCCAGACAGTTTTTTAACATTTGCACGGCCAGCCGCAGCTCCCAGTGGCCGCAGTTCACCGTTCCCGGCAAATGGGAGCTGTGGGAAGATGCGCAGGCTGCAGGTACATGCTGGCCACCGCTTCCCACAGCTCCCATTGGCCGGGAACGGCGAACCGCAGCCACTGGGAGCTGCAGGCGGCTGTGCAAATGTTAACAAACTGTCTGGCAGCTCGCCAGCAGATTACCCTGACAGGCCCAGTGCAGCCCACAGGTTGCCCACCACTGATCTACACCATCACTGCAGGTGTTTGTTTAACCTGCTCTTAAAAACCTCCAGTGACAGAGATGCCACAGCCTCCCTGGGCAATAGAGACCTAAACAGGCACTTTTCAGAAGCTCACCAAGGGAACCAGCAGCCAGAGGACTGGTGCTGAGACAAAATAAATCCTCTCTGGATGCTTTCATTTTACCGTGATCTCTCTCTCTGCCTCTCTCTCCTTGGTCTGAGCCCGCCTATTCTTCAGTTCTGAGGGCAGCCCTCTGAAGAGCCCAACCTCAATACCTGAGAGGGGGGAGAGACAGGAGCTGAAGCTTTGAATCTCCTTGAGAAATCTAGCAAGGAGCTAGTGAAACCTGACGGTGTCTCATCACACAGCAGCTGGCAAGACTGTCCAAAGCAGACTTTTCCTATGTCAAACCTAACTGTGGACCCAGTGGTCCCATTTCCTTACACTAAAGGGGACTGAAAGCTCTGCAAAAAGAAAACCTCCATCTGAGACCCTCTTAGCACAGCTCCTAGCAGCTCATGTGGGGGAGGCTGCCCCAAAACAACATGTAGAGTCTCAGCTATGAGACTGGGTGGCATGTACAAGGAAGGTGCAGGCTTACCTAATTGGACAAGGCCATTCTTACTGTGGTCAGTAGCTGGCAGGTATCACTGAGAAGGGACATCATGACACATCTGCCTCATGCAAGGAACATTCAGAGACAGGGATTAGGCTTGTTTCCAAACAGAGGGGAGAAAAGAAATACAAGCAGCTAATCGTAGAGAAAACACTGCTCAGTGGAGTCTCCACAGTGCAATGGAATCACCATATGCTCAGAACTGCAACAGTTTGCCTGTACACGAGGGAAATGCTTTTCCATGCAGGTCTCACTTTAACACCCCCTCATGGAGTTCACTATCACTACTGGGTGCCTTTTGGGGGCTGATCTGGGGATTAGTGCACAACCAGTCTGACACCCCCCCTTCAGGTTCTCACCCCACAGTCCCACTGTCTCTGGAGTCAGGTTACTCCCTCTTCAGGGCTTGGCCCTCCAGCCAGTTCACTATAGTGTAGCGCCCCCTCTCCACCTTCTTTAATGCCAATCTGCTTACAGGTTTTGATGGACAGGTCTGGGTTCTTCTGGATTCTGCCACTCACTCAGCAGGGTGTATCTTCTTTATTTTTTCCTATTAATTTATTTGGTGGTGCCTCCACCCCCCTCGCTTCTTCCTGGCAGGGTCACCAGGGCAGCTTGGGAGGATAACTCTAACCACAGGGTAATCCCCACTTATTGCCAGATAGTTGGAGACTTCTAAGAAATAACACAAACAAACGCAATAATTATATTAAACAGGAGACAAATATACATAACAGGGTAAAACACTATTTTTAGGGTCACCGGTGCCCATGCTGCTAATACCTGTGACTTTCCCCAGTTACGTGACTTGAGGTAGCAAATGTAAGATTAGTGTCCCGTTGGTATGCGTACTTTGTTGGGGCCCTTGATGACATATGACCACAAAATTCTTCTCTGCTGTGGTTTAGCAGTGTGGCTGACTGGGTTCAGTACAGCCCAAAGGACCAGGGTGACTAGATGCTAAGTGGAAAATATCGGGACCGCCGCAGGGGGGGCATCTTTTTAATTGTTACACTCACCTGTCCGGGTCTTCGGCGGCAATTTGGCGGAGGGTCCTTCAGTCGCTGACGTTCTTCAGTGGAATTTTGGCGGCGGGTCATAAACCTTGCCGCCAAAGACGTAAGTACTCGCTGCTGAAATGCCGCCGAAGACCGGCAGCAACTGAAGGACCCGCCGCCGAATTGCTGCCAAAGACCCAGACGGGTGAGTGTAAAAAAAAACAAAACAAAAAAAAAGCCCGAAACAAAATATTGGGACAAATGGCATCCTGACCGTACTTCGGTCGGGATGCGGGACAAACACCTCAAAATCGGGACAGTCCTGATTTTATCGGGACGTCTGGTCACCCTACAAAGGACTCACAAGTGGGAGAAGGTGGTAAATC
Organism: Malaclemys terrapin pileata; assembly: GCF_027887155.1. Taxonomy (NCBI): domain Eukaryota; kingdom Metazoa; phylum Chordata; order Testudines; family Emydidae; genus Malaclemys; species Malaclemys terrapin. Next base: position 52,051,431 of record NC_071514.1, read on the forward strand.
CCTCCACAGGTTTAATATGCAGCAGGTTATAAAATCCCCAAACCCTTACTCCCTGGCTTGAGGACACAGTTCAGGGAGTAGGGGGTCCCCAAAACAAATTCCCTGACTGACTAAAAGATGGTGCACTCACAAACTCCATGAATGATCCTCAGGTTCAAAGATGACTCTGGACTCCTCAGTCACTGCAGAGGGGCTGATCTCTCCTGGCAGGGATCCTCCTCAGGCAGGAATCAGGCTGCATCAGTCCCAGGATTTCCTCTCACCACAAAGGGGTGTAGGGCTCAAGGTGCAGGTGTAGTCTCCTAGCCCAGCATCCAGACACACACACAGCAGGCAGCAGCCCTGAACTAGCAGCCAGAGCAGAGCTCACCATGTGGTGACTGGTCTCACCTAGGGAGCTGGAGGGCTAATTCAGCCTGGCTGGGGAAGTTTCCCCAAAACTCTACAAACTGGGAATCATCAGTAGAGAAGGAAAAGCCCAGCTTAGGGAGCTTGCTTTCAGGTCCCTAGAGGCCAGTTTTCAGGGGAAACCCTGAATGCAGGCCTGGGAGTCACCAGCTCCCCACACAGCCAGTCCTGCTCTTGCCCAGGCTGGCTCCAGACCAACTCAAAAATGGCTTCTCCCCTTTCCTGAACTCCCTGGGAGGGGCATCTCACTCCCTATTGGTTGCTGGGCAGACTCTGAATCTGCCTTGGCTCCCCATCCCTACCAGGGACAGTGTGCCTCTCCCTGAGCTGCCAGCAGACAGAGCCCCAGGAATCTAGGTAATCTCCTTGAGGGTTACAATAGTTCTTCTTCGAGTGCTTGCTCATATCCATTTCAATTAGGTGTGCACGTGCTGCGTGCATGGCCATCAGAGAATTTTTACCCTAGCAAGACCCGGTGGGTCAGCTATGGAGCCCCCTGGAGTGGCGCCTTCATGGCGCAGGATATATACCACAGCTGACCCAGCGCCCCCTCAGTTACTTCTTACCACCCGCAGGGCCGGCTAGGCCGATTCAGCCCATTCGGCTGAATTGGGCTCCGCGCCAAGAGGGCCCCGCGCTGCAGCTATCCACCCCGCCCCCAGCTCACTTCCCCCTCCTCCCCTCCCCTGAACGCTCCGCCCCCTCCCCTGCTTCCCGCGAATCAGAGATTCTGAAAAGAAGCAGGGGCGGGCAGGACAAGGTAAGCTGGGGTGGTGGGGGCGCGAGAAGGGCTCCGGGGAGGCGCGGCCCGTTCCCGCAGGCCCCAGCGGCTCTGGCCCGGCTTGGCTCCAGCCCGGCCCCCGCGGCTCGGGTTGGCTCTGGCCCGGCCCGGTCCCCGCGGCGCGGCTCCCGCGGCTCAGCTCGGGTCTCCCCCCGTCCCCCCCCGCCACGCGGAGCGGGTCTCCCTCCGTCCCCCCCCCCATGGCACGGCGCGGGTCTCCCCCCGTCTCCCCCCGCGGCGCGGCTCGGGTCTCCCCCCATCCGCCCCCGCGGCGCAGCGCGGGTCTCCCCCCGTGTCCCCCCCCCCGCGGCGCTGCGCGGCTCAGGTCTCCCCCCGTCCCCCCCCGTCCCCTGCCCGCGGCATGGCGCGGTTCGGGTCTCCCCCCGTCCCCCCCCGCGGCGCGGTGCGGCGCGGGTCTCCCCCTGTCCCCCCGCGCGGCGCGGCGCGGCTCGGCTCGGCTCGGGTCTTGCAGCAAGCCCCGCCCCCAGGAATTGGGCCCCGCTCTTGCTAAAGCCGGCCCTGACCACCCGTGATGGTCATTGGAACTGTGGAGCTTGGTTTTGCTACTCTCCACTCTCCCTAGCATTTTTCTTACATAGTTCGTTAATAGTTGATAGTTATAGTATAGTTTAATAGTTCTAGTTCTAGTATAGTTGTCTGTACTAGGCTTGGTCTACCCTACGACTTTAATTCGGATTTAGCAGTGTTAAATCGAATTAACCCTGCACCCGTCCACACAACGAAGCCATTTAATTCAAAATAAAGGGCTCTTTAAATCGATTTCTGTACTCCACCCCGACGAGCGGAGTAGCGCCAAAATCAATTTTATCATTTCGAATTAGGGTTAGTGTGGCCGCAATTCGATGGTATTGGCCTCTGGGAGCTATCCCACAGTGCACCATTGTGACTGCTCTGGACAGCAATCTGAACTCAGATGCACTGGCCAGGTAGACAGGAAAAGCTCCGCGAACATTTGAATTTCATTTCCTGTTTGCCCAGCGTGGAGAGCACAGGTGACCACAGATAGCTCATCAGCACAGTAACCATGCAGGCCGATAATCGAAAAAGAGCACCAGCATGGACCGTACGGGAGGTACTGGATCTGATCGCTATATGGGGAGAGGATTCAGTGCTAGCAGAACTTCGTTCAAAAAGACGAAATGCAAAAACTTTTGAAAAAATCTCCAAGGGCATGATGGAGAGAGGCCACAATAGGGACTCAGATCAGTGCCGCGTGAAAGTCAAGGAGCTCAGACAAGCCTATCAAAAAACAAAGGAGGCAAACGGTCGCTCTGGGTCAGAGCCGCGGACATGCCGCTTCTACGACGAGCTGCATGCAGTTCTAGAGGGGGCCGCCACCACTACCCCACCTCTGACCGTGGATTCTGAGGCAGGGATAATCTCATCAGCTACACCTGAGAATTCTGCGGACGGGGAAGAGGAGGAGAAGGAGGACGAGCTTGCAGAGAGCACCCAGCACTCCGTTCTCCCCAACAGCCAGGATCTTTTTCTCAGCCTGACTGAAGTACCCTCCCAACCCAGTATCCAAGACCACAACCCCATGGAAGGGACCTCAGGTGAGTTTACCTTTTAAAATATAAAACTTGTTTTAAAAGCAAGGGTTTTTAATGATTACTTTGCCCTGAGGCCTTGGGATGCATTCGCAGCCAGTACAGCTACTGGAAAAGTCTGTTAACGTGTCTGTGGATGGAGCGGAAATCCTCCAGGGACATCTCCATGAAGCTCTCCTGGAGGTACTCCAAAAGCCTTGCCACAAGGTTTCTGGGCAGTGCAGCCTTATTCCGTCCTCCATGGTAGGACACTTGACCGTGCTATGCTTGCAGCAAGTAATCTGGTATCATTGCATGACAAAGCCTGGCAGCGTATGGTCCCAGTGTTTGCTGGCATTCAAGCAACATCCGTTCTTTATCTTGCTGTGTAATCTTCAGGAGAGTGATATCGCTCATGGTAACCTGGTTGAAATATGGGAATTTAATTAAGGGGACAGAGGTGGCAGTTCCTACTGGGCTGTTTGCCTGTGGCTGAAAAGAAATCCTTCCCTGCAGTTAGCCAAGCGCGGGGAGGGCGGCGGGGGGGGGGGGGGGGGGGAATTGTCCCAGAGCTTTTCGCGTTTGGCTAGCAGGGATCTTCCCTGATACCAGCCACGCGGTGGGGAGAGGGGTAAAGCGATCATCCCAGAGAATTCATGGCGGGTTGGGAGGTATTAGTTTGGTTCCTGCAGGGATCTTCCCTGATACCAGCCACGCGGTGCGGGGAGGGATAAAGCGATCATCCAGAGAATTGGATGCGGGGGTGTGGTTAGGTTGTTTTCTGCTGCTGAATGTTAACAGGAAAACTGCAGCACTCAATGGGCTTTGCTTGGTATGTGGGAAAGGAGGGCGCAGAAGCCGAAACACAATGGCTTACCATGGCCGCATGCAAGCCAAATTCTGTTGCCTGGACCTGCGTCTGTGATCTCTAGCAGCAAAGCCACAGGCACTCAATATTAAGAGGCAAAATGCGACCTTGCACAGAAATCACATGTGCTATGTAATGTGAATAGTGTTGGTCACCGTGAAAGAGTATAAGCATTGTTCTGCAAAATGTATCTTTTAAAAAAATTCTCTCCTTTTTTCCGTCCCTCCAGCAGCTGCAAATTCTTCAAGCCTCCCTCCTCCATCCCGAAGGCTATCACAGATAAGGCGTCGGAAAAAGAAGACGCGAGACGAGATGTTCGCAGAAATCATGGAATCCACCCGCAGTGACAGAGCTCATCTGAATGAGTGGCAGGACATGGTTTCAAAGTATAGGAAAGAAACCAGTGAATGTGAGGACAGGAGGGACCAACGTGAGGAGAGGAGGAACCAACGTGAGGAGAGGAGAGACGCTCGAGATGAGAGGTGGCGGCAGGAAGATCAGAGGAGGCAGGATGCAACGCTGGGGCTGCTTCGTGAGCAAACAGACATGCTCCGGCGTCTGGTGGAGCTTCAGGAACGGCAGCAGGATAACAGAGTGCTGCTACAGCCCCTGTATAACCTCCCTCCCCCCTCACCATGTTCCATAGCCTCCTCACCCAGACGTGTAGGAACGCCGGGGGGGGGGGGGGGGGCTCTGTACACCTTCCCATTCCACCCCAGTGGACAGACCAAGCAAAAGGCTGTCATTTTTTTAACCTTTTTTTAGTGGCCTTTTCCTTCCCGCCGATCCTCCTCCCAAACCCCACCCGGGTTCCCTCCCTCTTTTTATAATCTATTAATAAAGAATAAATGATTTTTAAACGATAGTGACTTTATTTGGTTTGAAAGCAAGCTGGGGGAAGGGGGAGGGTGGGTTCCTTACAGAGAATGAGTCAATAAAGGGGGCGGGTTTTCATGAAGGAGAAACAAACAGATATTTCACATTGTAGCCTGGCCAGTCATGAAACTGGTTTTCAAAGCTTCTCTGATGCACAGCGCTTCCGGGTGTGCTCTTCTAATCGCCCTGGTGTCTGGCTGCGCGTAATCAGCAGCCAGACGATTTGCCTCAGCCTCCCACCCCGCCATAAAGGTCTCCCCCTTACTTTCACAGAGATTGTGGAGCACACAGCAAGCAGAAATAACAATGGGGAGATTGGTTTGGCTGAGGTCTGAGCAAGTCAGTATCGATCGCCAGCGACCTTTAAACGGCCAAATGCACATTCTACCACCATTCTGTACTTGCTCAGCCTGTAGTTGAACAGCTCCTGACTCCTGTCCAGACTGCCTGTGTATGGCTTCATGAGCCATGGCATTAAGGGATAGGCTGGGTCCCCAAGAATAAGTATTGGCATTTCAACATCCCCAATGTTTATTTTCTGGTCCGGAAAGTAAGTCCCTTGCTACAGCCCTTTAAACAGAGTAGTGTTCCTGAAGACGCGAGCGTCATGAACCCTTCTCGGCCAGCCCACGTTGATGTTGGTGAAACGTCCCTTGTGATCCACAAGTGCTTGCAGCACCATTGAAAAGTACCCCTTGCGGTTTATGTACTGGGTACCCTGGTGCTCCAGTGCCAAGATAGGGATATGGGTTCCATCTATTGCCCCGCCACAGTTAGGGAATCCCATTGCAGCAAAGCCATCCACTATGACCTGCACATTTCCCAGAGTCACTACCTTTCGTAGCAGCACCTGAGTGATTGCTTTGGCTACTTGCATCACAGCAGCCCCCACAATAGATTTGCCCACTCCAAATTGATTCCCGATGATTGTCCCATCAGGCACTGGGATCTCAACCCAGAATTCCAATGGGCGGGGGAGACCGTGGGAACTATCGGATAGCTATGGGATAGCTACTCACAGTGCAACGCTCCAGAAATCGACGCTAGCCCCGGAACATGGACGCACACCGCCAAATTAATGTGCTTAGTGTGGCCGCATACATTCGACTTTATACAATCTGTTTCCCAAATTCGAATTATATAAATTCGGATTAATCCTGTAGTGTAGACATACCCTTAGTGGAGTTGGAAGGGGTTTCCCTCCTTCCCGTCCTTTGCTTGGGCTCATGCCCAAGGCGCTGGGCTTTAAGCCCTGCGGCTCCTGCTCTAAGTCCATGCCAACGGGCGACCCCCATGACTCTTGCCTGAAGTGTCTGGGGGACTCTCACCAAGCAGAGAAGTGCAGGATCTGCAAGAGCTTTAGTCCTCGGACTAAGAAGGAGCGGGAATTTCGCTTAAGACAGCTCCTCATGGAGGCAGCTCTTAGCCCTCAGCCTTCAACAGCGTACCAAGACCCGGTACCAAGCATTTCGGTGCGCAGCGCCCCGGCTTCAGCGGTAGGAATGGCACTGTGGTTGGACTCTGATAGAGACCCGCGGCACCGATGTTCTCCAGCACCGCAGCCAACATCATCAGTCCGGCACCACTCCCACTCGCCTGGCCAGAAGTGGCACCGGAAACCGGAAAAGGTGGGTCCACCTCAGCAAGCACCACCCTTCCCGGATCCGCCTGCAGAGCCACGTCCCGCAGCGGAGCGCCCAGGGCACAAGTGGCAGCTTCAGCACTATTGACTCCGGCACTGAAAGCGGAGCCGTTGAGTCCAGTGCGACTGGACTCCCCGACTCGCAGTGTGGTTGAGGTCCAGTTGCCGTCTACTCCAGATACCTTTGTGGCTGCAAGGGATCTGATTGCCATGACATTGTTGGCATCGCCTCAGCAGTCCAAGGCACTGGCACCTGTTCGTGGAGCACCATCCCGGGGCAAACCCGCTCTTATTCACCCACCAGCACCGTTGGTTAAGCCTCGGCACTGATCCTGTTCTCGGCACCGTTCCCGCTCCCGACGTCGCTTGCAGTCCTGGTGCCATTCGCAGTCCTGGCACTGCTCTCCATCGCAGCGCCGGTCATACTCGCGGCACCAGTCATACTTGCGGCACTGCTCCAACTCCCGGCTCCATTCTTGACACCGCTCCCCACGCCGGTCACCGTCCAGGAGTAGATCCCAATCCAGATGCCGTTCCCGACGCCGGTCATCGTCGCGGCCTAAGTCCAGATTCAGGCACCGGTCCAGATCCCGTCACCAATCTAGGTCCCGGCAACGCTCCCGAGCATCACAGCACCAATCTCCACCATCGTGGCACCGATCTCCAGCTTCACGGTACTGCTCTACTTTGTCTCTTCAACGTGACTCAGCGCAGACCCACTCGGCACCATCGTGGCCATCACGTTCCACCTCTCACGAGTCGGAGTCGGAGGCAAGGTCACGCTTCTCAGACTGTTGCCACTTGGATCATGGTTGCCTGAATTCAGGGGCTGGTCATTGGCAGGCGCAGGAGCAAGGTCCCACTCAAGTGTCCACTCAGTGGCCCCTTTGGACGCCCTGGGCGTATCACCAGGCCCAGGGTGCTCCGTCTGAGGCTTCTCGTTCAGCCCCGTCCAACCCACGAGTACCAGAGGCCACTGCCAGCCGTCCTGCTCCTGGAGGCATGGAGACTGCTGTGTCATCCTTCCCGGCTCCAGGCCCCCCTCCAACTCGAGCTCCTGGTCCTGACACTGAGGTCGAGGGCTCAGAGCAATAGGGCCCAGCTCAACAAGAGGCTCCAGATGATCCTCTTCCTCCCATAGCCTCCTCCTCATCTTCACCCGACGAGGCGGTGGCAGGAACTACTATATCGGGTCCCCTCCAATAGACCTCTGCGCCCATCAGGAGCTCTTACGCAGACTGGCACGAAATATGAATCTGCAAGCAGAGGAGGTTGTGGAAGTGGAGGACCCTGTGGTTGACATTTTGTCAGCAGAGGCTCCATCTAGGGTGGCCCTACCATTCATCTGGACCATTCAAACCACAGCCAGAACAATCTGGCAAATACCTGCTTCCATTCCCCCGACTGCTAAAGGGTTGGAGCGGAAATATTTTGTCCTCTCCAAGGGATATGACTATTTATACACTCACCCACAGCCTTGTTCATTGGTGGTGGCCTCAGTGAACGAGAAGGACGACATGGTCAGCAAGCCCCGGCGCCCAAGTCAAAAGATGCCAAGTGCCTCAATTTATTCTGGTGCAAAGTCTATCCATTGGGGGGGCGTCAGCTCCAGATTGTGAACCAGCAGGCTCTCCTGAGCGATACAATTTTAACTCTTGGAACTCTATGATGAAGTTCAAGGAGCTGGTACCTCCGGAGTCCAGAGAGGAGTTCAGGGCCCTGGTAGAAGATAGTAAAATGGTGGCGCGGACCTCATTGCAGGCCTTGTTGGACACCGTGGACTCTGCCACTCAGACTCTCTCTTCGGGGATCTCAATGAGGCATATCTCTTGGCTGCAAGCTTCCGGATTACCACCGGAGCTTCAGCAAACATTACAGGATCTCCCCTTTGACGGAGAGGGCCTGTTTTTGGACAAGATTGACTTGAGGCTTCAAAGCCTCAAAGACTCAAGGGCCATAATATGATCGCTGGGGATGCACACACTGGCTACCCAGCGGAAGTCATTCAAACCTCAGCCCCTACACTGCTATCTCCCTCCTCGACCAAGGCAGGACTTCTATAGGAGACAGGAGCGCAATAGCAGAAGAAAACCCTCCAACCACCAATCTGGCCAGGGCCAGGGCTCTTCCAAGCCCTTGGCAGATTCTAAACAAAACTTTTGACGGGACGCCCAAGGATGATGTACCAGTCCTCGTTCAGGATCCTACCCCACCTTTCTTGAATCGTTTATCCCGTTTCCACTGTGCTTGGTCCCTCATAACCATGGACCGTGGGGTTCTTCGCTAGGTGAAAGGGGATACTCTCTCCAATTTTCTTTCTCCCCACCCTTCCACCCTCCCTCCCCGTCCCTTTTCAGGGACCCTCTCACGAGCAACTCCTCATTCAGGAGGTTCAGACGCTCCTCGCCATGGGGGCAATCAAGGAGGTTCCAAGAGAGCTAAGGGGCAGGGGGTTTTACTCCTGTTACTTCCTAATTCCCAAGAATGGGCTTTGGCCTATTCTCGACCTGCGCGGACTCAACAAATTCATGGTAAAGTTGAGGTTCCACATGGTCTCCTTGGGCACCATTATACCTTCCCTGGAGACTGGTACACCACCCTCGACATGAAGGATGCATATTTCCACATAGCGATCCATCCAGCACACAGACGCTTCCTCCGCTTTGTGGTCAACCGTGAACACTATCAGTTTACGGTTCTTCCATTCGGCCTCTCTACGGCCCCCCGGGTATTCACCAAATGTATGGCAGTAGTGGCAGTCTTCCTCCATAGTCGACAAATACAGGTATACCCATATCTCGACGACTGGCTCATCCAGGGGCGCACCAAGGAGCAGGTGTAGTCCCACATTCAGTTGGTCATGGGCACGTTTGGTCGTTTAGGCCTCCTTCTCAACGTGGCGAAGTCGACGCTAGAACCGACCCAGAGAATAGAATTCATCGGGGCCGTCCTGGACTCCGTGCGTGCCGGATGCTCATTTCCAAGCTTTGTTGGGCCTCATCCAGAGCCTTCAAAGCTTCCCAACCTCGACGGCAAGAACATGCTTGAGTCTTCTAGGACACATGGCTTCTTGCACATACGTGACCAAGCATGCCAGACTAAGGCTCCACCCGCTTCAAGCCTGGCTGGCATCTGTCTATCGCCCAGGTCGAGACAGCATGAACCTGGTGGTTACCGTCCCAGAGAAGGTCCTGACTTCCCTCCACTGGTGGCTAGACCCAGAGGCGGTATGCGAAGGAGGCCCCTTCCATATCCCTCAGCCCTCCTTGTCCCTCGTTACGGACACGTCATCCCTGGGATGGGGCGCCCGTCTCAGGGACATCCAGACACAGGGTCTATGGGCCCCATCCAAACTCTCTCTCCACATCAACGTACGGGAACTGATGGCGGTACATCTGGCTTGTCAAGTCTTTGAGGAGCGGCTGCATGGTCATTGTGTGGCGGTCCTCACAGACAACACTGCAGCCATGTTCTACATCAACAAGCAAGGGGAGCTCGTTCCTCCCCCCTCTGTCAGGAGGCCATTCAACTCTGGGAGTTCTGCATAGCCCACTCCATTCACCTGGTGGTGTCTTTTCTCCCAGGGGTCCGGAACATGTTGGTGGACCACCTCAGCAGATCCTTCCACGCCCACAAGTGGTTGCTCCGTTCGGATGTCATCCACTCCATCTTCCTAAAGTGGGGGTTTCCCCAGGTCAACCTGTTTGCCTCACGCAACAACCGGAAATGCCCGGCATTTTGCTTCCTCCAAGGTCGTTCCCCGGACTCTCTCACAGATGCCTTCCTACTCCCGTGGACAAGCCGATTGTTCTATGCCTTTCCGCCGTTTCCACTCATACACAAGGTCCTGCTCAAGGTGCACAGGGACAAGACATGTCTGATCCTGGTCGCCGCGGCGTGGCCCAGACAGCATTGGTACACCACGCTGTTGGAGATCTGTGTGGATGCCCCAGACCTGGTGCCCCTTTTTCCAGACCTGATCACTCAGGATCACGGCCACCTATGTCACCCCGACCTACAGTTCCTCCACCTCACGGCGTGGATGCTGCATGGCTGAGCCACTCAGAACTCCTCTGTTCTCATTTGGTGCAACAGGTTCTGTTGGGCAGCAGGAAAGCTTCCATTCGGGCCACATATATAGCTAAGTGGAAGCGATTCTCATGCTGGTGCACTCACCGTGGCACGCCCCCACCTCCAAGCATCCGTGTCTCTTATTCTGGACTATCTCCTGAGTCTGAAACAGCAGGGCCTGGCGATATTTTCCATCAGAGTTCACTTGGCAGCTATCTCAGCCTTCCACCCAGGAGCAAATAGCCGCTCTGTCTTTGCCAATCCCATGGTCAGTAGGTTCCTTAAGGGCCTGGACGGTCTATACCCACAGGTACGACAGCCAGTCCCCACATGGGACCTTAACCTGGTCCTCTCCAGACTTATGGGGCCTCCATTCGAACTGTTGGCCACCTGTTCCCTCCTATACCTCTCTTGGAAAATGGCTTTCCTCATTGCTATCACGTCGGCGAGGCGTGTCTCCGAACTCAAGGCTCTTAGCTCAGAACCACCCTACATGATCTTCCATAAGGATAAGGTGCAGCTACGACCTCACCCTGCCTTTCTTCCTAAGGTGGTATCGACCTTCCATATCAACCAAGACATTTTCCTCCCGTTTTTTTACCCAAAACCGCACGCCAGACATCAGCAGCAGTGGCTATACTCCCTCAATGTTCGTAGGGCCCTTGCCTTCTACATTGAGTGTACGAAGCTGTTCCAGAAGACGACCCAGCTCTTCGTTGTGGTGGTGGACCAGATGAAGGGCCTCCCAGTCTCCACTCAGCGGATCTCTTCTTGGATCACGTCCTGTATCCGTGCTTGTTATGATCTGGTGTTCCGACCCTGCCTCTTACCGCTCACTCCACAAGGGCTCCGGCCTCGTTGGTGGCCTTCCTGGCCCACGTGCCAATCCAGGAGATCTGCAGAGCCGCTACTTGGTCTTCAGTACATACTTTTGACTCACACTATGCCATTGTCCAGCAAGCCAGAGACAATGTGGCATTTGGTAGAGCAGTTCTTCAATCCACGGTACTTCACTCCGATCCCACCGCCTAGGTAAGGCTTGGGAATCACCTAATTGGAATCGATATGAGCAAGCACTCAAAGAAGAAAAGACAGTTACTCACCTTTGTAACTGTTGTTCTTCGAGATGTGTTGCTCATATCCATTCCAAACCCGCCCTCCTTTCCCTCTGTCGGAGTAGCCGGCAAGAAGGAACTGAGGGGGCGCTGGGTTGGCTGGGGTATATATCCAGTGCCATGAAGGCACCACTCCAGGGAGCTGCACAGCCAATCCACCGGGTGTTGCTAGGGTAAAAATTCTCCAATGGCCGTGCACGCGGTGCATGCACACCTAATTGGAATGGATATGAGCAACACATCTCGAAGAACAACAGTTACAAAGGTGAGTAACCATCTTTTTTCCCCTTCCAGGGTTTCAGTCTCTCTGGACTGTCTCAAGCTGTCTTCCAATCCAGTGTCCAGATTGTGCCCCTCCCCCAGTGGGTGGTAGGGGAATGCAGGCCTGCCCACTACTCCAGGTTCCAGCCCAGGGACCCTATGACTAGTGTCTATGCAATCCCAGACCCCACTGTGCTGCTCCCTACCTTTTGTCTCTAGCTTTGGCCCCTCTCTATGTTAGCAGTGGAGCTTCTGCTGCTCCCTGTGGTTGTTTCACCCTTCTTGGGCTCTTGCTAGAGTCTGTAGGTCAAGGCAGAATCCCAGGCCTTATTCTCCCCCTAGTCCTCCTTGTCTCTTGCCAACTCCCACCTCTAGGGAGTAACTACAGAGCTCTTCCCACAGTCCCCTCTTACCACCAACTTCCTGCCTAGCCCTGCTCCTCTCCACTGGGCTTCATCAGCCATTAGGCCTTAGCAGCCCTGCCTCTCCCCCAGTGCAGCCTCTCATGGGGCTAATTGGCCCTTTTTAACTAGACACCCCATCACAACCTCCCAAGCCCGGGCTGCCTGCCAGCCTATCCATTGCCAGGATCCTACCACTTGCTGGTTGCTATAACTATGAGAGGTGCTCTTAAATACTAGCAAATGCATCTGGATTATAGCTCCTCTAACCCAACTGATTACAGAGAGGAAGCAGGATTAAACTTCTAGCAACTGCCAACCACCTCACAAGGAAATGAACAGCTCAGTCACACCCACAGGTAAGCCTGAAAAATCCAAGGATCAAAGCCAGAACCAGAGCACCTGAAAGATGGCAATGAAAGCAAAGAGCTTGGCTCAGTTCCCCTTGAGGTACACAGCAATCACAGCCATTCTTTGGAGCTAGCATCACAGAGACCTCTCTCCTGAGTCTGTCAGTGCAGCTCTGAGAATCTACACCCATGCTCCCAGCCTCTATCAGCTCTGGGAGTGAGGTGTGGGGAAGATCCCATGTGGAAGAATGCCATATCTTCGACTCTCCTGGCTGGCTAGCTGTCCTGATGGTATAATTTGAAGCTCATCTCTTTCTCTAGTGTTGATGCCACAGTGCTGAGTGTGGTGTGTCAGAGCATGTGGTGTAAAAGAAAACTATAAGCAAACCGTGGGGGTCTCAATGTGTTAACGTTTTGGGCAGGCTGCAAAGTCCCTTTCTCAGAGGCATTTGGAGCAGAGGTGAAGGTGAGGGATTGAAGGCTGAAGGTCCATGTGGGTTTGTGGCTGGGTCATTATTGAGCAGTCTAGTCATCCAGTGAGTTGGAGCGCACTTGTGCAATTTTGTGTTTTAAATAACAATGAAGCACTGAGAACCCAGACTAGACCCTAGAGCAATTGCACTAAATCACGAAGCTCCATCCATGTTTAGCTGGTTAGTGACAAGAGACGCCCCATTAACATTCGCTATCGATGCCATGGTAGAGGTCAGCAGTTCCAACAGGATTGATAGTGTCAGTGTCATAGCCATCTGCACAGAACAGCCAAAGAGAAATTCTCCAAAACCATTAGTCACAGATCTATCCTTTGCGCTGACAAGCTCTTGGAACAGAGGGTGCTGATTCAGGGTACATACCATCTGCGAGGAAAGGGGGCAGTTCTTTTTCTCTGCATGGGCCAGTGGCGAGAGCATCACGCTAGGGGGCAGGAGATCTTGGTTCTTTTCCTGGTTCTGCCATCAGCCTCCTGACTCCATCTTGTCTGTGAACCTGTGGCGATCAGAGACAGGAATTAACCCCTTGTCTGCCGGTGATCAGATGGGGCCTCTGCCTCCTGTCACAGACATCCCATTGAGTTCAAAGCAGGTTTTTGAAAGAGCCCATGGCAAGAAACGTACCTCACCCTGCGTAAATGAAGGGAGAAGTCCAACAGCGCAAACAAACTTTTGTAGCTGTCTAGAGGATTTAGATACACAGCTCCCCTTGTCTAAAGCCCCTAGCTCTGACCCTAGCTGGCTTTGAAACTCTTAACCAGTTCTTTACGTTAAAAGAGGGATTCTTATGAACCTTGGGGAAAACCTCCATCTGGATGAAAAGCACCATGGAGTCAAATTTTGTGGTTAGATTTAAACAAAGGGTGGCTTTATGCCCCTTCATGACATATTTGTGACACACCTCCAGCTAAGATGGTGATGAGAGTTCATGAGTCAGAGCGTAAGCCCATCAGTGGGAGGCAGGAGAACTTTCCCCCTGCATGGAGCACTGCACAGCTGGCCATCTGCATTATGGGTATTGCTCACTTCCTGAGCCAGGATACTGATCTAGTCGGGTCCAGTGTGGTGGTTTTGGTTTCCTTTATCTTGCTTGTGAGATTAGGGTACTAGAAGTCCCATCTCAGCACCCATAAATCTATGTCCAGCCTGCTTTGTCACATCACAACACATGCAAAGATGCTGTGTCCATCACTGGGTCTCTAGGTCCCAGTACTGGCCATAAACAAATGTTTCCCATAAACGATTAAACAAAATGTATTGATGGGAATCTGTGATTAACAGAAGCTATGGGCAACTTTCCAGGCCGGCTTGCCTACATCTAACTGTCCTCTACTGCCACCTAGGGGAAGTGTGTGTACATACTAGGGAAAGAGGTGTGGTGGGACTGGAATTCAAAGTAGAAGCTGCCCATCCATTCCCGTTTTGCGCTTCCGGGTCCATTTCCCATATATTGAATGTTAACACTTGAGTTGTGTGGCTGCTCCAATATGCTCATTAGGGCTTGAGACAGTTCTGCAGAGCCAGCAAGAATCCGGCTTCACAGCAACAGTATTTAGCAGTAAATGACTCTAGGACTTGTTTTAGTTTGTACAGGTTTATTTACTGTCAGGAACATTATCTGCAACCCTCCCTGCATCCTACAACTAAACACCAAGATCCGCTTCCATTTAGAGCTCAGCTCAACAAACATCATTTAGTTTTGGTGATTTATAATCAGCATTTGAACTTCAAAAATTGATGGGAGAATTAGGCCAAATCTGACCTGTAGCCCGTGCTGTTCCAGTCTGGCCTTCCCTATGCAGCTCTGCCAATGCCCCTTATCCCTTCCCTGCAGCCCTGCCTTGCTATTCCACTCAAGCACGCCATGTCAATTTCATTAGCATGTGTGATGGTTTTGTCACATGGAGAAGGGTGGGAACCTCAAAAAGAACAGTGGGAGAGGCTGAGTTGGGGGAAAGTATGAAGCCGGTTCTCTAATGCCCCTCTAAAGGGGGTAGGGACAGTGCAATTCAGCTTTTACTGTTCAAACATTCAAGTTGGTTTGTTTTTAAATGGTGTATCTAATAGGATCCTGAGGGGCTGTGGGTAAAAATCTCTTTAGTTTTGGAAATAATGCTCCCCGCATCGGGTGTTCTGTAAAGTGTATTGTGTGTACAAAGAACATGTTTCATTCATGAAAGAGCTGACATGCCTCATGGAATTGATTTTAGGGCCAGAAGGGATAGTTAATTTAGCTACTCTGACCTCCTGTCTATCACAGGCCAGAGAATTCCATCCCAGCACTCCTGCAGTGACCCCAATCACCTGTGTTTGACTTCCAGCAAGGCTTCCTGCCTCAGCCTTTGCATCTTCACTTCCATCCTAGTTGGGTCAAGGGTTTTAATTGTCAACCAACACTATTAACCCACACAGAGGGGTACCCAGCAGCTCCATTGCTGTTGCAGGGGATGGAGTGGCATCAGGATGGGGGCTGGGAGGAGCTGAAGCAGCTAAATATCGATAGAGCCCCTGGGACCCAAAAATCCCAGTTAGGATCAGGTCCAGGAGTGGCGGAAGTGCCCTAAGGGGCGGGCCCACAGGCCCCTAAACCATGACCCTACCACCCTAGGCCCCACCCTTCTCCCCAAGCCCCTGCCCTTGCACCGCCTCTTCCCCCAAAACCCCGTCCCACGCTCGCTCCTCTCCACCCCCTCTTCCCATCACTTGCCCTTGCAGCCGGTATAAAGTGGGAGGCCATGGCCCCTTGGCCCACCCTGTTCCAGCACCCCTGATCAGGTCCCCATGGTGCTAAGCTCTGAAGTGGCATCTTAACCAGTACTGGATTGGTTGGTAAACTGGGCCCATTCCAACAAAATGTGTTTGAATACAGCCAAATGCAAAGTCATACATGTAGGAAGAAGGACTGCAGACCAGACCTACAGAATGCAGGGCTGTATTCTGGAATGCAGCAATGCCACAAACAATCCAGGGGTCATGGCGGACAAGCAATTCAACACCAGCTCCCGGTGTGATGCTGTGTCAAAAAAGGCTAATGCGTAAACAGCGGAGCAGTGAATAGCAATAGGTAGGCGATTTTACCTTTGCATACAGCCTGGGTGAGACTGACACTGGAATGGTGACTCCAGAGCTGGTGGCCACATTTTAAAAAGTTGTTTGAAAATTGGAGAGGGTGCAGAGAAGAGCCACATAAATGACTCAAGGGCTGGAGAAAAATGCCCGACAGTGAGGGATTTAAGGAGATCAATTTGTTTAGCTTGCCAACAAGATGATTGTGAAGTCACTGGATTACAGTGGATAAGAACTTTCATGAGAAGAAAATACTGAGTATTAACGAGCTCTTTAATCTAGCAAAGAAAGGCATAACAAGAACCAATGGCTGGAAGCAGAGGGCTGACAAATTCAAATTGGAACTAAGGCACACATTTTTAGGTGAGGGTGATTAAACACTGGACCAAACTCCCAAGGGAAGTGTTGGATTCTCCATCTGTTGGTATCTTCAAATCAAGACTGCATGCCGTTCTGGAAGATGTGCTTTTCTCAAACACAAGTTATTGGGCTCAGTGCAGGGGAAACTGTGTGAAATTTATGGCCTGTGATTTACAGGAGGTCAGAGTAGGTGAGCTAATGGTCCCATCTGGATTTACACTCTATGAATCTATGAATTTCTTTGGCCAGCAGGAGCTCTGGAACAAAGGACATTGACTGGAAGGGGGAGTCCTCAGTTGGGACAACAACAAAACAATCCAGAACAGTTAAGTAAACTTAGCAATGAGAGCAAAGTGGGGAATGGGACCCTGTCCTCCCTCTCTTTGTGCCATGAAGGCTAATCCAGAAACACTGCAGCCATGGATCTAGGGTGACCAGACAGCAAATGTGAAAAATCGGGACGGGAGTGGGGGGTAATAGGAACCTATATAAGAAAAAGACCCCAAAATCGGGACTGTCCCTATAAAATTGGGACATCTGGTCACCCTACATGGATCTCAAAGAGACA
Organism: Malaclemys terrapin pileata; assembly: GCF_027887155.1. NCBI lineage: Eukaryota > Metazoa > Chordata > Testudines > Emydidae > Malaclemys > Malaclemys terrapin. The sequence goes on from NC_071514.1 coordinate 52,068,239, forward strand.
ACCCCATCTCTCCCCACCCCATACACACTGATCCCCAGACCTCTGAATAGCTGGCCTTTCAGCAGCACATCAATCATCACTCACAGCTCCCTATGCTGTGTGTAAATAGCATTGGTTCAAATTTAGAGATGCCCTGAATGAGGCAATCTGACCGAACCTGCAGTGAAGATGCAGCTGATGGTGTATCACAGCATCTTCCACCAATGAATGGAATTTCATGTCATTACTTGTTTAGCTCCCTGGAGAAATCAATTTTGACAAACCATTTCAAGCCCACTTTGAGATGGTTTTCAAAATGAATTGAAATTTAGAAAGGCACCACTAGCTAGCACCAGAGAGCAGGGCAGCTCTGTTTAAGTCTTCTCACCCTAGCATTGGACAATGGAGCTGCTTCTGAGAGCTAAGCTCCGTGAGAGCTGAAACAGGTCTACAAGTCAGAAGCTAGAGTGCAGGAGCACTATCAACAGACAAAGCCTGAGCATCAGCCTCTTGCCACGCAGCAGATCCAGTGAATCTGGCACTATAGGCACTTACATTCCTAAAAGCAGGTTTAGCGCTCAGAGTGAGCCCAGACAAGACCCTCATTCACGCTGGGGACGGACAAGTGCTCCATTTACTGACACACGCCATAACACATTACTTACACTGCCAAACTTCCACTCCCCTTGCCCAGCACCCCTGCCCGGTCTCTGCCACAAGAGTGCTGAAAATGGCCTGGCCTTGCTAACCGAGACTGGGAGATCCAGCGCAGAGGGGTAGATCCCATGGCTTAATGAGCAAAGAACCCATTTAAAAGTCAAGGAGAGTAAGAGTGTGTGTAGATCTGACAAGTGCAGTATAGTTGTAACTCTTTAATACTCCCACTGAAGTCAACAGCAAAATTCCTATTGACTGAAACAGGAGCAGAAATGAGCCTGGAGCTCCCTGGCAAACATCCTGTGAGTGACATTAACAAAGTTTTAAATATCCAGTAGCTCCCTGCTGTGCTCTGGAAAGGAGTCTGTACTCAAATTGGAGATTAGCAAAGGCCTGTTCTAAGGCATTTGCAGTTTGCTTGTCCTCGTTGACAACTGATGTTTAGAGACTTATTCCCTAGTTATATTCCTCACTGATGGTGTTTGTAGAATACTAAATCCTGCTGCTTCTACAGGCCCGCTCAGAGAGGGGTCTTATTGCAAACTGGGACTCTAGTGAGACAATTGTCTGCATTTTTCAAATATTTCATGTGTAATGTGTGTGCATACTCAGGGTCAGTTCAGTCATGTTTTGCATGGGGGCTTCCCTCAGACATGCTCTCCTGGGTAGTTTACCTTGCAGCCCTTTCTATGTTACTGCAGGAAGTGGTTGATTTAATTGCTCTTTCCCCCCATTGTTATGTGCTAAGATTCTCTCACCTGGACGAATCCAGAGGCCTGCAGGGCAGATGTACATTTGTGGTCAGGCATTGCCCGATACGTGACAGCATTTTGCTTAACTGCAGTGAGTGGTAGTTATAGCTCTGGTGCAGGATAGCACTGTGCCAAGCAGCATGCTGGTGATTGACGGGTCAGAGCTCAGACCGAAGTACAGGCAGCAGGATATCCTGAACGCAGCAGCACCTCCTGCACCGCACAGAGCTCCTCACAAATGGGGGCTTTGCCAAGGCTTCCACAGCTAGAGATCCCTTGGCCAGAGACAGTAAGAGAGTGAGGCATGCAGCAATTGCTGAGACTACTGAAGCCAATGGGGTAGGTAATGCCCCAAACCCTTGAGGAACTCCCCTATGCAATCCTCATTTATTGAGGTGTGGCAGTGGGGGGGAAGTATTTGTAACCTGACCTCTTGAAGCTAATATCAACAGATAGGACACCTTTGGCTTTACTGAGTCACTTTTATGGGTGTATGTACTCACTGCAGAGCTCCAGCCTAGTGACTATAAACCCTACATGGCATTTCATAGGTGCTTAAGTGACATTTCTAGTTTTACAATTACCCTCTATAACAGCTTGATCCAAAGTCCACTGGCTTCACCGGACTTTGGATCAGGCCGTTATTGTGAAGAAGGCAGGAGATCTCCATCCTATGTGATGCAGGAAGAACACAGCTAGGCTAAGCAGTTTGGTCTCATTTTCATTAGCCTTTCATGCAACAAACTGGTTGGCTCAACAGCCTTGGGCCCCATACAAAGCTTGTCACCTGCTCCAATCCAAGAGCTGCATGGATCTTTTAAATCTTCAATTGCTGCTGTTCTAAACTCTATTAAGAACATGAGAGGAAATTAACATTTACTCTGTCTTTTCAAACCCATATTGATTTGAGGCAGAGGTAAGTTTGCAGAATAAAACACACTGGCGGGTAAACATATGATAGCTCAGATAGGATTCATTCTTTAGTGTTAACTCGGAGGAAGGATCAGTCAGCAAAACCACAATCAAGTAAGAAACAGAATCTTCTAAAACAAGCTTTTACAAAATTAGAAACAGATTAAAAGTTATTTCTAGCACCGAGAGGGTGGCATGGACCTGCTAAATCAGGGGTGGACAAACTATGGCCCGCAGGCCAGATCTGGCCCGCCAGCCATTTTAATCTGGCCCTCAAGCTCCCACTGGGGAGTGGGGTCTGGGGCTTTCCCCGCTCTGGCACTTCATCCAGTGAGCAGGGTCGGGGGCCACTCCATGCAGCTCCCAGAAGCAGCGGCATGGCCCTAATCCGGCACTCCAGCCGGGGAGCAGGGTTGGGGCCGCACCATGCAGCTCCTGGAAGCAACAGCATGGCCCCCCCTCCAGCTCCTACACATAGGGGCAGCCAGGGTCCTCCGCTCTGCATGCTGCTCTCACCCCACGTGCCACCCCTGCAGCTCCCTTTGGCCGAGAACCGCAGCCAATGGGAGCTGCAGGGGCAGTGCCTACAAATGGGGCAGCGTGCAGAGCCACCTGGCCGCGCCTCTGTGTAGGAGATGGAGAAAGGACATGCAGCTGCTTCTGGGAGCTGTTTGAGGTAAGTGCCACCTGGAGCCTGCACCCCTGAGCCTTTTCCTGTGCCCCAACCCCCTGCCCCAACCCTGATCCCCCTCCTGCCCTCTGAACCCCTCAATCCCAGCCCTCGATCCCAGGAGACCACCTCCTGCACCCCAAACCCCTCATTCCCAGCCCCACCCCAGAGCCCACACCCCTTCCCACACTCCAACCCCCCGCCCCAGCTTTGATCCCCCTACCGCACTCTGAACCCTTTGGTCCCAGACTGGAGCACCCTCCTACACCCCAAACTCCTCATCCCCAGCCCCACCACAGAGTCTGCACCCCCAGACAGAGCCCCCCCACACTAGGGTTACCATATTTCAACACTGAAAAAAGAGGACACTCCACGGGGGCTCTGGCCCTGCCCCAACTCCACCTCTTCCCCATCCCTGCCTCCACCCCCTCCCCACCCCCATTCCAACCCCTTCCCCAAAGTCCCCATCCCAACTCTGCCCCCTCCTCTGAGCACCCCGCATTCCCCCTTCTCCCTCACGCTCTGTTCTTGGTTGGGAGTTGCTAAGTGCTTCATAAACTGTAAAACATTTGTAAAACCTACAAAGTGAGGGTGAAACAGAGAAAAGTCTGTGAGCAAAACAAGCTGCTAGTGAGGGAGACATGGTTAGCTATATGAGATGTTTTTATTTAAGAATCTATGGTAATACAAATAGTAATGATGATGATGGTGGTAATGCTACCAATAAGCAGTTAAGATTGGGACCTTATTCTAAACAAGAAAATAAATCTAAACCATGGAGAATGCAGTGAAAATTAATATTGATTATTAAGAATAATGGTGAGGTAGAAATAGCATCATGATGGTCAAGGAGAAGGCATTCTGCTAGGGCCAGGTAGTAACCATGGTTCTATTTAGTATTTGTGTCAAAGCACATTCACCGCTTAAATACAGTTCTCTGGTTTAGTTATTTGATACAGTAACTTGCAAACCGTGAAGCCGGTAGCGCTCCGGCAAAAGACGCTCGGGGGACCCCGAGTGCGAGTGGCTGCAGCAAAACTAACAACTCGTACCGAGATGATGTCACAGCGGGCGACCGCCACCCCCCACAAATTCGGAGAGCCTTAATATAGTTGAAATACACTGAATTACAGATTTTTGGATGGACAGAATGGAAAAAATAGTAGCTATTTTGCTAAAAATTAAGGACAGCTGTTAGTGTACAGGACTTCTGGCACTGCATTTCTGACTATACCACTGCCTCATTCGGTGACCCTGGGCAAGTCACTAAGGCCTGCTCTACACACAGATTTTGTGCCAGGGTAACTATTTTGGTTAGGGGTATAGTTTTTTTTTAAACCAATTTAGTTATCCCAGTACAACCCCAAGTGTGGATATAATTCTATACTGGTACAAGCACTTTGATACCAAGTCCATGCCAAGAAGTTGTCCCACTTTCATTATACCGGTACTGTTAAAATGAGAGAATTTTCCTGCACCACCAAGGCCTTACACTCGATCTGTTTCCACCTATTTATAATTTTCCACTTGCCGCTTTGTGATGCTCACACTGCAGGAGCTCTACAAGCATAAAGTATTTTTATGGCTGTGTATCACGAGTGGGGTGAATGGCTAGGAGCCTGACCTTTGCCTCGCCTCACAAGATATGGAGGTGCAAGATCTGAGTAACGTTTCCCCTGGGTCATGGTTTACGGACAGGACTCACAGGGCACACAGCAGCCCGATTTATTTTCACCAGTTCCATTCAGGAAAGTAAATGGAGACACGGGGGGGGGGGGGGGGAGGGAGGGAAGGGCGGGATCCTGCCCCGCAGACACATCCCAACAACATCCTCCAGGCAGCTCAACCCGATTAGCGGCTCCTCTCATGCCCCAGGCTCGCCAGCCGCCCCGGCCCCTCCAGCTTGCCCCGTGACTGGTGCCCGGGGCCGGGGGCGCAGCTCCAGCCCCAGGGGGATGCAAATCCAGACAGTGCCGGCTCCCCGCAACGCGCTGGCGACCACAACCCCCCCCGGGGCGCCCCCCAGCCCAGCGCTGGCTGCCAAGCGGTGCCCAGAGACACCCCCCACCCAAAGGACAGGGGCCCGCGCCCCCCCTCCCCCGACGGCTTGCTGCCTCACAGGGGCAGGTTGGTCGCGTCGCAGGGGCCGCTGGGAGTTGTAGTTCTCGGCCGCTCCCCTCTCCCGGCTCTCCCTGGAGCATGAGGCCCGGCCGGACTACAGCCCCCAGCATGCCCTGGGCAGGAGCCGAGTGTCGCACCGAGATGATGTCACAGCGGGGCGACCCACACACACACACATTCAGAGAGCCAAGCCTCCCTATTTCCCCGGACATGTCCGGCTTTTTGGCAATTCTCCCCGGACAGGGATGTTGCCAGCACAGAGTGCCCGAGGCAAAGCAACAGCGGGTTCGTTGCCCGGTGTGCTTCGCGCCAATAAACACACCAGGGGGAGAATCAAACAAAGTTTATTTGGGATCCCAAAGCAGTGCAAGGAGACTGGCAAGTCTCAAATCAAGCACATTAACAGGAACAGTTTTTCTTCTTTTATACATTTTGCAGTTAAGCCTCACCCCCCCTTTCCCCTCTAGCCCTCCCTTTCTCCCCCCCATTCCTCCCTCTACCTCTCCCGTCCCTGGTAATAGTTAAGTCATTCTTGGCAGCTATAAGCCTAGCTTGTTAGTAACTTCTTTAAACCGTTATCTTGTCCTTTCTCCCTTCAGCCAGAAACATGCAGGCCTCATTATTACTGCTTGAGCAGGGGGTTGCACACAGATAACTGGTTGCTTACATATTCCAATTGCACCTGGCTTTTGAGGTTGATTAGAGTTTAAACATGGAAGGATAGAGTTTGGTTCACTTAGGCCTAGTGCAGGAAGGCTTCATTGACACTTTGTGGCCTTCCACCCTCCCGAGTTACCTAGGGTGAGGCCTAGTGACGTCAACAGGGATTTGGGGACCAAAAAGCCGGACATGTCTGGGGAAATACGGACGTATGGTAACCCTACCCCACACACCCCACTCTCCTGCCCCAGCCTGGAGCCCCCTCAACTCCCCATTTCTGGCCCCACCCCAGAGCCCTCACCCCCTCAACCCCCATTTTGTGAGCATTCATGGCCCGCCATACAATTTCTATTCCCAGATGTGGCCCTCGGGCCAAAAAGTTTGTCCACCTGTGCTAAATCCTTTCTAGGAGTCACTCACACCCCTTCTGCATGGCATATAGCTTATTTTCTAAGGTGCAGTGCTCGCATGCACGGGCATCAGAGGATCAGCTGATTTGTTGATTTAGAAAAGATCTATTCCTGCTGGGCACCAAAATCCACCCCTGGATTTACCTGATGATGGTACTGTCTGTAGCAACACAGAAGAGATAAGACTCTGTTGTAATGGATGTAAATGGGATTCTTTACAGAGGCTGCTGGACAGAGAGACCCTGTTGTTCTCTCTGGGTTCACAGACTGATTCAGGGGCTGCTGCCTATGGTGCAATGATGAGTGGTATCTGATCAAATCTGCGCCACTGTTAGGGAGAGAATTTCCTGGCTCTGTTCAGTTCCTTAACAAAGACAGTGCCAGTGCATAGCAGGAATCCTCCACCCTCAAGGATTACAGGAGGTATATTTGAGAAATTCAGCACTGGTGAAGCAATACCTCTGGCATTCTGGTTACTCTGTGGCAGAACTGAAGGTAGTTTGTATTCAGCAGAATCACAGGAGGCAAGGGTGGGTTTTCAAATACATCAGTCAGCAGCAATAAAGGCTCTGTTTCAGCTCTCATACAGTTCTGAGCTGCTCCACAAGCTGGTCTGACTGCATTGCCTCAGAGCCCTGCTAACTGCAGCCAAACTAAACAGAACAGCTAGCTAACACTGCTGCACTGATTCTGGCCGTGGTGAATTTCACCTCATTTCCTACCATGGAGTACTGCACAGATATGCAAAGGTCTCATGTACCGGGCTGTAGCTTGAGAGACTGGGACTCAGAAGCAACGTGTGCTGGACACAAACGTAGGAGAACTTAGATAATGATTTCTTCTTTTAAAGCACTTTACAGGCAGGAGTCAATCCTCGCACCACACCCGGGAGGTAGCCTACTACCATCATTCCGCATTTTACAGATAAAGACACTGAGACCATGAAAAAAGCAACAGAGGGTCCTGTGGCACCTTTAAGACTAACAGAAGTATTGGGAGCATAAGCTTTCGTGCCTTGCATCTGAAGAAGTGAGGTTCTTACCCACGAAAGCTTATGCTCCCAATACTTCTGTTAGTCTTAAAGGTGCCACAGGACCCTCTGTTGCTTTTTACAGATTCAGACTAACATGGCTACCCCTCTTGAGACCATGAAGGTATTCAGGCTCCTAAATTCTGTTGGTTTCTGTGGAAGTTCGGAGCCTAACTAGCTTTGTGGATCTGGGCCTAGGAGACTTTTGGGAAAGTCTCGGAGCTAGTGGAGATGGGATTAGATGCAGGATACGCTTGTTTCAAATCTCCCTCTCTGATTTTGGACATTAGGGAAGATTTGGGGCAACCAGAAAAGAAATGGTCAGTTTTACATCTGGAAAAGCTAGAATATTCTGTGGGATACAACCCATTGCTAGATCAGCCACCTAAAGCGCTGATGTATTACAGGCATATGGGATCCTGCCAAAGACCCACTACAGGCAGGCAAAGAAACCACCCTCATGGGCCTCTCCTTCAAGGTGCTTCCCTTCTCTTTGGCTGCTGAACTACAACTAGAATTCTAAACCTGCTGTTTCCAAGTAAGTCAGAGCAAGGACAAGCCACTGGCTGGCTGGCAAGTTACCTCCCATTGTTGTAACCTCTTTATCCCGAGCCAGATGTGTCCCATGTGTTCTAGCTGTTTAAATACGGGGCTAGGAATCAGGAACTGCTCAGGGAGTCCTAATGCTGGATCTGACACTCACGCCTTGAGTGACCTTGGGCAAGTTGCTTTCCCTCTCTCTGCCTCGTATCCTCACATGTGAAATGGGGCTGATAATCCAGACCTAACCCACAGGATGGCAACAGGACCAGTTACTGTCTGTAAGGGCCAGTCTACACTGAAAACCTACATCAGGATAGCCACACCCCTGAGTAACGCAGTTAAGCCAACCTAAGCCCAGAGTGGACGGCGCTAGGTCAACAGCAGAGTTCTCTTGTCGCCCTAGCTCCTGCCTCACAGGAGTTGGATTCCATCAGCAGATAGTTGCTGTTGTCCACACGGAACTGCTGCAGCTGTAATGCTGTAGCGTTACAAGTGTGGATATACCCTAATTGCCGCAGTCAGGGCCCAATTCACAATGCAGAATCCTGCTCTAGCAACAAAGCTTAAATAAACAGCAAAGCTTCTTTAGTTCTTCTGGTTGCAAAGAAAGCCTTTCAAATGTGAATTGAGTGTAACTGACGTGTTGTCTGCCTGAGTGTGCAGGCAGCCTGAAACCACAGGCTGAGAGTGTGAACTGCCCCATCCATCTCAGTGGTGAGTTTGAAATTTACACTATTAAGATTCCAGTGCCCAAGTTAACTATTTCACTGCCACTCTTTTTATCATTTGGCTTGGGCGCTTATCCTATAGCCCAAACTGCCTGCTGCACATTCCCCAACTGCCAGAACCTCTGGCTGCCCCCAACATCTGTAGGACAATGATGCACTGGTGAGACATGGACCTGCAGTACAATAAAAATAAAAATTCACAGGCTCTGATTTTCCAAGGTCCTGAGCACCTATGACTCTAGTGGAGATGAATGGGCGTTCTGGGCACGTTAGCACCCAGAGACTGAAGGCCCATTAGTGATTCGCACAAGGAGTGTGGTAGACATTGTACTGGTTGTTTTCATAACTCAGTAACACCATTACACAGTGTATGTGAAGCTGCTGCAGAGTCTCTCCCCTGCTGTGCTGTGGTGCCACAGAATGCAAGGGTCTGGGCTGCTAAATACCACTTCTGAGAGCTGGAGCATACAGAAGGCCGTGCCAGTAGAGCAGGGCTAGTGATCTGGCTCACATCCCCGGCAGGATGAACGGTAGCAGGGCACATGCTGCTATCAGTGGGAGGTGGTCATTTGCAGCTTGCTGAGGGCGATTTTTAATTTTTAATATGGACTCTCGCCTGTTCACAGTGCACATTCTGGATGGTCACCAGTCCATCTAAGTGCAGGAGGGGAATGGAGATTCAGGGCTGGCCTCAGGCGGCATGTGCCACAGAGAGATCAGTTTGCAAGCTGGGTGCAAGTTTTGGGAGCAGATCACTGCTGCCTTCAGCTCTCAAATGGGAGTGAACTGAGTCTGCAACGGGAAAGGGCAACACACTACCTGGTACGCCCGTCTTCAGAGAACATCTGCCCAGATGAAAGTATCAACCAGTGATGTGGAAAGATATCAGCAGTTTATAGGTTAAAGCTGGGAAAAATCAGCTGGGAATCAAGACAGAGGGGTGGCAGGACTGCTCTCTGGCATTACCAAGGTAATTCAGCAGAGAAACAAGGAGTTTGATGTAACAGAAATGAAAACAGCACAGTGAAGGGGAGCAAGGTTCCAGCAACCTGCCTTTCCCCTCACAAGCCCATCACCAGCACTGCACCTATTGCTAGACCAGCTTCAAAATATAAAATCATGAGCAAACTTGGGCCCAGCTCCCCTCTGGACAGGACTCCCGTAGCCCCCCCCACCTCCTCCCGCTAACACCCCCCACCCACCAAGACGTACACTAAATCTTCAACTTTGCCATTTTCACTTTTGCCCCAGTGAGGTGATCCCAATGGCTGATGGCCAGAGGTCATGGCTGGCCCCTGACCCTGTGTCATAGGGATGTCCAAAGCCGTAGTGTTTGCTCAGTGTCCTGTCTGTCAGTCCCTGGTCGTCCATCATTTGTCTTTCTTCACTTCCATGGCCCAATGATCTGTAAGACAGAATAGAAGTCAGGGAATGAAATGGATGTGAAATTCATCGTGGACTGGCCTAGACTGAGGCAGGGCTCAAAAAGAGCACTGGGGGGTGAGGGCTGGGGGGGGGGAAGGGAGCCCCTTCATTCAAACAACATCAGTAGCTTATTGCGGAGGTGCCAAGGCAGCTCCACAGTTAAGGCTGCTTTAAGTCTTGTGCTTAAACCACGGCTTAAACCTCTTTGGGATGAATAACAGAGTGCACCTTCCCCATACTCTGAATACAGAGTAAATGTTCAGGCAAGCCTGTTAATTAACGTGGGTTCTGATTACCATAATGTGGGCCCTTGGAGACAGGACAAGCCCATCCCTTCCACCTGTTGGTGTGTTGTTTGGTTAAATAACATTATGAATTAAACAGGGGACACTTCTGTGTGGGTCTCTGATTAGTCCTGTGTGCCTCTGATCTGGGTTGTTGAAAATCATGATGCAACTATACAGTCCATGGGTTTGGCAAGGTGCGAGAGGGCTAGGATGGAGAGAGGGGGCAGGGGAGGCTGACACCTGCGCATGTCTCTGCACAGTGAGCCTGCAGTCGGAGCACAGGGAAAAGGCACCTCGTTACTTAGCAAGGACAGACATTCTCTAGGGGCCAATGGTGCTAGTTACAGGTGCCAGATGAACAGCCCTGGGCTGGCTGGAAAACCACAGCTCTTTTTCACCAAACATTTAGAGCTTTCCAAATTTATTTTTGTTTCGACCAAGACCTTCCAAAATGATTTGTGAAATGGGGAGCGGCCTGTGAAGGACAGAGGGAGAGATACCACCCACCAGCACAGCTCATAACCACTAAGAGTCAGTTAATCTCTCCTCTTGGAGCTATTCCACTTTGTACAAATAACAAAATATTCATTGGGCCAAAGGGAGACTGACTCTGCAGCCTGGCAATCAGGGCTCATCGCCCGGGACATGGGAGATGCAGGTCCAAATCCCAGCTCTGAGTCAGGCGAGCCTGGGTCTGCCACCTCCAGCTGTAACTAATAGTTCCTTGGGCATTCTGTGACTGTAGGCAGCTCACTCGGTGTGGGGCTCCATCCCCCCCTAGTGCAGCTGGGCCACATATAGTGGATGATGAGCCTTCTTCAGCCTTGGCTGACAGAGCTTGGCCTTTTAGCTCAGCCAGTGCCGCTCCTGCTTTAAGATCCAGAGGCCCAAGGATTAATTCCCACTGCCAATGACGCACCCAATTCAATGGGCGAGCATGCACCAGCCCGTCCTGGCAGATTGGTGCCATTGTCCTTTAAACCACTTTGTATTACATGGGTTGGCCTTCTTTGAACACCTGGGGGCAGATCCTGCACTGGTGGAACTGGCCAGAGCTCCATCATGCGCCCTTTCACACACACGCTTTCTAATTGTGCCCAGACTAAACCAGCTGGCCTGGAATTCCTCCCACGTGGCCCTGCCCTGTGGGTTTTGGGGAGGGAGATGGGGAAATGGGGCAAGGTGTTTGGGAGATTGCAGATTTAATAACCATACATTTGCACTTCCTAACTATTTGCCCAGTCTTCTCTCAAGAAGCCTAGCCTGGAACCTCCACACTTGGTGCTGTCGATCTGGGACTCTTTGGGCAGGGGAGGTATCCCAGATGAGTTTTTGCAAGCCTTCAGGACCTCTGGAGAGGTCCCACACACCTGGGAGCCAAACACACCCATGGCCTGTGGCCCTGGGCTATGAATAATCTGCATATGAATCACCACAGCACAAGGTATTTCATTCTGCTGATCTTGGAAAGTCTACACGAAGGGTAGAGGCTCCTCTGGGATGTGACGCCACCCTCACCCCATTTAACTACAGCACCAGGAAAATGGTAACCGCTATTAACCAGATGTGCAGTGGGGAGGCACTGACAGGAAAAGCAGTGACCAACAGCAGCATGGGGTCCACACCAACCACTGACCAGTGCCACACAGCCCCAACCCCTGCCTGGCAGGGAAAGTCCAGGGCTACCATGCCAGCTGCTGACGAGTGCATGGTAACCCTGAGTGCCTGTGACCCAGAACGCACTCACTGTGAATGCACCACGCCTGGGACAACCCCCTTTTGCCAATGTCACTGGTTTGCTTGCAGCATAAAGAGGTGTTCAGACATTAAGCCCGGACAGCATATCTAGTCCCACAGACGGGAAAATACACGTCACCTAGAGCTTAGCAGAGTGTGATGCAATACCCAACAGTGCGGGGAAGTTGTTAGGGGAGGTCAGCCAGCTCCCCCCATCAACCACCAGGGTTGTGCCAGTCACATAGGATGCCAAGGGGCTCGCCAAGTACAGCACACTGTGGGCAATCTCCGTCTTATTCCCTGCCCTATGGAGGGGCACTGTATCCAAGTAGCTGTCCGCTTCTGCATGAGCGCCACCTATAGAGAGAACAAAACAAACTAAGGTCCTCGGGCTCTTTATCCAGCAGGATGCTGTTCTCCTACCCAGGGCAAAAGGCTGAAACTGGCTGGCACTGTTTGGGGGCTACAAGGAGCCCAGATACTACAGTGATGGGAGCCACACTAAGAAACTAGAGCAGATGCAGAAACATACATGAGGATCTGCCCATGGGCAAAGAGAGGAGAGTGGGGAAGGGAAGATCTAGCCTGAAGAGAAAGAAAGAGTTCTACCAAGGAGCTCTCTTAGCCTGGGGAGCAGCCTCTCCTGGAAGATGGTGGAAACCCCTTGCTTAGGACAGGACAGATACCTGAAGAATACAGAGGAGGAAACAATCCTGCAGCCGGGAGGGTGGATTAGGTGGTCTCATCACCTTTACGGTCTCTTAAATTATCATGGAAATATAGCCAATGTTTTCATAAACAAGACAGTAGGCTGGGGCTGACTAGGGTAGCACAGGCAGTGCTAGATCACCTGTGTGACATTGCAAGGACATCACTGAGTGCAAGAAACAAGCCTTTGTACAGCATCCAGGGTGAGAATCTTAGCGGCTAAGCTCCTGTGGCCACAGGGTAAACTAACAAGGTGGTGCAAAGTCCCAGCCCAGCTTCACCACAAGAGAGGGCCTGCAAGCATCAGGGCACACACTAGCTGCTTGCAGCAAGACACTGGTCAGGGTATGGCAGAGGCAGCATTCTGAGCTCTGGGGGCTGGTACACCATCTAAACTCCCCCCTTACACACATATAGTTGCACTAATCAGAGAGAGCCCTAGCTCTCAGGAGAAGCCTCTACCTGGGGACTTCTCTGGGAGCCTCTTACCGAGCCGCCGGTATCCCTCAGTGCCCGCAATGGGGCCTGGTGCCAGGCTGTTGACACGGATGTTGTTGGGCCCCCACTCCACTGCCAGGTGCCTGGTCATTGCATCTGGGAGGAAGGACATTCAAAGCAGAATGAAAAACAGAGCAACAACAGTGAAGGGATTTCAGAGCGAATAGAGGGGGCTGCCGTCGGAGCGAGAGACACTGGCGGGGCCAGGCGGGGGGTGTAAGTCTGAAAAGCAAAGGGGTGAAAATGGTCGGGATTGACTAGCAGAGGGTCCTGTGGGTCAGGACTGAGGGGCTTAGGCCGAGCTGTGGAGGGGATGGTGTATCCAGAGCTGGAATAGCAGAGGGCTGGGGGGCGGGGGGACAGGCTGGAATAGCAGGGCTGCTGCAAGTCAGCACTGAGCACTACTGGCAGGGCCAGGGAGGGCAGATCAGGGATACGACGGGTGCTGAGCGTCTGAATGAAACACAGGAGTCAGAATGCACAGGACTGGGGAAGCAGCTGGCCTTCTTCTGTAGATACCCCCTCCAAGGAGCTGTGCCTGCCTGCTGACGGAGGACCTTTTATTGCTGCCATCTGGTCCCAGCAGTCGCCCTGACAACGTGTGAGTTTGTGCATCTGTCCCACAGGCCATATGACTAACGTCATCTGGCATTAACAAGCCGCGGAGACCGGCAGCATAGTGTGGTCTGCTGGACTGAGCCCAGCACAGGCCTGGGTTCTAAACATAACTCTGTCACCAGCTCAGTGTGACCCTGGCAAGTCACTTAGTGCCAGATCCAAAGAACACTGAAGTCTGTGAAAATGCTCCCACTGAGTCCAGTGGGCTTTGGATTGGTGCTTAGGCACCGATCTGCGGAAGGCTCCATCGCAGGCGGTGTGTGTGTGTGTGTGGGGTGGGGGGGGGTGACAGTCAAACCAGCTTTCATTAGTCTCCTTTCAGTTATTTTTCCTTTCTGCACAATCACGGTTTGCTGGTGGTATCCCAGAATGCATCATCCTGTGTCACCACAATTTTTCTGCAATGTCACATTCTGGAAAGCGGCAAGTACAGAGACTGCATAAGGGGGGAATAACTTGTTAAGCCAGGCCGAGTGACCCCTCTTAGCCTGGTCAGGGAGGGTGCTGCAGAGATCTGGGCTTGACTCAGCCTATCTGTACTAAGGGGAGTACTATGCAAGATCCCAGTATTGTTCTTCCAAGTCTCTCCATCAGAGGCTCTGAAAGAACCAGTAAGTTGGCTGGGCTTTGGCAGCTTGAAAAGACACAGAAAGGAACCAAATGGGTCAGGTGTGTTTACTGTACCTACAGCTGCCTTGGCTGTCCCAGCATGCACCTGGAGAGCCTGCCCTCTGTAGCTCAAGGTCGCTGTGATGTTAACTATAACCCCGCCATGGTCCTGGATAAACAAGACAGGGAGTTAGGGAACAGAGCAGAGATATCGTCTGTTGGAGCAGCAGGACCTGGGCGTGCGATGGAACAGACTGACCAGAGAAATACCCTGAAGGCGAAACTGGTCTCGTGAGGAATGGGAATTGTCTGCCCAACTTTTGTGGTTCTGCCATCTCTGCCTGGCTCTCTGAACACCTCCCTGCTTGGGATCTGCATAGGACGGCTCTCCTTCCGGGCTGGGCTGGAACATTCCAGCACAATCTGCAGCCCGTTTCTAGAAAGGTATAAGCACCCTGAGGAGGCAGGAGATGGCAGAAGATTAGAGGCCTCAAGGAAAAGTGAAGGAGCTGGAAGGATTTGGGATGGGAAAGAGAATCAGTGTTTCACTGGCTCACGTCGCCCTCCATCTACTTCTCCTTAGTCAAGGTCACCCTCTCCCCAGCATTACGTATAACCCACATTTTGCAGGCAGCCACTTTCTAGAGGCCGCCTGAACCACATTCACTGTCACAGGTGAATGGCTGTGTCGGGGGAAGGTTCTGCTGCAAGGAAGAAAGGTACAGGAAAGACACGAGGAGACAGAGAGGTGATATAAGATGGGGCTGCCAATGAGACAAGATTAATCAGCATGATCAGCTGTGGTCTTAGCACACCAGCAGCCTAATCATTGTCAAGTGTTTTGTATGCATCATGGCAAAGGAGAGTTCTAAGGAGGGGTTTGGTGGAGGAGGAGGAGGAGGAGGAGGCGGCTTTGGGGGTGTTTAAGGGGAGCTCCTCCCAAGCAGGAGAGGCAGCCTGGCAGAAAGCACAAAGGGGCTTGTTGGAAAGTTTAACAACTGGGCGATGGAGGTTGCCATCGTGAGTCCGCTGCAGGCTGGAATCAGCCTTTCGATACTGGATGAGAGATGACAGGTGGGGCAGGGCTGGGCTGAGCAGGGCCTTGGAAGTGAAGGCAAGTGCGTATGTTTGATACACTAGAAAAGAGGGAGCCAGGGGAGTGATGGAAAGAGAGAGGGGTGATGTGGTCAGAGCAATGGGCTAGGAAAAGGATCTTTGCAATTGCTTTCTGAAAGGATGGATACAAGTACGTGTTCGTCTTGTTTTGTCCAAAGGAAACAGGATTGGACTTCAATAGACTATCCAAAGCTAACCCTTTCTCTCTCCTCCTGTCCTCCACCCCCCAATCTAAACACCTGGCAAATGGGGGGTTCCCCCATAAAAGACTCTCTGCAGTTGAATGGAAAGGGACTAAGGAACAGTGTTACAATTAATACTTTACATTTCAAATGCTTTCGCTGTGTTTTAATAAAAGGTTAAAGAGATTTTTCAGTGGTGATTGGTACAAAGGGAGTCACTGGTGATAACATGCCCTTGAACTCCAGACCACACGTAACTGTTTAACGCTATAATAACAAGCAAGGATTTTATTAACAGCTTATCCATGGTTGGACGCGAACCCCCGCCCTCTTATCAACACGATGGACTTCCCAGCAGCGCGTCCCCTGGTGTAGGACGAACTTACCCTCAAGTATTTCTCATAGAGCACTTTGGAGACATTGAAGGTGCCGAGGGTGTCTATGTCGATCACTGTCTTATAGGCATTGAAGGACAGAGCGCTGGCCGGGCACAGGAAGTTACCAGCAGCATCTGGAGAGGGAGAGCATCCAGGGGCACAGTCAGTGGGGAGCGGGGGAGTGAGACTGCTATGATCTATTACCAGGTGGGCATCGGGTGCTGCTCCCTCCCTTCCTCCGCAGCAGGGACGGGGTGTGTGTGCACGTGTACAATCCTCCTAACTGTTCACTATATAGAGAACACGCAATCTGCCTCGAGTCTACCAACCCAGAGCCACACTGACACAGGCTACCCAGTGCAACTTCTAATGGTTTCTGGCTCCTCGGTTTAGGTGGGGCACTGTAACTTGCCTTAGCTGCCCCCACTTTAGTTAGCAAAGGACATTTTTAAGAGTGCCCCTCAGGCCTCTGCCGTGTCAGGAAAGTCCCCAAAGACTTACAGCTCCTGCTTTGGAGTCCCTAGCTCGCTGGAGCAGCAGAGCAGCCAGCTGCGCACAGACCTTTTAGGCAGGGATACACTTCTATATACAGTAGTTGAGTATGTCCCAGAACTGGGTGAAGGGCTCATTGTTCAGAGAGCAGTGCCCGGGTGCCCCCTGGCATCGCCACCCCTGGCTCTTGAGGAAGAACGCTACTGGGACAATTGGGTATCAAAGGGTTGGCTGCAATCAATTTCCAGATCAGCCAAGAAGGGACTGCTTGAATTGCTGCTTAAGTGGGTGATACAGAACAGGGTAGAGTCAAACAAAGATGAGTGGGGAACCTGCTGGGTTGGGAATGAGGCTTGACTGCCCCCTTCCGCACTTCATTTTCTGGCAGACAGTTGTCAGTCCACTACCTCTATGGGACCCAGTATTCCCAGCCTCTCATGTCACTTGGCACTGCAGGCTCCCACAGGGCAGTGAGAGCATAGGAAGCTTCACCCAGAACAGAGCAATATGCCTTCTAGTCCAGCATTCTGTTTCCAGTGTGACCAGCATTCAGACAAAGGTACCCATGCCAGCAATGCACCCAGACGTTAACAGAACACTGCCTCCATGGGGGGGGGGCAAATTTCTTCCTGACCCTCAGTTGGTGATGAGTTTGTTCCCTGAAACACACGGGTTTGTAAAATCCTGTCACTTCCCCCGCTTCGCAAGCAACTCACTGTTAACGAGGATGTCAATTCGTTCAAACTCTTTCACAGCCTCGTCCACCGCGGCCATGATGGTTTGGGGCTGCCGGACGTCTAGAGAAAGAGGCAGGCATCGCTGACTAGTGGCAGCCTCCAGCTTCTTGGCAGCCTGGAAAAGAGAGAGAAAGATTTTGTATTAGGGATCCCAGTCCTACCTCCTGCTGTTAGGAATCAGAGGGGAGACTCATACTCTCGCATCAGCAAAAGGACATATCAGGCAGAAGGACCTTCTGTCCCTGTCGCGACCTGGGGCAGCTGTTTGTGTCTCCTGTAATATGATTGTGCTGTTAAACAGCTGCCATATCCCACCCCAGAGGCAGCTGCATTTTGGTGGAGAGTGAAGTGATTCTTGTATAAAGCAACAGAGGGTCCTGTGGCACCTTTGAGACTAACAGAAGTACTGGGAGCATAAGCTTTCGTGGGTAAGAACCTCACTTCTTCAGATGCAAGTTGCATCTGAAGAAGTGAGGTTCTTACCCACGAAAGCTTATGCTCCCAATACTTCTGTTAGTCTCAAAGGTGCCACAGGACCCTCTGTTGCTTTTTACAGATTCAGACTAACACGGCTACCCCTCTGATACTTGATTCTTGTATGTAGCTATACCTATAAATTACTCTGTTGAGTGCGTGGGATGTTTACATCAAGGCTCTGTTGGACAGATCACAGCAGGAATGTGTGTTCACTTCTGGGCACTGTATTACCAGAGAGATATTGACACATTAGAGGGATCCAAGAGAGAACAACAAAAAATAATAGAGGCTGCAGGCACTGGCTTACACTGGAGGACTGAGAGAGCTAAAATTTAAGCTTGGTTAGGCGATGGCTAATGAGGATGTGGTAACAGTCAGCAGTATCTGATGGGTGAAATTGAGAGGAATTGCTTAGGCTGGGGATGTAATTAAAAGCAATAGAATGAAACTAAGTAAAATGTAGTCTCAATAAAAGCTTCCTAACAGTGAGATCTACCAGACTGTGGAAAGAGTCATTGCCAGTGGAAAGAGTCATTGCCAGTGTCATTTGAACTGGAACAGACAAAGCACGGAAGACGATACCGCAGGATACCACCCCGCTCGGGCCCTTAGGGCTGGGCTGCTAGATCTTTTCATCTCTAACTCTGTTTCATTGCCAAGTAAGAGTCATCAGTGCCTCTTGAGCCACATTGACTATGGTATGGTCTTTCTGTGTTCTTTCCACCCTCCTCCCACGAATAAGTCTCCAGAGAAATCTCACAGAGAATCTCTCATAAGCCATTTGCTAAAAGGCAGACTCAAAGCTCCAGCAGAAAACACAGAACTGGCACCCATTAAAAAATGCTTTCAATAGACATCATTATCATACGGGTTAGCAGGACCACACAGGAGCATCTAATTGGGAAACAGGCCAACAACCTGGAACATACGAATGGCCATACTGGGTCAGACCAATGGTCCATCTAGCCCAGTATCCTGTCTTCTGACAGTGGCCAATGCCAGGTGCTTCAGAGGGAATGAACAGAACAGGTCATCGTCAAGTGATACATACCCTGTTGCCCATTCTCAGCTTCAGGCAAACAGAGGCTAGGGAAACTTCAGAGCATAGTTTTGCATCCCTGCCCATCCTGGCTAATAGCCATTGATGGACCTATCCTCCATGAACTTATCTAGTTCTCTTTTGAACCCTGTTATAGTCTTGGCCTTCACAACATCCCCTGGCAAAGAGTTCCACAGGCTGACTGTGTGTTGTGTGAAGAAATATTTCCTTTGTTTGTTTTAAACCTGCTGCATATTAATTTCATCAGATGACACCTATTTCTTGCGTAATTAGTAAATAACACTTCCTTATTTACTTTCTCCACACCAATCATGATTTTATAGACCTCTATCATATCCTCCCTTAGTCATCTCTTTCCCAAGATGAAAAGTCCCAGTCTTATTAATCTCTCCTCATATGGAAGCTGTTCCATACCCCTAATCATTTTTGTTTTCCTTTTCTGTACCTTTTCCAATTCCAATAGATCTTTTTTGAGATCAGATGACAAGATCTGCACACAGTATTCAAGATGTGGGGGGTACCATGGATTTATATAGAGGCAATAGGATATTTTCTGTCTTATTATCTATCCCTTTCTTAATGATTCCCAACATTCTGTTCGCTTTTTTGACTGCTGCTGCACATGGAGTGGATGTTTTCAGAGAACTATCCACAATGACTCCAAGATCTCCTTCTTCAGTGGTAACACCTAATTTAGACCCCATCATTTTATATGTATAGTTGGAATTATGTTGTCCAATGTGCATTACTTTCCATTTATCAACATTGAATTACATCTCCCATTTTGTTGCCCAGTCACCCAGTTTTGAGAGATCCTTTTGTAGCTCTTCGCAGTCTGCTTTGGACTTAACTATCTTGAGTAGTTTTGTATCATCTTCAAATTTTGTCACCTCACAGTTTACCCCTTTTTCCAGATCATTTATGAATATGTTGAACAGCACTGGTCCCAGTACAGATGCCTGGGGGACACCACGATTTACCTCTCTCCATTCTGAAAACTGAACATTTATTTCTACCCTTTGTTTCCTATCTTTTAGCCAGTTACTGATCCATAAGAAGACCTTCCCTCTTATCCCATGACTGCTTACTTTGCTTAAGAGCCTTTGGTGAGGAACGTTGTCAAAGGCTTTCTGAAAATCTAAGTACACTATATCCACCCTTGTCCACATGCTTGTTGACCCCCTCAAAGAATTTTAATAGACTAGTGAGACATGATTTCCCTTTACAAAAACCATGTGGACTCTTCCCCAACATATCGTGTTCATCTCTGTGTCTGACAATACTGTTCTTTACTATAGTTTCAACCAATTTGCCTGGCGTTAGGCTTACGGGCCTGTAATTGCCAGGATTGCCCCTGGAAACTGAATAAAAAGAGGGTTGGCGTTTAAAATGGTTTACAGAACAAAACACTCTGCCTTTTGTGTGAAGTCTTGTTATACTGCAGCATATCTAAGACCCTCCAAGAATCTCACAGATCTAAAGAGGTTCATCTCATTATTGACAAAGTTACAATATGAAGCCCCAATCCTGCCATCAGGTCTGCACAGGCACAATAAAGTTCCATGCAAGCATAAAGAGTCACTATGAGGATCCAATTGCAGGACTGAGGCCTAAGTCAAGAGAAGTCTGCTCACCTAGTACTGCCCACATCTGGGCATAGATCAGCATGGCGCCGTTGCTCAGGGGTGTGGATTTTTCACACCCCTGAGGGGTAGCTCTGCCGATGTAAACTCCCAGTGTAGAGCAGCCCCATTCCATTGCAAGGCAGACTTTGCTCTGGTAAATACAAAGGTGTGGTTGCAGCAGCCCAAAAGTAATAAACCTAAAAGTGGAAACTGAATGGCCAGTTGTGACAAGCCGGGGTGCAATCGAGACCAGTGAGGGGCTGTGTCACCCTCTTGCTGCAATCTTGGGTCCCTTCAATACTTGCTGCAGTGACTCCCACCTGGGCCGATCACAAACAATCTTTCAGTAGGCAAGCCACATCCTGAGCGTCTGTGGGTACCTGCAGCCTGCCAGCCACACATGGGTTACACTCTGGCTTTTACCAGCCTTAGTTACCTTTGCCAGGGGACCCCAACAACTCCCATCCCAGATTTCCCCCCAGAAATGTATGTCTTGTACTGTTCAGCACTCTCCTGGACAATCCAAATGTATTATGCCGGACACACCTCACGATCCATCGTCTACAGCCAAGCGCTGAGGTATAACCGCATTTGCTCCAACCCCTCAGACAGAGACCAACACCTACAAGATCTTCACCAAGCATTCTCAAAACTACGATACCCGCACGAGGAAATAAGGAAACAAATCAACAGAGCCAGACGTGTAACCAGAAGCCTCCTGCTGCAAGACAAGCCCAAGAAAGAAACCAACAGAACTCCATTGGCCATCACCTACAGTCCTCAGCTAAAACCTCTCCAACGCATCATCAGTGATCTACAACCCATCCTGGACAACGATCCCTCACTTTCACAGGCCTTGGGAGGCAGTCCAGACCTCACCCACAGACAACCCGCCAACCTTAAGCATATTTTCACCAGCAACCACACACCGCACCATAATAACTCTAACTCAGGAACCAATCCATGCAACAAACCTCGATGCCAACTCTGCCCACATATTTAAACCAGCGACACCATCACAGGACCTAACCAGATCAGCCACAACATCACCGGTTCATTCACCTGCACATCCACCAATGTAATATACGCTGTCAAATAAGCTTCTCTGCCTCTTACCACCTCATCTCACTGCCCTGGCTGAGCCCTCCACCCCCCACCTCTTCCCACTGCCCTGGGATGCACATTGTTTTGGGGAGCCACTTCAATTCACCTCTTCTGCCAGGGCTGTATAATGCCTCCCCGGGCAGCTGCTTGGAGCTCAGCTTTCACCAGCACCTCCTTCTCATTTCCCCAGGGTTTTCCTTTCTGCTCTAGGCACTGCTGCTGCTTCTGACCAGGAGTAAGGCAGAGTTAAAATTCCATCATCTTCCTCTGCATTCCCCAGTCCTGAGTGAGGGCTTCCTGCAGGACAGCAGCAGGATATGAGGCAATAATAGAGCCACAAAAGGTATGGGGCATTCATAGACTACTGGGGGGAAGTAACGTTTTGTGAAGCTCCATGTGTGATGTTCCTCATCAGTGAGCGAGTCTTTAATGTCCCTCATGTAGCTGTCTCCCCCACAAACAGTGGCAGGGGACCATTTAGGTGAGACTAATGACTTTTTCACACTGCTGCAAAATGTCCTGCATGGAACTGCAAACATTTTGGCAGCTATGGGAACAGGTGACTGCCATGGCCTGGGCGGGCAAGAGATAAAAAGTGGACCCTGAAGGTCGTGCTCCATAACTGCATAAAGGTAAGAGCTCTTTGTACTATTGAGAGAGCTCCTCCAGTAGGAGCCCAAATCCTCTTCCTTTCAATAAATATGCAAGAACAGGCAGTACTGTGCTAGTCACAGATCCTCTGAGAGTAGGCAGGGGGAGATCAAAAACCCAAAGGTGGACTAAAAAACCCCACGATTTAATCTTTTACAAGAATCTCATGATTTTTAGGCCAATCTTATGATTTTGTGGGTCTGACTCATGATTTCTGAACTGTTGGGGTTGGCAATGCCAAAAACAGCATTGCTGGCCAAATGTCAGGTCAGGACCCCTCCCACAGAGTCCAACAGCTGCTTCTTTTGTCTTCTCAGATGCAAAGAGTGAGATGGACAGGGAGAGATAGGAGGGGTCTCTTTGAGTGTTTGTCCCTCTTTTTTATAGTTTCAGTCCCTCTCTGAAAAGCATTTCCAGCTGAGAACCAAGAGACAGGGGCTGGTGGAGGAAGGAGACCTTGTGCTGTTTCTGTGCTAAGATCCAGATCTCTTTGTCCCTGCCCCCCTTTCTTACCAAGCAATGGCCACTTCATAGGTCATCGCCCATCAGCTTTGTTGACACCTGACTGGGGCATCAGCTTGCCCTTTGTCTCAGAGAAACTGGTTTAGCCACTTCCCAGACTTATCTGGGAAACACAGGACAGCCATGACATCAGCTTATGTTCATAAAGTTTATGCATGTTACTGATCATCAAGTTATGAGTTTTCAAATGATACCTCCCAAGGTGTGCCTTGGACAAAGATTATTACAATAGCGTGTAGGGTGTGAATACAAGGCCACATTCTGTCACATCACTCGCACGATTGGACTCCATCACCCCATACATAGCTACTGTGCCAGTAGGAACAGAGGAAGAAGGGGAAAGAACAAATGATCTATGGGCACAGCCAGGGAGAGCAGGAAACCAAGAGAGCAGCAAGGCTGGGAGACCCCAAGGAGCTGTGTGATGGCCCAGGGGAGGCAGAGCCTGTGCCCCGCCCCTCCAGAGCTGCAGCCAATGACGAGAAGGTAGGCCGGGCCTTTGGAGGCTGGGCAGCCCCACTCTGACAGCAGGGAGCCTCTCCCTCTCCTCCCCATTGCCCCAAGTCAGCGATGTGCTGGGGTGGAGCCATCTGAGTATGACATGAAATGCTCCTGCCTAGCCCCAATTTCCACCTTTCCCGGGGCGGGGGAGTGGGGGGGGAAGCCCCTGTCTGATTGGCTGCCTGCCCCACTGAACTGCCTCCAGGGGAGGGGCAGCCAATCAGGGCTGCTGCTGCAGAAGGCCAGTGGAGCTTTCCCTTCTCGCCATGAGCTGGCTGGGGAGCAGTAAGAGCCACTCCCCTATGGGCAGTAGGACTAGGCTCCTCTGCCCACCCCCAGCTCCTGCCTGGGAATGGATAGGGGACCCAGCTGCAGTCCCCAAGAGCCTGGGAGAGGTGGTGAGGAACCCAGGAGAAGGAGAGATGAGACAGGGCAGAACTATTTCTTGGGCATGAGCAGATGGGAAAGACTGGTTTCCCCTACAATTAAGGATACTCTGGCTTTCTGCTTTTCACCATAATCAATAAGGTTCTGAGCAGAGTGGGAGGGCCAAGGGCCCAGTTTGGGTAGTGTGAAAGGTCTGGATGAGAGGGGGCCTGAGCTCGTGTGTGCAGGGGGCGTGGAGGGGAGGGGGAATGTGGTGCTTGGCTGAGAGGCCCTTAACTCTTAGGTCAGTGTCTCCCTTCACATCCAGAGTGACTCTGCCCCCTCATCCCACTACAGATTTATGAGGTCATCACTGTCTCACCCCATACCCTGCGTGACACCCCTCACTCATGCCTCATTCAACCCTGAAGGCTCTTTGTCCAGCCATTTCCAGAGTTCCTGCAGCAGCTCCTGAGCCCGTTGATCTCTCTCCTCACCCATGTGTCTTTCTATCCCTCTCCCCCCAACACCATTTCTCTCTTTTCTGCCCCCCAGGACACATGGCAGGGCTGGATTGGGAGACTGCACAGGGCAGGAGTCAACCAGTCTTCGCTCTCCCCCACTCCTGGGGATGGGGCCAGCCCCAGGAGTGAAGGAGGAAATCCCTAAAGCACAGTTTGGGGCCCCCACATTTATGACTCATGTCCCTGATGCTCAAGACAGGTCTGGCGGCCCCAGCCTCTCCCTGCTCCAGCCCCCCTGCTGAGGGACAGATCCCTCTTCAAGCCCCAGCTCCTGGCATCAGGTGATTTCATGAGACGCTCAGCTTTTATTACAGAAATAAATTACAAGGAAGTTTCTAGCCCTCATAATTGCAGAGAAAAGTTTGAAAATGTAACCTAGTGGCCCCTAAAGATTCAGACCCCAAAAGTCAAATACAAAAAAGAACCAAAAAAAAAAAAATTTTTTTTTTTAAATCAGGTAGGGTTTTTTTTAGCCCAACTCATGATTTTTCAAGTGCTCGGGGTTTGCAATCCTGCATCTTAAGCAGCCCATCAGTCACACCGCTTCACTCTCCAGTTTCTATCTGGATCTTTGTTCCATTTCAGTGAATTCTACACAGGGTGAAGGGGATGCTGGATTACATCAGATGTTCTCCTGTTACTTTATGAATCTGCATGGAAATCAGCAACTCGCAACTGGAGGCTTTGATTCAATTGAAATAAACAAATAAAGCTCAATTTAACAAAGTCATTCAGTTTAGGGCATCTTCCTCATGCATAGTCAAGTCTAAGGGTATGTCTACACTGGCAAAGTTACAGCGCCAGTCAGACAGCGCTGAAGGGAAAGCGCTGTTGTGTGTTCACACTGTCAGCTGCCGGCGCAATAGCATGTTCACACTTGCGGCGGTACTTGGAGAGGTGCACTCTGGGCAGCTATCCCACAGAACATCTCTTCCTCTTCTGCCGCTAAGAGCTGTGGGAAGGCAGAGGGAGTCGCGGGGCCTCAGGAATGCCTTGAGGCAGTGATCTGAAGCTGAAAGCCACTGATATTTGTTGCTATGCTCAGGATTGCAGTGGTTGTAATGCTAGGAGGTGACTGTGAGTGGTGCAGATGCTACAATGGAGGTTTAAGATAACTATCTGTTGCTCTGCATGGCGCTGTTTATTTTCAATTAATAGAATAAAGATTACTTTCAAACCAACACAATTATTTTATTAAAAAACAACAACTGGAGGAGAGAGTCAAACAAAAAAAAACACATCAGCACTGATGGGGAAGGGAAGGTACCAGGAGGAGGTGGGGGTCCGAGGACAGTTAAAGATTTGTGTATGTCCAGGGATCATACCCATCCTTCTACTTTGGAGTACAATGCAGTGAGTACTGTATTTCCGCAGGGCCAAACTGCAGAGGGATGGGTGTTGAGTGCAGGGGGTACTGGGAGTCCACAGTGCTGGACTGTGAGGGGGGAGGAGTGGAATGCCATGGGTACAGACTGGAGCCAGGAGATTGATAAGAGCGTGTTGGCAGTGTCTGGGGGGCACATGGGAAAGAATTTTGCGACAGCAGCTGCAGGGAAGGGTGGGTGCAGAGCTGCTCGGTTTGAAGAGCTAGTATCGCCTGGAGCGTGTCCACTTGGCACTCCATAATGTTTAAGAGCCACTCCGTGGCTTCATTCTGGCGTGCCGTGTTCTCCTTTTGGTCCCTCTTCTTGCTGTCCCGCCTCTCCTTCAATTCCCATTTTTCGGCCACATAGTGCATGATAACATCACCAGAAAGTCCTCCGTAGTTCTTCATGGCCGCTTTCTAATTCTGTGCAGCCGTTCAGCTGCCGATAAAGAGGGAGGCTGGGTTCCCAAGGTCATCTCTATGAAGCAAAAACAACATTTTACAGAAGCAGTATTGTTTGCAATACACTGATTCAGTGATTTAAAAACACAGACAGTATTTACATACCTGTCACTAACTGGCTGACCCCAGGCAAGCACACATGAGCCACAAGATCCCCAAAATGGTGTGTAGCTGCAGGAGCAGGGTAAATCAGTGTTCCCGGACCCTACTGTACACTAGGCACGTGGCTCTTGGGGAAAGACAGCACCGTGGGAGGTGGGGGAGGGCTGATAATCATTCCTGTCCTCTCATTTTCCACAGGCTGTGTGCATTATGGAAGATATCTCACTGCTGAGGGTGAGCAGGAAATCAAGGGAGGGTCTTCTCCAAGACTGTGGCTTTTGCCCTGGTCTTTATGAGGCTCCCCTGCGTGCAGCAATGTTCCACACCCCTCCTCCCTTAACGGCAGAGTGGTGCGGGAAAGCTACCGTTAATGGGGCAAGAAACAAAGCAGCTCTGCCAAAGAACCTGCGGCAGCAGATTGCCCAGTATCTCCATGAGAGTTTCCTGGAGATCTCTGATTCCCTCACTTCATGGGAATCTGCCTCAATCAACAGCCTGTTCTGCCGCTCAGACTAGGCAGGTGGTGGTACGCGCATCATACAGACACAAGCCTGCTTTCTGCAACCCTCCTGCCCCCAACAACTCGCTTCAGCAATTCCCCAAATCAATTCCACTTACCAGGGGCCTCCTATCCTGTTTGTGCTTTGCCAAGATCCGACAGCTGTGACTGGGTAGCCTCCTCTGGGGTAGAAAAGAGCTTCTGGCTGCATGCATCTCTGACCTCCGAGTCATCCTCTGCCTCTGGGTCCCACTCCCCCTCATCCAAGATTTCCTCCTCCTGGCTCGGTCCACTCTGGACTGGCACGCGAGTCACCGAAGTATCCACAGTGGCCTTCGCAGTGGAGGTGGGGTCGCCACCCAGTATCATGTCCAGCTCTTTGTAGAACTGGCAGCTCATGGACGCAGCACCAGAGCAGCAGTTTGCCTCCCATGCCTTATGGTAGGCGTTGCGCAGCTCCTTCACTTTGACCCTGCACTGCAGTGTGTCCCACTCATGGCCCCTTTCTGTCATGCATCATGCAATCTGTCCATAGGCATCATAATTCCTATGGTGGAGCGCAGCTGGGACTAGACAGCCTCCTCTCCCCAAATGCTGATGAGGTCCAGCAGCTCGGCATTGCTCCAAGTGGGGGATCGCCTGGTGCGTGGAGCAGGCATGGTCACCTGGAAAGATGCGCTGAGACCACTGCACGCATCACCAAGCAAACAGGAAGGAGACTTTCAAAATTCCAAAGGATTTTACAGGGTGAGGATGATGCTTGGTCACCTGAGGGCAGGGCAGTAGAGTTCAAACCGATGATCAGAGAGGCAAGAACAGGCATTGTGGGACACTGCCCGGAGGCCAATCGCAGCGCTGTAATTGACCAGGGTGTCTACGTCTACCTTGGCACTGTACCCCCGGCGCAGAAAGCTGTACGCCTCTTGTCAGGGTGGTTTTTTACAGTGCTGCAACTGCACAGTTTCTGCGCACTAAGTAGCTTGGCAGCGTACACACTTCAGGAGTTACAGCACAGAAAGCTGCTTTACTGCGCAGAAACTTACCAGTGTAGACAGGGCCTAAGAGGCCTTTTGCTTCCTCTACTTTCTAGAATTTCATTCTTTTTACCTGCCTTTTAATCATGCAAAAAACAACATGTAGTGACTGGAAAAACCCTGCTAGGTCCCAGGTAGTCCATCCTCTGGAGCCAATACAGGATTAGACCCTACTCTGAACTGGGTCTCATTTCCAGCTCTGCCTCTGGTTTAACTGGGTAACACTGGGCAAGTCACTTCCTTTCTATGCCTCAGTTTCTTCATGTGTAAAATGGGGATAATGATACTGGAACCCCCCACCCCTTTTGTAAAGCACTTTTGAGATCTATGGATGAAAATCACTAGATAAGAGCTGGGTGGTGGTGTTATTCCAATTGACTTTTAGAATCATAGAATATCAGGGTTGGAAGGGACCTCAGGAGGTCATCTAGTCCAACCCCCTGGTCAAAGCAGGATCAATCCCCAACTAAATCATCCCAGCCAGGGCTTTGGCAAGCCAGATTTTAAAAACCTCTAAGGTAGGAGATTCCACCACCTCCCAAGGTAACCCATTCCAGGGCTTCGCCACCCTCCTACTGAAAAAGTTTTTCCTAATATCCAACCGAAACCTCCCCCATTGCAACTTGAGACCATTATTCCTTGCTCTGTTTCCAGTGCTCCATCCAGTCCTGCTGTAAATAACTCAAGCACTGAAACTTCCACCACTACCCTTGGAAGACTAATCCAAAATGCAACAGATCTCACCAAGAGGAATTCTTAGCTCAGCCTTATCCTAATACTCCTTGTCATATCCCCTCAGCTCACCGGTTATCTTTCAGATACCGAGGTGCCTGGAACGGACCATACTCCTCGAGATGTGCATGGAGACAAAAGAGGGTGGAGTTCATTAGGTGTTTAGTACCACCATGCCTTACTGCCCCTATCGTATTCTGGTCTCTTTGGAAATATGCAAAAATGTTCTTGGATTTCCCAGCTCCTGCCCCATCAGACTCCCATCTACTCACCTCAGCTACTCTCTGCAAGTTCCTGCTGGCAATGATTGTACGGCAGCCATGCCTGCAAAGAAACCCCAATAGGGACACTGAATGCCTCGTACAGACCACACACAGCTCCTCTACCTCAAAATCTTTACAGAGATTAATTGTCACACCCACAGTGGCTTAGTAAACCTGAAGCTGAGCTCTGCCACAGGAATGCCTAGGAATTTCTCACCACAATGTTTTCAGGGGAAGGAGACAGGTTGAGCTCACTTCTCTTTTCTATAGTGTTTGAGAGCAAGTGGTATTATTCATGATGTGCCTTCCACTCTCCACAATGCACATCTGGCAAAGGTAAGTTGGCTCCCTCTTTCTTTCTGAAAGATCTAGTCTAGCTCAGACAGAAGTTAAAGGCAGGATGCAGGAATCACTGGGTGAGGTCTTCTGGCCTGTGTTATGAAGGTCAGACTATATGATGAGAATGCTTCCTTCTGGCCCTAAAAATCTATGCATCAGTAACAGTGCATAGGGGATTCATCATCCGAAGAACAGTACAACAGGAAATTGTAGCAAAGAGAGCCCGGCAGGGCTCAGCATGGGAGCGAATTCAGAGTGTTCAATCCATAGCGTGCTCAGGTTAAATTAAATCAGAGTTAGAAGGCTGTTACAAATGTTACCAAAAGTAAAGATACTATTACACAGTTATTCTGGAGAGCAACCAGATTACAAAGTAAATTGTCCAGAAAGCACAGAGAGGAATGGCCAGCAATGACGGACATTCATTAGAATTTAATTTAGCACCAACAATACGTTCAGTGCACAAAAGTAAAGAGATTTAAACAAGTTAGATGGTTAATATGACCAGAGAAGTCTCTCTCTGCATTTGATACAATCTAACTGGCAGGATCTGAAAGACAGGAATGGAACACAAGCATTCCTCCAATCATCCATCTGGCTAATATGATGGATCCTCTCTGGACAAGCTATACATATCAGAATATACAAAGGATACAGCACAGATGCCATGAGTGATTTTACTTTACGTTTTTAAGATATTTGTTATGAAAATATATGAGCACTAGCTGTTTGAACATGAAAAACTGTGCTGGAAAGCACAAGAGAATGGCCGCTCTCAATAGATTTTGGTATGTACAAAGCTAGCTGGGATCCAGCAGCAAAATGAAAAGTCACAAAAATCAAAGTTAGGCTTTTCCAAAGGGCGAGTTCAGGAATCAGACAAAAGCTATACTGAGGGAAATACTCTGGGCTGGTTCAGCTAAACGACAAATGGAGGAAGCTGGGGAATATGAAAGTAGAGGAAGCAGATGGGGTGGACTGGGAACAAAACTGTCATGGAAGATCAGAGATCCATACCTCATGAAAACTTCTGCTACACGGAATCCAATCCCAGAGCCGCCTCCAGTGATGAACGCAACTTTGCCCCTATTGGCAGAGGAAGTAAAGCCGTTCAAAGCCAAACTCTCACACATGGAATTCATCTAGATGTTTCCCTGCCTCAGTCATGGAGGGCAACAATTCTGATCAAAGCCAAAGACACAGTGGTGACAGTAAGTGCATGCACAGCAATCTCACGGAAGCAACAAATACCCTACCCCCTGGAGTTAGACAGTGGGCTGTTGGCATGGGGGCTGCTTTAGGAAGCAGATCAGATACTAGCACTCACCATGTTAACTTAAATAGCATGCTCAGGATACTTAGTCCCAGACTCCGAATGTAGGGGTCAGTTTCGAGACACTCCTGAGGTTGAATCTACTGAGGCTGCTATAGCAGATGGACATTGCTATCTGTCTGTCTGCAGAAACCCTTCCATAGAGAGGGCAGTTCTCAAGCATCTTCACTGATGACACAGTACTTTTACATCTATAAATGGGGATGTTAATCCAAATCCAAGGGGCTGAATAACATTAGGAATCTGAATCTATACATGTTAAGAGAAGAGTAATTAAATCTCAAGCTTCAAGATATGAGCGGACCACCAGAGGTGGCAGAAGGAACATCCCTTCTCACATATGCAGCACTGTACAGTAGGCTAGAGGTCTTTAGCTATATGAGTGGAGGGGTCAACTTTCTCTGAAGCATAAATTTAGATCATAATATCTTTGCAGCAGAAACCTATAGACAGAGCCGTCCCTTGGGTAGGGTGAATCGGGTCGACCGCTTTGGGCCCCGGCTTTGAAGGGGGGGTTCTGACCAGTGCAATTGGCTGTCGCAGTCGGTCCCGGAAGAGACGAATCCATCACTTCCGCCCTGGGCCCTGCACTCCCCTAGGGACAGCCCTGCCTGTAGAGTATACGCTACCCTATTTATATAGGGCAGAAACATTGCCTAATGGATAGAGCACTGGACTGGGACTCAGGAGACCTGGATTCTATCCTGACTTTACCACTAGCCAGCTAAGTCACTTTGTGAGAGTCACTTCACCCTACAGTGCCTCAATCTCCCCATCAGTAAAATTGGGATAATGATATTGACCACCCTTTGTAAAGAGCTTTAAGATATATTGAGGAATAGCATTATATATTAATTTATCACCACATGTGAAGGACCACACACACTTGTGTGCTGTACAAATAAAGAGAATCATGTTGGCCATGGCCAGAAGCACAATACTGGATCTGATGGACCAGTGGCCAGCTGTGATATAACAAATCCTACATTCCTAAATAAAAAGACAATTCCTGGGAGGACCTCCCAGAAGACACCCTCTCCCACTTTTCAGGCTGAAAGGTGTGAGGCAGGGTTGTTATGGTACACAGGACAGGAGCAAAGTACAGATAACCATTGACTAGTACAGGTCATGGGCCAGAGAACAGCTAGGATGTTTGGGGCCCAGAAATAGCCGCTTCTCCCTGCACTCACTTGAGGATATCCGGGCTGAAGAGGTAGGAATAGTCCTGGAGACAGTCATCTGTGTCAACGTCAGGCGGCGGCTGGCAAGCAGAGCCAGGCTGGGACATGGCTTCCCTGCACTGCAACAGAGCGAGACAGGGTCAGACACAAGCCACGAGCTCGACAGGGGCAAGGGGCAGCCCCAGGGGAGCGCGCCCCTTGCCAGTGCTGCCCGCCTACATGTCCAGCCTGCTCTCCCGTGCACTGCCTCCCACCCAGGACGGCCCATGCCAGCCTGCCCCAGCCCGCTAGCGCTCGCCAGCCTCGGCCACTCTGGCTACCAGCCATCGGGTACTGCCAGCGTCACTGTGAGGGGTTCTCGCGGGGGCTGGGGAGCCGCATGGCGCACCCCCACCCGGGGGGGACTCCCTGGGGCGCGCACCCCAGCAAAGGGCTCCCTGGCCTGGGGCACGGGGGAAGCCTGCTCGGGACGCACCTCGCACCCACCGTGAGCTGGTCAGCCGGAGCTAGATCTCTCTCGCCTCCAGTGCACCGCGCCTGCGCACCAGCTGGCTCCACGCAGGGCACGCCGGGATTTGTAGTCCTACAGGGCATTCTGGGGCTCGTCTTCCCGCTCGGGCCTCCTTCCCCGTTGGAGGAGGGTGTTTCTCGAGGCGCATGCGCACTGCTCGCCTTGCTGAGGTGTGGTGGCGGCTGTGTTGTTTGAGGGAGCCCCCTCCCGCGAGCCGTGTGGGGAAGCGGGGCACACGGCGTAGTGTCCCCGGGCCTGCCCAGAGCGTGGCGGAAGGACCTAGCCACGAGCACACACTCCGGTTTCCAGGCCAGGCTGATGCCCCCTCCCGCCCCCAGCGGGGCACAGACACCCCCCTCCAGCAGAGGCGGCAGAGGCGCAGCTCTGGGTCCATCGTTGGCAATAACTGGCACCAAGGAAGCCTGCGGCAGACCCAGGAACAGACCCCTGCCCTGCTCTATCACTAGGCAACACTGCCTCCCCAGCTAATGTTATATGTATTTATCATACTCATTAACATGTCCAACTTGAGATGAGTTGATCACTTGGGTCTTCTCTCTCCCCCCATCAGGCCCACACAAGAACCTCTAGGAGCTGATTTGAGAAAGGCCAGGCAGAAAAGAGATTGATAAAATCCCTGCCCTACCAGAGTGTCTGATTTAAGGTCTTGCATCTGAAAAAGTGGGTTTTTTACCCACGAAAGCTTATGCCCAAATAAATCTGTTAGTCTTTAAGGTGCCACCGGATTCCTTATTGCTTTTGTGGAAACAGATTAACACGGCTATCTCCTGATACTTGATTTAAGGTTAGTAGCTGTCATTCAAATATCCCTTTGCTTTGTTTCCAGTGGGAACATCCACATTGCTGATCTTCACGTGGTCCCCATCTCCACATGTGTAGGGATCATGGGATGTAACCCTCAACAATGGTTTTCCTTTTTCCCTTACTTTTGCTTGTGCTAGGGGAGGGGCTGTACAATACAGTCTAGTACAGGGGTGGGCAAACTTTTTGGCCTTAGGGCCACATCTGGGTATGGAAATTGTATGGTGGGCCATGAATGCTCATGAAATTGGGGTTGGGGTTCAGGAGGGGGTGAGGGATCTGGCTGGGGGTGTGAGCTCTGGGGTGGGGCCAGAAAAGAGGAGTTCAGGGTGCGGGAGGGGGCTCTGGGCTGGACCAGAATGTTAGAGTGCAAGGGGGCATGAGGGGTCTGACTGGAGGTGCAGGGTTGCGTGGGGGTGATGGATTTAGGGTGTAGAAGGGTACTCCAGGCTGGGACCGAGGGTTCGGAGGGTAGGAGAGGGATCAGGGCTGGGGCAGAGGCATGGGGCGGGGGTGTGGGGTGAGGGCTCTGGTTGGGGTGCAGGCTCTGGAGTGGGGCGAGAAATTAGAAGTTCTGGGTGTGGGAGGGGGCTCTGGGCTGCGCAGGGGGTTGGGGAGGCGGGGAGGGCTTTGGCTGGGGGTGCAGCTTCTGGGGTGGGGTGGGGCGGGGATGAGGGGTTTGGGGTGCAGGAGGGTGCTCTGGGCTGGGACTGAGGGGTTCAGACGGAGGGGGATCAGGGCTGGCACAGGGGGTTGGAGAACGGAAGGGGGTCAGGGTTGCAGGCTCTGGGCGGTGCTTACCTCAAGCAGCTCCCGGAAGCAGCAGCATGTCCCCTCTCCAGCTCCTATACGGAGACACGGCCAGGCAGCTCTGTGCGCTGCCCCATCTGCAGGCGCTGCCCCTGCAGCTCCCATTGGCCACAGTTCCTGGCCAATGGGAGTTGCGGGAGCGGCACCTGCAGAGGGGGCAATGCGTGGAGCCCCCTGGCTGCCCCTAAATGTAGGAGCCAGAGGGAGGACATGCCGCTGCTTCCAGGAGCTGTGGCACGCAGAGCAGCCCCCAACCCCACTCCCCAGCTGGAGTGCAGGAGTGGGGCAAGCCCCAGACCCCACTCCCCAGCGGGAGCTTGAGGGCTGGATTAAATCGGCTGGTGGGCCGCATGTGGCCCGCAGGCTGTAGTTTGCCCACCCCTGGTCTAGTATGACACTGAACAAAACTGATTCGTGATCCAAAGAATGGCCCAGATCTAAACAATCCCACCCTTCACAACTGTCCCTTCTCTGGCATTGGCCAGATGAGAACCCCAGATCCAAACAGCTTAAAATTTAGGGAAGATTTGGACCTGGATTTGGATGTTTCTACTCTGGCCTAAATCAAACATTTATTCTAATACATCTGTCTTCTCTCTTCACCTGTCCTCTCTGCTCCTCCCTCCAGTTTACATGCTAATTCCCAAAGGAAACCACACAGTGCTTGAATAAGGTACCATTTGAGTGGCTTAAGCATTTTCACCTAGTTCCATTTTCTTTAGGATGCATCTAATGGCACTAAACTGAGCTTTTATTGTTGAGAATTTTGAAATAATCTGCATGTTTGCCATTGAAATTGCATAGTCTGTATTGCTTCAGAACTGTTCCATTTCAACCTTTGACACTTTTACTGTCTTATTAACCTTAGATGCTGAGCTGTAAAGTTTAAAAAAAAACTATAAAGTCAAAGAGAGAATTTTAAATCAAATGAGGAAATGTGTTTAAGGTTTACTGGTCGGGGAGGGAATGGCTCAGGGATTGACAGTGGGAGAAAGAACTCAAAACATAATAACATTGAACATTTCATCATATCCCTCTCAGGGAAATTGAGGCACTGGGAAGTTTGCCAAAGTTACACAGTGAGTCAACCACAGAACTAGGCCCCAGGTCAGGTCTGAAATGACTAGCTATGCACAGATGCAAAGACAACGCCGGAGGGAGTCCACAGTTCCTAATAAAAATTAACTATGCCACTCTTGGCAAAAGGTTGATAAATGTTTTTATGACTTACAGTACCTTTAAGCACTAAAGAAGGCTCTGTGGAGCTTAGTGGTGTTGAGCTATGCACTGTAAGTTGTCCATCCTATAGCACAGGATGGGGGCCTTTCTGCTCTAGCGCCTAGGAGATACGAGCAGTACATAACATTATGGGCTCAATGGAGGAATTACTAGGTAAGGTTCTCTGGCGTGTGTGGTGCTGAATTTCAGATTAGATCAGTAGTTCTCAAACTGTGGGTCAGGACCAGTGTTCCCTCTAATTTTTCCCACACATGTGCGGAATGAATTTTGTTATGTGCACCAATATGGAGGTGATGTGTGACACCTCCCCTTCATATTGGTGCACATAACAAAATTCATGTGGTGGGAGTGGGGCCGAGGGTTCGAAGTATGGGAGGAGGCTCAGGGCTGGGGCAGAGGGTTGGGGTGCAGAGGTGTGAGGGCTCCAGCTGGGGGTGTGGGCTCTGGGGTGGTGCCGGGAATGAGAGGTTTGGGGTTCAGGAAGGTGCTCAGGGGCTATGCGCGGAGAGAGGACTCCCCCCAGCTCTCTCTCCCCGCAGCAGCAGCACCTGGGCTTGGAGGGAGAGGCACCTCTCCCCGCTGTGGCAGCTCTGGGGTTGGGGCTGCAGGATTGGCGCCCCACCCCAGACCCCAGCAGGTCCGGGCTGGGGGAGGGCCACTCTGGGCGTGCCTGGGTCCAGGCCACTCCGATTGGGGCTGGGTCGCTCCAGCCACGCCACCCCAGCAGGTCTGGGCCACCCCTGGGCTGCCCCGCCCTGGCCGCAGCTGGGGCTGGGCCACCCCGCCCCAACCATGGCTGGGCCTGATCCGGCTGCACCACCCCAGCAGGTCCGGGTGACCCGGCCACAGCTGTGTCCAGGCTGCTCTGGCCATGCCTGGGAACAGCCCGGCCGCACCACAGCAGAGTTGGTGCTGGGGGAGGGGCGCCCCATGTCCTGGCCACAGCATGTTGGGGGTCAGGCTAGGTGGGGACAAGGAGAGGAGCGCCCCTCCCCCATTGGGTCCCTGGGTGGGTTCTTTGAACACCTGCGTGGCACTAAATAGGCTGCTGCGTGGCCTCGCAGTTTACAGGGAACTTAGGTCAGGAGGAACCCCGAAGTGGGTCGGGACCCAGTTTTAATGGGATTGCCAGGGCTGCCGTTAGACTTGCTGGAGCCCAGGGCCGAAGCCAATGCCTGGGGTGGTGTAGTAATTTTTGTTGTCAGAAGGGGGTCGCGGTGCGATGAAGTTTGAGAACCTCTGGACTAGATGATCAGAATGGTCCCTTCTGGCATTAAACTCTATGAACCTCCTGTGCCCTAACTATTAGATAAGAGCTACTCTCCCTCACCTGCGGGTGTCGGTTCTAATCCAGCCCAGCCTAGCAGTGCCGGAAGGTCATTTACCATCCGATGGCTGTTAGGAAGCATGTGCAGGGTAAGTGGAGGGCCTAGGTCTAGTTCACAGGGGACAGGTATTCCCACCACAAAGACACAACCTACTGGTACTAGCTGGCCCCTTGCTTAGCAGCCACTGTAGAAAGGAGAGTAAGAGAAGAAGGGATGAAAATTAAAGTAGAAAAAGAAATAATGAAAAGCAAACTATAGAACACACACAAATACGCCCAGAAGGATCTTTCTTCAAAGAATAAAAGGAACCATTAAGCCAATTAAAATGAAAGTGGATCCCATATGGTGGGGAGAAAGAAAGAACGTTGTTAAACAGTTACTTTGCTTTTGTCTTTTCTGAGGAGATGGGAAGAAATACAACAAAGTCAGGGATCAGGTTCTCAGGGGGGAAGCCAGGCAAGGTACCGATAAGAGTATGGGTTATACAAAGTTTAGCTGTTCTTAAAGCAGCAGTTGTGGGTTGCATGCCCACATGATCTGTAAAGGAGCCAAGAGGGGAAACCAGCAAAGCTGCACAGCAACAGACACTCGTAAAACCGCATTAGGTCTTGGAGGGACTGGACAGCAGACTGATAACTCCAAAGGCAAGAGTCAAAATAAGAAACTACAGAGCAGTGAGTTTACTGTGTAGTATTGGGGAAAGCTTAGAAGCCGTGGCAAGGGCTGGAGGGAGAACCCCTGGAAAAGTAATTTGCTAGAGGGTAGTCAATGTGGATTCAGGCATGGTAGGTGTGGCAGTCTGTACTCTTATTTTCACCTTTTTCCCAAGACTATGATAAATTTTGCGTAAAGTATGCCTTGTAAGGTATCATTTGAAAACCCAATCTGCTGAACATTATTGTCCTGGTAAAATGTGTGTCAACATTGTATGTAAAGTTTTAAAATTCTACTGTATGACATTGCTGAATATGTTCCAAGTTTAGAAAAACAGCTTCAGACCATTTCCCCAGAGAAGAAAGGCTAGCCACCACCTCAGCCAGGTGTCAACATAATCAAATGGACTATCACCAAGTCAAATAGCCATTATTTGGCAGGAAGACGCATGTGGGTGAGAAATTTACATGTTGGCAAAGAAACAGACCAACTGTCGCCTGAAGCCCAGTAAGAGAGGATCCTCAAAGAGAAGAGAAAGATATAAGGATAGAGAACACACAACACAAATGACGTCTCTTCTCCCTTTCTTTCTGCTCAGAGCATCAACAGCACCTGAAAAAACATTGAAGTGGGGGAGGGATCCTGGCTGGGAAGCTTTCCTCCAGTAAAGACTGCAAAAAGCAGGTAGTGAGAAAACCCTTTGCTTTGAATTCATTTAGTTTTCTAAGGGTATGTCTACACTACGAAATTAGTTCGAATTTATAGAAGCCGGTTTTATTGAAATCGGTTGTATACAGCCGATTGTGTATGTCCACACAATAAAATGCTCTAGGTGCTCTAGTCGGCAGACCGCGTCCACAGTACGAGGCTAGCGTCGACTTCCGGAGCATTGCACTATGGGTAGCTATCCCACAGCTATCCCACAGTTCCCGCAGTCTCCGCCGCCCCTTGGAATTCTGGGTTGAGATCCCAATGCCCGGATGATGCAAAACAGTGTCGCGGGCGGTTCTGGGTACATGTCGTCAGGCCCCTCCCTCCCCCGTCACAGCAACGGCAGACAATAGATTCGCGCCTTTTTATCTGGGTTAGTTACCTGGGTTACCTGTGCAGACAACATGGAGCCCGCTCAGCACAGCTGAGCTCACCGTCACCATATATCCTCTTGGTGCCGGCAGACGTGGGACTGCATTGCTACACAGCAGCAGCTGCTAACTGCCTTTTGGCGGTAGACGGTGCAGTAGACTGGTAGCCTTCATCGGCGATCTGGGTGCTGGCAGCCGTGGGGCTTGCCTTTTGGCAGTAAATGGTGTATTATGACTGTTAGCCGGCCTATTACAAGTCGGGTCATCGCACATTAGCAGAGTCTTCCCTGAGCAGCAGCTCGT
The DNA here is from genome assembly GCF_027887155.1 of Malaclemys terrapin pileata. Lineage (NCBI taxonomy): Eukaryota > Metazoa > Chordata > Testudines > Emydidae > Malaclemys > Malaclemys terrapin. The sequence continues at coordinate 52,106,377 of NC_071514.1, forward strand.
GCAATAGGCCTGAAGACCATCGTCATACACCGCCCCGTATTTGCTGCCAAGCACCCAGAAAGATGCCGAGGGCTATCAGTCACGCTGCACCGTCGTCTTAAGATGTAAAAAATAGATTTTCTCTGTATTCATTTGCTTCCCCCTCCCTCCGTCAAATCAACGGCCTGCTAAACCCAGGGTTTTCAGTTTAATCTTTGGGGGGGACCAGTCTGTGACAGTTGTTTGTGTCTCTCCCTGATGCACAGCCACCGTTCTTTATTTTAATTCCCTGTGCCTGTACGCCATGTCGTCACTCGGCCCCCCTCCCTCCTTCCCCTAGGCCGTCAGATACTACGTTTGCGCCACAGCTCGAGCCGCGAAGCGGTTCACGCCTTTTCTTTGAATTCTGGGTTGAGATCCCAATGCCCGGATGATGCAAAACAGTGTCGCGGGCGGTTCTGGGTACATGTCGTCAGGCCCCTCCCTCCCCCGTCACAGCAACGGCAGACAATAGATTCGCGCCTTTTTACCTGGGTTACCTGGGTTACCTGTGCAGACAACATGGAGCCCGCTCAGCACAGCTGAGCTCACCGTCACCATATGTCCTCTGGGTGCCGGCAGACGTGGGACTGCATTGCTACACAGCAGCAGCTGCTAACTGCCTTTTGGCAGTAGACGGTGTAGCATGAGTGATAGCCGTGGGGCTGGCAGCCGTAGGGCTGCATTGCACCAGCCCCTTCCAGGCGATGGTATATTATGACTGGTACCTGTCGTCGTCGTACTGGAGTGGCTGTCAATCATGGCCACCTGGGCAGACATGCTACTGTCTCGATGATGACGGTTACCAGTCATAATGTACTATTTTCTGCCAATTGCCCAATATTGTCTGCTAAGCACCCAGAAGAGGCCGAGGGCGATGCTGGGTGCTGGCGGACGTGGGGCTGGCAGACATGGGGCTGCATTGCTACACAGCAGCAGCCCCTTGCCTTTTGGCAGATGATGGTATATTATGATTGGTACCCATCATCATCATACTGGTATGGCTGTCACTCATGCTGCAGCGTCGGCTGCCACCTTAAGATGTAAAAAATAGATTTATTCTGTGTTCATTTGCTTCCCCTTCCTCCGTGAAATCAACGGCCTGCTAAGCCCAGGGTTTCCAGTTTAATCTTTGGGGGGACCATTCTGTGTGACAGTTGTTTGTGTTTCTCCCTGTTCCTGTACCTGTACGCCATGTCGTCACTTGGCCCTCCCTCCCTCCCTCCCTCCCTCCCGCCCTCCTTCTCCTGGTCCATCAGATACTACTTTCGCGCCTTTTTTCTGACCAGGCGCCATAGCTAGCACTGGGATCATGGAGCCCGCTCAGATCACCGCGGCAATTATGAGCACTATGAACACCACGCGCATTGTCCTGGAGTATATGCAGAGCCAGAACATGCCAAGGCGAAACCCGGACCAGGCGAGGAGGCGATTGCAGCACGGCGACGAGAGTGATGAGGAAATTGACATGGCCATAGATCTCTCACAAGGCACAGGCCCCAGCAATGTGGAAATCATGGTGTCACTGGGGCAGGTTGATACCGTGGAACGCCGATTCTGGGCCCGGGAAACAAGCACAGACTGGTGGGATCGCATCGTGCTGCAGGTATGGGACGATTCCCAGTGGCTGCGAAACTTTCGCATGCGTAAGGCCACTTTCATGGAACTTTGTGACTTGCTTTCCCCTGCCCTGAAGCGCCAGAATACCAAGATGAGAGCAGCCCTCACAGTTGAGAAGCGAGTGGCGATAGCCCTGTGGAAGCTTGCAACGCCAGACAGCTACCGGTCAGTCGGGAATCAATTTGGAGTGGGCAAATCTACGGTGGGGGCTGCTGTGATCCAATTTGCCAGGGCAATGAAAGACCTGGTGATAGCAAGGGTAGTGACTCTGGGCAACGTGCAGTCAATAGTGGATGGTTTTGCTGAAATGGGATTCCCAAACTGTGGCGGGGCCATAGACGGAACCCATATCCCTATCTTGTCACCGGAGCACCAAGCCACCGACTACGTAAACCGCAAGGGGTACTTTTCAATGCTGCTGCAAGCCCTGGTGGATCACAAGGGACGTTTCACCAACATCAACGTGGGATGGCCGGGAAAGGTACATGATGCTCGCGTCTTCAGGAACTCTGCTCTGTTTCGAAAGCTGGAGGAAGGGACTTTCTTCCCGGACCAGAAAGTGACCATTGGGGATGTTGAAATGCCTATCGTGATCCTTGGGGACCCAGCCTACCCCTTAATGCCATGGCTCATGAAGCCGTACACAGGCAGCCTGGACAGGAGTCAGGACCTGTTCAACTACAGGCTGAGCAAGTGCCGAATGGTGGTGGAATGTGCATTTGGACGTTTAAAAGCGCGCTGGCGCAGCTTACTGACTCGCTCAGACCTCAGCGAAAAGAATATCCCTATTGTTATTGCTGCTTGCTGTGCGCTCCACAATATCTGTGAGAGTAAGGGGGAGACCTTTATGGCGGGGTGGGAGGTTGAGGCAACTCGCCTGGCCGCTGATTACGCGCAGCCAGACACCAGGGCGGTTAGAGGAGCACAGCAGGGCGCGGTGCGCATCAGAGAAGCTTTGAAAACGAGTTTTGTGACTGGCCAGGCTACTGTGTGAAACTTCTGTTTGTTTCTCCTTGATGAACCCTCCAACCCCCCCCCCCGACCTGGTTCACTCTACTTCCCTGTAAACCAACCACCCCACCCCACCCTCCCCTCCCCCTTGCAGAGGCAATAAAGTCATTGTTTTTTCACATTCATGCATTCTTTATTAGTTCCTTACAGAGGTAGGGGGATAATTGCCAAGGTAGCCTGGGATGGGTGGGGGAGGAGGGATGGAAAAGGACACACTGCATTTTAAAACTTTAACTCTTATTGAAGCCCAGCCTTCTGATGCTTGGGCGATCATCTGGGGTGGAGTGACTGGGTGGACGGAGGCCCCCCCACCGTGTTCTTGGGCGTCTGGGTGAAGAGGCTATGGAACTTGGGGAGGAGGGCTGTTGGTTACACAGGGGCTGTAGCGGCGGTCTCTGCTCCTGCTGCCTTTCCTGCAACTCAACCATACGCTCGAGCATATCACTTTGATGCTCCAGCAGACGGAGCATTGCCTCTTGCCGTCTGTCTGCAAGCTGACGCCACCTATCGTCTTCAGCCCGCCACCTCTCCTCTCGTTCATGTTGGGCTTTTCTCATCTCCGACATTGACTGCCTCCACGCATTCTGCTGTGCTCTATCAGCCTGGGCGGACATCTGCAGCTCCGTGAACATCTCGTCCCTCGTCTTACGTTTTCTCTTTCTAATGTTCACGAGCCTCTGCGAAGGAGAAACATTTGCAGCTGGTGGAGGAGAAGGGAGAGGTGGTTAAAAAGGACACATTTTAGGGAACAATGGGTACACTCTTTCATTACAAGGTCGCATATTTCGGCTTGCAGGCAGCCATCGTAGGCCACAGTGTTTTGGCTTTTTTAACCTTCTTAACATGCGGGAAAGGTTGCAAACAGCAGCGCATTTCCCATATCAAGGATGAATTGGGTTGTCCATTTAAAATGGGGTTTCAATGTAAAAGGAGGGGGCTGCGGTTTCCCGGTTAACATGCGGCACAAACACAAGTAAACCACCCCCCCACACACACACACACACGATTCTCTGGGATGATCACTTCACCCCTCCCCCCCACCGCGTGGTTAACAGCGGGGAACATTTCTGGTCAGAAGAGCAGGAACGGGCGCCTCTGAATGTCCCCCTTAATAAAATCACCCCATTTCAACCAGGAGAGCTTTCTGGAGATGTCCCTGGAGGATTTCCGCCCCATCCCCATACACGTTAACAGACTTGCTTGCTTTTTTTTTGTAATGTTTACAAATATTTACAAAGTTACACTCACCAGAGGTCTCCTGTGTGCCCTGAGGGTCTTGGGTGAGTTCGGGGGTTACTGGTTCCAGGTCCAGGGTCACAAACATATCCTGGCTGTTGGGGAAACCGGTTTCTCCGCTTCCTTGCTGCTGTGAGCTACCTACAGTACCTCCATCGTCATCTTCCTCGTTCCCCGAACCGTCTTCCCTGTGTGTTTCTCCAGTGAGAGAGTCATAGCACACGGTTGGGGTAGTGGTGGCTGCACCCCCTAGGATCGCATGCAGCTCCGCGTAGTAGCGGCAAGTTTGCGGCTCTGCCCCGGACCTTCCGTTTGCTTCTCTGGCTTTGTGGTAGGCTTGCCTTAGCTCCTTAATTTTCACGCGGCACTGCTGTGTGTCCCTGTTATGGCCTCGGTCCTTCATGGCCTTGGAGATCTTTTCTAATACTTTTCCATTTCTTTTACTGCTACGGAGTTCAGCTATCACTGCTTCATCTCCCCATATGGCGAGCAGATCTCGTACCTCCCGTTCGGTCCATGCTGGAGCTCTTTTGCGATCCTGGGAGGACTCCATGACGGTTACCTGTGCTGATGAGCTCTGCGTGGTCACCTGTGCTCTCCACGCTGGGCAAACAGGAAATGAAATTCAAACCTTCGCGGGTCTTTTCCTGTCTACCTGGTCAGTGCATCTGAGTTGAGAGCGCTGTCCAGAGCGGTCACAATGAAGCACTGTGGGATAGCTCCCGGAGGCCAATAACATCGAATTCCGTCCACACTACCCCAATTCCGACCCGCAAAGGCCGGTTTTATCGCTAATCCCCTCGTCGGAGGTGGTGTAAAGAAACCGGTTTAAAGGGCCCTTTAATTCGAAAGAAAGGGCCTCGTTGTGTGGACGTGTCCAGGCTTAATTCGGTTTAACGCTGCTAAAGTCGACCTAAACCCGTAGTGTAGACCAGGCCTAAGTTAGCTATTTGTTTGCATTTTATCTTTTATTTTCTTTGTAACCAATTCTGACTTGTATGTCTCATTACTTGTAACCACTTAAAATCTATCTATTGATAGTTAATAAACTTTATTTTATTGTTTTATCTAAACCAGTGTGTTTGGATTGAAGTGTTGGGGAACCTCCACTTGAAATGACCTATCCTCGAGAGGGTTTCTGCATATCATTATCTGTTAATGAAATGATGGACTTTCTATGAGCTTGTATTGTCCAGAAGAAGAGAGCTGGGCAGTACACAATGCATATTTCTGGGGACAAGTCTGGGACTGGGAGTTTGCTGATGTTGTTCTGTAATATAATTCAGGAATGGCTGGCTAGAAGCACTCTTATAATTCAGCTGGGAATGATTTTGAATGCTGGAGGCTGTCTGAGAGGAGGCCAGGAGGCCAGGTTGCTCTCACAGCAAAGCAGTGTAAAAAGCACCCCAGATTGGAGAATTGAGGTGACACAGCTGTCCATCAGTCCAGATTGTACCCTCGGTAATGTCTTAGGAGCAGCGCCGGCTCTAACTTTTTTGCCGCCCCAAGCAGCAAAAAAAAAGTGCCGCCCTGCCATAATACACCCCCCCAAGCGCTGCCCCGCCCTGCCGAACCCCCCCACCAAGTGCTGCGCCACCGAAACCCCCCCCGCTGAGCGCCGCGCCACCGAACACCCCCCGCCACGCTGCTGAACCTCCGCCGAGCTGCTGAACCCCCGCTGAGTGCTGCCGAACACCCCTGCCGAGCTGCTGAACGCCGCGCCGCCGAACACTCCCCCCCCGGAGCGCCGCACTGCCGAAGCCCCCCACCAGAGCGCCGCTGAAACCCCCGCGGAGCACCACACTGCTGAACACCCCCAGCCAAGCTGCTGAACCCCCGCCAAGCACTGCGCCGCGCTGCCTCCCCCCCCCGCCACCCCAAGATTGGCCGCCCCTTACCAGATGTTGAAGTAAAAGCCTAAATGGTTGAAGATGGGAAATTTGCAGTTCCAGCACGAGCCTTGCCTTTGCACCCACCTCCTTCCTTCTCTCCACCTGTGGGCTGGAGCCCCCCCACAGATCCTCAGAGAAAGCAATCCTTCTGTTTTGCTGGGTGTGTGATCTCCATTAGTATGGTATTTAGCTGTAGAGCAGGGGTTCTCAAACTGGGGGTTGGGACCCCTTAGGGGGTCGTGAGGTTATTATGTGAGGGGTTGCGAGCAGTCAGCCTCCACCCCAAACCCCACTTTGCCTCCAGCATTTATAATGGTGTTAAATATATAAAAAGTGTTTTTAATTTATAAGGGGGTTGCACTCAGAGGCTTGCTATGTGAAAGGGGGGAGGGATAGCTCAGTGGTTTGAGCATTGGCCTGCTAAATCCAGGGTTGAGGGGGCCGCTTGGGGATCTGGGGCAAAATCAGTACTTGGTCCTGCTAGTGAAGGCAGGGGGCTGGACTCGATGACCTTTCAAGGTCCCTTCCAGTTCTAGGAGATGGGATATCTCCATTAATTAAAAAAAAAAGAAGAAAGGGGTCACCAGTACAAAAGTTTGAGAATCACTGCATAGACCAGGCTCCCACCCTTCTAGCCTCTACTGGGAAACAGAATGTAATTGCAAGCAGGCAGAACACAACTGATTGCTGGAGCAATACATAAGACCCAGAGGGACTGGATAGCAGAACAAGAGACACACTGGGTGCATCCAACCTCTTCAGGCTATATCACATGACTTGTTGATTGACCTGAATGGGCCTGCACTCTGGCAGTGACAGATGCTGGCTGCGGTCTCAGGCACAAGGAAACAGGACTTCTACACAGCCTGCTGTCTCATGGGTGTGTGGCCAGTATTTGTGGCATGGAGGAGGTCTCTGGAGCTTGTGTGGTGGGAATTCACAGTCCCTCGAGGGAGAGTGAAAGCGAGAGGTACAGTGGGGTTTCCAGGCCATGCAAGGAGGAGGGAAAAGGAAGATGGGCTCTCCAGCCCATCGTGGGATGGTGGATGAAGGAGGGCGTCAGGACTGCATACAACAGGTAAGATATTTTATTTATTTGGATCGAAACCCTCCACCCCAAAGAAGGCCCTTCCAGGCAGTACTTGTGCCATAGATTTATAAGAGGTGTTACAAACCACAGCCCCTGAAATCAGCAGCATTTTCCCTTTCCCACCCCAGCTACACTTTGTTCTAATCAGCAGCGTAGATCAGAACTCCCCTCTCACCTGGGCAGACTCAGGTCCCCTACACTGCCCCCTCAACAGGTCTGGAGGGTCACCGGGTTTAGGCTGTTCTGGATATTGATTGGGGGATGACTCCTTTCTTTCCGAAGGAAAAGGGAACGATACAGAGAGCGCTTTGCTAGCTGCTGCCTCTGTGTTGTAAACTTTAGATTGTGAGCACTCAGTGACAGGAACTGTCCCACGCTATGGGTATGGACAGTGCCCAGCACAAAGGGGCTTTGATTTCAGCTGGAGCCTCTGGGCACTATCATCAATTTAAACAATATCAGCAAGTAGGTTACATCAAGAGCTCCCCTGATCATCTCAGTCATGGCAGCATGATTCAGGGGGAAAGGGAGCTTCTCCAGCAGGAAGGTCCCAGGCTGCTGGCAGCTTTCGAGCTCCTGCAATATGAGATATACTATAGTCTTTGTAGACACAGTGGGATGGTGGGACAAGTGAATGATCAAATCTTTGCTTACTGTGGAGTGGGCGGCTGCTACACTCTTCAAAATGTGGGCCTGTGGCCCATAGTAAATGTGAACATAGGGTACTGTGGGCAAGACAAAGGGGTGTCCAGCTTATATGTGGATGGCAGAAATCTCCATCCTATATGTGGATGGCAGAAATCTCCATCAGCATCAGATCCCCTATGACACAAGGAGTTCATAAAAGCCTACCAACAGTTCATGAGAAGACAAGACAGCTTATTATCACTCGACCACAGCCACGGCAAAATCCTGAGCAGCCGAACTGTACCAACAGTAAAACACCAGGCCACACTGCTACACCTCTGAGCTCAGCATCACCCAATGCAAAGATTTGCTATCATACTGAACTGGGGGGGTGGGGGATTAGCAAAGGTCTTTGAGCCCCCAAGCAGCAGAAACCACAACAGGACAGACAAGCACCCCTATGCCACCCTCGTTAGCATTTCCTGAGTCAGAGTGGTAGAGGCCCTGGAAGTACTATGGGATGTCTGTGCTCCTTCTGGATTGTGAAGTCAAGTGAAAAACACGTGGGCCCATTCTGCACTGGTGTGGTCAATATATCGCTCAAGGAAAGCAACTGCTCAGGGGGCCTAGAGCATGTGTCAGTCCAGCCAACACTCGGAATGAGAAGATCCACAGATGCCAAACCATCTCTTTAGCTACTGCCAGATTGTAAAACTTTCCTTGCTGGACTAGGTTACTGAGAAGTTCATGGCAAACTACCACCAGCAGCATCTAACTTTGGCCAGTATCCACTTGGCTGTGGCACAGATGCACACACGGGTGGTCTCATAGCTCTGGAGGAAGACACGTTACCCAGGTGGACTCTATTGGATCCAGTCGATGGAGCTGTCCCTCAAAGGTTCTGCTCGCTGCCAGACAGATTCCCAGAGTGTCAGGACAGGCAGCTGCTCCTCCTCATCCACAGCCCACCTGCAGAATCCCAGCAGGCTCAGCCCTATCCACTCTCCTGCTCTGCCTCTCTGTCCAACCACTAGGGCGCGTTGCCAACCTCAAATCAGCTGCCGATATGCTGATAGATATTGGGGACGTTGCCATCCACCCAGCTACCTCAGATTGTTCCACAATAATGGATCTGGGAAAAATCAGGGGTTTTGGACTGGGTTGCCCCATGACTACTCCATTTATGTGGCATGTTACAACAGAGGTGGTTGCTGGCCCCACAAGACGCTCCCATCCTCACCCCACAAGAAGGGCAAGAAAACAAAAGAGGAAGGGAAACCAAAGTCACATTTGTAACAAATTAGGTTTTAATGTGAATCCTTCAAGGACTTAACCCCATCGTTCTTCCTTCATGCACATCAGATCTCCAAGGGCTTATTGGCACTAGGGTGACAAGAGGAGCAAGTCTGCCACATCTGGTAGTCAGCAGGGTGAAGGGAGGTGCAGCCTCTAGTAAAGTCAACGCGAAGGAAGTGTGGCCTCCACCCTGCAGCATCAGGACCTGCGGCATGCTCGCTGGGCCCCGAGGAGCTACAGAAAGGCTACGCTGTCAGAGGTAGTAGATTCTGGGCCAGGCAACATGGACAGGAGAGGCCTTCAGAGCTGGTAAGTGTTACTGTAGTCACAGCAGTCCCAGTCCACCAACTCGCTGCTGTGAAACCACAAACTGATCTCCCTCTGGGCCGTCTCCACTGAGTCACTGGCGTGAACGATGTTCCTGCAGCCAAGAGAAACCTGCGATAAGGATGGCAGACACGCAGGCTCAAGGGCAGAACCTGGGTGCCCTTGGGGACATGGTCCTGCAGCCGAGACCCTTCCCCTTGCCTCTGGCCACCACAGATGGGCGATATGCCCATGTCATAGCCTTGGTCACTTAAATGTTACTTCATTCCCCCCCAGCATCTTCAGTCCCCCCAGCATCTCCCCACAGTTTCATTTGCTACCCCCCTGTCAGGGCCGGCTTTAGGAAGTGCGGGGCCCAATTCGAACAGTTTTGACGGGGCCCCGGCAGGGATGACTAAAAAAAAAAAACCACGTAAAAAAACACGTGGGGCTTGTACGCACCAGGCGGCGCTCCTAGTCTTCGGGTCTTTCACTCGCTCCGGGTCTTCGGCGGCACTGAAGGACCTGCTGCCGAAGTGCTGCCGAAGACCCGGAGCGAGTGAAGGACTCGCTGCCGAAGTGCCACCGAAGACCCGGAGCGCCACCGGGTGAGTAAAAATTAAAAAGGAGCCTCTAGCCAGCCAGGGAAGGGATTCTCGGCCACTTCTTTCTCCCCTCCCCTCCGGCGGCCCTGCCACTGGGCGCGGGGCCCTCTTAGGCGCGGGGCCTGATTTGGTGGAATTGGCCTAAAGCTGGCCCTGCCCCCTGTGAGTACTCTCCCCTCACCCCATGCCCTCTACAGTAATGCTGTCAGCAGATGGGTCTACAGGAACTCAAGGCACAGACTGTCTCAGATGCCAGGGCGCTGCCAAGGAGGTTCAGGTCTGTGAGACTGCCCAGCATGGCACATGGCACTGCCCAGCATGCCAGAGTTAGTTGGCTGGCTGGCTCGGTGCGGTTTGTACCTGCTGACATGGATGCTGAAATCTCCCCGGATCGTCCCAGGCTTGGCTTCAGCGGAGTCGGTATCTCCTACCATGGCCCTGGAAGTCCTGACCACATTGTAACCTTCCCACACCTGCAATAGACACAGGCTGTGTGAGCTGAGACAGTGCAAGCTTGCACAGAAACTCCCATTGCACAACCATCCTGGGCAGACAGAACTCTGCTCCAGCAGCCAAACTGGGTGCCCCTTTCAGGGCTGATCTCAGGGCCATTAACCGGTGTATGCAGGCTGTCTGGGCCCTCCAGAAGGGGGGTGAGTACTGGGGAAGGCCAGGGGTGCCTGGGATCATGTTGAGCTCCTCAGTCCCAACAGACTCCTCCTACCCGGTGTGAAAGAAGCAGAGTGGGGCAGCCAGCCAGGCACAAGGCAGGGGAGGGCCACGCCAAGCTGAGCCACAACGCAAAGTCCTGGGCCTACACTGGCAGCATTTGCACTGTGAGCACTGATTCTGTGCGGGAGGGGAGTGGAGCAGAGGACAGACACAGTGTGATGTGCGGGGAGGAAAAACTAACGGAAACCAAGGCCAAAGCCAAAAGGGCTGAGCGAGCATCAAAGCAGCAAGGCCTGAGCCTGGGGGAGGGGCTGCACCTGGGACTGATGTCACCACAGGTTCATCATCTTCCCCACCCGTCATGATCCTAAGCCCCTCCGCAGGTCACTGGAGCAAGGGGCTTTCATGGTGTTTGCACTGAAGCTTCACCCGGCTGGGGCGGGCACACGAGGCTGGTCACTCTCACTGCTGGTTCCCAGCACAGCAAGGGAAGGTCCCAGTTCCACCCAATATACGGTCCCCTGTATTGCACTGGGCAGGGAACATTCTCCACTTGGACCTGGGCAGTGCTTAATTTATAATGAAGGAGGTGCTGGGGCTCAAGCAATTGTTTTATATCCATAACTGACACAGCAGGCCCAGAGGTGCCGGGGCTCTGAACTGCCAGGCCCAGAGGTGCTGGGGGTCAGCCCTGGCACAAATTAAGCACTGGATCTGGGGCTGAACAAACCAACTTTAGAAACCAAAGCCCCAGAGAATGTGGATTCCAGGACAGAACGTGTTGGAAGATTCCCTTTCATTGAGAGAAATCAACAATGAAACTAAAGTAATGTCCTACATCTAATTCCCCATCCCCACCCATCACCTTTAACCCACCCCCCCTTCCCCTGTGCCCTTCCCCCACACCCTTTGCCCCTAAACACACGCACACACGTCAACTGGGCTCGCAGCCTTACCATGGCAACCACTGGGCCTGAGGTCATGTAATGGATCAGTGCTGGGTAGAAGGGCTTCCTCCGCAGCTCATGGTAATGTTCTGCCAAGATCCCCTCATTGGCCTGGAAGAAGGGGGGACCCCAAAGTGAGAAGCAAGCCCTGAGCCCAGGACGGGACCCAATGGGAAATCAATACCCCCTCCCTATGGCCAGAAGAGAGAGTTCATCCAGCAACTCCCAGCACTCAGCCTCTCCTCTGCACCTTCCCTGAGCAGAGAGTGGCTCTACCCAGATTTCTGGGGGAGCTGCAGAGGCAGGAGCCAGAGATCAAACAAACTCAGTTCTTGCTTGTCCCATGACACCAACCAAGGGGGTGTCTCCCCATTTACATTGCCCCTGGCCCCCATTTGTGGATCCCAGGGGGTGGAGTGGGGACCTAGAGGTCAGTGGTCAAAGGGTTAATGGACTGGACTCACACCCCAGCAGATTCTGGTTTAAATCACCAAGGAGATGAGCCTGGAGAACTCCATCTAAGCCCTAGCAGGCCTGTATTCATACCACGAAACAGCACACTAGTGGCAATTGCCTCTGACTCAAAAAGCCTGGATGAAACTGGAATAGCAGGGGGCAGCTGGCCAGGATTTAGGGGCAAGGACAGAGTTGGGGCTTGCAGGATTGCAATAATGGAGGCCAGGTGATGCAGTGGGAGAGGTTGCGGGAGATGTGGGGGTGAGGCTCAAGCCTGCAATAGTGGAGTGTAGAGGGCCAGATCCAGCAGGGAAGGGTGGGCCAGAGCTGCAGGATGCATTGGGAGACACACTTACGCTCCGGACTGGAGCAGCAGGGGGTGCTGAGGGCCATGTTTGAGCTGTGAGTCGGGGAAGGTTAGACAGCTCCTGGCTCAGGCCAGCATTGATAGTGCCTCACTTCCATCAGCACAGAAATCCGGGCCATGTTTTAACATCCCCCCGCCATCTAGCTGGTCTGTCCAGGTCTCTAGTCACCTGGCCCCAGATCAGAAAACCAGGCTGTCCTCTGGGATGTGGCAGGCAGGTACCTGGAGCAGCTTCATGCCAACTAGCTTGAATCCGCGCCTCTCAAAGCGCTTGATCACGTCACCGACCAGCCTCCTCTGCACTCCGTCCGGCTTCACCGCCACCAGTGTCCGCTCCTGGATCCCAGGGATCCCTAATGGGCAGCGAGAAAGGGAGAAGGCCAGGTTACAGCCCAGGTCACCCATCCACAAACACAGCGAGACTGGGCACCATCCTTCTCCCAGCAGCTGCACAGGGAGCCCTGCAAGGACCCGACCTGAGCAGGGAACAGGAGTTACTGGTTTCACGCTGCAGCTGGTTTTGCTGCTCAGACCCGGCAGGAGGAGCCAGAAGTTGGGGGAGGATTCCCAGCACTGCCTGGGTTTTGCTGCCTGGCCCCAGCTGGGCACTGCAGGGTGGGTCGGTTTCTCTCACAGGGTTAGCAACAGAGAGTCCAGATCCAGACTAACATGGCTACTCCTCTGATACTCTCACAGGGTTGGCTCCAACAAGGTGCTGAGCACCCACTGGTCCTGCAATGGGAGCTGTGGGTGTTTGGCATCTCTTACAACTGAGGATTGGGAACAATTTAAGGAATCTGAGCCCTTCAAAAATCCCCCTGGGGCAGCAGCAGATGGACAAGCCCAGGCGCTCAGATACCATGGTGATGGGCACAGCATCATCAGTACCCCACTGGCGCATGAAGAGAGTGGATGTGCGGGGCCAAAGATCAGAAACTCCTGGAGCAGGGGCTCAGAATACAGGATCTGGAAGATCAACGTCTGTTCTTAGAGCCTCCCAGCAAACCCTCTCTCAAGGCAGACACGGTGTTGGGGACAGTGCACTCGGTAATCACCAGCATAGATCTCGTGGGTGTTAATGAAAGGACTGGCCAAGCCAAGCAGCGGGCTCAAGGGAATTAACCCCACTTCCCACCTGTCTGTCACCGTCCAATTGTTTAAGTGCACGGCAAGGTTCCCACCTCCTTCTGAAGGAAGTGGGCACTAGCTGCAGCTACTGGCAGGATGCCGGACCAGCGGGACCAATGGGTCCCAATGCAGGATGGAAAATCCTCTGGGATACTGGGCAGCATGGTGCACATTGCCAATGGGCATCAACAGATCAGGAATGCCCTCTCCCTGGGGGCCCTGCCAGCCTGGAGACTTGCCGGCATTGCTCTGCACTCAATACCCTGCCAGGACAAGCCAATTGCAGCAGCCCAACCAGAGCACAGGATGCAAACATCGTTCCTGCTCAGTGAGGAGTCACAGCCCTGGAAGCTGGGCTCAGTCCCCCAAGAGCCAGAGAGCAGGCCTCTCCCACAGTCAGTGCAAAGGCACAGGGGTCAGAGCCTTGGGGGCTGGTTGTTAGAAAAGGCAGGCAGTGTCTTGGGGCTGACCTGCAGAAGTGATGTACAACAGATAGAGCACAGACCTGGGAGTCAGGATCCCTGGGCCCTATGCCCAACTCTGTCACTGACCTGCAGGTCATATCACCGGTCTGTGTCTCAATTTCCTCATCGGCACAATAAGGAGAATGACACTGACCCACCAGGCTGAGAGACTGACTTCATTAGCGTCTGCAAAGGGCTTTTAGCTCCTCGGATGGTAGGTACCAGGGAAAGGCACTGCCTGGCCAAGAGATACCCCCCCTGCCTTGTGCCCTTTGCTGGCCTGCCCGAGGGTATGCCTGTCCAGAAAGCAGGGAGGCTTATGGTGGTTGAGCGTGGGTGGAGATAGTTACTGTGGTCTCAGGAGCCTCAGCTCTCAAAGCAGGGCAGTATCCTCACCTCCATCTTAGAGAGGGGGAAAGACACAGGGAGGGGAAGTAACTTGCCCAAGATCATCCAACCGCACAGTCAAGAATAGAACCAAGTCTCCTGAGTCCCTGTTCAGTGCTTCACCCACTAGGCAACACTGCCTCAAATGCAACATTCCCCTCCCAGAGTAGCCACAAGCCTGTGACTACACAAGGTGCAATTGGGGCTGGACTGCTCAGGCTGGAGCCTGCAGCCAGAGGCACAAGCAGCAGCAGCGCTAGCAGCCCCCTTCCCTGAGCCCCCACTTCTGCTCAGTGCCAGCCCCAGGCTCCTGCAGAGCAAGCCCTAGGGCCATGGGACGTGCAGAGAAGAGTGTCCCTCTTGCTTTCTGCTAGCGGCGAGGGACACCACCCCAGCTGGATCATCTTCACCTACTCACACACCTCACCTTTTGGAACTACAACATATCCCTAAGCCAAATCTCTAGTCACCAGCTGGAACTATTGAAGGCTGTGGTGCCTTGTATCCTGCAGCCACTGGACCAGCTGGAAGTGCCTGGCTTAGCCAGGGGACATGGGGGGGCGGAAGGGGGAGGCAGCTGGCGCTCAGTTCCCCTTTGCTGGTGACTCTCTGCAGCGAGGTGGGCAGGGAGCACAGACCAGGCAGGAGGGAAGATTTCTGGATCCAATAGGAGCTTACAATTGGAGCTCCCCATGCAAGAGACAAGTGGGGAGAGGAGACGTGCAGGAAGCCCCTGGGCCTACCAGGAGTTTGCAGGGTCTTCAGCTTGAGGGATGGTTTCTGTGCTCCCCCACTCCTGGCTCAGCTCAGCCCCTACCCCACTAGGCTGCTGCTGCAGAGGATGGCAGCTCTTAGCTGCTTTGGCTGAACTAGCAGTGGGCTGGGCTTGGGGCTGGAGCTGTGTCAAGGCCACAGGGAGCCGGGAGAAACAAGCCACTGTGCTAAGTGCTCCCAAGCCAGGGGAGAAGCACGAAGCATCTCAGCCTGCAGCATCTCTATGGGAAGAGCTACTAAGCAGGAGCCACAGTGCCAGCCTCCAACACACAGCTGCAGACACCACTCCAGTCTCCTTCCCACCCAGATCACCACCCCCCACCCTCCAGTCTGAATTCTTCACTTTCAGCTCTGCCATCCTGGCCCATTGCCTTGCCCCTATTCTGCCAGTCTGGGCAGCCCAATTATTTCCTTCTCCCACTCCTGTCTCATAGGGGGCACCTTTCACTCCCTGCTGCCACTGCTGCATGGGGTGACCCAGCCACCCCAGCTCACCAAGCCAGCACCCTCCCTCTCTTCCCTGAGTCCTACCATGGTCAGGGGGAGGGGAGCGTATGAGTGATTTCCACCCCAGCTGCCAGAGACATCCTAGCCCATGGGTCTGAGTGTTGGGACAGGGCCTGGCTGGATTTGTGTGTATTGTACTGCAGGGAGCACATGGGCCGCACTAGCCATTCCCCAGGATATGGGAAGACACCTTTCTGCAGAATTTCCCCCAATTACCAGGCAAAGGGGATCCCACCTCTCCCCTTTCAGACAGCTGAGGCTCAGCTATCTGCTAATTGGAAAGAACCAAGCTGGAGGCCTCATGGGACTCATCTGTTTCCAATCTCAGCCCCTTGGTATTAACCAGAGACTCCCAAAGACCAGGCCTGGGCTCAGCCAGCTCCATGGGGAAGGGACACAGCTCTTTAGATCTCGCTCCAGCCTTCAATCTCTTCCCAGATGCTGAAGGATGAGCAGCCCCTGGCCTTAGCAGGGGGAGACAGGACTCAGGAGTCTTTTGGGTGGGCTTGGACTCGGCAGGGTGTTCTCTCCAGCCATCTGCGAGGGGCTACACAAAATGTACGTGATTTGCATTAAGTTGTGGGGATCCCAACACACTTCACAGGTTGTATGCCAACAAAGGATCAGGTCAGCCACCCTGGGGCAGGCTGCCGCAGCTCCTCTGAACCGGCAACTCTAAACAATGGTCCAGGACAGGACAGGAAGACCCCACATGGACATAGCCGCATAGCTCTGCCAGCACAGCCTGCACCCCCGGAAGGGGTTTTTCCATGGGTGTAGGAACACCGCCTCCCCAGAGGAAGTTAGCTCTGGCAATGGACACTCTGCCCTCGACACAGCTGCATCTACACTGGGGGTAGGTCAGCATAGCTACATGGTTTATTCACATCTCTGACCGTTCTAGCTATGTCAATATCACTTTTAAAGGCAGACCAAGCCGAAGGCTCATCCCGTCTCCACTGGAAAGTAGAGGGAGAACTGATGGAAGCAGCAGCATGGTTCTGTGGTTTGATCATGGAACGGGGACCCAGGAGACTTGGACATATCTCCCCCTCAGTCCCTTTTGTTTGCCCCACATGTGGCTATAACCTACACAGGCAGAGCTAAACTTGAGTGCAGGCTTAAACCCCATCAGATTCATGGTGTGGACGGTCCTCAGGGACTCCAGTGCCACAGGGCTGGGTCAGACTACATGGTCCCTTCTGGCCTTAGTCTCTGAGTCTTAGCTGGATCCCATCCACGCACCAGGACAAATGAGTCCCAGTAATCAGGGCTAACAGAAGGTCAGTTCTACAGTGCAGCAAGGCCCACATCAGAGCTGCACCTTGACTTGGGGCCTCGCACTTGTGCATTATTTGATGCCCAATTGTTTGCCGAGCTGCAGCCATCGCTGGGTGTTGGACTGAAACTGCTTGGAGCCAGGCTAGCAGCCAACTGGTGACTGTAAGCAGAGGTTCCAGCCTAGTGCAGCATGCTTTCAGAAACCCAGGCCTGACCTTAGTGGCCTATGCTTAGGGTTACCATTCGTCCGGATTTACCCGGACATGTCCTCCTTTTTGTGCTAAAAATAGCGTCCGGGGGGAATTTGTAAAGCACTCACAATGTCCGGGATTTCCCCCCTCCCCCGGAGCGGCTGGGAGGGCTGCAGGAAAGTCCCGGGCTGGACTCCGGAGCAGCTGGAGAGGAGCTCCACCCTGCATTCTGAGCAAGTGTCTCAGCACAAAGTGCAGCCCTCCCCTTTTGCAACTGGGAGCGGTTACTGCCATGCAGCGTAGCAAAACGGGAGCGAGAGCACTTTGTGCTGATACAAGGGCAGCTCTCCCCTGCAACCCGGTCCGGGCCAGGGACCGGGTTTTGTTGTGCAGGGCCAGGGACCGGGTTTTGTTGTGCTGGGGAGCTTAGCCACGTGTCCGGCTCGCACAGAGCCCAACACCCTGTTCTGAGCAGCAGGGTAAGGGGGGCAGGAGAAGGGGCAGGGAGGTTCTGGAGGGGGCAGTCAAGAAACGGGGGGGGGCTTTTTGGGGGGAGTGGAGAAAGTTTTGGGCAGTCAGGGTACAGGTAGGGTCCTGGTGGGCAGTTGGGGGGGGGTCTTAGGAGGGGGCAGTTAGGGGACAAGGAACAGGGAGTCTTAGGTAGGGGGTGGGGTTCTGGAGGGAAGTTAGGAGCAGGGGTCCCAGGAGGGGGCAGTCAGGGGACAAGGAGCGGGGGGGTAGGGGGCTGGGAGTTCTGGGGGGGAGCTGTCAGGGGGCAGGAGTGGGGAGAGGGATTGGAGCAGTCAGGGGACAGGGAGCAGAGGGGTTTAGATGGGTTGGGAGTTCTGGGGGGGGCTGTCAGGGAGCAGGAGTGCGGAGAGGGATCGGAGCAGTCAGGGGACAGGGAGCAGAGGGGTTTAGATGGGTTGGGAGTTCTGGGGGGGAGCTGTCAGGGGGCAGGAGTGGGGAGAGGGATCGGAGCAGTCGGGACAGGGAGCAGAGGGGTTTAGATGGGTTGGGAGTTCTGGGGGGGCTGTCAGGGGGTGGGGAGTGGTTGGATGGGGCGTGGGAGTCCCAGGGGTCTGTCTGGGGGTGGGGGTGTGGATAAAGGTTGGGGCAGTCAGGGGACAAGAGGCAGGGAGGCTTAGATAGTCCTGGGGGGCAGTTAGGGGCAGGGGTCCCAGGAGGGGGTAGTCAGGGGACAAGGAACGGGGGGAGGGTTGGGAGGTCAGGGGGGGTGGGAAGTGGGAGGGGCAGGGGCGGGGCTAGGGCGGGGCTTCTCCCATCCTCTTTTTTGCTCGCTGAAATATGGTAACCCTACCTATGCTCAGCCCCAGGGCAGTGATCTTTACTTAGACCAGACAGACGGACTGGAGAGGAGAACGCGCTTGCCAAATGAAATACCTGGCCAGCTTGAATCTATCCCTCTTTTGCTAAATTACAGGGGATTTCTGAAAGATCCAAAAGCTTTAAATCCCAGTTTAACTGGAAGGAACTAAAGTTCTCACTTCTCTCAAGCAGGGGCCTTTGCAGCAGGAGGAGAGAGTGGGATGTAGGACCCACAGAACCTGCCACCCACGGCTGCTTCTCAGCCATGGAAAAGGCTCCAGTGTCAAGATGCATCCCTAGCCATGGTGCAGGCGCCAGCGCAGGTGGCGCTTAGGGGGCTGTGACACCGTTGAAGATGCTGGATCCAGTCTATCCTAGCACTTGTGCTGTTGCTAGCACTAGAGCAGCTGAAAGAAAAAGGATGTGAATTTTCTAGAGCAGGCACTGCCGGACATGTGCCAAATGCAGAGGGGAGTCCAAGAATGAGGGTAGCTTTCGCCTTTTGGCCAGCACCGCCCCCCTCAAGACAATTTGGGAAGGGCTGATTGTATTTGAGTTCCACTGTCTTAAATACTTCCTCTTTCCTCCCAGAAACTTGGAAAACATTCTGGTCCCCTGCCCAGAACACAGCAAAGGCAGGACGGGAGGCATCTGAGTGTTTTTGGCCCAGACAACAGAGGGAGATCCCTAAACTTTCTCTGCAGTGACAAAGGGACCAGTGCTCAGCATCGACCCCACCCCCACTGCCATTCTGAGCAACAAAATAGAAGTAAACAAGCCTGCCTTCTTTGTTCCAGGTTACAGTTTCAACCCCCCAAATAAAGCAGCACGGGAGAAGAATTTCACCAGGCTGGAGTGTGCATTTTTCATTCTATGCATCCGAAGAAGTGGGCTGTAGTCCACGAAAGCTTATGCTCTAATAAATTTGTTAGTCTCTAAGGTGCCACAAGTACTCCTGTTCTTCTTTTTGCGGATACAGACTAACACGGCTGTTACTCTGAAACTTTTCATTCTAGAGGATTTCATACCCTATTTATAAGCAAGGAGGCAGGGCCCAGAGAACTGGTGGTGGAAGAGGGTCCCGGTGCAAAGCAGCAGCACGATCTGGCAGCCTCAGTCCCTGGAGCTTTAGCCAGCCCCCTCCCCCTGAAAGGGCTCTTGGCCAGCAGATGCCTGGAGGCTTGCAGCTCTGGGTAACGGGCTAGCGGGGAGGGAGCACTTGCAGGCAGTGAGATCACAGACTCAGCCAGCTGATGACCCAGCTGGGAAGCAGCAGAGGAAGCACATCCACGGAGGGACTGGAAACCAAAACAAACAAACTGGAAAGGAGGGAGGGGTGTTCCCCATGCACGTGTAGATATTGTGCTCACGAGACAAAGGCTATGAGGGGGCTCCCCCCCACCACCGGCCGGCAGCGATCAAAGCAGCGGGCGGCTTTGTTGTTAGTTTACAGACATCCCCGCACATTCCTCAGAGCCCGCCGGGTGCAGAGGGCAAGTCCCGCCGGACTGCCGGGCTCGGAGCAGCTGGTCCCATTCGGACACCCGGTCTCCGTCGGGCTTTGATACTGCTCGGCGCTGGGATGAGGAGCTGGGCGGAGGGTGCGATTTGTGCATTGCTGGGTAATCCCGAGCGGAGAAAGACCCAACGGGAGGGGGGGGGGGGGGGAGATGGGATCCGGTGGGACGGGGATGGGGGACTAGGGGAGCCCCGGGCGCTGCAGCCGGGGGAGTCCCTGGCGGGGATGGGGGGCGGGGGTGTCAAGGGAGCCCCGGGCGCTGCAGCCGGGGGGGGGGGGGCTGGGAGAGTCCCCGGCGCTGCGGGGAGGAAGGCGGGGGTGTGTGTCAAGGGAGCCCCGGCGCTGCATCCGGGGGTGTCGGGGATGGGAGGCCGGGAAGTCCCCAGTGCTGCAATGGGTTCGGCCCCCAGCTCCGCACAGTTCGGACTCACCGGCGCTGTAGGGGCGCCTGGAGCCAGGCCCCAGGGAGCGGGCTGCTGGCGCCGCCGCCTCCGGCTTAAGGCGCTCCGAGCCCGGCGTGGAGCCGCCCAGACTCCGCTGGCCCTGCAGGAGGCTCCTGGCCACGCAGCGCTGGAAGAAGCCCATGATGCTCGGACCCGGGCTGCCCGCTCCCCCCGCCCCCCAGCGGACCGGGACAGCAGGGCAGAGACCCACCGCTAGACTCTGCTTTCTCAAGCTGGATTTTATAGCCCGCCCCAGGCTTGTTCGGGGCCGGGGAAGGCTCCCCCGCCCCGGTCCCAGCGAGGAACAAGGGAAGTGTCAGGTTTCCATCCCACCCCTTAAAACGGACGCCAGCCTCACAGGCCGCTGCGCTGGCTGCTCCCTTCCCCCGTTCCCCCTGCACCGGCTTCAAGCCGCTCCCCCACCCCCGGCCCATTGCATAGAGGGTACCAGCCACCCCAGGGCGCACAGCTCCTGCCCTTGGAGTGCAGCCAGTCCAGAGCAGACCCTGCCCCTCTCCAGGCATTCCCCCCCGGGGGCTCCCTAGTCCCTCCCCTGGAATCCTGCTCAGCCTGGTTATCCCCCTCTTCCCCACAGCTGCCAGGGGCCTGTCCTCCCGCTGACCCCCACACCCAGAGGCCAAGGTGATAGGCACAGCACACAGGAATCTCCATGAAGGGGTTAGGCTCCCACTGAACCACACTTCCCCTTAGCAAACGCAGGGGGAGGCCTAGCACAGCAAATCCAGTCTGGGTGCAGGTTACCCTAAGGTTGGAGAACCCTAAAATCCTCAGCCCTTGCACATCCCCTTGGGAAGGGAGGGCAACTGTCATTCAACCAGCCCCCTGAGAGACCCTGTGTAGTTTATAGCTCATCCACCCAGCCCAACGTCTCTCCTAGGCTCTCCCCTGGGTGGAAGCTATGACCTCCCCCCACTTTACAAGCCAAAGTGGGGCTGGGGCAGTAGCTGGCTCACGGCTACCTGTGCATGTAGCTCCAGCGGCAGAGAGCAGCAAGGTGTGAGCTGTGCTTCTAGGGGGGGAAGTTGATGCAGCACAGCACCTAGGAAACACACTGCTGGCAGGAACCGCTGGTAAGTTATTTGGTTTCATGGGCCGGGCCAGAGGAGTGATAGGAACTATCTACTATGATACGTGCAAAGGCTGGGGCCTTGACTAAAATTCTTTGCCTGCACCCGTGCCCGCACCCGCACGTCACCTCTGACTTTCCCAGTCACAGCTGTGGGAGTGCAGCCTCTCCCTCTGCAGAGCCCACCTACAATGGCAGCTGTGCATCTGACAGAACAAGGAGTAATAGTCTCAAGTTGCAGTGGGGGAGGTTTAGGAGGGTGGTGAAGCCAGTGGAATGGGGTACCTAGGGAGGTGGTGGAATCTCCTTCCTTGGAGGTTTTTAAGGTCAGGCTTGACAAAGCCCTGGCTGGGATGATTGAGTTGGGGATTGGTCCTGCTTTGAGCAGGGGGTTGGACTAGATAACCTCCTGAGGTCCCTTCTAACCCTGATATTCTATGATTTGCTCTTGTGGAGAAGGAAGTGCAGCCACACCCCCACTCCCTCAAAGCAGAAGTGCCTCTGCTGGTTTTAAAACCCTCCCTGAATTGTTCCACGTGACTCCTGGTGTCCTTGCTTACTCACTGCTTCAGGCATGTCTGTCCTTCTGTAGGGTCCTGCCCCCAACCCCAGTGATGGGAGAGCCTTCATCGCAGCAGCTTCTTCTGGCACCTGGAGCAGCCTTCCCACCTGACTCTGGGAAGGTATCTTCCATTATCTGACTCCCCTTTGGGTCAGGATTTGCATCGCCACACATAGGCTGGAGTGGGTTACTTTGATTCTTGGTCTGGATCTAACCATTGTTGTGCATATTTGGAAAGAGATTTTAGGCAACTGGAGTGCAAGCTCCTCGCTCCTGGCAGTACCCATGCACCCCATTCACACACACGTGACCGTCGTTAGTCACATCACTGAACTCCCTCTTGGAAGGCACTCATACGCCAGTGATGAGCACAGCATATGAATAGACCAGAACACAGCGTTACTACTGCAGCTCAGGCCTGACCTGGTGTTTCTCTGCCAGCCTCCCCCTACAGAGTGCCAATTGTGCCAAAATGTGTGGGGATTCAGGGATGTGAGCAGACATCCTGTGGGAGTATTAACTTCCCATGCATGCTGCTGGAAATACAGATATCAGCATGATTCCTTTATCCCCCGGGGAACAAAAGAAAGAGACCCAAGGTAGCTAGAAGCCCCATTAGAGGCCTTTCCCAATTAATAGAAATATTTAATTGAGTGGGAATCTGGAAAATAGCTCTCAAGCTGTAACACTGTCAGGGACAGGTTCACACTCCTGGGAAGTCTCACTAATGAGGAGAGAGGCAGCAAAACCAAAAGTTTGCATTAGAATACAAGGGGGGGGGGTGAGGGGGAAGAAGGGATATCTCAGTGGTTTGAGTATTGGCTTGCTAAACCCAGGGTTGTGAGTTCAATCCTTGAGGGGGCCACTTAGGAATCTGGGGCAAAAATCTGTCTGGGGATTGGCCCTGCTTGGAGCAGGGGGTTGGACTAGATGACCTCCTGAGGTCTCTTCCAACCTTGATATTCTATGATTCTAAGAATATGAAAAGGGGTGGTGGTGGGGGAAGCATTTAAAAACTGATGCTCCAAAGAATGTTTCAAATAACATTCAGAGTTTAGTCCAAGTAGGCGAATCTGAAGGAGAAGAGGGAAGGGAGGTCACTTAGCACTTTGCATCATCTCCCTGTTACAAACAGGGAAACAGAGGCATAGAAACTAAAGCCACTTGCCTAGAGTTACACAAAGTCAGGGCACAGGTGAGAACAGAAGTTGGGTCCTCCTGCCACCCAACCCATTTCCCCATCCACCAACAGGCAGCGGATGGCGGCTAGTGGATGGTACCACAGCTGCAGTCACCACAAAAGCATCTTGTGGATCTTTTGTACAGAAGATGGTTTGCTTTTATTAAATCTCTGGTCACCATTAAAAGACCAGGTTTCAGAGTAGCAGCCGTGTTAGTCTGTATCCGTAAAAAGAACAGGAGTATGTGTGGCACCTTAGAGACTAACAAATTTATTAGAGCATAAGCTTTCGTGGACTACAAGGGCTGTAGTCCACGAAAGCTTATGCTCTAATAAATTTGTTAGTCTCTAAGGTGCCACACGTACTCCTGTTCTTTTTATTAAAAGACCAGTTGCTCCTGACAGTGGTAACCATCACAGATCTGTTACTGCTCATGGTAAAGCACAGAGGACTACTGCAGTAACTCAGTTAGGAGAGCAGAGCAACAGCTGGCAAATTTTGCTGTTTTAATGGTGACCATTGCAAGCTCAGAAAAGGGCTCTAGGGACAGCAAATCATAAGAAGAGCTAAAAATGGTCATCATTAGACCCCCCCAGCTGGGATTAATTTCCTGTAATTAATTTGATAACTGGATGAATTTTATTTCCCATACACATAAGACTCCTGAGACTCTTCTTAGCACAACTGTTTGACTCAAACATTTCTATTTAACCAGTTCCAAGTTAATGGAAAATTGTAGTCACTGTTTTATTTAAAAGGGAGGTAATTTGAACTAGTTCCCACAATGCTCCTGTCACATTTGTATGCATGTGCTAATTAATACTACTGTGCGCTCATATAGTGCTCACTGGATCTCTAAAACCCTTTACAAACAATGAATTAAGCCTTACAGTAGCCTTGCCCGGATGCGGTAATTGAGATGCAGAAGAGTTAGGTGCTTTAGCTCAAGGTCGCAAACCCAAATCACTAGGCTCACACTCCTGGGACAGATCCAAAAGACCTTTCTTCGCTGCTGCGCTGTTCATACAAGTCATACAGGATCCATCATGTATGTTATTGATGAGCAAGTGTGCACCATGTGCTCAACAGCTGTGAAGCTTGTTATTCAGAAGTTTCCTGTTACATCAGGACCCGTGACAATGTCCCCTCTTCAGGTCCCAGTGGCATGAAGAGCTGAACTGCCCCTACGAGTCAAACTGCCACAGCCTTCAAAAAATACTTCGCTCTGTCCGCTCCTAAGAAGGGAACACACAGCCTAATCTTCCTGATCACTCATTGCACACAGCAAATACTCGTGCCCTTGATTTGATTCTTCCCATGAGTCCAACCTTGTTTTCAAAATGCTCTTTTCTGTCCAAGCTGCACAGGTTGGCCTCCAGCAGTAAGGCAGCCCTCCAGAGGGGATAGCTGGCTGATGGTTGGCCCAGCCTTGCTCAGCTGCTAGCTAACATCCTCCTCCATCCCTGTTAGAGCCCCAGTGCACTCCAGTGGAAATCGAGAGAGGAGTCTGGCTACCTGCTCTGGATGGTGCTGGCGAGATACCAAAGACAAGCAGGGAGTAAAGACCTCACACTTTGCTGGTGGTGGCCAACAACTGAGGCAAAATGCAACCAAAGTTCTTAGGGTCTGGAGGCAGCAGCCAAGCAGATGAAGTACAGCCACATACCCAGGAGCTGTTCTTTGGGGACAGGGAAATGCAGCTGATGCCCAATCCCTCTCCAAGTGCAACAGAGGATTAAAGGGAGTGGCTGTGTATCAATGCCCCCTCTCACTCAAGACATGCTCCTTGGGCACCTTCTGGCCACCCTCTCTCACTGTCCTGACAGCACGCTGATACAATCCCTGCAAAGCCAGCACAGCTCTGGAAGAACAGGCTCTCTCAGCTATCAGCCTAGCCATTACATTCTGATTACAGATGAGGCAAATGACCAGAGAAGGGGCAGAATCACCACCACTACTTTCCCTTTTGATCCCTGACCTGCCTTTTCCTTCTGTCTCCTTCATTGTCCCCTTCCTAGAAGGCAAGAAGAAATCAGAGGTAGTGGAGACAGGAGGACTGAGGTAACTGCAACTCTATGCTTCCAGCATGCAGGGGACAAACAACTGAGAAAGGGACAGACCAAGGCTAGACTCCATCGAGATCTTGCTTCCCACTTCCTGTAAGTGGAAGCCACATGCCAATGTAGTAAAGGCTACTGCAAATGGAAAAGAAAGGGGATGCACAAACAGACTGAGCCCTGCAGATACATGATGCACAGAACCAGCAAAGGTGGTCACAAACTTCCTGACATCACATTGCTTGTGGATGCACCAGTCCCATAAACGAAATGGGAGTTCCATCTCAGGGTCCCTTCGACCCGTAACTTCTCTGCTGAGATTGCCAACAAAGGAACCCTGCTGGATGTGAATATGCAGCCACTACAAAATTGACCGAGACCATTGGCTTTTAAATGGGTGACAAAGATGAAGGGCTGTTCTCCATCTCCCACCACTTTCCAGATCAGGAATGGGCAAACTTTTTGGCCCAAGCGCCATATCTGGGTATGGAAATTGTATGCAGGCCATGAATGCTCACAAAATTGGGGTTGGGTGCAGGAGGGTGTGAGGGCTCTAGCTGGGGGTGTGGTCTCTGGGGTGGGGCCAAAAATGAGTTCAGGGTGCAAGAGGAGACTCCGGCTGGGGGTGCAGGCTCTGGGGCACAGGAGAGGCTCAGGGGCACTCTAGGCAGTGCTTACCTCAAGCAGCTCCTGGAAGCAGCGACATGTCCCTCTTCCAGCTCCTACACAGAGGCACAGCCAGGCAGCTCTGTGTGCTGCCCGGTCCTCTCCCATTGGCTGCAGTTCCTGTCCAATGGGAGCTGCGGGGGCTGGGGCAACACACAGAGCCCCCTGGCTGCCCCTAAATGTAGGAGCTGGAGAGGGGACATGCCGCTACTTCTGGGATCCGTGCAGAACCATGGCACATGGATGTGGAGTGGCCCCTGGTTCCCAGCTGGAGTGTGGGAGCAGGGCAAGCCCCAGACCCCATTCCGCAGCAGGAGCTCAAGGGCCAGATTAAATTGGCTGGCGGGCCAGATGTGGCCCACGGACCGTAGTTTGCCCACCCGTTCCAGATGATTACAATATACAATGGCAGGGCATCAGCAAATGTACAAGGGAGTTTGGTTTCATGGCTGAAGAAAGAGGCAGCTCTGTTACAAAGGAATTAATCTCATTAGGACAGACTGAAAGGCCAGATACACCAAGCCTTTTATCCACAGGATCATCCCACCCGCCTTTGTCAATGCAATCACAGACAACTGTACTGCTCATGCAAAAGGGCTGCTGGATGTGTTCTGAAGTAGCCCTGCCTTCAAGCTAGATAAGGAGAGCTTCGTCCATTTAGACTGGTGCATTTTCTCCCAAAACAACTGGAAAAGAGCTACAAAATTGTAAAGCAACAGTGTAGGAATTCTGCTCCAGAGCAGCTCTCTCATTAGTGGAGGAGAAGGTGCCTCCTTCCCTCTTCCAGTCCCACACAAGGCTTCAAAGCCAGGCCATTTGATAGTCAGTCAGTAGTCATATTCCCGGCCTGTTCTCATCGGGCTCAGCTTTTCTATGCTGGTCCCCTCAAGACACAAAACCTTTTCAGCTGAGTGAAGCCAGCTAAAGACACTCTCCAAAGAGGCACCTGGTCATTGATCTACAGTTCCAGTCTGGCTGCATTCCAAGGGGCAAATGGCCCAGCTTGTTGCAATGCAGCAGGTCATTGCTCCCAGAACAGTGGCACCAGGAAAGTTGTTTTCTTTTAAAGAAGCTAAGTATCAAGGACACTATCCTGGTACTGACATCACAAAGGGAACACACATGGCCATATGTTCCCAGTACCCTCTCACCCAGTCCCTGTAGCTTGTGTATCACCCCTCTCCCTGTAGTAGAGTCCATTCAGTGATCCCAGTAGTTAGTGTAAACATCCCCCCTTCACGATAAAGCTTCATTCATTCAAAGGTGGATTGTGTCTCACCTACACATTGTAACAAGTTAATGCAGCTCTCCACCTTGCCATATGGGGAATTTGCTGACAAGCACAGAAGGAAGAGCACAGCAAGGGGGGCGGGGAAAGAGGAGAGAGACAGAATTTTACAATTTCGCAGGAATCTAAAAACTTGAATCAAAATTTCCTTGTCTTTTCCAGGTGGTGTATTAGCTCGGGCACAACCTTCCCACTGTACGCTGGCATTTCTCTGCCAGCAGGGCTGTGCCCATTCTTGCCCTGCAGGCTGCTCCCATACCCCATAGCAGTGATGGGGACCGCACATGCACTGTCGTCTGCTTGCCAGTTGGGACGTGGAGGCATACTAGGAAACCATCTGGAAAATCTGCCGACAGTTGTAAGGAAGGGACAGCCCACAAAATAAAAGGACCAGTCTCTTCAATTACCACCAGATACCAAAGCTTTCATCATGGAAGACCAACTCTGCCTGACCTTATAGTGACCTCAGATATGCTGGCAGAGGCCTTGTGTGACAAAGATGGATGACAGACACCCAACTGCATGGTGGCAGATACTAGCGTTTAGCAATTTCAGATATCGGTCACAGATATAGGGATCTTATGAACCCCAGATGAACACCTTTTTTGGTTAGTGAGACTAGCCACCTTACAGGTGACCTACAAAGCGCAAACAATTGCCTTTGTGGCCTTTTTGATTCTTTTTATGGATGAATAAGACTTGGTAGTTTTAGTATGAGCTCCAGTGATGCCATTATCCAGGCCTGGATTCCTTCCAGAATCCTACCCTTGCTTAATTGTTCGGACAGGGGAAAACATGCACTTTCATCCCAGGTCAATATTTTGCTATGACTGCTAAGTATTGTGCAAACACACACAACGGGTGCCATCCTGGGAAGCAGTGCACAGAAATGGCTGTGCTGTGTCCATGGCAGAAGTCAACCCCCACTGGATGTACTTCAGGGCACACACAGGCATTGCCAAGGCCCTGAGCACCCAGCCAGCTACCTTCTTGTACAAGTGAGGGGACTGTTTTCAGAAACACGAGATTGAAGTGGAGCTCTCAGAACCAGAATAGGACTGAGCCCTCTCTCTCCTACCTGGTATTAGAATATTCCTGCTCCCACAAAATGCCTGCTTTGGAACACTGTGCACGCTGGCAATGCTACTGCAAGGCTCCTTGTTAGAGTCCCCTTTACCAACACTACAGTGCACCATCAACCTGCACATCTTTCTAGGTGGAGGTGGAAAGTCCTTCAGGTATGCACCACCTAAAGGAAATTAGCTTGAAATTTCAGGATGCACCAAAACAACTGCTCTCTTCCAACAAGCAGCACTGCTTCCTCAGTGGTGGCATGTGAATCCACGAACATCAAGGGTATGCGAATCATTCAACCCTGGCTCTGGATGGCCTCACCACCTAGTGGGGATCAGATGGTGAAGTAACACTTCAGACAGGACTGTTACAGAAGTTAGAGACCATAAAAGCAAAGACCATGTACCAGTTGCCTAACAATGGCACAAATGTGCTACTGTGGCCATCATAAACTTTGGCCCAGGCAGAATGGAGACTGTTGGACTTTTTACCCACCACTCAATCTCCAAGGTAAAAAGCCCTTGGTCTATTCCAAGATTAACCTTGAATCCAGGTATCCCATGCTGCAGCATCACGCACCTTTGAAAGTTTCTTCCCATTTTGGGATGGGCAGAAGGGCAAGAACCCAGTGCCTCTCCCCCTCACACTTCCCATGGTAAGAAATGCTTTTCCAACTAGCAAAGCAGTTTGATGGAGCCAAGAGGTAAGAAGCTATTTAAAACAACAAAGTAAGCACTTTATTTCCATTAAGCATGTTGTTTTAGTATCACAATGGAATGATGAGAAAACATTAAAAAAAACCCACCAGTTTCTAAATCCCTGAAAATAGCAGGGAGGCTTCAAGGCAATTTAAAACGAGAGGGAGTGACAAGTGCCGAACCAGTCCCGACATCACAATTCTCCTCCAAGAGCAGGGCAGGGGCGGGAAGGTGGAATGATGCGAAGGTGCGAATGTCTGAAGTAGTCTTTGGCGTTTCTGCCTCATGATTGACACACCAGATTTGTCAAGACGACTCACTGAAATCTCCGGACGCAACGAAGTGCTACATTAGTAAAACAAGAACCCAGCAAGATGACTTTTCATATGGTGGGAATGCCCTACAGTTGGCGTTAAGACCCATTCTTGCAGGCAGTGCTGCTGACTCAACGGGGAGGTTTCTGAGTTGGGTAAGGAAGCGTGGTGGTGCGTGAATCCAAGAACATGTGCCCATGCGCAAGACACTGCATCATCCTCCAGTACTGACAAGAGCAGGGAGGAGAGGAAGTGGTGACAAAAGAAGTACAAATCCATTCTTTACAGCGATCAAAATATGAGTCCAGTGCAGAAACTATAGCTTCACAGTTCCAGGGGGCAAACTGTCATTGCAGAGCCTATAGTAGCGCAGGTCATTCACCAGTCTGTGCACGTTCTGCGTAAAAGATGGCAGGTCCTGGAGAAAGATCAAGCAACACAGTTACAGTGACAATGGAGTAGTGCCTGCAAGTACCTGTCTTACCATAGGCAGCAGCATTTGGCATTGTCCTAGTAAATCAATGAGCAAAGACAAAAGCCCCTATTTATTTCACCTGTAACCCAGTTCTCCTGTAGATGCCAGGAGAATACCTTATGGCGGTTCCCCCCAACAGCTTGATCCCAGGGCAAATCCTTGATGTAAATATGCTCTTATTGAAATCTCATATTAAGAGAGAAGCCACTTCTCTGCCTGGAATAGTTCTTCAATCTAATGGCTAGTTACTGAGAATGGAGTTCCCTGCAAGAGAACTTTGAAAATCCTGGATTTTATTTACAGGACTGATTTCTTAGTGTGCCTACGCATGCAGAACATGAGCTGGCATCACATGGCCAGGGGAGGAGCCATCTGCTAGAACAGCAACCTGTGTGCTTTTTTGCAGTGAAGCCACGCAGGGCAATTCCCACGTTTCCTAGTGCTATGGGACACATGGAAACAAAGACTCCTATTTTCCAACTGCATTTGGCTATTTTAGAAAACACCAAGGAAATCAAGGCTATTAGCCAGGATGGGCAGGAATGGCGTCCCTAACCTGTTTGCCAGAAGCTGGGAATAGGCGACAGGGGATGGATCGCTTTATGATTGCCTGTTCTGTTCATTCCCTCTGGGGCACCTGGCACTGGCCACTGTCGGAAGACTGGATACTGGGCTAGATGGACCTTTGGTCTGACCCAGTAGGGCCATTCTTATTTCTTTCAGGTTTCCTGCCTCCCTCCATACAAATCTCCTTCTAGATCAGGAGCACCCAAAGGCCATGTGTGCTCCCAGGAGCTTGGAAGCTGGTCTGTAGCTATTGCCAGGTATATTTCATAAGTAGGGCTGTCAATTAATCGCAGTTAAGTCATGCGATTAACGCAAAAAATTGATTGTGATTAAAAAAATTAATCACGATTAATTGCACTGGTAAACCATAGATTACCAATTGACATTTATTAAATATTTTGGATGTTTTTCTATATTTTCATACATATTGTATTCTGTGTTGTAACTGAAATCAAAGTGTATATTTTTTATTCTAAACATTTGCACTGTAAAAATGATAAACAAAAATAGTATTTTTCAATTCACCTCAATACAAGTACTGTAGTGCAATCTGTCATGAAAGTGCAACTTACAAATGTAGATTTTTTTTGTTACATAACTGCTTTCTCTCTCTCTCTCTCTCTCTCTCTCTCAAAAAACAAAACAAAACAATGTAAAACTTTAGAGCCTACAATTCCCCTCAGTCCTACTTCTTGTTCAGCCAATAGCTAAGACAAACAAGTTCGTTTACAGGAGATAATGCTGCCCTCTTCTTATTTACGTCACCAGAAAGTGAGAACTGGCATTTGCATGGCACTTTTGTAGCTGGCACTGCAAGGTATTTATGTGCCAGATATGCTAAACATTCATATGCCCCTTCACGCTTCGGCCACCATTCCAGAGAACATGCTTCCATGCTGATAACGGTCATTAAAAAAATGTTAATTACATTTGTGACTGAACTCCTCAGGGGAGAATTGTATGTCCCCAGCTCTGTTTTACCCGTACTCTGCCCTATATTTCCTGTTACATCAGTCTCGGATAATGACTCAGCACATGATGTTCACTTTAAGAACACTTTCACTGCAGATCTGACAAAAAATGCAAAGAAGGTACCAATGTGACATTTCTAAAGATAGCTACAGCACACGACCCAAGGTTTAAGAATCTGAAGAGATGAGGTGTGGAGCATGCTTTCAGAAGTCTTAAAAGAGCAACACTCCGATGCGGAAACTACAGAACCCGAACCACCAAAAAAGAAAAATCAACCTTCTGCCGGTGACATCTGACTCAGATAATGAAAATGTACATGCATTGGTCCACACTGCTTTGTATTGTTATTGAGCAGAATCTGTCAAAAGCATGGACGCATGTCCTCTGGAATGGTGGTTGAAGAATGAAGGGGCATCTGAATCTTTAACACATCTGGCACGTAAATATCTTGCAATACCAGCTACAACACTGCCATGAGAACACCTGTTCTTCACTTTCAGGTGACATTGTGAACAAGAAGCGGGCAGCATTATCTCCTGCTGTAAACAAACTTGTTTGTCTGAGAAATTAGCTGAACAAGAAGTAGGACTGAGTTGACTTGTAGGCTCTAAAATTTTATGTTGTTTTATTTTTGAATGCAGATTTTTTTGTACATAATTCTACATTTGTAAGTTCAACTTTTATGATAAAGAGCTTGCACTACAGTACTTGTATAAGGTGAATTGAAAAATACTGTTTCTTTTGTTTTTTAGTGCAAATACTTGTAATCAAAAATAAATATAAAGTGAGCACTGTACACTTTGTATTCTGTGTTGTAATTGAAATCAATATATTTAAAAATGTAGAAAACATCCACAAATATTTAAATAAATGGTATTCCATGATTGTTTAATCATGCGATTAATTGCAATTAATTTTTTTAATCGTTTGACAGCCCTATTCATAAGGAGATTACAGCCCCCCACTTACTCCAGCTTTATCCAAGAGGCCTGCAGGAGATGGATGAGATTCCAGCTACACTATTTTATACATCTTTGCTACAGCTCTTAAATTGCAAGGGTAGTTCGTGGTTGGGCAAGGCCTGAGTGACCTTGTTCCAGAAGGAGTGTAAGTCCTGGCCCTGTGAGGAAGTGCCACAGGTGAAGTTTATTCCCCCAATATGTCAATTCTTTCACAGCTGGATAGACAATCAGAGACAAGACAGCAGCTGGATTTACTAGCAGCCCTAGGAAATTCCAGTTGCAGGCACAGAGGACAATAGGAATGCCACCTGTCTTTAGTGACAATTCTGAGAAATCCCTTTTGTTTGGCGGGGAATTCACGGGGGTCAGGTCTCCAGCTGATAGAGAATGCGTCATGACATAACTCTGCTGTGATGCATGCCAGTACCTGGCCCAGAGGTAACCCCTCTGCAGCGTCACTCCCCCTTACCCTGTCCATTTTGAAGTTCCTTCCCAGTACATTTTTCTGATTGGAGTCCACGCCGTCACAACTGGCTAAGAACTCCGTGAGAAAGGCTGAGTAGAAGCTATCAAAGTCCACTGAGGCCATGTTGTAGATAGCAATGCCAATCTCTTCCTGCAACAGGTCATGTGATTTGTGGACCAGCACCTGAAGCAGCACATTCACAAACTGAAACAGCATGGTTGTCCGGAAGATCTTCTGCAGGGCGAGAGAAGCACACTCAGTCATATCCTCCCAAGCTGCCAAGTCTCCTGGGCGGGGTCAGACTGAGCCACTACATAGTGCCATGCCAGCTTGCCCACCAAGGGGAGAAGCAATTCTCCAGGACGAAGGCCAGATCAAGGCAGTAAGCACAGCTGCATCTGACCATCCCTTTGCTGGAGGCCTTAATGTTTTTTCTAGAATTTCAGCTTTCACTTAGGAACAGAAGCCGCTAGCTCCTTTGACTGTGCAGAACACATCCCAAGTGTGAACCAGCATAGCAGTGCTGAATCTGCAGGGACTGGAACAGTCAGCCAAATTAATCCCTGGTGTAAGGCAGGGGGTGAATTTGGCCCCATTCAGCTCAATGGTTATGGCAGATATGGGCAAACTGGCCCGCAGGCCACATTTGGCCCGCGGGACCATCCTGTCCGGCCCCTGAGCTCTGGGCCGGGGATGCTAGTCCCCAGCCCCTCCCCCGTTGTCCCCCCTCCCTCGCAGCCATGCCGCAGTGCAGGCCGCACTCTGGCCTGCCGCTTCCGCTGGGCAGCATGGGGAGCGCAGCTGGCTCTGGCCGGGTGTTGCAGCTGCGAGCTCCTGCTGCTGGTAAGGGGGTGGGGGGTGGGTAAGGAAGCTGGGTGTCCTGGGGGGCAGTCAGGGAGGAGGGGGCGGTTGGATGGGGCAGAGGTTCTGGGAAGGCGGTCAGGGGATGGGAGCCTGGGGGGCCTGTCAGGGGGCGGGGATGTGGATAGGGGTCGGGAGGGCAGTTAGCGGCGGGGGGGTCCCAGGAGGGGGTGGTCAGGGGATGAGGAGCAGAGGGTGGTTGGATAGGGGGTGGGAGTCCCAGGGGGGCTGTCTGTGGGCAGGGTGTGGATAGGGGTTGCGGCAGTCAGGGGACGGGGGGGTTGGATGGGTTGCGGGTTCTGAAGGAGGCAGTCAGGGGCGGGGGCTAGGCTGTTTGGGGAGGCACAGCCTTCCCTACTCAGCCCTCTATACAGTTGTGCAACCCCGATGTGGCCCTCGGGCCAAAAAAGTTTGCCCACCCCTGGGTTATGGACTCAGAAGAACGATGGCAGTTTAAACATCCACTACTTGAGCAGGAGATCAGTAAGTCCCTTTCTCACTCCAGCTCACCAGATGCCCACCCAATGCCAGATGCTTACGAAAACACCAGAGGTTCCAACAAGTCTTGAAGATTAGTTAGTGCACCAGCCACAACAGCCGGCTGTTGATACAGGTCAAGGACAGAGTTCCTCTGTGGTAGCTGGTCCTAACCTGGGGTCCCTGCTTTCATCCGGTAGCCAGGAGGGCTAAGCCCCAGATTCTACCTCCAGTCTTTCAAGACAATGGCCAATATGCCAGAACTGAAGTGGGGGGAACTCCACACGACAATTAGAATGACTTGATTTTAAAGGTTAAATACCTTGCAGCCTGCCAAGGTGAGAGCCAAATGCTTCACACAGAGATCATTAGCCTTCCTCCACTGAAGAGTCCAAACTAGGGTGTCGATTATCGCAGTTAACTCACGCAATTAACAAAATGAATCGTGATTAAAAAAATTAATTGCGATTAATCACAGCTTTAATCTCACTGTTAAACAATAGAATACCAGTTGACATTTTTCTACATTTTCATATATATTGTATTCGTGTTGCAATTGAAATCAAAGTGCATATTATTTTTATTACAAATATTTGCACTGCAAAAATGATAGACAAAAGAAATACACCTCTACCCCGATATAACGCGGTCCTCAGAGCCAAAAAATCTCATTGCCTTACAGGTGAGACCGCATTATATCGGGTTCGGGCCGGTACGGCATACGGCAAGAGCCAGTACACCGTGCCGGACTGGAGCGGATTCCTTGGCGGTGATTTAAAAGGCCTGGTGCTCTAGCTGCTGTAGGGAGCCCCGGGCCCTTTAAATCGTTGCTGGAGCTCTGGCAGCCGGGCTCAGGCGGGGATTTAAAGGCCCGGGGCTCCACATGAATTCGGATATAACATGGTAAAGCAGCGGGGGTCGGGTGGCGCTTTAAGGGGTCCAGGGCTCCTCGCTGCTTTACCGCATTATATCTGAATTCGTGTTATATCGGGTCCCGTTCTATCGGGGTAGAGGTGTAGTATTTTTCAATTCACCTTACACAAGTACTGTAGTACAATCTCTGTTGTGAAAGTGCAACTTACAAATGTAGATCTTTTTGTTACATAACTGCATTCAAATACAAAACAATGTAAAACTTCAGAGCCTACAAGTCACTCAGTCCTACTTCTTGTTCAGCCAATCGCTAAGACAAACAAGTTTGTTTACATTTACAGGAGATAATGCTGCCCGCTTCTTACTTATATCACCTGAAAGTGAGAACAGATGGTGACGTTGTAAACAAGAAGTGGGCAGCATTATCTCATGGAAATATAAATAAAATTTATTTGTCTGAGCGATTGGCTGAACAAAAAGTAGGACCGAGTGGACTTGCAGGTTCTAAAGTTTTACATTGTTTTATTTTTGAATGCAGATTTTTTTTGTACATAATTCTACATTTGTAAGTTCAATTTTCATGATGAGATTGAACTACAGTACTTGTATTAGGTGAATTGAAAAATACAATTTATTTTGTTTTTCTTACAGTACAAATACTTGTAATAAAAAACGTAAGTGAGCACTGTACACTTTGAATTCTGTGTTGTAATTGAAATTAATATATTTGAAAATGTAGAAAATATTCAAATTTTTAAAAATAAATGGTATTCTATTATTGTTTAATCATTTAGTTAATCGTGATTAATCACAATTTATTTATTTAATTGCTTGACAGCCCTAGTCCAAACCCCAGCCCCCAAAGTCATCCTTTACCATGTTCAAACCTCTAAGTATAATGCCCCAATCAGTGAATCCTTTCCTCCCCTCCCATTTTGGGTGACTCCTTCCTTCCATCCTCCTCCCTACTGTTGTTGAAGAGCCCACCAGGTTTTTACTGTGACCAGTGCAGAGGTGGGATCACTTCTGTACCAGACACCAGTGCAACAGGCTGAGGGGAATGTTGATTTAATCCGTGCTGTGCCCCCAGCTCTGTGCCCCTAGCACAACCACCACTAGAAACACGATGACTCAAGGTCTGCTGCACTCCCCGCCCACAGCCTTTACTCCGAAACCTCTCCTGGGGTGAACCTCTCCTGGGGTGCTGTATATCACCAAGAGCTTGGAGTTGCAGCTTGCCAGTACCATCAAGCAGTAATTTCTAGCATTCCGGGTTCACGAGATACCAGACCATAATACTGTCACACTGCTCAGCCTAGCAGTGGCTCAGGACTTGCTATATAGCAGGGCTCAGCACAGTGCCCTCTATCTGCTGCACACAGCACATATAGGAGTTGACCAACTGGCACCCACCTTGTGGTACAGCTTCTGCTTGGTATTCAGTGTCTCCAGGTAGAAGAGATTCTGTTTAAATAGGTGTATGTCAGGCTGCAGGAAGGACTGGCCAAACGCCTATGGAAAAAGACAGATCTTAGGAGATGGAATGAGTAGCAATATGCCTAAAGGCCAGCATGCAGGTTTGCCAGACAGGACTGGAGCACATGACATCAAGTGCTGGCCAAAGGCAGATCTATATATTAGAGTATTTGGTGTCCAACTGGATCTCCTGGCATCAGAGTACATACCACTTGGCAGGGCCCTCCGTTAGCCCAGAGGCTTGTGTTGTCTGAGCTTTTCAGGTTTAACTCCCATTTCCGTACTAGATATACTGCCATTATACCCTAATCCTGCTCGCGCTCTCCTGCAGGGAACTGCTACCTAGTGCCCAGGCTGGGAGGGCAAGTGCCTGGCCTCCTTTGAAACAGACACCTGCAGAAGTCAGCCCAGGCGGCAGAGGTAGTGCTTCAACCACCACTTCTCCCCAGTGCAGAATCTGAGGGCTGTTTGAAAGACCTGTCCCCTTTTCAGGACCTCACTCACACCCTTCCATCTGTTAACTGTAGATGGATGTGGCTCAGCTTGTCTCGGTCAATCCCTCCACCTCCCTCCCAGCTGTTTGCCTTCATTGTGAACCTGACCTCACACACAGCCAACCCCAGAGTATGGCAATGTGGGAAGCTGAGCTTTCAGCTTTGGCAGTCCAGAAAGGTACCATTTCCACCACTCACCCTCCAAGTAATGTTCCTGCCAAAAAGGACCTATTCTCAGTTTTCATCAGGAAACATCCTCAAGGAGCTCAGGGAGACTCTCCTGTATCTAATATGCCATACTCCAAGGATACAGGCAGAGCCCTATCAAATGCAAAACCCATCCAGAGTAGTGAAGAGCCCATGTCCCAGGGACAAACCCCCCAGGAGTTACAAGAACCTCTCATGACACTCCTAACTCCAGTCAACCCACAGAGCAGAGGTGATTGCTTAACAAACCATGCAGATACCAGACCAGAAAAAATGACCAAACTTCAACTGAAGTCTAAGCACATCTGAGACACTCTGAACAGTCCTTCGATTGAGACTCTTGAGAACTGGAGCTAGTGTGTTCTCACTGGAGGAATGGCTGGTGATGAAATTCTCTCCCTTTGCTAATCAGCTAGAACCCAAGTTTGCTGGATGTATGGGTGGGTTGGAGGATTTGATCTAGCCCAGGGATTCTCCAACTTCATTGCATCGCAACCCCCTTCTTACAACAAAAATTACTACATGACCCCAGGAGGGGGGACTGAAGCCTGAGCCAGAGCCAAAGCCCAAGCCCCGCCTCCCCGGGTGGGGAGGTCAAAGCCAAAGCCCAAGGGCTTTAGCCCCAGGCATGGAGCCTGTAACCTGAGCTCCACCACCCAGAGCTGAAGCCCTCAGCTTTGGCTCTGGCCCCAGGCCCCAGCAAGTCTAAACCAGTCCTGGCAACCCCATTAAAATGGGGTGGTGACCCACTTTGGGGTCCCGACACACAGTTTGAGAACCACTGGTCTAAATTATGAGGTGCTTTTATCTGGTCAGCTCTTTGTGGGAGGCAGGGAAAGAGGGAGAGTACACATGTTGATGTTTTGTTTTAAACATCTGGATAAGCCCAGAGGGCAGGACGATAGGCAGATATAACACATTACTACAGTAAGTAATAAAACAAAAGGAGCTGGAACTGCAGCTAGCTGAAAGACAAGCCACAAAGGGTCTAGGAATATAAAGTTTGCTGGATTGGACTGGACTAGTATCTTGTCGCAGATAGAGGCCAAGACTTGAGGCTTCAGGAGTGAGACAGTCTCACATGCTAAGCTGCTTTTATATTGTACAAGGTATGGGATGTAGGAAAGTTCTACCTGATGCCTCCCATACGGTACCACAGCTTCCATCATGTAACAGGAGACTAGATCACCCTTGATAGCCATGCAACTCAGTGTTAATGGTCAAAAATGACCCAGCACTTTTCAAAATCCAGCCACAGACCTGATAGGGCAGCAAGTGCCCAGGCTGGCACTCCGCTGGATAACACAGGATGTTCTTACCATAGAGAACTTTTGCAGAACATTAAGTAACAGCTTTCCGTCAAAAGAGCAGGAGCCAACTAGTAAAACCAAGTCGCCCAGAATTGCTGGCCAAGAGGCAGCTAATATTCAATTACTGAGTAAATGCCACTTTAGAAAGGTGCAGCTGAAAGGTTCAGTCCAGTCACACTGTCAGAGAAGGGGCAAGAACAAACATGCTCAGGCAGCCCTGCATAGCCTGGGTGGTAATGCAGAGATGAGCCATGAGTCCTAGCAGATCTCAGTGGAAACTAAGGGCTTCTCTATCTGGGGAGTTAGTGCTTGGCAAGCTAAGCTGTAAATCTACAGCCTGCTGTGCACTGCCTGTGGACCATGTGGACCCTGGAAACAGCAGCAGGTCACAGCATACTATGGAACTTTCAGTGTGCAGCAGCAGAATCCACATGGCCCGTTAGCACGCTGCAGGCTACTGCACTGAAGATTTAAACCCCTGCTTGCCAAGCACTAATTATCCGCATAAACAGGATACCAGAAAGGGGCAGGACACAAAGAAAGTTCAATACAGGGTTTAACGCTCTGAATGAGAAAGAAACATCTCCATTTCTAATACCATAGAGAGGACCATTCCTGTGAGCTCTCAATTGCAGGCAGTTTTGTGACCAGGTCTCTGATCTGACCTCTCAATGGATGGCCCTGGCCTCTGGAACTCTTTGCCCTGTGCAGGCCTGCCAGACCCCAGAGATCCTGAGCTCCCAGGGCATGGTGCAAGGCTCTGTTTACTCTGAAGTAGGCTGGAGGTAAAGAGCATTGCATCAGGCAGCCTGACTGGGCGATCAATTGGGATGATGTTTTGAATTTTGCTGCAAGTTGCGTTAAACCCTTTGGAGAGCTCATCCTGCTCTTAAAGAGGTAAGTACTCACAGGCTCGAGCAGTTTTGATAAATGCCAGAGTAAAACCTGAAACAAGGAACTCTTATGCTTTTTAGGACTCTGGCTCCCCAGGCTGGAAAGAATGCTATAGGCTTTATCTGCAGGCTATTATATTTCATTTCCCTTCTCTATTCATAGATCCACAGCCTATAGAACAGTGGTGGGCAACCTGCGGGCTGCACGCGGCCCGCAAGTTGCCCACCATTGCTAAAGAATAGCCAATAACTGTTCTTTCCTAGATGTGGTGGTCCAGATATAGTGGAACATCTTATAGTAACAAGTCAATGTAAACCCAGAAGAAATACCTTAGTACCATACCAGCTTTCTTCACTACTAGATTGTCCTACTGCACATCAAGAGACTTGTGGTGGTAAAGGTAACAGTGACGCTTTAGTTCTGCATGTGGGGTGTGATGCATCATTGTAGTGCACAAATCCACATTGAGAAAGTGACCCCTTGAGATGCTTACTATCCCTTTATGTTCTACAGGGTAAGATAGTCTGCATCTTGTCTACAAAACCACACATCCCACGTGTGAGCTAACCTTCCATAGCTGTGCAACAAGAACTCAACATGTTAAACCTAGTTTGAGTCAACCCTGAGAGTTTCTAATTGTCCGGTCACTACAATATAACCTCCCATCAGGAAATCCTAAGTTCTCATGTTGTGAGAGCTGTTGAGTTACCTGCATAATGGCACTGAACTGTGCTTCATTCTCCATCTGTTCCTCTGCTATCCCTCTCTGGACACTTGCCAGAACGCTAGACTTGAAGAAGTACCGCCAATTGTGATGGAGGACCTGGAAAAGTAGCTCAAATAACTCTGCTTTCACATCAGGAGATGAGCGCTGGGGGAGAAACAGAATCTTAGAACAGACTGCTCTGGTGGATCCCACTACGAATAGCTCTTCCCCATAACATGCAGGTGGTCATCCAGAACAGTATTTCAGACCAGAGGTGCTCCATTATAGCAAGGGCATGGCTGAGCTGATGACCAAGAATTTCAAGCTTATTTTCCTCTAGGGTAAGCATGAGACCCAATGCTCATCTGGGCTATGCAAAAAACCCACTCTACACATAGTGAGTCCTGAAGCCTTGCCTTGAACATATCTGCAAATTTAGCTTCTTCACAGCTACCAGGCAATGACCTCAACCCAGATCAGGCTCCAGATCTAACAGTAATTCTGTCCCAGCTCGCCCCATCTAGTGGCTCAGACTGCGATAGCATGAAAGAAAACAATGAAACTGCTTCTCCCCTCCTCTCCCGCTCAGGATTTTAATTGAACACTAACTCTGCCCGCTGTATGGGAGTTGTCTTACCTCTGCAATGATGGGGTAGACCTGTTCCATGCACAGCGAGATGATGCTGGGTAAGAAAGGCTTGAACACTTGGCCTGGCTCTTGTACCACAACTTGCAGAATCTTCAGAAACTTCTCAACCACACGACAGCCAGTACTGCCCTCATGGAGGATGCTCTCTGCTAACTGCTCTCTAGGACACAAACAAAGTCACTGCCGCTGTCAGAAGTCTGAGAGATGTTTAGACAAATTAAAAGATTTGGAGACAACAGCAGCAGACAAACACCATTAATTTAGTTTGAGGTGTTGCTATAGACTGCTTGCAGCCAATCTCAGAAGGGAGCTGGCTGTGTGACTAAGGGACACCAAACCACCCAGGCTTCCACAGATTTAGGATGATTAGAGCACACTCAATATTCTCCTGATCCAGACCTTAAAGAGCAACAAAGCACAGGGACGTGAAGTCAGTTCTGCAATATTTCTTTTGTCTTAGATGAAACCATAAGGCATTACAATAGCTTTACCATTTCCTCAACATGCCTCACAGCATTTGCGTGCAGGCCCCAGATTAATGACTGGTGGGCAGTCAATTCCCCCATCCAGTTAGGCCACTATAAACAGCACGTATCCTGCAGGTGGAAAGGCTATCCTTTCTTGAGCGAGGCACTGATGCTAATTCATGGTCACATGCAAGGTGCAGCAGCCTAGGGAGGTTCTTTCCTTCACAGAGGTAGAAGCTCCCAGTCTTGGCCTATGCTGGAGGCAGAGATCAATTCCTGAATGTTGTTTCAGATTCAGAGAAGCAAAACACCCCCTTTTGTTCATACAAGACCTGTTCCCACCTATTTATGAGAGGAGCTGGGGAATGTGATGTGTTTGCTGGCAGAGGATAGCTTCTTGTGTTCATAGAAGCATAGATGATTAGGGTTGGAAGAGACCTCTAGTCCAACCTTCTGCTCAAAGCAGGACCAACACTAACTATATCATCCCATCCAGGGCTTTGTCAAGCTGGGCCTTAAAAACCTTTACAGATGGAGATTCCACCATCTCCCTAGGTAACCGATTCCAGTGCTTCACCACCCTCCAACTGAAATAGTGTTTCCTAATATCCAACCTAGAGCTCCCAGGCTGCAAATTGAGACCATTGTTCCTTGTTCTGTCATCTGCCACCACTGAGAACAGCCGAGCTCCATCCTCTTTGGAACCCCCACTTCAGGTAGTTAAAGGCTGCTATCAAATCTCCCCTCACTCTTCTCTTCTGCAGACTAAATAAGCCCAGTTCCCTCAACCATTCCTCGTAAGTCATGTGCCCCAACCCTCTAATCATTTTCATTGCCCTCCGTTGGACTCTCTCCAATTTGTCCACATCCTTTCTGTAGTGGGGGGCCCAAAACTGGATGCAATACTCCAGACATGACCTCACCCGGTGCCGAATAGAGGGGAATAATCACTTCCCTCAATCTGCTGGCAATGCTCCTATTAATACAGCCCAATATGCCATTAGCCTTCTTGGCAACGAGGGCACACTGTTGATTCATATCCAGCTTCTCGTCCACTGTAATCCACAGGTCCTTTTCTGCAGAACTGCCGCTTAGCCAGTCAGTCCCCAACCAGTAGCAGTGCATGGGACTCTGCACTTGTCTTTGTTGAACCTCATCATATTTCTTTTGGCCCAATCCTCCCAATTTGTGTAGGTCACTCTGGATCCTATCCCTACCCTCCAGCGTATCTACCTCTCCCCCTAGCTTAGTGTGATCCGCGAACTTTTTGAGTTTGCAATCCATCCCATCATCCAGATCATTAATTAAGATGTTGAACAAAACCGGCCCCAGGACCAGCCCCTGGTGTTGTAACCTGCCTCCTCCCTCCAAGTCATCTGGTCTTTTAAAAAAGCATTTTTGCCTCCTTCCCCCAATGGATTCAGTCCTGGGGAAAAAATCCAGGCACTTTGAGGGGGTGAAAATATTAATGGATACTTTAGAGAAGTGGCCAATCAGCAAGCTGCTCATACAGCAGACGTTCTCAAGGTAAAGAGCTTCCTCACACAGGGTCCAGAAAGAACAACTTTTCACCAGTGTTAGGCAACCAGGGGTGACAGGTACCTGGTGAACATGTTTAGGAAGGTCTGTATGATCTGCTCAGTGAAAGGTACTCCCATCTGTACCCTCAGTCCTTGGAAGAGGGTGAGGAAGAAGCTCAGCATCTCATCTGTCACATCTATAACAGAAAGAAGAAAGGCAAGAGAAGGTGTTAACGAGATAGCTGTAAAGCACCGCATATGTTTGTTT
Organism: Malaclemys terrapin pileata; assembly: GCF_027887155.1. NCBI lineage: Eukaryota > Metazoa > Chordata > Testudines > Emydidae > Malaclemys > Malaclemys terrapin. The sequence continues at coordinate 52,149,114 of NC_071514.1, forward strand.
TGTTAATGATCTGCTCCTCCTGTGCTGGATTCCCCTTTACTCATTCATGCTGGGATTACCAGTAGGGCTGCCATTGCAAATGAGAGACTAAGGGCTGGTACCAAAGGTTTATAACCTGACACCTGGTGGGAGAGGCAAACTGGAGTGGCCTTTTATACATCCAGCCAGCATGATACAGTGCTAACAGCAGAGAACCCACTTAATTAGTCTGAGCCACCGACATGGAAAGTACTGAGGTGCCTCTTGGGCCACGCTCTGTCAGTTCACTGCTTATACGGGATCAACAGGAAGTAATATGAAATTCAAAAGCCACGTGCCTTTATGCCTTTAAGAGGCGGGGGAAGGGAGTAGGAGAAAAAGGAAACTGACTGGTTTGATTTTTGTAATTATTAAAGACACTCGGCTGAATTCAGAGGTAATTCCCAGCACATGGTTGTGTGCTTAACTGATTATCACTGCAGAGTCAAGTCTTGTGCTAGCACTGTCTCACACACTTGATTGGGTAACCATGTTAAAGCTGTATCTGCTCAATTCTTTCACTGTGCATGTCCCACCATGGATAAATACTGCAACTGCATGAGACTGTCCACAAAGGGAATTTCACTGTTCCGTTGTCTGCTAGCTATTCACCAGAATGGTTAATCAGGGAGTTGTGACATCAGTTTACCCTACTGGATTTTGTTTGCCTTTAAAGTTATCCTCTATCCTGTCTCTTATTCTTCCTCCTACCTCCCAACTCCTTACTTCTCTACACATCCAGGGGAAACAGTTTTGTATTCCTGCTCCACCGCAGAAGCTGCCACCTCTCTTTGGGGTACTAGATGTGACCCACGATGGTCTCACTAGGCTGCCCTTGTGCCTCTTTTCTAGTGAAATGCTGGGTACTCCGGGGGCTGTAGCTGCCAGCTGCCTTAGTGCGATACAAAGCCTGTTTCTCAAGATTAACTGGGGTCCTGCTCAGGATAAGACTGGTTAGCAAGGACCTCTGGGGCCTGGCTCTGACCCAGGATTATTTGCTTCACAAGCAGTCTCAAGAACTGTCCGTCTTGGTCTGAACGGGGCTACACCTCCACACCTCTTCAAGATTCTGAAGATATGGTAAATGCCAGGTAACATTATGTGCAAAAAACATTTTTTGTTTTTAAATCCCTTAGCCAGGTCTGTTCCATTGTGTGTCTGGCAAGGGACCATTCCCGAGGAACAGGTATAGGGCATTTTGAGGATTCAGTACCTTTCATGACTACGTCCTCATCAGCTGGAGTACCAGTTGTTTAAGCAATTTAAGACCATTTCCCTATCAAATGTCTTCTGACCCTTTCCTGATCCAAGATGCAGCTTAACCTAAAAGTTCCCAGTTAAACAGCTGCCCACAGTACTGATTCACATTCCACTTGGGCAAACAAATCTATGCACATCATGTATGTGCCAAGGCTAATTTTATCAGAATGGGCTTTGGGCATTTATCAGTAGGTCATAAGAGCTAGTCACAGCATTAAAGCTTGTCCTATTGTTATACCTGACTGATGAATGAAAGCTGGGAAGAGGGCTAGTGAGACCTGCACGGATTCCTGCAGTGACTGATAACAGATCTGCCGAGACTTGGTAGACTCTCCAGAGATACTTTCCACAGTGTCTTCTAAGATACTAAGTGTCTGGTGAATGATCACTTTGGCTGCAAATCAAGATGAAGAAAGAGTTAGGAGAGATTTTCCAGGGATACTAAGAAAACTAACCAAGTGGCAGAAATCACTCATCCACATCTACAATGGCCAAAACCTAGAAGCCTTTCCACAGACAAGATGACTATACACCAACTCAAGTTCCCAATGCAAAAAGTGCTTAAGAGTGTGCCTAATTTTAAGCAAACAGGCCCACTGAAGACAACAACTCACATGCTTAGTCCTAGCCATGTGTTCAAGTACCTGGCTTGTCCAAATGGTTACTGCTTCTATTAAGAGGCAGAGACTATGGGATCACAGAGAAGTGGAGGGATAGCTCAGTGGTTTGAGCATTGGCCTGCTAAACCCAGGGTTGAGAGCTCAATCCTTGAGGGGACCATTTAGGGATCTGGGGCAAAAATCTGTCTGGGGATTGGTCCTGCTTTGAGCAGGGGGTTGGACTAGATGATCTCCTAAGGTCCCTTCCAACCCTGATATTCTAGGATTCAGATTAACTATGTGTTTAAATGAGACCACTAAAGTAACACCAGACAAGAAGAAAACAAAGAACAAACACGCTGGAACAATGGGCTACACTGGTCAATTTAGTACATGACAATGACAACAGCAGTGAAGACATTGCAAGCAAGCACTGTGTAAATATCAATGGAGGAGAGAAAACACTGGCCCAATTCAAGCTGCACAGCAGTTTTCTGATGAGTACCAACTGTCCTTTCAGGATTGAGACAGCCCAACCCCCACACACTTGTCCCGTATATAAAGCAGACCACTGCTCTCCAGAACGTGCCAGGTTTGAACACCTTGTGTCTATACTGTAGCTGTAAGTGATAATCTAGGATTCCAAATAATATTTAGTAGAATGATCCTCAAAACTAAAGCCCCGCAACATGCATAGGAACCCTTTTAGCTAGCAGAGAACATGACATTTCAACCCCCAACCCCAACAAGCGTTCTCTATATCTCTGAGTCTTGACAAAATCCTTACTATTTTCTCACAGCTGAAATCTTTGGGAACATTACCGCCAACCTAGATTTCCAGCATAATAGCCTAATGGTAGCCCCCAAACTACTGCATTAGTCAACTAGAGTATTTTATAATGTAATCTTTCCTGCCTAGAAGGTTAAAAACGACAACTTGATCCTGATCTCTGAGCAATGAAGAAGTGTACTGACAACTCACTGGAGCAAAAGTTCCCTTTAAAACACTCACTGAAAAGGTGGGAAGGACAGTCGCATTAACAGTCATTTGATCTAACCGCTCACACCTCAGCCTCCCAAATAAGTCTCTGAGTACAGGCTTTCTAGCTAGTGCAGTTATTGGAACAACTCTGCTTAATGACTCCCTATCAGCAGCTGCCCTGGTGGATGGTTCATATCAGGAAACAGAGCACTTACTGTCCTCCAGCCGCACTTTCCTCTGTGGCAGGATGGCACTGGATTTCAGATGGCGGTATTCCCTTGTGAGGGCAGAGATCAGACTGGCATGGTTGGTTGAGCGAACTGCCCACTGCTGTTCACTCTCTGGGAGATTTGGCCATGGCAGCAACAACACATTTGAGAGTGCTCTGCACACCAGTACCTGGGCCTGGAACCAACGAAACATTAAGTCTTGAAACAACGCAGCTTTAAGGAACCTGCTATTGCCTCATTTAAGGGAGACCTCTCTGAGTTTACATGGAAGTGCGTTTCCAGCATAAGTACTGAAGAAATCAAGTTTAATAAAAGAGCGACGTTAAAAGCCCAACACGCAACTGAAATCTTGCAAACTAGAAGGGGAAGGTGAGTATTGTGATTAAGGCACTAGACCCAGCCTCAGATCTGGGTTCAATTCCCAGACTCTCTGGATAACCTGGAGCAATTCACTCAATCTTTGTGCTTCAGTTCTATATTTGAGTAATGAGGGCTTTGTCTACACTGTGTAGCAGCATTGACTACAGGGATGTGAATTACAGAGCCCACCAAAGTGTTCTGATCTAACTGCCCTGCATGGACACTGCTGGCATGAACTAAGGGTATGTCTATACTGCAATAAAAAAAAAAAAACTTGTAGCATGGCATCTGTGTCAGTGGGCTCCTGCTGCAGGGCTAAAAATAGCAGTGTTGATGTTTGGGCTCAGGCTGGAATCCCAGCTCTGAGGTCCTCCTCCCCTTTGCTATTTTATAGCCCCGTAGCCAGTCACCTGACCCAGGTGTGCCACAGGTCTTTTACTGCAGTGTAGATGTATCCTAAAAGGTATCCAGCTTGCACTAACAGAGTCCTGTTTGAAAGAGGACGTACGTTAATGCAAACTAGGCATCTTTTAGTTTGTGCCAGCAATGTCCACACAGGGCAGTTAGATTGCCACATTTTTGTGAGCTCTGCAATTGGCCCCTCTATAGTCCACAGCACTGTGTACAAAAGCCCAAGGATAACGCTTCCTTGCTCCTACCTATTGTCTGTCTTGTTATTTATATTGTAAGTTCTTTGGGACAGATGCGTAGTAGGTTTGAACAGTCCTCAACACAAGGAGACCCTGATCTCTGCCAGGGCCTTTAAGTACTACTTAATACAAATCAGCATTTAAACTGGGAATGCAGACTAAGGAATCTGAATGGAAATATTCCTCCCCATGAGTCATAGCCAGCCCTAGAATGCAGAGGTTCAGAGACAAAACTATCAAATGTAGATAATTCAGAGCTCTTGCCATCATAAAACAGCCAGGACATCAGGTACAATTTACAGGAAGTTAAGATGTTGTTTAATAAGATTTGAGAGTTCCAATTTTATGTTTTTCCTCAGTTTTAGTACTTCTACTCTAAAAATTAAAGGCCAAGACACTCTGATTGCTGCACATAATGTTTACAGAATCCAGGAGTAACGTCTCTTTCCCTGAAATTGATGTACCATGATGGTAGAAGCTGTGGTATTGTTTCCTCAGGGCACCCAATTAAACTGACATTCTGCATTTGTGTTAGAGTCAAACAGCACCTTATCAGGAAGCCGCTGAGCGGAGGTATCTGTGATCCTGTTGAAAACTTTCTGTACTGCTGGGATTCTAATCAAGAACACTGGCCGCACTGTAGTAGCTAACGAGACCAGCAAGTGGCACGCAGACAACAGCAACTTCTCTTGCACCTGAAAAAGAGAGCATGTGCTGGTTAAGCTTTGCAGTAACTCAGTCCTACAGTGTCAAGAGACAGTGGACTTTCTGGGACACAGCACTGGTATTCAAGAGCACACTGAAACTGACCGACAGAACATTCACACAAACTAGCCTTCAAGCACAAGTCAGTATTCAGTGGCCTTTAATCAGAACACAGGTCAGCCCCTTACCACGGAGTGTGAAGATTTCTCAACTCCCAGATTAAAGGAGCCACAATATAATTAGACCTTTATTAATCCATCTTTACTTAAGAGGCTGCTCTTGCAGCGATTGGCTGTCATTTATTTCTATGATGCTATTTAAGGCAGCTTTTGTCTCGATGACACTACCTTCACATCTCACCAAGTTTTTCACCATGTTCTTGGAAAGCAGACAAATGCATTGCACAGGCAAATAAACAGAACCTCTCATCTGCAGAGTCACATGTCCTGAGGGCCAACCTGCTAAATGTATAGAGACAAGAGTAGCATCTGCATGGAAAGTTGGATGTTAATTTCAGGTTTTACCCTCTTGTTTCTCGGAGAAGTATTTGCCTTTTTTGATGAAGGTACCTTGGAGCTGATGAGTGGAGTAATTGCTTCCAGGGCGGTGGAGACGAGAGAGATGAACTGCTCTGGATTCTGCCGATGAACTTCACTGTAGAACTGGGCTAGCCAATGAGAGTAAGCCTGCAATGCTGCCAGTGACTGAGCGTGGCTGGAAGGAGGGAGAGACAATTGTAACAAACATGTGATAAAGGGCATTCCAGAAGGACCACAACAGGATGGCGGAAGTCTCGAATACAGTAAAGTAGCTCTGATGACATATTACAGAGAGGCACTCTTTTCCTTGGAGTTAAGGTGTACAATAGCTTTTCCCATTATAAGACATCCAGAACTGTCCATGTCTGAAGTTTAACACATGCATTAGAATTTCTGGAAACTTTAAGGCAACCTAGACAAGACTTTTTTTTTTTTTTTTTTTTTTGAGAGAGAGAGAAACAGGAGGGCTGCACTTCTGGAACATTTCCAGAACTTCCTTTGGCACAACAGTTGGTCAAGCTTGATTCAGTCTGATTGAAACCACACTCATGGCCATATTTAAGCACCTGATAAGGCCTGATATCGGTCTAGTTTGTAAAGGTTTTTATTAGGTGTGCACGTGGGAAGAAATAAAAGCAATTTATGGTGACATGAATATTCCGTAGAGTTCCTAACTCCGCATGGCTTCAATGGTAGCAGCCACAAAAGGGATGGACGGGAAGAAGTAGGAGGCAGTCAAGACAGGAGAATGAGGCGGGACACTAGATCAGCTCTTGCCCATGTGAAGAGTAGGTATGCCTCTAGCAGTCTAGAGACCACTCCCCAAACCAACTACACCTCTACCCCGATAGAACACTGTCCTCGGGAGCTAAAAAAATCTTACCGAGTTATAGGTGAAACCGCGTTATATCGAACTTTCTTTGATCCGCTGGAGTGCGCAGCCCTGCCCCCCCCGGAGCACTGCTTTACCGCGTTATATCGGGTAGTGTTATATCAAGGCTGAGGTGTGGTTTCATTTTACGTGTCCTATCCCCATGTACTTAGCCACTTGACTGGTGGTAGAAAGGAGATCCTGCTCCCAGGACAGTTTGGGGGCTGGCTCCACACAGGTTGGAGACTGCAGGACTCCCATCACTGAACAATTCAATATATATTTTAGACACCTAAGGAAATTTCCAGCCTGGGAACTTTAAGGTAAATTTAAGACTAAATACCAATCAGTTACTTAGAATGTTCTAGTCCATACAACCCCCTCCCCCCAAAAAACATTACAAAGCCTGAAAATTCAATGCGATGGCTGTACTTAAAGTCATTTGAAAGTTTGGAAATACTTGAAGTTTTTCAATCCACCTTAACTCTGCCCACAGAACCGAAAACCAAGCAATACTCTGAGCTTCAAGGTTGCGGATATCACAACATCAAAGATTCCAAACACTGACCAGTAACCTAACTAAGTCTATCAACCAGAATACGGAAGTCAAAACTGCACATTTCCACATCTTTTAAACAAAAGGGAGTCTTTAAATAACTACAGTAAGCTTTTCTTCTGAGCTATATGAGTCAAACTGCTGCAACTTTCAGCCAAAGACACAGGATTAGATTCCATTCCCCAGGAGTTTACAGGATTTCTAATGTGCAAGCTGTCATGTAGCAAGACTTAAGATCTTGTTTGTAAAACTATGAAGACAGAGTTGGAGCAAAAAGTAGAGTGCTTACATGCCAAGGAATCCTGGTGGTGGGCTTCACATGGGCATACCAGATATTTTATGCATTAAACCATAGCACCACACTCCAGCATTCCCTCTATATGGCTGGCACACTGTGCAAATAAAGCACATGGAGCAGATTCGTAAGATCTCTGCTGCCTGTGTTAGTAAACCGAATGGCTTTATCAAAACCTCCATCCTGCTAACAGGTGTCCACAGGGGGAAGGTAAGCAGAGAAAGGTGTTTACATCTTGCTGACTTTCAATATCCTTTTTAGGTTTAACTTAATTTTGGATTGCCAACATAATGTTTCTTTCTTGTTGTTTTAAACTGCTCCCCTCCCTCAGTGTTTACAGCTTAACTCTAGACTATTTTTGCCGGGGATTAGCACATGAATTGGGAGTTCAATCAACAGTAAGTAAGTGCAGTTACTTTAAAATGTTGCCTTTGCCCTAGTAACTGCACCCACCAGGTGTGTTGAGACAGGTGGTATAATTGAACTTTTGTGCTATTGCTCCACTGTGCATACGTCAGGAGTACAGGAAAGTTAGCAAGAGGTCAAATTAAAATAAACTGCTGGGTTTGTGTTTCAAGTGTTCTGTATTTCAGGCTCAATGCCATGTCAAAGGCTACAGACCAGAATGATCCTTACTGATAGTAATGAGGGAAAGAAGATGGAGGTGAAAGTTACACAACTTCAGTAACAGAATGAAATAAGCACACCTCTTAAACTGATGTCAGACTAGGGCAATACGGATTTCTGCTTTGACTGACAAGAGGATTGGATTTATTGATAGCAGGGGATGAAAACAGGCCAACAAATCCAGAAGAATTCCAGCCTGGTAGGGCTGTTATGAGAAAGGGACAATAGAGCTATTTAACATGAAAAAGTTAAGCTTAGTTTGAACCTAATGTAAGCAACACTCAGTTTGGATTAATAGCAGAGAGACTCAGGGGACTAAGTGATAAAACCACTTACCAGCATGGAATCTCAGAAGTTTGATATACAGTATATGCAATCACAAATCAAAATAAACTTTTCAAAAGGACATATTTAAACCCTGCTCACAAGGTCAGCTGGCAGAAAAAGGCATATTCAACAGAGCATAATGGAGAGATGAAGACCATTAAAGTGGTATTCTATTTTAAATGTGGAGTCTCAATGCTATTTTAAAGTTTTAACTTGTGGATCAAATTTCCTCATTTTATAACTTGAAAAAAAATGGGTTTTATAACTTACAAAGGCACATACTCATCCTGAAATCTGAGAGTTAAGCTGTGTTCCGGGCTCTTGTATCACAAACAGTAATAAAGATTGAGGACTAAATTCCCATCCTTAGTAACACCCATGCAAGTGCATTATCTTAAGTGGGATTGCACAATTTAGCAAGGGCAGCATTTAGCTCTGGAATTGTAACTTGGTTAACGGTTCTATTAATGCCTGAGCCAGATAAGAACCTGGCTCACTTTCCCATAGTAGTACAGGCTCTGCAGCACTAACAGAAGTAACAAAACATTTGCTATGTAAGTCCAGACTACATACCCAGAGCAGGGATGTAAGATGCCACCATTTTTACATAGATTACTTTCATTACCCTAACACTTCAAGCGAACTGAGCTTCCTTGAAGTCAGTACAAGGTGTATTATGGGCTGTTATCACTGCTTTGCATTTAGAGCCAACATGGTAGCTGTTTTTCATCTGACCCTAATATTGTTTTTAAATTAAATCTCATTATATGAATGGAACTGGGCAGCTGGGCTAAGAACATGAATTGGAGGAAACAGTGGTCTGAGTATGAAGAGCAGCTAGTTAGCCTTGATCTGGGGATAGTGATCACAAAGCTTCTTCATGGTCAGCTAGGAAACACTGGAGGATAAATGTGTATCATACGGACCCTGGACTTCAGAAAAGCAGACTTTGACTCCCTCAGGGAACAGATGGGCAGGATCCCCTGGGAGAATAACATGAAGGGCAAAGGGGTCCAGGAGAGCTGTCTGTATTTTAAAGAATCCTTATTGAGGTTGCAGGAACAAACCATCCCGATGTGTAGAAAGAATAGTAAATACGGCAGGCGACCAGCTTGGCTAAACAGTGAAATCCTTGCTGATCTTAAACGCAAAAAAGAAGCTTACAAGAAGTGGAAGATTGGACAAATGACCAGGGAGGAGTATAAAAATATTGCTCAGGCGTGCAGGAGTGAAATCAGGAAGGCCAAATCACACTTGGAGTTGCAGTTAGCAAGAGATGTTAAGAGTAACAAGAAGGGTTTCTTCAGGTATGTTAGCAACAAGAAAAAAATCAAGGAAAGTGTGGGCCCCTTACTGAATGAGGGAGGCAACCTAGTGACCGAGGATGTGGAAAAAGCTAATGTACTCAATGATTTTTTTGCCTCTGTCTTCACGCACAAGGTCAGCTCCCAGATTGCTGCACTGGGCAGTACAGCATGGGGAGAAGGTGACCAACCCTCTGTGGAGAAAGAAGTGGTTCGGGACTATTTAGAAAAACTGGACGTGCACAAGTCCATGGGGCCGGATGCGCTGCATCCGAGGGTGCTAAAGGAGTTGGCGGGTGAGATTGCAGAGCCATTATTTTTGAAAACTCATGGCGATCAGGGGAGGTCCCAGATGACTGGAAAAAGGCTAATGTAGTGCCCATCTTTAAAAAAGGGAAGAAGGAGGATCCGGGGAACTACAGGCCAGTCAGCCTCACCTCAGTCCCTGGAAAAATCATGGAGCAGGTCCTCAATGAATCAATTATGAAACATTTAGAGGAGAGGAAAGTGATCAGGAACAGTCAGCATGGATTCACGAAGGGGAAGTCGTGCCTGACTAACCTAATTGCCTTCTATGATGAGATAACTGGCTCTGTGGATGAGGGGAAAGCAGTGGATGTGTTATTCCTTGACTTTAGCAAAGCTTTTGATACAGTCTCCCACAGTATTCTTGCCGCCAAGTTAAAGAAGTATGGGCTGGATGAATGGACTGTAAGGTGGATAGAAAGCTGGCTAGATCGTTGGGCTCAACGTGTAGTGATCAATGGCTCCATGTCTAGTTGGCAGCCGGTTTCAAGCGGAGTGCCCCAAGGGTCGGTCCTGGGGCCGGTTTTGTTTAATATCTTTATTAATGATCTGGAGGATGGTGTGGACTGCACTCTCAGCAAGTTTGCAGATGACACTAAACTAGGAGGCGTGGTAGATACACTAGAGGGTAGGGATCGGATACAGAGGGACCTAGACAAATTAGAGGATTGGGCCGAAAAAAACCTGATGAGGTTCAACAAGGACAAGTGCAGAGTCCTGCACTTAGGACGGAAGAATCCCATGCACTGCTACAGACTAGGGACCGAATGGCTAGGTAGCAGTTCTGCAGAAAAGGACCTAGGGGTCACAGTGGACGAGAAGCTGGATATGAGTCAACAGTGTGCTCTTGTTGCCAAGAAGGCTAACGGCATTTTGGGCTGTATAAGTAGGGGCATTGCCAGCAGATCAAGGAACGTGATCGTTCCCCTTTATTCGACATTGGTGAGGCCTCATCTGGAATACTGTGTCCAGTTTTGGGCCCCACACTACAAGAAGGATGTGGAGAAATTGGAAAGAGTCCAGCGGAGGGCAACAAAAATGATTAGGGGTCTGGAGCACATGACTTATGAGGAGAGGCTGAGGGAACTGGGATTGTTTAGTCTCCAGAAGAGAAGAATGAGGGGGGATTTGATAGCAGCCTTCAACTACCTGAAGGGGGGTTCCAAAGAGGATGGAGCTCGGCTGTTCTCAGTGGTGGCAGATGATAGAACAAGGAGCAATGGTCTCAAGTTGCAGTGGGGGAGGTCCAGGTTGGATATCAGGAAAAACTATTTCACCAAGAGGGTGGTGAAACACTGGAATGCGTTACCTAGGGAGGTGGTGGAATCTCCTTCCTTGGAGGTTTTTAAGGCCCGGCTTGACAAAGCCCTGGCTGGGATGATTTAGCTGGGAATTGGTCCTGCTTTGAGCAGGGGGTTGGACTAGATGACCTCTGGAGGTCCCTTCCAACTCTGATATTCTATGATTCTATGATCACTTGGCATGGGAAGTAAGTGGAGAAAAATACTGACAAGTCTTTGGGATTCCAATGCTTCCTCACCAGGGAGAAGAAATAAGGGACCTAAATTCAGACACTGTCTTACTTCCACTCATCATTTTTGGTCCTATGAACACCAATAGCAGGATAACCCTTTGGAAGCCTACAGTATAATTTTGGTTTTGCAGTAAAAGTCTCATACTCACACGTCGATAAGGTCAGGTTTCAATACAGAAGGCACAGCAGTTTCAATGTTGTACAGTTTAATCTGGGACCCGTACAGTGTTACCTTGACCAGCCTGCCAATAAAGAAGCAAATCAAGGAGTGTGTAGGAAATGTAAAATACAGATGTGCATGTACATCAAGAACAACCAGAATATACTTTATCATAACATGGCACTCAGCTAGACTGCACACTGACTAAATGTTTTCTCTCTTTTTCTCTCACTCACTCAGATTGTCTAGCACAACAGGGCCATTTTGCATCACAAGCAAACTTGTTCTAAGGAATAGGTACAGTATTTCTGAATGTAAGCACAGGACTATGTATAAGCTTATGCATATGCTTATTTGGGAGTTGAGGAGAAGCATCAAATGGAAATCTGATTCCAGCTCTTGCATGTACTTTATCAGACAGACATCCAATAGAGATTTTGTTTTGGGTGATGCCGACCTGAAGTAATCAAATTATATCCTTAGTTCCATTAGGTCAGAATAGCTGCAATTACATCACGAGAGTGAACTCTTGACTTTCCCAGTAATTGTTCAGAACTGAACATTTAAGTAATCAATTATTGCTTATCTCTAAAATATGTATTTAAAGGATTACAGGAGGTATATTTGAGAAATTTAGCCCTGGTGAAGCAATACCTCTGGCATTTGATAGACTGACATTCCAGTTACTTTGTGGCAGAAGGTAGTTTGTGTTTTTTGCTATTCATTGTGGGGGTGGTAGGCCTTAAAAGTGGTAAGCAGTTCCTCTGCACTGGTGGAGGGATGGCAAAACTATTTCCTGATGCAGTGACCTTTTGCCTACCTCTCCACTACTGTAAGGGCATCGTTGAACCGGGCAGCAAAAACATCCCCAATAAAGTACTCGGCTAAACGGCCAACAGCCTGCAGCAGGGAGCTAAGGTCTCGTAGGGAGCAGTGCAAGCGTCGGCAGTCATTCTCTGCAGTGATATTCAGCCTATGACCTGAAATGACATTGTGGTCCGTTAGCCAGAAAGCAAGGCAAGATTCAAGTGTAAATGCGCTTTGGTTTGCTATTAACCATTGATTAACATTCAGGCAGTTTGGAGTCTCTCTCTCTCTCAAATGTAACCTATATCTGTAATAAATACATCTCTTTCAGATGAGAAACCCAATTATGTAGCTACAGGAAATGCAGAGTTTATGCTAATTTCATTACAAGCAGTCTCTAAATTAACTATCCCGTGGGTCACAGTTCAGCTCTGAGCACCATCATTTGATGGAAAGAATGAAAAAAACAAGTTTAAATGGACACGGTCAAATATAGTTTTCGCAGATAGATTCAAGTTCTCACTACCCATCATTTGTAATTCTCTTTATAAAAGACTGAAAAGAAAGTTCCCCAGCCATTTGGCTTTTTCATGTACTTTTTGCTTTGTTTCAGATTAAACTGTAGCTAACAGGTGTCTTTTTTTGGTTACTGATTGACATTTTTTTTTTTTAAATGATGATCCCAGCTCTGGGGATAAGGTTGTTAGTTTGGCTCCCTCTGCTGTTTGTCTATATAGCAACAGAATATAAAAATTCCTAGAGGAACAACAAAACCACATTTGTAACCTGGATGAATTAAATTCAGATGCAAACACAATGTGTGGCTAACCATCTACACTCACAGCACCCAGATACATGTAACATACCGAATCCTGGAATTTTTTCCCCCATAGAATAGGCTATATAAGCATACTGCTAATGTATATGTTTATTTCTATTTTCCCAGTAGTACACAGTGTCACCTAGCATGGGACGCTCTGCTGGAAAATACATATTGTAATGCATAGGCCTAAGGACAATGAGGATAGCTGAATAATTTTCCCTGCTTTCCTTTCAACTGTTCAGATAAATATATTACAACAGCATATTTTTTCCACTCATGCCAATTTAGTCTCAGCACTGATGTTGAAAAGTAGGAGATATTTCCATCAAGATTGCAAGATGTGAAACTGCTAAGACATGCACTACACAGTATGATCCTGAAGTTGTACTTGAGTCTAAGCTGTCTGCTCTGATCCATGCCCCCCTTAGATGAAAAGCCAGCTGAACCAACTTCTGTTATACACCATTGTCTATAAGCCTTCCATGAACATGTGTAGTGACAGTTCAACGTGGGAAGTGACCATAAACCTGGGTGCAGAACATAATCCACAAATTGCTAATATCCGGCATGGTAAGCTTCTGGAGCCTTGTCTGTGTAATAAGTCACTATACTCTACTGACCCATCGGGGCAGCCAGAGTACTAGAAAAAAAAAACTTGGGAGCCAGGGACAGATTTGCAACAGTTAAACAGCTTAAAAGTAACAAAGACTGCCATCAGCATGCACTGCAGTGATTTAGTGCATTTAAAATGTGCTTATTTTAATATATTAGGTGGTTTGTGTTCAACTTCTCTAAGTGATAATGATGTGGATAACATGTACATCTTGTGATATTTAGCATACAGCAGATTCTTCTAACAGCTATGTCAGAAGGCTTAATGGAAGGGATACATTCTAAAGGGTTAGAGACATGTGTCTATGTAGTATAAATTGTACCCCCCCCAATTAAATCTCTCAACCAGTTAATATCCCCCCACCCACCCTTTCCTCAGTTGTCAGAAACAGCCAGCCCACAAGGTGAGCCAACAGCCTAAAAGAGGGTTTGGTTTCTCCCTTTGGGATTAAACTCTTTTGGTAGGTTGGGAATAGTTTTATTCCTTCTTCCCACCAAGACACAGAGGCGCTTGGAATGGCAGGTAGCAGAGAGTGCTAAATCTACTGCCTCCTTGATCTTTTCATTCAAGTATTCTCAACTGATTTTAATTCAATCCTAAATAAAAATGCTCCCACATTGAGAGAGCTTGATGCTGAGTTTGAGCCCAAACCAAATTAAAACAAGCCCTTCCTGAATGGAATTTCTGGTGGAAAAGCTGATAGTCATTTAGCTATATCAACCATGCTACATTACGCCAACATTTCTATGCTCCCCACCAGTTTTCTTGTTTCAAGTACCATAATCAACGAGAAAACATATCAATATAAACCACATTTCTAACAAAAAAGCAGATTCCTCAGAGCACAAACACCAAACCCATATTTCTGAATGCTGAGCCCTTATGCAGTGTGTGTAAGCATCCAGGCGTGAAGAATTTTAGGGTTAACCTCTAGAATATTGATGCTGAAGTAGTAATGGACAATTTGACAGCAAGCAGGAGCTTAATGCATGAATACAACATTTTTACAGCTAAGTGTATAAAGAACTGAGAAATGTAACACTGGAGAGTGGTATTACCTGTCCCTGAAGTGACCACAAACTGTTGTAGTCCCAGGTATACTTCCAAGTTATCCTGCAGAACTGGGAACTGAAAAGAAAAAAAAAAAGGGACAACACAGAGGTGTGATTTTAATGTTAAGGCAGATAGACTTTTAATGCTTCTCCATTACAATTAATTTGGGCCAGAGGACAATTACTTCCCATTTTCTCCTCCTCTCCCCCCTCCCCCCTGCATATTTAGTCTCACAAAAGGCATTTGGAAGAAGGGATTGTAGGTTTTGGAGGATCTAATACCTTAAGCTTTTCTAGTCTAGACAGCTAGCATCAAACCCAGAAAGGTCCCCGTGTTAGAGAAATTCCTCAAGTAACAGCTGTCCTTTCCACATCAACACTGATCGTCAATGCAGACATGACTGGATACCTGAGAAGGGCAGTGATGGCGCAGCACAGGCTGTTACTAGTCATTATTGAAATACACACTCAGCCCCGCATGGGACCCAGCAGTGAACAGAAGGTGGGGCTGCCGATCAGGATTGAGGTGCACATGCAGGGATGGGTGTGGAAAACTTGCATTGCACCATCTCCATCAGTTTGTCATCTTTACAACTGTTAATAATGCCACCCCCAATATACTCCACTTAAAAAAAAAAAAAAAAGAAAAAAAAAAGAGGTTGAGTCCAAGTGTTTTCAGTCCTTCCTTGATGTAGTATATGGGGAAAATGTTGCAGCCACTCTGCTAGCAAGCTGCTAACAGTAACACGAGTGGATGGATATCCTCAAAGAAAGGAACCAAGGGAAGGAACATCCTGTGTAAGAGGTTGTCTCCAAGGTCAGGTATTCAGAGCATTAAACTCCCCCATAACACAAAAGTCATTACCAATTACTAGGAACACTAACTTGCCAACAGGATGTGCCTACGTGAAGGAAGATGCTACACACAAAACACTGAGTGTAGAAAATATCTTGGCTGGTTCCCCAACCGACCATGTTACTCTAGCAGTGCATACTGTACGTCTGTTCACATTGCCAGTGGCTAAGTCAACCCTAGTGTATTCCTCCGGAACTCAAGATCTAGCTTTTTTTAACAGATAAATCAAGA
Source organism: Malaclemys terrapin pileata (assembly GCF_027887155.1). Taxonomy (NCBI): domain Eukaryota; kingdom Metazoa; phylum Chordata; order Testudines; family Emydidae; genus Malaclemys; species Malaclemys terrapin. Next base: position 52,164,819 of record NC_071514.1, read on the forward strand.
AAAATAGGTCCCTTCCATCCCTTCTAACCTGGAATAATTCCCCTCTGATGCCTACAAGCAAGGACAGAGGTTTACCAACAAGAACTTTCTCCTTCTTTGAATACAGCCAAAAGCACGCATGGCTAAGGCTGCAAGTCTGTCACGGATTCTGTGATTTCTGGGACCTCTGTGACATCTGCAGCCGTTGGTGCGACTGACCCCAGGGCTACTCAAGCCAGCCACACTGGCCACTGCTGGGGCAGTCTCTGGCTACTGCACCACCCTCCCCTCCCCCCAGCGATGGTCCCAGGCCACCCCCTGCCCCAGAGCATCAGCGGTTCCCTGGTCCACCCCACCCCCCCCAGAACACCCCTGGTGCCCCACCTCCAGAGCACCTAAGATTTAGTCAGGGGGTATATAAGTCATAGACTGGTCTCGGGCCATTAATTTTTGTTAACTGCCCTTGACCTGTCCATGACTGTTACTAAAAAGTATCCATGACTAAATCTTAGCCTACGCATGGCTTATGCTAAAGTTTTAGCAGTTTAACTCTTGGGACTTTATTGGCTCTTCTCTTCCCTACAGAAACCTAGATATCTAGGTTCAGTTTCTCCCTTTGGGATTAAACTTTTTGGTAGGTTGGGAATAGTTTTATTCCTTCTTCCCACCAAGACACAGAGGCGCTTGGAATGGCAGGTAGCAGAGAGTGCTAAATCTACTGCCTCCTTGATCTTTTCATTCAAGTATTCTCAACTGATTATAATTCAATCCTAAATAAAAATGCTCCCACATTGAGAGAGCTTGATGCTGAGTTTGAGCCCAAACCAAATTAAAACAAGCCCTTCCTGAATGGAGTTTCCGGTGGAAAAGCGATATATATATATATATATATATATATATATATATAGCTATCTAGATAACTACTCTGTTGAAGTGTGGTCATTCACTCCCCAGCGCCAGGCACCACATGCAGAACGTCCAGCAGATTAGAGACGGATTTACTGTGATTCAGTTTATTCTGGAGTCAATTTCACTTACTGATTTGTGGTCTAAAGGCTGATCACATGTTACAAGCGCATTTCGCAAACTACTGTAACATGTGCATGAGACTCATTAAGTGTTTCTTGGGTTATCTAATGTCCTAGAATGAACTGAGCAGGACTCCAAGGAAAGATACCTAATACTGAAACAGGAGTTCATATGAAGGAACACAGCCACAGGGTTAGAATGTTCTTAAAAAGTCCAAGTAATATTAACAACACAGGGAAATGTTTTTTAAAACCATGTTTTCTTCACCAAATGCAGTTTGCTTTCTGCATTTCACTCTGCACTTACAGTGAAAGGGAGACCAAGCCCTTTCACTATTGTTTGTAGTAAGGTTCACTTGCTGACTCATGCATTAGCAACGTGCTGCAAACACTGCAGGGGAATGTTTCTATTCATACAAACAATTCTTCATTGGAATTAAACAGAAATCTTTCCATGACTTTCCATAATCTTAGAAAAGATTTTTCACAAACATGCTTTTGGGACTTGACAATACCAATGTGTGTAACGATAAGAGAAAGCAAGTGAGCTTCATTCTCTTCTCACAAACAAGTTTTCTGCTTTTCAGGGAATGTGTTCCATGCCTTCAGGTACGTAGACAGCTCCATGACATACCACAGTAGAGTAATTACACATGCTCAGTGATCCTAGTGAATTCAGACACTTTTCTTCCCATCCAGAAGGAGCATTGAACAATACTAACTGTTACACTTCTGAACTCAATAGTTTCATGTCCCAAGATTAGCAGCTTGAGAACCACGCTAACTGCTTTTCTCCCACACAGCTACAAGAAAAGGCTATTTCACAGCACTGCCATCTTAATAAACGCCAAGATAGTGACATTGTCACAGATGAAGACAAATTTTCAGTAGGGCTGTCAAGCGATTTAAAGAATTAATTGTGGTTAATCACGTTGTTAAACAATAATGGAATACCATTTATTTAAGTATTTTTGGATGTTTTCTGCATTTTCAAATATATTGATTTCAGTTACAACACAGGATACTAAGTGTAAAGTGCTCACTTTATATTTATTTTTTATTACAAATATTTGCATTAAAAATCAAAAGAAATAGTATTTTTCAATTCACCTCATACAAGTATTGTAGTGCAATCTCATGAAAGTTGAACTTACAAATGTAGAATTATGTACAAAAAATAACTGCATTGAAAAATAAATATGTAAAACTTTAGCGCCTACAAGTCCACTCAGTCCTACTTCAGCCAATCACTCAGACAAACAAACTTGGTTACAATTTGCAAGAGACAATGCTGCCCGCATCTTATTTACAATGTCACCTGAAAGTGAGAATAGGTATTTGCATGACACTGTTGTAGCTGGCATTGCGAGATATTTACATGCCAGATGCGCTAAAGATTCATATGTCCCTTCATCTTCAACCACCATTCCATAAGACATCCATGCTGATGATGGGTTCTGCTCGATAACGATCCAAAGCAGAACGGACTGATATATGTTCATTTTCATCATCATGAGTCAGATGCCACCAGCAGAAGATTGATTTTCCTTTTTGGTGGTTAGAGTTCTGTAGTTTCCACATCTGAGTGTTGCTCTTTTAAGACTTCTGAAAGCATGCTCCACACCTTGTCCCTCTCAGATTTTGGAAGGCACTTCAGATTCTTAAACCTTGGATTGAGTGCTGTAGCTATTTTTAGAAATCTCACATTGCGTTTTGTCAAATCTGCTCTGAAAGTGTTCTTAAAACAAACATGCTGGGTCATCATCAGAGACTGCTATAACATGAAATATATGGCAGAATGCAGGTAAAACAGAGCCGAAGACATACCGTTCTCACCCAAGGAGTTCAGTCACAAAATTAACCCATTTTTTAACGAGCATCATCAGCATGGAAGCATATCCTCTGGAGTGGTGGCCAAAGCATGATGGTGCATACGAATGTTTAGCATATCTGGTACATAAATACCTTGCAACACCGGCTACAAAAGTGCCATGCGAATGCCTGTTCTCACTTTCAAGTAACATTGTAAATAAGAAGCAGGCGGCAGTATCTCCTGTAAATGTAAACAAACTTGTTTGTCTTAGCGATTGGCTGAACAAGTAGGAGGACTAAGTGGACTTGTAGGCTCTAAAGTTTTCACTTTTTTTTTTTTTTTTTTTTTAAAGAGCAGTTATGTAACAAAAAAAAATCTACATTTGTAAGTTGCACTTTCATGATAAAGAGACTGCACTACAGTACTTGTATGAGGTGAATTGAAAAATACTATTTCTTTTATCATTTTTACAGTGCAAATATTTGTAATAAAAATAATATAAAGTGAACACTGTACACTTTGTATTCTGTGTTGTTTTAGAAATAAATGTATTTGAAAATGTAGAAAAACATCCAAAAATATTTAATAATTTCAATTGGTATTCTATTGTTTAACAGCGCGATTAATTTTTTTGAGTTAATTGTGTGAGAACTGCCAGCCCTAATTTTCAGTATTTTTTGCTTCTCCCTCCCTACGGTTTACAGAGCCCTATCTCCCTACGATCTTCATCTATGGACTGCCGTGTATTTTAAGTTAACATTCCACCCTCCTTGGAGCATCATCTCACCATTTGCCTTACGTGCAGTACCTTCGCCTTATGGAAAAGCCAAGATGAATATGCTGAAGGTCACAGCAGAGTGTGCAGCTCTGACCCTTCAGCATATTCATATGTTCTTCTGGGCTTTGAGAAGATTTCTACCATATCTTGGGCGGCGTGCCAGAGCACACTTGTGCCTCACTCACTGAATGTACAGGGACATTTGAAATTTGGATCAGTCTAGAGATGAAAACTGGTAACAGCAGAGTGTGCAGCTCTGTCCCAGTTTTCACCTCTAGACTGATCCAAATTTCAAATGCCCTGGGACATTCAGAGAGTGAGGCACAAAAGTGTGCTCTGGCACGCCCCCCAAGATATGGTAGAAAACTTCTCAAAGCCCAGAAGAAAATCTGAAGCCTTTTAAATTTATGGCCTTGATTTTACCAAGATTTGAATCCAAAAGCACATCCCTGTGCCTCTTCTCCGTAAGCATTGCACAGCAACCTTCTACCAGTGTTTGTACAACAAAACCTTGAGAGCAGAGCTCATGTCGTATGTTGCAAAGCTGCTTCATCTCAGCTTCTCAGCAGAATGACTACTTACTAGTGTAGAGAAGGCATGAGTCGGCAGGAGCTCCATGACTTTTGCCACTACTTCTAGGCTCTGGCGTAAGTACCGCTGCCACTCAGTCTGCTGCTGTGGGGAAAAAGACCAGGGTAATCACCTCTTATTTCCCTCCAAGCGGAAAGTGGAAAGAGCTGGCCTATATTTAACAAGCTGGTAGGCCGTAAGTACTGGAGAAATGACTAACCTGTACCTACCAGGGTTTGGCTTCTGTCTGAACATCTGAGAATTGAAACAATATATAGTTTATAGGAGTTTCTTACTTTGTCAGCAATCTGAGCTGGAGTTAAGATTTGCAAGCTTTCATTGACAAAGGCAGTTAACAATGCTAAGTAATTGTGCATCCATGTCATATCACTTTCTGGCCTTCTAGTAATTGTGGTGTCCTTTATTCTGTTTGTATGCTCTTATTCTGGAGCACATCAGTGTTATTCTAGAGCAAATTTTCAAACATTGTCTTCTATTTAAACATGCCCTCCCTTGATAAAAGGACCAATATCAAATAAGGGCTAAGTGTCATATGACAACAGTGTCCAAAATCAAAGAACCATTTTCTGCCTTGGTCTAAAAGAGGTTGTTTTTTTTTAAACACACACAGAGGAACTAAACCCAACTCCTACAAATAATGGTTATTGCAGAAGTATACACAAGATTATTTTGCTATAGAGAAACTGGACTGACTGTACACTCTCTCAGCCTGGTTTCCCTTTGTGACAAGCCCACAATTTGTTTTACTTTCACAGCCTCTTTCCCCAACCCAGCCATATCATTAAGAACTGGCTTACTCATCACTCTAAATCATCATCTAGACTCACTACAGCTACCATGTCACTTCGAGAAGAAATACCATATGCAAATGGAAAGAGTAGAGTTCAAATGGCTCTTAAATTAAAGCTGATTTTTTTCTGCTTCATTTTATTTGCTGCACTATAATGGAAATTATCTGCCTCCACTGCACGCTAAAAACAGAGTCAGGCAGGACAGCAACACAAAGTCCATTAGTGAAAACATTTCATGCTTCTTTCAACCTCAAAACCCACACAGCACTGTATATTTTGCTTCATGCATGTAACAGCTGCCTTCGAACTGAATATATTTCTGCACTTAAAATCTAGGTTCAGAGAGGCTAAGTGCGGAATCATAGCACTGCTGATCTCTTAATGCTCTTGATTTGGAATGGTGAGGATGCTGACAAGTTGCTTAGACACATGCATTATCCTGGCAGCATTGAAACTGTTAAGATACAAGAGATATCAGCAAGAGGTGAAAATTACTAGTGTGAAATAGTGGTCTAGCCTGTATGTTGAAAAAGTGACCAGATCCTGGCAGGAAATTTCAGAGGTACTCAGTACAATCCAGCAGTTTAGTATCGAGGCATGCAGTTTTCCTACCAAGTCTCGGTTTCTTACATCGTCATCTAGAGTCTCGTCATCCAGCTCCTCCAACTGTGCCTGGTTGTACCTGAATTGTATTCGATTCAAAACCTCTGTCAGCAGCAGAACCAAGGCGTCTTCGTACCTGCCAGGAGTGAAAGAAGAAAAGCACAAGATTGAGGAAAGGGAGTTCTAGTAGAATACTCTTGCAAACCCTCACCCCCTTCCAGTGAGGAGCAATGGTAGGTCCTGTATCAGCTTAGGGAAAACCTTTGCCTCTCAGGGCCTACAACGCTGCCTTACAGAATTGTTTGCTGGGGAGACATCAGACATTTACAGTTTAACACTGCTGTGGCTAACAGCTTTTCTAAGCTATAGTATGTGCCATATGATGATGCAGAGAAACTGCAACAAGAACTGATTAACTTTCAAAGTTGAGTAGGTTGACAGGAAACTAACAGCAATAGAGGGAGCTGAAGAGAAAGAAGATCTGGAAGATAGCGAAGCATGACTTTAAATGAATGGTCTCCATTTGAAAGAACTTGCTACTAATTACGTGGCTCCTGCTTGCTAGTAGCCATTTAACTGTACCTCTTTCGAGGCGTGGACAGTGCTTTTAAATCATAGAAGATTAGGGTTGGAAGAGACCTCAGGAGGTCATCTAGTCCAACCCCCTGCTCAAAGCAGGACCAACTCCAACTAAATCATCCCAGCCAAGGCTTTGTAAAGCTGGGCCTTAAAAACCTCTAAGGATGGAGATTCCACCATCTTCCTAGGTAACCCATTCCAGTGCTTCACCACCACTAGTGAAATAGTGTTTCCTAATATCCAACCTAGACCTGCAAAGATGGGTTATAACCAATGGTCAAGTTCTGCTTCTTGCTGCTAAAAAGCCAAGCAGAGATGCCAACCACAGTTATCAAAATCCTATAATACGGATAGGCAAACAATTAAATAACTTCAAAACTGCAACACCACTTGCTCTGACCACCACATTATTCTGATTAACCTTTGTCCAAGGGAGAGACCAACTTGTAAATGGGTGGGGTGGGAAAACCAATCCTCAAGTCTTAACTATACAGCAAAGGTTCAGATAGATAGCAAGATTGTGGGCAGGTAGTAATGGTTTAAACTAGAAGGTCATCCCCAGAGTACTTATGTCTTCCAGTGCCTTCATGTGGTTTAGGCTAAGATTTTCAAAAACCTAAGTGCCTATCTTTAGGCATCTAAATAAGTGGCATGATTTTCTTAAGTGCTTAGTGCCTTGTAGCTCCCACTGACGTCGTACTTGTTTTGCTGTTTTGAAGTTGACCCGTTATTGTGCAAGAAAGTCATGATAATTCTTTCACACCTACAGCCAGCATCAGATTTTATTTACTCAAGATATCTGCAATGTAGCATAAAAAATTCAAAAATGTTTTTTCCCCCACAATCAACTACGAGTAATGCCAAATTGCAAAATCAACACAGAACAGCCCTGGGCTGGAACACAGCCAGCAGCCACCAGTGGTGACACAGGACTGTCAAGTTGCTCTGGAGACCCAATGTTTCCTACCATCCTTTTAGAAAACAACTGCTCTGAAGAATGTCCCAGGTCATGCCTTTCTCCAGGAAAGAGCAGGCTGGAAAACTAGGAATTTCTCTATACTAGTAACAAGAAGAATCAGAGCATGTAAGGGACAGTCCAATCAGCTGTGCCCCTAACTGAGCAGTCAGATGCTTTCAATGAAGGGTTGCTATACTATCGGCGTGTTACTGAAAAGATGATGTAAACATGGATTTGGTAATTTGTATGCTACGCTATTGGTTTAAATGTAAAATTCATAAACCACAGGGAACAGGAAGTTTCACACGCTATTCCTGTGGTGTAACCACACCTACATCATCAAATTAAGACATATAAACACTTCTACAACAGTCTGCATGTTTGATATAGCCATAGAAGCTTTAGCTAAAAACAGGCACCTTTACAGAAAGAGCAATACAAGTTTAGGCAGCTCATAGAATATCTTTCTTTGAAAATCAGAAATGCGATCTTCAACAAAAGAAGCTAATATTACTCTGATTTTTTCCTTTATCACAAAAAATGAATATATAACTAGGCAAGGTATGTGCCCACGATCACTGTGGGAAAAGAGGGAGAAGAGGAGTGACCAGTGAGAATTCGGCATAATTGTGTGCAGCTTGGTGAACAGTTTATTGAGACTGGCAAGTTCTCACATCTGAACTCATCTGAAAAATCCAATAAAGCAACTCCCAGCATTGAACAGACAAGGGCTGGGTGGGTTAGCTAGTTTTGCACTTGTTCCTATCAGAATGTCTTTTTTGGCAACACATCAGTTATTTATATTTAGCATGTTCACTGGGAAAGGAAGGGTTTTCTTGTAGTCAGCACAAACCACGACATGTAATGGAGAGTTTTAAATCTGCCTACTTTGAATACAGGTCTCCCTTGTCCTCATGCTAAGTAGTTTTAAGCCATTGGTGGAGATACTTGCCCAGAGCTGCCAAGATGGTGGTAGCAAAGGGATCTATGGAACAGGGGCTGAACCATCTGCTTTAAACATAAGCAGACAAGCAGACAAAGAGGAGAAACTGCTAACTTTAGCTTACCTGATACATTGTGTTATAGAGGTTCAATTCCCTTACACCAATGGCGCTATTAAGTCATTTCTCTTAATAGAGAAACATTCACCAGGTAACTTTGTTTTTAAAATCCATAAACCATAAAACTTGCTAATTCATTAATGGTAACTATCATTCACTAGCTATATTCTTGGTCTACTATGTGTCTTAAAGCTAGGAATATGACTGAGCTCCTTTTTGACTTTTTGTTAGAAAATATGTTATAATCACATATTGTAATCAACAAATTTTTGTTTTTTCTGGTTTCTATGGTCATGCATATGTATTATGACAGACCCAGACCAGTGGGGTACAGGAGGGCAAATATACTGGTCACTGGATGAGTAGTTTTCTGTTCCCTGAGTGACCAGAGCAGGGGCTGCACTAGAGTAATCAGGAACCTGCTAGAACCAGTTAAGGCAGGCAGGCTAATTAGGACACCTGGAGCCAATTAAGAAGAAGCTTCTAGAATCAATTAAGGCAGGCTAATCAGGGCACCTGGGTTTTAAAAAGGAGCTCACTTCAGTTTGTGGTGCGAGTGTGAGGAGCTGGAAGTAAGAGGCGCAAGGAGCTGAGAGTGAGAGGGTGTGCTGCTGGAGGACTGAGGAGCACAAGCGTTATCAGACACCAGGAGGAAGGTCCTGTGGTGAGAATAAGGAAGGTGTTTGGAGGAGGCCATGGGGAAGTAGCCCAGGGAGTTGTAGCTGTCATGCAGCTGTTACAGGAGGCACTATAGACAGCTGCAGTCCACAGGGCCCTGGGCTGGAACCCGGAGTAGAGGGCGGGCCCGGATTCCCCCCCAATCTCCTAATTGACCTGGACTGTGGGTTCTTCCAGAGGGGAAGGTCTCTGGGCTGTTCCCCAACCCACATGGTGAATCTCTGAGGCAAGAAAATCCGCCAATAAGTGCAGGACCCACCAAGATAGAGGAGGAAGTTTGGCACACTGGTGTTAGGAGTGGCATCTTGGGGTGCACAGCGCGGCAGAAGGAGGGTGATTTAAAAAAAAAAAAAAACACACAACAACAACAACAACAACAAGGGAGAGGGTTTATTTTTTTCCCCACCATAATGGATGACGTAGTGCGGGCACTGATACAAGGCGGCCCAGCAGGAGGCTACCCGTGTCCAGGCAGCCGCCCAACAGGAGGCAGTGCGGCTGCAGCAAGAGACTAATCGCCTGCTGATGGACCAGGCTGCTCAAGACCGAGCTATGTTGCAGGAACTGGTAAACCAGGTAAAGTCCCTTACAGAGCTGAATTGCGGCCATGATGGGACGTGGCTCATTCGAGCCAGCCATTGGCTGCAGAAAATGACACGGGAGGATGATGTAGAGACATACCTTCTGGCCTTTGAGAGGACAGCCCTATGGGAGGCCTGCCCTCGAGATCAGTGGTCTGGCATCCTTACCCCATTCCTGTGTGGGGAGGCCCAGAAGGCCTACCATGATCTGCCTGAAGAGGATGTGGCAGACTACCCCCTGCTGAAAGCAGAGATCCTGGCCAGATCTGGGGTAACGACAGCAGTGCGGGCCCAGTAGTATCAGAGTTGGAGGTATCAAGACGACAAAACCCTGTGGTCCCAATTGTATGACCTCATCCATCTTGCACAAAAGTGGTTGCAAACAGAGTCCCGGAGTGCGGAAGAGATACTAGCGATTCTGGTCATCGACCGATACATGAGGGGACTACCACCAGACCTTTGTGCCTGGGTAAGCCAGAACGAACCCTCCACCTATGATGAGGTTGTCGCTCTGGTAGAGAGGCGAAGGACAGCGAGGGAGCTGACCCGACCAGTTAAGGAAGAGGCACCCCGGGTTAAACTAGCAGCACCAAGCCCTAAAGTTCGGGTGACTGGGCAACCAGGAGGGCCCAGGTGGAAAAAGAGAGAGAGGCTGAAGGCCCATCAGAGGCCACAAAGAGTCGGAGCACTGAGGGAGAAGAGGATCGTGACATTAGACTGCCCAAACCAAAAGACTGGGGAATGCCTAGGGCTCCATACAGATGTTATGCCTGCGGGGACATATAGCTGCACAGTGTCCCAATGCTGAGGAGCCTATGCAGTGTAACCTGGGGAACTGGGCAGATCCATGCTCCCTAATCCACCTTATGTGGGGTTAGTGAGACGCCCACATGTATATCAGACCAGTGAAACTAAATGGAGTAGGGACCACAGAACTGGTTGATTCGGGGAGTGCTATCACGCTTATCTCAGGGAAGCTCCTGAAGCGTAGTCAACTGCTGCAGGCTAAACGTACGGGGATAATATGTGTCCATGGGACAGTTAGTTACTACCCCACCATCCCAGTAAAAATAGAGATCCAAGGGAACACTACTGAGGTAGCAGCAGGTGTAGTCCCTAAACTCCCATACCTGGTGCTCATAGGGAGGGACTTCCCAGGGTTTGGAAACTTACTCCCAGTAGGGGGATTGGAGAAAGATGGGGACCCTAAAATTGGTGAGGCATCCACAGCAGACTGTCAACCCCCAATCTTCTCTGAAATATCCCCAGATTTGTTCTCCACTCCCAGACAGGGTAGAAAGACAAAAAGAAAGAAGGGCAGCTAAGGCCTTGGGAACCCAAATACTGACCCAAAGCCAGAGGGTCGTTCTTGTAGGTAGGCGGGCCCGCGCAGCTGAAAAGGAGGCCACGCAGGAGGGAGAAGCACCCGAGTCTGACCCCCACCCTAACGCTTCTGAACCAGTAGAGGCAACAGAGACTGGGCCCCTAGATCTTGGGCAGATTAGCCCCGGGAGAGGAAATTTTGGATGGGACCAGGCAGAAGACCCAAGGTATGACAACATTAGGAAGGAGGTGACTGAAATAGATGGGGTCCCCGTGGAAGGGAAAACTCAGGGACCAGGACCCTACTTCATAATGAAGAAGGATCTCTTATACCGGGTTGCACCAGTACAGGGGCAGAAGGTACAGCAGATCCTAGTACCACAAAAACACCAGAACGCTGTATTAAGTCTGGCTCATAGTTATCTTTTTGGGGAGCATTTGGGGGTAGAGAAGACCCTGGCACGAGTCAGACGACTGTTCTTCTGGCCCGGAGTACATGAAGAAGTGCGGAGGTACTGTGCCTCCTGCCCGGAGTGTCAGCTGCACAGTCCCCGCCCCCACTTGAGGGCACCTTTAGTACCACTTCCTATCATAGAGGTCCCCTTCGAGCGAATAGCCAAGGACCTAGTGGGACCCCTGGAGAAGACGGCTCGGGGCCACCAATATATACTTGTTGTTTTGGACTATGCTACTCGCTACCCAGAAGCCGTCCCTCTGCGGAACACGGCTTCTAAAACTATAGCCAAAGAGCTGGTGGGGATCTTTGCCCAAATGGGGCTACCGAAGGAGATATTAACCAAGGAACCCCATTTATGTCGAAGCTAATGAAGGACCTCTGTACGCTGCTCCATATACATACCCTGAGAACTTTGGTCTACCATCCGCAGATTGATGGGTTGGTAGAAAGATTTAACCGAACCCTCAAGGCTATGATAAGGAAGGTGGTAAGTCGGGACGGGAAGGATTGGGACACCCTACTACCCTATCTTATGCTCGCTATTCAGGAGGTACCACAGGTCACAACTGGGTTTTCCCCTTTCGAGTTATTATAGGGGCATCACCCCCGTGGCATGCTAGATATCGCCAAAGAGATCTGGGAAGAGGAACCCAATGAGGGGAGAAATATAATAGAGCATGTAATGCAGATGCTAGACCGGATAGCCTGGGTTAGCCCTATTGTACGGGAACATTTGGAGAAGGTACAGGAGGCCCAGCAAACCCATTACAATCGCCAGGCAAAAGTGCGATAGTTCCAACCAGGGGATTGGGTTATGGTGTTGGTACCCACGGCAGAAAGCAAGCTTCTGGCCCAACGGCAGGGGCCCTATGAGGTGGTTGAACCCGTGGGGGAAGTAACCTACAAGGTGCGGCAGCCAGGACTCAGAAAACAAGAACAGATTTATCACGTTAACCTTCTGAAACCCTGGCATGCACAAGAGGCATGCACAACGGTCCAAAAAGACCCAACCCAGGAAAACAAGCCTTCCAAAGAGGTGAGAGTGTCTCCCGATTTAACACCAGACCAGAAGAATGAGATGTCTGAGATGATCTTCCGGAACCAAGATGTGTTCTCGACAAAACCGGGTCGAACAACCGAGACATATCACCACATTGTCACGAACCCTGGGGCCAGAGTAACAATGAGGCCCTATTGGGTGCCAGCAGCAAAGAGGGAGGAAATAAAAGCAGAAGTAAAAAAAGATGCTGGAGTTGGGGATCATCGAAGAATCCCACAGTCAGTGGCCCAGCCCAATCGTGCTGATGCCCAAACCTGATGGCACCTCAAGATTTTGCAACGACTTCCGGCGACTACACGAAGTATCCCAGTTCAACGCGTACCCCATACCTCGCATAGATGAGCTAGTGGACCATCTGGGTAATGCCTGGTACTTGACTACCCTAGACTTGACAAAGGGGTACTGGCAGATTCTCCTTGCAGAAGACGCAAAGGAAGAGGGTCTTTTTCAATATACTGTCCTCCCTTTTGGACTACATGGGGCCCCAGCTACCTTTCAGTGCCTCATGGACAAGCTATTACACCCGCATAACAATTATGCTGCTGCCTACTTGGACGATGTGGTCATTCATACCCCAGACTGGGACACCCACCTGGAGAAGGTGGAGGCAGTCCTCGATACCTTCAGGCGAGCTGGCCTTACAGCAAACCCTGCCAAGTGCGCTGTAGGGTTTACAGAGGCCAAATATCTTGGCTACATTGTGGGAAAAGGTCTGGTAAAACCCCAAGTGAACAAGTTAGAGGCCATCCAAAATTGGCCCTGACCAAGTCGCAAGAAACAAGTCCGGGTGTTCCTAGGTGTGGTGGGGTATTACCAACGATTTATCCCCCACTTTGCCACAAGGGCAAGCCCCCTGACAGACCTAGTGAAAGCCCGTGGACCTGATCTGGTGAGATGGTTGACGCAGCAGAAGAAGCATTCACAGACCTACGGACTGCCCTCTGCAGTAACCCCACACTGATAGCCCCTGATTTCACCAAGGAGTTTATCCTGCAGATGGATGTATCGGAAGTAGGGTTGGGGGCCGTTCTATCACAGATGGTCGGGGAGGAGGAACACCCAATTCTATACCTCAGTCGGAAACTCCTTCCAAGGGAACAAAAATATGCAGTGGTGGAGAGAGAATGCCTCGCTGTAAAATGGGCCATGGAAACATTGCGCTACTACCTGCTCATGCGCAGATTTGTCCTCGTGACCGACCATGCCCCTCTTCAATGGATGCAGCGGAACAAGGAGAAGAACACAAAGGTGACCAGATGGTTCTTATCCCTCCAACCTTTCCAGTTCCGTGTGCAACACAGAGCAGGGAGCCGTCATGGCAATGCTGATCGTTTGTCACGTGTGCACTGTCTGGCATCTCAAGCTGCCCAACCCCTTGCCGTTGAGCAGGGGAGAGGGATATGTGACAGACCCAGACCAGTGGGGTACAGGAGTCTGGTAGAGGGCAAATATACTGGTCACTGGATGAGTAGTTTTCTGATCCCTGAGTGACCAGAGCAGGGGCTGCACTAGAGTTATCAGGAACCTGCTAGAACCAGTTAAGGCAGGCAGGCTAATTAGGACACCTGGAGCCAATTAAGAAGAAGCTTCTAGAATCAATTAAGGCCAGCTAATCAGGGCACCTGGGTTTTAAAAAGGAGCTCACTTCAGTTTGTGGTGCGAGTGTGAGGAGCTGGGAGTAAGAGGCACAAGGAGCTGAGAGTGAGAGGGTGTGCTGCTGGAGGACTGAGGAGCACAAGTGTTATCAGACACCAGAAGGAAGGTCCTGTGGTGAGAATAAGGAAGGTGTTTGGAGGAGGCCATGGGGAAGTAGCCCAGGGAGTTGTAGCTGTCATGCAGCTGTTACAGGAGGCACTATAGACAGCTGCAGTCCACAGGGCCCTGGGCTGGAACCCGGAGTAGAGGGCGGGCCCAGGTTCCCCCCAAATCTCCCAATTGACCTGGACTGTGGGTTCTTCCAGAGGGGAAGGTCTCTGGGCTGTTCCCCAACCCACATGGTGAATCTCTGAAGCAAGAAAATCCGCCAATAAGCACAGGACCCACCAAGATAGAGGAGGAACTTTGTCACACTATATTAAGTCATTCAACAAACATATTATGTATTTTTAACCTTATTTTAACCTGATCTGAAAACAGTCTTCAAAATCACGTTTTTAATAGCCACTTTATTATAGTATCAGAGGGGTAGCTGTGTTAGTCTGAATCTGTAAAAAGCAACAGAGGGTCCTGTGGCACCTTTAAGACTAACAGAAGTATTGGGAGCATAAGCTTTCGTGGGTAAGAACCTCACTTCTTCAGATGCAAGTATCCTGGACAACGATCCCTCACTTTCACAGACCTTGGGAGGCAGGCCAGTCCTCGCCCACAGACAACCCGCCAACCTCAAGCATATTTTCACCAGCAACCACGCACTGCACCATAACAACTCTAACTCAGGAACCAACCCATGCAACAAACCTCGATGCCAACTCTGCCCACATATCAACACCATCACAGGACCTAACCAGATCAGCTACAACATCACCGGCTCATTCACCTGCACGTCCACCAATGTTATATATGCCAGCAATGCCCCTCTGCTATGTACATTGGCCAAACTGGACAGTCACTACGCAGATAAATGGACACAAGTCAGATATCAGGAATGGCAATATACAAAAACTTGTAGGAGAACACTTCAACCTCCCTGGCCACACAATAGCAGATGTTAAGGTAGCCATCTTACAGCAAAAAAACTTCAGGACCAGACTCCAAAGAGAAACTGCTGAGCTCCAGTTCATTTGCAAATTTGACACCATCAGATCAGGATTAAACAAAGACTGTAAATGGCTTTCCAACTACAGAAGCAGTTTCTCCTCCCTTGGTGTTCACACCTCAACTGCTAGCAGAGCACCTCACCCTCCCTGATTGAACTAACCTCGTTATCTCCATACTGATTTATACCTGCCTCTGTAGATTTCCATTACTTGCATCTGAAGAAGTGAGGTTCTTACCCACGAAAGATTATACTCCCAATACTTCTGTTAGTCTTAAAGGTGCCACAGGACCCTCTGTTGCACTTTAATATATTTAAGTGAGCCTATAATAAGTCAAGGATCCCACTAAAAGAAATCATCTGGACACCAAACATCTGTCAACTGTTTGATAGTGAATGATGTTCACTGCCTCATACTTCAACAGCAGCACCATACAGTGGTGGTAACATTCTCACCACGAAGCATTTTAGACAATGGAAGTTCAGTGTTTTCTGTACTTCCACCCAACTTTCGCTTGAATGAAAATACAACTGAGAAACAATGCCCCTCAGGGTCAGATGTTCAGAGTCTCATTGCCTGAATAGTCTGACCACATAAAGGTTTTGAGTCAGGATCACTTTTGAAGAACATAGCACTTAAAGCTGTAAGTGACTGGGCAACAAAACGGCAGATGAAATTCAACGTTGATAAATGCAAAGTAATGCACATTGGAAAACATAATCCCAATTATACGTATAAAATGATGGGGTCTAAATTACCCACCCATGAAATAGATCTTGGAGTCATTGTGGATAATTCTCTGAAAACATCCACTCCATGTGCAGCAACAGTCAAAAAAGTGAACAGAATGTTGGGAATCATTGGGAAAGGGATAGGTAATAAGACAGAAAATATCACATTGCCTCTATATAAATCCATGGTACGCACACATCTTGAATATTGTGTGCAGAACTGGTCACCCCATCTCAAACTAGATATATTGGAGTTGGAAAAGGTACAGAAAAGGGCAACAAAAATTATTAAGGGTATGGAACAGCTGCCATATGAGGAGAGATTAATAAAACTGGGACTTTTCATCTTGGAAAAAAGACGAATAAGAGGGGATATGATAGAGGTCTATAAAATCATGACTAGTGGGGACAAAGTAAATAAGGAAGAAGCGTTATTTACTCCTTCTCATAACACAAGAACTGGGGGTCACCAAATGAAATTATCAGGCAGCAGATATAGAACAAACAAAAGGAAATATTTCTTCACCAAACACATAGTCAACCTGTGGAGCTCTTTGCCAGAGGATGTTGTGAAGGCGAAGACTATAACAGGGTTCAAAAAAGAACTAGATAAGTTCATGGAGGATAGGTTCATCAGTTGCTATTAGCCAGGATGGCCAGGGATGCAAAACCATGCTCTGAAGCCTTTGTTTGTCAGAAGTTGGGAATGGGCGACAAGGGATGGATCACTTGATTACTATTCTGTTCCTTCCCTCTGAAGCACCTGGCATTGGCCACTATCGGAAGACAGAATACTGGGCTAGATGGACCATTGGTCTGACCCAGTATGGCCGTTCTTATGTTCAATCATGTGCTGCATCAAGTGTGAGCTGTTTTTAATCTATCTTTTAATGGTTCCCATTGCCGTAATATCCAAGCACCTCAATCTTTAAAATATTAACCCTCAACACCCCATGAGGCAGGAAGTGCTATTATCCCCATTTTACTGATGGGGAAACTAAGGCACAGAGGGACAAAGTGACTTGCCCAGGGTCACATAAGGAGTCTGTGGTACTTGGCCCCAAAGTTCTCAAGTCCTAGTCGGTACCCTAACCAGCGGACCATCTTTCTTCCCTATAGTCATATTACATAAAGCAAAAATACAGTTTATACACAAAATGCAGCTTGATTAAACAGATTTATTATTTTTGTGCACAAATTAATGTTTTTCCTAAAGTGCGACACTGCATAAAGACACTGGAGTGCAATATTTCCAAGCTTCAGAATTCATATTGCATTCTTAGTAGTCAAACTGGTGAATATTAAAGTCCCAACAAAAACCAGGAATTATGTCTAACATGCTATTGTTAGATACCTAACCAACACAGCAAGATGTCATCCATGTATCAACACATACAATTCAGACAACCCAGTATTCTATAATGCAACGTTGCCAGGCTAGGGTATGGTTTTATTCTCTGAAGTATCAGTTCTTGCCTCTTTACTTTAATGCAGAGGTGGGCAAATTATGGCCCACGGGGTACATCCAGCCCACGGGACCGTCCTGCCCAGCCCCCGAGCTCCTGGCCTGGGAGGCTAGCCCTGGCCCCTCCCCCGCTGTTCCCCCTCCCCTGCAGCCTCAGCTCTCTCGCTCTGCCACCGGCGCAATGCTCTGGGCGGCAGGGCTGTGAGCTCCTGTGGCAGCGCAGCTGCAGAGCCAGGCCTGACCCAGTCTCTATGCTGCGCGGTGGCGGCGTGGCCCAGCTCTAGCCGGACGGTGTGGCTGTAGTGCCGCCAGCCACCGGTGCTCCAGGCAGCATGGTAAGGGGGCAGGGAGGGTTGGATAGAGGGCAGGAGAATTCAGGGTGGTGGGCGGGGATACGGGTCAGGGCGGTCGTGGGGGGAAGCAGGGGGTTGAATGGGGCTAGGGGTCCGGGGGGGAGAGAGAGAGAGAGAGAGAGACAGACACAGTCAGGAAGCAGGGGGGGGGGGGTTGGATGGGGCGGCAGGGGGCAGTCAGGGTACAGGGAGAAGGGGTGGTTGGATGGGGCAGGGGTCCGGGGGAGGGTGCGTCAGGAATGAGAGGAGGGGTTGGATGGGGCGGCAGGGAGCGGTGGATGGGGGCAGGGGTCCTGGGGGGAGGAGGTGGGCAGCCATCAGGGAACAGGGAGGGTTGGATGGGGCAGGAGGCAGATAAAAGAGGTGGGGGCCGGGCCACGATCCCCTCCCCTAACCGGCTCTCCATACAATTTACGAAACCCGATGCGGCCCTCAGGTCAAAAAGTTTGCTTGCCCCTGCTTTAGTGTCAGGTCTTGAACTGCACAAGCACGTAGAACCTATCACCCCCAAACTACATTTTGTTACAATAGCCTCTGCAGGTAAAATAATTAGGAAATACAAGACAGGCTTGCCCTTAGTGTGATGACTCAGGCATAACCAGCAGGCAAGCGTGAGCTCCACACAGACAAAGCTATTTTTACGCAGTATCTTTGAAGCTCTTTTTTGTTAACAGTTGCTGGCATTGCTTACCTGTTGAATACTGCTTCTTTGTCTGCTAGACGACTTTTAATTTTACTAGTAAGATAGTCCAAGAAGAGTGTCCAAATGTCTAAGCAAGAAAAGTAACCTTCATGGGTAGGCTGAAATACACAAAACCCCATATTAAACATCATGAACTACAGTAAAATATAGATTATATGTAGCCAGAATTTGAGTTGGTGCGAAACTTTCAAGAATGGAAGGACACTTCCATTAAGTGATGCAGATTTGCTTTAGTGAGGAATTTTCCGTGTCACTTGGAAAAACCCTACTTGCCTGAACTGTCAAAAGGGGGGTGAGGTCTGAGTTTAGGACTGGGAGCCAAGACCTCCCAGGCTCTAGTCCAGCTTCTGACTGACTCCTCCTGTGACCTTGAACTAGGCAAGTATCTTTCCTTTTGCAGTTCCCTCCCGGGTCACAACATATGAATAATTACAAGTGTAAATAAGGTTGTAAGTTTAATTGAATGGTGTGAAAGCAGTTAATCTTGTAGCAGGTTTAAGGTGACACTCTAGGTCACGGTATTGGAGGGTGGGGATGGGGAGAGATAAAAATCATCCCCCACCAAGCCTGAGAGAAGCTGTAAAAACAACAGTTTCAGAAGTGACAAAAAAGCCATCCCCCAGCATAGATGTGTGGGGGTTATACAGAGACTTTTCAAAAAAGTTTCTCCAAACCCAATTAAAACAGCAACAAAGATAAAAGCCAGCCAAGTCATTCATGCAAGATAACTAGATCTGATCGTTTTTCAACTATTTGGGGCCAGGAGCAAGATTTCTTGCGTGTTATGCTATTAGAAAGTGCATGAAGGCTTCCAAGAAGTCCCAAGGTGTTAAGCCAGTATAAATCTGTATAACATGTTCAGTTGCTAAAAAGGCATGAAACTGAAGTTTTAGTGGGCTGCCTTTGAGCTATCAGACCTATTGGGAAATAAGCTATCCTTTACCCATATCATACATGGTTAGGACATACAAAGAAGGATGGACTAAGATCAAAGCAGTGTCAGTGCTGTACCTGATGAAAGGTGTATTTGAACAAAAGAGCCAAAAATTCAACCACTGGGAACTGAGAGTATGATTCAATCCTCCTTAGGTGGACGCTCACAAAGAGACGCAGAAAATCTGTAAACTTCTCAATGTAGCTAGAGGAAAAAGGAGAGAAAACAATTGATAAAACATGAAGGAAGCCATGGGGGAAAAACAATTTCATTGAAATAGTGAAAAAGTCACTCAAAGCCCTTTCATTAAATAAAAACGACATTTAATAGCCAGTAGTACAATTAAAATATAAAGCCCTGCAACAATTACCTACAGGATGGGCAACCCTTCATTCCATTAACACCTGAAACACAGCAGAAAAGACAGTCTAGTCAAAAGCAACTTTAGTGTTCAGATAAAACAATATGAATTAAATAAGGCCTTCAGATAAGCAACCCCCTTAGTGCTACAAATATTTAGCAGTAAGACCCATCATAGCTGAATGGATATGGATGGGGTTAGTCAACAGAATGTAGCACTTGGGGAGATACTGTTGAATGGGATAAACACAGATATTGGGAATTGATTTTCTGGTATTAAAAACAAACCAACGGCAACACCCATGTCATGGAGATAAATAGGACGTACTCCGGGAACTGGGGAAATATAACCCAGTAATTCCTGCATCAAGTCTAAGAGCTTGTGATTGAACTAGACCATCTCTTTTACAAAGAGAGGCAGTCTTGATTTAAACACGCCTTGTCAGTTTTCCCCCAGATCTAGGATTAGTCAGTTCCATGATTAAGACTGTGTCTTTCTGATGCTACAGTATATGAAGTGAAGGGCCCAAAAAGGAACCTACCACCAAAATTTAGACACACTTTCATGGCAGAATAAGTAGTTAAAGCTTCAAGAAAGCATTGCTAAAACAAATTATAAACTGCAGTGTGGGCTGTTACTGTGGAGTGAACATGCACTGTGCAACATGGAGCTTTACCAGAGTTTAGGATATCATTTTAATTACATATTACTGCAAAACTTGTATGCCATCACTGCACAGGATGCTTTGTGAACATTCTAATACCAAGAACCCCATTGATGTAGTTACATAACTGCACTGCTGAAAAGCCGATCTCTCCCACTGATGTGACGGTTTAGAGTTCTTAAATATCAAAAAGTATTTCAAGAATTTTTTTTAAAAAGAAACATCACACAGCTGAAGACACCAAAATAATTTTAGTGGCAAAATTCTAAGACACTCAGGAACGACAGCCCCTTATTATATCTGTGCTGATGGGAAATGCTGTATTTGTCCAACACACCTCACTGTGAGAAAAAAATTTCCTTTTAGTTGAACAAAGCTAGCTCCAAACTAGAATCACTACTGAACAGGAACAGCAAGTTGCATCATTCCCAGACTGGTCATTATGAAACTGTGGACCCACACAATTGCTGGAATGCATGAGGTCGTAAGATTATATTTATAGTTTATTTGGCACCAGTCCTCTTGGCAAGAGGGACTCCCATTAAGTATGTACTGGTCATTGGCCAAATACTTCAAAACTAAAGCAACCTAGTGGGAAACAGTTATCCTGAGCTCAGTGCTTTCTTTAAGCCAAGATCTAATCCAAGATCTGCTGAAAGTTTTATATGGATGTAGGCCTCTAGGAGCCACTAAGCCAGTTGTTAGCTTTGGAATTACCATTTATACTTAGTTACTACACTTCGGATTTCATTAAAGGTACTGGAAACTAAATGCCACACAAATAGGAAATTGCAAAATATGTTTAAGGTTAACATTTTCTGTACTAGTTTACAAGCTCCAAGATCAAGAAGGCTCAAAACTGTACTAACTCCAGGGTAAATGAAGTAACTAGTAACCATCACCCCACATCACTCCTGTCCCAGATAAGAGTGAACTTTTAAGGCAATCAAGGTTTTAAAGGTTTCAGAGTAGCAGCCGTGTTAGTTTGTATCCTCAAAAAGAACAGGAGTACTTGTGGCACCTTAGAGACTAACAAATTTATTAGAGCATAAGCTTTCGTGGACTACAGCCCACTTCTTCGTTATGCATCCGAAGAAGTGGGCTGTAGTCCACGAAAGCTTATGCTCTAATAAATTTGTTAGTCTCTAAGGTGCCGCAAGTACTCCTGTTCTTTTTAAGGTTTTAAAAGGTAGAAGATAAGGTATTTTGCAACAATGTCAGCTTTGTTCAGCACCATGCCAAGTTAAAAATGGCAAGTGAGAAGACAGCTTGACTTGAAAACTTGAAATTGACTCAAGTCTTGGAAATCAAAGTGTAGCTAACCTTAAAACTAAATAAAAAGCCATGTGACAGACTGCAGACTCTTTAATCCACAGGAGGGAGAGATTGTAGGACAACCAGTCCAGAGAATGTTTTAATCATGAAAAAGCTAGAGAAGTCTATAAAGTTAAGTCAAAATATCTAGGTTACATCCCTGATTCAAATCATATTAAGCATTAACAAAAAGGGAGATTCACTTATGGACCTCAAGATCACTGAACATGAGCTACATCAAAAGAACACAAAATGAGTGCAACGTGTAAAAATCAAACTGGGCTCTAGCAGAGCTTCCATAACATGTGGAGAAAAATCCCTGTGCACTGAAGTCTGTTACACTGCTGGAGGGTGGGTGGGGGTAGGGAAAGAACTCTTTCCCACTGCAGCATTACTAACTTGGCTTCACTTTCCTGGAATCATCTGTTCTCTATCCATAAGCCCAAATGTACATGCAATTAGAGATTTCATTTTTGCTACTGCACACCTGATGTTAGGAAGCTAGGTAATGTCGAAGCTAATTGGGTAGTCAAGAAAATGGATAATTAGAATTCACTGTTAATCTAGATTTAAATTCCAAAAGAGTTAAAAATGTATCTAAAGAAGCCAGCTGAAAAAGATCAACGGTAATTTGAGAGAAAGAGATATACTGCATCTGTATTATACATTGACCTGTTTTTGCTAAACCAAGACTTACACCTGAGTTGAAGTTACAAAGTGCCTCTGTTGTGCACACCCATTAACCTTTTGATTGAAACTCGGGTGTCATGTCTGGGAAGAAGATCAAAGGTTTAGTAGAAGTTTGGTAGTGCAGTGCCATACTTATCTACTTCTATCAACATGCATCCACAGCAACGGGCTACAATTGTGAATCTGGGTACATTCGCATAATTACAACATCAGAAAATATATCCTGCCAACGTTAGCATCAGGAGAGAGCTCCCAAAGCTAAAACCTACAGCAGTGCTGTAACAGAAGCTAACATCAGTAGTGGTCTGCTATGCCACACTAATGACTATTTCAACACATGGAAAGTTCAACCATGCAACATGACTTTCCCGCCTGTCAAAAACAAGTGGAAGCATCTCTTCATGAAAGATGTCAAAGATTCGTAATTGAATTAGGCAACAAGTTTCTTTGTATCCCTCTGGAAGTGAAAAAGGAATTAGAAGCCTCCCAGATGCTTCCACTTATCCTGCCTTTACATGGATATAAGTTATAATTAACAAATGCATGAAGGAGCCTTCAATTTTGGGGCTCCTTTCATAAGGCTGGTTAATTGCGCAGTGGTCTCCAAAGTGGGGTGCGCAAGGGGATCCTTGGCGGGTGCGCGGCAGGAGGAGCGCTTTCTTTTTTGCTTCGTCAGTTTGGGCAGGAGTCCGAGTGGCTTTTTTTTTTTTTTTTTTTTGCTTTGGCAGTTTGGGCAAAAATGGTAGAGCCGGCGCGGAAGGGGTTGTGTGCTCAAAATTTTTTTACTGATAGGGGTGCGATCAAAAAAGTTTGGACACCACTGAATTAGTGTATTAACACCCCAAGCAACCTCAAGTTTCCAAAATCCCGTAATACTGATTTTTTTTTTTTTTTTTTTTTTTTAAAAACAAAGATACGCTTCTCAAGTCCCAATATAAGGTATGAAATTGACCAGTTTTCATTCCCTTCAAAGCCATGGAGTGACCTGGAGCATGCCGCCCACTCCTTTAAAACATGACTTTAAAACACACAGGTGGCCGATATGAACCGGAAAGGGAATACTGCAATTCCTTTACCTCACTGTGCCTCTTCTGTTGCTCTGCTGCAACTGAATGAAGGGCAGGTTCAGCTCTCGTGACACCTCACACCTGCAGTCAAACAGTAACGAATGGGGGAGTGGGGAGGAAGAGGATAGGAAAGAATACAAACCTACACTACCAGTCACTTTGCAAAGTCAACCCCCCTGCCACCAACTTACCTGAACACACCTACCTTCCTGCTGTCCTTCAGAAGCACAGAGCTCTGTAAAAAAGGTGATTAAACACACCATGCATGACAGCAAGTCAGTATAGACAATCTTTTAGCAAGCAAAAGATCCTACCACAGTTACTTAGCTGGTTGATTTGTTTTACCTTTCATCTAGTTCCTCTAGCCGGCTCTTCACCGTGTGGGCATTGTTCTCCTTGGTAATCTTCTGCAGGAGGTAGAATGTCTGCTGGAACATCCGCAGCAAATACTCCTCAAACTCCATAGGCACGCAGTTCTTTGACATAAGTTCATTGATGCAAGACATAGCCAGGATCCCAAGCCTACCACGCTCTTGACCCAAGACAGAATTCTGGCTGCTGCCATTGACAGAGGACATCTTCCTGGCTCGGGTGTCGCAGCCAAAGCGGGCAAAGTGGAATATGGTGGTGAGGAGTGAAGGAGTGATGCTGGCAGACAGAGGGATCCAGCTGAAGAGGTGGGCCAGGCACTCCAATGCCAGGGAACAAATATATTCACTCTCTGTATCAAGGATAGGGATCGGTTGATTCAATAATTTGGCTGCACTGGGACTCTGCAACAGGCTACTTAACAGGTCACCACCTAGGATATAAAGCATATGCACTCATAAATCACAGTATGTATACCAAACAGAGGGGGACTGGATGTGTAAAGTTAAATCTTGATCATAAATCAAAAGCAATTTTTTGCGTTTAATTGCTGCTCTTTATGCATCTAACAAGTTAAATGTCTAAAGACAAGCATTCAATGCAACATGCCATTAATAGCTATATGATTCTACAAAGCATACCAGGCAACCCCATCTCACCTCAGCTACCTCCTTTGTGTTCTAAAGTTTCAGACTGACCAAACCTTTCAGTCTGGCTAAGACACTCCGCAGCAGGCAGCACTGCAGTTGAGAGGAGGTATATAAAACAATTGAATGAAAGCTAGAATTCAGCTCTGTACTGCAGCATGTTACATTTCCAGCTTTACTGGTATGGCACACACAAGCACTGCTTTAATTAAGGCTCTGGTAGCATTTTCATTATAAACTTATTTTAGGGCTTGGGAGCCTGCTATAAAATTTACTTGCATAATTAAATCATTGGCAAAGTTATGTTTTCCATGCATAGAAAATAAACTTTGTGGATTCTGTCTGTAATACAATGCTTACTTACAAAAAATAATATTTATAAAGGTATTCGTTTCTAATGTGGACTAGATCATATTTAACAAGTATCTCAAAAGTATGCAGATCACAGCAATATGTAGCACTTCATAAGCACTTGACATATTACAGTTCAAATTTTTATTCACATTTTGCCTCTTATTCAAAATGAAGTAATCTGAGACATTGATAGCATGAGAGACTATAATCCAGTTTCCATCTTGCCTCAGTAGATTACTTTTAAAATGCTTAATGAAGTTTTTATGGGGTTTACAACCTGTTATTGGTCTCCTACTCTATCACAAGTGACACCATTTTTAGCAAGGTGGCTGCTGTCACCACTAGCTTCAGAACTGCCCTTTACACTTGCTTACACACATTTTCTAGTTTATTCTGACAAGTGCTTCTCAGCACTGTGAATGACGCATGCTGTTTGGCTGAGTAACTGGATGCTTCTGTCCTTTAGATCTTAACTTCCAGATTGCCACAGCCTCTCACCATTTACATCTATGTTAACACTGCAAATGAAACGTGACCTGGTTCAGCTCTCCTGCCTCCTTCTCCCCTCCCGCAAATGCAACAAAGAATCTAAATCAAACAAGGGTTTTACCTTCTTGTGCATCACCACCAGCAAGACATTGTGCAAATTAGATTAGGTCCTCTGTGACATATGCAGACCCACAGTCATGAAATTATGCTCTCAGTCGCAACTATGCAACTTTGTAGCTTTTATGTCAGCTACAACTGAGAACTACTAAACAAGTTATGAATCTATGGAACAATTATGTTGATGCACAAGGAGAAAGAGGTTCCAAGTCCCTCTCCCTTAGCTATGTTAAATTCTGCATGGTTAGTAGAACTGAGGCAGTCCATTTTAATTTTTTTTATTCATTTTGTTCATTACATATGGCTGAATATACCCAAGAAACAGATTTGACTATAGTAGTACCATTTTCACTTAGTCGCTTTCAAGTAAAGCAACACTTTAAGAGAGGCCAGATGAGAACTTAAACCATTCAGCAACATGCTGCTGATTCAAAGACCCCAGTATTTCCCACCAGAGGACCTAAGGTTGAAGAAGATTCTAGGCTTGAGTGTTAGGCCTTGTCCACACTGCCACTTACAGCGCTGAAGCTTTCTTCGCTCGGGGGATGAAACCTCCTCCCCCCCCAGCAATGCAAATTTCAGCGCTGTAAAGTGGCAGTGTAGATAGTGCTACAGCACTGGGAGCTGCACTCCAAGCACTGGGTGAGCTCTCCCCCAGCACTAGAGCCGCAACTACACAGCCCCGTTAAAACGCTTTAACATAGGCTGTGTAGACATATCCCAAATATGGAAAAGGTGAAGCTACTACAGTGCATAAATGCCACTTAAACAGATTTAAGGGTTCTTTTAATGATTTCTCTGCTTTTCCTAGAAAACATGGAAACACTGCAAACTTACTAAGTTCTGAGAGTTCTGGTTGTAAATACAGCCTTTACATACCTACAGAGCTTAGCTTCAGGATCCCAGCCCTTATCGTGCCTGTTTGAAAGTTTCATATCCAAATATATAGTTAATTACATTCAAACTTATAAAAAAAGAGGAAAGTGCCAAGGGCCATCTATGCTAATAGAAAATCAAAGTTAAAGGCTCTGTATGTCTCATTAGTAAAACATAAATGCTTTATTATATGAACTGGAATCACATGTGACCTGACTTGATCTCAAGTAGTTTTAGAGATTCAAAGATTCAGGCCCAAAGGGACCAGTAAATCATCCAGTCTTGACCTCCTATGAAGCACAGGCCATTGAACTTCATCCCGTTGTCCCTGTACTGAGCCCAATAACTTGCATTTGACTAAAGCATATCTTCCAGAAAGGCATCTGGCCTTATTTGTAGACAAGAGAGAATCCACCACTCCCCCTTGGTAGTTTGTTCCAATGGTTAATACCCTGTAGTGTTAAAACTTGTGCTTTATTTCTAATTCAAAATTGGATGTTTTTCTAAAAGATCTGCTGTAGGAATTATTCTGGGAATGTCTCTGGCCTGCGTTATACAGGAGGTCAGACTACATCATGACAATGGTCCCTTCTGACCTGGGAATCTGAGTCTAGTTTGAATTTATCTGGCTTTAACTTCCAGCCACTGGTTGGATTACATCTTTCTGCGCTAGCCCTTTAGTACCTGGTATTTTCTCCCAATGGAGGTACTTGTACACTAATCACATCACTTAATCTTCTTTATGATAAGCTAAACATTGAGCTCCTTTGGTCTCTCACTGAGGCATTTTCTCCAGCCCCCAAATCATTTTTCTGGTTCTTTTCTGCACCTTCTCTAATCTTCAACCTTCTTTATAAAATATGGACACCAGAACTGCACACACTATTCCAGTATCAGTCTCACCAACATCATACACACAGGTAAAGACACCTTCTTACTCCCCTGTTTACACATCCAAGGATCACCGTAGCCCTTTCTTGCCACAGTACTGCACAGGAGCTCATGGTTAATTGCTTATTCCTACGACTCCTATGGAGGTCTTTTCAGAATCACTGCTATCCAGGATACAGTCCCCATTCTATAGGCATGGTCTGCCTTCTTTGTTCTTATATGCATGGCCTTGCTTTGGCTGTACTAAAACACTGTTTGAATGGGCTTGATTTACCAAGCAATCCATGCTACTCTGTATGAATGCCCTATCCACGTTATTTATCACTCCAATCTTTTGAGTCATTTGCTACTAGCAATGTCAAACTAGCATTAATCAAGTGTTTTTCCAAAGACAATAATCTTGGTAAATCAACAATGCACTACAAAAATATACTGGTTGAACATCAGTGTAACGAAGGCATGCCCATATCAGTGCCAAGCTTACATACAGAGAACCAATCTAGACCAAACAATGCAGTTCACTCTTGCAATATGCTATCTGGTACTGTTTTATTTTGTTAATACTCAGATTCTTCAAATACTTAGCCTGCAACAGGGTTAAAGAATTTTTCCCTTGACAACTAGGTACCACTGTTCTTCTAGAAGAGTTTCAGATACATACACTAATATCCTAACATATGCAGTCCCCAAAGCTGCTGCACTGTAAGTTTTAGTTCTTTCAGTTGGTTTGATAACCTTCGGAGTTACTCAGCCTAAGTAAACTTACTAGAGCAGTTTGATCACAGTGAAGTGATCTGTACCAGTTCATCAGGGTAGTTGTTCTTAATGGCAAATGAGAAGAAAAGTGAAATCTGTTCCAACACACATCTTTAGTTTTACTATAGCGGAAGAACTGTATTAATTCACAGGATGCACTATGTGATCTAGAAGCTTTTATTGTAACTGCGTGTCAACACTCGTATGAAGAAATAAGTCACTGTTTAGGTAGGGGAATTTCCTCTTTTCTCGACGAGACTTGACATTTTAGACTTAAACATCCTTAACTAGCATAAGTTTGTGAAATTTTTCTGTGGAGGGTAGAGCCAACTTTGGAGAGGTTTTTAATTTAACAGCTGAAGCTCTACTATATACAACTAGATGTGAAATTGCATCACAATATTTGTTCTTGTTTCTCAGAACAAGGGAGGAAGAAAGGGCTACGACATCTTTAGTTGCTGCAGAAAGAAGCCGAGTTGAACTCAGACCATTTGATACATGAGACAGCAAGGAAACTGATGGCCCTCAGAACGATGGGGTGGGATTTGCTCCTGTTCAATCTCCTGGATCCACAAGCTCCCTTTCCTCCAAATTGCAAAAGCGCTAACTATCTATAATACGCACATCATCTTAGTCATTTAAGCAATGTGCACACTCCATTTTCAAAGCTAGTGAAGGGAGACAAG
Source organism: Malaclemys terrapin pileata (assembly GCF_027887155.1). Lineage (NCBI taxonomy): Eukaryota > Metazoa > Chordata > Testudines > Emydidae > Malaclemys > Malaclemys terrapin. Next base: position 52,193,322 of record NC_071514.1, read on the forward strand.
TATATGAATCAGCTGCAAAGCAGGTGCATAGCCAAGCTCTAAAGGCAGCTACTAGTCCTAATGGTGCTGTGCAAGCAGCGAGAGGGGGAAGTGGGTAGAGGGTATACGTTTAATTTATCTTTTGGATATGTTACTGATATGGAGCTGAAAGCCACATCTGTATTATATTAGAAGTTAAAGGTCAGACTGGATCACAGTGGTCCCTTCTGGCCTTGGAATCTATGAATCAGTTAAGACTGCAGTCTTTCCTGGCTTCCCAGGCACTTACAACTGCAATTCATAGATGAAAGCCAACACTGATGTCAGACAATTTAGGAACTGGCTATTTTTCAACAGCCCTTCCTCCTCAGCACCACCACAACAGGAAAGGTGCTGACAGCATAGATGCCACATGTGCAGTCTTGAATGGAAGTAGCACATTTTCAGTGGAGAGTCCCCAGCCCTGGAGATTGCTTCCTCTGCTGGTCCCATATGTGCTGGAGACAGGGGAAGGCACAAAAGGGCCTTGCCCCCAAGCCCCCATACTTTTTAAGACAGCACCATGCCCCCCACTTTTGAGAATCTGAATGTGGCAAGGACGCAACAGGTGGGAGCAGCGCTGACTGGAGTTGGGTCGTGTAATGGTAGAGCTCCTTCCCTATTGGTATGACAAAGGGGTGGCTTGGCTGAATTTGAGTGAGTGGCATTCCTACCTAGCACACGGGCTTGCAACACCAGTCAAATTTGGCTCATCATGGTTGGTTCGCCCCACCTATTTGTGCAGGCTTCCTTGTTCACCTAAATCTGGTGGACAGCACAGACATATCTTTCAGAGCACAGCACAAGGCATCTCTTTCCAGTAAAAGATTTGTCTGACTATGTATCACTATTTAAGAAGGAAATATTACGACAGGGATGGATCTGCACTATGATACTGTGGATACCTTAGAGGTTTTGGTTTATGTCGGCAACCAAAATCTATGTCCAATATATAAAAATTAAGTATTAAATTTTAGTAATCCATACCACTTTCTCCTGAAGATGGGGATGGTGGTGGAGTGGCAGCAGTAACACTATGTTTGTCCCAGATGCTCTCTAAAATACCTGCCAAGAAAAAGGAAGAGTGCTGTGAGCCCAGCTAGGTTCATAGACACTTCATACAGGGCTACTATCTTCACCCCAAACTGCCTTAATTTAGGATAGCCACCTCAAGGTATATCCAATTAATCTGAGAAACCTAAGTGCATCTGAGCTAGACACTTTCAGATGTATAGGTTAGATCTTTATTCCTTTTTTACTGCAGCGACAGCACAAGAAATAAAGTATCGTCACAGGTGGTTGTGGAGATTAGAACTTGTACAGTACTTAATAAAACTTGTAGCGCTCTTCATTTATAAAGAGTTAAAGACAATACTAAGTTCTCATGCATGCAAATGTATCTGCTTGGTCCAAGTCCATCTTTATAAACAAAGATGACCAAGCACAGCTATTACAGCTACAGTGCTGTATAATCTAGTTTTAGTCATCAGATTTCATCATAAGCTATTTACACAGCAGAGTTAAGAGCTCAGCCAGCAGGAAGTCACTACATAACTAGTGGGGTTCTTGTTTCACTGAATGATCAGCTTCACAGCGGCAAGTCTGCCAGCATTTTACATATTCACACACTGTTGCAGAAAGGGGTAGGGGACAGATATTTGTTCCAACCCTACAAGTGCAGTTATACTTACCTGTGAGAAGCCCAAGTACCGTTTGTACCTGATCCAGGAGCAGTTTGCGTAACTCTTCTTTCCGTGCCACGCTAAGGTCCTCCCTGGGGCATGCCAACTCTTCCGATGTAGTCTTCAGCATGATCAGCCCAAGAGGAGTGGTCACAGGGGACTGAATCAACTGAAAGAACAAACAAGATGTGAACAATGTCACTAGCATTTTGTTCATTGATTAAGTGTTACAGAAACTCACAAGATCAGTCTTCATGTTGACAGTTTATGGACACTACCAAGTGTCTGGGGCCATGCTGGATCACTAAATCATTTTTTGCAGTATACTTTGGGGGAATATAACTATGGATTCTTGTTTTCCAGAAGCACCAGCTGATCATCATCATGATGTACCAATCCTAGTAGTATGGGAATCCTTGGCAGTTCAGTAGAGCCTTCATGCTCACACATGTTCCCTGCGCCAACATTTTTACAAGTCAGAGTCTGTTTCCTCTCCCTTTGTGGAGGTCGCTCGTCATTAGGACTGCATCACAGACCACTTTAAATGACAGGCTGCTCCTGAAGTAGTTCTCTCATGGTAGGAATGTATGCCACCAGCCAAGCAGCTACACCAGTGGAAATTTAGACCATAAGTAACTGCAGCCAAAATTACATCAAAAGAAACAGTAACTAAGGATTTTCTAATCTCTCCTGGCATACTCACTTCAATACTATTGTAAGTCACATTTACTTTAAAGCAGGAAGTTTCCTTTCCCCAACGTGTGAAGACGAGAACGAAGTGGGTCCAGAGAGAGTACATTACACTACTGTACATTTCATGTTTTCAAGGTATCTAAAGCCTGGGTTAGATACCTTGAGATATTAAATTTAAATAAATTCAAGAATTGAGGAGGTGAGTGACTGGGGAATGTGCTGAACCTCAAACTGTTTTCAAAACTTAAAGGAGCCTTTACTTCTAGCCTAGAATATCACATACCCGATATTCACTACTCTCTCTCGAAGTATAGCTAAAGAAAAGCACAATAGGGTAATCTTTGGGAGTTGCAAGTCAATCTGCTTGATGTAGTTTTTGCCCCATTCATATTAACTTGCCAGATCTGATCATAAACTAGTTTAGCCTGAAATGTATTAAAACAATGTAACACTTTAAGCATGTGAAAGAGAGCCAGCGTAGATGGGACATAATGGCTACTTGGTTTTTGGAAACTCTGAGCACCCTCGTGGTAGGATTATGGCCTAACTGGACAACAGTCGGGCTGGCATATTTTTCATGTTCTAGTTTGTGTTGGTGGTAAAGATTAATAGCAGCCAACTTCCAAGTGGCTCATGATGCATCACAAGATATCACAGCAACTCCTTTTTACTCATGTGAGTTAGACTGGCATCTCATACACATGTATCATGACATCACTGACTGGACGAAACTACTATATGGTGGATGCACACTGGTTGAAAAACTGTACTCAGTAGCTGGAATGCTGTCAAACTGGGAGGGCGTACCTAATGGGGCTCCACATGCGCTTGCCCTCGGTCCAGTATTCATCAATATTTTCATTAATGACTTTAATAATGGAATGGAGAGTATGCTTATAAAGTTTACAGATGACATCAAGCTGGGAATGGTTGCAAGCACTTTGGAGGACAGGATTAGAATTCAAAACAGCCTTGACAAATTAGAGCATTGGTCTGAAATGAACAGGATGAAATTCAATAAAGACAAGTGCAGTACTCTGCACTTAGGAAAGAAAAATAAAATGCACAACTACAAAATGGGGAACAGGCTAGGTAGCAGAAAAGCTGAAAAGGATCTGAGAGTTATAGTGGATCCCAAATTGAATGAGTCAACAATGTGATGCAGTTGTAAAAAAGGCTAATATTCTAGGATATGTTAACAGGAGCGTCATATGTAAGACACGCGAGATCGCTGTCCTGCTATACTCAGCGCGAGTGAGGCCTCAGTTCTGGACAACACATTTTTAAAAAAACGTGGACAAATTGGAGAGAGTCCAGAGAACAACAACAAAAATGATAAAAGGTTTAGAAAACCTGATCTATGAAAAAAGTTAAAAAACCAGGCATGTTTAGTATTGAGACAAGATGACTGAAGGGGGACCTGATAATGGTCTTCAAATATGTTACAGGCTTTTATAAAGAGGACTGTGATCAATTGTTCTCCATGTCCACTGAAGATAGAACAAGTAGTAACAGAATCTACAGCAAGGGAGATTTTGCTTAGGTATCAGAAAAAACACCCCAAACCCCCACCTTTATAACTGAACAGGTAGTTTAGCTCTGGAACAGGCCACCAATGGAGGTTGCAAAATCTCCACCATTGGAGATTTTTACCAACAGATTAGACAAAACACCAGTCAGGGATGGTCTAGGTTACTTGGTCTTGCCCTCAGTGCAGGGGAATGGACTAGATGACCTCTCAAGGTCCCTTCCAGCCCTACGTTTTTATGATTAGCTCATGTAAAGGTTAACTTATTATTGTGTATCAATTCCTATTTCACAGTTGTGTGTTTAGTATAATCTGAATAGACCCTCTTCATATAACCTACGAAAAGATCAAAAGTGACAAGCTTCTTCTATTGATGAAGCTATACCAATTAACAAGAATTCAGATTTAAGCACCAACAACTTCTATGCATTTGTGTAGTTCGATACAGAAGAAAAAAGTTTTCTGTGTAAGTGATACACCACTTCTCCATACTTCAGACATGATCTTACATTATTAGTTATCTGAAGCAAGTGTGTGGCACAGAAGCAGAAACTACAGGAGAAAATTTAAATGGGACATGGACTGCTTTAGTGAACTTCAAAGATGGTTTAAAATTTCTTCCCAGAATAGTTTCAGATGTTACAGTGAAGTTTATTGAAAACCAGTGGCATGCAACTGCTAAGCCCCAATATCCTAACATTACGTGAATTAATACTTCCACAAATATATCAAGCTTTCTATGGAGAATTGTACTATCCTTAAGTAAAATCATCTGCACAGGTCTTAGTACATTTAATACAATGTATTGCTTTTCTCCACTACTTAAGAAAAAATTCCCTGAAAAAGAAGTAGGTTAGAGACTTCTACAGATTCCAAATATGAATTTAAGGCTTGAATGGCAGACAAAATTGGCTCAAGTAATATATCAAAAGATGAGGAAACAGTGGATAGAACAATTTATCAGCAGTTCAAAAAGCAACTAAAAGCTGTGGCCTAACACAATTGTGATGAGAACCCCTTTTGCCTTTATCACTTTTGGGTGCTTCAAAGTCTAGCATCTTTTTTTTTTTTTTTTACACCTACACTTCTCTTTGAATATTTATTTTAAGGATTTGTAGTACACACTAGAGAGAATGGGGGAGCACTCCCCATATTCTTTTTTTCAGGAACAAGTGAGAAACAATATTCAAAGTGGGCTCTCTCATCACTTAGATATCCCACAATATATTGCAAAAACCAGTAGTTGTTCAGAGTGCATTTTAATTGAACCCTAGGTAAAGCCTGTTCATAAGTCACAAAAATCAAAACTCTAATTGTGGACAGCTGTCTAACGTTGTTTATTCAAGATTTGGCAAGTCAGTTTCTGGAAAGGATATAGGCTGTATTTTCACCACCACAAAGGCCATTGTGCAAACAGATTACTTCCATCAGCAACTGATACCTCGTATGAAGAGTTGTATTTCTCAACATGACAAGTAATATAAAGTACATTTGTGGTAACATGTGAGCTCTTGACTTTTAGGGGTGAGGTGCTAATTGATTTAAAGAACTAGATTGGGACTTGTCTACATGAAGAGCAGTTTGACTAAAAATGTGATTTTAAATTAATTTAGTCACATCAGTGGAAAGGACTGTGTGGACACTTCAGTTTAAATTAGGCTCATTTTGGTTTATCTTAAAATCAATTAATACATTTTAAAATAATCCAAATAAACTACTCTTCAATCAAAATAAGGGATTGTCTACGCTTATAGTGCTGCTTCTCCTGCTGCCACAGGTACTCCGCTTTCCCAAGAAGTGGAAGCTGTCAACAGGAGAAGCCTTCCCATCAACATCACAGTGTCTACACTAGGAACTTCTGCCAGTACAACTATGTCGTTTGGGGTATGGATTTTCCACACCTTTGGGCGATGTAGTTATACAAACATAAGTTCCTAGTGTAGACTAAAGCTGTGTCTATACTGCCACTTTCAGCGTTAAAACTTTAGTCATTCAGGGGTGTAAAAAAACACCCCGAGCCATAAAAGTTTTAATGGTGAAAAGCGCCAGTATAGACAGCGCTTTATTGCTGGGTGGTTATTTTTTATTGCCGGGAGAGCTCTCCCCTAGCAATAAAGTGTGACTACACTGCCCACATCACAGTGCTGCTGCAGCCACACTATAACATGGGCAGTGTAGACACACCCTAAGCCAAAGAGTGTCCACACAGAGGCTTTGCACTGGTTTACTTAAGCCTGTGCAAGTGTGTGTGTACACAACACTTTAGAAATCTCATACATGATCAAGTATAACTAATCCCTTACATTATTGTTACTTATTGACAAAGTATTTTATCAAGCCTCTATTATAATCACTGAAAGAGTACTTAGGTTTGTATTTTTCCAAAATATGAAAAGGGTTAATTTAAAAACAAAAATGACCCCCAAAGTTATTTAATACATTTAGACTTAACACATGCCAGTGAAACGGACTATAAAGATACTTGAAAATTGGTGAATTGTGACTAAAGAAGTGTTGGTATAATCTAAACTATGACATTCTTACAATTATCCAAGCCTTCCCATATGGGCTGACAAAGTCTTAAAACACCAGCCACATTCAAACCAGCAACTCTGTCTATTACGGCAGGTGCTTAGATTCTACAGTGAAAAGTGTATCTACTAGCAACCTACTCTATTGGTTTTGGAGGACCAACTATAATTCAGTGACAAAGAGGTTGGAGATCCTTGTAGAAATTGAATGATTTAAGCTTTTCTTTAGCTACTAGGTGAACTATTTGTAACAGCTGAATTCAGACCTTTCATATTTGTGAAGCATCCAGACTTACATATTTGTTTGGTATTTGCAAATACACAAAACTGCTCACAAATTTCAGCCTGTGCATTGCGGGCTCCAACTATTCTGTATTTCAGCTGTGATCATCACTTAATTCACATAGTTCCTGTTCGCTGACTGGATGAACAAGCCTTTATAAAACTACTGCTTCCTCAAAATCAGCTCAGATTTAGTTTTTAACTAATCTGAGCTACAGTCGTAAAATTTGCTTTGTCAACAAGTTGTTTGTGAAAACCCCGCAAAATGCAAGCAAGTTTCAAACACTGTCAAAAGAAACTAAATATTTAGAAATCTCTAGAGCATTGATAAAAATTCTCACTATCCTCTCAGTTCTATTAGCCTTACCCAAAGTAAATCTTCAAAAACTACCTTTAACAGTTAATTTACAATAGTTGCTCAACATTTTCAGAATACCTACAGGATTAATCTAGATTTAATCATTTTTGGTGCACTTTAAGGTTGTGAAACAAACCCAGAAGACAATTCTTAAGGCTCCTTCACTAACTGAAGCTTATTGAGAACAGGCACCGCTATTAGCCAGGATGGGCAGGGATGCAAAACCATGCTCTGAAGTATCCCTAGCCTCTGTTTGCCAGAAGCTGGGAATGGGCGACAGGGGATGAATCACTTGATGATGACCTGTTCTGTTAATTCCCTCTGAAACACATGACATTGGCCACGGTCAGAAGACAGGATACTGGGCTAGATGGATCACGGGTCTGACCCAGTCTGGCCATTCTTATGTTCTTATATAGGCTTGAATTTCACATTTACACTAAGGCTCCTTCACATCATTCTGGCAATGGAAAGGGGCCTAACAGTGGATGTAAAGGGATCTTAGTGTAACTCAGAATCAGCCTCTCTAGGCTACCAAATCCCTCTCCCTATTTTCCCAACAGAATCAATATGGCAACAGGAGCTGTTGCCAAAAGTCACGAGGGATGCACTGAATTACATCATATTCCAGTTTTTTATAGTTTTATGTGGAACATGAGGTCCCAGTGTGATGCAGTGGCCGAGAGAGCTAATGTGATCCTGGGATGCATGAACAGGGGAATCTCAAATAGGTGTAGAGAGGTTATTTTACCTCTATATTTAGCACACGTGTGACTGCTGCTGGAATTATGTCCAGTTCTGCTGTCCACAATTCAATAAGGATGCTGATAAATTGGAGAGGGTTAAGAGAAGAGCCATGGTAATGATCAAAGGATTAGAAAACATGCTTTTTAGTGATAGATTAGACTCAAGGAGCTCATTTAGCTTAACAAATAGAAGGTTAAGGGGTAACTTAATCACAGTCTATAAGTACTACATGGAAAACAAATATTTAATAATAGGCTCTAATCTAGAAGAGAAAGGTCTAACATGATTCAATAGCTGGAAGTTGAAGCTAGACAAATTCAGACTGGAAATAAAGCATAAATTTTTAACAGTAAGCATAGTTAACCATTGGAACAATTTACCAAAGGTCGTGGTGGATTCTCCATCACTTGCAATTTTTAAATCAGGATTGGATGTTTTTTATAAAAAGAATTACTTTGGGGAAGTTCTATGGTCTGTGTCATACAGAATGTCAGACTAGATAGTCACAATGGTCCCTTCTGGTCTTGAAATCTAGGAATTTATGCAGGAGGCTAATGGCTGACTATTTGTCAAAGTAAGGGAGGTGGGAATGAAAAGCAATTTTACTTCCTCTTCAGCTTTCTCCAAAAGAAAAATGATGAATGAATAAATTCATAAGATACTTAAAGGTTTTACTCAACCACCCTGTCTTCCCATTAAAGGTAGCCTTTAATTTAGACAAAAAGTGTTCCATGAAGCGGCACCGAAGATTTCCTGACTTAATCAGTTTCCCAAAGACATCCTTACCTGTAAAATGTTTGTGAAGAAGTCATGGTAGAACATAGGCCAGTCTTGTCGGCCAATGTCCACAATGACTTTGCAGAGCTTGTTCCTGATAAAATAAGGCAGTGTTTTGTGGTGAGCTAGGAGGAGTTTGGGCAGGCAGCTGCGGATCTCCATTTTATCTTGAGATGGGACCCCAAGCCACATCTTATTGATCAGGTTCTGAAAGAGAGGCACACCCTGATTTAGCAGATCTTAAAAGGCACAAAGAACTGGTTTTAGTGCTACATTACAATCAGTGGTTAGACATTATGTCTGGAGAACCAGATGGAGGAGCAGACATTTGTTATCAGGCAAGTAGCTTTGGGAAAAAATTAGCGTTTCAATACATTTCATTTGCAGAGTTTAACAACAAGTTTGTTATCCTCGACTAGTGCATGGGTGAAAAAACTACCCTTAATCAGTAAAGTGAAGCAGTCACAAGTATTGCTACTTTAATTTACTGCCCAAACCAGATAACTATTAGGTAAGCGTTGGGTCAGATGTGATAGAATGGTCAAAGTAATTAGAATCTAGAGCACAAGAACTCAATCTGGGCCTTGACAGTGATTCTGTGTGGCCCTGGGCACATCTACAGATAAAGAAACTGAGGTAGGAGTTAGTGGGATAGGTCCCTCACAGAACTGGAGGATGTATTGCTTAATGTTTGTAAAGTGCTTTGAATGTAAGCAGCATTATGTGTTAAATAGAATACAGGGAACTCTAAAAGTAGACAAGTTGATTATTTTAAGAAGCTCAAAGACCAAATGTCAAATTTATTGAGTTCTTCCCTTTTCATATGCTACTTCACATCACAATACACTAAGAATTTTCTAACTTGAGAAATATAGGCAATTTCCATTATCCTAGTATCATCGTTTCTACTAGAATGGCTTGACTGAATCAGTGTTTTTATGAACCTGTAAAACAGTCACTGGTTGGCGAGTCTCAGTATAAACAATTCAGGCCGGAGCAGGCCTGATTTTTGCATATAAAGTCTCAGTGCCCTCTTAACCCTGGGACAGCTAGGTTTCCTCTTTTAAGAAGGGAAACATGGTAGTAAATAGAGAATCATCATAACTCCTTCAAGGCAGAATGAGAAGCAAGTGCTGCTTTGGATGAAATGTAGGCCTCCTGAAGTTTTTAAATCTAGAAAGTCCAAGCTAATAGACCTTTAATGGAAGAGTGCTAACTTTAGTAAAGGAGTTTTAACTCAATGGCAAAAATCCATAAGAAGGCAGAGTTATGAAGTATTTTTCCTGCAATGCTGAAGCCCCATTTAGAACTCTAGAACATTAGTGGCTATTAGTAGCTGAGCCTGTTAAGTAGATGTTTGAGGATAATAGATTCAGGAAGCCTGCTTCTGAGGCAATAGCTCTTCCCAGTTTCAAGCACATGGCAGGCAGAAATTAAAGACAAATAGCTTATATAGTCAGGAGGATCACTATAAAAGCTGAGAAGCTTTACTCGTGGCATGACAAAGCCAATTCATAGTATTCAGGCTTCGGTGCAATTTAGACTTGAAGCCACCATGAAGTCTCCCAAAGAGGTCAAAATTTTATGATAGGGAGCCAATGTCCAGAGCTACAGGTTAACAGTGACAAAGGAACTGCTTATAGGAAGAATACAGAGCACTGACAAAACCCACAACACAGAGGACCCTCACAAAAAGTCTGTATTAAGAATAATTCCAGAAGGGTACTGTGTATACATGAAATGTCTCCCATGTAAATGAGATTTTAAAGTGGCAGCTTCCTCTACCCGCCCAATGTCTTTGGTAACAAGTTCCCCTTTCCCAGGGGATCAACTAGAAACTTCCATTTGAAAGGAGAGAAGAGTGGAGAGGGGGGAGAGGATGAAGGATTTTCATTAAAACTCTGCTGTTATTTTTCCACTTCTTCCAGAAAATATCAGCCCTCAAACCTCCTGGAATAAATTTTAGGTTTACTGTCCTGTTTTTGCTGATAAATTCACTGTTCCCATGTAACTGATCAAACAGTACTAAGATAGCTGGAATTAATTTTAGAAATTCCAGGTTCTAAATAAAGAGATCTGAATCTCTAAGCTGGAGTTTATTTTCTTCAAGTTTATGCACTGGACAGTGATTTCTTTGTTCTACTAGGCTCTGGACAATTATTTTTCAGAGCTACATTTTTCAGTGAGGCAGAAAGGGGCAGGAATCAAGCTAGGTTGCCAAACCCATGAAAATAATTCAAATTGCTGGAATATGTAGCTCCATAAAATTCCTCTTTAGACAATAGTGTGGTCCCCTATTATTTTTGTCTTCGTTTGGTTAGGGTGCTGGACTGGGACATGGGAGACTCTGGTTCAATGCCCAGTTCTACCACAGACTTCATGCAGGAAGCAAGTTGCTCTGGCTCTGTAAAAAAGGCATAATAGCACTTCCCTACTTCACCGTGGAATTGTGAGGATAAATCCATTAAATATTGTGAAGTGCTCACTATACTATGGTAATGAAAGGCGTATAAGTACTTAAGATAGATCACCCACTAACAGCAGTTGGTCAGCAAGTCAGCACTAAGCCCAGTTTCTGGGCATGGCCCAGTCTGCTTTATCCCAATGGCTTATAACTTTTGTACATGTCCTCTTGGCTCCAGATTTCCTCCTCCAACGCAAGGCTCACAATTGCCATGGAGCAAAGGTTTGTCCCATAAAGTAACAGTTGCAAGTTCGGGTGCAGCTTTCAGCCCCACTGCTCAATTCTTTTTGTTTGATATCTTTAGTAGGTCTTATCTGTCCTTATACCTTCTGGAAACATCTGGAATTGCTACACGTCTGACATCACCAGAATAGCTTGCTTATTTTTCTGGGTAGCTGTACTAATTTTGAGGGGAACTTTGAATGCACCCCTAGTGTGCTTCATTTTCTTAGCACATTTTTTCCTGCCAAAAACTTAGTAAAGTCCACCACCAGCAAGAGTTGTAAGGGAGTTTCTTTTTAATCTTATGGTATGGTTGCCCTAACTGGTTTGTCCACAATTATGTCAGTAGAAGCCAGTGGGGTACTATTCCTTTGCCTACTGATGAGCAGTTTTTGTTACTCTGAGCTGTGTCAACCTCCCCTGTTGCATTTCCTGGGATCAGGCTCAGAGCTTGAATGATCAACTCAGCTAAGAATGTGACACAGATGAGCAAGATAAAAATGTTTTAAGTGAATTAATGTAAAGCAGGTCATTGACTATGGCATTGCAATGCAGTAAATAGGTTATTTGCACCACTATTTTAGAGAGGATCTAAAAGTAATGAGGGGGAGGAGTAGCTCAGTGGTTTGAGCATTGGCCTGCTAAACCCAGGGTTGTGAGTTCAATCCTTGAGGGGGTCACTTAGGGATCTGGGGCAAAATCAGTACTTGGTCCTGCTAGTGAAGGCAGGGGGCTGGACTCGATGACCTTTCAAGGTCCCTTCCAGTTCTAGGAGATAGGATATCTCCATTAATTTATTTTTAAATTTTATTTAATTTAATAATATGGTAGAACAAGACACTTCACATGCTTACTGATACATCAGTTGATTGTATTCTGTGAACAGTTAACATCAAATCTTTACACACATCAGTGTTTGGGTTTTTAAACTTTCACTTAGTTCTCTTTCATAGCTAGGTAACAAGCGGAATGTGGTCTTCCAGCAGAGTGATACTAATTCATAGGCAAAGCAGAATGAGCTGTCAACCAGATCTTTTAGATTCCATAAAATAAAAGGAATTTTGTCGTACCCTTTATGCTAGTTTGTGGTATCTAGCTATACATAACTGAGTTAGCATTTCTGATCTGTAAAGGATATGAAGAATCTATTCTGTGATGGATCCATCCATAATTCTGTGAATTATATCAAAATCTAAGACAGCGTCCTAAATTCTAGACAATTCCTATCTAAAGTTAGCAATAAGCAACTTTATCAATCTGTACACAAGGATTCATATTCGATTTTATTCCCTCTCAAACTGCACTTTAAAAAATTCCCCTTACAAGAGAACTATAAAAGCAAGCCATGTCCGTGTGTACTTCAGGTGGTAGAATTAGTATGAACTATTCCAAACACAAATCACACCAAAGAAGAGTTAATACAGAAGAATCCTCTAATCAGGCAATAATGGTGTTCTGGATAAGTTTACCCTTTTTTCTTGTCTCACCTCAAACACTGTCAAACTGTACATCATTACGTAGTCGTTTCTTGTGCTTGACAGGAAATAGAGGCAGAATCTCCAGGCGCCTATCTGCTGGGCAAAGTTATTCAGAAGCTCCTCTGGGAAAATCAAGTATCAACAAAACACGTGCATTAATATTCATAAGCTGTCTTCAGACCCAAGACAATATTTGTTTCCATAGCACCATAGATCTGAATGGAACTTCAGATATTTTTCAAATCTTATTTATCAACTATCAGTTTAATAATGCTCAGACAACCTGAGCTACTTCAAAAGCAGCTACAAAACCTACCTATAACCTTCAATGCAACCAAAATGACTAGGTGTATAGTATCAGAATTTGTTGTGTATGATTTTAACATTCCCAAAAGCATAATGTAACAACAGATTTGGGTTAGATTAGCTTGATACTAATGGAACCTTTAGATCCACAGCGCACATCTCTGCCACCTAAGATAACAGACACGGATAGCAGTAGGATGAGGTAGCAGCAGTAGGTTATCATACTCTAAGTGGACCAGCCACTAGAGCGAGATTATCTACTTTGCCATGGGTCTTTACAGATAATTCCTTTGCTGTCAGCAACACTTGGATTCAGGAATCTTGGTTTCAGTTGCAGTTTCTGTAGAAGAATGTGCTCTGGGGGGGCACATATTTTTCTACCTGTGTTCTCCAACCTGTTCCTTTCCATCACTTCTGGCTTCTTGTCCAAGTCCTCCTGCCCCCAGCACCACTAGCACCAACTCCTTTGTTCCAGTCTCCTTTCCTTGCCCAGCCAGTTCCAGTATATTCCCAAGCCCTCTTCCCAGTCTTTCCTCCACCTCAGACTCCTTGTCTCTTGTCCCCTCTGCATTGTAGTCAGACAGCTTTCTCCTTTGCTATGCTGCCTGGGAGTCAGGAGAAGGGGCAGAGAGGAGTAGAGGAGCACTGAGACCACAGGAGAGTGTTTCCCTGCTCTCAACTCCAGTGCCCAGTGCTATCGCAGCTCACAGCACCCAGGAGCAGCAATTGCAGGAAAAGTCCTACTCAGCCTCAGGGTTGAACAATCAATGCAGAAGGAATCTTCTGAATTTAGCAGCCAAGCTAAAATCTCTATTGAACTTCCATAAAACACATGCCCAAGACAATGTATTTTCCCTGTTTTCAGATATTGAACTGTTTTTTGCTCAAATTTTCAAAAAAGAAAATCTGAGGCAGACACCTAGCTTGCAAAATTTCAACCCGAATAGCTAAAGTTTGGCAAAGTTCTGAGCAACTGAAAACTGCACCTTATAATGGGAAGTGTCAGGCAACCTTAACGATAGCCAGTGCTACCAGCTGTGCCTCTAACAAATAAGAAAAACAAATGGCAAAAGTTGGGATATTGGTCCACTGCGAAACAGACTGGGTAGAATTTAAGGGTTTGTCTACAGGAGCAGTTTGCGGCAAGCTGGGGTGTGAATTTATCTTGCACTAGCCAGCCACAGACTGACTGTCTATGTGGACACTGCTGGCAAGTATTAACAGTTTAATGAGTTTTCACCTAATCCCATTTCAAAGACTAGATGAGTTTGTTAATGCATGACAGTAGGGCCTACACGGAGAGTCATTCTGTGGCAGGCTAGCACGGGATAGAGTCACAGGCGAGCTTGCTACAAAACTAAAATGTCCATGTAGACATGTATTGCCCTAATACTGACATTCTGCAGTAAAGTTTTTTTCGTTTTGCTAATTGTTCTTAGATCTACACATACCTCTTATGTGGAGCATTATAATCTCCCGTCTTTTACAAATTTCTCTCAAATGCTCAGAGAGATTCTGTTTCTAGGATGACTACATCCAATTACTCTTTTTGTAAAAGTTTGGCCTTGGGGAAAAGCTGCATGGGTTTGTGTTCTACAAGTTGATCAAACCCAAAAGTATGCCAACAGTCTTCTTTCCTCCAGTGACTGCGTGTATAGGGAAAGAAAAAGAGTCAATATCACCCTTTTTAGCCAGACGATGAAATTTCAGGTGAAGACAGCGTGCATACATGCCGAGAATATATTTTCAAGTATAATGAACCTGGAGGGAATACTGGCTACATTACTGAAGTCTCAGAGGTTATAAATCCATAGCCTGTCCTTGTAGAAAGGAACCAGAAGACTGTGTAATCCCCTCATTTTTTACTGTATTGCAGGCCTGATTCATCCATCCTGCTGCTGGTTGCATATTATGCAAGTTATTTCTATTGGTCTTCATAAGCATGGATCTGCTCAGATCCACCAGTATGGAACACAAATATATTTCCAGCTGACATTTTGTACTACTAAGGACCTACCCCAAAAGTGTCAGTGTGGGTAATGTAGGATAGCAGATCCAAAAGAGAAGGCATACATCTTCCTCATTCCCCTCATAGTACAGAAAAAGCTTCACGCATTTGCCCCATCACTTGTCACACAGCAGTCTCCTTAACAGGCTCTTCATGGAGCGCAGCAGTTTGTAGGCAGAGAAGTAGGTACCCACCCTCACAACTAGCTAAGTTTCCATCAGCCTGGGAAACAAGTTCCTTTCTCACCATTTCCATCTTCAACAGACAACCGAACTATGGAGTTTTCTGCTGCTGCTGCTTGGAGATCATATATCTAACCCAAAAAATGTTGAAGGAAGTAAAAGGGATTGTCTGAACTTACCTATCTCACGTTTCCGTTCATTGGTTGTACAATTGTGGAAAAACTCTGTCATTAGACTCTCCAAAGCGCGCAGGGAGGCCTCTTCTGATGCCTGACAATGACATTTAAAGGAAAAGTAGGTCAGAAAGTGCCTCTGGTTTACATTCAATTGTAAGTAAAGTTTATTTCCTTATAAGACAAAGTGCTAAGGGGTCCATATAATGCATGCTGGATGAACAGGCTCATCAACCAAACAAAAGAGCAGCATGTTACAGGGTGAAATTTAATATGAAGTTCACAAACTGTAGAAAGAAGTCAACAGCTACTAACAGAATATGACCAGGATGAGTAAAAAGCCTCAGAAGTTATTTTAAAATCTCATTTGTTCAGTCAAGCTTGTTAATGAGAGCAACGCTTTATAAAGCAAGTTCCCCTCCCTTCTAATTACAGACACTTGTTCTCATTACAAATGTTAGTTCATCCATTGGAATAATTCTTACATGAACACCAGCTTCAGATTAACAGACCTCAGAAATTCAGAGGCATCAAGGCATAGCAAACTGAACAAAAGACTAGATGTTAAAAGTCCTGAACTCTATTCCCATCCCTGGCTCAACGGGTGGCCATGGTCAGTTTGCCACCTCTTTGCTTCAGCTGTAAAAAAAAAAAAGGGGGGGGGCGGCGCCCCACCAACGTACTCCACTTGGCGCAGGGAAAAAATGTAAAGGATTAATGTTCGTACAGAGCTTTGATGACTGAGTGCTATACAAATGCTTAATAATTTGATTCAGGGAGGATGAGTTGCCTAATCTCTTTTCCCTTTTTGCCAGCTGCAGCTTGGTTTTTAGGAGACCTCAAAGACACTGGCTCAATATGGAGCAGTTACAAGGTAGCTACAGCTTTATTTCTCCCGAGGGCCACATGTAATAAATGGGACTAAATCATTTGTTCCACAGTGTCTGGAGATGGAATGATTATGTTGAGCCAGAGTTAGGACGATTCTTGACCCAATCAGTATGGAGGCACGTGCTTGACCTTCTCATCTAACTCTTATAATGGATATCCCTTGTCAGTTTTATCACTAATGGTTTTGTTATGGAAGAGACACACCATTTGTCATTTCTCCAATATTTTCAGCTAACGCATTGTTCTTTCACTAATAAGAGCACAGACTTAAGCCCAGGCCTTCCTTGGGACTATACAAAGGGTAGTGGCGCAGGCAGGCATCTACTGTTCAGTCCTATGTCAGGCACAAAAAAAATTACATATAAACCAAGACTTTGCCTACACTGCCAATTGAACGACAAAACTTTCGTCATTCACAGGTGCTTAAAAAAGCCCCACCCCCCCAGGCAAAAGTTTTGCCACAGCAAGTGGCAGTGTAAATGGCTCGTTGTGGGCGGCAGCAGCGCTCTCCTGTCAACAACATGAACCCCAGTCATAGGTGGTGGAAGTATTTTGTCGGCAAAAGTGCAGACCATCAGCGTTTACATTGCCTGACTTTTAGCGACACGGCTCTGTTGCTAAAAGCTGTGTAGTGTAGACAAAGCCTTAGGCAGACTAGCACTGTGACAGGTAGTCTTCTGGGAGAAGATCAGTCTACACCACCTACAGAAGCAGTATGAATTTCTCTACTGCTAAAGCCCAATTCAACATGCTCCACACAAGGCATCCAGTTTTATTAGCATTCCACTGCAGAACCAAGTTGGAGAGGATTCTTCTAAGCTTCCCCATCCCTATATTAAGTTGGATTTAGATTTACACACACTATGAGAACCAATAATGTAATAAGAGATTAAGAAAAATACAGCTGTTCTCCTAGCAACTGATAATAGATGCTTAGTAAGACTTAGCATTCTGCTGCTAAACAGAAAATACACATTTTCCTGTTGTCCTTCCTCCATGTATCTCAAAAAATCAGATGCTCCATAGAAAAAGCCACTTGTGATTGTGAAAGCCATCCTGATAGTGAAAAATGATTTAAAAACTTAAACAATCAAGCAAGCAAGCTGTAGGTCACATTTCCATTTTAAGCAACTGCACAGGCCATTATTCTTTTTAAATCCATATAGATTTGCTTCTTTGCAAAAAGGTTGCATGCACAATAAACTTAATCTTCAAGTTGTTCCTTCCAACTGCTACCCCACTTTTTCCATCTGTCTCCCCTTACTAGATTATAGCAGCAATAATTATGCATAAAGCAGTGTAGATAAAAATCAATGATTAAAAAAATGGATTTTTTTTTTAAATAAAATGCTTTTTGAAGAAAAACCTATCTAAAGATAGTTTTAATTAAGATACATTATAGCTCAAAGATATCTCATCATGGAATAGGGATTATAAATTCTAATTCTATAGTATGAGACAATATTCATGAAATGTTTAAGAAAAGTTTTGTCAGTGAGTTCCAATAGTTCATGGATTAGAGTTCCAATAGTTCATGGATTAGGGTCCCAATCTTATTGGGTTCTTGGGGCTTCAGTATATAGATTATTTAGGATAATCTTTCTATCTACTAGGGCTACCATATGTCCGGATTTCCCCAGACATGTCCAGCTTTTCGGTCTATAAATAGCCATCCGGGGGGGGGGGGGGGGGGGGGGATTTTTAAAAATCTAAAAATGTCCGGAATTTCCCCCGAGTCGGCTATTTATAGATAGAAAAGCGGCGGCCAAGCGCCGCTGGGCACCCAAAGCCCCTTCCCGGCTCCCCCCATCCCCTGCAGCCTTACCATGCTGTCCGGCCCGCAGCTGTCTTCCCCCTCCTCCCCTCTCCTGAACGCTCCTCCCCCTGCTCCTCCCCCTCCCCTGCTTCCCGCGAATCAGATCTTCGCGGGAAGTCTGAAAAGAAGCAGGGGCAAGCGGGAGGCAGCAGTAGGTAAGCTGGGGCGGGAGGGGGGCACAAAGAGGAGAGCACCGGCTGCCCCAGCCCGGGCCCAGCCCCAGCCCCGGCACGCCCGGACCCCGGCGCCCCCGACCCGAGCCCCGGCGCAGGCCCCTGCAGTGCCGGCCGAGCACCTCCGGCCCGGCACCAAGCCCCGCAAGCCCGGCCGGAGCGCAGCCCGATTCCTGGGCTCTTTAAAGCCGGCCCTGGTCAGGGGACAGGGAGGGGGAGTTGAATGGGTCGGGAGTTTGGGCGGGGGGGCTGTCAGGGGGGCAAGGGTGTGGAGAGGGGTTGGGACAGTCAGGGACAGGGAGCGGGGGGGGTTAAATGGGTCTGGGGTTCTGGGGGGGCTGTCAGGGGGGCAGGGGTGTGGAGACGGGTCGAGGCAGGCAGGGAGCAGAGGGGGTGGGATGGGTCAGGAGTTCTGGGGGTCCTGTTGGCAGCGGGGAGCAGTTGGATAGGGCATGGGAGTCCCCAGGGGTCTGTCTGGGGGTGGGGTGTGAATATGGGGTGGAGGTGTGGATAAGGGTTGGGGCAGTCAGGAGACAGTAGGGTCGTAGGGCGTTCTCAGGAGGGGGCAGTCAGGGGACAAGAAGCAGGGCGGCTTAGATAAGCAGTGGGGTCCTAGGGGGCAGTTAGTGGCAGGGGTCCCAGGAGGGGGCAGTCAGGGGATGAGGAGCAGGGTTCTGAGGGGAGCAATCAGGGGGTAGGAAGTGGGAGGGAGGGGGTGGGGCAGGGGCGGGGGCGGGGCTCCCCCCCCCCCCCCCCGAGTGTCCTCTTTTTTGCTTGTTGAAGTATGGTAGCTCTATATCTACCCAATGGGACTCAGTGCTCAGTCTAGAAGATACCATCAGAGATGCTTAGTTTTGCAGTTCTCAAACTGTGGATTTGTGTCTCCAGAGATAAACATGCTTGTTAACAGCAAAAATGATTTTAAATACATAAATAAATATAGAGGTGAGAAATAACAGATCTCAACCCTATTGTCCCTCTGCAAATTTATGTACAGAGTCAATCCCTTACTTCTCTCTAAAAGTGCAAAGTTTCAGAAAGTTCAATGAATAGAAGATTGTTGCTGGCGGAATAGATCGGGACAAGGAGAAGAAGTCTAGAGATAAATGTGAGAAGGGAGGGACAGGCAGTAGAAACAAAAGTGAAACTGTTTGAGCAGCATATTCCAGAAGTCTTGAAGTCTGAGTGTAGTTTTGTCTTAGAAGCTCTTGATAGCTCTTCCTATCTGAAGAATTGTTGATGCACAATGGACAATTTAAGAAAACAGATGCTTAAAGTTAAGCTCCTAGTCACATGATTTAAAAAAAAAAAAAGTACTGAGGACTTGGCAGCTTATCCAATGACTAATGGGAGCTACTGGGCACTTTGCATTTTTGAAAGTCAGTTCACATATTCAAGAGCCTAACCCTCTGCCCCCCCCTTTTTCCCTCCCTTCTTTAAATCTCAATCTATGCCTTCATTATAAAAAAACCTGAAGAATACAAAACAGATTTAGTGTTAACATTTGTTTTGAGAAAGTCATGGATGGGATTGCTAAAACTACCTATGTATTCATCATGTGGCCGGTTGCTATAGGATATGGGTATTCTATGCATAGGTTTGAAAGAGTACAGGACAAACTAGGAACAAACAATGCAGTATCCCCCTCAAATCTTCCCTTCCTGAGAGTGCCACACACTGGAAAACACAACTAACACTGGACAACAGGGCTCCCCAGAATTGCATTTTATGGAAAGCCTGAATATTTATTTCAAAGCATGCTCTAAAGTTACTCAGACTAAGATAGATTTGGGACAGAAGAAAACAAGGAGATTCCCCCCCACCCCCAGTGTGACTTATGCTCCCAAGCTTGCAAGATATACAGAGCTCAAAGTTTCTACCAAATGAAGGTGGCATGGCAGAAATGGCCTAGGTTAAGGGACAGAAACTAGCACCCTGAATTTCCCCAGAAGTGAGCTGTCAGTAGGTAGACAGTACAAGTGCAATAAACTCTTGCCAGTCAGGTCTACTCACATGGGCAGCAGTATTCTGCATTTGTTAATGTTTCTGGGTAGCTTTCAAAGTTAGCTCCACATAGTGTGCTGCAATGATTTCCACAGATAGGGCCCCTTGACATAAGAAAGGATACACTCCCGTCTCAAGGCTGAGTAATGGAATCTGGGCACTACCCTGAGGAGACTGACTGCTGAAACTAATTTCCTTGCCGTACCCTTGTCTGGTCTTGTTGTTTGAACCCCAAACAACTGGGGACCACCAGGTGCTGCTGAAGATAGCCTCCAACTCTCACTTCAATGACCTTCCCCAGAAAGGCTTGAGACTGGGCTGCAACTGGCAAGATTTCAAGTTATTCTGTGAAGAAGCTTGCAATTCACCTTACCTTGGAGGAGGCATTAAAAATCCCCATCAATAAAGAGCCAAAGTATTCCCCACTCACTTTTACTAACTGCAGAGGGCATAAGAGCCTTACTCTTCTGAAGTGTATCAGAGATCTCTAATTGAGAAGCTGGTTAGACCTTTTAGGGAAGAACACTTGTTCCCTCCTGCTATCACAGTCCAGGGGGGAAAAAGTTCAACATCCAATCAATCCTGTTTGCAAAGCAGATAGAACACCCAAAATAGTTACATTGGTTGGGACTTCCCAGATACTACCACAGAGTCTCAGTCTCACCACAGCATAAGAGTACACAAATTATTTATAAGGCGGGCAGGCAGATTCAGCACACCAAACCTTTTTCAAAAGATGTTTCATCCCCCTACTTCATAAATTGTGGCTGCCAGTTAACAATGGTGCCCTGAAAGGACAATGGAGGAAGAGGGGTTTAGGGGCAAGTAGGGCTTTAGAGCTGTGCTCCGGCTCCGCTCCAGCTCCAGGCAAAAACCTGCAGCTCCACTGCTCCAGAGCTGCTCCGCGCTCCAGCTCCGGGCTCCGTTCCAAAGCCCTGGGGGCAAGGGCACTGGTCGCCAAACAGATTGCTGTATCTCACCAGGACATCCACACTGATCCCAGAGAACGTTTGAATCCAGTAGGGTTTACGTCTTACGGAGAGGTTTGTCACAGTTGGTCCACCTTGACTACTTTGTGGGGTAGTTGTAGTCAGACTACAATAGTGTTCAGCAATACAAGTTAGAATGAGAGTGTTTAGAACTAGGGCTGTCGATTAATCGCAGTTAACTCACGCGATTAACTAAAAAAAAAAATTGTGATTAAAAAAATTAATTGCAATTAATCGCAATGAAAATAGAATCCCAACGGGAATTTATTAAATATTTTTGGATGTTTTTCTACATTTTAAAATATATTGACTTCAATTACAACACAGAATACAAAGTGTACAATGCTCACTTTATATATTTTTTATTACAAATATGGGTACTTTAAAAATGATAAAAGTAGCAGTATTTTTCAATTCACCTCATACAAATACTGTAATCTCTATCGTGAAAGTGCAATTTACAAATGTAGAATTTTTTTTGTTACATAACTGCTCTCTAAAACAAAATAAATGTAAAACTTTAGAGCCTACAAGTCCACTCAGTCCTACTTCTTGTTCAGCCAACTGCTAAAACAAACGAGTTTGTTTACATTTATTGGAGATAATTCTGCCCGCTTCTTATTTACAATGTCACCTGAAAGTGAGCTAGAAATTCACATGGAACTTTTGTGGCCGGCACTGCAAGGTATTTACGTGTCAGATATGCTAAATATTTGTATGCCCCTTCGTGCTTCGGCCACCATTCCAGAGAACATGCTTCCATGCTGATGATACTCATTGAAAAAGTAATGTGTTAATTAAACTTGTGACTGAACTCCTTGGGTGAGAACGGTATGTCTTCGGCTCTGTTTTACCCACATTCTGCCATATATTTCATGTTATAGCTGTCTCGGATGATGACCCAGCACTTGTTGTTCATTTTAAGAACACTTTCACTGCAGATTTGACAAAACACAAAGGTGGTACCAATTTGAGATTTCTAAAGATAATTACAGTACTTGACCTAAGGTTTAAAAATCTGAAGTGCCTTCCAAAATCTGAGAGGGACAAGGTATGGAGCATGCTTTCAGATGTCTTAAAAGAGCAACACTCAGGGCTGGTCTACACTGGGGGGGGAGGGGAAGGGAAATAGATCTAAGATATGCAACTTCAGCTATGCGAATAGCGTAGCTGAAGTCGAAGTATCTTAGATGGAATTACCTTGGGGTCCACACGGTGTGGGATCGATGGCCGCGGCTCCCCCGTCGACTGCGCTACCGCCGCTCGCTCTGGTGGAGTTCCGGAGTCGATGGTGAGCTCGTTCAGGAATCGATATATCGTGTCTTAATGAGACTCAATATATCGATCCCGGATAAATCGATTGCTACCCGCCAATACGGCGAGTAGTGAAGACGTACCCTCAGATGCGGAAACTACAGAAGCTGAACCACCAAAAAAGAAAATCAGTCTGCTGCCCTGGCATCTGACTCAGATGATGAAAATGAACATGCATTGGTCTGCACTGTTTTGGATTGTTATCGAGCAAAACCCATCATCAGCATGGACATGTCCTCTGGAATGGTGGTTGAAGCATGAAGGGACATAAGGCTCTTTAGCACATCTGGCATGTAAATATCTTGCAACACCGACTATGACAGTGCTGTGAGAACGCCTGTTCTCATTTTCAGGTGACATTGTAAACAATAAGCGGGCAGCATCATCGCCTGCAAACGTAAACAAACTTGTTTATCTGAGCGATTGGCTGAACAAGAAGTAGGCCTGAGTGGACTTTTAGGCTCTAAAGTTTTACATTGTTTTGTTTTTGAATGCAGGTTTTGGGGTTTTTTGCACATAATTCTACATTTGTAAGTTCAACTTTCATGATAAAAAGATTGCACTACAGTACTTTTAATGGGGGAATTGAAAAATACAATTTATTTTGTTTTTTTACAGTGCAAATATTTGTAATCAAAAATAAATCTAAAGTATATTTTGTATTCTTTATTGTAACTGAATTCAATATATTGAAAAATGTAGAAAACATCCAAAAATATTTAAATAAATGGTATTCTATTAACACTGCGATTAATTTTTTTAAACACTTGACAGCCCTATTTAGAACACATCTCATTCACATTCTTATCACATTTCAACCATTTCTTTAATTCCTACTCCCTTCCCTTTTCACTGTATTATGAAGTTTACCATAGATAGTTTTATAAGGATTCTTTAGAGGTGTGTAGATATTTACTCAGACTAGTTATCTGCTAATCCAAAGTCTTCAACCTATATGACTAGAAAACAACTGATTCATAGTTGTAGAAAAGCATAATTCCCTGCTTTACTTCAAAGAAATAAAAATTATAGTTTGTCACCAAATAGTTGTGGATTCTGGAATACTGACCATCTATCCGCAGAAGTTTCCAGGCATTTAAGTAAACTAGGTATGTAGGCTAATTTCAGAACCATCATTCTTTCATTTTACTTTAAGGCTTGACAGCAATTAACTGAATATCCAACCTCTAGTTATTTTCTAGGTCAACAGAGGATTAAGATTCGGCAAAAATTGACAGCTTAGATTTTGTAAACCCTGATTTATTGTAGCTTATAATGTCACTGACATCTTTATATCTTAAAAGCCACATTCAGTATTTTACTGCCATATATAGTATATTGTTTTAGTTATAAAATTAATTATTATAGGTTAAAGCTACAAACAAGTAGTGTGGGACTGACAACTAATTCTGAATCAAAGTGTTTACAGCATTTACAGTAAAGTATGCACAGGCCAAGATGTGAATTACAGGCAAACATTTGAGCCTTCATATTTGAGTATCAGGGGGTAGCCGTGTTAGTCTGTATCTACAAAAACAACAAGGAGTCTGGTGGCACCTTAAAGACTAACCGATTTATTTGAATTACACCACCATCCACTGGAGCACCAAAAACTGCCTATGTCCAATTAAGCAGACACGGTGGGTGACATGATAGAAACTGGTCCAATGAAAGCTTTTAGTCAGAGACACACTAAGTATGTTTCCCAGACCTGAAGCTGAGCTTTGTGTAGGCCAGGGGTCGGCCACCTTTAGCACACGGCCTGGGAACGGCGAACTGCAGCCACTGGGAGCTCCTGGGGGACCGTGCCTGTGGCCAGTCAATGTAAACAAAATGTCTCGCAGATTACCCTGATGGGCTGCGTGCAGAAGGTTGCCGACCCCTGGTGTAGGCTCAAAATCTTGTGTCTCTCACCAACACAAGTTAGTCTGATACAAGATATTACCTCACCTCCTTGTGTCTCTAAAATCCTAGGACCAACATGGCTACAACAACATTGCATGAATCCAATTAAAAACGTCTAAAGCTTTAGAGTTCAAAAGAATCATAGATTTATCTTAAATATGAGTTTGTTTCAGATGCAATCTAGATAGATATTCCCCTTGAATAGAATAGAAATTAGAAACTACTTATTACTTTATAAACAATTTAAAGTGTTCCCCTGGGAAGCGTTTCCATTTTAAAGGTTTTGGGGTTTTTTGTTTCCCCAGCATCACCTTCTTCCTTCATTTCACATTGTACAGAGCTTAACTAAATTTTCACAAATATGTAACTAAACCTAGATATTAGGCTTTCAGTTCCTCCACCCCAAAAAACATTTGTTCCTATAGAGATGATTGAATTATTCAGGTTTTGCTCTCAAGTTTTAATGCTTTTTAAAAGGAAGGGAATATTTTTAAAAGCTTGTCTCTAATGATTTTCCATACCAACACAATCTGTTAACCTTTTAATGTTTGCTATTAACCGCTCAGTATAGAATATTGATCAGAACAAGAACTATGCTCTAAATATGATGCCTACAAGCTGATGCCAAACATTTTTAAGAGGAAGTTGGTGTGTCTTGTTGCTTTCCTAAGGTATGAATTTGGAGACATGCATATCCCAGTAAGAAAAAATACAGATAAACCTACTAAAAGCTAAGTGTTCTTACAAAATGTTAACTGCATCCACAAATACAACTTCAGTTGTGTGTCAGACAGAGCTGGGACAGTTTCCTCTGACATTTGAGAATGGTTTTATACCCCGCAACTCACACACCTTGAATGTTCCAGTTCATCCAGTCTTTTGTGGCACAATACTGATGGTATCTTCCCTCTCAAAATGAAGCTAAAGGACAAAATCTCTCTCTCTCTCTCCATTGATTTGTTAAGTAATTTGCCCCCGCTCTCTACTCTAGTCAGATTTTGAATCCAAACACCCATTCCTTTGTTTTGACTTTTCCAGCCCTGTTTAATATCTGAATGTGCTGAGAGGTTATGACAGCAAAGATATTTTTCAGGGGCCACTAGACTTATTTCTTGGGCTAGTGAGTGTTGTGTAAATGGCCTCACCATATACTGTAAATTAACAAGCATTGAGAAATTTTAGCCACCTACTAGTCAGAGGACTAAACCCAGTGTATTAAAAATGCAGCCACTAAGATCTTGGACATCATTCTGATGTCACCTCCCTCCCTCCCGCCCCCACCCCCCCCCCCCCCCCCCCCGCCCCGGAATCCATCTACTGTCTCCCCTTTCCATCACAAATTTAAACCTCTTGGGCCTTCTCACCTCAGCCCTTCCATACTTATCTGTTCCAGTATCTTATCAAATTATACCCCGTTCTGCCAAACCAATTGTGCCAGCCTGAATCACTGGCAGCTTCATTTCTCTCCTTTGCACATTCTTCCACACAGCCCCCTTACTAGATGGAACACTCGAGTGAAATAGCTTGTGAAGCACTACTGTCTCCTCCAAATTCCTCCCCTACATCTATTTCCGTGCTGCCCATAGGAAGTAAATTGGTAATAGCCACGTAGAAAGCCACTGAGGACTGCTGATTTTTTAAAACAGTGATTCAGAACGATCAAACTATTCCAAGCCTATATAAATAAATTTTCTTACCCATCACCCTTCTCCACCTTCAATTTTCTTTCCAATGTTGACACAAACTAAACTGTAAGTTCTTCAACACAGAGACAGCCTTCTGTGGTATTTAGACAGCACCAACCACAACAGGGCTCTGATGTCGATCTGGGCCATTGGGTACTATGCAATGAATGCAATTTAAACATTTATCTATTTTATTTATTAAAATAGCACTTTTGGTGTTTGAGACATCACCCACTAGTGGAGAAACCAGGAAGGCCACAGCTCTGATTTCTCATATATTTTAACAGCCATATTATTTTTCCCTTATTGAATGTTACAGCTATTTAAAAACACAAAAAACAAAAACTTTGCAGCTCACTTTTAAGAATACTTAGTTGAAGGTAAATATATACTGAATCGAATGCATTAAAATACCATGAAAATTATTCACATCAACCAATTTATATTAAGAATTAGTGGGAAATCTTCAGGTGGTTCCTTGAGAACTTGAAGGCAACACGAGGATATGAACAACTCCAAAGAAGCTATTAGAATCAGAAAAAATTAAAAGGGCCACTTTAAGCTCATCTTTTAAATAAACTTTCCTCAGGTGACGTTTAGTGTCAGGGTTTGTTAATAACCCAGCCAAACCCTTACAGACTTTTAGTTCCCTAGATGCAGTTGAGCAAATTATGAAGCAAGTGTGTTGATAATGGCAGTCTTAAACAGTAATTTGTGACACAACTGAAGCATAGCTTCTGAATTTGCACCATTTAACAATGCAAGGGAGGATTATGAAGTGTAACAAGTATGCAAAATTCTAACACGCCAAATTCCTCATCTCTAGAAAGGTCAAATGTGCACTACATGGAGGCAGAATTGTAAGGGGAACAACCAGTATTAAAATCGGCACTTAGACGTTACCTTTTAGTGATTTTCTGAATGACTAACACCATTAGACAATACTGGTCTACAATGCAACACTAGGCGCCAACACTATGTTGGAAGGGTCTCCTTAATAATGGGAGAAATATCTGCAATACTTAAATGCAAGTCTCCTGTTACAAGTCTGAAACAGTGCATACACCAGCAGAATAATCCCTATATGTACTAAATTACTGATGTACTATTTGCAAATTATTCTGGATTTCCTTGTTGCACTTCAAGCA
The DNA here is from genome assembly GCF_027887155.1 of Malaclemys terrapin pileata. Lineage (NCBI taxonomy): Eukaryota > Metazoa > Chordata > Testudines > Emydidae > Malaclemys > Malaclemys terrapin. Next base: position 52,220,696 of record NC_071514.1, read on the forward strand.
CTTTTTTGTGGTTTAACGAATCGAAACTAGATGAAGCCTCATTTTATGTTCAGAAACAGCTAACACTCATGGTATATCTGAATAGACTGGCAGACTGCAAACACAATCTGGTGACCTGCTCCATTCACGTTAACAGCCAGAGCTTCAGCAATTCATCAACATGGCACCTCATTTACAAAATTGATTTACCTACACACCACTATTTAAGCCAAAACCCACTGCAGAAAATGATGACGAACTATTGGTGTATCTCACAATAACAAAAGATAAACACATCAAGTGAGGATGGCGCAGGCAATGGAGCAACCAGAGCTACTCTTCTTCTTCCTCCCAACCTGCGACAGGCAAGATGGCCAGCATGTGAGCTGCTGAGCAGCCACACTGCAGCTGTTTGGAGTGCTCTGTCACATTAGAATTGCTCCTGGAACTTAACAACACTTCCATTTAAAAGTCCCAGGGCACAGCTCATTTTCTGTTCAAAAACAAACATTTTCTTAGCAGTCACCTAAGGAATAAAAGTGGCCACAGATTGGCCACTTCTGGAGTGGACTGTGCTATGAAAAATCTTACATGCAAGAAATTTGTCACTATTAAGTTAAAAATACCATCTCCTGTAAGCACCTTCTGATACACATAAGTGTTCAAGCTGGCATGACCAGCTTTTAGAATATCTAGGGTAATCTATTATTTTTGGTCAAGGCCCAAATTTCTTGTCCAATGTATAGCCAAGGTTCAGACTCCAGAGAAACATTTTTCACATGGCAACAATAATAAATAAATAAATAAATAAAAAGATGTCACAGTCCGTTCAAAAGCGTCTGGCTGTCCGTATTTGGCCTGCAGTCCGCCTGTTGACTACCCCTGACCTAGGGGGTCATATTTCTCAAACCTTCACGTACAGACATAGTTTGAAGCACAGTTAATTAAACCTAAAGCCATGTTTTGAAAAAGAGGCTCAAATGTTCATGGTCAAATTCTATCTTAACGGATGATTGCACCAGGGCCAATGGTAAATACAATCCAGCTGCCTTTTGGGGGGGTGCATGCTCCTCCTCCTCCATCTGAACAGTGCTGGCACAGTAAACCTTGCATTGCTCTTGTGTTTGGTCACAGACCCCAAATAAGTGTTATATTCAGGGTCCATATTTTCTTCGAGAAACCTGCCAAATGAAGCTAGAAGAGCTGGAATAACGACACTAAGTGGCATATGGTATTCACATCACAAGTTTTTATATGGCACCTTTACAAACATTAAGCATAAGCCACCCCCTCTGTGAAATGAGTTTTACATCAGTCGTTCTCAGATTGTGATCTCTAGGCCACTGGTGGTCTGTGGGGTGCTGGCTAGTCACGTGATACTGACTTGCCGCCTTGATTCCAGCTGCATTAAGAGACTATTATAAAATATATTACTTTCCCATGTGAGCAATTGCTATAGCTGCCACAAGGATGTTGCTTGATCCTAAATGAGAGGGGAGGTGTCCAAGATAAACACTATTAAGATATATTCTACACTACGAGAAATTGAAGACCCCGGTACTATATCATTTTATAGATAAGTTGAGGTACAGAGATTGCATGACTTGTCCAAGGTTAAAGTCAATATCAGAGTTAATACTAGAACCCACAGTCCAGCTCCAACCACTACACATTTCTTCAGTGTATATATGGGATAAGCAGCTCCTTGCGACAAGTGGAACTGCTTTTTTCTAGCTATCACAGATGACAGGCATGGATCAAATTAGTTAACCCAACTAAAATAAATGTATGCTCTTTTGAGGTCAGCAGACACGGAACAAAGTCAAATACCTGCCCAGTGTGGTTAACACAGTTGCCAGTTTATGGATGGTGAGATACTACACAGATGACTCGCTTTTTCCTCAGTACCTGCAAATAGTGACTCAACAATTAAAATCCTATTAATTAAATTTGGAAGTTCATATGCCTAAACCAAACAACTTTGCAATCCTGCCCTTCATTGCACATCCTCCCTAATATTTGTTACCCCAAATCATTGGGTCACACCTAAAATAAAAATGGAAAGATCCTGGAGACAGGAACCTTGTCTATTTGTCCTGTAAAGCACCAAAGCACACTTCTGGGTGCTATAAAAAAAATGAAAGGTTAATGTAGGAAGGACCAATCTGTGATAGAAGTCAGACACCACAGTTTGAGATCATTTCCCCTTTACCTAGATAAGCACATCTAAAATGCACAAACGAGATCACGCAACAGGCCAAACAAATGTGTACAACCAGTTTCCATTTCTAGCTAATCAAGTCCATTGGAATTTTGAGTGAATAAATAAGTGAAAGTTCTCAGAGGGGGGAAACCATATTCAACAGAAAGGGGAAAAATGGTTCAGAGTATCCAGAGATCATCATGTATCTGAAGATCACCAATATTTTGGCCATGTGTTGGGCTTTGGAAACTTGAGCTAGCCATTGAAAAAGGATTTTTAATGTAAAGTCTGGAATCTCTTTGCTATTCCGACGAACCACCACAACTGGCACCGAAGATTATACGAACAATGCAGAGTGACAGTATACAATGTGAATTAGGTGAGGATCGCAATAAACAAACTCCCCCAGCTTTGTATTTAAAGTCATCAGCAGCTGAGCATTTTTTTTGTAAAGCTTTTAACTGAACTTTCAAAACAGAACACTGCTCCACCTGCTCATCAGCACAAAGACATCACAATTTTAAACTGCTTTTAAAGAAGATTCTCTCTAATGAGCTATTCTACTGTAGTAGCTGTATCTCTCTTTTGTTCAGAATCTGGGGGTGGCAGAAGAGTTTTAACAGTGCCACATTTGCCTACCTGTACCAAACTGTACAATCTGCTTTAGTGCGTTTTCAAGAGCACTAGTCTGAACACTTTACAGCCTACAATTTTGCAAACACAAACCTGAACTAAGAGCTACACAGACAAAAAATAAGTTGGCTGAACATACAACACAAACAATTCTCACAGTAACAAGCAAACAAGGACTCTAATTTGCATTTGATTGTAATCCAAGCCTACAGAGCCCTAAAAATACACACCTACCTATTTACTAGACATAAAGCTTTCCATTAATACAAATAGAAATTGAATAGAAGAAGAAATTGACAGTACAGCATATTCCCCTGAAGAGAACTGCCAATTTAAGCACAATCCAGTATCTGATCAACTCAGTTTGCAAAAGGCAACCAATGCTGGAGCTTTAATTGCATCGGGGGAACCCAATTTCACATTCTCCAGGTAGTTCTCTGGCATTCATTCCTGTTAAGAGTCAAATCTACCACCTTGGGCAGAAGCTCTTGTCGCACTGCCACACACAGAGCACTATTGGCACAGAACTAAGACTGGAATGTTTGGATTGTAAGATCCTCTGGGCAGGAATTGAGAGTTCTATGCCTTGTACAGCAACAAACACGTTGGCTGCACTTAATTTATTTCTACAGAAGTTGGTTCAAGATAAATACTACTACTATTACGGTACCATTTTTGCAGATGAGGCGTGTCAGAGAAAGGATGAACAAGGAATACTAAGGCTGTCTAGTTTAACTTCTGTCCTAAGAAAGAGTCTTGAGATGATATACATGGAGTTGGTGACTAATATTAAGCCCCAAGATGGCTATAACCTAGCCTTAGGGGAGGAGCTCTACCAAGGAAAATGCCTATTTCCTCTTTTTGTAAAAATTTGTTCCAAGAGCAGCAAAATCAGAATAAGTACCTAGTCCACTGAGGAAGCAAAGAAAAAAACATGGAAATGTCCCTTTAAATACAGAAGAGCTCATTCATTTGAATCCTCCTTCAGCTGCAGATGGGACCCACTATGTGTATAATGCATGTACAAGTGAAGGGCTGACCTCCCACATTTCAACTAGAGCAGGGTTCTCAAACTTTTTGTATTGGCGACCCCTTTAACACAGCAAGCCTCTAAGTGCAACCCTTCTTATAAATTAAAAAGATTTTTTAATATTTAACACTATTTTAAATGCTGGCAGCAAAGGGGATTGATGGTGGAGCTGGGCTGGAGGGGCTCCGGCTGTCAGCCCTGGGCATGGCAGGACTCCGGCTGACAGCCTGAGCCCCACCATGCGCAGGGTTGACAGCTCGCGATCCCCCACATAATAACCTTGGAACCCCCATTTGAGAACCCCTGAACTAGAGGAACAGGAAGTATAACAAAGTGGCCAATATATGACTAGGTATGGATCAGCCTGAGTTGATTCACTCCAGTCCACCCCTTCATCACCACCAGTGAGAAGCAACAAATAGATGCCAGAGCCTTGGGGAAAAGCTCCTGCAAGGCAGTTTCCTTTCTCTCCCCCACCCTTCCCCCAGGACAGAGATCAACCTCACTCTCTTGGTCCCGCAGCTACCCATAGAGGGGAGCTTGAAAGACTGGGGGACTTCCAGTCATAAGAGCAGGAGAGTCCTTGGTATGGAGCATCTCAGACTCAGATTCCAAAGTGAGACGCAACCACTGTCTGACCTCCTGCATAAACACAGGCCCATAGAACTTGCCCAAAATAACTCCAACCAATTTTGATTTAAAAATAGTCAGCGACAGAGAATCCACCATGACCCTTGGTAAATTGTTCCAATGGTTAATTACTCTCACTGTGAAAAATGTATGCCTTATTTCCAGGCTGAATATGTCTAACCTTCAATTTTCAGCCACTGGATCATGTTATTTCTACTCACCTCAAAACATCATGACAGGTTTCAGAGTGGTAGCCCTGTTGTTGTTTTTGCTGACACAGACTGAGGAGTCCTTGTGGCACCTTAGAGACTAACAAATGTATTTGGGCATAAGCTTTCGTGGGCTAGAACCCACTTCATCAGATGCACGGGGTGGCAAATACAGGAGCAAGTATACATACATGGTAAGGCAACTCATATCTGTTCAAGTGTGAGGTCAGTGTAACGAGACAATTTGATTAACAGCAGGATTGAATTGTCTTGTTAGACTGACCTCACACTTGGTAAGGCAACTCACATCTGTTCATGTAGTTATACCTGCTCCTGTATTTGCCACTCCAAGCATCTGATGAAGTGGGTTCTAGCCCACAAAAGCTTATGTCCAAATAAATTTGTTAGTTTCTACGGTGCCACAAGGACTCCTTGTTGTCAAAACATCATGGAGCAACAGCAGCTGCAAAGAACTTGATTCCCTCTCCTTCCCCTAGCAGCAGGACCTGCTGAAAACTCTGACCCCCCAAGCAAAGAAATGGAAAAGGGAAAGAAACAGTATTTTGAGGAACCCGCTTTGAAGGTCAGGAAAAGTTGCACTCAATGCTCCTCTCAGAGCCCGACTGCTCAAGGAGAGAGAACCTTGCTCAATTTTGTCCAAGCCATCTTCATTCTATAAGAAGAAAGCATTTACTTGTCTTCTGATGTTGCCACAAGTAAACAAAAGGGCACATTCTTCTTTCGTTAGACTGTTAAACTCTTATTTTAGAAGGTGCAAAAAATAAATAAAAGGGGAGAAAAAAAACAAGTGCTATTTAAAGTGCCAGACAGATCCTCCAAAATTTAAAAACTTTTCTGGTAAGATGCAGAAGTCACCTGTTGCCAATACTGGATTTGGCTCTCTGACCAGCCAGTACACAAAAGCAATTGGAAAAAGACAAACATGCTCTTTCCACAAAAGTTGACAGAAAGATGTTGCTCCTGAGCTAAAATCCATGAAAAATGAAATTCAAACCACAATTAAAAATCTTAGAAACATAGAAGAACTAGTAAATCAAATCAACAAAATGGATGCAGGGTATGTATGTCTACACTACAAAATTGGGTTGCTTTTATAGAAGTAGATTTTTAGAAATCGATTTTATACAGTCAATTGCGTATGTTCACAGTAAGCGCATTAAGTCGGTGGAGTGCATCCTCGCTACCGTGGCTAGCAACGAGTTACGGAGCAGTGCACTGTGGGTAGATATCCCACAGTTCCTGCAGTCTCTGCCACCCATTGGAATTCTGGGTTAAAGTCCCAATGCCTGATAGGGCAAAAACATTGTCGCGGGTGGTTTTGGATACATGTCGTCAGTCACCCTTCCCTCCGTGAAAGCAACAGCAAACAATCGTTTCACGCCTTTTTTCCTGGGTTACCCCATGCAGCCCGCTCAGCTCACTGTCACTTTCATGACTGGCCAGGCTTCAGTGTGACAGTTGTGTGTGTTTCTCCTTGATGCAAACTCGCTCCCTTTGTTGATTTTAATTCCCTATAAGCCAACCCTCCCCCTTTGAAATGAAGTAACTATTGTTTTGAAACCATGCATTTTTTTTTTTTAATTAATTAAGAAAGAAAAGAGATAACGGATAAGGTAGCCTGGGTGGGGTGGGGGAGGAGGGAAAGAAAGCCACATTGCTTATTGTAGCCACACTAAAAATCAAACTGTTTGAATGACAGCCTTCTGTTGCTTGGGCCATCCTCTGGAGTGGAGTGGCTGGGTGCCCGGCTATGGAACATGGGGAGGAGGGGAGGTGGTTATACATTAGATGCAGCGGGGGGGGGGGGGGGGGTGTGTGGTGTCTGTGCTCTTGTTGGCTTTCCTGCAGCTCCAACAGATGCTTCATCATGTCTGTTTGCTCCCCCATTAGCCTCAGCATCACGTCCTGCCTCCACTCTTTGCACTCACTTAATTCTTTCCTGACCTCTGCCACTGAATTAAGCTGTGCCCTATCAGTGCATGAGGACTGCATGAGCTCAGAAAACATGTCATAGCAAGTGTGGTTTTTTGGCCTTCTAATCTGCGATAACCTCAGGGATGGAGATGATAGGGGGAGCCCAGAAACATTCTACACTCTACGATTCTGGGGGGACTGCGTGGTCACCTGTGCTGCTGAGTTTGCCATGCTGACCAAACAGGAAATGAAATTCCAAAGTTCCCAGGGCTTTTCCTGTGTACCTGGCTAGTGCATCGGAGTTCAAAGTGCTGTCCAAAGCAGTCATAATGGAGCACTCTGGGATAGCTCCCAGAGGCCAATACAGTCGATTTGCATCCGCACTACCCCAAATTCGACCCAACAAAGTCGATTTTAGTGCTACTCCCCTCGCCAGGGAGGAGTACAGAAGTCGATTTTAAGAGCCCTTTAGGTCAGGGGTTCTCAAACTGGGGGTCAGGACCCCTCAGGGGGTCGCAAGGTTATTACATGGGGGGTGACAAGCTGTTAGCCTCCACCACCAACCCCACTTTGCCTCCAGCATTTAATGGTGTTAAAAAGTGTTTAATTTATAAGGGGGGAGGTCACACTCAGAGGCCTGCTATGTGAAAGGGGTCACCAGTACAAAAGTTTGAGAACCACTGCTTTAGGGCGACAGAAGGGGGTTGGTTGTGTGGATGCATTCATTTTTAAATCAACCTAACGCAGCTAAATTCAACCTAACCCTGCAGTGTATACCAGGCCGTAGATATTGCCACAAATATGGAGAGGTTGAAACAAAGAATTGGAGCTTAAGTCAAAAGAAAATTGTGAAAGGCAGAAATTGTTAGGCTGAGGCCTGGTCCACACTAACCCCCCACTTCGGACTAAGGTACGCAAATTCAGCTACGTTAATAACGTAGCTGAATTCGAAGTACCTTAGTCCGAACTTACCGCGGGTCCAGACGCAGCAGGGAGGCTCCCCCGTCGATGCCGCGTACTCCTCTCGCTGAGCTGGAGTACCGGCGTCGACGGCGAGCACTTCCGGGATCGATTTATCGCGTCTAGACCAGACACAATAAAACGATCCCAGAACATCGATTGCCTGCTGCCGGACCCAGAGGTAAGTGTAGACGTACCCTTAGTCCGCACTAAAAAGTTTTGTCAGAGTAGCTATATTGGCTAGCAGTATGGGGGAAAAAAATTACCCTTTTTGCCGACATAGCTGTGCTGGCATAACACCTGGGGTAGGTGCAACTATGCTGACAGAAGAATGCTTCTGTCAGCGTAGCTAATGTCTTTCAGAGAGCCAGTGTAGCTAAGCCAGCCAAAGAACTCTGCCTGCCAGTGTATGTTGCATCTCTACTAAGGGACTACATCAGCATGTGGAGGCTCCGTTCAAAGAGACTACAGGAGAGATTTTTGGTGGAGTGAAGAGAAGAAAAGGCTTCCTTTCCCCTCCTTAAGGATAATTAATGAAAATCAGACACTTGGATAAAGACCTATTTAAAGTAAGCAATAAAATTAAGACAATCCCACTTTCCCAGCACTTCATAAAGAAAAGAGCTAGAAATAAAGGTATCTTGTGAATAGAATCCACTTTCCTAGCAAATTTAACATGCTCATCTATTCGAGGATTCTAAGAGTAGGGCATTTGCATCTGTGCATGCGTTTCAGAGAACAGACTGTCTCTTATTTGAGGACCCACTTGAACACCGAACTCAAATTTGCAGAAAGAAACAGCAAAGCATGCACAGCTGATCAAATTGCTTCTTAGATGGTATCACCTGAATGAGCATTTTTTTTGAGTGTCTCTCTCAGCCAGACTGCTACCTCCATACTCCTAAAACGCAGCATTGGTTGGAGTGATCAATTCAGCAAACCATTAAAAAAAAGTTATGAAGCAAAATTCTTGGTACAACAGATGTATAACTGACATTTTGAGAGTTTTGTTTTGGCAGAGGAAGTCTCTGGATGAGATGGTAAACAGCTAAACTAATTTATGAGAACAGAGAGAACTGCCAAGTCAATCTCAGGGATGTACTTGAGGCCATGAGAGCAGAAACCCAAATTTGGACTAATTTGCAGGGGTTGCTGCTGCTGTTTCAGGATACCTGCTGGTTTAACAGGGATACTGATTTTAAGTGACATAACAATCTGGTATTCAACTAATAGTGTAAAGGCTGTATCCCCACCAATTCCCTGGTGAATACAGATCCAAACCCCTTGGATCTAAAAACAAGGAAAAAATAATCAGGTTCTTAAAAAGAAGACTTTTAATTAAAGAAAAAAGGTAAAAATCATCTCTGTAAAATCAGTATGGAAAATAACTTTACAGGGTAATCAAACTTAAAGAGCTTAGAGGACCTCCCTCTAGCCTCAGGTTCAAAGCATAGCAAACAAAGACAAACACTTTAGTAAAAGGTACATTTACAAGTTGAGAAAACAAAGTAAAACTAAGACGCCTTGCCTGGCTTTTTACTTACAAATTTGAAATATGAGAGACTTGTTTAGAAAGATGGGGAGAACCTGGATTGATGTCTGGTCCCTCTCAGTCCCAAGAGCGAATGAACTCCCAAACAAAGAGCACAAACAAAAGCCTTCCCCCACCCCCAAGATTTGAAAGTATCTTGTCCCCTTATTGGTCCTTTGGGTCAGATGCCAGCCCAGGTTACCTGAGCTTCTTAACCCTTTACAGGGAAAAGGATTTTGGAGTCTCTGGCCAGGAGGGATTTTATAGTACTGTACACAGGACAGCTGTTACCCTTCCCTTTATAGTTATGACACAGATAAAGAATATTTAGCTTTGACTACATAACCATGACTGCTTTCCTTAAAATTAACAGTTCTCTGCTTCCCAGACCTTTCATGACCAAACCATAAGTTTTTATATAACTGAAGATGACAAATGACTAGCCTTAATCATGATTATTCTAAAAGTACATCAATACAGAAGTACTTTAAAACTACTACTCTCTCAGTTTAAAGTAATTTTTCCTACATTTTTGACCATGCCTCTTGTTCTATACACTGAGCATTTACCATTTTAAGTACTGTTTTAGGGATTTTAATTTTTTTTTTTAAGCTTTTGCCATTATGCCCTTAGGGCTTTTAACCGGTTTTTAAATTTTTTGTTTGCTGCCTGCTTGTTTGGGCCCATTTTTTTTTTTAAATTGAATTTTTTTTTTTTTTTTAAATGGGCATAGGCTTTGTTTTACTATCAATTTAGCAAGGAGGGTGGGCTCCTTAACTAGCCCCCACCCCTCCTGGTCCCTTTCCTTTTTGTAATTACCCCACAGACTCCAACCAGAAACTGCAGAACTGGAATTTGCAAACTGGACACCATTAAATTAGGCCTGAACAAAGACTGGGAGTGGATAGGTCACTACAAAAACTAATTTCCCCCTACTGTTACTCACACCTTCCTATCAACTGTTTGAAATGGGCCACCCTGATTGCATTGGCCTCATTATCACTGTTGAGAACAGCCCACTTCCACTTTAACTGAATTGTCTCATTAGCACTGACCCCCCACTTGGTAAGGCAATTCCCATCTTTTCATGTGCTGTATATTTGTACCTGTCTACTGTATTTTCCACTCCATGCATCTGACAAAGTGGGTTTTAACCCACGAAAGCTTATGCCCAAATAAATTTGTTAGTCTCTAAGGTGCCACAAGTACTCCTCAATGTTTTTACTGGTTATGTTTCTCATGCCAATTGAGCTTGACTCCTTGCATGATTTTCACAAAGCATACCTATGGCACTACAGAGATAGTGAACTTATTTTAAAAAGTAAAAGCTTTTATTATGAAGAGATGGTAGTTTCTTAATGATCCAAGAGCTTGTGAAGACCTTCTACTTAACTTGAGGGGCATTTCAAATGCAGAGGTGCTTTAAGGCTGTGATGGTGCTAAAAAGATGGCAGGTGCTTCACATTTCCTCCATTTCCCACCTTTTTGTTTACTAATTTCCCCTCAAATCATTAGGGTTCTGACCACTGATGCCTAGAATATTCCCTGGAATTCTGGAGTTGCTCAGATGCAACAATCAAAAAATACCACATTACAAACAGAATGGGGGTAACCCCTGCTGTGGGAGATGGGGGAATGGGAGAGAGTCCCAGCCACAGAGGGGAATGGAAGTGCACACAGAGCTGCTGGTATGGGGGGGTGGGGAGAATGGGGGACCCTGGTATGGGAGGAGGGGGAACAAAGGATGCACAGCACCCCTGGCAGAGGAAGATTAGGGGAAGCTGCAGGGTGTCCCTAAAATAGATGGGAATGGAAAGGACAGTAAGTTTGTGAGGTAGAATGGAGCGATACAAGGAATAAGCTTGGCTTACACAAGTGTGCCACACCCGCTAGATAATGTCGAACCTAATTTTCCATTGTAATCTCAGTTCTGATCCTCTTTTCCTCTAATTTTCCAAAATTAACTTGTGTGCCTGTAAACTCACAGCCTTATCCTATTTCAGGGTGGAATTTTGACAAAGTTTGCATTGTATCAGACATAACCAGCTGGCTAGTTCTGTTGCATCATGGCACAACGCATTCTGGGACACATCTACAAGGTAATCTTGTCACAGCACTGAATGGGTATAAATTAGTCAGGTAAGTGGAATTTAACTTTATATACACAAACCACTTTACAACCATTAATTAGTTAAGCCTCAATCTTCATGGAGTATTTCCCTCATCTGTTAAAATGGGACTATGGAGGTACAAGAAGTTAAATGACTTGCCAAAGGTCAAAAAGGAAGTAACATTTTAGAGCTGGGGCTAGAACTCAAGCTCCTAGACTTGTTTGATCAATCCACTAGACCACATTGTTTCAGAATGGTTTAAAAAAGGGCTTTCTTTTTAAGGTTATGTATGACCTAAGGAATTTAATGTAAGAAAAATTTTAAGACACACAAAGCAGCCCACTGTTTATGCAACAATTGTACACCACCTCAGTACAGCAACAGGTTTCCTCGGTAGTTATATTACAAAATAATGTACAGCTGGCCAGCAAGACTGGACAGGGACCAAAATAGCCAGGACTTAACATGTACTTGCCAGAGGCAACCAGGCAGTATCCCCAGGCAAATGTGGGGCTTACGTCATAGTCAATTTCTGTAGAGTAAGTTTTTCACTTAAAAGAAGGAAGTGATAGCACATATGGTTGCAAAAATAATCTGGAAGGTTATTTTATAGCAAGCACAAATACACACACAGATCCCTGCTCTGCAAAGCTTAGGAAAAACGCTCAAACACAGTTAGAGTCCATTTTGATTTCTACAAGCTGTGGGATGTTATCCTGTGCATCCCTGTTTTATTTAGGCATTCTTTGTTTACTTGCATGCTGATGCTGTTTGCACTGTATACTTCCTATTTCTCTATGTCCTGTTAGGGTCTAGTAGCAGCACAGAACTTAGTTCTCTGTTCCAAAACCAAATGCCAGAGCTACAGTACCAGCTAAATCAGCACCACTGCGATGGATGCAGTAGTGTAGATTTAGCGGGTCTGGTGAAGACATGCCTCTCCAAGAAGTGGAAGCTATGTTGGCAGAAGAGCAGCTCCCGTTGACATAGTGCAATGTAGACACCGCTGTAAGCTGACCTAAGTTGCATCAACTTCAGTTATGTAACTTATGTACCTGAACTAGCGCAACTTAGATCAACTTACAGCATTAGTGTAGACCAGCCTAATGTGAGGGAGTGCTTTATGTCACTCTGACGCAAACTAGGACCAGCACTAATGTATTTTTGGACAACCTGCTTCCAGCCCTCTGACTAGAAGGATTGGCTGCTGTGAGGTATTTTAAGCAGGTGATGATGGAAGAGAAAGCGGGTTTTCCTGGAGGAAGTCCCCCATTCCCTGTATTGTTCTTAAAACAAAACAACCCAAAACACACTTACTAGACAACACTGTTCCTCTGACAGGGAACACTGCTAAAGAATCCAAAGGTACATCTCTACACTCCTGCCCACATAAGCAGAGGATCAGGAATCACACTTTGGTATATCATAGGGCAGTGCCCAGTAGAGCAGCCCCAAACTGTCATTTTTGGTCAGTCAAATGTCAAAATGTTGTTTGAAGAGATGCTCTAATACTACAGCGTTTCATTCATAATAAATGCTAAAAAAATGTATTTTCTAAGACAAATGCACTAAGATCCTGGGTTGGATCCAACCTGAGTTAAAACTGCACTTGTCAGGGTCATGAATGATCTTGCACAGGTTTTAGTTTGGGTTCAGTTGACCGTTTTTATCATGCTGGTTACTTTTGATAACATCAAGTTACTTTTGATATAATTGACTTTTGACTGCTATTTCAGTGATTAACTGACTTTACTGGTGTAACTGGAAAGAAGACAGAAATCAATCAGTTCAGATGGACAATTTTGTGTCACTCATGTGGGATTTGAAACGTGGTAACATTCAAGGACTGAAAGCCTATGGTACAATAATTATTTTCAAGTTACGTGACCTGCTCTATCCATATGTTTGTCCTGTGATCACCTCACAACAGCACCAACAACAGTAGTTGTTTAAAAGAGCTCTTGGTAGAGCTGTTTTATCGCTTGCAGTTCAGAATGCAGCAGTACTGCTCACTGATGAGTTACCGATGAAATAGCAAAATTACTTTAAATTGGTACAGTTCGTTTTTAAAGCCATTATCAGAATTAGGTCTAGCTACGTTAGCATTTGCTCTATGAGACTTTGATGGGTATTTCTGAACTGATTGCATGAATTCAGTTTCTCCCACTGGCTATGAAGGGTATTACACTGTGGAACTTGTTCTGTACCCTGAAATGCACATCATTCCTGCCCATTTTAAAAAAATAAACTTAAATCACATTTGAGAAAAATAGCTATAAGAATGACCATTCTTGACCCTATTATTCATTTCCTTCAGTTTCAATCCAACTAAACCTCAATTAAGTAACCTATTTTCATTAGGACATATGTTAACAGGGGAAGATATTTACTTATGTCTATTTCCATTATGTGGTACAGCATCTCTCCATCACTTTTCCCAAGGCCTTTTTTTGGTGGGAATAGACATGACACAAAGGTGAGTGCTACATAAATGAAATAATACATAAAGTAGAAATATAAGAAAAATCTTAAAGTTAATAGTTATAAACAGGCTTTACCATGCTTTATCATGACCCTCATAATAAGTATCCTGCCCCCAGCAGCAGCAGCAAATATTTGATGCTTCAGAAAAAAGGAAAACAAAGCTGTAATAATACATCTGGCCAAATGCATAATTTTGTATGCATGTGAAGGGGAGAATTCCCTTCTGACACCTGGGATGATCAGTTTATACCCTGAAGCATGAAACCTGATAAACTGTAGCTATGCATGCTAAGAGAAGTAATTGATTGTAAGACTACTCCACCTCTTAAAAATACAGCTATGATATTTATCCAACCTCCTGAAGCAGAGATTTCCCCAGGCTGAGTAGCCACTGTGGGCAGTACTATTTTTGTTTTAGATGTATTTAGCTATTCATTTAATGGAGAGTCCACTTCTTCACCTATTAAGTGACAGTTCTACTCTGAAAAATGACATTGTAGAGTTCCACGTTTACGGTGCCTTACTGATTTCAGATTACATGTGTTCAGCTTACAAGTAGACATCTCAAAGTCAGGCAGAAAGTCATGAAATACTGCTTTCACCTGAGGGAGGAGGCAAGGGTCATGGGGAATGTACTGAAAAGGTCAGAGTTCTTCCTGGAGAGATGCACCCAAATGGCAATGATGTAGAACTTCACTCTCTGCCATCAGACCCCTTGCTTCCAAAGTTGCACCATCAACTCTCTTTCTGGTCTTATTCTTCATTTACATGGAATCAACAGGAGAACTGATGAGAGGGAGGGATAGCTCAGTGGTTTGAGCATTGGCTTGCTAAACCCAGGGTTGTGAGTTCAATCCTTGAGGGGGCCACTTGGGGATCTGGGGCAAAATAAGTACTTGGTCCTGCTAGTGAAGGCAGGGGGCTGGACTCGATGACCTGTCAAGGTCCCTTCCAGTTCTAGGAGATGGGATATCTCCATCATGGGCTCAAATGCCAACAATACACAAGTGACATCTATCCATTCATATAACTCCATTACTATCACATTACTAGCCCAATGCTTGGCTGAAATCTTATAAATGAAAAATAGTTGGTTGAAGTTAAACTCAAGCAAAACTGAGGTCATGTTGGTTGGCACAGGAAAACAATTTTGAGATGTTTGTAGCCATGGGGCATTCTTCTCTGGCTGAAAATGTACATCCACAACTGGTCACATCAGTCTGCAGTTTAGGAGTACTTCTGTACCCCTCACTTATGCTATGCACTAACAGAGCCACATCCACAAGCAACATGTTCTGCCATGTACAGCTAGCTAGGAGACCACATCCCACCCCAGTGAATCAGGATCTTTCCTTAGTAATACACACCTCTGTCACTTCCCACAGGGAGTACAGTGTTGAAGTTTACTTGGGCATGAAACAGTCAGTTCTCAGTAAACTACAACAAGTGCAGAATGCAGCAGCAGCAAGCCTCCTCAGCAAAACCAGGCTATAATAAACACATCAAACCTGATCTGGGCTCTCTACACCATCTCCTCATAAAATACCACATCTAATTCAAAAGTTCAGGTCTTTTCTTCAAGGTACTCAAAGACATGGGACTCAGGATGTCTAAGAGATTGCCTAAAGTTTGAGGATGAGAACTGTGGTTGAGAACTCCACACCTATGGTACTGTGGAACTTTCTACGGCAAGGATAAAGCTTGCGTGCAAGAGACAGAGCTTTCCCAGAAGCTAGTCCACGATTGTTGAATGAATCTATACAGGATCAAAAAAAAAAAAAAACTACCTCAAATCTCACTACTTACCATCTAAGTTTAAGTTATACTTCTTTGAGCTGGTCTTCACACCACAAAGTTGCAAATTAAACATACAAAAAAAGTCCTCATGCAATTTTCTGCCAGAGAGAGGAACGAAAGAACTAGCCGTGATAGATGCTAGCAATGTCATTTAATGCATTATTGGAAGCCATTTCAATAGCACAGTGATGAGGACAGTGTAAGAACTTGAACAGAATATTTTTACCCCTAACAGCCAGCCTCAAACTCACTGTAGATTTAAACTAAAGTTGGGTTTTGGGTTTTTTTTCCCCCCATCATCACCAGGAATGAAGGCCTGCTTCCAAAAGGTCAAACTATGTTATATCTTTGCAGCGTCTTCAAATGCTATAGGGTTAACACAGGTGCAAAGCAAAATGCAGAACAATGGCAGTCTAATACCTGGAACTTGGTTAATATTTCTGTTATGTACAGGAGGGAAAGAATCCATTTCACTCTTCCATAGCGTTCCACAACTAAGTAACGAATAATGCAAACTTACTGTTTTCACTAAAGAAAGCGGAACAATTCTGAATATACACTAGATTTGCTGAGTAAGAAGAATCTGCTTTTATACAGTCCTTTTGAAAGTAAAAGCCAAAGTTAAGTATCTGTAAGCAATTGCTTACAAGAAAAATTACAACTTTAGGCCGATTCTGCAACAGGATTTGCATGCATGGACCTCAGACCAGCATAGCCCAAAGCTCTGTGTGGTCACAAGAATCTATTAGTGTGAACCCAATTGCAGAATTTAGACCATATGGTTTAGTTTATTTTTAGAATGCATTTTTGAATACTTTAGCAGGTGCATATGTAATGCTGACAGGATCAAACCTGGGACCTCTGAAGCTTAGTGTATGAGCCTCTACTGCATGAGCTAAAAGCCACTTGGCTTTTAGATAAGGCTGTAGTAGACTCATTAATCTCTAGGCTTGTCGTTCTGAACCCATGGCCAACTTGCAGCCCAATTAGCACACTGCTATGGCCCAGGCATAACACAGAAAGAGCTGCATAGGTGGCCCACCATGGTAAATAGGTTGAGAACCACTACTTTAGGGGATCTAAGTGCCACCAGAGGGGGACAGAGCATCACACCTAACAGGCATGTGTTA
The DNA here is from genome assembly GCF_027887155.1 of Malaclemys terrapin pileata. Classification (NCBI taxonomy): domain Eukaryota; kingdom Metazoa; phylum Chordata; order Testudines; family Emydidae; genus Malaclemys; species Malaclemys terrapin. The sequence continues at coordinate 52,237,328 of NC_071514.1, forward strand.
CACACGGGGAAAGAGCATTTTATTTGGTATACCAACAAGACATGCTGCGAGAAGAATGGACTGATATTAGCATCAGTTGATTAAGCAGAAAAGGGGCATTTCTATAGTGCTCACTCCTTACAAGGTTCTTTGTTACAGTCTACTATTCTGGTTGTGTCCTATATCTATGGTCCACCTTTAACACAGCCCAATTTTAAACACATAGACTCATAGACTTTAAGGTCAGAAGGGACCAGTATGATCATCTCCCGCATGATGCAGGCCACAAAAGCTGACCCACCCCCTTTCCCTTGACTCAGCTGTTGAAGTCCCCAAATCCTGTGATTTAAGGACTTTAAGTCGCAGAGAATCCTCCAGCTAGCGACCCCCGCCCCATGCTGCGGAGGAAGGCGAAAAACCTCCAGGGCCTCTGCCAATCTACCCTGGAGGAAAATTCCTTCCCGACCCCAAATATGGCGATCAGTAGAACCCCGAGCATGCAGGCAAGATTCTCCAGCCAGACCCTCATTGACCATTGATACTATTTACCAGCGATGGCACGCTGTTGATTGATTGACTAAAATCACATTATCCCATCAAACCATTCCCTCCATAAACTTATCAAGCTTAATCTTATCAAATCACCTCTCCATTCCAAGAAAAGCCATTTTGACAGTGGACTATATCAATACTCACCCTTTGAAACACAGGCATGCCAGTGGCAGTTAATTCCCAGGCAGGCAGGCACATTCCCATACAGGTACATTATCCTCCACTTTGCCTGAATCCATTCACAGCAACCCAGGACCTACCACCCCACTCGCACTTCAGGTATTCATACAGGGCAAACCATACACCCACTCCTCGCGTTTGTGTTTTACACAGGCCAATGTTGCTCTCACTTACCATGGTGACTTTGGAGGTGTTTCAGGTGATTTGGTTCTTACGTAAGGCTGTCTCACTCAGTTCATGTCATGGTCAGAGGCAGTTTTATCAGGCCTTCCCCATCCATTCAACTAAAAATAACCTGCCTCCTAGTACTCCTTAAAAATAATACTAAAACCCACACTTCCTCTCCTGTCCCACATACAGCCTCAGCAACCCATCAGCTCTAGAGAGCCAGTTACAGAGCCATTAAAAGTTCACTCCTCCTCAAGAGTACACCGATTATTAAATTAGAACAGGGAGACACCTAAAAGCCTGGGTTTTTTTTTTTGGAGAGGAGAACAAGGCAGAGACCAATGCCCCTATCTTGGGGTGGGGGACCTGCCTATTCTTGGTTGTGCAGGGGGAAGTCCTATGTCTTAAAACCCTCCCTGAGTTTGTTTGTTTTTTCTCTCTCTGTAGAGAGGGGGGCAGTCAGTGATGTAAGGAGACCTGTGCCCTCACCAGAGTTGTGCGGGTGTGTGGGGAGGGAATAGGGTTCCTATAGAACTTTCTGTGGTTGAAGGACCCTGGGGGGTTGCAATAATGAAGGTGGAAGTGTGTTCCTCCTCCTGGGGGGAAAAGGCCAGTGTCCCTCCCTGGATGAGAGATCTATAACCTGAAGAGAGAGGCTTATTCCCCTCAATGGCAGGGGGAAGGGTGGAGGAGGCCTGTTCCCCCCAGTGGAGGATGGGGGCTGTATCGGGAGAGGGGGAGCCTGTGTCCCTTCCTGGCGGGGGGCTGTATCCGGGAACGGGGAGGTAAAGGCCCGTGTCCCTACTTGGCGGGGGGAGGGGCTGTTCCCCTCAGTGGCGGTTGGGGGCAGTCTGGAGGAAAAGCCTATATCCCTCCCTGGTTGAGGGGTCTGTAACCTGGCGGGAGAGGCCTGGCCCCCCGAGTTGCGGCTGGGGCTGTATCGGGGTTGGGGAGGCCTGTGTCCCTCCCTGGCGGGGATGAGGGGCTGTATCCCGGTGCCGGTGGCCCTCACTCCTCTGCCTGATCGATGCTCTCTGCTGTCCCTGCACAAAGCCCCCTCGCTGCCCCCGGCCCCGTAGTCACCGCCGCACCAAGCGCATCCTTCCTCGCCGCTTCCTCTCCGTCTATGGGGGCAGGGCAACCTCCGCCCCTCCCCACCGGAAGCGACCTATGGACCCACAACGAGGCTGGCCGGGTTGCCGGCGGCCGAACCAATCCGAAATCAACAGGATAGGAGGCGGGGCCGCCGGTCGGAGCGTGACGCAGTGCGCACGAGCGCGGGCGGTGTGCCTCGGCCGCCATGTTGGTAAAGGGCAATGAGGCGCTGCGTGGGAGGACAATTCCCCAAACTGCGCGTGACGGGGATTCAACTCCATCCTTTCCCATCACTCGCCCCCGCCTTCCCTTCCTGGGCTAAAGGGGCCTGCCCCTGGGCTGCCCCCTCACCTTTGCTTGGGTAGGCACTTCCCATCCCCAAGTGAAGGGACAGCCCTTCCCCCGAGTTAGGTGCTTCCCCAGGGGCTGCTCTGCTGGCTGCAGATGGCTACAGTAAGCTGTACCCAAATATTTCACTGTGCAGATTTAGTCAGTGGAACTCACTGCCACAAGATATCATTGAGGCCAAGAGCTTAGCAGGATTCCAGGAAGGACTGTATACTTACACTGATAACACTGGTCTACAATTTTTGAGACGTCGTCTGCTTCAGAGATAAAATGTGCTATTTATTATGTATTTTGATGTGCTGAATTCAAATATGACAATTAAAACAACTGATTGGCTACTGTTTCTAAGATATTTAAGTTTTTACATTTTATGTCTATGTATATTGTGTAGATAGTAGAGTTTTAATCATAAATTGTAAACCTAGGTCTTTTCATATGTTTATGGTTGCTTTACATGATAATATTTCACCTGTCCTGTTTATGTAACACTTTAAAAATCAGCAGAAGGGTTAGATAAATAAAATTTATTATGAAACAAAAGGCAAAAAACTATTATGTACATAGTTTAGTCCTATTCACTGTCTACTCGGCGCTTCTTGGCTTGTCTCTTGTATTCATTAAATGGAGCATCTTTTGTCACTGTCCAGCAATAGTCTGCAAGCATTGATGGGCTCCATTTGCCCTGATAGGGTTTCTCTATTGTTGAAATGTCCTGGTGAAATTGCTCGCCGTGCTCGTCGCTCACTGCTCCGCAGTTGGGTGGAAAAAAATCTAGATGAGAGTGCAAAAAATGTATCTTTAGTGACATGTTGCAACCAAGGCTTTTGTATGCCTTGAGGAGGTTTTCCACCAACAACCTGTAGTTGTCTGCCTTGTTGTTTCCGAGAAAATTTATTGCCACTAACTGGAAGGCTTTCCATGCCGTCTTTTCCTTGCCACGCAGTGCATGGTCAAATGCATCATCTCGAAGAAGTTCATGAGTCTGAGGACCAACAAAGACACCTTCCTTTATCTTAGCTTCACTTAACCTTGGAAATTTTCCATGGAGGTACTTGAAAGCTGCTTGTGTTTTGTCAATGGCCTTGACAAAGTTCTTCATCAGACCCAGCTTGATGTGTAAGGGTGGTAACAAAATCTTCCTTGATTCAACAAGTGGTGGATGCTGAACACTTTTCCTCCCAGGCTCCAATGACTGTCGGAGTGGCCAATCTTTCTTGATGTAGTGGGAATCTCTTGCACAACTATCCCATTCGCACAGAAAACAGCAGTACTTTGTGTATCCAGTCTGCAGACCAAGCAAGACAGCAACAACCTTCAAATCGCCACAAAGCTGCCACTGATGTTGGTCATAGTTTATGCACCTCAAAAGTTGTTTCATGTTGTCATAGGTTTCCTTCATATGGACTGCATGACCAACTGGAATTGAGGGCAAAACATTGCCATTATGCAGTAAAACAGCTTTAAGACTCGTCTTCGATGAATCAGTGAACAGTCTCCACTCATCTGGATTGTGAACGATGTTGAGGACTGCCATCACACCATCGATGTTGTTGCAGGCTACAAGATCACCTTCCATGAAGAAGAATGGGACAAGATCCTTTTGACTGTCACGGAACATGGAAACGCTACCATCACCTGCCAGGAGATTCCACTGCTGTAGTCTGGAGCCCAACAGCTCTGCCTTACTCTTGGGTAGTTCCAAATCCCTGACAAGGTCATTCAGTTCACCTTGTGTTATGAGGTGTGGTTCAGAGGAGGAGGATGGGAGAAAATGTGGGTCCTGTGACATTGATGGTTCAGGACCAGAAGTTTCATCCTCTTCCTCATCTGACTCAAGTGAGAATGATTCTGGTGCATCAGGATTCGGCAGTCCTTCTCCGTGGGGTACTGGGCGTATAGCTGATGGAATGTTTGGATAATGCACAGTCCACTTTTTCTTCTTTGACACACCTTTTCCAACTGGAGGCACCAAGCAGAAGTAACAATTGCTGGTATGATCTGTTGGCTCTCTGCAAATCATTGGCACTGCAAAAGGCATAGATTTCCTTTTCCTGTTCAACCACTGGCGAAGATTTGTTGCACAAGTGTTGCAGCATATGTGTGGGGCCCACCTCTTGTCCTGATCTCCAATTTTGCAGCCAAAATAAAGGTGATAGGCTTTCTTAACCATAGTGGTTATACTGCGCTTTTGTGATGCAAAAGTCATTTCACCACAAACATAGCAGAAGTTATCTGCACTGTTCACACAAGTACGAGACATCTCTGCTCACTTTGGCTAAACAGAAATGTGTCCCTTTGCAAAATCAAACACTGACAAATAAGAGAGCATGACACTGTATGATTTCTAGAGCTGATATAGGGCAATTTGTTCAGCAGAGTGATGTAAGTTTCGTTATGATTGTATCATCCATGACTTCTAGGAATAACATGATGCAATTCATATCATGTATGATGCAATACCAGCTTCAGATTGCGTCATTAACTGTTTTGCCTAAAAAGCAAGTACTATCCAAACCCAGTCATAGATTTATTCATAGATCCAGTCAAAGATGTATTTTAGTCATTTCTGGTTTAAATTGAGATCCCTTCCCTTTATAACTCACTTATCCTCCGCCATTCCCAAGTCAAGGGTCGTATATACTGACCCATTATCATATCTTGAAAACTAGAGCCAATCAACAATTTTAAGCATCATTTTCGTTCTCAGTGACCCAGAATTAGTAAAGTTTGACTACATTTATTTCAGAAGCATTTTGGCTGTAAAGCAGTGTAATGAGACCATCCACAGCAATATGAGAAGATTTAACAAAATAGAAGGGATATAAACCCTCCTGCTGCAGGGAATGACTGATGGGGCTTAGCAAGAAGCTTCCCCTTGTTACAATTCAGGGCAATTGCATCAGTAGTGTAGCTGGGGGGGAGCAGGGCAGTGGCCGCTCTCCCACTGAGCACAAGTGGTGCCTTTTCAATTTCTTAGCACCTTTTTAATTTTTACTCATCCGGCGGCGCTCTGGATCTTCGGCGGTACTTCGGCAGCAGGCCCTTCGCTCGCTCTGGGTGTCTTCAACGGCACTGAAGGACCCACCGCCAAAATGCCACCGAAGACCCGCGAAGCAAGTGAAGGTCCCGCCGCCGAAGACCTGGAGCACCGCTCCGTCAGTAAAAGTGCCACCGGGTGAGTAAAAGATTCGCAGCAGGTGGCACCTTTTTTTGTGATCGCTCCCCCTGTTCCCTCCACCTGGCTACGCCACTGACTGCACCTGAATTCCCCCTCTGTGGCCTAGCAAGGGCACCCACTCTGGGCTCCTGGCTCCTCAGCTGTCACTTCTCTAAGGGGGAGAGCCATGTTTCTCTCTCTCCAGAACAGGTTTTTTCCAGGCTGCACAGTTCCCTGTCTACACTGTATTATTCCCAACAAGCCAGACGGCCTAAACAGACCAGCGTCCTCACTTTTCTCTCTCTTCGTAATTGACCACAGATACAAGTTACCACACAGCTCTTTCTAAGCAAGCACATTTATTGTTATGGTGAAAGCACTAGAGAGAAAACATTAAAAATAATAAGAGAACCTACACACATGCTAACCAGTTTACCAAAGACCGCTCCAACTCCAGCAGGGTCTCTGGTAGGAGTCAGTCCTCCAAGCTCAGACAAGCAGGAAAGCGCAAGAGGGGAGGACTCCTGCCTCATACTGAGAAAGCAGGACGATCAGCGAGTTATCTTAAGTGCCTATAGAAACAAGCAGTGAGAACTGGAAGTCCTGGCACAGTCAAGGAATTATGATTTGAGTGGAATAACAGAGACTTGGTGGGATAACTCACATGACTGGAGTACTGTCATGGATTGATATAAACTGTTCAGGAAGGACAGGCAGGGTAGAAAAGTTGGGGGAGTTGCATTGTATGTAAGAGAGCAGTATGACTGCTCAGAGCTCCGGTATGAAAGTGCAGAAAAACCTGAGAGTCTCTTGATTAAGGTTAGAAGTGTGAGCAACAAGGGTGATGTTGTGGTGGGAGTCTGCTATAGACCACCAGACCAGGGGAATGAGGTGGACGAGGCTTTCTTCCAGCAACTAACAGAAGTTACTAGATCACAGGCCCTGGTTCTCATGGGAGATTTCAATCACCCTGATATCTGCTGGGAGAGCAATACAGCGGTAGACAGACAATCCAGGAAGTTTTTGGAAAGTGTAGGGGACAATTTCCTGATGCAAGTGCTGGAGGAATCAACTAGGGGCAGAGCTCTTCTTGACCTGCTACTCACAAAACAGGGAAGAATTAGTAGGGGAAGCAAAAGTGGATGGGAACCTGGGAGGCAGTGACCATGAGATGGTCAAGTTCAGGATCCTGACACAAGGAAGAAAGGAGAGCAGCAAAATACAGACCCTGGACTTCAGAAAAGCAGACTTTGACTTCCTCAGGGAACTGATGGGCGGGATCTCTGGGAGAATAACATGAGGGGGAAAGGAGTCCAGGAGAGCTGGCTGTATTTTAAAGAATCCTTATTGAGGTTGCAGGAACAAACCATCCCGATGTGTAGAAAGAATAGTACATATGGCAGGCGACCAGCTTGGCTTAACAGTGAAATCCTTGCTAATCTTAAACACAAAAAGGAAGCTTACAAGAAATGGAAGCGTGAACAAATGACCAGGGAGGAGTATAAAAATATTGCTCAGGCATGCAGGAGTGAAATCAGGAAGGCCAAATCACACTTGGAGTTGCAGCTAGCAAGAGAAGTTAAGAGTAACAAGAAGGGTTTCTTCAGGTATCTTAGCAACAAGAAGAAAGTCAAGGAAAGTGTGGGCCTCTTACTGAATGAGGGAGGCAACCTAATAACAGAGGATGTGGAAAAAGCGAATGTACTCAATGGATTTTTTTGCCTCTGTCTTCACGAACAAGGTCAGCTCCCAGACTGGTCAGCTCCTGCTGGGCAGCACAATATGAGGAGAAGGTGACCAGCCCTCTGTGGAGAAAGAAGTGGTTCAGGACTATTTAGAAAAGCTGGACGAGCACAAGTCCATGGGGCTGGATGTGCTGCATCCGAGGGTGCTAAAGGAATTGGTGGATGTGATTGCAGAGCCATTGGCCATTATCTTTGAAAACTCATAGCGATCTGGGGAGGTCCCGGATGACTGGAAAAAGGCTAATGTAGTGCCCATCTTTTAAAAAGGGAAGAAGGAGGATCCGGGGAACTACAGGCCATTCAGCCTCACCTCAGTTCCTGGAAAAATCATGGAGTAGGTCCTCAAGGAATCAATTCTGAAGCACTTATAGAGGAGAGGAAAGTGATCGGGAACAGTCAGCATGGATTCACCAAGGGCAAGTCATGCCTGACTAACCTAATTGCCTTCTATGATGAGATAACTGGCTCTCTGGATGAGGGGAAAGCAGTGGATGTGTTCTTCCTTGACTTTAGCAAAGATTTTGATACGGTCTCCCACGGTATTCTTACTGGCAAGTTAAAGAAGTATGGGCTGGATGAATGGACTATAAGGTGGATAGAAAGCTGGCTAGATCATCAGGCTCAACGCGTAGTGATCAATGGCTCCATGTCTAGTTGGCAGCCGGTGTCAAGCGGAGTGCCACAGGGGTTGGTCCTGGGGCCGTTTTTTTTTTCAATATCTTCATTAATGATCTGGAGGGTGGACTGCACCCTCAGCAAGTTTGCAGATGACACTAAACTGGGAGGAGTGGTAGATGCGCCGGAGGGTAGGGATGGGATACAGTGGGACCTAGACAAATTAGAGGATTGGGTTCAACAAGGACAAATGCAGAGTCCTGCACTTAGGACGGAAGAATCCCATGCACTGCTACAGACTAGGGACCGAATGGCTAGGCAGCAGTAGTGCAGAGAAGGACCTAGGGGTTACAGTGGACAAGAAGCTGGATATGAGTCAACAGTGTGCCCTTGTTGCCAAGAAGGCTAATGGCATTTTGGGCTGTATAAGTAGGGGCTTTGCCAGCAGATCAAGGGACGTGATCATTCCCCTCTATTTGACATTGGTGAGGCCTCATCTGGAGTACTGTGTCCAGTTTTGGGCCCCACACTACAAGAAGGATGTGGAAAAATTGGAAAGAGTCCAGTGGAGGGAAAAAAAAAAGAAAAGATTAGGGGGCTGGAGCACATGACTTATGAGGAGAGGCTGAGGGAACTGGAAAAAGAACAGGAGTACTTGTGGCACCTTAGAGACTAACAAATTTATTACAGCATAAGCTTTCGTGGACTACAGCCCACTTCTTCGGATGCATATAGAGTGGAATAAATATTGAGGAGATATATATACACACATACAGAGAGCATAAACAGGTGGGAGTTGTCTTACCAACTCTGAGAGGCCAATTAAGTAAGAGAAAAAAAAAACTTTTGAAGTGATAATCAAGATAGCCCAATACAGACAGTTTGATAAGAAGTGTGAGAATACTTACAAGGGGAGATAGATTCAATGTTTGTAATGGCTCAGCCATTCCCAGTCCTTATTCAATCCTGAGTTGATTGTGTCTAGTTTGCATATCAATTCCAGCTCAGCAGTCTCTCGTTGGAGTCTGTTTTTGAAGTTTTTCTGTTGTAAGATAGCCACCCGCAGGTCTGACATTGAATGGCCAGACAGGTTAAAGTGTTCTCCCACTGGTTTTTGAGTATTATGATTCCTGATGTCAGATTTGTGTCCATTAATTTTTTTGCATAGAGACTGTCCGGTTTGGCCAATGTACATGGCAGAGGGGCATTGCTGGCACATGATGGCATATATCACATTGGTAGATGTGCAGGTGAATGAGCCCCTGATGGTATGGCTGATGTGATTAGGTCCTATGATGATGTCACTTGAATAGATATATGTGGTCATTCAATGTCAGACCTGCGGGTGGCTATCTTACAACAGAAAAACTTCAAAAACAGACTCCAACGAGAGACTGCTGAGCTGGAATTGATATGCAAACTAGACACAATCAACTCAGGATTGAATAAGGACTGGGAATGGCTGAGCCATTACAAATATTGAATCTATCTCCCTTTGTAAGTATTCTCACACTTCTTATCAAACTGTCTGTACTGGGCTATCTTGATTATCACTTCAAAAGTTTTTTTTTTTTCTCTTACTTAATTGGCCTCTCAGAGTTGGTAAGACAACTCCCACCTGTTTATGCTCTCTGTATGTGTGTATATGTATCTCCTCAATATTTATTCCACTCTATATGCATCCGAAGAAGTGGGCTGTAGTCCACGAAAGCTTATGCTGTAATAAATTTGTTAGTCTCTAAGGTGCCACAAGTACTCCTGTTCTTTTTGCGGATACAGACTAACACGGCTGCTACTCTGAAACCTGAGGGAACTGGGATTATTTAGTCTGCAGAAGAGAAGAATGAGGAGGGATTTGATAGCTGCTTTCAACTACCTGAAAGGGGGTTCCAAAGAGGATGGATCTAGATTGGTGGTAGCAGATGACAGAACAAGGAGTAGTGGTCTCAAGTTGTAGTGGGGGAGGTTTAGGTTGGATATTAGGAAAATCTTTTTCACTTGGAGTGTGGTGAAGCACTGGAATGGGTTACCTAGGGAGATGGTGGAATCTCCTTCCTTAGAGGTTTTTAAGGTCAGGCTTGCCAAAACCCTGGCTGGGATGATTTAGTTGGGGATTGGTTCTGCTTTGAGTAGAGGGTTGGACTAGATGACCTCCTGAGGTCCCTTCCAATCCTGATATTCTATGATTCTTTGATTCTAAGCTCATAACACCTTCAGTTCAGGACAAGCACATCCATGCATAGGTTAGTTTTTCCATCTTACAGACCTGAGCCTTTGATCTTCAGGTTCTAGGATCAGGTAATCAGTAGACAATGGTCCCTTCTTTAGTGCATAGCTTCAAATGGCTGGGTTTTTGCATAACTGGGGTAAGGAGGAGTGTGGAATTTCCATTCACCTCCTAGCTAGTTCCCAGGAAATCCAACTTGCACATATTTGTCTAAAAGATTATTCTTGTCTGCCACATTGTTCAATATAGCACTTTGACCATCCCGGCCCACAATAATACCATAACTTTTGCATTTACTATAATGGACTCCAAAGATGATAAGGTTTTTCAAAGATATTGCAGGAAATTGCTACCGCTGTCACACCCCTCATGGCTGGTTATTCCACAATTGTCTACTCTGGGTTTTCTTGCACCTTCCTCTGAATCACCTGGTTTTGGCCACTGGTCAGCCAGAGTACTGGATTACCTAGATCACTGTCTTGATGCAGTATGGCATTTCCTGTGGCTACTAATATGAGTTCATTTTGCAGAATTTGGCCAGTTTTTGAAACTTATGCCTGGGCCACCACATGGCGCAGAGTAAGTGTGTTTAAGCCATGTAACCAGGAAGTGCATCTCAAACTGGTTCAAAAACATGATTGAGTCCCTGGTGTGGAAGGAGTCTTTGGGCCTTTAAGTGGCAGCAGAAAAAACACAGAAACCAGATTTTGTTATCATAATCAACCATGGCACAGCAAAGAGACTTGCCCCAACTGCAGCCATGCTCTTATGAAGGCATGGCTGAGCTGCATGTAAAAGAAATCCTTTAGCAGTATTCCTCATTTGCCAAAGAATTAATCTGTGTATTGCATGGCAGAATATTAGGATCCATTAAAGGTGAGGCTGAACTGAGCTGTGAACCATGTTTACAAGAGTATTTAATGGTCTGAATCACCTCAAGCTGCCATTTATTTCAATGATCATTAAATCAAGATATTATAGCAGCATTTTCAGAAGACAGGTTACCATGGTGACCATTAAAGGACTAATCTTATTTTCATAGTTTGTTATTCCAATTAGTTGTTTGTTTACAAGCGCTTCAGGTTGTATATTTCAGTCCACAGAAAACACTTCTTTCCAGTACAAATCTGTTTTACTCAGCACTCAGCTTCCAATTGCATGTTAGTCTGGGGAGCCATGGAAACCCTGTTGTTTTGGCATTGGGTTTGTCAAGGGTTTTGATTTTAGTGCCATGAAACAAGATAAAACTCAGCCCACTTGCACAAAATGTAAATGATTCAGTGTATCAAAAGCAGAAAGAAGGTCAGGGAGACCCAGCAGAAGAGACCAACATCAGCTGGTCATTAAAAATGACCTGCAAAGGAGAAAAAAAGAATGTATCCGTTTTTATGGTGCATGAAGAAAGCCTGAAAGATTTGTGGAGTTTCTCCTTTTTTTCCCTTCAACATCACCAATTTCAAGCCAGATCTTCCCTAATTTTGCTGGAAAGCCTCAGAGAAGTGGACCAAGAGCTCTCTCAGCCCTCAATCGAAGGAGTGAGGTAATGACTCTTTAGAGAGAGATTTTCTCCTAAGTGTTCCTTAGTCATTGGTGCTAAATGGGCACAAACAAAAACAATTTTGAAAGTCTGAATAAAAATCACTTCCCTTCATTTTTCTTCATTGGGATCTGTGATGTCAGTTCAACAGTCATCCACAGAGTCTTGTAGGTTAAATTACACTCCAGTTTCACCTGTAAAATACAAATAGAGAAAAAAAAAATCTTTTCAGTCCTTCATACATCATGAAGTAAAAAAAACACAAGTGCAGAACCCCCCTTTTTTGCTTTGCCTTTTACCTTTGAAGTCCAAACACTTGGGACAGCAGCATTCTTCTCTGAGGCAAAGGGCAGGGATGGTAGGAATAGGTTTTACTGTCACAAAGGGTCTGCCCCCGTTGCCATATGCATTATTAAGCGCCAGATAAATGACCTACTGAAAATAACTGACTTTTGTTAGTTTTGTCCAGGCCCATACATTGTCTACACTGTAAATATCTTAGTGATAACTAGGACTGTAGCAACAGAGGCTAGTCAACCATGTCTGCTCACCCTTGCAACAGAACCAAGGGACCTGCTCAGGGGCAAGGCTCATGACTTATTGCAGCTGCTACATGCAGAAGAGCTGCACCAGCTTCCTCCAGCCAAGCCCCCAGGTCCACTGGAAAACTGAAGTAGCAACAAGGCAGCTGTGGGGGAGGGGGCAGGGGAGGTCAACAAAAACATGTCTGAGCCTCTGGATTTTTCCTTCAGTTCTCCTGATGTCACAGCACCCATCTTTCAGCATCAGTCCCAACACGCTGCTAGCTCACTAATGCCACCTCTCTGTAATAGTTTTTAATACTTTCAGTTGTCTTTCCCTCATCTCCATTCTTCTGATCCTTACAATGCCCCCCACACTCTTCATCTCCCTGACTCTCCTGCTCTCCATCCTCTTGCTCCAATTCCCTCGTCATCCCTGGTTTGATTACCTTGGTGTATAAAGAACCCCAATAAAATTCTTAAACTATACACTAAATATATTTTTCAAAGAGGTTGTATGTGTGGATACCTATCTTGGGCACCCCTATTAACTTCAGGCCGTATGCATGGGAGCCAATTTAACTTCCAGGACTTCCCTCAGCAGATTAGGATGTAGGGAGCCATTATGGATCCTTCCTTGAGGCCTGTGCTGCTCCAATAATTCCCCACATCGGGAAGGGGAACTGCCCCTGGTCCACAACCAGTGGATTCCTCCGAGCCACGGAGAAAAGGTCAGGATTTGGCACTAAGGCCCAGATCCACAAAGGTATTTAAGCTCCTAACTTGCATGGAAATAGGAGTCTAAATACGTTCATGGATGTGGCAGAAGAGCCTTTACTAATGCTGGCAAGATGGAAATCCTGCTCCCCCAGTTTAGAAACAAACATCTGCTCCAAAGCAGGAAGACCTCCCCGTTCTATTTCACAACACATACTTGTAGGAAATTAAAGGCCTAATGCTTACCCCCATTGTTGCACAGGTGTAGGTCACAACACAGGTTACAAGGCAGCGGAGAATCAGGGTGGAATGACCTATGGGAAAACCTTTTCCTAGCACCCACTAGAATTCCTTCAGTTATAACTGGTGGACTCACGGGATTATCAGCACAATACTCATTCGCCCCTCTGCTGAAACTGGCCCTGTGAGGCCTCATCTTTGCAGTGATTTTGAAGAGAAAATGACGTCACAATTGTATTGCAAGAACTGTCTGTTTTTAAAGTTCACCAGGATGAGCAAATGTAGAGATAACTACAGGCAAGACTCAAACCACGCAAGCCTGTTATGTTGCATTGCTTTGTGTGCTGATGCAGCACGGGTTAATCATTTCCAGCATAGGTGCTGACTCCATGGGTGCTCTGGGGCTGGAGTACCCATGGAAAAAAAACAGTGGGTGCTGAGCACTCACCAACCACCCACCGATTAGCTGTTCTGTGGCAGGCAGAAGGCACTGGGAGGAGGGGACAGAGAGGGGGCAGGAAAAGGGGACGTGAGAGTGGGGCCTTGGGAGAAGGGACAGAGTGGGGGTGGGGCCTCGGGACAGAGTGGGGGTGGAGCACCCACCCAGAAAGAATAAAGTTGGCATCTGTGATTTCCATTCTTTCTTCCTATTGCTTTCTCTCTCTCTTGATCTAGCTGGTGCTTCTGGGTAGGTTAGAAACTTGTGAGTTTTGGCAAGGGAAAAGCTCTAGCACTGGAATAGCAGAGGTAGCTGCTGAGCAGGCTTCAGGGGCCTCAACAGGACTGGGTGGAGACCAGGGTGACCAGCTAGCAAATGTGAACAATTGGGCCAGCGGATGGGGGTTATAAGCACCTATATAAGACAAAGCCCCGAATAGCGAGACTGTCCCTATAAAATTGGGACATCTGGTCACCCTAAGGGGATCCCAGGACTAGGGTACATGAAGTTTCTGCAGGTTATGAACTAGGGGGGAATCGCACATTTCATTGCTTTTGTGGGCAATGCTTCTTGTTGTGCACTGCAGGGACAGCTTGCATCCCTCGTCCTCCCACACATGTTTCCTGTGCCACCGTCCCATCCCCCTCTAATTCAGGGATTTCCTGCAACCCATCCCTGCCCCCTTCCTTATGTCAGGGGTGGTGTGTCCCACATTCCCCTTTCCCAGCATGCTAGGGTCTCTGTGTGCCCCCTGTGCCAGGGGCTCTGTGTATGTCTCCATGCCTCCCCCCTACCTTTCTTATTCTCCTTCACTTTCTCTTTCTGGGTGGGATAGCTGAAATGCGGGATATCGTTACGCTGGAGGGTGTTGGGATTTTCTAGGCACCTAAAAGTTACGGCTTCGTGCTGCTTAGTGTTGCAATGCTAAGTCCATTTGTGGATCCCTCCCAATGGCCCATTACCAAAACCCTGAACCATCTAGTCTTTCCCTAGGGGTTAGTTGCAATCCAAGCAATAAGCCATGCCAGAGTGTGAATGAAGGGGCCGGAGGTGTGTGCGTGGGGGACATTTGGAGGCATAGACGGTGACACCAGGTACTGCTGTCACTGCATGCCCGGCTAGGAACAGCCCCACTCTTCAAGACCTAGTTAACAAGAGCCTGTTGTGGCTAGCACAGGTGCCTAAACCAGCCCTGTTTGCTTCTATAATGAATTCCTTGCTGACCTACTTTCTTATTCCTGTTGATCGGGTACAATCTGGTTCTGGGTAGCGTGTCTGACAGTGAGGGGGTTTCTCTTCCCTTGGCTTTTGCTCTCGTCTCACTTTAATAGCTGGATCAGAGGGATGCTGGCTTGGATTCATTGGTTACTACTGAGGTTTCGATGGTGTTTTCTTTTCCCCAACAACCTCCTTAGTACATTTCGTCATGTCACTCATTACACAAAGAGAGTCCATCAAATGCCAAGGCAGACAAAAAAGGAAGATGCTTGTTGACATTGCTTGTTATCAGAGAGGGAGAGAAGGTGCTTCTGTGTAGCTCCTTACACTGACACAAAGAAGACAAAGGAAAACAGCACAGGCAGAGAAAAGCAGAGGTGGAATCTATGGAATAATGAGGCTCAAGGGGACCAGAACAGCCTCCAGTAGGTAATAGTAATACTAGTGTCTCTTCTCCAGAAAGATCCCAAAGCCACTTACAAAGTGTTTAATTACAGGAATTCCTTTACACCCACCCCTGAAAGGTAGCCACTTCTAGTGTAGAACATAGCAACTCTATACACACTGGAACCAAATAAGAATATAGAGTAGCCAGTTGACAAAGCAAGGAGAATTTAGGTAGGATAATGGTAATTCTTCACATTTATTGTCTCACCAGTATTTGAAGGGTGATGCCTGTACATTCATCGTGTCACCTAATCACTGTCTCAAACAGCCTCAACACCTGCATCTGGAGAGTGATATAGGAGTTACACTCTGTCCTGGTCCCAAGAGGACTGACTAGTTAATTCTGGGGGAAGGGGGAGGGAGAGAGAGGAGCAAGAAGAGAGAAAGTGAGGGAAGAGGGATAATAATGCGGAGAGAGAAAATGCAAGATGAAGAAAGTAGAGGAGGAAGAAATACCAAACAAAGGAGATCTTGAATAGCAAAGAATTATGTCAATAAAAGGTGTTTTAAAACCAGTAAGACAATATAGAAAAGTTTGCTTGAGGGCAAGGATGGGCACTGGAAAAGACTGAAGAGAAGATGTTCCAAACTCAATGGAAAAGTGGAGAATGCTGCAGGAAGAGAAAAGAGGAGTGACACAAACATTGAGGTCACAGTAGTGTTTTGAATATGACCAAAAGTTCTCTTAACACAACATTTGGACTTATAGTCAGGAGTGATTTTGCCTATTTCTAGCAACAACAACAAATTTCAGACAAATTTTTGTACCCTTCTCTCCCCTCCCCCGTACACATTGCAGTGCTAGATTGCCTCTTGCTTCCTTTTGAAAAAGCGGTAGGCATGGTATAACCCTAGGGCACCAGGATTAACGCCATTGCTTTCATATAGCAATGCCCCCGATCACTCGCCAGAACCTGGGTTTGATATCTGCTCGGAAAGACAGCATCTTCCACAGCCCAGCACCTCCTTAGCACTGGGCTGGAGTTTGGGCCCAGGCTGCACTGACTCATGGGGAAGAGTGTTATCTACTGAGTCATCAGTGCCACTTCCTATCATAAGACCAGGCTTGTCCCTAGAAGACTCCCATTCAAATGGTAACTAGGTCTGGTTCTGCTCCTTTGGGATCTACCGGCTGGGACAGATCTGCAGCATTCCAGGAAAAGATAAACAGGCCCTGCCTTGGAATCATAGAATCCTTTGGGTTGGAAGGGTTCACACAAGCTGGGTCACCTTGTCTAATCCACATCCGTACACCTAGGCAGCAGTGCAACCATTTCCCACCAAATAACGTACTGGGCAACTCGGGTTTCTCTCTCCAGAGGTTAGTGAAAAGGCTCAGCCACCCTTCCTCCTCCCTTCACACTCACCTGATCACTGCAGCCTTCCAACCCTTTCAGTTAGTTTCCCACTATCATGATGGCATTTCATTGGCCACAACCAGCAGAGAGAAGCGAGTACTGGGAGGATCTGAAGGATTTGGCGTTCAGCTTACAGGCACCAGTTTAGCAAGCCCCAAACTCAACGCTGCCGTGTGAACAGCTGCAGCCCAGAAGAACCAATGTGTTACTCTTCTAAGCCAGCTGGGGGAGAATGTCCAGCCATATCCTTTTCTCTTCTGGCCACTGCCAGGATCCTGCAGCACAGTGGGTGACCCAATGACACCAAGTTAAACCTGCAATGTTGGGCTGTGGGTCTCCACAGATTGTCTGCAAATGTCTCTCTACTAACGGTTTGGTACTATTTAATGTCCTTCTGGTGCCTCATGTACAACAGCCTAACAGGAACCCCAATAAGGCAAGGGAGATTGTCATGTGAAATACAGGCTGCTGAGATACATTGAAAAGAAGGGATGAGACTGACCATTTTGGCAGCAACTTGGGAGACTATGAACTCTGCTTTCCAGGTGCCTTCCCAGGTGATAGTTACATACCTGGGCATGTTTTGCCCAGGCCCATACATTGTCTACGCTGTAAATATGTTAGTGATAACTAGGACTGTAGCAACAGAAGCTAGTCAACTGTGTCTGCTCATCCTTGCAACAGAACCAAGGGACCTGCTCAGGGGCAAGGGTCATGACTTATGGCAGCTGCCACATGCAGAAGAGCTGCACCAGCTTCCCCCAGCCAAGCTTTCACACTGCGTTTCACACTCAGTCACTCATGCAGCTGATCAAGGTGGGAAGAGCCAGAGAAGTTCAGGCATTGGTTTGCCTAATGACTCACAGGCAGGATCCATAGGTGTGACCAGGAACACGTCAGTTACACTGCGGTGGATATCTGTTAATTTCCTATGGGCACTGGTAGGATTTTTGTTCTACAGCCAGTCTTCTAGATCTTGGTCTACCAGCACCTACTTCATCTGCAACCGGGTACCATGTAATGGCACATCTGCCTTAGGCGTGACAGAGGTACTGCAGGCAAAGGTCAACACATCAGTGGCAGTGTGTGTGTAACCAATCCATGTACTTTAGACCACACACACACGTGACTGGAGTCCTGATCCTTCAGGCCAGAAAACATGGGTCTCTCCCACGCCTGTCAATAGTAATAGATCCAGCGTGCATGCACATATGTGTATGTTCACTACAGTCCAGGTGAGAGCTGCTCTCCCTTTAGTTGGAAGAGTCCCGTTTGTAAGTGGCTATTGCTCCGCTTTTCAGGAGAGCTCTTTCCGGTCTGTGTGCTCTGTTCCTGAAGGTGGGAAGGGACATGGAACAGAGGCTGCGCCTGCTCTCAGGTGTGGGGCAGCGGGGAATGAAATGATCAGTCCAGTATTAGATCTCTGTGTTAGTCTCATAGTTTAACATCCTGGGAAGGGAAGGAGAAGTCTCCCTCTGTCTTTGGGAACAGGCTGCATCCTTTGCTGTAGCCCTCTTTCCTCTTCTCCAGCCTCTCATCAGAGATTCAACATGAACCTGGGATTAACTCCAATAAGTCTGCCCCCCCACCTACCAGACTGTTGCCAAGGAGACAAGGAACAGGACAAGGAGGGAGGGAGGCAGATTTAAGGGGACTAGCACAGACCAATTTTTTTATCCCTGCTTGAAGTCCAGCCTCAGGGGTTTCCTTTCATTTGCAGTCAACCTGAAGCCTTCAGATCCTCTCATTTAGGAGAGTACAATACAGAGCTAACGTTCAGCCCCATGCAGGCTGAGGATGTGCTGCAGATCCAGCTGGGCTAGGGGGTCTGCACGTGATATCCCCTTTCTTTCTTTAAATGGCAGCCCCCGATTATGGCTCCACCGCTTTGCCCGCCTAATCAATAGGATCACATTTGCCCAATGCGTTGGGATCTTGCTGTTTTTCATCCTCATTCCGTAGCGAACCCCTCTCTAGAATCTGCTTCAGCTACTCAGTTCCCATCTATGCCCTGGGGTGAGGCAGCACATTACCCAGTAACAACAGCCCACCAGGAACTTTGCTAAACACTTTGCTAAATTACCTGGAGAGCAGTGGTGTCATTGCATGTGAATTACAAGGGACCATTACAGATCAATCCCGAGGCAGAGGTATTTCCTACATGTATTGTAATTATCTTTTTGATTTGCGTTTGTACAGTACCTAGCATAGTGGGACACTTGTCCCTGACTGTGGCTCCTAGACATACTATTTATGGGTACTACAGCAGCACTTAGAGAAGACCCCATTGTGTTAGGTTTTGCACAGACAGTCCTTCCACTGAAGTTCTTACAATCGATACAGACAAAGGGTGGGATGGGAAACTGAGGCAGAGACAGGGGGACTGATTTGCCCAAGGCCACAGAGCAAATTAGCGATGGAGGTAGGAATAGAGCCCAGGTCTCCTGACTCCCAGTTAGCTATCCTATCCTCTGGATCGCCCTGAAGCTCCTGTTGTCTAGTGGCCCAACATAGTATTGTGGCTTCCAGGAGGAAGTTTACAGCAAACACTTGTACTGTACATGTCACAGCATCACAACACAACAGGGGAATACAATGGTTGTCAGAATCTTAACTCACAAGAGGATCCTCACTCAGTGTCAGACACACGTCTGACCCAATTCCTTCCAGTCTCAGTCCCTGATTCCCTGGCACCAGCATTGACTAACTTGATTGTAGAGAAAGTTGATGACAATAAGGTACCAATGAGCTATATGGGGTGTGCATGCTATTTCTACAGGTTAGTGGCTTCTAGCAAACTTAGCATTGGCCACTACAATGCAGAGCGTAGACCAGACAGTCCAGGAGGGACTCTGCACTGCTATTATACTGGCACTTTCTGCCCATACTAGCCCTTAACGAGGACTGGCATGGCGAGGGCCGCATGGTGGTTGACTTTGCCCAGAGCAAGTCTACTCCAAATGGTGACATGAATGCCTGTGCACCCCTGGGAGACGTGTGTGTGGACACAGAGTGATTTATAGGCATGCCAGGGGCCTTAGGGGTGCACAGTCACATTTCTCCACTGCAGAGAAGGCCAAAGGCTGACCCTGAACCATATTTTAACTGTGTGTGGGGCGGCAATCATAGAAATTGTAACTGGTTTCACCTTTGTCCTCTTGTTTTGTTGACTGTCGTCCCACATGCATGGTGTCTAGTTTAGAAGAGAAACTCCACCTTGTCTTCTCAGTTTGTCTGCAAAGTGCTGGGCTGTCAGGGAACAGGGCGTGTGTGGGTGGTCCAGCCTTGTGATTGAAGCAGGAGTCAGGAGCCAGAAATAGAAGCCCAGGGTCAGAGGCAAAAGCCAAATGCCAGAGCCAGAGTGAGGAATCGCAGATGAAGGTTGGAGCTAGAGTTGCCAACTTTCTACTCACACAAAACCAAACACCCTTGCCCCATCCCTCCTCCAAGGCCCCGTTCATGCCTCACCCCTTCTCTGAGGCCTCACTCCCCACTCACTCCATCCTTCCTCCCTCTGTCACTCGCTCTCCCCACCCTCACTCACTCACTCACTCACTCACTCACTCATTTTCACTGGGCTGGCTCAGGGGCCTGGCATGTGGGAGGGGGTTCAAGGCTGAGGCAGTGGGTTGGGATGTGAGAGGGGGTGAGGGCTCTGGCTTGGGGTGCGGGCTCTGGGTTGGGGCCAGGGATGAGGGATTTGGGGTGCAGGAGGGGGCTCCGGGTTGGGGCTGAGGGGTTTGGAATGTGGGAGGGGGCTCTGGGATGGGGATGGGGGTTGGGGTGAGTGGGGGGGTGAGGGCTCTGACTGGGGGTGCAGGCTATGATGTGAGGCTGAGGATGAGGGATTTGAGGTGTAGGAGGGGGCTCTGGGCTGGGGGGTGGAGCCAAGAGATTCAGAGTATGGGAGGGGGCTCCGGGTGAGCAGGGGTTGGGGTGTGGGAGAAGGTACGGGCTCTGGGCTGGGGGTGCGGGTTCCAGGGTGGGGCCAGAAATGGGGGGTTCAGGGTGCAGAAGGAGGCTCCAGGATAGGGCAGGGGGTTGGGGTGTGGCGATGTGTTAGAGCTCTGACTGGGGTTGCAGATTCTGGGGTGGGGCTGGCGATGAGGAGTTTGGGGTGTAGGAGGATGCTCCGGGCTGGGACCGAGGAGTTCGGAGGGCAGGTGGGGGATCCAGCTGGGGCAGGGGGTTGGGGCCCAGGAGGGGATGAGGGGTGCAAGCGCTTACCTCAAGCAGCTCCTGGAAGCAGTGGCATGTCCCCCCTCCGGCTCCTACGTGGAGGTGCAGCCAGGTGGCTCTGTGTGCTGCCCTAGACTCAGGTGCCGCCCCCGCAGCTCCCATTGGCTGCAGGGGCAGCGTGCAGAGCCCCCTGGCTGCCCCTGTGTATAGTAGCCGGAGGGGGGACATGCTGGCTGCTTCCTGGGAGCTGGGTGGCACAGAGGCTAGCAGCCTCCCTTAGTCCCCCTGTGTGGTGCTGCCAACCGGACAGTCAATGGCCTGGTCAGTGGTGCTGACCAGAGCTGCCAGGTTCTCTTTTCGGCCGTGTGTTCCAGTCGAAAACTGGACACCTGGTCACCCTACCTTCCTGACCTTCTAGCAAGGAACTAACCAACCTCCCTCCCAAGGAGAAAGGAGAGATTCTCCCCTATTAGATGGGCCAACGGGATGGGCTTGCTGGGAAGGACTAGTTTAGGACTGTGACTTCTCTGTGTGCAGACAAATCTATGTGCTAGGTCATGAAACAGTCTGGGAGCTGAAATGGAAGGAGTGAGCAGGGGCTTAGGAGTGAGACTCCATGCCTGGTCCCGTCAGGAGGGCTTTGGCTTTTCTCCATAGAGGCAAATGCCTCTTTGTATGCCAGGCTGGCGTTGGGTCACAAACCATTTACTCAACTTGAATAGAAACATATGCGAGTGCAACAATGTTTAAAAACACTGGGTCACATTAAGGTTGTCATATGTCCAGTTTTTGACCAGAATGCCCAGTCAAAAAGTGACCCAGCCGGCTTCGGTCAGCACTGCTGATTGGGCCATTAAAAGTCGGGTCGGCGGTGCTGGAGGACTAAGGCAGGCTAGTCATAGAATCATAGAATCATAGAAGGTTGGGGTTGGAAGAGATCTATCTTGATATATCTTGACTTTAGCAAAGCTTTTGATATGGTCTCCCACAGTATTCTTGCCAGCAAGTTAAAAAGTATGGATTGGATGAATGAACTATAAGGTGGATAGAAAGCTGGCTAGATCGTCGGGCTCAATGGGTAGTGATCAACGGCTCGATATCTAGCTGGCAGCCGGTATCAAGAGGAGTGCCCCAGGGGTCAGTCCTGGGGCCGGTTTTGTTCAACATAGAATCATAGAATATTACGGTTGGAAGAGACCTCAGGTGATCATCTAGTCCAATCCCCTGCTCAAAGCAGGACCAACACCAATTAAATCATCCCAGCCAGGGCTTTGTCAAGCCGGGCATTAAAAACCTCTAAGGATGGAGATTCCACCACCTCCCAAGGTATTTTCATTAATGATCTGGATGATGGGATGGATTGCACCCTCAGCAAGTTTGCAGATGACACTAAGCTGAGGGAAGAGGTAGATACGTTGGAGGGTAGGATAGGGTCCAGAGTGACCTAGACAAATTGGAGGATTGGGCCAAAAGAAATCTGATGAGGTTCAACAAGGACAAGCGCAGAGTCCTGCACTTAGGACAGAAGAATCCCATGCACTGCTACAGGCTGGGGACTGACTGGCTAACACTGCTCTACAGCCAAAATGCTTCTGAAATAAATTTCAGAGTAACAGCCGTGTTAGTCTGTATCCGCAAAAAGAAGAACAGGAGTACTTGTGGCACCTTAGAGACTAACTAATTTATTAGAGCATAAGCTTTCGTGGACTACAGCCCACTTCTTCGGATGCATCCGAAGAAGTGGGCTGTAGTCCACGAAAGCTTATGCTCTAATAAATTAGTTAGTCTCTAAGGTGCCACAAGTACTCCTGTTCTTCTTTCTGAAATAAATGTAGTCAAACTTTACTAATTCTGGGTCACTGAGAACGAAAATGATACTTAAAATTGTTGATTGGCTCTAGTTTTCAAGATATGCTATTGGGTCAGTATATATGACCTTTGACTTGGGAATGGTGGAGGATAAGTGAGTTATAAAGGAAAGGAATCTCAATTTAAACCAGAAATGACTAAAATACATCTTTGACTGGATTTTTGAATAAATCTATGACTGGGTTTGGACAGTACTTGCTTTTTAGGCAAAACAATGAATGATGCAATCTGAAACTCGTATTGCGTCATACATGATAGGAATTGCATCATGTTATTCCTAGAAGTCATGGATGATGCAATCATAACAAAGCTTACATCGCTCTGCTGAACAAATTGCCCTATATCAACTCTAGAAATCATACAGTGTCGTGCTCTCTTATTTGTCAGTGTTTGATTATGCAAAGGGACACATTTCTGTTTAGCCAAAGTGAGCAGAGATGCCTCATACTTGTGTGAACAGTGCAGATAACTTCTGCTATGTTTGTGGTGAAGTGACTTTTGCATCACAAAAGCGCAGTATAACCACTATGGTTAAGAAAGCCTATTGCCTTTATTTTGGCTGCAAAATTGGAGATCAGGACAAGAGGTGGGCCCCACACATATGCTGCAACACTTGTGCAACAAATCTTCACCAGTGGTTGAACAGGAAAAGGAAATCTATGCCTTTTGCAGTGCCAATGATTTGGAGAGAGCCAACAGATCATACCAGCAATTGTTACTTCTGCATGGTGCCTCCAGTTGGGAAAGGTGTGTCAAAGAAGAAAAAGTGGACTGTGCATTATCCAAACATTCCATCAGCTATACGCCCAGTACCCCACGGAGAAGGACTGCCGGTTCCTGATGCACCAGAATCATTCTCACTTGAGTCAGATGAGGAAGAGGAAGAGGATGAAACTTCTGGTCCTGAACCATCAATGTCAGAGGACTCACATTTTCTCCCATCCTCCTTCTCTGAACCACACCTCATAACACAAGGTGAACTGAATGACCTTGTCAGGGATTTGGAACTACCCAAGAGTAAGTCAGAGCTGTTGGGCTCCAGACTACAGCAGTGGAATCTCGTGGCAGGTGATGTTAGGGTTTCCATGTTCCGTGACCGTCAAAAGGATCTTGTCCCATTCTTCTTCATGGAAGGTGATCTTGTAGCCTGCAACAACATCGATGGTGTGATGGCAGTCCTCAACATTGTTCACGATCCAGATGAGTGGAGACTGTTCATTGATTCATCGAAGACAAGTCTTAAAGCTGTTCTACTGCATAATGGCAATGTTTTGCCATCAATTCCAGTTGGTCGTGCAGTCCATATGAAGGAAACCTATGACAACATGAAACAACTTTTGAGGTGCATAAACTATGACCAACATTAGTGGCAGCTTTGTGGCGATTTGGAGGTTGTTGCTGTCTTGCTTGGTCTGCAGACTGGATACACAAAGTACTGCTGTTTTCTCTGCGAATGGGATAGAAGCACCGAAAAGACACTGAATAGGACTAAACTATGTACATAATAGTTTTTTGCCTTTTGTTTCATAATACATTTTATTTATATAACCCCTTTGCTGATTTTTAAAGTGTTACATACACAGGATAGGTGAAATATTATCATGTAAAGCAACCATAAACATATGAAAAGACCTAGGTTTACAATTTATGATTAAAACTCTACTATCTACACAATATACATAGACATAAAATGTAAAAACTTAAATATCTTAGAAACAGTAGCCAATCAGTTGTTTTAATTGTCATATTTGAATTCAGCACATCAAGATACATAATAAATAGCACATTTTATCTCTGAAGCAGACGACTTCTCAAAAATTGTAGACCAGTGTAAGTGGCAGTTCTGCAGAAAAGGATCTGGGGATTACAGTGGTCAAGAAGCTGCATATGAGTCAACAGTGTGTCTTTGGTGCCAAGAAGGCTAATGGCACATTGGGCTGCATTAGTAGGAGCATTGCCAGCAGATCGAGGGAAGTGATTATGCCCTCTATTTGGCACTGTTGAGGCCACATCTGGAGTATTGTGTTCAGTTTTGGGGCCCCCACTACAGAAAGGATGTGGACAAATTGGAGAGAGTCCAGCGGAGGGCAACAAAAATGATTAGGGGGCTGAGGCACATGACTTATGAGGAGAGGCTGAGGGAACTGGGTTTATTTAGTCTGCAGAAGAGAAGAGTGAGCGGGGATTTGATAGCAGTCTTCAACTCCCTGAAGGGGGGGTTCCAAAGAGGATGGAGCTCGGCTGTTCAAAGGGGTGGCAGATGACAGAACAAGGAGCAATGGTCTGAAGTTGCAGTGGGGGAGGTCTAGGTTGGATATTAGGAAAAACTATTTTAGTTGGAGGGTGGTGAAGCACTGGAATGGGTTACCTAGGGAAGAGGTGGACTCTCCGTCCTTAGAGGTTTTTAAGGCTTGGCTTGACAAAGTCCTGGCTGGGATGATTTAGTTGGTGTTGGTCCTGCTTTGAGCAAGGGGATTGGACTAGATAATCGCCTAAGGTCTCTTCCAACCGTAATATTCTATGATTCTATGTTGAACAAAACCGGCCCCAGGACTGACCCCTGGGGCACTCCGCTTGATACCGGCTGCCAGCTAGACATCGAGCCGTTGATCACTACCCATTGAGCCCGACGATCTAGCCAGCTTTCTATCCACCTTATAGTTCATTCATACAATCCATACTTTTTAACTCTGGGATGCATTAACAGGTGTGTTGTGAGCAAGACACGAGAAGTCATTCTTCCGCTCTACTCTGCTCTGGTTAGGCCTCAGCTGGAGTATTGTGTCCAGTTCTGGGCGCCGCATTTTAAAAAAGATGTGGAGAAATTGGAAAGGGTCCAAAGAAGAGCAACAAGAATGATTAAAGGTCTTGAGAACATGACCTATGAAGGAAGGCTGAAAGAACTGGGTTTGTTTAGTTTGGAAAAGAGAAGACTGAGAGGGGACATGATAGCAGTTTTCAGGTATCTAAAAGGGTGTCATAAGGAGGAGGGAGAGAACTTGTTCACCTTAGCCTCTAAGGATAGAACCAGAAACAATGGGTTTAAACTGCAGCAAGGGAGGTCTAGGTTGGACATTAGGAAAAAGTTCCTAACTGTCAGGGTGGTTAAACACTGGAACAAATTGCCTAGGGAGGTCTCTGGAGATATTTAAGAGTAGGTTAGATAAATGTCTATCAGGGATGGTCTAGACAGTATTTGGTCCTGCCATGCGAGCAGGGGACTGGACTCGATGACCTCTCGAGGTCCCTTCCAGTCCTATAATCTATGAATCTATGAATCTATAACTTGCTGGCAAGAATACTGTGGGAGGGGAGACCATATCAAAAGCTTTGCTGAAGTCAAGATATATCAAGTCCATTGCTTTCCCCATATCCACAGAGCCAGTTATCTCATCAAGGAAGGCAATCAGGTTGGTCAGGCATGACTTGACCTTGGTGAATCCATGTTGACTGTTCCTGATCACCTTCCACTCCTCCAAGTGCTTCAAAATGGATTCCTTGAGGACCTGCTCCATGATTTTTCCAGGGACTGAGGTGAGGCTGTAGTTCTGTAGTTCTGTAGTTCCCCGGATTCTCCTTCATCCCTTTTTTAAAGATGGGTACTACATTTGCCTTTTTCCAATTGTCCAGGACCTCCCCCAGTAGCCACGAGTTTTCAAAGATAATGGCCAGTGGCTCTGCAATCACATCAGCCAACTCCCTCAGCACCCTTGGATGCATTAGATCCGGACCTATGGACTTGTGCATGTCCAGCTTTTCTAAATAGTCCTTAACCTGTTCTTTCACCACTGAGGTCTGCTCACCTCCTCCCCATACTGTGCTGCCCAGTGCAGCAGTCTGAGAGGTGACCTTGTCTGTGAAGACCGAGGCAAAAAAAGCATTGAGTACTTCAGCTTTTTCCACATCATCTGTGCAGGGCTAGTCCCTACCTGTCCTGGTACTGCACTGCGCCCCAGAAGCGGCCAGCAGGTCTGACTCCTAGGCGGGGGGGGGGCCACGGGGCTCCATGTGCTGCCCCTACTTCAAGCACTGGCTCCACACTCCCCTTGACTGGGAACTGTGGCCAATGGGAGCTGGGAGGGATGTGGTGCCTGTGGGCGAGAGCAGCGCATGGAGCCTCCTGGCCACCCCACCTAGGAGCTGGACCTGCTGACTGCTTCGGGGGCGCAGCGTGGTTCCAGGACAGGTAGAGACAAGCCTGCCTTAGCCCTGCAGCACCGCTGACTGGGAGCCGCCCGAGGTAAGCCTGTGCCCGAATCCCCTGCTCCAGCCCTGAGCCCCCCCAAACCCAGACCCCTCTCCTGCACCTCAATCACCTGCCTCAACCCACAGACCCCTCCCACATTCCAAATCCTTCAGCCCCACCCCCCAGCCTGGAGCCCCCTCCTGCACCCCAACCCCTCATCCTCAGCCCCAGCCCAGAGCCCTCACCCCCAGCCAGAGCCCTCACCCCCTCCTGCACTCCAACTCCCTGTCCCAGCCCAGAGCCCCCTCCCTCATTCTGAACCCCTCATTTCTGGCCCCACCCCAGAGCCTGCACTCCCAGTTAGAGCCCTCACCTCCTCCCGCACCCCAACCTCCTGCCCCAGCCCAATGAAAGTGAGTGAGGGTGGGAGAGAGCGAGCCACCGAGAGAAGGGGAATGTAGTGAGTGGGGGGTGGTGCTTTGGGGCAGGGGCAGGGCAGAGGGCAGCACCTCAGGGGAAGGGGTGGGGCTAGGGTGTTTGGTTTTGTGCAATTAGAAATTTGGCAACCCTAGGCCACATTCAGGCCTGGCGTAAGCCCACGGAAGTCAATGGAGTTACACCAGGGATTACAGGGGCTAAATGAAGACTAGACAATTTCACCCACCTTCAGCTAAGGTCTCGCAAGGAGAAAGGCTGGTGCATTAGCTCACACCAGCACTTTGCCCCCTGGTTGGGAGCGGCCCAATCTCCCTATTATAACCAACTCAGGCCCCTTCCTTTGAAGGCCTTCCTCCTGCAAGAGGTTGCCTGGAGTCCTTTTAGTGCTGTTTCTTCCAGGCAGCAGTTAAGTATGAGATGCTGCTTGTCCGCAGGGGTTAAGCATCTTCTTCGCCCTTGTCTGCTTGGGAGTGAGCTCAGTACCCGAACCTGGACCCCTAGGTACTAGCAGATCAGCTCTACCAGTTGCTTTCTCAAAGCATTCCCTCTTGCTGTGCCCTCTGCTGGTTTTGTTAGTCCCATTTGGAATCCACCTTTCATCCCAAAGGACGCTGACACAGTGACATACATTGCCAACTTGGAAAAAAAATCACATTTCTGCCTGAAAACGTTGCAGCCACTCTAGCATCCAGGAACCTCAAAGATTCACTGAAAACAGTTTGCAAACCAATCAATCAACTCCTCTCTCTCTCTCATATCTGTATAGCTGTTTTTTCCATTTTGTTTACTTTGTGCATTTGCCAGTACTTTGTCTCTTGACAGTTTCACTGCATACCTTGTATAGGGAGGCCCTGATCCTGCAAACAATTAAACACATGCTTTGCTTTATGGGGGTATTCCCATAGACTTCAAAGGGACTAACCACATAAATAAAGTGAAGCAGGTTTCTGAGAATGAAGCCTTTGGTTGGGTTCTTCCTTGCTGAAATACCCTATAAATATCAACAGGGGAGTTCCTCCTCCAAGGATCTCACATTTTATCCAAGGATGCAGGCAGGGCCGGTTCTAGGATTTTTGCTGCCCAAAGCAAAAACAATTTTGGCCGCCCCCCCCCGCTTATTTAATTACCCCACACCCGGCCCCGCCTCAACTCCGCCCCTTCCCCAAATCCCCAGCCCTGCCTCCTCCCCCCAGGCTCTCAAGCCTAGGAGGGAGGAGGAGAAGCAGCGCCGCGCCGCGGCCACTTGGAGTCTCCCACTCCCTCTCAGGTTTGAGAGCCTGGGAGGGAGGGGGAGACTCCGAGTGGCCGCGGCGCGGGCGCCGCTTCTCCCCCTCCCTCCCAGGCGCCCAAGCCTGGGAGGGAGGGGGAGCAGCGGCGCGCGAAACGGCCGCTCGGGATCTCCCCCTCCCTCCGAGTTTTGAGAGCCTGGGAGGGAGGGCGAGTAGCGGCGCGTGAATCAGCTGTTTCGCGCGCCGTGGCAGCAGCAGCAGCAGAGGTGAGCTAGGGTGGCCGGGGCACATTTTTAGGGGCGGCATTCTGGTGCCAGTCATGCCACCCCTAAAAATGTGCCACCCCAAGCACCAGCTTGTTTTGCTGGTGCCTAGAGCCGGCCCTGGATGCAGGGGTGGTACCGTGCAATTAGCAAAGGCTGAAATTCTGTGCTGTGCCTGGAGGAGCTGCAATGCAGGATGAAGCAGCCCAGGGGAGTTGGGAAGGTGCCCTTGGGGTTCTGAGCAGCTCCTGGAGACACTACAACCCCCAGGCATAAATAAAACCAACCAAAGGGCTGCACCATAGCCCGTAGCAGCCCAAAATCTCCATAGCACCATGCATTTAGAGACTCATCCACCTGCCCTCTACTTTTGGGCTTGCCAAGCTACCACTATACGGTCATATCTTATATGGTCATATCTGGCAGCCATGCCTGTGCCTGGGGAATTTTTCCCCACTCCCTTGGGGCACAGTTCTGGCCTTATATGCCATTGTAGATGCCTATAGGCGCTGGGTCCCAAAGAGATTTCTACTGGTGTGCTTCACCGAACCAATTAGTTGTGAGAAGGGGATTGAAGAAGGCAGGTCTGGGTTTGGTGAGCAAATATAAAGTCTGATGTGAAAAATGGCACCAAGTTGGGACAGGGTGCAGATGATAGACGGGAAGAGTGGTCAGGGGAGGGACATACTTACAGGATGGGGGACTCTATCCTGGGAGGCAGTGACTCTGAAAAAGATTTGGGGGTCATGGTGGATAATCAGCTGAATACGAGCTCCCGGTGCGACACTGTGGCCAACAGAGCTAATGCGATCCTGGGATGCGTAAACAGGGGACTCTCTAGTAGGAGCAGAGAGATTATTGTACCTTGGTGTCTGGCACCGGAGAGATTACTGCTGGAACCCTGTGTCCAGCTCAGTCCCCCACAATGCAAAAAGGATGTTGATAAACTGGAGAGTGTTCATAGAAGAGCCACAAGAATGATTAAAGGATTAGAAAACCTGCCTTAGAGTGATGGACTTCAGGAGCTCAATCAAAGAGCTTTACAAAGAGAAGTTGAAGGAGTGACTTGATCACAGGTACCGCTAAGTGGGGAACAAATATTTGATAATGGGCTCTTTTATCGAGCAGACAAAGATCCAGTGGCTAGAAGTTGAAGCCAGACAAATTCAGACTGGAAATATGGGATACATTTTTAACGTTGAGAGTAATTGACCAATGGAACAATTTCCCAAGGGTCATGGTGGATTCTCCATCACTGGCAATCTGAAATCAAGGTCTGATTGTTTTCTGCTCTGGGGAAGGTCTCTGGCCTGTGTTACACGGGGGGTCACTCTGTTCACTTCCAGTCTTAGACTCTCTGACTCTTGAAGACACAGGGCTGCGGTGTGTGAGCAGCAGGTGTGAGGTAACAGAGAAGGCCAGAGGAAGCAGTCTGTAGCAGCTCCAGTAACACCACCTGGCTAGTGGGACCTGCCGGCTAATCCCTAATTGCCTTCCACTTCACGGTGGACTATAGGGGCAGCTAAGACACTAGGCTTGAAGAGCTCCATGGAAGAAGGCTACTCTTAGGCCAGATCAGGAACTTCTCTGCTTCTCTCTTACTGTAACCAAGCTCTTATGCCCAAGGTATTTGCGCCTTCTCTCTGCCAGCCCATGTGAATTATCCTTCTTTACTTACTGGGCATGTAATGGGAACCCACCCTGAGGTCCCATCTGTCAAGCCTACAGCACCTGTGTTACACTGCCCCCGAGTGGGTTGTCGGCCTTGGGGATTGAACTTGGCACATCTGGGTCTAAACACGTTGCCTGAACTAGGAGACCCCGCTCTCTTAGCCAAGGCCATAGCAGCCTCATCAATGTAGGCATGTAGCCCAGCCACCACTCAGTGGAACAGACCACAGCAGCAAGGGAGTTGTACCTGCCTCTGATCTCAGGGTGCACAGAGCACAATGGCGTATATTTACCAGGACCACACAGCACTCACAGGGATGGGGCCAAAGGGCCAGGACCGTCAAATTCCCTCTTTCCCTTCGAAAGTGCATCATGTGACCATAGTCTTTTCCCCTTTTGTTTATCCCCCAGCCTCATCACCCTACATTTCTCAGTGAGGAGTTATTGAGTACTGTATTGAGGAGTATAAGAATACTTATCTTATTGAGTTCTGACTTTGGAGCCAGCTTTCAATCAGTGTCTCCCTACTGTCTCAAAGGCTTAGCACTCCCATGCCATGTCATATTTGTCCACAGCTATGCCACTTCCCAGCTGTCACGGCTAGGTCATAGGCAGTTAGACCTAGTAGCCAGAGTACATGGTCACAAGACAGGAGTTTGGGAGTCAACTGGGTCAGGATACCAGGAGATCAGGAGACAAACTGGGGATCAGAACCATGAGCCAGGAACCAGAGTCAGGCTGGGTCAGAACCACAAATCAGATGCCAGGAAAGCAAGCAGCAGAAAGCATGCACTCCAGAGCAGGGTAAAGCCCAGCTGCTCAGACAGTATATTTATGGCTGCATCTGTAATTTTCACTCCATGCATCTGAAGAAGTGGGTTTTTTACTCACAAAGCTTATGCCCAAATAAATCTTTTAGCCTTAAAGGTGCCACCAGACTCCTCATTGTTTTTGAGGATACAGACTAATACGGCTACACCTCTGATGCTGTTCAGACAGCTTCTTGGGCCTGCTGCTGGCTTAAGTAGGGTCAGCCAGCCAATCAGCTGCTCCAGGACTCTGCCAATAGGACTGTAGGGGGCAGAGCCTCAAATGGGTTGGGGTTCATGGTTCCTGGGTATGCCAGCATCAGTAGGCTGCTAGATGAAGGGCTGGAGCTGCTCCTAGAAACCCTGCAGCCCCAGCTTTGAGACCTGTGGGTCATGATGCTAGCCTTTGTTAGCTGAAATCAACCAGGTTGCTCCCTGGAACACTCTCTCCTTCAAGCCACCCAGAGCTTCTCTTTTCCTTTTCAAACCAGGGAGGGGGCTGGAGGCAGTGTAAGCCCCCTGCCTGTGGAATACCCCAGCCCTGGACCTGGGCACGTTCTAGGATGGATCTGGGACAGGCGGGCACTTGGCTGGAGGGGGTCTGCACCCTAGTGATTCTGCACCCGTGCAAAGCCCCATCAGGGCCAGTGAAGCAGGGGTGCAACGTGAGGCTACCTGAATAAGGGTGGTGCAAGCTGCCTCCACTCTGCCAATGCACCTGCACAGGGAGGGATCTGCCCCTATGTGGGTAGCTACTCTGGGGCCCAGGGAGGACCGGGGCACTGTCTGTGCCCTGAATCCCCTTTGCACTCAGTGCCTCGTCCTCACTGCATGTGAAAGGCTCCCTTGGGGTCGATGGGCTCAAGGGGGTGCCAAGTGCTAACGACCATCCGTCATGCTGGGTTTGATGCAGGGCGAAGGAAGGAGACAGGAGGGGGACGCTGATCCTGAGCCACCAGCTACAGCCTATCCGGAGGGGGGCTCCTAGGAGCTGGAACAGTCCACCCCACACAGTGCAGATGCACTTCATCAGGGTATCCCCCAGGGGACCAGCCAAAGCCTGGTGAGGCGAGATAGCAACGACTGTGGCTTCCTGCGGACGTGTCTGGCTGCTCCTTCCCCAGTAGCCTCTGGGCTGGCAGGGTCTGAACTGCATCACTGCTGCCTGCTCCTGGATGCTGCTTTGCGTCTTCCATGGTAGCTTCCAGCATTGCGTTGCCACCAGCCTGAGCCCTCTCCCCGGACAGAGTGCCTTCTCCCATCTGCAGGGGCCCAGCAGGTAACCCCAGGGCTCTGCAGAGTCCCCCAAGAGCAGCACTGCCATGAGGGTGGCGTCTCCTGTTCGTCAGGAGTTTGTCTGAACGGGGACAGGGGCAGCCCCTTCAGAGTGTCCATCCTACACAGCCCTGCCTGAGCCTGTCTCTCCCACACAAACCCTCCCCCCGGGCCCATCCCCGTGGGGAAGCGCCCAGTGCCAGCTGAACCTCAATCCAATGTTTGGAAGCATCTCAGCACCTTGCCCCAACCCTGTGGGCTCTAGGGTTGTCTCCCCCAGCCTCCTCCTCAGTGCAACCCCCTCCCCCCAGCCTCTACCCCAGCAGCTAAGTTACCCGTAATTATGCCTGACTGGGCATGAGTAGAAGTTGTGCCCAGCCAGGCAAAACCACAGGCCTTTTCACCAACGGGTCATGATGCAACAGCATGGCCCAGCCTCTCCATGATTATTTTACCCAGCCTGCTTTGCCTGTCCCCAATTTACACAACACCCTGACTTGATGGTGTCATTTGAGACATCTCAGCTGAAATTCTCACCATATAATCCCGAGTAGCCACGAATGCAGCGTTAAAGGAACACCATGTCACTTACACTGCTCTCACCCAAACCCTTCACTAGTAAAGTGACAGTGCATGAAATGTGCTGGCGCAGAGCAAGGAACCATGCGACCAGCTATTACATCCCATGTCTCCTTGGAGGCTGTGCTAGAACCAATGGGTTTTTATTGAATTCGGCATGGTATTCATGCCAAGGGTGGGGCTGGGTTCAGCTGCTCCGGCGCCTGGCGTCAGATGGCAGGGCCCCTGTGCTGCACAGAGTGCTTCTTGGAAGAGTCTCCATTTTACATTCGCTAATCTGAAAAAAAATCACATCAGTTGACATAGAGCTTGCTGGATTTCTATCCCCTTAGATCTGTAGGGAAGGGGATGCTGCCTCTGAGCCCTCCCTCAGCCAACAACGCCGTTAGCCCTTCCCAGAACTCATTAGTTGTCTCCCAGGGGCTCCTGCTACATTCTTTTGTTCTCTTTGTTGGTAGACTCTTTTCCCCCAATTGCCGCCCAGATTTCTCTCCATTGCACTGCCTCCCATTGGCCCATTAGCTGACACATGAATTTTTAATATTTTGGTGCTCCCTTGACTGCCTGCGGCATGTGCCTGGGTGAGTGTCTTTCTGAATTGGTGCCAAGGGCTGGATCCAGCCGGCATGGCCAAGATGCAGGATGGGTACGGAACAAGAGAAGGAAGAGAGTAGCTGAGACGTGGCTCACCTAGCACCAAGTGCCCCAACTGGCTCCCCCGGATGGCTGTAGAGTGAGTATTAGCCCACATGGTGCACGTCCTATGAATGGCTTCCTGCTTTCTGGATGGACACTAAGCTCTTGATCTGGATAGATTTCCATGTCTCTGACTCTGATTGGTCCAGCCCTAGCTGCACACTCCTCACCTGGCTCAGCTGGAGGCTCTGATTCGCCATCGCTCTGCCCCCTGTAGTGCTTTTTGCACCAGCGCAAAGTAAGCATCAGGCCCTGCCATGTGATCTGGTGGGACTTCATACCCACAGGGCACTAGCTGCTCTAGAATTGGCGGCGATGCAGGATTCATAGAGCAGAAGTCCAGAAAGGACCACTGGGGTCATCTACTTGTTCCAATGGTTCATTACATGCACTGTTCAAAATCTGAACCTTATTTACACCCCAAGTGAAGGGCAACAGAGTAACAGGGTGCTGGGTTCCTTGGGACAGGCCCCCCACATACAGGGAAGTGGGGCCCCCCAGGGCTGTTTAGGATAAGTCCCCCCCCTCAATACAGGGCAATGGGGGCTGCCTGGGGCCAGCTGCCATAAGCCCCCCAAATATGGGGCAGTGAGCCCCCCAGATATGCACCCTTGGGGCTAGCTTGGACAAATCTTTCATTTTCTCTCTGCCTCCCACCTGCTCTGTTCCTCTCTCCCCTGCATATGCTCCCCTGGCACCTGGTTCATGGCTCTTTTCCTCTTGTCATACTGCATGGCTGCCTCTCCATCCCTGCTCCCCAGGACGTCCCTTTCCCCCAGTCACTGGAGGCTCCAGTTGCTGTTTCCTTTGCTCTTGGGGAGTAGCCGTTCCTGGTAGAGGCCAGGTCCTTCCTTCTACTGCTCCCAGTGCTTTCACAGACACACAGACTGTGCTTTGCGGCAAACAGCTTCTCACCTGGAGCACCCAGGAATGGGAAGGAGGAGTAGCTCTGGTCCTGTGACCAGCCAGCCCCACGCAGGCCACCTGTGCTCCTGGGCACGGCTGCTTTGGAGCATCGTTCCGGGATTGTTCTGCCCATTAAAATAAGGGACGTGGTGCTGTCATGGCAACAGCCTTCCCACATGTCACTGCGGGGGCCTCTGCCCAGTGGCCAACGGGCTACATCGGTCTCATGGGATCCTTCCATGTGGCCAGTGGTGTCGTTGTGTGGGTGGCTACTTTGCAGCCTGCTCCTCTTTCACCTGCCTTGGCAGCTCCTGCACTGTCCCTGCTAGGAATTGTTCTTAGGAGAGGAAGCCAGGAGAAGGGCTCCCAGTGAGGAGCCCATGTGGGCGGGGGGAAGGGACAGATGTAGAGGCAGGCGAGTGATGGAACGGGGCCAAGACCATGACAGCCCTTCCGCCCCGCCCTGAGCCAGCTAATGGAATAGCCATCAAGGCCTCAGCACGGCAGCTAATGGAGCAGCCAGCTCCCAAGTGGCCCATGCTGTCCTTGAGATGGTTGGCCCAGGTACCCAGAAAGCTTGGAGGCCTCTGAGCTCCCACATTGCAGCTAAGATTCATGACTGAACACAGCTTTGAAGCGATGGGCGGACTAATAACAATACTCACAACAACACTAGAGCACACAGGTGCTGGGCAAGTCTTCATACAAGTCTGAATGCCCCTTATCCCCAGCCGGCAGCCTCTGCTACAACCCACAGCTCCCATGCTTCTAACCCAGGGTCCCTGCTCAGCTCTGCAGATGCCCATCAGTCATGACCTGTAGCCCCTGCAGTTGGTTCTGGTTTGGGGCAAACATGACTGGGAATTTATCTCAAGGACATGCTTTTCTCCAGGTTACCTAGCTAGCCTGTTATTGCAGGAAAGCAAGTGCCAAGAGCTGGCTCTGAGTGTGAGACTTGCACCCATCAGTGACTTCTGAGGGAATGACAGTGCCCCAGACTCTGCTGCCACTGTTCATCTAGCCTTTCAGCTCTCTTTCCTCTAGGGTGACCAGATGTCCCGATTTTATAGGGACAGTCCCGATTTTGGGGTCTTTTTCTTATATAGGCACCTATTACCCCCCACCCCCTGTCCCGATTTTTCACACTTGCCCTCTGGTCACCCTACTTTCCTCACTCCTGGGTCTGTAAGGGCAGCACCCATCACAGATGTACAACCTAGTTTAATTGCTAGGGAACTTTCTATGACATGGAGAAACGGGGATTCCCCTCTCCTGGATACCACGCTCCACAGCTCTCTCTCCCCGGGATCAATCAACTCCCCCTTCCAGAGAAAGCCAGGGCTACTCAACTGCCTTGCAGGGAGAGAGGGGGGACCCAGGGTTCCTCTGCCGACAGCAGTGGAAATGGAGCTCATGGGGAGATGCCTGCAGGAGCGGCGCCAGGGTTTTTGGCGCCTTAGGCAGGGGTCCTTCTGCACCCCGGTCGTTGTCGGCAATTCTGCAGCGGGGGGGTCCTTCCGCGCTCCCGGTCTTTGGGGCACTTCGGCGGCGGGTCCTGGAGCAAGTGAAGGACCCGCCGCAGAATTGCCGCTGAAGACCCGGAACGCGGAAGGACCCCCCCGCCGCCGAATTGCTGCCAAAATTGCATTTTGCATTTTGCCGCCCCTCCCAAATCCTGGTGCCCTAGGCAACTGCCTAGGTCGCCTAAATGGAAGCGCCGGCCCTGGATGCCTGCCCTTCTCCATAGTGTCTGTGGACCCAGTTGTGTCTTGTCCCTGCCCTGGGAGGGGGAGCAATCGCAGTCCCCATGCTCTGCCGAGGGCACAAACTGCCCCAAAAGGGGTGGGGAGGAGACACTGCGCCCTAAGGACAGAAGTGGGAAGTGGCGCATATCTGCACTGCATGCCCAGCACAGCCAATTCCAGACACCCTCCATCAGCGTCCCCCATTGGTCCAATTGCACCGGACAACGAATGGGAATCTCCTATGAGCTGCAGCATTCTACCACCTGGCTTCACATTTCCCTTATTGATGCCGGAGAGTTAAAAATGTGAGATGAGAACAAGAGATCCTTGAACAGCCCAGTGATAATGCAGATGGCTTTACAGTATACGCCTGCAGAGTAAATGGCCTAAACGCCTGGAGAGGCCCTGGGTGATGTAATCTTTGAACTGCAATCTCTCTCACGATTCTGCAGTGCAGCTCTGGAGTCCTTGGTGGAGTTAGAGAATTGAACCATTGAATGTACACGTCCCAACCCCGTGTAGTTGCAGTGGGTAGGAGGGTGAATTCGGAGCAGGCAATTCAATGGCCCAAAGCTTCTTTAAGAGCTTTCTCATTCCACCAGTACCCTGTGGTGCATCCCGTAATGTCTACCCACATTGCTAAGAGCTAACTGGTCTTTTGGAATGGCTTTTTCTACCTTCTGGGAGAGCAGCATGATGCCTGATGGGCTGTTCACACAACAATCTAACACACAGTGACAGTGCCCAGCCTGTCCTAGCCCCAGCTTTGAAGGGCTGCATTTGAGTGAGGCCAGGGCACTGCACAATTAGGGGCTGGGTGCAGAGCAGACAGGACATTGTAGATAGTATTTGGTCCTGCCATGCGGGCAGGGGACTGGACTCGATGACCTCTTGAGGTCCCTTCCAGTCCTAGAATCTATGAATCTATGAATGAATTCCCCCGTAGTCAGAGAGCATGGTGGCAGCATAGGTGCCGACTCCGTGGGTGCTCCGGGGCTGAAGCACCCACAGGGAAAAATTGGTGGGTTCTCTGCACTCACCAGCAGCTCCCCGCCCTGCCCCAGCTCACCTCTGCCTCCGCCTCCACTTCCTCCCCTGAGCGCCCTGCTTCTCCCCTAGCTGGGGAAGAGGTGGGGCCGGGGTGGAGATTTGGGGAAGGAGACCAATAGGGGCAGGGAGGGGAAGGCGTTGGGGCGGGGACTTTGGGGAAGGGGTTGGAATGGGGGCGGGGCAGGGGCTGGGCATGGGTGGAGTCAGGGTGGGGCTGGGGCGGGGGGGGGCGCCTATGGGTGGCAGACATTGTCACATTCTGGAAAGAGATCCCTGGTGTTTAGCCTGGGTCAGCCCTAAGGGACGTACAGAGCTTGCTTATCATAGAAACCTCTATTATCTTTTGAAAGTTAAGACTATAATGCATTTGTGTGTATATGTTTACCTGCTTTAACCTGGTAAATAACGCTCTAATTTCCTTTTCCTACTTAATAAACCTTTAGCTAGTTTATTATAGGATTGGCTACAAGTGTCTATGGTGTGAGATCTAAGGTGCAACTGACTTGGAATAAATGACAGGGAGTAACCTGGATATTGTTGTGATTTTTGGTGTAAGGGCCCATCTATCACAGAGGAAGGCTTGCCTAGGTGACAAGGTAAAGCGGAGTACCCAAGGGGACTATCTGTGATTCCCTGTTAAGGCTGTTGTAGCGCCAGAGGAGTTTATGCTTAATACTTGGTTGGTGAAATCTCACTGTAGAACTCACAGCCCTCACAATATAGAACTCACAGCTTGTGCCCTGCCTTTTAGCAGTTTGCCCTGACATTGGCACTCATGGGCTCTGCCTGACAGCTTGCCCAATGTACGCTCAGTGCTTTGCTGATAAAAACAAAGCGCAGGTCTCTCAGTCCAATTCTTGGGGACAATACAATGAGGAAAGTTCTGGGGCCTGATTCTGCACTACATTGCACCCATATTACCACAGACACACACTAGGCACCCAACCCCCAAGGTGCAAGGCACAGGAGAATCACAAGCCCATAGGAAAGGCCAGGCTGGATCAGACCAATGCTCCATCTTGTCCAGTGTCCTGTCACTGACAACAGGGGCCAGGGCTTGACTTTAGCAAAGCTTTTGATATGGTCTCACAGTATTCTTGTCAGCAAGTTAAAGAAGTATGGATTGGATGAATGGACTATAAAGTGGATAGAAAGTTGGCTAGATCATCAGGCTCAACAGGTAGTGATCAATGGCTCAATGTCTAGTTGGCAGCCAGTATCAAGGAGACTGCCCCAGGGGTCAGTCCTGCGGCTGATTTTGTTCATCTTTATTAATGATCTGGACGATAGGATGGATTGTATCCTCAGCAAGTTTGCAGATGACAGTAAGCTAGGGGGAGAGGTAGATACGCTGGAGGGTGGGGATAGGGTCCAGAGTGACCTAGACAAATTGGGAGGATTGGGCCAAAAGAAATCTGAAGAGGACTTTTGTCAACAAGGACAAGTGCAGAGTCCTGCATTTTGAATGGAAGAATCCCATGCACCGCTACAGGCTGGGGACCAACTGGCTAAGCAGCAGTTCTGCAGAAAAGGACCTGGGGAATTACAATGGACGAGAAGCTGGATATGAGTCAGCAGTGTGCCCTTGTTGCCAAGAAGGCCAACAGCATATTGGGCTGTATTATTAGGAGCACTGCCAGCAGAATGACAGAAGTGATTATTCCCCTCTATTCGGCACTGGTGAGGCCACACCTGGAGTACTGTGTCCAGTTTTGGGGCCCCCACTACAGATGGGATGTGGACAAATTGGAGAGAGTCCAGTGGAGGGCAATTAAAATGATTAAGGGGCTGGGGCACATGACTTACAAGGAGAGGCTGAGGGAACTGGGGTTATTTAGTCTGCAGAAGAGAAGAGTGAGGAGAGATTTGATAGCAGTCTTCAACTCCCTGAAGGGGGGGTCCAAAGAGGATGGAGCTAGGCTGTTCTCAGTGGTGGCAGATGACAGAACAAGGAGCAATGGTCTCAAGTTGCAGTGGGGGAGGTCTAGGATGGATATTAGGAAACACCATTTCACTAGGAGGGTGGTGAAGCACTGGAATGGGTTACCTAGGGAGGTGGTGGAATTTCCATCCTTAGAGATTTTTAAGGCCCGGCTTGCCAAAGCCCTGGCTGGGATGATTTAGTTGGTGTTGGTCCTGCTTTGAGCAGGGGATTGGACTAGATGACCACCTGAGGTCTCTTCCAAACCTAATATTCTATGATTCTATGAAGGTACAGGAAACCCTGCAGGAGGCAATTACAGGATAACTGCCCCCTGACCCTGGGAAATTACCTCCTAATCCCCAATATCTAGAGGCTGGTTTGTACCCTGAAGACAGGATCCAGGAGTTCGGATTCTTGGTCCCCTAGACATACTGTTTCTGCATACATAGCCCACCGCTGCATCCCCGGGTTGGACAGTGGCAAGTTGATGTGAGTGGCCAACTCATTATGAATCAGTTAGAGAGGGCAAGGGTGGAGGAGGAAGGTAAAACATCCTGGACTGTATCCAAACCAAGTCCCTAGCTGGGCAGCACGCCTCCTCCCACTTTGCATGAGCTGTCCCCTGTATGCTGTCTCCCCTTCTGGGGAACAGCCGACTCTACAGCCTGGCGAGTGTTCTCAGCAAGCTGGCGCTGGGAGCCTTCCAGCCACTGTAAATTAAAAAGCTATTGATTTTTCCCCTTTGCCTGGGCAGAGCATTTCAAACAGAGTCATGCTAAATAATTCACAGGGAGAAATGACAACACCAGCGTTGGGGATGGGCCAGGAGCCTGCTGGCATGCCCCACCCAGCAGCCACTACAAGGACAGGGCTACCGCTCTCTCCCTAATTGAAGGCATCATGCGCACTAAATGGATCACATAGCGGGGCATGGGGCCTTCCCTCGCCAGCTACAGTCTGACGGCCCAGCTCTGCTCTCAGTTACAGACCCCATGTCTCCCTCAGCAGCACTCCCCATGCACAGCATGGTGACTCAGCCCTGGAGCTCCCATTGGCTGTGCTTCTCCGTTCCTGGCCAATGGGAGCTGTGGAGTCTGTGATGGGGGCGGGGGCAGCGTGAAGAGACCTCCTGGACCCTCCTGTGCCTAGGGGCCGCAGGGATGTGCCAGCTGCTTCCAGGAGCAGCTTGGAGCCAGGGCAGGTAGGGAGCCTGCCTTAGCCCTATTGCGCCGCTGGACTTTTAGCAGCCTAAAATCTCTCGGATTGACTTCAGTAGCCTCTGGGAGATCAAGCCCAATTCCAGGAGAATCCTGTCCAAACCAGGAGGGTTGGCAACCCTAGTGAGAGGTCCCTGTGCTCCCCACAGCTGGATCTCTAGGGAAACACCCTCAGCAGCTGCTCCCCATGTACAACAGGCCAGCTGGCTCAGTTATAGGAGAGAGGCCCCATGCCCGGACGTGCCTTCCAGGGGCTATCCCGGGATCAGGCAGATGGAGCAGGGAGCAGAATACAGAATTTGATGCTTGGCTTATACTGAGCATGTGCATATGGACAGAGCATGCTCAGTAACATCTGCTGAAACTGCTGCCCTTGCTATGCCCTTACTTGGGATTAAAAACTGCTGCCTGCTGTTCACAGGAGTTAAAAGGGGGCAAAGAGGTCAAGTCAAGAGGTGGGATGGGCAGAGTCTAGCACAGGGTGGAAACTGATTGCGCCGGGGAGGACAAACAGCCGTAGGCAGCAGGGGAAGGAGAGGGGCAAAATCAGGGAGAAGGGGTAGGAGCCAGGGTTAAGCCTAGGGGTGAGCAGCTGCCAGATGGTGAAAAAGGGCAAAACCCTGCACGGGGGGGTGGGGGGGCAGAGGGGGTAACAGATACCCCAGTGGGATGAGTCCCCTGCCCTGTTTGCAAAAATCGGGGGTGGGGGCAGGGGGGCTTTTTTATTTCCCCTCTCACATAACAGTACATCTTAGCACCCGCTTCCCAGGGCTGTGTCATTAAAGGCACAGGGCATCCCCATGCCTAGCTATGGCAGCTCTTCCCTATCTGGTACAACGTACTGAGGTGCTACAGGAGAAAATATTTTACATACACCCCCAAAAAAATACATGTCACACATCTGGAGTATTTAAAAGAATCCCTTAGCTGAGTCTTTGCTACCGCTGGATCAGAGGATGATAAAAGTGAGAGGTAGCAAACTGGGACAGGGCAGCAAAAAGAACCTCCCTAGAAGTCAGTAACTGCTACTGGCAGCAAAATCTGTTGGTAGTGGTTTTTGACATTACACCCTGGCAGCCTCAGAGTAGTGCCACAGAGCTGCCCTGTCCACAGCCAGGCCGTGTGGAGGGTTAGGCTGACAGCCAGGTCTGCGTGGGACTGGCTGGGAGGGAACACTCCCAGTGACTGGCATGTTCAGGTAAAGCCGACGAGCCCCAAAGCAGGAAGGGGTTCCCCCATGCTGAAGCCAGGATCCACGCCGCCCATACTGCCAAACACTCCCTTGGGCATCCACACTCAGCATAGCGCAGGGCTCAACCCCATGCTCCCCACATCAGCTGTAATCTCTGTACCTGGGACTGCGGGAGACACCCAGATTGTGAGAGCACCTATAGAGATCAAGTACTCTGAGGCTGATCCCCAATGGTTACCAGTGGCAGCGTACATTTTGAATGGCATCTCATGCTCAGCCAGCCCTATCCCAGAGGCTGGCAGTGCGGAGGCACATGGCTGCTGCTATTTATAGCCTGCCTTTGCTTAACCTCACAAAGAATTGCTAATTCACTGCCATATTTGCGCAGCAAACTCCAAGCCTGCATTTAATTAATCTATTGTTATTGTAGGGCCTACCTCAGATATAGATGTTTAAATTACAAGACTGTGGAGTGGCTGGCACAGAGTGTTTAGACTGAAGTCAGCAAGTGGCCCGGAAGGCCAAGCAGGAGTTTTCCAGCCTCTATGCTTATTTCACTCTAAGGACCCCCATAGTGTTCTCAAGTGGGTACTGAACACTCTCACCCCTGCTCTATTCCGATTTCATCAGAAACAATGGCTATGTCATGTTACGATGAGGCTGATGCTGAATTTATATTGTAGTGGTGCCTAGACACCAGCCAGGTCAAGGCTCCACTGTGCTAGGCGCTGTACAAACATATAGAAAGTGACAATTATACATGGGGTTTGCTTAGAACACTGCAGCAATGAATGTTGATGGTAGGTTCAACCTCTGGAATGGAAAAAAATGTGAACTGGTGCTCAGACACTAGGGTAATGGGTGCAGTATGTAGCAGGAATCATCACAGATTGATGGATAGATAGTTAGTGTAATGCTGATTTTTTTTTAAAAGGCTCCAGAGGCAATTCCAGCAATTACAGGCTGGTTAGCCTAACTTCAATACCAGGCAAATTGGTTCAAACTATAGCAAAAGAACAGAATTATCAGACACACAGATAAACACAATATATTGGGAAAGAGTCAACATTGCTTTTGTAAAGGGAAATCATGCCTCAGCAGTCTATTAGAATTCTTTGAGGGGCCAGCAAGCATGTGGACCAGGGGGATCCAGTGAATATAGTGTAC
The DNA here is from genome assembly GCF_027887155.1 of Malaclemys terrapin pileata. Lineage (NCBI taxonomy): Eukaryota > Metazoa > Chordata > Testudines > Emydidae > Malaclemys > Malaclemys terrapin. The sequence continues at coordinate 52,280,266 of NC_071514.1, forward strand.
TTGGACTTTCAGAAAACCTTTGACAAGGTCCCTCACCAAATGCTCTTAAGCAAAGTAAGCTGTCCTCGGATAAGAGGGAAGGTCCTCTCATGGATCAGTAACTGGTTAAAAGATAGGAAACAAAGGGTAGGAATAAATGGTCAGTTTTCACAAAGGAGAGAGGTAAATAGTGGGCATCCCAAGCATCTGTACTTGGACTAGTGCTGTGCAACATATTCATAAATGATTTGGAAAAGGGGGTGAACAATGAGGTGGCCAAATTTGCAGATGACACAAAGTTACTCAGGATAGTTAAGTCCAAAGCTGACTATGAAGAGTTATAAAGGGAACTCACAAAACTGGGTGACTGGGATACAAAATGGCAGATGAAATTCAGTGTTGATAAGTACAAAGTAGTGCACATTGGAAAAAATAATCCCAACTATACATATAAAATGATGGGCTCTAAATTAAGAGATCTTGGAATCATTGTGAAAAGTTCTCTGAAAACATCCACTCAATGTGCAGCAGCAGTCAAAAAAGTGAATTGAATGTTAGCAACCATTAGGAAAGGGATAGATAATAGAACTGACAATTTCATAACACCTCTATATAAATCCATGGTATGCTCACAGCCTGAATACTGCATGCAGTTCTGGTCATTCCAGCTCAAAAAACAAAATTAGAATTGGAAAAAGAAGAGAGAAGGGCAACAAAAATGATTAGGGATATGGAACAGCTTCCATATGAGGAGAGGTTAAAAAGACTGGAACTGCTCAATTTAGAAAAGAGATGACTAAAGGGGGTTATGATAGAGATCTATAAAATCATGAGTGGTGAAGAGAAAGTGAATAGGGAAGTGTTATTTTCCCCTTCACATAACACAAGAACTAGGGGTCATCTGATGAAATTAATAGGCAGCAGGTTTAAAACAAACAAGAGGAAGTGCTTCATAAAACACACGATCGACTCAGGGAACTCATTGCCAGGGGATATTGTGGAGACCAAAAATATAACTGGGTTAAAAAAATAATTAGATAAGTTCCTGGAGGATAGGTCCATTGATGACTGTTAGCCAAAATGGTCAGGGATGCAACCCCATGCTACAGGTGTCCCTATGCCTCCAACTGCCAGAAGCTGGGACTGGACAACAGGGAATGATCACTTTATATTTATCATGTTCTGCTCATTCCCTCTGAAGCATCTGGCATTGGACACTGTCAGAAGACAGGCTACTGGGCTAGGTGGACCATTGGTCTGACCCAGTCTGGCCGTTCTTATGTTCTAACTGGGTTCCTCTGCTCACCTGAAATGCCCAATCCTTGGGAGAAGTAGAACTGGAACTGGAGTCTTGGACCCCAGTAAGATCAAGGCACAGGTGTCACAAGGAATGATCTAAGGAGCTCTGACATGCGCATCTTCCCTGTTGGGCCTCCAGGAATGTGGACCCTCCTGCCTTCATCAGCTAACTCTAGTGGCCTCTCGGGGTGGGAGGAAGCTGCACGCTAGCCCATGGCCAGCCCTCTACAACAGAGTATGGCCAACAGGGAGATCTGGGATTGTTCTGTGCCAGGGACTAGGCTGCGTTTCCTCCACAGGAGTTTGTGGTAAGCTGTGTGGTTGATCCTGTGAATCTCCCTGCTAGCCCCACACATGAGGTGTCCCAAGGTCAGATAAGGTCACTGCCATACCCGCATTGCAGAGAAAGGAGGGGGAGCATGTCTAGTGCAGGAAGATGAGATTAATGTCCACCCCAGCTGAGTCCCCCATTTAATACAGAATGAAATCCAAGGTCCTGGCCCTGATCCTTAGAACCCCGATGAACTGGGGTCCATGTACCTAAGAGACCAGCTCTTCAGTTCTGACACCCACAGCAGCACTGCTGCAGAGGACAGAGCCCGAAGTGACACTGTGCAGGGGAGAGGAGCCCTGGGTGGTGGGACTCCATGCTGGAAGGAAACAGTTTGAGTCTGAGCTCAACCGATTTGCCCCAACCGTCCCCAATGACAGGGGCTGGCTTGCTAGCACAGAGGGAGAAAGGAGAGAGATTATCAACACTCTAGCAAAGGGAGGGCAGCTGGACTAAGAGCAGGGGGAGGCTAGGGCAAAGTCAAGCAGAGGGTCTGTGATGCTCAACTCTGTATGGGATCTGGACACCATGGGGAGGGAGGAACTAGAGCCATCCAGCTGGCTGGATGAACAGGGGGTGGCCGGGTGGGTGGTAGTGTGTCGTAGTTGGGCTGCGTTGGGAAGGAAGTTGTCTCAATGCAGTGGGCCTGTGATGCGGGACAGCCCTGACCACCTAAAGTCAAGCCAAAGGGGAACAGCCTGGGGCTGTAGCTGCTCAGCGCAACATCTCCTGTGTGAGTAAGGGCTGGGACTGGCAGCTAAAGAGTTAACCTTTCCGCATGAATCTGGAGCTATTAATACCCGCACACTGGTTTATCTGTCAGAGCGAGCTGGCTGCTCTGTCATCCAGACAAGCCCCGCAGAGCTGTGTCTCGGCAGGGCCAGAACTTTTCTTTGTGTGAGCTCGCGTGTACCCGCCAGCCCGGGCTGCTCCCCCACCCCTGGCTCCAAACGCTGTCACGGAGTTCCACTCCCCCACGCACACTGCTCCCCTCCCGCCCCATGGAGCCGCCGAGAACCACGGCTGATGCTGGCTGATGAGGAGATCGGAGGGAAGGGGAAACTTTCCCAAGGGCAGATCGTGCTGCAAAGTCCAGCTGAGGCTGAGCGCAGGGCACTGAGGATCTGCCTTTGGGCACCGGTGCCCTCCATGCTGGAACAGCGACAGCAGCTCCACTGATCCAGCAAGAGGATGAGATCCAGCACCAGCCCCTGGAGATGGGCGGCCAAGTTCCCACACTTCTGCCTTTGAGGAGCAGCGGGATGCTTTGGGGTCTCTGTGCTGGTGCGTCCTCCAAAATTCCTCAGCTCAGGTTCTTCCACCTCAGGCTACAGACTGAGCCCTCCTCGTCCTTCCCCAGCTGCCCAAGGAGGGAGTACTTCTAAGGGGCCAGCCCCATCTTGTCCCACAAAGAGAGCGCGACAGCAGTGGCCCCAAAGATGGCCATCAATGGGAGCGAGAGTGCAGGGTCCTGTCTGGCTGCTGAGTGAGGACGGCGTGGGACAGGAGTCACAACGGCTGGGTGGGATCGTGCTGTCCCAGCGCACACCCAGTCAGACGGGCCGAGGGCACAGGATCACCTCAGAGGGCGCGGGGCAGGGGGAGCCGCGACCTCTCCCTGTCAGAAGGAGCAACGGGTAATTTAGGAGACAAAACACACGATGACGCTTCCCGGCAACTGGTCCAGGAGACTGAGGACCTGCTGACTCTGGCTTCACTGGCCTCCAGGCAGACTGGTGAGGGGCAAGAGGATGCCAACACCTATGCAACGTGCCCAAGCCTGGAACTGCCCCCACTTTGGTGCACTGGCTGTGGGAGCAAGGAAATGGATACCTTCTGCTTCGTCTGCTTCCAGAAAGAGGAGCTACAGCCCTTGCAAATGAATAGGTCAGTTCAATACTGCCTGCTCTCCCTCCCTCCCTCCCAACACCCAGGGCCAGAGAGGGGCTGGGGCCTTGAGTCACTCAGAGTTTGGGCAGGGAAGGGCTTCCGGGCATTCTCTGAAGGAGGGGTGTGGGCCTACATGTGGGGAAAGCCAATGGGACTGCCCAGCTGATCTAGGGAGGGGATGCGTGAGTGTCCCGGGGGCAGCAAGGCCAGCTCACAGGGCGTTGCCCAGGAACAGGTCCATAAACCTCACTTTGTCAAAAGTTTCTCTCAAGCAAGTGCCCCGTCTTCCCTCAGGATGCGGCTTCAAGCAGCTGGGACCTGGGTACCTTTCCAGCTGGAACAGGGGAACCTGCAGCATAGGGGAGAGAAGGGAGAGGTGTGTATGTGTACACACGTCTGTGCAAGGGCATGTCAGAGTGCATGTGTGTGAACATCTCTGTGTGTGCGCACATCCAGGCTGTTTGTACAGAGCTGCCTGGGTGTGTCTGTCTCTGGGTGTGCCCTTTCCAGGCTGTCTGGGGGTACACAAGTGTACATCTGGGAGCACTCACGTTCAGGCATGCAGGAGTGTGTTTGTGGACAGGTACATCACTGTCTCGGTGCCCCTGTGTTTATCTACGCATCTGCTTGCCATGGGGTCAGATGTTGGAACAGGAGCCCAGCTCTGGGTGTGGCAAACTATGCAGGTCCTATGTAGAATTTATCTAATGCAACAAGTATCAGTGCGTGTCGCCTTTCCTGTGTGTGTCAACGCCTTTCCGGAGGCTGGGACAGTGATCCCTGTTCAGGGCCTGATCCTGGGGCATTCCTGGCAAAGTGGCACCTGGGTATTCAGAGGTCCTGAGCCAACCCCTTCTCAACCCAGGACTGTATCAGTTTCTCCTCCTGCCATTTGCAGTGCCCAGGCAGACAGACCTGAAACCAGGGGAAGGGCTCTGGCCAGCCCCTTCTCCTCCATGCAGGTTCCAGCAGTCTTGCATGGAACCTTTGCAGGGGTGACTGTGCCCGCTTGTTGATTAGACCCAACCCAGTGTTCCCCCGGCCTCACCCTTCCTCCACACTGAAGCCTATAGTCACTTTGGGATGTGCCTTTTCCCTGGGGGCAACTCCTGCAAAGCAGTGCCCACTGGGCTGTGCCACATGGCTCTGCTCCTCTACGCTGCAGCCTGGCTTCAGCACTGCCCCCTCTGCCAGTGATGCAGATGGCATTGTCTGCTCAGCCCCCTATGCCGCTCTCCAGCCTGCCCTGGAAGGTCCTGGCCTCAGACAGGGTCAGATGGGTTACTGAGGGAATGACTAGGTCTGTGGTGCCGGCTTGCTGACATAGCAGAAGTCAGGCTGTGTTTCCCAGGGTACTGTGGATGCATGTTATCTGCCAGGCTAAGTGTATTCCAGAAAGCTCCAGCCTTGGCTTCTCCAGGTGTGGTGGTTGCTCACTGTGGATTTACCTGGTGGCAGGTGCAGCTTGATAGGAGATGGGTGAAATGTAGCCTCCTCCAAGCTGGGATGCAGCAGCCCCTGTTTCACAGAGCACAGCCAGCTAGGACAGGAAGTGAAGAGACCATAATCATTTGCACCGGGCTTTTGGGAAGGTGGAGTGTAATCAGTCCCAATTAGATCTGGGCCAGGTTAACCCACTCTTCCCTTGTGAAAAGCGCCGCAGGACCCTTAACCACTGCATGTGACTGAGGCTGGAGTTTCCCATCTTACCCACAGTGCCCCATAGGTATTGGACCAGTACTGATTCAGGGGCAGGAATCCGCAACCCTTCTGATGCTCCTAGACTTTCCTCCGAGGTCTCCCATCTAAGGGCTGGGCAGGCCCTGCCCTCCATAGCAGGGGAGAGGGGAGGAGAGCCTTGCTCGAGGTGGCGAAGATAAAGCACCAAGCAGCAGAATGGAAACAAAGCTGGATAATTCACTGCTCTACAGCCAAAATGCTTCTGAAATAAATGTAGTCAAACTTTACTAATTCTGGGTCACTGAGAACGAAAATGATGCTTAAAATTGTTGATTGGCTCTAGTTTTCAAGATATGCTATTGGATCAGCATATACGACCCTTGACTTGGGAATGGCGGAGGATAAGTGAGTTATAAAGGGAAGGGATCTCAATTTAAACCAGAAATGACTAAAATACACCTTTGACTGGATCTATGAATAAATCTATGACTGGGTTTGGACAGTACTTGCTTTTTAGGCAAAACAATGAATGATGCAATCTGAAGTTGGTATTGCATCATACATGATAGGAATTGCATCATGTTATTCCTAGAAGTCATGGATGATGCAATCATAACGAAGCTTACATCGCTCTGCTGAACAAATTGCCCTATATCAGCTCTAGAAATCATACAGTGTCGTGCTCTCTTATTTGTCAGTGTTTGATTTTGCAAAGGGACACATTTCTGTTTAGCCAAAGAGAGCAGAGTTGCCTCGTACTTGTGTGAACAGTGCAGATAACTTCTGCTATGTTTGTGGTGAAGTGACTTTTGCAGCACAAAAGTGCAGTATAACCACTATGGTTAAGAAAGCCTATTGCCTTTATTTTGGCTGCAAAATTGGAGATCAGGACAAGAGGTGGGCCCCACACATATGCTGCAACACTTGTGCAACAAATCTTCGCCAGTGGTTGAACAGGAAAAGGAAATCTATGCTTTTTGCAGTGCCAATGATTTGGAGAGAGCCAACAGATCATACCAGCAATTGTTACTTCTGCATGGTGCCTCCAGTTGGGAAAGGTGTGTCAAAGAAGAAAAAGTGGACTGTGCATTATCCAAACATTCCATCAGCTCTACGCCCAGTACCCCACGGAGAAGGACTGCCGGTTCCTGATGCACCAGAATCATTCTCATTTGAGTCAGATGAGGAAGAGGAAGAGGATGAAACTTCTGGTCCTGAACCATCAATGTCAGAGGACCCACATTTTCTCCCATCCTCCTCCTCTGAACCACAGCTCATAACACAAGGTGAACTGAATGACCTTGTCAGGGATTTGGAACTACCCAAGAGTAAGGCAGAGCTGTTGAGCTCCAGACTACAGCAGTGGAATCTTGTGGCAGGTGATGTTAGGGTTTCCATGTTCCGTGACCGTCAAAAGGATCTTGTCGCATTCTTCTTCATGGAAGGTGATCTTGTAGCCTGCAACAACATCGATGGTGTGATGGCAGCCCTCAACATTGTTCACGATCCAGATGAGTGGCGACTGTTCATTGATTCATCGAAGACGAGTCTTAAAGCTGTTTTGCTGCATAATGGCAATGTTTTGCCCTCAATTCCAGTTGGTCATGCAGTGCATATGAAGGAAACCTATGATCACATGAAACAACTTTTGAGGTGCATAAACTATGACCAACATCAGTAGCAGCTTTGTGGCGATTTGAAGGTTGTTGCTGTCTTGCTTGGTCTGCAGACTGGATACACAAAGTACTGCTGTTTTCTCTGCAAATGGGATAGTTGTGCAAGAGTTTCCCACTACATCAAGAAATATTGGCCACTCCGACAGTCATTGGAGCCTGGGAGGAAAAGTGTTCAGCATCCACCACTTGTTGAATCAAGGAAGATTTTGTTACCACCCTTACACATCAAGCTGGGTCTGATGAAGAACTTTGTCAAGGCCATTGACAAAATACAAGCAGCTTTCAAGTATCTCCGTGGAAAATTTCCAAGGTTAAGTGAAGCTAAGATAAAGGAAGGTGTCTTTGTTGGTCCTCAGATTCGTGAACTTCTTCGAGATGATGCATTTGACCATGCACTGCTTGGCAAGGAAAAGACAGCATGGAAAGCCTTCCAGTTAGTGGCAATAAATTTTCTCGGAAACAACAAGGCAGACAACTACAGGTTGTTGGTGGAAAACCTCCTCAAGGCATACAAAAGCCTTGGTTGCAAGATGTCACTAAAGATACATTTTTTGCACTCTCATCTAGATTTTTTTCCACCCAACTGCGGAGCAGTGAGCGACGAGCACAGCGAGCGATTTCACCAGGACATTGCAACAATGGAGAAATGCTATCAGGGCTAGGGTTACCATATTCAAACATTTAAAAAAGAGGACACTCCACGGGGCCCTGGTCCTCTCCGGCCCCGCCCCAACTCCGCCCCTTCCCCGCCCCCTGGCCCCAAGCCAACCCCACCCCTACCATTCCAACCCATTCCCCAAAGTCCCTGCCCCAACTCTGCCCCCTCCTCTGAGCACCCCACATTTCCCCTCCTCCCTCCCACTTTGATCTTGGTTGAGGGTTGCTAAGTGCTTCCCTGCTCCCCACTGGCCCTGGAGCCCCTGCGCCCCCCCGTCCCTGCAGCCTCTATGCCCCTGCCTCCCCTGCTCCTCCTCACCCTGCAGCCTCTGCATTCCCCCCGCCTGCCCTGCTCCCCCGCTCACCCGGCAGCCTCTGCCTGGCGGGGGGCTTCGGATGCTCAGCGGCGACCGGGGCAGCGCGGGTCCCTGCAGCCCCGGCACACGCCGCACTCCTGCCCCATGCCACAGCCTTCTTCCTGCCATGCGGGGTGACGGGGCCACAGGAAGGGTCCCCCAGTGGCCGGTGAGTCCCGGCCCGTGAGGGAAGCCCGAGCCGCTGGCTGGGCCCGGCCTCCCCGTGGTCCTGCGGGCTCGGCTGGGGCGCGCAGTCCGCCCGGCCTCCGGGGGCAGCAGCGGCCCCTCCGCTGCCTTCTGTGGCTGCGCACCCTTCCTTCCCCCGCCCGAGCTCGCTACAATGTAGCCAGGCGGCTGGGCTGCGCTGCGGACCCGGCGGGTCCTGCTAGGGCCGGGTGGACCCTGACTTATGTTGCCTCCCTATTTCCCCGGACATGTCCGTTTTTTTGGCAATTCCCCCCGGACGGGGATTTGAGCACCAAAAAGCCGGACATGTCCGGGGAAATCTGGACGTATGGTAACCCTAATCAGGGCAAATGGAGCCCATCAATGCTTGCAGACTATTGCTGGACAGTGACAAGAGATGCTCCATTTAATGAATACAAGAGACAAGCCAAGAAGCGCCGAGTAGACACTGAATAGGACTAAACTATGTACATAATAGTTTTTTTGCCTTTTGTTTCATAATAAATTTTATTTATATAACCCTTTTGCTGATTTTTAAAGTGTTACATACACAGGACAGGGGAAATATTATCATGTAAAGCAACCATAAACACACAAAAAGACCTAGGTTTACAATTTATGATTAAAACTCTACTATCTACACAATATACATAGACATAAAATGTAAAAACTTAAATATCTTAGAAACAGTAGCCAGTTGTTTTAATTGTCATATTTGAATTCAGCACATCAAAATACATAATAAATAGCACATTTTATCTCTGAAGCAGACGACTTCTCAAAAATTGTAGACCAGTGTTATGGGTAGCAATTAGCATCCTGCCTCTGCAGGGGTTGGTGTCAGGACCTCTGTTCCATGCCTGCATGCACTGTGCTCCAGCAGGCCCCACTCTGTGTGCAAGGGGTCCTCAGGCTGCAGCACTAGGGGGTGGGGATCCTTCAGCGCACACAGCTGGACCCAAGAGTATAACCTGGCCCATCCCAGAAAACAGCACCCCCAACAGGCAGGGCCCCGGGATTCATGCCAGCCTGGAGGAGGGGGCAGGGCAGTCCAGGGAGAGGGCTGCTCCTGGCAAGACAGTGCTCAGGGGACAGAGGGAAGCAGGGCTAGCCGGCACTGTACTGCTCTGTGGCTGGGAGGAGGAATAAGGTCCTGCCAGGTCCATTGCCTACTCGGGTTGTTAGGGCTTACAGGTGACCTGCCCATCAGGCCTTGTGCTGTGGGGCCCAATCAGCAGGGACAGAGATGTTGGGCACAGAGGTGTTATCGTGCAGGTGCCGCTGCATATTCACAGGTGGCCTCTAATTATTGAGGCACCAATTTTCAGTGCCTATGCGAGACCCCTGGTTTTCAGAGGTGCTGAGTGCCCACAGGGCACATTGACTTCAGTGTGGGACCTGGAAGCTCAGGCCCTGGCCCCAGCCCCTCAGGCCCTGGGCACCCAGCACGCACCAGGCTGAGCCATCACAAAGACCGCACAGCCCCTGATAGAGTCAGCACACCCCTGCACAGGTACACAGCAAAGCTACAGCAAATGGAGTAGCCCCTCTCCCCGGGCAGCTCCAGGCCCCACCCAGCTTCTCCACAGGATGCATGCTGGGCCCACCGCTCAGGATCTGGAGTGGGCTGGCCACAGCTTTGGGGCTTCTAGAGTGAGTTAGCTGTAGATTGTATCCCCTCTGCTCCTCCTCCTCACCCGCTGCTCCCCCCAGCACAGAGACTGCACTGCTGGATGATAGCTGCTGTTCATTGTCATTGTCAGATTCCAGCAGTGCCCAGGGCTCCAGCTGAGATCAGTGCCGCACTGTGTTTGGTGCTGCGACAGAGTCCCTGCCCTGCCCTTACAATCTCAACAGACAAACCAAACGGAGGGGGCAGAAAGGAGGGGTTGTTATTCCCATTTCATGCTGGGGACCTGCAGCCCTGAGAGACTGGGGCTGTGTTTCTCTCCAGCCAACGGAACACCATTAACCTCCCCAGAGCTTCTCCCAATCTACGGCAGCATGACTGAGTCCTAAGTGACATGGCCAAGGTCAGGCAGGAAGTCTGGCCCCTGGTCTCCTGAGTCCTGGCTTCCCCACCAGCCTCAGCCGTTCCCTTCCCCACTCCTGGGCTGCATCCTCTCCAAAGCACTACCCCAGCTCCTCCCCCTCCCTAGGGTTACCTTCCCCTCCCTTGCCCAGGGTCACCGCCCACAGCTTTCCCTTTCCATCTCCCATGGGGCATAGTCTGATCCCCTGCCCACAATGCAATCAGAGGAGTTACTCTGGGTCAATTCCCGTGGCAATGAGATCAGAATCGGGCCCCGTTCACGTTAAGGTGGTGATAAATGGGGAGTGGAGGGGTGGAAGGAAAGCGCACACCTGGCTTTCTGGCCAGAACCCAGTTCTGCTCTCTGAGACGCTGCTGTTAACCCAGAATGAGTGAGGCTGCTCCAGACAGACCCAGGGTAGGTGTGTGGCTTCCTGGCCTTGCAGAGCTAGTCACAGGCTCGGGGGAGATCCCTGTGAGCAAGCGCTGGGCTTGGGGGTATCCCTTTCCCGGAGGCTCTGGCGCTCCCCTCCCTTGTACTTTCCACTCTGCTGCTTTGAGAATTGTTCTCCCCCCCCCCCCCCCCCCCCGACTGGCAGCCAAGCCACGTGCCCCAGCTCCCCAGTCCCCAAATTAGCGGACCAGATGGCAGGGATGCAAGGTGCGAACGCAGGCATATGCCTTCTCCAAGCTGCTCCTCCCAGGCAGCAAGACTCACTGACTGCCAGGAGCTGAGCAGGACCAGGTATATGTGGGGTGGGGGCATCCTTCCCTCCCCCCACCATGGGAGCTGGCCTACAGCCTGCCATTTCCCTTTAACTCCCCCACCCCAGCATGCCTGCTCCTCCCACAATGGTCTGCGGAGGGGACAGTCACTGAACCAAGGCTCACTTCTACCTGGGGGCAGCTGCAGTCTTTCTGCGTCCTTCAAATGACATTGGCCCCTCTCCAGTCTGCATGGGATTGGGGGCTGCATCTCTTTATTTTCATCACTTTGCTGCTCCATTTCCTCAGGCTCTTGGCTGTCATTCCCCCCCTCAACACCCCTCACTCCCCCCAACTAAGGAGGAGACTTTGTGCCCATAATGTTGGGGAGCTATTGGCACTGGCAGGAATCAGCACTTTCCCCCACCCATACCCCGCTCTGCCGGTGCCCCTCAATCCTGACCCGCAGCCTCCGGCTACTCCAGGCCTGCCTTCCCCACCCTCTCTTCTTCCAATGCTCCTCACTCCTGAGCTGCAGCCCCCTGCCTATCAACCCAGCACCTTTCACCACCATGACAAACCCTGGGCCTGGGAGAGCATCACTGCAGACCAGTAACACATCTCGTGCTCTGAGGTCATCTGCGGGGAAGGTCACTTGGCTCCGGTGCTGGGGCTCAGTGGGACTAAGCTGAGGGCAGCCAGCTCCCTGCCAGCTCATGCAGGAAATGGCACAGCAGTGGCAGGGCTGAGTCTGGACTGTTTGCTTGTTTCTGATGAGGTGCCAGAAGAAATGTTGAGCTCTGCGATGCAGGCGAGTGGAAGGGTCACATGCCCTCCGCTGCAGCCTTGGGTCCAGAGTCCTTGCTCCAGCAGGCAACTGCAGCCACCTTCACACTGCTCGCCCTGGCCTGTCCGCTGGGTGCCATGAGCTGACAGAGAGTTTCTGAAAGCTCCCCAAGGGCACCACTGTTAAGGGATTTGTTGGGCTCTTTAGACAGCAGGGGATGTAAAGAAACGTCTGCCCTTCTCCAGCGGCTTGATGCTGAGATGCCCAGCCCTGCTGGGAGATTCACACTCGGCGCAGGCTACAACCAGCCGGCTGCAACATTGGAAAAAGGGTCAGCTAGGCAGAATAATGGTGCTACTGCAGGCAATGTGCTCAGGGGCAGATCTAGGCAGTCCAGCAGGGTCCCTTGGCAGGGGGCAGTGGTGTGGTTCAGCTACAGAGAAGGGTGTGTGTGTATGGAGGGGGGGCAGAGCTGTGCAAAATCAGACATGGCATGGCTGGGAAATCTTCCCATCCCCACTACCAGCACAGGGAGGATATATGGGGCACACAAGGGCCTGTGGAGCAGCCCTGCCTCTGGCTTAGGATAGATTCTTCCCCTCCCCTGGCTACTCAGAACAGCCTCAAGGCTCCAGGCTTGGAGCCCAGCATTGCAGCCCATGAGGCATGCTGTAGAGGAGCAGACTCACCCCTGCGGTGCCCCCTACTGATTGCTTCAGGGGAATCAGCTCATCCACTGTCTGGAGCACCCTCTGCAGGCCAGTGAGCCACCTGTCCTCTTCTGGCCCCCATGTCCCTCCCAGGACCCAGTGCCCCTATTACTAGGATGCTGCCCCCTGGCAGTACCCCACAGATCTGGCTCTCCCCTCCCTGGGGAACCCCCACCCACTATCCCCACCTTGCCTCAGGATAAGGCCACTGCCAGTCACCAACTAGCCCCCACTCTCTGGGGCAGACTACAGTATAGGCCACTCATCATCAGCAAGGTTGGGTTTGGACCTGCTGCCTTGGCCTAGCCCTAGGCTGCCCTCTGCAACCCCCAGTAGCCCTTAGCCTTCTCCTAGGCTGCAGCCTGGGGCTTTCCAGGCCAGAGCACCCCAGCTATTCAGCCTTTCCCCTGCTCCACCCAGGTACTCTGTGTCTAGCTCCCTGCAGCCAGTCCCTTCTCTCTCTGAAGGCAGAGAGAGACTTCTGAGTGCCTGGCTCCCAGCCTCTTTATACAGGCCAGCTGGGCTCAGATTGGGGCATGGCCCAGGTGCAGCTACTTCCCCAATCAGCCCAGTAGTTGCTTCTCCCTGCCACAGCCTTCTCCCAGGGCTGTTTCAAACCCCTCAGGGCAGGAGAGGGTAACTATCCCGCTACACATGCACAGAGGAATTGGGCCATGGGAGGGGCCTGGTGAGGTGTTGGTCCCTAGCAGGCAGCGAGGAACCGCCGGCTGAGCTAAGCTGGGCTTAGCTATTTTCAGGCCTATCTCAGAGTCTCAGCAGCCAGCACTTCTCACCACCTCAGCTGCCACAACGCCACACTCAGCAGAACAGGTGCCGCTTCCCTCAAGGTCACGAGACCTAAAATTAGACCTGCCAGCTGCTCATTGGTACACGAGCCTGCCTGCCTGCAGCCCCATCCCCTCTGCTCCGATCATGTGAGCTGGGTGTGTGCTTTTGGAGGGGAAGGGGAATGTGCAGGCCCCCATGCCTGCCAGGGCTCTGGTGGCATGGGAAGGAGGCATATCTGCATACCATGCCTGCTCCGTGTGTGCCAGGACCAGTAGACCGTGAGGCTCCCTGGGGTTGGGTGGTGGAGCCAAGCTGTGGAGGAGGCTTTCATTCTTGGGGCGGTATGTGTGAAATTAATCACAATCAGGGGGCTTTTGAAAATCCCCATGGCTGCCCCTTCCACCAAGGAGCCCCAAGCATCTCTCAGCCTTTCATCAATCCTCCTCCCATGCATGTGTTCAGTGTAGCTGGGCAAGATCCTGGCCCCCGACTAAGGCTCCTGTATGAAAATATCTACAATGCCCCCCAGGGAATTCCTACAGGACAGAGACAATATAGGCAACCCTATGTCATCTATCAATCCATCCATCCCCACTGCTCATCCCATGGGATAGGTGGAAGGGCAGAGCCAGGGTGTGTTGGGGACTGGTTGGAGAAGGCAGCTGCCATTCTCTAGAGCAGCCTCCAGGCTGCTCTAACTTACATCCGGGGCTCTATCAGCCAACAGAGCAGTCCAGAATTAGGGAAGCATAAAGGTGACGCACAGCCCTCCCCTGTTCCACACCTGCTGGCATAGGCATGGACTCCGTAGATGCTCTGGGGCTGGAGCACCCACGGAAAAAATTGGTGAGTGCTCAGCACCCACCGGCAGCTCCCTATGGCTCCGCCCCCTGCTCCAGCTCACCTCCGCCTCCTCCGTGAGCCCGCCGCCGCTTCCTGCTTCTCCTCCCTCCCAGCACTTGCACTGCAACACAGCTGATTTGTGGGGCAGGGAAGGAGGGGGAACACGGTGCGCTGTGGGAAGAGGTGGGGCTGGGATTTGGGGAAGGGATCCAATAGGAGCAAGGAGGGGGCGGAGTTAGGGCAGGGATGGGGTTGGAATGGGAGCGGGGGCAGGGATGGGGTGGAGTCAGGGGGCGCAGGCACCCACCAGCACTGAGAAAGTTGGCGCCTATGCCTGCTGTGACATACAACACAGAATCTGGCCTTGCACCCTAGAGGCACGGACAGGGGAATGGCACCCGCCTGAGCTCATATAGCAGGTCAGTGGTTGAGCCAGGAATAGAACCCAGGCATCCTGTCTCATACTACAGTGATGAGTGCAGTATCCACCAGACCATGTATTTAGGGCTAGAGGTGCCCAGGGCATCTTGCCCTTGCATGCTCACTATCCTTTAGCGTTCCACACACTGTCAGCACACAATAATCCTGCCCAGACACTGAGAGCTTAGTGGCTTCTTTGCAGTAAAAGGCACAAGTGCCAGCTTGCCCAATAGTGGTGGGCCCATCATACCTTAAGCAGGAAGCCCCTATCCTGTTCTCTGTATCCCAGTGGCCCGCTCAGTCAACTTGCCAAGTGATCCACTATACCAGCCCTCCCTGCTCAGCCAACAGCTGCCTTCCCAAACAGCCCCCATCTTCCTCTGTGCACCCCCTGGTTTCACTGCAAGGAGGGCCTTGTGCCCATCCCATATGATCCTTTGAACCTGCAGCCCCGGGTACTTTCCCAAGATTGGCCAAGCTGTAAGTGGCTCACTGCACACTCCTTGCACCTAGCATCCTCCCTAGGCCCCTGGGAGGATGGCAAGTCCTCTCAGGGAAGTTACAGCTTCTTTGAAGCAGGTGAAGATGGAAGAGGCTGGGAGAACAGAGCAGCTGAGCATGGAGTCAGCAAGCCTGGGCTGGCTGCCTTCCCAGAATATAATGACTGATTATTCCAGGTTGGCACTGGGACCACCTCCCATACCTGGCAATGCTTTAAATTTCAACAGGCAGATGGAAGGGAAGCAGGGAGCAGCCAAGCCAGGCAGCGTTCAAACAGTGCAGGCTGAATGGGAAAGCCGGGCAGCCAGTCCCAGGCTGGGGGACCAGCCTCCCCCAGGTCACATCCAGACAGGAGCTGACTTTCCTCTAAAGGTCTCCACCCGCTTCAGACACTCACTCCTTTAGCCTTCTGCAAGGAGAGTTGGTATTGTTATCCCCAGAGTACAGATGGGGAAACTGAGGCACCGAGCAGCGGCGTGACCTGGCAAAGGTCGTCCAGCAGAGCCAAGAATTCAGAGTTCCCTGCTCTACCCAGTAAACCACACCCAGTGAAGGGCCCAATTCTGAACTGCAGTACAGCTGCACTCAGTGTGGCTCAGGGACCGTAGGGTCCTTCCTTTGTGACTCTGAATTCTGGGGCTACATGGAGAACAGTCCAGTTCCTGGCATTAGTCAGAGCAACCTCAGGATCACACCCCTTGCTGCTACCCCAGCTCTAGGCCACCTGGAGATTCCCCAACAGCTGGTTAAGCTGGGTTTCAGACGTCTTTGCACTAGGGTGACCAGATGTCCTGATAAAATTGGGACTGTCCCGATATTTAACTCTTTGTCCCATGTCCCAACCGATGTATGATCAGGACACCATTTATCCCGATATTGTAGGGTTGCTTGCCAGGTGTCCGGTTGGTGCAGGGCTGGCAGGCTTCCTACCCAGCTCGGCGCAGCTCCCCAGAAGTGGTGACAGCTCCTTCTGGGTCCTAGGCACAGGGACAGTCAGGGGGCTCTGCGTGCTTCCCTCGCCATGAGCACCTGCTCCGCAGCTCCCATTGGCAAGGAACTGTGGCCAATGGGAGCTGCGGGGCGGCGCCAACCTGGCTGCACCTCCCCATAGGACCCAGAGGGAGCTATCACCACTTCTGGGGAGCCACCTGAGTTAAGTCTCATGCGGAGCCCGCCCCCTCTCCCACTCCTCAAACCCCAGCCCTGAGCCTCCTCCCACACCCAAACTTCCTTCCGCACCCCAACCCCCATCCCAGCCCTGAGACACCCCCCCTTGCAGAAGGGGCCAGAGCCGGGGCCGTGCGCCTCTGACTGATCCGTGGCTTGTGGTGGGGGCTGAAGCTTGGGCCATGCACCCCCAACCAACCCACGACTTGCAGTGGGACTGTAGCTGGGGGCTGCAGCCAGGGCCATGCGTCCCTGATTTACCTGCAGTTTGTGGTGGGGGCCAGAGCCTGGGCTGTGCACCCCCAACCCACAGCTTCCTAGGACTGTGCACCCTGCCCCCCAACTTCAGTGGGGTCTGTGAGCCTGTGGCTGCCCCCCCCCCATGTGTCCCAATATTTTATTCTTGCAATCTGGTCACCCTAGTCATTACAGACAGTGCTATCTGTGTGTTGAGCCATGCCCCGCTCTGAGTGCTAGCCCCACCCCTGCTCTTCCTGGGTACCGTTTGCTGTTGGGCTTGCTCCTTTGTGTGTCTTCCTCCTAAGCATTAACAGAAATGGGAGGACCGTGTGAACAGAGCTCTTGTGGGGGTCTGTATCCACACCCTTCTCTCCTAGTCCCCACCTGCAGTCCAGACTCCCTGGGAAGCAGCGTTATTGATTGGGTGTTGTTTACTCCCCAGCTCGCTCTGTCCCCAGTGCTATGAAGGATGCTCAGAGCCCCTGTTATTGATAGGCATCTTGGAGCAGCCCAGCTCTGCGGTTGGCCCCATTAGCTCTGTTTGCTTTTGACAGCGTGGTAATTATGAATCTCTTCCTCGCCCCCTTCCCCGCTGCATTATTTACAGCTGTCTCGGTGCCGTTGGGCTGGGTGCTTGCGCTCGCCCAGCATCGCATCATTTCCCAGGAGATTTGTGCCTTATTTATAAAAACAACAGAACCTTGGCGCTTCGACTGTACCTTATTTACAGCCGGCCTCGTGTTCCACCCATTTGTTGTTCGCCAGCCCCAGGCTTCAATCTGCTGCAGCCGGTCCCCCCTTCCGCTAACCTGCCAAGACCCCACTGCAGGACTCAGCCCAGCTCAGGAAGCTGTGGGATTCGTTCCTTTAGTGTAAATCCCATTTTTTGGCGCCTTGATCGCCCTGAGTCACCGTTTGTGATGACAGTCCTGCCCAGGAATAAACACCCAGGTGGCTGTTTGCGTAGGACGGGGGCAGCGTCTCTCTAGAAGGAGGCAGGTGCTTCCTAAGCGAGGGCTGATTATAGAGACATGTGGGTCCCAGCACCCTTGTGGGATCTGGGGCTGAGCATTGTGGTTCAGGCCTGCCTCTGATCCTTGCTGCACCTAGGGTTGCCAATCCTCCAGGATTGGCCTGGAGTCTCCTGGAATTGGCAGCGATCTCCTGGTGACTATTGAAAGCAATCCAGGAGATTTTAATAGGATATTTTAAGAAAATGACATTACATCATGTTGGAAAAAAGTCTCTTGGAATAGCTTCAGTCAGAGTTGGCAACCCTAGCTGCATCCTGGGCCAGACACTCTTACCTGGATGGCTGCTTTCCCTTGGACTCAGATTACACGGTTAACTGACCAGCTTGGATGCTCTGAGCCTGGCCCTGGCCGCAAGGAACATGAGTTTGGTGTTCTGAGCCTGGGGAGGAGAGGACAGCCCACTTCCATGGAGCTGTGATGGCTAAGCTCTGAAGGGCTTAGGAGCCCAGGATCTTCCCTATGGGGAGGGGGTGGCCTGGATTATTGTGCTCAGCGAATGTTGCCTGTTTCCTCCTCTCTCTCATTTCTCTTTTCCCACGCTCTCTCACTCAGAGGCAGCAACTCCATGGGTGCTCCGGGGCTGGAGCACCCATGGAAAAAAAAAAAAAAAAAAAAAAAAGCACTCACCAGCAGCCAGCTCCCCCACAGTGCCTCCCTTCCGCTGGCAGCCCCGCCCATCAATTCCTCCCCCTCAGTGCCTCCCTGCTGCCGGCAGCGCCACCAATCAGCTCCTCTCCCTCCCTCCCAGCACCTCCCACCCACGGTCATCAGCTGTTCAGTGGTGGGGAGAGGGAGGAGCAGGGAAAGGAAGAGATGGGGGGAGGGAGCAGGAAGAGGTGGAGTGGGGGCTGGGCCTGTGGCAGAGCGGGGTGGCGGGGAGAAAGGTCAAGCACCCCGCAGGATTTGAGGAAGTCAGCACCTATGCTCTCACTCCTGGTGCCTTTCTAGAGGCCTCATGCGGTTCATTTCCCCTGCGTGTTTAATTCCAGTAAAACTCAGGCAACGGGCAGCTCTTCAGCCTCAAATTATTCATAGCACAGACCACCTCAACACGAGCGTCCACTCTGCCATGCCTTGGACCTTCCATTTCCAAGGCCAGTCGCTGTTGTGGCCCTTCTTTGTGGAGACTGCTAGCATGGGGGCTAACAGTGCGACCTCTGACCTGAACATGGGTCCCCCGCGACCTGGAGTAAAGCCACCACTGAGGCCAGGATCAGCTGTTGGATGTAAATGGATTTCAGCTGCTACTGGCCTGGGCTGGAGTTGTACTAGTTGTCCTTATACTCCCTCTTATTTAACCCCCCTTTAGCCCATTACCATTCTGGCCCCATCACTGGGGACTTGACTGTGTTTAATGGAGCTGAAGTGGATCCGCTTTTGTCTCCTTCCCCGTGCTCGTCCCCCAGCACCATCTATGCTGCCATCCCAGTTCTGCAGCCGTGCTGCGGCTTTTAGTTAAGTCCTTTCCACAGGGTGGCCGGAGAGATTAAGTTTGAAGAGGACCCAGGTTGCCACTGTGATGCCTGGTGAAATGGAGGGCAACAAGGCTCCGGTCCAGGGATTATCTGGTGCGTTGGGTTGCTCCCGACAGTATATTCCCCAGGGCTTTGTCCTGCCCAGGATAAATGTCTTACATGCTGGTGGTTCTGCGGTTTAACAGATCTCACTGGCAGATGAAGGTTCTGCTGCAGTCGGATCCATAGAACCCCTGTTGGGATCAGGCCAAGATCCTCACAGGAACGGCCCAGGCACTGAAGATATTTCTCTCCTCTCCTTGCTCTTCGCAGTGTTGCTCTCATGCGAGATAATCCCCTATCTGGGGATTGCAGGTGTCTAGGCAGGCCCAAGGCAGAGATTAGCTCCACACAGGCCACTGCCGCCTGTCATGCATGGATGTTCAATGAGACGCAAGCGCACATGCCTTGTCCTGCCCCCATGGCAGGTGGGCTTGGCTGTCTACCCAGCAGGCATGGGAGGTTGCATTTCCAGTCCTAGCAGAAGGTTTAGGAGAGTGCATCCTCCTCTGTTTAGTCCTGGCTCCTCCCTGTAAAGCAGTGATTCTCAAACTTTTGTACTGGTGACCCCTTTCACATAGCAGGCCTCTGAGTGCGGCCCCCCCTTATGAATTAAAAACACTTTTTTATATATTTAACACCATTATAAATGCTGGAGGCAAAATGGGGTTTGGGGTGGAAGCTGACAGCTCATGACCCCCCACATAATAACCTCATGACCCCCAAGGGGTCCCAACCCCCAGTTTGAGAACCCCTGCTGTAAAGGGATGGTGATCGTGTTTCCAAGGCCAGCTGCAAGGAAGCCCTCAGGGAATGGGGATGGATGGCCTTGCAGCTAAGGGTGCAAGTCACTGAGTGACCAACCCTCTCTATGCAGTGGGGCTATTCCTATGGCCTGACCATGGGTGATCCAGCAGGTGACACAATAGGCTATAAGTCAGGAAGAGCAGGTTCTAGGCCCCACTCTGCCACTGAGTGGCCTTGGGCCTATCACTTCATGCTCTGTGCTTCAGTTTGCTCACTGGTGGAAGGGGGATTGATTATGCTTCTCTGCCAATAAGTGCTACGTGGGTGTTGTTTGTTAGTATGTCTGTCCCTTTAAGTAGCCAAGGCCAAGCCAGGCTCTGATTGAGCCCCATATGCAGCAAGGGGCTTGCTTGCTTGGGAATAGAAGCCCAAGACATTATTACACATGATTAGAATTTGTAGATGGCCAGTTGTTTGCTCAGTGCTGTCCAGGACACAGAGACACAAGCTCTCTGCCCTGGACAGCTGGACACACCAAGCCCTGGGCACAGAGCGGTTAGAGAGCAGTGGATTTTGTTTTGACTAGAATAGATGTTGCAGAAGCAGGATGAAAGGTGGCACTAGGCATGCTGAATTAGGGAGATCCACAGCACAACAGCCCACAGCCAGGAATGGGATAGGATGGGGGCTGGTGAGCCATGCAGTGTAGTAAGCAACCCATTCCAGGCCAGACCCCAGCTGGTTGGGTAATTACTGTGAGAACCACGAGGTCTGTCTGTGTCCTGCAGCACCAGTAAAAAATCCTCATTAATCACCCCGGAGAAGTCCTGTCTCTTCTCCCCCACCAGGGGGCACTGGTGGAGCTAAGGAAATGAGCTGGGGAGTGGGAACAAAGGGGATTGGGGACATAGGCTGTGGCAGAGTCCTGGGGTGAGAGGCTTGAAGAGAGGGGAAGATGCTAGTACAGGGATGCAGCCCAAGCAACAGCAGCTGGATCTGGCAGAGAGCAGAGGCACTCCCTCCACTCTGGGCCCTGCAGCTGGGAAGGTGCAAGTGCCTGGCTATTTCTGGGCTGTGAAGTGATGCTTGCCACCTCTGTTGAAATAAAACACCACTTGTTAATGGGGCTTGAAACTAAGTTAAGCAGCTGTTTTCTCAGATCCTGTAACAGAGCCTCCAGGTGACTCACCATCTGCAATGCCTGCTCACAGCTCCACTCACACTCCAAGAATAGCTGGGGATTCCTGTTAAAAGGAGAAGCACTAAAACAGTTAACAGGGCTATCAGCATGAGGCCTCAGGGTGAACACCCCATTGAGCTGAACAGGAACAGCTCAGTACTCTCTCAGAGCTATTGTTTCAGGCTGCCTGCAGACTCAGGTCTAGCCTACAATGACAAGTTATGACAGCATAGCTACATATATGGAGATATACCTATCTCATAGACCTGGAAGGGACCCCAAAAGGTCACTGAGTCCAGCCCCTGGCTTCATTAACAGGACCAAGTACTGATTTTGCCCCAGATCCCTAAGTAGCCCCCTCAAGGGCTGAACTCCCAATGCTGGGTTTAGCAGGCCAATGCTCAAACCACTGAGCTATCCCTCCCCCCATCAGCCAGGGGTGTGAACACCCCCCCCCCCATGTCAGCCTGTGACCCCCCAGCTTAGGCACAGCTATGGCAATGGAAGAATGCTTCTGTTGAATTAGCTATTGTTGCTCAGGGAGGTTCCTACCCCACAGGATAGCCCTTCTGTCTGTGCAGGCTTCATCTACACTCCAGTGCTATGCAGGAAGAGCCTCCCTAGTGTAGCCACAGCCTCAGACAGGCAGAGCTGCAGGAGACCGGCAATGGGACAACACCCTCACACCCACCCCCTGGTGACCCTGAAGTTGCATTTCCCCAACCTCCCTCAGTGACTTATTCAGACCCAAGTACTTCAAGCAGAGACCCCCTTTTGTGGGGCTCTGATTTATGAACTCCCAGACAGAGTCTAAGCACCTCTTCTTCAGACCCTCAAGTCCCAGCTCCTCCAGAGTCCATGTCAGGGTTCGGTTCAGCTTCATAAGAACATAAGAATGGCAGTACCGGGTCAGACCAAAGGTCCATCTAGCCCAGTATCCTGTCTACCGACAGTGGCCAATGCCAGGTGCCCCAGAGGGAGTGAACCTGACAGGCAATGATCAAGTGATCTCTCTCCTGCCATCCATCTCCACCCTCTGACAGACAGAGGCTAGGGACACCATTCCTTACCCATCCTGGCTAATAGCCATTAATGGACTTAACCACCATGAATTTATCTAGTTCTCTTTTAAACGCTGTTATAGTCCTAGCCTTCACAACCTCCTCAGGTAAGGAGTTCCACAAGTTGACTGTGCACTGTGTGAAGAAGAACTTCCTTTTATTTGTTTTAAACCTGCTGCCTATTAATTTCATCTGATGACCCCTAGTTCTTGTATTATGGGAATAAGTAAATAACTTTTCCTTATCCTCTTTCTCCACATCACTCATGATTTTATATACTTCTATCATATCCCCCCTTAGTCTCCTCTTTTCCAAGCTGAAGAGTCCTAGCCTCTTTAATCTCTCCTCATATGGGACCCGTTCCAAACCCCTAATCATTTTAGTTGCCCTTTTCTGAACCTTTTCTAGTGCCAGTATATCTTTTTTGAGATGAGGAGACCACATCTGTACACAGTATTCGAGATGAGGGCGTACCATCGATTTATATAAGGGCAATAATATATTCTCAGTCTTATTCTCTATCCCCTTTTTAATGATTCCTAACATCCTGTTTGCTTTTTTGATCGCCTCTGCACACTGCGCGGACATTTTCAGAGAACTATCCACGATGACTCCAAGATCTTTTTCCTGACTTGTTGTAGCTAAATTAGCCCCCATCATATTGTATGTATAGTTGGGGTTATTTTTTCCAATGTGCATTACTTTACATTTATCCACATTAAATTTCATTTGCCATTTTGTTGCCCAATCACTTAGTTTTGTAAGATCTTTTTGAAGTTCTTCACAGTCTGCTTTGGACTTAACTATCTTTAGCAGTTTAGTATCATCTGCAAACTTTGCCACCTCACTGTTTACCCCTTTCTCCAGGTCATTTATAAATAAGTTGAATAGGATTGGTCCGAGGACTGACCCTTGGGGAACACCACTAGTTACCCCTCTCCATTCTGAGAATTTACCATTAATTCCTACCCTTTGTTCCCTGTCTTTTAACCAGTTCTCAATCCATGAAAGGACCTTCCCTTTTATCCCATGGCAGCTTAATTTACATAAGAGCCTTTGGTGAGGGACCTTGTCAAAGGCTTTCTGGAAATCTAAGTACACTGTGTCCACTGGATCCCCCTTGTCCACGTTTGTTGACCCCTTCAAAGAATTCTAATAGATTAGTAAGACACGATTTCCCTTTACAGAAACTATGTTGACTATTGCTCAACAGTTTATGTTTTTCTATGTGTCTGACAATTTTATTCTTAACTATTGTTTTGACTAATTTGCCCGGTACTGACGTTAGACTTACCGGTCTGTAATTGCCGGGATCACCTCTAGAGCCCTTTTTAAATATTGGCGTTACATTAGCTAACTTCCAGTCATTGGGTATAGAAGCCGATTTAAAGGACAGGTTACAAACCTTAGTTAACAGTTCCGCAACTTCACATTTGAGTTCTTTCAGAACTCTTGGGTGAATTCCATCTGGTCCTGGTGACTTATTAATGTTAAGTTTATCAATTAATTCCAAAACCTCCTCTCGTGACACTTCAATCCGTGACACTTCCTCAGGCCTTGGCTACACTTACCAGCTAGTTCGACGGCTGGAAATCGAAGTCTAGTCTGGACGCGATAAGTCGAACCCGGAAGTGCTTGCCGTCGACTGCGGTACTCCAGCTCGGCGAGAGGAGTACCGCGGAGTCGACGGGGGAGCCTGCCTGCCGCGTGTGGACCAAGGTAAGTTCGAACTAAGGTACTTCGACTTCAGCTACGTTATTCACGTAGCTGAAGTTGCGTACCTTAGTTCGAATTAGGGGGGGTAGTGTAGACCAAGCCTCAGATTTGTCACCTACAAAAGCCAGCTCAGGTTTGGGAATCTCCCTAACATCCTCAGCCGTGAAGACTGAAGCAAAGAATCCATTTAGTTTCTCCGCAATGACTTTATCGTATTTAAGCGCTCCTTTTGTATCTCGATCATCAAGGGGCCCCACAGGTTGTTTAGCAGGCTTCCTGCTTCTGATGTACTTAAAAAACATTTTGTTATTACCTTTGGAGTTTTTGGCTAGCCGTTCTTCAAGCTCCTCTTTGGCTTTTCTTATTACATTCTTGCACTTAATTTGGCAGCTTTTATGCTCCTTTCTATTTGCCTCACTAGGATTTGACTTCCACTTTTTAAAGGAAGTATTTTTATCTCTCACTGCTTCTTTTACATGGTTGTTAAGCCACGGTGGCTCTTTTTTAGCTCTTTTACCGTGTTTCTTAATTTGGGGTATTCATTGAAGTTGGGCCTCTATTATGGTGTCTTTAAAAAGCACCCATGCAGCTTGCAGGGATTTCACTTTAGTCACTGTACCTTGTAACTTCTGTTTAACTAACCCCCTCATTTTTGCATAGTTCCCCCTTTTGAAATTAAATGCCACAGTGTTGGGCTGTTGAGATGTTCTTCCCACCACAGGGATGTTGAATGCTATTGTATTATGGTCACTATTTCCAAGCGGTCCTGCTATAGTTACCTCTTGGACCAGCTCCTACGCTCCACTCAGGACTAAATCTAGAGTTGCCTCTCCCCTTGTGGGTTCCCATACCAGCTGCTCCATGAAGCAGTCATTTAAAATTTCTTGATACTTTATCTCTGCATTTCGTCCTGAAGTGAAATGTTCCCAGTCAATATGGGTATAATTGAAATCCCCCACTATTATTGAGTTCTTAATTTTGATAGCCTCTCTAATTTCCCTTAGCATTTCATCATCACTATCACCGTCCTGGTCAGGTGGTCGATAATAGATCCCTAATGTTATATTCTTATTAGAGTATGAAATTTCTATCCATAGAGATTCTATGGAACATGCGGATTTGCTTAAGATTTTTACTTCATTTGACTGTACATTTTCTTTCACATATAGTGCCACTCCCCCCCACACGACCTGTTCTGTCCTTCCAATATATTTTGTACCCCAGAATGATTGTGTCCCATTGATTGCTCTCAGTCCACCAGGTTTCTGTGATGCCTATTATATCAATATCCTCCTTTATCACAAGGCACTCTAGTTTACCCATCTTATTATTTAGACTTCTAGCATTTGTGTACAAGCACTTTAAAAACTTGTCACTGTTTATTTGTCTGCCCTTTTCTGATGTATCAGATTCTTTTTTATGTGAATGTTTATCATCTGATCTGGCCCCTACTTTATCCTCTTCCATCCTCTGCTCCTGACTATAACCTGGAGATTCTCTATCATTAGACTCTCCCCTAAGAGAAGTCTCTGTCCGATCCACATGCTCCTCTGCAGCAGTTGGCTTTCTCCCATCTCCTAGTTTAAAAACTGCTCTACAACCTTTTTAATGTTTAGTGCCAGCAGTCTGGTTCCACTTTGGTTTAGGTGGAGCCTATCCTTCCTGTATAGGCTCCCCCACATTCCAGAAGCTTCCCCAGTTCCTAATGAATGTAAACCCCTCCTCTCTACAGCATCGTCTCATCCACGCATTGAGACTTTGAAGCTCTGCCTGCGTACCTGGCCCTGCGCGTGGAACTGGGAGCATTTCTGAGAATGCCACCATAGAGGTCCTGGATTTCAGTCTCTTCCCTAGCAGCCTAAATTTGGCCTCCAGGACATCTCTCCTACCCTTCCCTATGTCATTGGTACCTACATGTACCACGACCACCGGCTCCTCCCCAGCTCTACACATAAGTCTGTCTAGATGCCTCGAGAGATCCGCAACCTTCGCACCAGGCAGGCAAGTCACCATACAGTTCTCCCAGTCATCACAAACCCAGCTATCTATGTTTCTAGCAGCTTTTTATCAAGACCAGGTGCTCATTAGTCAATTAGCTGCCAAGCAGACACCTAGGCAGTCAATTACTACAGGTAGGCCAAGATGGCCTTGTTCTCTCTCGCCCCCCCACGGCAGCGTTACATTTGGAACCAGCCCGTCCTGGCGGAGTCTGACCCAAGAGCCTCTGTCACATGAGGTGGGGGAGCCTTCCATGTGCAGAGCTCTGACTGCAGGACAGGGTCACAGTGTGTCATTCCGGTGCCACAAACTGCAACCCCATATGCCCATGAACCCCCTTCCTTCCCCGCCTGCCCACCTTCTGTAGGACAGCCCCTGTTACAGAGGGTTAAGCCCCTTGGTCCAAGGCTGAACTGGCAGATGGAGGGTTGTGGGCACGCAGATCTCACCCCTCCTTCAGAGCTCTGGGGAGCCCAGGGGCATCTGATCAGGGGTAAGGCCCCACCCTTTGCCCTGGGAACCCCTCCATGACTTCTCTAGGACTGGGATGAACTAGGACCCATGCATATGCCTGTGGGGATTGCCAGAGCCTTTCACCTGAGCTGGGAGGCAAGAATGCTGAGATCCTCCCCAGCCCAGGAGAGCAGGGCCTGGATAGTTTCTGGCTAGTGCTCTTCCCTGCATGCAGCAAAGCCTGCTATGGGAGGTGCTGCAGGCCCTGACCCAGGGGCATTGCAGAGCTGGAGAGAGGCAGGGCTGGAGCTGCCCAGAGTATGGGCAGAGCTGTGTGTGTGGTATTCAGGGAGGATGAAGCTCTCCTGTCACCTGTCTGTGCTAGGCCTGGCTTTCCTGAGCTGTCGCTCAGTGACCTAAGAGCCAAACTTTCCATAACTGCCGAATGTACAGCACAGAACAGGCCGGCTTTTGGCTGTAGGGACCAGGAGAGTTGGCTGAGCAGGCTGGGAGCACAAGGCCACATTGCTGCACGGCAGGATGCACACTAGAGGGCGCTTCAACCTCAAATTCCCACAGTAGGAGAAGTGGGGAGGAGCTGAGCACATGTTGCTTTACTGAAGGCATCTCCTCTGCCCACTCATTGGGGAAGGGTCAGTGGGTGCCCCAGCTCACCAGGAAGGGCCAGCTCATACCATGTCCTGGCAGAGGGTGATGAAGGCAAAAGCTCCTCCTGCCGGACCAGAGTGTTCTCCATTCCCAGAGCAACCCTCCATGCTGGCAGCCGGTGCTTCTTGCCTCTGGTGTTAGGAGCTGCCCTGGTGGGGGCAGCCTATGCATGGCAGGGGTGGGACAGTTTGAATATACCATATTTTGCACATGCACCATTCCGGCAGATACATCTGCTCTCTAAATGGTGATTGGCCCCTCCAGCTCTCTCCAAGCTCTTCACAGAGCAGGGACCTCTAGGCTGGCGGTGCATGGCGCATACAGACAAATGTCTCCCTGAAGGCCCAGCAATCCCCCGCCTGGCAAGCTCTCCAGGCACCGTGTTCTGTCCCAGACAAGCTGGGGGCTGTAACGGTCAGTATTGTGGCCTGCGGAATTGTAACACATCTAACCCATTTTATCCTTTGGCTGCTGGGGGTTCTTTTCCTTTGGAAAAAATTCTGCCAACAAGATGCAGAGCATTTGACTCCAGGAGTAGTGTAATAGAAATCAAGGGGGCTCGCTGTGGAGTAAGATGCCACTCGAGAGGTGTGAGCATGTCGGGATCTGGCCCTTCATTCACCTTCTAATCCTGTTCTGGGGCTAGACTGTCATGAGATTCTGTTCAGTTGTAAAGTGGCCTGGCATCTGAAGAGTTAACAGAAGGGCATTTGGGAACTAAAGGGGGCTCTAGCAATGGTAAGCAGCAGGCACAAACACAGGGCAAAGGGGCTAGTTTAACCCCTTAAATTCCCAGCATGGCACCATTCATCTGTAACCATCACAGCACTTTGCAAAGGTGAGAATCCCCATTGTATTGAAGGGGAAACTGAGGCACAAAGCAGCTACATGACTTTGCCTCACTTTGTGACCTTGGGAGAGAACTCAGATCTGTGACTCTCCAGCTGCCTAGCCCCCTGTCCCATGCACTGAGCCACCCTGCCTTACATCATTACTACCCATCAAGCCCGCTCAGCCTGTTCTCCCTTGAAACATGCAGGTTAGTGCGTCATTGCACTAAAAAAACCCCAATCAATCATTTCCCTTTAGCCAGGGCTGGTGCACCGATGTTTCACGCCCTAGGCAAAACTTCTACCTTGCCCCCAGCCCTGAAGCGCCGCCCCCGCGTCAGCTCCCCCCGCCCTGAGGCGCCCCCCCCCGCGTCAGCTCCCCAGCCTAGGGAGCTGTGTGGCAGCTCCCAACCCCAGCTCACCTCTGCTCTGTCCCCTCCCCGTGCCCTGCGGCAGGTCCCCACACACCCCCCTCCACCCTGAGGCACCTCCCCAGTGGCAGCTCCCCCCCACCCCAGCTCACCTCTGCTCTGCCCCCTCCCCTTGGAGATGGGCTGCCTTTTCGTGTGATGGGGAGAGTAGGACTGAGGCAAGGGGGAGGGGCACCCTGGTAGAGATAGGGGGAGTTAGTGGAATTCTGTAAAGGGCCCATTGTTTGTTTGGGGTTGGATCACTGAAGTGTTTCAGAGGTCTTTCTCAGCTCCCCCCGCCTCCCCTGTGATCTCAGGTGTGGATCCGGGCTGTAGCATGACCAGGCTGTGCTCCAGTCTGCTGTCCCCCACAGTTCCTACAAATTCCGCTCCACGGCCATCTACCAGTGGGGCTGAGCTGTCATCTGTAAGCCACTCCTGTGCTGCAGACTCATCACCTGCTGCTGCTTTCTGTGAGCGGGAGGCAGAAAACCAGGGTGAGTAATGGCCGGAATAGCAAAGCAAACCAGCTCAGTGCTGTCCTGGTCAGGGGGCTGCCCTCAGCCCACACACAGTCACATCCCAAGAGATGCTGTGGTGGATGGTTTGCGGCTCCAGCACCGCGACAGGTCAGACTGGTTTCTATTGAAGGGGCATAAACAGCTGCGAGATGGGATTTGGAGTTAGGCCCTCACATACAAGGCTCCACTGATCCCCCAGGGAATGTGGCCTCCTGCTGGAGGTCAGTGGCACTGTCCATGGGACACCGCCCTGCTCTGGAGGGCGAGTGAGTGACTCAGTGCTGAGGCCAGGGATAAGAAGGGCAGGGAGGCAGGTGATGAGTCAGCCTTAGCGAGGGGCATGCTAGGAGACATGGTGATTCATAGATTCCAAGGCCGGAAGGGTCAGTCTAGTCTGAGCCCTAGAGAACACAGGCCAGAGAACATCTCCAACACGTGCCTTGGAAGTGCTAAGGAGAGGAGGTAGCTAGATCTGACGTGAGCAGGGCCAGAAGGGGGCAGCTGGCTGTGATGCCCCAGGACACAGGATGTGAGCAAGCGAAAGCCCCCATCATCTCAGTGGGTGGAGCACATTGGGCTGGTGTCCAGTCACTCTTCTGCTCTGTTAGGCTGTGCGGGGGTGGGCTGCCAACACTGTATTTCAGAAACTGTTTTCTTAGCATCCCTGCTCCACCCCTCCCCTGATATTGTTATTATCATAGTTATTAATACTAATACCAATAAGCAGGACTCACCTATACTCACCAGGGCTATTTCTTGCAGCTTTCTGCAGCGCTCAGCCACTCCCGATCTTCCTGTATAGAGATGAAGGCATAAGAGACGTCCCTTGTAAGGGGTTGTTGGCCGCCCTAGTGCAGGGGGATTATTCAACTGGAGCTGGGCAGCCTGCAGCTCCTGGCTAGCACCTCCCGCCCAGTGCAGCAAATCAGGGGCCACCACACCCGAGCCCAGATCCCATCCCAGCAGCACCCTGGCAGGAGGAGTACCTGGTGCTCAGAGCAGGGGCCTGCCTCCTAACTTCCATTCCTGGGCTGCTAAGGACTCCCTGGGTAAGGGCAAGTCACCTGGAGCCTGCTTTGCAGTGGGGCGAGCCCCTGCAGCTCCCGTGAACTCTGACAGATTTAGGGTGCTCAGCACCCATGGAAACCAGACCCCTTTCCCCTCTCGATTCCTATGTCAGCAAAATGGGGGAAAAGGCACTCGCATCCCAGGGAGGCTGGGAAGTTACTGCAGGTTTGAGATCCTCAGAGAGGAGGATCCAAAGAAGGAAAGGCCGGTGAGCAGTAGGGACTGTTACAAAAGGCTGGGTGTGATGGCTGCCACCTCTGCTGGCACCAGGCACCTCCAGAGCTGAACGCACTAGTCTCTACTGCTTGCCCTGAAGCGCTACTCACAACCTCTACGGATCCAGCAGAGAGTAGGATGCATGACAAACACTGGCCAGTGGGTTCTATGCGTAACATGTGTAATCCCATGCTTGCTCAGAATGGTGCTCTGACCCCCGATAGTGATGGCTAGGCCCCCTAGAGGAGGGGAGGGCAAACTACAGCCTTGTGGGCAAGCTACAGCCCACCAGCCATTTTAATCCTGCCCTCGAGCTCCAGCCGGGGAAAAAGGGTAAGGGGCCGCTTCACATGGCTCCCGGAAGCAGTGGCATGGCCCCACTTCAGCTCCTATGTGTAGCTCTGCACGCTGCCCCCGCCCCAAGCGCTGCCCCCTGAAGCTTCCATTGGCCAGGAACTGCAGCCAATGCGAGCTGCAGGGGCAGCGCCTCAGATGGGGCAGCACGCAGAGCCACTTGGCCACGCCTCCGCATAGGAGCTGGAGAGGGGACATGTTGCTGCTTCCGGGAGCTGCTTGAGGTAAGTACCGCTTGGAGCCTGCACTCCTGAGCCACCCCGCTTTCTCCAAACCCCTCAGTCCCAGCCCGGAGAGCCCTCCTATACCCCAAACTCCTCATCCCCAGCCGGAGCCCTCACCCCCTCTGCACCCAACCCTCCCACCCCATCCCAGAGCCCCCTCCCTCATCCTGAACTCCCATTTCTGGCCCCACCCCAGAGCCCATACCCCCAATCATAGCCTTCACCCCAACCCCAATTTTGTGAGCATTCATGGTCCACCATAGAATTTCTATTCCCAGATGTGGCCCTTGGGACAAAAAGTTTTCCCCACCCCTGCCCTAGAGAATGATGAGCCTGCTACAGTCTTGGCTAACAGACATGTTTTTTTTATAGCTCATGCATTTAGCTCCAGGGGTCGCAGGTTTGATCCCTGCTGCTGACGCCCATGTGTGGGTTGGCATTACACATAGTTCTGATGTCTGGGCTCAGTTACCTTTAGAGGAAATTCCCACTGAAAGTTTCCAACAGGTTCCAGTTGGTCAGCTAAGTTTTGGGATAGAGCAATGGATCTATGGGGCTATTGGGGTTCCTGGTTCCGCTAACAGAGACCCACCGAAGGACCTTAATGGCACCTACTGGACTTTCCCTTGGGGTCTTTCTCCCATATGTTTCCCCTCTAATCAGTTTTAGTTTGTACAGCCTCTGCCAGCTCCCTTCCCAGTCCCACTCCTGGTCTGTGCCCATCCCCATCCATTTAAGGGGTAGCTATTCCTCAGCCAGGGGTACTGTAATATACCTAGCAGTTTTAAAATTCATTGCTAGAACAATGGATAGATTTATTCCAAGAGTAACATGCCTTCTATATTCCTTGGTACAGATTCACTCCGAAGTCATCTGTCTATTTCATTCCATGTCCCTGGGATACTGCCTGTGTTATTAGCAAGGCTGAGGTCACAACAACAGGTGCCAACTGACCAGCAAGATGCCTTTAGGTTCTGTCCATTCCTCCATGTCTTGAACCCTGATCAAAGCTTCAGGCACCTGTTTGCTAGTGCACGCCCTAACTATCAACAGCTAGGACCACTATTGCTAACACACTGTGGGCAGGAAGTTTCTTTAATAACTCTCCTGGCTGAAACTGCTGAGAGACTGTACTAGAGTCTGGGTTTTATAACATGGTTTAGGTGCAGCCTCAAACTGTGTTAGGTGGAAAATGTGTTTGAAACAGCACTGGTGAGAACATGGGCTTCATGATCAGGCCCCTTTCATCTCTTTGATCTTAATTAGTTAATGTTTGTAAAGTGCTTTGAAGATGGAGCGCTCTATGCGAATGTTAAGTGCTATTATTATTATTCAATCTATGCATGACCCACATGCCTGCTCCATAGCAAAGTACGTTGTGCAGGATGACAGCCCCAGCTGCTGCATGAGAGCTGCTCAGGGGAGAAATTGCTAAGCTGGTGGGGGCTGAGCTCCGGTTTAATTGCTCTAAATGAACTGCTTGGCTCTGCAACCAAGACTTAGCCACTTCCTGGAAAGATTCTGGTCCCAGGGAGAGGCAGCCTGCAAGGCCTTTGTCTGAAGAGGGGAACATGTCACTCAGCATGAGGGTTAGCCAGCCGGAGTGACACCAGGAGGGCTGGTGATGCAGGTGCAGAGGATTCACTATCTTAGATCAAACCATTAGTCTGGTAAAAGCAGGATCACTGGGCAGCTGGCTAGGCGCATGCTTGGCTTTGTTCACCGTCCTGTGTGCAGGGGAAAGATGCTTTCCTGACCTCTGTGGAGAGGAGTTTATGGCTATAATTACTCTGATCTTATCGTTGTTGTGACCAATATCACATGAACCAAGATCAAAGCTTCTTAGTACTCCATGCTGAACATGCCTAGTAAAGATCACTGCAGGCCCTGGGGAGCTCACAGGCTGAGTAGAGATAAGGCACAGAGAATCACAACTTGCCCGAGGTCACACAAGAAGTCTGGACAGAGCAGGAAATGAAATTTCCTGAGGGCCATTCTAGTACCTTCACCTCAAGGCTAGCTCTTTTTCCAGCATGCCTGTATACGCATCTACTCAGACCTGATCTAGAAACAACTAAACACTTTAAATGGGACATCTGGTGAACCAATCATAGCCACCCCTTGAAACACAGAGGAGGCGGCTTATGGCAGCACAGAAGGGGGGGGAACAATTATACAGATGTGGCTAAAAAAAAAAAGTGGGCCTATTCCCTTCTAGCTAGGGGTGTCTGGCACGTCTCTGTGCTGGGTCTAAAATGATTTGCTTTTTCCATTTGCTCTACAGAATGTTATTGTTTTCCTTCCAAGTAACAGACAGGATGATCTTGATTCAAATCAGTGGCTGGGAGGGGAGCTGAGAGGTTGGTTATCAGCAGAACGTTTATTGTCTTGTGATTAAGAGCAGGACCTCAAGGAAACCATTTTGAAGTACTTGGAGAAGAGGAAGGTGATCAGGAACAGTCAACATGGATTCATCAAGGGCAAGTCATGCCTGACCAACCTGATTGCCTTCTGTGACGAGATAACTGGTTATGGGGAAAGCAGTGGACGTGACAGATCTTGACTTTAGCAAAGCTTTTGATACAGTCTCCCACAGTATTCTTGCCAGCAAGTTAAAGAAGTATGGATTGGATAAATGAACTATAAGGTGGATAGAAAGCTGGCTAGATTGTTGGGCTCAACAGGTAGTGATCAATGGCTTGATGTCTAGTTGCCAGCCAGTATCAAGGAGAGTGCCCCAGGGGTCGGTTTTGTTCAACATCTTTATTAATGATCTGGAATGGATGATGGGATTAATTGCACCCTCAGCAAGTTCGTGGATGAAACTAAGGGGGGGGGGGGCGGGAGGTAGATATGCTGGAGGGTAGGGATAGGATACAGAGGGACCTAGACAAATTGGAGGATTTGGCCAAAAGAAGTATGGTGAGGTTCAACAAGGACAAGTGCAGAGTCCTGGATTTAGGATGGAAGAATCCCATGCACCGCTACAGGCTAGAGACTGACTAAGCAGCAGTTCAGCAGAAAAGGACCTGGGAGTAACAGTGGATGAGAAGCTGGATACGAGTCAGTGTGCCCTTGTTGCCAAGAAGGCTAATGGCATATTGGGCTGCATTAGTAGAAGCATTGCCAGCAGATGGAGGGAAGTGATTATTCCCCTCTATTCAGAACTGGTGAGGCCACACCTGGAGTATTGCGTCCAGTTTTGGGCCCTCCACTACAGAAAGGATGTGGACAAATTGGAGAGAGTCCAGCAGAGAGCAACGAAAGTGATCAGGGGGCTGTGGCACGACTTATGAGGAAACTGAGCTTGTTTAGTCTGCAGAAGAGAAGAGTGAAGGGGGATTTGATAGCAGCCTTCAACTACCTGAAGTGGGGGTTCCAAAGAAGATGGAGCTTGGCTGTTCTCAGTGGTGGCAAATGACAGAACAAGGAGCAATGGTCTCAAGTTGCAGTGGGGAAAGTCTAGGTTTGATATTAGGAAACATTATTTCACTAGGAGGGTGGTGAAGCACTGGAATAGGTTACCTAGGGAGGTGGTGGAATCTCAATCCTTAGAGGTTTTTAAGGCCTGGCTTGACAAAGCCCTGACTGGGATGATTTAGTTGGTGTTGGTCCTGCTTTGAACAGAGGATTGGACTAGATGACCTCCTGAGGTCTCTTCCAACCCTAATATTCTATGAAAGATGGTTTTGTGTGTGGGGGGGTGGGGGTGTCTTTGTGCTTCAAATTCCTTTAGTAGCTCCCTCAGGGAGGATCTGAGCATGGAGAGCATAAGGAAGGCTAGTGTGGTTTTACAAGCCCTTATCTTGTGTATATTTAAGTGCAGAGAATGTCTTCAGTGCCAAGCTGCCTTGCAATTTTGCCTGTCTATACAGAGGAACAGAAACAAGCATTTGATCTGCAGGGTGAAGCAAGTGTATGCGTTTGTTTCTGCTTCTGTTTAAGGTGCCTAGTCATTTGCCTGCTGTATGATGCTGCTCTTCTCTCATTCCCTAAATAGGAACAGTGCAGGAACAGATCCTTCTGCTGTTTGAGTTAATGTGAGTCAAGCATGGGCGGCACATGAAGTCCCTAGCCCTGCCCCTTCTGCCCGAGGCCCCTCCCCTTCTCCCCCACTCCTTTCATCCCCCTCTCCCGCCAGAGCCCTCAGCCCCCTACCGTGGCCGCCGGCTCCCCTGCCCCAGCTGACCCCAGCATTGGCCCCCGTCCTGGGCCGCAGGCCAGCCCCCCCTAGCCCCGGCCCACTTGGGGAAGAGGAGCAGCCTGCCTGGGGCCACGGAGAAAGCAGGAGGGGACCTCGGAGCATGGGTAGGGCCACGGGTGGCAGTTTGGGGAGGCTCAGCCTCCCCTGGCCTGCAATACCCTTCGCCCATGGAGTCAGGCCATGGAAATCAGTGGTGCTGGGATTTGGAGTCAAGACACAAATTAGATGGGTTTTATCCTATGTATGAATCACATTGGTATCCGAGCTAAGCCCATCTCTGCAGCAATAAGGGGGTAATCTTGGTTTGGTTGGAACCAGTTTCCAGTGGTGTGGGCAGAAATTTGGGCCAGAGTCCCAATCCCAATGTCCCTAAGATACCAACGCTACAAGGGCGAAGCCTAGAGTCACTCAGTCAAAACAACCAGCTGCTCTTAGCCCAGGTATGGCAGCCTGTCGGTGTGTGCTCCTGGGGGGGGTTGTGGCATTGCTCACCCTTACTTTGACCAGGATGGTCCTGAGGTTGAGGAAGAGGCATGGGCATGAGATGTGGGTTCAGTCCCTGGCTCTGCCACACACTCCCTGTGTGACCATGGGCAAGCTGTATAGTCTCTGTCATCTGTAACATTTCCGTTGTCCATGTCGATTGTAAGCGCCTCAGGGCCAGGGTGATCTCTGGCTAAGTGTCTATATAGTGCCTAGCACAACAGGGCCCTGATCTTGTTTGGTTCTTACAGATGCGACTGCCATAGAAATAATAATAACAGATGCCCATCAGTGTTGCTTGGAGCAGGGGACTGCATAGTGGGATGGAGTGAAGGGGACTGACTGAACCAGAGAAATCAGGAGGTTCCTGACTTCTCAGCTACATGGGGGCCAAACAATTGTAGCTCTTAGTTCACATGGGCCTGGGCTACAAGCCTCACCCCAGCACAAGCGCTGCATGGGGATGCCCAAGTGCTGAAAGCACCGAGTCATCCAAGAAATGGTTGGTTGGCAGCGCCTCTTTTACCTAGGCAGACAGGCCCTTGGTGTCATAGCAGTGCTTGGCAGTAAATTAAAGAGAAAACTGTCAGATCTTGATTCAGCCTCTTGGTTTAAAGTCACTCATAAAAAACTTAACTGCTCTGTGCACTAAACCAGACGCAGATTAGAGCCGAGGGAGAGATCTCCTGCAAGCTTCGAGTGCAGGAGGAGGTCCCAGCATGGGAAAGCACATGCCCCCAGGGTGGAGTTAGGGGGAGGTAAAGAGAAACTCCCGCCTCCCCTTCTCCAGCAGGGTCCTCCTCCTCCCCTTTTCAGGCTACTTCCCTTAATTCAGGAATGTCTATGGACATCGCAGGCCTTGCAACAGTGCATAGAACAGTGAACATTTTGGCTAAGAAACGGCTGAAGGGCCAGGCAATGAGAATGATAAAGGAACCCTGATTTGCACAATACATGTGCTGGGAGCCATCTGTTTCATTATTCACTGGAATTTGGAGGACAGGCAGAGGTCACAAAAAAATGTTCTCAAAGCCTGAGCATGTCAGCAGATTTTAACACCAGTGATGTTCCCAACCCTCCTGTGGCAAAGTGCATTATTAGTTATTGGCCATCCTCTTGCTTAAACTATTTCAATCATCCAATTGGGGAGGGAAAAACACCATGCACATTAGGGGCGGTCATCAACTCACCGTCCTGCAGCATCCCCCGTGACATGGTGTTTCAGCAATTCTGCCTTGCTCTCGTCCCCAGGACTTCAGTGGTGAGCTTGTCCTCCAGCAGGAAACACTGTGATTCTATCCCATTATCTGTGTTCCAAAATAATGGCAATCAACACAACTTCTGGATTATCACAGGGGGAGGGATAGCTCAGTGGTTTGAGCATTGGCCTGCTAAACCCAGGGTTGTGAGTTCAATCACTGAGGGGGCCATTTAGGGATCTGGGGCAAAAATCTGTCTGGGGATAGAGGACTTCCTGAGGTCCCTTCCAACCCTGATATTTTATGATTCTATCTTCAACTACTCCTCAGTCCCAGGCTTCTTCCAGGACACTGGCTAGTAGGTCCCTTGCAAAACCCCCAGATTAGATGAAATACAAATTAAGCAACTTTGACCCATCTCAGATTTGAGCCTTTCATCCATCTCACATTCCCCCCAGTTCTTGACTCTTCTACTGAACACTAACCCACAAGGCACCTTCCCTAGAACCTCACTCCTTTTTCAAGGCCCATCACAGCAGTTAATACTACTCCTATACATTTCTCCACAGCTCTTCCTCCAGCCAACTTCAGTCAGGTTCTTCCCATAGAGAAGGCACTCCTGAGTCTCCACCACCCAACTGCTCTCAGCTCCTTCCTTTTAACTCCTCCCTGAGCCTGACACACCCTCCAGGTGTAACAAGGTGCAGCTAATAGAGCTCTCAGGCCTTCTCAGGTGATGTGGGGTTTATATATCCCCCTAAGAGAGACCAACCACAGAATGTGAATAATGAATAGAAAATAGTTGGAATGAAGCATTTGTGGACAACACATGGCATGAAAATGGTTGGTCCAAATTTTTCAGCTAATACTTACAAAGAGTAAGCTTTCAAATGAGTTAAAACCAAACACAGGTCTGCATTTGTAACAGATCCATTGCCATGTTCTCAGCTGGGGGAAATCCATGCAGTTTAACTGACATCAGAGCAATGCCAGTTTAAACTAGTTGAGGATCTGGCCCATTATTTGTAATGAATAGTTTGACCAGATCGGTCAGTCATTCCAAGAATGGTAGGGTGGGAAGGAGACATAAAAGGAAAGAGAGGACTTGTCTAGGGCTGGCTCAGGAAGGAATACCTAACTGCCTTTCATCTAATCTGTTATCTACAGTTATAGGCAGAGCTTGTACTACCACCTCTAGTTAAGATTGCCTTTATAAAAGACCTTCTTGTTGGCTGTTTGAAAACATTACCAAACTTCAGCTGTTTGGACTGAAATTTTCCATGCTGGGTGTCTGCCTCAAGATGAATTTTCTTTTCAAGGTTCAGCTAAGATGTTCCAGTCATTTCTAAGAACAAAATTAGAGGAAGAGGTGTTGTTTTGCCATGTTAAAAAAAGTCTTTCAGCTGTTTGGTTGAGAAGCTTGAGAGGGTGGGTCACCTTTTTGCCATCCCTGCAAAAATCTGCCCAAATTTGGGCAAATTATGAATCTTTTTTGAAAAAACTCTCTTTGCACATGCTATGTAGAGACTCGTCAGACTCTCTGAAGAGTCTGTCTGCATTGAGCATGCTCCAGCCCAGGGATACAGCTATTGAGTAGGTCTCTCCCTGCAGTTGCTGCTCCCAGGTGCTGGGGTATGCTGTGGCACAAGAACTGGGAAACTGTCTTTCCTGTGCTCTCAATGCTCCCCATGCAAAGTGTGTCTCTCTTCCCCCTTTTAGTGCTGATTCATAGAAAGGATGACAATCTATTACTGCTGCAGATTACGCCTGTAGCTGAACTGGCAGAGATCTGTTTGGTGGATCTAAAAGTGATCATGTGATGAACTGTCAGCATCATTCTACATGATGGAATTTGTTCAGTTTGCTTTTTTAAAAACCTAGGAAATTACACACATAAAACTATATTGAAAAGCCACAAGTAAGGTGGCAAAATCAAGCACTCAAAAATTAGGAAATGCCAGAATTAAGGTAGCCTGTGCAACCTTAATACTGTCCCCTTGTGTGTATGTATTATGCTAAAGTCTTTAATGATGTGATCAGATACTATTTTTTCCACGGGCTCCCTGCCTCATTCAGAGCACAGGATGGACTGTGAATGTATCAGAACTAGGTAGTGTAGGAGGCTGCAATCTGTAGGACTCCTGTTCCTTTGTTGCAGAAGTTGGAAGATGTTTAGTGACTGAGGCAGGAGACTGTAGGAAGAGAAAGGAGGGCCTCATGGTTAAGGAACTTGAATCATAGAAATGTAGGGGTGGAAGGGACCTCAACAGGTCATCAAGTCCAACCCCCTGCACTGAGGCAGGACCAAGTAACCCTAGACCATCCCTGACACGTGTTTGTCGAGCCTGTTCTTAAAAAACACCAATGACGGGGATTCCACAACCTCCCTTGGAAGCCTATTCCAGAGCTTAACT
The DNA here is from genome assembly GCF_027887155.1 of Malaclemys terrapin pileata. Taxonomy (NCBI): domain Eukaryota; kingdom Metazoa; phylum Chordata; order Testudines; family Emydidae; genus Malaclemys; species Malaclemys terrapin. The sequence goes on from NC_071514.1 coordinate 52,318,809, forward strand.
CCCCTTATGGCTAGAAAGTTTTTCCTAATAGCTAACTTACATCTCTCTGGCTGCAGATTAAGCCCATTGCTTCTTGTCCTATCTTCAGGGGACATGGAGAACAATTGATCACTGGCCTCTTCATAATAGTCTTTAGCAGATGTGAAGATTATTAGGTCCCCGCCTCAGTTGTCTTCTATGAAGACTAAACATGTCCAGGTATTCAACCTTCCCTTATAGGTCAGGTTTAATAAACCTTGTTATCATTTTTGTTGCTCTCTTCTGGACTCTCTCCAATCAAGTATCGATTTTCTTCAAGTGTGGCGCCCAGAACTGGACACAGTACTGCAGCTGAGACCTCACCAGAGCTGAGCAGAGCAGGACAATTACTTCCCGGGTCTTACATACAACACTTCTGTTAATACACTGCAGAATATTAGCCGTTTTTGCAACTGCATCACATTGTTGTCTCATATCCAATTTGTGATACACTATAACACCCAGATCCTTTCCAGCAGTACTACTGTCCAGCAGGTTATTCCCCATTTTGCAGCTATGTGGTCAGGCTGGGTTTGCTTTAAATCAAATTAGTGATTTAAATCATGATTTAAATCACTAGTCAGGAAGACTCGATTTAATCATGGATTTCTATATAAAAGTGCATTCTTGTTGGTTGTTATAACCTTAATACATCTTCACAACTCAGAGATAGATGTAGTTTTCATTTTTAGAAAGTACATACTATACATTTTTAAAGTGATTTATTTTGAAAACTTTTCAGATTAGTTTTACAGCTATATGAGAAAATGAATGATTGTTTGGCTGTTTCATTTACCAAAGGTAATTGACCATTTACCAAAGGATATTTATGAAGTCATTGGGAGGTGAACTATCTCCAATTCAACAGGTTAATCATTAATATATGGAGGATTTTCTTGCCATGCTGTATTAGGAGGAGAACATCACCAGACAGACATTTAAATTGTTTTATTTAACTAAAACAACAAAATTATGTATTTTGGATTTTTTTCTTCAACAGCAAACATAATATTTTAACAAAATATGCATATGAATTTTTGAATTTAGTTAAACGTTCAAGTTTTTTAAAATCAGGGTTGTTTTTGTTAAAATTGTTTTTTACTAAAATAGATGAAATATTTAAAAAAACAAAACAAAAATTAAATCGACTATGTCAGCTAGGTCAACATGAGACACTTGAAATATTGGGGACAAAAGGGGCAGTGACGTTAAAGCCCTCTGCCCTAGGATGAATTCCATCAGGCCCTGCTGACTTGAATACATCTAACTTATCTAAATATTTTTAAACTGTTCTTTCCCTATTTTGGCTTGCATTCCTTGTCCCTTATGAATATTGTTTTGAGTATCTGGTCACCATAAACCTTTTTAGTGAAAACTAAAGCAAAATAAACATTAAACACCTCAGCCTTCTTAAAGTCATCAGTTATTAGTTCTCCTTCCCTGCTAAATGCAGGGCCTATACTGTCCTCAGTCTTTCTCTGGCTCCTAATGTATTTAAAGAACCTCTTCTTATTGTCGTTTTTGTCCCTTGCCAGCTGTAACTCACTTGGGGCCTTAGTCTTTCTGCTTTTGTCCCCAGGTGCTTGTGCTGTTCTTTGTACTCCTCCATAGCAATTCCTCCTTGTTTCCACTTTTTGTAGGGTTCCTTTCTGAATAACTGGCACCCCCAAATAACTTGAGTTCTGCCCCCCATCTCCTTTGAGCAGGAGACTGCACTGCCTGAGCTGCTCCTCCTGTTAGCCATTCGCAGCTGGGGTTGTGCTCACTACATCTGTCCAGGGACAGGGGAGCTGAGCGACTCTGCCCACACCAATGGGTGTCTCCTGCAGAGACAGCCAAGCTCATCTCACCCATGCTCTTGAGTCCTACAAGAGAGTGACACCGCTCCAGCCAAAACAAATCCAGCCGCCCCCAGATTAACTCCACCCCGTGAGCCGAGGCGAGCCCGGGCCTTTGGCAGCCTATCCAGGCGTGTGTGACCTACATACTCGGACGTGTGAGGTGAGACGAAGGCGGCGGCGCAGGAGCGCTAGGACCCGGCTGGCTCGGCCCGCCGGAGGAGGAGCCGGGGCGCGGCGAGGAAGGAGGCCAGTGGCTGAGCTCTCCAGGCAGAGACGGGGGGGACGTACCCAGACATACACACGCACCGAGCCAGGACAAAGCGGGGAGCTGGCTGTGCGGCTGGGGCGCACGGATCCCCGCGGGGCTGCTGGCCCAGAGGCGAGGCGGCTCTGGCTGCTCGGGGACCGTCCCTCCAGGGGCCGGGGGGCGCCGCGATGGAGCGGAGAGGTGGCGGCGGCGGCCGGGCTGCGCGGCGGCTGCTGTCCGGGGACAAGCGAGGACCCCGCCCGGCGCCGGCAGCTGTAGCAGCCCGGGGCGCTCGCCGCGCCTGAGCCGCCCCCTCCATCCCTGGCCCGCCCCGCGCTGCGGACCCGACCCGGCGGTAGCCCCTGCCCGGGGCCATGAGGACCAGACCCCCCTAGCGGAAGCCAGGCGAGCGGCGGAGGGGGGATGTCCCAGCCCCAGTCCTCCCGCGAAGTCAGGCGAGGCGGAGACCGAGCCCCGTCCGGGGGCCCCCCAGGGGCACAGGGAGCGAGCCTCGCCCGGGCACGCAGGGGCGATCGTCGGCGGGCGAGAAGAAGGGAAGGTGAACGTGTGTGAGGGAGCCGGGGGCTCGCCCCAGCCCCCACCCAGGTAAGGCCGGGCTCCGAGCCGCCCTGGGGCCCCGCAGATCTCCCCTTCGCGGCGTGGGTGCGGGTCCAGGTGGAGCCCAGCACAGCCGGACAATGCAGCGGCAGCCCCTCCCTCAGGGCCGCCGGGAGCCCCCAGCCCGGGCAGGGCCTTGCTAGGATAAGGAGGTCGCTGTGAGTCTGGAGACACCCCTCCCCCGGCCGATCTGTCTGTCCCCCATTGTGCAGCTACAGACGGATGCTCCGGGCGGAGGCAGGTGCAGGGAGGGCTGGGCTCTCCTTCCGCAGCTCGCTCCACTCCCCTGTTGTTCGTCTGAAGGCCCTTTCCTTTGTGTCTCTCCTGTGTGCAAAGCCTAGTCCCCCCTCCCCCCCTCAATCGCTCCCGGGGGGGCTGCATGCGCTCGGCGGTACCAGCCCCAACACAGCCATCCACAAGGGTCTGCATACACGCCCTAAATGCGCTAGATCGGGGCTTTGTATGGGGGGCGAAGCCTCCCCCTGATTGTCCTGCTCTGGACCCCCCCCCGCCCCCTTTGCTACTGGCATGGAAATTGACATGGTGGGGAGTGGCGGTGAAACAGGGATCCAACCTCTTTTTTTTTTATCAATGGATGTCAATCTCGTCTAATCCTGATTCCCCCCTTCACCCCAGGTGTCCCTCCCCCTGCCCTGTAATGGGTACTAGAGTAAATACACAGCAGTATCGGATATGGCTTGGTTCTGGCTGTGGTTCTGTCAGGCCCTTTCTCTGTGAACACAGAGGGATGTAAGTGAGCTGGTAGCAGCACCAGGAGCAAATTCTATTGTCCCTCCACCCCAGAGCTCTCCCAGAGTTGGCACAACCTCAGCGATTGAATTGATCTCATTCCATAGTACCTGTATCCAGGGGCCAGTGCTTGAGGTGACAATTTCCCAGCAGTGTCAAGATCCTACATATTCTGCACATCTGTCTCTCACAGCAGCCTTCTTCTTTGCCACCTGTACTTCCCCTATCAGTTTAGGGTCCTTCTAGCCAGTTCTTAGGTACTCTTTCCTCCCCTCCCTCCCCCCTTGTTGCCTTAAATCCTCACTCCTGTTCTAGGAGGGAAGCCTAGGGCTACTTATTTGATCCCTTGTTTACCTCCCTTCTGTGAATCGCTGAAACTTTCTGACAGATTGCTGCATGGATTTCAGGGCTTGGCTTTAGGCAGTATGGGGGCGGGAGAATGTGAAGAGCAGGAGGAGGGATTATATTTTGAAGTCCCATATATCATGCACTGCCTCCCCTGAGGCTTTCTAATGCTTTCAGAAGTGCTCCAATGTCATGGTGTTTGTGCTGTGAAACCCTCCTGGAAGAATCCTTTGCTATAGGCAACCCTGCTGGAAACACTGTCCCAAAGATGGCCTGTCCTCTACCCCCAGGTAGATAAGTGCCGAGGTAGCAATCTCTCTTGGGGGAGGAGTGCCGATTTTCAGAAGGTGGTGTATCCCCTCCCTCCATAGGCACAGAGCAATATCTCCATCATTACACATCTTGAGAACTGGCCAGGGCTATTTTCTCCTGGCAAACAACATGCTGTAAATACTAGTTAATGGAGCCATTTAACGGTGGCGGTCCTTGTGAGCTGAGGAGATAATATCTTGTCCTGCTGACATCTCCTGATGTCATTGGCCTTAAGGGCGGGGGGGGGGGGGGGCGATTCACCTGTCCTTTGGGCCTCCCAGCACCTTCTATAAGCATGGCAGGATGATCACCTCCTGGGACATGTGTCGTAGAGCTAGACAGTTCTTGGTCTCCTCTAACTTGGTTCTTAGGCTCAGCCTTTCCAGGTGGCCCAGCTATTCTGTTGCTTGGGGTAGCTGGTTAGACAGGGTGCGCAGCTGGTGTGGCTGTGACGTGCATGGCCATTTATTTTCATTTCTGCCTGATGGGCCTGCTGTTGCTGGAGTCTTCTCTTCTGGCCTGGGTGTGCTGCTTGTCATTCAGCTTTGCCTGTACCCTAGGGATGGCATCCCAGGTTGGGAGGGGACTAGAGCCCAGTTGCTTGATTGTGCTGTATTGTCAAGGAACCAAATGATCTCAGCAGGGATCAGTTCCTGCTGGTAGCTTATAGAAACTCTGAACCAGAGATGGAAACAGAGTGAGTCATGCTTGAAAGGAGTTGGAGCCTGAGTGGCAATGGAAATCCAGGGGTAAGGACTGGTGAAGAGTTTAGTGGGCTTTAGTTTTCCAAATGTGCCTTTTGAATAGTCACTGTGCAGCAGAGCCGCGAGGGAGAGCGTGGCTGTAATGGCTCCTGAGGACAGGAGAGTGATTTTGCTCTGGAGTGATTGATTGAGGGCTGTGAGTAGAGGTGACTCTGTTGACTTGACGAAATTGATTGCTGGGATAGAGCTGATGGATTGGGCTAGAAAAGGCAGGAAAAATAGAGGAAGCAAGAGGCCATCTCCAGCAGTGAGATCGGAAGCTAGGTAGTGGTGGGCCAAGTGGCAGGCAGTGGAGGGGTGAGCTGCCCACCTGAACTGGACAAATAGAGGGGAGTGGCAGGAAAGGTGAGAGCTGATTGGGTTTTGTTTTTAATCTTCATTCTTAGTGGGATGCAGTGGAAAGAACCTGTCATTGAGCTAGAGTCTAGGGCTATGGCTACACTGGCGCTTTATAGCGCTGCAACTTTCTCGCTCAGGTGTGGAAAAAACACCCCCCTGAGTGCAGCAAGTGACAGCGCTGTAAAGCGCCAGTGTAAACAGTGCCCCAGCGCGGGGAGCATGGCTCCCAGTGCTGTAAGCTAATTCCCTCGTGGAGGTGGAGTACCTGCAGCACTGGGAGAGCGATCTCCGAACACTGGCATGCGACCACACTCGCACTTCAAAGCGCTGCTGTGGGAGCGCTCCTGCGGCAGCGCTTTGGAGTGTCGAGTGTAGCCACAGCCTAGCTCAAGAATCAGCTATGCTTTAGGAAGGGTGAGCGTGACCCAGTTAAATACCCATTGACCACCTACTTACCATGTGGCCAAATTGTGTCTGCAGATGGTAGAAGCAACTCAAGGTGCCCTGAGGCCAGGGCTGCTGACCTACCAGATGGACAGCAGGGTGCATGATGTGCCTATATGGGGCTGGCTCCTCAGCTGCTATAAGTTGGCATAAGGCTTTTGTTCTGATTGCTATACTAGCTGAGAATCTGGTTCATGGCATCTAGAGACCTGCTGGAATGGGCCTGCCAATTACCTTTAGTTGAAGCCAGTGTTGGGATGGAAGGAGATCAAAGAAACATGAAGAGATGGGTCCAGGGAGCCACCATCTGGCATAGGCTGAGGAGGATAATAATTCCTCCTAGACTGAGCAAATCCCTCTGGGGGGAAGAGAAACAGTTTGTGCATTGGATGCATGTTGTTTTTACCAGGCGTAGAGAGAGCTGGGTGTGGGGTGATCAGAGGGGGGATGTTGGATCTCATGAGCTGTGTAGAGTCTCTTACAGAGACTTGAGACATTGGTGGGCACAGTAAATGGCAGCACTAGTGATAGGCACTAGCAGGAGATGGCACCTGGGATCTGCCTGTAGATGCTTAGAAACAAGGCTGAGGTTAGGGACTTTGGGCTCTGAGATTCTTCTAGTTCCACATGCAGGGGGATAGAAGAGCTGAAGTTTGTGGATGAGGGACCGAGTTTATTAGGCTGTGGGGAAAGGAGGGCTCTTAATCACTGCTGGCAATGACAGCAAAGAAGAGTTTGGAGGCTGTTTAAGAGGGTGGAGGGGAGGGGGAAAGCTGGCAGGTATAGAGACGCTCTCTAGTCAGACAATGGACATCATCTGCTGGGGACATCAGAGGTACAAGTTCCACTGCAGTATGTATCCAGTAGAATGGGCTAGGATTGCCCTGCGGAAGGGTAGGGTGAGGACAAGGAGGAATAATCCAATAAGGTATAACAAGAGTTTCAGGTAAAATGGGCTGTCCTGTTACAAATCACAGCTGCAGATCAGCGTGGGATGTTTGAGACATACCTGGGTGAGCTGGAAAGGCTGGGATTTGGGGAAGATCTTGACACCACTGGCATTTCCGTGGTGGGAAGGGAACAATTAGCGAGATGCTCTGACGAACTATACATGGGGGGAGCAAGGCGAATACCTATCATGGGGATACTCTTTACAGGTGGTGAAAGTGAGACATTGCCAGAGAAGATGGAAGAATTGAGGGCGGTGGGGTTGAAAGGAGACTAAAAGATGGAACAACTCAAATAATTAAGTTCCCATAAATCACCAGCACTGGAAGTCACTCTTCAGAGCGTGCTAAAGAATGGAGAAATGAGCTAGTAACAAAGATTCATAATTTATCATTAAAAAGTGCTGAGAAGCCGGAGGACTGGAAGGCAGCCAGTGCTGTGTCATCTTTGTAAAAAGGTGCCATGCTAAGGGTGTGCTTGGAAATAATAGGCCAGGGAAAACAGTAGAGAAAAACTATGGAAGAGAGAATTGCAAAGCATTGAAACGAGTGTAATAGTTTAGGGATGGCTTCCATAAGAAGAAAGCTGTTTGTCTCACCTGTTAGTACTGAATGATCAAACTAGTGGGTAGAGCAGAAATGGTGGAGATCAGTTATTTGCTCTTTCCAAAAGCTTCTGGGGAAGAGCCTCATAAGATGCTATTCAAGGTACCTGATAACCATACAGAGAATGGTGAAGCCCTGTCGCTGATTAATAGCTGACATGAGACATGACGGGATCTCATTGGGGGGGGAACATTACATATGACTGCCCTAAGGGTCTGTACCAGGACCCGTGTTCGATATATTTATTAACCTAGAAAGGGGGGCTGGGTACCGAAGTGGAAAAATTTGCACCCAACACAGAGCACGACTGAGAGCTCACATACACCTGTGTAATTGCATTAACTACAAAGAAGTCACACCAGATTTACAGCGATGTATGAACTGAATCAGGCCCTATATGGTTTAACTTAGTTCAGCAGCATTACGAGGCAGGCGCTCCAGAAGAATCTGGAAAAATCAGGTGACATGAAATTCAGCGTAGAAAAATGCCAAAGTTGTGCCCATTGGAAGGAACATAGGAAAGTGCCCTGCTATCACAGGCAACCTGTGATTCCTGTCAAGGGATCGTTGAAACTACTCGTCCACTCCTTGAGGATCTGAATTGGTTGTAACTTCTACAGAGAATTATTTAGGCATCATTGTGGATAACACAATGAAGCTGCCTGCTCAATGTGCAGCAGCCATGAAAATGGAGTGGATTAGGTGTTAACATGACATAGGAAGAGGATGGAGAATGATGCAGAAAATGTTATAACATCATTACCTTGAACAGCATCACATTCAGATTTAGTTTTGTCTAGTGAGCCACGTGCATGCTCCTAGTTCTTCATCACATGAGAACAAAAGGCCACTGGAAATTAAAAGGCAGCGTACTTAAAATGGATGAAGAGAGCTGCTTTTTGAGGGGAAGTTGTGGAACTCCCTGCTGCAGGATATCACGGAGGTAAACAGGCTAACAAGATTAAGGAATGATTAGACCTTTATACAGGGTGAGAAAGATGGTCTTGGAATGAGACTCAGTCACTGGATAGCAATCTGATTTCCGTTTATGGCTCTGCCACATGCTTCCTATGTGACCTTAGTCAATCACTTAATATTTTGGTGGCTCAATTTCCCATTTGTAAAATGGGCATAATATTTCCCTACCTCCCAGGGGTTTTTTGAGGATAAATCTTTTGAGCTGCTCAGATATGAGTGACAGGAGCCATATATGCACCAAAGCAGATAGAAGAAGAAGAATAGCAAAGGTTGTGACAGTGGTTATGAGGACTCTCAATCCAAATGCCTCATGACATCAGCTTGGGTTAGGAAGAAATATTGCCCTATGGGATATTGCGTCTGTAGATGCTCTCTTTGGGTAGTGATGGTTATACCTTCCTCTGAGTTACCTGATATTAGTGATATGGACCATTTGGCTGCCCCAGTGTGGCAATTCCTATGAATCGGCCCCTGTACAAATATTGAATCTCTGCTGAGATGCAGTCTAGTCATGTTATCTATATAACATGACCTGCCCTGGTGAGTTACTTTGCTGCCCACAGTACTGCTCATGACCAGCCAAGCTGGCAATTAGTATCCATGACATCTTACTGACCGGGCTTTCATGACACCATAATTATGAACTGAAGAGGTTTTTTCTCCTATGCTCCTAATCAGTTAATTAAGTACAATATCCATTGAATGCCTATGTTTTTCAGGGGCTATCCTGCAATATTTATGCTTATGGCTGTTTACACTACACACATTCTGATCTTTGAGGGTCTATTATGTAGCTGTTAATTTTTGCTTTTGGGATAAATCCTATGGTACAAAAGCCTTATTGGAAATTGCTTATGCTGATTCTGAGTTACCAGAGGAAGCAGTGTAGAAAATGGTATTGGCAAATGACAGGTAGAGATCCTATAATCCATGAGCAGGAATTGAACCCAGATACAGTGGCCAGGGAGCTAGCCTAGAACTCAAGGTATGTGGGTTAAATACCCTGCTCTGCCACAGACTTCCTGTGTGACCTTGGGGAGGACACTTAATCTCTCTGTGACTCATCTGCTATCTATAAAATGATGGCACTTCCCTCCTCACAAGGGTGCTGTGAGCATAAATACATTTAAAAATCGTGAGGTGCTCAGGTACTATGGTAAGGGGCCAGATCTGTACAAGAGACAGCTGGCATGGCCTACCCAGGGGTGGGTTAGAGCAGGATCTTTGAAATCAGGCTTGTGGTGGCCTCAGAGAGACCATATGGTAGGGAGTCAGTGAGAAACCAAGGGCCAAATATCCTGCTGGTTTAAATTGGTGGAGCTCCATTAACTCCCATCAAATTGTGACAGATTACAGCAGCTGAGACTTTTGTCCCCAGGAATCTGTCAGCATGGAGATGGGGCTGGAAGATTGAAATCAACGTGCCTGTTGGATAAGGATTTAGGGACAGAGAGGGACAGTCTCGGGGGTTTGGTGGCAGGACATAGTGTGCTGAATCTGTCTTAATTCCCTCCAGGAATTGCTCTCATGTAATTTTTGCAGATTACTAGATTATTATTGTCTGTATTACAATATTGCCTCGAGGTCTGCATTGAGATCGGGGCCCTGTCATGTCAACTAATGTACAAACATTTAGGCTACGGCTATGCTTTCAGTGGCATGTAGAGTACATACTCTGCAAACTCAGCTAGCACAGGTGTAAAGAGCAGAGTGGAGGGTGAGGCATGGCTTAGGCCAGTTAAGCAGAGGCCCTGCTTGCCCGAAGCCAAGGATATATACCCCACATGGCTCTCTGCATGCCCAAGCAATGCTTCCCATGTCTACACTTCTATTTTTAGCTACGTAGTGCCCCACTGTCTCAGCCTCTCCCTGCCATAGTGAAAGACTCCAGCAGTGGGGAAAGGCTCCGGCAGGTCCCTGCTGCTGGAGCCTTTCACTGCCGTGTGGACTCAGCCTGCCTTTCACTGCAGAGCATAGCTACCTGTCACCATGTGTAGGCAAGGCCTTATGGAGGGATGGTTCTTGCCCCAATGAGCTTGCAATCTAAATAGACAAGACAAAGGATAGGAGGGGGATATAGAGGCAGAGAAGTGATGTGACTTGCCCAAGGTCAGGCAGCAGGTCAGCAATCCCAGTACTCTAATCACAGACCACACTGCTTCCCTGATAGATGCATATAGTCCCTTTCTTCCCCACATTGTAATTTGTGTTGTTTTTTTCAACAAAGCAATCAACACTAAAGGTTATAGCTGCAGCCGTGGAAAAAAGAGGATGAAAGAAAAACACAAAGCATTATACAAAGAACAGATATGCTGAGGTGAACTAGAGTGAAGGTTGCTGCTGAAAAGGAAGATGGGGATGTGGTTTAACAAATGGAGTGGCCCAGCAGGACTCCTGGGCTCTGCTTCTGTTTCAGCTTGTGACTTTTATGAATGACTTTGCCACTCTGGGCCTCAGTTTCCCCATCTGAAAATTTAACCTAGCTATTGTGAGATTGAGTTAATTAATGTGTGTAATGAGCTGTCAGATGGAAGTTGCTAAGGAAGTGAAAAGTATAATTATTTATTTGTGGGGGGCGGGAAGGGAAACCCATATTTGTGGAGGGCTAAGTCAATTATCCATGTACAAACCTACCTAGCTACTGACTGCCCCTTAAGACAGAAAAGAGCCCAAGAATATCCATCAGTAAGAATATGAATATAACTAGTATTTACATGGAAAAATTAATAGAGCTGGTTGGGAAATTTTTCATCAAAATAGTTTTTTGACCAAAAAATGGGTTTTTTGGTTTGAAATCAAAGCATTTAGAAAACTGTATTCATTTCAGTGAAATATTGTTTAGAAAACAAAACAAAACATTTTGATAATAGCAAAACTCCTGTTCCATCCTTTTTTGGAACATGACATTTTGATATTTTTTTTTTGGTTACAAAACAAAATCAGGGTGTTTTTTTTTATATATATATATAAAAAGATTTTAAAAAGTTGAAATGTGTTGATCAACCTGAAATAAATTTTTTTCCCCAAAAACTTCAAAATTTCCTGCAAAACAAAATTCTGGGGAAAAAAATATATTTCAGTTTGATCCACACACACACACATACATACAAGCAACATTTCCCCCAGGAACACTTTCCCTAAATGAATTGTCGACATTCCCCATAATAGCAACAGTCGCTTAGGAGCAACATAGCAAAAGGGCACAGATATGTTTCTACTAATGAGCATCTACTGTATTTCCCATATTTCAGAGTGGTAGCCATGTTAGTCTGTATCAGCAAAAAGAACGAGGAGTACTTGTGGCACCTTAGAAACTAACATTTATTTGGGCATAAGCTTTTGTGGGCGAAAGCCCATTTCCTACTGTATTTTCCACTGTATTTTATATATATATTTCCCCATGCTAATTTCCCTAATTCTAATTCTGTATGTGTGTGTATATATAATATCTTCCTACTGTATTTTCCACTGCATGCATCTGATGAAGTGGGCTTTAGCCCACGAAAGCTTATGCCCAAATAAATTTGTTAGTCTCTAAGGTGCAACAAGTACTCCCTGTTCTTTTTATATTTCCCATATGCGACTGTTGCTGTTATGGGGAGTGTCGACAATTCATCTAGGGGAAACTGTTCCTGGGGGAAATGTTACTTGTAAGTGTTGGTTGCACTTACAAAGTGTTGCTGCAAACAAGCGTCAACTGTAATGGTATTTCCCATAAAGTGGAATATCCAGTTTTCACACAGTTTTAAAAACTAATGCTGGATCGACTGATTTGGATCAAACAAAGCTAAACTGAGGCAGGAGGATTGTAATTGGATTCAGGAGACCTGAGTTCTAATCCCATTTGTGCCTCAGATCTACAGTGTAACTTTGGGTAGGTCACTTTGCCTGGTCCTACTTCCATCATTTGTTTCTCTTGTCGGTTTAAACTGAAAGATCTTTGGCTCAGGAACCATCCCTTGTTGTTTGTTTGTCTGGTGTCTAGTGCCGTGGAGCCCTGATCTCATCTCAGACCTCTAGGAGTTTCTGTAATACAAACATATATTGATTATGTGTGTTGTGATGGCACCCAGGAGTTCTAGGCATGGCCTGCGACGCCCATTGTGCTAGGTGCTGTACAAACACAGAACAGACAGACAGTCCCTGCCTAGATAACGGAATCTGTTTGGAGGTTTGACATGGGTTATATTTTTTCCTTGTTTCATTTGTGCAGTTCTTGGTTCCAGCCAAGACCAAAATTTGAAATCTAATCTAATCTGGTCCCTTTGTCTAATCACTCTGTGGTCTGACTTCACTGGTTCCAGTCCTGTTCCATATAGACAAGCAGCCCCATAACTAAAACCAACATGCAGGCATTGGTACTGTTGAGCAGCTTTAAAGGAGCCCAAGAATGCTGTGGCTAATGGAGAATGACCGACCCCTTCTCATCCCAATGGCTGGTCCCTCTAGGTCAGGACTGAGGCACTGGCAGAGGCTGGTGTTGTGTGAAGTGTTCCCTGCACGTGTTGAGAGAGACTCCTCCAGACACTCCAGGGTGTTGCTCTGGCAGCTTTCCTGAACACTCAGTTCACACAGACACCCAAATTAAATACTGATTTACACAGCCCTGCTACCCTACAGAACAAGGACTCGTGCTCCAGGAGATGAGCTGTGTGATAAACTGTCCTCGGTCTTTCTCGTTTCAGCAGGAAGCGAAGGGAAATGTGCAGACAGCTCCGGGTGGGGGAGCACAGCTGGGAAGCTGGAAGGGCTGCCTGCTTTGCCTGTTATTTCTGTTACTGCTGGGCTCTGAGCACTAGGAGCTGTCCAAACCCAGCATAAGAGACAGCCCTAAATAGACAAAACAGAGGAGCAAAGCAACTTGCTTCAGATCACGCAGTGGGTCAGGGATCAAACTGGAACTAGAACTCACATCTGCAGAGTCCTAATCTAGTGTCCAACCCCCTAAGCTAGGCTATGCACTCCCTTCCCTGTCCCAGTGGGGTCTGAAGTTGTGCAGTAAATACCTTGTAGGTTCCCAGCTTTTGCTGGACTGGGTTCAGGTCAGTCAGTACAAGCAGATGCCCTGCCCGTGAGTAATTAGCACCTCAGAGGTGGGGCAGCTCTAGGAGGGTGCGTGAGGCTTGTATGCTCCTATCTCAGGTTTGCTAAGGGGAGTGGATCGCTTTACATAATCCCCTGCCTTTCAGATCCACCAGGTGGGGCTGCAAACCGGCACCTCTGGGGGTCAGGCTGATGGAGGAAAGCTGCTATCCAAGCCATGGTCATGGAGCAGCCTGATGCACAGCTGGTCTTATACAACAGGCAGGTGCTTTGTTTAGATCCCCCGCAGGGAGTGAAATTCATCCTGTGCAGAAGGCTAGCACGAGGCCTGGCCACTTGGAAGCTACCCAGACACTTCAGTGAGTACAGAATGGAGCTGCCCACCTCTGCCACTATTCCACTGCCCAGGCCCCAGAACAGTGTCATCATCTCCACTTGCATTTAAATACAAACCTATGGGGGACAATTTCAAAAGTGCCCTGGAGAGGTGGGGCACTGACCCATTGAAAGCCAAGGGGAGTTAGGCACCTGGCTCTAGTTTTCCACAGAACTCATCCCCAAGAGGTGTCACTTACTGCTCACCTTCAGAGCTTTCCTGCAGGCAACTTTCTGTACTCCCTCCTCTGTTCTCAGGCAGCTCTCCTGATGCTCTCTCTGCCGGTCTGTCTCACTTCTGGATGCCCAGATGAGATCTCTTAAGCCCAATTAGGGGGCAGATGATGAATCACAGGTGCACTGGTCCCTGCTGCCTTTTACAAGGGGTTAGTGACCCTAGCCCACAGGGTCATCTGCAAACATCACAAGAGCCAGCAAACCAGTTTAATGATGCTGAGGAACTCTGGGGTTCTGCTGTGGGGTCTGGTCGATAAGGCACCACCTACAGGCAATGTAACCAGGGACACAGCTCATTACACCAGCATCCAGGACTATGGACTAGCCAGAGATGCTCGTGGTTCTTCATAGAGCAGTATGTGTTCCAGGGTCCATTGATCTCAGGGACCCCTCACTCTCCCATGGCTGTGTCCGAACTAGGGTCCGTTTGCCATTCAGCTCCAGGGGCGGGAGCGTTGTCTTAACAGGGCTCTAAGGCAGCAGCCCTGCTCAAGGCAAGGCTACACAACACAGTGCCTAAACACCAGCCGCTGTCCAGAGCTCTGTCCAGTAGGACTTCCACCACTGCAGCTCCACCAGTGATGGCAACAGAGGGAGGTGGGAGCAAAGGGGTGCTGGTGCAGATGGAGCCTCATTCTCCTCCCCTCCCCCCAGCCACTGCAGTTAGCAATGGCACTTCTGCCATCAGCTTCCCTGGTGGACACGTGCGGCGCTCTAGAACTTGCACCTGCTGATGGGCCATCAGAGCCCAAGTCTTCAACAGTAGCTTTAGCATGGAGGCAGGGGCTGCTGATAGCAGAAGGCTCAGAAGATGCTGGTGGGAGGCTGTAGGAGCAGAGTTTTGCCTGGGGCTGCGGGCCCCCTGGAGCTGGCACAAGGGTGAGGCACAAGAGAGTCCATCTTTGGTCAGGCTGGCCCCTGATACAGCTGCTGCTATCCCTTGGGCCAATGGTCTCTGATGTTTCCCTGGCTTTGGGTGGGGTGACAAGGGATTGTGCTGCATGGCCTACCCTAGATAGACAGTGGACATGCTAGATTTCTTCATCGTGTGATCAGTGGGGAGCAATAGCCTACCTATAAAATAATTTCACCAGAGAGATAGATTAGCAGGAGGCCAAAGCATGGGACAAGGAACTGAGACCTCTGGGTTCTATTCCTGGCTCACGGTTCTATTCACTGCCTCACTGTGTGCTTTGCTAAAGTGCTTTGAGATCCTCAGACGGAAGGTGCGTGAGAATCACAGAGTATTTCATTATTGTTATTGCTTTGGGGATGGGCACCTAATAAGTGGGTGTAACAGAGACCGACCATGAGGTGAGTTCAGAGATGAAACCAAAACCCCACAGATGTTAAACAGAACGGGCCCGATCCTAGTGTAACCCATCCTCTGTTGACCCAATGGAGCTGCAGCAGTTCACACCAGCTAGGGCTCTGGCCCAGTTTCTGCCCCCTCCCACGGCACAAGCTATAATTCACACCGTCTGTAGCAGGTTTCCAAGGCAAGTGTTTTTTCCTTTCATTCCCTTCCCCAGGGAGCTCTCACCCCAGATGCAACGTCTGATTTAAGCAGCCAGGTTGTTGCCTTTAACCCAATTTTTTGACTGGATTGATTGAGGGCCGAAGAGCTCAGGCAATGTGGTGGTTGATTTATTTCCCCTTGCCCAAGGTCACCTGGCGAGGGTCTGGGCAGTGCCACCCTCATACAGCGAAGCCTCACTGAGATGTTTCCATTAGCATCTGCCTGCTCTGCTCATGTTCGATCCAGTTTTGAACCCATTGACTTTGACTCCATTTAACAATCAGGTTGTTTCCTGGCCTGTAATTTTTTGATTGGTACTGAGGTTCCCCCCTGTAATTGACAAGCAGACGCTCCGCCCCTCCCTGCTGGTGTCCTGGGGGGAGCTTTTGTCACAGGGTCTCCAGGGCTCTCAACGAGCTGTTAACGAGTTGCCAATTACTTATTGGCAGAGCTGAAATACTGTTGCACCTAGAGGTAAAAACCTGTCACCTCTGAATGCTGGGGAATTGATCCTTGGGGCTTAATGTCTGTCTCTAACCCACTGCCTCATCCTTCACACCAGCACCTTCTGTGGGAACCAAGCTGCTGTCCCCTGAAATGGAAAAGCCTATTAGGGAGTCCAGGCCATCTCTGTGGAAGGGATAACTCTCGGCCTGTGCCTCTGAGCTCTTGGGGATCTGAACCTGTGTGGGGTAGGTGGCCTTGCTGCCCAGGAGCAGGCTCCTAAATCCTGTTAACTATCCCAACAGCCTTCCTCACAGCCTTCTTTCCCAGGGCATCAGGGTGGGGGTGAGATGAATACAGTGCAGTGATGATAATGCAACAGGTGACAGGTGCACCTGGTGCTGGTCAGAAATGGTCAGCCCCAGACAGGTATCAAGTCTCAAGGCACAGATGAGCACAACAGGGCAAGACAAGGCAGAGAGTGGCCTGTGTAGGAGGTGGCAGGAGTCTTGATTTGTCCTTTGGCAGCCAGAGGCGTCGTTTTACTTCTATGTTTGTGGGGGCAGCTACAGCCAGGCCAATGGGATTGGGGGGGGGAGGGGGAGGGAAGTTCTGTGCCTCCCCAAGGCTTGCAGGGCTGGGCCCATTGTGGGGTCTCTGCTGGCCTGTTGGGCCGGGCACCTGCCCCGGTGTTTGTTTGGATCTTGCACAGAGACCTGTTTTTTTGTTGTTATCATTTTTCCACCCCTGTGGCTTTGCGCCCTGGGTGGCTGCCCTGCTCGCCCTGCCCTGGTTATGGCCTCATGCTTTCTCATCCTCCCTCACTCTGGGTTTGGCGAACAAAAGGCCTCATTTGTGTCTTTGTTTATGAATACTTAACTGGAGACTTACAAAATGTGGAAGGTGGGTGGGGGGTGGAGCCACATGGGTGAGTTATTCTTCCCACCATTCCTCATGTGAATCCCCCTTTCTGTAGCTGCTGCTGACTAGAGGTTGCGGGGAGTGGACTTTTTTTCAGAGTGGGGAGCCCTATGGACAATTTTCAAAGGAGAGTTTGTGTTTTCTAACACACAAGAAGACTGATTCAAGACTACAGAATGGCAGGGAGAGATGAAAGGGGCTTGTGGGGAAAGATTTGGTACTAACAAATACAAAACAGGGCTTCTAGCTTTCCCATGCTGTTCATTTCCACTGCTACCACAGAGCTCTGTACCGCAGCAGTGAAAGCAGCCAGTCTCCCAAGTTTCATTTGCTGCTGCTTGGGAAAACTCTGAGCAGCAGCTGGGGCTGTGATGCTCTCTGCAAACCCGGCATGACACCACTGCCTCACGTTTATATTTAGAACACTCCTCGCAACTGTAAAGGTTAGAAACATTGTAAAATTAAACAGCAGACAGGCGGAAACCATGCGGCCCCAGTTACTGAATTAAAGCAAGCTGATTTGGATCCTGTATCTTTAATAAGGCCTTTCCATGACTTCATGTAACCATGCTGCAGGGAATTAGTGGCAAGTGATCTGGGAAGGGAAGTGTTTGTGAGAGGCCCTCTCTTAAGCAGTCTACAATATGCACATGTTCGAAAACTATTTAAAGGCCACCTGTAGTTGGCAAATTATTTTTTCCCTTGGGCCCTTGGAAGACAGTTCAAAAAAGAACCACTTTGTGTCTGGATCCCAATTCTAATGCTATTACTTGCACTTAAATAGGACTTTTCATCAAGAAATATCCCAGGTCTTGACAAATTTCACATGTTATTCCCCTATTGCAGATGGGGTAACTGAGGCAGAGTTTCAGACAAAGCTTTAAAGAGTGATCAGCAGGGATCCTAGAAATCTGCTTGCCACAGAAAAACGTGGAATTAGCTTTTTTATAGGGGGTTTGGTTAATGTGGAGAGTCAGATAATGGAGGCTCAGATAAATGAGGTTCTGCTGTATATCAATAAAACATTGTGTTCAACTGACACCTCTAGATATTGTGGCCAGGGATCCAAAGTTCAGCATTTCATTTTAATCGTGGAAAAATGCAGAATGTTGTTGGTTTTTTAATTGGAGAATTTTGGATTTTTTTTATCATGGGAAAACTAGGATCCCTGGTGATCAGCCCTGGCCTGCGCGGGACACAGAGACTAGGAAAGACAGAGAGAGAGTGTGCGTGTAGCTGCTCCCATAGCTTTGTGCCCTGGGCTGCTGCCTCACCCGCCACCCTGCAGTTGGGGCGGGGAGCAATGTCCCCCGGCTCTTCAGGCTATGCCCATGTTGGCAGCCCCAGCTCAGTAACCAGCAGGGCTATGGGATAACCCCATAAAATGTACCTTTTGCAGATCCTCTGGAGAATTTGTAAGGAGAAATCTGGCTATGGAGCAAATAAAACTCCATTTCTTTGGGGGTGAATTTGGCTTCCACTCCAGGCAAACAGAAACACAGGCTGCGATGTCTTCTACCAGCAGGACATGCCAGCCAGGTAGAAGAACTGGGCACCTATGACTGCTAATTAGGGCTTTAGCTGGGTAAAAGAACATAAGAATGGCCATACTGGATCAGGTCCATCTAGCCTAGTATCCTGTCTTCCAACAGTGGCCAATTGCAGGTGCCCCAGAGGGAATGAACAGAACAGGTAATCATCAAGTGATCCATCCCCTGTTGCCCATTCCCAGCTTCTGGCAAAAGTTTTTCAACTGAAACTTTTTGCTTTGGTGAAAAATGCAGATTTGGCCCCACTGACATGGTTTGCAAATTTGTGGCAGCTTTGTCAAATGGTTTCAGTTGAGGGGAAAAAAACAACAAAACAAAATCTGAAAAAAAAAAAATTCAAAATGTTTTGTGACATTTTTTGAACAAGACTTTGATTTTTTTCAATTGAAAATGATTTTTTATTTTGAAATTTACTTTAATGCAGTTTAATTTTTTTGTAAAACATTAAAAAATGATCAAAATGGATATAAAATGTTTTGTTTGACCTGAAAAAGATTTTTTTTTTTATTTCCTTTTGGGGATGACCCCAAACAATTTTTTTTTTTTTTTTTTTTTAATTCTTCGGAATTGCCAATGACCTGGAAAATCTGTTATTTGCCTAGCTATGCTCAGTGCCCGTTCTCAGCAGCTCTGTGGGCTCACCAGCCTGAGATTAGCAACTTCCGCTCCCGCTTGGCCTGGAGTGTGGCTGGTGGTGACCTGAGCAGGCCAAGCTGCAGGGTGGGTATGCAGGAATGTCTGTGCAGGAGGCCCAGCATAGAGCTAGGGATGGGGAAAGTCCAAAGTCCCACCAATTTTCTTGTATCAATCTTGGCCACTGTGTGGGGGTTGGGACCAGGGGTGTCACTCATTTGATTGACCTGTATATAGCCTTTCTCTGGGGGTGCTCAGAGCAGTCACAAATTTGCCCTAGGCCCCTGCAGTTGGGGGTTGCTCTGATACCATGTGCCCATCTCTCATTACCCAGCTATGTTCCCTTCCGTCTCACACAGGCTCACTGTGGCCTGTCTCCGTTATGCATGTGCCTGGCTGTGACACTAAAATAGGGAGACCGCTCTGTCAGCTAGCAGTGGGCAGGTCTATCTATGGGGACAACAGGGGTGGGTGGGTCTTTCCTTTCTACTCTGCACTGGGGAGGCTGCTTCCAGGCTGCCATGGGGTAAAGTTGGGCACTACCAGAGAGAGCTGGATAACAGGGACAACGCCAAAGCAGCATTGGGAAATGTGACTCTTGGGGAGAGAAGAGACGGCTGCTGACAGGAGACAGTCACTGTCTATAAATACATACAGCAGCCATGGAGTGAGGAAGAAGTGGGTGGATTATCCTCCCTAGTCAATGAGAGAAATGATTCCTGTGCTTAAACAGAGAACAATTTCAGTCTGACTAGTAGGAAGCTCCAATCAAGCCATTGAGCCCACAGAGGGAGCTGCCACATGGGAGTTATAGGATCGCCATCGCTGGAGAGTGTGAAGGGGGTTAGCCACAGGCTTCAGAGCTGGGCTTTAAGGGTGACGTACGGCATTTGTCACTCACGTTCTGTGTATGTTGCCAGTTGCCCATTCTCAGCTGAGCTGGGATGGTATGATGGGGTGTGTACCCTGCACTAACTGTGAGAGACTTCACTTTTGGTGAATGGTTCCCCTGAATCTAAGAGAAACCCCTTCAGGCTGAAACTGGAGGGTTGATCTTTGAGCGTGGAGCAAAACTCAGGAGGAGAGATCGATTTGTGGTTAAGGCACTGGACAGGCACTCAGAGGTGGGTTTGATTTCTGGCTCTGCTGCACATTCTCTGTGCACCCTTGCAAGCTGCTTACTCTCCACCGCTCTTGGTTCCTCCTTGGTAAAGCGGGGCTACACTTCCTATTTCCATTGAGAGCTCTTTGGGGTAGGCGCTGTCTAGCACTATATGAGTGGCCAGACTCCAGCAAGAGCTTCCCAAGGAGAAGCTGTCTGGCTGTCAGCAGGCACAGGCGCTCTGTCCTGCTTCTTTTTGAGTCTGCTCCCGTGTTCCTTGCGTCCCAGTGAATGTGTCCATGGCTTGCTCGTTTTGCCAGCTAGAACCGTGGTACTGTCTCCAGCCGGTGAACAGTTCCCTTCATGTGTGTAGAACTCATTGCACCAGGGCCATGCTTTTCAGATGCGGTCTGTGATGTTAAGGGGCCTTATTTCCTGGGGGCTGAGGAACTGCTTCCCTCTTCGTTGGCAGTATGGTCTGGCAGCTAGTGCACTGGGCTCGGACTCGGCAGAACTGAGAACAGAACCTGGTCTCCAATAGATGTGGATTGGGGCAAGTCACTTCACCTTCCTGGGCGTCAGTTTCCTCATCTGTAAAACAGGGACGATGATTCTTCCATTCTTGGTAAAGCACTTTGAGGTCTGCTGATGACAAATGATGAGCCTGGAGCACTACCATTACATCTGAGGACTGCTCCAGTGGAAATATTCAATGGGGAGTGCCTAGAGTTGTCTTGAGGCTGGTTGGTGCAGTATCAATTTTGTCCCAGAATCCAGGCTCTTGGGCTTTCTTGGCAAGTTAGCCCGGGCTCCGTTTCCCCCATGTGCATCTCTGGCAGGTGATGTAGAAGGTTGCAGATGCCTCTAACCATAGTGGAAAGCTGAGCCTGGGTTAGTGGCATGCAGCTTGCCCACCAGGAGGCATTGCAAGAGGGTGGGAGTGCTGCCTGGAAGCTACTGTAGTACCTGTTACAGCCCACAGGAGGTGCTGCAGGCAATGGTGCAGAAGCAGCATAGCTGAGAGGATGCTCCTAGCTCCTGCTGTTCCACCTCTCCCAGCAGGAGGTGCTGTAGGGTCAGCTAGTGCTGCAGTAGTGCTGGCCCCACTTGTGATCTCAGGGAGAAGGTACAACAGTGAGGATTCAGGGAACAGCAGGAACGGATGGAGCTTGTGCTATTTTTAGCAAAGGACACGGGGACCGTAGACAGGTGCAGAGTTGCAGGCAGCTGCCGGGGCTGACGTATCCAGAGCAGGGAGATGGATGGGGCTTGTTCACTCTGCTCACCTTGCTTTTTGGAAAGTCATTAATTGTGGCATGGCAGCAGCACAGCACAGCCCCCTCCTCGCCCCCCTCCCCCAGCAGGAGATTCAGAAGGGATATTTGGATAGGGCCAGGTGAATGGATCCTGATCAGACCCAAGGTCTGGGGCCATTTGGAAACACCACCTTCCCTAGCTGGGCTGGGGCTGGTGGATTTACACCCAATTATTCACCTAGCCCCACTCTGCTGCAGCTGCCGAGGGGGCAACTCCTAGCTAGACAGGGAGCCTGGAAGCTAACCCAGGACTCCCTGCAAACCCCCCATGACAAAATGGGGACCGCTGGGACCCACTACTCCCCATAGCTCGGAATCCACATTCTCCCCACCCTACAGATGGGAGTGAAGCCTAGTGGTTAGAGCAGGGGACTGGGAGTCAGGACCAACGTTTTTTGACCCAAACTGTTTTTCAATGAAAAACTCAGATTGGTGACACTGAAACAGTTTGTGGCTTCGTGTTGCTTTCGGCAAGCTGGTTTGTTCGAAACCGCCCCCCCGGGCTCCCCCCAAAAAAACATTTTGACAAAATAGAACCTTTCAGTTTGACTTTTTGTTTGAGATTTCTTTTTAATTTTATTTTTAAAAAATTGCTCAAGAATAAAAAAAATGCTTTCGATCTCAGACAGTTCTCCCCCGAATTTTTGATTTGCTAAAAAAAAAAAAAAGTAATTGTTTTCTGTTTGACCTCAAATGAATTTTTCTTCCATTTTCTAGAATTGCCAATGAATGACAAAGTCCATTATTCGCCCAGCTCTGCTCAGGACTCCTGTGCTCTGCACCTAGCTCCGTCACTCACTCACAGCGTGACCTTGTGCAAATAATTTCACTTTTTGCGACTCAGGAGGTTCCCCCGTCTCTAAAACAAGGATAGCACTTCATACCCCATCGGAGGTGTGGGAGGGATTGTTAATCGTTGGCCCGAGGAAGCATGGCAGTGCACAGTATTCTAGCAGCCAGGAGTACCCATAGAGTCTGGTTTTTCTCTATGGATTGAGCTTTTATCCTCTGCAAGGCATTTGACACAGGGTTGCTAGTGACTAAGAACTTGCCAGGAATTTCACAACAGTAAATTGTCGGTCACTTACTCTATTACTTTAATAATTTTTCCCTCTAAGCCACTTTTCCTGAGATCATTCGAGTGTGAGACTTCAGCTGGGGTCGAGTAAAACCAGGGAAAGCACATTCCTTCCGCACATTAATAACTCAAAACTGGCAGAGCTTCCAAACTGCCCTCCAAAAGCAACCCATAGGCCCCCAGCCTGCAGTTGGGTCCGTGCGGGTGGATTCCTGCCCCGCCTGCAAGTACGTTTGGGCACCCGGGGTTAAGCAGTGCAGCTCTGATTGCAGGATTGGGGCCTCAAGCTGCAGCCAAGCTCCATGCAGTGCTGCAACACTCAAGGCAGCTTGTGGATAATGTGACAAATAAGGACCCACAATCAGTGGCAGAGCTAATAGCGGGGGAGGGCGGGGGGCAGCAGCAGCACCGTCCTCCCCAGTGGCCTTTAGGTACATGTCTGGCATCTTTTCAGTCCAACAGGTATAATTGAAAATGGCACCACCAGTGACCCATTGCCCTCCTGCCTGCACCCCTGCTCAAAACCTGGCTCTGCTGTTGCCCACAATGGTGGCCGCTCTCTGACTTGAGGGATGGTTGTGCAGAGCCTGGTTCGCCAGAGTGTTTCAGGGACCAGTCCTGGGAGGAAAGGCCTGCAGGCCCTGGTTGAACCACTGCAGAGCAGTGGCAGTGTTTACACTGGATCCAGAAGCAAAGATCTAATGGAAGTGTGTGTTCCTGAGCCTTTGGCCAAACCACGTTTCTCTCCCTTTGGGGGTGGAGGTGGGGTTGGGGGGTCAGTTCTGGGCTGCATTTGCCCGAGTCAGTCCAGTGGACATGGTGCAAAGCCATCTTTGCAGGCCTCCAATTTGGGGCTGTTCCAGGAGTGGGATCCCCAGTGCAACCTAGCCCTTGTCTACGTGCAAACTTGACTGGAAAACACACCTTTAGTAAACCACTGCAAGACTGTGTGTAGGTAAGACCTTGATCATCCCCGGGACTGCTCTAGGTTATGGCAGCCTTCCCAGGGCAGCCTATGTGCTCTGGCCCCCACTTCTCCCACTCCTTGCCCTACCCCAACATGACCCCTATACCGGGGCTTGTGGGACACTAGCCTAGACACCCTGGATCCAGTGAGTTCTCCCCCATCCCCTTGTGGGGTCTTCAAGCCCCTAGTGTTTTTGGAGTAGCACATAAGAGGTGGAATCTCTTGCCAAACCTGCCAAATGTCATGCATCTAATGTGACACTCATGCACGGTGAAGGCCTGTGCCGCGTTCCTGCAGAACCAATGAACTGTCCACACAATTGCTGTAAACAGGAGAGAGATGGTATTCTGATTTCATGGGCGGGGAGAGGGGTAAATATCTCCCCACGGCTCCTCTGGTCTGCGTCACTGCAGGCACTGCTGCATTCCTGTTCTCTGCCACCAGGGAGCCCATGGTTTGTCCCTTGTCACTTCACTGAGAGCTGCATTGTATCCATCCACTTAGCCATCCATCACTTGTGGAGAGTGTGGGATTCAAACACCTTGAGAGAGAGGCTTTGCAGAATTCTTAGTGAACTTTGTACAGCTCTTGTCTCATTACCCCTCCACAGAGGAAATACCATCGGGGATACAGAGACAATCCAGAAACCACCCCATGTGTCTCTTGTCCATACTATTTCTTCTTTGCCTTTTCACTGACCTGACAGAGCGCAGCAATGGCAGGAGACAGGTGTTTTTCAACAGAAAATCACTATTATTCACTTGATGGTAGTGGCCTAATTGAGATCAGGGCCCCATTGTGCCAGGTGTGGTACAGACACCTAGCGAGAGAGAGGCCTTGCCCCAATGAGCTTACAATCTAAACAGACAAGACAGACAAAAGGATTGTTACCTCTATTTTATGGATGGGGAAACTGAGGCACAGCGCGAGATTAGGGGGCTTTGCTAAGGTCACACAGAGAGTCAGTGGCAGAGCCAGGAGCTGAATCCAGATATGGATCAACCCAATCTTCTCAGAAGGACAGGAAAGTGTGAAGAGAGGAGGCTGGTGGGAGAGAAAAAGAAACGAAAGGAATGCCTGTGAATTCTTTGCTCTCCCCTCAGTTTTCTGTTCCAGCGTGACTCCGATTCTTTGCTGGGAGATAAGACAGTTCAAACACAGCTTAAAGCAGCCAGCCAATTTATGCTCATATTAGTGCTGGGCAGTCCAAAGAGCAAACATCAACAGTATTTCTGCATTAAGGTTCTTGCTTGTCAGATCTGAACTTCAGTGTGTGTAGCTCATTGGTGTTTATCACCTTGAAGCGGTATATCCCTCTTCCCCTGGCCTCAAGGCCCTGGCATGGCAGCTGCCATCTTTCCACCCCAGTAGAGACTGCGCGCAGCTGTATAGTGAAAGTGCAAGCATAATGGCTGCCCCTTGGCCAGCATGCTGAGGATTGAACCAGGGATTGCCAATGCAAAAAGGGTGAGTTGCTAAAGGTCTCCAGCTGGAGACTCAGATGCTCTGCGAGTCAGACACTGAGGGAGACCGTAACACACGCTGACCAGCACCACTTCTTCATCTGACATGCCCCCGCTCAATAAAACACAGCACTTCACCTGCGTCTCAGGATCTCAAAGTACTCCCCGTGCTTCCGCCGGGAGCCAGTTCCTAGCTCCCCTTCAGCCCACCCAACTGGCTGTCCTGGGGTCATGGCCCTGGAGGCTGGACTCCCAGGCTCCACAGCAGCAAAGCAGGCAGGTTTCTGTCAGAACTTGGCCTGGTTTGCTAGGTGAGGCAAACAAAGCAGAGCTGGGATTAGAATTCTGACTGTTCAATGCCCTGCCCAGGATTTAACTACTAGAAGGGACCCGCTGTCTCTGCAGGCAAAGTGGTTATGGACACTGTCATCTGGACCATTCCTAGGGCCCAGCCTGAGTGGGACCCACTCGGGGCCCTGCAGAGTGTGGCTAGTTGGAGTCCAGGCATGTCAGCAGCCTCTCAGACTGTAGCATCCCTATAGCCGGCTAAGAAGGGAGCCCAGCTTGACAATCAGACCCCACCTGAGCTGGCAATGATGGGAGACTGTCCCGGCTTGGGGTGAGGGGGTTGCACTGGTCCTGGGTCGGGGGATGGGGAGGTGGACTAAATGCCATATTGTTATTGCAATAGATTGCCCAGTGTATGTGTGCACTGCTGCCCTTTCCTGGGTGGAATCAGCTTAGCAATATGGCTTTGCCACGCATGCGCTAACAGCTAAGGGAGATTTGCCTTCCGCTTTTCCAGCAGGAGGCCCTGAGTTCTCACTGTGCTGTCGTTGACACTGGGTGTGCAGAATAGCACAAGGACAGCTATGAGGGAGTGAGAGACTGGTCCAGGGCCCTAGCCTAGGCCTTAGGAGATCTGGGTTCAATACTCTGCTCTGACACAGACCTCCTATATGACCTTGGGCAAGTCACTTAGCCTCTATGTGCCTCAGTTTCCCAGCTGTACAATGGGGGTGACTGCCCTGCCTCTCAGGGATGTGTGAGGATAAATCCATTGAAGATTGAGAAGAGTCCAGTTACTATGATGTACAAGAATCTAGACTTGGTCCAGGCGAGAAATGAAGAGGCAGAACAATGCAGCCCTTGCCTATGGAGATGAGGAGGGACATGAGGTCCCCAAGGCCCAGAAAAGGTTCCATTGCTGGGGCTGGCGGAAACGAGTGGCAGGACTTGCTGAGAGCCTGTGACTTCCCAAGCCCCCTCTGCCCCCCAGCCCTGTCTGTTTCATGGCCTCAGGTGCAGGTGGGCTGCCATGCCAGGCAGAGTATTCGGGACGAGACCCACATACTGCATAACTAAATATGCTCCAGATGAGCAGGCTGGGGCTGCAGCAAAAAGGCCCAGTTCCTAAGGGAAGCTCTTTCCCTCTCACACCAGCACCAGGCTTTAATATGTAGTGACAAGGAGCTGGCAGCTGCTGAGACAAGTGGAGCTATTAACCCTGCCAGCTCCGGCAGCCACCAGCCCTCAGAGGGGAGCGCAGCCCAGCAGGCATCTTGGCATACAAGCAGTCAATGAGGCATGGCCAGGCTGCTTGGGGCCCCAGCAACATACAATGGGTTTGTTGTGTGAGATTCTCTTCCCCCCCACCACACCCAAGGGGAGGGGACAGGGTAGGAGACTGAAGCCCTTTGTTCCCCCCCACTAGCTAGGTCAGCTATCTTGCTCTCCATTGTCCTGTGGGGCAGATTCCCCTTTCCACTGAATCACCAAAGGGAGCGACTCATAGGCACAGACTTCCCCTCTGCCGGGTGGGTGCTTGACCTCCCCAACTGTGCCTCGCCCTCGCCCCACCCCATTCCACCCCTTCCCCAAGTCCCCGCCCCTGCCCTGCCTCTTCCCCCGTCTCCTCCCCTGAGTGCGCCGCATCCCCGCTCCTCCCCCTCCCTCCCAGAAAGTCCTAAGCGCTGCGTTTGGCAGGAGGTGGGGGAAGGGGGAAGTGCTAGGAGGGAGTGGGGACACAGCGTGCTTGGGGAGGAGGGGAGAAGGAAGCGAGGAGGGGGGAGCTTGGCTGCCAGTGGGTGCAGAGCACCCACTAATTTTTCCCCGTGGGTGCTCCAGGTCCAGAGCACCCACGGAGTCGGCGCCTACGGCACAACTCTGCAGGGCTTCTGCCATCACTGCAGCCCCCAGGCCTGCTCGGCACTGGGTGAGCTGAGGCAGGGGGACTTAAGGAGCCCTATGCTGCTTGCTGAAAGCCAGTGACTTGGGGAACTGCTTGCCAGCAGCTAGCAGGTTAACCCTTTCCTGCTGGCCCCTCTCACCTGGCAGGCTTCGTTGCCCTTAGCGATGGCAGGCCTGGTGGGGGTCTGCCACAGACTTGCTGTGAAGCAGGGCTCAGTCCCTCAATTACTCTCAGGCTCCGTGTTCTGTTGGTAGAACAGGGATGCTCCCTTTGTCTTGTCTGTTTCGATGGCCAGCTCTGGGCAGGGGCTGGCTCACTCTGCGTCTCTACAGCACTTTGCACAAGGAGGCCCCGACCTCAGTCACAGCCCAAGCTATAAATAACGGTGATAACATTCGTGTAGATAACTGGACTCACCACTATAGCATCTCCTTGTGGCTGGGCATGGCATACCAGCTTCATCTTCTTTAGGGCCCCCTGCTGACGGGTGCTCGGGGCCTGCTGTGCTGCTCCTCTTCTTGCAGCTTGGCCCTCCGGCCAGGTGGTGTTTAAGCCCTGCCCCTTCTGGCTGGGGTAACAGAGTCCAACCCAACAATAAGCCCGATGTCCTTATGTCAGGTTTTCTGGCCCTGACTCTGGATCTCGTGGTCCTCACGCCCTTCTCCCAAAGTTCGGTCATCGTCATCCCTGTCCTTTGCGGGGGATCTCCCAGCCCCTTCCTTAGTGACTGGTGGCGGAGCCCAGGACCTTTCTCTCCTCTGGATTCCAGCCCAGGGACCCTGAAGCAAGTAGGAAAGGTCTGCCCATATTCAGACCCATCCCTTGCTTCCTCCCTAGGCTTCTGCTCCCATGAACCTGGCAGTAGGTTTCTCCAGAGCCTCCATCAGCTCACCCGGACTCCCAGAGCTCTCCTGGAATCCCCCCACTAAATCCCAGTGGGACATTATGAATTCAACCCTCTTCTCCCTCCTTAGCCTTGACCTTTCATCCCTCTCATGGGCCCCACCTGACTGCTTCCAAGCCCTCCCCTCTGGTGATAGGTCAGTGTCAATTATCCCCATCACACAGATGGGTAAACTGAAGTCAGAGAATTAAGTGACTTGCCCAAGATCACCCAGCTGACCAGCAGCAGAGGTGGGAGCAGAACCCAGGTCTCCTGGCTCCCAGTCTCCTGCTGTAACTACTCGGTGGCGCTCCCTCTCTCCTTTGCCATGCGACCACTGCTGTTTCCACCATGTGGCTGGGGCAGTAAGAGACAGTTGTCCTGCGGATGAAGGAAGGCTTTATTGCACCCAGTCCTGGTGTCTCTCGCTGCCATGGATTCCACTTATGCTGCAGTGTCTCAAAGAGGGCCTGGGTTAGCTGTTGGCAGGATGGTTAGTTTGGGATTTTAAAAAGTGACTAAAGTCCTTCTGGATCACCGTCCAGCAACCTTCAGTTCTAAAGCTCTGGCTCTGTTAAGCCCATTATTAGCATTAGACCTAACTTTTGGAACTCCCTGCTGCAGGATAGCTCTTAGAACCACTGCTGGGCTAACACTAAGGGCTCATATGTTGCAGGGTGTGCTTGGCTGAGCTTTTGTATTTTTCTTGAAAAACAAAGATTTAGAGAATGTGAAATTGGGCTCTGTAGTGGTGTGAAAACAGCTCTGTATGAATGTGACATCCCAGAAAAATCCTAGCATGGGATGGGATGGAGCATGGGACATTTCAGGAAGCTCAGTTTCATTCTGAGGAAGCAGCCCTATCTCTAGTAGTAAAGGAGAGCATTTTGGATTCATAGATTCCAAGGCCAGAAGGGACAACTGTGATCTTCTAATCTGACCTGGGTAACACAGGCCAGAGAACTGTCTCCAAATAATTCGTAGAGCAGATCTTTCAGAAAAAGAGCCAGGCTCTGTGGTTACCCTGGATAGAATGCACCTGACAAGGGCTCTCAACCATGTCTTCGGGCATGAGCTGATCACCAGATGGGATCAGGCGGAAGTATTCCCCCGGGGTGGAGCATTGCACACTTACGTGCATTATGAGTGTTTAGTGTCTTCCTCTGAACGGTCTGGCATTGGCTTCTGTTGAAGACAAGCTGGGCACAGATGGACCATTGGTCTGTGTCAGGGCGGTAATTCCTGCAGAGATGGAAACATCCTATTAGAGCAGAGCCTCTCCTGCCAATGCAGGATTTTCCCCTACATGGTATAACTGCTAATGTTTCACCCAGTCTAGTTTGACCTGGGCCAAGCCATGGGGTCTCCACCCGTTCCCTTGCAAAGCTTCATAGATCTCAGTTGGGACAGATTCTTGATCTTCAACCTAAATGTCCCACTACTCCTCCCTATACACCTTTGCTCTACTCTCCCCTTCTTGATGTTTGCACCCTGTTTGTCCCCCTGCTTAGCCATGCAATCTCATCAGCTTTCCTCATGTCAGTCCCTCTAGAACCCGGATGGTTTGTATTGTTGTTCATCAGTTTATCGATGTCTTTCTGATAACCAAGAACCAAACCCAGGATTTCAGGTGAGGTTGCGCCAAGTCCCATTGAGATGGACAGCTGTCTACTCGTCCTGGGAGTGCAACCCTAAAATTGCACTGATTGGCCACTCCTTTTGCCATAACACTCGTACCTAAATTGCTCTCTGGTATTGCCCCTAATTCTCTTTTACTGATCCCAGCTTCCTCCCTCCCATCCAGGATCCTGGACTTTGCACAATTTTAGGATATTAGCTGCATTTTTACAAGTGGGATTGCTTGCCCATGGCCCTGATCCCAGGATGGGATCCATGTGGACAGACCCTTGTATCAGAATGGATTGATTGCAGGATCGGGCCCATGTCAGTAACCTCTCTGGGTCCCTCTGTATTTATCAGCCCTCACTTATGGTCACAGCACCTCCTAGTTCAGTATCAGCTGCAGCTCATCCCTAGAGAGGAAGGATAGGCCAGTGGTAAGGGTAGAAGCCTAAAATGACTCTGAAGACCTAGGTTCAATTCCCTGAATTGCTAAAGGCCTTCTCTGTGACCATGGGCAAGTCACTGAGCAGCTCTGTGCCTCAGTTTTCCCCCTCTGTACAATGGGGACAATAGGCTTGCCTCACAGAAGTGTTGTGAGGGTAAATACATTAAGGACTGGGAAGAGCTCAGATATAGTGAGTGCCATGGAAGTGCCTTAGATATGTAGATTACTGTGTGGTGTCTGTGTGGCTTGCTGCCAGAGTGCCCCCTTATGGCTGTGCATTGCAAGACAATCCCCACAGCCTGGTGGGTCATTTCTTCTTGTGGCTCGGTCCTCTGGGCAGGTCACATACAGCCCCATGCCTTCTGGGGTAAACCAAGAGTCCAACAAACAATAGACAATTGACCTCCCCTTGGGATATCAGCCCAACTCCAGACTCCGTCGTCCTTGCCCCTGGTATCAGGGGGGTGCAAGGGTCCTTACCCTGGTGCCTCACCACCCCCCTCAATGGCCTTTTCTTTCCTCTGGCGTCCAGTCCAGGGATCCTCTAGTAAGCAGCCAAGGCCTATCTGCGCAGATCCCAACGGCCTCCCAGGACCACTTCCTGCCTCCACCTTTTGCACAGGCTTGGGGTGTATTGGCAGCTCTTTTTCTCCTCAGGCTCACTGTAGAGCTTCAGGGCACTTTCCGCCGCAGCCCAGCTGCAGGAGAGTTTTCTCTGCTCCCCTGGCAGGCCAGTCCCTGACCCAGCTGGAGTCTTCCTGCAGGCCCCTCCACCAGCACAGAGAATGCAGGGCCAGCTGCCTTCCCTCCAGCCTTTGTGTCTAACTGCAATTTTATAGCCCCACAAACCCAAGTCTCCCACAGTATTCTTGCCACCAAGTTAAAGAAGTATGGGCTGGATGAATGGACTGTAAGGTGGATAGAAAGCTGGCTAGATCGTCGGGCTCAACGGGTAGTGATCAATGGCTCCATGTCTAGTTGGCAGCCGGTTTCAAGTGGAGTGCCCCAAGGGTTGGTCCTGGGGCCGGTTTTGTTTAATATCTTTATTAATGATCTGGAGGATGGTGTGGACTGCACTCTCAGCAAGTTTGCAGATAACACTAAACTAGGAGGCGTGGTAGATACACTAGAGGGTAGGGATCGGATACAGAGGGACCTAGACAAATTAGAGGATTGGGCAGAAAAAAACCTGATGAGGTTCAACAAGGACAAGTGCAGAGTCCTGCACTTAGGATGGAAGAATCCCATGCACTGCTACAGACTAGGGACCGAATGGCTAGGTAGCAGTTCTGCTGAAAAGGACCTTGGGGGTCACAGTGGACGAGAAGCTGGATATGAGTCAACAGTGTGCTCTTGTTGCCAAGAAGGCTAACGGCATTGCCAGCAGATCGAGGAACGTGATCGTTCCCCTTTATTCGACATTGGTGAGGCCTCATCTGGAATACTGTGTCCAGTTTTGGGCCCCACACTACAAGAAGGATGTGGAAAAATTGGAAAGAGTCCAGCGGAGGGCAACAAAAATGATTAGGGGTCTGGAGCACATGACTTATGAGGAGAGGCTGAGAGAACTGGGATTGTTTAGTCTCCAGAAGAGAAGAATGAGGGGGGATTTGATAGCAGCCTTCAACTACCTGAAGGGGGGTTCCAAAGAGGATGGAGCTCGGCTGTTCTCAGTGGTGGCAGATGACAGAACAAGGAGCAATGGTCTCAAGTTGCGGTGGGGGAGGTCCAGGTTGGATATCAGGAAAAACTATTTCACTAGGAGGGTGGTGAAACACTGGAATGCGTTACCTAGGGAGGTGGTGGAGTCTCCTTCCTTGGAGGTTTTTAAGGCCCGGCTTGACAAAGCCCTGGCTGGGATGATTTAGCTGGGAATTGGTCCTGCTTTGAGCAGGGGGTTGGACTAGATGACCTCTTGAGGTCCCTTCCAACTCTGATATTCTATGATTCTATGATCTATAAGTCAGCTCTCCTGAGCCAGCTATGGGTGTTCTGTTGCAGCGTAGACGCGCACCCCTAGCTTCCCGCTTTAGCTCGGCTTCTCTCCCTGAGTGAGAACCGGTATCTGCTCTTCGCCCTCCCAGGACTGACTGTCCACAGGCTCTTGTTAACTCCTTCTTGCCCAGGGCGGGCTTTGTCCACCCCATCACATGTGGTTTATCCCTGGGGCACGGCAGCAGGCACTTCCCCACGATTTGTGGTTTTGCTATTTGTTACCCTTGGCTCTTTGCTGCTGTGATAACACTGGTCTACAATTTTTGAGAAGTCGTCTGCTTCAGAGATAAAATGTGCTATTTATTATGTATTTTGATGTGCTGAATTCAAATATGACAATTAAAACAACTGATTGGCTACTGTTTCTAAGATATTTAAGTTTTTACATTTTATGTCTATGTATATTGTGTAGATAGTAGAATTTTAATCATAAATTGTAAACCTAGGTCTTTTCATGTGTTTATGGTTGCTTTACATGATAATATTTCACCTGTCCTGTTTATGTAACACTTTAAAAATCAGCAAAAGGATTATATAAATAAAATGTATTATGAAACAAAAGGCAAAAAACTATTATGTACATAGTTTAGTCCTATTCAATGTCTACTCGGCGCTTCTTGGCTTGTCTCTTGTATTCATTAAATGGAGCATCTCTTGTCACTGTCCAGCAATAGTCTGCAAGCATTGATGGGCTCCATTTGCCCTGATAGCGTTTCTCCATTGTTGCAATGTCCCGGTGAAATCGCTCGCTGTGCTTGTCGCTCACTGCTCCGCAGTTGGGTGGAAAAAAATCTAGATGAGAGTGCAAAAAATGTATCTTTAGTGACATGTTGCAACCAAGGCTTTTGTATGCCTTGAGGAGGTTTTCCACCAACAACCTGTAGTTGTCTGCCTTGTTGTTTCCGAGAAAATTTATTGCCACTAACTGGAAGGCTTTCCATGCTGTCTTTTCCTTGCCACGCAGTGCATGGTCAAATGCATCATCTCGAAGAAGTTCATGAATCTGAGGACCAACAAAAACACCTTCCTTTATCTTAGCTTCACTTAACCTTGGAAATTTTCCACGGAGGTACTTGAAAGCTGCTTGTGTTTTGTCAATGGCCTTGACAAAGTTCTTCATCAGACCCAGCTTGATGTGTAAGGGTGGTAACAAAATCTTCCTTGATTCAACAAGTGGTGGATGCTGAACACTTTTCCTCCCAGGGTCCAATGACTATTGGAGTGGCCAATCATTCTTGATGTAGTGGGAATCTCTTGCACGACTATCCCATTCTCAGAGAAAACATCAGTACTTTGTGTATCCAGTCTGCAGACCAAACAAGAGAGCAACAACCTTCAAATCGCCACAAAGCTGCCACTGATGTTGGTCATAGTTTATGCACCTCAAAAGTTGTTTCATGTTGTCATAGGTTTCCTTCATATGGACTGCATGACCAACTGGAATTGAGGGCAAAACATTGCCATTATGCAGTAAAACAGCTTTAAGACTCGCCTTCGATGAATCAATGAACAGTCTCCACTCATCTGGATCGTGAATGACGTTGAGGGCTGCCATCACACCATCGATGTTGTTGCAGGCTACAAGATCACCTTCCATGAAGAAGAATGGGACAAGATGCTTTTGATGGTCACGGAACATGGAAACCCTAACATCACCTGCCAGGAGATTCCACTGCTGTAGTCTGGAGCCCAACAGCTCTGCCTTACTCTTGGGTAGTTCCAAATCCCTGACAAGGTCATTCAGTTCACCTTGTGTTATGAGATGTGGTTCAGAGGAGGAGGATGGGAGAAAATCTGGGTCCTGTGACATTGATGGTTCAGGACCAGAAGTTTCATCCTCTTCCTCTTCCTCGTCTGACTCAAGTGAGAATGATTCTGGTGCATCAGGAACCTGCAGTCCTTCTCCGTGTGGTACTGGGCGTATAGCTGATGGAATGTTTGGATAATGCACAGTCCACTTTTTCTTCTTTGACACACCTTTCCCAACTGGAGGCACCATGCAGAAGTAACAATTGCTGGTATGATCTGTTGGCTCTCTCCAAATCATTGGCACTGCAAAAGGCATAGATTTTCCTTTTCCTGTTCAACCACTGGCGAAGATTTGTTGCACAAGTGTTGCAGCATATGTGTGGGGCCCACCTCTTGTTCTGATCTCCAGTTTCGCAGCCAAAATAAAGGTGATAGGCTTTCTTAACCATAGTGGTTATACTGCGCTTTTGTGATGCAAAAGTCATTTCACAACAAACAGCAGAAGTTAATCTGCACTGTTCACACAAGTACGAGGCAACTCTGCTCACTTTGGCTAAACAGAAATGTGTCCCTTTGCAAAATCAAACACTGACAGATAAGAGAGCACGACACTGTATGATTTCTAGAGCTGATATAGGGCAATTTGTTCAGCAGAGTGATGTAAGCTTCGTTATGATTGCATCATCCATGACTTCTAGGACTAACATGATGCAATTCATATCATGTATGACGCAATACCAGCTTCAAATTGCATCATTCATTGTTTTGCCTAAAAAGCAAGTACTGTCCAAACCCAGTCATAGATTTATTCAAAGATCCAGTCAAAGATGTATTTTAGTCATTTCTGGTTTAAATTGAGATCCCTTCCCTTTATAACTCACTTATCCTCCGCTATTCCCAAGTCAAGGGTCGTATATACTGACCCAATAGCATATCTTGAAAACTAGAGCCAATCAACAATTTTAAGCATCATTTTCGTTCTCAGTGACCCAGAATTAGTAAAGTTTGACTACATTTATTTCAGAAGCATTTTGGCTGTAGAGCAGTGTAATGTAACCCTTAGCCTAGGGCCCTGTAGACCATTTTCCATCTACAAGACACTGTTTATATGCCAGCTAATTGGAATTAATGTTGAGAGATGTCGTGAGCCACTGTATTCACATCTAACTGTATAACAGCAACTGCTCTCCTCTTGCCCAGTGATTTTGGAAATCTTTTGCAAAAGAAAAGCCATCAGCCTTATCCGGGCAGATCTGTTCTTTGCAAACACCCAGTGCTAGTTGATTTTTGTGTTTCCATCCTGCCTTTGGGGTCTGATTGGCCATTGCACTAGTGAGACCATTTACAGCCATGCAGAACCAAAGTGGATGTGAAGCAGTACTGTTCAGAGTTGGGTAGCATTGTACACCCACTTGGGGACTACACATGGTGCAGGTCGATAGGGAGGGAGGCCTTGGATGCTTTACTATTTTTGTTTCATTATTTTACTTGAAAGCCAGGTGAGATGTAGGGGCCAATTATAGTCAGGACCGCTCTTCTTTTTGTTCTGAAGATTGCTACAGCATCTACTTTTCTGCAGTACTCTGGCACTGCCCTGGTTTCTCCCACCTGCTCTGCACACAGGTTTTGCGCCAGTCTAATTGTGTGTTAGGGTTGTGATTTTTGTTACGGCTATAATTATACCGGTTACAACTCCAAGTATAGCTGCAGTTGTACCAGTATGAAGCTGCCATATATCAATATAACTTATTCCCCTTCCCATGTGGGAATCGGCTATAAGCACCTTGATACCAATATAAGTGCATCCACACATGGGACTGGTACTACTCGAGCTGTTTTTGTTTCTAAACCAATATGGTGAAAGCAGTGCAAAAACTGTGTGTAGACCAAGCCCATCCATTTATTTGTTAATAGCTCTCCATCAGGGCTGTGTGGCTGTCCTGCCTTTCTGGGGTCGCTACTGCCCTGATATGGACTCAGAGCAGGACTTTGGAAACACCAATGAAGAAACAGTCCCCAGCAATCCATCTCAGGTTTGCTTTAAGAGCAAGTCAGCATTGGTAGGAGATTTTGGGCTAGCCATGTTGGATGGATCCATCCAGTGTGGTTTCATGTAGATGTCAGCTTGGTCTCAAGGCAAATTACAACTGCGTGACCTTCAAAGTGGTGCTTAGAAAGTCTTCCCTGCCCCAGCTGTGCATGAGATCCACTTGCTGCATGGATGCTTCATGGGCTTTTGTATCTTTTATATCCCAAGGCTGGCCTCCTATTGCCTGGTTGTATGGCTGGGACCATGCCAGTTAGATCCAAGCGGCCAGGAGGAAGGATGGGACTTAATTCCCTTTTGTATTTGGCATCGTTTCTTGAGGTTGCCCTGCAGTATGCATGTGGGGCTGCTGGGTGCCTATGTCACCCCAAGGAGTTGCCAGGACTGTGTGAAATCCTGCTGTCCCATCACAGTCGGTGATATAATATAGTGACTGTAATTATGCTGTAGTTGCACTACAGTCACAATGTAGTGGTGTGGTATTTATGCTGCAATGACAACGTAGTTACCTGTAGTTCTGCTGCAATCACTGTGCAGTCAAACTATAGCTACACTGTCAACACAGTGAAGTTATGCAACAGTTATACAGCAATCACTGAAGTTCTGTGGTTGTTGTGCTTTGTGTACCTTGAATTCTCACCAGTTCCTGTAACTGGAAGGCAGTTGCTACATGACAGAGTAATTCCAGTGTAAACTCTATGTAATCAATGTACCTGGATTCTAAAAATACATGTATTATGTATGAACAAGTGTAAGGTGGTCACTCTTAGCACTCCTTGTGGCCAGGCATGGCATAGCGGCTGTATCCCGTGTGGCGCCCCCTGCTGTTGCTTTATTGCTGTGGTGGTCTCTCCTCCACCAACTTGGCCCTCCAGCCAGGTCACAAGATTTATGTCTGCTCCTTTTGGGATAACAAAGTTCAACAAATAAAAGTCCCACAAATAATTTCTAGACCTTAAGTCAAGGCTCTGGTCCCAGACTCTGGGCTCATGGCACTTTCCCAATGGGTGGTAGGGGAACCCAAGCCCTACCTTTACACTGGTGTCCAGCCCAGGCACCCTGCAACTGGCAGCCAAGGTCTGCACAGTCCTACTTCTAGATGCTGTTTCCCTGGGCTTCTTTGTACTCAGCCTCTCACAGGCCTTCTTCCCCATAGCTTCTCTGGGTTGGCCCTTCTTTCAAGGCTAGACTTCCAGGGCTTATTCTCCTCCCAGGTTTCCTCCTCACCCGCTGTCAGTTCCCAGACAGTGACTGCAGATTCTCTCCTTGCAGCCCCCTTCTGCTCTCAGCTTCCTGGCTTTTTACTAACCAGCCTGCTCCTTCCCAGTTGGGCATCAAGATCAGTTAAACCTGGCTCCCCCTCCATGTGCAGCCACATAACATCATTGGCCTCCCAGGCCTCATTAACCCCTTCCGGGTCTGTGCGGGGTACACACCCCATCATGATCAGTAATTAAGTCCTGGAGTTCACCTGTCTGTTGTGTGAATGAGTAGCAATGGTAACTAGTCATCAGACAGCACAACCACAATGGGATAACAGTCCCCGTGAGATAACATGGAAGCTCACTATGGGGTGGGGAAAAGGGGGGGTAGTGAGAGGCGTAAGTTCCTCTCTCCACACCCTTCTCTTCTGTCCCAGTAAAAGTGCTGTCTAGTTCAGCTGGGCTGCCGAAGCTGGAGGTTTGGCTGGAGACAGATGTGCCTGGGGTGGATTATAATTGTGGTCACCTGTGTTCTTATAATGCCTAGAGGCCTTGGTTATGGATTGACACCCATTGTGCTTGGTACTGTACACACACATCATTAGGCTTGGGAGGATTGGATTTTTATCGGTAAATGTCCATTTCACCGTACACACCATACACACCCAAACCGACTAAAAATATTGCCATGGATAATAATTGAAATGTTCAGAGAGGCACAGTAAGAAAAACATGGCTTGAGAACTTATTAAAGTTTGATTGAAGGATCTTTATTTTGATATGTGATGTTGACAATGTGTTTTAATGGTCCTAAAGCTTTAATTTTTTGAATCTCAACATCTCCTATCATTAAATAATTATTGTATGACACCCCCCCCCCCCCAATTTCCCATGACTGTGAAAATTTAAATTGATTAAAAACATTTTAAATGCTTAAAAATTCACATACCTGTCATCTGTGGAAAGGGTAAAAAAATACAATTGAATTCTGCCCAGTCTGTATAATGAAGAGACAGCCCCTGCCACAAAGAGCACTCAGGGGAGAGGCACCCGGCCGCAGCGATGTACTCCAGCATCCAGAGCTCTCGGCAGTGGTGAGGGCAGAGCTGAAAGTCAGCGCAGAGCTTCACTGGGCATGTCGGTGCCTGGCGATGGAATCTCACTCGGTTGTTATGGAATGAGACAGCTTGGACATCCCCTGCCCCTTTGAGGCTTCTGGGCAGTGGTTCTGGTACTAGGCAACAGTGGCCGAGTGGCTGCCGAGGTGGAATGGTCTATTTGCGCCCATTGGGGATCAGTGTGTCTGCCTCACCTGCACGTAGGGCCTGTGGGAGACAGTTCCAGAATGCTGATGTCCCAGAAGGGTGCTCATGCCAGGCTGGCAAAGTGCAGGGGAGTACAACCTGAGGGGTCCAACATCAATAAACAATCCCAAGTGATCCCACCATGTTTATTATTTAGTATGTGTTTTGTAGTTGCACCTAGGAGCCCTAGTCATGGACCAGGCTCTCCTGGCGCTGGACGCTGTACATTTATTAGGTGTAATACAGTGGCACGTAGGAGCCCCCAACATGGCCCAAGACCCCGTTGTGCCGGGTGCTGCACAAACACAGAACAACCAGCGGGTCCCTGCCCCAAAGAGCTGACAATCTAATCTCAACATCCAGCCTGAATTTCTCCTCCGCCCATGCCCCTCTGTGCCCCAGACAATCCCCACCACTGCCTCAAAGCAGCATCAGAGCCTGGGAAGAGCAAGAAACAGCCTGGCAAACACCCCAGCACAGTGGTGGTTCCCAAGGCTTGATTCCCTTCCTGCGGAATACCAGTACTTCCTGCTGATGTCATCCCCTGGGGGTGAACTGGCCCCATGTTTGCCAATTGGACTTGGCCACTTCCTAGCCCGCTCTCGCTCCACAGAGCTCTAGAATGGCAGGGACCATACGGTACTACAGCAATCACAGGCAGCCCAGCCACTTAGGCCAAAGTGGCCACTGAGCTTGGTCACCTGACTTGTGATAGCTTGAGGCCTGATTTCCCAGGGGCTGAGCACCTAGCGTTGGTTTCTTCTGCCCAAATGCTGTTAACTAAAGCGATTTCCAGAGTGAATTCTGTGCAGTCGATGGGCACCCAGCCACAGGACAGTCCTGGAGCATGAAATGCTTGGATTATCCTCAGCAGCTGTACAACCCTCTCTGCAAACCACCCCTGTACCCGTTGCTCGGGCCAGGCAGTAGCTCCCTCTTCAGTCCTCATTTAACCTTTGGAGACCACCAAGAAGGGGGCAATCAGTGGTGGTTTTGTGATATGGGAGGAAGTGGCGGAGACCCCTCCTCAACCATTTCACGGGATAAGCACAGATCTGGGCTGGATTTGAACCAGTAACCCAGTAGTGAAAAATTCTACAGCCCATTACTAAATCCCTAAGCCAGCCAGTAAACTGAGAAAGCAGCTTTGTCACATTGTATACAGATGGGCCATGAGCTACAAAGCTGGCCCTGCAGGGGCTGATTGAGGTCTCCTGTAGCAGCAGCAGCACAGTATGTGTGGAGCGGGAAGGTCCATGGGACGGGGCACAGACTATTTTCCTTTATAGGAAGCACACCATAGCATCCAAAGTCTGCAGCACATCAACACTAGTCCTTGCTACACTCAAGCTGGTGAGAAAATCATTGTAGGTGATTGAGTATTTAATGCCGTGAGGCAGGATGGTCTAGTGGTGTGAGCACAGGCCTGGAAGCTGGGCAGTCTGGTTCTCTGTCTCACCCTCGGTGTGTGAATCCAGGCAGTTAACATCACCGATCTGTGCCTCGGTTTCACTGTGTGCAGAATGGGGATAAAAGATCCCATCCTGCTTCGGAGGGGTGATGTGAGGCTTAATTAGTCTCTCTTTGTCCGGTGCTATGAGATCATAGGCGGTACCAGCTGTCCTAGGGGAAGGGATTAGGATTGTGTTGGAGGCAGCTCTCTACATAATCAGGTCCTATCTTTCTGTGAATGAAAACCCGTTGGCATAGCAGGGGGGTTTTGCTCTTTAAAACTCCACGCACCAGCTGGCCTTCATCGTGCATTTGCTGCTGCACAAAGGCTCCCCGTTTATAACCCAGGATCTCCTGGATTTCAGATCCTGGCCAGCCCCAACTGGATCTGCCTGAATCAGCCCCCCTCAGAAATTGTCTGTGACTATGGGGGGGGGGGGGGGGGCAGCTTGGGCCTCCATGCCCTGACTTGCTTTCAGAACAGAAATGCCGCCAGTTTCGCGGGGATAAGTAACAGCATCTTGTTTTTTGCTGTGTGCTGCTGGCATCTGGATCCTCTCTGCCAGGGTGAGGGTAATGCGGTGTTATGGGAAGGCTAAAGAATTGGCAACGACAGCTAACCCAAATGACAAGCAGCAGAGCTGTAACTTTCTCCTGGTGCCTAGATCCTCTGGTATGTGGGCCTCTTAGGAATCCACCTCACTAGCCTGCCCTCCTCCCCAACGCCGGGCATCTTCCCCTCCACCCCCTTTGCCCCAGCAGAGATTGTATAGCAAATACTAGAATG
The DNA here is from genome assembly GCF_027887155.1 of Malaclemys terrapin pileata. Lineage (NCBI taxonomy): Eukaryota > Metazoa > Chordata > Testudines > Emydidae > Malaclemys > Malaclemys terrapin. The sequence goes on from NC_071514.1 coordinate 52,359,344, forward strand.
ATACTTAGCTCTTCTTCACACACAGATCTCCTAGTGCTCAGGAGGTACAATTACCCCTTTGACAGCTGGGGAAGTGAGGTGAGGAGATGTGCTCGAGGTCACACAGCAAGTCCGTGGCAGTGAGGAACACAGCTCGGGCCCCTTCAGCCCCACTCCAGCGAGCTTTCCCCTGCATCAGGGGGTCAAAGCTTGAGCCCATACAGCTACACAGTTCTTTCTAGTGCCACTGCACAGGCCTGAAAACCCAGGCTCTGAAACCCTCTGGTGTAGGCTGCTCCCTGCCTTACAGCTGTACCTTGTTTGGGTGGAGAACCGAGACACAGAGGGGTCAAAGGAGCTGCCCAAGGTCACCCAGGGAGCCCATGGCAGAGCAGGGAATTGAACTGCAATCTCCTGAGACCCAGTGCCAGACCTTAGCCACAAGAGCATCCATCCTGCTGGACAAGAGCATGGGTGTGGGCATGCACCACTGCCCCCTGCTAGATGGAATCAGACCTGCTCAGACAGCTGCTCTCTGTAGGCTACCCTTAGTAAAGATGCTCCTCTAGTGCTTACACCAATGCCTTTCCAGACAGCCTCATTGTGGTATCCCAACATTCACTGTTTGGTAAGCAGCCACCTCTTCCTCCCTGCTCTGTCCCACCTCAGCACAATGAGGGTGACAGTAGAGCATTGTGGGTGATGCTATGGAAATCCCCAGCCAGCTGAGACATTGCCACTGGTTGGGATTCTGCTCTCCCCTCTGCTAATAAGCTCTCCCTGACCCTCTGAGTTCCCCACTGTCTATGGCGTGGCTCACAGCGAGCCCCAGGGAGGGGGAGATGTGTGCAGAGTGATACCACAAGATGCAGACCCCAAGAGAAAGCCCTGTCACAAGGCACTTGCAACGTAGTCCACACTTCCAAACACAGCCAGGGAGGAGCTGACAGACTGAAAAGCCGAGGGGAGAGGGAAAGGGGTGTAACACACAGGCCGAGTGATCCCGGGACATGGCCGCTCACTTACAAGGGGTTGGGAGCTCTATAAAGTCAAACACACTGAACTCTTTGGGAGCAGGCACCACTGTTTTGTTCTGTGTTTGTACAGCACCTACACAATGGGGCCAGGGCTACTTGGTGCTACCATAATACCCCTAATAAATAATGTAAAGCACCCAGACAATGAGGCCAGGGCTCCACGGTGCTGCCGTCACACCCCTAATAAATAACATGGAGCACCTAGTACAATGGAGCCTGATCCATGATGGGGCTCCTCGGTGCTACTGTAATACCCCTAATAAATAATGTACAGCACCTAGCACAACAGGGTCCTGGGCACTACCACAATACACATCATATTACACACTTCAGCCCTCCTGTGCCCCCCACCCACCAGGAATTCCCTGTATCAGTCCTGGAATCCTAACTCCTCTCCCAGTGCTTGACCTTTCCCTCTGTGGAGGTGAGCGGTTGACTCACAACAAGTGCATTGGATATTGGCTACTGCCACGGCAGGCCCTGTGGGAGGAAGGGGGCCATTGGGGGCATTTAGAGAAGCTGGCCAACCTTGGTGCAGGGGGCGCTCCATGTATAGGGGGTGGCCTGGAAGGAAGCACGGCCACGGGGGATGCAGACGAAGAGGGCAATGGGGCACCATGGACAGAGCTGACGAGATGGCACCTGGGCAGATGAGCAGGGAGGGCAGAGCTCTGAAGCTCTGGAGCTGGCGATGGAGAAGGGGGAGCCAGCAAAGGGATTAGAGGGGTGAGAGTGATGGCAAAGACCAGTACTGCCACGGAGGGAGTGGGTGGGAATTTAGACTGATGACAGGAGGGCCTGTTTCTGTACAAGGTGGGTGGGGAATTATCCAGCACAGTGGGTGCCCTTCCCAGACCCCAAAGGACTCCCCTAGTGGTTCATGAGGCTCCCTGGGCAAGGCTCCCCTCTGCTCAGTGCCACACATGACAGCGAGTGCTTGGCTGGGGGCCAGGCAGTGTGCGTGGCAGGCCCCCGGGCGTGGCAGCATATGGCAATGCCCCTGATCACATCTCTGCCTTGCAGTGCGACAATGAGTGCTGGCTCGATCGAGCAGGAGCCGTCGCGCAAGCTGGCCTGCTGCGGGGTGCCCCTGATCACCGAGGACATGCAGTCGCTGGCCATCCGCACCCTCTCCGGGACCGACATCAATAAGCACTATGACCTCATCCGCGAGCTCGGCAAGGGCACCTACGGCAAGGTGGACCTGGTGTCCCACAAAAGCACAGGTGAGGCCAGCTCAGCTCCTAGTGGCCAGGCCTAGGCATTTGGGCAGGCAAGGCTTGTTGGCAGCTCAGCGAGCCACGGGGTGGGAGCAGCTGGATGGGGAGGGGAGAGACAGCTGGGGTGGAGGAACCGAGCAGCCATCTGAGGTTCAGCCCAGACCTGTTAGCAGGTCGGGGAGACTAAGATTCTTGTCCCTCTTGTTTGGCTTGATGCCTGTCTGCTGCAGGCTGACTGATGCCCACTGGGAGTGGCTCACCTCGGGGTATTTCCAGCCACGCCAGCTGCAGGAAGTGTCAGGCTCCTGTACCCTGGCTTGGGTTCAGCTCATGGAGGAGTCAGGAGTTGCTCAGACAGGGCCCCCTGAAGCAGGCTGGGTCTCGGCTCATTATCGCCACATCTCCAGTCTAAATCAAATGGTTTTGCTAGCAGAAATTGCACTGGCATGACGGGTGCACTCCCCAACCCACAGCCGGGGGCATCCAGCTACTGGGAGAGTAGCAGGAATGGCCTGTTGCTTGCCTCTTACCAGGGCCTGTGGCCTCAGGGATCCACTCTGTGTGCCATTCCACGGGCTATTCTCTGGCACACCCACAGTCCTCTGCCCCCGGTGAGCTGACAGGATAGGCGTGGAGGTCTCCATGGTGTGCTGAGGCTCTGGTGGTCCTTTCTGTACAGCTCCCAATGGACCAGGCTTGCTGCTTTGAGACTGTTCTGTAGTTCTGGGGGTGCAAAGCCCTTTAGAGAGAATGCCAGGTGCTCCTGTTAATGTTCCTGCCCAGCTACTGTCCCCGGCAGAGCTGGTCAGGAATTTGTCAATTAAATGTTTTTCATCCAAACGGATACGTTTCCTGGGAAAGGGGTGTCGTCGATGAACTTCTCCACTCAAAACGTTTTTGAAAAAAAGAGTTTAAAATTCGACATGAAAAATTCCACTTTTCTGGTTCAAAATGACTTTTTGTTTAGAAATTTAAGCTAATGAGAATTAAACAAAAATTGAGAAAATGGAAATGAAACGATTCCACTGACCTGAATCAGTTTTTTTTTCCAGATTTTCAGTTTGCACATTTTTTTGAAATTTCAAGTCTTTGTTCTGATTTGGGATGGGAATATTTTTTAAAATCTTGAAAATGGTCAAGGGACAGGAAAATCTCAGTCCTTGTGCTCAAAGGCCAGTGTCTTCTGCACAGGCCTCTCCAGAGGTCTAGTGGGTGTGGACCAGGCCCTGACGAGCCAAGTAGGGCTGGGTTGGTACGGAGAGCAGCACCTGCTGGGACCGCACTGCTAGGATGGGTGGTGCCTGAGCTGGGGGCCATGACTTTGGGAGCTCTTGGGAGAGCGTTGTGTCCGCCGCAACCTCCCCACTGGTCTGGGAGGAGTCCTATGTTGCTGAGCCTTCTCCTGAGCCTTTTCCTCTGTAGGCACCAAAATGGCATTGAAGTTCGTGAACAAGAGCAAGACGAAGCTGAAGAACTTCTTGCGGGAGTTCAGCATCACCAACACGCTCTCCTCCAGCCCCTTCGTCATCAAGGTCTTTGACGTGGTCTTTGAGACTGAGGATTGCTACGTCTTCGCTCAGGAGTACGCGCCTGGCGGGGACCTCTTTGACATCATCCCGCCACAGGTACCGGCTAGAAAGCTTCCCTGGACTGTCTCTCTCCTGCCCCCCAGAGTCTGAGCTTTAACACCCATGGCCCTCAACTGGGGCTGCCCCAGCTCCCCTGCACAATAGACCCCTTTCCTACATTAGAAGACCTTCTTCCCCATTGACCCCCGTCCCACCTCTGCTACTGAGAGACTTAAAGGCAGACTCTGTCCTCCAGCTGTGATCTCGTGTGCTAAGCAAGGGTGCTGACTGGAGTCAGCATACCAGGCTCAGGCCTGGGAGGTGCCTGAGTGCAATACCTCCACAGGAAAGCCCTGACATTCCCATATGAGAGCGCCTGGGTCTGGCTCTCCTCTTGCTAGCACCTTGTGGGTTCCTTTACACCTGGGCAAGGTGAGTGAGTGGAGAGCTCTGACTTGGGAGCATCCCGGGTGTTAGTGGCTCCTGCATATACAGGGTGTTCAGTAGGTGGTGTTCTTCCCTCAACTCTGCAATCAGACCTCACCCCTGGGGGCAGCATGCCTTAGATGAGACAAAGCTGAGCCCTTAGCCAATTGTGTCCTGTTAATGAGCCTGTAGCAATTTTCACAAGAGCAGGGCTGTTAAATGCTAACTGGGGTCACTACAACCTTCCTGCTTATGCTTGCCATGCAGTTGCAACTGGGTGCATTATGCATCACTTCCTGTCCTAAACCTTTGCCTAGTGATGCTGTGCGCTGTTAAACTGCTGGCATGTCCCACCCCAGAGGGGGCTGCATTTAAGTGATTCTTGTCTCCACCATTTGCAAAGTGCTTTGGGATCCTGAAAGATGCTAGATGAAAATAAGAAATTAATGACTATGATTCATTATCCTTACGAAAGCAGGGGGGGTTCAACAGTGACCAGGGGTTCATAGCCATCTCCTGGGGCGAGCTAGTCCAACGGCACACATAGTACTGCTTGCTCTGATCATAAAACATTTCCCCTCTCTGCACTGAATGAACAAGGCAAGGGGGGAGGGGAGGAATAAGCAGACAGAACTGAGAGAGAACCAAGGAGAAAGGATGACCAAAGAGGAGAAAGAGATCTCCCCAAATATAATTAGACATAATTGAATTGGAAGTGTAATGAAATCGTAATGTAAAGCGAATAAAGGAAAATGTGATTATACAGCTTCAGCGGGTGCTGTAGCAAAGACAAGAGACAGGGTGTACAAGAGACAAGTGTGTGTGTGTGGGGGGGGGCAGGGTGAGTCCTTGAAATGCCCTCCGCGTTGTGACCCAGGAAATTCTAGCCCCTGTGTGCCCCTCACCAGTTTGATCTTTGGGAGGCTGGCGTTGGTGTCTGCCATTGGCCCAGGGATTCAGACTAGCCTGAGCTCTGGCTAAGATCTCCACTGTGGGATGGGTTCTGGACTGGTTTCACCAGGCCTGCTCTGGTCTCCAAGGTGGTGGTGAGGGATAAGGAACTTGCCCCCTGGAGAAAAAGGGGAACTGTATCCCCACCCCTGCTGAACTTCACAGCCCTGCCCAAGTGGCTGTGAGCCACCCGATCGCCCCCTCAAACCCTTGGTGTGTGGGAGGGAGGGAGACAGTTTGTTGGCTGCCATTTCAGGATGATGACGGTTTCCAAATTTCCACCCAGCTTCTGTGTTGCACTTCTGTGTTGGATAGGGACCCAAGGCAACACTGCCATCAGAGATGCTAGAGGTGGAGAAGGCCTTTTAGGTCACCTAGTCCATCCCCTTCCCACCCAGGGGCCAGTGTTGGGTTGTTCTCCAGGACCCTGGCCCGTGCTAAATGGAGCTGCCACCACTTCCTGTAGGAGCTTATTGTATGTCCCTCTGGACCTCTCTGCCTTAGATATTTCTCCTGAAGCTCAGCCTAGACTTTCTTTTTGTCAGTCTCCTTCCTCTTACCGTGCCCAACCCCAGAGCACCTTAAGCAATTCCTCTCCCTGCTCCCACATGGGACACCACGACCTCCTCTCCTCCCTTTCACACCGCCTCGGCCAAGCACCCTTCATCTCGCCTCCTCAACCAGCCCCTCTAGCTCCATCGCTCTTCTCAGCCAGCTTCTTCCAGGCGTGGAGGATGCTCAACCCTCCGCTCCACCCCAGACCCTGCTCCCACCCCACCCCTTCCCCCAAGCCTCCATCGCCACCCTGCCCCTTCCCCGCCCCTTCCCCGCCTCTTCCCACCCAGTTCCACCCCCTCCCTCCCAGCGCCTCCTGTACCACGCGATTCTGTGAAACAGCTGATTGAGGCAGGCAGGAGGCGCTGGGAGGGCGGGGGAGGTGCTGATCGGCGGGGCAGCAGGCAGGTGGGAGGCGCTACAGAGGGGAGCTGGCTGCCAGTGGGTGCTGAGCACCCACTAATTTTTTTCCATGTGTGCTCCAGCCTTGGAGCACCCACGGAGTCAGCACCTATGCCCCCTCCCAGGGTGTCGCGGTCTGTTGGGGATTAACAGGCCCTAGAGAGAGACCCAGGAGGAGGAGAGGCTGAGGTGGATCTCCAGACTTAGCCTCTCTCAGGAGAAGGTCCTCAACTGAGATCCTGCTGCCAGTTGACTTCTGGGTCCAGCACTGGGAGAAGGGGACCGTACCTGGGATTGGAGGGTGACAGTGGATGGGGGATGTGCCCTCAGAGGAGAGCCATGGTTCCATGTCATGGAGCATGGTGCAGCCAGGTCTGGGCAGCTTGTTACCAGATACTGACCAGAGAAGAGATACATAGTGCGGCCAGGTCTGGGACAGAGCTCGGAGTGGGCGGTGATCTCCGCAGTGACCAGGGGCATGGGGCATGTGCCATGTCGGAGTGACACACTTCCATCTGTGTGAGGGCACATGGAGGCCTGGGGAAGGAGGAGCTTAAGCACTGATAAAGGAATTATGGTAGGACCTCCTTAATTCAAGCTCCTAAGGGGAGAGTCTTTGTGTGACCTGAAATGTGCCAACAGGACATGTCTGTGATGGGCCCCATACACCTTGTGAGCAGCCTGGCAGTCAGGGACAGTCCCCAGGAGAGCCAACCTGCTGTTAATCCATTCACTTCTGTTGTTCTGTGGCTTAACCCCCAGTGCCTGCCTGTCTGACTCCACGTGTGACCCCCTGCCCCTCATCCCCATGCCCGGTGCTAATATGCAGTATCTACCCTTATAGGTGGGCCTCCCCGAGGACATGGTGAAGCGCTGTGTGCAGCAGCTGGGCCTGGCCCTGGACTACATGCATAGCAAGAACTTGGTGCACCGGGACATCAAGCCGGAGAACGTGCTGCTCTTTGACCGCGACTGCCGCCGGGTGAAGCTGGCCGACTTCGGCATGACCCGCAAAGTGGGCTGCCGGGTGAAGCGCATCAGCGGCACCATACCCTACACGGCGCCCGAGGTGTGCCAGGCCGGCCGGGCCGAAGGCTTTGCCGTGGACACCAGCATCGATGTGTGGGCCTTCGGGGTGCTCATCTTCTGTGTCCTGACTGGCAACTTCCCCTGGGAGGCAGCCTCTGCCTCAGACACCTTCTTTGAGGAGTTTGTGCGGTGGCAGAAGGGGCGCCTGGCAGGTCTGCCATCCCAGTGGCGGCGCTTCACAGACAACGCCCTGCGCATGTTCCAGCGTCTCCTGGCCCTGGACCCCGAGAAGCGCTGCCCCGTCAAGGAGGTCTTCTACTTCATCAAGTATGACCTGATGTCAGAGGTGCGCCGCCGGCCCTCCTACCGCTCCCGCAAGCATGCCGGAGATAAGCTCTCTGCTGGCCCCCACCGCCATGAGACGCCCAGCTCCTGCACCCCTACCCCGCTCAAGAGAACCATCCTGACGGAAGGCAGTGGCCCCCGGCTCTCTGCCTCCGAGCCAGGCCTGCCCTCCCCTGGGGGAGCTAGCCGGACGGACGGGCGGCAGGACAAAGGCAAAGGGCAGATGGTCCTGGCCACAGCAATAGAGATTTGTGTCTGATGAGGGCTCAGTGGGAATGAGGGGACAGCTGGTCCTCACAACACCGCTCTGCTCCGTACAGCCTGCAACGATGATGTCAGCCCCCCCGTCTCCCCGCCCCACTGGTGAATGGGGGTCAAGGGGGGATGGGGATTCCTTTTTGTGTGAAAAGGGACCAGGAGCCGTGTCTCCCGAAGCAAAAAATACTCACACTGCTAGTACTCACTGATACTGAGGATGCGACGTACAGCTAAACCCTGGAGAAAAGGCCAGAGTGCAGACACAGCCAGGCAGAAAGGCCCCGGCTTGGTGGCCGGGAAGGACCATGTGTGTCATGGCGGCCCCTCCCCGTCACGTCTTCCATGATTGGGTTGGAGGCTGCTTCCCCTGGCACTCTGCACTGTGCCCCTGCTTTGTCAGTGGGGCCTGGGAGGAGCGCTGAGGCTCTTCCCATTGATGGGGGTGGGCTGGGACTTCACAGGGATGAGAGCAGGAAGCCACAGGAGGGAGGGAATCGGCACTGAGTCTTGGACACACGGATGGGTGACCATCTTGCGGGCAGCAGGGGCTCAGCAGGGATGTCACAGCCATTGGGTGTGTGGGGGTGGGGGGTAGGATGGGGTGGGGCTGCCAGTAATGAGTGGTTTGTAGTTAATAAGCAACAAGGATGGCCATCTTGCGAGCAGCAGGTGTGGGGCTCTGGGGTCATCGGGGGCCCCTATCACTGTCAAGGCTTGATATGCAAACTGGTGCATTGTTCCCTGGGGCAGGGTGGGCGCTGGGGCTCGGGATCTTGCTACAGGATCCCTGTGAGAGAGCATGGGGCCAGCACCATCCCAGCGGGCACTGCAGCAGCATTGCCCTCCAGCACTGCCCGCTGTCACTCTATTGTTCGCTCTTTGTGTCCGTGCTCAGACCCGGCGACTCTCCTGTGATTTCCCTGGAGGGAGGGCTGGCGGGGCGGACTCCTGGGGTTTGGGTGGAAGGCTCATGAGCCCAGTCCATGGAGGAGGCCTTTGGAGAGATTGGGGGGGCAGCGTGCACCAGCCTGTTTAATACCAAGCAGGCTATGGTTTGCCCCTTTTGCCCCATCCCCCACTGCCATCCTGCTTGGAGGACGGTCTGTGATGGGGAGCAGGAGATAAAGCGGAAGCCAGTAAGCCTGGTTGAGCCACTGGTCTGTCTGTAAAGGGGGTTTCCTCAGGGCCAGTTCTCTGACAGCCTGAGCCCAGCCATGTCCAGGGCACGTCCCCCAGGGGTGGGGACTTGGGCAGCCCCAGCTCCTGCTGCTCCCCTCCTTGCTGCGGGATCCTGAGGGCACTTCTCTCTGTACCAGTGGGGGAAGCAAGCGCTAAATGTAGCAAATGTCAGTGTGTTCCATGTGTCAGTGTGTGTCGAGCCGACTGGGCCCGGCTGTTGTCACCATCACCCTTCCCAAGGAACAGCCTCTCCCTGTCCCTGGCCCCAGTGGGCCAGCTGGGCACTGGGACCCATATGGGGAGCAAGAGGGCATAGCACATGATGCCTTGTGAGGAGCAGAGACTTAACCCATTTGGTCTTAACTGGAAGGACATGGGCAGCAGGAGAGCCGCCGTCAGGCTCCAGATCCCCTGCTCCGTGGGGTTTCTGGTGGCTGCATTGGTTAGGCTCTCATCAGCATGCAGTGTTAGGCCATATGCGGCTGGGGCTTGGATGGCAGGCAGGGGCCTGGGAAGGGGTGCTCACAGATACCCCTGATGGGCTTGGCCTGGCACCTGCTTCCTGGGCTGGATGGCTCTTGCTTGCGTCTGCCTCTGGGGAGGAGGTGCACACCAGTGGAAGGTGCAGGGGACAGGTGAAGCCAGCCCGAAACAGTCAGCTGGTGGGGTTGCCCAAGGCAAACCAGTAGGCATTGGCATGGGGGTTGGCACAGCACCCACCCATTAGATGGATGCGTTGGAGCCAACCCCCAAAGTGATGGCCAGAAGGGAAAGCTATTAACTGCCCCCAAAGTCTGGCCAGTTTCCATGACAAGCTGGAGGCAGCAGGGGGTGCTGGAGAGAAGAGACGGAAGGCGGTGGCGCTGTCAGGGCAGGCGAGAGCCCTGTGTCCAGGGTGTTCTGGATGACTCACCATGCACTGCAGCCATACTGCACTAAGAGCGGCGTGAAGGGCTGGGTGGGGCTGCAGGGAGGCAATGTCCTTGGTATACCAGGCGCTGCTGCGCCATGGACCCCTGGGGAGATGGGCTTTGCCGCTGAGCTGCCCTGGCCTCTAGAATGCATCCACTTAGACCCAGTCCAATCCAAGCTGCCGGCCAGCTCCCAGCCCTAACCCTCTGTGTCCCACCAGTGCCACGGTGAGCCCTGTTCAGCCACTGTCACACCCTGTGCAGCTAGCTCTCCCCTAGCCAGGGCTCTGCTGGGAGCCCACTCACTGCCAACAGATGCCCATGGCAAGGCTGTTTGATGGAGGCACAGACACCTCTAGGGCAGTAGCTTCAGTGGCTTGGGAACAGGCAGGTGGAAATGACCCCCCCAAGCCCTCTGACATGGTTGCCTCTTAATGTGAGCCTTCCACAGCCATGGGCTGAGTGGGGCAGGCGGCTGTGTTTCCCTGGCATGCTGGAGCTCGCTAGCACCCCACCCCCCAAAGCCTGTATATAGGCCAGTGATGGCAGATGGGCTTCATCTCCCAGCTGTGCTCAGCTGTTCGCTAGCTGTGGTATCAACCCCCCCACATACCTGCATTGCTGGGCTGTGTTGTGGCAGGAGCAGGAGGCTGACTGGCATCTGCTGACTCAGCTGGTCCCAGCTCGGTCACTGGCAGGCAAGGTTCGCAAACCCCGGTGTGGCCAAAGGATGGTGGGAAGTCCCCAGCCCTGTGGTAGTGGCAGGGTGCCACAGGCCGGCTCCAGGCACCAGCGCAGCAAGCAGGTGCTTGGGGCGGCCAACAGAAAGGGGCGGCACTTCCGGCTCTTCAGCGGCAATTCGGCGACGGGTCCCTCAGTCACTCTTGGAGGGAAGGACCTGCTGCCGAATTGCCGCTGAAGGATGAAGCAGCGGCGGTAGAGCTGCCGCCGAAGTGCTGCCGATCGCTTGGGGCAGCAAAAACGCTGGAGTTGGCCCTGGTAATAGGAGGTGGTGTGGGTGTGTTGGGGGGGGGTGTGAGCTGGGATATGTATGTGGGGTGTGTGCATGTAGTATGTGTGTGATGGGAGAGGTGTGTTTGTGTGTATGTGTGTAAGATAGACGGGAGGGTGTGTGCATGTGAGTGAGAAAGATGGGAGGGTGAAGGGGGGTGTGAGCTGGGATATGTATGTGTGTGTGTGTGTGAGAGAGAGAGATCTGGGGGTGGGAGGTGGGAGGGGTGTGTGTGAGAGAGAGAGAGATGGGAGTATGTGTGTAAGCGAGGGATGGGAGGGTGTGTGTGTGAGAGAGAGGTAGGAGTGTGTGTTTAAGCGAGCGACAGGAGCGAGAAAGATCGGAGGGTGTGTGTGAGCGAGAAAGAGATCGGAGTGTGTGTGTGTGTGTGAGATGGGAGTGTGTGTGAGAGAGATGGGCTGGTGTGTGTGAGGGGCAGGGTTGGATATAAGCACTTCTCTGGTCTCCTGTTGAATCAGACCTGGAGGCCGGAGTTGCCTTCTCCATGGGCAAGTTGGGGAAGGGCCTTAGCAGATCCAATCAGTAACTAACCCTTCCCTTCCCTTCTCCCCCCGCCCCCCGGCTGGCTCTGGAGCAAGGGGGCTGAACGCCCAGCCCAGGGCTGTGGCGGGGGATCGAATTAACACTTATGGGTGCTTCAGAGCCAGAGACGGTCCTGTGGGCATTAGGGGTGGTGAGGTGGGGAAGCAGTTCATTGCAGAGCCCTAGGCCATGCACAAACGGGACCCAGGCCCTGAGGGGGTGTCTGGGGCTCTGGCTTCTGCCAGGAGGTGCCCACAGGGTTGGCTCAGCTGCCTCCTCCAGACTCGCTTCTGCTGCCTCCCAGCTCTGGCCCTGAGCAGAGGGTACCCAGGGTACTGGAAGAGCAAGGCATATGGGCTCTTTCCCAATCAAGGGCATGCACCAAAGGGACTTCCTCCTGAGATCAGGGACTACAGATCCCTGCCATCCCACAGGGGGGCTTCACTTGTCCCCATGGTCTGCCATGCGCCTACCCCACCTGCACCTCAGGGCAGATCTTCCCTGCAGAGCTAACACGCGATAGGTGGGGTGTTCTCAGTGCCCAGATTCTAGCCCGATGTGAACAGCCACTGTGCAAAGCCAGATGCAGCTGCATCTGGTGCTGCGCTCGCTGTGTGTGTCGCTAGGACTTCTGGGGTGGCCCGTCCCATGGTGCTTTGCACTGCAGCGAGCTGAGCCACTGTCTATGATGCATTCCCAGTGAATTATGGGGAACCTGTCTGCCCTTCTGGGCACATGGCGGGGAGGGGATTGTGGGAAGGTCGTCAGAGGACTAGCAGAACATGAGTGGTTTAGGTGGCGTCCTCACTGCAAAGTGGGCAGGTTACCAGTCCAAGCATAATCAGCACCCGGGTTTTAGCTTATAGCCCAGGCCAGCTAGTGCAAGTGTAAAGCACCATCAGGCTTGTGTGGGGATGGGAAGGGAGGGTGATGCGAGTAGGCGCTTGGGTTAGCACTGCAGCAAAGACAGATCCCTGTCGAGCATCTGGCTCGGCCCCCTTGCCAGTGGCTTGCAGTGTGGGCACAGACATGGTCAGTCCTGCCACCCGGCTTGCTGTGGGCTGGGCACTGTTGGTGCTTTAGTGACACAGAGCTGTGCTGTCCACCCTTCTGCTCCCCCACCCCGCCCTGTCCCAGACTCCCCAGGGCTGGCTGTGCTCCCCAGGGGCCGTAGCAGGGGCCATTTCAGGGGAGGGGAGTTGGACTGGCTGAGTGGAGGTGTCGCACTGGCCAGCAGCTCCCGCCTCCCAGCCCCGGCCTCTGGGCACGGCCCAACTCACTCACTACTGCAAAAAGGGCTATCACGCTATTAAGCAGCAACAGCAGTTTACAAACAGACACCAGGTGGGCGGGCACGGTCTGAGCCCCGCACCCAACACGCAGGGGACACCCGACAGCCAGTGCCACTGGACTTCAGCAGAAAGCAAAGGTGTGTCTTCTGTATAACCATTGCCGACCATAGCACACACCCAGCCCTGGCTTCCTTCCCCACCATTGCCAGGGCACCAATGGTGACTCTCTAGAAACTCTGGGTACAGTATCCAAGGGGCACCATGTCTGATAGCCCATTGCTCCATCCCTTGGCAGGACTGATCCATCCAAACGACTACCTATCCATGGTGAGGAAGGGACAGCATCTGAGAGGCTTCTCCTACCCTTCAGACTAGCAGCCTGCTGACCCCTGAATCTCCTGACCTTCCTTGGCATCACCAATCCCATCCATTGGGCCTCTCCCCCCATCCCCAACATTACAACACCCAGCGTCGCCCCCTCCTCAGCAGTCCACGTTTTGGGTGAACGCAATCCGTTTGCCCTCCTGTTTAGGTGTCACCCTGTGCTCTGGGGAAAACCAGGGCTCGAGTATTTTTTAGAGGTAGCATTGCACAGATTTAGATAATAGAGTCGCAATTTCTCCTTTTTGCCTTAGGTCCCTCAATGTCCTTGATCTTTCGTGCAATAATGTAGATAAGGAATAAGAACACCACATAGAACTTTTTTTATTTTTCTGGTTGGTTTGTTGATTTTCAGGGTGTGTGTGTGTGTGTGTGATATTTTTTCTGTTGCATTGTTGTTATTAGGTTGTCGAGGGGGGTGGTAATTCCTTTGGCTGTCGGGTTGTGGATATTCTTCCTGTAGGAGAGGTTATAGTGTCACAGGTGTTACCTCAGTTCCTGTCACTGTTAAAAAGAAAAAACAAAAATTAAAAATGACAAAAAAACCCACAACAACATGGATATATTAAAAAAAAAAAAAAAAAAAAAAAGCAAAAACTCAATGGATGTGAAGGCCTTTTTTAAAAAAAAAAGAAAAAAATGGGATTCTCTGTTGTAACAATGCAGTGATGTTTCCCCCAGGGCTGTCCCATTTGAAGGGAGGGGGCTGGGTCTTTGCCAGCACAAAAAGCGCTGAATGTATTGGCTGCTTTCTGGAAGGGCTGGACCTTGTGTTTTGACTCTTGGTCCAAAAAAGGGCTGTGATTTTTATTTATTTAGCAAACATTTTGCCCTGGGTTTTTTTTCAGCGAAAGTTGAAATGTCAGCCAAAAAAGTTGAATTTTCCAACCAGCTCTTCTGACAACCTCCCTGAGTCTTGTTGTGGCATCACTCAGAGGAGAGTGGAATGAATGCATGTGCTGCAGAGAACAGACACTGTTACTACATATATTACACACCTGCCCATGCAGACCCTGGACTAGAATCCAATTCCTCAGCTCCACTGCACAGACCCCACTTGAGTTAGAGAAGGTCTCCCATGACTGGCAAATGACTAGCCGCTTATCCAGACTGGCCAGTGTCTGACCATCCAGCTAGAGGTGTCCCTGGAACAGTCTTTCTGGTCAGATTCCCAGTCCACCCCAAAATATCCCAAGAAGAGTTTATCCTTTGGCTCCCTTGCAGACTGAGTCCAGTACATGAGGCTGGCAGCCAGTAATTGGCCTGGTCTCACACCAGAGCAGCTCAATGGCCCATCTAGCCCTGCATTCTGGCTGCTAAAGTTCCAGATGCTTTGAAGCAAGGTGTCAGTCCCGCTTCCATAATGCACCTAGCTGTGCAGTCCTAGCGCACCAGGGGAAATTCTTCCTGACCCAAGCTGTTGTCCTAGAGCATGAGGATTGAGAGTCCTCGTTATTTCAGTGTGGGGGAAGGGTTTGTAGGGAGAAGGCAGCTTCCACTAGGACAGTCCATCCCTCCCCATATATGGGTTTCTCCGAGTCAGCACCCATTATCCCACCTGCTGTAAAGGTGGCCAAGCAGAGGATCAATCACTCCCTTCCCTAACCCCTGCTGCAGCCCTTATTGCAGTGCTCTGATTGGTGAGATGACAATAATCCAGAGGTCTTTGCTTCTTGTTTAGGCAACACCAAGATGAAGAAGGTGTCTCTTACTCTTCTCCCAGTCAGTGGGATAGTTCCACCCACTGTCCCTGGGCATCAGTGCTCCTAAGAGCTTGGATGTTCTCCGAGCTGAACCATCTTTGGAGCAGAAACCAGGCTGGGAATCTCCCACAAGCAGGCTGCCCCTGGTGAGAACCCCATTCCATCTGGTTGAGACTATGTTAGGGTGTCCAATTGGGATGAGGATGCGGGGTAATACGTGCCTCTATAAGACAAAGCCCTGAATATTGGGACTGTCCCTATAAAATTGGGACATCTGGTCATCCTAGACTATATGGATGCCATGGATACTTCCTTGGTGGGGGGTGGTTCAGCCCTTCACTTGGACAGCGAGCCTTGGAAAGTTGAGGAATTTTGCACAAAGGTTCATGACATTATTTGATCTGAACCTGTGAAAGAAATCCATGCATGGAACCCCTCAAACCCCTCCAGACATTCAGCATGCCAGCAACCACACCAGGAAACTCAGAGCAGGTAGGACAGTGACCTTGCTCCTTTTGAAGCCAACTGGTGTTTGGCCATTGGCTTCCATGGGAGCCGGATAAGGCCCTTGCATGTGTTAAATGGACACAACTTACTGAGCAAGACTGACAGATACAGATGGATGGATCAGGAGACGGTGAGAGTAGATGTGACAGGCTGGACATCCCGTTTTCCCCAACTGAATCTGAGCTGTACAGCAGCGTGGGCATCTCCTCCATCAGCTGTTTTTGTTGATCTCCCCATGAAGCATCACTGCATCCCGTTGGTTGTGTTTTGACTTAGCCTTGTGAACGGGTTGGGTGTATAGACTCCATGCTTGCACGGTGCGCTGGAGAGGGGCAGTCACTGAATGAAAATTATCAGACATGGCGCTGTTGTTGGATTTCTCCCGCCCCCTCCTGGAAAAGGGAAAACAAATAATCAAAAGAGAACACGTGGCTGTAAATTCTTTGGAGTTCTTTGACTTGTGAGCAGGAGATTTTTAAATGTGTTATT
This sequence comes from Malaclemys terrapin pileata, assembly GCF_027887155.1. Classification (NCBI taxonomy): domain Eukaryota; kingdom Metazoa; phylum Chordata; order Testudines; family Emydidae; genus Malaclemys; species Malaclemys terrapin. Next base: position 52,375,131 of record NC_071514.1, read on the forward strand.
TAATTCTATATTGAGGACAATTGCTATAAAATAAAGCCAAGGGGAAAACACACCAACAATTCATCCCAATAAGTGTTTTGAGTTTTTCCTGGGTCAGGCGGGTTCTGTGGGGAGTGGGTGCATTCTGAGGGCATGGGGGTGCATATGTGTATGTATTGGACACATGGGCAAATGGCCTCTTCCCTGCCATATCGGAATGGACCATTTTAAAGGGTCAAATTGAAGGAAGAGTTTTTCTATGAACGAGAATGTTTCCTCTCTACTGGAATCATCGTCATTTATATTACAGCTATGCCTAGAGGCCTCACCTGAGCTCACTGCTCCAGGTGCTGCATGAACACAGGTTGAGAGATGGCCCTTACAGTCTAAACACACACAGGCAGGTTGGTTATCCCCGTTAGTATTGTCTCTGGAGGCCCAGAAAGATGCTGTGACTCGCCCATGGTCATCCAGGGACTGGGAAGTGAAACTACATCTCCCGATTCCCAGTCCCATCCCAGCACAAGACCATCCTTCCTCCCCCACGAGGGGACTGTGGCCCAGACCCTCCCAGGTAGTCAGGGAGTTAGGCACCTAAATACCTTCTAGAATCTGGGCTCATCATTCTTCCTGCTGCTCCCCCTCGCGTCTAGCTCTGTATTCCCAGAGCAGGTACAGGGCAGACAGTGGCTGTGTAGGTATCCCCGCTGGGCTTTAGCTTTGGCCCCAGGGAACCCCTAGCCTCCCTGCTGACTCGGCCAACCAGTCGCAGTGCAGATTCAGAAGGGCACGGACACCTGGACCGTCATCAAGCTAGACTGAGTCTAGCAGCCCATCTCACATAGCCCCTAGAGGGAGCTGCTGTCAGTCATTCCCACCCTGAGCTGGGATCTGAACCAGCGACCCAGCAGTGAAAGGTTCAGACCATCATCAGCCCCCATCGTACGAGGCACTGGTAACTCTGGCCCATGACAGAAAGGAGCAGTGAGGGGTGGAGGCAGAAGGCAGTGGGGTGGGAAGGCCTTACAGCCAATAGTTTATATTGCAGCTGGGACAACGTAGCAATGGCAATATAAGTTCTGCCACACATTCATGCCAACAAACCCAGAGACTGCTGGGTACCCGGGTGGTTTCCCATTACCACCCGAGACCCTGGCGTCAGGATTGTCCCATGGAAGGAATCACCCAAACTACGGGGAAGGCATCACCCAGCAGCTTGTCAGGCTCATTTGCCATTCGTCACTTCCTGTTTGATTCAAGTACATAGCGACAGAGGCGAATTCCTTCTCTGTGCAAGTCAGAACAGGCCAGAACCACAGCGGCAGAGGCACCTGGCTCACGTCCTGGGGCAGGTGGGTTCCCAAGCTGTGACATGCAGCACACTGGAAGAAGGGGACAGATGTGGCATCCTGCAATTCATTAATAAATAATGGGCCCAATGAATGATGACTGCTTGGAGCGCCTAGCATGCCTTTCATCCTGGGTCTCTCAGAGCCTTATTACCATTGATGAATTAACCCTTACTCACATGCCAGGACTCTGGGACAGGATCATTACAGAGAGGGAAACTGAGGCAGAGAGCAGGGAAGTGCGTGGCCCAAAGAAAAGCCAGGGGCAAAGAAGCAGGAGTAGGATCCTGGAGTCCTGGCAATAGCTCCAAGACTCGATTCCTCACTGCAGAGATGGCGTCTCTGTCTGAGCAGTCAGTACTCAACAACCTTCAGCAGCAATAAAAGACTTCACATTCAGGAGGCAATAGCATGAAGCACACAGCATACGAGCTCAGTTATCCTTCTGGTAACATGAGCAGCCCCCTAGGCATGCTATCAGTGGGGGGTGCTACCCGGCTTTAGGTAAATGGAGTAACCATAGCTGGGGACAGGGAACCAGGCTGGTCTTGTGGAATCATAGAATATCAGGGTTGGAAGGGACCTCAGGAGGTCATCTAGTCCAACCCCCTGCTCAAAGCAGGACCAACCCCAACTAAAGCAGGCTTGGGGGCACACACCTCCCACCTGGGTCCTTGCAGCTCCTTTCTCTGGCTACTTCTGCCCAATTTGGGGAGTAGAGCTGTGGCTTTGAGGTCTGGATTCAGCGCCTAGCCCTCAAAGCCCTGTACAGCTACCCTGATTACTCCAGTGCTCCTCCAGGCAGATGGCGTTTGCACTGTTGGAAGCACTGTTTGGGCCCTATTATCTCAGGAATCGGGGGGACTCATGGATTCTTGTGGCTTTTCAAAGTATTTGTCCCCGTGGAGATTATTGGTCCTTGCTGGGGGGTGGGAGAGGTCTAAGCTAATAGCTATCCCAGAACCAGTGATCCAACGCAAACAGCCTCTGCCAGCAGACTGCCAGTCACTCCAACCCATTCAACCCCCCCACCACCCTCGGAAGAACCAGTTTTGCTGAGCGCTCGAGCACTGCCAAGTGCCTTGGGCTACACTGGAGGTTAATAGAAAGCAGGAGCACACCACCACCACCACAAGGTTAGGACAAGTGCCAACATAAAAGACTACAAAGGGGCTGCACATTGGGAGTGAGGGGCACCGGCAGAGCGCTGTGGGAAGCCCAGGACCACAGGGAGGATGTAAATCAGGAGTGAGGGGCGCAGGCAGAGCTGGGGGGGAATCCAGGGCTGGAGGAGCAGGGGGGCTGCAGGTTGGGACTGATTGGTATCGGCAGAGCAGTACGGGGAGCCCAGTACTGGGATAGCAGGGGGGCTGTGGGCCAGGATTGAGGGGGACTGGCAGAGTTGTCGGGGGTCCCAGGGCACCTCCATACACAGCTACCCTACCCGGAACCAGCCGAGTGTGTCTGCCACGACTCAGCCCCCACATCATACCCCTCTGCCCTGCATAATGGGAATGATTGATAAAGCCTAAATGTATTCCAGCCACGTCCACAGGCTAATTTCAATTTCCTGGTAATTATGCAAATAAATGTGGATTTAATTAAGGGCAGATTTCATTAAAGGCTTCTTGGGAAAATGGAAACAGAGAAGGGGAGACGGAAAGAGAGAGGGGAAGGAGAGAGACAAAGGCTGTGTCAGCCCCGGAAGATAAATGATGGCCCGCATAATGAAGGGGATTGGCCAATCCCACACTCCAATTTGTGCTCACTTAATTGGGGGGGCTTCTTCCTAGGGGGGCATTCAGCTGAGGCTGAGATAGCATGGCAGCAGGTGACAAGATAAAGAGAAGCCTGAATTCCAATGAAGGCCCCTGCACTCCTTTTTGTGTCTGTCTCATTCCGGTCTTACTTCAAGACGCCTCCCTTCTTCTTTAGCATAAGTGCAGGCATCTGCTGTCTGTCCCTCTCTCCCCATCTCCCTGACAGGCATTTCCTGGGACCGTCCTGTCCCCGCCCCTCTTCTGCTCTAGCAGGAGCCATACAGCACAGCCTTGATGCTGCTTTGGCATCACATCATGGCTCTCGGATGCCAGGGCTCTGCCATTGCCTGTGTTTGAGCCTTCTGTCATGTGCACTATAGATCCGCCTGCACGCACAAGCATGCTATGCATTAAAGGTATATTATACACCTTACACTAGTGTAGTGTGTGCGCAGAAGTGTACATGCGTTACAGGCTAGATCCACATAGGGCATGGGCATTACAATGCCTAATGCCTAGGTACCCTGCTGCCTAGTGGAATTCACACCCCTGAGTTAGCCACCCAGGATCCCCCTACGCATAGAGACTGAGGCAGGGAAAGGCATTCTAAGGGGCTGCTGGGGCTGGGCAGGAGTGAAATGCAGAGAAAAGGGGTAGGGCTTAGGATCCAGATTCACAAAGGTGTTTAGGTGTCTAAGTCCCACTGATCTGGGCCTTGGGCACCTAACTGGTGGGCAGAAGGGACGTGCTCTCTCTACTCAGGCTTCTTGGCCAAGAACCCTCTCCTCGGGTTAGAGCTAACCAGCAAAAAAAAAAAAAAAAAAAAAAAGAGAGAGAATGAGACCCCATTATACCCAATAGGCCAGTAGTTGGGAAAGTCATCTGGGATGTGAGACCCAGATTCCAATCCCTGCTCTACTGGATTGGGAGCAAGGACTTGAAGCCAGGTCCCACCCCGCAGGTGAGCATGGTGACCACCTGGGCACGTGTGTAAGGGCGTCTCCTGCTGGAGCTGTTCCAGTTTGTCTAAATAAATTCAATGTTCATCGGGAGAAAGAGCAAGGCTAGCCCAGTGGTCACAGGGGCTGTGGGACAGTTAAGTTCACGACCCTACTCGCCGCTCCACTAACTATTTAATTAGCTCTGCCAAGTGCGATAGCTCCAACACGCCACACATGCATGTCTTTTATGGGGCCCGATCCCTGCCGGGAGACAGGCGAGGGAACACCTCGTTTGAGAATCCCTCTTCATGTCCGCTGGCCCTGCAGCTTGCACTAGGGCTGAGCAGGTCATTCCCTGGGGGCCAGGCAGCTGTGCACATGCCTGCCAGCAAAGGGCTAGGCAATACCTGAGAGGTGGCTTTGAAAATGTCATTGGAACTAGATGTTGGATGTAGGCTCCTAAAGAGGCAGTGAGGCACCAAAGTCGCTTTGTGGATCTACCTCCATATTAACCCCCCAACTCCCACCCTCAGACATGCTATGTTAAGAATCAGAGGGGTAGCCGTGTTAGTCTGAATCTGTAAAAAGCAACAGAGGGTCCTGTGGCACCTTTAAGACTAACAGAAGTATTGGGAGCATAAGCTTTCGTGGGTAAGAACCTCACTTCTTCAGATGCAAGTAATGGAAATTTCCAGAGGCAGGTATAAATCAGTATGGAGATAAAGAGGTTAGTTCAATGGCAGTCACGACTGGAACGCAGGTATGGAGGGGTATGCGCTGTTTAGGAAAGACCGGGATAAAGGTAAAGGTGGGGGGGTGGCATTGTATGTCAATAGTGAAATAAGCTGTAAAGAAATAATAGTGGATGGAATAGATAACACGGAGTCTGTCTGGGCAATACTCACACTGGGTAAAAGGACTACTAGAGCCTCTCCGGGGATAGTGCTTGGGGTGTGCTATAGACCGCCGGGATCGACCCAGGATATGGCTAAGGAACTATTTAATGTATTAAGGGAAGTAAATACTAATAGAAACTGTGTAATTATGGGGGACTTTAACTTCCCGGATATAGATTGGGGAACAAACGCTAGTAGCAATAATAGGGCTCAGATGTTCCTAGATGTGCTTGCGGATCAATTCCTTCATCAAGTGGTAGCTGAACCGACGAGGGGGGAGGCCATTTTAGATTTGATTCTGGTGAGTAGTGAGGACCTCGTTGAGGAAGTGGTAGTGGGGGACAACTTGGGCTCCAGTGATCATGAGCTAATTCGGTTTAAACTAAATGGAAGGAGTACCAGAATTAAGTCAAAGACTAGGGTTTATAATTTTAAAAAGGCCAACTTTAACAAATTAAGGGGACTGGTAAGGGAAGTGGATTGGGCAAACGTATTAAGGGATCTAAAGGCAGAAGAAGCCTGGGATTACTTTAAGTTAAAGATGCATGAGCTGTCAGAGGCCTGTATCCCCAAAAAGGGAAAAAGATTACTAAGCAAAAGATTTAGACTGAGCTGGATGAGCGACCGACTCAAAGGGGCGATTAGGAAAAAACAGAAAGCGTACAGAGTGGAAGAGGGGAGGGATCAGTAAGGAAACTTACCTTAGTGAAGTCAGAGAATGTAGAGATAGAGTGAGAAAGGCCAAAGGCCGTGTAGAGTTGGACCTAGCGAGGGGAATTAAAAGCAATAGTAAGAGGTTTTACAGCCATATAAATAGGAAGAAAGCAAAGAAAGAAGAAGTGGGACCGCTGAAGACTATAGCCAGAGAGGAGATTAAAGATAATCTAGGCATGGCGCAATATCTCAATGAATATTTTGCATCGGTGTTTAATGAGGCCAATGAAGGTATTAGGGATACTAGCACTGTTGCAGAGGGGCATACAGGATGGGGGATTACCGCATCCGAGGTAGAAACAAAACTTGAACGCCTTAATGGGACTAAGTCGGGAGGACCGGACGATCTTCATCCGAGAATATTGAAGGAATTGGCGCGGGAAATAGCAGGCCCGTTAGCGATAATATTTAATGAATCTGTAAACTCGGGGGTGGTCCTGTTAGACTGGAGAATAGCCAACGTGGTTCCTATTTTCAAGAAAGGGAAAAAAAGTGATCCGGGTAACTACAGGCCTGTTAGTTTAACATCTGTAGTGTGCAAGGTGCTGGAGAAGATTCTGAAAGAGAAACTAGTTGAGGACCTAGAGGTTAATGGCAATTGCGATAAATTACAACATGGTTTTACGAAGGGCAGATCGTGCCAAACGAATCTGATCTCCTTCTTTGAGAAAGTAACGGATTTATTAGATAAGGGAAATGCGGTGGACCTAATATACCTGGATTTCAGTAAAGCGTTTGATACTGTACCCCACGAGGAATTATTGGTTAAACTGGAAAACATGGGGATAGAAATGAAAATCCAGAGGTGGATAAGGAATTGGTTAATGGGGAGAATGCAGCGGGTCGTATTAAAGGGTGAACTGTCGGGTTGGAGGGAGGTTACTAGTGGAGTGCCTCAAGGTTCGGTTTTGGGACCCATTTTATTTAATCTATTTATAACTGACCTCGGAACCGATTGCAGGAGTGGGCTGATAAAGTTTGCGGATGATACGAAGGTGGGAGGAGTTGCAAATTCGGAGGAGGATAGGGATATTCTGCAGGGAGACTTGAATGAGCTTGTGAATTGGAGTATCAGAAATAAGATGAAATTTAATAGTGAAAAGTGTAAGGTGATGCACTTGGGGATGACTAATAACAATTTTAGTTACAAGATGGGGACGCATTGGTTAGAAGTAACGGAAGAGGAGAAGGACCTAGGGGTCCTTGTAGACCGCAGGATGACTATGAGTCGACAATGTGACGTGGCGGTGAAAAAAGCCAATGCGGTCTTGGGATGTATTAGGCGAGGTATATCTAGTAGGGATAAGGAGGTCCTGCTTCCGTTGTATAAGGCGCTGGTGAGACCTCATTTAGAGTACTGCGTGCAGTTCTGGTCTCCCATGTTTAAAAAAGATGAACTCAAATTGGAACGGGTGCAGAGAAGGGCGACTAGGATGATCAGAGGAATGGAAAACCTGTCGTATGAAAAGAGATTAGAGGAGCTTGGGTTGTTTAGTCTGACAAAACGAAGGCTGAGGGGGGATATGATTGCTATCTTTAAATATATCAGAGGGATAAATACAAGGGAGGGAGAGGAATTATTCCAGCTTAGTACTAATGTGGACACGAGAACGAATGGATATAAACTGGCCGTGGGGAAGTTTAGGCTTGAAATTAGACGAAGGTTTCTGACCGTCAGAGGGGTGAAATATTGGAACGGCCTTCCGAGGGAAACGGTGGGGGCGACGGACCTGTCTGGTTTTAAGATTAAGTTAGATAAGTTTATGGAGGGAATGGTTTAATGGTTAAACATAGTAGCCGAGGAAAACCAAGCAATGGTACGTAAATAGCATAATGGCCAACAAGGGCCAGGCTAGAGACTCTTGCCTACATGCTCGGGGTAGTACTGATCGCCATATTTGGGGTCGGGAAGGAATTTTCCTCCAGGGTAGATTGGCTGAGCCTCTGGAGGTTTTTCGCCTTCCTCCGCAGCATGGGGCAGGGATCACTAGCAGGAGGGTCTCTGCCGATTGAGGTCACTAAAACACAGGATTGGGGACTTCAATGGCAGAGTCCAGGGAAGGGTCATGTGGCCTGCAGCATGCAGGGGGTCAGACCAGATGATCATAATGGTCCCTTCTGACCTTGAAGTCTATGAGTCTATGAGTCTATGAGTCAATCAGGGAGGGTGAGGTGCTCTGCTAGCAGTTATGTTAAGAGAACATTAAGGTTGCAAGTCAAGTGTTCAACTTAGGAAATGCCAGAGTGAAGATTCCCCATCAGACCCGTGCATCAGCTTTCTGTAGAACACTTACAGCTCCTGGCCCGTGGTTCAGTATCCTGGAGGCTGCGTTCTAAACAGCCCTTAGCTCCCTCCCCCTGCTGGATATGCTGCTGACTTGTCCTTCTGGCTCCATGGGCTTCCTGTTCTAACTAATGGGATAACCGATGCTTCTATTCTCTCCTACTACCCATGGCTGTGCAGAGAGGGCTTGCAAGCCAAGCCTTCTATCCAGGGCTGGCTCTAGGTTTTTTGCCGCCCCAAGCAAAAAAAATTTTGGCTGCCCCCCGTCCCAGCCCTGGGCTCCTCACTGCACCCCCCTGCCACCCCAGCCCTGGGCTCTCCCCCCTCCACACACACACCCTGCCGCCCCAGATCTGGGCTCCCCCCTAGCCCCCCACCATTGCCCCCCACACACACACCTCCTGCTGCCCCAGCCCGGGGCTCTTCCCCCCCCCACCTGCACCCTCCTTCCGCCGCAGCCCTGGGTCACTGGTAACTCGCTCCCAGGGCAGGTCATTCAGCAGGAATTTTAGATGTGCACAGAACAGAGACAGGTTTGGTTCCCATATGGTTACAGAATTGCAGTGAAGTGGAACAATTTTCAGCTTGTGTGATTGGAGGATATCTGGATGCATATTATAAGACTGTCCTACATAAATGAGGAAAAGTTGAGGTGCCGTTTTTATTCTTTTCTTCCACTCTTTCTTTCTATGGGGAATTTGCCAATGCATATCACTGTCTTCCTTTTAAACAAACAAACAAACAAACAAACAAACAAACAAACAAACAAACAAACAAAAGGCAATGGCTGTTGAAAATAGCAATTCCAGTCCTAATAACCACAGGGAAGCATTTCTTGCTCAATTTTATCCTACTTTTTCTACAGCAAGTTACAGTGGATCAGTATATTTGATTTGGGAGAAATGAAGTAACAGCCGCACAAACTGAGCTTGAGCACTCCTGAATTTTGAGGTGTTCAAATCTGGAAGGCAGGTGCTGGGGGGGGGGGGGGGGGCTGTAGCTCCGCAGAGGAGCACGGCAGCATGTATGCAGCAGCGTGTCTGGCGCTGCGTGAAGCCAGACACGCTGGTCTGAGTGGCATGGTAAGGGGGCTGGGGGGTTGGAGAAGGGGTAGAGGGTTCGGGGGGGGCAGTCAAGGGACAGGGAGCAGGGGGGGTTGGATGGGGTGGAGGTTCGGGGAGGGCAGTCAGGGGCAGGGCGAAGGGGGGGTTAGATGGGGCAGGGGTTGGGGGGGGCAGTCAGAGGAACAGGCAGCAGTTGGATAGTCATGGGAGTCCCAGGGGTTTGTCAGGGGACAGGTAGGGGGTGGGGTCCTAAAGGGGAAGTTGGGGGGGTCTCAGGAGGGAGCAGTTGGGGACAAGGAGAAGGGAGGTTTAGATAGGGGGTAGGGTCCCGAGAGGGGGCAATCAGGGGACAAGGACCAGTGGGGCTTAGATAGGGGGTGGGGTCCTGGGGGGCAGTTGGGGCAAGGGTCGGATGGGTTGGGGTTTCTGTGGGAGGCAGTCGGAGGGAGTGGATGGTGGCAGGGTGGGGCTACCCTCCCTCCCCGTGGAGTGTCCTATTTTTTGAATGTTAAAATATGGTATCCCTACTCAACAGTGCAGCTCTCCATTCATAGCACGCTGCAGCATGAGGTCTCAGCTTCCTCACTCCCTCCCCCTTTCCTGTTGGTAGTGGCCAAGGGAATGCTGGGAAATGTAGTTCTTTCCCTGCTCCTGGGCTGGCTCTATAGGCAGGGAGCTAACCAAGGAACTACAGCTCCCAGGACCCCCTGTTGGGTCTCAGCTCCCATGCTGGATCCCTGCCGTCCCTGCAAATGGGCTGCCCCAAGCATGTGTTTGCCTTGCTGGTGCCTAGAGCCGCCCCTGCTTCTATCACTTCACTGCCTGCCCCGAACATCTTTGAAACCTGCAACTTGAACAGAGCAGCCACACACCACATCTTGTTCACAGCATGATATCCAACAGATGCTTAGGTATGTCTTAGGCATCCATCACCACAGGGCCACCCACAAACTGGCACTGAACCAATGAAATTGGGTTTAATTCCCACCCCTAGCCATTCTGGTGCAATGTGATGACGTAGAGTTACCATATCTAATAAATAAAAAAGAGGACCCTCCACGGGCCCTGCCCCCGCCCATTTCCCCACCCCTAACCCCTCCCCAACTCCGCCCCTTCCCCGCCCTAACTCCGCCCCCTCCTCCCTCCCACTCCCAGCCACGGGGAAAGGGCTGCCCCAGCGCTACCGGCTTCACGGTTTGCCGGGCAGCCCCCAGATCCTGTGCCCCCGGCCAGCGCTTCCCCAGTGCAGCTGGAGCCCGGGAGGGGAAGCGCCCAGCCGGGGGCGCAGGGTCTGGAGGCTGCCCAGCAAACCATGAAGCCAGTAGTGCTCGGGCTTTGGGCAGCCCCTATGCGTCCGGACCCTGCGCCCCCAGCCGGGCACTTCCCCTCCCGGGCTCCAGTGGCGCAGGGTCCGGAGGCACGGGGGCTGCCTGAAGCCGGTAGCGCTCGGGCAGCCCGGCTCTTAAACAGAGCCGAAGAGTCGGGGAGGAGCAGAGCCCCCGCGGCTGGAGGCTCTGCTCCTCTTTGGCTCTGTTTAAGAGCCGGGCTGCCTGAGCGCTACCGGCTTCGGGCAGCCCCCGTGCCTCCGGACCCTGCGCCGCCGGAGCCCGGGAGGGGAAGTGCCCGGCCGGCGGCTGGGGTCCGGAGGCAAGGGGGCTGCCTGAAGCCCATAGCGCTCGGGCAGCTCGGCTCTTAAACAGAGCCGAAGAGTCAGGGGAGGAGCAGAGCTGCCATTTTCCCGGACATGTTCGGCTTTTTGGCAATTCCCCCCGGACGGGGGTTTGACTGCCAAAAAGCCGGATATGTCCGGGAAAAAGAGGACCCTAGGTAACCCTAGATGGTGGCCATTTGGGCTGACACGCCAGTGACTGAACTCAATGCATGAGCTGCCAGGGCTCTGTGGGTAGGGGCCATCACAACTCCTGTTCTCTGTGAATCAGCACAGAGGGGGAATCGGTCACACAGAGTCACCAGAGGGTTCCACAAGGGCATGTGGACACTTTTGCTTCAGATTAAGAGTGATTTCATTCAATTACATTTAAACCACTTGTAATATGAAACAAAGCCATCTGTGCCCAGGTTTGTGCTGAAAGAACGCCGGGGTGAGTTCAAGCCACATTAGTTATTTCAGTGCTTGCCTGGGCGAAAACAAGTCCTAAAGAAGTGATTAGACAAAGAAATTAGATAGGTAGAAATTATACAGAGAGAGAGAGAGAGATTAAATGAAAGGGAGGGAGATCAGAGAGAGCAATTAGATATAGTGATCAGATAGCAAGAGAGTAGAAAGAGGGAGACAGGACACAACCCAATTTGCCATTTGCCTGTTTGGTGGCAGCTCTGCCTGGTTGACTCTGATTCCATTTATCATCTGCGTCAAGCACTGAAATGGGCTAGGCAATCACAACTGCCTGGCTTTGTAATCTATGACTCCATTTCTCCATCCCATGATTTATGCCATTAGAGGCACCCCCCCACCCCCATGCACTGCTCCCTCCAACCATCTTGTTTTCCTGATTTCTCATGAGCACCCATATGTTTTAATTATTGCCCAGCTCCCTAGCACACACGGCACTGTCCAATGCACGAGAAAGGGTGCGGGCTCTGCCCTGAGGTGACTGGCTAAATCAGACAAGCCCCCCGGGGTAATTTTCAAGCTACCTTACCCTGATCTCTCCCAGCTTCCCAGAGTCCGCAAATTTGATTAGGGCCATGGTTTGAAATGCAAGTGTTAAACCCATCTCAGCCCATAGCTCAAGCCTCTCTCATGCATGGAATCAGCTAAGTGAGCCTGGCTCGGCCAACACATTGCATATTAAGTGTTGGATATAAATGGAAGGGGTCAAGGCACCAGGGACCCATGATCAAAACTTTCTTCCGTCCTACAGTATAAGAACCTGTAAGAAACCCTGAAACCAGCTGCTAGGATGTTCCCACAGGACTAGAAAACCCTGCATATTCTTCATCTCATTTTGTGCTCTCCTGTAATCTTTCCATCAGTTTCCCCCTCCCTAAATTGACTGGGTTACAAGTGTCACTTGGATCCTTGGTAACACCGTGACCGTGATCATCCAGCTGGCTCTGAATCATACTCAGCCAATGCTTGTTCCAGGCTGGCTGCAGCTGTGCAGTTACTACCCCTGCCTCTCCCTTTGCAGGGGTGCAGGCATCTGATAGGTACCTCCCAGCTGTCCCTTTGGAAGGCATCTCCTCCATTGCCGGCAGAATGGCGGCCGTGACCTGGTTTGGATGAAATTGAAATAAGTAACAATGCCCTTAAATTTCTTACCCCGGAGAGAAGAGAAGCCGAGACTACATTTCCTTCAAGGCAACCTTTACCCATGGCTTTGTGCCTTTCATTTGCTTCTTTGTGATGAAGGGAGAAAGCCTGAAAGCTTTGGGAAACTAAATAGATTGAGCTCTTCGAGTCTATCACTATACGGCATATTTTCTAATCCTCTAATCATTCTCTCATGGCTCTTCTTTGAACCCTCTTGAATTTATCAACATCCTCTTTGAATTGTAGGCACCAGACTTGGACACAGGATTCCAGCGGCGGTCACACCAGTGCCAAATACAGAGATGAAATAACATCTCTACTCCTATTTGAGATTCCCCTGTTTATGCATGTCATGGACCAAGGCACAGGCAGCCAGGCCTAGTGGCAGGAGCCAGAACTAGGAACCAGAAATCAAAGCTGGGGTCAGGAACCAGGAGTCAGGACCAGAGCAGAGGAGCAGGTGTGGAGTCCTGGAACAGGACTGGGAACCAGGCCCAGTTTACCAACTGATCCAGATCGCTCAGTAGCAGTGACCTGTCCTCGTCATTATTTACCATGTCCCCAGGGTTTGGGTCAGTGATGATTTTATATTTATTTGCAGGTCACTGATGAAAAGGTTAAATAAAGTGTAGGGCCAAGAACTGATCCTTGTGGGACCCCACTAGAAACAAATCCATTTGACAATGATTTCCCATTTTCAGTTACATTTTGTGACCCATCAGTCAGACAGTTTTTAATCCATTTAATGTGGGGAATATTAATTTTGTGTCGTTCTAGTTTTTTAATAAAAATGTCATGCAGCACCAAGTCAAATGCCTTACAGAGGCCTAAGTCTATTACATCAACCCTGTTACCTTTATCAACCAAACTTTTAATCTCATCAAAAAATATATCAAGTTAGTTTGACAGAATTTATTTTCCATATGCCCATGTTGAGGGGCATTAATTATATTACACTCCTTTAAGTCTTGATTAATAAAGTCCCATATCAGCTGCTCCATTATCTTGCCTATGATCAATAACAGGCTTACAGGCCTAGAATTACCTGGGTCATCCTGTTTACCCTTTTTAAATATTAACATGTTAGCTTTCTTCTAGTCCTCTGGAACTTCCCTCATGCTCCAAGAGTTATTGAAAATCAGCATTAACTGTCCAACCATCTCTTTTTACCTTCTGTTTAGTAATAGCCTGGCGTAGGTGGCCAAAACAACTACACCTTTTGCAACTCTGTTGTGAGTCTGTGATGAAAGAGGCAGCCAAAAGCAATACCCTACCCAGCCCGCTGCTGCTGGTACAAGTTTGCCAGGTCTTGGAGTGGCTGATCAGACCGTGCGCTGGGCCCGTGTTTCTCCAGCGCTGAGGCTGCAAGTCAGAGCCAACATTCAAGACAGAAGCTGCATGTTCTGTCTTTGCTGTTCTTTTCTCTCCCCTTTTGGGTGTGTTTGCTGTGTTTTGTCTTAAAGGAAGCAGGATCAGACTTAAACAACAGCTCCAGACCATCTCGTCTAGTTTTTTCCTCCTCCCCCCACCCCAAAGGACAGTTATTATGTCTTTAATACCATCTAAATGACTGTCCAATGGTGGGGGGAGGAGGGGTCTCTATAAACACTTGCTGCTGCTGCTGCTAAAAGGAATATTGTTAAAATGAAAGACTTAATACTTGTTTGCAGTGTTGTTGTAGCTGTGTTGGTCCCAGGATATGATAGAGATGAGGTGGGTGAGGTAATATCGTTATTGGACCAACTTCTGTCGTGAAAGAGGCAAGCTTGTGAGCTCCATAGAGCTCTTCTTCAGCTCCGTGGGGCTCGAAAGCTTGTCTTTCACCAACAGAAGTTGGTCCAATAATGATATCTCACCCTCCTTGCCTCTTTACATTTCCAAGTCTTTAGCTGTTTTGCCTTCTTTTTCTGTATCTTTAATAAAAGGTTTCAAAGATTTTGAAGGATGTGTTTGCCAAGGGAGTGTGGACTGAGGTCTTTGTACTGGAAACTCTGAACCAGTGCTTAGTGTTGTACAGTGACAGGGTCATGTTAGCACCTTTGATTCTCGGGCCTATTTATGCCATCAAAATTAACACCAGTCCACACCCTACAGGCCTGGCTGTGCTGCAATGGTCCGGCAGCATCTGTGCCGCTGTCCTCTGCTGTCTTTCCACATAGCTTGCCTTTATTTTCCTGTTATTCCTGTCTGTTCTCTTGGTCCCTCCCTGCCCAGCATCAGAGCAGTAGAAGCCAAGCGCGCAAGGACCTCTGGTTTCAATGCTATTCCCCTGCCCTCCTATCCTTACGCCTCACGGAAGAATCCCTCCTGGACCGGCTACTGGAGTCTGTGGATACTGACTCCTGCCCCAGGATGGGGAACGAATCTTTCATAACCCCAACCCCTGTCAGCTGACTGGGGCTGGGAAATGAAAAACAGCACCTGGGGTGTCACATCCAGATGGCAGCCTCCATTTTTCCGCTCATGAGGATCCAGTCCCGTCTCCCATTGTATCAAGGCTGAAGGGAAAGGCCCTGGGCCGCAGCGCCCTGAGGTTCAGAGGCAGGAGAACAGGAGATCGCTGAGCACCTTCCCAGTCCCTTCCTGCAGCCATGCACAGCACAGGCAATGTCTGCCCCCATTTGCTGCTCAGCAACCCTCACGCTCTCCTCCGCTCCCTCACTCGCCCTCCGGTTCCCTCTGCCACAGCCCAGGGATGAATGGGTACAGGAGAGGAGGAAATGCGAGAGGACGGGAGACACGGATGGAGCAGGAGCAGGGAGAGAGAGACACACATGGGGAGAAGGCAGACCCTTGCAATCAATCAGAGATGGTAGGGGCTAGGGAGACAATGTGGTTGGCACAGGGGTGCCGGCCTCACAGAATGAACTAGGGCAGGTGCCGACCCAGAGTCTTACGGAGGCTGCAGGTCAGGAATGAGGGGCACTGGAATGGCAGGGGACTGTGGGCCTGCAGTGAGGGGCATCGGCAGAGCTATGGGGAGCACGTTTATTCTCACTCGGATATCCCAGCAGCTGGTCTTGTCCCAGAGCAAGCCTGCGAGATCCCTGTTCAGGACGTCTCTCTACTAGGGGCAGCAACAGGAGCTTGCTGGTGCGTAGGGAGATTATGGAGGGTTGGTGGCTGCACCGTTACAGAAGGCTCTGCATAGCCCTGGCTTCCAGCCCCCAGGCACCGATCCAGGCTGAGGACTATGCTCCCTGTGCTGGTCACATCTGCTCCGGCACACTGCCCGTCTGAGGAGAGCGAAGATGGGGAGGGCAGAGAGCACACACCACCCACTCTGACGGGGTCAGGGCATCAGAGAAGGGGTGGACAGCTGAGCTGGGCAGGCGAAGGGACAGCAGCCCCTGACTGGGCAGGAACAGACATTGCACTGAGGGAATGGTAATTTGGCTGGTGTCTGTCTGGCACCTCCTAGGCCCATCCCTGTCACAGCAGCTGCTGGTGCCCTCGGCTCTAATCACTTTGAATTTCCAGAGCCTCGCTGGATGGGATTAGATAACCCAAAGCAGCCCAGCCAAAGCAATGCCTCTCCCCAGCCACCTTCCCGCTCTGCTGACACTTCCCAAGGGGCCTGTACGGTGGCAGGTGCCTCTCAGGTCCCTTCCACAGGGCATCGCAGGGGGGCAGCCCCAGATTTAGGCAGCTGTGTGCCACACTCTGACTGGGCCCTGTAACTCCTCTAGCCTTAACCTTGCCCCTCTCCAGCAGGCGCTGGGGGATTTGCATTTCTGGGTTGATCTGGGCCAAGTTGAAGCTCTCTCTGGCCCCAGGTGACTTGCTCCCTTTCATTCAGGGGCATCTGTTCTTCAGCTCCTCCTCCGGATGATGGCCCGTCAGGCGCTTCACCTGCTGGAACCCCTCCAAGCCTGTCTCTGGGTAAGGTGGGGGGGAGGGGGTTGAGTGGATCTTCCTCCTGTCCCTTGTGTGAGAGACGGGCAGGGAATAGGGTGAGCCCAGATACTCCCAGTCTGCAGGTGACATAACTCCACATTGTCTTTCACTACACCCAGAGAAGGCAGGTCCTGGCTTCCCCACTGCCTGCTCCCAGGCAGGGGTGTGGATGAGCAGCTGAGGCTGAGTCCAGATAAGAAAAGGGATACTGGGAAGGATGAGGGGGATATTGTCCCTTCCTGACTCACCCTTCCTTAAGGGAAGTTGCTGTTTAGGAGGTGAGGCTGGGCCTCCTCCCCATGGCATTCGTGGGCAAACGTAGTTTTTTTTCATCCACGCTTAGCACTGTGGCCATTTCTCCCAGAGCTGGAGCTGGCTTCATGACCCAGGCCTCTGTCAGCTCCAGGATGAATTGCTGGGCTGGCTTCGCTGGGTGGAGTGACCTCACCACTGAGGGAGCATGTTGCACCAGCACCCCTGAGCCTGTACAGCTCGGTTTCCTACTATCCCTTTGGTCTATATGCTGGGTACCTGCTACCTGGGATCCCTGGATTAGGACATCGGGGGGCTGGGGTTAGGGCCATCTCCCATGAAACTCATTCCCCACCTGGTCCATGTGCCTGAGGTCTCCATCTTCACTGTTCATGGAGGCCTCTCTGTTTACTCTGGAGTTAGCCTGGGTCTGGTTGCTGGGGAAGGCTATGTCATGTCTTTGCATCTGAAGAAGTGAGGTTCTTACCCAAGAAAGCTTATGCTCCAATACTTCTTTTAGTCTTAAAGATGCCACAGGACCCTCTGTTTCTTTTTACAGATTCAGGCTAACACAGCTACCCCTCTGATACATGTCTTTGAGGATGGCTTTTGTGGCTGGCTGCGAATGCTGTCTCAGAATCTAGACTGCTCACTGTAGGAGTAGCTACCCTAGGTCCTGTATCCAGACAGGTGCGGGCTGTACAATGGTCCCAGGGGATTGCAGGTGTGGTAACTGTGGATGTGCTTGGAAGTTCAGGCAATGGTAGGGAGACCAGATAGCAAGTGTGAAAAATCGGGACAGGGAATGGGGGGGTAATAGGCACTTATATAAAAAAAAGCCCCAAATATCAGGACTGTCCCTATAAAATCAGGACATCTGGTCACCCTTGGCAATGGGCACGTGTGGTCTGTTTAACTGCAAACTTCAGGGCAATGCTCAGATTGGGTCACTTCACTCCCAGTGTCCTTGCAGTTCTGGCTGAGGGATGTCACATCCCCACCCTCCGTCAGCAGATGACGGTACAGGAGCACTCGCTGAGAGGGGAAGCATAGCCCCTCCTGCTGGCCTCTTCCACCAGGGGCGCTATGGAGAACAGTGGGCAGACACAGGAGGATAGCATTGGAGGAGGAAGGGAGGCAGGCAGGGCTGGAGACTCAGAAGCTCACATCTGCCCAGAATGACAGCAGACAAGAAGTTACCACAGCTGTAAAGCATGATAATAATAAGTGATACATATTTCCATGCCAAGTTCCCTTCAGGATGGGAATCTGGCTGGCTTCCTACAGGGCCGCCCTCAGGGGCCAGAGTTCTGAGGAGATCCTGGCTGTTTGGAGAAAGCTTTACACTATCCTCCATCTCCGATGGACTGTGGTGGTCCCTGAGGCCTCACTCAGTGATGGCAGCGTCCAGAAGGGCATCCAGTTCTGCCGTGATGAGCTGGCAAAAAACCTGCCCAGCCTCTCACAAAATGGCGAAGTCAAATGGCTGTCGCTGGACTTGTTTTTAGCCTCACGAGTTTTCTTGTTCCTTTTCCTGAGTGCTGTGCTCTATATACAGCGCTGGTCAGCGTCCTGGCTGTGACCCTTCCCAGCAATCTGCTTAGGGATGCCCGTGAACAGTTTCTGATTGCAGTGGTTGCTAACAAAAGCTTGCTGCACTGTCACGTCTCCCCAGATTGTAAGGAGAACAAAGATCTCTGCGTGTCTCCAAGCAGCTGTACGAGGCAGGGAGTAATATCACTGCAATACTGCTATATTTGAATCCGGAAGCAAAAGGGCCAATCCTGACCCCACGGCAGGATTTAAACAGTGGAGGCCACACAAGCAAAGAGTTAGGTCAGTCATGGAGGCCTGCAAAATAGTGTGGGATAGCAGCTGGAGAATTGCCAATGTAGCACACAGAAGCATTGCATGCAGTCGGACAACAGATGGCATTAACTCAAGTCGCAGTGACCTTACTCCACTTCAAAAGTGAAGTGCAGAATTTGCAGCAGATAGGCAGTTTGCGGGGTATCTACACACAGGCATTTTCAATGAGCACACTAGCTCCAGTAAGTGTGAACTAACGCCCCCATGTAGACAAGCCCAGACTCTCCCAGCAGGAGGCGCTGTAGGGATTGGTGCAGGAGCTGTGGCTGGAGGAAGCTCAGTATGAAAGAAGCCACTGGAGTCAGGAAATAAAGATGAGTCTCTTATCCCCATCTGCCAAGCGTTTGTTACAGAGTGTCAGAAGAAAACAAAATATTGGCAAAAAAAAGATGATCAAAACCTGAATTTCAAAGTAGATCCTGGAGCCAAGTGCAATATAGCACAAGATTAGTGACTCCCCAGTGCTGCAATACAAATTCAGCTCGTCTCACGTGGCAGGGACAAGAGCCCCGTGGCAGACCCATTCTGGCACCTCTGTATGAAGGCAGAACCGCTGGTTTGAAATAGTGCTACAGGAAGCGCGTGCTTGGGTTGAAGAGTCACCTGCAAATGCAGATGATCGAACAGGTGCATAACTTGCTTTCAGGTCAGGATGCAAACGATCTTCTTCAAGAATGTAATGAGCAGCTTAATGGATTGAGATGTATTCTGGACATAATACCAGGGCCGGCTCCAGGCACCAGCCGACCAAGCACGTGCTTGGGGCGGCACCTTGTAAGGGGCGGCCAATCTTCGGGTGGCAGGGCAGCGCTCAAGGCTTTTTTTTCCGTTTGTTTGTTTCAGCGGGGCAGGGCGGCGCTTGGGGGGTGGTGGGGGCGGGAAGGTTGTTACGGCGGAGTGCTGCTTTTTTTTTTTTTGGTATGTGCTTGGGGCGGCAAAAAAGTTAGAGCCGGCCCTGCATAATACAACACTTTGTTATAGATCCCAGGGCACCGTCAAAAATACATGCCCCACATAAAGTCTCATTAATGCTGAGAAATACAGTTAAAAATACTTGACCAAATGATAAAACTAGGTGTTATTGAGCTCATGCAGACATCAGCTGACTAGGTTAACAACATGGATACTAATAAAATCAAACAAGTTAAGGATTTGTAAAGATCCTAAAGATCTGAATTAGGCCTGCTATGAACCTCCCCATGAGATGGGGAGGGGGCACACACAGATTTCAAAAAAGAAGAGTATTATCAGTTTTGGATGCAAGTTAATGGTTTGGCAGCGCCAACCAGATAGACAAAATGTAAACTTACACCTTCAACTCCCCTTTTGGAGAGACACGTCTAAGCAACGTCCTGTCAGGATTATTTCAGCATCTGATGTGCCGCAGAGTATCAGGTCCCAGATCTTTCATAGATTTTTAAAGCCAAAAGGGACCATTCTGACTATCTAGACTGCCCTGCTGTATAGCACAAGCCAGAGAACCTCACTTGCTGATTTTTGTATCGTGAACTGGAGGATACCTACCTGCCGCAGAAAATTCAGCAGGCGATCGCCAACATGACCTGGCCTTCCAGCTAAGCTCTGAGTCCTACAGCCCCGAATGTCATCACTGCCTGGTGGGTCATGATGACCTGACTACCACAGAGAGTGCCATGGGGGAGGGCACCAGAAAGAACACAGGTAGAGCCCTGCAAATCTGCAGATATCCGCAGCCCATGTTTATGGATCGCACATGGATGTGGATCAAAATTTTATATCTAGAGCCATGCAAATCTGTGGACATCCACAGACCATGTTTGTAGATCACGGATTGGATGCAGATTCAAATTTTGTATCCGTGCAGGGCTCTAAACATATGAGTACTTATAAAAGAGTGGTTTAGTATTTAGTTTATCATCACCTCCACCCAAAGTCTTTAGTCCCATTTACCCATAAATTCTCTTACCTCTCAAGCAAGGGCAAAGTTTGCTAGGGAGGCAGGCCCCAGCCTGTGCCTACCTCCTCCCAAACTCAGTACCTTTCCCCCTGCTTCTCCTCCTGCCCCTTTCTAGAGAGGTTTTCTCTTGGCACGCCTTCAGCCTCCCAATCTTAACTGCTGCATCTCCTCCTCCCACCCTGTCCCTCTGGAATGAACTGGGTCTGGCTTATATAGCCCCCAGACCCCTCCTACTCCCAGCAGTTTCTGAGAGGAGTGGTTAATTGGAGTCATCTGTGTGGGGTTCCCCCCTCCCCATGTGACAGTTCCTAGTTAAAACGGTCACAGGCATCAAGCCCATTACTTCTGTTTGAGCTACAGCAGGTCTATTAGAAAGATATCCAGCGACAGAGAAGCCATCGCCTGCCTAGGTAAAACCTTTCAGGTTCTGGACGGGGTAGAACAATTGATAACGATCTACTTTGGAGCACAGCTTAGCAACAACAAATGAAAGTTCTGCTGCCGGCTAAACCAATAGCTCTTAATTTAAATTATTTTGAGATTAACATAGAACCTACGATCTCAGATGATGCACGAGCACATGGGCTGGGGACAGTCTTTCTGCAAGATGAGTGCCCAGTCACAGATATCTAAAGCACTGACTAAAACACCACAGACTGAAAAAGACAAGCAACATTTTTTGGTTGTGAGCACTTTCATGAATATGGCTACGAGCAGAAATCAGTTAAGTCAGTAGCTGTTGGAAGTTATATCACAGAAGCCCTTGCGCAAACATCGCCTAGACTTCAGAAGACGATGCCACAAAAGTACTCATTAAGCACACTTCTTATAGCTGACATGCTTTCAAGAATCCCCCAAAATAGTGAAAGCCAGGAAGAGGCATTTGAAGTAAATATGACTCACACATGACCCAGTTCTGAAACAAAAATCTGACAACCTCAGACACAAAATACAGAATGATCCAGCCTTACAAAAGCTTGAGTATAATTCTACAGAGATGTCTCCCCAGCCACTTCCACGCTTAAAAGCTGATTGGGACAACAGAGATGAAATTGCTGCATATGATGGTATTCTATAGAGGTCAGGGTGTTGGAATATGACAGCATTAGGTCATAAATGCTAAGCATATTCCAGCATGCTCATCTGGGTATTGAAAAGTGTAAGAACATGGCCTGAGAACACAGGCACAAATGCTAGCATTGAAGATAAGGTGTCCAACTCTGAAATTTGTGATAAACACAGAAAACAGATGGGGAAAGTACCACTGAAATTATGGGAGATTCCAGGTTGCCCTTGGCTCAAGGTTGATGCAGATCTAGAGTATCTGAATTAAACAGGAAAGATACTTTATTTAACCACCGTGGTTGCACAACACCTTGAGTAACAATGTAACAGCATATGGTAAATTGGAATTTGAACAACACAGGATTCCCAAAGGACTAATAAGAGGTAATGGTCCGCTATTCACAAGTGGCTCATTTCAGCCATTCTCTTTGAGATAGAAGTTCAAATGCCCCACCCTGTTTACTAAGCTTACTGAATGGGTAAGGACAAATAGCAAAGAACTTACTAACAAAAAAAATCCCTGGTGGATTCAGGGATGAATATTTAGCATTGTTACAGTTTATCAGCACACCTCTGTGTGCTAGTGTTAGACACCACACTTGAGAGATTTACAGGTAGAAGATCCATAACCTCAACACCTGGTAAGTTTTGGGGCCAGTACAATGAACTCTGAATTACACCTCTACCCCAATATAACGCGACCCGATATAACACGAATTAGGATATAACACGGTAAAGCAGTGCTCGGGGGGGAGAGGGGGGGCTGCGCACTCCAGCAGATCAAACCAAGTTCGATATAACATGGTTTCACCTACAACGCAGTACAATTTTTTGGCTCCCGAGGACAGCGTTATATCGAGATAGAGGTGTAGTTAAAAAAGAGTGAATGCTAGTGGGAAGGGGGTAGGTTTAGCGGATAAAATAAAAAAAGAACAAGTTAAACATCACTTAGAAAAGTTAGATGCCTGCAAGTCACCCGGGCCTGATGAAATGCATCCTAGAATACTCAAGGAGCTAATAGAGGAGGTATCTGAGCCTCTAGCTATTATCTTTGGAAAGTCATGGGAGACGGGAGAGATTCCAGAAGACTGGAAAAGGGCAAATATAGTGCCCATCTATAAAAAGGGAAATAAAAACAACCCAGGTAACTACAGACCAGTTAGTTTAACTTCTGTGCCAGGGAAGATAATGGAGCAAGTAATTAAGGAAATCATCTGCCAACACTTGGAAGGTGGTAAGGTGATAGGGAATAGCCAGCATGGATTTGTGAAGAACAAATCATGTCAAACCAATCTGATAGCTTTCTTTGATAGAATAACGAGCCTTGTGGATAAGGGTGAAGCGGTGGATGTGGTATACCTAGACTTTAGTAAGGCATTTGATACGGTCTCGCATGATATTCTTATCGATAAACTAGGCAAATACAAATTAGATGGGGCTACTATAAGGTGGGTGCATAACTGGCTGGATAATCGTACTCAGAGAGTTGTTATTAATGGTTCCCAATCCTGCTGGAAAGGCGTAACGAGTGGGGTACCGCAGGGGTCTGTTTTGGGACCGGCTCTGTTCAATATCTTCATCAGCGACTTAGATATTGGCATAGAAAGTACGCTTCTTAAGTTTGCGGATGATACCAAACTGGGAGGGATTGCAACTACTTTGGAGGACAGGGTCATAATTCAAAATGATCTGGACAAATTGGAGAAATGGTCTGAGTTAAACAGGATGAAGTTTAACAAAGACAAATGCAAAGTGCTCCACTTAGGAAGGAAAAATCAATTTCACACATACAGAATGGGAAAAGACTGTCTAGGAAGGAGTACGGCAGAAAGGGATCTAGGGGTTATAGTGGACCACAAGCTAAATATGAGTCAACAGTGTGATGCTGTTGCAAAAAAAGCAAACATGATTCTGGGATGCATTAACAGGTGTGTTGTGAGCAAGACACGAGAAGTCATTCTTCCGCTCTACTCTGCTCTGGTTAGGCCTCAGCTGGAGTATTGTGTCCAGTTCTGGGCGCCGCATTTTAAAAAAGATGTGGAGAAATTGGAAAGGGTCCAAAGAAGAGCAACAAGAATGATTAAAGGTCTTGAGAACATGACCTATGAAGGAAGGCTGAATGAATTGGGTTTGTTTAGTTTGGAAAAGAGAAGACTGAGAGGGGACATGATAGCAGTTTTCAGGTATATAAAAGGGTGTCATAAGGAGGAGGGAGAGAACTTGTTTACCTTAGCCTCTAAGGATAGAACCAGAAACAATGGGTTTAAACTGCAGCAAGGGAGGTCTAGATTGGACATTAGGAAAAAGTTCCTAACTGTCAGGGTGGTTAAACACTGGAACAAATTGCCTAGGGAGGTTGTGGAATCTCCGTCTCTGGAGATATTTAAGAGTAGGTTAGATAAATGTCTATTAGGGATGGTCTAGGCAGTATTTGGTCCTGCCATGCGGGCAGGGGACTGGACTCGATGACCTCTCGAGGTCCCTTCCAGTCCTATAATCTATGAATCTATAAGAGCTACAAGCCAGGAAGCTATAGCTGAAGAAACTAGTCACCCACATTGCAAGTGGGAGAAAATAACAGATTCTAACCAAAAAGTGTCTGGTAACCTACTAAATAACAGCTACCCCATCCACACAGTCCTGGGGGGGGGGGGGGGGAGGGGGACAGCAAACAGCTCAACATAACCAAGTAGGAGCATAGATAGCTCTGTTTCTTGAGGACATCCACAGTGCTTGTGCATGGACAGACGTGACATACACCCACTCAGTCAGTGACAACACCAGAAGAATAAGCACAGGCTCCATGACTAAACAGGCCATGTAAAAGCAACAAGAAGCGGCTTTGTGATCAGAAAGCCAGGGAGGATCAGAAATGGGGGTTACCGACAGAGGGCCAGTACTGTTAACTTCATCCTCCTGCATTGCCAACTCGCACTTTTTTTTAAATTCAAGTCTCACAATATTTGGGTCTTTTCATAAAGTCTGGATTTATGCGATTAGGAGGGAACCTCAGCTTTCCTTTTAAAATATAAACACATTTCCTCAGGGTTGTAGAGAAACGTTTAAAAATGTGAACCCTAACGGCTACAACACAAGCAAAGAAGAGAACCCGGAAGTTATTAGACTAGTTTTTCATCAGCACTTCTGTATGCCAGACATCCAGCCCCCATTGCCCCAGATGGAGGGCCAGCAGCGAACAGTATTGTAGGGCTGGCAGTGGGTGAAATTACAGCTCCTTCTCCCAGCAGGAGGCACTGTAGGGATTAATTAATTGCTATTATTATGGGTGTTGTGGTAAAACTTCAGAGCACCAGTCATGGGGCGGGACTACACTGTGCCAGGGGCTGTACAAACACAGAACAGCACAGGAGTAATGGCTGTGGGAAGCTCAGAGCTCCTCCTCCTGACCTTTCTCAATGGGAAGAAAGGTAGGGGATGGTGGAGGAGTAATGCCTGTATGGGGGAGGTCTCAGCTACTCCAGCCCCAGCTTCCCCCAGCAGGAAGTGCTATGGAGCATTGTAGAGGTGGATAATATGCCTCAAGCTCCGGGAGGGAGTTTGGGTACAGGAGGGGGTGCAGGCTCTGGGCTGGGGGTGCAACCCACACCCCCCTCTGGCAGCAGCTCCTAGGTGGGGGGGGCGGTAGGGTGACCAGACAGCAAATGTGAAAAATTGGGACGGGGTGGGGGTAATAGAATCCTATATAAGACAGACAAAACTTGGGACTGTCCCTATAAAATCAGGAAGGCAGTGAAGACAGGACATCTGGTCACCCTAGGGGGTGGGAGCGTCTCCGCGTGCCACCCCCACAGCTCCCATTTGCTGCAGTTCCCAGCCAATAGGAGCTGCGGAGTCAGCACTTGGGGCAGGGGCAGCATGCAGAAACACCCCCCACCCAAGGCTGTAGGGCTGTTCTGGCCACTTCTGGGAGTGGTGCGGAGCAAGGGCGGGCAGGAAGCTACCTTAGCCCTGCTATACTGCTGGTGGTGGCCGGGCCCTGGGTCCTTTTAAATTGCCTGGGGGCAGCAGGCGGGGCCGGGACATGCTCCAGGGGAGGCACGCTGGGGTAGCAGGCAGGGCTGGGGGAGAGACCCAGCCCCAAACATTGATGGAGCCGGGCCCTGAATTAGGGTTACCATATTTCCTCATTAAAAAAAAAAAAAAAAAAAAAAAGGACACTCCATGGGGCCCTGGCCTCGCCCCTTCCCTGCCCCACCTCCGCCCCCTCCCCTCAGTGCCCCGCATTCCCCCTCCTCCCTCCCAGCCACGAAACAGCTGCTCGAGCGCTACCGGCTTCATGGTTTGCCGGGCAGCCCCCCGACCTCCAGACCCTGCGCCCCCAGCTGGGCGCTTCCCCTCCTGGGCTCCAGCTGCGCTGGGGAAGCACCTGGCCGGCGGCACAGGGTCTGGAGGTCTGGGGGCTGCCAGCAAACCGTGAAGCCGGTAGCGCTCGGCAGCTCAGCTCTTCAGCTACACAGAGCTGAGGTGTCTGGGGGGAGCAGCAGCAGCCGCCATGGGGGAATCCGCCTGCAGCTCGCAGCCTGCGGGAGCCACAAGGTAAGCAGGGGACTGGGTCAGGGATGCCGGCAAAGCTATTTTCCTGGACATGTTCGGCTTTTTGGCAATTCCCCCGGACGGGGATTTGAGGACCAAAAAGCCAGACATGTCTGTGGAAAACCGGATGTATGGTAACCCTACCTAACTGCCCCCCAGGACTCCACCCCCTACCTAAGCCTCCCTGCTCCTTGTCCCCTGACTTCCCCCTCCTGAGACCTTCCCCCCATCTTAACTGGCCCCCTAGGAACCTACCCCCTACCTATCCCCTGACTGCCCCAACCCTTATCCACACCCCCATCCCCAGACAGACACCAGGGACTCCCATGCCCCATCCAACCACTCCCCCCCCAGACAGCCCCCCCAAACTCCCGACCCATCCAACCCTGCTCCCTGTCTTTTAACTGCCCCCTCCAGAACCTCTCTGCCCCTTCTCCGACCCCCTGGCCCCTTTACTGTGCCGCTCAGAACAGCGTGTCGGGCTCCTGACACGCTGCCGTGCTCCCCCACTGAGCGCATAGCCCGGTTCCTGCCCCTGCAGAGTGCTGCTGAGCAGCACGCTGGGCAGGGGGAGGAGCTCCAGACTGCTGGAGGCCCGAACGTCCAGTGATCTGGGAATGCAGGGAGGGAGGGAGTGATCTCAGCTGCAGGGGAGAGGAGGGGGAAGCGGAGGAGGGGCTCTCTCTGGCTGCCGGAGCCCAGTGCAAGTGGCACCGTCTGGCTGGCTGCCCTGTCAGCTGCATGCGTTCTGCATGAGGGGGAGGAAGTCCGGACATTTACAAATTCCCCCGGATGCTATTTTTAACTCAGAAAAGCCGGACATGTCCGGGGGAATCCGGACAAATGGTAACCCTACCCGAATATTCCCGGAGCATGGGCACCACAGGCCCATATAACTTGCCGCCCCCGGGGCATGCGTCTCACTGTGTCTCTTTCCTGTAGTCGGTGTGAGCGAAAGTCAGAGCAAATGTCTGCAGGCTGAGCTGGCTGCCTGAGCACTCGTGGGGAACAAACACCCCAGAGGAGACAGGTAAGGGAGGGCAAAAAATCCAACCCACTGTCATTCGCTAAAGGCCTTGGCTGGTCAAGAAGACTTCAGCTCGCTTTGCAGCTGGTGACCCAGGGGCAGGATGGGTGGGTGAACATTTGTGTGTGGAAGAACCTGGGTCATGCTAGTAAAAACCATCTTGTTTCACTCCTTGACTCTTATCAAATGCCACTGAACATCAGTATTTGGGACATTTTGGCCAGTTCTAAGAGAAAGCCCTATAGAAATGTGAGGGCTCATCAATAAAGGGAATGTGATGTTGTTTGGATCTAGGGGTTAACTCATTCCCAGCTGTTAACATTCAGAGGTCTTGGGCAACCTGCCTACCAGCATAGAGATTCTCCCTTAATACCCTGTGCCAGCCAGCTATACTGAGGGCAGCAGCCTGGAGGAGAAAGCTGCCTCTGTGGGGCAGCTGCATATCCCTCATGCATGTTGGTGGGGCATGGGCAAGAAGGGCTGGGGCCTGGGCCACACCCCCCAACATGCCAGCCTGCACAGCCACACCAGGATGCTGGGGGACCTTCCCTGCACCAGCTATAGGGCTGGCACAGGGGATGCCCCCTCATGCCCCACTGAAGCAGGAGGCAGATTGTGACCCCAAATCAGCTGTGTGCTGCCCCCTAAATGGGGCTTGTGGTAAAGCTAATTGCCCGTTAACTGATTGAATAATTACTTTATAGCAAGCTGGCCTGTCATGCTCATCAGGCTATTTTCTCCCCAGCTGTCTAGGAACAGTTGGATCCGGTCATTACTGTGTGGTTTAATCGCCTTTTAGATTTTAGCAAGTAGGAAATTAATCACCACCCAGACACTAACTTCAGAGCATGACAAATGGCCTCACCTTGCTCCCCCATTCTAAGAACTGATATGCTTACTCCCAGCTGAGGTCTGTGGCTCAGGGCTATATCTGGAGCTCTGGTTTGTCGTCACCATGGGTGTGTTGCTGGAGAAAGGTGCTGGGTTGAGAGTGTTGGAGATTAAGGCTCAGATTGTCAAAGGATTGAAAAACCTGATTCCTGTGACTTTGAGCAGCTGAATCCCCAGGGCAGCTTTGGCAATCTCAGCCTGATGCCATCTCCTCAAAGGCTGGGTACTGCTGGGGGAAGGGGTCCTGCAATTATCCTTCAGCCCACCCAATGACCCAGTCTCACCCCTTCCCTGAAGGGTTCTTGCTAAGGTGAGAGGAAAGGGTCAGTCTCCTGAGCCCATTCAACCCTTGGCTTCTCTGCTGAGGCTGCCAGCCTGGGGGCTCATTCATGCCATCTGTGAGGGTACTGTGTGCTCTCTGGGACACTCCCCTCTTGAGAGCTGAGCTCATACCATAGAGGTCACCTGCAATGGTGTGGGAACCACCTGTCACAAGTGCCCCTTTCTGGTCAAGTGTGTCTGCAGACAGTCCCAGCCCCCGTATCAGGCCAGCCCCCAGGGCTTCCTCCCTGGAGGCCATGGTTTCACCCTCTGGCTCTGTTCTGGCCCCAGCTGGGCTACCTGACAATTCAGTCCCCTTCTGGGGGGTTTACTGCTGTCCAATTATAGGGCCTTCCCTAGTGGCCTCAGGGGGGAGGGGAGAAAGAACCAAAGCCCACTCTCTATTCCAGGCTCCAGCCCGGGGACCCTAAGAACAGCAGCCATGTGCTACCATGTCCCCCTTCAGTTCTCTAGGCCACTTACCCATAGCCCCAGCATTCACTAATGCCTTATCCTTAGTTCAGGGCTCTTCTAAGCTCAGGCTCAGCAGCCAGCCAGGAGCCCTTCCTCACTCCCTTTGTCCCTACTAGCACTGAACTGTCCATTAGGCTGCAGTTCCCTTTAGCCAGACAGGAGCAACATCTGCCTATGCCCACCCAACGCCCCCTAGCTCCAGGAAGGAACTGCTAGTCTCTGTTGTGGGCGCTGCAGTTCCTTTTTATAGGGCCCCCCTGGGCCCTTATTGGCTGCTTCCCGCAGTCTCTCTCATTGGATGCTTCCCCTCAACCACTCTAGGATGCTTGGGGGACTTCTCTTCTGCTCCTCTCTGGGATGGGTGTGGCAGGACCCTGAGGCCTCCAGCAGGGAGCCTCTGGGCCTAGTCCACCCCATCACATCACCCAGGAGCAACCAGGTGGTAAGAATGTCTGATCATGACAACCACCAATCATTTCTACTCCTGGCACTGATCTGTGTAGAATAATGAAAGAAGATTCTGTAGAGATACTCCCACCTCTGCCAGTGCCCTATACTCCTGACCTGCACCCCCTGCTCTTCCAGTCCTAGGTGTCCCACACACAGTTCTGCTGATGCCCCTCAATCCTGACATGCAGCCCCCCCCCGCTATCCCACAGAGCTCCCCGGGACTTCCCCGCAGCTCTACACCCCAGCGCTTGTCGGTGATGACGGCATAGTTCAGACTGGTCCTACAGTGGGACATCTGATGTGAGAGCTGAGAATGAAGACATTCATTCCTGCCATGGCCAAGGCTGCAGTAGCACTGGGCTCCCACGCCAGGTGCCCTTGGTGCCTGGGCCTAGCCTTGGCTTGACACGGCCAGCGCTTTGAACGGATTCATTTTAATAGGATCTCCTGCTCCCATCCCGGTTACCATGACAACAGCAGCAGCAAAGCATTGGAAAGGAGCTGAGGTTTGCTTTCCCCACGCTCTGTCCGTCCTGGTCCTTCCAGGGCCTGGATCCCACACCTGGGGAAGAGAGGGGACTGGCCAGCTGGCTGGCTTGCTCTGGGTCAGATACCTTGGGACACCCTCAAGGTTTTTCCAACCAATGTTCCCCCTGCGGGGAAAGATGAAGAGGAATCTCCTTCATGCTGACTGCAGCCTGGCCAGATAGGACCCCCTTCCCCCGTCCCAGGCTGTGGCAATTTGGAGAGGCTTGGTCCTTCTCCGGGCCCAGTACCCAGTGACAGCAGGGTTGGATTTCAGCCTAAGAAATATATCTCCTCAATATATGTTCCATTCTATATGCATCCGAAGAAGTGGGCTGTAGTCCACGAAAGCTTATGCTCTAATAAATTTGTTAGTCTCTAAGGTGCCACAAGTACTCCTGTTCTTCTTTTTGCGGATACAGACTAACACGGCTGCTACTCTGAAGCCTAAGAGGGTTTTTTTTAGCTTCTGACAATCGACCATCTCCAGCCACAGAGGTTGCCCCCTTCAGCACATACCAGGAGCCCCCTGTTTTCATATCTGGGGCCACATCTGCTGCTCCCAAACTGATAACACTGCCCTACCATCCCCCTGCCTCCTGGCTCCCCCCACTCCATGTTTGGGTCTCAGTCCCTCTGCCAGGGAGGGGCTGTTCCCCACCTGTGCATAGCAGGGAGAGGCTGTGCAAGGATTAGTCAGACCTCCCCCACCCCCAACCATCCAAAATCACTTTGACAGGCCTGAGGCACTGGTCAGGAGGCATTATTTACCCTTTTTGATATTTTGGAGTGGGTGGAGAGTTTAAGGAGGCCTGAGGAGGGAAAACTGAGGCAGGATGCTGCAGAGCCACCCCAGGCCAGGAAGAGGCACTCTGGAGGCAGCAACCAAGCACAATCTCTCCTTCTCAGGACTCCTTAAACTCCCCACAGTCCAAGGAATTGAAAACAAGATTCTTGGGAGGGAGAGGGGGGCTAGTTTATTTAATCTGTCACATGGTTTCCAGCAGCCCTGTAGGGCCAAACCTTTTCCTCTTGACTAACGGAAATTCACAGCTCTCCTTCCAGGGCTTGGGACTCACCCTCCGCTGGTTCCACCCAGGCTGGCAACAAAGTCTTTCAAAACCAGTCTCCATGGTGTCTTTCCCCTGCTTGCCCCAGGCAGCCTTCACCCCAGCCCCATGAGCTTCCTCTGCCCCACCTGGGCAGGTGAGCTGTGTCACAGGTGGGGCTGGGCCCATCTCCCCTTAAAGGAGCCAGCCAGCCTGGAACAGGGGACAACAGTCCCATCAGGCTGGTGCTCATGTTGGTGCTCACAGGATTCTAGGGTTTGGTGTATCTCTGGCATAACTAGACTGTTCACAGGCTGCTGTAATTTATGGCAGCCTCCCAATGGCTGCCTGTAGGCAGATCTGGGGTCTGGAGCTGCCTAGAATCCCAGCCCCCAGCCTGCCCCCTGCACTGGGATTTGCAAGGAGAATAGTGGGGTCACCAAAAATATGGTAGCACCAGTGGTGCTAGTCAGCAGGGAGGATCTAGTTTGTGTGATAGCCACTAAATACATGGACACAGGGGATTTGGTGACCCTAGTCAAAGAAGGCATAATCTGGTGCCTGGGGATGTGGTGTCCCCAGCCAAGATGTCTAGGGAAAAATTAACCCATCACTGAAGTGCAGCTGCTTCTGAAGTGGAACGTGGCGGCTGTTTAACAGTGCACAGTAACACAGAGGGTGGTTTAAGAGATGTGTGGGGACTCCTGTATTCAGGGGGGTATCTGGCTCAGCAGGATGCTGTGTTTCAGAGTGGAATGGGATGTGGCTCTAGGATTAACACTGCTGCTTTTGCACACACATGCAAAAAAAGTGCCCCAGGCTCTGTGTTGATCACAGGGCTTTGGGCTATGTCCCAGCTGAAGGATATTACCACCAGCCCACAGTGGGCTTTGGCACAGGGCCCAGAGGGAAGAGCACCACCTACTGCATCACCGGTTCCACTTTCCTGTAGCAAATGTCTACACCACAGCGGAAAGCAAGCCTCCCGGTCTGGGCAGACACACTCTGTTACCCACACAAAATTCTCTGTTACTCGCACACTCTAGGGGCACCCTCCTTTACCCAGTTCCTAGGGCTCAAGGTGTAACACTCTTAATTTAGACACCCACTCTTACCCAATTCCTAGGGCTCAGGGCATACTCTTTGCAGGTCTGCAGGACCTTTTACCAGTGAAAGAGCCTTACACAGTAATATCCTTATCCTCTATTTATTAACAATTACCAAGCAGAATACACATGCTAAGCATACAGTGCTATTCTCACCAATCCTGATCAGGCAGGCAGACTTTCCCTGTTGGCCAGGCAAGGTCAGTCTCGTCTGGGTTCTAGTTGTTGCACGTCACGGTCATGCAGAGGATTCTTAGCAGTTCTGATCTTAGGCTGTGTCTTGGAGGTGAGTTCTTCTTCTTCCAGATCTTTTCTTCTTCTTCTGTTCCTTCTGCTGGTCTCCTTCTTGGACCCCAGTTTATATAGTGAAACTTGAGTCCTGCTTAGCTATACCTTAACCAATCATTTTACTAAAATTTTACTAACCAATCCTAACATATTGTAACAAAATTCTCTAACCAATCATACCCCACTACCTTAATTGATTTATGCCTAGCAAAATTAATTATGTAACAGACAGAAACAATCAAAGAACCAGACAGAGATCATACAGACAAACAATAGAGAAGTGGGGACCATAAAGATAAAACAATAATGAAATGAGGATTTCACAACCACAACTATTAATAAGTGATTTCTTGCCAGGCAGAATGCTATCAAACTAAGTTTTCTTTAACCATCTTAAGATCTGTTTCTTTATCTGGTGATAGTGGGTACTATTAGGACGGGGTCTCCTTCTTAACAGCCTGATTGGTTTAATGTAATTTAGATGGAATATGAGGATGTGACCTCCTGCTTCTTTGCTAATGTCTGCTGCTCTCTTAATATGGCTGCAGACAAAGGCCTTACTATAAGGCTACAGGAAAAGGCCTTGTCCTTACATCTCGCGCTAGCAGGGTTCCAGCTAGCGCGCCAGAAATAGCTATGTGGCTGTTGTGGCACCTGCAGAGGCTCTTGCCTAGCCACCCGACTCCTGAGTGGGGCCACACAGCTATTTTTAGTGTGATCGCATGAGCCCCACTACCACAAGTCTGTACTGCCTATCCAGTGAGGCCATGAGCAGGCCCAAACCTGCCTAGTGTGGATGAGCTACCAGCTCAAGGAGGGGTGGCACAGGCTAGACAGGGGAGGGAGGAGCATTCAGCTCTGCCCACCTCCCATTTGTGGTTGATTTGCCTTACTGGTGACGTTAACATTGGCATGAGACCCTGGGCTGAGAGCTGGATGCTCTGTATAATCAGGTGTCCCTAATTAGACAGCACATTAGAGCAGCCCGTCGAGCAGCGGCTCACGGCATATTGGAGGGCTTGGAGCAGCGCTCAGAGCTTATGTCCCAATTAGGGCTGAGTGGGGCTTTGATGTGTCTGAAGGGCCAGAGCCCAGGTGCAGAGAACAGAGGGGACAGCGTTTGCGATCCAAAGGGTGGAGAAGTATGTGAAGTGCCCGGGTTTGAGTGAGGAAGTGGTTCCAGTTAACCAGCAGCTGAGATGCAGGGGCAGCAGTGCGGGATTTGGGAATAGCTCTGGGGACTGGCTGGCACTGAGCCTGATTTGGAGCACACTCAAAAGCCAGGGAAGGAGAAAGGAACTGAGCAGGTGGGAATGGCTCCCCGAGCTGAGACCTGAAGGGCTGTCCAAGGCGATCCAGGACTGGTGTAGGATTGAGGTGCATTGGCTTGCCCCCAGAGTGCCCAGTTCCCCCTGCTGGCCAGCCTGTAGCGCTGCAGAAGCAAATGATCCCAGCAGCCAAGAACCAGGTCTGAGGATCCTGACAGCATGCAGGTTCCACTGGTGCTGCCACACCCCTGGCGTGGTGGCACTATGCACACCTGTGCTCCTCTGGCCATTCTCCCTCCCTGGGAAGTGGGGTTCCTGGTGCATGGTCAGCGCGGCAGAACAGCGACTCCCCTGCCTGCTGCACCTCTAGGGCCACGTGGAGCTGGTCACAGACGCAGGGGTTGGGGGATACTGCCCCCATGACTAGGGGTACCCTGTGATTTGGCTCTCCTCTGCCACGTAAGGAAGTGGGCAGCAGACGCCTCCTGGGAGAGAAGCAGCAACTTTCTCCGCCAGCACCGCCTGCTGGACTCTTCCTGCAACAGCCATTGGGGAGGGGAGTTCAGGGGGCCCCTGAGTGGAGGAGGGAAACAGCCTCCAGCCCCATGCTGTGTGGTGGGGCCAGGCTGCAGCAAGGCACAGGCAGCTGCAAGCAACATGAATGTATGGGAGTGAACTGGGGGGCAAAGGCCCCCTTCCTTCTGCCCCAGTAATGACATTGTTCAATTCTGAGCTCTCCCCACTGCTTCCAGTGAGGCTTCTGCTGCCCGCGGCTGGAGGCGGGAGGGGACTTGGAGCTCTTGCATCCAGAACCTGGACTGGGTTGGTGGCTACGGTGGTGAGATGAACGTCTCCCTCTGTCCCTGAATCTGCCTGTGTGTGGGGCTGGTACAGGCCAAGGGAGGGCAGAAGAAGGTGGCTGTGATCTGAACAGGACTGGAGATCCCACCATGCCTCTGCTTGCTGAGTCCTGAGTACAACGCCATAGGGCCGCTGCTGCTGTCACTGCCCATTGCCACCCGGCCTGGCTTATACAAACAGACATTGTCACGCTCTTCCCCTCACCTCCCCGCCCTCGCTGCCCCCTCACACCCCTCCTGCTACGCCCCAGCGCTTGTCGGTCATGGCGCTGTCAGGGCCCATCAGCTCAGCGGCAGATGGGTTGTCATGTCGGCATTGCCCTACTTTTCAGGGCTGATGCAAAGAGACAAGGTGAACAGAACTGCATACGTTGCGTTTCCACTCGCTCTGCGGATCACCCCAGAATGGGGAGGGGCAGGGATACTGGCTTTCTCTGTGCCTCCCCTCACCCAGGGCATTACCTGGCCACACTGGGATCCACCCTCCCCGCATGCCCCCCATCAGTGCTGGCCCAGTCATGGCAGCTATTAGACGGCACAGAGGTCATGCTGAGAACATAGGATTAGCCACAGCAGATCAGATCAGGTTGCTGGCCCATCTGGTCCAGCCTCCTTTCTCCCCAGGACCTTCGCCCCATGCGATTCCAGGCCTGCTGAGGTGATGACCCCAATGTTTACGGGCCAAGTGCTGGGCTATGGGAGAACGGTGCTGGTAGTGCTCTGCACAGCCCAGCATGTGCCCAGGTGCCATGCCGAGCAACTGCTCAGATGGCTCAAACACGGCAGATCTTAACAAGAACAGTCTCTGCTGGCTGGGAACCCTAGCAAGGAGATGAGCCAGGTGGGCAGGTACAGGGGCTCTAACTGCCGGGTGCACAGGGACTGGTACCTGCGCTATGGACCATGATCTCATGTACTGTGTCATTGGCTGTTCATGGTGCTGACATGCTGCCCTCCCCCCCCCACCCCCCCAGCCAGGCTCACCCTGACATCACTATGTGTCCCCATGCATGGCTGATGGGGCATGCCCAGGAAGGAGCCTTCACTCCCTGGCGGTGCATAGCATGCTGGGAGCCTGAACTGGGCCCATAACATTGCAGACGCAGGCAGCTACAGAGGCATTTCAGACAGTAGCCGGCAGCCTAGGTGAATCTAGGGAGTGTGACGTCTAGGTTGAGGGCTGAGAGCCCCCGTCATTATATCTCTGCTCCTGTCACTACAGAGATCCACACGCATATCAGATCCTTTCTTGAACCTCAGCTGTTCTTTGCCTCAGTAATGCCATACAGCAGTGAGTTCCACAGCTCAATTCCACATTACAGAAACTTCTTTCCTTTTAGTCACTGTAAGCTTGTTGCCTTTTACCAGTCACTTTTCCACTTCTAACACTTGCATCACCACCCCCAGCTCTGCCAAGCACCTTAATACAGACCTGCGTGATCCCTTATTCCATTTCTATCCCCTGGTCTACAGATCTGCCAGTGCCCTTCATTCTGGCATGCAGCATCCCTGAGCAGGCACAGTCACGAACCAGGATGGGGCAGTCAGGCCTAGTGGTCAGAGTAGGACCCAGAGCCAGGCCACACCTGCTCCTGCTGGGCTGAGACCAGAAGGACTGTGTCAGAAGGTTTTTATGAAGAGCTGTCAATCAAACCAACCACGCAAAGTGCAAGGGGAGGAGCTTATTTTTCCCAGAGCTCCTCCCATGCAGCTCCCCTGGCCGGGTGCAGAGCCATGACAAACTCCACCAATGGGGCTGAATCCAGAAGCACTGGATTATGCTGTGGTTGCTTCTTCACAGCCGATTAACTCTTTGTGCAGGGCCCTTCCACCCGCCGTCTCAACAAAACTCCCCGCCACACAGACCTGACAGCAACTGGGTCTATTGCCAGCTGTGCAGCTCCCATAACCCATGCCACGTATTTCAGAGTGCATTCAGCAACCCATCCATCCACCAGGAACTAGCATGGATAGGTGGGGTGGGAGCAAAGATCCTCCATTCCACCCTAGCCTCCTCCTCGTGCAGCCTCATGGCCTGGGCTCCCCTCCCAGCTTGTAAGACATGATTTGACCCTGGCCGTGCTCCCCAGCCATTCCCTCCTGCCAAGCCAGGGCACTGAGCCCGGTTTCAGTGCTGGGACAATT
This sequence comes from Malaclemys terrapin pileata, assembly GCF_027887155.1. Lineage (NCBI taxonomy): Eukaryota > Metazoa > Chordata > Testudines > Emydidae > Malaclemys > Malaclemys terrapin. The sequence goes on from NC_071514.1 coordinate 52,411,372, forward strand.
ATTCACCTGGACTGGAGTTTTCAGCAGGAAGGCTGTGGCGCGTTGCAAATTCCATTAACGACTTCCAGCATCACTCGCTCCTGAGAGCAAAAAGCACCAGCTCCCAGGAGTGGGAGGGAGCTGGGGGAGGTTTCTTTCAGCTAATCCGCTTTGCTCTCGTTGGGGTGGAATATCCAGGGCACGCTGGTGGATTGAAGCTGCCCAGGAAAGGCAGCAGAGCATCCGCTCTGCCACGTCCCCAGGGGCTTGTCTTTCTGACCGCCACTTTCCAAGCAGAGCTGGTTCCATTTGATCGGCTGTAAATGCAGCTTCAAGGGGGCTCCTGGTGCATGGAGCCCGCGGCATGGTGCACCCAGGATTGAATCTGTCAAAGGAGCACCCTGCTTCCTGCCGGCTCAGAGATACAGATGAAGAATTTTTCTCTTATCCCCATCGGAATGGATGGGGAGGGGCAAAGCCTCCTCCCCCTTTCAGAGGGCAAAATCTGCGCCCCCTTCATATTGGCATTGATGCCTCATCCATGATACCATGGCACATGTCAGGGCAGGCGGGCTTTGGCCTGACGAGGGACCACCCTGGGAAGGGCATAACATGGCACACATTGTGCCCATACTTTGGGCTCCATTTCGATCCCAGCAGCCAGCCTTGCTGCCCAGGGGTGTTTAGCCTGCATCTCTGTGTTCAGCCGTGGGTTGCTTTCGGGAATGTGGAGGGCTGCATTTGGACCAGACATTCCTGTCTTGAACTACAGCACCCTCTGCAATTCCGGTCCTGAGGCCCAAATAGCTCTGCCAAGGCCCCTCAATCCCAACCCACAGTCCATCCTGCTGCTCCAGCCCCGGGGCCTCCCCCAACAGTTCTGCCAATCCCCCATAAGCCTGACCCACTGCCCCCTGCTAGTCCAGTGCTCAGCCTCTCCAGGACACCCTTCAGAACACCAACGGCGCAGACCTGCTCACTGAGGCGTGGCTTTGGGATGATACTGAACATCCCCTGGGAACCAGGCGGAGACAAAACCATTCCATGTCCCTTGGGACAGACAGCAGGACATGACCCCTCTCTGGGGCGGAGGGCGGGGGGCTGTGCCCTCAGTCCCTGTGCTCTGGTGCAGCAGCCCAGGCCGGTGTGCTCAGATTAGGTATCACAGGCAACCCTGTAACTGCTGCTGCTTTTTTCCCCCTTGGGCAACGAAGGCAGGGTCTGTTTAATCCTCTCTGTGTCAAACAAACTGTGGCTCAGGCTTTTGGCTGCTTTTCCATTGCCTTGTGTGGCTCTCCTGGCTATGAGCACAGCTTCCCTGCCCTAGCCCATTACACAGCATGTCACTCACCGTTAGGGCGCCCCCCAGGCCACTCTGGGGATTAGCTTTTTCCAGGGCCAGCGCCCCCTTTTGCCGCTCGCTGCGTGTCCTGCTGCCTCTTTCTCACTCTCTGTGACTCCGGGTGCTCTCCCTTCATGGCTTGGACCTCCGGCCACGTCACTGTTGTCCTTTCCTCCTTCCAGGGTACCAAAGTCTTTCCGAGCAAATTGTCTGAGGCAGTCTTCTCATTCACTGCCTGGCCGGTGTCACTTCCCCAGTGGCTAGTAGGGGAACCCAGCCCTGCCTTCTACTCCCAGTTCCAGCTCAGAGACCCTCTAATCAGCAGCCAGGGTTTGTACTATCTTAACCTGCTGCCATTTCCCTGAGCCTTTTCCTACACTTTCTCCCCTAGGTTTCCTCCCTTTCCTCTCTAATGTCAGAGAGTGGCTACAGGCTCCCTCCCTGCAGCTCCCTTCTGCAGCCAGCATCCTGACTCTATCTTAGCCCTGCCTCCCTGTTCCTTCTCAGCCAGGCTCCATCATCAGTCAAGGGTTTCTTAGGCCACATAATTCCCCTCAAGCTATGGTCTGTATGGCTAATTGGCCCCTTCTCTGCCTTACTAGCTCCTTCTAGGCTAGTGTGGGGGTGGACACCCCATCACATGTCCCATCCCTCTGTGGCAGAGGGTGGGGCTCAGACATGGCCCGAGGGAGTCAGGTTGCAGTGTTTCATGCTGGGAGATGGGGGTTTGGCAGACTACAGCCAAATTTGGAGATTGTGGGTGTGGCTTTGATGTAAAGGGAAGCACCACCCAATGGGCATGGCAGATTGATGAGGCCTGGGGCTGGGAGAGGGAGAGGTAGAGCCGAGCAGGAATCAGGGCCATTGGCAGGTGAGCTGCAGAGGGAACCCTGGACTGGAATAGCAGCTGTGGAAGGCTGTGTGTTGGGACTGAGCGGCACCAGCAGAGCTGGGGTGGGGGGGCACAGGGCTGGAATAGCCTTGGATGTGGGTCAGACCTGAGGGCCATGGGCAGAGCGGGGGGGAAGAGCTCCTCCCAACATTGCCATGTGTCCCTGCACCCCTCCCCCATCCCCATGTGTCCCTGGACCTCTTCCCCCTGTCCCCAAGTGTCCCTGGACCTCTTCCCCCTGTCCCCATGTGCATAGGCTCAAGCACCCATGGGAAAAAAATAAGGGGTGCTCAGCACCCACAAGCCACAGCTGTTCGGCATGACCCCAGGGCTGGCCACCAATCAGCTGTTCGGTGGCCATCAGGAGGCTCTCGGGGGAGGGCGGAGAGGAGCCAGTGGTGGACAGGGAGGTCCTAGAGGAAGGGGCTGAAAGGAGTGAGCGAAGGGGGGGCAGGGGAGCCTGGGAGAGGGGACAGAGCGGGGGTAGGAAGAGGCGGAGCGAGGCTGGAGCAGCTTCTCCAAGGAGGTGGACTGTGGTTAGTTAGAAGAGATGTCTTCTCCCGCAGAAGAAACCCCAGCGTTGTCCCCAGGGCTGGATCGCAGCCAAACCGGAGACTTGAAATCACCCCCACAAAGAGGGTCCCAGCAGGAGCTGGGGATCAGGTTACAGGTGCTGCGTGTCAGCCAGGCCACCTGCCTAGCGAGGATAGGGCCCAGCTGCCTGTCACCGACTGGGGGGGGGAGAGGGGAGCCCGGGTGTTAGTCACTCAGGGCAGGGCTATGCTTACAATGCTGCACCCGTGCAGTTGCGCCACTGTGGCACTCTAGGGAAGATGCTATTCCGGAGCGTCTCCTGTCGGCATAGCTAATCCAGCTTGGCAAGAGATGGTGACGGGAGATGCTCTCCTGGCGACATGGCACTGTCTGCACCGGGGTTAGGTAAGTACAACTTCATAGCACAGAGTTGTGGATATTTCACCCCCGGAGCAACGTAGCTATTCCAGTGTAAGTCTGTAGTGGAGACCTGGCCTTGGCTTCTAGTCTCCAATGCTCCCATCTGCCAGGCGCTCTGGCACTGCCGCTCCCCTGCCCGCCTTGGGCACTGCCGCTCTCCCTGTCCTGCCTAAGGAACTTGATTGCACAACTTGGCACCATTCCCAAACAAGCGGGTAGAGGCCAAAAGCCAATGCAGGCTGACAGTGGAATGCATTTGCTGGGGCTCAGCACTGCTCCTAGCAGTCAGGTCTCCACATGCAAGTCCCTGGGCAAGCAGCACTGACTGGCAGCCTCAGCAGAGAGACCCAGGCCTAACCAGACCACAGAGCCTGAACTCTCCATAGCTCCAGTGGGACAGTGAGGGGGAAATCTCCATGGGTCATCCCTGGTCTGTTGCAGAGTAGAGACCTTTGGTCTCCAGCGCTGCCCACCTGGCACCTTTCACAGCTCTAAATTCACTCACAAGCCCATGCCCTCAGTATCTTGCTGCTGCTGTGATTTTCCTCATGGAGCTGAAGCGCTCTCCAGTGCTGACCTGCATGGCTGCCCTGCATGGCTGTGTGTGGGCGACTGGGTGCTGTATTGGGTTCGGTCACAGAGACCCCCTTGGGATTGTCACCTGATGTGCTGAAATTACCTCTGAGCCCATTTCCCCTGCCAGCTTGGGACTCCAGAACCCTGCCTTGTTGAACCAGACATGCTAGTCTGCTGCAACACAGACCCAGGTCTGGTCCACACCCCCAAAGCTGCAGACTTTAACCAAAAACAGCTCAGCAGGTTACCTCTCCAGCACCCAGACACCCAGTTCCCAATGGGATCCAAACCCCAAATAAATCCGTTTTACTCTGTATAAAAGGTAAATTGTCCGCCCTCTGTAACACTGATAGAGAGATATGCACAGCTGTTTGCTCCCCAAGGTATTAATCACTTACTCTGGGTTTATTAATAAACAAAAATGATTTTATTAAGTATAAAAAGTAGGATTTAAGGTTTCAAGTAATAACAGACAGAACAAAGTAAGTCATCAAGCAAAATAAAGCAAAAACACGCAAGTCTAAGAAACTGATTACAGGTAATATCTCACCCTCAGAGATGTTCCAATAAGCTTCTTTCACAGACTGGACTCCTTTCTAGTATGGGCCCAATCCTTTCCCTGGTACAGTCCTTGTTAGTTCCAGCAGACATCTCAGGTGGTAAGCAGGGGTTTTCTCATGACTGGCCCCTTTTTGTCCTGCTCCACCCCCTTTTATAGCTTTGGCACAAGGCGGGAATCTTTTGTCTCTCTGTGTCCCCACCCCTCCTTCTAAATGGAAAAGTACCAGATTTAAGATGGATTTCAGTACCAGGTGACATGGTCATATGTCACTGTAAGACCCCTAGTCTCCATTCCCCATGGGCTGGCCCACATGTACACAGGAAGGTTTGCAAGTAAACAGAGCCATTTACAGTTCATTGATTCTGAAGCACTCTTAATGGCCTCCACTTAGTATGTTTACATCAGTAATACAAGTTTATATCTTATTCTCCTAACTCCTGACACAGAAATAATACATGCAAACAAATAGGATGAACACACTCAGTAGATTATAAGCTTTGTAATGATACCTTAACAAGAGACCTTTTGCATGAAGCATATTCCAGTTACATCATATTCACATTCATAAGCATATTTTCATAAAGCATATGGAGTACAATGTCACAGGGGCAACAGCCCTTCAGCAGCCAGTTGTGCCGTGAGGGCAGCATCAAGGGGGAGGAGGATGGTCTCATAGCCGCTGAAGACTCCTCCATACAGCAGCCCCACAGTACCCCGCATGCACATACTCTGAGCCACTCAAAAGGACGCTTCCTTTCTGTTCCTACCAAGGCCTGTGGCTCGGCTGAGCTCCTTCTCCTTCCCTGTTCCTGTATGTAACTGCCTGCCATTAAATGTCACCTGAAAGGTCACCTGCTAGAGGTGTATAAATAGAGTGCATACCATGGTAATAGAGCAACTAGCCTTTAAAGGGAGGGCTGCGGGCCAGAGCCAAAGCCTGTTCAGAGCCACGTTTCCCTGGGTGGTGTGGAGTTGCTTGGCCTGGCAGACACCTGTTTCCCTGTCCCCCCCCATGTGGGCTCTTTCCTGGGAGTGGGTCGCTCAGCTGGTGCAGTTATGCTAGGCCAGTTGCTTTCACACTGAGGGTCCTGATCTAGCACCATGCTGCTAGGGTTGGGTTCCCGATGCACCAGGGTCACTAGGCTCTGCGACTCCCCGACCTGTGGGGCAGGGCCCCTGCCCAGCCCATTAGGATGGGGCAGCTCTGGGAACAGGGAGAGGGGGGTGAGTAGGGGCTGAGCTAGCAGAGGGAGCTGCTCTGTGGATCTGCCTGGCTAGCCAAGGTGCTGCTGAAGATCAGCTGCCTCACCACACTTTGGCCCCCAGCGCCCTCTCCTACAGCACGCCTGGGAGTGCTCCTGTACCCGCTGACTGCCTGGGGCTTGGGTGTGCCTGCTTCCCACACTGGGCTCTGCAGCACGTCTGTGGCTGTGTGGCTGGTTGGGTGCCTGGTGGAGGAGCGAACGGTGGGGACACCAGGAGCAGGACCATACACCAAGCAGGAGCATTTGCTGGTGGGGCCAGCCCCATTTTCCACTCTTTGGCCCACCAGCAATAGTGTATTTGTGTGTGTGACAACACCAGGGTGGGGAGCAAGGGGATGCTAATTTCAGTCTGGAACCTGCCTCTTCGCAGGTTTTCTTTTCTTTATGGGGCTGGGCCAATGTCACCCCCACTACTCAAACAGGGTCTCCAGCAGCTGGTGTTTAGTGGGGGAGAACACTATGGGATCAGGCTGACTGCCCACACCAACAAAAGCACATCTGTCCTGCTCGGATGATGTCCAGGGTGGCTAGTGCAGATTGAATTCAGGGCTTGTGCATTCCCACGTGTGATCCCTGCATGTGTGAGCTTGGTGCACATTGCTGGTGCAGGCATCACAGGACACAGCGGATGCTTCCAGGAAGAGTTTTGGGGCATCGCGGCAAGTGAGCAAACTTTGTGAATTGCTCCACAAGTAGCATCGCCCTCTGCTGGCCATGGAGAGAACTGGGACAGACCAGAGATGGTGTGAGCCTGGGGCACATGGTGGCAGACAAGGAGAAAGAGAACCTCAGCAGAGGGTGGGGCATGAGCGCCTGGGGAACTGTCAGCACAAGGTGAGGATAAAACTATGGGAAGCTAAGCCAAGGGCTCTCCCTGTCGCCATCCCAAGCAAGGGGGCCCTTCCTCTGGGATGCCCATTACACATGGACTGGCCTGTGCCTCAGTTTCCCCCACTGTTCCTTAGGAAGGTGATTCTGACCTGCCTCCTGGGGGTTGGGAGGATGACTCTATTGATGTATGGTGAAAGGGGTGATTCATAAGCACAGAGGCAGCCTCTTTGCCAGCATAGCAGGGCCCTGGCCAACTCAGAGGCTGGACAATAAGCCACATACATGCCTTGGAGCCCATTCTCCTGCACATTGGGCTCCCAGCATCACCTGGGGCTGAACTTGCCACCCCTCCCAGTGCATACCACAGCCAAGCTGAGGTGTTCCCCTGCCCCAACCTCTGCAGGCTCTGGGGGCTGACCTGGGCTGTGGCATGCAATTGTCCTGCCAGAGGGTCTCCCCCCCTGCCTGGGGCACCACTGGCAGGGAAGCTCAGCTTCCCTTCCCAGTGCCCAGACCTGGGACACTTAGGGCTGTGCTGGCAGGTTGCCAGGGGCCTGTGGGTGAAGTGAAGCGGCTGCTAACACCCATCAGTGCAGTTTTTGCTGGGAAGGGGCAGATGAGCAGCTCATCCTGGTAGTCTGATTGCACCTGCAGCTGCTCAACTTTATCTTCCCCTTAGTTACAGGGAGAAGGTGGTTGAGGTCTGTCAGCATTGTGGTCAGCTCCTTCTGGACGGTGGACACCTGATAACCCGATGAAAGCTTCATTCCGCAGGGGGCTGCCAACCCAGCACCACTCCCTGAACTAGACCACCCACAAGAGGCAGACAGAGGAGTCTGCACCCGGCACGTGCCACCTAGATACCCACGGCGCTCTGCTCCCTACCCCTGTGCTGAGTGTCAGCATCTAGGCTGCCCCACCTCCCCCAGTGCTGCAGCTGCAGCTGGGTGTGTGGCATCCCCTCTGCGCAGAGACGCCAGGAGCGAGCGCCAATCAGGCCACTTCCCTGCAGAACAGGGAAAATATTTTGATCCTCTGTGATGTGATAAAAGGCACATCAGGGAGTGGCGGAATTAGCATAAGCTGTATTTATGTCACCCAGGGCTGGCATTAGCCTGCTGCAGCGGCATGAAGTCACCCCAGGTGCTGACATCTCCCCTAGCACCTCGACGTCGATTGCAACAGCGTTGGCACCCTGCCATGGACACCTAGGGGTCAGCCATGCCTTAGATAGCGTGGGGTAGATCTGGTGGCAGGGAACCCCAATCCAAGCCCTTCCAAATACTGGGGGGCTCAGAGGCTAATCCCCAGCTCTGGCTCCACTCCAGTGATCCTGCATTCGGGTCAGATCCAATCCCAGAGAGGGCTGTTTGGCAGGCCCTGCTCAGATGTGGCCCAAGGCAATGTTGGCTGATCTGGGGAGGTTCCCCCATTGGGGGCAGAGGGGAGTTGAGCTGCATCATGTCTGATCCTGAGCCTCAGCCTGCAGTTTTAACCTAGCACTGATCTGGATCTGAACCCAGGGGGCCAGTCCTGCTCTCAGGCCTTGGCTTCAGTCAGAGCAGAATCCAGGCCCCGCCTCCCCCCTGCCATCCTCAGCAATACCAATATCAGTATTTGATTCACCCCACCGCTGAATTGGCCTGGAATTGGACTTTCCCCTTCAGTCCTAATGACCAAGGGAGAGAGAGGCTCCACTCCTGCCTCATTCCCCAGGGATCTCACAGCCCCATTCAGTGGGGCATTGCAGCCCCTTCCCTGTGGGGTCTTGCAGCCCCATTCTGTGGGGTATCGCAACCTCAGTCCGTAAGGTCTCGCAACCCCGTTCCATGGGGTCGTGCAGTGAGCAGGGCCTGTGGCTCCTGATCCTGCTGGTCCAGCACAGAGCAGTTAGCTGCCCCTTGAATCAGGGCAGCAGCAGGGGCCTCTGGCACTCAGCAAAGGGGATGGCCAGCTCTGGCTTCCTCTCCCCCAGCCCACTGTGCCTGTGCAGCTGTTTGCATGGAGGGGGCTAAGCTTCACTTGTTTCCACCAGCGAGCAGGCCCGTAGCCTGGCCCTGCTGCCCTTTCCAGCCAAGCAGCTCCTAGGTTTCAGCCCAGCAGACCACACTGGGAGGAGGCCATCTCACACGCAAGCTCAGAGAGCTCCAAGCCCCGATGGGCAGGGGGATCTGAAAGCACCCTGGCCGCCTGCCTGCCAGCCCACCCACCCCAATCCAATCCTTGGGCATTTGGATCCCAAAGACAAAGCCTCTCTGAAGAACAGAGGCCCAGGAAGGATCCCAGATGGTACAGTGATGGGTGTAGATTATATATGAGGGCAGGAAGCAGAAATCCAGGGTGCCAGAGAAAACAGCCTGGACTGGCATCCTCCCAATTTCTAATGAAGAGATATTGCACACGGGTCCTGCATGCGAGTGACCTTAAATGACAACCTCCACTGGCCCCCATGGTCTGCTGGAGCGGATGTGGGCATGGCAGTCCCCATATCACACAACTAAACAGCAGAGTGAAGAAGACCCTTTTGCCAGATGGAAGGCTCAAAACCCAAGCTCCTCTGTCCAAGGGGAGAGCCCTTCCCAGCAGCAGAGAACATCACTCTTGGCAGCTGTCCTCAACAGGTGCCCAGAGACATATCACAGGGTTAGGGGCTGCCAATGCAAATCTGACAACAAAGAGGCAGCAAATGCATAGGCGCTGACTCCGTGGGTGCTCCAGGGCTGGACATGCTTGACATGAATACATGCGTTGTAAGTTGGCAACCGAAGCAAGAACTTAAGGTCAAGAACTATTAGAATTATTTGTGCAAAAACAATCATATTATGTTCTGGGAAAAATACGGAAAATGAGCAGAAAAGGAAACAACGCCAGCTCAACTGATATAAAATTGTATAAAAATTGGAGGAAATGGCACGCCTTGGATCATGGCGGCCCGCCCAGGATTGTCTCTTTGGAATTGTGTGGGTAGAAGGCCTAGTAAACAAAGGCAAAGAACCAATAATGCGATGGAATGGACTAGAAATGGTTGCCTATGATTTCTGCAAATCAGAGTTGTTTATTGATCCAGAGCCCCGTGTGGATATAGATGTGGTTTTCACCAGCTCCCTGCATCTTATGATTGGAAAGAATCTCAACTGGCCATTGGGATCATTCTGACTTTTGGACTCTGGTATAGTATGTTTGGGGTGTGAATGTGGAGTGAGTAAGGTTTGTTTTGTAATCAATAAAGAGCATCTAGAGTAATATATACCAACATTGTGTCCGGTATCTGCCTGCTCCCCATCCCATAGAAAAACCTCTATTGCGGGTCTAACCGAGCTGGGAGGGAGGGGGAGGAATGGGGCCGGGGCATGCTTGGGGGAAGGGGCAGGAAGAGGCACTGAGGGGGCAGACCAGGGGCGGGAAGAGGCGGGGTGGGGTTGGGGGCTTGGAGGAAGGAGTGGAGTTGGGGGTCAAGCACCCCCTGGGTAGAGAGAAAGTCGGCGCTTATGAGCAAATGGCAATGCAAGAAACACTAGGCATGGGACAAATGACAGCTGAAATCTGACAGCCCTGTGAGCCAGCGGCTGCTAGGGTTCACCTAACGCTCTGTTTACAACAGACAAGGGCAAACTGATTTAAACATGTCCTATGCCAGATGCAGCTCAGACATGGATCTTCGGCTACAATGATTCTGCACCACTTTATTACTCAGTGAAGGCACGTGACTGGGCCTTGGGAGACCTGGGCCCTGCTACAGGTGCCATGTGTGAGGCTGTCAATGTGCCTTCATCTCTCCGGGCCTCGGTTCTCTATCTGCACAGCTGGGACATTAACACTCCCTCTGTCTATTTAGACTGCAGGACCTTCAGGATAGGGACTGTTAGTATGGCTATGTCTACTCTACAAACTTGGGGTGTTAGCGTAGTTAGTATATCACTTGTGTGTGTGCATACTCGGATCCTTGTGTGGGTGCTGCATGTACTCACCAGGAAAGCTTATCTCGATGCCCAGTGCCATGCGCCATGTGTAGGTATCCCAGTGTGCAATCTGTTACTGTCCAGTGCACTGTCTTTTGGGAAGTTTTGGTGATACACGGCGGGGGCAAAATGAGTCGCACTGGGGTGACTGGGAGCAATGGGTCAACTTCCCAGTGTGCAACTGTCTCCATCCCATAATGTTATCTGTATCCCATCATTTTCACGCCTTTTTTTCAAAATCCCACAAATTGGCACGGCCCACCTCACTGTCCACCATCTCTGACAGAAGCATGGAGCCTGCACAGCCCTGCACTATTGTCACAAACGTTGCAGCACAGGATGTCTGATGCTCAGTTATTTGCAGAGCCTCAAGAAAAAACGAATCAGCAGGGAACACGACCAGTTCTTGGAGGACAGACTGCTGTGGGACATAGCGAGAATCAATTCAAGGTTGTTGGTGGGATTCATGGAGCAGCCGCAGATTGTGAAGTGCCGCTTCTGGGCATCAGAAAAGAGCACTGATGGGTGGGATCCTGTTGTAATGCAAGTTTGGGATAATGAACCGCAGCTGCAGAACTTTCAGATGCGCAAGGCCACATTCCTGGATCTATGTGTCGAGCTTGCCCCAGCCATCCAATGTAGGAGCAGCAAACTGAGAGCTGCACTGACAGTGGAGAAGCGAGTGGCAATCGCACTGTAGAAACTTGTAGCGCCAGATTGCTACTGGTCGGTGGGAAATCATGTTGGAGCTGTGAGGGCTCTTGTCATGGAATTATACAGGGCCATTAATCGCCCCGGCTACACGACTGTGACGCTTGGTGAGTTGGCAATGTACAGGACATAGTAGATGGATTTGCAGCAATGAGGTTCCTGAACTGTGGTGGAGCAATAGATGGCACATGTATCCCTATTTTGGCACCAGAGCACCTTACTACAGAGTACATCAACAGAAAGGGCTTCTTCTCTATGGTTATGCAAGCGCTGGTGGATCCCCGGGGATGCTTCACCAACATCAGTGTGGGCTGGCCAGTGAAGGTGCATGAACCTCGCATCTTTAAGAACATAGGGCTGTTCAGAAAGCTACAAGTAGGGACTTTCTTTCCTAACCAGCAGATTACCACTGGCAATGTTGAAAGACCAGCAGTGATCCTGGGGGATCCAGCCTACCCCTTGCTCAAGAAGCCATACACTGACCCCCTTGACAGTATCAAGGAAAGAGTCACCTACCTGCTCAGCAGTTGCAGAATAACAGTTGAATGTACTTTTAGTAGACTGAAGGGACGGTGGCACTGTTTACTCACAAAATTGGATCTCAGTGAGAAAAAACATCCCAGTGTTACAGCTGTCTGCCGTGTCCTGCATACTGTCTGAGAAGCAAAGGGGGGAAAATTGATGCCAGGGTGAAGGGCGGAGGTGGAGCAGCTGTTTGTTGAATTTGAACTGTCAGACACACAAATTATCAGCAGTGCTCAATGTGGAGCTATACAGCTCATGCAGGCTTTGAAAGAGCACTTTAACAGTGAGCTACAGTAATGTGTTGTGGTGTGCTGTGCTCAGGGCCAGCTCTGGCTTTTTTGCCGCCTCAGGCAAAAAAGCCTCCCGCCTCCCGCCGCCCCCCGCCCCCCAGTGGGGAGCAAGGCAGGGGAGGGCGCCGTGGCCCCGCTTTCCCCGGCCAGAGCGCCGCGGGGAGGGCGGCAAGCCCGGCCGGGGCCCCGCTCTCCCTGGCCAGCCGGAGCGCCAGGAGGAGAGCGGAGAGCCCAGTCGCAGCCCCGCTCTCCCCGGCCGGCCGGAGCGCCAGGGGAGGGCGGCAAGCCCGCCGCGGCTCCACTCTCCCCGGCGGCTGGAGTGCCGTGGGGAAGGCGGCGAGCCCGGCCGGGGCCCCGCTCTCCCTGACCAGCTGGAGCGCCAGGAGGAGGGCAGAGAGCCCGGTCACGGCCCCGCTCTCCCCAGCCAGCCGGAGCACCGGGGGAGGGCGGCAAGCCCGGCCGGGGTCCCGCTCTCCCCGACTGGCCGGAGCGCCGGAAGGAGGGCGGATAGCCCGGCCACAGCCCCGCTCTCCCCGGCCGGCCGGAGCGCTGCGGGGAGGGCGGCGAGCCCGGTCGTGGGCCCGCTCTCCCTGGCCGGCCGGAGCGCCAGGGGGCGGGCGGCAAGCCCAGTCGTGGCCCAGCTCTCAGGCCGGAGCACCGCCCCCTCCAGGTGCCGCCCCAAGCACATGCTTGGTAGGCTGGTGCCTGGAGTCGGCCCTGGCTGTGCTCTACCTGGCCCTGCAGTTTGGGGCCTGTTAGAAACAGTGTGGTGCTTGCTGTACATTTATGAATATCACTGTGAATGTACCTATTAATTTTGCAGTGCTTACTATGCATTCATAATTATTACACTATTTGTCACCGATCCTAGGAGTTGTGTCACACTGTACAGTAAAAAGTAACTGGTTGCTTTCAGAACTGCTAGGCACTCTGCAGCTTATGTTGTGAACTAATAAAGATGAATTATATTCTAAATAATAGAATTGTATTCTATAATAAAATCAGTGGAAAGAAAAATCCTTGCAATTTAAAAGCAAATACATTAAAAACTTAATAAATTAATAGAACAGTACTTGTGAAGGGGAAAAAGCTTTCATGTCCATTTTAGCTACACATATGCCAATTGTGGCTTTTACAGGTCAGTGTCAGACATGCCAAACCCATGAAAAAACACAGAAATTGGGCTTGTTTTTGGCTTAATTGGCTTGTGAGTTGCTTGTTGGCTAGCTTTTGGCTTGTAGCTTGTTGTAGGTTCTTGCTTCATTTGTTGATCGGCTCACGGCATGCAGGGGCAAGGTGGGGAGAGAGTCAGGGGTGCACAGCGGGCCCACCACAGTTCCAGACTACATGCCGGGGGGATCTAGTCACATAAAGTGTTGGGGTTTTTAGGAATTGGCTTCTTTTGGCTTTGTTTTGAAATGGGATTAGCTTGATTTTTGGCTTATTGTGAAAGTCAGAGTGCTTATTTACTGCGTGAAAGTTGGCAACTGTGGTCAGTATATGTGAAGCTGTGATTGCCTTTAATGTCCCCTCCTATGGAGTGGCAGGGGTAGGGACGTGGCCCCTGATGCTGTGTGGAATGTTGAGGGGGGTGTAGGAAGGTCCCACAGTGGAGTTCTCCATGGATTGTAGAGGGAAGTGAACCTGGAATTGTTGAATCTGTAGGTCCACAAGAGTCTGCAGCATTTGTGTTTACTGCCAGAGATGCCCCATTATGACCTGGTGCAGCTTCGTCTCCTTGTCCTGCTGGGACTCCTGGGCCGTTCTACTCTCCACTCTTTCCTTCTCCAGGCTGTCTGCAATATTCACCCTCCAGGCCCAGTGCTCATGGTCTGATGCAGCACTGGCTTGCAGGACCTCATTTAACATGTCACCTTGAATCCTATTCTTTGTCCTCTTTATCTGGCTCAGGCGTTCTGCAGGTGTGGAAGGGGAACCCCTCAGGGCCACAATGGCAGTAGCTACAGATAAAACACACAGAGGTACCATTGTTGGTACAGTCACCTCAAAATGGAAAGTGACACTTCAAATTCAGAACACCCTCTGTGACATACCAGGTACAAGCCAAACTGATGAATGGCTGTGTCACCCCTTACCTGAAACCTTGGGTGCTTTACAATGCCTTGCTGAAGTAGCTCCCACCAGGGTCGCTCACAAACAGCCTCCAGCAGGTAAGTCACACTCTGCGTGTCTTTGTGTAGCTACAGCCTGCCAGCCACACTTGGGTTACACTATGGCTCTCACCAGCATTGACTAAACTGCAGGGTGACCCCAACATAAACCAAGCCTTAAATTTCCCCCCAGAAATGTATGTCCCTTACTGCCCAGCCCTCTTCTGGACAATACAAGTTACATGAAGTCCGTTATTTCTTTAATAGAAATAAAATGCACACTGTTTCAAATAGTTATTCAGACACTTCAATTTAAGCACACCGGATTAGATAAAACAATAAAACAAGTTTATTAACTACACAGAAATAGATTTTAAGTGAGTGCAAGTTATGAGGCATAACAATCAGAAATGGTTACAAGAAAAATAAGGATAAAGCACTATTGGTGCCTAACTTCACAAACCATGCTAAATTCAAAGGAAAGTTCTCACCCCAGGCTTTCAGCAGTCTTACTGACCAAACTTCTTAGATCAGGACCCCTTCCCTAGTCCAATGTCTGCTTCCTTTGTCCCTTCAGATGCAGTGAATCAAAAATGGGAGTGGATGGTCCCTGGGAGTGTTTGTCCCTCCTTTTTATAGTTTCAGTTCCCCTCTTGAAAAACATTTCCAGCTGGGCACCAGGAGACAAAAAGTCTATGTGGAAGGATGTTCCCTGCTGTTTTTCCTCACCCGTTGGGGCTTCCTTTGTTTCCCTTCCTGCTTGATGACTCTGTTTACTGCTTAAATGCAAATGAAGCAGAGCCCATATTCCTGTTTGACAACTTCTTTTTGGAACATGTGTTAATAACACCACACAGAAGAATCTTATAACTTCACATACAATGTTGCCACGCATATTTTACCAGGACAATAATGACCAGCAAATTATGAGTTTTCAAATGATATCTTCCAAGAGATACTTTGTACAAAGGTTATTACAATAGATTATTGCTCCCCTAAAGTTTTAAAGAGACATGCTTCTTGGCACGTCTGGAGTGCTTGCACATGGTGCCAGTCACAGGCACAGCCATGGTGAGTGTGGCCTGCTAGTATGCTGCTAGTCTGGGTACTGCAATGGCACCTGCTGAAGTTATTGCTGACTGGTGTGGGAAAGCATCCTACTGCGGAGGAGGAAATAAGGCAGCCATCCCTAGAAACCTTCAGGAGAGAACTGCAGAGAACCTCCAGGAACGTTTCATTGAGATCTCTCAGGATGATTCAAGGGACATCCCTGTGCACATAAACAAACTGCTCCACGTGGCCACCCCGCCTAACTGTGCAGGGCAATGAAAAACAGATAACAGCTCTACCTTGCTTTGCTGTACCGCTACCTCTTCTAGTACGAGTACATGAATGAAACGTCAACAGCTGTATCCTGCTAAGTTGGGGGCGCCATCACTGTATGAGAAATACATTTACACACTTACTCAAGGTTCCTTCCCCTACTTGACTGCTGGGACTGACTGGACTGTGGTGGAATGTCGAACAGGTCCTGGCTTGCAGCCTCACTGGAGCCCCCTGGTCACATGTCCCTCATCCCCTTCCTCTTCCTCCTCCATGTCCTCCTCTTCCTTGCTGTTCCTGCCAGGGACCTGTGACTTGGACTCCTCAGAGGTATCCACGGTGGTGTGTGGGGTCATGGTGGGGTCTCAGCCAAGTACAGCACGCTGTTCTTTGTAAAAGTGGCAGGTGTGCGACGTGGCACTGGATTCACTGTTGGCCTCCCTGGACTTCTGATATGTCTGCAGCAGTTCCTTTGCTTTCACATGGCTCTGCTGCTGGTCCCTGTCATCTCCCCTCTCCTGTATCCCCCATGCAATCTGCTCATAGATGTCCATGTTTCTACAGCTGGTCTGTAGCTGTGCTTGCACAGCCTCTGCTCCCCACAGGCCCAGAAGATCCAATACCTCCTGTCTACTCCAGGCTGGAGCACATCTGGAGCATGTAGCTGGCATAGTCAGCTGGGCAGTTTTACACAACAATGGAAAGCAGCTAGATGTGCTTGCCAAGATGGACAACCAGGAAAAGGCATTTCAAACATTTGCGGGGCTTTAAAAGGGAGGGCGGGCCTTTTGGTCTCAGGGAGCAATGGGCAGTGGAGTTCACAACTGTGACCAGAGTGGTCAGTGTGGGGCATTGTGGGACATCTACTGGAGAATGGTTAGGACTGACATAGTTTACAGTCATGCTGTGTCGACCTCAGTACCTCAATCATGGCTCAATGCCACTCAGGGCAGTGGTGTTACTGCGTTGACATAACAGGGTGCTTACATTGATGGGAGACACGCACGAGGTCTACACAAGGTGGCTTACGTCACCCTAACTTTGTAGCACAGACCAGGCCTATGTGTCTGCACAGCACCGAGCACCATGGGGCCCTGATCTCAGTTGTGCCCTTTATGTGCTACTGTACCGTAAATGAGGCTGTTAACCTGACTTCAGCAAACACAACACCTGCCTATATACTTGTATAACAAAGCTATGCTGCAAGTCTCTTTGAATAGCTGATTGTACCTAGATTGTAATGTGCTTTCAACCGGGACAAAACAATATAGTGCCACTCACTGTAAAACCATATATAATACTGCAGTACCCGAAGAAATAGGGCCTCTACCCATCGGTTCAGTTCCCAGCTCTCCCACTGGCTGGGTAATTGTGGGCAAGTTACTCCCTGTGCCTCAGTTTCCCTACCTGTAAGATGGGGCTAATGACACTGACCTCCTTTGTGAAGCCCTTGGAGTTCTACAGATGGAAAGCACTAGGTCAGGGGTTCTCACAACAAATTGTTTGGTGGCCTCAGAGTGCAGCCACCAACTCTTTCTGGTGGCCGCTCTCACACTTTTTTCTAAAATACTTAATTAACTTTAGGAAAACAATAAATATGTACATAGACACATCCAAATCAGTGTCATTTATTGATGTAGGGTTTTTTTGCAGACTCAGTAATAAAAATAATGTACAGTTGTCTCTATTCTTTACTGGACCTAAACAGAATAGAAACAATTAAGGTACTTTGCATGTTCTTGTCTTTTTTTGTTTGTTTGTTTTTCTCTTTTTGCTGTTGTTTCTTTTACTTTTTGGCTGCCTCTTTTTTTCCTTCTTAGATTTATTAGCTAGTAAGTCTGTTACTGTGAAAAGTGATATTTCAGTGTTTACCACTTTCCACAGCAGCAGACTTGTTAGCTAGCTGGGAGACAGTGAAAAGTGATATTAACATACAAATGTCACTTTTCACAACAGACTTACTCAGCCCTGGCAAGCTGGAAGACAAATTAAGCCCTGGGTGGGGAGGTGGGGAGGAAGGCAGCGGGGCTAGGGCGATGTGTGTGTGTGTGTGTGTGATCCCAAGGACTGGAGCCCTGCAGCAATGCGACAGAGGCCGGAGGACGTAGTGGGGGCCAGGAGTGATGGGGGGGTGAGCCCGGGGCTGGCACCTGCTGTCGCATGGCTAGGGCCCGAAGCCCCATGACTGGGGGCCGGAGCCCACTGCTGCACGGCTGGAGCCTGCAGCCTGCCACCCCAGGGCTAAAGCCCAAGCCCCACTGCCCCTGGGAAGGTGGGAAACTCAAACCGGCTGCCTACTCCTCTGGCATTTGTGGCTCCAGAGGCGGGCAGGTCCCAACCCCTGCTGGTGGCCCTGGGGAGGGTCAACTGTTTTGCCCCCCCCGCCCCCCGTCACTGCCCAGGAGGCTCTGGCCACATGAAAAGCCCCGGGTGGTCGCATGTGGCCACAGTGGCTGCATTTGAGAAATGCTGCATTAGATAAGAGCTAGGTGTTATCATTATTGTTAATTACCTTTCCCCATATATCTACTTCTCTTTGTATGTGTGTATTGCCCTAGGCACCTGCTGTGCCATCAGATACAGGAAAAGGCCACTTCAGCCTAAAACAACATTTATTTATGACTAAGGGAAACCCCAAGGAAGATCAGCAGCATCAACCCCCAAAAATCTTGGGACTGGCTTAAAAATCACTCTGGCTATGCCAGGCCACATGTCAGCAGCTGTGCCCATGTGCTGGCAGCTATGCCCACTTGTCGGCAGCCGTGCCCGTGTGCAGGCCCTGCAAAGTGGGCCCTGACGCTCCTCACTGATGACCCCCACTCCACCCTTCAGAGGTGATTTTCCCTTCTGCAAAGCTGGGGCAGTGGCTGGCTTACTCCCGTGGGGTAAACTCCAGCCTGCCGAGGGGCACTACAAAGGCACCTTGCATGTCGCAGGGTGGGGATGGCTGCTCCCTTCTCTTCCAGGCCATGTGGGCTCATGGCCCGAGTTCTGCTTCGTGTCTGGGGTTTGAAAGAGCTCCAGACTGCAAAGCAAGTCTCATCCCAAATGCCCTGTTTCTAGTGTTGAAACAAGGCCAAGCCATCACTTTGCAGCAATTTCAGCATGAAGGCAAAACCAGCCCAGCCTCGCCCTGAAGGCTTCCAAACCTCAGCGGGGCTTTTGGTGAGCCAGGCACTAGTCTCCAGAAACCTGGGAAGCAGCAGGTGTCACTCTGCACTGCTGTGAATGTCCCTGCAGCCCCATAGCTGGGCCTCTGGCTTCTCATTAGTCTGCCCTCTGTGATGCAGGGAAGGAGTGGAGGTTAAGAAGGGGAGGCCAGCAGGCTCAGACCCAGGCGCAGCTCCTACAGCCATCTGTCCGGGCCAGTCTCTGACAGAGCTGAGAACTCCTGGGACAAAGGCCAAAGCGAACCTTGTGGTGCCACACAGGCAGGTTCTGTCTCCAGGGGATCTGAGGCTTCCTTCTCAGGCAAAGATCCACAGGAGCTGCTGACACCCGGAGATGACTCCATGGAGGTACTTTGTCAGGGTGAGGAGTCCTGACCACCTTGTCCTCCTTCCCGGTCACCCGAGAACCTCAGTGTCAGACAGAAACCAAGACCAAGGTGACTATGAACTTAGCCCTGGATAGATATGAGTGAAGCCAGTCCCTGACTAGCCCAACACAAACCCTGACGTGGCGGGCATGATGCTCCCCAGGGTTGTAAGGCCCCTCACTATTACCTGTCCTTAGTGTACATAAGAACAGCCATACTGGGTCAGACCAAAGGTCCATCTAGCCCAGTATCCTGTCTTCTGACAGTAGCCAATGCCAGGTGCTTCAGAGGGAATGAACAGAACAAGCAATCATTGAGTGGTCCATCTCCTGTCATCCAATCCCAGCTTCTGGCAGTCAGAGGCTTAGGAACACTCAGAGCATGGGGTTGCATCCCTGACCAACTTGGCTAATGGCCATTGATGGACTGGTCCTCCAGGAACAATCTCTGTGAAACAGCTTTGTTAACGCCGGCCGGAGTTCAGCTTCCTGAAACCAGCAGCCTCTGGCCACGCATGCCCTGCCTTCCCGGCCTCCACAGACCTGGTGCTCTCTACGCAGTCTAGTGCTTGGCACATGCCAATCCCTGAGTCCCCTTAGTTCGCTTGTGGCATCCACAGACATGAGCAGGCTAGCTACCCATAAGGGAGCATTATACGCACACTGCTTGACGAGTCCAACTCAGGATGAGGCCCTTTATAACATCACAGCACTGAGATATATCTAGAGTGAAACAATCATTTGTTTATCATGGAAGATTAAGATTTAAGAGCTGCCAGGTAAGGGAGATGGAAACCTAAATAGTTAGATATAAAACAAAAGGTTTAACATGCTTCTTAGAGTCTAAACTTAACTTTACCAGACAAAAATATTTGTCTAAAGCAGTTTCTCACCTAAAGCAACTTCCCAGTGTCTCCACCAACATGGCTGAGATCCACCGTCCACGAATGCGAAAAGTGCTGCTCTTTTTGCTGTCTCAGTGAAGGATCAACTAGCTGTCCTTTTGCCTGCCTCTTATTCTCAAAGACCATCGCTTTTGTCCCAGCATCAGGATCACCCCCGTGGCTCCTGCCCTGGGCTGCTGACTCCAAATTGTCTTTCAATGCAGACCAAGCTTCCATTGTGTTGGCTTACAAAGCGCAACCTACACACGAACCTAGGCAGACAGGTGAATCGCCATCCCGTTGTCTGGCAAAGCCTGTTTGACAGCCCAGCCTGGGACACAGACACTAAGACGTATTTTCAGTACCTACACATAGGTCCTTAAATACCTTCCAGACCTACATCTCGCAAGGATTGTGAGGATCAGAATGATGTAAGCTTTCTTTGGAGACATAGCATGAAGGCGATGTGTTAGGTACAGTGAGTTTGTCAGGCCTGAGAGGAGTTGCTGTTACAGAGAAGTGATCCCTTTGCCAGTTCTTAGGGTGACCGAGGGTCCCACATTTGCTTAGGTAATTGGAAAGAGAGTTGCTGAGGGACAGCTGGGCATGAGGGCTTTTATACCCATGGCTCTAGAACAGCGGGGCAACAGAGGGTGCACGTAGTCCCTGCTAGCTCTGTAGTGGCAGGGCATGTGATCTGCCAGTGGGGCTCTGCAGAAGTAATGGCATGGAGGAGAACAGATAGCTTGTCTGATTCTCCTGCTATCCCTGTGTCCGGCTGTGTGATTAATGCCATCAGCGGGTACTTGCGACTCATACTTTTGAAATAACAACATGCTGCCTATCGTCAACCCTGCCAGAGCACCTGCTGCTGGTGGGAAAATCAGAGCTCAATTCGTGAGTTACTGGCGTCAGTCGAATGCATTGGGCATCAGGTAAAGTGTTACAAAACTGATCAGGGAGCCGCTATCTTTGATCTGTCTAGAGCCCAGGCTGCTGGAGGTCAAAGCGCTAAGGAGTTGAATTAAATCTGCAGGATGAGATGCCCAGGGGGTCATCTGCTCAGTTCTTCTCCTGGGCTGCGAGTCTCTGGTGTTGACACTGAAGGCTGGATACTCAGCTGGTTTAAACTGATGTAGCTCCATTGACTTCAGCGTGGGCTGAGAATCAAGTTAACTCTGTGTGTGTGTGTACACACCTCTGGTGTGTCCATATGTGTGTGTATATAAACATGTGTATGCATGTGCATACGCCCATAGATTTGTGTGCGTCTGCATGTGTGTGTATAAACTTAAATCCCACCAGCCCAGCATTCATTCCACCTCACACTCTAAAAACTCTCTACAGATCTTACTTGTACCCACTTGTGCTGGGTCTGTTATTTCTCCAGGCTGTTTGTATTAGTAAAAAAAAAAAAAAAAAAAAATCCTTCTAACTATCTATAAAAGCAAACTCAGACCCAGCTTTCATGTGGCTGTCAGGCAGAATATTTGCAAGCCTGTCTGAACAGGGCGAAAATCTCCTTCTTCATAAAGTACAGGATGTCTGCTGGAAAGGGGCCTGTTTTGTTGGCTTTCCAGCTGGCTTTCCGTTGGGTCCTGTCCATTTCTGGATTCCCAGAACCCAGGCAATGGGAAATGGCGTCCCTCTGTGAGGCTGCACGGAGACTTTGGAACTCAGAGGCAGAGGTGGCAGTTCAAAACACTCTGCTCTGAAAGGACTATACACAGTAGATGCCACTTAATAGAAACCCGGATATTAACTAACTTCTGGGTAATAGCAACATTTTGCCCCAAACCATTCCCGTCCCATTGACTTTATCGTTAATGGGGTTTGGATATTGGCCATAGTATGCTGCTAACTGAGGCCTTTTTTTTTGGAAGAAAAGCCTGGCTGCAGGCAGGGAAGGAAGCCCAGGGATGAGCCTTCTCTAGCTGTAGCCCTGCAAATCTGCCTGCACCCAGGGACTGCACAGGAGCTGGGTAGGGCAGCGCAGCAGTGGGGAGATGCTGCAGTCCAGGTGCCAGGACTTTTGACAGGGGATGCTGGGGGCCCATGGAGCTGCACCACAGCTGCCCTGCCCAACAGGAGAGGGGCTTTGCAGCTCCACAGCCCCCCGCTCCCCTGCCCAGCACCTCCCCTCCCCTGGGCATCTGGGCTGCTGCCCCCTCCCCACTGCTGCCCTGCCCGTAGCCAGCTTTGCAGGGCTGCAGCCAGGGGGAGGCATGTCCCAGAGCAACCGCTCCCGGAGGCAGCCCTGCCCCACAAACCTGCCTTCTGCTCACTGACAATGCCAGTCAATGGCAAATTTTGCTGGCAACTGAGGGGCTGCTAATGAGCAGAATCTAGTGTATTGCTCAGTATAATGCATGGGGAAGAGGCTCATACCAGCCCTCCTTTGTGCTTCATCTGCAGCTCTCCAGGCCTAGTAAGGGCAGGCACTGGCCACCTGGCACTGCCCCGTGAGGCAGGGAAGTATCATTACCTCATTTTACAGCTCTGCACACCAAGGAGTTGCGATATCTTGCCAAAGACCATGCCAGAGCTGGGACTAGAACCCAGGAGTCCTGGCTCCCAGCCCCCTGCTCTAACAGGACTGACAGTTATCCCATCAAATGCAGCGCAAGATCTAGAAAAACCCCAGCAAATGTTGCGTGAGGGGCAGGGGCGGAAGAAACTGTCTGTAATCATGCAGTTAAAGACTGGCCTGTGCTTCGTGCGCCCAAGGGGGCTGTATTAAGGTAGCACAGGCAACCTTAACTCGGGCATTTCCTAACTTCGGCGTGCTTGACTTTGTAATTGTAATACTCTTTTCTTTTAACGTAGTTTTGTGTGTGTGTTTATATATGAAGGACACACACACAATGTTCACTGGGTTTCTATTGGTGCGGGAGCTGCATTTTATAAGGGGGAGTCACGGTCAAATTGTTTTCTGCATCCCCAATAGGGGCTCACTCTAGCATGACAAGGACAGATGTCGAGGTGAGCCATTCCTTCCTGCAACAGATCAGCTGTGAGCTCATCAGCGGGCCAATCGACCCCTCTCCCAGGAGAGGGAAGCATGTAACAGCACTGGGGGTGGGGGTCGGCGGGGGGAATGGCAAAGATTGATTCTCTCCATCTCTCCCGAGCAGGGAAGGGGGATGGATGGATTTGGCTGGCTCCCAGAAGCCAATGGGGCAGAACCGTCTTACCTCATCCGAGCTGAGTGGCTCTGCTTCGTGGCTCCGACACTTTCAATCACCCACATCCATCACTAGGCCGGGACCAGCAGCTTTTCATCACTATGACAATTAGCGGCAGGCTGACAGTGTCAGTAAATCACTGCTGGGGGGCTCACTCTTTGGCTCTCCCAGCACAGCCCAAACATTACAGGGGAAGGGATCACGGGGCAGCATTAGCCCTGGCAGAGCGATAAGAGGCTCCGTTTGTGCAGAGACAGATGTCGCTTTGTGGCTGGCCTGGGCAGGAGACAGCCTCCCATGATGGCTCTCTTCAGCTGCCTTGCTGGAGGCAGATGCCCATGCAGAGGGTTAGTCGGGCCAAAGGCGTGCTGAGCTGGCTGGGGAATTGGGCGAGATTTCACTGGGCTAGGTTGAGGGAGTTCCCAGCGCACTGGGTTCACAATGCAAGTTGCTCGTCAGTCAAGGATGACTTTTATAGCACAAGTTTCAGAGTAACAGCCGTGTTAGTCTGTATCCGCAAAAAGAAGAACAGGAGTACTTGTGGCACCTTAGAGACTAACAAATTTATTAGCGCATAAGCTTTCGTGGACTACAGCCCACTTCTTCGGATGCATATAGAATGGAACATATAATGAGGAGATATATATACACACATACAGAGAGAGCATAAACAGGTGGGAGTTGTCTTACCAACTCTGAGAGGCCAATTAATTAAGAAAAAAAAAAAAACAAAAAAAAAACTTTTGAAGTGATAATCAAGCTAGCCGAGTACAGACAGTGTGATAAGAAGTGTGAGAGTACTTACAAGGGGAGATAGTCAACGTTTGTAATGGCTCAGCCATTCCCAGTCCTTATTCAAACCGGAGTTGATTGTGTCTAGTTTGCATATCGATATGCAAACTAGACACAATCAACTCCGGTTTGAATAAGGACTGGGAATGGCTGAGCCATTACAAACGTTGACTATCTCCCCTTGTAAGTACTCTCACACTTCTTATCACACTGTCTGTACTCGGCTAGCTTGATTATCACTTCAAAAGTTTTTTTTTTTTTTTTTTTTTTTTTCTTAATTAATTGGCCTCTCAGAGTTGGTAAGACAACTCCCACCTGTTTATGCTCTCTCTGTATGTGTGTATATATATCTCCTCATTATATGTTCCATTCTATATGCATCCGAAGAAGTGGGCTGTAGTCCACGAAAGCTTATGCTCTAATAAATTTGTTAGTCTCTAAGGTGCCACAAGTACTCCTGTTCTTCTTTTTATAGCACAAGAGACCCAGCCACGTTCTCCCTCCAGCACAACAGCCTGCCTGCTCTGGAACAGGGGGAGAGGTGTAGGAATGGGGCAGTAGGGTGCCCCTGTCCTGGCTTGCCTGGGATGGTCCCTTCTCTTAGGTAGGTGTCCTGGGAAACCCATAAGTCTTCCTGGGACATTGAAAGTCCCAGGTTTTGCCAGTCACCCCTGCTGGCTTTAGCCCACAGTGACTGTAGCGAGGGGACCCGCAGGGCAGCAACACCTGTACCAGTAGGGCTCTGGCTCCAGTGTCGGGAAGCCACAGAGAAGGGGTGGCTCTGGAGCAGCAAGTGGCACAGGGGGGCAGCAGTGCCCAGTCAGCACCTGTAGGGGTGCTGCAGGGGTCACTGCTGGGTGGGAGCAGGGTGTCCTGCTCGGCGAGGTCAGTGCCCGGGGCAGCCCTGGGAGCAGGAGCCCACTGGGGCTGGTGCCCTCTCCTGGGGGTGGGATGGGGAGGTGCATGGCCGTTTTTTTTGTGCTTCAGAGCTGGCAACCCCAGAAGCCATCGGAAAAGCAGGAGTGGCAGCACCAGAATAACTGGGGGTGGAGGTGAAACAGGACTGAGGGGCATGGGCAGGAATAGACTAGGAAGGGATTGAGTGGGTCAGAGTTAAAGGGTGTCAGTGGGGCCATGAGGGTTAGGGCTTGAGGGGAGGTCAGTGGGGACACGTGGGTCAGGGCCAGGACGGGTAGTGGCGGGGGAGGGGGAGGAAAGAAGGTTGACAGGGCTGTACAGGACAGCTTCCCCAGCCCTCTAACTTGTAGCCGTGTTTTATTCCTCCCTCACTTTTCAGAGCATTACAATTCACAAGGGTTTGTAATGGTGTCTAGTAGTTGGGGCCTGGCTGGGATTGGCTCCCCTGGCACCTGGACTCAGGAGAGTCCCAGCAGGGTAGAGAAGCTGCCCTCAGACTGAAGGGCGCAGATGGAGCTGCAGCCAATGCAGGAGTGTACGAGGTGGAACAGGTGCCCGGTGGAGAATAGGACCCGCTCCAAGCTGGAATCTGTTCCATTTCCAGTATGAAATACTGGCCGTTGCACAAAGCAGCTGCACCCCCAGATCAAACAGCTGCTGCAGGTCTGATGCAATGAGGTTACCCAGCCCGTTAGCCGGATTTGCCCTTTACAGAACGGGAGATAATTCTGTTAGTGGTGGAAACAGCTGCTGCTTCACGTTTTGGGAATGTACCAAATCAACCTGTGGTAACTTTTTCATCTCAGCTACTGGGATGGGGGCATCTGCCTCCATTCTTGGTTTCTATTATCCGTAGGTGCCAAGCTGGCAGAAGTGCCAGCCTGACAGCCCTGGACTCCACTGGCCATGCCCATAGGAGGCACAGCATTGGCACCAGGCATGCAAGCTTCACCCCCACACCCCAGAGGCTAGACTGGTGGGAGAGCTCTGGCTCTAGGCTCTGTTTGGGACTAGGCTCTCTGATGAGAAGGATGCTGACAAGGATGCTCCTCCATGCCTCTTGTCTAGCAGAAACCGGACACAGACGCCCCAGCTCCAGTCACACAAGGCGTCCTCGCCTCCGAGGCAGCAGACTCCCTGGTGTGGTCCAGGCTCAGAAGAATGGCCCAGCCCCTCACAGGCCACTCACATGAATAGATTCATAGGCCAGAAGGGACCGCTGTGATCATCTATTCTAGTCTGACTTCCTGCGGAACCTGGGCTGCCCCGCCCCCCGTGCTAGAGCCCGGCTGCCTGAGAGGTCCCTCCAGTGAGCAGCAGCCACGGTGCAGGGGACCAGCTGGCTGCTGTGCAGGACAGAGCGAGCGATGGCATGCAACACATGGGGCTCTTAGTGCTCCCCTGGCAGCCATTACACATCTCTGCCACCGAGTGCTCCCTGCAGCGCCGGCTCTCGCTTGCTCCTGGCAGCGCCGAGTGAGAGGTGCTTAGTTGTCATTATTGCTACGGAGCAGCGTTTGGCCCACAGGGCAGATTGGGCCGGTGGCTATTCCAGGTCAACAGCTTCAGTCGGCTTTTCTTCCCTGCCACGTTGTCAGCAGCAGAGGCTGGAAGCTCCGCGGGATCCATGCAACGAGGCAGCTCCCTGATCACAGCCCGGGGCTGGAGGGCCCCAAGCTAATTCAGGTTCCCTGCCCAGTCAGACCTTTTGCAGCCTCCAAATAGAAAGTGCCAGTCATGGGGGTGGTTCCTGTAGTGTGGGCACCTGCCCTGAAGCCAAACTGACTTCACACCTCCAGCTAGGCCAGCTTAGCACTGCTGGCCTGGACACGAAAAGCTCCCCGGCTCCCCACCGAGCCCAGGAGCTGTCCCGTCTCCAAACAGCTAGCTCTGTATTCTGTGCTAATGGGGGGTGGGCTTGTTTCCCAGCTAAGTGATGGGGGAGGGGTGGGCTGTTAGCAAACCCAGCTGTGGTTCTCTGTGCTGGGCATCCCCATGTGGAACATGTCCATGAAGATGGAGCAACTTCAATCCCACCCCTCCAGTCCCTGGCCTTCCTGCCTGTCTCCACCACAGCCAGCAGCCACAGTGTTCCCGGACTCCGAGCTTCTGGTTCTGCATAGAGGGACCCAGGGCTGAAGCTGTGCTCGGGCTCTCTGAGCTGGTCACAGAGGCAGAGTTTTCAGCTCTGGGAAATAGGAGCAAGACACGTGCTCTGGTGGGCTTGTCTAGGAGCCGTGAAGGGGCCCCTCCCTGGCTGAGGAGCATCCCTGGGGCATGAGAGGTGGAGGAAGGAACCTTGTTAGAGAGAGAGGAAAGTGCTTAGTGTTTATAGCAATGCCAGCCCCAAGGTTCCCTCATGCAGCAGCAGGCTGCCTGGATAGCCAGTATCTGGGGAATGAGGTCCCCTGCAGAGGCCCCTGCTCACTCCTCATCAGAGCAAAACCAAAGGGTTTTCCCAAGCAGC
Source organism: Malaclemys terrapin pileata (assembly GCF_027887155.1). NCBI lineage: Eukaryota > Metazoa > Chordata > Testudines > Emydidae > Malaclemys > Malaclemys terrapin. The sequence goes on from NC_071514.1 coordinate 52,438,475, forward strand.
TCACAGTTACTTTGATAGATGCACTCCAGCCCCAATGAACTGCTCCCATTGTTACTTCTGAGTATTAGAGAACAATGCCGAACAGCCCCGGAGAGCGGAGAGCTGAAGAGCTTAGGAGGAGCTCAGCCTGGAGGGCTCATGGATGGATCAGGAACCTGGCCAGAGGGATGGAAGAGGAGATGGAAACTATTCCCCACTTGCTATGCTGCTGCTTCTGGGACAAATGGGTGCAACGAAGGTACCTGGAGTGTCATTGTGCCTGACTGGGAATTCAGCAGGACACCATGGGGGTGAGCGCGGGTGGAAGGGTCACACATGCATAGAAGCTGACTTCTTCTGGTGCCTCTGTCCCTGCCCCCGCCCTGACTCCACCCCTGCCCCGCCCCCATTCCAACCCCTTCCCCAAAGTCCCTGTCCCAACTCCGCCCCCTCCCTGCCTCTCTTCCAACTCCTTCTCCCAAATCCCCACCCCTGGCCCCACCTCTTCCCCACCTCCTCCCCTGAGCATGCCACATGCCTGCTCCTCCCCCCTCCCTCCCCAAGCTTGTTACAGCTGTTTGGCGGAAGCAAGCACTGGGAGGTAGGCAGAGGAGCGGGGACACGGCACGCTCAGGGGAGGAGGCAGAGGCGGAGGAGGAGGTGAGCTGGGGTGGGGGGGGGGCGAGGTGGGGAGCTGCTGGTGGATGTAGAGCACCCACTAATTTTTCTCCGTGGGTGCTCCAGCCCCGGAGCTTATGCACACATGGACTCACATTCCCCTTAGGAGAGCCTGTGAGGAAAGGAACTGGGGGGAGAATTCAAGTGAAAAATAGTCTCTACACTCAGCCCCACCTCCCTTGGCTATGACAGAGTGTGTGTGGGGGGGTCTCTTCTACCTCTGACACAGAACGTAAGCCTCCACTCAACATGTACCCATACACTGGGAACAAAGTATGCAGGCTGTACTTATAGGTGTGGGACTGTCTCCTGGGGGTCATAGTGGATAGTCCACTGAACACGAGCTCCCAGTGCTACGCTGTGGCCAAAAGGGCTAATGCCATCCTTGGGTGTATTAATGGGTAGGGCTGACTTTAGGCTGATTCCCCCGAATCAGGCCCCGCGCCTAAGAGGGCCCCGCACCCTAAAGAAGAGCGCCTAACTTAGGCGCCTTTTTAATTTTTACTCACCCAGCGGCACTGCGGGTCTTCAGTGGCACTTCGGCGGTGGGTCCTTCACTCGCTCCGGGTCTTCGGCGGCATTTCGGCGGCAGGTCCTTCAGTGCCTCCAAAGACTCGGAGCGAGTGAAGGACTCGCCGCCGAAGTGCCACCGAAGACCCGGAGCGCCACGGGGTGAATCATCCCTGCTGGGGCCCTGTCGAAACTATTCAAATCGGGCCCCGCACTTCCTAAAGCCGGCCCTGTTAACGGGGGATCTCAAGGAGGAGCAGAGAGGTTATTTCACTTCTGTATTTGGCACTGGTGCGACCACTGCTGGAATCCCATGTCCAGTTCTGGAGCCCACAGTTCAAGAAGGATGTTGATAAATTAGAGAGGGGTCAGAGAAGAGCCATGAGAATGATTAAAGGATTAGAAAACCTGCCTCATATAAACTCCAGGAACTCAGTCTAGTTATCTTAACGAAGAGAAGTTAAGGGGTCACTATAACAGTCTACAAGTACCTACATGGGGAACAAATATTTAATAATGGGCTCTTCAATCTATCAGAGGAAGGTCTAACCTGATCCAGTGGCTGGAAGTTGAAGCCAGACAAATTCAGACTGGAAATAAGGAGTAAGTTTTTAGCAGTGAGAGTAATTGACCATTGGAACAATTTACCAAGGGTTGTGGTTGATTCTCCATCACTGGCAATTTTGAAACCCAGATTGGATTTTTTTTTTAACAGACCTGCTCTAGGAATTATTTGGGGGCAGTTCTCTGGCCTGTGTTACACAGAAGATCAGACTATATGGTCACAATGGTCCCTTCCTCCCTTGGAATCTATGAAAAAGCAAGTCAAATGTTTCTGAGAAGCCCAAATGCAGTCAGATCCCCAGCTGGTGTGTATCAGCGTCACCTCACTTGAGTCAGCAGGCCAGATTGAGCTGGTGTAATAATAGTGCTTTTCATCCATAGATCTCCAAGCACCTTACAAAGGAAGTCAGGATTGTTACCTCCAATTTACAGATGAGGAAACTGAGGCATAGATGCACATCAACGATGCGACTTTCCCAGGGTCATGCAGTAGGCCAGTGGGTGAGCCAGGAACAGGACTCCCAAATCCCACTCCAGTTCTCTGTCCACTAGGCCACACTGCCTCCCTGCCAATTCACACCAGCTGAGGATCTGAACCATCATTTGGAAAGACTTGCACATATTTAAGGCCCATGAGTTTTGTCCATCCATAGTGAAAAGCTAACAAGGCAAGGACCCTCTCCTGGCCCAGCTTCACCCAGAGTGACATACACTTCATTTAACAGTGCCAGGCCCAGAAAAGGCCTTACCGTACCATGGCCCAGCAAGAAGGCTCCGTACTTCCCGACGGGCAAGCTCGTCACAGGAGCCTTGTCTCCATCGATTCCTACGTGTTGCCACCAGTTCTCTGGCTGTGCCAGAGTTACCGTGAGCCAGCTTGAGACGCTGCTAGCAACAGGCTCCTGTCTGACCTAGTTACAGTCCTTCAAAGAGCTTCCAACACATAGCGCTGTTACTTCTGACCTGAACAAGTATAATTACCCACCTCTGAGTCATCACAGCCCTGTTTGATCAATGCTCACAGATGCTCATAATCTCCCTTTGCAGTTTCCTAGCTCCTTTCAGATAAGGACCGCTGAGTACTGATTAGCCTCACAACCCCCTGTGACAGAGATCTGCATTATGAGCTCCATTTTCCAGAGGAAACTGAGGCACAGAGAGGGGCTATCACTTGCTCCAGGGATCACAGTGAGTCAGTGGCAGAGCTGGGAGTAGAACCAAGGAGTCCTGATTCCCAGACACCCAACTTCTAAGAGCAGCAACAACCTTTAGGCTGAGCAATACAGCCCAAGAGCAGAGGTGAAAGTAAGCCGGTACTGACAAGAGCCGGTACGCCATGCTGGACTGGACCGTCTTCCCCAGGCTGGCAATTTAAAGGGCCTGGGGCTCCCGGCAGCATCCGGAGTCCCAGGCCCTTTAAATTGCCACCAGAGCCCCGCTGCCAGAGCCCCTAGGTGGCGGAGGCGGCCCAGGCGGCGATTTAAAGGGCCCTTTAAATCACTGCCAGAGCCCCCAGCTGCCACCGCTATGCCAGGAGCTCCGGCTGCAGGGCTTGGACAGTGATTTAAAGGGTCTGGGGCTCTAAAGGCCCTGTCTCTTCCGGTTGAGGACACATCTCTTCCGGTTGAGGCCACACCCCCTGCTCAGGACTCTGGCGTACTGGTAGGTCCTTTAAGTTACTTTCACCCCTGCTTCCACTGTAGCATACCAAGAGTTAATTTTGAGATTGCTGCTGCCCTGACCCCTGTCTGGGCAGGGTATAGCTGGGTTCTCCAAGCAGAGGTAGAACATTCATTCCCACATCACACCATGCCCCCAGTTGTATTGCAGGGATGCCCCAGAGGAAGCCAAATGTTGGCACCCGTACAGCTGGCAAGCTCTGTTACAATCAATAGGCCAGATCCTCTGAAGGTGTCAATGGGCTCTGGCCGTCTATCTCTCATTAGCATGCGCTTGGCAGTGCCCTGAGAGACACGATCTCCTTTTTGCGAGGGTGCCAGCCCCATGAGGGTATTGCTTTCTGAGCCCTGCCGGTGGCTGAATGAGGACTTGAATATCCAGGGCTGGCCTATGTCAGACATAGCCCCGCATAACCTCCCTGATCACAGACTCCTCCTCTCTCCTCCTGCCCCAACCAAGACTATTAGCAGCTTTGCAAGCTACAGGCAAAAATAATCCACCCTCCTGCTTCAGGGCCAAACCTGCTGGCTAATGGCCAGCAGGAGCAGAGACAAGCCGTTGCAACTGCACCACAGGGAGCAGGGGAAGTGGGACCCAGCCATGGTTACTCTCATGTCCCAGACCCAAGTGAGGAGGGCACTACGCAGCTTCCCCCCAGCCAGGGGAGCTTGGGAACTGCTGGGAGAATCCACCCACAGACTTGGCCTGGGATACCCCCCTCTTTCCTTCCTTCCCAGCCCAAGCCTCTGTCTGCAGCGTGGTTAGATTGTAAGTACTCGCTCTGTATGTGTGGTGTCATGCACAATGGCGCCCCAATAATGGCAATGCTGGACCTAGGGAGGGTCCCCCATTCGCCTGTATTGCCCTATGGGCCAGTTTAGTTTCCACCTGCCTTGGAAGTACCAGGCAGTGACCAGCCTGGTTCAGAAAGCCCCCTGTTCCTACTGCATGAGCCTAGCTCAGACTGTCCCTTCCCTCATGGCTGCGTTCATGCTGCTCACTCACTGGGAACAGGCTGTTCAGAGCCAGAGGCAAAAGCAGCTGCAGGAAGCTGAATGAATGGGACAGAAATGCAGCTGCCACATGCTCAGCACTCAGCAAACACTGGGCCTCAGCAGTCCCCTATCTGAGTCTCAGCCATCACAGCACAAAGCTTCTGCCCAGATTGTCCAGCCTGGGTCTGGCATCGCTTTGGACATTCCCTCTGCACAACGCTGCATCTGAGAGACCTTCAGTAACGCAGCGCCCAGTGGTGGGAACACAGAATTCACCAGCTGGCACATCGGAGCTGGGGCCGGGGAACACACGCATGAGAACCTGTAAACACCTGTGAACGTGTGCATGCATCTGGAAAAGGCATGTGCCATCCCCATGTACCCCCTTGTGGCCAGGTGTGGTACTGTAGGTGGGCTCCACCTTAATTCCCCCCAGTGGGGCATCCATAAGTTCACTTTAAAGAATCTGGGCAAGGGGAAGCCAAGCACAAACTAACAAAATTAGCATTGGCCCTGGAGGAAGGTCTCTGAGAATAAGCAGTGGTAACAGCAGCTCATAAAGCCCTTACCCCAGAGCTCCCTAACTTAAAGTCTGCAGAACAAAGGGTGTGAGACTGGTTAGGCTGCTCTCCTGGAGCCGGAGAAAGTAAAGCAAGGCCCAGGCTACCCATTGCAGCCTATATGGCTCCTAATTCCCCTCTTCCTTGCTCCGCTTCCTGTGCCTGTTTAAATAGCCCGGGGGGGGGGAGAAGGGGGAGTTCCTTTATTACACCCAGAGTGACTGACTTGGCCATAGATGCCAGACGTTCCTCTAGAGGATGGTATTCTCCTTTACAAACACTCCTTAACACTGTCTTTGGCTGGGGATCGTTGCATTGCATATCATAAAGATTCCCACCTGGCCTCTAACCAAGGACCATCCACCGTGAGCTCCTCCCCCCGTTCCCTCATTAATCCCCATAACATCTCGCCTTTGTAATGCTTTCGATGTAATATCTTGATGCTCCAGATGCCTTAGTGGATACAACTATCCCTGGAGATCCAGCAGCGATACCAGTTTCTGAACAGGTGAATGTGTTACCAAGCCCTGGTGGGGAAGACAAATGCAGTCTGAGATCCTAGGAGCTTTGGGCCAGGGAAAGACCAACTGGTAAAAATGACGATGACCTTTGAAATTACATCCTAGCCCTGCCTGCCTTCTACCCCATGTCTCTCGACCCCTGGCTTCTCCAGAAACAACTCTACGTATCTTGAGCTAAAGACTCAGGACCTGAGCCTCAGGACCAGACTCTGGCAGCCAGCACCACCTCAAGGGAGGGTGGAAGGGCTACATAGGAGGCTGAAGACCCGTTTGCAACTCCCTGGTCCTTGGGCCATTGGATCCAAGGAGTAATTCAGATCAGCCTCGGGGCTGAATTGGACCTACTCATCTGCACGAGCAGGGCAGAACCACCACAGGGCACCGTCATCACAGCCGGGAAAATTGGCAGCTGAGCTGAGCACTGGTCAGGCCCGGTGCCTCGCTGTGCATTTGGGAAGAGGCTTGGGTTGTCAGTCTGCCACCTTTCCTAACCAATTGCTTCACTAAAACTGAATGAACAGGATGGGTCTGAATTAAAGGACCTGTGTGCATGGGCCCACGGGGCAGCCTCTTCTGTCAGTTATCGTACCTAAAGCATCAGTGGTGTGATACAAGACACGGAGATATTTCCTACCCCAAGGAATTTATAGATGATGATCAGACCAGACCACACTCAGCGTCCTATGTGCTACATGTTCAATAAACAGGGCCCTAAGGAGTTAACACAAAAGACCAAAGTATTTTTACCCCTTCCTTTCCATTGAAATAGGCTCTAAATACGAAGAGTAAAATAATCCTAAATTCTGATTAGCTCTGTTTTTCCCAGCAAGGGAGGAGGCAAAAGAGGATGGGAATTTAATATCATTCGGCATAATTTTTAATCTAAATTCCATTTCTTTTTTTTCTGTAGGAAGCAAACAATCTAGGGGTTTTTGTGCTCAATTTCTTGCTTTCATAATCTAAATGAATTGTTTGCAAGTAGAAGCCAGCTGCAAAACTGACAATCCCTGATCAAATCTGCCTCCGCCCTAGTTCTCACAATCATTAATTGGCTCCTTGGCTCTGGCTAGCTAATCCCAACTGCCTGGTGGATAAGACAGTGTAAACTGCAGCTCAGTTACAACAGAGGTCTGACAGAGGGGCAATGGAAAGGTATTTGTAGGCGTTTACAACTGAACACACTAAAATGGTGTTCCTTTTTGCTGGCTTTCCAACAGGACGTCCGTTGTGCTGGCGATAAACGGCTGGGGTTGTTATTTATGGAATCCTGGCATTTTGTAAATATCAGAGGGTGACTTCCTTCCCCTGCTCCATGCAGGGTGTGCTACTTTTCTCTGCAGTTAGAAATTAATTAGCAGAGTTCTTTTTTAATCTAAGATATTTATATGGATATGGTCCCATTCCCTTAGTATATGAGCACCTCACAATCTTTAGTGTATTTATCCTCAACCCCCTGTGAGGTAGGGAAGTGCTGTTATCATTATTGTGCAAAGGGGAAACTTAGGCACAAAGGTCCAGCCCCAGAAAGGTATTTAGGCTCCTAATTTCCATTGAAATAATGGGCTACCTGAAATCAATGGATTTAGGGGCATAAATACCTTTGAGGATCTGATCCCAAGTGAGGCTGCGTCACCTTACACAGCTGACCGGGGCCCCTTTGATTTGTCACAGTGGAGCTGTGCCCCTGTCTGCCCCTGCCCCTCCCCTCCCCACCCACTATGATTGGAGTCGAAGTCGGCTCTGCCAGTTTTATGCCACTGAAGAGTCTCACCCTACCCCACCCCTGGCTCTAGCTCTCTTTGCAACTGTTTAGCATGGAGGTGGGGGGCCTGCAGTGTAGGGCATGCATCTGCTATGCCCATTCCCACCATGGCCCCGATCTCTGCGAGAGCCATGAGCAGCATAGACACGCCAGCAGGCAGCCATGAAGCATGCTCACTGAGAACAGCAATATTAAAACAATAGGCTGGCAATGCAAACACAATGGGCCACGGCTGGGACCCAGGGCCGGTGCTCAGGAGGGAATCCCTAGTGGGATCTCTAAACAATGCTTGGGCTGTTAGCCAGGCAGAGAGACGCTGAGGGGCTCTGTGCTGACCGCTCGGGTGGACGAGCTCTGCAGTGGGAGGGCTGCCTAGGAGTCTGCCTGCTGCAGCAGATGCTTTAGCTGCTATATCTTATTCATAAGATTCAGTCTGTCACAAGAGAAGCACTTCTCGTTTCTTTTTATAATACCAAGTTAAATGGCAGCCCCTGCAGGGAACCAGCACAGCAGCTTGCAGTGGGACAAGCTGGAGAGTCTAGAGAGAGGGGGCCACACTGCAAAGCAAGAGCAGGAAAGAGGATAGTCCAGTGAGGGTGGGAGAGCTGGAAACACAAACAGGAGCTGCCATGGCACGTGATTCATCAAGTGTTTCCTTCCACCCAGGCACAGATGTTCCAGAGTGTTCTCTGCCCCTCCACCCAGGCACAGACATTCCAGAGTGTTCTCTGCCCCTCCACCCAGGCCCAATTGTTCCAGAGTGTTCTCTGCCCCTCCACTCGGGTCCAACTGTTCCAGAAGGTTCTCTGCCCCTCCACCCAGGCACAGATGTTCTAGCGCATTCCCTACCTCCTGTCTAGGTCCTGACCTTCCATAGCCTTCCCTGCTCTTCTGTGCAGGTGCAGTTGTTTCAGGACGTTCTCTGTCCCTCCACAGATGTCCCTGAGTGTTCTCTGCCAAATCCCAGACATTCCCAGAGAGTTCTCTGCCCTTTCTCTCTAGGTGCTGTCTGCAGCTTCCTCCATAACGGTGCCCATTGACCCTGGTGAGTCCATATTGCAATCATTAGGGCTCAGCCTCATCAGACATGGCCCGGTGGCTGCTTCACATCTCTTACCCTTGGGGGGATCCTGGTACTGAGGGGGGGATATTGTAGGGTTACCATATTTTGTGCCTCCAAATGGAGGACACTCCACGGGGCCCCGGCCCCGCCCACAGCCCCGCCCCGCCCCAACTCCGCCCCCTCCCCAAAGTCTCCGCCCCCTCCCCTGCTTCCCGCGAACATTTAATTCGCGGGAAGCCTGAAGCAGGTAAGGGGGAGTGTGGGGGGAGGAGGCGCGGCCGAGGCTGGCCCCCTGGCGGCCCAGCGCACCCCCCGGCGGCTCGGCCCCGCGACCCCGGCCCCGCGACCCCGGACCGGCTCCCGGCCCCGCGGCCCAGCGCACCCCCCCCCCGCTACCCTGGACCGGCTCCCGGCCCCGCGGCCCAGCGCACCCCCCCCGCTACCCCGGACCGGCTCCCGGCCCCGCGGCCCAGCGCACCCCCCCGCTACCCCGGACCGGCTCCCGGCCCCGCGGCCCAGCGCACCCCCCCGGCGGCCCGGACCGGCTCCCGGCCCCGCGGCCCAGCGCACCCCCCGCTACCCCGGCCCAGCTCCCGGCCCCGCACCCCCGGCTCCCCGCCCGGCCCCGCGCCCGGCCTGGCACCATGCCCCCGGCCCCGCGACCCCGGCCCGGCCCCGCACCGGCCCCGGCCAAAGAGGCCCCGGCGGAGCCCTCCCTCCCGATTTTCCCGGACATGCCCGGCTTTTGGGGATTTCCCCCCGGACGGGGATTTGAGCCCCCAAAAGCCGGACATGTCCGGGAAAATCCGGACGTATGGTAACCCTAGGATATTGTTGAGTGTTTGTCTCTCTCTCACACACACACCCCCCCACATCCCACCCTTCAGGCCCTTGCTTTATTGTAAACTGCTTTTTAGTCCAGATCTCTCCTTTTTTCAATCACATTCCCCGAGTGCCCTGGGTGCATCCCCTTAATTGTCATTTGTTTCAAAGCTGTACGGGGCTTAGGAGCATGTCAGAGATGGGCCTGTAGCACAGGAAGCCTACTTATCGGTTGCAGGAACAGACAAGGTTTTCCAAGGGAATTGGCAGTCCAGATTCTACCTCCTTTCCATGGCATATAGCTCTAGTACACTGTACCCTCCAGTCAATACACGCTCTGCTACAGGCCTCTTGGACCTTACCTCTAAGCTACATTCCACATCAGTATAAAAATCCAAATACCATCCTGCTCAGGATAGCAGCTTTGTCTAGTGGTTAGAATAGTGAGCTAGAAAGCCATGTCCTAGTTCTGACACTGAATTGCTAGGTGACTTCCCTTTTCCATGCCTCAGTTTTCCTAGTTGGAAAATGAGAATAATAATTATGGTCAGTGCTTGAAGGTGACATGCGGGGGGGGGGGGGGGGGAGGAATTGGGGCCATGTCATTTTTGTTGTTGTTGTTGTTTCTTTATGGTTTATAAAGAAGGCCTGAGAAAGTTTGAAGTTTAAAAAATATGTAAGAAAGAGGGGGATTTTGCCAGCGTTTCTCCTTAGAAATATCAAGAATATCCAGTCATCTTCCCTTTGGTTTTGTTGGGAGACTTCCTGGATGATTCAGAGATGGGGTCTGGGAGGTCGATGTAGCTGCAACTGTCTTGAATCCTTAACAAAGAGCACTAGGGTTTGATGTCAGTGGGAGTGAACAAGACCCAAAGAGCTTTCAGCGGACAAGTACAAACTGCTTCACCTTCTCAGCAAATTAGCTTTCATTTCCTTGGTTTTATGATGTCACAAACCTACCCATTCCCCAGTCACCCACAGAGTGTCTGGGGGACAGAAGATCTGAATTTCTAATGTAAAATACAAACCAAGAGAATAATTGGACAGCCTTCTGTAAACACAGTAAAGAACCAAAGAAGGCCACAAGCCCAGTTGTTTTGCCTTCTGCAGGTCACCACAACAAATAACACACCAAGTAATGAAAAGACTATCTCGCCTCTCAGGGTTATGGGGGCACTGCTCTGAGATTCCCAGAAGAGAGTTGTTATCAACGTGCAATGTGTTATTCAGATATTTACTGTAGACAGTTGGTTCCCCAGGAGAGGACTGGAAGGAGGGCAAAGTGTACGTTAATTTCAGATGCCAGCAGGCTACTTTGGGAGAAACAGCGAAATGAACAGTGTGTGTTGATCTGTGAACTAGATGAGTGAGCCAGCTAGGGGGCAGATAATACATCCACCCCATTCTCCACAGCTGGAGACCAGGATTCACTCATTTTTCCTTTTATACAGTACCACTCTTAAGCTCCATGATGTAGGTGCCAACCCTCTGGCCATGCAGAAGTAGAAGAGAGTCTGCCATGCCAATTGTTAAACTGTCATAGATTTCAAGGCCAGGGAAGTCCGTTATGGTCACTTTAGCCTGAACTGCAAAACAGGGGCTGTAGAATGTCTCCTAGTGGTTCCTGCATCTAGTCCGTGACTTCTGGCAGAGGTAATGCTGCTGAGTGGGTATTGCATTTACCCCCGTAACTCGTGGAAACATGACTGACTATGGCACTCTGACGGCTTACTTCCTGTGACTGCTACGTGGTATCTATGTGTCATTTTTATAATGTTAGATAAATACTTTGAGGTAATAAAGAAGCAAAGATAAATAGCCAGATGTATTCCACATTCTACTGGCTAACTGAAGCCAACTGTATGGAGGGAGAGGTGAACCTAAGGACACATCTTCCAACAAAGATGCACAAGGTCTTAAGGGCAGAACAATCTGCCGTTGCACCTGATTATTAGAATAGGTCTACACCCAGACTCAAACTCAGGTTCAAGCCCAAGCCCCCATTCCATCCACATAGAAATTAGTCTGATGCAGGCCAACTTCTCTTGACTCAGGGCCATTGATGCTGCTAGTGGGTGGATCAGAGCCCAAGCACTTTGTAGTGTGGACGCAGCTCAAGTCTGGGTCTCGGGGCTGGAGAATCTGACACTATCCCACAATTCCCTGGGGCTGTGCTTCCCAGCCCTTCAATTCCAAAACTTGCCACTCAGTACCCAGGAACTGGAAGCAGCCTCCTCATACAAAAACAGCTGCTCGGTATTTAACTCTTCATTTCCACACGGAGTACTCAACTGGAATAGCAAACACAGTCAACGCTAATGTGTATTAGCTATGACCAGCAGTAAGATGCATAAGTAAGTAAGCATCAAGCACACTGCTAGCTGGCCACAGGAACACAGCTGGATTCTGGTTAACCTCTGGGGAAGGGCGAGCAAGACGTTTGACTTCAGCAAGAGCACAAGGAATGATCGTGTGTATGGAATAATATCTGAATGGCTGGCAGTGTTGGGGATTGACCGGACAGCAGATCAATGCAGAGAGTGGATCAAGCAGCTGAAGACAGACTACTGCAAAGTCAAGGATGCTAATGGCACCTCTGGGAACTCCCGTCTTCCCACCTCTTTTGTGAGGAATTTGACTGGGTAATGGGAACTTCACCAAGCACTGAGTCCCCTGTGGTGTCTGATCCTCTTCTGAGCAAGAGGGGACCTTATAACCCCCTATCACAGGCATCACCGGAGGAGAGAGCCAGCTGCCAGATGAAGGGCAAGAAGTGACCCTAGAGCTGAGGCTGGTAACTGAAGAGGCTATGCCACCAGAGCAGCCACAGGACATCCTGGGTCTACACTCAGAGGACCTTTTGGGGGATGGCTCTGGGAAGCAGCCCACTGCAGAACCAGCATCAGGACAAATGCTGGAGCTGGAAAGTTTCTGCCGCCCTGCTTCTTTTTATTAATATATGCATGGGAGGGATTTCTGGCTTACAGGCCTAAGAAGTTATTAATACACCCTGGGATTTTTGTGTGCTGTTCAGGGTGGACCCCCTGCCAGTAGATCAACAGCGCAAGCCAACAGGCATGATCAAAGGGCATTGCCAGTCACTATGAGCCAGATCACACACCAGTGAATTCAATGGGAGTTTTACCATGGACTTCAGTGGGAGCAGGAGCAGGGCCTATGTACCTTGCTTTGCTTGCAGACCATTTGTCCACATACAGCCAGAATCTGGTGTCCTTGCTAGATAGCTGCAGGAAGTGCAGTAAAACTTTACCCTCAGAAATACAAGTTGCACTAAATCCCAGCAAATAACTGTCCTCCTTTTATGTGCCATGATGCTGTGAGTTAGCACACTGGAATTGTCCTTGTTGTGTCCACAACAGGAGATTTAACCAGGTGTGCTTGTGTGCATGTGTATAAAGCTCAGCCTGACAAAGGAACATGAGGTCTCTTGGGCTGAGAAGAGAACATCTGGCAAGATTCTTCCCAAGAGGGGCTTGGGCTTGGCCAGCTGGCCCCCAGGAGACTGAGGGCCTTTGCAGAGGATGCAGGTGATAATGCAAAGAACTCATTGAAAGGACCAAGATAGTAAATGGCGAAGGAAGAGGAAACATGCTTTAGATCACAGGCTATTGGTAACGTTGAATGAATGGCAGGGGACTGTGTATTGGGAGCTGGAACAGAGAGAGATGTTAGTGTGAGGGCTGGAACAGAGGCAAGCAGACATTAAGCTATAGGACTTTTAAACCTGCTTAATCAATAGCTTTACCCAGGCTAGCGGGGTTTTGTAGAGCACTCAGCCTGCTCCCGTTTTATTCGGCTTCCCTTTTATTTACTGTGGTTCTCTCTCCATTCTCTAGCTCCTGGGTCAAATAAACCGACCGTGATTTATCCTCATTGCAATCGGTGAACGTTATTGAGAACAATCAATGGCAGGGCGTTCCTGAGAGAAGGGAAACAGAGTCCAGGTGAATGGGATTGGAAGTACCTGCCTGAGCTCTTGGTTAAAGACAGCTGAGGATAGCAACTGATCATACTCCTCTTGGTCTAATTCTCATTGCTTTCAATGGGAGCAGGACTGCATCGTAACCCTTACCCCAAGTGACTAAAATGACCCTATGGGAATCTTCAGACATTCAGAGTAATTATGAGAGGGCCTCAAATGATTAATTTTGCTGCAGTATAAGGCTGATTCCTCCCTATTCTTGCCACAGCCCATCTCCCCTGCCTGCAGCTGACCTTCGACCCACACAGGAAAGCAGCAGGCCCTTCCACAAGGGACAAGCTGGTGATTAGCAAAAACGGAGTCTTCTCCCAGTTTCCTTTGGGGAGAAGAAGATGGGTCCCATGTACCTGTTCAAATGGCTCCCGGGGAACAGACAGAATGACAAGCACAGAGAAAGTTTTACTCTTTGCATGTGCTCTGCCTCCAAAGTGTTCTCCAGATGGAGGAATGCTCTGTAATTTGCTTTGTGCAGCACAGACAAGTTCCCTTTCAAATCATACCCCTCGAAACCACGGCTCCAGTGTTGACTGATTATTTCTCTGATCACCCCCTACTTCAACTTAGTGATGCAAATACCACACTCTGGGCTTGACATTTTAATAACAAATGGTTACAAGGCTGTTCTACCAGTGGAGTCCCGAGGGCGTGCACCCGTGCTGATACCCGTGACGGGATTTGCAGTTGGGCTGGTCAGGAGAACAGAAAATCCTGGCTAGGAATCCTGGGTTTCGATGCGGTAGAAGCTGTCGGATGTCAAGGAGTCAAAAAGGCAACAGAGGAGCTCTTCAGCCTGGGGAGAAAAGAAAGCAGGGTGGGGCAGGCTAGCTTTTACTGTCTGTGTACCAGGTAATAAGTGTATCTGGTGCTGAATCCATCCTGATGCAGAGGCGTGGATTAGCCCAGCAGAAGGGAAACACCCTCCAGTTATTATTATGACATGGACACTTTCAGGGCTCATGTTTTCAATAAAAGAGAAACAAAAATGACATGCACAAGGTGCTGAGTGGGAAATCATCTAAATACATCCCCATGGCTCCTCCTCCTCCCACCCCTTCCTTCCAACCCCAACCTGGCTCTCCTGGTCTGGCTGGCTGCCGTGTGGGTTTGTTCCTAATGCTTCCCAAAGGAATGGAGAGGGACAGGTTGGGGGCAAACAATGCAGTCAGGTCACTGACACCAGGCAAGACCTGGGGGACAAGGCCCTGCTCACAAGTATGGGGACTGGGACAGAGGGAGCCTCTCACAACCCCAGTCTCCTTGCTTGCTAGTGTTTTTTCCCTTCTATTCCATGTCTGTTATAGAGTTTTTCTGATGCAGCTGAAGGGAGGGAGAAGCTAGACGGCCATCTTGGCTGCTGGCTAGCAGCAGGAAAACTCCCAGGGGGGTCGGGAGCCAGGCAGAGCTGGGGGATTAGAGCTGCCACTCAGAGGAGGCAGGTTTGCACATTCACTGTACAGTTACTGACATATGTATAATGCCCAAGCAAAGCTTCGCACTCTGACTGGCTAACAGCGGCTAGATCAGGGGGCAATGGGGCTCTTACCTGGCATACAGCTAATAGGAAATAACTGTCCGCGGTTATGCAAATCAGATGGCCAAATCAATCAGAGTGCACAGAAGTGCATAACCAAGGTATAGGTCATCCCAGCCCGACAATTCAATTTCAGTGCGATATAGACATACACGTAACTATGTGCTTTGTTAAACAGAAAAGGCAGCAGAATCCTATAGGGACATAGCAGGAAGCTGGGCATGCTCTCCCCACATATTCGAGTGAGTCTCATAAAACAAAGCAGCCACCACTCTCTTTTTGGAGCAGTGCAGTACAGCTGCCTGGCCTTGGTATACGATCTTAAAGGGTAACCTAATGATTCATAGTGCCTTACACAGAAGGCCCATCCACGACACTAGAGAGAATTCTTTCCTGGGTGTCTGGCTGGTGGCTCTTGCCTGCACGCTCAGGCTCTAACTGATCGCCCTGGGTGGGGTTCGGAAGGACATCGCCAGATCAGACTGGCAGAGATCCTGGGGTTTTTTCACCTTCCTCTGCAGTGTGGGACATTGGTCATTTACTGGTTTGAACTAGAGTAAATGGTGGATTTTCTGTAACTCGAAGTCTTGAGGACTTCAGTAACTCAGCCAGAGGTTATGGGCGTATTACAGGAGTGGTGGGCAAGGTTCTGTGGCCTGCACTATGCGGGAGGACAGACTGGATGATCATGATGGTTCCTTCTGTCAGTGCCAGGTTTACAATGGCGCCAGTGGCACCATGGACCAGGATCCATGCTCAGAAGGGGCTGGCCTGCTCCGCTTGTACTGCACCCTGAGATCCTGGCAGCCTGCTGCCCTCTCCCCCCCAACCACCCATCACTTGCTCCTCTCTGCCCCCTGGCCGACCTCAGTGCACCTCCAGCTCCGGGACAGTCTCTGCTTTCCACCACATGTGGGGGCCTGCCTGTCTCCCTGCAGCTGAGCCACATGGGACTGGTGCAGAAGCCTGGCCAATCTCGGCCAATTGGGGTGGGGGGGAGTGTGGGGGGTTAATCCAGGCAAGTGGGTCCCAAGGGAGCCCAGATTGTGCCACTCCCGAGGGGCCGGAGTGTTTCCCCGCCCTGGGACCACCCCTGGCTGCGCTGCCAGCTCAGCCTGGCAGACACAGTCACCTCCCAGCAGGGCCGGTGAGCAGGGCCACCCAGAGGATTCAGGGGCCCTGGGGCAAAGCAATTTCGGGGGCCCCTTCCATAAAAAAAAGTTGCAATACTATAGAATAGTATATGCCCCCCCTCTGGGCGGCCCTGCTGGTGAATGCGGCCGGAAGGCAGGATGTGGGGGAGTGGGTCTCTGAGAGGTCGGGGGGGGTGATGGGCTGTGAGTGGGCTGGGAAGATCTGTGTGTTGGGGCACTAGGGAGTGGGGGTTCTGTGTGGGGTGCTGGGCAGTTGTGGTGGGACTGTGGGCAGGGGGGCACTAGACAGGGGTGGTGTTGTGCAGGGCACTGTGCATTTGTGGAGGGGTGTCAGGGGGGGCGCTGGGCATATTGGGTCTGGGGGAGGCTCTGGCTATAGGGATTCAGGGGTGTGTGTGTTGCAGAGGTGCTGACTTTCTGATTTCCCTGGCGGTGCTTGACCCTGCTCTGCCCCAAGCCCTGCCCCCACTCCACCCTTTCCCCCAAGGTCCCATCCTGCCCCACCTCTTCCCGCCCCCGCTCCACCCATGCATCACCTCTTCCTGCTCCATTCCAACCTTCCCCTGAGCGTCCCCCACACCTTCGCTCCGCTTCTTCCTGCCCCTGCTCCTCTCCCTCCCGCCCCAGCACCTCCTGCCCACCGCTGAACAGCTCATCAGTGGCAGGCGGGAGGCACTGGGGGGAGAGGGAGAAACTGATTGGTGGGGCTGACTGTGGGTGCTCAGCACACACTATTTTTTTTCTGGGGGTGCTCTGTGGGGTGTCAGCGCCTATGGGGTGTTGAGCATGGGGGCTGCGTGGTATGGGCCCGCCCCCAAGGGGAAGGGGCATTGCTGGCAGCATGTAAATAGAGCCCTCGCACTGTGCTGGGCAGAGCTGGGCTGCCCCTGCCATGTCATGCCCCATTGCCCCTGGCTGGTCCCTCGCTCTAGGGACTGACCTCCCCACGCCATGCTCCATTGCCTCCATGGGGGCCCACACATATGTTTGACGCCGGGCCCACAAAAGGTTAATCCAGCCCTGCCTCCAGGCCTTTAAGTCTATGAGACATGAGCTAAACTGGCAATCCCTTTTCAGTACTGTCCATGGCTTAGTTCCACGATCGAAGGCTGCAGCTCTGCTCACGTGATCTGCTGCTGCAAATCTTAGCTCCTCTTATTTAGCCCTTTGCCTGACATCATATTGATTCTCATTAGCTCTGGCCTGGGAGGCCTGGCTGGCACTTCGTAAATTCATTAGCAAGGGACCAGAGGGTCAAACATGGTTCCCATGGACATCCTTTGAGGCACTTTAAACTAATTTTTCTAGGAGTTTGCTCCTTGGGTTTTGCTCGGTCATTTCTAAAGCTACCTGAGTAAAAGATCCCTTGACAATGGGAGACAATATTTCCCACTGTGCACCCCTATCCATCATGAAGGGGGCACTGTTTTCTGCATTGATTGCAAAATGCCGCATTTGCTCTTCTCAGGGCAAAGCTGAAGGCCTCATCGGTAAATTCCAGCAGGTCTGCTCCTGCTCCCACTGGAATCAATGGGAGTCTGATGCTTGCCTTCAGTGGAAATGAGATTGGGCCCAATATGCTGAGTGGTGGAGAGGCTGGGTTAGACACATGTATAGCAATGGAACTTGCCCCGGCACAGAAAGCATCCCAAGCTTCTTCATCATGGGCTCATTGCCCATTTATTGGCACAAGGCAGAAGAGATTTTATGTCAGACAACGACAACCAACATCGTTTCCCAAGCAAATCAGAGGGCATCCCAAAAACCAGTAGGCAGCCCAGAACTGTTGTCCTGGCACATTACATGGCAACAGTCGAGCACTATTGGCAGCAGCAGGTATTATGGTGTCATACACTCGTAGCTGGCTTCTAACGATGGGCTACCTAAGAGCTGGGGTTTGCAGACCTTCCCAGGCTTTGTATCGCACTCTCAGTGCAGCATCAGGGGACCTGCACTGCCTGTTAGGGGCAACACGGAAAATCTGGTGCTGGACACTACAGCTTTACAGCGCTGATTGTGGGAGCTCCCGCCTTGGTAAGAACACAGACCCAGGAGTGCCATCCCAGCTTAACCCTTAGGATGCTGGTGCTGAATGTTGATTTTGGGGAAAATCTGCCATCTGTTGTCAGCTCCAATGAGAGCTATGCCATGTGCCAACCCATCTGACAATCTCCCTTGCTTTCCCAGATGGGCTGATTTGCTGGCTACCATTTCTCATGAGATCCAAAATCTTTATACCCCTAACCCTCCTTGTTCAGCCAGCACCCTGCCTCCAAAGCTCTTGTCTGGTTTGGAGCTGCTTGACACAATCTCTCCCTGTTTGCAATGCACTGTTGAGAAAACAGCCAGCCAGCCCATCGTTTAAAGGGTTAATGAGCTCACTTCCCTTCCCCCACCTGGATCAGAGCGAGGGCTTCTAGTATTTTAATGCTGAGTGGACAATTTTCTATCAAAATTATTTTTCGATGGAAAATTAGGCTTTCAACCAAATGAAACTTTTCACGAAAAGTATTCAATTTATGTGAAAAAATGTGCTATTTTGCCCAAAGGACAAAATATTTCTATTCCAAATGGCAGCGCGGTACCTCATGGGAATTGTAGTTTGGGAGCCTTATGCTCCCATTCTCTTCCATGGACTGAGATCTCTGGCCAGACTACATCTCCCTTGATGCACCACTGCCAGAGACTCCTATGATGCACCTCTCCTTCCCTCATCAAGAGAAAGTTTAATTTTTGTTCAAATTTTCCACCAAAAATAAAAGCTGTTTTCTGACCAGCTCTACTTAATCTACAGCCAGCAGAACAAAATGGAAAGAAAAATGGCTATTTATGTGGACCAGGGCCTCCTCCACTTGCCTGTTTCTCCGTTTGGGGATACAGAAGATGCTGCTTGCAGTCCAGCACAGCCTGCTTCTGCCAGTGGCCACTGGAGAGAGAGAAAAAACAGCAAGGGAGAAGCAAGTGTTACTCTGCCGTCTAAGCTCTCAGAGCCTGCAAATGACCTAGCTGAGGGGAGGGGTATGTTCTTTGCCAGCAGCTCAGGCCATGTGCATCTGTTGCTGAACTTTTTTTACACAGATAAATCCGGGGTTTTACAAAGCTTTGTATAAATGGATTGGGGCTCTTAAAATATAATCTCTCAGACAAACAGTAATGACCAGTGATGTAACAGAGTCTCTGGGGCAGTGGGGGGAAAAGAGAAGCCCTCCGGCCCTGGGTATTTATCTCTGGTGGAAAGCAAAGATCTCACACGGGGAAATTCTAAACGACTTAGTTTTAGTTTTTTCCCCAAATACCCAGGCCCTCTGGAGCCACTCTCAGAACCAAGAGGCCTCCACTAGTCCTCGCTCCTCCCACTCTCACGCCCATCAAAGCCCGAATCAGCCAGAGAACAAGGACTAAAGGTGCTGGGTAAGAGTTTCAAAAGCACCTTGATTTAGGAGACTATGTCCCAGTGAAAATCAGTGAGGCTCCCTAAGTCACATGGGTGATTCCAAGTTCCCACAACTAGGTACTGAGCTTGGGTGACAACCTCTGACCTCCTTCATAGTTGGCCAATGTCTCCAAATGGCCTACCAATGTATTTTGAAAGATCTGATAGTTTTCCAGCATTCTTGTGTGTCCGTTCAATAAGAGCAGTATCCTGATGGTGTTATCCAAGGGGATGCCGCACAGCAGTGAGTTGGCCTGTTGTGCTGCATGATGACCCTCATGCATGGGCTCTGCCAAGTTCTTGGCACAGCAGAGCCATCAGAAGAAGCCAGGTGCATATAACTGCACACATCACATTGCAAAATATCAGCCTGTAGTGTTGAGAAACTCTGCATCCTGGGTTCAATGGGTTAATTGGTCTGATGATAATTCTGTTCCACTAATCAGTCCCCATGGGGGGTTCTGTTTGTTTTAGCACATTTATTCCTCTACCAGGCATTTGTGGTGATTTATTGAACAGGTTGAGTTTTTATTTCACTCTCTAATGTTTGTTTGAAATCAATTTTCCGTGGTAAATGCAGAATCTACACAGATTTTCTCCTAGGAGGTTTATTGATTCAGCAGGTTTATTCTCTAAGCGAGACTTTATTTTGGACAACTCCCTGTGTCTTTGCAAAATAAAATCTCAAAGCCATCCTTACCACATCCTTGAGAGACCCCATCACCTGGTTGGGGTGTTTAGGATGTGTGACTTCAGAAATTAAAAGCTCTCTAACATGCTGACGCATACGACTCCCCAATATAAATAATGACAAATGCGTGGCCTTTGCGAGGTACCTACCCTTAGGAGAGGCTAAACTGGAAATGAATTACAGAGAAGACAACCCAGCCCCATGTTCAGCTCAGGAGCTCTCTGGCATGTGGCTGATGTGGTGTTGTCCTTGCTTACCTGTCCAGCAGGGAGTCAAAGCAAATAACGGCATTGTCTCGCTGTGCTGCTACCACCAGACATGCCCCATCCAACAGGGAATGCTGCAAGGGAGGGAAGAACACCAGGCTGGTACTGAGACCCACTTAAGTAACTCTGTGATCGGCTGCTGACAGCACAAGGAACAGCTTGCGCGCTGCGTGGGGGGATGAAAGAGATGGGGCAGCACGCTCTTTGAAATGCCTGCTGCACCAGAGTTCAGTTGTTATTCATTACCTCTTTCCTAGTCATTTCCCTCTGGGCGAGAGGAAAACTGAGGTCTTGAAAAGAAAGTGTGGCCTCAGGTGTGTTACTCAGACTGCACTGGCAGGGGGAGAGTGACTGCTGTAATGACTCCCTTTGGCTCAGCACGATCAGACCTGTATGGAAATATACCAGCCCTGTCTAACTCTGTTTGAAAACATTCCTCTCTGATTGGGGAAAACGATTTCTGGGCTACACTTACTGGTGCTGCTTGGCTTCCATTATACTACCCACCCTTTTGTCCTTCCTATAATAGCTGGGGATCTTCCCTGGTGCATGAGGGACTGGTATCCTTGAGATAACCAAAGGGGAATTGCTCTTCTACACAGACGTACTTTAAAGGGATAGTGTCAGTTTAAAAATCACGCTTTGAAAATATCTTACCTGCTCTTGCTACAGTAATAACTAAGATCCCTCAAGCTTAAAGGTCAGAGGCAAAAATATTTGTCGGTATTTTCTCAGCTGGGTGACTGTGTGCATTTGACAGTCCTTTGTTTATAGCCACTTCTAGGAAAATCATTTCCCCCCACTGTTTGCTTTGTACATCTGACAGCACTTTCTTGTATAGTCGCTTCTCTGCTTCACCCTAGCCGGCTCCCTCTGTCTTTCACGCAGCAGCCAGGGAGGGGGTCAGATCCTCAGCTGGCATAAACAGGCATAGCTCCATGGACTTCAACAGCAAGCCTCACATGCGTAAGTTAAGCACGTGCTTAAGTGCTTTGTTAGAAGAGGGCTCGAGTTCTCAACCCTTTGCAGTATCGAGCTCCGAATAGCTGTGTGTGAACACACTGGACTATCCTGGAGATTACTATTGGGTACCTCAGCACCAGAAAGCTAGTGACAATCTGGAGGGAGTTCACAGATGAGAAACTAAAATGATTTGGGGTCTGGTTTCTGAGTAAAACCTATGAAACAGTTAAATATGCTTAGATTGGCTAAGTGAAAACTAGGCGGTGGGGGATAAAATCCCCTCCCAATAAGTCAAGAGTGTAATCACTAAGAAGAGAGAGGGATTAGTTAGCATAGCAAAAGGGGGATAGGGATTAATGGGGTGAAATTAACAACAGAGAAATAGAGGCTGTATATATCAGGGAAAATGTCCACCCTGAACCTGTGGCATAGACTCCCAAGAGAAATTGGGGATGCTCCTGTATTTATAATTAGCTTGGAATCAAGACTAGCAAGTGTAATAAGGAACTATTATGCACTGACAGGGGGATGTACTCGAAGGCCTAACAGGGATTTGCCATCTCAGGAGTCACAACTAAGTGAAATTAAGAACTGTATAGACTAGCAAATGGCTCTTCTTGTTTGGGGGGCAGAGGGAAGAGTAGCTCCATTGTTCCATACCATTGTCGAAACGTTGCACCTCTCAGTGCTCAGTGTCTCAGAGATGAGGTGAGCCTGTGATTTGTCCAGCACTGTGAGCCGTACCCCTGTCACTGTGAAATCTCTGCCAATCAGCTGGTCAAGCAGTCCAAGGTAAGGCGGGCGATCTGAACCCCGAAGGATTATCCCAGGAAGTATCAGGCAAGTGGTTTGGCAGAGTGTATCAAGCAATGACAGGTCTGATGGGAAAAGATCAAAATACAACAGATGGTTGTTTAATATTTTTTGTTAAAAAAAACCCTCTAAACACCCTCCCCTCCCCCAAACAAAATAGATAACACAAGGATCAGAGATTCATGCGATGTTATGTTGTTTAGTTGCTTGCAGATGTGATTGCTCATCCCAAGCTGCTGAACTGGTGTGTGTGTGTGTGTGTGTGTGTGTGTGTGTGGCGTGTAGATAGACAGTAGTAATGACCCCATTTTCAGAGACATTAGACCAGGACAGCGCTTGATTTACTACATGAGATACTATTCCATTTAATTTCTTCCAGGCAAAGAAATCTGTTAATCCATCTGGTTTTATAATCCAAACATGTAATTCTGATCAGCAGCTGTAAAGTTTGGTGTGTTTCATATTTTCCCTATGATAAATCTGTTTGTTTGTATAGGGAAAAGCTTTGTGGATTTGATGAATAGGAGCCAAAGGCCTTTCTGTGTGTGCAATAGAGCCCTCTAGTGTCCAAGATGATCTATAAAGTACTCCTGTTCTTTTTGTGGATACAGACTTACACGACTGCTACTCTGAAACCTATAAGTGGATGTGGCATCTGACTTACTAGAAACACTTACTGTAAGTGCCTGATGGTTTAGTGGCCACATGTCCTTGCCTTTTCAGGACAGTCCCACTCTGGAGACTGTCTCAGAAGCTGACGTATGGGTGTACTGTGTCAGTCCAGTATATTTCATTACTCTTCACTCTACTTAGACACCCTCAAAGTAAAGGTGTGACATTTACGAAACAGTACCCAGGAGCTAGCAGGACAGATTCCAGGATTTGATGTCAAGACTAGGAAACAAAGTGCTGCATGCAGCTTGCAAAGTATTCCCCCGTCTCCTCAGGGAGGTGTTTTACTTGCAATAGCTCTTTTAAATCAAGAAACAGATCAACAATTTGGGACCTGTGCTATAAACCTGGACCTTTCCTACTGTGCAACTACTCGGAAAAAGATTCTGCATGGGAAAGGGTTAGAAACTACTGTCAGGAAAGGCCTGGACTGGAGAGATAGTGATGGCCTCCTCTCACGCAGCCTTGTCTGATACGCCTTCGCATTTCCCATCTGCCTGAGCTGAAATGTTAGATGGAAAATAGTCACTGATTGAACTATCCCCAGGTGGGAAGGTCAGCAAGCAGCCAGCAGATAGCGGTGCATGGGGCCATCAGTTCCCCTAGCGTGCTCCCCCTTATGCACAGAGTTACCAATACCTTATTCCTGCAGTTCCTTGAGAACAATCTGGCACAAGTAGAAGTGACCTGTGGGAGTGAGTAAGGTTAAGGGCTAGGTCTAATCCTCCACACTGAGGGATAGTTAAAACCCATGCCTCTGTGCATCCTGTCCCTTACTTATTAATGTGCAAGGCAGTAAAATGGGCATGGCTGAGAAGATGTGGCCTTAAGTGTGCTCATCATGCTAATGAGGCACATAGGCCCTGATCCAAAGCCCATTGAAGTCTATGGAAAAGGCCTGGCATTCAAGGGGTTAACAGGCCTGAACTACTTTTGAGTAGTTCTTTCCAGCTCCGAACTGTCTCTGCTTTCTGAAAGGACATCAATACCGACTTTGGCTGCTACCAGATGGTTTGTTTTGCTGGCCAACTAATCAATAGCAGTTTGAGGCCTATAATGAGCAAGCTGTACATTTCCTTACCTAGACTATGCTGCTGCTCGGAGCCACGGAAATTGAGTTGCCTTCTTGTTTCATGTTTTACAATCCTGCGCCGCTTGCTGATTTCCGGTCTGACTATCGGGTCACATTTCATGTTACAAATCTGCAGGAGGGAAGGGGGAAAGGCATGTCATGTGACTGGTTTCCCACAGTATTCTTGCCAGCAAGTTAAAAAAGTATGGATTAGATAAATGGACTATAAGGTGGATAGAAAGCTGGCTAGATCGTTGGGCTCAATGGGTAGTGATCAACGGCTCCATGTCTAGCTGGCAGCCGGTATCAAGCGGAGTGCCCCAGGGGTCTGTCCTGGGGCTGGTTTTGTTCAACATCTTCATTAATGATCTGGATGATGGGATGGATTGCAACCTCAGCAAGTTTGTGGATGACACTAAGCTGGGGGGAGAGGTAGATACGCTGGAGGGTAGGGATAGGGTCCAGAGTGACCTAAATAAATTAGAGGATTGTGCCAAAAGAAAACTGATGCGGTTCAACAAGGACAAGTGCAGAGTCCTGTACTTAGGATGGAAGAATCTCATGCACTGCTAGAGGCTGGGGACCGACTGGCTAAGCGGCAGTTCTGCAGAAAAGGCCCTGGGGATTACAGTGGACGAGAAGCTGTACATGAGTCAACAATGTGTCCTTGCTGCCAAGAAGGCTAACGGCATATTGGGCTGCATTAGTAGGAGCATTGCCAGCAGATCGAGGGAAGTGATTATTCCCCTCTATTCAGCACTTGTGAGCCCATATCTGGAGTATTGTGTTCAGTTATGGGCCCCCCACTACAGAAAGGATGTGGACAAATTGGAGAGAGTCCAACGGAGGGCAACAAAAATGATTAAGGGGCTGGGGCACATGACTTATGAGGCGAGGCTGAGGGAACTGGTCTTATTTAGTCTGCAGAAGAGAAGAGTGAGGGGGGATTTGATAGCAGCCTTCAGCTACCTGAAGGGTGGTTCCAAAGAGGATGGAGCTAAGCTGTTCTAGGTGGTGGCAGATGACAGAATAAGGAACAATGGTCTCAAGTTGCAGTGGGGGAGGTCTAGGTTGGATATTAGGAAACACTATTTCACTAGGAGGGTGGTGAAGCACGGGAATGGGTTACCTCAGAAGATGGTGGAATCTCCATCCTTAGAGGTTTTTAAGGCCCGGCTTGACAAAGCCCTGGTTGGGATGATTAGTTGGGGTTGGTCCTGCTTTGAGCAAGGGGTTGGACTAGATGACCTCCTGAGGTCTCTTCCAACCCTAATCTTCTGCGATTCTGTAATCAGGAGGGGTGAAGCTTTGTGAATAGTGATTCAGTCAAGCTGTGAAGTGTTTTGTCAGGATGTTGCATACACCTGTAATTGCCAGCCTAGGAAAGGCCCTGTCATGTAGTCAGGAGCTGAAGGAGCGCTCTGCATGCATTACCCCTTCTTTGTGGTTAATTCAGGATGGCGCCCTGTTATTTTTTTTAAGATCCTACATCTAAAGTCCCTGCCCAGGCCAGACTCTCTAATCTCTAAGAATCAACCCACATATTCATGTCAAAGGCTCCTCTTCCTCTTGCATAATTGTAGCATTTCTAGCTCCCCAACTCTTTGGATGAGAGGATCATACTGGAAAATAAAATCAGAATAGCTACCAGGAAAGTAAAGGCTTCTCATTTCATTTTAGCTACAGGCAGCCTAAGTAGTTTTTCACTGGTGGATTAAGTTCCTGACAGCTTAAACCACCTAACCCTTGCAGTGCTGGTACATATGACAGGTACAAGGCCCCACTGTTTATGATGGTGCCATTATAGGAATAGCTTGCCTGGAGATATGTTGTATGTCCTAGGGATTGGTGCCATCCTTTTGCAGCTATAAGCAAAGAAAGGGTCCATCTAACACAGTCATTAAGCACTGGATTCTCCCTTCCTCCAACTTGCCTTTTCCTGCCTCTCAACCTTATGACACTGGCTAATTCCCAGGTGTGCATCACCTACAGGACTGATCTGGGGTTTGTGTGGGGCCCCCAGGATGGGGATGAGGGAGGGTTTGTGGTCATTGAGAGGCAGGTCATGTTAGGACTTTCATGAGGAGCTAATCTGGACATTCCTAACCAATCCACTCTCTTGATGTGACCTACCTGTCCCCAAGGCTGTGTCTGTGTGGCTCTTTCTGTCAGGCTGGGAAAGGGCAGGGCACAGGCAGGAAGTGGGAAGAGCCAGCATGGAGGCATAATGGGGATTTGGGGACAGTGGGGAAGCAGCAGGAGCTCCTGCTAGAAGAGGGGAGGGGTTGCTGATAAGTCTCTTTGTTCCCCATCACAGATTCATAGATTCCAAGGCCAGAAGGAACCATTGTGATCATCCAGTCTGGCCTCCTTGTCTAGCCTATCCCTCAGTAGCAGACACTAACAATGAGTTGTCTGTAATATTTTCAGGACAGATTAGGGTTACCATATCTCATAAATAAAAAAAGAGGACCCTCCACGGGCCCTGGCCCTGCCCATTTCCCCACCCCTAGCCCCGCCCAACCCCACCCCTTCCCCCACCCTAACTCCGCCCCCTCCTCCCTCCCACTCCCAGCCAGGGGGAAAGGGCTGCCCCAGTGCTACCAGCTTCACGGTTTCCCGGGCAGCCCCCAGACCCTGCGCCCCCAGCCGGCGCTTCCCCAGCGCAGCTGGAGCCCAGGAGGGGAAGCGCCCAGCTGGGGGCGCAGGGTCTGGAGGCTTCCCAGCAAACCGTGAAGCCGGTAGCGCTCAGGCTTTGGGCAGCCCCTATGCCTCCGGACCCTGCGCTCCCAGGCGGGCACTTTCCCTCCAGGGCTCCGGCGGCTCTGCATAACTTACACTGTATAAGTTACACAGAGCCGAAGAGGAGCAGAGCCCCCGCAGCTGGAGGCTCTGCTCCTCTTAGGCTCTGTTTAAGAGCCGGGCTGCCGGAGCGCTACTGGCTTCGGGCAGCCCCCGTGCCTCCAGACCCTGCGCCCCCAGCCGGGCACTTCCCCTCCCGGGCTCCGGCGGCGCAGGGTCTTGAGGCACGGGGCTGCCCGAAGCCGGTAGCTCTCGGGCAGCCCGGCTCTTAAACAGAGCCTCCAGCGGCTGGGGCTCTGTGTAACTGACACTGTGTCAGTTACACAGAGCCCAGCGGCTGGAGGCTTTGCTCCTCTTTGGCTCTGTGTAACTGACACTGGACGGGGGTTTGACTGCCGAAAAGCCGGACATGTCCGGGAAAAAGAGGACGTATGGTAACCCTAGGACAGATGCATTTGGGAGGAAGTGTTTTTTATGAAAGTGAAGGCCTAGCAGCTAGTCCCAGTCCACTGCACAAGTATACTATTACACCTCCTCCTGGCCAGCAGCCCTTTGTGATCCTCTGCTTCTCAGCCTGAGCCCCCTCACAGCTCTGCCAGCACACCTCACTCCTGACTTGCAGCCCCCTGGCTATTGCAGTCCTAAGATCTCACACAGCTGTGTCCGTGCATCTCAGTTTGGGCCCCAGCCCCCAGTGCTATTCTAGTGCAGGGCTTCCCACAGAGCTATTTCAGAGGCTGAAACTCTTCTGAGCAGAGACTGCAGATGATTGCAGACCGCATGGTGGATCTGGATAAATGCCCACGCCGGACAGAACCATCACATTGATTTTAATTTATTTCCTAAATCCCTTTGCTCTTGAGGTGGATGGTTAGTGCAACAATTCATTGTAAAACCTAACCCTTTGCTGCCTTGTTTTCCCATCTCCAAGCACTCCCCGAATAGGAAGTGTTCAAGCTAATCTCAGGGTAGGGGAGTCTCTGTCTGTGCATAGAGCTCTTGCTCTTCTATATTCCCCAAGGTACTTCTATGTCTTTCTTGAAGGTTTAGTGTCCCTCATTTCTCACTGCTTTATGTCCTTTACCCTTGAGGCCTTACATCACAGCTAACATCTTCCCAGCCAGGGAGGACTGGACAGGACTCCTTTTACAGCCCATCAGTTACACTCCTTAGTTGGTAGGCAAGGTTGCTCGAGTGGCATGGTTCACTCCTTTCCCCTGGGCCTGAATATAGCCTCTGGACAGGAGCTGGCAAGGATTTCTGAGGCACCTACAACCTTTGTATATAAGAGCAAACTAAGTGCATTGCCTCTGCAACACTCCCAGCTCCTCTCAATCTTGCCAGCAAGAGGCTGGGAGCAGAAAGATAGTTCACACAGGTGTTTTATTCTAAATACTCCATAGATGGAAAGGGAAGAAGGCTCTCCCATGTCATGTGCTGCATGCAATTTGAAGAAGCAGGGTTTCACCTGACTTTCAGTTGCTCCTTCCCCAATGCAAGCCTGGTTCTCCACCCATGTATTCAACATTGAATCTACTATGAAATGTAATGGGATCGGGACGACTGGGTTGCTGTTCTAGGATGAGCCTCCTTATCCCCCAGGTGTTATATATTTTAACAGGGGTCCTCCAGCAAAGTATTTCTTACCAAGTAAATTTTTACCAAGTATTTTTCTTCCCATCTGTTTTGCAAATGGGATTCTCTTGAAATTCATGTGGCTCAGGGAAAGCCCTGGGAAAAATCCTTCTTCCACATCATTCCCTGCAGCTTTCTGTGGCTCTGTGCAATTGTATGGTGATGGGGCAGGAGGATTGGGAGAATGCCAGACCAGTTCGATTAGGTTCCTCAGTATTGTGCCTCAAGAAAAGTCCTGGGGCATGATTTTCAGAAGTGCTGCACATCTCCATGTCTAACTCATGTCGATGGGAGCTGCAGATGCTTAGTGGCTTGGCAAATCAGACTCTTGTTTTCTACCCACTGAATGTCGGACATGCTAGATTGCTGCTGTCTGTGACTCCCGTTGCCAGTGAGCCACTTCAGAAACACCCCTGTCAACTCAGTTGGGGAATCCTGGTTCTAAAGCTTCAGGCCAAATCACACTTGGAGTTGCAGCTAGCAAGAGATATTAAGAGTAACAAGAAGGGTTTCTTCAGGTATGTTAGCAACAAGAAGAAAAAGTCAAGGAAAGCGTAGGCCCCTTACTGAATGAGGGAGGCAACCTAGTGACAGAGGATGTGGAAAAAGCTAATGTACTCAATGCTTTTTTTGCCTCTGTCTTCACGAACAAGGTCAGCTCCCAGACTACTGCACTGGGCAGCACAGTATGGGGAGAAGGTGACCAGCCCTCTGTGGAGAAAGAAGTGGTTCAGGCCTATTTAGAAAAGCTGGACGAGCACAAGTCGTTGGGGCCAGATGCGCTGCATCCAAGGGTGCTAAAGAAGTTGGTGGATGTGATTGCAGAGCCATTGGCCATTATCTTTGAAACTCATGGCGATCGGGGGAGGTCCCCGATGACTGGAAAAAGGCTAATGTAGTGCCCATCTTTAAAAAAGGGAAGAAGGAGGATCCGGGGAACTACAGACCAGTCAACCTCACCTCAGTCCCTGGAAAAATCATGGAGCAGGTCCTCAAGGAATCAATTCTGAAGTACTTAGAGGAGAGGAAAGTGATCAGGAATAGTCAGCATGGATTCACCAAGGGAAGTCATGTCTGACTAACCTAATTGCCTTCTATGACAAAATAACTGGCTCTGTGGATGAGGGGAAAACAGTGGACATGTTATTCCTTGACTTTAGCAAAGCTTTTGATACGGTCTCCCACAGTATTCTTGCCAGCAACTTAAAGAAGTATGGATTGGATGAATGGACTATAAGATGGATAGAAAGCTGGCTAAATCATCAGACTCAACGGGTAGTGATCAATGGCTCCATGTCTAGTTGGCAGCCAGTATCAAGCGGAGTGCCCCAAGGGTCAGTCCTGGGGCCGGTTTTGTTCAATATCTTCATTAATGATCTGGAGGATGGCGTGGACTGCACCCTCAGCAAGTTTGCAGATGACACTAAACTGGGAGGAGTGGTAGATATGCTGGAGGGTAAAGATAGCATACAGAGGGACCTAGACAAATTAGAGGATTGTGCCAAAAGAAAACTGATGCGGTTCAACAAGGACAAGTGCAGAGTCCTGTACTTAGGATGGAAGAATCCCATGCACATCTACAGACAAGGGACCGAATGGCTAGGAAGCAGTTCTGCAGAAAAGGACCTAGGAGGTACAGTGGACGAGAAGCTGGATATGAGTCAACAGTGTGCCCTTAGTGCCAAGAAGGCTAACGGCATTTTGGGCTGTATAAGTAGGGGCATTGCAAGCAGATCGAGGGACGTGATTGTTCCCCTTTATTCAACATTGGTGAGGCCTCATCTGGAGTACTGTGTCCAGTTTTGGGCCCCACACTACAAGAAGGATGAGGAAAATTGGAAAGAGTCCAGTGGAGGGCAACAAAAATGATTAGGGGACTGGAGCACATGACTTATGAGGCGAGGCTGAGGGAACTGGGATTGTTTAGTCTGCAGAAGAGAAGAATGAGGGGGGATGTGATAGCTGCTTTCAACTACCTGAAAGGGGATTCCAAAGAGGATGGATCTAGACTGTTCTCAGTGGTACCAGATGACAGAAAAAGCAGTAATGGTCTCAAGTTGCAGTGGGGGAGGTTTAGGTTGGATATTAGGAAAAACTTTTTCACTAGGAGGGTGGTGAAGCACTGGAATGGGTTACCTAGGGAGGTGGTGGAATCTCGTTCCTTAGAAGTTTTTAAGGTCAGGCTTGACAAAGCCCTGACTGGGATGATTTAGTTGGGGATTGGTTCTGCTTTGAGCAGGGGGTTGTACTAGATGACCTCCTGAGGTCCCTTCCAACCCTGATAGTTTATGATTCTATGACCAGAGCGCTTGTGTTTGCTCAGTGTAATTGGCCTCAAATCCAGTTTAGAAAAGCCAGTTAGATACTCTGGGTCAGATTATGTTAGCACTCTACGGCAGGAATTATGGAATCGGAGGACTGGAAGGGACCTCAAGAGGTCATCTAGTCCAGTCCCCTGCACTCATGACAGGACTAAGTATTATCTAGACCATCCCCGATAGGTGTTTGTCTAACCTGCTCTTAAAAATCTCCAATGATGGAGATTCCACAACCTCCCTAGGCAATTTATTCCAGTGCTTAACCACCCTGACAGTTAGGGAGTTTTTCCTAATGTCCAACCAAAACCTCCCTTGCTGCAATTTAAGCCCATTGTTTCTTGTCCTATCCTCAGAGATTAAGGAGAACATTTTTTCTCCCTCATCCTTGTAACCTTTTAAGTATTTGAAAACTGGTACCATGTCCCCCCTCAGTCTTCTCTTCTCCAGACTAAACAAACCCAGTTATTTAGATCTTTCCTCATAAGTCATATTTTCTAGACCTTTAATCATTTTTGTTGTTCTCCTCTGGGCTTTCTCCAATTTGTCCACATCTTTCCTGAAATGTGGCGCCCAGAACTGGACAAAATACTCATTGAGGTCTAACCAGTGCAGAGTAGAGCGGAAGAATTACTTCTTGTGTCTTGCTTACTGTTAATACGTCCCAGAATGTTTGCTTTTTTTGCAACAGTGTTACATTATTGACTCATATTTAGCTTGTGATCCAGTATGACCCCCAGATCCCTTTCTGCAGTATTCATTTCCCAGGCAGTCATTTCCCATTTTGTATGTGTGCAACTGATTGTTCCTTCCTAAATGGAGTACTTTGCATTTGTCCTTATTGAATTTCATTGTATTTACTTCAGAGCAGTTCTCCAGTTTGTCCAAATCATTTTGAATTTGAATCCTATCCTCCAAAGCACTTGCAACCCCTCCCAGTTTGGTATCATCCACAAACTTTACAAGTGTACTCTTTATGCCATTATCTAAATCATTGATGAAGATATTGAACCGAACCGGACCCAGGACCGAACCCTGCAGGACCCCACTTGTTATGCCCTTCCAGCTTCCCTGTGAACCACTGATAACTCCTCTCTGGGAACGGTTTTCCAACCAGTTATGCATCCACCTTATAGCAACTCCATTTAGGTTGTATTTCCCTAGTTTGTTTTTGAGAAGGTCATGTGAGACAGTATCAAAAGCCTTACTAAAGTCAATGCTTAGGGTAGACGGAAAAGGAACCCATAGGCAGGGGCGCCAGAACAGGGGGAGCCAGGAGACCATGGTCCCCCCCACTTTTTACTGGCTATAAGGATGAGCAACGGGGGAAGGGGCGGAGAGGAGCAAGCGGGGGGTGGAGTCTTGGGGGGAAGGGGCAGTGCGAGGGTGGGAGCTCAAGGGTAAGGGGCAGCACAAGGGTGGGAGTGAGGGCTCGGGGAGGAAGAAGCGGTTCGAGGGTGGGAGCTCAAGGGGAAGGGGCAGCACAAGGGCAGAAGCGAGGGCTTGGGGGAAAGGGGCGGTGTGAGCGTGGTTCCTTGGTGGGAAGGGGCAGCACGAGGGCGGGAGCTGAAGGGGAAGGGCAGCGCAAGGGTGGGAGTGAGGGCTCAGGGGGGAAGGAGCGGTGCGAGGGCAGGAGCTCGAGGGGAAAAGGCGGCACAAGGGCAGGAGCAAGGGCTCGGGGGAAAGGAGTGGTGTGAGGGCAGGGCCTCGGGGAAAGGGGCAACACGAGGGTGGGAGCTTGGGAGGAATGGGCAGTGCAAGGGCGGGAGCTTAGGGGGAAGGGGCGGAGCAAGGGCGAGGGAGGGGTGCAGGGGGAAGGGGTAGCGCAGGGGGGCAGCGACATGGTTCAGGTGTCTATGGCCACGCCACTCTTAGTGCACTTCCACTGCTCCTGCCCACAGGGAACATAAAGAGGAAGAGGCTCAGAGTTCTGGGGTAATAGGGCCACAATTATTGCTCTGATATAGGAGGACATTCTTCAGGCCAGGGCAGAATCCTACCTCTTCTTCCTTTAGCACCCGCCAATCGGCACAGCATAGCCCTTCTGGAAAAAACAACTTCGTATCTCGGACAGCAGCGTGATAGGATCTGGACCCTGACAGACAGACACAAGGAGAGGATTCTATCAGGCCAGGAATTAAAGATTCTTACTGAAGTAATTGCTTTAAAGGGCAGCTGTTATATACAGTCACAGCAAACATTTTAAACCATTATATTTACATTTGCTTCATTGTCTTCTTGGTATTTTGATTGGTGGCGAACAGCAGAGGCTAACAGCGGGAGTTTGCCTGGGAGTTCGCCTAGGGAGAGCGCACTGAGGCTTTCATCTGCAGGTTTCTCCGAGTAGTTCCTGCAACAGTTGAGGAAGCTCTTAGAAGGAAGGTGATATGGAAGGTGAGCGATCAGCTGTTGTAACCTGCACAGGTTGTGCCATGTTTGTCTTTCTTCCGCAGGACAGAAGCGACTTTGTCTGCACAAAGTGCAAGCTGGTCTCCATATTGGAGGAGAAGGTTCGAGGGCTGGAGAAACAAGTATCAACTCTGCGTTGCATAAGGGAAAATGAAGATTTCCTGGACAGACGTCAGGAGATGCTTCTACGGCCACAATGTTCTGAAGATTCAGAGCAGGCGCAGCAGGGACAGAAGGATTGTGAGGAGGTTTGGCAGCATGTGACCTCCAGAAGAAGAAAGAGGAGCGTCCATGCACCAGCAATGGAGATACAGGTGAGGAATCGTTTCCATGTTCTCTCTACAGGTGCTAATGCGGAGAGTGGACTAGATGGCCCATCTGAGGGAAGGGAGCAGAAGGAGACTCCACCGATTGGAAGGCAAAAGATGCACTGTCCTAGGGATGGGGGTTCCACGACCACCACTCCCAAGAGGAGGAGGAGGGTGGTGGTGGTCGGGGACTCCCTCCTCAGGGGGACTGAGTCATCTATCTGCCGCCCTGACCGGGAAAACCGAGAGGTCTGCTGCTTGCCAGGAGCTAGGATACACGATGTGACGGAGAGACTGCCGAGACTCATCAAGCCCTCGGATCGCTACCCCTTCCTGCTTCTCCACGTGGGCACCAATGATACTGCCAAGAATGACCTTGAGCGGATCACTGCAGACTACGTGGCTCTGGGAAGAAGGATAAAGGAGTTTGAGGCGCAAGTGGTGTTCTCGTCCATCCTCCCTGTGCAAGGAAAAGGCCGGGGTAGAGACCGTCGAATCGTGGAAGTCAACGAATGGCTACGCAGGTGGTGTCGGAGAGAAGGCTTTGGATTCTTCGACCATGGGATGGTGTTCCAAGAAGAAGGAGTGCTAGGCAGAGACGGGCTCCACCTAACGAAGAGAGGGAAGAGCATCTTCGCCAGCAGGCTGGCTAACCTAGTGAG
Source organism: Malaclemys terrapin pileata (assembly GCF_027887155.1). Classification (NCBI taxonomy): domain Eukaryota; kingdom Metazoa; phylum Chordata; order Testudines; family Emydidae; genus Malaclemys; species Malaclemys terrapin. The sequence continues at coordinate 52,472,338 of NC_071514.1, forward strand.
GAGGGCTTTAAACTAGGTTCACCGGGGGAAGGAGACCAAAGCCCTGAGGTAAGTGGGGAAATGGGATCCTGGGAGGAAGCACAAGCAGGAGAGCGCAACAGGGGAGGACTCCTGTCTCATGCTGAGAAAGAGGGACGATCGTTGAGTTATCTTAAGTGCCTATACACAAATGCAAGAAGCCTGGGAAACAAGCAGGGAGAACTGGAAGTCCTGGCACAGTCAGGGAACTATGATGTGATTGGAATAACAGAGACTTGGTGGGATAACTCACATGACTGGAGTACGGTCATGGATGGATATAAACTGTTCAGGAAGGACAGGCAGGGCAGAAAAGGTGGGGGAGTTGCGTTGTATGTAAGAGAGGAGTATGACTGCTCAGAGCTCCGGTATGATACTGCAGAAAAACCTGAGAGTCTCTGGATAAAGTTGAGAAGTGTGAGCAACAAGGGTGATGTCGTGGTTGGAGTCTGCTATAGACCACCAGACCAGGGGGATGAGGTGGACGAGGCTTTCTTCTGGCAACTAGCAGAAGTTGCTAGATCACAGGCCCTGGTTCTCATGGGAGACTTTAATCACCCTGATATCTGCTGGGAGAGCAATACAGCGGTGCACAGGCAATCCAGGAAATTTTTGGAAAGTGTAGGGGACAATTTCCTGGTGCAAGTGCTGGAGGAACCAACTAGGGGCAAAGCTTTTCTTGACCTGCTGCTCACAAACAGGGAAGAACTAGTAGGGGAAGCAAAAGTGGATGGGAACCTGGGAGGCAGTGACCATGAGATGGTCGAGTTCAGGATCCTGACACAAGGAAGAAAGGAGAGCAGCAGAATATGGACCCTGGACTTCAGAAAAGCAGACTTTGACTCCCTCAGGGAACAGATGGGCAGGATCCCCTGGGAGAATAACATGAAGGGCAAAGGGGTCCAGGAGAGCTGGCTGTATTTTAAAGAATCCTTATTGAGGTTGCAGGAACAAACCATCCCGATGTGTAGAAAGAATAGTAAATATGGCAGGCGACCAGCTTGGCTAAACAGTGAAATCCTTGCTGATCTTAAACGCAAAAAAGAGGCTTATAAGGAGTGGAAGATTGGACAAATGACCAGGGAGGAGTATAAAAATATTGCTCAGGCGTGCAGGAGTGAAATCAGGAAGGCCAAATCACACTTGGAGTTGCAGTTAGCAAGAGATGTTAAGAGTAACAAGAAGGGTTTCTTCAGGTATGTTAGCAACAAGAAGAAAATCAAGGAAAGTGTGGGCCCCTTACTGAATGAGGGAGGCAACCTAGTGACCGAGGATGTGGAAAAAGCTAATGTACTCAATGATTTTTTTGCCTCTGTCTTCACGCACAAGGTCAGCTCCCAGATTGCTGCACTGGGCAGTACAGCATGGGGAGAAGGTGACCAACCCTCTGTGGAGAAAGAAGTGGTTCGGGACTATTTAGAAAAACTGGACGTGCACAAGTCCATGGGGCCGGATGCGCTGCATCCGAGGGTGCTAAAGGAGTTGGCGGGTGAGATTGCAGAGCCATTAGCCATTATTTTTGAAAACTCATGGCGATCGGGGGAGGTCCCAGATGACTGGAAAAAGGCTAATGTAGTGCCCATCTTTAAAAAAGGGAAGAAGGAGGATCCGGGGAACTACAGGCCAGTCAGCCTCACCTCAGTCCCTGGAAAAATCATGGAGCAGGTCCTCAAGGAATCAATTATGAAACATTTAGAGGAAAGGAAAGTGATCAGGAACAGTCAGCATGGATTCACGAAGGGGAAGTCGTGCCTGACTAACCTAATTGCCTTCTATGATGAGATAACTGGCTCTGTGGATGAGGGGAAAGCAGTGGATGTGTTATTTCTTGACTTTAGCAAAGCTTTTGATACTGTCTCCCACAGTATTCTTGCCACCAAGTTAAAGAAGTATGGGCTGGATGAATGGACTCTAAGGTGGATAGAAAGCTGGCTAGATCATCGGGCTCAACGGGTAGTGATCAATGGCTCCATGTCTAGTTGGCAGCCGGTTTCAAGTGGAGTGCCCCAAGGGTCGGTCCTGGGGCCGGTTTTGTTTAATATCTTTATTAATGATCTGGAGGATGGTGTGGACTGCACTCTCAGCAAGTTTGCAGATGACACTAAACTAGGAGGCGTGGTAGATACACTAGAGGGTAGGGATCGGATACAGAGGGACCTAGACAAATTAGAGGATTGGGCAGAAAAAAACCTGATGAGGTTCAACAAGGACAAGTGCAGAGTCCTGCACTTAGGACGGAAGAATCCCATGCACTGCTACAGACTAGGGACCGAATGGCTAGGTAGCAGTTCTGCTGAAAAGGACCTAGGGGTCACAGTGGATATGAAGCTGGATATGAGTCAACAGTGTGCTCTTGTTGCCAAGAAGGCTAACGGCATTTTGGGCTGTATAAGTAGGGGCATTGCCAGCAGATCGAGGAACGTGATCGTTCCCCTTTATTCGACATTGGTGAGGCCTCATCTGGAATACTGTGTCCAGTTTTGGTCCCCACACTACAAGAAGGATGTGGAAAAATTGGAAAGAGTCCAGCGGAGGGCAACAAAAATGATTAGGGGTCTGGAGCACATGACTTATGAGGAGAGGCTGAGAGAACTGGGATTGTTTAGTCTCCAGAAGAGAAGAATGAGGGGGGATTTGATAGCAGCCTTCAACTACCTGAAGGGGGGTTCCAAAGAGGATGGAGCTCGGCTGTTCTCAGTGGTGGCAGATGACAGAACAAGGAGCAATGGTCTCAAGTTGCAGTGGGGGAGGTCCAGGTTGGATATCAGGAAAAACTATTTCACTAGGAGGGTGGTGAAACACTGGAATGCGTTACCTAGGGAGGTGGTGGAGTCTCCTTCCTTGGAGGTTTTTAAGGCCCGGCTTGACAAAGCCCTGGCTGGGATGATTTAGCTGGGAATTGGTCCTGCTTTGAGCAGGGGGTTGGACTAGATGACCTCTTGAGGTCCCTTCCAACTCTGATATTCTATGATTCTATGATTCTATGATATTGCTCAATTATTTCTCAGCTTGTTCTTCATACAAAACAAGACTCCTTTCATTTCCTAGCACGGTAATAATGGGAATCATTGGAGGTAGTCAGTGAAACAGTTTACACTGCAGTGACAATCCACTGCCACGGCTCCCATGCTGTCTAGAAGATCACATCAGTCAGGTGTTATTGGATGGGAGGGAGCTACTAATGATCTCAGTAACACTGGTGGTGATAGTTTACAGTAGCATAACTGAGAACAGAATTTGGCCCTTTCTTTCCCTTTAAATATCAGCCACTCCCAGAAGGAATGAGTGTCATAGGTGTCGCCATCACAAGCACCACTACAACAGTTAGTTACTGGGAACATAGCTGAGATAGTCACTCTGTTATTGCTTTAGTGGCTCAGAATTTTCATCAATAGGTACAGCTCATACATGAGGCAAAATGTGTTGTTTAATCATGCCCCACTATATACCTCTGATGATATCAGGATTTTGGAGAGTGGGACAATATGGGTGGGGGGTACATAAGAGGAGGAGGATGGACTTTTGGTTAAACCACAAGCCTGGGAGGCAGGAGGTTTGGGTCCCAATCCTAGATGTACTTGTGGCACCTTAGAGACTAACAAATTTATTTGAGCATAAGCTTCCGTGGGCTACAGCCCACTTCTTTGGATGCATAGAATGGAACATATATTGAGGAGATATATATACACATACAGAGAGCATGAAAAGGTGGGAGTTGTCTTACCAACTCTGACAGGCCAATTAAGTAAGAGAAAAAAAACTTTAAAAAAACTTTTGAAGTGATAATCAAGATAGCCCAGTACAGACAGTTTGATAAGAAGTGTGAGAATACTTACAAGGTTGAATCTATCTCCCCTTGTAAGTATTCTCACACTTCTTATCAAACTGTCTGTACTGGGCTATCTTGATTATCACTTCAAAAGTTTTTTTCTCTTACTTAATTGGCCTCTCAGAGTTGGTAAGACAACTCCCACCTTTTCATGCTCTCTGTATGTGTATATATATCTCCTCAATATATGTTCCATTCTATGCATCCGAAGAAGTGGGCTGTAGCCCACGAAAGTTTATGCTCAAATAAATTTGTTAGTCTATAAGGTGCCACAAGTACTCATGTTCTTTTTGTGGATACAGACTAACACGGCTGCTACTCTGAATCCTAGATGTGACACTAACTGACTTGTGATGTGCTGGGAAAGTCATTTAACCACCACATGCCTCAGTTTTCCCTTCTGCAAAATAGGGATAATGAGATTTTCGTACAGCACAGGAGCATTGTGAGGCTGTATTTACACTGCTTGAAAGACACTAGAGAAAGAAACGTTATTCCCCTGGACTGGAATTCAAGCAGATTGTCGACGTGTCAGGGCAGATTCATGCTCCTGAGATGCAACAGTTCACTGCACCAAAGCCTGCTACCCTCTGGAGAATGCTCACCATTACAGGCTGCACACACTCAAAATATGAATATTAATTTGTGGTGCAATAGCTCCCGGAGACGTCAGTCAGTACAGACATAACGTGAGAGACAGCCCTGGCCCCTGCAGTTTATAATAGAATGATCACTGGTGCATAAATCATGCTGCCAGCTGCAGAGCCCTTAGGCCAGATTCGCCATTGCCCTACACCTTGTGAAAGTCATTTAAACCTCTGCAGAGTGGGTGTAAAATGCTCCCAAACCAGAGCAGGAGACTTTTCCAGCCCCTTTGCACAAGTGTAAATGATCACACAAGATGCAGGGCCACAGGGTATCAGACACCCAGGACCTTGGTGTGGAAAAAGAAGGTCCAGAAAAGAAGGAAGCGGTACAGGCTGGTCTACTGCTAGTATTAAAAACTGCATGGTTCAGTTTGGTGCTATCAGCAGAATTCTAGCCGTGCTTTGCTTGATTTTTCTTGACTACGCTAGGGACTGCTGCTATGGGAGGAAACCCACACAATTAGTGTCTGCTCCAGTTCAGTAAGAAGACATCTGGCAGGGAGACAGAAATTTGCCTTTGTCTGGAGCAAACATAAGGGCATTTGGTGTTTTTTCACATGGCAAAGAAATCTTCTTGGGTAATCGCCTCTTGATCACTGATCGGTCCATACTGAATGCTGCTCTTCCTGCTCAGTGTGTCTTCAAGTGCTTTTTCCTTGCTTGGAGTAGAGGCGTGATGAACTGATGAATGCCCCATTTCCAAAGATAGACTGCTTCTTGGCACAGCAGGCTGGACCCTGCCCTGCCTTGACAAATTACAGAGTACACTGTTAACAGCTGTATTGCCTTCCCTGGAACATGTGGAAGGAGGGTGTTGAGTGCCAGCCAAATTACTCTCAGCTCCAGTACACTGATGTGTAATCTGGTTTCCGCATGCAGGGGAACACCGATTGTGGGTGTTAACTAGCCCAGCTATGTGATGGAGGCAATGGATGGGACTAGTGACTCTAAGGGAACCCTTCTGCAGACATTGTGTGGGCTGTGTGACCTCTTGAGGAACAGGCACTCTGGGGCCAAACCATCAGCTAATGTAAGTCAGCATGAACTCCAGACTTCATAGGAGATACACTGATTCACAATGGTCCCTTCATGTCAACTCTTATTTTCTGAAATGCTTTGACCTCTTTCAACCATGCCTGGGGAGGTCTGATTCACAGAGTGTTCAGGATATGCAAATCTATCAACTTGTTAGGAACATGAGAAGTGGGGTTTTCAGGATGGGTTTAGGCCAATTAAACAGTCCTAAGTATTTCTTCAAATCCTTCAGGCAGGTAAACCCTAATCTTCAATTACTCCCATGGATGGGATCATCTGAGTGAACGTGGAGATGGATTTCTCTTGGTTTATCCATAAACCTAAGGATTGGAATAGAGAACAACTCTTGAAGGGCGAACTGCATTCCTTGTGGCATCCACACCTTCACTGACTATTCGTTGATGTAGGGGAAGATGTGGATTCTCTCTCTTTGCAAGGGAGCTGCTATCGGAATGAGGCAGTTGGTAAATACTGTGTATGTAACAGAAAGGCCAAACAATAGAACTCTGTACTGGCACAGATCCTGTTGGATACAGAAAAGATACTGCAGAAAAGAGAGCGGCAAGCCACCCTTATGAATTTAGAAAAGCTCTGAAGGAGACTGTCATCATCCTGACCTTGAACATGCAGATCAATCTGTTGAGTGCCCTCAAGTCCAGCAAAGAGGAATGGGGAAGGAGGGTGATTTGGTGATGTGGAGTGGAACTAAATAGAAAAACCTAACTAATCTAATGGGGCTGGAGAATGGTACCTATGGAACCAAAATCCATGTGCCATCTAAAGCTTACTGATTTATTTTAAAAACTACTAATTTGTCTAATAGCTGGTTCAGCAATTTGCATGACAACCAACTCCATACAAGGGAGAAAGATGAGAAGACCACCGAGTTGAAAGTCAAGGGCTCAAAGGGAATTATGACTTACCACTTTGGTGGCTTTGGCCAGAACCAAGGCTGCAATGGGGCCATGCCTGTTTATACATCTCTATCTAGAATTCTGCACAGCCACTACACAACAGCCAAAGCTTTCTACAGGCTTCTGGGCTTTGGTGCAGTGTGGAGGAGCCTCCCAAGGGTCACTCTAGACTGGCAACGCTTGAAGAAGTAATAGCAGTGCATATTTGTTTCCCCTGGCATATGTGAGTCCCTCAAACAATTTTTCCTTAACTTGGAGACCCACCGTAAAATCCATTTTGTATTGAGCTGACACCATACTGAGCCCTCCAAAGGCATGGGTCTAGTGTTTGAGCCAGCATAGGGTCCTCTGGCCCCAATAAATCTACCAGCTTCTTTACAGCATTCTCTCTGTGCAGGCACAACACAAGGGAGGAACCAGAGGTGAGGTAGCTGCAGTGAGCTTCTAAAATTGCAGGCTCCTGAAAAGAAAAGTGGGGAGAGAAACAAATTACACTGATTCATGTTGAGTATTAGATACACCTGGCAAACTTCCAATGGCTAACAACATCCATACCGTAAGCAAACACATTGGTCAATCTTCCCTGCTTCCTGCCCTCTGTACACTATAAATGGCCATGATCTCTCTAGACTGAGCTGCCACAATATCCCCCCAAGATCACCAAACCAGCACATGTGCACATGCAGCCCACTGGAGAGTGTATGTTACAGGGCCCACTCTACACCCAATCCTCAGAGAATCTGAGTCTGTTACAGCACCAGCTAGGGACCCTTGTCTGTTTAGCTCAAGCTGTAGCAGCTTTTGCTTTTAGCTCTGGAAGCCCCTGGTTCAATCCAACATGGCAGCTTTCAAAAACAGATACATACATAGATAGGTCTAGTGGTGTTTTAAGATAAATCCTTTGGAAGAACCAAAACAAAACCCATTTCCCCCCGAGAACATTATAATATTCCACTGTGGCATATGTGGTGCATGACTGCACACATCCCCGGTTTCAGGGAATATGGATAGGGAGAGAAGGAGTTCATTCACGGTTGGTAAGGAACACAGTTTGCTACAATGCAGCTTAGACATCATTCTCAACCCTTGTAAATATCTGGAGAAAACTCCCTGTCCAACTAATAGTGAGCATTCCCCAGGGGAAATGTAGTAAACAATTGTGTTGAGGCACGCGAAAGATCAGAATCCAGCTGTGTGTTGGCTCTACAGGCCTGGCAGGACTAAAAAGCAGCAAAACCTTTCCTCCCATCCCCAAAAGTCTGAATAGAGGATTCTGAATCTACACAAGGAATAGATATAATGAGTGAAGAGGTACAATTTGTGCATACTGTAGTCATTTGAGTGCAGAGCCACACCCATTGGGTTGGGGCTAAAATCTGAAGGAGAACTTCAGCTCTGTTGATTTGGCCTTCATGTTCATTTTTAGATTAACATTACTAATGATCCTGAATCTACAGCTAAAAAGTACTATTGTAACTAATGTGATTAGAAAACCACAGCAAACATTTATATCATGTGCCATGGGCCAACAGCTACTAAGAATGAAAGGTTACTCACCTGTCCAGTAACTGGAATTCCTCAAGATGGAGGCTGCATGAGAGAATGTGCACATCTATTTAGTCAGCAGTGCCCACAGGTCTGTGCCTGCACCCTTACAGCTCTTTGTGCTTCAGTACAAGGGCCTGCCACTGCTCCATTTCCCTCTCAACCTCAAAGCCCAGCAGGACTCAGAAGCTGAGGGGAAAGGAGAGCAGGTGGTGGAGTGGACAATACATCTCAAAGAACTCCAGTCACTGTAGAAGGTAAGTAACCTCTCTTCTTTGAGTTACTGCCCCTATGGGTGCTCCACATCAGGGAATTTATGAGTAGTACCTCAGCACAGAGGAGGGTGCTGAGCAGGTGATTCAGTACAGGCTGGAAAACAGCTTCACTAAAGCCTTTCATTAGGTCTTGAAAAGCCTTGAAATAATCTGTGTAGGATGGCAGAGGGGGCAGAGCTGCCTTGTCTGGACAGGAGGAGGAGGGTGGTGTCTTCTCCTCTACGCTTAAGTCCTGTTTCTCCAATTCTTCTTGAGGAAGAGAGTCCTGAAGTGCTGATGGCTATTCATCTTTGCAGGTCATTTTGCATGAGGGCACCTTGTAGAGCTGGTCATCATAAGGGGTTCAAGGGGTCCAAAAGGCCCACCGAGGGGAGGCATAAAGGAAAGGAGTGGGACCCAGGGTTTCTCCTATCAAAGGTGATGGGTCATATGTTGACTGGTTACAGGGGTCTTAAAGGAGGAGTCTGGAATTGGAAAGGGATGGAATCCTAAATGGAGGCTGAGTCCAAGGAAGTTTCCTCTTCTGTCTCCAGTGGAGAAGCTAAAGGCACCACTACTCATGCTCGGATGGGTACAGGGGACCGAGGAGAGACCGGCAGTCATGCTGGAACTGACAGATAAATCTTCGTATGAGTATGGGATAGCTGGAGGGTATGCCGGTTTTGGTGGGCACTGGTGGGAAATCCCCCGCATACTCTTCAACAGAGGGGATTAGGGCTCTTCCATAACCCAGAGATCCTCATGAGAGAGGAACCTGTATAGTACCAGAGACGATACAGATGATTGGTCTGTATGCTTTTGATAGCTATGGGTAGAGGGAAATGGTACCAGGTGGGGTGAAGACAACTTTTTTTGAAGAGTCCTTGCCCTTTCAGGCGTCCTTCAATTTGGAGGAATCTGATCCGATGAAGCTGCACATGGGGTTGCTTGCTGGAAGGCTTCACGGCAAGCAGCTTAGTAGTAGAAGACTTTCTTGGTGGTGCCAGCATCTTGGTTCCATGACAGCCTTGGCAGTACTCGCACTGGGACATGAGGTCTCCTTGCTCCCTGGTCTTAGTGGTGACTTTTCCCTCCTCTTGGTCTCTCTTAGGGGAGTAGGGTCTCTTACACTTAGAAGACTTCTGGGTGACCAAAGCTGTGCTATGGTCTCTGCTTGCCAGAGCTGAGGAAGCCACTGGAGTACTGTGAGTGACTGAGGCTGAAGTATGGAGGATGGGGAGTCAAGATACTGCTGGTCTCAGCACATCTTACACTTGGTTGGGATGTGAGACCCTCCAATGCAGCGGAGGCAGCTGGAGTGCCCATTACTGAGGGGAAGAGACCTGTGGCAAGTCTGGCAGAACTGGAATCCCAGATTATTGGGCATAACCTACCCGTAAAGACCACAGACTGGCAGGAGCCAAGAGCAGAAAGACCCTGATCGCAAAGAAAAAGGGAAAGGGCAATTCCCCCCTCCCAAAGACTATGCTATAAAGCATAGTATAAAGATAAGATAAAATAAAATAAAAAAATAAACCAGCTGTGTCAGCTAGCTAGTGGACATTGCAAACTCCATCTCAAACCAGAGTGGTTGGAAGGAACTAGTGGGGTGGTGGGTCAACCTCTTCCTATATGTCCTCATACCAGTGCCCGAGGAGGCATGGGATGCAGGCACGGAGCTGCAGGCACTGCTGACAAAACTCTTTGATCAAGAGTGCACAGGTGTGCACCACCTCTGGTGGAGCATTCATGGGGCTGTAACTCAAAGAAGCTGTTCTATGTTAGTATTTAAGATTACAAAGTCAGAATAGTGACCATGTTGCTGTAGATATTAGTTGGCATGTGTGTAACCAATACCTTAGAAAAAGGAAGGACACGCTAGTGGCTGTCATATTACTGGGAAAAAACGTCAAAATCTGATCTGCCTTCAAATAGTATGTATATGTCAGAATAAACCTAATGTCACCTATGGGCTTAATCCAAAACCCATAGGAGTCCTTCAGTGACTTCTGTGCACTTTGGATCAGGTCCCAAATGAGAAGGAGATGGGAGACCATGGACAGAACTTTTAGAAGGGTTCAGCACTTGCAGTCAGGACCAGGTTTTCAAGTGCTCAGCTTCCATTTAGTCACCAAAATTCATGGCCAGATTTTCAAAAGAACTCATCACATTGGCTGCACATGCTTTCCTAGGAGCTGCGGGGCGCTCGTCAATTGAAACATTTGGCCCTTTATTGGGGCCAGACTTACAAAGGTGCCCAGCTTCCATGCAGGCATTTAAAGAGGGCCAGAGCTGCAAAATAACTCAGCAGCCAGCAGCTCCCATTGTGACACTTAGCCAGATTTTCAGAAGAGTCCAGCACCCAAAATGTGCTTTTGAAAATCTACCCCTTTAATTGGGTGCCTAACTGGGAGCTGAGCTCTTGTGAAAGTCTGGCCCCAACTGTGGGTGCTGAGCCCTTGGAGATCTGACCCTGGTATCTTGTGAAAAACTGACTTCATGGCTGAAAGACTCTCCGACATTCTCTATGAATGGGAATCAGAACCTTGAACAGTATAGAGTACTTCCTGCTCCCCACTGCTACAGCCAGTCTATTATCTCCACTTTCTCACCTGCTGAAATAATAAAACCCGCTTTTTCCCATGAACAAACAAACAATACTCTGTAATTTTTAAACTCATTAGTCATCGGCTCTTTAAGGGAACTAAATCAATGCTCAGCAGCTGCTCTGGAGAGCTGGAAAAATACAAGAATAAGTCAAGAAGTTCAGATGAAACAACAGCTCTCTAAAGCTTCCCACCCCCTCCATCTCTGAGAGACACTGGATCTTTTTAAATAGCTGTCCAAATACGTGTATGTTTCTGGTGGTCAAAGAAAAATCACCCCCTCTTTATTTTTTTAATCTTATGATACACTCAAATTGTGTACAGCTCTCACCACCCACTCCCAATAACCCCACATTCTCCCTTAATGGTGACCTGCAAGGAGTTTTTTGTAAAAGATGGGTTTGTGTCTTTTTTCCCTTTGTTGCGATGCAGAAATAAAGGCTGAGAGTGTTCTTTATTTTCTTTAAAGAAAAGTCCCCTCCCCCCTCCTACTTGTTTGTTACTTTAGAACAGTGGTAGTCAATATGCAGACCACGGGCCAGACACTTTTGAACAGTCAGAGAAATCTTTTAATTTACTTATTATCATCATGATTGTTATTATTTTTGTATTATTTTCTCTGGACTCTGGACCTTGACTATACCTTGACAAAAAATAATTGATTTCCCCTGCTTTCGAATATAGCGACAGGGCAATCTGCTGCAATATCTCGGACAAACCTTATTGAATTAAGTTCAATCTTCCTGAATTAAGTTTAAGTATTTTAGGAGATCATTGTATTAAAAATGAAAATGTTTCTGTGTTATTGTGGGATTGGACGCAACGCCTGGGGGGGGAGACATGGCGGATGTAAACCCTGGAGGCGGTAATGAGCCCCAAAGCAAATGATTTTCCAGACAAGAATGAACTTTTGTTATGTGGGTTTCTCAAAATCTCTAGGGGGAGGTGTATGCAAATCTACCCTCTTTGGCTATGCAAGAACTCAACCATTTGAAGCTTTGCCCTGAGGGTGGGACCTTTGTCTGCTGATCATCTGTTACACAGGGACAGATCAGAGGCCCAAACTGTATAAAGGAGGGACTCATAGATGCAAGGGTGTGCTTGTTCTGAGCCATGGTGGTTATGTACACATAGCCACAGAAAAAACCTTTGGTGGGGTTTGAAGGACTGACTCCTGCCAGAGCTGTTGGAATTGGAATGATCTCTGGTAAGCTTATTAGCATGTGTGTAGGTTGTTTTATGGTTTTTAATATATTTTCCCTATAATGCTCTCACCTTGAGAATAAATGTGCTTGCTTAGAAAGAGCTGTGTGGTACCTTATAACTGTGGCCAAGTACATTGTTTATAGCCTCTTGAGGAGAAAGCAAAGCAGGCCTGCTTGGGCAGTCTGACTTGTTGGGGAATTCACAGGATAGGCAGGGAACTGTGCAGCATGGAAACACCCCAATCAGGAGTGAGTGAGACACGCCTCCATCCAAGAGAGGGACAGCCGGGGAGCTGGAAGCCTGAGTGTGGGTGCCCTAGGTAGACCACAGAGGGGAAATACAGGTGCAGTTGCCCTGAACAGTAACAAATCTCACCTCCAGATTTTTCTGTTTTTTTGCTGGAAGTCTCTCTTGGAAGTCTCAGAGGACAAGTATTGTGAGCTCTCTCACCTTAATGGAAGGGGCAAGAGTGTTGGATCTTTAACAAAGACTTTATCTATCCAAAATGTTATTAGACGGTGATGTTAAATAGATGTTAATGAAACCAATAAAATCCAAAGATTTTTAAAATAAAAATCCCTTCAGGTCTCATTTGCTCAACTTTTACTCTCCTGGCTCTTGTTATGTCATCATTTCACTAGCTCTCCAGTCAGCACAGAGTCTTCCAGGCTAGAGAGAATCTGAAATTCTAATGTTAAAAAAAAAAAAGCAAAAAAATAAATTCTCTCTTAACTGAAAAAACAGTTCAGGCCTCTTTATTATCAAGCAAAAAAGGACACGAGCCCAATTTTGTTTTACTTGCAGGTCATTTTTAAAGACTCTAGAACCTCAACAGTTGAGCTTTGATTGGAAATGTAATAGGACTCATTATGAATTAGGAAGTTTACTTAATAACTGATTCAATTCACGGGAGGTTTCCTCCTAAATGGCATATGCATGTCGCCCAAATGCTCAGAATTTTTCTTTCAGAGAAACCTGGTCTGTTTCTTTGTGCCATGTGATATAGCTCTCTTTCTATCTGACACCCAGTGCAGATTTAATTATTTTGTGGAGTCCACCTGTGATAACCATAGAGGAATCCTGGACTGGAGTTTTTGCTTTAACAGGAATGGATTCTATCAGCACAGTCTGCAGCTGGACCGTTTTAAGTGCTAGTGCAGTAGTAGATCTGTCTGTTTTTTAACAAACCTGTTTAGCTTCAGATGAGAGGAGTCCTAAGACAATGTCTGGTTTCAGGCTTATGTGTTTCATCCCAACAAGGCTGAATTTTTCTAGGTCTAGTTTTCGGAGGATTCTAGCAAGGCTACGGGCCCAGACACCAGGTTTGATCAGCAACACAGTACAAAGAAGCTGGGCTCCTGTAACAAAAAAGCATTACAGTGAAATCAAAGATGTTAGGTACTCACTCAGTAATTTTAAAGGCAAACAACGTAACCGTTTGTCAGCTAGGACAGGCATCTAAAGAACAAGGACTTTTAACAGCAGCTGGCATGTAGTCCACAGGACTCTACTGACAGAACCAAACAAGTACAGAATAAGGATGTGGGTATGGTTTAATATTTTAGTTTTAAAATATATCCAGACCAGCCCAAGGCCAGAAGGGTGATTTTATCTGATACCTGAATATCTGTGAGCACTACCTCCAGTTCCAAACATTTTATACCACAAGTTTGTAGATCCAGAATCAATTCATATAAGATCTTCCTGTGGGGTGCTATTTTTGCATATGTTAAACATGATAATCGAATCCCCTTTTCCATGTAATATAAGATCAGGCCAAAGTTACCACAGGGTATATGATGCAATCCTTATGGCAACCATTGAATCCTTATCATTCTTTATTTAGATCCCATATGTTTCTGTTTCCCTACTAGGACTATGTTATTTAGAAGGGCACTGTCAAATAGCTTAGGTCTAAAGGCTCAGATTCTTAAGGGTACTTAGGCACACAACTGCCACTGATTTTGGTGGGAGTTAGATGTCTAAATATCACTGAGGATCTAGGGTGACCAGATGTCCTGATTTTATAGGGACAGTCCTGATTTTTGGGTCTTTTTCTTATATAGGATCCTATTACCCCTCTATCCCCATCCCGATTTTTCACACTTGCTGTCTGGTCACTCTATGAGGATCTGAGCCAAAATCACTTTGCGTGTGACCCAACTTCCCTCTGCAGAGCTGAGAACTGAGCTCAGCATCACTGTGCATATGCCTGAGAGCCACTAAATGAAACTGACTAGAAATGGAAAGTGAAACGGATCAGGCTAGCTTCACTGTCCTCACTGGGTGAAATGCATAAAGCAAACAAACTGCGCAAATGTTGACATTTAAATAACTGCCATCAGTCTCCGTAATTGAAAGCACCATATTATTAGCAGCACAGTTATGATTTTTATCCTGATAACATCTTTTTAAGACTTGTTGGCAAAATGTAATGTCAGAAACCGTGAACTGGGACCCGTCAGCTCCTGGTGCCTAACCATGTCAGCTAGCATAAAGCATGTAATAATAAGTATTGCAGGCTGCTAATACTGTTACCATTATTATCTGTTTATGTACATCAGATGTCACTTTATGTTTTCTATGCACCATGTTACTGATTATACAGACGTCAATGCAATGAAGCATCAGTGATACTACATATAATTTGATGCATGGAGTTATTTTCAAATGGCAAGAGACATGTTATTGATTCATGACACAGAGCAATTTGGAGCCAGATAAATAATAACAACATGCCCCCCATTCTGTATATGTCTCAGTGAGATAAATTAACCCATTTTCTTCTGGGAGCTCTTACATTATAGGATCTTATATTTTCCATACAAAATCCTTGAACAGAAAGGTAAATGCCATAGCAACAGCTTGCTATGCAGAGGCAAACCTCCCTGCTACCCACAACTACTGGTGTATAGAATGGCAATCTAAATTACATATTGTTACATAAGTAGTCATTGTCCTCAAGATGTTTTACTCACCATCTGCTGTGTTTCGGGCAAACATTCCTATTCTTTCTGGTATGTGGTTAACTATATGTGCTGCATATTTATACATATGTATACAAATTATCCACACCTGAAGGTATGCACATGTTCTTACCTTCAGATGAGCCTGAGAAACTGACATCTTCAGATTCCCCTAAGAGCCGTACACTGTCCCAGATTCAATCAGTTAACTGCCCTCATATCAATGGGAACTCGCCATGCTGATCATGTGTTTGTAACGTGTCCTTTAAATTGGCTTCTGTACCCAATGACTGGAAGTTAGCTAATGTAACGCCAATATTTAAAAAGGGCTCTAGAGGTGATCCCGGCAATTACAGATTGGTAAGTCTAACGTCAGTACCGGGCAAATTAGTCGAAACAATAGTTAAGAATAAAAGTGTCAGACACATAGAAAACCATATACTGTTGAGCAATAGTCAACATGGTTTCTGTAAAGGGAAATCGTGCCTTACTAATCTATTAGAGTTCTTTGAAGGGGTCAACAAACATGTGAACAATGGGGATCCAGTGGACATAGTGTACTTAGATTTCCAGAAAGCCTTTGACAAGGTCCCACACCAAAGGCTCTTACGTAAATTAAGTTGTCAAGGGATAAAAGGGAAGGTCCTTTCGTGGATTGAGAACTGGTTAAAAGACCGGGAACAAAGGGTAGGAATTAATGGTAAATTCTCAGAATGGAGAGGGGTAACTAGTGGTGTTCCCCAAGGGTCAGTCCTCGGACCAATCCTATTCAACTTATTTATAAATGATCTGGAGAAAGGGGTAAACAGTGAGGTCTCAAAGTTTGCAGATGATACTAAACTGCTCAAGATAGTTAAGACCAAAGCAGACTGTGATGAACGTCAAAAAGATCTCACAAAACTAAGTGATTGGGCAACAAAATGGCAAATGAAATTTAATGTGGATAAATGTAAAGTAATGCACATTGGAAAAAATAACCCCAACTATACATACAATATGATGGGGGCTAATTTAGCTACAACAAGTCAGGAAAAAGATCTTGGAGTCATCGTGGACAGTTCTCTGAAAATGTCCGCGCAGTGTGCAGAGGCGGTCAAAAAAGCAAACAGGATGTTAGGAATCATTAAAAAGGAGATAGAGAATAAGACTGAGAATATATTATTGCCCTTATATAAATCGATGGTACGCCCACATCTCGAATACTGCGTACAGATGTGTTCGCCTCATCTTAAAAAAGATATACTGGCACTAGAAAAGGTTCAGAAAAGGGCAACTAAAATGATTAGGGGTTTGGAACGGGTCCCATATGAGGAGAGATTAAAGAGGCTAGGACTCTTCAGCTTGGAAAAGAGGAGACTAAGGGGGGATATGATAGAGGTATATAAAATCATGAGTGATGTGGAGAAAGTGGATAAGGAAAAGTTATTTACTTATTCCCATAATACAAGAACTAGGGGTCACCAAATGAAATTAATAGGCAGCAGGTTTAAAACAAATACAAGGAAGTTCTTCTTCATGCAGCGCACAGTCAACTTATGGAACTCCTTATCTGAGGAGGTTGTGAAGGCTAGGACTATAACAGCGTTTAAAAGAGAACTGGATAAATTCATGGTGGTTAAGTCCATTAATGGCTATTAGCCAGGATGGGTAAGGAATGGTGTCCCTAGCCTCTGTTTGTCAGAGGATGGAGATGGATGGCAGGAGAGAGATCACTTGATCATTGCCTGTTGGTCCACTCCTTCTGGGGCACCTGGCTTTGGCCACTGTCGGTAGACAGGATACTGGGCTAGATGGACCTTTGGTCTGACCCGGAACGGCCGTTCTTATGTTCTTAAGTTCTTATGTTACTATAGCCCTTAATATGTAGGCCTCTGGTCTCCCCAAAGGTCCTAGCTGATGTCCCCCATCACTATCTGGCTGTTCTCTGACCTTCCCAGGTTTTGCCATTGCTTTTCTAGCCTTTGTTACCTTTTCTGCTGTTCTGTGATACCCTCAGCTCCCATCCTGGTGGCCAAGATTTGGCCAAGTGTCTAAGTTGGTCTTGCTTTAAAGGGGGGTGAAGCCAAACTGCTGCACTGGCTTCATGTACACTCCTAAACTGGAGAAGTGTGTTTCTTTCCTTTGGGTGTGTGGGTGGTTTTAAATCAATACAGCCTCAAGAGAAGCAAATGTCAGGTTCCTGGGATGTGTAGACAAGAGTGTGTATGTCACTGTCTGTGTTCAAGCCCAGGGAAACATCTCGTGCAATTCCAACCCTCATCCTTTTTCTTGGCCCCTGTTGGTATCGATCCAAGCTGGCTCCACAAAGGCCTTGTCAAACCCACTTTCCCCCGGGGGATATTTGCTGAATAACAACTATGTGTAAGAGAGTGAGACAGACAGAGAGAACCCTGCTCTCCTCACCTGCTTGCATGTAGGTGAACAATGACTCTGCGTGGCCTCTCCGAGTCTCTCCCCCTATAGAAGAACAGTGAATTGACTTTAATAAATGAGCATTGCTTTGGGACAACAGTGGGAGTATTGTCATCTCTGCTGTACTGTGACATATGGCAGTTACACAGAGGCTCTTCATGATGTACGCTTTGTTTTCAAATATCACATCAGGACGTACATGGTTTGATTTCAGAAGTGCTGAACACCAACAAATCCCATCAAAGTCCACATACTCTGCTTACTGAATAGGGAGTATTCTCAGGGACAATTCCCACCCACTTTAGGGCCCCTTTACACTACCAGAGCAGTGTCAAGGGCCTTAGTATCACTGAGAGGCCCCCAAATGAGATCTTATGTACGAATGGTTTTCCTGTTTGACAGGGTACCTGTGATGGCCTACACTGGGCAGCTATGGGAAGCTTAAGGCATATGTGAACCAGGAGCAGCGGATGCTCTCTAAAAGTGTGTGGGGGCCATCAGCACCCAAACCGTGGCCCCACCCCCCTGCACAGCTCCTTCCCCCTGAGGCCCCGCCCTTGCACTGCCCATTCCCCCGAAGCCCCGCCCCTGCACTGCCCCTTCTTCCCATGCCCTCACCCTCATATTGCCCTTTTCCCTGAGGCCCTAACCCCATGCAACCCTCTTCCTAAGCCCCCACCCTCGCACTTCCACTTCCCCCAAGGCCCCGCTCCGCCTCTTCCCCCCAAGATCCTGCCCCCTGTTTGCTCCTCTCTGCCCCTCCACCCTCTGGCTCACCCTTACAGTTGGTAAAAAGTGATGGGGCCAGCTAATTGTCCCCCTTTACTGGCATTCTCAACAGAGGGGCCAGTGGAGTGAATGGGCCAAGGAGACTGAACTCCCTTCAGGCCCCTATAGAGCATCCCTCACCGTCATTGTTGGGATACGTTGCTGGGGAAGCTTGTGCTGCTGCTGCCTGTTTAGTAAAGTATAACTTTATACTTTTGTATAAATAAAGCCCTTCAGTCTCCCGGGCTTTCAATCTGGCTGCTTTAACAAGCATTACATTCGATTTAAAAAGCAAAAGCAGGAAATTCTGTTTGTTAGCAACAGACTAAGTCATTACACTCCTTTTGAATTATAGCATGGTTTCCATTTCCCACAGCCCTTTATCTGGGAGCTGCCTACCTGCTGGATCACTCTCCATGGCTATTTTTTGTTCTGGTAGAATAAGAAGCAGGACTAAGTGACAGATCTGTCCCTGAAGCTCTCTGGTAATCTCTCAGGGTATATCCACACTGCAGCTGGGAGGTGTGATTCCCAGCACGGACAGACAGTCTGGCACTAGCTCAGCTCGAGCTAGTGTGCTATAAACAACGGTGTGGACATCAGGGTATGCGGGGCGGTTCTAGCTAGGTCTGAGCTAGGTGGCTAGCCCATGCTGCTGACTATGCTACAATGTCCACACTGCTATTTTTCATGTGCTAGCTCAAGCTCTCTACCCACGCTGACAATCACATCTCCCAGCTGCAATGCAGACATACCCTTAGTGATCACATCCCCATAGCACCTTTTTTCTTTTTGAGTATTTAGGGAGCCTGACTGTTCTTCTTGGAACTGTGAGTTTTAGCCCTACATTCCTCGACAGCCCTAGATGGGACTGCCCCTCTGTCCAGGACAGGAGGAAGGATGTAGAGAGAAAGGATTATCCAGCAATTAGGGCACTAGCCAAGGAGTACGTCTATACTTACCTCTGGGTCCGGCGGTAAGCAATCGATCTTCTGGGATCGATCCTGGAAGTGCTCACTGTCAACGCTGGTACTCCTGCTCCGCGAGAGGAGTATGCGGAGTCGACGGGGGAGCCTGCCTGCCGCGTGTGGACCCGCGGTAAGTTCGAACTAAGATAGTTCGACTTCAGCTACGTGAATAACGTAGCTGAAGTTGCGTATCTTAGTTCGAAGTGGGGGGTTAGTGTGGACCAGCCCTAGGACTCGGGAGATCTGGGTTTAAATCCCTGCTCTGACACAGATTTCCTATGTGACCCTGGGCAAGTCACTTAGTTCCCCATCTGTGCAATGGGGATAATAGCACTGCCCTGCCTCACATGGAGGATGTGAGGATAAACATATTAAAGACTGTCAGGTGCTTAGATACTATGGTCTTGGGGACCGCACAATTATCAGAGCTGGACAGACAGGAGGGCTGGATGAGCTCCCACTAGAGACTGCCAGGGACCCTTCTGAACTGACTAGAGGGGCTCCTAGAGTCCAAGGTGTCCCCACCCTGTAATCAGTGAGCAAAGGACAGAGTCTGGACCTTGTGATCACCCATGTTGGTCACTTTCAGCACCATTTCATGGGTGAGCCTGAACTTGCACACAGATTGCCTTCCATGTTCTACTCCATCTGCAGAACCGATGGCTTATGCCCACTCCTGATGCTGGTCTATCGAAATGATATTGTAACAGAAATCAAGAGCAAGGATGCAAGTCACTGCCTGGCCCCCCAGTGAAAGCTAATGTGACCCAAGCTGCAGGCCCCTCATGCTGGCACCACCCAGTGAAGGGGTTGCAGTGATCAAATCACCCACACCGGGCCAGCAGCCTGAAGCCCACTAGCCCACAAAAGGGGGAGGGAAGGGTCATGGTTAAGGAGAGGGTGTCACTAGGGCACTGATTCAGCATACTCTCTGGCTGCCTCCACAGTAGGACTCCTATGGACCCTGACCTATTAATTAAAGCTGCTCCCATCATGGTACAACACCTTGCAGAGAATGACTGCGATGCTACCTGCTCCCACTCCTTCCTAAACACAGGGGATTGCAAACTGCAGACTGGGTCTAGTAATGCAGTGGTGATGGATATGACAAAAGGCTCCAGAATTATAATTTTTTCAATATTTATTTTAAGAATAGGGAATAATTTGAAAGCAAACCGAGCCCATATTTCTGGTCTTACCTTCAGCCCTGGAACCTTTGCTATATGGTGGCAGGTACTTCATAGCAGCGCGACGTTTGCAATCTGCAAAGGGAAAGAGATGTGCTTTTTATGACTAATCCTAGTGTGACAGTCACGACTGCTTGTTGAGATCAGGATTGTAACTATATGTACCATGGCAATAGGAGTGGGCTTTAAACAGCTGCAAACCACCCAAGGAAGAATTGTTCTTCAGAATAAAGACCCCCCGATGGAGAAAACAACAGGAGGAAAGAATTCAGAGTGACCCTGTAAAAGAGTTCCTGCTGGCTGCTGGAGTCATGGTTAATAGCAGTATGTGTGCTGCCTTTTTACCACTGACAATGGCCTATCTGGGCAAACTGGCATTGTAACCACCACCTTCCTGTGCAAGCTGATCTTACAGCCTTGCCTGAACCTTTCTTGCACAAGGACTTTAAGGCAGGTCAATGCCACATCAACTCACAGTGGCTTTTATACACTGTTTTGGGGAGATCTAACTTTGAGATGCTGACTTCCATTCCTTTACTGAAGACCCCCTTTTCATGCTCCTCCACTCTGAACACAGAACACCTGAACAGTTCATTTGCAGATCACCACAACAGCATGTGCCTATACTTTCTGACACCAACACAGCTCACGTCTGCTATTCTATTAGGCTGCTATTCTATTAGGCTGCACTACATAAGCACTGTGCATCTGACAGGAGCATATAAACTTGAGTTGGCAGCAATGCAGATGTGCAGAAACAGGAAGAAATAGAGGCGTTTATAAGGAATTTATAATGAGTTTATGGAACTCTGACACCTTCTCCTCATTCAATACACACAGTTCTCATGTGCCCATCTCTGGGTACCCAGAAAGTGGCATTTGATGTTACAGCATATGTGCATTATGGATTATTTACCCTTTGGTGCTGGGAGTCAGGATTTCTTAAGTGACGTGCTGATGGATTTCGTATTAGAGGTAACAGAGTGAGCTCCAGGTTTTGCTACTCCAAGGCATCAAATCTGAATAACACCACAGTTTGCAGAGTGATTTGGCTTAAGCAGGTCTGGCTGCACATTCCTTTCCATGGAAGGAAACCAGCAGGTTTACTACACAGATATGTGAGTGCCAGCATGTATCATTCATGTTTGGGGAGCACAACAGCACCATCCATTTTCCATGAGCTGCTTTTCCTTTTGTTCAGAAAGAAATC
Organism: Malaclemys terrapin pileata; assembly: GCF_027887155.1. Lineage (NCBI taxonomy): Eukaryota > Metazoa > Chordata > Testudines > Emydidae > Malaclemys > Malaclemys terrapin. Next base: position 52,493,903 of record NC_071514.1, read on the forward strand.
CTAAACAAAGGATTCAGTGCATCACTGAGTTAGTCCCTAAGGAGTCTGTCTGTATAGGGACACCAGGCACTGGACTGTATGTCTGTTACTTGACATGTTGTCAAACCCTATAGAGGGAGTTCATAGAATCATAGAATATCAGAGTTGGAAGGGACCTCAAGAGGTCATCTAGTCCAACCCCCTGCTCAAAGCAGGACCAATTCCCAGCTAAATCATCCCAGCCAGGGCTTTGTCAAGCCGGGCCTTAAAAACCTCCAAGGAAGGAGACTCCACCACCTCCCTAGGTAACGCATTCCAGTGTTTCACCACCCTCCTAGTGAAATAGTTTTTCCTGATATCCAACCTGGACCTCCCCCACTGCAACTTGAGACCATTGCTCCTTGTTCTGTCATCTGCCACCACTGAGAACAGCCGAGCTCCATCCTCTTTGGAACCCCCCTTCAGGTAGTTGAAGGCTGCTATCAAATCCCCCCTCATTCTTCTCTTCTGGAGACTAAACAATCCCAGTTCTCTCAGCCTCTCCTCATAAGTCATGTGCTCCAGACCCCTAATCATTTTTGTTGCCCTCCGCTGGACTCTTTCCAATTTTTCCACATCCTTCTTGTAGTGTGGGGACCAAAACTGGACACAGTATTCCAGATGAGTTATGGAATTGATGGCTACCACGTGTTCTGTCATGTGTCTCAAAGTGATCAATCATTATGCAGCATTTTATGAGATCACATGAATCCTTACAACTGTAGGCTGTGGAAGCTTGTCTAAGGGGTGTGGGAGTGGTCAGAACAAATGACTGGTTGTCATGATTCCTAGATTCTATTCCTGGCTTTGTTACTGTAAGCCCTTCAGCATGCCATTTAGGCTCTCTGCATCTCCATGTCTGCATATATAAACATGCAAAATGGCTATAATACTATTTACCTAGCACAACGGGTGTTGTAAGGGCTATTTAGTGCTTTGAGAACCTCAGATGAAAGGTGCAATGGGGGTACAAAGTTGTGTTAGACTATTAGGGCCAAAACCTACCTCCACGTTCACCCATATGGATCCCAGTGACTTTACTGGAGCCCCGCACATGCACCCAAGTGCAGAATTTGACCCTGAATTAATTTCATTTAATGTGTTTCTTATCCTGCTTGACTGGAACCCACAGCAAAAAGGCTCCTTTGTCTGTGCTCATTAAGCTGCCCACGGCCTGCCTAACTGCAAAGCCTGTTAACAGGAAGAACAACTCCTACCAGGTATGAACTCTTTCTCGGTGAAGAAGAGGACTGCCTGCCTGAAGGCCATCTCTGGGGTCAAGGCCATCACTCTCTGAAGGTCACTGGTGTTAATGCCTGGCTTGTCTCCCAGCAGCGTCAGCTTCTTCAGGGTCTCAGCAAGAACCCCAAAGGCATTGACCCTCCGCAGTGCACAGATGAGAGCTGGGCTGGACATCAGCATATTGATGCTTCTTTGCCAGGAGGTATCTCCCACCTCAAAAGGGGTTACCTCTTTGGCCTGACTCCGAGTGAGATGGGGCAACCACTTGAGGCTCAGAAGCTCAAACCCTGGGTCAAGTCCTTCTGCAAGAAAAGAGAAACCTGTTCATTACTAATTGGTAGCTTGTGTTTCCTAGAGGCTGTTCTCTGCTAGTGTCTTACATTCACACTGGTCTTATGATCTTCTTAGCAGACAGGAACTTCCAAACTTGTTTGGTCTCCATTCTCCCTCCCATCCAGCAGCAAGTGTGATGCAAGGTTTGGAATCACACTGGGCTAAAATTTAGTATATTCAAACAATACAACTTCTCAGAAGTTAAATGGCTAACAATTAGAGCCAGGAATGGGCTACCTAGGAAATAAAGAACCCTGTGCCACATCAACAGAGACACATGGAGATCAAGTGCCGCAGTCTGGTTAAAGAAAGGCGTTAATGTACAGCAGGTGAAAGGGATATGTTGGGAATACAATGATATTTAAGTGCTTTGACACAGCATAGTATATAATTATAGATACTGTAACTGCTCTGATAATGCTTCATTTTAAGGGATATTAATTATAGTAATAAACTCCATTGTAACATTGACTTGTCACTAGAATAACTTAACCATTGTTATGTTTGCAAACTAGGCTTGTTTCCTGTGTAGCAAGATGTTTGGAGGTTCAATACATAATTGTATGTCGCTGAGGTTACTATGGGCTAGATTCAGGAACCCATGCATGCAGTGAGTAGTATTATCTTCTGCGAGTACTCCCATGGTTTCAAGTCTACTTTCGGAGTAGGGTGCTACTCAGATGTACTATGTTAAGGAGTACTGTTTTCTACTTCATAACAATTTCGGTGCAATTAGTGCCAGTTAATAAAATAAAATAATCATACTATTTTGCTCATATATAGCACTTTTCAGGCATACATTTGAAAGCACTTTACAAAGGAGGTCAGTGTCATTATCTCCATTGTACCAATGGGGAAACTGAGGCACAAAACAGTGCAGTAATATGCCCATGGTCACATAGGAGGCCAGTGGCAGAGCTAGAGTAGAACTCAGATCTCCTGATTCCCCTGTTCTGTTCCCTATCCATAGAACCATCCTGCCTCCTAAATATGAGGGCTAGGCAAACTGGTTCGAATTACATATATGAGCTAGCCTGAACCTTAGCACATCTTTGAACTGATTCAAAACCCACTGCAGTCAAATGATGCCCATCCGGGGCAAGATCACTCACTAACATTCATAGACTCTTTAGGGAGATAAATAAACACATCTATCTACCTGACAGGGCCTGGGACAGAGTGTTAGGAGCTAGCAGGTGAGGCAGCACTCTGATCACTTATGCCTCAATCAGCTCCCCTGGAAAAGGCTGACTAGGAAGGTACAAGCTAATTTAGCTGCTCAGGCTGGAAGAGCTAATTAGTCCAGCAGTGGTGGCTATAAGAAGGACACAGGAAGGACATACTGGGGGAGGGAGGGAGTAACCAGGGCTAGCTGAGCCCAGTGCGTGCAGAGCTTTCAAGGAAGGGAGACTCCTGTTCCTCCCTGGCACTGTGGGAAAGAGCTAAAGGGAGAGAAGTGCTGTATATAATATTGCTGTATTAGTGTCAGTGATGGGAATGTAAATAAATCACTCAGCAGAGAGAGTCTGAGAGGTCATTGGGGCATTTAAGGATGGGGAGGAGCGGGCCCCATTAGAGGGCCCCTTTCACCACTTTTCCTAAATGAACCTGCTGAGTTGAGAATAGCTGGATATAATTTAGCTGGCCAAGGCCTACAAACCTTCCCCAAAAGCAGGAGTCACCTGGGTTTTGAGCTTGCTTCTGGAAGCCAGGGTGAAGGATTTGGCAAAGAAGATGGCCAGCACTCTTCATGGCTTCATTCCCAATCAGTGTCAGGATGACAACTTGTTCCATTTCAGGATCCAAGGCGTAGGTTCGGTGGCATAAAAGATCCAGAGGAACATTACATGAGTCTGGCACTGCACTGAGATTGCCTCCTGCTTAGGGAGAAGATCAAAACAACAAACCTAGTTATCCAGGGTAACAAACTTCCCCTTTCTCTTAACGTGGAGGGATTGACTCATCCTCCAGAGAATAACAGAGCATGGGTTCTAAGAGTAGCTTCCTCCCAGATACAAAAGTAGGACATAGGCAAGTGTCTGGTGACTGAGTCTCAACCTGGTCTAAAGTGAGGGGTTATCTGTAAAACATGAGCAGGTTTTGTTTCCAACAGTGAATCATTCTCCAGCCCTCAAATCATCAGAGCTAGAAAGTCTGGATTGTGTTTTTAACTGATGTCTAGATATTTATATTTGGTTAGGTCAGTGTCTTTTCTCTCCTAAAAATATCAGTGTCTATATATTTATTTTAACTATGAGCAGAAATTAGCTGGTTCATCAGATCACAAGGGAGACAAAACTCAATTCAGAGCAATGATGAAGGCTGCAGTAAACCGACTTCTGGTTACTCAGTAGCTCTGCAGCATGGAACATGTTTCCCATGGTTCAGCTAGGCATGACGAGGACGTGGATGACAGTCGGAAATCCCTTGAAAGGAACTTTGCTGCATTCCACTCCTATCACTATTCAGTTCTTAAATCCAATTGTTAAACAATTAGGACCAGTGTTGGTTTATCAGTTGCTGCTGGCACTAAGAGGCCAATTGCAGCAATTAGGGATTTCAGCCCAGATCTCAAAGCCTTTGAGTTCAATGGGAGACAGGGGCCTAACTACCTTTGAGGATCTGTCCCTTTATGTCTGCAAATTGGACTCAGAATCTCCCTTCAGAATTCTCCTGAGTGCACAATGGGTCAGTCTTGAAGCCCTTGTACTCTGGCAAAACACTTACTGAGTTCAATTGGAAGGACCAAACAAAGATTCCAGGATCTGGCTTAAGATTTGGTTTCGCTCACCATACCCTTCACTTTCATACCAAATCTATTATCCTCTCTAGCCTAATGCTGTTTAGAAATGGAATCCCCAGGAAAAATGTCCATTTCTTTCTCTCCTTTATGCTACTTATTAAGATTTTACAGCCTACAATATGGCATAAATCCGGATTGATAACACACACCTATTTTTTATTAGGAGAGCTTTTTGACTCCCTAAAGCCAATGTATATGGCCTAATTTCTGATACCCAGTACAAGTAAGGGTAACACCTTACTCCACTAGTTGTCCCACTGAAGTCACTAACCAGCATTAGGAAAAGGTCTCAGAGTACAGTGCTAAATATGTTATTATTGACAATAAATAAAATCCTGAGGTTCTTGTTTGGGAAAATTCCCAGTAAAGACTCCAGGATCTGGCCCTATAATAGGCAAATCCTGGGGTCTGGCCCTATAATAGGTAGACCTCAGGATCTTTCTCTGTAATCAGCAGAATCTTAGATTTTCCATCACTCTGACATACCCAGTGTCTGCAACAAGCTGTCAGTATAAGGAGCCACATGAATACACAATGCAGGTTCCAGTTCAGCACTGGGAGGCAAGTTGCTTCGTACCTCCCCAAGGAGGCCTTGTTCTGCCAGTTCATTCATCAGCCCTAGGAACAGAACAATAGATTGTGTACGAAACATCGTGCACGGCTATTTACGGTGCATTCTGTCAGAGCAAGACTCAGCAGGAATGCGCGCCATCCTGCCATCTATCCTTGGGTCGTATTTCCAGGCTTCTATTATGGAAATATTAATATGGGTTACGGTGAGTTCACCCAAGGAATATAAAACACATCGTCTTGCAGCCTTGCCAGCATGGTAAGCCACATTCATTTACAGCAGGATTAAGTAGCTGCTGGAAAAGGCTGGCTTGACCATTACTTTTCTTAGAAAGACTCTTAGCATTGTGGCCAACATCCTACATTTTCAATCGACACCGACCTCACATTATGAAAAGAAACCACTCCAAAGAGAAAGGATGAGTCTCTGTGTTCTGTTTCACCCATGACTGTCATTTGCTGTCTTAAACTAACTAGGATATATCATCAGGCATGGATGGGTTCTAGGAGTAGGACCCTAGTTAGCATGCCTTGGAAAGGGGAATAGTATTGGAGAAGGAAAGGATTATTCCTTAGCCACACTGGACTTCTTTGTGGGGTCCTTGTAGCCACCTTGGCATTTCCTGATGGCCAAAGGAAAGCTTATTTGATGAAACTGTCAGCTTTTCCACAGGTGGCTCAGGAATAAGCCACCGGTCCAGGTCAACTTAGAAGCCGAGAAGAGTAGCAGGCGTTAGGTTCTGCGAAAGATGGAAGGTAGGTCCACGAGGAGGTTGACACCTCTACACAGCTACCTGGCAGCTGTGATAGACCCTGTGGAGACAAACACCACAGGAAGGACCATCTCAGAAGGCCAGACTGACAGCTTCCCTCATGGTCCCTGATTGGTCCAGGCACCCTATTTAAGCCCAAGAGAAGTTTCAGGAAGTAACGTGCAACTAGGTGGATTCCCCAGCCAGCTGTAGTTTTGGACCTATCTCTTGTCTCACTCCCAGACCCCGACCTTGACTCGGACCCCGGGCTTCTGCCCTTGAACGCTAAATCCAATCCCAACCCCTGGCTTCGGTACTTGGATCCCTGGCTTTGGTATTTAGACTCTGAAATAGGTTTTTGACCTCTGGCTTTGGCATCTGACCCTCAATCCAGGCTCTTGGAGTCAGACACCAGCCCTGCCATAGGTCTGATCCTCCAAGCCTCGATTGTGACAGCACGGAAGAGATGTTTGCAAAGTTGGTCTAAGGATGAAAAGGATCCATTGTGATCAAATCTGGATGTTTTTCTAAAGGATCTGCTCTAGTTCAAACAGGAATTGTTTCAGGGAAGTTCTCTGGCCTGGGTTATGCAGGAGGTCAGATGAGAAAATCAGCCTTGATAGCAGCCTTCAACTACCTGAAGGAGGATTCCAAAGAGGATGGAGCTCGGCTGTTCTCAGTGGTGGCGGATGACAGAACAAGGAGCAATGGTCTCAAGTTGCAGTGGGGGAGGTCTAGGTTGGATATTAGGAAACACTATTTCACTAGGAGGGTGGTGAAGCACGGGAATGGGTTACCTAGGGAGGTGGTAGAATCTCCTTACTTAGAGGTTTTTAAGGTCAGGCTTGGCAAAGCCCTGCCTGGGATAATTTAGTTGGGGATTGGTCCTGCTTTGAGCAGGGGGTTGGACTAGATGACCTCCTGAGGTCTCTTCCAACCCTGATATTCTATGATTCTATGATCAAAATGGTCCCTTCTGAACTTTAGAATCTATGAATTTTTGAGTGGCAATCTTTTACCTTTCCTAAGTTTTCCTTTTGCCAGTTTCTGCTTTGATATATTAAAGCACTGTAAACACTGTACATATTCTCAGTGACATTCTCAAAGAGAACTATTTGCTCAAATTCTCTTAGAAAGACCAGGAACCATATTTCTTCAATGAGTAACTTTTCTAAGGAATTTAGGCAGAAAACAATTCAATGCTGTAATTAGTCTGCCATGATTAAGCAGTCATGCCTGGGCATGTTTTCAGGGAGTGTGTGTGATACTCACTGGAGAAAAGGGAAAGAACCTTCTGCATTATCAAATCATTCTGAACCTCTAAATGTCTTTCCTGTTGTAACATCTGTGATTTATGATTTTCCATTTTCAAGCATTATACTGTGCACTATAGAAAAGCAAAAAGAACAGGAGTACTTGTGGCACCTTAGAAACTAACAAATTTATTAGAGCATAAGCTTTCGTGGGCTACAGCCCACTTCTTCGGATGCATATAGAATGGAACATATATTGAGGAGATATATATACACACATGCAGAGAGCATGAACAGGTGGGAGTTGTCTTACCAACTCTGAGAGGCCAATTAAGTAAGAGAAAAAAAACTTTTGAAGTGATAATCAAGCTAGCCCAGTACAGACAGTTTGATAAGAAGTGTGAGAATACTTACAAGGGGAGATAGATTCAATGTTTGTAATGGCTCAGCCATTCCCAGTCCTTATTCAGTCCTAAGTGGATTGTATCTAGTTTGCATATCAATTCCAGCTCAGCAGTCTCTCGTTGGAGTCTGTTTTTGAAGTTTTTCTGTTGTGAAATAGCCACCCGCAGGTCTGTCATTGAATGACCAGACAGGTTAAAGTGTTCTCCCACTGGTTTTTGAGTATTATGATTCCCGATGTCAGATTTGTGTCTATTAATTCTTTTGCGTAGAGACTGTCCGGTTTGGCCAATGTATATGGCAGAGGGGCATTGCTGGCACATGATGGCATATATCACATTGGTAGATGTGCAGGGGAACGAGTCCCTGATGGTATGGCTGATGTGATTAGGTCCTATGATGATGTCACTTGAATAGATATGTGGACAGAGTTGGCATCGGGCTTTGTTACAAGGATAGGTTCCTGGGTCAGTGTTTTTGTTCAGTGATGTGTGGTTGCTGGTGAGTATTTGCTTTAGGTTGGGGGGTTGTCTGTAAGCGAGGACAGGTCTGTCTCCCAAGATCTGTGAGAGTGAGGGATCATCTTTCAGGATAGGTTGTAGATCTCTGATGATGCACTGGAAAAGTTTTAGTTGGGGGCTGAAGGTGACAGCTAGTGGTGTTCTGTTATTTTCTTTGTTGGGCCTGTATTGTAGGAGGTGACTTCTGGGTACTCGTCTGGCTCTGTCAATCTGTTTTTTTCACTTCAGCTGGTGGGTATTGTAGTTTTAAGAATGCTTGATAGAGATCTTGTAGGTGATTATCTCTGTCTGAGGGATTGGAGCAAATGCGGTTATATCTTAGAGCTTGGCTGTAGACAATGGATTGTGTGGTGTGTACTGGATGGAAGCTGGAGGCATGTAGGTAAGTGTAGCGGTCAGTAGGTTTCCGGTATAGGGTGGTATTTATGTGACCATCGCTTCTTAGCACAGTAGTGTCCAGGAAATGGACCACTTGAGTGGATTGATCTAGGCTTAGGTTGATGGGGGGATGGAAATTATTGAAATCATGGTGGAATTTCTCAAGGGCTTCTTTTCCATGGGTCCAGATGATGAAGATGTCATCAATGTAGCGCAAGTAGAGTAGGGGCGTTAGGGGATGAGAGGTAAGGAAGCGTTGTTCTAAGTCAGCCATAAAAATGTTGGCATATGTGGGGCCATGCGGGTACCCATAGCAGTGCCACTGACATGAAGGCATATATTGTCCCCAAATGTGAAATAGTTGTGGGTGAGGACAAAGTCACTACGCAAAAGAATTAATGGACACAAATCTGACATCAGGAATCATAATACTCAAAAACCAGTGGGAGAACACTTTAACCTGTCTGGTCACTCAATGACAGACTTGCGGGTGGCTATTTTACAGCAGAAAAACTTCAAAAATAGACTCCAACGAGAGACTGCTGAGCTGGAATTGATATGCAAACTAAATACAATCAATTTAGGATTGAATAAGCACTGGGAATGGCTGAGCCATTACAAACATTGAATCTCCCCTTGTAAGTATTCTCACACTTCTTATCAAACTGTCTGTACTGGGCTAGCTTGATTATCACTTCAAAAGTTTTTTTTCTCTTACTTAATTGGCCTCTCAGAGTTGGTAAGACAACTCCCACCTGTTCATGCTCTCTGTATGTGTGTATATATATCTCCTCAATATATGTTCCATTCTATATGCATCCAAAGAAGTGGGCTGTAGCCCACGAAAGCTTGTGCTCTAATACATTTGTTAGTCTCTAAGGTGCCACAAGTACTCCTGTTCTTTTTGCGGATACAGACTAACACGGCTGCTACTCTGAAACCTGTCATAGAAAAGCAAGGCACTAATGATAGGAAGAAGAATAATTCTCAAACTGGGATAGTTAGTGAGAGGACACTGTAAAGCACCCAAACCCCAAAGAATACAAGTACAGGGTCCAATCCTGCAGCTAAAAGGGAGTTCTGCCCAAGTGTGGGCTGGATGACTAGAGGATCACTATAGAGGACTAAAGGAGCAGTGAAGAATGGATGATGTGACTGAAACACAGGACTGAGTCGGGAGAACTGGATTCTATTTCCAGATTTATTATATGATTGTGCCCAAGACAGTTAGCTGCTCTCTGTCTCAGTTTCCCCATTTGTTAAATAGGGATAGTAAAGCTTTCCCTGAGGTTTAATTTGTGTTTGTAAAATACTTTGAGATCCTTGGGTAGATAATGCTAGAGAAGGGCACAGAGGGAAGTTATTATTTGCCACGTGGAAACTCAATTAACTGGCTTCCAGGGTTGCTGCCTGAAAAGAAATTGAAATGCTAATAAAGATAGAGACAAGTAAAGAACTTGCTGTGCACTGGACAAAGAGCCAGTCCTGATAGCCTGACCACTCAAAAACAAAGTGCCAGCTCCTCAGTTAGTGTAAATCAGCATAGCTGCAATGAAGGCAATGGAGCTATACTGATTGACATCAGCTGAGGATCTGGCCCAAAGCATATGCCTACCACTGCATACGTACACAAAGAAATACCTATGTGCTAAGAGACAGGTTTTTTTTAAAATAGGCACCTAGAGTTAGGCTATGTCTGCACTTAAACCACAATAGTGGCACAGCTGCACTGCTTCAGTGTAGACACTCACTACAGTGACGGGAGGGGTTCTCTGTAGTCAATCTTCCCCGACAGGCAGTAGCTAGAAGAATTTGGCCAAGGATTCTCTCCCGCTCTTTGGCCATGGGGCATACATCCCTTCTGTCTTTCTAGCTACTTATATGGCCCCATCACTATTCTATTCTATTCTATGTAAGTTCTTATACCACGCTCATCACCATACTACCTGAGCACCTTCAGCCATGCATTAAGCAAGATGACTAACATCTATCATGTCTGTTCCCTCAGCCTCTCCCCAGGGGGAGAAGCCTGTGCTGAGTCAGGAGAACTGGGTTTGGATTTTTTTACAGCAGATACATATTGCTCTGTGGTTATATTGGAGAAGGCAAAGGCAAAGAAATGCACTTGGAGCAGAAGGTCTGCAATGGTCCTTAGTTCGGGGGTGAGTTCATTCCACAGTCTGGGACTGGCCCCCGAGAATGCTGTCAGCAGAGTAACTGATACCCTCCCAAGGATTTAAAACTAGAAAAACAATAACAATCTCCCTCTTTCTTCTCAGCCTATAGAAGGAGCATCGGCATTGGTTTTTGCAGGTGGCCATGTGTCTGACGAGTGGGGACATGCACCTGTGCGAAAACCTTGCTGAAGGAAAGCCAACTCAAGTTTTGCATTTTGTTTTGAATATGCTGAGGTTCCTCAGCCTCTCCCTTTGCAGGAACAAGAGCTGTTGTCCAGGCCTAGATCGAGTGCAAGTTCTAGCTCCTATTCTCCCAATTTGTCAAAAGTTTAATTGTTCCATAGCTAAATAGATGTGGAACAACATGGTCACAGGGGGAGGAGTCTCTCTCATGGAGCTAAGGCCAATCCCTTGGAGGCCTTTAAATTCCAGGATAGAGACTGTGAACTGGACTCTGTGTGCCACTGCAGAGAACCAGACCAGTATGTTCACCTGTGCTCAATCTGTGTTGCTAAACAGAAGGGCTGCTGCATTTGCAGCAGTTGGAGCTTTTTAGGACATTTGGCTTCATGAATTCACAGCTGCTTCATATGAAGACAGAGAACCTAGAGTACCGAGCACGAAAGCAATGACTCAAATTAATTTAGGGGGCAAAGTGGACAAATAGCTGAACATGAGCTTGCAGTGTGACACAGCGGCAAAAATGGCCAATGTCATCCTTGGACGTATAGACAGTTGAGTAGGAGTACGGAAGTTATTTTCCCTCTGTATGTGGCATTGGTGAGGCCAATAGAGGAATATAGCATACAGTATTTTAGAAAGGAGGTTGGAAAATTGAAGTGGGTGCAGAGAAGAGCCACAGAACTGAGTCAAGGGTTGCAAAAGAAACCTTGCAGTGAAAGACTTAAGAAGCTCAATCTGTTTAGCTTATCAAAAAGAAAATTGAGAGGTGACTTGGTTACACTGTATCAATACCTTCAAGGGAAGAAAATACCACCTACTAATGGGCTCTGAAACTTAGTGCAGAAGACCGTAACAAGAGCCAATGGCTGGAAGTTAAAGCCAGACAAATTCAAATTAGAAACAAAGTACACATTTTTAACAGTGAGGTAATTAACCACTAGAACAAACAGCCAAGGGAAATGGTGGATTCTCCAGCTCTTGCAGTCTTCAGCTAAAGACTGGCTGCCTTCCTGGAAGAGATGCTTTAATCAAACACCAGTTATGAGGCGTTAAACTGGGTGAAATCTTCTGCCCTGTGTTATACAGACTAGATGATTTAATAGTCTCTCCTGTCCTTAAAATATGAATTCCTAGGTATAAAATAAGTTGAAATAAACAAGCCTGGGTGTCACAAATAGATGGATCACAAGGGCAGAGTCTGAATCTGATAGGAGGAGGGACTGTCTTCTGGCACCATGATTACCTGGGCAATGAGGAGTGTAAAGATTGAAGGCTAAAGACCAAATTACTGCATAGCTTGATTACCTGCTATACAGAATGTGGATCTAATGGAGGTGGCTGATTCATATACGAGCCTGGTGATGCATGCTACTTAGTGAAAGCTAAGGTCAGGCCCGGATATTTTGAAAGGGTTTGACTGCAACATGGTGCTGTTAAATGAATCTTTCTGGTCTGAGTGGTGCATGCCCAAATACCAACACTCTTCACTGAGGGACCTGGGAAAGACTGGCATTACCTTTCACGAATGCAGGAACATGATGGCCAGCATTCTCCTTTCTCAGCAGTAAAATCAGACAGTGCAAGCGTGGTTCAGCAGGAAGTTCTTCTCTTGAGGATCTCCTATCAGGGGGACTTGAAGTCTTGTTAGGGCAAAATACAGCCATCTGCAAATACATAGGCAAGCACTTTCAAACCTAGGAACCTAAAGCTAGACTCCTAAGTCCATATTTAGGTACCTATTTAAAAGTGATTTGATTTGCAGGGAAGCTGAGCATCCACAGAACCCATGAAGTCAAGGGGAGCTGCTGGTGCTCATCACCTCTGCAAATCAGGCCATTTGTATTTCAGTGCCGCCATGTGGATTTAGGAGCGTTACTTCATAAGCATTTTGGACATAGTGTCATTTTTTTATTTGGTAAAATGTTATGAAGAAGGAAGATGGTTCTTCTTCAGATCTGAAGAAAATCAGGTGGTAAACAAGCTCCTTGTGCAGAGTTTTCTAGGTGAACCAGGAAGTGCCCCACTCTGCAGTCTCAGCATCCTCACCCTGTGCAACACATGATTTACAAAGGGCTGTCTCCTTATGCAAGGAAAAGTCTCACTCATTTCACTGGCTGTTGTGCTGATGTGAGGAGTGCAGACCTAGGCTCATTCTTGTCTATCTCGGTTTGATTGGAAGCCCTGTTTTAATGATTATCTTGGTTTCCTTGGACTGAGATGTGGAAGGAAACAAGTCCTCACTCTGCATTTGTTAGCAACAAGTCAGAGACCGTTTATTAAGGGCAATTGCAAGGGAAGACTGCGGTCGGACAGGGGGTCCCCTGACCTTAGGCAGATCTTCCCCCTACAAGCAATATAAGATAAGTATTTATACTTTGCCGTTACATACATCAACAGCTAATGGTTATCCTTTGTTTATACAAATTCCCTCCAGATGCTACCTTATCTCAAGGTTTCTGCTTAAGTCAGCATTCCATCCTTATCAACTAAAAGCAAGGCGAGAACAGCATCTCTTACAACTCTCGTGTTGTTAGGGTTAGGGTTTCCTTTTGCTCAATCCTTAAATGGTCTAAAGACATCTACCCCCAGATCCTCCTTTTTCTCTTACTTTTCTGCTTCCAAAGAGATTTGACAATGCCAAATGCATACTCATTCAACTGTGTTGTTCATGTCCATTTCAATCGGGTGTGTGTGCGCGTGCATGCACGGCAGTTGGAAAACTTTTCCCCTAGCAGCATCCATTGGGTTGCCCTGGGCGCCCCCTGGAATCACGCCTTCATGACACTCAATATAGAGCCCTGCCCACCCGCCACCCTCTCAGTTCCGTCTTGCCGGCTACTCTGACAGATGGGTAGAAGGACGGATATTGGAATGGACATGAACAACACATCTCAGTTTTTGGAAAGTGTAGGGGACAATTTCCTGGTGCAAGTGCTGAAGGAACCAACTAGGGGCAGAGCTCTTCTTGACCTGCTGCTCACAAACAGGGAAGAATTAGTAGGGGAAGCAAAAGTGGATGGGAACCTGGGAGGCAGTGACCATGAGATGGTCGAGTTCAGGATCCTGACACAAGGAAGAAAGGAGAGCAGCAGAATATGGACCCTGGACTTCAGAAAAGCAGACTTTGACTCCCTCAGGGAACTGATGGACAGGATCCCTTGGGAGAATAACATGAGGGGGAAAGGACTCCAGGAGAGCTGGCTGTATTTTAAAGAATCCTTATTGAGGTTGCAGGAACAAACCATCCCGATGTGTAGAAAGAATAGTAAATATGGCAGGCGACCAACTTGGCTTAACAGTGAAATCCTTGCTGATCTTAAACACAAAAAAGGAAGTTTACAAGAAGTGGAAGAGTGGACAAATGACCAGGGAGAAGTACAAAAATATTGCTCAGGCATGCAGGAGTGAAACCAGGAAGGCCAAATCACACTTGGAGTTGCAGCTAACAAGAGATGTTCAGAGTAACAAGAAGGGTTTCTTCGGGTACATTAGCAACAAGAAGAAAGTCAAGGAAAGTGTGGGCCCCTTACTGAATGAGGGAGGCAACCTAGTGACAGAGGATGTGGAAAAAGCTCATGTACTCAATGCTTATTTTGCCTCTGTCTTCACGAACAAGGTCAGGTCCCAGACTACTGCACTGGGCAACACAGCATGGGGAGGAGGTGACCAGCCCTCTGTCGAGAAAGAAGTGGTTCAGGCCTATTTAGAAAAGCTGGACGAGCACAAGTCGTTGGGGCTGGATGCGCTGCATCCGAGGGTGCTAAAGGAGATGGCAGATGTGATTGCAGAGCCATTGGCTATTATCTTTAAAAACTCATGGCGATCGGGGGAGGTCCTGGATGACTGGAAAAAAGCTAATGTAGTGCCCATCTTTAAAAAAGGGAAGAAGGAGGATCTGGGGAACTCTAGTCCAGTCAGCCTCACCTCAATCCCTGGAAAAATCATGGAGCAGATTCTCAAGGAATCAATTCTGAAGCACTTAGAGCAAAGGAAAGTGATCAGGAACAGTCAGCATGGATTCACCAAGGGCAAGTCATGCCTGACTAACCTAATTGCCTTCTATGACGAGATAACTGGCTCTGTGGATGTGGGGAAAGCAATGGATATGTTATTCCTTGACTTTAGCAAAGCCTTTGATACGGTCTCCTACAGTATTCTTGCCGTCAAGTTAAAGAAGTATGGGCTGGATGAATGGACTATAAGGTGGATAGAAAGCTGGCTAGATCGTCGGGCTCAACGGGTAGTGATCAATGGCTCCATGTCTAGTCATGTCTGGTATCAAGCAGAGTGCCCCAAGGGTCGGTCCTGGGGCCGGTTTTGTTTAATATCTTCATTAATGATCTGGAGGATGGCGTGGACTGCACCCTCAGCAAGTTTGCAGATGACACTAAACTGGGAGGAGTGGTAGATACGCTGGAGGGTAGGGATAGGATACAGAGGGACCTAGACAAATTAGAGGATTGTCCCAAAAGAAACCTGATGAGGTTCAACAAGGACAAGTGCAGAGTCCTGCACTTAGGATGGAAGAATCCCATCCACTGCTACAAACTAGGGACCGAATGGCTAGGCAGCAGTTCTGCAGAAAAGGACCTAGGGGTTACAGTGGACAAGAAACTGGATATGAGTCAACAGTGTGCCCTTGTTGCCAAGAAGGCTAATGGCATTTTGGGCTGTATAAGTAGGGGCATTGCCAGCAGATCAAGGGACGTGATCATTCCCCTCTATTTGACATTGGTGAGGCCTCATCTGGAGTACTGTGTCCAGTTTTGGGCCCCACACTACAAGAAGGATGTGGAAAAATTGGAAAGAGTCCAGCGGAGGGCAACAAAAATGATTAGGGGCCTGGAGCACATGACTTATGAGGAGAGGCTGAGGGAACTGGGATTGTTTAGTCTGCAGAAGAGAAGAATGAGGGGGGATGTGGATAGCTGCTTTCAACTACCTGAAAGGGGATTCCAAAGAGGATGGATCTAGACTCTTCTCAGTGGTAGCAGATGACAGAACAAGAGTAATGGTCTCAAGTTGCAGTGGGAGAGGTTTAGGTTGGATATTAGGAAAAACTTTTTCACCAGGAGGGTGGTGAAGCACTGGAATGGGTTACCTAGGGAGGTGGTGGAATCTCCTTACTTAGAGGTTTTTAAGGTCAGGCTTGACACAGCCCTGTCTCGGATGATTTAGTTGGGGATTGGTTCTGCTTTGAGCAGAGGGTTGTACTAGATGACCTCCTGAGGTCCCTTCTAACCCTGGTATTCTATGATCTTGAAGAACAACAGTTACGAGAAGGTGAGTAACCGTTTTTTCTTCTTCGAGTGCTTGTTCATGTCCATTCCAAACAGGTGACTCACAAGCCCAAGTTCAGACGGTGGGGTCGGAGTCGTCCACTGATTGGAGCACTTCTCTACCAAAGGCTGCATCGTCTCTGGCCTGCTGGGTAATTGCATAGTGTGTGGTGGAAGTGTGTATCTATGGAGGATCACGTCGCTGCTCTGCAGATTTCCTGGGTGGGAACCTGCACCAGGAATGCTGTTGAAGAGGCCTGAGCCCTGGTGGGGTGGGTAGTGATCGGGGGAGCAGGCACACCTGCCAGCTTGTAGCACTCACGGATGCGGGACATGATCCATGATGAAATCTTTTGAGAAGAGTCAGGAAGATCCTTCATTCTGTTCACCACTGCCTCAAATAACTGGACGGACTTTCGGAATGGCTTCGTTCTCTTGATGTAGAAGGCTAGCGCTCTGCGGACATCCAATGAGTGAAGCCTTTGCTCCCTGCCACTCAAGTGCAGCTTAGGATAGAATACTGGGAGGAATATGTCCTGGTTGATGTGAAACTATGACACAACCTTCGGGAGGAAAGCCTGGTGAGACCTGAGCTGAATACAGTGTAAGGAGATTCTGATGTTAAGGCTTTCAGCTCAGACATCCTCCTGGATGAGGTTATCACTATCAGAAACGCCACCTTGTATGAGAGATAGAGCAGGGAACACATTGCCAAAGGTTCAAAGGGCGGACCCATGAGTCTGGAAAGGACTGGATTGAGATCCCAAGTGGGGATAGGCTGTCGGACATGTGGGAATAGCCTGTCGAGATCTTTAAGGAAGCGGCTGACCATAGAGTTAGCAAAGACGGAGCAGCCCTCTGCGCCTGGGTGGAAGAAGATGGTGGCCAAGTGGACCCTTATTGATGACATGGACAGTCCCTGCTGCTTGAGATGGAGAAGATAGTCCAGTATAAGCGGTACAGAGGTGAGCGTCGGGGACGAATGGTGCTGCGCAGACCAGACTGAAAATCTCTTCCACTTGGCAAGGTAAGTGTCCCTCGTGGAAGGTTTCCTACTGCCAAGAAGGACTTGTCTAACCGGATCCAAGCAGGAGAGCTCCCTCGGGTTCAGCCATGGAGTTTCCATGCTATAAGGTGTAGTGACTTGAGGTTTGAGTGTTGGAGATGGCCATGATCCTGTATTAGTAGGTCTGGGAAGAGCGGCAAGATGACTGGAGCTTCCACAGACATTTCCAGGAATACTGTGTACCAGTGCTGGTGGGGCCAGGCTGGAGCTATCAATATGATTGAGGCTTGCTCCCTCCGTACCTTGAGGAGCAGCTTCTGGATGAGAGGGATAGGTGGAAACACATATAGGAGATGGCCTCTCCATGGGAGGAGGAATGCGTCCGCGATGGAGCCCGGGCTGTGATTCAGGAAGGAGCAAAACTGCTGGCACTTCCTGTTGTGTTGCATGGCAAACAGATCTATCTGGGGAAAACCCCACTGATGGAAGATTGAGTTTGCAACATCCAGGTGAAGGGACCACTTATGGCCGTGGAATGACCTGCTGAGATAGTCCACCAACTCATTCTGTACTCCAGGGAGGTATGATGCTTGCAGATGTATCGAACGCTCTACATAGAAGTTCCACAGCATGAGAGCTTCCTGGCACGGGGGAGAGGAGCGCCCACCCCCCTGTTTGTTGATATAAAACATTGTCATGGTGTTGTCTGTCATAACCAATACACATCTCCCTGCTAAGTGAGCTCAGAAAGTCTGGCATGCAGGGCAGACTGCTCTCAACTCTCTGACATTGATGTGGAGAGTGAGTTCCGCCTGAGACCAGAGGCCCCGTGTCCTGAGGTCTCCCAAATGTGCTCCCCAGCCAGAGGCTGACACATCTGTCACTAGTGAGAGAGATGGCTGAGGGCCGGGGAAGGAGACCCCTGCACACACTACCTGTGGATCGAGACACCGCAGGAAGAAGTTGAGTACCGGGCGAGGCAGGGTTTACAATCTTATCCAAGCTGTCCCGGACTGGCGATACACTAAAGCCACGACTGTAGAGGTCGAAGTCTGAGTCTGGCATGCTGTACTATGTAGATACATGTGTCCCAGGAGTTTCAGGCAATTCCTTGCTGTAGTGGTGGGGAACTGCCTGAGACTTCGTATGATGTCACTGAGGGACTGAAACCTTGCTTCCGGCAGGTATGCCCTGGCTTGTGTCGAGTCCAGTACGGCCCCTATAAACTCTATCCTCTGAACAGGGGACAGAGTTGATTTCCCCTCATTCAGAAGAAGGCCCAGTTCGTTGAACATCATTCTTATGAAGTCATCCTGTGCCTCCACTTGAGACCTGGAGCAGCCCTTGATCAGCCAGTCATCGAGGTACGGGAACACCTGTACCTGTCGCTTGCGCAGGAACGTGGCCACGACTGCCATGCACTTGGTGAACACTCAAGGTGCCACTGACAGGCCAAATGTGAACTGATAGTGGTTGTTTTTCATCACAAACCTGAGGTATTTTCTGTGGGGGCAGAGTTACTGCTATGTGAAATTATGTGTCCTTCAAGTCGAGGGTGGCATATCAGTCTCCTTGATCTAATGAAGGGATGATGGAGGCCAAAGAGACCATGCGGAAGAAACGGTTACTCACCTTCTCGTAACGGTTGTTCTTCGAGATGTGTTGTTCATGTCCATTCCAAGCAGGTGTGTGCGCGCCGCATGCACGCCAGCCGGAAGATTTTACCATAGCAGCGTCCGTAGGGTCGGCTCCGGCGCCCCCTGGAGGGGCGCCTTCATGGCGCTGTATATAGGAGCCAGCCGACCCCCCCACCCCCTCAGTTCCTTCTTGCCGATACTCTGACAGAGGGGTAGGAGGGTGGGTATTGGAATGGACATGAACAACACATCTCGAAGAACAACCGTTACGAGAAGGTGAGTAACCGTTTCTTCTTCTTCGAGTGATTGTTCATGTCCATTCCAAGCAGGTGACTCACAAGCCCAAGTCTAGGTGGTGGGGTTGGAGGTCACTGCAGACTGGAGGACTGCGCGGCCAAATGCAGCATCCTCCCTGGCTTGGTGCGTAATGGCGTAGTGAGCCGTAAAGGTGTGGATTGAGGACCAGGTGGCCGCTCTACAAATTTCCTGTGTTGGGATGTGGGCCAGGAACACAGCTGAAGAGGCCTGCGCTCTTGTGGAGTGGGCCGTGATAGGCGGGCTGGTACATTGGCCCGAGTGTAGCACTCCTGGATGCAGGTTCTGATCCAAGCCGAGATCCTCTGTGATGTAACTGGGAGCCCCTTCCTACTGTCGGCCACAGCAACGAAAAGTTGGGTCGATTTCCTGAAGGGTCTCGTCCTTTCTATATAGAACGTGAAAACCCTGCGAACATCCAGAGAATGCAGCCTGTACTCCTTAGCCGAGGAGTGCGGTTTGGGATAAAACACAGGGAGAAAAATGTCTTGACCCATGTGAAATGGGGAAACCACCTTAGGTAGGAACGCAGGGTGCGGCCTGAGTTGGACCTTGTCCTTGTGGAAGATGGTGTATGGAGGCTCAGAAGTTAGAGCTCTGAGTTCCGATACTCTCCGTGTTGATGTGATAGCCACCAAGAACACAACCTTATATGAGAGGTATAACAGCGAGCATGAAGCCAGCGGCTCGAATGGGGGCCCCGTGAGGACAGACAGGACCAAATTGAGGTCCCAAGTAGGGACAGGTTGATGGATATGCAGGAACAATCTGTCGAGGCTGTTGAGGAATCATCCAACAAGTGGGTTTGCAAACACTGAGGTCCCCCCCTCTCCAGGGTGGAATGCGGAGATTGCAGCAAGGTGTACTCGAATCGATGAGAGAGTTAGTCCCAGGTGTCTCAGATGTAGCAAATAGTCCAAGATGAGAGGGATCGGGGCGAGCAAGGGGCCCTGACCGCATTATGTAACTCAGAGGGAGAAGCGCTTCCACTTGGCCAAATACGTAGACCTTGTCGAGGGCTTCCTGTTGCCCAACAGGACCCATCTGACCTGATGGGAGCATCGTAACTCCAGTGGGTTTAGCCATGGAGCATCCAAGCTGTAAGGTGGAGCGACTCCAAGTTTTGGTGAAGGAGGCGACCGTGATCGTGCGTGATCAAGTCCGGTAGTAGGGGCAACCTGATTGGAACCCTCGTAGACATGTGTAGGAGAGATGTGTACCAATGCTGGCGCAGCCACGCAGGAGCTATGAGGATGAGTCGAGCGTGATCTCTGCGAGCCTTGAGGATCACCTTGTGAATCAAGGGAATCGGGGGGAAGGCGTAAAGAAGCCCGTCTGCCCAAGAGAGGAGAAAAGCGTCTGATAGGGATCCCTGACTGCGTCCCATGAGGGAGCAGAATTGAAGACACTTCCTGTTCTCGTTGGAAGCAAACAAGTCCACCTGGGGATGACCCCAGAGACGGAAAATTGAGAGAACTACATCCCAGCGGATAAACCACTTGTGACCCTGGAAAGAGCGGCTGAGAGTGTCCGCGAGTGCGTTGTGCGTGCCGGGGAGGTAGGATGCTATCAGGTGAATTACGTTCTGTCCGCAAAAGTCCCATAATGCCTGGGCCTCCTGACAAAGGGGAGAAGAACGAGCACCACCCTGTCTGTTGATATAAAACATCGTTGGAGTATTGTCTGTGAGGACAGAAACGCACCTGCCCGCGAGCTGGGACTTGAATGCCATGCATGCGAGGCGTACCGCTCATAATTCCCTGACATTGATGTGCAGTGAAAGATCCTCCCTCAACCAAAGACCTTGGGTCCGGAGGTGGCCCAGATGTGCACCCCATCCCTGATCCGACGCGTCCGTTACCAGGGTCAGAGAGGGCTCTGGTTCGAGGAAAGGGACCCCCGCGCAGACCACCTGTGGGTCGAGCCACCAATGGAGGGAGTCTAACACCGGACGAGGTAACGTCACCACTAAGTCTAGGGAGTCCCTGACTGGCCGATAAACCCCTGCCAACCAAGATTGGAGAGGGCGCAGTCTGAGCCTGGCGTGTCTCACGACGTAGGTACATGCTGCCATGTGCCCTAGTAATTTGAGGCAGCTTCTTACTGTGGTGGTAGGGTAACTTTGGAGGCCGAGAATGATGTTGGACAAAGTTCGGAACCTGGCCTCTGGGAGATATGCTCTGGCTTGTGTCGAGTCCAGAAGTGCTCCTATGAACTCGATTCTTTGTGTGGAGAAAGAGTGGACTTGGCCTCGTTGATTAAGAGGCCGAGGGAGCTGAAGGTATGCCTGATGAAAACCACCTGAGCCTCCACGAGTGCCTTGGTCCTGCCCTTGATGAGCCAATCGTCCAGGTAAGGGAATACCTGGATCCCTTGCCTGCG
This sequence comes from Malaclemys terrapin pileata, assembly GCF_027887155.1. Taxonomy (NCBI): domain Eukaryota; kingdom Metazoa; phylum Chordata; order Testudines; family Emydidae; genus Malaclemys; species Malaclemys terrapin. The sequence continues at coordinate 52,515,154 of NC_071514.1, forward strand.
GAGGAAGGCTGCCACGACTGCCATGCACTTTGTGAAGACCCTTGGGGCTGCTGATAGGCCGAAGGGTAGAACCGTGAACTGTAGATGAATGTTGCCGGCGAGAAACCTGAGGTAACGCCTGTGGCGAGGGATTATTGCGATATGGAAGTATGCATCCTGTAAGTCGAGGGCGGCATACCAGTCTCCTGGATCCAGGGAGGGAATGATGGAGGAGAGGGAGACCATGCGGAACTTGAGCTTCTTGACAAACTTGTTGAGGCGTCGCAAGTCCAGAATAGGTCTGAGGCCCCTTTTCACTTTCGGTATTAGGAAATATCGAGAATAGAAGCCCTTGCCCCGTAGTTCTCGAGGCACCTCCTCCACTGCCCCTGCTGTAAGGAGGGACTGAACTTCTTGAAGGAGAAGTTGCTCGTGAGAGGGGTCCCTGAAGAGGGACGGGGAGGGGAGCTAGTGGGGCGGGAGGGAGGAAAACTGGATAGAATATCCCTCCTCTACCGTGCGAAGCACCCAAGCGTCTGACGTGATCCGGGCCCACGCACGAAAGAAGAGGGACAGACGTGATGAAAAGGTAAGGATGGGAGGATCCAGAGATCTGACCGGTAGGCCGTCCTCGACCGAACCCTCAAAATGGTGGTCTAGGTCCCTGAGGAGGCCTTGGTTGGGTAGAAGACTGGCCGAAGGGCTGCTGTTGTTGCCTCCTCCTGCCAGTCCTCGGCCTTCTGCGCAAGGCATCACCCCGATTTTGAGGTTAGTACTGACATGGGGCCTACGGTAGCCTAAACTGCCTACGCTGAGTAACTGGGGTGTGTAGACCTAAAGAACGGAGGGTGGTCCGCGAGTCCTTTAGGCTATGCAGCCATTTGTCTGTCTTTTCTGAGAAAAGCGTGGGCCCTTCAAAGGGTAAGTCCTGGATAGTCTGTTGGACTTCGTGAGGAAGGCCAGAAACTTGAAGCCAGGCTCCGCGCCTCATGACCAGACCAGTAGCCAACGTGCGCGAGGCCGAATCGGCTGCGTCCAAGGCTGCCTGGAGGGAAGCTTGAGTAATCAATCTGCCCTCCTCAACAAGGGCCGAGAACTCGGTTTGTGAGTCCTGCGGGAGGAGATCCGTAAACCTAGACAAAGCCGAGCATGTGTTGTGTCCATACCGGCTCACTATGGCCTGCTGATTGGCAATACGCAACTGTCGGCCCCCTGTTGAATAGACCTTGTGTCCGAAGAGGTCCAACTTTTTCGCCTCTCTATTTTTAGATGTGGATTCCTGAAAACCTTGTCGCTCCCTCTGGTTGGCCACATCCACCACTAGGGAGTCCGGTGGGGGGTGCGTGTAAAGATATTCATAGCCCTTGGTTGGGACAAAATACCGCCTCTCAGTCTTTTTGGCTGTAGGGGCCAATGAGGCTGGAGTTTGCCATAAGGTGCGGGTTGTGTCCGCCATGGTTTTTATGAGGGGTAGGACTACCCTAGACGGGGTCAGGATATCAATTACGGGATCGGTGTCCACCTCGATCTGTTCCGTCTGTATCGAGAGGCTCTGGGCCGCTCGAGTAAGGAGCTGTTGGAGGAGTCTATTATCCTCTAAAGCCGGAGCAGCAGAAGTTCCCGCTACTGCCTCATCCGGAGATGAAGAGGAAGATGTCCCATGTAGCTGCCCTTCATCTACCACGTCTCCCTCTGTAAGGGCCTGCGGCACACGGTACTCAGGCTGCATGGCCGGTGCGGGCTCAAGATGCGGCACAGCGGCCGGTACCAGGATTGCCACCGAACGCCAAGGAGTGCTGGGCAATGCCTGTGCTGAAGGGAGCAAAGTCCCTGTCGGTGCCGTTGTTTGAGCTGGGGGTGCTGTAATGCCTTGTGGAACACTCCTGTCAGACGGCGGTGCCGGTGGCATTAGCTGCGGTGCTGCAGACGCTGAGGAGACGGAAGTGGTTCGTGAGCGGGGCCCGTACGCCTGACCCACCGACTGATGGTAGGCCCATGGTGTCCAGAACGGCCACTGTGGAGGTGGTTGCCACTCCTGCTGCTGATGCCACTGTGGCGGGTACGGTTGGGCACTCCTACGCGAGGACGATCTGCTCCTCGATCTGTTAGAACGGTAGTAGTCCGCCTCTGAGTCAGAAGTCTCTGGATATGAGGACAGCGGAGGAGCGGTACCCACTGTCGCTGGTGGGGGTGCTTGCGCCGGTGCCACTAATGTGGTGCTGCGTGGAGAGTGCGGTGAGCGCATTGCTGGTTTACCCTTAGAGTGATACTGGGGCCCGGTGGCAGCTGGAGGTTCTCTGCACCGGTGCGGCGATGCCAGCACCGAAAGGCTCAAGAGGTCTGATGCGGCCTTGAATGCCTCCGGCGTCGATGGGAGGCGGACCTCCTCCATCATGTCCGGGGATCTATGCCGTTCCGGACTCGACCTTGCCCTCTCTGGGGCGGGAGTCAACGGGATGGCTGGATGGGTCTGCGGCACGGGTTGTCCCGTAACACTCGTGGACTGCGCCCGACCTTTAGAGTCCCGGTGGGGACATTGTTCGGTCCGCGGCCTGTTCTTTTCAGCCGGCACCGGTGATGGAGAGCGGTGTCTTGTCGAAGACAATTTCTTATGCGCCGACTCTCTCCGGTGCCGGGGTCTTGGCCTCACGACCTATCTCCGGTGCCGGGGCACTGCGCACCGAGGATGAAGTGCTGGGTGCCGGCTCTGAAGGTCCGGGATCCGATTGCGGCCTCAAAGCCACCTCCATTAGGAGGACTTTAAGTCTCTGCTCTCTATCCTTGAGAGTCCTGGGGCGAAAAGCTCTGCAGATAGGACATCTGTCCCTTTGATGGGCCTCTCCGAGGCACCGTAAGCACGAAGAGTGCGGGTCACTTTTCGGCATAAACTTCCCGCAGTCCCGACAGAGTTTGGACCCTGTGGACGTGGGCATGCCCCAGCGGGGCGGCGAAAAGTTGGGGAACCCCCCCCCAACTGAAACCTAACTATCTAACACTAACAACTAACAACTAACTAATAAACTATTTACAAGAAATATAGAACACTGCCACGATTGCTAAAGAGCAAGAGAAGTTCCAGCTAGCCGTCACCGGCGGTAAGAAGGAACTGAGGGGGTGGGGGGCCGGCTGGCCCCTATATACAGCGCCAGGGGGCGCCGGAGCCGACCCTACGGACGCTGCTATGGTAAAATCTTCCGGCTGGTGTGCATGCGGAGCGCACACACCTGCTTGGAATGGACATGAACAATCACTCGAAGAAGAACTTGAGCTTCTTCACAAACTTGTTGAGTTCTCGCAGGTCTAGGATGGGTCTGAGCCCATCTTTGGCTTTTGGTATTAGGAAATACCAGGAATAAAAACCCTTGCCCTTTTGCTCTTAAGGAATGTTTTCCATTGCCCATAGCAAAAGGAGTGAGTGCACCTAAGGAGTTGCTCATGAGAAGGGTCCCTGTAGAAGGGAGCTGGAGCTCTCTGCCATGTTGGTCCAGAGAGGGTGAGGGTTCGGACTCAACTGGACCCCAGAGGGGGCAGGGGTCAATGAGACCCTGGGAGGCAGAGGGGCTGAGGTGACGTGGCCTGGTTCGGGTCTCCCTGCCGAAGGCTCCTTGGGCTTGGAAGGGGGAGAGCGACTCCTCTCTGGCCTTTTCTTTTTCTGGGGCACCAGGGACTGAGACCGGTGCCTCACAGAAGATTGTCTATGGGTGGAGCTGTGTCAGTGCCGTAACTTCTTGTGGTACTTTCTTGGTACTGGCTCACGCATCGTCGGTGCCGGAGCACTGCGCACCAATGAGGAGGTGCTGGGCGTGGGTTCTGCCAACCCCGGGTCGCATTGTGGCTGGAGTGCTGCCTCCATGAGAAGGATCTTGAGTCTTTGCTCCTGGTCTTTTAAGGTCCTAGAGGAAAACCCTTTGCAAATTCTGCTCCTCTTCTTCTGGTGGATCTCCCCGAGACACCACAGACAGGAAGAGTGCGGGTCGCTCTTAGGCATACATTTTCCACGGTCCTCGCAGAGTTTGAACCCTGGGGACCAGGGCATATCCTGGTGCCGGGGGAGTGTTGGTTGGGGGGAGGAACCCCAAAAGGAAACTTATGACCTAACTACTAATACTAAACTAACACTAGTAACTACTGAGAACTAACTATAAACACTAAGAGTGGACACTGCCCAAACGTGCTTGCAAAGCAAGAGCAACAGGTTGTTCCAGCTAGCCATCACTGGTGGCAAGAAGGAACTGAGGGGGTGGTGGGTTGGCAAGGCTCTATATTGAGTGCCTCCAGGGGGTGCCCAGGCCGACCCGACGGATGCTGCTAAGGGAAAAGTTTTCTGGCTGCCGTGCATGCACGCACGCACGCACACACCTGATTGGAATGGACATGAACAAGCACCAGAAGAAGAACTATGAAGTGATGCAGTCACATATGGCAAATGAGGAGTATCTTCCGATGACACATTAATTGATTAAAAATAATCTTACAGTGATTTTTACAGTTAGGGACCGATCCAGCTCCCATTGAAATCAATGGCAAAATTCATATTTAACTTTCACAATGGCACAATCTGGCTATTAGTATTCTCTGCTGCCAGGAAGAATGGGGCTTTAATGGGATTTTCCAGCACAAAGGAAACTCAGCTCTGAAAGCAACTGGAGGTGCCACTCATAGCAAAAGAAGATGATGTCAGAAGATGGGGAATCCTGGGTGCAGGCTAGCTGGCAAAAGGGTAACAAGCATGAGAAAACCACAAAGCAAAGTTCACCCAACGGTGAAGCATGCTCATCGCATAAAAAACATGACTTCCCTTAGTGAGTGCAAGCTAATCCGAGGCCCATTTGGCTTTGTGTGAACTAATAAAATGGCACAGCACATGTCTCTGTTCCGCCAGCCTGGTCCACCTCACAGAGCTGGATTCACCAGTGGCTGATTTGACCACTCTGCTGAGAAAGTCAGCATTGCTGACCATCTCTGGGATTCAAATAGCGTCAGGACAACGTGTGTGAATATTTGTCCCCTTTTCGGAGGAGATGCCATTATTAACGTAAAAGTAGACCCAGTTCTAAACTGGGATTACCAATGCAATCATTTCACATTGGGACCAGCTGTTGCAAAAGGCATATAAAGTAACACTGCTTCTTCATTATGAGTCTTTCATTGTTAACCTGAGGCCTGCAGGAGTGTGGCTTTAAAAACGTTGTTATCTGGGATGAAAATAGGGTAACCAGACAGCAAGTGTGAAAAATCGAGATGGGGGCAGGGGGTAAAAGGGGCCTATATAAGACAGTCCCTAATATTGGGACTCTCCCTATAAAATCGGAACATATGGTCACCGTAGATGAAAACGAGTTGACTGTAACATTTGCATCATGATATTCTGACCTTATCTCACCATGCGGCAGCATCATGACACAACATGTAAACATCATGACATAATCATATTGCACCAGCCACACAGATATTTTGAGGTGCTTTCAATATCCTGAGAGCCCGGCCTGCAAGATGTTGGACAGTCATGTCAAAATCAAAACCAAAACCATTGGGGTTGGAATCAGCCTAACCCATTGCAGCTACATTGTAGGTTTTAGCAGGAGCACTAATGGATATGCCATTCAGGATCTGGGAAAGCATTATTCTAATGACCCTCTGTCCCATACCTGACTTGTTGTCATGCTGAGCATGATGGCTCGCTTGGGAGAAAGTCGCAGCTGCCTGATTCCCTGCAGAGTAAAGCCTCTCTGAGTACAAGTTGAAATCACATCCCCGTATGCATGAGGAGGCACAGCAGGTGACACGACCAAAATGACGTCCCCTGGATCAAAGTGAAGATGAGAAGGGCATCAAATTATTTTCGTGGAAGCTGTTCCATCTCTGCAGGAAGCCTCATGAAATTGGCCAGCCCCAATTTCCAGACCAACCCAGATGGTGACACTACGTTCTGCAGTCAACATTAACCCTTATTTGGCCCATCACACCCACATATAGCTGTGGGCAGGATTCACACCATCAAAGATCTTCTTTAAAAAAACAATTATTCTAGAAAGTTTGGCTCAGGTCTATCTAGAAATCTGTGAATTCCTTCTCCATTTGCTGTACAGCTGGGTTTACTGAGGTATGGTTAGAGTGAGTCAGTGGTTCACCTCGGATTAGAATCCCAGACCTCTGTCCTCCTAGCCCTTTGCTGTAATCATGAAACAACCTGGCCTCTGTAACAGGCCAGGAGGAGGCTCTAGACAGGTTTTCTCTATACCGACCTGCTAATGTGCCCTGACTATGGAGGAATCATGGGTCAGAATGTAGTTTTGTCTTCATATCCCAGTTACTGCCTGGCTTTTCTGCTGAGATTACCAACAAGAAATGGCAATTGTGGTTCTAGATTTTGTGACATGAACATTTCCCCCCGAGGAGCTGGGCTGAGACCCAGCATTTGTTAGCCTTTGAACAGTCATCCGCTGGTATTTTAGTTCACCACTGGAGTCCACCAGATTTGCACCTGTACCTTGGAAGCAGAAGGCTCTGTATCCCATTGCGAGTCCCTTTGGTTTTCCAATATCCTTACCAATACTGTGAATATAAGTGTTCCAAAACAAATCAACACCAAGAGAGAAAGAAACAATAAGCTTGAAATGACAGCTGGAAGAAATGGGGTGGTTTGCACCAGGGCCGGCTTTAGCAGGTGCGGGGCCCCACGCCGGGACGCGAATTGTCTCGCGCCCCCCCCCAACTCCGCCCCCTCCCTGCCTCATTGGATCCCTCCCCAAATCTGCGCCCTGGCCCCGCATCTTCCCCAAGCACGCCGCATTCCTCCTCCTCACCCCTTCCTCCCAGGGAGGGGGGAGAAGCAGGACGCAGCTTTTTTTTTTTTCCCCGCTTTGCCGGCAGTCCCGGACGTTGCGGGGCCCTCTTAGGCGCGGGGCCCCATTCCGGGAAATCGGCCGAATCGGCTTAAATCCGGCCCTGGTTTGCACTTTGCAAAGTCTCAGTAAGGGTTAGTTTGTAGGATCAAAGCCAGTTTGGAGCTACTGTTGGGCCTGTTGTATCTGAACTGCCAAATTTCAGGGACGTGGGCAGTCCTGATAAGCTTCTGTCCAACGTCTAGTTAAAACAGTACCCTTTTTCATAAATAACCCCTATTTTGGAATGAGTATAGGACTGAAATTAACAAGCATATTTGCTATGGTTCAATATAGCCTGGACCTGAAGAAGTGATCTGTGTAGCTCGAAAGCTTGTCTCTTTCACCAATAAAAGATATTACCTCACCCAACTTGTCTCTCTCAGTTAATGTGACTGGCAGCTGCAATTGATGGTTGCACTGTCCATTCTGTATGGGGGTGTGACGGGGTGGTCTGCCCCTTAAAGGTGGTAGTACCTAGTGGTCAGCCCACTCCACCAAATGGAATGGCCCTTTAAGGGTTTAAAAGGTCTGATATAAGGATCAAAGGGGATATGGAGAGAGAAGAAGAAGAATGAATGGTGCGACCCTACAGCTGGCTAAATTACAAGGAGGGCTAGGCTTCTGCTATGTGGAGAGGGGGAGTGATTGTTTGAAGCACAACCCTGGCTCCAGGAAGAGGGCTGGGTTGTCTTTTGAATGAGGACAAAGAACTGACCAGGATTCTGCTAGGCCTCAGAGAAGGTGACCTGAGGCAACTAACAAAGTATGTCACCCACTGTAGAAACTGTAATAAATTAGACCCTATGAAGGGGGAGCATGTTCCTGGGCAGGGATTCTTCTACCTTCCCACCACCCCAAACTCGCTCCTCCCCCCAGTGGTCAACTAGTTACAGCAATGTTGCCAATTTAGTCATGTTCCAACTAGATCTAGATGTTTTAAAAAATTTCTAACTGGAAAATAATTCCATTTAGTTGTTGGTTGGAAATCTGAATTGAAATGGAAATATTACTTAAATATACACTTTAAAAGCAGATATATGATCAAATACTTGTACCTGAAAAAACATAATAGGTTTGAAAAGTCTGAGCAAAGATGAGCTTCCTCACACAGCTGTGTTTGTTCTGACAATATCAGCACGTTCATTTTGGCGATGTTGGCGATGTTAGCCAACCTAATAGTTTCAAATGATGATTTATAAACAACAATAAATCATCAGAAATTCAAATGCTGGTGGTTTATTGGTGTTTTCTGATGTTAAAACGTGGGGCCGAGAGGTAGCACCGAATTACCTTGCCGATGAAAACATATAAAAATTTAGCCTTTGCCCTCACAGTCTCACCCCTCAGCCCTCAACCCCCTGTAAATTCGAACACCCCCTCTAATTTCAGCTCCTGGGGAAAGCACTGTTCCTGAGCCAGCCTAAGGCTAATAGTGGATTGAAAGAACCAGAGGGAAGGTGTGGAGTCCAGTGGCTGAGCCTCAAGGGATGTGCTGGAGAGGATAACCCCTTGACAGGGTGTGACTAGCTTATTCCAAGGCAGGCTTCCAGAGAGCTCAGTAAGGGAGTACAGTGGCTCCTCTCTCCAATACTCCTGCATGCTGTCCCCTCCCAGAGAATATCTTCAGCTTCTCTTCCAGAAGGCATGATGCACCACCCATCCGTTTGAAGAGCAAAGGTTGGGTGCAACTTCCTGAGCCCAACAACCACAGATGGAACCACAGCAGGGGGGCAGCTCAGCAGCCCACATCGCACGTGAATCATCAGTGGCCATAAAAAAATAGGGAAACAGGAAATCTGGCTCAGTCCATCAGCAACAACCACCACCTGCCATCATCCTCACCCCCGAACGTACAGAGTGGAAGGGTGTCTGCCAGAGGAACTTGCTCAGATGCTAGCGTTAACATACATACTTACATTGAATGCATTTAAAAGGTAGGCCTCATCTTTTCTTGACTTTTATCTTCCTTCCTCTCATTCTCTCCCTCACTTTCCCTTCCTCTCTCATCTTTCTGGCTCCTGTTTCCATTCTCCCCTCCAATCCACTTTTCTTTGGCAAATTAATTTCCAATTCCTCTTTTCTATGCCAGAGCATCCTCCTCCTCCCCTGTCCTTACTGTCTTCTCACTGCTGGTTGGAGGGCTCCTATACCCCTCAGTTCCTCCCTGCAGGGCTATCCTTATTCCCAGGGAGCAGAGGTAGGTCAGCAGTGCTCTGGTAGCACAATCTCAAAACCACTCCTCCTTTGGAGAGGGCAGAAAGATTTGTTGTCCCTGACCCCACTAGAGGAGGCCACGGGGCCAATGGCTCATCTACCTCACACACTCTCCTCCTGAGCACAGATTTCCCAGGAAGGTGGGCTCTCTCTGTTCGCACTTCCTATATACTGTCACTCCTGTATATGCTGCTGGAGCAAGTTCTCAGCCAGCTCTTTAGGGGGAATACAGAAACTGGGAGCCTACACCTGCAAAGAGGAGAGGGGAATGTGGGAAGGGAGAGGAGCAATGCCAGAGCCAGTTAATAGTAGCTGCTCCCTTTGCATCTTTCCAGATGACTAGAAAGGCCAGGAACATGCATGTGGGGTTGTTTGAACCATTTAACTGCACTACCTATGTGATTATACCCCAGGCTGTGAAGAGGACAGGCAGATGGTCTGTAGCTAGGTAGACATGCAATTCAAGGACACTATTAACCCCCATAGAACTGTTCCTTCACTAAGTAAGCCCCAAGAATAAAAGGTTTCCTGTTTTAGAGTCCCTCAGGCATGGTCTAGGAGACCTGTTGTGACAATTGGACCTACAAAGTATATCCCTATGAGCTCAAATGTAAAAAGTATGTGAAAGTTCATAAGATGTTACAATAACCATGAAAAATAGATCAAATTGTTTACAACCCTGAATGTTGTAACAAGTGCAAGAGAACCAGACAAAGAAGCTGGATTAGATTAAACCAAAAAGTCCATGTTGATATAATCCAAGGACTGTTGAAATTATGCCTTGTAAAAATAGAAGAGGTGGACCCAGAAGTTAATAGACCAAAATTGGTGTAATGGATATTAGGCTTAATGGGTGGATAAAATAATGAGGGAGATGAATTATGATGCCTACTTTCCCCCTTTGTGGATTTTTTAAAAAGTGATTTTGAAAGAAGACATGTTCACATCAGTTCAGTTCAGCTCTCCCTCTCATATCCCATCCCACTTTGCAACCCAGCTCATCCCCAAAAGTGCCAGCACTTCAATTCATCTTGGCTCATCTAAAGGATTTTCTTCCTGAGAGGAAGGCCGGCTGGCCGTAGTGCTGTTCAAGGAACTTTGTTTTCAAGCACGTAAGATCCTGCATTGTTTTCCCTTCCCTTGTGCTATTTTCTGCTCCCCTCCCACTTTCTTTCCTATCTCTCACTCTCTTGGCTTTTCATCAAATCCTGAAGTCAACTATGCTGTATTCATCCAAGCCTGCCTTGTCTAAGAATAAAAGATCCGATTAGATGACGTCGCTGATCACATTGTAAACCAGGATCCAAGCATCAGGTGTTGTGGTCGACTTGCCAGCCAAAACCATCCACTCGTAACTAACCAGTAGTCCAGTGTTCGTTCCAAAAACACCAACTGGAGCTATATCTCACCCATCTTTTCTATTCTGTTTCACCTCCACCATGGGTCTGTCTGCTAGTTAAGAACAGGAAAAGTAAATGACCTGGATACCTCAGGACTGAGAGTAAAAAAAACCCTCTTGTTTTCACCAAAGAAAGGCTTTCTGAAAATAAGAGACACTGATATTTTGCCTCCAAAAGGAGAAAGGATTTAAAGGTTTTGACTAAGTTTGTTTTGCATAATCATTCAACCAAAGTTCCAATCTAAATGCCTGTTTTGATATCTTGTTCTTTCTAATCAATCAATAAATTTTTAATTTGAATGAACACTTTTGGGTGTTTGCCAAGTAACCAAGTAAAACCAAGGCCTACGTTTAAAATAACCTGAACCTTCCTATCATTGTTTAATGTTGGACAGTGAAAGAGTTTATAAACACTTTAACTCTTTAGGCCTTGAGATCAATATCCGTACAACAGCTACTAATAGCTACTCACATGGAGCGGACAGGGAAGGCCATGACATTCTACTGTTGCTTCACATTGGGCAAGAAGCACCACATGTTTCACAAACTAATTCCTGACTCTTGTCCCCCTGGCCAGGACCCGGCATTGAGGAGTGTAATGGGAGCAGGACCACATGAACATGTGGGACAGGAGTAAGATAACCAATAACACCCTCTGCTATAGTGAAGGAGCCTGGAACACATCTGAAACCTCAAGGTTTGCTCCTTAGAAATGACCTTTGGTGGTAGAGACCAGTGTTGCAGGAGGTCTGGACAGTGCCATGTCCTGGAGATCAGCCCTCTCTTGGTCAGCATTTGCTCTATTAGATGAAGGACTCTGAGGTCTAAGGAAAAACAACAGAAAGAGTGAAAGCTGTTAATATTAGACCCAGACATTGGCACTTCTTAGCTTTACCCACTAACCCCAAGGAGATGGAAGCTGCTTTTGTAAAACTGCTTTACTGCCACTTCAATCCCCTGTCTGTGACATCAGAGCATGGGCCACCTTAAGGGGTCTTGGGTTTGTACACAGACTGGATGTTTTTCTACATTGCAGCTTCTCTCTCCAGCTCTCTCTGTTCAATTAAAAGTGGCTAATGCAATGCGGTCAGCTTGGCACGAAAATTTAGGAACTGAGAAATGTCGGGCCATATCTCAAATGTTCTTCCCATCCTGTGATATTTCAAACCTGCTACTCACTAGTGAATATTTAATCAGACTGTAATTGGGGAGAAACGCTTTGCAAGCTATTATAAACTGGGCCTGGCAGTGATGCCCAAGGGCAGTGAAATATCCAATATTCCTTCATTCCAGAAGGGAACAAATTATAGCAGGATGAACCCAAATTGTGGTTTCAAAAGCCAAGGGACTGACAAAAATGCAAACTGTAATCTGGGAATCACGTGGCCAGGCCTGCTAAGCACAGACTGCTAATGCAAGCTTGCCTGCCTACTGCCTTCCTTTGAGACGTCTTGAATCCATAGGAGGATGACAATAAGAGCTGTTGGTTTTCTTGAGGAACTGAGCTTGGAGATGGAGTTTATACTCTTGCCAGCTACACCCTCCTATTGGACCAAACTCTTAGCATTGTTTCGCTATGTTACCCTAAAGTAACAGGGTTCCCTATTGGTAAGGGGGCGAAGGACCCCAATAAAAAAAACAAACTTTGTCAAAGGGAATTTTTTAAAGTCTTAAAGCCAGGCAACATTAATTCATTTCAGTGTTAAAGATCATGCAGAGATAACTCTGCCAAATAACATTACGGTAGAAATTAACCCTCAAGGAGCAAGGGAATTAACTCAGAGTGGCTGCAATTTGCCTCAATGCAGAAAGGCAGCACTAGGCCCATGTGCTGTCTAATCCCCATCCTGGTGCCACAGTGATAGCTCTACTTTCACAGCTTCAGAAGGGATCTTTCAGGGTTTACATGGGACTTCTGGAATCAGGGGAATCTCAGCACAGTGTAGTTCAGCAGGGTAACGTTAAAAGGAGCCAACTCACCCCTTGTATGGAGAAACCCAGGAAAGCGGCTGAAGGATGGGTGAGTTTCACATCCTAGCTGCTTGCTCTGTTGGTGGCTTCTCTGTGCCCCACTCTCCAAGGGACAATCAGAGGGATGTAGCTTCATGAGGCCATTGTGGAGATAGGGGACGTGCTCGGCTTCCCACCCCAGGACTGTTCTTAGTGACAGCGTTCTATGGGACTGACTCATGGTCATGATGTACTTAGCATGTCATGCCATTTAAACACACAGGACTGAAACTGCTTCCTCACCTCGGACTGTTTGTGTCTGAGACTTTGTCAGGGAATCTGAAGGACAGGGAGGGAAGTGGACATTTCAGGCTGGGAAACTGTATCCATCCTCATCAAAAGCAAAGGTGCAGAGATCACTGCGTGCTCAGGGAGGGTGCAGTGGCTGCAACCTCAACATTCTCTCCTCCCCCCTGCAGCAGCAGATATAATTTTGTGGAGGACCGGAGAGCAGGTTCCTCAGGGAGCAGAGCAGGATCCATTATCCTTTTTCTGTTCCAAGCTACTCTGCCAAATTGCTTCCCTTTCAGCAACTCTATTCTTCTAGGTAACAGATTGCAAGCTAACATCAGTGTTATGCACAAACTGAGCAGGAGAGGGCGTTTAAAGAACACCCTCATGCTCATGCAAACACCTGATCTGAGCTGGCCAAGGAACTTGGAGTCCTGAGATCTCTACTGAACCTGTGTGGGCCCAGTGCCATGTGGCACACTGTTTCTACACCATCAGGATAGGTACATTGAATCTAAGGTTGAATCCCTTTTGGAGTGGCCCTATTCTCCAGGGTAGAGTTTCCAGTGGGCCTCCTCTCACAATGTTTCCATCATCTCAAATAAGTCCCGGTCCCACTATCATGCATCTCCTCACACTAATCACCAAGGCTAAAGGCCTTCTCAGCCCCTCCGTTTTCATACACTCTTGTCAGTTGCAGAGGACACAGCATGGTGAGAGAAGGAACAGACCAATTTTGCAAACACTAATAGTAACACATTTTAAAATGCAGAAATAGACTAGTGCTCCCAACCAGCACTGCCTGTAGCTGGGCCTCTCTGCTGAGGACTGCACTGAAAAGACTGACAAAACTAGCTAATCTCCTGGGGACCCTTCAGTAGTGCAAGTCCTGCACCCCCCACCCCACTCCATCCCCACTCCCACCCCCACTAGAATCACAGGATCTCAAAAATGGGCAGTATGGGATTGTCACCTTGATTTGTTATATTTGCAGGCAGGATTCTGGACACCAACATGAAGCACCTCGTCACAGCATGCTCTCCCTCCGAACAAGAGGCACAGCTCCCTGTGCACCCGGCTGTCTGTGTGGGGCAGGTAGGCGAGGGGCTCAGCTTGGCTCCTGCAGTAGATGGCATTGATGGAGCCGCAGTCTGTCATGTTGGCCAGCTGTGGATCCGAGGGCCCTATGATATCTTGCAAGGCGCTACGTGCTTTTGGCCCTCTCAAGCCTAAAGCCAGCACAAGTGGTGCCTTGCCAGCCTCTGGAGCGTAAGTAGAAGGCAGCTTGTCTGTGAAAGATAAACACGTGTGACTAACGCATGGAATCACCCTTTCCAGGTTCATTCATTCCACTCAAGGTCTCTTCTCAGTTCATTACTCAGCCTAGATGACTGACAGTTTATCAGTGCTGTCTCTAGCTCCCCTTCCACATTTGCCAGGCTAACCGCTGTTTCTCATTGGGTCTCCGCCCATCTCTGGAGGCTCTTGCTTTGGCACTGCTGGTTACACTGGGAGATCAGAGCTGCGATCTCTTCCCCTTCGCAGGCAGGGTCTGGGTGCCTTGCAAATAACACACGAAAGCCCAGGTTCTCCCACTGGTTGGCAGCTCAGGGAGGGAGGAGAGAGGCGAGGAATGACCTTGAAGCAGCAGAAGGAGATGGGGTCCCTCTGTGGCCTGGTCCCCACTCCTGCTGAGCCCTCCACACAAACATGCCTAATTAGGGCTGGCTCCATGCGGTTTGTGGAGCCAGGGGCCATTGCTGCAGCAGCAGGCTCCTGTCAAATCCGGAGGGCCAGATCCTCAGCTAGTGCAAATTGGAACAGCTCCATTTAAGTCACTGATAATTTTCGCCAGTTGGGAATCTGCTCTGATAATTTTCCCAATGGAAACCATCATAGTAGTTAATGCTGCTAAGTCTGCATGATCACATGCTGGAGATTCTGCACAGATATGCAAGGCTGAGTGAGTGGCTCTCACTGAAAACCATCAAGCCCAAAAGTTCACACTTCACTCAGAGAGGGTTGGTGGGGTTGGAGGGTGGGAGAGCATTTGGGCCGGGGGACCAGGTTGTTTCCTGCTCCCTTCCTTAGCAATAGAAGAGCCAATGAGGGGACCTCAACTGGGAAACGTGAAAGCTTTGCCAAAACTCCATGCAAACTGTTTATTCTCCCTGGTCAGGATCTGTGCTGCGTGGGGAAGGAATGACAAGGAATGACATTTAAAAAAAATACTTGACCATCACTTCTTTCTTTCCCTGCTCTGGGTTCCCTTATTTCTTGCCACAGAGGAGGACCCACAGGAGAGCTCTCTCCTGCACTCTGTGGCAAATCCTTCTCCAAGCTCACAGTCTCACAGATGGATGGAGATCGCTAGGCGTGGGCAGGAATGAAATCCACTTTGCTTCTCCACTGAACCCACTGCTGCCATTGGGCAAGGAAGGGCTGGATACCACCTCCTCAGCACTGGGGTTTAGATGCATCTAGAGTCAATGTATGAGGCCAGAAGGGAGCACCAGATCATGTGGTCTGACCTCCTGCATGTCACCAGCCACTAAATCTCACCCAGTTACCCTGTTTTGCAGCCAATGAACTGGATTAGATTAAAGTATTATAGCCCTCTGGAGACTAAACTATTAGAATCACAGAACCATAGGATTAGAAGGGACTACAAGGGTCATCTACTCTAACTCCCTGCCAAGATGCAGGATCTGTTGTGTGCCACATGTAGAGAATAGGAGGGATCGAGGTGCACCAGTGTCCAAGGGCCCTATCATGGCAGGGAATTGAGTTGGTGAGATATACCCAGATGAACCTAGCAAGCAACTTGTGCCCCAGGCTGCAGCGGAAGGCAAAAAACTCCAAGGTCGTTGCCAATATGACCTGGGGGAAAATTCCTTCCCAACCTGAAATTCAGGATCAATTTGACCCTCAGCATGTGAACAAGACCCACCAGCCAGGCATCTAAGAAAGAGAATTCTCAGTACCATCTCAGAGCACCGGCCACTGTCCAGTGTCCCATTTCCAGCTATGGCCATCACTGATGCTGCTGAGGAAGGAAAAAAATAAAAACAAACCCAGAACACATTTTAGGGGAAAAATTCCTTCCTGACCCTTGCAGGAGACTGGCTGAAATCCTGAAGCATGAGATTTAGGACCTGATTACATGAATTCATGTAGATGAAATGGAATTGTGACCTCAGGCACTATAGAGCACATAAATAAAGGAGGAAGTGGCTGAAAATACTTTAAACCAGAAATATATTTGTATTTGTTTCAAGGTTCAAGCAAAGTTCAGTTTTCAGACCTGTGTTGTGGATCTCAACTCAAATACATCCTCCATCCATACACAGAGCACCTCCATAGCATGTGCAGAGAGCAAAGCATTGGGGGCAGATCTGCTGTATGGATCAGAAAGCAGAACTCTGCTCATCTTCTGTTATTGATTGATGATTTTATGGCTTTCTGATTCACTTACAAAGCTCTCCATTTGCTTGTACCAACATATTACATATCTACTGCTGAGACAACTGAAACAACAATCACAATTATGAGCCAGTCTGGACCCACTGTTTTCAAATGTGATAAGGCAGCAGGGAGACTGCAGAATTTTTCTCAGTGATTGAGCAGGTCTAGACTGAATTTCCACTGAGCTGAAAAGAACACATGTTTCTCTCCCTCTCAGTCTGCCAATATCCCAGCCTGATGTTACACACAGGACTTCTAGGAGAGCTAGCCTGTACAGAGGCAATCCCAGAACTTTGCAGTTATGTGATGGCTTCCATTCTAGGATCTTGAAGAGCTTAAGATGTAATTAAGACTCGCATGCTCCCTGGGAGGTGAGTTTTATTATGCCTGATTTACTAATGGGGAAACTGAGGCACTGAGCAGCTAAGGCTGATATTTACAAACATGGGTGCCTAATGCTATGGATTTAGCGCCAGATCCTCAAAAGTATTTATGCATCAACATCCCATTGAATTCAATCAGAATTAGGCACCTAAATACCTTTCAGGATCTGGGCCCAAGTGTCTAACTGCAGGCGTCCATGTTTGGCTTTACCGTTAGTGCCTCATTTTCTCTTCAGTGCCCTCCGAAGTTAAAAGATGTGGCAGAAGCCACTTGGCAAACCATGACATTCTAGATGGTGGGTCACCCTACAGAGCAGTTGGAGAAAGGCCAGGTAAGCAGCCCCAGATTTTGCAGTTTCCTGTCTCAGAGAGAAAAGTTGGGGCTGCCTTCTACAGAGAAATAAAGGCCAGAGAGAACAGCAGTGTGGTGACATGAAGAGTATCAGGGAGTAAAAATAGAGGAAATGGCAAAAACTTGCCAAAACTTAACACCGGGGACAGATAGAAGGGGACAGGGTATAATCTGACTCCAAAGGAGAAGAGAAAAGCTTGATTGTGGTTATGCTCATATCCCCCTTGAAGTCCTCTTCCTTTTGAGCAGGGATGTGCAGGTCTGTGAGCTGCTACAGTTAAATGGGTGCAACTTTTGTATGTAGATGAGGCCTTACCTGTGCTAGCGAGCAGCATGCTGTGCTGCGGATAGAGCAGGCGGAGCCCACAGATATCCAAACCAGAGCTGAGGATCAGCTGTAACATGTGATGGACAGCCAAAGGAGTTCGGAGTAGGGTTTCAAACAGCAACACCACAGCAACCTGAATAGTCAGGTAAAGAGTGCAATGGAGGAATGGGTCAAATAGCTTCAAACACTCTTAGTAACAATGGTGAGATTTCTCTCTCTAGAGCAGTGATACTCAGACCTCAGTGGTTCAGGAGGCAAATTAGCGATCAACATTACCCAAAAGAGCCACAGTACTGTGAATTCATTGTTTAATTTACTATAGTACTATATATTCATATTTAAACAGTATGATGGGGAAATATTTAGGGTTTATATATATATATATATATAATTCTTATAAACTACAATTGGTTAATGACATCATAAAAGCATCCTGATTAACCAATCTAAGTTATTATCCAATAATGAAATCACACAGTGTTTTAATATCATGTGTTGCAAAGAGCTGCAGAGACACATCAAAGAGCCACTTGCAGCTTGTGAGCTTCAGTCCGAGTATCACTGCTCTAGGGAGAACCAGCCATTCACGTCAAATGTACAGTGATATCTCTTCTCCTCTTCAATAATCCCCAGGCCTTAGGTTATGTTCACATACTTACAGTGGAGCATAGAGTACAGGAACCTATATGTGTAGCTACACACAGCAGTGAAAGGCTCCAGCAATGGGGAAAGGCTCTGGTAGCAAGGAGCTGCTGGAGTCCTTCCCTGCTGCCTTCCCCTACCAGATCCTCTTCTTTCTGCCAGAACTTTTCACTGCAGCATGGAAAGTCTCTGGCAGGGGGGAGGCAGTAGAGAAAGGCTTTGGCAGGGGAGAGGCAGCGCTGCCCCCACTGCCTCTCCCCTGCCAGAGCCTTTCACTGCAGTGGGGAAAGGCTCCAGCAGCCAGGAAGAGGTGGGACACTAGACAGCTAAAAATACCAGTATAGATGTTGGAGGCATGTAGAGAGCCATGTAGAGTACACACCCTGGGGGTTCAGGTGGGCAAGACCTTGCCTTTACCCTACTTGCCTAAGCCGTGCTATTTATACCCACATTAGCAGTGTCTGTACTCTACATGCTGCCGTAAGTGTAGATGGACCTTTACTTACATGGTAAAATCTTTGGAGCAGAGACTGTCTCTTTGTTCTGTATTTGTGCAGCACCTAGCACAATAGGTCCCTTTGGCATTTACATAATCAGAAATATTAATAACTAATTAATAACATAATGCTTTCTGTGATCTGAACTACTGTACTTTGTCTTGTATTAGTGTAGCGGGGTGATTACCCTGCTCCGGCCCTGGAAGGGTAAAAAGCAGCCCTAGAGAGTGCTGCAGCAGGGTAAGAGGGATTAAGAATGGCTGGGGAAGCTGAGTGGGTAGCTGACCACAGCTGTGGCTGGCTTAATGAGGGCCCAGCTGGCCCTTATAAGAGGGCTGTGGGCTAAAGGCCAAAAGACACTCTTTCTCTGTAGATGTTGAGAGGGATGGGCCTCTGTTGGGAGCTGAGCAGGGTACCTAAAGTGGAGCAGGGCTGGGGAAAGGCCAAAGGAGCTGGGGAGCTCTGGCCTGGAAAACCCTCAGGCTACAGGCCTTGTTAAAGGCCAAGAAGGTACTGGGGTTGCAATGGGGCAGCCCAAGGGTAGGCAGAGGCAGCAGATCCAAACCCTACTTGCCAATGATGAATGGTAATTATACTGAAGTCTGCCCCAGTGAGTGGAGGTTAGATGGTGACTAGCAGTAGCCCAAAACTGAGGTGAGGTGGGGATAGGGGGTTGGGAGTTCCCTGGGGAGGGGAGACCCAGTGAGACTGTGGGGTGCTGCAGGGGGCAGAACCCTGAGAGAAGAGGCATGGGGGCCAGCGGCAAGCAAGACACTGGCCTGTAGAGGGTGCTCCTGAGTGGATAGAGCTAATTCCCAGGATGACCAGCAGGAGGTGCCACTGGTGAGTCATTGCCCTGTTACAATTAAGTTGTAGATTCTTTGGGGCAACGAATTAAATTTATCTAAGGCACTCTTTACATTTTCAGTATTAAAGAAATATTTTCAAATAATATTAGACTAGATGGCTTTCTTCCTAGATTTTTAGAAATTATAAAATCCACACTAGAAGAGCATTCAAAAACAGGTACACCAGGTATCCTGTAATATATCTATATTTTAAAATCCTGTTTTCTAGATTAGTCCTATCCATCCCATTTTAGATTCAGAGTACTGAAAGACATCCAGCCTTGTACTGAATATACACATCTGTGTTTCTGAACAGGAAAGAAAATCATTCTGAATCCTCTTTCTTTTTTTGCTGTTGTTTGTCTTGTTCCAGTTCTGTATTCCCCTCTCCCATAAGGGGACATTTCTTGTTTCAAGGAGCACATACCTTAAATGTAAGAATCGGGGTTTTTCCTGAAATTCAGGGACATTGAAAGGTCTGGCTTGCGGCTGCATAGCCTAGCTATACCAGCCTACAGTTTGTTTACGGTTCCCCTTCTGTACGGAATTCTATCCCCAAGGAGGAGCTTTATTGCTCCAGTGAATGCCAATTTAATTGATCGTTACCAGTCACTTTAAATGAAGTGTTACCAAATGCTGTTCCCTCATAAACACATGGCAAAGCTTATAACATTATGATAAATGAAGTTATAAATCTAACTCAGTAATAAAAAAAAGTAGACAACTAGACAAAAGTTCTGTTTTCCCCACTGATTTTGTTATAATTCCCCTGATATTAACCCATTGCTCAGACTGGCTAATGAGTTTTCCTATAGCCTCCTGCCCTATAAAACCTCTAGCAATGACCTTGTGAGCAAGGAAGTTACTCCTTAGACTGGGTGGAAATGTGAGTAACTGAACAACTTTATGTAAAGCAGGGGAAGCTTCAAGAGTCATTCCATTTTGTCCTTTTCCCCTCTCAAGGTGCATCCTATTCACAGCCTCCTACCATGAAGATCTCTTTCCAGCACAAAAGCAGCTCCCTCTAGAAGCTCAACGGGCTCACTCCTGAACCAGCCACAAGAGTTGTTCTAGAGAGAGGCAAGTCAATCCCTGATCCTAAGTGCCCATTGGTGGACATCAAGCACCTTGCAGGATCAAGCCAGATGTGTGGAATCAAAATCATTCTAAGCAGCTTGTCCATCCAGCTGGAAGAAAGTCAAAACAGCAGCATCTTTAGATAAAGTTCAGGATGAAGCTTTAAAGCCTCCCCAAATGAATCAGACTTATTCAACTTTTTATTGTACAAGTTCTAAAAGCCAGACAAGGTCTATGGCAGATCAGTTTGCAGTCAAGCTGGTTTGGGTTTTCAAAATGTGTCTGCCACTGCAGATATGCACCTGACTGGCAGCGATTTCTCCAGCCCAGACACTTCAGAGTTTAATCTTTTCAGGCTCGCAGCAACAGGCACAGGAAAAATGATGACACCAAAGGCTAGGCTGACATATTTAGATTTGAGTGAAAAATGTTTAAAGTTTGATTATTTGTACCCATCACATGAATTCAAACATTTCATGCCAGTTTTGATCATCCCTCAGTTACCCACTTTATTCTGCAAGTCAGAAAGGAGCTCTTACCTCAGTGTCTATATCTGCACTGGCCCCAATGTCACTACTGTTAGGAAAGTATTTTTCATCAGTCTCTACTGTCTGCCAGTAGAACCCAGTTGGCATTGCAAATGCTTTCTCCACTGCCTGAAATGCACAAAAGACTGCTCTTATTTGTGAATTATCTTGATTCTTCAAAGTCAGGAACTGAAAAAGACAGCATGGTTAATGCTAAGGCTAGAGATCAGAAAAAGTGACGAAGGATTATACTCATTAGTCCCATATCATGGCATTTTTTGTTCTATCTGTCCCATTACGTGCAATAAAGACTATTTTAAATGACATCCAAAAGCACAGATCTGTTACAATTGTTATCTTGGGAGAATGAACATAATTAGGGACCAACCCAGCTACCATTCCATTTGCAGACCACCCACTGACTTCAATGGGTGTTATGTGCAATGGAGGATGGCAGGATCAGGCCTATATATAAGCCTGCAAGATGCTGAGCACTTCTGTGCCTTGCCTGTCACTGAGGGTTCTGAACATCTCACTGGAAAGGGCTATATGAGGAGAGGAATTTGATTAGCTGTTGAACATTGCAACCAGGTTAGGAACTGGCCAATTGTTACAAGAATGAAACCAAAGTCGGTTCATCAAAGCAACTCAAACACCCCACATTTCTGGAGGTCCTGTTATTTCAGATACAGTCACTACTCAGGCAGATGAGAGGCTGGCCTTTAGCCCCACATCGCAGCACCCTGGAGGCATTTCATTACCCAGCATAAACTACACATCTGACTTTGTATTATTACGTACACATTTTCTGTACAGCAAACCAAGCAAATGGGAAGAGTGCAGTTTGAGCCTCTATGTTTAAGGACTTGCCAGCTACTTCCCAGTCATAACAATTTGTTCTGGCTTGAAGATTAGCATGCAACGATACAGCCCAACAATTAATGTATCTACAGAACACGGGGGGAACTCTTACTGGCCAAGTTTTGGTTAATGGGACAAATTCTGCTCTCAGTTACTCCAGTGTAAATCTGGAGTCACTCCAGGAATATCAGTGGAATTACTTGGCATTTACACAGAGCAGAATTTAGCCCTCTGGAAAAAAAATCAATTCTCAGCCAGACCTTCAGCTGGTATAAATCAGTGTGGCTCCATTGACTTTTGTTGAACAACTCAAGTTTACACCAGCTGTGAATTTGACCCTAGAGATTAAGATGTCTTTTGAGCTCAGATGCCACCAGAGTGTATTCCATGGAAAAGAAATTAAATTTCACAAAGGCCTCATTAACATTTTTATTATAGATAGAGCCTGGGCTAATTACACACAAAACTGGCCATTCTGGCCTACAAAGTACATATAACACAGTTTATTTGTGTAAGCACGAGAGATTAGACAAATTAGAGGATTGGGCCAAAAAAAACCTGATGAGGTTCAACAAGGACAAGTGCAGAGTCCTGCACTTAGGACGGAAGAATCCCATGCACTGCTACAGACTAGGAACCGAATGGCTAGGTAGCAGTTCTGCAGAAAAGGACCTAGGTGTCACAGTGGACGAGAAGCTGGATATGAGTCAACAGTGTGCTCTTGTTGCCAAGAAGGCTAACGGCATTTTGGGCTGTATAAGTAGGGGCACTGCCAGCAGATCGAGGAACTTGATCGTTCCCCTTTATTCGACATTGGTGAGGCGTCATCTGGAATACTGTGTCCAGTTTTGGGCCCCACGCTACAAGAAGGATGTGGAAAAATTGGAAAGAGTCCAGCAGAGGGCAACAAAAATGATTAGGGGTCTCGAGCACGTGACTTATGAGGCGATGCTGAGGGAATGGGATTGTTTAGTCTTCAGAAGAGAAGAATGAGGGGGGATTTGATAGCAGCCTTCAACTACCTGAAGGGGGGTTCCAAAGAGGATGGAACTCGACTGTTGTCAGTGGTGGCAGATGACAGAACAAGGACCAATGGTCTCAAGTTGCAGTGGGGGAGGTCCAGGTTGGATATTAGGAAACACTATTTCACTAGGAGGGTGGTGAAGCACTGGAATGCGTTACTTAGGGAGGTGGTGGAGTCTCCTTCCTTGGAGGTTTTTAAGGCCCGGCTTGACAAAGCCCTGGCTGGGATGATTTTGTTGGGAATTGGTCCTGCTTTGAGCAGGGGGTTGGACTAGATGACCTCTTGAGGTCCCTTCCAACCCTGATATTCTATGATTCTATGAGATATTCTGCTCTGTCAGACAAATATGGACTTTGTCTTTCTATAAATGTTTAAAAACAACAACAACCAAACGTGATTCATTTGAGTAATGTTAAAACTGCACTGACACCTCCTGGCCCTGTGTTGCTGCAGCAGTTTGTTTTAATTTTATTATTATTAATTATTATTAACACTATGAGTCATTTGCATGGAAACAATTTTGGGGTCAGCTGGTGTCAACAGGCAGAACTCCATAGGGGCAGATCCCAGCTGCTGTAAATTGGCATGGCTCTGTTAAAGTCAACGGTGCTACCTCAATTTACACCAATGGAGGATCTGTCCTGTTGTTTCTGCAGCTCACTGTGCACTAGCTTCTGCCTGTGACATCACACTCCTTTGCTGTGGAAAATATGACAGTGATGAAAACAGAAGTGAGAAATCACCAACCTAAGGTAAAAAGACAATGACTCTGGTTCCAAAGGACCCTTGTCAGTTCCTCTGTGCTACGCAGATAGCAGTGCCATGCAGGCTGGGAAACCCCAGAGACCCCGATCTTGCAAATCCCTGGCAGCTGCTCAGTGGTCACTTCACTACTCACCAACCAAATGCAGCAGCAGCAAGGACCTCTCCAGCACATTGCTGCTCCTGTTGCTGTGGCCTTTTTCCCTTGCCCGTCTCCTGCCACACCACTCCTGCTTTTTAGCTCTGACCAGCAGATGGGAAAGTCCCGGTCAGCAGCCCTTGGGCAGGGTAACCATCTGGTGGCACAGTTACAGGAATGTCTATGTGCTGCAGCACCTGTGGTAATTGTGTCTGGGTGATCATACGGCTCCCTCAATCACTTGTGAGCACTCCATAGCACATGAGCCAAGTGTCTCTCAGAGAGAGACCTAACCAGCACCTTTGTGCAACTGGAAACCCTAGCTCTCCCTCTTTGCTGTTCACGATGTGCAAACCATCCTGTTTATTGTAGAAATCCCTTCTTCTTTCCCTCCCTATTCTCGCTCTACTTCCTTCCGTCCTTATGCCTAAGCCCACAAGATCTATGATGGCCCCACGAGCACTCTTGGTATTATCACATATCTGAACACAAACAGAGTGTTACTTGTACACGAGCTGTGGTGTTGCATGCATGCAGGCTGACCCTGGCACAAAATCTCACCCCCAGGAATATTCAAGAAGGTGGAAGAGAGAGGGCAAAAGTGATCAAACCAAACTTGATCCAGAATGTGGCCAAATCGCCTGTTCACACAGCTCTAGTTAGGACACAACCTAACATAGTTTAGGAAACTCGAGGAAAAGGCTGACTCTCAGTTTGCCCCATTGACACTCAAACTCCTACAATCTCCATTTCCCAGTTCTTGCATTATTTCACTACCTTTTTGTTACTTAAATCAAATGGGCCAAGCCCTGTCTCATTGACACCTCTGCAGCCTCAAGTAAGAAAGAAATTGTATGGTGGTAAATAAGGGCAGAATTCAGTTGAGATTACCTATTTCCCACTCACTAAAAGTGACACTAATCTCAGTAACATCAGGTTTAAGCTTATTGATTTCAGTGAAGTAACTCCTGCCACTGGAATCATAATCTGGCCCAAAGACCCTCTCATTGACATGCAGGAAGGGAATGAATTACAAATTATGGGCCATCTTATATTGCAATGACTGCGACTACAAAGATACACACCTGCACATAGGCCCTAGACTCCTTAGGTTTTGAAAATCAGGCCATTTATATATTTATCAGACACAGTAAAATCCCTATTGCTAGCTAGCAAATAAAGAAGTGATGTCTAATGGACATCATGGAATCAGAGGCCTCTATAAAGTGTACCCATGATATGTCAGATTGTATTGTCTGGCAGTTATCCCAAATATGATATTCAGAGTCTTTGAAAGTGGAGGTAGGAGGTCCTATTGGTTGATCTAGTCGACTCCTCTCCTCAGGGGTGAGTGCACCACTGGTGCCTACAATATATTAGCTAGTGTTTAGACCAGTTTAGTTTTAAATGTCTGAGAAGAGGGGCCCTCCAGCACTTCCCTCTTTCAGCATGCATTGTATAGAAATCTAGCCACATATTCGGGAAGAATCATGTAAACACAGATGGATAAAATCCTTGGATGAGACTTGCTTTTGGTACATAATGTACCATCCCCTGTTGGGCAGCTGAGTGATCCCACTGTTATCAGAAACTATGAATTATGTCAAAATCATTCAGGGCCCAGGGAAGCCCATTTATTTCTAATCCTTTCTGCCGCTCCCTTTCAGCACGAGGCAGTGATGGCTGGCTGGATACATGTTGGCGCACAAGAGGAGTGATGTTTTCATTTCTCTTGACCCAGGCCCTGTTTCCAGGCCTCTCTGAAATAACTTGTTTCAATAGGGGAGTTCAATCTCCTGTAGTCACCTTCCAGGCTCTAAATATAAACTCTGCCTTATCCTCTATTTTCTATCCATGTCTCTTTATATATATACACACACACACACACAACCCCCTGCTCTGCCAATGATGCCTCTTTACCAGGGCTGGTTGAAAATGTTCCATCAAAACTATTTTTGATGGAAAATTGGGTTTCTGGAAAAATGATTTTTTCACAAAAAGTGGCTGCTTTCCATGGAAATTTTTTATTTTTCTTTGAAAACCAAACACACAAAAACCAAAATATTTCTATTTAGACATAATGCTGCAGTCCCACATGGGAGATGTACTTCAGTTGACTAATATCCCCATTCTTCTCTAAGGGCTGGGCTCCCTGGCTGGACTACATCTCCCCTGAGGTACCCCTTCCCATCTCCAAGAGGGGAGATCATGGTGCATCATGGGAGCTCCACACAGCCAAGCTAAAGGTTCAAAGGACATACAGTATGTTAGGATCAAGGGTCAAACAGAAGGATGGATAAAGGGGTATAAGTGACATACACTGAGAGAGAGGCAGGAAGGAGGTGTAAGTTACATCAGCTTAGCCTCAGGACCTGATTTTCTTCTCACTTCCTCCACTAAAATGATCAGTGTTGCACCAGTGGAACAGAGGCATGAGAGCAGAATCAGGCCCAGAGGCCCCATTAAACCAGCTTACACATCATGACTAAAAGCCCCCCTTTAGGGAAAGTGGGAAAGAATCTCTGCCTATGTTCTAGCCACTTTGCACCACTCAGGGTATAAAGTGGCGGAAGCTGGCCTTCAGTGGCTGCTGAGAATTCCCCTAGTAGAAGAGCTCTCTGCTGGCACAAGGCAGCATAGTTAGCTCCTATGCCAACTGCCCCCAACACCCTGGCACATAGGGTGTGTCAGAAGTGAAACGGGACATAGTAGAACAATTGTCACTCATTGTATGGTCCCTTGGGGACTATGAGCAACTGACAGAAGTTACAGCAACCCCAAAGCTGCTCTGACTTATGCTGGGGCTGGAACAACCTGATAGTCTCCCTGACAGCCCCCTACAAAGCAGACCTTGGCACAGGAAAAAAGCTGGGCCCAAAATGTTATTTCCAAGAGGACTGGGGAGCCCCGTTCCTAGCTGGTGGCATCCTGTGTTTTTCTTTATAACTGACAATTCTCTTGGTTGCTGTTCAGGAGCCACACTGATTTCTGTCACCTGAAGGCACTGGAGAAGATTGCTCTGTGGCATAGCTGAGACTGAAAACAAACATTACTTTTTCTTAAAGAATCATTAAAAAGCAACCTGGAGCCATTGTTTTGTTTCAGACAAGATCGCAGAGATGAAGCCAGACACAGTTAGGAGAAGGGATTTCATAGCACAACAAAAATGGGTTGCAAAATACAGAGCAGAAACAATGAAAGTAGGAAGGTGAAGCACCAGGAGTAGTGCCAGGGTTTTTGGCACCCTAGGCGGGGGTCATTCCATGCTCCCAGTCTTCGGGGCACTTCGGTGGCGGGTCCTGGAGCGAGTGAAGGACCCGCCGCAGAATTGCCGCCGAAGACCCGGAGCGCAGAAGGACCCCCCGCCGCTGAATTGCCGCCCCCCCCAAAAATCCTGGTGTCCTAGGCGACCGCCTAGGTCACCTAAATAGAAGTGTCGGCCCTGGGAAGCACATTCTACAGGAGCCTGGCTACTCCAGCCGTCTCATAAGAATACAATGAGCTCTGACATTTCCCTTCTTGGAGGCAGCATATTCCCCTCAAGAGCTAAAGAAAAGGTTTGACCATCAAACTATCTCAAGAGAATCTCAAAATAATCTTTATATAGCAAATAGAATCTACTAGCCTGAGAAATGTTTCCCAACCAAAGCAGGAAGCCATATCAGGATTTGCGGGAGGGAACACTCTAGCTACTTCCTTATCTCATCCCCGGAGCCCTTGGTGCTTCCCAGCATAAGAGACGGAAAGAAAAGCTGTTCAAATCCCCCGTGAGAAAGTCATTGGCTTCTTCTCTATCTCCATAGAAGGATTGGGTGCCTCAGAGAACTCTCCTAGCTCCTTCGCATGATCCACATTAACAGGGTGAACTGTCTCCACCAGCTCATTTGGCATCTTCAGGTTTAAGCCAAGATGAGTGGCAGGGGCATTGACAAAGGAGCCGCCAACCTCACTTGTGCCAAAGCCATTGGCAGTGAGAGCATTAACAGCATTAAAGAAAGTGCCAGGGCCACAGGCACTGAAAGCTGGTGCACAGGTAGCAGTGGTGAGACATATTCAAGACCCAAGTCTGATGTAGCACAGCAGGGACTGTGTACTGAAGGGATTTCAGATTTATATGGCAAGGACCCCAGAATTAGGGACCTTTGATTTGGGGCATTGCTGCTAAATGCTCTCCCTTCTCTGCCACCATGTGGTCTAATCCCTTGTGTTATTTATTGTGATACTAAATTCCATTTGTTTTACAGAACTCCCAGAAATTTAACATGGGGCAGATTTTAGTATTGAAAATGCATGAATGCATTGTGCAATCAGCCTGGGGCATGTGGACGTTTGGATGGCAAGGGAGAGGGCAATTAGGGTTTCTGTCACCCAGGATGGTGGGGAGGGGAGCAGTTCTGGATACTGACATACACAAGGTAGTTGAGGATTTGGTGGGATGGGGATGTACCTTGGTTTCTCTTCTTCCCACTTTAGGGCAGGGACAGAGGTGATTTTAAGTGTAGGAGGAGGTAGGATTGAATTCCACATTCCTGTCCTTCAGCAAACGTTGACAGCAACTAGATACCCTACTGCATCCTCCTCCCCCAGTATGTACCACCACATCCAGCTATGATGGATAAGAATGTCAGCTGGATGGTTCTGTTAACCAATCATCTGTGGAATAGTTAACCGTGTTCACAGTTAATTTACAATCCTTAGGCTCCAGAGTGAACAAATCACTGTGATGAACTGGAGCAATTCACACCTCTCCAAGCTTGTTTCAGGCAAACATCATTGTGTTAGTTTACATTTGGGTCATATTCTGAAGGTCAGCTTTTCGACCATGAGTTTGCCAATGGCAAACTCCCATTGACTTCAACGGGGTCAGGATTTCATCATGTTTTTTCACTGTAAACTGGGATTCTGGAGTGTGGTAAGTCTGCAATTAGGCATCCATTTGTACAGCCACATTATCGCTGTATAGATGGAGTCCAGGGCATCTGAGTCACTGACAGGATGGTGAGTCAGCCCCAAGTGGACTCAGCACTGGGTGAGTGGTCTGACCAATCAGGTGAGATGTGAGGCATATATAAGCACTGCAGCCAAAGCAATGTAATGAGTTCATCAGGCTGTACAATAGGTGCAGGAATGCCTGGTAGCTGGCCTCTCAGTAACCAGCTCAAGAAGGGATGGAATAGTAGGAGGCCTTGACTTATCAAGGAGTGGTGAGGTGTAGCACTCCTTGATTAGGATTTTGATCTGTGCTTTGAGAGAGGTGGTGCCTTGGCCTTGCAGTCCAGCACCATCAAGGACAGGCATCAAGCATGCCAATCTCTCAGCATCCTCAAGTGACTCCAACTGGGACAGGCCGGTCACTCTGAAGATTCCAAAGCACTGTTGTGGAGGGTCGATCCTGTCAGACGTGCATTAAGGCAGAGTCCTAATGCCCAGCTCAGATGCTTGATAATGAAGCCCTTGAAGATTTGGCATCAGGCTTAACAGAAGCTTCAGAGGAGGCCAGCACAGCCCTGAGGCACACACTGGGACCTGAGAGCTCCCAGATCCCACAGCCAACCAAGTCACGGTGCACCCAAGGTATCTCAGGTAACTGTCATATCCACACATGAAGGACACGGTATGTCCACACCAGTGGCGTATCTTGAAGCCAGTAGACTGTTTCTCAGACTGTGTGAAAAGAAGAGAGAAAGAGATAGCACAGGCAGCAGTAAAAGAATAATAAAACATCTGAAGATCTGTGAGGCGCTGAGCCCAGACCACATTACTTAATGCAATTTTTATTTATTTGTTTGACAGACAACAGTTAGAGGTAGCAGCTCTGCAGCCAAGAACCTAAAGAGAATCAGGTGAAGATGATGAAATGCTGATGTGACAGTAGCAGCAATTGTGCAAGGGAGCTCCTCCATCAGCGGTGATGGTAAAAGAGCGGCTAGTAAGAGGCAGGTGCTGTTCCCCCTTACCAGGGTAAGTGCATGGTGCTTGTTGGTAAGACAATATAAGGCATTAAAACTCTACAGCTATAGGATTTGTCAGTCACATGCTAAGAGCAGAGATTCAGGAGTGGGGAGATATTATAATGCATATATCTGGAGAAGAGAATGAACATCACCAGGGCCAGCTCCAGGGTTTTGGCCACCCCAAGCAGCCAAACAAAAAACAAAACAAAACAAGCTGCAATCGCAATCGCGATCTGCGGCGGCAATTCGGCGGAAGTGGCCGAATTGCCGCCGAACAGCTGGAATGGCCCCTCTCCGGAGTGGCCGCACCAAGCACTTGCTTGGTAAGCTGGTGCCTGGAGCCGGCCCTGAACATCACATCTATAAGGCATTGCAAAACTCTAATGGTTCTTGTCAACTGTGTCATACAAATGCTGTTATTCAAATATCCCATTAATATATTCTCTGGGAAAGAGCTTCTTAAATTTTAATCAGAGAACAGCCCCAGGAGGTCATTCTGCTGATGCAAGATAGTTCCCCATCATACATTTTCTTGTGCTTTCTCTAGTCTAGTTTTAAATGTCCCAAGGGATGGGGGCTTTTAACCTCTTCCCTTGGGAAACTAAAGCCTAATT
Source organism: Malaclemys terrapin pileata (assembly GCF_027887155.1). Taxonomy (NCBI): domain Eukaryota; kingdom Metazoa; phylum Chordata; order Testudines; family Emydidae; genus Malaclemys; species Malaclemys terrapin. Next base: position 52,545,347 of record NC_071514.1, read on the forward strand.
GATCGAATTCAGAATGTTCAGACTGAGAAATTCCCAAGTGGCTCCCCATTCTTCATGATCTTTAGAGACTATGTTCCCATAACATGAAGCACACTCTGGTATCATCCACATTGGACTGATGTATTTTGTTACAGCTAGAAGTTTATACCTATTATTAAACCAAAATGATCACATCTTTGAAAACTCAGACTCTACTTTGGTCATTTGTATGTATGGGAGTAGATCTCTTATGAGGCAGGTTGTTCACCACAAATTCTGGAGGCAGGTTGTTTTCTAGGGGGCTGTATCCGTATATTAACAGAGTGTGGAAATATTACAGCAATGAATTTTGTATGCCTTCAGTCTTCATATAGCCACCAAGGGCTCTTGTTACCCCATATTGTGCTGTGTTGTTATTTTTTGGACAACACTCATCCTCAGCTTCAATGGAGTTACACCCAGGAGAATTTGGACTGGGCCCAAAACTCCAATTATGGTCAATGGGAGTCTTGCCTGAGTAAAAAGTAAGGAACTCAGGGTGGGCCCATTTATTAATCAGAACTATTATATGAAAAAGGAAAACAACCCTTCACTTGTTGGTGGAAGTCAGCTGGGAACTAGTTAATTTCCAGGGGTATGGCAGAGCCACTGGAGGGACTCCACCATGGGCAAGTGAGGCAGAGCCAGTGCTTCACAGCTGAGCAAGTCCTGATCCACCTCCCCATAGCTCCCATCCTCTCTTGGCATTTGCTCCAGATATAATCCACCTCCCTGATTCTCACTGCAGGCTGGGAACTAGCACAGACTGGGAGCCCAGGGTGGCTCTGTGCAGAGTGGCCAAGAAAAAGCAGGCAGGGAGCATGAGACTGCTTGCCCACTAGTGCTCAGAGCACTCCTGGAGGTACTAAGGAGGTAAGTCTTGTTCACTTGGAACTAAGGAACAGGAGAGGGGAAGGAGGTTATCAGGACAAATACACAGCATCCCAAGGGTTAATATAAAGATGCAGTTAGTTGTATTTTATATTAAAATGAAGCAATCCCCTTTTTGCTGACATAGAACACTAATTGCTAACCTCCACAAGGATTATGTCACTCCTAACCTAACCTGGGGTTTTAATGATCCCCTTGTGAAATTGCTCTGGATATCCAAAATGAAATACCACAGATCGATATAATGTATAGCATTAATAATGGAGAATTTCAAAGTAAGGCACCAAGGGCAAAGTGATCTATTTTGGGACTCAGAATCTGCTGAGAAACTACTGGACCAACTGACTGAAAACTAAATGTTGTCTCTCTCTCTCTCTCTCTGACAAAGAATCTGTATAAAGATTAATGCTACTGACTGGTTACCTGCTGTGCACAGAGCAAGGCTGGACTAAGACATCCTATTACATTTTTTACCCCATTTTCCTCTCTCCCCACTCCTGTCCACTTGATTATTTCATCAATCTTTTTGCGACTTGTCTTTTAGACTGTAAGGTCTATGGGGCAGAGCTCTGTATTTATTAACCATGGGTCCAATGCTCTGCACTATGGGGTGCCAATCTAGTTAGGACTCTGGGCCCCACTGTGATATCAGTGATAAATAATAATGACCACTGGTGCTACACCAGAGTTTTCAAGCTGACAGGCCTGATTAAAGCTAACACTGAATTTCACATGTAAAACCGATATGATGCAAGCTTTTAGTAACTCTGGGACAGATTGTGCCCTGGTGTCAATCAGTATGACTCCAGTATAGTCAATAGTACCAGTCCCCATCAGCTGAAAATCTGGCCGATTCTAGCTTGCTTAGAGAGATCAGAATTTTAACTGAAAGCTTCACGTTTTAAAAGTAGGTTGGCCTGGTTACAGGGCCGTGATGTGATGTGGCCTTCACGTAATTAAGGGAGTGATCCCCAGGAGGTGCTGAGCACCTGAAATTGAGGGGGAAATCTGGCCTTTTATCTGATTTAATTTCTTCTAAGCAGGCAAGGCTGAGATAGATCCCTCACACAGAAAATGGGTTTGCTGCCTGGCTGTTCCATTTCTAATAATTTATAATTCCCCTAATAAGGGACAGACATAAAAGCTCTGCCTGATTTAAATGAGGCCTTATTCTATGCCTTACAAATAAGCATCAGATTTATCTTGTACAAATATATTGGGTAACTTTCAAGTGCTTGCCAGTACTTGAAGCTATGTTGGCTGCACATCAATGAGAGAGAAGCTGCCTTTTCAGTTAAGGAGGTGAAACATCATATAGGCAAAACTGTTAGTGCCTACCTCTTCATTGTATTGATTGGTGATGGTTAACTATTAACCCCTGAATCTGATTAGAATTATATAAGAGGTATTGTACTACATCAGTTTCAAAGGAATCGGCTCAGTCATGAAACAACATTGCAGTGTCCACTGATTCCTGGGATTGTGTATCTGTGCTTATATTGACCTGGGAATTATGGGAAAACAACACAACTGACAGATGATGCTGATGCTACGAGAAGGCAATGAGTGGGACACACTCAGTAGATAGGGAGTCCTTGTGGCACCTTAGGGACACTAAAATTTATATGGAGTGATGCATCTGATGAAGTTGGTTTTAGCCCACGAAAGCTTATGCCCAAATAAATGTGTTAGTCTCTAAGGTGCCACAAGGACTCCTCATTGTTTTTGCTGATACAGACTAACATGACTACCACTCTGAAATCAGTAAATAGGGTAAACAGCCTGGGGAGCAGTGGCTAAATGCATTATATCCGGGAAGGAAGAAGAAGGTCCTTGCTAGACCTTCAGGAAAAAGACCATTGCCGCCAATGCAACCACCTGGCTGTTTACCAATCTGTAAGCATCATGGCTTCACCTCTCCACAGCATAGCATCCTCTGTGGGCCTGAGCAGAGCTGGGAGCCCCCTGGCACTCGGGAAATGCAGGCAGCCACATTCTGACTGACTGCTGCAGGGAAATGCTAGGAGAACAAGAGACTCAGCACATCTGTCCTGTAGCAACCATAATTTGTCCCAGAGAACTGTTTCCTTGAACGCAGCTGTGACCATTCACAATTAGATAGAACAGGCCAGTCCTATGTAATGTCCAAGGTCCCTCAAGGAACCAGACATGTCCATTAAACCAGAAACACATGAACTCTTCTAGCATTTCATTCATTTGAGTAGATATTATGGAAGACTTGTACATCCTAGCAGCAGTGAAAGGGTTAATCTTTATGTTCCCTATGGATCATTAGACATGCCCATGTTTGGAACGAGTTTAATGCCTTCCCAGGCTTAGTTTAGTCAGATACATTTCTAAGGGCTTGATCCTAAGTGCTGAGCTCTCGTAATCCTCACTGGCTGAAGGATAGGTTCATCAATGGCTATTAGCCAGGATGGACAGGGATGCAAACCCATGCTCTGAAGTGTCTCTAGCCTCTGTTTGCCAGATGCTGGGAATAGGTGTGTGACAGGTTCAGTCACAGAGACCCCCTTGGGACTGTCACCTGATGTGCTGAAATTACCACTGAGCCCGTTTTCCCTGCCAGCGTGGGGCTCCAAAACCCTGCCTTGTTAAGCCAGACACACTAGCCTGCTGCAACACAGACTCAGGGTCTGAGCCATGCCCCCAAAGTTGCAGACTTTAACCAAAAACAGCTCAGCAGGTTACCTCTCCAGCACCCAGACACCCAGCTCCCAGTGGGATCCAAACCCTAAATAAATCAGCTTTACTCTGTATAAAGCTTATAGAGGGTAAATTCGTAAATTGTCCGCCCTCTATAACACTGATAGAGAGACGTGCATAGCTGTTTGTTCCCCCAGGTATTAATCACTTATTCTGGGCTTCTTAATACAATCACTTTTGTTTATTAATTATAAAAAGTAGGATTTAAGTGGTTTCAAGTAATAACAGACAGAACAAAGTAAGTCACCAAGCAAAATAAAACAAAACACGCAAGTCTAAGCCTAATACATTAAGAAACTGATTACAGGTACTATCTCACCCTCAAAAATGTTCTAATAAGCTTCTTTCGCAGACTGGACTCCTTCCTAGTGTGGGCCCAATCCTATCCCCTGGTACAGTCCTTGTAGTTCCAGCAGACATCTCAGGTGGTAAGCAGGGGTTTTCTCATGACTGGCCTCCTTTTGTCCTGCTCCACCCCCATTATAGCTTTGGCACAAGGCGAGAATCTTTTGTCTCTCTGGGTCCCCACCCCTCCTTCTAAATGGAAAAGTACCAGATTTAAGATGGATTTCATTATCAGGTGACATGGTCACATGTCACTGTAAGAATCCTAGTCTCCATTCTTTCTGGGCTGGCCCACATGTACACAGGAAGGTTTGCAAGTAAACAGAGCCATTTACAGTTCATTGATTCTGAAGCACTCTTAATGGCTTCCACTTAATATGTTTACATCAGTAATACAAGTTTATATCTTATTCTCCTAACTCCAGACATAGAAATAATACATGCAAACAAATAGGATGAATACACTCAGTAGACTATAAGCTTTGTAATGATATCTTACAAGAGACCTTTGGCATAAAGCATATTCCAGTTACATCATATTCACATTCATAAGCGTATTTTCATAAAACATATGAAGTGCAATGTCACAAGGTGACAGGGGATGGATCACTTGATGATTACCTGTTCTGTTCATTCCCTCTGAAGCACCTGGCATTGGCCACTGTCAGAAGACAGGATACTGTGCTAGATGGACTATTGGTCTGACCCAGTATGGCTGTTCTTATGTTCTTTCTGCAATGGGAGTTATGAGTACTAAGTAGGGCTTAGGATCAGGCCCTTAACCCTTACCTAGACCATGGGAAAAGATTCCTAATGGATGAAGGCCAACACCTGTTACTGGCCCTAGTCATGGTAGAACACAGAAACACACAGTTCACAGACAGTACCTTAGGGTCAGGGTTAATAGCGGTGATGCAGTTGAGCCGTACAGCGGGAATCTCCGGAAGGAGTGGGTATAGCTGGTTCTGGAGGCGACTGGTCAGTTCTTTGCTCCACCAGATAACATTTGGAAGCCATGTATGGGAGAGGTACGTAGAGATCTGCTGGTAAAAAATGGATGTTCCTCGAAGAGCTTCCTTAGCCTACAAACAGTGACATTTGATTAAAGGCCCGGCCTTCAAGTTAACAGCGCACTGCAAGAAAGCAGCACATATTCTTTACAAGCAGGGCTGGCTCCAGGGTTTTGGCCGCCCCAAGCAGCCCCCCCCCCTCCCCAAAAAAGCCGCGATCGCGATCTGCGGCAGCAATTCGGCGGGAGGTCCTTGGCTCTGAGGTGGAGTGAGGGACCATCCGCCGAATTGCCGCCAAATGCCTGGACGTGCCGCCCCCTCCGGAGCAGCTGCCCCAAGCACCTGCTTGACAAGCTGGTGCCTGGAGCCGGCCCTGTTTACAAGAAGCTTTTTATACACATGTTGCATAACTGGAGGTAAATGGGAGATGGAGGAGAGACTTTACCACAGTTCCCAATGCGCACCAGCAGTTATACATCCAGCTTTGCCCCTGATACTAGGCTGGCTATCTTCTCCTCACCTGTCAAACCCACCAGCAGCACAACCCCTTCCCTATTTAATGATTAAACACTTGCCCAGTGTTCTCTCCAATTCAGCTTTCTACGCCCTACCCAGCTTTGCATATAAGTACAGTACGACTAAATAGGAGGCAGGCAAGTTGGGGACTAGCATGGAGGTGAGACCCTAAATTCATCATTAAGGTAGAGAGGGGGTTGCTAGCTCCAGTTGAAGGGGGATGAAAAGGGCACAGACAGGCACAGACAAGTTCTTCATCTGCTGAAGTGATATGGATGCCCAAAAGCCTGGGAGCCCTGTGTGATGGATAGTATGCCTCAGTTATTTTATACCTGGACTTTACAGCCAATTGAAGTTGTTAACGCCAATGCTGCTCTCCATAATAAAGCTTTATAGCTAAGCCAGCTAATAATTTCAGTAGTTCTGGCCAAGGGGCAATGCTATGAATCTCATCAGTGTTCTACAACCAAGGGTGACCAGTAACTTTCTTTTGGCCAGGGGGCATTCCACTTGTTCTGCAGCCCAGGGGATGACTGCATTATATAAATCTTTGTGAAGGTGCACTATTTTTAATTATAACCAGATTCTGCCTTTCTGAAGCTTGGGGTGAGGGGGAACTATTTTATTAAGGAGACCATAAATCAGTCTAATGCTGTATAATATTCACTTAAGAAACCTTTCACGGGGCTATTTTGCAGGTCTGAACAGTGGTATTCATTTGATTTTTTAATAAGATTTGTTATTAAAAACACTGAAATCCAATCTTCGTTCTACACTTTTGGGAAGTTACAGATCTCTTTAGTTTCCTCTCTAAACTTGTTGAGAACCAATTTGGAGGTACAACTAGGGGTGCCAGAGAGAAGACTTTTCCCAAACGGGGTCCAGCCAATAGGGTCCAGTTTGTAAATGATCAGGATTAATGGTTATGCAAAATATCTTCTCTCTAGCATCTGTTCAGGTACCTTCAAACAAAAGCATAAACTGTAAAGATCTCAGACTCAATCCTCAGCTCATTCAATGACAAAAACTCCATGGAAGTTATTTTCATGCACCACAAAATTGTTTAGTCTTTGCAAGCGTATAGAAAACAACCAGGTTGCTTTGTTTACTGGTAGCCTGCCTAACTGGAATCACCATTTAAATTCTTAAGAAGCATGTGTCATAAAAATCTGATTCCCATCAGACATGCCTCTAAATGCATCTTGTTTATCAGGATGCAAAGGTTACAAGAGATAAATGTATAATCATTTGTTTTGACAACTCCAGGACCCTGATCCATATAAGGAATGGGTAAACTTGTCTCGTTTCAATCACTTGTTCGGAAGGGGGACAGGAACTGGCATTCCAAAAGCTACCAAAGCTGATGACAGAGGTGGATAAATTTTGAAGATTTGCTTGATTTATAGAAATAGATTTAAAAACAAAAGATGCTGTCATAGTTGAGCAATCGAAAGGTTGACCTGCCCAAGACAGCAGTTCCTTCCTTGAGGAGCCTGTTGTTATATTTTTATTAAGAAACCATTAGACCTTGGGCTAGAGAAATAAAATCTGACAACAACAAAAGACATGCAGCTGCCAATGAAATGCCCAGTAAACAGAAAGCAGAAGACTCAGGGGATTGGAATGGAGAGTGTGTCCTTTCTAGGTTGGTAGTGCCTGAAAAAAACCATTAGCATCCAATGGCCTATGTGAAATGAATAGGACAGGTCAGTCCAGTTCACAGTGGCCAAATGTCCACCTCTGCAGTCTGAGCTAACTACTATTATTATTACAAGTGTGGCAGGGCACCATCCTCAAGCACAACCCTTTGTGGCACGGTGTGGTCTTGCAGGTCCTCTGCCTGCTTGGACTCTCTCTCTTGCAGTCTTGCAATTGCAATGATTTTCTCCCAGTCCGGACAACTTAAATCAAGATTCCTCCTCTGGGGGGCTGATTTATTATTTTTCATGGTACAAACTCTTTAGCCCCTCAAGTCTACCCTTCCTCTGGGAGCTGGCTGCTAAGACCAATAAGCCTCCTCACCTAAGTTCAGGAGTCCCACAGGCCTTCTCCCAGTGCCTATGTTAATAATTCAGTCCTTCCAACCCTGCACTGAGAAAGATCAGCAGCAGTGATCTTCCTCATGGGCCTGTGTCTCTGGGAGCACCTCTTCTTCTGAGCCTCTTCTCTCTAGGAACAACCCTCTCAACTGAGCTATGGCAGCCTATTATCAGGCCAGATGCTCATTAGTCAATTAGCTGCCAACCAGCCATCTAGGCAGTTAATTACTACAGGTTGGCCAAGATGGGCTTGTTCTCCTTAAAGAAGGCCTCCATAGTTAGATTGGGCCCTGACTCCTCTTAAAGGAGCAGCCAACTGGTGACTCAAAGACTACTGTCACCACCATAGCTGGCCTCCTTGTTGGCAGTCAAGCCAAGGCGACAAGTAGGGTGACCAGATGTCCTGATTTTATAGGGACAGTCCTGATTTTTGGATCTTTTTCTTATATAGGCTCCTATTACCCCCCCACCCCCGTCCCGATTTTTCACACTTGCTGTCTGGTCACCCTAGCGACAAGAAATGCAAGGCCCAATGGGACTGAATGTCCTGCTCAACCAATGAGTGGTCCCACCATGTCACGGGTGGGGAATATTAGTGGGCGGGCTGAGGGAAGTTAACACTTGCTCTGTGGACTGAAATAGGTCTTCAGCTTCCGGGACCAGGAATCCACTGCCTTTCAACACTACATTCATGAAACAATATTAAAAGAAAAAAACATCACAGTCCACTATGGCTAACTTGATGTGAATCAGATACTACTGCTATGGGCTCAACAGACCGATACATAGACAGTCAGACATTTTCTCTTTGGTAACATGGGGGCACTAAGTGTATCCAATAGTTTGCACAGCCAGTCATGTGTCTGTTCGCCATACTGCTGGAAAGGCATAACAAGTGGGGTTCTGCAGGGATCTGTTTTGGGACCGGCTCTGTTCAATATCTTCATTAACGACTTAGATATTGGCATAGAAAGTACGCTTATTAAGTTTGCAGATGATACCAAACTGGGAGGGATTGCAACTGCTTTGGAGGACAGGGTCATAATTCAAAATGATCTGGACAAATTGGAGAAATGGTCTGAGGTAATCAGGATGAAGTTTAATAAAGACAAATGCAAAGTGCTCCACTTAGGAAGGAAAAATCAGTTTCACACATACAGAATGGGAAGAGACTGTCTAGGAAGGAGTACGGCAGAAAGGGATCTAGGGGTTATAGTGGACCACAAGCTAAATATGAGTCAACAGTGTGATGCTCTTGCAAAAAAAGCAAATGTGCTTCTGGCATGTATTAACAGGTGTGTTGTGAGCAAGACAGGAGAAGTCATTCTTCCGCTCTACTCTGCGCTGTTAGGCCTCAACTGGAGTATTGTGTCCAATTCTGGGCACCGCATTTCAAGAAAGATGTGGAGAAATTGGAGAGGGTCCAGAGAAGAGCAACAAGAATGATTAAAAGTCTTAAGAACATGACCTATGAAGGAAGGCTGAAAGAATTGAGTTTGTTTAGTTTGAAAAAGAGAAGACTGAAAGGGGACATTATAGCAGTTTTCAGGTATCTAAAAGAGTGTCATAAGGAGGAGGGAGAAAACTTGTTCACCTTAGTCTCTAAGGATAGAACAAGAAGCAATGAGCTTAAACTGCAGCAAGGGAGGTTTAGGTTGGACATTAGGAAAAAGTTCCTAACTGTCAGGGTGGTTAAACACTGGAATAAATTGCCTAGGGAGGGTGTGGAATCTCCATCTCTGGAGATATTTAAGAGTAGGTTAGATAAATGTCTATCAGGGATGGTCTAGACAGTATTTGGTCCTGCCATGAGGGCAGGGGACTGGACTCGATGACCTCTCGAGGTCCCTTCCAGTCCTAGAATCTATGAATCTACTAATAAAAGAACTATGGATTACTCAAGCTAAGAACATTAAAATGTTGAGCTGTCCGGGTGCTAGACTTTAATTTTGACCATGACCTTGTGCATTCTTTTGCAGATGATCTAAAAAATGTAACAGCTCATATTGTCCTTGAATCTCACAACCAACAAAGTCATTTCCCTGGACAACAGAGTGACCATAAGATTTTGCACACCAAATTAAGCTAAGCCCCTGTGACTGATTGCCATTGTTTCCATAAGAAACAACTAGAACGAGGAATGTTAACTGCTGCAAGAGAGGAATATTGTTATCTCATGTTGCCAGGTAAGATGCTACACATTAGCACTGCAGCAAGAGACTAGAGCTGACAGTTTGAACAGTGAAATCTGCCAGCTTTCTCTCCAGCAATAGCTGAGGTTGATAAGGAGAACAATAAGAGAGGCAGCAGTGAGTTGCTTTTGTTTTCATTGTCTCCACTGCGGCTGACATTTTAAAAAGATTTTAGTGGTTCCCATCAGCTTACATCGCTGACAAGGGAACCAAGAGCCGCTGTACATGTGTCTGAAGAAAGCAGGAATAACAAAGGCAGTGTTGTAGGGAAGGCATATGTTGGAGCCTCTGTAACAAGAGGAAACCTCTAATGAGAGGAAACATCAGTGGCACACAGGCCCAGTTTAAGGAACACCGGCCAGCTGGCTCATGTGTTCACCGCTGTGTGTATTAGCTGAACTGGGTTCCAATGGCAGTGCATGCAAGCAGGGTGGTAGGATTGGTCAGTGATTTATTTCTGTGCCTGGAAGCTCTATGCAGCACATTCAGGCAATGTGAGATAAAAATCAACCCCCTTCCCTGACCTCACCAAATGTTCGAAGCAGCCTAAGCCTGGAGTTTGCAAAATACATTCAATTATATGCAGAGGTGAAAGTAAGATGGTACGGTCAGGTATGGCATACCGGCAAGAGCCTGTATGCCGTGCCGGACTGCACTGGCTTCCGCGGTGGGGATTTAAAGGGCTCTGGCGGGGAGCCCAGAGCCCTTTAAATCCCACCTGCAGCTTGGCGCCCGGGCTGGGGCCGGGATTTAAAGGGCTCGGAGCTCCCTGCCACTGTGGGGAGCCCAGAGCCCTTTAAATCTTGAGAGGCCCTATCTCTTCCGGTTGAGGCCATGCCTCTTCCGGATGAGTCCACGCACCCCTCAGGACTCCAGCAGTACCGGTAAGTCCTGTAAGTTACTTTCACCCCGATTATATGACACCAGATGGGACTTTTGAGTTTGCTCAGTGTTAACTAATTTCAACACTCTGATCAGCTCCGTGGCTGGGGTGAACACATAGTATCAAGGCAAGGGGATGTGGGGGGAAGGGGGTAAGTCTCTTTACCACCCAGTTGTTTGTGTTTTAAAGCATTTATCTTGGATCCACTGGACCTAAGGCGGAAATCATTGTGATACCCTTAGGCAGTTTAGCAGCTGCATCTCCTCACCCACCCGGCTGCTTTTCCCCACAATGTCCAGGCATCACCAGGAGGGTTGCTTATTGTCTCTTGTGCAGTGTTTTAATCATGACATTAGTTGTCAGTGTCAATCACATATCTGTGAAGCTTTGCAGCTACAGCTGTCACATTCCAGTCTAACTTTATGATACTTCATGGGGAATTTAGTCTTCCCTGCTCACAGGCAGCCAGTTCCTCAGCTGTGGATGAGGAGCACTCACTCCATCTGAGCAGCGGAATGGCCACATTTGCACCCCCTCTCCTTTGATCCAGAGGTTGTGATGTGCCAGGCTGGATCTCCGGTGCAAGTTAGAACAGTGTGAGGGCTGCTCATGGTCATTCTGGCAGCCAGGGATTTCCAGGATCCAGCCATGGCCCCTTTTCCCTGGCTGCATCAGCAGCCACTAAGTGGGGTTGCGCAGAAGCTGTGACTGTGGCTCTGTGTCACTCAAGCACCCCCTGTGACTGAGGAATCTGCCACTGGCTAGCTACACCATCTTTATGGCTGCTTTGTGCCACCAGAGAGCCGCCAGTCCTCCCCTACCAAGGGTCAGTGCCTCAGCAGTGATATACAGAATGTTCATTCAAACATGTGGCCTTCAGGAGATAGGAGACACCATGGAAACGTGTGTTTCCCAAATGTTCTTGGTACATCATTCAGTAAGAAAATGGTTAAGAGGACTAGATTACCACCTAATATTGAACTAACCAGGAACAGAAGCCAGAATTTAACAGCAAGACAATATGCCCTCTTAAGCAACATTTTCACATAGTAAAAATACAACCACAAAACCATCCTTCAGGTCAAACAAGCTTTCCATCTTTGACTGCTGGATAAAGATTTCTACACTGGGTATTGACAGCCACTGGAGATATATTGGCCAGCTAATGTGCAGCAAACAGACAAAAGGTCATTGATGTATGGGGATGGATTCTGAGTTGCAGATTTCAAACTCGGCACAGGTGAGAAGAGCAGAGTGAGTAGAATAGAGTGGCTGTAAGTCACCTGTCTGCTCCCACAATCCTGAGCTGGCAGCCCCTTGAGTGATTTAGAGCAGCCTACGGACTGTTCTAAACTACGCTGGCTCCCAGGGGTCTCAGCTAGAGTTCGGATATTCAAATCTGGCTCTTAATAAATATTCATTTCTGGATAATGGACATGTCAAAGTGTTGCCACTCACTTTATGCTTCCGGATCTTGGTGCTGTTCTGTGCCGGAGATTCGTCTGCTGGAATTAGGCAAGCGTAGAGTGCCAGCCCATCCTCTCGCCAGACCTGCTGCAGACCCAACACCTGAAATGGGGCTTTGAGCCCACCTTTCACTTTCGAGGGAGGTACCTGTAAATTCATTTGAACAGATGCTTTCACGTTACACACAGCTGCATGATGGCCTTTTCGGAAAGGGAGTGACAATAGCCCTTCATCTCACTCAGCTGCTTTTGAGTGGAGACAGCTTGTACCTAGCTTGACAAATGGAATAGCTAAGGTTTAGCTAGCAGTAACTTTATAAAGGCCAAATTAAATAGGAATAGTAGATGGTGGTAGATCATGGAATTTATTTTCCCAGGAAGGACCCCCGTAACCTGCAAGCTCTGCACTCAGTCAGCTATGCAAGAGCAAGAGAGACGTGCTGCTTGTATTAGCTCCCTAGCCTAGCAAGAAATGAGAACAGAGAGTCCCTTACTTAGCCCACAGCAGCACTGTATGCTGCCTTTATTAATGATAACGAGATCAATACAATCTCTGCTCAAAATCAATGCTAAGTGATTATGCCATTATAAGGAGCTAGCACAAGGTTCTTTAATAAGCCTTCATATTCCCCAGTAATGATCAGTAATAGTCACAAATGCATCAGTCACTTTCCTGTTTTACTTAGAGCAAGGCTGTTTTTTTTTAAACAGATTATATTTTTTGTTGCAGAGGGAAATATTCTATTTTTTAACGTACAGATTTAATCTGAAATGAGAAGGACATAAAACCAGCCTGATAATGAACACCAGGTATCAAGAATATCAGTTTATTTCCAGAGACAGAGCTCTGGATTCATAAACCCCTTATTGGCCGAGGCAAGAGCGGTAAGGCTCATAAAATCCTGCTGAAGTATGATGAATTTCAGCACATGGATTGCAGTGAGAGACCTTGCTATTCACGGTGGGAAGGAGACAAAAAGGAGCCCTGACAGGGACATAATAACATAAGAACAGCCATACTGGGTGAGACCAATGGTCTGTCTAGCCCTGTGTCCTGTCCGCTGACAATAGCCAATGCCAGGTGCTTCAGTGAATGAATAGAACAGGGGCAATTATCAAGAGATCTATCCCCTTTCACCCAGCCCCTGTTTCTGGCAGGCAGAGGTTTAGGAACACCCAGAACATGGGGTTCCATCCCTGACCATCTTGGCTAATAGCCATTGATGGACCTGTCCTCCTTGAACTTATCCAATTATTTTTTTAACCCAGTTATGCTTTTGGTCTTCACAACATCACCTGGCAATGAGTTCCACAGGTTGACTGTGCATTGTGTGAAGAAATACTTCCTTTTGTTTTAAAACTTCTGCCTATTGATTTCATTGGGTGACCCCTAGTTCTTGTGTTATGTGAAGGGGTAAATAACACTTCCTTATTCACTTTCTCCACAGCAGTCATGATTTTATAGACCTCTATCACATCCCCCCTTATTCGTCTCTTTTCCAAGCTGAACAGTCCCAGGTTTTTAATCTCTCCTTGTATGGAAGCTGTTCCATATCCTTAATCATTTTTGTTGCCCTTCTGTGTATCTTTTCCAATTCTCATGAATCTTTTTTTTTGAGACAGGGTGACCAGAACTGGATGCAGTATTCAAAGTGTGGGAGTACCATGGATTTATATAGTGGCATTATGATATTTACTGTCTTATTGTCTATCCCCTTCCTAATGGTTATTAACATTCTGGAAAATGGAAAACACCAGGAAAGAGAGACAGCAGCAAGAGGAGGAAGCGGCAGCAGGAGACCTGAGAGCTTGGGCGTGGGGGAGAGGAGAGAGAAGGGAGACGCAATGGGAAAAAGACAGGGAGAGCAGCCACAGAAGGGAGTGGCAGCCTGGGCAAGGCCAGAGTCACTGACTTGGATCATGTACCATATGAGATGAAAAAAACAGTCAACTTTTGAATTATGAGGCTCTAATTCCATCTCTGGGCCCTGGTGACTTCACAAGCCGCTTACTTTATGTTCCCAGGGTTTATGCCATTGCTGGGATCTCTAGATGGATTTATAGACCCTGCTGCTTATTCCATGTGTAACATAAAGCTATTCCAAGTGACAGAAATGCCTTTAAAAATACACTCTCAATACAGAGCGTGGCCACATTTCCAACCCCCTGCGTGGAGTAGTTGCATCACTGGGAATAGCACTGCCCCTGCCTCCACCAAGGGAATTTCTGTAGCAGTCAGCTACTGGGGATTTTTTAAATGTGGAGGGCCAACATTTCAGTGTTCCTCCGATTTTCATTTTTGTTCCTGTTACATGCTCTTTGCAAACTCAGGGACTGATCCAGCTCCCACTGACTTCAATGGGAGTCTCTCCAATCACTTCAAGTTGAGCTGGATTGGGGCATGATTTTACCTTGTTTGGGTCAGCCATTGTCTGTGGTGTTAGAGGAAGGAGAAGTGTTAAGAGGATGATACATTTTTGCCCCCACCTTGATATTTTTCTGGTTGACAAAATGTGGGGAGCCCGATTCTGTAGCATTTCACACTGTGTAACTCACCAGGGAGAGAAGCCAGGTAACAAGAGCCTGGTAGATGCTGGCTGCTGTCAAGACAGTGTCTGGGAAGCGTCCACTGTGCTGACCACATGTGGCTACCTGTCCACAACTGGCAAGCCAAATCGTCATGAGAAGCTTCTCACCGTTAACGCTGTCTGCACTAGGCAATGTGTTAATTGCTGGCAAATAAGACACTTCCTGTTGAAGGAGAGTGGGAACATTAAACTAATTTGTATTATGAGGCCTGAAACAGAAAACTATATTCATGTTGATCAATACAACTGGCTGAATGCTACCATCAGAGGTGGCGGTAATAAATCTATAGGGACATGCATGTTTACAGCTTCACTTTTACATTTTATCCAAGAGACAGCACCTCTAGCAACCTAACGCCTCCTAGCTCCATGCTGGGGCATTGATTCTATACTGACTCAGAGTCCCTAGCGCCACTTCCTGTAGTATGCTGGGCTTTCCTTAGAGCTCTCTCATCCATGTCTGGAGTAGGCCTAACACTGCTTAGCCTGTGGAAGCTAATGAGATCAGCCAGAGGTAGTATGACTGGAGTCATTCAGTATTCATCATCAATGTTAAGTGTTAATTACTTATCAGGGAAATGCCCTTGAATCAAGCCTGATAAGAGTGATAGAGCTTGTATTACTGTCTGCTCTGCCTAACAAATCTCACTGATCTATCATGTACATTTAAGTGAACTTTCATCTCATCGCCTTGATTGTAACTGAGCACTGGTATTTTGTCAATTAGGGGAAGAATCCCTCCCCCACCCTTTTTTTTTTCAAATGCAATTCTCACACTTTTGCATTGGCCATTACCAGTTTTCCGGTAACATGCATTCAGTATGCTCTGAAACACTGCATCACTTAATTCCTTGCGACCTAACTAAAACACACAGGTAACTTTTAAACTGTCTACACTGCAACGTGTGGTGAACTTTACAGTGCAAGCTGAGCACACAATCGCAATGGCACTGTGCATTTTCATCCCCAGCTCTCTGGGCTTTGTGTCAGAGCTGGTTATCAATCCCATCAGGCTGAAGCTTAGTGGATACAAGTTTGTTGGCCAAGATGAACAATGCATTTCCAAGAAAATGGCTCTAACTGGTAAACGATGCTGTTTGTAGATAGTTCTTGGAAAGGAGAGTTGGCCTTTTTGTAAATTTCCTTTCAACAAGTCCATATATTGGATTGGTCAAACAGCTCTTGTTGCTCTAATATTGGCAGGTCCTGTTGAGATTTTTAGATGGTTGGATGTTATTGGGGGGGGATGGGGGCAGAATGGTTCACTGGTATACAGATCTGAGACCTTTCACCCCTAAGTAGACGGCTGGACTCCACTCTGGATTGGTAACAAATGAAAGTAGATACCAACTAATGGCTGTTAGGTAAATCCAGTGTATCCAGGGGTATAACACCATGATCACTTCTGGTACTCTCAGCACAATGCGAACTCACCTCTCGGTCCTTCTGGGGGTCTCTCCCAGTCAGGTGTGAGGCCCATTAGAGGAGGACTTTGTATAGCTGTATCTTTTATGTGGCTAAACAGAAGCTTTTGGACTCCAGGGCTCTCAATCCAGCATTAAATTCACACTAATGTTATGTAAAGAGGAAGCTAAATGTCAGATCCCGTTGTGATACAGTCTTAACAGTGTTAAACAGAGTTCATAGCAGTGAGGACTAAATTAGCGTGTACTCCACATTGAAGAGGAGGAAGAGGAGGAAGGTGGCTTCCTGATTAAAGAAATGAAGATGTATCCTTTATTTGTAGGGGTTGTGGATGGAAGAGGTCTTATTCCATACTGGCTGGAGGATTCATAAAACAGTTGTTTGCAGCCAAGTCTAAATTTATCTTTCTATGTCATCCTCCCTGCAGCCTGGATCATGGGGATTTAACAGGCAATCCCTGATGAGTGGCAAATTACCGACTGCAGAAATTGTCTGCCAAATGATGCATCAGCTGTACATTTGTAAATGTGAACTGATTTCTAGGTACTTTAGCAGCCTTGGCTAATTCCTCTAATGAAGTCTCTATTCTCTCCATGTTGAAATGGCTCCAGCCTTGCATGACCCTTTACGGTATGCAGTATTCATGCACAGAAAAAGGCAAGTGTGCAGAAGGCATTGCCATGTGTCTGTTTTCATAAGCCTGGAAACTGGATAGAGCTGTGCTTTAACCAGATAGGAAATGCAGTTGTTCCCCTTAGCAATCATGTTCATCTCTCCAATGAAATGCAGCTAACATTCTTTCATGGCTTCCTAAATTCTAGTGGTGGATGAAGACATATCAGAAATGTCAAGTGTTCGTTCTTTCCCATTCTTTGGGGAAAGGAAAAAATGATGGCAATACCATCTGTTAGTCAATTTCAAACTCCACATTAAATTGTGGAATAAATCCTGCAATCAGCCAGAGAACTGCTTTATCACTGCAGAATGGAAGCAATGGATAAGAATGAGAAATTGTCTGAATTTCCTGTATTAAACTGGCAGAACATAGTGTAATTAGGATGGCAACATTTAATAACGAAAAGAATAGTAAGATTGACATTAATGGTCTGAATGGTCTTTCTGTTAATGCACTTTAGCACTAGACTCATACTCGATAACAGGAGTGGTTTTCTGAATATTAACCATGCTGAGGTTACTGAGCTGAGAAATATGACTGTGTCAGGATGGTACGGAGATTTTCTGACCTGAACCATGCTTTAGATTGTTGAAACGGATGAGGTATAAACCTCCAAAGTAGATAATTCTAAAGCATTGCCAAAATAAGACTGCAGGAATGCAAGGATCTGAGAAACAAAAGCTTTATTTTCTGCTATCGTCCCTTTTACACAGCTCTCCAATTTGGTCCAGGCATTGCATATTGTGTTAGGTTGTTTAAATTGAAAGCAGACATTTCTTTGCTAGGAATAGCTTCATTTCTCTAAGATTATTCTCAGGCTCTAGCTTGAAGGAGATCATCTCTCCTGATTGGGAAATATGATAAGATTTGGAATCTGTGGGCTGTGGGAGCCTGAGAGGGCTAATGCCTGCCTGTGTCTATGCAGGTGCAGTAGAAGGGGAAAAGTCATATTGGAGTCAGCTCATTGTCAGCAATTATTGCCCTGTGAAGGTGCAGGTGGGATCTTGCTGTTGCACACAGCCATGCTCAGCACAGGACCCAGAGCAGGGGGGGAATGGTTTTATACGAGCTTCATGTTCCCCCAGTTATGGGGCCACGAGGGGCTGGGTCAACCCAGGTGCAATATACAGCAGCCTCCTCAGGGCTGCTATAACCCTAAGGGCTGATACACAAGCTGGGAATAGTTGGAGCATAGCAGTGCTCCATACACGTCCTTCTCCCGCTGGCCACTTCCTTGATATCCCCCCATGCTGGGGCTATGAAGGGGTGTGGTGTAGAGCCAGCTACACCGGCTCTATCCCACTTGAGGACTCACTCACCCCAGGGGAATCCTCAACTGCCCAGGCAGAGCAGTTTAATGGCTTCTTTGTGTCACCAAAGCAATGCAAAGAGACCAAGTCAGAGCCAAGGATCTGGCACAAAGTGTGCACTGGCACATATACACTGCTTGTGCCATTGGCTGTATACCTTGGCAACAGGGGTGTGGCTACAGGGTAAACGGATTTTGTTGGCCCCGAATTCAGCACACACTTCCTCTGCTATCTGCAGTAAACAAGATAGCTCCATTGCACTAAGCAATTGTTCCTGAGGACAGCAACCACATGCAGAGCCCCACTGCGTGTTACCTGGCCTGACCAGTGGTATCCTGTGCTGTCAGAAACCCTCCTTGCTGGATGCTGTTGATATGTGCCACTGCCCTTGCTGTGCTGTCTGTCTGATGTGTTGCCAGGATCTGGCTCAGCATGGGCTCTCGACACCATTTCTGGAAGCAAGAGTCCTGTTGGCCACTCCTGAGTTACTGGTTTTGAGAGACTTCTCACCCTCTGCCAGGATATTTCTAGTTGGACTCTGAGATGTTATGAATGGGTCGGAAGGACCGGCAGGGACTATTGATCAGCGAACCTCAAACAACATCTCCCAAATGTTCTGATGCTCTTCGGAATGATTTCCAAACCACGAGGATACAAAACCAGCCTGGGAAATCTCAGTGTATTTCCCGCTTTCAGCTGCTGTGAGAGTCCTCACTCTGATTGTTCTTCCATGCCCGCTGATCTGACGCAAAAGGGCCTCACTTAACACATCTTATCTTGAACATCTTTAGGTGAAAATTCCCATTTTTCAGGATCTTGCGCCCAACTAACACATAACGGGGCCTGATTCTTGTCTCCCTTACATGGGAGTAAATCAGGAGGAACTCCATCAAAGTCAATGCCGTCATGATGGTATAAACCAGTAGAAGTGGGAATAGAAGCAGGCCATTTGATTTAGTTTAATTTCTAGAATACAAGATGGAGAGCTCCTTTCCTGGGATAGTTATTTATTCTTCATATTACATTAGCACTGGAGAGGCCGAGCAGGGATCACAGCCCATTGTGCTGTGTGTTACACAAATGTGAAGCAAAAAGAGAGTCCTTGCCCAAGGAGCTTACAATCTTGGTTAGTGACAAGACACAATAAGTGGCTGAAACAAACAAACAGGTCAAATGACTTTGCCAACCATAAAGACCAGCCTCACCGCTTCCTTCCCTAAGACTGACACAACTTAATGATCTTTATCTCTTTGAAAATAAACAAACATGTATGGAAGAGATTTCTCTGCCCAACACACATTCTAGTGGGTGCACTAGAGGGCTTTACTCTGGGAGAGGTGATACAGTGATCTGAGCAGAGGACTGGGAACCAGGTACTCGGGTCCTAATCCTGGCTCTAAGACTGATTCCTTCTGTACACCACTTAACCTCTCTCCCTCCATCTCTCCACCTTTAAAATGGGGATAACACTCCTGACTTAGCTACCTGAGAGGAGGATTAAATAGCTAATGTCTATAAAGCACTCTGAAGATGGACAGCACAATATTAAGGAAAAAACACTGACATTTCGTCTCTTTCCTTCCTTTATACATTCCAGAAACAGAACTATTTCAAATCCACTATCGGCTGGGCAGCCTAAATAACACCTGGCTCCTTATAGTGCTTTGCATCTGAAGTTCTCAATGCACTATTCAAGCAAGGTCAGTAGCATCATCATTCCTATTTTACAGATGGGGAAACTGAGGCACAGACTGGGGAAATGACATGCCTAAGGTCACCCAGCAGGCCAGTGGCATAGCTTGGGATAAAACCCCTGTCTCCTGAGACCCAGTCGAGTGCCCTATTCAGTAGGCCCCACTGAAGCATATACTGAAGCATATACTGTCTTTAAATACTTCTCTTCTTCCATTTCAAACATGGCATCAGGTCAACACTATACGCAACTTGAAATACACCCTCAACCCTGGGTATATTCCAATATTTGTAGCTTTCACAATCACATTTTCCTGTTGAGTATATATATAGATCCTTCTCTTGTTGCTCTGTGAGAGACTCACACAAACGAAGGGGGAGAGTGACTGACTATACGATCTACTCACATGGCTCCCATAACTGGATACCTGAGCAGTTCACAATCTTTAATGTCTTTATCCTTGCAACACACCTGTGAGAAAGGGGAGGGCTATCCTCCCCATTGGACAGATGAGGAATTGAGTCTTGCTCAAGGTCACTCAGGGAGTCTGTGGCGGAGCAGGGTGAACCTGGCTCTCTAGAGAGGGAAACGGGGAAACTAAAGGGCTGTCAAATGCACAAAGTAAACACAGGTGAAAAAAAAGAAAGGACATTTTCCCCTTGATCTCTGTAGTCATAGGACCAGCTCCTCTCATGCAGTAAGGCCATGAAGCAGGGGCACCTGCCTTTGGGAGGATCACCCTTGTGCAGAGTCTGAGGCTCCCACAGCACCTCCCATCCCGCTGCAGAAAGGGGGCATGGTCAAGATCCCCTGCGCTGCACTGTTTTGACCACTTGGGCTGTTAGCAGCAATGCTGTAACTTATGCTGAAGTCCCAGCCCTGCACACAGCCAGCTCCAGGATTGGGGAGAGCAAAGGGGAGCTGGCCCATTACCTAGTTATGCGACACTTGTAGTGATGAAAGTAAAACATTTGCACAGAGGGGTCTGATTTTTAAGCTGACGGTATCCTTGCAAGAAAGACCAAGCCTGCTGTGAAGGGCGGGGCATTAAAAATGGAATGAGACGGTGTGGCCGTGGTACACACAGCCCTCCCTGTACCATTCACAGAGGGCTAGCTGGGTAAATGGGCCACCTTTAAAATTATGCTCCTCCAAGACAAAACAGGCTCAATTTGGAACGGTGTGGAACACTGCTGTGTGGTGTTAAGTGCCCTCAACTCCCACTGGTTTCACTGGGAGCTGAGGGCACTCAGCACTTTGCCAGAACAAGCCTTCTCTTGTTTTCAGCTGCAAGGGCCAATCTGTTGTATTGATTTTTCCAATGTGTCTTGACTTACTTAGGCTGTAAGCTCTTCAGGGTGGGGGAACATGACTTATCTCTGCACCTGATTTATATATGAAGATACACTTACCTCATAGAACTGGAAGGGACCCTGAAAGGTCATCAAGTCCAGCCCCCTGCCTTCACTAGCAGGACCAATTACTGATTTTTGCCTCAGATCCCTAAGTGGCCCCCTCAAGGATTGAACTCACAACCCTGGGTTTAGCAGGCCAATGCTCAAACCACAGCTATCCCTCCTCCCTCTGAGCCCCAGAGGTGCTGAGCACCTGTAATCACCAGTGACTTCTGAGGGAGTTGCTGGTGCTCACCGTGCAGTCTTACACAGCTATACTTTTTTAATAATCGTAATTGCAGGATTTTTCCACTTTGAAACCTCAATTAGACCATTTGAAATTCCTACAAACAGTGTTGCTGTTGCATATAGGACTTCTCTAGTTGAAATGATGATTTGTATTATGGTAGCACCTAGCGGTCCCAATCAAGATCACCACTGTACAAAAACCATAGCCCATACTGCTTCCCAGTATCAAAAAAGAAGTCACTGCAAAAGATCAGCTCCCAGTTCTGAGCAGAGAATCAGGAGATCTGAGTTCTATTTTGATCTCAGTGAAGCAAGAGGTCCTTCTCAGTGGAAGGTGATAGATTTTGGCCCATAGGTAACACATACTTCTGTAGTTTGTCAAAGAGCAACTGCCTTATGCAGACATAATTTCCTCCTCATCTGCCCCCTTGTAGATGGGAGATAGGGGTTATCTAATTAACGTTTTGCTTTATTGCCTGCTCTTCAAATCTATCTTGACAGTTCTGCTAATGTGAACGGAAAAGTATTTAGGGACCTCTACTGGCAGCAAGCTCTGTGTGTATACAATTCTGGAAACTATATTCATTTCACTTATACTAACCTTTCCCTTAAGCAAAAGCAACAAATGTTTCCATCTGTCAAGATCCGCCATAAGTATATTCAATAATGGACCAAAACTCATTTTAATCACTCCCAAGATGGGCCAAGGAATATAAAGGACTAAATATTTCATATCTTTCTAAGGCCATTTCAAATTCCAATTAGAGAAAATGGGACTGAAAACAACCACAGTCCTGGAAAGACATCAGATTTCACTCACTTCATGTCATGGCTGGAAAGTGGTATAGATAAAGCCAGGGGCTCCTGCAAAGGCATTCAGCTGGGCAAGGCTCAAGATTCAGAGGGTTTCTGCCCAGCCTGTTGAGAGCTAAAAATCACTAAGGGCTAGTCTACACTAGCAACGTTAAAGCGCTGCCACAGAGGAGCTTTATTGTGGCTTGTGTAGTCACTGCAGAGCGCTGGGAGAGTTCTAAAAAACCCACCTCCACGAGGGGCATAGCCGCGCTCCCAGCGCTGGTGCACTGTCTATACTGCCGCTTTACAGCAGTGAAACTTGCTGCACTCGGGGGAGGGAGGGGGATGTTCACACCCCTGAGCGAGAAAGTTGCAGCGCTGTAAAGTGCCAGTGTAGACAAGCTCTAAGAGACTGACCTACAGAGGTCACAGCAGAGAGGCAGGTGGCAGCAGAAGGTAACTGATGGGCGGCCAGCGAAAGTGGCAAGCAGTTGGCTGGCAGGGTGGCCAGGCAACAAGGAACCACATCTGGCCAGGTAGCTAGTGGAGAGGAACCATGGCTGATGGGGTAGCCAGCCAGAGCACGTGCTCAGATGGTGGAGCAAGTAAGGTTCCTTGGGTGGGAGGTGAACTCACACAGATGCACCTCTGAACCCTGGGTCCTCACTGACCAAGGACAACCACTGTGAGTGGGGTATGATGAGGGAGAAGATGGGGACACAGTAAAGGAGCTTTTGGTTGTAGAACTCAGGAACATAAGGCAGAATACTCTGCCCCATGCACACTGGGGTGGGTGTCCTGCTCAGTTTTATGATTATGAATCCTGCTTGTGGCATTTTCCCTAATTAATGTTGGGTGACTTCCCTCCTTTCATTAAAAGTTTATTTTCTACACTCAGGCTCTGTGCTTGCGAATGGGAAGTATTGCCTCTCAGAGGCGCCCAAGGATGGTGTATAATTTTCCCAGGTTACTGGGTGGGAATTTGAGCCAGTTCTGTGTTGTATTGTTGAAAAGGAATCCCTAGATATTGAACCTGGTTGCTGCCAGCTCCACCTGGCAGAAGGGTTATATTAAGATAAAGAAATTAAGGGCTGACAATCAGGCACAGTTTCCTAATGGTGAGAACAAGCTGACCTTGCATAGTCTCCCAAGCAGTGGGGCTCTCACCCTTCTTTAAGTCACCTAACATAACACTGGAGAAGGTACTGTAGGGAGTACCCAGAATTGTCAGCTGTGCACATGTAACTGGCTGTTGCTTTGAATGTGGAAAACTGGAGACAGAGAAAGAATAGTGCAGTGAGTCAGGTTGCTTGCCTGGGTCTAGGGAGAACTAGATTCAGTTCCTGCTCCACTTCAGATTTCCTATACGACCGCAGAAAAGTCATTTTGTCTCTGTGCCTCAGTTTCCCATCTATGAAATGGGAATACAGAACTTCCTCACCTCGCCTGGGTGTCATGAGGGGGAATTTGTTAAAGATTGTGTAGTGCTCAAATACCATGGCAATGGGCACCATAAATGTATAGTAGATTCCGCTTAATAGCAATGTTGATATTAGCAGCTTCTGCGTAATGGCAACATATTGCTGGGAACCAATCCCGTCCCATTCACAGCAGGATTAATGGGATTTGGATATTGGCAAAAGGCATGCCACTTATTAGCAACTTCTTTTTTTGGAACAAAGGCCCCAGCTGTAGGCAGGTTTGCAAGGCTGCAGCAAGGGAAGAAAGTGCTAGGATGTACCTTCTCTGGCTGCAGCCCTGCAAACCTGCCTGCGCACAGGGAGCACACAGGAGGTAAGGGACTGTAGGCTAGGAGGCAAGGCTGTAGACCAGGCAGTAGCAGGGAAGGTGGCTGCAGCCCAGTTGTTGGATCTGCATGGTGCCTCTCCCTCCCCTTTCCGGGCTGTGTCCTGTCAGGCGACTGCACGCAGGGAAAGAAACATTGGCATGTGCCTGAGCCCAGACCCATGGAGTGCACAGGGAGAGGTACAGTGTAGCCCCTGGGGCCTCCAGCATCCCTGCTCGCCATAGAAAGCCTCAGCATCCAGGCTGCAGTCCCCGCCCCAGTAGGTTTGCAGGCTGCAGCCAAGGAAGGCATGCCCCAGCGTTTCCTTCCCCAGCTGTAGCCTCACAAGCCTGCCTTCTTATTAGCAACTGCTGGACAATAGCAACTTTTTGCTGGCAACCAAAGGATTCTAATAAGTGGAATCTACTGTATCTAACATAAGAGAATCCTTCAGGGGATGGATTAGCTGGCTAAACTGATCTTTTCCACCTGCAATTTCAGTGATCTCCAGCTAGGTTCAGAGTTAAAATCCCATTGAGATAAATGGAGAAGTTCAGAGGTTTCTTAGGGACTGATCCAACCCCCAATGAAATCCATGGGACTCTTTCCCTTGGCTTCAATGCACATTAGGTCAGGCCTTAAAGCTCTAGTTTCAGGCTGTTTGTTGGCAGACTCAGGAAGACAACACTGCATCAACTCCTACTTGAAAGACTCCATAGAAAGCAGAAGGGTTAGAATCCTAATTTTTTAAATAAATCAAAGCCTATATTCTATAGAAATGGAATGGACTGCTGGCAGCCTGAAAGGAACTCTCCGTCCCATGGGTCCCGGACTGTGACCAGCTAGTGTAATTCATGTATTCTATTACTACCTGCACAGCACCCTACTGACAGTCAATGGAATTAAGGCTCTTAAGTGCCTCAGTCCCTCTTGACAATGAGATATAGGCTCCTCAATCAGTTGGGCATTGCAATGCTGAGCACAGCAACGCCTAAATACCTGTAAAAGTCTGGGCCTTAGTGTTTTGAAATGATAATTACGCGCCCTCTGGTTGAGGCGAGTGTCACCTCAGCAGTGTTTCTGCAAAACCTGGTCAAATGCCACATTAAAGCAGGACTATTGATGACTATTTTCGGCTCAGATACCATGGTGATGGGTGCAGTATAAGAACCTTTGACAGGAGTCAGTTGGATAATGAGATGTTGAAGGTCTTCTTGACTTGTGTTAATGCGTGCACTGACAGTTTACCAGTCTCCACGCTCCCGTAACTTACATTACTGTATGAACCCGAAGAGGAACAGAGCTAACTCCACAGCACTCTTTGCAGCTGGTTACCTTTACGGCCAAGAGTCTCTGCTTTGCCAGTTATGGCTTGCTGAATCTCAAGGGTGCAATCCTGAGCCCTGGCATAGGTTAGAGTAGCCTGGGGACTTCTCTAGTTTACTGCCCATGGTCCCTAAGGGATTATAAATCAGATGAACACAGCTGGAGCACAGCATAATAAATAATAATAAGCTGGCAAAAGGGCCAGATAGCTGGTGCAGTACCAGTGTAACATTTCCCCCACACCAAGAGAATTCGCAGCTGGCCAGATCCAGCTTGTTTCTAGACCCTTTGAACTGGCAGCACAAGAGAGAATATAGCCTTAAAGTTCTCGCACAATAGAATTAACTACGTCATCTTTAATTAACTTATCTTATTTTTAAGCCATTCTGGAGTTAGAGCAGTAGTAATTAATTTATTTTTTTCATTAAATAAGACATTTTAGTCTTGTTTCAGACAATTGGCAGATATTTTATTAGACAAAAGAGAAGTATTCAGGAGCCATCTGGTGGCTGTTTGATGTATCACTGCTACATATAATCCCAGCATAAACAGAGCAAAGAAATCTGATGGGAATCTGAAGAGTATACACAGGCTAAGTTCAGCACAGGAAGCATCTCGGGCCATTTTTACATATATGTGTTTCGGAACATAATCACGATTTAAATTAAAAAACTATGTTAAAATAACATTAAGGGCTAAATTCTGCATTCAGTTACTCCAGAATCACATTGGTGTGAGTAATACATGAACAGTATAAATGAAAACAGAATTGGGCCACGAGGATCTAATTTAAACTACAAATTCTGATTTAGAGACACAGCAACTAAAAAAATCGCACTTCGGTCGGAAAATGTTTCAGCTACTATTCCTACAAGCAGTCACATCAGATAAATATAACTGGAATACAAAAGAATTATTTTGTTCTATTTTTGTTTGTTTACTTTGTGCATTTGACAGTTTTGAATATAGTCAGTTTCACCTAGGTGAAAGGCCCTATGCACTAGTTAAGTGGGGGTGAATTTTATCTTGTTGCCCTGTTTAGTCAGGTAGGGCCTGATCTGGCAAAAAGACTGTACCCAGATGAGTAGCTTACTCACACGAGTAAAGTTACTCATCTGTGAAAATCTTTGAGGGATCAGGCTCTTAGTTCATTGGAAAATATCATTCAAGAGCACTGAAGTTGGCAGGCTACTCAGGGGTAGCTGGCATAGAAAGGGAGGATGATCCAGAGGTTAGGTTGCTAGCTTGGGACTCTGGACACCTGGGTTCAATGACCTGCACTGTGACCTTGAACAAACCACTTCATCTCTGTGTGTCCCAGTCCCCCATCCCAGATGTGTTGCAAGGACAACTGCATTAAAGAGCATGATGCAGTCAGATACTATGGCAATGGGACCATATAAGTACCTTATCTAGATTGGTGAATGATCAGAAACTTCATTTTTGAAATTATCTGATTTCAGGCTGTCTTTCACTCTGTCTTTAACTCAAGTAGTTCAGTAGTTCAAGGCTTTTTGCTTATATTTCGGGCCAAACTCTACTTTCAGTCACACTGTGTAAAGCAAGAATAACTTTCACTGAATTTGGCTCATTATAGATAATGCAATATGTTTAGTCACAAGGGCTACATTCAGCTATGGCATTATTGGCAGGTAAGTTCCAGGTCACGTGTCTGATCATGCTCTCCCTGACATCCATGACAGCTTTGCCACAGAATCCAATGGAATCAGGAGTGCAAGGGAGTCAGAAAGAGATGCAGTAGCATGAATGGTACTGATTTGACACTAGGGGTATGTCTACACTGCATCTGGGAGCATCCCTCCCAGTCTGGGTCCACATACTCATACTAGTGGGGCTTTCACTAGCATGCTAAAAATAGTTGTGTTGCAATGTCTAGCACTAGTCCCACTAACACTAGTCTGTGGACCCAGGCTGGGAGGCTGGCTCCCAGATGCAGGGTCAACATACCTACTAGGTCGACATAGCTAGGAGAGTATGCAAGATAAGTAACTTTAAAAGGCAGGTGCCGCTACTTTATCTTACATCTTCTTTTTAAATTGTTTTACCTGCAACCAACATACCTTCTTCACCACTGCACATAAGTTACACTTATTTCTGTCCATCTACTGAAACCAAATCTGTGAAACTTTATACTATGTTATTGCTTAAACCCCATATGTACCTTACAGAACTGTTTATGTCCCCACTCAATTAGACTTTCATGAATATTTCATCTACTTATGACAGATCCAAATCTGGCCCAACGGAACAAGGGTAACATTTTCAAAAGTGCCTACGTGACTTAGGAGCCTAAATCCCATTTTAAAAAGTGATCTAGGTATTTAGAAGTCTAAGTCTCAGTGAAAGTCAATAGGACTCAGACTCCTAAATGACAAAGTCATTTTTGAAAATTGGACTTAGGGGCAGATTTTTAAAGGTATTTAGGCACCTAACAATGCAGATAGGTGCTTAGTGATATTTTCAAACATTTAGGTGCCAAACTCTCGTTGATTTCAATGGGTGTTTTGAAAATCTCACTAGGCACCTATCTGCATCTTTAGGCACCTAATTACCTTTGAAAAACTGGTCCTTACTCTCATAAGTCACTTACGCATTTTTTAAAATGTTACCCCAGATCTAATGATTCTTGTTTATGCTATTGCCACTCTGCTGAAAGCAGAAACTGTGAACAGAGTTTGACTGAATTAGGTTAAGCTAAGGCGACAGTGATGAAATTAAGTCTGAATTTTGTTGCTTTCAAGAGCTGAAATGAAACCTTTTATGTAATCGTCACACAGTTTATAAAAACTCTGTATTACTTTCTAACAACTCTGTGCAGGGATTCTGAGCTTCTGTAATTATTATTCAATTCAATTACTGATGTACATTAGGATGGTCAGGAGTCCCATGTTCCAAATCTGAATGTCTATCGCTGCCAAAAAAAGTATGTAGAAAACAAATTTGATAGTGTGCTACCCTCTCAGAGACTCCAGTTTGTTATATATATATATATATATATATATATATATATATATATATATATATATTAAAAAAAAAAATTTGGTGTTAGATATTTTCATTTCCAAATCTCTGAGCAACACAGCTGCCAAATTATAGCTTCTTCAGTTTCAGATGTCAAAACAGTCTCAGTTTTTCTGCTTCTGTCTGTGCAAATAAAAAAAGAAAAGAAAGAAGAAGAAAGAAAAAACTGTTCTAATTTGAAGCCCAGAAATGCTGCTAACTGTCAAAGTGAATTTCAAATAATTCTAAGAAGGACAGTTGTCGCTGATGGATTATATGGACATATTTTTAATTTCTCTTTTTAATTTTAATAATGGATTTTCATGAACAAGAATTGGATAGAAGCTGCCCACAGATTGCATTCAGTGTGGGCTGTTCTCTGGTTGGCTCCACCACAGTGCATCGTGAATTTAGTTATAGTTGGGAGACTGGGTAGTTTATGAAATTAGCATTGGATTAGGGAGTCTTTTACCTTTATTACATGGGTTCAAATCTAACAAAGGTTGATAGTGATCAAAATATATCGCATCCTGACAATTGTTTGGTGCAATATAAGAAATTAGTTGGTGAGACTCAATCTATTTCCAAATGAACAAGTGCCCACATCTTAACCAACACTAACAGGAGCTCATTAACAGCTTCTGACAGGCCACAAACTCAACAGGTTTGAAGACTACAGATAAGAAATCCTTACAGAAGGTCCCTCTAGAACAAGAACTAAGCCCCTTAGTGGAATGCTATGTGAGAACTGTGCACTGCATTGCTCTTGCTGTCCCTCCTCTATAGACACAAAGGACTTCAGCTGGTAGGTTTGTCAATCCAACACCTTTCATCAGTGGTAAATCCAATGTTTTAAAAATGAATATTTAAGATGAAGAAATCCAATGAAGTCACATTTGTTTACAAATGCACAAACTTGAATGGACCATCCCCTGTCAAGTGCATTTAGACCACAAGACTTTAGCACTAAGTGAAATGTTTTCTATTGTTGCTAAGCCAAAGCGATTGCTACCAATGGACCTGGAGCAAATGTAGGGGGAAATCCTGCTTCACCACCACCCTCTGCGGGGATGGAGGGCACTGCCAGCAGCAAAATCAGTGCAGTGAGAAATCAGGACTCAATATGTAGATCTCATGGAAATGAGAAATGATCCCCTTCTCTGAGCCTTGTTTTAGGCTTCAGAGAGTTCAAATGGCTTTGTGATCCCTTAAGAACACTGTTGGCAAAGATCAAACACTGCAAGGAAAGAAACTAACTAAAATCACAATCCTCCTTTCACACCTGCTGCCTATCCAGATGTGGGTGCAGTACTGAAAGCCAAGACTCTGGGGACAGGAGGCCAAATTGAAGCTAGGAACTTATTTAAAACCATAAAAATAAACTTCATTTTTTAAAAAAAGCTACAAGAACTCTGGGTGAAATCCTGGCCCTACTAAAGTTAGTGGCAAAACTCCCACTGACTTTAATGTAGCCAGGATTCCACCCCACATCCCCAGCAGTGGGAGCCCCTTTGGGAAATGCAGGTGTTCTCCACAGGCACTGGTCTGGCAGTGGAAGGAGGTGCGTAAGTAAAGGAGAATAGCTCTCAAGATTGCTCTTATGGCCAGGCATGGCAGAACCATGAAGCTAGCCCACGAAAACAGAGCCATAACACAACCTTCAAGTATTAGAATGAAAAGGTCTTTTGGACTTTGAGGTCATGTCTAGATTCGTCCCAGAATTTTCAAAAGGGGATCAGCAGGAAGCAAGACACTCTAAAAGGAGCATTCCTACGCTGAGATACTAACCGGGTGAAACAAAACAGGAGTTTTCTCTGCCATGGGCTGCTTTCCAGTAACCGAGTGTTGAGGCTGCAATCGCTCCAGCTGCTCCTGGAGTCTCTGCCTCCTGTGCTTCTCTTTCATCTGCTTTTCCTTTACGGACAGCTCTCTCAGGCTTTCTTCTGCCCTGCAAAATATAACAAACATACAGATCCTCTCTAGCTAACTGAGCCAGACAACCTTGCACCCCTAGGTTGCAGCCAGTAATATGCTCTCTAGGTCAGTGGTTTTCAACCTGTTTTCATTTGCAAACCCCTAAAAAATTTTGAATGGAGGTGCTGACCCCTTTGGAAATCTCAGACACAATCTGCAGCCCCTCAGGGGTCCACGGACCACAGGTTGAAAACCACTGCTCTAGATGGATGCTTACAGGAATGGCATTCAGAATCACCACTGATGGCTTTACTCCAAACTCTCTAGTACCTTGGGGATTCTGCTGCTTTATTTAGAGGGGGTTCTGGAGCACTTCCTGAATGTAGTGTGTCTTCAGTCTCTTTCTGGTTTTCCCTTGAAGGATCAGCTCCATGTTTCACATGGTTTGGCAAGGCAGGACTGACCCTCTGAGAGTCTGAGTGCACCAGACACCTGGAAGTCACCTTGTTTGCTTCCCCTCTCACTCTTAGATAGCGTTTTCTCCTGATTTTCAGGGTGCCCATCTCTTCTGGGCTCTCAAGATCCTGGCTCTCTCCTTCATCTCTTAGCACCTGCTTAGAGACCTCATTAGCAAGAGGCTGAGATGCTTCTTTACGGAAGTTACGGAGTTGCTGCAACAGCAGGCTTTTCCCGGTGCAATCCCTGAAAATTAAAAATCAAATGGATTAAACCAACGTAGAGCATTATAATTAGCAGATCCTTACTGAGGAACCTAATTTGACTGCCAGCGCAAAGCAGGGCACAGAAGACCACCTGGATAATGGTTTTTGATGTCCTAACATTAGCTCAAAAATGATAGAATATGCCACCATGAGCCCACCTGGAATTCTTTGGGCATCCAGGTGGTTCAGTTAGACATTGCTGGATTGATCTAGGGTAGTAACACTATGAACATCGACAGCACTCATGAGGGTCTGGTGACATTGTCCTTTGTGATGGGACTAATTATTTGCCTCTGCAGAAGAAGAGAGAGAGGGGATGGCCAGTTACACTCTGACTTTTTACTGCAGTGGACTGTGATCTAGAGTGGTTTATGGTATGGACAGCTTCTGGCTCTAGAGATGGAGGGATAACATTTTCAAAGGCCCTTACATGACTCAGGAGCCTATGTCCCACTTCCAAAAGTGCCATATGCACTTTGGAGCCCAAGTCTCATTGAAAGACAATGGAATTTAGGAGCCAAGTCACTTTAGAAAATGGGACATGGGGGCCTTTGAAAAGTTTACCCTGGCCCTCTGTGCAGCTGTCCTGGGATAGATATTTGACCGGCATTTCACTCACTCTTCCTGGTTGTCAGACAGAGGAGCACAATGCCTGTCTCAGGAGCACTCAGGAAATGGACTGCTGGACTGGAAGTCAGAGTCCACAGCTCCCCCCATGGAACCCTTTTCCCATCCAGCAGTCAGTCAGGTAGGTATAAAGAGAGAGGATAAGATTCCCCCCCAATAATTCTTATCAGAGATAGAAGGGAGATGAAGGAGGCCTTCTCCCTCCCAGCACTTGAGGAAATGAGACTGTTGAATTATCAACATCACAATTCTGTGATTTCCCTGGGTCATGATGATGCAAAATTATGGCATCACATTGCAACACAACATCAGCACACAATTGTTTTGTGGCTGCGTATCATTTTGATGATGAAGGAGCTCCCAAGCTGTTTGGTAAAGGGTGAGGGCCACCAGTTTTTGGGCTGATTGCAGTGTCAGGAAAGGAGCATCACAGATGTCACTGTTCGTCAGGAAAGGAGCATCACAGATGTCACTGTTCGGTTCTGAAAGAGGCAGCTGAGAATTATCTGGACCCAGAGAAGTGGCTATGTGCTGTCTGAGTTTGATATTACAGTGTTCTGGCTCTGCAGAGTATACGCCTGCATGCTATTGTGAATTATTCAAACTAACCTTGTACTTTTCAGAACACAGAGTATTCTACAGCTAGGCTTCCCACTTCTATTTTCTTAAGGGTCTCCTCTTTTCTGTCTCTTATTAGGAATCACCACTTTAACCTGTGACCTCTTCTAGAGATGACAAGACTCTCCTGGACACCTGAAACCCCTGGTTACTGTAAGAATTGGACCATTAAGGAGAATGACTAAGCAGTGTGGGTTTGCTAACACCTCCCCTGCCAGATACCGAAAATAATGAATGTGAACTGAATGACATTCTCAGCATCCATAAGGCCAGGGCCTCAGATTCTAAATCTGTTGCCAGGTAAACTGTTAATGTAAGTGCAGAGTGATGATTGTTCATTCCTGACCTTGCCTCGACTGTGCATGGATAGCAGTGGCGCCAGGAGAATGCCTTGGTATAATAGACCTTGGACAATCATGAGTCATTTGCAAGAGCAAAGAGGGTAAGTTAGCAGTAAGGATTCTACTAACATATCACTATGTCCCTGCAGTGATTCTGATCGGATACTTATCTGTCTCCAGTAGGAATAGATGTGACAATTAAAGTACTTCTGTGCTTGCTTCTCCTCCTGGGAGGCAACTAGTGGGGTAGGGTGAAGACATTGGTGACCTAATCTGACCCTGCTCCATATGGAAATTTAGTGAATGAACCAAGTGGAGTTTGCTGGCCCTGCTAGGGAAATGAGGTGGGAAAGGTCAGGGGCCAGAGTACTGGTGGTGCATGAGTACAGAGATTTCTTACACGTGGCCCTGGGGATCTGCCAGGTTTGAGGGCACTTCTGTGTCTCTCTCAGGAGATCTTCAGAGATTTCTCCCTCCTGCAGGCTTTACCCTGGGAGGGGACCATCTAGATTCTAGCCCAGTGTAACTCAGGTGTAACTCCACCCAGATCAGTAGAGTGACAACAGCACAAGGCCCAAGTAAATGAGATCAGAATTCAGCCCAAGGGTTTTCTGCCTGCTCAGATGACCAGATTTCCTAACGTGGGAACAGGGAAACAGTAATATTTGTCAGGCATTTTATTTTAATTTTTGTGAGCAATTTTAAAACTAATCAAAATTGATTTGGCCAGGTTTTGCTTTATAGGACTCCAGATTTACACTGCTGTACCGCACAGTGATTTCAGTGGAGTTTCTCTGGATTGATACCAGCACAAATGAGAGCACCTAGTGTGCCTGATCACTCCTGCTTGGTTCTGGCTTCTGACTATTCTCAGCTGCTAAATCATTCTGAGTGGTTGGGCTCTGTTCCTTGGTGAATCATTTATTCTTTCAAAACTATTTTTAAAAATAAGAGTAATTGGGTCTACCAAAAACAGAACAAAACAGCATGTTCTGCTTGTTCCTTCTACTGCTCTAATTCAGGTATAAGTGCATCATTAAGAACCAGGAAACGGCTTCTAAAGATAACACCGAGCATACATGGGTGAAACGTTTAGGCCCTGACTCAGCAAGGTACTTAATCATATACATAACTTTAAGCATGTGAGCAGTAACTATTCATATGCTTAAAGTTACGCACATGCTTAACTACCTCGCTGAATCAGGTCCCAAGTCTGGCAATAGGGAGGTGTTGGCATCCCTGCATACAGAAGCATCTACAGTTCAGGAGTTCCTCGACTGTTCACATTATACCCAGACAAATAAGGAGATCTGAGAGTTTTTCTTCCCACATATTGCAATAATCATGCTAGATCAATGTCAATTTCTAGCTTCTGTTTGATCATTTTCCTAAAGAGGCTGGGTAGGAGTATATGCCCATAGTCTTTTAAAATGTTTGATTTGGAGTTATTTAAAAACAATTTTCTCAAGTTACTTAAAGTGGCTCAGAAAAAAAATAAGGCATTTTTCCTACTGTCTGTGTCTATTCTGCATGTGTCTTTTGAGCCATGTCTGTTTCATCTACTGACAACAAAAATGTTTTTTTACTCCTGATATCCCTATAGATTCCATATAGCTGCAAAAGAGCAAGGTGAATTCTATTCTGCCTCAAGCATCAACAAGTATGTTCTAACTCCAGCATCTTGATTGTGGCTGCAGCAGAAAGAACACAAAACTGATCCAGACTGAAACATTTTGTTTCAACTATTAAACTTAGCAGATTTGCTATGAGAATCACTGCTGGATAATATTTTAATAGGTGAGATCTCACTCTCAGTCTTTTTGGGGATCATTTCAATTTCATGAAAAGGGGAAGATTCATGTAGTTTGTACCGTGGTCCTTGGGAAGAATCTTGCATTCTCGCCTTTGTTTTCTGTTGGTCCTTAACTGTTGTATCCTCCTCGTCTTCAGTGGAGCTGTCATTCAAGCTATGAAGCAAAGAGATCCGATTACTGGACACCTCTGTTCATGGTCACAATATTAACAACCAGCCTGGGGGATTTATCCATAATGTGCTGTCTTAGTCATGCCTGAGATGCAAGTTTAAAACAATGGGATGCTAAAGAAAATATATGGAGTCAGATCTGCAGTTGATATCAACTGGCACAGCTCCACGGACTTCACTAGAGCTAGGTTTATACAAGCTGAGGATTTGGCCCATGATGCAATAATAATAAAAAATAAAATAAAATAATAATAATAAATCTTTTATTTCTTTAAAACTGCATGGAGACAGCTCCTCAGAGGTATCTTCCCAACAGCAAATACCCAATAACTGATACACACCGTTTGATGCCCTAACAACATAACTCATCCTGGGGTCATGAAGGACAATCTTATGCTTGTTTTTACTGGAACAACTTGCTTTTAGCTAAATTTAAGCCTGTAGTAAAATTTAACCTCCCTGTGAGTTAAATTAGAACTCCTTAATGAAATACATTTAGACCCAGGGGTGTTAGGTGAGTGCATCTAAAACATCTACTTGTCTTCATTATCTACAAGGTTTCTTCAGATTGCTGTTTTCTTCAAAGCCATTTTCTAGCCAGAACCATCGCTAAGCATCTCTGGGAAAAGAGTACAGAAGTCTCTACTTAGTTGTTGATAAATGTTGTCCACTCACCCTGTGGACATGCTATGTGTCCCTGCATCTTGGGGAGGAAGCAAATAGCTTTCTCAGACTCATTAGCTTTAGAGGAGACCCTCTGCCAGAGCTTTTGGAGTCTTTGGAAAGAGGCCAATCTCCCAGAACTCTCCTAGGCACCTCATAGTCTCACAGGAGACTGAAAAAGCAGAGCCAACAATCCCTTGGTTGCCCATCTATCCTGGATTTATAGTTTCCCTTCCAAATGCTCACTCACTCCACCAGAGGGCTACCCTTTCCAGACCAAGGGCAAGAGGAAGTGATACAGCAAAGAAAGCCTTTCATGGTACTGCTCACCACGGGCATGGGATTTGCAACAACCTTCAGGTTCGTGCCCTCGGTCCCTCGTTTTTCACTAACATCAGACCCCAGAAGTTACCTTTGATTTTCAACCGACGGTAATGCTGATTTGTGTGGTTTAGCGTCCCGTAAATCAATGTACACTGTTGGGGGCTCTGCTGTACACTGCAGTTCTGGCATGTCCATACTTCGACAGCTCTGGGGAGATGGCGGGAAGATGATTTCTCTGAGAATATAAATCATCGTTTCAAGATATTATTTATCTTCCTAGGAGAAGAGTTCCAACAGGACATACATTTGGAATGAAAATAGATCAAGAAAGGGACTGCACTCCTGACTATTACACAGGTTCCAACTCACGGTCTCTGCACATGGTAGAAGAACACTACCATAAATGCCAAGATTTAAACTTCAGAGCTGCTGAATTCAACAGACATGACATTACCCCATGAAATAGAGTTCAGATCTGCATCCACAGCACTGTAGTGACACAGGTCTGGGC
Organism: Malaclemys terrapin pileata; assembly: GCF_027887155.1. Taxonomy (NCBI): domain Eukaryota; kingdom Metazoa; phylum Chordata; order Testudines; family Emydidae; genus Malaclemys; species Malaclemys terrapin. Next base: position 52,581,401 of record NC_071514.1, read on the forward strand.
TAGACAGGAGTTGAAATGCTAAAGATTTACAGTCTGTCTGTTTCCAAAAAGTCGACTGTACTGCATATCTTTGAGGAATCTCTGATTTTCAAACAATGACCTTGCTTAGTTAGAGGCACAGATAGCCATATAAAATCAACCTGACCAGACCGGGCAGAAAATAGAATTTTCTGATCCCCTCCGAGGAGATGCCTACACTTGACTGCTTAGAGACCTGATGGTGATGCTCTGATTTTTATCCCCAGCTGGAGGGGGAAAATCTTCTGACCTCTTAGGACCTCTTAGGACCTCTTGTCCCAGGGTTAACTATTATTTATTTCTCAAGCACTGATGGTGAAGTTGGCACTGTAGAATATAGAAAAAGACAGTTCCTGCCCTAAAGAGCTTACAATCTCAAAGACAGGCACAGGTTTGATTACTGTAACCTCCTCCTTAGGCTTCCCGGACAGTCCTCTCTCTCACTACCATGTGCACAAAGTGCAGTCACTAAGACCACATCGTATCATTCCTGTCTTTGAACACCTCCACTGGCTACCCCATCTTCACCGCATCATGTTCACATTTCTTGTCCTCCCCTTCAATATCCCCATAACTCTGCCCTTCCCTAATAATCTGCCTTTGTCGGTTATTGATTTGCCCCTGTCCTCCCTGCTCTGCCAATGATGCCATCCTTGATACCCAGTTTGTCTGCTTCTTTCGCTACCATTTCTTCCACACCACCCTCTATGCATAGAACATCCTCCATGAGTGCGTCTGAAAGGCCACTGCCTCTGTGCATTCAGATTCCTCCTCATGATCCTGTTCTATAGTGATGCCTGAAAGAAATTACACCCAGCTAATAATGGCGAGGTCAAGAGACCATTGAGAGAAAATACAAACCCCAAGCCCCCCATGGAATAATCAAAACATGGCCACTCATCAGCCTGATCACTTGGCTTGTCTGCTCAATCCCATTCTCCCACACTTCATCCATTTTTCTTTTTAGATTGCAAGCTCTTTTGTGCTCTACTGGAAGACATAAGCAAAGACAAATACTCTGGGAGAGCCAGAGAAAGGAGGTTGTGTTTGTGCCCTTCCCCCTCTCCAAGAATGCTGCATGGAAAGGCACCTTACTGAAGACAGTCAAACACTACGACATGGAGCACTGACCCTTAGTTTGCTCCTCATCTTGGCAAGCCCTGCACTGCCTTGGATGTGTCTCCATCTAGAGCTGGTCATTGTGGATTGAGTCAGCAAGGGGGTTGCTCACTTAAGGCCTGAGCCAGCACCCATGGAAGTCAATGGGAATCTTGACTTCAATGGGCACCTGATTGGGACCTTGTTACCACATGGCTGCACTGGGGTAGTTGGGGCACCGGTGAGTAGATTCAGATCATTCCGCTTTGGATTTTCAAAGGACCCTAATGGAGTTAGATGCCTAAATCCCATTGAATTCAATGCGAGTTAGGTACCTAACTCTCCTAGGGGCCTTTGCCAATCCCACCCTTTGAGTGTGACAGGCTCTATGAGCCCTTCACTGTTGCACAGATTGGCTGCATGCATCACAACCTTTTTCAATGGATTGGCCTGGGTAACTCTTGTTAGCTTTTCTTTTCAACACTACCATAAACACATGCAATTCCTCACCTTAAGAAAATAAAAATACTATGCCACATTCCTACTGTGCTATTAAATTCCTGCAAGGTACAGGGCTATGGAAAGGCACCCAAGTGAAATCATTAATTCCCATACATTCTTACTACAGTCCCAACCATAATCACCCAGTATGTGCAAAAATTAACTCCTAGAGAGCAGGACCTACTTCTGATCTCCTTGGTGTTCTTGAAAGTGAGCAAGTGTTGCCAATGGCTTCCTGTGGCGTGGAGACAATGCCTTGGACTGCTTGGCACACAACTCTTCTAGCTTTTCCATGAGTCTACTTTGGGATCTAGCAATCAAGGCCTCTATGGATCAACAGAGATGACAGAGAACTATTTACTACAGTCTTGCTGTTGTAAGAAGAGCCTCCAACTTCCCCTTTTGTGCCTTATCACTTTCTCTATGGAGTGTCACAGACACAGGAGTGGTAAGGAGTGTATTGCTAGGTAGCTGCAGTCAAAATCTGGTTTCACTTCAAAACCAGGCCAATAGTTTAATTTTTAAATAAACTTAAAAAAAAACTATGTGTAAGGTTCTAATGGTCTATCCTTCCTTTGCTCCTGACTGCCACCACTCAGCTTGTGCCACTACATTCCCTGGAAGCTGGCCTCTGGAGTGCTGATATAGCATGACAGGACAGATAAATAGGACCAGATTCATCAGGGAATATAAAGGAACATAAACCAGTTTAATTTACACCTTCTTCTGCCTCCTTGTCAAGCCATTTACACTGACCTACAGTCCCTTAGGTCAGTGTAAAGAAATGTAACTTACACCCATTTACCCTTCCACTTGGAATTTGGGCTATGGCATCCAGTAGGAAAGGCAGGATGGACTGTTACAATATTAATTGAAGAAGACTTAGAGAGGTAAACAGCAGGGAGACAGGACAGGGAGAAGGTAAAATTGGGGAGAGGAGAACTGATGGTATTTACTTGACTCCCTGAAAATATTCCCTGTAAGGAATAACATACCCACAGTTAGGGACCCACCCTGCTTGTTTCAGAGAGTGGAGCACAGAAACCTAACATGCCATTCTTCAAATATATAAGATTTTACACAAAATCCTACATTAAAAGAACACTAAGGTTGCAAAGTCAAGCACTCAAACGTTGAAAAATTCCAAAATTATGACTGACTATGCAATTTTAATTCAGCCCCGTTGTGCATATGCCTTATGAGACAGCCTTTAGTGACATGATCACGTTACTTTTTTTACAGGACCCCTGCCTCATTCAGCAATTGCAGGGAAAGTTCTATTAAGCACATGAAGTCAGGGATTACGGCATGCTCAGTCACACTGTGGGGATGGTGCATGCGCAGTATGCAGGAGTGGTGAGGAAATGGAGCATACCTAGCAAAGTTGGAATCTTCAGAGAATTTAGCGGCCAAACTCTAACAAGTCTCTACTGAGCATATGCAAATTGAAATTTTTCAAAGGCTTAGTCAAATTTGGCTGATGTTCTCTGGGACAGCAAAAGACATCCCTAACACCAGAGGGAGCCTCCCTCCAAATTTCAAGTCCTTGCTCCAAAGCATGGAAGTTCCAGTGCTTCTCAACAAAACAACTGCAAGAAATTTTTTTTAAACACAAACAAAACATATTTTCCCTAATCTCGTTCTTGGCAGCAGCTTAACCTTTTTTGATGAAATTAAAAAAAAAAAAAAAAAAAGAAAGAAAGAAATGTAGCCTAAGGCAAACCCCCAGCATGGGAAATTTCAGCCCAAATGCTTAAAGTCTGACAAAATTATAAATAACTGAAAACAGGGTCTTTTAATAGAAAACATCAGGCAACATTAACTACAGTGGCACTACCAGCTCCGTCTGTATTAGTAAGTTGCAATAATCAACCCTGAATGTCACAAATACATAGATCACCAAGATGGGTCTGAGTCTGACAGTATGTGGAGCAATCTTCTGGCCCAGTGGCAGATGGAAGTGTGCTGTTTTTTGTTGCCATGATTGGGTACTAATGTAACCTACTAAAACAAACACTTAGGGTATATCTACACTACACACTAAGCCTGAGAACCGGGTCCAGCAATTGTAAACCCAGCTTTACGATGCAGTATGGACACTCAAGCATGGGCTTGGAAACACCTAGTCCCACAAACCTGGGTTTACAATGCAGTTTAGACATACTCAATGATTCTGCATTAGCAATCCCAGGAGGGCACCTCCACAGCTATTTCCAAGTGATGTAAATAACAACTTCACTGCAGAATCTTCAAACAGAGATTTCAGCCCTGGGTTTCAAAGTGCAGTGGCCTAGCCCTGCGACTCCTCTCTTTGGATTTAGGTTTAATGATGAAGAACAGAAAGGGAATGATCCTGAGATGCAAGTGGAACTGCAACAGAAGAAACTGAATTTGTCTGAACTGCTCTCTTCATCTGTGAAGGGCAATGACACAATGAAAACTACAACTCAAAGTCTAATCAATGCACAAACCATTAGGTTGAGAGGTCTGGAGAGGGTGGAAACAGACAAGTGGGTCCCCCAAATGCTTAACCTTGAGATTTCTGCTGATTCTATTTACAGCAAGAGAGCACTGTATGTATTAAAGCAGCTGGATGCTAGCACTTACAGAACAATCATGTTTGAGGTCATGAACAATGCAGATAAGGGTCACATCTTAAATTATAGACCTATACAGTTATCCTCTTCCCATATTTTTAGTTCAGTTATTCAGGCAAAATGCTTTTTCCTCCTCCTCACCCTGAGAAGGATATCAATTTAACGTAACCAGAGCCTCCATTTTCTTTCCTACTAAGCTTTAGCTTTGCAATGGCATAAGAAGTACCTTTTCTAAATTCCTTTTGGAGGAACAATAATTTATGGTTCATTTGCAGACCTTAGGCCAGATCTACAAGGTACTTAGGCATATAAAGAAGCAGATAGGTGCTTTTCTCAATCCCACTAAGCACCTACCTGAAACGGATGCCTAATTCTTATTTGCTTTCAATAGAAGTTAGGCGCCTAACTCACACAGGTGCCTAACTCACACTTAGGTACTTGTTAGACACCTAGGGAGATTATCTGCATCTTTAAACACCTAAATACCTTTGCAAATCTGCCCGCTTGCAAATGGTGCTGGACGGTACAGAAACTTAAGGGCCCACAAGAATGATTCAATCAATCTTTCAAAAAAATAAAAATAAAAAATCAGACACCTTAAAGTTTGGAATGGAGAGGGTTTTGTTTTTTAATTGTTTCTGACACTTTTTAAAATTTTTAAAATGCCCCTAAGCAGCACTGTGTGCCAGGTCACAACACCCAGAGCAGGGAACCATGCCCAGTCCTGCAGGACAGGAGCCGCTGCTAAGCGGGGAGCGTGGGGTGAGCTTGTTTTCCAATCCCTGCCTCCCCCCACCTGTAGGCCTGCAACCCACCATTTGGGAAACACTGCTAACAAAATATTCCAGTTAAAATTCCCAACGAAATGTAAAAACCTCAAGTAACAGAAATATTATCAGCAGGAGTGGCACCTATCACCTCCTGGTTAGTGTGGAGGGGATATATTCGCCCTAGACTCTAAAGTTATGGTAACCTGACAGTTATGTGCCGTTGTTATAATAGGCGCCTTTAGAGAAAGTGTGTCAGAGCAATTGGTGGTGTGAGTTGTCATAGCTCCATGGAAGCTGATGGAGCTATGTTGATTTACACCAGTTAAGGACCAACTGGGCCAATAGGTTTCTCTTTTAAGATAATTAACAAGCTGGTTCTAGGCTGGCATCAAGAAAACTAACCTTTCACCTGCTACTATTTTTCATGTTGCTCCAAAAGGCCATAGCTGTTAGGAGTGAGTATAAATGAGCATACAGAGTAGGGGGACACAGAGGGAGTGTGATCGTGCTCCCCCTAGGAGATAATGGACACCCTAGTCCTAAAACAATTGCTACTGTGTTGGGTATGGACTGGGGCCCTCCCCCCCGGAGGGAAAAGGAAAGGTTCCCCAAAGAAGGGAACGGAGACCCCTAGACAGAGAAGCCCTAGTCAGGAAGAGGAGCAGGGTCCTTGGAGAAGCGAACACTGAAACCCTAGACAACAAAGCCCAGATAGGGTAGAAAGAGAGGGAGGAGGTGTGGGGGAGATGGCCAGCCCAAGCCCCTTAGTGGGAGAAAAGGGGCAACTGGAGCTCCCCACAATGCAACTCCCAGGAGAGGAGACGTGGACTCCACTTGGTGTCTTGGGAGAACCCGAGGCCCAGGGTGTCCTGGAGAAAGTCGTGATGGAGCCCGACCCCCTACCAGAAGAAAAGGAGATAAAGGTGAAGGGACGCCCACAGGGGTGCGACTGGTGTGCAGATCTGTGGGTGGTGGCAGAGCTATAGGGGCATCTACCCCCCACAGTGTACTTTCTGCAGGGGGGAGGGGGAGGAAGGAACCCCACAAAAAGGATGCTGGGGATCACCCAGAAGAAGGGGCGAGACTCCCTGAGCCAAATCCTACCGATAAGGGGCAGAGAGGATGAGGAAGGACGAACCTGGCAGTTCATAAGTGGGGGAGGTGTGTGCAGGGTGCTGACTAAGAAACTTTGAGCCAGGCCTCTATCACACCAGCTCCAATCAAGAAAGGGGAATTGGAGCTGGCTGAGTAAGCGTGAGTGGCGAATGAGGAACAGCTGCCGGCCACGTTAGCCAGGGCTACATAAAAGCTAGCAGGAAAGAAGGAAAGGGAGAAGCCAGGGAGTTGGAGCTCCTCCCTGCTGGCTGCAGGAGTTAGCAGTCCCTGGGGCTGTGATACTGAAGTTGTTTGTAACTAGAAGGTGATGGGAAAGTAGACTGAAATAAAGAGCATGGGTGATTGCACCAACGCAGAGGTCTCTGGCTGGTTTGTGGGTGCAGCAGGGGCAGAAACTAGAGGGACCCAGCTACACTTGTTACATCTGCAAAGAGTTTGGATCCCTTGAACAGTAGGTCTTCAACTGTCGACTGTACTGGTTTTGGGAATCCCGACAGATGGAGCCAGGAAGCCTTCCTCATAACCACTAGGGTCGCTATTGATCTTGCTGCTGAATCTGCAGAGTCAAGAGCAGCCTGGAGTTGTTCTTCCTCTTCAGCCCCCTGTTCTGAAGTTTCAAGTGGTCCCTGTGCTGTTGATAAGGGGGACTGGCTGTGTGCTAGCTCTGGGAAGGATGGCAGATCTATGTTGTGGTGGTGGATATGCTGTCCATTGGCTCCAAAATGGCCATTGGGGTGGGAAAGACACAGGCGGCATCCAGGGATGCCCATACCAGGGTTGGTTCTGAAGGTCCGCCAGGCAGGTCTTGCACGGAGGGGCAGGCGTGGTGGGAACAGCCACAGGGGAGGAATGTTGTGGAGAGTGTATGACAGTATCATCTCCATCTTCATCCTTGCTCGAGAATTGTGGAGCAGAAATAGGTGGAGAGCTGGGTTGACTAGGTACTGTGAGAACTGTTGGTGCCAAGGATGGGAGATTCCAGTATAGAGGAAACGGTGAGGTCTTTTTGGTGTAGGAATTGTTGCAAAGCGGATGCCATCGGTGTAGTAGGAATCGGTACCAGATGCTGAAACCTGCCAGTCAGTGCCGATGTGTGACTGGAGTGTGCAATGTCTGTACTTGGCAGTGCCATCAGCTGTGGGGGTGCTGAGTGTTTAGTCATCTCTGGCGGTACCACAGCCTGCGGTTTCATTTTCCCCTTGGTGCCTGTGTCCAAGCTCAGCCACTTGGCAACTTTCGTTTTCTTGGTACCAATGGTGCCAGAGGGTCCTGTTGTTTCGGCCATTGGAATGGTTGATGCAGTTGGTCCTGAGAGTTTGCCGCTAGAGGAATGCCTTTTCTTAGCCAACTCCAGAGTCGGGGTCGTGGTACCCCGTTTTTTTGCCGCCTCCTTGGTGGGTTGATCGGAAGCCTGGGCCGTGGAAGAAGGGCCCTTGTCAGAGGCTGTAGTCTGATCTCTGGCCAGGGGTGTGTATCTCAGGCTCAGACGCCGGACGGAGAGACTTCTCCATGAGGAGAAGTTTAAGTTGAAGATCTCTCGCCTTCTTGGTGTGGGCTTCGAGGTTGTGACAGTGAGAGCACTTCGCTGTCTCAGCGAGACACATATATCGCAGGACACACAGAGATATAGAAAGCCTGCAGGTAAGGCAGCATTTGAACCCTGGGGAGCCAGGCATGCCCCTTAGGGAACGTACTCTCCCCATAAGGGAGGTATGAATACTGTGCTACAGTGGTAAAAACAGAAACCTACAGTCCTATGAGGAAATTTTTTTTTCTTTTGAGAAAACAAAAGGACAGGGATAAAATAATAAAGATAACTAATCTAACTAGAAGAAAACCTAAAAGCTAGGGGAAACTATGCTACTCAGAAAGCTGAGAGGTGCTGCTAGTTGCTCCAACTCGAGCCAATCGCAGTAGAGAAGGAACTGAGGGAGGGCTGGTCGCACAGTGCCAGTTAATCCTCTGAAGCAGTGCAAGACGGCGACCGTGTATGTGTGACCCAGCCGGACACTGCTACAATAAATCTCTGATTGCAAGCACAGGGGTGCACAAACACCTAAAGTGGAACACCCATAGGGACATCACTCAAAGAACTACTCCAATTTCCAGTGACACTAAGTGTTTAAATGGCACTTACCAATTGATTGTATTTAGCTGTATCCCATGGGCCTACTACCCACCTTTACTCCCCAAGCATAGGGCCTGGTACCTTCTCAGAGTTTAGACACCTGATCCAATTTGGGCCTGGGTATTAAGTAAGAGGGCCTGTTTTCCATGTCTTCCAGCATGCCATAGCCCCAAGAGGGAATTCCCATCTCCCTAGGCAGCTAATGTATGGGGAACAGAAGGTGCTAGCTGGGTGCTCATGCTACTCCTTTCCAAAGGCTAAAATCTACCCAGATCTGCTGAAGTTGCACTGCAGGGGAAGTGGGAAGCTGAAGGATGACACTGCACAGTTGCTCCTAGAGACCTCCATCCTGTAGTTCTGGAGTGGGCAAGAAGGAGCAAGTCATAATTGATACACTACTTCTCCTTTAAAAAGCAGCAGGTGCCCCAGGAAATGTGTTGCACACTGTCCAGCTGCCTGAAAACACATATATATAACCACAACTCCTAGGCAATATGGCCCCACGTGGGATGGGCAGAAGTTAGCAGAGACATGACCCCAGTCTATAGGCTCAGTGGGACAAATTCAGCCTTGGTGTGTTTCTGTTTCAATCAATAGGCTTAGACCAGGGCTGCATCTGGCCCAGTACCTTTGACACCGAATAAGGAAGGAATTGTTCATTCTCAGAACATGGCCGGCTAAGAAGCAATGGTCTCACAGTAAAGGAAAGTTTAGGTTAGAAATAAAAATTCTTAAGTGCAGGAGAAGTTAAGCAGAGGGATAGATGTTCAAGGCACCATCAATGTAGACAGGCAAGGGGAAGTTAGAGAGAATGACATAGGCGAGAAGAGATGTCAGTTCTGGTGTGCCCTACTCTGAGTGGATTGTTTTTACACAGTTTCAGCTAGTTAACATTGGTTTTGTAATGTTACTATGATCCTTTGAAGGAAGAGCAGGCTCCTCTGAGTGAGTTCTACTGTCTTTCTGCTCCTCCAGGTCCTCAAGAATCTTGTCTAGATCCCACTTCTCGATATCCTGAAAGAATAAAACCAATGGTGAGGGAAAATTCATCCCCAAGAGGTTATTACAAAGATAAAAATCACAAAGGCCTATACTCTATGGGATAAGTTCTCCTGAGTACCTTCACCATGCAGAAGTACCTGAATGCATGAACAGCATATGGACACCTGCCTTCCTGAACTCCACCAGTGTCATGTTCCTGTCATTCCCCAAAAGAAGACCCTGTACTCCACTGGACACATGGGTTCTTCAGGATGGACCTACAAAACTGGATATGGCTATCTAGAAGAGGGAAGCTACTGCCTGGTGCCTCCCATTGCCTGCATTCCACTGTGATGACTGAACAGATCTGATGTGACCAAGTGCAGCCTAAGTGCTAAGAGAGCCTAGCTGGAGAGACTGATGCTCAACATAAGAGTGGAGGAGCTTCCTGCCCTATCTGAAGAAGCTGCTGAGTCTGGGATGGATGCGGTAATATGGACTGAATCAGCACCTCCTCAGGTCAGAAATACAAGACCCATCCCTCTAATATCCACATGACATCCCCCTCTGCTTACTGTCCCCCAACCTATAACTCGGTTCCAACAGCTAATCACATGCTGGAGTCCCTTCCTAACACCTGGTCCCTCATTCCCTCTCATGTCCATCAGCAACACCAGATCCAGCCCAAGTCTCAGTGAAATATTAACACCATGTTTCCTATCAGATAATGCATCTATCCCACTTCACACACCCACTTCTGCAGGGGGCTCCTCCTTTCAGGATCACTGACCCCTATAAAAATAGACTAGGAAAAAATCATGACTGCGGAGAGACAGTCAGGTGGATCAGGCCATCTTTTCTTCCAAGAGAAAGGATACAGAGCCTGATCCTAAGAGGTGCTGAGCACTTGTAACTTCCACTGATTTCAAAGGGAACTGTGGATCCTCAGCAACTTTCAGGATGAGGCATGTAGCCCCCTCCCTTGGTTTTCTCCCTGTTTTACGTTACTTAAAGGCAGATGGGTTCCTGACCTAGAAACATTATTTCTACATCACAGCCAGCAGCAAGCTGGGTCTCAGAATTGGCTGTCCAATAAGAAATTGGGATGACCTCAAATTATTCATCACCAAATATAATTAGCTATGTGCACTCTTCCCACAGTTCAGGTTGGAGAGGAGCTAGCTACTTGGAGCCAGAGGAGGAAGTTAGCAAAGCAGCAGGCCAGGCAGACCACCATCCTCTTCCTCTCCTTTTCAGTGAGGAGAGAGAGTTTTCAACTGCAACCTTAGATCAAATGTGCTGGTCAACCAATGCACCCAGAAGTTGTAAGTAGAGACCTGCAGCTTGGCAAGCAAACACTAAAGCCCAAAGGTGCCTAAACACCTATGAGGATCTGGGCCGAAATATTTACATACCCCTTCTTCAGACCAGGTTTGTGTTTTCCTGGGCTGCTAGACAGTAGGTTGTTTCCCAGCATGCAAACAGCCATCCCGGGTCTGCGCTGGAATTCATGGGATATCAGTGGTTCACTGAAGTTCAACATTCACAGCTCTTTACTTTATATACTGAGGAGAAACACCATCTGGTGGCTAAATATCAGGAAATGTCAGAATTTACCGACTCCTCTCAAAGCCTTCCCTGGGCTTAAAAATGCAAATACCAAAATACCCAACCTGCCCACAATGCTCGCTTTATTATATAACTTGTCATTTACAGAGAGCTTTTCATACAGAAGGCGTCTGTCCTGACTGTGACTTAAGGCACAACATTAATTAAAAATATACCCGCCTAAAGTAAAGACACTAGGCCTGGATCCTTCATTACGATCTACATGGGTACACCACTGCATCCATCCTATTGATATCAATGTGTGCCACTTGAGCATAATGAATTGCAGGATCCTAGACTAAATTGTATTTAAACTAATATATAAAAGAAGCCAAAAGCTGACTACTCCCTAATTATAAAACCAGGTCAGTATTTTGGAGACCCAACTTAGGTAACTATTTTTGAAAATTTTGTCCTTATACAGTTACTCGTTTATGGCATAAGAACATACTAATGCCCATTCTGTGTCAGACCAATGGTCCATCTAGCCCAGTATCCTGTCTTCCGACAGTGGCCAATACCAGGTGCTTCAGAGGGAATGAACAGAACAGGCAATCATTGAGTGATCCATCCCCCGTTATCCAGTCCCAGCTTCTGACAATCAGAGGATAGGGACACCCAGAGCATGGGGTTATATACCTTACCATCTTGGCTAATAGCCATTGATAGACCTATCCTTCATGAACTTATCTAATTCTGTTTTGAATTCGGTTATAGTTTTGGCCTTCACAACATCCCCTGACAACGAATTCCACAGGTTGACTGTGTGTTGTATGAAGTACTGCACTTCCTTGTTTGTTTTAAACCTGCTGCCTATTAATTTAATTAGGTGACCCCTAGGTCTTGTGTAATGTGAAGGGATAAATTACACTTCCTTATTCACTTTCTCCATATCCTTCATGATTTTATAGACCACTATCCGACCCTTTTCAGCATCTCTTTTCCACGCTAAAAAGGCCCAGTCTTTTTAATCTCTCCTCATATGGAAGCTGTTCCTTACCCCTATCATTTTTATTGCCCTTCTCTGTACCTTTTCTAATACTAATCATCTTTTTTTAGATGGGCTGACCAGAACTGCATGCAGTATTCAAGGTGTGGGCATACCATGGATTTATATAGTGACATTAGGATATTTTCTGTCATTTTATCTACCCTTTCCTAATGGTTCCTAACATTCTGTTAGCTTTTTTGACAGCCTGCACACTGAGTAGATGTTTTCAGAGAACTATCCACAATGACGCCAAGATCTCTTTCTGGAGTGGTAACAACTAATTTAAATCTTATTTTGTATGAGTAACAGGATCAGGCACTTAACAAAAAAGAACTTGCATACTGATTTTTCTCCTCCACTGAAACATTTTCAAATTTCATTTTTTAGTAAAAACATATCTGTCCAGCCCATAAAAATAATAGCATCAGGACAATGACTATTTAAAAATATTGATTTCACTTTGAAAAGGAAGTTGGCTTTCAGTTACATTGTAACTGCATTGCAATTACACCACACATACTAATTAGCTTCATTCTAATATTGCAGGTTGCTGCTAAAAGTCTGGTTAAGGACAAAAGTCTGATGATGGCTACAAACTGAAACTTGTGTCAGTGATATGAAGCTAGTCATGGCTCAGCAGCTCCTAGTGAGAATTCTTGCTCTGGAAAGAGTGAGGAGCATCTCTCAAGAGGGAGTGACAGACAGACAATGGAGGTTATTATAATGAGAACTGTGTTAGATGTCAGCACTGATACAGTTTTACCAAAGGATCTCAGTGAAAGCTCTGAATTTACATATTTGCTGTAATTATGGTGTAATTGGCAACCAGCTTCTTTTTAAATGATAATGCTAAATAAATATAAACACTGATCTATCATGTACATAATTATATTGTCAGGTCGACTCCCGCACATCCTTACTCACATGAGCAAAGACTACTATAGGGTGTCCTATAAGGCCCGGCAGCAAAGGAGCTAAGGGTTTGCAGGATTTGACTGATAATAAAAGAGATGACTTGTGAAAAAGTCAGTCTATTAGATATGCCTCTTTAAGTGAGTTACTATGGCCCCAAACCAAAGCACAGATTTAATTTTAAGCATGAGTAGTTCCATTGACTTCAATGGGGCTTCTCATGATTAAAGTGAGGCACGAACTTAACTACCTTTTAGGAGCTGGCGATTAAATAGGGACTTGTTTTCAAACCAGGTTGTAAACAGACAGTCACCTCCTGCACACCTCCTTGTGGCCAGGGATAGCTCTGCAACAGGATGGCCCTTCCTCAATTTTCCCCTCAAGGGCCTTCTTCAATAACTCACAAATCCTTTTGCCTTTCTCAGGTTCTCATTTATTAAATTAAATACTCAGAAGAGAAGTTCTCAAGTCCATCCGTTTACCCTCTTATCAGGTCACCCCCAGGCCTTTCATATCTGTAGTCTCACATTTCTCTGGTGGAGCCTACTTGCTCACAGTCACAGCAGCCTCTGTACTCCACTCAACTTCCCCATCTCCAAGCTTCCTGCTGCTGTTTACAGAGGAATCAGTTGATCTCTGCTTAGGTGTGCCTCCTTAGTAACTAGGGTCAGCTGATCCCAGGCTTCTACCGCTTAACACGCAAACCACCCTATTACACATGTGCATAAGCAGGGCTGGCTCCAACACTTTTGCCGCCCCAAGAAGCAGGGGCGGGGGAAAAAAAAAAAAAGAAAAGCCACGATCGGCACTTTTATTGCCACCGCTTCATTCTTCGGCGGCAGGCCCCTCGGTCCCTCTTGGAGGGAAGGATCTGCCGCCGAAGAGCGGGATGTGCCGCCCCTTTCCATTGGCTGCCCCGAGCACCTGCTTGCTGCGCTGGTGCCTGGAGCCAGCCCTATGCATAAGTTGTGTATACAAGGGCCTGATTCTGCTCTCTTACACCAAGGTAAAATCCACTGAGCCTGACTCTCCTTTCACTTACGCTGGTGCAAATCAAAAGTAACTCTACTGACATCAATGGGTTGTACTGGTGTAAAATGGATACTGAACAGAGAATTAGGTCCATTGACTTGAATGGAGCTACTCCTGAGAGCCACTGGTATGGCTAAGATCAGAATTAAGCCCAAAAATGCTTGGATAAGGTCTAAGCAGGGAATTGCTGGCTCCAGCTAGGCAGCTCAGTGCACAAAAATGCAAGTTAGTGTATACTGTGCATATGCAGTTACGGTTATGTTTTGAGAGTGCGGTTTCGATACTGATTTTTGTAAATTTGTCCTGTAAAGTTTGTGGCGTGTTGGGGAATCTGTACTTTGACCCCACTGAAGGCTCTGAACAGAAATCCAAAGGTTCTCATGGTAGTTAGCCACCAGGCAATGTATTTTAATTTATGAAATAAAGAACTGTTAATTTTCTATTGTAGCATACAGGTGGCTGTCTCATGAGTGCAACACTGATCCTGGGGAGCTGGTAGACCAGAAGAGCAGCAGCCAAGATCACGTCTCCCAGTCTGATTTCTCTCGCAGTCACCAAACAAGAAGTTTCTGTTCCACTGACATTAAAATTCCTCTCGGACAATCATATTTCATCTGCAATTCCATGACAGCAGCAGGTCACTGACCCCACTAATTAAGCTTCAAAAACTGGTACCGCAGTAAAAGAAATGGGGAAGTTCTCAACACTCTTGGTGCTACTGTCTGGCCATGACAAACATACCTCTCTTTACAATGTCAGAACTCTCTGCAACCAGACAGCTAGAAAGTTCACCACACATTGCATCCACATCAGAGATTCTGTGCTCGGTGTCCTTGGATGTGCCTGTTCTGATCAATGAGATTAACTTCCAACATGGCTTACTTGGACTGTAAACTCTTTAGGGCAGGACCTGCTTTTTTGTTCTGAGTTTGTACAACATCTAGTACAATGGGGCCCTGGCCATGACTGGAGGTCCTAGGTGCTACTGCAATATAAATTCATAATGAAATGGTGTGTGCAGAATTGGACATTCATGTCCTCTTATTGTCAATGAACATTCCGCATCTAATGTGTTGTCCACCATGCTAGACACCTAAGCAATCACTGCAGAAAACTATCCATTTGCCCCACCTACCTGCAATGAAAAGAGCATCAGCCCTCGAGGGTGTTCAGCTGAAGTGGCTCCTTGCTCATTTTCTGATTTAGTGATTCGGTCTAGATTGTCACTGATAGTCTCCAATGGTAATTTTGTTTTTAGCTCTGAATTGCCTCCATATCCAGACGGTGCCTCTAAGGTCACCTTAGAGAGAATTTTTGTTTCTATCATCTTTCGTCTATCTTCACTGTTGTTTGCATCTACAAAATATGGCCCTTTCATAGACACTACTTTATTAGTCCAAAAGCCTTCTGTTTCCCTGTCTTTTTCATTGCCCAGTTCTTTCCCTCTGAGAGTTTGATCTGTAGGATCTGCAAGGACTGCTCTCTGTTGGCTTGAAGTTTCTTCAGTCAGGTTAGCAAAAGCATGTGTCTGATCTCTTACCAATGGTACATTTTCTCTTCCCACAGCTTGGGTAACATCCATTTCTTTCTGAAGATTTGAACTTTCTAGGTCTCCATTGCAGGTCTCTCTGGAGTGTCCCACAGATTCTAATATTTGCTACAGATACAGAAAATGCACCTCAGAAGAGACAATCATTCCCCTCACCAAAGCAATAAAGAGACATACAATAAACCAAGTAGAACTGATTAGCTGATGGAGGTTCAAATTGAGTGGGCATCTAGTAACTGCCTGGGTCAGGTCTCACCCCTGAGATTTGTTACAAAACAGAATGAGATTCATTTTGTAAAAACAGTAACTTTAGGAAGTGCTGGATGCACCTGAAACCCATTTAGCCCTGTGCCTTGTTATCCTGGGTTATTGCTTACATACAGATCCCAGATCAATAAGAAAGGTGATACAAGAAGCTGGTGTCCCAAGGCCAAAATACCAGCGCTGGCCTGCTCCCCAGATAGCTTTCTATAATCAGCCAGTTTCATCACTCCAGGTGCAAAGTAATCCCTTTATCTGTGAACAGTTCTATGCCCAGATTTTAACATCATACAATTACTTCTTGATATACCCACCCTAACTATTTCCTCTCTAGTTTCTGTGTATGGAGTATGGTGATTGGAGATATTTTACACAGTGAAAGGCTTGCAAGTTAACCTGCTGCATAGCCTTACTGTTAATGCTTGGATGATATATGGCTTCACAGATCATCCTATGGGTAGGAGCTGGTCAGTGGCTGTGGAACAATTATCTATTGTAGAAAGGTTCATAGACTCAGTGTTCTACTTAACAAATCAGTGTCTCCTGCAATGCATATATCACAATTCCTGACAAGTACTCTGCTGCCTGCATCTCCACCTGTCAGCTACTACTGCCAGCATCAGCATCGAGCAGTAACTCATTCAAAACCAGGCTCATTTGATTTTGGGGATACTGAAGGGCTCCTTGGGAGAGAGCGGGACCAGGCCAGTGAGGGGAAGAAAGAGAGCCAGGTCCTTTGGGAGGGAGAGTGAGGATCCACACTACAAGCAGCTAAAGAAAGGACCCACCCTCCCAACAGACAGTGGGCAGAGAGTAAGGAGATAACCAGAGGAACTGCAAGAAGGTGGGGCAAAGAAAAGGGCCCAGATCCCAAGAATAGAGAGACAAAGTGAGACTACAAAAATAGATGAGGAATAGAGAGAGAGATGCAGACCCAAGATGAGAAAAAGGGCCCAGGCACTTATATCACGCAGTGCAACCTAAATCTGTACTGTAATATTAAGCAGCTGTACTGCCAACAACCACAGAAAATATGGCTGCAGTAGTACAGTCAGTAACCTGCATGTCTGGGTCTCCTGGAGAAAGATCTGTCAGTTCTTCCGACAAGTCAGGAATCAGATTGGGTAGATCTCGCTGGAAGATGAACAGCTCCCCATCTTCATCACAATCGGACTGCCATACAAAACAAACAAATGAAAGGAAGGGCCAGCACATTTATACAGAAGTTTCATGAGGGCATAAGTCATTTTACTTCTTTATCTCATAGTTGGCTATGGTGTTGAGGAATATCCTGCTGAGTCATGTCGTCAGTGGAGTGTCTACATCCAAAGGGTATGAGATAAACTCTCCCTTTGGTGATTTAGCACATTAACGGGCTTCAATAATAAGAGCTAGATAAAATATTGGCTACAAACCCATGCCCAGCGAGGTTAATGGCAAAAGTCTCATTGATATCAATGGGGACAAAACTAGGCAAGTATTGCAAAGCTTGAGAGGTACTGGGTATGTGCAAATCCTAGTGACTGCATCGCCCAGTGCAATATCTAGAATGTACAAGTAGAAACCATACTTTACAGCAAATGGAAGAATCAACACCCCCACATCAGGCAGGCAGGCACAAGCTTTCACTTTGCCTTTTATACCACAGTGCATATCATCTCCAGTAACTCTTTGTGCTGGCAAATCCTGACTGCCTGGTGAGATTATTTTTCCTCCCCTTGCACTGTATCAGTTTGCTCTAATCTTACTGAAATGCACATTAGGGGTGGCCAAAGTGCCCCCACTGATTGTATAACACAATCTGCCGCTGCCCTCTTCAATACAAGAACATACCACATCAAGATTACAGGTCTCAGGTGCAGTAGTGTCTCTTGTTGTGAGCAGACACGGTTCAGATCAAGATGGAGCATTGCAAGCTGTGACATGCGGTCTCGGTAGGCTGCAGTTTTGTATTAAATATAAGGGGTACTGCAATCAGCTCTACTTTATGTAAATTAAGGACCACGGTCAAACTCCAGAGAACACTTCAGTAAGATGCTTGCTCCAGATGCACAGAAACAAAGAATTTAGAGAATGTTTGTGTGTGAAAGAGACCTTGGACTGCCTTACTATGAAATTAATACATGGCACCATGGTACAAAAAGATCTTTTCAGTCATACTGTTATTAGTCATTTGTTTCAATAGCACCTAGAAGCCCTGACTGAGACAGTCCCTGCTCTAACGAGCTTACGGTCTAAATAGACATGAAAGACAAAAGGTGGGAAGGAAAACAGACACAGAGAAAGAAAGTAATTTACCCAAGATCACACAGCTTTTCGGAGACAGAACCAGGAATAGAAACCAGGTTACCCAAGTCCCAGTCCAGTGCCCTATCTCCTAGACCACATTACCTCTTATGAGTGTGATTAATGCCCAAGCTGAAAGTTCCCTCATCTGTGCTACTCACAAAATTATCTCTGTACAGGGCTGGCTCTAGAATTTTTGCCGCCCTAAGCAAAAACGATTTTGGCCGCCCCCCCGTTTTTTCTTACCCCACCCCTGACCCCTCCTCAACACCGCCCCTTACCCAAATCCCCAGCCCTGCCTCCTCCCCCAAGGCTCTCAAGCCTAGGAGGGAGGGGGAGAAGCAGCGTGCGCGCCGCGGCCACTCGGAGTCTCCCGCTCCCTCCCAGGCTCCCAAACCAGCCAGGTCACATTTTTAGGGGCGGCATTCTGGCGCCGGCCATGCCGCCCCTAAAAATGTGCCACCCCAAGCACCAGCTTGTTTTGCTGGTGCCTAGAGCCGGCCCTGTCTCTGTATCACTAAGCCACACCCTAAATCTGAATAAATAGTTTCCTTTGATGGTAAAATTATGCTTCCTTTACTGTTAAGTATGTTTGAAAACTATTATTACTTGTGTGTTCTCTAAAAATAGAGCTCTCACCTGGACAGAATCACCAATACTTACGCCAAGTCCCCACGGTCAAGGGATCACATCACAAAAGCCACTATAGTTCCTCCTTGCTGGTACTGTGCTGATTCAGGCCAGCTGCAGCCTTAAAGCAGCTTCTCCTAATTGGCCCCTTTGTACTTAATCCTTTCACTTGCTAGGCTGGGAGAGGTGAAGAAGCAATGTTCCTTCCCCTGTTGGAGTCTTCAGTTATGAGAGAGGAGGCAGACTATATACTACCTTCCTCCCAGTTAGCTGGGAGAGAGAGGATCTTTGCCCCATCCTGCACTACAAGTCTTCTGACCCCAGGCCTTTAAAGAAACAGTATGGTTCTTGCCAAGCATTAATTATTCCCCCAGGACCAACTTCTTCTCTCCCAACTGTACCTGCCCTTCCCTAAGCTTTCATCCACTCAGAAAGTCCCAGGAACATTAGGGGACACACCATGGAACAGGGCTAGATCCACAAAAGGCTTTAGGTTCCTAACATTCATTGATTTCAATGAATGGTAGGAGCCAAAATACCTTTGAGAATCTGGGCCCTAGTCCCTATTACCCTTAAAGTAGACAGTCACCCTGTTAGAAGTACTAAAGACATGCTTGGAAAATAATAATGCCACACAGCTCTTATGCAGCACTTTTCATCTGTCAGTCTCAATGAGCTTTACACAAAGGATGGTAAGTATTATTATTCCCACTTTACAGATGGGGAAACTAAGGTGCACTGGGTAGGGTGGGATGACTCTCTGACAGTCACACAGCGAGTCAGTGGCAGAGCAGCAAAGAGAACCCAGATTTTCTCTCTGCCAAGGATCATATTTCCATGATCTTCAGCCACAGAGAGGCATGTTCAGAGGCTTTCTGCCAGGCTCTGACAGTGCTACAGTTAATACCCCAGCAGAATGAAGTAGAAAAACAAAATAAATTCCATTTAAATGTGGTCATTTGCATATTTCATGGTGTGCTTTTTGTTAGACAAATGAACAACACAGGAGGCCTCATGCTGCAAGATGGCAGTGCCCTCCATGCCCACTGACTTCAACGAGAGTTGAGGATGCTCAGCACATTGTAGACTCAGGCCTGCGTTCAGTAGTGTTTGAGATGACTAGAACACAAGGGGGAGGATGGGCGCAGCATTCTGACAATTACAGAGCTCCTGGACTAATGCCCACTACAGCATTGCTCCCAGCAGATGAGCAGCCCATTGAGAGTAATGCTAGCTACTCAAGAGCTCCTCACTAATGAGGTGATCCTCAGATTCCATTCAGCGAGCCCTTTGTGGAACAGAGGGAGGAAGGATGCTGGACAGCAATGCTTACCGCGGAGGTGTCAGAGTCCAGAGATGGGATTTGGTCTTTCACTGCAGAGAGGATGGCTCCCCAGTGTAAGGTTCTGTTGCCCCGGAAAGGGGTTGTAAGATCCTCAGATGGATCCTCTCTTTCCTGACCTTGTCCTTCTGATGCCATTTGAAACAGCTCCCATATAACCAACTCACAGGCCAAAGGGCTTCAGCACATGCCACTAAAGAAAAAGAGGTAGCATCAGCACAGGGTAGGAATGGATCCCTTGTGCATTAAGCTTTAGCTTAATTCTTGGGAATCCTGTAATTCTGATTGTTATACGGTCAGCAATACCCCAGCACTGGACATGATCTGCAGTATAATGGATTATATGGAGCCTGTCTTTCCACCTCAGTCCAATGAGGCTGACATCTTTGTGCCCCTGGCATAATTTAGAACAGTCTGAGAGCTGTTCTAAATTGTGCTGGCTTCTAATAGCACCCTCACACATACCTCAGCTCACCCCTTACATTAGGAGAGGGTCAGGAAGGGGTGATGTAAAGTTAGTACTGCCAGCTCTATGCCAGTCAAAGGTTCCCCCATAACAAGGGAATGCTTTAAGTATGTTTTGGATTGCAATAATAGCACAAAGGAGATCCAAAGATCTGCCCTTTGGATTTTGACTTCTCGTTTTTATGGAGAGTGGGTTCTTTCCTGGCTTCTTCCTACAGTAGATTGAGAAAGGGTATTTCACAAGGGGCAGTGGAGGCTGCCTCCTTGCTCACTGCATAATTCATACTATTAGGGGACCTTTTCGTTTTCAATTTGTGATACAATCATGCAATTTCCACAGGAACTGAAAATGGGAGTAAAAATGTTTTAACTGGTAATAAAGGTTGGGAGGCTGCTATTGTATGGAGTTCAGTCACTGATTTAATTACGCTTATGATTATATTATACTTCTTAAATCACTTGTATTGCAGCAGGTTGACAGAGTGCTTTACATACAGAGCAAGGCTCATTCTCTGCCCAAGGAGCTTACAATTTAAGATACACAAGGTGAATAACGTGCCTGTGAATGCTTTGCATGTCATCTATCTAATGTGTCTCCTTTATCCATATCGGACAGTGTTGAGTTTGCATGGCATCTGATGCCTGACATGGGGCTGGATTTATGTGGTGAGATTAGCACAAGAATGACGTCACCTCTAGAGAATGAATGGGAGCTGCTGAATGCAAAGTTACTCCCATGAGGCTGGGATGAGTTGGTTACTGGGGTTACTCCCCCGCCAGTGCCTTTTCTGATCTACAGAGGCATGGAGTTCCCCATATGAAACCCAAGATCTCTGTCATAGGTGGAGACAGTAACAGGAAACATAGGAATAGCCTGGCTGGATCAGACCCAATGTCCATGTTGTCCACTGGCCAGCATCAGATGCTTCAGTGGAAGGTGCAACCACCCTTGCATTAGGTAGCAGTGAGATAATCTACCCTTAATTTTAGGTTTATTCCCCTCCTATCCCCTAATATCTAGAAATTGCATTAAAACCTGAATTATGATATTTAACATCTCTTCCAAAATTTGTTAGCATTAATTATTACAATTCTGTGATAGTCTTACTATCCTTATAAATAGCTTTTATCTAGTGCTTTTCAACAGTTAATCTCAAAGCACTTCACAAAGGCGGAGGAGGGTCAGTATCATTATCCCCCTTCTATGGTTGAGGAAACTGAGACACAGTGCAGTGAAGTGACCATGCTCACCCAGCAGGCAGTGCACCAGGGTTCCCTCTCTCCATTACACCACACTGCCTCTGTCCAATCCATATGGACAATCTTTTGTTAATCTTACTAAATTTTTGACCTCAGTGACATTCTGTGGCAGAGTTCCATGGATTAATTATGTGTTGTGTGAAAAAGTATTTCCTTATATCAGTTTTGAGTTTGCCACCTTGCAATTCCATTGTGTCCACTTGTTTTTATGTTAAGAGACAGGGAGAACAGAAGGTCCTGATCTACCTTCTTGATACCATTCATTATTTTATAGGCTTTCATCATGTCTCCTCTTATTAGTCTCCTTTCTAAAGTAACTATCCCAGTCTTTGCAATCTTTCTTATATGAGATTTTCCATTACCCTAACCACTTTAATCACCCTTCTGTGAACCCCTTGTAATATTGCAATATCCTGTTTGAGATGCAGTTATCAGTACTGCACACAGTATACTGCCACAACACTGATTCATAATGATGGCGTTATAATATTCTCTATTATTCTCCAGCCCATTCTTTATGCCACCTAACATCTTGCTTGCTTTTTTGAAAGCAGCTGCACACTGGGCAGAGATTTGAATTGAGCTGTTCACAATAATGCCCAGGCCCCTTTCCAGAACGGGCACCGTTAACATGGTACCCTGCCCCGGTGTAGGAATAGTTTAAATGTTCCCTTCTGACGTGCGCCACTTTGCAGTTATCGATCCTGTATTCCATCTGCCCTGTGGTGCCCTGCCCTGGGTGGGACCCTCTGGAGGTCCGCCTGGGTCCGCCTGAAGCTAAACAACTTGGCGTGAGCCGCAGTTTTTGCTCCCCGCACCTTCCCCGGCTCATTCCTGACTGGGCTGAACAGCGGATCCGGGAACACGCCCCCGTCCCAGCCCTGATCTGGGACAACACGCGGCCTCTCCCGCCAGGCTAGCAGCCGCGGCCCCTCTGCCCTGGCCCCGGCCCCGGCCCCGGGCCTCTGCACAGACCAACCACCGCCTGGGCCCCAACAGCTTCGAGCGGCCGCCGGGCTCGGCCCCAACCCCGCCCCCAGCCGCTCCCTGGCTCCGCCCCCGCGCTTCCTCCCGTTCCCATGGTAACCAGGCCAACCATCGCCAGCGCCCCTGCCCGCAAACCGTCTCCCCGACTCTGCCCCCCCCTCCCAGCCCCGTGTCCACCCCCACGGTCTCGCCACACAGCGGAGCGCTAACCCTCCTCCACCCACCCCACTCACATCACACCTCAGAGCCCCCTCGCCGCTTCCCGACCGCTTGCTCCGCCCCACTGCCGAGGTCCTGGCAGAATAAATTCTAGCTCACAAATACAAAGCAAAAAATAAAAAAACAAGGAGTGCGGTGGCACGTTAAAGCCTAACAGATTTATCTGGGCATAAGCTTTTGTGGGTAAAAAACCCACTCCTTAGGATGCATGGAGACTCCATGCACATGAGACGCCATGCATCTTAAGAAGTGGGTTTTTTACCCACGAAAGCTTATGCCCAAATAAATCTGTTAGGCTTTAAGTGCCACCGGACTCCTCATTGTTTTTGTGGCTACAGACTAACACGGCTACTCCTCTGATACTAAACACAAAGCCCTTTCCCAGAGCAAATAGCTAATTCTAATCCATTCCTTCCTTCCTACATCTCCCCTTCCTTATCGCAGACTGCTAATTCCTGCCTTTTCCCTGCCAGGACTTCACTCAACTTCCTCTTTCTCGTATCTCGTTGGTTAATTTGAGCCCAGCCTCATGGGAGTCTCATTCTCTATTGGTTGTTTAGCAGGATTGGGGAGTAGGCAACAAATTGCCGCGAGGTAGTGTGGGGTTTGTAGTTTCGCCACGGTTGGTCACAGGGAAAGAGCTGTAGGAGCTGCGCTCCCAGCGTTCTGGGCGCGCGAGGGACTTCCGGGAGCGGCGCTGAGCGAGGTGCCCGGCCCTGGCAGAGTGCGGCGAGGTGACGCGCGGGACGGCACGGGACGAGCGGGGGTGTCCAGGCTGCGACCTTCGCCTGGGGGTGCTGGGGCGGGGACCCCGCTGGGGCCGGCCGGCTCCAGCCGCCTGGTGCCAGGCAGCCGCGCTGAGGCGGGGATCCCGCTGGGGCCGGCCGGCTCCAGCCGCCCGGTGCCAGGCAGCCGCGCTGGGGTGGGGACACCGCTGGGGCCGACCGGTTTCTGCCGCTTTGGTGCCAGGCAGCCGCGCTGAGGCAGGTCCCCGTTGGGGCCGGCTGGCTCCAGCCGCTCGGTGCCCCGGGATGAGGCAGCTGCTGGCTTGCTGTGTGCAGTAGTCTAAAAGGCAGCTGGTGGACTGCAGGGCAAGCCACTGCCTAAAAACGGGAGTGACAGAGGCACCTCCCATCCCCACCCTCGGAGCACCTTGCACGGATGTTGCTCTGCGCCCGCAGAAACTGGCCACGTGTGTTTAAGGGACAGGCTGTGCCCAGGAGGCTTTTGCTCCGAAGGCTCCCAACGTGTGTAATCTCTCGGGGATGGCTATATTTCCTATGGAGTACAGCCGCAAGGCTGCACAGAAGCTCCTAGACTGGTTCATGATGGGGCAGTGGTGGTTCACAAACTCAGTGTGGAGGGAGAGCTCTATGTGGTATTATTTTTGAGAGGAGGGTTTGTTCTGTTTTAATCATCATGTAGGATCCAATGTAAAAGTTCATTTCCAGATGTAATATTTAGGCTTTGTTCTGTTGTTTATGTACAAATATAATCAGTGTAGCAAAAGATGCCTAAAGCAACAGATGATTACGCTAGGGTCTTCTTTAGGGCTGAATCTATTGAAAACCAGGTGTCCCATTTAGGAACAGAGGCTTTTTATATTTTTTTTTAAAAGGAGATTAAAAATGACAAACTGAATAAAAGTATTGGTTGCATTTGGTTTTTATTGCCAACCACCTGGTGTGATTTGGTTAAGGCAGCTGCTTGAACCCATGAGTAATTTTACACACATGAATACTCATTTACTTCCATGGGACTATAGCTACCTAAGGTATTTATTTACCACTGTCATAGTACCTGAGCACATGCCCATCTTTAATATAGTTATCCTTACAACTCCCTCCCACCATGATATAGGGCAGTGCTATTATCTCCATTTGACTGATGGAGAACTGAATCGCAGAAAGACTTAAGTGACTTGACCGAGATCACACAGGAAGTCTGTGATGGAGCAGGAAGTTGAACCTTGGTCTCCCAAGTCCCAGGCTGGTGCTCTAATCAGTGGACCATTGTTCTTCCTTGTATACTGCTGTGTGTTTACTGCATCAGAAGTGAAGAGCTCTATGCTGCAAAAACATGCTGCCAGACAGTGATTACAACCTTGAGTAGTCCCATTATCTTCAGTGAGACTACTGTGGTATTATTATTTGTTGTTTGTAATACAATAGTCATAACTTCCCCTCTGTTCTGCCCTTTTGTCCTGCTCACCTTTCCATTTAACTAATCCGCCTCCAAAAAGAGTTTTGGTATGAATGTGCCATTTATTGCCATCACATTGCTCGCTCTGTTTGTGTGTTATATCCTTTTCCCCTGAACTTTGGCTGTCTTGTCTATTTAGAGTGTAAGCTCTCCGGGGCAGAGACCGTCTACTTTTCTGTGTGTATGCTTCCTAGCACAATGGGGCCCTGATCTTGTTTGATTACTAGACACTACTGTAATAAACATGATTATTAATGATAATGACAACACAGAACTGAGGATGAAAGAAAGGAACAGTTGGGTGGGAAGCTTGAGCAGAGGGAAGGCAGTAGGAACACAACGCACAGTCAGTCTGTGGAACTCCTTGCCAGGTGGTGTTGTGAAGGCCAAGACCATAACAGGGTTAAAAAAAAGAGATGATTCATGGAGGATAAGTCCATCAATGGCTATTAGCCAGGATGGGCAGAGATGGTGTCCCTA
Organism: Malaclemys terrapin pileata; assembly: GCF_027887155.1. NCBI lineage: Eukaryota > Metazoa > Chordata > Testudines > Emydidae > Malaclemys > Malaclemys terrapin. The sequence goes on from NC_071514.1 coordinate 52,606,834, forward strand.
GTCTCTGTTTGCTAGAAGCTAGGAATGAGTGACAGGGGATGGATCACTTGATGATTACCTGTTCTGTTCATTCCCTCTGGGGCATCTGGCACTGGCCACTGTCGGAAGACAGGATACTGGGCTAGATGGATCTTTGGTCTGACCCAGTAGGGCCGTTCTTATGTAAATGAGATGGAGGCAGAGGCACAGTTGTGGAGGGCCTTGAATGTTCTAATCTTTATTTAAATTTTAAAGGTACATTTGGAATGTCAAACTGTGGCTGCATCTTCACTGTGTAAAAAGGTGTGTTCGTACCTCAAGGGAAAATGTTAGCAAAGACAAGGCAGTTTGTTGTTTTCACACCAGTTAGCGAGTAAAGGTAAAGACACTCAGGGAGAACCTAGTTTTTAACCTGGATTGCTCATTTGTGTGAAAATGACAGACTGCCTTGTCTTCACCAGGATTTTACCTTGAGTTAAGGACACCACACCTCTTTTCTCCCAGTGAAGACGGACTTTTTAAGGTGTTTGTACATGGCATAGCACAGTGAGGCCCCCTTCTTGTTGGGACCTTTTGGCACTACTGTCATAGAAATAATCATACCATCATGCAAAATAAGTATCTTGGGAGTTATCCTAATAAAGCAACCGTCATGTACCAGTACATCCTGATTATGTAGAATAGATTGAATTCCATTTTTTTTTTTTTGTATTATAAAAGTGTATAGGTGTGTGGAAGAGAAGGGGTGGGTTTTGAGATAAATGAGTCTTTAATAGGTTACAAGAAAGAGAAATAATTATTGTCCCAAAACTCCAAATGATTAAGAAAATACAAATAAGACAGAAAACACTAGAGCCAGCTGTGTCAGCTGGCTTTATTAAAGAGCTGAGCAAATGTGTGATCCCATCTATAGGTTATTAACACATTCCCATCTCCCACAGTCTAGGGAAGGAAAATGGACCTTAACCTTTTAGGCAGTCATGAAATTATGCTACCCTTTGTAATTAAGTTACTGCATCCAGTCCAGTGGGCAAACTGCAAATCAACTGGCGGGTCCATTATTTATTTAAAATGTGTTTGAGCAATTTCCAAGATGCACAGAGGCAGGATTAAGCTGCTCCTGAAGTGCTGAGGAAATAAGCACTAATTTAGCAAGGTTGTTTCTGTAGGCCCTGAAGACGCATTAAAGGAGTCAGCTGCATTCAGGTGATGTTACTACTTTATTTTGAAAGGCAACTCAGCATTTGACACAGTTGTCATTACTAACATCCACCATTCAGTTTAAGCAGGGTTTTTCCTCTCTCTAGGGTTTTCCTACAGTTTCCCCTGTGCGTATTTTGTCTCTTTTGACTATAAACGGTTCACATGAGGAATCACTTCTCTCTTGTACAGTGCAGAGCGTGCTGTCAGCACTTAACAAACAGAATTTAATGCCTAATCTTGACAAGGGTTTTCAAATTCCATTTTAACCATATTTTGACTGGAGAGAGAATCATAGAATCGTAGGACTGGAAGGACCTCAAGAGGTCATCTAGTCCAGTCCCCTGCACTCACGGCAGGATGAAGTATTATCTGGACCATCCATGACAGGTGTTTATCTAACCTGATCTTAAAAATCTCAAATGATGGAGATTCCACAACCTCCCTAGGCAATTTATTCCAGTGCTTAACCACCCTGACAGGAAATTTTCCTAATGTCATAAGACCATAAGAATGGCCATACTGGGTCAGACCAAAGGTCCATCCACCCTGTATCCTGTCTACCGACAGTGACCAATGCCAGGTGTCCCAGAGGTAACAGGTAATGATCTCCTGCCATCCATCTCCACCCTCCGAAAACAGAGGCTAGGGACACCATTCCTTACCCATCCTGGCTAATAACTGTTAATGGACTTGACCTCCATGAATTTATCTAGTTCTCTTTTAAACCCTGTTATAGTCCTAGCCTTCACAACCTCCTCAGGCAAGGAGTTCCACAGGTTGACTGAGCGCTGTGTAAAGAAAAACTTCCTTTTATTTGTTTTAAACCTCCTGCCCATTAATTTCATTTGGTGGCCCCTAGTTCTTATATTATGGGAACAAGTAAATAACTTTTTCTTATTCACTTTCTCCACACCACTCGTGATTTTATATACCTCTATCATATCCCCCCTTAGTTCCCTCTTTTCCAAGCTGAAAAGTCCTAGCCTCTTTAATCTCTCCTCGTATGGGACCCGTTCCAAACCCCTAATCATTTTAGTTGCCCTTCTCTGAACCTTTTCTAATGCCAGTATATCTTTTTTGAGATGAGGAAACCACATCTGTATGCAGTATTCAAGATGTGGGCGTACCATGGATTTATATAAGGGCAATAAGATAGTCTCCATCTTACTCTCTATTCCTTTTTTAATGATTCCTAACATCCTACTTGCTTTTTTGACTACCGCTGCACACTGTGTGGACATCTTCAGAGAGCGATCCACGATAACACAAAGATCTCTTTCCTGATTAGTTGTAGCTAAATTAGCCCCCATCATATTGTGTATATATAGTTGGAGATATTTTTTTCCAATGTGCATTACTTTACATTTATCCACATTAAATTTCATTTACCATTTTGTTGCCCGATCACTTAGTTTTGGAAGATATTTCTGAAATTCTTCAGTCTGCTTTGGTCTTAACTATCTTGAGCAGTTTATTATCATCTGCAAACTTTGCCACCTCACTGTTTACCCCTTTCTCCAGGTCATTTATGAATAAGTTGAATAGGATTGGTCCTAGGACTGACCCTTGTGGAACACCATTAGTTTACCCCTCTCCATTCTGAAAATTTACCATTTATTCCTACCCTTTGTTCACTGTCTTTTAACCTGTTCTCAATCCATGAAAGGATCTTCCCTCTTATCCCATGACAACTTAATTTACGTAAGAGCCTTTGGTGAGGGACCTTGTCAAAGACTTTCTGGAAATCTAAGTACCCTATGTCCACTGGATCCCCCTTGTCCGCATGTTTGTTGACCCCTTCAAAGAACTCTAATAGATTAGTAAGACATGATTTCCCTTTACAGAAACCATGTTGACTTTTGACCAACAATTTGTTCTTCTATGTGTCTGACAATTTTATTCTTTATTGTTTCAACTAATTTGCCCGGTACTGACTTTAGACTTACCGGTCTGTAATTGCCGGGATCACCTCTAAAGCCATTTTTAAATATTGGTGTTACATTAGCTATCTTCCAGTCATTGGGTACAGAAGCTGATTTAAAGGACAGGTTACAAACCATAGTTAATAGTTCCGCAATTTCACATTTGAATTCTTTCAGAACTCTTGGGTGAATGCCATCTGGTCCTGGTGACTTGTTACTGTTAAATTTATCAATTAATTCCAAAACCTCCTCTAGTGACACTTCAATCTGTGACAATTCCTCAGATTTGTCACCTACAAAGGATGGCTCAGGTTTGGGAATCTCCCTAACATCCTCAGCTGTGAAGACTGAAGCAAAGAATTCGTTTAGTTTCTCTGCAATGACTTTATTGTCTTTAAGTGCTCCTTTTGTATCTCCATCATCCAGAGGCCGCACTGGTTGTTTAGCAGGCTTCCTGCTTCTGATGTACTTAAACATTTTATTATCTTTTGAGTTTTTGGCTAGCTGTTCTTTAAACTCCCTTTTGGCTTTTCTTATTACATTTTTACACTTAATTTGGCAGTGTTTATGCTCCTTTCTATTTACCTCACTAGGATTTGACTTCCACTTTTTATCTCTCACTGCTTCTTTCACATGGTTGTTAAGCCATGGTGGCTCTCTTTTAGTTCTTTTACTGTGTTTTTTAATTTGGTAAAGTGTCCATGCAGCTTGCAGGGATTTCACTCCAGTCACTGTACCTTTTAATTTCTGTTTAACTAACCTCCTCGTTTTTGCATAGTTCCCCTTTCTGAAATTAAATGCCATAGTGTTGGGCTGTTGAGGTGTTCTTCCCACCACAGGAATGTTAAATGTTGTTATATTATGGTTCCTATTTCCAAGTGGTCCTGTTATAGTTACCTCTTGGACCAGATCCTGCACTCCACTCAGGACTAAATAGAGAATTGCCTGTCCCCTTGTGGGTTCCTGTACCAGCTGCTCCAAGAAGCAGTCATTTAAAGTATCGAGAAATTTTGCCCACCCTAAACCGTTCCATCCTAAACCGCCCTTGCTGCAATTTAAGCCCATTGCTTCTTGTCTTATCCTCAGAGGTAAGGAGAAAAGTTGTTTTTTTTTTCCCCCCTCCTCCTTGTAACAACCTTTTATGTACTTGAAAACTGTTATCATGTCCCCTCTCAGTCTTCTCTTCGCCACACTAAATAAACCTAAATTTTTTCAATCTTTCCTTATGTTTTCTAGACTGTTAATGATTTTTTGTTGCACTTCTTTGGATTTTCTCCAATTTGTCCACATCTTTCTTGAAATAGGGTGCCCAGAACTGGACACAATACTCCAGTTGAGGCGGAGCAGAGTGCAAGGATTACTTCTTGTGTCTTGCTTACAACACTCCTGCTAATACATCCCAGAATTTTGTATGTATGTTTGTTTGTTTGCTTGTTTTTCCAACAGTGTTACACTGTTGACTCATATTTAGCTTGTGATCCACTATGACCCCCAGATCTCTTTCTGCAGTACTCCTTCCTAGGCAGTCATTTCCCATTTTGTATGAGTGCAACTGATTGTTCCTTCCTAAATGGAGTACTTTGTATTTGTCCTTGTTGAATTTCATCCTATTTTCTTCAGACCATTTCTCCAGTTTGTCCAGATCATTTTGAATTTTAATCCTATCCTCCAAAGCATTTGCAACTCCTCCCAACTTGGTATCATCCGCAAACTTTATAAGTGTACCTTCTATGCCATTATCTAAATCAGGGGTCAGCAAACTTTCAGAAGTGGTGTGCCGAGTCTTCGTTTATTCTCTCTAATTTAAGGTTTCTAATTTTAATGTTTTTAGAAGGTCTCTTTCTATAAGTCTATAGTATATAACTAAACTATTGTGGTATGTAAAGTAAATAAGGTTTTTAAAATGTTTAAGAAGCTTCATTTAAAATTAAATTAAAATACAGAGCCCCCCGGACAGGTGGCCAGGACCCGGGCAGTGTGAGTGCCACTGAAAATCAGCTCGCATGCCGCCTTCGGCACGCGTGCCATAGGTTGCCTACCCCTGATCTAAATCATTGATGAAGATATTGAACAGAACTGGACCCAGAACTGATCCTTGCAGGAAGGAACAAAACCATGGCTGCTAACAATCTTAAAATCAGTTTAAAAGATGATTTCTAGCATTGTTTGTTTTGTTGTTTGTAGAGTAGACAGGACCAAATGGTCTAGAACAGTGGTTCCCAAACTGGGGTTCGCGAAATGTTACAGGGGATTCTCAGGGAAAAAAATCCCTAATGGCGGACAGAGCTGTCCCTAGGGACCCGGACCCCAGGCACCATGGGGCCAGCAGCCCGGAGCCCCTGGACTTCCAAGAGCTAAGCAGACCAAAGCAAGCATATCTATCACACTGAGGAGATTTAAACTTCAAGACTTCTTATAAGAAATGGAAAGGGAGGTGGATATTTTTTGCTGTTTTTAAAATTAAATAGGCAGCTAGTATAGTTTTTAAAATTATGATGAAGAACAAGTTTAAGCTTTGTTGTAACGTGCATTGTTTGCCTGGACTGCTCAAGACCTGAATGCTTGTGTAGGAGAAACTCTTTAAGTTGGCTTCTTAAATACCTTCATGCTGGTTTCACATCTGATTACTCCTTGATGAAACATAGCAGTCTTGTCTTATAACAGGCTTATTCAAAGTGATACAAGCTACGAAAGTGAGCTCTTGGAAGAGTGTTGCCATTTTCATAATGTAATAAAAATACTGTAATGATTAATAATAATAGTGTGTAATAAGCATGGCATCAAAATAAATTTTATATTTCCAAGATCACTGCTTTTATAATTTATACTCGTGTAAAGGAGAAAATCCCTGGAAATATTCATTTTTAGGAGCGGGGTTCACGAGATTTGACATTTTAGTGAAAGGGGTTCATAGGTTGTTAAAGTTTGGGAACCACTGGTCTAGAACAACAGTAAAGGGCTGTCATGGAGGATCTGCAGCAACCACTTGTTGTTTCACAGGAGAGCTTTGTTGACCAAGGAAGGGGAGAGGAGGGGTTCAGTTTATGGGTAGGAATTCAGCATGACATATCTCTAAGAAGATCACACTTTCAAAGCTGAGGATGTCTCAGCTCCAGAGCCAAGTGGTCACACCACAGTACTATCAGATCCTGAAGTCGGAACTGAAAGTTCTGTTATGCTTTGGCTCTACAGGTCATGATGTCAGAGCTGAGTGATGAAGCCAGCGAATCGGAGCTCCTGAACCGCAGCCTGTCCATGTGGCATGGGGTAGGCCAGATGATCTGTCGAGAAGAGCTGGATGTTCCACTAGACCTACACACAGCGTCCTCCATTGGCCAGTATGAGGTGGTGCAGGAGTGCATTCAGCGGTAAGGAATGAGCAGAGTGTGACTAACACAGCTTTGTTGTTACTTATGCTGATTATATTTTTAAATGACAGCAGTACAGGGTCAGGCTGCACTAGGATAATGACCCTTTGCCAGTGAACTTCAGTGGTATCAGATCATTTGCTCAGTGTAAAGTGATTTGTGGACCATGTTTGGGATGGGGAAATTCACCCCCCCCCCAAATTCCCACTGATTCAGCTGAACTGGAGTTAGAGCTAATGGGGAGCCACAGTGTAGCAAGGCTCCAGTGCCTGACTTGTTTTTATTTTAACTACAAAGGTAAAAAAAGATGATGTTGACTACAAGAGTCTGTGCTGCAGCTGTGACCAGCTTTAGTATTGGTTCAGCTGATTTCTTTTTACTTACTTTATTTTTTTTTTAAAGTGGGGAACTGGATTTAAATAAGAGAAACTGTGGTGGCTGGACCCCACTGATGTACGCCTCCTACATCGGGCATGATACCATCGTGCATCTGCTGCTGGAGGCGGGAGTGAATGTGAACGTCCCGACGCCGGAAGGGCAGACCCCACTCATGCTGGCCTCCAGTTGTGGCAATGAGAGTGTTGCCTACTTCCTCCTCCAGGTGGGTGTTCAGGAATGGCTAGGAAAAGCTGCTATTGCAAAATTGAAATGCCTGAGGAGTGGAATCCTCCAGCAGTTCTGACAGAGAACCGTAAGCTCGGTGTGCTGCTGTAAATTCAGCTTCCTGACAGGGATTCAAACTTTCCCAGAATCACAGCTCAGAGGGCAATGGCTAACAGACGCAGGAGAGATGCTGCAGTAAAGAACATTCTCTGTTCTCTTGAAGCAAGGCGCAGAGCTGGAGATGAAGGACATTCATGGCTGGACTGCCCTCTTCCACTGCACCAGTGCTGGACACCAGCAGATGGTCAAATTCTTACTGGACAATGGGGCGAACGCCAACTGCAAGTAAGATAAAAAGATCTGGTATTTCTTTTCTGTCTCAAGGATTTCCACATGATTTCCAATGCAAAAGAAGCACATTAGCATAAGAAGTGCTCAAAGCATAAAGGAAGAAAATACATTCTGTCCCCTCCTTTTCCCTTGCAGTTTAAGGATATAAGATGTAATCCACTATCCCGGTGGGCCTTGGAGTTAATGTAGTGATCATAGTGCCATGTAAACTGAGGATTGGATTCTGCCCACGGTGCCACATTTAAACCAACATCACGTGAAATGAGGTTCTGTTTTGGCTGATCTCTGTGAAAGTGAAAGGGCATTACAGCCTGCTCCTGACCTCAGTTGCACTCTGCTGCCGACCCATTATAACTCAGTCAGTGCTCATGCATGGTTGCTTAACACATTGGCTGGCTTCCCATGCCTATGCTTCTAAGAACCTGCCATTGGTAGCATGCACATCAAACAACCTGCTATGGTATGTGTTGGTCGTGCTGTTTCTATTTTGTTAATGTCTAATGATATTGACTTCCAAAACTGAAAACCCCAGATACTTATTGGTGGAAGTCAGTGTAGCTCTGAAATCAGTGGAGCTAAACCAGTTTATACCTGCCAAGGATCTAGCCCTGAAACTCCATTGACAATCTTACTACTTGAAGCAGAATAGCTGACTCTCCTTCCCTAGTTACGGTGGCTTTGCAGGACCCAGAGCAGTAAAATCTTTGTGATCATAACCCTGTTTCCTTAATTTTTCCATGGGAAGAAATGCTTGTTATGTAAATGCATAAAATATTTATTGCAATAAATATGTATGTTCTTGAATTTTTGGCCTATTTGCAACATCATCAGTGACTAAATTGCGTGATACACAAAGAGCCATGTCACAGGAAAAAGATCCTTCCAGGCCCTTATATAACATAGTACTAGCTGTCTATTGGCTTTGGACAGTATATAGGGTAGGACATTAGTGTTCAGTTGAACCTCAGCTCATCTTCCTCAGAGTTCTGAAAAACTTCTTTTGCATACCAAGGATCAAGCGTAGCTTGAAGCTTATCCCCAGCAAACAAACACAGTTCAGAATTCATGTATGTAGAAAATGCATATTAAATACAGCCAAAGCAGAGAATGTGGTGTGCAAGACAGAAACGGGGATGTGTCTGGCAGGATTTGACCCCCTCCTGGAATTGCCTTTCCTGCTAACTACATTGGTGAAAGAGTGGTGGGTTTCAGCTGGAGGTGCCCTGGTGGGACATGCTATAATGTTGGCCCCGTCCTGCCTGGGATAGAGGGATTAAAATAGTGGTTCTCAAACTTTTGTACTGTACCCCTTTCACATAGCAATCCTCTGAGTGAGACCCCCCCCCCTTATAAACAATAAACACTGTTTTATATATTTAACACCATTATAAATGCTGGAGGCAAAGTGGGGTTTGGGGTGGAGGCTGACAGCTTGGGACCTTCTATGTAATAACCTCGTGACCCCCTGAGGGGTCCCGACCCCCAGTTTGAGAACCCCTGGATTAAAATGACACTTTAGTGGAGGTGCTTTCTTGAGTAATACATGGCTTCATGAATTCATTTGGTAATGAATTCAATTTAACTTTTTGTGCTGGTTAAAGGGGCCAGTTTGACAAGCTCTGGAAATTGAGATCTTTTGCGAAGGCTTGGCAAGCTGGGGTGTGGGTTCTGCTTCAGTATTCAGTGGGCGAGATTTGCTCTTTGGTTCTTTTTCTGTATGTGACCAGCAAACCATATTATATCTTTAATTTCACCTGTCCTGAGTCCAACCTACATGAGCTTTTTCTCTCTTACCCAGGGAGCCTGTGTATGGATATACACCTCTGATGGAAGCAGCTGCCTCTGGCCATGAGATAATTGTCCAGTATCTTCTCAATCATGTAAGTGTCTGCCCAATTCTAAATAAACCCTAGAATCTTTAGGGTCCAAACTTACTGTCAGGAGAACACAGGATTTGAGAGATCAGGCCTTCCAAAGGGTTATATTTCCAGGCTGTTGCTCTCCATTACAAGTCCCCTCTGGTGGTAGGTCACAGCCTCATTGAGTTGTTTTGGGGGGTTGAATGCCTATACATCTGTTATTTAATAAAGCAGAGAGATCCCAAATCCAAACTAACCTCTCTCCACAACATGTATCTCCCCTAACAGCCCCTGTATGTTTACAGCATAGAATCTCTGGTCTTTCCTTAAGTGTAATTGGATTTTTCCAAAGGGGATGAAATGCTCCTTTTTCTCTCCTTTCTAATTCATATTTTGTTGCTAAAGAAACCCAAAATAACTTCCAAATTCCCACAGCCTCTTTCTGACTCACTATGTGCCTCACCCTTTCCCTCATGGTCTAATCTATTAAAACACTAGCCCATTTCCAGGGCAAAATTTCCATCTCTGCTTTCCAGAGGTGGTCTCTTTTGTTTTTTTCTCCTTGCAATAGGTGTTGCATTGGACACATCCAACAAATGTAGCCAGGGATCTTGTGGTCAGCAGCGTTGGTTCCTTCTGGACACCCTGCTGCTGCGGGAGTGTTAGCTAGCTGTAGCTTTTAGCAAAAAATCTTTTTTACCTGAGATTGGCTAGGAGTTGGAGCCCCAACCCAGGGGATTGTGACCGGGCCGTGATGACTTACACTACATAAGTTCCAGGCTAGGTTGCTGCACCTTGCTATGCCTAGGAATAAGCACTTCAAATTTGATAGAAGCTTCAGTTTTTCCAAAATGCAGCAGCATCCTAGCGGTCTGCTCATACGCTGGTGCCCCACAGACTATCAGGTCAAGTTCAAAATCTCTGTCCTTCCTCATGCCCCCTCCATAGAATTAGCCCAAGACACTTTGAGAGCATGTAATGATGATCTCCTATCTCAGGTGTTTTTCTCAGGAACTAGAAAGCTATCATTCCAAGGATGGGTGGGGCAGAAGTTGGGACTTTCTCAACAATATAGCTAATTAGGCTTCAATGCTTATTAACAGAGGAGACGAGAGACCCCCAATCTCACTGTCTTGAGACCAAAAATCAGCAGTGAAGAAGAGCTCTCAAAATACACAGTGAGAATGGTTCTAGTAGGAGCAGTCGCAGAACCAGAGTGTGTGTAAAATAACTGTTAAATAAAATTAGCTCCTCTTGTTAGACACAATGGTGAGGAAATTCCCCCTTCCCTCTACAGTGTCGCTTACCTTAGAAGTGAAGCCATGCTCTGTTGCACCATGCGCCAAGGGCACTGTTTGTTTTAATTGCTGGACATGCTGTGCTGTGCTGCTCTCCAGCTCACAGACTAAAGAACACAGTCTGTGCTGCCATGTTCCCATGCAAACGTCTGTCTGAATCCTCGCTCAGATGAAACAATCGTGGAATGAATTGTGCCTACTCTCCTCTTTCTGTCCATCCTAGGAGAGGAGGAGCAATTTGTTCAATGACACTCTAACCTGAGCAGGATTGTCCCGATTGTTTTGGATTTGAAACTCTGAGCCAGGCAGGACTAAGCCTGTGGGGCTACCGTCCTGACAGGCTTCTGGAATGTTGATATAAGTGTTGGTAATGATATTAATGCCCCAATAGTTTGAGGGCTGGTCTACGCTACCGCTTCAGTTGATGTAACTTCTGTCGCTCAGAGGTGTGAAAGACACTCCCCTGAGCGGTGCAAGTTACAGTGACCTAAGCTCTGTCCACACTGGCCCTGTCAGTGGGAGACGCTCTCGCAGAGGTGGAGTAATTATGCTGATAGGAGAGCGCTCTCCTATCAGCATAGCATGTCTTCACCAGATATGCTACAGTGGCGCAGCTGTGCTGATGTAGCACCATAGTGTAGACTTGTCCCTGAAATGGTCTAGATACTCAGGGCAAGTCAGACTATTGAAACAGCCCTTGTTATTAGCCTTTTTGACTCAGACAAAGCGTGATGTCAGTTATACCTGATCCACCTCAGGAGATCCTATCTAGTGCTTGTAGGCATGTGTATTCTGTCTAGCAGGCATCTTCCACCTCCATACTAATGTCTGAATATTCAGTCCTCTTGGCTTCTAACCACAGTGAGCCCCTTTATAAAATTTAAATGTAATTTGCATAGTGACTTTGTTCAGAAAGATGAAGCAATGAAGAAATAATCGGCAGCAGATCAAGCAAGATTCTGGTGGTGATGCAGAAAAGTGAGATATTGGGCTATTGTGATGAGAGAGCAGACAGCAAATCATTAGGCGCAGTAGCATTGAGAAGAGACTCGTGGAATTTATCCACGGATCTCAAGGAGCCTTACACTTCCATTAAAAAGGCTGACAAGAAGAAGGGGATCTTGATGGAATATGAATGTTCTTTGTTTCTCTTGAACTGTGTGTGTGGTGTCCATTCAGAACACGCACGCCAGAAGTATGCATTGCCTTCCCACAGGGCGTGAAGGTGGATGTGAGAGAGAACACAGGAGCCACGGCACGGACTCTGGCCATGAAGTATGGACACATGAAGATCGTGGGGCTGATGGATCTACGTGCAGCCCCCATGCCCAAAGTCTTCTGCAGGGGCCCAGGTAACTGAGACACCTCCCTGTATGTGCACGTTAAGGGAAGGTGCTTGGGGAAGAGGCTGTTGCTGTTTTATAGTGCAGTGATTGTGGGAGTGATACTTCAGGTGTCTGCTGGAAATCCCTCTCCTTTAAACAGCAGTGGAGTCTTGGATGGTAGCCCTTGTTGGTGCGAGGTGTGCCTGGCAAAGCTTCTGCTCCAGTCAACCATTGTTTGCTCACCCTTTGATTTGTTTCACTGTTTTTCCCACTGCTTTTAAAGGGCCAGTAGCAAATCAAGGATGTAAGTACACCTCTACCCCGATATAGCATGAATTCGGATATAACGCGGTAAAGCAGTGCTCCGGGGGGGCGGGGCTGCGCACTCTGGTGGCTCAAAGCAAGTTCGATATAAAGCGGTTTCACCTATAACGCAGTAAGATTTTTTTTTTTTTTTTTTTGGCTCCCGAGGACAGTGTTATATTGGGGTAGAGGTGTAGCTGGAGGTACTGTGCAGCTAACTCTGTGCTTGGGACAACAGGAAAATACTGTGAAGATCTGAGCTCCTCGGATGAATCGTGCTCCACTCCCCAGAGACAGAGACCAGTCCGTAAGACCAAGGGCCCCAGTATCCATGAGGGGCCCCAGGCTTTGGCTAAGATAACAGCTGTTGGAATTGCAGGGAAGAAGCAGTCTCGCTGTGGTGAGTGTGGGTCCGGGAATCTAACCATGAGGCTACTTCGTGATCTCAGGGGTGCCACAGTACTGCTTTGCTGTTACTCCGGCGCCAGCACTTCCCTGCTTCTTTAGATTGGGCCTTCCTGCATGGCTCCTACAGCTGCCAGCACTGAGCAAACACCCATCATTCCAGGGGCTGAAAGCCAGCTCTAAAAACCATCTCCCAGCTGATCCATGATAGGCATGAATTTTTTACTTACCAGCTGAGAATGTCCTTCAGCATCATCTCAATCTCTGTTTGCTGTCTGGCTCTTGAGATTGGCCCCTCTTCCCTTCCCAAGATAGACTCGGGAGTCACAGAGACATTCACAAACCAGCAGGAGTGTTGGGGGTTTCAAGACAGGCCAAACAGCAGGAATGATTAAACTAATCTCCCAGCTTCAGGGCCAGGTGACCTGTATCTGCCTGAGCACTGGGAAACACTTCCTGTTGCAGTGGAAATTGGTGAGGTCGGCCATGTGATGGGCAGGGAGAAACATCAGCTGGGTTTAAACATTAACCCCTTGATGAATGTGATGGGCTTGCCTAAATATAGGGCGGGCATGAGCTTTGCCCTGTGTTGGATGCATGGCGCAGAGTGGTGATGACCAGTGAGTCTAGCCAGCTACCTGGTTATCTTGGATGGCCAAGAATATTGATTTGTATTGAAGGAAAAATACCAACCCTCAGATTCCCTTGAGCTTGAACTGACCTTATTTTAATGTTGTTCGGGCTAGTTAGGAAACCTGCAACTGCCTGGTACTTCCTATTGGTGTAGCCTGATGCTACTACTGGGAGGTGACTGTATTGAAATGCTCAAACCATCAGCTGCAGAACTTCACAGGGTGCTGCCTGTGTGCTGACCCAGAAACTCGGGGAAGGGAGGAAATACTCCAAGCTCAGTAAGCTGGAGGTGCGTCTGCTGCAAGGCTGGTTATGTGTGATTCTCTTAGATATAGGCATCTGGCTAGAGCATGGTCTGTGACCAACGTTGATCTGGCATGCAAAAGAAACTATTAGGCTTCCACGTTCCTGGTAATTTTGTTTGTCGTTCAAAGGGGAATGGAAGCTGGTTATTTTACAATGTGATTTCTTCCCCTGATTGTCTTCAGCTCCCTGGATGCTTGCCGGCAGCTGCTGCTCCCCATACTGCAGTCTGTCTGGTAACTTCCATTCTCATCTCTTTGCACACAGAGCAGGTCCCTCCACAGGGCTACGTTACGTTCAGTGACAATGGCAGCTTTGAAGGGGAGGATCTCCGGTTCCGGGATGTCACCTCTCCAATCAACGAGCAAGATGTGGAAAGTAGCAGCAGCAGGGGTAGGGCATGTCTCAGAGGAGGGTCTAGCTTCCAGTGTGAGTGATCTGGGATTGAGAACTGCTTCAGAACTTGCACGTTTCCTTTCTCATCTCCCCACCCCTTAGGTCTGAAGAGCTCCTAGGAAGGCATTTTTCCTGAGATTCAAGCAAGAAAGGGGGCACTCCATCAGTGCACAGGCGTCCTGTGTTGGATTGGCATAGATTCTGTCCTGCCATCCCAGAGGAGAGTGAAGTGCCATGATGGAAGGGGGAGAGAGGGGTAGAAGGAAAAATGAGTGCCATCCATCTGCACTGGCCTTATGTCAAGGACATTGGGAGACCTCTCCTGGGTGCTTAGGGACAAGAACACAGATTAGCTGGTAACCCCATGCCCTAAAACATACACCTGTTACCCATTACTGCAGTCAGTGATACTAAATGGCTATAAATCTGTCCACCAATGTATTGCACTGAAGCTACCTGACACCCACTGGCAGTGGTATGGGGAAGGACGGGTGCCCCTGTTCCAGACATGATACTCTCCACTCACTCCTCAGAGTAACCTCCTAATCTGAGCAGCTGCTGCACACAGACTCAGGCTGGATGTCTACGTGAGGTGAGAAGATCAAGGAGAAGAAGCAGGAACTCATTGTTTTCCTTTCTGCTCCCCTCCAGAAGAGAATGCTTTCTTCATCAACAACTTGGACATCATCAGGAGCAGCAGCAGCAGTAGCGAGTGTCTGCCCAAAGCCCTGGGGGTCAGCAGTGAGGGCTCCCTGGAAAGCAATGAGGTGGGGCTTTTGTTTCTTCTTGGTCACTGCTGTTGGTGGAACACAGGAACTCACAAATATGCCAGCCACTGGCCATAACTTTACATCTGCCACGAGACTGTAGGATCCAGGGACAGGAGGGGAGAACCTCCAGGGTAGAAGGAAAGCTGTAAACTCCGTTTAAATGTCTTAAGGCAGTGGTTCTCAACCAGGGGTAGGTGTACCCCTGGGGTATGCAGAGGTCTTCCACGGGGTACATCAACTCATCTAGATATTTGCCTAGTTTTACAACAGGCTACATAAAAAGCACTAGCGAAGTCAGTACAAACTAAAATTTCATACAAACAATGACTTGTTTGTACTGCTCTATATACTATACACTGAAATATAAGTATAATTATATTCCAATCAATTTATTTTATAATTATGTGGTAAAAATGAGAAAGTAAGACGTTTTTCAGTAATAACGTGCTGTGACACTTGGGTATTTTTATCTGATTTTGTAAGCAAGTAGTTTTTAAGTGAGGTGAAACTTGGGGTATGCAAGACAAATCAGACTCCTGAAAGGGGTACAGTAGTCTGGAGAGGTTGAGAAGTTGTCTCATTTGACATTGATCCGAGTATCTGAGCACCCTCCCTGCAGAGTGGTTTCCCGATGGGTAGATCAGTAACTCTCCAATCATAGCACTTTCCCTGTCCCAGGCATTCACTGCCCTCCCGACCAGAGAAGGCTCAGACCATGTGACCATTTGATTCAGGAGCTTTCTTGGAGCCTCTTACAAACAGCGGGGCAGTGAATACAAACAGCAAATTCTTGTCCTGAGATGAAACCCTTTCCATGATCATTTAGCCCCAGGGCAGTATAAATAGCCACTTTGTGGTCGACAGCATCCTGACAGGTGCCAGCAGGCTGGCTTGTTTTCTGAAGCAGACTCCCCTCCCTGCACTATGCTGGGCTCTAGCTGGTGATGTCTGTGCCCTTCCATGGTGAGCCCTAATGTTCACCATGGTTTTAAAGTCCATTCTTTCCCCAATCCCTGATCCCTTGCTCTGCTCGTGTGTGGCCCTGTCCCTAACCCACAATCTAGAAGGGAAGTCTCCCATACCCTAGCATTTGATAACTGTTGAATGAATTTGGCCAGATGACTGGATCAGGTCACTTGGATTTGTTGAAGTAGGATGGCACCACTGCTTCTAAGGTGATCCTGGCTTCTACAGGTTGGAATATGGGGAGGAAGTCTGGACTTGGAATCTATGTAAGTTACTCAGTGGTTCAAGTAACCACTTGCATTCTTAGACCAGGTTCTGGATTTGGTGTAGGTGTGCTGGATGGGTATGACATTGTTGGGCACTAGGAAGGCTCCCCGGTTCCCTGAACTGTTGCTCACAGGAATAACTACACGCTATCCTTCTGCTAGTCAGCGGGGTCAATGTTTCTCTGGGCTTGAAAGAATGCAGTACATGATGGCTGCTTTGTGGTGCTGGCACTCCAAGGATTAGCTCCAAAGCAAGGCCTCTCTATTGTAGTGCAGCATTCTGGAGATCCATCGAAGAGAACACTGCCCTGGACTCCAGCCTGGTCATTTGGCTTTCTCAGATAAGGAAGCAATGCTGCTCCCTCCCCCTCCCCCATTCTCCCCCAGTAGGCTTTGATGCCAAACCTCTGCAGCTCGTTCTAATACTCTTAAAATGGAGAGGCTGCTTTTACAGTGAAACTCCTGCTCAGGCATCGCTATTGCTCTGGTGGAACATTCCTGATCACTCCAGACCCAGTGCTTCTAACCTTGGCTCCTTAAACTTTCCTCCCAGCCCAGTGTAATTATTAGAGCAGGTTTTATTACTGTTTGTGTGGTGGTAGCACCTAGGAGCCTGTTTATGACCCTGGACTCCATTGTGCTTGGTGCTATACAAACACAGAACAAAGACAGGCTCTGCCCCAAGGAGCTTACAGTCCAGATAAGAATTATAATCCTGCCTGACACATTTCCATCCTACCTAAAACCCTCGGCATGGTGGATTGGGGAATCCTCTCCTTTGCTTGTCTCTCTGAGATTGGAGTCCCTGCAAGTTGCTCTTTGCTCAGGAATTCACCCTGGAAGTCCTCTTTAACAAGTGATTGCTTAGTCTTTACCACCCACACTTCCGGGTCTCTGCTCCATTTAGGAAACAGTTTCCTATTGGGGAATGTGGCTAAGACAGAGTATTCTGTTCCCACCCCAGTGCCTACAATGAGCTTGCCCAGACTCAGAGCCTGGGACTGAAGTAGCTGAGAGCTTCCACATGTTCCACACCCATGCGGTTCCCTGTGGTGATTCTGGTGACTTGGCAAGTTGACCCTGTGCCATTAAACAGGCCCCTTCTGTCTCTCCAGGACTCTGACCATGCAGAAAAGCTCTCTAGTCGGAAACAGGCTAAAAGCTATGTGAAGATCAAGACCCGGTACAGCAACTGTGACAGCCAGTGGTCTCAGAGCCCAGGCAAAGCTGGGGTGTCTAGTCAGCACTGTACGCTCCCTAACCCAGAGGCCACCACCTACACAGGACCCCAGGTAAGAGCTGCAAAGGAGAACAGAAAACTCATGTCCGTGATGGGGTGAAAACGTGTGTCAGTGCAAAGCTATTGGAGATCCCTCGAAGAGACTGCTGCCCCAGGACTCCAGCCTGGTCATTTGGCTTTCTCAGATAAGGAAGAAATGCTGCATCTCCCACCCCAACCCCCATCCCCGAGTGGACTTGGATGCTGAACCTCTGCAGCTCATTCTAATACTCTTAAAATGGAGAGGCTGCTTTTGCAGTGAAACTCCTGTTCCGGCATCGCTATTGCTCTGATGGAGCATTCCTGATCACTGCACCCCAGTGCTTCTAACCTTGGCTCCTTAAGCTGTCCGCCCAGCCCAGTGTAATTACCAAAGCAGATGCGACTTCCATGACTTCTGCAGTGGCCAGTGTGGCTGACCCTAGGGCCATTCAAGCAGCTAGCCCTGGGGACAGCCACACTAGCCACTGCTGGAGCGGCTCTGCAGCCATCCGCTCGGGCGGCCCTGCAGCCAGTTGCAGCAGCCGCTGCTGGAGCAGCCTCAGCCCTGGGGCCAGCCACACCGTCTGCAGCTCTAGAGGCCCCTGGCAGCTGGCCCTGGGGACTGCCCAAGCAGCAGCCAATGTGGCTGCCCCAGGGATCTCCTGAGAAGTGGTCCCAGGGGCAGCCAGAGCAGTTGCTGGCTCCCCGGGGCTCCTCCCTGGCTGCTGGTGCCGCAGGCTCCCCCCAGCAGCACCCCTCCTCCCCCGCCCTTAAGATTCAATCAGGGGTATTTATGGTATATGTCATTAACACAGTATCTTTATATTTTACATAATTCAAAACTTCATCCATACCCATTTCATTAACAGTTTCCTGGCTTTCCCTATCAATCTGGTTAGCAGGACAGGCATACAATGTACCTCTGGGATATGATGAATTTCACACAGACACTCAAAGGTAGATAGAGGAATTTCTATGTCCTCAGTATCTTTGTAAATGGGACAAATCCTTTCCCAGTTTTTGTTGTCATGAGGGGATGGATCTCCAGACTGTGGCATCTTTTTCTGCTGTTTCAAGAATTGGAGCTGAAGTCTGGCAGATTCCTGTTGCATCTGGTGAGCCTTCTCCTCAGCAGCCAGCCATTCCATAAGCCTTAAATGGGCTTCTTTTTCCATATCCGTTATCTTTTGCTTTTCCTGCAATCGAAGATCTATCCACTTTTGTTCATGTTCTAGTTGCTGCTGGTTTCTCACTGCAAGCATTTTCACTGGGTCTGCTTCCCTATCACTGGCCATTAACAGATTTTTCAGTTCTTGTTCTGGGGCCTTTTTCTTAAAAGACAACCCCCTCTGTAACCCCAATTCTTCAAGGGTTTTTCTGTCAGGCTCTTCAAATGATCCTGGCTCACTCATTGTAACTGATTTTTAACCCTTAAACTCTCCAATATCAAAATAAATTTTTGACAAGCATGTGGTTCTGATCCAAAAATCCAGTTAACCTGTGGTAATGTGTATCGTGCCAACTACGCCACTGTGACCAGAATCCCAGGGGAGCCAGCTGAGGTCAACTCAATTAGGATGAACTGCAAAGCATGGGGCAGACAGTCCCCAAAGCTGGTGGATATTCCAATACTTAGAGTTACCAACCAAGCACACATAGCTTCTGTATTACCTCACTGGTTGCCCAGAAGCCAACAACACATTTCCCTTAAAGTAACCCAGCCTCAGGCCTCCACCTAGATATCCAAATCAGGTATGATGAGGATTCCTGAAAATCTTATTCATCATATATAAAAGGTTCTACCAATCCCAAAGGATCAGACACATTACCTCCCAGGTTAATGAATATTCCAGACCTTTCCCAAATACATGCTTACAGCCAATTCTTACTAATTAAACTAACATTTATTAACAAAAGGAGAGAGAATTGGTTAAAAGATCAGTATACATACAGACACGAGTCAACTTTGAGATTCAGATTCATAGCATAGATGGTGAGCTTTGTAGATGCAGAGAGTTCTTTCAGAAATAGTCCATAGGTTATAGTCCAATATTTGTATTCAGGGTGATCCAGTCAGCACTGGGATCTCAGTCCTTATGGCTTAGGCTTCCGCTGTATGACGCCTCAAGCAGATCTGAGATGACAGGATCAGGATCCAAGCCATTTTTTATACAGTTTCAGGTCCTCTTGTGACAGCTCAGTCCCTCAACGAACAATAAACTCATTTTCTAAGCATCGCAGATAATTATTCATACAGATTAACATAAGGCAATTGCCTGTTTTTCCACCATTCGCAGATGACTTTCTATATGTTTCAAAGAGAGATGAATACAGCTATATCCTAGGTTTACAGTTCATTTAAATGTTAAGATGTTCTCTTGATCTCTGAATTAACAGAATACAGCATAGACAGGTACTGTTTGATTACATTGTTGATTTCGACCTTTTAAAAAAAAAGCCACAAACATCATCTCCCTGTATGTTTTTAAGGATTGAATTTGAGTCAGTTATCCTGCAGGATGCTTAACTCTTTCTGGTCATGTGTCACACCCCCAACGTGAGAGTGGTGTGGAAGGGAGAAACTAGAGCTCGTGGATACACCCTAAGGACCTTCCAACATTGATATGAGCGGTGTTTACATTGAATTCTTTGTAAGGCCAATTTATTGATGCATGCTTTGGGCCAAGTTAAAAACTTAGTCCATACTTTGTGAAACACTTCAGTGATTCCAGGGTTTGGTCTATGTGTTGACTTAACATGGCCATTAATGTTCTTCAGAGAGCATTTACTCTAGCATTCAGCCATGAAAGCTGTGAGGAGTTGTACCTCAGTTTCCCTTTGTGCACAGCAATTCAAGCTTGTAATGGTCTTTTTGCTGAGGAAAGTTTTAGGATTGTGTACAGACATTAGCTGTGAAACCTTAACATTATTAGGCTTTTTAATACAAAGTGTGTTCTTATTGAACAAACAGCATAATCATAAGGGTTTCTAGTATGTACCACTCTTAACATGTTCAAGAACATGCACATTGTACATTTTTACAATTTTTGGTATCAGCAACAAGTTAGTTACAATCATTAGCAATAACATCAGTTCTATCACAAGTGTGCATTTACAATTATCCTTGCCATGCCAAGCCTTTTGTTTAGATAAATTATTCTTTAGGTCAGCTTGTTCAATATCCCTTTTGAGTCTTTTTAGCTTTTTCTTTACTTTAGGGTTTTCCTTAACATAGATTTTTAGTTTAACCACTTCCTTAGGGTTTTGGTATCTTAGAGATGAGTGAGGCAAGTGTTTTTTTCCCCTCCAGTCAATCGGGTAATTTGCATTAACACAGACACTAGCCTGTTTACCAGTTTTCAGATTCTTAACCTTTACCAATTCCAAGGCTGGACTCTGTCTTAAAGAGATACCATCCATTTTCACTAGCCTGTTAGACTCAAGGTTCTTTTGTCCTTCCATTACCAACCTTTGCTTCCGCATTGAATCAGATGTCAAGTCCACTAAGACACTACAAGACATATCCAAAATATCTAGAGATGAGCGTTTAGCTGCCATCTCCTGTATTCTCAAGAGATCAACTGCACAACTGTTCTCCTGCTCTGCAGATTCAGCTATCCAGTTTTCCCTCTGAACCTGTGATACAGACGGTTTACTCAAAGAATCACTGTGGAGACGTTCCCGTCCCAACAACACTGTCTCCTCAACAAGCTGGTCAGAGCTGTTCATACTCCCTAACAGTTTTTATACCATCTGAAATCTTCTCAAAGCTGTCCACAATGGGTCTTTCTAAAGCAAATTCAGTGGATTCATTTTTACTTGAAAGACTCAGGCCTTGGCTACACTGGCGCTGTACAGCGCTGCAACTTGCTGCGCTCAGGGGTGTGAAAACGCCCCCCCCCCCCCCCCCGAGCGCAGTGCTGTAAAGCACCAGTGTGATCAGCGCTGCAGGCTATTCCCCTCGGAGAGGTGGAGTACATACAGCACTGCGAGAGCTCTCTCAGCGCTGGCGGCGCGACTACACTCGTGCGGCAGCGCTGTGAAGTCCCAAGTATAGCCAAGGCTATTAGTCACCAACACACTTTTCTCAGAAGACAAACTCTTTACTACCAACAATGGCCCATTAAGAGTCAATGGAAGTAATTCCTGATTACAATGTCATTATCCCTAGCAGACACAAACTTAGGAACATTTCCATCCTAGGCTTCAGTTAAATCCAGAATCAGCTCTGAGAAGACTGATACATTTTCAACCATCCTAGGCTGACAGGCTTCTTCTGTCTCTTTTACGGACAGAGAAGAGCTAGATACACACTGTTCCTTAACAGGCATGCTGCCGTTGCTCAAAACAGACAAACAATTGGAGAATTTTTTTCCTTTGTCCCAGCATGCCTGGCTGTTCAGGGACAATTGCTTGGAGAGTGAGACAGCTTCCTTAACAAGAAAGATGTCACTCCCAACAGACAAACTTCTGCTTTTTACAGACAGTGGCTCATACTGAGCTACTTTAAGCAAATTACTGTTACCTTGTCTAGGCTCGCTTTTACAAACTTCACTCACCAAGAACGTACCCCCTTCTTCCTCAATTAGGGCTTCAATGTGATCATCAACTTTTTAATCTGCTCTAGAGAAACATTTTCCTGATGAATGATTTTTCTCTCTGCTTTATGTAATTCCAGATTCACTTCTGAGATAGACAGATATTCAGAAACTTCTTTCACATGTAACCTGCTTTTCTGTACAGACAAACGGCCATCTTCCTCAGACAAAAATTTGAAGAAACCCTCCATAGGCAAATCATTGCCCCTAATAGACAGTTTCATGATATTAACCTGTCTGCACAAAGCTTTAAAATCATTCCCTATTAAAAGATCTGAAGGAATTGTATTCTTCGCTCCCACAACCATGGTGCCATCAAATCCCTTCCATTGAAGGTGGATTTTAGCCAAAGGCACTCTTACAAAATAGTCAGATAAGGCTACAACAGTTACACTTTCACCTGGAGAATAATCTTCCTCCTTGACACAGTTCTTTCCTACTTAACCTGCTTGCAGGGATGGTTTGGGGATAGGGTGACCAGAGAGCAAATGTGAAAAATCAGGACGGGGGTGGGGGGTAATAGGAGCCTATATAAGAGAGAGACCCAAAAATCGGGACTGTCCCTATAAAATCGGGACATCTGGCCATCCTATTTGGGGAATCCTCTCCTCAGCCTAGTGTAGTGCAGGGAATCTGAAGGAAGAGCTTTACAGTGTCTGGCTGCTACTAAGTACAAGCCAGGCCCCATTACAGCTTGTGGCTTTAGAGAGTGAACAGTGCAAAAAAAGTTAGGATAGCTCCAAAGTAGCTGTTAGCCTTTCATTCAAGGAGACAGGAGGGTCCAGTTCCTCGTGTGGGTACAAACATCTTTGCTTTGGATGGGCTGCAGGATCTGGCAACATTCCTGGAGCAGATCGGGTGTCTGAAGTACCTCCAGGTGTTTGAGGAGCAGGACATCGACCTCCGGATCTTCCTGACCCTCACAGAGAGTGATCTCAAGGAAATAGGCATCACGTGAGTCTCTGCGGCATAGCACCTTTCTCGTTGGGGCATACAAAGGGATCAGGAGAGTTCAGTCCTCTCTTCCAGCCCCCACTCCAGGTTTGCACGATTCTGCCACTACCTTTAGTCTTGCCCTCCAGCCTGGGGATCCCTCACAGATCTCTCAATGTGCCTTAATCCTGGTCTACAGCAAACGCTGGTCTTCCAGCCATCCCCCCCCCCCCCCCAATTCAGTCCCTGCCTGCAACTCTCCTGCAGCTGTTAGCAGAGCCTTGGAGGAGATGGATCGTGGTTTTCTGCTGTCCCTAATTACCCTTCCTGCTCATGCCTGGGGTTTTCATGGGCCTCAGTGGAAGAAGGGGCAGGAGTCTCTGAAGCAAGGTCCTGGCACAGTTTTGCTGCTAACTGCTTGCTGCTGTATCACCAGCCTGTTCGGGCCTAAGCGAAAGATGACCTCTGCCATTGCTCGATGGCACAGCAATGCCAGGCCTCCCAGCGATGCCCTAGAACTGGCCTATGCAGATCGGCTGGAGGCGGAAATGCAGGAGATGGCCATTCAGCTGCACAAGGTAACGAGCCTGGCTCTAACCCAATCACATATTTACTATGGCACCTCCTGGGGGTGGGGAAAGGCTCTTAAGGGAGGGAGCTGAGGTAGTTTGGAAGGGATGCAAAGGGGTAGGGTAAGTTAGGTAACCCCATGTTGCAGGTTCTGCCACACTCTAACCCTCGCTCTCTCATGCTGACAAGGCTTCTGTGTCTTTAGTTCAAACCCAGCTGGCCAGGATGCTGGGCTGGGGATATCTGCCATCCTGGTTAGGATCTGCTCATACTGAAATGGGGAAATCCGTGCAGAAATGTCTGTCAGCTTCGCAAACCCACTCTCCTGCATAGAAAGAAGGGGAATCCCTGAGATCCGAGCTGACCCTGTGTGGGACCCTTATCTAACTTCCTTCCCACCTGCATCTGGGCCTCGGATGGGTTTGGTGGGTGCATACAGAGCTCTCTGCAACCGCCCAGATCGTGATAACAGGAGGCTCCAGGGATGTTTCGTGAGCAGTCAAGTGTCTGAGATTGCAGCGTGCAGCACTCCCCATTTCAGTCCTTCCTCTCTCGCTCTCCCCCACTGCAGAGGTGTGAGGAAGTGGAAGTGATGAAGGGCCAGGTGTCCCAGGAGCAGGAGCTGCGGGCGGTGGTCGAGAGCTGCTTGATGGAGCGGGACGTGGCTTGGAATGATGTCCAGATCCAGTTGCGGGAGGCCCAGGCTATCACCAGGGACGCTGGGGTCCTGCTAGAGCAAATGAAGTAAGTTGCTCCAGGGGAAGTGGAAAATAGGGCCGCCCCAGCGTGTCTGTTGTCTGGCTGCAGGCGGCGTCCTTCTAGTGAGCTGTCCACACACAGTCATACCACAGCATCTGAACCCCATTCTAATCCTCCCCCAAAAGAGGACATTCCAACAGGATAAGCAGATACTGAAGCACTGTGGGTAGGGGCCTGGCTTTCCAGAGCTAGAGTTCTGAATGTTCAACCCCAGGGGGAACCAGGTGCTAAGTGACTTGCCCAGTGACTTAGGGAGTCAGTGGCAGAGTTGGGAAGAAAGCTCAGGAGCCCTCCCGCCACTAAAACCTGTAGTGTAGTGCTTCTCCACTGCAAGGGCACTCAAGCCTCACATTGATCACCAGCTGCAGTCAGGATGAAATTCACAGCCTCTAAATCATACAGCATTGCCCAGTGAGATACACTTCACTCTGTATTGACCTGTCCTAGATACTCTAGCCAGCAGGACAACTCTGTTTTTTCTGTTCTTCTGAAAAATCCCATATTCAGTGGTGGTTCTGCTCTGGGGGTTAAGCTGATACTTTCAGCTCATCAGTCCTGCTGTGTTGGCCAATAGATTAAAACCAGAAAATCTCTGTCCTTCACTCCAGGGGTGGAAGCAACGCTCTTGCCCCTGGAGAAAGGAGATGCAGCATCACTGAGTTCCCAAGGGACCTGTGTCCAGCCTGCCATAGCCAGAGGGGAGAGAACCCCTGCTGTAGGCCTTTGAGGACTTAGTGAAGAGAGGGAGTCCCAGAGGGGTCCCCCTGGAAAAATGAGAAAGGAGGCTGGTTTGAGAGAACAGCATAGTGTTCCCAGACAGGACTTGTGTTACTTCTGCCTGCGGCAGCTGGAGTTCAGTGACTTCTCCAACAGTTGGCCACAGTGCTCACATGTATGTAGCACATACAGTAAATAAGGGGAGGAGGGGGGAAGGGGCGTGCCTGCAGAGCTCAGCTGTGCAGAGGCAGTGGTCATAGTAGAGGGCCATCCACACACTCCAGAGCAGCATGTATTGCCTAACGAACGTAGTGGAGTGTGTGACGGGTTCAGTCACAGAGACCCCCCTTGGGACTGTCACCTGATGTGCTGAAATTACCTCTGAGCCCATTTTCCACAGCCAGTTTGGGACTCCAGAACCCTGCCTTGTTGAGCCAGACACACTAGATGCTGCAACACGGACCCAGGTCTGAACCACGCCCCCAAAGCTGCAGGCTTTAACTGAAAACCACTCAGCAGGTTACCTATCTCCAGCACCCAGACACCCAGTTCCTAATGGGATCCAAACCCCAAATAAAATCAGTTTTACTCTGTATAAAGCTTATACAGGGTAAACTCATAAATTGTCCACCCTCTATAACACTGATAGATATGCACAGCTGTTTGCTCCCACAGGTATTAATCACTTAATCTGAGTTTGTTAATAAACAAAAGGGATTTTATTAAGTATAAAAAGTAGGATTTAAGTGGTTCCAAGTAATAACAGACAGAACAAAGTAAGTTACCAAGTAGAATCAAACAAAACACGCATGTCTAAGCCTAATACATTAAGAAACTGAATACAGATAAATCTCACCCTCAGAGACGTTCCAATAAGCTTCTTTCACTGACTAGACTCTTTCCTAGTCTGGGCCCAGTCCTTTTCCCTGGTACAGTGCTCGTTAGTTACAGCTCAGGTGGTAACTAGAGGATTTCTCATGACTGCAGCCCCCTTTGTCCTGTTCCGCCCCCTTTTATGGCTTTGGCACAAGGCAGGAATCTTTTGTCTCTCTGGGTCCCCACCCCTCCTTCTAAATGGAAAAGCACCAGGTTTAAGATGGATTCCAGTACCAGGTGACATGGTCACATGTCCTGTGGGACCCCAAGCCTCCATTCTTCCTGGCCTGACTTACACAAACTCAGGAAGGCTTACAAGTAAACAGAGCCATTTACAACCAATTGTCCTGCTTAATGGGAACCATCAAGATTCCAAGCCATTATTAATGGCCCACACTTTGCATAGTTACAATAGGACTTTAGACTAATGCTTCACATTTCTACCTTCAGATACAAGAATGATACATACATACAAATAGGATGAACACATTCAGTAGATTATAAGCTTCGTAATGATACCTTACAAGAGACCTTTTGCATGAAGCATATGCCAGTTACATTATATTCACACTCATTAGCATATTTTCATAAAACACATGGAGTGCAACATCACAGAGGTTTTACCTATTAAGTGGCTATTTCACTTTTATCTGTAACAGTAAATCATTTTCTAAGATCCTTGTATACTACGTACTGGCTGAGAAGTCAGCCCTTTCTTAAAGCAGGCACTATTTTTATGGATTAAAAAGGACATTGTCGACTTAACCCCACATGTTTTGAAAATGATTTTTATCTGTATTACTGAATAACAGGTTAGGTTATTAATATGGGGAAATTCTTTACTCCCTCCCCCACTTCGTGCCACTTTGTTTTACACTTTGCATTTAGGGTGGACAGTGAAAAGAGACTAGTCGATTTCGCCTCTGTAACCAAATCAGCATCTAGTGAACTTCACTCCTGATACTCACTTGCTCCCACAATGCTGCCCGTTCTGGTCAATCTTCCTAAAAATGTGTGTTGCTGTCCCAGAGGCAGTTCCATTGGCCAAAGGTTTTGTAGGCTTGTGGCTCTGACAGCCTGTGTTTGGGGCTATATTTGCCCTGACAGTCCATGTCTCTTTATTAAAACCATGTGTCTGTGTGACATGCTTCAGCTTTTTGCATGCTGTGCCATTACTGTGCCGGCTCTGCTTCTTTGAAGGTGGGTGGAGGGATCTGGGATTTGTCCCATTAATGAAGCATGGAGCTGCTGTCTGCCTAGAGGAGGGATTTCAGACTAATTTGGTGCAGGGATCCAATTGCACTTTTCATTGTGGCATATGGGTCAGAATATAGGACTCTGTGTGCCCCTGTATCCACGGCAGAACTGGTGTTGGTGGCAATGGCAGGATTGCCCAGAGATCCAGAGTAAAATCTGGCCTGTGTATGGTGACTTACAGTTTAGTTATTGCTAACTTATTAGGAACTTCATTGTCCGCAGTGTAGTTGTAGCCATGTTGGTCCCAGGATATTAGAGACAAGGTGGAGGAGGTCATATCTTTTATTGGACCAAGTTCTGTTGTGGGGGAGTGAAGTTTTTGAGCCCCCACAGAAGCTGACTGCAGACTCAGGAAAGCAGCAGTTCACATGTGGAAGGTTTCCTTCACAATCTCAAGGCAAGACACGTAAATTCTCTCTTTTTAAATGAGAGTTGAGGTTGTTCAGAGTCCAGGCTAGTCCATACACTGAAACTGCACTGGTTTAACTAAAGATGTGATGTTAAACTGGTGCAGCTTTGTGTGTGGACCCTCTTGCTTCAGTTTAAACCTTCAAGTGCATTGATTTAGGTTGCATTTCTAAATTACAAGTGTGTAACTTTGGGTGTGGACCAGGCTTGAATGTCAGGTGGACCAGATCCAGCCTGAGGGGCATTTGTGTGAAACCCAGGCCTGGACCTTTCTCTGCCTTCTCCTTTTTCACTGACCGCTGCAGCTGTTCTGTGCACAGGGCAGGGATTGCTGTGGAAGGCACTCTGGGCTCTTGTCTCAGGCACATCTGCCTGTTCCTGGGAAGGGCAGTTTATAATCCCGTGAGCTGCTAGCCCCAAGAAGCATGTGATCCCTTGGCTGCCCAGGCAGGTATTTCTGGACACAGGAGGGCACTGGCAGGTGATTTCCCAGAAGTACACGTGCCTTGCTAATGGGTGTTTGGTCTCATTTGGTAGAGCCTGTCAGGTGGAGCTATGTTCCCGGCTGAAGCAAGGGCACCTGACTGGCAGGATGCTGGAGACCAAGGCATGGCTGGGAGCTGATGAGGACAGATGGCCCGAGGGAGAAGGTAAGAGCCAGGTGCTGCTGTGACTATGAATGGCCCAGGCTGCAGGGAAAAGGTAAGGCAGCAAACAATCAGACTGAATGAATGCAGCCGAAGGGGCATGAGAGGCACCAGAGAAAAAGCAGATGCTTTAATAGATGAAGAGGGTGAAACTAATGAGGCATCTGAAATGGCTGAGCTACCAAACAGATCCTTTAAAAACTGTCGTTAATGAGAGAGACTTAGAGTAAAGTTTTCAAAAGCATCTAATTCCATTGACTTTCAGTGGGACTTGGGCTCCTCGGTACCTTTGAAAATGGAATGTAAGTTCCTAACTCCCTTAGGTGCTTTTGAAGATTTTTACACCTGGACAAGTAGGAGGTGCTGGGGACCTTGCAGATGTCACCATTGACAAGAACTAGGCATGGGAGGGAATTCTTGGGAAAACATCCACATGTGCATACCAGTCGGCCTGTCTGAGTGTGTCACAGGCAATTTGCTACTGATCCGACTGCTCCACTGACAGCTGTTTATGAAGCACACTGGGGAGGTTGCAGAAATGAGAGGTCCATCTTCATTTCTTGTCTTCAAAACAGAAAATCCTGGCAATTACCATCCAGCAAGTCTACCTCCGTTTCCTTGAGATTCTCCTCGTATTTGACCTATTGAGCATCTCTAGGGTGACGAGGTCACAAACATTAAGCCAGGTTGCTTTATAAATAGCCAACTGTGCCACGCAAGCACAAGCCCTCTTTTGCGAGATTAGCGGACGGAGGGAACTTGCTGCTTGTCACACATTTGCATTGTAGGAACTCATTTGATACAAGATCTCAGTAAATCAAAACCAACCAATTCAAGCTGCTGTGGGCATGAAGGCTGTGAGGGGGACTGAGCCCCAAGCCCTCGCTTCTCTGCTCCTGCCATGGGGAAGCTGCAATGGTTGGTGAGAATCTCTCTGCTTTTAATCTCCCAGGTCTAGAAGGAGGGTCAGTTTCCTTGAAGTCCCTGAGTCTGCCTGAGCTGTCAGCTTTCCTGGAGGAGCGTGTGGGAGATATAGGTATGGCAGAGAGGGTCTCGGGGGGCCAAGTCACTAGGATTATCCCCAACTCCCTCTGAAATAAACCAAAGGACACTTGGTTTCTAAGACAGGTGATAACTGGAGAGTGGGCAAAAGATACCTGCCCCATGCAAAACATAACACGTCTTACTATGGCTCTCCCACTAGAGCCAGATCAGCCCTGGATCCTTGTGTGGGGGCTTGAACCCACGGCCATCTGGCCCAGCTGTACTAGTGAGCCACGCTGACACCTGTAGGCAGCAAGAGTAATTACTCTCTTCTCCAGCTGCTCTACAGTACAAATCCTCCCTCCTGTGCACCTCAGGGTGGCTCCTTCATTAGAATGAAGGACAGGAGCAGCCTTTCTCTGCTGCAATAGAAACCGGCTGGAGCAGAGCCTGGGGAGCCCTTGTTCTCTCTGTACTCCATCCCCTGCATATCTGCCCATTGTGAGGTGTGCTGGCCTCTTGCACTGGCCTTGCTCCAGCTCTGTGGCCAAGGAGCTGCCTTTGTGTGCCTCCAGCATTCGTGCCCCATTCTCCTGACTAGTGGAAGCTGGACCCAGTGGCAGGAAGCCAGCGAAGCAGTGGTTCAGAGGGCGGCAGGGTGTGGGGGAGAGAGAGACAGGAATGCAGCAACCCTACTGGCTGAGCCTTTCCCCTGCCCCTTGTCTTGTGGTGCCCTGGGCTGATAGCTAATGGGTTTTGCCTATGCCCTTAGGGAATGCCCTGCATTCTGTGACTCAGAACCTTGTGCGGCTACAGACCTCGGAGCGAGGCAAGCAGAGCTGGCCAGAGCCCTAATGAAGCAGGATGGTGAGTGGGGCGGGGCTGGGAAATACTGACCCATGTCAATGCCCATTAAAGCAGGGGCTGGCTAGAGGCATTGTAGCCATGCAGCTCCTTCCAGCTTCCTCCTCACATAGCTCTGCCTACACACCTCTGTCCTGCCCTGCCAAACTCCCAGGGGTTGCTATCAGTGGCGGCTTTTCCACGTAGGCCCCTTGATTAGAGAGTTGCTGATGGGAGCTACAGCGAGCTGCTGTTCAGTGACGTTCCTGCTGCCTCCAGCAAAGGGTTAATTTTCCAGTGAGCTGTGGGGGCTCTTGAACTCTGAGTGGCTCCTTCTCCCTTGCAGGAATTCTGACGTCGGGTGATGGTTCCACCCGGAAGCTGAGTGCCTGGGAGAACGAGCGCAAGGCTGGTCTGCCAGCACGGCTCCTCTGCTGAGAGCGCCAAGGAGGCAGGCGGGCGCCTGGAGAAGGGGGTCAGCCAGCTGGGGACGGCGGAGAACGAGGAGTCAAGTGGGCAGGCGGCCTCGGCTGGGCTGATCTCCGGGTTCCTGTCACAGACGGTTTGCTTTCCCTGTCCAAGGGTTAGAGTGTTAAGAGCTGAAGCATCGGGGCTAATTGGCCTCTAGCTGCCCATGGAGAGACTGCCTCAGTTTCACTTAATGCTGCCTGATATTTTTACAGAGCTCTTGTCTGTAGCAGTCAGATTCCCTTATGCCCCTCCCTGCCACAACCCCTCGTAACTTGTTCCCTCCATTTGGTCTCTGCCCGTGGGCTGACCCAGCAAACGTGTGACACACAGAGCAAAGGCCAGCACAGTGGTGGCTGGTGGAGTGAGATCCAGTGCTTTGGAAATGGGAGAGTCCTGCAGTTCAGTGGGCTGGGCCTCCCCTTTGAGACAGGATCAAACAGCCCCAAGCTGCAGCCCTCGGAGGATCTGGGAGATTGAATATAGCGGGCTCTGCAGCTCTAGCCTGTGGAGAGCTCCCCCTCCTGGCAGCCTGCAGCGGTTCAGCTGTTACCGGCTTCCGAGGAGGCAGGAGCTATGGGATCACTTGAGTGTCCTAACTATGCTCCTCTGTTTGGTTATGGGTGCAGACCCCCCATCAGCGCTGACTTGGCAGCTGGCCCTGATCCTTCCTGCAGTCCATGAATGCCCACATTAACCCCCCAGGGTAGCACATTTCAAAGGCCTTGCTTCTGCCGAGTCAGCGTGCTCCAGAAGCTTCTGCCGCAGGCAGCAGCTCCTGCTGGTGCAGCACTGGCCCCTTAGGACGAGGGAGCCAGGAGCCACGTGAGAGGAGGGTGTGTGCGGCTCTTGCCTGATGTGAGTTTATACTATCCCCAAGCACTTGTGTGTGAGCTACGTGCTCTGTGCTGCATGCAGGGCTTGGCCCTGCAATTGGTGCTATAAAACCTGCCCCCAGGGTAACACCTGACCATGAGCACCACATCCCTCCCCTCAGGTCTGCCCCTATGTGAAGGCAGGCATCTAAGACCAGGCGCCTGTTCCATGGGGGATCCTCTCCCCTGGGAACCCATTAGCTGGCTCCTCAGCCCCTAGCTCCTGTTCTTGCGTCCAAGCCTCTCTCCTTCAGACTTGAGCTTGGCACCTCTGCCCCCATGAATGGGCTTTCTGCCAGTCATTTCTAGATTCCTGCCCTTCCTGCATGGAGGCTGCTTGTCCCCAAGGCAGCGGGCAGGGCTGCCCTCTTCTCCCTGCACTCTTGGGGAGCAGAAGGGACCTCCTGTTTTCTCCACGGGATGGGCCTTTGAAGCTGCTGCATGGGAAGGGTCGGAACAAAGCTCAGCCCAAGGTGGCTCAGGCTGGGCATGTTTGGAAACCCTGGCTTCCATCTCTTGAGGGTTTTGTGAGGCACCCTTTCTCGTGGCATCCGTGGGCCTGAGTCAAACATGCTGCCAGGCAGCTGAGTCCTGCTCTCCTCTGGGCCACGGGCAACCAGGCACTAGGCGTTGCGTTTTCCTTGTGCTTCTCCATCCTCCTTTGCCATCTCCTCCCGCTAGGAGGTCCCCTGCCGGGCTGCTCATCCCTTCATTTAGTGGACTGAAGCTTCCTGTCCTTCCTTCCCTCGAAGAACCCGTACAGTTGAGAAATGATTCCATGCAGTCCTTAGCCCCCGCATTGGCCCCACAGCATGAGAATGCTGGGCGTTGGGGTTGGACTCTTAGATACTAGTGCCATGGGCTCTTGCAGGGTAACCAGGAGGAGGGCGTGTGTGGGGCACAAGGGGAAGCTGCAGAGGCCTTTACCCAGGCAGGCAGGCGAGGCGCTGTGGGTTGACAGCACAAGAATGAGATGGTGAATGGGGCTCTGTCAAGGCTCCTTCCCCGCTATGAACTTTAAGGTACAGATGTGGGGGCCTGCATGAAAACTTCTAAGCTTAACTACCAGCATAGATCTGGTCCGCTGCCACGACTCCCAATGTGCTAATTCCCTTCCCTGGGTAGCCTTGAGAGACTCTTCACCAATTCCCTGATGAATACAGATTCAAACCCCTTGGATCTTAAAACAAGGAGAAATTAACCATCCCCACTCCTCTCTCCCACCAACTCCTGATGGATCAAGATCCAACCCCCTTGGATCTAAAAAACAGGGGAAATCAATCAGGTTCTTAAAAAGAAGGCTTTTAACTAAAGAAAAAGGTAAAAATCATCTCTGTAAAATCAGGATGGAAAATAACTTTACAGGGTAATAAAACTTAAAGAGCCCAGAGGACCCCCCCTCTAGCCTTAGGTTCCAAGTTACAGCAAACAGAGGTAAACACCCTAGCAAAAGGTACATTTACAAGTTGAGAAAACAAAAATAAAACTAATATGCCTTGCCTGCTGTACTTACAAGTTTGAAATATGAAAGACTTGTTCAGAAAGATTTGGAGAGCCTGGATTGATGTCTGTCCCTCTTAGTCCCAAGAGCGAACTCCCACCAAAACAAAGAGCACCAACAAAAGCCTCCCCCCACCAAAGATTTGAAAGTATCTTGTCCCCTTATTGGTCCTTTGGGTCAGGTGTCAGCCAGGTTACCTGAGCTTCTTAACTCTTTACAGGTAAAAGGATTTTGGAGTCTCTGGCCAGGAGGGATTTTATAGTATTGTACTGTTGCCCTTCCCTTTATAGTTATGACAGGCTCTCCAGAGAGCTGAGTAAAAGAAACACACACACACCCCACCCCCCCACCCCCCAGCCTGCAACCTTAAATGCTGCAGGCCTCAGACACTTCCCACTTAGCTGCCGGGTGCTTTTGATGCCATTATCTGTATGTGGAAATGGGTCATCTTCAGCCTGTGTTCCTGCTCCAGCCTCCGGGAGCTGGAAGTGAGAGCTCCGGTAACAGGGGCTGCTGCAGACCAACTGTGGCGTGCATTGGCTCCTCACATACACTGCTCTAGCTCGTGGAGATGTCTTGGCCACTGGCTGCTCTGACCTGGTGCTGCTGCCCCTGGGAGCTCTCACAGGTAGTGTTCGCGTGGCTCAGGGTGCACTGTCCAAGTGACACGATTTCCAATTCTGTATAGTGATTTGGGGCAGCCTTAGTTCTTAGACAAAGACCGTGCCCCTGTGATGGGGGCTATGGTGAGCTGGGGAAACTACCTTTCTCTTTGCTGGTAAAGGGGAAAAAGCTGTATTTTATTTTTAGATCTTGACCACAAACCCCAAAGTGCAATACCTGCTGTGACTCCATCCTTGGAGCCAGGATCTCCCCTCTGCTCCGCTGCCCAATGCCAAAGAGACTGGGCCATGCAAATGGCCTGCAGAGTTAATCTCTGTGCCGGTGGAGCACTGAATTCGCTGTGCTTTGGTGTTTCCAAACCTTCCTGGTTCGGTTCTCAAAACAGCAAGGAGGGGGGTGAGTTTGCCACACCATACTCGGTTGCGTGGCTTTGTTTGTACTTCTGTTTTCTCTTACATGTGAGACCAAAATTAATGCACACCGTGTTTGGTGAATAAATCTGATTGGATCTGTCGGCACTAGTTTGGTCGGGTCGCCGGTTGCATGTTGAGCCGGGTGTGAGCAGGGCTCCCGCTGCTGTGGCTGTGGGGGAGGGCTTGGCACACTGAGGTTGTCCCTCTAGCGTCTCTAACTCCTCTGCTGGAGCAGTATCTCCATCACCTGCACGGAGAAGGGAATTGCTGGAGAGAGGTGGAAAAGCAGGAAGAGGTGGTGGGAGATGCTAACACATGGGGTGTGATTTTCTTCCGCTCATGCTCAGCTTGCACTTAGGAATGGGGCGAGGGTGCAAAAGTAGCTTTTAGGCCACCAGTTGAGCCTCCTCTAAGCCAGCTGGTCAGGGACCTGCATGGCCCTCAGAATAAGTTAGTCACCTCAGGGCTGCTCTGCCCTGCACTTGGCTGCCATGGCCCCCTAAGGCTAGTAGAGCATCACTGAGTTCAGCCACATTTTACACAGAGCAGCATAGAATGGAAAGACTATGGGGCTCTCTAGACAGTTGTCATTGAATCCAGACCCCCTTCTCCCCATTGGCCTGGTCCTTCACATGTCAGTAGTCTGTTCACTTCACCAGACCTCTCCATGGGAGAGTGGTTGCAGGGTCAGGTCTTAGGGTTTGTCTACACAGGGATATTGACTGACTTAGCTATAGTGAAGTAATTGATTTAGCATTAGGCTGGTCAGCGTCCCTCTGTAGACAAGCTCTTTTGCAGGTGTCTTCATCAGCATTCAGGGGTGAGAAGAGGCTGTGCAGGAGGCGGTACACACGTCCCCAGCTACCCACTAGCTCTTACTGTCTTGCAAAGAATGGGACTTTTCATTGTGATTTGTTAAACAAAATGCCAATCACTCAGCTTGATATGCAGCCCAGTGGCTAGTACCCACCCTCTGTGCTGGCTGTAGGGGCCTCTCTGGAGTATGGAGCAGCCAAACGGTGGGCTATGGAGCTGTGTTTTATAAGAGGCTGCACTGTGCAATAATCTTAGAGAGGTGAGGTGGGGGAGGTAATATCTTTTACTGGACCAGCTTCTGTTGGTGAGACAAATTTTTGAGGCACACACAGCTCTTCCTTCCCCACCTTGTCTCTCTACTATCCTGGGGCCAGCACAGCTACAGCATCTCTGCAACCACTGTTCTTATTATCTGTCACTTGGACTCAAATGGAAATAGCAAATCTTTGCAATTCTTCCCATAGACACACACTTCTAAGGGGCACATCTTTGGCACTGCCTGACATGCTGCATACTAGCTCTAGGCTGGTTCTGCAGCAGATGTGACAGCAGCATGTGGTGTGCATTGAGATGGGCTGGGGAGCAGGGGCTGACCCAACAAGGGAACTTCTGGGCTAAATTGTGCTGCCTCCCCCTCTCAGCCTGATCACTTGGGCCATTCCCCTCAGTCTGTTTGTGCCTTTGGCCACTTCCACTGTAAAAGCTGTGGGAAGAGAGCTGAGCATGTGGCAAAGTGCATTACAAATGGGTTTAGAAATGGTTTAAGGCAGCATGGGCTTGGCCTCAGCTCTGATTGCAGGCCAGAATTTAGGCCGTGAGTGTAGCTAGTGACCATGGCCTGATTCTCATCTCCGAACGGTCCAAATCCCGTATCAGACTGTAGCGGCTTTCACAAATCGCTCGCCTCAGCCTATAGCCCATCTGTGCAGAGATGATGCCAGGGAGAGTTGGCTTAAATCATTGTGTCTGGTTTTTAAAGTGGCTTGAGCTTAGTCTCTCTCCAGCCCAACTAAAGCTCCATGATCAGCATGTTCAGGCCTATATGCAGCTGTCCCACAGTGTGCTTGACAGTCGACCCTGCCTGTTCGTCTAGAGTTGGCCAGCACTATCCATGTGCCACAGAGCTTCCTGACTACTTTTTGCCTAGCTGAGAGCAGTGGCGGATTTAGAGTTAGGGGGGCCTGTGCGCAGCTTCCCCCCCTGGGACCCAGCCAAGAAAAAGAACATTCTCTCTTATCTCCCCTGGGCAGCGCAGCCTCCTGGGGGAGGCCTCTCTGTGTGCTGCTGTCCACAGGTGCTACCCCCATATCTCCCATTGGTAGCAGTTCCCGGCCAATGGGAGCTGTAGAGGCGGCTCTTGGGGTGGGGGCAGCACGTGAAGACAGCCCCCCCCCTCCCCAGGGGCAACAGGGACATGCTGGCCACTTCCAGGAGCGGCGCAGGCAGGCAGCTACCTTTGCGCTGCTGCTGGCACATCTCTGCCTGCCCTTTGTGGGGAGGAGGGCAGTGGTTCTGTGTGTGCTGCCTGGGGTGGGGACAGTGCGTAGAGCCCCGCCAGGGGCATGCAGAGACGTGCCAGCAGCCAGCCACTTCCGGGAGCAGCGTGGGGCCACCATCCACGGAATGCAGGTAGCCTGCCTGCCTGAGCCTTGCTGCGCTGCCGGCCGGCACGGGGGGGGGGGGGGGGAGGGCAGGTTGTCAGATGAGATTTGTCCTGCATTTTGGGGGGCCCCCGTCATTGGGGGCCCTGTGCCACCGCACTGTTCGTTTCATGGTAAATCTGCCTCTGGCTGGGAGGTGCTGGCTACCCAGCCATCAGCTGATTTCAGACACTACCCAGTAGCACCCGGGCAGAGTGCTGTGGAGGCCTTACGGCAGCTGAGCCCCATACAAATGTTTCTGTGAAACTGGGAGGGAAGAGGCCACGCAATGGAAGACGTTCATTGTGCTGGCCCCTTGGAGTTGGAGAATCGTTCCATGAACTGCAGTGCGCTTTGGCTCAGGCCCGAAAGAGACACAGACGTTGCAGCATCATGCTAGCATGGGGGAGAATCTGGCCAGCCCCATGGCTCAGTGGGGTGAGAAGCTGCCTCCTCTGAGGGTGTGGGCCCAGGTGAGTGAAATACAAAGCCAAGAAAGAGCTTGTGGTGTTTTGGATTCTTTGCAGGGGGTTATTAGTCACTCCCAGGGTCTGGGGGGTTTGGTTTTCACCTGCTGCTCTGGTTAACGAGTGAACATGGTGCTCTGTGCAGATGGAGGGGGGTGGGGTGCCCGCCTGAGCCCAGGAAGAAGCCAGTCAAACACTTGCCTCCTTGATTCAGGTATTCAATGCCCAGTTCATGCCCTGGAGCTGCTGCCCCTTTCCCTCTGTGCCCAGGTGGCTTTCCCCCCACTTAGCCCCCCAAAACAGCAGAGCACATTTCCTTGCTGAAAAAATAAACATTTATTTACATGTGAAAAGACAATGTGCAAAATGCTCTGGTGCTCCTTAGCAGCTGGCTAGCTGACGAGGGCTCCTGCAGATCTCCCTCCAGCCTCAAATCCAGGTGCAGCTGAGCCCAGAAACAGCAAGGATGGCTCCTTGCCAGCCTGTAAAAGCCCAAGAACAATCCCTCCCACAACTCCCTGGAGGGGTTGCATTATCTAGCCCCTCCACAGAGCACTGCATTGGCTGGGACAGACACTGCTTGCAACCAAGAGGTCACATTAGCAACTTGCCAGGAGCCTGAGGGACCACCTGGATCTAAATTGCATAAAGTGAGAGACTGGGGCAGCCTGCCTCCTCCCTGGGAGCTGTGGTCTGTTCTGCTGCTGCTGGGGCACTGCGTGGGAGGAGCCATGGTCCCTACAGTCTTCTGAAGGTGAGGGCAACTTCGGGCAGCCGTCTGGCTGCTGCTGACATCTGCCCCCCTGCCAGGAGTCACGTCCCTGCCCTTAGGGGAGAGGGCTCAGAACTCAAGTCAGGCAAGTGTAGCTCCAGCAGTTGGCAGCTGGTGGGCACGATGCTGCTCTTTATCCACCAGGACATGGGGACGTGAAGCCCTCTAAAGAAAGGTCTGTGCATAAACTGCATGGGCCTGAGGCACTTGGGCAGCAGCAGGCGATACCACCAGCGTGATTTACAGCAGAGCCCATAGGGTCTGGGGGGCTCAGGGCTGTGAAGATGAAATGAGGCTCCCGCCACTTCTAGAGCACCAGTTGTAATCTGCCGCAGACCAGAAGCTGTGCCCAGCGGAGGGCTCTGGAGTGATCTAGGAGAAATGCCTTGCTGGTCTCAGTCCACTTCCTAGCACCCCAGGATCCACATGACAGGAAGTGACCATTGGCTTCTCCCCAGTGCTTGCAGTAAGGACACAGAGGATTGGCTGGGCTATGGAGACTACACGCCCATAGTCCAGGGTAAGGAGGCCCCAAGCTGTGGATGAGCAGCAGACTGGACTGCAGCCCTGTCAATCTGGATTCAAGGTGTCTGGAGAAGAGCATATTCTGCACTTCCTCTGGGCATGTAGCTGACTACTGCCCCTGCCAGTCCATTGCCACCTGGGCTAGAAGCAGATCAGCTTGCAAATCCAACCCCTTGCTTGGCAAGCTCTGGAATCTCCCGCCCTTCCCTGTTGCCAGCGGCAGAGTTCCCGAGCACAGAGGATGGGTGAGCCTGCTGGACCGAAGCAGGCTGCCTGTTTAGCTGTACCAGCCTAGCAATTTCAGTTGCTGCAGCCATGGAAGAAAGAGGGGATGAGCACTAGCCAAGGCAGAGAGAGGAAGGCGTGCCCAGGGGTAGGGCACTAGCCTAGGACTCGAGCAGATCTGCTCAGGCCTAATGTTAAAGCTTGACCCAACCCAGCTAGATCACAGCCGACCCGAATCTGACCTGAGGGGGGCGAGATGGTGTCATGACTGATGCAACCCGACCTCAACACTCTCATCGGGTTACCAGGGTCTAACGTAGTCGGACCACTCAGTGTTAAGAGGCTGCGTGCCCCAAGCCTGCACGTATGCTATACAGGTTACCCGCCCCAAACCCGACACTTAGAGGTGGATGCGGCTCAGAGGACCAGCGTCTACGGGCGAGAGCCAGATTTAGTGCCCAGCACTGCCCCTGACTTCCTGCCTGACCTTGGGTCACTCACGTGCATCTCTCTAGCCTCAGTTCTTCATCTGTGAAAAGTGGGGACAGTACCAGTCCTGGGAGGCAGGGCCATGCTCAGAGGATAAATACATTAAAGAGGCTGAGGGGCTCAGAGGCTGTTGAGGGGGATCGGCTAAGACGGTTAGTTTTGGCCAGTTCAGCTGGGCAGAAGGAGGCTCTGAAGAGGACAGCAGGCTTTGTGGCTAGCTAGGCAGGGTGACGGGAAGGAGAGGAAGGCAGATGATGGATTGTTGACGTGGATCTACTATGGGCTGGGGGAAGGGGGCTGAAAGCCGAGGCCCAGTGTGCTGAAGAAGTTGAGTGATGCAAAGAAACTGGGTTTCTGAGCTCCCACCTCCCCCTGAGGCTGCCCTCACAAGGCTAGACAAGTCAGCTGAGCCGTGTTTCACCAACCACTCTGGCTTCCCTGCCACTCAGCTATGAGACATCCATGCCAGGCAGTCACAGCCAGCCTGCTGGTCCCGTATGGGCCAGTGACAGGCAGGCAACCTGCTCAAACCCACAATGGGGTTCCCTGGGGCTAAGCATACAGGCCTGTCCCAGCCCTCCAGCTTCTGAAATGTCTCCCCGGCTAACAGCGGGGGAGAGCAGTACCAGGAGAGGGAGCAGGGTGTCCCCGATTTACAGGGTGAGAGCTGCACCCCCATGGATCAGCTGTGTGAGCCTTCCAGCTCCCCGTGTGTAGGCCTGGATCAGTAGTGGCTAAGGGCTTAGCCACAGGCCTAGATCCACTTGCAGGTACGCCCTAACTGTTGTCCCATACCGCACAGCGATCACAGCAGCGTCTCATTGCTGCAGTCTGACCTGTCCTCGGACAGTCGTGACCCAGTCAGACTCCATCCCCGTGTGCTGAGATTTGCGTGTCTCACTCCAGCAGGGGGTCCGGCGACAGCAGTGCTGCTGGGGATGGAGGTTTGCTGGATGCAGTGCCATCTGATGAAGGGTGCATCCTGCAGAGGTAGATTTCAGGTGCTGCACCAGAGGGTCAGGTAGCAGAGGACATTAGCAGGAGTCGGGGGGGCTGTTTCCCCACACTCTCGGTGTCCTGTTCTGCAGTGCAGCATAAACAGCAGGGTCCCATCTCATGGCCTCCTGTGTCTTCTGAGGGTATCTCCACAGCCGTGTCCCCCTCGCCCCATCGGAGCCTCAGGAGTGGCTGTTCTGCTGCAGCGTAGGCCTGCAGGATCCCAGCTTCTGCGCCTCAGCTCAGGCAGTGCTTACACCAGCACCCGTGGCTCTCAGATGCAACTGTTTTGGAAACCGGTGCTTTGCCCTGCTGCAACTCCAGCTGGGCCCATTGTTCTCCATCCCTGGCCTTGCCCTCCACGGCATCTGGTGCACAGACAATCCCCAAGGCCCTCATCTGCAGAGATGCAGTACTAGGTACATCCCCTCCAGGGCTTGGGAGCATGGCAGGCCTCTTGGCCTACTTCCCCAGCCGTCAAGCTGGGGGAGGCCCTTCTGCGGCTTTCCCAGGCAGGTTGCCCCCGGAGGGGCAGTGCAGCCATCACTGTGTGCAGCAGAGCGCCGGATGGTCAAGCTTCCAGAGCTGCCATTTCTTCTTCATTTCTGACTTCACCTAGGAGGGAGGAAAGGAGCTTGTGAGCTACTCTTCTCCTTCACAGCCTCTTGGGAGGTTCACAGCTGCTGCCCCAGGCCTGTGTAGGGCTTACGTTCCATTAGCCCCAGAGGTGCCAGTCAGGATCAGGGCCCCAGAGGTGTGGGCCAAACTCAGCACAGGTACAAGGCCCTGGCTTCAGTGGAGTTGCTCCAGGGAGGGATTTGGCTCATGAATAGGAAGAGGCAGTTCCTGCCCCAAAGGACTGAAAAACAGCTCCACTGTGTTCCTATGTGAGCCCCAGGGCATGCTGGCCCATGGACCATGTGGCCACAGGGCATGGTATGGCCAGTTCTGCTATGATATGAGGCAGCCCCTGCCTGACCTAGGGTGGATGCATCCAATAAAACCGGTTTGTTTTTTAGCTCGACAGGCTCTTAGTAGAATCAAAGGCTCCTAACCACCCAGGATATCCAGTGGTGCATGGTCTCTGTATTCAGGACACAGCAAATCAGCAGTAGCTTGGCAGGAGAGTAATGAAGAGAAGCCCAAGAGAGAGACCCAGGGTTGGGCTACAGAGCACAACTCCGGGTTAGAGCCCTGACTGCAGGTGTTTCCAGGGCCAGAGAGCAACCCCCCCAGCAGGGAGCAGGACAAAGTGGCACCTACCTCTTTATTGGCAAAACAGTACAACACGGCAACCAGGAAACCCTGGGAAGAGAGCACAGGGGTGAGCCAGGCAGCACAGCAACCCTCCTGCCCATTGAGAAGATAGCTGGCAGGCCCTGGCAGCTGCTGTTCAGTGCATCCCACAGGGCCAGTTTCCGGGATGCAGCTGGCTTCAGCTAGAGGGGAAAACCCTCCCGCACCGTGATGCAGCGGCAACCCCTCCCGACATGCTCACCTAAGTCACAATCCCCCCAGCCAGTCCCGCTGCAGTGTTACAACAGGACAGGGAGGGTGCGGTTCCTGAGGGGCAGCCCTCGGCCCACAGGGGACAGGCCCTTGGCCTGTGCCTGCCATGACCACGCACTGCCCAAATGGGGTTCTCCCTCCAGTGCATGCGGATGCCATTGCCAGCCCAGCATGCAGGCATGTACACCTCTCTAACAGCAGGCAGGGATGGGCCTGCTATTTCCAGGCTGCTCCAGGTGATGGGATGAGGCGGGTAGAGCCCAGGAGCACCAGGCCAGCCATGCAGGGCTGTTACATGCTGAAAGGGGCGAGCCGAGCAGACACAGTCAGAGGTGATTGGAGTGTGGCATAGCGCGACACTTCAGCTGCCAGACGCTGATTTGCACCTCATCGCTGCCGGAACAGTTTCGCAGGGGCCATCAGTCCAGGACATGGCCCAGCCTGCCTCCAGCCCAAGGAATGCAGGTGACTGTGTGGGTCCTGGGGGCTCCTGAGCAGCAGCCCAGCTCGATGCCCCACTGCCCCACAACACCAGCAGTGGGGCCAGGGGAGGGGCTGCAGCTTGGCTAGCGGGGCTGATGGGCTAATGTGGACAGGCTGGAGAGAAAAGGGCCATGCTTTCCCCTGGGTGATGGTGGCACAAGGGAGGGGAAGAGGAGACAGGCTTTCTGCTCCTGCCTGAGGCGGGGCTGCCCCAGCGCTCCCGGCTCACCTGGAAAGAATTGAGGAACAGCGTGAAGAAGACTTTAATGTAACGCAGGATGCCTGTGGTCTGCTCATCCGTGGCAAAGATGAAGACCACCTCGTGGATCCCGAAGAGGGGGATGAGGGTCAGCGTGGCCTTGGCCAGCCTGAAAGAGGACAAGATCCCCCTCCCAGAGTTCATATGGAAGGGTCGGGGGGGCCCTATGTTCAGAGGGGCAGGAAAGCGGGGGTGGTATGTGAGGAGAAATATGGTAACATCTGTGCTGAGGGCCAGAGGAGATAGATGGAGTGCTAGTCCCAGCCTGGCCTAAGGGCCTGGGGTCTCACGTAGGGGTAATCGCTGCCTGCCCTGCCTGGGATTGGGGAGGATTCACGAGCTACCAGCCGTGTGGTGCTTTGGAGCTGGGAATCGTTACTGCCCAGGCTCAGCCTGAGCCCGCATGGGACAGCGGAGAGTTGGCTGTTGGCAAGCAGATGCTGCTTGGGGAGGAGCTGGGAGGCTTTGCTGGGGGGGGGGCTGCCCTGTGTGAAATGGGAAGAGATGTTCTTCCAGCCCCTACAGGGGTCAGTGAACCCACCCACCCAAACACCACCGTTGCCCCTGCCTGCAGCCACTCCTGCCCGAGAGGGCAACAGGTCCCAGCATGCCGTGCGGTCAGGCTGCTCAGCTGAGATGGAGCATGGCAAACTGGGATCGGTGCTTGGCATGGGCAACGGTGGCCACAATGAACTCCATTTGGTACCAATGATGGAGGAGCCACGGGCCACACCTCCACATTGATAATGAGACCCTCAAGTCAGGCAAGTGGGTGGTACAGCTTTGGCATCCTAGCCTGTAGGCGTATATGGGGGGAGGGAGTGTTCAGGGCCTGTGATACTGTGATACACAGGTCAGACTTGATCTGTTGTGCGCACGTACACAGACATGCACACACACAGACACACACCCTGTGCTAACAGCCACTTGCTAACACAACCTGCTGTAATGGCTGACAAAACCTCAGTCCTATTTGCATGACAGTGGGTTGCGTGGCAAGACCTCCGAGGGCACGTCTACACTGCATTGTGAACCTGGGCTCGGACTCTGATTTGAGCCCAACCCCCACTATGGTCCACACACAAATCTGTCCAACTCAGACAGCAAGCACTCAAGCCCTGAGTCCCACGAGGGGGTGGGTCTGAGCCTGCATCCCACTGGGACTGGGGTCCAAGCCCTATCATTTTGCAATGTGGACGGAGCTCAAGCCATAGACCTGGCTCAGACGGTCTGTGTAGTGCGGGATGGAGGTGCTAGCGGGTCCAGGCTTCCAATGCAGTGTGGACACAAGCGCAGGCAGGCTTGGACACACCGAGTCCACATGCGTGGGTCCCACCGACCTGGATTTACAATGCAGGGGAGCTAGATCCAGAATGGCCGGCGCAATAGGCACCCATTGGGAAGTCATTCCCAGCAGGCGCGCACACACAGACAGCTCACCGGAGCTTGTAGTCTGCATAGCCTTTCTGGTTGGCACGCAGCTTGGCCAGGATCACCTTCAGAATCCTCATGAAGATCAGCAGGTTGATCTGTGGGGGGAGGACGCGGAGGGTTACTTCTACATTTATCCAGGGGGCCCTGCATATTGTCTGGGCCAGCCTTGGGGGGTGTAGGCTGAGCACCCC
Organism: Malaclemys terrapin pileata; assembly: GCF_027887155.1. NCBI lineage: Eukaryota > Metazoa > Chordata > Testudines > Emydidae > Malaclemys > Malaclemys terrapin. Next base: position 52,650,324 of record NC_071514.1, read on the forward strand.
CCTTTATCCTTCCTGGGCTCCCTGGGTCACTCTGACAGTGACGGCCTCTGAGGGCAGGGGCAGCTGAGCATGAAAGGAAGTGGGTCACGCTCAGCACCTCTGGAGGAATGAGGGGAAGGGACGTGCAGGGAGTAACAGTGAAGTCAGGAATATCTGTGGGGCAGGGAGCACCATGAACGTCCCCAGAGACTCAACAGCGAGCCCATCGGCACGGCCTGGGGAGCCACTCAGCCTCCACTAGACTCACACAGCCCTTTCCAAGCATGCACTGGGCTCAACAGAACATGTGGGATGGCGTCTCTGGGGTCCTGACTCTGCTTGCCCCAACATCCAGGTCAGGAATCTGGAGGGGCCGGGGCCAGGACCCCGGACCCCACATATGGGTGTTTCTCTTTTAATCAGAGGGGTTCAATTGGGTTAGTTACTTGGCGGGGACAAGTCTCCTTTCTTTGTCACCCCCTAGTGGTTAGACAAGGGGACTGCAAGCCAGGAGGTGTAGGCGCTTGCTCCTGACTGGCTGGGTGCTCCCCAGAGCCTCAGTTTCCCCAGCTGTTCAGTGGGATAATGATCCTGAGCTCCCTCGCAGGGCAGGCTCGTGGGAAAGTCGCTAGGGAAGGGTGCAGTGCTGTGGATTAGGGATGGTGATTTCTACAGCAGGAGCTGCTGCTGTCCTTGGGCCATGTTCAATCTCTGAGCTGAGCCAGACTATCAGTGACTGCAAGAGACTAATTGCTGTCATCTGAGAGACACCATGCCTCGTATGTGACCCCCGATCACAGACTTCTGAGATCACCTACCAGGGACGCCAGCAGGATGGGAATCCTGATGATCCACCAGTAGGCCATGTTCTCATTCAGAGCCCAGCACCTGTGGCACAAGAGAGGCATGCTGTTAAACACCGGGGAGCCAGCGGGCAGGAGAGCCGTGCTTCATACACACCAGAGCGGGGCCAGGTGAAAGCACTGCCACTGTATCACTGGGACATCCCGACCCATTGGACAGAGGCGCTGCCCCTCAGCACCGAAGGCCCAGGAATGACTATCACCAGCTGTGCCAGCCTGCCCATTTTCCAGGGGTTGGAATCCTTTCCCATCTCACCCACCCCCGGAGCTAAACTGTCTGCTTCCAGCAGGGGCCAGGGCAGGGACTGCAGGAGCCTGGTGAGCTGTGGGCTAGTGAAAGAATCTCTTTCCCTGCCCCACACTCTGGAGGGTGCCTCAGATTCTGCCGCAGCGGGAGCTTGGAAGGTCAGGCCTGTGTTTCCCTGATGGCTGGAGCTCGCTACCCCCAGGAGTCAGCCCACAAGTCCCACCGCCAGGCTAGGGATGGGCTTCTTTTTATGTCTCCTCCTGATGGTCTTGCCTGGGCTATTGAGGCTGAGAGCTTATCCCCAATAGCTCCATGGCTTGGAAGATGGAGCCGTTCACTCCTGGGCCCAGTTCCAGGGGCCCAGGTCAGCAGTGACCAGCCCCGTTTGGTGACCTGTGGGAGATCAGCTGGGTGGGTCTTTGCTCTGCTCCCACTATGCAGAGACCATCCCAGAAAGCACCTCCAAGCACAGCACTCATGACTAGGGTGACCAGATGTCACAATTTTATAGGGACAGTAACTATTTTTGAATATTTTTCTTATATAGGCTCCTATTACCACCCACCCCATCCCGATTTTTCACACTTGCTGTCTGGTCACCCTACTCATGACCAGCCCTGCCCCACCAGGGGGGCCAAGCACTGACCAAACCCTGAGGCTGAGCTCTTCCCCCACCCCTAGGAGAGTCACACCAGGCCGGGGTGGGCCATGGCAGTGGAGGAATCAGATGCCTCTCTCCCCAGCAGTCAATGCACGTTGGTTTCAGTGTAAGAGCTCTCCCTGCCTTTCCCATGGCTGCTCCGTACTAGAACCCAGGTGGTGCGAAGCATGGAGCCTGGCTTGCTGGGGGAGTGGAGTGAGGAGCGTCTGCACTTACTCTGCATTCTCCTTCAGGTACTTGGCCACCAGCCACGGCACCACGAACACCACGGGGGTTCCTGCAAGTCACACAGCAAACCCTGTGAAGTCCAAGCACCTGCCTGAGCTGAGACGGCAGCTCTCACAAACTGAGGGAATGTCCTACCCCCTCTCCCCTCCCTGATCCAGGCAGGGACCTGCTCCTGCCCTCCGGGGGATTCTCATCCCTGGGGGACTGAGGACAGGCCACAACCCCAAGCCTCCACTTTCCCCACCTAGCGAGGGTTTTCTGTGTCATGCATGCACCACTAGGGGTCACCACTCATCCATGTCACTAAGTTCTTAACCCTCCTGGTGAGGCGCTATCAGCGTTGAGCAGTGATCCTGCTTTAGGGGTATGAGCTGCTGTCTGATGGGCATATAGAACCGAATGGAAACCACTTGGGTGTCAGTCCATTGCCAAGTCGCCCAGGTGGGGAACCTGGTGGCTATTTGCCCACTTGGCCGAGTCTCTGCCCTCTTGGAGCGCCCCACATCCCCCTGTGCTCCCTGATACGTCCTCTGTAATTCTAGTACTCACTTCGGCAAACACCATACACACGTACCCCCAGACCCTTGCCCGCCCAGGCCCCCACGCCTGCCCGCACATGCTACCTGACCACACCACAGGCACACACCCAACTCACCCATGCCATATGCATCCCCACACTGCCTACCCGCACCTCATGCCCACACCCTCACCATGCTGCCTCCTCATGTGCACACACACACACACACGCCCAGGCCACCGTTCACACTCACTCCCATTCTCCTTCTCACCCCAGCCTAGGTACAGGTAGAGCGTGTAGTAGTTCTTCTCGGAAAACACTGCTCCAATCAGAAGCTTGTACAGGTAGATGGCTTCCACCAGAAACCAGTAGTGATTGGCTAGAATGCAGTATTGCATCACGACTTGAGCCACCCGGCAGCCAACTGCAGCCTGCGGAGAGGAGCCCCAGAGAGAGAGAGAAAGTGACTGTGCAGGAAGAGGAGACTAGGATGCTCTGAGCTGGGGACCTGGGACTAGAAGTGCAGCCAGTTGGGATATGCCTAGAGCACTGTCTATTCCCACCAGGGAGTCTCCATTAACCAGCACACTCTGTGCCCCCCATGACACAAGGCATGGCCCGCCACTGGGTAGGCTAACATGGATGTGACCAGGAGTCGCAGGGAGATCCAGGCTACATCACCCCACTGGAGGCCGCTCTCCCCTGCTGCTCTGGTGATCCTGTTCACATCCAGGGCTTCATCTCCCAGAGCAAAGTGCCCAACTCTCATCCCGTCAGAGACACGGCCAGGCAGGCTATTGGGGAGAAACGGGAGAGAAGGCACAGCGGATCTTGGCTAGCAGGGGAAACATCATCACTTGGCTCAGAGATAGGGTGTGGGAAGCATTTGCAGGGGGCAGGTCATTTGTTAATGAAATAACAACAACCAGTTCTATGGCACTTTTCTATCATGACCCCCATTTTACAGATGGGGAAACTGAGGCACAGAAAGGGGACACGATGTGCCCGAGATCACCCATTAGCAAAGCCAGGAAGAGAACCTGAGTCTCCTGAGTGCCAGGCCAGTGCTCCAGCCACTGAGCTGCCCCACCCTGAGGAAGGGGGAAGGGATCCATCAACTCAGGTTGTGGTAGGCCAGTGAAGAATTTTCCCTGCTTTGTTGGGTGGAGGTTTTTAAGCTCACATACATATTGTGGTGCTGATTTAGGATCCTCAACAGCTTTTAAAAATTCACCTGTGGGAGACTGGCAGAACCCCCCTCCGGCTGACACAATAGATGCACCTGTCCAGAGGGTCCTTCTGAGTGCTCCCAGGTCCACCTAGTGGTTGGGGATGGGGGTGCAATCCCTGGGTGCTGGTAGATCTGAGCGCTGACTGGCACTCAGATCCACCAGCACCCAAAGATCGCATCCCCAGCCCCAAGTCAAGCCTCCCTGCCCAGCTGTCAGGCTATGGACCTGGGCACAGCAGGTAGCCACCATGGCTAGCCAGGGAGGGGGGCGCAGGCATTGGCAGTTAGATTCCACCCCCACCCAAGGAGAATTTGGTTTCTTGGTGGGCTTGCCTTGTTGCTCAGCAGCGCTTCCCAGTCAGACACATGCAGGATTTCCATGCCCCACCGCTTCTCCAGCAGCGCATCTTTGACAATCACCGAAATGGCCCGCAGCCCAAAGGAGGCAAAGAGGTTTGCGTGTATGTAGTTGCGGGTGCAGCGGAGTTTCCTAGGCCCAGAGAGAGAGACGGCTTTCAGCGCTGGAGAGCTGAGAAAAAAGAATGTACCTTCTCCCTGCATCACGCACTGCAGGCCAGGGGGGAGAAGCACTGGCCGGGAGAAGCTCTCGGCTACTGCCATCCGACCCTCTCCAAGCAGGATTAGGGAAAGCAGCAGGAGGGCTAACTGTGCCAAACTCACAGCTCATTCACTGCCTGCTTGCCACAGCAGGAGGCACTGTAATGCCTGCAATGCTGGAGTCAGTTGCAGCAGCACTGCACACAGTGCCCCACTGGAGAGCCCCGCCGCATGCCCTGCCCGTGCAGCACACACAGCACCTGTGCCCCAGGTTCAGGCCCTACCTGAAGATGGTGAGGATGAGCAGGGCGGAGACCAGCGCCAGGAGCGACAGCGAGTATCCCACCGTGTAGAGCACCTTGAAACTCACCATCAGCTGGCGGGCCCCTTCCTGGCATGGGCAAAGGGGACCCGGTGAGGCAGACAGTCAGTTCTGCCACCCCCACCCCCACCCGCCTCCCCGCACGCCGAGTGCCCACCGGGGGACACACTAGCCCTGCTGAAACAGAGTCCCATGGGATGGTGGGCTTGGGTCCCTGGCCCCAGCTCAGCCTGACCTCACACCCTCCCCACCCCAGGGAGCTGAGTTCTGAGCTCCCCAGCTGGCGAGGGCCTCTGAATGGCCTCCACAATGACCCGGGAGTGGGGCTGAGGGGCTCAGTGGGAAGCTGTGACAACCCCAGCCCCAGCCAGACAATGGGATTCATTGGGGAGAGGAGAGCAGGGAGTGGGGGTTCAGCACCCCAAGAAGGGGTAGGCAGCATGTGACTGAGCAGAGGTGGGGAAGGAGCTGTGCACTTGTGTTTGCATTGAACTCTATTTCTGAATAGTCTCTCCTTCCCACCAGGTGTTATAACACATCCATCCCCACTCCCCTCCTCCTGTGCGTTATTACACCCCGCCACCACCTATCCCTCTTGTTTCAGGCTCCTGTGTCCCCCACTCCCCAACACCAACACTCCTCCCAGACCAACCCACCCCACGCCACTGGGATGTCAGGGGGCTGGCATGGACAGAGCTGGGGGCACCCCCCATCAGGAGCAGCAGCCTCACCTCCTCCATAGTGGACTCCATCTCCTCCTCGCACTGGGAGTAGTCCCTCCATGGCTGCGTGCCATTCACCATCGCCCATTGCCCATCCGGCCCACACTTGCGGCTCACTAGCCCGTGTTTCACTGCAGACACAGAGCGCACCAGGGTCACCTTTCAGGCTGACTGCCTTCCCCTCAGACAAAAGCCTGATCCCCCAGGCTCCCCACAACTGGCAATCCTGGGGACCATTATAATATGTATAATAAACCAGCCTCTAAGAGGAGTATGTCTGCAGTGTTGTAGCCATGTTGAGCTCAGATATTAGAGAGACAAGGTGGGTGAGATGGTATCTTTTACTGGACCAACTTCTCTTGGTGAGAGAGACAAGCTTTCCAGCTCCACAGAGCTCTGCTTCAGGCCTGGCAAAGAAGTCGGGGGAATAGGTAGATAGTTAAAGAAGGAAATGTATGGCTGTTCTAGAGTTGTGTTGTGCGTTGTTGGCAACTGTGGAGCTATTGCCAGGATAGATGAGTGTTGGCTGACTAAAGAGACCGTTAATACTCAAAGAAGTTGGAGTACATTTGGTTTAAGCCAGTGGTTCTCAAAGCCGGTCCGCCACTTGTTCAGGGAAAGCCCCTAGCGGGCCAGGTTGATTTGTTTACCTGCTGCGTCCGCAGGTTCGGCCGATCGCGGCTCCCACTGGCCGCGGTTCGCTGCTGCAAGCCAATGGGAGCTGCGGGAAGCGGCGCGGACTGAGGGATGTGCCAGCCACCCTTCCTGCAGCCCCGACTGATCTAGAGTGGCGAACCGCAGCCAGTGGGAGCTGCGATCGGCCGAACCTGCGGACGTGGCAGGTAAACAAACCGACCCGGCCCGCCAGGGGCTTTCCCTGAACAAGCGGCGGACCAGCTTTGAGAACCACTGGTTTAAGCTACAATCTATGGTGATGAGGTGGAGCCAACCCCTCAATGAAGACAAAAGGAAAGCGTGCGTTAGTATGTACGTTAGTATCCTCACAAACACCAGGGAAATGACTGCAACCTTTGGGACCATTTTACCATTTAATCCGCAAACTTGGGCAGAATACTGCAAAATATTATCTTATTTTGGCACTGCTAATGCTATGACAGATGAAGGTAAGCAGAAAGTTATCACATTCAGCAGTGTAGGGGCCTGTTAACCCCTGAAAAGCCTGTAGATAAAACTTTTGATGAGCTAGTAAATCTGTTAAAAAACCATTTCAACCCAACAGCCAGTGAAACAGGAGAACGATTTAAGTTTAACTCTCGGTCAAGGAAATCGGGGGAGACAGTAGGAGAATTTGTGGCAGGACTGAGGAGGCTCCCTCAAGATTGCAATTATGGTGTAACTCTGACACAGATGCCAAGAGACAGATTAGTTTGTGGCATTAATGATGCCAGAATGCAAAGGAGATTACTGTCTGGACACATTTGAAACAGCTCTGAAATCAGCCCAGGCTATGGAATCTGCAAAGAAAAACGTACAGGATTTACAAACACAAGTCACAGAAGCCTTCAGAAGAGCATTCAGGAAACACAAGGTACTGTGCACAAAATTGCCAGGCAACCTGGGAAAGTGATCCAATCAGTAGCAGGGAGTGTTATTGTGGAGGCAAACACACCCCAAATGTCTGCAGATTTAAACATAAAAAATGTCACATTTACAGATTGACTGGGCATGTTAGAAGACTGTGTCAAAATAAAACCAAGCAAGCAGAGGCATAAAACCATGATGAAAAGCAGCCTCATAGCCACAGTACCTTTCATGTACTGAAGAAAGCAATGAAAAAGAAGAGGAGGAAGTGACTAATCCTATCTATAGTATAACTGAAACAAATATTCCTAAAGTAGATCCCATTCATATTAGACTGACTGTAAGTGGGGGGGAAATGCACGGTTTGAACTCAAATACGGGATGTAGCATGACTATTATGAGCCAAGAAGCATGTGAGACCTTGTGGAAAGATAGCAAACCATCTCCAGTGCAGAAACGTAGGATAAAATGAAACACTGGAGAAGCAATAAAGATACTGGGAGCCACCAATGCAAAGGTTTCCCACCAGAGCCAAATAAGGCATCCACCATTGCTTGTGACTGAAGGCACTGACCCAAAGTTGCTCGGTCAAGGATGGTTGGATGACCTTTCACTGGACTGGAAGAGAAAAGTGCATCACTTGAAATCAGAAAATGATCTAGTTCTGGAAACTGTTTTAAATACATATAAGGAGTATTTAAAGATGAACAGGGCACCTTAAAAGGCATGACTGCTAAAAATCTACATAAATGTCACACCTTGTTATTTCAAACCCAGATCTGTACCCTCTGTTATAAAACAAAAAGTAGAAATTTAATTAAAAAAACTAGAGGCCACTGGTATTATTGAGCCTGTTCTTCTTTTGTATGGCATTTGAAAAGCAACAGTCTGGGATTATAACTGAATCTGGCGAATCAAAAGCCATTCTAATGCTTTGAGCCCGGTGGATCCCCCTTGTGCCACCACCATAACTGGGAATGGGACAGTTGTCCATAATGTGTTGCATGGTTTGTACCTCACCACAGTTACAATTCGGTGATTCTTTGATTTTTCCAAAAGTGAAGGAGATAGACACACTTTCCGCGTGTTGTCCGCATGAGGTTGAGCACAGTCTGCTGCCAATGGGGAAGGCATTCAATCAGGTCTTTGTTTGGGACATCACAAGCATCCCAGAATTTGAACCAGTGAGTGCTGGTGTCCTTTCCATTGGCCTTTAGCATTGTGGATCCAGAAAGTTTTCTGAATGGGCTGCACTAATAGTACCAGTGTTAAAGCCAGACGGCACCGTACGCATATTTGGAGACTGTAAATTGCCTGTAAAGAGGGTCTCACAATTAGAACAGTACTCAGTTCCAAAGCCTGTTTGCAGTTTTAGCAGGAGCTATGTTAGTCACTCCCTAGAGAGGAGGGGAGTTGGCTAGGTACAAGGAGGAGTTCTAGGGGGGAGTAAGCCCTGGAATCCTGCCTTGGACTGCAGACTCAGGCAAGAAGCCGAGAGGGGTGAAGTAATCATGGGGAGTGGAGATGGGCCAGAAAATAGAGAAAAGAGTTAGGAAAGAGGCCAAGGCATGGCAACAGGTTGGAGGTTGAGCAGACTGCAGTTGCTGGGCATAGGGTCCCTGGGCTGGAACCTGGAGTAGTGGGCAGGCTGGGTTCCCCTGCCAGCCACTTGGAAAGTGGCACAGACTTGGCAGTGGATCAGAAGACTGCCTGAGACAGTTGGTCCAGTGGGACTTTGATACCCTGGAAAGGGAGGACTATAGTGACCTGGCGGGGTCGAGTCATGAAGAGGGAACACCCCAAGTCCAGAGAGAGAGATTGCAGAGCTAGCAAATGAGCAATGGAAGGGGGGCACCAGACCAGATGAGAACTAACCCCCCATATGTAGCCACAAGGAGGCACCACAGCAGTGAGTGTACCCCACGGCAGGCAGTATATTTGGATAGCATACTAATGACAGATACCACTGACACAAAATAGTTACAACATTTAGCGAAAGTGCTAAACGGGCTAATGAAAGCAGGTGCGTGCCTAAAAAGGGATCAGTCTTCCTTCCTGGTACATGAAGTGATATGCTTGGGATATAACGTGGATGCCCTGGGACTACACCCAGTGAGAGATAAAGTCAAAGGAATTCAGTATGCCTCTGTACTTGGCATATATCAGAGCTGCAGTCCTCAGAAGTCCCGGTCCATTATCAACCTGCTAAAAAAACGTTCTTGACTTGTGATGCATCTCTTTATGGAATTGGAGCCGTTTTAGTTCACCAGATGGTGGATGAATCAGAGCAATCAATTGGATTTGTATCCCGGACTCTGTCTTCTGCTGAACATAATTATTCACAGCTATATTGAGAAGGATTAGCTATTATCTTTGGGGTGCAGAAGTCTCACAAATATATATATGAGGGCATAGGTTTATAATCTGCACCGATCACAACCCCCTCCTCTCCGGGTTTAATGAGACAAAGGCTGTGCCACAAATGGCATCTCCCAGAATCCAGCGGCGGGCGCTGACATTAAGAGCCTCTGAATATTCTGTTTTGTACAAAGCTGGTAAGAAGCTGGAAATGCAGATGCTTTAACCTGTTTGCCTTTACTGGAGAGACAAAAAAGACAGAAGTGAAGAGAGGGTGTTACTAATGCATTGTCTCCATATGCCTCCAGTGATAGTATACAGGTAAAATCAGGACTGGTGAAGATCCAGTACTCACAAGAGTTGGAGAGTTTGTGCTAGAGGATGGTCCCAGACCAAATCTGATCAGGAGCTCACACCTCATTATAAGTGACATAGTGAACGTAGTGTGCAAAATGGGTGGGTATTACAGGTCCTCATTCCAAAGCAAGGACATGATGTAAGAATGGGTGAACTCCACCAGACACCCCCAGGTATCACCAAATGAAAGGATCATACCATGCCATCCTTACTTCTGCGCTGCTGCTGGCGGCAGTTCTGCCTTCAGAGCTGAGCTCCCAGCCAGCAGCCGCCACTCTCCAGTTGCCCAGCTCTGAAGGCAGCACAGAAGTAAAGATGGCAATATTGTGACCCCCCTAAAATAACCTTGTGACCCCCCTGCAATTCCCTTTTGGGTCAGGACCCTCAATTTGAGAAACGCTGATCTCCCTCGTAAAATCTGTATTGTCTAGGGAAAAGCAAACAAAAGACCAGATTTCACAGGTGGAAACCAGATTTCACAGTCCATGACACAATTTTCATGGCTGTGAATTTGGTAGGGCCCTACACATGAAGGAGCTGCTCTCCTCTCAGCTGCTGATGCCTGACAGAGAGCAGTGGCTTGCTTCGGGACTGGGCTCCAAGAGGTAGGTGCTACTGCTCGGGCGGATGGGAGGACTCCTGTCTGCTCCCCTCCTTCTGCCCCCCATGCCCCGATTGCTACAGGGACGAATCCCTCCCTGCCATGGCCCCTTGCTCCGGGGACCGACCCCCGCTGTGCCCCGACTGGGCAGGTGGGCAGGCTCCATGTCAGCTCCTCCCAGCCTGACTGCAGGCAGCAGGTGTGTCCTGCGAGAGGAGGGACTGAGCGAAGGGGGTTGGAGAGTAAGCGGCGGAGGGAGGGGGGAGAGGAGTGAGCAGGGGCGGGGCCTCAAGGGAAGAGGCGGGGCAGGGCAAGGCAGTTCGGTTTTCAGCAATTAGAAAGTTGGCAACCCTACACTAGTGGGCATAGGTTGGGAGTGAAACAAGGAAACATGCGGTTGTTCTAAGGTTGTGTTGTGCATTGTTAGTGACTGAGGAAACGCCTGGGACCGTGAACCTTCAGTAACTCCTCGCTTAATGTTGTAGTTATGTTCCTAAAAAATGCTACTTTAAGCGAAACGATGTTAAGCGAATCCAATTTCTCCATAGGAATTAATGTAAATGGGGGGGTTAGATTCCAGGGAAATGTTTTTTGCCAGACAAAAGACTATATTTTGTGTATATATACACACATATACACAGTATAAGTTTTAAGCAAACAATGTAATACTGTACACAGCAATGATGATTGTGAAGCTTGGTTGAGGTGGTGGAGTCAGAGGGTGGAAGAGGGTGGAATATTTCTCAGGGAATGCCTTACTGCTAAATGATGAACTAGCACTCGACTGAACCCTCAAGGGTTAACACATTGTTGTTAATGTAGCCTCACATTCTACAAGGCAGCACGAATGGAGAGAGGGGAGACAGCATGGCAGAGACATACACTGTGTGTGTGAGAGAGACACGCATTGCCCCTTTAAGTACGCTGACTGCACTCTAAGTACATTGCCCTTTTAAGTAGATCAGCAAATTGAGACAGAAGCAGATGCCAGCAAGTGCCCTCCAGCCTGAGCCCTGTCGTATTCCCCCCCCCACTCTATGTAGCTGGGCTAAGTGGGGGGCACACTTCTTCCTCCCCCCCTCCTTCACAGCAAGCAGGAGGCTCCTGAGAGCAGCTCCAAGGCAGAGGGTAGGAGCAGCACACGGCAGTTGGGGGAGGGACAGCTGAACTGCCTGACAATCGATAGCTTGCTGGGCGGCTGCTGCACAGGAAACTTAGGGGAGCAGGGAGCTGATAGGGGGGCTGCCGGTCCACCCTGGTTCCAAGTCCCCATCAGCTAGCTCCAATGGGCTGCTCTTTCTGCAAACAGTGGACAAAGCAGGCAGCTGCCAAACAATGTTATAAGGGAGCATTGCACAACTTTAAATGAGCATGTTCTCTAATTGATCAGCAACGTAACAACGAAATAATGTTAACCAGGATGACTTTAAGTGAGGAGTTACTGTATTGCCAGGACGTGTGTGATGCCTGAATAAAAGTCTGTCGATACTCAAAGAACTATGGGTACATTTGGTTTATGCTACCACAGGGACGCCCTCTATTGGGGCGTATGGCTGGCTTAGTTTGTTGCCAACCCTCTCCAGTGATGGAGGAGCCCCAGAGGGTTGACAGCACCACCGCAACATTCAGATGCTTCTCCCAGCGTGGAGTGGATGAGCACAGCCCAGCACATGGCTCTGTAAGATCAGGCCACAAGGCCAGGCTGGCCCTTGAGACCCTTGGAGTCAGGCCAGGAGCGTCTTCATGACAGTCTCTCTCACTGTGTATTGGCTGCTGCTCTGGGCTCTCACTGGCAGAGGAAGAGATGCCCAAGAGTGGCAGGGGTGTGTGGTGGGGAAATGGTTACCCTGCACTGGGGGCTCGGCACAGAGCCTGTTTGCAGGGGATTCTGGCTGCAGAGGCAGGTGGATTCTCCTGTTTCCAAGCTGTTATCCCATCCCTCACAGACTCACCCTGGGTGATGAGGCTACAGGGCCTGGTGCAGGCTGTTGGGCCATCGTTTGCAGCTGATTGGGTTGGGTGAGTGGCCCATGAAGGCAACAGAGTCATGGGGCAAGCTGACCCAGGTGAGGGGAGTGCTATAGAGAGGGGCTCCTCCTGCCCCATGGCGGGGGGGGGGGGGCGGTGCAGGCGATGGGCCTCCTTCCCCCTATGCAAGCACAGCAAAAAGGCACCTCTGCATGTGAGCCTGCAGCCCTGGGGCTGAGTGCCTCTTCGGAGGTGCCAGGCACCTGATTCTAACCCCTTGTGCAGTCACTCACCCGTGCACAGCGAGCGTGAGACACTTCACTGTGGGAGACCTGGTCGTGTTTCACACCCACTCTGTGCAGGGGTGAGTGATGCCCTGAGGTGTGCAAAGCCCTGAGGGTTTAGGGAAAGTGAATCCCCAGGTCCTACTCACAGCCCTGCCACTGACTTGTGACCCTGAGCAAGTCAGTTCCCTGTGGTGTGCCTCAGTTTCCCCATCTCCACAGTGGAGAGGATTGTGACTCCCTGTGGAGTCAGATGCCAGACTCCAGAGCAGGGCACCGGGGCATTACCTTTCTCAAACCATGGCAGGTAGAAAGGACAGGACACGTTGATGGTGCTGCCCGGGCTCCCATCTGGCCAGCAAGCGTACATGTCGAACGTCCGGTTGCAGTAGAGCCCTTCGAAAGACAAAGGCAAAGCTCAGGAGGGAAGAGGCCAGCTGTCTGCGCAGTGCCTGGTCTGCACCATTCCCATCATCTGCTTACACAGGCCTTGCAAACAGCCTGGCCTAGGGAATTGCAGGTGGTCACACCTGTTAGCTGAGAGCATTCCTCATTCCTCTCCCCTGCCGACTCGCTCTGCACAGCGGGTTGGAACTCTCCACCTGCCGCCACCCAGAAGCCACTCTGCAAACAGCTCTCCAGCCATCCCAGCCAGCAGCTGCTGCTCTCAGGGAGAGCCTGATCCAATGTCCTGGGACTCACTTAGGCCCTGACTTCCCTGAGCTTCGGGTCACCTGCCCTTGTGGGGTGCTGCCAGCCTGTTGGCCATTCTCATGGTCACAGTGACCCAGGCTACTACTGGGAGCTCCTTGAATCAAAATGCTGAGACTTAGCTTTAAAACTGCGAGCTTCAGTGATTGTGTGCACACTCCCTGGGAACCTGCCCTACTTGATCTGTATATTGCTCTGTTCCATGTCTGCACAGCGCCTAGCACCATGGGACCCTGACCTCTGACTGGGGCCCCAAGGTACTACTGCAATGCAAAGGCTAGAGCCCAGCAACGCCTAGTGATAGCCAAACTCCCAGAATCCTGCCCGCCCTCGCACTGACCTGGGCCTGGGACCTTGGCAGCTGTCTCATGTGCCAGTCTGAGTGCCGGCTGTCGGCCTGGACCCTGGACAGGATTTCCCAGGGAGCAGGCAGCCCAGCTGAGTTGTCTCCTGGAGCCCTGCACCATGCTTTGCTTTTTCTCAGCACCCAGAGCTCCAAGTGCCACACTCTGGGGGCCATGCCACCTGCCACCCAAGTGCCTCAGGAACTCTCTGCAAACCTCTGCCCATATGTCTGTCTCGTCTCCTCTCGGCCTTTGATGAGACAGGCTCTGAGTTCCTCACCTTGGACGTGCAGCCAGTTGCCATGGTGGCATCACAATGGGTCGATGGTGGCTAACACAGTGCAAGCCGGGTAGATGCTGCCCATGGTCGCACAGATTAGGGGCCATAAATAGCTAGTCGGGATGGGCTTTTGAGCAGGCTGGTGAGTCAGCCATAGCAGGTGGCTCTTAGCTCAGACAGCAGGCCGGGGACTGGCTGGAGAGTGGAATGGCCATGAGGCAATCAGCACTGCGGGTCGTGGTATTAATGAACCATGGGGGGGGGGAGCCTCTGGCAGTTGTTGTGGGGGGGCAGAGTTGCAGGGACTGTCGTGTCCTGAAACATCCCAGCTCCTAGCCCTCATCCCCAGGAAAGGGCTGGCCTGTGGGAGTTTCTCTCCCCGCACTTGCAAAAGCGCAGGCACGCTTTGAGTGTCTCAGCTTCAGCCTGTCCATGCGCAGTCCCCCAGTCCAAGATTTCACTGTGGCCATCGCCGGTCTAAGCCGAAAGCAAGTAATACAACCCCTGCTGGGAGGGAGCTGCCCCTGCGGGAATGTGGCCATAGGCAGTAAATCCACTCCAACCCCCCCAGCACTGCCCCTGCAGGCTGCCCTACCTGTGGGGAATGGCTCATTTGCCAGCTTCTTCAAGCACTCGTCCCGGTATCTCATCCACTCCTCGAAGGTCTTCTCCAGAACTTTCGCTCTGCAGTGCTGGGAGGACAGATCTCAGGTTAGAGTCTCATGCCGGCCCAGGGCTCCGGTAGCCCTGCCTGGAGCACAGGGACCGCCAGGGAAAATGCAGCCCCTTCCCACTTGCTCAGCCAGATCAGCGTGCAGCACGAGGCAGAGGCTAGATCTGTGGGTGGGCCCAGGGCTGGAATGGCAGTGGGTGCAGGGCTGGATTGAAGGCCATTGGCACAGCTGTGGGTGGGGTAGGGTTGCCAACTGTCTAATCACACAAACCCAAACACCCTTGCTCCCACCTGTCCCCCTGCCCCAAGCCCCAGCCTCTGCCCTGCCCTTTCTCCGAGGCCCCACCCCCCGCTCACTCCAGCCCCCCTCCCTCCATCGCTCACTTTCTCCCACCGTCACTCACTTTCACCGGGCTGGGACAGAGGGTTGGGGTGCGGGATGGGGTGTGGGCTCTGGGCTGGAGGGTGGGGTCAAGGGGTTCAGAGTGTGGGTGAGGGTTCGGGTTCAAGGAGAATGTTTGAGTGAGGGATGGGGCTAACAGCTGTGGCAGGGGGTTGGGGTGCAGGAGGGGTTCGGCGTGCAGCCTCCAGGAGGGAGTTTGGGTGCTGGAGGGAACTGGGGCAGGGGGTTGAGGTGCGGGAAGAGGTTCGGGGTGCAGGCTTCAGCTGGGTGGCACTTAGCTCAGGTGGGTTCTGGATGTCTGGCAGCGGCTCCTAGGCTCACGGGCAGCTAGGCGGCTCTGCGCGCTGACACTGCCTGCAAACACCACTCGCGCAGCTCCCATTGGCCACGGTTCCCTGTTCCCAATGGGAGTCGGCACTCGGGGCGGGGGCAATGTGCTGAGACCCCCTAGCCGTGCCTCTTCCTAGGACCCATTGCCAGACATGCTGGCCATTTCCGGGAACAGCATGGAGCCAAGGCAGGCAGGGAGCCAGCCTTAGCCCTGCTGTGCCGCCGGACTTTTAGCGGCCTAAAATCTCCCAGTTTGGCTTCAGTAGCCTCCGGGAGATCAAGCCCGATTCTGGGAGACTCCTGGCCAAACCGGGAGGGTTGGCAATCCTAGGGTGGGGCCCAGGGCTGGAACGGCAGAGGGTGCAGGGCTGGATTGAGGGCCGTGGAAACAGCTGTGGGTGGGGCCCGGGAGTGGAACAGCAGAGGGTGCAGGGCTGGATTGAGGGCCATGGGCACAGCTGGGGCAGGGGGGTGAGGGCTGGATTGAGGGTCCTAGGCACAGCTGTGGGTGGGGCCCAGGGCAGGGGGTGGAGAGCGGTAGGGAACCCAATCTTGCTATAGTGGGGTGTTTGGGTCAGGATTAGGGGGCACTGGCAGCTGGGGGAAGGGTGCAGCAGGTCCTATCACCCTGAGAACATTAAGGGGTATCTGATGAAATTCCAGGAAAACCCTGTTGAGCATCCGAGTTGGGTCCTGGCCCCCGACAACCCACCGCTCTCCCTACGCACTGTCAGGGCAGAGGAGATCAGCTCGGTGTTCTCGCAAACGGGCCTCATCTGCGCTGAGACTCTTTCTGAGCTCTGGCAACCCTGGTGCTAGCCCTGGGGAGAGCTGGTGCAGCCCCCGGGGCTGGATGGTGACTGCGCTGTCACCAGCAGAGCGGCACTGGGTCTCTAGAGCAATGGCAGGAGCATTCCCAACCATTCTCTGGGCAGCTGCAGCCACTGGGCCAAGTTCACCCTGGTGTAACCATTGCTCCACAGGCTTCCATGGAGTGACACTACGGATGAACTTGGCCCACAGCACCTAGATCTAGACACTGGGGGCTGGGCATTCTCAGTGGAGGGGCCTCAGCTTTGGAACGCGCTTCCAGCTCTGTGGTCAGACAGCTCCAGTCTGCTGTGCTTCAGGCCACAACCTGAGGCCTGTCTCCTGCCCCGGGCGATACTCGTGTTACATGCAACGGCTGGGCCGGAATCTCCCCTGGATTAACTAGTTGTGAGCCGGGCTAGGGGATGTTTCTGAGATGGGCAGGGAACATCTTCCAGAACAGAACAATGACTGAGGGCAGAGTCATAGCAGAGTTATAACTTCCCAGGCCAGCTGTGACCATCTCATCTGATCTCCTGCATCACGCGGGCTGTAGAACTACCCCACAATAATTCTTTTTTGACTACAGCAAATCGGTTTAAAACAATACCAATCTTGATTTAAAAGTTGCCAATGATGGAGAATTTACCAGGATCCTTGGGAAATTATTTCCCCTCCCTATTAAACATTTCCATAGGGTGGGCTGGAAAGAGGAGGGGCCTGGAATCCCCCATCTGCCTCCTCAGGGTGGGCCCTGTGGGGAGGGCAGAGGCTCATGCCCAGCTTTGGGATCACCGTTGGTGCTGATGAGACCTGGCAGGTCCATGCACCCTTACCTGCATGGAGGAAAGGAGGCACATCCATGCAAGGTGAACAAGCATCCAGCTGTACAAGGAGCAGAACATGCCCCTCATGGCTCTCTGCTGGAGTCTGGGGGAGAGAAACCAGTTGCTGGCCCAGATGCGAGGGTTGCTGAGCTGAGCCGGGGTCCCTGGGCGTCTGGAAGAGAGAGGGAAGGGGAGTAGAAGCGATCACTTTGCAGTGGACTCAGGAGAGCACTAAGATTGCTGGTTGCAGCGTGGCTGCAGCTGCGCTTTGCCCCTTGGACTCTATCTCCCTATGTCACAGCTGGAGGAAAGCAGAGCCATCCTAGTGTGCGTATAGGAAGGTTGACCCACTGCCACAGAGAACTGAGACCAGCCAGAACATGGGCAGCAGCAGTGGGGCGAGGCAAACCGGTGCCCCAGCCCATGTGGGGCATCACTCAGAGCCAGAGTCTCCCCACAACGTCACGGCAGATCGCCTGAGTCCAGCTGGCAGCAGGGGCTGAGCATTTCACGAGGTTCCACAGGTGGGATGTGGATATCACCGATCTCCCAACTATCATAGAATCATAGGACTGGCAGGGACCTCGAGAGGGCATCTAGTCAGTCCCCTGCACTCATGGCAGGATTAAGTATTATCTAGACCATCCCTGACAGGTGTTTGTCTAAACTGCTCTTAAAAATCTCCAATGATGGAGATTCCACAACCTCCCTTGACAATTTATTCCAGTGCTTAACCACCCTGACAGTTAGGAAGTTTTTTCCTAATGTCCAACCTAAACCTTCCTTGCTGCAAATTAAACCCATTGCTTCTTGTCCTATCCTCAGAGGTTAAGAAAAACAATTTTTCTCCCTCCTCCTTGTAACAATCTTTTACGTACTCGAAAACTGTTATCATGTCCCCTCTCAGTCTTCTCTTCTCCAGACTAAACAAACCCAGTTTTTTCAATCTTCCCTCATAGGTCATGTTTTCTAGACCTTTAATCATTTTTCAGAGTAACAGCCGTGTTACTCTGTATCCGCAAAAAGAAGAACAGGAGTACTTGTGGCACCTTAGAGACTAACAAATTTATTAGAGCATAAGCTTTCGTGGACTACAGCCCACTTCTTCGGATGCATACTGGGCTGTAGTCCACGAAAGCTTATGCTCTAATAAATTTGTTAGTCTCTAAGGTGCCACAAGTACTCCTGTTCTTCTTTTAATCATTTTTGTTGCTCTTCTCTGGACTTTCTCCAATTTGTCCACATCTTGCCTGAAATGGGACACCCAGAACTGGATACATCACTGCAGTTGAGGCCTAATCAGCACAGTATGTCTACACTACGAAATTAGGTCGAATTTATAGAAGCCGGTTTTATAGAAATCGGTTGTATACAGCCGATTGTGTGTGTCCCCACATAAAATGCTCTAAGTGCTCTAATCGGCGGACCGCGTCCACAGTACCGAGGCTAGCGTCGACTTCCGGAGCATTGCACTATGGGTAGCTATCCCACAGTTCCCGCAGTCTCCGCCGCCCATTGGAATTCTGGGTTGAGATCCCAATGCCTGAATGATGCAAAACAGTGTCGCGGGGGGTTCTGGGTACATGTCATCAGGCGCCTCCCCCTCCGTCAGAGCACCGGCAGACAATAGATTGGCGCCTTTTTACCTGGGTTACCTGTGCAGACAACATACCACGGCAAGCATGGAGCCCGCTCAGATCAGCTCACCGTCACCATATGTCATCTGGGTGCCGGCAGACGTGGTACTGCATTGCTACACAGCAGCAGCTAACTGCCTTTTGGCGGTAGATGGTGCAGCATGACTGGTAGCCGTGGGGCTGGCAGCCCCTTGCCTTTTGGTAGAAGATGGTATATTACGATTGGTATCCGTTGTCATTGTACTGCAGTGGCTGTCAATCATGGACACCTGGGCAGACATGCAATTGTCTCGATGATGATGGTTATCAGTCGTAGTATGCTATTTTCTGCCCATTGCCCAGTATTTTCTGCTAAGCACCCAGAAGAGGCCAAGGGCGATCTGGGTGCTGGCAGATGTGGGGCTGGCAGACATGGGGCTCCATTGCTACACAGGAGCAGCCCCTTGCCTTTTGGCAGAAGATGGTATATTATGACTGGTATCCGTTGTCGTCGTACTGCAGTGGCTATCAGTCATGCTGCACCATCAGCTGCCAGCTTAAGATGTAAAAAATAGATTTGTTCTGTATTCATTTGCTTTCCCTCCCTCCGTGAAATCAACAGCCTGCTAAACCCAGGATTTTGAGTTTAATCTTTGGGGGGGGCCATTCTGTGTGACAGTTGTTTGTGTTTCTCCCTGATGCACAGCCACCTTTCTTGATTTTAATTCCCTGTACCTGTACGCCATGTCGTCACTTGGTCCTCCCTCCCTCCCTCCCTCCTTCCCCTGGTCCGTCAGATACTAGTTTCGCGCCTTTTTTCAGACCAGGCGCCATAGCTAGCACTGTGATCACGGAGCCCGCTCAGATCACCACGGCAATTATGAGCACTATGAACACCACGCGCATTGTCCTGGAGTATATGCTGAGCCAGGACATGCCAAAGCGAAACCCGGACCAGCCGAGGAGGCGATTGCAGCGCGGCAACGAGAGTGATGAGGAAATTGACATGGACATAGACCTCTCACAAGGCACAGGCCCCAGCAATGTGGAAATCATGGTGTTTCTGGGGCAGGTTCATGCCGTGGAACGCCGATTCTGGGCACGGGAAACAAGCACAGACTGTTGGGACTGCATCGTGCTGCAGGTGTGGGACGATTCCCAGTGGCTACGAAACTTTCGCATGCGTAAGGGCACTTTCATGGAACTTTGTGACTTGCTTTCCCCTGCCCTGAAGCGCCAGAATACCAGGATGAGAGCAGCCCTCACAGTTGAGAAGCGAGTGGCGATAGCCCTGTGGAAGCTTGCAACGCCAGACAGCTACCGGTCAGTCGGGAATCAATTTGGAGTGGGCAAATCTACTGTGGGGGCTGCTGTGATCCATGTTGCCAGGGCAATGAAAGACCTGGTGATATCAAGGGTAGTGACTCTGGGAAACGTGCAGGCCATAGTGGATGGCTTTGCTGCAATGGGATTCCCAAACTGTGGTGGGGCCATAAATGGAACCCATATCCCTATCTTGGCACCGGAGCACCAAGCCACCAACTACGTAAACCACAAGGGGTACTTTTCAATGCTGCTGCAAGCCCTGGTGGATCACAAGGGACGTTTCACCAACATCAACGTGGGATGGCCGGGAAAGGTACATGATGCTCGCGTCTTCAGGCACTCTGCTCTGTTTCGAAAGCTGGAGGAAGGGACTTTCTTCCCGGACCAGAAAGTAACCGTTGGGGATGTTGAAATGCCTATCGTGATCCTTGGGGACCCAGCCTACCCCTTAATGCCATGGCTCATGAAGCCGTACACAGGCAGCCTGGACAGGAGTCAGGACCTGTTCAACTACAGGCTGAGCAATATGCCGAATGGTGGTGGAATGTGCATTTGGACGTTTAAAAGCGCGCTGGCGCAGCTTACTGACTCGCTCAGACCTCAGCGAAAAGAATATCCCCATTGTTATTGCTGCTTGCTGTGCGCTCCACAATATCTGTGAGAGTAAGGGGGAGACATTTATGGCGGGGTGGGAGGTTGAGGCAAATCGCCTGGCCGCTGATTACGCGCAGCCAGACACCAGGGCGGTTAGAGGAGCACAGCAGGGCACAGTGCGCATCAGAGAAGCTTTGAAAACGAGTTTTGTGACTGGCCAGGCTATGGTGTGAAACTTCTGTTTGTTTCTCCTTGATGAACCCTCCGCCCCCCCCCACACAGTTCACTCTAGTTCCCTGTAAACCAACCACCCCACCGCACCCTCCCCTCCCCACTTCAAGCACCGCTTGCAGAGGCAATAAAGTCATTGTTACTTCACATTCATGCATTCTTTATTAATTCATCACACAACTAGGGGGATAGTTGCCAAGGTAGCCCGGGATGGGTGGGGGAGGAGGAAAGGAAAAGGACACACTGCATTTTAAAACTTTAACTCTTATTGAAGGCCAGCCTTCTGATGCTCGGGCAATCATCTGGGGTGGAGTGACTGGGTGGCCGGAGGCCCCCCCACCATGTTCTTGAGCATCTGGGTGAGGAGGCTATGGAACTTGGGGAGGAGGGCTGTTGGTTACACAGGGGCTGTAGCGGCGGTCTCTGCTCCTGCTGCCTTTCCTGCAGCTCAACCATATGCTGGAGCATATCAGAAACATTTGCAGCTGGTGGAGGAGAAGGGAGAGGTGGTTAAAAAAGACACATTTTAGAAAACAATGGGTACACTCTTTCACGTTAAATTTTGCTGTTCACATTACACAGCACATGTGCTTTCATTACAAGGTCGCATTTTTCCTCTTATAGTGAGGGCCTGCCGGTTTGGTGTGAGAGATCACTCACGCAGTGCCAGGCAACAGATTTCGGCTTGCAGGCAGCCATGGTAAGCCACAGTCTTTTGGCTTTTTTAACCTTCTTAACATGTGGGAATGGTTTCAAACAGCAGCGCCCTCATTTCCCATATCAAGCATGAATTGGGTTGGCCATTTAAAATGTGTTTGCAATGTAAAAGGAGGGGCTGCGGTTTCCGGGTTAACATGCAGCACAAACCCAACTAACTCCCCCTAACTCCCCTCCCCCCCCACACCCAATTCTCTGGGATGATCACTTCACCCCTCCCCCCACCGCGTGGCTAACAGCGGGGAACATTTCTGTTCAGCAGAGCAGGAATGGGCACCTCTGAATGTCCCCTTAATAAAATTGCCCCATTTCAACCAGGTGACCGTGAATGATATCACTCTCCTGAGGATAACAAAGAGTGATAAGGAATGGATGTTGTCTGCATGCCAGCAAACACCGGGACCATACGCTGCCATGCTTTGTTATGCAATGATTCCAGACTACGTGCTACTGGCCTGGTGTGGTAAAGTGTCCTACCATGGCGGACGGGATAAGGCAGCCCTCCCCAGAAACCTTTTGCAAAGGCTTTGGGAGTACATGAAGGAGAGCTTTCTGGAGATGTCCCTGGAGGATTTCCGCTCCATCCCCATACACGTTCACAGACTTTTCCAGTAGCCGTACTGGCCACGATTGACAGGGCAAATTAATCATTAATCATTAAACACGCTTGCTTTTAAACCATGTGTAATATTTACAAAGGTACACTCACCAGAGGTCCCCTGTGTGCCCTCAGGGTCTTGGGTGAGTTCAGGGGTTACTGGTTCCAGGTCCAGGGTGACAAACATATCCTGGCTGTTGGGGAAACCGGTTTCTCCGCTTCCTTGCTGCTGTGAGCTATCTACATTACCTCCATCCTCATCTTCCTCGTACCCTGAACCCTCTTCCCTGTGTGTTTCTCCAGTGAGGGAGTCATAGCACACGGTTGGGGTAGTGGTGGCTGCACCCCCTAGAATGGCATGCAGCTCCGTGTAGAAGCAGCAAGTTTGCGGCTCTGCCCCGGACTTCCGTTTGCTTCTCTGGCTTTGTGGTACGCTTGCTGTAGCTCCTTAATTTTCATGCGGCACTGCTGTTATGGCCTCTGTCCTTCATGGCCTTGGAGACCTTTTCTAATATTTTGCCATTTCTTTTACTGCTACGGAGTTCAGCTAGCACTGATTCATCTCCCCATATGGCGAGCAGATCCCGTACCTCCCGTTTGGTCCATGCTGGAGCTCTTTTGCGATCCTGGGACTCCATCACGGTTACCTGTGCTGATGAGCTCTGCGTGGTCACCTGTGCTCTCCACGCTGGGCAAACAGGAAATGAAATTCAAACGTACGCGGGGCTTTTCCTGTCTACCTGGTCAGTGCATCTGAGTTGAGAGTGCTGTCCAGAGCGGTCACAATGAAGCGCTGTGGGATGGCTCCCGGAGGCCAATAACGTCGAATTCCGTCCACACTACCCCAATTCTGACCCGCTAAGGCCAATTTTATCGCTAATCCCCTCGTCGGAGGTGGAGTAAAGAAACCGGTTTAAAGGGCCCCTTAAGTCGAAAGAAAGGGCTTCGTCGTGTGAACGTGTCCAGGCTTAATTCGATTTAACGCTGCTAAAGTCGACCTAAACTCATAGTGTAGACCAGGCCAGAGTAGAGTGGAAGAATTACTTCTCATGTCTTGCTTACAACACCGCTGCTAATACATCCCAGAATGATCGTTGTTGTTTTTTGGCAACAGCAGTTGACTCATATTTAGCTTGTGGTCCACTATCCCCAGATCCCTTTCCGCAGTACTCCTTCCTAGACAGTCATTTCCCGCAGAGGCCTGGGGCCACACACACCTCTGTGGAGGGACTGCGTAGGGCACCAAAATGGCTAGGGATGGCCCTGTGTGTATTTATACCCGCCTACTGTATTTTCCACTCCATGCATCTGATGAAGTGGGCTGTAGCCCATGAAAGTTTATGCTCAAATAAATGTATTAGTCTCTAAGGTGCCACGAAGACTCCTTGTTTTTTCTCTGGGAATGGTTTTCCAGCCAGTTATGTGCCCATCTTATAGCAGCTCCATCTAGGTTGTATTTCCCTAGTTTGTTTATGAGGTGGTCATGTGAGACAGTATCAAAAGCCTTACTAAAGTCAAGATACACCACATTTACCGCTTCCCCTCCCCCATCCACAAAGCTTGCTATCCTGTCAAAGAAAGCTATTAGGTTTGTCAAACACAATTTGTGCTCAACAAATCCATGCTGACTATCCTTATATCCTGCAGCACAGCCTGGGATGCTCCCTCCCCACAGCCCAGCTGGGACTGCTGCTCTCCTCCTGCAGTATTGCATGGACACAGGACTGTTCCCCACCCTTTGGCACAGCCTGGGAGGATTCACTGGGTCCACCCATCCCTTCTGCCTCTGCTCTTGCTCCTGCCAGCCATGGTGCAAAATGGGGCACCCTCTCTCTGATAACTAGAGCGAGCTGAGTCACTGCTACCAGCAGGCTCAGGGAAACATCTGCACCACAGACCAAATTCTCCCCTCCCTTTTGCCAGCCCAGCTGGGGGTCGGGTGGGGGAGGCAGTGTCCCAGAGGCACCAGAGTTCCTTGGGCAGCTCCATCACTCTCCCGGAGCAGGCCTAGGCTCAGCAGTGACATTACAGCAGCTGCAGCGCCTGGGTGTCTGTCTGGTGTCAGACTAGAAGGGGTTAAACGGCTCTCAGGCCATTGTTAAGGCAGAAGCAGCTCCCCACTTTGATGTGAACAACAGCTGCTCTTAACCCTTGCAGTGCTAGCTCCCGCTGCAGCCCCCGAGCCGTTAGGGGCAATGTCCCCTGGGATGCTGGCCCAGTGAAGGGGACATGCGTAGCATAGGGTGCAGCCGTGCAGGTGCAGGTGTTCCAAGAGCTCTGGGCTGCAGCCAAACAGCCAGGGGTCTGGTGAGCTAGCCAGTGAGTCTGCACTCAGCCTCCCTGCCGGAGCAAACCCCTTTGCAATCAGCAGGGCACAAAGCTATGTAACGGGGTGTCCTGCTCAGTCCAGGGGAACATAGGGAGGAGCTGGGCAGCCACCCCTTTGTTTCCCTGTCAATCAGTGCTTTCCACCCCCAGCAGGACCAGTCGGCAAAGAGCCTTTGGCCAAACCTGGCTCCAGAGACCCTAACCATTGGGGTGCTTGGAATCCGGAGCCAAATCTCCCCACCTTGAACCCACCTCTAACAGCCACCATCCTCCTGGGCACTGGGAAAGCAGCAGTGCTTCCAGGGCCCAGCTTTAATTGGAGCCCTCTCGGCCCTTAACAAGCGCAGCTGAGGGGTGAATCAGCCGTGGGTGCAGGACACCTCCCCACCCCACCCCCCGCATTAAGTCCCAGCGAGAAGCATGTCTGCTGCATTCAGCATGTAGGGCCCTCTCTGCTAGTGCATTTCACTGAGGACTGGCTGCGATTAGCAGCCTCTCCAGAGCTAAGGAAGGAAGACTCATCAGCTCACTCCAGGAAGGGCTTCTCCCTCTGTTGTTCCTTAGCTGGACAGGAGCGGATGCTGACTGGAGCCCAGCATGTGTTGGCCCACAGTCAGGGCCGGCTCCAGCATTTCTGCCGCCCTAAGCAAAAAAAAAAAAAAAAAAAAAGCCGCGATCGGCGGGAGTGAGGGACCTGCCACCCCCGAATTGCCGCAGGTGCCGCCCCTCTCCCTTGGCCACCCCAAGCACCTGCTTGTTAAGCTGGTGCCTGGAGCCGGCCCTGCCCACAGTCAGCAGGCTGAGCCTGTATGGGGGCTTGTATCACCTGTCCTGGGATTCACACAGTCTGCCAGTTGCTATTGGTGCTGTTTGGGGCCCTCAGGCACAGAGGGGGAACTGAGAAACAAAGGGACAGAGGGCAGAGAAATGAAGGGCCCCCTGATATCCAGGAGCCTGCAGGGGCCAAAGAAAGAGCCAGCGGGAGAGAGGTGAAGTAGGATGGTCTCAGGACATCAGGGAGCAGGAACCTGGGTGTGGTAACACAGTGAGAGACGGTGACCCCACGACCTCAGAGCAGGAGGCACCGCTAGCTCAGGGCTGGGCCAGCCAGCGGAGCTGGGGCGACTCATGATCTAACCTACACAGGAAGCAACCGGAAGGGAGGAAGTGGCTGGTCTTGATGTGATCTCCGAGTCTGCTCCTGCTGCAGGCCATGGGAGCTGTGCTGTCAGCTCCGGCTCTGTCTGTGCTGGCTGAGAGAGGAAGGTAAAGCTTAGGGGCGGGAGTTTCCGCTATGCTTCGTGATGGCCTAATTTGGCTCTCCCTGAAGCCAATAGGAGCAAAGTTGGAGCGATGCTGAGTGCTTGGGGCAATGCGAAGGGCAGCTCCCACAGATGCCACTGGCGCCAAGGTCGCGGCCCAGGCTGAGTGTCCTGGGATGCGCCCAGTTCCAGCGGCACCACCTCACATCCTGCAAGCCAGGCTCACAGGACTTTGGGAGCACTCTGAAATACCCTGGGCCTGTGCAATACCACCAGGAGACCGGACAGGGACTGGTGTGTGAGTGCCCTTCAGCCAGACAACTGGGCCACAGTCCTGCAGGCTGAGGTGTGCCCTGAAGTGTGGCTCTTGCTCCCCAGCTTCTGATTCCTGGGACAGACCACGTGATCCCAGTCTCTAGCATCTTCCCACTCCCGGTGTATCCTAGAGCCCAACTTTCAAGCCTGGGCCCATTGCACAGGAGGGCACAATGTTACTGCTAGAGCAGTAGGTGTGCCATAGCTGCCAGGGTTATTGGCAGTGGTTTATACACCTCCCTATGTCTGATAGGCTGTGATGGCGGTTGCCAACCCAGAGCAGCAGACCAGTGCTCTGCCAATCCAGTACCCTCTCTCTGACAGCTGCCAGCACCAGCTACTGCAGAGGAAGCTGCATATATCCCTGCCAGTGTGAGAAGTTTCTTCCTGACCCCACCCATTAGTGATTGGGTTATGCCCTGAAGCATGAGGATTTATATCAATTGTAAACGTTTTATCCCTCCAATGTAACTGTGACATTCAGAGCAGATTATCCCACATCCACAACTGTGGGGGGGGAGGGGGGTTGCACCTTCATCTGAAGCACTCGAGAGAGGGCGAGGAGCTGTGCCCACCTCCCACACTGCCCTGTGCTTTCTGCACATCACCTAGATGTCCCATGTCCCAGTCAGCTAGTACATATGTTGGCTGTGATATGCACAGCTGGGTGAGCATGTGACTCCTGAGAGGAGCAACAAGGTGTGCTCCCCACTGTCCCGGTACTGCCTAGCTGGCAGGATCTGAGGGGCAGTGGATACCCCTTCCATTGTCCCTGCTCCCATAAAAACACTGGCCATGGCAAGATATGTGTATGTATTTGTAATGGACATCCTGAAATCTTCTCAATATGTCAACATGTCCCTCTACAACACAAAAATTGCCCCGGTGTGTATTCAGTGCAGTCAATGGTGGGCGTTGTCCCCTGCATTGGGAGGGCTGGATGTGGGCCTGGCACCATTTCTCTGTGGGCTACTAAGATGTCACAAATCATTAGCCAAGAACAGCCGCATACTCGCACCCTGAGCACTGGTTGAGTCACAGCTGTTATTGCACTGCCCAGTAGGCAGCCGTCGGGAGGGAGGGCATATGAGATTGCAGCCAGAGAAGAAGAGGGATGCAAACGCGTTTCCATAACATCGAGGGATAATTCTAGCATAGGGGGTGCTGCTCTCCAGCCACATGTGTTCTGAGGAAGCAACACAAGTGCTGGAGCCGCGTCACCGAGTGCCTGGGGACGTATTCTGTCTAGCAGCAGGTTGGCTGCTGCAGTCCCACTGTGGAAGCCCATACTTCCCATGCACGTGGAGCTGTCTACACACCACAGAGAAGCTAGCAAACTGGAAATCTGATTGGCTGCTGAAGGCTCTTGTGAGCAGAAAGCCCTTCCCCACCAGGCACGGTGCAGTTAAAGAACTGTGGTCAGCATCAGCCCCAACCTGCAGCACCTGGGGGGCTCGTCAGGCCAGCCGTGGGCCCTGAAAAGGGAGGCACCCAGCCCTGTTGGGCTGGCACTCGAGTAGAGCTGGATTCCCCCCAGGGCACTGGGTTACTGGCTGGAGAACAGCTGTTTTAGCCCCAGGCCTCTGCCTACACACCTCAGCCCTGCACCTGCTGCTATGCTCCGAACCCCTTGGCCCTGTCCCTGAGCCCGGAGCCCCCTCCTGTACCCCACCCCAGAGCCCACACCCCCAGCTGGAGCCATCAACCCCTCCTGCACCCCAACCCCCTGAGCCAGCCCGATGAAAATGAACGAGTGAGTGAGTGAGGGTGGGAAGAGCGAGCAACAGGGGGGCGGGATGGAGTGAGCCGGGGGCGGGACCTCGGAGAAGGGGCGGGGCAAGGGTGTTCGGTTTTGTGCGAGTAGAAAGTTGGCAACCCTAACAGCCATGCTGGGGGCCTCCCCAAGATGTGGGGCGAGCCGAGGGATGCAGCTTGGAGGGATGCAGCTCACTCCCCTGCTATGTGGCCCACCAGCTGTGCCAGCCAGTGTGTAAAGGGGCAGAGGCACGTATCCAGGGGAGCAGGACTAGAGCCACCACTGGGCTCCCCTGAACACAGGTAGGCACTGGAATTCTTCCTGGCCTGGTGCACCAACTCCCTGTGCCCTCCCTGCTCTCTGTGCCCTGCCCCAGGTAAGGGTCAGGCAGAGTACTGCCCATGTGGGGCACTTGTGAGAGAGCCACCTTTCCCTGAGGCCTGGCAGAGGGGACTGCCTTCAGAGTCTCTTCCCTCATGCTCCAGACTAGGCTTGGATCTGAGCAAATCTTGCACGCCCACCTGTAGAAGCCAGGATGGGTGGAAAACAGGATCAGTGACTAGAATCATAGCAGTGAGAGACACAAGGTCCTGGTAGGTCCCAGCCACTCCATCGCCTGCTTGCTGACGGCTTTCCCTGGCTATGGCAAGGCTAGCACAGTGAGTGCTGCCAGCCTTCCAGGGCCCAGTCGATTGCATGCCCAGGAGATTTTCTCTGATACCCAGCCTGTATTCATTGTCACATTTGTAATTCCTGCACCTCCTCCAGATATCGGCAGCCTGTGATCCTGTCCCCCTGCCCCCACAGTCATCACTCAGCCACGCTGCACAGATTCATATTCTGCAGAACACTGTCATTCATTTTGCACCATTTCACGGGTAATTGGGCACTTGTGCTCAGCCCAGCATAGGAAGGGTTAACCCCAGCACAGCCTCAGCAGTGGGCCTGGTGCTGGGCCACAATGGGCTGTCAGAACTGAGCAGCACTGGACTGCACAGGCGGGACAAGCCCGGGCCCTGTTGTCCATCACTGACAGGGTCAGAAGGAATCAAAGGCGGCTCTCTTACCAGGAGAGGCGTGGGCTGCTGCTGAGTGCAACCAGCCAATAATCCAGGGCCCACATTCTCCACCAAGCCCCAGTGCCCGTCCAGCTCCTGCAGTCACTGCTCCAAGGGCTGCTGTTTAAAGGGCAAAGATTCGTGGAGCAGGATGGATAGCTGCCTGCAAGGGCTGAGCACTGCTGCCCCGGGGTTCAGCAATCAGCACTGCAGCAGCAACCAGATGCAAGGCCTGGGGCACGGAGGGGGGACCCAGAACAGGCACCATGCAGCTACTCCCTGTGATGGGGCCTAGATCTGGCCATAGGTGTCATATTGACACTGGGAAACGTCCTGCTGCCCAGCAGTCTAGCTGGGGGTAGAAAGGAAATAGAAGAATTAACCCAGGAGGTCTTTGCTGCCAGGCATCTTTGCTTTTCTCCTAGGTTCCATCCCGCTGTGGAAGGTAGGCACAGCTCTGGGAGTCGCCGCTGGCAGGACTGACACACCACTGAGCTGGAAGAAGACACAGGCTCCAGTCAGATAGGGGCTACTTTACCATACACATGCTCATGCCCTGCGGCGAGTCGCTTCTTCCTGTTGTGCTCCGCGGTGCGAGTTACATGAGCTCACTTGCTCTGAGACCTGGAGCAAGACTCAGGCGATGTGTAAGGCCCCAGCCATCTGGCAACTTTTTACCAGGCATCCAGCTGGTTAGGGAGATAGCTGGCTAAACACAGCTCGTGTCCACGGACTCAGTGAGTGCCCATAAATGACCAAGGTGTCCTGCCACGACTGGCCTGGCACACGCATCAGTTCCTGTAACTGGGCAGGTAAACGCATGTTTGGGATGTGGATAACTGCCAACAGGGCCGGCTCCAGGCACCAACCGACCAAGCACGTGCTTGGGGCGGCACCTTATAAGGGGTGGCCAATGTTGGGGTGGTGGGGGGCGCTCGCAGTGTTTTTGTTTTTGTTCATGGGGCGGCGCTCGAGGGTTTTGTTTTGTTTTTGTTCGGTGGCGCGGTGCTGGGGGGGTCAGGGGTGGGGCTTTCTTATAATGCCTATACTACTTCCCAACCCAAAGGATCCCAAAGCACATTGCAAACTCTGCAGCACTAAAATGCAGCCACCTCTGGGCAGCAGCCAGCTGGTACCCTGCACAGATATATGCTATAGTTCAACTACAGGAATTAATTCAAGGCCCTCCTATGTTCTGTATTATGAAGGATTTCAAACTAGATGATCACAGTGGTCCTTAAACATCTATGAATCACCCTGCCCAACTATGGGTGGGAGGGGACATTTAGGCCAAGGACACTGGGGCAAGCCACTAGCCTCGCAGCAAGTGGATCTTTGGTGTCTACACAGAACCAACAGGACCCCAGCCCTGAATTGATCCCGTGTGATGCACAGGTGGAGGGGATCAGCTGACAGGGCTAGATTAGCAACAGGGCTTTTCAGTGAGGCTAGACATTCAATCCGGCAAAGCCATCCCCTTCACTTTTCCTGTGCCAAGCCTTCCCTGGACTAGAACCACCCCTGGGGCACTACAACTGGGTCCCTCACCACTGTCATGTTCCTGTACCAGCTATGGACTGGCTACAGAGCTGCCTATATGCTCCAGATGTGTTCACTTTGAGATCCTTTAATGCTCTGCCAGGTCTGGCTGAGGTTAGCTTAAATAAAGTATGTCACACCCAGCGGCACCTCATGGCTGAACAGTACAATACAGTTTAGCATGCCATTACGACCACCATCCTGCAGATGCCTGGAGCTCCATTGGAAGTCACAGAACTAGCCCTCAGCCCTTCCCCACGTAGCCCGCCCAGTCAGTGCAAAGTCCTTTTGTTTGCCTTTTCCCCTCACTCCCATTCAGTATGGCCCCTGCACCTCCAGCTGACCCTCCAACCCTGCTAGCCAGCAGCACCAACACAGACTGGCATGTCACTGCTTTCTCCCAGGGCGCTGGTTTCTTTAACATCTTTTTTCTTTCAAATGCTCTGCTCTGACCACTTTGATGGTGTAAATTTGATGGCGTCTTGTTGAGCAGCTGTTAAATCCTGTCTGAGCTCATTTGGAGAACAAGGAATCCAGAACAATTTACGGGTGTCAATAATATCACACAAAGATTTCCCGGAAGGGAGAGAGAACCACACCAAGGTTCCAGGACAGAGCGAGAGGAGAGGTTTTATTTTGCAAGTTAAGAGGTTTAACACTCACATACTTGTTCATTTCATTCCTTTAAATAATTACTTCTTAAGGCTCTGGTTGCACCCATTCCATTGCAATGAAATATGACAGTCTAGTCAATGGGGCGTCCCTTCAGATAAGTCTTTGGCTGTATCCATACATTGCACACACTGCACTTAGAAACAAGAGGGTATAAATTTACAGTGTCCTTTGCCCTGGGTTACACAGAGTATCCCAGTCTATGGAAAATACCAATAGGCTAGAATACATTTTCTGGTCATAGTGTCTGTCCCTTTAAACCCTCCTCAAATAAACCTCTCAGCAAGCAGTCAAACTGATTAAAGAGTGAATTTGCAGGCGGTAAATCAAATCCGACTATCAGGACAGAATGCAATTGCAGAGAATGCTTTGTGGGAAACAAGATTATACTTAACACCAGCTTCTGGGCTTAGACTATAACTATGGACTTTAAACACATGCCGTACTTAGTAGCTGAAGCATGAGGGCACTGAAAGATGCATTATACACCAGATGTAGTAGATTGCAGAATGATCTCCCTGCTGTACCTCTGGTTACACAGTGATGCTTAGTCCCACTGCAAAATAACTCAGGCTTTCCCAGTTTCCTGACCTTCCACAGAGTTTAACTCACAGTCACTCTCTCAAACCTGAATAACCTGTGCACCTCCTCTGATATTTCCAGCTCCCTTCCCCATCCATTATTCTGAAATGATTTTGAATTTCACTTACCTTTCCAAACCCCAGCACTCTCCTGTCTCAGCCCAGGCTGCTGGTGGAAGGCAGTCCTGGGTCTCCACAGACGACTCGGCTGGCTGCCCAAGGAGCACTCTGCTTTGGACATAAATCCCCACAGCTAAGGAGAGAACTGCAGCCTGCCCGAGAAAGGGGTAGGAGAGTCCACTTCTCCACTCCTGCTTCCAGCCCGAGAACCTGGCACCTGGGAACCACAGGATGGAGATATTGCTGGGAGGGGAGTGAAGACAAGTTAGCTGTAGCCAGAGTCTAAAGTGTACCTACCTCCTTGGCAAACCGTGCCTCTAATTGCTAGGGCTATGTGAGCATCTGTGTGTATGAGAGAGCGAGCATGTGTGTGTGGCTGAGAGCTGTTACCACGCCACAGACTCTTACAAGCCTGCCTCCCACTCCCCTCCCAGCCTCTCACTGCACAGGGAGCTCCCGCTCAGACGTACATTCATTCCCGTCCAGTTCATCCTGTCCCATGGCAATTGTTCCCAACTTGAACTGACGCACTGCAGGGCACAGAGATCTGCCCTCTTTCTTGGGTGCTCGTCCTCCGCACTGTTTCCAGCACTTCCTCGCAGTTTGTTCTCCTGAGCGAAAGGCTGCCTGCAAAGGAAAGACACAAACCAGTTTGCACCCATATTTGAGTCTTCACATGGGGTAAAGAGAGCCAGGAATGGGTTGGGGATTTTTGTCTCCTGAAGTGTGTGGTTTTTAATGTTGGGGGATGGATGGATGGATGGATGATTATTATTAATGATATTGTCTGTCCTGTTTTCTCTGGAAGTCTCTAGGCTCCTGCTGTCGCAAACAGCAGAGCATGAAGTGTGAACTACCAAGGAGTGGCAAAGGGCCTGTTAGGCTGTTTAAAACCCGGGGGGTAGTTGGTTCTTTTTGTTAGCCTCTATTTAACTCAGATGGCTGAGAGAATGTTTCAAATCTACTAAGGGTTCCCGCTCCAGTTCTCTGGTCCTCCGAGGAGTCTTGCAATGGGAGAGGGAAGGCAAGACCTGGCTGATATTCCTGAAGGTTAAAAAGAAATGATGAGAAATTGTGATTTAAAACAATAAGCAAACCCAGAAAACTTTGCAGACCTTCATGCATCTTAAGGAAGCAAAGAAGTGTGTGAGGTGGAGGGAGAAGTCCTCTTGGCAGGGCATCAATGGGGCCCTACAACAGCAGAGCTTCACTAATAACTGGGAGGCCTCACCCATGACAAATTACTGGCATGCAGAAGTGTCAGCTCAATGCCTGCTTGGGCTCAAATGCATGTTTGCAGAAGCAGGGCCAAAATAAAAGTTTTAAAAGCAGGACTAACATGTGCAACAAGTCCTTTGCCCATTTGTTGTTACGTTCAGCTTGCCTGGTTTATCACACTGCATTAGAGCATCTTTCTCAATGTGCCATGATCTGTTCTGTGAAAGAGGCGATCTCTGCTCGTCAGCCATTCTGGAGCAACAGCGAGAGATTGGCTGTGCAGTGTAGGAAAGTGGTTCTGCTCTGTTTAGTTGAGCAGAATGAGAAAATATAGACGACGCCTGAGAACTTTCAAAGGAACCCAAGAGGAATGTAACAGGACATCCTGCCCCTTTAAGGGCCAGGAGGCCTGAGGTCAGTCAGCCCGTCCAGCCAGCCCTGCCCTGTTACACCTGCGTCAGGTGTGGGATTTAAAAGGAACCTGAGTGGGCGCCTAATGCTCTAGCTGGGAGGAGTGGGACTGCCAGGCAGGCAGATATAGCTAGATAGATAGATAGATGCCAGGGGAAACTGCAGTTGATGGAAGGAAGCAGGTGAATACTGCAGGGAATAAAGGGCCGGTCTGAATTGCACCTAGCTCTGGGAAGGAGCCGTGAGGCCTCCTGTTTCACAGGACGAAAGACATTGTACTGGGATGGGGCCTGAAGGGCCAATGTGTGGAAGAACTAAATAAATTGGACCCCAGAAGGGAGAGTGTTTTAATGACCATTGGACTGTGATGCAGAGTTCTTAAGTGGCCCTGACCAGAAGGGGAAACTGAGGCAAGGTCCAGCAGAGCCACCCCAGGCCATGAGGGAGCACTTGGGAGGTGCCCAGCCTGGTTACAAGGAAACTCCAAAGAGAAGTTATTAATTATACTACAAACAAAGCCAGGGTGTTAGCTTCATCAGCTACAGTCCAGTTACATTTTGTCTCCCTAAATTCCTCTGCTGCTCTTGAGAGCTATGCTACTTTTCTCTACTTCTTAAACCATTGCATAGTGTTGCTGTGAGCTAATAAGTAGCTGCTGCCTCCCATCTCAGAAGCAGCTGCATTTCTGTAAAGGGAGCCCTGCATCTATCTTGCGCGCACAGTATGATGTCTGCAAGAGACTTTTAAGAAGCCATTTATTTCACTCAACAGTCAAAACATGGCAACTTGTACATTTGTACAGGCTTTAAACAGGTAAAGCAATTCAGATCAATTAAGAGATGAATCTGTCAGAATACTGCTGGGCTGTTTATCTCAAATAAAACCCCCAATGGAGATTTTAAAAGAATTAAGCAGACCAGACCAGCCCAAAATAATGCGCTAAGAGGTAGATTCATCTCTCTTCTGGAGCACAGGATATTCCAGGTGTGCGTCATTTGGGGGCCTTGGTTTTCAGTCTGGGAAAACATTGCCCTCTGGCTTGCCCTTTTCGGCAGGATGAAGGATGGTGCTCTTGCATCTGACCTGGGATTTGTTCCTGGGTTGGGCTCTGCCCCCTAGCCTAGCTGGTGCCTCGCATGCAAGCGGATTATACAGCTTTCCCAGGGTTTGCTCGGCGCATTCGGAAAGGACGCTAAAAATAAAGCGCTTACGCAGGATTTAAAGAGCTGAGCTTCAGACAGTATCCTGAGAGATTTCAGAGGGATGCATACCTGCTCTGAGACTCCCATATCAGCCCTGGTTCTACTGGCCCATCAGAACCTCCCCTCAACCCAAATGTTCTCCATTCAAACAGCCCTGTGCCCAAAGAACTACTGAAACATCTCTCCACTTAGGATTTCTAACAGTACAAAAGCCCCTCAAGTAGAGGCCATGTGACAGACGATCTGGGACCGATTCCTTTCTAATCAGCTGAGCTGGGCTGATCAGGGCAATGCAATGCCCTGAGAGCGGAAGGGACACCTTTGTCTGCAAGAAATACACCATGATCATCAACTAACTCACACCCAAACTGCACCAGGGATGGAGCCCAGAACCCGCGGGACAAAGGGCTGTGGCTGAATGCTGGCTTAGCTGCAGCCGGCTTAGGACTGAGCTGCAGGCTGCGGCCATGGATTCTGGAACTAGGGGTGCTTGGGGGGTTGCCACACCCCGTGGCTTGAAGTGGTTTTCATCACCCACAGGCTTTACAGTTTGGTTCCATGGCTCTCAGCACCCTACTACACACCTTGTTTCAGCACCCCTGGCTATGGCCGATAAGAGGGCATTGCAGCTCCGTCCCAGGGCACTCTCTCCAGCAGAGGGCAGTGGTGCACACAGATGGGCCCAACCCTGCACTCCCCGAGCGCCCATTTAAACCCATAGGGGCGAGGAGGGCTGGGACGTGGGTACAGAACTGGGGTGTGAGAACGCTTTGTGGATTTTTGTGTCCTCCTCAGAGGGACCAGGCTCTATGTGTGAGCCACGTGATCCCAACAAGGAGCAGCTGAGGGCTGCGTCCTGCTAGCTGGCAGGAGTCCCTTGCAAAGTCTGCCACAGCTCTCATCCATGCAAGGCTGGGTTCCCCTGTGCTCCCTGCCCTGTCTTCGGGGGTGCCTATTAATGCAACTTTCCACAGCTACCAGGGGCAGGCTCGGGACTGAAATCTGCCTAGCTTGGCTAAGCTGTGACTAAGGGGTGAGGGGAATGACACAATAAGGCTGCAGATATTTGCTGTCATTTCAGTTATCTTCTATCCAGATCCCATTTTCATCTGGTACAGGTACCCACTTTACAGGGGGCACTTTGCACATACAGTTCTTCCTTAGCATGTGTATTAACTGCAGTCATCCCAGGGACGCAGGGCCACGCTCAGCACTGCTCTGGAAACATGGCCTCACCCACTCTGTCATGTACTTGCAAGAGAGGGATGGGCTTAGGTGGCATTTGTCCCCAGATGCCTGCATGGGCGAGCTGGGGTTGTTTGTCTAGTATCACATAAGTGGAAGGTGGGAGGAAAATAACTGATGTAGCTCAGATTCCCGGTGCCAACAGCACTGTTATACATGTCCCTGCCCACCCCCCGGGGCACATGTCTGCTCTGCCTCATCGTTTATTTAAAAGCCATGGCAGCTCCAGAGGCATCGATCTGATGCTCATCCCAGATGCTGCTTGGAGGCCAGTTTTCCTGTTCTGGGTGGGTTTTGTGTCTTGCTATTTTGCACTGAGCATCTCCTGATTTTATTGCTGCTTCTGGTCGGGAGACATCCCAACTCCGTCAACACTTGGCCCATGGGCGCTGCTCCTAGACTGCCCACAAGGGGTTGCTCTACAGCACTAAATGCAACCCTGCCCCTCTGGGGCTGAGCAAGTGGCAGGATCCCTGGTTTCTGCACCACCACCTGCAGGGTGTTTCTTTCCATGAGCCCAGAGCTGCCTCCAGATTTGTCCCGCTGCCCGGCCACTGCCGAGAGCAGACGCCACATCCCCTGAGCAGAGGCAATGCCCCCACCTGCCATGCCTCAAGGCTACGGTCCTGCCTCGTGCGGGAGGTTTCACACTCAGATCTTTATGGCAGTGCTGCCCCATAATCGGCCAGAGGGGGCACTGTTATGTAGCAGGGTGGCATTCCCCTCCCAAGCCTTTTTCCTCCTCCAGACTCTTTCCAGCTCCTCCTGGTCTTGACCTTGCAATAGCTTTCTGGCTATACAGGGAAAGCCCAGCACCCGCTAGGGAAGGGTGTTGATGCTGCAATCAGGGATGTTGCTATCTGAGTTAGCACTGATTCAAAGTCACAGGGAAGCTCTAAAGCTGAGTTTCTGACCACTTGTGGCTAACAAAAATAGCAGGGCCAGAATACAGGTGTTAGCTTCAGTGCCCTGGCTGAATTTCAGCTACATATTGTCTTCTTCGGTTCCACTATTCCTTTTATAGCTGCCCTGCTTTTTTCCATTTCTTCTCCATTTCTTTATGCAATCATAGAGTTCGTGTGAACTAATAAATAGCAGCTGCCTTCCACCCCAGAAACTGCCACATTTTGGTGAAGGGCACTGCTTGTACTTCTGAAAAGCACTCTGAGATTTGCAAAATGTGCTGGGTCACTCAGTAACAATTATGAATGATAATCTCCATGTTGCAATGCAGAGCTCATCCGTGCATCTGCCAAGCCAGACAAAGTGGGCGCAATGATTCCACGCACATTGTTCCTATCTAATCTGGATTGTTTGGCCTTTCCACTGCATGGTTCTGGCTTGGGGGACAGGACCCCTCCTGGCGCTGCCCTCCCCCCCCCCCCCCGCCCCGCCCCAGTGACTGCTTTGCCTGTCACCCTTTACTTTCCCAGTCTGAGTGCTGGAGTCTGGGGGACTGGCAGCATCAGCCTCCTGTTCTTTGATGGAACCTGGCAGTGAGATGCTGTGCAGTGAAGGATGTCATGACCATGTGTGTCATTGCAACTGGAAATCAAATAGCTTTGGGTATTTGATATTAACTGTTCTTGCTCTTATTTTCCTCTCCTGCACCTGCTTCTTTTGGCCTAGCTATACCATGTTATTAAGAGCCGCAGAGCCATAAAATTACCCTTCCCTTTGTACTGTGGAAGTGGAGTTCCTCCAGCCAGTAGCAGGGCCCCTTTCATGATAAGGGGTTAGTGACTGATGTTTATTGAGTGCATTATAGTGGCTAGCTGAGAGACTCTGACACTGGGAACCTGCCTATTAAGCATGCATGTATGTTGCTTATTTGTTAAACTGTATGAAATGTGCTTATCAAACAGTTCTAAGCTTACTGATAGAATTAAAACATGGTCATTACTTTACACGAGCATGTAGCACACTAGCTAAGCTGCTGTGTCCCCTTCTAGTGGCTTGTCTAAACAGAGGATAAGATCCTACTGCTGCTGCAAGCTAATGAAGCTGCTCCTTTCGATCAAGAGGTGGAGACTCAGGCTTTTAGTGCTGAAGGTCCTGGGTTCAAATGCCGATTATGATCCATAAAAGGGGCTGTTCTAAACACACTAAAGTGTCAGGCCAGGGGCCTTGGGCTCAGTGAAATGCTCCCACCTAAAGGGCATGGTCTGCTGCTTCAGACCAGGCCCTGAGGCTAATGCGGAGGCAAGCAGATGACCCCTGAGGCATGCATGAAATTCACCAGCCGCAGGCGCTCTCAGCCCAGCAAAGGGAATGAATTCTGGAGCTGAGCATTGTGCTTCCAGCCACCTGGCTATGTCAGCTCTGATTCCTCAGCTGAGCCTTAGTGCGTAAAGCAGGCCTCCGATGATACGTCTACTCTGCAGCCAGAAGGTGTGACTGCAGCTGGGGTAGGCAGACCTGAGCTAGTTTAAATCTAGCTAGTTCACGGGTCCTGGGCGGCGCTGTACTCAGGAGGTCAGCCCGTGCGTGACCCCTGCTGCCATGGCTACCCGGCCATTGTTACTCAAGCTAACTTTGCTCTAGATCAAAGCTAGCTCGGCCCTGG
Source organism: Malaclemys terrapin pileata (assembly GCF_027887155.1). Classification (NCBI taxonomy): domain Eukaryota; kingdom Metazoa; phylum Chordata; order Testudines; family Emydidae; genus Malaclemys; species Malaclemys terrapin. The sequence goes on from NC_071514.1 coordinate 52,688,495, forward strand.
CTGCAGGAACTGCAATCTCACCTGCCTGCAAGGTAGACACATCCTGAGTCCCAAACCGCACAGGGCTTGAATGGCAGCCAGGGCCCAGCAGGCAGCCAGTACGACTATGGGATCCCAGGGGTCATGTGTTGCACTGGGTGACCAAGCAGCTTCAGTCCCACGGAGAGCATCTGGCAGTAAGCCGACCTGGAGGTGACATGGCTCATGTGGCCATTGAGGCTCAGATCCGTAGAGTCTTTGCCAGCTGCATGTGGAAAACGCATTCACAGCTATAGCTGCTACTACACCCTGCAGAAACAACTGCAACACCACTAGGGCCTCCAAACTGTGCATCTTGCTGGCAGACGGTATGCAAAAGCTATCACCTGCCATCCCTTCTGGCTTTGCTACCAGCCAGCCAGTGTCACCTCTGGTCTGATGGACAGTTGGCCTCACTCCTGGTTAGACGCTGGGAGAGCTGAGCTGATGAGATGCAGAGCCCAGTGTCACCAGCAAACTTCTGGCACTGCAGCCCGCACCGTCTGCCCTTCCGTAACACACACAGGAAGGGACAACGGGACAGAACCTAATGGCTGCCCACGGGAGAGAGCCCCAAGGCCAGAAGAACATTAGTCCAGCTGTATCTTGTCGTAGATCAGAGTGCAGTCACAAGCACCATGCCAGGGCATCTGGGCCAGTGTTAGCAGAGGCAGCTGATAGGGCTAAGAGAGCCGCATGAGCCAGTGGTGTCTGTCCAGCACTAGCGGAACATCCTCCGGCGAGGCCAGGCTCCGAAGCACACTGAAGGGCCTGGGGAAATCTGAGCGCTCCGGATCCCCAATTCATTCCATGATTCCTTAACCAGGCCATGGCAAAGGCACCCTGGTGCACTGAGAGAGCCCCATGGGCTGTGTCCCTGGGCCTGCGAGGCTGGAGAGGGAAAGCCTGTGCATGCCAGCATCTTCAGTAATGACAAGTTCCCCTTTGTGCTCCCTGCACCTAAGTCCCAGCTCTTCCCCATCCCCAGGGGTGCTGTGCTGGAGATGAGGGGCAGAGTCTCACATACAGTGACTGCAGCAACTAACCCAGGCAGCAGGGTGTTTCCATCCAGAAAAACACACCCTGCCAGACACACCTAGACACTGGGGCTCCAATCCTCAGCTGCTGTAAATCAGGGTAGGCCACTAACGTCCATGAAGCAACACTGATTGGCCATCCCTAGCTCCCTGCCTGACCTAGCCTGTGCTGGACAGTGTCAGCACCCTGCCACGCTCTGCCCAAATCCTGGCATGGGTGAAGCTGGCATGGATAGGGTTGCTGACTGCACTGTGCAGCAGAGTGGTGCACAAAGCTGCTTTAATGCCAGGCACTACAGAGGAGGAGGCGCTTGCACCAGCCTGGAGTGCATTAGGCAGCACAGAGAGGAAGCCAGCGGAGGGAAAAGGAGGAGAGCTGAAGGAGACCTGGTTCTTGAGGGCAGCTGGGAAAGCAAGGAGGGCAGTTTGGGCTCTCTGCTGAAAGGAATGGGCCCAGGGATGGAGGCTGGATGCACTTAGCTACACTTATTAAAGCTCATGGATTTGAAAATCTTTACCGTATGTATGCTCTGCAGCCTAACAGCTGTTCCCATGGAAACAGAAGCCAGACTTGGTCTCCAATAGCTGAGATTCAATTTTAGGGGCCCAGTGTGGGGGGAGTAGAGTCACCTCCACTGTAGGCCCAGGGGCCCATCCCAGTCCCAGGCGCTTGTCTGGGTTCAGCAGCAATATTTGAAGCTAGGTGGCCACATCAGTGACACTCTCTGTGCTTGAGGACTATGCATGGTGAATTCCCACCACCCTGTGGCCTGTCTTCTTTATCTTCCATTAACTAGATAAGATCGAATGTCCGGTAACCAAAGGTTTGGACACTGGAAAACAAAGAATAATGTTCAGTAGTGTATGAAAAATCACACAAGACGGGAGGAATCCAACAGAATTGTAACAATCCATATTTTATATCAGCCGAGTGAAAGAAAACCCAAATTACTCCATCCATCAAAGCTCTCCGGCTGGCCACAGGCCATATAAACAATGGCAGGTCACCAGAGGTTCTCCAGCGTCGATGCAGCCGCCGAGACTTGAGGCCAGGTTTTCCAAAAGGCTCAGCACCTGCCAGCAGCTAAATCAGTGGCCAAGTTTTTCCAGTGCTCAGTGCCCGCCAAGGATACATCTAAGCTGCAAAAACGAAACCCACGGCAACCTGTCTCAGAGCCCGGGTCAAGCGCCTTGCGCTCGTGAAGCTCGCGCTGCAGGGCTAAAACTAGCAGTGGAGATGTGCCGGCTCGGGCTGAAACCTAGCAACGGGAGAGTCTCAGGGCCTCAGCTCCAGCACAAGCCTGAATGTCTGTGCTGCTATTTTTCACCCTGGAGCGCGGGGCCCATAAGCCCGAGCCAGTCGACCCAGGCTCTGAGACTCACTGCTGCAGGGTTTTTTTGCAGTGTAGATGTGCCCTTGGACACTTAAATGACACTGATGTCTCAAAGCCAGCCAGCATAGAGAGGGCGTCAGGCTGGAGGGCTCAGTGTCTCTGTATTAGGGCAAAGACTGTGCGTGCGTTTGGGGCAGGGAGTAACCAAGGTTTCTGGATGCCGCGGCAGCAGGACTGCAGGATAGAGGCTGGAATCTGGCCAGGGCACTGGGGTTAAACCATCTGCTCTTGGGGAAAGTGCCATAGAATCTTTAATGACTACAAGGGCTCAGGAGCTAAGTTTGCAAACCACCTCCAACGGCCACTGGTACAGGACAGATGCAAAGGCAGCAGCACTGTTGTGATGGTAGCCACTGCAGGCTGTGGGTGTTGGACAGTCCAGTTGTTAGGTTGGAGGGACTTGGAAGACCCAGGTGTAGTTCCCTGCTCCTCCATATGCTTCCTCAGTTCCCCTCAGTACAAGGGGGACAGTGGCCCAGCCTGCCTCCCAGGAGTGTGTAAGAATCAACACATTCAGGGCTCTGAGGTGCTGGGTAATGAGGGTAATGGATTAAGCACTGCAGCAGTCTGCCCTTCACTGTGCCTGCCCCAGCTCTGTGGCACCATGAGTGATGGAACACCTGTGGAAGGGAACAATTTGGAAAACAGTGTCCCACCCTCCAGGAAAGGCCTTCAGCCAATGAGGATGTGTCTTGCTGATGTCATGAGTCTACCTTGGTGTTCCACTGGCGGAACACGCTGAGATCAGGGATGGGAGCTCCCGAAGCTCTCAGCTTGGGCTCCCGTTCAGGCCAGTCAGATCAATGCTGAGTGCTTTGAAAACCCCACTAGCTTCAGTGGAGCTTGTATGAGAGAGGCGGCTGCTTACACCTCTTGCTTTAAGCACAGCAACAGGCTCTAAGCACAGCAATGGCCTCCTACCGCTGCAGGGCCAAGTTGTGATGGAGTGACTGCTGGCCGCCCTGCCTGTTGTTACACAACTGGTACTCAAACCTCCACCAAGCTCCTCCCAGCTCTCGTCAGTATGTTCACGGAAACACATTCCCAGAAAAGCTTGTTGTGCAGCTGGGACCCTTGCTCTGTCATGCCAGCGGTGGTGAGCACCCAGCATGGAGGCAGCACTGCTGCAGTCCTGCAACTAGGGAAGATGGACATTCAGCATGAAGCAGGCAGCCCATTCTTGGGTCAGAGCAATTGGTTTCTGGAGCTCCTTGGGCAGCTTAACATGCAACATTCCCTGAACAATTGGCAGGGAAGAGCTGTGAGGGCAGGAAACATGTTGGTTACCGCTAAATTACTGGCTTGCAAGCAGGAGGTGCACAATTAAGCAGCAACAGCTAACCACTGTAATAGTGCACGGGTTTTTGTTCTACCCCGGTTGGCTGAAGGTAAGAATCAGCATATATAATGGAATAGTCCCAGGAACCGTATTTTCAGCAGCTGGATTCTCATGCATACAAACTGATTCCACTTCCTCCCTCTTCGGAGGCATCATTTCATCCTATAATCAGTCGGTATCAGCTGCAGCCTCTACTCAGAGCTGGAGTTGCCATTTACCCAGAGGGCCCAGTTTATCCCTTTGCTCACCTTTGTGCCTCCTGCCGGGAACTGCTGGAGCCTTCTTTAGCCCCCAGCCTTAGGAGCCTTGACCTGTGCCTGGCTCCCCATGGCTCCTGTGGGCCATCATGGCAGGTCGGAAAACCAGCATGCCCCTGACCTGGGATCTCCTGCCTGCTGAGATCTCTCACTTAAAACATGGCCTTCCTAATTACTCATTATTAATTAGAAACCAAGTATATTGAGCTGCTGGTTTCATGTGTTTGACCTTTGCTTTGGAATCAATACCAAGCTAACGCAAGAATGTTCCCGTCTGACGGGTGCCAGGTGCAATGTGCTGGCAGGACTCAGCCTGATCTTTGCTGCACATCACAAGACACCATCACCACTGAGGCCGTGCTTGGCAGCATCAGCAGAGAGCCCAACAACGGGAGGGAAACTCCACAAATATTCCCAGGTCAGGAAGCAGCTGGAATCAGGGGCATGGTGGAGCGGCTGGTCCTTTTCCCAACAGTAAGGGTGCTGCTTTACCGCACAGATCCCAAGGTGACAAGTGCCTTAGCAATGCCTGGGCATCCTGAAAGGGGCCACAGAGACCGGACTCCCCTTTAGCCCTAATAGGAGTCCCTGCAGGACAGAGTAAAAGCACATTGATGGGGCAATGAGGGGGCAGCTTGCCCTGCCAGTATCTGTGCTGTGCCTATTCTGTGGATAAACTGGAGGGCTGGAGGAGGAACCCGCTTTGAAGAGAGGAATTTACACATGATGGAGAGTCATAGATTTTCAAGACCAGAAGGGACCATTATGATCATCTAGTACAGTGGTTCTCAACCTGCAGCCTGCGGGCTGCTTGCAGCTCAATCAGCACAGAACTGCGGCCCATGTGACATCCTCAGGGCCATAGAGGTAGCATTGTATGCGACCCACATAACACATATGTGGCCCACAATGGTAGATAGATTGAGAACCACTGATCTAGTCTTATCTCCTGCATCACACAGGCCAGAGAACTGCATCCAGTTATCCCTATCTTGAGCGCAATAACTTTGCTTTGCAACTTATGTAAAGCATATTATTGTCCTTGACCTTAGAAGCCCAAGCCATGGAGGAAGGCCCCATTTTGCTCAGCACCGTACAGAGAAAGAACAAAAAGATGGTCCCTGCTCCAGAGTTTGCAATCATCCAAAAAAGCATTCAGTCTAGCCTGGGAGACATCAAGAGATGGAGGATTCCCCTCTTTCCTTGGCAGTTTGTTCCAATTGAAAGTTTAACACTCCCTGTAGCTCAGCTGTGAGTTTCTTTCCAAAAGACACCGACAGGTTAGCGTCCACACATAACACAAACTCCTCCCATCATATCTCATCAGTCTCAAAAATGGTGGAGGGGGAACGAGAACTTTGATATCCCCTGATGACAGGTGCTAGAGAAGTGCAAAGTAGGTCATGCTTCTACTGAGGTTCCAGTTATAAATGGTTTATAAATGATTAGCAAATGTCCCAGGCATGTTACAGACATTAACACAACAGGTTACAGGTGGCTATAAGAGCAGCAGTAGACCATACTGTAGATGGCTATAGCCATGGTTATAAAGCAATCTATTGACCCCTTGCACACTAACAATTAATTACCCATGTAGTAACAGTTTTATTAATCATTATTAGCCTTTCATAAGCTATTTATAAAGGGAACCTTACGATGAAAAGTGACTACCCAAAGCCCACTGTTACAGTCTCTGTTAGGAGGGCATTCCTGCTGGGGTGAATACTCAGCTCCATTCACTGTAGCCAACATCTCAAAGTACCTGAGCAGGGATGTCTCCCATGATGCATGAAGGCGGTGGTCCATCACAGGATACTTTGGCCATGGTGCCTCTTGGGTGATGTAGTCTCGTGTACAGAAGAGAATGGACACATGAGGTACCCAAACTACAACTTCCATGAGACACTGCAGCAGCATTTCTGAATAAAAATCTTCTGGTTTTCAGTCAAAATCTTTCAGGCCTTTTTATGAAAAATCAAAATTTTCCTTGGAAAGCAGACACTTTGAATGAAAAAAATTGTTTTCTTGAAAACCCAGTTTACCCTCAAAAACCAATTTGGACATTTTCAATGAGCCCCGCTCTGTCCGAAAATTTGAGCTGCTTTTCTTTTGGTGCCCAAATACGGATGCAAGTACCTCAGAGTTGAACAAGTCAGCCCATATATTTTGTGTCTGAATATTATTATTATAATATTATAACCTTTTTTCTTCCACCTTCCAATCCCTGTGTCCAGAAAGCTGGTGAGGGAGGTATCCGGAGTCCCAGGGGATGAATTTTCAGTCTAGGCTCATCTCTAGAAATGGTGAGAAAATGGAATTTCTGTTCCATGGGAAATTCCCACATTTTGAAATTGGTTTTCTGAATGAAAGGCCAAAATGTTCAGTTGAAAATGTTTCAACCAGCTCCGTTTGTCTCCCTTGCCACTTTGTGATCTAATTTCTTGTTGGCGGCATTTCCTGGCCTCTTCCAGTCCAGCAGAGTCGAATGGCTCCTGCTGGAGAGCCCACTGCCATTCAGCATGGTGCATCTCTCCTTGCAGACTTGTTACAGTTACGCCTGCCACATCCTCACTTCCCTACCAGGCTAAATGGCCTCAGAAATATTGCACTGGATTCTTTGACGTTTCCTTTCCTCGGCTTTTTTTTTTTTAAAGCAGAGTGTGACTCATTGGAGCCACTTGCCTCATTGTCCACGCTGATCTCCAAATGCTTGCTCCCCTCTCTCCCTGCTGTGTGGATTCACTTTCACACTGAAATCTGCAAGCTTGCTACTCTCCTATTGATCAGGTATTTGCTCAGGGTACATAACTGATCCACCAGTCTCCTCCCTCCCCTTCTTGCTCCTACCTGCCTCACCTGGGGCAGGACAAGTCAGGCTTTATCTCCTTGACAGCACATTGGCTTGTGATGCACTGGCTTTTCCCTTCACCCAAAGGACTGAGGTTTGTACGTGAGGTGAATGTAGTGCTGATGAGGGGTGGAGGTTCTACCGATCAGGTAAAGCATAGGCAGGGATGGGGCATGCTTCCCTCCCACCTGACATGTGCTTCAGCCAATGCTGGAGGGAACCTGTTTGAGGACAGCTCAGTCTCCTATCAACTCTGGGCCTCTTTGCTGAGACCCACCAACCAAAAGGCCGGAAGCAGCAATGGTGGCAGTTTTTGGAATGTGGACCTTTGCCCACTGGAAACTGGGCAGTGACCCATCAACTGCATTTCACGTAAGCCATCAACCAGCCAGCAGACGACAATGACTCTCATTCGCTATTAGCTTGGGCTGAATTTGAGACAGTGACCTAGAGGCGTAAGGCTCTGTGTCCCATGATCCATCCCGCAATGTGCTCTATTGAGATCTTCCATTCTAGGAGTCTGGAACTCACCTGTGAGGTGATGGCTGTAAATTCACCAGCTTCAGTTGTGCGCCCCACCCTGCACTGGGATGTCCATGGAGAACAAACCTCTCCTGCACCTGAGTTGGGGAAGCTGCTTACACCAGTGGCTGGAGGCTACACACTATTTGGGGTGGCCTGGGAAGTGGGGGTTGTTTAGATTTGTTCATATAGTAGGTGCCTTTGGTGCCATTTAGCAAAACAGATCTTGTTTGTAAGTACATAAATGACAGGAAATTGGAGAAAGTCTCTGTCTGTCTCTCTGGCCTGACGGTGATGCCATGTCTCCTCCTCTTTCTTTCTTCCTTTCCCAGTTGTGTTCAGCAAAGGTTTCTAGATTTCACCAGTGCTGTCTGATCTGGGGGATCCATGTGGCTCAGCAGGTTGAGAATGAGATCAGAGCCTTTCGCCACTGATTAAAATCTCTCCCGGTCACTGGCTTTTGAGAAATGAGCTGGGGATATTGGCCTAGTTTGCATCACACAACCTGCCTTCACAACATGTATCCTTGCTAGGACCCTCAGCAGAGAGGCCAAAGATCGGCTGGCGGATGCCAGAGGTCCCTTCTGATCAAGTGGCGAGCAGCAGGTGGGAGAAGCATACACTGCTGCTACCAATGCTGTAGCTGTTCTGGGGATACGGGGATTGTTAATCCAACTTCATCCACCAGCAGTAGGCCTCACACACCCGCAAAAGTCATTCTGCAAACAGGAACTGAGTGATGGGGTTTCCTTCCCAGTCCTTTCCCTACACGCACACTGTGGTCGACCTACAATCCTCGCTCACTCTTGGCTCTAATGTACCCTCTCACGGTTGTTCCTGGATGAGGCTTCTCACCATCATGAGGCTTAATCATCTCTCCAGGATTCTGATTTAAATTCAGTCTCTTAACATTAATGACATGGGAGGAAATTAAGTGGGTCATGAATAAACTATGGGTTTCACTGGGGATTAGTTTGCTTCTGTTCAAACTGCAAAATGGAATTTAATAAACACCTAGTTGTGCATGCATAGGAGAGTTTGTGAGGTCATAAGAAAGAAAGAAAGAGGTCTTTTCAAGGAGGTCTTTTTTTCAATGCCCAATCAATTACCAATCATGGCTCTTTCTGCTATTTTTCACAGCCTGTTTCCATTTCTAGCCCGTTTACACTGTCTTTCTAAGATCTGGAAGCTGGGAGACTTTGGCTATTGTACTCTGAGAAATTCTAGCTGTGAATGCAATACCTGCTGCAGGTAGAGGACAGATCATTCTGGCTTGGGGGAGGCAGCCCCCCTGCCCAGCACTGCATTGTGCTCAGACCTCACCTGCAGTAATCTCCTCCCCAGGGTGGAGTCCCAGTGCTGTGCCACGTCTCTCATTGCCCAACCACTAGACTTTCATTTGTTCCCGGATCTAGTGTAGGGCTTGGTCCCCATGTTTAAATTCATTTCTCAAGAATGCCTCCTTGCCATGGGCCAGCCCCCATAAGATTTCTGTTTTGGTCACTAAGCTAGCCCACTTTAAGCCATGCCCACTCCCTCCTGTCCCACTGGGGCTGCCCCTTCTTCTTGACCACACACAGCTCTACCAACACCTCTGCTCACCTGCAGCCCCGCTGTTATTCCAGCCCTGGGCTGCCGCACAGCTCTGCCAACGCCCCTCAGTTAGAACCTGCACAGTCCTGCTATTACAGTCCTGGGCTCCCTCAAAGCTCCACGGGGGTATCTACAGCGGCAGAAAAACAAGTGTGAGTGTAATTCACCACCAGTGGTAGCAACGGAGGAAGCCATAGCATAGGCAGGGCACTGAGCTTTTTTTGCTATCTTGCCATCTAGTCCTGGGTGTGGAGTGCAGAGCAGAATAACAAAGCAATTCAGGCAGCAGCACTGGGAATGATCGGTGGGTCCAGAACTCAAGCCATGTTTTACAAAGGCATTCTGGCAGCCTGGCAACTGGGATAGGGTTAAAGTCTGTCCTGTGGGACGGATTCATTGTGTTGGCCCCAAATATATTTGGGGATGATTTAGGGCTTGTAGAATGTGATCTAGCCCTGTCAGAACTAGGGTGACCAGATGTCCCGATTTTATTGGGACAGTCTCGATTTTTGGAGCTTTGTCTTATGTAGGTGCCTGATACTCTCCCTCCCAGACCTGATTTTTCATACTTGCTATCTGGTCACCCTATTCAGAACAGAATCCTCCTGTTGCAGGGTAGCTGGACCCTTAAACAGAGATGGGTCCCACTCCACCCCTGACACAGCCAACTCTCCTCCCCAGGTGAGGAAAATGAAGAAGGTCATGTGATCGGTGGGCCAGGCCTATCTAGCCCAGAGGTCAGGGGAGAAAGGGGATGTGGCAGATGGCCATGGGGAACCAAGGGGAGCACAAGGCAGGCAGGGCCTCGGTGGGTCTGCTCAAGTAGGAGCAGGGAGCAGCCCAGAGGAGCCCAGAAGAGCTGAGGGGAGAGATGGAAAAGAGCTTGGGAAGGGTGAAAGCTGAGCCCAGGGGGACAGAAGAATTCAAGGTGAGAAGATAGACCCCTTGGATAGGAGGGGCGGGGCCCAGTTTGCGAGTGGTGCAGAGACTATTTGTTTTGGACTTGGCCTGAGGAGCGCTATGTCCCTGGAAGGGGTGGACTTTTGTTAAGGACTTAGCTGGAGGGCCTGTCATTGCAGCAGCCAAGCCACACAATGGAGTTTACTGAGGAGCCCCGAGAAGGAGAAACTGAGATAGGGTTGATGTAGAGCCACCCTGTGCCCCAAGGGGGAACTGTGGAGGTGGCAGCCTGGTAACATCTCCTATGCAAACTGGGACGAGGAGCCTTGATTAGGAGGGCCAAGGACTGAGTGGGCTCTGGAGACTCAGTTACTGGAGGGGGGCCCTCCTGGCCAGAGGTGGGTCTTAACCATGCTGGGCCTGGCCTGTGAACACACAGAGTCCTGCAGGGCTCTCCCAGGAGCACTGATTTCAGCTGGAAGGGACCGGTTTTGTTTACACTGTGCTTCTTCAGCCGTGGTTCCCTTGTAATGCAGCTCAGCCGGAGGGGGAAGGTCAGTGACGGAGCCCTTGCCTGCAGACTGTTAGCTCCTGCTGACTGTGTGTCCAGGTGGTGAGGGCTGCCCACATGGGGCTGGGGGTAGCGGGTCCATCTGGTCAGCAAGGAGAAGCCTCTAGCCGGCCCCTTTGGATCCAGACGTGAGGAGGAGCACACAGGTGAGGTACAAACTGTTCAAATAGAGTCTCAGGCACAGGTCTCCATAGCGACCAGAGCCGCTGGTGACTCGATCAGATCCTAATCAATGGAACTCTGCAAAGCGGCACATGGGGTCTGAACACGTCAAAACCAACTAGCCGCTGTCTGGGGCTCCCATCCCCACCCCCGAATTGAGGCAGGCCAAAGCACCCATTCCTTGTGTGCCCGGGAGGAGAGATTGGCACCTGCATGTTGCATTAAAGTCGTTCCTTCAGGCAACAAGGCTCAGATCCTCAAAGCTATTTAAGCACCTAACTCCCAATGGGCTCTAGTTACAACATAGGAAGAGGGTTGCTGTGGCAATCCCCTGCAACACCCACCCACCCAGGCACACAAGGGCTTATTAGTGCAGGGCACCCACTACCATGAGGTAGAAGCCTTCATGTTGGAGGCCCCTCCCTGCAACACTGACCCACAATGAAATGGGGATAGAGCTCTTGTAACAACTGCTTCCAATCTGGGAGGGGTGTTGGTCAAGTCCTTTGAGACTGGTGGGTGGAGAAGCTCTGAGTGTGGTTGCTGTCTGGTGAACACACTAGCAGTGTGGATGGGCCCTGATGGATATTCTCCTTGTGCTATATCTGCTCTCTGTACATTAAAGCAGATGCATGTGACCCAAGGCAGCTATCTCCAACCCCTTGTGGCGAGGCATATTGACACTCCATAATGCCAGCCCTGAATGACAGCTCCTTATTATGGATCCAGACTCTCAGAGTTTGGAGGTGATGTGAGGGTGTTCCTCTTTTGATAATTGGACATCCAGCTGGCATTGCTTGTTACAAAACTTTCCCTCACAGACGTGCCTGGCTGTCTCTCTCATTTGTTATGTTTCTGTCATTCCTGGAAGACCCTGGAATACCATGTGTACCTGCCTCATCCCTTCTCTGGTGTTAGGGGTGGGTTTTCTGAACAGAGGGTCAATTCTATGCAGCATCCAGGGAAAGACAGACCCAAAGTGGATGTTGCATCTCTGCGACAGGAAAATTGTTTTCTAATCTGGATGGTGCTGCAGAGAGTAGCTTCTTTCAGAATTAACTCAAGTAACTTATGGTCCAGCTTGACTGTAGAAAGGTCACACACAGATACGCATCCTGGAGGAAGCACTCAGAGCCAAGGCAATTGCATATGATTTTATTCCTTTTGCAATGCCCCTTTATTAGGGTGAGTGACTTTGATGTGTCAGAGTGGTTGGCTTCCGTGGCGGCAGTGATGCATGCACCTGATTTGGGACTCAGCTCTTTGTTAGGCTCAGAGCAGGCAAACACTGGACCTGGTTCCTTTGTAATAAGTGCAACAGCTAGGGGACATCCCCTCTAGATTCTGGCCCAGGACTTTGGAGCAACCAAAAAGATCAGTCCCCGGAGATTCCATCCCAGCTTTTAGACTGAACCAATTTACTGCAGGAATTGCATGTCAGGACTTAGTCAGTGCTGTGTGAATATTCACCCAGGGCTGACATGATCAATAAAGTCCATAGTTACAGTCTGGATCTCACTATTAGAGATGCGCAAAGAGTGGGGAAATTGTCTGTGAATATTCATTTGCACTTAAAATAATATTTTGATGTGACAGTATTCATGCCCCTTTCAGGCTGAATGCCACAAGCACTCAAGCTTTATTCTTCTTCTTCAGTATTTGTATTGCCTTAGTACCAAATGTTCTCCATTAGCAGTGGACTGCACCAGGTGCTGTACTAACACATACAAGGATAAGTCCCTCTCCCCACAGAGCTTGACTACATTCACTAGGGCAAATACTCCACAAAAGCACATTCTGTGTTCTCCAACATTCACCAGCATTCACCAAAAGTGATTATAAAATTTGCCATTCATGCTGGATTGACTCATTTACAGAAATAAATGAATCCAGGAACGGAAACAATTCCCCATGATTTTTATAACATTAACCAGCACTTGCAAACATTTACAACAAACTGCTCACACATGATCTGCAGACCAATTAGTGGCCAGAAAAAATAATAAATAATATTAAATATTATGAACTAATGTAAAAGTTTTGTGAACAGGGAAAAGGTGAAATTCACTGGAGAAATTAGTTGCAAATTATTTACTTATTCATAGATTCTAGGACTGGAAGGGACCTCGAGAGGTCATCGAGTCCAGTTCCCTGCCCGCATGGCAGGACCAAATACTGTCTAGACTTGGCTCTACTTACACAAAGTAATATGCAAAATACCTGGGGTAAAATTCTGGCTCACTGAAATCAATGGGAATTCAGCTGAATTTCACCCCACCATCTGGAATGTGCTTTTTTCTGGATTGATACATGCCCCAGAGAAGGATGTGGGAGAGGCCTCTAATATCATAGTGCCTTGACTTTAAGAGTTCCCAGGAACCTCAGACACAACAAGGTCTTTTATATTCTAGAAAGAAAAGTTTCTAATATCAGTAGATGGCACTATTACAGATAGTATTACAAGTTTTCTTTTAACTGAACATGAAGGCAGTTAGATCTTGGAAAGTGCTCTGCTGTTAGTTGTAGTGTTGGTTCTTTTTAGAAGTTTTTGCATATACAAGTAAAAAGTTTATTCATTGCATGAGTCTCTCTATGGGGTCTGCCCCCTCAAAAAACATTACATGTTAAATATCCAACTGAATTCACTGTCTTGTTTCAGAAGCTGTTGGTGCATTGATTTTTAGGCAGGTATCGGCAAACTTAACATTACCTGTCCAAGAGCAGGCCTGAGCTTTGCAACCACTACCTGGTAATGACTTATTCTTTATTTCAGTGATTTCAGGTAGATCTGATTGATCCCACCTTCTGTAAAGCAATATGCAAAATACTTGGGATGAAATTCTGGCTCACTGGAATCAATGAAAGAGTTACCATATGTCCAGCTTTTCCTGGACATTGCCTCTTTGGCTCCGCCCTCTGTCCTGTCGGATTTGTTAAATAACAGCCAATGTCTGGGATTTCTGCAGAACACACACTGCAGTTGAAAAAGAGCCCCAAATGGTCTGCTTCCCGCTTGGTCCCTCCCCGCATCCGATTGGTGCATTCACCTACAGCCACAGCTGCTGGATCCTGCTCACCCAGACCCCAGCTCCCAGTCCTGAGGAAGAGGTCCTGCAGGGAGGAGCTGACTGATGGCTCTCATTGTGTACTGGGCTTGTGCCAGCCATCCTGCCAGTGTGACAAAGAGCAACACTGCCCCCCCACCCCCAATGAGTACCCCTGGTGCAGGTACCCCCTCCAACTCCCCCTCCCCACTTCCAGCAGTGTCCTCTTTTTGAGAACCTGAAAATGGTAACTGTGATGGGGTGGACTAGGCCCAGAGTCCCCCTGTTGGAGGCCTCAGGGTCCTGCCACAACCATCTCAGGAAAGGAGCAGTGGAGCTAAGTCTTCCAAGCAGCCTAGAGAGTCTGTGTAGGAAGCAGCCAATCAGGAGAGGAGGCTGCAAGGAGCTATCCAATCAAAGGTTTGCAGGCTACTATAAAAGGAGCTGCAGTGCAGCAGAATCTAGCTTTTAGAGCTGAGCAGTGAAGGTGGTGTTTCTAATGGGCTGAAGGATGGCTTCATGGACAGCTCAGTACTGGCAGGGATCCTGGAGTGAAAAAGAGCTTCTGGCTGCTGGGCCTGAACACAGAAGAACCCTGAGGTAAGGGTGAAGCATTGGTGAAGACTAGGTTTGCAGGGAAGTGGCCCAGGGAACTGAAAGTAATGTAGTTAAATGGATACAGTTGTGAGTGGCTGCTATTCTTAGGGTCTCTGGGCTGGGACCTGTAGTAATGGGTGGACCTGGGTCCCCCCAGCTGCTACTGGGAAAGTGACCTACAACTGGACAGTGATAAACTCCCTTGAAAGGGATTTGAACTGTTAAGAGGCCAGAACAGAGTGGGTGAAGAGTCTCCAGGGAGGAAGCCCTGGGAGCATGACCCCATACCAGGGGCACTTAACAACTTTGTTGGACTAATACCCTAGAAGGGCTCCTTTTGAGTTGTTTCATACAGATGGTGGGAGACTTGGTTGGAGGGCTGAATCACTAGAGACTGCCAGAGAAACTACCAGAATAGATCACCACTGAGCAAAAAGGTGTAGACATGCCTGAACAAGGAGGTGCCCATGAGAGGTGGGTGCCACCCCATTACAGTAACCCTTCTGTTGCCGGCACAGAATGCCCAAGGACAGCAACAGCGGCGTTCGTTGCCCGGTGTGCTTCGCGCTAATAAACACATCAGGGATGGAGAAACAAACAAAGTTTATTTGGGATCCCAAAGCAGTGCAAAGAGACTGGCAAGTCTCAAATCAAGCACACTAACAGGAACAGCTTTTCTTCTTTTATACATTTTGCAGTTAAGCCTCATCCCCCTCCCCTTCCCCTCTAGCCCTCCCTTTCTCCCCCCCATTCCTCCCTCTACCCCTCCCGTCCCTGGTAATAGTTACTAAGCAAATAACTATTACATTTAAGCAGTTAAGTCATTCTTGGCAGCTATAAGCCTAGCTTGTTAGTAACTTCTTTAAACCGTTATCTTGTCCTTTTTCCCTTCAGCCAGAAACATGCAGGCCTCATTATTACCGCTTGATACCAGTGTGAGCAGGAGGTTGCACACAGATAACTGGTTGCTTACATATTCCAATTGCACCTGGCTTTTGAGGTTGATTAGAGTTTAAACATGGAAGAAGTTTGGTTCATATAGGCCTAGTGCAGGAAGGCTTCATTGACACTTTGGGGCCTTCCACTCTCCCGAGTTACCTAGGGTGAGGCCTAGTGATGTCAACAACTCCCTCCTTTGAGAATACTCAACAAGCCTTTGGCTGAGTTTTCTCATATTCTGTGGACAAGATATGATTGAGTGCTATGAAGCTGGGGTTTTCAATGAGAGGGTATGCCGGGATTTTTGGGGAGCGGGGGGCACAGAGCTTACGGAGGAGCATTTTAAAACAAGCAATTAGGAGGAGGCTGACCAGGCACAGTACCACACCTGTGAGGAGGAGACACCCAAGGCCACCCCCCAGTCCTCCTAGGTCGGGCAACCAACTTCAAAGGGAATTGAAAACTCTGGGTTCCCTTTCCTGGGCCTTCCACTGCTCGAAAGCCTGTTCGGCCGACAGGACGTGCTTGTTAATGTCCTGTGAGTTTTCTGATACATAAGTACAATATTTATTCCCAATAAGGGCACTCAACCCGCCCTGGGAGGCTAAAATATAATCTAAGGCCTGTCTGTTTTGCAGGGACAGCAACCGGAGCTGGTATAGCTTTGAGTTAAGGCTTTTTTTTTATGGCTAAGGTCTTATTGGCATACTTGGTGAGAAACACAGAGAGCCTACGATAAAATTGGGTTAGCCGTTCCACCCCAGAGGATGGGAGGAGGATCATACCCAACCTGTCTCCTTCCTTAATGGGCTTTGAGTTGGCATACAAAGATTTACGCTGCCTGGGGCGGCCAGGGGTTGTCCCTTAATGCATACTGGGATTCAATGGTACAGTTTTGCGACAAGGGGGTACCCGTAGTATTTCTTCCCCTACTGAACCATCCCCAGCAGATATCTGACCAATTTTGGGGAACTACCCTCCAGGGTAACCCTGCTGTGTGGTGTGGGATTTGGGAGCATACTCAGCAGTTAGAGAGGTTAAACTCTTGGGCAAAGCAAATCTTCAGGGACTCATAAGTGTTTGTTCTCAAGTTAGTAGGGATTCCTTTCCATCCCGCATGTGCCGGGGGGGGGGGGGGGGGGGAGGAAACGGGAGGTAACAAGAGGAGTGTCCCTATGGCAAAGAGTACCACTGCAGCAGACCCTGGACCTGAACTCATGCTGGGCAGGTGACCCTAGGGCCTAACAATTACAATTCCCCAAATACCCACAAAATAACAATTACCAATAGTAGGCAGATTAAAAACAAAAAGGACCAGGCCACCAGGTTAGGCCGGCCCTGTGAGAGTAAACACAACCAAAGCTTAGAGTTTTCATGGAGAGTGCGCTGTGACTGTCCAAAGAGACCACAGGGCATTCCCAGCAGATCTTATTGTTTTTTTTTTTTGAATAACAGTTTAAGTCCCGGGTCGTCGCTGGTAGTCCTTTTCCATAGGCTGGACGGTCCACTGTTCAGGAGTGGGCACTGCCTTCAGACGGGAGTGATGAATCCAGTTTTTGTGTCCTTCGACCTTTGCTGCTGTGTGGGAGACCAGCAGGACGGTGTGGGGTCCCTTCCACTTTTCTTGGAGAGGCTCGTCCTTCCAGGTCCAAACGAGAACGGAATCGCCTGGCTGCAAGGAGTAGACAGGGGCATCCAGCGGGAGAGGCTGCAAATCTCTGGTATATCTGTGGAGAGAACAGAGAACAGCAGACAGAGAGCACATATACTGAGATAAAAAGCCACACCCCATTTCCCACTCCCCTGCCAGAACCGGTGTACCGTTCATAGGCCATGCCCTTTCAAACATAATCTCAAAGGGACTGAGCCCTAACCTGCCCTTTGGGAGAGCGCGAATGCTGAGCAAAACAAGGGGTAAGGCATCAGGCCACTTAAGGGAAGCCTCTTGGCAGACCTTTGAGAGGTGCCGCTTAAGTGTCTGATTTGTGCGTTCCACTACTCCACTGGCCTGCGGTCGCCATGGAGTGTGGAGCTTCCAGGGGATTTGCAGGCCATCTGATATCTTCTGAACAACTTGGGATGTGAAGTGTGTTCCGTTGTCAGATTCCATTCACTGGGGGAGTCCAAAGCGGGGAATGATCTCCTTGACAAATTTCAGAGCCACCATTTTGGCAGTGTTGTTATGGCATGGGAAGGCCTCAGGCCATCCGCTGAATCGATCCACCAAGACGAAAAGGTATTTGAATCCTTGGGTCCGGGGGAACTCAGTAAAGTCTATTTGCCAAACCAGTCCTGGGCCTGGGGTAGGTTCCAGAGTGGCTGGTGGCACTGACACTCCTGGTCGAGGGTTGTTCTTTTGCAGACTAGACATTCAGCCTGCACCTGGGAGGCCAGGGGTTTAAATCCAGAGGTTAGAAAATATTTATTCATAAGCTGGGTAAGAGCCTCCCTGCCAGCGTATAATTCTTTGTTTCTTCACCAGGGTCAGTTCTTAATGTCTTTTGTAGTCAGGAATTCCTGGACTTTGTGGTTTCAATGAAGCAAGTGTTCCTTTTTCTCTTTTCCTAAAACAGTGTGGTTCAGCATCATACAGGGGAGAGGTTACTAGCACATCACCCTGTCTTTAAATAGGCTTATCAGTTGGAGAGTCCTCCCAAGGTGGAGGGGTCTTTTTACAGTGAGAAGCCTGGGTTCAGGTGTGAAGTCCTTGGCACTTCACAGCGGTGTTGGTGGTTAACAGGACTTGGAAAGGGCCTTTCCAGTGTGGAGCCAAAGCAGTTTTTCGTTGATGGACTTTACGTAGACTCAATCTCCTTGTTTCAATGAATGGCAGGGCTGCTAGGGTCTTTGGTTAGCACTTCTTTTATCTGTGAGAAAAGAAACCTAACACATTTCATTAATGCCTGGCAGTGTTTTGCAGATCTCATAGTTGCTTGGGCACATTCAGGCCCCCCTTTTCTTGGTTGTAACAATGTCCTTGGATGGGGCCAGCATCTTAGCTTTGGACTGAGCTTGCTAGCTATATTTTTTTCCCCTCAGTTAACTCGTTCTGTTCTTTTTCCTGCTCTCCTTCTTGGCTTCTTTTAACTTACAAAAGAAACTTCCACTCTTCACTCATACACCTTTTCCCAACAATGAACAGATACACATTGCCATTATACACCCTTCCAATAAAATAACTTCTCGTCCTGGTTTGTTGCTCCAAAGCTCTGTATAGCACACCCACTTTTGAGGAGTCCAACAAAGTTCAGGAGGCTCACAGTGGCTTTAAGGCAAGGGGTGAGACCCACAGCGGCAATTAACAAGTCATCCACATATTGCAGGAGGAAGACCCTGTCCTCATTGTCCCACTCCTCCAAGACTCTGGCCAGGGCCTGGCCAAAAAGGGTGGGGCAATTTTTAAATCCCTGGGCCAACACTGTCCAGCAAAGCTGCTTTTTAACCCTCCTTTTGTCCTCCCACTGGCTCCACTCTGAGGCATGCATGGCTGAGGGCTCAATTGCAAAGGTCATTATCCAGGCATTCTCTGGGGGTAAGGTGAGGGTCATTTCAGCTTGGGTGAAATGCAGGGTGGCTCCTAAGCGACAAAGCAGGTCCTGTCCTAGTAGAAGTGTTGGACAATCGGGGAGGTAAACCAGTTTGTGAGATAGAGTTCTGTTTCCCAAAGCACATTCCTCTGGGGCATATACTGGGCACTTGGTTCCTTTCCCTGTGGCACCCACCACAGTGAGGGACTCTGACACAGGCAGCTGCAGGGGTTGGTTTACGGCGGTTCGTGCAGCTCCAGAGTCTATTAAAAAGTCTATGTCCGAATCTCCCACCCACATTTTCATGCGGGGTTCCGGGGGCAGGATAGTCCACCTCCCCTGACACCCCTATTCTTGATCCTTCGCTGCCATCATAGGGGTACTTTCCCTTTCGGGGCACTCATTTTTTCAATGTTCCTCCTTCCGGCATATGGCACACTGGTTGCGACCCAGACACTTTTCCTGTGAGCCAGGGCGCCCACGCCCACGTCCTCTCATTCCCCAGCCCCTTCCACCTTCCTGGAATTTTCCCCTGCCACCGGCCTGTACTGCTGCAACCATCATTTTCACTTGCCTCTTTTCCTTTTCTTTAGACGCAACCTGATTACGCTCCACCTCAGACAGCAGGGTCCGCATAAGGACATTACAATCATTCCAGTCAGGCTTACAGCTAGCCAGGCACCCTTCAAAGACCGAGATAAACTTGCTTGGGTTCATAGAGAATTCCCCTGCCTGTGCCTTAAAGGCTGCTAGGTCCACCGGGTTAAAAGGCACATGGGTGTAAACCTGCATAGTAGTGGCCTGATTCCTATCTGAGTCATGTCTGGACACCACGGTCTCAGTGATCAACGGATAAAATTCCACCGAGGGGGCAATCTCTGGGACCTGAGACACCTTGTCTTTATATGGTGGGGGTGTGATAGCCAAAGGGGACACCGGACCTGCCATTATAGCTGTGGGGGGGTTCTGGGGACTAACAATAGCTACTACCGAACCTGTCAGAGTCAAATTACACTTTTGCAAAATATCTGACCTATCTCTTAGCAACATAAACAACTGTACATACATATGTTCATTCCATTTACCCGTTTGCTGATAAAACAGAAGTAATTGAAGGATCGTGTTATAATTAAGTGATCCTTCCGGTGGCCACTATTCCTGGTCCTCTAGCTGATATTGAGGCCAGTCTTCTGTACAGAACCTTTTTAATCTACTTTTAGTTATTGGATTTGCACCAAATACTTTGCTAGAATGCATTCTAAGGGTGAACACCTTGCCCTGCCTGCAGTACTCTGTCCCTGCCCCATAGGGAGGCACTGGGCATCCCCAGGTCAAGACAGATAAAGTCCCCACTGGACTGTTCCTACTTTATCCACGGGACCGGTTCCCCACCGTCGCCCGCAGCTGCTTCTCCACTGCTTGACCGCGTTGCACGGTTGTGCCCTCCGGGGTCGACCAAACCACGTCTCCGCCGAGGCCCCCGGTAAAGTCACCAGTGCTGGGCGTCGGTCGTCACTGCAATCTGTCGACCTCCGAGAGGGGTCCGGGCAAGGCTAAATTTCAGCCTCGAGCCCACCCAAGGACACCAAGACTGTTGCTGGCACAGAATGTCCGAGGACAGCAACAGCGGGGTTCGTTGCCCGGTGTGCTTCGCTCCAATAAACACACCGGGGTGGAGAAACAAAGTTTATTTGGGATCCCAAAGCGGCGCAAGGAGACTGGCAAGTCTCAAATCAAGCACACTAACAGGAACAGCTTTTCTTCTTTTATACATTTTGCAGTTAAGCCTCACCCCCCCCCTTTCCCCTCTAGCCCTCCCTTTCTACCCCCCCCATTCCTCCCTCTACCCCTCCCCTCCCTGGTAATAGTTACTAAGCAAATAAAGATTACATTTAAGCAGTTAAGTCATTCTTGGCAGCTATAAGCCTAGCTTGTTAGTAACTTCTTTAAACCGTTATCTTGTCCTTTTTCCCTTCAGCCAGAAACATGCACCGGTGTGAGCAGGAGGTTGCACACAGATAACTGGTTGCTTACATATTCCAATTGCACCTGGCTTTTGAGGTTGATTAGAGTTTAAACATGGAAGAAGTTTGGTTCATATAGGCCTAGTGCAGGAAGGCTTCATTGACACTTTGTGGCCTTCCACCCTCCCGAGTTACCTAGGGTGAGGCCTAGTGATGTCAACACTTCAATGGGAGTTCTGCAATTGACTTTGATGGGGCTGGATTTCACCCCACCTCTGGCATGTGCTTTTCTCTGGATTGATATGTGCTGCTGAGAAGGATGTGGGAGAGGCCTGTAACATTTTTTGAATGTTGTGTTTTCTAGCTGAGCTGCTTGTTGTGGTGGTGGTTGCTATATAATTATGAAGGAGTTAATTCAGGCATGAGCTGACCTGCAAATAGACAGGAATGCAAGCACTTCTAATAGTCCCTCATTTACCAATAATTAAAGGACAGCACAGAAAACTAACTGCTTGAAGCCCATATTAGGGGTGCGGGGGTCACAAATTGGTTTGAACAGGTTCAAGATATACTGGCAGACAAAGGACTTTGCACCTGGTTAAAAGGACACATGTCCTAGAGGGGACAGACAAAGAGGAGACAGTGTGTGTCTGTGATGGAGTGTATACCCCCCGCAGTATAGCAGTCAGGAAGAGGTTGATGGACAGAACTGTTACTTCCTGAGTGAGCTATGACTTAATGACTGACTAGCAACAGTTGGGATAAAAGCCTGTAGCCCAGGCAGAGTGGGGTGGCTGCCAGAGAAACTGGGGGTGTCTTGGGGTGTTTCCTCAGCAGTGGCCTGGCAAAGAGCCACCCAATGAACAGACTAGGAGGCCCGCCACAAGGAGAGCGGGTAAGACTGCTGGGCAACAGCAGAAGGGACATTTCTTTCCCTCTTGCCCTGCAAGCTGGGAAAGAGAAGGCCAGACTCCTGGAAGCCCATGTTAGTCTGGTCAAGGCCTGACATTTTATAGGGTCAAGGAGTAGCCAGCGAAGGCCCAGAGAGCCAGGAGACTGGGCTCTTAAAGACAGGGTATCATAATGCCTAGAGCCTTGTGAAAACCTTATTTTGGATAATTTTTCACTTTATTTTTTGGGAATTTCATTTTTCTCTCTCTCCAGGGATGTGGGGGTTGGGGGCCTGCCCCTGCTTGGGGGATTGAAATGAAATTCCCTGAAGCGGAGAAGCCTGGAGGTGTGGGCTGGAAAGTGAATTAATCCCGCAGTGGTGGCTCCAGTCCTGCAGCTGGCCTCAGCTCCCTGCTCAGGGTATTGTGAGCCGATGCATGAGGTTGCAGTGCTGCTCAGGTTTGACTGGCCTGCCTCCTCCCCAATTACAACTGGGGGGTGGGTGAGCAGGCCAGACCTGAGCAGTGTTGTGACACCCTGCGCTGGGTCACAATGCCACTCATTAACATTTGACCCAACCTGAGGGGCATTTTGTTTTATCCTTTTGGTTTTTATTTTATTTCATGTTATCTTGCATTTCGAAAGCATGGGGCTCTAATAATCACCCTTTGGATAAGGATGAAGGAATGAGCACCTTCACAGTCCCCCAGAAATGGGGGGGTGTCTGCAAGGCCGGTGCTATCATTAAGGCAAACTAGGCGGTTGCCTAGGGTGCCAAGATTTGGGGGTGCCAAAAAGCGGTGCCCCCAATTTTTTTTTTACAGCATTCCTATGCCCCCTCCCTGAGCATGCGGTTGCCACTCCACTTCTCCTGCCTCCCAGGCTTGCAGCGCCAATTGGCTGTTTGACGCTGCAAGCCTGGGAGGGGAGGAGAATTAGAGCGGGGGTAGCATGCTCGGGGAGGAGGCGGAGCGGAGGTGAGCTGGGGTGGGGAGCTGCTGCATGGCTACCCGGTGGGGGAGCTGCTGTGGAGGGGAGGGTGCCTCAGGGCAGGGGGGGAGCTACTGTGGGGGGGCATCTCGGGGGGGGGGGCAGGGAGCTGCTGCAGGGCTGTGGGGGGGGAGCACAAGGTGGAAGTTTCGTCTAGGGCACAAAACTTCCTTGCACTGGCCCTGGGTGTCTGGATAAGTTGGGCCATAGGCACTGACTTACTCAGATCTGGGGAGTGCTTGACCCTTGCTCCACCCCAGGCCCTGCCCTCACTCCACCTCTTCCTCCAAGCCGCCGCCTCTGCCTCTTCCTGCCCCCGCTCCTCCCCAGCACCTCCTGCATGCTGTAGAACAGCTGATGAGCGGTGGGCTGGAGGCGCTGGTGGGAGGGGAGAAGGCGATCGGTGGGGCTGCCGGGAGGCTCTGGGAAGGGGGGAGGCATTGACCTGCATGGCTTCCAGTGGGTGCAAAGTACTCACTATTTTTTTTTCCATGCATGCTCCAGCCCCAGAGCACCCACAGAGTTGGTGCCTATGAATTGGGCCTACCTTAAGTATTAGGTAAGACAGTTATGCATGAAGGTTGGTGGTGGTAATAGCACTTTGCTGTGATTCTATGACAAGAGCAATATAGGCCTGGAAGGGGCCTCGAGGTCATCCAATCCAGTATCCTGAGCTGAGTCAGGAGCAAGTAAACCTAGACCATCCCTGACAGGTGTTTGTCTAACATCAAATGATGGCGATTCCACAACCTCCCGTGGAAGCGTATTGCACAGCTTAACTACTCCTAAGAGTTAGAAAGGTTAGATATTAGGAAACACTAAGTCTCCCTTGCTGCAGATTAAGTCCATTACTACTTTTCCTGCCTTCAGTGGACATGGAGAACAATTGATCATCGTCCTCTTTAATAGCCCTTAACATATTTGAAGATGTTGTCAGTTGTCTTCCCTCAAGAATAAACATGCCTAGTTGTTTTAACCTCGCAGGGTCAGGTTTTCTAAACCTCTTATCATTTTTTGTTGCTCTCCTCTGGACTCTCTCCAATTTGTCTACATTTTTTCCTAAAAAGAAGCATCTGGAATTGGACACAGTTCTCCAGCTGAGGCCTCACCAGTGCTGTGTAGAGTGGATTACCTCTAATGTCTTACATCCAACACTCCTGTTAATACATCCCAGAATAATATTAACCTTTTTCATATCTGCATCATTGTTGGCAGGTATCCTAGGCCAGGGGAGGCTAAGCCTCCACAAATAGGCCAACCCACCGCCTTGGGAGTGCCTCCTGCACTCTGCCCAGAGGCTCCCGTTCTTCCCCAGGCTCAGCTGCCCATCGTCAGGTGGATGGGGGAGGCTCTGGGGAGGGGACCCAGGGGGAGTAGGATGGAGTGTGGGCAGAGCCTTGGGGGAGGGAAGATCAAGTGGGGATGGAGCAGTGGGCGGGGTCATAGTCCCCACACCCAACCTCCCCATATGCTGGAGGCACTTGCCGCACATGGACTTGCATACAATTTGTGATCCACTATAACCCCCAGATCCTTTTCAGCCATACTACTACCTAGCCAGTTATCTTCCATTTTGTAATTGTACATTTAACTTTTCTTAAGTGTAGTACTTTATTGAATTTCATTTTGGTGATTTCAGACCAATTTTCCAATTTGTTAATTCTAATTTTGGCCCCCAAAGTGCTTGAACTCCCTCCCAGTTTGGTGTCTTCACAAATTTTAGAAGCATCCTCTCCACCCCATTATCCAAGACATTGATGAAAATATTGAACAGGATCAGCCCCAGGACTCTGACCCTTGTGGGACTTCACTAGATACTCCCTCCAGTTTAACAGCAAACCATTGAGTACAGTCCTTCAACCAGTTGTACAGCCACCTAATAGTAACTCCACCTAGACCACATTTCCTTAGTTTGCTTATGAGAATGTCATGTGGAACTATATCAAAAGCCTTACCAGTATCAAGATATATTGCATCTACTGCTTCCTCCCTATCCACTAGGCCAGTGACCCTGTCAAAGAATGAAATTAGGTTGATCTGGTAGGATTTCTTCTTGACAAATCCACGTTGGCTATTCCTTATAATTCTATCATCCTCTAGGTGCTTACAAATTGATTGTTTAATCATTTGTTCCAGGTATCGAAGTCAGGTTGACTGGTCTATAATTACCCATGTCCTCTTTGTTCCCCTTCTTAAAGGTAGGTATTGTGTCTGCCTTTCTGCAGTCTGGATCTTGCCCATCCTCCATGAGTTCTCTACTTCCTTAAGTACCCTAGGATGGATTTCATCAGTCCCTGCTGACTTAAATATATCTATTCATCTAAATATTTTTTTAACCTGTTCTTTCACTATTTTGGCTTGTATTCCTTCCCCTTTGTTAATATTGATTATGTTGAGTATCTGGTCACCATTAACCTTTTTTTGTGAAGACTGAAGCAAGATAGGCATTAACCACCTCAGCTCTCTTGATGTCATCCCTGAGACTCTCCAGTCTATCTTGCCACCCAGATAAACTGAGCTTAGAGATAAATGATCACTTAGACCAAAAATCACACCACATTCAGGTTGCTTCCAGTCCCAAGAGATCAGTCACTTACTCCAGATCAACCAGTACCCTAGATCTTACACCAAAACATAGTCCATAGGCAATACTAAAATAAACTATCCACTGGTTTATTAACTAGGAAAAAAGTTATTTACAGGTTAAAGCAAGCAAAAAGCAACCAAACATCTATACACAAATGAGCTACCAACTAAATCCTAAGAGTGACAGAGTTGTAGTCATCTGTCAATTGGAAGTGCCTTTCAGGGCAGACCCAGGAGGCCCCTGGGGATCTCTGGCTTCACTTTAGAGTCTCTGGCCCTTCAGAGTTCAGACAGCTAAAAAGATGGAAAACTGTCCTATGGCTTTTTTTATTTCCTTCATTTAGCTTCCACGCCCACAGGATGAGCATCCTTGCACACAGCATTTTCCAGGTGTGATAGGGCCATTAACCAATCCTTGATAGCCCATCTGATATATATATATAATTTTTTTTTTGATAGTCCTTCTGGTTGGGCGGCGGGGTGTGTGTGTGTGTGATTCCTGTGCCTGATTTCACAAGTTCAGAATAACCATTTTCAAAGTCATAAAGCAAAACTTACATATTCTTATTGCATGGAATTACAGACATTGCTGCATGCATTAATCTCACTTGTAATTTACCAGCCTTTCATAGTCTAATCACTACATACATTCTCATAAGACTCGCACAATTTTGCTCAAAATTATCATACACGTGATCTGGTCTGGTCTCCAGCTATGAGATTGTCAGATGCTAGCTAATGCCTGCAGCCTGGGCATGAGCTAGCATCTGACCTGCCAGCACCACAGTTAGCGCTCCTTCCTTGCCAAGTAGAGGACCTACACTTTCCTTCCCCTTCCTCCAAGTGTATTTCAAGAACCTTTTCTTAGTGCCTTTTATGTCCCTTGCTAGGTGTAACTTATTTTGGGCCTTTTTGCCAGGCTTTGTTTCTTCTGTTGGGATTGTGTTGGGACTCCCTTTTAAAAGGTCAGTTCTGGCTCACTGTTCACAGCTCCAAAAGTGAAGTCTTGCAGGAGAGCCAAATCCAATCAGACCTGCTGAGCAACAAAGTGCCACAAGGACTCCTTGTTGTTTTTGCTGATGCAGACTAACACAGCTACCACTCTGAAACCAGTTAGCACACAGCATACTGCGACCTTGTCTAGAGAGCTGGAGGATTCTACTCAGCAAGAGGTGACGGTGTCTGGCACCTGAGAAGGGTGCACTTGAAGACTAGAGGGGGACCAAAAATGCAGATGGCCCTGAACTGTGACCACTCCTTCACATGCCCTTTTGTGGAATTAGATGGGTATAAAAAGGGTTAAGGGAGCTTGTAGTTTAAGTAACATAAAGAGGTTTTAGCCAATTGAAAGGCCTGGAAAATAATATGCTCAAAAGTTAGGAAAAAATGTAACTGACAAGATAAGCTGTAAAACTGCTGAGCTCAAAATGTGACCAAGAAGAAAAGAGAAGCCTCTTTCTGGTTCTAACTAGTTTGATCAATAAAGGATTGTGCATGTTGGGTCAGTAATGACCCCCTGACTTACCAATGTTATCTGGGACAAAGGCCTAGCTGCCATAGCTGGTTTTAGCCAAGACTGAGAAAGGGGTCAACCCCAAACTGGCCAAAACCAGTGGTAACAGTCAATGTGAAATCATTGGTTTGTTGCACTAGAGAACCAGGCTTCCTAGGGATATTGATCCAATCCTTCCTGACCATGCTGAAGCAAGTTGAGGTGAGGGTTATCCTTGGGATTGAGCCTTTCATGGATATTCTGGTCAAATACAAACTATATGGGTGTATTAACTGCTTCTAAGCTGTTAGAACTGTTTAGAGCAATTGTATTAATACCATTCAACTTCTGGACTTAAGGTTAAATCAATGTAGTATCCTGCATAAACAATTACATTAACTAACTTCCAATACCTTGTGGTGCACAACTCAAAGCTTTTCAGCCTCTTCCTTCTTTGAATGACCAAATACCAACAATGGCTTCATCGCCATTGAGTCCTTATGTCTCATCTCTGTTGCACTGGGGTTCATTGTGTGCTGAGATGAGCCTGAAAGGGAGCGGAAGGAACTTTAATTGGATGATCTGTGTTAAAGGTGTTTAAAGTGCGGATTGCTCAGCTTAGTGGTCCAATACCATGAAACTCTGCATTGCTTTTAAATCTGCCTTAAAATTCATCCAGAGTGAGGAGTCCCCACTCCAAAGGAGTGAAACGTGGTGGGTCTGGGCCCCTCTCCTCAATACCCCCCAGTGACCAGCCTGAGAGCCCAGGATTTGTACAATGATTAATAAATCAGGCATCATTACTACTTCTGGAGGGCATATAATGCTTGCTGTGTGTCACATTTCCATTTCCTTGACATTCTATTATCCTTAACATTCTACATCAAAGGTCACATTCATTTCATTAGTTTTCAAGCAGCTACACCATGTGCCCTCTGATAAATGATCATTCTCAACTTATTAGGCAATTACTGAATTAAAATATTTAGTTGGAGAAACTCACTTTGAGTGCTTTTCTTGTGTGAAAGTCTCTGAATTGACCAGCCCATTGGACTGGGATCCTTAGCCAGCCAGTGTACTGGGTCCCCTCCCCATCCATTTGTTTCTCACTCAAATGGATAGGCTGAACAATACAATCAAGAATTCAACTATTGTATTTCACTGGAAAACATTTATACTCCCTGTTTGTCCTGTAGGTGGAGTCTCTGCATCCCCCTCTAGTCAAGGCAAAGGAACATCTTCTCCCATCAGAATACTTGGCAGGCTAAATAGTGTCCACTGTGTGCCATGGCTGGGATGGGGTCGTTGTGTTCTTCCATACACTTGCATGCCATGGAATCTCTGAGAGGTAGTTACATTCCACGCTCACAAAACTGAGAAATAAATAGCCTCTGGTACGGCTGCTTTGTCTTAAGTGCATTGTTAGTCCTCTCACTCGCATTTCGGATGTCCCAAGTTGGGACCTGTGCATTGATTGCTCTTTGCCATCATATGATGTAATGAGATGGAGAAATAGGGATTTTTCTCCCAGGTTTTTAATCTGCATGAATCTTTTTGCTGCTCAGTGATACATTTGGGAGGAATTCAAACCTGGGGGCCTTTACAGTCAGGCTTTGCACTGCTCCAGCATCTTTCACCTGTGGAGCTGAACAGCCTTTACAAATAGTACTAAAGCTCACACCCCACTTGTGAAGCAGATATAATTGACAACCTGTTCTAGAAGTCAGGGCACTGAGGCACAGCTTTTGTGATTTGCCTTATGTCACAGAGCAAGTGCAGCATCCGAGCCCGCAGTAATAGAACCCAGGAATCCTGGCTTCTATTCCTGTGCTCTGTCCACTAAATACAACTGCCTCCTCTTACTCCTGTATCTGCTGGAGTGGCCCAATGACTTACAGCTTTTGGAAGCTGGTAATGTCTCAGACGATGCGACAATGCTTACTGAATTACTGTATTGTGGGAATTTTGGCTATTTGGGCGATGAGAATGCTTATCCAAAGCACAGGAGTAAATTAACTCTATTACCACTCATAGTAAGAGGCAGAATTGCCACAAGGTGGAAGAAAAAGCGATCAGAAAGTAATAATACTTAGAACTCAGAGCTTTCCTTCTGCAGATCTCAAAGCACTTGGTATGTGGGGAAACTGAAGCACCAGAAAGGTTGAGACTTGGCTGAGATCACACAGCAAGTAAGTGGTAGAGCCTAGCTAGGACACAGGACGCTAGACTGAGAGTCAGAGCAGCTATCGGTTGTTTAGCGCCACCTTGTGGTGAGCTCAGATCAGGGCCAGGCTGCTACTGCAAGAGTTGACCTAGATGAAGAGGACCTAGTAAAGTAAAAGGTGCCCCTGTATAGCCTACACTGATGTAGCTAAACCCATGCAACTAAAGCGATTGTGTCAGTTCACATGGTAGCATTTGCTCTGATTTAAGCTACGTCGCTTTTCAAGATGTCCACGCAACTGACTGACCATTTGTGGGGTCAGGAAGGAATTTTTCCCCAGATCAGATTGACGGTAACCTTGGGGGCTGAGGGTTTGCCTTCCTCTGCAACATGTGAGTGCAGGTAACTTCCCAAGATTATCTGCATATATCTCAATCATTCCCTGCCATGGTGGGGGTCTTGGGCACTGGTGCACCTTGGTCCCATTTATTCTCTGCCTGTGGCATATACCACCCTCAAGAGACTAGATTGTTAATACTTTGATCTAGTCTTGGTTGTTGGGCTTAGTGTGTGGGTGTTGGGTGGTGGTGGTGAAACCATGATGTACTGGAGGTCAGACTAGATGATCTGGTGGTCTCTTCTGGCTGTAAACTCTGAAATCACCATGGTGCATTGCATTGTGGGTAGGTGTCCAAGGGTACTGAGCATCCTGGCTCAATGC
This sequence comes from Malaclemys terrapin pileata, assembly GCF_027887155.1. NCBI lineage: Eukaryota > Metazoa > Chordata > Testudines > Emydidae > Malaclemys > Malaclemys terrapin. Next base: position 52,718,051 of record NC_071514.1, read on the forward strand.
ATTTTTTTTGGAAATTCCTGCTGCGTCCCAGAATTCCTCAGCTGTCCATACCATTTCTAAATTCCCTGCCAATGTGGATGAGGCTTGGATGAATGATTTCAAAGATGCTCTGCTGATTATTTCTACCAGCCTAGGATCTGGCCCTGAGTGACTCATGTGGAGCCACTGGTGGGTCCCCATCTTGGACACTAGTAGAGCTAGCAGTCTGATCCCCTGTGGATTAGGAATCGGATGAGGAATAGTGTATGCTGTTGTCTTTTGTTGCTATGCCCTCTCCCTTGTTCTCCATTGTAATGAGGAGGTAAATTGAGAAGTGCGTTGTATCTTACCATTGTACCAGTTACCTGCTTGCTTACTCCAGTACATCATTCTGTGCTGTTAGGCTGCCCAGCTGAGAATTACTAGACACCCACTGGTAAGATTTTTACATTAGCCTGTATTATGGTGTTAATGTGAAATGATCTGCTATTTCAGATGCGCTCTCTCCTCTAGTATCAGGAGGTAGCCGTGTTAGTCTGTATCTACAAAAACAACAAGGAGTCTGGTGGCACCTTAAAGACTAACAGATTTATTTGGGCATAAGCTTTCGTGGGTAAAAACCTCACTTCTTCAGATGTATTATTTCATGTTTTTTACCCACGAAAGCTTATGCCCAAATAAATCTGTTAGTCTTTAAGGTGCCACCAGCCTCCTTGTTGCTCTTTTGTCTGTTACTCCTGGGAGACTTGTGCTTGGTGCTTAAAAGCTGCCTCAGATGAAGAGCTATTCCTCAGGGCTACAATGCAGAGTCTGGACAGTTTAGCATTTTCTGCTATTCTTTTTGTAATGGATTTTTGTGTGTGCCCAAAATCTTAATATTTTTTTAAAGCTACAAATAGGAGGGTAAAGTCCTGGTTGAAAATATCTTTCTGATTTTTATTCCTTAGCCAGAACTGCTATCGCATAATGCTGCCTCTCACGATAGAAAGGTCAATTAATTGGTATTAAAAATCTGAGGCATCTCCACTCAGACTGTCTATGGGTTATACAGGATTCAGTTCAGATCATATGGCTTTTGTCTCTTTCAGGAGAGACAGCAGGTGTTTTAAAATGCACATGCTGACTGGATCAGAGGGGGGCAATTTAACACAATCCTTCCCTCATATATCCCTCTGCAGTCTACATTCAAGAAACCCTTGTGTCACCAGGGCGTCTAAATACACTGAAAAACAAATGCCCAAATGGAACCTGAGTGGCCATAATATCATTAACCATGGTGACAGCTGACTGTGATACCAGACTTATTTCTTCAGGGTTTTTTCTTCTATCTTCATCCCTCAACAGGTTTTTTTTTTTTTTTTCTTTTACTAATGTTTATATGAACTGTTGAAAGGAGCCAGCCTGACATCCCTGAAGACAGAAAGGGTCTAATGATTCAGAGCTCAGTCACAGCTGTCCCTGAACCTAGCCCCAGAGGAATACCTGCAAGGCGACTGCCATATCCAGGGGTCATTCATCCTTTGGCCTCCGGCTCAGATTAAAGTTGATGATCATCAGCTTTGTTTCTCCATGCACACACAGAGCAAACAATTACTGCCTGCATCAAAGATGTCTAAGAAATCAACGTATCTTCTATTGCTTTAAGAAGAATCTTCATGAGTGCTGTTGGAAAGGGGGGTGTCTCGGGCCTTAGAATGGATATGATGATGATAAAACCCTGGTTCACTGTTACAACAAGAAGCAGTTAAGTGTAGCCTGGGGTTCAAGGTCAATTTATTGCTGGTGACTCCTACTGTACCAACCATCATTAAAAATCTCTTTAACCTCTTATTAAAAATAGGGAAGAAGGAAAAACAGCTAAAACTTCATATTTAAAATGCATCTAGTTAGGCTTTCGTTTTTAAAATATCCCCTTTTCCCTTTAGCTGTAGTCGCTGATGCAGGAAAAATCCCTATTTTGGGGGGAAAAGAGAAATTGTGAATTGAGATGGTCTGATGCGGTTTTCTTTAAGCCAAAGACATGCAAAAGGGGATAGATAAAAAGCTGCAACCATAGAGAATGCAGCCTCTGTCTCAGGTGCTGACTCTTCCTGTAGCATAGCTGCTGGAGAAATACCAGCAGGCACATGATCTGAGTGGCCCTACCAAGACCTGGTAAACTATTACCGGCCCGGTAACTGGCCTATACAGACCGATAACATTGTTTTTAGCTGTCTTTCTGGGCACAGGCATCTTCTACAAGGTAGAGCTGACCTGGCAGGCCAAGCCAGACTTTTATGAGAGGGACAGTAGGAGAGAAAGAGAAGTTGGGGAAGGGAGGGGGTAACAGCAGGAACCCAAATCTTACATGCCAGGTATTGGCCGGAACTTAGCTGAAGCTAGGGGAGATGGTGACGACATCTATTTCCCCCTCTCTGCCCCAGTCTGACCAGGACATCGTTCAGCACAATACCCCAGTGGTGTTATGATGGTCCTGGAGTCCCGGGAGTGAGTGGAAGTGGCAGCCATGATGGTGAAGCTTGTCCCTTCGAGTCCATAGGTCCCCTGCTCCTATTTATTGACCGGCAGATAAACAAAGCCCAGGAAGGAGGGCAGCCTCCTCCCACCTCATTCACCAATCAAAACACATTTCAGTGATTTCAGCTCCCATTTCTAGACTCTTTCTGCTTGTTTTCATGCAACCCCTGATCTTACCAGGAGCCTTGTAGACTCCTTAGCTCAGTGTCTTTAACTTAAATAAGCTGGTTTGGACCAGTCTGTCTGCAACTTCTGCTGGCTTTCATAAACAATTGTATGCAATGGGCTAGGCTGCACTTTCATTACCAAGGGCAATGTAGAGCACAGGCCTCTGCACAAGAGAGCATAGTGTGTGTGTGTGTGTGTGTGTGTGTGTGTGTGTGCGCCTGTTCTGTAACCGTCTGCACTGAGCTGAACACAAAATGGCAGTCACTCTCACCAGACAGATGATTCTTTGGAGGCTTAAAGGTGCAGTACACTGGAACAGAATCCCGATGCTTCCATAGCTATGTGCACCATGAGTAGGTACTCACTTTAAAAGTGGGTTTTTGTAATACCACTATGCCTGCAGGTTTGGTCCCTCTCCCCATGTCCCACGGAGTTCCCAATCAAAGTCTTACTTATTGGTTTAGACCTCAAATAATAAACAAGAGACCTCTCCAAGGCTCTAGGCCAGGGTGTGTCAAACTTTTTGATACCAGGGAACAGCTTGCTGCCTTTCTAAACTGTATCAGGGAGATCTCAGGGATTGGCACTGGTCCTCAGACTGGTTCTTGAGAAACACTGCTCTGGGCCACCTAACAAATTATTAATGATAAAATAAATTAAATTCCAACTCAGGAGCATCACTTCATTTCAGCAGGAACTCAGCCAGCCAGACATCTACTCCTTTGCACCCTTTCATTGTTATATCAGCCCTTTCAAAAAAACCTGGCAAACAGATGTCTCTTGCAGCCTGCCTGGAAGGTCACCAGGTTTGGACTGTTTCAGAGCCAGGGTGGCAGCAAGTCTGTGTCCTGGAACCTGTACAGAGAATGCCTTCTAAGCTGCCCCCTGTCCATTATGGAAGCAGGGGAATGGTCCCGCTATTGTAGGGAACTTTCCTGGCTTCTGCACCCTGGTGAAGTGGGCTAGAGAGAGGATCTGAGTCCTCACTCCCACTTCCTTTACCCAGAGGCCTCCCTGCCCTTGAGGACTCCCCTTCCACTCTCCTGTCTGGCAGAGTCCTCATAACCCCAACAAGGCTGGGCCCAGAATTCCTGGGGGGCTCGACCCCTCCCCCCCCACCCCAACCCTGCTGTGGTCACCTAGGACAGAGGCTAGGGTGTCCCCACTCTGGGGTACTCTCTCTGCACTGGCCACTTCCCTGACCCACTGATCATTACATACAATTTAAAGCAAATACAAGTTGTTTAATCAACAATTAATTTAAAAAAAATAAGGAAAAATGGGAAAGGTTAAAGGGAAAACACATCACCCCGCTCTGTGGCAGGGAACATTACAAACAGTGTCTCTGGAACGTCAGGGCAGTTCACTGTCTGTACCTTGTAGGTCCCAGGCCGCCTTCTCAGGTCCTGGCTGTGCTGCAGGGATGCTGCAGGTTGGATACTTGCTCTGGTGGTGGCCACACACCTCCGGGCTTTGGGTGGTGGGACCCTTCTTCCCAACATCAGCCCCCCCATCGGGTTAAGATCTGCCTCCCAGTCTGGCCTGCAAGGACCCTTGGCTGGGGATGTCTTTCTGCACTGGGCCCTTTGCCCAGGGTCCCCCCTCGGCTGGCCCCAGTTGCTCACCACACCTGGCTCTGTGGCTGCAGCTCTGCTCCCAGCTCAGGATCTGCACTCTCTGGGCTGTCTCTAGCCGCTCTGGCTGGCACAGCTCTGCTCCCCAGCTCAGCTTGGGCCCCTGCTCTCCCCTTAGCTCAGGCCCCACTCTGTCTGACCCAGGCAATTCCAGCTCACACGGAGGACGGGACCCCCCCGGCCTCCTGACTCCTTGATTAGCCTGCCCACCCTATCAATCAGGCTGACCTGGAGCATTGGCCTCTCTCCATTGCCCCTGGGGACTATCAGTCCCAGGGTCCTGATTTCCCATCGACCCTTCCCCTTTCTTTTGGCACTGGGAGTTAGCCAAACAAAACACCCCCACTGAATGTTAGTAAGGGGACAGTCCCCTTACATTTATAACAAGGGGGATCCAACTCGGGCATCTTGATGAACAGAACTGTTTCCGTATGGTACAGGAGAGAGGAGACCCCTCATGTTGGCAGGTCCTGTTTTGCCAGGTTTTGTAAGCAGAGGGAAGTATGGTTAAAGATCTGGGATCATAGAGAGTTGGATTTTGTGTCCTATCTCTTGCTTGTTAACCTGTATGGCAACTGTTGAGAACAGGCTTTAGTTATTAATAGAAATACCACCAACTTTACAGAGATATGCCAAGAAACTAAAGAGGGATGAGTCCTTTACTCTGACTCATTCTGATCATAAAACATCTCTCTGTGGAACTGGAGTTTGGGAGGGCTGAAATATTCTTCTCCTGCAAATTTAATAGACTCTTCCCAGCCTGAGCACAATCTCCCCCACAAGCTGGCTGTGGGTGACTCAGATGTTCGCAAATACATTTTCTGTTTGAAAAATGCAGCCATCCCCACAGGCAACTTTTGCTGGAAGACTCCAGGGATGGCTCACATGTCGAGACTCTGGGGCTCCAGTGGACTCCAGTGCTGTCATTGGCAGGTCCCTTTCCTCACTTCCTGTCCTTGTTATGTACTAAGAGGAGACCGAATCTCTCTCCTACCCCAAATCAGAATCTCTCTCCTACCCCCAAGACTCTAGGATGTTTCCTCTCTTCTACCTGCTCTGCATTGCTGTGGGTGAGTAGAAGCCCTGTAAAAGCAGCAGTGTGGACTTGTTGCAGTGGTTTTCCTATCAAATAGGCTTTAGTTACAAGGAGGATGGAATTTTTCTAGCCACCAGCCCTGAAACCTCAGCCTGGGCTCTGCGAGTCAAACTGAGCTCTTTCCTTCTTGTGCATTATTAGTGACAAAGGTTCTGCAAAACAAATTGTGCCTGTGATGGCTGTTGGTAGGGGAGTGCAACCTAGTGGTTAGGGCTTAGGCTGGTGATGTGCAGGGGGTTTGTTGGTAGCGGAGCTCAGGCCCTCCCACTCCACCGAGCTCCAATCCAGGGCCCCTTGAGAGCTATCAGCACTCTGACTGCCAGGGAGGCTTAAAACAGCATTCCCTGGCCACTGCATACCTGCAATTCTAGGTCGCCATCTGGGTATGGCAGTGTGAGGGGTGTCTGCTCCCCACAGGCACCTTCTGGCGGCAACATGGCAACTGCCTCCTCCAAGGGTATGTCCCAGCTCCTGGGCCAGTTCAGGCCAAAGGTTTCCCCTGCTGGGTAGTCACACAAAAATAAAAGGGATCAATCCAGTCCAGAGTTCATGAGGGCAATGCTTCCCTCTCAGGCTGTCCCTGCAGCAGGTCCTGCCTTCCCTCAGGGAGGGACCCTTGGGCAGTTGTTTATGGAGAGATTCCACCTTCCCTCAGCTCATCTCCCCTGGAGCTGCTGGTAGCAGGTCTGCTGTCCTCCCTGGTCTGTCCCCAAATGAGCTGCTCCCTTCCCTTTTAACTCCTCTGAATTCCACTGCAGGGCTGACAGGCAATGTAAGTAACGCAGTGTCTGGACACTGCATCACCCTAACTACATAAACCTAAGCACTACGCTTCTTGCGGAGGTGGAGTTATTAGGTCGAGATAGTAGGCGACTTACCTCCATGGGAGCTGCATTTTAGTATAGATGCTTACAGAGTTAGGTCAACATAAAGCAGGTTACATCGACCCAAATCTGTTGTGTAGACCAAGCCCCAGATCGCTTCCAAAATGGTTCTCATTGATTATGGAACTGGATAATCTTGATAACCCATATGAATATCCAATCCCTTTTTGAATCGTGTAAATTCTTGACCACGCGTCACGTTTTAAGTTCTTAAACATCTCAGTATCTTTCCAGAGTTGGCTGCTGTCGTGACTTTATCATGAGTCTCATGAAAATTGGTGCTTTTCCTAAAGTCCCACTGCTGCAATCAATAGATTGCATGGGAATCTCAGTTCTTATTTCTAAAAAAAGTAATTTCTAGCCATCATGATTGCAGAAAATAATAGCTTGAGACTGTGAAGCAAGTGCAAGCTAAAGACTCAAACTGGAATGCAAATAGAAAATCTCAGGATGACTTTTGGATGCCTGACTCATGATTTTTGAATTCCTGAGGGTGGCAATACTGTGTTTTCATTAGCAACAGTGATATAGCAGGTTACAAGTTACTTGTAACTTACAAGTGTAAAAAAAATCCCAGCACCCTGGAACCAGCAACTATTGCTGCATAGGGCACTGGCAGTTGCTTCCATTCTGGCATGCAGCTCACATGGTGGCTGGTCCACTCCTATTGCTTAGCTCTCAGTGTGCCGACACAGTGGCTCCTGCTCCTCTTGGCATCAGAAAGCAGGACAGATCCGAGGCTTGCCAGCAGGGAAGGGTAAGGTGCAGGGACTTGGTGGGGAAGCAGGGCTGCTGGTAGCTTGGGAGATGATGATAGAGGGGCTCATGGGCCAAGAGGTTCAGGCTGGTGTGTGTGTGTGGTGGGGCAGTGGCCAGTTTTTATGCCTCTCGGAGATGGCAACCTTATTAGGGCCCTGACCAGGTTTGGCTTGGCCCACTCCCCTATCGTGATTCAAGATGGGGAGGGGGTGGGCGGGCCAAACTTCAGTGCATGGTGTTATGACCTGGTGCATGGTGGTCACAGCACTGCTCAGCTTGGGAGGTCCTAGGCTGGTACACAGGCAGGTTTGGTGACCTCGGTGGCTGGGCCTCTTCTTGGTGCTCTCCCAGATGGCCCTGGCAATCAGAGCCATGCAAGAGTAGGCAGCTGCTCAGACGGATCTGGTTTCTTGATCCCTTTTTGGGGTTCAGCTCATCCTTGGCTCATTTTGCCTCTGTGCTAGTGTTGGTATCATGAGCCATCATGGTTTCTTCTTCTAGATCTTTGTAGTTGGCCATCATGGCATCCTTCTGCCAGAGGGGAAAAGAACCAGCCTTCCTGCTTGCTCAGCTGCTGAAGCCCAATCCCCCCAATCAGTGTCTGAGTCAGTCCATTATTTGTATCAATTCAGATCAAATGCGTGTCTGTGACTTCTGGCTGAGACTCAGTGCTCCTTTTCCTGAAAGTTTCTCTCTTAGCCCTGCCTGTTTCTCAAGGCAGCAAAGCGTCTTTGGCTCAGAGGGCTCCGATAGCCAATGTACTTGGCACTTTTCTGATCTGTATGATCTCTGGCAACTTCGCTTTTGTCAGGAACCCTTTCCCCTAGAGCTGGGGAGCTAGGTGGGCATGATTGAGTTAATTTCTAAGTCACATTTCATAAATACACCCAAGTGATTAGATTACTTCTCTAATTCTTCACAGAGCAAAAGAAGAGAGAGCGAATGAATATTAGATTTTTAAAAAACCAAATAGCTATATATATATTCGAGATCTATTAATATTAATATATTTCATATTAGTTTTTTTTAAGTCTTCTCTGATAATAATAAATGGAGGCGTTCTCATAATTACAGACTGTGTCGCACATGCTCTGTCTAGTTTAAGGAAGGTGTGGGCAGAGCCGGCTCCAGGCACCAGCTTGGCAAGCAGGTGCTTGGGGCAGCCGCTCCGGAGAGGGGCGGCAGGTCCAGCTATTGGGCGGCAATTTGGCAGACGGTCCCTCACTCCCGCTCGGAGTGAAGGACTTTCCGCCGAATTGCTGCTGCAAAACGCGATCGGGGCTTTTTTTTTTTTTTGTTTTGGCTGCTTGGGGCGGCCAAAACCCTGGAGCCGGCCCTGGGTGTGGGGATGCCCAATTTCCAAAGTGCACAAAACCCAAAAATTCTTTAATCCAGCACTGGTTTTATGTGTAATTAGCCTGGAGCCCTCTTGAATTCCTGAGCCTGACTGAAGTACATCCCTCCTGAAACCTGACCCTGTTTCTTCAGTTCCACTCCTCATTCCACAGCCTTTTAGTTTTGTATAATGGTGTGTGTGTGTGTGTGTGTGTGTGTGTCATTCTATACCTTGGGGGGAGGGGAGGTGCTGTGACCCCCATATTTCTCATTTTCATATAATCGTGATCTTCCATATAAATCGTGCTTTATAAAGTATCAGGGGAAAGGTTATGATCTGCTGAAAGTCATTTCTCTATCCATATATGTGTATCATTAATGTATATGAAGTTATGAGAATTGTCGTATGGTTGTCACTAAAACATACTGTAAATTGGGGGAATCAGCCAGATATTAGCTCCCCAGAGGCAATAGCAAGGAAAGTGACACCCCACCTGGGTGTTGGTTAAACACACCAACAGCCATTATCCAGCAAGGGAGCTACAATGCAAAGCCAAGAGGGAAGAAGGGATATGATAAAAGGTAGAGACATTTGCTGTGCTCTCCCTCTCTTCTACCTCCACCTATAGGCACCACCACCACCAACTGACTGAAGTGCTGATCAAAGGAGAGAGCCTAGCTGAAGAGCAGCCAACCTGTGGTGAGAAGTATCTAAGTTCTTAAGGACATTGAAAGTGTTAAGATCAGCTTAGAATGCATTTTGCTTTTATTTCATTTGACCAAATCTGACTTGTTATGCTTTGACTTATAATCACTTAAAATCTGTTTGTTTATTCTACCTGAAGCAGTGTGTTTGGTTTGAAGCATGTCAGAGGCTCCCCTTGGGAGAACAAGCCTGGTAAATATCAATTTCTTTGTTAAATTAATAAAACTCATAAAAGCTTGCAGCATCCAGCAGGCATAACGGGACACTCCAAGACAGAGGTTCCTAGGGTTGTGTCTGGGTCTGGAGATATTGGCTAGTGTCATTCGCTTGCAAGTAGCTGGGAGCAGCTTACATGCCAGAGGCTATGCGTGAACAGCCCAGGAGTGGGGGTTCTCACAGCAGAGCAGGGTAAGGCTGGCTCCCAGAGTCAAGGATTGGAGTCGCCTAGCAGATCACTGGTCTAGATAACACCAGAGGGGAACGTCCCGTGTGAGCATGGCACAGAGATGAGTTGGAGCAAGGACTTGAAGCTGGCTCTCCTAAGCATTAGGCTCATCCCCTAACCACTTCCCCATCCTTCCTTTTGGATTACAGTGTGGCCTGGGCTACATGCCCCACTACTCGTCTGCGGATGCTTATTTGTGATGCTGAAAAGGTCCAGCCACTGGGATGTTATTTCAAAGCACAGCTTCTGTCCTTTTCCTTTATAGCCATTCTGTGCAGAGTTCCTATTAACACAACTTAGAAACCAATAGTCCTCAAAAACAAAGAAAATTACCCCCCAAACCAACAACTCTTCACATCAGCAAAGCCTCAGAAAATGAGAGATTGTTTTGACAGGGTGCAGCTATATGGCTCACATACATAACAGACAGAGAGAGATACTGGAGGAGTTTCAGTGTAATCTAACAAATCTGGAACGATTTGAACAAGGCAGTTCCTTCTCCTGTCAATATGTATGGATGGACCTAAACAGAGATTACCTTGAGTTCTGTTTATTCTCTCTCTCCTCCAGGGTGATTACATCACAGGGCAGAGAAATTATTGCTTGAGGATGGGGTTTGATTGGGATTCACGTTATAAGGTAATTGCCAGCGTTATTTCATACCTGCCACCAGCAGCACGCCCAGTGGTTACACCAGTAACCTGTTTATTTCAGTTAGCCTGTCCCTCCTAATAACAGCACTGATGTTCAGCTAGTGTAAGAACTGCTTCGAAAGTTCCTGGGACTGCATCTAGCTAATACTTAGTCTTGCTTTTACTTCCAATTACTCATGTCTTTATTGATTTAATTATTTATGGCCTCAACCCTGATGTGCTAGGCACTGTATAGCTACCCAAAAAAAGGCTGCTCTTTGCCCTGGAGAGCTTATATATTCTTACAAGCCTGTCTAGAAAATGTTTATATATTTAGTTGTTAAGGTGCACCTTAATATCTAAGCATGACTTAAAAGGCCAAATTAATTAACTAATGACATGGTTACTCGAGGTCTAAATTTGGCTCAAAGACCTTTTCCTGCAATTTAAATTGCACTTCTTCGTTGGAAAGGGGCTATATAAATCTGCCCCTCTTCCCCCCCCTCCACTGCCCTGCTCCTTGTGCACATTCAGAGTTAGAGCTGCAGCTTTTAGCGATTAAACATAAGATCCAATTTTTCCATTACTGGCATGTGATTTGGGGGTCCCTTCATTTTCAGGTGTGTAACTAGAGACAACTTGGGCCTGATTTGCAGAGAGGATGAGCATTTGCAGTGCCTATTGTCTTCGTCTGGTGTAGTGGGTGTGACGGGTTCAGTCAGAGAGACCCCTTTGGGACTGTCACCTGATGTGCTGAGACTACCTCTGAGCCCATTTTCTCTGCCAGTTTGGGCCTTCAGAACCCTGCCTTGTTGAGCCAGATATGCTAATCTGCTGCAACACAGACCCAGGGTCTGACCCATGCTCCCAAAGCTGCAGACTTACCTGAAAACAGCTTAGCAAGTGCTCCTGTCTCTAGCACCCAGCTCCCAATGGGATCCAAAACCCAAATAAATCCATTTTACTCTGTATAAAGCTTATACAGGGTAAACACATAAATTGTCCACCCTTTATAACACTGGTAGAGAGAGATGCACAACTATTTGCTCCCACAGGTATTAATTACTTACTCTGGGTTACTTAATAAGCAAATGTGATTTTTATTAAGTATAAAAAGTAGGATTTAAGTGGTTCCAAGTAATAACAGACAAAATAAAACAACACTCAAGTCTAAGCCCAATACAGTAGGAAACTGAATACAGGTAAATCTCACCCTCAGATATTCCAATAAGCTTCTTTCACAGACTAGACTCCTTCCTACTCTGGGTACAATCCTTTTCAGACCCATGTTATGGTTTATGGCCTGGGTCCAGTAATCACTCACACCCCTGTAGTTACTGTCCTTTGTTCCAGTTTCTTTCAGGCATCTCTTTGGGGTGGAGAGGCCATCTCTTGAGCCAGCTGAAGACAAAATGGAGAGGCTTCCAGGGCCTTTTATATTCTCTCTCTTGTGGATGGAAACCCCTTTGTTCTTCTGTGCAAAATCACAGCAACAAGATGGAGTTTGTAGCCACTTGGGCAAGTCACATGTCCATAAATGATTCAGCTTTTTACAGGCCAACACCATTGTTTACATGGCTTTGTTTAGAGAGGGCTTTCGATTCTTCGACCATGGGATGTTGTTCCAGGAAGAAGGATTGCTAGGAAGAGATGGGATCCACCTCACTAAGATAGGGAAGAGCATCTTCGCAGGCAGGCTTGCTAACCTAGTGAGTAGGGCTTTAAACTAGGTTTGCCAAGGGATGGTGACCTAAGCCCAGAGGTAAGTGGGGAAGTGGGATACAAGGAGGAAACCCAAGGAGAAGGGTGTAAGATGGGAAGCCTCCTGATTCATACTGAGAAAGTAGGGCAAACGGCTAGTTATCTTAGGTGCATGTACACTACACGAACACAAGAAGCCTGGGAAACAAGCAGGAAGAATTGGAAATCCTGGCACAATCAAGGATCTATGATGTGATTGGAATAACAGAAACTTGGTGGGGCAGTTCACATGACTGGAGCACTGTCATGGATGGGTATAAACCGTTCAGGAAGGACAGGTACAGGAGAAAAGGTGGAAGAGTTGCATTGTATGTAAGACAGCAGTATGATTGCTCAGAGCTCCAGTATGAAACTGGAGAAAAGCCTGTTGAGAGTCTTTGGGTTAAGTTTAGAGGCGAGAGCAACAAGGGTGATGTCATAGCGGGCGTGTGCTATAGACCACTGGATCAGAAGGATGAGGTAGACGAGGCTTTCTTCGTACAACTAACTGAAGTTTCCAGATCACAGGCCCTGGTTCTAATGGGGGATTTCAATCACGTTGACATCTGCTGGGAGAGCAATACAGCAGTGCACAGACAATCCAGGAAGTTTTTGGAGAGTGTTGGGGACAACTTCCTGGTACAAGTGCTGGAGGAACCAACTAGGGGCCGTACTCCTCTTGACCTGCTGCTTACAAACAAGGAAGAATTGGTAGGGGAAGTAAAAGTGGGTGGCAACCTAGGCAGCGGTGACCATGAGATGGTTGAGTTCAGGATCCTCACAAAAGGAAGAAAGAGTAGCAAAATACAGACCCTGGACTTAGACTTAGACAACCTTAGGGAAGTGATGGGCAGGATCCCCTGGGAAGCTAATATGAGGGGGAAATGAGTCCAGGAGAGCTGGCTGTATTTTAAAGAAGCCTTATTGAGGGCACAGGAACAAACCATTCCGATGTGCAGAAAGAATAGAAAATATGGCAGGCAACCAGCTTGGCTTAACAATGAAATTTTCAATGAGCTTAAACCCAGGGAAGGAGACCAAAGCCCTGAGGTAAGTGGGGAAAATGGGATACCGGGAGGAAGCACGAGCAGGAGCGTGCAAGAGGGGAGGACTCCTGTCTCAGACTGAGAAAGCGGAACAATCAGCGAGTTATCTTAAGTGCCTATAAACAAATGCAAGAAGCCTGGGAAACAAGCAGGGAGAACTGGAAGTTCTGGCACAGTCAAGGAACTATGATGTCATTGGAATAACAGAGACTTGGTGGGATAACTCACATGACTGGAGTACTGTCATGGACGGATATAAACTGTTCAGGAAGGACAGGCAGGGCAGAAAAGGTGGGGGAGATGCATTGTATGTAAGAGAGGAGTATGACTGCTCAGAGCTCCAGTATGAAACTACAGAAAAACCTGGGAGTCTCTGGATTAAGTTTAGAAGTGTGAGCAACAAGGGTGATGTTGTGGGAGTCTCCTATAGACCACCAGACCAAGGGAATGAGGTGGACGAGGCTTTCTTCTGGCAACTAGCAGAAGTTACTAGATCGCAGGCCCTGGTTCTCATGGGAGCCTTTAATCACCCTGATATCTGCTGGGAGAGCAATACAGCGGTGCACAGACAATCCAGGAAGTTTTTGGAAAGTGTGGGGACAATTTCCTGGTGCAAGTGCTGGAGGAACCAACTTGGGGCAGAGCTCTTCTTGACCTGCTGCTCACAAACTGGGAAGAATTAGTAGGAGAAGCAAAAGTGGATGGGAACCTGGGAGGCCGTGACCATGAGATGGTCAAGTTCAAGATCTTGACACAAGGAAGAAAGGAGAACAGCAGAATACGGACCCTGGACTTCAGAAAAGCAGACTTTGACTCCCTCAGGGAACTGATGGGCAGGATCCCCTGGGAGAATAACACGAGGGGGAAAGGAGTCCAGGAGAGCTGGCTGTATTTTAAAGAATCCTTATGGAGGTTGCAGGAAAAAAACATCCTGATGTGTAGAAAGAACAGTAAATATGACAGGCGACCAGCTTGGCTTAACAGTGAAATCCTTGCTGATCTTAAACACAAAAAAGAAGCTTACAAGAAGTGGAAGAGTGGACAAATGACCAGGGAGGAGTACAAAAATATTGCTCAAGCATGCAGGAGTGAAATCAGGAAGGCCAAATTACACTTGGAGTTGCAGCTAGCAAGAGATGTTAAGAGTAACAAGATGGGTTTCTTCAGGTATGTTAGCAACAAGAAGAAAGTCAAGGAAAGTGTGGGCCCCTTACTGAATGAGGGAGGCAACCTAGTGACAGAGGATATGGAAAAAGCTCATGTACTCAATGCTTTTTTTGCCTCTGTCTTCACGAACAAAGTCAGCTCCCAGACTACTGCACTGGGCAGCACAGTAAGGGGAGAAGGTGACCAGCCCTCTGTGGAGAAAGAAGTGGTTTGGGACTATTTAGAAAAACTGGACGAGCACAAGTCCATGGGGCCAGATGGACTGCATCTGAGGGTGCTAAAGGAGTTGGCGGATGTGATTGCAGAGCTGTTGGCCATTATCTTTGAAAACTCATAGCGATCGGGGGAGGTCCTGGATGACTGGAAAAAGGCTAATGTAGTGCCCATCTTTAAAAAAGGGAAGAAGGAGGATCCAGGGAACTACAGGCCAGTCAGCCTCACCTCAGTCCCTGGAAAAATCATGGAGCAGGTCCTCAAGGAATCAAATCTAAAGCACTTAAAGGAAAGGAAAGTGATCAGGAACCGTCAGCATTGATTCACCAAGGGCAAGTCATGTCTGACTAACCTAATTGCCTTATATGAGGAGATAACTGGCTCTGTGGATGAGGGGAAAGTAGTGGATGTGATATATCTTTAGCAAAGCTTTTGATACAGTCTCCCACAGTATTCTTGCCAGCAAGTTAAAGAAGTATGGGCTGGATGAATGGACTATAAGGTGGATAGAAAGCTGGCTAGATCGTCAGGCTCAATGGGTAGTGATCAACGGCTCCATGTCTAGTTGGCAGCCAGTTTCAAGTGGAGTTCCCCAAGGGTCGGTCCTGGGGCCGGTTTTGTTCAATATCTTCATTAATGATCTGGAGGATGGCGTGGACTGCACTCTCAGCAAGTTTGCAGATGACACTAAACTGGTAGGAGTGGTAGATATGCTGGAGGGTAGGGATAGGATACAGAGGGATTTAGACAAATTAGAGGATTGCGCCAAAAGAAATCTGATGAGGTTCAACAAGGACAAGTGCAGAGTCCTGCACTTAGGACGGAAGAATCCCATTCACTGTTACAGACTAGGGACCGAATGGCTAGGAAGCAGTTCTGCAGAAAAGGACCTAGGGGTTACAGTGAACGAGAAGCTGGATATGAGTCAACAGTGTGCCCTTGTTGCCAAGAAGGCTAATGGCATTTTGGACTGTATAAGTAGGGGCATTGCCAGCAGATCAAGGGACATGATCATTCCCCTCTATTCGACATTGGTGAGGCCTCATCTGGAGTACTGTGTCCAGTTTTGGGCCCCACACTACAAGAAGGATGTGGAAAAATTGGAAAGAGTCCAATGGAGGGCAACAAAAATGATTAGGAGGCTGGAGCACATGACTTACGAGGAGAGGCTGAGGGAACTGGGATTGTTTAGTCTGCAGAAGAGAAGAATGAGGGGGGATTTGATAGCTGCTTTCAACTACCTGAAAGGGGGTTCCAAAGAGGATGGATCTAGACTGTTCTCAGTGGTACCTGATGACAGAACAAGGAGTAATGGTCTCAAGTTGCAGCAGGGGAGGTTTAGGTTGGATATTAGGAAAAACTTTTTCACTAGGAGAGTGGTGAAGCACTGGAATGGGTTACCTAGGGAGGTGGTGGAATCTCCTTCCTTAAAGGTTTTTAAGGTCAGGCTTGACAAAGCCCTGGCTGGGATGATTTAGTTGGGAATTGGTCCTGCTTTGAGCAGGGGGTTGGACTAGATGACCTCCTGAGATCCCTTCCAACCCTAATATTCTATGATTCTATGAAACTCAAAAAGGAAGCTTACAAGAAGTGAAAATTTGGACAGATGACTAGAGAAGAGTATAAAAATATTGCTAGAGCATGCAGGGAGGCCAAGGCACAACTGGAGTTGCAGCTAGCAATGGATGTGAAGGGTAACAAGAAGGGTTTCTACAGGTATGTTAGCAAAAAGGTCAGGGAAAGTGTGGGACCCTTCCTGAATGGAGGAGGCAACATAGTGACACATGATGTGGAAAAAGCTGAGGTACTCAATGCTTTTTTACCTCAGTCTTCACAGACAAGGTCAGCTCCCAGATTGCTGCACTGGGCAACACAGTATGGGGAGGAGGTGAGCCGCCCTCTGTGGTGAAAGAACAGGTTAAGGACTATTTAGAAAAGCTGGACATGCATAAGTCCATGGGTCCAGATCTGATGCATCCAAGGGTGCTGAGGGAGTTGGCTGTTTTGATTGCAGAGCTATTAGCTCTACCCTGACATCTGGTGGTGAGCCATGGAAAAGGACTTCAGGGGCTGATCTCGTTTGCATGGGCACACCCACCCTGCCTAACATGAGGGACTGCCTGCCCAAGTAGTCATTTTGGCTGCTCTGGGATCCCCAGTCTCTGTTATTGGGGCAGGAGTAATGAAGGGTTGTTATCCTGGTTATGTGAATCAAGGACAGTAGAACTGTACTTGGCATTTTATGATGGAGGGACTTGCCCTCAACTAATCAGCACTTGCTAGGCATGGGACATGGGTTCCAAAACCTGGTGAATTGAGAGAAGCTGGGAACAGGCATGTATACCTGGTAGTGTGGGGCCCATCTGAGGGCCCTAAACACCACTTTGACCTCCTCTCTCCACTGTGAAATAACAAAGCTAGTTTTGCCTCCATTAGGAATCTTATGTGCTGCAGAGCTGAAATCTCTGATACCTAGGTCTAAGTATCAAAGGGGTAGCTGTGTTAGTCTGGATATGTAAAAGCAGCAAAGAGTCCTGTGGCACCTTATAGACTAACAGATGTATTGGAGCATGAGCTTTCGTGGGTGAATACCCACTTCGTCGGATGCACGAAGTGGGTATTCACCCACGAAAGCTCATGCTCCAATACGTCTGTTAGTCTATAAGGTGCCAAAAGACTCTTTGCTGCTTTTATAGATCTAAGTATTAGACCTACTTTGGGCTAGTGGTACACCAGCACTGAGGCTCCCCTACTACCAGCTAAACACACTTAAGAGCTGAGATCACAGAGACCTGTGTTAAGTGGGGGGGCCTGATGACAAGTTGGTGAGCTGCTAGCGGAGAGGCACGGAGAGTGAAGCGGATAGCAGGCTGGCTGGTGGAGCAGCGTAGACAGCAGGATGGCGAGTGGAGAGGCACAGCTGGCAGTGAAGATTGCAGCAGAACCCCATGGAGAGGTGTGGCACTTGGCCACCAACCTGAGCAGTGGAGCATGTAAGGTGCCCCCTGCCCCATACCTTCCTCCACTTCCACCCTGGCTGGGAGGTAAACTCTGCAGATGAACTTCTGAACTCCAGGGGGCTGCACCCACCAAGGTCAGAAACTGTGGGTGGGGTGACTGTTGGGTTGCTGGACTTAAGACCCTGAAGGGAAAAGGACATGGCCAAACTTGGGGGTGGGTCATTTGCTCATAGTTTGTGTTATGACTCCTGTTCCACCACATATTGTGGTGGTTCCCCAATATAATGCCGCATTGTTTCTCTCCTTTTATTTAAAGGCTTTTGCTACAATCAGACTCCGTGCTTGTGAGAGGGGAAGTATTGCCTCTTAGAGGCGCCCAAGGGGGTGGTATGTAATTGTTCCAGGTCACTGGGTGGGGGCTCGAGCTGATTTTGCATTGTGTTATTTAAACGGAACCCCTAGATACTGAACCTGGCCCTTGTTGCTGCCAACTCTGACGGGCAGAAAGGATACATTTGAAAATTCATGGCAATCGGGAGGTCCCAGACGATTGGAAAAGGGCAAATATAGTGCCCATATTTTAAAAAGGGAAGAAAGAGAACCCAGAGAACTACAGACCAGTCAGCCTCACCTCAATCCCCATGAAAATCATGAAGCAGGTCCTCAAGGAATCCATTTTGAAGCACTTGGAGGAGAGGAATGTGATGAGGAACAGTCAACATGGATTCACCAAGGGCAAGTCATGCCTGACCAACCTGATTACCTTCTATGATGAGATAACTGGCTTTGTGAATATGGGGAAAGCAGTGGATGTGATATATCTTGACTTTAGCAAAGCTTTTGATACGGTCTCCCACAGTATTCTTGCCAGCAAGTTAAAGAAGTGTGGATTAGATGAATGGACTATAAGGTGGATAGAAAGTTGGCTAGATCATCGGGCTCAATGGGTAGTAATCAACGGCTCAATGTCTAGTTGGCAGCCGGTATCAAGTGGAGTGCCCCAAGGGACAGTCCTGGGGCCAGTTTCGTTCAACATCTTTATTAATGATCCGGATGATGGGATGAATTGCACCCTCAGCAAGTTCGTACAAGACACTAAGCTGGGGGGAGAGGTAGATACGCTGGAGGGTAGGGATAGGGTCCAGAGTAACCTAAACAAATTGAAGAATTGGGCCAACAGAAATCTGAGGTTCAACAAGGACAAGTGCAGAGTCCTGCACTTAGGAAGGAAGAATCCCATGCACTGCTACAGGCTGGGGACCGACTGGCTAAGCAGCAGTTCTACAGAAAAGGACCTGGGGATTACAGTGGACGAGAAGCTGGATATAAGTCAGCAGTTGCCAAGAAGGCCAACCGCATATATTCGTAGAAGCACTGCCAGCAGATCGAGGGAAATGAGTATTCCCCTCTATTTGGCACTGGTGAGGCCACACCTGAAATACTGTGTCCAGTTTTGGCCCCCCCACTATGGAAGGGATGTGGACCAATTGGAGGGAGTCCAGCGGAGGGCAACGAAAATGATTGGGGGCTGGGGCACATGACTTACGAGGAGAGGCTGAGGGAACTGGGATTATTTAGTCTGCAGAAGAGAAGGGATGAGGGGGGAGTTGATAGCAGCCTTCAACTACCTGAAGGGGGATTCCAAAAAGGATGGAGCTAGGCTGTTCTCAGTAGTGGCAGATGACAGAACAAGAAGCAGTGGTCTCAAGTTGCAGTGTGGGAGGTCTAGGTTGGATATTAGGAAACACTATTTCACTAAGAGGGTGGTGAAGCACTGGAATGGGTTACCTAGGGAGGTGGTGGAATTTCCATCCTTAGAGATTTTTAAGGCCTGGCTTGACAAAGCCCTGGCTGGGATGATTTAGGCACTGTTGGTCCTGCTTTGAGCAGGGGGTTAGATTAGATGACCTCCTGAGGTCTCTTCCAATTCTAATATTCTATGTTAGTTTGAACGTTCCCAGGAAAGCTTAGATGTGGATTGATGTCTCCCAAAGTCCATTGTCAGTTAAGTGTTTCTTGACTGGGCACTTACTCAGAATAGTCCTTTCTCAAGAAGCTGACCAAATGCTTTGCTGATGCTACTTAGAATCAAACACATTGAGATACAAGTACATAACCAATATTCATAACTTCAAATACAAAAACGATACACGCATACAGACAGCATAATCATAACCAGGAAATTACAGCCTTTCCCATAGACACCTTACTTGACCTCCTTTGTACAAAATTTGGTGCAACTATAGGACCTTGGTTGCAACCAATGTTCTGTACTGTCACAGTTCATGTCACTAATGTCACACCCCCCTCCTGAATTTATTGCCAGAGATTTGGACACTGTTCATGACGGAGGCAGTACATGTAAAATCCTATTTGTCTCTGGTTACACATCCTCCCACTACCTTTAAACCCTATGATGTTGTTCACAGGTGTTCTAGCAAGGTTTGGGTTTCCTGGTGCCTGAAAACATGTTGCGGTGTAGTATTGCTAACAGAATGCAGATATATCTGTTAAAGTGTAGGTGTCTTGGCATTTAGCCACCAAGGCCATGAGGCAGTGTGCCTCAGTTTCCCCTTCCACACAGCAACGTAGGCCTGTTATGCTTTTGCTGCTGTGCCAAGCTTCCAGCCTGTTTACAGGTATAAGCTGAAAAGCAACATGCTTGTGGGACTGTTTTGTCACAATCCCTAGCATGTACAAAAGGTTTTTTCCACAAGTCGGGTATGTCACACATCCTTAAAGTGTTTAGCATTAGTATCCACTCCTTTATGTTGACCCATAGATGAAGTAGCAAGAGACATAAGATTAACTGCAAATCTATGGTGGACAGCCTCTGTTCACACAATTTAGCGTGTTTAGTGTCTATTGTATTTCCCAATTCCTTTGTGTACCATGGTTGGGGTATAGACACAGAGTCTCCTGTCTCTTTGGAGGAGGCTCTCAATTCAGGCATGTGTTTGAGGATTTGGCAAGTAAAGGTCACACTGCAACCATGCCTGCCCTTGGGCCCTCCCTCTGTAATTTTTTTGGGTTGGACCCCCCACCTCCTTGTGAAGCTTCCCAAATGCAAAGTTTTTCTTTCCCCAGCCTTGAGGAGAGTGTTATCTCTCACAAGGGTAGCAGGAGCAGCATTCTTTAATGGAGTGCTTTGGATTGGTAACATCCCCTTGGTCACCCCACTCTTTGTTCCCAACAGGTCAGCTAGGTGGACTCTCCCCTCCAGGAGATCTGACCCCCAGGCTTCCCTCAAAACCTGATCCATAGGTGAAGGATCTGGCATTTTTAGATGCAGATTCTTCACCCTCCTCCTGGGGAAAAGCCTCCCAACAAAAGATGGGCAGACCCTCCTACCCCCCTTCACTTTCCATCTGGACTTCCCTCTCTGGGCTCCCCTCTGAGGCAGACACTCCTGTGTCCCCCAAAAGGGAAGATGACCCTTGTCCAGCTGTGGGCTCACAGCTACCAGCTATGACAGACCCTTCACTGGCCAGCAAAATGGCCCCCTTTCACTCAGGTTGGGCTTGCTTCCAGCTACAGAGTCCTGGGGGGGGGGGGGTCTGTACCCACTGCAGCAGTCATCAGGACCCCAACTTCCATGTCCGGGATACATGTCTCTGGGCACCCCAGGGCAGGACCTGTCCCCTGCTGACCTGCAACTTTCCGGCAGTCAGCAGCTGGGAAGGCCTCCCTATTACAAGGTGGAACATTCCCCTCCTCCAGGGAGATGATCACAGGACAGGAGCTGGCTTTATCTAGCTCTTCCCACAGGAACTTGCCTTGAGCCCCAGGGCTACAGGAACTGGTTACCACCATCCCTGCCCCCAAAGCTGCATTCTTCACTGCTACAGAGGAATTAGAGACACTCTCCTATTTCCCCCAGCAGCACATGGGACTTCAGCCTCGCCACTGGGGCTTTCAGCCCAAGATTCCTTCTTGCTGCTTACAAACCCTGGGACAGATTCTGCCACATCAAAAAAATGAGCTCCTGGCCCAGGAGGCTAGCCCCAGCCCCTGACCCCGACCCCTCCCCCGCTGTCCTCCCTTCCCCGAATCTTCAGCTCACTGTGCCATGGGCGCAATGCTCTGGGCAGCGGGGCTGTGAGCTCCTGGAGTAGCGCAGCTGCAGAGCCCGGCCTGACCCAGTGCTCAGTGCTGCGCGGTGTGTGGCTGGTTCCAGCTGGGCAGCGTAGCTGCCTGTCTTGGTGGCAGTTGCATTGCCAGCCACCGGTGCTCCAGGCAGTGTGGTAAGGGGGCAGGGAGCAGGGGAGGGGGTTGGATAGAGGGCAGGGGAGTTTGGGGGGGTGGTCAGGGGCCAGGGGTGTGGATAGGGGTGGGGGTGGTCAGAGGGCGGAGAAGAAGGGGATTGAATGGGGGCAGGGATTCTAGGGGTGGTCAGGGAGAAGGGGTGGTTGGATGGGGCAGGGGTCGGGGGGGTCAGTCAGGAAGGAGAGGGGGGGGTTGGATGGGGTGGGGGGGGTCAGGGGACAGACAGCAGGGGAGTTGATGGGGCAGAGGTCCCAGGGGGGTGGATGAAGCAGGGGGCGAGAAACGGGGGGGGGGGGTGTTGGATAGGGGGCAGGGGCCGAGCCATGCCTGGCTGTTTTGGGAGGCACAGCCCTCCCCCAACCAGCCCTCCATACAATTTCTGAAACCTGATGCAGCCCTCAGGCCAAAAAGTTTGCCCGTGTCTGCTCTATACAGTCACAGTTCACGTTACTAACGTCACAGTGGGCACTCAGCATTTCTGTGTTTCAGGCCTAGAGCATCTTAAATTGGGCCAAAAATTGGGAGGCCACTGAAGAAAAACTAGAGCTTAAGTTTTTATTCTCTTTCACGCTGACTTCAGAGGGGGTTAAGGATGTTCAGTTTAGAACCAGGGCACAGGTAGTTTAGAGAGAAAGTGTTTCCTTGCCTCTCCCTCCACACCACAAATAACTGACTCTATCCTCTCCCTTCCTGCCCTGTCAGAGCCGGTTCCAGCTTTTTTGCCGCCCCAAGCGGTGAAGAAAAAAGAAAGAAAAACCCGATTGAGCTGCTGTCGAAGTGCCACCAAAGAGGAAGACAGAGTGAAGGACCCACCGCCGAAGACTGAAGCGGACTGATTGAGCTGCAGCCGACGTGCCGCCCCAACAACGGACGGAGTGCTGCCCCTTTCTATTGGCTGCCCCAGGCACCTGCTTCCTTCACTGGTGCCTGGAGCCAGCCCTGTGCCCTGTCATGCGATGACTGAGATAGATTTGGAAATTTACTTGCTTGGGATATTTTCTCATCCCAAGTAATTTCTCTTGCTTGTTCACTCAGTGATCAAACATCAACTAATGATATATTGATCATTCAGCTTGATACATGGACTGGTTGTTATCCTGGCTATCATACTCTCCTCTCAAAACTTTTTCTAATGCCTGTACAGTAACTGTGAGTGAGCTGCTGTGCATGTAATCGCTCGAGCCAGGTAATTCATGGACCTATTTCCCTCAATGAGTATAAAGAGCCAAGACTTTTATAGGTTTCTAAACATAAGCAGTACTTTTGGATTCAGTAAATGATCCACAGCAGTTATTTATCATCTTGTTGACTGAGCTCACCCAGCATGCGTATTTGTGTTTTAGAAGCTGCAATTATTTTCCCACTTGCAGCTTTAAATTTAGGGTAACTTTTTTAAACTGCAACAAGGTTGCAAGGAGGCTGGAATGAGAAGGGTGGCTCTGGAGGTTCTGTTTAGTTCTAACACCAAGCCATTCAAGATGGCCCATACTGAGACAGACCATCAGCTGCAAATAGGAATTTCTGATCATGTGAATCAGGGCAGTGACCTTGACAACTCAGAAGAGGCTTTATGCAGAAATGAACTTTTCCTGGTGTTTAGTTGGAGAGGTCTGATTTGGATGTGGAACTAACCCAGAGGCTATTACTTGCAAAATAAGTGTGATCATTGGGCCCAATTCAGAGGGAATGTGAATTGCACATTAGAAAGTAGGTGTAAAGGATTCTAAGATGCTGTAATTTACACACTGAACCACCAAAAGAACGTGTCATTTATACCTCCTACATCCAACTGCTTTTCTGGATACACTTCTTTCTTCTGGCACCTGGGCGGGTGAATTACTCCAGCATAGACTCTCTCAGACTCACCTCTGAGTTAAGCCAGTCTGCCCCCTGCTAAACTTATTTGGGGGAAGTCTGGAAAAAGACAGGGTTACTTTTCATTTATATTTTGACAAGCTTTGAGAGGACCAACTCTTCTTCAGCCATGGCTGGCTTTTTACTCAGGGGATCTGAAAGGTGACTTGAAAAGAAAAAAATGGTGGGTTTGAGCTCACTTTTGCTTTTCTCATGGTGCATAAAAAGACCACCTGAAACTTTTGCATGCCCTTCCTTCACAAGAGGAAGGTAGCACTACATCTCTTTATTTTCTTTTACCCTAGGAATGTCAGGAATGCCTTATCTATTCTTAACTGTTTTGCTGGAGAACGTCCCGGATGCCTCAGAGAACTTTCTCAGCCCTGAATTGAAATGGTGGGGTAGATCTTGAATCTTCAACAAAGAGACTGTCTCTGCACATTGCTTGAGTTAAATAGAGTAGGGAAAAAATATTTTTTTCCATGATTAGAATCAAAATAACTTCCTTTCGCAATTAATCAGATTTCACTGGCCCACCAGTTCTCCAATCCTTTATAAGATCAAGGCCTGAATATGTAATTTAAGAGAAAATTTATTTGCCTACTTATTTTTTACAACGAAGAGATAAAACAAATGCAATAACACTGTTAGACCCTCACTTGTTATCTTATTAAGTAATAATATGAATTGTGACAGTGCCTCAGAGCCCCAGTCATGCACCAAGACCCCACTTTGGCCAGGTGCTGCACAAACAGAAAAAAAAAAAAAAAAAAAAAAAGCTCCTGCCCTAGAGCACTTACAAACTAAATAAAAGATGAGAGACAAAGGTGGAGCCACACCAACAGATTGTTTGCTTGTGCTCCTCAATGAGACAATATGGAATCCCCATAAAAAGCAGAAAAGGCATAAGCTAATTAAGGTTTTTCCTTTGCTAGTCTCCTTTAAGGATACCAGCCAGGAAATGCTCCTAGCCAGACACTACTACAGGCTTAACTACCCATAGACCTCCCCATCTGCTGGCCAGACTTGCTCTCTGCAAGTGGGCATTGCATTCATTACTTCAGCCAGAGCCCTTGTGGTCCTTAGACAGCAGCCTGCCAGGAGCCATGCTTAGTCTGTCTCAGCTGGAGGATGCTCTTTGCAGGTCTTACAGAAATGCTGGTCTCAGAAGAGTCGTGCAAATGTAATTTTGAATGAAACCATTGGGGATGATTATCTGTGTAGCTGAGAGTCAGTGGAGCTGAGCCGACTTTCATCAGCACGGATCTGGTCCATGGACTTACCTTAAACCTTCAAGTAAATCTTTATTCACATGGAGGGGATTGTGCATTCTGGGATGTCCTTAGATAATACTGCACTTCTAAGGGGCAAAACCAAATGTGGTGGTTTATTTGTTTGTCTTAACACGGAGCAACCACAGGATTGAATGCTTGAAGGAGCCACAATCTGTTACGTAGCAATAACAGTGTGCAGAACCACTGCTTTACGTATAATAGCGGAGGCAGAGTATCTGATATGTTTTCTATCATGTGTGATAGGTGCAGTCCTTGGTAGCACTTCTGTTAGCAAACAATTTTCTTGGCCTTGCTTTGACTCACTTCTGTTCGCTGGACCACGTTTGTTGCCTCAGCTGCAGTATCCCTCAGTATGCTTCACGTTCTTTCATCAAGCTCCCACTCACACAAAGCTTACATGGGCACGGAGCATAGTTTTATTCTGGGTTTTCAGGGATCAAAATATCAATTTGAATTATCTCATGGGGGCAGCACAGCTGTGGCTTTGGCCCATGTGTGGTTGCTGGAAAAGGGATCCTATAAGCTAGAGCAAGCCAACTCCTCTGTTTCATGCCATAACTAGAGCTCTTTCCTCCAAAGGTACTTGCCAGCCCATGTGTGCATCAAGAGTTGTCCTGAGTAGCTTGGTGGTGGAATGGGAGCATAACCCTAGTGCAGCTGGAGGCTAAGAGAATCACAAAGCAAAAGGGATTTTGCCTGCCAGAAGAAACCATGAGGCCGCAATTTTCAATAAAACATTTTTATTCAGAATAGGAAGAACATCTCCCAAACAGGGAACTTGCAGGAGACCGAGGTTATGGTTAAAATATGTCACACCAGCTTTAACATTAAAAAAAAAAAAAAAAAAAACTAGAGAACCACAACTGGATGTGTTTGGAAAAACTGGGCCCCTCACCCCTAGAAAGGTATTGGAAAGAGTTCAGAGAAAAGATCAGAAGACTGGAGGGACTGAGTTAGGAGGAAAGATTTAAAAGCTAATTATTTATAGGTTGGAAAAGTGACAGCTAAGAGGAAAAAAAACATCTGCAAGTGTGTAAACACCAATGATGGGGAGCAGCTGTTCGGGGTGAAACCAGCAGTAATGAGATGAAATGAAGAAATGTAGGCTGAATGTCAGGGAAAACTGAGATGAGCTCAATTAGACTGTGTTGGGTGTATAAGGTGTTTGGATACCATAGTGATGAAAGAGGTATAAATTTACAGACAAACTTGTGGAAAAATTTCTCCAGCCTCATCAGTTCAGATATTTAAAAGTGTACTGTACTGGGCAGAGCACTAGGGAGTATATGGTAGGGAACCATCCTGACATGGTGATCTAACAGGAATGTTTTCTTTAATTTCTATTAATTCTCAGAAAATACCCAAAGGAGGAAATGTGCACAGTTTTGTTGTAGCCATATCAGTCCCAGGATATTAGACACATGTCATAAATATAAAGGGAAGGGTAACAACCTTTATGTATGCAGTAACATCAAATCCCTCCTGGCCAGAGGTACAGAATCACTTACCTGTAAGGGGTTAATTGGTTCTATTCACCAAATTGGCACCTGACTAGAAGGACCAATGGGGAAAGAAGATACTTTCAAATCTGGAGGGTGGGTGGGTGGGGGAAAGGTTTTGTTTGTGCTCTCTGTGTGTTCCCTCTTGAGACAAAGAGAGAGACCAAGGAGGTAATCCAGCTCCTACTGAAATGATACATCTAATATTATAGAAATTGTAAGTAATAGCAAGGAAATGTGTTAATCTTTTTTATTTTAGCTTGTGAATTTTCCCTATGCTAAGGGGAGGTTTATTCCTATTTTGTAACTTTAAAGTTAAGCCTAAAGGGGAATCTTCTGTGTTTTAAGTCTTTTTATTACCCTGTAAAATTACCTTCCATCCTGATTTTACAGAGGTGCTTTATTTATTTATTTTATAATAAAGTTATTCTTTTAAGAACCTGATTGGTTTTTAGTGTCCTAAAAATCCAAGGATCTGGTCTCTGCTCACCTTGTTAACCTATTTGGTTGGTATATTATTCTCAAGCCTCCCCAGGAAAGGGGGTGAAGAGGCTTGGGGGGGATATTTGGGGGGATAGGGCTCCAAGTGGCCCCTCCCTGAATGTTTGTTTAAATCACTTGGTGGTGGCAGCAATACCGTCCAAGGACAAGGAAAGGAGTTTGTGCCTTGGGAAAGTTTTTAACCTAAGCTGGTGGAATATAAGCTTAGGGGGTCTTTCATGTGGGTCCCCACATCTGTACCCCAGAGTTCAGAGTGGGGAGGGAACCCTGACAACACATAAGGTGGGTGAGGTAATATCTTTTAGTGGACCAACTTCTGTTGGTGAGAGAGACAAGCTTTTGAGCTTACACAGAGCTCTTCTGGTCTGGGAAATCAAGTGAGGAAATGGCAGATCAAGAATGATCAGAGGAGAAATGCAGATTAGAGCCAAGTCTTGGCATTCACACAAGGATACTCCTTATTCTCTACCTGTGGTAAACAGAAGAGTTATGTTTCCTCAGGGGCCCTCTGTGTTCCTGAATCTCTCACCTCAGCCTAGCTGATGATGTTTTGTGATGCTCTCTGGCATAGAATGTACTGGGGCATGTCTACACTTTCAACATGTTGAAGGTTCATGTGTCCACTCGTGTGTTCCCCAAGTGTGGTGCAAGTTGTATGCATATGTTCTGCAATCGAGAGCCTGTTGCCTTGTATCTTTGCACTTACACAGCACAACATTCTTTGGGAATAAGTGCTCAGCACTTTGGTCAGACATCCCCATGGTTCATTGTTCCTTGCTATGCTGTATGCTTTCTGGGATTTCTTGCACTTCACATTCTGGGATTTTGACCAGAAGGTAATGGAATTCTATGGTTTGGGGTCAAGCAGAATAATTCCCAAAATTTCTCTTGTTTCATCCAATCCTCTTCCTTGTTTGTGAGATCTAGAGCTATGTTCAAAGCTCTGTCAGGCAGCGTAGAGGAAGCGCCAATGAGCACTGCAAACCTCATGCTGGTGAATATAAACAGACTGCTAATATCTAAAGCCAAGCCATGACTTAGAACCAGGGTGACGGGGCACCTGAAGAGGATGAGGAGGCTGAAAACAATCCGTCACTTCTACATCATTTCCTGGAGCAGCATCACTTGGTGGAGTACCACTTTTGGGTTCAGCAAACTAGCACCGACTGGCGCTGCAGACCTGGGCTGACCAGCCGTGCCTGCAGACCTTCAGGATGTCAAAAGCAACTTTCTTAGAACTCTGTGCAGAGCGGAGCCTGGAGCTGCACTGGTGGAGCACCTATATGAGAACTCCCCTCTGAGATGGCCACACGCTTCTCCACGCTATTTGGAAGCTTGCTACCCTGATTGCTAACAGTCAGCTGCTAATATTGATATTGGTAGATCAGCTGTGAGGGCTGTTGTAATAGAGGTATATGCTGCTATCAAGGTGTTGTCCCCCTAGGTCATAAGACCAGACATCATGCAAGTAGTTATAAATGGCTTTGAACATTGATTGGACTCATGTGCCTATTCTTTTGCCCCCACATTGGGCCTCAGAGTTCATCGGAGAAAGGGGTATTTCTCCCTGGTGCTGCAAGGCCCGGCTGATAATCATGGATTGTACACCAATATTTACGTGGGAAGGTCTGGAAAGGTCCGTGACACCAGGATCTTTAGAAGGTCTGCACTTGTACATGCAATGACAAATGGAACTTGTGGATCCAGGGTCAAGCTGGACATGAATGCCATTGCCACTTCTCCAGTCATTCTGGAAGATCCAGTGTCCTTTCTCCTTCCCTTGCTTAGGAAGCCTTTCACTGGAAAATTAGATAGGGGAAGGGAACTGTTCAGTTCCTGAGTCGGTGCAGACAGACCATGCAATGTGCATTTGGAAGATTGAAAGATAGATGGAGGATCCTGATGTTGAGGCTGGAACATATTCTGATTCTGCTCACTGTGTTTTGCACAGCCATTGTGAGAGCAAGGGGGAGAACCTTGCACATGGATGGAAACAGGAGGTGGGCACACTTGGTGAACGTTTTGAACAGCCAGAGAGGAGGCCACTAGAGACTGATGCAGCTGCTTGGGACACCTATCAAGGGAAGTATTATGATCCTAGGGACCACTTATGAGAAATGTATGTTTTTGATATGGCATTTATTAACATTCCTACACATTTTATATCTTTGTTCTTAATGTTCTATGTGTGGTTTGTGTAATCAGCTGGCCTTCTCCTCAGCTCACAAAGGACCCATTGCCACACACCAGTCTCTCTTTCCAGGCAGTTTAATTTTCCCAATATAGACAAAATTAAGAACCCCAGTTCCTCAGCTCACCCTGGACTACAGCTCCCAGGAGATTTCCCCTCTCAGTCCTTCCTGCTTCAGAGTTTCCTGCAGGACTTTTCTGTGCTCTGTTCACTGAGCACCATCACACAGGGCTTTCTTCTGGAGGCCCCTTTTTCCCCCAGCAGGTTCCTAACCGCCTTCCTTCCCAGAGGCAGCCTCTCCCAGGGAACTTTCTGCTGCTCTCTGGTTCTGAGTCACCTGGTCTCACTGGCTCTTGCACCCTTCTAAACCCTGGTGCTCTCTTTTAAACTTAACTGGTGGCAGCTGACTGGTCCCAGGTGCACCGGCCCTGCTCCCTGTTGAAGGGGGCAGTCACCCGGTGACACAGTGCTTTTGATGTAGTCCTTGTGGGGGGTAAGTTGTTAAAAACCCGGGAGATGGAGAAAAGTTAGACCAACCTAGTGGTGTCCTTAAGGCTCTTGGTCAGGTTTAAGCCCGCTCCAACCCTCACCTCCATTAATGCATTTTGATATATCATTTAATACTTACTGGGGATGGCACCAATTCTTGTTTGGATGTCTGCCTGTGATTCAGGTTCATCCTCCAGCTTTGAATGGAGGTGGTACAGGATCTCTGCAACCGTCTGGCTCAGGGCTCACTGGGTTGCCCACATCCAGGGTTTGTGGATCAGTCAGGGTGTGCCCAATAGGCTTTGGTACACTGGTGGCACATCTAGTAAAGCTATGGTCCAACTTCTCATAGTAAGAGCAGACTGTGGTACCTCTTTGTACAGTCAAATTGTGTTTCGAGGGGCTATAGTCTAGACCGATCTTCTTTGCCTTACTGGAGGGTGTCAAGGTTGTGCCTCTTACTGAACATTTGCCATGATACTTGCTTGTATACCTCTGCTAAGTTATTGTCAGACACATGGGCACAATAAAGCTCCTCTCCCCAGAAGTCTATAAAGTCCAGAATCTCTGTACAGGACCCTTATGCCAAGGCATGACTGGGGTAGTAATCACTCAGGCATGTCAACTCCCATGAGCTGGAAGCACAAAAGACCAAACCTGGCTGCTCACAACTTTTTAAATGTCGAGGTGACATCCAATCAGGATGAGCTCGAATGGTAGAGGGCACACAGATACACAAAAAGGCAACCTTGATAGCTAGCAAAGCAGTGTGGGATATTGGCAGGAGCACTTGGCAGATGCTCTACACTTGCTATGGGAGATGGATTCATCCACACCTACTTTGCTGTAGGTAAACTCACCCCCATCTAAGTAAACTTGCTTTCAAAGTGGGTTCAATAATATGTATTAGAAGGCAAGATAATTCACAACAAAACTGTTTGTTTGTGGATGCCTGGTGTTTAGCATGAAACATCTCAAACTGACCTGGAATAAATCTGAGGTGTAGAGAAGCCATTAAATTCTCCTAATCCAAGGAGAGTTTGAGTTTTCCACCAATGCTCTGGATATACCAGGAGATCACAAAGAAAATCCCTTCATATCTTGTTCTTTGTAATAGATTTTGCTTTTAAGTGTATATTTTTAATGCAATGCTTTCTAAATGTACAATGCACTAATTTCTCTAGGTACAACCAAAGGCAAGTTTTGGGCACACAGCAGGAGTGAATACTTTTGAGTCTGCCCAGTATAAAGATTTCTAAATGAGTTTGTAAAAGCAACAAAGAGTCCTGTGGCACCTTATAGACTAACAGACGTATTGGAGCATGAGCTTTCGTGGGTGAATACCCACTTCGTCGGATGCATGAGTTTGTCATTTAATACATGCTAAGAAGTCAAACTAATGAGCCCCATTCTGTTGTATGTGTGTGGAGGCAGAGGAAAGGCTGCAGATGAACACTGATGTTCATTGGCAGAACTCTGGAGGCCCTCAGTGCTGGATCACTAGAGGGTGCAACAGATAGTTAAAGCATGTTGGCTGAGATATGTGGGGAATATCTGCCCATCTAGCCAGCACTGTATTAATATTTCACTTTTGTAAGCATGAAAACTAACACTATAATAGGAAAAGAAATACCTGAACAGGAAAATGTTTTGTTTATGAGATGCTAAAGTGATGGCTGTTTTTACTAATGAGCTGTTCTGTCCTGCCAAACCATGCACTCAGTGCTGTGATATTCACAGCAGGGGCTGCTAATTAATTAGTGATTCCAGCTAAAATGAGGGGCCGCCACTACCTCCATGAGAAATCTCTCTCTTTGGAAAGGCTTTTCAAAATCCACCCTCTGCATCAGTTTTATTCAAACAACAACAAAAGAAGGGGAGCATCTTGGTAAATGAAGGCTCTCTGCAGCCTTCTGCATCATTTATACGCTTGTTCATGCCTGTGAGTTTTTTCCACAACTATGAAGGCTAGAAACACTCATTTTCAATAAAAGATATTAATGAAGTTCTATTGACATCCTAGGCATCATTTACCAGCCACTGGTAAATTTTGCCTCCTTCTCTACCTTGCATAGTTTCTTCCTGGGGCCTCTATCCATAGCACTCTAAGAAGGATTATTGCCCATCTCCATTAGCTGTCACTGTCATTAAATGTGCTGTTTAGAGCAGGACAAATCACTTAAGATGTGTAGAGAACATATTATGAGCCTCTGCTATATTCAGGGACTTGGATATACCATGGCTGTGGAATTTGCTATACAATTTATCCCCTACCACAGAAATGTGCTTCAGAATCTGAGCTTTCATTCAGCATTTTTGCTGTGGAATTTGCCATTTTCTTCAGCCAAGTACCTGACATTTTGTTTTGTCTCCCTACCGGGACCTGCCTGCAGCTGCCTCTTGATTTCCAGCTTTTCCCAGCAGGGGGAGTTAATTAGATGCTCCTGGCTCTGTTCCAAGGAGGCAGGTCATAGGAATCTTCGTAGTGGAAGCTGGACTCCAGCTTTCTGTCTGGGAGTGTGGGGAGCCAGAAGCATAGGTTGGTGAGTTGCTTGGAAAACAGTTAGCTGAGTCCTGGAGAGCCAGGGAGATGAACTACTCCAGCACCTACAAACTTCATCCTTACCAGCCACACATGGGTGGAAGGATCTTCTGAGCTGGGATGTCCAGACAATATTCTGGGAGCTGAGGCACAGGGCACACAGGTAGGACAGCAGGAGAGCATCATGAGAAACCCACCCCCTAAAAAATAATCAATATCAAAAATAACCATTGACCTATTTGTTGTGTGGCGGTAGAAAGGATGGGAATTAAGGGTATCACAGAATTGTAGTATAAAGTAATTTTGCCACAGAATTTGCTGACATGGAACTTGGTCCTATTGTGCCATGGGGTATATGGGGCCCTGCCTCTAATCACAGGAAAACTATGATGTGACCCAGCTTGATGCCAACTGGTAGAGGACATAAGGGTTACAGGAATCTCCTGGGTCTAACGTTTACATTCTAGTTAACTAAAGAGGGCCATGTGAGGTCTCTAAGGAAAGCCTGCATCACACTGGTCATCATGATCATTGCCAGATTTATGTATAGACAATGTGACAAGTTATGTGTGTATATATACTAAAAACTATGTTCTCTAGGTCTGTGAGTGAAGACAGGTCACCAAATGGTAATCTACATACTCCTGGCAGGCAGCAGGGAAGAGATGCTTATCTCACTCTGACTGGTTATCAGGAGCGCTGCCAGCTTTTCTGCCACCCTAGGCGGCGGAAGGTCCCGCCCCGAAATGCCACCCCCCACAGAGGTGGTGGAAGGTCCCGCCACCAAAATACTGCTGCAGCCGCCGCCGCCCCCCAAATTGTAGTGCCCTAAGCGACTGCCTAGGTCGCCTAATGGGTTGTGCCAGTCCTCCTGGTCATGTCCAAATTAAGTATTGTAGGGCTCACAATGGGCATCCACTCACAAGTCTGAGCTGAATGCAAATGAGGGATTGTGAAATCTTCAAAAAAGAAATTAATAGGAAGCGGCAAACAACAGGAGATGTCGTGTTTAGGGGTAAATACAATGAAATTTTGAATCTAAGTCTAGGGTACAGATGAACCCCAGTTATTCCTTCCATCTGTGAGGACAAGCTGTCACCTGGCTTGGATATTATCAGAAGGGGTCTCAACCAAACTGGGTGACAATGCTGGGGAAAAGACTTGGGTAGGCTGCCTAGTTTGTAGGAGACAAGGGAACAGGACCGTCTTTAGGCATACTCAGCATACGCGGCTGTGTAGGGCACCCAAAAATTTGGGGCACCACCGGGTCCATAGGTGCAGACTTCTCATCTTGCTTGGGCGGGGGGTGCTCGACCCCTCCCCCCACTCCACCTCTTCCCCCTGCCCTGCCTCTTCCCCTCCTCCTCCCCCGAGTGTGCCCTATCTCTGCTCCTCCCCCTCTCTCCCGGTTGAACACCGCAAATCAGCTGTCCCTGGCACTCCAGAAGAGCTGGGAGGGAGGGGGAGGAGTTGGTAAGCATGGGGCTACTGGGACCTGAGACGAGCGGGGGAGGGGAGCAGAGGGGGGAGTTTGGCACCAGTGGGTGCTCTGCACCCACTAAACTTTCCCCGTGGGTACTCCAACCCCGAAGCACCCATCCGCAGAGTCCGAGCCTGTGATCGGGACAGCACGTAAGAGCAGGTCGGCTTCTGCACCCTCCTTACTTGTGTGTGTGTGTGTGTTAGGGAGATAAGTTAAACACGTCTGTAGAACACTGTGGAATACTGTAAGCTTATGTTTGTGTTGCTAAGAGCAAGTTGGGCATAGGGGCACCAGTTTAATAATACTGCGGAGGGCCCCATAAATCCTACGGACAGCCCTGCAAGGGAATGCTTTGTTAGTGAAGCATAGTCACTAGAAAACATGTTATGATTTTGTTGTCTGTGTAACCATTTGTTCCTATTTCTCACACTGGTTATTATTTGAATCTCTGTTCTTTCTTACATAAATTTCCTTTCGTTTTATAAATGAGCTCAAGTGCTGTGCATGGCACAGGAGTGATGAACAAATGTAAAACTGGTAAATTGTGCCACACTGTTCCTTTGGGAACAGAGGAGCTGGGATTTCTGTGGGTATCCAGCAATCAGGGGCTGCTCACCACAGGGGGACACTTTGCAGGGACTCGGTATTACGGTGCCTATGTTGTCAACCTGCAAGGCAAAGACAGGACTGGCATAGCCCAGAGGAGAGTGCTTGAGTGGCTGACAGGCTGGTGGCATACGGGCTAACACCCAGCTGGCACTGGCAAGACTCCCTAGCGCGGGAGGCAGGTGGTAACAAGGTGACTCTCAGTCCTGGGTGCCCTGAGAAGCATTTCATGCAGTGATTCAGTATTGCCTTAGCCGGCCAACCAGCCTGTCTTGATTGGGGGGCACAACCAAAAATATGTGTGTGGGGGGCACGTGCCCCTATGTTCCCTTCCCCATGTGTTGCCTCAGACCCCATTGTTCTGCCCCCACAGCTTTGCGCCTTGCGTGGCTGTCCAACTGGGTGTCACCCAACTGGGTCCCCATCGGGCCCCAAGCAGGGGTTAGCTAGGTTGGTCTCCTGCATTGGTAGTGGCTGGGTTCAGCTAAGTGTTACAAACTGTGGCCATATAACTACAATCACAATAGTCATCAGTGAGAAATGAACCTGGGGGGATCTTCAGCACCAGAAGCACAAGCATCTACTACTTTAGAAAAAATTTAGTGCCTTTAGCTGTGAGTAAGTAGTGGATGGCTATAGTCTCTGACACTAGGCAATGGAGGTAGATATGATTGCACAGAAACCATATAAATATCTGCACATTTAGGTTGTTCTCTACTTCACTGGAGTGTTACACCCATCTCAGAATAAATTGTGGGGCTCTGAAATGGTTGAAGCTATATACTCCAAGTCTTTTAGCACATGCTCCATCCTTTGCCTCACTGATCAAAGGAAACTGAAATAATACTTTCTCCCGCTCTAGCTCTTTCCTCCAAAGATTTCAGAGCACTTTACAAACATTACTTAATTAAGCCTCCCAACATCCCAGTAATAAATAAAGGGAACAATTCAACCCCAAAATTCCTAAAGGCATTTTTGCATATGGATATAAGGAATTCAGGAAAGAAGTGGTTAATGGGTCTGATCTAGGACTCAGCAAAAGGATTTAAGATGACATTGTGAAGATGCGCTGTCAAATAGCCTGCATAAAACAGAGGGCATCTGGAATTTAATGGGTTGATCTGCTAGTACAGTGTCACCATCACTTTATGTCTGACAGAAGGTCACTGTATTGCAGCATCTCAACTAACAGCATTAATGGGATTCCTTCCTTTTTTGCTCCTCCTGGCAAGCAAATAATCACTTGTGTATCATAATGTGGTGACGTGGCATCCACACATCACAGCATAATGTCACATTGGCCTGACACACCGTTATAGTGTCAAGATTCACATAAGCACTTTGTAATGCTGTGCTTGTGATGCGAAGTCCATACAACACAAGACCTGAAATGAACTGAGGGCTATTGAGGGACTGGATGGCCCAGGAGCGTGGGACTGGCATAGAGAGTATTTACTTTTTAGGTCACCAGTCCCAAACCAGACTAAGGCAGGAGTGACTGAAAATCATAACTATCCGATAGTCTATGCATGACAGGAGTTGGTGGGTCTCAGTTCAGTTCCTTGTGGAGAAGTGTCCACATCATACAAACTCCTCCACGAGTAGGCAGTCTTAGCCCAGAGGCCCAGGACTGATTGGGCCCCAGGGACTAGGCATGCTGGAAGAGGCAGTCAGCCCTCTAGAACGGGCTGAGGGTCCAGTGGCAGTGTGGAGGGAGGACAGTTCGCATTACTGCTGTCCCTGTCCCGTGGATGAGCTGGGATCTTCACACAGGCAGGGCTGGCTCTAGCGTTTTTGTCGCCCCAAGCAGAAAAAAAAAAAAAAAAAAAAAAAAAGCCGTGATCGCAAGCGGCGGCAGCTCTATCGCCGCTTCAGTCTACGGCCGCAAGTCCTTCACTCCGAGAGGGAGTGATGGCCCCGCCGCCGAATGGCCGGACGTGACGCCCACCTCTTCATTGGCCGCCCCAGGCGCCTGCTTGCTAGGCTGGTGCCTGGAGCCGGCCCTGCATGCAGGGCTGTCACCCTGGCGTCTTCACCTGCTGAAATTCACCCTAAGACACTGAGACAGGAAACAGAAAAAACTTGGCTCTGCAGAGTTGTCCTGGGCCAGGCTGGCCTTGCAGGAGCTGGAGCAGATCTGGGAGCGTGCCCTGGGCTGCTGCCTTCGGGATGGGCAGGACCTCCTGTCTCCTGCTGTTCCTGTGGGGAGTCTGGCTAGAGCCCCTTCGCACTGGGTGCGGGCACTGACTGAACAATCTCCTTCACAGCCACAGAGTGGTACCGAGGAGCAAGTCACACCCGGGTCTTCCCCTCCTCTGCTTCTTTCTTACTCCCCTCCCCCCGCTAACTCGTACCCGTCCGTCCTTCAGCACCGACCATCGCCTGAGCCCTTCGCTTTCTCCCGTAGTTTGGGCCAGACGCCCCGCCGTAGGGCGGTTGCTATAGGGACTGGCAGCGCGGCCTGGCGCAGAGGCGGGCTTGCTCTGTGGCTGTTCGCAAGGGCCGGAGGCGGCGGTGGCGCCGGCGCCGCGGAGTCACCATGTCGTTCCGGGATCTCAGGAGTGAGGAAATCTCGCTCGGGCCCCAGGGGAAGGAGGGAGGGAGCCGCGACCGGGCGGGGGGCCATTGCTCCTGGTGCCCAGGCGCGGGGGTGGCCCGCGCGTCGTTATTCTGCGGTGTCAGCACAGCACACGCTGCCCCACTCGTGCCATCCCCACCCACGTCATCTCCTTACGATCGCCACACACCCGTCCCATCCCCACCCAGGCCATCTCCTTGCCACCCCCACCCACGCCATCGCCATTCCTATCACCACACACCCGACCCATCGCCACCCACGCCATCTCCTCGCCCTCCCCACCCATGCCATCTCTTCACCATAGCCACACACCTGCCCTGTCAGCCCATCACATCACTACACCATCCTCATACGCCCGCCCCATCATCATGCTATCACCATCCACGCACCCCATTGCCACGCCATCACTGCACACCCACACCATTACCTCACCATTGCCATTCATGACTGCCCACCAGCCATCATTACACCAACACCACACACCCGCATTGTCCCATGCCATCATTATACAGCTGTGCCATCACTACGCCATCACCATACATCTGCACCGCTCCACACTGTTGTTATGTCCTTACTACACACCCATGCTATCACCACGCACTTGTGCCATCACCACATCGTTGTTATGCCATTGCCACACACCCAAACTATCGCCACTGCATCATCCCGCCATTGCTGTACACCTGTGCCATCACCATGTCATCGTACTGCACCACCCCACACTGTCACCACACACCCACCCCATTGCCACACACACTCACATTATCACATAGCATTATCATTCCTCATCATAGCTTCCTGACATCACATTGCTCCATTATACTGTATCTTGCTGTCATCAGGCTAAAGCTCATCCCCACCTGATGCAGCATTCTCTTCCTGTCTATTCTTGTTATGCTGTATCTTGTGACATGACATACCATTGTGTGGCATTGTTGTGCTCTCTCATGCTGTGATTGCACAACAGCTTGCTGTCACCATATAGTAGCAACACAGTACATTTTGGCATCTGAGCACCTCGCCCACTGAATTGCAGCATTGTTTCATAGTGTCATTCCTTTGTATTGCACTGTTACGGGGCATATTCAGATGGTATTGTGCTATCGTGCTATATCATAGGTTTATCACACACAGTTTTGTTTCATATCCTAATTCTGTCACATTGTGACATCATCATGTGTCTCGCAGCATGAAAATCTCACCATGCTGCATCATAGTGACATCACGTAGCATCCTCACACTGTTTGCACTACTGCAACAAATTCTCATCTGTCAAAAAGTCACCACACCATAATTCCGCATCTGGCTGTGATGATATATTGTGGAGTCTATGTAGGCTCCAAATATGCAGGATATGTCACCCTGTGAAAATCGGATTGAACCTACAAAATATGGGACAGACAGTGAGTTCAAGCTGTTGTAGACACCCAGGTTGCAAAGGGTCTCTACTCATTCCCAGTATTTCTGGTTTTATACTGATTTTCTCGGGACAATGATCCCAGGACTTGTGAGGGCTGCTTTGAAGATACCTGTGGGTCTCACTGTCAGTTTTGGTCCCATATTTCGATGCACCATCGTGTTGCTGTAGGTTTACATTATGATACTGCTGGTACATGACCTTTTGTAGTGGCTGCTGTAATGTGCAGGAGTCTGGAGGAAACTTCTCCCTCTTTCCCTTATTGGGCATTGAACAACTGGTCAGGTGCATTGTATTTGGTTTTTTAAGCTTTTCTCTGAAACATCAGGTAATGCCCTCTATCGAAGGAAGGTATCAGTGTAGGTGGGCAAGTAGTTTCTTGTGTTACTGCAGTTCCTTCAGGTAAAGACTATTGTATGTCTTTCTTTAGAGATGCTCAATGCCATTTCTTCGGGCTACTGGGAGGGTTTGCTGCAGGATGATGAAAGGCTTCCTTCCTGTGGTTGAGTGCTCCATCCAAAGGAGCTGGGAGAGCATTGTTGTTATACATGACAATGGGGATGTTTGAAATCCTTATTTGATTTTATTTTAACATTTCAGTTATTAGAAACATTTCTCATTTGAAAAGTCATCTTTTTTTTGCCTGTTAAAGATAATTTCCTGGTAAATTGGTATTAACTTTTTTCCTTGATCACTTCATGTATTCTATGTAGATTCAGTCTAGCACAGTGTGTATATTAGTAAACATAAACAGTGCGTTGTGGGACTTGAGCATCTTTGCTGACTATAGCGAAAAGAAAGAATTGTTTTTGTTGTTTGTCTTTCAGATTTTACTGAGATGATGAGGGCTCTGGGATATCCCCGACTCATCTCTATGGAGAATTTCCGCACTCCAAACTTCATGCTGGTTTCAGAGATGCTTCTTTGGCTATGCAAAAGGTTGGTGCTTTATTTCAGTGCAAGAAAAAATGTCAAGTCAGTTACTAGACCTGAAGTTGGAGAGCCATTTGGAGCTGATGTTTTGGAGTGGAGTTGTACTGAGTGGCTTAAAGAGGAACTTGGTGAAATTGAAGTTTAGTCATTTTGAGAGCTCTACTGTTCTGAGTGCCAGATAGGAACATATGGTAATTAAGTTGGTATTTTAAATGTCAAGCTTGTGGCTTCAGTGGTCTCTATGTGTCATGGATATAATAAACTGATATTTCCAGAGGAAAATAATGTAGATAAAGGGTAAACTAAAGGAATGGTACAAAAAATAAAGAGTGTATTCTCCTTGAGTCCCCTTCCCCATTCACCAGTGTGAATTTCCATATTCCTTAGATTCTGTAGCAAACATGGAGCATGAGGCTTGCATTGCAGGAGCTAAAGTCAGGCAGTGGAGGACTAACTGAGATTACCTTCAAACATAGTCTTCTCTAGAAGTATTCTTTGTAGAGTGAAGTGGGATCTTCTCCATCTCTCCCTTGGACTGAGTTCAGCCCCACTGGTTCTTTTAAAAACTATTCCTGCAACTAAGGCTTTGCCCAAACTTTACAGAACAGGCTCATACTTTAAAAAAAAACAGTCACAAATAATAGTATCAGGGGGTAGCCGTGTTAGTCTGTATCTACAAATAATGTTCTACGTGTAAGAGGAGATCAGTCTTTGAAACGTGCAGTAATGGTTTTTCCTTAATTAATTCTGTTTCCTCTGACTTATTACATTGCCCACAATGAAAGGCAATGGAGAAGGAACCCATCAGGGAGCATGGGCCTGGTCTAGTACCATTTTAGTATAGCTTTACGTTGGTGTAATGCACCAACGTTGGCTTCAAACACTTGTGAAACTGCAATGGTGGCTCAAGCTATGCGTGTGTGTGTGTGTGTATTTATAATACATTAATTATATCATCAATATCAAAAAGTATTAAAATGTTCCCTGTGTGTGTATGAAAAGAGAACATTTCTTACTTTTTCAATTAATGATACCTTGCAATATCTCAATGGGCAGAAATTTAACAATGACCATTGTTGCTGCTTGCTTACTTTTTGCATTTCACTTGGTTTATGGTTAGTTTCAAGTAATTATAGCTTTCTGGCTATTGTGCACTAGCTCAATGCTGCAATTTTTGGGCTGCAAGTATTGTAGGACTGTTTAAAATTAATAAAAAAGTTTTGATTAAAACATTTATGTTCATATCTGAGCTTGTGAAGCGTTAACAATGCTTCCCCTTCCCCCTAAGTTTGGTTTTTAAATTACTTGCCTTTTTCCCTTCAAATTTAAAAACAAAAGTAATGAATTGTCTCTCCATCTCTCCAGGAGATGGAGAACAGAGCAGTGAAAAAGACATTTCATTACACAAAAAGGTATTGCTTTTCAAAAAAGGTGTAAGAGTATTCATCCAATTAAGCTGAACAGTATAAAGTGCTTTCACATGTATATTATAAGGTGATTGGAAGTACTCTGCTTTTAAGTGAAGTGCCGCATTTACATCCTAAGCAGCTAGGAAACTAACCAAATTGTACCAGTTACCCAATAAACCAGCTTTCCCTGGTTCCAGGAGTCTTATAACTGTATTGTAAGATAGAGAGGTTAATTTAGACTTCACTTGTTTTGAATTTCAAATGAGATTTTAAAGTGGAGGTTCTGTCTGGATATTAATGATCCCATGGCACTTTCCATAAAAGTTAGGAAGTAGGGGATTTCCCTAGTTTCCTCTTCCCAAGTGTACTGGTATATAGTGTACTGTGGACCAGTTGGTTGGTAACCTCCACTCCAGAGGTGGCTGTGTTCTAGTGGTGCTGTTTG
Organism: Malaclemys terrapin pileata; assembly: GCF_027887155.1. NCBI lineage: Eukaryota > Metazoa > Chordata > Testudines > Emydidae > Malaclemys > Malaclemys terrapin. The sequence goes on from NC_071514.1 coordinate 52,758,840, forward strand.
TAAAGATGCTATAAAATGTAAAATATTAATATATTATTAGTGAAGCAAAAATGTTTATTTTAGGGACAATATTAACTATAAATCAGGGCCCTGTGTTTTTCTCTGTTTTGTGGCTAGAGACTTTGCTGCAGAACCCACTGATTGCTGTAAATATGCTCTAAAATCTAAACTTTCATGTAAAACATTTTCTAGTCTTGCAAAGATAACTCTTCAGTTTGGTTTATGTTTGGAAGTAAGCTTCCTTAGTCTGCTTAAAATGATAGCTGTGAGACATCTCAACTGTCCTTGTTCATTTCAAAGGGGGTGTTTACTTTCATGGCGATATTTTAAATGGAAATGTTGTTTTATTAACCATTTTACTGCTAATCATTTTAGCAGATCTCTGGAAGATTAGGGATGTTCAGTTAATCTAAGGCTTTTTTTTTTTAAGTCATAGATCTGATTAAGATGAGTTTGGTTTATCTGTGTGACTTGTGTGGGGAAATAGAGCAGGGGGCCTTCTTTTTAATAGCCAGAGCTCTGAATCTGAAGGCCCCAAAATAAACCCTCCAACAGAGATCTGTTATGCTAACTACCCTTACACAAAGCAGTACAGGCCAGGGCCTGAACTAGACTAGACTGCACAATTCCCTGCCAAACTCGGTCAAGGGTCATGACCAGGGGAGGGGGGGGCAAGGAGGCAAAGAATAGAAAAGCCCCAGCAGCAGCACTAATGAAATATGTTCATGACTAATGAAATATAATAACCACTTGTGTGAAGCAATAGGTAACTTTAGCTAAATGCAATTTCTTGACTCATGCAGCTTCTCCTTTGGGTGATCTGTGACCCACTCCGTGATTCCAGCTATCTGCAAAAATAGCCAATCATAGATCCTCTTTAGGTGTCCCATGGAACCTCTCCTCCCCCCCCCCCCCCCCCAATCTTTAACCAAAAGACCCTGGAAAATAACGTGTGTCTTGAGAAATGTACCCAAACTGGTGCCAAGTACCACCCCTAGGGAAAACCACCAAGTGCCCCTCTACCCAAATAAACATCCAATTCTCGGAAAAATGAGGAAGGTACCTAGGGGGGTGGGGGTGGGGGGGAAACTGACCCCGACCCTAGTTTCTTAACTCGCGGTTTAGGGGAGGAACTGACCCCAACCCTAATTTCTTAACTCATGACGCATTGTTTGTACTTCGTTTGCGGTTTGACGAAATAAAAGCCCGCCTGCGAGCGGCCCTCGGGGTATCAGTCTTCGGACTGCACCCCAGTGCACTGGTATGTATGTCAATAAACTGGCCTCAGACTTGTCTCTTTGAACTAAAATCATTGCGTGGGTGTCTTTGACCACAACACTTGCAATTTGAAAAACTGACATAGTACAGTAAATAATCTCTCATCAGAAATATTCCATTGATTTATAGCCTGAATCCAAGCTTTTAAATTGATTTGGGTGAGTCAGCTAGGTTTGGCTATTCTTACAAACTGAGCCAAAAGACAGCTTCAAAACCTGAATTTAACAACTTCTTTTGCAAAGATGGCTCAAGCTTTATGGCTTGTGCAATTTTTATGACATTCTAATTTATACATTCCAGATCCTAGACACTTAACTACTGTTTCTCCACCTGCATCAGGGGCTGAGAATTTGGTTTGCAGGATCTTTCTGATGCCTGAATTTGCCACATAATTGTATTGGCTTTTACCTGTTTAATACTTCATGCATGTTGCTTTTCTGACTCAATTAATGTTCCCATCTGTAGATATGAACCTCAGACCGATGTTCCTTCTGATGTTGAGACAGAGCAGGACCGGGTTTTCTTCATTAAGGCAGTAGCTCAGTTTATGGTGAGTCTGCTTAAGCAAACTCATTTGGGGTTTGATCCAAAGCACACTGAAGTCAAAAGGATTTTTTCTTTTGACTTCAGTGGGCTTTGGATCAGGCCTCTAATGCTTTTTCTTTTGACCCTCTCTGATTTTCCCCTGTAATATGTGGCTAAGTACGTATTATATTCCTGTACTTTCTGTTAAATTTCAAAACAGTTCCTATCATTTCTGTAATGTCTTGAAATGGCCAGATACAACCTATCATAGAGCAAGACATCCTGGGTAGAGCTAAACTTGATATTCAGTGTAGAATCAAAAAACAATGAGAGCCAGAGAGAGAGAGATTTACTTGCAGTTGATATTTGAATAAATCTCAATTCAAGCAAAGGCCCTGATCCTGCAAAAACTTAAACACAGGTTTAACTTTTACATGATGTTAGTAGCCCCATTGCAGTTACTGGATGAAACTCAATGGAGGTGTTGCTATTAACGTGAATGAGGCCAGCCAGTGACTTGGATGAGACTGCTCACATCACGTAAAGTTAAGCATATGAGTAAGTCTTGGTAGGATTGGAGTTTTAACAACTACTTAGCTTTAAGCCCATAAAGCAATATTCATGTGCAACCTCCTATCAATTTTTCACACTTCAAAAAGCTAACATGCAAAAATCAAGTTTTCTTAACAAAAATGACAAAGTGGATTTTTGGATGCGCTCAGTAACAAATATGACCATCTCTCTCCTAACATTTTATGCCTGATTCTGTAGTAGGGTAACAACCTACATATCAAGAAAATAACAGAGCTCTGTGAAAAACACAGGGCCTAACGATGTTTTAGTTCTGGTCTAAAATCAATATTTGTATCTCAGTGTGATCCTGTTTTTGTTTATTGTCTGAATGCATACTTTTTATCAGATCAAATGCTTTGTGGTTACTGCTTATTGGATACATATTGAAGGATATTAGACACTAAATAAGGGTTGTCTCTTAAAATATAAGATGCGCAGCCACTCTGTATAAGGACTGTACTGGAGTAACTGGACCAAATGATTTTTTGAACACAGGGTTCTCCCCTGAAGTGTCATGGAATTCCAGAGGACCTGGCTGTCAAGCAATTTGCCGTGACCTTTTATTTGTCAGTAGATTAGGAGGTTTTTCAATGGTACTTATCACCATAGTGTCTGAGTGTCTCACAAACATTTTGGGTGGTTCTGCAGGTAACCTTTATGCTACAACACAATCTCTCTTCCCTGCTTTGCTTCAGCAGAGTTCCCCTCTTTCCTTGTTGGGATCACACATCTTGCATTCAATTATGTTGTTAAAAGTGGATTATAATGAGCATAAGCAGTGAGCAGTACCACCAGCAGTACAGTATAAAGACAGTAGCAATAGTATATTGTATTTGGACTGGAAAAAACCCAACAGAGGCAGGCCAGGTAAAAAGTTGCCATCTGAATTGCTCCCTTTTCCTCACTTTCTACACCCCCTATGGATGCATGACATTACTTCTCATTTTATTTTCCTTCCTGCTTGACTTGTTCTCAGACATAAAATAGGGTGCTATTTTAGTTATAGTGTATTTTTTTCATAGCTGCTTAGCCTGTTTTTTTTTTATTTTATTTTTTTATTCCTTACAAGACACTCGGGAAGGAAGGCGTCCGCTGTAAATCATAATTAGGCTTGGAAAAATTAGATTTTTATTTTATAATTTCAGTGGATAATTGATGTTTGTAAGCATTTTTTCTGATTTTTATTTATTTAAATTTTCACAGTTGTGGAAAATTATGAAGGGGTCTGGCAGTAAGGGGGAAAGACAATAGTTAGTCAATGAAAGTAGATGTTGAGATTCAAAAAGGTAAAGCTTCATAACCATTAAGCCACAAACTGTCAACATCACATGTCAAAATACAAGATAAATATCCTTAAATCAAACACTCATAAGTTTTCAAGCAGCATTTTTCTTACTTTGCCTATCTGTACACTTTTATTGGGGGATGGGGTGTGCGCGCATGTGTGTATGTGTACACTGAAGTGAAGCTCTGTGCAAGCCTGAAAGCTTGTCTCTTTCACCAGTAGAAAATATTACCTCACCCACCTTGTCTCTACAGAGAATCGACATTTGCTGATAAATATCTAAGTCTAATCATAATAAGGAACCTAGCAGAGAGACTATGAAAGAATTCTGGGGTAGATGCTTGGTCTTGCATCCCTTTTGAACAGGAATGGACACTCATGCTTTGTTGTGGTAGGAGCATCAGGGCACCAGTAAGTAGAGTTGCTGACTGAAAAACATACATGGGGAAGTTGAGGGCATTATGAAAAGGTACCAGTGAAGGTATCAGTGAGATGTTGAGGGGCCCCTTCTGTAGTCAGTTAATATTTGTGTTTAGTTACCCTCTCCTCCCATCTGCTCTTCTCTGCCAGTATATTAAAGTTGTGCTGTGGAATCTACTATCTGTTTTAGTTTGGAGAACAGGATCGTTCACAAAGCTCTGTGCAATGGACTCACTGAGAAGGTCAAAGTAGTTTTTTTTATTGTCTGAAGATTGTGCAGAAGTGGTGTGAAGCCTTTACCCCTCCTGCCTGCCAGGCTACACTTCCTATGCTGGGCCTTCTGTGATTCAGCCCAAAATTGGACAGTATTAGGTCAGCTAGTCCATTTCCTCACACTCAGGAGCAAAATTCCACAAAGTGCAGCTCACACCACAAACTACACCGCAGTTTCAGTCTGGAGCACTGAACCATGGTTATATCACGCAGCAATGAAGAAGTAGGAATTTCAGCAAAGTGAATCTTGACCAGCTGTTCCAGCGCAACATTGAACTAAGTAAGTGAGCTAAACCTGAATGTTTAGAGCTTGGCCTTTCACTCAGTGGGGCTTGGTAAAAATGTGTTTCTGGGCTAAGGAGCGTGAACCACATGTTGGTCACCAATGGCTGCTAGTGTCTGTAGATATGGTGTTGGATGTCCTTAGCAGGGAATTGTACTGTGCTGGAGGTAAACATATTGAGAGAGTTGGAAGGAGTGTTATACAGGAAAATGAGTTGTACTTCACAAAGATGCTCAGATTCTTATGCCTGGATGGTGAGTTTTTGACTTGAGAAGGTCTCCAGACTGATCTTTCTTTATGGATAGCTGTCAGATGAACACTTTTCTGGGGCTCTAATTTTGAAGCTTTTTGAAATATGAAGTGACCATAAAGCCAGATTTTGCCCTTAGATTACATATGGACAAGGCTGTGTTTTAGTCATGGGTATTTTTAGTAAAAGTCATGGACAGGCCACAGGCAGTAAACAAAAATTCACGGCCCGTGACCTGTCCATGACTTGTACTATATACCCCTGACTAAATCTTGGGGGTAGAGGTGGGGGGAGCAGTAGTCCTGGGAGTGCTGCGGGTGTTTGGGGGGGGGGGGGGAACGGCCCGGGGGCGCCGCAGGTGCTCTGTGGGGGGCAGCCCGGGACTCCCGCTGGTGATGTGGGGGGGCTGGAGGCAGTGGTGTGTGGCCCAGGACTGATGCTGGTGCTGGGAGAGGGGTTGGCATGGCTGGCAGGCTCCTTACCTAGCTCCTTGCGGTTCCCTGGAAGCGGTGACATGTCCCTCCCCCAGCTCCTAGGCAAAGGTGCAGCCATATAGCTCCGCGTATTTCCTCCGCCCCAAGTGCCGGCTCCATAGCTCCCATTGGCTGGGAACCATGGAGCTAGTGCTCAGGGCAGAGGCAGTGTGCGGAGCCATTTGGAGCTAAGGGAAGGACATGTCACCGCTTACAGGGAGCTCCCTGAGGTAAGCGCTGCCCAGAACCCCACCCCCTCCCGTGCCCCAATACCCAGCCCTGAGCCCCCTCCCAAACCCAAACTCCTGTTGATGCTCTGGGAGGGGGGCATGGTGGCCCAAGAGTGCCCCAGCAGCGGCTAGTGCAGCTGGCCTGGCTGCTGCAGAAGTCAGAGGGGTCCTGGAATGTCATGGAATCCGTGACTTACGTGACCTCTGTGACAAACTCACAGCCTTACATATGGATAATTAGTTCTCAGTTCTTAATTCTACTGAGTGCAGAATGTGTAACCTTCCCATATCTTACAGTTCTAAGCCCTGGAGCATCATTAGAGGTGAACAACAATCATAGATCCAGCAGTTTTAAGTTCCTTTTCTGAGCCTAGTACAATTTGGAAAGAGAAGGGTGAAATCAGAAATCATTTTAATAATATGCTTTTCAGACCGTTCTTCATATCAGTGTATCCCTAAAGGCTTTACACAATAATAATACAGACTTTACAGGGGATGAAATAAGAGTGGCTAAATAACCCCATGGCTAAAAGTCTGCAATTCATTTTACAGGGTAATAAAGGAATTATTGCGGTTCTTCAATAAACAGACTCTCTGCTCAGGTGTTTCCTCTACTTCTTAGAATGGGAAAGACTTGAAGATGTTTCTTCAGTAATTCCCGTTGTGCATGGGACACACAATTATCTTCGCCAATAGCTAATAACCTCTAGCATCTATAATTAGATGGAAGATTTATATGGAGACAAATGTACCTAACCCCATTAAAGAAGAATATCAGAAATCATTAATCATCATAAAAATGTAACTAGAGCAAATCCTTTCCAGACTAAGCAGAATAACTGTATGATTTCTCTATTGTGGTGTTTGATTACATTCTACTTTATTTAAGTTCTGTTAGTGGTTCTGTTCTATACCCCTACCTTCCTAACTTGTTAATTCAGCCTTTCCATCTGAGCTAATGATTTTTTTTTTTTTTTTTTAATTCTGCTGTGTGCAACCCTCTGCCATATGGGGGAATCTGACTTCAGCTCTTTGTGGTCCCTGTTTCTCAGCCTTTTGATCTAGTAGTGAATGACTGGGCAAACTTTTTGGGCCGAGGGCCACATCTGGGTGGGGAAATTGTATGCAGGGCTGGGGCAGGAGGTTGGGGTGCAGGAGGGAGTGCTGGGTGTGGGAGGGGATGCGGGGTGTAGGAAGGGGCTCAGGGCAAGGGATTGGGGCAGAGGAGGGGTGCAGGGTGTATGAGGGGGCTCAGGGAAGGGGGTTGAGGTACAGAAGGAGGCTCAGGGCAGGGGTGCAGGATGCAGCAAGGGACTCAGGGAAGGGGGTTGGGATGCAGGAGGGGTGGGGGTGTGTGGCAGAGGGCTCAGGGTTGGGGTGCACAGGGGTGCAGGATGCAGCAGGGAGCTCAAGGCAGGGGGTTGGGGTGCAGGGGGTGCGGGATGTACAAGGGGGCTCAGGACAGGGCGTTGGGGTGCAGGCAGGGGGCTTAGGGCAGGGAGTTGGGGGGCGGGGTGCAGGAGGAGTTTGAGCTCCGGCCCGGCGCCGCTTACCTAAAGCAGCTCCGGGGTGGCAGCAGCGCACACCTGGGCCAAGGCAGGCTCCCTGCCTGCCTGCCCTGTCCCCGGCCCCCTGTCGCTCCAGGAAGTGCTGCGGCCCCTGAGGGATAAGGGGAGGAGGGCTCCGCGTGCGCTGCTCTTGCCGCGGCTCCAGGTACCTCCCCTGAAGCTCCCATTGGCCAGGGTTTCCCCATTCCCGGCCAATGGGAGCTGCAGGGGGCAGTGCCTGAAGGCAAGAGCAATGCACGTGGAGCCCTCTGCCCCACCGCCCGAGGGCCGCTTCTGAGACGGCACGGGGCCCGTGGTGCCATGGGGGGCAATCCCGCGGGCCAGATCCAAAGCCCTGAGGGGCCGGATCTGGCCTGCGGGCCGTAGTTTGCCCACCCCTGGACTAGAGTCTCTCTAGTGACTATGTCTGGAGATTGAGTTGACAATATTGACTCTGCCTGAAGAGATCCAAATCTACTAAATGGAGAGTCAATGAGATATGGGAAAATTGATACTTTTGATTTAACCAATATTCTATTCTATGTTTGTCATTTAAACAGAGCATAGTGATGCCAATGCACAAATGGGCTGAAGAGACAATCTTTTTTTAACTTACCATAAGTTGTCTTACACATTAAGGCCTGGAGAAAAATAATGTTTTGGCCTTACATAGTTTTGCTCTGTGTGTCTCCATTGCCCTGCACTTTAAGCAGGTGAATCCTTCCTTCCACTCCAATCTCCACATAGGGGTAGAAGGCTCAAATCCAATCACAAAGATGTGGACCCATTTTACAGAAGGGAGGACAAATTTGGGGAGCCCACACAATAGTTTTCACCATTTGTGTAGCACAGTTCCATCCATCTTAGTACACGTGGGGGCTTTGGAGTATGCAGATCCACTAGCTCACCTGACTCCCTGGGGTGGGAGGTTCTTAGCAACTGCAGTAATGTCAAGGAAGCAGCACCACTGCTGCTTTGTGACTTGGGGGAAGAGTATTCCATGTCCCCAGCCTGTGAACCTGTTTACTAGGGATTTGTACTGAGTCCAGCATTTGGCCCAAAAAGAATATGAAAGCACATTTTAAAACCCTAACCCAACCTCTTGTCTATTGAGCCCGCTTTGTGGTGGTTTTCATTCTGCTTTTGTCTTAATTGCATGTGACTGAAATTAAACATATACAGTAAGTTCTTAGAAAAAATGGAGATGTTATGTAATGGTGCTGTGAAGCCATTTTTGTGCCTTTTTTAAACTAGTGGATCAGGAAAAGCAGTTGATCTGTTTGCAGATGATTTTGTTATTTCAGTCATATGTTTTCCTGTTCACATGGGCTGAGAACGTACGTGTGTGTGTGAGTGAGAGAGAGAGAGAGAGAGCACAGTCACCAAGTGTAAAATACATTTTTTCCTTTTACTAGACATTGATTTCCCCCCCTTGTGTTTTGAGTGAACTGAAATTGGAATTCCCATCCATAACAATGCTCTTTGTAATGTGGTGCTCTAACTTCCCTTGTGGAATAGGTGTTAAAGGGACACTGTCAACTTAATAATCACACTTCTGTCTGAAAATTTTATACCTGCTGTTATTATGATTAACTCCTAAGATTCCTGCAGCTGAAAGAAACTGAAGGGAAAAACCATCTAGGTTTTTTTACTTTTCTTACTAGTGCATTTGAGGATACTCTGTGACCAGTGATTTTTTGCTACTCTAATTGGGTGAACACCCAAAATTGAAGGCACTAAAAATCCTTCTGTAAACCTTGGCCTCATTTGTCAGCCATTTTCACAGTTTCCCTTGCAAAGTCAGTCTGTCAGTTTCCTCTCTTGTTTTTGTGGGCCTTTCACACAGTAACAGGGTGAGGGAAACATTTACAAAAATAAAAAAATCTGATTGCAAAGCCACAAAAATTGGCAGGGCACTCTAGCAGGTCTGGGGCCTGAAAATGCTTTTTAAAAAATTAACTAGATTTCACGTTGATGCTCTTCCTTTAAGAGCTGGGGCAGAGTGCAAACACTGGATTCAATCCAGCAATCCGTTCCCAGGAAAAATTCCCTTTTCTTTCAAAGAGCATTTTGCCTAAGTGAGGATTGTGTAGTGAGGCCTGGTACAGGTCCAACTAAAACCATAATACTTAAAAAAAAAAAATTGGAAATAAAATGTTAAGTTTAAAAACAATAAAATAAATATTTGAACAATTTTGTACTTGTTGCCCATTGGATTTTACCTGTGGTAGGTCCAATTTGGGATATAAACATCACATAAAAGATTGGTACATGCTTCAGCACACCTAGCTTAGGGCCTAATGGTGAAAGTGAAGTTTAATACCCATGGATGTTTGTTAGGCTTGGATGGGAAACCTCTTTCTACCACCTAGTATTCTTAAAGGAGGTAAATTTTGATTGCAGTCCAGATGCAAAGAGAGAAGAATCTTAAGCCATTTAGCTATTTACAGTTTGTTGACTTTTATTTCTCAGGAGAAACAAAGTTTTAGCCAATAATGGCTTTTTGTTGGGTTAGCAAGAGAGAATGGCAGTTTTAATTGCTGTTTTGCACCAACTCATCCGGTCTGTGAGTCTAACATCATCCCAGAGGAAATTCCAAGAATTAAGTATATCTCCTTCTCTGTGCCACTGGAGTGCTATTTCTAAAGGCACTGCATCACTTCAGTTTTGGTGTTTTGAAATAAAGATTAATAAAGATAAATAATATCTTGGTGGGTCCTGCACTTATTGGCAGATTTTCTTGCCTCAAAGATTCACCATGTGGGTTGGGGGAACAGCCCAGAGACCCTCCCCTCTGGAAGAACCCACAGTCCAGGTCAATTGGGAGGTTTGGGGGGAACCCAGGCTCGCCCTCTATGCCAGGTTCCAGCCCAAGGCCCTGTGGACTGCAGCTGTCTATAGTGCCTCCTGTAACAGCTGCATGACAGCTACAACTCCCTGGGCTACTTCCCCATGGCCTCCTCCAAACACCTTCCTTATTCTCACCACAGGACCTTCCTCCTGGTATCTGATAACACTTGTGCTCCTCAATCCTCCAGCAGCATAACTTCTCAACTCCTTGCACCTCTTGCTCCTAGCTCCTCTCACTCACACTACAAACTGAAGTGAGCTCCTTTTAAAACCCAGGTGCCCTGATTAGCCTGCCTTAATTGATTCTAGCAGCTTCTTCTTAATTGGCTCCAGGTGTCCTAATTAGCCTGCCTGCCTTAACTGGTTCTAGCAGGTTCCTGATTACTCTAGTGCAGCCCCTTCTCTGGTCACTCAGGGAACAGAAAACTACTCATCCAGTGACCAGTATATTTGCCCTCTACCAGACTCCTGTAGAGCAGTGGGCGCTGTCTGGGGTTCTCTGCTCGGTGTCCCCGTTTGGTTCCCTTTGTTTGACCCTTTGACCTCACTCCTGTCCCTGTTCTTTTATTAGTTGTCCCCCGTAATTTTTTGGTCTCCAGGTCCTGTGGATCCCCCCCCTTAGGCTGGGGGGGATCCTTTAGCAGTGGGCTTCGCCCGCCCACTTCCTGGATCCCAGTAGGACTAGGGTTACCATACGTCTGTTTTTTCCCGGACATGTCCGTCTTTTTGGTAATCAAACCCCCGTCCGGGGGGAATTGCCAAAAAGCCGAACATGTCCGTGAAAAATACCGGCTGGGCACTTCCCCTCCCGGGCTCCAGCTGCTCTGCTCCTCCCCTGACTCTTCGGCTTAAAAGCCAAGCTGCCCGAGCGCTCCGGCTTCGGGCAGCCCCTTTCCTCCGGACCCCGAGAGGAGAAGTGCCCGGCCGGGGGCGCAGGGTCTGGAGGCATGGGGGCTGCCCGAAGCCCGAGTGCTACCAGCTTCATGGTTTGCCGGGCAGCCTCCAGACCCTGCACCCCTGGCTGGGCACTTCCCCTCCCGGGCTCCAGCTGCGCTGGGGAAGCGCCGGGTCTGGAGGCTGCCTGGCAAACCGTGAAGCTGGTAGCGCTCGGGCAGCCCTTTTCGCGTGGCTGGGAGGGAGGAGGGGGAGTTAGGGCGGGGACTTTGGGGAAGGGGTGGGGAATGGGCAGAGTTGGGGCGGGGCCAGGGCCCGTGGAGTGTCCTCTTTTTTAATTTTTTAAATATGGTAACCCTAAATAGGACCAGACTCCTGTAGAGCAGTGGGCGCTGTCTGGGGTTCTCTGCTCGGTGTCCCCGTCTGGTTCCCTTCGTTTGACCCTTTAACCTCACTCCTGTCCCTGTTCTTTTATTAGTTGTCCCCCGTAATTTTTTGGTCTCCAGGTCCTGTGGACCCCCCCTTAGGCTCGGGGGGATTCTTTAGGACCAGACTCCTGTACCCCACTGGTCTGGGTCTGTCACAAGATCAAAGATATATAAATCTATTATTTGAATCTCATAGTTTATTTCCATACCTGTCTGTATGCATATCTGTGCATGTAGGGGGATAGAGGAGAAAGGGACACAAATTATTCCCTCTTTTGATATTAATACATTTAAGAGAGAAACTATCAATCTGAAAAAAAACCTGTTGGAAGAGGAGATAGTTTATTAGGGTAATTGATCTAATTACAGTAATTCACTGAGGCTGAAATTCATCTCCATGCAGAGGGTCAGCACCAGGCCTATGCACTTAAGTCCCAGTTAAGTTTACAGGAGATGTAAGTGGTACATAGGATTTTTGCTGGCCCTCTGCACAGGGGTGACTTTCACCCTGAGAGAATTAGTGGATGATTTGAGCTTTTTCATTTTTATAAGTGTCCAGAAATGTTATGACTCTCACAAAGTGTATGTATGTCATTCTTGTTTGAAAAATCCCATGTTCCTGAGCTGAAAGTTTCAATTATGTATAGACGAGCATGAAGATGCCAAAATAAATACTTTGAGGAAAATGTTTGACTAGGGAATTGATAATCTATTCTCTATAATGGACTGAAATATTTCTTTGTGTCTTCTTCTAACAGGCTACGAAAGCTCATATAAAGCTCAACACAAAGAAGCTTTACCAAGCAGACGGCTATGCAGTGAAGGAGCTGTTAAAAATAACTTCTGTGCTTTACAATGCCATGAAAACCAAAGGAATGGAGACCACCTCAGTGTCCGAGGAAGAAAGCAGCAAATTCAAGTTTGACCTTGGCTCAAAAGTAAGGAAAATAAGATTCTTTTTTTTTTTTTTTGTAGTCATGGAAACCAAATGCATTTGCCTCATAAGCCTACGCACAGAATGTACGCATTAGTACATTCTTTTCAAACTCTCCCTTCCTAAATTTACCTGCTGTGGCACATTTGGTCCCTATCTAATCCCAAGAAAAACTTGGCTCATAATGGTATTGAAGTTTAGTACAGAACTAGTCATCTCTGCTTTGGAGCAGGACTGGAATAGTAGGGAGCGTGGCAGAGCAGAATTGAAGTGTTTTGGCATAATTGTGTTGGAGAAGCATGGGGAGTACTCACTGCAATATGGGCCTGAACCAGTGCCTGTTGAAGTCAATCGGAGTCTTTCCCTTGAATTTATTGGGCAGTGCATCAGGACCTATAGAAGCATTTAAAATAGAAATTGCTCCACAAATACCAAGGAAAAACAGAACACAGATACTCTCTGAATAGGAGAAGTCCTATCAATGTATTTGTTTATGATGAAGGAATAATACTTTTCTTTTAAAAGTGGCAATGATTATGCTACATTAATGTGTCAGGTGATATTATAGAATTTTCTTTAAGAAACTTCTCCCTATCTTGGAGTAGCCTGTTGTGTGCTTCCTGTGTTAGTATTGTAATAATAGAGCAAATTTGTAGGCCCAAACTTGAAAAGTGAGTGAAAGTTTATAAAATGTCATGATAGCCTATAACAACAAATGTTGATGGGAAAAGGTAAACAAGTGAGAGAGACTGAATTAGTCCAAAAAAGACCTATTAATATAACTCAAGGACTATTAAAATCAGGCCTGGTAAGCAAGAGAAGCATGGGATTGGAAATCAATTAACCCAGATTGGTGTGTTGCAAATTAGGCCTAATAGGTGGACAAAACGATGAGAGGATGGGCTATTCCACCTGTCACTCCCTTTTGGGGTCTCTAAAAGAAAAGACTTTGTGGGGGGGAAATCAAGAAGAAGCTGTCTGCCAACAGTGGCTACAGTGAGCTTTCACCTCCCATCTCTTGGTGCCTTGTGAGCTTTACCATCATGGCTGTCACCTCCCATCTCCTGGCACCTCAGGATCTACCATAACACTGTTGGGCCTTTGTTGGCCTGATCCTGAAAGATGTCCTGAGCAGACTGGGTCAGAGAGAGGGACCCAGATGATGTAGCCACTTCCACCGACTTTGGCTAAATCCCAAATACCACCTGAGATGTGAGTCTTTATCATCTTCCCCCCCTTGTGTGTCCGTTTCCTTCCCACCCTTATTTCTTTTCGTTCCTATCTCTCTCCTTTTGCCTACTGTTTAATAAGGGTCTGGCTTAGCCAGCCAAGACTGCATCTTTTGCAGCATTGTTGTGAGTCTGGTACTAAAAAGGCAGATAAAAGTAGTGCCCTCAACCACCTGAGCCAGGTCTTGGAGCGGCTGATAAAACCGTGTGCTGTGTCTGTTTTTTTTCAGCAGTGAGATTGCAAGTGAAAGTCAACACCAGAGAAGGAAAGTGCATTTTCTGTCTTTGCTGTTCTCTTTCATCGTGTGTGTGTTTGTCTTATGCCTTTTAGAAATGGGACTACAAGAACTGAAGCTCATCTTAACATTTTCTTTTCCCCAAAAAGGAACTATTATCGTCTTTAATAACAACAAAACACTGTCAAATGGGAGTGAGGGGTGGGCTGGGGCAGGGTGTTCCTTGTGAAAGCTCCCTCTAGCTAGAAGGAAAGGGAACAAGGGATGTTATTAAAATGAAAGCCTTACTTAATGCATTACATTTACATTTTAAATGCTTTAACCTCTTTTCTCTTCTTCTCTGTATCTTCAATAAAAGGCTACAATATTTTTAACAGTGATACTTACAGGCTGACAAGTATCAGAGGGGTAGCCGTGTTAGTCTGAATCTGTAAAAAGCAACAGAGGGTCCTGTGGCACCTTTAAGACTAACAGAAGCAATGCTTCTGTTAGTCTTAAAGGTGCCACAGGACCCTCTGTTGCTTTATACAGGCTGAGGTCTCTATGTACCAAACCCTGAACCATGTTTAAACTGTTCAGTTAGTGAGAGCGTCATGTTTACACCTTTGACTCTATGTGCCCATATAGACCATCAAAATTAATACTACATCGGTGCTTTGAGAAAACAGGAAACCAAATAACACAGTATTAGCATACATTACTTTACTTGTTCTTCCAACCTAGGATACCTTCCTGTCATCTGTGTGAAAATGATCAGTTTCCAGTGGGTTTGCAATAGTTACCCAATTGCCCAGGCCAGAGGAGAGATCCTAATTTTGTGGAGTTTTGCCATTAGCTTTGGAAATTTTGCCATTGGCTTCAATGTGGCCAGATTTCACTTCAGAAGTTTATACAGATTGGACATAATCCAGACCTTATTAGAATCAGTGGAAAGACTCCTGTTGATTCCAGTGGGCTTTAGATCAGGCTTTCTAAGGGGACGTCTGCATTGCATGCTTCTTTCGGTGGGACGTAGTGTACATTCCCTTGTATCGCCCCAGAACATGTATAAATAGGTGTAGCCAGTCAGGCATAGCTTAGGCAAGAATGGTGCAGATATGCCTGAAGGATGTGGGTATCTATGCGAGTACATATCCTACATGGCTCTCTGCTCACCCAAGCCATGCGTCCGCCTCTACACTGCTGTTTTTAGCCATGTAGCGTCCTGCTGCCTCCCTGCTGCTGGAGCCCTTCCCCACTGTAGGGAAAGACTTGTCACAGGGAAAGACAGGCAGCAGAGGGGCAGTGGAGAAAGGCTCTGCCAGCTCCCCATTGCTGGAGCCCTTTCCGCCACAGGGAAAGACTCTGGCAGGTGCGAATGGCTTCGCCAGTTCCCAGCTGCTGGAGCCTTCTCCTGCCACAAGGAGAAACTCTGGCAGCCAGGAAAGACTTCAGCAGCTCCTTGCTGCTGGAGCCTTTCCCCATGAAAGGGAAAGGCTCCAGCAGTGGGGGAGCAGTAGGGAAAGGTCCCTGCTGCTGGAGCCTTTCCCCTCAGCAAAGAAAGACTCCAGCGGGGGGAAGGCTCCCCCGGCTCCCTGCTGCTGGAGCCCTCCCTTTGACAAGAAAGGACTCAGGCAGCAGGGAGTTGTTGAAGCTTTCCCCTGTTGTCTCTCCCTTGCTGGAGCATTTCACTGATGTGTAGCTACACACTGCTGTCTGGACGCAGCTGGCTTTTCCCTGCAGTGTGTAATTACACATACCCTCCATGCTGCCGCCGGTGGTGTGTAGTGTAGATGTAGCCTAGGAGAGATTCAGGCACCATGTTGGTCACACATATGGTTTTAATTTGAAAAGGGACAAAACCTTTCACAACTTTTCTGTGATGGCAAAGAGACTCTTCCATTGTTTGATTTTTGATGCTGTTCTTCTAGATTGCTGATTTGAAGGCAGCCAGGCAGCTTGCTTCAGAAATCACATCCAGAGGAGCATCTCTGTATGATTTACTTGGCAAAGAGGTGGAGTTGAGGGTAAGTATGCTCTGCAGAAAGGGAACTCTGATTCACCATATGCTGCAAATGTAGAGAGAGAAACAAGTGTGAATGAGCAATTCCAACAGCTGCAATCAATATATCGGATGTAGATTCCATGTATGAGTGGAACACGGTCAGATGGGTTACCCAGCTTCTCGTTCATATTATTACTTGTAATAAGCCCAAGAGAATAACGGTTTGCCAGTTTGTGTTTAGAGGTGAACTGAAATGCTTTGTAAAGAACTGCTTGAGAACTTAAATCAGTAACAGTGTGTACATACACTTTGTCATGTTCCTGTATCAGATGTGGACTGGCTACAGACACATCAGATACGTTCATCATAAGATTCTTTAATACTCTGCCAGGTATGTCTCAGGTTCATTTAAATAAGGTATTTTACATGCAGTGCCACCTAATATAATACAGTTTAGCATTCCATTAGATCTCCCCCTTTAAGATCTACATTCCTACCATTTGCAATATTTACATTATCACGCTGTCTTTGAGGTTCAGTATTTATCAGTCTGCTAAGATTCTCTGAATTGTACTGGTTTCCTAATTACATCACGCAAAGCATGACAACTTGGTCATCAGGCTGTATATTAGTTGCAATAACTGGTTGTAGTCAGTCCAGAATCCTTGAGTCGTCGTCTTGTTCTGCATCTGCCATCTGTGGGGTTTGATATGTTGATTGTTCTGTCTGAGGAATAAACTGTAGATGCTGATGGTTTCTGTTGAACTTTCCACTGTCCGTTTGATCACATATGATTTGGGCGCTAAATTCCTTTTCTTTACAACAGCTGGAGCTGTCCCATCTGTTTTCTTCATCCAGTTTGAAAGGAACAGAGTCACCAGGTTCTAGACCCAGCAATTCTTTTACTGAGTGATGTCTGTTGTAAAAGTGTTGATAAGCTCTTCTAGCCTTTTTATTCAATTTGGCTACTCTCTTCATGACTAGCCACTTTGGAGATAGGTGCTTTTTTAAAGTTGGAACATTAGAACAGGGTCATCTTCCCACTGGGAGTTGTGCTGGATATATCCAGTAGCTGCTATTGGTGTTGATATGTAACTCAGAAAAGCAAGGAGTGGATCTTCTTCCTGTAGGATTTTGTTGGCTGTACAGGATTCTTGGCCTCTCCATTCACTTGTAGGTAATGTGATTTGCTAGTAATATGGTCAAAAACATATTTTGTTCAGAATGACTTAAATTCCATTGCAATGAATTGTAGTCCGTTGTCCATCACTCGTTTTGGAATACTGAAGTGAGCAAAAACAGTCCATGATGACCAGGTAATGATGTCCTGTGAATATGCTTAAATTTGCAGATAGTCTCTTCCAAGGTCTGTCTGGTAGGGTGTTGTTATGAAAGGTTCTTTGTGTTGTGTTGGTCTGTTAGTTCCTTGCCAATGCCTGACCACCACACTGACTGGTTGGCCCATTCATGGCATTTGATTCACGTAATTGTCCATGCACAGCACAGTAGTCTCTTGTGACTTCTTTAGTGTCCTTCAGATGCTTAGGCCAGCCGCCCCTAATGTAATGTAGAACTTCATGAAGTTGCATATCTGTCAAGGTTGTTTTTTGTACTGGTGTAGCCTCTTTTCTGAGACTCATCAGTATGCATCCACATACTGTCACATCCACTTTAATGTCAGCTTTGAGCTCATGGGTAGTTGAGTGCGATTCCAGGGCCTCCCCCCTGCACTGAGCCAAGACAGAAACAGGAACCCTGTTACACACACCTGAGAGCAGGACATGACCATTTTATTTAGCCCTCCCCACCCCTAAAGAATATTTTCACCAGCCATCTATGCCATGGAGCAAATAGAGCAGAACGTGTGGGGCAGCTGTGAGGAGGAGCTGGAGGCAAGTGGGAGAAGGAGGTGGGGAGAAGTGTCCTGGCTGCTGCTTCTATCTCTACGGACTCTGACAAAGTGAAATGAGCCCTGAAGACTTGCAGAGAGAAGAGGCATTGTTATCTTTCCCCAGGGCCTTCCTCCATGGTCACCAACTTTTCTAGCTCTCTGAAAGGAAAAACTATGTTGAAACCCAAGAAGGGCTCCTCAACCTCTCATGGGGACTCCTGCCACCATATGTTGGTTGATAAGGGCTCTCATAAGCCCTCCAGTACCCAGGTAAGAGTGAGAGCCCCAGAGTGTGACTTCTCAGTACCATCTGAACTGCAGCACTCAATTCCAGCACTGTTCAATCCAGAATGGACCTTGTTGGTACTGTTGAAGTTGGTACTGTCCATATCATCTGTATCTCTGATGTCAGTGGCCCATGTGTGGTACCAATGACGACTGGCACGTGTGACCTCAATAATGATGGCACTCCTCCTGACAATACTGTTGATTCCTCAGGCACCCATGGCAGCCAGGGACCTACTTTGCCTGTCAGTACTAGACTCTCCCCTCCTGCAACAGGATGGTCTCTCAGTGCTGACCTCAGTACCATCCCTGTTACCGGCCTTGGTGCTGGCCTCCCCTGGAAGCTTTTGCCATCTCCTACTCCTGGCTGACACTCTTCAGTGGAATCTGTCCATCATTCCCACAGATCTGTAAAAAAAATACCTTTTTCCTTGGTTTCCAGCATCTTATGTTTATCCCTTTTGGCCCTATGGGCATTGTGGGGTATCCCTCAAACTACCAGGTCAGTTTCAGCGTCCTCCTCTAGGCCTGGGTTTCCGACTCAGTCATCTTTCAGGAAGGCCACTGTACCACCTCCAGCTGCCAAGCATGGCACCAGCTTAGATCCTTCAGATGAGGACTATAGGAGGAAGAGCAGCAGATGCTCATTCATATTTCATTTTCCTCAGCTAAAGAGACAATAATGCCTGACTCATCCTCTGATAGAGGTTGTGTGATACTAGTCGGAGTGCTTGGTAGCCCAGAAAGTCTAGGGGAAGAATTGGTGTAAGAATAACAAAATAGCATTTCACTTGAGGATAAAAATGTTTTCAGGAGCTGTAGTGGAGCTAGAAAAGATGTCTACCATTTTTCAAAGTGTCTTAAATTTCCATGAAAATATGATGCAAAACAGAGCTCATTTGTATTCCAGAAATGTTAATAAAATAAAACAAAATCTTTACACACCTCATTTCCCCACAGTATATTTGTCTAATCCCTTGGCTATGGAAACAGATTTCACAAGGCACCTGGCTAATGCATTGGTGACTGAGTTCAAAGGGTTAAGCTGCTTTGGTCTGCACACATCTCCACACAACTCGGACAGCTAAAATGTCAAGAGTTTGTCAATTTTTAGGGAGAATTTTAAAAGAGCACTTGGCAGTTGCTTTGAAATTGGGAATAATTTAATTGTTTTGGCCAAATCACAGTTTTTAGAAGTCCATTTAGCTTTCAAGGTTGGGCCCTTAACATATCCAAGAGTAGAGTGACGAATGCGTGAAGTGAAAATCAGGGATGAGTGAGTGTTCCAGTGCAACCCCCTCTCATTGGGCCCATCAAGAGCTCTCTTCATTGGAAGCCTCTTTAAAGGTGCAGTTTCCAGAAGGGTGTGAATTATTATATCCTGTAGAGACCATATGTTTCCGATGGCATAATGATTCATTGCTCTAGCTGGGACTAGCCAATTTTATATAAATGCAAGGTTTATGCTCTGCACAGATGTCTTACAGATTAAACTTGTTGTCCTTAAGAAATCCTGTCAGGTGAGAGATGGCCTGTGCCCCATTAGGGATAAGTTTATATCCTAAAGGCATGATGCTTTACAGTGACAGCCCAAAGAAAACTTCCAAATAGAACTAGAAAAGCCCTCGCATGTTTTGTTACTAATGATTTGGGCCAGTTCTGACTTTCTGAGGGATCCATCCAAACTAAGGAGTGCTGCTTCAATCCAAAGTCTGGTACATAAGCATACGGCTAGTTTTAGCCTCTTGGACATTGAATATAGCAAAATAAATATTTTTCAAATTAAAAGCTGACCTCTGTTGATACAAACTGACTTGACTAACTTTCCACTGGATTTGCTTGTTTTTGTCATTATTTTTCTTGTGGTAGTTATACGCATAGATTGTTTTATGTATTTTGTACTCCAAACTGCACGGTATTTTTTGTTTTCTTTTATAAAGGCTGTGACAATGATTTATTTTTTAAAGGCTGCTTTGTCTGAGCATTAAAATTAGATTCAAAGGCATTGAAAACAAAATGTAGCTTTCGTCACCTCCATTAGAGCTGCAGAATGTCTGGTATACGTTCAGGGAAGGCCTATAGAACTCCAGTGCATTTTGACTTCCTGACTACTGTATGTCCTGATGTCCCATTCATTTGAATGGTCAGCACCATTATAATTCCTGTAGGATAAAAGCAGCACCACAGCAGCTGATTTTTAATTGGAGTCCCTTATTCTTTAAAGACCATATATTTTGTTACTTAAAGAATATCTAGAATTACAGTAAGGCTTGAAAAATTCACTCACCACTAGTCCTTGGGGAGCTTTTCCTGTGAAACTATTATCCAGCTGAAACTATTACGTTTTGCAGTATCTAAGCTACCATTTTACAAAACAAAAATTCCAGCCCATACAACAGTATAGATGACCTTTCAAAGGTGAACCAAATGTAAGTGTTGCCTTGCCAAGTCTGCACACAGACAACTCTACTGCTGTTTATACCATGAAATTAACAAAATACTGGTCAGTTTTATTTCAGTGGCACTGTTGCTCTTTACACAGCAGGGTGTATGCACCAATGAATTCTTTGACGGTTGCAGAGTATGATGTGCAATGACGGTCCCATCCACAGGTAGGGCACACCCATGCACTAGCAGTGCTCTGAATCTGAGCAGCAGATTCTTTCGTCCTCTGACACTAGTCATCACAAAGCTTGATCCAGTCCCCCTCGCAATGCCTCGCTCCATCTAGAAGCTGGTTCTGCCAACCAGAGTGGAATTCTGTACTACTTTTCCCAATCCACAGATATTTCAAAGGATACTAAATAATTTTTGCAAGCATCCTGAAATCTGGGCAGCGGTCTGCCTTTCTTTCTAGACCTTTTACAAACTTCAGAGAAAAGCACGCTCTTCGGGATCCTGTAATCTGGCATTTGCTTGACATGTCCAAGCCATCGGAGTCTTTTCTTACTAATCAACATCCCCATGAATGACATACCAGCATGATTTAATACTTCCACATTTGTGACCCTGTCTTGCCATCTTATTCAAATAATTTTATGCAAGCATCTGATATGAAAACTGTTTAGACTTTTGGTATGTTCGGCGTAAGTCGTCCATGTTTCTGAGCCATATAGAAGAGTGGATAAAACACACATCTCATAAATATGGATTTTTATATGTTTTATTTACAGCTTTTATTTCAGTTTTATTTGCAGCTACTTATAATCCTGTAGGTAGAACTAAAACTGCCAAGATTCATGTCAGTTTCACTCTTATGATGTTGCTTGGGAAAGCTCTGAGCAGCAGCATGGATAGGTATTGGAGTTATTCTTGAGCGAGAACTTAAAAAAAGCAGAGGCTGAGGAAAAATTGAGTATTCAAGATCCTCGTCCCACCTTTGCAGTAGCCACAAGACAAAAACTTAATTCTCTATTCCAGCAAATTGGGGTTGAGGATTCAAATTTAGCAGACACTTGCCTCAGTTTACCTGTCTGTAAAATAGGTATAATATACTTCCCTACCTGTTAGGGCTATTGGGAGGCTTAGACAATAACCCATAAAACACTTTGTGGTTCTCTGATGAAAATTGCAATAAAATGCGAAGTGTTATACTAAGGTCTAGTCAATGGGTCACTGGACTGGGACTCAGGACAGCTGGGTTTTGTTCCTGGTTCTGTCATTAACCTGCTGGGTGACCGTAGGTAAGTCTTCTTCACCTCTCTGTGCCTCCCCCTGCCCCCCATCTACCCTTTGTCTTGTCCTTTTAGGCCATGGTCGGCAAAACTTTTGTTGCTCAGGGATGTGAAAAAACACCGAGTGACATAGGTTTTGTCGTCATAAGCGCTCATGTGCACAGGGCTGTGTTGGCAGGAGACTCTCAGGTTTTTTTATGTCGATGGGAGAGTTCTCTCCCGTCGGTATAATGTGGCTACATGAGCGCTCTTACAATGGCACAGCTGTGTCAGTACAGCTGTACCGCTGTAAGCTTGTAAGTGTAGACATGACCGGATTGTAAGCTCTTTGGGACCTGACCTATCTTTTAGTATATGTCTATACAACACCTAGCCCAATGAGGCCCTGATTTCAGTTGGAGCCTCTAGGTGCTATTGTAATACAAATAACTAATAATAATATGAATTAAAGGTGAATATAGTGTTCAAGTGATCCTTTCAGTGCTGGCAGGTGTGTTAAACGATTTGATCCTTCTAGATTTTCTTAATCAGATTTGTAGGACACCCAAATCTACAGTTCTCACTTTGTATTTATTTTTTCATTACAAACATTTGCACTGTAAAAAAAAAAAAAAAATTGTATTTTTAATTCACCCAATGCAAGTACTGTAGTGCAATTTCTTTGTCATGAAAGTTGAACTCACAAATGTAGATTTATGTACAAAAATAACTGCACTCAAAAATAAAACAATGTAAAACTTTAGAGCCTACAAGTCCACTCAGTCCTACCTCTTGTTCAGCCAATCGTTCAGACAAACAAGTTTGTTTACATTTATGGGAGATCATGCTGCCCGCTTCTTGTTTACAATGTCACGTGAAAGTGAGAACAGGTATTCACGTGGCATTATTGTAGCTGGTGTTGCAAGATATTTACGTGCCAGATGCGCTAAAGGTTCAGATGTCCCTTCATGCTTCAACCACCCTTCCAAAGAACATGCTTCCATGCTGATGATGGGTTCTGCTCGACAACGATCCAAAGCAGTGTGGACCAATGCATGCACATTTTCATCATCTGAGTTAGATGCCACCAGCAGAAGGGTTTTGTTTTTTGGTCATTCGGGTTCTGTAGTTTCCACATTGGAGTGTTGCTCTTTTAAAACTTCTGAAAGCCTGCTCCACACCTCATCTCTCTCAGATTTTGGAAGGCACTTCAGATTCTTAAACCTTGTGTCAAGTGCTGTAGCTATTTTTAGAAATCTCACGTTGATACTTTGCATTTTGTCAAATCTGTAGTGAAAGTGTTCGAACAACATGTGCTGGGTCATCATCTGAGACTGCTGTAACATGAAACATATGGCAGAATGCGGATAACACAGGCAGGAGATCTACAGTTCTCCCCCAAGGAGTTCATTCACAAATTTTATTAATGCATGATTTTTTTAAATGAGCGTCATCAGCGTGGAAGCATGTCCTCTGGAATGGTGGTTGAAGCAAGAAGGAGCATACGAATGTTTAGCATATCTAACATGTAAATACCTTGCAATGCCGGCTACAAAAGTGCCATGCAAATACCTGTTCTCGCTTTCTGGTGACATTGTAAATAAGAGGCAAGCAGCATTAACTCCTGTAATGTAAACAAACTTGTTTGTCTTAGAGACTGTCTGAACAAGAACTGAGTGGACTTGTAGGCTCTAAAGTTTTACATTGTTTTGTTTCTGAGTGCAGCTATGTAACAAAAAAAGAATCTACCTTTGTAAGTTGCACTTTGACCATAAAGAGATCGCACTTGTATGAAATGAATTGAAAAATACTATTCTTCTTCGAGTGATTGTTCATGTCCATTCCAAGCAGGTGTGTGTGCGCCGCGCGCACGGCAGCCGGAAGATTTTACCATAGCAGCGTCCGTAGGGTCAGCTCTGGCGCCCCCTGGAGTGGCGCCTTCATGGCGCTGTATTTAAGGGCCAGCCGACCCCCCACTCCCTCAGTTCCTTCTTACTGCCGGTGACGGCTAGCTGGAACTTCTCTTGCTCTTCAGCAATCGTGGCAGTGTTCGATAGTTCGTGTAAATAGTTAATTAGTTAGTTAGTTGTTAGTGTTAGATAGTTAGGTATCAGTTGGGGGTTTACCCCCAACTTTTCGTCTCCCCGCTGGGGCATGCCCGGGTCCCCAGGGTTCAAACTCTGTCGGGACTGCGGGAAATTTATACTGAAAAGTGACCTGCACTCTTCGTGCTTGCGGTGCCTCGGAGAGATCCATCAAAGGGACAGGTGCACTATCTGCAGGGCTTTTCGCCCCAGGACTCTCAAAGATAGAAAGCAGAGACTTAAAGTCCTCCTAATGGAGGCGGCACTGCGGCCGCAATCGGATCCCGGGCCTTCTGACCCAGCACCCAGCACTTCATCCTCGGTGCGCAGTGCCCCGGTACTGGAGATAAGTCGTGAAGCCAAGGCCCCAAAACCCCGGCACCAGAGAGAGTCTGTGCATAAAAAATCGTCTTCTACAAGACACCGCTCTCCATCGCCGATGCCGGTTAAAAAGAACAGGCCGCTGAGGGAACAATCTCCCCACCGGGACTCTAAAGGTCAGGCGCCGTCCACGAGTGTTACGGGGCAACCCGCGCCGCAGACCCATCCAGCCATCCCGTTGACTCCCGCCCCGGAGAGGGCAAGGTCGAGTCCGGAACGGCACAGATCCCCAGATATGATGGAGGAGGTCTGCCTCCCATCGACGCCGGAGGCGTTCGAGGCCGCATCAGACCTCTTGAGCCTCCCGGTGCCGGCGTCGCCGCACCGGTGCAGAGAACCCCCGGCTACTGCCGGGCCCCAGTATCACTCTAAGGGCAAACTGGGGATGCGCTCACCGCACTCTCCACGCAGTGCCCCGTTAGTGGCACCGGCGCGAGCACCCCCGCCGGCGACAGTGGGTACCACTCCTCTGATGTCCTCATATTCAGAGACTTCTGACTCAGAGGCAGACTCCTACCGCTCTAACAGATCGAGGAGCAGACTATCATCCTCACGTAGGAGTGTCCAACTGTACCCACCACAGTGGCATCAACAGCAGGAGTGGCAACTGCCTCCACAGTGGCCATTCTGGACGCCGTGGGCCTACCATCAGTCAGTGGGTCAGGCGTGCGGGCTCCACTCACGGACCGCTTCCGTTTCCTCAACGTCAGCGGCACCACCGCTAATGCCACCGCCGTCTGACAGGAGTGTGCCACGATGTGACACGGCACCCCCTGGTCAAACAACAGCACCGACGGGGACTTTGCTCCCTTCAGCGCAGGCACCATCCAGCACTCCTCGGCGTTCGGTGGCGACCCCGGTACTGGCCGCGGTGCCGCATCTTGAGCCCGCACCGGCCCCACAGCCTGAGTACTGTGTGCCGCAGGCCCTCACAGAGGGAGACGTGGTAGATGAAGGGCAGCTACATGGGACATCTTCCTCTTCATCTCCAGACGAGGCAGTAGCGGGAACTTCTGCGGCACCGGCTCTAGAGGATAACAGAATCCTCCAACAGCTCCTTACTCGAGCGGCCCAGAGCCTCTCGATACAGACGGAACAGATCGAGGTGGACATTGATCCCATAATTGATATCCTGACCCCGTCAGGCCCATCCAGGGTAGCCCTACCCCTCATAAAGACCATTGCGGACACAACCCGCACCTTGTGGCAAATCCCAGCCTCATTGGCTCCTACAGCCAAAAAGACGGAGAGGTGGTATTTTGTCCCAACCAAGGGCTATGAATATCTTTATATGCACCCTCTGCCGGACTCCCTAGTGGTGGATGCGGCCAACCAGAGGGAACGACAGGGTTTTCAGGGGGCTACACCTAAAAATAGAGAGGCGAAAAAGTTGGACCTCTTTGGCCGCAAGGTCTGTTCAACAGGGGGCCTACAGTTGCGTATTGCCAATCAGCAGGCGATAGTGAGCTGGTATGGACACAACACATGCTCGGCTTTGTCTAGGTTCACGGACCTCCTCCCGCAGGACTCACTAATCGAGTTCTCGGCCCTTGTTGAGGAGGGCAGACTGATTACCCTAGCTTCCCTCCAGGCAGCCTTGGACGCAGCCGATTCAGCCTCGCGCACGGTGGCTACTGGTCTGGTCATGAGCCTGGCTTCAAGTTTCCGGTCTACCTCACGAAGTCCAACAGACTATCCTGGACTTACCCTTTGAAGGGCCCACGCTTTTCTCGGAAAAGACGGATAAACGACTCCATAGTCTAAAGGATTCGCGGACCACCCTCTGTTCTTTAGGCCTAAACACCCCTGTTACTCAACGTAGGCAGTTTAGGCTGCCTCAGGCCCCACGACCGTACCAACCTCAGAATCGAGGTGGTGCCTTGCGCAGAAGGCCAAGGACGGGCAGGAGGAGGCAACAACAGCAGCCCTTCGGCCAGTCTTCTACCCAACCAAGGCCTACACAGGGGCCTAGACCACCATTTTGAGGGCTCGGTCGAGGACGACCTACCAGTCAGAACTCTGGATCCTCCCAACCTTACCTTTTCGTCACGTCTGTCCCCCTTCTATCGTGTGTGGGCCCTGATCACGTCTGATGCTTGGGTGCTTCGCACGATAAAGGAGGGATATTCTATCCAGTTTTCCTCCCTCCTGCCCCACCAGTCCCCCTCCCCGTCCCTCTTCAGGGACCCCTCTCACGAGCAACTTCTCCTTCAAGAAGTTCAGTCCCTCCTCACAGCAGGGGCAGTGGAGGAGGTGCCTCGGAAACTACGAGGCAAGGGCTTCTATTCTCGATATTTCCTAATACCGAAAGTGAAAGGGGGCCTCAGACCTATTCTGGACTTGCGGCGTCTCAACAAGTTTGTCAAGAAGCTCAATTTCCGCATGGTCTCTCTGTCCTCCATCATTCCTTCCATGGATCCAGGAGACTGGTATGCCGCCCTCGACTTAAAGGATGCATACTTCCATATTGCGATAATCCCTCGACACAGGCGTTACCTCAGGTTTCTCATCGGCAACGTTCATCTACAGTTTACGGTTCTACCCTTCGGTCTGTCAGCAGCCCCAAGGGTCTTCACGAAGTGCATGGCAGTCGTGGCAGCCTTCCTGCGCAGGCAAGGGATCCAGGTATTTCCCTACCTGGACGATTGGCTCATCAAGGGCAGGAACAAGGCACTGGTGGAGGCTCAGGTGGTCTTCATCAGGCACACCTTCCGCTCACTCTGCCTCTTACTCAACGAGGCCAAGTCCATTCTTTCTCCATCACAAAGAATCAAATTCATAGGAGCAGTTCTGGACTCGACACACGCCAGAGCATATCTCCCAGAGGCCAGATTCCGAACTATATCCAACATCATTCTCGGCCTCCAAAGTTACCCTACCACCACAGTAAGAAGCTGCCTCAAATTACTAGGACACATGGCAGCATGTACCTACGTCGTGAGACACGCCAGACTCAGACTGCGCCCTCTCCAGTCTTGGTTGGCAGGGGTTTATCGGCCAGTCAGGGACTCCCTAGAATCAGTGGTGATGTTACCTCGGCCGGTGTTGGACTCCCTTCAATGGTGGCTCGACCCACGGGTGGTCTGCGCAGGGGTCCCTTTCCTCGAATCCGAGCTCTCCCTGACCCTGGTAACGGATGCGTCGGATCAGGGATGGGGTGCACATCTGACCCACCTCAGGACCCAAGGTCTTTGGTTGAGGGAGGATCTGTCACTGCACATCAATATCAGGGAGTTACAAGCGGTACGCCTCACATGCATAGCATTCAAGTCCCAGCTGGCAGGCAGGTGCGTTTCTGTCCTCACAGACAATACTCCAATGATGTTTTATATCAACAAACAGGGTGGTGCTCGCTCCTCTTCCCTTTGCCAGGAGGCCCAGGCATTATGGGACTTCTGCGTACAGAACGTAATTCACCTGATAGCATCCTACCTCCCTGGCACGCACAACGCACTCGCGGACACCCTCAGCCGCTCGTTCCAGGGCCACGAGTGGTCTATCCGCTGGGATGTAGTTCTCTCAATTTTCCGACTCTGGGGTCATCCCCAGGTGGACTTGTTTGCATCCAACAAGAACAGGAAGTGTCATCAATTCTGCTCCCTCATGGGACACAGACAGGGGTCCCTATCAGACGCTTTTCTCCTCTCTTGGGCAGACGGGCTTCTTTACGTTTTTCCCCCCGATTACCTTGATTCACAAGGTGATCCTCAAGGCCCGCAGAGATCATGCTTGACTCATCCTGATAGCTCCTGCGTGGCCGCGCCAGCATTGGTACACGTCTCTCCTACACATGTCTACGAGGGTTCCACTCAGGTTGCCCCTGCTACCAGACTTGATCATGCAGGATCGTGGTAACCTCCTTCACCCGAACCTGGAGTCGCTCCACCTTACAGCTTGGATGCTCCATGGCTAAACCCACTGGAGTTACGATGCTCCCATCAGGTCAGACAGGTCCTGTTGGGCAGCAGGAAGCCCTCGACAAGGTCTACGTACTTGGCCAAGTGGAAGCGCTTCTCCCTGTGGGCTACACAACGCAGTCAGGCCTCCTTGCTCGCCCCGGTCCCTCTCATCTTGGACTATTTGCCACATCTGAGACACCTGGGACTAACTCTGTTGTTGGTTCGAGTACACCTTGCTGCAATCTCCGCGTTCCACCCTGGAGAAGCGGGGACCTCAGTGTTTGCGAACCCACTTGTTGGACGATTCCTTAAGGGTCTTGACAGATTGTTCCCGCAGATCCGTCAACCTGTCCCTGCTTGGGACCCCAATTTGGTCCTGTCTGTCCTCACGGGACCCCCATTCAAGCCGCTGGCTTCTTGCTCGCTGTTATACCTCTCATATAAGGTCGCGTTCTTGGTGGCTATCACATCAGCACGGAGAGTATCGGAACTCAGAGCTCTAACTTCTGAGCCTCCATACACCATCTTCCACAAGGACAAGGTCCACCTCAGGCCACACCCTGCGTTCCTGCCTAAGGTGGTTTCCCCATTTCACATGGGTCAAGACATTTTTCTCCCTGTGTTTTATCCCAAATCGCACTCCTCGGCTAAGGAGTGCAGGCTGCATTCTCTGGATGTTCGCAGGGCTCTCGCGTTCTATATAGAAAGGACGAGACCCTTCAGGAAGTCAACCCAACTTTTCGTCGCTGTGGCTGACAGGAGGAAGGGGCTCCCGGTCACATCACAGAGTATCTCGGCTTGGATCAGAACCTGCATCCAGGAGTGCTACAGTCGGGCCAATGTACCAGCCCTGCCTATCACGGCCCACTCCACAAGAGCGTAGGCCTCTTCAGCTGCGTTCCTGGCCCACATCCCAACACAGGAAATTTGTAGTGGCCACCTGGTCCTCAATCCACACCTTTACGGCTCACTACGCCATTACGCATCACACTAAGGAGGATGCTGCATTTGGCCGCGCAGTCCTCCAGTCTGCAGTGACCTCCGACCCCACCACCTAGAGTTGGGCTTGTGAGTCACCTGCTTGGAATGGACATGAACAATCACTCGAAGAAGAAGAAACGGTTACTCACCTTCTCGTAACTGTTCTTCGAGATGTGTTGTTCATGTCCATTCCAATACCCACCCTCCTACCCCTCTGTCGGAGTATCGGCAAGAAGGAACTGAGGGGGTGGGGGGGTCGGCTGGCCCCTATATACAGTGCCATAAAGGCGCCACTCCAGGGGGTGCCGGAGCCGACCCTACGGACGCTGCTATGGTAAAATCTTCCAACTGCCGTGCTTGCGGCGCACACACACCTGCTTGGAATGGACATGAACAACACATCTCTAAGAACAACCCTTACGAGAAGGTGAGTAACTGTTTCTTTCTTTTGTTGATCACTTTTACAGTGCATATATTTGGAATAAAAAAATTATATAAAGTGACCACTGTACACTTTGTATTCTGTGTTGTAATTGAAATCAATATATTTGAAAATGTAGAGAAACTTCCAAAAATATTTAATAAATTTCAATTGGCATTCTATTGTTTAGCAGCGCGATTATAACTTCGATTAATCATTTATTTTTTTAGTGCAATTTTTTTGTTTTGTTAATCATTTGAGTTAACTGTGATTAATTGACAGCCCTAATGGTAATACATATACTGTGTATGTGTATCTGAGCATACATATATGTATACTTATCAGGAGGAGGTTGAGGTGTGGGTTTCTGTCTCTTAGAAATGCAGTATGGTATCTGTCTGATCCCTTTCAAACAAAGAGCCTTCATCATTTGTGTGTATGATCCAGATAAGAGTAATTGCTTTCTAAAGGTATAGAATTATTTTATCTTTTTCATTCATTTTCTGTGGAAAAGTGAACAGTGGGAGGAAAAAAATTATTGATTGCCCGAATTAAAATCTTAGTTAATAGTCAGAAAAATTGCTCAAATCTACACTTTTCCCATGAAGTGAAAGTTTCCAATGACCTCTTACCTTAAAAAAAACAAACTAAGCCTGATTTTAGGGAAGAGTGAGGCATTTCTTGACAAATCTAATGAACAATTCCAAGGGGGTACGAGGCTGCCACTTATAAACTGTTTGAAGAGTATCATACAGTTCTCAACCCTGCAGCTAGGAAACTACCTTTTAATTTACCTTTGCTCTTGAGCACCAGCAAATGCAGTACAACCATGCACGACTGGCAGTAGGGTCTGTGCCAATGGAGCACTCACTTGTGCTGTGCAATAATGGGGAAAAGCGATACTGTAGCTGCATAGGCACTTCTGCTAGGACTGTGTCAACTGCTAGATAACTGTCAAATAGATACAGTATGGGCCCTGGGCCAATGTTAACGATGGGAGGGGATTCAGCACTAACGGGGAAACAGCTGAAGAGCCTGCTTTGGAACGAGGATAACTGAAGTAAAAAACTGAATTGTCTAGATGTTGGTAGCACAGTAACTCCTCGTTTAAAATGCTATTTTAAGCGAAACAATGTTAAGCAAATCCAATTTCCCCATAATAATTAATGTAAATGGGGGGGGGATTTTTTTTCGCCAGACAAAAGTGTGTGTGTGTGTGTGTGTGTGTGTGTGTGTGTGTACACACACACACACACACACACACACACACACACCGTATAAGTTTTAAACAAACAATGTAATACTGTACACAATAGTGATATTTGTGAAGCTTGGTTGAGGTGGTGGAGTCAGAGGGTGGGATATTTCCCAGGGAATGCCTTGCTGCTGAATAATGAACTAGCACTCGGCTGAATCCTCAAGGGTTAACACATTGTTGTTAATGGAGCCTCATACTCTACAAGGCAGCAGGAATGGAGGGAGGAGAGACAGCATGACAGAGACACAGTGTGTGTGTGTGTGTGTGTGTGTGTGAGAGAGAGAGAGAGAGAGAGAGACAGACACACTATGTGTGAGTTTGTGTGTGAGAGAGAGAGACACGCCCTTTTAAGTACGCTGACCGCACTCAAAGTACACTGTCTTTTTAAGTAGATCAGCAAGTTGACAGTAGCTGCTGCCAGCAAGCTCCCTCTGTCCTGAGCCCTGTCATGTGTCCCCTTGCCCTGTGGAGATGGGGTAAAGGAGTGGGGAGAGGGGGAACCCTGACATTAGCATCCCTCTTCTCCCTCCTCCCCGCACAGCAAGCAGGAGGCTCCCGGGAGCAGCTCCAAGGCAGAGGGTAAGAGCAGCACCCAGCAGTGGGGGAAGGGACAGCTGAACTGCCCGGCACTTGATAGCCTGCTGGGCAGCTGCCGCACAGGGAACTTAGGAGAGCTGATAGGGGGCTGTCGGTCCACCCTGGTTCCAAGCCCCCACCAGCTAGCTCCAACGGGCTGCTCTTTCTGCAAGCAGTGGACAAAGTAGGTGGCTGCCAAACATTATAAGAGAGCATTGCGCAACTTTAATCAAACATGTTCTCTAATTGACCAGCGACGTAACAACGAAACAACGTTAACTGGGACGACATTAAGTGAAGAGTTACTGTACGTGGCTGCATGTGTTTGCAGTGATTGTAGATGAGCTCAGGGTGGGTATGATAGACAAGTAATTTTTGTTACAAAGTACATTTAAGCATTACCTATTATAATTTGTTCTTCAGATTCCATTCTGGTTGATCTTAGGTCATATATATAGATTAGAACTAGGAGTGGATGTCAGAACTCATGGGTTCTGTATTGGCCTTTGCTCACTGTGAGTGCTAGGCCAAGTCACCTACATACTTTGTGCCTCAGTTTACCAACATGCAAAACAAGTATAATAATACTGATCTGTGTTATGGGGTTATAGTGAGGCTTAATGGATGAATATTGGTAAAACACTTTGCACATCTATAGTACATCATCTGGGGATCTCAAAGTATTATTATTTGTACTCATCATCTTTATTTTCTTTTTGCTGCTTTTGGGACATTTTAGAAAATTTTAGTACAACTATAGTGCCTTGAATTTTAGAGCACAGCAGCCATATTTGTATGAGTAACTGCACAGCCTGATAGAAGATGAAACTTCCCAGTTCAGGATTAAAGCTCTCAAGATCTTGATCAAATAAAATACAGCCATGTTCCTGCTTTAAGCAGGGGGTTGGACTAGATGACCTCCTGAGGTCCCTTCCAACACTGGTATTCTATGATTCTATACCTGGTCAAAATGAGGCACCACCTTCAGTATGTATTTGTTCTCTGTATGTGTATGGAGCTGGTGGGTCTCTTGATAGGAGTTAGCTTAGTGATCAGCACTAAAGGTGACCACATGGCTTTGGCTGTTCAGGTCACTGGGCCAGAATATGTCGCTGAAGCAGGTACCCTTCAGTTTCACATAACAACTAGCCACAGAATAGCATTTTGGAGAGAGTGCCATTTTTCCCCTGCACAGAATGAGTATTGTGATTATAGTGACTGAGGGAAGAGAAGTGATGAGATTATACAGCAAATTAGAGGGCCTTGAATGCAGGGGTGAGTAGCTCCTTTTGGAATATAATGAACTCCCTTGGGGGACATGCTTGCTGTGGTCAGTGGAGTGAGGAAAGCTGCACGTTCTCATGGGTTGGACCTCTGAGCTGCCAAAAGGAAAAATCAGTTGTTTGTAATAACTCAGCTGAGCTGATTGGCTTCAAGAGTGCTTGCCACTTGGCATCTGTCAGAAGTCCTGTGGACATGTTAGCAGGAGCCTGTCAACAAACCACCTTGGCTAGAGATGTTGAATTATTACACACAGTAGTATAAATGAAACAAAAAAGCCAAAAATAAACTGCTTCCATGCTGATGGCAGGCATAAAAAATTCCATCCTTACAAGGTTTTCATTATGGCCACATCTTAATTCGTTATAAACTATTTATAAAGCAAGAAAAGGTAAAAATAATCTTTCTTCTAATTCACTTATGGATATGAAGAGAGGAGACACTAAAGGTTGGGATTCTGTTCCCACCTCTAACACTTACTCCCTCTGGGAGCTTGAGCAAACTGTTTAGTCTCTTTGAGCCTCCCATGGTATGAGCATAACTGTCATACATCCCAGGGGTGCTAGAAGCTTTAATCCATTAATGTTTTTAAAGTGCTTTGAAATCTTTGGATGGAAAGTGCTAAGTAAGTGCAAAGTGTTGCTATAATAATAATTCTGAATTCACACAGTGTGGGCCTAATCCAAAAATGATTGGAGTAAATAGGATGAAATTCAATAAGGACAAATGCAAAGTACTACACTTAGGAAGGAACAATCAGTTGCGCACATACAAAACGGGAAATGACTACCTAGGAAGGAGTACTGTGGAAAGGGATCTGGGGGTCATAGAGGACCACAGGCTAAATATGAGTCAAAAGTGTAAAACCTTTGCAAAAAAAGTGAACATCATTCTGGGATATATTAGCGGGTGTGTTGTAAGCAAGACACGAGAAGTAATTCTTCTTCTCTACTCCGGGATGATTAGGCCTCAACTGGAGTATCATGTCCAGTTCTGGGTGCCACATTTCAGGAAAGATGTGGACAAATTGAAGAAAGTCCAGAGAAGAGCAACAAAAATTATTAAAGGTCTAGAAAACATGACCTATAAGGGAAGATTGAAAAAATTGGGTTTGTTTACTCTGGAAAAGAGAAGACTGAGGGGGGACATGATAACATTTTTAAGTACATAAAAGGTTGTTACAAGGAGGATGGGGGGGGGGGGGATTGTTCTTCTTAACCTCTGAGAATAGGACAAGAAGCAATGGGTTTAATTTGCAGCAAGGGAGGTTTTGGTTAGACATTAAGAAAAACTTCCTAACTGTCAGGGTGGTTAAGCACTGGAATAAATTGCCTAGGGAGGCTTTGTAATCTCCATCATTGGAGATTTTTAAGAGCAGGTTAGACAAACACCTGTCAGGGATGGTTTAGATAATACTTAGTCCTGCCATGAGTGCAAGGGACTGGACTAAATGCCCTCTCAAGGTCCCTTCCAGTCCTGTGATTCTATGAGTCTTCTATGATTCAAATAAAAACAACGAGGAGTCCTGTGGCACCTTAAAGACTAACAGATTTATTTGGGCATAAACTTTCATGGGTAAAATATCCACTTCTTCAGAGGCATGGAGTGAAAATACAGGCATAAATATATATTGGCACATGAAGAGAAGGGAGTTACCTTACAAGTGGAGGACCATTGCTGAAGGCCAATTCACTCAGGGTCGATGTGGTCAACTCCCAATAATTGATGAGGTGGTGTCAATACCAAGAGAGGGAAAATTGCTTTTGTAGTGAGACCAGTCTGTCGAAATGACAGACTGGACTTCTAAATAGAGTGCTTCTGTAGACGTGGACAGGCTGAAATTATGAACAAACAGAATTATTTGCCCCATAACCTCAGCTGTACAGAACACAACGCCATCCACAGCCTCAGAAACAACTCTGACATTATAATCAAAAAGGCCGACAAAG
Source organism: Malaclemys terrapin pileata (assembly GCF_027887155.1). Classification (NCBI taxonomy): domain Eukaryota; kingdom Metazoa; phylum Chordata; order Testudines; family Emydidae; genus Malaclemys; species Malaclemys terrapin. Next base: position 52,793,191 of record NC_071514.1, read on the forward strand.
GAGGTGCTGTAGTCATCATGAACGGGTCGGATTATGAACAGGAGGCTGCTAGACAGCTCTCCAACACCACATTCTACAGGCCACTATCCTCTGATCCCACTGAGGAGTACCAAAAGAAACTACACCTTCTGCGCAAGAAACTCCCTGCTACAGCATGGGAACAAATTTACACAGACACACCCCTAGATCCCTGACCAGGGGTATTCTATCTGCTACCCAAGATCTATAAATCTGGAAATCCTGGACGTCCCATCATCTCAGGCATTGGCACTCTTACAGCAAGATTAGCTGGCTATTTGGACTCTCTCCTCAGACCCTAGGTACCAACACTCCTAGCTATCTTAGACACTGCCGATTTCCTGAGGAAACTACAATGCATTGGTGATCTTCTTGAAAACACTGTCCTGGCAACCAGGAATGTAGAAGCTCTTTACACCAATATTCCACATGAGGATGGACTACAAGCTGTCAGAAACAGTATCCCTGACGAGGCCACGGCACACCTAGTGGCTGAGCTTTGTGACTTTGTCCTCACCCACGACCATTTAGATTTGGGGACAACTTATACCTTCAAGTCAGCGGCACTACTATGAGTACCTGCATGGCCCCACGCTATGCCAACATTTTTATAGCTGACTTAGAACAACACTTCCTCAGCTCTTGTCCCTGAGTGCCCCTCCTGTACTTACGCTACATTGATGACATCATCATGGACCCATGGGAAGGGGCCCTTGAAGAATTCTACCTGGACTTCAACAATTTTCACCCCACCATCAACCTCAGCCTGGAACAGTCCACACAAGAGATCCACTTCCTGGACACTACAGTGCAAATAAGTGATGGTGACATAACCACCACCCTATTCTGGAAACCTACTGACCGCTATACTTACTTACATGCCTCCAGCTTCCATCCAGGACACATCACATCCATTGTCTACAGCCAAGCCCTAAGATACAACCACATTTGCTCCAATCCCTCAGACAGAGACAAACACCTACAAGATCCCTATCAAGCATTCTTAAAACTACAGAATCTACCTGGGGAAGTGAGGAAACAGAGTGAGACGGGTACCCAGAAGTCACCTACTAAAGGACAGGCCCAAGAAGGAAAATAACAGAACACCACTGGCCATCACGTACAGCCCCCAGCTAAAACCTCTCCAGCGCATCATCAACGATCTACAACCTATCCTGGAAAACGATCCCCCACTCTCACAGGCCTTGGGAAGCAGGCCAGTCCTCGCTTACAGACAGCCCCCCAACCTGAAGCAAATACTCATCAGCAACTACACACCACAGAAACACTAACCCAGGAACCAATCCCTGTAACAAACCCCGTTGCCTTCTCTGTCCCCATATCTACTCTAGCAACACCATCATAGGACCCAACCACACCAGCCACGCCATCAGAGGCTCATTCACCTGCACATCTACTAATGTGATATATGGCATCATGTGCCAGCAATGTCCCTCTGCCATGTACATTGGCCAAACTGGTCAGTCTCTACGTAAAGGGATATATGGATACAAATCAGACATCAGGAATGGTAACATACAAAAGCCAGTAGGAGAACACTTCAATCTTTCTGCAAAAAGAACAGGAGTACTTGTGGCACCTTAGAGACTAACAAATTTATTAGAGCATAAGCTTTCGTGGACTACAACAGATTTAAAAGTAGCCATTCTTCAACAGAAAATACTTCAAAAACAGACTTCAAAGAGAAACTGCAGAGCTACAATTCATTTGCAAACTTAACACCATTAATTTGGGCTTGAACAGGGACTGGGAGTGGCTGGCTCACTACAAAAGCAATTTTCCCTCTCTTGGTATTGACACATCCTCATCAATTATTGGGAGTGGACCACATCCACCCTGATTATATTGGCCTTTAACATTGATCCTTCACTTGTAAGGCAACTCCCTTCTCTTCATGTGCCAATATATATTTATGCATGTATCTGTACTTTTCACTCCATGCATCTGAAGAAGTGGGTTTTTTACCTATGAAAGCTTATGCCCAAATAAATCTTAGTCTTTAAGGTGCCACGGGACTCTTCGTTATTTTTGTGGATACAGACTAGCATGGCTTTTAATGGGAATCTTTCTGCTGACTTCAGTACCATAAGGACCCAAATAACCGCCTGTAAAATCAGTGGGAGTTAGATTAGGCTGTAGAATTGAAAGGGCATCACTTACAGTGAAAATATGGTTGCCACTGATGTTCCCTTAGTTGGGCCTCAAACCCAGTGACTTTCATTGAACCAAATTTGATTCAATGATATATTGTAATGTATATTAGTTATCTTTGTGAGAGTTGGGTGGCAACATGAGGCTTTTGAGATATGGGACAATGTCCCCTGCCTGTGGAGACCTCCGAGGCTGAACTGGGGAGAATTCCAACAGCATGTGTCTTAGGAGACTTTTTGACCCCCTTCTGTCCTGCGTTTTGTCTCAAGAGTTTTTTTGCCCCTATTGATTGGTGCTCTTGTATTTTGATGTCTGTCTCTGCAAGGAAAAGAGCTAGAGATTAAGCTTTCACTTAAAAAAAACAAAGCTTCCCCAGCAGTCCTACAATGTACTTAGCTATGTTACAAATTAAAAAATTAACTTCAATCCTCTAAATGTCTGTTCTGGGCTCTAGATCCCACTTGTGGGAGTCTAGTGAACAAGATTTTATTTCTCTCTTGCTTTCTGTATTGGCTACAAAGTTGGAAAAAAAGAAAACTTTTGACCTCTGGCAAACACTTCAGCTCTGATTTTAGGATGTCATAATTCAGGCACCATTTATCTACTTCACTTCAAATTCTGCAGAAATATTTTATCTAGTCCCCAGAATCAAGCAGATAATAAAAACTCACTTGCAACCTGTAGGCAGACAGCTATTGTACCATAATCTTATATTTTTGTAACCATATCCAAATTACATGTTGACACTATTTTATATGTTGATGAGTTTCATAGCAACTAGGGTTGTCGATTAATCGCAGTTAAAACTCATGCGATTAACTCAAAAAAAATAATCACTATTAAAAAAATTAATCACGATTAATCAGTTTTAATTGCATTGTTAAATAATACAATACCAATTGAAATTTATTAAATATTTTAGATGTTTTTCTACATTTTCATATATATTGTATTTTGTGTTGTAATTGAAATCAAAGTGTATAATATTTTTGCTTACAAATATTTGCACTGTAAAAATGATAAAAGAAATAGTAGTATTTTTCAATTCACCTCATACAAGTACTGTAGAGCAATCTCTTTGTCGTGAAAGTGCAACTTACAAATGTAGATTTTTTTTTTTTTTTTTTTTTTTTTTGCTACATGACTGCACTCAAAAACAAAACCATGTAAAACTTCAGAGCCTACAAGTCCACTCAGTCCTACTTCTTGTTCAGCCAATCACTTGGACAAACAAACTTGTTTACATTTAAGGGCAATTTTTTCAGCTAGTTGAGACGTGAATGCTTGTAGCCTAATATTATAGATTTATCAGGAAAACTCATCCAGCTTGGATGGAAAGAGAATTCTACAAAGATTCTGCAGTTAAACACATGCTGTCTCACTTGTAAAGGGAGCTGTCTTTACAATCATCTGTTGTGTCTCACAATAGTTGTCTGAAGCTGTGTGACTGTACAAAAGATTCCTAACTGCACTAAATAACATACTCTGGTCTGTACCTATTGGATGAGGTTTCCTTTGCTTATTATCCAGTCTTCCCACATCGGACCACAGGTATGAAAGAGGGCTGTGTCAAAATTGTGTATAAACTTTAACAAAACACATTAAAACAAACTGCCTTTGTTTGACTTCCTCATGCAAAGAGCTGCACAATATTCCCATTGCTTGAATATTGAGCCACTCCAGTTGCTGCGGGTCAAGCCTCGCTGAGAATGAAAACTGTGATCAGCCTGGTGACCTGTTCTCAAGTCAGAGGCCTGAATCAACTAGTGAGAAAGAAAAGATTAAATTGTCCTTATGTGAGCTATTGTTCCATGCGCAATACCTGCTTACGCTCCTAACGTAGCTCTGCAAAGTGCTTCTGAATACCTTTGAGTCTGAAAGGCACTGTAGAAAAATATATTATTTTTTATCATTCCCTATTCTGAGGGAATCTTAAGCTTTCATGAAACTCTCTGTATTATACAACAGAGAAAAGAAAACGCTATTTCTCATATTAACCAGAGGTTTTAAAATATAAGGGAATATTGAAAACAATTTTGTTTCTTTGCCTAGCTGGGTGATTTGCCTTTGTAAGGCTCCCCATACATTTTTCTTCTTTAAAGTCACCCTCTGCTTGTGTTTTCAAGGAGGAACCTCTGTCCAATGACTTCGGCATTTGTGTGCAATAGGGAATTCAGATATTATGACAGATATTTCTTCCAACACATGGAAAGACACAAGGTTATTGCCCTCCCGTCACACTGTGGAACAGACCAAGCAGATGGCATCCTGGTAAAGAAGCTTTAGTCATGAGAGTAAAGCCAAAAATCTTGTGAAATTCTGGAGCCTGAATATAGCTCACAGAGCATTAGTAATGTGAATATAATATGAATACCTCACCTCTTGTCAGGTAGTAACTGGATCTAGGGAATTTGTGAAGGTACCACTAGAGACTCTGCTGAGATTTTGGAGCTGAGGGTAATTGTACCAGGTCAGGGTATACCCCCCCCCAGATCTGAACTCTGGGGTACAGATGTGGGGACCCACATGAAAGACCCCCTAAGCGTATCTTCTACCAGCTTAGGTTAAAACTCTTCCAAGGTCACAGTCTTCTGCCTTGGACAGATATTGTTGCCACCACTAAGTGATTTTCACAAATATTCTGGTAAGGATCACTTGGAATCCTTATCCCTGCAAAATATCCCCCCAAGCCTCTTCACCCCCTTTCCTGGGAAGGCTTGAGAATAAAATACCAACCAGTTGCCTTAGCAATGTGAGCACAGACCAACCCCTTGTCTAAGGACTTTGGAATCAAAGGATTCTTTTAAAAAAAGGTAAATTTCATTAAAAAAGAAAGACATCTGAAAACTCAGGCTTTAGGGATTAAACACCAAAAATAACTTTCTTAGGGTTCACCTTAAAGGTTACAAGCAAAACAAAAGAATTAGGGGTTATCACAGAGGAATCCACAAACCAAAACAACCAAAAAGGTTCTGAATCGCATCTGCCTTAACTTTTCCTGTGCTACTTACATATCTGGGGTTCCAAATGAGGAGTTTCTAGGTATGATGCTGATGATTTCCCATACCTGGCATAAAGCTTACAACTTGTTGCTGCCTTCAGCTCTCTCCAGCCCGAGAAACAAACAAACACCTCCCCCCCCCCCCCCCCAACCCAGCAGTTTTTCCAATTTGAAAGGGTACAGCCTCCCTGTTGGTTCCCTGGTCAGGTGCCAACTCAGGTTAAGGTTCTCTAAACACTTCACAGTTAAGGCAATTAGGGTACAGCTACTAAGGAGGATTCTATAGCTACTGACTGGCTGGGTGTCCATAAAAGGAAGCTACCTCCCTCATTTATCACATACCCTCCAAATGAAATTGATTGGCTTTGGAAGTGTAGGCTCTGATTGCGGATGCTGCACATGGGAGGGTGCAGTAGAACTTCATACTCTGTCACACATTAGTTTAAATTCTGTTCTCCCCCTTGCCTGCCAGTTTAATAGCTTTGTTTCCCCGTTGTGCTGGTATCCATGACGGAGTCTCCCCTTTGGAAACATCAGTTTACAACAGTGGTGCCCAAATGTTTTATGGCACGTCCCTCTCCCTGTAATGGAACCTGTCTGTGCCCCCCCCCCGGGAGGTGGGAGCCGCGGCCGGGAGCGGGGCAGTGGTTGGGGCCGAGAGCAGCACTTTATGCAAATAAAGTAGAAGTTGAAGAATTTCACTTATGTCCTATTTCACTTGACTTCTTCTAGGTTCATAAAATCATAACAATTAGGGGAGAGGAATTTACTAAATTCTCTGGTCTGATGTCTGTCCAGTTCCATACAGTATATTTCCTAGTATTTTGTTTAGACTTGATTTAAATGTCTCAAAGGACTGGTTATTTCCACCATGGATCTTTCCTTTCTGAGATAACAGGCACATAATTTGCTTCTTTCCTTTTCTCACTCTCACCCTTTTGCCTCAGAGCCTACTGGCCTCTAGGAATGGCGTAATCAGGAAGGAGCTGCTTGGAAACTGCAGCTGCACTGTAAAACAGCAAGGTCAGTTGCACAAAGTTGTTCCAAGGATTTCACTTCAGAATCTGTGTCTTGCAATGACTCCTTGACAACTTTTCAGTTTGTCTATAAAATATCCTATTTCTGCTCAGCTTAGTCTGAGAAGAGAAGGAGGACACTGAACTTCTGTTCTCCCCACTTCGCTCTATAAACTAACGGAGGGAACTTGATTCTAGAATGTGGCCAAGCTGATCCCAGAAGATTTTTTTAGTGGAGAGATTTAAAATTGTTGCAGTATTGTTGTTGCTGTGCTTGTTCCCAGGATATGAGAGAGACAAGGTAGGTGCGGTAATATTTTTTTTATTGGACCAACTTCTGTTGGTGGAAGTACAAACTTTCAGACTACACAGAACTCTTCTTCAGGTTTAAAATTGGACTACAGGCTAACCATATAATTTATAGACAAAATATACAGCAGTTAATCCAAAGAGCATGTGATTGGAACTGTAATCTATTCTGACAGTTTTTTTTTTTTCCAAGAGATCTAAACTTTGATGATCAAGTAATATACATTCATCCCAGTTTAGCCTCTTCCAAAGCTTTTAATCATCTGGTTTAAGATCGCTGCTCTTCAGGAATGCAATTGTTGTTGATAAATTTAGCTAAATAAGTCAATATTCTACTCGCTTTGCTGGAGAATTAAATCGATTTAACATCAGGAAACTTTTATTATACATGATTAAGTAAATATGTGAAGAATGAGCACAAATGCCTATGACCCAACTTTCCCCTCCTCTGCAGGAAATGGGCAAGAACTAGCATTCCTCTTCTACTCCAGCAGTCTCTGAAGCAGTCTCAGTACAAATCTCTATGGAGAGGATAAGGGGCATTTATTTTCCATAGGCAAAACTGACAACAACTTTGTTTTTCTGGGACCATTCCTGTATCACTGATCTTCCCAAAGGGGAGCAGTAACTGTCATTGCCATGGAAGAAATCTGAACAATAATCATTTGCCTCCCTCTCATATTTGCAGTATGACTTTAACTTCACTCTTCTTCTGTTTGGCCTGAAGAGGGAAGTGCATTTTTTCCCTAGTTTTGACCTAATTAACTTAAAACTACAAAAACCATGCAGGCAGTGTAAAATTAGTCCAGTGATAGCACTGGATGCTGCAATATGGTGATCGGAGTTTGAGGTCCAGAGTTGGTATCCTGCTCCTTGGGTTAGCATGAACTGAGAGTGGCACAAGTTGATGCTCATATCAGGGTGAGATCTGAGGCCCAGAGGCCTCAAGTGTTTCTCTAGATCAGGGAGTGTCAAACTGTTATAGGGCTGTTAGGTTAGAGGATTGAGGATATTTTTATCTGAGTACCAATGCTGTGCTCTTTCAAGCATCATCCTGTCAAGCAGCAATGTTTGTTGTTAGGGTGATGGCTAGGGATATGGGTATGTAGAGAAAAATGTGGCCTCATAACCTTAACACACTGATCCCTCTAGCCAGGTTCTAGATTTGGCATCTAATCAAGTCTAGCTAGCCTCCAAAGAGCTTGTATTGGGATCAAATCGCAAAGGAAGCCAAATGCTGGCTGTATGGTATTGGAGAGGACCCAATCTGAATCTCACAAACATGCATTGTTGTGTCAAAACACAGAAAATAAGTATGTAAAGGTGTGACGAAATGGAAATGTTCTTAGTGTTTTCTCTGACTACTGTGTGGGTGCCTCAGTTTCCCCTATGCATTTCTCGAGTGTCTAGGGGTGTGTAATTGTTGCAGAGCCCTAGGGGGCCAGTGTGATCCTGTCTGCACAGAGAATGGTGAATGCCCTGTCTTCTGGCAACTAATGGCCTGAGCCCCTCCCCTTCAAAGTTGCCAACTAAAGATGTTAAACAAAAAAAATCAGGTAACCTCCTGGCCCGGGAAAGAGACAAAGGGAGAGGAGGGGCTGAAGAGTTAGGCCTCCTCTGGCCCCCCAAGATGGACCTGACTGAGAGGGTCCTAGTGGTTTGTACATGCAAGACCTGTCCTGAACTGTGTTCCTGTCGTCTAAATAAACCTTCTGTTTTACTGGCTGGCTGAGAGTCATGGTGAATCGCAGGAAGCTGGGGGTGCGGGGCCTTGTCTTGCCCAAACTCCGTGACAAAAGGCAAAGCATATTGGTTAATATTTTCTCACTTTTAGGCCTGAAAGGACCAATATGATAATCTAGTCCAGTGGTTTTCAAACTGCGGAATGTAAGGCACTGGGTTGCGGCGGTTCTGGTCAGCACTGCTGACTGGGCTGTTAAAAGTCCCGTTGATGGTGCTGCCTGGCTCTGGCAGGCTAGTCCCTTACCTGTTCTGACACTGTGCTGCGCCCCGGAAGCGGCCAGCAGCAGGTCCGGCTCCTAGGTGGGGGGCCACAGGGATCCGTGTGCTGCCCCTGCCCCGAGCACTGGCTCCGCACTCCCATTGTTCCAGAGCCAGCCAATGGGAGCTGGGGGGCGGCGAGGGGCGCGCGGCGGGGCAGTGCCTGCAGGTGAGAGCCGTGTGGAGCTGCTTTTGCACCTCAGTCTAGGAGACAGACCTGCTGCTGCCTGCTTCCAGGGCACAGTGCAGTCTGCAGTGCCAGAACAGGCAGGAAGCCTGCCTTAACACCCCTGCTGCGCCGCTGACCAGGAGCCGCCTGAGGTAAGCCCACGCCCCAACCCCCAGCCCTGAGCCGCCCCCTCCTGCACCCCAAACCCTTCATCCCTGGCCCCACCCAAAGAGCCTGCACCCTCAGCCCAGAGCCCTGACCCCCTCCCGCACCCTGACCCTCTGCCCCAGCCCTGAGCCCCTCCCAAACCCCTCATCCCCAGCTCCACTGGGTCACGGGCATCAACAATTTTCTTCAACTGGGTTGCCAGAAAAAAAGTTTGAAAACCACTGATCTAATCTGACCAGTTCACACACTGCTAAAACCTAGGTGCTACTTTGGTTGTTTTTATTGTGTTCCCTAACTGTTCTAACAGGCAGTGCTGGTTGTTTCCTATATTATTACTAATCTTGTAAATAAGCTAAAAAACAAACCTTCCAATGCCAGAGAGCTCTTTTTAGCTGCTTACTCAGGAGGATGACAATAGCACTTCTTTTCTTTTGTTCTCATCCTCCGTTTGGAGTTGCAGGAACTAACACAAGCTTTTTCGAACAGTTTGATATTGGTGCATAATTGAATAGATGGCATACTAAAAATAAAAGGCAGATGTTCTCCAACAGCCATCAGGGAACAGGCAAACCTGCTGAGTGACATTAAGCCAGAGAGTATCAATGATTAACATCCACTGGAGAACAGCATAGGCTGATTCTCAGGTGTGGCGAAGCTCTGCTTGATGTGGGACCCAAGGAGGGGAAAGGTGGATTTATACCATATTTGGGCCTCCTCTATTCTAAGACTATCCACTTTCTCCATCTATGCATCTTATGAGGAGGAAATGGCATAAAACTGTTACCTCAGTACTATGCCTTGCGGGGACTTTCCTTAAACTGGGCGGGGGATGGATTCCCCATTGGCTGAATCTGTTGGTTTTACTGTCCCTTGTCATGAAGCGTCTGTATTGTGTCAGTGAATTGGGCATTTTGAGACTAAGGGCAGGGTTGTTGCTTTTAGCACCTGCAGAGAAAACTGAGTGGTTATTAGCTGCCTTGTTTTTTTCTCAAAATCGCTGGTGAATGTTGGGGTGTCACTACTTTATGACTTTCATTTGTACTTCACCTTTCAGGCAAAAGGATCCCACAGTGCCTTTCCTGCATTATAGTTTGCATTGCTTCCACACACCACTGAAATGCAGCCAGCTCTAGAGAAAAAGGCAGCAGCTGGTTAACACTGCACCACAACACTACACAACAGTTTAGGACAGAAAGTGGAGCACATTGTATCTAGTTTAAACTCTAGGAGGGATTTTAAGTAGGCAAGACATAATTAGTAAAATTATAACTTGGCCAGGGTTAGCAACCTGACTTCTGCAAAGAGTGCATTAAGTGGTCAGGACCTCAGTTCTTTGTCTCTTCCAGAAAAGTTGCTGCTGATTTGATTCTTGTGGACATGGCCTCAAGGCTCCTGATGCAGAAATCAACTGTGGCTGAGTCTCCCTCACTGGTTTTCTTGACCCTTGGGAATATCTGTCAATGTGATGCAAGTTTGAGACTGGTACATTCTTTGGACAGACTGGAATTTTAATGGCTTCAGGATGAGCAATGTTTCCTGAAGTGACTGAAATGCAGGAATTTTGCTCTGATAAAATGAAAACAGAATTGAGCCTAAATTTGTCTCCACTTGAGGTGTCTATACTTGGAGCATAGCAGCCAGATGTAGCTTATTCCAGATTCCAAAGCGAGATTTCAGACCTTTGACTGAAACACATTCTCACTTGTCAGACCAGTTGTACTTAGGCAAGAATGATTCTTCTGGTTTGGCAGATTTCTGATTACTTACTTCCTGGTTATGCAGCGAGTGTGACAGATTCACCTATGCTGATGAGAAAGGTGAACACAGTCCCTCTTTGCGCCAGCAAGGGCAGTTAGGGGCTTTGTGTGCGGTTTCACTGCCAAGGAAGGCAGGCAATATTTCCATTGCCTCCCTTTCCTTGGGCTTCTGCCAAGAGAAGACAACTTTCATCTTTACCAGCGCTCTGTCAGAGTCATAGGCTGAAGCAAGGTTGCATTGAATCAGTGTACCCCTGTGGCTTGGCCATACTTTCTTAATCCAAATTACCCTCTTTTGGTGCTGCAGTGGCTGGTGCCGATGGAAGCTGAGCCTGTGCTTCTGATTGTACTAATTTCCTTTATTTAACTATTTAAGTATGAATAATAGTATTTACTGGAATGAATTGCAGTATTGCCAGCCTCAGTAGATCAAAAGTCATGTATCAGACCCACATAAATAAAGAGATTAGCCCCAAAAATCATGAATTACAAAAAAAACATAAAAATCATGCGGGGGCGGGGGTTAGTCGGTCTTTTGAATTTTTAACTTCTCTCTATCCTCAGCCAGCGTTTGGAGAATTTCAGATTCAAAAGTCAACTGTTAATGCCCACAAAAATGCATACCTCTCTCTAGTGGCTAAGATAGATCCCCTGCTCCTAATCCCCCCCATCACTATACTGCATCCCTCTGCTCTAGAACCCCTCATCACTTACCTTCCCACCCCTGCACTGCCTCCCCATGTGCCAGACCCTGCCTCCTGCTCCCCCATTCCCCTGCAACCTCCAGTGCTCCCCCACTCTCCCCAGCCCCCTTTCACCATGTCTCTGCAGCTCCTCACAGTCCCTGTGCCATGCCTCTTCCCCTGAACCAGAGAGTCGTAGCCATTTTGCCTGTAGGCATGCCTTCAGTCTTATTGAAAATGGTGGTGGTCTCATGCAGACAAACTAGGGAAATGGCAGCATCTTTCTGGCTTCGGCCCCTTTTACAGTCGTAGGAGATGATGGCCATTTTGAATAAGGGAACATTCATGATGTGACGGGTTGTACCCCACTTTGGGGGTGTCACCTGATGTGCTGGGGTCTCACTGAGCCTGCCTGTTCCACCAGCCTGGACTTCTTCACCCTGTCTTTGCTGTGCCAGGCCCTCAAGCCTTCTCTAGCATGCACGCGCGCACGCGCACACACACACACACGTAAGGCCACACCCAGCTGCAGAGACAGACTGAAGTCAGCTCTGTGTGAGAGGATTCAGCTTGGGGATTCACCCAGCACTCATGTACACACACCCTTTGGGGAGTAAACCCAGAATAATATTGTCTTGCGCTGTATAGAAAAATCTGCACAGCTCAAGCTCATAAAAAAATCACCCTCTCCCTCAATGTGGAGAGAGATATGTACAGCTTCTCCCCCCCGATATGAATTGCACAAACTGGGTTATGTTATAAACAAGAAATAAGTTTAACAACTACAAAAGGTTAATTTTAAGTGATTATAAGGGATAGCAAACAGAACAAAGCAGATTACTGAGCAAATAAAACAAAACACACAAACTAAACTTAATACACTAAAGAAACAGGTTACACATAGTAATTTTCACCCTAAATGTTGTTTAGGCAGGTTGTAGAGTTTCTGCAGCTCAGAGTTCCAGTTATATCTCTTTACAGGCTAGACCACTGTTCTCAGCCTGGACTCAGCCCTTCCCTTCCCCTAGCTTAGTTCCTTGGTTTCTTCAGGAGCATTCAGCAGTCTTCCTTCTCAGGTGGGGAGGCAAATGGAGAGCCCAGATTGCCTTGCTTCCCAGCCTTAAATAGAATTTACATAAGGTGGGAAGCCTTTGTTTCCAGTGGAAAAGTACCAACAGTGTCCAAGGTGGTATTTTGTACCAGGTGACAGTATCGCATGACCTTACAGTGTCAGGGCAACCATGAGATATGGTTTATTTGCAAGGTCCCCAGGAAGGAACTCCTGAGAAGATGGGGGAATCCACATCTTCGAAAACTCATTGTCTTTTCCTAATGGCCCATTAAGGCTGATTGCTTACTGTCTGGTGGGCGTTTCCCAAGCACATACCAACACAGTTGTAATTGTTACATAGACAATATTTCTAACTTTAGATACAGAAATTATACATGCATACAAATTGGATAAACACATTCAGTAAATCTTAACCTTTCCAATGATACCTCACATGACCCATTTTGCTTAAAGCATATCTTAGTTATGCCATATTCATATCATAACAATATTTCTATGAAGAACGAGGTGTAACATCACACATGAGTTGGCGCCTTTCATCATGTTTCCATGGGATAGGTTAAAAACATCTCAAAATCGCTAGAGTCGCGACCAGATGGCGAGAGTTGGCGATCCTGGAGCTGCTAGTCTGTGCACCTTATCTGCTATGCTATTGTCTATTGGTAAAGTGCCCCTAGGGACTTTATCAGCAGTGTGTTTAGAGCACATACAAAGTTGAGGCCAGGTGAGCTGTAATGCCTAAGCTTAACCAAGCTGAATCAAAAGGGCTTAAAGCATAGAGAGCCTCATTCTCAGTTCTGCTGTAGCCTTTTTACACCACCCTGGAAGATTGACAAGGTCTTAAAGTCGGCAGAAACAGTCTCCTGTGCAGGGGACCTGCCAGCCCTCCAGCTCAGAGGAATTCTCAGCCCAGCATAGAGCTAGTACAAGGGCTTTCCACTGGTCCTGCTTCTAATCTCTGGAGCGGGGTGAGTTGAGACTAGTGTGTCAGGGATATGGCTAAAGCACACTGCACTACTGCTGTTTTCTGTGGAGCCATGGGAAGCAGAACATAAGATGAGCAGCCTTGAGGTTTCCCTAAGTTATGTGGCAAATGTGATTCAAAGCAAATAGGACTAAAATCACCTGCAAATGGAGTCTCTTGGGTTTTTGTAGATTCTTTTTAATGATTGTCAACTTTAGTTAATCAAAATTAATTTTACCCTTGGCTTCCCTGATTTCCAATTAGTATTTATTGAGCAGCACTACAGCCATTGAGCTTTTGGGCACTTGAACAGGAAGCAAGGGTAAGCTTTAAACAATCAATCTGCTCATGAATACCCCTCTGGTTCAGCACGTGTGTGTTTTCTTTTCATTAACAGTTATAATAATCAGATATATTTCTAAATTGTTCCCATTTCCCGCCTCCTCTCAGCTTAATAATTATTTCTATAACTCTCATCCCTGGTGAGAGCTTTTCTTTTAAGATTTAATTTAAAGGAAAACTCTTGTGTATTTTGAAGTATATGCTGATCCACACAACTAATTGCAAAGAGTAAATCATTTTAAAAGAAAATGTGCAAGGCCTAATTTTTAGCCTGGCCTACCTTTTTGGAAGGCACAGCTGATGTCATTGTGATGTCTGATTACCTGGTATGTACGCACAATTGGGTAATGACATTAGTTGTGCCTGCAAATAATTAAAAATGCAGTTATATGCATCTGCAAATTATGAGCACAAGAAGGGAGCCTGTGTTTTAAAAATCTGGCCCTAAATGTCATAAATACCAAGTAATAAAGAAGCAATTAACAATAAAAGAGGCAGATGCCATCATGATTTGGAGGAGGACTGAGAGAAAGTACAAGCTGTCTGTGTGCCTCGGAAAATAGGGGCTGTCAAAGGAGTTATATTTACTTAAATAGCTTTGTTTAATTTAATTATGGTTTAACAATGTTAAATTAACTTGTTTGGTTTTTTAAATAAAATTTACCTTACAACAGTTCAGGCAGTCCCGGACAAATCAGTGAGATCTGCTTTCCTTTCAGACCTAGTCTGCATCACCAAGTTAGAGCTTCCTCCTGAGAAATGTCAGTGAATTGGAGCTTCCTGTGCAAGATCATTCATAGCTCTAGTGAGCTAAATGGCGGGTATATGTGAAAATGGTTCTGAAAATCCATTTTTAAAAATACATCAATGGGTTTGTCATTTAGAAAATATAATTGCTGGACATTTCTGATAAGACTTCCCTCCCGCCCCCCCTCCACCGCCCCCAATTCTTCAAGCATTTATGCACTTGCTTAACTTTACTACTGCAAGTAGTCCCAATTGTAGACAATGGCACTAATTGTGGTAGTAAAATAAAGCAATTACACAAGTGTTTGCAGGATCAGGGTCTTAATTCATTTTTTTTCCCCGATAAAGAAGCTGTGAAAATCCACTTGAATTCTTAGGTCTTCTCTCCTTCCTCCCCAAACGACTTTTTGAACAACTGAAATAATGCTCTTGTTTTCCAGTCCTGCAATCAGATCTGCAAATGCAAATATCTGCATTTGTACAGATTCGATTTGGCATAGGAGTCTGTGCTAGTGGCTCTGATTTCAGGATTGAGCCTTACTGTAGAAATTGGCATGGATTTCTGCAGTGAAGGGATGAGTGAAACTTCATGCAGCTAAGGACAGTGAGGGAGGCAGGAGAGGAGAACACATTATGTTTTCATAGATGTTTGAAACCTGAATTGCTGAGGTTCAACAGTTTTGTCTGAACGTTACCAATTAGTCCAAAGCTGATGTACATGTTCTGTGGGTGGCTCACTGGGTTACTAAAAGGAGTCTGACATGGTAATTTTTTGTTCTTAAAAAATAAATTCCTTGCTGTTTCTAATATCCCCCTGGAGAGTGGGAATGGAAGCCTGTTTCTTTTCTCCTGGTGAATGATAAACTGTTTTACTGTTTGAAGGAGACAAGGTGGTGAGTTAATGTCTTTTATTGGACCAACTTCTTGTGGTGGAAGAAACTTAGGCCTGGTCTACACTGCAGAGCTAGGTTGATGTAAACCATCTTTCATCAAACTAGTTGTGCATGTGTCTACACTTTGTCTCTCACCAATGTAAGCGCTCCACTATGCTACCAGATTTATTTGGGCATAAGCTTTCGTGAGTAAAAACCTCACTTCTTCGGATGCATAGAGTGAAAGTTACAGATGCAGGCATTATATACTGACACATGGAGAGCAGGGAGTTACTTCACAAGTGGAGAACCAGTGTTGACAGTGCCAATTCAATCCAATTGTGTCAGTATATAATGCCTGCATCTGTAACTTTCACTCTATGCATCCGAAGAAGTGAGGTTTTTACTCACGAAAGCTTATGCCCAAATAAATCTGTTAGTCTTTAAGGTGCCACCAGACTCCTTGTTGTTTTTGTAGATACAGACTAACACGGCTACCCCCTGATACTTGGCTCCACTATGCTGACATAATAATACCACCACCCTGAGCAGCGTTGAGCTATGATCGAGATACTGAGGTCTATGCAGTGCAAATGTACTCACTCTCTTACCTATGTCAACCCTAACTGTCCTCCAGCAAACATCCCACAATTCCTGGCGCTGACCACCATGGTCACAATTGTGAACTCTACTGCCCATTGGTCACTGAGACCAGAAGCGCACCCACACTTAAAACCGTGCATGTATTTTTGAAATGCCTTTTCCTGATTGTCCATCTTGGCAAGCACACCTAGCTGCTCTCCGTTGTTGTGTGCAACTGGCCAGCTGACCATGCCAGCTACACGTTCCAGATGTGCTCCGGCCTGGAGTAGACAGGAGATATTGGATCTCCTGGGCCTGTGGGTAGAAGAGGCTGTGCAAGCACAGCTACAGATCAGCTGTAGATATGTGGACATCTATGAACAGATTGCATGGGTGATGTAGGAGAAGAGGTACAACAGGAACCGGCAGCAGTGCTGCATGAAAGCAAAGGAACTGCTTCAGCCATATCAGAAGGCCATGGAGGTCAACAGTGGATCCAGTGCCAAGCTGCAAACCTGCCGCCTTTACAAAGAGCTGCGTGTCATGCTTGGCGGAGACCTCACCACCATCCTGCACACCACTGTGGATATCTCCGAGAAGCCTGAATCACAGGACCCTGGCATGACAGCGGGGTCGATGAGGAAGTGAGGAAGGATTGGGGACTTGCGACCAGGGCGGGAGGGGATTCAGCTATGCCAGGAGCCAGGATCTTTTTGAGGCTCCACCGCACTCCAGTCAGTCCCAGCAGTCAAGCATGGGTGAGTCCATGATTTTTAGTGTGTAGCAAAGTTATGAATTTATGCGCCCAGGCTTGTCTTTTGAAGATGTTGTGCAGGTTTCCTTTGAGGATGACGACTGACAAATCAGATATGGAATGATTGCTTTGTGAAAAGTATTCGCCCAAGGGTGGAAGGGTGTTTTTGTCATGTATCATTTTTCTGTGTGAGTTCATTTGAGAGCATAGTGAATGGTTTCACCTACATAGCTGTCGTTGGGGCATTGGCATCCCCAGTATGCCATCCTTTTCATGGGCCGGCTCAAGGAAGAATTACTGAACAAATACACCACCGAACCAATGATATAGCTGAGATACAGTGGAACCCCGCTATAATGCAATCATTGGGGTCCAAAAAATTCAATCGCGGTAAATGCGGGGTTGTGTTATAGTGGGGTTCCACTGAACTTGTGTTCAGTTTGCAGCAGAGTGTGCGCCCTGGCTAGCAGGAGGGAGCAGGGGGAGAGAGAGAAGGGGGAGGGGGAGGCCAGCAGGGCTGGCTTTAGGCCGATTCGCCCCGGCGGCAGTCGTCTTCGGGGGCCCCGCTCCAATGGCCAGAGCGCCGGCCGGAGCGCAGCAGCCCCGCTCTCCCGGCCGGACCGCGGCGGCCCCGCAGCCCCGGCCGGACCGCTGGCCGGACTGCTCGCCGCAGCCGCCAGGGCGGGCTGGAGCTGGCCCTGCCGGGGACAGAGTTGAGAACCCCAGGGGGCCGCCGGGGCTGCAGGGAGAGTTGCTCCTGCTGCAGCCGCCAGGGCATGGATCCCAAACGCCCCGCGCCTGCTGCAGCCGCCGGGGCCAGACTCGCCCCGCGTTATAACCGAATTCACAGTATCGCGGGGCGCATTGTAGCGGGGTTCCCCTGTACATTGATATTTTCATCCTTTGGACAGATGACCTAAACTCCCTCAAATATTTCCATCATCACTTCAACAACCACCACTCATCCATTGACCTCTGTTGGAATGCTTCCGGAGCAGCATCAATTTCCTGGGCACCATGATCAGCCTGAGCAATGGAACCCCACGGACAACTATATACAAGAAACCCTGGATCACCCCAGTTAGCTTCACAGATCCAGTAATCACTCCCAAACACACCAAGAAATCTGTTATCTACAGCCAGGTACTCGGATACCATAGTTCTGAGGAGAAAGTCTGGGATATACACCTTAACACACTTGAAACAGCCTTACTAAACAAGGACACACACCAGAGAAGTAGATCGCATCATGGAACAGGCCACCCAAATACCCAGAGAGAAGGGGGGAAAAGCACCTGCCACCCCACATTCGAATGCATGCAAGGTATCATTAAACAGTTACAACCCCTGTTTGATGGGGAGTGCATCCTGAAAAAAATCTTTCCTCTCCTCTGGCATTCAGACAATTCCTCAGCCTCACCAAGCTCATCATCAGAAGCAAGCTCCCCACCGAACAGGACACACCAACTCAAAAAGGCAACAGACTCTGCCAGAACAACAGATCCAAAATCCGCAGACATCTCTCTACTACTATACTCAATACGCCCCACAACACATCTTTCATACTCCATGGGTCCTACACATGCCTGTCGCAACATGTGGTACCACATCCTGGGCACTGAATGCCCCAATAACAACTATGTAGGTAAAATGACACTCAGTACACTGTGAGGGATCATAGGCCTTGAACCCCAGCTTGCAGGTCCCTGGCAGCTCACCTGACCCACTGGACAAGGGGACTAGTGAAGCTCTAGCTTGCAAAGGGCTCTGCCCACAAAGCTCCTGATTAGGGGAGACATACAGCCACACTGGTTGGCTGGGACTCTCTACTTAAGAAAGGCAAAGGAACTTATCTGAGCAACTAGGTGAATTCCTTGCTGTTTGTTACCTCAGACCCTGCTTACTTGCCTGACTCATGAGCCCTGCCTGTTTGATTCCTGTTCTCCTTATCCCAGACCACTGTCTACTTCCAGTTCCTGCTTTCCTGCCTTGCTGGAGGTCTCTGTTCCTATGCCCTATTCCTGATGCTGACTCTGGATTTGACTCCTGGCTTGGCACCCAACTATGACTCCAGCTTTGACCTTCAGCTTGGCACCTGACACTGTCTCTGACTCTTGGCTTGACTCCTGAACCTGTTCCACTCTGACCTTTGGGTTGGCATCAGATTCAGATCTTGGCTAACTCTAACCATTAGGCATGACGGCCTCCCTGCTTGCTTGGATCACTACTAAATTCTCCGAGTGGGCCCAGCTGAGGATGGACCCAGCAGAGTTCCCTGAAGGGGCATTGGCACTGCATGAGCAGGTGATCCGCCTCCAGGCAGACAGCTGAGCATTGCAGGCACAGAAAGCACAGCTGACCACTGAAAATCAGGTGTTTGTGGGAGCAAGTCCATCAACTCCATTTAGAGAACGCTGTGCTTCAGGCCTATCTGGCTGCACTGTCATCTGAGCTGGGACCTGCTATTCCTCTGCCCAATTGAAGTGTTCTCCTACTGGCTTTTGTATGTTACCATTCCTGATTTTGCATCCATTTATTCTTTTACGTAAAAGAATTCAATAACAGATTTAAAAGTAGCCATCCTTCAACAACAACAACAACAACAAAAAAACCACTTCAAAAACAGACTTCAAAGAGAAACTGCAGAGCTACAATTCATTTGCAAATTTAACACCCCTAATTTGGGCTTGAATAGGGACTGGGAGTGGCTGGCTCACTACAAAAACAATTTTCCCTCTCTTGGTATTGACACCTCCTCATCAATTATTGGGAGTCTATCCACCCTGACTGAATTGGCCTTGTTAACACTGGTTCTCCACTTGTAAGGTAACTCCCTTCTCTTCATGTGTCAGTATTTTTATGCCTGCATCTGTAATTTTCACTCTACGAATCTGAAGAAGTGGGGTTTTTTACCCACAAAAGCTTGTGCCCAAATAAATCTGTTAGTCTTTAAGGTGCCACCGGACTCCGCATAGTTCTTAGAGCGGATAGCCCCTCTCACTGCCTCACTCTGCAAAAACAACAGATTCCTCTGGTCTCCTGAGTCCCAACAGGCTGAGCAAATAAAACTTGTATTTACCACTGCTCCCATATTGGTCAACCCCGACACCCCGGAAGCCTTCATCATCAAAGTGGATGCTTCCAGCTTGGCAATCGGAGCAGTGCTATCCCAAAGGCACAGTCCTCAACAATTGCGACACATGTTCACCTTTTATTCGAGGAAAGTGGGGGTGATGTCCAGCCCCACTGATTGGCTGGGATGCTCTACTTAAACCAAAAAGCGGCACAGGAAATTGTTTGAGCAATTAGGTGAATCCCTGAGTAGCTGTTACTATGGACCCTGCCTACTTGTCTGACTCCTGAACTCCACCTTTCTGCCTGTCCCTCTCCAGGTCTCCCCACTCCTATGCCTTACCCCTGACTCTGGCTTGGCACCTGAGTCTCTCTGCTGCTCTGACCTTTGACTCAGGACCTGTCTCTGACCCTGGCTCCGATTCCAGACTCTTACCATTAGACATGACAGCCCACAAGCTGGTCCCTATGTGTGCTCCCATGAATGAACTCACAGAAAAATGATAAAAGATACAAACACCATATTACCTATGGGCGAACACTTTTCACAAAGCAGTCATTCCATATCTGACCTGTCAGTCCTCATCCTCAAAAGAAACCTGCATGACACCTTCAAAAGATGAGCCTAGGAGCTTAAATTTATAACTTTGCTAGACACTATAAATCCTTGACTCAAGTAAAGACACTGGATTTATGACTCATTACAACAGTATGTTACCCACTAACTATGACCGCAAAGATGTTAACTGCACATGTAACCTTGAATGGTCTCTTTCAACTCCTGAGGCTTAATAATTGTTCCACCTTGTATTAAGCTATGATGATCAGATTACCTTTTCCAGATCGGAAGAAGAGCTTCCTGAAGCTTGAAAACTTGTGTGTTTCACCAACAGAAATGGATCCAATAAAAGATAATACCTCACCCATCTTGTCTCTCAAATATCCTGGGACCAACATAGCTGCAACTACATTTGCCTGTATGGATGAGTGCCAAATCCTCTTCCACCCACAAACTGACCAGACTCATGAGGCTTTCAGCAACCTCTGCTGCCCACCTAAAAGCACCATTCTTGGTGAGAGAAGTTGAATCCAAGTCAGTCAGCACCTCCTCCCCCTCTGCCATGAGAGTTAGTTGAATTGGGAAGGGGGAACTGGACAGGACATGACATCTACTGATTGCTCCTGCTAGCTAGGTTAGTGGTAGGGGTTCTGATCACTCCTTAGGCCTGGTCTACACTTAAAACTTAGATGTAGACACAGCTACGTTAACAGAAGAATCCTTCCAGCAATCTAGCCACTGTCGCTCGGGAAGGCGGAGTTCCTCCTGCAGAAGAAGTGGAAACCCCCTTCTGTCACTGTAATCTGCGTCTACACTATGGAGTTATTGGTGTCACAGCTCCAGCACTCTAACTATGCGGCTCTAGCCCCATAGCATAGACAAGCCCTTAGTCTGGTTAGCTGAGGCATTTGGCTCATAGGGCTGAAGTAGATCAGATGTATGTTCATCATTTGTGGCCTTTTTAATATCTTTATTGAAGATAATTAACCTTCTGGGGTACATTTGGAACAAGGTGTGTGGGGTAACCCATGTAATTTCCTTTAATATTAATGACAAATAAGTGGCTGAAACTGTGCTCTTAAAGGTGTTCCCAGCTCAGAGCAATAAGTCTCATCTCACTTTGAAATGATGTCTGCATTGCTAATTCTTAACACTGGCCTCCATTAACTCTGACCTTTTTCATAGCCTCCCATTCTGTGATGCTCTCTGAGCAATGAGTCATAAATATTAAATTCCACTCCATTTATTATGCACACGCCTTTGTCGGAGTTGCTCGACCACCCTCAGTTCTGTGACTATTAATTCCTTTGCATGATGCTTGAGTACATTGATGTGTTTTTATTTCATAGGAATTGAGAACGGAATCCATTGCGAGACCTCTGGAGATAAATGAGACTGAAAAGGTGATGAAAATTGCCATCAAAGATGTTCTGGTAAGCAGAAGCAGCTGGTAAGCGTGAGCATCGGCAAACACATTCAAGATAGTTTGAAGATCTCTCTCAGAGTGGGCAAAGATTGCATTATCATCAGCATATTCAAGTTCCACAATAGATGTTGTGGAAATCTTACTCTTGGCTTTCAGCCTGCTAAGCCTGAACAACTTCCCATCCATTCTGTAAGTGATTTCAGTGCCAGCTGTAAACTTCCCAGCAATTAGGTAAAGCGTGACAGCAATAAAAACTTCAAACATGGTTGGAGTTCCTAGGGCTAGACTGGTGCTGGGCTCTCTGGGATATGGTTACTTTGACTCGAGTCTGCGCACTGCAGTGTGGATGCCAGAGCCCTTGGTTCGAGCACTGATCAGAATATTCTTAACGTAGGGTTAAAATACGGTGTAGACGCTCAGGCCCAGGGTTCCCTAACACGGGTGAGCTGACTCAAGTCCCACTACCCCGGCACTTACATTGCAGTGTAGACATACCCTTATTTTAAATTCTCCCACACTAGTCCACTTCAAACAGAAGCATTCTGCACAAAGATCTGTTTTCAAACTGCAGGTGGTGCTGAGCCTGCATTTTAACTGGGGGAACATTTGTCTTTAGATAGGTAGAATTTCAAAGCGAACCTGAAGATTTTAACAAGATTGTTTTAAAATGGCCCCATCCTGTGACCCTGAATGGCAAGTGTCAGCTCTGAATGTTAATTGCTGCGGACAACTGCCCAACAAAACAAGGTGCTACACTCAACTCGGTGGCATTTCTCTGTTTGATTGTAACACGATCAGTGGCAAAAGAGTTGGTACTGGTGTGGTCAGAACAGCTAGGAACATGCTGAGTCAGGGCAATCTATCAAGTAGTCTCCACCAGTGGGGTTCCATGAAGCCCTGGCCATGCTAAAGTGGTCATCTAGTAGGCAGACCCCTAAAAAATGGGTGTCAGTGCAAACACTGCCCATCCTGCTCTAGGATTGAAAACATCCCAGAAGCATAGCTGCCCGTGCCAGCTGGGGTGTGAGGGAATCAAGCTCAAACAAATTAAATTATTGAATAGCCAACTGTATCCAACACACACATATATATAATTAGAGGAAGCAGAGCTTCAGGTTTAAATAGCCATGCCAAATCAATAGATACACTAGGTAATCCCTCCATCTGCTTTTTCTGCTGTTCAGTCTATATGCATCCTGAATGTTGTTAATATGTATTGATATCCTAGGCCGTAGCTCCAATAAGCCAGTCTCAGCATATTAGAGTGGATAATTTCATGGGAAATATCAATAACTCAAACCTACCTCAGCTGGTTAGTTCCAGACCAATTATTGAAATGATCTACTCTAGCTGAACAGCAAATAACCTTCACTGCTGGAATTTCAACAAACGCATAGCTCTTTCTTAATTAAACAACTTTCTAAACGATCAAAGTTTCAAAGGTGCAAATGCTTTGAACATACCCAGCACATTTTAACATGCAGGAAGGGTTTTTTTCCTTTCTCGTCCTGATTGCAGTAGAGTACGTAGCACTATTCTGATTGCAATTTATTTTTGAAAAGATGGCCATGGCAGGGCTAAGAAAAAATAGAGATTAAGACCGATTAGGTTCTTTTAAAATGTGATATTTGTCAGGAAGTAGTACTAGTCCTGGAGACCTTAGCAGGGCTGCTATTGGGCTTATAACAAAGAACTCTGTTGCTGCAAGAGGAACCCCAGGAGGCAATCTGTTTAAGGGAGACCAACTGTTCCCTGAGCTCTAAGGAACACAGAGACAACACCCCTCACCACACCCCTCCGTGGGATGCAGCTTCCCCACCCTCACTCCAGCTGGCTCTGTTGACCATTGGGTATGTTGGGGGGTGGGGAGACAGAGCCATCACTATACCTTCTGTCCACCCCTCCCCACCTTCTTTCAGGCATCACATGCCCCTAGAGGAGCCATGGCTGCATTACCCTAAATGCATTCCTTTTCCATAAGAATATAAGAACAGCCAGAATAGGTCAGACCAAAGGTCCATTTAGCCCAGTATTGTCTTCCAACAGTGGCCAATGCCATGTGCTTCAGAGGGAATGAACAGAACAGGTAATCCTCATATGATCCATCCCCTGTTGCCCATTCCCACCTTCTGGCAAACAGAGGCTAGAGACACCATCCCTGCCCATCCTGGCTAATAGCCATTCTAGTTCCCATGTATGGGCCATGCAAGGGAGAAAAGACTGTCTACTCCCTCCCACCCACCTCATGCACACATAGCCAGGAAGAATCTGCATGCCTGGTAGTGTTTACAGGATCAGCCCTCTAATTTTTATGCCACAGTATACTTCGTATGAGCATTGTCAGCCTTGGAAAACTTATGAAAATGTACCTGGCTTGGCACCAAACATACTGATGCCTTTGCCAGAATGATGATAATGGTGATAATGAAAAAACTATTTTTCTCGCCTGCCAAGAAATAGATTATTCTTCTTGGGCAAATGGGCATATAGAATTTTGCAAGTCTGCCTAAACTGTCTGAATTGTAGTTGCTTTGGGAAACATATCTTTGAAATTCCTCATTTTGAATTGTTGAAAATCTCCGCCATAGTGCTGCATCTGAGTAGAATTCTCCATTGAATTTCCTTTTTATTTAACTAAAGGCAAACAGAAATGGAAAGGTACTTGGATTGCATCTTCAAATAATTGCTTCTTTGAATTCATAATCACTGCAATAAACACAGCCTTACTGGTAGACTATATTGCAATTACAACAGCACCAAACTCAGTTTAAATCTACTGTGTATTTGAATGCAGATTCACTTTGGTTCGGGAAGACTGAACCTGAAAAAGGCTCAGTGGATACTGTATATAGGAACTTCTCCCAGTGGGTGGTAAACTAAGTCCTTGAATTTATTGGAACCAGCTGAGTGATCCTGGTTTGGCACAGGCAAACCTAATAATGGTTTGCAGTTACAGTTGTAACAGTGCCTCGAGTCCAGAGGGTTCCTAAAGTCTTTATAGTCATTGCATCTAAAAATCACTTTACTCACTACTAAAATGCAGGCCACTCTGGAGTGGGATATGACAGCTGTTCAAAATTGCAATATCGATATTGCAATTTTGAACAGCTGTCATATCCCACTCCAGAGTGGACTGCATTTTAGTAGTGAGTAAAGTGATTTTTAGATGCAATGACTATAAAGACTTTAGGAACCCTCTGGACTCGAGGCACTGTCATATCTTGAGTCATATCTTGCCCTGACTCAGGACAAGAACTGAAGAATACACTATCCAGTTGAAACTGCAGAATGCATGTACAGAGGCCATATTTGGTCCCAAAACAATGGTGTTGGTTTACTTTCTTGCAGTGTCAGTGCTCAGCAGTGCAGAATAATACTGTGTAATCCATATTTAATCCCAGGATCAGAAAGAGGAAAAGGAAAAGCCAGCTGTTATGAGAGAACAGGATTTTCTCTGTAGTGTCCACAATAAATACGATTGATTTGTAAACCAAATAATGACCCTTCTAATGCTGTCAGTGAGATCCATGATGTATGAGAAGCTAAATGATGATTGTAATAAGAGTGTGACACACAAAAGTGCTGGTGGAAGACTGATCTTTGCCTGAGCCTGGGTGCATAACATGGCTCATGGTTACAAAATTCTGTTGATGATACAAGGTGCAAGATAATGCAGAATCAGGCCCGGAGTCTGAAAGATGGTTGGAATTACACTTCTGCAGGCCATGACTCAGCCACTCATTCTCTCTTTCAGGAACAAGTCCAGAAGACTAAGGACATGTTGAATAACGTGGCCTCGGATGAAGCCAACTTGGAAGCCAAGATTGAAAAGAGAAAACTGGAACTGGAAAGAAACCAGAAGCGACTACAGACCCTACAGAGTGTCCGGTAAAGACCATGTACCTTTTTATCCACTGCAGAATTAGTATAAATGGTGGTGAAGTGTATTCTTAATGCCCACTGTAGTGAAGATTGACTAGTCTGTAAAGAGTCCAAAAAGTATGATGGCCTCTGAGGAGTGCACTAAATGTGGTGATTTGCCAATGCAAAAATGATTTTCCAATCATCCAGTTTTGAAATTGACTAACATTTTGCTACCGTCAAGATGGCCAAAATGTTACTTTATTTTTAAATTGTCACTTGAACTTTTCAAAATGATCAGACTTTAAAAAGTAATTAAATCCAGATGGTATCTCTGGGTCGAGATGTTCCTAGGAGAAAAAATGGTGAAACATGCTGCTTGATTTCTAAGATGGTCCTAACTTTTCCAGCCACTGGTAGGTAGTAGATGAAGAAACAGGTCATGAAGTATCCTTGGACGTGGAAGGGTCATCTAGAGAGCATCCTGGACTGCCATGCAATCAAGGCATACACAGTCAGGCCTTAGATTTGGTTTCTAGCTTCAGTCATATTAGGATCTTGTATTGAGTATGAGCAATTGCTTCATCTGTGATCTAACTAATGAGAGAAAATAAGGAAATCGAGGGGATGGAAGTGCCTGCGTTATGCTTGTGTGTAAATGCTGTCAGGGTTCCCTCCCCACTCTGAACTCTAGGGTACAGATGTGGGGACCCGCATGAAAGACCCCCTAAGCTTATTTCTACCAGCTTAGGTTAAAAACTTCCCCAAGGCACAAATTCTTCCTTGTCCTTGGACAGTATGCTGCCACCACCAAGTGAGTTAGACAAAGATTCAGGAAAAGGACCACTTGGAGTTCCTGTTTCCCCAAAATATCCCCCCAAGCCCCTTTAACCCCTTTCCTAGGGAGGCTGGAGAATAATATACCAACCAAATAGGTAAACAAGGTAAGCACAGACTAGACCCTTGGGTTTTTAGGACACTAAAAACCAACCAGGTTCTTAAAAACAGAACTTTATTATAAATAAAAAAGTAAAAGCAGCACCTCTGTAAAAGCAGGATGAAAGATAATTTTACAGGGTAGTAAGAGTTAAAACCTCTAGGCAAAACTTTAAAGTTACAAAAAACAGGAATAAACCTTCCTCTTAGCATAGGGAAAATTCAAAAGCTAAAACAAAAGAGAGCCTAACGCATTTCCTTGCTATTGCTTACAATTTGTAATCTTAGGGTATGTCTACACTACAGGATTAATCCGAATTTATATAATTCGAATTTTGGAAACAGATTGTATAAAGTCGAATGTATGCGGCCACACTAAGCACATTAATTCGGTGGTGTGCGTCCATGTACCGGGGGTAGTGTCGATTTCCGGAGCATTGCACTGTGGGTAGCTATCCCATAGCTATCCCATAGTTCCCGCAGTCTCCTCCGTCCATTGGAATTCTGGGTTGAGATCCCAATGCCTGATGGGGCCAAAAACATTGTCGCGGGTGGTTCTGGGTACAATGGGAAGCAACGGCAGACAACCGTTTCTGACCTTTTTCCTGGGTGAACAGTGCAGACGCCATACCACAGCAAACATGGAGCCCGCTCAGCTCAAGACAGCAGTCATGAACATTTTAAACACCTCGCGTGTTATCGTGCAGTTTATGCTGAACCAGAACCTGCAAAACCAGGCGGCAAGGAGTAAGCTACGGCAGCGCGGCGGCGAGAGTGATGAGGAAATGGACATGGAATTCTATCAGACCGCGGGCCCTGGCACTTTGGAGATCATGCTGTTAATGGGACAGGTTATAGCCGTGGAACGCCGATTCTGGGCCCGGGAAACAAGCACAGACTGGTGGGACCACATAGTGTTGCAGGTGTGGGACGATTCCCAGTGGCTGTGAAACTTTTGCATGTGTAAGGGCACTTTCATGGAACTTTGTGGCTTGCTTTCCCCTGCCCTGAAGTGCCAGAATACCAAGATGAGAGCAGCCCTCACAGTTGAGAATCGAGTGGCAATAGCCCGGTGGAAGCTTGCAACACCAGATGCTACTGGTCAGTCGGGAATCAATTTGGAGTGGGAAAATCTACTGTGGGGGCTGCTGTGATGCAAGTAGCCAAAGCAATCAGTGAGCTGCTGCTACGAAAGTTAGTGACTCTGGGAAATGTGCAGGTCATAGTGGATGGCTTTGCTGCAATGGGATTCCCTAACTGTGGTGGGGCGATAGATGGAACCCATATCCCTGTCTTGGCACTGGAGCACCAGGGTACCCAGTACATAAACCGCAAGGGGTACTTTTCAATGGTGCTGCAAGCACTTGTGGATCACAAGGGACATTTCACCAACATCAACGTGGGCTGGCCGGGAAGGGTTCATGACGCTCGTGTCTTCAGGAACACTAATCTGTTTAAACGGCTGCAGCAAGGGACTTACTTCCCGGACCAGAAAATAACGGTTGGGGAAGTTGAAATGCCTATAGTTATCCTTGGGGACCCAGCCTACCCCTTAATGCCATGGCTCATGATGCCATACACAGGCAGCCTAGACAGGAGTCAGGAGCTGTTCAACTACAGGCTGAGCAAGTGCAGAATGGTGGTAGAATGTGCATTTGGCTGTTTAAAAGGTCACTGGCACTCGTTACTGACTCACTCAGACCTCAGCCAAACCAATATCCCCATTGTTATTGCTGCTTGCTGTGTGCTCCACAATCTCTGTGAGAGTAAGGGGGAGACCTTTATGGCGGGGTGGGAGGCTGAGACAAATCGCCTGGCTGCTGATTATGCGGAGCCAGACACCAGGGCGATTAGAAGATCACACCAGGAAGCGCTGCGTATCAGAGAAGCTTTGAAAACCAGTTTCATGACTGGCCAGACTATGGTGTGAAAGTTCTGTTTGTTGAAAACCCGCCCCCTTGATTGACTCATTCCCTGTAAGCAAACCACCCTCCCCCCTTAAATCACAACTTGCTTTTAAAGGAAATAGTCACTATCATTTAAAAATCATGTATTCTTTATTACTTGATTATAAACATAGGGAGAGAACCGACAAGGTAACCTGGGTGAGGTTTGGGAGGAGGATAGGAGGGAAGTAAAAGGCCACTGAAAAAATTCAATATAATGACAGCCTGTTGGTTGGGCTGTCCACTGGGGTGGAGTGGGAGGGTGCATAGAGCCTCCCCCCCGCATTCTTACACGTCTGGGTGAGGAGGATATGGAACATGGTGAGGGGGGAGGGAGATTATACAGCGACTGCAGCGGCAGTCTGTTATCCTGCTGCCATTCCTGAAGCTCCATCAGACGCTGGAGCATGTCCGTTTGATCACGCAGCAGCCCCAGCATTGCAGCCTGCCACCTCTCATCTTGAGCGTCCCTCACGACCTCACGTTCACTGGCATCTTTCCTGTATTTACATACCATGTCCTTCCACTCATTCAAATGAGCTCTTTCATTGCGGGTGCATTCCATTATTTCTGAGAACATCTCGTCTCGCGTCCTCTTTCTCCACCGCCTTATCTGAGATAGCCTTCGGGACGGAGGAGGGAGGCTTGAAAAATTTGCAGCTGCTGGAGGGAGGGTTGAAAAAAAGGAGAGAAGTTTTTAAAATGATACATTTTACAGAACAATGCTTATACTCTTTCATGGTGAACAACACTATTCACATTACATAGCACATGTGATTTCAGTACAAGGTCGCATTTTCCATCTTAATATTGAGTGCCTGTGGCTTTGGTGTTAGAGATCACAGACGCAGGTCCGGGCAACAGAATTCAGGTTGCATGCGGCCATGGTAAGCCATTGTCTTCCGGCTTCTGCGCCCTCCTTTCACACATACCAAGCAAAGCCCATTGACTGCTGCGGTTTTCCTGTTAACCTTCAGCAGCAGAAAACAAACTAAACCTCCCCCCCATCCAATTCTCTGGGATGATCACTTTATCCCTCCCCCCACCGCGTGGCTGGTATCAGGGAAGATCCCTGCAGAAACCAAACTAACCCCCCGCCCTCCCCCACGCCATGAATTATCTGGGATGATTGCTGTACCCCTCCCCCCACCGCGTGGCTGGTATCAGGGAAGATCCCTGCAGAAACCAAACTAACCCCCCGCCCTCCCCCACGCCATGAATTATCTGGGATGATTGCTGTACCCCTCCCCCCACCGCGTGGCTAGTACCAGGGAAGATCCCTGCTAGCCAAATGTGAAAAGCTCAGGGCCAGTCCCCCCGCGCTTGGCTAACTACAGGGAAGGATTTCTTTTCAGCCACAGGCAAACAGCCCAGTAGGAACGGCCACCTCTGTCCCCTTAATTAAATTCCCGTATTTCAACCAGGTTACCATGAGCGATATCACTCTCCTGAGGATTACACAGCGAGATAAAGAACGGATGTTGCTTGAATGCCAGCAAACACCGGGACCATATGCTGCCAGGCTTTGTCATGCAATGATACCAGATTACTTGCTACTAGCATGGTGTGGTCAAGTGTCTTACCATGGAGGATGGAATAAGGCTGCACTGCCCAGAAACCTTGTGGCTAGGCTTTTGGAGTACCTCCAGGAGAACTTCATGGAGCTGTCCCTGGAGGATTTCCGCTCCATCCCCAGACACGTTAACAGACTTTTCCAGTAGCTGTACTGGCCGCGAATGCATCCCAAGTCCTCAGGGCAAAGTAATCATTAAAAAACGCTTGCTTTTAAAACAAGTTTTATATTTTAAAAGGTAAACTCACCTGAGGTCCCTTCCATGGGGTCATGGTCTTGGATACTGGCTTGGGAGGGTACTTCAGTCAGGCTGAGAAAAAGATCCTGGCTGTTGGGGAGAATGGAGTGCTGTGTGCTCTCCGCAAGCTCGTCCTCCTCCTCCTCCTCTTCCCCGTCCGCAGAATCCTCAGGTGTAGCTGATGAGATTACCCCTGCCTCGGAATCCACGGTCAGAGGTGGGGTAGTGGTGGTGGACCCCCCATAAACTTCATGCAGCTCGGTGTAGAAGCAGCATGTCCACGGCTTTGACCCGGAGCAACCGTTTGCCTCCTTTGTTTTTTGATAGGCTTGTCTGAGCTCCTTGACTTTCACACGGCACTGATCTGAGTCCCTATTGTGGCCTCTCTCGATCATGCCCTTGGAGATTTTTTCAAAAGTTTTGGCATTTTGTCTTTTCAAACAAAGTTCTGCTAGCACTGAATCCTCTCCCCATATAGCGATCAGATCCAGTACCTCCCTTACGGTCCATGCTCTTTTTCGATTATCGGCCTGCATGGTTACCTGTGCTGATGAGCTATCTGTGGTCACCTGTGCTCTCCACACTGGGCAAACAGGAAATAAAATTCAAATGTTCGCGGGGCTTTTCCTGTCTGCCTGGCTAGTGCATCCGAGTTCAGATTGCTGTCCAGAGCGGTCACAATGGTGCACTGTGGGATAGCTCCCAGAGGTCAATACCATCGAATTGCGGCCACAGTAACCCTAATTTGAAATGACAATATCGATTTTGGCGCTACTCCGCTCGTCGGGGTGGAGTACAGAAATCGATTTTAAGAGCTCTTTATTTCGAAATAAATGGCTTCGTTGTGTGGATGGGTGCAGGGTTAATTCGATTTAACGCTGCTAAATCCGAATTAAAGTCATAGTGTAGACCAGGCCTTTGATGCTTATTTCAGATATTGTTTTAGGAGATGTATTTTTCCTGCCCTGGTCCCTCTCTGTTCTGGAGAAAACAACAAAGAGAGCACAAAACAAAAACCTTCCCCCACAGATTTGAAAGTATCTTCTCCCCTTATTGGTCTTTTTGGGCAGGTGCCAACCAGGTTATTTGAGCTTCTTAACCCTTTACAGGTAAAGGAGGGATTTTATGCTACCCTTAGCTGTATGTTCATGACAAATGCCATGATAAAAATCCTGTCTTTACCAGATGGAGGCACATGGTATGGGCGTGGGCAGCAGAGCAGGACTGTTCTGTGTGCTACAAGAGCCACAGGGTGGCATGATGGTTCATTGCTGGTGGGCGATGGGCACACAGCCAGACACATTATTAGGACATTTCTGTTGCAGAGAAATAACATATCCTGGCAAGCACAAATAGCAAGTAGAAGAACATGTGCTAGCCTGCTGTGGGGCTGGACCATGCCAACTTTGAGACATGGAGAACTGATCAGCAAGAAAACTAATCTCTTGCTAGTGTTGTCCTTATTGCTAGGGGGAAATTCCACCTTTCTGCTTACATGGGTGAGTGTGGTGAAAGGCTGCCTACAATTCTCCTTTGCCCCAGCACACCTGTGCAATAGAGGGTAGGATTTTGCCCAGTGATTCCAGTATCTTTAAAATAATGTGGAGCATTTAGAGGGAAGAGAGATGCTTTTTGGATAAGGCTAACAGTGTAGGAATACAGAGGGAACTGAAAAAACGAAAGTGCATGTTGCAGAGTTCTGCAGCTTCAAATAATTTTGTTTTCTGTGTTTTGTCTCTGGGCTCTCCAGACCAGCCTTTATGGATGAGTACGAGAAGATCGAGGAGGAGCTGCAGAAACAGTATAGCAGTTATCTCGAAAAATTCCGTAATCTGGCCTATCTGGAACAGCAACTGGATGATCATCACAGGGTAGAGCAGGAGAGGTTTGAGGTAAGAAAGTTTTGTATTTCCAGACAAAACATTAGCTTAGCTAAATGTACTTTTTTAACCTCTGCCCCATTATGCATGCCACTGTTTATTATCTAGCAATAGCCAAAAAGACTTTCATTGCCTCCTGCCGCTTCCCACAGCATCATGATAATTAATACATATCCTCAGAGCTGTGTCTCCACTGATAAGATCATCATTTTTATGTTCTCTAGTTTTGAACTGGAGTGATCTTGAGCAGACAAGAGAACACACTTTTAGCTCATGAGTCAGTGGAGTTAAGCTGTTGTAAAATCTGCATAAATTAGATCAGCATCAGGCAACTGCTGTCTTTTCCAATCACTGCAACTTTTCCCCTATAGTCTTTTATTTCTCCTTTTATCTCTCACATACTTCCCAGGGTTCACGAAGAACCAATTTTCAGCAGTTCTGAACTCCCTCTTTCTAGTTCTTTTAAAACCAATGGGTGCATCTTGCAGCGCATGTATTTACAGTTCTTCTTCGAGTGCTTGTTCATGTCCATTTCAGTCAGGTGTGTGTGTGCGCACGTGCACATTGGCTGGAAGATTTTCCCCTTAGCAGCATTCGTTGGGTCGGCCTGGGCGTCCCCTGGAGTCGCGCCCTCATGGCGTCTAATATATAGCCCCGACGACCCGCCACCCCTTCAGTTCCTTCTTACCGCCAGTGACGGTGGCTGGAACTTCCCTTGGCTCTTGCTCAGCAAATTTTTTCTCTGTTCCGTTGTATATAGTTAGTTCTTAGTGTTGTTTGAGTTAATAGTTTAATATAGTATAGTGTTTGTTGGGGGTTCCCCCCCCCGGACTCCAGTGCCGTGGTTCGCTGCGGTCCCTGGGTTTCAAGAACTGCGTGGCCTGCGCCAAGTGCATGCCGAAAAGTGACCTGCTCTCATCATTTCTACGGTGCCTGGGGGAGACCCATCAGAAAGATAGTTGTAAGATCTGCCGCGAGTTCCATCTGAGAACACCTAAAGGAAGAGAACAGCGGCTCAAGGTGATCCTCATGGAGGCAGCCCTACGCCCCCCACTCCAACCCGGGCTCGAGAGACCCGACCCCTATGGCGTCGTCCTCTATGTGGAGTGCCCTGGCACCGTTGGTGAGTTCGGCGCCAAGGAAGGACTCCTCAAGGGACGCTCGGCACCGCCACGGCTCCTCATGGGGCCCGTCTGACAGTAGGCACTGCTTCCACTCGCCAGTATCTCAAAAAAAGAAAAAGCTGGACGACCATTCTCCTCCAGCTAAGCCACGGTGCGACCCCAGGTGGGCCAACCCTCGGCATCTCCTTCTGGGGCTGTGTCGACTCCTGCCCAGGTGCGGCAGTCGAGTCCAACCCCATCTCGATCACTGGCGCCTACGCAGCAGCTACAGCTCCCATACACGCCGGAAGCGTACCAGGCTGCTCGGGACCTCCTCCACTTGGCGGCATCGTTCTCATCTGCCAGGGAGGAACCTTCAGCGCCGACGGAGCTGCGTCCTCCGATGCACTCTAAAGGGAAGCTGGCTATGATGTCAAGACACTCCCCTTTGTCTTGTCCATCGATGCCTACCCACTCCGACAGAGAGCCTGCCTGCTCCCTGAGTTCTCGACGTTCGAGGCACCAAGGATCAGCTCCTCCGTGGTCTTCAGTGTCTGAGACCTCGCAGTCGGAGTCCGACTCCTATCGCTCGGGTAGGAGCAGAAGTCGTAGAGCGAGGTCAGGTAGAGACAGAAGAGAGCATCAGGCATGGCCTCCGCAGTGGCAGAATCCGCCTTAGTGGCCCTTCTGGACCCCCTGGGCTTTTCATCAGGGTCAGGGAGGAACCCAGGGCTCACCCTCAGCAACATCTTCAGTGGCCTCCGCCACTTTCGTACCATCTTCCACTGCGCATCTGTCCTCGGTGCCTACTGTCCCGACGCCTTTGCCTCCCGTCCCGTCGTCTACTTTGGCACCGTGCTCGGCTCCGACTGCGGCACTGGCTCTCACGGCGTTGACGCACCCGTCTCCCACGCCTGCACCGTTGTCGACGTCGACCTCAATGCAGGCACCTATGGCCCTGGTACCGATGTTGGCACCAGGCCCGCCGACGCCGGCAGCTCCTGTGAGCGTGCCAACGCAGCTCCCTCCAGTGAGACTGATGCCAACGCCTGTTACAACGCCTATGGCCCCGGCACCGTCATCGGCACCACTTCTTCCAGCACTGCCCCGGGAGTCATGTGACCCCTCTGGGGCAGACGGTAGGGAGCTTCCACTACCGGCACACGCTTCCGCCTCCTCGTCGCCGGACGAAGCGTTGGCATGGATGACCATAGCTCCTGCGTTAGAGGACAACAGAGTCCTGCAGCAGCTGCTCCACAGGGCTGCCCAGGGTCTGGGCATCAAGGCTGAGGAAGTGGTAGAAGAGGCAGATCCTATGGTGGACATCCTAGCACCCTCAGGACCTTCATGGGTAGCCCTCATAAAGACGGTTGTGGACACCACTAAGACCCTGTGGCAGACACTGGCATCCTTGCCACTCATTGCCAAAGACAATGAATGGCGGTATTTTGCGCCCTCCAGAGGCTTTGAGCATCTGTACTCCCACCTGCCTCCGGACTAGCTGGTGGTCGATGTGGCTAACCAGTGGGAGAGACAGGGCTTCTAAGGTCCTTCTCCAAAGAATAGGGACGCTAAACACCTAGACCTTGTGTGTAGGAAGGTCTACTCGACTGGTGGTTTGCAGCTCCGTATTGCTAACCAATAGGTCGTTGTGAGCAGATACTCCTATAACACCTGTGCAGCAATGGCGAAGTTCATGGAGCTCGTCCATTTGGATTCTCGGTCAGAGTTCACCGCCTTGGTGGAAGAAGGGAAACTAGTCTCCCACATCTCATTGCAGGCAGCATTAGATGCTGCAGACGCTGCCACTAGAGTAATGGTGACGGGGTTGGCTATGCGGCAGGGGACCTGGCTGCAAGTCTCAGGGTTACCCTACGAGGTCCAGCAAACCATTCAGGATCTTCCGTTTGAGGGCGAGACTCTGTTTTCAGAGAAGACGGACAAATGGCTCCACAGCCTAAAAGACTTCCAAGCCACCATCAGATCCTTGGGCTTGCATACCTCCGCCACACAGCGGAGACACTTCCTCTCGCAACCTCCTCAAAGGTTCCAGCAGCAGAACTGCCAGGACAGTTCTCAGAGGAGGAACCGGAGTGGCAGGAGGAGGCAATACCCCTCCGCTAATCAAGGTTCTGGACAGCCCAAACGGCCCTCTGGCCCTGAACCAGCCTTTTGAAGGTGTGGTCAAGGACAGCATTCCAGAGCAGAGGCTGGATCTACCCCGCCTTACCTTTTCCTCCCGACTATCCCCTTTCTACCGTGCATAGTCCCATATCACATCAGACCGCTGGGTGCTCCGCATGGTAGAGAGGGGATACTCCATCCAGTTCTGTGCCCTCCCACCCCCCTTCCCCATCCCTCTTCAGGGACCCTTCTCACGAGCAACTTCTCATTCAGGAGGTGCATTCGCTCCTAGCACTAGGGGCAGTGGAGGAGATTCCACTGTAACACAGGGGCGAGGGTTTCTATTCCCGCTATTTCCTAATACCGAAGGCCAAAGGCGGCCTCAGGCCTATCCTAGACCTGCGCAACCTCAATAACTTTGTGAGGAAACTCAGGTGCTGCATGGTCTCCCTGGCCTCCATTATCCCTTCACTGGATCCAGCAGACTGGTATGCTGCCGTCGACTTGAAGGATGCATATTTTCACATAGCAATTGCGCACAACCACAGAAAGTTTCTCAGGTTTGTGGTCAATGATTCCCATTACCAATTTACTATCCTCCCATTCAGCCTGTCAGCAGCACCTTGAGTATTCACCAAGTGCATGGCAGTCATCGCCGCCTTTCTGCGGAGACATCGGGTGCAGGTGTTCCCATACCGCGACAACTGAGTGATCAAAGGCCACTCCAGGGCTCAGGTGGAAGCTCAGTTGGCATTTATCAGAGCCACTTTCAAGAATCTGGGCCTGTTCCTGAACAAAGCCAAATCGACTCTGTCCCCAGTCCAGAGGATAGAGGACTCAACTCAAGCCAGAGCATTCCTCCCGCAGGCGAGATTTCAGGCTCTCAACAACATGATCCAGGGACTTATGCAGTTCCTGTTATACCAATAAAAACTAGCAGGATCTTATTAAAGGGGACAAGATAAAGATGCCAAATTTATTATGATAACAATTTGATTTATGACCAATAACTAATATCTTAATCCTTATACACACACACATTATACCTAATACCTACACACACACACACACACACACACACACACACACACACACACACACACACACACACACCCATCAGATGTTCTGCAGCTGCTGCATAGTTACCAGTCCTGCTCGAGTCTGTGGCTTGAGTTTGCAGCTTCGGTTCGTAGCTTGTGGCGGCTAACTGGCCAGGAAAGCCGGGCACAAGGACGAGCTGGGTCTCTGTTGGGCATGCACCGATGCCCTTCCATGTTGGCAGCAGAATGTTACCCTCCTTCAAAGTTTTTCATCTCACCCATCCTTTTTGTAGGCTTTAGTTTGAATCCAGAGTCTATAGGTTTTGCTGTGTCACGCTGCCTCCAGGTTTGGTGATTGATCACCCGTCAATTGCAGACATGACTTTCAGACTCGGACCGGGCTTTGATCTTTTTTTTATTGTACCATTTTTTTTTTAGGGTGGATTCTTCTTACTTTGTTAGGGCTCTTGTCTGCATCTTCAGCCGTCGGTGTTTGAACTCTATTTAATCAGGACAGGCTGGGGCTGGAGGTTGATTCCATCATCCATACATACCTCATTTACACATCTAAACTAAACTAATAAGATTACAGCAGCAGCCCACCACCACCGCAAGAAATTGCCTGAAGCTTCTTGGGCATATGGCAGCCTGTACATACGTGTTACGACATGCCAGACTCAGGCTTCGGCCGCTCCAGTCATGGCTTGCGTCAGTGTACAGACCTGCCATGGACAGCTTGGACAGGATTGTGACCCTGCCTCAGCCTATCCTTGATTCGCTCTGGTGGTGGACGGACGTTCAGCAGGTGTGCTCAGGAGTTCCCGTCGCTGCCATCCCTAGTGACGGACACATCAGATTTGGGATGGGGAGCTCTTCTGGAGGACCGCAGGACTCAGGGCCTCTGGTCGCAGACAGATCTCCATCTTCATATCAGTGTCAGGGAGCTCAGAGCGGTGTGCCTAGCGTGTCAGTCATTCCGCCCTTATCTAGAAGGTCGATGTGTATCGGTCATGACGGACAATATGACTGCTATGTTCTATATCAACATGGTTCACGCTCCTCTCCCCTGTGCCAGGAAGCCCTCAGGCTATGGGACTTTTGTGTAGAACACTCAGTCGATCTACAGGCATTGTACCTTCCCGGGGTCCAGAACAAGCTGGCGGACCACCTCAGCAGGTCCTTCCACAGCCATGAGTGATCCTTTCGCCTGGACGTCGCATATTCGGTCTTCCAGAGGTAGGGCTGTCCCTGATAGACCTCTTCGCCACGCAACGCAACAGGAAGTGTCAGCAGTTCTGCTCCTTCCAGAATCACAGTCTGGGTTCCACAGTGGACGCGTTCCTCCTCCATTGTGGGGAGCTCTTCTATACACCTTCCCACCAATACCGCTTGTCCACAAGGTCCTGCTCAAGATCTGCAGAGGCTAGGTTCAGGTCATTCTCATAGCACCGGCCTGGCCCTGTCAGCATTGGTATAAATCTCTCCTAGACATGTCCGTGGGAGCCCCGATTACCTTGCCGCACTTTCCGGACCTTCTCATTCGGGATCCTGGGTGTCTCCAACACCCGAACCTGCAGTCGCTCCATCTCGCAGCATGGAGGCTCCATGGTTGAATCTGTTCGAGCTTTCCTGTTTAGAACAAGTCAGACAGGTCCTTCTCAGCAGTAGGAAACCCTCCACTAGGGCCACATACCTGGCCAAGTGGAAGAGATTTTCAATCTGGTCAGCAGAGCGCGACTTGCCCCCAGCGCTAGCCTCAGTGCCCCACATTTTGGATTATCTTCTCCATTTGAAGCAGGAGGGTCTCTCCTTGTCTTCTATAAGAATGCACCTGGCTGCCATCTCGGCTTTCCATCCAGGGGTACAGGGCTGTTCAGTTTTCGCTAACCCTCTGGTCAGCCGCTTCCTGAAGGGCCTTGACAGGTTGTACCCACATGTCCACCAACTGGTTCCTGCTTGGGACTTCAACTTGGTCCTCTCCAGGCTCATGGGGCCATCCCTTTGAGCCTTTAGCAACATGCTCCCTGCTCTACCTTTCTTACAAGGTCGCATTCCTGGTGGTGATAACTTCAGCCCGGAGAGTGTCTGAGCTCAGGGCTCCAACGTCGGAGCCGCTCTACACCGTATTTTTTAAGGACAAGTTTCAGCTCAGACCCCATTCAGCCTTCCTCCTGAAGGTTGTGTGGCAGTTCCACATCAACCACGACATTTTCCTCCCAGTTTTCTACCCTAAACCTCATTCAAATAGCAGGGAGCAGAGGCTCCACACTCTAGATGTCCGCAGGGCGCTGGCCTTTTACATCAAGAGGACGAAACCATTCAGGAAGTCGGTACAGCTCTTTGTGGCAGTAGCAGACAGGATGAAGGGTCAGCTGATTTTGATCCATCGCATTTCATCATGGGTTGTGGCCTGCATTACTGAGTGCTACAGTCTAGCAGGGATTCCAGCATCCCCCATAACTGCACACTCTACAAGGGCGCAAGCTTCATCAAAAGCATTCCTGGCTCAAGTCCCCACCCAGGAAACCTGCAGGGTGGCAATGTGGTCATCCATAACACTTTCGCCGCGCACTGTGCGATTACTAGGCAGGCCAGAGATGATGCAGCCTTTGGTAGAGCAGTACCCTAATCAGTGGACAACTCCGACCCCACCTCCTAGATTTGGCTTGGGAGTCACCTGATTGGAATTGACATGAACAAGTACTTAAAGAAGAAAAAACGGTTACTCACCTTTCATAACTTGTTCTCCGAGATGTGTTGTTCTTGTCCATTCCAATACCCACCCTCCTACCCCTCTGTCGGAGTAGCCGTCAAGAAGGAACTGAAGGGCTGGCAGGTTGGCAGGGCTATATATTAGGTGCCATGAGGGTGCGACTCCAGGGGGTGCCCAGGCCGACCCAACGGATGCTGCTAAGGGAAAAATCTTCCGTCCAACGTGCACGTGCATGCACACATACCTGATTGGAGTGGACATGAACAACACATCTCGAAGAACAACAGTTACGAAAGGTGAGTAACCATTTTTTATCAGGTACTCTTTATTTCCTTTGGGCTTTTTTACATGGCAAGCCAAGGTGTGAATCTACAGCTCACCAGCTTGCTT
The DNA here is from genome assembly GCF_027887155.1 of Malaclemys terrapin pileata. NCBI lineage: Eukaryota > Metazoa > Chordata > Testudines > Emydidae > Malaclemys > Malaclemys terrapin. The sequence goes on from NC_071514.1 coordinate 52,832,679, forward strand.
CACAGTAACATCTTGTATGGACACTGCCACAGTGCACTAGAAGTGCCAGAGTCAGCTTGCAAAATGTAGTACGCCAAGCTGCACTTTCACCGTGCTATAGCAGTGTCCACACAGCATGTTAGGTTGCAGGAAGCTGGTGCACTGTAGATTCACACCCTGACTTGCAGAGCAGAAACTTGTCATGCAGACAAGCTCTTACTGTTTTCTCAGTGCTTTGTCAGTTAGTGTGTCTAATAGTCTCCTTGCACAAGATTCTCTAACCTCCTCATTGTCATTCTCTTAACTGAAAACTGATCAAAAATAGCTATTAAAAGTTTAGCCATTTTGGAGTTCCCTCTCATGTGGCCTTCATTCTTGTTTTGTAGGAGTCTTGTGTGTTCTTTTGACTCCCTGAGTTGCATTAGTTCAGTTTGCTTTCTCCCTTCCTTTTATATTTGGATTTCCTGATGGATTTCTTTCCTTCCTTCCTTCCTTCCTCTTCCATTTCATATACAGGTTGCCGCAAATCTTTCACCAGTCATCCTTTCAGCCACTTGTTCCTTGTAGTTTGTGTTACTGCTACTGTCAATCTTTGGGTTTAGTTCTTATCATTACTAGCCCATACTTTTTTTAGCCTTTATTTTAACCCATAAATGTTTACTGTTTCCACCCTTCACATCTGCCTATACTTCAGTAATTTGTGTATGTATTGTGAAGTGTTTTTGATACACAGAGCTTCCTTTTCTCAGACCTTAGTGTCTTGCATATGTAGATCATATCCTTCTTTGCCAGTACGAGTTGCCCCTACTCCTGGCAGAATTATTCTGCATTGAGGGTCTGTGCATGAGGTTATTGGTCCTGAAAGTATGTATGTTTGTTAATTTTGCTTTTGCAGCATGAATTTGCATCCATTTGGGGTTCGAAAATGAATAGTTACAGAATTTAGCCCCATATTTTTGTATACCTTCCCCCGTTGGCATCATCTTATCTTTGCTTGAGTTGTGATGAAATTCCTTCTAATCTCTTTATGCTGTCCTCTTGCCCAGAAATCTGTCCTGAAAGTGTGTTTTGCATACTGCAGGTTTTCGTGTGGAAATAAGAATTGTAAGCAGCAAAGCACAGTTGATGAGGGAGGTTCGTAGGAGATGTAGGCTGCTTTATAACCATGGGGAAAACAGGATCATTTAATAAAATCTATGATTTCTGTCACAGTACAGACATATTGTGAGAAAAGTATTTCTGCATGCTGATTGGACAGCACTAGTACAGCTGTCTTGCTGCATTGTTCATATGAAGTATAAAAGAAACTGTCTAAAAGATAAAAAGGGTCTTGAAAAATTGGTGTATGATAGACAAGTCAATCAAGGAGTTTGACAGTTTAGTAACCCATGTTATCCAGTTTCTCATTAGCTTCCCTTTTTATCAGCATCATCGGTTTAGTCATTAGTCCATGTGTTTCTAATCCACAGCCAACCTGGTATTTTCACCCCTTTGGTTTATAATGCTGTAGTCCATATGCAGATCCTTGGCAGAAAAGAAATACATATATCCCTGACTGAAAGAAAACTTGTAATGAAGCCTAAAATCTGATTTCTCCTTTCTGTGCAAATACTATCAAATCTTTATACTGAGACTGGAAATATTTTGAACTGCTGTTTGAGACCATTTATAAATTTCCACATGGCAATTAGTAATGAATTTGCATCCAGCTCTTCAGAGGACTTATGTATATAGCACCTCATATACCCCCCCCACACACACACTCTCACATACAATAGCTACACATATACATAGACTATAGATATTTATTAAGATGATACGTAAGCACCACGCAACTTTAAGGCATATAAAAGCTTGTAACAAAAGGATATGTATTTTTTCATTCCATGAGGTGGGTACTGTGACTTTGTGTGTGGAAAATGTATTTTTAAGGCATCTGTCCTGGGGAAAAGTCTTCAAGAAAAAGGTGTGGTTTATACCTAGATCTGAATGCCATTAGGCTTGAGTTGACTCTCTTCTTCCACACTCAGGGTCCTGCCATTGAGTGCATTGTGTCCCATATCTAAGAGTCCATGCCCAGGTCTTCCAACTGCATGGTCCCTGTAAAGTATGATTGTTTGTGGGAACCCCCTATTCATTTAAATATTTGTGTATTGAAGTCAAGAGGCATCCGGCAGGAAATCTCTTCCTGGGCTATTCCAGCAGCATTAATCCACTTCCCTTCCCTCCTACGTTTCAGTTACTGTTGATGCCTAATAAGCAGACTTGCTCCAGCCACCACTTGCATCACTTGTTTTGTGGCAGGGCAGTAAAACAACAGCAAGAAGAAGTGTCTTTAACCTGTGATAGACTTTCAGGGGATTCCAGCAGGGACATCAGATCATAAGATAGTTTGTAATGCATGTTTATGGTGTACTAAACATATCTAGAGAATAGTATTGACTTCTAGATTAGGGAACCAGAGAGACCTATGATTCTTATGGGGTAAAATGAAACTCTGCATCACATCCTATTAATTACCTTCACAATAATGTTCTTCTTAAAACCAACAAGGATAAACTGATGTCCAGGTCAGATCTTGGGTCTAAATTCAGGTTTGAGGACAACTGGTTTTTCAGCTCTATGCAGATGCTCAGCTGCCTGACAAAAATCCATCGCTTAAGCATTTCTGGAACTAGGAGAGGTTTGCAGGGCCCACTTCATTGTTTGGCACAAATGAGATCTGAAAAACTATGGAAGATCAGTCTTATCTGAGCGGTGGATTGGCTGAAAGCTGAGATCTCATTGGCTGTAGTGGGTTACCAACCCCTTTAGTTATCTCTCAGCATGTGCCCTTCAGGGGGATGGTGGGTCTGGAAAGCCTCTTCACCAGTGAGATCAATCTTGCCACAGATCATTTTATAAAATGTTATTAATAAAAATGTGTAAAAATAATAATTTTTAACAGTTGAAAATAGCCAGTTGAACTGATTGTTTTCTCCCTTCCCTAATCGCTTGGGTTACTAATGTTTCTATTCCCTGATGCTTACAATGAGGGTATAACTTAAATGGAAGCTTCAGGGACTCAGCACCTCTGGAAACCACTTGCAAATAACTTGGTAATTTTCCTGATTACTGCTGCTGCTACAAAGCCACGTGTCAAATAGCACAGCCCACTCCTCATCACTTAGCACACAGTTCTCAGGCCTGGTGTTGCTAGCACCTATGAAATTGGTCCACTTGACAGAAAAGCCCAGATAAGGGGAATACCAGGAATGGGGAAGGGAGATGATGAGGATTAACAGCAGAAGGTGTAGGAGCAGTTATGCTAAAAGCAGACCCCACATTTAAAGAAAAAGCTTGGCCAATCACCTCCATCATCCCCGTGCAGGGGTCGCTAACCAGTGACTCAAGTACCACCGCCTAGGGGAAAAGGCTGTACCTACATCCATTTGATAGCTAGATTGTCAAAAGTGCTGAGCAGTCAAAACTCCAGCTGAAGTCACTGGACAATGCAGATTTTTAAAACTTCTAGAAATCAGAGTTTGTCCATTGGGAGAGGAAGCAGAATTAGGCTTTTAAAATGAACCTCAGGTTTTCACTGCTAATCTCCTATTCTCAAACTTGGTGTAAAAAATGACAGTGCAGTATTGCACCTACTTAAGCATTACCTCCCTGCCATCCTAAAATACCCACTGTTGCTTTTCTCCATTCTCCTCCATCAGTCTCAGTTTGCTTTTCAGATGATGCTTTAGCACCTTTGGCAATTTGTCAATGAAGTGGACAATTTCTTATGCTTGGAAAAAAAAATTGCTCTAAAATTAGTATGATCTAACACTGTATGCTGTGTTGTTGAAGCCATGTCGATCCCAGGATATTAGAGAGACAAGATGGTTGAGGTAATAGCGGAAGAAAAACTCTGTGTAAGCTCGAAAGCTTGTCTCTCACATGAACAGAAGTTGTCTCTCTATGATCTAACACTGACAGTTTGGAAATGACAGTTGTTCTGGACTTTATTATCACGGTATCCTTTCCAGAATCAACAGAAGAAAAATGACTAAAGTGCTAGATAATTGCATTTAATCCATTGCAATACCTAGTCCCTTAAACTGTCAAAACTTTTTTCCTAAACACCACATTGATTTTCCAGTCTTTATTTGCTTTTTGTTCTTCCAATCAAATCTTAATGATCTTTTGTAGGAGAAATGATAGTAAATTCTTTTGTTATGTTTGTCTGTGTATTTTATTAAATAGCTTGCTAGTAAAAAGAGCAACTGCAGTCTAATTAGATTAACTCAGCAGTAGCACCCCCAGGTTCCATTCAATATTGAGAACTGATTCCTACCCAACCTTCCTTGAACAAATGAATGTTTTATAGGGTGAAATCTCACTCCAGTCTAGAGAATGGTTGAATAATGAGACTGTAATTTCTAGTGCACTTAGACACAAAGCAGTTGTGCGTACTGTGCTGATGTTGCACAGCTAATGACATCGTCCAGAGTGCATTTCCTAATGAGAAAAGTGATTTAAAGATTTTTTTTAATTAAAGTGGTACTGAGCAAATGACACACACCACCAGCCCATTCAAAGGACAACGCTGTTTTCTTCTCATTTCAAAGGAATGCTGTTGTAGAAAGAGGAGTATGTTGTAACTTTAATTATACTAGTCCCCAGCCTTCTGTTCATTTTTCGCCCCTGACAGTGTCTGTAATAACATCCAGTAACGCTGGCAGTTCAGTTGTGATTGTGCCAACAATAGTCCCCTAACAACCTCTGGTGTGAGAACATGTTTCTCAAGTGCAAATCCTGGGGATTGAACTTCCCAAAAGATTTAAAAACTCACTGCCTGGAACCTGAAACTTCCATTCTTATTTGAGCAGATAGTTTAGTTCCTTTGGCAATAATGAAATGACACCCGCCTGTTTCATAAGAAAGCCCTTTGAATGTGTGTTAAGTATTAAATTCTTTCCATTTTATCCCTCCTGTTCACTGGTATATCTGGGGAAGTCATCTCTCCTTTTGGTAAGACTTTTCTGATTGATTGGTACTTATGGGATTTGGAGAGAGTGAAAATAAAGGTATTTTGTCCTTTCGGGGTTCTTTGCTTTTTCAGTCACCGCTCCTCTTCCAGAACTATCCTCTTGTGCCGCTGGATGACTTGTGCCAATCCCTTGGGCATCAGTGCATGATTAGGTGATTTCTGGTTTGTATACTAAGCCAGTGGTCTCCAAAGTGGGGTGCACAAGAGGATCCTTCGGGGTGTGCGGCAGGAGGAGCGCTGCCGGAGCAGCGCGCTTTTTTTTTTTTTTTTTTTTTTCCCCCCTCCCTCGGCAGTTCGGCCGGGAGTCTGAGCCTTTTTTTCCCCCCTCCCTTGGCAGTACGGCCGGGAGTCCGAGCCTTTTTTCGTTTGTTTGTTTGCTTCGACAGTTTGGCTGGGAGCAGAGGGTGCGCGATCAAAAAAGTTTGGAGACCACTGTAGTAGGCCTTCTCAGAGCGTTGTCAGTGCTTTTCTGCTTGTGTAGAAAAACATTAATTATCATTGGTCATTTTTAGGTTAAAGTCATTCCCTGATATGTAGGCTATTAAAGTTGCTATAACTTTAAATCCACTGTAGAAGCAGTGTTTTAGGCTTTTCAGATTTAAGGCCTTAGAACAGAGGTGGGCAAACTACAGCCCGCAGGCCATATCCGGTCCGCGGGACCCTCCTGCCAGGCCCCTGAGCTCCTGGCCCGGGAGGTTAGCCCCCAGCCCCTCCCCTGCTGTTCCCCCTCCCCCGCAACCTCAGCTTTCCCCACCGCCGGCGCAATTCTCTGGGCGGCGGAGCTGCGAGCTCCCGGGGCAATGCTGCTGCAGAGCCCGGCTTGACCCGGTGCTCGGTGCTGTGCGGTGCGTGGCTGTAGCACCGCCAGCCACCGGTGCTCCAAGCAGTGTGTTAAAAAACAGTGGCAAATGAGTCTCAGCATCTGAGTCAACTGAATCAGCCAGCTTGGGTTCTCACTACTGGGCTAAAAATAGCAATGTAGACATTTGGCTTGGGCTGGAGCCTGAGCTCCAAAACCCTCCCCCTTGCCAGGTTTCAGAGCCTGGCTCCAGCCTGAACTCAAATGTCTAAATTGTTATTTTTAGCCCTGTAGCATGAGCCCTGCACTCCCAAATCAGTTGACTTGGGCTCTGAGATTCACTGCTGCAAGTTTTTTTTTTTGTGAAGTGTAGATGTACCCTTAGCTATTATCTGCTACAGGCAGAGAATGGGAGGGAAGGAGGGAGGAAGGGACGGGGATGCACCAATGCCTGAGGCCTCACCAGTGGCAGGGCATTGATTAAGTGAGATATACTCAGATGATCCTGGCAAGGGAACCACACCCCATGCTGCTGATGAAGGCAAACAAACCCAAGGTTAGTGCCAATCTGATCTGGTGATAGTTCTTTCCAGAGTGTACACAGGTGATCAGTTAGACTCTGAGCATGTGAGCAAGATCCAACCAGCCAAGCACCCTAGAGTGAGAATACTCACTCTATTCCTGATGCTTTAGAAGGAGACAAAAACAAAACAAGAATACACTGGGAAAGGGGGGGTAATCCCTTCCTGAACCCTGCAGGTGACCAGCTGAAGTCTAAAGCATAAAATTTTAGGATCATCTGACGTGAACCAGACGGGACCCTAAGGCAGGCTAACCTTGCCCCCCACTGTCACAAGCAACCCCGTCATACAACTCCATTCAAGTTGTCTATCGCTCTCTTAAAACTAATGGTTTGTCCCCACAGCTCCTGGTGGGAGGCTGTTCCAGAACCTCACTCCTCTGATGGTTAGAGATCTTGTAATATCCAGCTTGAATTTTATTTTTGGCCACTTTATACCCGTTTGGTCTTGTGCTAACATTGTCCTTTAGCTTAAATAGTAGCTCTTCATCCTCCCTGGTGTATTTATAGAGAGTGATCATTTCCCCTCCCAGTCTTAGTTTTGCTAAGCTAAACTAGTCAAGCTCTTCCAGTCCCCTCCATTCACCTGATCATCCTAGCTCTTCCAATTTGAAGCATTGTTCCAACCTCTTCCAATTTGTTCCAGCCTCTTTCCAATTCATCTTTCCTGAACATGGGTTACCAGAATTGTACACCATAATCCAGATGAGGTCTTACCTGTGTCTTGTACAATGTCATTAATATTTCTGTAGCTTTGTTGGAAATGCCTCACTTGATGCATCCTAGGGTCACATTTGTCTTTTTTGCAGCCATATCACATTGTTGGCTCCTAGTTATCCTGTGATCGACCAACACACCCAAGTCTCTACTACTTATTAATCACTTTTGCCTGCTCTCGTTCTCCCTTTTCAGCCATCAAAGCATGGACAGAGTGTGTCTTTTCAAAATAGTTCTTTGAAGAACTTCCTTCTCCTTCAACTATCTTCACCTAAGAGACTACCTCAGAAAACTTTCTTCTAGGCCATTCTCTATGTTGCTGCCATCAGTTGTCCATTCGGGAGTGCCAGTGTACTGGATGTCTGTTCTTGTACTCCCTCTCCAGAAGCAGTCGAGACCATTGTGTAGGTAGTGCACCTGGCCTTCACCAGCATAAGGAATGGGAGTCCCAAAGTCATTGCTAAGCCACAGCATCACTAAAACAACAATGCTTTATCCTACAGTGTCCTGGCAATTTTTAGAGTTACATCTTCTAGATGGTTCCAGAAAGGAGCTCATTACTGCTCTAGGGGCTTAGCAGCTAGTGAGTGGATCTCTATGAATAGATGCCCTGTCTGAGGCAGTGTGGTCCAGTGGATAAGGTAGGATACTGAATGAGGAGTTAGGAGACTTAGTTTCAATTCCCTGTTCTGACATTGACTCACTGTGTGACCTGCACAACTAACACAAACTCAGGCTGCGTCTACAGAGGCAAGCGGCTAGCTGGCTCAGGTGCGTTTGTACTTGTCACTGCCCATGCTACCCCGGCTATGCTACTATTTTTAGTGAGCTAGTGTAAGTATGTCTGCACAAACCGGGAATCACACCCCTAGCTCCAAGTCTAGACATACCTAGAGTGTGTTTCTTTTTGTCTTTTGTAGAAGAAGGGTTTTAATATTTACTGACCTGGTGAAGTGTTTGAGATCAATAGGAGAAAACACTGTACATGCTAAGCTTTAATAAAAGCCTCTAATAATATAAAAGTTGAACCTGAGATCACCCTTATTAGGCAACCTCTTATTAATAGACTAACCCAAGGAAACCACAAATATATTGAGTACATTTCTACTCCACCACTGTTAGAAGGACATCTTCATTAAACCATTGATTTCTCATTAGTGCCTTGGGTGGTCACTTAAAACACATTTCACTGTTTTGAATGCAGCTATCACTGTGGTCTCTGAGTGGCCTCTATTGTCTTGATTCAATTCTATTCATTCTGTGCTTTTGATAAATTTTGTCCTATTTGAAATATTTAATCTGGAAATACTCATCACACAACCTCCTTGTTACAGCAGCCAGACAGAAAGTTAATATAAAAAGCATTTGGTTATAGTCTTCAGTTCTCTAGTTAAGCACATTTAAATCATGCATATTTAGTAGCATTCTTATGGGCACCAGGAGACCACTCCACTCCAGTGTAGCTAAATGTTACTGAATATCAGATTTAAAAGTAGGCAGAGAAATTTTAATTATTAATTGCTTCTATTTTGGCAGTGCTTAGTCTGGTTTGTAAGTATGATGGCCTTGGAGTGCAGTTCCTCATTTTCCTGTCCTATGGGAAAGATATTTCAGGAGTTAAACTCTTCATCATATAGTTCAGCACACAATAAAACATAACTATTAGTACATGCTGTAATTGTCTGAATGAAGCAAGGTCTTGCACTCAATTCCATGGCATTTCTCTGTGTCTGTTTGTCTGTAACAGGATAACTTTTGTACACCATGTCTGATCAATTCCAGAATTTCAGGCAACATTCTAGGCATCAGTGAGCAGAACACTTTTGGGGAAAAAGCAGAAAACTGGAAGGAGGAAATAGGGGACACATGGACTTTTGTATCCAGTTAGCAGATTTTCCTCTCCTTCAACCACCCACTTACCTATAAAATCAAAGAAACAGTTGATAACTGCCAGTAACACCTTCCAGGATAAGAATATCTGGCCCATCTCAGCCATGCCCATCTTCCCAATACAGTTTACAAATGCTGATACCCTGAACCACATATCTTCCAGATAGAAAGAAAAGAGATAAGAATGGGGGAGCAAGGAAGGGAAGGGGGAGCACACAGAATCCCTGGCCTTGGAGTGGGAAATGGAGGACCCTGCCATGTGGAGGGAGGGGGACTGGAGCACACAGTTCTCCTGGTAGGGGAAATGGGGGACCCTAGTGTGGGAAAGGGAATAAGAGAGCCCTTGGCATGCAGGACAGTGATATAGGGGACACACAGAGTGGGTAGAGAATGGGGGACAGTGGTATGGCACAGAGGGTAAGAGGGACATTGGGGGACACACAGCCCCTGACCTGGGAAGGAGATGGGGAGCAATGGTATGGGGAAACACACAGAGCCTCTGCCTTGGGGAGAGAGAATGGGGGACAGTGGCATGGGGGGCACAAAAAGCCCCAGGCATTGGGGGTAAGAGGGGAATGGAGGGCATGCAGAGCCCCTAGCATGAGAGAGGCAGTGGGAGGGGCTGAAGGAAATCTCTGAAATAGAGGGGTTGGGAAGGTGGCACACAGGGAGCATGTGTATGGGTATTGGCGGGGGGGGGGGAGGAATACAGTGAGCCCCCCCAGTGTGTGTAATGCGTTTGACCTACAGAAGCAACAAAGTGTGCGATCCTCCAGGACAGTGGTTTTCAACCTTTGTTCATTGTTCACTTCTACAAAATTTCGAACGGTGGTGCAGACCCCTTTGGCAGTCTTAGACATTGTCTGCGGAACACAGGTTGAAAACCACTGCTCTAATTCTATTATGCCAACTAATTAGACTCATAAATGCACATCTAGCCGTCCCCATAGTAGTTACATGTATATGCCTCTGTCATTTATTTCTATAGTGTCCTCCATTAAAAGCCCCACAAAGAGAGTTTACAGGAAGTGTAAAGTATAAAGTGACTAAAAAAAAGAAGGCTAAAATGAGATTTAAAGGATTTAAAGTAGGGCTGTCAGTTAATCGCAGTTAACACCTATGCTTAACTGAAAACAAAATTAATGCATTAATTCTTTTAACATGTTAATCATAATACCTGTGGGCAGGGAGGGAGGCATCCATGGCGGGGGGGGCTGAAGCCCCAACCCAGAGCTGTGGAGGTGGTGAGGGGGCTGAAACCCTAGCCCAGGGTGCCACTAGGGGGAAGAGAGAGAGAGAGAGAGAGTGTGTGTGTGTGTGTGTAAGCCGCAGCTTGGCAGGGGACAGAAGCCCCAGCCCGCAGGTGTGGGGGCTGGAACCCCATGCCCTGAGAGTGGCTGTTACCCTGACCCCTGCACCCCAAGAGAGGCTAGAGCCACACGCTCTAAGCCCTGAGAGGGGCTGAAGCCCAGAGCCCCCAGCCCTGAACCTACATTTGAAAATATAGGAAACTTCCAAAAGTATTTAAATAGATGGTATGCTAATATTATTTAACAGTGAAATTAAAACTGTGATTAATTACAATTAATGTTTTAATCACTTGACAGCTCTAATTTAAAGTGACTCAGTGACTCAAGGAAGGGTGGGTGGGGCAGAGAGATTTCCAGATGGGGAGCACGAGTTTGGGGGAAGGGACAGAAGAGGGAACTCAGGCTACATCTACACTACAGGGAGGGGTCGATTTAAGATACGCAAATTCAGCTACGTGAATAGCGTAGCTGAATTCGACGTATCGCAGCCGACTTACCCCGCTGTAGGGACGGCGGCAAAATCGACCTCTGCGGCTTCTTGTCAACGGCGCTTACTCCCACCTCCGCTGGTGGAGTAAGAGCATCGATTTGGGGATCGATTGTCGCGTCCCAACGGGACGCGATAAATCGATCCCCGAGAGGTCGATTTCTACCCGCCGATTCAGGCGGGTAGTGTAGACCTAGCCTAAGATTGGTGGAGCTGGTAGGAGGGTTCTCATATAGACTGTAGGTCAGAGAGCCCCTGTGGGAAGGAAGAGAGTTTTGAATTACATCAAAAATGGACAGGCAACCAGTGAAGGTAACGGAAGATAAAGATGATACAGATCCCCTTTCTGGAGTGAGTGAATGCTGTCAGATTTGACTTTTTGACTTCCTTCAGCAGTAACACCCATACACTGACTAAAAAAGTATGTCCCCTTAGTGAGTTCTATATGTACTGCCCTTTAACTTCATGAAGTATCTTCTTGTTCTGATACTGTTATGGAAGAAGTAAGATGAACGGGCTGATCCGTTTTCAGTCTGCACTTACTTTCCCTGCATTTGCTTGTTTATGCGCAATATTAATATTCCCTTAAAGTTCTATTGATGTGTGAATTATGACATAGAAATCAGACTAGCCTAAAATTCATTAAGATTAAGGAACAACCATATGTAATTTCAAGAAGCATTGATCAAGCAGATCAAAAATTCTGAGTCACAGAGGTCAATATGGAATCAGAAATCATTCAGAGAAACCATTTTAGTGTAAGTGATATAAAAACCAAGAAAACTGATTAAAAGAAAAAGTTCTAGTTAGTCTTGCATACTTCTGATCTCCCTGGTTGTTGGAACTGAGTTGCACAGAATGACATGAATAGGTTGTGTAATAATGTGGTATTTTGAGTTTAGGACTCTGAAGTTTTGCCTACACTAGCACTTTTGTGGCAAAACTTGTCAGTCGGGGTGTGAAAAATTATGGTTTAATTATGCTGGCGGGAGAGCTCTCTCCCATCAGCATAGCGCGGCTACACAGGAGACCTTACAGCAGCACAGCTTCAGCAGTACAGCTGTGCCTCTGTAAGGTCTGTAGTTTCGACATAGCCTTAGTCTCCACTGCCAAGCACTTTGTCACCATTTGCACCAATGCAAAGTGGCTGTAAAACATTAACATTTGATTTCGTTGCATTTTACACCCGCTTTTCACAGGTGTAAATGATTCCGTAAAGGGGAACAGGGACTTGGGTTTCTAGTGGCTAAATAATCCTCATATTGTTGGTTGTATAGAAATAACTGCTAGATTACAAATTCCGTTGTGAATATGAACTCCCAGTTAAAGTTCTTATATACAAGCTGTTCTCTCAGAGTCCTGTTTTGCAAACATATGGTGCATTGTCTATCAGTATGAATTACCATACTTTATGTGATGTACTTTTCTGAAGGACGCATGAACATTATCAAGGGTCCTTCATGAGGCATTCTAACATCCAGACACAAGTGGGCCAAATCCTGAGTCATTCACTTTCAGGACCACCAGAGTGAGGTCAGGCGCTGGGTTTAAGGAGGGAAAAATAAATCCGGGGGGGGGGGGAATAGCCCCCCATCTCTACCCAGGAGTTGCTATGTAGAGCCTCTGTGGTTATTGAGCTCCACCCTATTGACTCAAAGGTGTAGCCAGATGAATGACTATACTCGCGGTTCATTCTTAAAAATGTTCAAGAGACCAAGTAACTGAACATAGCCAAATGTATTGTCTAAAGACAGAGCAGTATCATACAAAAAGGAGACCTATATACATTTTTTCTGGGAAGCAAAATTCTTATCTCACAGCATGTTCACCTTATACAGAAGGTGTGCTTCAGAGATGTTCATTTCAGCTAGTAGTATTTATAATAAGGTTTTACAAGTTACAAAACTATTTGCAGGTTACTAAAACCAACCCCAACAGTTTGTAACAGTTCCTTTACTTGTTGTTTTGTTCTGTACTTTTCTTACCTCTGTTTTGGATACTACATTCCATACCAGTTGGGCATAGAGGTACCTTCCAACCAGTGCTAGGACACAACATTTATGGATCCTGGCATTGACATGCTTTTTGTTTTCTAATGCAAAAGCTGACTTCACCTTTGCAAAGTATTGTGGGATACTTGATGTGAGAGACTGACAATATCCTGCAGGATTCTGGACAACCTAATGATCGCCATATGTGGGTTTGGAAAGAATTTTTTCCCAGATCAGATTGGCAGAGACCCTGGGGAGTTTTCTCCTTCCTTTGCATCATGGGACACAGGTCACTTGCTGATTTGAACTAGACTTCAAATGATGGATTCTCTGTAACTTCAAGTCTTTAAATCAAGATCTGAGGACTTCAGTAACTCAGCCAGAGTTTCTGGGCCTCCTGCAGTAGTGGGTGGGTGAGGTTCTGTCGCCTGTGGTGTGCAGATCAGACTAGATGATCATGGTGGTCCCTTCTGGTCTTAAAGTCTATGAATTAATATAAACTTTATTGAATGAAGTTAAACCTTATTGAATGAAGTTTAATACCTTTGGGGTCCATTGTATTCAAAAGGCAATTATCTGTGTGTTGTATGTAACTCCTTTAGGAGGAGGGAAATGCTAATGTAATTCTTCCATTATCAGCCCTTTGAAGGTAGGCCCTGGAGAGATGTGCATATACTAGTTCAAACTGGATTCTCCAGGGACCAAGAGACAGACAAAGGATTGTTAGATAAATTTCCTGGGTTTAAACAGGCTATTGGCCTTCTTCCTGATCCAGTGAACAGACAGGACCCTTGGTCCATGGAGGGCTCCAATCCTTAGGGAAGGGTTATTAGGACTGGGCCTAGTGAAGGCCGTAAGACTGTGCGCTAGTTTTGAACTGAGGCTCTTATGAACTTGTGGCCACAAAAGAGACCCCCTTTAGGTGATTGAAGGACTGCCAGAGCCCATGTTGGAGATAGCTGAGGGGACCACTGGTAATTTATTAACATGCATGCAGGTTCTTTTATTGTTTTTAATATGTGTTCTCTGTAGTGCTTTTACCTTAAGAATAAATTAGGGTTGCATCAGAAATGCTGTGTGGGTAACTTATAAAATTGTGCCAATTGAACTGTTACTGTCTGAAGAGAAAGCAAGCAGGGCTGTTTAGGCAAACTGTCTTTGCTAGTAATAACACTGTGCAGGCAGGGAACTGTTCGGCCTGGAAATACCCTGGTCAGGAGGGAGAGAGATGTAGGTCTCCACCCAAGAAAAGCAAAGGCTGGGGAGCTGGAAGCCGAAGAGTGGGTGCCTTTGCTGACCATGGAGGAGGAATACAGGTGCACTTGCCCTGAACTGTGACATTGATGTTGATTAACAGAATTGTGAGGAGAACGTAATACATTCAATTAATGTAACTTCCCAGTACTTTATATATATAATGTGTTTTAATACTGAGCACATAATATCCATTAATGTGGTGTATGTACTATGCCTAACATATATGTATAGGTGAATACCCCCAAGGAGGAAGGAGCTTTTTACTCCACCTGACTGCCATATGCCATTGTGGATAATAGTGAGGGATGTCGGTGCTTCTTTTCCCTGGGGAAATAGCCTAGATAGATAGATGAGAGGAAGTTATTGCTTCTTCTGATTTTTCATTATGGGTAGGTTTTCCTCAGCTCAGTACTAGCTAGGTGATTCTCAATCTGTGGCCTGTGGGCTGCTTGCAGCCCAATCAGCACAGAGCTGCGGCCCATGTGAAATCGTCCGGGCCATACAGGTAGTATTGGATATGGCCCACAATGGTAAATAGGTTGAGAACCACTGAATTGGCTGAGCTACCTGCAGACATGTCTGGCAGCTCTGCAAGGTACTTTCAGTAGAGGAGGACAGGTCTATTTGGGACAGAGTTAAGAATATACACTATAAGTGAATGTAGTATTTGTGAAAGGTTTTAATTGGCACCCTTGGAAACTGTTCTCTGTGTAGCCACTGAAAAGAGATGATGTGGCAAAAGCAGGGCAAATTTCCCCCATCAAATAATTCTGCTCTGCCACTGGATCTCAATCTTAAACTGGAGGGATCCCCTGTAGAGGTAGAAATAGAGCACCATGGCCATTAATTTAATAGCCTCTCTACTGAGATTGCCCTACAAGGGAACCAATTTCTGCTGATGGATTTTGTGATGTGGGCTCCTGTTCACTAGGGATTTAGCCAGAGTGCACCAATTTACTTTATATTGCCCACCAAACAACCAACAGATAGTAGAGAGTTTTGATTGCCACAAACCTGGGCTGGACTGGAACTAATGATCTCAAAACAAAAGGCAGCATATTCCATTACTAATTCTTGAGCCATCCAGTCCACTAAGAAAGGGACTCTTTAACATAAATGGGGTTCCACTATATAGTATTTATCCAATCTAATTGAGACCATGGCCAGATCGGATAATAAAAAATGCGGATAATCAGGAGAATGGGCGGGGCTCAGATTGTCAGCCAGAGGGGCAATGGGGCTCGGGTTGTCAATCCTGAGTGGTGGGACTGACAGCCCGAGCCCCGTACCCAGTTTGGTTAATATGGATAAAAGGGGTTTTTACTATACTTGAAAGAGTGGAATGTGGAATGCTTTTAAATGTTTGTTTGTGCTATCTCTGGCATAGAGACAGAATAATTTTTACATTAAATGCTAGAAAGGATGTGGTGGTGAATATTTCATGTGGGGGTGGGAAGCACAGCTGTGACTAATAATGTCCTGTCAATATTAATTTGGATGATAAATTTCTTTAAACAATGCAAACTGACCCAAGGTTTACACTGCAGAATCATAAATTCATTCATATAAATGTCACACATCCAGCCAATATAACTTGTAAACGAATACAATAATAGTGGAATATATTAAGGGAATAGCAAATGAGCTGTTATTGTGTCATTACAATTCATACCTTCTCCAGAACTGGAGAGAAAAGAAAGCAAATAAACAGGTGAGTCCTTGTAGTAAACCATTACATTTGAAGGTTCCTGCTATATCATATTATTTCAGACAGTAGTAGGCCAGTCCAGAGAGGTAGCACTGACTTGAATAGTGACTTTTAAAGTGCTGTGGTCCCATGTGTGCAGTGGCTCTTAAATGCTGGTGAAAATGTCAGTCTTGGGTTTTTTATTTTTCCTTTGCTAGCTATGGTTGGGTTTCATCTCTTGGCCCTGAATGATGGCTTCTCAGTCCCTGACAGCACTGGTTGTAATTTCTTCCCCCAGGCTCACCCTCTAAATTGGATGCCTAGTGCGAAATATCCCTTTTTTTTGTCATAGGCAATATTGGCCAGATGTTTTACCTTGCAACCTCATGAAATACCTATATTTTGACCCGTGTCCCAGACATAACATACCAGCAGGAGCTTTTCCTTGTCTCTCTCCACTCTGACTAACATTGAGACATGGAAGTGCATCTTCAGTCCAAGGGGCAAGAGTTAATCTTCTTTAGATCAGCCTGAGCTACCACAACAGCAATACAAATCCTCAGCCAGAGAAGTTACAGCCACTGCCTCAGTGCTGCTCTCTGCCCCAACCAGTCAGTGGAGTGAGCCCAACCTCAGCACTCTCCAGGTAGTTGAGATGCAGCAGGGCCATAGGCCAGTTCTCAAGGAAAAGCAGCGGCTATTTGACTGCATGGACTGTTCCAGGTAAATTAGGGCTGGTCCACACTAACCCCCCAGTTCGAACTAAGATATGCAACTTATCGAACTAAGATACGCAACTACGTTATTCACGTAGCTGAAGTCGAAGTACCTTAGTTCGAACTACAAGGTACTTACCGCGGGTCCACACGCGGCAGGCAGGCTCCCCCATCGACTCCGCGTACTCCTCTCGCACAGCAGGAGTACCGACGTCGATGGCGAGCACTTCCGGGATCGATTGCTTACCGCCGAACCCGGAGGTAAGTATAGACGTACCCTTATTTGAATTCTGCAGATTTAGTATCTGGATATTCTGAAATGAGACACATTTGCAGATCTGACTGGGCAATTAATTATGTTGTGTAAAGTGTATACAGAAAATAAAGTCAATTACTGCCATTTTTACCAGGTTTTTAAGGGATCTTTTATTGTGAAATGTCATAGACACATTATCGGTAGAGTCCAAAATCTGATGTTGGGATTTGTGTTGGGTGAGCTGGGGTGGTGATGTCTTGACTGTAATGAAACATACTGAAATGAAGAGGGATTACGCAATTTGGGATGATTCAGTTTTGAGCTGTGGTCACTCCATGCCTGAATTCCTGGAGTACTATTGTAAAAGCACAATTATATACTTCATCTCATGCTGAAAATACTCTGGGAGATAAAGCAGACCTCCAAAGGAGACCAAGGGTGGTGGCATATTTATAGTTCAGCAGTTTTTTCATGCGATGTGGTAAGATAACTCATATATTTCATCACTGCGTTATTCAAATTTTACATCACTCTAACTCCATTGAGATTAATGGAATCACACCCGCATAAAACTGCTGTAATTGAGTGGTAAATTAGGCCCTTTGTGTTTATGTGAGTGGGGGCCTCAGTTAACGCCAAAGATTTAAATAAATCTATTTTTTAATACAGAACCCTTTGTGGCTCTGCTGTCCTAGCCCCACTCATTCACTCCTATGACAGTAGGACTGCGGAGAGCTTCCTGCGCTGCTGCAGGAGCCATTCAGCTCCCCCTGGTGGGGGGCCTCTGCTTTATTCTCCCAACCTCTTCATTTTCTGAATCCCTTCTTTGTCCCCCAGGGGAAGAAGAAAGGGATTTGGATAATGTGGACATTCAAATGATAGGGTTTCAGTAAATCAGGCATATTCTGTAGCTGTTATGAAGAAATTAAGGCTCCAAGGTTATGAGAAGGGGGTAGCTTGCCTTAATTAATGTAGAGAATATTTAGGCTGAATAGCAAGAAAACAGTAAACTAGCCTGTCAAGTAATCTCTCAAAGGGAGGTAATAGAAATATTGTTTGGCCTGTGTAAAATTAGATTGAGTAAAGCACTGGTAAAGATAAAATAGGAAGCAGTCCTGCAGTCCAAAGAGATGTCTTGAAAGACCTAAATGGGCTTTGCCATCTCTAGATTCTGTGGGTGCTTAAAGTCCTGAGAAGCCAGCTGTGACTGCAGTATTTTAGTCTAGTGTCCTTGCAGATGACTGTTTCTTCCCAGGTTACTCCTTGTCTAAACCCATCACCTTTATAACTTCCAGTGTGCTTTACTCCACAGAAAAATGTTATAAATATGGTGCAAGTAAATAGTTTCTACAAATAGAATCAGTTCTACACTATTTTCTGTGGCAGGGTGAGATGTTCTCCAGTTGGTAGACACTCATGTAACTCAATGCTCTGTGTGGGTCATTAGCAGTGGGGATCAAACCTAGGACCTCTGGATCTAAAAACATGAGCTACTTTTGCCTGAGCTGAAAGATTCAAGTCTGCTAGTTCATTGGCTGTACAGACTCAAATCTATCTGGTCCGGCCACTAGAGTAAGCAAGGGTTACACTTAACACTGAGCTCCAGGGCACAAATTTAAATTGAGCACACTTTGTTGGTTGCTTGAATTTGTTACTGAATGTCTGCCTCATAATTCCACATTTTAAACATGAGTTTATCTAAATACAGTCTGACAATCACACGGTCACATGCACTGGTGCTTTTCTATTTTCTGTCTCTCTGCTTTTGTTCTTCTGGTGGGGGAAAATTAGTGCCAGTTAATGCAGCCATAGAGTGATTAATTTAAATGCACAAAAGTGTGGAAATTCAAAATTATGGGTTTGAATAACTATAACTTGGATATGGTACATGGACCATGAATATTAAGGGCCAAATCTTGAGTCCCAGCATATAGCAGAATCAGAACTTCTCAGGTCTGCAATGTGGTTTGTAAGTGAAACAGCTGTGTAAATCCTAAAGGTAGTGATATATCTTGCATAAAACACAAACAAGAAGTAATCAGCTGCCCCCAGGAAGTAACAGCAATAAATCAGAGTAAGGAAAAGTCAAATCTCAGACGCTTCAAAAAAGAGAGAGAAAGAAGAAGGCAGTATCAAGAAGTATAATTTTGAATGGCAAGTTCATCAAAACCCAGTAGTAATCCCTGAGTTGGTAGAGCTTGTTATAAAATAGAGAAAGTTGTCCAGAATTGAACTGGCAGCCTTCTTTTCAGGAGCCTTCATATCACTTGTGTAAAATTCTCTTTGACATTTAATTTAAATTACTGTGCATCCTAATGTAGGCCCCAGAATAAGCACATGATAGCAGCAGAGAACGAGAGGGTTTGAAGTAGATTTGTTTTGTTCTATAGAAAACTAACCTGAATAGCTAAATACCTTGAAGAGCAGCAGTTGTTGATCACAGACCAGGCAGGGGCAGGTGAAGGTGGAGCAAACCGTGCAGAAAACATCTGAATGATGTTGAAAAGTACTCTGGAGGCATGACACAAGGAAAAATATTTACTTACTTCATAAAGATGAAAGGGGAGAGAGGGGGAGAAAGCAAACAGACTTCTGACGAGACCTTAAAAATGGCAGTTCTGTTTATAGGTTCAGTCATAAAACCAATCCACAGGGAAATAACAAAGATTTTTTTTACAAAGTGTGGATTTGTCCCCTCTTAGTTACTGGCTCTTCCTACTTCAATCCCTCCCATTTGGTTACTCTGAGGGAAGCTTTTAACTTGTATATGAGAACTTTGTGCACAGACCACTCATTAAGCGGGACCAAAATAAATGTTTTAATACTCCCCATGATTCTATCTCTCAGCTCTACCAGATTATGAAGCATGTTGTTCAATTTAGACCCAGATTTATCTATGTTCTGCAAAAGTTTGTCGTTCTCACTGCTTATTAGTGGAACTTATTTAAGTAATATAAGGCTGAATCATGATATGGCTGCTTTAGAAAAAAGTGTAGATGTTAGAGCAATTAAACCAGCATCATTTCAAGTTTCCTACTCTGCTATTTGGGTTGTATCCCTTTATTTTAAGTCTTTAGTCACTTTAGCTATTGTTTGAGTATGGTCTTTAAACCATTGTGCACCCATCTTATAGTAATTTCAAGTAGACTTTTTCTTTAGTTTGCTTATCAGAAGTCATGTGGGATTGTGTCAAAAGCCTTACTAATATCAAGATATATCATGTCTACTGCTTCCTCCCATCCTCTAGGCCAGTAACCCTGTCAAAGAAAACACATAGGTTGGTGTGGCATGATTTGTTCTTCTTCGAGTGATTGTTCATGTGCATTCCAAGCAGGTGTGTGCGCGCCGCGTGCACGCCAGCCAGAAGATTTTACCATAGCAGCATCCGTAGGGTCGGCTCCGGCGCTCCCTGGAGTTGCGCCTTTATGGCACTGTATATAGGGGCCAGCCAACCCCCCACCGCCTCAGTTCCTTCTTACTGCCGGTGACGGCTAGCTGGAACTTCTCTTGCTCTTTAGCAATTGTGGCAGTGTTCTATAGTTCATGTACATAGTTTATTAGTTAGTGGTTAGTGTTAGTGTTAGATAGTTAGGAATCAGTTGGGGGTTTTTTCCCCAACTTTTCGTCGCCCTGCTGGGGCATGCCCGGGTCCCCAGGGTTCAAACTCTGTTGGGACTGCGGGAAGTTTATGCCGAAAAGTGATCCACACTCTTCGTGCTTACGGTGCCTGGGGGAGGCCCATCAAAGGGACAGGTGTCCTATCTGCAGGGCTTTTCGCCCCAGGACTCTCAAGGGTAGAGAGCAGAGACTTAAAGTCCTCCTAATGGAGGCGGCACTCCGGCCGCAATCAGATCCCGGACCTTCAGAGCCAGCACCCAGCACTTCATCCTCGGTGTGCAGTGCCCCAGCACCGGAGATCGGTCGTGAGGCCAAGGCCCCAAATCCCCGGCACCGGAGAGAGTCGGCGCATAAGAAATCGTCTTCGACAAGATGCCGCTCTCCTTCGCCAGTGCCGGCTAAAAAGAACAGGCCATGGACCGAACAATCTCCCCACCGGGACTCGAAAGCTCAGGCGCAGTCCACGGTTGTTACAGGGCAACCCACGCCGCAGACCCATCCAGCCATCCCGTTGACTCCCGCCCCGGAGAGGGCAAGGTCGAGTCCGGAACAGCATAGATCCCTGGACATGATAGAGGAGGTCCGCCTCCCATCGACACCTGAGGCGTTCGAGGCCGCCTCAGACCTCTTGAACCTTCCGGTGCCGGCGTCGCCGCACCGGTGCAGAGAACCTCCGGCTGCCGCCGGGCCCCAGTATCACTCTAAGGGTAAACCGGTGATGCGCTCACCGCACTCTCCACACGGCGCCACGGTAGCGGCACCGGCGCGAACACCCCAGCCAGCGATTGTGGGTACCGCTCCTCTGATATCCTCCTATTCAGAGACTTCTGACTCGGAGGTGGACTCCTACCGTTCTAACAGACCAAGGAGCAGATCGTCCTCGCGTAGGAGTGCCCAACCGTACCCACCACAGTGGCATCAGCAGCAGGAGTGGCAACCACCTCCACAGTGGCCGTTCTGGACGCCATGGGCCCACCATCAGTCGGTGGGTCAGGCGTATGGGCCCCGCTCATGAACCGCTTCCATCTCCTCAGTGTCTGTGGCACCGCCGCTAATGCCACTGCCACCGGCACCGCCGTCCGACAGGAGTGTGCCACAAGGCATTACGGCACCCCCAGCTCAAACAATGGCACTGACAGGGGCTTTGCTTCCTTCAGCGCAGGCAACACCCAGCACTCCTCGGCGTTCAGTGGCGACCCTGGTACCAGCCGCGGTGCCGCATCTTGAGCCCGCACCGGCCACGCAGCCTGAGTACCGTGTGCCGCAGGCCCTTACAGAAGCAGACGTGGTAGATGAAGGGCAGCTACTTGGGACATCTTCCTCTTCATCTCCGGATGAGGCAGTAGCGGGAACTTCTGCTGCTCCGGCTTTAGAGGATAATAGACTCCTCCAACAGCTCCTTACTCGAGCGGCCCAGAGCCTCTCGATACAGACGGAACAGATCGAGGTGGACACCGATCCCGTAATTGATATCCTGACCACGTCAGGCCCATCAGGGTAGCTCTACCCCTCATAAAAACCATTGTGGACACAACCCGTACCTTGTGGCAAACTCCAGCCTCATTGGCCCCTACAGCTAAAAAGACTGAGAGGCGGTATTTTGTCCCAACCAAGGGCTATGAACATCTTTACACGCACCCCCCACCGGACTCCCTAGTGGTGGATGCGGCCAACCAGAGGGAGTGACAAGGTTTTCAGGGATCCACACCGAAAGTGAAAGGGGGCCTCAGACCTATTCTGGACTTGCGTCGTCTCAACAAGTTTGTCAAGAAGCTCAAGTTCCGCATGGTCTCCCTGTCCTCCATCATTCCTTTCCTGGATCCAGGAGACTGGTATGCCGCCCTCGACTTAAAGGATGCATATTTCCATATCGTGATAATCCCTCACCACAGGCGTTTCCTCAGGTTTCTCGTCAGCAACGTTCATCTACAGTTCACGGTTCTACCCTTCGGTCTATCAGCAGCCCCAAGGGTCTTCACGAAGTGCATGGCAGTTGTGGCAGCCTTCGTCCGCAGGCAAGGGATCCAGGTATTCCCTTACCTGGACGATTGGCTCATCAAGGGCAGGACCAAGGCACTCGTGGAGGCTCAGGTGGTCTTCATCAGGCACACCTTCAGCTCCCTCGGCCTCTTACTCAACGAGGCCAAGTCCACTCTTTCTCCAACACAAAGAATCGAATTCATAGGAGCACTTCTGGACTCTACACAAGCCAGAGCATATCTCCCAGAGGCCAGATTCCGAACTTTGTCCAACATCATTCTCGGCCTCCAAAGTTACCCTACCACCACAGTAAGAAGCTGCCTCAAATTACTAGGACACATGGCAGCATGTACCTATGTCGTCAGACACACCAGGCTCAGACTCCGCCCTCTCCAATCTTGGTTGGCAGGGGTTTATCGGCCAGTCAGGGACTCCCTAGACTCAGTGGTGACGTTACCTCGTCCGGTGTTGGACTCCCTCCAATGGTGGCTCGACCCACGGGTGGTCTGCGCGGGGGTCCCTTTCCTCGAACCAGAGCCCTCCCGGACTCATCGGATCAGGAATGGGGTGCACATCTGGGCCGCCTCCGGACCCAAGGTCTTTGGTCGAGGGAGGATCTTTCATTGCACATCAATGTCAGGGAATTACGAGCGGTACGCCTCGCATGCAGGGCATTCAAGTCCCAGCTCACGGGCAAATGCGTTTCTGTCCTCACAGACAATACTCCAATGATGTTTTATATCAACAAACAGGGTGGTGCTCGCTCCTCTCCCCTTTGCCAGGAGGCCCAGGCATTATGGGACTTTTGCGTACAGAACGTAATTCACCTGATAGCATCCTACCTCCCCGGCACGCACAATGCGCTCGCGGACACTCTCAGCCACTTGTTCCAGGGTCACGAGTGGTCTATCCGCTGGGATGTAGTTCTCTCAATTTTCCGACTCTGGGGTCATCCAGGTGGACTTGTTTGCTTTCAACGAGAACAGGAAGTGTCGTCAATTCTGCTCCCTCATGGGACGCAGTCAGGGATCCCTATCAGACGCGTTTCTCCTCTCTTGGGCAGACGGGCTTCTTTACGCCTTCCCCCCGATTCCCTTGATTCACATGGTGATCCTCAAGGCCCGCAGAGATCACGCTCGACTCATCCTCATAGCTCCTGCGTGGCCGCACCAGCATTGGTACACGTCTCTCCTACACTCAGGTTGCCCCTACTACCGGACTTGATCACGCAGGATCGCGGTCGCCTCCTTCACCCGAACCTGGAGTCGCTCCACCTTACAGCTTGGATGCTCCATGGCTAAACCCACTGGAGTTACAATGCTCCCATCAGGTCAGACAGGTCCTGTTGGGCAGCAGGAAGCCCTCGACAAGGTCTACATATTTGGCCAAGTGGAAGCGCTTCTCCCTCTGGGTTATACAATGCGGTCAGGCCCCCTTGCTCGCCCGGATCCCTCTCATCTTGGACTATTTGCTACATCTGAGACACCTGGGACTAACTCTCTCGTTGATTCGAGTACACCTTGCTGCAATCTCCGCATTCCACCCTGGAGAGGGGGGACCTCAGTGTTTGCAAACCCACTTGTTGGACGATTCCTTAAGGGTCTTGACAGATTGTTCCCGCACATCCGTCAACCTGTCCCTGCTTGGGACCTCAGTTTGGTCCTGTCTGTCCTCACGGGGCCCCCATTCGAGCCGCTGGCTTCATGCTCGCTGTTATACCTCTCATATAAGGTTGCGTTCTTGGTGGCTATCACATCAGCACGGAGAGTATCGGAACTCAGAGCTCTGACATCCGAGCCTCCATACACCGTCTTCCACAAGGACAAGGTCCAACTCAGGCCACACCCTGCGTTCCTGCCTAAGGTGGTTTCCCCATTTCACATGGGTCAAGACATTTTTCTCCCTGTGTTTTATCCCAAATCGCACGCCTCGGCTAAGGAGTGCAGGCTGCATTCTCTGGATGTTCGCAGGGCTCTCGCGTTCTATATAGAAAGGGCGAGACCCTTCAGGAAGTCAACCCAACTTTTCGTCGCTGTGGCTGACAGTAGGAAGGGGCTCCCGGTCACATTACAGAGGATCTCAGCTTGGATCAGAACCTGCATCCAGGAGTGCTACAGTTGGGCCAATGTACCAGTCCCGCCTATCACGGCCCACTCCACAAGAGCGCAGGCCTCTTCAGCTGCATTCCTGGCCCACATCCCAACACAGGAAATTTGTAGTGGCCACTTGGTCCTCAATCCACACCTTTATGGCTCACTACGCCATTACGCATCACACTAGGGAGGATGCTGCATTTGGCCACACAGTCCTCCAGTCTGCAGTGACCTCCGACCCCACCACCTAGAGTTGGGCTTGTGAGTCACCTGCTTGGAATGCACATGAACAATCACTCGGAGAAGAAGAAACGGTTACTCACCTTCTCGTAACTGTTGTTCTTCGAGATGTGTTGTTCATGTCCATTCCAATACCCACCCTCCTACCCCTCTGTCGGAGTATCGGCAAGAAGGAACTGAGGGGTGAGGGGTGAGGGGGTCGGGGGTCGGCTGGCCCCTATATGCAGCGCCATAAAGGCGCCACTCCAGGGGGCGCCGGAGCCGACCCTATGGACGCTGCTATGGTAAAATCTTCCGGCTGGCATGCACGCAGCGCACACACACCTGCTTGGAATGGACATGAACAACACATCTCAAAGAACAACAGTTACAAGAAGGTAAGTAACCGTTTCTTCTTGACAAATCCACACTGGCTATTCCTTATAACCCTATTTATCAACTACGTGCTTACAAATCAATTGTCTAATAATTTGTTCCAGTATCTTTCCAGGTATCAACATTAGGTTGACTATTCTGTAATTCTCCAGGTCCTGTTTGTTCCCCGCTACGATTGTCTTGCTCCAGTCCTTTGGGACCTTACGCATCCTCCATCAATTCTTGAAGGTAATTGCAAACGGTTTCAGGACTGCTTCACCTAGCTCCTTAAGTGCCCTAACATAAATTTCATCAGGCCTGCTGACTTTAATAAATGTAACTTATCTAAATATTTTGTAAATTCTTCTTTTCATGTTTTGGATTGCATTCCTTCCCTCCTGTTGTTAACATTAATTGTGTTGAGTATCTGTGGTCACCGTTAACTTTCTTAATGAAAACTGAAGCAAAGTAGATATTAAACAAGTCAGCCTTCTTTATGTCATAATTTATTAGCTCTCCTTCTCCACTAAGTAGAGGACTTGCACTTTTCTTTGTCTTTTACTTGCTTTTAATATATTTAAAGAACTTCTTATTGCCTTTTTGGTCCCTTGCTAGGTGTAACTCATTTTGTGCCTTAACTTTTCTGATTTTTCCTTACATTCTTGTGTACTCCTCCTTAGCAATTCATCCTTATTTTCACTTTTTGTGGGATTACTTTTTGATTTTCAGGTCACTAAAGCGCTTCTGATGGAGCCATATTGACATCATAGTATTCTTCCTATCTTTTCTTTGCACTGGAATAGTTTGCAGTTGTGCATTTAATATTGTCTCCTTGAGAAACTGCCACCTCTCCTGAACTCCTTAGATTTGCTTCGCAAGAGGCCAGTTCTCTGAGTTTGCTAAAGTCTGCTTTTTTGAAGTCCATTGTCCTTATTCTGTGGCTCTCACTGCTTCCTTTCCTTAGCATCACTTTCACCAAAATTGCCTTTCACCTTCAGATTTGCTAGCAATTTTTCCCTCTTGATCAGAATCAAGTCTAAAATGGCTGTCCTCCAGTTACTTCCTCCACTTTCTGAAACAAAAGTTGTCCCCAATACATTCCAAGAACTTACTGGAGATTTTGTGTTTTGCTGTATTACTTTTCCAACAGATGTCTGGGTAGCTAAAGTCCCCCATTAATACCAGATCTTGTGTTTTAGATATTTCTGTTGTTTGTCCTAGAAATGTCTCTTCCTGATTTGGTTGCCTATTATAGACCTCAACCATGACGTCACCCCTGTTTTTCACCTTTTATCTTTACCCAGGGACATTCAACTGGTCTGCCTCTCACTTCTTTCTAGACTCACAAGTGTATATATTCTTGATGTATAATGCAACCCCTCCTCCCTTTCTTTCCTGGCTGGTCTTCCTGAACAAGCTGTATCCCTCTGTACCAATATTCCAGTCACAAGATTTATCCCACCAAATCTCTGTGGTGCCAATTAAGTCATAATTTAGTTTATATGCTAATACTTTCAGTTCTTTCTGTTTATTCCCCATACTCTTAGCATTTGTGATAGACATCTAAAATATTCAGTAGATTCCTCCACTAATTTCCCTCTATGGTTGCTCCTATGACCCTATCGTAATTTTCTATGTCCCCATCAACATATACCCCTCTGTTTTTTAATGCTTATTTGTGGGCTTTTATCATCTGCCTCCTTTGAACCTAGTTTAAAGCTCTCCTTACTAGCTTGGTGAATCGGTGCATGAAGATGCTCTTCCCGTTCTTGGTCAGGTGGACCCCATCTGTTCGCAGCAGAACTCCTTCCCAGAATAGCATCCCATAGTCGAGAAATCCAAAACCTTCCCCCCTCCCCCATCTACACCTTCGGCACAGCCATGCATTCATCCTCAGGATATGCATGTCCCTGCCTGGGCCATTTCCCTCAACCAAGAGGATGGATGAGAACACAACCTGCACCCCGACTCCTAAACCCTTGCTCCCAGGGCCCTGTAAACACTGCTGATTTGCTCAAGTGTATACTTGGCAGTAGCATTAGTGCTCACACAGGTGAACAGCATGAGGTAATGTTCAGAGGAACGGATGAGTCTCCGCAACCTTTCCATAACACCTCAGATGCAGGCTTCGTGTAGGCAGCACACCTCCTGGGACATCATGTCAGGTTGGCAGATGGATGCCTCCATCTC
Source organism: Malaclemys terrapin pileata (assembly GCF_027887155.1). Taxonomy (NCBI): domain Eukaryota; kingdom Metazoa; phylum Chordata; order Testudines; family Emydidae; genus Malaclemys; species Malaclemys terrapin. The sequence continues at coordinate 52,859,843 of NC_071514.1, forward strand.
CCTCAGAAGGGAGACCCCGACTACCAGCACTCTATACCTCCTCCTCTTGGGTGTGATAGACATGAGCCTCCCAGCCTTGGGGGCATGTGGCTCTTCCTCCTCAGCCTTTGGGATCTGCTTCTCACTCCTGTTGCCAGTACAGCATAATGGTTCTTGGCTATGACAGTCATGGGTGGGGTGTGGAGAACTGTCTACTGCCTGAGGTGGCCAGCAGCCAGTCCTCTCCCCATAGAGCAGCTGCTTCACCTTTCTCCTTTCGTACCACTGTAGTCCTCTGTCCTGGATGTTTCCATGTGCGTCCAGTTGATGAACTCCTCGGATGCCATGCAAACAGGTCACCTCCTGCAACTCTCTTACCTGCTTCCTGATGGACTCCACCAATAGACATATCTCACACCTGGTGGTTCCCCCTGCCTGACTTTCATCAGCAGGGACACGCAGGCCGCATTCCCAGCAAAGCAAGACCAGGGCCTGAGTGGAAAGCTCCAAGGGCAGGATGCCTGTCTGGCAGGGGACCCCTCAGGTGCAGGCAAAGGAAGAGTAGTGTTGGCAACACACGGTTTTCTTGACATTGCAGGTTCTTCCTTGTAGAGTACCTGCAATTTAAGAAAAGGAAAACACCCATACAACCCTATCTCCTTGCCTTCCTCAGCTGGTGAACTCCCTTAGTCTCCCAGGTACCTTTGTTTCACCAGCCACTGGGAGCTTCCCCTATCCGTGGCCCCACAAAGTCGCAAGACCTCCTCGTCAACCTCCTCCTGGTGCTGGCCAAGATGTCCATCTATCAAGGCTGAATCCCAACGCTGTCACTCCGAGTGCAGAAGTGGGGCCCGCAAGGATTTTAAAAATTAATATTTGCCACTCCAGGCTTGTATTAAACTCCCAAGGTTACAGCTTTTCTCTGACTTTGGCTTGGTAAATGCTGCCACAACCCAAATGCAACAAAACCCCCTCCGAACCCAGGAAGGAGCACTAGGGAATTCCTCCCTGTGGGGTGCCCTCAAGCCACACACACACACACACACACACACACACACACACACACACACACACACACACACACACACACACACACACACACACACACACACACACACACACACACACACACACACACACACACACACACAGAGAAGAGCTGAAAAAGGAAACAAAGGAAATTAGCTGTGGCTACCAGCTAATCAAACAACATGCACAAACCTCTTAGGACACCAAAAATCCAGTCCTGTTCTTAAAAAAGGAAAATGTTATTAAAAACAAAAAGAAAGAAAATACATCTGGAAGTTAGGCTTTTGCTAGATTTTAAAAGAGCAATTGCAAAAATCAGGCACCTAAAATAGCTTTCTTGGGGGTTCAGCTTAAAGGTTACAAGCAAACAAAAGCATCTGGGGTTAGCACAGAGGAGTTCACAAGCCAGTAAGAAATAAAAGAAATAACCCTAATCGCATCTAGCTAAACATTCTGATCTACTTAAACATTGGAGTTCATATAAGTAGTTCTAGGCATGATCTGATGATTTATAATCATACCTAGTTTAGCTGCTTATAGCATGGCTGCTCTGACTCTTCAGCCCAGAAAAAACAGGGAAAAGGGAAAGTTTCTTTCCCAATTTTAAAATGTTCTACCTTCCCATTGGCTCTTTTGGTCAGGTGCCCACTTTTTTTCTTTATCTGGGGGACTTTTTAACCCTTTACAGCTACCAAGAGGGATATTACCGCTAATTGGCTGGCTGGGTGTCCATCAAAGGGAGCTATCCCCCCACTTTATTTATTACACCATCCTTCATACCAGGAGGAGAAAGCTGGACAAAGCGGGAAGGGGCTCTGTGACTGTGAGGCCTACTTCAAATCCTCCATTAAGACATATCTCCAGGCAGAGTTGCCCTGGGCCCCGTCCACTTGCTCCCTGGATGCCTTTGTGGAGCAGTGGGTGCTGTCCAGGATTCTCTGCTTGGTGTCACCCTCTGGATCCTTGATTTTTGAACTTGTGACTCATTCCCATCCCCGTTTTTTTCATTAGTTGTCCCCGTAATAGATGCCTGGGTCCAGTGGCTTCTCCTCTTAGGCTGTGCAGAGGGGCCTTTAGATGTGGGCGGACTTCCGCCCACCCATCCTCACTGCTTCAACAGGTACCTTTGTTTCACCAGCCATGTGTCTTACCAGCCACTGGGAGCCTGCATTCTTTTCAGTGCTGGCGCCCCAAACAGCTGGAAGGGGTGACTCAAGCCCTCTCACTCAGCTGCCTCTAATCACTGGATTATTCAATCAAAAACTGCACTTCTCTCACTTAAAGAGCCCTGCAAAAGCCCAGGCCTCTTGACTTCCCCAACTTCCTTTTTGGCTCTGCTCAGACTCATCTTCCCAGGAATCCTGGGATCCCCCTGCTCCCCATCATTCCTCTTGGGTCATCATTCATAGCCCTTTAGAAATCAGGGATGTCTTCCTCAGACACTCATAGGGCATTTCTTGTTTCTCTCTGGCCCCAGTGCAGTGAGTTAGCTGTCCTCGGCCTTGGCTGCCTGGCTCTCAAGAGCAAACCCTACCATTTCCTAGCTCTGTATTTCCAAGCTCTGTATCTCCCAGCTGCAGCTCACTCACTCCTGACTGTATCTCATATCACCGCAGTGGTCAAGCAGTATCTTCCTTCCCCATTTCAATCTCTGTGCCTCGGACTGTGACTTTCACATTTGCTCATCAGTGTTTGTGCCCATGGTGATTTATAATTATTATTGTTCACACAACACTAAAATCTCATGGCAAAGGGAGTGGAAACAGTAAAAATAAAAGGAAGTACTATTCTGGCAAATGGTCATTTGTCTTGTGAAGTCTCCAATAAATCTGCACTACCTCCCGTTGAACTAAACAAATAGCGAAGTATGTGACCAAACAGCCTTCAGGAAAAAGAAAAACCCACAATAGAGGGTGGGCTATAAAACACTTTCATGTTCCCATAAATTCCAGAGAGTGTTCCATTTGACTCAGTCAGATTTACCCATGTTCTCCGCTGAACTGTCTCTAACTACTTCACTCAGAGCCTCTTTCTTATTTAGTCATATTATTTACAAAAGTTTTGCATCATCATGATGAGAAAAAAAAACAAAATAACAAGGAAAAAAATCCAGCCTTCCCATCTGCAAGTGATCTGAACTTGGCAGGAAAATGCCCAGAAGCTGCTTTATCAGTAAACTGGTGTTTAAACTCAGAACGATTACACTGGGTTTGGGATACATTTGAATCCCCCTCTCTGGGTCTGACACGCTTTCTTCTCCAGCCCTCATGAGTCTGCTTTGTAACTAATTTGTGCAAAGACTGTAAATCAGGGTGTTTCCCTGCAAATCAGCTTGTATTACAAATTCCAACTAGAGAAGTAATTCTGGACTGCAGCAAAATGTGTAACTCACATCCCAATCAGTTTTTCTGAACAAAACAGAAGGGAAGAAACTAGGCTTAGCTTCTGAGGTGTAGGTTTTCAGCCAAAGCTGATAGGGGATACATGAATCTCCCTGATTCTGAACGCTGTGTAAGGGCAGATTGATACATCATCTCAAGATATAGATTGATGTACATGGCACAGTACTCACTGAAACTTACATTAAACTGGTGTGGGAAAAGTTACATGGTGATGAACTCTTTGTGAAGAAGGACAGCGAATCAAATTTATCCCTAAAGACATTTAGTTTATATCAGCTGTGAATTATTCCCATTGTTTCCATTACCGTTGACAGTGCCAGCATCATGATAAAAGCTGGTAAACATTCTGCGTGGTAGCAGATAAATGCACAAAATACCGTTAGGTGTGCTTGATGTTGTACAGAGTAAACAATAACTCTGCTAATTAACAATGACAATGAGATGATTGCTTAAGGGCCTGAAAGTGAGGGGAAAGATGAGGATAATGATAACAGAGAGGAGGAAGATGGTTTTATAATTGATGATGATGATGACACACAATCTCACTCAGCATGTGTTCCTCCTTTGTAAAGATGACCTCTTTAAGAAAGTAAGAAAGGCAAAGGCTGGTCATATTCAGATGCTCCTCAGCCTAGAACGATGTTGAATCTACAAATTTATGTAAAAATTGAATATTTATAAGGCTAATGCTTACTGATGGATCCAGAGAACCTGCTGGAACAACTTGCATACAGCTTTGGAGCGATTACTGTTCCAGAACTCTGCATGTGTGGCAGAGGTTCATTCATTTGAAATCACATTCTCCAAAGTACAAGAGTTTAACTTCATTTCAGGGATTTTTTTTCTGTACATAAACTCATCAGGAAACCATGTCACTGTGATAGCAATTTTTTTGACTGCTGATGCCACCTTAACATTCATGAGATGTACTCTCTGGTGTATTTTGTACTTAAAAGTCCTGGCTTATTCTACTGAGTAGTATTAAGATGATTTGGTGATTGTTCTGCAGTATCTGCACAATGCAGCAGCATTTGATTTGGAAACTGAGCTTTTTTCATGTAAAGTTTCAACCAACATTTGCAGGAAAGTAAAAATCCTTATAAAATGACTTGCACGAGAGAGAAAAGCAAAGTAGTAATACAGAAATGCCATGTTTTAACCAAGCAGTGCCAAGCTTGCTGTTTCCTGACGCAACATGACCTGTTGAGATTATTATTGAAAACATTTTTTAAAAAGCCCTAGAAGTAATAATAAAAGAAAATGCTATCAAGTGCTCGGCCATCTCCGGAGTTGCAATTAATGGCCATTATTTAAAAAAGTGCACTGTACAATAGTGGAAGAACATGTTGTTTTAACATGCACCTGGTGTGCTACTACATTATGTCTGTTAATGCTAGCAGTCCCCCTGTAAAGACTGTTCCTACAGCTAGCGTCTGTGTCCACAAAAGACACAGAATCACTAGACTCCTCATATTTGTTTCCTCTGTGCATTTTGTTGGAAATCATCCTTTTCAAGCTATCATGAGCATGATGATTGGGGATTCTAATCTTGTAATGTGAAAGTAACTGAAGTTACTTACAGAAGTAAAATGACAGGAAGAATATGCAAATCTTCTATCAATAATCTTGTTAGTTCACCACAGTGTTTCAATTTGTTAGTAATTTGGCACTTCATTCCCTGTGGTTAACGGATTCATCTTCAAGCTCTAAATCCATCTTAGTTTCCTTGCTTTTATTTGAATTAGTAGTTGTAATTTAAATAATGTGCTGTAATGAAATAATCTCATCCACTCAGGGGTTTGTTACAGGAGAGGGTGGGTGAGATTCTGTGGCCTGCGTTGTGCAGGAGGTCAGACTAGAAAATCATAATGGTCCCTTCTGACCTTAAAGCACAAGAAATGCTGTATGGTTGTGGTTTTGATTTTTTTTTTTCCAGAGGTGCAGAGAATCCTGTTAAATTGTGTAAGAATTATGGCTGCTCACCACCTCTGAGAACTATCCCATTACAGTTCCTTTCAAACACTGAGGCAGAGTACATCTGTAATATTGCATTCACTTGCATTTTTGTTGTACCTAAACATAGCACAGAGGAAGAAGAATATCGTCACATTCTCGAGTCAGGTGCCACACACTTTCTCTTTCTCACATCACTGCTGTTTGTGTCACCCTTGCTGAATGAATGGCAACACTCTATTATGAAAAGAAATCTCATCATGTGCATATATTAAAGGATGATCTTTATTGCTTTGTTCTATACAAAGCAATAAACAGCTGCTGGGATTGATTAATAGCCAAAGTGGAGCTGAGGCATTTAAATCCATCTTCAAAGCTGATTATTTTGAGTATACTACAAAGCAGTAGGAATTATTGTTATTCTACAGCAAATCACAACAAGAAACAGAAGGAATAATTGTGTTCCTTTGTAGAGGTTAGCAAGTACATAGGTAGGGAAACAGACACATCTCTGGTAAAGCAGGGGGATAATGGGGAAGTCTGAGGAAGTAACTGAAAGGGAATGAATGGCATGGTCATAGGTATATTGAAACTCTAGGCACTTGCCCAAACAAGTGAATTAAAAAAGCAGGTTCTGTTCATCCACTTTCTCTCCAACTCTTGCCAGGTGTCCCCTTCCTTGCCCCCACCCTTCTTGGTCTCCCATTTCTCTTCCTCTCACTTCCACTTTGGTGGGAAACTTCTCTTCTGACCAACTGACCTGTGCCTGCAGACCAAACCCTTGGGGATGTGGTCCAAAGCTACAAACTCTAAGTGTTCCAAGCATTCAAAAATCACATCAGCCCCCCTCCCTCCCCCACACATCTTGAGATAGTTTGGAAAAAAAAAAACAATGTTGGATTCTTTTTATTTGCATTCTTATTCCTGAGCCTTTAGGCCTCACTTGCTTTTCATGTTCAAGCTTGTCTTTGCAAAAATAAGTGCAAGAAACCTCATTTTTTAAAAAACTTTTTTTTTTTTTAATGAAAGCTGAGATCCTCCTGCAATCACTCGCTTCCAGTAGATGGTGCTTTAAGAAAAATGCCATGAGATTTGTGCTAAAATCACAAGAACTGACTGGCCAGACTTCTTCTGTGGCCACCCACTCCAAGCATGGGCTTACAGAGTGCAGCTCAATCTCTTCCCTGAGTCATGGTGCCGCATGGCATGTGACAGACACTCTGTCTGGCCTGTACTATAAGCCACTTCTGTGAGAACAGCATGATTAAAAGGAGACACCTGTTGTGTTCCTTATTGTTCATTCACTCCTTTGTGGGTTGAGATGAGAGAGAGCCATAGCTACCTGAAACTGACAAAGGATGCTAAGTAGCTAACCACTGTTGATAAGGTAGCCAAGGACTAAAATAGCTGTTACTCATTTTCTGCCTGTGGGTAACATGACCTGCTTGATAATTGCAAAATACCAGGCTGAGCATCAGATACCAATATTTGGAAAACTCTTATTGCAATAAATAGGACAGATAAATTTGCTTTCAAATGAAAATGAGACCCAAGTGGAGCTGATCTGCTAAGAAAGCAGAGGCATAGAGTGGAGCTCTGTTTTATAAAACTAGGAATACACCATTTGAAATTCAATATGGAGGGAGGTGCTCCCGAAAAATGTGCTCAACGGCTTGGTGATTATTTTGGAGAAGCAAACCACGCAAAAAACCCAGCAAAGTTAGAAGTTCTTGGCTGGACTTCTTTAAAGCAGGTATCAAGGGGCTGCAGACACCTGATTGACAGGCACCGCTGTGGAATCAGAGAAGCAGACTGAGTCCTTCATACTTATCAATAACAACTCCAACTCTGTACAAAGCTGCAGATGAATCTTGTATATGTAGCTTGATGATGTGCTCAGTAGGATTTTCTCACAGGAGCGGAGATTGTGGAGGGATATAAAAGCAATAAATGCTGAGACCCCAAGTGAAAGAAGGTGGATCACATAATCCTATTGCTTGCAGGCTTTACTAGTAATGATACTAAAACCATGAACTTAGAGCTAGAAAATGTGAAGGGATAGAAACAGGCAGTTGCATCCAGTTCTAGAAAAATGGGTTAAATCTAAATGTCTCAGAGAATCTTGATTATACCAAGTTAGTTTTATATTGACTAGACCAGCACCACTGAGAAATACAGAGTCTGATATGGGGCATGATTCAGGTTACAAACCAGAAGGATAAGCAATGCAATCCAGAGCTGTGGTCCATAAAAAGGCACTCAAGTTTTTCTTGTCCTTAGCCTCAGTCCATGCACACAGGTTCGAGCGGTTAGGGCATTAGTTTAGCACTTGGGAGACCCAGCTTCAGTTCTCTGCCTTTCCTCAGACTTTGTTTGACCTTGGCAAGTCACTTATTCTCTGAATCTCAGTTCCCAATCTATAAAATGGGAACAGTAGCATTGCCCTGCTTCATGGGGTGTTGTGAGGATAAATATACTAAAGAGTTTGATTTTGCCCAGAGACTTTGGTGATGTGGGGCGTAGAAATACCCTGGATAGATAGACTTGAACACTGTTAAAGAACACACCCAAAGAGAAGGGACTGGAGGTGGTTCTGTTTCCAGCCTCGTTTCTGGTCCAACATGCCAACAGTGAGAAAGTGTTTTAGGAGTAAGATGCTGCTTCAGAGCTCCTGGAAAATGTACAAAGAAAAGGCCATTTGCAAGAGGTGGGGACATTCATGAAAAGACAATTTGATGTATCTTAGTGGTGTAGGAGCTAAGGCATGTTACAGTTTTGTGCCTTCCCCACCTGTAAACTTCCTTTTTAAGATTTTGTTGGAGGAGTTAAAAATATGTCAGACCACTTATTACTGAGTGTTATATACAAATGTAAATTATACCAATTTTCAGAAAACTATTCCCTCTCAGTGATTTTTTGTTTAAATATTGCTCTGCAGGTGTTAATGTCATTGTATCAGATACATGGTTCTTAATCAAAATGAAATTCATCCCCTTGTAACTGACTCCAGCATGATTTTACCTAATGGACTGTAATCTTTGTATAAATTACCCTGTCACCTTATTTTAACAATTGGTCTTCTCTACTAACTCCCAAATTGTAGACAGACTTCTGTTCAGCATAAAGAAAAATAATCTTGTTTTTTGGAATAACTGAAAGTTGACTCTGCATAGAGCAGTGATTCAAAGGCATGCCAAGAGTGGCTTTGCTCTCAGGTCCAAGATGTGCCCCACAAAGTACAGACTGAAATTATAGAATCATAGGACTGGAAGGGACCTTGAGAGGTCATCTAGTCCAGTCCCCTGCACTCATGGCAGAACTAAGTATTATCTAGACCATCCCTGACAGGTGTTTGTCTAAACTGCTCTTTAAAATCTCCAATGATGGAGATTCCACAACCTCCCTTGACAATTTATTCCAGTGCTTAACCACCCTGACAGCTAGGAATTTTTTCCTAATGTCCAACCTAAACCTCCCTTGCTTCAATTTAAACCCATTGCTTCTTGTCCTATCCTCAGCAGTTAAGAAGAACAATTTTTCTCCCTCCTCCTTGTAACAGCCTTTTTTGTACTTGAAAACTATTATCATGTCCCCTCTCAGTCTTTTCTTTTCCAAACTAAACAAACCCAATTTTTTTCAATCTTCCCTCAAAGGTCTAGACCCTTAATCATTTTTGTTGCTCTTCTCTGGACTTTCTCCAGTTTGTCCACATCTTTCCTGAAATGTGGCACCCAGAACTGGACACAATACTCCAGTTGAGGCCTAATCAGCGCAGAGTAGAGCAGAATTACTTCATGTCTTGCTTCTATCACTCCCACTAATAAATCCAAGAATGATGTTCACTTTTTTCCCCAACAGTGTTACACTGTTGACTAATATTTAGCTTGTGGTCCATTATGACCCCCAGATCCCTTTCCATAGTACTCCTTCCTAGGCAGTCATTTCCCATTTTGTATGTGTGCAACTGATTGTTCTTTCCTAAGTGGAATACTTTGCATTTGTCCTCATTGAATGTCATCCTGTTTACTTCGGACCATTTCTCCAGTTTGTCCAGATCATTTTGAATTATAATCCTATTCTCTAAAGCAGTGTTTCCCAAACTTGGGACACCGCTTGTGTAGGAAAAGCCCCTGGCGGGCTGGGCCGGTTTGTTTACCTGCCGCGTCCGCAGGTTCGGCTGATCGCAGCTCCCACTGGCCGCAGTTCATTGCTCCAGGCCAATGGGGGCTGCTGGAAGCGGCGGCCAGTACGTCCCTCGGCCTGCGTCGCTTCCAGCAACCCCCATTGGCCTGGAGCAGTGAACCGCAGCCAGTGGGAGCCACAATCAGCCAGACCTGCGGACGGGGCAGGTAGATGAACCTGCCCAGCCCGCCAGGGGCTTTCCCTACAGAAGCCGCATCCCAAGTTTGGGAAACACTGCTCTAAAGCACTTTCAACCCTTCCCAGCTTGGTTTCATCCACAAACTTTATAAGTTTATGTCAGGGTTCCCCTACTCACACACACTCTGAACTCTGAAGTACGATGTGGGGACCCGCATGGAAGACCCTCTAAGCTTATATTTTACCAGCTTAGATTAAAACTTTTCTAAGGCACTTATTCCTTAGACTGATATTGCTGCCACCACTAAGTGATTTACACAAAATATTCAGAGAAGGGTCACTTGGAATCCCTATCCCTTTCACTCTATGCATCCAAAGAAGTGAGGTTTTTACTCACGAAAGCTTATGCCCAAATAAATCTGTTAGTCTTTAAGGTGCCACCAGACTCCTTGTTGTTTTTGTAGATACAGACTAACACGGCTACCCCCTGATACTTATCCCCACAAAATATCCCTTCAAGCCCCGTCACCCACTTTCCTGGGGAGGCTTGAGAATAAAATGCCAACCAGTTGCCTTGGCAATGTGAGCACAGACCAGACCCTTTGTCTTCAGGACACTGAAATCAATCAGGTTCTTAAAAGAACAACTTTATTTATAAAGAAAAAAAATATAAAATCACATCTGCAAAATCAGGATGGAAGGTAACTTTACAGGGTAATAAAAAGATTTAAAACACAGAGAATTCCCCTCTGGGCTCAGATTCACAGTTACAAAAACAGGAATGAAACTACCTCTGTAGCATAGGAAAATTCACAAGCCAAAACAAAAGATAACCTAATGCATTTCCTTGTGCTACTCACAGTTTCTGTGGTTTTAGATGGATTATTCCAGGTATATTTTTCAGGAGATATTGTACCTGCTTGGCTTCTCCTTCCATCCGGAGAGGGAACACCACACAGAGTAACAAACAAATCTCCCCCTCCCCCGATTTGAAAGTATCTTCTTTTCTCATTGGTCCTTCTGGTCAGTTGCCAAGTAGGTTATTTGAACTGCTTAATTCTTTACAGGTAAAGCAATCCAGTACAGCTGCCCAAGGATACATAAAGGTTGCTACCCTTCCCCCTATATTCATGACATGCCCCCCAAATCACAGATGGTGCTGGACAGCCTGTTCCACACTGGCTGTGATTTCTTCCTGGAGCTCTAGGAGAAAACAGAGTTAATAAGACACATGCACCTCTAGACATACTATTGATTATATAAGAACTAACATATAATCAAGGACCACATTTCAAGGACGATTTTAACCAGGTGATTCTGGGAAACTTTCATGGGAAACTTTCATCAGCCACTTTGTTAGAAGCTCCTGAAATGTGTTGCATTTCAAAATCAAAATCTTGGAGAACTAAACTCCACCGAAGAAGTTTCTTGTTATTTTCCTTGACAGTATGAAGCCACTTTAGCGCAGCATGATCGGTCTGTAGATGGAAACGCCCTCCCCAAATGAATGGGCATAGCTTTTCCAGAGCATACACAATGGTGTAACGTTCCTTCTCTGTGATTGGCTAGTAGCTTTCCCTCTCAGACAGTTTTTTGCTGAGAAACACGACAGGGTGGAATTCTTGATCCGGTCCTTCCTGCATTAAAACTGCTCCCACACCATGCTCGGATGCATCTGTGGTTACTAGGAAAGGTTTGTCAAAGTCTGGGACCCTTAGCACAAGGTCATATATGAGTGTCGCTTTAAGCTGGTTAAAGGCATTTTGACATTCTTTAGTCCACTGAACTGCATTTGGCTGTTTCTTTCTGGTCAGGTCTGTCAGTGGGGTGGTGATTTGGCTGTAGTGCGGTACAAATCGCCTGTAATATCCGGCCAAGCCTAAGAAGGATTGGACCTGTTCTTTGACTTTGGGACAGGCCACTTTTTGGATAGCATTCACTTTGGCCTGTAGTGGGTTGATAGTTCCTCGACCCACCTGGTGTCCAAGGTAAGTCATTCTGTTGAGGCCTATTTGACACTTTTTAGCCTTAACAGTTAGTCCTGCCTCCCTTATGCATTCGAAGACTTTTCGTAGGTGTTCTGCCCATGAATCAGAAAAGATGGCCACATCGTCAAGGTAGGCAACTGCATATTCTCCCAATCCCACTAGGAAACTATCTACAAGTTTCTGGAAGGTGGCAGGTGCATTTCGCAGCCCGAAAGGGAGCACATTAAATTCATACAGCCCCTTATGGGTGACGAAGGCTGACCTTTCCTTGGTGGATTCATCTATCGGTACTTGCCAGTACCCCTTGGTTAAGTCTAAGGTAGAGATGAACTGGGCACATCCCAGTTTCTCCAACAGCTCATCTGCGCATGGCATTGAATAGTTGTGTGGGCGAGTTGCAGCATTTAGCTTATGGTAGTCCATGCAAAAGCGGATTTCCCCATCTGGTTCGGGAACTAGAACCACTGGAGATGCCCATGCACTTTCAGAGGGGTGGATTACCCCCATCTGTAGCATGTCCTGGATCTCGCATTCTGCAGCAGTTTTGGCTTGAGGAGCCACCCGGTAAGGTTGGGCTCTAATTGGGTGAGCATTACCTGTGTCAGTGGAGTGGTATGCCCATTCAGTCTGTTCTGGGGTGGCTGAGAACATCGGTGCGAAGCTAGTGCACAGCTCCTTGATATACTGTCACTGCTTACGTCCAAGGGTCATGGAGAGGTTCACCTCTTCCACACCACCATCACTTTTTCCTTCATAGTAGACACCTTCAGGCCACTTAGCATCTCTCCTCCCTGGGCTTTAAACTGAAAAACCTTTAATTCTCTGGAATAAAAGGGCTTTAGAGAATTAACATGGTACACTTTAGGTTTGAGGTGGGGGGCGCTATGAGATAGTTAACAGCTCCCAGGCGCTCTTGGACCGTAAATGGCCCTTCCCATGACGATTCCATCTTATGGGCCTGGAGCGCCTTCAAGACCATGACCTGGTCCCCTACTTTGAAGGAACACTCTCTGGCATGTTTATCATACCAGGCCTTTTGCTCTTTCTGAACATCTTTTAGGTTTTCTCGAGCAAGGGCTAAAGAGTCTCGGAGGGTGTTTTGTAGGTTGTTTACAAAGTCCAGAATGTTAGTTCCTGGAGAAGGTGTAAACCCCTCCCATTGCTGCTTTACCAACTGAAATGGCCCCTTAACCTTGTGGCCATACACAAGTTCAAATGGTGAAAAGCCCAGACTGGGATGTGGTACTGCCCTCTAGGCAAAGAGCAGCTGCTGCAAAACTATGTCCAAATCATTGGAGTGCTCATTTATGAATTTACGTATCATGGCCCCCAAACTTCCATTAAACTTCTCCCCCAGGCCATTTGTTTGATGGTAGTAAGGGTTGGCAACCAAGTGGTTCCCCCCATGAACTTCCCAAAGACTTTTCATGGTCCCTGCCAGGAAATTAGTTCCCAAAACTGTGAGGATGTTGGAGGGCCAACCTACTCTGGCAAAAATGTCTGTTAATGCCCAGCACACGCTTTTAGCCCTGGTGTTGCTTAGAGCTACTGCTTCCAGCCATCGGGTGGCAAAATCCATGAAAGTCAGTATGTACTGCTTTCCTCGGGATGTCCTATTCTGGGTCCTTTCCCGAAGATCCACAGCTACTTGCTGAAATGGAACCTCAGTTATGGGGAGTGGCTGGAGAGGGGCCTTGACCTGGTCTTGGGGTTTTCCCATTCTTTGGCACACCTCACAAGACTAGACATAGGTAGAAACATCCTTGCCCATTCCCTCCCAGTGGAATGACTTCCCCAAACGGTCTTTGGTCCTGTTCACCCCAGCATGGTCACTAGGATGATCGTGGGCTAAGCTCAAGAGCTTTACCCGGTACCTAGTTGGAACTACCAACTGTCTTTGAGGATGCCAGTCCTCCTGATGCCTACCAGAAAGAGTTTCCTTGTATAAAAGTCCTCTTTCTACAACAAACCGGGACCTATTAGAAGAGCTGAGAGGTGGTGGGTCACTCCGTGCCACTGTCCAAGCTCCCTGGAGGCTCTCATCTGCTTCCTGCTCTGCCTGGAACTGTTCCCTTGATGCTGGAGACATCAGTTCAATTGTGGACTTGGGCTTGGTCCCTCTGGAAGCGATGTAGGTGATGGGGCTGTTTCCGTTGACCGTGAACCGCTTTCCGCTGGTGCACTAGGTTGTATTTCAGGTTCTGGCTGAGCCTCTTGCGCAGGTTTAGCTGCTGCTGCCAGTGCAGGCTCAGTGGTGCCCTCTGGCATTGGAATTTCAGACAGGGTTTGAAGCGCTGGATTCAGTGCTGGCAATCGTTCTGGTGTGGTTGCTCCACCAGTTACAGTTCTGAGACTGGTTTTGGTTGGGTCTCTGGGACTGGATCCACTACTGCTGTCGCAGACATTGGCATTGGATCAGGTTCCACTACCTCATTCTGGGTCTCTGGTAACACAGACGGGGCCTTTGTAGAAGGCTCAGGAGCAGGCAGAGGTGTGAAGGCTTGCTTAGCCTGGCTGCGGGTGACCATTCAGACCCTCTTGGCTAGCGTCACATGGTTGGCCAAGTCTTCCACCAGCAGCATGGGAATGGGATAATCGTCAGACTGCAAAAGTCCATATCCCTGATCAGCCCTTGTTCTGGACAGGCAACTTGGCTGTAGGCAAGTTAAAAGAGTTTGATTTGAAGAGTTGAATCATCACTTGGGCCTCTGGATTGATGAATTTGGGGTTCTCTAAGGATTGGTAGATAGCTGACACCTGTGCTCCAGTGTCCCTCCATGTTGTAATCTCCCCCACACACACACACTCGCAGTTTCTGTGGTTTTAGATGGATTATTCCAGGTATATTTTTCAGGAGATACTGTACCCGCTTGGCTTCTCCTTCCATCCGGAGAGGGAACATACAAAGCAACAAACAAATGCTTCCCCCCCAGATTTGAAATTATCTTCTTTTCTCATGGTCCTTCTGGTCAGGTGCCAACTAGGTTATTTGAATTGCTTAACCCTTTACAGGTAAGACAATCTAGTACAGCTGCCAAGGATACATAAAGGTTGTTACCCTTCCCCCTATATTCGTGACAGTGTACTCTCTATGCCATTATCTAAATAATTGATGAAGATATTGAACAGAACTGGACACAGAACTGATCTTTGCGGGACCCCACCCGGTATGCCCTTCCAACGTGACTGCGAACCACTGATAACTCCTCTCTGGGAACGGTTTTCCAACCAGTTATGCACCCATCTTAGAGTAGCTCCATCTAGGTTGCATTTTCCTAGTTTGTTTATGAGAAGGTCATGCGAGACAGTATCAAAAGATTTACTAATGTCAAGATATACCACGTCTACCACTTCCCCCCCCATCCACAGGGTTTGTTACCCTGTCAAAGAAAGCCATCAGGTTGGTTTGACACAATTTGTTCTTGACAAATCCAAGCTGACTGTTACTTATCACTTTATTATCTTCTAGATGTTTGCAAATTGATTGCTTAATTATTTGCTCCATTATCTTTCTGGGTACAGAAGTTAAGCTGACTGGTCTGTAATTCTCTGGGTAGTCCTTATTTCCCTTTTTAGAGATTAGCACTATATTTGCCCTTTTCCAGTCTTCTGGAATCTCTCCTGTCTTCCATGACTTTTCAAAGATAATCATTAATGGCTCAGATATCTCCTCAGTCAGCTCCTTGAGTATTCTAGGAGGGATGCATTTCATCAGGCCCTGGTGACTTGAAGACATCTAACTTGTCTACGTAATTTTTAACTTGTTCTTTCCCTATTTTAGCTTCTGATCCTACCTAATTTTCACTGGCATTCACTGTGTTAGACGTCCCATCACCACCAATCTTCTTGGTGAAAAATCAAAACAAAGAAGTCATTAAGCACCTCTGCAATTTCCACATTTTCTGTTAGTGTTTTTCACCCCTCATTGAGTAACGAGCCTATCCTGTCCTTGGTCTTCCTCTTGCTTCTAATATATTTGTAGAATGTACTACTATTTATTATTATTATTAATTATGAAAAGACCAAAAATAAAAATCTAATAAAAATGACACAATAAATCAGCAAAGTGAACAAAGGAAGTGGGCCATATGGAAAAGGAGTAATGTGATTGGATACATTTAGGATCAAATTCCCTGCAACCTTTTTTGTTGGTGGTGGTGTTTTTTAAATGTTTATGGTCACATTTTTAAAAGAGAAGCACACACAAAGATATATGGGGACCACAGCAATCGCAAGGCATAAGTGTGACAGGTCATATTTTTAAAAGTGGAGGGTCACATTCCCAGCTGGTGTAAATTGATATACCCCCATCAAAGTCAACAGAGCTACACCGATTTATACATACCTGCTGGTGATCTGGCTGAAAACATCTGCTTTAATGCTTTTTCTTTATTAGACTTGTCACATATTGAATACATTTTTTAAAAATATTTAAATGTTGCATAGTATTTTCAATACCAGACTTTCAGTGAAGGGAAATGTGCATTTTCAATATTAATACAAATCAGGAGATAAATCAAAGTTAGAAATGAACCTCCAAGACATTTGCAATCCGGTTCCTATACTCCTGGACATCTGAATATTTGAGTCTCTACATAATGTAAGATGTGAGTCTCATTGGACAAGACATGTTCAAAGTAGATTCAAATAACAATGTACAGCCTGTCATTTAGGAAATGTCTGAAGGGGGAAAACGATTAAAAAAATAGACAAGTTCCATACATCTTTCTTAAGTAATATCTCAGAGTCCATCTCAAATTCTTGGAGCCACTTCAGCTGTCCCAATTTGAGAGCGTAGACTCAGAATTAGAAGATAAATGAATTAAGAACTGGCTTATGTCTCCAGACCGTTTTCCAAAAACATTTTATTTAGATTTTGCTGCCTAATTCTGTATTAAGAATCATAACCCTTTGATTTGAACATGACCTTCATGGGGGGATTGACAAATGAACTGTGATATCTTCCTCACACCTACTTGCAAGCCCAGGATAAAGCAGCGTCTTTGTCCCAGTGAAAACAGATTAATCTAACTACTTGTCAGCACAGGAGTGAAAAGCCAGCTTGATGGACCTAGAACTTCAGATACACATAGGTGTTCCCAGAGTTGCTGTCACAACCAAGAGACACTGTCATTATAAAGGGGCTTTATCTGCTGAAGCAACTGTAAAGAAACCATTGTAAAATACATAAAACTACATTTTGCTGAGTTCTGTATTCTCTGCACTGCACCTACTGTGGCTGCCTGAAGCTTGTATGTTGCAGGAAACCCTGGAAGGGCCTCACCGGCATCCCTAGGTGGGAGCCAGGTGTACTGCAGCCCCTGGAGCCTCGAAGGCCTGGAGTGACTGACACCTCACAAGCAGTCCTCTGGTGCCTATTGATAGTACTGCATCTTGCAGGCCCTCAGGTGCCCTATAGATGGTACAATGTCTAGTGTATTTTACAGTTGGGACATTAGCCCCACTCACTCCTGTGACCAGATGCATCAGCAAATGTTAACGATTTAATCCTCACAACAGCCCTGTTGAGGAGGCAACTATTATTATCCCCACTTTATAAATGAATAATGATACTCATTCACAGATGGGGAAACTGAGGCACAGGGAGGGTAATGCCCTAATTTTCAGAGGTCTGAGCACTCACAAGTCTCCTTGAAATCACTGGGAAGTGCATGTGCTCGGCATCTCTGCAAACTGAGCCATAAATTACTTGTCCAAAGTCACATAATGAGTCAGTGTCAGAGCCAGCCTGATGCATAGTCTCCTGCTCCAATTGCTAGATGATATCCTCTATATACTCACTGGCTTTTACAAAGACTACTGCATTTTGTTGTTTAATATCCATTTTCTTC
The DNA here is from genome assembly GCF_027887155.1 of Malaclemys terrapin pileata. Taxonomy (NCBI): domain Eukaryota; kingdom Metazoa; phylum Chordata; order Testudines; family Emydidae; genus Malaclemys; species Malaclemys terrapin. The sequence continues at coordinate 52,877,366 of NC_071514.1, forward strand.
GGGAAATAGTAGTTCAAATTGAAAAAACAATTCTGCTGGTAGATGAAATGTCACTGTGGAGGTGCTACACTTCTATAGCTTTCTGTAAAATGGTTTTCAGATCTGCTTCCCATTCACTCTGTCTCAGGAGTGTGCAGCTGATATTTGGGTCTCATGTAGAGTGATAGGAGTTCTGCAGTACATTGTAACATAAACTAACCTAAAATACTGCATCTTATTCCTGGTTTCCAAAGGCTTTCTCAAACAAGTGTGAGATGTAAGGCCATCTCTTGTGCCAATTAAAGCAAGAATGAGATACAGAGAAATGTCTATTGTGACAAAGTTCCTCCTCTATCTTGGTGGGTCCTGCGCTTATGGGTGGATTTTCTTGCCGCAGATATTCACCATGTGGGTTGGGGAACAGCCCAGAGACCTTCCCCTCTGGAAGAACCCACAGTCCAGGTCAATTGGGAGGTTTGGGGGGAACCCAGGCCCGCCCTCTACTCCGGGTTCCAGCCCAGGCCCTGTGGACTGCAGCTGTCTATAGTGCCTCCTGTAACAGCTGCATGACAGCTACAACTCCCTGGGCTACTTCCCCATGCCCTCCTCCAAACACCTTCTTTATTCTCACCACAGGGCCTTCCTCCTGGTGTCTGATAACACTTGTGCTCCTCAATCCTCCAGCAGCACACTCTCAGCTCCTTGTGCCCTTTGGTCCCAGCTCCTCACACTCACACCACAAACTGAAGTGAGCTCCTTTTTAAAACCCAGGTGCCCTGATTAGCCTGCCTTAATTGATTCTAGAAGCTTCTTAATTGTCTCCAGGTGTCCTAATTAGCCTGCCTGCCTGAACTGGTTCTAGCAGGTTCCTGATTACTCTAGTACAGCCCCTGCTCTGGTCACTCAGGGAACAGAAAACTACTCATCCAGTGACCAGTATATTTGCCCTCTACCAGACTCCTGTACCCCACTGGTCTGGGTCTGTCACATATCCCTCTCCCCTGCTCAATGCCAAAGGGTTGGGCAGCTTGGGACACCAGACAGTGGGACCTCTATGATGGGAAAGGGTACTAAAGGTGCCCTCAAGTGGGGACTGGGACGGTGCAGCTGACACTCTGGGCAGGAGGCACAGTACCTCCACACTTCTTCATGTACTCCGGGCCAGAAGAACTGTCGCAGGACTCGTGCCAGGGTCTTCTCTACCCCCAAATGCCCCCCAAAAAGATGACTATGAGCAAGACTTAATACAGCGTTCTGGTGTTTTTGAGGTACTAGGATCTGCTGTACCTTCTGCCCCTGTACTGGTGCAACCCGGTATAAGAGATCCTTCTTCATTATGAAGTAGGGTCCTGGTCCCTGGGTTTTCCCTTCCACGGGGACCCCATCTATTTCAGTCACCTTCTTCCTAATGTGGTCATACCTTGGGTCTTCTGCCTGGTCCCGTCCAAAATTTCCTCTCCCGGGGCTAATCTGCCCAAGATCTAGGGGCCCAGTCCCTGTTGCCTCTACTGGTTCAGAAGCATTACGGTTAGGGGTCAGACTCAGGTGCTTCTCCCTCTTGTGTGGCCTCCTTTTCAGCTGCGCGGGTCCGCCTACCTACAAGAGTGACCCTCTGGCTTTGGGTCAGTATTCGGGTTCCCAAAGCCTTAGCTGCTCTTCTTTCCCTTTTTGTCTTTCTACCCTGTCTGGGAATGGAGAACAAATCTGGGGATATTTCAGAGAAGATTGGGGGTTGACAGTCTGCTGTGGATGCCTCACCAATTTTAGGGTCCCCATCTTTCTCCAATCCCCCTACTGGGAGTAAGTTTCCAAACCCTGGGAAGTCCCTCCCTATGAGCTCCGGGTATGGGAGTTTAGGGACTACACCTGCTGCTACCTCAGTAGTATTCCCTTGGATCTCGATTTTCACTGGGATGGTGGGGTAGTAACTAACTGTCCCATGTACACATGTTATCCCCGTACGTTTAGCCTATAGCAGCTGACTATGTTTCACGAGCTTCCCTGAGGTAAGCGTGATAGCAACTGCCCGAATCAACCAGTGCCGTGGTCCCTACCCCATTTAGTTTCACTGGTCTGGTATACATATGTGGGGTTAGTGAGACCCCCACAAGGTGAATTAGGGAGCATGGATCTGCCCAGTTCCCCAGGTTACACTGCATAGGCTCCTCAGCATTGGGACACTGTGCAGCTATGTGTCCCCACTCCCCGCAGGCATAACATCTGTATGGAGCCCTAGGTGTTCCCCGGTCTCTTGGTTTGGGCAGTCTAACATCACTATCCTCTTCTCCCTCAGTGCTCTGACTATTTATGGCCTCTGATGGGCCTTCAGCCTCTCTCTTTTTCCACCTAGGCCCTCCTGGTGGCCCAGTCACCCGAACTTTAGGGCTTGGTGCTGCTAGTTTAACCCGGGGTGCCTCTTCCTTAACTGGTTGGGTCACCTCCCTCGCTGTCCTTCGCCTCTCTACCAGGGTGACAACCTCGTCATAGGTGGAGGGTTCGTTCTGGCTTACCCAGGCACGAAGGTCTGGTGGTAGTCCCCTCATGTATCAGTCGATGACCAGAACCGCTAGTATCTCTTCCGGACTCCGGGGCTCTGTTTGCAACCACTTTCGTGCAAGATGGATGAGGTCATACAATTGGGACCGTGGGGTTTTTGTCTTCCTGGTACCTCCAACAGTGATACTGCTGGGCCTGCACTGCTGTCGTTACCCCAGATCTGGCCAGGATCTCTGCTTTCAGCTACCGTCTGCCACAGCCTCTTCAGGCAGATCATAGTAGACCTTCTGGGCCTCCCCACACAGGAATGGGGCAAGGATGCCAGACCACTCATCTCGAGGCCAGGCCTCCCGTAGGGCTGTCCTCTCAAAAGCCAGAATGTATGCCTCTACATCATCCACCCGTGTCATTTTCTGCAGCCAATGGCTGGCCCGTATGAGCCGCGTCTCATCATGGCCGCGATTCAGCTCTGTAAGGGACTTTACCTGGTTTACCAGTTCCCGCAGCATAGCTCGGTCTTCTTCTTCGAGTGCTTGCTCATATCGATTCCAATTAGGTGTGCGCGCGTCGCGTGCATGATCGTCGGAGAATTTTCTGCCCTAGCAACACCCGGTGGGTCGGCTGTGGAGCCCCCTGACGTAGCGCCTTCATGGCGCCGGATATATACCCCAGCCGACTCAGCGCCCCCTCAGTTCCTTCTTACCGCCCCTGACGGTCTTTGGAACTGTGGAGCGTGGCATAGTTGTTCTCCACTCTCCCTAGATTATCCTGTTAATTCTGTAGATAGTTGTAGTTATAGTTGTTATATAGTGTTAGATAGTTATTCATCTTCATTGTTAAATAGTTGTAAATAGTTAGCGGGGGGTTAAGGGGGTTGTTCTCCTCCCTTATCCCCCCGGCGCATAGCCAGGCTCATGCCCAAGGCTCCTGGCTTTAAGCCGTGCGCGTCCTGTGCTAAGCCTATGCCAACAGGTGATCCGCACGACTTGTGTCTCAAGTGTCTAGGAGAGTCCCATCAGACAGATAAGTGCAAGATCTGTAAGGCCTTCAGACCGAGAACCAAAAAGGAGCGGGACTTTAGGCTCAGGCAGCTCCTCATGGAGGTGGCACTTAGCCCAGATCCTCCCTCGGCACGGCAAGCCCTGGCACTGAGCGCCTCGGTGCGCAGCGCCCCTGCAGCACTGACCGGTACTGCACCGCAGGCAGAATCGGATAAGGCCTCACGGCACCAGCCTCCTTCGGCACCGTGGCTGCCACAGGGGCCTCGGCACCGTTCCCTGTCTCCAGGGCACAAGAAATCCCGCAAGGCACAGGAGACCGCTGTCCTGCAGATGCCGGCTCTTCCGGTGCCGGTGGTAGAGCCGCGTCCGCCTTTAGAGCGCCAGAAGTCGCAGATGTCTGCTACACCGTTGACTCCAGCGCCACAGCCGTTGAGTCCGGTGCGGACTGGCTCACCACCTCGATCAGTGGTGGAGCCTTGTCTCCCGTCGACTCCGGAGACCTTTGCAACGGCGAAAGACCTTATCGCTCTCACGGAGCCGGCGCCATCTCAAACCACAGCACCGCCCGCTCCTCGCACAGTGAAATCCAGGGGCAAGCCTGCCCTGGTACGCCCGCCGTCTCCGGGCGGGGACTCACGGCAACGCTCCAGGTCTCGGAGCGAGTCCGACACCGCTCGCAGTCCTGACACCGACTATCACCTCGGCACCGGTCGTACTCGCAGCCTAGGTCCTCTTCACGGCACCAGTCTATGTCTCGGCACCGTCAGGATCATCGGTACCGATTGGACTCACGGCGTAGTTCTCGGCACCAGTATGAGCGCCGCTCCAGGTCGAGGGGCCGCTCCCGGTACCACGTCTACTCACGGTCGTCGTCATCGTCTAGGTCCAGATCTGGATCTTGGCACCGACATGGCCAGCGGCACCAATCCCGATCACGGTACCGCTCACCGGCACCGCATAGGGACCGATCTCCTACGGACCGGCACCGATCAGCACCGTATCGTGCTGAGCCCATTCAGCCGCGTTCGGCACCACCTTGGCCCTCGAGATCAGCGTCTCGCTCCTCCGACGGGGCTTCGGGATCAGCATACCCTCCTCAGGGTCAGGCGGCTGCTGCTGACTTGGGCCACTGGCAGGAGGCGGCAGAGGACCCTGTGCAGGACCCTACGCATTGGTCTTTCTGGACCCCGTGGGCGTATCACCAGGCACAAGGGGCTCCACCATCAGCCTCTCACTCGGCACGCTCTGAGCCCAGAGTCCCGGAGGCCACCATCTCCCGTCCTCCCCCAGGGGGCATGGAGGCTCACGTGCCTACACAATCTCAGGCCCTGGACCCCAGGGCAGGCGATGCTCCGCTTCAGGGACCCTTAGAACAGGACCCTCCTTTAGACCCCTTGCCCACGGAGGCATCCTTCTTATCTTCCCCGGATGAGGCGGTGGCGGGCACAACAGCCTCGGGCCCACCCCCAATAGATCTTCGTGCCCACCAGGACCTATTACGTAGGGTGGGGCGTAATATGGACCTCCAGGCGGAGGAGATAGTAGAGGTGCAGGACCCGGTGGTGAGCATCCTCTCGGCTGATGCCCCATCCCGGGTAGCATTGCCACTAATTTGGATGATTCAGGCTAATGCCACTACCATATGGCAAACTCCTGCCTCTATTCGACCCACAGCCAGAGGCGTAGAGAGGAAGTACTTCGTCCCTTCCAAGGACTATGAGTACTTATATACTCATCCCCCACCGTGCTCACTGGTTGTGTCTTCTGTAAATGCAAGAGAACGTCACGGCCAGCAGGCGGCAGCGCCCAAATTGAAGGACGCTAAGCGCTTCAATTTGTTCAGGCGTAAGGTGTACTCGGCGGGAGGTCTGCAGCTTAGACCGGCAAACCAACAGGCACTCTTGAGCCGCTACAGCTTCAACTCATGGAATTCCATGGGAAAATTCAAAGAGTTGGTTCCCCAGGACTCAAGGGAAGAGTTCGGGGCCTTAGTGGAGGAGGGTAAGAAGGTGGCGAGGACCTCCTTACGAGCCTCATTGGACATAGCGGACTCGGCCGCCAGGACGCTGGCATCAGGCATCGCCATGCGACGAGTCTTCTGGCTCCAGGTCTCGGGCTTGCCGCCGAACTGCAGCAGACCCTGCAGGATTTACCTTTCGAGGGCCAGGGGTTGTTCTCGGAGAAGATGGATTCTCGGCTGCAGAACCTCAAGGACTCGAGAACCATCATGAGTTCCCTGGGGATGCATGTCCCAGGGCCCCAGCGCAGACCCTTTAGGCCCCAGCCTCAAAGGTTCTACCCTCCCTCGCCTCGTCCGAGACAGGACTTCGCCAGAAGGCGGGGATGAGGTGGTAGGCGAAGGTCGACCAGCCCTCAACCCGGTCAGAACCAGGGCCCGCCTAGACCACCTTCAGGTCCTAGACAAAACTTTTGAAGGTGCGGTCGAGGACGGCTCACCAGCCACTACCCAGGATCCATCTCCCTCTTTTTGGGATCGCCTCTCCCGTTTCCACCGTGCTTGGTCCCTCATAACATCAGACTGTTGGATCCTTCGCACGATGGAGAGGGGTTACGCGATCCAATTTTCTTCGTTCCCCCCCTCCCACCCCTCCTCCCTGTCCCTCTTCAGGGACCTTTCTCATGAACATCTCCTTATGCAGGAGGTTTTTGGCTCCTATCTATGGGAGCCATAGAGGAGGTGCCACCAGAGTTAAGGGGCAAGGGGTTTTATTCCCGCTATTTCCTGATCCCCAAGTCAAAAGGGGGTCTGCGACCCATTTTAGACTTACGCGGACTCAACAAATTCATAGTAAAGTTGAAGTTCCGCATGGTCTCCTTGGGGACCATTATCCCTTCCCTGGGTCCTGGAGACTGGTTTGTCACCCTCGACATGAAGGACGCATATTTTCATATAGCGATCTACCCCCCTCACAGACGCTTTCTTTGATTTGTGGTAAACACAGTGCACTACTAATTTGCAGTCCTTCCCTTCGGCTTGTCGTCGGCTCCGAGAGTGTTCACAAAATGTATGGCTGTTGTGGCAGCATACCTTCGTCGACAAGGGATACAGGTGTTCCCGTATTTAGATGACTGGCTGATGCGCGGCCGCACCAGGGAGCAAGTTCAAGCTCACATCCACATAATACTACAAACATTCCACGAGTTGGGAATTCTACTCAACAAAGAGAAGTCCACTCTGGAGCCAACCCAGAGGATAGAATTTATTGGGGCAGTCCTAGACTCCAGACTCGCCCGAGCTATTCTACCAGACAATCATTTTCATACCGTCACAAGCATCATTCGAGGGCTCCGGGCCTTTCCGATTACCACAATAAGGACGTGCCTTGCCCTATTGAGTCACTCTTGCACTTATGTAACCAGGCACGCCAGACTTCGACTTCGCCAACTTCAGGCCTGGATATCGTCAGTGTACCGCCCTCATCGACACAGCCTAAACATGGTGGTCACAATCCCGACCACGGTCCTGGCCTCTCTCACCTGGTGGCTAGACCGCAAGGCGGTTTGCGCAGGAGTGCCGTTCCACGCCCCTCAACCCTCCCTGCACCTGGTCACGGATGCCTCATCTCTAGGTTGGGGCGCTCACCTCGGGGAGCACCATACCCAGGGAATGTGGACCGCATCCCAACTAGCCCTGCACATCAATGTTCGAGAGCTGATGGCGGTGCGCCTAGCCTGTCAGGCATTTCTCGGTCTCCTACAGGGCTGTTGCGTGTCAGTCCTCACCGACAACACCACGGCCATGTTTTACATCAACAAGCAAGGAGGAGCCCGGTCGTCGCTTCTATGCCAAGAGACCATTCGCCTGTGGGAATTCTGCATCACCCACTCGATACATCTCACGGCATCGTTCTTTCCTGGAGTCCAGAACACGCTAGCGGACCGTCTCAGCAGGTCCTTCCAGACGCACGAGTGGTCGATTCGCCCGGACATCATCTATTCCGTCTTCCAGAGGTGGGGATTTCCCCAGGTCGACCTGTTCGCATCTTGAGCCAACAGGAAGTGCCACGCGTTTTGCTCCCTACAAGGGCGATCTCTGGGCTCCCTGTCGGACGCGTTCCTTCTAACGTGGAAGGACCACCTGTTTTACGCTTTTCCTCCATTCCCACTGGTCCACAGGGTACTGCTCAAGCTACGCAGAGACCAGGCACGGGTGATTCTAGTCGCTCCAGCTTGGCCAAGGCAGCACTGGTACACCACGCTGTTGAAGCTATCGGTTCAAACACCGATCACGCTTCCCTTGTGCCGTGATCTGATCTCTCAGGGTCACAGCCGACTGTGTCACCCCGACCTGCAGTCGCTCCATCTCACAGCGAGGATGCTCCATGGCTGAATCGCACAGAGCGGCAATGCTCGCATTCCGTCCAACAGATTCTGCTGGGAAGTAGAAAGCCCTCTACACGACCACTTACTTAGCCAAGTGGAAGCGTTTCTCCTGTTGGTGCGAGCAGCGAGCCACGCCCCCCCTTGCAGGTGTCAGTTCCTCTTATACTTGAATATTTCCTATCCCTAAAACAGCAGGGCTTGGCGATATCTTCGGTCAGGGTTCACCTGGCCGCTATATCAGCGTTCCATCCAGGAGAACACACATCCTCGGTCTTCTCTAACCCGATGGTCGTCAGATTCCTCAAGGGCTTAGACCAACTGTACCCACAGCAATGCCAGCCCGTTCCGACGTGGAATCTCAGCCTGGTTCTCTCAACGCTCACAGGGCCCCTGTTCGAGCCATTGGCTACCTGTTCACTCCTCTACCTATCTTGGAAGACAGCCTTCCTTGTAGCCATCACTTCAGCAAGGCGCATTTCTGAACTCAGGGCGCTTATGTCTGAGCCTCCATACACAGTTTTCCATAAGGACAAGGTGCAGCTTCGCCCCCACCCTGCCTTTCTTCCCAAGGTAGTTTCACCTTTTCATGTGAACCAAGATATATTTCTCCTGGTCTTCCATCCTAAGCCGCACGCTACCCGTCAAGACCAGCGTATGCATTCCTTGGACGTGCGCAGGGCCCTGGCTTTCTATATTGACCATACAAAGCCGTTTAGGAAGACGACACAACTCTTCGTTGCAGTGGCCGACCGGATGAAAGGCTCACCGGTCTCCTCACAGTGCCTGCCCTCTTGGATCACGTCCTGCATTCATGCTTGCTACGACCTGGCCGGTGTCCCGATGCCGTGCCTCACCGCCCACTCCACGAGGGCCCAAGCCTCCTCGACCACCTTCCTGGCTCAGGTCCCGATCCAGGACATTTGTAAGGCGGCGGTTTGGTCATCGGTCCACACATTCGCCGCTCACTATGCACTGGTACAGCAATCCAGAGACGATGCTGGATTCGGATCAGCAGTTTTGCACACAGCGATGTCTCACTCCGACCCCACCGCCTAGGTAAGGCTTGGGAGTCACCTAATTGGAATCGATATGAGCAAGCACTCGAAGAAGAAAAGACGGTTACTCACCTTTGTAACTGTTGTTCTTCGAGATGTGTTGCTCATATCCATTCCAAACCTGCCCCCCTTCCCCACTGTCGGAGTAACCGGCAAGAAGGAACTGAGGGGGTGCTGGGTCGGCTGGGGTATATATCCGGCGCCATGAAGGCGCCACGCCAGGGGGCTCCACAGCCGACCCACCGGGTGTTGCTAGGGTAGAAAATTCTCCGACGATTGTGCACGCGGCGCGCGCACACCTAATTGGAATGGATATGAGCAACACATCTCGAAGAACAACAGTTACAAAGGTGAGTAACCGTCTTTTCAGCAGCCTTGTCCATCAGCAGGCGATTAGTCTCTTGCTGCAGCCGCACTGCCTCCTGTTGGGCAGCTGCCTGGACACGGGTAGCCTCCTGCTGGGCCGCCGTAGCTTGTATCCGTGGCCGCACTACGTCATCCATTGTGGTGAAAAAAAATAAACCCTCTCCCTTTTTTGTTTTTGTTGTTGTTTGTTTGTTTTTTTAAATCACCCTCCTTCTTCTGCCGTGCTGTGCACCCCAAGATCCCCCCCTGACACCAATCTGACAAAGTTCCTCCTCTATCTTGGTGGGTCCTGCGCTTATTGGCCAATTTTCTTGCCTCAGAGATTCACCATGTGGGTTGGGGAACAGCCCAGAGACCTTCCCCTCTGGAAGAACCCACAATCCAGGTCAATTGGGAGGTTTGGGGGGAACCCGGGCCCGCCCTCTACTCCGGGTTCCAGCCCAGGGCCCTGTGGACTGCAGCTGTCTATAGTACCTCCTGTAACAGCTGCATGACAGCTACAACTCCCTGGGCTACTTCCCCATGCCCTCCTCCAAACACCTTCTTTATTCTCACCACAGGACCTTCCTCCTGGTGTCTGATAATGCTTGTGCTCCTCAGTCCTCCAGCAGCACTCCCTCTCACTCTCAGCTCCTTGCGCCTCTTGCTCCCAGCTCCTCACACTCGCACCACAAACTGAAGTGAGCTCCTTTTTAAAACCCAGGTGCCCTGATTAGCCTGCCTTAATTGATTCTAGAAGCTTCTTCTTAATTGTCTCCAGGTGTCCTAATTAGCCTGCCTGCCTTAACTGGTTCTAGCAGGTTCCTGATTACTCTAGTGCAGCCCCTGCTCTGGTCACTCAGGGAACAGAAAACTACTCATCCAGTGACCAGTATATTTGCCCTCTACCAGACTCCTGTATCCCACTGGTCTGGGTCTGTCACACTATACTATGTTCATTTATACCATGTTCAGTGGGGAAGAAATACATTTGGCTTGAAATCTGCCTGCTTCAAAAGCCTTATGGAAGATGGATGTAATTCTCACTGATTTGGGCAGATCCTACGTGGTTGGCATGCACATGGCCAAGTGAAGTATGTGTGTAAGTGGGACAGTATTTATTAGGAAATGTTTTACTTCTTGCTAATAGGGCAAGAGAAACATTCCAAAGACATCTCTATTTGTTGTTGTTATTGGATATTTATAGAGCACTCTGAATGTACCTGGCGCATTACAAAACACAAATATAAGGTACATGTTCAGAAGAGATGACAATCTAATATAGCAAATAATGAGACTAGTTCAACATATGCCAGAAGACCTGGACACATTATTAGTGAGGAGAGGCAGTTTTGTAAGTCTTAGATAACATGGATACATGTTTACTATACATTTCTATAGAATATCTACTTTGTTGCTGTAAAAATCATTAATATGGTTATAGTTTAAGGAGTAGATCATGTCAGTATATAGGAACAAACACATACCATATAGGACAGGAAACTGAGGAGTTTTCCCCAGATCTTTTCCTCTCAGTGGGGGTTGCCCTCCTCTGAAGCAGACAGGGATTTCAGTCCCCAGACTCTGCGGATCCCCTGGGGCCATTCAGAGTTGGAGTCCAGGTTCTGAAGGAACAGTCTAATGTAATAATTGGCATTAATACAACATAGTTGTTCCACAGTTTATACTGCTATTTTAATTAGTTGCAATCAGCTTGTAGAAGAAAACCATGTGCTATAGCTTGCCTGCAGTTTTTCAATGTCTTCCCTGCTCACTGGATAAACTGAGCATGGAGCTTAAATACTTTGAGCCTGCTTTTACTGTTAATTGAGATATTCAGTCAGTCAGTCATGGCTGCTCAAGGAGGGCAAGGCCAGATCCTTTGCTAGAGAACTGTCACCACCACGACTGCATAGAAAATGTGCCTGTTGTCCTGTATGAAATTATCTCCTATTGAAGACTATAGCATTGTATTCTCTAATGTATTTTAAAGAGCATTCAGTTCTATTATGTTTTATCATGTCTTTTCATTTCTCTCCTGTCATATTTCAGAAGTACTGAGTTGTATGAAAATGGCTAGGATAATATGAAAGGCGCATTTCAGATTAGCATGGCCTCTTTTCTACTGAACTAAAAAATGTACAAATACATATACATGGTACACATTACTTTTATTAGCGTACTTGTAAGCATTTGGAACTATGGCCAAAATTAAGAGGGGGTGTAGAGGTCCGGGGTGGGGCTCGTCCCTCGCAGGGGCGAGTGGGAGCCAGGCCGCCTCACTCCACAAGGCTGGGGAACAGATCAGTCTCTCAGGTCCAAGCCCTAAGCTGGGACGGGGTCGCGAGCAATCAGTAATCCTGGGCTCAGTCCCTCAGGCAAGGGCTGAGCAAACAAACAGTTAGTTCAAGGCTCAGGCCCTCAGGCAGGGGCTGAGCAAACAAACAGTTAGTTCAGGGCTCAGGCCCTCAGGCAGGGGCTGAGCAAACAAACAGTTAGTTCTTCTTCGAGTGATTGTTCACGTCCATTACACATTAGGTGTACGCGCGCCGCGTGCACGGACGTCGGAAACTTTTTCCCTTAGCGGCTCCCGTCGGGCCGGCAGGGCCCCCTCCTTCCCGCCAGAGCGGCGCCCCGCTCCAGGGTATATATATCCCTGCCGACCCGACCCCTCCAGTTCCTTCTTACCGTCCGTGGCGGCGTTGGAACAACTCTGTCTCTCGTCTGAGAGTGTCCCTTAGCATAGTCATTAGTGTTATTTAGCAAACAGTTAGCAGTTATTTAGTAGTAGTGTTGAGCTTAGTAGTTAACAGCTCATTAGGTACTTAAAGTTCCTGCTGTGGTTGCTTGGTCAACCCCGGCACCGGCCGTGGGCGGCGGGGCATGCCGCACGCCCAAGGCTTCAAGGCTTGTGCCACGTGCCGCAAGCCTATGCCATTGAGCGACCCCCACGACTCGTGTCTCCGCTGCCTGGGGGAAGCTCACCAGAAAGAGCGCTGCAAGATCTGCAAGGCCTTTAAGCCCAGAACTAAGAAAGAAAGAGACTTTCGCCTTAAGCAGCTGCTCATGGAGACGGCGTTGCAGCCCTCCACTTCGGCGGCACCGTCTGCCTCCGTGCGGAGCGCCCCGGCATCGGTGCGGGAACCGGCGCCGGCGGGTCACCCAAAGCCCACGGCACCGATCCAACGGGGGCATGTACGACACTGGTCGTCTTCGCCGGCAAAATCGAAGGGCCAACCCAAAGCCCGAGGACGCTCCCCGCATAAGAGGGCGGCGCTGGTGAAGACCTCGAGTGCGCCTAAGGCCGGTACGGCCCCGGCACAGACCCCGGTAGTGGCTCCGGCGCCGAAAGGCCCGTCGAGCCCCGGGATAGGCGCGTCGAGTGAGGATGAAGGGCTGGAGGAGCTCTTGGAACAGCCCTCCACTCTGGACACATTTGAGGCAGCTAAGGACCTCATTGCATTGTCCGTTGAGGCCCCTACACGTACTGAGGACGCTCCGCCGAAGCTGCCACACAGAGGCAAGCCAGCGATGGTGCGCCCATCACGGTCGCCGTCTTGGCACCGTTCAGGGAACTGGTCCCGGTCGAGCTCCGCCTCGGTGGACTCCCGGTTGCTTTCGGCGCAGAAAGCACCGCAGCAGTCGGGCTTCAACAAGCGGTCGGCACCGACTCAGCAACCAAGCACGAGTCGGCACCGCGAGGCGTCGGCGGTACGTTACCCGAGGCCGACTAGCCGTAGTCGTTCCCGGTCCCGCGATCACCGGTACCGATCCAGGTCCAGGTCGCCGAGACGCTGCTCCAGGTCCTGGTCGCAGAGGCGCTACTCCCCAAACCCGGACCGGCACCATCCTACGGCTCCGCCGTGGCCTTCCAGGTCACCATCCGTGGTCTCGGAGACTGACTCGGGCCAGTACGGCGGGTATGCCCATAGGGCGCAGGCTAGCAGGGACTACGAAGCCTATGGCCATTCCCAGTGGGGCCAACCGAGCCAATGGCCCTTCTGGACACCCTGGGCCTACCACCAGCAAGGGCCCCCATCGAGGACCTCGAGATCCGGGCCATCAGGGTACCAATCCCGCTCCCCGCGGTACCGCCCGCCATCGCATAAGGAGGCAACGGTCTCTAGACCGCCGGAGCGGGAGGGAGTGGACTCGGCACCGAGCACGGTACCGTCCCAGTCCCACATGGTGGGTCAGGCCCCAGAGGAGCAACCGGTCGATGCCGGTTTGCAGGAAGATGAGGATGGGCAGAAGGCCCCGACCTCTTCCTCCTCGCCGGACGAGGCAATAGCGGGCACGACGGTGTCCGGCCCTCCCCCGATATGACCATCGAGCGCACCAAGACCTGCTTCGTCGGGTAGCCCTCAATCTGGGCTTGCAAGCGGAGGAGACTGTAGAACAGGAGGACCCCATGGTCGATATCCTGAGCCCGGAGGGGCCCTCCAGAGTCGCTCTCCCAATTATACGGACAGTCCAGTCCAACTATAAGACGGTGTGGCAAACGCCGGCCTCCAGTGCACCGACTGCAAGAGGCGTGGAGAGGAAATACTTCGCCCCATCTAGAGGGTTTGACTTCCTCTTTTTACACCCGTCTCCTTGTTCGCTGGTGGTCTCGGCGGTCAACGAGCGAGAGCGTCATGGCCAGCAAGCTCCTGCGCCCAAGGGCAAGGAAGCTAAGCGATTAGACTTGTTCGGGAGGAAAGTCTATTCATCTGGGGGCCTTCAGCTGAGGATCGCTAATCAGCAGGCGATTCTAAACAGACACAATTTTAACTCTTGGGCATCAGTCTCCAAGTTTAAGGACTCCCTACCGCCTGACGCGCATCCTGAGTTCACGGCCCTGGTGGACGAGGGGATGGCGGTGGCCAAGACCTCATTGCAGGCCTCCCTCGACTCAGCCGACGCAGCGGCTAGAACAATCGTGTCAGGGGTAGTGATGAGGCGTTCGGCATGGTTACAGGCTTCAGGCCTTCTGCCAGAGGTGCAGACCACACTGCAGGACCTCCCGTTTGAAGGTTCGGGCTTGTTCTCCGACCAAACGGACGCCAGGCTACATAGCCTTAAGGACTCGCGAGCAACCCTTAAGTCATTGGGTATGCATACCCCGGTGACACAGCGCAAGCCCTTTAAACCTCAGCCACCACAGAGGCAGTACCACTCTCGCCCTCGGCACGAACCGTACCGCCGTCGTGGCAGGAATAACAGGCGGAGACGTAACAATACGCCCTAACCAGGGCCAAAGTCACGGCCAGGGCAAGCCGCAGCCAGGGAACAAACCAAGCTTTTGAAGCTACGCCCGAGGACAGCGTACCCACATTCCATACCGGATCCTCCTCCGAGTTTCAAGGACTGCCTGTCCCATTTCTACCGGGCATGGTTGCGCATAACATCGGACTGCTGGGTCCTGCGCACAGTGAAGGCGGGCTATACCTCGCCCCCTCCCTGCCATCCCCCTTCCCCGTCCCTCTTCAGGGACCCCTCTCAGAGCAACTTCTCATGCAGGAGGTACAGACCCTTCTCGCAGCAGGAGCAGTGGAAGAGGTCCCACCAGACCTAAGGGGAAAAGGATTCTACTCCAGATACTTCCTGATTCCCAAGGCAAAAGGGGGCCTCCGTCCTATCTTGGACCTGCGCGACCTAAACAAGTTTCTGATCAGAGCGCGCTTCCGCATGGTCTCCCTTGGAACTATTATCCCATCCCTGGATCCGGGGGATTGGTACGCTGCCCTCGATATGAAAGATGCCTATTTTCACATCGCTATCAATCCGGCCCACAGGCGGTTTCTGCGCTTCATTATCAACCAGCGCCATTTCCAATTTACGGTCCTGCCTTTCGGCCTGGCATCAGCACCACGAGTATTCACGAAATGCATGTCCGTGGTAGCAGCCTTCCTTCAGAAGAGAAGGATGTGTGTGTTCCCGTACTTGGACGACTGGCTTCTCGCGGGCAGGTCGGAGGCCGAGGTCCGATCTCACGTGACACTGGCCTTGCAGACGTTCGACAGACTCGGCCTCAGGGTCAATGTGCCCAAGTCCACGTTAGTTCCCACACAGAGACTGGACTTCATAGGTGCGACCCTAGACTCGGTGACCGCGCAGGCAAGCCTCCCAGAGTCACGGTTCCTGACAATTCAGAGGGCCGTAAGCTCAGTCCAAAAATTCCCCACGACAACGGCGAGGTGTTGCATGCAGCTCCTGGGGCATATGGCAGCTTGCACACATGTGGTCAGACATGCCCGCCTAAGGCTCCGGCCTTTGCAGTTGTGGTTTGCCCAAACGTACCGCCCCAACAGAGACCCATGGATCGAGTGGTGACGATCCCAGATCAGGTGTTGGGCTCGCTCCGCTGGTGGCTCGATCAACAGCAGGTCTGCGAAGGGATCCCCTTCGCTGCCCCACAGCCCACTCTGACGTTGGTAACAGATGCATCGGACCTGGGTTGGGGAGTGCATCTGGGGGAACTACGGACCCAAGGGCTGTGGTCCAGAGAAGACAAACTGCTTCACATCAATCTAAAGGAGCTAAGAGCAGTTCGCCTCGCCTGTCAGACCTTCCACGCCACCATAGAAGGTCACAGCGTGGCAGTCCTGACGGACAACACTACCGCCATGTTCTATATAAACAAGCAGGGCGGGTCCCGGTCTTCTCCCCTCTGTCGCGAGGCACTCCAATTATGGGACTTTTGTATAGCCCATGCGATCCACCTCATCGCAACGTATCTTCCGGGGATCCAAAACGGCTTAGCAGACCGCCTCAGCCGATCCTACCGAATGCACGAATGGACGTTGAGGCGAGACGTCCTGCATTCAATCTTCTGGAGGTGGGGCTTTCCCCGGGTGGATCTGTTCGCCACCAAGGACAACAGTCAATGCCCTCAGTTCTGCTCGTTCCAGAACCTCAGCCCGGGATCATTAGCAGATGCCTTCACGATCCCATGGGAAGGGAGCCTGAGGTATGCCTTCCCTCCGTTCCCGCTCATACACAAGGTCCTCCTCAAGACCCGCAGGGACAGGGCGACAGTTATACTCATCGCCCCGGCCTGGCCACGCTAGCATTGGTTCACGACCCTGTTGGAATTGTCCATAGCCGACCCGATCACCCTCCCCCTCCATCGCGACCTAGTCACACAAGACAAGGGTCGCCTGCTCCACCCGAACCTGTCTTCGCTACATCTCACGGCGTGGTATCTCTGGCTGAACGATGCGGAACACAGGTGCTCTCACCAGGTTCAGCAAATCCTCCTTAGTAGTAGGAAGCCCTCTACAAGAGCGACCTACCTGGCCAAATGGAAAAGGTTCTCCCACTGGTGCGAGCCTCAGCACATACAGCCTTTACAGGCCTCAGTTCCGTCGATCCTGGACTACTTACTGCACCTCAAGCATCAAGGGCTTGCGCCCGCCTCGATTAGAGTGCATTTAGCCGCCATTTCGGCTTTCCATCCAGGAGAGTTGGGAGTATCAGTGTTCTCCAACCCCACAGTGGCCCGATTCCTCAAGGGGCTGGAGAGGGTGTTTCCCTACTCGCGCCCGCCTGTCCCTGCGTGGAGTCTGAACCTAGTCCTAACAAAGCTCATGGGACCCCCCTTTGAACCCCTAGCCACTTGCTCCCTCATGCACCTCTCGTGGAAGGTGGCGTTTCTCGTGGCCATCACATCGGCCAGGAGGGTATCGGAATTGAGGGCCCTCACTTCAGAACCCCCTTATACAGTTTTTCATAAGGATAAGGTGCAACTGAGGCCGCACCCCAAATTCCTTCCGAAAGTGGTATCGCAGTTTCACATGGGACAGGACATTTGTCTACCGGTGTTCTTCCCTAAACCCCATACGGACCCTCACCACCGCAGCCTACATACCCTTGATGTTCGAAGGGCATTGGCATTCTACCTGGAACGGACCAGGTCATTCCGCAGAACACCTCAGCTGTTCATTGCCATTGCGGAACGTATGAAAGGCTTGCCTATCTCGACACAGCGCTTGTCGGCATGGATTGTGCATTGTATACGCACGTGTTATGAGCTCGCCGATGTTCCGGCCCCAGAGATCCGGGCCCACTCGACTAGGGCCCAAGCGTCCTCAACGGCCTTCTTGGCGCAGGTCCCTATCCAGGAGATCTGTAAGGCGGCCACCTGGTCGTCCGTGCATACGTTCACAGCCCACTACGCGATCCATCATCAGACCAGAGAGGACGCGATGGTCGGACGGGCTGTGCTACAGTCAGTTGTACCTTGACTCCTACCCATCTCCAATGGTAAGCTTGGGAATCACCTAATGTGTAATGGACGTGAACAATCACTCGAAGAAGAAAGAACGGTTACTTACCTTCTGTAACTGTTGTTCTTCGAGATGTGTTGTTCACGTCCATTACACTTCCCACCCTCCTTCCCCTCTGTCGGAGTCTCCGGCAAGAAGGAACCGGAGGGGTCGGGTCGGCAGGGATATATATACCCTGGAGCGGGGCGCCGCTCTGGCGGGAAGGAGGAGGCCCTGCTGGCCCGACGGGAGCTGCTAAGGGAAAAAGTTTCCGACGTCCGTGCACGCGGCGCGCGTACACCTAATGTGTAATGGACGTGAACAACACATCTCGAAGAACAACAGTTACAGAAGGTAAGTAACCGTTCTTTCAGGGCTCAGGCCCTCAGGCAGGGGCTGAGCAAATAAACAGTTAGTTCAGGGCTCAGGCCCTCAGGCAGGGGAGGAGGAGAGACTGCCACCCGGCGTGGGGTGGCAGGGGGGAACACAGGCCCACCCACTCCACTGTGTTCCAACCCGGGGCCCTGTCAGCAGCAATCCGTCTGCTGCTGGGTCAGTGGGGATCCTGACCGCAACACACTGACATAGGTTCGGGGTCTGCTATCCCCGGGCCACTTCCCATCTCCTCCTCCATGGGTACCTGCACGTCCTTAGCCTCGTCCACCGTGTCCCAGATCGTGGGCTCCTCAGGGCAGCGAGCGCTGGGTAGATTGGGCGGCTCCTCCGGACCCTCGGTGAGGGGAATCTCAGTCCGCTCCTCTGGATACCGGGCTCGGGGCAGGCTCGGCCAGTCTTCCTCAGGATGCCGGGCTCGGGACAGGTACGGCCAGTCCTCCTCAGGATACCGGGCTCGGGGCAGGCGCGGCCCAGCAGGAGCTCGGGCACCAGCGTCTGTCCTCTCCCGCAGTCGGGCCGCAACTGAGCTCTGGGGCCGGGCCTTTATACTTCCTGTCCCGCCCCTTGACTTCTGGGGGGCGGTGACAGGTGGCGGTGACTCCGCCCACTCCGGCAGCTGTTCTGACTCGTCCCTCACAGGGGCGAGTGGGAGCCAGGCCGCCTCACTACAGGGAGAAAAAAGGAATGTTAGAGAAAATCTGATCAGACCATAAAAAACAGGGAAATATGATTGTAAAATCACAAAAATTGGCAGGCACACACAGGGATAAAGTAGTAACCAATGCTACTTTTAGCTCATTTTTTAAACAAATTATAAGATTTCAAGGGTGAAATTTTGGCTCTATTTAAATAAATTAAAGTTTTGTCACTGACTTCAGTAGAGCCAGGATTTTACCACAAGTCCCTCTGTAAGCAGGTTAGGGTGACCAGATGTCCCAATTTTATAGGGACAGATCTGATTTTGGGGGCTTTTTCTTATATAGGCACCTTTTACCGCAAACCCCCATCCCGATTTTTTACACTTGCTATCTGGTCACCCTAAAGCAGGTACACAGCATAGATGGAAAATGAAATGTGTGACATCACTTTAGACTTCACTGCTGTATACACAGATTATCCCTACCTCTGCTGTTTTCTTTGGCAGTCTCATCTGTTGATGAGAATAAACATAACTGATGTCACCAAAGGCAGAATTCCAAATAGCTCGTGTCCACATTCTTGAAAAGGGGGCTTTGGCTTTCTTCCACGCATCTGTAAAATATTTCCTTCGGCGATTATTACACTTATACCTACCAAATTACCAACCCAGGAGTCCATGTGATTTAGATGTGCTTCTTTCCCTTTGAACTTCTGGGAGAATGTTCATTCCATTTTCTCACCCTGAAAGCGTCGTTTTTAGTAGCCATTCCATGAGCTCCAAAAGCCATCGAAATTCAGATTCATATGGCTGAATGACCCCTTCCTGAAACGGTTATTCTTTTTCAGAAGGGCTCAGTGTTATTGAGGCCACATCCTAAACATCCTAAATATTTGTCAAAGGAAGGGTCAAGATGTTCATTTAACTCAATCTGTTATACTTCCAGTTTTCCTCCCTGTGATATTACCCAGGGTACAATTTGGACCGATGAACAGCTGCATTCCCTCAGTTCTCCAATCTGTGGTGCCTTCTACGCTGCTTCACTGTGAGAGCTACCACTCCTGGTCTGCTCATACCCAGCCTCCAGCATGTAAATCACTTGCAGCTATAATGTGTGAGTGCAATAGCCAGCCACTCCTGAATTATACTGCAGAGCAACACCAGCAAACTCCCAGTCCCAGACTTTCCCCCAGAAATGTGCGTCTCGTACTGCCCAACTCTCTCCTTCTGGACAATACAAGCTCATAGAAAGTCCTTCATTTTATTAATAGAAAATGATATGCACAAATCCTGTTATCTTAAATCGAGTTTCCCAAACACTTCAATCCAAACACACTGGTTTAGATAAAAAAATAAAACAAGTTCATTAACTACAGAAAGAAAAGTTTGGTTACAAGAAAATAAAAGTAAAACACAACTAATACCTAACTTAACAAGGTAAGTGGATTCAAAGCAAAAGTCTCTTTCACCACATCTTAGCAGTTTTACTGGCTGAACTTCTTTCAGACTGGATCCCTTCCTAGTCCAGTTATGCTTCCTTTGTTCTTCAAGTGATGCTGATGTTGTGAAAGAGATGAAGGGGGAGATATTTGGGGGCATCCATTCCCCCTTTTTAGAATTCTCTTTCTTCTTTGAGAATCACCTCCCATTGAGGTTCAGAGACAGAAAGTCTGTATGGACAAGAACCTCAAACCGTTTCTTTGTGAAAATGTAGAGTTTTCACACACACCCTCTTTTCTGCCAAAGAATGGCCACTTAAGCAGGTGAGAGTCCATTTGATTTTGTTGTCACCTGGCTGAGGCATCAGTTTGCCTTTTGTCTCTGAGGAACTGTTTGTGGCTGCTCTTAGTAATATCATATAGTAGAATCTTATAACTTTACATACAATGTTGCCACATATATTTTACCAGGACAATAACAATCAGCAAATTCTGCATTTTCAAATGATACCTCAGAAGGCATACTTTGTGCAAGATTTATCATAGCCTTATAAAAGGGGTGAACATAGGGGTACAGACTGTCACACACTTGAAACTTTGTGACTTTCTGGGAGAGGCCAAGTTACAAGTTACTTTGTAACTTGGCCTCTCCATGTGAAAAATGGTCATTAGTTATTACTTGGACAGAACCAAGCCATTCTGTAACTCATTCATAGCTTTTAAGGAAAATTATGCGTCTGTTACCATTGTAAACCTATCAAAGTGGACCAATGCTTTGTACCTACCTACCTCCATTATGAGCAGGCTGGAATCCCAGTACCCAAGTAGTAAGAGCTCATTCTATTAGGGTGCATCTGCATTGGCTGGGTGTCTTAATTGCTGAAAGTTGTAAGGCAGTCACTGAGAGTTCAGTTAACCTGTTGCAAAGCATTGTTTTCTGATTCTGGAGCTAGATTAGAAACTTGTTTTGAGAGATCAGTGCTTCAGTTTCTGTTTGATTAGTTCTTCTCAGTTCTCTTCCAGGGTATTGCTTCCGCTTTCTAATCTGCTAGTGAGATCCTGTGGAGGAAATAATTTCATGAGCATGAAAGGAAGGATTGATTACCAGTAACTGCAGTTCTCTGAATGTTTTGCCTCTGAAACCCACACCCTTCCCCTCGTCTTCAGAGTCTGTAAATAGGCTTTGTTAATTTGGAGAAGAATGGAAGCTAGTTAGGTGGGAGGGCCATTTATATTTGCAGTTGTGATGTCCAGATCTATGGCCAGTGTGGACACTGCTGTGAATTACTCTAGAGTTCACAAAGTCTTGCATTTAATTTCCCATGGTGTAGATCCACAGAGGTGAGGTAGTCAGAGAATTCCAACTACAAGTTATTAACCGTCCTCAGCTCACTTGCCATGCCCACAGTCCCTCTCATTCCTGATTCAGCCCTTCCCTCCAACCCCTCGCTACTTCATTTCCCATCCTCACTTGTTTTAATGAGCAAAGTGGGGATCCTTGGAAAAAGCACCAGTATGCCATACTGATGCAAATTGGCCCAGTCTGTTCCTGACAGAAGAAGCTGATATGAGAGCATGGTTTCCTGAATAGAGTATTTAGAATGTATTGAATTCAGAGGACCTAATTTGTCAAGAAAATGTGCTAGTCTCTTCCCCTCTCTGTGCTTTGGCAGCCTTCATTTGACTTTCTCAAAGTTCCCCTCAGAATATTTATCCATCTCCATGAGTTTTAACATCTAGGTGCAGAATGGTAATTACATGATCAGGGCCGGCTCTACCAGTTTTGCCACCCCAAGCAAAAAACTGCCGAGGCAAAAAAAAAAAATTTTTTTTTTAAAAAAGCCGCTCCAAGAATGGACGGAATGCCGCCCCTTAGCTTGTGCTGACCCAGGCACGTGCTTCCTCCGCTGGTGCCTGGAGCCATCCCTGTACATGGTTGTGTCTTGTTTTACACTCTTTGAAGGAGCAGCCTCCACTTTTATCTTGCAGTAAGATTCATTTTATTCTTTCTTCTCAGAACCTTGTGCACATTCCCAGAAGGAGATGTGCAGGTTTCTAAATGTTCTGTTATCCTTCATTGACTTTAATCCCATCAAAGCAGATGCTTGGTGCAGTTGAAAAGATTAACAATGCACAGTCCTCAAATAGGTGTTTCACTCTCACACACACACAAAACTGTAGCCAGCACATAGGGGAGTAAGCTGTAATAAATCAGTAGGAAGTTGGGTTTTTTGTTTTGTTTTTGTAACTGTAATTATAAATCTAAAAAAACAGATAGAAAATCATCATTATGGGCTGCAATATTGCCCTTCCCCCACCCCCACTTGCTCACCCCATTCTCTCACTGATTCATTCTCTCACTCACACTTGAAATCTCTCCCTTTATCTCCTAAGCCCCCCTCACTTTCAGTTTCTAACACTTGGCTCTTGATAGATTATACACAGCCCCCAGGCTCTGACATTTTGCACTTGGTCCCTGTAGACTCCTAGCAAACTGCAGATACCCAGACTACTTTGTCATTTTGTTCCTTCTAGGCATAGTCCAGATCATGAAAGGTAATTGTGTTCTAGTTCATGTGGAACAGCTGAGAATAGGGAAACCACAGCTTCCCAAAGTAATAGATTATGGTAGTACAGTAAGAATTATCCTTATATGACAGTTTACACTTGAGAGGTATGGCAATAGCCTGATTCATTTATATGCAGTGTTGTAGCCATGTTGGTCCCAGGATATACCTATCCATCTCATAGAGCTGGAAAGGACCCTGAAAAGTCATCGAGTCCAGCCCCCTGCCTTCACTAGCAGGACCAAGAACTGATTTTTGCCCCAGATCCCTAAGTGGCCCCCTTAAGGATTGAACTCACAACCCTGGGTTTAGCAGGCCAGTGCTCAAACCACTAAGCTATCACTACCCCCATATTAGAGTGAGATTGATATTACCTCACCCACCTTGTCTCTGATTCATTTATAGTTTTGGGGTTGTTTTAAAAAAGTCTCTAGTACAGACTGTGAACATTCTCTATTCATTCCAAACTTGATTAGTTAAAAGCCTCAGTGCAGGCTAGGGGCGGGGGCATAGGTGCTGACTCCATAGGTGCTCCGGAGCAGGAGCACCCACGGGGAAAAATTAGTGGGTGCTTTGCACCCACTGGCAGCCAAGCAAACCTCACCCCCCACCCTACCTCCTCCTCCTCCTCCCCCTCCCCTGAGCATGCCATGTCCCCATTCCTCTGCCTTCTTCCCAGCGCTTTCCCCCCAGCCGCCGCCAAACAGCTGTTTGGCAGTGTTAGAACGCTCCGGGAGGGAGGGGGAGGAGTGGGAACGTGGCGCACTCAGGGGAAGAGGCGGGGCCGGGGAAGGGATTTGGGGAAGGGGTTGAAATAGGGGCAGGGAGGGGGTGGAGTTGGGGCGGGGACTTTGGGGAAGGGGTTGGAATGGGGGCAGGGCAGGGGTGGGAAGAGGCAGGGCAGGGGCAGGGCCTCATGGAAGGGGTGGAGTGGGGCGGAACCAGGGGCAGAAGGAGGTTGAGTTCCCATGGGAAAGAGGGGAAGTCAGCGCCTATGGGCTGGGGCACACCCAAAACTGTCAGACAATCAGAAATTATTGGGAATGCCACTTCTGCACACCTTGAAGTTTACATAAAGAGCCTCCCAGCCCAGAGTGTAGATTTTGGAGATTACTGGCTGGTTCCCCGGAGTAAGGATTTCCTTAAACTCAGCCCACAGTCTCAACAGGACTGACTCCATTCTGGCTAACTCTTTCCCGTCATCCCAAAAGGGGCTGTATTCCACTGATGCTGTTTGTTTTCTAGCTGGTGCTAGAGAATTATAGAATTCTTATTCCTCAGAAAGAGAAACTGTAAGAAAAAGAAAGAAAGAAATGTATTGAAGGAAACTGAGGGGCATGAAAACAAGCATATGCAATGAGAGTGCTGACTCTGCTGGGGAACTTTGACTGCAAAATACAAAATGTGTGTGTTTCTCTGAAGTGATTAGTATTTCAGGTACTTTGGAACATACTGTAGAGTTTGCTAGAGGAGGGATTGAAGTATATTGAACTGTAGACAAATGCTGAAAGCCCAACCCCACATAGCAACTCAATGGCAAGCCCTAAAAGGCAGCTGTTATGAGCAGCTCACATTACTTTTGTTTTTACTTTCAAAACTCCTGTGCTCTAACTTTTGTTGCCTCGGTGACTCTGGGAGTACAGCTGGGAGATGGCTAACCATAGAAAGGTGGCTAGGAACAGTAGGACAAATCTGATGATTGTGTGTGTGGGTGGCCAGGGGATTCTGGGACTTGGGCTAGTCTGCTCTGACAACACTAAAGCGCTGCCATGGCAGCACTTTAATATACTTTGTGTGGTCCCGGCGCAGCTCTAACGAGGCTCAACCACCTCAACGAGGGTCATAGCTCCCAGCGCTGGGAGCACAGCTCGCAATGCTGAGGCACTGTTTACACTGGCACTTTACAGCACTGCAACTTGCTGCGCTGGGTGGGGGGTTCCACACCCCTGAGCGAGAAAGTTGCAGTGCTGTTAATTGTCAGTGTAGACAAGCCCTTAGTGAGGGATGTGCTCTGTCTGACTATATGATGCACAATAAATTTAAGGAAATGTGTTCAGTGAAGAAGGAAACAGATGTCTCCTAATTAAATCATGTTATAATAACAAAACTTCAACCCATTTGAAAAGATGAGTATGGAGCATTTTAATAGTGTTGTTTCAGAATTTTAAGAGCTCAAGATACTTATTCCAAAAGCAGCCTCTGAAACTGCAGGTTTCCTTGCACAGAATCTCAGATTTACTCATGCCATATTGGTGCAGTAGTTAGCCTTTTTGCACATGTGTGGGTGCAGGCCAGGCAGCCAAAGGCATAACAGCTGGATTTGCAGGTGTGTAGGCAAGGATTTGCACACACCAAAACATAGGCATGAAAACTGGTATTCCACAAAGGTGGAGCCCCTGTTGATATTGCTCAAAGATTTCACTAGTTTAAATTATTGGCAAGGTCAGTACCTGGCTGTTTTTTTCCTGTCACACAGAGTGTATTGTGCTCAGTTCAGACTTTGCGCCATGACCTTTATTCTCTTGCTATAGCCCTGGGTGCATAATGTCCACCTAGGCTTTGCAGTGTTACATTCACGATTCCAAGTAATCATTAGCAGCTTTCTGGATGTCCACGGAGCCATTGTCCTCTCTCCATTAGCTCTCCTAGCCATAATGCTTTCTAAAAACTCTGAGAACTGAACAGTTCCATATGGCTATTTCCATGGGCATCTGAAACATACTATGGATTAAGCGGGATTTGGTTCTTTGTGTAGGGAAGCAAAGCAGAAGGGTGCAAGGATCCCTGACTTGTGCTTCCTGGCCAGGAGAACAGTTGCAGTTTCTGTGTTCTCCTTATTTTAGGGGATTATTTCTTCTTCTTTGAATGTTTGCTCATGTTGATTCCTTTCTAGGTGTACGCGCGCCCACGTACACAGTTGTCGGAGATTTCTGCCTTAGCGGTATCCATAGGGCCAGCTGTGGTGCCCCCTGGAGTGGCGCTCCCATGCAGCAGTATATCAGGCACCGCTGTGTTACCTAGCAGCTCTTTGTTCTTGGGGAACCAGGGCCCAGTACCCAGTCTGTCTGACTCACGAAAGACCTCCTCCCAACCCCCGCAAAAACCAAAACTGATCAGAAGAAAGACTTACAAAAAGCAGTGAAAAGGTGGTGGGAGACACACCTAAACCCGTGTGACAAGGGTGACAGGAATAAGGAAACCTACCTAGCCTCATTTGCATCAAAAATGGGACAGGGAGGCATCTCCATTAGCATACAGAATGGAGAACAGAGATTCCAAGACAAGAATCGCACAGAACTCTGGGACCAGAAAAGCAGGAAGCACTGCATGATGGGGGATCTCTGTTCCAAATGTTAATGAACCCATGCCTGCACACACCCAGTGCAGTAGTTATCAGACCAATTCTAGTAATAAATCCTTTATTGGTATCCAAAATAGTGAAGCTCCCTAATTGAACTGTGAGCTCCCTCCAAGGAACACCACCCATAGCCAGAAATGATCAGTTCCTATTGTCTAGCCCAGGGGTAGGCAACCTATGGCATGTGTGCCGAAGGCGGCACACAAGCTGATTTTCAGTGGCACTCACACTGCCCGAGTCCTGGCCACTGGTCCGGGGGGGCTCTGCATTTTAATTTATTTTTAAATGAAGCTTCTTAAACATTTAAAAAACCTTATTTACTTTACATACAACAATAGTTTAGTTATATATTATAGCCTTATAGAAAGAGACCTTCTAAAAACGTTACAATGTATTACTGGCACGCGAAACCTTAAATTAGAGTGAATAAATAAAAAAGACTCGGCACACCACTTCTAAAAGGTTGCCAACCCCTGGTCTAGCCTGAAAAAAACAACTTTGGTATACTCCCTTGAGCCATCAGTTTACACACACGCAAATCTAGTGTTCTCCCTTTAACCATTGTTGTTTCCCTACAAAAATCCCTACCCATGCTCAAGTTAGTGCTCTGATGCCTGGATCCAGTGCATCAGTTCCACCGGGACTTCATCTTCTGACTGATCATGCTGGGGGCTCTGCCTGTCTCCAGCACTCTAGATCCTCGGCTACTGCCACTACCTGGGACCCCAATCGATTCAAGCTTCACAGAGTGGTGAGAACCCAGCTTGCTCTCGCTCTCTCTTGGTTTCATGATTAAGCTGGTTGCTTCTCCTCTCTCTCTCCCCCCATGGGTGTTTTTTTGGCTTCCTCATTTGCTGTGCAGCAATGATCTTCATACCTAAGCTGCAGCGCCTAAAAATCCTGTGGGGTTTGCTCATCAAGTTGGTTTCTACCAGAACAATTGTAACATGAAAGTGGGGATAGGGACGTGCTGAATCTGGGACATATGAGGGTGGCAGCTTGGAAGTGCTGCTTGACCCAGTCTGCTGAGTCCAGGGGCATATAAGGGTGGCAGATCGAAAGTGCTGCTCGACGCAGCCTGCTCAGGTGTACTCTATTCCAGTGTGGTGCCCATGGCGTATGAGGGTGACAGCTTGGAGGTGCTGTTCGACCCAGCCTTCTGAGTCCAAGGGCCTATGAGGGTGACAGCTTGGAAGTGCTGCTCGACCCTGCCTACTGAGTCCAGGGATGTATAAGGGCTCAGCTTGGGAGTGCTGATTAACCCGGTCCTCTCAGATGCGCTCTGTTAATGTGTGTGTGTGTGTTCATCTAATTCTGGGGCTGGAAGAACCCAGCCCTGGGGAACCTAGGTCCTGCAGGATAGCTCCATTGGGAGGGAACTTGCAACAGAGAGAAGTAGAGCTCCGTATGAGAATACAAGAGACACAAGCAGTACAATGCTAGAATTAGAGACACCCCCCCCCAAAGAGTAACCCTAATAAATGAGCATACCCCAAAGTAACAGGCAAATCTGGTAACAGCCGGCCCTGCACCCTCTCAGTTCCTTCTTACCGCCTGTAACGGTTGGTTGGAGCGCCTTGTCTTGCTTCACAAGAGCAGTAGCAGTTATCCATTGACTAGTTTCATTATTGTTGTACATAGTTTCATAAATAGTTAGTTGATAGAGTTAGTTAGTCAACAGAGTCCCAATTGGGATTTTGCCCCGAGCGGGGCATGTCCCGCTTCCCCGGCTTCAAGCTGTGTGCGTCATGCAGCAGGTTGGTGCCAATCAGCGATCCACACAATGGCTGTCTTAAGTGTCTGGGAGAAGGCCATCACAAAGACAGGTGAGAACTTTCCCCGCGGACTCAGAAAGAGCAGGATATCTGCTTGAGGGCATTATTGATGGAGGCTGCTCTTTGTCCAGCATCGGAATCCTCCAGGTACCTACACTCAGTACTTCAGCCTCTATTAACTGCTGTTTCACCTGCGCCAAAGAAGAGCCTGAAAAAAAGAAGCCTCTCTGCACCGAAGGAGGGGCCTCTGGCAAAGGACCTATGTCAGGTCATGCACCCGCTATGGAGTTTCATGAGGGTACCGCGGAGGTCGGACCCACCAGCCCTGCCAGGAACCCGCCCCCTACCCTGGGCAGCAGCAGGGGTTCCCAGCCGGTGATGGTGCAGCTGTGGTGCAGGGAGCGGGCCTGTCGGCACCAAATGACCAAGCACAGCCAGCAAACCCTGGCAAAAATTGCGGGGGACATGACCCCTTGTGTCTCCCCCAAACATGTTGCCTCCAGCTTCTGCCCAGCGGGGAGGAGGGTCTTGGAGCTTCAGCCCTGTCGGGTGTGCCTGACGGGGCTTGGGGCTTCAGCTGGAGTGGGACTGAAGCCCCAAGCCCTGGCAGAGATGCCCTGGCTCTCAAACTTCTGAAGATTGTCGTGCATGGCTCGGACTATCAGTAACTTTGGCAACCCTCATTTGATGCCATTCAGGGAACTGATTTAAACTATACTAGCAAAGCACTCTTCTTCTGGTATATGGTGTGTCTCCACAAGGGGCTTTTCCCTGTTTAGTTCTGCCAGTAGATCTATACCATCAAACCCTTTTAAGAGTAGAAAAGGCGTAGCTGGTGCAGGCCAATCACCCACATTCCATGAGAGGAGAGGCACACACAGTTAGCACTTGCCAAGGACAGCTTATGCCCTAACTGTCTGGTGACCTGTCGCTGCCCCCTTGGGACTATGGTGCATCAACTAGTCCAGTAGCCAATCCACCTTCCTAGCAGTTTTCACAAGCACTGGCTAGAAATCCTAGCTTGCTGCTCTGTGAGGCTTGGTGAGAGGAGGTTCTCTTCCTCCATTAACATACCTGGCTGTACCATGGAGGGCTGGATGTGACCGTTAAAGTTGTACCATTCTAACTGAAAGTGTGAAGATGTTTGTATTATAAACCATGCAACCAAAGAGTGTCCTTTTCAGATATTATACCTGCAGTGCATTTGGAAATAGAGTGTGCTTAATGTAACAGCAATGTGTTGGGTTTTTATTCATTAAGGGCTTTCTTTGTAGCTCCACTTATGTTGTAGGAGGGAAGATTTCCTCTTGAGATTAATGGTCCTTTCAGCTTCCCTTCTAATCTTGCTCCCTGTGTTGAGCAATTTTTTTTTTCATGCTAAGTATGAATAGTTAATATGCAGTTTGACCTAGCATAGTCTTCTATCAAAGCACTTGTTGTATTTATTATTTTTAATCGTATGCACGTTCACACTGCTGCTAAAGGAGTATGGATTCCTGTCTAGAAAATCAAAGCCCCAGAAAAAACAGAGCCCAGTCAAACAGTACATTAAAGCTGTTGTCTACCTTTCTTGCTTTTGTGGGGCTGTAGCTGAGACTGCACATCCAGTATATTTTTAGCAGGTGAATAGTGAAATCATTGGATTAATTGTTGGCAAGCTGATGAGGGTTGTATGATACTATCTTTATATTATTTACCTTATCACAGCTAATCTATCATGTTTCTAGGATACCTTTAATCACTGAGGCTGCTCTAACTTATCCCAGCTGGTCAGAGCCCCCAAAGGGCTGTTCTGTCAGCCAGGGACCACTAGAGCACAACAGCACTCCAGGCACGGCCCCTCCTACTGGGCTTAACTCTGACATGGCTCCGGCATCCTATAGGCCAGTAGAAGATGATATAGAGTTGGTTACACAGGGTCTACTTATCCAAAGATTCCCCCATGCCAAGGTCACCTTCAGATACCCAGTTAGGGTGATTTTATGGCCAGAGTGGCAAAAAGGAGCTGTAGCATGGAGCAGGATCTGACTCCTGGTGTTTTTACCATTGTCAGTCACCTCTCTTTTTCTTTCTATTCGGGCTGTTGATTAATCGCAGTTAACTCACATGATTAAGTCAAAAAAATTAACTGTGATTTTAAAAAATTAATCACGATTAATCGCACTGTTAAACAATCCAATTGAATACCAATTGAAATGTATTAGATATTTTTGTTTTTTTTCTACATTTTCAAATATATTAATTTCTATTACAACACAGAATACAAAGTGTACAGTGCTCACTTTATATTAATTTTTATTACAAATATATGCACTGTAAAAATTATAAAAGAAATAGTATTGTTCAATTCACCTCATAGAAGCACTGTAGTGCAGTCTCTATTGTGAAAGCGTAACTTACAAATGTAGATTTTTTTTTGTTACATAACTACACTCAAAAACAAAACAATGTAAAACTTTAGAGCCTACAAATCCACTCAGTCCTACTTTTTGTTCAGCCGATCACTAAGACAAACAAAATTGTTTACATTTACGGGAGATACTGCTGCCTGCTTCTTACTAACAATGTCACCTGAAAGTGAGAACAGGCATTCGCATGGCACTTTTGTAGCCGACATTGCAAGGTATTTATGTGCCAGATATGCTAAACATTCATATGCCCCTTCATGCTTCAGCCACCATTCCGGAGGACATGCTTCCATACTGATGATGTTCATTAAAAAAATAGTGCGTTAATTAAATTTGTGACTGAACCTCTTCGGGGAGAATTGTATGTCTCCTGTTCTGTTTTACCTGCATTCTGCCATATATTTCATGTTATAGCAGTCTTGGATGATGACCCAGCACATGTTGTTTGATTTATGAACACTGTCACTGCAGATTTGACAAAACGCAAAGAAGGTACCAATGTGAGATTTCTAAAAATAGCTACCGCACTCTACCCAAGGTTTAAGAATCTGAAGTGCCTTCCAAAATCTGAGAGGGACAAGGGTGTGGAGCATGCTTTCAGAAGTCTTAAAAGAGCAACATTTCTATGCGGAAACTACAGAACCCGAACCACAAAAAAAAAAATCAACCTTCTGCTGGTGGCATCTGACTCAGATGATGAAAATGAACATGCATCGGTCCGTTCTGCTTTGGATCGTTATCGAGCAGAACCTGTCATCAGCATGGACGCATGTTCTCTGGAATGGTGGTTGAACAATGAAGGAACATATGAACAGGGCGGCACGTCCATTTAGGCGAACTAGGCGGTTGCCTAGGGTGCCAAGTTAAATGGGGCGCCAAATTTGAGGAAAAAAATCAAATTTAATTAAAAAAATTAAAAAGATGAAAAAAAAATACAAATAAAATAACTAAGATGTCATTATTTCAATTCCCGTGCACGTACAGAGGGAATATGAATTATAATGCATTTCTCTACATTTCTGAGAATTTATTAATATGTCAAATCTTTTATTTACTGCAAAAATAAATAATATTTTAGCGAAAAGAAATTCAATTTGCGACGTAGGGTCAAGATAACCCACTTCGCAATTTTGATAAGCAATAACTCAGCCACAATGAAACACATCCGCCAGTGGCAAGAGCTGCAATGCTAGTGACACCTAACTCGAATATACATCAAGGTCACATAGCCAGAAATTCATGTAGAGTGGAGATATCATGAGTTGATACATGTCAAACAGTCATTTTAACACACATCGCAGGTAGATGTAAGAATCGAGTGAATACTGTGGAAAATTGTGTTTCTTAGTGCCAAAGAATAAAGAATAACGTCTTTCAGCATTATAAATCCAAAATGTGAGTATCTTTAAGCATTATTAAACCTTAGCGTTATTATCAGGCTGTATAATTTTCTTTGTTTGAACTTTTCTTTGTTATAACTGGTTCACGTGTAATAAATAAGGTCCATAAAAGAAAAGTTACAGCATTAACGCTTAATAGACTATGAAAGTGATGATGTCACACTCCAAGCGGGTAACCATGAAGAAGGGGATTGCTTTTCAAACAACTGGTGTCAGGTTATAACGTTGAAAAAGATCATTTTGTTTCCGTGTAAACCCTGTAACTAACTGTTTTAATAGGTGAGTGAGTGTATGTTACTAATAATTGAACCTTTAAGCAGTGAAAAAACGTGCTGGGATGGCTGCAATGTGGTTTAAATCGCCAACCATGTTGTGGGTGTGTCAGCCATCCTTAACGCTATAATGCTTGCAGTGAGGAGCACAGTACATAACAATATTCAACATGCTGTTGGGAGATTCTGACTCGCCATGTGAATTCTCTAACTGTGAAACCACTTAGACAAGACGAGAGAGTCGCACTGATGCTTTGAAGCCTCTTTGCTATGAACTTGGAAACATTTATGATGGCCTAATTGAAATTTCTGATGATACTACCTTTACTGGATAATCTGGCAATACGGCACATTCAGATGCAGAAGCTCTTGCAAATGGCCTTTCCAAGTTCAAATTTGTGACTTCACTCGTTTTGTGGAATAATATCCTTTTCGAGATTAACCTCACTAGTAAGCAGCTTCAGGAAAAGAACTTGAACGTACATTCTGCTATTCAAAAACTGCAGCAAACTAAAAATATTCTGGAGGAATTCAGAAGTGATGAAGGGTTCGAAAGAACACTGGTAGATTCTCTCGAGCTTGCTGAAGAAATAGACTTTCCGACAGAATTTGAACCAGAGCCAGTTCGCATTCGGCAAAAGAAACAGCAGTTTTTGTATGAAGGATGAGACACACCCATTCAGAACCCAAAACAAACGTTCAAAGTGAATTTCTACGTTGCAGTCCTTGATACTGCTATTCACTCGATTGACGAAAGATTTCAACAGATGCAGCAGCTAGAGTCAGTATTTGGCTTTCTATATGAGATCCACAGCTTGCAAAAGAAAACAGCAAAACAGATAGGAGAATTTTGTATGAAACTGGAGTCATCATTGACTCATGAAAATTCAGAAGACGTTGATGCTACAGATTTGTGTAGTGAGCTTCAGGCTTTTTCAAGACGACTTAAGAAACATTGCACACCTGAAGAAGTACTGAAGTTTGTTTGTGAAAATAAACTCACAGACAGTTTTCCAAACATTTATATAGCTCTACGCATTCTTTTAGCTTTGCCAGTTTCCATAGCTAGTGGGGAACGTAGCTTCTCAAAGTTAAAATTGATAAAAACATATCTGCATTCAACAATGGTGCAAGAGAGACTTGTTGGACTTGCCACAATGTCAATAGAGCATGAAATAGCTGGAAAACTGGATCTAAAAGAACTAGCGACTGAATTTTCAAAACAAAGCAAGAAAAGTCATGTTTTAAGAGCACAGAGTGTTTTTTATTCAGAGTGTTTTGTAAATACAGGTTATTAAAGAGTTTATTGAAGAGTTTTCTTATTTCTTTCTATATTGGATGTGGTGGTAATAGCAGTTAAAGCAGGATAGCGTAATGGATGATTTTGGATTTGTAATAATAAAAATTATAATTAACATT
The DNA here is from genome assembly GCF_027887155.1 of Malaclemys terrapin pileata. Lineage (NCBI taxonomy): Eukaryota > Metazoa > Chordata > Testudines > Emydidae > Malaclemys > Malaclemys terrapin. The sequence goes on from NC_071514.1 coordinate 52,910,506, forward strand.
TTTAATGCATTTTTATTTGAAATCGGATTGAAATATCATCTAGCTGTCATGTACAAATCTGTTCTGAAAATTTCGTGTCTCTATTTTATCTGATCTCAGAAACATTGGTTGGACAGACGGACAGACAAACCGAATAATTAAGCTTGTTAAAAAAATTTTTTTTTAAAACATTAAAAGGAAAAAAGGGGCAAAATGTTTCCCAGTTTACCAAAAACCTCAGCCTAGATCTGCCCTTAGGGCTTGGGGGTGGGGACACTGATTGCATGTTTCGCCTAGGGCACCAGTTTCAGGCAGCTAGTCTAGGGCCACCCCTGCATATGAATCTTTAGCGCATCTGGCATGTAAATATCTTGCGACGCTGGTTACAACAGTGCCATGCAAAAGCCTGTTCTCACTTTCAGGTGACATCATAAACAAGAAGCGGGCAGCATTATCTCCTGCAAATGTAACCAAACTTGTTTGAGCAATTGGCTGAAGTAGGACCGAGTGGACTTGTAGGCTCTAAAGTTTTACATTGTTTTACTTTTGAATGCAGTTATTTTATGTACATAATCCTACATATGTAAGTTCAACTTTCACGATAAAGAGATTGCACTACAGTACTTATATTAGATGACTTGAAATATACTATTTCTTTTGTTTTTTTCAGTGCAAATATTTATAATCAAAAATAAATATAAAGTGAGCACTGTACACTTAGTATTCTGTGTTGTAATTGAAATCAATATATTTGAAAATGTAGAAAACATCCAAAATATTTAAATAAATGGTATTCTGTTATTGTTTAACAGTGCAATTAATCATGATTAATTTTTTTTAATCGCTTGATAGCTCTACTTTCCATACATTTTTTTAAATAAAAGGGGCCAATGTTGATCCACTACCACCACCACCATGCTTTTAGGGAACACTTAGACACCTTGACAGGTTTATCCAGTCTAGTTTAGCTCCACTCTCTCTGCCGCACTCTGAACCACCTGATCTAAATTTACACTAATTTGTAACCCTCTTATCTCCAGTTCTGCATTGTCCATCTTGCTGTCCTGCTCTGAAGCATGCAACAATTTTCTCATCAGCTAATCTATCCTTACAAAAATAAGCTCTTATTCTTTGACCCCCTGTTGCACCAATGGAACATCCTTTCTAAGAATCCAACCCCACCGGCATGCATTTTAGTGGCTTGGCTATATTTTAATCCTAAAAGGATGGAGAACTTCATGAACTCAACTGCACCTTTTACACTCTGCTGCCAGCAGTTGTTTTGTGATGAACTCAGGCTAAGGGGAGTGTTAACTGCTCTGTGAAGCAGTTGTCTGTCTGTGGTACTCATTCTGCACATCTGCCCTCGTCATCTTGGTCCTTTTTACAAGGGCAGGCATGTTTTCTTCCTCAGAATGCTGAGCTGGGAGGAATGTACCACTTCTCTGGCCTAACTGTTGCTACCCTCGAGTACACCAGTGCTCCTGCCAGCTTTCCTCTATTCCACCGTTCACCACTCTCCTAAATCCCAAATAATACTTAGCACATCTCTTCCTTTACAGTTTAATAGAACCATTTCTAACTAGCCATTTACCCCTGCCAGACTAGGATTTTGCAGTGCCTAAAGGCCACTTTATAATTGCTTCTATATTGTTCTTACTCATTAGACTCAGGCCTTTTAATGAATTGAGAGTCACTGTTTTTTATGGGAAATCCTGCTTTCCAGAAACTCATCACTGTTTATTAGTACATCAGCCTCTGTTCTAGCCACCTGTTCTTTGCCTTTGCTCTCAATCCCCATACTTGGTCATTGAACCATAGTTATCTTAGACCTTTTTTTCCTTTCCACGGGAAGCACCTTTCACATAGTAATGGCTGTAATTGTGCATGGGATTGAGACAGTTGGTCTCATTTTCAATGTGGTGAATGAGGGCTTAGTCACATGTCTCTCATTGGGAGTTGTATGGCTGACTCCCTGTGCACTGCTTTGCCTTTATTTATTCCTTAAATCCTTCCCCTGTGGTCAAAGAGGCGATGAACGCCCCAATTTATATGAAGACCATTTCTTTCTGAAACACTTCTCATCCTGAAATTCTCTAGTCTCAATCTTCTCCTAAGTGCCCTTAATTGGAGCATCTGATTAGCTACCTGACTTGGGAATGTGGCAGCTGTTCTGATTCTGATGTATTCACTCCTTGCAGGAAGCAGAAAACACACTACGCCTGATGCAGAACAGGCTGAAGGAGGAGGAAAAACGCCTGCTCAAGAGTGGAAGTAAGCTATATTTCTTAACTGCATGGGTTAGAAAAATAAATTGTAAATTGCCAGCTGCTTCATTCAGAAAGATTCCGTCGAAGCTGAGGGGAATTTTATCAGATGCCTACTGGGTAGGCTGAAGAGCAGAAAATGTAAAATCCCATTAGCTTAAAAAAGACTACCAGAATCACTAACCTAACCTGTGTGTGACTGCACCCTGTAAATCCTACCTGCAGCGCTGAGGGTGAGTGCAGTCACCTAGTAAATACCTCGCTTAACATTGTAGTTATGTTCCTGAAAAATGCTACTTTAAGCGAAACGATGTTAAGAGAATCCAATTTCCCCATAAGAATTAATGTAAATAGGGGAGGTTAGGTTCCAGGGAATTTTTTTTCGCCAGACAAAAGACTATATGCATGAGGTGGTGGTCAAAGGGTAGAAGAGGGTGGGCTATTTCCCAGGGAATGCCTTACTGCTAAATGATGAACTAGCACTCGGCTGAGTCCTGAAGAGTTAACATGTTGTTAATGTAGCCTCACACTCTACAAGGCAGCAGGAATGGAGGGAGGAGAGAGGAACAGAGATACACACCGTGTGTGTATGTGAGAGAGAGAGAGAGAGAGAGAGAGTCACTAAACCCCAGGATTGGGGACTTCAACAGCAGAGTCCAGGGAAGGGGTAGGGACGATTTTGTGGCCTGCAGCATGCAGGGGGTCAGACCAGATGATCATAATTGGTCCCTTCTGACCTTAAAGTCTATGAGTCTATGAGTCTATGAGAGAGAGAGGGCGAGACGTAGACACATACTTTGTGTGTGAGAGAGAGAGAGAGAGAGACGCGCATTGCCCCTTAAAGTACACTGACCCCACTCTAAGTACACTGTTTTTAAAGTAGATCAGCAAGTTGAGACAGCAGCTGCTGCCAGCAAGCTCCCTCAGCCTAAAGGGGGCATAGAAAACTTTTATAAGTTTAAATGTACTGATATATGGTGGTGGGAACAGTAGAGAGAATGAATGAATGAATTCTCAAAAAGAACAGGAGTACTTGTGGCACCTTAGAGACTAACAAATTTATTTGAACATAAGCTTTCGTGGGCTACAGTATGCATCCGAAGAAGTGGGTTGTAGCCCACGAAAGCTTATGCTCAAATAAATTTGTTAGTCTCTAAGGTGCCACAAGTACTCCTGTTCTTTTTGAGAATTCATTCATTCATTCTCTCTACTGTTCCCACCACCATATATCAGTACATTTAAACTTATAAAAGTTTTCTATGCCCCCTTTAGTCCTGGGAGTACAGGATGTACAATATATATTAGAATAATGTATCATCTTTTTGATGATTCTTCTGAGAATATATTAAGATGAAATTTGATGAAGACAAGTACAAAGGACTTCACTTAGGAAGGAAAGCAAAACTATAAAATGGGTACTAACTGTCAAGGTGGTAGTACTGCTGAAAAGGATCTGAGAGTTATACTGAATCACAAATTGAATATTATTCAAAAAAGTGATGCAATTGCAAAGAAGGCTAATATCATTCTGAGGTATATTACCAGGGAGTGTCATAGGGACAGGATGCAGAGAAAAAATTTCTAGACACCATTAATGACTGCTTCTTGTAGCAGCTAGTCTTGGAACCCACAAGGGGAGAGGCAGTACTTGATGTAGTCCTAAATGGTGCAAAGGATCTAGTCCAAGAGATTAATATAGTTGAACTGCTTGGTAATAGCAACCATAATGTAATTAAATTTAACATCCTTGTAGGGGGGAAATACCAACGAAACCGACCACAGCAGCATTTAACTTCAAAAAGGGGAACTACACAAAATGAAGAAACTAGTTAAAGGGAAATTAAAAAGAACAGTCACAAGAGTGAAATGCCTGCAAGTTGCATGGAAACTTTTAAAAAATACCATAATAGAGGCTTAAACTAAATGTATACCCCAATTTTTTTAAAAAATGCCAAAAAAATGCCACCATAGCTGAACAACAGAGTAATAAGTGGTTACAGACAAAAAGACATCCTTTAAAAATTGGAAGTAAAATCCTACTGGGGAAAATAGAAAGGAGAATAAACTCTGACAAGTCAAGTGTAAAAGTATAATCAGGCAGGCCAAACAAGAATTTGAAGATCAACTAGGAAAAGACACAAAAACTAAGAAAAAAAAAATTTAAGAACGAGAGAAGCAGGAAGCCTGCCCAACAATCAGTGGGGCTACTGGATTGCTGAACCAACAGCATATACACATGCTGTAGATTCCTGTTTTATCATATTTTATATTTAAGCTTTGGTGTAATAAAGTCAGGTGAAAATCAGGATTGTTGAAGTGGAATGTATATCCAATGCAGTGTTCAATCAAATCTAGTGCAGATAGTTTCTGTAACCAATCTACCCCTATAAATTACTAAATGTTTGGTAGACATAGAATCATAAAATCCTAGAAATGTAAGGCTAGAAGGGACCTCAAGAAATCAACAAGTCCAGCCTCCTGCGCTGTGGCAGGACCAAGAAAACCTCCTAACCCATCCCTGACAGGTGCTTGTCCAGCTTGTTTTTAAAAGCTTCCAAAAATGGGGACTCCACAACTTTGGAAACCTATTCCAGAGTTTAACTACACTTGTAGTTAGAAAGTGTTTCCTAATATCTAAGACAAGTCTCCCTTGCTGCATATTAAACACATTACTTCTCATCCTAACTTCAGTGGACATGGAGAACAATTGATCACCATCCTCTTTATAACAGCCCTTAGCATAGCTGAAGTCCCTGATCATCACTGTAGGGATTGGGGAGGATTCAGTACAACACTGAACAATTGTGCAGGTGCATATCCTTGCAAAACTGTCATGAAAATTTACTAGCCCAAGGACCAAGTCTGTTTGCCAACTCTAATACATGACAATGTTAAAAATAAGGATATTTTGCTTGCCTGTCAAAAAATCAGCCTGGGAAAATAATCTTGGCATAAGGCTGATCATGTTGCTACGGTATAACAGATCTTGTGTTCCTACATGACATGGACACTCATTCATTTTACAGACTGAGTGGTTCTAATGGCAAAACTAGACAGTGTCCTCAGTTCTTCGTGTATATGTAACAAGTATCTGTCCTCAGTTCTATCAATGTTTTTTATAGTGCCCATCAGTGTAGCACCTAACACAGTATTTTAAATGTCTTGTGATACAGGAGGGCCAGGGAGCAGTGGGAGAGGGGAGATATATAAGCCCTAGGCTAATTAAGGCTAGGGAGGGTTGCTACAAGTTAATTGGAGCACCTGTAGTCAATTAAGGCCCTGACAGGAACCTAATAAAACCCATTGCTTCAGGCAGTCAGGGTGTGTGAGGAAGGAGAGAGGACTGGAGTTTGGAAATATATTGCTGAGATTTGAAAGACCAGAGAACCGAAGGAAGGGAGACCCTGCCCCAGCAGGGCAGGGAAACTCCCTCCCCCAGTGTCAAGGACCGAGGGTAACCCTATCCAAGGAGAAAAGGGTAAGAAACCCGCAGGGGTTGAGAGGGGCTGGGGCTCAGAGTGAGGAGCAAACCCAGACCCCTCTCCCGCTTCCCTCCTCTAACACCTTCCTGAGCCACTAGCGGGGCCCTCAGTGCCCCAAGAGCATAGGCAAGGGTGATATCTTAGCCCCCCACCAAGAAAAGTGTGGGACCCACCATACCAACATCGGCCATTTTTCACAGTCTTTTATTCTGTTATTCTCAACTAATCCAAGCTCTGAATTTCAATAAATTGGCAGTTGCCTTCTCTCTTCAACCTCTGCTGTGCTACAAAACAAATACGCTTTGCCAGAAATAGTCCTGTTATATAATGGTCTCTCAGTGGGTATCTTTGTGTGGAAATAAAGATTGTACAAAGGTTACCAATCAATTTAAGCATCATCACTCTTCTTATAACAACAATCATCTTTGTAGTACTTGGTTTCCAATATTTCCATCTTGCAAATAGTAATAAAACCCCAATCTGTTTCTGAAGTTCAAGTATTTATTAAGTGACTTTATAACACTGTTTGGTATAACTTAGTACAGCCCTGATTTTTCACTATGATATTTTTACGGAGGTGCAGGTCACAACTTTGTGACAAATTTGAGTTGATGTGTTAAATAATGTCCTACTCAGAGATCAGGCTGGCACTGAGTTATATAGAAGAACTTTGTGAAATTCACAGGAATTTCAGGAGAAGTTAGTTCGTTCTCTCTATTCTCAGCAGAGGATCCTGAAGAAATGCTCAGTCTAACAGACCTCCAAGGGGGCTCATCACAAAATATAAATACTGAGGATTTGATTTCTCTAGAGTTAGCTAAAATATAAGCTAACTGGAACTCCTGCTACATCTCCTGCAGAAAAAAGAACTGCTGATTCTCAGTCCTGTCTCATCAAAATATCGGCAGAGATGGTCGAGGGATTCAGACAATGAGAGAATCACGTCCATTAATGCACACAAAAGCACAGAGCTTACGTGGACAGGATGAGTGCTGAGCTCTATCAGTCAGTAGTGACACACTAATCACCACGGTCCAGTTTAAGTTGTCAGAATTGCCTTTGTACTTGTGTTCTGTATAGTGGATTGCAGCATTCCAGAACAGCCCAACTTACTGGGTGCCTATCCATTACACAAAATATGAACAAAATCTTCTAGGATGCTTGTTTTCATCCAGATTCAGAAATAAATTCTGTTAAAAAGACTGCACGATCAGAAGCAGATGCAAGTGGGAAATTGGATCAATGTAAAATTCAGCTGATCCTTTCCATGTTAATACTTCAAAAATGTGAACAATATCTTAAACTACAATGTAAGTATAAAAACGGTGACCTTAACAGAGGGTTAGATGTTGGGGGACATGGAAAATTACAAAAAGGTTGACGGAGCAACAAGAAGGAAATCAGCGGGGGAATCTGATGAACACTTTAGATGTCTGTACAGAAGTGCAAGGAGTATGGGGAATAAACAGGAAGAACTGGAAGTATTAGTACATAAGCTAAATTATGGTTTAATTGGCATCACAGAGACTTGGTGGGGTAAGTCTTATGACTGGAATTTTGGTAAAAAAAAAGAGTATAGTTTGTTCAGAAAGGACAGGCAGGGAAAAAAGAGAGGAGGGGTTGCATTATACATAAAATATATAGATTTGTTCTGAGGTCCAGAAAGAGGTGGGAGGCAGACCACGTGAGAGTACCTTGGTAAAGATAAAAGGGTTAAAAAATAGGGGTGATGTCATGGTGGAGGTCTATTCTAGAACACTAAATCAGGAAGAGGCATTTCTAAAACGAATAACGGAAACATCCAAAAACACAAGACCCGGTAGTAATGGGGGACTTTAACTACCCAAACATTTGTTGGAAAAGTAATACAGCAAAACACAAAATCTCCAATAAGTTCTTGGAATGTATCAGGGACAACTTTTTGTTTCAGACAGTGGAGGAAGTAACCAGGGGGGGTAGCCATTTTAGACTTGATTCTGACCAAGAGGGAAAAATTGCTAGCAAATCTGAAGGTGAAAGGCAATTTTGGTGAAAGTGATCATGAAATGATAGATTTCAAGATTTTAAGTAAAGAAAGGTGTGAGAGCAGCAAAATAAGGACAATAGACTTCAAAAAAAGCTGCCTTTAACAAATCCAGAGAGCTGGGATGTAAAGTCCCATGGGAAGAAGATCTAAGGGAAAAACGAGATCAGGGGAGCCGGCAGTTCCTCAAGGGAACAATAGTAAAGCACAACTGCAAACTATTCTGATGCAAAGGAAAGGTAGGAGGAGGCAATATGGCTCCACCAGGAGCTCTTTAATTACCTGAAAATCAGAAAGGAATCCTACAAAAAGTGGAAACATGGTCAAATTGCTAAGGAGGAGTACAAAAGAATAGCACAAGTACGTAGGGACAAAATCAGAAAGGTTAAGGCCCAAAATGAGTTATAATTGACAAGGGACATAAAAGGCAATAAGAAAAGGTTCTTTAATACATGAGGAGAAAGACAAAGGAAAGTGTAGGTCCTCTACTTAGCAGGGAAGGAGCACTAATAACTGATGACATCAAGAAAGCTGAAATGCTTAATGATTATTTTGCATCAGTCTTCACTAAAAAAGTTAATGATGACCAGATATTCAACCCAATTAATACTGACAATCAGGGGGAAGGAATGCAAGCCAAAATAGGGGGAAAAAACAGGTTTAAGAATATTTAAATAAGTTAGATGTATTCAAGTCAGGCGGGCCTGATGAACTTTATCTTAGGGTACTTAAGGAACTAGCTGAAGCAATCTCGAAGCCATTGATAATTATATTTGAGAACTGCTGGAGGACAGATAAGGCCCCAGAAGAAGGGCAAACGTAGTACCTGTCTTTAAAAGGGGGAACAAGTAAGACCCAGGGAATTATAGACCAGCCAGCCTAACTTACTAGTGGAAAGATACTGGAACAAATTACACTGCTTTATAGCCAAAATGCTTCTGAAATAAATGTTGTCAAACTTTACTAATTCTGGGTCACTGAGAACGAAAATTATGCTTAAAATTGTTGATTGGCTCTAGTTTTCAAGATATGCTATTGGGTCAGTATATACGACCCTTGACTTGGGAATGACAGAGGATAAGTGAGTTATAAAGGGAAGGGATCTCAATTTAAACCAGAAATGACTAAAATACATCTTTGACTGGATCTATGAATAAATCTATGACTGGGTTTGGACAGTACTTGCTTTTTAGGCAAAACAATGAATGATGCAATCTGAAGCTGGTATTGCATCATACATGATATGAATTGCATCATGTTATTCCTAGAAGTCATGGATGATGCAACCATAATGAAGCTTACATCACTCTGCTGAACAAATTGCCCTATATCAGCTCTAGAAATCATACAGTGTCGTGCTCTCTTATCTGTCAGTGTTTGATTTTGCAAAGGGACACACTTCTGTTTAGCCAAAGTGAGCAGAGATGCCTCGTACTTGTGTGAACAGTGCAGATAACTTCTGCTATGTTTGTGGTGAAGTGACTTTTGCAGCACAAAAGCGCAGTATAACCACTATGGTTAAGAAAGCCTATCGCCTTTATTTTGGCTGCAAAATTGGAGATCAGGACAAGAGGTGGGCCCCACACATATGCTGCAACACTTGTGCAACAAATCTTCGCAGGTGGTTGAATAGGAAAAGGAAATCTATGCCTTTTGCAGTGCCAATGATTTGGAGAGAGCCAACAGATCATACCAGCAATTGTTACTTCTGCATGGTGCCTCCAGTTGGGAAAGGTGTGTCGAAGAAAAAGTGGACTGTGCATTATCCAAACATTCCATCAGCTATACGCCCAGTACCCTACCGAGAAGGACTGCCGGTTCCTGATGCACCAGAATCATTCTCACTTGAGTCAGACGAGGAAGAGGATGAAACTTCTGGTCCTGAACCGTCAATGTCACAGGACCCACATTTTCTCCCATCCTCCTCCTCTGAACCACACCTCATAACACAAAGTGAAGTGAATGACCTTGTCAGGGATTTGGAACTACCCAAGAGTAAGGCAGAGCTGTTGGGCTCCAGACTACAGCAGTGGAATCTCCTGGCAGGTGATGTTAGGGTTTCCATGTTCCGTGACCGTCAAAAAGGATCTTGTCCCATTCTTCTTCATGGAAGGTGATCTTGTAGCCTGCAACAACATCGATGGTGTGATGGCAGCCTCAACATCGTTCACAATCCAGATGAGTGGAGCTGTTCATTGATTCATTGAAGACGAGTCTTAAAGCTGTTTTACTTCATAATGGCAATGTTTTGCCATCAATTCCAGTTGGTCATGCAGTCCATATGAAGGAAACCTATGACATGAAACAACTTTTGAGGTGTATAAACTATGCCAACATCAGTGGCAGCTTTGTGGCGATTGGAAGGTTGTTGCTCTCTTGCTTGGTCTGCAGACTGGATACACAAAGTACTGCTGTTTTCTCTGCGAATGGGATAGTCGTTCAAGAGATTTCCACTACATCAAGAAAGATTGGCCACTCCGACAGTCATTGGAGCCTGGGAGGAAAAGTGTTCAGCATCCACCACTTGTTGAATCAAGGAAGATTTTGTTACCACCCTTACACATCAAGCTGGGTCTGATGAAGAACTTTGTCAAGGCCATTGACAAAACACAAGCAGCTTTCAAGTACCTCCATGGAAAATTTCCAAGGTTAAGTGAAACTAAGATAAAGGAAGGTGTCTTTGTTGGTCCTCAGATTCGTGAACTTCTTCGAGATGATGCATTTGACTATGCACTGCGTGGCAAGGAAAAGACGGCACGGAAAGCCTTCCAGTTAGTGGCAATACATTTTCTCGGAAACAACAAGGCAAACAACTACAGGTTGTTGGTGGAAAACCTCCTCAAGGCATACAAAAGCCTTAGTTGCAACATGTCACTAAAGATACATTTTTTGCACTCTCATCTAGATTTTTTTCCACCGAACTGCAGAGCAGTGAGCGATGAGCACAGCAAGCGATTTCACCAGGACATTACAGCAATGGAGAAACGCTATCAGGGCAAATGGAGGCCATCAATGCTTGCAGACTATTGCTGGACAGTGACAAGAGATGCTCCATTTAATGAATACAAGAGACAAGCCAAGAAGCGCCGAGTAGACACTGAATAGGACTAAACTATGTACATAATAGTTTTTTGCCTTTTGTTTCATAATCAATTTTATTTATATAACCCTTTTGCTGATTTTTAAAGTGTTACATAAACAGGACAGGTGAAATATTATCATGTAAAGCAACCATAAACACATGAAAAGACCTAGGTTTACAATTTATGATTAAAATTCTACTATCTATACAATATACATAGACATAAAATGTAAAAACTTAAATATCTTAGAAACAGTAGCCAATCAGTTGTTTTAATTATCATATTTGAATTCAGCACATCAAAATACATAATAAATAGCACATTTTATCTCTGAAGCAGACGACTTCTCAAAAATTGTAGACCAGTGTTATTAAACAATTTATTTGTAAGCACTTGGAGGATATAAGGAATAGTCAGCATGAACAAATCATGCCAAACCAACTTAATTTCCTTCTTTGATAGGATTACTGATGTAGTGGATGCGGGGAAGCAGTAGATGTGATATACTTTGATTTTAGAAAGGCTTTTTACACAGTTCTGCATGACATTCTCATAAGCAAACTAGGGAAATGAGGTCTAGATGAATTTACTATAAGGTGGGAGCACAACTGGTTGAAAGACTGTACTCAAAGAATAGTTATCAATGGCTTGCTGTCAAATTGGGAGAATGTATCTAGTGAGATCCTGTGCAATCAGTCCTGTGTATGGTATTATTCAATATTTTCATTAATGATTTGGATAATAGAGTGGAGAGGATGCTTATAAAATCTGCAGATGACACCAAACTAAGACAGGTTGCAAGCACTTTGGAGGCCAGGATTAGAATTCAAAAGGACCTTGACTGGTCTGAAATCAACAAGATGAAATTCATTAAAGACAAGTGCAAAGTTCTACACATAGGAAGCAAAAATCAACTGCACAATTGCAAAATGAGGAATAACTGTCTAGGTGTGGGGGTTATAGTGGACCATAACTGAATATCAGTTTTCAATGTGATGCAGCTGCAAAAAACGCTAATATGATTCTGGGATGTTTTAACAGTAGTGTTGTATGTGAGACATAGGAGATAATTGTCTCAATATATTCGGCACTGGTGAGGCCCCAGCTGGTGTACTGCATCCAATTCTGGGCACGACAATTTAAGAAGGGCGTGGACAACTTGGAAAGAGTCCAGAGACAAGCAACAAAAGTGATAAAAGTTTGAGAAAACCTGACTTATGAGGAAAGATTGAAAAAACTTAGCATATTTAGTCTTGAGGGAAAAAAGACTGAGGAGGGACCTGATAACACTTTTCAGATATGCTAGGGGCTGTTATAAAGAGGATAGTGATCAGTTCTCCCTGTCCACTGAAGGTAGGACAGGAAGTACTGGTTTTAATATGCAGCAAGGGGGACTTAAGTTAAATATTAGGAAACACTTTCTGACTATAAGGACTGTTAAGCTCTGGCATAGGCTTCCAAGGGAGGTTGTGGAGTCCCCATCTTTGTAAGCTTTTAAAAACAAGCTGGACAAACACCTGTTAGGGATAGTCTAGGTTTACTTGGTCCTGCCTCAGTGCAGGGGGCTGACTTGTTGACTTCTCAAGGTCCCTTCCAGCCCTACAGTGCTATGATTGTATGAACTGATTACCCAGAAACACAATCACATAACAAATGTCCTGTTTGAGGTGTTCTAATTATTCACTCATGGATTCCCACTAAGGACTTGGAAACCCATTGCAAATTATTTAACTTTGAAATGAGCGAGGTGCTGAGCACCCTCACACAGAGAATGTTAAGGGCATCGATGCCGACTTCGTGGGTGCTCTGGGGCTCTAGCACCCACAGGAAAAAATAGTGGATGCTCAGCACCCACCAGCCGCAGCTGTTTGGTGGCACTGCCAATCAGCTGTTCGGCAGCTCTGCAGATCAGCTGTTCGGCGGGGCTGCTTATCAGCTGTTCAGCAGCTGGGGAAGGCACTTGGGGGAAGGTGGAGAGCTGCAAGCGGTGGGTGGGCGGGGGCCTCAGGGAAGGGTTTGGTATGAGGGCAAGGCCTCAGGGAAGGGGGCAGAGTGGGATGGGAAGAGGTGGAACAAGAGTGAGGCCTTGGGAAGGGGTGAAGTGGGGGCAGGGCCTCAGGATGGAGCGGGGGTGGAGCACCCCCAGGGAAAAATAAAAGTCAGCACCTAGGGTTAAGGGCACCCAACACCTTACAGCAGATATTCAACCCATCACAAGACCAGGCAGTTTGTGAACAAACAGTACAAACGAATGAAAAAAAATAATTATCATATATTTTGTTCATTTATTATAACAACGGCATATTAATTGGAATAATTTAGTGGTACTTTTATAGCTGCATAGATATTAAAACCAGAAGGGACTCTTATATATGACCATCTAGTCTGACCTCCTGCATAATGCAGGCCAGAGAATTTTACCCAATAATTCCTGCATCAAATCCACAAGTTCTCCTTGAGCTTGAGCAGATCTTTGAGAATGCTCTAGAAAGACTTTGTGTGATGAGAATCCCCCACTTCCCTTAGGAAGTTCTTTCAATGGTTAATTATCCTCACTGTTAAAAATTTGTGCTTTTTCCTAGTTTAAACTTGGTACTTAGAAAGTACAGTAATAGGCAGTATAGAACTACCTCGAGAAGCTAGACAGATGGATACTTTATGGTCATACTTCACAATATACCAGTCTGTGTTTTGTGATATAGTTTGTAAAAATAATGACATCTTATGGCCTGAATTTTTTCAGTGGCTGCATACCTTAATTCCCATTAAAGTCAATAGAAGCTGCAAGTGCTCATACTGGTGATGAAATCTTTCAGGGAAGTGGGAAGAGAGATTGAAATGTTCTGTGTGACTTATAAGATATGTGACTTATTGAGGTTCTACTGTATATATCCAAGTATTACAATGCTCCTAGGTATCAGTCGTGTAAATACTTAGGTATGTAAGTTGACACATGAGTGGCTCCATTGAGTTTAATGAGAGTACACATGTGTGAGTCTTGCAGGATTGGGGCATCACAGATGAAAGTTGGGCTGCTGACTCTCTTGAGTCCCTTTAAAAATCCCAACATAAATTTTTTTAAAGAAAAATATGGTCTTGTCTTTCTTGTTTGATTTAAAGTTTCACTGAATTGAATTAGATTTTATTTTTTAGATCAAGTACTTATAAACTGCCAGTTTGATTTTCCCATAGTGTGTTTTTACCAAGTGCAGAAAACAGCATCTTAGGGAATCCAATAATTGTTATGGATCCAATCCATGTGTTCTCAAAGCTCTGATTTTATCATGGAATTAAACATGTTAATGCTAAATAACATATTTGATCCTAAAGTTTATCACTAAACCCAGGGCCTTTAATTTAAATGAGTCTCAGTGTTCACGCTCCAGTACCATTTTGGTTTACAATTGGATACTTTTAGCAAAATATTTATACTAGCTAATGAATCTGTAATGAAATCACTGTCAGTCTTAAATTATGCTGTTTTTCTTCCAAGCACTATGAATTAACTGAAAAGAAATAATTTACATGTGGCTATTAAATCAACCTGTCTACCAGACTTTTTTCTGAAGCCAATATGTATGTGTGAGAACCAATAATGCATCTGCTGAAAACAATATTTCAACTCAAACCAATATGTGGGTGTTCTGGCTGAGCTGGTTTAATTGAAACTAGGAAACTGGTTGCCGTTTTACTGAAAGCTATGTAGGAAAAGAGCTGAAGCTCCAGAAAGTCCATCCTATTCTCTCTCAGGGTGAACCTACAAGTATTGCATTGTAGCAAGTAACAACAAAGGCCCAGCTTGTGATAGGTATGTAGTCAATGGGAGTTAGGAGCCTAAACACCTTTGATGATGTGGGCCAAAATGTGGAACACTTTCTGTTATTAGAAGGTTGGCTGTGGGCTAGATAAATTCATGGAGGATAAGTCCGTTAATGGCTGTTAGCCAGGATGGGTAAGGAATGGTGTCTCTAGCCTCTGTTTGTCAGAGGGTGGAGATGGATGGCAGGAGAGAGATCACTTGATCCTTACCTGTTAGGGTCACTCCCTCTGGGGCACCTGGCATTGGCCACTGTCAGCAGACAGGATACTGGGCTAGATGGACCTTTGGTCTGACCCAGTATGGCCATTCTTATGTTCTTTTGTCCTTTGATTTCTTTAATAGTTAAAACAAGTGCCAACATAAAATAGCCCCTCTTGGCCTGAACAGTCTTATGGGATGTCTAGGCTTTGTGGATCACATATGTATTAAAGATGAGGGGATCTGCTGACTGCCCCCTTGAGCTCCTGGCAAGCTGCCAGTGATGACCTAGGTTGAGCACCCCTGAATTACTGAATGTTCATTAAACCAGGTCTTTGGAGCGGAGCCCGGAGCTGGAGCACGGACCAGGAGGTTTTTGCCCGGAGCTGGAGCAGAGCCGGAGGGGAGCAATTCAAAAATTTGATTGCTTCAAATCCCTGCATTAAACATCCATCGTTAAAAACCAGATTATCTTTATTTCAACCATGTGCCAGCTATATTAGAACATGTACGATACTCCTTATGTCAGTCTGTGAATCTGAACTAGTATGGTGTATTGCACGCATTGCTTTCCCCCAATACCAAAAAATGAAATCTAAACTTTCCCATTAATGGATATTCCATGCTCCTTCGAACCAGTACATTGCAACTTGCACTAGTTTGTGACTCCTCCTGGATTTAAGACCTGTAATCAATTTCTTCCCGAAAATGGTATTAATTTAATCTGTTATTGAATTTTGTCCTCATTTTGGATATCGGGCATATTGCTCTGACACCCACACACTTTGGGTATACGTGACAGAAGGAGGCGCCAGCGTCTGTGGAACAGGAGATAAAAAAGGTGACGACTTGCAGGGACAGCGGAAGAGTGTGCTGCTTTAATCCCATTAAGGAACGCTTACACAGCTTGCTGTCACTATGTATTTTAAAAATTAATTTGCAATAATAAGACATGTCTCTGGTTTTGATTCCTTTGTACCACAGTCTAGCACAAGTTCTAGTTTGTTGCTAATAACTCAGAGGATTGTGTACAAGACAGAGCAGAGGTGTGAGTGATAGTTTATTTCAATTTGAGTAGGATGAGCTATATGCCATAGATGATAGCAGTAGTTTTTTAATTAAAGGGAAAACGTGCTGGGCTTTCTTTCAGAGTGGTGGGCAAGAGCTTTGGAGACATAGACCCCATTATGTGTTATTGAGTTTGTGTCTGTAATCCCCATTTTCCGGTTCATCAAGCGGTTGCTCATATATAAAGAGAGAGCTCCCTTGCTGGGATCCTTTGGTTTTAGCATGAACCTTGTTTTTGTTGTTATAACGCACACATCCAAATGCCCGTCAGACAGTTTAAAGAAACAATTCACTATCTTGCTATATATTCATGACAAAAATTGTTTAAAAGTTGCTGCTCAATGGGGTAAGCGATGCAGTGGGTTAATGTACTGATAGTTCACCTGATGGATGGTTTCATCTTTAATTGCTATTGGAAATTAGGGGTGAGATTTTGAAAGGCACAAATGAAAGCAAGGTGCTCACCTCCCATTGACTTTCATTGCCCGGTGTGCTTTGAAAAATTCTCTAGAATATGGTCCAAACCACATTCTAATTAACCACATTAACTGACTCTGAATGGCAGAAAGCTGAGATTTCATCACTGAAAAACATTTTAAAGACCCCTTACACCCATTTAAGTGAGTGGGGGAGGAAAAGTCAATGGGGGACAAGGCGAAGAGAGACAGTATGTGTGAGGAGGGATTGAGGGGGGCCAAAGAAAGCAGTTGGGACTGAAGAAAGGAAGGAGCTGGAGGAGAAAAACTAAGATTTAGACTCTCTTCTCCCCACAAAGAACTTGCCATTTCAGAAGCAGCTTAGAGATATCCAGCCACTTACCATCTCTGCAGTCACTGTCTTAGCTGTTCCTACAACAGCATTCACCCTGGGATTCAAGGACCAAACGCACTTTCTAGCAGAAAAGCTCAGTGGGAATTGTTTGATAGTCTCAATTTCATTTTTACAAATGAAAATGGGTCAAAAGTGGCTGTTAGGCCACAAGCCACTGCTGGAGGAACAGGGGGGATATTGAAGGGGCAGAAAGGGTTCAGTAGTCCAGAAAAGGGGGGTGGTTTGCAAATAGTGTTTCTGAATGCATTAGACCAGGGGTGGGCAAACTACAGCCCTCAAGCCACGTCCGGCCTGTCAGAAGTTTTAATACAGCCCTCGAGCTCCTGCCAGGGAGCGGGGTTAGGGGTTTGCCCCACTCCGGCACTCCAGCCAGGTAGGAGGGTCGGGGCTTTCTGCACGGCTCCTGGAAGCAGCGGCATGTCTCCCCTCCAGTTCCTACATGTAGGGGCAGCCAGGGGGCTCTGCATGCTGCCCCCGTCCCAAGCGCTGCCCCCACACCTCCCATTGGCCGGGAACCACGGCCAATGGGAGCTGCAGGGGTGGCGCCTGCAGATGGAGCAACGCACAGAGCTGCCTGGCCAGCACCACACCTCCGCATAAGAGCCAGAGGGGGGACATGTCGTTGCTTCCAGGATCTACTTGAGGTAAGCACCACCCGGAGCTGCACCCTTAAGCCCGTCCTGTACCCCAATCCCCTGCCCCATCTCTGATCCTCCTCCTGCCTTCCAAACCACTCAGTCCCAGCACGGAACACCCTCCTGCACCCTGAACCCCTCATCCCCAGCCCCAACTTAGAGCCTGCACCCCCAGCCAGAGCCCTCAACCCCTCCTGCGCCCCAGCCCCCTATCCCAGCCCGGAGCACCCTCCTGCACCCCAAACCCTGCATCCCTAGCCCCACCCCAGAGCCTGCACCCCCAGCCAGAGCCCTCAACCCCCCCTGCACCCGAGCCCTGATCCCCCTCTCACCCTCCAAACCCCTCAGTCCCACCCTGGAACACCCTCCTGCACCCCAAATCCCTCATCCCCAGCCACACCCCAGAGCCCGCCTCCTCAGCTGGAGCCCTCCCCCTTTCCCCACATCCCAGCCCCCAATTTTGTGAGCATTCATGGCCCACCATACAATTTCTATAACCAGATGTGGCCCTCAGGCCAAAAAGTTTGCCCACTCCTGCAATAGACAGTAGATGGGGAAAGGTTTGAATCATGTTTTCCCTTCCTTTTTTGCTTACTCTTCATCCAGAAGTTGTTTTTTCCTAGAGGAAGGATACATTGTATACATTATGACAAAAAAATTTTAAAAGGCTTGTAAAAAAAAAATGAAATGTAAAATTAAGGAGCCGCACTCCAATAGCAAAAAGAAGAACAGGAGTACTTGTGGCACCTTAGAGACTAACAAATTTATTAGAGCATAAGCTTTCGTGGACTACAGCCCACTTCTTCGGATGCATATCTCCAATAGCAATGAGTCCTACCTGGCAGGGGATCAGTAGGTCATTACTTTGCTTTTTTGTTGGTTGTGCGCCAGAAGGCACTTGAAGAGTTAATACTGTAGGTCTCACTCCACCAGAAGTACAGCTGGCTAGAGTTCTCACTTTGA
Source organism: Malaclemys terrapin pileata (assembly GCF_027887155.1). Classification (NCBI taxonomy): domain Eukaryota; kingdom Metazoa; phylum Chordata; order Testudines; family Emydidae; genus Malaclemys; species Malaclemys terrapin. The sequence goes on from NC_071514.1 coordinate 52,928,855, forward strand.
GTTGCTACTAGTAAAGCACTTGTGCTTACAATTATATTAGTCTGTATCACCAAACTGTCACACAGTTTGGTACAGTTGGCAGTCTGCTGAGAAGAGCACTGGATTTGAAGCATATGGTGTGTTAAGTGGAGGTCACAATGAAGGTGCTTTGGCAGAACGTATACAGTGACTATCTGCACTGTCCTTGACTCTGGCCAGTGCTACTAGACTTCAGGAGCACCAAATTAACACACAGCATTTTAAAAAATTGAAAGATAAGAGTTGCCTCTTAAAAAAACAAACTAGAAGCAAACAACTGGCATTTAATAGCAGCTGCATGAACCATTGTCGATGAGGTATTTGTACCCTGTATTGTATGTAGAGCACCAGATCCTGAGACCCTTACTTAGTTTTTACTGAGCCCTTACTAAGGTGTTTGCATAAACTAGGGCTGAATAAAATCTGACTCTAATGAATATTGAATAAATGGAAATGGTATTTGGTTCAAACTCAGTAATAGACAGTGCAGTAAATGATGGCCTCACATGGCTGTTACGGCAAATATAAATTCTAAATATTGTTAATCAATTCCATAACCTCACCAAACAATGTCTCAAGTGCCTCTCTTCTTTTATATTTTCTCAGTAACTTGGTAATATGATCATACAATTATGATAAAAACAGGCTAGCATTTATACATTTACCTGTAATTAGAAGTTGTAAAGGAATGTCAGTTTCCCACTAATCATAATTAAATGAGGACGTATCCATTTTCTAGAATGACATTTTGGTAATTAAATCTACCCTGAAAAGGTTTGCTTATCTTCTCCAAAATGATTAATTTGTTTTTGTTTCTAAATTGCACACTGCACAGGCTAAACCCTTATTCTGAGTGCTCTGGGCTTTGTGCCGGTACTGTTGACTGAGAAGGTTAGCATAAGTATTCTCTTCTGCCTGCAGGTAATGTTTGTTGACAAAATGACAGTTTTAAAATGGGGCCAGATCATCAGGTGGTGTAAATGGGATATCTCCATTTAAGTCAACAGAGCTACATCAGTTTACACAAGCTAAGGATGTGGCCCATAAATCACAATGAACAGTGAAACAAGTAGCCTCCCCAGGAACTAGAAGTCAGGCTTCAAACAAGCAGCCTGCCAGTCCTGAGTGAGGAGAGGCATTTGGTAGGTGAGAGAGGGGTGGGGTCCATTGCAGGTGCACAGGAGGATGATATGAATTGGCCAGAAGAAAGAGGAAAGAAGAAGATGATGTCATGGGAAGGGACTTAAAGGAAATGGAGCCTTTTTCTAACCTCCCACCCACCTCTTAACCCCTGCTGGGTCACCATAAGAATAGGCTATGCGGGAGTGAAAAGTGTCTGAGTCAGCCATGTCAGGGATAAAACAAAGTGGAGTTTCTAATTATGCAGCTTCCAACAGGTATTTGAATTATTATGCAGGTTAAAAAAGTCTCAGGTGTAAGCCAGAATGTGGCTCAACACCTGTTTGAAATTGAATTTCCGCTTAGCCCTAGCTGACCTAAGGGAATCCCTGGAGCATGAAAGATGTGATCAGAACAGCTGACCAACCTGTGACTCACTTCCTTGTGGAATATCATGAAAGGTAGCAAGCCTATGGGGGGCTGGGGCCAGGGATCTTATCAGGGATGGACAGAAGGAGTTGGATACTGATGATCTATTTGGGATGCAAGAGAGCCTGTTCGGGTTCACATGGCAGATTGGGGAGAGGGAATCGGGGACTGAGGGAAGAACTGATTGGGCTGGGAAAAATAGAGTGGTGGAAAATGGAAATCTCTAAGTATTTAGAGAAGTATCTGAACTGTGGGGAACTGCCCTATTCCTCCAAACATATTGGGGTTCACCCAGCACTATTTTCAATAACCTGAGGATATTACAGTGTGTTGTTCTGATCCATTATTAAATGTCTTTGTTATCGCTCATGTCAGACTGAGGTAGTAGGAAACTTAAGTTCATGCTTTGCAAAACCTTTTATAAGATTTTTATTCTATAATCAGCTGCTAAAATAGTACCCTCTGACTGTACACTGGTAAGATTCATACCCAGAGAGTATATTTAGAATATTGCCTTAGTAATATTATCTTGTCTCAAGGCTTTTATATGGTACTTCCTGTTCATCTCAATGTCTTTGATAACCGTTCTTGGTAATAGTGCCTTCTTCTTGGGGAGCTAGGAGGTTGGCTGTTCCCCCCCGCAATGCAGTAGGGAGAGCTCTGGTTCCATATACCTAAAACTTCTGATGTTTGAGGATTATTCATTTCATTTGGGGGGGTTATTTTTAGAAATTTTTGAGTTTTATGTAGATGTCCAAAATGGGGGGTGGGGGAATTGGGAGCTTTCTCTTTGTGTATAGCATAATGAGTAATTACTCATTGCTTTGGTATATACTGTAACGAATAAACTTTTTGTAGTGGTTCCTAGTTCGCTTTAACATAGTACTGTGTGTTTTTTTTAGTGTAGTACTATGTTAATGAATGCAAGGAAACCTTTAATGCGCACCAGCAGGGACCAATTAATGTGCACACAGTAGCGTGCTTTAGAGATCACATCCCCATAATCCGCATTACTACTCCATGTAGACAGACCCTTAGATTAGAGTTACCATATGTCTAGGTTTTCCTGGACGTTGCCTCTTTTTTGATCCTCCGCCCTGTGTCTGGGTGGATTTTTCAAATAAGAGGCAACGTCAGGGTTTTTGTGGAGCAGACGTTGCAGCTCAGAAAGAGTCCCAATTGGTCCCTTCCCTGCATCCACATCTGATTGGGCCCTCACAGCTGCAGGATCCTGCCCACCCAAGCCCTGGCTCCCAGCCCCGGGGAGAGGGAGAGCCCCACAGGGAGATGCTGACAGACAGCTGTTGCTGCATCCCAGGTCTGCACCAGCTGCCCTGCCATCATGACAGGGAGCGACACTACCCCCCCACACACCTCAAGAGTGAGTCCCCAGGTACTCCTCCCAGTATAGTCATGCCCCATTCAGCACCCCCCAAATACACCCCAGTATACACACACACCTCCAGCATCTGCCAAATTCCCCCTCCAACACCCCCCAAATATCTCCCAGTACACACAAACCCCTCCAGCACCCCTCAACTGTACTCCTCTCCAGCTCCCCCCTGCCCCTGCCAGCAGTATCATCTTTTGGGGGAACCTGAAACATGGTAACCCTACTTAGATACAAGTAACTCTTTCTGGTGTTTCCTGGTGTTTATTGGATAAATACCTGTTTCTTTTCTTTTTTGTATTGTGGGTATTTTATGAATGTTCATCAGTTAAAGCAAAAAATCAGAAGCCCTCCATACACCCTACACCCTGACCCATACAGTGTCCTGCTTTTGTTTTGGGTGATTGCCAGAAACTCATGATTGCGCCATCATAGAGTCCTGGCCAGAGTAGGTTTCCTTTGGTATGTCTGCACTGCAGACAGACACCCACACCTGGCAATGCCAGCTGACTCAGCTCCTGGGACTCAGGCTAAAGGGCTGTTTAATTGTGGAGCAGATGTTTGGGCTCAGGCTGCAGTCCGAGCTCTGGGAACCTCCCACCACAAAGGGTCCTAGAGCCCAGACTCCAGCCTGATCCTGAATGTCTACACCACAGTTAAACTGCCCCTTAGCCCAAACCCTGCAAGCCTGAGTCAGCTGGCACGGGCCAGCCGCAGGTTTTTAATTGCAGTGTAGACATTGAGCCAGGAATCCCTGAACAGAAGCAGAGAGCATTAGCATGCCCTTGCACCCAGCCACTGTGTTGAACTGCTGTGGCGTTGTGTCTGATTACATTCATTCGGTGCTGTTGGTGTTTTTGTTTTAAACAGGTAATGATGATTCAGACATAGAGATCCAAGAGGACGAGGGATCTGATAGTGAAGAGGAAGACAGGCAGCTAATAAAGCAGCGCACGGCCATGGAGATCCTGATGCAAGGTATCCTCACTTCCCCTTAATTCCCCCTCTTTCATTGGACATACTAGAAGTGCTCCTCCTGACTGCTCAGCACAGGGTTTGGATACTTTTTTTTGTGGGACACTTTGGGTATAAGATCCTGTTTGGGTTCATGAGCTTGCACCCTGCTCAATTCTCTTGGACTGACAGGGGTACTGTAGTGCTTCAGAGAAGAGGGGTCTTTTCAAGGGAGCCAAGGCAAGGGAAATTTTACTGGAAAGATCAGTGTGTTTTTACCTTGTCTGGACTCAGAAATAGCTTTGGAAATAGCCGTAGACCTGTGGTCCCAATGCCTGACTGGGGAGCTCTTCCTTTCCTTTCGCAGTAGATGTAGAGTGAATTCACATATTCCCTACACCAGTGATTCTCAAACTATGGGTCAGGACCCCATTTTAATGGGGTCACCAGGGCTGACTTTTAGACTTGCTAGGACCCAGGGCTAAAGCCCAAGCCCGAGGGCTTCAGCCCTGAGCAGCAGGGCTCAGGTTACAGGCCCCCTGCTTGGGGCTGAAGCCCTTGGGCTTTGACTTTGGCTTCCCGCCTCCCCTTCCAGGGTGTTGGGGCTGAAGCTCAGGCTTCAGTCCCACCCTACCCGCCACTCCTGAGGTCTTGTAGTAATTTTTGTTGGCAGAAGGAGGTCACGGTGCACTGAAGTTTGAGAACCCCTGCCCTACACTAACCTCCTGAGGTGCTGCTTCAAAACTTGGCCTTTTGTTGTATTCACAATGCCACCCAAACTGTTTCCCGTATGGAAGGACTGGTTGGCTCACATGATTGTAATAACGTATGAGTTGAAGATTTTAACGTCTATGATACTAGTTCCAGCACAGCTCTGACCAGCAGTGACTCAGAGTAGTTACCATCGGAGGGCTGCTTTGGTGGCTTGTGTGAAGTGAGCTGATGCTCTCGGTTCAGTTCCTACATTAAAAATAAAAAGCACCTAATTGTCACCTTGGGGCAGTTTCAGCAGAGGCCAAGTATTTAAAAGAGCCAGAGACAATGAATTATCTCTTCACCGGCAGCAGTGGACCTCTGGGCCAGGGGCGAAGGAGCTGTGTGGGGAAGTTCATACAGCTGCTGCTCCTGCTGGAACCTGTTTTTTTGGAAAAACTGGCGAGTCTACACCTAATTCTGTTCTCATCTCCTGCAGCATCACTCTGTTAATTTTCCTAGAGTTATTTTGGATTTAGGCTGGTGTATGTGCGAGCAGAGCCAGACCCTGGATCTCAGCCAGGCACATTTCAAACATTTTTATCCCAAACTGTTTGCCATGATTTTCATTCTGAATAAAAGTACTTTCACTCTCTCGAAAACCACCAGAAACACAAATATTCACAAATAATTTTAGCTCAGAATTTATCAGAAAAGACCCAGCATGCATCTTCATGGTTTTGGTGCTATGGGAATGGTTACCCCTAAACTGTATGTGAGCTCACTCTTGGTCACTGCTCCAGTATACAGCTAAATACTACACTTACTTCCATCTTTGCTGATTGCCTTTGCCAATTTCCAATTGTTAACACTGAGACAAAACAAAGCACAAGGTAGCTGGCTATAGTCAAATGATTGGCCCTTAACAGCAGCTTCGGGAGGAAGAAACAGCATCTAAAAGCAATGAATTTTGCTGTAAGTAGGGTTTTTCTAGGAAAAGCTTTGCTGCTGCAAATAACTATGGCTGTAGACTTGTTATTAATAAAAGTATTATTTGTTATGCTTCATGTAGGCAATTCCCAATCTTCTGATACTTCACTGCCAGAGTGCCCAGATCGCTTGCCACAGTTTCATAGTTACTGTGCCTCCATACTTAATAGACTTCTTCTGACACATAATCTTCCTCTGAACTTTCCAATAATTTATCTGATCTCTCTGTTTGCTGAATCAAGAGTGGCCATCCCTCTCAGCCTGCACCCTCTCCTTACCTTCCTGTACCTCGCATTTCTTTCTTCACTGCTCTGTCCTCTACTTGTCTACACAGCAACATTGCACCATCTGTTGCTATGTCACATCGCACCAGGAGGCAAATTATCAGCAACTAAGGACACTGCTTGTAATTGGCCTAAAACATCAAGGGACATACTCAGATCTCACAACGAGTAGTATCTTACTTCATGAGTATACCTATCATTTTCATTTTCTCTGTTGTTTACCCCCTGACAGGCTGAATAGCAAAGTGACAAATGTGAAGCCTATTCATATCTGATCAGATGATTAGATGGCACAGTGATTACATGTAGTGCACTGATCTGTCGCTTCATTTCTGGAGACTAAGGTTCCAACCTGAATTTTCAGTCATAAGTGAAATAACTTCAGAGTCTAGTCAAGCTTCCAGTGTAACCTTGGCTCATGTAATAAAACCATTACAGAGTGTGGCACATCTTGATGGTTTGTGCTCAGGAATAGCCCAGTAATGGAAATGCTACAGATTCAGACAGAGATGGTCTATGTTTACAGAGCTGCGTGAGAAAGCCTGACTGCATTAAGTCAACCATTATTCAGTGCTGTCAGTTCTCTCAGCAACTTTATCCAGGATGCTAATGAAGCCCAGTTATCCAGATGGCTTGGAGAGCATGCCCAAAATTCAGTAGCTCTTGCTCTTTATTCTAGGAATTGAAGAGATCCCAACTATAGAAATATCACCTCTGTGTTTATATTTGGGGATGAGGTTTGACAGCCTAGGCTATAGCAACCCAAGACTGGTTTGGTTTTTGGTGTGGGAGGATGGTCTTTATTAATGAAAAGTCAAAAGATAAGAGATCTAGATTTCCTAAAGCATATTAACATTCTAGCAGCTGCGTGTGGGATTGCTGTGATAATGTTGTGTTGGCTGACAAGCTAACAAGTGTATTTGGAGAAAATCTATTCTTGTGAAAAGCTACATTGTTTAACACAGTCCTGGCAAGGATGAGTAAGGAAATGTTGCAGAAGAGAAAAGGCTTTTTATTCGGAAAGCAAAATGCATCTTACAGGAGCCTGTGAAACTAAGTATATAACAATCAAACCTAAGAGACATATTCTGGCTGGCGGTTCATGGGGAGGAGGGATCAGAGAGCCTAGTCCACATGTCTGTGTATGTCCACTGTCTGATTTGCTGGTAACAGCTCTGCATACGTGTGGGGGTGGCTGCACTGCATGGATCATTCCTAATCTCATTACCAATAGATTTCTCAGGAGGGACTGCACGTTGAGCAGCATGTAACCAAAGTATGCTGCACTTTGACACTGCTTTTGTGGCATGTGTGAGCACCTTTTTGAAAGGTGGGAAAAGGGCATTTCTACCCTAGCCCAGATTTGTACTTAAACTTGCGCTTAAGAAGATGGTGCATGAAAGGCTCTAATCCAGAGCCCAGCAGCTAACTTGAACTGGGCACTGGGCAGAGGTGCAGGGGAGGAATCGTCTCCCCCACTAGGCAGGCTGCAGAGTGGTTACAGAGCTGCTCTGTGGAGGCTACTCTAGCCCAACTCCTGCAATAGCTTTCATGGGCACTTTTGCCACCCTTTGTGGAGGATCTGCAGAGAAGCAGCTCCTTAGTGCCCATCCTGCCCATGCCCTACCCCTACACAGAGAGACCCTGCAAAACTGAAATACCTCACTTGGGACCCCTCAGAAACCTTCCTTGCAGCACAAGACCTGCGGAGTAGGGGGGGAGTGGACTGGCAGTGAAATGGACAGACTGTTCTCTGGAAATCATTCCTCCAAAATTCCTGCTTTCATTCCCATTTTCCCCAGCTTGCAACTGTATTTAGACTTTGGCTGCTGAATTTCTAGCATGCTCCCTTCTCTCCAATCTCACTAAGGCAGGGTTCGGCAACCTTTCAGAAGTGGTGTGCCGAGTCTTCATTTATTCACTCTGATTTAAGGTTTCGCGTGCCAGTCATACATTTTAACGTTTTTAGAAGGTCTCTTTCTATAAGTCTATAATATATAACTAAACTATTGTTGTATGTAAAGTAAATAAGGTTTTTTAAATGTTTAAGAAGCTTCATTTAAAATTAAATTAAAATGCAGAGCCCCCCGGACCGGTGGCCAGGACCCGGGTAGTGTGAGTGCCACTGAAAATCAGCTCACGTGCCACCTTCGGCACGCGTGCCATAGGTTGCCTACCCCTCCACTAAGGTGTGAAGAAACTACAGATGGGCCATTAAGATGGTGGGGGGAATTCAATAAGGAATGCACAACAGCTGTCTATTCCTTGTTTAGGTTCTCACAGGTTTCAATGGATTTTCTCCTGCTTTTCAAAACATGAAAAAAATCTTATTTGGGGTGTTCAATAATAATCCAGTTCTTACAGACTCTCTGGGTCTTAAAGAAAAACACAGCTGTGAAACCAAAACTAAGACTTAACAAGGGAGAATCTGGAAGTGCATGTACATTAGAAAGGCATCAGGAGATTTCTCGTAGTATAGCTGCACTGTACAGTGAACATTTTTCCCTGTAGGGTGAAATTCACTCCTGTGCAGAAGGTCAGCATGAGGCCCTATGCACCACATAAAAGCTTCCATGCTGCGTCACACCAGGGTCCATCTTGCCCAGTATCCTGTCTCTGACAGTGGGCTGTACCAGAGCTTCAGGGGGAATATATAGAACAGGGCAGTATCCCTGACCATCTTGGCAAATAGCGATTAATGGACCTATCCTCTATGAATTTATCCAATTCTCTTTTGAACCCAGTTGCAATTTTGGCCACCATAACATCCTGGGGCAATGAGTTCCAAAGGTGAGTTGTGCGCTGTGTGAGAAAGTACTTCTTGTTTGCATTAAACCTGCAGCCTATTAATTTCATTGGGTGACCCTTGTTTTTGGTATTGTGTGAAAGGGTAAGTAATACTTCTCTATTCCCTTTTTTTCCACACCAGTCATGATTTTATAGACCACTTAGGCATCTCTTTTCTAAAATGAACAGTCCCAGTCTTTTTAATCTCGCCTCATATGGAAGCCGTTCCATACCCTTTATCATCTTTGCTCCCCTTCTCTGAACCTGTTCCAGTTCTATTACATCCTTTTTTAGATGGAGCAAATAGAACTGGACACAGTATTCAAGCTGTGAGCGCACGAGGGATTTATATAGTAGCATTATGATATTTTCTGTCTTATTTTCTATCCTTTTCTTAATAATTCCTAACATACTGTTAGCCTTTTTGACCACTGCTGCACATCGAGCAGACATTTTTAGAGAACTATCCCTAGAGACTCCAAGATCTCTTTCTTGGGTGGTAACAGCTAATTTAGAACTCATCACTGTACCTGTATAGTTGGAATTTTTTTTATTTAAGTGCATTACTTTGCATTTACCAACATTGAATTTCATCTGCCATTTTGTTGCCCAGTCACCCAGTCTTGTGAGATCCCTCTGTAGCTCCTTGCAGTCTGCTTTGGACTTAAGTCCCATATAAAATGCTAGGGCCTGGTCCTGCAACCTGCTCTACGTGAGCAGACTTCTTTTACCTGCACAGAGCTTATTACAGAATGGCAACTTCCTTCTTAATGTTTCCAAGCCATCCTCACAGGATTGGTGTGCACAGAAACTCCCAAGAAATATTGGAGTAAAACTTCCTTCCTGTTGTAAGCAAATGCATTGGAGCCCACCCCACTAGAAAACCAGAGGAGAGTGTCTCCTTCATGGTCCTACCATCCTTGGGTTTCAGAGTACTACACAACTCTGAAGGATTTGTCAAGGGTTTTTTCATTAGACAGTCTTGTTTAGTGGATAGAGCACTGGGCTGGGTCTCAGGAGACCTGCGTTCTATTCCTTTCTCTGCCAGATGATTTGGGCAAGTAACAGCCTCTCTGTGCCTCAGTTTTCCTATGTGTAAAATGGGTATAAAGATATTGACCTTTGTAAAGCGCTTTGAGATCTACTGATGAAAAGTGCTACATGAGAGCTACGCATTATTATTATTTTGCACCTACTTTCACAAATCTAATACTGAGAGACTATTTGTGTGCTTTTGGAATGCTAATGACTGTGGCATCTGGGACCTGATCACTTGTACTGATCACTTGTACTGAGGTACTGAAAGGTACTGAGCACTTGTACCTCCAGTTGAAGTTGACAAGATTTTCAAATGCTCAACACCTCTCAGATTCAGACCCTTGGAACTGAATGTACTTTGCCAAATGCACAAGAGGCAGACCTGCCCCTCTGTCATGGGTTGAAGTGGGCAAACAGCCTGAGTTAGAGACAAAATGGCACCTGTCACTTGGACTCTGCTGAGCCTCCATATGGTTTTTGTTTTGTTTTTTTTGCACGTCCATTCCCTGGAGGGGATGACAGTTATTGTTTTTATAACCACGGCACGTAAGTGTTGGACCCAAGACTCATAAAGAGCTCCATGGAGTCTTTCCAGTCAGTTCCCTCGGTAAATGCACCCTCAAGCTGTTGTTTTAAATGGTAGCATTTGCCCAAGAGACCAGAAGGGCTCCTTAAACATTTAATTAGGCAGTTTGTTAAAGTCCACAGTATGGAGCCAATGGACTCTGTTCCAGCTGATCTCATATTTACATATTCTTCACATTATTTACCAAAGACTAGGAAAGCTCCTTCATGCAACTGCACCTAAAAGATATTTGTACACAGTGCATAGAAAACACAGAGAAATGTGCAGTTAATCACAACAGCCCAGTTCTTTTAATGGGGCATCTCTCGCAAGTACTAGAGACACCAGGGTTAGAGACTTAGTCTGGGACTTCAAAGGACGTTAAGGGAGTAAGGTGTCCAACTGCCCTGACAGTCAATGGGATTTGGGCACCTACTTTCAGCTCCTTTGCAGATCACAACCTAATTCCTTGCCAAGTCTTTAAAATCAGAAATGGTTTTGAACTCTAGAAATACAACCCAACTATCTGACCCTGGTAGTGTAGAATAGGCCCTGATTCAAAGCTTATTACAGTGAGTCTTTCACTGATTGCTGTAGGCTTTAGATTATGTTCCTGTGCTAAAACTAGAGAGGAAAGGCCAAGAGCCTGCCCGAAGTATAGAAGGTATTCAGCTCTTGCATGGCAGACAGAACCCCTCTAGCTACTTCATAGTGGATGAAGCACAGGGTAGCTCTGTCCCTGTCACACCTGTTTTCAGAGCAACCCACAGCCTACAGCAGGAATTTACTGAACTGGTATTGACCTCCATGACTTTTTCACACTAAGTCGCTCCCTAATGAACATCTTCAAGTGCAGTTTTACTCTGAAAAGTGACTCTGGGAATGGGTGACAGGGGATGGATCACTTGATGATTACCTGTTCTGTTCATTCCCTCTGAAGCACCTGGCATTGGCCACTGGCGGAAGACAGGATCCTGAGCTAGATGGATCTTTGGTCTGACCCAATATGGCCATTCTTATGTTCTTCTTACGTTCTGTTCACATGGCAGCCTGGGGCTCCCTGCTATTATCTCTCACTGATTCTAGTTCAGTGGGACTTAGTCTGTGAGTAAAAGGAGGTTGTTTCTAACAGCAAGCCCTGCAAATTCCCCCTGGGATCTGAGAGTTGGGTTGGGTTATTTTCTCCTTCTCACACATCATCAACAGTAATATAGGTTCTGCCGGAAAAATTCTGCCTTCACTGACACCTGTGTGATTTCATTGCCTTCAAATTCCATCCCGAAGGACATCTGTGCACTAATCTGGTGTTCAGCAGGGTTGCCCATTGTCACATTGACTGGAACTTAGTAAACACTCTTGTTCATGCTGCCCAGGAAGAGTAGACTCCAAGCTACTTCCCTCCTGTGTATGTGTCAAGAAGCCAAGCTTCTTTCAATCGACTCGCTGAACAATGAGTGCTATGTCCTAGGAAAAGGGTTGCACATTGAAATCAGACACAAATAAACTCTCCTCAAATAGGGATTTCATTTTCTCCTTCCAACCACCAATCTGCACTCCAGTAGAATCATGTTCAGGATCTTGGCCTGGGCCTCTTGCAGCCTGTATCAGCTGAATTAAGCCTCATAGAGAATGTATGAGATTACAGATCATAGATAACCGTGATGACCTAGTCTGACCTCCTGCACATTGCAGGCCTCAGAACCTTACCCAGCCACTCCTGTAATAGTCCCATAATCTTTGGCTGAGTTACTGAATTCGTTAAAGACATCAAGATACAGAGAATCCACAATTAACTCTTGCTCAAACCATCAGGTGACCCATACCCCACTCTGCAGAGGAAGGTAAAAAACCCCAAGTGCCAATCTGACCGGGGGGGGGGGGTGGAATTCCTTCTCGATCCCAAATATGGTGATCAGTTAGACCAGGGGTGGCTCCAGAGCTACATGTGGCTCTTCAGGGGTTAATATGCGGCTCCTTATATAGGCGCCAACTCCGGAGCTGGAGCTACAGGCGCCAACTTTGCAGTGTTCTACACAGTGCTCAATGATCAACCCTGGGCTCTGCCCCAGACCCCGGCCCCACTCCTTCCCCCGAGTCTGCTGTGCCTTACTCCTCCCCCACCCCCCAAAGCCTGCTGCACACCACAAAACAGCTGATTGCGGCCAGGGGGAGGTGCAGGGATGGAGGGTTAGGTGCTGATCGGCAGTGCTGCTGGTGGGTGGGAGACACTGGGCGCGGGGGGGAGCTGACGGGGGGCTGCTGACATGTTACTCTGGCTCTTTGGCAATGCACCTTGGTAAATTCTGGCTCCTTCTCAGGCTCAGGTTGGCCACCCCTGAGTTAGACCCTGAGTATGTGGTCAAGACCAACCAGCCAGACACCTGGGAAAGAATCCTCTATAGCAGGCCTGCACAATTCGTAAAGCGGCGAGGGCCATATTACTCCGAAGAAAACAGCTGAGGGCCGAACCCCCCCGAACCCCCTCCCCAGCGCCACCCAGCCCTCCCGAAACAACCCCCCCTGCAGCGCCGCCTGCCCCGTGGAAAAAAGCCCTCCTTCCCCAGCGCCGCCCTGCTGAAACAGCAGTATTGAACCTTGGTAATATGTTATAGCTGGCCCCTAAGGTAGTATAATTAAGGTAAAAGAAAAATGTCTTTTTGCTAGAAGTAGAATAAGATCTTCCCCCCACATTGTAATCAATTGCCCTGTTGAATGAATGAGGAAGGCAAGTGCCTCCAGACAGCTGCAACCTTTTGAGAAGGAATGGGAGCCAGACCAGATCAGTAGAACAGGTCAGCCACCGACTTGCTGCTCGCCTCCTCAGCCCCCCGGCTCACCTACTCACCCCCCACCACTGCCCTCCCGCTTGCCTCCTCAGCCCACCTGCTGGCTCACCTGCCCCTTGCCTACTCACCCCCCACAGGCTGCACAGTGAGGCCACCTACTCACCCCCCATGGGCCACACAGTGAGCCCACGCAGGCCGCGTGCAGCCCCCGGGCCACATGTTGTGCAGGCCTGCTCTATAGTAACTCAGAGCCCTCCCCATCTAGTGTCCCATCTCGTAGCAGTCACTGATGGGCCATATGCCATTGTAGGCAACTTTATCATACCTTCCCTTCCATAAACTTATCAAACCCTGTCTTGAAACAAGTTAGGTTTTTTGCCCCCACTGCTCCCGTTGGAAGGCTGTTCTAGAATGTCACTCCTCTGATGGTTAGAAACCTTCGAATTTCAAGCCTATACTTGTTAATGACCAGTTTATACCCATTTGTTCTCAGGCATGGGGGTTAATACATGTCCACTGCTGGATTGTGGCCCCAGTGTAGACAGTCCACAGTTATTACACTGCCAGCTGCAGCAAGCGTCACACGCAGAGGGAAAACTGCAGACTCTTGAAGGTGAAACTGTGGATACATGTTCATTTCCAATTTTCAATAGCTCAGTGGCTACATACTTTACAGAGCAAGTCAATCTGAATCCAGAGACATAGTGAATAACAGCATGTTCATTACTAGCATTATACCCAATTATCACTTTGTACAACCTGTCCCTGCTGAACTCACGTTGTCTGTAAGTAAACCCAGCAAACTTCCATTCACTTAGAAACAATGTGAACCTCTGTGGCAGGAGTAAATCAGTGAGTACTAAACTCCAGAGCAGGCCCTGAAACCCCAGGCTAAACTGAGCTGAACTGAGTAAACTGCAAGTGACATATGCCTCCGTACGTGCCAGCTCTCCCCGTTCTGCAGACACAAGCCCTCTATTTTCAGACTCTCCTCAGGAACATGAGTAAATGTACTTATGTCCTCTATCAGCCCCTCTTACTCCCCCTACAGAGGCTCACACACAGAGTTTATTTTGAATATCTGAATTTTAAAATGTGCTGCCTTCACTGTAGAGACTCTTCTAGTAACCTGGAAGATCTCACTTTTGCTAATGCTCAGTGTATTGAGCACCCTTGTCCTCACCTCTTCGGGATCAGACAGTCTCTGGAGGATGTGTCACAGGGCCTGATTCTCATCCCACTCCAGTGTCACAGAAGTGTAACTCCATTGACTTAATGGAGCTATTCCTGATTTACATGAATGTAAGGAGGAGCAAAAATCACACCCACAGTCTTTCCCCCTTCTTTCTTCCACTGAAGCCCCTGCGTTAGATGCCCATGACCATCTATCATTTTATAATTCAATATACAATAGAGCATGTGAGAAAACAAGTATGTCTAGTAGGTTTGAGGCAGCTCTTTCAGAGCTACATAGTCTAGCCTAGGTTATGTTATACAGACTGTCCCTACAGCAGGAAAAAAGGCTCCCTTTCCAAATAGTGACTCCAGCACAGCCCACCCAGGGCTTCTCTTGTTTTGCCACCTTTTCTGTCTCTGTTCCAGCAGGCATGGGATGGAGAGAGAACCTTTTTGTTTTAAAGGCACTGTATACAAGGATTGCACTGTGATAGCTGCACCAGCAGTTTGTTCTCCTGAAAAGTCCAGTCTTTTAACAGCTATTCATTTAGTAGCTACCTCTTGCATGTCCATATTATGGTATATCTCACCACCCCAAGCCAAAACCTGCATCTAGGGCAGGGGCAGGCAAACTTTTTGGCCTAAGGGCCACATCGGGTTTCCAAAATTGTATGGAGGGCCGGTTAGGGGAGGCTGTGCCTCCCCAAACAGCCAGGTGTGGCCCGGCCCCCAATCCCCATCCGACCCCCCCTGCTTCTCACCCCCTGATGACCCCCCTGGGACTCATGCCCCATCCACCCCCCCCTGCTCCTTGACCCCTGACCACCCTTAGATCCCCCACCCCTGACTGCCCCCCGCCACCGCATCCAACCCCGCCACTCATTCCTGACTGCCCCCCCCGGGACCCCTGCCCCATCCAACCACCCCTGTTCCCTGTCCCCTGACCTCCCCCGGAACCCCCGTCCCTGACTGCTCCCCGCCACCCCATCCAACCCCTCTTCTCATTCCTGACTGCCTCCCCCCGCCCCATCCAACCACCCCTGCTCCCTGTCCCCTGACTGCCCCCCCCCGGGACCCCTGCCCCATCCAACCACCCCTGCTCCCCGTCCCCTGATCTCCCCCGGAACCCCTGCCCCTGACTGAACCCCCACTGCCCCATCCAAACCCCCTCTCCTTCCTGACTGCCCCCCCAGGACTCCTGCCCCCATTCAACCCCCCTGTTCCCCACCCTCTGACTGCCCTGCCCCTATCCACACCCCTGACCACCATCCCAAACTCCCCTGCCCTCTATCCAACCCCCCTGCTCCCTGCCCCCTTACCGCTGCCTGGAGCACCAGTGGCCGGCGGCCTGGAGCACCAGTGGCCGGCAGCGCTACAGCTGCGCCGCCCAGAGCAGTGCTGTCCGGCTAGAGCCAGCCATGCCACGGTGCAGCACAGAGCACCAGGTCAGGCTGGCTCTGCAGCTGTGCTGCCGCCCAGAGCATTGCGCCAGCGGCACAGTGAACTGAGGCTGCAGGGGAGGGGGAACAGCAGGGAAGAAGCTGGGGGCTAGCCAGGAGTTCAGAGGCCGGGCAGCAGTGTCCCGCAGGCCGTAGTTTGCCCACCTCTGATCTATTAGGGTGATCCGCAAAGGGAGCAAGTATGCCCCCTTGTGCTTCTCACATGAAGAAGGCTGGAAGGGTTTGTTTAAAGTTGTTGGTTTTTCACATTATAAATCAAGTCTTTTCTGTCCCAGAGGGCTAGTCTCTGGCAGCTAGAGGGCTAGTGATAACAAGAGAGTGAAATCTGAGCAATGGGGTCTGGGTTTTTTGTCAGATTTCTGGTTTGGTTTGGTTTTTGTTAACAATGAGTTAACTCCAGTGTCTAATGAAGACTTGGCTGAAAGGAAGTCAGAGGTTCCACTCCTTGCTCTTTCACCTAAAGTGCCAGAGCTCACCACATACATCTCTGAGCAGGTTTGACATTCCTCATATTTCCAAGGTAAGAAGCAAACAGTTGTAACCCTTCTGCCCTTCTGAGTTGGCAGCAACAAGGGCCAGGTTCAGTATCTAGGGGTTCCGTTTCAATAACACAATGCAAAACCGGCTCGAGCCCCAACCCAGTGACCTGGGACAATTACATACCACCCCCCTGGGTGCCTCTAAAAGGCAATACTTCCCCTCTCGCAAGCACGGAGTCTGAGTGTAGCAAAATCCTTTTAATAAAGAAAGGAAACAGTGCAGCATTATGTTGGGGAAACACCACAAACAGGATTCATAACACAAACCATGAGCAAAAGACCCACCCCCAAGTAAGTTTGGCAGTGTCCTTTTCCCCTCAGGGTCTTAAGTCCAGCAACCCAAAAAATTCCCAGAAGTCCAACAACCCAAAAGTCTCTGTCCCTGGTCAGTGCAGCCCCAGAGTTCAAAAGTTTATCTACAGAGTTTTACCTCCCAGCCTGGGTGGAAATGGCAGGGGTGTTAAGGAGCACCTTACATGGTCCAAGGCCAACTGCCCCACCTCTCCATGGGGTTCTGCTGCAGCCTTCACCACAAGCCCTTCTGCCAGCCACTCTGCTCCACCAGCCATCCTGCAAACTGCTCTGCTCCACCAGCAATATATCTGCAGGCCTCCCCACTACTTAACACAGCACTCAGTGATTTCAGCTTGTAGTAGGGGGAGCCTCAGTGCTAGTGCACCATTAGCCCAAAGTAAATTCAGCATAACAGCCTACAACTAGATTCCTAATAGAATCAAAATTAGCTCTGATATTCCATAGTGCAGAGGCAGCAGTGCAGTTGGTGTTTCAGGCCCTCAACAAGCAAGCACACCACCAGACACAATTGTCTATCTCCCTTTACTGGCTTTTGGAACCCATGTCCCTTTTCTAGCGAGCGCTACTTAGTTGATGGCGAGTCCCTCTGTCATAAAACAGTTTCACTGTCCTTGATTCACATAATCAGGGTAACAACACTTTATTCTTCCTGCCCCAATAACAGAGAAACTGGGGATCCCACAGCACCCAAAGTGACCATTTGGGCTGCTGTGGGCTCATGCTAGGCAGGGTGGGTGTGCCTATGCAAACAAGATCAGCCCCTGAAGTTCTTCTTCGAGAAATGTCCCTGTGCGTGCTCCACTCCAGGTGTTGGTGCGTCCCTGCGCCTTTGCCCGGAGATTTTTGCAGCAGTACTCATAGCGGCCACGCATGCTCAGAAGCTGCCCCCCGCTGTGAATCTAGGTTGATAGTACGCATGCGTGGCCGGTCTCCTCCGTTCCTTCTCAACCGTCCCCGGCCTGAGACTGAGCTCAGCAGACTCATTAGGAAATCCCTCACTCTTGCAAGCGCTGTGCTACGTGCAAAGAAGCTATCCCACTATCAGATGGACACTCAAAGTGTATAAAATGTTTGGGGGAAGCTCACATTCCCCAAAAATGTGCCCATTGCTGTAAACTCAGCTCCAGGGCACAGAAGGACAGGGAGCTTAAACTTAAACTGCTCCTCCTCCAAAAGTCTATTGGGTCAGTTTCAGACCCAGGCGCTGAAGCCGGCTCCGCTGCCCGCCACAGCCCCCCCGCCTCAAAAAAACTGAAAAAATCTACAAAGAAGGGGCACCCTTCTTCACCAAGCAAGGCTATGAGGCACAAAGTCTCTCCAGGCAGATCAACGGTCTCCCTGCCTGTGTTTCCCCGCCTCAGCAACTTTGATGAGCCGGGCTCTTCAGGAACCGCGCAAAAGCCGCCTGAGGCTGCGGCGGCAGTGCGAGGCTCCGGTGCCGAGGCATCAGGCTTCCAGTTGCCTGCCTCTATTACGGCACCGTTCGGCACCGCGACTGATGCGGTGCCGACATTCTACAACATGCCTCATCACATGCAGGCTGATATTGCCCGCCCGGCACCGACCGCGGCACCGACCCCCGTGGTGCAGTCTGACAGGGAGGTTACAGGCAAAACCCCCGATCGGAGGAATGCTCCTGTACAGCAGCCTCTCCCGGCTCAGTTTCCACCTCACGCAGGAGCCTCACTACCTCACTTTACTCAGACAGCAGATCTCCTGGTATTACCTATCCTGCAGTCTCCCCTGATGAATGCATATTCTTCTCCAATGCCTGAGTCAGGATCTGAGCAGCTTTCCTCCAGTGAGGAGGAAACAGATCCACAGGGAGTTTTTTCTCCATATCAAGACTCCCAACCCCAGACCCCGGGCAATAGAGGTTATGAGAAAACTACCTCATCCTACTCTCAGGACCCTGCCTCCTGGGGGGTGAACCCCTGGATGGCACCACCTATGCCCTACCCACCACCATGGCAATACTGGACACCATGGGCATCGTACCCTCGGGAATACGTGCGCCATGGCCACTCGACCAGGCGCAACACCGATCCAGCGCCGCCCCCTGACGAATATGCCAGTGACACGAGACACCTGGTAACACAGTCACACTTCCAGGATAAACCTAGCCCTGCTCCTATTCCAGGAGAGCCGGAGCTAGCACCTGAAGAAGCATTACTTCTCCTTCCCCCGACACCGTCGGATGACTATGCAAAATTCCAGGACCTCTTTAAAAGAGTTGCCAGTGACTTGAGAATTAACTTGGAGGTAGTCACTGAACAACAACATGAGCTAACGAACATCCTACAGCCCCCTTCTTCCTCCAGGGTGGCATTACCAATTAACGCAGCCCTTTTAGAACCCGCTAAGTCCATCTGGCAGACTCCAGCGACAAGCCTACCTACCTGCAAACAAGCAGACAGGAAGTACTTTATTTCTCCAAAAGACTCTGAATTCCTTTTTACCCACCCGGCACCAAATTCATTGGTAGTAGACGCTGCGAACCAGAGGGCTAGACAACAGTATTCTCATTCCGCCCCACCCAACAAGGACAGCAAACGATTGGATCTTTTTGGTCGCAAAGTATACGCATCCTCGACCCTACAATTTCGTATAGCTAATTATACTGCAGTCCTGGCAAAATACGACCACAAAAACTATAATAAATTCATGGACTTTATTGATGACATTCCAGAACAGAGAAAACAACAGTTCAGAGCTATGGTTTCCGAGGGACAAGCCATATCACGCACCGCTCTCCAAGCAGCCCTCGATGTAGCCAACACAGCAGCAAGATCGACCGCTACAGCAGTAGTCATGCGACGGGGCTCATGGCTCTCCTCCTCTTTTTTTCCTCGAGAAGTTCAGAGCACCATTGAAGATCTTCCCTTCGACGGTGACAAACTTTTTGCTTCTACCACGAACGACGTGCTTCATTCAATGAAGGACTCAAGGACAACCCTCCGGTCTCTAGGTCTCCAGACACCTACGACCAGAAGACGGCAATATAGATACCAACCGTACCACCGGCCACGTTATCCCGCATTCACACAACACTCCCATAGACCGCAGGAACAACAACAACAACAACAACGTCAAAGACCAAGATTCCAGCGACGTCGTCCAAATTCTGCAGGGGCACCTCAACCCCCGCCAACTAATAGGCAGATTTGAAGCCTTGGTCGAGGGTTTAGAAAGCAACGCCCCCACTTCAGCCAACACACCTATCTTTGGACACCGCCTACGACCTTTCTCCCATCAATGGAAGAACATTACCTCCGACAAGTGGGTCTTAGAGGTAGTTACAATTGGATACGTCATCCCCTTCCTCTCCTTGCCTCCCACTCACCCACCCTCCCCGTCCCTCTTCAGGGACCCTTCTCACGAACAGCTACTCCTCCAAGAAGTGCAACATCTCCTTCATCTGGGAGCAGTAGAAATCATGCCAGAACGACACAGAGGGAAGGGTTTTTACTCCCATTATTTCTTAACAGAAAAGAAAAATGGGGGATGGCGACCAATCCTCGACCTCAGGCGGCTCAACAAATTTGTCAAAAAGCAAAAGTTCAAGATGGTTACCCTCACTACCATAATCCCAGCGCTGGAGCAGGGTGACTGGTTTTCTGCCCTCGACCTACAAGATGCCTATTTCCATGTCACTATACATCCGGCCCACAGACGCTTCCTTCGATTTACCCTCGGTTTGACACATTTCCAAAACAGGGTACTCCCCTTCGGACTGTCCACAGCCCCCCGTGTCTTTTCCAAGCTCCTAGCTGTAGTCACTGCCTACCTCAGGAAACAAGGGGTCATAGTATTCCCTTACCTCGACGATTGCCTCCTCAAAGCTTCAACATTCGACGAGGCTCTCCGGTTCACACGGCTCACAGTCGATTGTTTCTTATCTCTCGGCCTACAAATAAACAAAGACAAATCCACATTACGCCCCACCCAGCACCTGCAGTTCATAGGAGCAGACCTCGACTCCCGGACGGGGTTGGCATCTCTCCCACCCGATCGCTTCAACTCCATAAACCAACTGGCCACAATCATTCGCAACAGTCCACAGGTAACTGCCCGAGACTGCCCACAACTACTAGGTCACATGGCCTCGTGCACTTTTGTAGTCCAGAATGCACGCCTCTACATGAGGTGCTTCCAAGCGTGGCTGGCCACGGTCTACAAACCGAATATGCACTCTTTAAACAAGACTCTCTCCCTACCTGCTCGAGTCAAAGATTCGCTACATTGGTGGACCGTTCACTCCAACCTCTGCTCTGGAGTCCCGTTTCTTCAACAGGCTCCATCACTCACCCTGACCACCGATGCATCTCTGACAGGTTGGGGTGCACACATGTCTCACCACACAGTACAGGGGCTATGGTCGTCAACCGAGACCTCCCTGCACATAAATGTCCTAGAACTTCGAGCCATTCGCAATGCGTGCCGTCACTTCCTGCCACTAATCAAGCATCATCACGTACGCATAATGACAGACAACATTGCATGCATGTTTTATGTAAACAGGCAGGGAGGAGCTCGATCCCATTCGCTGTGCACAGAGGCTATGAAGCTCTGGAATTGGTGCATTGCGAACAACATCCGGGTATCAGCTGCCTATCTTCCTGGGATCATGAACACCACAGCGGACGAACTGAGCAGACGCTTCCCATGGGACCACGAGTGGAAGATAGACGAGAAAACCATTCACAACGTATTCAGCACTTGGGGTTACCCAACAATAGACCTTTTTGCAACTACAAAAAACAAGAAATGTCCCAATTTCTGCTCCAGAGCAGGACTGGGCAAACATTCCCTGGGGGACGCATTCATGATCTCATGGCACCGAAACCTACTGTATGCATTTCCCCCGATACCAGTTCTCAACAGGGTCCTGATAAAAATACGAACGGACCGAGCCAAGGTGATCCTCATTGCCCCGTCGTGGCCCAGACAACCGTGGTTTCCGTTCCTCACCAGAATGTCAATCCAACCACCAATCTCCCTGCCGCTCATTCCAAACCTTCTATCTCAACAACACGGCCGTTTTCTCCACCCCAACCTGTCCATGCTTCACCTCAAGGCCTGGTTCCTACATGGTTTTCCCAAAGCGAATTAGATTGCTCTGAACAAGTTCAGAAGGTGCTCCTACATAGCAGAACACAATCTACTCGCACGACCTATCTTCAAAAGTGGAAACAATTCACACATTGGTGTTCCGCTAAACACCTTTGTCCCACCTCGGTACCTCTTTCGATTATACTTGACTATCTATTGGGCCTTAAGCAATCCGGCCTTTCTTTCAGCTCCATCAGGGTCCATTTAGCTGCTATTACAACTTTCCACGACAGAATTGATGACACATCTGTCTTTGCTCACGCTATCACGAAGCGTTTCCTCAAGGGACTACAAACCTTATACCCAGACATTAAACCACCGACCACCCCTTGGGACCTTCATCTGGTACTGTCTTGCCTAACTCAACAACCATTCGAACCCCTAGCCACGTGCTCCCTTTTACACCTCTCGATGAAAACAGCATTTCTAGTGGCAATTACCTCTGCCAGATGGGCAGGAGAAATAGCAGCTCTTATGGCACACCCACCATATATGATATTTTTTAAAGACAAGGTTACCCTCAGATTACACCCCAAATTTCTTCCAAAGGTACACTCGTCATTCCACATTAATGAACCAATACACCTGCCGACTTTTTTTCCGAAACCACATGCGAACTCATTCGAAACCTCAATGCATACACTAGATGTACGCAGAGCCTTGTCATTCTATTTGGATAGAACCAAACCTTTTAGAACTTCCTCCAGACTTTTTGTCTCCATTGCGGAGCGCTCCAAAGGCACGCCTATTTCTACCCAGAGACTCTCGAACTGGATTTCCCAGTGCATCCGGTTGTGCTATCAGATGAAGAAGGTTACACCTCCAGACGGCATTAGAACACACTCCACTAGATCTCTGGCTGCCTCTGTAGCGTTCTTACGCAAAGTTCCCCTGGCTGATATTTGTAAAGCAGCCACCTGGTCCTCTGACCACACATTTGTTAAACACTATGCCCTTACTCAAGGCCCTCTATCTGACATACGCTTGGGCAGGGCTGTACTATCAACGGCGTTCCTATCAGATCCGAAGTCCCTACCTCCTTAAGATACACGGCTTTTAAGTCACCTGGAGTGGAGCACCCACAGGGACATCTCTCGAAGAAGAGGAGGTTACTCACCCTGTGCAGTAACTGACGTTCTTCGAGATGAGTGTCCCTGTGGGTGCTCCACTACCCACCCTCCTCCCCTCTACTTCGGAGTTGGGGGGCCTCCGTTGTAGAGAAGGAACTGAGGAGACCGGCCACGCATGCGTACTATCAACCTAGATTCACAGCGGGGGGCAGCTTCTGAGCATGCGTGGCCGCTATGAGTACTGCTGCAAAAATCTCCGGGCAAAGGCGCAGGGACGCACCAACACCTGGAGTGGAGCACCCACAGGGACACTCATCTCGAAGAACGTCAGTTACTGCACAGGGTGAGTAACCTCCTCTTCTTTTCCACAACTCACCACAATTCACCACCAGATGTCAGGTCATTCTGACTCTGCTTACACAGTTATCATACCAGCGTCCCCACCCAAGTTTAGAAACCCTTTCAGGCCTTCTGTATTCAGCAAAGCAAGGCAGAGCCTCCTTTTCTTTTTAGGAATTTCTTGCAGGGCACCTCTCACATACCTCTTTGGGTACGAAAGCTTATGCCCAAATAAATCTCTTAGTCTTTAAGGTGCCACCAGACTCCTCATTGTTTTGTGGATACAGACTAACACGGCTACCACTCTGATTCTCAACCTTCACACCCTCAACAAAGTCAGCCTCCCATATCACTTCTTCTCCATCCCAACCTGCTCACTCAGAAAAGCAGTCACACCCTCCACCCTGCGATCAGCTCCCCGTACCTCACAGCATTGCTGCTCCCTGGCTAAATGAAGGAAGCGCAGTGCTTGCAAGCTGTCCAACAAGTCCTTCTTGACAGTAGGAAGTGCTCCACTAGGACAGCCTACTTAGCAAAATGGAAGAGGTTCTCGGCAGGGCCAGATTAACTTTTTGTGGGCCCGGTGCCAAACATATTTGTGGGCCCCCTGGGAATGATTGTAAAAGGGCTGGGGGCAAAAGCACAGTGGGGCAGGAGCTAATTTTTGTCCCTGGAGCAAGGGAGGGGCCAGGGGTAAACTGTCAGCGCAGCAGGGCTGGGGAGGAGGTAAACAGGATCCCCAACCCACCCCTACCCACATAGGGCAGGTACCTACCTGGTTCTAGCCCATTCTCTTTGTCTCTCTCTGCACTGAGCTGCCCCTCCTCCCACAGCAGCAGGATAGGTTCTCTTCCAGCCCTCTGGGGTGGGTGTTGGGAGTGGGAGAAGCAGAGGCTAATGTGGTTACTCCTATAACCGGACTTTTAGTTTCCAGTCAGCACTGCTAACCGGACACTCAGGTCCCGTTTTCTACTGGAATTTCCAGTCTAAAACTGGATACATGGCAACAGGGCAGTCATAAAAGCCTGATGGGGGGGGAGGAGCAAGCAATCATTTTTAAGTGGGAGGTGAGGGGGAAGCAAGTGGTGGGTGCGCTAGGGAGTGGAGAGGAGCTAGTGGGCAGGGCCATGTCTGCTGTACTGTGCAGGTAGGTTGGAGACTGTGCGGATCAGCTGACACAGGATCCCCAGCCCAGGTGACATGACAGCCAGTGGTGGATTTAGAGTTAGTGGGGCCCCCCGGCCCTGTGCTCAGCTTCACTTTTGGGGCCCCTCCTTGGGACCCAGCCAAGAAAAAGAACATTCTCTCTTATCTCCCCCCACCCTCGTTTTTCATTCTTTTTTTCTTCATCCTCCTCCTATAAGTAATAGCAAGTAAATGAAAATAAAATGAGGTACCTTGATTGTTCTTGTAGTCCAACTTATTTTTCCACAGATTACTTGAAAATTGCGGAGGGTCTCGACGGACCACTTAATGATCTTTCCAAATATTGTAAAAAAAACGTTGGGGTGCGGGGTCTGGCCAGGAGCTAGGGTGAGGGAGGGGTCTCAGGGTTGGGGAAGGAGGTTGGGGTGTGGATCACTTACCTGGGGCAGCTCCTGTTTGGTGTGAGGAGTGCAGGAGCTCCCATTTGGTGCTCAGGATGGGGGTGGGGATGTGGGGGGGTGCAGGAGTCAGGGCATGGGATGTGGGGGCCTGGGGATGTGGGGTGTGTGCAGGAGTCAGTTTCATCTGAAGCAGATGGTGTATTTACCTGTTTCCCTAGGCTGCACTCTTCCCCAGAACAACAGCATCTTCATGCTCTGGCTGTCAGGTGATATCTAGACTTTTATCTAGACAGGACTAAACCATTTCATGTTTTGCCTCGCCTCATCTGTTCGTGTCATATGCAGACCTCATGAAGGAGCAAGAGGTCTCTGCACAGACCATCTCTAGATGGATAACATTGTGTACCAAGGCTGAGTGTGAGAGAACTTCAGCTACGCCTCCTCAGCGGATATAGACTCGCTCCACGAGAGCGCAGGCAACATCGATAATGTTCCTTAATGACATTTCCATACTGGACATTCATAGGGCAGCCATGTGGTTGTCCATATATGTTTATGGACCACTGTGCTATTACCGCATCTTCCAGAATGGACACGGGCCTTGGAAGGGTGGTCTTGCGATCCGTACTGCAGTAGACTGCGAGCTCCACCTCTGGTGTTTGTGAGTCACCTAAGTTGAATATACATCTGCATCTACTTGAAGAAGAAGAAATGGTTACTTACTGTAACTGTGGTTCTTCGAGGTATGATGCAGACGTGTGTTCTATGACCCACCCTCCATCCCCTCTGCATCGGCGTCTCTTCTCGGGGTTTCAATGCAAAGGAACTGAGCGGGGATTGGGGCAGCACTGCCTCATATAGTCAGGGGTGGGCCATAGCCATGAGGTGCATGCACCGCCTCTCTATGGGTACTGCTAGGCAAAAGTCTCCGGCGCACTGGGCATACACATACCTAAGTGGAATACACATCTCCATCGCATCCTGAAGAACCAGTTTCAGTAAGTAACCATTTCTTCCTTTATGCCAGGGGTTCTCAAACTGGGGGTCGGGACCCCTCAGGGGGTCACAAGATTCTTACATGGCGGGTCACGAGCTGTCATCCTCCACCCCAAACCCCACTCTGCCTCCAGCATTTATAATGGTGTTAAATATATGAAAAGTGTTTTTAATTTATAAGGGGAGTCGCACTCAGAGGCTTTCTATGTGAAAGGGGTCACCAGTACAAAAGTTTGAGAACCACTGCTTTAATCCCTTTTCCCAGAGCCAGGCAAATGCCACAAAACTGTGCAGCATTCATCTATATTTCATCAACTGCACCTGGGGAGATGAAAAGCAACAAGGAGCTTGTACTAAGCGCCTTAAAGCTGCCACATATACTGTCCCACTTAACTTTTTCCACCCCAGGTACATAGAGGGAGCCTTTCAGGATGCATTTTGGGGGATGAATCATCTACTGGATGTGCTTGCTGAATAAATGAATCTGAGTTACAAAGAACCTGGGTAAAGATGTAGATCTGCAGCCCTTAGAAGCCTCCCAGTCATTTTTTCTGAGACTTTAGTCCGGAGGTAACATTTTCCTGCTAGACATTATGAACAGATGCTCCCAATACTTCTGTTAGTCTGAAAGGTGCCACAGGACCCTCTGTTGCCTATTATGAACAGAATAATCTGCATACAGTGTTACAGTGTGCTACCTAGACAGCAGGAACTGTCGCTGTTAAGACTGGACATGTGTTTGGGAGCTTTCCTCTAGTTGAGAGTTTTATGTCAAAATGTTATCAGTCTTCTCCATGAAATCCTGCTTATGGCTTTTTCATAGACTCATAGAGTTTAATGCCAGAAGGGATCATCTAGTCTGACCTTCTTATTTCACAGGACATTACATTTCACCCAGTTACCCTTGTATTGGACCCAATAACTTGTATTTCTCTAAAGCATATCTTCCAGAGAGGCATGCAGTCTTGGTTTGAAGACATTGAGAGATGGAGAATCCACTACTTCGCTTGGTTGTTTGTTCCAGTAGTTAATCACCCTCATTGTTAAAATTTGTGCCCAATTTCTAATTTGGATTTGTCTGGCTTTAGCTTCCATTGGTTCTTGTTATGCCTTTCTCTGAAGAGCCTTTTAGTACCTAGTATTTTCTCCCCTGGAAGATACTTATGTACTGCAATCAAGCACCTCTCAATCTTCTTTGATAAACTAAACAGATTGAGCTGTGTGTAACTAGAGTGCTGCTTCCTTGCAAGTGTGTCAGCAGGCGGGAGATTACTGTAGAATTCATTATGTGTGGCAAGAAAAGCCATTTTATATAATTGAATGTGTGACCCAGCCTGTGGAATTGTCGCACTGGTATAAGGTAGCAATGGAAACACAGGGCCTGACTCACCAGCATAACTTCCCTTCAGTAGAGTTACTCCAGATTCTCACCAGTATGAGAGAAGTCAGATTCTGCAGAAAAGGCATGTTACAGACACATGTGTGCGCACACACCATGTGTCACTGCTGTAACTTAGGCCATAGCATGCTCTTTGGATGTACATTCCGTCAGTGGTTATGTGGTACATACTTTGTGTGGCCATGAAAAATAACTGGAGCATTACTTTGTC
Organism: Malaclemys terrapin pileata; assembly: GCF_027887155.1. Lineage (NCBI taxonomy): Eukaryota > Metazoa > Chordata > Testudines > Emydidae > Malaclemys > Malaclemys terrapin. The sequence goes on from NC_071514.1 coordinate 52,956,072, forward strand.
TTCAAAGCACCATGCACTCATGATGCTGTATAAATACTAATCTCAGTCACCATTGGGTGGGAACTTGGCAAATGGATGGGCCACTGGAGCTGAAAACATCAATGAAAGACAGGATGTGGAGTTACAATTTGGGTGCTGATGGCCACCTCACCTGGCCGATTGCTAAATGGCACAGATTTAAAAAAGTCCATGTAGCACGCCAATGTCTAAAATAAAGTAACAGCACAATGAGGATTATGGTGTAAAAATCTAGATCAAGAGAAAAAATGTGTCTGAAGCCATCAAGGGATGTGTGTGTGGTGGTGGTGGCGTAGTACTTTATTAACGATAAATAAGGCTACTTTTTAGTCACAGGTATTTTTAGTAAAAGTCACGGACAGGTCACAGGCAATAAACCAAAATTCATGGCCTGTGACATGTCCATGACTTTTACTATATACCCCTGACTAAAATTTGCCTGGGGGTGCCGAGGGTGCTGGGGGAGAGCAGCCCGGGTGCTTCGGGGGGGGGAATGGTGGCGCATGGCCCAGGACCCCCGCGGGTACTGGGGGAAGGGGTGGCGGGGCCGGCAGGTTCCCTACCTGGCTCTGTGCCTCCCTCCCACCCACAGCAGCAGCAGAGTTTGGGTGTGGGAGGGGGTTGGGGCATGGAACAGGGTGAGGCGGGCTCTGGGTGGTGCTTACCTGGGGCTCCCCTGAAGCGGCGACATCCACCTCACTCAGGTCCTAGGCAGAGGCGAGACCAGGCAGCTCTGCGTGCTGCCTCCGCCCAGAGCGCTGGCTTTGCAGCTCCCATTGGCCGGGAACCGCAGCCAATGGGAGCTGTGGAGGTGGGGCCTGCAGGCGGAGGCAGTGCGCAGCGCTGCCTGGCCACGCCTCTGCCTAGGAACTGAGTGAGGGGGATGTTGCTGCTTCTGGGGAGCTCCCTAGGTAAGCGCCGCCCAGAGCCCTCCTCACCCTGTCCTGTGCACCAACTTCCTGCCTCTTCCCACACCCAAACTCTACTACTGGGGTCGGAGCGGTGGCCTGAGATTGTGCGACTGACACAGGGGCACAGATTTAATGGTCATGGAAAGTCATGGAATCTGTGACCTCCGTGACAAACTTGTAGCCTTAACGATAAGGCATGGGGTAGAGTAACCACCATGAATCAAGCTAACGAGATGAGGAGTAAGCCTTCTTCTGAGCCCCATGGCACTGAAGGAGCATTGGGGTCCAACCCTGCTGTAGTTTGCCTTGAAGATGATGCATGATTATGCCTCTAGAGAGCAAACCATGAGCTTTATCTCCCCAAGGGTTATTTATTCACACAGTAGCTCCTTAGTTGCTCTGTGTTAACGAAGTGGAGAGGCGGGCATGTTCTCATCGTGTTTCTCTCTCTGCTGCCCAGGGAGACCCAACAAACGGATCGTGGGGACGATGCAAGGTGGAGAGACAGAGGATGATGTAAGTAGGAAAACATCTTGTGTGGGCTGCAGGGCATCTCTGATTGTCCATCACTGATGGCACTTTGCAGTGACAGACCTGCTCCCACAGCACTAGATGGCAGTGTTCCCCCAACAAATCTTCATCACACAGGCATTCTCCCCCCATTCCCCTTCCCATCCTCACCCTACACATCCCCACACCCTCTCTCTCCTGCATGTTGTTTCCCTGTTTTCTTTATTTAGCTTGTTTAGTCTCTGTTACTTCTCCATTGCCCTAACTCCATTCTGTACCTCGTTAGTAATGACAGATCTCCTGTCTGTGCTAGAATTCCTAGCCCTGCCCACTTCTCTTCTGGCCAGCCATTGAGCCTGAGGCAGCAATGGGGTGGAGGGAGGGGTTGGGATTTTCAGCACAGTCGAGGGGATGTAGGCACGTTCATTTCAATGGAAGCTGTGTCTCTGTATCCCTGGGCTGCTTTGAAAATCCCACCATGGCTCTTTAAGACCTGAAAAATGGCTTGTTCTAGGGCAGGGGTTCTCAAACTAGGGGTCAGGCCCCCTCAGGGGGTCATGAGGTTATTACAAGGGGGGGTCACGAGCTGTCAGCCTCCACCCCAAACCCCGCTTTTCCTTCAACATTTATAATGGTGTTAACTATATTAAAAAGTGTTTTTAATTCATAAGGGGGGTTGCACTCAGAGGCTTGCTATGTGAAAGGGGTCACCAGTACAAAAGTTCGAGAATCACTGTTCTAGCGGGAGGAAGGAGTCTAGCAATGTTGCCCTCAAGCTACTGGAGGGAAGGAGATTGTGAGGTGATTTCCTTCTCCCGGTCCTGCAGCCCAGCCGGGAGATTGGGTGGGGAGCTGCTTCTGCCTTCTGCCCCGTGCTGTTGGAGGGAAGATGGGGCCAGAGAAGGGACAGTGAAGGCTGACCCTGGTGACTAGAGGCTAGACAGGCCATGCTAGGGATCAAAGCACCCCCACCTAAGACCCATCAGGGAACAGGCAGACACTCTAGTTGCTCCCCTTGTCCCACTAGGGTCTAGTTAGCTGGTGTCCTCCCCCAGCCTGTCCTGTCAACTGGGGCCCTGCCCTCTGCTGTCATTCTGTCAGTGACCGGCAGGATGGGCTCTGTGCAGTGCTGCTAGTCCAAGGGAGAGGGACCAGGCTGCTAATGGCAGGAAGCAGAGCTCTGTGGGGCTCTGCGTGCTCTGCCATTCGTAGATCTCCTTCTCAGCGCTGCTCAGACTCGCTCAGACTGAAGCCGGCATTAGGGTCTCAGAGTGATGTTTCTTTGCTATAAAGTATTTGGACTTTCCAAAGGCTGTTGACAAAGCCCCTCCCTAGAGGCTGCCAAGTGTGAGAGGAAGGAGCTGTCATGAATCAGAAAGGGCTACGAGAGAGAGAGAGCGCAAAGAGCAGGAACTAATGGTGAATTATCAGCCTGGCAAAGATTAATAGTGGGAGCTTCAGAGTTCGGGACTTGGAGCAGTTGGCTTGAATCTCACGGGACCCACAGATTTGCCCCTGTGATCCATTCATTTGTGACCTCTAGGCTTGCTTACTGCATCCCAGTATCCCCAGGAATGAAGCCACATGCCCTGACAAAGCTCTAACTAGCACGAAATGCAGTAGCCTTCCTGCTTAGCAGTACAGCTCTAGTAAGCATAATACCCAGGCACTCCACACTGGTTCTCCATTGAACAGTCTGGTTCAAGGTCTCAGTCCTGCCATTCAAAGCCCCCCAGTAAAGGAGAAGGGTTGTTCCTGTTCGAGGTGTGTTTGATAGCTTTGGGGATGCTCAGATACTGTGAGGATGAGGGGGTCGGAGGCCCTAGCTCGATAGGCCAGCTCACAGTGTTCTTTCTGCTCAGGATCCAGTGGAGTGAAGGAGAGAGTGACCCCTAGCCATCACCCTCACATTCTGTCTGGGCAGGAATTCACCAGGCCTTGCTCAGCAATTCGCTTCTGGCTTGAATTGGTTTGTTTAAGTTCATTTTGCTGCCTCCTGGGAAATGACTCATTCTCTTAGTGTTTGGGACGGAGACACCCACACTCCTGTGCAAGAGACTGGCAGGTGACAAGTTCCCTGAATACCTGGTCTCCGGCCAATCCCCATCTGGCTCTCTGAGGAGTACAAACTCCCTCCGGTGTCAGCAGTATCCAGGGAAGGAAGTGTAGTTATCTCCAGGTGCAAGGCATGGATGAGTGAGCTGGATAGCTCACCTGACTTACAGCCCTTGTAAGGCAGCTCTTGAGAGCTGAGTGAGCTTTGGTGGGGGCCTGTTGCTGCAACAGGGAGAACGCAGGAGCCATCTAAAGAGAGAGCTTTCTCACTCAGCATTCTGGGGGCTAGGACTCCTTGGGCTGCTTCTCAGTTAGTATCAGGGGCTGCAGCTGCTTGGGAAAGCTTTCTGACTGTCTAGGTGCTCCCTGCCCCATCATTGTAATGTCTGAGGACACCGTCCAGGTCAGCAATGATTTACTCTCACAGCCCCCCAAGAGGGAGAGACATAGCAGCCCCATTTTACAGGAAGAGGGATACTGGGGCACAGAGAAGGGCAGTGCCAGAGTTGGGAGTAGAACCTGGGTCTGCTGAGTCCCAAGCCAGTGCTTCAGCCCTAAGACAAGTCTTCCTTCTCCCATAAAGCTTGCAAAGCCCCTCCTAGCCCATTGCCCACAGGAGCAAGTGTTCCTCCAGGCACCCTGTGGGGCCCAGACCCCTTCAGCGGGGCGAAGGGTGCTGATCACCGCACAACTGTCAGGGACTGGGGCATGGGCATCAGATCCAATGCTTAGAGCCATAGGCATCAGGCCTGAGGAGTGTAGCCAAAGTCAATAGCTGGGGGCCAATGCCTAGTGTCAAGCCAGACTCAATAACCAGGAACAGAGGCAGGAGCCGGGAACGAGGCAGAGCAGGGATCTGCCTTGTTAATTCCTAGTACTGCCTCCAGGCTTAAATGGAATGTCTGGACCAATCAGAGGCCATGGGAGGAGCTGCCAGGCATCTCTGCTGTGAGCAGCCCTTTCCGCATGATGGGTTTCCCAGGGCTTATGGTGCATTGGTCGTGGCTCTGCCAAAGCTGGCTGGTGGAATCACTGCCCAGCCTCAGACCTGGGTTCAAGACTCTCAAATCCTCCCAACGAGCAGGGAGGGGTCCCCCTCCAGACTGGAAGGTGCATTTTGTCTTTGTTCACCTTCCTCTGCACCAGCCTGTGCTGGCCAGAGCCAGGCTATGGGCTTCCTCCATGGACTCTTGGCCTGAGCCAGGACAGGGATGCTGCCTAGCCCCTCAGGCCAGGCCCTGCACAGCTGCTTTCTCATTCTTGCTGTCTCCTGTCCACTCCCTTTTGTCCTTCTCTTATCTTTCTGTTTGTAGCCACTCCAGACAGAACAGGGGGGAGGTCAGGAGGAGTGGGGCCTGTTGACCCCTCCCCCCCCAACTCCACCTATTGGCACCTGTCAGGTCCCAGCAGCCACCCAGGCATGGAGCTCCAGAGGCCCCAGCCCAGTAGCTCTCAGCAGCAGCTGCTTCAGTTCCTCCTGGAGCAGCACCCCAGCAGGTACCAGGGCTCGGCCACAACTACATGACTCCACCAGGGACAGATCCTCAGCCAGATATGGGTCAAAATATAGAGAAAGAAACCCCAGGAAGGGAAGGGTTAAATCCACTAAGGGAGAGAACCAGGCCATGGAGTAGGGCAGGCTGAGGGGAGAACACAGTGAAGGGACAGAGCTGGCGAGAGCTTTACACTAGAGCCAACGGCTGTGTGCCTGACCTCCCAGCCTGCTTTGCTTGTATATCATAGAATCACAGAAGATTAGGGTTGGAAGAGACCTCAGGAGGTCATCTAGTCCAACCCCCTGCTCAAAACAGGACCAACCCCAACTAAATCGTCCCAGCCAGGGCTTTGTCAAGCCTGACCTTAAAAACCTCTAAGTATGGAGATTCCACTACCTCCCCAGGTAACTCATTCCAGTGTTTCACCACCCTCCTAGTGAAATAGTGTTTCCTAATATCCAACCTAGACCTCCCCGACTGCAACCTGAGATCATTACTCCTTGTTCTGTCATCTGCCACCACTGCGAACAGCCGAGTTCCATCCTCTTTGGAACCCCCCTTCAGTTAGTTGAAGGCTGCTATCAAATCCCGATACACATTGCCTTTAGGGCAGGGCCTGGGTTTCCCTTCTATCTGTCCAGCACCCAGCCCACCAGGGCAGCTACCATAATAATGATAATCATCTTCACTGGCCTTGCTGCCTTGGCCTGTGCCAGGGTAGGGCACCTACTGTGGCAGCTGAGCTGTGTGCTGCAAGAGCAGAGACACCACCTCGGAGTTGGTGAGCCGCTTCCTGAGCCTGTAGCTCTGGCTGAACTGCTCCTCGGACTAGGTGCGCTGGGGGCTGCTGCAGGGGCAGAGAAGGAAGGTGAGTTTCAAGAAGCTGCCTGCTGCCCCAGGCCAGCACGTTTGCAGTGGGGAGCAAAGTGAGCCCAGGTCTGCTTTCCTTACCCACCTGCTCCTCTCCTCTGTCCCCGCCCTGCCTCTCTCAACCAGTCTGGGACCCCCCCTTTCAGGGAGAAGCTCTGTTCTCTTCCAGGGAGCCTGGCTCCTGGCAAACAGTCATGCAGGACAGTCTGCAGACCTTTAGCCCTGGTGAGCAGCACGTCTCTGGGCACCATTGCCCTGTGCATGCTGTTTGGAGTTGGCTTTCCAGGTTCCGTCCGTGTTCTCAGCATCCCTTCCTGTAGCATCGTGCTTTGCAACAAACAGCTCAGACATTGCACACAGCACCCTCAGCTGTGAGCAGCATCTGCTGCTGCCTCCTTCCCTTGCTCTCACTTTGGTTGCGTTCTGCTTGCTTTTCTTTTTAATGTTTTTCCCTTCTCCATCTCCCATTGTTCTCTCCACTCTCGCTCTCCAAGGTGGGATCAGCCCAAGCCCAACCAGGTAAACACAAGTCCTCCAGCACCAAGGCACAGGTGGGTTTGTCTCTTGCGGTTCGTTTCCTCACCCTTATCCTAGGGCACTCAGCAGTTCCCTCTATGGTCCTGCTGCCCCCCCACTCCCCCCCAGATTCAGCAGTGGTAAAGAAATCCATTGTCACCACCCCACTAGGGGACTGGAAAGGAGGTCTTCAGCGGCATGAGTGGAGCAGCCACTGCCTAGAAAAGTGGGAGATTGCTGCTGAAAGCTGTGTAGTGTCTTTAGTTCCTACCAGTGGTGAGGGCTCCAATCTCTGAGCATTTCTGAGAGTCAGCAGCTCCAGCCTGTGCTGTTGGGTCAGTAATGAAGCCATATACAGAATCCCTGTTGCTGCTCCTTATGCCAGAGCCAAAACTGGACACCGCCCCACTGTGTGCTTCTTGGCAACTGGGTCATTATCTCATGATGGTGGGACGTGGTTCTGGTTAATTTCAGCACAGGCGGGGAACGTGACTGCAGTTCCTCTCAGCACAGGGTGATGTGCAGGTTTCCACTGTGCCAAGTTTCTGGACACACAGAAGCCATGGACATTGCAGGCTTTGTACGTTTTGTCCATTGCGGATAGCACTGGTTTGAGAAGGGATTGGCCATGAATTCTGTACCCACTGCTTTTTTACAGGAGGAGTCGGAGGATAGTGAGATTGACCTGGACGACGATGAAGACGATGATGAGGATGACCTTGAAGATGACAGCATGGAAATCTCTCCCAGCAAGGCCAATCGCCGGGCCAGGAAGCCAGAGCCACTGGAAGAGAGTGATAATGACTTCTGACTCTCCTTCGGAGGTGGAACCACTCAACATCTCGAGATGAAAACTTCTCTGACAGCGAAAGGGTTGGGAATGTAACACACGCTGCTGTGCCTGCAGGTATTTTATAGAGGAATGAAATTCGGAGTCGGTAAATAATAAAGCTATGTTCACAGTGACAGTTAAACTTTAATTGCCAATCTCCTTCCCTGCTCGTCTTTCCCAAAATTTGACTCATTCTGATGATAATTAAAAGTGACGTGATATTAAATACTTGTTTACTTAACCTGTTGGGAAGTGAGATTGTATCTGAGCATTAGAACTAGAGTTCCACACTCCATGATGCCAAAGGCTTGAAAACCACTACCAGATGGTGGGTTAGGCCTTGTCTACACACAAACCTGTACCAGTGTAACTAGTACTGATTACAACTGACACAAAACCCTTGAATGGGTACATTTGAATTGATTTAAACCTGCTTTATATTGATTTAGCCAAAACTGATTCCTTACCAAATTAAGGGTTTGTTCCCACACAGAGGTTTCGCCAGTTTAACTATAGGTGTGATATTAAACTATTAGGGGTAAGCCATTGCAGAACACTGGGTGGATGCTGTTATATTGGCATAAACCCATTTTATATCAGTAACTTATCTTAAATCTGTCAGGAAGAGGGTTAAGCGAAACTGCAATAACCCACTCTTGAACCACCATCACAGGGGTTTGCAGCAGTTGAACTAAATAAGCATAAGCATCAACCCTTTAGTTAAAGTCCTGAGCCTGTATGTAGATCAGGCCGTAGTCTCTTGCTATGAGTGCAGTCAAATAGGTCCAAAGTTTGTCTAGCTGCCATGGGTTTGCCTTCATTGCAATGCGTGCCTTACAGGACCTTCCTTCTTTGGATGTCTTTTGCATACCTCTTGATATGACAACTGGGTAGAGATTCTCTTCCATAAACAAGCCTAAAAAGTCACAGAAGTCTATTGTACTATCAAATTCTGCTGTCCTCCTGCATGCTAAACAAGCTGTTTTGTTTATATAGATCCCCATGTTTCAGAAATAAATGTATTTTCTGCATTGATTCATGTGACTTTTTTTATTGAGAAGTTTTAGTAGGTTAGGCTGGCACAATTCTTGCTGAGAAACCATGTAGGTTAGAGAAAGCTTGAGTGCATTCACTTCATGTGTCAGTTATGTCTGCCTCACTTGCTTGTCAGCTCTGCTGTAGAATGGCATAGCGTTCCGGGAACAGACATTACTGCTTGATTAGAGCACTTCACCTTGGCACTTGTTCATCAGGACAGTTGAGTGGCCCAGTTTTGTTCCCATATTGCTGGCACCCTGCTAGCCTGGCATGTTCTACATCTGGAAATCTGTCCTTGTTTTCCCTACATCTGCGTTACAGACGTGCGTCTATCCGTCTTCATTATTAGTACTGCAGGAAGGAAGGAACTATTAAGTAGTTCAAGGTGAATTTCTTCATGCCGCCCACCCCAGCCATTCCTTTCGCACCAGTGCGGTGCCAGTCAATAGAGCAAGGAGGTTGAAGTCTAACTTTATGTTGGTGCACAAGGAACCATCTTTTTTTTCAGTGTTTGTACAGCACCTAGTACAATGGGGTCTTGGTTGATGATGAGTGTTCCTAGGTGTTACGGTAACACAAATCAACACTGATAATATCGCGACTCACCTAGACTTTAAAGACTCACCGTAACGGATTGCTAGGAGAGCTGTTTGCCTTATTGTATACCCAGTAAGTTAAAGGAGTTTTGCCACTTGCTTCAAAGGGACCAGCGACCCCTGCCTTGCTGCTGTGTGATTCCACGGGTGCTAGCTAGCTGTGAACTGTCAGGTAGGCCTACGCTACACAATCCATCATGGAATCCCAGCGCCATTCCAACAGTTAGCAGGGGACCTGCGCTCTACCTCCACTTCCAACACTCTAGTTACATATTCTGCCTGGAATCTGCTGCGCACTGAGAGAGGCAGAGGCCATTGCTTTCACCTCCCCCACCTAGCAAACTGATGTCGTACCCCAGACTGAGAGTTGCTGCTCATAAAACCAAGCCTGGCCCCTGTGCTGGGGTGCTGTTAGTTACATATCCCATGTGTTATTGTCTCCCTTGTAACTGCATCGAACAGAGTCAAACATATTCTATGTAGTAACACAGAGCACAGTACTGCCAACTAGCACTGTCCGTACACAGCTTCAGCCAAACAACAAGGCTGACGTTCGTAGGCTTACGTCCTGCATCCAGCCTGGACAAGACACCCCTTGAAGGCTCCAGAAACACCATTAAGAGCACTCAGTGGCTTTGCCACAGAAACGCTTTTTTAAAGAAAAGTTGTTGCAGAAATCACCAACTCCGCTCACCCCTTAGTGTCATGGCACTGGCACATGTGCAAAGGGAATGCAGCGTGGGTTTGAAATGCTCCTACTGTTGTGCGGATTTCTGACGTGGACAGCCACTTCAGCCACGTGTCAATTATGGCACAAACTGCAGCTCAGTGAGGAGTCAGGCCCGTTCATGCCAAACTGCTGCCAAGGAACAGGTCCCATTGTGGCAGGTGGCCCTAGTATCCTGCTGACCTCTGAGTACAAGACCCCCATAGATTAGGGCATAGGGGCTGAGCACAGCGCGGCTAAAGCCACTCCCACCCCCACACCTCTCCCCACCCCCACACCTTCCCCACACCCCACCTCACCCTCCCCAGTAGATGAGGTTGGTAGCACATCTGCTGCCCCTGGGGCGAGACAGGCATGACAGGGACGCCATTACAGCAGACATTTGCTTAGCCAACCCCCTTTTACTTGAAATACCCTTCTGGTGGATAATGAATAAATTCCCCCCAGTGTATCATTTGCATGGAAAGCTGCCTGTTTAGCTAAACACATTTCATTCCCTTGTTCCGTGAACAAGGGATTTGCTGAGCACACTGCTGGGAACACTGATCAACTGTACAGGCCTTCACTGCTGAACTCTGCTCAAAAGGCTGGAGGAGACGGGCTACAGGCTTGTTTGTGGTAGGTCTGAGCAGCGATTAAAAAAACCAACAACCTCGCGTCTGCGTTTGCTGCTCAGTAAGTGGAAGTGAATGCGGCCGAGGCCTGTGCTATTGTTAACCACCAGTCATGCATGACACAGGCCAATGTAGTCAGAGTAGGTGTGTCCAGCTCTTCAACAGCAGGGGACCTGGTGGGCTGAGGTCAGGTGGTGTCTCCAGGAGCGGGCTGGCTCTACAGGGTCCCAAGTAAGATGTGCCTTTCACCAGCAAGCACCACACAATAACAATGGCTAGTTCCTATTTTAAGTATGGGAAAACCTATGATGGCCCAGACTGCCTTCCCCCACCCTCCCGCGCTGTGGGATTGACAAAGGCTGTGTAGTGGTGACCAGCTGGGCCAGCGGCTCACTGGGGCTCCCTACCTCGTTGTATGCAGCTCACCCAGCAAGGGGCTCACGGGAAAATGAACTGTTGTATAGGGTTACCATATTTCAACAAGCAAAAAAGAGGATGGGAGGAGCCCCGCCCTAGCCCCGCCCCTGCCCCTCCCACTTCCCACCCCCCCAGAACCCCCAACCCTCCCCCCGTTCCTTGTCCCCTGACTGCCCCCTCCTGGGACCCCTGCCCCTAACTGCCCCCCGGGACTCCACTCCCTATCTAAGCCTCCTTGCCTCTTGTCCCCTTACTGCCCCAACCCTTATCCACACCCCCACCCCCAGACAGACCCCTGGGACTCCCACGCCCCATCCAACCACTCCCCACCCCCTGACAGCCCCCCCCAGAACTCCCAACCCATCTAAACCCCTCTGCTCCCTGTCCCCTGACTGCTCCGATCCCTCTCCCCACCCCTGCCCCCTGACAGCCCCCCCCAGAACGCCCAACCCATCTAAACCCCTCTGCTCCCTGTCCCCTGACTGCTCCGATCCCTCTCCCCACTCCTGCCCCCTGACAGCTCCCCCCCAGAACTCCCAGCCCCCTACCCCCCGCTCCTTGTCCCCTGACTGCCCCCTCCTGGGACCCCTGCTCCTAACTGCCCTCCAGAACCCCACCCCCTACCTAAGACTCCCTGTTCCTTGTCCCCTAACTGCCCCCTCCTAAGACCCCCCCCCAACTGCCCCCCAGGACCCTACCCCCTACCTGTACCCTGACTGCCCAAAACTTTCTCCACTCCCCTCCAAAAGCCCCCACCCGTTTCTTGACTGCCCCATCCAGAACCTCCCTGTCCCTTCTCCTGCCCCCCCTTACCCTGCTGCTCAGAACAGGGTGTTGGGCTCTGTGCCAGCCGGACACATGGCTGAGCTCCCCAGCACAACACAAAACCCGGTCCCTGGCCCTGCACAGGGCTGCCGGAGCGGGCTGCAGGAGGAGGAGCTGCCGGCCGGCTCAGAATGCAGGGAGGGGGGGGTGGGAGGAGGAAGCTGCTCTGGAGTCCAGCCCGGGACTTTCCTGCAGCCCTCCCAGCCGCTCGCTCTGCTCTGCCAGGGGAGGGGGAAATCCCGGACATTGTGAGTGCTTTACAAATTCCCCCCCGGACGCTATTTTTAGCACACAAAGGAGGACATGTCCGGGTAAATCCGGACGAATGGTAACCCTACTGTTGTATAGCCCCTGGGAACACCGCAGGCCAGCCTCTGAGCTCAGCTTAGCACGGACACCTGTATAAAGCCTAGCTGACTGCACTGATGCTGTGTTTACACTAGTGGAACTGAATTCACAGTGGCCTACTGCTCTAAATGAGGCATTTTCAGTGCCATGTTCATTCCTAGCTTTGGTTCATGCTCATGCAGAGAGCCAGGGGCCCTGAACAGAGTGCCACTCAGCATGGATTGACTGGCCCAGGTCCCAGTGCTGCACGCGACAGCCAAAAACACCCGCACAGCTCATTTAGTGAGACCGGGTGAATGAGGTAAGAGCCACTCCCGTGACCTGAAGCAGAGCTCTGTGTATGCTCAAAAGCTTGGCTCTCTCACCTACTGAAGTTGGGCCAAATACAAGCTATTACCCCACCCACCTTGTCATGCTAATATCACATACACCTGAGGGCATTCTGTGCCAAAAAATTAAAAATGCTGCATCAAAAAATTAAAAATTCTGCACGTTTTGAAATTCTGTAAATTTTAGTTGTCAAATAAATGTGGATGCTGCAGCATAGCACTGGGGAGCACAGGCCACTGGCTGCACAGAGATGGGAGCTCACTCTGCAGTCCTCCCCTCCCCCCACCGCCCCCGGAAACAGACTCAGTGGTGAGGCTGCACCCAACCCTGACACAGTGCAAGAACCAGGCCTGCCCCAGAAACACCCCAGGGCCCTGCCCCTCCGTGCCAGGTGCACAAGGTGTGGGCAGGAAGGCAGCATCCAACTGTGGAAGGGCTTAATGGGGGGGATCCAGGTATGGGTTGAAAGGATTCTGGGTGGGGGGTGGTTCGGTGGGGAATCCAGATGCACAGGGGCTTGTTGTGGGGTTCTGGGTGCAACAGTAATGGGACTCTGCGTGGGAGGGGGGTGCATCTAGGTGAAGATGGTTGGGGCTCAGTGGGGCTAAGGGGGTCTGGGTGTCCAGATACTGGGAGAATAGGGCTCAGTTGGGTGGGGATTCAGGTGCAGCTGGTTGCGGGCTTGGGGGGGGGGCTCGTCAAGGTGCAGGGGGAGGGGGGGCTTGTCAGTGGGGTTCTGGGTGCAGGGGTGGATGAGGCTCAGCGGGCGGGTTTGGATATGGGGGGGGGGTCTGGCTGCACAGGGGTTGGGCAGATGGCGGAGCAGCTCACTGTACGGGGATCCCTCACCCTTCAGCTGAGGAGCGATGGGTGCAGGAAGCACATGGGGGCGGGGAGTTTGCAGAGCTTCCTACAGCCAGGGGAGAAATCGGGGGGTGAGTCTGACATGCCCCCGGATGCTGTGCAGGGTAAGAGGAAGACCCCTCCTCCCCACCCAGCCGGGACTAGCAGCAGAGCCCAGCGCAGGGTAGGAGCAACCAGACGGGTCTTCCTCAGTGCCACCCCCTCTTCCACAGTGATTTACCTCTCTGCTGGCTGCCCTGGGCACCTGAAACATACTGCTTGGGGAGCGTCGCTCTTGTGGCTTCCCTTTGCTTCCCCATCAGAAAGTCATTTTTCTGCAGGGAAGCAAAGAAAGGAGGGACATATGTTCTGTGCCAGTGCAGCAGGGCCGACTCCAGGCACCAGCTGAGCAAGCTTGTGCTTGCGGCGGCAGATTCTACGGGCGGCATTCCACCCAATCCTAGGGGCGGCACAGACGCTTTTTTTTGTTGTTGTTGTTTGCCAATCCGGCCACCCTGTAGGGGGCAGTGGTGTGGAGGAGCGGAGCACCCTGCTGGGAGTGGGCTGCGCGCTCCGTCTGCCCCAGCCGGTGCCAGGTCTGTAGCAAGCCCGGCAGAGCAGCCCGCGTCCTTCCCTGCCCGCCGCCCCGCTGAAGCCCTGGCCGCCCCTCTTCTCTTCCCCCCCACTCCCTCCCCCTCCCCCCGCTAGCTGGGGCACGTCTGCAGCACAGAGAGTCCCCCTGCACTCTGGCTCCGGCCGCCCCACAGATTTTTTTTTCCTGCTTTGCCGCTCCAGCCGTGCCGCAGGTTTTTTGTTTTTTTCCTGCAGGTTTTTTTTTTTTTTTTGCTTTTCCGTTCTGGCCGCCCCGATTTTTTTTTTTTTTTTTTGGTTTGGGGCAGCAAAAAAGCCAGAGCCGGCCCTGCTGTGCAGTGGTGCAGAATTCCTCCAGGAGTATAATATCCTGGGGCCAACATGACCAACAGCCAATGATTTGCGAAGAGCCTTGCTGTCCTGCCCTGCCCTTTTGGAAGAAGGTTCCCCCAGCTGGTGAAGCTGAGACAGGGTATTCTCAGGGGGAAAAAGTGTCCTGCTCCAGTTTGTTTTATTGGGAAATTCCAGGGCTGGGTGACCTAGCCCTACAGCTCTTAGTTCCCAGCTGCCAAACTGCATCGAGCGCCATCTGTCTGCGGAGGGAGGCTCAGGCTCTCTGGCCCAGACCCTCAAAGGGGTGAGGGGCCTAAATACCTTTGAGGCTCCGGGCCTCTGGCTAGAAGCCCCAGCCAGTAGCCTTGTCTTAGCAGGTTCTGCATGTTCCATTAGTTGGCTGCGGGGGGGAAGGGTAGCTAGGGAGGTTTGGCAAGTCCATGGGCCTTTTCATAAGATGGCACCATGCTGGGCTTAGCTGCATCGTTACCCTGGACACTCCCTGAAGGGAACCTGGCTGTAAGCTTTTAGAAACGAACCCCATGGCAAGCTTGGGCTGCGCCCCTCCCCTCAGGATTTGCCTGGGCACAGTTATTGCTAGACCCAGCATTTCTCTGCTGCTTTTCAGCCCATTTCTACTATCAGCTTTTCTTTCCAACTGGCTGCTCGGTTGGGCCAGTCACTGGCATGCCTCCAAGAGGAGCTGACCTCTGACCTGGGTGGGGACAGGGACAGAAATGTGGATCCACCCATGTTCAAGGCCTTGGGCAGGGCAGTATTAGCCCCAGTTGCTAATTTACCTCTACATTTTTTAATCCCTCCACACCTCGCCTGGAGCTGGTGAGGCTGCGTGAGCAGGGGCCCCCAGCACACAAAAGGCCAGACTGCTACTGGTCCGAGTGGGTTAAATGATGTGGGCTCAAAGAGCCAACAGCAGCGTCAGCCAGCATGTGATAGCTCCAGGCCAGGTTCTGGCATGGCTGGAGTGTTGCCCCGCACCTCAGCGCTGCCCCAGGACTCCCACATACCCTGCCCCTTACAGCTGTGGAGCCTTTGCACTGATGCAGTGGCTGGCTCCACCTCGTAGCACACACTGTGCCCTGCTCCTAGCAAGGCGGGAGGCAGCGGCCGACACACTAGAGAGGATGAAACCTACAGTCAGTCCCCGCTTGAAATTCCCAAATGGCAGCCGCAGGAGGGCGGGTAAGAACGCTCACGTCATCACTTTGGTTAGGAATCCATTTATTCCAGAGCTTGGCACCTCATCACACCGGTCACACTCCTTATTAGAGTCTCTCACTGCTACACAGCTGGCAGGCGTATCGCTCATGTCCTAGTCTGAGCAACAGCACAGGCAGCTGTGGAGGAAGGCCCTGCAGCTTGGCGCTTAGCCCTGCTACAGGCATCGCCCCTTCCATGGGGCTCACTGCATTGCTTCTCAACCAGCATCGATATACCACAGCACAAACAAGAGCCTAGGAACACTGGGCAGATACCTAGACACAGCCACTCGACGATATTTAGGCACCTAACGGCCACTGAAATCAGTAAGTACCTTTATAAATCTGTCCCCTCGTGCCTGGCCTTACAGGCTCAGCCCTGCCAGTGGCCATGCACTGTGTCGCTCTCATGAGCCCATTCTGCAGAGGGGGAAGCTGAGCCTCAGAGGTGCCATGGCTGGCCTAGGGTCACTCAGCATGTCAGCAGCAGACCAGCCAAGCGAGATCACCTTCAGAAGGGCACAGAACATGGGGTCAGTTTGGATTAAAGATTTTGTTTCACGAGGCAGAACTTTGTGACTAGGAGTTCCCCGAAGCAGATGCCTGCTGGAAATAAACAACTGGGCAGGAACCACCCACTTTCCATGCACTTCATTCCCCAACCACCCTGCAGTCCCCCTCCCCTCCTTCAGCTCTTCGCCTCTCCTCTTTTCCCACTTCCTTGCTGTGGGCTGATGCTAGACCATTACACCACTCGCTTTGCAGGGGCACAGACACTGAGTGGTTGGTCTCAGGCTGAGCCCCAAATCGCTCGCTGTTAGATGCCGCATGAGCACAGTGGTTTATTCATTCTACAGGCCTGGAGGTACTCACAAGCCAAAGCTCCCTATGAGCTGATGGAAGCGAGAGGTTTCCCATTAGAGACCCACTAAAGCAGGACACACCAACCATCCTGGAGCTTACTCCAGGGAATATGGTGAACCTCAGGGGCAGAGATTTGCATGGCCCTGCCAAGTACAACCCCAATGGGATTAAATGGCCTTACAGCCAGCAGGGCTGGGCACTAATGATAGGAGGGAAGCAGCTGCCTGGCGAGTTTCCGTGCAGTCCAGTCAAACTGTATAAAGAATTCTCAGCAGCTGGCTCTGCGGGGGTCTCTCCGTGGTGGGAGCTCTGGGTCTACCTGTGCATTGAGAGCCTCATGCTCACACACCGAGGTACACACAGCACCAGGCCCTACACACACCAGGCTGTGAGGTGGGGACATTCTGTCCTGGAGGGACGGGCTCAGCAATAGCAGGGCAGGAGGGTTTCTTGGTTACAAGGATAAGTGAGGTGGGACTAAATTGCTGGCACTGCGTCCCTTCCATCCACGTCCCCACCGCACCCGTCCTGCCTGCCTTTTAACAGTCACGGCTGCTGCAAGCTCATTCCTCAAGCCCAGCAGCCGTTGGAACAATGGTGCTGCTAAGAGAGATGCGTCCTTCTACACCTGCAGGAGCAGCCTCAGCGGCAGCTTTCATTAGTGCCCCTAGGCCTCAGCACAGCTGGAGCGAGCGCCTCCATCACCCCACGCAGCACTCTGAGCCAGTCAGAGTCCACGGGGGCATTCCAGGCCCAGGAGACCTCAATTGGCCGTGTGGGTCGAGCTGGGAAAGCGGCTCCCTGCGCTGCCACGCTCTGATGTGGGGAACCCGCCAGCTGAACTGACCCGGCGCTGTCATTAAAGCGAGTCTCTGCACCATCCCCTGCCTGCTGCTGACTCGTGCTGGCCGTTCCTGGTGCAGACGGCCCTCACATCTCGACGATGCAGCGCGGAGAGTTTGTTCTGATGGCGTCAGCAATCACCTTGGCGCCGGACTGGCCGATGCGATTCCCCTGCAGACTGGGAGAGGACAAGGGACAGGCATGACCTCAGCGAGCGCACAGCAGCACTAGTTCCCAGCACGGTCTGCCCGACTGGCAGGGGTATGGCCACACTGCGCACTAAGCCCCGGGACTCGGTGTCCCCATGCCCACACTGCATTGTAAACCTGGGCTGACAATTGCTGGAGCCAGGTCTCACAGACGTGCTCCATGGCCACCATGCAGGACCTCCTGGCTCGGGTCTGTGGGTTGAGCTGCGTCCACACTGCAAACTGACAGGGCTCGACCACCCCCACACCCCGCGCACGGTCCTGGGCCCCGGATCCTGAGCTCTTGCTGACCTGAGTCAGACTGATCTGTGTGGGGATGGAAGGTGCTTGGGCTTAAACCTGAGTCAGAGCCTGGGCTCAGTGTGCAGTGTAGACATGCCCAAGGAGGCTGGGAGACCCCGTCTCCATTGGCATGACCTCGCATACGCGGTGTGTGCAAGCTCATGCCATACAGAGGCAGAGCAGCACCCTCTTCAAAATGGCGCCCCGTTTGTTACCAGCCCAAACCACGTCCGGCTTTGGCTCAGGACCAGATGGGGGACAGCTTGGAAAAGCAGGAGTGTCTGACGTAACAGCAGGTGAAGGGCCTATGGCTGGGGCTCCCACAGGGCAGGAGAGGTCGTCCAGTCCTGCAGGCACAAGGGCCCAGCGGGAGCAAGGGACGGTCAGGGAAGGAAAAGCGCTGCTCCCCACTTCTGCTGCCTTCAGCCTCCTGCTCCTCATCCTCCGCCCCCACCTCCAGCCCCCCAAGTCAGCCCGCCCAGGGAAAATCGCCCTCCCCCACTGCCTCGGCCCAGAAACAACGTTCAGCCCACGCGTGCTGCGTGAACTTTCAGGCCAGGGCTCCTTCCTTGTCCCTAGAGGCCCACTGCCGATGCCAGAGGCCTGGCACAAGCTCCAGTTAGCCTGGGGAGCTTGCCCCCAATTCCAAGGCAGCTCTGGGCGCTGAGCCCATCCATCAGCTGGGAGGCTGGAGTCCGTGGCCCAGCATCTGCCTGGGCATTGTTGGGGACACTGCCAAGGAGTAACCAGTGAGGAGGCCAGCCCAGGCCATGAGGGAGCTGGAGGGACCCAGGAGTTGGCACAGCACAGCCCTGTGGGCGTCCTGGAGAAGGTTTGGCTTTCAGGAGGGTTCCACACCTTGGTGACCCCATTAGCCCCAGTGGTGTTTGGCAGGGACTTGAGGGCAGGGCTTCACGCCTCCTGTGGAGTTTGGGCGTTCCATTGTGAGGCAGCAGCCTGGGGCAGGTCTGGGGTGGAGGAGTGGGTCTCACAAGGGACACTTTATGCTGCCCACAGAGGGACACTATAGCACAGCCGCCATGGTCCCAGAGGCAGGTGAGTTCACGCTCTTTCCCCACGTCTCCGTCCATCTGCCAACCATGCCCGCATGCACTGGGCACTCAGCTGCCACTCACTTGACGTAGGTGAGGCCATGGTTTCCGGTCAGAGCTGTGGCAATGCAGATAGCTCCATCCATGCCTAAGGAGTTCTCCTGGAGGCTGAAGGGGAGACAAAGACTCGTCAAGAAGTGAGGCCTGGAGAAAGCATCAGGCAGGTCTGTCAGGGTGGACTGATTTAAATCAAAGCAATTCAAAACACCAGTTGTATTCATGGGTTTCAGTCAGCAAGCAGGAAACCTTGATTTAAATCATTGATTTTAACCTTGTTTTTCATTTGTGCTTTTTAGTTATTTTCCTAAAGAAAGTTTGAGTCTCATTGGTTGATACCATTACAACTCTTTTAATGTGCTAGATACATAAGAAAAAAATGATCAACATTTTGCAACTAAAACAAATTGATTTATTAAACATCTAAACTATTATCTGTAGTTAGTGAACAGAACTGATTGTTTCTGGTCAGTCCTGCAAGATTTTAGAACTAGCAGAGCTCGTCATTTTTATTCATAGATTGGAAAAAGAAAACAAGTTTTCCCGCTTTTCTAACGTCCAATCACTTTCTTAACTTAGAATGAACTAGTCATTCAACCAAACTAGTTGACTAAACTGAAATGAAGAAAATGTTCTCTCTGCACCTGAAAAAAAGGCAACTGTTATCCAAAGCCGCTTTAGCATTGCATCAGCCTCTGGTTTCAGCTGCTTAGCCACTGTCTTTCACCAGGTCGGTGATCTGGCTTTCTTAAAGACTTCGGCAGCAAATACATACTGCTTAATACATTTTTTTATTTAATTTTAAATGATTTTAACAGAATAGAGTAAGTTTAGGCCTTAACACCGGTTTTCATAATTTCAAATTTAATTTTAAATAGGCTTATTGTTAAAAATAAACCTGTATTTAATTTAAAAATTTAAAAAGTCTGATTTATTTTATCAATTAAACTCTCTATTTTTATCCATACTGGAATTTGTGTATTGACTTGGATTTCTTCCTTCATAGCTGGCCTCTTCTCCCTGCCTGATTCCGACCACGTCACAATAGAGGGTTAGTAACAATGATCCAGTGATTGTGACATCACAGCTGCTCCTTTGATGATGAAGTGTGATAGAACAATCTATCACTAGCAGTCAGATCAAAGGAAGCCAGTTAGGGCCCAAGCTGCTGTTTAGATACAGAAAAGACACATGACAGTTTGGAAGCATTTTGGTGACTCATTGTAGACAGTGCTGGTGGCGACGCCTCTAGTTAAGGTTTCCTGACACTTTCCATTATACGACTCCATTTTCAATTATAACTTTGACCATTTGGACTGAAATTTCCCATGCTGGGCATCAGCCTCAGGCTGAATTTGTTTGGAACATTTCAGCAAACGCAGTTCAGCCATTTCCAAGACAGATTAAGGGGATTAGATCGGATGCACTGAATGAGGCAGGGGTCCAGTGGGGGAAAAAATAGTATGTGATCAGGTAATTAAAGCCTGTATCACGATGCATGTGCACAAGGGAGCCAAATTAAGATTGCACAGGGAACCTTCATTCTGGCACTTCCTAATTTTTGAGTGCTGGACTTTGCCACCTTTCCAGCCTTTTACTGTAGCTTTGGAATGCAGGGTTTTGTTTAGCGTTTGCTCCAGCATGGCAGCTACTTACTTCAGAACGCGGAGACTGTGGTTAACCTTCAGCGCGTTGGCCATAGCTTTGGCTCCAGCCACACCGATGGAGTTTCCTCTTAAGCTGCAGGGAAGCCAGGAAATACAGAAGTGCGATTAGGACAAAGAGCGCCGAAGGCTAATACAGGGATTCCATACAACCACAGAAGGCAGGTTGAGGGACAGTGGGGGACACAGAGCACATGTCAGCTGGCCTGGGGCTTAGACATGCTGGAACTGAGGGCTCCCAAAGGATTTCCAGCCTAAGGAGCTGTTGGAGACTGGACGTGCTACAGAGCTGATGAATTTGTCTCCCGGAGGGGCCCAAGGAGAGGTAAGTCGCAGGGACTGCTTGGAGAAGGGGCGCAGCTGGGGAACACTTACTCCAGAGTTGTGAGGGTTCTGTTAACAACTAGGGCCTCTGCCAGGGCTTTTGCCCCGCTCACCCCGATCGAAGCCACCTGGAGGCTGCAAGAGAACAAGGAACATTCAGTGCAATTCACAGCTAGCTATCCCAGCCGGCCTGCACCCAACAGATGCACGTTATACTGAGCTGGCAAACCGGAGCCCAAGAAACCCAGGCTGCCGGGGCCGGCTTCACAAGCCAACACCGTTCTTCTCCGAGCACATTCATCCTGTGGAGGAGCGTGGCAGCCTGAGGAGACGGGGTCTGACGTGAGGGCATTGATCCAGCCAAGGATGTATTGATGAGCTGGGCAGATGGCAGCACATTCTCTATTAAAACACTCGCCCCACCGAGTGACTCGCAAATAAACAAAGAGGAAGCTGTGAATGGAGTCCAGCACAGAAAAGACACAACAGTCTCTGTGAGCGAATTGACTACAAAGCAGGGCTGGCTCCCTGCTGTCGGGCAGTCGGCTGGCTCTCTGCAGGACATGGTGCTGAAGTGCAGTGTGACAGGTACCTATAGCCATCCCCTAGCAGCAAAGGACTCCTGTCCAATGAATTAGCAGCCTGCGGGAGCCCCCCTTCCCGTAGGACCCTGAGGCAGACTTTATTAGCTCTGGCACATCACCTGGGTCAGGCCCAGCTAACTCCCACTATCTCTCTGCCTGTGACAATCCAACGACAACAGAAGAGTGAGATTTCTAATGGTCTCAGCCCCCAGGAGACATGGCTCGACTATTCACCCCCAGGGACTAGCTCCCCTTTGCCTTTCCGTGGCCACCCTCCCCTTCCCCATTCACAACACACCTCCCAGCTCAGCCTGGCACACGCATTACTGCCATTCTAACGAGCGGGATCTAATGTCACTCTACAACCTGGCCTGCCTCGACCAGCCGTGCACCCCCATACAGCATGGTGACCAGAGGGCATGGCCCCGTCACTTTTTATTAGCTGCAAGGGCGAACGATGTGAGGAAGGGGACAGAGAGGCATGAGCAGGGTATGGGGTCTTGGGAGAAAGAGGCAGGGCGGGAGCTCAGGAAGAAGGGGCAGCACAGGGGTGGGGATACAGTTCAGGCACTAGTGCCGCCCCCTTTAGGGAGCCCACGCTCACTAGTCAGACTGGGAGCCCTTACCAAGCGGGACAGGTGCAACTGTCTAGTTACCAAACTCTCCAAAAGTCCAGCAATTGGAGGACTACAAGGGGCTGGGGAGCAGCAGGTTCCGTTTGCCTGGAGGGTCTCAGACCAGATTGGCCAGCAGGCTGAGTGCCCCTGCTCTGCACATCACTACACATTTCACATACGGGGCATATTCCCTCTCCAGCCCCCCCCCCCCCCCCCCCCCCCCCCGTGGACACTTACCAGAGGGTGGTGAGAGTGGTGTTCACCTTCAGAGCAGCAGCGAGGGCAATCATGCCTTCATCGCCAATAGCGTTCTCCTGCAAACTAAAACACAGCATGTGCCACGTGACGGCATATATGGCCCTTGTCCCCTAGAGCACATACATGGGGAAAGGGTCATGTGGGCGCGGGTTAATGGCTCCTCACAGGGTCGGGACACAAGCTGGCTCCCCTGAGTTGTATGCCCCAAAATGCTGCGGCTTCCAGGCGACCCACGTGGACCACTGCCCCATGGCGAGATGGGGGGGTGCTGTTAGCCCATGGAACTGCCCAGTGACAGGGTCCAGCCACTTGGAAATCAGATGTACATTTTTAAGTGAGGGTAATTAGCCACTGGGACAACTGACCAAGGGCTGTGGTGAATTCTCCGTCATTAGCCATTTCTATATCAAGATCGGATGTCTTGCTAAAAGCTCTGCTCTGGGAATTATTGTGGGGCAGGTCTCTGGCCTGTGGGATACAGGAGGTCGGCCTAGTTGATCCCATCACTTCTGGCCCTGGAGGCAGAGTCAATGGAGCCCAGAGGGGCAATGAACAGGCCTCTCTCAATAGGGTGAAATTCAGAGGGTGCCAGGCAGTGAGATATAAGGCAACAAAAATATCCAATACAGGGTGACCAGCTGTCCAGATATTAGGGGCTCTGTCTGTATATGCAAGTATCCCCCCTCTTTGATGCAACATTGTGGCATTACGACCCTTTCCTCCACCACCCAAGGGATGGTGGCAGCCCCCCCCAGCCAGAACACCGAGCAGGCCGAGTGGCCACGAAGGGGGATGCTGCAGGACCCTGACTGCGTGGGTCACGAGCGGTTTATTGTGCGGGGGGGGTGATGCTCCAGGAGGGCAGACCCGGGGGTGAGAGGAGCTGGTTGAGGGAGGGAGTGGGTCCCTGGAGGGACCTGCAGAACAAGCGAGCTGGGGAACCACTAGTCTAGAGTGTGCTCAGCAGGGTCCCCTGCTGGCTCCAGCCGGTCAGAGGTAAGTGACTAGGACACAGCGAGATGGGTGCATGTCCTCCTTTGCTGGGGGAGCGAAGGCGCAAGAGCCCCCAGAGAATCTTCCTCAGCAGACAGCTGAGCCCATGAAGGGCTGGTCCTTCTTGCTTGCCCCATTCCTGCTTGGCCTCCTGTCCTCCCCCAGACCACAGCTCAGCCACACACGCCACATGTGGTCCCTGCCAGCGAGTCACTGAGCCAAGCAGGACGTGCTCCCTGAGACAGCTCTGCGATGCCCCCACGGCACAGGGCTTTGGCATTGCTGGGGGGAAGTTAGGGGGTCCTGATCTGCTCCTCCAGCGCAAACTCCTAACTCCCCCCCGCAAACTCCTAACTCCCCCCCCCCCCCGCCCTGGCACCCTCGGACCCTGAGCCAGCGATGCAGCCAGGCAGGGAGATGTGCTGCATCGTCACTTACTCGAGACTGGTCAGGCTTGTGTTGGAGTGTAGTGCTTGGGCCAGCGCCTTGGCCGCCTTCGACTGGATGAAGTTCCACTGCAGGCTGTGCAAAGAGAGTGAGAGGTGAAGGATTACCACTGTGGGGTGGGGCGGGACTCTGCAAACAGGGAGAAGCCCCCAGACAAGGGGAACGGACCTGTCTCATCAGGGGACCAGCTGAAAGAGGGGATACCTCTCCGCAGGCTGTTCTGGAGTATCTGCATCCCACCCAATGAAATCCCCCCTGGGTTTGTATCGGACACAATAGCCATCTGCACATCCTGCCCATAACTGTCGCTTATCAGCCTTGGACAGTGCTGAACAGCTGTTGCCTTTGACCCCAGAAGTAGCAGCATTGTGGTAGAAGGTGAAGGGCTGTGATCTCCAGGGGGGTATGTATCTAGTTTGTAATTCTATAAACCTGCATATCTGAAGCTTCCAAACACCGCTATGCAAATCCATCCCTCACACTACTGTGCACAATCCATTGGTAACGTGGTAGCTTTGATTAATCAGACATTAATAAAAGGGCCAGAGGAATTGTGGCACATATGGCTCTTCAGCCTTAAAAAATGACATGGTTGAAGGGCTGGTGAAAGTTGCCAGCCTGACAGTGCTGGAGAGAGAGGACGGGCTCCAGGCGAGAGAGGGGTTCAGCGCGTAGGGCCATTCAACCTTTGCCAGAAGTGGAAGGGGTCTGGGATGTCGACTCCTATTCACCATTTACAAAAACTATGTTGCTCTTCCCCAATATATTGTGTTTATCTATGTGTCTGATAATCCTGTTCTTTACTAAAGTTCCAACCAATTTGCCTGGTACTGAAGTTAGGTTTATCAGCTTATTGCCAGGATCGCCTCTGGAGCCTTTTTAAAAATTGGCATCATGTTAGCTATCTTCCAGTCACCTGGTACAGAGGCTGATTTAAGTGATAGGTTACATATCACAGTTGTTAGTTCTGCAATTTCATATTTGAGTTCCTTCAGAACTCTTGAGTGATACCATCTGGTCCTGGTGGCTTATTACTGTTTAATTGAGCCATTTGTTCCAAAACCTCCTCTAATGACACCTCAATCTGAGATAGTTCCTCAGATTTGTCATCTGAAAAGAATGGTGCAGGTGTGGGAATCTCCCTCACATCTTCTGCAGTGAAGACTGATGCAAAGAATTCATTTAGCTTCTCTGCAATGGCCTCATCTCTTTTAAGTGCTCCAGTAGCACTTCGATTATCCAGTGGCCCCTCTGATTGTTCGGCTTCCTACTTCTAATGCACTCAATTTTTTTGCTATTAGTTTTTGTGTCTTTTCCCAGTTGATCTTCAAATTCTTGTTTGGACTGCCTGATTATAGTTTTACACTTGGCTTGTCAGAGTTTATTCACCTTTCTGTTTTCCCCAGTAGAATTTTACTTCCAATTTTTAAAGGATGTCTTTTTGTCTGTAACCACCTCTTACTCTGTTGTTCAGCTATGAGGGCATTTTTTGGTCTTTTTTTTTTTTATTATTTGGGGTACACATTTAGTTTGAGCCTCCGTTATGGTGTTTTTCAAAAGTTTCCATGCAGTTTGCAGGCATTTCAGTCTTTTGACTGTTCCTTTTAATTTCCAGTTAACTAGCTTCCTCATTTTTGTAGTTTCCCTTTTTGAAGTTATATGCTATTGTGGAGGGTTTCTTTGTTTTTTTCCCCCTTACAGGAATGTAAAATTTAATTACATTATGGTCGCTATTACTGAACAGCTTAACTATATTCACCTTTTGGACTGATCCTGTGCTCCATTTAGGACTAAAACAAGAATTGCCTCCCGCTTGTGGGTTCCAGGACTAGCTGCTCCAGGAAGCAGTCATTAATGGATTTATGGCTCATTACAACAATCTGTAACCAAGTAACCCCACATTTTTGTCATGATTGCAGCGGTGTTAACAGGCCACTTCACCTCTGAATGGTCTCTAAGAATACATGGAAACTATTTATGCTAAACTATCTGTTCCACCTTGTATTTGGCTCTGAGTATCTTTCCCACCCTGAAGAAGAGTTCTGTGTAGATTGAAGGCTTGTCACTCTCACCAACTGAAATTGGTCCAATAAAATATGTGACCTCCCCCACCCTGTCTCTCTAATATCCTAGGACCAACACGGCAAAATCATGAAGTAACAGTTTTCAGCCTCTACTGGCCTGGGCTGGATCCGAACCAGTGAGCTGGATGCAGACTGTACAGTGCTGCCCATGACGATGGAATTCTGCTGCTGATGCCATTGTGCATGGAGCCCTCCCCTTTCCCCTCAGCTGTGCCATGCTGAGAGGGACTGAGGCCCATGAAGGATGTTGCAGGCTGTTCACTCACTGCAGGGACAGAGCAGCTAAAGAGAAGGAAGCAAAAATCAGGGCCAAGGTGAAACTCACTGCAGGGACATGAGCGCCTGGTTCTCTCTCATCGCCAGTGCAATGGCCTTGACGCCTTCATCATACAACAGATTCGCCGCTAGGCTAGAGGCAAAGTACAGAGAAATGAGTTAAACATGGTGTGATGCATTACACCTGCCTCTGGTGGGTTGAAGTGCAGTGAGACAAGTGCAAGGGGGGGGGTAGGAAGGGAAGAGACAATAGGATGACATTAAAAGGCAATTAATGAGAAACAGAAAAAAGGAAATACACATGGTTTTTACACTGTAATGGGTGATTAATCTGTGGAACTCACTGCTGCAGGTCATGGAGGCAAATACCTTCAAGGTTTCAAAATGGAACTAAACATTTTTAGGAACAAGAAGAGTGTCTGCACTGGTACTAGTCAGGAAATTATTACAAGGGCTTGCTCCATCCTCATAATTCAGGGCATTTGCTAACCATTAGCTGGAGTAAGGAAGATTCTACCCCTTCTTCCCCTGCCCCCAGTGGCAGGATATTCCACACTGGCTTATGTCTTCTTCTCATTGGTAACTTCACTGGATGGATCGCTGTCTTATCTGCCGAGGCAAAGTGCTCCAGCGGGATCATTAGTCAGGTCCACACTGGTTATTCTACATTCTGCTTTCCACAGAACTCCAAGTTACAAAATGATTAAGCCAAGCACAAGTTCTTTCGGTCTGCTTACATACGTGAACCACAGGCTCATCAGGCTAGATCATGCCTAGAGAGAAACCCCAGGAGCTTAAACTAACAGAGCTCCTGGAGTATCATGTGGGTGGGGTTTGCCACTGGAAAACCCTCACCCTCCCCCACACTCCCTAGCCTCCTGCCCCTCATGGCCTGCTCACCTGTGTTTGGGCCCAAACAAACCCTCCAGGAGGACCTGCCAGGGCAGACCTGGAGTCTGCAGAAGTTGATGCTGGCCCTGGAGAGGGGATGGTGCTGTGGAGAGCAGCTGTCTTGCCCTGACTACTCTCCACCCAAGTACAGCACCCCCCAAAGCAGCAGAAGCTCAGAGATGCAGCGTGCAGATGGAGGAACGTCTGCAGAGCTGGAGGGAGGCGGGAGTATGCTGGCTTGGGGCAAACCCCTTCCCACAAAGGGAAAACAATGGAGGTGATGATATGGCTCCAGAGATTTGGACCTAGAAAGGGCTAATCCACCCCACCCCGATGAGCCATCGCAGCGCTGCTCCTTGTCACGCCTTCTCCTTGGCCAGACTCACCTGATACCCAGCCTGAGTGTTCCCCATTGCCCCAAGGGACACACCCTTGGCCACGGGTATTCCACCAACCTGTCCTCCCGCACAGGAGCAGCCCCCCTGCACCTGCCTGAGGGCAGTACTGGTGCTGAGCACACAGCGTAAGCTGGGGAGAGGATTTGGACTTTGAAAACCGGCTGACTTACTCTAGGTTCCTCAGCGTGCAGTTAGCGCGCAGAGCGTTGGCTATCTCCGGCGCCCCCTCTTGGCCGATGGAATTCTCCCGAAGGCTAGGAAAAGACAAGAGATGGGACAGGTCACTGGGATTCCCTCCTTCAAGGGCGAGGAGTGGGAACAGCTCAGGACATTTCTCATTCTCTTTTGGGCACTTTTTGTATTTTAGGGCAAACAAGACAAACCACCTGGTGGCTGGGCCAGCAGGGGGCGGTAGCATCTAGGTGAGGGCTCTCCAGGGCAGATGTGGGAGGGCGAGGCCACCTGGCACGTGCCTGTGAATGTTCGATGCATGAGCAGCTGCTGCAGTCACACACGTGTCTCAGGCAGAAAAAGGATACCCCTGAACAACGCCCCTCCCTCTCCCTTCACTCCATGCACAGCCTCCCTACGCCAGGCCCTGCTCTTTGTAGGCTGGCAAAAATCCCCCCATTAGGGGACAGAGCAAAATACCAGACTGGAATGATCAGTGATGAACTTCTAGTCCAGCCCCTGGTTTTCCTCTTGCGCTGCTCCCATGACCCTCCCCAGGTCATGCAGCTGTTCCCCCCAGTCATTGCAAGCTCCCCAAGTCAGAGGTGATTAGAATTTCTATCTCACTTTGGGAATGACTCACAGACTCCCTGCCCCATGCCTTGGACAAAGTGTGTTACTCCAGTGCCATTGGTTTATCTTCGAGGTGGG
Organism: Malaclemys terrapin pileata; assembly: GCF_027887155.1. Classification (NCBI taxonomy): domain Eukaryota; kingdom Metazoa; phylum Chordata; order Testudines; family Emydidae; genus Malaclemys; species Malaclemys terrapin. Next base: position 52,983,887 of record NC_071514.1, read on the forward strand.
GAGCAGCAGCAAAGGAGCGGCTGAGTTTGAGCTGGGCTATTCAGCAGAAGGAGATTTTTATTTTTCCCCACCTCCCCCGAATATATACCATACTCATTGCCTCGGGGTTTCTGCTGGGCACAGAGATCGCGCAGCACAGGGCCAGATGTTTCCTGTATCTGCGTGGGGGTAGCCGTGGGAAGGATGCAGGGAGTGGGCAGAGTCCCTGGAGAGTAATGATAGCATGCTCAGAGGTGCTGTGGCCCGTAAAGGGGAAGTGGCTGGGTGGGAAGCGGTGTGGCCGGGGTAACAATCGCTGCATCTCCAAATCAGGAGCCATGGTACATGCAGCATCACTCTGTGCTCCCCAGTGCCTCTCTATGATCTCTGCCAACCTCACAGACAAAACCCCTCAAGCAACTGCTACTAGGGCAGTATCCTTCAGCAGGAGGCTGCAGTGCAGCTCTGCCTTTCCAAGCCACAGTAGTCCCCATAAAGGTTCTTAGCACACCTGTTGTGGGACCCAAGTGGCCTGAAATATTCTGGAGAACACCCATGTGCCAAAGCCATCGGGAGCAGACTGCAAAGGCTCTCAGCATTGGCTCACTTTCGCTAGAATTTTTCATTCCTTTTCATTTTGTTTGTATTCTTGTAACTTAAAATGGAATGTTCTGGGAAAAAAACTCCAGTAATGGCCTTTGTATTCAGTGGAAGCAATCAGCCACGCCGGCTAGGAGCGGAATGCACGTGGGAACTCATGGCAGCATTTCTGGAAGAGGCTTAGTGGGTCTTCATCTGTTACCAAGCAGCCCCTGCAGGCCTTACGGGCCTTTCTATGGCAATAATCAGTGAACGATCTTAAAGATTTGTGTCTCCATTGGTGTCTGATCTGTGCAGGAAAATCTACTTTAGAAAAAGCACCTTTGTGATTTAGCCTATTTCATTTGTTTTTTTAAGAGGGAGAGAAATGCATTGTGATCAGTTACACATAACATCGCAGCAGGAAATAAATAGCCCAGGTTTCAGTCTGTCACATTGTACTTTCTAAATGTAACAATAGGAACATGTCATTCTGCTTCGGATGTTTGCCCAGAGTGCTCACAGACATCTTACTTCAAACTCACAGAGTTTGGCAACACAGTCCAGTGCTCCTTGCTGGGGATTCTGAAAAAACTCCCTCCCTAATTTTGTTAAATCTCTCTCTCTCTCTCTCCTTTGTAAGTGAGTTTAGCATTGGACTGATGGCCTGTATTTATCCCCAGAACTGGAGCAGGGAACGCGCCCCACCTATCCCTGCTACCAATGTGCCTCACCTCTGAGCCACCCCCTGCAGGAGTTCATGCCTGGCAGAAACCAGGGGGTCCAGTAGCACCAATAGTGGCCCTGGTTTCTGTCTACTCTTCATAGACTCCAAGGCCAGCAGAGACCATTTTGAGCAGCTAGTCTGACCTCCTGTGTAACGCAGGCCAGAGAACGGCCCCAAATAATGCCTAGAGCAGAGAACATCCAGTGAAACGGACTAAGACCCAGCAAACCCATTTCCCTCACTAGCCATCGGGGAGCAGGCTGGGCTGGACTGGAACTGACCTACAGATGGAAGCTACTAAATCATCCCAGTCCCCTGAGCTGTCCAGCTCCTCAGTTGCACATGGGTGTTTTGGAAAATGTTAAGTGTATTGGCCAAAGGAGGGTTACCATACGTCTGGGTTTCCCTGGACACTGCCTCTCTTTTCATCCTCCACCCTCTGTCCAGGTGGATTTTTCAAATCAGAGGCAACATCCGTGAGTTTTCAAGCAGACGTTGCAGCTCAGAAAGAGCTGGCTCCACGTCTGATTGGTCCTTGCAACTGCAGCTGATTGGTCCTTCCCTGTAGCGGGAGCTGCCAGATCCCACCCACCCAGGCCCCAGCTCCCAGCCCTGGGGTGGGGGAAAGCCCCGCAGGGAGGCACTGATGGATGGGCTGGCGCTGTGTCCCGGGTCTGCACCAGCTGCCACCATGACAGGGAGCGACACTGCCCCCCTCAAGAGTGAGGCCACAGGTACCCCCTCCAACACTCCCCAAATACTCCCTCTCCAGCACCCCCTAAATGCCCTCTCCTGTCCTAATACATACACTCTTCCAGCACCCCCCAAATACCCACTCCTGTCCCAGTACACACACACACACACACACACACCCTCCGGCACCCCCCAAATATCCCCTCCAGCTCTCTCCCACCCCACTCCACCTGGCAGTGTCCTCTTTTTGAGAACCTGAAATATGGTAACCCTAGGCCAAGGTGACTCACACACACACACACATTTACCTTCTTTGGCTTGCAATGTTTCACTGCTAGCAGCAGGATTAGGAAAAGCACAGCTGAGCTGATACATTTCACAAGGAGTTAGAAGAGAAGCTCAGCTGTATGAAGAGGCGACACCCACCAAATTAAGATCCAGACCAATGAGCTGGGTGCAAACCTGTTGCCCCCCTGGGCCTGTCCCCTCTTTCCCCCATACTGGTCCCATTCGCCCAGGAGCTGCAGGGTGGGGGGCCCTGCTTCAGTAGCAAGGAACTCAGGCTGAACTAGTGCAAAAAACAAGATTACTGCCCAGGGCCAGCTCCAGGTTTTTTGCTGCCCCCAAAGAAAAAAAAAAAAAAAGCCAGAATGCCGCCCTTGAAAAGTGCCGCCCCAAGCACATGCTTGGAACACTGGTGCCTAGAGCCGGCCCTGTTACTGCCAGAGAGACCTGGGAGGTGCTGTGCCGAATGACGCAATTCTTGTGGTGACAACACGTGGCAGCTCTGGCCAGATGGCTGGCCAGCCAGTGTACGTGTTCGCGATCTGAGCGGGGCAGCGTTGGGAAGAGCTGAGACCAAGACTTACTTGAGGCTGATGAGGCCCCGGTTGGAGCGCAGCGCTCCTATCAGCGCCGTGACCCCCGTGTTACTGATCGAATTGCTCTGGAGGCTAAAACACAAAGAGATACAGCAGAGAGTCACCACAGGAACGACACGGTGTTGCTATTCGTACCAGCCCAGCACTGGATACGTTCACCTTGTGTGGTTAAGAGTGAATTCATCATGGCAAAATGTGCCGGCCTGTTGGAAATCCTGGACAGGTCAGTAGAGCCCGGCAAGACCAAAAGCCTCGCCCCACACCAATGGAGGAGGGGCCACAGAGCCAGCAATCAGCTAAGCAGTGGGGACACCAAATGATAAAGCAGGAGGAGGAGTTAGGATCACAGGTTCAGAATGAGGTGGCTGGGGACACCAAGCAGAGAGCCCCGGACAATGCCCCTGGCTCCCCAAAGGAGCCCCAAGAGCCAGTGGATGCCACCCAGAGGAGCTCTGCTTGGAGAAAGGAGGTAGGTAGAGGCCAAAAAATAGGCACCGTAGGTGCAGGGCACATGCCTGTCGAGCTTCCGCTTCTGGGACTGACAGACCCCCCTCAAGAGGCAGCTGGCTAGGAGGCTAGGAGGTCCCTGGACTGCGTGGGGCCATACATGGGGAGCGTGTAAAGGAAAAGAGGTGGGGAAAGTTCAGCCAGAGCCCCAGCAGGCAGTCCTGGGGGAGCTGGGAGAAGGGGTGCACCCTGCTGCACTGGAGGGAGGTGTGCGCTGAGGTCTCCCTCTTGGCACAGAAGGGGCATGTGCTCCCAGTGAAAGGTGCCAGACTGAGAAGACAAAAGTCTTCCATTTGCCCCCGGGACAGGAACAGTACAGACAAGAGCAGCAGGCGCCCTGCCCATGGTGCCAGGTTACCCTGCCCCACTCCTGAGCAGGAAGGAACACGTCCGTCGGGGCAGAGGGCTGCTTGGTTTCTAAGGCAAGTCAGTCTGCGGCCCCTCCGCTGAGACTCCTAACCAGGGTGGAGAAGTTTTGTGATGGAGCCCACAAGGAAGCAGACAGTGGACAGCAACTCATTTCCTACAGGCCACCAAACCCCTAGCAGGGAAATAACTCTGAGCACAACAGATGATGGCTGGTTGCAACGGGGGATGCCGAGGCTCCTTATGCCACCCCCAGTCCTCCTGTCTTGTTTGCTGACTCGTCCTGCTACTACCCTCCTCTGAAGCTACCAAGACTTCCGGGGAGACCCCCTGGAACTGATCCCTTGCAGAAAATGCTGCTGTGCAGTAACCATGAGGCCATCACACCCCCGGCCATTCCCCTCAGCCCTGCAGTTCGTCAAAGGGAAATTTCCCCAAAGGAACCTACCAGCCCCTTCCCCACAAAGGCCCCTACTGCTTTCCATGGACAAGAGTTGGGGAAACAGACAAGGATAGGGTAGGAGGCAACCCCAAATCACTCTGGATCACCTGACGCTGCCCTTGGGAGAGCTGAACAGTGGAGCATTAACAAGCACCCCTTGGCAGCGAAGAACAAAGCGTATGGGGTGCTCTGGGCACTCCAATGGCAAGGGACTTACTCCAGAGTTGTGAGACTGTGATTCACTCTCAGAGCTTCGGCCAAGGCTACAGAGCCAGTGTCCCCCACACAGTTACTGGAGAGGCTGCGACAAAGAAAAGGAAGATCAGTCATTAGCAGCTGTGAAATTGCAGTCAGAGCCCAGAAGCAGGGGATCCCAATCAGCCTGAGAAAAGCCAGCAGGTGCCCCCACCCATGGCCCCGTAGTGAGGTGGTGGCTTGGTCTCCTCACGGCTGCCAAGTCTCACAGCAGGAAAAGCGAGTGTTCTGCAGTGACGTGTCAAGGCCGAGTCCCCAGCAGGCCAGTTACATCCCAAGAAAGGAGGAGCTAAGCGGGCGACAAGGCCCAGCACTTTAGCAGCAATAAGAACACCTCCATCTGGATTCTGCATCTGATCACCCCATCCCAACATAGGACAAAATGACAGTAGAAAACTGACCTAGAAAAGGAAAAGCCACAGGCACCAACTACGTTTACAATGCAAGCCAGAGCAATGGAGACCTCGCCCATCCACAGAGAATGGCTGTGTCTGCTCAAGCTCAAAGATCAATTGCCCATTCAGTGACACTGTGTCCCTGTCAGCCGCCAGGGCTGTAGTACCATGTGACATGTGGCGATCCCATCCCATACCGGTGGGGTGTGTGGAATGTTTGCTCTGTGAGCCCTCACCCACCTATTCAAGGGAACTTGGGCGCTCTTCTGATTTATATTGTGCCCGTTGCTGTGTTACCTGGGCGTGGCTGAGAGATTAAAGTGAATTGATGCCAACCGCTGGCATAAATCAGCAGCTGTTCCTTCTGCACCCTCACCCACTAGCAGGGCAAATGCTATCTGGCTACAGGCCCACATAAGAAAAAGACAGAGCAAATAAACGCATCTTGCACTGCTTCCTAATTGTTTCCACACTTGCACCTTGGCAGAGTATCGGAGGAAGTTAATTCCAAAGCTGAAAGCGCTCCAAAGACAACACCCTTCTGCCCATCCCCTGGAGATCAGCCCTTTTAAGAGAATCAGAGAAATGTAGGGCTGGAGGGGACCTTGAGAGGTCATCAAGTCCAGGCCCTTGTGCAGATGCAGGACCAGGTAAACCTAGACCTTCCTGACAGATGTTTGTCCAACTTGATCTCAGAAACCTCCTGTAATGGGATTCCCCAACCTCCCTTGGAAGCCTGTTCCAGAGCTTAACTATCCTTATGACTAGAAAGTTTTCCCTATTATCTAACCTAAATCTCCCTTGCTGCCAATTAAGCCCATTACATCTTGTCCTACCTTCAGTGGACCTGGAGAACAATTGATCACTGGCCTCTTTATAACAGACCTCAACATATTTGAAGACTGTTATCAGAACCCCCCATAGTTTTCTTTTCTCAAGACTAAACAGGGTTTCTAAACCTTGTGGCATTTTGGATGCTCTCCTCTGGACTCTCTCCAATTTGTCCACATCTTTCCTAGAGTGAGGCACCCAGCACTGGACACAGTATCCAGCTGAGGCCTCCCCAGTGCTGAGCAGAGTGGGATAATTACCTCCTGTGTCTTATACAAGACATTCTTGGTAATGTACCTAGAATAATATTTGCCTTCTGCAACTGCATCACTTTGTTCACTCATTCTATTTGTAATCCACTATAACCCCGAGATCCTTTTCAGCAGTACTCCTGCCAAGTCGCTTATTCCCCATTTTGTAGTCCTGCAGTTGATTTTTGCTTCCAAAGTGTAGAACTTTGCACTTGTCTTTATTAAATTTCATTTTGTAGATTTCAAACCAATTCTCTGCTTTGTCAAGGTCATTTTGAATTCTAATCCTGGCCTCCAAAGTGCTTGCAACCCCTCCCAGCTTGGTGTCATCTGCAAATTTTATAAGCATCCTTTCCACTCCATTATTCAAGTCATTCATTTAAATATTGAATAGTACCAGACACAAGACTGACCCCTGCAGGACCCCACTAGATACACCCTCCCAGTTTCACAGCAAACCACAGATAATTACTCTCTGAGTACGGTCTTTCAACCAGTTGTGCACCCACCTTATAGTAAATTCATCTAGACCACATTTCCCTAGTTTGTTATGAGAATATCATGAGGGACTGTATCAAAAGCCTTACTAAAAATCAGGGTATATCATGTCTACTGCTTCCCCGCATCCACTAGTCCATGAGTAACCCTATTGAAGGAAATTAGGTTGGTTTGATATAATTTTTTCTTCTTTAATAATTTGCTCCAGTATCTTTCCAGGTATTGATTTCAGGTTGTCTGGTCTATAAATCCCTGTGTCCTCTTCAGTGTTCCCTCTAATTTTTCCCATCCACGTGCGGAATGAATATTGTTATGTGCACCAATACGGAGATGATGTGTGACACATCACCTTCATATTGATGCACATAACAAAATTCATGTAGTGGGGGTGGGGCCGAGGGCTTCGGAGTGTGCGGGGGCTCAGGGCTCAGCCAGAGGGTTGGGACGCAGGGGTGTGAGGGCTCTGGCTGGGGATGCAGGCTCTGGGGAGGGGCCGGGGATGAGGATCTCAGGGCTAGGCAGAGGGTTGGGGTGTGGGGGGGTGAGGGCTCCATCTGGGGTGCGGGCTCTGGGGAGGAGCCAGGGATGAGGATCTCAGGGCTGGGGCAGAGTATTGGAGTGCATAGGGTGAGGGCTCCAGCTGGGGGTGTGGGGCTGGGGATGAGGGGTTTGGGGTGCAGGAGGGTGCTCTGGGGCTACGGTGAGGAGAGAGGACTCTGCCCAGCTCTCTCTCCCTGCAGCAGCACCTGGGCTGGGGGCAAGGAGAGGTGCCTCTCCCCCATCTGCAGCAGGTCCAGGCGGAGCTGGGTTGGGGCCAGGGCTGAGTTGGGGGCGGGGGAGGGGTGCCCCCATAGGCACTGATTCCATGGGTCTCCAGGGCTGGAGAACCCACAGAGAAAAATTAGCGGGTGCTGCCACTCCTCCCCCTCCTTCTCAGTGCCTCCCGCCCACTGTGAACAGCTGTTTTGCGGCATGTAGGAAGCTCCCCAGGAGGGAGGGGGAAGAGTGGGGATGGGGCGCGCTCAGGGGAGGAGATGGGGAAGAGGTGGGACAGGGTGGGAAGAGGTGGGGTGGGGCCTGGGGTGGAGGGGGGGGTCAAACATCCCCCTGGCTATAGGGGAAGTCGGCGCCTCTGGGCACCCTTCCCCCGGCTGCGGCGGGTTGGGGCTGGGGAAGGAGCGCCCCTCCCCTGTCCGCGGCAGGTCCCCGTTGGGCGGGTTCCTTGAGCGCCTGCCCAGTGCTAAATAAACTGCTGCACAGCCAGCAGCTTATTTAGCTTACAGAGAACTTAGGTCCTCTTTGTCCCCCCTTCTAAAGACAGGTGCTGTGTTTGCCCTTCTCCAGTCCTCTGGGACTCACTCATCCTCCAGGAGTTCTCGAATATAATCTCTAACAATTCCAAGATTGCTTCAGCTAGTTCCTTAAGTACCCTAAGATGAATTTCACCAGGCCCGGCTGGCTTTAATACATCTGATTGAGCTGAACATTCTTTAACCTGTTCTTTCCCTAGTTTGGCTTTTCAGAGAAATGCCGTTGGGAGGGAAGCTTTCCAGGGAGTTGCAAAGTGTGATCCCAGACACGTGTTTAGCTCTAGTGCTTGTCCGATTTGTGTTCCCTGACTACAGCGGTTCGTATTTCTGGGGGCACAGCTGCTGTGAGCAGCTGTACTTCCAGTAATGGGTGTGTCCAGGCCCTCTCCAGGGTATGTTATTAACGTAAGAACAAGTGTGGCCAGACTGTACCCTTCTGGTCGGCATGCAGAGGGTCCCCTTCAAACAGATCTCTCCCTCCCCTGGTGGAAAAGGGGCCATGGAGGTGTGGCTCGTCACAGGCCCAGACAGGCATATGGGAGGGATGGGGCAGGCAGTGGATACACTGGAGTAAGGTGGCCACTCACCCGTTCCCAGAATACCAGACATCCTGGTACTTCCAGAAACAGCACGACCCCACCCCCGCCAACATGATCCTGCCCCTGCCGGCAGGACAGTGTATGTGAGGTCACACTGCCCGGGTGGGGCCATTTTTAAGAGACACAGGGTGCTGAGCAGCATCCCCCATCCTATATCAGAGAAAACCACGTCTGGTTCTGTCCCGGTGTCGCACAGGGACAAACCTCTCAAAAAGGGGCCTATCTAGTTTGGTACCTACACTGGAGGAAGGAGTGGGAGATGCATCTCTTGCCTCCGGCACCTAGTAGAGATTCCTCCGGAGATGTAATACAGCCAGCTGCCCCCTCCACAGTGGGAGCCCCTCTCCCCTTTAACGGGAATCCCTGACAAGATGGCTGCCAAGTGGCCATGCAGTCAGGAAGCAAAGCTATAGCTGCAGAGTGCCCAAGCTGCTGCAGAGCCCCAGATGGCCTGCGTGGATGGCCCTGTGCCCATGCAGCTCCCAGATATCCCTTCCAGTCTCAAGGTATCCACAGGGGTTTGGGACCACATGCTGCAGGAGGGCACTCGGCAGCGAGCAGGGGATGAGCAGAGGTCAAACCCTGGCCTCCCGAAGAAGAATGCACAGGAAACCCTGCCAGGGAAATATGGGTGGCAATATCTGGTCTTTCTTGTACAGCATGTCATAATAGGTTGGGACAGATCCTAAGAGGACTCAGAAGTTAGTGTCACCCACAATCATTGTTCATCTCTCTATTAACGTGTATCCTTTCTGTCAATCCTTACATCAGTTCCCTGAGATTCCCGTTCTGCTTCAGTGCTTCTGCTATTTTCTTTGCACCTTGGGGTCCAATGGAGTTCTTCTGAAGACTGTGAAGAAGACAGAAACACCCATAAACTTCAAAAAGAGGGAGTCAGCTCTCCATTAATAACACACTTTAACTTTCTTCTTCTCACTTGAGCTCTCCCATCTCTGGCTGAGGCACTTCTGCCTCTGTATATTTTGTACACCCTAATGCATACAGGTAGCTTTGGTGCACACTCTTTTGCTATTTATACCTTCACCCCATCTCTTATCACGCTCTACTAGACCTAGATCCTCAAATTCTCTGTGGATAGCTGCCCCAGGTAAGCTGGTGGGTGGACTTTTCCACCAGAGTAGAGGATGGCAGACTACCTGGCCTGGTCACATCAAGTAACGGCCATGATCGTGTTGTTATCAGCCATTACCATATCAACAGACATCATCATCATCAAGGAAAATCCTTGCCAATCAAGCATCACACTGACATCACACTCTGTTACATGCCCTATTCGACTTGTCCTAAAATCATAGTGAGATAGGGCTGGTAGGGACCTCGAGAGGTCATCTAGTCCCTGCACTATGGCAGGGCCGAGTAAACCTAGACCATCCCTGACAGGTGTTTGTCCAATCTGTTCTGAAAAACCTGTAGTGATGGAGATTCCACAACCTCCCTTGGAAACCTGTTCCAATGCTTAACTGTCCTTTTCCCAATATCTAACCTAAATCTCCCTTGACTGAGGCTGAGGGAAGTGGGATTGTTTAGTCTGCAGAAGAGAAGAATGAGGGGGGGATTTGATAGCTGCTTTCAACTACCTGAAAGGGGGTTCCAAAGAGGATGGATCTAGACTGTTCTCAGTGGTACCAGATGACAGAACAAGGAGTAATGGTCTCAAGTTGCAGTCTGGGAGGTCTAGGTTGGATATTAGGAAACACTATTTCACTAGGAGGGTGATGAAGCACTGGAATGAGTTACCTAGGGAGGTGGTGGAATCTCCTTCCTTAGAGGTTTTTAAGGTCAGGCTTGACAAAGACCTGGCTGGGATGATTTAGTTGGGAATTGGTCCTGCTTTGAGCAGGGGGTTGGACTAGATGACCTCCTGGGGTCCCTTCCAACCCTGATATTCTATGATTCTGTGATTCTTGCTGCCAATTAAGCCCATTAGTTCTTGTCCTGCCTTCAGTGGACATGGAGAACAATTCATCACAGTCCTGTTTATAACAGCTCCTCATGTATTTGAAGACTGTTATCAGGTCCCCCGCTCTGTCTTTTCTCAAGAGTAAACTTGTCCAGATTTTTTAAACCTTTCCTCATAGGTCAGGTTTTCTAATCCTTTTATCCTTTTGGTTGCTCTCCTCTGGACTCTCTCCAGTTTGTCCACATCTTTCCTAAAGTGAGGCAACCAGAACTGGACACAGTATCCAGCTGAGGCCTCACCAGTGCTGAGTACAGCAGGACAATTACCTCCATGTCTACATATAACATTCCTGTTAATACACCCCAGAATGATATTAGCATTTTTTGCATTTGCATCACATTGTTGACTCACATTCAATTTGTGATCTACTCTAACCCCCAGATCCTTTTCAGCAGTGCTATCACCTAGTCAGTTACTCCCCATTTTGTAGCAATGCATTTCATTTTTGCTTCCTAAGTGTAGTAGTTTGCACTTAGCTTTATCTTCTTAGTGGTTAGAATAAATAAGACAGACTGGGCATGAACCAGGCAAACAAACCAGACACCATCTTCCTCAGAGTCCACCCCACCATCTATCATGTTTCTTTCAGATCGTCTCTGTCCTGCCCCCTCCTGCTCCTTGAACAGAAGAACATCTCTCTCCACACACAGCCTCTGCCCACTTTTGGGCACTGCAATTGCAGTAGATTTAGTGCATTGTAGGTGAATGGGTTTGTGTGTGGAAACCAGCTTTGACATGAGCAGTGCAGGCTTCCTTGTGTGAAATGGTGGCACCCTTGCAACTGGGGTCTGGGCACAACCTACCAATGGAGGAGGAACCGTATTTAGTGTTGTGCAAAGACATGATTAAGTGTCTGAATAGAGACATGGAAAACGGTCAGATTGTGGGGCTGAGAACAACTGCTCCATCTGCTTGTGCTTTCAGTTGGCCCTGACCAGGAGGCCAAGCCAAGAAGGGGAATTAGCAGCAGGCTGCTTTGACCATGGAGATGCCCTTGCAGATGGCCATGGAAATGAGCAGACAACAAACCATAGGGGAGCTTGGGGGTTAGAATCACTCACTGCAAAGTTTTCAGCTTGTGGTTGGTTAAAAGGGCCTCAGCCAGGAATTTAGCACCATCTTCCTTGATCATGTTATTCTGGAGGCTGCAGAGATAAAACAACACAATTATTGTGGAAAAACTGGAAATTAGAGCAGGATGCAGCCACAGACTGTCCCAGTCTGTCTCACATTAGCCATGCCATCTCCTGAGGCCAGAGGCAATAGTATAAAAGAATGAACCCCCATGCGCCTGAACTTCCTGTGCTGTTCTTTTCCTAGTGCGCCTCCTGAGTCTTGCCCCCCGCCTTTTGGGACTGCCTCCTGCCCCCTTAGCAGCCTACCTCTTCCAGACACCTCTTGCCCTTTCTCTTCTCCTCCCTTCCTTTTAAGGTGCTGGGGTTGAGTCACATGTTCCAATCTCCTGAGCACACCTACCAGCCGTTTCAGGGCTCATGTTGCCCTAGAACGTTTTGCTCCAGACACAACAGTGCCTCATGGAAATATCACAACATCCTCAGTCAGTCATTGATTTGAATCTCCATGGGGCTGATTCACAGTTGCACTAAGGCCCCTTCACAACACTCCAGCATGGTAAAGAGTCCTTAAAGTGGCTGTAGGTTACACGGGCATCCACTTTACAGATCTGCCTGCACCTGATGGCCCTCACGCTGCCAGAGCGGGGTAAAGCAGCCTGAGGGTAACTGAGACATCAGGCTCTTTGTTGTTTATATTGTCTTATAGGCCACTTCTATCCCTCCATTTCCTCCTCTGCCTAGTCTCCCTTCTGCCTGCCTTCCTGCTCTTCTCCATCCCTCAGTGCAGTCAGAAGAAAATAAGAACAGCCATATTGGGTTAGACCAGTATCCTGTCTTCCGACAGTGGATGGTACCAGGTGCATCAGAGGGAATGAATAGAGCACGGCAATCGTCATGTGATCCATCCTCTGTCATCCAGTCCCAGCTTCTGTCAGTCAGAGGTTTAGGACACCCAGAACATGGGGTTGTGTCTCTGACCATCTTGGCTAATAGCCATTGACGGACCTGTCCTCCAGGAACTTATCTAGTTCTTTTTTGAACCCAGTTATACTTTTGGCCTTCACAACATCCCCTGGCAATGAGTTCCACAGGTTAACTGTGCATTGTGTGAAGAAATACTTCCTTTTGTTTATTTTAAAACTTGCTGCCTATTTTTTATTTACATAATCATGATTTTTAAATAGCAGTTGAATCTCAATATGGAGAATAATTAAATAAATATAAACAAGACAGTAAGTCAATAGATATTGTACTGAATAATAAGACATACATATTAGCATGTACACCCCAACCAGATCCATTCCAATCCCTCAGTCCATGTACTAAGTTATGCCCTATGACTTCTACAAAGAGAAAGGGGGAGGAGGGAGAATTCAAAGTAGTTCTGGATAGTTGGTTCAGGGCAAGAAGATATAAGTAGAGCTGGGCTGGAGCCAGAATTCCTCAGCTTGACTCCATCACAACTCAAACTGGGGAGGAGGATATTCAAAATCCAATCTCAATTTTGTGGTTTGAGCCAATCTCTAGATCTATTGGGCTTGATTCTGATCTCCCCTTGGTTTCTCGTTGGCATAAGTTCATTGACTTCCTATTCCTGATTTACACCAGCAACTTGGAGAGGTGCACCAGACCCACTGGATCCATAACCTATGAAATACAAAACTCAACAGGTTCAGTTGCTAGGGAATCATGTGAACAATTCCTTTGATTTCGGTCCACATGGGCCCAAAAGTCCAAAAACTCCAAAACCTCAGAGTGCAACTCAGTCAAAACCACTGAGTTTCTCCTCATTCCATAGCCAAAGTGCAAATGCAGTACGTTTATAGATACAAACAATTTGCCCTGGACCTGACCTCATCTTATTAAAGAAGAGGGATAGCAGAGAAAATCCAAGAACACAACGTAGATGTTGCTGTGTCCCTCACTGCAGGGAAGCCTAGAATTAGCCTACGACAATGACAATTAGAGACCTCTGTCGTTCTGACGCACCTTTCAACCCAACACCATATGCAATGTTTCTAATGCTGGGACAGCCCTTTTGACACGACACCATAAAGCACAGCATCACTGTAAAGAGCTAGCAGCTTCAGTGAGCGCATCTCCCACTTCAGCTGGCCATCTGGAGAGAACTAAGTAGCATTTCCAAGGTGGCTTCTCCTGGGTCCCCTGTAAAGTTAAGATGGACTCTCAGGAGTTGTCTGCCAAAGCCCTGCCAGGAAAAGATTGTTCCTGGACATTGCAAGTGACACATCGTTTCTATGGCTACTGCTCTTGTGACAACCACCTGCTGCAAGCTGACTGTACTTGTACTGAGATGAAGGCAGCCGTTTACTATCCACAATCTTTCTGGTCTAGTCATTTGAACATCTGATAGCCAGTGAGATGAAGACTGTTCACACCCACACAGCGGTCTCTTGCATATACAATTATGTCTATTAGGAATTAGCTTTCAGAAGAAGCCAAGGAAGGGAAACCAACAGCACTTACTTCAGGGAGAGTAGGACTTGATTTATTTTCAGTGCATCAGCCAGTGCTTTTGCCCCTGTGGGTCCAATGGCATTACTGCGAAGGCTGGGGAGAAGGTGGAGCGAGGATAAAGAGAGACAAAAAAGCTAAAGTTAGAAAATCCAGACAAGAACAAAACTGGTCTGACAAGGGAGAGTTAAGGGTGGGTGTTCAGTTTAAACCTTGATCTTCCCAGCCACTGGGACTTAGCCTCTGTTACTGGATCTCAGGGTGTCTTTAGTGCAGTTTAATAGATCATCATGGGAGGAGTCAAGAGTCAACTGTCCATCATTCCATAGATTCACAGCTAAGGCCAGATGGGCCCATTGTGATAATCTAGTCTGACCTCCTGTAGGACACAGGCCAGAGGTCTTCCCTGAATTACTGTAGTTCCTGTCTGAACTAGAGCAGAACTTTTAGAAAATACATCCAGTATTGATTGAAAACTTGCCAGTGATGGAGAATCCACCATAACCCTTGGTAAGTCATTCCACTGGTTAATTACCCTCATTGTTAAAATTTGTACCTTATTTCCAGTCTTAAATTTGTCTAGCTTCAACTTCCAGCCATTGGACCTTGTTAGATCTTTGTGTGCTCAACTGAAGAGCCTATTGTCAATTCTTTGTTCCCCATGTAGGTATTTAACAGATTGTGATCAAGTCACCCCTTTACCTTCTTTTTGTTAAGCTAATTAAACTCAAGGAGCTCAGTCTGTCACTGTAAGGCAGGTTCTCCAATCCTTTAATCATCTTTGCAGCTCTTCTCTGAACCTTCTCCAAGTTATCAACATCCTTCTTGAACTGGGGACACCAGAATTCGACACAGGATTCCAGCAGTGGTTGCACCAGTGCCAAACAGATGTACTATAACCTGCCTGCTCCTACTCAAGGTTCCCCTGTTTGTGTGTTCAAGGATCGCATTAGCTCTTTTCAGCACAGCGTCACACTGGGAACCCATCATCAGCTAATTACCCACCATGACCCCCAAGTCTCTTTCAGAGTCACCGATTTCCAGGGTAGAGTCCCCCATCTCGTAAGAATGGCCTATGTTCTTTGTTCCTAGATGTATAGCTTTACATCGAAAAGTTGAGTACATTTCACACGAGTTTGGTGTCCCCCGACTATTATTCTTGAAAATCATTTACATCACAAATAAATAACTGCCAAACTGAGATTGTAGAGAGAGTTTTTCACACCCCAGGAAGGAATCATACAGCGTCTTACATTTCCTGGATTAATAACTTCTTCGGCTTCCTCATTTTGAATCTTTGTCACAGGTCATATTCCACATCTGGGCCAGAGCAGGTTGCAAGATATGCTTGGCATGTTTAATATACTAGTCACTTGTAACAGGCTACTGACTGCCACCGTTCGTTTCCATGTTCCCAGGGTCTGCTTGAATGTCCACTAAAGACAATGGAAAGACTCCCATTGCCTTCAGTGGACATTGTATCAGGCCACCAATGAACTAGGAATGAATGTTGCTCATATGAGATGGACTCTGCACTGTCACACTCATTAAGGGATGCACTGATGGACATCAGAGCTGCACTGCCGGCACATCCCAGGAGTGGAAATGTGCAGAGGCTACTCCAAGAAGGATCTTGAAATCTGCAATGTCGTTCATTCTGAACATGGGGGGAGCAGGGAAGGGATTTTAACCTTTCATTTTTTCACAAGAGGGCATCACATGAGCTTTCTTACTGGATTTCAGCTGTTCAAGCTGCTTTGGGGTTGAAATCTTTGAAATTTGGTGACAGCTGATTTCAGAAAGAGAAAACAAGCTTGGCAGCTGACATTTCTCTCATTAGTCACCAGTCTAAAATACTACAACAACATTATGCATCTCTTCTGGGAACTGATTACGGTGGGCAGGAGCCATCCTCCAATGTGGAGAAATTAAGGTCAGCTGACATCACTCGTTCTATTTAATCAATTTTAATGAAGGAAACAGCTGACAGCACGTGAGTGCGCTGCAGGCACCCATGTTTGCCCACAGGGTGGACGACATCAACTAGGAAACATACGAAACTTACTCAAGTACTGTCAGGCTCCTGTTGACCATCAGGGATCTGGCGAGGGCTTTGGCCCCTTTGTTACTGATCTGGTTTTCTGCCAAGCTGTCCGGGAAAAGAAACTGGAGTTAGCATCTAGTCTAAGGAGAATAAATACAGTTCCTAGCCCATTACATCCCTCCAAGCCCACTGCCAGCCACAGAAACTGCCAAGGACACAGCTGAGGAATTTGCATGGAAGAGGAATACTGTTATAACATGGAGGTCACCATATTACGTTTGACAAATACAGTTCCATTGATTCATTCTAAGATCATGTTAACCCTTCGGAAACCAGTTGATCCCTAGGTATATGTCATTTGGGGACTGAGGGCAATGGCAGGTGCAAGGAGAGGTGCTGGCTGTTGAGAGACCACCTCGCTGGACTGGAAATCATTCCTGCAACAAGTCCCACAGCCCCAGCGAGCCATCCCTGTCCTTGGCTGTGCTCTGCAGCTGTGACTGACGGCTCTCGCTGGCTGGGCCCCAGGAGGGCAGTGGAAAGGTGCTGTACCGCACTGGGGCAGGCAATGACTCATGTGGAAATGAGAGGGAGTCTGGGCAGGGGCACAGAGCTGGAGGAAGGAAGAGGTAGGTGGGGAAAGGCAGACTCTGCTTGCTGGGGCTCAGTGCTCCCAGAGAGGTGAGGGTCTCCTGCTCTAAGGGGGCAGGAGAACAAGGAGCCACAAACTCATCCTCAGGAGCAGTGCTAAGCAGAAGAACACTATACTCAGCATTGGTGTCCTACAGGGTTAGCCATTTGCCCCACAGTTTTCAGACATGGGCCACTAACCAGACCCGACTTTAACATTCCAAATAACTCCCAGACTCAGAGACCTGGGCCAGAAGGGACCATCATGAACCGCTAGTTTGACCTCCTACATGTCACAAGCCCCACCCAATCCTGTAACAGCCCCCTCACCTTGGGCTGTGTCACCCAGGTCCTCAAACCTCGCCTGAGAGACTCCAGTAACCTGCCAGTGTATGTACTGGGGAATTATCTGAACCGCTGACTTTGAAGGCATCAGCACTTCTTGTGGCCTGGCTACTTTATGAATGCCTTTTCTCAGAAGAGCTCAGAGTGTGCCTCCACCAGCATTGCAAAGCACTCTGTCTGCACTGGCACTTTAGTGTCTGAGACCATGGGAACCATTCCTTGTTAATTCCACATTTCAAATCCCCCCGCCCAAGAGAGCTGGGAACTGCAATTTGGGGAGCAAAACTCCAATAAAACTTAGTACAAACCACAGTCCTCACTTCCCTGCTTTCGGCCACAATTTGCCGCTCAAGCAGCAGGCTTCGGAAAAAGTCAGAGGTTGAAATCTAGCTGAAAATAACTGGTCTAGGTGGCACTGATCACAAGTTTTGAGAGTCGAAGTCTGCCCATGAACTGCAAATAGCTGTGTAGAGAGACAGTGTGGCAGTGGGAGACCTGCCCTGCTCACCTACCCTTCTTGACAAACGTGTGCTCCCAGAGCCGCCATCCTGACTGTGATTACAATAAACATCCATCCTCATACCAGCAAAGGACATCATCATCATCTTGGCCAATCAGAGTTGTCCAGCAAGGGAGCCTCCACCCTGGAAGTCCCCCTGTTAGAGGAGGCGTTTGTTGGTCAGTTAAGATGGGATTGAGCACCAGTTTAGCAGGCAGGTTGGTTACCCAAACTTCTGGGGGGGATGAGGGGAAGTTAAACAGTTACCTGTATGCATTGAACTACCAGAACATATCTCAACGGGCTCTACAGCAATATTAATAGAGACAAAAAGGTCAAATTTAGTGTGGAGAAGATGATTAGTGTGTGGCCAGGGCTTGCAAGTCAGACATAAGAATGGCCATACTGGATCCATGTAGATCAATGGTCCATCTAGTCCAATCTCTGACAGCAGTCAGTGCCAGATATTTCTGGCAGTCAAGAGGCTTAGGGACATCCAGACCATGTGGTTGCATCTGTGACCATCTTGACTAATAGCCATTGATGGACTTGTCCTCCTTGAACTTACCTAATTCTTTTTTGAACCCAGTTATACTTTTAGCCTTCACAACATCCCCTGGCAACAAGTTCCATAGGTTGACTGTGTTGTGTGTGAAGAAATATTTCCTTTTGTTTGTTGTAAACCTGCTGCCTATTAATTTCATTGGGTGACCCCTGGTGCTTGTGTTATGTGAAGGGGTAAATAACACTTCCTTATTCACCTTCTCCACACCGCTCATGATTTTGTAGACCTCTACCATATCCCCCCTTAGCTGTCTCTTTTCCAAGATGAAAAGTCCCAGTCTTATTAATCTCTCCTCGTATGGAAGCTGTTCCATACCCTTAATCATTTTTATTGCCGTTCTCTGCCCCTTTTCCAATTCTACTGTATCTTTTTTGAAATGGGGTGACCAGAACTGTGCACAGTGTTCAAGGTGTGGGCATATCATGGATTTATATAGTGGCATTATGATATTTTCTGTTTCATTCTCTCTGCCTTTCCTAATGGTCTCTGTTCTGTTCTCTTTGTTGACTGCCACTGCACACTGAGCGGATGAACATGTGGAGACACATGGTGCAATGCTGTGTTGAGGGCACATCTTACAAAACGGCTTAGATCATGTGAATGTTTAGATGTTTAAATGACCACTGCAGTGACACCCCAAAATATTTTATGAATGCCAGCCAGTACCTCATCTTTTGAATCTGACAATCCTTCCCGCTCAGGACGCTGCCCAACAGCTCCATCACATTGTCCTTAAACTTGTTATTGTCCAGCCTGGCCAACAAAGCAAAAGAAGAAGAGATGGCTGAGAACAAAGCATTTTGATAACACGAGGAGGAGGAGAAAACGTCCATTTTGAGCTGCTGAGAGTGAGAGCTCTCAGAAAAAATGAAGAGATTCTGATCTGTGTAGCTTCCATGCTCAAGAGTTCACAGAACGACCCCCATCAGAGGTAGTGTGTTCCTTGAGATGCTGACTTTCACAGTGAAGCTGACCTCCCCTACTATCCCCCAGCAAGGAGCCGAGAGCCCATATGCTGCTGATCCTCACGACTAGAGAATATTCCATATGCACAGCGCCGGAAGAGTCTGTTCTCTCTAGGATAACTCAGTCACACTTACCAGCATCCCAGGATAACTCTAGGAGGCCCTACTCTTCCAAAGAGAATGTCCTCTAAAAACTTGGAGGTGCTTCACTTATGCAAAAATCACATTTAAGTCCTTTGGGTTCCTCCAATGAAAGATAGGGCAGGAGTGTAGCGATACAGGACTCTGCACTGCCCCGGGGCCTCTCTTTATAAGTCTTGTAAGATGGCACTAGGTTGTAGCTGCCACAGGTCATGTCATGACCATTAAACACATACTCCAGGCATGCACAACACTAAAATGCACTGTGTTTAAGCCAGTGCCGGTCCTTGTCATCTGATCGTACCTTGTCCACTTGTCGATAAGTCTGATATTAGCGACAGGTGACTTTTGGGGATGACTATCCAATGGGCAGAGGTGAAAGTAAGCCGGTCCGGTCCGGTGTACCGGCAAGAGCCAGTACGCTGTGCCGGACCGCACCAGCTTACGTGCAGGGATTTAAAGGGCTCGGGGCTCCCCGCCACTGCGGGGAGCCCCGAGCTTTTTAAATCCCCCCTGCAGCTCCAGCAGCCGGGCTGGGCCTGGGATTTAAAGGGCTCAGAGCTCCGCACCACTGCGGGGAGCCCCGAGCCCTTTGAATCCCGCTCGGAGCTCCAGCAGCTGGGCTGGGGCTGGGATTTAAAGGGCCCAGAGTTCCCGCCGCTGCAGAGAGCCCCGGGCCCTTTAATTTGCCCCGGGGGCTCCCAGCCACCTCTGCAGCTGGGAGCCCTGGGTTGATTTAAAAGCCCTGGAGTTCCCAGCCACAGCCGGTGCCCCAGGGCCTTTAAATCTTGAGAGGCCCCCCCCTCTTCTGGATGAGGCCACTCCCCCCTCATGACTCCAGCAGTACCGGTAAGTCCTGTAAGTTACTTTCACCCCTGCCAATGGGGGTACTAAACCAGCCTCAAATGGTATAACGATCCAATAGACCTCTGGATTGCTCAGGGGACTGTGAGTGAAACACAAAATCTTCTACCTGTGAGTTGCTGATTCTCATTCATCCAGGCCAGCAATAACTAAAGGTCTTTTAAGGGCTGTCCATTGGCCAATGTGAAATGAGTTGGGGATCTGAGTCCAAGTCCTAGTGGAGAAGTGCCCATATCATCCCTCACCCAATTAAATTGACACCTATTATGGTAACCTCAGCAGAGAGGCCAAGTACTATAAAGTGAAGGCAACTGAATTAGCCTCTGCTCCTCAGAGGTGAAGGTACAATGTGAAAGTAGTTCAAGTAAAACCACTTGCCTCCTATTAGTCTTGTTATCTCTACCAGCCTACAAAGCAAAAACCCCAGTTCCAGACTCTGTGGTTTCCTAAGTGTCCCCCATAATGCAATACTAGCAGCATCTCAGGATAGCTCATCAGCCATTGATATACATAGGTAATAACAAACACAGCATGATGTTTGGCATATTAGCACTGCCACTTCCACTTCTCCAGCTTCTTTCACCCAAAGAACACATGGCATTTTGAATATATTAGACTAATAGACTTTAAGGTCAGAAGGGACCATCATGATTATCTAGTCTGACCTTCTGCACATCGTAGGCCACAGAACCTCACCCACTCCTGCAATAGATCCTGGATTAACCAAGCCTCACATCACCCCTGCGAAGTAGGTATTATCCTCTCCCTTTACAAGTGGAGAAATTGAAGCACAGAGCTGGACTGACTTGCCCAAGGTCATACAGCAGGTCAGTGGCAGAGCCAAAAATAGAATAATAGAAGCATAGGACTGGAAGGGAACTCAAGAGGTTTTCTACTCTAGTCCCCTGCACTAGAAGACCCCAAGAGTCTGGACTTTCAGCCCCCTGCTCTCAACATGACACACATTTCTCAGTAACACATGACCATACTATCTTGGGTGACCAGATGTCCCGATTTTATTTGGAGCTTTTTCTTATATAGTCACCTGTTACCCCCACTCCCTGTCCTGATTTTTCACACTTGCTATCTAGTCATCCTAATACCATCCTCAGAGTATATTCCTGTTTGCAGGACAATAGTCCTGAATAAAATAATTGCCACATATCCTTTAAACAGCTGCTACTTTCTACCGCATGTCACAGAAACATGGAAATAGTCCCGGTCCCTACACAAAACCCTGATCTGACTTACCGGAGATTACTGCAGAAGAGGAGCTGGGAAAGCAGACTTTTGCAGATATTGTAGGTGAGGCAGTTGGAGAGGTTTGTCTCCTCCATGCACACCTCAGAGACCTGCAGGAGATAAGCCAGGGCAGAGCAATTCACTGGCGTTAACATCCCAGCTAAGCTCTCGTTTTTCATAGCTTCCTCCACAGTCTTGGCCAGCTCCATGTGCTGCACTTCATACAAGCACTGCATGATGTTCACAGTCCTGGAGGAGATGACATAGTCAGTGTTCAGGCAGCTCTGGAGAAAGCTGATCACGTGGCTTCGGAAGCTGTTATGCTCATCCTTTATCAAGAGCCAACCGGACAGCAATTTGTTCACCTGTGGGGAGAGAAGTCCAGAGAGAAAGCGCACAAAGATATCCAGCTGCCCGTCCTCTGACTGCAGTGATCTCTGGACAGCGTTCTTAAAGTGATTGAGGAAACCAAACTTAGGCCAGGACATCCCGCTCTCAGTGAAGAGATCAAATATTGCTCGCTTTGCTGAAGCATAGTAATAAGTGGCTGCCAAAAACTCCTGGAGGGTTAAATGGGAGAAATAGTAGACAGTGGAAAACTGCATCTCTTCCTTGAGTAACATCCTACTGCACAAGCCGCCTTGTAGTGATGAGAGGTCTATGCCATAGGCTTTCATGTCTTGTTCGTAAAATACGTACTTTTTCTTGAGCAGACCATAAAATGCCAGCCGACCCAGGTTACCAATAATTTTTTTGCTGTTGTTTATAGCTTGTTCTATCCTGGGAGTCTCCTTCTGTTTTTCCTGCCAGTCACTACTCAGTGCCATTTTAAAGTAATAGGAGTAGATTTCTGATAAAGTCTTAGGAACAGTTGTCATTTCTTGGGATTGATCAGTGCTGTTCTTTAGGAAATAGCCCATTGAGGAGCCAGATATCCAGCAAAAGGCAGGAACCGTACACATTGTGTACAAAGATCTGTTAGCCTTGAGCTGACCCAAGACTTGACTGGATAAGTCTTTGTTCTCAAGGAACATCTGATCCAAGAAGTCCTTGATCTCCACAGCTCCAAAACCTCGTATTTCTGTCATCCGGTCAACTAGGCCACCTGGGATTTGGCTGGCTGCGGTGGGCCGTGAAGTGACCCAAATGGAAGCTTCCTGGAACAGGTTGCCACGGATAATATTGGTGATCAGACTATCCACTTGAATTTCCTTTTTGGGGTCCGTGCAAACGACTGTGTTGGAAAAATCTAAAGGAGTCTTAAACTCATCCAAGCCATCCAGAATCAGTAAAATCCGGGCAGTGCCATTGGAGATAAAGCTGGGTTCAGTGATATGAGGGAATGCCGACCGGATGAGCCTCTCAGCAGAGAGTTTCTCATAAGTGTTCAGTTCCCGGAAGGTGAGAGGCAGCACGAATATGATGTCCTTATTGACCTCCCCTTTGGCCCACATGCAAACAAACAGTTTCACCAAAGTGCTTTTGCCGATCCCAGCCACGCCCACGGTCACAGAGATACGAGGAGGAATGCTGACTTTAGACAGAGGTAGGAAGAGCTTCTCCAGGGGGATTTTCTTGGCAACATTTCTCATGCCTTTAGTGGCCTCAATCTGCATGACGTCATGCTCTTTCTGCTGAATATCTGTCAAGCCTTCCACCAGCAGAAGATTAGTGAGCCTCTCCAGCTGCCCAAGTTCCACACCAGTTCCATAGCGGTTCTGGAGACTTTCCAAATGCTTTTGCACGATAGGGTCTGTGTAGAGAGAAGCAAAATAGGTCAGAGGGAGACAGACAATGACCACAAGCATAAGCAATAGGCACAGCCTGACTTTTTCTCATTATTGCAAGGAAGAGAAGCCAGCCGGAGCTTCTGGAGGTCAGGAAAACAGGTTTGAAAACTTGCAACCAAGGGGGAGGGTTGCACTGGCTGTGGATGTGATTGTAATGGGGAGCAAGGTTCTCATTACTCAGACACATCCACCAGCTGACCAGAAGGATGGGGCTGGAACTGCTTTAGCTGCTGGTTATCTCTGCTTTGTCGAGTAATGTGTAAACTGAACATCAGGGCAGGAGATTGCACCTCTCACTGAAGTTAGAGATGGAGTCATCTACTCCAGCCCCCAAGCAAATGCACAACTGTCCCTACTGTATGTGCTGTAGGACTTTGTTCAGTTTAGTTTAAAATGTTTCATAATGAAGTTTAAAAAGCCTGAAGTGGCAAATCTTTGACAACAATGGTCACAAATTCTCCCAGCTGTGATCCCATCAATCTAGTTCCCAGTGGAAGAAGTAGCACTTGTCTTAAATTGCCTTGATAGAAAACACTGGTTCAAATAAAATGGAACCATTGATTTCTGGGGGAGAGCCTCTCTCACAGTCTGAGATTCGAACTGGTGCTGAACCTCAGGCCTCATACAAAGCTTTCCTGATATCCATTAGTGACCCTTTTGTTTTCATGGCAATGGTTCCCCTAGCCACGCTAACACCTCGCTGTGCCTGCCAGTTAAGTCAATCACAGTTTCACAACAAACCAAAGTGAGTTATGGGCAGAGTTCAGCACAAGTTCAACTCCAAATCTTGGAGTGCCACTCAGAGTGTCCTTCACAGAAATAAGAAGCTCTGTGGCTTCCAAAGGAACGTGGTTTTTGCATCAGTGCAATTCCACTGGCAGGTCAGTCAGAGGGTGGTACGCTGGAACACCTTACACTGTCTCCCACTCCCTTAGATGGAGTATTACGGAGTCTAAGAAAGCAAGGGTACATTGAAGTAGAGGGTAATTAACTTACATCTTCATACACCCTTTCCTCTTAGCTGATTTTCTTGCTAGACTCTGTTGGCCAAATTCAGAGCTGATGGGTAAGGAGGAGATGCAAACAACATGGTAGTGAGTGGGTCGGTCAGTCAATTGAAGGCCTTATGTACACAGGAAAGTTTTACCAGTTATACCAATATTGTTACCCAGGTGGACAGTCTTATTCCAGAATAAGAGTGGCTTTTTTAGATTTAACTACAACTCTTTCCCAAGCGAGAAAAGTGAAACCGACAAAGGCCATTCTTTTACTGCAGTAGGAGCATTCACATTCGGATCGATACTGGTATAATGATAACAGTTTAAATTCACTTCTTAGATTATACTGAAAAAAATCTTTTCTGTGTAGACAAGGCCTAAGGGAGTCTATCTAGTCTATACAACAAGGAGTCCTTGTGGCACCTTAGAGACTAACAAATTTATTTGGGCATAAGCTTTCGTGGGCTAAAACCCACTTCATCAGATGCATGAAGTGAAAAATACAGGAGCAGATATAAATACCTGAAAGGATGGGGATTGCGTTATCAATTCATTTATCTTGTTAGACTGACCTCTCACTTGGTACGGCAACCCCAGTCCTTTCATGTATTTATACCTGCTCCTGTATTTTCCACTCCATGCATCTGATGAAGTGGGTTCTAGCCCATGAAAGCTTATGCCCAAATAAATGTGTTAGTCTCTACGGTGCCACAAGGACTCCTCGTTGTTTTTCCTGATACAGACTAACACGGCTACCACTCTGAACCCTGTCTAGTCTATGTTGATAGAATATGCATGTCAAGGGGCTGGAAGAAGATATATGTTGCACCAGATAAGACTTTCCCAGACTCATTTAGACTCAGTTGTCAATGACTCCAGTTTGCCATAGCATGGCTTACAGCAGCAGACCAATGTCTGCACTGTATGTTCCATGCTGGATTTAGCTTGTAAAACCCCTGGGATGGGGACTGTGGTACTCAGTAAATCATCATCAGAACATGGCCATTACTTTTTAAATATAGCACAAGACTTCTTGTTTGGAGGCTGCGTGATGCTGACACACAGAAACAAAACGGAACGAGACTTTAACTCGTGATCCCTTCACCATCATGTTATTGAGTGCTTTTCTGTGCAATTATCATCCAGACCGTAGAGCCCTGATTGAATTATTCAAACTTTCTCACTTGAAGCAGCGTTTCAACGTCTAGGTGGCAAAGTATTAAGCAACCTGATTTACACTGAACTGCTGCTGAGGCAGAGAAATGAGAAGACAGACAAATTGGGTGTGTGAGCTAGGAGGCTTTGATCAGCTCCCACAGGAGAGACAGAGCTAGGTGCCTACTCCTGGGGGTGCAGCTCCGCATGCACAAAAACACAGTCCTAGATTTCTTCCCCATACTATGCTGGGGAGGGCTTTTGGAAGCCCCTTTGCTCTGTCCAGGAGCTGTCACTGCCAGATCCCTGAGCACTAGATTGTTGTGGTTAGCCGTAGCCCTATATTGAGGGAAGTGCACCCTTTCATTGTACAGTATTTGTAACATAATATGACCCAAGACATTTTCTAAGGGTCTGGCCATGCACACTGAGCCCCAGCCCTGTCTTGGAGCCAGTGTGGAGCTGCACCACCTCAGGTGGGACTCCTACACCAGACATAATTCCTCCTGCAGCTCCCAGGCACACAGGTAGAACAGGCCTGAAGGGGCTGCAGCATGCTCATCCGGTTCATCTAGACAGCCCTGCTGCCTGGGACAGGGTCCAGGTCCTGACATGGCCTCCTCCTCATCCCCAACTCTACCCATGGGCCATAGCACACCTGGGGGCAGTTGTAGGGGCTGCGCTCTGCCACCATGCTAGCGGTGCAGAGACACTCCCTGCAGCCTCCCCAGTCCCACAGACCCATAACACACATAGGACAGACAGATCAAGCAGACCGCAGCCTGGCAGCCTTGCCTCCCGTGGTGAGGAATTACCAAGCTGGGGCATGTACACTCCAGTCTCTCCCCCTGCTCCCCAGAAACAAGCATTTCAGCAACAACATTTCACCCACGTTCTTTTTCCTTATTCTATCTTCTAACCCGCTCCCGGTCAGACAAAATGACCCCTCTCCCTCAGAGCCAGTTAAAGAATGGGTTTTTAACTGCCACAGCTGCCAGCCCCACTTGGGACCCGAGTCGAGCTGACTGACCGAGCTCTCTCTGTCTCCTATATCACTATCAGCAATGGCTGCTGCTTCTCTTGATGCTGCTTGAGGCAGCAGAGGGTAACAACTTGTTCTGTGTAGCCACGTTGGCTCTAAGATGCTAAAACTTGTTTTTACAGTAAAACGGGCAGCTAAGATGTACCTTCCTGTAGCCCCGTCCATCTCAGAGGATCCAAACATGCTTTACAAACTTAACAAGCAAAACTACTGAGATCACCTTGCCACCCACTGAAATGCAGCTACCTCTTGAGTACAACACAGCCATAATTCATGTATGAACTGGAAAAGGGGGTAAACAGTGAGGTGGCAAAATTTGTAGATGACCCAAAACTACTCAAGAGAGTTAAGTCCCAAGCTGACTGTGAAGAGTTACAAAGGGATCTCACAAAACTGGATGACTGGGCAACTAAATGGCAGATGAAATTCAATGTTGATAAATGCAAAGTAATGCACATTGGAAAACTTAATCCCAACTAGACATACAGAATGATGGGGTCTAAGTTAGCTGTTACCACTCAAGAAAGAGATCTGGGAGTCACTGTGGATAGTTTTCTGAAAACATCCACTGGATGTGCAGCAGCAGTCAAAAAAGCAAACAAAATGTTGGGAACCATTAGGGGAGGGATAGATAATCAGACAGAAAATATCATGTTGCCTCTATATAAATCCATGGTACACCCACATCTTGAATACTGTGTGCAGATCTGGTTGCCCCATCTCAAAAAAGATCTACTGGAATTGGAAAAGGTACAGAATGGGCAGGGGTGGTGTCCCTCGCCTCTGTTTGGCAGAAGCTGGGAATGGGCGAGAGGGATGGATCACTTGATGATTATCTGTTCTGTTCATTCCCTCTGTAGCACCTGGCATTGGCCACTGTCAGAAGACAGGATGCTGAGGTAGATGGACCATTGGTCTGATCCAGTATGGCCGTTCTTATGTTCTAAACCACCGCCAAAGAGCACACAGCAGCACAACTTAGCAGTGATGGCTGGAAGTGAAGAAGATTCAGCTGCAAATGCCATGGTGGGCAGAGTGTAGTGGAATTGCACAGGTTAGAATCTGCTGCCAGGACTCCAGGACATGCAGGAAGCAGATATACTACATAAGGTGCCATCTCGTACAGCTGTAACTCTCTCAGTGACTGTCTCCAACGTGCGCCTCATCACCACGGAACACTAAGCCCCCATAAATAATCTTCCACTGACATTGTGGCGATGGCAGTGCCACTATCAGAAGAAAGCAGCCGCAGGCAACGGATAAGCAGGTCTGGTCCTAATCAACAATGATCCTCTTTTCATGCAAACGTCCCTAGCAACTGACAAGGGTGAGAAATACAGAAAATGAGGTCATTCCTCAGGGCAGGTCAGACAAAGGAGGGGTTTCTCCTTGCAGCGGGGCCCACATTTTGGGTCCTGATTCTGCAGGTTGTTCCACCTTCTCCTCAACACACTGTAGCCCCGTCTTGGCTCGGCCATGCCAGAGGTTGGGAGGGTGGATCAGAGAGCAGTGGCTCATAAGGGAATGTGCCTAGAGTTGGTGTGTGTGTTTTTCTCAGGAAGTTGAAGTTACCTGCTCACAGGTCTGAGTCAGGACAAAGCAGCTGGTACCCCAAACCAGGAGCAATGTATGAAACATTCCATTTGCGAGTGTTGGAGGCTGAAGGGGTGATCACTAGCAGCCAGCATGGATTTACCACAAACAAATCCTGCCATACCAGCCCAATTTCCTCCTTTGACGCTGTAACTGGTTTAGTGGATAGGGGGAATGTGGTGAACATAATATACCTGGACTTCAGCAAGGCTTCTGCCACAGTCCCACATGACGTTCTCATAAGTAAGGTGGAGAAATGCGGGCTCAACTGAACTACCATTAAGTCGATACAAAATTGGTTAAATAACAGCAAACAAAGAGTAACTATTCATGGACTGATGTCAGATTGGAGGAAGGTCTCAAGTGGGGTTGCACAGGGATCTATTCTGGTCTGGTGTTGTTTAACATCTTAATTAATGGTCTAGATGTAGGAATAGAGAGCAGACTGATCAAGTTTGCAGGTGACAGAAGGCTGGGGAGGTTGCTAACACTTTGGAGGCTAGAGCTAAAATTCAGAGGGAGGTTGATAAATTGGAGAATAGAAAACAAAATGAAATTCAACAAAGACAAATGTAAGGTGCTACATTTAAGGGAGAAAAACCAAATGCACAAATACAGAATGGAGGATAACTGGCTTGGCAGCAGCACCGCTGAGAAGGATCTGGGAGTTGTGGTGGATCCAAACCTCAACATGAGTCAGCAATGCGATGCTGTTGCAAAAAAAGCAAATGCCATTTTAAGTTGGATTAACAGAGGCATAGCATGCAAATCATGGGAGGTGATAGTACTGCTCTACTTTCCACTGGTTGGGTCTCAGCTGGAGAACTGTGTCCAATTTTGGTCACCAGTGTATAGAAAGGATGTGGTGAAACTGAAAAGGATCCAGAGGTGAGTGACAAAGATGATCAAAGGGATGGAACGCAAGGCAAAGTCTGAAAGAACTGGGGATGTTTAGTTTGGAAAAGAGGAGATTAAGGGGGGAACATGATAGCGGTCTTCAAATACTTGAAAGGCTGCCATAAAAAAAGATGGAAAAAAGTTGTTCTCTCTTGGCACAGAGGGCAGGACAAGAGGCAATGGGTTCAAACTACAGCACAGCAGATTTAGATTGAATCTCAGGAAAAACTTCCTAATTGTAAGAACAGTAGGACAATGGACCAGATTGCCTAGGGAGGTTGTAGAAGTTCCTTCACTGACAGTTTTCAAAAGGAGGCTGGATAGCCACCTGTCTTGGATGGGTTAGACGCAACAAATCCTGCATCTTGGCCAGGGGTTAGACTAGATGACCCTTGCGGTCCTGTCTCACCCTATGGTTCTATGATTCTATGACTTCAATATCTCAGCCAGAAGTTAGGGATCTATTACAGGAGTGGGCGGGTTAGGTTCTGTGGCCTGCAACATGCAGGAGGTCAGACTAGATGATCATGATGGTCCCTTCTGACCTTAGAGTCTGAGTGTCTCAGTGGTAGTGTCCTTAGTTGGCTCTCTTAATCAACAGGGGTCTGACCTGGACGTCCTTTTTTGTCCTTACTCGGGCAAAGCTCCCCAGGGTACACCTGGCTCTGTGAATGCTACAGGTACACATCTGCTAGCATGCAATGCCGACGCATGTGCACACACACACACAGAGGCTTTTATGACACACATGCACACAGACTGAAGACAACGAACAGCATCTCCTACCATAGACGGTGATGTGGAGATAGAGCTGGGAGTTGGTTGTCTCTATGTAAGTCTGCAGGGACTGAGAGGCATAGCTGCCCTTTCCAGCCAGAAGATCCATGACTGCCTTCACCTGCTCCGACAGGGAGCTCACCTCCTGAACCTGGCCTGCCTCCTCAG
Source organism: Malaclemys terrapin pileata (assembly GCF_027887155.1). Lineage (NCBI taxonomy): Eukaryota > Metazoa > Chordata > Testudines > Emydidae > Malaclemys > Malaclemys terrapin. The sequence goes on from NC_071514.1 coordinate 53,013,447, forward strand.
CACTGAGGAGATCCAGCTTCCTCATGTAGCAGATGATCTCTTCCAGGAACTGCGACGAGATGGACCTCACCAGCTGCTTCCGATAGCGGTTGATCCAAACCCCTGTGAGGAAGAGGGGGGGGTGATGAGTGTGAGGAGTCACTGACAGTATCTGGATCTTCTATGTGCTGAGGATGCATTGTTCAGGGGTGACAGGAGATGGAAGGGTGATAGGCAGGTTTCTTGGAGATCACACAGCTGTGGCAAGCAGGGCCAGCTTTAGGCCAATTCCACCAATTCCCCCGAATCGGGCCCCGCGCTTAAGAGGGCCCCGCGCCCAGAGGCAGGGTCGCCCAGAGTGGGGGGCAAGTGGCAGAGAATCCCTTCCCTGGCTAGAGGCACCTTTTTAATTTTTACTCACCCGGCGGCGCTCCAGGTCTTTGGCAGCGGGTCCTTCACTCGCTCCGGGTCTTTGGCGGCACTTTGGCGGCGGGTCCTTCAGTGCCACCAAAGACCCGGAGCAAGTGAAGGACCCGCCACCAAAGACTAGGAGCACAGCCCGGTGAGTACAAGCCCCACGTGTTTTTGTTTTTGTTTTTTTTAAAGTCGTCCCTGTCGGGGCCCCGTCGAAACTGTTCGAATCGGGCCCCGCACTTCCTAAAGCCGGCCCTGGTGGCAAGGCACTGCTTGGACAAGGCAGTCTCTGTATAGACTCTGCACCATAATGAACAGAACATGCTGCCCAGAAATGAAATACATAAGGAGATAAAACTGAAACTGACTAGGTCTGTCCAAACAAGACACTAGGCTGAAGCCATCCGGCGCCAGTGAGAAAATCCCAAACCAAGTCCAGCACCAGCTGAGCTACTAAGTTCCTGCTCTATTATTTCTGCTTCATCCATTAGAAGAAAAATTCCAAATACAAATGCATTGGTGGCAATCAAACCTCTTTCTCAAAGGGAGAAAGGTTTAGTGGACAATCTTGAGAAATACAAATGCTTCCCAACGGGGCTGTGCAAATCAGTTTCAGACAATGTGAGCTTTCACCAAAAACTCACGTCAAACTCAAACTATTTCTGGGCATTTCTGCTTAGCCTGGATTGGGCCAAAAGCCAAAATACTGGTGCTTAATTTGTGCCACGGCTGAGCCCTGGCACCTCTAGACTTGGCAGTTCATAGCCCCGGCACCTCTGGGCTTGGCAGTTCATAGCCCCGGCACCTCTGGGCTTGCTGTATCGGTTATGAAAGTAAAAAAATTGCTTGAGCCCTGGCACCTCTTTCATTACAAAGTAAGCAACGCAAAATACCATAAGAAAGATCATTCTGGGAAGATTTCATCCCTAGTGAAAAAGTGAAGCACCAGAAATCTTACTAGAAAGTCTTATCTTCCTGGGATTTCCACCTCCATTTAAAAACTCTGATCAATTTGAGATATGCCTCCCAGTCTGAATGACACCTCCATAAATATAAAGGTTGTCCTTCATTGCTTTACAATTCCCATGGCTGTTGTAAAGACAAGGAGGGTGAGGCAATATCTTTTATTGGACTGACTTCTGTTGGTGAGAGAGACCATTCAAGTTACACAGAGCTCTTCTTCACGTCTGGGAAAGGTACGACATTTCAAACACGGCTGTTGTCACATTTCTGATTGGTTAAGCTGGACAGTCACATGAATTCACCTCTCTGGCCACGTTCTGAACAGCTCCTTCTTATTTAAACTGGACTTGGTGTTAGGGAACATGGGGCTCATTTGGATATTTGGTTACATTAGGAGAGGAAATGACACCTAAGCTAAGTCCCTTAGGAACCAGCCTATTAGAAAGGGGCTCTGCAGGTGCCAGCTTCAACATCAGAAGACTTTATAGCAACATACTTGTGTCCTTTTGTGGTCATTAATCCCCACCCCTCATCCTATGCACTGCATGATACTGTATAGGCCAGCTATACTGAATGGAACAAAGGCTGTGAGAGAATGTATCCCATATATCCCAGCACAATACTGGTAACTCTGGTCCAGCCTTTGAGGGGTTAAAAATTGTGTGGCTCACTTTTCAAAAGACAAACTAGGAAGGATTCGTCTGCACTTAAAACACTACAGTGGCACAGCCGTGCTTCAGTGTAGACACTACTTACACCGATGGGAAGGGCTCTCCAGTCACTGTAGTTAATCCACCTCCCTGAGAGGAAGTAGCTAGGTCAACAGAGGAATTCTGCCATCAGCCTAGCGCTGTCTACACAGGACTTAGGTCGGCTTAACACCACCACTCAGAGGTGTTGATTTTTCACATCCTGACCGACGTAGTTAAACAAACCTAATTTTCTAGTGTAGACCAGGCTGGAGACCCTTCCCCTTGCAGCCTCATCTTTTCCAAACAGATCTTCATTGAAAATGGCCCCTTCACACCAAGGAAATCTTGTCAGAGAAAACTCCCCATCTTTTCCCAGGAGTCAGAAAGCAAGGTTACCTTTTGGTTCACAACAGCAACCCCTGGCAGCTGCCACCAGTGACAACCCAAAGATGAACTTCTGCTGAGAGAGAGCCCCAATCGTTATGCACACTCGCCTTTCACGCCCCTGCTCACCTTCCATCAGGGGGTCCCAGTGGCATTAGAAGCCTTCTTTCCGACTGCAGCGTGACGACTGGCAGACAGACCCCACTGCCTTCCCATTGACTCTGCCCGTTGTCCTCTCAGGCCGGGGCCCCAGTGAGGGCACACCATTCACGGCTCACTCTGTGACAGTTAGCCTTTTTCCATGTTTCTGAGGGAGGAAGAAGAAAAGCATCAGTAGCAGGGTGGGAGCCAGCACCACTTAAAACCTGACCCACAGGTGCATTTCCTTGCAGCCTGTTGGGAAAACATGAGGGGAGGAACCTTTAACGACAGGAAAGGTTACCCTGCCATGGTGACATGAGCCACTTCCAGCTGAGACAAGCTTTTGCAGGTACCAGGAGAATGTCCTGCACTACAGCCAGTGAGGCTGCTGACTGAAAGTGTGGTACTCTACTGAAAGCTTATAATGGAAGCCCTTCCCAGAGCGACTGCCAGAGACCGAGCAGGCTGCAAGCCACTGAAATTCTCATTCACAGTCATGCCACAGCTCGGGGCCCCAGTTCAAGACCCATGCCAGGATGCTGCTGCCCAGATCCATGATGCTATCACCTGATCCCCACGATACTAAGAGCTAAATATCAATCTGTCCATGCACCACAAGGATCAATGCTCCCTGTGTTACGGAGCTGGCATCCTGAGACATTATGCCAGGATGCTAGTACATCATGGTCTGAATGCACAGACAGCCTATGTCAACTTTCAGTGCCTATGCCATAGCACCAGTGCCAAGACTACTGTGCCAATGCCTTTCTTGGCTAGACCAGTGACGCCAGTTCTCAATGCCACCCACAGAGTGCCCCCCAAGTGTCTGAGTGAAAATCTAAGCCTAGCCCCCTAGGGACTGCTGGGTGGGGATTTGACTCTGGTTTGGAAAGGAAGATGCAAAGCCAAAAAAACCAAAACACACAGCTGCAAGGGGCCTCATTCAGTTTTGGGCAGGTCTAATCAGAGCTCAGAACCTCTGCCCAGCTTTGTTAATTAGCAGCGATTTCAGAGTTCTGTACTCGTTCTGTTTTCAACTCCACAAATTAATCACGCTCCAAGTAGGCTAACGAGCACCCACCTACTCCTTCTCATTTCGGTGCTACAGTATCGCTGCCTAATTGCTTTGCTTTGTGAAAATGGCCACTGAATTCAGTAACTTCCCGTGCCACGAGCAGTGGGAGGGAAGGATCGCTTCAAAGAGGAAAACGTCTGGTTTGAGAAGCCATAGAAAACCAGGCCTCTTTTGATCCATGCGGAGGGGGTCTCTGCACATGCATCTCCCCACCCCCAGGTGGAAACTGGCGCGGGGGGGGGGGGGGGTCAGCTGCCATCAGAGCTATATTCGCCTGTCTGCTGGGCTTGCATGTAGGCAGGCTGGGAGCTGGAGGTGTTCCAACCAGAGACTGAGTTTCATTTGCACACATCCTCCTCCCTAGGGCGGGATCCTCACTTCCAGGGGACTCCTGGAGACAGGCAGACCCAACGGAGCCCTTCGCAGAGCAGTTCCAATGGCACAGCCTTGCCAAGGAGCAGGGCTAAATCTTCCTCTCTTCTGGTGGGGGGCAAACCCAACCCTTCCCACAGAGGCGTGCAAAATAAACTCTCTGAAGCGAACCTGAGGAGGGTCATGCTCCCATGTGGCTAAGATCTGGCCCTTTGTGAGGCTGCCGTTGCAGACATAGCTACTAGTTCTCATGCCAAGAGCTGAGAGACAGGGCTGTTCCACCAGGAACAGCAGAGGGTTAGGCCTCCCAAACTAGTGCCCACTTTCTCCTACCCCCCAGGAGCTGTGCAGATGTTGGGAAATCTGCAGAGGGCAGGGACATCCACCCAAAAGCCTTGTCCCTGTACAATGGCTCCCGGTCCGGCTTTGTCCCCTGGGGCCTTCATCAGCATTCTGGAAGGGTCTCTCCTGTGGGCTTTGGCCCCAGACCATCTCTAGAGGGTCACAGGCACAGCAAATTCCCTTGAGGTTGGCGAGAGGACAATGCCTCCTCCAGACAACCCTGAGCACAAACCATCCTGCGCCCCAGAGAGCCACCGCAAAGGGGCTTCCATTGAGTCAGGAGAAGGGGAGAGAGGTTCTTCTGGAGGTGCTGCCTTGGGGTTGGGATTAACTGGATCCCCGTTCCCTCTTGTGATAGACCCAGACCAGTTGGGAACAGCAGAGTAGCAGAAGGGAGATATACTGGCCACTGGATAAGTAGTTTTCTGTTCCCTGAGTGACCAGAGCAGGGGCTGCTCCAGGCTAATAGACCACCTGACTCCAATTAACCTGCTAAGAGTCAGGTGAGGCAATTAAGCACCTGACTCTAATTAAGGCCCCTCTGATGCTATAAAAGGGCTCACTCCAGTCAAGCCAGGGGGAGCTAGGGAGCCAGAGGAGAGGAAGTGTGTGTGGGAGGAACTGGGAGCAAGAGGTGTGCAAGAAACTGAGAGTGAGTAGGCGTACTGCTGGAGGACTGAGAAGTACAAGTGTTATCAGACATCAGGAGGAAGGTCCGGTGGTGAGGACAAAGAAAGTGTTGGGAGGAAGCCATGGGGAAGTAGCCCAGTAGGTGTCGTGCAACTGTACCAGGAGGCACTAAACAGCTGCAGTCCACAGGGCCCTGAGCTGGAACCCGGAGTAGAGGGCGGGCACGGGTTCCCCCCATACCTCTCAACTCCTGATCAAACACAGGAGGAATTGACCTGGACTATAGCTTCTACCAAAGGGGAAGGTCTCAGGACTGTTTCCTACCCACAGGGTGAATCTGTGAAGCGAGCAAATCCGCCAATAAGCCCAGGACCCACCAAGGTAGAGGAGGAACTTTGTCACACTCTGCACACAGAAGGGGAGGGTACAATATAGCACAACAACAACTTTAAATAAGAACCCTACGTAGGGAGCGTCCCCACCCCATTGCTTGGAGCATGGCACAACAGAACAAACCCAAACACAACACATTCAAACGCCAGTGCCAGAAGGAGTGCTGCAGTGAGCACCCCGGCCTGACTTCTCAGCTCCACCCAGGTCAGGGAAGCACAGAGCTCAGTTACTCACCTGAATCGAACGAAAAACAAGTGGAAATCAGCAAGAAACGTTTCCATTTTATCAACACGCAAGGTTTCAATCAACCCCCACTGTGACAGGGTCCCACTGCGCCCACCCTTTATGTGCAGCCCCTCAGAGACCTTCCCTGCCGTTTATCTGCAGGGATTCACTTGCCTGCCTTTCACACGTGAGTGCCATCAGAGTATTTACAATATTACCCAGCTTTACTCCCCCTTCTCCAAAAAGCAGGGCAGGGGGAGCCAGGGCCGGCTCCAGGGTTTTGGCCGCCCCAAGCAGCCAAACAAACAAAAATAAAAAACAAAAAAAAAGCCATGATCACGATCTGCGGCGGCAATTTGGTGGGAGGTCCTTCGCACCGAGCAGGAGTGAGGGACCGTCCGCCGAATTGCCGCTGAACAGCTGGACGTGCCCCCCCTCTCCAAAGTGGACTCCCCAAGCACCTGCTTGGTAAGCTGGTGCCTGGAGCCGGCCCTGGGGGGAGCGTCTTCTCTCAGAGCACTCCCTTTTGACAGGCCCTTTTAGCCTTTTCTTTTATATCTCTCTCCTGCATCCTCCCCCTCCCTCTACCTTCCTTCCTGTGCTCTTTTATCCAGTCTCAGTGTTACTGAACTCAATAGCTACTTCCACCCCAATCTGATCCCATAATCAGGAATTCCTCTCCTTAACCAGACGCTCCCCGGGGGGACGCATGGGTTAAACAGTGACCAGAGTGCTGTGTCAGTGGCTGATTCCCAGCACTCTGTCACCACCACCCCTCCTCCAGCCCCCACACAAGTCAGAATTTTGTTTCACAGGAGATTTGGAACATTTTTGGTTTTGTTCCAATTCTGAACAAAAAATGGGTTGAAATCGCAGACTTTTCCTTGAAACAGAAAATCCAGTTCCCCCAGCTCTATTCTCATCCTTTTGATCTATCCTGGATCTCTCCATTTGGGGGTTTACAGTGGTTTGAATTTGGCCTCATGCCTCGGAAATGTTTTGAGGGTATGCCCATCGCCTCTTCAAGGAGTTTTATTGGTGGCCTAAGAGCTCCTTATTTTTTTCTCAGTGGCTGATGAGTTGTCTCATCTCGTATTTCTTTTTGCCCTCGAGCCATTGACTTGTGCAATTAGGATACATGATCAAATTAAGGACAGTCCAGCGAGTCAGCCATTCTCTGGCTAACCCGTCACTCCTTGCGGCTGTCCTGTTAGATCTAACCAGGCTGCGAAGTTCAACTCAATCTTTGCTTGAAGTAATCACTGGGTTTTCCTTCTTCTCTGAGTAGATGCTAACCAGGCTACAATCAGAAGCTCTTCTGCTGCATGCAATACTCTTGCCTCATCTCTCTTTATCTTCCGCTCCTGGAAAACCTAAATGGATTGAGTTCGGCCACTGATTGTTGATGACTGACTCTGATACCACAGATTATTTACCCACATGCCATGCTGTGATTTCCCAGACCTAGTGCTACTCTAAAAATGTAATATTCTCTCTGGGGAAACTATCAGCCTCACATTAGCAGAATTCAATGAATTCCACCTGGAGGGGTGGGAGTGAATAAACATCAGACATTTTTTCTAATTCCACTACAGCCCTGGGATATTCTGTAGGATGTTGGGATATTCTAGGGTTGCATTCCTCTAATGGCAGTAAGGTAAATTGTTCCACTGGTTAATTACTCTCGCTGTTAAAAATTTACACCTTATTTCCTGTCTGAATTTGTCTAGCTTCAACTTTCAGCCATTGGATCATATTAGACTCTTCTCTGAAAGATGGAAGAGCCCATTATTAAATATTTGTTCCCCATGTAACTGTGTATAGATTGTGATCAAGTCTCCCCGAACCTTTCCTTTATTAAGCTAACTAGATTGAGCTCCTTGAGTCTATCTCTAGAAGGCAGCTTTTCTAATCCTTTAATCTTCTTGTGGCTCTTCTCTGATTTATGAACATCCTTCTTGAATTGTAGACACCAGAACTGGACACAGGATTCCAGCAGTAGTCGCACCAGCGCCAAACACAGAGGTGAAAACCTCTCTCCTCGTACTTAAGATTCCCATTTATGCATCCCAGGATCACAGTAGCCCTTTTGACCACAGAATCTTACTGGAAGATGATTATCCACCATGACCCCCAAATCTGTTTCAGAGTCACTGCTTCCCAGGATAGTCCCTCATCCTGTAAGTGTGGCCTGCATTCTTTGTTCCTAGATGTATACACTGATATTTAGCCATATGTTATGAACATACAGCCATGGGTAGCATAAAATTCCTCTTTTACCTGTAAAGAGTTAAGAAGCTTAAATAACCGGTTGGCACCTAACCAAAAAAAACAATAAGGGGAAAAGATACTTTTAAATCTGTGGGGGAAGGATTTTGTTTTATGATTTGTGTTGTTGTTCTTTCTGAGACAAAGAGGAAGACCAAGCAAGTAATCCAGTTTCTACTGAAATGATACATTTAATATTACAGAAATAGTAACTAATAGCAAAAATCTGTGTTAAATTATCTTTTGTTTTAGCTTGTGAATTTTCCCTATGCTAAGAGGGAGGTTTATTCCTGTTTTTTGTAACTTTAAAGTTTGCCTAGTGGGGAATCCTCTGTGTTTTAAATCTTATTACCCTGTAAAATTACCTTCCATCCTAATTTTACAGAGGTGCTTCTTTTACTTTTTTCTTTATAATAAAGTTCTGTTTTTAAAAATCAGATTGAGTTTTTAGTGTCCTAAAAACCCAAGGGTCTGGTCTGTGTTCACCCTGGTTACCTATTTGGTTGGTATACTATTCTCAAGCCTCCCCAGAAAAGGGGGTGAAGGGGTTTGGGGGGTATTTTGGGAAAACAGGAACTCCAAGTGGCCCTTTTCCTGAATTTTTGTCTAACTCACTTGGTGGTGGCAGCGATACCATCACAGGGCAAGAAATTTGTGCCTTGTGGAAGTTTTTAACCTAAGCTGGTGTAATATAAGCTAGGGGGTCTTTCATGTGGGTCCCCACATCTGTACCCCAGAGTTCAGAGTGGGGAGGGAACCCTAACACCATATTAAAATTAATATTGTTTGCTTGTGTCCAGTCTACCAAGCGATCCAGATTGCTTTGTAGTGGTTACCTGTCCTCTTCATTATTTACCATTCCCTCAATTTTTGTGTCATCTAGAAACTTTGGGTGATTATTTTATGTTTTCTTCCAGGTCATTAATAAAAATGTTAACTAGTGTAAGGCCAAGAACCAATCCCTGCAGGACTTCAATAGAAACATGCATTCAATGATGATTCCCCAGTTACAGTTACATTTGGACACCTATCAGTTAGCCATTTTTTAATCCATTTCATGTGTGACAATTTTATATCTTTCTAATCTTTTAATCAAATGCAATTTGGTACTGAGTCAAACATCTTACAGAAATCCAAGTATATTACATCAACACTATTACCATTATCAATTAAACTTATAATCTCATCAAAAAGGCATCATGTTAGTTTCACAAGAGCTGTTTTCCATAAACCCATGTTGATTGACTAATTATATTACCCTCTTTTAGTCCTTATTAATGGACTCCTGTATCAGCCACTCCATTATCTACCCCAGGATCGATGTCAGACTGACAGGCTATAATTCCCAGGTCATCCCACTTACCCTTTTTAAATACCAGCACAACATTAGCTTTCTTCCAGTTCTCTGGAACATCCCCAGGTTTCCAAGACTTATTGAAAACCAGCATTAATGGCCCAACAAACTCAGCCAGATCTTTTAAAATTCTTGGATGCAAGTTACCTGGACCTCCTGATTTTAAAATGTCTAACTTCAACAGCTGCTGTTTAACATCCTCTTAAGATACATGAGGAATGGAAAGAGTGTTATCATATGATATGACATCATCTGTTTTTCCCAAATACAGAACAGAAATATTTGTTGAACACTTCTGCGTTTTCTTAATTGTTATTGATAATTCTACCGTTTTCATCTAGTACTGGGCCAATTCCATTGTTGGGATTTTTATGGTCCTAATATACTTTTTTTAAAAACCTCCTTTTATTGTCTTTAACTCTGCTGGCAATGGTTTTCTCTTTGTGTCCCTTTGCTTCCCTTATCAATATTCTACAATATCTAACATCTGATTTATATTCATTACTATCAATTTCCCCTTTCTTTATTTGTTATATATTATTATTTTTATTTTTCATAGCTGCCTTCACTTCCCCTCTAAATCAGGTCCATTTTTTAACCAGTACAGCCTTCTTCCTTGTGGGACTATGCCTTTTGGGGCATCTAGTAAGGTATTCTTAAACAATTCCTATTTATCACTCACATTTTTCTGATTAAATTCTTCCTCCCTGCTGATCTGGCTCATAACTGTTTTCATATTTGTGAAAATGGCCCTTTTAAAACGCCAAGGATGTACATCACTGGTCTGGACTTTATTCTGTTCACATATTATAAATGCGATCAAGTCTTGATCACTTGTACCTAAGTTGCAGTTCCCTGCTGAGGCGCACAAGAGGAAATCAAAAGGTCCTTGCACAGTCTTCTCCCACATTCTCACCCAACCAGGACTGACCATTTTGGAGTCCTTTGATTTCCCCATTAATCCACTTTTAGGTTTGGGTATGGTGCGGAGATTGCTCTGGTTTTATTGGGTGATGATCATTAAACACTTTACTAAGGCTGGGAAGTGCCCAGGCAGAGCGTACAAGGTTAAGTAAGAGGTTAAGGTGAGTCAATGAGGGAGTTGGGAAGAGAAGCCAGATTTCCAGAGATCATAGTACATTGCCAGAGCAAGCTGTTAGAGCCAGGAAAGTGCAGCCCCAAAGTATTCATGAATATTCATCCAACTAAAATCTACCAGTTTGCTTTCTTGGTATTTGCAGGTGGCGTTAGTTATTAAGCCAACATCAACTCCACTGGGATGTGCAGTCGACACTATGTTCTGTTATTCTCTTCATGTCACAGAAGACAGGAACAGCTAGACAAGACAGAGGCAGCTCTTCACTAAGTTGCTTCCTCTATGGATGCATTCCTTCGGATGCCTAGTAGAACTGAGCAGGAATTTTGTGAAAAATTCCAATTTTTGTTGTTGTTCCATAATGGAAGAAAAAATCTTGGAATTTTTCACTAAATGGCTGCATGACTCCCCGGTTGCCTGGCCAGCAACCTGCCCATCTATCTTCCAGGATGGCAGCTAGGCAGAGAACCAGCTGCCCAGCTCCCTGGCAAGTCAGCAGCCCTGGAGAGCCCCGGGTCTGGGAAAAGTTCTCCTGGTGAGCTGCTCTGGAGCTAGGAACCTTGGGAGCCTGGGCTCTGAGGATCTGGGCAGGCAAACTGGGAGGAAACCAGGCAGGTTTAGAAACCTATGCAAGGGGTTTCTGGAAATCTGTTTCGTTTGTCAGAATTTTATTAAAAATCGATACATTCCCACAGAACGTTTACATTTTGACAAATCAGCCCTTTCCAATGAAAAAGTGTTCCCTCCGAAAATTCCCACTGACTTTCATCCCAATTTCTGAATGGAGCTTTGATTCGACGTCACAATTAAATAAATACCAATCAACAGAGTGTCATTAATGAGACTCTTTGAACATTCCTAGTTATCGAAGCTAAACCTCACTTACAGAGCTACTTTGGCATTCCAGTGCTTCAATTGAGAGACTGGCCCCATCCACAATACTGGATTCAAAACCATCCATGACCATACTCATGGGCACACATCCAAGGATCAAATATCCATGCACCTTTTTCCCTTTGGGAATATCAAATTCAGATCTAGTTTACAATCCAGGCATCAAGACTTGGATCAAAACATCCTGACCTTAAGGAAATGCAGATTTGGATCCAATTCCAGATCCAAACTTTGCTACTGGAGCCAATTTCCACTTAAATTATGTAAATGTGTCAGCCTGGTCATAAAATAAAGACTTTGGGAGTGTCTAAACCTGAGGAATAGTTCCGGTGCAGTTTGGTGCCAGAGCAGACATGTAATTGTCCTGTAATACTCCAGCTCTCATTTTTGTACCTCAGTGATCCTCCCCAGGAAGGACTCATTTTTCTTTCTTACTGAGTGGTTGATGGCGTGTGATGCCCGGCCTGAAGGCTTTTCCTGCACCCAGACTGCAGCATCAGTGCAGCATGCAATTGTTCGTGCAGGCCGCCCGCACAAGAATTGAAAAAAGACCCACAGTCAGCACAGCACTTGGAGCAGCACAGAGCGTTTATTGGTCTATGGCAGGGGCAGCTAAACTGTGGCTCGTGAGCCACATGTGGCTCTTTTACCATTAAAGTGCAGCTCACAGAGCCCCCAAGCCTCCCTCATTCTCCACCTACCAGACTGGGGGCGGGGAGAGCTTGGGACCTCTGTCTTGCAGCAGGGTGGTGCAGTAGGGGCTTCTGCCCAGCAGGAAGGGGGGTCTTGGGGCTTCTGCCCAGTGGGGAGCGGGGTTATGGGGCTTCAGCCCTGTGGGTCACACCTGCCAGGGCTCAGGGCTTCAGCATGAGCGGTGCTGAAGCCCCGAGCCCAGTCAGGTGCCTTGTTCTGTTTTAAACTTTGAACTATATGTTACCAAAGTGATCAGAAAAGACACACCATTATTTTCTCTCTCTTCTGAGTCAGGAGTTCCTACAAATACCACAGACACAGAACGGTATTGCTCAGCTCCAAAACCAAATACAATGGGTAGATTATCAAACAGCTCAGGCATGCAACTGCACTGTTATCGCAATTGCACACTTAAACTGGGCAGCTGTACACACCAATAGCTAATTAGACGCATTTGTACAAATCATAACCTCTTGAGCATGCACAGTAATTATGTGCTTAATTTTAGTGTACAGTTGGATGCTCCCAATGTCTGGAAATCTGGCCTGCTTTGCTGTTTTGGAGTTAATGTTTGTCTACTTGATTTTAGTCAAAGGAATACTGTGCCATGGCAGGTAAATAGTATAATGGCTAACAAGGGTCAGGCTGGAGACTCTTGTCTACATGCTTGGGGTTTTACTGATCGCCATATTTGGGGTCGGGAAGGAATTTTCCTCCAGGGTAGATTGGCAGAGGCCCTGGAGGTTTTTCGCCTTCCTCCGCAGCATGGGGCAGGGATCACTAGCAGGAAGATTCTCTGCCAATTGAAGTCTCTAAGCCACAGGATTTGGGGACTTCAACAGCAGAGTCAAGGGAAAGGGTAGGGACGGCTTTGTGGCCTGCATCATGCAGGGGGTCAGATCAGATGATCATAATGGTCCCTTCTGACCTTAAAGTCTATGAGTCTACTTAAAGCTACACAATGTAGATTTTTATAAAACCAAATATAAGTCAGAAGCCACAAGACAGGAAAGAAATAGCCACTGAAATGTAGTTTCTTCCCAGAAGCACACGGGAGTAATCCCACCAACCCTCCAAGCCTGCTTGTAATTTGGGTCTGGGGTGCCTGTGTCACTCACCATGACGAGCTTCTCCAAAGCCCCCAAGTTAGAGGCACTTCACTGTGGCACCTCCAGAAGCACAGTATCCTTTTTCACCATCCTGGGGCATTGGTTCAATACAAGGGCTTAGCCACGGTTGGCCGTGAGTGGGCCATGGCCCACCCAATCAGCACCCAAGCCTACTCCGATCAGAGCCTCTGTGTATGCCAAGTTTAAGTCAATTTATTAATGTGCAATATAAATGATTTGCTGTGGGTTCAGGCCTGTAGTCAGTGCCTGCCCACCGTCAAGTTGGGGCCCAACCACATTTCCATTCCTAATTATGCCACTGGCTCGACAGCTGCTCAGAGGGGAGCATGGGGGCCTACAAAGCCCTAGGTTTTCCCTGATGACTCTCAGATCCCGCCTGATCTGGCCTGACCCTATTTAAGCTGTGAGATGGGATGAAATAGCAGTTGGAAGCAGATTGACTGGAGGCTGAGGTGGGAAGAGCTCCAGAACGTTGGGGAATCCTGGCTGCTGGTCAATCATCAAGGGCGGAGGATGACTGCTGAAAATCTGCAGAATGTCAGCACTCACTACAGGACTTGAAGTTCCTGCTGAGCATGTTGGCTCCTCCCTGCCACTGGACACACACTGCAGTGGTGGCTGCCTTTCAGCCACCCTTTGGCTGGCCAGGGAATGACACTGTCTCTGCTCAGGCACAGACCCCACCCCTGTGACCCACACGTTCACCTCTTCGAGAGCGCATTATTGTAGCTGTAGCTGAGGACACATGTAACTGCCCCTGAGCAGCAGAAGCTCATGCAGCAACTACTGGACAAATCTGATCCTGACTATGTTCAGGCCTACATGCACGACCCTCCTCTTTGAGGAGATTCTCAGACAGTAGAGACATCTTCCCAGGACTAACCCACAGTGGTGGAGACTGAAAGCAAAATAGATGAAAAGAAGGAGGAAGAAAAAAAGCTACAAACACTTTGACATGTACATGGGGAACAGCAGAGGCTGTGATAATATTACCATGTAGGGCACTGTCAGTGCTATTGTATGTTGTTGTAGAGAGCTTAGATACCACAGTGGCACACAACTTGAATACTGTGTGCTCAGAAAAGATCTATCAGAATGGAAGAGGTACAGAGGAGGGCAACAAAAATTATTAGGAGGAAGGAACAGCTTCTATATGAGGAGACATTAACAAAAGTTGGACTGTTCAGCTTGGAAAAGAGATGACAAAGGGAGGATATGATAGAGGTCTATAAAATTGTGAGTGGTGTAGGGAAAAAGTGTTATTTACTCCTTCTCATAACACAAGCACCAGGGGTCACCAATGAAATTAACAGGTAGCAGGTTTAAAACAAAGAAAAGGAAGTACTTTTTCACATAGCACACAGTCAACCTGTGGAACTCGTTGCCAGGGGACATTGTGAAGGCCAACAGAATAACTGGATTCAAAAAAAGAACTGGATAAGTTAATTGAGGACAGGTCTGTCAATGGCTATTAGCCAAGATGGGCAGGGATGCAACCCCATACTCTGGGTGTCCTAAGCCTCTAACTGCCAGAAACTGAGAGTGGAAGACAGGGGATGGATCATTCGATAATTGCTATGTTCTGTTCATTCCCTTTGAAACATCTGGCATTGGCCACTGTTAGAAGACAGGATACTGGGCTAGATGGACCATTGATCTGATCCAGTATGACCGTTCTTATTTTCTTAAGTAGTGATAGAAAAAGATAGAAACTTTGTTGGTACAGCATGCATTTTCCCCATCCACAACCAGTAACATTTGGTCGACTGGCTACTGGATAGAAACTGATTTGGAGATGGAAAGTGTCTTAAAAACCAGGTCACAGCTAATGCAGAGTTCCAGTGGAGCCCAGAGCTGTGTCATGCATCAGTCAAACAAGTGACGGGTTTCTGTTTTTTTAATGGTCCCCCAAGCCAACTCTATCAGCTCCACCAAGGAGACATTGTTCACTTTATGCCCTGCAGCCATCCAATACTTCAAAGGGAAGATAGTGTTACGCACAAGAAGTAAGGCTAAAGATAGCGACATCATTAATCATCAGGATGTCAGTGGCATCCTTCCAAGAAAAACAGAGGCGTAACCAGGTGGTAACTCAAGAGCTGTACATCTTCAGCTGCAGTCCTCCACTGGTGCCAGGAGGTCGTACTCCTTAGCAACCCACCTACCTGCATCTCTTGGACTTAGGCCAGTTCCATACTAGAAAATTAGGTCAGCATAACAACATTGCTCAGGGGTGAGAAAAATCCAAACCCCAGACGTCAACTTAACTACGCTGCTAAGTCCCTGTGTACACAGCGCTAAGTCCAGGGAAGGGGTAGGGACGATTTTGTGGCCTGCAGCATGCAGGGGGTCAGACCAGATGATCATAATTGGTCCCTTCTGACCTTAAAGTCTATGAGTCTATGAGTCTATGAGTAAGTCGACAGATGAATTCTTCCATCAATCTAGCTACCACTTCTCAGGGAGGTGGATTAACTACAGCGATGGGAGAACCCTTCCCATCAGCACAGGTAGCATCTACACTGAGGCACTACAGCTGTGCCACTGTAGCATTTCATGTGTAGACAAGCCCTTAGATCTTCAATCCTAAGAGCTCAATTCTGCCACCCTTACCCAGGTGGAATCCTTCCAAGCCGAGGAGCCCCAGTGAAATCAATATTCATGCTCAGTAAGGATGGCAGAATTGACTCCAAAGAGAAGTTTGTAAAGGAATACACAGTAACAATTCAGATGAAGGTAACCATGGAATATAAAGGTCACCACTGAGGGATTTAACGTACACTATAACTAGGACCTGTCCTCTGGTGTCTGTGCCTTGTCGTGGCGGGACAGCTTGCGTGCTCTAATGATCTCCAGAGTCTGTGTAGGTGGGGGCTTTTTGCTCCTGGTAGGTTAAACCATGCTGGATTGGTCTGTGGGGGAGGGGCCAGACAAAACAGACACCCTGGTCCTCCAGGTTGAGGGTTAGGCATAGGGCTAACAACCCTGTCCCATAAAAAACAAAATATGTTACAGAAACAGCGACAGAGAAATCGACCATTATTGTGTGTGATGGCCTTCAGGAGTCAATGACCTGTATGACTGCCAGTGGTGAAAGCTGAAAGGAAGCCACTGGCATGAAGACTGAAGTGCTCAACACCAAGACAAAAACCAAATTTGGAACCTACGGACAATGTACGAAACAGGGAAGTTAACTCAGGTCCCAGCAGAGATGAGACACTACAGCTTACACATCCTGGGTGTCAGCGAGAGCAGATGGATGGGATCAGGAAGATTAACAACAGCCTCAGGAGAAACTTTGCTGTTTTCTGGATGAGATGATGGACAACACCATGAGGGTTTTGCCATCCTTTTGAAGAAGGGAGTGGAGCATTCCCTGCTTGAATGGAAATCCATCAGCAGCAGACTTATGAGAGCCAGACTGAAAGGGAAACATAATAATATCACCCTGATTCAGTGCTATGCTCCAACAAAATGACAGCGATGAAGAAATAAATTTTTACACTGCAGGAGTTAGAGAGAGTACCACGCCACGACCTAACTATCATCATGGGAGACCTGAATGCCAAGGTCGGTAAGGATAACACAAACAACGACAGAGCAATGGGAAGATATGGGTGTGGCACCATGAATGAAAATGGAGAAAGGCTTGTTGATTTCTGTAATATGAATGACCTAGTCATCAGCACAACCCTATTTGAACATCAGGAAATTCACAAGCTGACATGGAGTTCTCCAAATGGCAGAGATAAGAACCATCTTGACCATATCATGATCGATGGCAAATGGCAATGCTCATTGACACATGTAAAAGTGAGAAGGGGTGGAGATGTTGGCAGCAACCACCACCTTGTGACAGCCTCCATCAAGCTCAAACTGAGAAGTGTGGGTCCACCACACAAAGGACATAGACGTTATGATATTGACAAGCTAAAGTCCCTTGAAATACAGAAAGCCTTCATTCTGCAGTTAAAGAACTGGTTTCAGGCACTTGCAGACCTTGATGGAGAGGAGGGGAATGCAGATGAGGAGATCAACAAGAAGTGGGACAAAGTAACAGCAATTTATAAACAGAGCAGTGAAGCCTGTCTAGGCTACAGGCAGAAGAGAAGGAAGGAGTGGATTACACCCAGCACATGGAAAGCCATAGAAACCAGACGAGCCCTGAAGAAAAATGTTTTAGACACAAAATCCCAGAAGCTAAAGAACGAATACCATGAGCAGTATAGCAAGGCTCCCTGGGAGGTCAAACACCTCTTGAGAGCAGACAAACGGCATATATTGATAATCGGGCAACACAAGCAGAGGATGCAGCTGCTCGTGATCAAGGAACTGTCTACAAAATGATACAGCTTATCAGTTTGGTAAACGGCAGACACCAATAAACACTCTCATCAGGAACAAACAAGGCCATCTACTAACAATCAAAAAAGAACAAGAAATGCGCTGGACAGAGCATTTCAAAGAATTGCTGAATGGGGAGCCACCTAAAGAGGAAGCAAACATCCAGGAGGCAGAAGAAGATCTTGATATCAACACAGACACCACAACTAAGGAAGAGATCATTCAAGCCATCAAATCCTTGAAAAATGGGAAAGCTCCTGGCAAAGATAACTTGAATGCAGAATTGTTCAAGGTAAATCCTAAATTAGCGGCATCTATCCTGGCCCCTCTAGTTACATCAGTCTGGGAAAGGGAAAAAGTGCCAGATGAGTGGACCAATGGGGTTATAGCGAAGATACCAAAGAAATACATTCTCAGTGACTGTAATAACAGGCATCACACTTTTATCTGTGCCAAGCAAAGTATTGTGTAACATCATAGTCCAGCATATATCAGAGGCAGTTGATAGCGTTCTCAGAAAAGAGCAAGCTGGTTTTCGGAAAGGGCCTAGATGCACAGACCAGATCTTCATTCTACGAAACATAATAGAACAGTGCTTAGAATGGCAATGGCAACTGTAAATAAATTTCATAGACTTTGAGAAGGCTTTTGATAGCATTCACAGGACCAGCATATGGCGCATTCTGCGAGCATATGGAATTCCTTTCCGTATAATCAACTTCATAAAAAGCTTCTATTTCAACTTTACATGCAGTGTTGATCACAGTGAGCTCAGTTTTGAAGTCAAAACAAGAGTACGCCAGGGTGTGTCATGTCTGCAATCCTTTTCAACACTGCCGTTGACTGGGTAATGCGGCATACAACAGAAGACACGCCAAGAGGCATTAAATGGACACTCTTCTCATCCCTTGAAGACCTGGACTTCGCAGATGATGTTGTTCTCCTACACCACCCAACACCATATACAAGAAAAACAACTCGACTCAACACATTCAGCCAGCAAATAGGACTGAAAATCAACCACAATAAGACAGGTTTCAGAGTAGCAGCCGTGTTAGTCTGTATCCGCAAAAAGAACAGGAGTACTTGTGGCACCTTAGAGACTAACAAATTTATTAGAGCATAAGCTTTCGTGGACTACAGCCCACTTCTTCGGATGCATATGCTCTAATATGAAAGCTTATGCTCTAATAAATTTGTTAGTCTCTAAGGTGCCACAAGTACTCCTGTTCTTTTTGCACAATAAGACAGATATCATGACCGCTAATATTGCTTCACCATCACCAGTATGGATAAAGGATTAAGTTTCACCAATGTAGAAACATTCGCATACTTGGGTAGCACCATCAGCCAGGATGGTGGAACAAGCCAGGACATCCAGAACAAAATCAATAAAGCCAGAAATACCTTCAGGAGCTTAAATACAGTCTGGAAATCATCAAAATACAACACCAAAACTAAACTCAAGATTTATCAGAGCTGCATACTTTCTATACTACTTTATAGTGCAGAATGCTGGGGAATGGGAAAGTATGACATGTCCAAACTGTCTTCATTCCATACAACCTGCCTCAGAAAAATCCTCTGTATTTTTTGGCCCAGAACAATCTCAAACCAAGATCTATTGAAACAGTGCAGCCAAGAGGATATGAGCACCATCATTGCCAGGAGGCGTTGGAGATGGATCAGTCATGTGCTTCGGATGGAAAGTGATTCCATCACCAGAGTAGCAATAAGATGGACACCTGAAGGCAAGCGAAAATGAGGCCACCCAAAAACAACATGGTGAAGAGCTGAGCTGAAAAACCTGGGGCACAGCTGCGAAACTATTGAAAGACTTGCCAGAAACAAACAGGAGTGGAGGAGCTTCGTCACTGCCCTAAACGTCACAGGCGTAATAGGAACATGATGATGGTGATAACCAGGACATTTCCATTTCCAATGTTTTCTCACTGTCAATCAGCATCCAAGTGCCTGGGCTGCTCTCAGAGTACCAGTGCGAGAAGCTGAATTGTGTGCCTCCTGGTTGAACGATGCACCAGACATTTTCACCAGGAGCTCTCTCTTTCAAAACACAAGATAACATGATTTATCTTCATTGCATGCACTCTGTACACAAGATGGGAACAGTACACTATCTTACAGTATAGGAAGCCATTCCCTGCACCACTCCAATGGAAGCATTTGGATTGGAACAAAGCTCTGGTGGGTATCAATACAGCCTGGAGTTTTCTAGATAAGCCACAGTAACTGTGTTCAGATAATCAAGAAGGCAGGAGCTGTTCAGCAATGGGCTCATCCTCCTGGGGTCTCTGCTTTATTAATCAGACCTCCTCATTATCCAAATCTCTTCCTTGTTGCCCAGCATGAGACATGCCCTGTGCATCGTGTAGCTCATGCTAGGGGACAAGGAAGGGATTTGGACAATGCGGAGGTTTGGGGAATAGGGTTTTGGATAAAGAGGAGTATTCTGTATATTCATGAAAAATATTTACTCTAATGTAACACAGTATTTTCCATCGTTTTTATATTATAGTGAATATTAGATATTAGCATATAATATAATGCCCATATAAAGGTCTAATTCTTGCCCTTTAATTCCTATTAATAGGTGTCAGACGGTTATCCTTCTTCAATTCCTGTCCTACACTGTTGTACTGTAAAATGGTTAGTACCTTCTGCTCCAGGGGCAGCATTTCGATAGTGAAAAGGGGATTCCAACTGAAGTTTGAAGAGCACTGTGGGATCTTTAACTGGAAGGTGTGGATAAATGTCAGCCATTAATAACATTTGCACAAGGAGACACAGTCCAGGCTTATTAAGGGCAGACAGTTAAACCAGGGTCAGAATGTTGGAATTATATTCTTTGCTGTATCACGACATCAGATTCCCATGAGACATGCATAATGCTCCATGGCACAGTAGTTAGTCAGGATTTGACACTGTGCTCAAAACCTACTTCCTGTTTTACCAGTGATTTGGCATTGACTTAACTTGAAAAGGAGGATGGGAGATGGTCCACAATTTTCCACTTAGCTCTTCTCAGCTGCATGGCCATTTTTACCCAGTGGATGTCAAAACCCAGTTCATCTCTGGCTATCCCATCTCTGGGGTAGGGAGGAGTTGATTTCTGTTGTAGGACCTTCTCAGAGTGAGAGCTAACAGCTGGCATTCTAGCTCCTCTGAGCTCCAGCCTAGCAATCTGTTTTAGGGGACTCAGGGCCAGACTATGGCTGGACCCCTGGGGCTCTGCCAGGGTGCGTCAGGCGGATGGAAGAAGTCTACTTCGTTGGGGCCCACGCTGCAGGGACAATCGCAATTGCAGCTCCGTGCTCTCTGGTCATAAAGGGGATCAGAGCAGAAAGGGTGTCCCAGAGCTCCAGGAGGCATTGTCTGTCTCCCACAACTGCCGCCTGGGTGGTAGCATTTCACAAAGCCTTCAGCACAGAACCTTCATTTAATGCCACACTCTAGACTAAATGTGTACTTATACCCTGACTCTATAGACAGGACATCAAAGGGTTTCATAGTGATCATCTCTCAATGATTCCCCAGCACCATACCCAAGAGTTGACATCAGTCAGGACCCAAGAACAAATTCTCCTGTGTTTGTTGCTCTCCCCACTACAGTCTGAGCCAAATTCTCCACTCAGCTACACGCTTTAAACTCCACTCACTTCCCCCTGGGATCTGAAGCCAACCTGGGTTCTTTTGCCTCACAAATTAGTTAACGATTTGATGTGTAAGCCAGGCTACAATCCAGCTTCTTGTCCCAGAGCCACATTGGCTCTCCAAAGCGAACTGGAGTGAAAGGATCTGTCTACACCACAAAAAAAAATACGTTCTTAACTCAGGTTAGTTAACTCGGGTTAAAACAGCAGTGAAGACACAGCAATTCAGCTTTTAACTCGGGTTTGTAGCTCATTCAGGCCTATAGGGAAACCAAGTTGCTATGGCTTCACTGCTATTTTAACCTGTGTTCTTAACCTGGATTAGCGAACACATCTTTTTTTGCAGTGTAGACATACCCCAAAGCAGTACACCCTTATTTTTGCCACTAAAGTCAGTAGATCTGACTCTGAATATACAGAGGGTTTGCTTCTGACCTCACATTGCTGTGAAGTGCTGCATGCTGGAGCAGAGAGGATTGAAATCTTCATTGTAGAAACGTTATTGGGCAAAATTTGCCCTTTTTCCTGCTTACAAATCATTTGAGAATTAATAGTTGCTGAATTGCTTATGAAAACAAATTTCCTTCCCATTAGGTGTTCGCAGACTGGTTTCCTTAGACTGTCCTGAATTCATGGTTCAGACTGCCACCTTTTGGGAAAAAAATAGGGACACATTCACTGTAACATGAACATTTTATGCAAATTATTTAATGAGTCTACTTGTATATTTGCAAATAATCAGCATAGAACCCTAAACTTTAGCTTTAAAATTACTGTATGGGTTTAGTGCTGGTGAAAAGTGTTGGGCTGGTGACTAAAGCCCTCTGTTTATCTACAAGCCAGCCACATGGCCAGCCAACACACATTGCCCTGCCAGCATGCCTTCGTCCTGACCAGGGCCAGGGCTTTCTCTAGGGGTGACAGAAGTAGTTCAGTCTCTATGGCCCATGCAGTAGTTGACCTCTGATGACTCTGCCAATTAGTCATGGGTGGTGCATGAACCCCCACCCCCACCCCGTTCGGGGAGACTAGCCTCCTGCCCCGCCCCTTCTGCCTTAGGCCCTGCCCTCACTCCGTGCCCCCACTCTCACCCACTGGGGCCAGAGGAGCCCTGAGCTCCCCATGGTGGGAAGCGTTAGCGGAGGTTTGCAGAGGCTTAGCCTCCCGCAGCCTCCTTCACGTGGCACCCAGGCAATTAGTACAAAGTCTCATAGCCAGATTGTAATGTGGGAACTTGAATGGAGAGCCATGAAACCCATCTCAAACAGAGGACACCAAACATCCATCAGATAGGAACAACTCGCAATCCCGGCTAAACTGGATTAGAGTCCAACTGGTGGCCTACACATGAAAGGCTCTGCAGCCCATTAGCAACACTCCGGGACTGGATGTCTCAGGATAAATGCTAACTTACAGGGGGGTTCAACAACTATATATTACATATCAACCAATCTGCCTATGTTTAAAAAAATAAAGTTGCCAAGTCAAGTACTAACAACATTTAGGCAAAGGCAGAATTAAGTTTGCTCATGCAACCATAACTCTTCCCCCTTGTGTGTCAATGCATCAGGAAACAGTCTTTCATTGCATGATCCATACTAGTTTTTTCCCCATTTTTTCAGCTGAGTTTGAACCCAAGACCTTGAGATTCATAGCACAGACCTCAACCACTTGAGCAAAAGGAGTAAACCCACAACGAAAGAAAGCCATTACCGTATACATGCCCCTAGAAAGAGCCACGGCACACAACTTGTCAGTGGGTCTCACAGCTATTTGTAAGAGAGTGGAAAAGTGATGGGTATCAGGAGCCATAAGTGCTATTCCTGATTCTGGAAAGGGAGCATATGCTAGTAATTAGAGCAATGGTTCCAGATAGAAACTCCAGGCACATAGATCTGACACCTGAAAGGCTGTGTGTCTAGTTGGATGAGATTTAGGCCTGTCATAGCAAAGACCAGACTTCTAGTCCCACCTCTGCTAGAAATGACCTTGTGCAACCTTGCAGTTGACTTATCTCTAAAACACAAGACTGTTTTTTGCCTGCCTCCTAAAGCAGCAGGGTTGTGGATTACATGAAAACCTGTCAGTAGAAGAGGTGAGACCGGGATCATTGGTGTCCTAGCTTCCAGCCCAAGGCACCTTCTCCTAGGACCTAGATCAAAGGAAGTGTGGGGCACATGCATGCACACATGAATTGTGACAGTCTCACTTTGCAGGTCTGAGGAACGTGAGACAGCCCTTTGGATGTAGGGACTGTCCTATGAAAACAGGGAAGAGTTGCAACCCTATTACAGGTGTATGATTGGTCACTTAAGTCATGTGGTATTGATTCTGTGCAATAATTGGATGTTGAAAACTTTTTAAGCAGGAACATAATGAATGGCAATGACTGAACAGGTCAGGAATAGTCTTGTTCACATGAGGCTATGGCTGTTCACACAAAGAGCAGCCAAACCCCAAACACTCCTGAAAACAAAAGACTATTTGCATGAATGTTCTTGAATACTCAATGGAATTGAGGGGCAGGAACATGTTTGCATCAAGCAGCCATTCCAGACTTGGTGCTCCCAGACATTCATTTGTTCAGGGTTGGACAGCAATAATAATGAATCATTTCGTTCCTTGTGATTATGCCACAACTTTAAGGCACAAAGACATGGCATAATAAGCCCCATGAAATGTATTCACTCACTTTACCAGCTTATTGCTACATTGCAACTACACAGTGGTGGAAACTACCCCCTCATGCTGTCAGAGGCATTGGGCCTGTAGCAGCACTGACAGCCTCGGAGAATGAGTGAAATCTCATTCCCAGTCCCACACATATAGTGTCCTTTTCTAGCACTGTTAATGTTTTATATTGACCATGCACTTCAATGGCATCTTGCATCCAGAATTGTCAAATCATTGTACATACATTCATTTATGACCCTGTGAGCTGGGCCAATGAGGAAACTGAGACCTAGAGAGCTGATGTGACTTGTTCAATGTCAGACAGAGTGGCAGAGTCAGGAATTGAATGCAAGCATCTTGACTCCTAGTTCCCTTCTTCTCTAGCTATGAGACCACATTTAGCCTTCCTTCCTAAACCCAAATGGGAAAGCCAATCTAAGTTGCAGAAGCACATCAGAGAATCCTGAATTATGTTAATATATTTAACTTTCATGTAAAATATAATCAAGAAAAATTGATCTTTCCACATCTTTGCACACTTATTTATTCCTAGTTTAACAATTGTCAGGAATTCTCTTCCTTGACATTACTGTGGGAGTAAATGATGTCAGAAAAGCCCCATTGCTACCAGTGGATAGAAGGGATGCTTAGCCTGCATAGACCTGCTGGGTTTTCTGCGGTCAGATTTGTGCCAGGGATAGGTACTAATGATCCCACTGTAAAACCAGCTCGCTGTCAGTGACCAGAATCACTTGCAAAAGTCTATTCTAACAAGCCACCTGGGACTTTGGCTGTCACTATGCTACACCATGGTCCCTTGGGATTTCAAGGTAACAGCAGGGATACAACTCTGATCCATTTGCTCCAAAATGCACAAGCTTCTACCACTGGTGATAAAGAAAAATCTCCTCCACAGGCAATCCAGAGCCTCACACACCCAGCTGAGCTGCTCTAAGTCCATTCAGCAGAACGAGGGAGTGGTACATATTGACAATAGTACTGTGTTACTACTGTGCTGCCAGCTACTGCCAGTCAGGCCTGCCAACAAGGGCGGGGCAAAGGGGGCAACTGCCCAGCAGGCCGGGCCACAGGAAAGATTCAAGTGCCGCTCAGCTGATTAGCAGACCGCGCACAGCCTGCAGCATGTGGGGACCGACTGGCTAAGCAGCAGTTCTGCAGAAAAGGCCCTGGGGATCACAGAGGACGAGAAGCTGGATATGAGTCAGCAGTGTGCCCTCATTGCCAAGAAGGCCAACGGCATATTGGGCTGCATTAGTAGGAGCATTGCCAGCAGATCAAGGGAAGTGATTATTCCCCTCTATTCGGCACTGGTGAGGCCACATCTGGAGTATTGCGTCCAGTTTTGGTCCCCCCACTACAGAAGGGATGTGGACAAATTGGACAGAGTCCAGAGAAAATGATTAGGGGGCTGGGGCACATGACTCACAAGGAGAGGCTGAGGGAACTGGGGTTAGTCTGCAGAAGAGAAGAGTGAGGAGGGATTTGATAGCAGCCTTCAACTACCTGAAGGGGGGTTCCAAAGAGGATAGTGGCAGATGACAGAACAAGAAGCAATTGTCTCAAGTTGCATTGGGGGAGCTCTAGGTTAGATATTAGGAAACACTATTTCACTAGGAGGGTGGTGAAGCACTGGAATGGGTTAGCTAGGGAGGTGGTGAAATCTTCATCTTTAGAGGTTTTTAAGGCCCAGCTTGACAAAGCCCTGGCTGGGATGATTTAGAAGGGGATTGGTCCTGCTTTGAGCAGGGGGCTGGACTAGATGACCTCCTGAGTTCCCTTCCAACCCTAATATTCTACGTTTCTGTGTGTTCAGGTGCCCCTCACACCATGTTGCTCTGTCCTGCTGCAGCTGCTCCCAGGACCCTCCTACTGTCTGTGTAGAGTGGGGGAAAAGAGGGTGCTGATGTCAGGGTGTCCCCCTCCCCTGTACCCCATCTCTGCAGAGCAGGGGAG
This sequence comes from Malaclemys terrapin pileata, assembly GCF_027887155.1. Taxonomy (NCBI): domain Eukaryota; kingdom Metazoa; phylum Chordata; order Testudines; family Emydidae; genus Malaclemys; species Malaclemys terrapin. Next base: position 53,039,154 of record NC_071514.1, read on the forward strand.
AGAGGATACAGCCTGGCTCAGGTGGACTCAGAGGTGCTGAGGTCTGAGCCTGAGTGTGTGACTGAGTGCCTTTCTTAAGGAGACAGTGCACTGTTTGTGAGATTTTCCCAGCGGCCAGCTCACACACTCTGTCTCTCTCTGCCTCTCTCTCACACACACACACTCTCTCTCTCTCCCCCACCCCGGCCCCCGCCCATGTACCCCATCTCTGCAGAGAGGTGGAGAGACAACAGGACTCAGGAACAGAGCAGGAGAGCTTTCAGTGAGTGTCTTAAAGAGACAGCGCAGGCATCTCTCAGAAACTTCCCCAGCAACCAGCACACACACTGTCTCTTTGTCAAACACACACACACACACACAGTCTCTTTCACACTCACCTCTCAACACATACTTGCATTATTATTGTTGTTACTTCTTGGTACTTCCTGCAATGCACATATATTCTCTGTAATTTTATTCTTTCAAAGTGTGTTATTTTAGTGTCTTGACTAGGCTACGCATTTCATAATTTTTATTTCTCTTACACTTAAATTTAATTCTTTGAGTAGTGAGTTCTAAAATGCCTAACCTGTCCTGGCTGGAGTAATTATCCCTATGGTAACTTTTTAAAAATATATATTATTTCTAGGTTTTTTGTTTCTACTGGTGGTGCACATCCGCACATACCTCAGTGCACATAACAAAATGTATTGCTCACATGGATGGAAAAAATTAGAGGGAACATGCCAGCAGTGCAGCCGGCAGCATCGCCCAAATGTCAGGCAGACCGCGTCGTATGGGGCCCATTGACTGACCTGCCCTGAGGCCCGGAATTGCTGTCGGCATGCCTGGTGCCAGTCCCTTGGAGCCCTTACAAGGTTCCTCAGTTTCTGGGACAATCCACACTTAAGACACCCTGCCCTCCCGCCGGGGAGCAAGGCCACACTGCAGTATGGGAGTGTCTCTGCCGCACACTGCAGGTCAGTCCTGGATCAGCCCAAGTGACAGTTTCCCAGAAAGCAGGGAGAGGAATGCTGATCATAGGCCCTGAAACAGACCTGGTGAGAGCAGAATGGGCAACATCCCCAAAGGGAAGGGACCCTGTGACAGGGTGCTGAGTGAGAAACACTTAATCAGCCCCTGCCACTCCAGCCCCAATCAAGGAAAATGGATTGGGGCTGGCTGGATAGACCTGTGTCTGCCTGGTAACGGGCAGCACCTGCAAGCCTCATTAGCCAGGGCTATAAAGGCTGGGAGGAAGCCATAGAGAAAGGAGGAAGAGAAAGGCCAGGCACAGAGGGAGGTGGGAGCCTTCTGGTCATCTGTTGCTGGCCAGGCCTGCACTTGGTAAAGTTGGCTGTGAAACCTGTACATAGGTGGAAAGTGGCAGCGGGAAAACAACTGTAAATAAAGAACACTGGTGTTGCATGAAGCTGAGGCATTCCTGACTGATTGGAGAGGGCAAAAGGGGCCAAAACCAGAGGGGCCCAGCTGTGCGCCTTGCTACAGACCCGATTCAGCAGGGACAGAAACCAAACTTGAAAGGAGAAGGCTGTTGGGATGGGGAAGAAGAGAGAGGTGGGAGCAGGGAAGGACCTCAGTGTTGTGGGTGAATCTCAGAGGGGAAAGACACAGAACCACTCCCTATGGGGAGAAGCCAGCCTCTCAGAGGAGGAACAGTCCCCTTTCAGCAAACATTACCACACATTTGTTTCCATTAATGAACAGAGGAGCCTATTGTTTCCTATGGCCTTTTCATACACCCTCCATCTCGGAACACTCTACAGAGCAGTGTGTAGAGCTGGCTGAACAATGGAAATACGGATATACACATGTATGGGATGAGCTCTGCTGCTATTTGTAGGTTCGTATTATCCTCATTCTTGAGGATTCGGACGCAAGCTGGGCACTGGGGAAAACGTTTGAGATTCCAAAAGTTTCACATACTTTACAGGGATGATTATTCATCCAAACACATGTGCTGCAAAGTGCATTGATTGCTACTCCCTGTTTCAGTCATCCAGTCAGTGAGCAGAAACCTCATCATCTGATTTAGGTGACTGGCCATGAATAACAAATAGCAAATACTGGAAGAGAACAGTTCACGAACAACCCGTAGGCTGAAAATTGTTCATCCAAACAACAAATCTACTCAGCGAAATCAGGATCTAGTTTATGGATCATTCCAGATAGAAAAAAAAGGCTAACTGTTAGGATATAGAAATAAGCCCCCTAACACTAACCTCACAGAGAAAAGTACTGCTGCTGCATTTACAGCATAGGTAATCTTCAGAGTTATATATTTACTGAGTTAGCTGCTGCTGCCCCAAGGACAAAGCTCTGCAAAAAGCATTTAATTTAGTGGCAAATCCACTTTCCGTCTTATGTGGTCTGCATTTCTCTCCAGTAGGCTAGTTGGAGGCAAACCCTGCTGAATGTTCTGCCTGCAACTAGAGTCATCATTGTCTGTTAGCCATATCACCAGGGCCGGCTCCAGGCACCAGCCCACCAAGCTTGTGCTTGGGGCGGCACCTGGAGGGGGGTGGCGCGGTGCTCCAGCCGCCGGGGAGAGCGGGGCCACGGTCAGGGCTCGCCGCCCTCCCCCCGGCACTCTGGCAGCCGGGGACAGCGGAGCCGCGGCGGGCTCCCCACCCTCCCCCCGGCGCTCTGGCCACCGGGGAGAGCGGAGCCGCGGCGGGCTCGCCGCCCTCCCCCCGGCGCTCTGGCCGCTGGGGAGAGTGGAGCCCCGGCCGGGGCTCGCCGCCCTCCCCCCGGCGCTCTGGCTGCCGGGGAGAGCGGAGCCCCAGCCGGGGCTCGCTGCCCTCCCCCCGGGGCTCCGGCCGCCCTCCCCTGCCGCGCTGGGGGGGGGAGGGGGGCGGCCGGAGGCTTTTTTGCCTGGGGCGGCAAAAAAGCCAGAGCCGGCCCTGCATATCACAGTTGTCTGCCATCCTGGAAATGATTTGGGGCTTATTAATACTGAACTGTCACAGCACCCAGCCAAGCCGCTCATGGTAATGGCCTGTCGGCAACTCCTTTCCAGGCATTTAAATTAGCAGTAACCTGTTTGAAGCCACAGCAGTTGAAGCTCAGCAGGCCAATTCAACTTCTCAAGAAGGAAACTTGTCAGGCAGCTTCTTAGGAGACATACGCTTGTCCTTGTGCTGGGAGCTCAGTGGATTCCCACAAGGGAAGCAGATTTAGAACTGGTTAGTTCTTGCTCAGGACACTGGAATACCGAGGTGTTGCAACAAGTAGGGTTGGCGTTTCAGTGGTGGCACTAACGAACCAATGCCCTTTCACCCCCATGGTACAAGGAAGCAGTGGTCCCTTGTGATCAATAAAGATCTTATGATGCTCTCTGTAAGAGTGGAATAGACCCTGATGTTCTAGATAAATTCCAGCACAAGTAACTTGATACCTCAATTCCCTGTGTAGTTTTAACTGGGTTCAGCATTGACTTCACACTCTCAACTGCTGTGCTGCATTATTGGGACCTGTTAAATACTTGCCATGTTCCTCCCTAGTGTTCTCTGCATTTCTTGACATGAGTCCTATGGGTTGTATGTAAAGTGTTTTGGGATCCTTCAGGATGAAAGGCCCTATCAAAGCACATGACAGGATGATTTCTGCTTTAAAGATTTCATTATCTCTGGGGCTGCAGCACAGGAAAGAATTTTGGACTTTTTTTTCTAAAAGGAACTCCACCTGCAGCTTATAAGGCGTCAATATGTCAAACCACAGAAGGGTTCCAAACTCTGCTGCTCTCTTTTTGGTGGTGAGAACGCCTCATTCAGGGGCAGTCACCTTGTGACTTGGCTTGAGTTTTGTACCGGTGGTACACACTCTGCAGCACATACTGGTGTAGAACTTTGTTTCATTCCTTTTTATTAGGGTTTCACCTTACTGGTAAGACGGACAGGATGAAATGTTTAAAAGGTCTTTACCATTTGGGACCTGTATGGCTAAATCTTAGAAACTTAGTGGTGATTTTCAAAATGTAGGGGCAGGAAGCTCACATAAAGCCACGCAAGCAAAGACATTCAGACTTCAGGTTGCCTCTCCGTCTTTAACTCACCCCTATGGTCTCTACGCAGACATGATGCAGCACAAGAAGGGCTGAGTGACACTTGGGGCTGTTCAGAACCTGTCCAGGCCCATCAGTGCTCTCTCAGACCTTTCCCTCTCTGTTCTGTTACTGTCTGTATTACGGACACTGAAATCTATGAAGTTAAACAAAATTCAAAGGTCAGAAGGGCTGTAACGTTCTGAGGCAGCTCCATCAATTCCAGGCCAGCCAAAGCAACTCTTTAATGCCTATACAGATCTCAGACCTGAGCTGTTCTTGCACACCAGATGGACTTCCTTATGCTATCTCATGTCAGCTTGTCTCTCCTCGACCATTATGTTCAGCCCATGCCCAGGCAGATTACCCCAGGGCAATATAGTTATCCCATGCCAGGTTTTCCCATGACTGTCCATACTGACCACTGGGGTAACAACGCTTGCGGGCTACGGCACTTCTCCTATCCCTAGCACAGTGCCAAAGCTTTCCCCTCTTTCTATTAGCCCCATCCACAAGAAGAAAAATGATCCAAGGGATCCCTGCAAAACTTACCTCAGTTTGCTGCAGCCTCCCTCAAGTCCAACAGCCACCTCAATACCCAACCTTGTCCATCAGCTCTAGGGTTCTTTTTAAGCCAAGCCCAGGGATTTTGAGACCATTTGCTCTACGCAGCTGGAACTCCTTTGCCGAGATGTCCAAGTTCACAAAAGAAAATGCAAGAGGCGCTCTTCCATTTTTGAGGGAGCTTCCTCCCCACCTGAGGGGCCTCAAGAGAGTTTTCAGAGGACTCAGAAGACTGTACGGAAATCAGGAATCTTCTTAGACCAAAGTGATGCAGATGCAAAGTTCACCCGCCACCGTCCACTATTACTCGTCTCCCTGCCTCACCTCGCTCTTGCAGTTCCAGCTGAGTAGCTTTCTTTCAGTTTTGCTCCTCACCTCTTCCTGTGCTGTGGGTCTTACTTGATCTTCCTTCCTGTCAATTTCAAAAGCTGCCAGACTGCAGTATATGCAAATGCATGCCAGCGTCTACTGAGAAAACCTGTGGCCCAGAATCAGTTGATAGTCACGCGAGTCCTTTTTCAACTCAGAGACAGCCACCCCCTGGCTCCTTCTCATGAGCAAAGTGGTGGTGATGCTCTGCTGCATGTGATGCTCTGCTGCATGTCCTCTCATCACAGCATATTCTCCCTCAGAGATGTCCACATTCAATCTGAACAGTTTTCAAACCAGACCAAATGTTCCTTCTCTGAGCAGCAGCACTTGCCAGCTCACGCTGGAATCTGAAAGTCAAGCTGTATTCTTTCTGCTGCATACGTCATCACCAACAAGATCTCAGAACTTAGGTTAAAATGGAGTGGAAATCTCAGGAAATCAACTGGAATCCAGTCCACTCTTCTGCGAGTATGTTGGCTCTGCTGTAGCTACAGAAGTAAACCCATATGGTATTTTTATCAGAAAATTAAACAATTATGTCTTGAAGACACAGAGACCAGAAAGAATCAGTAACAAAGTGTGATTTTCCCACAGTCACTTTCCTGGCTATGATGAGTGTTACTCCAGCATTATCCATTTGCCATTGAACCAGTTGCAGAGATGCTCATCAACAAATACTGTCCTCATAAATCTAGGATTCAGAGACTCTACCATCAGTGGTTCTGATCTCCCTGGTCACAGCGCCGTGGTGGTCACTCGAAGTTGGCTGGAGGAGTAGGTTGTGTGAGCAAGCTTCAATCTTTTTTCTCTGCTCTTTCAGATAAATGGTTTTGATAAGCCTCTTGTAGTCAGGTCCAGTTTCTTTTCTTTTCTTTAGAAAGAAGTTTAACTTGCAGATCTCAGGATAACTGTGCAGGGCTGGCACTTTGGAAAATCTTTTTACATGAAAATGAAGCTAATTTGATCAAGAGTTATGGAGAAATAAGAACCAAGGAGTCCCACACCATTTTTTTTTTATCAACTTTAAACACTATTGTTTCACAGATGCTCCATTTGAATGAATTCAGATGCAGAGATGTGGCCATAATGTAAAATACTGTTCATACCTTTCATTTAAACAGTGCAATGTTCTGTGAGATGGTTACCTGCAGTGAAAGGATGCAATTTGCTACTACATCAGTTTTCTTTCCAATTGCTCAGTCTCATTCCACTGTAACAAAATGAATGAAACAAACACACTGCAAGTTTTTCTAGCAGGAGGGGCTCAGAAGGAAGCAGTGTAAACAAGTGAAGGAGGTGAAAGCAAATGAAAATAGCACATCCTGTTCGACATCTGCTTCTTGGGATGAGTTTGAATCGAGCTGTTGCCGTAATGAAGCAGCCTCTACTATATAACTCTCTGTTTCTGTTACAAAACCTGACAATATTAGTAGAGCTGTAACCTTGCTAACCCAACAGGCTCTGTATTCTGGGGGGATAAAGTTAAACAAAGAACAAGTTTGTCATTCTTTTCTATTCAGTGTATGTGGTATTGTTTTAGACTGGCATCAAGGATCTTGCACCATTTTGGGTATAAATAATCCTGGATTTTAAGGCCTTTGTAACTCTTACTTGTGCTCCGCAGATCCAAGCTCCCAGCTAATCAAAATTACCAGCATCTTGTCCTGTCCAGTCCACTGCAGACAAAGCCTTCATCATAAACAATGGGTGAATTTATTACCTTTCAGAGACAGCCTTCAACAAAGCAACAGCCCCTGCAAAGGTTGCACTCGAGCCCCAGTCATGTCAGTTTGGTGTGGAGCAGAATCATGCAAAGGACAGGGGCTTTGGAACCCAGAGATTCCTTATTTTCAGTTCTGATTGAAACTTGGACCAAGTTCACTTCCAAATGTTGGATTTTGTTACAGACATTTTTTGCCCACTTCTGTTGAAAAGATCTCACTTTATTTTAGGTAGCCACGCAGGAACCTCGGTAGGATCAGTTTAGATTTAGAGGAGAACCCAAATGTTGAGAGGTTGATCTGGTGCTCACTCACATCTGAGCCTGAAAAGTGGCCTGGAAATCTCCTGAGAACAAGCTTAGCATCTGGTACTCCCTGCTTTCAAATGCGCTAGAAACAATGGGAGTACAGTTTGGACAGGTGCCACCCCAGAGCACTCCCTCATGGCCTGCGGTGCCCAGCAGGCACCCTGCCCTGCATTCCTTTTTAATTCTTTACAATTTACCCTCAAGTAAATACCTTGCAATGCCAGCTACAAAAGTGCCATGCGAATGCCTGTTCTCACTTTCAGGTGACATTGTGAATAAGAAGCTGGTAGCAGTGTCTCCCGTAAATGTAAACAAACTTGTTTGTCTTAGCAATTGGCTGAACAAGAAGTAGGCCTGAGTGGACTTGTAGGCTCTAAAGTTTTACACTGGGGTTTTTTGAGTGCAGTTATGTAACAAAAAAAACCCCTACATTTGTAAATTGCACTTTTCTGCTAAAGAGATTGCAGTACGGTACTTGTATGAGGTGAATTGAAAAATACTATTTCTTTTGTTTATTATTTTTATAGCACAAATATTTGTAATAAAAGATAATATAAAGTGAGCACTGTACACTTTTATTCTGTGATGTAATTTAAATAAATATATTTGAAAATGTATAAAAACATCCCAAAGTAGTTAATACATTTCAATTGGTATTCTATTGTTTAACAGTGTGATTAAAACTGCGATTAATTGCAATTACGATAATTTTTCTGAGTTAATCATGTGAGTTAACTGCAATTAATTAACAGCCCTAATTTCTGCTAGACTTCTAAGATGTGTCCCATTCAGTAATGTCCAGCAGCAGCAAGATTATGTTAAAGTAGATCCTACGCCAGCTAATCAGCTGGGTTTCATTCTTTTAACCATGCCAGAAAACTCCTCATATTTCTTCCTGAGCTTCCTCCACTATATCAAATAAAGGAATGTAAAAACCCAGAATCCTTTCTCAAACTTTCCTCCTGAAACACGATCCTTTCCTTTCATGAAGGAACTGCTGCTACTGAGCAGTACAATTGATACCGGTCAGTCCAAACATTTCTAAGCCCTTGTCCTTCATCTCTACTTTAGCTCTTTGCTTTTCCAACTCTGTAAACCCAACCCTGGACATAGGGTTTTCTTGCTCTCCAATAGCTCTGAAATTAGACAGTGCCTTAAAGACCTGGAGGGCTGGACAGAGTACGCTAGCCCCCATGGGAGCTCAGAGAGGAACTGAGCTCAGTCATTTTAGAAAGTGTTTCATTAACCTTTGTCTGAGTGTTACTATTACTTATTACTTGTAAAGTGCTAACAGCTAGATAGGTGTTTAATAGCTATGAAGACAAGGTCCCTACCCCGGAGTCCTTACAATCTAATCTGTCTGATTTGAAGGATACAGCTCTTCAGGTTTATTGTAAAATGCTGTTAGAGCTGGATAATTGTTTAATATATATTATTTGTAATTCGCATGCATGTGATCAGATGTATCACACACAGGGCAGTAGATCAGTGCTTCTCAAAGTCGGGCCGCTGCTTGTTCAGGGAAAGCCCCTGGCAGTCCGGGCCGGCTTGTTTACCTTCCGCATCTGCAGGTTCAGCCGATCGCGGCTCCCACTGGCCGCGGTTCACTGCAGAGTCAAAGGGCAAGTCTACACTACAAAATCAAGTCGACCTAAGTTACGTCAACGCACAGCCACTGCAGTCATTACATCACTTTTGCATGTCCACACTGCTCAGCAGTGCGCGACCTCACCAGAAGTGCTTGCACGGATTGAACTGTCAGTGTGGGGCACTGTGGGACGGTGTCTGAAAGGCAGCAACTGTCTATATAAGTGGTGCAGCGTCTACACTGACAGTGTGTTGACCTAATTACATCAACCTCAGCGCTATCCCTCTCACAGAGGTGGAGTTAAGTCGGTGTAGTGGGCAAGTTACATCAGTGGAAGATACATTTTAGCGTAGATGCTTACAGAGTTAGGTAGGTCGACAGAAGGCAGCCTACATCTAACTCTGTAGTGTAGACCAGGCCAAAGAGAGGCAACAATCATCTCCAAAAGGATGCACAGAAACGAAATGCAAAGTTATGCTGATGCTGTTCTCCATGCCAGCCCCTCCACTAGCACCACCTGGGTTTCCCTTCCCCTCGCTCTCCAGATCAGCTCAATTTAATTCTCAGAGGCTCACTGGGGTGAGCTGCATTGTTGCGGTTTGCTCAGAGCAGCTTGCACAGCCTGACCAATCAGATCTGGGGGCTCGTTACACACAATGCGTCCATCTGCAGGAGACGTTTATCAAAAACAAAAGCCGGTGTGGTTTGTGGGGTTTTTTTGAGCAGGTCCAAGGGACTCGGAAGGGACTTTTATCCCAGAACTAAAAGTATTTCTCCACTGGGCACTACCAAACCTGCTAATGATTTTTTGTCCTTTGCTGATGCCTTTCATCAGAGGATCTCAAAGAGCTTTGCAAACATGACCTAATGAAGCCTCACCCATGTGAAGTAAATAAGAATTATTGTGCCATTTTATTGATGATCAATGGAGGCACGGAGAGATTAAATGATTTGCCTAAGTTTACACATCAAACAAAGCAGTGGCGCTAAGAATAAAAAATTAGAGTTCTGACTATCAATCCCCTGCTCTGACCACTAAGGTGTGGTATATGCAATTCACCTGACTAGGAGAATCTAGCTCTGTGATGTTGCTACATATCTGATTTCTGAGGGGTTAATCTCTGCTGTCTCGGTGAATCTCATGGCCCCTAAAAGTTTCTTACGCTGCCCTGTTTCTATAATGTGAAGAATCAAAGGAAATGGCGTTCACATCATTCATCAATATCCTTCCTAAGCTGCAACTGACTATGTCACATGCAGAAAATAAACCCGGTTCTATGACACCATTCCTAACATATAGACCTAGTCTCCACTCCCACTGGTGTTTAATGGGCACTTCACCCAGTGTGCCTCTCTCTCCTAGATCCACCTTCACCTAGATGCAGCAGGAAGCCAGAATAATTCATTTATCTTAGTTAATATATTTGAATTATTGATTTGTATGTGTATACTGTGTGGCAAGGTGGGCTCACTTGAACAGCATGTTTTAACACAGCCAAATGCAAGGTCATAGCTAGGAACAAAGAATGCAGCTCGCACTTAAGTGTATCCTGGAAAGTAATTACTCGGAGAAGCACTTAGAGATCGTGGTAGATAATCAATTGAACATGAGCTCCCAGTGTGATGCTGTAGCTACAATGGCAGAAGCAAGCCTTGGATGTACAGCAGGAGAATATGAAGTGGCAGTAGGGAAGTAGTATTACCTTTGTATCTAGAACCATAGGCTTAGAAGGGACCACAGGGGTCATCTAGATCTAGTCTAACCCCTTGCCAAGATGCAGGACTTGTTGTGGCTCAAATATGGCCATCACTGGAATGCTGGGTCCAGTTTAGGTGCCCACTCATCAAAAAGAATGTTTAAAAATTGGAAAGGGTTCAGAAAAGAGCTACCAGAACGATTTGAGGTCTACCCAGCCCTCCAGTAAGACTAAAGAAGCTCAATCCATGTAGTTCTCCCAAGAGAAGGTTCCAAGTTGATGTGATTACAGTGTACAGGTACCTCAGTGGGGAAGCAGTTTCTAGCAGACAGCTCGAAGGAACAGAACAAGATCCAGTAGCTGGACACTGAAACTAGACAAGCTAGAAATAAGGCTGTTTTGTTTAACAATGAGAGTAGTTAACCACTAGAGTGGCTTACCTAGGGATGTGGTCGGAGGCTGCTCTAGGCAGAAGCAAGCTACGTAGCTACCTAGGGCAGCAGATTTTGGGCCCTCCCTGAGTCCCTTCCGGGCAGGGGGCATGATGATGGTAGGGCTGCCCAGGGAGGGGCAGGGAAGTGTTTCTGCCCTCTCCCCAGGGGCCCAAAAGAGCAGGAATCAGCCTCCAGCTAGCTGCCGCTGACATGCTCCTGCCCCCTCCCCAGCTGCTTTCCCCCTCCCCAACCCCCCGGCATGGGTAAGATTGTGGGTGTGGGGCTCAGGACTGTTCCTGGCGATGCCACCAGCGCAGCCAGGCCTTTCACCACAAGCAGAGCGACCCATCCGACTCCATGTTGACACCCACCACACAGCATCTGCTCCGTGCCCAGCTCCCGCAGGCCTTGCTGCCTGGGCAGCACCCCCGGACGGGGGCCAGCCACCACCCTCGCCTTGCAGCATGGCCACCCAGCACTATGAGCCCGACTGCAAGGAGCTCAGCTGGGAAGGGGTGGGGAGTGGATTGTGGGGGAGGTGGAGGTTGGCAGGGGCAGGCGGGAGTTGCGAGCCAGGGGTGCAGATATACACAGGTCCATTGTGGTAGAGCTGAGCACCTCCAGGGGAAAGCTTGTGGGGTACCCACCAGTCCTACGGGGTGGATGGGGAGTGCGTCCTTGGCTACAGGAAGAGGCTGGGGAAGCGGGTCCCTGCTGCAATCTCTTTAAACTGAGGCTGGGTACTGTGTTAAAAGCTATGCCATGGCTCAAAGAGAAGTGATGGGCTTTGTACAGAAATTACTTTGGCCTGCACTATCAGGAGGTCAGACTCGATGATCAGAATGGCTCCCTGTGGGCTTAAAATCGATAAACTTCTGTGTGCCTCAGTTTCCTTATCCCTAGTTCCAAACTACCTCCCAGAAGGGTTGTGAGGCTGAACTCAGTGTTAATTAAGTGATTGGAGAGCCTTGGATGGAAAGTGCTAGCTGGGCATAAAGCATATTCATTATTATTATTTACCCCCGAAAATGGCTTTCTTGTCTTTTCTTTGTAGTGCCGATGACATACACAGACTGCCTCATGAGATCACAGGCCCCAAAACAGACTGCACACAGGATGCAGGAAACCACACGTCTCTGGAGCAGGAGTGCTCAGTGTGTCACTTACTATAAAAGGAGAGGCAGAAAGAGACCTAAATCTGCCAGTGTAGGTTTTTCAAGTGGTTCAAATGCACCAGTCCTCCCCTGTCATGCTGAAAGAACACAAGAGAGTTTCTAAAGGAGGCGCTGGGGCCACATTCACACAGTCACTGCCTGAGCAACCCGCAATATCTCCCGTGCGTAAGTAGGGGGAGCAATCTTTCACGTGCAATCAAAAGATGGCCAGAGATTGAATTCCTGGGGCAGTGGAGAACTCGGTCTGTGTCCTGCTTGTATCCTTGTCGCCAGCACATTGCTTTTCAAAAGCTGGGGCACAGGTCCCTGGCTTCCGCAATACCACAATCACCACCATCTGCTGTGGTCATTAAATGCCATGGTCATACTTGTAGTCCCAATACACCCTATAGACTAGAACATGTGGACATAAGGATCTATGTCCATTATGCTGAACATACAAGAATAATAAGAGATGGTACAAGAGACCTTGAGCTCTAGAAAGGACAGTTTGCTCTGGGAGCTACAGAACTAACTTTGTTAGCTCCGTCAGCAAAGGGAACTGACACACACTTCATCAATCCAGAACCTGAAGGGTTAAGTGTCTCTGAGCCTATTGCATATGGCTTAGCTAGACTACCAGGAGGTGAAGAGAATAATTTTAGGGCATTCGAAAGACCACGCTTCCCCACCAGCTGGCTTGCTTTGCGCAGCCTGCCTCTCTGGAGAGAGTGAGTTATGGGATACACAACAAAGGGGAGATCCATTGTTTCCATATGTTTTCCAATTAATGGACTTTAATGATGGCTTGAAGAAAAAGCATGTGACAACTCCAGTTCTTGGATAAATTGCTTGGTAGCCAAGGCTTCAGTCCAAATTCTGTACGGCACCTCCCAAGAGAGGGTGCAGACAGCACAGCCTAGGAGATGGGAAACGGAGGGGGTGGCTTTCACACCAGGGCGGCTCTATGTATTTTGCCGCCCCGAGCATGGCAGGCAGGCAGCTTTTGGCGGCACGCCTGCGGGAGGTCTGCCAGTCCCATGCTTTCGGCATACTCGCTGCTGAATTGCTGCCGAAGCAGCGGGCCCTCCCGCAGGCGTACCGCCAAAGGCAGCCTGACTCCCGCCCTCACAGCAACTGGCAGGCCGCACCCCCACGGCTTGCCGCCCCAGGCACGCGCTTGGTACGCTGATGCCTGGAGCAGCCCCTGTTTCACACCACCCTAATACTGGGCTGCTCAAAGGGGGGAGCAGCATAAATTGAAGCAATCTCAGGATCTGCTCAGATTTAGACCACATGGCTGCCTGTTGCCTGCTCTGCAACGCAGAATAAACAGAGACCTTTGTGCTCATCCCTCAACACATCCTCTCCTGCTTCTGGCACCAGCCTAGCCCGTCCCATCCCACCCAAGTCGGCAGCACGCAGGGGGCCCCAGGTGCTCCAGCAATTACACTCAATAAGTATTCCCCAGGGGGCTGCTTCAGCTTTTCCTACTGCTGCAGGGACAGAATGCACCCCATCATCTTGAAATAGGTTTCCCTCCTGCTGTGTGTTCTGTGCTGCTTTGGTTCAGTTTTGCATACGTTGCTAGTTAGGGCTAGTCAGGACCCTGGTTAATCTCCATCACTCCTTGGAAACATTTTTTCCACCCATCAAATCACAGGTTTGTTAGGGAAATCTAAGGTGTTTAGTTGTAGAATTCTTTTAGATCCCCTAGGCCATGGCTGGCCTGGCTGATTCCATTGCAGCATGCCACCCTAGCTCTGCCTCGTGTGGTGACAGCCTGTGGGTGGAGAACAGCGTCTACCCACAGCAGCACAGGAAAGGGGAGGGATTGCAATGTGTTTGTTAATACTGGTATTTTATACCCTGAGATACACAGATGTAGTCCCCGCCACCCCTTAGCACAGGGGCAGTGCACCAAGGGGAGAGACACCCCTTCTGGGCCCCTTGGGCTCCATAGCAGAGCCCTGCACTGATGACTTCCCCAGCAGCAGGGGAGGGGATGCAACACCACAGTCACCTTGGTGACCCTTCTCCTTCAACCCATCAGAGGGCAGGGGACAGCCAGGCAGATGGAAGCAGTGTCTGATCCATGCAGAGCCCGGGAAAGGAGGAGGGTGGCTGTAAATGGCCCAGCATTCCCTGGGCTCTCCCTGCAGCTGGCCAGCACTACACTGGCCTGTCTGTAACCCAGCCTGCAGGAAAGCCTCAGCAGGGGACAACCCACTCTTCCTGCCATCAGCCTGCCACCAGGAGAAAACAGCCCCCCCACCCCCACCCCCACCATCACCTGCAGCAGCCCACCACAGATCCAAGGGCTTGGATCCGGAGACCAGGCTTCCTTACAACTGTCAGCACTGTTCCAAAATGGGGCGGGTGGTTAGTCCCTTTCCCATGCTCCCCCAGGAAAGCTGCTGGCCTGCACCAGGCTCCTGACGGCTCAGCAAGAAACAGACTTTGCGTGGGGACACTGTGTTATAGTTACACCAGTGGCTTGGGTTCGGTCTTGCACCATTAAGGCACCTTGCATCTCTGACAGGCCTTTCCTCTACCTGCATCATCAAACCCTGCCAATTCCCAGTACGATAACGTGTGTTTCTAACAGTGTCTCCTCACCAGCTTGCAACACGTCCCTCCCCATGTACAGCAACCGGGTACCTGAGATGTTGGGGCCAGAGCACCAGAACCTTCATAGAATTGTGGGGGGGAGGGGCATTGGCACTGGAACCAGAGGGCCAGGAACTATGCCCCCCACTTTTTAACATGGGCAGAATTTGAGGGGTAGGGGGTAAGCCTCAAGCAGGCGCAGCTCACCTCCCCTGTTGCAAAGTGCACCTCCTGCCTGTGCCTGCCAGAGGCTTGCTGTTTGGGATGGGGGGCAACGCTGCCACATGTCCCCAAACTACACCCATGTTAAAAAGTGGGGGCCCTGGCCTCCCAGCCCCATGACCACTGTTTGGGGGTAGAGGGGAAGATACACACTAGGTCAGGTGACTATACACTCTCCCAGTGTTCCTGAACAAAAGTGTCTGCTGGCATAGCTTTTAGTCATTAGGACTTATTATTAATATCACATCCTTTTATTCATTTAGTATTTTTACTGCCTATTTGTCTGTAACCACACCCTCACCTACAGTTATAGCCAGTGCCCCTTCCAGCCGGCACACTTCCCACTCTCGCTCCAGGAACTTCAGCATCCTCTCCATGACTCAGCCCTCCAGCCAGGTCACTGGCTGGTTTCCCCTTCCAGGGGGCATGTATCAATGTCCCTGCTCACCCACAATCTCAACCAGTCCTCCCCTTCACCATCCCAGGCCATCCCCTCAGTAGCTGGCAGGGGAACCCAGACCCACCTGCCCTCTACTTTGGGTTCCAGCTCAGGGACCCTCTAAACAGCAACCAAACTGTGGTTCCCTCCTTAACCTTGCCATCTTTCCCTGAGCCTCTTCTTTAGTGCTGGGCCTTGGCCTGGGCCTGAGCCTCCCCAGTCCCCTGCGTCCACCAGCCTCTTAGCTCCCTCCTACCAGGGACTTACTGCAGCCTACCTCCCTGCAGTCCCTCTGCTTCCAATTTCCTGCCTTTTCAACACAGTTGAGTTTCCCCTAATCCATGATTTTCCACCCAGGCTTAATCCTCCCAGATTACAGCCTAATTGGCTGATTGGCCCCACTTGGCCCAATTCAGGTCCTGCAGGGCCAGCATGGAGAGCACACCCCATCACAGCATCATACAGGCACTAAGTCAGTGCCGAAAGGGGGGTTACACAGCTAGGACACACTTGTGTCCTTCAGGCTTTAATGTGGTCCCTTTAACACTCCTGAAAAAACCCAGTGTTATCCCTCATTATTACAGTTTACAACAGCAAAGTGTCAGGCTAGGATACAAGTGGCATTACCTTTTTTTTTAATCAGTATTAAAATCTTTGATGCTTGCAGTTTTCTGTATCTCTGGAGGGCCTTTCTTCATTTTCCTGAGCAGCATCATGCAGTCTCTTTAATCTTTTTTCTTCCACACAGGTAAAAAAGCTTTGAGACAATTTCCAGACTTAAGGATGTAGGCTGAGATTAGGGCTGAGCAGAAGCAAAGGAACTTTCTACAGTCACATTAAAAATGGCTCAAAGGCAAATTAAGGCACTCGATATTTTAATATGGTTTTAGATTAATTGCTCATGAAGACTACCTTATTAATGCGGTGATGGCATAAGACAAGAAGTCTGCCCACTTGAGCTTTACGTGAGCTCACAGGCTCATTAGGTTATAATGAGTTTGTCAGGTCTTAGGTGAGAGGTGTTTGTAGTGGACAGGGCCCTTTGCCAAGGGTCACAGCAGTGCCTGTGTTGGTGGGGAGCAGAATGGAGCCATGCCCGGGGAGGGGCAGACACAGCAGAGTTGGTGGAGCCCTGATCCCACGATTGCCCAGAAGCTGAGGAGGGGACAGGAGGAGTTGCAGAGGGCCCTGGACCTTCTCCCACTGGCCACCCACCACCTTTTCAGGACAGGTTTATGAGTTGGGAGGGGGTGAAGCGGGGACAGGAGAGCACTGGCGATACCTCCGGCATTGGGCTTTGGCCCCAAGCACCTACTTATGCCCCAGAGACCCCCAAACTCCAGAGAAAACCCTCTGAAATTTGCTGCAGCCCCAGATCCCTGAGAAGTCCGCAGCCCCCTGTACTCTGAGACACCCTCCCCGACAGACCCCCAGCCCCATTGAATCTCACTGAACTTCAAACTCACCGGATATATTTTTATGTTCTTCATTTTGGTGAGCCCTTTTGCCTTACTTAAAAACAATAAAGCACATTGGTATAAATAGTTTCATGAGCTAAAATCTGAATGCCATGGTGATGCCATACACGTGTACAGAAGTGGCAAAGGGTCTGTACAGTGGATGACAATTAATTTCAGCTGGGTTTATAGGAGACCCCCCCCAACTTTTTTCAGATACTTGAAGCCTTGCTAAGAGGCTCTCCTCTGATCTCTCAGGGTTAGGGAAGGGAAGTGAGCCACTAGGCTGAGCTGGGCTTTGCTCATAGGGGAGTAATGGTCTCTCCCCTCCCCTTGGAAGGAAGGTGGGAAGCCCCCCTGCCAACTCTGTGGCAGACTGGAGCAGAGATGGGCATAGGGGGTTAATCTGGGGGATGCTAGGAGGCATTGGTTCCCTTCCATCCCCTCAAGCTTTGTACGCTAGTCAGACAAATCTCCTACAGCCTCTGCGGGGAACCATGCAAAGGAACCTGCTATTGTGTGCCAGGGTCTGAGCACCACGCACTACACCAGCTAACAACAGGGACACATTAACCCTTGCGGTAAACATGGCTCAAGTCAGTCCGTATGGGGCTCGCTGCCTTTCCTCTCATTCCCTTGGTTCTCTCTCTCCACTGGCCCTGTCTGTGTGTAAAGAGGTACACCGATTTCCAGGGCTCTCAGTGCTCCAGCGGTGGCCCTGCCAACCACTGGGGTAACACAAACAGGATGGTGATGGCAGGAGTCTCTGAACAGATCCAGTTTGCTCCACAATCTCCATCCCATGCAGTTTTACCAATGGGAGAGGCTCCCCTGGACTGGATGGCTGCTGCTCACCTGGGGCCTGCAGTGGTTCACTGCAGAGGAATACGCAGGCAAAGACATTGGGCTCAGCACCTGCAAGCTCACTGTAGGAGAATACGCGGCCACATTGTCCAAGCACATCGGGAAGACCAGGAAAGCTTCCAAGGTGGGAAACTCCCTTCATTACTTTGGTCTCCTTTCTGTAAAGGAAACTGAGATTTGGGATGCTTGAGACCACTTTAAAGGGCCACGGGCTCAGGGCTCCCTGAGAATCTGGCTCCTCTAAGGGGTGTTGGTTTGGGCACCCAAAGTGACCAATCACTCTTGCAGATCTTGGCTCCCGTGTTTCCTTGCTGTCAGGACTGCAGGAGAGTGTCTGTCTGTCCATCCGTCCGTCCATGTGTCATGTGGCCAGAGACAGCAGATCATGCCTCTCAAGTTTCTTGTCAGAAAGTGGTCTGAGCACCACAGTGAAGATGGCTTACCTGTCTTACAGGGCTGTGAAGGGTTAATCGCTGAATGTCGGTGAAGTGGGAGGCATGTCTGGTGCAGTACAAAACATAGGTCTGCCACAGAGAGTTTGCAGCTTAGAAGTTAGCTGTGGAAAGAACAAATGCTCCAAAAAAGCTGGGTGGGGTGTCATCTTAAACATTTCACATATAGATGGAGCAATTACTCAGTATACATCGTACAGGTATCCAACGCCCTACTTTACAGACAGGAGAAAGCGAGGCATGGAGTTATAGCTAACATTTTCAGACATGGCCTCTGATTTCAGATGCCTCAGGTGGTCAGAGGAATGGGGCTGCTCATGTCTAAAGATCAGGCCCCAGGCATCTGAACCTGCCCCTCTTGGAACATCTGCAAGTGACTTATGCAAGGTTGCACAGGCTATGGCATCTGTGCCTCCGAGCCCATACTAGAATCTAGGAATCCCAACGCCCAGTTATGTGCCTCACCCACTGGAGGGAGCTCCCTCTCTCTTTCCTAGAGTACTGCATATATCATCACACTTGTATTTCACACTGCCTGTCATCTTGTCTTGGGTACCTCTGCCTGGCAAACTGTAACTAACACTTATTTGGCTGTGGTGCCACCTACTGGTGAATGGGCAAAAAGCAGTGTCCTGGTTAGGGATTTTTTCCTTTAGAATGGGTGTTACATGTGACTCGAGGTATGTCTACGTTACAAAGTTAGGTCGATTTTATGTAAGTCGACATAGAGCCTCCGATTTAAGCAAGTTGATCTTGCATGTCCCCACCATTGTGTCAGCGGAGCACATCTTCACTTGCAGGGCTCGCATCGACGCATGGAGTGCTGCACTGTGGGTAGCTATCCCACAGTGCATGGAGCCGAGTGGAATGGTGGGTTGGGTTTGCAAGGCCTCATAGGACCAAAACATTTGCATGAGTGGTTATGGGAACATGGCATTAGCCTCCCATGATGTAATTACCTCCCTTCCTTCCTCCCTCCCTCCCAGAAAACAATGCAAGAAATCAAGACTTTTTCCTAAGTTTGGGTTACCTGCGCAGATGCCACAGCACGGTAAGTATGGATCTCGCTCAGAAGTGGCTTCTGCCAGTATCCCACAATGCCTGCCATGATCGCTCTGCTGTGTTTTGATCTCTGCTACCCTGCAGGCATGCACCCCCTCTCCTTTCAAAGCTGCGGGAAGTATCTGACATGAGTGTGCTGCCCATTTGGGGAACAAAGAGCAAATCATTGGAATGCTCCTGTTCTGCCCTGCACTAGGAACACAGCGGCAGTGTTGCGAGGAGGGGGAAGGAGGAGAGACTGGTGTGCTGCTTTGACATTCCTCAGCATGGAGACCTCACAGAGCTACTCATGATGCTGCTCCCAGCAGCTGAGGAGGCTATGGGAGAACTTGGAGGGAATCCTCCCAAGATGCACAGCGATCAGCTCTGCCTTCCCACAACACTGCACTATGGGATACATACCTACAGTGTATCGCTCACAGTGTCGATAATCGTGCCAACAATGTGGACGTGATCTGTCGACAGAGGGAGCAAGTGTGAACTCCCTTTGGCGATTTTTGTTTTGTCAACTTTTGGGTATCGACATAAGTTTGTTAACAAAACTTGGTAGTATAGACAAAGCCTTAGTCTGACTCAGGCGCCGCAAAGCTAAAAATGGGACTACATGGGACACTAAGCTGAACTGTCTCTCTGTTGAGCAGTAAATGAATGACCTGTAAAGCACTAGCACAGGCAGGATAGGGTGCTAAGAATTTTAGGCATTATTTCTACACTAGTTAGCAGTAAGACAGTAGGGACAGAGAGTGAAGAAAGAGGGCTGAGATTTCTTTCTGAAACACTTTTCCAACCCCCTTCTCTGAGCAACAAGTACTTTCCCCCTCCCCCAGCATCTGGACTAACCATAAAAAAAACACTTCACAGCCTGCAGTCCAAAGTACTCTTACAGGTGATTTGTGAGGAGGGGAAAGCAGCACAACACAACCGGTTTTAAATATCTTTATGATTAGATCATCTTATTTACATCAATACAGAATCACTTTACAGACAATATAATCAAGAGGCAGCAGGTGCTTTATTTAGCAACTTAAGAAGGGATGTACTAAGACAACTCCTGTTTAACTGGTCAATTCCTAGCACATGGGCTTGTTGGTAGTTGTAAAGTATTCAACTAAAAGGCAGGCTGCAGTAACCATGAAAATACTCTTCACTAGTGCTTAATTCCAGCAGTAGAGTGTAAACTAATTCATTTGTATTTTTACTCTTATATAAAATGAAACAATGATTCTTAGATGCTGATCATTTACAATTGCTTGCATCACCACCAACATAAGAAAGCCCTTTTCTCTGGAGACTAACAGGGCTCGGTTGTAATGTAACAATTGACAGCCCCAGAGCCTTTCATAAGAGCTGGTGAGAGATCTGTACTGGTTTAGAAACAGCAATGTTTTACCTTGTTTTGCTACCTGTAGTTAACCTCGGAGAGGAAGGGACCAGTTGATGCAAAATGCAGATTCTAATCAGTGTTGTCTGTAGGAGAGGCTAACGAGACAAGGAAAGCCATACCCATCCTCACAGCTTGTGGGGGACCATATGCAATTATGCTCCTTCACTGTTACTCAATCTCAGCAGAAGTGAGATATCCCTCTTTAAGAGAATGTATTACACAAGTCTAGAGCCAAGGCCTCTTCACATCAGATTTTACGGTCCAAGACAGGATTATGGCCTTTGACAAACCAAGCTTCCTAGGAAAGGATGCACTAAGCAGATCTAGCACTGAAGAAAGGTGACCAAGTGGATGGGCTTGTCAAGACATTTGCACGCTGAGTGGGAAGCCAGGTAGCTGAAATCTCAGCATAGAAAACTGCTTCATTTTCCACTGGAAATAAAATTTTCATTTTACCATTAAAATTTCCACCACATTTGGCTCTAAATTATAATGCAAGTTTTGATTTTGTAAATAGGGCCAGAAGGATCCAAATGAGCTCCCAGCACTAGTAAACCTAGAACCTTTACAGATGCTTTTGTTACCATTTACTAAGGCAATTAATTCCTCCTGATCTGGTGATTGTTGGTGCCTCTGTGGTTCATGGCGTTGCTGGCTGGCAGTGAGTTTGCTGCTAAGTGACATCCTTTCATTTCCAAGGCCCACAGCCAGAAGACAGAATGGCTCCCCCCCGGATGGAGGAATGATCTACTGCTGCTTCCCACTGTCTAGTTTCCAGTAGAACGTTTCCCTGGAGTTAAAGATGGGGAGAATATTTAGCATTTCATGAACTATTCATGTCCAAGCCTAAGAATGTCACACAGCACTCAAAGGTTGTTGGCAAATGCCTCAGTAACAAGAAGTTCCCCCTTTAGCTGAGAGCACACTTCATTAGTCCAAGTATTCTTACCATGTGCACTGCTCCGTCACATTCACAAACAAGGTGTTTAAAGTGTGCTTTCTACTCAGAGTTGACTAAAAATGGCATTGGGGTCTCGTGACTATTGCACATCATGGATTTCTAGATCTAATCTGCTCAGTTTATAAGTAAAGAAATTCCTCTCGCACCAACTGCCAGCCCTGCAAACTCTGCCTGGGACTGAGAGTCAAACTAGGTTCCATCCTAGCATTCCTCACCAGTATTAAAGGCTCGACAGGCCCAACTGTGCCCCCCAGTGACATCTGTGCAATCCCCTTGCCTTCAACAGGCTTGCCAAGGTGTCACCAACAAACGTGGCAAGCTGCATTCTGTTCTTCCTTGTGCATCAGCAGCAGAATGGTTTGCATAGGGTGACCAGATATCCCGATTTTATAGGGACAGTCCTGATTTTTGGGTCTTTTTCTTATATAGGTTCCTATTACCCCCCACCCCCGTCCCGATTTTTCACATTTGCTGTCTGGTCACCCTAGGTTTGCATCATCTAGCTGTGCTGACTAGCAGGATTTAAAGCACTAAGCTTGTTTCAGTTACAGTGAGCAGATCTTTCTCAGAATACACCCAGGGAGCCGATCTGGGGACTAAAGTGGGGCTATTTTCACTTTTCAGAGTAGAGCCATGCGTTAAACAGATCTATGCTGCATATCTAGTTAGTTAGCAGCTACACTGTTGGGTTCTGCTATTGCTTAGAGATAAAATAAAATGACTAGGTTTTAATACTGATGGCTGGAAGGCCTGAGGCTAAGTAAAAAGCAATACAATTTCTTTGCTTCCTCTCCAATCTACCTCCCAAGAAGAGATGCATGTTCTGCTTAATGTGAGGAAAGAACAATCAGTAAAGCACAAGAGGTTTCCTACCTCAGATGGGATATCAGGAGCTAAACATTTTCTTAAGTTTGGTAAGGAATCCCTCCTTGTTCTCCCCCGCCTCAGCCTCAGGCCTATCCTCGCCTGCTTCAGAGCTATCCGTGGCCTTGCCACCTAGACATAAACAGCAGAGCTGCTATCAGAGTACACTTCGATCTGTGCCAGTCACCACACATCTTGGAACAGCATTCAGAAGTCTAGATAAGGTTATGGAACTATTTTAGACAGTAAATTTGGGGCTTGTGAAGTGGAACACAATATGCCTGGCTTTCGCCAGTGCTGATGTGTGCAGATGCTGTGAAACATCCCTGCACAGATCTGCTACTGCACACAAGCCACCTGCTGTTCCTCCTTTGCATCTCTTGGCAGTGGCTTGAGAGAATGCAATGAGACCAGGCACTATAATTTCATTTGTGATCAAAGTGAAAAATCTGGGCCCCAGAGGTGAAAGACAAGTGCATTAATCTAGAGTACCACTCATACCCCTCTGCCCCCCCCCCCCCACTTCCCAGCCCACTGACATTCAAACACTCCAGATTTAAGAAGAGTTTATTATATGCCAACCAAGTTTCAAATATGAACAGATATTAGTAGATAAGAGGCACAAAATCATTAGCTAGTTCGACTTTTAGTAACAACAGGCAACATGTTGTGTGTGAGCATCAGGGCGTAGCGTGAATGATCCTCTCAGAGAGCAAGTAAGCCACATGCAACACAGACTATCAGAGCTCTGATCAACTCATGCTTAGCTTCTCCATGTCACTAGTACAGCCTCCTGGGTCCAGCAATCTAAGTACATATTCTCTTTACATTGCTCTTCCTAGACTTGTGCACGTCAACTCCCTGCATATAAGTTACAGATGGATGCAATTATTCTAGGATACAAAGTCTGTCATTGCATTTAAAACTGAACCGAAGACATGTATTTGCTGCAGCTTTCAGGTGTCCCTAATATTGATAATCTGAGTTGTTTCTGAAACACCTGTGACGGATACTCTTTAAAAGCACCAGAGAGTGGTGTCTCCTCTCGCCACCTATCTAGTGCATCCTTCGCCTCTGTTGTGTACCCCTTTTTTCCAAACTTTTGATAGCAGGGCCCCCCTTCAGGAAAATGAGGCAAAAACCTATCAATTTTCATGCTTACATCTTCTGCATCCCTCATTTTGGTGTAGATCCTTGTAATAAGATCCTTCCTCTCCTTTCTCAAATGGTTCGATGAGCAGCAAAACAATTAGCAATGTTACATTTAAAGTATTGTCACTGGTATCTGAGCGAGCAGCCACTGAAATGGGAGACTTCCCCTCTCAGGGCTATCCTTTCAGGATCTCAGTAACTCAGGCAGATGTTGCTGCATTGGTGTCACTCATGTCACATTTCAAAGGTTTTCCCACAAAGAGAGCTAGAGACTTTTAAATGAAACCGAGGCTGGAAAAGTATTTGTTTGTATTACTGTTGCCGGCACAGAGGCCCGAGGACAGCAACAGCGGGGTTCGTTGCCCGGTGTGCTTCGCGCCAATAAACATACCGGGGTGGAGAAGCAAACAAAGTTTATTTGAGATTTCAAAGTGGTGCAAGGAGACAGGCAAGTCTCAGATCAAGCACACCAGCAAAAACAGTTTCTCTCTTATACATTTTACAACTAAGCCCCCCCCTCTACCCCTCCCTTTCCTTCCCCTCTCTACCGAAGGCATGTTTATACATTTAAGCAAGTAAATCATTCTAGGGCTATAAATCTAACTTGTTAGTAACACTCCTCTAAACTGTTACCTGGTCCTGTTTACCCTTGGTTTATTACCTCTTCAGCCAGAAACATGCTAGCCTCATCATTATCGCTTGGTACCTGGTATTGGGGGAGGGGGGTTGTTTGTAACTGATAATTGGCCGTTTACACATTCCATTAATCTAGCTTTCGAGGTCAGTTAGAGTTAAACACTGAGGAACTTTGGTTCACATAGGCCTAATGACGTCAACATTACCATAGCACCTATCCAGGGACCTAAACCCCACTATGCTAGGTGCTGCACAAACAGAACAAAAAGACAGGCCCTGCCTGCCAACTGGTCCCACTTGTTGCCCCCCTCCCAAGGAGTTACCTCACACTTGGGGAAATACTGGAGTACCCCATGCCATACCTATCCAATCACACTTCCCATTAGTAACTAATCCCATGCAGAATGCCATCACCGAACAGCCCAGGTGGAGAAGGACAAAACCATTACATGGCCTCCCTTGGCTGCACCCTCACTCAGCATAGGTGCTTTTTTCAGGGAGGCCATGCACTGTTTAGCCACTTGATTTGTTATTTATTATATGTATTGCAGTAGCATCTAGAGGGCAGGGCCCCCTTGTACTAGCTTTATACAGACACATTAGAGAGATGGCCCCTGCTCAAGAGAGCTATTATGTCTCAATGTACCTGACTCGTGTGTACTAATGGACCAATAAAAACAGGCCCTGGAGTGTCTTCCTGCTCTAATGTCTCCTTCCTGTGTCTCCTACTCTGATTGACATGCAAAAGGCGGTAATTTCATATGCAAAATCGCTGAAAAAAATGCAAGATTTGAAGATTTGCTTAGCTTTTGAATGCAAGGCCCTGTAAAGACAGGGCAATTTACTGCCATGTCCTCAGGAGACCTTATTGTATAAAGTAGCTTTGGGATCCATTGTATTAAATGAATGGTTTGTGTATTATCAGGGGTTGTGACTGTATATAACCTCAGGGGAAGGGGGGGATTCAATTTCCCCACCACCCTGCCTTTAGAAGCTTTGCCCTGAGGAGAGGGTCATTGTCCGCTGGTTACCTGTTCCCAGGGTCACAAGATCAAAGGCCTGGGCTGTAAAAAGGAAAAACTGAACTATTCCTGTGGGTGCTTTTGTTCTGAGCTGAGGCCTTACGAACGTGTAACCACACAAAAACCTGGGTGGGGTTTGATGGAGACTCCTACCTAAGCCCTAGGCTGGAGTTGGGGGTGGTCTCTGGTAAGCTTTTCCACATGTATGTAGGCTCTTTTATTGTTTTAATATGTTTTCAGCTTACTGTGCTTGCTTAGAAAGCGCTGTTTGGTAACGTGTGACTGGTGGCAATCACACTGTTCATAGCCTTCGGAGAGAAATCAAAGCGCAGATGCTGGCCTGGACAGGCAGTCTGCTTACTGGGAATATAGGTGTAGGCAGGGACCTGTGCAGCCTGGAAAAATCCGGTCGGAGTGAGTGACCTAGCAGCCTGAGTGTGGGTGCCCTTGGTGGACCATACAGAGGGAATACAAGTACAGTTGCCCTGAAGCGTGACAGACGCTACCATAAATGAAGAACAATTACTCATGTATCAGAGATGAGGCTCATTTTTCTAATGGATTCCCGTACCATACAGTAAATAAGGGGATGGAAAGTTCAGCTAGAGGAAGTGAAGGAAAAGTCAGCTGCTGGACCTATCCTTAGGAAAGTTACCACATGCATTTGGAGGGAACCAACTCACTAGACCTGCAATCTCTCTTCCACCAGTGTGCAGATCAAGAGGAAAGACATCAGTATCTTAGGCAGTGAGGATAAAAGCCACACAGCGTAGGGAACTTACTGAATTGTGTACATGTGAAGTCACTGGGCCTGTCTTTATTTTAAGATATGTTTTGTTTGCTACATTTGGAGGCACCCAAAAGGGTTGTGAACATGAGGTGCCATATAAATGGAAGATTGCCATCAAAAGCCAACTCTCTGCAGTGCTGCTGACAAAAGAAAATGATCTATGGGAAGGAAACAGCTGTGTATTGGTGTTCTCTGTTGCAGTTGGAGTGATCCACCCTGCCATTTCATCAGAGGGTCTATAACAATGGAAAGCTGTATGAAATTGGGAACTTTCATTTGTCTGATGCAGAACCACATCTGGAAAAAATAGGTTTGTGCCCTTTTTGATTCCTTACAAAGTATAAGGAAGACCTAAAAAGTGTTTTTTACATTAGGAACTGAGATGTGGACCCTCTTTTTATGGCAGACCATGAGGAGCATTACATATACCAAGGGAGGGAAACCTGAATAATGGAGATTGGAAGGAATTTTTTGTGAGACTGTTTAAAAATGGAGAGTTTCATTTGTTAATATCCATTAACTCAAATGTCTGCCTAAGAGCTAGGAAAAATGTCTTGGTAAAAGATTTCCCACAACCACCCTTACAATTGATGACTAAAGGCTTCTCTGCATGGAAAAGTTTTATCGGTATAAGCCAGTGGTTCCCAAACTGGAGTTCGCAAACCCCTGGGGGTTCGTAGAACATTCGCCTGAAAAAAATCACTAATGGTGGACAGAGGACCCGAGGTACGGAGACAGCAGGTGGAACCCGGTTGCAGGGCAGACACCCCAAGCCCCAGGGAGAGCGGGGCCGGGCAGTTGGGGCCGGCAGCCCGAGTCCTGCCCCCCGTCAGCTCGAACCCCAGCACTCTGCGCGGGGCTGGCAGCCCGAGCCCCAGGAAGAGTGGGGCCGGGCAGTTGGGGCTGGCAGCCTGAGCCCTGCCCCCGTCAGCCCGAACCCCAGCACTCCATGGGAGGGTGGCAGCCTGAGCCCCAAGGAGAGCGGGGCCGGACAGTTGGGGCTGGCAGCCCGAGTCCCAGTGGTCAGCAGGGGAGCCGGCAGCCCGAACCCCAGCGCTCCCCATGTAGGGTTGGCAGCCTGAGCCCCAGGAAGAGCGGGGCCAGGCAGTCGGGGCTGGCAGCCTGAGCTCTGCCCCCGTCAATGGGGGAGCCGGCAGCCCGGACCCCAGCCTGAGCCCCAGGAAGAGCGGGGCCGGCAGTTGGGGCATCCATCACACTGAGGAAATTTAATCTGAAATGCCTGAAAATATTCATTTTTAGGAGGGGGTTCATGAGATTTCACAATTTAGTGAAAGGGGTTCGCTGGCTGTTAAAGTTTGGGAACCACTGGTATAAGCTAAAGTGTGAATTTAAACAGATAGTTATATAACTTTGTGTGGACACACTTATTCTGGTGTACGTGGCTTTTTTCCAATTTATCTTAAACCCCTCCAAAGCAATGCAAGACCACCAAAAAAGGCACTCTCATACTTGAATAAGTGTCCACACCAGGAGTTACACCAATATAACTGGTTTAATTATACTGCTAGAATTATATCAGTGTAACTGGTAAAACTTTCCCCACGTAGACAAGCCTGATAAAGTTTCCATCCCAGTTCTCTGGCCCTTTGAGAACAGCCTCCAGCAAAAACAAAGGAGACCAGTCTGGCTATTTCTGCTATTTCTATAATAAAAAAGGAGTAGAAAAAAAACCTCATGAAATCCTTTTCAGGCCTTCTTTACACAGCATAAATTGGCCAACAAAAAGAGCACCTTTCTTTGCAGTCCACCTTTGGCGTCTACTCCAGAAGTCAGAGTCAGACTGATGCAATGGTAGTGAAACACGACCCTGCGGTGGAATTCCCCGCAGATGTACTGCACTCCACAGGATCCACTTCCTGCGAGGGAGAACACCCTTTTGGGGTAGTGTGTTTATAAACACTTCTAGGAAGGCTAGACCACAGGGTGGATAAAAATCATGATTTAAAAAAAGCAGAACAGATTTTCTGATTTCAATTCAGATTTATATTGCTAGTTCTTTACTTCCATGCCATTTTTACTCTTAAATTGCTAAAGTGGGTGTTTTGTACTTGTTTGCTTAGTTTCTTAATTGTAACATTTCAGGTTTTACAGATTTTTTTTCTCCTAAGAAGTCTCACTTCAAATGCTCATTCATGCTGGAAAAGGCAAGCCAAGGGCCTCATTTAACATGCTTATTGTGAGAACACCACAAACACAAACAAAATGGATAAACCAGTAACCCATGCCCTCTTCCAATATACGGAACTTCCTCAAGTCAAGCTGAAATGCTTCACCAGCCTATCCTCTATCTGGGTTTGCTGTGAGAAATCATAGGACTGTACTCCTACGTCACTTCGGAGCTTTTGAAAATCTCACCCTTACATGCCTAACTTTAGGCTCCTATTTTTGAAAAATGTGGCTTGTGGGAATAAAAAATTGTGAACTTTTTTAATGTACTGAAAGTCTGAACAACTTTTAGTTTGCTGTTAAGACTTGAAGCTATTTTGATTTGAAGTGACAGATTTTATGCCACCAAAAAAGTTTTAAATAAAAATACAACTTTAGCTGCTGATGCAGCAAACAGTTACGTACGGATTTACTTTCAGCACACGGGGAGTCCCAGTGAAGTAAATATGACTATCCATGTGAGTAAAGTTATCTAGCTGCTTAACTGTTTGCAGGATCAGGCCTTAATTTTCAATGTTTTGCACCTATTGCAGTTTTGTAAAATTCAAATAAGATACCCTACCCACAGTGGCATTTTTAAAAAGCCTTGTATAAGGAACTAAATTATAATTTTAATCTAAAACTGAAACACCACAAATTTACAGGTTAGTTTAACAAATGTTCATTTTTTGTAAGTGATACAATTAGGATTAATATCAATTATTGAAATTGCTCTGTCCTGCTAGACAGGGCAGATAGGCAGCTTCCACATACACCAAACAGTCTCCTTTTGAGAATTTCCTGTATCTACTAAATGCAAATTAAAAGGTTGAGCTTTACAAAGAAAAGTTTCCACTCATTTAGAGTTTTAAAAAGTGACTCAAATCAGAACTACTGGGGTAATGCAAAGTAACCAAAGCACCAAGAACATATGGGAGGTACTTATCCTACACAGACATTCTAGGCCCAATCCTGCACCTCTTAAAGGCACTGACAAAATTCCCTTTTGGTTCAATGGAAACAGGACTGGCCCCTCTATCACCACTCAAAAAGGAATTAAAAGGAATTTCAGATCCACCATAGGTGTGGTGGAGTTAAATGTTATAATGGAAATGAAGGCTCACTGCAAAATTCAGTTGTATTATAGGAGCATCTGAAGATAATGGTGCTCTCCACTCATGCCACCAGTGCATACCTATATGCACAGTAAATGCTAGGGAGAGAGGGGAAGACTGATGATTTCTGGCAGGAGGCTACTGCTTCCTACTTACTGTATTAAACTCTATTAACATCACACTAACAACAGAAAAAATACTTAGCAACCTCAGACAAGATGAAAAAAGGCTTCTGCGTACACAACCTGCTCCAAAAGCCACCTTAGGCCTGGTCCCTTCCCTGTAACCTACAAGAAGCATTCCCTGCAGCCAGTCACCAAAGAAGCAGTAATGTACATCACACACAGCTTACCAGCAGATGTATTTGTGACTCCATTCACTGTCCCTTCCACATCCGTCTCATCCTCAGCATAGCTCATCATTAAGGCTCGCTGGCGATCTGTCAGCCTCCTGCAGGTGAGAGTATAGTGTTGCTATCTCAGTCAGTATTCACTTTAGGGATTCACCTTTGCAGCCCAAACTCAGCTTTCCACCAAGCAGCACATAGAAGGGGTGCTACTGATAATGCAAAGCTAATATAACTGAGATTCCTTCAAAATCCCAATGACCCTTTTAAAATATGCACCTGAGAAAGGAATATGCCTTGCTAATGGAAACCTCTATGGGAACAGGGAAGATTCTAGTCAGTGCATTTCATCTGATTGCAGAAGAGTAAGTCAAACATTTTAAAGGGTTGAAACTAAGAAGACTCAAACTGGAAGCTACATCTGAATGTCAAGTTGGCAGAAGAGCACTCAAGAAATGGAGTTCCCACTTGAGTGCATGACACAAACACAGGAGACTTTTCAAGCTTTAAAGTTTACCTTGCAACAAGGTTATGAGGATGGCTTAGAGGTCTAGACAGCCAGTCCTAAGGCTCCTTAGAACAGGTTTAAAAGCTCAGAAGGGTAAACTCATCCTTCTGAAGCAATTATATTCAGACTCAGTGGTTCAGGAGCCAAATTAGCAATCAACATTACCCCAAAGAGCCACAGTACTATGAATTCATTGTTTCATTTACTCTAGTACTCTATACTCATATTTAAACAGTAGGACAGGGAAATATTTAGCTTTTATATATATTATTTTCACAGCAAATAAGTTAATAACTTAGTGCAAGTTGATAACTTAATTGGTTTATAACATAGTAAAAGCATCCTGACTGGTTAATAACTTTGATTGGTTAGTAATTAAATCTCACAGTGTTTTAATATCATGTGCTGCAAAGAGCCGCAGGAGACCCATTAAAGAGTCACTTGCGGTTCCTGAACCTCAGTCTAAGTATCACTGTCTAAAGTATACGTACTCTGTGTTCCATAGAGTTGCTCTCAGTAAACACAGGACCTATGCAGCCTCAAGAATAGTCACATAATTGCAGATTTATTTTTAATTGTCACAATTACCTTTCAGGGAGTTGTTTTTGTTTTTAAATTAGGTCTCTAATCCTTCTAGCTACAATAACCTTCAAAACTTGATGGGAGTGTAAACCAATGCATTGGTGTATGAATTTGCAGGAAGCCTGAAACAACTCCAAGAGTTGTCAACTGTGC
Organism: Malaclemys terrapin pileata; assembly: GCF_027887155.1. Classification (NCBI taxonomy): domain Eukaryota; kingdom Metazoa; phylum Chordata; order Testudines; family Emydidae; genus Malaclemys; species Malaclemys terrapin. The sequence goes on from NC_071514.1 coordinate 53,069,819, forward strand.
TATTCATATAAATGGGAGTGTTAATACACATTTGATAAGTCTAATGATAGTTTACATTACAAATATTAACTTTTGCTGATGATCATTCTAGCAGAATCAAGCAAGAGCAGCCATCCTTCATTATTGGAAGTACAGCAATGACAGATATTAGGGGAGGTAGAATGGTGTGGAGACCTAGTTGCTAACAAAGGCTACTGGGAATAAGAAAATCCAACTTCCTTCTCCTCTAATGTAAAGTCATCTCAAATCCTGTCCCAAATGGTGAAAGAAACAGGAGATGCATCCCCTACTCAGCATCAAAAAGCTCAATTGCCATGTGGGCATCAAAACCTAAAACCACATATGCCACAGATCCCTGACTACCAAAAGCCCTCCATATAAGTCATCCTTAACTGGCTGTGAAAAACCTCCAGCTTCGCAGAGCACCAGCCACTACAAAAATCAGTGGCACACTGAGAATCTGGGGGCAACAAAAACAAACAAAACAAAGGATTCTGTACTAAGATTAGGGCAGGGGTAGGCAACCTGTGGCACGCGTGCCAAAGGCAGTACGTGAGCTGATTTCAGTGGCACTCACATTGCCCAGGTCCTGGCCACCAGTCCGGGGGCTCTGCATTTTAATGTAATTTTAAATGAAGCTTCTTATACATTTTAAAAACCTTATTTACTTTACATACAACAATAGTTTAGTTATATATCATAGACTTATAGAAAGAGACCTTCTAAAAACGTTAAAATGTATGACTGGCACACGAAACCTTAAATCGGAGTGAATAAATGAAGACTCGGCACACCACTTCTGAAAGGCTGCTGACCCCTGGATTAGGGTCTATGCCACATAAGTCCAGGGATCCTGCTGCACTGTTCAGATCTAAGTCTGTGTCTATGTTAGGAGCGCTGTTTGTGTGTAGGAATAGCAGTATACTACATTGACAAAGCACTCCTTGTGCGGACACAGGTATAATGGTAAAGCTGCGCCTTGTACCGATACAGTAAAACCACCCCAATGAGTGAAATCAGCTACACTTGTAAAAGTGCAGTTTGGTTGGCACAGCTGTATCCACAGTGGCATAGATATGCCAGCCCAGGATCACACCTCTTCACACCCGTGATGGACACAGCTATGTTGGCAGAAGTCTGCAGTGTGGATGTAGCCTACTATGCCACACAGGACAGTGCCTTGCATATTGATCAATATATTTGGAGTGGCAACATTTTTTTGGTTGAGACATTTATATCTGCTCAGAGCAACCAGGATGTTAGAGTGAAGATATCATAGCATGGTAATTTAAGCTATAAACTAATCAGTGTAGTTTTTTGGTTAAAAGGAAAAACTGTACAGTTCAACAAAAGACACAGTAAAATAGAAGTTGGTTTGTTCACTAAATTATCTAGGGCTCAAATCATACATCAATAAAGCAGTGAAGATCTTTCACTCCCGAGAACACGTTCTTCACAGCAAACTTGCAGATTTCTACAAGACATCTCCAAATCTTAGTAGACCTTCCACTTACTTAGGAACCCTGATCTTTATATGTATGTAGTGGTCTCCATAACCATAACTGTTAACCCTGGAAATGCCTTTCCCACTCATTCGAATCCTCTGCTCTGCTTGAATACCAGGCGGTATCTGTGAATAAAAAGACCCATATTTTATTATTGCTCTGCAGTACCAAGGTGCCAGCATGGAAACCTATAAATAGAGGCCTACTTAAGTCACAGAGACATCACACCTTTTTCACAGGTTGGTCATGGCATAAATAGAAAATTTCACAGATGTGTTCATACCATACCACCCCTAGTTCTGTGCTGCTGCTGGCAGCGGTGCTGCCTTCAGAGCCGTCCAGCAGCCGCCACTCTCCTGACGCTCAGCTCCGAAGGCAGCATTGGCACCAACAGCAGCATAGGAATAAGGGTGGCATGGTATGGTATTGCCACCCTTACTTCTGCAGTACTGTTGGCGGTGGCATTGCCTTCAAAGCTGGGCATGCAACCAGCAGCTGTTGCTCTTTAGCCGCCCAGCTCTGAAGGCAGAGCAGAAGTAAGGGTGGCAATACCGCAACCCCCCTACAATAGGCCTGAGAACCACTTTTGGGTTGGGACTCCCAGTTTGAGAAAAGCTGTATACTTTTGCATATTTTATCCTATGGTATAGGGTAAAAATACACAAAAGACCAGATTTCATGGTCCATGACGAGTTTTTCACGGTCATGAATTTGGTAGGGCCCTACCTATACATCAATCAAGCTATTCCTCCTGCAGACTGTGAAGTAAGGGAGGAGGGATTTATTTCTATATTTAGATAACTAGTGCTCAGATATTACTCAATAGTAATGAAAAAGCATTCAACAGTGGGAATTAAAGCGAACTACCTACTAAGGACCGGTGTAATTAAGGACAGATCTACACTAGAAGTGCTTTGCTGGTACAGCTATATCACTATACTATACAGCAAGGGTAGTCAATGTGGACCTCAGGCCAAATCCAGACCCTAGGTGCTTTTGAACAGGCCACAAAATCTTTGTATTTACTTATTTTATTTTTACCCTCTCATTCCCTCACAATGCAATCTCCAATACATTGTACTGTGAATTAACGATTGACTGGTTCTCCTGCATATTTATACCTGCCTCTGGAAACATCCACTACATGCATGTGACGAAGTAGGTATTCACCCACGAAAGCTTATGCTCCAATATGTTTGTTAGTCTATAAGGTGCCACAGGACTCTTTGTTGCTTTTTACAGATCCAGACTAACACGGCTACCCCTCTGATACTTGGTTCTCCTTAATTCCTTACTTGCTTAATCTGAGCTATCATCTTTCTTGGAGCTTATTTTCAGGTTATACGGTGGTTCAATTTTACTTTTCATTTAATACTTATATTTTTAGTGCAATCGGGCACATTACTAATGCACAGCATTGTATCTGTTTATTGAACAGGGAATCTGCAGTGCAAAAAGTGTTTCTTTGGAGTCTGGACCTTGACTATACCCTAACCAAGAAATTTGGACCTTGACTTATATAGACATCACACTCCTAGATGCAGCTTACACTGGAAAAAGCTCAATTTTGCCAGCGTAAGTGGGTTACACTAAGGGCTTTTACTGGCACAGCTATGTCTAGACATCACACACAGCTCACTGACACAGCTTTGCCAGCAAAGGCTTAAAGTGTACACCCTGCCTAAACCTAATATTACTTATCACTGAGCCCTGCCACAGTGTGGTCTAGTCCTTATAACAGAGGACAGTCAAGACTCTTAGGTTTTATTCCCAGCCCAGCTATTGATTCATTGTGACATCATGGGGTAATCAACCTCTGGACCTCGCTTCTCCAATGCATAGAACAGTTAATACTTAATTAGCACAGCCCCAGTGTGAAGAACATCACCTCCTTGAATAAAGAGTTATGTAAATACAAAATCTAACAAACTGGTAGGCTAACTGAGCAGAAACAAGACACAAACAGGCTGGAGAGAATCATATATACACAAAACCTGGTTAGCAACATTAGTCCCAAGGAGTGTCAAGGACTTTCCCAGCTTGAGGACCATGCCAGCATTCAGATAGCCCGACCTTCCCAATGATCTGTGTCTCTTCAGCAGCTCTCATAGCCCTTTGAGCGCTTATGCAGAGGCAGAAGAAAGGGAAGTGGGAGTTATCCCTTGCATACATGGGGCCAAGCAGAATACCAGCAACATGGCAGTCAGTACTCAAGAGGCCCAAGACTAGGACAGCAAGGTCTTTGTACTTTTAACCTTTCACTCTTCTTGAAAACAAAGAATGCATGCTTATTGTTCAAGCTAAGGTATCTCCTAGCTCCTCCACCCACTGTTACCACATACCGTGATATTGATGGTCTCATATAGACCTTGAGTTCTGGCTGTACCTCCAAGAACTGCCTGTGCTATCGAGATAAAGAGGTCTGAGTGTACATCTGCTCCATCTCTTCTGAACACGGGGCTTTTCTGAACCTAAAATCAAATAGTTCAAGAGTAATGAGCAAGGGTCATGTCAGTACAGTATATGAATGATTCCATGAAAAATAACAGGTTAAGTTGTTTTAAGCTGATATCAATTTTAGGAAAAGTCTTACCCTCATTCCCTAAAAATTACATAGCAGGAAATCCTAAATTAAAGTTATTCTTAGAAACTAACCACAAATACCTCAGGCACTAAATATTAATACACCTCTACCCCATTATAACGCGACCCAAAATAACACTAATTTGGATATAATACAGTAAAGCAGCGCTCCGGGAAGGGGAGGAGGGGCACACTGCGCACTCCGGTGGGTCAAAGCAAGTTCGATATAACACGGTTTCACCTATAACGTGGTAAGATTGTTTGGCTCCCATGGACAGCGTTATATCGAGGTAGAGATGTAGCTAGAGCAGGCCTCTCCTCTGAAGGAGGATACTAAAAATGGCATTAAGAGATATCACGTTTCCTGTTTCAATGAATTCCCCCTAATTTTTCAGTTTACAAGAAAAAAATTAACTGCTAGGGCTGCATACTCAGCCTGAGATCTGAGAATCACACTGTGCTCTTCACTGCTTGTCAATCACCACCAGTAAAGATTCTTTAGAGAGTAGAAAAGAGATTGTACTATCCAGTTCATAGGACAATGGAATGGCAGAGGGGAAGGAAGCACCCTCAGTATTTCATAGTACCTCTCTGGCAGTTTTGATGACTGCATTTCACAGGCTCTGGAGAGCTTATTAAATCCTTCTTGAGGGGAATATAAGCAAAAATGGAGGAAGAGATCAGTGTTAATGGGAGGCCCTCAATTAAATGATCAGAAGAGAATGAAATCCTTTCAAACACTAGGGTCTTTAATTTTACTCTTGACAGAGACATGATACAGATGATACAGTCCTGTACCCATGTGTATCTGCAAAGAACATTAAAAATGTGAGTTCACTGCCGATTTACAAGAGAGAACATTTTAACTTCTAAATTCAGCACCTCATAAATGCATTCCTGCAGTCTCTTTAGGGATTCAGAACATCGGTGTCAGTGACAGCTGATACTATACTAGTACATCACTTCCAGGAATTCCAATTAGGAGAGAGTTCGTAAGTTTCCCTGACAGCCTGTATGCTGCAGACTGTAGCCTAAGGCCAACCTCCCTATATGCAGCAGTGCATTTTTGTTCTATGAATAGGCTAAATAATATTTTACCACTTGCTATGGGGCAGGTGTTTCGCAATCTCAGAAAACTGGAAGGGCTAACATCACTTCAGCTAGGCGAAATGACCCTCCTGCCCAATTTCCACCTTTATACTGAAAGGAGATAGGCTACCGGCACACTACCCCTTCTTCACAGAAGACGATCCAATGTAAGCAGCGTACAGTCAGGTGTCACACATACCCTGAATGTAATGAAAATTTCTCTCTTTCCTACGGGCATCCGAACAGTCTGTCCATCCTCCACACCTGCAATCAGAACAAGGACATGAATATTATACTGTTTGTCTGATATTATGCTCTACACCTTATGTGCCAAAGCACCTACAGCCTTCCTAGTCTAACCCAATGCCTGAACACCTACAACTACCTCAACTGGATGTCATCACAGCAGTATTTCCTTCATCCAGGAAGAAACACCCATGGATTTACTGGCAGAAACTATAGCAGCAGTGTAACTCACGTTCTCCAGGGGCATCTCAGATGACCACAGCACCCAGCGTTTGAAGAGCGGGGTGTCACCAGGTGTTTGTATCCTAGGATGCACTCATTCTAGTGCCAAGCACAACTGCAGCACTGGGCAGCTCATTAATTCAATTCAAGCTGAATTCAATTGTATTATTCCCTTCAAGTGAATTCAGTGCTGGTGAAAGGTAAACGATTGAGAGGCACTGGAGACTGACATACTATGTTTATCTGCAAAGACAGAGACAACGCAAGCTGCTACCCAGACAATTGGACCATTTCTAGGAGGGTGGGGAGTTCTTTCAACACTCATTCAATATTCTTTATTGAGCTGACAATTGGGATGGGGCATTTGTGATCTAAGGTAAAATTTCCAAAAGCACCTATATGTATGTCAGTGAAATTCAGAGAGACAAGGAGGGTGAGATAGTATCTTTTATTGGACTAATTTCTGTAGTCTCTCTTAGCAAGCTTTTGAGCTTACAGAGAGCTCTTCTTCAGCTCTGTGTAAGCTCAAATGTTTGTCTCTGACCAACAGAAGTTGGTCCAATAAATACTATCTCACCCTTTTTGTCTCTCTAATATCCTGGGACCAACATGGCTACAGCAACACTTCATGTAGTGACACTTATGGCAATTAAGTGTTTTTGAAAATTTTACCCTTAGACATCTTTCTACTGGGAAATAGAGTTAAGACCCAGAAACTCATTGCACAAAGGCCAAACAGCCATGAGATGGTAATTGTTTTCAGCTACCACCATCCTGAAGCCATCACCCAGAGATGAAAAGGTCTGTATCTTATAACTAATCCTTTGAGCCATCTAGCCATCAGTGATCTTTATTCTTAAGACAGATTTGATACAGACAAGTTTCTCCATAATGCTGTGTCTGAGCTTTGACTCCATAGAGCCAGCCATTCTCTAGAGACAAGATACACGCTCAGCTGAGTTTCACATGGGAAGAGATACACAGCTGGCATGTAAATACAGAAATTGACCTGCTGGTACAGGGACCATCACATTCTTCTTCTGTTTGGTTTGCCCTGAGCCGCGACACAACACACACGGTGTTGTCATAACAGAACCACGGCCTCCACATCGCCGGCATGTAGAACGCATCACAAAAGGGCCTGTGTTTATTGTCTCCTAGCAAAAAAAGAAAGAGGGGGGATTAGAGGAATCCTTTGATAGTGTACAAGTATTACTAATTTCTGTAAAACATCCCCAATGACAAATCCAATCCCTGTTAAGTCAATGGTCCAACACATGCACAGTATGACCTGCTCCAAGGAAATGTATTCTACATTACTGTGGGATATGGGTAACAGTGGTGGGTCAAAATATGGCCTGAGGAGCTAGATTAGGTGCCTCAACCAGGTCTAACCCACCAAGAAATGTCAGTCTCCTTTTGTTTCCAGATTGCCAGCTGAAGGAGCTCATGCTGTCAGTATCAACATCCGGGTGTCAGAGAAAGTGGGTGAACGAAGGAAATCTTGAGAAAAGATTGGGGAAGAGAAGCCCTTGCTATCTGAAGGCCTGATTCTCTACTGCTTTGCACCTTCTGGAGTAACGTACACCTGTGAAGAGTGGGTGCAAAACTCTCCATTCTGAACTGGTACCCTTTCAGACGCTCAATACACAGGCATAAAATCACTACCCAAGATGCAAGGCAATGGAGAAGCATACCCAAAAACTCTTATTCAGTGAAAGAAACCACTACTCTTATCAGCTTAAAGTGGATAGAGATCTCTGGTCAATCAGAAGCTTTGTGATAACAGAAGTCCTAAGCTTCTTAACTGTGACCTCTTTCCAATATCATTCATGCACAACCTCAATAACCTATTAAAAGGTGCAGTTTAGGATACAAAGCAGAGTTATGTGGAAAGGTTGCATTTTATTTCACTAGAACTCTCTGACTGCAAGAGCCTGGAGAGTTTTCACTTCAAGAATTCAGCTGCAATTCAGTAACAGGAGCTAGGAAGACCATATGCATCTCAACCACCTAATTCCAATCCAAGACACACAATGTGTATCTCCACACAGTCTTAAAAATCTGTTTCACAAATAAGCCCAAATCTCTGTAATTCTCCTACCAAACCTCACCCTTGTAATGAGAAGGCAGAGAATGCCAATCTGCAATAAAGCCCTAAATATGATTTCATCATGGAGAGACTAACACTGAATACATAAATGTGGCAGACTATACAGATGAACAGTGCCTCAAAATGTAAAGTTTCAGAGTAACAGCCGTGTTAGTCTGTATCCGCAAAAAGAAGAACAGGAGTACTTGTGGCACCTTAGAGACTAACAAATTTATTAGAGCATAAGCTTTCGTGGACTACAGCCCACTTCTTCGGATGCATATAGGAAGAAGTGGGCTGTAGTCCACGAAAGCTTATGCTCTAATAAATTTGTTAGTCTCTAAGGTGCCACAAGTACTCCTGTTCTTTTTTCAAAATGTAAAGGAAACGTTTGAATCCAGCTTGTTGTAAACTACAGAAATGATTCAGCATAAAAAAAAATAGAGTCAACAAGGTCTCTCAAAAGACCAGGTTTATAACACAAGATAACATTCAAAAACCAAGAACAAAAAACTGCCCCCAGGTTGGGGATCAATTCAGTTTTATGACCCCTCGGTGTGAAACTCAGCCTTTCCAAATGGATGGTTCCCCCACCTCCCCTCTCCTCCCAGTTTCCCAAGCAGTAAATTAATAATATTCCTTCCCCTGAACATTTTGCAAGAAGAGGGGGAAAAACTGAGCAGGACTTAACACCTTGTTTACTAGGTGACTAGATAGCATCCAGCACCCTGTCACATGGCTATTTTAAGTTTCGGAGAAAAAAGCAAGAATTGGTTAGGAATAAAATTCAATTGACTGGAGTATATTTAATCCTCATCACAATTTCTCCAGTTTTTTCTTTGGAGATCACCATTAATAAATAAAGCAATGAATGAGTTTCTTAGAGTACTTGCAGAACACGGGTTGGCTTCTGCACAGAGACCAAAAGTTGTTCACATTTGTTACTGGTCTCTGTGGAAAAGTAGTACTTAGGTCTCAGTCATAAGGACAAATATCTACACCAGACTTTCTACTTGGTCCAGTTGTTTCAAATCTTAGAAAAAATCCTGGAGACTGAACTACCCTATCAACCCTATAGGTGATCTCAGCATGGGCAGTGGCAATGCAAGCAATGCAGCATGGGCAGTGGCTTCTGCACAGAGAGACCAAAAGTTGTTCACATTTGTTACTGGTCTCTGTGGAAAAGTAGTACTTAGGTCTCAGTCATAAGGACAAATATCTACACCAGACTTTCTACTTGGTCCAGTTGTTTCAAATCTTAGAAAAAATCCTGGAGACTGAACTACCCTATCAACCCTATAGGTGAAACAGCATGGGCAGTGGCAATGCAAGCCTTCCCCTAGTGGCCTCTGTTCTGTGGATCTGTTTCTGGCTCTCCAAGGCTGGTGAGCTGGCCCTTTCTAGCAGCACACCTTTAGAAACACAGAAATTGAAATCAAAGCCTACATTTAATCACCTCCTTATTTACTGATGATTTAAGGCATTTTTGAGTAAGGAAAAAACTAACCTGTCCTGAAATAAGAATGTCAAAGAACATTAGAAAACCGGGGTTACACTCTAAAACAGCACTTACCATGCCAGTGCCATTGCAGTAGTGACAGTGCTGCACTTTAGTACCAGGCTCATGCCCCTTGCCATCACACCGCTGACAAGAGTCATTGATATTCACAACAATCTCCTTGTTAACACCTTTTGCAGCTTGATTGAATGTCAGCTCCATGATGTACTAGATAAGAGAAAGAAATGGAATCCCAGCTGTAATCTATATGCTGATTGGCTGACACTAAACTGAAATAGCTGTAATTAAGAGCCCCAGTGGTCTCCACTCAGACTGTGATTGGAACATCATTTAAAATGCTAAAAGACACAGTACTGGAGAAGGAAGGGACCCACCTGACTTATTAACCATCTATACTCAGACATTAGCAAATTTCAGTTTAGGAAGCACTAACATCTTCATTATATACCCCCAGAGGTCTTTGCAACACAATGTATACATGTATTATCCTTACCTCCTGTGGCTGGTCAAAGACACCCTGAAAATCTCCAAAAGGGGATCCTGAAAACTCCCCAAAGATTTTCCTGAACAGTTCCTCTGGGTCAATGGTGGGACCACCACCCCAATACTGACGTCCAGCACCCGCTGACCCAGTGTCAAAGCCAGCTGTACCATAAGTATCATATTGTTTTCTCTTCACTTCATCACTTAACACCTATGGGGGAGGAAAGCACAGTACCATCAGGACTCTCTCACAGTACAGAACTGGAGCAGCCTGGCTGCCACTAGATCAAAGTATTCAGACATCTGCTCATTCCAAGGTGAATCAGAGTTTACATCCATCACCAGCAAAATACTAGAAACTACTACAGAATCCCAACTTCAATTCCTTTGTATTAGGACAGCTAGATACCTTCAATAATGCCAAAAGGTGAAATGAACACCATGGAAGAAAAGCATTCTGTTTCTCTCATGCATATTGGATGGCACAGTTAAGCTCATAAGCTTGTGATGCTTCCAAATAAGTACATTAGTTATAGGCAGAGAGATCAGGAGCTCTGGGTTTCTATACTATTTGAAGGTAAGCAAAAGTGACTTTCAATTATCTCTTACCCTGTAGTGTGAAAGACTAGTGGGATGGGAGCTAGCAAATTAAATAAGCCTGACAGTCAAGATGAGTAAACTTGGGGGAAGGGAGCAGGATTCTACTAATCCCCCATCCTCAAAAGGCCAATTACTGATGCCACTTTGATGTCCTTCTATTAACTAACAGGTCCACTCCAGTACCCAGCTTTTCAACCAGTCTATTTTGTATTGAGGAACAGCACAATGGCCCATGAGTGGCCCCCCAAAAAATGCCTAGAATAAATCAGTCAGGTATTCTGGCTAGTTCATTTACTGAAGAATATCCAAATCATTTTTGGCACATACATACTCAGGTCTAGAAAACAATACTTTGTTACCAATGAAGTAAAGCAGCTCTTTTACAGAAATGCTGAGATGAGGGGAGGTATAATTTTTCTAGGCTGTAGTTCTGTTGTTCCCTTCCTACCACAGTGGGTAACTGAATACACATCAGTCACATTACCTCATAGGCTTCTGCCAGCTGAGAGAACTTCTCCTTAGCTTTTGGGTCATCCTTATTTGTGTCGGGATGGTATTTCTTGGCAAGCTAAGCAAAAGAATGATTAGAAAAAGGAGGGAGATAAGAACACTGTTAGCACTGCTACTTAGTATACCTTCCATGTCAGGGGAAAAAAATTTAGCCAGACTCTAGCATTCAACATTTACATTCAGAGGAGACCAAAAGCATTTCCTAAGTAATTCTCTCTCCATATCATTCCCATATAAGGGACATAAAAAAGCAGTTTCCTGTTATATTGGTATTAAAGCCTCTCACAAATGGTACTGCAAAGCTTTTCCACATAAGCATCGGTGTGGACGGATCAGCTATCTCGTACATACAGGTGAGAACACCCTTTTTCTCCAAGAAGGTCCTGGACATATGCGATAATGTCAGATCAATGGCAGTTATGATCTTACTCCGCTAACACTGAAAATTTGCTTCCAGAACCTTTCTAATAGGTGGGGGGAAGCCATGTTTATTTATTTTAACAGTCCAAGAAAGGACTCTTCCCTCCTGCCAATCAGCCAAAAAAATTCATACAGTATTTCACAAATGTCTAAGAGTTTTACAGCTTTTTGCCCTCCTCTGAAACAGTTGGCATTGGCTACTGCCCAAGACAGCACAGGACTAGATAGACCAGGGGTCTCAAACATGTGGTCCGCCAAGCTCCCCGCACCCCGCCCCAGTTACTTGCTGTCACTGCCAAACTCCCCTTACTCCTGTCCCCCCAATCCCCCCCTCCCAAGTTATTTTATGTGGCAGCTAAGCTCCCTGCTCCCCAATGTTTGGGGCCGGGTCTCTCCCCTGGCCCCTCTTGCCACCCCCACGCACCTCCCCCAAATGTCCCCCGGGCTCAGTTGCTGCCCCCTCACCGCCCCCCAGAGCCTGCAGCTCCACTCTGCTCTGCCAGCTTCTGGCATCACCTGCTGCCACAGGGTCCTAGTGCCCCCCTTCACTAGGGCCAGGGCAGGCTGCCGTTCCCCTGCCCTAGTCCTGAGCCTCTCCAATGTCCCAACCCCCTCACCCCATCCTATCCCTAAACTCCATCCCAGAGCCTGTACCCCCCACCCCCTGACCCAGCCCGGAGCCTGCACCCAGCACCCAAACTCCATCCCAGAGCCTGCATCCCAGACCTCCTCCCCCATCCAAACTCCCTCCCAAAGCCTTATGCAGGTGGGGGCGGAGTTTGGGGGGGCAGGTTCTGGGCACCACCAAAATTTCTACAAACCTGCCACCCCTGAAAGAGGCAGAGCAGGGGTGGAGTGGTGGTGCAGCCCAGTGCAGTGGGGGGGCATTACTGAGTGTATATATTTTATTAAAACCGCTTGGAGGAGGAGGTGGAGAAGAGACGGGACAGGGGCGGGGCCTCATAGAAGGAGTGGCATGGGGGCGGGGCCAAGGGCAGCAAGGAGGAGGGGTGTCAGTGAATGTGATGCAGCCCTCGGGCAAATGCACTAGTCCTCATGTGGCCCTCGTGGTCATTTGAGTTTGAGACCCCTGAGATAGACCATTCTTCTGAATCTGCTCCGCTACATTTATGTTCCTTTGACAACCTCCTGCCCCCACTCTGCCATGTTGTCTTTAGCATAAGAGTTCCTTTTGGAATTTTGATTCACGTGCATTACAGATCAGAATAAGATAAATGGGTCATAATTCCATCTCCCATCATCACAATGGTGAGTTTGAATTCCAAGAGACACCATTTGTTTGTTTTTCTTAGGTATACATGCCTGGTAATAGGCTTTCTTGATCTCCTTCTGGGGGGCATTTCGAGGCACTCCCAAAATCTGGTAGTAATCTTCTTTGGTGTAGAAAGCAGAACTGGTATGAAATGAGGCAGCACATATTAAAGGAGAGCATTTAGTTCCTAAGAAAAATCAGAAAAAAAGGAGTCAGGAAGAATTGTAAAGGAACACATAACTCCCCCTAATGTTCCCAAGACTGTTTCCCATTGATCACAGCCTACTATTCTGTATTAAGGATCAAGCCAGCTGTGTCATGGAATTGCACAGGCCACATATGACCACCTTAGATGTAAGTGGTAGATAAGGTGCAGATTCATTAAAAACCATTTCATTACTTTGATTTTGACCTTCAATGTTACTAAACTGCATTAACGAATGCGCTGTAAAAGATGTTACTGAACCGATGACGATCCCAAGACATACTGAAATGTAGACTAAGGGCTTGTCTTCTTGTACAGTTGCACAACTGCAGTGCACTACAGTTGCACTGCTGTAGCGCTTTAGTGAAGACACTACTACACTGACAGGAAAGTTCGTCTCATCAGCATAGTTAATCCATCTTTGCCAGAGGTGGTAGCTATGTCAACAGAAGAAGCTCTCCTGTCAACATAGAGCTGACTACACAGAGGGTTAGGTCAGTATAACTATGTCACTTAGGAGTATGGATTTTTCAAACGTCTGAGTAACAGCAGTTATACTGCTATAGCTATGTAGTATAGACCTGGCCTAAGTCTTTAGAATAATAATGGGTGGTAGCAACAGCTAGTCAGCCAATAGCAACAGCTTTAATTGTCACATGGATGTTTCTGCAATTACAAACAGGAGGAAAGGTTGTGTGTGACTGTAAATGGGAGGGGTAGCCCAAGAGATATTTAACACATGGTGCACCCTAGAAAAAAATTGAGAACCTACATAATTCTACGAAGCCTAACAGCAGGGTATCTAGACACCAACTATGAAAAGTGCCTTAGCGTTGCCCAAGTTACCAGCAACTTCCTGCTGCTCCTTCCTCGAAGGAGTCTTAATTCCATTAATCTTCATAAAAACAACAAGGAGTCTGGTGTCACCTTAAAGTCTAACAGATTTATTTGGGCATAAGCTTTCAGATGCATCTGAAGAAGTGAGGGTTTTACCCACGAAAGCTTATGTCCAAATAAATCTGTTAGTCTTTAAGGTGACACCAGACTCCTTGTTGTTTTTGTGGATGTAGACTAACACGGCTACCCCCTGATACTATAAATCTTCATAGGAGATCTAGGGGAAGGAAGTAAATTCCCTGGACATTTGTGTCTGCTTCTATTGAGAGAAAACCTCTGCAAAGAGACATGCCGTGCACTGTGTTTTAAAATAAGATATAAACTCAACCTGCTCTCCTGTGAAAGAATTCCACAGGCAGGATTCCATTACCTGACTCCTGAGAACGCTAAACTGGACTATACCAATTGCATCATCTGCATTGTATACTTCATAGGCTGCTGAGAAAGGTGCTCCCCAAAACATACTGAAGGTCACAGAGGGATTTGAGGACAACCAAGGCCTTAAAAATGATCTGGGACTGCATGGGAGCTGGTGTAGAGCGTGAGTGCAATTGGTTCTCACGTATCTATTTCACTCAGGATATGGGCAACTGCACTGCACCTTTCTGAGGTCCCACATGAGTCTCACAGTAGAACAGGTTACAGTAGTGCACCCCAGAGGCATGTATTACCACTAGAAGATTGTCTGAATGGGACAAACACAATCTTCTTGCCAGTTGGAAACAGAGAAACATTTCTGGTCACTATTGCAATTTGGTTATTTAGACCAATCATGCAGAGTATGACAGATTGGGCACCCCTTCAACAGGCTATGGGCCTGCAGTGAGATACTACTCTCCTTTGAGAATTATTTTATCCTCAAGCTAAAGCAGTTTCCTTCCAAATGCTTAGAGGAGTGTTGTTAGATAAGCTGGAAGCAGAGCTCTCCCTTGCTGTGGCTAGACCAGGCCCATGGAATTTATGCCAATGGAAGATGCAGCAAATTGCCAGACTTAGGATGAAGGTGAAAGCTGAGTGCTCAGCACAATGGCCAGCTTTCCCCTCTCTAGAGAGGGAACCAAATCTGCTTCCCTTGTTGGAAAGCTAATAACTCCACCTTTACACCCCACCAGGGTTGGCTCCAGGGTTTTTGCCACCCCAAGCGAGGGACCAAGGGACCCGCTGCCAAATTGCTGCCGAAGAGCCGGATGTGCCGCCCCTTCCCCTTGGCCGCCCCAAGCACCTGCTTGCTGCACTGGTGCCTGGAGCCGGCCCTGCACCTCACAGAACACAGCCCAAGGGCCAGGGTGATGGGCACCCCAGAACCCATATGTAAGGAATGGAAGTATCACAGCTCTTTCAAGGAAAGCAGCATGACAGGGTCCAGTCGCTGGGCTGGCAACCCGAGCATGCCTCCAGGGCCATGGCCATCAAGTACCCCCACCCCATCCCGGCACACAGACAAGGGAACCCACTTTCCTCCAACACCTCCCACCTGTCCCCAGCATCGCTGGGTCACAAAAACCCCGCTCTGTGAGACATGCCCCAGGCCCGGGACAATTCACGCCTCTCCCCCCAATCACCCCCAGCCCCCAGGCACAGCCCCCCCACCGTGGGTTCCCTGACCCCTCACCCTCCTCATCGCCCGGGCCTCCCCGCCCCCCACTCACCCGCGGGGCTCAGCCCGCCGTTCAGTGTCAGGAAGCGGCTCCCTGACCCGGCGCGGGGCGGGAAGGCGGCGGGGGCCGCACTCAGCCGCCGGCCCAGCCACACCACCAGCAGCCGCGTGTCCCCGCCAAGGCCCCGGCTCCTCCCGGCCGCCGCGCTCAGCCAGCGTGAGGAGCACCTGGCCGCCATCTTGGGACGCCGAGGCACAGAGCGGCTGCGCAGCCCGGCCGGCCAAAGGACGCCCAGTACGCAGGCGTATGCCCGAGCCGAGCAGGAGCATTGCGCATGCGCAGTAGCTCCATGCCCCCGAGACAGAGATTCTCGTGCGCATGGCGTAGCCCTGCCGAGTCAGCTGGCGAAACTCAGTTGGGCTCCCTCGGGGCGTGGTCGGGGCAGTCTGCAGCCAGCAACGTCCATCCCCACTGCAGTGGGGGGCCAGCTGCACAGCCAGAACACGTGGCTGGGGAGCCCTGCCTTGGGTCTAAGGTACCAGCTGGCTGTAGATTCCCACTTCCATGTGGGGCTACCCTGGCGCCAGGGGGCTGGCACATCAAATAGGTCCTCGCCTGCTGGGTATCCCTGGTTATTCTCCCCTATGCAGCGCTGTGTAACCCCCACTGAAGGTGTTTCCTAATTAACCAGATTGTAGCCTGCTGATCAGTACTCAAATGTCCTAGGCGGTCGCCTAGGGCGCTACAATTTGGGAGGCGGCAACCGCGGCAGTATTTCAGCGGCGGGACATTCTGCTGCCTCTGTGGGAGGCAGCATTTCGGGGTGGGACCTTCCGCCGCCTAGGGCGGCAGAAAAGCTGGCAGCGCTCCTGCAGATGTCACTTGGACAAGACTGAGATCTTGTCTACACTACCACTTACTTCAGTATAGCTTGCGTCACGCAGAGGTGTGAATAATCCACACCCCTGAGCGACGTAAATTACGCTAATTTAAGTGCCTGTGTGGACAGCACTATGGCAGTGGGAGAGTTTCTCTCACTAACATGGTTACTACCACTGCTCATGGAAGTGGAGTTACTATGCTGAGACAGAGCTCTCTCCCATGAGCATAGAGCGTCTTTATCAGACATGCTACAACAGTGCAGCTGTGCCACTGTAGACTAGCCCTGAGTATTCCCATTACTGAGATGTAAAGCTTAGTAAAAATAAAGTTTAGATCAGTGGTTTCCAATCTTTTTTCATTGGGGGACCCCTAAAAAATTTCAGATTGAGGTGTAGACCTCTTTGGAAATCTTAGACATAGTCTGCAGCCCTCCACTAGTCTTTAGTGCAAACCGTAGGTTGAAAACCACCAGATTAGACATTTATATTAATTGAAAACAACATGTGCATTTAAGTGCCTGGGGAAGGAATTTCTGGGATTATGAAGATGTTTCCCCACAGATGATTTCATGAGAAGCAGCATATTTTGTCCTTTTTTTGAAGCATCAGTTATGGTAAATATGGTTCTTAAAACAGGACTCTTTTCCTCACCTGTTTATATATATCAAATTGTAATTTGCAATTAAACCATTTCAATTTTATGTGTGAGCCATAAAGTATCTATTAATCTGCTATGTAATTTGTTCAGATAAATGCTTTACAGGCATACCAACTGGAGGAAATATTTCCAGTGAAACCAAAAATGTACATATATTATTGCAGAGTTCATCTGATGTTTTGGATGCATGTCAAATTACGGATATAGGCCAATTGAAAACTGGATTTATGACCCAGTGTTCTTTCCTAATGGACAACAGCATGGCCTAGAGTTTACAGCAAGGTATTGGGAGTTGTCTCATGATTCATGGATTCTGTTCCTAGCTTTGCTACTGGCTCAGTATGTGGCTTTCGGCAAGTCAGTCATAGCCAGGTTTTCAAAAGTGGCCCCTAATTTTCATTTCTCCAATTTTTGGGTGCCTTTTTGGTGCAATCCCGTGGGCGGCCCCGGAGTTGGGGCAGCAGGCCCCAGCCCCCCCGTCCTGCTCAGGTCCTGCAGGGGAACGAACGGGGCTGCCGATGCCTCTGCCCACAGGATTGCATCAGCTGGGCAGCCAGCTCAGATGCGACTGGCCAGGGGCTGGGTCCCCGCAGCAGGCCCGGGCACCAGAGCTGCAGCCATCGAGCATCACGTGCTTGGCCGCTTCCTCCTGCAGCTGCAGTGGGAGCTGCAGCAGCGGCTGCTCCCGACTCCTGCTGCCTAGGTGGGGAGAACAGCTGCCACCTGGCCCCACAGGCTGCCCCCCTACTCTCCCTCCAGGTACCGCCCGAGTCCTGCCTGGGCTTGGGGCCAGTCCGGACTCACTCATCCCGGGCCCGCACTCCCCCTGCGTCTCCCGGGCCTCCCTCCACTGCTTGCGGAGGGAGGAGGAATGGCGTGCTTTGGGAAGAGGCGGGGATTTGGGGAGGAAGCCAATGGGGCAGTGAGGGGGCGGGCATAGGGGCAGGGATTTGGGGAGGGATCCAATGGGGGAAGGAGAGGGCTGAGTCGGGGTGCGAGCCCTTCCAGTCTCCGGAGCCTTTGCTTGTTTGTCCCGTGTCCTGACCTAACGTTGGTCGGGACACGGGACAAACAAGCAAATATCGGGACAGTCCCAATAAAATCGGGACGTCTGGTCACCCTACTACAAGTCCACTCAGTCCTACTTCTTGTTCAGCCAATTTCTAAGACAAACAAGTTTGTTTACATTTACAGGAGATAATGCTGCCCTCTTCTTATTTACAGTGTCACCAGAAAGTGAGAACAGGCATTTGCACTTTTGTAGCCGGCATTGCAAGGTATTTACATGCCAGATATGCTAAACATTCGTATGCCCCTTTGTGCTTCGGCCACCATTCCAGAGGACATGCAGTCTCAGATGATGACCCAGCACATATTGACAGGTTTCAGAGTAGCAGCCGTGTTAGTCTGTATCCGCAAAAAGAAGAACAGGAGTACTTGTGGCACCTTAGAGACTAACAAATTTATTAGAGCATAAGCTTTCGTGGACTACAGCCTTGAGAGACCTTCACCAATTCCCTGGTGAATACAGATCCAAACCCCTTGGATCTTAAAACAAGGAGAAATTAACCATTCCCCTCCTTCCTCCCACCAACTCCTGGTGAATACAGTTCCAACCCCCCTGGGCTGTAGTCCATGAAAGCTTATGCTCTAATAAATTTGTTAGTCTCTAAGGTGCCACAAGTACTCCTGTTAGAAGAAGAAGTGGGCTGTAGTCCACGAAAGCTTATGCTCTAATAAATTTGTTAGTCTCTAAGGTGCCACAAGTACTCCTGTTCTTCTTTTTCCAGCACATATTGTTCATTTTAAGAACACTTTTACAGCAGATTTGACAAAACGCAAAAAAAGATACCAATGTGAGATTTCTAAAGATAGTTACAGCACTCGACCCAACGTTTAAAGAATCTGAAGTGCTTTCTAAAATCTGAGAGGAGCGAGGTGTGGAGAATACGTTCAGAAGTCTTAAAGGAGCAACACTCAGATGCAGAAACTACAGAACCTGAACCACCAGAAAAGATAATCAACTTTCTGCTGGTGGGATCTGATTCAGATGATGAAAAAGAACATGTGTCGGTCCGCACTGCTTTGGATTGTTATCGAGCAGAACCGGTCATCAGCATGGATGTGTAATGCTGATAGACCCCAGTTGTTGGCGGGCAGGATAGAACTTGGGACCTCTGGAGCTTAGTGCATGAGCCTCTACAGCAGGGGTTCTCAAACTGGGGATTGCGCCCCTCTGGGGGGTCACAAGGCTATTATATGGGGGGTGGCGAGCTGTCAGAACTCCACCCCAAACCTTGCTTTGCATCCAGCATTTATAATGGTGTTAAATATATAAAGTGTTTTTAATTCATAAGGGGGTCACACTCAGAGGCTTGCTATGTGAAAGGGGTCACCAGTACAAAAGTTTGAGAACCACTGCTCTACAGCATGACCTAAAAGCCAACTGGTTGTTAGCTAAGGCTGTAGAGCAGACTCATTCTCTCTCTCTCTCAAGTGGTCTTGGTGCCACTAGATGGGACAGAACACCACACCCAAGAGGTGTGTGGTTAAAGACAGTACTTCCCCTAGCTGAGGAAGGGCGTCTCAAGCTTCAGAGATTTCCCAGTTGAAATCCCAGACAAGCTCCCACTTGTAACACCAACAGACCCCGGTCGTTGTTGGGTGGGATCAAACCGGGGATCTCTGGAGCTTAGTGCCTGAGCCTCTACAGCATGAGCTAAAAGCCAACTGGCAGTTAGCTAAGGCAGTAGAGCAGAGTCATTTTCTCTCTCTCTTTCTCTCTCTCAAGTGGTTTCAGTGCCATTAGATGGGACAGAACACCAGACCCAGGAGGTGTGTGGGTTACAGATGCATGTCCCCTGGAATGGTGGTTCAAGCATGAAGGGACATATGAATCTTTAGCACATCTGGCACGTAAATATCTTGTGACACCGGCTACAACAGTGCCACAAGAATGCCTGTTCTCACTTTCAGGTGACATTGTAAACAAGAAGCAGGCAGCATTATCTCCTGCAAATGTAAACTAACTTGTTTGTCTGAGCGATTGGTAGAACAAGAAGTAGGACTGAGTGGACTTGCAGGCGCTAAAATTTTATATTATTTTATTTTTGAATGCAATTATTTTTTGTACAAAATTCTACATTTGTAAATTCAACTTTCATGATAAAGAGATTGCATTACAGTTCTTGTATTAGATGAATTGAAAATACTATTTCTTTTGTTTTTTTACATTGCTAATACTTGTAATCAAAACTAAATATAAAGTGAGCACTGTACACTTTGTATTCTGTGTTGTAATTGAAATCAATATATTTGTAAATGTAGAAAACATCCACAAATATTTAAATAAATGGTATTCTATTATTGTTTAACAGTGCGATTAATGGCACAATTAATCACGGTTAATATTTTTAATCACTTGACAGCCCTAATTACAAGTATTCATTTGCACTGTAATCAACTCTTCCCTGTCCCTCCCAGCACCTCCTGCCAGCTGCGGATCAGCTGTTCTATGGAGTGCTGGAGGTGCTGGGAGGGAGAGAGGGGGAGGAGCAGGGCAGGAAGAGGCGGGACAGGGGTAGGGCCTTGGCAGAAGGAGTGGAGTGGGGGCAGGCCTGGAGCAGGGAGAAGGTCAAGAATCCCCCGGGTAGAGAGGAAGTCGGCACCTGTGGGACATTACCCTTGTGGGGAGAGCCCACCCCCATGGCAGCAGTGTGAAGGATCAGTGCAAGCCACCCCATGGCCCATACAGGGATGGCCCCACAGCCCCTCCATCATGATGGGAAGGAACTGTGGGGCCAAAATTGAGTGAGTGGTGTTGCAACATGGTGCACAGGGATCGTGGTTTTGACAGTGTATGGGGATCAAAAGGAGCCAAAAGTGACAGCACAGGGCTACCAAGTAGCCCTAAGGTCTCACACATACAGCACCCATTATAGGGAGTGGTTATATTGAGGGACCAATAGCACTGAGTGCCATAAGGGCTTCCAGGCAGTTAATCCTCCTTTGATGCCTTTTCCCTCTAGGGGTGCTCAACTTAAGTCAAATTTAAGATCTATTTTGGCAGTGTACTGGCCATCTGGGCAGGGGTGAATTTGCTGTTGGCAAATGAGATGCATAATGTGTCTAGTGGACACAGCATTTTCCCATCCTTAATCTAGAGTTGTTATCTTCCAAAGATCCTTGTTAGTATGGTGAAAAAGCTCTTGCCGTCTGTCAATTTCCTTTTTAAAACACTGAATACACACTGCACTAGTAGGTCTGATGAAATGCCTTTATTTTACATTCCTTAATATAGGCCCTATGTTTACAATCTGTTGTGCAAGGGAGTATATTGTGTACAGACAAAAAGCACATGAAATAGGAGCCTGAAAAAGGTAGAAGGAAAGAACTTCTAGCCATAAGCCTCTGTATCTTACAACTAAGGAGGAGTCATTTATTACATAATCTATCTGTAAGTATATGTACAACAGGGGACACATGGATGATTCTTTTTTCTCCCTTGCTATTCAAACGGTGCGCAGATGGGTTTTGGGTGATGGTCCCTTACCAAGAGAAGAGATGGTATATTGGAACTCCAACTGTCTATGAGTGGGGTGACAGCTGGCCCTGGGGGGTTCCTGATCTGGTTGGGTGGTTTTCAGTAGAGTTGGAAGTCAGAGTGGGGGAGTTGGGAGTGGCAGGTGAAATTGAACACTTGGAACTAGGAAGTTGTGAGTGACAGCTGGGTTTAGGTGTCTGACAGCTGGGGCTGGGCAATTGAAACTGGGCACTTGGGAATAACAGTTGCCACTGGGAAGTTTTTAGTGATGGCTGGTAGTGAGTGTTGGGAAGTGACAGTTGGCAGTGCCCAGGGGAACAGGCATTACAATCCATATATAGAGAGAGAAGTTTTAATGCCAAACTGCTGGAGTCATGGAAGCAGGGACGGGGCTGAAGAATGCATGGCGGCAGCAGAAAAGGAGCAGAGAGCATGTAGCAAGGAAAGGCACCACAGTAAAGGGTGTCAGAAGGACTGTGTCAGGGAGGTGAAGGCGAGTTGAAGAATGGAAGAGAAAGAAACTTAAAAGAAGGAGCCAATGGGAAGAAATGAGAGCCAGATAGGAACTCACCTGCTAGCATCCTTAAGTCTAGCATTTCCTGACTTTGGAGTGCTCAACTTTGCAACCTTCCTGTTCTTTTAATGCGATTTTTGAGTGGAGGATTTTCTACATGTTAGGAAAAAAAGCAAACTGATAAAAGAGAAATTTCATCATGTAACATTGTATTGACACCCACCTGGGCCATCAGGAGGATTAGAACCTTTAGAGCCAGGCACAGACCTCTGCCACTTGAGCCAGAAGGAGTAGCCGATAGCAGCAGTAGGTTGTTTTCCTCTATATGGACCAGCCCTAGAGGGACTTTGCCGGTGGGTTTCACAGATACTTGCTGACAGCAGAGGAATGCTGAGATTCAGGGATCTTGGGCTCCAGTCCAGCCTCTGGAGGGAGTGTGCTCTCGTGGGCACAGACTCTTCTGCGCATTCCCCTCCCTGCAAGGTTGACCCTTTCTGTCCTGTCCCCTCCAACCTTCCCTTGCCCACCACCAACTCCTTGTCCTAGTCTCAGTCTCCTTGTCCAGCCAATTGCTGTTCCACTAGCTTCTAATCCCCCTCCCCAGGACCCTCATCCAATCTAGGTCTCAGCCCAACCGGCTCTCAAGCTCCTTGCCCCAGTCTCTTTGTCCAGTCAGTCACAGTTCTCCCCTACACCCAAGCTCCTTGTCAGATTGGTCTCTCTCTGCCCCCAGACATGTCTCCGCCTGCCGGCCCCTCCCCCCCCCCCACACTGACTCCTAGTTCCAATCTCCTTATCCAGTCAGTCCCAGTCTCCCTCCAGCTCTTTATCTAACTTCAGTGTTTTCCCTCACCACCAACTGGTTCCTAGCACACACATTTCCCTCACAAGTTCCTAGAACCAGTCTCCCAGTCCCCCATTCTAGTCCCAGTCTCTGTGCCCAATCAGTTCCAGCCTCCCTACTCCCTGGCTCCAGTCGCAAAGTCCTTGCCAGCCAGTTTCTCTGTTAAAACATATTTTTCCTGTGCATTGTTCTCAGAAATGGCTGAACCATTTTGGCTAAAAGCTTCCAAAAATACCCAGCCTGTGGCAGACACCCAGCATGTAAAATTTCAGCAGAGACAGCTAACGATTGACAAAGTTATAAGCAACTGAAAACAGGATCTTATAATGGGAAGTATCCATTCCCACCTATAATTAAATGGTTTGCCACGAGACTGCATTGCTGGTCCTTGGAGTCCAGGGAAGTAGAAGCCCAGTTTAGAAGAGTTTATCACAAGTTTCAGGATCAATCCTTGTTGTATAGGGCAGGGACGGTCATTATGTTCTAGGTTTTCACAGCACTTAGCACAGCAGGGTCACAATACAAATAATAATAACGTACCCTAAACAGATCCTGCTCCGCAGGCATCCACACAAATGTGACAGGCTCTTCCTTGGAGAAGTGCCCAGACTAATTTTTCCCTTCTGAAGCAGCTGCCCCTTCAAGGGAAGGGCAAGGTCACTGCCAGGCACTTGTAGGAACTTGCAATGCAGCTGTTTGTTCCGACCAGTTCCAGACTCCAGGCTAAATGAGAGGTTCCCAGGATAAAGGCCTATCCTTTAGCCTCCGTGAGTGAAATGTTGCCAAAACACAGGCCACAATTTAGGATCTTCTGAAAACAAAATGGATTTATTAAGAACTCAGAATGAAACTATTACTAGTTGGGAGAGCAGAGAACATACATTTAGCAATAAACATCATCCATGCAAAGCGTACTGCAGAGAAGAGCTGGTCGTAGACTCATCCTTAATTAGAGGGACTCTGTTCTGCTTCACTCACCACCTATGTGAAGGAATGGGAAGGGAGACCAATCAGATGGTGGAGAGGGAGCATGAGTGAGATCCTGTCACCTATTGTATGTGGGTTGTGCCAAAGACCTGACTTTGGAACTCATGACAGGCACAGCTGAGTGGTTCAATGCTTCATGGGGATAAGTGGGGTAGGACTCCTGAGTCAAATAGAAGAATACTTTGCATTCCAATAGCACCTTCCCCCTGCAAGGATCTCAAAGCACTGTACATGTATCCTAACATCCCCATGCAGTAGGCTGATTCCCACTTTACAGATAGGGAAATTGAGGCCCAAAGCGACTTAGGGCCTAATTTTATAAAAACAGCCTCTAATTTTTTAACTGCAACTTTTTGCCTGCAATGTAGCTGCAAAAGATAGCTGGGTTCTAATTATCCAATAGACTCCGCAAAGCAGGTATTTAGATGTTTAATATTAATCCTGTGTTCACTTCAATGGATGCTGGGTTGAGGTCCCTTTAATAGTTTAACCCTAAGTAGTTTATCCACAGAGCTGGGACTAGAATTCAGGTACCCATAGGCCATGTCTACACTATACACACTATAGTGCTGCAGTTACGCTTCCGTAGTGCTGTAGTGTAGGTATTTCCTGCAATGACCGAAGGGGTTTTTCCATTAATGTGGTTAATTCACTCTCCATGCAATAGTAGCTAAGTCAAATGAAAGAATTTTCCGGTTGATCCAGCTGAGTCTATGGTGGGAGTTAGGTCAACAAAGCTACAGTATCAGGGGAGTGGATATTTTCACACCCAGCTATGTTCATTTCAAAGTTAAGTGTGGAGCAGGCCTCAGTCTTCGGCACTTTAGACACCAGCCTGCACTGCCTCTGTCAATGAATGCATTGATGGATGCTGCACTAGTACTGTCAAGTGGGAGGCCTGGTCTATGCTTAAAAGTTAGGTCGACATAGCAACATCCTCCGAGCGCCATAGCTATGCCGACCTAAGCCCAGGTGTAGACACAGCGAGGTCGACGCTTCCGTTGAACCAGCTACCATTGTTCAAGTAGCGGGTGTTCTTACACCAGTGAAAAACCCCTTCCGTCACTGTGGGTTGCATCTATGCTACAGGATTATGCTGGCAAAAGTATGGTGCGTAGCTGTGCTGGTATTGCCCCTGTAATGTAGACACATTGTTAGACCCAGCAATCAAAGGAAAACCAACGTGCTTTTGCTGCCTTATTCTGAGGAAAAATCTGGCTTGCAGGCCTCCTCTTTTCCCCTACCCATCATTTGGGGGTTGTGAGGACTAAGAGCAGCCTTCATTTCCTAGGGTTACCATACGTCCTCTTTTTCCCGGACATGTCCGGCTTTTCAGCAGTCAAACCCCCGTCCGGGGGGAACTGCCAAAAAGCCGAACATGTCCGGGAAAATGGCAGCTCTGCTCCTCCCTGACTCTTCGGCTCTGTTTAAGAGCCGGGCTGCCCGAGCGCTACCGGCTTCGGGCAGCCCCGTGTCTCCGGACCCTGCGCCGCCGGAGCCCGGGAGGGGAAGTGCCCGGCTGGGGGCGCAGGGTCTGGAGGCCCGGGGGCTGCACGAAGCCGGTAGCGCTCGGGCAGCCCAACTCTTAAACAGAGCCGAAGAGTCGGGGAGGAGCAGAGCCGCCGCGGCTGGAGGCTCTGCTCCTTTTCGGCTCTGTTTAAGAGCCGGGCTGCCCGAGAGCTACCAGCTTCGGGCAGCCCCCGTGCCTCCGGACCCTGCGCCGCCGGAGCCCAGGAGGGGAAGTAGCCGGCTGGGGGCGCAGGGTCCGGAGGCATAGGGGCTGCCCAAAGCCCGAGTGCTACCAGCTTCACGGTTTGCCGGGCAGCCTCCAGACCCTGCGCCCCCGGCTGGGCGCTTCCCCTCCCGGGCTCCAGCTGCGCTGGGGAGGCACCAGCTGGGGGCGCAGGGTCTGGGGGCTGCCCGGCAAACCCTGAAGCCGGTAGCACTGGGGCAGCCCTTTCCCCCTGGCTGGGAGTGGGAGGGAGGAGGGGGCGGAGTTAGGGTGGGGAAGGGGCGGAGTTGGGGCAGGGCTAGGGGTGGGGAAATGGGCGGGGCCAGGGCCCGTGGAGGGTCCTCTTTTTTTATTTATGAGATATGGTAACCCTACGTTTCCATCATCCTGACTAGGAAAGGAGTGAGTATGGGGGCTAGGAACTGGGACAAGGAGGTAGTTAAGGGATTTGGGGCACCAGGAGAGATGACAGAACTGGGGTCCCCAAGAAGACCCCAAGATTCCAAACGTCAGCCTATGAGGGATACATGAACCACACTTCCTTTTCGTGATGTGAAGAGCCAATTGTCCATTAGTGTGGCTGGCTGTTTGTCACAGCCAAAAATTAGATTATTTTTTTTAAATGCAAAAGGCGCTAGAACCCCTCAGCCCGTTTCAGGGAGGAGCCACTTGATGTCAGGGCTACAGAGTAACACTGGTCAGTGGGGGGATCTCCATTCTTGCTCTCTGACCATCCCTGAGGCTGCCCTCTTTAGCGGAGCTCAGAATCTCTACAGGATGCGCTCTCCTGTGGCGTGGCAGAGATATGGATGGCAGGAAGAAAGAGTCGAAGGCCCCATATGGAACAGTTACTCTCACGGAAATGGAGGCACCCCAGGAGAGAACAAGATGGGAGGGTACCTGCCTATTCCTCAGTCTCCTTCCACCTCTGCCTATTGCTGCACAGGTGCCCTTTAAAGACCACTCTTCAGTCTCAAATTCACCTGGACCCAGCTCTGCACACTGCGTGTATGCGTTTCATACTCAGAACCAGCTGAGCCCTGTGGAGGCACATTAAGCATCTATGGGTCTGTCTACACTACTGCAGCTACCGCGCTGTAGTGTAGGCGCTTCATAGAGTGACGGAAAGGGGTATGTCCATCTATGTCATTAATCCACCTCTCCATGAGATGGAGACTAGGTCAAAGGAAGAATTCTTCTGTCAGTGTAGTTGTGTCTTCAGTGGGGGTTAGGTCGACCTAACAACGGCACACAGGGCACAATATTTTCACAGTCCTCAGTGATAGAGCTAGGTCGACCTAGATTTTTGGTGCAGACTAGGCCTGACATTCTGTCATCTCCATTTTTCTTTAATTCGCTTCAGAACTGAGTCTTATCCTTCAATTTAGGAGAACCCGGGGGAACAGAAGTCCAGCTTGAAGGAGTCTATGATAAACTCAGGGCACTCACAGTCACATGCATCACTTTCACTTCCACACCTCCCATCCGAAATAGCTCTCAGCTGCCGATGTATGCTTGGTATTGATGTGCAGCAGAGACAACAGAGACTGGGTGTATGCTGTTTGGAGCAGGGTACGAAATCCATCTGCTTACCGGTACTTTTTTGCAAGAGTAGGGATGTTAGTCCCCCCGCCCCCCACTCTCCAAGCCAAATACCAACTCAGGTCATTATATTCTGCCTACTTAAATTCCTCTTGCAATTCCACCAGCATGCAATATTCTTCTTATCTTCCAACCCCAAATTGTTACTTTCTGTTGTTGTGCACTGTTAAGCAGCTGCTGCATTTCACCTCAGAAGCAGCTGCAACTAAATGACAGATAAAATGATCCTTGTTGACTCTGAAAGGCCCTCTGAGGTATTTCAGGTGCAAAACACTGTAGAAATGTAAACCACTAATACTGAAACAATCATTAACAACATGTCTGAAAGTCAGGCTCTAGTTACCATACTGGAGATAGCACTGACAGTGCTTGGGGATGTGAAAGTGCACTGTGAGGTATGATGCCAGCATGCATGTCCTGGGGTAGCAATGCTGCCATTTACCATTGCTACCGTAACAGTGGCTCTTGAAATAACTTTGCCAGTTGAAAACATGGAAAAGCTGCGTCTGCTGGAAGGTCACCAAAGCACACCCCTTAAGAATATTCAGACTCTGGTCTCCAGACACAAGACACTACCAGGATCAAGATGGATCTCTCTATGTTGGGAACTGTGGTCTTCACCGGCAAGACCCCTGCATTAAAGAGCTGCACCAATCACAGTGCAGTATGTTCTGTACGGGCTGTACTCCCGCTCAGATCAAGATGGAACATTGCAAACTGAGACCTGTTTGCCCAAGATGCCTCAACCCAGTACTCAAGAGCCTCTCAGGGCCTGTCTGCATTAGGGGTTTTGCCCTGGTGTAGCTGCAATGGTACAAAACCACCAATGCAAGCCCCATGTTAGACCTATGCAGTGCATCTCCACTGGGGTGGAGTGAGGGTGTTGCATCAGCAGCAAAACTACACCACTTCAAAATTCCCCAGTGCAGGGGGGCCCTTTCAGATCAAGGCAGACATTGAAAACTGGGGCCTATAGTGTTGCACTGTCCCAGCTAGCTGAGAACATTCTGTTTCAATCTAGATGGACCAGCCCTCTGGGGGCCGCACTATGTACATAACAGTGCGGTGACTGAGGTGGAACACTTCTTGCTGGGACCTATTGTCTCTGACACCACAAATGACTGGTTCTTGGATCAGCTAGTCCCAGAACCCACAAGGGGATAGGCAATTCTTTATTTAGTCCTTAGTGGCGCACAGTATCTGGTCAACAAAGTGAATACAGCTGAACCACTCAGTAATGGCGACCATAATGTAACTAAATTTAACATCCTTGTAGGTGGGGGAAAATACCAAAGAAGTTCATCACAGTAGCATTTAACTTCAATAAGGGGAACTACACAAAAATTAGGAAGCTAAACAGAAATGAAAAGTGTGACGTTGCACTCCATATGCTTTATGAAAATATGCTTGGAATGTGTCTAATGTAACTGGAATATGCTTTATGCAAAAGGTCTCTTAGCAAATTATAAGCTTTGTAATGATACCTTATAAGTGTGTTTATCCTATTTGTATGAATGTATCATTCTTGTATCTGTAGCTAGAAATATGAAGTATTACTCTAAAATCCTATTGTAAGTATGCAAAGTGTGGGCCATTCGTAATGGCTTGGAATCTTGATGGCTTCCATTAACCAGGACAATTGGTTGTAAATAGCTCTGTTTACTTGTAAGCCTTTCTGTGTTCATGCTTGGGGTCTCACAGGACATGTGATCATGTCACCTGGTACTGGAATCCATCTTAAACCTGGTGCTTTTCCATTTAGAAGGAGTGCGGACCCTGAGAGACAAAAGATTCCCGCCTTGTGCCAAAGATATAAAAGGGGGTGGAACAGAACAAAGAGGGCTGCAGTCATGAGAAAACTCCTAGTTACCACCTGAGCTGGAACTGTGGTATGCAACCTATCACTTAAATCACCCTCGTACCAGATGACTGGCAGATAGTTAATGTGACATTGATTTTTTTTAAAAGGTTCCAGAGGCTATCCTGGCAATTGCAGGCTGGTAAGCCTAACTTCAATACCTGGCAAATTGGTTGAAGCTATAGAAAAGAACAGAGCTCTCAGACACATAGATGAACACGATATGTTGGGAAAGAGCAAATACAGCTTGTGTAAAGGGAACTCATGCCTCACCAATCTATTAGAGTTCTCTGAGGGAGTCAACAACCATGTGGACAAGAGTGATCCAGTGGACACAGTGTACTTGGGCTTTCAGAAAGCCTCTGACAAGGTCCCTCACCAAAGGCTTTTAAGCAAAGTAAGCAGTCATGGGATAAAAGGGAAGGTCCTCTCATGGATCAGCAACTGGTTAAAACATAGGAAACAAAGAGTAAGAATAAATATTCGGTTTTTACAGTGGAGAGAGATAAATAGCAGGGTCCCCCCAGGTCTGTACTGGGACCAGCGCTGTGCAAAATTTTCATAAATGATCTGGAAAAGGGGTAATCAGTGAGCGGGTACAGTTTGCCAATGATACTAAATTACTGAAGATAGGTAAGTCCAAAGCAGACTGTGAAGATTTACAAAGGGATTTTACAAAACTGGGTGACTGGACAACAAAATAGCAGATGAAATTCAACGTTGATAAATGCAAAGTAATTCACATTGGAAAACATAATCCCAACTATAAATACAAAATGATGGGGTCTAAATCAGCTGTTACCACTCAAGAAAGATCTTGGAGTCACTGTGGATAGTTCTCTGAAAACCTTTGCTCAATGTGCAGCACCAATACAAAAAAACTAACAATGTTAGGAACCATTAGGAAGGGATAGATAATAGGACAATGAATATCATAATGCTACTATATAAATCTATTGTACACCCACATCTTGAATACTGCATGCAGTTCTGGTCACCCCATCTCAAAAAAAGACATATTAGAATTGAAAAAAGTACAGAGAAGGGCAACAAAAATTGTTAGAGGGATGGAACAGCTTTCATAAGAGACAACTGAGGGGGGGATATGATAGAGGTCTATAAAATCCATGAGTGGCATGGAGAAAGTGAATAGGGAAGTGTTGTTTACCCCTTCACATAACACAGAAACTAGGTGTCACTCAATTAAATTAATAGGCAGCAGGTTTAAAACAAAGAAAAGGAAATATTTCTTCACACAAAGCACAGTCAACCTGTGGAACTCAGTGCCAGGGCATGTTGTGATGGCCAAAAAGTATAATTGGGCTCAATATAGAATTAAGTCAGTTCCTGGAGGACAGGTCCATCAGTGGCTATTAGCCAAAATGGTTAGGGATGCAACCCCATGCTCTGGGTGTCCCCACAGCTGTGACCACTAGAAGCTGGGACTGGATCACTTGATAAATTGTCCTGTTCCGTTCACTCCCTCTGAAGCCTCTTGCATCGTCCACTGTCAGAAGACAGGATACTGGGCTAGACGGACCAACCGTCCAACGCAGAGTGGCTATTCTTATGTTCCTATAGGTTTACACCTGTGTATTAAAGAGGCACTGATGTCAAGAGGGAGGACTTTGGCCCAGATTGGGAGTTGGACTCCATAAAGTCTAAGACCTTAGACCAGAAAGGACCAGATTATCTAGTCTGATCTCCTAAATTTCACAAGCCACCACTTGTGCCCAGCACATGCACATCAAACCCAACATCCTTTGGGGAGTCTGTGTGTCTCCTGGAGTCACAGCTCCCTGCTGAACATCCTCTTAGATTGAAATGGAATGCTACTCATGGGGGACCCCACAAGCCTAATTAAAGAGATATTCAGATGGAGCATTGCATGCTGGGACCTGTCATTTCCCCAGCCTGTATCTAAGCATTATTATCATTTATTATGCAGTTTATATTTATAGGGCATGCACCTTAAAAATATATGTCAACCTTAACCAGGTTAGTTTCAGAATAAACTAGGGCTGTTGATGAATCGCAGTTAACTCATGCGATTAACTCAAAAATATTAACTGTGTTTAAAAAAATTAATTGTGATTAATTGAACAGTTAAAAAATAGAATACCAGTGGAAATGTATTAAATATTTGTGGATGTTTTTCTACATTTCAAATATATTGATTTCTATTACGACACAGAATACAAAGTGTACAAAGGATACGGTGCTCACCTTATCTTATTTTTTATTATTAATATTTGCATTGTAAAAAAACCAAAAAAATAGTATATTGCAACCATCTAACCCATTACTTTGTTATGTCAGGATCTTTTCCAGGACTGAAGGAAAGGACACAGTCTCTCACCCAGTAAAAGGTGAGCTAAAGAGTGGGTTTTAATGCCCCCCCCTTTGCTATCTTATGCTGTATAAAAAGGCCTGAAAGTTTATTTTTCTACTCTCTTTTTTCTCCTCACAAATATAAGGAATGTTGTGTTTGATCTTCTGAATCTTGTTGGAAGATTTCTTGTATGACTCAATATGTGTATTAGGAGCTCTCCTATCCGTTAAGTGAAGGGGCAGGTGTGCTGAATCTTTAATAACCACCATCTTTTCTCTCCCCCCAAAACAAATAAAAATGTAAAGTGCTAAACTACCCAAATAAAGATGACATTGTCTCTCCTTTAATCAGGCTTCACTTCCATGATGTCTGTGATGTCACAATCCTACCAGTTCTCCAGTCACCTACCTGAATTTCAAATGTAGAAAAACAGGATCAGTCCCACTATTGGAGGTCTATGATGTTGTGGGGTGGTCCGTATATACCACAAGAATTCCTATACCCTCTCTATTTGCTGTATATCACATCCTATTCACCGTATCTCAAGACTCATATCAAGACCTTGTCCATGAAGGAGTAGATCTCTAGTGCATGCCTTACCTCTGACATGCGGAAAGCTTGGTTATTCCCCTTCCTGCCCATCCCTAGGTTCTCACATCATTGAGCCACCAAATGGCTAAGGCTGTACTGTATCAGAGGGGTAGCCGTGTTTGTTGCTTTTTACAGATCCAGACTAAGAGTCCTTTGGCACCTTATAGACTAACAGATGTATTGGAGCATAAGCTTTCAGGGGTGAATATGTGCATCTGACGAAGTGGGTATTCACCCACGAAAGCTTATGCTCCAATACATCTGTTAGTCTATAAGGTGCCACGGGACTCTTTGTTGCTTCTTAAGGCTGTACTAATTCACAACCAAGGGAACTATCCAGCCATGGGTCAGTAAAAGTACAACAGGAGGCCTGTAGCAGGGTGGCCATTTGCCTGGAACCCCCTCGTGGCCAAAGACATTTCCACGGGGCCCTTGCTCTGTTCCCTCTCTTCAGGAGCAGCATACAGCCTCCCAAGGTTATCACCAGCTCTCACCTGAAATGGGGTTCATAGCCTAAAGTAATTCAAAATAGACCTTAAAGTCACAAACACAATGTCCATCATACTAGCCCCATAGTTCATACCCACCTCCAACGCAACTGCCATGCACAAAGCCCATATTCCACTCAGCAGACACCTCACCTACCTCCATCTGCGCACACAGCCCTGGTGCTTACTGCTGCCTTTTACACTGGCAACAGTTGACTCCTCTCAGGTGAGTCTCCTCTTGCAATAGTTCTGGCTTAGACCCAGGCTCTCCGGCCCCTGGGCAAGCCCCCCCCCGATACAAGACCTCATCCACAATCAGAGCATGGCGAGAACTGGTTTTATTAACGAGCAGTCTGGTGTTGGTCGGCTGAAGTCTGGAGTCCTTGTCTACTGTTGTCTGGTCATGTAGGGAGTGGAGCTCAGAAGTGACCTGAGGGGCAAACAATGAACCCCTGCTGACCAGGCCATGCCTAGGCTGGTGGTACCCTACCCTATTGCCCCTTGCCGTCTGGGACAGGGAAGGGAAACCATGGAACCTCGACACTGCAGTGACCAGCACTTGCAGCCTCCCAGTGCTCAGGCCTTGTTCCCAGGGGTCACCGTCCCATTGCAGTCATGGGCCCAAGACCCCATGCAGGGTATGTCCCCTCCTGCAGCTCAGGTCAGAGCAGAGCTATGCTGGGGGCTGCCCTCACTCAGGTAGGCTCCTGGTCCTGCTAGTAGCATGGCACTGGACATAGTTAGCAGGCAGCACCCGGGGACACATCCAACCAAGGGGCAGGGGGAATGTGTCCTGAGCATCACTCAACCACCTGTGCCACAGCCAGGGGCGGGGCCTATGGTAAATAGGGGCGGGGTCAGGATGGGGCAGGGCCCGTGGGAAGAAGGGGTGTGGCCACGTGCAGGGGCGCGGCCTGGCACAGGGGCGTGGCCTATGCGGAGTAGGGGCGGGGACTGGTGCGGGGGTGGGACTGCCGGCTAGGGGAGGGCGCGGCGGTGGCAGCGGGAGCCCGCGGGAGGGAGAGGCGCTGAGAGCCCCGAGCCGGCACCATGAACCGCTTCAAGGCGTCTCGGTTCCGGCACGCGGTGGCCAAGCCGGCCCGCAAGGAGGTGAGTCCGGCCGGGGCAGGGCCGCCCCCGCAGCCGCGCACTGTGCGCTCCGCCCCGCCTGCCGCGGGCAGCCCGCCCCGCCCCGGGGGGCCCCTGAGGACCCGCGCTTTCCCAGCCTCGTCCCTGGGGACCCCAACCCCCCCCCGTCCCTGCTCTCCCAGCCCCGCCCTCGGGAACCCACGAAGCCCCCGCCTCTGTGGGTCCCCGAGCCCCTTTCCCCTGCTTACCCCACCCCTGAGGATCACCCCTGCTTCCCCTGTCTTGCTCTGGGGGGGCCCTGCCCCTGAGGCTCCCTGATCCTCCACTTTTCCCACCCTGCCCTGGCCCCTGATGGTCAGTTTCCATCCCCCCCCCCCACAGGCTCTAGGGGGTAGAGGACACATGGCTCTCCCCTTGGAGCCCCTTTCCTGGTGCTCCCAGGTGCTAGGCAGAGCTGGGTGGTGCAGTTTGAGGGGCTCTGACATTTCATGATGCTGGGCAGGGTTGGCTGGGTGGGCCCCACAAGGGCCTTGTCCCCTCCCCTCTAACTCCCTCCCTGCCCATGCAGCCTGGGGTGATGGGGAAGGGGACAACGTCTCTTCCTGAGGTTGCCCAGTCACAGCTGGTCCTAGGCAACCTGTGGTTGGGATGGGCTCTGGGGTCCGAGTCTGTTTGCTCTATCACTCCCAGTTACTGCACTGGGATCCAGTGGAAGTAGAACCCTCCGCTCCCAGCTTGCTCTGGCATGAATAGCCATGTGTGGTGCAGGATGGTGGAGGTCCTGGAGTGGGGGGCTCTTCCCTGACGGACAGTGATCTCCAGGTGCCTGTCCCGGCTGTGAGTAGACGTGAGCCCTCTAGTTTGGACTTACCAGTGCTTCCCCTGTCCACATCCAGACTTCTAAACGGCATCACATTTCCTGGGCTTTATTTGATTTCAGGCCATCTCCAGGCTGCTTTGTTCTGCATTATTTTTTAACTGTCAGAAATCAGAGAACAACTCTCATCCCAACAACCAGTCCCTGAACACACATGCTGGTTTTAGATTTTTTTCATACCAACAATCACTGGAAAACAAGATCCAGCTGACTCAAAATGAGTTTTCAGTGACTTCATTGCTATCTAGGCTGTGTGGTTGGCACCCTGTCTGTAAAACACATACTGTTGTGTTCCTGTGTTGGATCTTAGCATTTTTCACCTGGGGTTATCTGCCTTATTGTAAGTGTTCTCCCTAGAAACTTTTTTCCTCATGACACTGCTCTGCTAGATATTATGGTGCCATGTGGCTTTGAAATGCTAAGTTTACCACAGTGTGCTGTTTCAATGGACTTCTCAAAGTGTTGTTTGCAACTGTTTTCAGTTTAGGTTTTTGTATCACAAGATGTTCTCAGCATTTCCGCCCTCTCTTCCTCTCAGGGGTTGAGTAACCTCTTCCCTGTGCTGTAGAGCTTTTGTCTACAGAGCAAATTGTAGCTTAACCTGCTAGGAAAGGAAAATGTTTCAACATGCCCTTTATGCTAATGTGGCAGAGACTGGCTGTGTGCATGTTATGCTACCAGTGAATTAGAGCAGGAGGTGAGGACACTGCATGACAGCGATCCACAAATGCAACACTATGGGGAACTTCTCTCAGTGCAAACTGGGAATCTTGGGTGTCAAACACTCTGAATGCAATAGGCTGGAAACTTAAGCATTAGGAAGCAGAAGAGTGAAGGTGCTCTAACAAGGGCCTCATCCTGCAGCCTGTTTACATGTGGTGAGTGGCCTCATTGGCTTCTGTTAGCCATCTCATGCAAACTAAGGCTAGAGGATCAGCCCCTTAATTTGGAGGCACACTGCATAAGCCTAACTCGTAATTGCACTATGCAGGAACTCCATTGGGAGTTAAGGATGTTCAGCGTATCTTTCACATTTCCTCACTCTTGAAAGTGTAAATTTGCGGCCGTTAAAGGCAAAAGAAATATATTAATACCCAACTATTTCCTTTACATAAACAGAAGATTGAACCTGCTCCTGTGATACCAAGGGACTGCCCAAGTCAATTCTGTGCCCCTGAGTGGTGCAGAGTGGAACTGTGCAGTCCCATGATTCTGTAGATAAGGAAGTGAGGGTGCAGACTTGTGGATAGCTCGCTGCAGTGCTGTATAGTGCACAGTGCATGCAAGTGTGAGAAGCTCTGAATGACTACATTCAAAATGATGAAAATGTTTTGTGCCTGTGTAGTAATGATCTCCCTAAAGAGTCTAAAGTTCTGTGACTCTCTGCCATGCTATGCACAGCCCTGCACTTCTGTAGCAGCTGGCTGGTGGGGATCTCGGAGTGCTGCACTGGCCATTTGCCCCAGCTCCCCTGGGGGATAGGTGAATCCCTGGCTAAGATTTTCATAATGAGTGTGTGCCTAAAGTTAGGTTCTAGTGTCCATATGGAGGCATCTAAATAATCTCTCAATGCTGAGTACAGTGGCTCCCACTGTCTCATTTCCAGTCTGAGGCTATCGATTTCAGATATGCAAATTCAGCTACGGGAATAGCGTAGCTGAATTCGATGTATCTGATCCGACTTACTCTGCTGTGAGGACGGCGGCAAATTGACCGCCGCGGCTCCCCTACCCGGGCTGGTGGGGTACACACGTCGATTTGGGGATCAATTATCGCGTCCCGACGAGACACAATAAATCGATCCCTGAGAGATCGATTTCTACCCACCGATCCGGGCGGGTAGTGAAGACAAGCCCTGAGTATCTCCCAGGTTGGTGTCCAAGATGTGCAGCCCTCCTTGACAGTACAGTTTTCTGTTTCCTTAGATTTCCTCTCACACACACCGTTTCCCCAACTTGCTGTGAAAACAGCAACAGAAT
Organism: Malaclemys terrapin pileata; assembly: GCF_027887155.1. Taxonomy (NCBI): domain Eukaryota; kingdom Metazoa; phylum Chordata; order Testudines; family Emydidae; genus Malaclemys; species Malaclemys terrapin. The sequence continues at coordinate 53,106,036 of NC_071514.1, forward strand.
TTTTGTTCTGGTTTCTCCTCAAGGATAACTGAAGGTCTTCAGTTCAGTTTTGAATTGTTGTATAGAGCTGTTGTGTGCTTCAGGTCAGTTCACTCCCCCCAGAGGTGGCTGCCTTTTTGTGGGTTGGTAAGAGAAGGGAAGTGATACGTTTGAGTGCTCAGAAATGAGAGGTGCTATATAGCTTGTCAGGCTTGTTTTTGTATAGAGCAGTATAATTGCACATGGCACTTTACAGTCACATTGGACGATGTGTCTGCTTCCAGGTGCTCACAGTTCAGTAGAGAGAGATCACTGGCAAACTGTTAGAGTATCCGACTCACCAACCGCGCTTCTGTTTAGTTTTTGTTTATTGGGCAGCAAAGTTTAGCTTTAAACATTTAATTATCCCCCTCTCAAACAGTTGATTTAATGTCCATTAGAACTGCTTGAGCCAGTCATCTTGTGGGCAAGTGTTGTGCAAACTTCACCCACCTAAAGCTGCTGTTCCGCTCCTGGACACAACTTGGCCCTGCTGATGCACCTCCGTCCTGGCCTGTAGTCCCTCTGCTATTCCGGTTTAGGATCAGGGCACAGCTCCTTGTCTTGCTGCCCGTCTCCGGCACACAGTGCTTCCCAGTGGCAGCGTAAAACTGACCAAGATCACATCTCTTCTGCAAACTCTGTTCAGGCGCACAGGGCCGATCCTGGAAGAAGGGAGGGAACTGGAACAGGAGGGAGCCTGAAAAGAGAAGGAACAGCTAGAGAAGAAATTGGGAAAGGAACGGGAGTAGGAAATGCCCTGAGGTGCCCTCTGTTGGATCATCCACTGGGAGACCAAATTTTGTCTGTCTGTATTCAGACCATCAGATGGCTAGGACTAGGGGACAGGGCAAAGGGAGGAAGTATTGCCTCATGCTACTCTAGTGACCCCATCCTGACCTGCTGTTTCAGGGCTTGGGAGGTTTTTTGACACCCTGTTATGAGAGCCATAAGGACTCTAGATTAGCCTTTCTGGGTTTGGTGGCCTTTATGGGTCAGGGATGAAGAAATGAAGGGCAGGGGACTAGGGGCTTGTTGCAGAGCCCCCCTTGAGTGGGAGTTTGTCTGTGAGAAAAGAGGCATGCACAATATCTAGGCAGGGAAGAGGTGGGTGAATTGGGTAACTGCAGGTGGAGAGGATATTGAGTTTTTTTGGCTACCAGTCTGAGGCTATGTCTACACTATGGGGGGGAATCTATTTCAGATACGCAAATTCAGCTACGGGAATAGCATAGCTGAATTCGACACATCTGATCCAACTTACCCCGCTGTGAGGACGGCGGCAAATCAACCGCCACGGCTCCTCCGTCGACGGCGCTCACTCCTACCTGGGCTGGTGGAGGATGTGCATCGATTCGGGGATCGATTATCGCATCCTGACGAGATGCGATAAATCGATCCCCGAGAGATTGATTTCTACCCGCCAATCCGGGCGGGTAGTGAAGACAAGCCCTAATTCCAGGGGGTGTAGTTGTTTTGGTAGCCCTGACTGGCTGGGTAACTGTGCATTCTGCCCTTTCCTGCGGTAAATACATTGCCTTGAATTATGGCCCCTCTTCTTCCCTGGGTGCAGGAGCACTGTGCTCAAGTAGTACTGAAGTGCAGACCTCAAATCTGTTGTCAGTGTGAAACCTGAATCTCTTCCTAGATCAGACAGAGCAGGTCTGAAGGCAAGGCAGCTCAGGCCCTGCTGATAAAAGCCAATGAGGAATTCCACAAATACCTTTAAAGAACACCGAGAAAAGAAAGGGAAGGCAAGTGTTAGGGGGTTAGGCTGGTGCCACGGTGGGTGGCCAGGCTGCAGGGTGATGGCGCTCAGCTCTCTGAGGGAGACTACAGGGCTGCCTGGCACTGGAGATTCAAGTCCAAGCAATTCAGGAGGAAAAGTCAGTGGGGGGGAGGGGAGGCTGCAGCAGTGCAGCGATGAGCCTTGAGTGTTGTGCCTGCAGCTCCCCTCTTTTAGCAGGCACAGGTGATGACCTCTTCCCTGAGGCCATGTGGCAAGGTGCGGCCAGACCAGGTTAGGGTTTGTTACTGGCTTGCAGCTGTGAGTGAGACCACTCAATCTTGCTGCCCCTCTACAGAGCACTGTCTGGACAGTGCTTGGTGCTGGCTGCTCTCCATGAGATCTGATGTGTATGACCCAAATTCTGATTCCTTAACATGAAGACTTTTTTCTCCTTCCATATTTTTAACTGCAAACCGTAAAAGTTCTCATAACCCAGGCCCTGTGCAATGAGCGGCTGTCTGCCAGCAGTTCTTGTGTGCAGGTCAAATTAATTCTGCAGGTAAAACCGGAAGCAATGCCCTAGTTATAGCAGCTCCCTGCACCTCCCAATAGGTTCTTGGCTTTGTACTTCGGACCCCAGTCAGGTGTGCAGAGCCAAGAACCCACCTGGCCCATTGATGCTTCTGGAATCTTGACTGGCTGTGGCTTAAGCTTTCTTCAAAGGGTTGATTCTCCATATTCAGATTAACAAACTGCTAAATTTCAAAGGCCTAACAGGAGCTGAGCTGCCTGCTAACAGCAGTGAGTATAAAAATACACTCTGACTGGCAGGTGTTATGGATGTCACTGCTCACGCTGAAGGCTGTGGGAGCTGTGCTGGCAGCAGGCCCATGTTTCAGCTGGGCTAGTTATGGATTTTGGTAGCCAGCAAGGTCCAGCTTCTCACAGGATGCTCATGGCTCGGTTTAGAATAGAATCAGATGCTTTGTGGAAGTGTTGGGCTGACAGCTGTGGAGAACGAACTCCTCTGCTTGCAGAGTAGGGCGGCAGTGTTTGCTCCCCTCGCTCCCACCCAGAGGAGCCACATCCAGGAGTCGGGGCAGGTGGGTCTCCATAGGCCACTTGTTGGCTTCTCTGCTGAACCTGCCCATGAAGGAACAAGGGCTGCCAGTCAGGAGGGTTTGCTGGGAATGTTGTCCAAGCCCCAGGGCTCCTGGGCAGCAGCTTGGCAACACCCATGGGGGTGTCAGGGAGACTCAAGCCTGCAGCACCAGCTGTGCTCTGTCTCTCGCTCCCAGCATGTCTTGTTGCTTTCCTTGACATCACCAAGAGGGCAGGTGGAGCTGCTGGTTAAACCAGCATCCCCCTCTAGCCTGAGAGAGGCCCCGGAGCAGGCTCCTGCTCCAGCACTTCCCCTGCCACTCCTGTGAGGTGAGACCAGGTTTGACTGGGGTGCCAAAAGAGATGGGGGCAGAGCCTAACATCTTGTCCTGGGCTCCGTAATGCCTGAATGGGAGGGGCCAGTTTCTGGTGAGTGTTTGAGGCAGCTCATCCCCTGGGACCTGGAGGGAGATCAGCAACATGCATCGCCTCTGCCTTCAGGGAATAATGGCGGCGTCACCACTGTCCTGGCCTCGGCTTTGAACGGGTGACCAAGACGCAAAGGCACTGCAGCGATCCCTGGTTTCCAGCCCTGCACCATTCAGCCTCTGGCCTGTCCACGTCCTGGGGGACAAAAGTTGCTCCCCCTCGGTGTCTGCCTCGCTGTTTGGAAGGCACCTGAGAGCGAGGCTTGCATTCTCTCTCATGAATGAGAGCTTGAGGTGTGGGAACCAGGCAGCTACTGTAGCTAATTGTCCTTGGAGAAATGAGGAGAGATGAGTGTCTGTGTCAGACTGGCCAGGCTGTGGTAGCTCCTTCGAGGTGCCTCAGGCGTTGGGGGAATGCATCCATGTTTGGCGGAGCTGTTGTCTGCTGCAAGGAAGTCTTCCCTTTGGCATGAACGAGGTGCAGGGCCGGATTAACTTTTTGTGGGCCCAGCGCCAAACATATTTGTGGGCCCCGATTGGGGAAGTAGGGCATGTGATGGGGGTGGTGGTCTGCAGAGTGAGGGGCCGGTTGGGGACAATGAGGTGCAGTGCAGCAGGAGTGGCCCCACTCAGCCCAGCACAAGGGCACTGTTTACAAACCCACAACTGCTAGGCGCACACTGGCCCGCCCAGCTCTGCACTGCCAGCGTGTCCCTTCCACCCTGCCCAGTGTCCTGCCTTTATGCCCGGCACCCCCTCACCCAGAGACTTCCCTCACAGATTCCTATGCCCAGTGCCCCCTTACCCAGAGACCTCCAGCACAGTTCCCTATGCCCAATGCCCCCAGACCCGCTATGCCCAGCACCCCCTGCCCAGAGACCCCTCCCACCACAACTGCACAGCACTCTGCACACCATACCCCCTGCCCAGGTCCCTGACTCAGATCCCCTACTGTCCTGCACTCCCTTCACAGTCCCACCATCACAGCTGTACAGTGCCCCATATTCCTGAGGGATACATATGCATACAGTGGAAAATATAGTAGGAAGATGTATACACACACACAGAGAACATGAAACAATGTGTTACCATACACACTATAATGAGAGTGATCAATTAAGGTGAGCTATTACCAGCAGGAGAGGGGGGAAAAAAAACTTTTTCTAGTGGTAACCAAAATGGCCCATTTCCAGCAGTTGACAAGAAGGTGTGAGGACCGGTATGGGGGAAAAATAAACATGGGGAAATAAAAACAACAAGGAGTCTGGTGGCACCTTAAAGACGAAGAAGTGAGGTTTTTACCCACAAAAGCTTATGCCCAAATAAATCTGTTAGTCTTTAAGGTGCCACCAGACTCCTTGTTTTTGTAGATACAGACTAACACGGCTACCCCTGATACACGGGGCAATAGTTTTACTTTGTGTAATGACCCATCCACTCCCAGTTTTTATTCAAGCCTAATTTAATGGTGTCCAATTTGCAAATTAATTCCAATTCAGCCGTCTCTCATTGGAGTCTGTTTTTGAAGTTTTTGTTGTTGTAATATTGCGACTTTTAGGTCTGTAATCGAGTGACCAGGGAGATTGAAGTGTTCTCCAACTGGTTTTTGAATGTTATAACTATTGTGTACTTATTCACTTGGGTGTCTCTGAAATTCTTCACAATCTCCTCTAGTCCTGGCTAATCTAAGTCATTGTCATCCTGCAAATATTGCCACTTCACTGTTCACTCCCTTTTCCAGCTCCAACAATATTTTTCATGTTGAGAATAATATTCCCAAGTCATAACCTTTGTCCCTCTTAGCCAAAACAGGATCAGATCCCAGGTAGGAGCATTTCTTCATCTTGTCACTCAAAGGTGAGGATTAGCATTTAAATGTAGCTAGCCTTTTAAGTGCAGATGACTAAAATGGCCAGCCTGTCCTGAGGACAGCATGATGCAGATCTGGCAAGTGCCTTTATGTGTTAAATTCCTTCCTTCCCTCAGTATCTGTTCCCCTTCCCCTGCTAGCCAGCAGCCTCCTAATCTAGTGCTCTGCTGACAGCGCTAGCTCTAACTGCAGTAATGTAACTAGGGCCCAAACCAAAACCTCTCGGTTTGAATGAAAAGGGATTGATAAAATCTAATATGACTAGAAATATTTTAAGATGGCTTTTGACTGTGACCCTTCTCCAGATCCTAGTGTCGCATGAGCATCAGGCCTGTCAGTGGCAGTTATCATCTTTGCCACTCAAGCTTAGGGATTTGCAAAGTAAAAAGTTGACATTGATTTCTGTGCATTGTTCTCGTGTTTCCCTAGTAGCTCCAGCGACTGTAGGAACAGTCATTAGCGCGGGTGACTGGGAGTCAGAATTCTGGGCTCTGTTCCAAGTTCTGCCACATATATTTGCTGCTTATATTTTGTCGAACTCCTAGATTGCAGGGCTGTGTTAACAAATTGTCTGTAAAATGGGCAGGGGCTACAGAGGTCTAAAGTGATGGCAATTGTGGATCAATCAGAGAGAAAAACAAACCTTGTAGCTTGCCAAGGATATTGTCTCAGTAACTCTGGGCATGCACAAGCCAAGTTATGAAGCTGCCAGTAGCCGCTGAGTGGGTAGAAATCCTTTGCATAGGCAGTCATAAACTGTTATAACTTCTACTCTAGAGTTGGACTTAACCCTTAGAATGTTGGTAGTTTTCAGCTTCTCAGCCTGATGGCTACTTAAAAGCATGTGTGTTTTCCTCATCCGGAGCATTAATTTCCAGCTGAAACAGGACGTGGAAGTGCTCTACCAAGTTAGTGTCCAGCAACAAAAATAACTAAGTGTTTTAGGATGATCTCAATTAAGTCCCTTTCCTCCGACCTGTCTCAGACAGGAAGTGTGCTGAGCAGAAGCAATCTACCAACATCAGTGCAAAACCAACACAACAATATTTTGTTGCTGAGCACAAAACTCCAAAGGGTTTTAAGCCAGTACCTTACAGTCTGAATTGATCGAGCTGCCTTGAACTGTTAAGAGTTTGGGAGTTCAAGAACTAGAAATTACATTGAGCCATAGCTCCAGACTGGCTATATTAGGCCTTGGACCAGTGCCACGAAAGCACTGCTAGTCCAAGGGTCCAGTGAAAGTTGACCTGCCAGGGCTACAAGTCAAGGCTGCGTGCCATTAGAGATCACATCTTTTCAATGGCGTTCGACAGGTGATTCGTAGCCCAGGTAGTTCATGAGAACAGACTTACAGCAGGGCTTTCAGTTCCCATTGTCCCTCTCTGTCCCTGTTCGGTTCTGCCCGGGGTTAGTGGGTGGCAGCTGTCTCCAATGGCTAGTGCTCGAAAACAAAGTGGTGCTACGCATGGAGCTACTCTAGGCCCCGTTTCTTGCACAGTATTAGCTGTTAATCTGCAGCTCTTGGAAAGGGGCTACATCCTGGTGTTGGTCTGGGGATTAAAGAGGAATATGGTCAGAATGGTGCTGCCCACTTCTCACCCGTCGGTGTCCCTGCTAAATGGTCACTGTGTAACTTCTTGCTGGTCGCACTAAACCTCTCCATGCTGGTCTCTGCCAAGGCCTCGTGCCCCAGAGAAAGCTGAGTCTTTCATGGTGCTGTTGTAGATGGTGAAAACTCTTCACAATTTCTGCTAAAATTTTCTCGGGCATGTGCTTGAAAATCAGGGCAAGGACCAAAAGAGTCTGGGCCCTGAAGCTGGCCTTTGAGAAGGTTGGGTGTGGACTGAGATGCTGCTGGGGGTGGCTGTGCGCAGGGGTGTGTGAAGGCTGTGGGGCGAAGGGGATTGTTCGGAGGATGTGGGTGCAGATGCTGCCCTGTTCTGCAGTGATTCAGCCGGGCTTGGGGCTCAGAGGCGAGTGCTCAGTCCCAAGAAGACTGAGTCTTTCTAGACTAGAGGAAGCAATGGAGAGAGAGTGACTCTCTTGTTTGCGGGACTTTGCCCATTGCCTGGTAATTAGGGTCAGCACCAGGGAAGCTGCTTTGGCTCCCAGCTTCTTCACACTGTTCCAGCTAGGAGCGATTGTTGAGCACGGACACACACATCAAAAAGACCTTGTCCCAGTGACCCAGTCCTGGGCCGTACTGAAGTTAGATTCCTGCTGTGGGACGTGCTTTCAGGCCAGCCAGGAAGTGCAGTTAGTGCAGAGCGTGTTTCATAGGGTATGTCCGTGTTGCAAATAAAAGGTGTGTTCTTAATGCTTGAATTCCACCTCAGGCTCCCTTACAGGTTTTAACTCCAGCTCCTAACCCAGTTAAAAGCCACGGGACTGTGTTCTTGCTGCTGTTGTAAGCCAGGTTAGCTAACCTGAGCTAAGGTCACACCTCTTGTTTGCAGTGTAGGCAGAGCCCTTGGCAGTGCAGATCCTAGAGCCCAGGTGCAGTCACTTACCAGGTGACACATCAGGTTTTAGATTTGCCCATACAAAGCTGTAAGTCTTCAGCGGGCCCTGATTGCTGGGGAGCAACTCTTGTGGTGCCAGGACTGGTGTGGTCAGCTGAAGTTTGCTGTCCCCTGGCTGGTAGCAGGGAGTTCTCAGTGAGGCATCCTTGGCTGTGAACTCAGACATGTCTATGCACCCCCTTGTCAGATAGTGCCTGGGCTGGGGCCATCAGGGTGCGCTGTGAGACTCCTCTACCATGGGGGTGTGGAGAGAGGAGGAGATGCTCATTCCTGGCCGGATGATGTGATTGTGTTTCTGCTCCTAGAGACCTGGATAGGGGCTGTTCCGCATGAGCCATCAGGGCAGGATTTGAGGACTGACAGCCTCTGGGGTAACTTAGTGCAGGCAGGCCCAGAGCAGGGCTGGATTGCCTGACGGGCACTCCCCAATCTGAGCAAGAGGGGAAGGGTCTGGGAGTGGCAAATAACCACTGGACAGGATTCCTTGGAAGCCAGCCCTGGAATGACCTGTCTGTAACTCTGGGCTTGTGGGGGTAGGGGTGGAGGGGAGATAGGGAGTGAGCTGTGGAGTACGGGGGAATGGGGAACCCCACCGATCTCTCCTCGTCCTGATGGGGGGAAGCCTTGTTTGGGGGGCTGTTTGCCATCTGCACCCCCAGTGACAGTCTGAGAATCCACATGCTCTGCACTGCCTGCCTTGCCTGCGCCCCAGGGTGTGCCCGGGCAAGCCTGCTGAGAGCCCCCTGGGGCTGGCCGGGGAGGCTGGGCAGGGCAAGTAGCTGCTCCCAGAACTAGCCTGCAGTCCCAGAGGGCGCCCAACACTGCTAGAAATGGAGCAAGGGAGAGGGATGCTGCAAGTAACCCCCTGGGGCAAGCAATGGCTTGGGGAGACAGGGGCACAGCTGTGTGGTGGTGGGTGGATGAAGTACTGTGTTTCTCCCTTGGATGCATGGGAGATCTGGCTCCATGGCTGCTTCTCTCCTCTTCCTTCTCCCCAGCTCACTCAGGGCAGGCCTCTCCTAATACTGATTTCTCCTCTGGATTCCAGGCCTGGATCAGGGATGTCCGAGCCGGCTCCACCATCTCCTGTGGGAACCATATCAAGTCCAGCTGCCACTTGATAGCGTTTAATGCTGACTCGGCAGGTAAGGAGATGGGCGGGCTGGAGTGGAGCCTTGGCGGAGAAGGGTCACTCGGATTGGTGTGGAACACGGATAATGTTTACTTTCTATTTAGACAAGACGGAGAAAGGAAACATTCCCCCCATTGGATAGGTGGGGAAACTGAGGCACAGAGGGGCAGTGACTAGAATCTGAGTCTCTTAACACTAGAGGCTCCAGACTAATAACAAGGTGTAGTGAGTTAGAACAACCAACAGCAGGGGGCACAATAGGTGGAAGCAGAGGCAGGGAGGCTGGATTACAACAAGATCATGTGATTTCTTATCTTCCTTAAAGACAAGAATATAACGGACCTCAGTGTTCAGGGCCCCTGCCTCATGGGGAAGATGGCTTTAGCAGCACAGCACCCCGTATGCCCTGCGGGGCATTGGTTCGGCAGAATGTCTCCGGGAAGCATGGTGGTACCATGTCCCCCAGCTGGTACCATGGTACACGCATGGTGGACCACGTACCCCACGTCTGTGGTTGGCGGCTGCGCCATTCGGGTACTGGCCTGGTTTTGCTTGGTTCCTGGGATCCACTGAGATGTCGAAGTGAACGGGGTGACTGTCATCTCAGTCATTACTCGCCAATAACGGACCGTAACTGGAATGTGCTATGTGAACCCTGGTGACCGTTATCTCCCCCAATAGCGCTCTGTGCTTCAGACCAGGCCGATACGAAGCTGGCAAACTCCCTTGGTGGTGCGCTCTGCTAATGATTGGTCCAGGCACTCCCCAGCAATGGCTGGGGGAGCTCTCACGTGCTTGCCCTCAGCCCTTGAGGTGTCATCTGTGACTGTGATACATCGTTAGTTTCACAACCCGAGTCTCCCTGTGAACATGCTGTGGGAATGGAACCCAACACCCACAGGAGGTGGGAGCTCCCAGCTGAGCTGGCATCAGAAGCATGTCCACTCGCCACCCCTAGCTTGCTTTTGGATGCTAGGCTTGTGTGGTATGTGGCACTCCTGGGTAGCAGGATGGTGTTCAGCAAGGGGCGGCCATGATGGACTGGTGGGCAGCTCGTGACCTATGTTGTCTTTCAGGCGTGTTGGGCATTGTGCCGCTGGAGAGCTGGGATGGAAGGAAGAGGGCTGTGTCCCAGCTGTGCTGCCATTCAGGTGAGCTCGCCAGATCAAAACATACCGAATAAGGGACCAGCGCTAGTGGGTGGGAGCCAAGCAGTCTCAAAGGCCTTTCTGACCCTACCAGGAAGGGACAGGTTTGTGAGGCACTTTCCTATATGCTGAGAACAGGACCGAGAGCCACCAGATGCATTTCATGGGTCAGCCACTGGAAGGCAAGGAGTTTCTGTGATTAATGACCCGGTGCGGATTTGAACTGGTGACCTAGCGGTGAGAGTCTCCCTTGCCTACTGCTAATCCATTAGCCATGGGCCACCTCCCATGTCCTGCACGAGGTTCTTGCAGCCAAGCAATGTCTGGATCTCTCTGTCAGTGGCTCTTTGGAAAGGAGCTGGCACTTGTCGCCCACAATCCCAATAACTGATGTGCTAGGACAGAGCGTGTGAGAGTACTTGACCACTTAGTGGGATTGCAGGGCAGCGCCTAGACAGCCTGCTGGCCTGTCTCAACAGAGGCTGCCTGCTCCAACCAGAGGATTTTTCAGGGCATATGCAGCAGATATCAGAGCCGGAGAAGTTTGTGTGTGTGTGTTTTTTTTAATGCTTTATGGGTCTGTATCTCGTCGTTTTGTACAAATGGAAAAGTACGCAGTGACCTACTTTCTTGAGCGTGCCAGATGCAGCAGAGGGGCTGTTAATTACTGTGCCAGCCTCCCTCCCCCAGGTCCCTGCAGATGGAGTTACAAGGAGTGCCTTTCAGTGGCCTGCATGCCAAACCAGGGAATCACAAAGGGGTATTTTGTTACCAGCGGCGTCGCTTGCTGAACCAGGGCCTCGAGCCGCAGTAGTGCGTCCTGACAGAGCTGTGCATCTGCGTGCTGGCCTTGGCGCTGTCTGGGCTGGACGCTGTCTGGCTGACTTCGTGAGGCTCCTGCAGATGTTCACACCAACTGTATGCCTTAGTTAGCAAGGCATTCCACTGCCTCTCTTGTAGGGGGCCAGCAATGGAAAATCCACTTGGGCTCGAGCCCTTTGATAGGTACAGAAGGCCTGAGTGCGGGTGTTAAAGCAGCAGGTTTGCTCCCATTACAGGGTGTACAAATCAAACCCAGAAAGCTGAGTCCCTGCTCTCCTGGGCTATGATGGGAGCTCTTCTGGCCTTCAGATGGGATGGCTGGATCTTTCACACAAAGTGCTTTCCTCCCAGCTGCTCCAGACATTTGAGTTGAGTAGCTGTCTCTGCTCCTCCTCCAGGGTTTTCAACGGTCTTCCGAGAAAACTGGAATTTCTTATATGGAACCAGTCGCCACAACCTCCCTTGTCAGGCCTTTTCGATCCGTCCCTAACAAAGCAGAAAGGGCACCAAGCCAGTTCTCTCCATCCCTTGGCAGGACACCTGGGACAGGCTGGTTAGCTCATGGCAGCAGAAGGGAAAGGAAGGTGTCCCACAGCGGGTTAGCAAGGGCTGAAATAGAGCCACTCTGCTCTCCTGAGATGCCTAGCTCAGCAGTGGGGCTCCAATGAGCATCTGATCTTCCGGCTGCTCGTGGAAATAGAGCTGCTAAGCCAGTGGAGGTTTGTCCATTGCTGCCTGCCAGGAGCAATGGGGTCTGGGAGAAGCATGTAGCAAGACTGTTGTAGGGCAGAGAGCGAGAAGGCCGTGGCCGCAGCAGACATGCTGCGGCCTAGGGGCTGAGAGCCAACATGCTGTTGGAGCGAACCTCTGCTCTCCTCTCTCCCCATCAGACGTGGTGACGGACTTTGACTTTTCTCCATTCGACGCGCTCCTGCTGGCGACAGGCTCCGCTGATGAAACCGTGAGTGTAAATCGAAACGGGGGCCGAGGGGGGTGCGTGCAGCAAACCCCCTGAGCAGGGGAGCGGGGTGGCCCTGTGGCTCTAGGGTCATCTCTGGGCTCTCCCATACAGAGAGCTGGCCCTGGTTTGTATGGCACCTTTCCTGGAGAGCTAAGGAGTGGGGCTGAGGGGTAGCCACAGGGCCGTGAGATGGGGATGTAAAACAGAGCTGTTCAGAGGAGGGTGCTCGGCCTTTGGACTGCGAGAAGGATGAAAACACCTTCTCAGTTGTGGGGGGAGAAGCAGCTGCCAAAAGCCCAAGGAGATCAGTCGGATGCAGGCTCAGTGCCCCCCTCAGGGTCTGGGGCAGTGACAGGCTATGGGAACTGTGCTCTGCTGGCAACAAGCCAAGATGTTCATAGCTGCCACCTCTGGCAGGGAGGGTGGGCTTGAGGGGCAACCGCACTTGTGAGGCAGGTGGGCTGTGTGTCAGCTCCGTCCATGCTGGGGAAGGAAGGGGAAAGGGCTGTGATTGCCTCGGATCTATAATCCCACACGGCACCCAGGCTGCATACCCAGTTGGGTAGGATTGGGGACCCCACAGAGGCTCCAGTCACCCTGCCTGGCAGGGACAAAGCCCTGGAGATGAAAGGCCAAGCAGTTGTCGCCAGCTTTCTAGGTTAGGGGAGCCCAGTTCAAACCCCACCTCTACACATGGGTGCTGTGACAAATGGAGCCTTCTGAGTGTGTGGCATCTTCCTGGGGGATTTGGGCATGGGGGAAGGGTCTTGCCGGGGTTCACCCTACTGTTTCGGGCTGTAGGTGAAGGTGTGGCGCCTGTCTGAGAGCGGCCAGGACCTGCCCTCCTGCCCTGGAGTGACCCTGGGGCCGGCAGGGTGCCAGGTGGAGACACTCCAGTTCCACCCGACAGCAGATGGCGTACTGGTGAGCGGAGCTGGGAGAACGGCAACGGTCTGGGATGTGGCCCAGCAGAAACCCCTGACGGGTAGGCACGGCCTTCGCAGTCCTGCAGAGCATGTGCCTTGGCCTGGGCGCAGTCTTCTCCTGAGTGAATGCTGGAGCAAGTCTCTGCTCAGCTGTACTTACTCCGGGAACTCCTGCTACCTGCCTGGGGCTAGACCCTGGGCTGGCTCTGTGTCCCCTTTGTGGATGCAGTGTCTTTCTGAACGACCTCAGTGCTGGTGAAAGCTGCCACCTGAGCAGTGCTGCAGGGCATGGGAAGTGACTTTCCTAGACACCCATCAGCATCTTAACCCTGTCCCAAAAGGGCCACCCTACAGGGAGTTCAGGCACTGTGGCCCAGTTACTCCTTGGCCTCCCTGCTGAGACACCTGTCCAGAGCGTGTGGTGCGGGCACCTGCTCCCCTCACTCTAGGGCCTGTGTGAGACCAGCAGACGTGTCATGCTGGCCACTGAACAGCCCCCCTGTTGGGATGGCACTTGGGCACTCCTGGCCTCAGCTGGGTTTGAACCAGGGCCCTATATGAAGGAGGCCTATGCTACTGCCAGTCCCTCAAGTGCGCCATTTCTCCTGGTGCTGCCTGCCTCTGAATTAGACTGGGAGTCGTTGGGGCTGAGGCATGCCCCTTGTGTGAAAATGAACCCAAATTCAGTCGCCTGTTTATTTCCAGGCAAAAATCCAACATTTGAAATGGAATTGTTAGCTGGAGAAGAGACTAATGCCTGCAGTGGTGCAAACTGCAGCCACTCTTCTAAAGTGCTGCCATGTGCTAAGTGTCTGGCCTGTGGCATGGCCTGGGATGAGACTGTATATTTGTGGGGGTGGGGTTGAATCGCCCCCCTTTTGCCCTCCCCTAGTGGTAACTGACAGCTGTGCCTGGCTGGCAGCTTGTGCCCGGCAGGGATTGACTCCAATTCTCGCTTACCTTCCCAGCACTGGAACCTCACGGTGACCTGATCCAGAGTGTGTCCTGGAAACAAGATGGCGCCCTCCTCGGCACCTCCTCTAAGGTGAGTGCAGTGGGTGCACCAGGTTGGGTGGGCTGGGAACCCCGAGTGCTATTTCCTGAGCAGATCTGGTGTGTGGCGTTCGGGGGAGGCTCTGAGGTATGATCGAGCCACTGTGTGATGGGAGCATCTGAAGATCATTCCCCTCCCTCTGCTGTGCTAGGAGTGCTGCTGCTGGAGCCTGGCCTGCTGCCTCTTCTCTCAAGCAGGCCGGGCCTGCGCCCTGCAGCACCTGTGGGCAGGCTTGTAGAACCAAGGCGTGAGCATCAAGCAGCTTGTGCACTAGATGCCCAGGTTCTCTAGCCTCCCCTGCAGCAGAGCTAAGCCTGGACTAGCCTCCTGTCTGCTAGGGAGCGTGTGACACCAGTGCAGCAGGGGATGGGACTGGACAAGCTGCTGGAGGGGCTGAGCCTGGCAGAGGAGAAGGGAGCAGGAGGGGAAATGGCAAAACGCAAAGAGCTCTCGCATGTGCCGTCTTTGGTCTTGTCCCTACTGAGCTAGCAGGCGCAGGCTGGAAAGGCCTGACCTCAGCTCTCCTTTGAACTGATCCTTGCCTACTCCCTGGCCCAAACCCCTCTCACCCCATGTGCTAGGGGAAAGGAGTTCAGCTTTTACCAGAGAAAGGGGTCTGACAGAGGTGAGTCAAGGGCCTGATGCAAGGGGAAGGGGCAAATCAGATACATGGTGGCTGATTGACCTGGTTTGTGTGCTCCAAATGCACAGTTTGCTGCTTTCCAGTGATGACCTCCCACTCCAGTACTAGGGAAACGGCAGAGCCTTTGTCTAGAGAGCCACTCGCTTTGAAAGGCAGCCAGGAAACCAGCAAATGTCTCTTGCCATGCGTGCTCTTACCCCTGCAAAACCGCTTTCCTAGAACCACGAGGCTAGCACCCTCAGTGTGTCACCTTCTGCTCCATGTGGTCCCCTCTCCTAGGTATTGCCAAGGTCTGTCATCAGCATTTCTGCTTCCCTCCTCCAGTCTCGGGTTGAAAACACTTGATATGTTATGAACAATTGGGCTGTCTCCCTGCAAAACAGCAAAAGCAGCTAACCCATCACCTTCCCCGTCCCACTGCTCTTCTCCCCTTGACAGCCTTTGCTGTTACCCTTCCTCTTAGCTCACCATGTGAACTCACTTAGCAGATTGGAGGCTGCAGTTCCCATGGTGTTCCTTGCCATAATTGGGCTGTTAATCCTGGTTCCCTGTTCAAATAGCATCACCAGTTGGGTTCTGCCTCCCTAAATTCCTCCTGCAGTTTCAACTGGGTACAATAGTCACTTCCTATCCTTAGCTGTTATGCAGTGTTGCTGTGTGCTATTCTGTTCCACCTGTGACAGACCCAGACCAGTGGGGTACAGGAGTCTGGTAGAGGGCAAATATACTGGTCACTGGAGGAGTAGTTTTCTGTGACCAGAGCAGGGGCTGCACTAGAGTAATCAGGAACCTACTAGAACCAGTTAAGGCAGGCAGGCTAATTAGGACATCTGGAGCCAATTAAGAAGAAGCTTCTAGAATCAATTAAGGCAGGCTAATCAGGGCACCTGGGTTTTAAAAAGAAGCTCACTTCAGTTTGTGGTGTGAGTGTGTGAGGAGCTGGGAGCAAGAGGCGCAAGGAGCTGAGAGTGAGAGGGTGTGCTGCTGGAGGACTGAGGAGCACAAGCATTATCAGACACCAGGAGGAAGGTCCTGTGGTGAGAATAAGGAAGGTGTTTGGAGGAGGCCATGGGGAAGTAGCCCAGGGAGTTGTAGCTGTCATGCAGCTGTTACAGGAGGCACTATAGACAGCTGCAGTTCACAGGGCCCTGGGCTGGAACCCGGAGTAGAGGGTGGGCCCAGGTCCCCCCCCCCACCCCCCAAACCTCCCAATTGACCTGGACTGTGGGTTCTCCCAGAGGGGAAGGTCTCTGGGCTGTTCCCCAACCCACATGGTGAATCTCTGAGGCAAGGAAATCCGCCAATAAGCGCAGGACCCACCAAGATAGAGGAGGAACTTTGTCACACACCCTAGAGGCTGCTGCATTAAAAGGTTCCTGTGAGGTCTCTGGGGTCCTGCATGAACACAGGATGCTGTTTTCCTACAGTTATGTAAATCCACTAGTCATGGAGTGGGAATTCAAGAGGCTGGCCTGCACTCCAGAGACCTGCTCAATATCTGAACACATCCGGTCCTAATGAACAATGTGACTCTTTCCTAATAAGAGTATCTGCAGGGAAGAGTTCGGGGGTGGGGGGGATACCACTCTGCGGAGGCAGACCCCCAGTAAGCACCCAGAGCAACGCTTCATGTAGGGACTATCAGCTAGAGGAGTAATCGCTCTCTTTGAGTGGAACCTGCATTCTGGCTAATCTTCAGCAGAAAGCCTGCCAATGTCCCTGCAGGAGAGAGAAGAGGTTGAGTGGAGGGAGGGCATGACACATTCTGTAGTACTATATGTTGCCAGCAATGACTAGTCGAATGTATGGGCGGGTGGCAAATGTGAGACCAGAGTGTGACCCTGGATTTGGTGTTGCTCCCTGAGCAGCGTGTGCTGCAGAGGTGGAGTACTCTATGCAATGTTCTAAGGCTATGTAACAGCTGGCTTGCTTGCATGGGTACCAATATAACCTTCAGGCAGCAGGTCTATGCATAAGAACTGCAATCACAGAGATTAAGTCCAGAAACAAGCTTTCCTGGGGATATGCTCAGTATGTATAGAGAACTGCACCAGAGTGCACAGTAAGCATTTCTCCAAGTTTCTTTCAAGTCTATGGTAATAGTAAACTTGATTCTTCCTTCTGTAAAATAGGAATGTAATATTAATGGAGTCACTAGATGGTGCTATTGCAGATTGTAGTTCTCTTCATCTGGCTGAATAAGAGTTAAATATTTTATTTACTAGATACAGTATTTTCAAGACACTGCCACTTAACATCAGACTTAATCAGTTATTAATGTCATCATAATCAGTAGTCATAAGGCCCTACTTAACTTGCGGTATTGTGGATTCTGCAATATTAGGCTTCCATCACAATTTTGACAGTGGGAGCCCTGCCGTGCCCTCCCGGGCAGCTGACAGCAGAAAATCGCGGGAAAGTAATAATATACTTTAATAATGGATCTTATTGTTTGTGGTAAAACTTTTCTGCAATTTCCATGGCTTGTCCGCAACTCAGCTGCAATTTTTTGACAATCATTCTGCAATTCAAGTAGAGCCTTAGTCACAAGTAGTCTGTCAGGCAGTGCTACAGAATGGCCAGCAGAGGTCACCCAGGATTTTCCATGATTCTTGATTTGCCTGGCTTCCAGCAGCAGAATTCACGCAATTGTTCTCTCTAATTGTTTACATCCATGTGCAGAATTAATTGTATTATGTGCACCAATATGGAGATGATGTGTGGTGGGGGTGGGACCAAGGGGTTCGGCATGTGGGAGGGGGCTCAGGGCTGGGGCAGAGGGTGGCGGGGGGGGGTGAGGGCTCCAGCTGGGGATGTGGGCTTCTGGGATTGGGTTGGGGATGAGGGGTTCAGGGTGCAGGAAGGGGCTTGGTGTGGGGCAGAGGGTTAGGGTGCAGAGGGTGAGGGCTCTGGGGTGGGGCTGGGGATGAGGGGTCGGGGGGGAATCATGGCTGTGGCAGAGGGTTGGAGTGCAGGGGGGTGAGGCTGGGGATGCGGGGCTTGGGGTGCGGGGGGATCAGGGCTGGGGCAGAGGATCTGGGTGTGGGGGGTGCTGGCTCTGGGTGTGGGGCTAGGGATGAGGGGTTCAGGGTGCTGGGGGGGCCTCTGGGCTGCGGAAGAGGGTTAGGGTGCAGGGGGTGGGGGCTCTGGGGTGGGGCTGGGGATGAGGGGTGCCCGGGAGGATCAGGGCTGGGGCAGAGGGTTGGAGGTGTAGGGGGGGTGAGTGCTCCGGCTGGGGATGTGGGCTTCTGGGGTTGGGCTGGGGATGTGGGGCTCAGGCCTGGGGCAGAGGGTTAGGGTGCAGGGGGGGTGGGGTGAGGGCTCTGCGGTGGGGTTGGGGATGAGGGGTGGGGGGGATCAGGGCTGGGGCAGAGGGTTGGGGTGCGAGGGCTCTGAAGTGTAGCTGGGGATGAGGAGTTTGGGGGGTGGGACTGGGGATGACTGGTTTGGGGTACAGGCTGCCCCAGGGCTGTGGTGGGGAGAGAGGACTCCCCTCGGCCCTCTCTTGCCATAGCAGCCTGAGGCCGGGGGTGAGGCACCTCTCCCCGCCTGCACAGCCCTTGATATCTGTGTGGCCACACAGCTTAGAGGGAACTTAGTTACTAGGTGTGTACAAAAGTGTTTGAGATCCTGATGAACAAAACTCCCACGGTTTACAAGTAGAACTTCTTGATCTATAATCAGAACCAACTGTATTCAAAGTAAATTCCTGCAACTTGTCCCTCTCTCTGATTGTCCAATCATTCCTGCAGTTTCTGTACCCCATGATCTCTGAGGGTATGTACGATCCTTGGCATGGCCGGTGCTGGCTCTCCCTGGCTACCTGGACTCTGCAGGCATACTGCATTTTGTGCCTCTAGAAGAGGAAGTGAGGCAGTAATATTCCTGTTGATGCTGGCAAATCTGTCTGCAGCTGGGCTAATGACTTCTAGTTGCTGACTGGGGAAGGCAAAATTAGACATCCGTGACAGCTCGCTGATATCAGCCCAGGTAATCACATGCCATCGATTGGCTGTTCCCAGGGCTGTCTCTTCCCTGTGTGGCTGCACTGGCGGGTGTCTTGTTCTTTGTCCCATCCCTTCTGTTTGCCCACGGGATTGTAGACCGCATGGCTGAAGTGCATGTGAAGGCAATCCAGTGATTTTTTTCAAGCGGCTGGCGTTCTTGTGACTCGTACTGGTCGCTGCAGGCGTCTGACTTTGAGCCCTCTGAGCGCAGGGCTTCCATTGGCCAGGCTGGAAAGGCTGATGCCACCTCTTGCCATGGCAGAGATGACATGGCTTGGGGGATTATGGGCTCCTTGCCTTAGTAGGTGATGCTGGAGGCAAATAGGACACTTCAGCAGCAAGAGGAAATTCTGGCCTGATGCTGTCAAGGGGCGTTCTGCCATTAGCTTCAACAGGCCAGGATTTCACCCTAGATCTCAGGCCCTATGCCTTAAATCCCATGGGTCCCTGAAGACTGAGCTTTGTCACTACCAATGCATGTGACTGGGACCATCAGACTCCTCCAAAGCTGTTGGGTCTTTGCTGACCTCTGTCATGGGTGGCAAGCGCATGCTTTTCCTGGCCAAGCTGTGGGGGAGATTCCAGCAATGTGTGTCACTCAGAAACTCTCTCTCTTCGCATCCCACTCTGACTCCTCCAAACAGTCCTGCCCCTCCTGCTTTCTGGGGTAGATTCTTAGCTGTATTCCAGCAGTTCCCAGGCACCTTGGCCAGGCTTGAGGTCCCATTGCGCTAGGCGCTGTGCAAACACTGATGAGACTGCTGTTGAAATGACCAGACCAATGGTGTCTGGGCGGAAGGAGGCTGTAAGAACAAACCCTGGCATGCTCAGCTCACGGTACGGCAGTGCCACCAGCCTGAGCTGGGTTTTGCTGGGAGGTGATTAGCTCACCGGCTGGAGGATGGGAAAGGGTGGGGAGTGCACGGGGCAGGTCGGGAGATGAGGGAGGACGGTGGCACCCCCAGCAGAGGGCAGAGAATACCCAGTCAAAGCATCAGACATGGTGATGGTGGCCAAAGGTTCCTGCTGTGGCTGATCCTGACCACTCCTGTGCTTGTGAGTGGCTCTTCCCAGCCTGTTCTCTTCCCCAGGGGGTTGTGGCAAGAGGTGGGGTCACTGGTGCTTGGTGCCCCATGAGGACAGTGTGGGAGGGGTAACTGGGCTGGTTTCCCCCCATAGGATGGCTGCCCTGCCAGGCTGTTTCCACATTGGATTTCAGCAGGGGCAGCACAATTACCCCTGGCACCTCTGCTGCTCATTGGAAGATAAAGGGGAGGATGGGCTAAGCTCCCGGTGGGTTCCCCTGTTCCGGGTCTCCTTGCATTGTGTGGGAGTGAGGGGCAGGCCTGCTCTGCCGTGCTGCGAGGTGCCTGTGCAGTGGGCTGATGCACTGCTCTGGTCAGTCAGCTGTGCAGAAGGGAACTGGCAATATTCAGCTGGTCTGGGGTGGGCTTGAGTGATGGAGACAGCTCTGGCTCTGAGCCCCTGGGCCCCATGCTGGTGAGAACTTGTTTCAAGGCCGTCGCTGTGATGCTTTTTGCCCTTTGTACCTGCTCATCTTACCAGTGAAGGTGTTGAGGGAGGGAGCCCTAGCTCTGTAAGGGCCCTGGGTGTCCTTGTGGATGCTTCCCATTCTTGCCAGCGTTAAAGGACCTGTTTTTGTCCCCCTGACACCTGGGCAGGCCTCTGCCTTCAGGAGGGGCAGACATCCGTTGAGAATTTAGTGGATGCCTGTGAAGAAATATGCTGCAGCTGCCCTTCCCCACTACCCAGGCTAGGCTGTCTTTGTCCCTACCAGCCCTACAGACACCAGCTTCCTCCCCCAGAGCTGGGCGGGCTCTGCAGGGCCCACAGGAGCGAGCGTGCCCCAAACACACCTGCAGCAGAGCTGGAGCATGGGAAGGACTCCCCAGCCTGCAATCTCCTCTTCATAGCGGAACCCAGCATGAGATGACTGATCTGAGCAATGCTATGGAGAGCTGTGCCAGTGGGCATGAAGCAAAGAGTGATCAAGAGGAAATGGGTGATGGGGATGGATCACTGGGTGATTACCTGTTCTGTTCATTCCATCTGGGGCACCTGGCACTGGCCACTGTTGGAAGACAGGGTGCTGGGCTAGATGGACCTTCGGTGTGACCCAGTATGGCCACTCTTGAGAGAGAGGGCAGAGTAACACATTGCCCATCTGTAGCATCTTCCCCCAAGGATCTCTAGCAGCACACGCACTAGGCACATACTTAATCCCAGCGTACGGCTCTGGGTGGGGGCCCAGAGGTAGAGCTAGTAACAAAGCTGTGACCAGAACCTGGCAATCCTGCATTCTGGGCAGCACCTCTCTCGAATATACAGCACCTAGCACAATGGGCCTCCGTTCACTAGCATAATAATGAGTCCATGACCGCCAGCCCAGCTCAGTTCACCAGAGAGATGGAGTCTTCCCTCCTAAAGAAACCTGCTGCTTACTCCTGGCCATTGGTCCTAGGGACAGCAGAAGCAAACTTCGTTCCCGGCTGAGGCAGGGATGTGTGTTAGGGTTGCCAACTTTCTAATCACACACAACCAAACACCCCTGCCCTGCCACTGTCCTGCCCCTTCTCCGAGGCCCCGCCCCCTACTCGCTCTATCCCCTCTCCCTCTGTCACTCAATCTTCCCCATCCTCCCTCACTTTCATTGGGCTGAGACAGGGGATTGGAGTAGGGGAGGACTCTGGGGTGGGGCCAGGGAGAAGGGGGCTCTGGCTGGGGCAGGAGAGTGAGGGCTCTGGGGTGGGGCAGGAGATGAGGGGTTTAGGGTGTGGGAGGGGACTCCGGGCTGGGGCAGGGGGTTGGGGTGCAGGAGGGGGTGAGGGCTCTCATTGGGGGTGTGGGCTCTGGGGTGGGGCAGGGGATGAGGGGTTTAGGATGTGGGAGGGGACTCCAGGCAGGAGGTTGGGGGGCCAAGCCCTCTGAGGAAGCAGCTGCCAGGTCCCTGAAGCCTCTAGGCACATGGGCAGCCAGGCAGCTCTGCGTGGTGCACGCTGCCATCGTGCCCACTGGTGCTGCCCCCCGCAGCTCCCATTAGTCACGGTTCCCAGCCAATGGGAGCTGTGGAACCGGTGCTGGGCAGGCCTAGGGGCCATAGGGACCTGGCGGCCACTTCCAGGGGCAGTGTGGAGCCAGGGCAAGTAGGGAGCCTGCCTTAGTCCTGGGCCCCTGCTGAGTTGCTGACCAGACTTTTACTGGCCCGGTCAGTGGTGCTGACCAGAGCCACCAGGGGCCCTTTTTGACTGGGTGTTCTGGTCGAAAACCGGATGCCTGGCAACCTTAGCTTTGTTGGAAAGTCACCAGGCACATTCTGGGCACTGTAGAAATGATGAATTGGGGGCAGGGCGTCTCAGAGCTGGCTGCGTTTGTGTTCTAGGTGGGGCATCGCAGCGCACGGTTGGGAGAGGGAGAAGGTGATGGTGTGGGACTGGCGAGCGAGCACTAGATGGTGCTTGTGACACACGTACTGCTCTGGAAGGGCCAGCTGTGTGGCACTTTCCCTGCCTGCCTCCAGCATCCAGCTTAGGGCAGGTCTCTGGATTCTGCAAGGGCAGGCCTCCAACCTTCAGGGCACCCCAGCCTTGTCTGTACTCGACTCTCCAGCAGAGCTGGGGTGGGCGGGCTGGCGCTGCTAGGGTCCTGGCACTGTACCTCTTGCTCAGAGCCAGTCTGGGGGGCATGGTGTTAACGCAGCCCTATCCCTTCTAATGTCCCACCGTTGTTGGGGCTCCCCATCACTAGAGCTCCCTGAGGAGTCTCTCCAGACCAGTTCTCTGGAGCTCTGTCCTTGCACTCCCGTCCTCCCATGCCCTTGTGGGAAGGCTGGAGCTGGGAGAAAGGCTCTGAGCGTTTGAACAGCTTGAATCGTAATCATTTCTCTCCACTGCAGGGTGCTTCCTTGTAGGGTCACAACCTTGCTATTTCTCTGCTTCATCAGCCCTTGGCTGCCTGGGGGCTCTGCTTGATGGAGGTGAGGGGAAGACGCCTTTCAGGCAGACATGCCAAACCCATGAAAAAAACACAGAATTGGGCTTGTTTTTGGCTTAATTGGCTTGCGAGTTGCTTGTTGGCTAGTTTTTGGCTTGTTGCTTGTTTGGCTTATTGCTTGTTGCGTTTTTTTTTTTTTTTTTTAAATCCGCTCCTGGCAAGCAGGGGCAAGGTGGGGAGAGTCAGGGGTGCACAGCAGGCCCACCACAGTCCCAGACTGCACACTGGGGGGATCTAGTCACCTAGAGTGTTGGGGATCTTAGGGATTGGCTTGTTTTGGCCTTGTTTTGAAATGGGATTAGCTTGATTTTTGGCTCATTGTGAAAGTCTGGGTGCTTATTTACCGCGTGAAAGTTGGCAACTGTGCTTTCAGGCCCCCTTTATAAAGCATGCCTTAAGTTCCCACTCCTCAGAGCTGAGCGGGGTCAGCCTTGCTGCCAGTTCAGCAGAGGTCCCGTGGCATTGGCACTAGCAAAAGAAGCATAGACTTGTCCTGGGTTTGTACAGCACCTAGCGCCTCAGAGTCCTGCAGTGTCCTGGGACTGCTAGGGTGATGCGCTTAATCAATAAGCCAGTGAAGAGCACTCCTGGCCCC
Source organism: Malaclemys terrapin pileata (assembly GCF_027887155.1). Lineage (NCBI taxonomy): Eukaryota > Metazoa > Chordata > Testudines > Emydidae > Malaclemys > Malaclemys terrapin. Next base: position 53,129,003 of record NC_071514.1, read on the forward strand.
CGGCAGGGAGATGAGCTGAGTAGCAGGGCTCCCCTCCCCATCTCAAAGTGATTTAGGAACATGGATCATCTGCAAGGTGCCATGCCAGCGGGATGCCTGAGAGGCAAGGGAAGTGTGGTGATGGGGCAGGTGACTGCGATGAGGTCAGCTCTCAATCCTGCCGCCTTAGAATCGGGCCCTGCTGCAGTTTCCCTTGGTCCAGGCATTTCTAGTCGCACCTCCTCTGGGAGCCTCTGCCAGGAGAAGTGAGCCCCCTAGCCAGGCCAGTCGGCACCTCTAACGCCCCTGTGGTGTGCTCGGAACTGTTATTGATTCCACTGAGGGCTCCCCCCACCCGTTGGCCTTCACCACGGCTGCCTTCCTCGACTCATGTTCCCCTGGACACAGGCCAGGGCACATGGGCAGACAAAACAGACCCCTGGACTCTCCTGGAACAAGATAAGAGATGGCCCCAAGAGCACAAGAGAAGAGGAAGCAGCCCAGGGACGCAGGGTTTCTAGGGCGGAGATGGAGCAAGGAATCACTGCCACTGTCCTTGTCTGCACCAGTGTCCTTGATCATCCTGGACTGTGGTCAGTGCAATGTTGATAAGGGGCTTGATCCCTGGGGCCCTGGCCTGCAAGAGGAGTTTGCAGGGCGGTCAGTGCCTGGGGGTGTTACTGGGGTGGTGAATCCAATTGGGGCCACTGTGACTGGATCCCATGGATTGTGCATGGGAACACTCCCTAACACACACAGCCCAGAGCTCTAGGGACACGTGGGGTGTCAGGCCGAGTCTGCCGACTGCTGTCACCACACTCCCCATGCATATGGCAGGGCTCTCCAGGGTAACGCTCAGACCAAGGGCTTGGTCGTTGTACTAACAGCCAGGCCAAAGGCACATCCTTCCTCTGCAGAGGCTGCAGCCTCCTCTGTCCTCCTTCCGGCCCTCTGAGCTGCTGCCACAGGGAGCTCCCCAGCCAGGCTCTCAAGAGCTGGAGGCGAGGGAGCCTGCAATTCCTTCCTTAGCATCTTTGGGGGCAGGTGTGGCTTTCCCCTTGTTCAGCTCTACTCCCCCCCACCCTGACCTATGGGCTCCTGATGGCTCAAGTGCCGGCCTCGACCCTGTGAGTGAGGGGATGGGTTTCCATCTGATGGGGGAGGAGGGAATAGGTAGGCCCCAAACTGGTTAAAGCCCCAAGCCTGCATGCCCGTGAAGGGGGATCAGGTTGGGGTGAGCACCATGCTGGCTCCATGGGAGAGCCGGTCACCCTGGCATGGGGGGAACTCTGTCCCGCCAGAGCCAGCGTGCTCGGGGGTGAGCACAGACAGCGGCTTTCCAAGCACCAGCCCTGTCAGTGCCCCTGGGGTCTGCACACCCTGCTGGGAGTTCTGCTGCCAGCGCAGACTTTGCTCATACGCCAGCCAGATAAATTCAGCGTCCTCTCCCCTAACCAGAGCTGCAGGGCTCGCCACATGTGGCAGAGCAGAGGAGTGGCATACAGAGGAGTGGCATACAAAGGGTTGTTTCTCAGTCACTTTATTTCACCTGTAAATGCACTTTGATCTCTGCCCATCCCAGTCCCCGACAGCATTTCCTAGGCCGATGGGGTTCCCTTTCCTTCCCTCATGGACCGTGAAGTGACTTTTTTAACAAGGCAGATATATAGACCTCAGGGACTTGGAGCCCATCTGCACTGCAGTCCTGGGGCACGATCGCAGCTCGGGTCGATGTCCCCAAGCTAGCTTTAACCCAGCCAGCTCAGGTACCGGAGCAGGGAAGCTGCAGCAGCTTATCCTAGCCCCATGAGTGAATCCCCAGGGGTGTGCGGACCACACGCGGCAGGTGGCTTTGTGGCTCTGGTAGCTGGCCTGGCTAGATGACAGCTAGCTCCAGTGTGTCTGTGAGCTGCAGTGACACCTTGGAGACTCCCTTAGTGGGGCTGATTGGGAGGCAGCAGGATGCATGAGAATAATTAATCAAGCTGCCTCTTAGTGTGACATGTATCAGAGGGGTAGCCGTGTTAGTCTGAATCTGTAAAAAGCAACAGAGGGTCCTGTGGCACCTTTGAGACTAACAGAAGTATTGGGAGCATAAGCTTTTGTGGGTAAGAACCTCACTTCTTCAGATGCAGGACTTGCATCTGAAGAAGTGAGGTTCTTACCCATGAAAGCTTATGCTCCCAATACTTCTGTTAGTCTCAAAGGTGCCACAGGACCCTCTGTTGCTTTTTAGTGTGACATGGTTCCTCCACTTTCCAAGCACGGTGTGTGGGACAGTCACTGGGCTGGGGGTGTGCCCCTGGCCTTCACCTCCACCTTGGGCCCAACGACCAGGCATTTGCGGGTCTCTAAATGACCCTTGTTTTAGAGTCCCCTCCTCCTCCAGGTGTGAGTGGTCCCTAGGTGCCCCAGGGCAGCAGTGCTGGCTGGTCCCCCGGGTACCAGGGCCTGCACTCTCTGCTTGCTCTGGCAGACCCCCCCCCACCCCCAAGCAGGCAGGACTTGCCAGCTATTACTCAATGGAGAAGCATCCCTGCTAGAGTCCAGGGGGAGCCCCCTTGGCTGGAACAATGCCAGCTCTGACTGGCATGGGGAGAGGAGTCAGAAAAGAAACAGGCTGGGGGACCTTTGGGGAGTCGCAGGGACCCATCTCCACCCCTGTCAGGAGAAAGCAGCTTGAATGAGGGCAAGTGTGACTATGGATCTGGGCGTTGACTCGGGTCTCTCCTGGAGCAGGTTCTCTCTGCTGCAGCTGCTGGGGACTGGAAGCTCTGGCCATTGTTCCACTCCAACAAATTGCAGAGCAGGCCCCGCTGAGACTGGCTCCTTGGGCAAAGTCTGGCTCCCCACATGCCCCCCTTCCCCACACACACACTGTTCACTTAAAGCAGACTGCATTGGGGGTTCCCCTCTAGGGGGCTTTTTGGGAAGGGATGGGGCGAGCCATAGGGGAACAGGAGCCAGCAGCCCCAAGGAGGGTGGAGGTCATGGGCTAGTGCCGTTCTGTGGCTGGTGGTCCCCCATGCATTCAGCCCAATGTGCGTTAACTGTCCTGCGTTCTCCATGGCGCTCACCTCCGACTGTTCTTGTATCTCTACAGGATAAGAAGCTGCGGATCTTTGACCCAAGGACCAAGCCAGCTGCAGCCCAGGTACTTCCTTCTTTCCTTGGTCTGCCAGCAGGGTGGGGGAGAACGAACTGACAACCTGGGAGGAGCAAAGCGAATTAGAGATTGGTGGTCAGATACCACGGTGATGGGCCCAATAGAAGGAACTGAATCGACCAGAGTGCTACAAGCGCAGATAGTCCAGAGCCTGTGTGTACGGGATCTTTGTTGTAGAGGTCTGATATTTGGGAGAGGTACCAGGGTTTGGAAGGATATCGTTACAGACTGAGCTCCTTGCGGTGGGGTGTGCTCCGGGCAGCTCCACGGAGGCTGTTCAGCATGGGATGAAGAACTGTACCAACCTCTGGGTGTTCATACACCCAAACCACTGAATCTTGGATGCCTGGAATGGCTGCTGGCTGCCGCAGGCTCTGGCTGTCTTTTGCCTGGTGAAGTCCTGCCTGTTGCCACCTCATCCTCTGGCATAGGGTCCTTTCTTGGCTTCCCTGAGGCTCTCTGCACAGAGCATGGGGAAGCTTTTAGGCCATGAAGACTTCAGTGCGGGACACCTGCTTCCAATCTGCAGTCCCCTTTCATCCTGATCCTGGTATTCTGTGAATTCAAAGTGACTGGTCAGGGTCTGTCAGCAGTCCCAGCTCCAGCGGGGAGGGAGGTGGCTCCCACATGGGTTGTTTGCCTCCAGGTTTTTCCAGCAGCTGAACGAAATAGCTTCAGCGCCATTGAGTTCTGACTGACCAGCTCAGACCGACTCAGCAAATGCAGTGATTAGAAAATAAATAGTGGGGTCGGAGCTGCATTCAGCATGGAGATTAAACACCCCCCCATTAAAGGTTTCCTGTGGGTTCTGGGAAGCTGAGGTCCTTCTCCCCTCTGGGATGGCTTGAGTTATAGGAAGCATTGAGGAGGGGAAAGAAGTAGTGGCTTCCCCTGTGTGCCCAGCCTGTGTTTCCTTCCAAGACTTCCAGCGTCCACACCCTCCAACTGCTCATGCTACAGCTCTACCATTGTATGTTAGGCCTCGCTTTTTGGTGTGTGTGTGTGTAAGACACCGGCTGGTGTGGTCTCCCCAGTCACACATGACATCAGACGGATGGTGGGTTGTGCCAGTTAGGTCCTTCCACCAGTCTCGTGGCTGTGGCCTGTCGAGAACTTGCTGCACTAATACCGCTTGTAACCAGTGGATAGTCCTCTTCAGCACCAGCACTAGAGGCCTGTGTGCCAGGAGCTGACAGTCTGCTCTGCTGGGTGTCTGTCCATCTGTCTAGGTGCTGGCAGTGGGCAGAACTTCCTCTCCCATCCCCCCCCCCCCCCCCCCCGTGTGGGAATGGGGATTAACGATGCATTATTGGCCAGAGTGCAGCGAAATGCAGCCTCTCACTGCAGAGTTGGAGAGCCATGCCACTTGGCCTTTGTGGTTAAAGGGCCACTGGCTATTCCAAGTGCTTGCCAGTAGCCCACGCACAAGGGGCTGAGTAGAGGCGAGCCTGGGGCGCCTGGGTGTCAGCTAGCTGGGACAAGGCAGCATGGGCTGGCCTGCGTCTCAGTTCTGCACCGGTCGCCCTTGCCCCATCCTTCGGCCAGTCTCAACAAATTGCTCCGGCTGCTCAGACACTTCCGTGGGACGCGGTGGAGATGCTGCTCACGCACAAGCCTGCAGTCTTCTCCCTGGAACGAGCCAGAAGGCTGGCTGTTGGGGGGTGCGGGACCTCCCTCCCTTTGGGGCTGAGTGATCAGTTTCTGCCAGGTTCCTAGCCCTTGCTGGCTGGGGCATCCCACAAGATGGCCCCTAGCGCTGTCTGAACCAGCTGGTTCATACAGCCATGCCCCCCTTGGGCTGTTCTCATCAGGTGGCATAGGCTAAGCACGGTCAGGGCAGATCAGAATTTGGATGGGTGACACCGACAGAAAACCCAGGCTGCTGCAGGAAATGGTGTGTCTGATTCAGGAGGTGGTGCTATTCCATCTTGGCTATTGAACCGGTGCACCAGCATGGTGCTAGGGGATTCCCTGCTGCTGGAAGAGCCTTAACTCTGACCATCCGGGGCTATCATCCCTCCCACAGCATCCTTCCTGCACGTCGGAGGTGTTAGCTCCGGGGTCCTGGCCTGACTTCTCTTTCCATTGGTTGCACTAGTCTGCCTCCCCTCCACAGCCGTGCTATGTTCCAACACTGAGGTGGCTATGCTCAGCAGCGAGGGAGGTGGGGGTCTCCCAGGATGAAGGGCACACAGGGAATAAGATTTTCAGTGACACTCTGAATTTACATCACTATAGCTACGTCTCTGGGGGGTGGGAAAGATCCACCCCCCGAGGGACGAAGCTATACTGACCTGACCCTTGATGTAGACACCTCTTGGGGTATTCTAATCACGCTGACGGCAGAATGCATCCTGTCGCCGTGTCTACGCTGCACTACAGCTGCGCAGCTGTTGCGTTTTAAGCCCTGACTGCCTCTTACCACACATTGCTCGGGTGCCAATCAAAGCACCTTACATACACCTGGCTTGTACACAGCCCCTCTCTCCCCTAGGGTGGCTATATGCACAGTGCCTGTTGTGGGGAAGTGGAGCAGCTAACACAAGCTAGAATGGCAAATGTTCACCTTTTGAACTGCATCTTTACCTCCCACTGCTCCAGGTGTACGCCCAACACTGCTGCAAAGCACCGAATCTCTCCTTGCTGGCGTGCAACCCCATGCTACTCCAGAGCACCTCCTATTTATTCTCTGTGAGCTCCTGTCTGGTTGTATAATGGCACGTTAGCAAAGGCTGAACTCGGCGGGTTCCAGCCGAGTCTCCCAGAAAGGGTGGGCCCCGTCTAGCTGAGCTATTAAAAATATTGTGTGAATGATGGTGGCTGTTGAAATTAGGCAGTTTGCCTCCTCTGCCGTCTGATCCATCGATGTTTGTGTCCAGTGCAAGCCCCTCATCTGTGTCTGGGGTTGCCAAGAGAAACATGCACCTTCTTGGCAGTTACCAAGAAATGCTTAGTTGCAGCCATAATCCAGTCTCGCTCATAATTAATGACGATGTTTAGTCTTCTAGAAATGCTACATATTATATTGTGCTGAAGGGAAAACCTTTAAAATACCATAAATCCTGAAAGTTTGCACAGGATTTAGTTAGCCAAGAGGAATAAAATCTGATTTTCCTGTTGCTGGAGCGGCTGGGTTACTTGGAAGGGCTTCTTCTCCTGTGGCCCAAAGCTGCTATGAAATAGTGTCATCTCAGGGCCGCCGTGGAAAGCAGTGGGTTGCTACGCTCTGTCCTTTATCGTGACCCAGTTTGTATGGCAGCTACCGAGGCAGCAGTGCAATGAGTTTTCCAGGTCAGCTGGAACCACTGATGTGACAGAAATAGGGGCAGGATGTAACTTAAAATCTGATGCAAAACTTGTGATGCTGATATCCGGAGGCTCCAGACCTCTGACACCACAGGCATGTTCTGATCCTTCATGGCATAGAATGGTCACAACCTTTCCTCTTAGAGCCTGGGTACTGCAGTTACTCAGGACTGTCTCACTAAACTGACTGCTCCTTCTTTAATTTAAAAACAATCTGACCAATGCAAACAAGAAGCCGGGGATTGGGGCTGTGACCACATGGAATGTTGGTGTCTGACTGGCAGCCCTGCGGCCGGGGGTCCTCTGTCTTTCCCTAGGACAGGGATAGTACGGGCTAGGGCCATGTGAACTTCCCTCAATAAGGTGCCTCTCCGTTGACCTTCAGGTCCGCTCCTGGGGTGGAGTAGGAGTTCTGTCTGAGACATTCAAGCCTTGATTGTTCTGCTGAGGCTGCCAACGCCCTGGTGCCAGCTGTGGTGGTGGATTTCTGCTATGCATGTCTGTCCCCTCAGCACTAGAGGGCAGGGGAAGGGAAACTATATAGTCGTCTCTTTTCTAAGCTGAACAGTCCTGATCTTTTTAATCTCCTATGGGAGCCTTGATCATCTTTCTTGCCCTTCTCTGAACCTTTTCCAGTTCTACTATATCCTTTGAGATGGAACAAATAGAACTGGACACAGTGTTCAAGGTGTGAGCGCATCAGGGGTTTATATAATGGCATTATGATATTTTCTGTCTTATTATCAATCCCTTTCCTAATAGTTCCTAATATACGGTTAGTCTTTTTAACAGCTGCTGTGCACTATGTGGAAGTTTTCAGAGAGCTATCCAGTGGCTCCGAGGTCTTTCTTGAGTGGTAACCACTAATTTAGACCCCATCATTTTATATGCATAGTTGAGATTTCTTTTTCAATGTGCATTATCTACATTTAATTTCATCTGCCATTTTGTTGCCCAGTTGTAAGATTCTCTCTGTAACTCCTCACAGTCTGCTTGGGACTTAACTATCTTGAATAATTTTGTATTGTCTGCCAACTTCGCTGCTTCATTGTTCACCTCCTTTTCCAGATCATTAATGAATACATTGAACAGCACCGGTGCCAGTACAGATTCCTGGGAGACCCCGCTGTTCACCTCTCTCCATTGTGAAAACTGATAATTTATTCCAAGCCTTAGTTTCCTGTCTTTCAACCAGCTTCTGATCCACGAGAGGACCTTCCCTCTTATCCCATGGCTTCTTAGTTTCCTTAAGTGCCTTTGGTGAAGGACCTACTCAAAGGCTTTCTCGAAATCCAAGTACACAATAAATTGACTGGATCACCCTTATCCACATGTTTTTGATCCCCTCAGAGAATTCTAATAGATTGATGTGGCATGATTTCCCTTTGCAAAAGACTTTCCCCAACAAATCAGGTTTATCTGTATCTGATAATTCTGTTCTTTACTATAGTTTCTATAAATTGTGCCCTGTACTGAAGTTAGGCTTACCAGCCTGTAATTGCCAGGATCGCCTCTGAAGTCCTTTTTAAAAACCGGCATCACATTAGTTACCTTCCAGTCAGCTGGTACAGAGGCTGATTTCATGGTTATAGTAATTTCCATAACACAGTTAGTAGTTCTGCATTTTCATATTTGAGTTCCTTCAGAACTCTTGGGTGATACCATCTGGTCCTGGTGACTTTTTACTGTTAATCAATTTGTTCTAAAACCTCTTCTATTGCCACATCAATTTTGGACAGTACTTCAGATTTGCTACCCAAAAAGAATGGATCTGATGTTGGTATCTCCCTCACCGTCTCTGCAATGAAAACTGATGGAAAGAATTGATTCAACATCTCTGCAATGGCCTTGTCTTCCTTGAGTGCTCCTTTAATTGCTGTGTCATTTAGTGGCCTACCTGCCCATTTGGCGAACTGCTTCTGATGAACTTAAAAAAAAATTACTGTTTTGTGCATCGTTAGCAAGTTGCTTCTCAAATTCATACTTATACTTTTACATTTTACGTGCCAGAGTTTGTGCCCCTTCCTATTTTCCTCAGTAGGATTTGATTTCCAAATTTTAAAGGATGCCTCTAATGTTCTCCATTACTCTGCTCTTTTGGTTCTCCTGGCGTTTTTGATTTGGGATATATGTTTAGTCTGAGCTTCACTTATGGTGTGTTTAAGTAGTTTCCAGTCACTGTACCCTTGTGACTGCGCTTTTTAATTTCCATCTATCATTCTCATTCTTGTGTAATCCCCCTTTTTAAAGTTAAATGCAACAGTGGTAGCTTTTTTTGGTACCTCCCCCCCCCCCCCCCAAGCATGTTATATTTAATTACATTAAGGTCACTATTACTGAGCAGTTCAGTTACTTCTTGGACCAGCTCCTGTGCGCCACTTAGCACTAAATCCAGAATGGCCTCTCCCCTTGTGGGTTCCAGGACTAGCTGCTCCAAGAAGCAGCCATTAATGGTGTCTAGAAACTTTGTCTCTGCATCCTACCTTGAGGTGACATGTTCCCAGTAAATATGGTGTGATAGATCCAGGCCAGTTGAGTACAGCAGAATAGCAGAAGGCAGATATACTGGCCACTAGATTAACAGTTTTCTGTTCCCTGAGCAGAGCAGGGGCTGCTCCAGGCTAATGAGAACCCCTGACTCAAATTAACTTGCAAAGAGTCAGGTGAGGCCATTAAGCTAATATGGCCACCTGACTCTAAGGCCCCACTGATACTATAAAAAGGGCTCACTCTAGTCAGGCGGGGGAGAGCTAGGGAGCCAGAGGAGAAGTGCAGCTGAAGGGCTGGTTAATGAAGACACCCTCAAGTTATTGATAAGGGAGCTCTAAGGTAAGGGTGAAGAAGGAAGAAGCAGGAGAGCTGTGGGGAAGTGGCCCAGGGAACTGTAGCAACTCTGGCAGTGAAAGGTTGGCTGCTAACAGCTGTTACCATTAGAGTCCCTGGGCTGGAACTCAGAGTAGAGGGTGGGCCCAGGTTCCCCCCTCCAACCCACCACTACAGGAACACCTCCTGCAAGGGGAAGTCAGGCCCTGTCAGGACAGGAGGCTAAACTGTTCTAAAACAAGCCTAGGAACAATAGAGACTGTGGGAGTTTTCTCACCAACCTCCTTGCTGGCTTATGATGAAAAGGGCTCAGTAGACTGTAACCCTGGCCCTAGAGAGAGAAGTGCTACGTGGAGGTCACAGTGAGCCACTGAGGCTAGCATATACCGCCTAGAAGCGCAGGACCCATGGGGGCAAGGTCAAAGCTCTGCCACAATGGGGATAGCTGAAATCCCCCTTATTAAGGATAAGATGATGTTATAGAGGTCATGGATTCTGTGACTTTCAGAGACCTCTGACATTTTCTCCCGGAGTGGGAGGCCAGAGCTGTCAGCCAGCAGGGGCCCTGGAGCTCTGAGCCACCACGGGCTGTGGGGGCCCTGGCGCCCCCAGCCCTGGAGCCCCCTTGGGCAGAGGGGTGGGGACCCAGCACGCTGAGCCACCTGCCCCAAACCCCCAGGCACCATGGAGCTATCAGGCAGTGTGGCACTGGTGATGGACTGCCGCGCGCCCTCCTTCCCCCCACCGGCCCAGCCTGGCAGAGCTATCCACAGAGATTTTATGGGACTGTCCAATTCATTTAAAATCTTCTCCTTATTTGGCTGTGCTTTTTCTAAACCCATAGTGCCACTCCCCCATTAGCATGTCCTACTCTGTTGTTCCTGGGTATTTGGTACCCTTGTATTACTGTATCCCACTGATTATCCTCATTCCACCAAATGACAGCCTTCCCACAGTAAGCTTCCAGATCAGCCACATCTTACCAGCTCAATTTCAAATGCAGGAAGACCAGATGTGAGCACCCTAGGTCTTGGGATTCCAAGCTTAGAGTTTGGTTTGGATTTGCTGATCTTCCTACTGGGGGTGTAGGTGGGAACAGTCAGTCAAGGGAAGGAGCCAGTGCATTTAACTAGAGAGGGGCTTGGTTTACTATTCGAGGCCATGGCTGTGAGTCTGCCCTGGGCCCTGGTGTTCGGAGGATGAGTCCTTGCACGCTCTAATAGACTCTAGGGCTACGTTATGATCCCCAAGCATAGCTACGTCTACAAATAAGAAACGATTCAGTAGGTCACAGACTGCCCAGTGATCACATCCTGCTCATCTTTCTGGGTTCCATAGATCCACTGATTTTTTTTCCCCATCCCACACTCCCCCTCCGACAAGACATTGAGTTCAGGGAAAGAGGGTCACCCAAATGCCCTCCAGAACCACCCAGCCATTTTCGAAGGACTAGTTTTGACAGGTTGGTTGAGGATTCAAATCCCCTCACACCTCTGGATTTACAGCTGTGCCCATTAGCCCACCTTCCCCCTTTTGGAGACCACCTTGCCTCTTTCCAACACTATAGGCCAGGATCATTTCCAATGCCAAGTGCTTCCCTTCGGTCTTTCCTCGGCCCCAAGGGTGTTCTTAAAGGTCCTGGTGGTAGTGGTGGCTTCCCTCTGACAAGAAGCAATCCTAGTCTTCCCATACCTCGATGACTTGCTAATCAAGGGCTCACAGGCGCCGACTTTTCAAAGTGCCGGGGGGTGCTCGACCCCCAACTCCGCCCCAGGCCCTTCCCCACTCCACCCCTTCCCCCAAGGCTCCACCCACGGGATCCTTGATCTCTGCTCTGAGACTATAGGGGTGGATATCTGGGAGTATTATCATGTGTTATGAGCTACAGCGATTCACCCCATCCCTGCAAAGGGCGGTAGCACATTCATTCTGCTCACTGGCAACACCTACAGTATCGCTGAACAATGCATCAGTATCTGAGATCTGTGGGGCTGCTCCATGGGCTTCGAAACCTTACTCTCTGATCCATGCTGTCAGGTCCAATGTGGCACTTGGGTCTGCAGCACAGTCTTCAGTTATGGTCTCTGTTCTGAAGCACCCTCCTCCATCTGGGGTACTGCTCGGGAGGTCGCTGCAGGGGAGCACCCACAGGGACACTGCTCAAAGGGTTACTTGCTCTGTGCCGTAACTGTGGTTCGAGATGTCTCCCTATGGGTGCTCCATGACCCAACCTCCTTCCCCTCTGCTTTTGGACAACGTTTGGATGAAGAAGGAACGGAGGGTTCGCCCATACACCCCGATGTAGTCTCGGTGTCCAGCACGGGGAGGCACAGGCCGCATGTGCGGGTTGAACGGATGCTGAAAATCAGGGCTTGAGAGGCGCACGTGCCCCTGAAGTAGAGCGCCCAGAGGGACATCTCTCAAAGAACCACAGTCCCTGCATCCCTTCTTCCCTGTTTGGGGGGATCCACCCAGAATGCTGCTCACCAATTCTTGAACTAATCAAAAGAGGGGTGAGAACAGGAACTGTTGCAGCCCTGCTGGGCCAGCGGTGCACTGGGGAAATACCAAGCTGAGCTCATTGGCGAGGCATCGGTGAGATGGCCACTGGATGGGGATGGACGTCCCACCCCCAGATCACTGGTTGAGGATCCCTAGCACACTAGCTGTCAGTGTCTGCTGAGTCGGCAGCAGGGAAGAGCTACCCCTACACTGTTTAGGTTCTGACTCCAGAACCTGCTTGGATGGAGAGAGCCAAGCAGCGAGAGGCTGATAGCAGGATGGTGAAGCACCAAGTCCCCTGTGACCAGTGTCTGCTCTGCCGTGGTCCTCGGGACAGCGCCCCTCCCCCACGCTCTCCTCTGTACTGCCTAGCTGTTGCCAGAGATTGGGTGGGGTTGTTCGTAGTGTGATGATCTGGAAATCAAGTTAGAAATAGCAGAGTGCAGGCTGCCATGGTAACCAGGGGCCATGGGTTGGGACTGCATCTGCTCCTGCCAGCTGTGCTCCCTGCAGGCTCTGGCCAGGTTAAGGTGGCTGTGCTGGGAAATTGCTGGCCAATAAAGAGCCATTAATTAATGCCTTAAACCTGCATCCTCACTCAGTGTTTCTCTCCGGGCTTTCTCCTTGCTAATCTGAGCCAACCCCTCCATTTTGATGACACCTGCCTGTACCTGTCCCTGCAGCCCCACTGTCTCCCTGGCCTGACTTGATCAGCTCCTGCTCCCACTCCAGCTTCCATCCCTGGAGTGCTCCAAGGACCCAAATCTGCATATGGGGGAAGGTCTTGTGTCCCGCACTCTGCTTCAGCCCCTCACTTTCCCTGCAAGGCCAGACACCCCGTCTTCCCTGCCTCCCTTGCGTACCTGCTCTAGTGGCACCTCTGACTCCTGTGCTAGCCTGTTCTGTGCTCTCCTTCAATACCGCCCACTTACCTGTCCCCTCTCTAGGGTCCAGTCCTCACCAATCATGATGCCATGACTGCTTGGCTGTCAGCACTTGATGTGGACCCCCAGCCTTGCTCTGCTCCTCTCATTCCCCTGCCCACTTCCCTTCCTCCTTGCTCCACTCTCTCTCCCTTTGTACAGTGCTCTGAGTATGCTGCCACCGAGGCCCTGCCTCTCTGCTTTAACCCTTCCATTCTGCTCTAGCTTGCGTGCCTCTGTGTTTCCAAGTGAATTGGTCTGTGCTGGTCCATGGCACTGGCAGGACCGGGCCAGGACTGGCTCCTACCCGTTGTGCTGTGTTTTGGGGGCAGCAGGCCTACTGGAAATTCCATTTCTGTATTGGTTAAGGAAGATCCATGCAGAGAAATGGCGTCTCCTGGCCCCAGCCTGGGAGCTGATGGTGCAGGGATGGGGGGGTGTCCTCAAACGCTTGTTAACGCCCTTCTCTCATTGCACATGCAACGCCCACCCCTTCTCCCTGTTTAGCACGGGGTACCCCGGCGATTCTCTGTGGGGCAGAACCCTGAAGGAAGGCACCAGCCTGGCACTTGGTGTGGGCTGATCAATGCTGCAGCAGCCGAATCCCAATCCCAGTGAATAGGGAATATGCTACTCTCAATGGCACAGCATAGCATGCAGTGCAGTAAGTGCCGCCTCTCCTCAGACGGTGCCGCAGTGCTGGCTGTCATGAGTTGGATGAAGGGGTGCAGTATGAGATGATGCCCTGGAGCCCCCCATTGCCAGCGCCTGGTGTTGGAATGACTGGCTGGGTGCGTCTGTGGGACGGGGGCTCCTGCCCTGAAGTGTTGGGTATGGGTCACTGCCAGGGCAGCCCTGGGGCTGGATGAAACGGGGTCGGGGGGGAGGTGTCCTTGGAAAGGCACCATGCTCTGAGCTGGCAGGGGCTCTGAGGCTGTGTTCCCTTTACACAGCAGCATGACAGTGCCAGCTCTTTACTGCCAGGTGTCTCTGCAGGGGGGGCTGTTCCGAGGGGGATCCTGGCTGGCTTGCATGCAAGGGTGCACCCTGCTGTGGAGCCCAGGCTGGTGCTGAGGCACCTGAAGACCTAGAGGGGGGTTGCATGGGCGCGCTGGGAAAGACATTCAAATGCAGTCCCTGCACCTTGGGCTGTAACCAGTCAGGAGTGTGTGTATGGGGGGGGGGGGGGGGGGGGCAGCACTGGGAGTTGCCAACACTTCCCCTTGCTGACCTTGTCCCAGCTTACACTGGGGGGGCAGGGGGTATGCATTACCTGGTGCCCTGCCTCCAACAGTGCTTACACCGGTGCTAGCCTGACAGCGGGGGAAGGGCTGGAATGCCCCAGGAGCTTGGAGGTAGCCGTGGGTGGCTGTGAGGGCACGGTCACTAGGGCCGGGTACCTGGCTAGCTGTGAGGGACGGCTCCTGCTTGGGTGGAATCAGGCTCCCAGCATCGTGCCGCCGGGGAGGGAGGGACTGGGAGCCACAGCAAAGCGACCAGGAGAATGAGTTCAGCTGTCCTGGGGCTCTGGAAGGTGCCTCTTCAGGGCCATGCTCTCCGTTGTCCCACCTCCTCTGTGCACCACCACCAGACCCCCAATGTCTGCTGTCCCTAGGCCTTGGGTCTCCCGCTTGTTGGTAGAAGAGGAGGGACACTTAGATCTGAGTGGGGAGCAGGGCGGGGGGAGGGAGACACTGGGAGGTGCCCCAGGAAGTGGGTGGCCCTGCTCTGGGGCTGTGATTTCTCACTGGAAGGCAGTGGGCCTGCTTCACCCTAGGCATGACGCCGGGCCAAGCGCTGCTCTGAGTGCAGGAGCTAGTGACGTTTCCACCTGGCTCAGCGACCGGACGGGCTTGTGCGTTCCCTTGAAATGACTCTGCAAAGGGCCCTGCTGGTGCAAACCCAGCCCTGCCCCCTACCCCAGTCCCCTGGCTGGGGAAAGCTGCTGTGAGCTGAGCGGGGGTGTGGTAAAGGAACGCAGCCCTGTTCCCCTTCGCCCACTCACTCACTCATGTGCTGCCCAAGCACTGAGTGGCCCCAGCTGTGCATCCGGCCGGCACCTGGCTTCGATTAGGGAGCCGGGACGAGGCTGTGTTAATGAGCCTCGCTGGGAAGCCAGTGAGCGTGGCCCGTGTGGGATATGCAAGAATGCAGCATCTTCTCATGAGAAACTTCTCCTTGGGTGGGGGCGGTGCTGAGAGTGGGGGCGTGGGGAGGTGCGCGTGGCACGTCCTGGAAGCAAACACCCAGCATCTATCGATCCCCTCAATCCTTTCCCAGCTTCTTCTCTCCCCCTCCCCCCCTCAGCTGCCTCTCCCCTCCCCAGGCACCAGCGCCCAGCCGCACTCCCTAAGGCCGTGGGCAGCTGGGGCAGCCTCCTCCAGAGCCATGCCATAGCGCTGCGAGCCCTGGCGGCTGTTGAGCACTGTGTGCCTCTCCTCCCCCCAGCTGTGTGTGCTGGCTCTAGAGCCTGGCCAGGGAGGCAGGGGTCAGGGCTGGGGGCTACCAGGTGAGAGTGAGCCTCCAAGCCAGCTCCGCTTCCCTCTGTCGTGACCTGGAGGTGAATCGTTGGTCCTGGGGGCCTGGTACAGAGATAAATTGAGGCGTGGGCAGGTGGCAGGTGCTGGAGCTCAAGCCCTTTCCTTGCCCTTGTGCCCAGGTGTAAGATGCCCTAGGAGCCATTGGCAGAAGCTTGGGAACAGGAATGGTGGAGACACAGGAGGGTAGGAGATGGTAACCTTCCCTCTCTGCTTGGGGGCGGAGGGAGGGGGTGCTGCACCAAGGCAGACAAGGAAGTCGAGAACACAGGCCAGACCTGGAAATGCCCTTTCTAAGCTCTCGGTGTGTCCCTGGAACCGGCTGGATCGTCTCTCCGTGTAACGTTTGTACCGGGCTCTCTGCTGCGGTAATGTGGGTGTACCGGGGGTGGGGGGTGAAGATGACTGAGGGAACCAGCTAACTGCCCTGGCTGTGCCTGGAGGAGGAGACGAGTAGGGATTTAGACACAGGGCTCAGCGGGGCAGGGACGGGTGGAGCCTGTGTAAGCCAGGATGCTGGGAACAGAAGGGGCTGCAGGAAGGCAGACTCCTGTCACTCTCTGAGAGGGCAGAGGTGTGCTAAGGACTACAGAGGGAAGGCCATGGTCACGGCCTGGGAGAAGAGAGTTGGGAGGTTGGTGAACCCAGAGAGGGGGGGAAGCCAGGAAGGTAGGAGACGGCTCCAGGGAATAGCAGCAAGGTAGGACAGTCCAGCCCTGAGCTGGTGACTGGAGGGCTCCTGAGCTGGGACATGGAGTAGAGGGTGGGCCCAGGTCCCCCTACCAACCACTGGAGGAGCCCCATGGTCAGAGCAGTAAAGAGAAGGCTGCCATCGTGTATGGAGGGACTTTTACCATCCTCACTCCCCGGCCCAAAAGGGGAAACACGTGGTGACCTGGCTTTGCCAGAGGGCCCAGTCATGAAGATGGAGCTGGCAAGAGGCCAATGGGAGAGACACTGCCAGGGAGGGCACAGCGCCTGGCTGGAGCTAATCTCCAGGATGGCCAACAGGAGGTGCCATTAGTGGTGAGTGCACCCCATCACAGGGAGCAAAGACCCCTGCTGTCTCACACCCCAGCCACTCCTTCCACCATGCCTGGTTACAGAGCTACTGAATTGTGCTGCCTCCAGCCAGCTCTCCCATTTGCTCCCCGCACTAGAGCTCTATGCAGCCCCCCAAGAAGCAGCAGGGCCCAGGATAGCTGGTGAGCCCAGCTCAGGAGAAGGCAGCAATTGGGAAATGAAGTGCAGGTGGCTGAGAGCAAGAGTGGGCTGGGGACCTTGGAGCCTCCTGCTGCAGGTGGGGCTGGAAAGGCAGGCCCAGGACGCTCGCTGTGCTTGCTGCTGGGACATCATGGTGGCTACGGGGGGTGGAGGAGGTGGGAGGGATGGCTGAAGCCTTCCAGGCACTGTAGTGGCTTGAAGGGTGAGACTCAGTGGTAAACGCCCTGTTGAGCGGTATGGAGGCAATTAATGCACCCTGTGGGGGCAAGTCTGGTCTCCTTGGTGGCTGCTGAGGACCATCCTGCAGCAGCACTGGTGTGACTCCACACTGCAGAGTCTGGGCAGCACATGCTCCTTGCTCCCTGAGTGCCTGGCTGCTCCAGTGGGATGGGAGCTGGTAGGGATAAGGGGGGTGTTCTACCCATCTTCAACACCCTCAGCCATTCTCAGATGGCTGGGCACATGGCATAGGGACTCCCAACTGCACCGAGTGGCCTGGAGGGAGTTTGTCAATCCCTGCGTGGCTAGTTGGCCGGTTTGTCTTCGCTCTGGGGTCTCCAGCAGTTCAGAGTTCATCTAGCTAAGCTTCCATCATTCCTTGTGGTGGCGCTTGGGACAAGGGACAGACTGTCACCCCACCACTCTCTAGCCTAGCCTAGCCCACCCCATCCCCTGACTGACGAGGCTGGGAGGCAAAGGGGCTAGTGTGGTACCAATCTTCAGGGCTTGCCTCGTTCCCATGCTGACGCTGGTCACTGAGGGGCTGAGCACCTGTAGCTCTATCTCTGGCTCTTATCTGGCCCCTGTCGCCATATCTGAGCACCCAGCAATCTGTGGCAGGGCAGGGCTCTTATCCCCATCACACAGATGGGGAAATGTGCCACAGGGAGGCTGTGATGTGTCAAAGGTCAACAGGAAGTATGTGGGAGAGCAAGGACTTGAACCCAACTCTCCGGCCATCACCCAAACCACTGGGCCATCCTGCCTCTCTAGGTTCTTCTTTCCCACAGACTTAGTGGAGTCGGTGGGTGTGCAGAACCTACAGGAACGAGGCCATGTGTATCTAGAATTGTGCTGTCTGCAGACTCCCCTGGCTAGGCTGGGAGCCATTGGCAGGTCTGTCTGTACATGGTGAGTGGGAGCCCTACCCAGGCCCTGGGGGGTGAGTCTCTAGTACTAGTATGCACTGCCTAGCATGTGTCCCAAACGTATTTCAAAGGCAGGCAAGTGTCTCCGTTCCCGGTTGCAGGCGAGCCTGAGGAGTTCAGGGAGCAGCTCTCAGCACGGGGGCTGCTCCCTCCGGAGTGCAGGGCTTTGGCAGCTCTCTGCTTTGAAGCTGGCACCCCCGACTGCCTCGGGAAGCAGGCAGATGCCAGGGAGTGGATCACTAGGGTAGAGGGCCTGCTGTGCACAGCACCGAGCTGCTGTTTCTAAAGGATTGTCAGTAAACGGAACCGAGCCTCCTGGCAAACGCAGCTGGGCTGACGGGGGCTGGCCTCCCGTCTGGGTTCTCCACTCACTCCTGTTGATGCCCAGGCAGCAATTATGTGAACGGTGACTCCAGCAGCCCCTTGCTGGCTCTGCTGCTCCTCTCACAGCGACTCCAGCAGCCTGCCCACATGCACAGTGCCCCCTGGGTTTGGGATTGGAGGCCTGCCTGGGGCAGGCGTCTGCTCCCTCAACTGCTATTAGAGCTGGAGCTGCTAGGTGCAGGAAGTGCTGCTGTGAAGCAGGTTGAGGGGGATTTGCTGGACTATGCAGCATTGACTGGGGTACTGAGCGCCAGGTCCTGTGCTGGCTGCCTTGCTCTGATGGCTGGGGGGTGGGCCGGGGCGGGGTCTCTCTCTCTCTCTCCAGGGCCTGGAGGAGCTGGGTCTTTGTACGTGTGACTGTCACGGTTAGGCCGTACACAGCTGTGATCCTTCTGCTTGCAGATCGATCGGAAGGGAGACCAGAATCGGGTGGTTTCTCTGAAATGGATACCAGCTGAGCCGCAGTATGAGGGGGGTGGGTGGAACCCCATTCCTGATGGGCCAATCTGTCGGGGGCAGGGATAGCTCCCCCAAGGGCAGTGGGAGAAGCTCCAGTACACCAGAGAATGCCGTGAGGAGATCCAGCACTGCTCCCTGGGGCACGGGCTTGAACGGTTCACAACGGGGGTGGGAGATCTCCCAGAGAGAGCCTGGGAAATGCCGCTGGTGAGCCAGTAGGTGGTGCCCTTCCCCCAGGTGGGTACTGAACCGTCCGCCAGCGTGCTGCAGGAGGTGCCCTCTTCCCCGTGAATGCCAACATGAGGTTCTGCCCGCAGATGAGCATTGCAGAGAAGCTAGCACCCTGACTTGTGCCTAGCAAACTTCACAGGAGAAAATTACCCTCTGCCCACTTAAATTGCCTCTCCATTTCCGAGTGGGTAACCGTATTCTTCTCTTCCTGTGTTCGGCAGCAGCCGCGTTCCGCCCCAGATGCAGCCGCGTTTCACCGGTGGGTGACGAAGTTCCTGAATAGTGCACAAAATGCTTTGGGATGTTGTGAGAGGGAAGGCGTTGGAGAAATGTCTTATTGCTGCAGTCAGGGTTGCTTCCGATTTGGGTTACGGTGTGAGATGATGCTCTTTGCTAACCAGGTTGGAAACAACCCAGGAGTCCTGGCTGCCGACAAGGTGCACCCCTAACTGGCGTCATTCGTTCCTTGTGAGGCTTCTTTTCCCCGGTCTGTGCTCTCAAACATCCCGTTTTTGACATCTGATTTGGGCTTTGCTCCTCTTCTGCAGCATCAAATGGATGCTGCAGCCGCTCCTTTGCTCATGCTGCTAAGCGGCAGACCACTGCAAATGCCTGTCGTGGAGCGGTGAGCCAAGTCTGCCGTGGCCCATCAGCGTGGCCGCTGCCCCCACAACCCATGTGGTGAAACAACTTGAGAGCCAAAGAAATAACACCTCGGATCGTGGGAATTCATCCCTCTGCTTAGGAGATCCTTCCACGACCCTCTGAATCCGCCCAGGAATCCCCACTGCACGAGAGCCCATCCGGCTCTGCAACGTCTTCTGTCACGTCTGATCTCGGGGAGTGTCCTGTGCTTGTCGTGATGTCAGATCTCAGCTGGCTGGGGATTGCTTCGGGAAGGGGGGCTGGTGAGAAAAGACTCGGCAGCGCACAGAGGTTTAATTTTCTCTCCTCCCACCTCCCAGCCGACGTAATATCCCATGTGGAGGTCACCCAGGGGGTACCTGACTCCCACCCTCAGTAGCCAAACTTCCTTCATGCTCGGAGAGTAGTCCCCTGTATCCCACATTCCCAAGGAGGCCGTGGGAAGCTCTGAAAAAGTTGGCTAGCTATGGACTGTCTATTTATAGTAACACATACTACAGGCTCTCAAGCTTCTGTTCCCCAGTGTAACTGTACAAGACTGTTTATATTTCCTCTGCTCTTCTCCCCCTTGTCCGTCCTTCACAAGAATGCTGCTTGGTATTGCAAAGATGTGAAAGCGGAGGAGGAGCCAAGAGGACACAGTGCTGTTTGGTTTGGGTACCGTATGGCGGGAGCCGTCCGCCACTGGAACCAGGCAGGGCCCTTCTGCTTTTTCCTCTGAATGGAGTGCTGGCTTGGAGAGCAGCAGCTTCCCCCATGTGCCAGCCTGTCCCACCCTCGACAGGGACATGAGCCACTTCTGGTTTGTAAGCAGGGGTCACCAGGGGAGATCTGGGATGGTGGAGAAGGCAAGAGTCTTTCTGAGCAAGCACCAGCCAGCAGAGTCATGGCAGGATGTGCTCTCCACTTCTTGCTCTGTTGGAATCTGTCCCAGTGGAGCTGGGGGACTGCAACCCCCTGAGTGCTGAAACGTCCCGGGATGCCGTCTGATGCTGGCCAAAGGCCAGACCTGTGACCATCTGGGGTGAGGCGGCTCTGGGGCTGGTGTCTATGGCAAATCCACTTCTGGGGTTGTCAGGGATCATTGTCCCCACTCAGAGCTAGAATGGGGGCAGCGCTTTGCCAGGTTGCACCCAGATTGCTCTGCTCTTGTGTCGAGATAACTATGGCTGTCCCAAGGGGCCTGCTCATGGGGATGTGCAACCTTCTGCCTCCACGCCGCAGCTTGGAACCCCTGCCAGTGCACCTGTTGACATGAGACCATGGGAGATGAGTCCCCGGCCTCGGGGCGAAGCTCTCACCAGCTGGCAGTCTCAGGAGAAGCCAAGGGCTGCCAGGGTGGTCCAGGCTGCCCTCCCTGCTGGAGGCGGTCCCTCTGGGGCAGGCAGGGCCCCATTCATGAGCAATGGGCAGGCATGAGGGCAGAAGAGGAGGGATTGCAGCATGTAGCTTGCTGTGCTGCCCATGCTGTGCAGCGTTCATGTAGAGGGCTTTGTTGTCCACATTTGGCAGTCCTGACCCTCGTCTGCCCATGTGCCCAGTGGGCTTCTGTGTTGTCTGTGCCCTCCCCTGCCCCAGGGACTCGGGGATGGGAGTAAGCATCCCATTTGTGGAGACGCCTTGCACAGGTTCCTTGCAGTGCATGCGCACCATCCATTGGGAGCCCTGAGGGAAGCTGGAGGAGTGAGAAGGGAGGCCGGCTGCCTGGTAGGGAGGGCAATGAGCAAACATCCCAGCAGGGCAGCAGCATGCCAGCCTTCTGCTCCAGAGAGACCTGGCAGCTCCCTCCCTCTTCTGGGCCTGCTGCATGCTGAGGCAGGGTCTGGAAAAAAGCTCAGGCTGGAACTGAGGGTTGAGCACTGGGTCAGACTCCAGCTGTGCCCTGGCTGGGCGGGTGCAGTGGGAATGGCTCATGCTGTGCTGCTCTCTCCATCTCTCTCATAAGTATTCCTAGCATGGCTGGCCCCTTATGATCTCTGGCCCAGTGTCTGCTCTGGCTCTGTCCCCTGTTGGACTGGCCCCGACTAGTGTTAAATCCATGCCCTCGTTTTCTTTAGATGGTAGCTGGGCTTTCCCTAGGCTGGGCAGAGGGTCTTTGGAGATCAGGATCCCCCCCACCCCGCTCTTCACCTCCCTGCAGGCCCATGCAGGAGTTCTTGGTTGAAGTTTTCCTTCCTTCGACCCTGGCCGGCTTGTCCTGCCTTCACAGCCTTGCTCCAGGGCAAATGGGGGTGGTGAGGCCTGCTCACACCAGATTCCCGGCTTATCGAACGGGGAAGTTTGTACCATGCTTCCCACCAGGGCTGAGGCCTGACCACCTAAAGCAGCATCTCCCCAAGTCTGAACAGCAGCGTTTCCTTCAGCTCAGTCACGCCCTGCTGCAGCGGTCTGGCCTACCCAAAAGGAGCACTGGCAGAAGGCTATGTAGCTCTTCACAGTGTATTTCCTCTCCTTCCTTACATGCTCTAAACAGTGAAATAGTCTGTGTCAACACTGCTGTCACCATTGGCATCCTGTTGAAACCAATGGGATGGCTCATGCCTCAGAGCTATTGTTTCAGGCTCTCTGCAAACTTGGGCACATTGAGTCACATTCAGTTTACACTTTGAGAAATTTTCTTTGCAGCCTGTGACGAAATGGGATTGTTCTTAATATTTCCTCTGAATACTGTGTGGGTGCCTCAGTTTCCCCTATGCATTTCTTAAGTCTCCAGTGTGCATAAATGGCCGACACTTTATATCCTGGCAACAAATGGCTGGGGTCCTTCCCCCTGCAAGGGAATAGCTAAAGGTGAACAAAGAGATCAAGTGACCTCCTGGCCCGGGAAAGAGACAAAGGCCAAAGAGGAGCGGGTTTCAGCTGGGAGCTGGCTGGGGACGGGGAGTGAGTGCAGACGGGGTTGTCTGGCTCGCTGGGCCCCAGAATGGACCCGGCTGAGGGAGCGTGTTCTCTGTACCTACAAGCTCTGTTTTAGCCCGTGTTCCTGTCATCTAATAAACCTCTGTTTTACTGGCTGGCTAAGAGTCATGTCTGACTGTGAAGTGGGGGTGTGTGCAGGACCCTCTGGCTTCCCCAGGACCCCGCCTGGGCAGACTCGCTGTGGGAAGCGCACGGAGGGGCATATGCTGAATGCTCCAAGGTCAGACCCAGGAAGGTGAAGCCAGGTGAGCTTCTTGCCCTGAAGACTGTCTGCTCCAAGGGAGAGGAGGCTCCCCAAAGTCCTGACTGGCTTTGTGGGGAGCAGTTCCAAAGCATCGCCCGGGAACTCCATGACACAGTTGTAACAGCTAGAGATGGATGGAGATGGAGACTCTGAAGAACAATTGAGGCCTGTCTGGCCCGTGCAGCCCTGCACAGAGAAGCTAGCAATCTCTTCCCACGACAGCCACCCACGTGCCTTTATCTAAGGCTGGTCTAGGCTGAATAGCCGTTTAAGTCTCCAGGGTGCAAGGGCTGCTGGCCATTTGCTGGCAGGAAGCAGCGGGGACAGGTCTGTGAAGTAAGAAGATATTGTGCAGCAGAATACTGTGTTCCATCGGGCTCCATTCGTCTTACGGGAAGCTGGGGGACATGAAACTAATATTCAACCATGTGCATCGTCACTGGGACCATTCGACCCATGCCAGCAGCGTGGCTCCCGTGCTAAGTAGCATGGCTCCTCCATATGGCCAGCATAAGGATGCTGCAGCTGGAATGGCTGAGAAGGACCAACCCGAGCCTACCACAGTATGCAGGCCTCTTCAACCACCCAAGAGCATGCTTCTCAGTGAGGCGCCTGGTGTGGGCCAACTCGCCCTGCCCAGATTTCTCTGTGACGTTGACGTGGTGTGAAGAATGGTCTGCAGCTGGCGTCGAGAGATGGTTTCTGACTATGCTTGTGGCTGGTTTTGCTTTGCCACGCTACTCCTGAATGGGCCAGCGTCCGTGTGCGGCCAGCCTTCACCCCTGTGGGAAAAGACAGATGCTGTCTCCCCTCTGCTCTCTGCCCAGATCTGATGCTCGTCAGAGGGCTCTGCCAAGGTGGCATGGCTAGCACTACACCTGCTAAGCAGAAGAAATAAGAAGGTGCCATTTTTACAGTGGCTTGTCCAACCAGAGCTGCCCAGGCAGAATGTACGTGCAGGATCCTGTGCCTACCTGTGCTAATAACGCGTTAGTTACACAGGTGGAGACGGGTAACCCAGCCACCGATTGTAGGGACTGAGAGCACAGCAGTGTCTGCGTAGGCAGCTCATTGCCTTTGGGCAAGCCATCATTGGTGGTCACTCTTTGGAGCCAGGAGGTGGGACTTGCTGGGCTACAGATCTGGGCCATTTGTAATTCCTCAAACTCCAGCCCTACTCAGTCCCTCTTTGCAGCCCAGCCTGGCTGACCCCAGTGTCCAGCCCTGCTGGGCACACCTCCTGCTCTTCCTGCTGATCTGCCGCAGCTAGGGGTGCCCTGGCATTGGCTCCTTTTCTTCCTCCTGACCTGTAGCGACAGAGAGAAGGGGCCGAACTCTAGTGTTTCAGGCCAGAAGGGGCCATTAGATCATGTAGCTGGACCTTGTGCACAGCACAGGCCGGAGAGTTTCACCCAGCCGCCCCGGACTGAGCCCCATCGCTTGTCTGTCACAGCTGGCGAGGGGTGGGGGGTACAGCCCGCATGCTGTATTGTCTGCCTTGTTGTGCTCAGCGTTGTATGGGGCACGGTTCCTAAGGGAGTCTCGGTACGTTTCCTCCTGCCTCGTTATTCTGACCTTGGGCCTGGCAGGTTTCTCTCTAGCTTGGTGGATTCTGGACAAAGCAATCTTTTATCCACCACCACCCTCCCCGCCTTGGGGTGTGTATGCACGCTTTCTGCACTGCCAGCTACACACGTGCATGTGCAAAGCTGCAAGGGCCTAGAGAGAGCTTGTGCTCAGCTCATTCTACTCCCGATGCCCAGCGCAGGTTTGGCTCACCAGCGTGTTCAGCTGCAGCTAGTGGGTTCAGGTGATTGCTGTAGCTGTAAAAACAACAAGGAGACTGGTGGCACCTTAAAGACTAACAGATTTATTTGGGTATAAGCTTTCGTGAGTAAAAACCTCACTTCTTCAGATGCATAGAGTGAAAGTTACAGATGCAGGCATTATATACTGACACATGGCGAGCAGGGAGTTACTTCGCAAGTGGAGAAGCAGTGTTGGCAAGGCCAATTCAATCAGGGTGGATGTAGTCCACTCCCAATAATAGATGAGGAGGTGTCAATTCCAGGAGAGGAAAAGCTGCTTCTGTAATGAGCCAGCCACTCCCAGTCCCTATTCAAGCCCAGATTAATGGTGTTAAATTTGCAACACTCTTTGCTGCTGCCTGCTGTAGCTGTAGCAGCCATTCCATGGAAGAGGGAAAACCTGATGCCCAGAGGGGTCAAGGGCATGGCCGACTCTTGCAGTGAGTTGGGTCCATGGGCTTCACTCACAGCTCCATGCTGCACTCACTGGAGCAGGCTGCATGCTCCTCCCTCAGCCCTGGCAGAGCAGGAGCAGGCACGGGAAATGAGTGAGGGGGAGGGATTTTTGGCATGACTGTGCTGATCTCCCCGCTTTGAAGTTTCCCTGTGACCCGCAGAGAAAGCAGCTCCAATGGGGCGGGGGCGGGGAGCCAGCTGATGGGATAGGAAGTTGGCGAGGACGTGTGGGATTCTTCTCTTTTTTGTAAACTTCGGCGCTGATTTGACGTTTGCCTCTTTCCCAGTGAGCCGGCTGCCGCCCTCGGCTCCCAGGGCGGGTAAATAGAACCCGCAGCAGCCCAGGCCCGGGAGGCGAGAGCCGTGTAGCTTTCAGGCTGCATCCTAGCTACGGCTGCCTGGCCTCTAACTCTCCTGCTGGCAAGGGCCGGGGCCCACTCCCAACAACCTCTGTGCTGCTGAGCAGTTCCAGCCATCCTCCCTTGGCTGTTGTCAGGTGGAAAGTCAATATTCTCCCCGCCAACTATTGCTTTGACCATGGGAGCGGAGGCTGCGTTGGGGGCGCTGGTGACTTTCCTTTGTTCCCTGCGCTCCTAGGCAGCAGCAGTCGCTGTCTCGCTTCCGCCAGCTGTTACCAGTTTGCTGACCCATCACCCATTCAGCAGCCAACAGCTGCAACTGACATGTAGCATCTACACCCCATTCACAGGACCATCTCTTCCTGCCCCTCCCCAGGGCCTCCACGTCTCTTTAGCCTGCTGCAGCCCAGCACCCTGGAGCAGCATGGCTGGGGGCTGGAGGCCTGTGTTAGCCAAGGCTGTCTCCACTCAGCAGGCTCTCTGTGTGCCAGACATGGTTTGCGTTGGGCTGGAGCATCTCCGGGCTCCCCCTGTGTATTACGGGGCCCTGGAGTGCGGCTCTGGATAGCTTGGGGGGGCACAGCTGGCTCCAGGTGCATGGAGGCTGTCAGCACCAGCGAGGGCTGGTTCAGGGAGTAGTGGGTTGAGATTAACAGAAGGAAAACTCCAGCAAAACTTCCTGCCAGGGAAGAGCCCTCCAGGCTGTGGGTCAGTCTGCCAAAAGGGGCAGAAACTCCACCTCTGGGGCTGCTCCAAATTAGCCAGCCCAGGCACTAGAGAAGAAGGGGACAAGCGTGCCAGGGCTCCTGGCTGGGGTGACACTGGGGGGGGGTCCAAGATTCTCCCCCCTGGATTTCTGGGCCTTTATTAGTATGTACAAGAACCTGCCCACCCTGAGCTGGGAGCATCCTGGGTGCTCAGGGCCGCACGCGCACATAGAACGGAGCCCACCACCTCCTCTTCAGCTACTGGCCCCCTGACTATCAGGCACAGCAGCCACCATCTGCATTTGCTCCTTCCAGGGCCTGGGGAGCTCTTGTCCTGCCCCTGGGGGCGCGAGGGCCTGGGGAACCTGGAGGGGATAGATGCTACTGGGGAACCTACTCGATAATTGCCTTGTCTTGCCTTGGGTGCTCATACCAGTGGCTGGGATGCCGAGAGGTTTGCCATGCAGTCTCCTGCCCACCAGGACCTGGCTGTAGAGAATCCAGCAGGAGCCCACCACATGGGGGTGCTATGGCACACTCCAGTCACACGCCAGCACACTCCAGTTACACACACTCCTGCACACTCGCCTCTCGCTTGTGACATCTATACTGCCTGGTGTCTCGGCCACCCCAGCAGCAGTCGCCCTTCCTTGCCAGGCCCAGGAGAGCTGGTTTGTCTGCTCCACCACGTACTCTTTGCCATTGTGGGAGCGGGACAGCAGCCCCTTGTTTCTGCCCGGTGCCAGGGGACCTCCGTAAATCCCTCCCATGGGAGCCTGGTATGTCTGCTCTGGGCACGTCTCGGTGGGGTCCGCAGGGCCAGGAGGTGACACAGTCCATCCCTGTAGTCAGGAGGTGCCCACCTCTGGCCCCCCAAACTCCTGGGGAGGGGTTCTCTGTGTGCAGGGGATAGTGGGGTGCAGGAGGATGTACCATCGGGACAGGAAGAAGTTGAGTGTTAATCTCAGCAGTAAATTCAGTTGGCCGTTTCTGGGGGGTGAGTTGGGGGAGAGGACAGATCCCCAGCTGGGGGGGTGTAGATTGATGTGGCCAGTTCAGGGAGGGGGATGAGGTCCTTTGAGCTGCTGGCACTGAGCTGCATGCTCCCAGCAGCGTGGCTCGGTGGAGACAGGGCCCCTGCAATCTAGAGCATTTCATTAGACAGCTGGGGCTCCCAGGAGCAGCTCCCTCTCCCCTACCAGGCATGGAGGCAGGGCACAGTTCCTGCCAGCCCTCCTCTAGAGCAGAGGCAGCATCTCGCCTACTCCTGTGCCCCAGCCAGGAGCTGCTTGAGATGGATGCCGAGGAGATGGCGCTGGGGAATGATCCAGCACAGCCGGCAGCCCCAGGCGGGATGGGACTGGGGCTGGCTCCGCCTGGCTTTTGGCAGCTGACTACCTCTCCCCTGGCTAAGGTGGGAGCAGATGGACGTGTCCTCTACCCAGCTCATTGCAATGCCTCAGTAAAGGCCAGCCTGCTGTGGTCTTAAATGGTGGCCAGCCTGCATGTGAAGGACTGTGTCCATGGGATAATCCTGCTTCCCCAAGGCTGGCGGGCGCTTCTTCTCCCCCAGCCCTGGATCTCTGACCCCACTCTCGCAAAGGCAGTTTGCTCTTTAGTAAGAGTGGTGCTCATGGTGGGAGAGATTGGCTGACCCCATCCCTTTCCCCTCCCTCTTCCTTCCTGACCTGCTCCCATTGCAGTGCTCATGGGATCCTCGCTGAGCCAGGGGCTGGCCCTCCTATGCTCCTGGAGGGGTGGGTGTATCACCACATGCTCAAGCTGGATCAAAGCCCCTTATTCTCTTGCTTCCCCTCTTGCCGGGGTGCTGAGCAAGTGGCAGGACAGTCAAGAGCTGCTGGCTGAGCTGTCCCTCCATCTCTGCTCCAGCGCCAGCCCTGTGAAGCAATTCTCGGCTTCAGAAGAGCCGTTTCCTTGAAATCACTTTTCCAGCCGTTCCGCATGCTCCACACACCTGTTCTTTATGGAGTCCGATGCGGCAGGGTGTTAATGGCCTTCCCTCTGGGTCCATGCAGAGGTGCTAACCCTGCTCTCCTCTCCACGCGCCTGAGGCTCCAGTCGCAGCAGAGCAGGGTGTGTGTGGGGGGGCATTAGACTGTTCTGGCCTGAACCAAGGAGTGAGTCTCGAATGTGGGGAGCATTGAGGCCGGATTAAAGAGACTCCACTGCTAAAATGAGACCCTGTGTCTGAAGTGCAGTAGAGTTGACATGGCAGTGAAGGGTCCCTTTGACCAGGCCTGTGCTGAAAGGGTGGACTGGCTTGGCCTGGGCAGGGTCACTGCAGTGGGAACGGGCCGGCCTGGGCAGTTCTGCTGTGCAATCCAGCTCGCACGCCCTGAGCCATACTGGCCCCTTATTGGGATCAGACAAGGACGTCTGTCCCTGGAGAGCTGCCGGCTGCTAGGCCTAGCTGGAGACTTTCTGTCTTGACTGGGTTTTGAATAAAACGTTTTTGTGAAAAGTGTCTGCGGAAAGTGTACCTTTGTTCAGGGACAAATTGACCACTCTGAAATGGAGAGCTTTGAATTCTGAAATGCTATCACAGTGCCTCCTGCTTCCCTTCTTTGAGCCGAGGGCCGCAGCCAGCCACGTGATGCGCCTCGCCTGTGCAACTGCCGTGGCCTGCAGCAAGGGTGACCTTGGGGCATCCTCGCAGATGTAGGCTGACCAGGGAGCCTGGCCCAGAGCGCAGGTGGGAACATGAGGCCCTAGAATCATAGAATATCAGGGTTGGATGGGATCTCAGAAGGTCATCTAGTCCAACCCCCTGCTCAAAGCAGGACCAACACCAACTAAATCATCCTAGTCAGGGCTTTGTCAAGCCTGATCTTAAAAACCTCTAAGGAAGGAGATTCCACCACTTCTCTAGGTAACCCATTCCAGTGCTTCACTGCCCTCCTAGTGAAAAAGTTTTTCCTAATATCCAACCTAAACCTCCCCCACTGCAACTTGAGACCTTGTTCTGTCATCTGGTACCACTGAGAACAGTCTAGATCCATCCTCTTTGGAATCCCCGTTCAGGTAGTTGAAAGCAGCTATCAAATCCCCCCCTCATTCTTCTCTTCTGTAGACTAAATAATCCCAGTTCCCTCAGCCTCTCCTCATAAGTCATGTGCTCCAGCCCCCTAATTATTTTTGTTGCCCTCTGCTGGACTCTTTCCAATTTTTTCACATTCTTCTTTTAGTGTGGGGCCCAAAACTGGGCCCAGTACTCCAGCTGAGGCCTCACCAATGCCGAATAGAGGGAAATGATCATGACCCTTGATCTGCTGGCAATGCACCTACTTATACAGCCCAAAATGCTGTTAGCCTTCTTGGCAACAAGGGCAAACTGTTGACTCATATCCAGCTTCTCATCCACTGTAACCCCTAGGTCCTTTTCTGCAGAACTACTGCGTAGCCACTCGGTCCCTAGTCTGTAGGAGTGCATGGGATTCTTCTGTCCTAAGTGCAGAACTCTGCACTTGTCCTTGTTGAACCTCATCAGATTTCTTTTGGCCCAATCCTCTAATTGGTCTAGGTCCCTCGGGATGCTATCCCTATCCTCCAGCATATCTACCACTCCTCCCAGTTTAGTGTCATCTGCAAACTTGCTAAGAGTGCAATCCACGCCCTCCTCCAGATCATTAATGAAGATATTGAACAAAACCGGCCCCAGGACCGACCCTTGAGGCACTCCGCTTGATACCGGCTGCCAACTAGACATGGAGCCATTGATCACTACCTGTTGAGCCCGAGATGATCTAGCCAGTTTTCTGTTCACCTTATAGTCCATTCATTCAGCCCATACTTCTTTAACTTGCTGGCAAGAATACTGTGGGAGACCGTATCAAAAGCTAAAGTCAAGGAATAGCATGTCCACTGCTTTCTGTTCATCCACAGAGCCAGTTAACTCATCATAGAAGGCAGTTAGGTTAGTCAGGCATGACTTCCCCTTCGTGAATCCATGCTGACTGTTCCTGATCACTTTCCTCTCCTTTAAATGCTTCAAAATTGATTCCTTGAGGACCTGCTCCATGATTTTTCCAGGGTCTGTGCCAGCATTTCCCAACTGATGTAAGTTGGGGGGGGTTGATTGCCCCCCCCCGTCCCTCCCCGTCCCCCATGTGAAATGCTCACTGGGGAAAATCTGGATGGAAACAAATCTCCTTTCACTTTCCTTCCATTTCCCCAGGGCATCTTCTCCGTGCAGTACGCAGGTCCCACCTCTGAGACCTTGAGCGTGCGTTAGAGACCTTTGGTGTAGAGAAGGGGCACTGCTAGGAAGCCGACCGTCTCCTTTGCCTCTCCTTTGCCTCTGCGCTGGTCACTGCAGTGCCTTGGCCAGAATGGTCCGAGTCCCTGCCCATTCACAGCCAGTGTATTGTTCTGATCCCTGGGCGCTGGGTCCAGGCAGCTTTTCCCCCAGGAATTGATGGGAGAAGGGGTGTTTGAATTTGCAGGGGGGTGCAAGCTGGGGGGTGGGGGACATGAGACCAGGAGGGCAAAGGTAGGGGTGGGCTGTATGACACCAAAGTAATAACGTGAAAAACACATGACAGTTTTCGATTTCCAAAACAAAAGATGTTTAAAAAGTATTTAATTTAAATTGACCTGTGAAAAATGAATTATAGTATAATAAAAATGTTTAGGACAGAAACTCCCTGAGCTAACAACCTCTCGAGATAGCACTGAGGTGAGATAACGACCATGGCAAATAATGCATTTTACAAACCTTGGCCTCCTAGGAAACATATATTGATATAAGTTTCCCAGTCACAAATCTAGCATTCCGGAGCCAAGTCCCTAAAACATACTAAGCTAGTTGTCCCAAGAACAAGAAATTATGTTAATTCCTTCTATATGTGCATAAACTGTCATGGAATTTCACTAACAAAAGAGGAGCTAAGCTCACTCTCTGGCCAGCTTCGTACGGTTTCGTTGGCAAGGTGATTCAGCGCTACCTCTCGGCCCCACATTTTAAACATCATAAAACACCAATAAACACCAGCATTTGAATTTCTGATGATTTATTGTTGTTTATAAATCATCATTTGAAACGATTAGGTCGGCCAGCATCGCCGAAACGAACGCGCCGATACTGTCAGAACAAACACAGCTGTGTGAGGAAGCTTGTCTTCGTTCAGACTTTTCAAACCTATTATGCTTTTTCAGGTACAAGTATTTGATCATATATCTGCTTTTAAAGTGTGTAGTAATGTTTCCATTTCAGTTCAGATTTCCAACCACCAACTAAATGGAATTGTTTTCCAACTAGAAAATTAAAACCGCTCGATCTAGTTGGAAAATGACTAAATTGGCAACACTGTGAGTAAGTAGATAGTAACTAGTTAACCACTGGGAGTTCGGGGGGAGTTCAGGTGTAGGCAGGGCTGCCGCCAGAGGGTTCGGGCCCCCCAGCAAGGGCGGACCGGCTAAACAGGGCCAACGACGGGGGAAGCCAGGCCCCAGTAATTTGTACCGGCTTCCCCCCGCTCTCGTTGGCCCTGGGTGTAGGGAAATCCCTGGTTCAAGGTTTCCTCCCCGAGGGAAAAGAGCCCCAAACCATCATTGCTGCTGTTGAGCAGAATCCCCCTTCCCTTCAGATTAGTCTGGAGCTGTTATTCTTTTCTAATGAAACAAAGTCACCATTGGGCCTAACTGATCTGCCCGTGTGCCCCCACCTGGAGGGTCTGTGTCTAATGGGGTGGGAGGGGGCCTCCCAAGGGGCCAGCCCTGCCCCTTTAATCACTCTCTTACTACTTAAGCCATGGCCATGGAAGTTCCTGCTTGTCTGTTTCCCCTTGTAGGCCCCCTCCTGGTTTAATAACACAAGGGGCCGCTTGCCGCCTCTCTCCTTCCAAAAATCTCTCTCTGCTGGAGTGAACAGCTCCCTCCCTAGCTTGCCCCTTTCCCATCTGCTAGCCTGCCAGTGCCAGTGGGTTCATCCCTTCGCGTTGCACGCAGCCTACAACAGACCTGTCCTCTAGGAATTCCTGCCCGGTCCCAGGACTCGCAAGCCCTTCACCCAGCCCCACAGCCCTGCTGGAGGTTGGGCTTTGGAGCCCCTCACTAGCCATATGACTACTGTCCGTGCTACCAGCTGTGCAGTGTAGCCTGCTCGTCGCCTCTGAAGGGCCCCTTTTGTCCCCAGAAACACTCCTCCCCCCAGCTCCGTGTGCACCGGGATCCAGACCTGAGCATCCACCTGGGACCAGTTCCACGTGGCTTCTACTGGACTGGCCCCTTTGGGTCACATGAGAGAGCCATAAGGGCACTGGCAGGGTCCCAACCCTCTGTCCAGCTGAACATCTGCCATGTATCACACACCCCCATCCAACAGGGCAGCAGTGCCAGAGCCTCCCATTGGCTGCCGCATCCACCTTGAGGCTCTCGAGGTGCTGGAACTGGCAGTGCTGAGCGTGCAGGCGAGTGCAGCCCGGGGGAGCTCCGGAACGGCCTTTGTTTCAGTGTAGCACCCTGTCACAGGCACTCTGGGTCTGGCGACATTAGAGTGGTTGTTAACCATGAACCCTCCTTGGCCAGCCCGTGCAGGGAGCCGCAGTGCCTGGGATTCCCAGAAGGGGATCTCGCTGTCAATGAATTTGCCGAGTGGTTTGAGTGGCTCTGAGGTCGGTTGTGCCCAGCGCTACGGATCCTACGGAGAACACTGAGCCCACGTGCTGTGAAACATCACCGCTGGGACGGGGACCTGGGGAGGAGGCACAGCTCCGAACTCAGCACCTAGGTTCTTCAAAGCCCAAACCTGCTGTCCCCGCAGCTGGGCTCTCGCAGGGGCGCTGCTCCCTACAGCCTCTGGCTTTGACGTTATAACTTGGTGGGTGAAGAGTGGCTGGCAGCCAGCCCCCCTCTGCACTGGTGGTGTGATCGGCTGTCGGTGTGGTTCCCCCTCGTCTCTGGAAGGAGAGGTGTGTCACACTGTGGTATGATGGCTGGGCATTTGTATCTAGTGCCCTCCCTCCCCCTCGGGCTGCCTGCTGTCCCAGGCTCTGCTGCTACCATTGTGTGACCTTGGCAGGGTGCACCCAGCCCATGCCTCAGTGTTCCCAAGTATGAAAACTGGGGTCAAACCCCCTTTGCAGAGCGCTTGAGGGAAGGTGCTCGGGGGGCAAAGCATTTCTGCATTACCAGGGCTGGAAGTGTGTCTGTTGGGTCTGTGGAGATCCCATATGGGGTGGACAGGGGAGCGGGCTCTGGAGGGGTGTGGTGGGGCTGCCCAGGTTCTCTGCGCTGGGTTCTGCAGGAGCCCTCGGGCTCTCCGGCTTCGGTCCTGTTCTGCTGCTTGTTCATTGATTCTAAGGGGACCAGCGCCGTCACTGGGCCTGGCCTCCTTGCTGAATGGGCGCACGCCATCGGCTGGGGAGTGAGGGCTGAGCGTTCCAGGCAGCAGTGAGCTGCATGCATTGGGGTCACCACAGCAGAGCGTGGGTGCTCCCCGGGCACTATGGCCCATGCTCCGGAGAGAACATAAGGCCTTCGTTGAGTACGCAGCAGGTTACCCTGTCCCCTTCCCCCTCCTGCCCTCAATCCTCCTCCTTCCCGCTTCCTGAGGCCCCAGCGTGCTATGCGGGAGGCAAGCTGGGTGGAGGTGGCTGGGCAGTGTGGAAGGGCCCACAGTCCTGTGCTGTCTGCAGACCTGGCCTGCTCCCATCTCTGCCATTCTGGGCCAGCAGGAGAGAGGAGGAAGCCGTGGGGGCAGCTGCAGAACAAAGGGTGCACCCAGCCCATTAAAATCGGCTGCATGTCAGCTGCCCGAGAAGGTTACGCTCAGAGCTGGGTAGTGCCCGTGGGCGAGGAGCTGCAGGGCCATACAGAGCATCCACTGGAGCAAACCCAGCAGGATGAGCTGTGCTCTCCCTTGGCGTGGGGGCTGGGTGCCATTGCCATGGAGCAAACGAGCACATGTGTGGTCTGCTTCCACTGCACCCCGGCACATTGCAGGGCTGCGTGTGGGACCCAAGGAAGACCCGGACACAGCCACGCTCACTGGGGCAGCTCGCTGTGTCCAGCGGGGGCAGCGCAGGGGTGGGCAGCATGAGCTTACCAGTGCTCGTGGCTCCTTGGGGTGATGGATGCCTGTGGCTCCCCGAGACACTGGGGCAGTGGCTAAGCTGGGAACACCTTTGCAGGCAGAAGCTGTTCTCTTGGGAAATGAAATCTCTGCCGTGTGTTAGCCTGTAAGTCTGTAGGACGCCCCAACCCCCAGGAGGCCCATGGTCCCTGCACCTGCTGGCTGGCTGTGCTGCCCCATGGTGCATGCCAGGCCTGGGCACTCCAACCTTGTACAGCCATGCAGGGTGGAGTGGCTCCCTGGCTTTGCATACAGTCTCTGCAGGGGGGAGGTGGGATCTCTGTTCTGTTTGTGCCAGTGGATCTAAGGATCTGTGTGGGCTCCCCTCTCGGAGCAGCGCCACTAGCCCGCTTCCTTCCTGTGCAATGCCATAGCACTGGCACGTGGTGCCATGAAGGATGCTGCTGTGCCCTGGCCCAATCCATGGGCTGCTGTAGGTGACTGGGGCAGTGGCAGGGGGAAGCCGTGGAGGTGTCTAGTTCTGCGCATCACTGAAGGTGCGATCAGTCCCCCTCCACTGCAAACAGAACAAGCCGAGAGCAGCTCCTTCCCCCAGAGCCCAGCCACTCCCTGGCTTCCTGCCAGTGGGGCCAGTAGCAGCCACTTGTGGGGCTTGGGTTCCAGGGCACAGCTCTCCTGCTGCCAGCTCTGTGCTCGACCCAGGAGCTGACTCACCGTCCTGCAGTGTCTAGGCAGAGGGTGCATGTGCATTTGCCAACGCTGGTGCTAGCAGCATCGGGAGCCCCAGCATAGGGTACTGCTGGCGCCACTTTGGTTTCTAACACCACGTCTATCAGGCCTGCGCGGGGCAGAGATAGACGATCGTGCTAGATTTCCAGCTCTGTGTTGGTGCCCCTAGCATTGCAAATCCTGCCACAGCTGGCATTAGCCGCGCTGAAAGGGCAGGTCCGTTTCTCAGCAGAGCTAACACCAAGGCAGCTCTGTGTCCAGCTGAAAGTGCAGGGAGGCCAAATGGATTCCTTGAGCCGGGATTCCTTCGGGCTGTGAGCCCTAGCGCTGGGCGGCTTGCAGATGGAGTCAGCCCTGAGATCTCCTCTGAGCACCGGCACTTGCAACCTCTACCTTGCGTCTGAGTGATCCGTGGCCCACCGCAGCACAACCCTGGGACGCTGTATCTGGGAGCTGGTTTGGGTGGAAGAGCGCCAACCCCACTTCCTGCCACACTGTCATTTCCACACAGCCGTAGACCACGCCCAGCCCAGGGGAGCTTGGGAGAGATGACGGCCTTAGCCTGAGCGGGGCTGGTGGATTTGAACGGCGCCTGCTCGCTGCCCACTTGGTGTAATGACATGGAGCTGTTCTGGCCTCTTAGTTAATTGCTAGTTCAGGCCTGGGAGCTCTTGGGGAGAGAATGAGTTCTTCTGATGTCTGGAGCTTCCTGAAGTTGCATTCCCAGCTTAGCCCTGGCAGGGGCCTTTGTTTTCCCTGACGCTCTTAAAACATTAGTGGTTTGGGGTTTTTTTACAACTAGAACTTTCTCAATAAGCGTCTAGGAAACCAGCGTCTGGTGCGTAATGGGGGTGGGCACCAGCTGATCCACCCCGCTGGAACGCCGCTAACCGCAGGGCCCAGCTGGGGGCCGTCTGCTGAGTGGCAGCCAGCCAGAGCTGGTTAACAAGAGGTAATCCTCTGCCCTTCCTCTGGAAAGAGACTTTTTGGAAATGGCGGCGGGGGGAGGGTGTCTGCATCTCACTGCCTCTGGATCGAGTGAGCTCAGCTGGCAATAAGCAGAAGCGGTCTCTGCCAGAGTGTGGAGGGGCCCTCCTCGTGGCCTGGGATCCCCAGGGAGCCTGCCCTGATACCTGTGAGCCCAGGCCATGCCCCCGGTTTGCACAGGTGCCGCTGGCTGGAAGGCAGGAGAGAGCTCTGGAGTGCTCTAGCTGCCCTTCCCCATGCGCCAGCTGAGCTCTGCCAGCCCTATAGACTCCAGCCCACCCCCAGAGCTGGGCTGGCCCTGCAGAGCCAACAGGGGGACAAAGCAGACAGCTGTTTTCAGTTGTGTTGGTGGGCAGGGGAGCTGGTGCGTGCACAAGCGAGCAGGAAGGGGCCATTTCACATAGTCACTTTTCAGAGCAGAATAGGCTTTTTAACTTGGGCTTTTCATCTTGAAAGCACTATGCAAACATTAGCCCTCGTCGGTCCTGCGAGCTAGGCCAATGGTATTTGACTGGGGAAGCTGAGGCATGGAGGTTGTGCTTTACTCAAAGCCACAGCAAGTCAGGACTGGGACACAGGCTCTCTGGCCTTTGCTCAGATTCCCACCACCACCACCACCTCTGTGGCTGTAGGGGGGTAAACAGGGTTTTGGAAGCTTCTGGCCATGCCTGGGGCCCAGAGTGTGTTGGGGCTGGCTGAGTAGACAAGGCCTTTGCTTTGGGCTTGGGCTAAGAGACCATCTGCAAAGTCCTAGGATGAAACAAGCTCCTCTCTTCCCTACCTCGCTGCGCTGCCATTGCTCTGGGCAGGGGCTGCACAGCTGTGTGACTACACTGCCAGAGTGGCATAGCCTCCTGCCAGTGCTCCCCTCCCCTCGCCCCATCTCCTGCACCACAACCAGAGATGACAGGGTGCAGAGTGGGGGCTGTAGCGCTTCCCAGCCCCGCTGCACCCAGCTGCGTTCCTGTCACTGGGAATAGTGCATCCTCCCGAGTTCGACTGGCCAGCAACTTTCTGCTCGGAAAAGTGACTGTGTGAAACCAGCCCCTTCCTGTGGCACAAACTGGCCCAGAGCTGTGCCGTTAGTGCTCCCGTGGGCCTGCACGGCCAGCCCGGCTCGGGGGAAGGAGCTGAAGCCTGGTCCGCTTCATGCAACAGCAGCGGCATTGCTTGCTGAGCTCAGTGACACGTGTGCAAACCCAGTGAAGGTCACGGGAGAGACTTCATTACTGGGGCTCAGCGAGACGTGAGGAACCCAGCCTGGCTGTTGGTTCCCAGCCGGATTATGCAGGGCTGGCAGATCAAACTCGTGTGTAAACTGAGTCCCGGAACGACCCAGGGGTGCCCTTTACAGTCACTGCACAGAGCGGCTCTGCAGTGCTGTGCAAATAGTGATCATTGGGTCTCCTTTGTGTTTTTCAGAGCATCCAGGGTCACGAAAACAACAAGGATTCCAGGCTGCTCTGGATGAATGCCAGCGATTACGTCCTCTCCGTAGGATTCAGCCAGGTATGGCCCTCTGCTCACCCCAGTGCCCTTAGCTAGGATTGTTCCTTCACTGGGGCTTTCCATCACCTCGCTCCTGCAGAGCTTGTGCAGATGGTGCTGTGGGTCCTGCTGGTCACTCTGTACGTCCCTCCCCACTGAGGGGCAGCTGGTTCTGTAGGGGAGGCCAGCTCGCCTGAGAGCGAGAGCAAGTGGTATTGGCAGAGCGCTGCGCCCACTTCTTGGGCTTTCCAAGTTCCCTGGCAGCGGTAGCAGCCAAGTAGAACAGCCAAGCCGACACTTCGTCATTTCCCTTCCGAGGGGCTGCCTGGAGCTCTCACCACCTGGGGAGAATGAGGAGACGAGGTGGCCCTGCCAGGATTTGAACCTGCAGATCTGAGGGGGCTAGGGCTCTGAGCAGGGCTAGACAACACCGAGCCCAGCTCCCCTGCGCTGCCTGCTTCTGCCATATGCTGCAGTGCCGAGCTGCGCTGCTTGGAGCACACCAGGAGGAGACTTGCGGGAAGGGCTAGCGTGGCCGAGCCCACGCTGCGTTGGAGCAGGGCGCACTGAGCGGGGAGCTAGTACTGAGCTCCGTCCCCAGTGGCCGTGTGCAAGCGAAAGCCCCTGAGCTCAGTGAGTGCTGCCGTTTGCTTGCAGGGCCATGTGCCAGGCGGTTACTCTGGACGCAGCCTGCGTGCCGGGATCTGAGTGCTCCCGCTGGCCTGTGCACAGAGCGACAGCTGCTGACCCATCACCGTGCCCATATTTTCGCCCTCCTGGCCAGCAGGATGGAGTAGGGAAAACGACAAAGTCCATTGGGAGTAGTTAATCCCGACCTGTGGCAAGCAAGTGAGCAGCGAGCCCAGAGGAGCAGGCTCACCACTGCCCACTGAAGCAGCAGCCGGGGCAGGCTTGAGAGAAACAGCTTGGAATCGGCCTCCATCACCTCTCGGCTCTCCTGGCCCCTCTGACCCCACTGCCCATCCTTGGCACCACTGAGTGCTGCACTGAAGATGGCCAGGAGCTGCAGGGCTTCACCCCTTGGTATCTGCCTCTCTGCCAGTGCACTCCACGGGGATGGATTCCCCTTGGAACAGTGCCTGATGGGCGGCCGAGCCTGCCATGTGCCGTGGAAGACGGTGAAGGCCGATCAGATGCAGGGAGAGGGCTCCAGGCAAAGCCCTCGCTGTCTAGGGAGCTCGTTCCCCTGAATGCAGTACATATGCAATGCACCTTATCAGGGTCCCCTCTCCTCGGGGGACGTGTTCATGACTACCTGCCCAGGCTGCCTGTCCCTTTCAGAAAGGGAAAGAGGATTGCATGCTTTCGCTGCCTGCTCACCCACACAGCATAGCCCAGGGCTCCCCTATGCCCGTTCCAGGATGCACTGGGGTTGCCCATGTTCACTTTTGTCCAGAACTTGCTGCTTTTGAGTCCGTGTGGAGGTGGTTCCCTGGTGTCTCGCCCTACAAAAAGGCTCCCGCTTGTGTCCCCTTGCTGGGGGTTCAGCATGAAAGCCCCTGCCCTGCCGCCCCCCGGATCTAGTCTCTGCTCCTAAAAGCCAACCGCCATTCGGCCTGCAGCTTCTGTGATGGCTGCTCATTCCTGCATGTGGGCCTGGGGGAGGGAAAACCCCAAACGGCAGGGGGAGCCGCTCTGGTTTGATCTCACTGGGAGAGAGAGTGACCCCTGCTCCGTGTGTTCCACCCGGGACTGGCTATGCCTCTAGGGCCGTCTCATTGCCACCTCTGGCTGCAGCAGCTGCTGGTACTGCCCCCAAAGCACCGTGGCTTGGAGCCCAGCACCTGGCCATGTGTGTGTCTGTATGCGCACGTGTGTGTGTGTGTGTGTGTGTACATGTACACAACCAATAAGCATGTGTCTTTCTGCTCTTGCAGATGAGGGAGCGTGAGGTGAAGCTGTGGGACACACGGCGATTCAGCAGCTCGCTCGTCTCCTTCGCACTGGACACCTCCTCAGGGTAGGAGCACGACTCCTGGTCCCGGCATTGGGGGTGGGGTTGATGGGCCGTGCTGCTGACAGTTACTGGGGTGGGGGGCTCTGAGCTTGGTCTGTGCTGTGTGGGGTTGGGTTTGCATCTGGCCGAGCCAAGAGGGATGTTCCCAGTGAGACGTGCCAGGCTGCAGCTGCCCATTGTAAGAAGGCAGCCGGCCCCTTTCCGGGCCTGGGGGCAGAGCCCCTCCAAGCACGGATGGTTGGGCCTGGGCGGGGGATGATCAGCCCCAGCTGGAAAGGGGCAGGCGATTGCCTGATGGGCGCACAAAGGTTGGGGGAGTTGCAGGAAGCAGGCTGGGCCCTGTGGCAGGCCCTGCAGCTGGGTGTCCCAGGTGGGAGGTCTGGGATGAGCTGCCAGAGCAGGGAGGGGAAGGAGCTGTTGGGTTGGTGTTGAACCGTTGGGGTTGGGGGGGTGCAGAAGATGGTTGGTGCAGCCCATGAAGGGGCCTGAGCAGACTCTGGGCGTGGTGTTAGCCAGGCCAATAGCCCACCCATGTGTCCAGAGCCCCCTGCCGCGAGAGGCAGTGAAAATGCACGCGGTGGCTTGTAACTTTGGCATTGCCGGCACTGGGCATGAACAGACGCTGGCTGCCCACTGGAAATGCCCCGGTGCTCCAGATGTGCAATCGCTTTTCCTCCCCCGGCAACGCCCGGCTGTGTGGGGTGAAGAGCGGGCACTGGGGGGTGGAGTGGGGGAGATGTTGGTGCCAGGGGAGGTGTGGCAATACTGGAGAGGGGTGTGGGGGAGATGTGGGTGACAGGGGAGGTGTGGCAAAGCCAGGGGAGAGGGTGGCACTAGAGGCAGGCCTGGCAATGTCGGGGGGCGGAGTGAATAGGACACAGGTGCCAGGGGAGGATGGGCCCAGTGCAGCAGCGCCCGGTGAATGACGTCAGTCTCTGCTTGCTTCAATGTCAAGGGGACACTGACACAAGGAGGGGGGTGGTCTCCCCGGCTCCCCTGTACTTTCTGCTCGGGCAGCGCTGGATAACATCTTCTCTGCATGCTCCATGTCATGCTGCTCGCTGGGATCCGGGGGCAAACCTCCAGTACCTCCCGCTCTGGGTCCCGGGCAGGAGAGGGCTGGGGAGGCCGGATGCCAGGGGGAAAGTGCGGCACGTGGCAGGTTTCCTCAAATCTCCTTGGCTGGGGAAACTCCTCGGGGGCAGATCTCTCTCCTCCGGCCTGTGCAGCCAATTCATGGCGCTCTGGCTGTTCAGAGACGCCCCCGACCGTGCACACAGCTCTGGGCCAGCATACGGCAAAATCCCCCTGTGGGGTCACCTGGCCATGGCCCGGCGGGTGCCAGCAGAAATTCCGCCATGTACGGGGACATGCTCAGGGTACCCTACTGAAGCCCCGGATCAGTCTCGCAGGGGCCAGTGGCTCCAGGAGCAGGCTGCAGTAATACTGTCCTCCATTCCCTAGAGCAACTGCCTGGCTTCTCTCCCCTTCTCCCCGGGAGTGGCTTATGTAGGACCACGAAATTCAGTCCGACTGGAAGTTCTGGAGCGAGGGTGCCTTGGGAGGATGCACACCCCTTGCCCCTTCTGTTGGGAATGCTGGGCAGGGTCAAGTCACTGGTGACCCTTGCACTTTAGTGGTGCCAGTGGGGGCACTCAGCCGGGGGAAGGTGCCGGGGTCTGGGAAATGCAGGTAGTTGGATGTTTGGAGAAAAGGAGATTCCATGGGGCGAGTGACCCAAACCACCAGCTCCCTGCTCTGTTCTGTGTGTGGGACTGTGTCCGCCCGTCACCTGAAGATGCGTGCGGTGATTTGGGGTGCACATGGCGTTTGCTCACCCCCTGCTTGTGGGCTGTTTGGGAAAGGCGTGTTCGTGGCCTTGGTGGGTCAGCGCTCCCCAAAAAAGCCGTGAAGACGGCTACGCCATCAGGACTGCAGATATGACTGTGCTCCCTTCAGCCTGGCGTGACCTCTCCCACGCTGGGTTGGATTTATGGCCTTACAGAGAGCAGCAATTAGAGAAGGAAATTCATCTGCAGGGGAGAAAAACCCACCCTGAAGGGAGGGCCAGGTGGGCTGGGGGGCTCTTGCCCTGCCCCCAAAGAAGGGATTGCAGCAGGGCTGGTCGGTTTCCCTTTGCTTGTCAGTTGCACGCTTGGGCTCTCTGTGCTAATGAGAAGTTTCAATTTCTGGGTTAACACTGGTCCATTGAGCAGACCTGCCTCCCATGCCATCTCCTTGCTACCCTGCTCTCTGTCCCCCAGGCGTGCAGGGCATATGTGGGCATGGGGCTGGATCCCACGAGGTTTAGGAACATCTCCGCTTTCCTGGGTGACCATCTAGCCTTGCAAGGGCTGCTGATCTGCTCCTCTCCATTGCTCCATCACCAGCAGGCCGGGGTAATGGCTTCCTCCCTGTCCTTCTGGCTGGGCTCTCAGGTAGGCATCCTGTAGCCCCTTGCCCGGAGATCCAGGATTTGTTCACCTGTTTGAAGTTGGAGACGCAGAGTTGGGCAGGAGAGTTGGGGGTTCCTCTGGGTACACGTCTGAGTTTATTTCTCTGTTGCTCTCTCACTCCAAGCCAAGCTCCTCTACCCCAAGCTGCTGGGGAGCTGGGTCGTGGGTGCTAGGCAGGCTGAGGCATCTGGCACTATGCCTCAACAGTCTCAGCCCCTGCAGGGACCACAGTCCAAAGGTGAACAGCCCGGGTCCTACGGGAGGGCAGACTGATCCTGTCTGGCCTTGGGATCTCTGCATGGATACAGTATCTCCCCTTTCCTCCGCTCCCCATGCTTAGGATAGTGCTAGACTCTGCCCTCTTCAGTGGCTGGAGGGTGGCCAGTGTGGGGCTGTGTATGGATGCTGGTCAGTACCCGGCCCACGTCTGGGATAGCAATGGCTGGTGCCAGGCTTCAGAGTGGGGGCTGGGGCTGGCTGCAGCAGGGGGGAAAGGTAGAGTGTCCTGGGGGCAACCCCCTGCGTACATACAGCTGGTCATGGCGGGTGCTGCCTGGCATGGTGCCCA
The DNA here is from genome assembly GCF_027887155.1 of Malaclemys terrapin pileata. Taxonomy (NCBI): domain Eukaryota; kingdom Metazoa; phylum Chordata; order Testudines; family Emydidae; genus Malaclemys; species Malaclemys terrapin. Next base: position 53,171,082 of record NC_071514.1, read on the forward strand.
TTCTAGGAGAGGTCAGATGTGCCTGTCGTGCATGCGGGGGAGCCAGGGCAGACTCAGCTCTGGTGCCAGGGAGTGGGGTGGTGAATTGGTGTCGCGAGGGTGTCCCGCCAGCACAGCACAGCACAACAGCAAGGGCTGCCGTCCGTCAGGCGGTTCCTGACATGAGCAGCATAGGATCATCCTAATTCCTCCCCTAGCAATGGTTCTCCCTACTCCCTCCCTGCGTCTCCTGGGCACAACATTGCTGCCGTGGCCGGGATGGGAGGCAGCCCCGGGAGCACAATGATTAACGGGTGCTGTCTCGAGCCTTGATTGAGGCATCTGCGGGGAGTTGTGGGGAAGGCACGGTTGGATTCCCCCTCCTGTTGACAAGCATTTTGGGTGCATCCATCAGTCGTCGCTTGGCACGGGTCGCCTCGGGAGCTGCCCCGGTCACTCTTCAGGAAGAACGGGCCCTTGGGCTGAGCTCTCCCCCACCCTGCTGCACAGGAGGGAAAGGGGGGGTGCAGGGCAGTAGGACTCGGGCTGTTTGCTGTGTCAGCACAGTGACCATTCCCGGGGGCTCTGCCTTATTGCTGTCTCAGGCTGGGCGCTGGTCTCAGGTGATCTTGTTCTCTCACTCTTCCCGTCATTCTAGCTCTCCCACGCTACATCCCTAGTGTCTGTTTTAGGCAGTTCTTACTGCAGGTGCTTAAAGGGGATGATGGGAGAGACTGCACAGTAAATCATTCCTTCCCTGAATTCAGGGGTCAGAGGTATGGGGTTTGTTCTCCCAGGCTCCACCCACAAGCTAGGGCACTCGAGAACTCAAGCTGTCCCTCACAGCAGACCGAAGATGGTCTCTCCTTTCTCATGTGCTTTGATCAGCAGTGAAATAGCTGACACATAAAACGTTATCATTACACCTCAGAGTTAACACTCATCTTTAAATTAGCTGGGTGGGTCTGGTGTTGTGGGTCTCATTGGGAAGCCCAAGGCTTTGGGTTGGGGCTTCCAAAGCTGCAGGGAAGGTTAGACCCAAAACATCCACTAATGCTTGAAACAATCAGAATAGCTGTGCTGTGCTCTGTGGATCTGGCGGGCCCTCTTTCTAGACAGCCTCCCTTGGCGTGCGAGGAGCGGCGTCTGGAAGCGGAGAAGTGTTCTGTGTGACTTAGAACAGGTGGAAACGCTTGGATTTTGGCTAATTGAGTGAGGATCCTCGTCATCAGAGCCAGCTCTGCCGTTCCCTGCAGGAACACAAGGGGGCGCTGGGAGGGTGCTGACTGTAGGTGCCAGGCCTGTAGGAATGGGCACCACTCGGGCTGATCTCGCCTGCTGCTTGGAGACCTTCTCCAATGAGGCATCTCCCGCTCCTTGGGGTAGCCAGAGGAAATAGCTTGGCAAGAAAGTACAGCACTGAGGCTCCTGCTTCGAGGGGCCCCCTGGCTCCAGCAGGAGAGGGAAGGAAATGCCCTCCAAAATCACACTCAAGCCCGTAATTTGCCAGGTGTCTGCACAGCCCAGCAGGAAGCTGGGTCCCTGCGCACGGGGCCAGAAATGTCGGGAGCTGCTGGCTCGGACACCTCACAGCTCAGCCAGAGGCTGGAAGATGCTGTTAGTGAGGCCTCTCCCCAATTACCTCCTGGACAGCACCGCTCCCCTTGCAGGCTGCTCTGTGCTGCTGGGATGGCTGGAACCTCTGCTCCCCATGCCCAGCATAACTGGGCACCCTGCTATTGCTACTGTCGCTCAGATGGCTGCCTGGCATCCTCCTTGCACACCCTGGGGTGCTTTCTGCAGGCACCCAGGGGTATCACATACCCGCGTGCACAAGGGTGCTGGGCACTGCTGTCTGTTGTGTATTCTATTGCTCAGTCCTTATTCTACAACACCCCATTGAGAACTCACTTCCCAGTAAACTGTTGCTTGCTTGTGTTGACTGCAGATCTGGCTAAGGAGCTTGTCTTAGTAGAAGAAATTTGCATTAGTAAAAATCTCTGAATGTTCCTTTGGCTGCTGACCCCAGAAATCTGCCTCTGCACCTAAACCGATTCTTGTTTCAAGGCCCTTTAGAACCACTCTGGATTTATGAGCCCTAGTAATCCTCAATCCAGACCCGCTGCTGCTGCTGCGCAGAATGGATCTAATATCTGTACTTAGAATCCAGCAAGCCCAGTGCACGCTGGGCGAGGCCTCCCCCAGCCCCTGCTAGCGTGCGCACGTGGATTGCTAAGGAAGGCAGCTGAGGGGCGGGTTGGAATTCAGCTTCTAAATTAGATCCAGAAGTGCCTTCCAGCTCCGCGGCTGTGTTTTTGCAGGGTGGGATTATTTTGGCTGCTGGGCTTTATCTGCGCTGGAGGAATGTGACTGGAAGGCTGTGTGCGCGGCTCTTATCTGTGTGTCACTTCAGGGGTTCATGGGGCGCAGCAGTATCGAAATCAGAGGTGATAAAAAGAACTGGGGGGAGGGAGCAGTTGAGGGGTCAGGAGCCGAACTGATTAGAGAGGGGTGAGCCAGGGGCTCTGTCCCCCCGGGATGCACACTGCAGAACCGAGGGAGGGAGGGGTGTTTTTAGAAAGCAGTGCAGTTGGGCTGAAATAGGAAGGCGAGATTCCATTCCTCCCTCCCCCCTCCCTCTAAATCTCTTTGAAATGACAAACCAGTGCAGGGTTTTGGCTTGTTACTTGCAAATGTGATAAGCAAATGCTGTTTTTCCTCTGCTGAAAACCTTCGGCTTAAGGCTCCTCCTTGGGCTGGTTCTGGGCCCGCAGTGCCGAGGACTGAGCAGAAGGCGCTAGCTGCTGTCAGTGACTGGATTGGAGGGGCCTCCGCATAGGTGGGCTGTGATGGACCGAAGTGGGGGGCTCACACAGCTGCACCCATTTCATGCCTTCAGGGAGCCAGCTGCTTGACCTGCCTGGGCTGCCTGTGAAATGGGATTTGGTGTCTCAGCCTAGCACTGGCTTGTCCATGTCACACAGCTACCGCACGCTGTGACCTGGCCAACGTCTCTGCTCAAGATTGGCCAGGGCTGGGCTAGCAAGGGGCTGTGGGTTGGGGTTGAGGGGCACCAGCACAGCTGTGTGGGGAGCCCGGCCTGGGATAGTGGGGGTGGGGCTGCAGGTTGGGATTGAGGGGCATCGGCAGAGCTGAGTGGGCACTATACAATTGACTGTATCCTTACAAAATTCTCTGCTGCCTGATGGTCCAAGTGGAATCCTTTTCCTTACTGAACTGAGCTGAGCAAGCCGTGCACTAGGTGAAACAGCTACACTGGGTCAGACCAATAGTCCCAGTATCCTCTCTTCTGACAGTGGCTGGTGCCAGATGCGCCAGAGGGAGTGAACAGAACAGGACAATTATTGAGTGATCCATCCCCTGTCGTCCAGTCCCAGCATCTGGCAGTCAGAGGTTTAGGGCCAGAGCATGGGGTTGCTAACAGCCATTGATGGACCTATCCTCCAGGAACTTATCTAGTTCTTTTTTGAGCCCTGTTATAGTTTTGACCTTCACAACATCACCTGGCAAAGAGTTCCACAGGTTGACCGTGCGTTGTATGAAGAAATACTTCCTTTTGTTTTCTTTTAAATCTGCTGCCTATTGATTTCATTGAGTGACCCCTGGTTCTTGTGTTATGTGAAGGGGTAAATAACACTTACTTTCTCTACTCCACTCATGATTTCATAGGGCTGGTCCACACTAACCCCCCACTTCAAACTAAGATACGCAACTTCAGCTACATGAATAACGTAGCTGAAGTCGAAGTATCTTAGTTCGAACTTACCGCGGGTCCACACGCGGCAGGCAGGCTCCCCCGTCGACTCCGCGTACTCCTCTCGCGGAGCAGGAGTACTGGCGTCGACGGCAAGCACTTCCGGGATCGATCCCAGAAGATCGATTGCTTACCGCCGGACCCGGAGGTAAGTATAGACGTACCCATAGACTTCTATCATATCCCCCTTCAGTCGTCTGTTTTCCAAGATGAACAATCCCAATCCTTTTAATGTCTCCTCATATGGAAGCTGTTCCATCATTTTTGTTGCCCTTCTCTGTACTTTTTCCAAATCCAATATATCTTTTTTTGAGATGAGATAACCAGAACTGCACGCAGTATTCAGGGTGTGGGAGTACCATGGATTTTTATAGTAGTAGCATTGTGATATTCACTGTTCTATTATCTATCCCTTTCCTAATGGTTCCTAACATTTTGTTAGCTTTTTTGACTGCCGCTGCACATTCAGCAGATGTTTTCAGAGACGTATCCATGACTCCAAGATCTTTGTTGCGTCGTAACAGTTAATTTAGACCCCATCATCTTGTATGTACAGTCGGAATAATGTTTTCTAATGGGCATTACTTTGCATTTGTCAACATGGAATTTCATCTGCCATTTTGTTGCCCAGTTTTGTGAGATCCCTTTGTAGCTTTTCACAGTCTGCATTGGACTTAACTATCTTGAGCAATTTTGTATCATCTGCAAACTTTGCCACCTGACTGTTTACCCCTTTTTCCAGATCATTTATGAATATGTTGAACAACACTGGTTCCAGTACACATCCCTGGGGGACCCCACTATTTATCTCTCCATTCTGAAACTTGACCTTTTATTCCTACCCTTTGTTTCCTATCTTTTAACCAGTTACCAGTCCATGAGAGGACCTTCCCTCTTATCCCATGACTTCTTACTTTGCTTAAGAGCCTTTGGAGAGGGACCTTATCAAAGGCTTTCTGAAAATCCAAGTACGCAATGTCCACTGGATCACCCTTGTCCACATGCTTGTTGACCCCCTCAAAGAATTCTAATAGATTGGTGAGGCATGATTTCCTTTTACAAAAACCATCTTGACTCTTGCCCAACAAATCATGTTCATCTATGTGTCTGACAATTCTGTTCTTTACTATAGTTCCAGCCAATGTGCCTGGTACTGTAGTTAGGCTTACCCACCTGTAATTGTAAAATCCCTGTGAGGTGACTTTGAGTTCTTTAGATCACTCGTCTGGTGAGCAACAGGACAACCACTGTGTCCTGGCAGCCTCTTCCCCTGAGGGCAGTAGGTTCTCTTGTGAAATTTGCTGGAGTCTTTTCCTCCCAAGTGCAGATCCAGGTGGGGGCAGGTGCTGTTCTGGGTGGGTCCCTGCTCTTGCCCTGTGCCCTCCTTGGCTCAGTTACTGCCAGCTGAGGAAAATCAGCTGGAATCACCCTGTCTCTGCGAGGCACAACAAGGAAAGTGCCCCACAGCCCTTTCCCAGCCACAGGACCCAGGATTCCTCAGGTACAGCCCTGGTTCATGAAGCGCCCTTGGCCACTGTTAACCAGGAGGCCACAGGGGCAATGGAAACCACAGTTGAAAGGTCAGTTCATCTTCAGGAGCCACCAAGTGCCTGGCTCTAAGACCCCATCTGTTCACACTGTCCAGCTTCACTTCAGGGCTGGTTGCCAGGAGTTTGGGACAGTCACTCTGGGTGGAGGAAGCAGGAGGGGGCCAGTCTTGCCCCTGTGTGAAGCAAAGCTCTTGGTGCCCAGGGAGAGGCCCATTTAGTCCCCTGGGCACTGGCTATGTACTCCTCTTAGGCAGAGGGGGGCACGTGAGGCCAGGAAGGGGTGACTGGCACCTCCTTTAGGGAACCAGGAAACCACTACTTGGTACTGCCAGCCTCTCTAGTCCCTCGTACCAGCCAGAGAGTTTGAGGAGGAAGTGAGGGCTAACACTAAGCGCAGCTGGCTTCCTCCAGGGCTTGGTCTTGTTCCATGGGGTTCCAGGCTGGGCATGGCCTGAGGGCAGCCCAGAAACCCTCCTCGGGGTTACGTGCTGCAGCCCACTCTGCATACCGACCGCTCCTCTCTGCGCTCTGGTCCCCAAGAAACTGGTAGGCACTGGCTGGTGGAGCAGGGCCCAGCGAGCGGCGGGCAAGGGAGTATTTGCTAACCAAGGGTCGAGCAGCACTGGCATTGAGTGTGTCTGTTCTGCTGGGGAAGCGGCTTGGAGGGGAGAAGTTGGCATGGGCATGGGGGGCACTGGGAAGCTCTTATTTGGTCTTGAGGGAAGTGTTAAGAGGCCTCGGCAGGGCCTGGAGAACAGGGCTGGGTTTCACAGTGCAGGAGTTCTGCCAGGCCTGGAACCCAGGTGTGCCACTGCTGAACTGAGCCCTGCCACAGTGGGACACTGGGAAGCCCTGAATGAAGTTAGGTGCCCCATGGCTCTGCCCCCATGGCCCTGGGTTCCAGCTGGGTGTCTTGTGCCCTTGGCCTCTTAGCCCACCCGCTTGCTCCCCAAGCTGCCATTCCTCATCTCTTGTGTTGGCGCACAGGGGCATGCTGGGAGCGAACGTAGCTCTACTTGGGGTGAGTCTGTGAACAGGGCAGGGCCCAGGGCTCGTCACAGCTGGAAGAAAGTGACTGGCCGGCTGCTGCTATAAACATCCTCCCTCCAGTGTGCACAAGGCCTTGGATAGCTCAGCCTCTGGCCCCTGAGTCGTGCTGGAGCTTGCATGCTGTAGCTAGTGCAGCCAGAGCCCTGCTGGCTCTGTCCTAGCCTGTCTCCCAGGGGCAGGACAGGAGTACTCTCTGCACTCTGTTTTCCGGTACTTTGTCCCAACAAATTGATTCACGCGCTGTGGTGTCTGCCTACACCCTCGGGAGGTTCTGTGAGAAGAGCTCTGCTGGATTTCAGGGCCTGCTGACCCTGGAAGCTGGGAACGGAGCCTGTTACCTTCCTTCCTCTGAGCGCAGAGGTGTGCTGGGGTGGGGGAAGTGTCCCATTCCCCTCAGAGTTCACTGGCACCAACCTGGAGGAGCAGGGAGGTGCTGTCACAGGCCAGGCCCAATAGCTGGGACATTCTTGTGTTAGGGGATGCTCCGGCCCCTCCCCTGTCCCCCGCACGGCTCCCCACCCCCCAGCCTAGAGAGTTCCTTTCCCATTGTAATGCCAGCCTCCCTCGCACCAGTGTCGCAGCATCCCCTGTTGGTGGTAGCACTGGGTGTGGTAGCACATCTGCCTGCTCTGGAATGGAGCCCGGGCTCTGGTGGCTCTGCAGGCGGAGATTGAGATTAACCCTGGGAAAGGGAGCAGGTGGGCACTGCAGGGCCTGGAACGCCGGCTGACTCGGAGCGGCTCAGGTTTTCTTCTCCTCCCTTCAGTCCAAGGCAGCTGATCCAACAAACCAGCTTCTGCCCTGATGCAAGCATAGTGTCTAAACCGCTGCCTGACCCGCTGCAGCCTGGTTTCCTGCTCTCCCCTTGGCCCCGGCGCTGCCTCACCCGAGGTTAGTGTTGGACGGCCTGCACTGGTACAAGCTCTGTAAAATGTGGCCGGGATTAGCAGTTAGTTTGGTAGAACAGCCACGTATGCCTGCACTAGCACACGCAGCCTGTTCCTGCCGGAAGTCAAATGGCCTCCGTTGCACTGGGATCCGTCAGGATGGGAGGGGCTGTTACCCACTCCCATGCAGCCACCTCTGGGGTGGAACGCAGCACAGCTTTCAGGAACGCTACAGAACAGCTTAGTCCAGGAAGTGAGGGAAGAGACCGTAGCTGGGGGAGTTTAGGGAGAGGGTCTTTGTCCAGGTCCCTGGAGTTAACGTCTATTCCTGGGGGAAGATCCTGGGGCTCTTTAATGGCAGTGTGTGGCTGGGCCTTGGTTTCATGACTGTGGTACCCCCCATCTGCTCAGGGCGGGGAGTCAGCCACAGACCTCTCGGCGGCAGTGAATACATAGCCTGTTAAATCCTCCTCTGGGAGCCAGCCACTGGGTACTTGTGGGGGAGGAGGGTTTGCCCCAAGTAGGGCAACCCTGGAAACAATTGGGGCAGCTCAGAAGCGGCATTAGAAGCAGCAAGTTAAAGGAAGGCAAACACTCAGAAAATGGGGTGAGGGAGCCTGCTTTCTGCCTGGCAGAAGGTGCAGTTCCAGGACTTGCCCAGGCCTGGGGGGTGCAGCAGTTAGGAAGTGAGATGCCCAGCCGTCCCGGCTTCTCTGGTTCAGCAGCTGCTGCGATGCCAGGACTCGTATCTCAGCTACACGGTTCCCTTGCCTGGGTGTTACCAAACCGGAGTAGAGAGCAGCGCGCTGGGTTAGGGCCGCAGCCTGGGGACCACTTCCAGGAGGAGGCACTCTTGCCGTCTCCGCTGCCCCAGTGCGCTAGGCGCTGCAGCAAAGCGCTTTGGTGTTCGGTGAACTAAGTGCCGGTCCCCACTGAGCTAGCTCCGGTTCTGCCTGGCACTTAGGGGCAGTATGGGAGCCGACTCATCTTCACCCATCTCTCCCGCCTCGCTGCCTGACTCTCCTAGCCTGCCGGCTGCCTTTGGCTTTCCAGTCCGAGGGGACCAGCCTATGCTGGCAGGGCCTGCCCGGGGCAGTTCTGTGAGTGGGAGGGTCGCAAATGGCTCGCTGGGCCAAAAGAGAGCTGCTTCCGCTGCTGACAGACAATCCTCCGGCTTTGGACAAGCCAGCTGCCCTGCTGGCTTTTTACTGACAACACTTCTTGCTGTCGTGGGGCTGCAGATGTTCAACCCCCATGGAGCCTGGCGCTCCCTTCCCGCCAGGGTAGTGGCACCTGCAATCGAGGGTTTCTAAATCCCTTACGGACATGACGTCTCGTCTCCCTCGCTGGCCTTGCCCAGTGTCCCTTGCCTCACCCTGGCTCTGTCCCCTGGAGCAGAGAAGCCCGGCTGAAACACGAGCCAAGGCAGGAGCTGGGGAGGGGGCGTGAATGGCGGGACTGTCCAAGGACAGACAGCAAAGAATGGGCCTTTCATGGGCACCAGCGGGTGCCGCAGGTCAGCAGAGCTGTCGGAGCCGCCTACCATCTAGAGACGCGCTCCGTGCTCCTTTCCGGTCCATGCTCCTTTGTCTGGCTCCGGCCGGCTCCCCCGCGTAGCACAGCAGCCACTGGGGCAGCCTGAGTGAGCTCTTAGAAGTGACCCTTTCCGCTCAGCAACTCACTTCACAGCTTCCCCTGCGTAGTCCCAGACGGCCCGTCAGTGCGTGTTGAAGCGAGGAGGGTACAAAGCGAGAGGTGTCAGCCCTGCCCTAGGACAGCAGCTCCTTGCAGCCCACTGCTTTCCTGTGCCCCTCGGTCCTCACAGGTGGGGGAGTGAATGAGAGCGGGTCTGAGGCATTTCCCAAGTGGGGAGGGGATATCGTCCCCTTTACAAAGGCAGGGACACAGCTCGCGCTCGCTTGCCAGGGGCTTGCCGAACACCCGCACCCCAGGATAAAGCATCCAGCAAGGGAGAGTGGGAGAGCTTGTCTTGGCATGTAACTGAGGGAACCGTGGCCCTCAGACTGGGTCTGAGCCTCTTGCAACTGGATGCAAATTAGCATGAGCCAAAGTGACATTCATCTTTAGTGAGCACTGGCAGAGCAGGAGGCAGCAGGGCAGGACTGAGGGGCACTGGCAGAGGTGGGGGCAGGGCTGGTAGAACAGAGGGTGGCAGGGCAGGACTGAGGGGCACTGGCAGAGGTGGGGGCAGGACTGGAGTAGCAGGGGGTGGCAGGGCAGGACTGAGGGGCACTGGCAGAGGTGAGGGCAGGACTGGAGTAGCAGGGGGTGGCAGGGCAGGACTGAGGGGCACTGGCAGAGGTGAGGGCAGGACTGGAGTAGCAGGGGGTGGCAGGGCAGGACTGAGGGGCACTGGCAGAGGTGGGGCAGGACTGGAGTAGCAGGGGGTGACAGGGCAGGACTGAGGGGCACTGGCAGAGGTGAGGGCAGGACTGGAGTAGCAGGGGGTGGTAGGGCAGGACTGAGGGGCACTGGCAGAGGTGGGGGCAGGACTGGAGTAGCAGGGGGTGGCAGGGCAGGACTGAGGGGCACTGGCAGAGGTGGGGGCAGGACTGGGAGAGCAGGGGGCTGCAGGGCAGCAGTGCCAGAGTTCGTCCCTCTGGCAGGTGTTGGTCTGCACAGAGTGGGACTGGGCTGTCTCTGCTCTTTCGAAACATTGGCCCGGCATTAGTCCTCCCCCCGCAGGCCCGTTTAATCCTCGTGTCAGGCGCCCCTCTCTGCTCAGGGCCTCTCGTGGGGAGTGAGCCCCCTGCTCTGCCTCTGGCTCGGCCCGTGTGAACTGCCTTGCTTGTTCCCACCGCCCTGGCATGTTGTATCGTCATTGTTGGGAGCCAGGTTCCGCCGGGGCATCGGCTGTGCCTCTCCAGGATGCAGCACGGTGACTGCCGGGGCAGACTGGTGAGGGTGCTGCCCCCTTGCCATGCATGGGAGGAGCTGCTGTGGGAGGCGGCTGGATGAGTCAAGCAAGCAGCTTGTTTAGCTCCTGGAGGAAGTAATCCAGGGGCGGCCAGGAAGCTCAGCCCAGTCATTAGTGCAGCCGGCCCAGCGGGAAGGGAGCCGTGCTGAGCTGGCTGCTCTGGCTGACACGCCCGGGGCAGAGCCCCGCCACCCGTGCTGCATGCCAGCAGCTCAAGCGCGTGGCCGGCAGCTGGGCCTGGCCTGTGTCGGGTGTGCAGACCCTGCCGTCCCGGCTGTACTGTCCTGCCCGTCCTACCATGGGGGGCTCTTCCCATGCTGGGGTGCCGTTCTAACACCTACTCAGCCCAAACTCCTCCGTGTTGCTGCTGCAGGTTCCCAGCTCTCCATAGCAAGGGCTCTGCTCCAGTGACAGGCAGGGTCTTAGCAGTGCCCAGCCAGAGCCTTGGGACTCTCGGACCAGACTTCCCCTCCGGGCTCAGCGAGGTCTGCTCCAGAGCACCTAGCAAAGTTCAGCTGTGGCAAGCCCTCGGTTCCCCTTCCTGTCCGGCCAGGAGGAGTCCTATTGCTAGCCATGGGCTCGGCTCCTGCTTCCAGGGTAGTGCCTGGCTGCTGGGCCGGGGGCAGCCCTGGGGGGTGAGCAGCTGCTCTGAGAGGATAAAGCTGGGGGTGTAGCACCATGTGACGCCTCCCCTCCTCCCCCCGCTGCCTCCACCAATGCTGTAACCAGAGCGAGCTAGCTCGGGCCTTCTGGGGCTGGCACCTCAGTGTTTCTGCTCCCTCAAAGGGCTGGGGCTAGTTCTCTGGACCAGCTCAGCCCTCCCTGGCTGGCAGCGTTCTCCAGCGTGAGCCCAGCGCTCTGGCAGCGGAAGGCTAGGTACCCCAGGCTTCCCCGCTGAGCAGCCCCGTCCCCAGCTCATGTTCTGCGGTGTGTGACTGCTGCAGGGTGTGGGAGGGGAATGCATCCCCTATTCCCAGCAAACCCACTCTGAGCGCTGTTGCCACCTCCCCACCATGCTTAGAGATGCACCCGACTCGCATTTCCCCCTCTGCTAGCTCTCTGCAAGCTCAGGCGAGCCTTGCTGGGTTTGCCAGGGGTCTTGCTTTCCCTCCACTCGTCTCCCACATGCTGCTGGAAGCCCCTGCCTTCTCAGCCCAAATTCTGAGGTGCTGCCCTGTGTGCCAGGTGCCAACTGGGCCCCAGTTACCAGATTGGACCATAAGCACCAATAAGCTTGTACGTTCATGCAGCGCCTTTCTGCTGGAGAGCTCCTAAGACAGGGGTTGCTTTGCGCAGTGCTGACACGCAGTCACCTCTGGGGAGGAGTACAGCAGCTGCCATTACACGACACTACTCCACTCCACGCTGGGACAGGAAGTAAACAATTCCATGTCCACTGGGAAACTGTGGGGTGGTTTCATGTAGACAGAGTATAATTACCCCAGCTGGAATTCAGTCAGACAGAGAATGCCACCAGACCGGTTCTTGTGTGGAGTGCCTGGGATGTTTAAAGATCACAGAAGGTCAGGACCTTGGGCCCGAGCTACACTAAAAAATTAGCTCAACCCAGCACCGTTGTCTCTCAGCAAAGTGTAGTAACTACACCGAGGGGAGAGCCTCTGCCCTCAGTGTAGGTAGCGTCTACACCGAAGTGCTGCTGCAGTAGTATTCCAGGTGTAGACAAGCCCTTAGCTTCCATCTCGTCTGAAAGACAGCGCCCCCGACACATCAGTGCGGTACTTGTTAGAGGGTGGAGAATCAGCACTGCTCCCTGCAACACTGGGAGTGCGGTTTGGAGGTGTCCCACCCCCTGCGTCCCCGGCTTGGAGGGCGGTCATGGTTTGTGTCGCCGGGGTGCAGGCTAGGCCAAGTGGAGGTTGTGTGCAGCAGTCCGTGGGCTGGGGCTAGTCCAGATACTTTCCTTCAAAAGATGGGTCCCCAAGGGGAAGTCAGTCAAACTAGGGCAGGCAGCCACAGCCGTACCGAGTCGGACCAGTCTCCAGTCTGTACAGACACTCCTGTTGGGCTGGGGTGGGGAGCCTGTGCTCCTCCACGGGGTCTGCACCGGGCACAGCATGCATTCCAGCCCCATGGCAGTGCAGGTGGCATCCTCTGGGTGTCTGGGTTTCAGACAGGGTTAGAGAGCTGAGCGTAAGAGCAGTCCCCAGCCTGCAAGCTCGCTCACCCCTCCCCTCCCGCACCCCTCTCCCTCTGGTCCATGTAGCCAGGAGTGAGCAAGGGGGACAGATCTGGGGCGGAGGGGAATAACTGGAGGTGTTCTTCCAGCTCTGCCTGGCATAGTACCCAGACTGGGTGCCAAGCAAAACCACTGTGCAGCCCTTTATTACCAATGATAGAGTATTCTGGCTGTGGTGAGTGGTGCTGTTGTGGATGGGGTCCCCTGGGGTGGAGATCTGTGCGCATACAGATAGTGCCCACCTCTGAGGGCTGGCCGGGTGAAGACACAGCCTGCCCAGGGCTGGGGAGTGGAGCTGTCGCCCACGGAGCCCAGCCCAGAACTGTAGGCTCTCTTGGCACCCAGTGAAGGGAGAGACAGAGCCCTGGAACTGGCCTCCAGCAAGTCGCGGAGCTGGGTGGGTGGTCGAGGCGCAGGACGCACACACGGGGCTGTGTGGCTGTGCAGGGCAGCCTGGCTCACGGGGCAGGGCACCGGCGTGGGCTCTCCCGGTTCTGCTATGCCTCGGGGCGTCACCGTGGGCAGCCGCCGGGGCCTCATTCCCCTCTGTTCAGCTTGCTCAGCTTGGAGATTCGTGGCTGGGGAGTACCGGAGGAGTGGCGGGCATAACGATACTGAACTGGTACAGGTGGGCCGGAAAGGGCAGCCTCTGGGGGCCTCAGGAGGGGGCCTGGTCCTGGGGGGTCTGTGCATAGCTCAGCCTTGGCCTCCATCCTGGCTTCTGGGGAGCAGCCTTAAAGCCAGCACCCCTCCTCCCTGGTAGCCAGCCCAGCCTCCCGGCCCACTCTGTGTAGTGTGAGGTAGAGCCAGGCACTGTAAAGCCTGCAGGGCTGAGGACTGGGCCAGGTCCGCTTTCATCCTCACACTGTCACCTGATTGTGTTTCCTCCGAGGCTCCAGCCGGCCGCCACTGCCTTGCCCTCGGTGCTCCTCAGGGGGCTGAGGAGAGGGATGCCGGGGTCCAGTGCGGGGGCTGTTGTTCCCGGAGCAACCTTTCGCTGACAGAAGTCTTGCCAGCATGAGCAGCTGCCAGCGGGCCAGAGCAGGAGGCAGGGCCGTTGTGTTGATTTAGGTGGAACACGACTCTGTCACTGTCCGACGTTAACCAGTGTTCAGCAAGGTCAGGGGGTGATACACAGAGACCTCTGCCAGCTTGGTACCGTGCACCACCAAACAGCCTTTGAACCTTTGACTGAACACACGGAAAAGCAAGAAAACCAGAGAAAATGTTTCAAATGTCAAGTATTAGTCGGGCTTTCGTTTGAACAGCATACCTTGTGTCCTTTCCCTTGGCTGGAGAGAGGGGTTAGAGAACCCCCTGGTTCGACTGTCTCTCGGGGGTGTTAAAGATGGTGCTAACTGGTCCGGGGGGGGGTGGGAAGAGGGGAAGTTGGCTGCGATGGGCTGGAGCTGTTGGTGCTACTGTTAAGGTCCCATCCCGTTTCCTGAGAAGAGCAAACAAGACAAGAAGGGGAGAGAAAAGACCAGCAAAGACAGTGCAGCTTCTGGCTGGGGAGTTGATTCATGTTTGCAGCTTCAGCGCTGGAGAAACACAGGCCCAGCACACGGTCTGAGAGCTGGCACATTTGGACCATCATTGGGCTCTTGAGGGCATTGCTTTGACTCCCTCCTGATCCCAGGCTCACTGCTTTGGCCAGCTAAGGCAGCTCTTATTAGACAGAAGGCGAAAGGAGAGGGGTAGGGACGGGCGGACATAAGGTGGGCAAGGAAAAAGACACACACGAGAGGGGGTGACACCGTCTCACACCCCAGGTGGAGTTTGGGAGTTAGCTTGAACAAGGGAGTTGGAGATGTTGTCTGGGTCCTTCTCTCTGGTCTGGTCTGCTCAGGACATCTCAGGAGGAGGATGGAGAATGCCCCGGGTCCCAGGAGATGGCAGCCAGGATGCTGACGCGCATTCCTCTGGTCATTCAGTCAGCCCCCTCACCCCCACAGTAGCCAGCTCCCCCCAACAAGAGCCTCTTGTTAAGAGCCCCAAAAGGGAGGGGGGTGGAACAGCCCATCACCTCACCATTTTGTCCACCAATTAGGCCCCATTTTTGACACATTAATTTTCAGTCCCACACTTCTCTTGTCTGCTGGGTACAATCATCACCCAGCCCGTGAGTTCTCTCAATAGGCCTGGTTGATTGGACTAATTCAGCATCTGTTTCCCTTCCACACCTTTTCCCAACCGCAGTTATTGGTATCAGCTATTGTGCCGCTTTGTGAACTTTCGCTCCCTTCTTACAGCTGGGCTCACAAGTCAGCTGGTTACCGGAACACCTGCTGAGCCCCGCGAGCAGCTCCGGGAGGAGAGCTGGGGTGGGGGACAGAGCAGAGCTCTGGAAGCCAGGCCGAACATCCAGCTGGGGGACCCATACGCCCTTGAGGGGACCCTTGGTTACCGTGTCCTCTTTGTACATCCCTCTTGTGCCTCTTGCTGAAATAGCCTGAGTGAGTGTGGGAACGGAAGGGAAAGGATAACCCCTTGGAGGGGAGGAGTTATTTAGGCCGGTGGAAAATGAGGGGTAATTGGGTGAAATGGAGAGAGGGACAGTTTAGGCTGACCTTCAGGGAATCATCCTGCTAGTGGGATGGCCGGAGCTGTGGTGCCTCCTCCCCAGGGAAATGGGGGAAGCTTTCGGCATTTGGGACACTGAAAGCTAGACTAGCCAAACCACTGGAGAAAGTGCAATGGGCCGAGTCCCGTACTGGGCCTTGGGGGTGGAGTATCTCTGAGCTTGGGACCTTTTCCAGCTCTCACTGCTGGGACGGCATAGCACAGCCCAGCACATTTCCCCCTCCACCCAGCCCGTCTTTCCGAGCGCTGGCATCACTGTAACTTTCGGTTGTCAGGCGAGAGAATTCACACAAGGCCAGGCTTGCCTGGTCTGACGGGGTTGCAGGAAGATGGCGCTTGGGTTCGAGGGAACAGTGCCCAGCTGCCATTGTCTGGCAGCCAGTGCTAAGAATTCTGGTATGCTTGGGAGGGTCTGTCTGGTTTATCCTGCTGCCCATCACTGTGGTATCGGAGCGCCTATCGTGGAAAAGTGATGGAAATAGCCGAGTCCCTAGGGGACTTCATGGAGTGTCTGGTTCTTTTCTCTCTTCGGGGATGGGGGGCAGATGTGGGTCCCGTGGAAACCTTCTCTCCTGGCCTGGTGCTGGGAAGAAGCAGGGAGGAGTGGAGGAAGGGCTCCAGATTGATGCTCCGTTAACCCTTTCCCTGCCGCAATGGATAGTCTTATCAAGAGCTGTCCCTTAGGAACGGAAGACGTGAGCATGTGCGTGTTCTCCTGGCTTGGCAAGAGGCTGCTTCCCCTTTGCGCTCTGAGGAATGCGTCTCCACCTCCCCAGCCGCAGGAGCTCCATCTCATCCCTTTTATCGGCTTTAATGGAGGTTTTACGATGGTTTTTGTAGTGTGTTTCCCGAGCCCCGCGAGTGCTGCTTTGACAGCTGGCCCGGGCATGGCAGCTCTGCGACTGAACCCCAGCCAGTGGCAATTAAAGCCAGGTGGAGAGGCGCTACTGTTGCATTTGGGGAACAGGAGGGAACTGTATCTTCCCTCTTTGCACAGACGATTGCCCCAAGCCCCTGTAGTGATCATTCACTCAGCTGCAAGGTCCCTGGTGCTTTAACCTGCAAAAATCAGGGCACCTGTTTGGAGAGTGAGGGGGACTGAGCGCTGCTGGGGTCTGTGTGTCCCGGGCACTTCCTGCACCGGGGCCTTGCAGAGCCACCACAGACCTTCCCTGGCATTAAACCCCTTTTGGACGGCAGCTTTTGACGGGGTCCTTATACTCGGCACAGTCAGAATTCGCACTCAGGAGCCCCTTCAGCAGTGCTAGGCTGGTGCAAGAAGCTCTGATTTATTTTGGGGCACCCCAGGACTGCATGACTCTGAGCCTGGGGCTGTAGCTTGGTGTGTGGAGGGGGATTGTGTCTCCAGTCAGTTCCTCTCTGCTCCTGGGTGTGGGCTAGGCCAGGACTTGGAAGTGTGTTAGCTAATCGAACACCTTCTAAAGGTCTAGTGGAGGGGAGGTGGCCTGGCTTGATAGAGCACTAGACTGGGACTTCAGACCCCTGGGTTCTGTTCCCAACTTTATCCTAGGCCAGCTGGGTGACCTTGGACAAATCACATCTCCTCTCTGTGCCTCAGCCCACCTGTAGAATGGGGACAATGATACTGACCACCGCTGTAGAGTGATTGGCAATCTCAGGATGAAAAGTGCTGTGGAACGGCTAGGTGTTATCTACCATGTGCTCAGCTGGGAGGGTCCCCCTTGCTTTAACCTGGCCACTGTCATTCGGGTTAAAGTCCACACTGCTAACTGGCTGGAGCACCAACCTAGAGATCCTAGGCCAGGCAGAGCCATGAGAGATGCAAGAGACAAATGCACCAGCCAGCACCTATTGGCTGATAAAATAGGAAACTGGTTTCCTTTGCCTCTGCTGGCCACGTGCCTGCCACCTAGTTCTTGTCCAGGGGCAGAGCTCTCTGGCTAGCTCTGGTCTAATACAACAGCAAGAAGTTGTAGCTCTGTCTGGAGCTTCAGTGGCCCCCACAACTGCACTATGTGGGTACCTCAGTCCTCAAGGTATTTATCCGTGAGCTGTCCTACATGGGCACTGAGTCGCAGTGAGCCTAAGGGACTTGTCAAGGGTCACAAAGGAAGCCTGCGGCACAGCAGGGAACTGGACCCAGATCTCCGGAGTCCCAGGCTAGCTCTCTAACCCCTAGGCCAACTTTCCTGTCTGCCACGGTCCTGGCATGTGTATATGGGGCCTCCCAGGGGAGTTCTCCATCAGGCAGGGGACCTGGTCCTGGGGAGCTGGATTGGAATGTTAGATCATCTCTGCCTCTGTCCCCCTCCCCCAGACACACACACACAGCACTCTCCTCTGCTCTGCGTTTCCATGGAACACGTAAAGGCCGGCTGCCCAGAGACCTGGCCACCCCCTGTGGCTAAGGCATCTGGAGGTGCTGTCCCTGTAAGTGCTCCAGAGGTGGGATAAGGGTATTCCCATTTCTGTTGATGCTGCTGTTGTGCAGAGGCAGGTTCTGGAAACCCAGCGTAACTCGGGGCAAACCCTGATATGTGCACTGCACTCTCCCAGCTGGCAGGCCAAAGGCAGAACACGGCAATTGCAAGCATGGTGCCATGTAAGTGTCTACGTTTTTATATCATTCCCTTTGCAGTGCTATCAGAGGGCCTTACAAATGGGAGAAGTAATCCGCCGGCTCTTGAGTTTAAGATGGAAGTGCTGGATGGAGCCCCATTAATAATCCAAATCTGAGGCAGTTTAATCAGTTGGCCACAGCATTTAAAACCATCTCCAGAGCAAGCCGCGTGGAACAGCCGAGCCATGATCAATCCAATGAGCTCTGCCAGGGAAAGGCTTGAGATGGCCCCAGGGACCCCTGACAAACACAACCCTGATCATATAACTTTCTCAGTGAAGGGCTGGGAGCTTTAGATTAACCCCTCCCATCCCGCTGCCCCCTG
Source organism: Malaclemys terrapin pileata (assembly GCF_027887155.1). Lineage (NCBI taxonomy): Eukaryota > Metazoa > Chordata > Testudines > Emydidae > Malaclemys > Malaclemys terrapin. Next base: position 53,188,968 of record NC_071514.1, read on the forward strand.
CACCTGCTGTGCTGCTGCTGCCCGGTGACCTTCTTCCAGTGACACTCTAACATATCTGTGCCATTAGCGGCATGGCCAGTTTGCTCTGCCTTGGATGTTCCATTGCTGGTGCCTTTGGCCGTGGGAGTGTAGGAATGGCCGCCTGGGATCAGACCAATGGGCCAGCTAGGTCGAGATGCCATTGCAAACAGGCCAGAACTAGATGGTTCGGAGGCAGGTGTCAGACCCACAATAGCCATGGTGGGATAATCTGCCTCCCACACAGAGCTCGGGTAATGGGTAGATCTCGGCTCGGCCTGGAGCACAGCATCTGAGAACCCTTCTGCAATGAGGGTCATTCAGTGCAATCATTCTGGATACACTTGGTCCATTCTCAGCCTCAATGACTTCCTGGGGCATAGAGCAGCCGGGAGATGGCGCAGCCTGGGAGGTATGGGCCATATCTGGCCATTTCTCATGCTGCTGCGCCCCGCGCATATAACTAGGAGCTCAGACAGGACAGCACTCAGGCACCGCCTGTGCCCTAGCAGCTGCACTGCTACTTTGAGTGTGCTCGCTCAATCCCAGCTAGAGCATGCATGGGAGTGACAGCTGCCAGGCAGGTTGTCAGCAGTCTGAGATGGTTCCTTCTGGGGAGGGGGAAGTGAGTAGAATGAGCTTTCCAGCCTGCCAGTCTCTTCCCAGGACTCCCTGGAGTCAGGGTGCAAGTCTCCAGGATATCCGCTTCCCAGGGCCCTTGCTAGGCCAGTCCAGCCGGTCAGGGTCTGCGCAGAGCCCTCGGTACCGAGCCCGGTTCTGGGGCCGCCACTTTCGGACAGCCGATGTGGAAGGCATGGCAGTGAGCTACCAGAGACATTAGGCAGAGATGCTGGAAGAGCGGGGGACAGATTTTCAGAGGTACTTCGGCATGTGAATATCTTTGAAAACCTGGCACAGGGAGCTTTATCTCTGCTGCTCCTGCTTTGTTGCCCCTGCTGCTCTGCCTCTTGCCCCCGAGTGGTGCTAAAACCCCTGCTTCCCCTTCTCCCATGTGCCCGTCTCCATGGCCCAGCCTGCTTCTTTACCAGTGACTCGTAGCCTGTGTGCCAGATGGGTGTGGGGTTTTGTTAGCAGTGGAGAGCAGAGGCACTCGCCAGTACTTGGAACGCCAGCTGGCAACATCCTTGGCAGGCTGGCTGCCTTCTTGCCATACTGGGAAACTGGTTCCCACCCCACCGAAAGAACAATGTGACTCTAATGCTCAGCCCCCAGCTTTGGCTCTGAGGGATCCCTAGGAGTGAGTGGTAGCGCCCCATTGGAGCTGCTCCTGCTGTGGCATTGCAGAGCTCCCCTAGCTCAAGGGGTGGAGTTGGGAGTTCTAGACCCAGCTCTCCTTGGGGAGTAGCACAAGGATCCAGGACAAGGCCACATTTAACCCTTCCCTGCCTGGCTCTCCTTGCAGTTGGGTGCTCCTGGGCGAGGGGGAGGGGAAGTTGCCTTTGACCCAAGTTCAGAGGCTGTTTCCTCTTCAGCGGCAAGGGGCCAGGCCGGCAGCCTGCAAGGCTCTGGGTAGGCCCAGCCACTACTTGGTGTGAGGACTCTCTGGGACGGTGTCAGCTGCTGCCGGGGAAATGGGTGACCCCCCACTCGGGTCCCAGCAGCTGAGGAGAAGAGGGAATTCCTGACTCCCCTTTGTTTGCAAACCACACTCCTTCAGATCCAGCCCTCAGTCAGTGGCCTCTGCTGCCCCCCAGCAATGCTTTGGGCTGGAGGTGGCTGCTGTCAGTGGGAAGGGGGCTTTCCTCCTTCCTTTGCCAGTACTTCACTGGGGAGAAGGGGCTGCAAAGACCGAACGAGGGGCTCAGAAAGCTGATGGGAGCCGAGGCCGTCCTTGAGCTGCAAGGCCTGCACTGGCCCCCGGGCCAGGTGCGATGGCTCAGCTGCCCACACATAATTGATCACCAACAGTTCTGGCGATTTCGTTCCCCACGTCCTGGCTGCCTGGGGGTTATAAACTGGGGGCTTGGCTGTCACTCTGTGGGTGTTCCAGCCTCCCCGGCTGTACTGCGGAGTTGCTCCAGCCAATCCCAAACCCGCCAGGCTCCCCTTTCGAATATTGTCCTTTTTCTCCCAGGGTTCACTATTCCTGGCGGCTGATCCCCTGCCATCAGAACCAGGCCCGCTATGCTGATACGGTTGGAGCCAGTGGGGGGTGAGCCAGGTGTTGGCAATCCCATAGGGCAGCTGCTTGCTAAGCCTTGCCGAGAGAAGCTGGCATTCTTCTGGTCCCAGAGGCTGGGGCTCCAATGTTCGAAGGGTCCCAAGGCAGTGAAGGCAGTTAGCCCCAGCTGTCCCTTAAGCCCTGAGAAAGTCTCCAGGCCCTTTGATCTTCCCTTCCACTCAGCTGGAGGGTGAGCTGAGGCCCTGGAGGGAATGGACCGGTGAGCATGGCTGCAGGCACTGCTGCTTGCAGGTGGTGAGCGCTGATCCCTGGGACAGGCAGGTTCCCGGGTCTCGTTTTGAGGCCCTGGCTCTGGGCATGCCCCTGCCAGCGGAAGCCTGCAGCTGTGCTCCCAGCATTGAAGCGATTTGCGGTCTCTTGAATTCCATTTCCTCTTGTCGCTCCCACATACCTGAAACAGACAGAAGTTGGTGATGACAGCGTTGAGCTCAGGGAGGGTTGGGACCTCGGCCCTGACGTGCCAGACCCAGAATTCTACATGGAACTCAATGGGTAGCGAGACTCCAGCGCTGGTACCCAGCATGGCCCCCTGCTGCGTCTGGGCAGCAGCGAAGGCTGCCCAAGGGAGATCCCCATTTACCACCAAGATCGAAGCCTTTGAAATGGCTCCCCAGGGCAAGGGTTATAACATGGCATGCCCCCAGGTTAATGTGAGGCTGGCCTGGAAGAGGGGGCTGCATTAAGCCTGGGGGCGGGTGCCGAACCTCCCCTGGGTCTGGGTGATTCAGGGAGGTGGCGAGCGAGCGAAGGGAGGAGTTCGTGCTGAAGCAAGACGTGGGGCTGTTTTTCCATGACTGGACAAAGTAATTCTGGTGATGGGATGGGGTGAGAAGGCAGGGCCTGGGTAAGTGCTGAGGGGTGTAGAAAGGGAGACCACATCACACAAACCACCCGCTTGGCTGGCCATCGCTGAAGACTGAACGGAGCCATGGATGCCAAGGTCAGAACTGAGGCACATTGTGGGGGGGCAGCCCAGGGAAATTTTGTCCCTGGCGCTGCCCGGATGCTGCAGCTGAGCTGTGGCTTGTCTCTGAGATTGTCAGCCTGGCCCCTTTCACCAGCAGGGAAAAACCAGCCTTGCCAAATGTTTGCTGTCAGCAGTTTGTTGTCATATTCAGCACTGACACAGCTCTGTGTGGTGTGTGCAGATTCCCTCCCCACCTTGTGCCACTGTCCCTCTCCCCCTCCATGTTGCTGGCACACCCAGATTGAGACACAAGGTGAAGAAATTCAAAGGCAGGGGCAGATTCTGCTCTGGCACTGCATGGTATGGTGCTCTCATGAACCCCCGCCTGGCCCAGGGCTCCCACCGCCCCCGGAGCATTGGCACCCGTGGGACGGCGCGTAGCCTTGATTGCAGCGTCCTGAGACGCAGGCCTGGGAGGGCTCGGGACTGGTGCTGCTAGACGCATCGCTTTGCGTGGACGCCGCTTGAAGAAGCGGCTCCCGAGGTCGTCTGAAGGTGATAGCCAGCGTTTTGTTGGCGAGGGCACCATTGCACGCTGTGCCAGAGACCAGCGCGACGCCCTCCCCACGGGGAGAAGGGATGCACGGGAGGAACTCCTGGAGAGAAGTGGGAGCTGCCATGTGGGTGCCCTGGCACCATGCATGGTATCTCGGCCAAAGTCTGCAGGTGCCATTTTCTCTGCTTCTCCCCCTGAAAGGGTTAATGGTGCCTGGTGAGCCGGGTTGCTGCAGGACAGGGCTGACCTGGTAATTGCTCCCTGTAAAAATAGCTGCGTGCAGAGTGAGGGGCCAGCGGGATGATGGAAGGCAGCTAGCAGTGCAATTGCTGAAATGATTCCCAGATGGGCCGGCGCCCTCGCCCTGGCTGTGGTTCTGGCGTACGCCTGCCTGCCTGCACTCAGGCCTCTGCAGCTTACCGGGAAGCAGGCGATTGCTCTCCCTTGCGCACGGGCTCTACATGGGAGGCAAGATCTAGATACACCCCCGTGCCCTGCGCTGGGTGCTGGAATGCTGCATGTGTCTGAGCGAGCTGTAGCTATGTCAGAGCACTGAGCTCTAAGCATGGCTAGCAGAGGGAGCATGTTGGAGTGCTGATGAGCTACCCTGCCTGAAAGTGCCCCTGAAATCCCACTGCTGGCCGCCCCGTCCCCCTCGCAGATTTTTACGTAAGGAGGATTGTGCCCTCGTGTTTTCTCTTTAAATCTCCCTCCATCAGAGCATCCCAGCTGTCCAGCCCTGCTGCCACATCTCCCTGGCCAGTAGGGTGGCACACAATTAACCAGCACCCTTGGTACCAAATCCCTCGCAGCTGCCATGGGGCTGGTGGGGGGGAAGGGGGGAGGGAGCTGCAGAAAGCACAGAAGGTGTAGCAGGAAGTGGAGGGGTCCCTGCTGCTTGAGTTACTGAAGAGGAGGCTGGCCAAAGCCCTGCAGACCACCCTGCCCAGCTGGCCTTGGTCTTTTTGTGTCCAGTCTGAGTCATTTGTAAACTGTCAGTGACCATCTATAGAACATGCTGAAATACTTCCCTGGGCCAAGGACAGTGAGGAAGGTCTGCTGGAGTCCATTGAATGGGGCTGGATTTACCCACAGCCACTGCAAATGTAGGCTGGTGACCAACAAGCCCTCCTCAGGTGGGGAACCTCTCCTGGGCTGGAGCAAAGGTGGAAAACCTTGTGTAGATGCTGGGCACAATGTTGGAAGACAGAGAAAAACCTGTGCTGGATTCTTATGGCCAGCAAGCTCTAGCCCTGTCTAGTCTCGGGGAAAAGATTGGGGCTGCTAGGTTTAGAGAAGAGTCAAACAATGGGTTCTGGCTTAGAGAAGGGAGATCAGGATCATCTAGTTCCCTTTCTCACATGAGAACAAGGGAACAGCTCATCAAACCGTAAAGGATGCTTTAAAGCTGACCAAAGGACATGCTCTTTCCACAGACACACAGCCTGTGGAACTCATTGCCACAAGAAGTCAGTGCGGCCAGGAGCTGAGGGGTTTGCTTGGCTGTTTCTGTGGATGATGCGAACATTCAGAATTACAATAATAAGGATTAAATGAAGAGTTTGGGAGGAGCTATAAACCCTCCTGCTCCAGGGCATGAGCCAGCTTCTAATTGCCAGGATCAGGAAGGAACTTCCCTTGTGGCCAGGCAGCCCAGAACTGCAGGGCTCTCACACCTTCTTCTGGAGTGGCTGTGGCCAGCGTCAGAGACAGGATCCTGGTTCTGCTCCAGCCTGGCCATTGCTATCCTCTGTGATTAGAGCTGTCAGAGAGTGCTTGGCATGCAGCACCGGAAGGAGAGAAACCCCACTTAGATTAGCAAATGGCAGCCTTGCCGAGTGTGGGTCTGGTGTGGGATGTGTGCCCCACGCAAAGCTCCAAGGCTCCGGCAGTGGCTTCCTGCTCAAGGTCTCAGTTACCAGCAAGGGCTGGATTTAATAGCAAGAGGGATTTGGGGTTTAATTGCAGGGGTTTTGCAACCTTCCTTGGTGCTGATTCAGCACCCAGGAATTAGCCACCGCTGCACAATGGGCCTCCTCTAATCTGCTGCTGGCGCACTCCGCCTGCATTGCTGCTGGCAGTGGGGCACTGTCGGTGTCAGGAAGCTGCGTGGTAGCTTTGGTCTATGATGGAAGGTTTGCGCCAGGCTGCCCTCGGACGCCAACTGCTGGGCCACGGTTCTGAAATGGCTGTGGCTTCCCAGGGGCCCTGTGGGCTGAGTGTCTGCAGATTACGGGCACAGTGATCTGTGGCGGTGGTAGAGGATCTCCCGCCACCACACAGCCTCCTGTTCTCTGCCTGGGGCTCCCAGGTCAGACCCTAAGCACGGCAATGCTTTGGTGTAAGTGAAGTGGGGCTCAGCGCAGGGGCATTTGGGCTGTGATAGGCAGGAGGATCTAATGGTCCCTTCTGGCCTTGATCGCTATGGAAGTAGGAGGACTTCGGTTTCCAGGGCTGTGGACCCAGCAGCTTTCACCAGCACCAGACTCACATGGGATCACTTCCTGGTGAAGCTGTCTGTGCATCTGGGGCCCTGTAAGCTGCCCTTACCTGGCCACGCCTCGGGCTGTTGTGCAGCCCAGCTGGGCTTCCTGTGGCCGGCACTGCATCCTCTCGACTCTTTGCAGTATTGTTTGCCAGCAGCTCAGGTCTCCTCTGTCTCCAGTCAATGCCTGGCCCTGATCCAGTGGTGAAGGGTGACAGTCCAGTCATGGCCTGACAGCCTGAAGCCCTCCCTCTCCTCCCAGGACCTGTGCTGTGAAAATCACGCCCTTCTGGGGGGTCTCAGGTAAAATCTTGGCCGGGGTCTTTAATGCCAGTGTCCTGCTCAATTCTAACTCTGAGTGACGTGCTTGCTACCTAATGTACCCCTGCTATTTCCGTTAGACACATCAGCTTGTGGCAGGAGATGAAGTGGAGTGTTGCTGTGTGCTGTTCCATAGTTGCTGTGATCCACCCTAGAAGTGGCTGCATTTAACCTGCATGAACCATCTAGATCCCTTTCTTACCTCCCAGGGTGCTGGGCTGCCTACCCAGCTGGTTTTGTAAGGTGTTGTCAGGGCTGCCAGCAGCTGTCTCCGTCTATATGTTCAGTACAGCCAGTTGACGTACCTGTTAGGCCATGCAGTAGGCAGCATGGTGCCCCTTGTGCTGACAGCCCTGGCAGATGAGCTGGACCCTCTCTGGAGAATCGGGTTGAGGAGCTGAGCCTTCTCGCTCTGTGCTGACCTGTTGTCTGAGGGACTGTGTTGCCTGGCCAACTGACATGGCGAGACATTTCACCTGACCTAGGCCAGGCCTGCCACCTCCGCCCTTTCTTTCCCGAGCGGACCAGGAAATACAGTGCAGGGCTCTCGCTTTCCCCCCTCGTGTGTATGGGAGCGGGTGTCGTGCTGCTGTTCTGCACACATCTCCCGACAACTACGGTGCAAAGCCATATAATGCCTCATTTGTTGCCTCGTGTTGGAAGATCCAGCGAGTGCAGTCTGGCTGCGATCAGCTGCTTCTCTGTACAAGTCTATTAACCCAGCAGGTCAGGAGCCAGTGCCTGGACAGCTGCCCATAGGGTTTGGAGGAGGTGAGGGTGGCCGAGAACACTGCAAAGCAACGGTTAATATTGCAGCCAGTTCGTCCTGGTGGTCTGGACGCCCCCTTCTAGCCGTCCACCCACCCTCCACTGGTTAACAGAAAGCTTGGACTTCAGAAAGGATTTTTCATCTCTTCGTTGTGGGGATGGAAAATATACAAAGCTCCCCGCAAAAATATTTAGTCAGCAGCAATTTTCAGAGGAATTTGGGATGTTAATTTAAAAAATCTGCTGGGAGGGGACTACAATGGGCCCTTTGAAAGGGAGAGGGCGTCCCTCGCGCCTGGCCGTGGAGATCTGAGTGCCAGCTCCCAGAGAGACGGCCCCTCCTCTAATAGAAAGCAGCCCTCCAGGAAGTCCACCTGAGGAGTGACTCTGAAAAATCTAGCTCGGGCCAGAATCCTCCGGGCGCAGGGCGACTTCTCGCGCCAGGCCGTCTGCAGGCATCAGCCCTTGGCACCCGGAGCTGCCAAGCTGCAGCCTCACAGTAGAACTCCAGGAGTCCTTCTGGCTCCTCTGCCCTGGGCCAACTTCAGCTCTGCTCAGACACGGATTTGAGGCTGAGCTTTGGGGCTGGGTGAGGGAGTTAAACTTACGACCCGTGTGAGGGAGCTAAAATCCAGCTGGTTGTTAGGCATGTGGTTAGCGCTCCTGGGAGAAAGGATGAAGGCAGCCAAACTCTATCCATGTAATAGCTACAGTCTTGTAATCTCCACCTCACCACTTGCCCACCCCAGTCCTTGGCTTCCCCTGCCAACAAAGGGGCCAGCTAGTTCCAGTGGACGAGGCTGTTTTTTATGATGTGCCTGCTTGACCACGAGGAACTGGCCTGAGATCAGCATCCGAACTCGCCTGGGCCCCATTGAACTGAAGTAATAGCTCCGGGACTGTACCAGTCTGAGTCATGTTCACACTGGCTAATGAGGGGCAAAGGCTCCATTTCTCATTACCAGCCCCAGACCACGATTCCATAGACCGGGAGTATAACCTCTCTAGCGCCCTGTAAGGGAGTAGGGATGGCCAGTGGTTAGGGTGCTAGCCTCTGAGATTCAGGAGATCTGTAGCCAGGTCCCAGCTCTGCCACAGACACCATGTGGGACCTTGGTCAAGTCACTTTGTCCCATCTGTCCAATAGCCCTGCCCTGCTCCTCAGGGACGAATACAGAAAAGGCTGTGAGGCACCCAGCTGCTCCAGTGATGGTGGCGAGGGACGTAGCAACAGTAGATATTATTTATGATAGATTACCGCAGGGCCTGGCGGCCCCAGCATTGAGCAGGGCCCCATTGTGCTAGGTGCTGTCTAGCCATGTGATAAGAGGCAGTGTGTGAAGGGAATGTGGAGATTTGGTGTTAAATGCTCCAAAGGCAGGTGCAGGGGCTGAGGCAGTATCCCTTAGCCCTCCCCTAGGCACTGTTCTCCTGCTGGCATCAGTGCTCCAGGAGCTGAGGCAGGTGACTGGAAAGGTGACCCAGCCCTGCACCATGGTCGGGTGTGCGAGAGAATCGCTCCACATGTTCACTAACCGGCCTGCTCCAGAGCTCCCCACTGCTCCTTGGGGAACCTGATTTCCAGGTCACAGTCCCCCTTTCACATGGGGTAACCCTGTCAGTCCCGCGGCTGCTAGAAGCCAACAAACCTCTGTCTGACGAGATGAGCGGCTGCGTCGCTCTCCTGGCAAGCAGAGCGGCTGACCTGTGTCTGCTCAGATGTTCCAGATGAAGCTGCGCACTGAGCAGAGACAGGCCTGCAAACTCCAGCCTGAAAGGGGAATGAGTCAGAAACTGCTGGGTGTGTGTGAGTGTGAAGTGTGTGCATGTGCGTGCGAGGTATGTGCACATGTGGGTGTGTGCTCACTTATATTCAAGGCTGCTAAGCTGGATAGTGCTGGCCCACAGGAGATGTCAAGCGAGCGCAGGCCAAGTGAATGTGTTGTGCTCTGTGAGACACATGCAGGCTGCACCGAGATCTGCGGTCTCCTGTGTACACGTGTGCGGCTGGGTCCTTAACAGTCCTGTGACGCTGCCCAGCAGCAATCTCATTGAGCCGCCCAGCACCCCAGCATGGTGCATCAGTATCCTGGCCCACAGCGAGTTCTCCTGGGGGGTGAATGACGACACTTGGAGGACTCGGGAGAATATGGGGAGCCTCCCACCTCAGCTCTGAAAGAAGGGGCGTAGGCAGTGTGCAGGAGGGACAGGGAACAGCCGTCCGAGCAGCGGGGAGAAGTGGCCTTTGAGCTGTGTGTTTATAATGGCACAGCCTCGCCTTGGCTGAGGGCCCAGGTCTGCCACCCTTGCCCCTTGCTCCCCGTGGGGCAGCCCATAGGCTGCAGCTCCATCCGGCAGAAGGCAGGGCAGTGGGACGTTGGCTGGCGCTCAGTGCTGTGCTCACAGCGGGGTCCATGTCAGTAGTGTCAAGGAGATCGTTAGACCTGACCCCTGCTGCGTGGGGTGAGCTTTGCACACTCAGGCTGGATCATCGGTGCCGCGGTTAGCGCTCTGCCAAGTACAGATTCCTGGTACATTAGCACCTTGGAAGGGAAAGCCTCCAGCCCAGCGAGCCAAGGAGCTAACTGCACTGACCGGATCCCAGCCTCTCCCAGACGCTCCCTAGGACTGTCTCATGCCTCCGGCAGCCACACCCAGCCAGGCTGTGCCAGCCCCCCGCACTCGCAGCTCACCCGGCAGAACCGAGCTGCTCAGGGGCCAGGGCTTGGCACAGGGCGCTCGCTTCTCCAGGCGGCATTATTGTGTGTCCGCACTACCACACTTGGCAGGCAGGAAAGCTTTTATCTGCATGGTCGAGGACAGAAGTAGCCAGGCTGGGGGGCCAGGAGCGAGGGGTCTGGGCAGAACTAGGGGGGCAGGCCCAGGATTGAAATAGCAGCAGCGCAGGTTGGCAAGGGTGGGGTATTGGCCCAGCTCTGGGGATGCAGGCGCTCGGTGGCTGCTTGCACTGGGCCTGACTCAAACCTCTGCTGTTCTCTCACAGCTGAACTTGTCTGGTTGGCAACACCTGCTCGGCAGAGGCCCCACGCTGGGAAACTCAGGCTGCTGCAATAGAGAGGGAAAGGGAGCCGGGGAAAAGCAGTGCCGCGGGGCCTGACCATCTCAGGCCTCTGATCTCCAAGAGCCCTGCCTGCCCCTGCACTTTGGAGGGGAGCTGGGCCAGGGGCTGCAGGCCAGGCCACACTCTGCTCCATGCGTAATCCGAGTTCTGTAACGCTCCGTTAATCAGAGCCAGGCGGCCCGTCAGCAAGCGGCTTCGGGGGGAGGGGGGCTATGCAGGGGGAGGCAAGGGTGGTGGGTGAAGAAATGAGAGGCAGCTGTGTAAATATTGATGGAATTTGGCTAAGGAAAAGTGAAACCAAATGATTTCTAAATTCTCGCACTCCCAAATCTCCATGTAAACACACTGGGGCTGCGTAAAGCCAGCCAACTCTCCTGCAGGCACATACAGCGCCAGGAAAACTGCCCCCTGCCCCCGTATACCCAGTACAGCATGCGCTGCGGGGCAGCTTGTCTTTCATTCATCCCCTGGGCTGGGGCATGATGGGCCGGTTTGAGTACAGCGACCCAGCCCCCGGTGCCTGCCAGGCTGGGGCTGGGCAGGGGACCCTGATGGTGCTAGCTCTTTGTCCTGTGGCTGAACTGTCCCCTCTGCCCTCTGATGTGCCCACAAAGGTGGAGCGGAGCATGAGATCTCTGCTGAACGCCTGTCTCAGCTTGTAGGCAGGACACGTCCCATCGCTGCCGGTTTTGGGGTCGTTGGACAATGGTGGGATCAGACGGAGGCAGGAGAGAGAGGGACCCTGCAGCGAGCTGGCGTGCATGGCTGGGAAAGCCATTTTCAGGGGCTCCTCCAGGCTGATCCTATCCTGCGCTTCAGCTCTACCCTGCATGATAGTTCCACCTGCAGCCGTACCCCCTGAGGCTGAGTGCCCATCTGACCCCCTGCGCTGCAGGAAGTGGTGTTGCTGATTCCGTAGGTGGCTGTCTCTTCCCTACGCCTGCCCTAACCCAGCGTCCTAGCACGGTGCCAGGAGGACTCTGCCTGTGGAGGTGATATCGGTCCCGAGCAGGCTCTCACCCCGATGTCTTGGCCAAATTCCACTCCAGTGGTTATGGTCTGTTTTCTTGCCATTCCATGGGATATGGTGGTTTCTTCTTCACTTTCAGGCCCAAGCTGTTGGGTAATGCTGCTATGTTTTAGCCGCTGCTGCTTTCTGCCCCCCAGAGGTGGCTGCATTTCAGTGCTGATGTGTTACACACCGAGCATGGGGCTGCTGTTTTCGCAGCGAGCAGGGAGTGGTCTCCTCCCTGGAGCGCCTTGGCAGCAGCCTGCCCTGCATTTCCTGGGCATAAGGGCCAGGGTCTTTTGCACTGCCGTTCCCAGTGCTGTAATGCTGGCTCCTGTGGGGTTGGGGCTCAGCACTGGGCTGGCAGCCCAGCCCTCCCTTAGCTCTGAGGAGCTTTGTTCATTGATTGCTAATCAGCCAGGTGGAACCTGCAGCCTCGCTGCTGGGATGGAGAACTCACCATTCTTTGCTTGGCGACTAACCGGCTTGTGGTCTGCACCCTGCTGTTGGAAGGTGGGCGGCTGGGGAGGGATGTATTCTTCACTCTCTGACCTCAGCAAAACCTTTGCTGCAGCAGCTCTCTCTGGATGTGGGTAGAGAAGAACTAAGCTAGCAGGACCAGTTCCTGGCACCTCCACCATCCCCACAGAGGGCGCGCGTGTAGTTCACCTGCTCTGACTGCTAGGAGTTCCCTGAGTGTTTCCAATGAATGTCAGGTCTCATTCAAAGCTGAGCTGCACAGGAGTACCATACAGGCCTTCAGTGTCGAAGGGGGGTTGGATTTATGTTTTTCACATTAGAAATGTATGTTCTGCCTACCCTGGAAGGTCTGTGGCTGACTGGGGAACTGGTAGCTTATTGGTATCTGAGATACTAAGGAAATAAAACCTGATGCCTGGAAGCGCAGTGAGTTTTATTCAGGTTGTTTAAAACTCTGGTTGTTTTCTTGTCAACATCTATTCAACATGGGGGGGGAGGAAATATCTCATTAGGGTCAATGCAGCAAAGGGCTGAGAAAAGACCCAATCCACATCTGAGTCCTCCACCAAAACAGGAAGCTCAGAGCTGATGTTCCTGCTAGTCCAAAGGTTAAAGACACAAAACAAACCCAAACGCACAGTTGCCCTCCTCAATCCAGAACCGAAGCCAAGAGAGACCTACAGCCGGTGTATTTCCTTTGCAAGTCACCTTTAAAAGGGAGGAAACAAAGAAGTTTCAGTCCTCCATAGCTTCAAAGACCTTTCCCAGGCTAACTGACATATGGATGTCTGCAGACATGCTGTGGGTCAGCCCAAGAGAAAAGAGCTACCCCACCCCAGCTTCATGGGGCTTAATAATGGGCTGTAAACCTGGGAATCCCAGAGGCCTTGCCTGCACTGAGGAAGCACACACAACCCCATACACCCCAGGGGCCTAGCGCGATACCGTGGAATGGTGCCAAAGCCAGTGGGAATCGGTAGCGCAGACGTGACCCCACGTCCAGCAGTGCCTTGAGCCACCTTTACAGTGGCCACTCCAGGAGCCTCCAGAGCCGGCCCTCGGTGGGAGTTGTTCTGTGTGTTTCTCTTGCACAGGGGGCTGCTGAAACGCCAGCTCAGTCTCCAGCTGACTCGTTGATCCACTGGGCGGCACAAACCTCCATGTCCCAGCCTCCCCCCAGATAAGCCTTGAGCTAGGCAGAGCCAACCACTGCAGAAATGGCCACTCCCGTGACTTGAGGGGAGGGAATTTGCTGGACTCCTCAAAAAGATGAAATGACCATTGGTGCCCTGGGGGCAGGAAAGACTTGGGCATAGTGGGGCAGGCAGCTGGATTTCCCAGGGCTTCCCTCCCGCATCTAGCAGTGAAAACTGTTCCTGTTTCATAAGCTAATAAACCCCGCTAACGACTGACTGTCATCTGGTGTTAAGCAAGGAGGGTGGAGCTTGGGAGAACAGCAACTAGCGATACCGAAATCCTGCTCATTTTGGCTCAGAGCCTAGTGAAGCGTCTGGTGCTCGTGTGTTTGCATTGCACCAGGACTCTCCTCCCGACACTTCGGGCCGGAGGTTCATTCAGGGAAAGGAATTCACCTTATCAGGCCGGCCTGCGGAAACAAGCCTGAGCAGCCACTGACAGCTCCCCCATTAACCCTCACTCCCCACCCTCCCACAGAGAAGATTTAGATGAGGCTTTTGGTCTTTTTAACAGAAAGAAATCTTGTCAGAGCATTGTCTGACTCATGTACTGGACAGGACCAACCTCCGTTCTCCATCCTGCACAGATCTTGCCTGTCTTCATCTCTTGTCAGCATTTTGAGGCAGGAACTTTGTGTTCTGTGTTTGTACAGCACCTAGCACAGTGGGGGGCCTGGTCCATAACTGGGGCTCCTAGGCTCTGCTTCAATACACGTAACTAACTGCTCGGTATGCAACACTCCCCCGCTGTAATCTCAAAGCATTTTACCAACCTGAGTGAGCATCATTGAATGGGAAACTGAGGCAGAGCTACTCACCCAAAGCTGCACAGTGGGGAAGTGGCAGAGTTGGGAACAGAACCCAGGCATCTTGATTCTCCACTTGGTGCCCTGACCCTTGGACCATGCTCCCACCCCAGATGGTGCAGATCTGCCACCAGTTCTGCTAATGGAAATGGTGGTCTGGTTACAGATGCTACAGAGAGGGCAGGCTGCCTTATGTTAGAGGGCCTTTCACCACTAGCTGACCTGTCCATGTTCCCTCCAGCTCACGAGGGACCTACTGCCCTTCCCATCTGCTGGCTGTGCAGAGCCACTGCCTGGTGGCAGCTAAGTTTGGTCACAATTCTGCCTCAGGATCCACATCAGGGAAGCCACCCGCACAGTTGGTGCGAGCAGACAAACTGCCAAGCAGTGGCTGGCCCTGCAGATGGAGCCCCCACTCAGCCAGAGTGGGCAGAATCTCATAGAATCATAGAATATCAGGGTTGGAAGGGACCTCAGGAGGTCATCTAGTCCAACAGGACCAATCCCCAGACAGATTTTTTTACTCCACTTCCCTAAATGGCCCCCTTAAGGATTGAACTCCCAACCCTGGGTTTAGCAGGCCAATACTCAAACCACTGAGCTATCCCTCTCCCTGCTGGGGAAGCTGCAGTGGCCTGGTGAGTGCTCTCCCTGCCCCGGAGATAGAGAGGGTTCCCGTGTCCAGGGCATGCTGGCCGGTGCTTTTTGCCAGCATTAAATTAGTGCACTCAATTTGAACATAAATGGAAAGCTGCAGCGGTCTGTTAAAATCAGAGACTCACTGTAGCTCCTGTGGGGCTGGGGCTCGAGGAATTAAAGAAAAGGGATAAAGAACCCTGACAGCTGGAGTTCTCCAAGAGCTTAATTTTTTCCCCCTAATTACACTGTGAGAACCAATTTTTTGCACAATAGTGAAAACTCAATGCACACCCCACCCAGCCATCACCACTGCTCTCCCCACGATAACCGGACTCCTGCAAATCATCTCCCATGGGCAGATGGGAAACTGTAATTCCTCCCAAGGACACTGGACTGCTCCTCAAAGCTGGAGTGGTAACTCGGAGTTTCCACTTTTCGGTGGTGTAGGGAGACACTGATGTGTCGGTCTGTGCCTACGTCCTTAGCATCCCTCACAAGCCGGACGCAGCTAACGCTGTACAAAAGATTTTATTTTTGTACAAAAAGCATCCTCCTTCATCTATTTTACAAAACAAAAGGACACAGATCTGTGTTAGAAAAGAGCTTTCCCAGAAGAAATGGGAAATAACCATGTATAAATATTCTCTAAAAGTTCTTAAAGCTTTAATTCCCCGGTGGTTTTTTCCTTCAACGCACTGGGGGAGTAAGTCCAAGAGTCCCTGCACCTCTGGCTGTGTGTGTTGGGTTTTTTCCTTCCTTTATTGCTTTTCAGGTAGAACTACAGAGGAGTCTGTTATCCGGGGCAGCACTTAGCTAAAGGAGCTTTTGTTACCAGCACACTGAGGCCTCTTAACTAAGTCACACATCTTTCTCTGTAGCAGTGGCTAAAAACCTTCTCTCTACACACATAGCAGGGCAGCCAGGGAAATGCAGGCACTTAGTCATGTGCTGAGCAGATAAATTACAGTGTCTACTTCCTAAGCCTAAGCCTCTAGGAAAATTGCACATTATGTGAGGTTTTGTCTTAATTTAAGTTAACCCTCGATGTCCTTTGTCCCATGCGGAACGTACCCTGGGTACTAACAACGGTCAGCCCGTATCCCATCCATCCAGGCTCTGGAATTTGTGAATGGCGACTCTCTCATGGTCCCTCTTGTGCTCTAGAAATAGGACGGCTTGACCGCTGGGCTGTTGTTGTTACTGGGGTAGCGTTGGTGCATCAGGGGGACGTCGCATTCTAAGCCATTCAGCACCACCACGTTCTCTGGCAGCTTTTGACTGTGGGTCGCTAAGTCTCTGTTTTCCAGACACGTTTTCACCCCTTCCAGCTCCAGAGGGCTGGAGTCCACCCCGGCATTGGCATGTGCCTTAGCCCGTCGGTGCCGGAGATAGTACGTGACTGCTGTCACAGCAATCACCAGCAGCAGCACAGCAGCCAGCGCTGGCACGATCATGAGTGTCAGGTTGCTGTCTTTGCTCTGGGTGACGGGTAGGTGCTGCTGGTGAGTCCCCTGCACAGCAGTGTGGGCCTCGATGCAGAACTCCCCTTCTGAGGGCTTCTCCCCCAGCGGCCCAGTGCAGAGGCGGTAGGTGGAGTTCGGTCTCAGCGCGCGTACCGTGTATTCGGAGAGCGACGTCGGCAGGCTGAGCGTGACCGGCCGCTTGTCGGGCCCGGACAGGTTGCGGTAGGTCAGGCGGATGCCCTTCAGCTGATCTTTGGCCTGTTGATAGTTTTTTAAGTCCACCGTCAGTGAGGTGCTGCTGACCTGCTTAACACTGATTTGCTTGCTCTGCGTGGGCGCTTGGGTGATAGGGGGCAGGGTTGTTCTCTGGATCTCGGCTTCGCAGTACAAGCCCGAGAAGCCGTTGGGGCACTGGCACTCCAGGTGGTTGTGCGCGTCTAGCTGGCAGGTGCCCCCGTTTAAGCATGTCCGGGGAGGGCAGATCTGCATCTCGGGGCTAGTTGGCCCCTGCGCAGCCGTGTGTGGCGTGCGAGTAGAGCTGTCCTGCTGGGGCGCGGGCTCATGAGTGGAAGCAGCAAGGCTGGGCTCCAGCGCAGAGTGCCCGCTGCTGGTGAGAAGCACGGCCGGCTGCAGGGAGGTGGTTCTCAGGGTGGGGGTGGGGGTTGGGGTGGCAGGACAGCCGAAGTCTGCATATTCCAGGTGCTGGAGGAGCTTAGCAGCGTTCTTGGGAGGGAAGTGGCACCTTGTCTCGTCGGACCTCCTGAGCGTGACATGGCTGGTGTGTAGCCAGCGCCCAAACCAGCTCAGCTGGCAGAGGCAGTTGAATGGATTCTCGGCTGCGGTGATGGCCCGGAGCCTGGGGAAGACGCTGAAGAAGTCCTGGGGGATGGTGTTGAGGTTGAGGTTGCTCATGTCCAGCTCTTGGAGGTTGGGCAGCTCCCCGAAATCCTCCGCCTGCAGCTGAGCGATTTGGGTGTTCCCAGCCAGGCTGAGCCTGGTGAGACCCCGGAGCCGCCGGAGCACCTCCGGGACTCTGCCCAGTGAGTTGTCCGAGACGTCCAGCTCGTGGAGGTTGTTCAAGTTCTGAAAAAGCTCCTCATCCAAGCTGCTCAGCCCCAGCCCTGCGATCTTGAGAGACTCTATGTTCACCGTGCGAAAGGCCCCAGCTTCGAGGATGGCAATGCTGTTGTGGCTTATGTCTAGCAGCAGGAGCTTGGGAAGGTTCAGTGGAGGAACCGAACGTAGCTGATTGTTCTGGAGCTTCAGCTCCAGCAGGTTCTCCAGCGTGTCCAAGGCAGCCGGGTGGATGCGCTGGATTCGGTTCCGGTCCAGGTAGAGGCGCTCCAGCAGGCGCAGCCCATGGAAGGTTTCGTTGGTGATCTCACGCAGCTGGTTGGATGACAGATCCAAGTTGACAAGGTTGGTGAGTGGCTGGAAGACATTCCTCTGGAGGCTGGAAATCTTGTTCTGGGAGAGGTCCAGCTGCTGCAGTGCTGGGAGGCCCCGGAAGCTGTCGTCGTGGAGCGAGGTGATGCCGTTCTCAAAGGCGTACAGGTAGGCCGTGTCCGGTGGCAGGCCACTTGGGACGACGTGGCTTCTCCGGGCCGCACAGAACACAACTTGTGGCTGGGTGCATTGGCAGCCTGATGGACAGCCCTGAACCTGGGCTGCGGGGCACAGAAGCAGCAGTGTCCACAGGATCAGGTGGTCCATGCTGGACTCTCTGTAGAGGGGAAAACCAGAGAAATGTTACCTGCCAGATGACATTGGGGGTTGGGAATCAAGTGTCTGACCCCATTGCATTTCTTCTGATATGTCTGTAAGGTTACAGCCAGTCTCCATACCCCAAGGGGTTAATTGGGCAGGGCTTAGGGTGGGCAAGGTGGGGCAGAGAGCTGCTTACAGGGTCAGGTCTGCAGATAGTGTGTCATGCGATAGCAAACCCCTGAGAAACCTTGGGAGGGGGCGAGTCATATCGCTGAACTGGGGAAGGTGATGGGCTTAGAGAGTAAAGCCACAGAACTTGGATCTGGATTTCAGACTCCCTCCTCCCGCATTCATGGACCCAAACACCCTCAAACGTTGGGGTCCGTGTGGCATCATTCTGGTGCCCCATGGGCAGCAGCTTGAACCCTGCTGGGGGAGCCGATTCTGCTGGGGAACCCAGCCTGAAGGAGGAAACGCTCCTGCAGCAATCTCTCCTGACACAGCCAGCATGACACGCTGGATTTCCACCCCACAGGTCAGTTACTGCAAAGGGCTCATGCAGAAAAGCTTTGGCTGGATTTCCCGTTTCTGATAAGTGACCTGTCTTGGACTGACGCTGGTGAAGCCAGGATGAGCTGGGCAGCCTCCAGGGCCGCTGGCTCTGCAGTGTTAAGGGGGCGATGCTGGGCTCCCCTTCCTCCCTGCACCCCCCTTTCCTTTAGCCCAGCGAGGATGATTCTGATGAAGCCCAACTTGAAGAAGGATGGGGGTATACAGGTGTGAGGAAGAGGGGCAGCTAGAGAGCCATTCCCTATAGGGACCCAGGCTCTCTTCTTACAGCAACGTCCTCCGGTTTCCATGCCTCGAGCTGCTGCGTTTACTGGCTGTCAGACGAGGCCGGATTCCTGCGATTCCAGCTCGTTTACCAGTTCCTCGCCTCTGCGCTCAGGGCAGAGAGAGCCAGCCTGCTGTCAGCAGGGGATCACGCACTGCTGCAGCTACATCTAGACTGGGCCGTCAGTACTGCCGAGACTTCTGCCAGGCAGAGGGTGCCCAGGCACTTAGACCATCCCCCTCCTTTCTCTTGCGGGCTCAGTGGTCCATGGCCGGGAAACTGCCCTGCCAGGGCTCCCTGTGGCAAGCCCACTGCAGGTGAAGCGTCGCGCAGCCTTGCAGGACCAAAGGGTCCCCATGGTGCGCAGGCCCGGCACAGCAGGGAGCGTGGGAGCCATTCAGTGTCATCTGCAGCTCCTGGCTGAGCAGGGGCTTTGCATGTCTGACCACAGGCCCCCTACCGGGACCCCTGCCGTGCTGCATTGCTTTTCCTGAGCTATTGCTCATCCCTTCTTGGTTCCTGGATTCCCTTAGCGACCCCACGCTCTGGACTATTCTTGCCTGCTTGCTCTGGTCACCAGCACCCGCCCTCTAATGTCCTTTCCCTCCCCGGCTTGCATGCAGAGATCCAGCATTGGGCTCTCAAGACTAGGCCACGGGTGACATGCTCCCAGCGCGCAGTGTTTGAAACCAGCCGCCTGGCGCAGTGCTGGCTGGCTGGGGACATATCCTCACTCCGCCCCTTGGAGACCTCGGCAGGATGAGGCAGCTCCTCTGGCAGCCTGCAGTGCGGAGCTGCGGAGGGTCTGGCCAGCCTGTGCTGGAGTATGCCTGACGTGCTAGCATGCGCGACCAGCCCCCCATCCATCCCTGGGGCTTCTGAGACTGTGTCCTTTGAACCCTGCACAGCTGAGAGGGCTGACAGGCCCCCTTCCGTCCTCTTGCCCAGCTGCCCTGCCTCGGCATCCCCCAATGTGCAATGTCCGTGCATCCCAAGGGGCTTCCCAGGCAGTCCGTGGGAGCTGGGTCGCTGGCTCGCTGGCTCGCTGGCTCAGTACAGTGGGGTGGATTTCTTGGCAGTCCATACTCAGGCCTGGGGAGTTGATTTGCAAAGCGCCAGTGAAGACAAGGCAGGACAATCTCTCCTGCCCATGTGTGTCTCACCACAGCCCCCGTGCGAGATCAGCGGGGGAGAATCCTGCCTGATGCCATGCGCACACAGTACCGTTCTCCTCACCAGCAGCCAACACAAGCCTCACCCACGGAGCGGGTGCTCGGCCCGTGCAGTCTGACCCGCTGGCTGCCTTAGTGTCCCTGCCTGAAACAACCTAGGATATATTTCCATTCCACAGTGCAGCGACATCGTCCGGGGCGGGGAAGGCCCCATACCGGGACCCCTGCCGTGCTGCTTCCTCATCCTCTTCCTCCCGTACTCTCTGGGCCAGTCACCTGAATAGTCACAGTCCCTGGCCCTGCTCCCTTCCAATCCCTGGCACCAGCCTCTCCTCAGCTCCCTCTTGCTCCTAACGGCACACCCCTGGTTTTGGCAGCTTCCTAGCACTGTCATCCATCCCCCCATGGCTCGGACAGGATCTGGCTCCTGGTGGTACTTGGCTGGACCATCTCAGTGTTACTCAAAGCTTGGGCTCCCTTGCAGGGCGGCTGTGGGAGAGGGAACATTTCATCCCAGTGACTCACATCCTCCAGCGCTCTCTTCCCTGGCTGCCTGGGGCTCTGTGCAGCAGGCCGAGCTCCGGGCACTGGGGACCACAGTGAGGGCCCTGCTCTAGGCTGTAGAGCAACTAGAACTCTGGGCTTCACCTCCCAGCCTGGCACATGTCAAATCCTCCCGCTGGGCAATGCCCACAAGTGCCAGCCATTGCTGGCCCCTTGGCACACCAGTTCTGGTCGCTGCTGGAACATGCCAGCAGGGGAAAGAAGCTCTAGAGCACTTGCCCCTGGCTTCATGGCCTCCTGCTTTCCCCTTTGCTGCCATCGCCTGGAGTCTGCTGCCTTCACCCTGCAAACAGATCCCCTTAGAATAGCCAACAAAGTCTCTGCCCGTCCCTTGGATGCTATGCTGGGCACAGCCTGGCACTAGCATGGACAAGCACTGGAAGGGCCAAGGGCCACCACCTCCGCAGCGGTCTGAAATTCAATGTGTGGGTCATGCCATCTTGACTCTGACAGATACACCCAGCCCAGTCCCCAGGGGAAGGGGGAAGCCCCCAAGGTCCCTGCCTACATACATGAGTTGTGGGGAGGAAATTCCAGCCCTTTGCATATCAGCAGGAGTCACCACAGACCATCTAGTCCCCTGGATCCTCTGAGATGGGACTGGGGAGCCAGGAGCTGCTCCTCATCCCACCCCTGGCTGCTGGAGGGCAATTCACCCAAAGAGCAGCTGCTTTCAGCCCTGTCCCTGATCAATGGGCAGCGCCCTTCCTGCTTCAGCCAAGAGATCACCCCAGAGGAGAGCAGCCCCGAGCACTACCGCTGGGCATGGCAGCCACCTCCCATGAGCAGGGCACAGTCTGCACTCAGGAAGGGAGCTGCTTCCCCTGCCTCATTGCTCCTGAAAGCTCTTTAATCACCTGCTGGCTGTCCCTGGGCGCCCTAGCGGCTGGTTTCTGAACACTTGCCTTTTCTTCCCCACTCTCTGACGCCAGAGCAGAGCTGGTCACACAACTGCCCATGCAGGAGCCCAAGCGCTTGGGACGGCCTGGAGAGCCCAGCTGACTCATTTTCCCCTCCTCCCAGCCCACGTGCAGCCAGAGCCCCATTGCTCTGGTCAGTGCTCCCGGATCTGCCCCAAACTGGGGGAAGCTGCTGTCAGATGTGCAGCAAAGATGTGGGGAGCACCACAGCCCTTGACATAGCCTCTGTCCTAGCAACTGGGCTGGCTGCTGTGGAGCCGGGGGCAGCAGAAGCACTGTTAGAGATGTTACAGGGGAAGTGGTGGTTGCAGGATCCAACCCCTCAACACACTGGGGCATTTCTGAGCATTTTTTTTTTTACTGTTTCCAGAATTATTTCTGGGCCCACAGAATGGCATCACATCAGGGGATGCCCAGAGCTCTTCCTGCCAGGAACACTCCACCAGGTGCCTTCGCTGTGTGTGTGCAATGCACCCACATTTAGCCACAGAAGAGCCAAGCATTCTTTACACTCTGTGCCAGTGCCTTCAAGCTTGGCTCTCTCCAGCCATAGCTCTGCATTGCGGGAGGGCACTTACCACAACAGCTGCGCCATGCCCACGCTCAAACTAGTGCCTACTTGTCCCCTAGGCGAATGTATTGCTTCTAAAGAGACTACCCCAGCTAGGGTCAGGCATCATGCAGACAGCCATTGTCCAGTGCCCCACCCACACAGCTCTGCCAGTGACTCTGGAGCCAGGGCCATGCGATGACGGCCTGAACTAAGTGTGTTCCCCCTCCAGACTGTGATGAGAAACCACTGTACTCTCGCCTTGTGACCCGACTACGGTGAAGTGGCAGTTGGCTGACAGCACCGAACTCCTCCATGCCTCGCCATCCCGCTCAGTCCCTGGCTGCAATTCCTCTGCCTGGGTGCCTTGGATGTTGTTATAGGGAGAGAACACAATGGGGCACTCTCCAGCAAGCAGTGCACTGGCACCCCCACTGACTGCTGTGAGGGCCAGGGGGCTTTGGCTGATCTCACCCTGTTCATTCACCCCCTTCCTCTGCCTCCCCCACTGCGGTGCAAAATAACTGTCAAAAGCCTCTTGCAGTGCATTGCCCAGAGAGTTCTGCCCATGGCTCCCCAAGAGCCCTGTGGCCATCCCCTCCCAAGTGCCCCAGAGCTCCCTCTTGCTCCATGCTCATGCTGGGCAGGGGCCAGCAAGACCTTATGACTTGACCTCACCACTCGCCCCCCACACCTCTTGGCGCCGTTTTCAGCCCAGCTCTTAGAACAACTGTTGGAGGCACCGTTCACTGCTGGATTCCTTCCACCCAGAGTCCTGGCAAGGCAGCTCTGAAATCCAGCCATGCCTTAAGTCATTGCTCTGGGTGGGAAGCATCCAGAGGCAGTTGGGAATGCAGGGAACATCCCTGGGCCTTGTTTAAGATGGAGCACGGAGTCTCTGCTGGCTTTAACCGTATGAATCCTGGAAGGAGCTCTTCTCGCCCCACTGGAGAATGGGCTGAGCCCTGCCCATTACCCTGGGCACCAGCTCTGTAAGGAGCTGCATGTTACAGCAGCTGACCTATGCTGCTCTCCCACTACTGCCTGGCAGCATCTCAGCTGGGGTGTATTGGAGCTCCCTTTCCATATCCTGCCTCCCACCCCCAACATGGCTTCCCAGCACCTGGCTCAGCTGTCTGCAAGCTGGAGGGGTAGGAAGTGGGCACCTGAAGCTCAGACTGTCTCTGTGGGAACAGCAGCAGATTGCCAAGCTGGAGTGGGGGAGGTGGGGGGAAGCAGCTCATTGGCACATCTCTTGTGTTTGCCCAGTGGGTGGCACTAGACTGAGGAGCAAGGAATATTGCAGCGACTGGGGGCAAGCTAAACGCTAACTAGAGACAGAGGCTCGCGCCAGAGTGTTTAGAGAGGCTGATGGCGTGGTTGAGAATGCTGCAAGGTCTCTGCCATTACCTGCTATTTAAACTCCAGTAGCACCCACACTACTAAGCAGCTGGCACCTGCCCAGTCCCTCTGCCCCATGGAGCTCAGGTTATTTCTCTCAGCTCCTGTCAGCTGGGGGTTAGGACCCTGGCCCATGGCTCCAAGGTGAACACCCCAGGAAGGCTGGAGGCATTTGCCAAGCTGTCATCACTCAGTTATTATTACAATTAGATTTATTTGCAAGAACACAAGCAGCCTCTGCAGGAGCTGCACTTCCAGACCCTCTGGGGATCCTTCCCGGCCAGCCTGCAAATTCAGATTCTTCTCACAGGGGTCTGAGCTGGGGGTGAGGGAGAGTCTTTGTAACTGGTTGCTGTGATTGGTCTGCCTGGTATCCTACCCTTGGTAAGGGCAGCCATGGTCCCCTCTTGCCCTGTGTGTCAGTGTGTGTGACACTGCACCCCACCCCTTGAGCTAGGGTTACCATATTTCAGCAAGCAAAAAAGAGGACGGGAGGAGCCCCGCCCTAGCCCCGCCCCTGTCCTGGCCCCGCCCCCGTCCTGGCCTAGCCCCGCCCCCACCCTGCCCCTCCCACTTCCCGCCCCCCCAGAACCCCCAACCCTCCCCCCCGTTCCTTGTCCCCTGACTGCCCCCTCCTGGGACCCCTGTCCCTAACTGCCCCCCAGGACTCCACTCCCTATCTAAGCCTCCCTGCCTCTTGTCCCCTGACTGCCCCAACCCTTATCCACACCCCCACCCCCAGACAGACCCCTGGGACTCCCAAGCCCCATCCAACCACTCTCCACCCCCTGACAGCCCCCCCCAGAACTCCCAACCCATCTAAACCCCTCTGCTCCCTGTCCCCTGACTGCTCTGATCCCTCTCCCCACTCCTGCCCCCTGACAGCCCCCCCCAGAACTCCCAACCCATCTAAACCCCTCTGCTCCCTGTCCCCTGACTGCTCCGATCCCTCTCCCCACCCCTGCCCCCTGACAGCCCCCCCCAGAACTCCCAACCCATCTAAACCCCTCTGCTCCCTGTCCCCTGACTGCTCTGATCCCTCTCCCCACTCCTGCCCCCTGACAGCCCCCCCAGAACTCCCAACCCATCTAAACCCCTCTGCTCCCTGTCCCCTGACTGCTCTGATCCCTCTCCCCACTCCTGCCCCCTGACAGCTCCCCCCCAGAACTCCCAGCCCCCCACTCCGCTCCTTGTCCCCTGACTGCCCCCTCCTGGGACCCCCTGCTCCTAACTGCCCTCCAGAACCCCACCCCCTACCTAAGACTCCTTGTTCCTTGTCCCCTAACTGCCCCCTCCTAAGACCCCCCCCAACTGCCCCCCAGGACTGTATCCTGACTGCCCAAAACTTTCTCCACTCCCCCCAAAAAGCCCCCCCCGTTTCTTGACTGCCCCCTCCAGAACCTCCCTGCCCCTTCGCCTGCCCCCCCTTACCCTGCTGCTCAGAACAGGGTGTTGGGCTCTGTGCGAGCGGAGCCGGACACCAAAACCCGGTCCCTGGCCCTGCACAACAAAACCCGGTCCCTGGCCCTGCACAGTGCTGCCGGACCGGGTTGCAGTGGAGAGTTGCCCCTGGCTCAGAATGCAGGGCGGATCCGGCTCCTCTACAGCTGCTCCTGAGTCCAGCCCGGGACTTCCCTGCAGCCCTCCCAGCCGCTCGCTCTGCCGGGGGAGGGGGGAAATCCCGGACATTGTGAGTGCTTTACAAATTCCCCCCGGACGCTATTTTTAGCACGAAAAGGAGGACATGTCCGGGTAAATCCGGACGAATGGTAACCCTACCTTGAGCACACCTTCCCATTCCCTGCCCCTCAGGCAGATGTTCCGTTCTACCTACAGCCTGCAGGGAGGAAGTGGAAACTGGTGGAGGAATGGTGACAGGCTCCAAGCACATGGTTGGGTTTTGCAGGGGACACTTCAGAGTAATCAGACCCCATGCCAGCTGGTCCCTGCAGGGAGCCCATGGGAGGGAAGGAACACCAAGATGCCCATTTAGCCATCCTCACCCAGGGCATGGTCTGGAGGGAGCTAGCAGCCTGGAGGGAGGGTACAGGCCCCCAGGGAGCCAGCATGCACCAAAGCACAAAGGGCCACTAGGATCACAGGGGCTGCTTGGTTCTCAGCCTGTCTGTCAGTCCTTTTAATAAGAGAAGTAATTACCAATTGGGGGGAGGGGGAGATCTTTGTAAATATCAGCAGAGCTGGCATGGGCCAGACAGGTTCCAGCCAGGTAATAAATTGTGGAATGTGCAGCTGGGCTGGGGGAGGGGGGGGCTGTGATTTGCAGCCCCGACAACCCAAAGAGCCTAGGAGGGGCTAGTAGAGGGCTACAGGGCACCAGGCCAGGGCCAGAGCTGCTTATGGCAAGGCCAGACTATGGAGAGGAAGAGGCAGGTTGCAGGGAAAGCACTGCTGCTAGCCAGACACACTAGCCCCACTGCCCACAGAGGAGGCGATCAAGCTCCCCCCTCCATCACAGAGATAAGGAAAGGAGGCAACTAGCAGGAAAAGCTCCAGGGAGGCTGGGAAGCCTGAACTGTTCCTTTAGCCAGGCCCCATGGGATAGCATCAGGCACTCCCTGGCCCGTGTCTGCCCAGAGGCCTCCCGTGGCCTGGAGCCTTTGGGTAATGGGAGCCAGCTGTGGCCAAAGGAGGCACTGCCAGGCCAAGTTAGCAGTGGAGGGTCCTGTTGCATTATCAGCAGCAGGAGAGAGAAGTGGGTCTGCCTTGGTGTCCCCTCCTCCCTGGGGAATCAGCAGATCAGCTCTTGGCCTTCCCACAACAGTCTGTTACAGAGCAGTGGGGGGCCTGCCTGACACAGGACTGACCCCAACCCCCCCACTCTAGACCAGCCCTGCCTCCCCCCAGCCACGCTCCCCACTAGCCAAAGTGCAGGGTTCCTCTGACCCAAGGCTGTGCTCACAGCCTCTCCTTACTCCAGGCACCTGCTCCAGGCCTGACCCAGCAACACACAAGTGGCCACTGCCAGCTGCAGCAGAGCACACTCAGCCTGCAGCCTCACCAGGGTCATTGTGTCTCAGATCCTGGGGGAGTCCATGGCCTTGGCACAGAGACAAACCACTGGCAGAGCATGAGTGGCGCTGCTCTGGTGGGGGCGGGGGGGGGGAGGGTTACTGATTGCTGATAAAGAGGTCCCCACTGCCTCATTCAAACAGTTGCCTTTCTGCTGGCATGCACTAGGGATTTGCTTTGTACAGGGTTCTGGGCAGGAGCAGGCCCTTAGTGCCCACAGGCAGGATTGCTGTACAGGGCAGACAGGCATTGGCAGGATGAAAGCAAGGGGCCTCAGGGTGGAAGGTGCTGTGGAGCCACCCCTGCAGAAAGGGACAGGGTGGGGGGCTGTCTGAACTGTCCACCTCCCCCCCACCCCCCATCCTCCATGTCCTTTTCTCCAGCTGTACTCTGCTCTTCCCACAGGTGCAGCTCCTGGCAGGCAGTGCTCTCCCATCTTGGGGCACCAGCTGAGGGCTGTGTGGCCCATGGCATGGCTGTGACTGGCCAAATTCACAGCTGCAAGCTTTGGGCCATGGGCAGGCAGCCTGCTGTGCAGGGCAAAGGCTCCCTCCTGCTTGCCTGGCACTGGGCTGGAATTTTAAACCCCTCAGTTGTGGCCACAGGTGGCATCTGTTCTCAAGATGTGGGGACTTGAAGCAAAGAGGAATCCAGCACTTCCACCCAGGCCAGCTTTAGCTGAAGCAGGAGGGAACACTGAGCCCCAGCACCTAGATCCCCACTGTGAGGTAGGGAGCACCCCCCAAGAATGGCTCCTATTAAAGGAAATCTTATACCCTCAGCACCTGGCAAGGGCTGTGGCTGCAGGGACAGGACCGGCCTGCTCTGCTGCCATCTGACACTTGCTCACACAGCACAGCTGGGCTGTAGAGCTGCCTGCAGCTAGGCTGGGCACTGCACCGTGAGGTGCAACCTGTCACCCAGGCAGCAGCAAGGGGGATGAGCTTGCACTGAGACGCCTGGCCAGAGAGCATCATGCTCAGAGGGGGGCACTGCCCCCCCAGCGAACTGACCAGTAGGTCAGTGTTTAACCCAGGATAATGAGTGACGAGGCACGTATCAACCCCAGGGCAAAGCTCTCTGTGTCACCCAGCGCAACCTGCCTCTGAGCTGCCTGCAGAGCGTTGACCCAGAGCACTGCCTGTGGCTCTCGCTGGGACACTGCTTGCTTTGGGCCTAGCCTGTGGGGACGGCCTAGCAGCAGGGATCAGGAGCCCTGCCAGCTCCTGTGCCTTCTTGGGGCCTCCATTCCCCCGCTGTAAAACAGGGATAATGCTGCTTTGCTGCCCAGCGCAGTAATGCTTGTCAAGTGCTTGGAGATCCCCAGGCAGCTGGCACTAGAGAAGGGCAGAGTGCTGGGTGGCTGAGCTAGCCAAGCCAAGCGAAGCTCAGACCACAAACCTGCAGTGCAGCTGGGGTCAAGCACGGAGAACCGGGGCTGTACCTGCAGCAGGGAGGCCAGGGTGGACAAGGCTTGCAGACTTTCCTACCTAGCAGCTGTGGGTGCTAGTCCAGACCAAGGAGCCCTTGGGACTCATCAGGGCCCCTTGACACAGCCAGGGTCTGTGAGGAGATCTCCCCCAGCATGTACCCCCTGGTCCTGCTGCCATCGTGGCTCTGGCTCTCTGCAGGGAAGCTGGGCTGTGTCCAACCCTAGGAAGTGGGATGGGGATGAGAGTGGCAGGGGCTAGCCCTGGCTCTGAGGGGCACTGGTTCAGCCCACTGGTGTTCCCAGCAACACTTTTGTCCAGTGAGGGCTGCAGCCAGTCAAGTGCTCTTGGGAAGCACATGGGGCCTGGCAGGGCACCAGAGCAGGCGTGCTGCCAGCACTGGGGTGGGAGTCAGTTTTGAAATGCCAGGGTCAGGTTTCACTGATGTGTCTGGCACTGCAGCCAAGCTGCTGACTAAACTGCTGTCCCTTTAATTGTGTGGGCATTTCTTCCCCACACTGCTGGGTCAGGACCAGGCTGCCGGGTGGCTTTGCCCCACCCATACTTAATTGTGGACTGAAGCTCCCTGCCATGAGCCCACCCGCACCCTGAGGGCCAGGCAGGGACAGCTTCCTAATTGCACTTCCGTGTGATGAGTCCCTGCCTCACCCTGCCCTTCAAATGCAACCTGGCAAAGTCTGAGCCAGTGGCTGGCATCAGGGCCCCTCCCTCCTTTACATGGTGACCTGAATGGGGTCACCTGTTCCCCCTCAGCTGTCTCCCCTCCAGCCCAGCTCTAGCAGTGAACAGCTGACTAGGTGCATGGTGCTGGCTGTGGGCTGCTGCTAGAAGTGAGCCCCGGGCTAGTGAGGCAACAGGGCCCAGCCTGCATTCCTCCCCACCCCCCACAGGGGCATGGCTGAGAGAACTAGACAGCCAGAGGTCCTGGGCACAGTGGCACTCCATCACACAGTGCTCACTAAGTGGAGATGTCAGACCATGAGGGGTTAACCATATCCCGGAGAAAGCTTGCTGGCTTAGCACTGCTCAGACAGGCTTACACCTAATAAACAGGGGAGACAGGAAAAGGGGGGCCCAGTGAGGAGCTGAACGGGATGGAGACAAAGCCCTGCTTCTCTGGGAGACATTAAGCTGCTAATGCTGGCAGCACGCTTGCTTTGCCATGGGCCCAAGCGAACACAGCCAGAGCACTAAATCCAGCCCAACCTCCCATCCTGTGGGCCTGCAGCATAGAGACTTGCTGGATTGTTCATCTTTTCCAGCTGCATGTGGAGCTGGGCCCAGGCAGCCCACTTCCCTGCCAGCCTGCCTGGGGTTGTTTACTTGGTGATGGGACTGACCCAGAGGGCTGTACTGAACTCATTTGCCTTGGAGACAGAGCCCAGCCACCCCCACATGAGCCACCTGCCTGCTGTACTCCTCCACTGCCCACAGGCTTGGAGCAAACACCCCAGCCAGTTGAGTGGGGTGGTACTGGCCTGCAGATCCCCTCCCTGCAGCTCCTGTGTGCCCCAGCCAGTGCTAAGGGATGCTAGAGAGAAGCCTTTCCCCATGGTGCAGGCACAAGGAGGCACTGGGGGATGGTAAAAGGCAGAAAACACAAGGTTTTTAAAAAAAAAAAACTGAAGTGTGAACCTGGGGAAGTCCCTGCTGCAGGCTGTAATTCAAGGATACATATGCAAGTGGGGTAGGTAGTGATGTGAGCTTGGATAAAGCCCCAGGCCTCCCATCCTCATGCTTCCAGCTATAAATTGACTGTCACTAGGGTCAGGAAGGAGTTGCTGCCTTGGTGCTCTGTGGCACTCAGATTTTCTCCTTAGGTAGCCCAGGGAGGGGCACACCCTCCCAGCCAGCCCCATGCAGGTCTCCCCATCCCCCCCAGAGCAGCAGACTGTTCCTACAGCTGCCCTCTTGAGCACTCTGCCAATTGGGGGCAGCTTTAATCTTCTCTGAGGGCTTCTACTGAATGGAGACTGCCTTGACTCTGTCCATGGGGCTGCATTCTCTGGGCCTGCTCCTCTTCCTAGCCCAGTGACTGCTGGCCATCTGCATGCCTCCAGGCCTAAAGCTCTCAGGCACCTTCAGCCCCCACCAGCCTTCAGGCAAAGCCCCCTCCCCTCCATGGTCTTACAGATTGGCATAAAGCAGGGCTGAATCTGGCCCCAAGATTCACCTGTCTCCCTCCAGTCCTATGGCCCGAGCAGCCTGGCACCATGCCTACACATGTGGAACAGAGCAACCACCCACTGCCTGGAATTGGTCCCCCATTTGCTGCTTTCCCCAGGGGAGCATTGCTGTACCCTCCCCCCTGGGCACAGAGTAGCCTTCCAGTGCCTTGGGCTCAGCCTGACCTGGGGTGGCAGAGGGCTCCCTGGGGTCCCCCACACTAGGGTGCTGGGTGCCCAGCCTAGAGCAGCTAGAGAGAGGTTTAGATTTCCCTTAAAGCAGCCAGCACAAGTTTGGCCCCAGCTCATCACCGCACTGTCTGTGGGCCTCCCTGGTGGACATTCAGCACCACAGCTGCCCTCACCATGTGCCTGTTCTCCTCACCTCTCCCCAGGGCTGCTGGGGCAGGGGCTGGCATGGAATTCTGGTGACCCAGCATGTGCACATCACTCCATCTGTTAGTGAAGGCAGGCTGGGGGGCCTGGTGCTAAGGGCAAAGGATGGGGAGGTCAGTGAGGGCCTGGGGAAGCCACTGCACAGCCTGGTCTGGCTCATTGACTGACCACTCTGGCTGCATTAGCCAGCATAGCATGCCTGTCTGAAGCAGGGGATGGGCTGGCTAGCATGGAGCCACTCCTGGATTGCCCAGGGGACTGTGGTGCCATGGCACTGGGTGCCCTCAGAGCCTGGCTGAGAAGCTGAGGGAGCTGTGTGGACTCTGATGCGCTGTTACCTGGCCATGTAGGCCCATAAGCTGCCAGCACCACTGGGACTGTGGGGAAGGTCCTCTGGGCAGTACCAAGGGGACAGACTGGGGGGTGGGTCACTGAGAGCCACACATACAGGGGGGAGCCTGAGGGAAGAGCTGGAGCAAAGCAGGCTGTACAGGCCCCCCCACCCCACACCCATGACTGCCCCACTGCAGCACCTGGGTTGGGTTTGGCTGATGCAGGCTGGGAGGGGACAGAGCTCAGTTGTACTTTGAGGGCAGGGACAGGGAGGCAAATACAGAGCCCCAGCATGCACCTTCCCTGCTGCTTGGCTCCAGGGGTGCTGCCCCCCTGAATGGTATGGCTAGTTCTGTCCCTTCATCGTGCTGCCCACGATTGCTGCAGCATCCTGCCTGCCTAGCAGGTGCTGGGTTTACACCTCATGTTGTCAGGGACCCTAAATGGTACAGCCAGGCTGGGCCTCCCTGTGCTGGGCACTGTACCAACACCAGGGCCCAAAGAACTGTGTGTAATAGCCACTCACACACAGCTACTCCCTCACCCCTCTGTGCCAGCCCTCTGCCCCAGCTTTAATTAGCTCCCCACCCTGCTGTTTGAATCTAGCTGTGAATGGAGTGTTCAGCAGGGGGCAGCATCAGACAGCCTGGCAGGACAGACTGGTCAGCTCTGCCCTTCCCATGCCACCTCCCTTTGTGCTCAGAGGAGCAGCAGCTCACTGCCCCTCTGAACATACCTCAGCTTGGCTCCACCCTTCTCTTGCCCTCTGTTCCTGTGTGGCCTGCCCCCCACTCCCACCGCCCTGCACAGTTTCTAGCAGTGGGAACAGCCTCCTAAAGGGTGTGTGCCCTCCCCACCCAGCACCCCAGCCCAAAATATGCCAACTAAGGGCCAACACCCAGAGGCCAAGCCCCACGTTCTATGGGTTGATGCAGGGGACAGAGCTTGTGCCCCCCAGAGCTCCCACATGGGGGGCTTGCCTCTGAGCAGCACCAGCTTCCCTGCCAGTGTGCTGGAAGCCATCAGCCTGGGCAGCAGTAGGGCAGTGGCACCTGTGGTGTTTGTTCAGTGGCACCAAGGGCTTGCTGTCCTGGTGAGGAGGGAGCCTGATGAGGCAGAACCCCCCTGGAATCCCCACCTCAAGCTAAATGGAGTCTCTCCTACTCCATGCTCAGCCCAGGGAGGCAGCAGCTGGCTCCAGCATGCCAACCTGGATTTCCAACACGCCTAGGGCAGGGATCTGCTGTGCCTAAACATCAAAGCACAGCTGGGGCCAGTTCCACCCCTCTCCCCCTGCCCCAGGACAAAGGCAGTCAGATGCCACATGTGGCCCTTGACCCCAGCCTGCACAGCCCCTTGGCCACAGAAGCCCTGGCAGGCAGGCTGTAATTAGTGCACATAGCTGCAACCCATAATTGGGAAGGGCACTTAGTGGGCAGCCAGCCTTCCTGTGGCTAGAGAAGGAAAGACACTCCCAGAGCTGCCGGGCCTGGGAGAGCCACGTCAGCCAGTGGAGTTTGACAGACTGGAGTATGCAGGGTCCTAGATGGCACCAAGGACTTATCCCTCCTATGCCCCATCCCCTCCATCATCATCTATCCTGGGCAGCCCCCAAGGTCTGCATCCTGCCCAGGGCTCCAGCCCCTTGTGGTTTTAAGCAACTTTTAAGCACTGGGGTGTCAGGGGGTTGGTTCAGGCCCATCTCCAGTTTAAATCATTAGGATTGGATTCTGCTGCCTCCTACACCACTATAACTCCATTGGCTTCACTGGGGTGACTCCTGATTTACACTGGGTGAGCAGAACACCTGCTGCCTCCCACTGGACAGTGCATGAACTGCAAGACAGTAACAAATGCAGGGCTGGAAGGGCCCTTGAGGGTTGTCTACTCCATCCCCCACACACTTAGGCTTGGTCTATGCTAGACCTTTTGTCAGCAACATTGTGTCATTCAGGGGTGTGGAAAAAACCCACCCTGCTTCCTGACTTAAGTTTCATTGAAAAAAGCACTAGTGTGTACAGTGCTGTGTCACTGCTGCCACTCGTGGAGGAGCGGGGAGTAATTATGCCAGCAGGAGAGCTCTCTCCCGCCAGCATAGTGGTGCTACATAGGAGACCTTAAAGCAGTGCAGTTGCAAGGTCCATAGTGTAGACATAGCCTTAGACCAACCCCAAGAGGTTGGTGGTGTCCAACCTGCTTTTAAATCCTCCAGTGATTAGGATTCCACAGCCTCCATTGGAAGCCTGTTCCACAGCTCAACTATCCTTTGACTTGGACAATTTTTCCTAATATCTAACCTAATCTCCCTTGCTGCAGACCAAGTCAATTCTGACTTGTCCTCCCCTCAGTCAACATGGAGAACCACCTTTTACTGTTCAGGTCCATCCCCCTGTCTCCCCTCAGCCTTCTCTTTAAGGCTAAGCATGCCCAGTTCTTTCAGCCTTGCCTCAGCTCATTTTCCAAACCTCTGATCTAGTTGCTTTTCTCTGGATACAGACTTTAAAGGCCAGAAGGGACGACCATATGATCCTGTCCTCCTGCACATCACAGGCCACAGACCCATACCCAGCCCCTCCTTTAACAGACCCCTAACCTCTGGCTGAGTTACTGAAGTCCTCACATCATGATTTAAAGACTTCAAGTTACAGAGAATCCACCATTAACTCTACAGTAGAGCCTCAGAGTTATGAGCTGACAGGTCAGCCACACCCCTCATTTGGATCCAGAAATAATCAGGCAGCAGAGACAAAACAAGCAAATAGAGCACAGTCCTGTGTTAAATGTAAACTACTAAAAACAAAGGGAAAGTTTAAAAAGATTTGACAAGGTAAGGAAACTGTTCCTGTGCTAGTTTCATTTAAATTAAGGTGGTTGAAAGCAGCTTTTCTCTTCTGCATAATAAAGTTTCAAAGCTGTATTAAGTCAATGTTCAGTTGTAAACTTTTGAAAGGACAACCAGAATGTAACTCTGAACAAAACAACCTCCATTCCTGAGGAGTTTGTAACTGAGGTTCTACTGTAATTCAGACCAGCAAGTGACCCATACCCTATGCTGTAGAGCAGGGGTGGGCAAACTTTTTGGCCCGAGGGCCACATCTGGGTATAGAAATTGTATGGCAGGCCATGAATGTTCACAAGGTTGGGGTGTGGGCTCTGGGGTGGGGCCAGAAATGAGGAATTCAGGGTGCAGGAGGGTGCTGGGGCAGGCCTGGGGGAAGCGAGGGCTCCATCAGGAGGTATGGGCTCAGGGGTGGGGTTGGGGGATGAGGGATTTGGGATATAGAAGTGCTCCAGGCTGGGACTGAGATTTGGAGGGCAGGAGGAGGATCAGGGCTCTAGCAGGGGATTGGGGCACAGGGGGTGGCTCAGGGGTGCAGGCTCCAGGCAGCACTTACCTCAAGTGGCTTCTGGAAGCAGTGTCATGTCCCCCCTCAGGCTCCTATGCAGAGGTGCAGCCAGGCAGCTCTGTCCCATCTGCAGGTGCTGCCCCCACAGTTCTCATTAGCTATGGTTCCTGGCCAATAAGAGCTATGGGGGCATCACTTGGGGCAGGGGCAGCATGCAGAGTGCAGCCCCCTGGCTACCCCTATGCGTAGGAGCCAAAGAAGGGACATGCTGCTGCTTCTGGGAGCTGGGTGGAGCAGCCCCAAACCCTGCTCCCCAGCAGGAGGGCAGGATTAAAATGGCCTACGGGCCGTAGTTTGCCCACCCCTGCTGTTGAGGAAGGTGAAACCCCGCTCCCCAAAGGGACTCTGCTATATTTGGGGTTGGGGAGGGATTTCCCCTCAGGTCAGATTGGCAGTTAGACCCTGAGCACATGGACAAGACCCACAGCCAGACACTTGAGAGCAAGAATTCTCTATAGTAACTCAGAGCCCACCCCAGCTAGTGTTCCATCTGCAGCTGCTGGAGATACTGGCTAATAGTTACAGCTGGGCCATATGCCATCATAGGCAACCTCACCAGGTCTTCCCCTCCATAAATTTATCAAACTCAATCTCAAAACAAGCTAAGTTTTTTGTCCCCACTGCTCCCCTCAGAAGGCTGTTCCAGAACTTCATTCCTCTGATGGTGAAACTTGGTCCAATTTAAAACCTAAACTTAATGATGGCTAGTTTATATTTGTTCTTGTGCCAACACTGTCTCTTAAATAACACCTCTCCCTCCCTCCCTGGTATTTATCCCTCTGGTACGATTGTTCTATAAATGCATCTCCCCTCAGTCTGTTTGGTGAGGCTAAACAACCCAAGCTCCTTAAGTCTCCTCTCATAAGGCAGGTTTCTCCATTCCTCTGATCATCCTAGTAGCTCTTCTCTGCCCCATTCCAGTTTTAATTCATCTTTCTTAAGAATAGGAGATCAAAATTGCATGCAGTATTCCAGATGAGTAATGGTACTAACACTTCTGTCTACTGGAAATACCTTGCCTGATGCACTCCAGGACGATGTTAGCCTTTTTCACAGCTGCATCACATTGGCAGCTCATAGTTCTCTTGTGATCAACCAACACACCCAGATCTTTCTCTTCCTGTAACTGCCAGCTGATTCATCCCCAGCTTATAGCTCAAGTCCTTGTTGTTAGTCCCTAAGTGCATGACTTCGCACTAGTCAATTTCATCCCATTTCTATTACTCCAGTTTTCAAGGTCACCCAAATCTTCTTATGATATTCCAGCCCTCCTTTGTATTTCCTTTGACCAATTTTTTAGACATTTTCTCAAAGAAAGATCAGGTTGGTCTGGCACCATCTATCCTGTGTGACACCATGTTGTTTTCTATCCCAATTACTATTTACCTCATTGTCTTTAATTACTCTTTCAAAAGGTGTTCTTAGACCTTGTATACAATTGAGGTCAAACTAACAGGCCTGGAGTTTCCCTGATCACTTTTCTTAATTCAGATGCTCTCATTGCAATTCTCCAGTCTTCAGGTACGACCCCTGAGTTTAAAATCCTTCCTATTGACTTGCACATTCACATGCCAGTTCCAGCCTCTCCCCAATTGTTCTCCTCTTCAAAAGAGATTATGAGGCCAGTGATCAGTTACTCTCCATGCCCACCAGGGCAGGGTGCAGAGAGTTGGGCAGGGCTCCGATTATGAGCCCAGCTGTTGGAGCCAAGGAAAGAGGCCTTGAAGCAGGGAGCTGGCTCTGGTGCAATGAACAAGAGCAAACCTAATGTCAGCACATCTCCAAGTCAGAGGTCTCCCTCAGTCCTTCCTGGGACACCCTGCTCCTGGGTTAGACACCTAATGAAAGCTGCTGCCTGTCTCAGCTAGAACTCCATGCTCAGCCAACCAAGCCTTCCAGCCACACTATGCCCCTCACCACAGGGTCTGGGCACCACAGTATCTAAGCTGAACCTTATTTCAGAAGCAGGGTGTTGTTGCTGCAGGTTGGAGGAAGTCTATGGTGGATTGGCTGGGAGGTGGAGCATTCCAGCTGCTCACTGCCAATGCAATGGCAGCTCAGGGGCTCTGGAGCGAGCGTGCTGGGTATGAGCCTGTCCCTCATGAGGGATCTCTGCAGCATAGCCCTGCAACTCAATGGGACCTGGCTGAGAGCGTAGGCTGGACTGGAAAACAACCTGACTCTCCGGCTTGGGTTGGCTCTTCACCTCCTGCCGGTCACCTGCTCCTGCCAGCCACTGCTACCTCACTGCGCAGCACATGCCATGGAGGGAGCATGTTGGGAAGTGAGCAGCATACACAGCCAGCAGGGGGCAACAGCTGGCATAGCAGGGCAGCACTGGGTCAGGTCAGAAAATAACCCTCTTCGCAGGCTTGAGCCTGGTTCAAGTCTAGGTGGGGTTTAAAAATTAGGCCTGAGGAGCCTTCTACTCCACAGGGAGGCCAAGACCACCTTTGTGCTGGAGGAGAGTGGTGCAGGCAGCAGTGGGCTGTGCCAAAAGGGGTACTTCTTTCCCTGGGTTCCAGGTCCCCTTTTAGGACCAACACAGCGGGTGCTCAGCAAGCCTGAACTGGTCTCACATCTCAACCATTTGCATGTGCCAGGCTGTGAGCTTGGTACAGTCTCTCCTAGTAGGAAAGCTGTGCTGGGCACCCTCCTGTTGCTGGGCATGCATTTGCCAACTGCCTGTTGCTGGCTACGTTTCTTGGCCCCTGGGGCTCCCCACCCCCAAGCCTCACTACCAGATCCCTCAGGCCCCTGGCCCAGCCTGGCAGTGTCAGGTTGCAGGCGCTGCTCCGCCTGTCACTCCACATCTGAGGCCTTCTCTGTGGGCTGAGCAATTCCCCCCTGACAAGCCCACTTCAATGTGTGCCCTGGGAGCAGGCAGGGGGTCAGGCTTAGCCACTTAATCCCCCTCCCCTTCATCCCACCTCCTCCCCCACATCCCCTTCCCACTTAATTAAGTCTCTGAGGCAGCCCCAAAGGAATGTGCGGGCTGTTTGTTGCATTCCCTCCAGCCAGCAGCAGCAGGCCAGGGGGCCTGGGCCTGCGTGGATCCCCCAATCCTCCCGCCTGGCTGTAGAGTAGAGAAGGGGATTTTCCATCCTGTCTCAGCAGCACACTGCCCATCCTTTTACTAGGCCCCCCCTCGCTGCCCTGCTGAAGGGCTAACCCAGGTGCTGGGCGTGACAGAAACCAGCAGGGCTGCTTTCTTGAAAGCAACATAAGCCCATGAATGCAAGGGAGGCCTGGCTCCGACACCCAAACCCACCCACACCCTCAGCACTGTCTGACACGCGTACGCCCAGCCAGAGAGCTCCTCGCCAAGCAGCCACTAATGAGAATTCCGATCCCATGACTCCAGCTGCTTAGCTGGGCCTGAGTCTGGCAGGTTTGCTCCAGGCTGCGCTGGAGGGGAGGGAAGGAAGGGTGCTCAGCAGGTGAGCCAGAAGGAAGAAACCCCAGCCCAGCCAGTGAGTGGCCTGAGCTGGGAGTTACGTCAGGCCCCAGTGTGAGCCAACAGGGCGACAGAGTTGTGCGGACTATAAATATAGTAATTAACCAGCTGTCATCCTCAGCACAGGAAACGCCCCACCACTACCTTGGGCAATGACTGCCCCCTCAGGAGAGAGGCCATGGAGATCCACAACGGGTCTGCCTCCAGGTCAAGACCCAGGCCCATTGGCCAGGCAATGGAGGGGCACTTCCTGTGCCACATGGCACCAGCTGTGGGTGAGGCAGATGGGTCTGTGCTACCCTAGCTGCCTGCAGAGGGCTCCTAGCATGCAGAGCTCCATGCAGGAGCATGGCTGGGGGCCTGTGGTGCTGGGGAACTGTTCTTACAGTGACCTAATGCTTTCTTCTTGCTCCCACCCAGACCAGCCTGCCCAGGGGCTGCCCCAAGCATCTTCTCCCCCCCCCCCCCATGGGAGTGTTGCCAGCCCCGGCATACATCCCAGCACCACCCAGACCAAACACACAGCTATGTGAAGTTCAGCCCAGCTGTAAACAGAAGGAGCCTCTTCCCTGCTGGGCACAGCCTTGTGCCACCTGAGGCTGGCATGACCCAGCCATCCCCCATTCTAGAAGCCTGCACTTAACTAAGCACCTGGGCTGAAGGCCAGTAAAATCCACAGGGCCATGACTGAAATGCTGGCTGGCCCCAGCCCCCAGGCTCTGGGAGCCAGCCAATGGCCCTTCCCTGAGGGGTTAGGGCTACTCAAGCTCAGGGCTTTGGGGAGAGGGTTGTTTCAGGTGATCCTCTGCCAGTGGTTGTGCCCCAGATGGGATGAGAGAGGACCAGTTTGCAGTCAGCTCCTCTCTCCAGTGTATCCCAGGGACAGGCCTGCCCCTGTGCTGCTCACAGCCCTGCTGTGAGCCATGGACTCCCCATGGCTATGGAAAACAGGGCCCCTGGCATGGTGCCACTGGCAGGAAGGGCCTGTGTGGCTGGTAGGCTCTCTCTGCTAGAGCTAGGCAGTGCAGTCTGAGCTTTGCTTTCTTCACAGATGTGTCTAGCCCTTAAACTCAAGAGCATAGCTTCTCCCTGTGCCACCTGCAGTAGGCTGGGGCAGGGCCCTTTGAGGCAATATCCTGCTGTGGGGTCACACATGGCACTGCATCATGATACACAATCCTAATGCCAAGGCTGCTGAGAATACTGGCTCATTTGAGCATCCCTCCCCCCAGCTGTTCCCAAGACCCCCTCCCAGGCATGTGTTCCTGACCCTGCACTCTCCCCCCATGCTTCCCAGCACCAGCTCTGTGCCCCCTCCGGCAGAAGCAAGGGGCCTTGCTGATAGGCAGCTCCTTGGGCTAGAGGTAGGCCAGCAGCAAGGGAGGTGTATTCCGCCAGCTCTGTGCTGCTGGAGAGCATCCAACCAGGCTGCTTATTAACAGAACCCCTTTCCTGTGTCTGACACTCTATTTACAGAACCTCCTGTGTCCTACTAACAAAAGAGAGAAGAAAATAAACACTGCCAGGCAGGGAGGGCTGCCCCACAACACCCAGCATCCCAGCACTGCACCCAGCACTGCTACAGACTGCTCTGGAAACTACCCCCTAGCCCCCACCCCCATACAGCCACCTCCTCTGGCTCAGAGAGGTGACAGGCCCTGCTGGCTTTTCTTTTGGCTGAGATAATGTGCAGTATGCGTCTTGGTCACCGGCACTATGCCCTTGGCCACCCTTGCTGCCCACCTCCTCTTCACTCAGACTCAAATCTGCCTACACCCTGGCCTGCTCCATCCCACAGGCACCCGGGTGGGTTAAAGTGCCCGTGTGCTGTTGGGAGGGGCCTGGCTAAGCCAAAGTTGGCAGTGGGGCTTGGGAAATATTGCATTAGATAGAGGCTGCGCCATTCCTCACACCAACAAGCCACAGGCCTCTGCCCAAAAAGACTTGTGGAATCTACTGGCTCCCTAGCCCAGAGGCCACTAGGCCAGAGCTCCAAGCCTGCCTACCGATGCTTCAACCTCATGTCACCTCCCACCCTGGCGTCTGCCAAGGGTCCTAGGTAGTGCACAGGGGGTCTCTGCCAAGGGCCAGCCCAAATTGTGGGGCTGGTTCCTCTGTCCCCCTAGCCAGGGCGCTACGGGGAGTGCACAGACCCAGGGCAGGGTCACGGCGCTCAGGGACTGCCCCTCACGCGGCGCTGCAGAGTTTCACTGGGCTGATTGACTCCCACTTCTTCCTTGCGTCTAGTTAATAATTGGGCTGGCCGCGGCTCGCCCTCCAGGGAGGCTGGCTCCCGCCGTGCGAGGGGCCCGCCCGGCTGTTCGCCGGCAGATCTTATCGGGGCTCGCAGTCTATTAAGACTTAGAAGTCCCTGTAAAACCGATCGCGAGATGCGGTCGCTGCTGGCCCAGCTCCCTCTTGCCATTAACGGGCGCTGTTCTGCTCCGGGTCCAGGTGGGGAACGCGGGGAGGGGCTGGCCCGTGTGACTGTCCCCTGGGTATGGCAGTGGCCCCCCCACCCCCTTCACTGCCTTCGTGCCTCTGTTCGGGGGTCCCCGCTTCCTCCCGGCCGCAGGCTGCGCCCTTCCCGCGGGTCCCCCGACAGCCCATGCTCGGGGAGCTGGTTGGGGTTCATCCCCCTAGGAAGGGGCAGGCGGGGAAGGAATGGAGAGGGGCTGCGGGACCCCCACCCGGCCCCACCGCTCCGCATGATGTCCTCGGGACAGGCAGTCTAGTCTGTAAGCTGTGCCCACTACCTGCCTGGATCAGCAGCACCGTGGGGCCAGGCTCCCTTAGCCGGGGCAACTCAGCAGCTAGCCACGGCGAGCTCCGGGGCTGGCGGGGCCGGCCCCTAGCCCCAGCAATACCGGTCCTCTCGGCAGCGCACGGCCCGTGGCAGGGGCCCTGGCCCCCCACGAGCGGACCAGCTGCTGCGGCCGGCGCCCCGGCTCCCCACCCCAGGTACCCATGGAGACAAAGGCCGGCTGGACTCACCGGGCGCGGAGCCGAGCCGCTGGGGGCTAGCTCCGGGCGACGCAGCCTCCAGGTTGACCGGCCGCGGTCAGCTAGTGGGCCCGGCCCAGGGCTGCGGGCACCGGCTGCAGCGCCTCGCACCCCGTCCTTTGCACCGCGGCTCCGAGTTGTAGCCCCAGCCACTGTGCGCCGCCGGAGCCTTTAAGGGAAAGTGGGCGGGACCGGAGGGCGGGGCTCCCGGGCAGCGCCTTTGGATTGGCGGCACCGCCTCCGTGGAGAGCGGGGGGCGGGGCAAGGGATGGGGGGGCTGGAGCGGTGTGTGAATGGGACACTGCGAGCTTTATTGGAAACAACTGTGACCCTGTGTGTGATGGAAATCTCACCCGGGGGGCAGCACCCCTAGTTCCAGTACCTCTGCGTGACCCTGTCGTCCGCGTCAGCCCCATTCTCATCCACACACACACACATCCCGGTGTCAGTCCCGATCTCACCCCCCCACACACACACACATCCCGGTGTTAGCCCCCATCTCCCCCCACACACACACATTCCGGTATCAGCACCATCTCCCCCTTCCCCTCCCCCCGATCCCGGTGTCAGTCAACCCCAATCTCCCACTACCCCAGATCCCAGTGTCAGCCCCGATCTCCCTCCAAGATCCTGTCAGCCCCAACCCCCCCCCCACCCCCAGATCCTGGTGTTAGCCCCGATCTCCCCCCAAGATTCTGTGTCAGCCCCGATCCCTGCCCTCCCCCAGATCCTGATGTTAGCCCCAATCTCC
Source organism: Malaclemys terrapin pileata (assembly GCF_027887155.1). Classification (NCBI taxonomy): domain Eukaryota; kingdom Metazoa; phylum Chordata; order Testudines; family Emydidae; genus Malaclemys; species Malaclemys terrapin. The sequence continues at coordinate 53,230,043 of NC_071514.1, forward strand.
CCACCCAGATCCCGGTGTGAGACCTGATTTCCCCCCCCACACCCCTGATCCCAGTGTCATTTTCGATCTCCCCCCCAGATCCGGTGTCAGCCCCAATCTCCCCCCCAGATTCGGTGTCAGCTCTGATCTCCCCCCCCCCCCCAATTCGGTGTCAGCCCCGATCTCCCCCCCCCACTCCAGATCCCGGTGTCAGCTCTGATTCCCCCCCCCCCCCGCAAATCTGGTTCTGGAGTGCCCCCGGGGCAGCCAGCCCAGCAGCACCCCTTTATTATGAGTACAGATGGCAGTATCTGAGCGTATGAGCGGGGCGTGGGGGAAGGAAGCCTGGCGGAGCAGTGACTGACTGTGCATGGGGATGCTGGGCGGGAGCTGGGCGCTTGGGCAGTGCCAGCCAATACGTAGCAGCCTGTGGTAGCCAGCCCAGGCCCTGGCAGGCAGTCTTCTCGGCACACATGCCAGCCGCATTAACATGCGCAATATTTGTATAACTGGTCGTGCCGATAGTTGTCAAAACCGGATTGAAATGAACCGCCTAGCGCTTGTTTGGCTTCTGACCACCCCCTCTGGGCTGCTCAGCATGGAGGGGGCAAGCTCGTGTATTTCCTCTCTGCAGCAGGATCTTGGCTGCTTATTTCCTCTCTGCAGCAGGATCTTGGCTGCTTGAGCAGAGCTTTCCCCTGCCTTCCTCCTCCCAGCAGCTCTGCGGTGCCCCCAGTGAGAAAGCAGGGGAAAGCCGAAGGGGCTGTTTTAAAGAATGGGAGGATGCGCCTGGTGCTGGGACCCCACAGCTAGAGATGAGCCCCAACCCTGGGCCCCTTGTTCAGATTGGCGGTAGCTGCCTTTTGGAAGCAGGCCATGAACTTAATGAACATGGTCACGGTCTAGCCAGGTAGGGCTGTTCCCTGCAGAACCAGCAAAGCAGGTGCTGCCAGCACGGGTGCATTTACCCCGCTGATCCTGGTGGCTTGGCTCAAGTGCCCTTCCCCCGAGTGCCCCATGCCCCTGGCTGCCCAATACCAAGGCAACCCCTGGCAGGCATGGTGTAGGCACCCAGATGAGTGTAGGCCGGTTCCTCTTGCTCTATTGCAGATATGGGCCAATTCCTGGGCTGTCCCTGTGCTTTGTCAAAAGCCCCCCCCGCGGAGGTTGGGGATCTGTTCCACCATCTCTCCAGAGTATATGCCCACACACCCACACAGCCCTTCCCTCGCCGGTGCCCTGTGGTTCCCCTGCACACCCTGTGTTGTTGCTCAGCAAAAGAAACAGTATGGTGCTGAATGGCTCCATTGCCTGTGTTGAGACCCTGCTTTGAGAGCCAGAGGATTTGCTGACTCAGAAGCCGGTTTGTCGTTCGCTTTCTGTCTTGCATTTTTTGTAGGATCCCAAAGTGATTTTTCTAGGTGCAGGAGTCACTCCACCCAGCACTAAAATGTAGCCACCTCTGGGGTGGAACATGGAGGCAGTTGAACAGTGCACTGTGTATACATTGATTAACTGGTGGTGTGAATCACCAGAATTTTTCCCTTTACATTTTTTTAACATAATTAAGCTTCAGATTCTAAGTGTTCATTGTCTGTAACCTGTATGATGGTGAAGGTAACCTGCAAAGTGTTAGCGAGGTATGACTGATGTAGTAACATCTGCCTGAGTCTGTAGAGAGCCTGAAACAATTGCTTGGAGAGGACTGTGCCTGCCCCATTCCTCACAAGAGGATGTTACCTTGGAAGGCTAACAATGCACCTTCATTGCCAGTGTAATTAACCCTATCGCTGCTGACCCTGCTGTGCTCCTCTCCCACTGATGGAAGCAGGCTGGGGGTGGTGTCGGGGTGGCATGAAATCACGCTGTTAATTGCGGTCAAGGCTTGCTTGGCTGGAGAATTCAACTCACTCTTCTTGCCCTTTGGTCCCTGCTCAGAGAGAGTCACCCCCTTTCCTAATGGCAGAAGCCCCAAAATGCCTCCTGGGTTCTGCAAACCTAAAGCTGACTTCCCTCCAACAGCCTCCAGAGGGCAGTTAGAGTCAGCTGGAAATTGGAGTGTGACAGGGGCGGGTGGGGGGACTCTTATATCCAACTAAAGAAATAACCAGTGCTTCTGGACTGGACTGGGACGAGACAACTCGAGGGTGCAGTGCCACACAATTCATGTGCCCCCCACATAGGGCTGGGGGCCTGGACCATAGCAGGCTGCAGTTTGGGACAGGAAGTGAATGCTAGGTCAGCTTCCCAGTCAAATCCCAGTGCAGATTGGCAGTGCCTATCTCCCTCCCTCGCCCTGGGTAACCACAAAAATGTCAGGCCGAAAATAATATATGGTCCCTTTGTTCTCTTTAAAGCTGAGTGTTTAGTTTGCTCCCCTGCCCCTATCTTAGGTAAACAGCGGCGCTGATTAACCGTGCTCTGTTCCAGGTTTATAGCCTTGTTGTTCTTTTATCGCCCCAGCTAATGGCCCCTTCTCCATTTCAGTATCCCCCCCCCCCCCCGTTGGCCCTACAGTGCAGTGGGCGAAGTCCAAGGCGCTAGGCTGATAGGCTGCTGGGGAAGGTTTTGTATACACCAGGCTGCCATCCTGCAGCGGCTGTGTCTCTCTGCCCCGGAGCTTCCGTCACCTGGAGGGGTGTGCAGGAGTGGGCTAGGAGCGTTCCTTTCCTCCTCCTGACTAGCATTTGGAATGACCTGCCATGGCGGGGCCAGGTGGCGGTCTGGGATGTTGCTGGGTCCAATCCCAGGTGGCTAGGTACCAGGGGGGCTCAGCAGGTGCTGCTGGCAGGGGTCCAAGGCCAAAGCCCAGCCTCTCAGGAGGGCTGGGAGCAACATCCCACGCCAAAGCAGCGAAGGCTTGTATGGCAGGAGCAGGGACTGATGGGCCCATGTGCTGAGTACACACGGCCCCAGCCGGAGTCAGTAGGAGAGTCGGGCGCTCCGCACCCCGGAATGCCTGAGCACACTGGACAGAGGTGTCCAGGAAGAGCTCAGGGGGTCGCACAGTGGCCATTCTCGCATGCACTGTGGTGAGCTACCCGTCCTCGGGGATAGGAGCTTTTTGCTGAGTTTGTTTCAAAGGACCCCGAGGACCCTACACACTATGCAGCAGGGATGGCTCCCCCCCCACCTCCACTCCTGAGATGCAGCCTACTCTGGAGTAGAACACAGCCTCTGTCTGTGTTTTGCTGCCTTAGTGCCGAGCCATGGTGTGAGCAGGGGATTTTCCTCATCTGCCCTAATGCATAGCCCAGGTGCTCTGAGCAGGGTTGGCACTCGAGCAGTAAGATGATAAAGTCCAGTGCAAGCCACCTACCCAGGGCTGGCAGCTTCTAAGGTTCCAGCACGGGGCTAATCAGCCCCACCCCTAGCTCTCAGCCGGAGCAGCCCAGCTTGGAAACCTGCCTCCTCTCTTCTTCTTCCTCATGCAGTCAGCCTACCCTGGCAGGTAAGGCACTGAATCCAGGACAGACCATTATCCCCTCCCTGGTCCAGTGCTGTGTTTGTCCAGCTCAACTTGTTGGAGTGATGCCACCAGCCCGGGGGCAAGGAGACATCCTTCTGCCTCAGATATGGAGCCTGCCTTTGCTTGGTGTTTCTGCATGCAAGAACCCATACTGGGCAGCACCTCCAGCCTTTCCTTAATGGCACCAGTGAGTGCAAAGGTGACCAGGAGTGAAGGGCGCTGGCAGAGCTGTGTGTAGGGAGCCCAGGATTGGAACAGCAGGAAGGGCTGCAGGCAGGGTTGAGGAGTGTTGGCAGTCATTGTTATTTGTATTATGGTAGTGCCTAGGAGCCCCAGTAGTGGCATAGGACCCCATTGTGGTGGGTGCTGTATCTTTATTAGGTGTATTATGGTAATAATAATAATTAACAGAGATATCCCATCTCCTAGAACTGGAAGGGACCTTGAAAGGTCATTGAGTCCAGCCCCCTGCCTTCACTAGCAGGACCAAGTACTGATTTTGCCCCAGCTCCCTAAATGGCCCCCTTAAGGATTGAACTCACAACCCTGGGTTTAGCAGGCCAATGCTCAAACCACCGAGCTATCCCTCCCCCCAGGGCCCCATAGTGTCTAGGTGCCCCACTCATGGCCCAGGACCCCATTGTGGTGGTTGCTGTACCTTTATTAGGTGTATTATGGTAGTGCCTAGGCACCCCAGACTCCCATGTGCTGGATGCTGTACGCTTATTAGGTATATTATGGTAATGCCTAACCCCCTTCCCCCCAGCCTCCAAGTGCTAGGCATTGTACATCTGTTAGGTATATTACAGCAGTGCCGAGGCTCCAGGCCCTATGTGCTGGGCGCTGTACGGACACTGAACATGCAGCCAGTCTCTGCCCCAGGAGCTGACAAGCTAAGATCTGTGTGTGGCATCTCAGGGCTGGACTATCAGGGGGGCATGGATCAGGACTGGGGGGTTTGGACCGAGCTGTGGGACACCAAACTGGGGGTGGGTAATGGCACTGGTCTAACTCCTCTAGCCTGAAGGCAGAGGGCCCCCCAATGCAAGCCAGCCCAAGCCTCAGGGGGTGAGGTTGGGGGAACCAGTCAGTGGCGGGGTGGGGAGTGAGCAACATACCGGGGAACAGGGTGGGAAGCAGGTACATGGTAGAGCAGGGTCTTGGCTACCCCCAGTTCCCCACCCCGCCTGGAGGTTGTTCTCCCTGTCGCACCTGTGCCAGGCCCTCGCTGGGGGGTGGCACAGGCTGAGATGCCCACAGGCTCGATGGCTCTCACGTCCCATCATGCACCCGCAGCCTCTGTGAGGGTGGTGCCAGGTGAATCCAGCTGCAGCGCTGCGCAGCACCAGGGTGGGTGTGGTCTGGGCAGCAGGTCTCTGAGATCTTAGGGCATTTCTTTGACAGCTCTGTGGCCCAAAGCAATGGCTGGCGGTGGACAGGAGCTGGGTATTGCTAACCCAGAGGAACCCACGGCGAGCAGCTTTCCACCTGAAGGGCTGGGGCAGGGGATGGGTGGGTGGCCCTCAGGAGGAGAAAGGCGCCAGGGAGCTCCGTGGGCGTGCAGGAGCCCTGGCACAGAGGAGGCGCCAGTGATCTCTGAGAGTGGGAGCCTGGCACGGGGAAGGCACCGGTGAGCTCTGCGGGAGGGCATGGGTCCTGGTATCGAGGAGACACTGGCAAGTTCCATGTGCCAGGGAACTGCTAAGGCAGGAGGGGCCCTTGGCACAGCCAGGTGCTGTCAGGAGCACACTGGAAGCTCGTGCAGTGGATGGGTGAGCCCCGTGGGTACATCTACACTGCAGCAGGCAGCGAGCCTCCCAGCCCGGTTGTGGCAGAGCAGAGGCTCCAGCCAGCCCCCAACCCTGGCTCCCAGCTCAGTGTGCAGCCCGAGCCTCCACAGTAGCAGCCAGGTTCCCAGGCTATCTGTAGTATGCTGGTGTGAGCCCTACTGGCGGGAGTCTGTGTGCCCAGGCTGGGCAGCTAGCCGGTCTGCATCCAGGGGACTTTCGGCCAGCATGGACCAGCCCCGCAACAACCCCCTCCCCTCCCTTCCTGCCCAGCAAGGCAGGCTCCCTTGGGGGTTGAAACTGGCTGGGGCATGGGAGCTAGGGGGTGGTGCCCAGGCTAGAGCTGAGCCCCTTCTCCATGACTTTCCAGGGACCACCTGATGCTGGGCCCAGAGGGCAGGACCCACCTGGGTCTCCTGGGGGGCTGGCGTGGTCTGTGGGCAAACCTGGTCAGACAAGACCTGGAGGCAGGAGGGTCCAGTTCCCCCAGAGCCTGGGGGATTAGGTGACCGGATTAGGTGACCAGATCTCCTCGCTCTTCCTGATCCCCTCCCCCTGCGGCCCCCCATTCCTCCTCCACCCACATCCCCAACGTGGCCATCTTCCCTTCTTAGCCCCTCTGTCCGCTCTCCCCAGCATGGCTGAGGGTGCTAGCAGTGGTTCTGCAAGCTAGCAATGGATACCAGGAACTCCTGCCTATCGAGGCTTTCAGGGCCACCCCATCTTGTGCGAGGCCGTGCTGTGCTGCTGGAGCTCCTGGCGCTGCACCCACATGGCTTTGGCTCCAGGGGTTCCTGCCATGAGCTCTGTTGGCCTGGGGGCGAGGTAAACCTACCGTGCATGCTCCGGGCCCTGTGCCGGGGACATGATCCCTTGGGCCTGTTGGGCCAGGCCATTGGGAATCCCACACGGCTGCCGGCTGCCCACGTCAGGCACCTTGCTTGGGCTTTTTCACCCAGCTGCTGGGTCTGTAGCTGCAGAGGCAGGAGCAGCCCCAGCATGGAGAGGCTGTGGGGTCCGGGCTGCGATTGGCGGGTGGTGGGGAGGTGCCAAGCAGTGAACTCTGCCCCCCGCCTCATGTTTGGAAACTGCCATCCTGGCACGGCCATGATCCTCCCCCGGGCACTATTCCATGCTGGCATTGGTGCTGCTTAAGTGTGGGAGAGAGAGGGGCTGTCCTGGTGCCTGGGGCCTCGTCCATCTGGCTGGCTAGCCCTGCACGGGGTGGGCAGAAGCTGAGCCAGGTGCTGTCAGGGCCAGGTGGTCCCTGGGGAGCAAGCGGGGGGAAGCAGCGCTCTCCGCTGCGCCAGGAGAGCAGGGAGGGGTTGCCAGCAGAGAGCAGTTACCCTCGCTGAGGTCCCTCTGCCTTGGAAGCCCCGATTGGCCAGGAAATGGGGGGGCCATCCTGGAGGACTGTCTCTCCTCCACTCTCCGTGCCCAGCTCACTCCTGGGCCTCGGCTGAGGCTGCCAGTCAGAGGGTCACTCGGTGCCAGCTGGGCTGGTGGTGGCTGGGACGTGGACTGAGACCTGCCACACTCAGTTCCCAGATGCCAGCATCAGGCACTAACAATTTTTGGCCACCTTCCAACCAGGGCCGGGGGGCGCGGCTGCCCAGGTGCACCCGGGGCGTTCTCCAGGCCATGGGAGTGTTTCACTGGAGCAGGTACCTGGATGCGGAGGCAGCGTGTGCCAAGCAGTCAGAGGCTGGGAGGCAGTGGGGTACAGGAACCTGCTGCAGCCCAGCCCTGGGTGTGGCTCAGTGCAGGAGCCCCAGACTGGGGGGAGCTGCGACTGGATCCCGCCGGCCTGTAAATCAGGGCCCGGCGGGCAGATGTTCCCAGGCATCAGTGAGTTCCCAGCAGACAGGTTCCAGGAGAGGCCACTGTAAACACGTCAGGCCGGGCGTTGTATATTAAAGGATTATGACATGGGAAGCCATAAATCAGGGGAAAGTAGACAGTGCTGCAAAGCGTTCTCACAGCCCGGTGCGGAGGCAGGGGTGGGGGAATCTCCGCTGACCTCTCACGGTGAGAACGAGTCCTGGCACAGAACCTGCCCCCCTCTGCGTAGTGCGGGCTGGGTTCTGCTCTGCGAAAGCAGCACTGATCCAGTCACTCTATTCAGGGAGTTCCACCATGCTGCAACCCTGGCACCTCCTTAGTGCTTTGAAAGCTCTCCCACCTCTACCTCTGCGAGCCTGCCAGTGGCAGCATCACCCTGCTGTGTGTGCTGGGAGAGCGGGAGCATAGCAGGGGGCACTGGAGAAGCATCTGCCCTGCTCCTGGGTACCAGGGACATTCTGCTGGTCCAGGGAGCAGAATGGAACGATAATCAGAGTGGAGTGAGGAGATGGAGTTGCAGGTCAGGAGCGGGGGATATTGAGGGAGCCAACCTTTGAGGTTGACACAGTCATGACTTCTATGATTTTTTTACATTAACTTTCAAAACAAAAAATGTCTGAGTTAGTCTCCTTAGTTCTCAGATGCCAGCAGGGACTAGGAAAGTGGGTCTCATTTCCAAATCAGTCCATCAGGGCGTTTGTTCTTGCCTAGAATTAACTGCTGGGACTCACTGCTGCAGGACGTCCTGGAGATGAATCTCACGGGTGTATCCACAAGCCCATAGAAAGGTTGGCTGGCTGCTGAGGAGGGCTTTGGTTGGCTGACTTGGATTGTGATCCCTGTCACATGAGGCATTGCCGTGTTTAATGGAGACCAGATTTCTGGGATTGATGGGGCAATCTCAGTGTGAAATGGAATCCGTTACCAAAACAGTGAGTTAAACATCATTGCGGGCCCTGCCCTGGCCTTCCTGCCAGCATCTGTGGGGTCACAGGCAAACGGTCCTGTCTCTGAAGAGGGTTTCTCTCCTGCTGCTGTTTGAAAGGGAACAGCAACTGGACATCAAGGTGCTGTCAGATGAACTCACTTAAGGGGTTGGGAGTGGAGGGGACTGTCTCTCTCTGATCGGCATCTTCCCTGGTTCTGGCCCAGCTGTGGAGATAGCCCATGATGTTCTGCTGGGTTGCTGGAAATCACTGAGCTGATGGAATTGAAATGGTTGCAGGAGCGTATGTTTGGTTGAAATTTTTGATGGGAAGCTATTAAAACTTTTCCTTGTGGCCAGTCCATGAGGCCAAAACACAATTTTTCAGAATGTTTCATTCCATGAAATATACTAAGTTTTCTACTTTTCATCCCAATTTGGGATCCGGGATTTCCCTGGAGACGGGGGACCCAGTTGGCGACTGGCTTGCCCCTGCAGTCTTCAAACAACATCCAGTGTCTGTGATCTGGAAGGGGTCATGACCCCCGACCATCCCATCTCATCTAACCTCTTTCCCTGGTCCCCTGCACTTGCTGGTTTTTCTGGTGGCTCTGTTAGCGCAGGCCCATCGATGCCTGGCAGGGGGTGCTAAGCAAGGGACCCAACTTCCCTGGCATCGCCAGGCCATCTCTCAGCTGGCTGGTTAGCCCAGCAAGCTTCATGCCAGGCTTCTTGGGAGAGAGGGAAGCTCAGAACAGGGGAATGGAGAGGAAGAGCTGCCAGATTCTCATCCAGATCTCTCCTGGGATGGCTTCCCAGTTTCAGATGTACAAATAGTGAAGCCGGGCGGCATCTCTGTTTAACGCGGGGACTGCCCGAGGCGCAATCTCCCTGCTGGGTTGGAGCGAGGTGTGTGTGCCACATCCAGCCCGTCTGGGCTGCCAATCAGGCCAGTGGCCTTTGCAGCTCCAGGGGCTCTCTTCAGGAGCCTGGCCCCCAGGAGATGGTTTGCTGAGGGAGGGGGAAGGTCAGCCCCCATCTGCGCTGGCCCTCGGATCTGGCTCTTTAATTAACCGCAGAGCTGTTTGGAGAATGCTGTCAGATGCCCAAACACAACAGCTCGGTGGGAATGTGTGAGCCAGAGGCCCTGCCTTGCCCCTTGGGTGGCCGGGTACACCCGGTGCCAGGGGAATGTGAGATGCCCCCTTCCTGGCTGGTAGTGTCTTTGCACTGGGGCAAATGATGGCACCAGGACAGTCCGGGCCCCAGCCAGTGACCCCGGCTAGCAACGGAACGGGCACGCCCAGACAGTGGCTATTTGTGAGCTAGCTGGGGCTGGCAAGGAGGTGCCTGTTTCTTGGTGCCCTTTGGCACCAGCTGAGCTCAGTCACTGCTGCATTGCACTGGAGTGACCCCGGTGCCATTGCCACACATAGCAGACGGAGTTGCTGCTTCGTGCATTGCGATGCTTTGCCCTCCTGCAGTGCAGGGCTGAAACCAGCAGTGTCTCTGGGGACGTGGCCTCATTCAGCCTGGGGTCCCGGGGTGCAGGAGGTTAGCTGTGTGGGTCCCTCATTCAGCCTGGGGTCCCAGGGTGCAGAGGGTTAGCTGTGTGGGTCCCTCATTCAGCCTGGGGTCCCAGGGTGCAGAGGGTTAGCTGTGTGGGTCTCTCTGCTGGCTGGCTGTGAGGCAAAGGAATCCCCGTCCCCCAGGCATGTGGACAGGGAACTAAGGGACTTTTGCTTTGCCCTAGGCAGCTGGGCCAGAAGCAGTGCTGGGACCAGAGAGAGCTGAGCGATCTCCTCGCTCTCTTGTAACGATGTGGCCAGGACACTACTGAGAGTATCAATGCAGGACAAATTGCTTAGAGCAGGGCAGTCACAGCCCAAGTCTGGGGGGTCCTTTGCACACCCAACCAGCCAAACAGAGAGGACTTCGGTTTTACCCCAATGGCTAACCAGAAGACATACAAGCAATTCCCTCAGACACTCCAGTTTTCCAGTATCACCACCAGCATCACTCCTTATGGGGGTGAATGGTTATGAAAACCAATACCCCAGTAAAAGACAAAAAGGTTCTCCCGATCCCAAAGGATCAAGCCCCAGACCCAGGTCAATATACCAGTCAGATCTTACCCACAAATCACACTGTTGCCAATCCTTTAGAATCTAGAATCTAAAGGTTTATTCATAAAAAGAAAGAAATATAGATGAGAGCTAAAACTGGCTAAATGGAATTAATTACATACAGTAATGGCAACATTCTTGGTTCAGGCTTGTAGCAGTGATGGAATAAATTTTAATTTGCTCTAGAGAAACATCTTCCTGAGCCTTATCTAATGCCAGATTCAATTCTGAGATATCAGACAGACACCCAGAAATGTTTTCCACATATGCACTGCTTCTTTGCACAGACAAACAGCCATCTTCCTCAGACAAACATTTGGAGAAACCCTCCATAGGCAAATCCTTGCCCCTAATAGACACAGGTTCAGGATTATTTCTTTCCTGTGACTGGTTTATGTCAGCCTGACTGAATAAAGCTTTAATATCATCCCCAATCAAAAGATCCTTAGGCAATAACTTTCTTACACCAGTTATAACTTCATGTTTAACACCATTCCATTCAAGCTGGATTCTGGCTAAAGGCACACTTACAGTAAACTCAGAGGATGACAGTATTCACACTCTTATTTGGTAAATAATCTTCCTCTTTGACAAGTTCTGCTTTAACAAGAGTGATGTTAGAATCTGTAATTTGCCTTAAACAGCTTTTACCGTTGACTTTTACATAGGGTTACCATATTTTAATTTTTAAAAAGGAGGACACTCCATGGGGCCCCAGCCCCGCCCCAACTCCGCCCTTTCTCCGCCCCCAGCCCCGCCCCAACTCTGCCCCCTCCCCTGAACGCTCTGCCCCCTGCTCCTGCCCCTCCCCTGCTTCCCGCGAATCAAATGTTCGCGGGAAGCCTGAAACAGGGAGGCAGCAGGTAAGCTGGGGCGGGGTGCGGCGCGGCCCAGTCCGGCCAGCCCAGACCAAGAGGCTCTGGCCCCGGCGTCTCCCGCCCGGCTCGGGCCCTGGGGCGCCGGCCCACAGCCAAGTGCCCGTGTCCCCGACCCCAGCCGGGCACCGCGCCGGCCGAGTGCCCGCGCTGGCCCCGGCCCCCGGCCGAGCGCCCACCGCCCCAGCCCCTGCCGAGCACCGCGCCGGCCCCCAGCCCCGCACCGCCGGGCCCTCCCTCCCTATTTTCCCGGACATGTCTGGCTTTTTGGGATTTCGCCCCGGACGGGGATTTGAGGCCCAAAAAGCCAGACATGTCCAGGAAAATCCGGACGTATGGTAACCCTACTTTTACATTTCTACACAAGTTATGGCGTTCCCTTCACCTGAGCTCACAGTAAAAGCATTTACATAGAAGGTGCCAGCGTTGCGGTAAATTTGGTTACACACAGACAACTGTTTAGAGTCAAACAACATACCAACATTGTTACAAACTGGATAGATTCTATCCCCATCTTTGTTGTTGAGAGGGACTAGTTTTTCAGTATGATACAGTTCCCGTTGTTCCTTATTCTCATGAGCTGGAGCTCAAGTCTGTCCACTTTTGCCTTAGCTTCTAGTTCCTGCAATCGAATGTCTGCCATTTTTTGTTCCTGTTCAAAACACAGGTGTTCTCTTTCAGTAACTTCTCCTTCCATATCATCTATTTTTGCTTTTGTTCAAGTTCTAGCTGCTGGTTTCTCACTGCAAGGATTTTTGTTGGGTCTGCTTCCTTATCACCGGTAATTAACAGATTTTTCAGTTCCTGCTCTGGGTCCTTTAGTTTAAAATACAACCCTCTCTGTAAGCACAATTCTTCCAGGCTTTTTCCGTTAGGATCTTGATCATGGGTCACTCACTGTAACTATGATTTTTAACCCTTAATCCCTCCAATATCAAATTTAAATTTTGACAAGCATGTGGTTCTGAACCAAAAACCCAATTAACCTGTGGTAATGTTTATCCAAGCCCGACTACGCCACTGTAACAATGTGGCCTCTGGCAGGACATGACAGAGTATCAATTCAGGACAAATTGCTTAGAGCAGGGCAGTCACAGCCCAAGGCTGGGGGTCCTTTGCACACCAAACCAGCCAAACAGAGAGGACTTTGGTTTTATCCCACTGAATAACCAGAAGTCATACAAGCAATTCCCTCAGACACTCCAGTTTTCCAGTATAACCACCAGCATCACTCCTTATGTGGGTGAATGATTATGAAAACCAATACCCCAGTAAAAGACAAAAAGGTTCTCCTGATCCCAAAGGACCAAGTCCCAGACCCAGGTCAATAGACCAGTAAGATCTTACCCACAAATCACTCTGTTGCCAATCCTTTAGAATCTAAAGGTTTATTCATAAAAAGAAAGAATTATAGATGAGAGCTAAAACTGGCTAAATGGAATCAATTACATACAGTAATGGCAATGTTCTTGGTTCAGGCTTGTAGCAGTGATGGAATAAACTACAGGTTCAAATCAAGTCTCTGGAGTACATCCACAGCTTGGATGGGTCATTCGGTCCTTTGTTCAGAGCTTCAGTTTGTAGCAAAGTTCCTCCAGAGGTAAGAAGCAGGATTGAAGACAAAATGGAGGGGTTTCCAGGGCCTTTTATAGTCTCTCTTTTGTGGGCGGAAACCCCTTTGTTCTGTGCAAAATCACAGCAACAAGATGGAGTTTATTAGGGTTACCATATTTCAACAAGCAAAAAAGAGGACGGGAGGAGCCCCACCCTAGCCCCGCCCCTGCCCCTCCCACTTCCCGCCCCCCCAGAACCCCCAACCCTCCCCCCGTTCCTTGTCCCCTGACTGCCCCCTCCTGGGACCCCTGCCCCTAACTGCCCCCCGGGACTCCACTCCCTATCTAAGCCTCCTTGCCTCTTGTCCCCTTACTGCCCCAACCCTTATCCACACCCCCACCCCCAGACAGACCCCTGGGACTCCCACGCCCCATCCAACCACTCCCCACCCCCTGACAGCCCCCCCCAGAACTCCCAACCCATCTAAACCCCTCTGCTCCCTGTCCCCTGACTGCTCCGATCCCTCTCCCCACCCCTGCCCCCTGACAGCCCCCCCCAGAACGCCCAACCCATCTAAACCCCTCTGCTCCCTGTCCCCTGACTGCTCCGATCCCTCTCCACACTCCTGCCCCCTGACAGCCCCCCCAGAACTCCCAACCCATCTAAACCCCTCTGCTCCCTGTCCCCTGACTGCTCCGATCCCTCTCCCCACTCCTGCCCCCTGACAGCTCCCCCCCAGAACTCCCAGCCCCCTACCCCCCGCTCCTTGTCCCCTGACTGCCCCCTCCTGGGACCCCTGCTCCTAACTGCCCTCCAGAACCCCACCCCCTACCTAAGACTCCCTGTTCCTTGTCCCCTAACTGCCCCCTCCTAAGACCCCCCCCCCAACTGCCCCCCAGGACCCTACCCCCTACCTGTACCCTGACTGCCCAAAACTTTCTCCACTCCCCTCCAAAAGCCCCCACCCGTTTCTTGACTGCCCCATCCAGAACCTCCCTGTCCCTTCTCCTGCCCCCCCTTACCCTGCTGCTCAGAACAGGGTGTTGGGCTCTGTGCCAGCCGGACACATGGCTGAGCTCCCCAGCACAACACAAAACCCGGTCCCTGGCCCTGCACAGGGCTGCCGGAGCGGGCTGCAGGAGGAGGAGCTGCCGGCCGGCTCAGAATGCAGGGAGGGGGGGGTGGGAGGAGGAAGCTGCTCTGGAGTCCAGCCCGGGACTTTCCTGCAGCCCTCCCAGCCACTCGCTCTGCTCTGCCAGGGGAGGGGGAAATCCCGGACATTGTGAGTGCTTTACAAATTCCCCCCCGGACGCTATTTTTAGCACACAAAAGGAGGACATGTCCGGGTAAATCCGGACGAATGGTAACCCTAAGTTTATAGCCACATGGGCAAGTCACATGTCCATGCACAACTTTACAGGGAGAGCAGCCTTTGCTCACATGCTACCTTGAATGTTCCCAGGAAGACTTCTCATGTGGATTGGAGTCTCCCAAGGTCCATTGTCAGTTAAGTGTTTCCTGACTGGGCACTTAATCTGAAGAGTCCCTTCTCAATAAGCTGGCCATATGCTTCACTGGTGCTACTTAGAATCAAACACATTGAGATGCAAGTACATAGCCAATATTTATAACTTCAAATATAAAAATGATACATGCATACAGACAGCATAATCATAACCAGCGAATCATAACCTTCTCATAGACACCTCACTCGACAGTCTTTGTACAATATTTGCTGCAAATATATAACAGTGGTTGCAACAATGATCTTTACAGTTGCAGTTCACGTCAATAATGTCACACCGCCAAAGCAAGTTTGATGCAGGAAGGGATGACAAACATCATTGACTGCATCCCAAGAACTCCCCATCCTTGGTTCTGTCTTACTACAGCTAGTATTGGTGTAGAACAGAAATGGTTTATTCGAGTCATGTTCAATAACCTGATTGTATCTCTTTACAAACTCAAGGTAAAACTTAGTTAGAACAATAGTGGATTGGATCTGCTCTTGCAGCATGGTTCCTGTATGTCTCATGTGATCTTGCCAAGAGCTAAAGAACATAGCTACTTTATCCGAACAAGCTCTGGCAAATGTTTGGAACCCAGTTAATATCAAGTCAATGTAGATATTAATGTTGTCCATAGTATAGGAATCCTGGCATTTAGCTGTGAAAGCAATATAGTAGTGTGCCTCAGTTTCCCTCTTCATACAGCACATCAGGTCTGGAATGTCTTTTCTCCTGTGAAAAGTTCCAATACTGTTTACAGGCATTAACTGTGAAACATCACTATAACAAGGCCTTTTAACATTAAGTGTGTTCTTATGTATCCCTTTGCTTTTAATATGTTCAAGGGTTTTTCCAAAAGATTAGGCACATTGTACATTTGTACAGTTCTTGGTAATAGCAACACATTAGTTAAAAAAATTACTATTAGCAATAACAACAGATCCATTGCAAGTGTCCATTTACAATCATGTTTGTCATGCCACACCTTTGGCTCAATACCATTGGGGTTTGGGCCTTTTAGGGTTACCCTGTGGCTTCCCTTTGCAAAATTAAGTTCTTTTTTCTCCTTGTCCTGTAGGATCAAAGCCAGATTTCTCTTGCTGAACAGAATCCACTGGCTGATTGGGTGTGCTCTCTTTGCTAACAACTATTAGCAAGTCTTTCTTCTTCCTGCCAGCTAGGTAATTTGCATTAACACATTAATTTCCAATTTCAAGGCTGGACACTCATTCTTCCCTTCAGCAGGATTGGGTTCTTCCCCACCCACCCACCCACCCTTTTTTCTTAGGGGGTTGAAAATTGAAAATTTCCTGCTCACAGGAATTCCTTTGCTGGCTAGGTGTGTTCACCAACTGCAGACCCTTTGTGCTATGAACATCTACACAGAGGCTCTCCTGCATGCTTTATCACCATCAGCAACTTAGAGACTAGACTCTGTTTTAAAGAGATACCAAACAAATTCAAAGTACCTAAGGGTGAGAGTTTGCCTGCTCTCCCCTGCATCCTTAGGAGTTCAGTCACAAGGCTGTTCTGCTCTGAAAAACCAGTAACCCAATCTTTCCTCAGTTCCTTGATTAAATTACTTCCACACCCTTCAGTTGCAGCAAACTGCTTGCAAAGACTACCCTGAAAATTTCTCTCTTCAGGAATCTTTTTAAGCACCAATTCATCTTTACCTTGCTCCACAGAAGCATTGCTCTGCTGAGCCACTACTAACTCCTGAGTTTCACTTACATCCAGGATCACCTTTGGCCCATCAGGAGGATTCCTACACAATCCCCTTTTAGGCAAACTGCTAGATTTCATAGACAAAAGGTTAGAAGCATTCTCCTCCCCTTTGCCACATACAAGCTCAGGAATCTTTTCCTTTTTGCTACAAGTTTCCAAAGTGTTAGTAAGTAACACAATCAAATTACCTTTATGCTTTCCTTGTGCCCCAGCTAGGGTATCACCCTGATCAGATAGCAACAGGCAAAATAAAAGCACCAGAACTGTTTGGTCTCTAGGACACTAACTGGATGCAACCTAGTTACAGTTCCATTCTCCCCAGCAGACACAAACTTAGAACAATTCCCTTCCTGGGCTTTAGTTGAATCCAGAACCAACTCTGAGACAACTGCACTACCCTCAACCATCACAGGCTGAAAGGCACCTTCTGTCTGTTCCACAGACAAAGAAGAGCTGGAGAAATCTTCCCCTTTACAGAAACACAGCTTGGGATCTCATTTCCCTTGTCCCAGCACACAGGGCTGTTCACAGACAACTGCTTGGAGACTGGGGTAGCTCCCTCCATAGGCAAGTCAATACCCCTAACAGACACAGGTACATTCCCTTCACTGCAGTGGCATAGCCAGCTTCTAAGAGGAGGGGGAGCAAATATAAAAAAGGTGCCCCCTTGGCTCCTCCTCCGGCCACGCCTCCCTGACTCCTCCTCCGGCTGCACTGCCCCTCCTCCCATGGCTCCTCCGGCCCTGCCATGCCACCCACGTCCCACCCCCCCCCTCTCGCTCCTCCGGCCGCAGCTGCCGGCCACCATGCTGCGCCCCCCCACTCCTCTGGCCGCGGCTGCTGGGGCGTGCTATGGGCCGCCAGACTGCAGCCCCCCCTCGCTCCGCCAGCCGCGGCTGCCGGGCTGCACTGCAGGCCACATGCCGCGCACCCCCCACTCCTCCAGCCGTGCCCGCCCCGCTCCTCTGGCCATGCACGCCACCGCCCCCCCCGGCTGCCGGCCATGCTGCGGGCCACCAGGCTGCGCCCCCCCCCCCCCCCCGCTTCTCCGTCCGCAGCTGCTGGGCCGTGTTGCAGGCCGCATGTCGCGCCCTCCCCCACTCCTCTGGCCGCTTTCAGAAAGGCGGGGGAAGCGGCTGCTTCTCCTGCACCCTGCTAGCTACGCTACTGCTTCACTGACACAATTCTCCACATAGGTAACAGGTAAGGTATAAGGATACTCATTTTCCACTATCCTTGCCTTCCCGTACTACTGATTAGACAAAGCCATCAGCTCACAAGGCTGCCTAGGCTCATCCAAACTTTCCTTGCCTTCCTCTCCCTTGTCCCAGCACACACAGCTGGTTACAGACAAATACTGGGAGAGTGGGGCAGCTTCCTTACCAGGTAAACTGCTGTTTTCCACAAATAGAGTCTTATTACACTGAGCTACTTTAAGCACATCACTTTTACCTGGGTCAGGTTTACTTTCCCAACCTTTACTAGCCAACAATTTATCACTCACCAAGAATGTCCCCCTTCCTTCTTCAGTTAGGGCTTTAACCTGATCATCAATTTTAATTTGCTCTAGAGAAACATCTTCCTGAGCCTAATCTAATGCCACATTCAATTCTGAGATACCAGACAGACACTCAGAAATGTTTTCCACATATGCACTGCTTCTTTGCACAGACAAACAGCCATCTTCCTCAGACAAACATTTGGAGAAACCCTCCATAGGTAAATCCTTGCCCTTAATAGACACAGGTTCAGGATTATTTCTTTCCTGTGACTGGTTTATGTCAACCTGACTGAACAAAGCTTTAATATCATCCCCAATCAAAAGATCCTTAAGCAATAACTTTCTTACATGAGTTATAACTTCATGTTTAACACCATTCCATTCAAGATGGATTCTGGCTAAAGGCACACTTACAGTAAGCTCATAGAGGATGACAGTATTCACACTCTTATTTGGTAAATAATCTTCCTCTTTGACAAGATCTGCTTTAACAAGAGTGATGTTAGAATCTGTAATTTGCCTTAAACAGCTTTTACCATTGACTTTTACATTCTCTACACAAGTTATGGCGTTCCCTCCACCTGAGCTCACAGTAAAAGCATTTACATAAAAGGTACCAGCGTTGGGATAAATTTGGTTACACACACACAACTGTTTAGAGTCAAACAACATACCAACATTGTTACAAACTGGATAGATTCTATCCCCATCTTTGTTGTTGAGAGGGACTAGTTTTTCAGTATGATACAGTTCCCGTTGTTCCTTATTCTCATGAGCTGGAGCTCAAGTCTGTCCACTTTTGCCTTAGCTTCTAGTTCCTGCAATCGAATGTCTGCCATTTTTTGTTCCTGTTCAAAACACAGGTGTTCTCTTTCAGTAACTTCTCCTTCCATATCATCTACTTTTTGCTTTTGTTCATGTTCTAGCTGCTCTGGTTTCTCACTGCAAGGATTTTTGTTGGGTCTGCTTCCTTATCACCGGCAATTAACAGATTTTTCAGTTCCTGCTCTGGGTCCTTTAGTTTAAAATACAACCCTCTCTGTAAGCACAATTCTTCCAGGCTTTTTCCGTTAGGATCTTGATCATGGATCACTCATTGTAACTGATTTTTAATCCTTAAACTCTCCAATATCAAATTTAAATTTTGACAAGCATGTGGTTCTGAACCAAAAACCCAATTAACCTGTGGTAATGTTTATCCAAGCCCGACTACGCCACTGTAACAATGTGGCCTCTGGCAGGACATGACTGAGAGTATCAATGCAGGACAAATTGCTTAGAGCAGGGCAGTCACAGCCCAAGGCTGGGGGTCCTTTGCACACCAAACCAGCCAAACAGAGAGGACTTTGGTTTTACCCCACTGACTAACCAGAAGTCATAAAAGCAATTCCCTCAGACGCTCCAGTTTTCCAGTATCACTACCAGCACTGCTCCTTATGGGGGTGAATGGTTATGAAAACCAATACCCCAGTAAAAGACAAAAAGATTCTCCCGATCCCAAAGGGCCAAGTCCCAGACCCAGGTCAATATACCCAGTCAGATCTTACCCACAAATCACACTGTTGCCAATCCTGTAGAATCTAAAATGTAAAGGTTTATTCATAAAAAGAAAGAAATATAGATGAGAGCTAAAACTGGCTAAATGGAATTAATTACATACAGTAATGGCAACGTTCTTGGTTCAGGCTTGTAGCAGTGATGGAATAAACTGCAGGTTCAAATCAAGTCTCTGAAGTACATCCACAGCTTGGATGGGTCATTCGGTCCTTTGTTCAGAGCTTCAGTTTGTAGCAAAGTTCCTCTAGAGGTAAGAAGCAGGATTGAAGACAAAATGGAGGGGTTTCCAGGACCTTTTATATTCTTTCTCTTGTGGCCGGAAACCCCTTTGTTCTCCTGTGCAAAATC
This sequence comes from Malaclemys terrapin pileata, assembly GCF_027887155.1. NCBI lineage: Eukaryota > Metazoa > Chordata > Testudines > Emydidae > Malaclemys > Malaclemys terrapin. The sequence goes on from NC_071514.1 coordinate 53,249,242, forward strand.
ACAGCAACAAGATGGAGTTTATAGCCACATGATACATGCATACAGATAGCATAATCATAACCAGCAAATCATAACCTTCTCATAGACACCTTACTCTATAACCTTTGTATAATATTTGCTGCAAATATATAACAGTGGTTGCTACAATGATCTATGTGGTTACAGTTCATGTCAATAACGTCACACTTGCCCTAGGAGGTGGGGCCCAGGCTGGTGGGGGGGGAGGCCACGCCACCCTCCCTCCCTGTCTTCAGTCTGAGCCCCACAGAGTGATGGGGCTCTCCTCCAGCTGGGGGTGTCTGCAGGTGGGTCTGCCACCACAGGGGGTGTAGGAGGGGAGATTGCGCCCTCATGCACCAAAAGGGACCAGCTGCTCTCCCTGGGAGTCAGAGTCTCGCCTGGGTGAGCATCATGCCATCTGGGGCTCCCCAGGACTCTGGAGCAGGCAAAGCCCCACTCTGCCCAGCCCCTGCAGCTGGAGCTCTGTGAGGGGTGGAGAGGGGCCAGAGCAGCTCTAGAGTACGGGGGGGTCACTCCCGAGCAGGCATGGCAGACAGGTGGAAGAGAAGCAGTCACACGGCGGGAGGGGATTGACCCTGAAATCCCTCCAACCCAGACAAATGCCAATGTGGCTCCACCGCAGCCTGACCAGGGGGCAGGGAGGGCATCTGGCATCCGGCACCAAGGGCCCTTGGCGCCCATATGCTGTTTCTGCCATTGTTATGCCAGTGGGCGGCTGGGTAACATGCCCGTAGCTGCCAGAGGGTGTATGAAGAGTGGGCACCCAGGCTGGAGCAGAGAGAGGGGCTTTCTGGGGCGATGCCCAAGCTGCGCCGTGCAGCGAGTGGTGACATGCAGGGCATGTCTCCGGAAGCTCCCTGTGAGGTGCTGGACATGGTGGGGGAGCTGCTGTGGCACAGCCTGCTGAAGTCTGTGAGATGGTGGGATTGGAGTGCCAGCGCCCTGGGTAATAGACTGATGGGAACGCTGGCAGGGCGAGCGCCAGCATTGCCCTCAGAGATCTGGTGTCTGTGGGGACTGGCTGACCGGTGATGCCAGCGCAGATGGGGGCAATTACCATTCCTCCTTCTTGGCAGCATCTGATAACTGCTGGGGTGGGGTGGTGCCCCCAGGATGGTGCTGCACATTGCTCAGGGCACGAGGCTGAGATGGGGAAGTTGGCCTCTCACCACAGCTTCAGGAATAGGCAGGCCAGGGCAGCCGGGCAGGGCACAGCCTGGCACCCCTCAGGCCCGTGGAGTCTGTTACTCTGTGATTCTTAGTTATGGGGACTCTGGCACACACCCAGCTCCTTCCCCCAAGCCCTGCAGGGGGCGATGTCATGGCAGCACTGATACCAGCATCCTGGGAAATGCAGCCGGCTGGTTTTGGCCTGGCGCGTAAATATTTTCAAAGAAATCTTGCCGCCGAGGAAAAAAGTGGTTGCTGCACTTTTAACACCAGCTGCTATATCGGCCATAGCACCAGTCTTAATCTGCTGCACGCTACCCTGGCAACTGAGGGGCATTGGCACAGCTGTGGATGCGGGTAGGACCTGGGGCTGGACTAGCAGTGAGGGGCAGGGTTAGGGTTAGGGTTAGGAATCAGGGGCATTGGCAGAGCCCAAGGCTGGAGGAGTGCTGGGCTGCAGGGCAGCATGGGGAGCGTTCTTTCAGTAACTTCTGGTCCCTGTGGGGACAGCCCGGGCGCCGAGCTTTAACTGGGCCCCACTGGCACGGTCCGGGTGCTGAGCTGTGACTGGGCCCCACTGGGACGGTCCAGGCGCCGGGCTGGTACTCAGCCCCACCGGGACGGTCCGGGTGCCGGGTGGTACTCAGCCCCACTGGGACGGTCCGGGTGCCGGCAGTGACACAGCCCTGCTGGGACTGTCTGGGTACCGGGCTGGGACTGGGCACCGTTGGGACGGTCCGGGCACCGGGCTGGGACTGGGCCTCGCTGGAATGGTCACTGGGAGCTGGTCACTGAGCAGGCTGGAGTGCTGAGGCCCTTTGAAGAGCTTTATCTGCCTCTCCCTTTCCTTTCCCGCATCTCTCAGGCGCACTCAGCGCCCCCGGCTGCAACCGGCTGCTGTGTCCGGCAGCTCAATCTCCATATAAGGAGCTCGCTCAAAGCTTTTCGGCTTCAATGCATTTTTGTCCATTTCCAACTCGGGCAAAGGCTGTCAGCCCGGCCCTCAGCTCCTGAACCCCACAGGCTGCCCCCGGCTCCCTCAGGGAAAGCCCCCTGTGGGGAGGGCTAGCGTCTGGCCATGTCCCTGCACCTGTGGGTGGTCATTCGGCTGGCCTGGGCCTGAGGGAAAAACAGGGGAGTCAGAACCAAACTGAAAAACCGGGATGCTGCACTGGTGCTGCACCCTGCTGGGAAATATGCCCCAGAGCCGCTCCCTACTGAGGAGCCGTCCCACAGACCAATTGAAAAGCCCAGGGTTCTGCTGGCATTGCCCATGGCGACCTGCTAGCTGGCGCTGTCAGTGTGTGCAGGGCTGGGGCCCCTCTGTGAGTTTCGGCAGCGGCGTGGCTGATCCATAGGCCTGGCTCCGAGCAGTTCCGCTCACCAGGCCCCTTTGTCTTTCAGGGCAGCGATCCCACTCTTGGACCCCGACACCGGGCTCTTGGTGGTGGCTGGAAAGGTGAGTGCTGGGAGAGCAGAGGGACCATGCTGCAGCTGTTGTCACTGGGGGGGCCAGAGCTGTCCTTGGGGGCTCGGGGGCTCTCACCCCAAAGCATTTGGGCCAGGAGCATGGTTTCCCCCTAGTTCCCGTGGTGGGGTTCAGCTGAGCAGGGACCCCTTGTTTTAGACCCCTCTGCTCCCCCTTAGGTGAGGTTGGGTGCACTGCATTGGGGGGCATCACTGCCCTGTCCTCTTAGGGGGTGTTCCCAGGCGAGGGGTCTCGCTCCATCCCTGGGGTGGAGGCAGCAGAATTTCACTGTCTCTGAAGCCCCAATGGCGGCCGGTGTGTCCAGGCGAGAGTTGGCTGCAGCGGTGCCGAGCCTGGGCGGGGGCAGCCCGTTGTGCCTGCCCAGGGCCTGTGCGGCCATTCTGGCCCTGCCATCTTGTCTCTGTTTCAGGGTGAAAATCTCTTCTACTGCTTTGAAGTGTGCCCCTCGCTGCCAGCCCTGACACAGGGTGAGTATCCATCTGGCGGCCGCCCCGCACTTCCCTTCCCAAGCCCGATGGACCTGGGGTACCCGGCCCCAGGCGCTGTTCTCAGGCCGTGGGAAGGGCTGACATGGCAGATGGGAAGCTGCCCGCTTCTTTGGGGGGAGGCCTGGGTATTGGGGTCCCCCTGACTGCCCCTCCCCCCCCAAGGGACCCTCTGATATTAGCCAGTGGGCTCAGTCCACCTGAGCAGTGCTCCAATAATCCAATAATGGTGAGTGCCCGCGGGACATCCCGGGATGCTGTGAGCTGTGTATAGTCTAAGGGCTGAGCCTGGTGACAGGGAATGGGTAAGAGCCCAGGCCAGCTGGCAGCCCAGCCCATGCCAGGACAGTCCCTGACACAGGGCACGGTGCTATGCTACACCCCCACAGTATGCCTGGCCGATGCATTCAGTCGGTCACCGTGAGCGCCACAGGCAGGGGGCTGCTCAGTGGGACCACCTGTGTGGTGTGCGCTGGGCATGGCCGGGCGACACAGCCGAGCCCTTGTTTGTGGGGCTAGCTTGGGGTGGGAGGAGGCCTGCTAACGGAGCAGCTGTGCAGCCTGCAGGGCACACAGTGTCACACTGGGGGAGCAGGGGACCTCGATCCCTGGAGGGGCTGCCCTGGATACAGGGTCCTAAGAGAATTGGACCCCAGGCGAGGGGACAGCCTGCAGGTCCCTGGGTGTCAGGGGCCACATATGGCAGCGCAGTGAATCGCGCCAGCCAGCGGCAAGGGGATCACCTAGCCGCAGTATGAGGGGCCCCAGGGGGTTGGCCTGGGACGGGGAAAACTCTGGGACGACTCAAGAGTTGGCCCCGGCCGCCTGTGTGCTAAACTGGCCCTGAGGCACCCTGATTGCCCCCACACCTGCTGCCTGGTTTCGTTGGGTCAGCATGTCCGGGGCTTCCCGTGGTGCACATGGCGTGGGCTGGTCCAGTGATGCTGGCTCCTCCTTGTGCCACTGGCCGAGCCACACGAAAAGCAGTTATGAATGCCTGAAAGGCCAGCGTGGGGTGGTGGCTGGCAGGGGTAGTGCCCACAGGGCCAGGTAGATTGGCCTACGTGCTGAGCACTGCCCTGCCTGAGGCTTTGGCAATTGAAACAAGGCCTTGCAACCTGGTGCAGAGAGGGCTCCCGCCCGTGCCCCGGGATGGCTGATCGGGGAGCTTGGTCTGTAACTGCGCTGGGCACGGATGTCAAGTGAGCGACAAGCCTACAAGGCTGTGCTGGGTTTGAGAGCATGACTAGCAGCAGTGCCCAAGGGCCAAATTCAGCAGGGCTGGAGCGGGTACGTAATGGGAAGGCCTGTGCCTGACTGGGGTCTGGCAGGGCTGGGGTCCATGTCCTCACCCCAAATGGCTCTGACGCCAGTAAATACCCGCTGATAGTCCCACAGGCTGCCCGGCCTCTCCAGGTGTTGGGCAGCGCAGCCCTGCTCACACCGTGTCTCCATTTCCCGCTAGTGACCCAGTGTCTGACAGAGGGCAAGGCCAAGGGCGCCGCCCTGGTGCCAAAGCGGGCGCTGGACGTCATGTCCTGCGAGGTGCTCAGAGTCCTGCAGCTGACGGACAGCTTCATTGTTCCCATCAGCTACACGGTGCCCCGCAAGGTGAGCCGGCGCGGGGGGAGCCAGGGCGGCCCTGGGCATGGATATCTGGCAGCCCCGTGCCACCGGGCCAGCCTGAGTCCGAAGGATAATGTTAACCGTTCTGAGCCTGGTTCTGAGCCGTGCTCTGTCCCTTCGCCCCCAGGAGCACATGGCTCAGCAGGTCCCACACGAACCCCAGGGGGCAGGTGCGGCCAGCTGCCCTGGCTACTGAAGAGCAGGATTGAGTCTTAGCCTGCACCCCCTCTCCCCAGTGAGGTACATGCTCACAGCGATGGTCCTGCCAGGGGGCGGGATCATGCCAGCCCTTCCCTGGCATATGGTCGTTCAATGCTACTTACAGCCTGTGTCTCTTCCAGTCCTTGCAGGAGTTCCACGAAGATCTGTTCCCGGACTCCACTGGGCCCGTCCCTGCGGTGTCAGCGCAGGGCTGGTGGGCAGGAGACAACAAACAGGTACCCACCCAGCTGCTGACTTGGCCTTCGGAGACCTGGGGTGCTTAAGGAGAGGGCCTTCTACAGCTTCTCTCCATTGCTACCCAAATTGGTGCCGGGGTGTCCTTCCCCTCCAATGGTGCCAAGGGTGCGAGCCCCCCCATTGGTGCTGGTGGTATAAGCCCCACCATAGGTGCTGGTGATATAAGCCCCCACATTGGTGCTGGTTGCGTGAGGCCCTCCCATTGGTGCCAGTGGTATAAGTCCCCCGGTTGGTGCTGGTGGTGCGAGGCCTCCTCTGTTGGTGCCAAGGGTGTGAGCCCCCCGTTGGTGCCACTGGTAAAAGCCCCCCCCATTGGTGCCAAGGGTGTGAGCCCCCTCTGATGGTGCCAGTGGTGTGAGGCCCCCCCATTGGTACCAGTGTACAAGGGGCCCCCCGTTGGTGCTTGGGGTGAGGCCCCCCATTGGTGTCATTGGTGTGAGTCCCCCCACCCCTGTTGGTGGCGGTGGTGTGAGGCTACTGTGCTACCCAGTGCTACCGTGGCATTCGCTGATGAGGCTGGTCACCGCCAGGGCAGGTCTCCGTGACGTGGCGTTTTGGAGCCAGCGCCTTGTCCATTCCCATCATCGCTTAGCTGAGGGTGGCAGCTCTGGGAACCCCCCCATGTAGAGCAGGCTGGGGGTTCTGCCCCGCCGGGGTGACCATTCCAGGGAGCGCCGCCCTCTGCAGGCTTCAGAGAGTCCCCTGGGGGTGATGAGGGGTTGGGGTGGCAGCCACAGTGCTGGGCAGTGACCCTCTGCTGCTGCCCGTCAGGTGGAGAAGATGAGCCTGAACCCTGCCCGCAGGCCCCGGGAGACCTTCACCTCCTGCCTGTGTCCCCCTGCCCGGTGTGAGGAGCCTGCACCACCCGCCGCCCAGCAGCCCGCCGCCCGCTCTGGGGACGTGGACAGGAGCGTGAGTGCCAGGCCTGGCTGGAGCTGCCAGCCCACAGGGCAGGGGCTGCCTCGGGGTCCCACACACTGACACATCGCTGGGGCGCTGCCAAGCTCCCAGCGTGCATTGGGGCGTGGGGCACACCTGGCCTAGGGCGTATGGGGCAGTCACCCCAGAACCTGGGTGGGGGTGTGCAGGGTGGCACAGGAGTAAGGGCGGAGCCAGGACTGTGACAAACGGCCACGGAAAGGGTTGGGGGGGGGTATTAGTGTCGTGTGGGGTGAAAGGCTTGTGGAGGGCGGGGGCAGGCCTTGATCCCACACCTCTGTCAGTGTCTGAGTGCTATAACCCCACACACTGCCCCTTTGATCCCAACCAGCAGCCCCCCAGCTCTGCCAGCCTTGCCCCCCACCTCTGCCAATGCCTTCCAATCCCGACCTGCCCACCACCTCTGCCAGCCCTGCCCTTCACTTCTGCCAATGCCTTCCAATACCAACCTGCCCCTCAGCTCTGCCAGTCCTTCTGCCCCCAACTCTGCCAGTCCTGCCCCCCACATCTGCCAACACCCTCCAATCCCAACCTGCCTCCCAGCTCTGCCAACACCTTCCAATCCCAACCTGGCCCCCATCTCTGCCAGCCTTGCCCCCCCATCTCTGCCAATGCCTTCCAATCCTGACCTGCCCCTGACCCTGCCAGCGCTGTCCCTGGCTCTGCCAGCCCTGCCCCCAGCTCTGCCAACACTCTCCAATCCAATCAGCAACCTCTGGCTATTCTACCCCAGCATCAGATTCTCCCAGCTACCCCCCATCCCCTGATGACTCCCAAGAACTGCAGCTCCCATCCCCCATGGGTTGGCACCTGACCACTGTCTGGTTCCCTGCCTGGCTGCGTTGGGTGGAAGGCAGGGGCTTTGGCCGGGCTGTTTAATCCCCTGACTCCCTGTGGGGTCTATTCTTCCCCCAGGAGGGCAGCGGCCTCTCGTCTCCCCCCAGCTCCCTGAGCTCTCCCTCCAGCTCAGCCCCATCTCTCTCCACCACCAGCCCCAGTCCCAGTCAGAAGTCCCTGCAGAGCATTCTGGGTAAGTGCGAGCGGCCGCTCAGGGGGCGGGCGGGAGATTGGCTAGGCGGGTGGAGCTTGGAGCCGGGTGCGAGGCAGCTGCCATGCCCAGGGCACTCTGCTGTCTCCTGGAAGATGGACAGAGAGAGGAGCGGCAGCTGGCGCCCGGCTCTTCCTCGGCCCAGGCGGGCAGCCAGAGCTGGGGATGGTCCGTGAGGCCTTGTCCTGGTTGGGGGCAAATCCCTCACTCCTGCCCTTGTCCCCCCCAGGGCCCAGCTCCAAGTTCCGTCACACCCTGGGTACGGTGCTGCCCCGCGGCACCCACATCACCAACCTCAAGGGGCTGAACCTTACCACACCGGGAGAGAGCGACGGCGTCTGCGCCAACCGGCTGCGCGTCGCCGTCCCGCTGCTGTCAGCAGGCGGGCAGATCGCCGTGCTGGAGGTAGGTGCGCAGCGGGGCTGGGCGCTGCTGGGACATGCCACGGCATGGGCCCTGGGAGGGCAAGCTTCCCTGCCAGCATGCCTCCACCCCGCCCCCCCAGGGCTGAAAGAGCCCTGGCCTGCTCTGCTGTGGCTGGTGCCCGCTGCCCAAGAGGAGCGGCTGGAAGTGCTGCTGAGACTCCATTCCCTGGCTGGCCCAGCCCCCGGTACCGCGGTATCACACAGTGGACCCAGTGGGGCTGGACTCCTGGGTGTGGGGCCTGGCTCCCCCCAGCCAGCCCCGCTCTGACAGCTCAGTGTGCTGCAGGCACATGTCCCTGAGGAGATCACACATGTGGGGTGAGAACTCTGGTGTCAAAACCCTCAGCCCCACCAGCCTGCACTGAAGGGCTGCTCCCCTAGGTGGTAGCAATAGCGGGTCTGTAATCCCCTCTGTGAGACAGCTTATCACGCCTGGCCAGGGGAGGGTGGTGCTGAGACAGGGGGAGGGGAAGTGAGGCGCCATCCTCTCCACCGGGGCACGCCTGGGGATGGGGTGAAGGTAACCGAGCTGCGGCGCTGCATTGATTGCGGGACTCTGCTGCAGCTCTCCAAGCCGGGCCGGCTCCCCGACACATCTGTGCCCACCATCGAGAATGGGACACCGGTCGCAGACTTCTGCTGGGACCCCTTCGACCTGCAGCGCCTCGCAGTCGGTGTGTGAACTCTCTGTACTCCCCTAACTCCCGGCTCCCCACTGCAGGGAGTGGGGCTGTGCTGCTGGCCTGGGAGAACTCTCCTCATTCCAGACCCATGTCCAGGGCTGTCCGATGCTCTCCCCATCCCAGGACACACTGTAAAGATCAGCAGTCCCTCTTCGCTGCCCTTCTCTGGTGCCTTCCTCCACAGATCTCCAACGTGCTTTGTAGACCTTCAGTAAGCCCCCAAGCCCTTCCCCCGCCTCACCCACAAAGGGAATCTGTGTAATCCCATTTTACAGATGGGGAAACTGAGGCACAGTTTCTATTCCCTCACCCAAGGTGAGCCAGGTGGCAGAGCCAGGAGTAGAATCTCTTGATTCCCAGCCCTGGGATCTGGTTCCCCTCCTCCTCCATACTGCTGGATCTCCTCTCATAGGCTAGTGAGTTCCTGATCTTTTGGTAATCACTGCATGAGCAGTGTGGTCTAGTGGTTGTATCAGGACCCATTGGGCGGGTTGGGTTCTAGCCCCAGCTTTGCTGTTGACTTGCTGAGTAGCCACAGGCCAGTCACTGCTGTAGGACAGGGCTCCGTGCCTCAGTTTCCCCACCTGTGGAACGAGGCTGATGCCACTGACTCCAGGAGAACCGACAAGTGCAGAATGTGCTCGTTTCCCAAATATTGTTGCCATTGCCTTGGGGCTCCTCGGCCGGATCCCTTCCCCTGTGGATTTCAGTGGGTGATTAAAACAGGCCAAGCAATCTCTGGGAAATGGGAGCGGGAGGTTTTTAGGAGTGGTTGAAAATGAAGTTTTAGCAGTTTTTAAAACGTGTTCGGGGCGGCCACTCGGGGTGTGGGCACATTTCAGGTTGTCCTGCTGCCTCGGCCCTTTGTCCTTTCCAGAGGACTGCTCGCATCCCTGATCTTCGCCTGCCCAAGGCCCCAGCATCCCCAGGGGCAGAGGCTGTTAGTGCCTGCCTGCTCCTGGGGCCTCCCAGGCACTGGTGCCCAGCACCCATTAGCACCCGGCTCATTCTTTGTCTCTGTTCGGCAACCTCGGGTGTTCAGCGGGCGATGATGCCAAGATCCGCCTGTGGCGAATCCCCCCCGGAGGGCTGCAGGAGACGCTGCTGGAGCCTGAGGCCGTGCTCAGAGGTAAGGGCTGTGGGGGCGTCTGCGCTGCTAGCAGCCAGGGAGAGGCTCCACGTGCCCTGCCTGCTGGCTGGGTTTACCTGGCCTGCCCCGCAGTCATGCTGCGCTGGAGCGAAGCTTTCCCTTAAGCCGATGAGTTCGTCTCTAAGCTGGGGCCTGCAGAGCAAACCATCTGGAGGGGACAGGAGTGTGGCACTGCTGGAGAAACAGGGCCCCAGGATATGCCAACTGGCTGGCTCCCTTGGCGCCAGGTGGGGTGCAGACGGGGCGCTGGCGCTATCACCGCTCTGTCCCTCTAACCAAGTCTGGTTTCAATAGACCGGGCTCGCCGGCTCCTTGCTCTGGGCTTCACACGCCATGCGCTTGGGGGCTCTGAACAGAGCGTCAGGGCACATCAGCTCCTGTCGCGCCCTGGCTCCCTTGTCCGCGCCAGGCCACGGAGATCTCCCCTCTCTCTTCCCCAAGGTCACACGGAGAAGATCTACTCCCTCAAATTCCACCCCCTGGCTGCAGACATACTGGCTTCCTCCTCCTACGACATGAGCGTGCGGATCTGGGACCTGCAGGCGGGCAGGGAGGAGCTGTGCCTGAGGGGGCACCGAGACCAGGTAGGGGGCAAGCGAGGCCAGGGCAAAGCCATGCGCCCGTCCTAGGGAGCTGGGCAGAGCAGTGCCTGGCGTGGGGATCTGTGTGGGGAAGGCAGGGGGAGGCTGGTGCTGGTGGATGCCCTGATGTGCCAAGGGGCAAGGAAAAGGAGTCACCATGGGCAGGCAAGGCCTGCAGCTCCCCCACACTGCAACAGCCCCACGCAGGAAGGGAGGATGCAGTCAGTGACATGGAGCGTGGCTGTCGCTGCCGGAGAAATACACAGGGCTTTTTAAAATGCATAAACATCTGCAGCCGGCCATAGCCGGGGAGATGAGAATCCCCCACAGCCCGCTGTAGGCTGCACCTTCAGAATGCTAAACCCCTCCCAAGAGATGGTCAGTCCCAGAATGCTCCCTTGGGACACCAAGCCAGGCAAGCTTGGCCAAGAACACAGGGATAGCTTGTGTCTGGCAGCTGGGGCGTGTCAGACCTCCGTGCGCCAGGGATCAGCCCAAAGACGCACGCAGGGGGGTAGCTCCCTCCAGCCAGATCCTTCCAGATGAGCTCGCCACCGGCCCACTCCCAGACCAGCCTGACTCTCCGGGCTGCAGCGCCTGCCCGGCCTGGCTGCTGGCACATGCCCAGGGCAGCACCGGGCAGAGCTCTGGCTGCAGGGGCATAAGCTCCAGTCACTGTCCCAGGGTCAATGCGGATGAAGGCAGGGTGTGAGCGGAGAGCCCAGGAGCTGTACTACGAAGCAGTGCTGTTAGTGTCTACGCCCCATGCCCCCACACTCTGAGTCCCGGCATAGCACGTTCAGAACAGAAGCACTGCATCCTAACTGGCCTTTGCCAGCTTATAGCCATGCCAGCCAATGTCTCAGCTGAACCACTGAGCCTCATGGCGGCGGTGCTGGGAGGGCCCTGCCCACGGCCGATCCCCGCGCTACCCAGCAGGGCTTGGACAGATGGGACCGCCTTGGCAGGGGGTGGGAATCAGCACCTGCCGGGTGTGTCTGTTTGCCTGTGGGCATGCGGGGGACTGGGACCTGAGCTAAGGGAGCCCCTGTCTCTGGGGGGCCTGTCTGTGGGGCTGACGTCTGGATCCCACCCTGTGTGCCCTCAGGATTCCCATCCCCAGCTGGTGTGGTTCAGGAGTGCAGGCCAGCCTGGTGTGCCCAGAGCCACGTCCCTGTGCCGGTGCCAGGCTGTGTGGGACACACTGGGCGTGGGCTACAAGTGCCAATCGGAAATCTGAGCATCTCTGTGGGGGGAGACTGATAGCTGAACTGATTTAAACTGGCACGGGTTCAGCGTGGGAGCGAGGCCTGGCAGAGGCAGCCGCAGTGGACCTGTGGCTGTCCCGGTGTGGGGCTGGGCCCCCTTCTCCAGCACACATAGATTGATTCAGCCAGCAGGCCCCCTGCTGATTCTCCCCTTGCCTGCAGAGGTCCCTCCACTGCCACGGTCCATGCTGCCCCACTCTGCTTTAACCCTTCCAGTGTGAGCTGCCAGCCTCTCCCAAGCCAGCTCCTCAAGGTCACAGCTTGGATTGGGGGGCCCCACCCTGCCCGCTCCGTCGCTGCCAGCCCTTCCCTGCTTACCATGCTCGATGAGCACCACGCGGCTGGTGCCCTGGGCCAGGACATGCGTGACGCAGGCAGCGGGTGTCTTTCAGATCTTCAGCCTGGCTTGGAGTCCGGATGGCCGGAAGCTGGCCACAGTCAGCAAGGATGGCAGATTGCGGGTCTATGCGCCCCGCCAGTCCCCGGAGCCCGAGCAGGTGAGGGGTCAGTTGCTTCCTCCTGGGAGGGTGGAGGGGAGGACATGATAGAGGCAGGCATGGGGCTGTGGGGGGACCAGGAGGGAGCTGTGGGGCACAGGGGTCCCTGTGGGGGTGCTTGGCTGGCAGCAGGGGGAGGGGGCAGCATGGGAGCAGTGTGCTCTGCTGTGCCCAGCCAGTCACATGCTCCCGCTCCTGCCTCCCTGTCCCGCCCCGAATCTGCCCTGCGCAGCCTTTTCCCCTTTCCCCGGGGTGGAGGCAGCTGTACGGGGAGCATGGGGGGCGTGTGCTGGGGAGTCATGGTTCTCTCCTCCCCACAGGAAGGCCCCGGCCCCGAGGGCGGGCGAGGTGCGCGGCTGGTCTGGGTCTGTGGTGGCCGCTACCTGCTGGTGTCTGGCTTCGACAGGTAAGGGCTGGTGCTGCATCCCCAGGCCATCAGTCACCTGCGCAGGTCACCGCCCTGCGATAACTTCCATTGCCAGGGTCCTGGCAGTGCAGCCACCTCTGCAGCTGACCCCACATGCAGGCTGTGGCTCCGAATTGCACTGATCGCTGGTCCCAGCAGGGCTGTACCCTCAGCCAGGCTGTGCCGCCTGCTCCGCAAGGCAAAACTCAGGAGCGAGGGATGCCAGCTTCATGCCAGTGCCCGGAGCAGCGTGGCACCCACGCCCTCCCCAGAGGGAGCATCCGGGGGGTCAGTCACCTCCTGGCTGGGTTGTGTGGCTGGCCATGCTGCAGCGTCCCAGCTTGGATAACTGCTCTGCTGGGGACTGGGGCCGGGGGTTGCTGGTGGGCAAAGCAGGGCTTCACTTCCTGTCCTAAACTGCTGCTGCATTCTGGCCCTGCTGCCCCACGGGGCTGCATTCCCAAGGGGGCCACGCACTCCCTGGGACACTGGGGTCGCTTTGTGGAGGAAGCCCCAGGGGGTCCCTGGGGACCAGGCAGGAGCCTGCAGCTGCGCCAGGCGGGGTGGAGAGCAGCTCTGCTAGCGCAGCAGGAGGCCTCGTGAGAGGTAGCTCGAGCGAGGGGTCCAGGAGGCAAAGCCAGCTGCCATTCTGCAGATCTCCCCGCTGGGAGCCAGGCCTGGGCCCTGAAGCCAGCTCCATCTGCCCTGCTCTGCACCTGGCCTTTATCTAGACACCAGGTCAACACCCTGGCACTTCATCCATCTCCCTGCTGCCCAGCCTGCGAATTCCTGTGTCCCAGCTCCCCTGCTCAGCCCGGTGCACATCCTGACTGGGAGGCAGCCACAGCCTGAGCCGAGCCGGCCTCTGCGCCATTTGGCCTCCTGCATGGCAGTGCCCCAGGAATGGGATCGCCAAGGGAGCAGCATCTTCCCGCAGGAGGGTGAGGGCAGCTGTGTGGTGAACCGGTGTCGGGCCCCACTGATCCGCGCCATGTTCTCCACGCAGCCGCAGCGAGCGCCAGCTGTATCTGTCTGACGCAGCGTCCCTGGCAGCCGGGCCCCTGGCGGTGGTGAGCATCGACACGGCTCCCTCCACCCTCATCCCCTTCTACGACCCAGACACCAGCGTGGTCTTCCTCACGGGCAAGGTGAGTGTCTGGGGGAGGGGCGGCTCAGCCAGTTCGCACAGACAGGGTGTCTGCCAGCTCCTCACCAGCCATGCCAGGGGCTGGGCATCGGAGCCAACCTGGAAGTGAGTTGCAGAGCGAAGTCCCGGTGGAGCCAGGAGCACGACTGGGGCGTTCCCAGGGCTCAGACCGACAGGTCCCATCCTTGTCTCTCCATTATCGCTGCGGGTGGCAGGTCCCGGCCGAGCTGCCAGGCCTCAGACTGTGCCAGGAATACAAGCGAGGCTGCCCCAGGCCAACCAGCAGTTGAAGAGCCTGTGGCATTAGAGAAAGGGCTGAGCAGCATCTGTGCTCTGCCTGTCGCACAGGCCCCTGGCACATGTGTGTGAGCCTGAGAGAGGCAGTGCCCGGCAGCCCAGCGGGGAGTGCCCCCGTGCCCGGCCACTGGGGCATCAGTGACCATGCTCTGTTTGGGGTGGGGGTCTCCAGAGAGCTGGGCCCAGGATGATGGAGCGGAGTCTCCCTGCGCGGGGGAGCAGCTCCCTGCCTGGCCCCCCCGTTGGGAGGCTGTTGGCCCGGACAGCCCCACTGGCTCCGTCCCACGGCGGCCAGGCTTCAGGCCATGCTCTCCGTGCAGCCAGCCCTGGAGGGCTGGGGGCTGCTCCTCCTCTGGGTCCCGCCACGGAGCCTCCCCGCGGAACCATTGCCTCCCTCCCCATGATGCCATGAGGCTGCTGCATCCCAGCTCACTCGCCACACATCGCACCTCCACGACAACGCCAGGGGGACACGGCAGCTGCCCCCGACATCGGCACCCGGCCTGGCCGTATCCCGTACGTCGCCAGCTCTCCTCTCACGCGACTTTCCTTGCCCTTGGCGTTTAGGGTGACACGAGAGTCTTTGTCTACGAGCTGGTCTCCGAGGCACCCTTCTTCCTGGAGTGCAACAGCTTCGCCTCCAGCGACCCTCACAAGGTACCAGGGCTGGCGGGGAGAGGGCCCTGGGCAGAGAGGGAGCAGGGTCACCTCTGCGGTGCCAGGCCATCTGCCCGCTCACAAAGGCGGGGCTCCAGCCACCCCCAGTCGGGCTCTGCCTGTGCAGCGTGTGCCCTGGCCTCCCCCAGTCGAGCCAGGCCTGGGGGCGGTCTGGCAGCGCCTGCTTTTGCTGCTGCCCTCCCTGTCTGGTGGCAGGTTTCTGCGAGGCTGGGTGGATGGGGCAGCTGTCCGGCTGACTGTGTTGGGACAGCCGGATCTCCCAACAGCTGACGAGGGCAGAGACCCCAACGCCTCTGCTCCCTGGCTCAGTCCCGGTCTGTGCATGGGGGGCAATTTCTGCATCCACCGCTTGAGCAAGGAGACGTGAGGTGAACCATGCCAGCTGTCCTGGCTCGAACGGCCCCAGGCCATGGGTGGTTCTGTCACACCAGGGGCACAGTCCTGGTCCAGGCCACATCGCTGCATCAGAGCACGGCAGAGTGGGCAAAGCCGGGACCTAGTGACGGCAGAGCCCGCTGCGTCCCATGGGTCCCCGTGCAGGGCTTTCCCCCATCACGCCTTCCCCAGGTCTTGACCAGCCCAGGGCTCAGTGTCCCAGGGACGGGATGTGTAAGCCCTTCCCCGGGAGACCGGGCCACATCCCCAGACAGATCCACCTCCTCCTTTTCCCTGCCAGTCCTTCTGCAGCCCGGAACTCGCCACTCCACTCCCTTGTATAGCAGGTGCAAAGCTGCCCTCTAGTGGCCGTCCAGGGGAGTCACTATCTCCAGTGTGCAGGGGCGTTATAGTGTAGCAATTCCCCGCCACGGCCGCTAGAGGGCCTCGTGGTGCCGTGGGGCATGTGCAGGGACACTGGTGTAAACCCGTGCTACGTGTGCAGGAGGAATCCACTCCAGAGATAGGTGGAGCTTCCCACCCGTGTGTGCAGGCGAAGCCCCCTTGGCAGTGCCCCCAGCCTCCCCCCCAAAGTCCAGGCTGGCAGCTGCCCCCCAGGCTGCTGGAGTTTACAGCAGTCCCTCTGCAGCTGGCCGGGTGTGGGCAGGAGCACCACATCCTTCCCTGGGCATGGGTGTCCATGGGTGGGCACCAGGTTAGAGGTGCGCCCGGAGGCTTGGCTCTCCACAGTGTGGGGTGTGGTACAGGGAGGGAGAGAAGGGGGTGCTGAACCCCTGAACTGCCCTTCCTCGTGCTGGGCCCCAGGGTCTGGCATGGTGAATGTTGCCCACATAGGCAGCCGACAGACCGTTCCCATGGGAGTAGGGCCTTTCTCGTGGGCTTTGGGCACCTGGTCTTCACAGCCCAGCCCAGATTGCACCAGGAGCCCTGTGGCACAGGGTGCTATAGAGACTGCCGGGGAGGGGCAGAAGCGGGAGGAGAAGGTGGGGCCAGGGGGCAGCACCATCCTTTGTATGCCACCCCATGGCAATTTTTGCAGGGGTCGGGATGCCAGCCTGGGCTCCTGTTCCAATTGGGGTGAGGATGTTCTGCCTCCATTCAGCCCCACTGCAGTGCCAAACGACTGTCAGGTTTCTTCATTTGTATGCTGTTGTCCTGTACTGTTAATCAGCTGCCAGGTTCCACACCAGAAGTGGCTGCATCTTACCGGTATTGATGGTTCAGGCCTTCCCTCTCTGGCTTTGCCTTGTAACTCTGCAGAGTGCCATGGGACCTGCACAAATCCTGTGCCCTGAGTAGGCAGTGCCAGGGAGCTGGTAGCACTGCCTGAACATGACCTCCTGAGGGCCCATCACTCCGCTGCCATCCCTGCCCCCCCGCTGAGCAGGAGATCAGGACTTGGCGGTGTCCCCAGGGCCCGGGAAGTGAGGTTCACGGGGGCCAGGCCCCCAGGGGGTGGAGCTGCCAGGCCAGGAGGGACTCTGACATCTCCCTCTCTGCTTTCCCAGGGCTTCGTGTTCCTGCCCAAGACGGAATGCGATGTGCGAGAGGTGGAGTTTGCCAGGGCTCTGCGCTTGAGGCAGAGCTCCATCGAGCCGGTTGCCTTCAGGGTCCCCCGAGTCAAGGTGGGTGGCATTGGACTCCCTGGGCTGCACGAGGAGCGAGCCCTGGCGTGCTGCCTCCCCCTTCCCTACGGGGCTGGGCAGGCTGAGCTCCTTTGCCCTGCACAGCCCCTAATCCCGGCCTTCCTCCCCCGTGCAGAAGGACTATTTCCAGGACGACATCTACCCAGCCACCGCAGTATGCTGGGAGCCGGCCCTCCGTGCCGCGGCCTGGCGCGCAGGAACTGATGGGCAGCAACGCACCATCAGCCTGCAGCCCCGGGACATGACGCCAGGTGGGCGAGGGCAGGGCCATGGGGGGGAGGGGCCCAGAGCGCCAGGTACAGCACAGGTGGGGGCTGGCCCCCGGGTGGTGCAGAGTAGGTCCCATGCACCTTCCTCTTCCCCACACGCACCAGCGTCTTGGGGTGGAGTGAGGGCGCTCAGGAGAGGAGGCGTCCCTGGCTATGTGGCACTGGGAGAAGGACCCACAGCCCCAGCTGAGGCTGATCAGACTGGCAAACGCTTGCTGGGCTCAGGGCGGACAGGTGAGGGGTCCGGGGGTCCTTGCCAGGCTCTGGGCGGGCAGGCTGCACCCCAGGCTGGCGTCTCTCTCGGGGACTGGAGGAGGTCATGCAGAGCAGTTCTCTGGTGGCCCTTTGTGAAGGCCGGTGAGTTCAGGGCTGGGCGGTGCCGGGTGGGGCAGGGGGTGAGGAGATGGGTGCTAATGCTGCTCTCTCCTCTGGACCCGTCTGTGCCAGTGAGCGCGGCCCCACAGGATGTGCCGACCCGGAAGTATGTCCCAGCCTCGGTCTACCTGGAGGAGAAGTCTGATGAGCAGAAGAAGGAGGAGGTGGACTGCCCCAGGGACCCGTGTGCCTCTTCTTGCCTCGGCTTGCCCACCCCAGCCAGCACTGCCCAGCCAGGCCACCCTGCCCCCACAGCTGCAGGCTGGACCTGGCCCAGTGCTGGGGACCACTGACCCTGCTGGGTCCCTCCATTGTCCATGCCAGGCACTGACCCCACCCACGAGCCCTACAGAGCCTCCTCCCTGCCTGGTGCTAACCCTGCCCATGAGTCCCACAGAGCCCCCTCCCTGCCTGGCACTGACCCTGCCCGCCAGCCCCCTGGAGTCCCCTCCCCACCTGGCGCTGACCCTGCCCATCAGCCCCCTGGAGTCCCCTCCCCGCCTGGCACTGACCCTGCCCACCAGCCCCCTGGAGCCCCCTCCCCACCTGGCGCTGACCCTGCCTGCCAGCCCCCTGGAGGCCCCTCCCTGCCTGGCACTGACCCCACCCACCAGCCCCATGGAGCCTCCTGCCAGGCACTGACCCACCAGCGCTCCTGGGGGAGGGGGAGTATCTGGCACACCAGTGCCCACTGGACAGTTAGTCTCCATTCCATGCCCGGCGCAGGGGAGCAGGGCTGCAGAGCCCATATTCCCCCACCCGGCCACCAGTAGCAAACACCGTGGGGGCAGCGAGCGCTGGGAAGGCCCCCTGGGTCCCATTGTGGGATGGCACCGATGCTCTGCCCTTCTCCCTGCAGCTGCTGAGCGCAATGGTGGCCAAGTTGGGTAAACGGGACGACCCCCTGCCGCAGGAATCCTTCGAAGGGGTGGATGAAGCGGAATGGGTAGGGCCGGGGGACCTGCTGCAGGGGTGACGGGGGAGTGTTGTGACGTGCTCCCCCGGGGATGGGGGGCAGGAGCCAGTCACTTGGTTCGCTGTCGTGAGGGGAGGAGAGCTGGGGCCATGGTGCTGCCTGGACCCCCACCTCCTGCTCCCCACCCTCATGGGGGAAGCTGGGCGGCGGGAGCTATGAATGGTTCCCTGAGGAGAAACCCTCATGGCCCTCTGTACCCAGAAGGACTTGTGAGGCTCTGGAGGAGGCAGAGAGCAATCACACCTCTGTGCCAGGAGCCCTGCCCAGGATGTGGGGGGATCCGGAGAGGGCAGTGTGCCCGGCAATCACACCTGTGTGCCAGGCGCCCTGCCTGGGATGTGGGGGGATCTGGAGAGGGCAGCATGCCAAGTGATCACATCCGTGTGCCAGGCGCCCTGCCTGGGATCTGGGGAGATCCAGAGAGGGCAGCGTTCCCGGGATCATACCCCTGTGCCAGGAGCCCTGCCCGGGACGTGGGGGATCCGGCGAGGGCAGCGTGCCCAGTGATCACACCCCTGTGCCAGTAACCCTGCCTGGGACATGGGGGAACCCGGAGAGGGCAGCGTTCCCAGTGATCACACCCCTGTGCCAGTAGCCCTGCCCCGGTTGTGGGGGAACCTGGAGAGGGCAGCGTACCCAGCGATCACACCCATGTGTCAGGCACCCTGCCTGGGTTGTGGGGGAACCTGGAGAGGGCAGCATACCCAGCGATCACACCCGTGTGCCAGGCGCTCTGCCCAGGCTCCCGCTCACTCCATCTCTTTCTTTGTAGGACTAGCCCTGGAAGGGCGACTCCTGTCTCCTGGGACCGCAATCTCCTCCGTGCCAATGATGCTGGCTCCCTGCCTGGCCTTCGCAGCCCCCACGCTGAGGCCTTGCTTTTCGCTGGACTGTGCCCACACCCCAGGGCTTCGCCGCTCCCCAATCCAGCCCCGATCTCCCTGGAGGGGCTTAGGCCCAGCCCCGGCCCTTTCCCAAAGAGCCCGGGAAGCCAGCTCTGTGCCGGGCTCTGCCTTGTTACCTAAGGTCTAACGGACTGAGTGAGCCAGATCCTGCCAGCTTTGCCAGGCTGCACCCTCCACTCCATGTGGGATCTGGCTAGGGTTACCATATTTTGTGCCTCCAAAAGGAGGACACTCCACGGGGCCCTGGCCCCGCCCCCTCCCCCTCCCCAACTCCGCCCCCTCCCCAAAGTCTCCGCCCCCTCCCCTGCTTCCCGCGAACATTTAATTCGCGGGAAGCCTGGGCAGGTAAGGGGCGGTGTGGGGGGAGGAGGTGCGGCCCAGGCTGGCCCCCCGGCGGCTCCAGCCTGGGTCGGCTGCGGCCCTGGGGTGCCGGCCCCGGCCCCCGGCCGACCACCCCCGGCCCGCCCAGCACTGCCAGCCGGCCCCTGGCGGCCCAGCACACCCCCCGGCTCCCGGCCCCGGCGGTCCAGCGCACCCCCCGGCTCCCGGCCCCGGCGGCCCAGCGCACCCCCCGGCTCCCGGCCCCGACGGCCCAGCGCACCCCCCGGCTCCCGGCCCCGGCGGCCCAGCGCACCCCCCGGCTCCCGGCCCCGGCGGCCCAGCGCACCCCCCGGCTCCCGGCCCCGGCGGCCCAGCGCACCCCCCGGATCCTGGCCACGCGGCCCAGCGCACCCCCCCGGCGGCCCGGCTCCCGGCCCGACCCCCCGGCTCCCGGCCCCGCGGCCCAACGTACCCCCCCCCGGCGGCCCAGCTCCCGGCCCGACCCCCCGGCTCCCGGCCCGACCCCCCGGCTCCCGGCCCCGCGGCCCAACGCACCCCGCCCCCCCGGCAGCCCGGCTCCCGGCCCGACCCCCCGGCTCCCGGCCCCGCAGCCCAACGCACCCCCCCGGCGGCCCGGCTCCCGGCCCGACTCCCCGGCTCCCGGCCCCGCGGCCCAACGCACCCCCTGGCGGCCCGGCTCCCGGCCCGACCTCCCGGCCCCGCTGCCCCGCGCACCCCCCCGGCGGCCCGGCTCCCGGCCCGACCCCCCGGCCCCGCGGCCCAGCGCACCCCCCCGGCGGCCCGGCTCCCGGCCCGACCCCCCGGCCCCGCGCACCCCCTCGGCGGCCCGACCCCGCGGCCCCGGCCCGGCTCCCGGCCCGGCCCCGCGACCCCGGCCCCGCGACCCCGGCCCAGCCCTCCCTCCCGATTTTCCCGGACATGCCCGGCTTTTGGGGGATTTCCCCCCGGACGGGGATTTGAGCCCCCAAAAGCCGGACATGTCCAGGAAAATCCGGACGTATGGTAACCCTAGATCTGGCAGGGCTACGGACGCTCCGCTGTGCTGCCAGGCCGGGGCTGGCCATGCTGCCCGCGGCTTTGGCCAGGAGTTTATACCCTCTGCCCGTTGGACCAGCAGGCTCCTCCGGGCACCTCAAACCACCCACCCTCGGGCAGAGCTGCTCGCCGGTTGGCTGACATTCATGTTGTGCTTGGGCCCCAGCCAATGGCATGGTGGTGGTAACCACCATGGGCAGGGACAGAGCCACCCGGGGGCTGCAAGGCTGGGGAAGGAGAGGGCCGTGGGGAGCTGGGGGTGCCACTGTGGGGTCTGGGCCTCCCAGCCTGGCCTTTCATAGCCACCAACCCTTCCTGTTCTGTCAACACAATCTCTTCAGCCCAACGGAGCACGGCTCCCAAGCAAGGGCGCAGCCTGCAGCCCTGCTCACAACGCACGGGGTTTTAGGGGTCTGACACCCAGGGCAGCAGGTGCCTTGAACACCTCCACAAGTCTACCCCGGAGCGCTTGCACGTGCCTCATGCTGCTGAATCGGGGTCTTCTTTCAGGCTGCGGGGAGCAAGGGCCGGAGGCTGGAATGACCGCGGCACAACATACACCAAGTGCCTTCTCTGTGTCAGGCTGTCGCCCCGGCTGCCCCTGGCTCGCTGGCACCTGTCAATCCAGTGCAGGGGCCTGGCTTGGGATTGTTCTTCAGTTCAGATCTGAAGGCGGAGTCTCACTTGTTCTGTTTCCCATCGGGCAGACGTTCAAAGCACAAGCCTCCCCAAGGGGGGCACCACACCCTGGCCTCGAGGGCTGCCTGTCCGGAGGGTGGGCAGGAGTTGCTGGTGGGTAGCCTTGGCAGAGAGCAGGGATGGAACAGGCCTGGAGCTCAGCACTGCGGTTCAGCTGCACCCCGAGAAATCAGGAACCCAAGGGTGCCCGGCCTGTGTGGCACTTCCAGCCCACACCCGGGCCCAGCCCCACTGGAGCTGCCACTGCTACCCCACTGCCATGCCTCCAGAGCCTCCCCTCTACCCCAGGCTGGGCTTGGGGCACAGGCTGCTGTTGCAGGTGGGCATTGTCCCCTTGGTTTCAACTCAGACTCACATCCCAGGCACTATTGCTGATTTCCCTCTGACCCTGGCGTTTAGTGCAGCTCGGGCAGGCGGTACACGGAGATACTTGCCCTGCTTCTTGTAGGGTACCCAGTCTGGACACCTCCAGGCTCTAGGGCTGCCAGGCTGGTATCCTTCCCCAGCATTACATTCACTCTGCGCAATATTTCACCAGCAGTGTGAGCCTTTAGCTCACCTAGGCGGTGTCTAGCAGAGAGCGCGTGATGTCGCCCAGTATGTGACCTGCCTGGGCAGTGGGAGAATGTTCTCTTGGGGGGAGAGAGCAGAGCTGGAGCCAGAGAGCTGAGCTACCCCGAGCCAAGGCCCATAGCTGTCCAGCCCTTCCTGGAGGGCCTGGCACCGCGAGGGACACTGCCTTGCCAACAAGCCCAAGTGCCAGATCAGGGCCGGGGCTGTGCTTTGTACGGCACAGGAATCTGGGAGTGGGGACTCAGTGGGTGCCCACTGGAAGAGGACAAATGCCAGCAATGCAGCGGTGGGGAGGGGGCTTCTGAAACGGCGTCGCGAGTTTTAATAAAAAACAGTACTTTAACAAAACAAATTGAGGTAGCAAATCTATAGTCCCTGAAAGGCAGCATGGCAGGCAAAGCCTCCTCCTCGGCTGGCTTTCTCCGGGGCTGTGGTGGGACGGATTCTCACACCTGCCTCTTGGCCGGCTGGTGCTGCAGCTCCCGGTCGATGCTGGCCTGTGGCCAACTCCCACTTGCCCGTCACCTGGCTGGCTTTATGGCCAAGCTCATGGGCTGTGGCTGCTGTCACTGGGAGGGCCAAGCCCATCGCAGGTAGCCAGTGTGGCTTAGATCACGTGCTGAGCACCCTGAGCAGGGAGTCCCTGAGCCGCTGCAGTCGACTGTGCTTTCTCCCCTCAGACCCGGTGCTCCCGTGGGTGAGCCTTAGCGCTCACCACCGCCGTTGTGGCCAACGGAAGGTGCCTCCCAGCCCTCCATTTTCCTTGGTGGGGTACAGGGGTGCAGCGGTGGTACACCCCAGCCCCCGAGCCCAGCGCATTGTCCTGCAGCCAGCAGTTTTCAGTGCCAGGCACCCTCGGCTCCCGCTAAGCGCGTCACTGACGCTCCGGCCTGGCCCGCTTGGAGCCTGCAGGGGCCGTGTTCACAGCTCAGGGCTCCCTGCAGCTTGGGAGACAGCTGCCCCTGGTGCGGGCACTGCCTGGGAGCGGTTGGGAATCGCAGCCATGCTACGCCTGGGCCCAGCTGGGTGAGGCTGTGACCCTGTGGAGGTGACCCAAAACATGGAGGGGATTGAGTTCAGATGCAAGGCCCTGGGGGAAAGGAACTGCCAGTGCCACGGGGTAACTGGCTCCCTGTTGTTCTAGTGAATGCTATTGCATCGGACATGGGCAGGGGACTGGCAGCAGGGGCAACCTACCAAAGCCCACCCCACCTTGGTTGATAGTTTGAAGTCTGGTTTTGTTGCGATTTAGACCCAAACCTAAACATGTCGAAATTGGCCATTCAAGGGACTGGAGGTCTGGCTCAGGGGTCGTTCACCTGTCGAGCTGCCCAAGAGCCACGGCTGCCCTGGAGTTACAAGCGTAGGAGCCCTGGGGTCTCCAACTCTGTCGACGTGGCGGGCTGCCCCAGAGCCGGGGTGCCTGCCCAGGGCTTCCAGGCTCGTCTCCCTGCCAAGTGGGCGGGGGTGCTGGCCAGACATCAGACAGGGCTCTGTCAGCACAGATCAAAACAGTCTGATTTTGACAAATGCAAATTCTGACCTAAAATGTTTGTCTGGAATTTTTCCACCTGGCTCCAGTTCAAGCCCAGAGTCCGAGGCGCAAATGTGAAGATGTTTTTAAACTGTGAAATATTGTGAATTATTGTGATATCGTGAGAAAACATCTTTCCAGCCCGGTTTTATGGTTCAGAATAGGTACGGCCACTGTATGGCACACAATGCTCCACCGCACAGGTGTTGTTTATCACACCGGTCAGCTGCCGGCTCCCAGCATGGCACCGTTACAGGCACAGCACACACACACCAAGCTACACGGTGAGTTTGGCAGATCAGTCCTGCCAAGCTGCCAGGCCTCGTCAGTGTTTGAACGGGAGAGCACTAGTGAGAGCGGGCCAAGCCAACCCGGTAAGGGGGCTGCATCTGTTAGCCCTGGATGCAGTGCCCCCACACGGTGCTGTGCCATGTGATGAGATCGCAGCCCGAGGGCTCTGCCCGAGCTAGTGTTGATGCCAGGGCAATCTGCTCACCAGGGCCGGCTCTAGGCACCAGCAAACCAAGCACGTGCTTGGGGTGGCACATTTTCAGGGGCGGCATTCCGGCCATCTGTTTTTGGTTTTGTTTTTTGTTGCTTCGGATGGCAAAAGCCTAGAGCCGGCCCTGGCAGCAGCAGTGCGTGATTCACGCAGGGCACCCTGGGGCTGCTATGGTTCACAACCTTGCTATTCACAAGGTCAGCTCCCAGACTGCTGCACTGGGCAGTACAGCATGGGGAGAAGGTGAACAGCCCTCTGTCGAGAAAGAAGTGGTTCGGGACTATTTAGAAAAGCTGGACGTGCACAAGTCCATGGGGCCGGATGCGCTGCATCCGAGGGTGCTAAAGGAGTTGGCGGGTGAGATTGCAGAGCCATTAGCCATTATCTTTGAAAACTCATGGCGATCGGGGGAGGTCCCAGATGACTGGAAAAAGGCTAATGTAGTGCCCATCTTTAAAAAAGGGAAGAAGGAGGATCTGGGGAACTACAGGCCAGTCAGCCTCACCTCAGTCCCTGGAAAAATCATGGAGCAGGTCCTCAAGGAATCAATTATGAAACATTTAGAGGAGAGGAAAGTGATCAGGAACAGTCAGCATGGATTCACAAAGGGGAAGTCGTGCCTGACTAACCTAATTGCCTTTTATGATGAGATAACTGGCTCTGTGGATGAGGGGAAAGCAGTGGATGTGTTATTCCTTGACTTTAGCAAAGCTTTTGATACGGTCTCCCACAGTATTCTTGCCACCAAGTTAAAGAAGTATGGGCTGGATGAATGGACTGTAAGGTGGATAGAAAGCTGGCTAGATCGTCGGGCTCAACGGGTAGTGATCAATGGCTCCATGTCTAGTTGGCAGCCGGTTTCAAGCGGAGTG
The DNA here is from genome assembly GCF_027887155.1 of Malaclemys terrapin pileata. Taxonomy (NCBI): domain Eukaryota; kingdom Metazoa; phylum Chordata; order Testudines; family Emydidae; genus Malaclemys; species Malaclemys terrapin. The sequence continues at coordinate 53,273,735 of NC_071514.1, forward strand.
CCCCAAGGGTCGGTCCTGGGGCCGGTTTTGTTTAATATCTTTATTAATGATCTGGAGGATGGTGTGGACTGCACTCTCAGCAAGTTTGCAGATGACACTAAACTAGGAGGCGTGGTAGATACACTAGAGGGTAGGGATCAGATACAGAGGGACCTAGACAAATTAGAGGATTGGGCCGAAAAAAACCTGATGAGGTTCAACAAGGACAAGTGCAGAGTCCTGCACTTAGGACGGAAGAATCCCATGCACTGCTACAAACTAGGGACCGAATGGCTAGGTAGCAGTTCTGCAGAAAAGGACCTAGGGGTCACAGTGGACGAGAAGCTGGATATGAGTCAACAGTGTGCTCTTGTTGCCAAGAAGGCTAACGGCATTTTGGGCTGTATAAGTAGGGGCATTGCCAGCAGATCGAGGAACGTGATCCTTCCCCTTTATTCGACATTGGTGAGGCCTCATCTGGAATACTGTGTCCAGTTTTGGGCCCCACACTACAAGAAGGATATGGAAAAATTGGAAAGAGTCCAGCGGAGGGCAACAAAAATGATTAGGGGTCTGGAGCACATGACTTATGAGGAGAGGCTGAGGAAACTGGGATTGTTTAGTCTCCAGAAGAGAAGAATGAGGGGGGATTTGATAGCAGCCTTCAACTACCTGAAGGGGGGTTCCAAAGAGGATGGAGCTCGGCTGTTCTCAGTGGTGGCAGATGACAGAACAAGGAGCAATGGTCTCAAGTTGCAGTGGGGGAGGTCCAGGTTGGATATCAGGAAAAACTATTTCACTAAGAGGGTGGTGAAACACTGGAATGTGTTACCTAGGGAGGTGGTGGAGTCTCCTTCCTTGGAGGTTTTTAAGGCCCGGCTTGACAAAGCCCTGGCTGGGATGATTTAGCTGGGAATTGGTCCTGCTTTGAGCAGGGGGTTGGACTAGATGACCTCTTGAGGTCCCTTCCAACTCTGATATTCTATGATTCTATGGTTCATGCTGTGGGGGAGCAGCGCCCGTACCTTGTGGCTGGGTCGAGCAGGAGATACTTGTGCTGGGGGCCGCCCTGCGGGGCACAGGGAGCCACCTGCAGGTACCGCAGGGCGGCCGCCCCCCAGTGCTGCAGCCGGGGCTGGGCAAAACAGCCCAAGCTGCCCAGGGACTGCAGCAGGGCAGCCAGAAGCAGAAGCAGCAGCGGGGCCATAGAGGGCGGGGTGCTGCCATGCGGGGCCCGCATCCCGCTCTCCGGGGCTCCCCTGTCCCGGCTCCTCAGCCCCCTGCCGGGGCAGTCCCCCAGCTCTGCCCTCCTAGGTCCGTCCGGTCCTGGAGGTGGGATCCCTGGCTGGAGGGACCCTGGGCTGAGGCGTGGCCCGAAAGCCCCACTGCTTACCCCGACCCTGCCAGCGCCGGACTGGCTGGAGGCAAGGGGGAAGCGGGCGGAGTCAGCACTGGTGGGGGGGGAGCCCAGAGCTGGGGCGGCAGAGGGTGTGGGTGGGGGGAGAGGAGCGAGCCCAGGGCTGGGGCTGCAGGGGGTGTGGGTGGGGGGAGGAGAGAGCCCAGGGCTGGGGCAGCAGGGGGTGCGGGTAGCAGGGGAGAGAGAGACCAGGCCTGGGATGGCAGGGGGTGCGGGTAGCAGGGGAGAGAGAGACCAGGCCTGGGATGGCAGGGGGTGCGGGTAGCAGGGGAGAGAGAGACCAGGCCTGGGATGGCAGGGGGTCTGGGTGGGGGAGGGCACTGGTGGGGAGGGTGAGAGCCCAGGGCTGGGGTGGGGGGCAGCCAAAAATGTTTTTGCTTGGGACAGCAAAAAACCTAGAGCCAGCCCTGCTGCTCACCAGGGGTGGGTCGTGCCAGGGATGTGGCCAAATGCCAGCTCAGCCAGTTCCTGCTGCCCCCGTGTTCTCCCTGCCCCACGGCTGGGCCAAGCCCCGGGGCACACTCGAGGGGCTGCGGGTGCGGAGCGTGGCAGGAGGGGCTGGCAGATCTCGGGCCGGGCCACGACCCAAAGCCCAGACCCAAGCGCTAGAGAAGTGCCGTTGCGCTGCTGCCCCCCAGCGCGGGGGGTGGCTGTGGGTCAAGCCGTGGGGCACGCCCACAGCACGTGGCACGGGGGTGCTGCTGCGCTGGGGCCAAGATGGGGATGAGCGGCCTGGCTCCCGGGACAGGGCACCCCGGCCCCGCCCCCGCTGCAGTCACCCGCCGTCCGTCAGGGGGCGCGCTCCCCTCTCGCGCGGCGCTCGGCACCTGCCGCTCGATGGCCGCGGGGACACTCTGCCCGGCACCGTCTCTATGGCGCCCCCGCGGTGGCCGCTGCCCTTCGCTCCCTGAGCCGGGGCCTGCTGCAGGCCGGAAGCGCCGAGGACATGGTGAGCGGGACCGGGATAGCTCCCCCGAGCCGGGGCTCCCCCAGCCGCGCTCCGTCCTGCGCAGGGCCCGCTGGGGGCGGCCCCGGGGTCCCTCTGCCCGGTGCGCGCCGGAGAGTCGGTGCTGCCCCGGGCCCCGCCGCCTGGCACGGGCCGGCCCCCGGGCCCCGCAGGGAGCGTTTCACCGACTTGCCCACGGGGCCCCTTGCGGCGCTGGGACAGACCCCGGCTGCCCGCCCGGCGCCCGGCCCAAGCTCCTGCCCGTGCAGGCGGAAAGCGGCTGGGCCGGGGCCGGGATCGAGCCCGGCGCGTCCTGGGTCCAGGCAGCTCGGCCGGGGCAGGACCTTCGTGGCTCTGCCAGGCGGCAGCAGCCCTGGGCCGTACAGAACAGCTCCATGGCCCCGGCTGCCGGCCCGGCACCCGGTGACCTCACCCCGGTGTAGACGGCGCTAGGTCAGGGAACAACTCGTCCATCGGCCTAGTACCCCCTGCCCGTGGAAAGCAGCCCTGGGCAGAGCGTGTTTGTGCAGAGGCGTCCCAGGCGGGGGGCTGTTAAAAGCTCCCCTGGCTCAGGAGAGAGGGGCCAGGCCAGCGCTTGACCCGCTCTGCCAGACAGAAGGTGTCACCTGCGCGGGCTCCTGCGGTGCCCGCCGTTCACTTGACTCTCTGGCTGCCGCGGCTCATCAGCACCACCGGTGTGAGGGATGAGCCCAGTGCCTGGCATCCGTGTACAGTGGCCTGTCTGGTCGCTTTCACTTCCTAATGCAGGGACATTAGCTGCTCCTCCGTGTCCAGTGCCCAGGGCCGGGCTGGCCTTGCTCTGCATACAGCCAGCAGGAACATGCAGCTTCCTGGCCACTAGAAGGCACTCGCTGTGTAACAGGAACACCCCGGGCTGCTGGGTGCAAAGGCTGCGGCCTCCCTTCCCTTTTGAAACCAGTGCCCAGCGAGCATTGGGGTCACATCTGGGCTCCCATAACTAGTGATTTAACTAGTCCCAGGGCACTGGCCCCGATCTGTCCCTGGCTCTTCTGGACCATGTTGCGTCACTGGCTGGGTTAACTGATTGCTGGCTTTTGGCAGGGTGAATGCTTTGAGGGAGGAGAGGGCTTTTAAGCTGACTAGTGCTCGAGTTGTGGGGGGAGAGGGGAAGCCACTGGATCTTCGTAGTTATCTGATGCCCTTCCTGAACAATGCAAGGTCTGAGGGGTAACCTGGGCACACCCACGCAGAAGGCCTCTTCTGTAGGCCCCTGTGGGCAGCGGGTATTTGACTGCTTGTGCTTTGTCTGCAGGCCAAGTACCTGGCGCAGATCATCGTGGTGGGGGTGCAGGTGGTGGGCAGGGCCTTTGCTCGGGCACTCCGGCAGGAATTTGCAGGTAAGCACCAGTCACCGTTGCCAGCCTTGTCTCTTCCACCCAAGGGGGGTAGCTATGGAAAGCTGGTGTTGTCCTTGAGGGTGACCCCTGGCCTTGACTCTGGTTTAGTGTCTTTGTTTTGCATGTTAGAGGCCCGCTGGTGGGAGCGGGGCACCGGGCCTGTGCTGCTGGGGGAAGGCAGCCTGGATTGGCACCATTGTTTGTGGTAACTGCTCAGTAACGTGCATTAGTGTTAGCGGGTAACCTTCACGGACCTAGGTTAGTAACACGAGCTGCTGCCAGACAGGGAGCAGGGATGGGGACCTGGGCTGGGATTCCAGTCTCTGGGGACCCCAGATTTGCTGTCAGAGTTGGCCTCTGCAGCCCGGGGAGCAGTGCCCCCAAGTCTGGCCCCAAGTGTTTCCTGGGGGCCCTGCTCGGTGGCTGACTGGGCCAGGCTTACTGTGGCCCCGGTGGGGACAGTTCTGAGTGCTGTACAGAGAGCAGGGGGATCCTCTGGGAGGGAGGGCAGGATCATCCCCATTGCCCCACACAGCCTGTGACAGACTGGAATTGAACCCAGGCATCCTTGGCTCATGTTGCCACCCTCTGCCCTCACTCTACCCCGCCCCCCATTTCCTTATGTCCATAGAGGTCCTGTGGCACTTCCCTTTGCATGTTCAATAGCCCCAGGCAAGCTCTCCTGTGAGCGTAGTGGCCAGGTGGACCGGGGAGAGCGGGCTGTGATTGGAGGAGTGACCAGCTCTGGGGTCTCTCTGAACAGCCAGCCGAGCAGCGGCCGATGCGCGGGGACGCGCCGGGCCCCAGTCTGCTGCAGCCACCAGCATCTCGGGGATCAGCCTGCAGGAGGCCCAGCAGATCCTCAACATCTCCAAGCTCAATCCGGAGGAAATTCAGAAGGTAAAGCTGCGGCTCGGAATGGGATGGTCCAGCAGGCAGGTCTGCATAGCAGCAGGTTGCTGAAAGGCCAGCCCCTTTTCCCCAGCTGCTGCAGCCTGGTGTTCTCGCTCTGGCAGGAGATGGCTGGGTGGTGGCGTGTTTTGCTCCAGGGAGTGTGAGTATGGGTAGCCAGTTGGGGCTGGGCACCTCTGTTCTCAGTGCAGCAGCTTCCTTCAGCAGGCCTGTTACCCATGGTGCATTGAGGCATTCGCACCTTCCTCTCTGCCCCGGGACCCTTCTTGGCTTGCGCTGTAATCAGGGCTTTCCAGTGCTGCAGGAGGGAGAGAGGCTCTGGGCTGAAGTGCTTGGACTCAACCCCCCATGACAGCCACCCAGTGAATTTGCATGCCCTTGCTGGCCAAGTGTCAGTGAGCGAGGGTAGCTGCTCCCTCTGCCTCAGGGCACGGGCACTGCCATGGCTGTCCCCTGGAGGGACCTGTCACTATGGCTTAGAACAGCCAGCTGGCAGCGCGCTGAAATGCAGAGCGAGGGGCAGCCGGAAGAGGCAGCTCACGGTTGGCTTGTTTCCTTTGGCAGAACTACGATCACTTATTCAAGGTGAATGACAAGTCAGTGGGGGGATCGTTTTACCTGCAGTCTAAGGTAAGCGGGGTGTTGGATGGGTCTGGGCATCCGTCCTGCTCTGTGCCAGGCTATTGGGCTGGCCTCGCAGGTTTGGGAGCCGGCTGGCTGTCTTGGGAGCTGGCACTTGGGGCTGGAGGCGCTAAGGCTGTCATCGCTGTTTGTGGCACTCTAATTACCCCTCTGAGCAGAAGCAGATCTTTTCCGGGGTCTTTGCCAGGGTGAACGTCCTGCTGGCAGTGCCCTCTGGGTGTTTCCATCCCCACACCCGCCCACATGCCCCCACACCTCTCTGGGCCCCTGTCACACGGGCTGGACCCTGGGTGTCTCCGATGGCAGCATGTTGGACCCTGAGAAAGGATGAGTTCCCTGGGGTCTGGCACAGCGTCCGTTTGCCATCCTGTGCTCTCTGGGGCATGTGGATTGTGGGGGCAAACTGCCCTGGGCTGCAGCGTCTTTCTCAGGCCCCTCTGCTGCTGCATGGTGGGGCCTGGCCTGGAGCCACTATCAGCAGCCTCCTCATGCCAGTCACCAGTGTTCCCTCTAATGTTTTACATCCATGTGCGGAATGAATTTTGTTATGTGCATCAATATGGAGATGATGTGTGACACCTCACCTTCGTATTGGTGCACATAACAAAATTCATGTGGTGGGGGTGGGGCCGAGGGGTTCAGAGTGTGTGAGGGGACTCACGGCTGGGGAAGAGGGTTGCGGTGTATGGGGTGCAGGCTCTGGGTTGGGGATGAGGGGTTTGGGGTGTGGGAGGGGGCTCAGGGCTGGGGCAGAAGGTTGGAGTGTGTGGGGGGGCTCTGGGGTGGGGTCAGGGATGATGGGTTTGGGGTGCAGGCTTCCCTGGGGCTGCGGTGGGGAGAGATGACTCCCCCCCCAGCCCTCTCTCGCCACAGCAGCTTGGTGCTAGGGGAGAGGCATCTTTCCCCAGCCGCAGCAGCTCTGGCGGGGCGGGGCTGGGCTGGGCTGAGGGAGGGGCTCCTCCCCAGGCCAAGGCAGGTCCACACTGGGGCCGGGCTAAGGGAGAGGTTCCTCTCTCCCAGCCGAGGCAGATCTGTGCTGGGGCTGGGCCAAGGGAGGGGTTCCCCTGCCCCGGCCACAACACGTCCATGCTGGGGCCAGCGGGGAGGGGCACCTCTCCTCGCCTGAGCCCCTGCGCAGGGCTTAATAGGCAGCTGCGCAGCTTAGAGGGAACTTAGCCAGTCATGCAGTTGGCTTCTGCTGCCTCCTCCTGGCTGCCTGGTGAAGTGCAGCCATGTCCCTTGGCTATCCTGGGCCTGAGGCCCGGCCCGGGTATGGCGGACTGTGTGGTAGGTGAGACTCATTGGAGACACTGTCCTGCAGGTGGTGAGAGCCAAGGAGCGGCTGGACGAAGAGCTCCGAATCGAGGCCCAGAGACAGAGTGAAAGAGAACAGGGGCAGAAGCCAGAGACGTAACTACCCTCCATGCCCTCTTCTCAGCCCCTCTAAATTATAGCCAGCCAATAAATCCCCTCTCTGCAGCTTCCTCTGTGTGGTTTGGATTCAGGAGATTCCATGGGAGAGATGGGGGGGTCACGGCCTGGCCCATTGCTTGCGGGCAGCTGTATCAACTACCGAATGGCCAGGGGCCTCCCATAATGCACTAGGACAAGTGGGCAGTGAGATAGATGGAGGAGGAGCATTCCTTCCTGGACCATTCTCCCTGAAACATGGCGTCCAATTGCCCCCACCCACCGCAGAGCCAGAAATGCCTGGTGCTACATGCAGCCAGTTGGCTGCCCCCTGGGAGCCCCGTGCTTTAGAACAGGGGTGAGCAAACTACAGCCCGCGGGCCGCGTCCAACCCATCAGACCTTTTAATATGGTCCTCGAGTTCCTGCCAGGGAGCAGGGTCAAGGGCTTGCTCCGCTCCGTGTTGCTCCCAAAAGCAGCAGCATGTCCTCCGTCTCCTACACGTAGGGGCAGCCAGGGTGCTCCACACGCCACCCCCGCCCCAAGCACTGGCTCTGCAGCTCCCATTGGCTGGGAACCCAGAGCCGGCACTGCATCTCTGCGTAGGAGCCGGAGGGGGGACGTGCCGTTGCTTCCGGGAACTACTTGAAGTAAGCGCCGTCACGACCCTGCACCCCTGACCTCCTCCCACGCCCCAGCCCTATGCCCCAGCCCTGATCCCCCTCCCACCCTCCAAACCCCTCAGTCCTAGCCCAGAGCACCCTCCTGTACTCCAAATCCCTCATCCCCAGCCCCACCACAGAGCCTGCACCCCTGCCCCAGCCTGGAGCTCCCTCCTGCACCCTGAAGCCCTCATTTCTGGCCCCACCCCAGAGCCCTCACCCCCTCCTGCACCCCAACCCCCAATTTTGTGAGCATTCATGGCCCACCATACAATTTCCATAACCATATGTGGCCCTCGGGCCAAAATGTTTGCTCACCCCTGCTCTAGTAACAGGGTTTCCGTGTGCCCCTGACTCAGTGTGATGGGGGCTAGACGCTTTCCACTGCACCCACCATCACAGGAATGTATCTGCCCTTCCACTCCCTGGCCAGGTCCTTCAGCAGCCTCAGGACGGTGTCTGCTGGGGAGGAAGACTCAGACAACATGGGTGGAGAACTGGTAGGATGTGGGGAAGCTGCCGTGCGAGGAGACCCGCTGCTGGGCCCCCGGGAGTCAGTGTGAGCCCACCCTACCTGACTGGATCCCTGTACACCCAGCTCTGCCTGGGGACGAGGGCAGCCTAAAGAGCCCAGCAGTTTAGCGGGGCAAGGAGACAGTAACCAGGGTGCAGGGCCTGGTTTCACCTGGGGGCTGCAGTGACGCATTTTCTGCTCAGCCATTTGGAAAGCCCCAGCTGCTTGTCTGAGCCACTCCTGTCCAGCCATGGAGGCCAGGCGCAGATGGGCTCTTGGGACCAGACTGAGCCCAGGGGGCTCAGGAACCAAATCTCGCCAGGCACCATTTCTGAGAGCGTTTTGCCAAACTAGAGTGCAGCAAATGGCCCCTCTGTGGCTCCTTCCCAGGAGCCAGGGGAACAGCTGAGCCCAGGAGCTGTAACCACCCTGCTGCTGGCCTGTCACCACCACAGGAAAACCTGGGCCCTGTCAGACTGGGGAGAGCAGCGGCCCGCATGGCTTCTGGGGGCTCCCCCATAAACTCCAGGCTTCAGCTGCCCTGAGATGCTTGGAACATTTCCTGGGATGCAGTGCTGTTCCACAAACCCCTCCATCAAGGTGAGTTCTGGCCACCACTGATCACAACAGCTGTCAGACCCGTGCTTCCGCCACTCCTGATCATCGTAACTACCAGAAAAAAGAAGAACAGGAGTACTTGTGGCACCTTAGAGACTAACAAATTTATTAGAGCATAAGCTTTCGTGGACTACAGCCCACTTCTTCGGATGCATATAGAATGGAACATATAATGAGGAGATATATATACACACATACAGAGAGAGCATAAACAGGTGGGAGTTGTCTTACCAACTCTGAGAGGCCAATTAATTAAGAAAAAAAAAAAAAAAAAAAAAACTTTTGAAGTGATAATCAAGCTAGCCGAGTACAGACAGTGTGATAAGAAGTGTGAGAGTACTTACAAGGGGAGATAGTCAACGTTTGTAATGGCTCAGCCATTCCCAGTCCTTATTCAAACCGGAGTTGATTGTGTCTAGTTTGCATATCAATTCTAGCTCTGTAGTCTCTCTTTGGAGTCTGTTTTTGAAGTTTTTCTGTTGTAATATAGCCACCCGCAGGTCTGTCACTGAATGACCAGACAGGTTAAAGTGTTCTCCCACTGGTTTTTGAGTATTTTGATTCCTGATGTCAGATTTGTGTCCATTAATTCTTTTGCGTAGAGACTGTCCGGTTTGGCCAATGTACATGGCAGAGGGGCATTGCTGGAACATGATGGCATAGATCACATTGGTAGATGTGCAGGTGAACGAGCCCCTGATGGTATGGCTGATGTGATTAGGTCCTATGATGATGTCACTTGAATAGATATGTGGACAGAGTTGGCATCGGGGTTTGTTACAAGGATAGGTTCCTGGGTTAGTGGTTTTGTTCAGTGATGTGTGGTTGCTGGTGAGTATTTGCTTTAGGTTGGGGGGTTGTCTGTAAGCGAGGACAGGTCTGTCTCCCAAGATCTGTGAGAGTAAAGGATCATCTTTCAGGATAGGTTGTAGATCTCTGATGATGCGCTGGAGAGGTTTTAGTTGGGGGCTGAAGGTGACAGCTAGTGGTGTTCTGTTATTTTCTTTGTTGGGCCTGTCTTGTAGGAGGTGACTTCTGGGTACTCGTCTGGCTCTGTCAATCTGTTTTTTCACTTCAGCAGGTGGGTATTGTAGTTTTAAGAATGCTTGATAGAGATCTTGTAGGTGCTTGTCTCTATCTGAGGGATTGGAGCAAATGCGGTTATATCTTAGAGCTTGGCTGTAGACAATGGATCGTGTGGTGTGTCCTGGATGGAAGCTGGAGGCATGTAGGTAAGTGTAGCGGTCAGTAGGTTTCCGGTATAGGGTGGTATTGATGTGACCATCGCTTATTAGCACAGTAGTGTCCAGGAAATGGACCGCTTGTGTGGATTGATCTAGGCTGAGGTTGATGGTGGGATGGAAATTATTGAAATCATGGTGAAATTCCTCAAGGGCTTCTTTTCCATGGGTCCAGATGATGAAGATGTCATCAATGTAGCGCAAGTAGAGTAGGGGCGTTAGGGGACGAGAGCTAAGGAAGCGTTGTTCTAAGTCAGCCATAAAAATGTTGGCATATTGTGGGGCCATGCGGGTACCCATAGCAGTGCCGCTGACTTGAAGGTATATATTGTCCCCAAATGTGAAATAGTTGTGGGTGAGGACAAAATCACAAAGTTCAGCCACCAGGTTAGCTGTGACATTATCAGGGATACTGTTCCTGAAGACTCCAAAGAGAGACTACAGAGCTAGAATTGATATGCAAACTAGACACAATCAACTCCGGTTTGAATAAGGACTGGGAATGGCTGAGCCATTACAAACGTTGACTATCTCCCCTTGTAAGTACTCTCACACTTCTTATCACACTGTCTGTACTCGGCTAGCTTGATTATCACTTCAAAAGTTTTTTTTTTTTTTTTTTTTTTCTTAATTAATTGGCCTCTCAGAGTTGGTAAGACAACTCCCACCTGTTTATGCTCTCTCTGTATGTGTGTATATATATCTCCTCATTATATGTTCCATTCTATATGCATCCGAAGAAGTGGGCTGTAGTCCACGAAAGCTTATGCTCTAATAAATTTGTTAGTCTCTAAGGTGCCACAAGTACTCCTGTTCTTCTTTTTGCGGATACAGACTAACACGGCTGTTACTCTGAAACGTAACTACCAGGCCACCCGGGGGGCGGCAAGCGGCATGTTCCCAAAGCGGCGCAATCCTGCAGCTCTTGGGGGGGATGGCAGCCCCCACCCCGTGGGGGGTTAGCTTTACCAAGTCCTGAGATCCCTGTGCCAGGGGAACAGACCAGAGGGAATAACCCTGCCTGAGCCCAGCTGGCATAGTAGATTGTTTCCATTTCCTAAGGGCCATCGGTACCACAATGACACACACGCACAGCCTTTGTGGCACTGCCCTCTGCTGCTTGGCACATGCCCTTCTTGGCCCCCTGGCCCTGCGGGGCGGGCTCCGAGATTCCCTCACTCGCCTGATTGCTCTGGGCTGGCTGCACAGGGAGGTGGACACTCTTGAGAACATTGAGGTTCATCCCAAACCCTTACACGAAGGTTTCTAACCATCAGAGGAGTGAAGTTCTGGAACAGTCTTCCAAGGGGAGCAGTGAGGGCAAAAGATATATCTGGCTTCAAGACTGAGCTTGATAAGTTTATGGAGGGGATGGTATGATGGGATAGCCTACTTTTGGCAATTAATTGATCTTTGACTATTAGCGGTAAATATGCCCAATGGCCTGTGATGCGACACTAGATAGGGTGGGATCTGAGTTACTACAGAGAATTATTTCCTGGGTGTCTGGCTGGTGAGTCTTGCCCACATGCTCAGGGTTTAGCTGATTGCCATATTTGGGGTTGGGAAGGAATTTTCCTCCAGGGCAGATTGGCAGAGGCCCTGGGGGTTTTTCGCCTTCCTCTGCAGCGTGGGGCACGGGTCACTTGCTGGAGGATTCTCTGTACCTTGAAGTCTTTAAACCACGATTTGAGGACTTCAATGGCTCAGACGTATGTTAGGGGTTTGTTGCGGGAGTGGATGGGTGAGATTCTGCGGCCTGCGTTGTGCAGGAGGTCAGACTAGATGATCATGTTGGTCCCTTCTGACCTTAAAGTCTATGATTCTAAGCCTGACCTGGCTGCCTCCTTGGGGCCCCTTCTCCCCGTGGGGGGAGACGTCGGTACCAGAGGCCTTAGTGGCTCCCAAACTGGGGGTTGCAGCATCCTGGCTCCCCCTCTCTGTTTCGGTAGCATCTGCGGGCCTTGTTGCGCTGGGCACTGGCCAGACCTGGGAGGAGGCAGGAGCTTGTGGACCAGCTAGGCACTGAGGGAGAAGGGAAATGGGTGGCCACTTGTCCAAGATCTCCCGGCAGCTCTGGGCTCAAATCCAACTCTTCCCAATCCCACACCAGAGCCCTACCCGCTGCCTCTCATTGCCAACAACTCCTGTGCATCCCCCCACCCATTCCCAGCACAGGCAGTACCCATCGCTGGCACCTAAGGGTGGAGGTGCCAGTGGGAGGCTGCGATGTGCTCACAGGGGTGGTGTCCCTAGGCGGTGCTGAGCAGGGTGGAGCCCCCGAAAAGCAATTACAGGCTGACACAGCCAGGGCAACTTGTCAATTCACTTTATTGTTTTCTTAATAAACTTCCTCTCCTCTGGAGGCCGAGAGGGGCAGTCGTGAGCATCTCGCTTTGTTTCTTTAGTTAAACGCTATGCTAACAGCAATGGAGCCAAGAGGAGAAAGAACGTACACTACCAGAGAAAGGCACTTAGAGACGGGTAAAATACCGAGAGCCTGGAATGTGCGACGACGACCGAAAAACAAAACGTATACCGGCCCTGGCAGGCCTAGTCTATCACAAAGCACATGCTGTGCTACTGTTAACCCTTTGAGTGGCATGCTGCTCGCCCGGCCTGGGGTGAGGGGGCAGGGATCTCTCGGCAGCCCCAGAGCTGGCAGGTGTGATGCTCGCCCGCAGCAACAGGTTCCCCCCAAGCGTTGGCTCTGGGGGGCTGGCTCCCTGCCAGCCAGGCAGCAGTGCTGTAACAGCCAGACCCTGAGGGCCCCTTCCTCCCTCCAGCAGCTGCAATGGTGCTTTTGAGGTGGAGGATGTGGCCAGTGAGGGGGTCTAGAGCCTGGCTAGGGGGATCTCCTGGTTGGAGGGTGGCAGCAGAGCAGGGGTCCTGCTGAGGGCAGGGGAGAGGTATGCAGGACCCCCTTGTGTATCAGGAGGAGCGGAAAAGACAGCGAGACCCCTCCTGCAAGGGAGGGATAGTCCGGGTGGGCCCCTTGGGGCGAGCACTGAGCAATCCCTCTGCAGGGGAGGGAGTGTCCAAGGGGCAAGCGTGGGGAGGGGGAGAGGCCAGGAGACCTGGGCACAAGCGGTGGCTGCTTGGAGATGCCCTGTCCTCAGGAAGTGCCTGCTCCTGCAGGCACAGCCATGCCATGCCCAGGCCTAGCTGTGCTCAAGGAGCTTGGCTCTGGAGCAACCACTCAAAGTGCTAAATCAGTCTAAAGAGTTTATGTAGCTTATATGTCCATAGGCCAGCCTGGCTGGCCCTGGAGTGTCTAGAATAGCTTACGGTACATACTGCGCGGGGCCATCTGGCCAGCACCAGCTGAAGAGACAGGCTGAGCCCATGGGCATCACCCACAATGGCTCAGTGCAGCTCTGTGGTGCCAGCCAGCCAACATGCCTGCCCTCTTTGGCCACAGCTGAACCTCCAGACCTATGTTGTGCAGGGGCCAACCCTGCCCAGATCTGCTCCCTGCTGGGGGCAACCACACCAGGCCCTCACCAGGTTGGGAGGAGCCCGCTGGGCCGCATGGCATGAGCCCAATCTGCACATTGTTGTGACTCTATTCCTTATGGGCAGGTGTCTCCTGGAGACTACAGCTCCCAGTAGGCACTGTTCAGAAAGGGGTGGAGTGCCTGCTGGGAACTGTAGTCTCAGGCCCCAGCCTTGGCCACCCCACATTTAATGCTGTAACTTAGGCTGGCTTGCTGCCCCTCACTCAGGCAGAGCCCCAGCACCTCACCAGCCGCTCTCCCCCCACCCCCTGAGTGAGGGCTGTGATGCCCCATGGCTGGGAGGTGCAGACACCTCAGCCCCCAGTGCTGTGGGGTAGCAGAACCCTCCCACCAGCCTGCACCGTGGGCAGTGAGAGTGGCCCTATGCTTTGTGTGTAATTAGCTTTCTAACCAGCAAGGTGCATGGGGGAGGGGGGGGCAGGAGACCAGCTAGGGGGAGCTCATGCTCCCCAGCAACTGGCACCCATAACCACAGTGCTCTGATGGGCCAGGCTCTGCCTCCTGCTGCTCCTCCCCTGGACCGGGTGCCACAGGGGCATCCAGCTGTCACCCAATGCCGCTTGGTCTCAGCCTGGCACTGGGCCTGCTGCTCACCAGGCTGCCACGGGGCTGGCTGGGATGTCTCCAACCAACCCCCTGGGGCAGGGACAGCGGGGAGGCACAGCTGGGCCCATCAAGGGAGCCAGAGAAGAACATGGGGCAGCTGGCTGCACCCAGCCCAGGGGCATTACTCTGTGTGTGGGGGACAGGGCTAATGGGGTCCCTCCCACCTGCATATGCTGCAGCCCCTGGCTGAGGACAGGCCCAGGGGAGCATTCAGGGCAACAGCCTGCCCAGGCCATGTGCCCACAGGCAGCCTGGCAGCCACGCCTCAGGAAGGTGGCGTGTGCCAGGGCAGGGCTAGCCAGGGCTCCGGGCAGTGGGGCTGGGGCTGGGCTGGAGAAGGTTGCAGCTGCTGAGCCAGTCACTGGGAGATGGGCAATGGGTCCGTGGGGTGAACTGCCCAAGGGGTGGAGGGAAAACCAGTTTGGGGACCATCAGCAGCAGGCCTTGTGGGGGGAGGAACAACAGCGGGGGCTCAGCCCCAGGCCTGATGGGGCTCACCTTGGCAGCTGGCCAGAATGGGGGCTTGGCAGGTGCAGCACCAGGTTGTGGGTGGTGGCCCAAGGGCTCCCTGCAGTGCTGGGGGAGGGGGGGCCCTGCAGCAGTCTGCCCACTCAGGGTGTTAACTGAAGTACTGCCCCTGGCACCCGCCTCCCAGCTGGGCTGGCCAGGACACTAGCGGGCCAGGGTTCACAGCTGGGCGGGACTCCCACCCTGCAGCGCTGGCCAGCCACACACACTCGTTGTTGCATGCTAAGGTACTAACAGAGCTGAAGGTGATCTTGCCCCCGTCCTCCCCCCTCGTTGGGGAAGGGGCATGGGAGCCGGTGAGCGGCATACTCAGCCAGTATGCGTTGTCGGGGGAGGGGTCCAGGGGCAGGGCTCCCCACGGGACTGGGGGTCCGTCTGTCTGTCTCAGTCCAGTCAACCCAGGGCTGAAGGGCAATGGGGCTGCAGTCCAGAAGTTCATCGTGGTCTTGTCTTGCCGGCATCTCCACCAGGCAAGCCCAGCTGCGGGTGAGTAGCTCTGCCTCCTCCGCTGGCCCAGGGACGGCTGGGTGCATTCGGGGCCCGGCTGATCTGCTCTTGGGGGTGGGGTGTCAGACTGGGCAGGGCGCCAGTTGGCTGGTGGGAGCTCCGTCAGCTGGGGGGTGACAATGGGAACACCCCTGCTTCGGCGGCTCCTGGTGGTACCACATGGCTGGGCTGGCTGCTCCTGGGTCAGCGCTGGGTGGCAGGAAAACACCACTTGGCTCCAGGGGCGCTGGCTGTGCTGCAGGCCGGGCTGGTGCAGGCACTGGGAGGTGGGTGATGGAAGAGGGCCAGTGGCAGGTGTTGGGGCAAGTGAGGCGCTAGATCCCCTTGAGTGGGGGCTCCTGGAAATGAGCCAGCGTCCCACCGTGTGCGGGAACCGGAGCTGGAGTGGAGGGAGCCTGCCAGACCAATGCCATGGCAGTACCAATCCTAGGGTGGGGGGCTTACTTTGAGCCAGAGAGGAAGGTGCCAAGGGCTGCCAGTGCCAAGGGGGCAGCTCTGCTGCAGGGGCCAGGGGCCACGGCCCCCAAAAGCCGCAGGCTGGGGGGGTGTCAATGGGCCCTTCCTCTGGGATTGCTCAAACCCACCCAGCTACTGGGCTGCACACAGCCAGCAGAGGGCGCTAGTACATGAGCACCTGGCACTGACTGGGGGTGGGCATGGGCTGGGTGTTGGGACCTCAATGCAGGTGGCTGCGTGGCTCAGGCCTCAGGCAGGGGGCGCCTGGTCAGCACCAGGGACAAGGGCCCGACGCGGGACCTGTCAGAGTGGGGGGTTGGGTGAGATAAATAAATAGCGGCGCCTCCCACTGCCTTAGGCCTGGGGCAGGCAGCCCCCAGGGAGAGACGGGGCGATGGCACACCAGGCTGGCCCTAGGGCCCTGATCCAGCTCCACGCCCCATTGCTCCCAGAGCCATGGCCTGGCTCGGGTCCCTCCGCAATGGTCCCTCTCTGGCACCCGCTCTGCTGCCACAACCGACCCTGGTGCTCCAGCCCAGCGCCTGCCAGAGCCATGAGCCTGCTCCTGCTGTGTCCTGTGCCAGCGTTGGCAACCCCTGGAGAGCCAGCAGGAGGCGCCAGGGTGCGGCTGACTCAGGGAGGGGGCAGTTAGCTGTCTCAGGGGGTCCCACGAAGAGGCCTCTGGAGCGGCCTGCGCTGGGCCGGTGGTGCGGGCGGGGCTGGGATGGGGATTATTGCTATTCTCAGAAGAGTCAAACTCTTCTTTCGTGAAGGGTCCAAGCGAGACCCAAGCGGCAGTCGCAGGGGAAGGGGGCAGGAGGTCCGGCTCCCCCCCACCCCGCTGGCGGATTCACCCGTCAAGACTCGGGCCAAGGTGGTGCCTTGTCTTGCATCTGGGCTTCGTTCACTCAGTTCACCACGGCCGGCTTCAGCAAGACGGAGCCAGGGGGGATCACCACCCAGCCGGGCGGCAGGGCCTCAGGGCTGCCCATAGAGCTCACGCTGGTGGACAGGTCCAGTACTGCGCCGGGCAGCAGCGGCAGGCTCTCTGGAGCACGCCTGAGCCGGGCCCGCTCAGTCCTGTCACACGAGTCTTTGCGGCTCTCGAGCCCCTGAGCTTTGCCCGCTTTGGCCACCCTGGTGTCACCCATCTGGCACTTCTCCACGTCCGTCTTGCCAGCAAGCAGGGACACCACTGGCAGCCCCAGCCCGCTAGCCCCAAAGGGAGATGCCAGCAAGGGGCTCTTGGCCAAGTTGAGTGGCGCCCCATTGAGGGACAGCACGGGGCTGGGCAGCCCCGACAGCGCAGCAGAGCCCACGGCACCGCAGGCCAGGGTGCTGAGGTCCAGGGGACCCGGGGCCAGGGGGATGGGCAGAGAGGCTCCCAGGCCGGGCAGCGCGTGCCCGCCAAAGAGGGCGGCCGGGTTGGGGATGATGAGTTGCGCCCCGTTGACGTAAGGCACTTCCGCCGAGGCGACGGGGGTCTTGGGAGGCTGCTGGAGTTTGAGCAGCTCCTGCTGCTCGTGGGACACAAAGTGGCCATGGGCCTTGATGTGCTTCCGCAGTGAGCTGGGGTCCGTGTAGCGCTTGTGGCAGCCGGGCATCTTGCAGTAGTAGGGCTTGTCCACGTAGTGGGTGCGCGTGTGCTTGAAGCGGTCGCTGGAGTTGGAGTAGCGCTTGCTGCAGCCCTCGTAGGGGCACATGTAGGGTTTCTCGCCTGCATGGGGACACAACAGCCATGAGCTGCCACAGGCTTCTCGACCCGGCATGCCATGGGGCCTCTGCCGCCAGGCCATGGGCTGCCACGGGCTGCCTAACCCAGCATGCCACAGCACTTCCGCGGCCAGGCCATGGGCTGCCTGACCCAGCGTGCCATGGGACCTCCGCCACCAGGCCATGGGCTGCCTGACCCGGCGTGCCATGGGACCTCCGCCACCAGGCCATGGGCTGCCTGACCCGGCGTGCCATGGGACCTCCGCCACCAGGCCATGGGCTGCCTGACCCGGCGTGCCATGGGACTTCCGCCACCAGGTCATGGGCTGCCTGACCCGGTGTGCCATGGGACCTCTGCCGCCAGGCCATGGGCTGCCCTACCCAGCATGCCACAGGGCTGCCGCCGCTGGGCCATGGGCTGCCCTGACACTGACTTGTGTGCAAAGGGGTGACACCCAGGCCCTCCATCCCTGACACTGACCTGTGTGCGAGCGGTTGTGGATTTTAAGATTTTCCAGCCTGGAGAAGCTCTTGTTGCAGGTTGGGCAGCGATGAGGCTTCTCATTGGTGTGGGTGCGAATGTGGATCAGCATCTTGTACCTGCCCCAGGGAGAAGGGAACCCAGCTGGGGTGAGCCCGCCCAGCAGGGCGCCACGGGGAGAGGGGGGCCCGGCTGGGGTGAGCCGGCCCGGCAGGGTGCTGTGGGGCTGCAGCTGCCATGGGAACCCAGGGAGCTGATGGAACAGCTGTTCCCCTCTCCCCGTCACAGGACACACAAATCGCCACAGCTGCCCCCAGGGGGGCCAGGAACAGTCCCCAGCTCAGAGAGGACACGGACTTGTCCAATATCATACCCAGCAATTAGGGCAGAGCCCAGATCTGCTCCTGCCCCCCCACTGAATCCCTGTCCTGCCCCATAACCACCCCACCCAGATCCCCTCATCCCTGCCCCATAACACCATAAGTGCCCCGCACCAACCGCCCCAATCTCTGCCCTTTAACCACCCAGCCCTGATCGACTCACCCCATAACAACACAGCATGGATCCCTGTTCCATACCGTAACCACCCAGCCCCAATCTCCCCATCCCTGCCCTGTAACTGCCCAGCCCTGATCCCCCCCCATCCTTACCCCATAACCAGCCAGCGTGTCACTAACAGTTGTTGGTGTAACTGACACACGTGGTTCCCTGGGAAACCACAATCTGCCTGAATCTCTCTTTCCTCTTCCCTCCCATCAGTCTCGGGGTCCCGAGCCGCGTCTCCCTCCCTCCCTGCAGCTCGCTGTCCCAGCCTCAGTGCCCCCAGCCCCCACCTGGCATTGAAGCCCCGGCCATGGCGCGCGCAGCCCTCCCAGTGGCAGCAGTAACCCGCGTCCTTCTCCGGCTTGACGTGGAAGTCGTTGACGTGATCCACCAGGTCTTGGAGCAGGTCGAAGAGCTGGTTACACTGCGGGGGGCAGGGTTGGGTCAGATGGTGGCTGAAGGGGGAGCCCCACTGTGTCTGGCTGCGGGAGATCACAGGGGGGCCCGGCTGGGGGAGGGGCGGCTGCAGGGGGCCCGGCTGAGGGCGGAGTGGGTGTTTTGATGCACGGCAGGTGGGATTGAGTGGGAAGTGGCTCAGGCCCCCCGAGGACTGGCCAAGATGTACCCACCCCGCCCCGTCACTCCCTAGTTCAGACCTGCCACGGCTGTGCCTGGCCCCAGAGGCTGTGGGTGCCGGGCTGGGAAGGGTGACTGGGACAGGTGGCCCATTGAGATCCACCAATGGCCAGGAGGGGCAATGTCCCAAAGACCTGTTCCATGGCATCCGCCACGCAGCCCCGTGGCACACCCCTTGAGCACGCCCCTCGCAGCCCCCTCTGCCCCACCCCCCTCTGACCCTCATAGCCCCGTGGCACACCCCTCACAGCACCCTCTGCCCCACCTCCCTCCACCCAATGGCACACAGCTCGCAACCACCCATCCCCATCCCCCCTGCCCCGCAGCACGCCCCTCGCTGCCCCCCCACCCCACAACACACCCCTCGCTGCCACCCTCTGCCCCGCAGCATGCCCCTCGCTGCCCCCCCACCGCATGACATACCCCTTGCTGCCACCCTCTGCCCCGCGGCATGCCCCTCACTTCCCCCATCCGCCCCTCAGCCCCACGGCATGCCCCTCGCTGCCGCCATCTGCCCATCCCCGCGGCATGCCCCTCACTGCCCCCATCCGCCCCCCAGCCCCACGGCATGCTCCTCGCTGCCCCCCAGCCCCACTGCATGCCCCTCGCAGCCCCCCTCTAGGACGCAGATGTCAGGGGATTTACCCTACACAGGACTGGGGCCATGGGCTCAGCCCCCCGGGGCCCGGCTGCCCTCCTCACCTTGGCCCAGCGACACACCAGCTGCTGCGGCAGGGGCAGCTCCGGGGAGAGGCGCTTCTCCTTGGCGGGGGTGAGGAAGGCCGAGGCTGGCAGGTGCAGGGCGCCGCCTGAGCCCAGGGGCAGGAAGAACTGGAAGGAGCTCGGGAGGCCGTCGATGTAGCGCAGGGATGGGAAATCCTGTGGGGGAAGAACAAAGGTGCTGGGTCAGAGACACTGGCTGGAGCAGGGAGCTCGGGAGGGGGCGGGGGGGCTGGGGTGGGTCAGAGACACCGGCTGGGGCAGGGGGTTGGGGGGGGCGGACGTGCCCCACCCTGGGGATCAGGAAGGATGAAGAATATTGCACAGCTGGATCCCAAAGCTTTGCAGTGCAATGAGCCCCCCCCTTGCACCCAACCCCCGCCCCGTCCCAGCTGGGGCCAGCTCCCCCAAGCTCTGCTGCACTACTACCCACATACCAAGCGTGGGCCTGGTGCCCATCCCCAGGCAGGCACAGGCCGGGCGAGCCACCCTTCCCCCCCACAGTCCTGCCGCAGCCCATCCCACTCCCTTCCCCCCCATCCCATCCCTCTCCCCCTGCCCCTCCGCCCCCCCACCGCAGCCCGTCCCTCTTCCCCCGCACTCCAGCCCTCCCTCTCCCCCTCCCTCCCCGCCCCAGCCCATCTCTCTTTCCCCCCACCCCAGTCCATCCCTCTCCCCCTCCCTCCCTGCCCCAGCCCATCCTTTTCCCCCTCCCCTCCCTGGCGGCCCAGCCCAGCCCAGCCCAGCGGGCGGCCCAGGGCCTAGGTCTGGGGCTGCCCTGGGCAGAGGGGCAGCCATCTGGAAAAGTCTCTTCCTGCTGAGTCGAGGGAGGGAGCTGCTGCCACGGTGTCCCCAGCCCCCTTCCCAGCAGCTCCCCTGTCTGCCCCAGCCCCTGCCCTGCCATAGCGCATCACTTACATGGGGGTTGGGGACCATGGGCAGGTCCCCGCTGCCCTGCCGCTCAGGGGACAGCGAGGTGCTGCCACCGGGGGAGTCCAGGCCGGATGGGGGTGACAGGCTGAGGTCCAGCAGGGGCGTCGAGGAGAAGCGAGCGTCCCGTTTGTCGTGGTACTTGGAGGCCAGCAGGGGACCTGGGGAGCACAAAGCCAGCGGGTGAGCAGCAAATCCCACCCCAAGCGCCTTTCCCCACCACTGCAATGCAGCCACTTCTGGGGCAGGACGCGGTAGTGACCCCCCCTCTTCCTCAGTCCCTGCGCCCAACCCCACAGCTCATGGCCTGCCCCAAGGGATCCCAGCATGGCTTGGGGGACCCCAGTCGTGTTGGCCCAGCCCCAGGGGCAGGTGGCCAGCAGGGGGCAGAGTGTGACCCAAGGCTCTCTCACCACCGGTTCCACCCTGAGAAGACTGCACACAGGTGGTACCCCCTGGTGTCGTACCAGAGGGTGCAGGAAGGCGGTCCCCCCGGGTGGGGCCCTGGACGCCCCTCCCCCTCTCACCGGCCAGCGGGGAGCCAGGCGAGCCGGGGCCCATTGCTGCGGCATCATCATCCTGGCTCTTGAGCTCGCGGTGCAAGCCCCGGTGCTTGGTGCTGCCCAGTGTCCGCTTCTCCCGTGCTGCCCGCAGCTTGGAGATGCTGATCTTGAGGTCGAGGGGCTCATCCAGGGAGTGCATGGTGCCCGGCTTGGCCACCAGCAGCGTCCTCCGGCAGGGAGCAGACGGTGTCCTCTGGGGCCTGCTCCCCCTGCAGCCCGGGGACAGGGGCAGGGTGCCCAGGCAACCTGCAGTGGAGCAGAGGGGCAGGGGGGTGAATTAGGTCGTGCTGCCCTCTAGGACCCACACACGGACACCCATGCACCCCCCTGCATAGAGCCTGTCCCAGCGGCCACAGGATCGGGCCATCTGGAAAAGTCTCTTCCTGCTGAGTCGAGGGAGGGAGCTGCTGCCACGGTGTCCCCAGCCCCAAGGGGCCAGGAGCTCCAAAACCTGCCGCCAGGAGCCCCCCCACTCTGTTGCCAGGAGCCCCTCCCCCCCACCCATAGGTGCTGGAACTGAGGGGTGCTGCATCACCCCACAGCTTAAAGTGGTTTCCATCATACACAGGGTTTAGTTTGGTTCAATGGCTCTCAGCACCCCCACTATACAAATTGTTCCAGCACTCCTGCCCCAATCTGCTGCCAAGAGCCACAAATCCTGCCACCAGGATCCCCCCCAACTTGCCATCAGGAGCCCCCCAAAACTTGCCACCAGGAGCCCCCTAAAAACTTGTTGCCAGGCCTGCTCTTAACAGGGGGCTGGGAAATGCAAGGACAGATTCTGGAGAAGGAACAGTTCTATGTACAAAAGTAGGACACTGGGACAGGCCACTCCCCCCTCAGCTCTGCTGGTGCCCCTCACTCTTGACCTGCAGCCCCCTGCTAGCCCAATCCTGGGGCCCCCTGAACCCCATTACCGCCAGACCTCCAGAGCTGAAAGGCAGGTGCAGTAGATGCCACGACACTGCCCCTGCCACCCATCCCGTCCAGCTCCCTCCCCTGCACAGTGCCCAGTGCTCCCCCCGAGGGCAGAGTCCTGGCAGCCTCTCACCACCCTGGCTGCACTGGAGAGTCCCAGCTCCTGCTCCTCCCCTGGCCTGGCTCAGAACTCAGCCCTACATTTTCCATGGAGTCCCATACCCATACCCACTCCCACTGAGCCAGATGGGGGCGGGTCCTATGATCAGTGAGGAGCCATCAGGCAGGGGCTGGGTTCAGTGACCGCCTGCCTCGCCTAGCCTGCCAGGCGGGGAGGGGAGGATGGGGCCAGAGGCAGCCGGCAGAACTGGCTGAGCTGGTCCAGAGCCATGCTGCAGCCCCCCCAGCACAGTGACCTGTCTGGAATTACAAGCAGCTGTTTCCCCTCTGCCTGCAGCAGCCACAGCTCAGGGGGCAGCGCCAGGAGCCGCAGGGCTCTGCAGGGCGGGGCCCAGGCCAGGGTGGGGCCCAGCAGACACCAGCCCAGTCACATGCCAGCCCTTCCACTTTACACGGTTACTCAGGCCTATGCGGTGCTCACAGACACCAGGGCAAAGCCAGGCCCAGTGTGGAGGGGCTCTGGGCAAGCATCCAACCGATGCCCCTCACTCCCAACCCGCAGCCCCCTGGGGTTTTCAGGTGCTTTGAGATCCTCGGCGGGGCTGGGAGAGGCAAAGCTCTGACAGCTGGGGAAGGAGCCTGCCCTGGGCCTTGCTGCTCCTGCTGTCCAGGGGGAGATTACAACACATCATGGAGCTTGCAAACCTGGAGCTCAGCCTGCTCAGGGAGGACAAACTCCCACATCCTAGGGCTCTGGGCAGGGAAGGCCAGGGAGTCTGAACCAGGCCTGTGCCGGCCATGTGGGGAGCCCAGAGCTGGGCTAGCAGGGGGCTGCAAGGCGCCTCCCCATCACCAGCAGCCCAAATCTGCTGGAGCCAGGAGGGGATTCAGCTTGGCAGATTTGAGGGGCAGCAGGGGGCCAGAGAGTGGGGGCGGGAGCAGGGGCCCAGAGAGCGGGGGGTGGGGGTGGTGCAGCCTGGGGCCAGGCAATGTGGGAGGCAGCCTGGGGCTGGGGAGAATGGGGGGAGGAGGGGGCTGCACAGGACCAGGTGGGGGGGGGCAGCGTGGGACTGGGGAGTATGTGGGCGGCACAGGGCCGGGGAGTGTGGGGGGAGGAGGGAGAAGGGGGCCAGAAAGCAGGGGGGGCAGCAGGGGGCCAGGAAGCGTGGGAGGCAGCCTGGGGCCAGGGAGCAGGGGGGCACCGTCCCCAACACAAGGCTCCCATACATGAGAGGTGCCCACTTCACAGCCAGCCTCACTCTGCCCCCTGCCTGCCAGCCCCAGCCCGCGCCAGAGCCAGCCCAGAGCCACTCAGCTCAGGCCAGGCTGGCCCTGCTGGGCACCATGAGGATTGCGCTGAGCCTAGGCACCCCAAGGCCTGGCTGGGGTCCGGCAGCCAGTCCCCGAGGGCCCTGGGCCCCTTCCTACTTGGCAGTTTTGGATCAGCCCAGAGCCCAGCCAGCAGACCGTGCCCCTCCCCCGATCCTCGACAGCCCCCAAAGGGCTGCTAGGCTCTCCCTGCTCCTGGCTGGGGGCAGTCCCGCTGGGGTGGGCAGGGAGGGGCACCCCGCGCACCCCCCTCCAGCCGGCCTGTGGCCCCCTGTCTGGCTGCGCCGGGCACAGGGAAGGGGGAGGAAGGAAGTAAATATTTATCTTCGGCAGTTCAGAGCCTGGGAAGGCTCCAGCTGCATTCACGGCCTCCCTCCTTGGACTGCCCTGCCCTGCCCAGGGCCTCTCCCTGGGGCAGGGGAGGGGACCTGGCGGGCTGCCAGCTGTCTGCTAGCTGGTTCCTTATGAGCCCGGCCAGGCGGGCCCTGCACTGCCATCCTGGGCTCCTCCGTGGACACCAGGCCTGGCTCATTTCCTGCCTGCTTCCTGCTGTGGCATCATGCCCTGGCCTGCCCACGCACATCCCACCCCCGCCATGTGACTCAGTTTCCCCACCTGGCCATGGAGACAGTGATAAGAGGTGGCAGTGCTCGGAGAGCCCCCAGCACCCCACACAGCCTGATCCCAGAGGTGCCTGTGCTGCAGTGAGACCCCAGGCAGCTCCGCAGCTGGCCCTGCCCAGGCAGGGGCTGTGCAGGAAGGGGCTCTGCTGAGCGCCTCAGGCCAGCTCAGGCAGGGCCCAGGCACTTTTCCTTGGCAGGGGAAGGGCATCATCCATCTGCCACCCACCACCTGTGAGAACAGGGGCATCACGGACAGGTGCCCGCTGCCCAGCCCAGGGGATTCTTGTCCTGCCACTGTCCCGGCTTCTGCCAACGCCAGCAGATCCAAGAGCGAGATGCCCAGCCCCCACCCCCTTCGCCTCCCTCCGCGTGGGATGCACTCGGCCCTGCAGACCCCTTTCTGGGAGTGAGCAGCCCCACACCCTGCGCTGCCTGCAGCAGGGCATGTGCCACAGGCCCCCCCAGCCCCACACCCGTCCCCCCCCGCCCCATGGTGCCCACACCCAGTCCTGCCCCAACCCCACGGTGCTCCCCTGGCTCTGCAGCACATGCTGCCTCTTCAGCCGCCTCAGTTCATCCCTGCTGCACCCACTGGGCCAGCCCTGCAGCATCCCTCCACAGCCATCCAGCCCCGCATCGCACACACACGCCAGCAGGCGTGCTCACCCCCTTCCAGCAGGGACTGGACAATGCAGGGGGCTGTGTACACACCAGGCCAGCTACGCCCCCTTTCCCCCCCAGCTCTGCCGGTGCTCCTCAATCCCAACCCACAGCCCCTGCTGTCTCAGCCCTGGCACCTCTCTCCCGGGCCCTGCCCCCTCCCCCCTCCCCCTGTGCAGAGCAAGGTGCCCACACTGGCTTTGGAGAAGGGTCTGTTTTGCAGCTGGCTGAGAACAAGGTGCTCGTCTCAGCTGTGATCTCAGCCAGCTCCTCCTAGAGCCCAGGGCTCACTAGCACCCTCTCTTGGGAGCCCCCTACCACCGCCTCCTCACCGCGACCCACGTCAGGCCTGGACTGCCAGGACTGCCAGGCCCTGAGCCAAGCATGGGGAGGGGACCACAGAGCCAGCCTGGAGTCAGGCTGGGATATCAGTGCTTGGGCTGGGCAGAGGTTGGCGCAGCGCAGGGCAGGGACACTGGCTGGGCGCGGCAGAGAGGCAGCGGGGAGGAGGGGCAGGCGCAATGTCCCCAGCTTCTAGCCCATCCATCCCTGCACTCAGCACAGCCTGGCTCAGGCCCACATGGCCTGGTCGCTCCCCCCTACGGGGCCCCCAGGACCACAGGGGCTTCAGTCTTGGGTCCAAGACATTCCCACACCAGGCTTAACCTCTGCAGCCTCCTCCCCACCGCAGGGCTGGAGGGACGGGCCAGTGACGGCATCAGAGCACTCCCATTCCAGGGGACAGACGTCCTGGGACTGCCCCCACGACCACCACCAGGCCCCTCCAGCCCAGAGCACAGCCAGCTTCGGGCCTCCGGCACTGACATCTGGGAGGGCTCCATCCCCCACCCCGGCACTGACCCCCTAGGGGGTTCCATCCTGCACCCCCAGGGACCCCAAGGGCAGAAATATCCTAGGGCATCCCCCGCTTTCTACAGGTTCAAGCAATTCCCCCCCGACACACACACAGGCCCCATGCTGTTCCCTCAAGCCAGGCTCTGTCTCAGTGGGCACTGCTCCCCGGGGGCGGTTGCTGGCCTGGGCTCTGTGCCAAGCCCTGCCAGCATGGCACTGGGGGGCACTCCCGGCAGTGCCCCCCGGCAGTGGGACGGGTTCGTTTTTGTTCTGCTCCTGACCCTCTGACGGGCCCCGCGCCAGCCCCTACCCCGCCTGCGTCTGCAGCTGCAGCCCAGCGCCTGGCGCATGAATGGGGGGCTCTTTCCTCTCCAGCGAGCCCGGGGCTGGCAAGCAGGAAGCAGAGACTTCCGCGGAGCCGAGGCCAGCCCTTGCTCCCCCCTGCACATCCTCTCCCCCTGCCAGCCTCCTTCTCCCCCGCCCAGGCTAGAGCCCCTGCCAGCCGTGCCCGTGTGGCACCTGTTCCCTGGCTCTGCCTGGTTCGAGCAGGCCTGTCCCTGCCCCCGCGCCCAGGTGCCCCCCCCATGCTGGCACCGGGCCAGGCCAGGCTCAGACGCTCTGGAATGCAAAGCGCCTCCCAGCCCTGCGTGGGGGGCGAGGATCGGCCAGGGGCGGGGGCTGAGCGCCAGGCTAAGCAGGGGCGGCAAGGGGGAGACACAGCCCCACCCCGGACTCCTGTCTTCCAGCTGGGGCGATGGAGCCTGTGCCCATGGGGCCAGGGCTGTTGCATGGAGTGTGGGGCAGGGCTGGGGGCAGCTGGCTGGGCTGGCAACAGGCAGGGTGAACTCACAGAGAAGGCAGGACCCCTGAGCGATGCGTCAGTGGGACAGGCCAAGCCCAGTGGCACCAACTGGCCCCGCACTGGCAGGCTCAGCAGGGCCATGGAGCCTGGCCCAGCCTCTCCTCCCAGGTCCTTACAGCTCCGGCAGAGATGCTGGGCAGGGCGGGGGAGCCAGGCACGCTGCACTGACTTGGGCACTCGGGCCAGCAGGAGGCGCCAGAATAAGGGTTGCTACACACACCAGCCAGCCCCAGTGCCCCCCCACCAGCCAGCGCCCCCCACACCCAGTGCTCCAAACATGCATGCAAAGCGCTCCTGTCCCCTCACACCATCTCCCCTCCCCATCCCCTGCAAACACACCCCTCCTCTCCCCCATCCACTGAACACACCCTCCCCCCACCCCTCTCCCCTGCCCACACCCCTCCCCCACTCCCATTACCCTGTGCACACCCCTCCCCATCCCCTGCACACACACACCCCTCCCGCATCTATTGAACAAACCCTCCCGACCCCTCTCCCTTGCACACCCACCCCTCCCCTTCCCCTGTGCACACCCCTCCCCAACTGCCTGCAGACAGCCCCCCCACCCTTTCCCCTGTGCACACCCCTCCCTTCCCCTGCACACACCCCTCCCTTTCCCCAATCCCCTGCACACCCCTCCCCTCCCCTCCCCTCCCCAACCCCCTGCACACACCCCTCCCCCACCCTCTTCCCCTGCACACACCCCTCCCTTCCCATCCCGTGCACACAAACACACACACACACCTCCCTTCCCCCAATTCCCAGCACACACACATGAGCACTGCCCCTCCATGGCAGGTATCCCGAGAGCAGAGTGGGCTCCTGGTGAAGTCGTGGGGGGGGAGGGGATCAGCTGATCATGCCCCAACTCCACCACCTGCTCTGGGACCCCCAGCAAGTCTCTTTGGGCCAGACTTCTAAAAGCGCTCAGGACCCAGGGGCTCCACTGAGAGCACTGGGGGACCCCCCACTGAGAGCATTACAGAACCCCTCCCCCACAGGGAGCCAAAGGAGATGCTGGGGGTGAAGAAGCCCGACTCCCTCCCGCAGCCAGTGCTTAGCTCCCCCCCACCCAGTGCTTTGTTCCCCATGATGCTCCTTGGCCCCCTGCAGAGAGACGGGGTCCCTGCTTGCCAGGTATCAGTGTGCAGGCAACTGGATCTGCCATTGTCTTATCAGAGGCGCCACTGATATGGGGACCAAGACCCAGACAGCCAGGTGACGCCCATGCTATGTCTCTTCACCTGCCCTGAGAGCAATCAGCCTTCTGCCACCCCTGAGGCAACGATGCCACATATAGGGGAAACTGAGGCACAATCTGGCCTCATCAAAATATTCCCACTTCGTCACAGCCTATCAGGGCCGGCCACTCCGGACAGAGGCAGCAGGTCCAGCTATTCGGCGGCAATTCGGCGGACGGTCTCTCACTCCCACTAGGAGCGAAGGACCTTCTGCTGAATTGCTGCCGCAGATTGCGATCGCGCTTTTTTTTTTTTGCTTTTTTTTTTGTGGCTGCTTGGGGCGGCCAAAACCCTGGAGACGGCCCTGCAGCCTATCCATCTGCCCACCTGCTAGTCTGTCCATTCACCCATGCACCTGCCTGTCCATCTGTCCCCCCACCCATCTGCGAGATCCATCTACTCCCCACCTGTCATTCTGCCTCACCGCAGGGATGAGGCGGGGGAGAGCCGAAGGAGGCAGGAGAAGAGAAGAGAAGAGAAGAGAAGAGAAGAGAAGAGAAGAGAAGAGAAGAGAAGAGAAGAGAAGAGGGCCGGGGAGAGCAGGGAAATGGAGCAGAGGAGAGAAGTGGGGCCCAGGGAACAGGGCAGGAGCCTCACCATCATCAGCCCTTGGGGGAGGGGTGCTTGGGGGAGGGGGCCAGGAGGAGGTCGCCCACTCAGGCAGCAAGTTGCCCTCCCTGGCAGGAACCTGGCAGCCCCCACAGCCGTTCCCAGGTAGACTGCGGGCGGGGAGAGGAAACAGGGCTGGTCAGTGGGGGCCGGGAGAGCAGCGGGAAACCCCACACTGCCCCCCCCCAGCAGGGGGAGCTCCTCTCCCATGTGCCCAGGGCCAGGCGCCCGCACACCACAGAGCTCGTGGCAATGGGGATGGAGAGATGGGGCCAACGCGGGCCCTTGTTTAAGCTGGGCCACAACACTCTAACCCCAGCCTTGCCGCATGAGGGAACCTCACACTCGTCCTGTCCCTGACAGGCCCTGCCCCCAAGACCACACCTGCGCTGTCCCTGACAGGTCTGGGCCCCTAGACCACACCAGTACTGTTCCTGATAAGCCCCGCCCCCTGAGACCACATCTGTACTGCCCAAAGCTCCGCCCCTAAGGCCCCGCCTGTGCTGTTCCCGACAAGGCTCGCCCCCCAAGACCACACCAGTACTGTCCCCAACAGGCCCTACCCTCCAGACCATGCCTGTACTGTCCCAGACATGATCTGCCCTTGAGACCATGCCTGAACTGTCCACAACAGGCCCCGCCCTGAAGATCACGCTGGCTCTACCCCCGAGACCACACCAGTACTGTCCACAACTCGCCCCGCCTTCCGACACCACATCTGTAATGTCCCTGACAGGCCCCACCTCCCGCCGGTACTGTCCCTGATAGGCCCCACTCCCTGAGGCCACACACACTATAGTGCCCCACCCCACAAAGAGACACCCCTCCACCCCACAAGAACTGCCCGGCCTTGGAAAGTGCAGCAGGCGACTAACTCCTGGTTCTATTCCCCAGCGGGGTCCTCAGCCTACAGGCTGCACCCTGCCCACAGGCCGCACCCTGCCCACCTGGAGTGATGCCCTGGGTTGGGCAGGAGAACCCAGGCCCAGGCCCAGGGGTGGCAGGGCGTAGCCAGACAGCCCACTCTGTCTGCAGCTTGTCCCCTACCCAGGACTGAGACAAAACCTAATGTGGTCTGCCCACTGTCATGAGCGGAGGGCATCACTTTGGAGAACGCCCTGCCCCCACAGATATGACCTTGCACACAGTGGTGGGGTCACACTGCCAGAGGTCACGCTGGCGGGGCTGGGGTCACGCCACGGGAATGTCCAGTATTCTGGGGCCGTGGTGGTGGTCACCCAGCAGGCGCCCGGGGCCGGCGGAATCCCCGCTCCCACCCCCAACTCCACCCCCCAACTTCTCAGCCCAGATTCCAGATGCTGCCAGGGCATTTCCCAGCCTGCTGAGCCCGGCCTGGCAGACCCGACACCATGCCAAGGACCTGGGGTTTGTACATGGTTCAGGGCACAGACAGCCCCCAGGACCACAGCCCCTCGCTCACACCTTGCAACCCCAGAACCCCCCTGGCCTCACATACCTCCCCTCACTGCCCCATCCTGCACACGGCCTCACCCCTCCACACACATATGCACACCCGCACACACTTCTGCCAAGGGGCCCAGCACCCACTTTCCCACAGTGTCCCAGCGCAGTCCCCAGGGCACTGGCATTTCCCTCATGCTCAGAGGCTCCTGGGTCGGGCCCAGCGCAGCAAGTAGGGCAGGGTGAGGCAGGGCAGGGCGAGGGCAGCACAGAGTGAGGGCAGGGCAAAGGCAGAGCACAGCGAGGACAGAGTGAGGGCGGCACAGGGCAGGGTGAGGGTGAGGTCAGCCTGCCTTTAGAGCCTGGCTTGAGCCCCATGGACAGGCAGGACCCTGCTGCCAGCCCTGGGGAGGCAGCAGGGGCAGGACTGGCAATGCCCAGCCTGCCCCCAGCATCCATGCCTGAAGGACCCCCAAGGGCCACATGCTGGCCAGACAGGACGATGGCACAGGGAATTCCAGTGCTGGGCACCTCCATGCCCAGCGGGTATCAAATGGGGGAGGGGCTGCACCCCTAGTGCTGCCCCATCAGCCTCTGGTGGCACAGCCCTGGGTGCCAGCCCGGAACCAGTGGGGGCAGGGGGCACTGGGGTGGGGATGGCCAAGGCCTGTCAGAGCCTGGAGCCCATCCCCTGTGAGGGTAAGCGGCTTGAATCTGCTGTGAACAGGAAGCAGCCGGCCCAGGGACCGGGGTTGCCCCGGGGCGGGAGTCACACAAAAGGATGCTAGGAACTCAGTGCATGCAGGGCTAGCGATGGGACAGGCCAGCCATGAGCTAGACATCCACTGCACTGCACCCCACCCCCCACATCTACCCCTCCCACCCACCCCCATCTGCTCCCAGCTTCCTGGAGCCAGCAAGGGGTGCTGCTGACAGCACAGGCCAGCTGGGGCTGGGGAAGAGCAGGGCATGCCCTGGGGGAAGCTCCTGCAGAGAGGGGGCAACTGGCTATGGGGAACAGAACCCGGGTAGCTGCCAGGGCTGGTCCCGATCCCAGCTCCACCCTGCCTGACCCAGCTGCTCCACTCAGTCCCCCCAGCCCAGGCGTTGGTGGCTTTCCCGCCCCATCCGATTGGGGCCCCAGCTCCACCCGGCAGGGGCAGGCTGACAGGAGGCCTGAGCAAAGGCCAGGGGTTTGGCCAGAGGCCCAGAGCCTGTGCGCCAGGGCAAGGCACAGGGCAAGGGGGAGGGGGAGCGAAGGGCCTTCCCCCACCCATTCTCCCCAGCCGGCTGGCCTCATCCTAGATTCCTGAGCTGCTACTGGGAGCCAGCATGGGTGGGGCCCGCTGGCTGGGAAAGGGCTTCGAACCGCGGAAGAAACTACTCCCGAGTGAGCAAGCAGCTGCCAAACCAAACTGGCCCTGAAGCACAAAATTCCTGGGAACAAACCTTCCTCGAATCCAGAGGAACCGGAACAGCAAGAGACGCCCTGCCTTGCCCCCCAGACATCGCGGCCTGCCATGCCCGCCACAGCAGGGGCAGGCTGGGGGGCCGAGAACACGGCCTGTGGCAGAGCACAGCTAGGTCCTGCCGACGCCCCTCACTCCTGACCCACAACCCCCATTAGCCCAGCCCTGGGTTCCCTGCCCAGCTGTGCCAATGCCCCCCACTCCTGACCCACAACCACCCACTAGCCCAGCCCTGGGCTCCCAGCTCTGCCGCTGCCCTCCAGTCCAGACCCGCACCATGCCCAGCTGTTCATGTCCTGTCCCTCAGCTCTGGGGGTGACCCTCGGCCCGGCACTCTCCTGAACAAAGGGGGAAATTGTGCAGGGTTTTGTGACGTGACCAGTTTTACTTGTGGTTCAGAGGTGGCTTTGGATTCAGGCGTCCTGAGATCCATACCCCTCCTTCAGACAGATGTAACAAAGGGGGAGCCAAGCATGTAAAAATGGGGCAATAGCACAAGCTGGTCCATGGGCACAGGGTAGGTGGCAGGGGCAGGGTAGTCCAGGTGCTAAAGTGTCTCACTCACCTGGGGGAGAGACGTCCCTTCCCCCACCGTCCTGGTCCCTCCCCTGAGCCATTTGCACCCTGCATCTGGCTGCTTTGAAATGCCAATGCCGGGCACTGGATGGCCCAGCCCTGGGGGACTGAGGCTGCCAGTTCCAATCCGGGTCAGGACAGTTGTGCCACCCAACAGCCTCCATGCAGTTGGCAATGGAGCCTAGCACTGCCCCGGGTTGGCAGGCTCTCCAGAGGCCCCACAGACTGATTCTCTCCAGGGGTCCCCCCAAGACAAGGGAGTGTATGGAAGTTCTCATAGACTCATAGACTTTGAGGTCAGAAGGGACCATTATGATCATCTGGTCTGACCCCCTGCATGCTGCAGGCCATAAAACCGTCCCTACCCCTTCCCTGGACTCTGTTGTTGAAGTCCCCAATCCTGTTTTTAGTGACTTCAATCGGCAGAGACCCTCCTGTTAGAGATCCCTGCCCCATGCTGCGGAGGAAGGCGAAAAACCTCCAGAGGCTCAGCCAATCTGCCCTGGAGGAAAATTCCTTCCCGACCCCAAATATGGCGATCAATAAGACCCCGAGCATATAGGCAAGAGTCTCCAGCCTGACCCCTGTCAGCCATTATACTAATTACCTACCATTTCTTGGTTTTCCTTGACTACTATGTTTTACCATTAAACCATTCCCTCCATAAACTTATCTAACTTAATCTTAAAACCAGACAGGTCTGTCGCCCCCACCGTTTCCCTCAGAAGGCCGTTCCAATATTTCACCCCTCTGACGGTCAGAAACCTACGTCTAATTTCAAGCCTGAACTTCCCCACGGCCAGTTTATATCCATTCGTTCTCGTGTCCACATTAGTACTAAGCTGGAATAATTCTTCTCCCTCCCTTGTATTAATCCCTCTAATATATTTAAAGATAGCAATCATATCCCCCCTCAGCCTTCGCTTTGTCAGACTAAACAACCCAAGCTCCTCTAGTCTCCTTTCATACGACAGGTTTTCCATTCCTCTGATCATCCTAGTGGCCCTTCTCTGCACCCGTTCCAGTTTGAGTTCATCTTTTTTAAACATGGGAGACCAGAACTGCACACAGTACTCCAAATGAGGTCTCACCAGCGCCTTGTACAACGGAAGCAGGACCTCCTTATCCCTACTAGATATACCTCGCCTAATGCATCCCAAGACAGCATTGGCTTTTTTCACCGCCACGTCACATTGTCGACTCATAGTCATCCTGCGGTCTACAAGGACCCCTAGGTCCTTCTCCTCTTCCGTTACTTCTAACCAATGCGTCCCCATCTTGTATCTAAAATTGTTATTAGTCATCCCCAAATGCATCACCTTGCACTTTTCACTATTAAATTTCATCCTATTTCTGATACTCCAATTCACAAGCTCATTCAAGTCTCCCTGCAGGATATCCCTGTCCTCCTCCGAATTTACAACGCCTCCCACCTTCGTATCATCCGCAAACTTTATCAGCCCACTCCTGCAATCGGTTCCGAGGTCAGTTATAAATAGATTAAATAAAATGGGTCCCAAAACCGAACCTTGAGGCACTCCACTAGTAACCTCCCTCCAACCTGACAGTTCACCCTTTAATACGACCCGCTGCATTCTCCCCATTAACCAATTCCTTATCCACCTCTGGATTTTCATATCGATCCCCATGTTTTTCAGTTTAACCAATAATTCCTCATGGGGTACAGTATCAAACGCTTTACTGAAATCCAGGTATATTAGGTCCACCGCATTTCCCTTATCTAATAAATCCGTTACTCTCTCAAAGAAGGAGATCAGATTCGTTTGGCACGATCTGCCCTTCGTAAAACCATGTTGTAATTTATCGCAATTGCCACTAACCTCCAGGTCCTCAACTAGTTTCTCTTT
Source organism: Malaclemys terrapin pileata (assembly GCF_027887155.1). NCBI lineage: Eukaryota > Metazoa > Chordata > Testudines > Emydidae > Malaclemys > Malaclemys terrapin. Next base: position 53,307,208 of record NC_071514.1, read on the forward strand.
CAGAATTTTCTCCAACACCTTGCACACTACAAATGTTAAACTAACAGGCCTGTAGTTACCCGGATCACTTTTTTTCCCTTTCTTGAGATCCCCAGGAAATCACAGCACTGCTCCAGGGGAAAGCGCCAGCGGCTGTGGAGGAGGAGGGCCGGCCATTTCCATGTGCCAAACATGGGCATCCTGCTCCCCCAGCAAGTTGGTGTCACCTGCAGGGGTTGCCCTGGAAATCACCACTCTTCCATCGGAGAGCCTCGGCTGCTGAATCCTCCCTGACCCAAACCCACTCACAGGAGCCTGTCCCCTGGCAAGCTCAGTCCGCCACCCAGCTGAATGCCTGCTTTGCCCTGTGAGCCTGTAATGTGCTCTACAAGGGCCGGGGATCGCAGACTTTGAGGGCAGCACAGGGTATGGGGAGGGCAGACACCAGCGTCTGCAGCCTGGCAGCACCTCCAATGACCCGAATCCTGCTCAGCTTCCCCGAAGCATTGGGGGAAAATCATGATTGTACATAAATCAATTCAGTCCCCATTGAAATGCAGCCACCTCTGGGCTGGGACAGGGCAGCTGTTTTAACAGCAGACAACAACTCGCTATCCCAGCGTAGGGCAGGCGGTGACAGGGAAGCTAAGGAGCCAGCATGCTCCAGCTAACACCCCAGCTCTTGCTAAAAAGTGGCTTTCTGGGCACTCCAGGCCGGCAGAGCCTCGGTTTGCAGGTTTGTCCCAAGACGGGTGTGTCCATTACATGGGCCTAGGTGCAGGCCAGCTGTAGCCACACAGAGGTGTCAAACGGGGCACCGAGAGCAGTATCGGACCCTGCCCACACACACGCAGCACAGGACTCTGTGGGTCCCAATCTCCTCCCATGGCACAAGAGCTCCCCACTGGGCACAGGCCATGTCCCAGGAAACAAAGGAGATTGAGCTGGGGCTGTGGCAGGAGGGAATCGCGCACACACAGGCCAGGAATCCCTCCGGGCCACAACTCAGAGCATTGGGGCCAGGGATCGCTAGCTTGGTGGGCACCATTTTCAGAAGCAGCCTGTGGTTTGGAGGGGCTCCATGTGCTCAGGACTCGGAGGGGCTCCATGTGCTCCAGGGACTGGGAGCTCGTCAGATCACCCTGTCAGGCTGGACTGCCCAGTAGCGGGGTACAATTCATCAGAGCCAGGGCCGGCTCCAGGCACCAGCTTGCCAAGCAGGTGCTTGGGGTGGCCACTCTGGAGAGGGGCGGCACGTCCAGCTATTCGGCGGCAATTTGGCAGACGGTCCCTCACTCCCACTTGGAGCGAAGGACCTTCTGCCGAATTGCCGCTGCAGATCGCGATCGCGGCTTTTTTTTTTTCCCCTTGGGGCGGCAAAAACCCTGGAGCCAGCCCTGATCAGAGCAAACCCAAGGGCCGCAGGGCTGGCAGGCAGGCTCTCTGCAGGAGCCAGTGCTGTGCAGAAGCCCCTGTGTGGCACTAGGAGGCGCTGGTGTACAGCTGGGGTGTAAAAGCAGGGTCCTACCTGCTCCTGGGTCCTACAAAGCCCTGCCACTTTGCCCAGTGAGCAAGGACAACCCCAGCATGCCAGTTGCCTTCCACTGCTGCCCAAGCTGTGGGGCCAGGCGTAGTCAAAGGGCTCTTGGGCGCTGCTTGCTCTTGGGTGCATAGGAGATGAGCTGGGCCATGGAGACAGACGTTATCATCAGGTTCCTAGTGCACTGAGGGCTGCTTTGCTGGCCGGTTTCCTCCATGCCCCCTGGCAGGAGCACACTGGGCAGTGGGCATCCCTCTCTACAGGGGTGGGGGTCTGGCTGGGAACAGAGGGGGGCTTCAAGAGATGCCACGGAATGAGAGTCTCTCTTTGCAGCCCAGCCTGGCCTCACCACAGTGCCCAGCTATGACCCCACGAACACCAGGGAATGGCCGATGAAATGTCACATGGGGGATCTTGGGTTGCAAAACGGTGAAAGTGGGTCCATCGCCTGAGCCTCCCCAAAGACAAACCAACCCCCAGAGGGTTCTCTAAGGGGGACTAAGAACCAATGGCCTGGAATTGCGTAAAGGCAGCAGAACTCGACCAAGCTGCTATCTGGCACGGGAGGAGCCGCTCTGCCAGTGGGGGGGCTCACGAAGTGGGGATCCAGGCTCTCTGGACTGGACAGGCGCTGCAAGGCCTGACTTCGCCAGGAAAGTCAGCTGGTAACAAACACAGGCTGCATTATGGCCGGTGCTTTTCTTTGACCCGGAACCTGGTCCGCAATCTGTGCGCTTGCTTTCATTTGACCCTTTATCTCGGGCTCTGTTAAATCAACTTCCCATCTCTGCCCAGCTCAGGAGCATGTTGAGCTGAGGGGGAAGTGGGGTGCAGCAGCGGGTGTGCACGTCCAGGAGACAAGGGAGGGGCACTCAGGTGGGCTGTGTACATTGCTGGCCCGCCCTGGGAAAGAGCCCCATATGAGCCCCCTGCCCACTCATATGGGGGGCATGAGCGGGGCTTGTGGAACCCGGAGCAGAGCGCCCGTGGTGCCAACAGCTGGGGAGTTTCCCCTGGTAGGCCCAGCCGGCGCTCACTCTCTCTGTGAGCAGGTGCTAGGGAGACACCCCAGACCCTTGGGGAACCCCTAAAAGTGCATTGGGGGAGCTACCAGAACACTGCAGCCAGCGCAGGCTGAGCCCACTGAGCCAGGCAGTTGCTGGCCCTGCACCCTACTCTGGAATGTGGGTGCAGAAGAGGGGATCAGGGAGTAGTCCCACCCCATTGGCCTGCTCCTCCTGGCCTGGCCGTGCCCTGCCACCTTCACTTCTGTCCAGTGGCCCAGGGGCATGGTGGCCCACAGGGCCATAGGGTAGGGGCCTTTGCTAGGCAGATCCCAATCACCAGCCTAGGATTCTACAGCCATCTCCTGCCATCCTGCCCCTTGTGGGATGGCCTAGTGCCTCCTCCGCAGGGGTCGTACGCAGGTTAAAACCAGTGCTTCCCCTATGAGCGTCCCTCCCCCCCAGCTTTGTGTCAGGCTCCCACTGACCTACAGAGCCAGTTCTTGGGGGGGAGGGCGCCAGCCCTGAAGTGCTGCCATTAGCTGCTGCAGAACCAGGGCACAGCTGGGTCTTGTCAGGTAATGGCCTGGAGTGGGGTGTAGGTTAGTCAGTGTCTGGCCGTGGGCTCAGAGGCCGGGTGCATGGTGGGTGGGAGGGAGCCATTGGCACCCACGGTGAGGGCAGCATCCATGCCCTCAGTTCAAAGTCAAACATGGCTGCCCCGCAGCAGAGCATTTGCCAGTTCCACAGGCGTGATACTCTCAGATATCCCGGGAGAGCTGGAGCACGTCCAGCCCTGCCCCCGATTCCTCCAGGGCATGGGCAGCCCCAGCGCCATCGCAGCAGAATCTGCTAGGCCCGGGAGGGGCCGAGAACAAGCCAGCAGCATCCTGAATGCTTCACCTGGGCTCCTGCCAACGGGGAGCTGGCCGGCCCCAAGCTGTCTGTGGAGCCGCAGCTGCGTCGTGAAGCTGGCCAGAAATAGCAAGGGAGAGAAACAGGGAAGGTCCAAAAGACACAGGGATTGTCCTCATCTGTGCTGCCGTGCCAGGGCTCAGAGAGGGAGGGGCAAGCCCTTCCCAGGGAGCCTCTGCAGGCACTTCTGAGCCCTAGCAGGGTCCAATCCACCCTCATGCTCCAGGGCAGAGGCAGGAAGGAATCGCCCCGCGGCCCCATCAGGTAAGTGGGGAGGGAATCAAGGCTCCCTCCTAAGCAGCTGGCTGGAGAAAGAACCAACTTTGCCGTGTATCCAGGGGAGAGAGAGTGGGGCAAAGACCAGGGCCAACCCTGCACCCCACCAGAGCAGCCTCCACCCCCACAAACACACGCAAGCAGGGCAATGGGCCCTGAAATGCCCCAGCTGCCTGGCAGCACTCGCGATGGCCCGCGGGCAGGCTAACGGCAAGGCCAGCGTGGATGGGGATGGATGGGCGATGCTCCGGTCAAGCCAGAAGCCCGGGCAACAGCAAAGGGGAGCCCAGCCACCACTCCTCTGGAGACGAGGCTGAAAACCACGCCCGTTCCATGGACCCCCATGAGAGAGGAGACCCGGGCCCCTAGTGCCTGGGTACTGAGAGATGCTCCCGGAGCCACAAGCCCATCTGCTCCAGGCTGGATTGCACATACCAGCTGTGGCCGGGCACCTGCTGCACAGCCCTGCTGGGCTGGCCAGGCAGGGCATTGGGGTGGGGAACAGACCCGGGGCGGGGGGAGATGGATGCAGAAATGGGAGGCGGGGTCTGGCACCAGGCATGGGATACACCAGCTGTGTGTGCCAGCCCCCTGTGCAGTGCTGTGGACAGAGCCACTGCGCCCCTAGTCTCATGGTGACACATCAGCCTGGCCCAGGGAGCCCACACAGGTGGGAGCTGAGGGGATTCAGGGAAGGATGGGGGTGGCCGGGGAATTCAGCCTTCTCACATGCAGGCTGCTCCGGGAAAGAAAAGGGATGTGGGAAAAGGGATAGGAGTGGAACCCTCTACCCCAGCGCTTTCCCCTGCTTCTCTGATGGTGTGGGGGAGCTGCGGGACCCCTGCGGGGCCAGCACCCATGATGGACACATGGAGCATTAGAGGCTGGTTGTGTTAACGCTATCCATGGACTGCCAGGTTGGCAGAGATCATATTCCCGGCTAAATGGGTCACATAAGGGAGGCCAACCGTGGGAGGAGTGGGGGGAGTAATTAATGCAAAGCCCCAGGAGTGGAACAAAGCAGGTAACAGCTGAAGCCGCTCCTCCACTCCTGGAAACAGCCCCCGGCCTGGTTTGACCTGGTTCAGCAGACAAAGGGCCCTGAGCAGTAAAACAGCCTGGCCTGGGGAGAGGGTGACTCACTGAGAGGCAGGAGGCTGGGACCAGAAACAGCCCTGCAGGAGGAGACCAGCCAGACCTGCCCAGACGTTGCTCAGTGGGATCATGTGTTTTAGACACTTCCATTCTGAGGAAACAGTATTTTGCCTTAGGAGCTCTAGCTGGGCACTGGCTGCCCCTGCCCCGGCAGAACGGGACAGCAGGTGCTGCACTGAACTCAGACCAACAGAGGGGATCACAGAGAGACCCGAGAGTCTGCAGCCTCGGGCCCGGTCTGGAGGTCACAGGATCCTGCCCTGAGACAGGTGAGGGCCGGAGGCCTGAATGGGTGAGAGGGGTAGCGTGCATCCCACCAGCGATGCCAATACCAGCATCAAGAGAGGTGCTGGGGCTGCCCACCTGCCCCCAGCCTGGGTCTGGAGGAGCCAGAACCCCTTTCCCACAGTGCAGGAGGGCAGCAGCAGGAACCGAACCCAGAGCTCTAAGAGGCCACATGGATGCTGTGGAATATGCTGCTCAGATGAGGAGGCAGCGTGGATCAGCCAGATGGTACTTCTAGCAGCTGGGTTGGAGTCACGTGGCGCCCTGCCCTGAGACAGGGTGGGTCTGGGCCAGGCTTTCTGTTGAGGAGCAGCGGCCTGGAAGGGTCAGTCGGCTTGCTGTTTGTTTTTTCCATTAGAAAGTCAGGCCTCATCCCCTCAGCTTTCCTGGGAAGACTCTGGGTAAGAGGGGAGCAGGAGAATTACAACCAGAGGGAGAGGGTTGACCATAAGAAGGTAAGAACGGCCATACAGGGTCAGACCAATGGTCCATCTAGCCCAGTATCCGGTCTTCTGACAGTGGCTGGTGCCAGGTGCTTCAGAGGGAATGAACAGTACAGGGCAATCGAGTGCTCCATCCCCTGTCGTCCACTCCCAGATTCTGGCAATGGAAGGTTTAGGGACACCAAGAGCATGGGATTGCCTCCCTGACCATCTTGGAAAAAGCAAACGCCGGCCTGTCAGTGTGGCATGACCAGCTATTGAACCTGACAGTGGCCTGCTCCTCCTTTTCCCCATGTGTCCACAGGAGTTTCATCAGGGGCTGCTGGATACAGTTGAGTCCCACCACGCTGCGTCCCTCCTGCAATGCTGTTAGAACAGCCCTGGCTGGTCCATGGATGGGCCAGACCCTCTCCAGAGTGGCTGGCGGAGGGGAGAGGCTGTAAAAGGAGGTGCAGAGTGTTTCCAATACACTGGGGAGAATCTCACCGGTGCTAGGAAAGAAAGCATCTGAATGCTGCGGGGGGGGGGGGAGGGGAAGTCCCCCCCACATCCCCGGGCTGTTCAGAGTGATGCCAGCCGCCAGGGTGGCCCTGCTCACAACATGTGCACCCAGCACCTGCAGACTGCCAGTTGCAAGGGCAGAGTGTCCCTGGAACTTACAGAGGGAGGATGGCTGGACAACGACCCAGGAGAGCTGCGTCCAGTTCTCAGCTGTGCTACTGGCTCCCTGGGGGACTCTGAGCAAGCCCCTTTGTCTTTGCGGGCCTCAATTCCTCACCTGGCCAGTGGGGTGAGAACCCTTCCTCTGTCTGACTGGCTCAGTGGGCAGGGTCGGCCTCTCACTGGGCAGCACCTGGCACAATGGGCACTACTGCCATCCAGTGAGTTACTGTGAATACTCCTGCACTATATGGATCCCATGCTGGGACTGCCACCTCCTCTGATGCCCCTTAGAGCCTCCCCCTCCAGGACACGCCCTGCAGATCCCTCTTCCCTTCCTAACCCAAGACGGGTCCTGCACAGAGGAAAGAGTGGGAACCCTTCTCTCCTCAGCCAGCAGGGTGTCGTACCCAGGGGGCCGTGCAGGCACTAGGCTGGCAGCTGGTGGTCTGATCGGGAGGCCAGGTGGCTGCTCCCTATGGCCCCAGCCCCGGCACGCAGTAGCCAGATTGGCTCGTCTTGGCTGCTGGGCAGGACGCGGCCCTGAGCTACAAAATAAGCCTTTCAAACAAGAGAGCCTTTTAGCAGCTCGCAGCCTCCTTGGCACCGGGGCCGTCTGCCGAGGCCTCGCGAGGGCAGCAGTCTGTCTGCTAGCTCCCTGCCCCTTTGCGTCTTGCCAGGCTGGCCCTGGGAAATGCCAGGGGCTAGGGCTTTTGCAGGCAGCCCACCCCCCACCCCCCTCCAGCACCATGGCAGAGCTGGAGGACAGGTCCAGCACCGAGGCAGACGCTCCTGTGCTTCAGTGTGGGAAAGGCTCCGCCAGCCAGTTACTGCCCCCTGCCAGGAACGAATGCACAGTTCCGGGCAGTTTCGGGAGTGGCAAAGCGCACGCTCAGCTGAGCCACATCACACGGCTCCCCGGATGGGCCCGCAGGCATGAGACAGGCTGGGGTCTCCCCGGGCTTTGCAAGGTGGGCACCTAGGGATACAAGAAAGCCAGGATGTGCAGGGAGGCTCTGCCTTGGGGCCTGAGGATAGAGAGCCTGTGCCTGGGGTAGATGAGCAAGGGGGCTCCCTTGGGCTGGGGGTAGAAGGGAGCCCAGGGCAGGGACGGGGCCAGGGAGCTCACAGAGCCCACTTCGCTCCATCTGTTTGTTTCCCAGTGGCTTTTCCCCTGGGAAGGGAGCCAAATGCAGAGAGCTCTGGCTCCCCTGAGCACCTGCTTGAGAGGTGAGGAATGTAGGTGGAAAGACGCAAGGAGGGAGAACCTGCTGCAGACAGGGCCCAGTTCACGAGTGGGGCAGCCTGAGGGCAGGATCAGGGCTGTTCTCACCCCAGCACAGGGGTTAGGGACTCTAGAAGGTGGGCAGGTCCGGCTCAGGCTTTGGGAGGGCAGGTGACCCACCGGAGAAGGGGCTCAGCATGCTGCAGTACACAGACAGCAAAGCAAACCAGCCGTGGGCTGAACCATGGCAGCGGGTAAAGTGCCACTTGGCACCCTCGGGCCATGGGACTAGGAGTGGTAACAACTCATGGTGCAGCTCTTTCTCCCCAGCCAGGCCGTGTAGGGCCCTGCTCTTGACAGGGGCTCTGCAGGGGAGGGGAGCTTTCGAAGGCAACGCACGCTAGCAATTTCAGCACGGGCAGGGATTGAACTCCGGGGCCCAACGCAGTCACCTCCCAAGCTCTGGGTGCTGAAGTTGGAGGACCCCAGCGGGAGGGAGAAGTTGAATATCAGATCCCTGCGGGAGGGGGATTTATTAGCAGACATTTCTCAACATGCAACACCTGGAGATCAGCCCCAGATACCCCACCCCAAGCCTGTCGTGGCACTAGATCCTGCCCCTCTGCCTTCCACCCCAGCCCCTGCCACCCCCCCCAACTTCCCCAGCACTTGTTCTAATGCCCCAAGCTCCTGAGCTGAGTCAGAGAGCCACCGTCTTCCTCAAATCCATCTGCCAGAGAAAGGTCTCCTCTTTTCCCCCCTGAGACATGAATCCCCCATGCCCCCAACCTCCAAATTACACCAGCCTGAGGCCCTGCATGGCCAATACACCCAGGTGATCATTCTAGGGACAAACAAAGGATTGCAGGTCCTTGTTACAAACACTTCCTACTGCTGATTTCTCTCTCTGCCTGGGCTCTGCACAGCTGGACTCCTGCTAACTCAGGGCCCTGGAGATGGAGGGAGACAAGAATCCCAGTGCAGATGTGGGGCACACGCCGAGCCTGTGAGCACTCAGCGCGGCTGGCCTAGCACAGCTACTGGCCTGCCCTCATGCCCATCAAACCCCATCAGGGGGTCCCCCGCTTACGTCACACGGCTCCCCCACCATGGAGCATCATGAACCTGCAGTTCAGGTTGCTGCAGCGCATTTCCTAGCAACGCAATCATGGAATAGACAGGACATCGCCAGGGAAAGCCAACGTTCATGGACCATGTCAACCTCCCCTCCCCCGTCCGGCCACCCAAACGCCCACATCACCCTCACCTCCCCCACCCAACCACCCAAACGCCACCACCCAGCCTCTTCTTCCCCACCCAGCCACTCAAATGCCCATGTCACCCTCTCCTCCCCCACCCGGCCACCCAAACGCTCACGTCACCCTCACCTCCCCCGCCCAACCACCCAAACGCCACCACCCAGCCTCCTCTCCCCCACCTGGCCACCCAAACGCCCATGTCACCCTCAGCTCCCCCAGCCGGCCACCCAAATGTCTCCACCAGCCTCCCTTCCCCCGCCTGGCCACCCAAACGCCCATGTGCGCCACATCGCATAGGCTGGGGGAGGCTGTGCCTCCCCAAACAGCCTGGAGTGATCCCACCCACATTCCTCTTCAAAGCCCTGCTTGCCCTTCCCTGCTTGGCCCCAATGGCCCAGCCCAGGCAGGCCACTCCTCTTCAGGAAGCAGCGTGTTGGGGCTAGGGTGGCCAGGACTTGGGGTGGCTGGGGACGCCCTGCGCTGGAGGGCCCCAGCTTGGGGGGGTGGGCTGGAGGCACTGGGGCTGCCCACCCTGTATTTGGGGGGCCTGCGTGCCACCCACCCGCCCTCCCTGTGGTCAGGGGCTGCGGAGGGGGGGAGGGAGGACTACACGTTGCCCATCCCCCTTGTGCTTGGCAGCTGGGGGGGGTCGTGCGCCGCCTGCCCGTCCTGTGGCTAGAGGACAGGGAGGGAGGGCCCACGCACTGCCTACCTGGTGCTCCAGGGCAGTTGGTGGCCACGGGGAGGGGGAGCTCTGGCAGAGAAGGGGGGCGGATCCTCAGGCGGGGGGGCAGGGCCCTCTGGTGCTTCACCTGCCACCCATGCAAATGCCTGTGCCAGCCTCCCCTCCACTGCCTGGCCACCCAAATGCCCTCATCAGCCTCCTGCCCCCCACCTGGCCACCCAAACACCCATGTCACCCTCCTCTTCCTGCCTGGCCACCTAAACACTGGTCCCAGCCTCCCCTCCCCCACCTGGCCACCCAAATGCCATTCTAGGCAAACACATTCACACCCTACCAGCTGCACCACAGACCCTCTTTCAGCTCCAGCACCCAGTACACCGTCCCGCTCCCCGCATCACACCACCAGCCTGAGGAACGCATGTTCTCCACAGACGGAGGCGCAATGCTGAGCGTGCCCACGGTTTGGGCTGTACGTGTGAATATGCTGGTGAGGGCCTGGGCATGCCGTGGCTGGGTGTGTGTTGGTTGGAAGGCAGCGTGCTATGTTTGGGTGGCCAGGCGTGGAGCTACCATGGGAAATGAGGCACAAAGGTGACAGGCCCAAGGGCTGAGAGCTGAGCTGGGACAAGTACCCAGGTCTCTAAATCACCCTCCCGCTTCAGCAACTGCCACTGTCAGCAACCAAAAGCTGGGGGGAGGGGACCTCCTAGGTTTTTGTAAAAATCCATATTTCTCATCATAGGAAGTCATCCCGTTGGTATCGCTTGGTGGCAACATCCATCCACGTTAGAAGCAGAATGAGGTAGGGGGCTGGAGTGGAGAAATCCAGGCTGTGCAGAGGGGCACGAGGCTGGGTAGGCAGGGAGCAGAGCTGTATGGGGCTGTGTGGGGAGGGGCACTTGCTGAGCCATGGGGCTCTCTGCTGTCTCCTTGACTCCCACTGCACAGCCATCCCCAGCCCTGCTGCCTGATCTACGCCCCAATACCCGGGCCAGCTCCCTTCCCTTCCCCCTCAGTTAGAAACTGTTGCTATTGATTCTCAACATCTTTTCCCTGGGAGGTGCTGGGCACAGGGGCGGGGAGTTGGGGTTTATTAGCCTTGGGGTGACCTTCAAGGTCTGGGGAGTGTGGGTTTATTAGCCAAAGACCGGAGCGTGCCAGGGTCAGATTTCCAAAAGGCTCACGGTTGAAGCGTGACCTGACCACAACAACGGTACAGAAACGTCAGCTGTCCTCTGCTGCATCCTTGTGCTCGGTCCAGCACTGTGGTGTTGGAGAGGAATTTCAGCCTGGCGTGAAGGGCAAGTCTCAAGTGAGTCGCTCATTTCTGCCACCTCCACAAGACTCCAAACACACGTCACCCACCACTGAATTGCTACCACCTCTGGAGGGAAACCCAGCAGCCATTTAACAGGGCACAGCAACACTCCAGTTTAATTCAGGGAATGGGGGAGAAGATCTTATCCAGATGAAACTACCAGGGGAAGTTTAGCTACCCCAGCTAGGATTTGGCCAGAATGACCCTTCTGTGGTACAAAGCACGCCATGACAACAAGCAGGCACAGAAAGACCAGCAGATGGCAACACAGTGCTCCCTAGTACCAAGGTGGGGCATTGGGCCCATATTGAAGAGTGTCCCCTAATGAACCAGCAACACCATAGCCCACTTCTTCTGGTCCCTCCCTTACATGTCTCCCATCCCAACCCTAGCCAAGGCAGACCCTGCTTAGCTTGAGAAGTGCATAGCCTGATATCACTATAAACCACATGGTCAGTCAGGGATGGGCTCCATCATCCCAACACACCCATGGCCATGGGGTCTAGGCACCTGCAAGTCCTGAGGTGCCAGCACATGAATTCCCAAACCAAACCACTTAGCTGGACATGCCACTAGAGATCACACATGGCTGCGCAAACCCACCAGCCCACATTGGCACAGGCGCTACAGCAAGGGGCACACAGCCCAGCAGCCTTAGGTTCCATCTCTTCTTGGAAGAGGCAAAACAGACAAGCACGAGCCAGCAGAGTTAGCCACGCCACCACGCTCTCACACACGCATGCATCACCAAAGGGACCTGCTGGAGGGACAGAGCCAGTTCACTGCAGCCTCCACTCCTCAGCCCAAAGTGCGCTGGAAATTCCGGCTGAGCCAGCAGGGGCCAGGCAGACGGTGCCAGCCCAGCTTCCTGTTCATTTTCCTCTCCAGAACAGGATCCCTCTTGGGCACCAGAAACTCACTGCCAGAGCCAACAAAATGAAATTCAGGCCTACTTTGATTGTAAGTGCTGTGGAGCAGGAGTCTCGTCCACTCTCACTGGGGAGCACCCTGCATGTTGGCAGCACTCTAGCAAGACATAAGAAAACTGCAGGGCTCAAAACCAGTCCAGCTGAGGACTCGAGTTATTGACACCCAAACCTGGCCTGCCCCTGCAGGGACCTGGGAGCCCCTCTTCTCTTTGCAATAGCTATTTTCTCTTCCAGTGGTGTCTGGAGAGTCATGTAAGTCATGCAGCTAAGAGCCCTGGCCGGCTGGAGCCTCTGGTTAGCACCATTTTATACACACTGCCCTGCATTTTCTCCCAGGGCGCCTGAAGTGCTTGGCAGAGACAGAGAAAGAAATGTCCTTTCTGCTTCCAAGAGGAAGAGAGGGGGCAGGTTCACTGGAGGGTGACTCCCTAGCCAATCTCAGCAGCCCTGGGCATCTAGACCCAAATTGAAAAGAGGGTGTATGTGTGGGGGGGGGGAGGTTACTTGTTTACTGGTAGTTGTGTGTGTGTGGGGGGGTGTTCCTTTGAAATCTGCCCTTACTACAAAGCGTTTGCTTCCACTTAATGAATGTTCATGACACACAACTTCCTCCTGCAATCCAGAATACCCCCCCCACCCCGATAAAGGCAGCCTGCTGCAACTGATGGCTATTTCCAAAAATGTCTGTGTGTGTGTGTGGGGGGGGGACTTTCACGCTGAAGTTTTCTGCTTTATATCTGAAATAAAGGTGTGGGGGGAATAGGAGGTCTCACAACAGCACAAGGTGAGTGGCACTTACTGAATCAACATACAAACTAGTTATTAACAACCTGCTCCCCCCTGCACTAGCTCTACCATATCAAACCCAAGACACCCCCCCCCAACAAAAAATCCGGGGGAGATCTGCAACCAATCTCTTGCAATCTTTATGGAAAGTGACTCCGCCAGCCAACCCCCGCCCCCCCAACAAGCAAACAGCACGACAAAGAGTTGGCAATATCACAGCCTGGTGCACTGAGGGCAACGCGGATTCCCTTACCTTTTCTACGGGGGAGGGGGGAGACAAGCCTCTGCTCCTCGCCGCTTTGTGTGTCTCTTGCCTGCTGCGGGGGTTGAGATGGAGGGGGGTGTCGGAGGATCGTACCGGAATTTTCACAGCAGACTGCAAATTGGTGAAGCAGGGAGGACAGGTTTCCACGGGGCCCCGGGAGCCGAAGCAAATGGGGAGCTCGCCTGGAAGAAGAAAGAGCTGCTTTCCCTGGAACACCCCCAGCGCCTGGGCCGTCGGCTGCTCCGCCACATCTGCAGCTCCGGAGATCAGGGATGTTTGCCGTTGCCTCTAGCGCTGGATTTGTGTCTCTCCGTCCTGGGGAAGGAGGGTGGAGGGGCTGGTCTCTGCTTCCAGGCGGCAGGCTCCTAGGTGGGGAGGGGGCTTGCGGCGCAAAGCGAGCAGGGGCTGTGGGGAGATGGAAGCGTCTCTTCTCCTCCTCCGGCTTTTTTTTTGGGGGGGGGGGAAGTGAGTGGTTTGAAAGGAAAAGGCTGCGGATCAGAGGTGATCGCCTGTTTCAGGGGAAAAGAGGAGAGGGAGGGAGGGAGAAAGGGATGGTGGGTGGGTGGATGGATGGATGGGGGTGTGAAGGGGGGTGTTATTTCCCAGCGTGATTTATTGCAGCCCTGCGGAGCTGTCTGAAATTGACCAGCGCTGATCAGTTTCAGACAAATTCTCCATTTCAAGGCTGAACCAAACCCTGGGAGCTGAGCGCATGCCCCCCAGCAGCTCCTCCCCTGGCTAGAGGGCAGCACTAGGACAGGCTGGAGAAGCAGGCACACAGCGCAGCCGGGGGGGACGGGGGACGCGCACAATGCAGTCCCAGCCTCGGCCCACCACCCACCTCCCCACATTCCCCAGGAAATCCCTGCAGGAATCCAGCTCCCCGCTGCGCCAGGATCAGGGAAGGTCACAGGCTGCAGCCCGACCGCTGCAGGAAGGCGAGGAGAGCTCCTCCGGGCGCAGGGGTGTGAGCAATGCACCCCGGGGGGCAGCTGGGAAACGATGGCTGCCCTGCATTCCTCTCTCACACATCCTTTGCCCGTTCCCTCCCTCAGCCCTGCGGCAAGGCCTGAAAGGATCGGAGAGGGGTAGGAAGCCCCAGGGGAGTGGGGGGCAGGCAGGTTCCACAGCAGCACTTTTATTTTTGGTGCCCTTTTACATTCCCCGCTGTTTCTCTTTGCTAAGTGGCTTAAGGGAGTTGCGAAGAAGGGGCGGGGGCTGCGAAGAAGGGGCTAGGTCTGGTGGTTCTATCAGGACTGGTGGAGTCTCTTCTGAGCTCTGCCACCGATTTGCTGTGTGGCCACAGGCAGGTCACTTTGCCTCAGTTTCCCATTGGTAAACTGCTACTATTAATGAAGTGCCTTAGGGGGAACTGCCAGGCTCAGCCTGGGAACTAACACCTGCAAAGTGGTTTGAGGTCCTCACGTGAGAGGGGGCACAAAATCCTTGCAGTAAATGAAACTGCTGTGAATTACGTGGGCATAGAGGGAAAGGAGAGACCAAAGCATCTGCGTGAATGGTGTATGTGTTCAGACTAGAGTTGGGGCTAGCTTGGTGCCCTGCAATAGTGCAAGGCCAGGCAGCATCCCTGGGCTCTGTGCCCACCCCTCCTTGCCAGCATGGGGCTTTGAGTGCATGCAGGCCAGGGGAGGGTGCAGGGCGCTGGCTGGGAGCCCTTCACCTTGCTCCAGTGACCCTGCAGCCAATCCCGATTCTGAAAGTTCTGCCAACTACCTGGTCAGAAGGGGGCAGCCAAAGGCTCCCATAGGGGGGCTGTAGCAGTAGATGGAACAAGAGCCTAAGCCAGTGCAGAGGGGGCGGGCAGAGAGGAGGGGAATTTGCACAACCAGGATTCATCCCCTTTCTTCTTTACAATCTGAAACCTCAGCAACGTTTTGAGATTGGAGCATTTCCAGATTCCCGAGAACTCAGGGACAGCGCGGGCAGCCAGGACAACCAGGGACTATGGGGCTATCGAGAGGACTCGCGACGCCTCTTTAGAGGAGGAAGGGCTAAGGTTACAGCTGTGCCCACATGAACAGGCATAAGTTCCAAAACAACAGCCAGCCACTGCTTTGCTCCCTAGCCACAGCCTCGCTCCTGGGAGCCGCCCCTTTATCGGCCTTCCCCACAGGAAGTGATGTAGTTTAAGACAGCAAATGTAGCCAATAAAGCCGCTTTTCCCTGGCCCCTCCTGTTGCCACTGAGCCCTGGCAAAGTCGGTTTAAAGCAGGGGCAGGTGCTAGGGAATCTGGCCATGGTGCAAGACAAGGGACAGCAGGTCCCCGTGTCTCTCCAGGGAGCCCATCACACAGCGCCGCCCCGGCCGCCTTCAGCGTGTGATGTCATCAGCTCACCCTGATGTCATGGCAGCTGGGCGTGACGCGCAGGAGGGCGGTGGTGGCTGTATGGCCTGGGTGGCCTATGGCTATTTCCGTCGGGCGGAGGCCGCTGCCCCGGCCGGGCCCCACGATGGGGCCGCCCCGCTTCCGGAGGCAGGAGGTGGGGGAGCGCTGAAGCTCGCGCCGCGCCGCGCCAAGGGGCGGAGCGGGGAGGAGAGATTCCCCGGCCGTGACTAAGTGGAAACTCCCCGCTGCGGGCTCGGGGCTGCTGGGCAGCGGCCAGCTGGGGCTGGGCCGGGCGGGGAACATGAAGGGCGGCAGCAGCCACAGCAGCCAGGGCTGCTCCCCGGAGGGGCCGGTGGCTGGCTCCCCTTCCGGGCCTGGGGGGCTCAGTTCTGCTTCCCTGGGGCCCGCTGGAATAGTGCCCTGCTGCGCGGGTCGGGGTTAAGGAGGACGGGGGTTGGGTGAGACTACAGCGGAAGAGGGGAGAGTAGGGCCAGCTGAGCCCAGCTTGAGGGCGGGGGGTTACAGTAAGCACAGGAGTTGGAGCTTCCTCTGCTGGAGCCAGTGCAGGCTGCTCTCCCCCTTCCCCCCCAGCTGCTGTGGAGGGTCCCAAGCCATGAGGATTGCACCCCTGGCTCCATCTCACTGTCTGTTACTGTGTCGCTGCCTGGTTTGCAGGGCTCTTTGGGAGTGGTCCTGTGATCCACAAGAGCCAAGCAAGCCCTGAGCTCTGGTCCTAGATGAGCCCCTGACTCACCCTGTGACTGTGGCCAAAGGAGGCCAGCTGTGAAAAGGGGTGGGCAGAGGAGCAGGAGCTTCCTGACAGAGCAGATCAGAGTGTTGGCAAAGTCCTATCCCAGTGACTGGGAGAAGTGGGACAGGTGCTGGAGAAGGTGGGCAGAAGCAGAAACCTGGCTGACCCCTGGATGCAGGGGTGGCTCTATGTATTTTGCCGCCCCAAGCATGGCAGTCAGGTGGCTTTCGGTGGCATGCCTGCGGGAGGTCTGCTGGTAACGTGGATTTGGCAGCATGCCTGCGGGTGATCTGCAGGTCCCACGCCTTCAGCGTATCCACCGCCAAATTGCCGCTGAAACCGCAGGACTGGCGGACATCCCGCAGGCATGCCGCCGAAGGCAGCCTGAGTGCCGCCCTCACGGAGACCAACAGGCCCCCCTCCCCCCCCCCCGCGACTTGCCGCCTCAGGCATGTGCTTGGTGCGCTGGTGCCTGGAGCCACCCCTGCCTGGATGCCAAAGCCAAGCTTCCTTGGAGAGTGGATGGGTGAGTGGGCGCAGCAGGGTCTGTGGAAAACCTATTCCAAAGTTCTCCCTTTAAAAAAAAAACAGAGTTCTTTACAAAATGCTGAAGCTGCTAAAGGCCCCAGGTCCTGCTGACCAGCTGGATGGGAAAGGGGAGTTCAGTTTCTGTGGCTCTATCAATCCTCACCTTCTTTGCTGCTGCCTGTGAAAGGGGCAAGTTAATTATTTTGGGGCAGGTCTCTGGCCTGAGTTACAGGAGGACAGAGTAGGTGATCGCTGTGCTTCTGCCCTTAAAATCTGTGAATTGGAAATACATTGAGATCAGCCCTCATTTCAATCTGGGCCACAGGTAACCTAGGAGTTAATGTCAATGGAGCCAAGCCATTGAGCTAGAGGGAAAGATTCCGGATCTCGTGGCCAGGGCCTCAAGCCATCCTGGACTCCTGGGGCTGACTCTGAGGTGCTTCATGAAGGGTTAGTTGAATCTAATTTTCAAATCCATAACCCCTCCCCTGGGTGAACTCTCATGGCTTGAAGCCCCATCTCTCACGGTGACAGGTAAGCTGTGCTGCTGAACGAGAGTTGAAACATGGCTTCTGCCCATGAGGCCATGCAATAACAGCATGTGCACAAATGTCCCTTGTTTTCCCAGCAGCGCTGGACAAGTGGTGAGGATAGAGCATGCTGCCACGTTAGCAGCCCGTTAACAGCCCTGGTGTGTTTGCAGAGAGCAGAGAAACCATGGGCATGTTCCAGAGGAAAAATTGATCAAGAGGCAGAGCTTGGCCCTTGTCAGCTTGGGGCATTTGGAGCAGTGCTCAGAGAGGCAGAGATGAAGGGAAGAACAGAACAGGGCACTGGGGGAAAAGGGAAGAACTGCTGGGACTAGGGGGAACAGCTAATGGCTGTTGCCCCCCCGCCCCCATCCAGCTAGCCCAGGAGGGCTGCCCACACTGCACAAGAATACACAGCTAGCAGGCCGTGGGTGGCAGGTATAATAGGCCAGGGGAGGCCTCCCCTGGTGAAGCTGCTGCCGGACACCTGAACTATGTTGGCTCTGCCCCTTCCCTGAGGCCCGTGCTGCCTGGTGAGTCCTATCCTCTCCTCCACTCCACCCCTCCTCCCGGCAGTTCCCATGACTCACTGGGGGTGGGGTGGGGGGTGTCTTGCAGTGAGCAGGAATGTGCCCAGCGGTGGTGGGGTGGCTGAGTGGGGAGGTTATGGAGCCTGGGGCAGGGCCTGTGATGGAGCGGCGGTGGAGTGTGGGCGGGGTCATGAGTGGAAGAGGTGGGACAGAAAGCTAACCTTCCCCAGGGAAAGCTTCACCCCCGAACAATGGAATTGGCCCACGCTAGCAATCTACCCCTCTTTCCAATCTCCATCCATGTTAACATAAGAACGGCCATACTGGGTCAGACCAAAAGTCCATCAAGCCCAGTATCCTGTCCTCTGACAGTGGCCAATGGCAGGTGCCCCAGAGGGAATGAACAGACAGGTTATCATCAAGTGATCCATCCCCTGTCACCGACTCCCAGCTTCTGGCAAACAGAGGCTAGGGACACCATTCCTGCCCATCCTGGCTAATAGCCATTAATGGACCTATCTTCCATGAATCTATCTAGCTCCCTTTTGAACCCCATTATAGTACTGGCCTTCACAACACCAGTGTTTTCCTATCTTCTGGGATATGTCAGTGTCTCTCGATTGTATCACCGTAATTGTACAAGCAGCTTGCACTTCCCATGCAAGGACATGGCAAACAGTGTGTTAAACAGCATCATGGCCCTCTGAGGCAACTGTGATTGCCACATTTTACAGCTAGGGAAAATAAAACACAGAGAGAGGCAAAGTGACCTGCCCACAGTCTGTGGCGGAGCAGAGGCTGGAATCCTGGCTTCCATCCACCAGTGCTTCCTTGTGAGCTCCTTCCCTCATGGTCCTTTTACATTCAATAACATTGCACACTATGCTAAAAAGAGAGTTAAGATGGTAAAGTCAAGCACTCAAATGCGAGGAAATGCCAGAGTTAAGGTGGCCTGTGCCACCTTAACTCTACCCTATTGTCCATATGCATTATGACACAGCTTTTAATTATATCATTACAACCCTGCTTCTTAGAATACCCAAGGAGCTGACTGAGGAGATACCTGAGCCATTAACTATTATCTTCGAAAACTCATGGAAGACAGGAGAGATTCCAGAGGACAGACAAATATAGTGGCATTTTCCAATCTATAAAAAGGGGGATAAAAACAACCTGGGGAATTACAGACCAGTCAGCTTAACTTCAGTACTAGGAAAGACAATGGAGCAAATAAGCAATCAATTTGCAAACACTTAGAAGATAAGATGATAAGTAACAGTCAGCATGGATTTGTTGAGAACAAATTGTGTCAAATCAACCTAATAGCTTTCTTTGACAGGGTAACAAGCCTTGTGGCTAGGGGGGAAGTGGTAGATGTGGTATATCTTGACTTTAGTAAGGCTTTTGATACTGTCTCGCATGACCTCATAAAGAAACTAGGGAAATAGCTGGACCTACCATAAGGTGGGAGCATAACTGGTTGGAAAACCCTTCCCAGAGAGTAGTTGTCAATGGTTGAGTCATGCTGGAAGGGCATAGCGAGTGGGGTCCCTCAGGGATCAGTTCTTGGTCTGGTTCTGTTCAATATCTTCATCAATGTTTTAGATAATGGCATAGAGAGTACACATATAAAGTTTACGGATGATACCAAGCTGGGAGGGGTTGCAAGTGCTTTGAAGGACAGGATTAAAATTCAAAATGATCTGGATAAACTGGAGAAATGGTCTGAAGTAAATAGGATGAAATTCAATAAGGACAAAAACAAAGTACTCCACTTAGGAAGGAACAATCAGTTGCACACATACAAAACGGGAAATGACTGCCTAGGAAGGAGTTGTGACGGGTTCGGTCACAGACACCCCCTTGGGACTGTCACCTGATGTGCTGGAATTACCTTTGAGCCCGTTTTCCCTGCCATCTTGGGACTCCAGAACCCTGTCTTGTTGAGCCAGACATGCTAGTCTGCTGCAACACAGACCCAGGTCTGGTCCATGCCCCCCAAAGCTGCTGACTTTAGCCAAAATCTGCTCAGAAAGTCACTTATTTCCAGCTCCCAATGGGATCCAAATCTCAAATAAATCTGTTTTACTCTGTATAAGGCTTATACAGGGTAAACTCATAAATTGTCTGCCCTTTATAACACTGGTAGAGAGATATGCACAGCTGTTTGCTCCCTCAGGTATTAATCACTTACTCTGGGTTAATAAACAAAAGTGATTTTATTAAGTATAAAAAGTAGGATTTAAGTGATTTCAAGTAATAACACACAGAACAAAGTAAGTTACCAAGCAAAATAGAACAAAACACACAAGTCTAAGCCTAATACATTTAAGAAACTGAATACAGATAAATCTCACTCTCAGAGATGTTCCAATAAGCTTCTTTCACAGACTAAACTCCTTCTTAGTCTGGGCCCAATCCTTTCCCCGGTACAGTTCTTGTTAGTTCTAGCTCAGGTGGTAAATAGGGGTTTTCTCATGACTGCAGCTCTCTTTGTTCTGTTCCACCCACTTTTATATCTTTGGTACAAGGCGGGAATCCTTTGTCTCTCTTGGGTTTCCAGCCTTTCTTCTAAATAGAAAAGCACCAGGTTTAAGATGTTCACATGTCCTGTGAGAATTCATTACTCACTGGCTGGCATCCACATGTACAGGAAGGCTTACAAGTATACAGAGCCATTTACAACCAATTGTCCTGGTCAATGGGAGCCATCAAGATTCTAAACCACCATTAATGACCCACACTTTGCATAATTACAATAGGACTTCAGAGTAATACCTCCTATTTCCAGCTTCAGATACAAGAATAATACATCATACAAATAGGATGAACGCACTCAGTAGATTATAAGCTTTGTAATGATACCTTATAAGAGACCTTTTGCATAAAGCATATTCCAGTTACATTATATTCACATTCCAAGCATATTTTCATAAAGCATATGGAGTACAAAGTCACAGGAGTACTGCAGAAAGGGGTCTGGAGGTCATAGTGGATCACAAGCTAAATAGGAGTGAATGGTGTAACACTGTTGCAAAAAACCAACATCATTCTGGGATGTATTAGCAGGAGTGTTGTAAGCAAGACACAAGAAGTAATTCTTCTGCTCTATGTTTTTTTTTTTTTTTTTTTTAAATGGAGATATCCTATCTCCTAGAACTGGAAGGGACCTTGAAAGGTCATTGAGTCCAGCCCCCTGCCTTCACTAGCAGGACCAAGTACCAATTTTGCCCTAGATCCCTAAGTGGCCCCCTCAAGGATTGAACTCACAACCCTGGGTTTAGTAGGCCAATGCTCAAACCACTGAACTATCCCACCCCCCAATTAGGCCTCAACTGGAGTACTGTGTCCAGTTCTGGGTGCCACATTTCAGGAAAGATGTCAACAAATTGTTGAAAGCACAGAGAAGAGCAACAAAAATGATTAAATGTCTAGAAAACATCACCTATGAGGGAAGATTGAAAAAACTGGATTTGTTTAGTCTGGAAAAGAGAAGACTGAGGAAGGACACGATAACATTTTTCAAGTACATAAAAGGTTGTTACAAGGAGGAGGGAGAAAAATTGTTCTTTTTAACCTCTGAGGATAGGACAAGAAGCAATGGGCTTAAATTGCAGCAAGGATGGTGTAGGTTGGACATTAAGAAAAACTTCCTGTTAGGATGGTTAAACACTGGACTAAATTGCCTAGGGAGGTTGTGTGCCTAGCGGAGCTGGGGTGGTATTTCCCCCATTTTACACAGCGGGAATGGAGGCACAGAGGTTCAAGTCAATAGCATCAGCTAGTTTGGGTGCTCTACTGGAGATGTGTGTGTGATTTTTAGAGCACTCCACATTTTATAGCCCTGTGTCTGTTCAGAGCCCAGCTCCTATCAACTGCAGTGGTTGTTGTGAGTACTCAGCACTTCTGCAAATTAGACCCCAGTGGTCACCTGTGAAAATACTTACATGACTTGCTCGGCATCAGATAGGAACACTGTGGCACAGGCAGGGATGGAATCCAGTTCTCTGGGGCAGCAGTCAACTGCATAAACCATGAAACCATCCTTTTTTTCCTGCCTCATTTACTGCTCACCTTCCAGCTTCTATAAAAAATATGAGGCAGGGGATTGCCTCCTTCACTGCACAGCCCTGCCCCATCCCCTAGCTGGTCTGTCTTGTGCACTGAATGAGACAGGGGTCCTATGGATATGTAATTATGGATGTCTGTGATCATGTAATTAAAGACTTGTATCATGGACAAAGGGGCAGAGTTAAGGTTGCATGGGCAGCCTTAATTCTGGCATTTCCTATCTTTTGAGCACCTGCCTTTGCTACCTTAACATTATTTTAAGTAGTTTTCAATGTAATTTCCTACATTTAAAAAAAACCCTTAAACATTGAAAAACCCAAACTGCAGACCCATTTTGACCCTGCCCCATGAATCACCTTTAGATCTACAGCACCAACCTCTACAACTATTTGGGCCTGCCACTAGAGGGTGATGGAGACACATTTTGTCAGTGGGCTTCTCAGCTCTTTCCTAGATAGAGAAGGCATGCTGAGTTCAATTCCAGGTTCTGGAGGGGAGTGTTCTCTAGTGGTTACAGACCATGTTGCCCCCATCCCCCAGCCTCTCCCTGTTCTCTTCTGCTCCTGTCCCCTCTGCTGCCAACCATGCTCCCACTTCTATTCATCCTCCCCCACCTCTCTCTGATCCCCTGCCCCCAAACCCCTCCCTCTGCTCCTGGTCTTCTCCCCAGCTCCTGCCCTTGGCTCCTCCTCTTTATATCCTTCTCCATCCCTTGTTCCTGCCCCTTGCCTCCCACTTGTTCCTGTTCCCCTACCTTCTGCCCCCCTCTGCTCCTGCCCTGTCTCCAGTTCCTCACCCCTTTGCATTCCAGCCAGGCCATTCCTCCTTCTCTGTGCTGCCTGGGCACCAGCAGCTGCAGGGAGGGTGTTGAGAGCATAGTTGAGACAATCTCCAAGCTTTCAGCTCCAGTGCCCAGCATGAGAGAAGCCCTGACAGCCAGGAGAAGCAATTGCAGGGCAAGTTCTGCTCAGCCCCTGCATCCATGAGATGGGGCATGCTCAGTTGCCCTGCAGAGATGGCGCATGTTGCCACTAAGTGCTGTGAGGGGCGGGAGCATGCCCAGGGCACCCAGATCCCTTTGAGGAATGTAGCTGCCGGCTTCTAACAAGTCCCACCTCAGCATGCATGGATGGAGATTTTTCAGCTGTTTATAACAAGGCCAGATTTGGGGGGATTTTTACCAAAGGCACCTCCCTGACACTAGCCCCCACCCCTCATATTCCAAGTCTTTGCTCCATAACATGAAGCCACTAGAGCTTCTCAATACAACCATTGTAAGGATTTTTTTTAAACATGGGAAAACAACCTGGTGATGGATTGCCCCCCACCCCCGAGGGTGCCACCTGATGTATTGGAGTACCACTGAGCCCACTGGTTCCACCAGCCTGGGCTCCCTAACACTGCCCTGCTGAGCCAGGCCCTCAAGCCTCCTCCTGCACACACACAGGTAGGGCCACAGCCAGCTGCAGAGAGAGACAGACGCTGAGATCAGCTCTGCCTGGGAAGACTCAGGGAATTGCCCAGCACTCAAGTGCACACCCCCTCTGGGGTGTAAATACAAAATGATATCGTCTTGCGCTGCACAGAGAACTGTACGGGGTAAGCTCATGAAATTCGCTCCCTCCCTCGATGTGGAGGAAGATCTGCACAGCTTTCTGCCCCCCAGTTATGAATTGCACAAACTGGTTTAGAGAAAACAAAAACAAGTTTATTAACTCCAAAGGATAGATTTTAAGTGATTATAAGGGCTAGCCAACAGATCAAAGCAGATTACTGAGCAAATAAAGCAAACATGTAAACTAAGCTTAATACACTAAAGAAACTGGTTACAAGTAATAATTTCTCACATAGAATGAGAACAAAGACATGGAATCAATCCACGAGGGGCTAGAGTGGGAGCTGCTGGGTGCGAGCGCCAGGCTGGGAAGCTGCAGGCCAGCTGTGCAGCAGTGGAGAATCACGCCCATGTGCCTCTCGCACCGACAGTCCAGGGAGTCCTAGATTCCAAGTCCAGAAGGAACAACCGGGCTCATCTGGTCTGGCCTCATGTCTAACAGAGGCCACATGACTTTGCCAAAATAATTCCTAGAGCAGATCTTTTAGACAGCCACCTGTAACGCTGGCAGACCAGGTGCTAGCTCATGCCAAGATCCCCGCATATCAACAGAACACTCACAAATGCAGATCTGGAAGCACTCTGGCTCCCTGGTGCGCTAGCATGGTTAAAACAGGGAATGATTCGGAGAGTGTGTTTAGTGTTTATGGTGTGCTTGTGAGCTGCTGCCAGCATTAATTTCCCTTAGAACACCTGTATCCCCTACTGAGTGGTTATACTGTGAGCCTCTGGGATTGTGAACCACCAGACAGGAGAGAGACAGTAACGAAAGGCTGATCTCCAACAGCAGGTGTCATGTCATGCCCAACAGGAAAAGTCCATCATCACCAGGTGGACTGTCGTGGGATGGTAAACTTCTCCCCCTCCCATCCACCGTGAAGATGAGTCATGCAAGTGGATTCCTTCCCTCAGCTGAGTTTGCAGCTCAGAGCACATGGCAGGCGGGGGATACAAATCCTGTATTCTGCTTGGACCCCAGGGCAAGGTGTTCTTGGCATAAACAAAAGACCCCTAGCTGCTCAGCTTGGGCACATAGAGATTATAGACGTTTCTATTACTTTCTGAAATGTAAGATTGTAACTCATTTGTTTGTATGGACATTTACCTGCTTTACCTTGTACATAACTCTCTCATTTCCTTCTCCTATATCAGATAGCTTTAGATAGTTTATCATAGAATTGGCTACAAGCATTGTCTGTGGTGTGAGATCTAAGGTGCAATTGATCTGGAGTAAGTGACTGGTCCTTTGGGACTGGGAGAAACCTGACTATTGCTGTGATCCTGGGTGTCAAGGACCATCTATCACACAGGTAGGCTGACCTGGGTGGTGAGATAAATCAGAGGACCCTGTGACTCCAGGTTTAGGCAGTGATAGCACCAGGGGGATTGACACTTAATAACTGGTTGGTGAAACGTGAGTACAGAACTCACAGCCCATGTGGGGGCTGTGCCCTGGTTTGTGGCAGTCTGCCTTGAGGTTAGTACCCTGCTCTGGAGTCACTGCAGGCAGCATTACAACAGCCCATCTTGAGTTAAAAGTTGTCAGTGGTGGCAAATCCCCCATGAGCCTTAGTGAATTGTTCCAGTGGTTAACCACCCTCACTGTTAAAAACGTGCACCTCATTTCACTGTTACCAATGTATGCCAAAGCTCTTTAGGTTAAAGCCCTCCCACTGGTTCTACCGACAGGGACTTGGAAGGGCGGGGCATCAGTGGAGTTAGAACAAGGATGAATCTGGTTCTCAGCCACTGGCCTGTGGCTGCCAGGAAGTAGTGGAGCTGGGATGAGAATTCTTGACTCCTAGTCCTGTGCTCTGACCGCTGGCCCATTTCCTCGGATGCAGCGGCTAGACGGGAAAGCAAACAGCTTTTCCAACGCATTTCTCAGTGTGCCCCCAGCTCCAGGCAGGGGAAGTGGCACCCAATGCTCAGCACAGAGAATCCAGCTGTTTCTCCAGTGGTTTGGGCAGACAATGGTTTGAGGTGGCAGAAGCTGCTTTAACAGCCCTGGAGGCTGAAGGCCTCTAGGCACAGAACGGGGCAGCGCCAAGCTCCCTCAGCCCACTGCACACTTTCTTGGAGGGACCCCCACCCCCTTTCCTGGAGCGGAGAGTAGCTCAGACCCTGCGGGCCTTCTCCTGCTGGCCATGCCAGGGCGGGTGGTCTGGCTATGGAGGAGGCTGGGCAGTGGGGCACCATGGCCTGGTCAGGTGGGCAGTGGTCTGAGCTGGAGAACGAGGGGGCTTCGTCAGACAGCGGGACCCAGATCCAGCTGACCCTGCCTTCATGAGGGCCACCCTCCCCCCACAGCATCTGTTGGCTCAGGGCCCTGGCAATGTGAATTCAGGCCCTGCCAATGAGCTCCAGTCAGCAGCTGCAGCTCCACATGGTTCCCATGAGGCTCAGTGGTCCCATCCCTCCCAGCCCAAGGGCCATCTGGCTCCCTCCCTGGGGCGGGAGTTCCCTGGTGCTCGACCCCCTCACTAACCATCTTGGTGGCTCACCCGCCCCAGAGTCAGCGCATTGCTGGGGAGTCTCCTAAGGGGCTGTAGTACCAGGCACTTAGCCACTAGGGGGTGCACAAGGAAAGCAGGTGCTGCACTGTACCCAGCCCTGTGGGCATTGTGCACCACTTTGCACTGGGGTGAGTGCACCATGTGCCGGGCAGGGGAGAATCAGCCCTGCAGAGCGCTGGGTTTGGCATGCTCCTGACCCTGCCCATCCCCACGGGACAGCAGCCAAACAACTATTGTCAAAATTGGAGAGTGCCTGCAGGAAGGGGCTCCCTCTGCCTGGGGCACGCCGTGGCCTGTGCCAGGGCCTAGGGTGACCAGATGTCCCGATTTTTGGGTCTTTTTCTTATATAGGCTCCTATTACCCCCCACCCCCCTCCTGATTTTTCACACTTGCTGTCTGGTCACCCTACCAGGGCCGGATGGGAAGGGGGCTCTCTTAGGCCTGGCGATTTAGGAGCCAGTGACCCTGTGGCCAGATGAAGTCACATGCATGCCTGCCTGCAGGGACTTTTTGCTCCTCTCCCATTTTAAATCACCCATATTGGATGAAGGGGACCCCGGAGTGGAGGTGGAGCCTCTGGGGCTGGCCCGGATGCTGAGTCCCATACCCAGCCAGCCCTGGCATGCCTCGCTTATGTGTAGGGGGGTGGGGGGTGGAGGGGAGGCTCGGTCTGCGTGTTCACCTTTGGAATGCGGCTGATTTGCAGCAAAGCAGCCATGTGCTGCTGCTGGTTCTCCAACATCTGGAGGGCTGAATTCCTGGTGGGAGAGCTCACAGCTTCCTGCCAGCACAGGCCACTGCTTGGCAGGCCCAGCAGAGAAACAACATGGGGGAAGGGGGCGGGGGGACTCCCTGTGTGCTCAGGAAGACAAGAAAATCACCCTCAGAAAAGGGCCAGGCCTGTCAGAGCCAGACAGCACCACACAGCATGAGCAGGACAGTACCAACACAGGACACCCAGCACAAGAGGTCTGCTGCATGACACCAGCAGCTGGTGGAAGCCCTCCCCCCGCCCCTGTGATCCTGTTCTGTTGCTTTGCCGGGCCAGGGATTCAGTCCAAGGCCCAGCCCAGACAGCCTATATGCAGTGCCCTCTGCTGTCCAACAAGTGACCCACCACAGATGCAGTCCCAGATTCAGTCCCAGCTCCTTAAGCTCCTAGGCAGGTAGGAAGACAACAGCACCTTTCAGGGCATGAGTCAATGGGCTCCAAAGTGCTCCAATTCAACGCCCTTAGTTGGAGATTATCCCTGTTTGGGGAAAAGGGAACCCGGGGGAGAGGGAGTTGGTGGGAATCCTTGGTCTGCAGAAGGGCGAAAGGCCATGCTGGGAGAGCTGGAACCCATCCACTGGGGCACCTGGTTCTGCTGGTCCCCTCCTGCCCGTGCCCTTGGCACACTTGGGATGCTCCTCCTCTGGGCAGCACCCCCTACTCCTGCACCCTTCCCCTGGGAAGGCTGCAAAGGAATGGCACCTTCTGAATGATGGGGCAGGGCCTGAAGGCTGAGCTGGGCTCAGGCTGGGCTGTTGCTTTAGTTCTGTGCAAATTTGGTGCTCATGAAAGCAAGGATCACACTGGCTGTGGCCAGGTGTAGTGTACTTTCACAGCTTCCTTCAGCTCTGCCAGTACCCCTCAGTCCCAGCCTGCAGCCCCCTGCTATTCCACTCCCAGGTTCCCCATGCAGCCCTGCCAATGCCCCTCAGTCCCAACCTGCAGCCCCCTGCTATTCCACTCCCAGGTTCCCCATGCAGCCCTGCCAATGCCCCTCAGTCCCAACCTGCAGCCTCCTGCCACTCTAGTTTTGCCCTCCCACCTCTAAACAAACAAAATTGCCAGTGCTGAGTCATGCCCCACCCGCACCCCTATTCCTCTAGTTCTGGGGTCTCCTCTGGGCACATGCTGCCAGTTCTGATAAATTCTGGTTTTTGTTCTTTGAGGTGGGCCCATGCTCATGACCTGTAGGCTGAGACCCCATGAACTTACTTCCCGGGAGATGTGAACCACCTGGTTCCAAGGCCGAGCATTTGGACGGGGTCTGTGCCCAAGAATCTTACGCATCTCCTGCCTGGCATAGCTGGGCAGATCCAGAACAGAGGTCATCTGCTCTCCACTCAGAAATCCTGCTGGGCGGGGAGTCCGGGGCCGGGGAGTCCTGAGCACTAACACAGCCATCCCCTGCTGCAGAGAGCCAGAACCCCCCCGCCTGCAGCAACACACTGGGTGCAGGAGTGAGAGACCACAAAGACCACACTGGATGCAGGAGTGTGAGACCTTGCCAGCGACTTAACCCCTTCAGTGCCTTAGGGGGACAGACAGTACCCACTGGATGAAGGGAAGCTCTCTGGGTGCTGTGGACAAACAGGAACCCAGGTGTTCTGCTGCCTCCCCGTTTCTAGCACCACTTCAAACCGGGAGCGACCAAAAGTCTGATGCGTCCAGTGGCTGTTTGTGGCCTCCGTCAACTGAACTTGTGGTGGCAGGCCTGGTCCCAGGGGCTATTTGTATGCAGTACGGGCCACCGGCTCAAGGCCTCCTCGGCAGGAAGTGGCCAAGGACCAAATTGGCCCTGGAGCCTGAACTCACCGCTCCCATGAGGTCAGGGCTGAGCAGATTGGGAACAGGCTGGGTAGGGGGCAAGCTTGGCCACATGGAGAAACCAAGGATTTGGTCTCCGGGGCTGCGGAGCCAGCACTAAAGAGACAAGGGGGGACGACGGCTGCTGGGGAGAGAGAGGAGCGATCATGGGATGGCCACGGCTACTACATGGCACACAAGCCGGCACTAATACCCGTACAAGACTAGCCTGGCTGTCTGGTAGATGTGACTATATGCACAGGTGTGGGCTGAGAAGGGTTAAACCCAGCTCCCCCGGGGTGAACCCAGGATCCTGCATTTGGGGGAGTCCCTCCATGGCTGGGGGAGGGAGGTTATCAGGTCTCCAGCACCCCCATCCCTCCTTAAGCTGCATCTCAAAGCGGTGGGCGGTGGCGGGAGGAGGCGGGCACTGTTATCTCCGCCCCCTTCCCCCCTGCCCTTTCTCCATGTCTCCCTGGGGCTGGGGGAGAGGGGTGTTCACAGATTGCCAGGCCCCAGCCGCCTTTCACGGAGGCTGCAGGAGGTTGTTTTTGACAGGTCTCACTTTCTCCCTCTCCCAGCTGCGTCTCACCCTGGGGTTGGGGGGTGTTCAGGAGTGGGTCCCTCCCCATGTGGGGGCACAGCACCAGGCAGGATTTACCTGTTACCAAGAGGGGGCACTGTTGGACTATAGCCAGTGCTCACTTGCTCCCGGCCATCCCATGGGGGCTTTCAAACTTTCCCTGGCAATGATTCTGGGAGAGCAGATTGGGATAGAGCAGATCCAATCCAAGAGAAGGAGGCCTCTAGTCTAGACCATCCATCCCAGCCACTCAGCCCCCAGGAGAGGGATTAGAGAGGCTGCAGCATCCCAGCACTACCAGATCTGCTCCCGCAGCTACTTCTATGCTAAGGGATAGAGGCGGTGAGCATTATAGACAGGCCCTGGCTGAAGAGCTAGGGCTGGACCGACTCCCCTGATTTACCAGCAACCAATGGCAGCTGGTAACACAGGGTTAATGGGGCTAAGCCCCACCCCTTCTGTTATTACTTTAAACAAACACACAGCCCTTTGTGGCAGGTGTGGTGCTGTTCCCCTCCCCCCTCATTGGGCTAGGGAGCAGGGGGTGGCTGATCCAAGCTTCTTCTGCACAGCAAGGGAGAGGCATCAAGCTTCTTCCTCTATGGAAAGCTATAGCAGTGCTGGGAGTGGCATGTACTCCCTTTTTAACCCCCAGCCCCTGAAGAGCAGGTGCAGTGCAGAGAAACAGCTGGGGGAACTGGCCAGGCTGTGATTTCAAGGAGCCAGCCAGCGTTGGTGTCTGTGCCTGAGAAAAGAGAGGGATGGGGGGCTTTTGAACCAGCTATGGGGCAGAAAGGGGCCTGTGACTGTGGGAGGCAGGGGCTCTTGATCTTGCATCTGGCAGGAAGTCTGGGAGCAGAGTGGGATGGGGCTGTGGACTCATTTTTCAGGAGGAAGAGCAGCAGGAGTCAGATAAGCCCCATGTTCTGTAATTGGTTGATTTGGGGCCAGAAATATTTTCACGGGGGGTGGTAGCTGCCTGCCAGCCCCAGTACTTATCCAGCACTTATCCTGTCTCTGCTTGCCACTGGTACCAGGTGGAATGGGCATCCGGGGTAAGGGAAAGGAGAGCAAGCTGCAAAGCGTTCTCCGGCTTCTATTAAAAGGGCACCACTGCAGGAGATTCAACTAAGGAGCCTTTTGGGGATTGGCCAGCTTTGTCTGTGGGCCAGCCTGTGGCTGGAGGAGACTATCAAGGCCCCTTGGAGGGCTGCATGGAAGGGGTTGGAGTTGAGACCCAGTTGTGGTGGCTGGTCCCAGGTTTGGACCCTAAAGTGCCTCTGACAACTAACGGGCCAGGGGGGCGCTGTGCTGGGGATGTTGTTGCTCATGGATGTTCCAAGGAACGTGACTGGAGCCACTGGCCCGGATACACAGACGTGCTTCTGAACTCTTTGCAGGTTTGTGCAGCACTTTTCTACAACATAAAGACCCTCTTGCCTTGCCACTCCTGGCCTTGTGCTGGCTTGTAAGCACTGGGAGAGCACAAAGCCATAGTGATGGGACATAGTCCCCAGGCCCTCTCCTTTATCCCTGCTCGGCCAGCATGTGACTTTCTAGATCCTCTGCCATGTCCTAACTAAGGAAGTATTTGCCCTGCCTGGTCTGTGCTGTGAATCTGCAGTGCTGAAGAGGATGAGGGGGACAGCTGCAGAGGGTATCAAATGTAAAGGCCGTGGCAGAACATTTACTGTGCCCCTAATTACATCCTTCCTGGGTCTCTACCTGTGAGTTGTTGCAGTTTAATGGGGCTGCATCCAGCCCTGCCTGTGAGGAGAGGAGCGACTGACTGATGCCTTTTCGGTGCCCGTTCTAAGGATTCATTCTAAGAGACCGGGTGCCTGGGGGCCACGTGGGATGGGGGTGGAAGGGCCTGGAACTGCTCTCCGAACCGCTGCACGCTGAGACGTGCTTGCCACTAGAGAGAGACGATTTCTGTGCAAAAGGCTCAGGTGCATCTTTCTTATGTCTTCACTTGATAGCCGGGCTCTTTGGAAAGATCCAAGCGCTTCCTCCGAGCAAAGGACGATGGAGTTTTCATCAGGCTAATGTGGCAGTGGAAATGTGGCAATGCCAACATCATCCCAGTCTGCTGGGGCAGCCACAAAATACCAGGGGTCAGGGATCAGGTCAGAGGGTAAAAGATCGGCTGAGCAGGGCCAGCATGCCCCACCGTGATAGCATTCTTTGGGCTACCAGATGATGTGTACATGGCAAGCAGAAACTCAGGGCAGCGAGTCTACAGGCTCGGGCTCCGGTGCTAAAAATAGCCCAAGCCGAACATCTACACAGCTCTGAAGCTTAGGGAGAGGGCTGGCCTGAGCTGCAGCCCAAGCCCAAATATCCACACAACTATTTGTAGTGCCGTAGAGCAAGCCCGGATCTGTAGACTTGCTGCCATTGGTTTCTGTTTGCCATGTAGGCCTCCCCCCGGTGACCTCCAATGTTGAACTCTGATGTCTCATCATGTCCTTATAGCTAACAGGCCTGACTGGAGCTTCGTTCCCAGCTGCCACCATCCTGAGCTTTAATGAATGTATTTACCAGCTGCCCACATGATGCCTAACTCTTGCCAGTGCTCAACTGAAAAGAACCCACAAATTGAGAAATAGTTTAACCTTCTATTGTTACATGGGAAGAAAATGCTGTAATCTCTCTGGGTTCGCTGGTGATTCCTGTGCTGCTCTTGTGGCTTAGGCTGTCTCCAGAAACCCTTCAGGGAATTTCTTATTTTTACTTAAGAAAATCTTTGTAGTTCAGCTGCTGTTGAACAGTTTCCAGTGAGGACACTGGACTTTTCCATGAGTCTATTGTCAGAGACGGAGAATCCTCCACGACCCTTGGCAAATTATTCCAATGGTTAATTACTTTC
Organism: Malaclemys terrapin pileata; assembly: GCF_027887155.1. Classification (NCBI taxonomy): domain Eukaryota; kingdom Metazoa; phylum Chordata; order Testudines; family Emydidae; genus Malaclemys; species Malaclemys terrapin. The sequence goes on from NC_071514.1 coordinate 53,338,852, forward strand.
ACTGTTAAAAATTGGCTCCTTATTTTGGGTCTGAATTTATCTAGCTTCAACTTTCAGCCATTGTATCATGTTATATTTTGCTCTGCTAGTTTGAAAAGCCCATTATTAAATATTTGTTCCCTACATAGGTACTTATAGACTGTGATCAAGTCAACCTTGAACCTTTTCTTTGTTAAACTAAGGAGACTGAGCTCCTTCAATCTATCGCTATAAGATAGGTTTTCTAATCCTTTAATTGTTCTCATGGCTTTTCTCTGAACCCTCTCCAATTTATCAAAACGTGGGGGAAAGGCCCTTCTAAAGGGAATTCACAGGCTGCTGTGGGGCATGTTCCTATAGATCTGCCAATGTGCATCATCTCTCACCTGGAGGACTGCTGCTATGGCAGACAGGAGAGCTCAGTTTCCATGGGGACTCAATCACTTGTCTCTCTGAGATGACCAACAAGGGATACCCCTTGGAGTGGTGTGTGCTTTTTATTGTGGACATCTCTGTGTTAAGAATTGGACTGAGGCCTGCCAACTCTTTAGCAGCCTGGGTGAATGCCATTAGAAGGTGACGACTCTCAGTCACTCCCTGCCTGGGATGACTTTGAACTGAGAACCTATTAAAGACAGGCTTTAATAGCAGTCCCCAGAGCAAGCCAGTAATGTCCCCAAAGCCTTGTTAAACAATGGGCCTTAGGTTCTTAATTTGTACTTAAAACTCCCATTGAAACTCTTGAGAACAGATCTTGGAATCTGGGCCACTGTGAACAAATTGAACTGGCTGGCCTGTAAGAGGGAATGAGATGCCATTCTAAAGATTAGCTACCCTGCATGCCGAAGTTGTTTAGATACATATAATGAATTTTTGGAATAAATAACTTCTTAGTTGATCTGGTATTATAGGAATAATAACCTGACACCATCATCTGAAATTAGGCAGCTGCTTTTCTGTTGCTTATCCAGAGGCTGAACAGGAAAGAAAGTGGCAGTACGCTACTAGTAGTGAGAGCAAGTGTTCGTTCTCTTCCTTTTCCCAGGACTTTTTGTCTCTGCACTTCTCTTCTGTCTTTCTCCCACATTCCCTGCTGTTATCTTTGTATTTCTCCACTCCAGTTTTTACTTTTTCCTGATTTGTCACTTTTTTTTTTTTTTTTTTTTTTTTTTTTTTACACTCTCCTCCCCCTTTCTTGCCTCTTTGCCAGGCTCAATGTTAGAGATTGCAGCAGGGAACTGACTAATCCTAAACCCTGATCCTGCTGCACAGACTTGCCAGCATGCTTAACTTCATGCACTGTAAGTAGTTCTGTTGACTTAATTGAAGCTACTCAGTGCATAAAGTTAAGCATGCACACATTACCAACTCTTGTGATATTTGGTAGTTTTGGTTTTTCTTAAGGCACCAGCTTTAAGAGAATCTCAGCTGTCACTTAAAAAGTCTAACTCTTCCGATTGCAGAGAAAAGCTTGTAAATGTGACCTCTATAGGCTCAACAGAAAGCAAATAAAAAGTATCCACAGTGCATTATTTATTTAAGCCAATTTCATGATCTTCTGGGGCCTCACTCATGATTTTTGAATATACTATGCATACATCTTAGCAGGGTCAGGATTTAGGATTGTTCGTTTTTTCTCCTGCATCAAACTCCCTACACACTGAGCTGTATTATTACAAAGGGAAACCGGCTTAGTCAGTTTCTGCATAAAGCTGAACTAGATGCAATAGGAAACTGACTAGGATTAGTCAATTTCCCTTGGCCTCCACCTCCCCTGTTGCTGGGCTCATCTTAGATCTGCCCCCTCCCCCAACTTCGTCTCCTCCCTTCCAGCTGCTGAGCAGCAATGTGAAATTAAGACTATTAATTTGCAGGGGGAATCTGCAAAGTTTCAGTACATTTTACCAGCCTCTGGCACCACCTGTTCCTCTTCCTTCATCAGTGGGGCTAGTTCTTGTTTTCACACTTGATGTTTATATCACAAGAAGTTTGATATGACTGAGGCTATGTCTACACTACAGAGGTGATGCTGGCGGTGCCCTGGAGTTAGACACTGTTTATGCTGACAAGTTTTTCTGCTGCTGTAGGAACACCATCTCCCTGAACAATGCCAGCGATGCTGACAGAAATACTCTTGGGTCTTGCTGCATCTACACTGCGGGGCTTCAGGGGTTCTGTCATCTGAGGTGTGGTTTTTTTCACACCCTGATCAACATAGCTATGCGGGTACAAATTTTAAGTGTAAACCAAGCCTGAGTCTAACCACCACTGATTTGACTCATATTCACCTATGTTACAGGGTTAGTTGCTTACCCCAAGAGCGCCTTTCTGTAACCTATTGCTATTTCTTGCTACTGTGGAATAGCTGTGTCCAGTCTTGGCTTCACTAACATTACTACAATATTACAGTCCTGTCCAAACACATGTACCTACTGCTGGAGAAAAGACCTACCACTGGAGTTTGTGTTAACATGCAAATTTTGAGAGAAACAACAGCCAATTCTCTGGCATCGTTAATTGGACACCTGTATTAACAGCTGGAAACTGTTTTCACAACATGGCTAGCAATTCAATTCCAACTCTATTTCTTTGATCTAGTGGTCAGGGCCATTGTCTGAGAGTCAGAAATTGGAAGAATTATTCCTAACTCTGTCATTAGCTATATGATCTTGCACAAGACCCAACCAACGTACCCCAGTTTATCCATCTGTTACTTGGGGATGCTGCTTACCTAAGAGGAGTGGAATTTATTGTATAGTGGTTTGTCCAAAGATAATCTGAATTTCAAAGTTGGTGTCAAACAAAGTCTTTCACAGTTTTTTTTTCTCTCTCTCTCGCACACGCACACATACACACTCACTCTCTCTGTGTATGTTAACTTGTATGGAATACTGTGTCCCTCTCTCAAGGGGAAGTACTGTATGTACCTTATCTTCTTTAAAATCCCTGGATACACTGACTGGAGCCTCTTACATGAGATGGAAAATTAAAACTGGCTGAGTTTCTCTGGCCTGGCTACATAAGGAAATTAGGTTGGTATAACTACATTGCTCAAGGCTGTGAAAAATCCACACTCCTGAGTAAGGCCGTTAAACCCACCAAATCCCAGGTGTAGATAGCACTAGCTACCACCTCTGGGGGAGATAGATGAACTATGCTGACAGGGGAACCCCACCTATTGGCATAGGTAGTGTCTTCACTGAAGCACTACAGCAGCCCTGCTTTAAGTGTAGACAGGCCCTAAGTTATCATCATCAACAACAGCTGAGAACAGGTCTTCTGTAGCACTCCTCATTCTCAAAGTGCTTTACTAAAGAGGTCAGTAGCATTAACCCCATGTTGTGGGGAAACTAAGGCACAGAGCAGGGACATGACTTGCCCAAGATCTCCCTGTGTCTGCTGTGTATAGTAGCCAAATCTCCTGAGTGCTAGTTTGGTGCTCTATCCATTAGGCTGCACTGCCTCCCACTGTGCACACCTTGGGGAGAACAGGTATGGCATTCCTCTCCTCTTGTTTTACCCCTCCTCCCCCTATGTAGTTGGGGGCCCAGCTATCTCAGCATAGGAGTTCAGCAAAGCAGAGCAGGGCACATCTGCTACTTTCTCCTGTTTCAGGCTCCCAAGGGCCCTGAGGTGGAAGGCTGGCCTTCATGCACAGCCTGGCCTTGCCTATTGGTCTGGTCAGTCTGTGGGGGAGAGACACACAGGACAAGTTTCCTCCTCACACCTGCTAGTCAGACAAACAACAAAGCAGCCTGCGGCTGGCTGGGTGCTAGAGGGATCCCTGGCATACTGGTAGCTGAGGATGGTGGTAGTTAAAGGGGAATGCAGTGACATCACCAGGGTGCAGGGTACAGCCAGGGCACAGTATGTACAGTGGGTAGAGCCAGGCCTTAGCAGGGTAGGAGCACAGTGCTGGGGCAATGATCTCTTGCTGATGTCCGCTCACCCCCTCCTCGAGTTGATAGGCACAGATTCCCTGCCCCCGGATGGGCTGGAAGCGAAGATCCCACCTAAGGCCTGGCAACTGGCACAGCCAGGCAGTAAGGAAGGTGGGGGCTAGGAAAGGGGGCTCCCCAGGCAGGTGAGTGGCCCTGGGGAGGAAAGGTATGCACTCCAGGACATGCCTCTGGAGATTGATCCTAGGCAGTCCCTGTAATAGACATGGGGCTGGAGCAGGATTCAAACTGTGGGAGGCTCTGGCCTGGTGCACCAGCCCCCAGCTTCACGCTGCCACCCCGGGGAGCAGGGTGGGGAGAGAACCGGGCTGGCACCCTCTGCCCTGGGAAGGGTGATCCTGAGGCAGACAGGGGCAGGCCCAAGTGTGGGGTTAGGGCTCCGGCGATCCCTGCAGCGCGGTGCGAGCTGGAGGGCGGGATGCCGGCCGGGGGCCAGGAAGGTGCTTTCCGCAAGGGGGCGGCGCTGCGGCCTGTTCCCGAGCTCCTGCAGGGCCCACCCGCGCGGGGAGCCGAGCGCGGCCCAGCGGCTCTGGACGCTGCTAGTATAGGGCCAAAGCGCCCTGCGTCGCTCCGGCCCGGCCCACTCAGCCGGGGGAGGCGCCGCTCTGGGCGGGCCGAATCGGCACCGCCCCCGTCGGGGCTCCCCGGATCGCGGCTGGGCTGAGCTGTTCAGCTGCTCGCCAGCGGCTACCCCGGGCCGGGCGGTGTCACTGCCGAGCGAGCCCGCGGGGACCGGGCACGGGCCACCCTGGCCGTGCCGGACACGGACCAGTGCAGGGGGACTCCCCCAGCGCAGACGCGCGCTACCGCCTCCATTCCCGGGGCAGCTCTGGCTCTGGGTCCCCTCCCCGGCCGTGCAATGTGCCCGATCGGCCATGCATCCTCTCCCCCATGTGCTGAGCCAGCCCTTCCCCTCCCCCGCCTCCCACCCAGGTGCGGGGCAAGCCCTATCCCTTTTCCCCCCGTGCGGGACCAGTCCTACCCCTTCACCCCCACCCCATGTGTGGAGTCGACCCTGCCTCGTGTGCATCGCCCCATCTGCAGGGCTAATCACCCCCCTTCCCCACCGTGCATTGACACCTCCCCGTCCGGGGCCAGCCTCCCCCCCTTCACCGCGTGCATCCCCCCAATGTGTGCCCACCCCTGCCCGTGCATTCCCCCCCCCCCCCCCCCCATGTGCGGGGCCAGCCCAACGCCTCTCTCCCACTCCCCCGTGCGGGGCTAGCCCTACCCCTTTCCGCCTCGTGCATTTCCTTTACCCCCCGCCCCCCCATGTGTGGGGCCGACCCTGCCTCGTGCATCCCCCCCATACGCAGGGCCGGCTCTGCCCCTCCCCCCGGTCGTGCATCCCCCGCCCCCCTTGGCTGCTCCGGGCCCCGCTTGCCAAGCTGTCAGCTGATGGGCCGCATCACCCCGTAGTGGCGCAGGGAGCCGGGCAGCCCGGGCGCGGGTGGGGGCGACGCTGGGGCGCGGGCTGCGGCGGGGTCGCTGCGGGGCGGTGGCGCGGCACTGCGGGGGGGGTGCGAGGGGGCGGTGGAGGCCGCGGGGGCGGCGCGGAGGGGGCCGGGGCGGCGGCAAATAGTCCTTTGTTTACATGGGCCGGTGGCTGGCGGAGGCGGCGCCGCCGGGGGAGGGAGCGCTGCGCTCGCACCAGCTGTTTCCCGCCTTGAGCGGCAGAGGCGCGGCGCGCTCAGCTGGGGCCGGTTCCCGCATGGAGTACTTCATGGTGCCCGCGCAGAAGGTGCCCGCGCTGCAGCACTTCAGGAAGTCAGAGAAGGAGGTGATCGGCGGGCTCTGCAGGTGGGTGCCGCCCGCGCGCACCGGGGGGCTCGCGGGGCGCGGGCCGGACGGCGCGGCTTGCCGGAGCACGTGGGGCCGCGCGTGGCGCTGAAGCCCGGGGCCGCGTGCGGGGCCCGGCGGGAGCACCGCGCCGCCGGGCTGTGGCGGGTCCCCCCTCCCCCCGGACCGGGGTGCGGGCCGGGCCGTGTGTGCCCTGCCTGCCGGCCGCATGTTGGGGGAGCTTTAAAGGGGGGTGTGTTTACTACGGGGCCTGGCCGTGACTCGGCAGCCCTCCCGCGGGGGGCGGGCCCGCGCGCCGGGGCCGCCGGGACATGTAGTGCGACGGCCGGGGCCCTGTGGGGAATGTAGGCGCCCGGCCACGCTGCCCCACACAAAGCGGGCCCGGCCCTGGCGGACGCGTGGGCCGAGTGCCGCGGCGGAGCGAGGAACTGCCTGTTCCCCGCGGGGGTTGCAGCGCCCCGGCCCACGCGTGCGCGGCCCACGGTGCGTGCAGCAGCTGGTAGGGGCGGGCCCAACCGCCGCTCGCCACAGGCTGCGGGGAAGGAGCGGGCCCGGCCCAGCAGCGTGGCCATGTGGCCGCTCCGGCGGACTGTGTTGGGCAGGTGCCTCCGGCGGCCCCGTGCCCTCTGCTTGGAGGGTTGGTTACAGCCCGGGCCCCTGCGCCCCGAACGAGCCCGGAGCCGCGTGCGGGCTGCACGTGGAGATGCACTCCCCGCTGGGCCGGGGACACAGCCCGCGGGCAGCACCACTGTGCGGGGCCGGGAGTACCCATTGAACCTGTGTCGGGGCCACCTGGGGAGGCAGGAATGGTACCACTCAAAGCTGGTTTTCTTTCACCCCCCTCCCCCTGGCACATTAATGCCCCCCTGTATATTTGGACCTTGGAGATCCACTGTTGGTTGACTAAGTTAAACAGCATCGCTATGGCAAGAACAGTGGGGAAACTCTCCCAGTGTCTCCAGAAAGATGTTCCATTTACAAATTGGGGACATGCAACTTACCAGCTGTATGGATACTGGTAAGGTCTAAACGGATGTGCTAAGTAAGGCTCCAGAAAGTCCTTTTCATCATCATCTTTCACACTCTTGCCCATCTTAGTGGCCTGGAGGGATTCGCTGTATAGAAAGAGTTGGACTCTTACACTTGTATACTAATCTTCAGAATGAAAACTGAGAGGGAAGTAGCCAGAATACACAAATGCTGTAACTAACTTGGATCCATTTACAAAGGGGGACCTGCTATTGAGCAGCTTGCATCATGAGAAGGAAATTGTCCTGTATGCTATTGTAAATATTGAGGATCACAATTTAGTGTAGTCTTTGCCATATGAATTGCTTCACACCTTAGCATAAACTAATACATATATATATTTAAAAAGTACCTTCAGGATATTATCTTAATTGTGGGAGCAGCACTAAAATATAAGCTTCTCTCTGCCTACAGGATGCTGGCTTTATTTAAAATGTCTCACAGCTGGCCTATTTCCTACTCAAATATCGGTGCTGGATAGGTGGTGATGGCCATCTTTAGTTAACCACAGGGGAGATTCAAACCTGTGTTTGAAGGCCTGCCCAGAAGGGTGCCACCAACAGTATTCTTAAAGAGAACAGGAGTACTTGTGGCACCTTAGGGTACATCTATACTACAGCGGGGAGTCGATTTAAGATACGCAAATTCAGCTACGTGAATAGCGTAGCTGAATTCGACGTATCGCAGCCGACTTACCCCGTTGTGAGGACGGCGGCAAAATCGACTTCTGCGGCTTTTTGTCGGCGGCGCTTACTACCACCTCTGCTGGTGGAGTTAGAGCGCCGATTCGGGGATCGATTGTCGCGTCCTGACGGGACGCGATAAATCAATCCCCGAGAGGTCGATTTCTACCCGCCGATTCAGGCGGGTAGTATAGACCAGACCTTAGAGACTAACAAATTTTGTTAGTCTCTAAGGTGCCACAAGTACTCCTGTTCTTTTTACGGATACAGACTAACATGCCTGCTACTCTGAAACCTGTCAGTATTCTTTCTGTGGCTCATTAAGCTTTCTAGAAGTTTAGGATAGGAAAAAGGAATCCTTCCATGAGCACCTTGAAGCTGTATTCATCTAGAACAGTGGTTCTCAACCAGGGGTCCAGGGGCCACGAGCAGGTTTTAGGGGATCCGCCAAGCAGGACCAGTGTTAGACTCGCTGGGGCCCAGGGCAGAAAGCCTAAGCCCAGCTGTGCAGGGCTGAAGCCCAGGGCCCTGAGCCTGCCACCTGAGGCTGAAGCAGAAGCCTGAGCAACTGTGTGAGGCGCCCTGTGGCAATTGCTCTGCAGGCTACCCCTGAACGCCAGCCCTGGCTTTTCTATGTAGAAAACAGTTGTTGTGGCACAGGTGGGCTGTGGAGTTTTTATATCATGTCCGGGGAACCTTGGGAAGAAAAAGTTTAAGAACCCCTGATCTAGAATATCATGCTTAGAAGGGCATTGACCATTACTTTGGGTAGAATTTTACAGAACGATGTATTCACTCATCCCCTGGGAAGCTTGAGAATAAAATCTGCATCTTTTCAGTTTCACACACATTAGATAGTTACAGAATAGTTGCCCAAGGGTGTTATTTCTGAATTTTATTTTTTATTGTTGGAGGGAGGGGGGAGCACTGAGATGCATTTGTTTTAGATTAATAAAACCACCACAACTTTTGTGAGAGACAGAACAGGTTTGTATCTTTGCTTTCACTTGGTGATTGTAACATTTTCCACTTGACACCAGGATAACATTAACGTCTTAGACGGTAAGGGGATGACTTCCCATAGTCTGTTTCACTGCTGAAGGAGAAGATGAAGTTCTACTTAAACACCCAGAATGCTGTAGGAAGGGTGTATCCCTAGAGTTCTTTGGAATATCGTGGGTTCGTAGAAACCCTATGATCACTTTCTGTAGGAATTTCATTTTATTCTGAGACTTATTAGTTTGGGTACACTTGTGCAGGAACAACTAGCACTGGTGAGAGTGAACCTGTTTTCAAATACCACCTTCATACTGATGAACAAGTCATTGGTATACAGGTTGGAAGACTGACTACTGCTTACGTCTCCATATCTTCGGTGTCTGGAGACTGGTTTATTGATTAAGTGGGTCTCACACTAAATATATAACTTTAAGAATCTCCAGTGAGAACTCCCTTCAGCTGTTTTATATAGCAGCTTTATTCTGCTGAATAACTAGCCAGTGTTTGTACTTAGCATGCACGTATCTTCCAAGTGAAGTGTGGTTATTTTATTTATTCCCAACTAAATGAGAGCTGAAGTTACAGAGACAAGGAGGGTGGGGACCAAAGTCTGTTGGTGAGAGAGACAAGCTTTCGCGCTTATACAGAGCTCATCTTCAGGTCTGGGTGAAGTTACAGGTATTTCATGATGCTGCCATAGAATTCCCTAATGCTGTGCTGCGAGTTCTAATCCAAGACTCAGTATGTCAACACTGGTTTTTGTCAGTTTCCTCTCCCCTGTAAATGATACGTGGGGCAGAAGTATCAGGAACCCCATGGCAGAATTGGTCCTCTGTCAGAGACTTGAGTGCAATTGGTAGTCTTCTGATCCAGTAGATTAGAGGCTGGTATCGTGCAGGCTGGTTCTAGGCAAGCTTCTTCCTGCCTAGCTGTGTGAAAGAACCTTGCTTCTCATCTGCAGCGTCCTACTCTGCGCTGGATCTCTTTTGAGCAGAGACTGAGTCATATTGAATTGTATTTTTGTGGGGGGCGGGAAGGGGCTATGAATAAATGTCTGAAGGGAGACTCACATGAAAATCCATTGAACTTGCTTTATTTGTGACAGATGTCTAAATCTGCACTCTAGCCTCCCAAGGTAAAAGATCAAGGTACTAACTTCCACTGTCATATTTAATCCACCAGGCTAGCTTCTAAATGCATTTTTCTCTGTTTAGTTCTGTCACTTTTTAAAAAAGTCTTTCCCCAGGAAGAACAGTTTGGGGGAAGGTTATGAGAGGTCCCCGATGAGGAAATGGGCTCTTCCTCTTTCTCTCTTAAGAACCTCTGCTTCCTAGATGGCCCTCTTGAGCCACCTTGGTCTAATTTCCTCATGGGCCAAAGGTTTAGACTCTCCCAGACACAGATAGGAGCTGGGGCTCATACTTGTGCTCAAAGGAAAGCCATAGCGGCCAAATGCAAAACTTCAGGGTTGCACTTGCAAAAAAAATAAAATTAAAATTAAAATAAAGTAGGCATCTGCAATCTGCTCCATCTTTAATATGGGGATGATGATCAGAAAGGCTACAGGCCCAGCTCAGGCCAGAATGGAGCAGATCACTGCCTCGTTAAAGACGAGGATGGCTTCGGATTTTTGGTGTAGAACAGTTGGACTAGTGGGTCTTGTTCCGGCCAAGCCTGGGTTAGAGGAAGTCCTGCTGTCCCACTCGGTGAGGTTGGCCTTCTGGCTTGTGGCCACCGACCAGGGTATTTCTGGACCGATCCAGGGGGAGTTTGTGGGATCACTGGTTTTGTGAGGATGTAGGGTAGGAAAGAGTTAACCTCAATATATGTCAGAGGGGTTGTTATATCCTTCTCTCTTTCGGCAATCTGTTCTTGCCTCCTCATTTCCTGTAATGAGTGGTGTAATCAGAAAGAGTTTGATCCTCTATCCCAATGTAATCCCTTATTCCTCCCCAATATCAGTTTTACTCAGCCATGGCTGTGTTCACAGGAGTTTGTGACCTACCTGCTGTGACTACGATACCTTTGCTCCTTCTCCTCTTTGCTCATCTCGTTCTCCATTTACCTGATGTTTTATCTGCCGCATCAACTGAGGTTTTCGCTGACACTGAGGCTGACAATCCCCAGCGTAGAGCTATAGTGCTGGAGGTGGAGGGCCCCAGACTGGAACTGCCTATGCCACAATTCAGGTTTGAGCGTAAATCTTGTTACTTTCAGGGCACAGTGTAAGATCCCTCCCTCCATACAAGCATCTTCCCCCTCTGCCTCTGTAAAATAGCCTGGCTGCCTTCTCCTAGCTCATACAGTTAAAATGCCCTCTTTCGGACAGGAGCTATGGTGTGGGTTGCAGAGCAAGTTCAGCTCCTATTCTGGACAGTGGCCAAAGTGACTATGTATGTGCCTATATTCTGCAATGTTGAGTAGATTCAAGATGCAGCTGGATAAATGGCTTTTCCCAAGCCGACTTAACCCTTCTCAGCCCAGGGATACTTATTTACCCCTCTTCTCCCCCCCCACCCCCCCCAAGTATAAAGTGGAGGTGGAATTCTTGTTACTCTGCTTCTGCCTCATCACTTATTGTCTCTGATGCAGAGTGTAGGGCTGCATTGCTGTTCTGATGAACCTCAAGGAGTAAATGACCCCACGCTCCCCTGCTAGCAACCAGGTCCTGCTTGTGTGTCCCGGAATCCTTTGTGGCATGTCACCTAGCACTGCAGGAGTCTAGATTTAGTGACTTATGGGATGCCCTTGGCATCTGAGGAGAATTCAGTTGTGACTGTTGACTGTACTTCATCAGGAAATGAAGGAATGCCTGGGGTCATGCTAGGCCCTTCTCCAACATCCCCAATGCAACCAGTTCTGTCAGCTTTCTTGGAGATAAGTTGTGAGCCCGCTGCAATATCCAATCTGAGGGATCCATTTTTGGCTGGTCCATTTCATCACTGTTGTCTCTTCCCCCAGAGAAGGTGATTCGTGCTGTGTGAGCTCAGAGACTGGCTTCTTAGCATGTAGAAATAAGATGACTGTTCCCATGGGGATGTTTCACAATAGTGGGAATGAAAGGTGAGGGCCCCCAGAGCAGCTTTCTCAATGGTCCTGCCTGCACCTGCACCGGAGTCATGCTTGCCCCATGAAGCCCTGCTATCCACCTGCAGGGCCAGAGCTGATCTGCAAGATTGTTTGCCTTGAGTGGGGAAGTGGCCTTAGAGTTAGTAGTGAGAGACTGTCTTGTCTTGTCTTCAGATCCTTCTGAATATATTTGGTGAATAGTCATGTACTTTCACTTGTGCTTTTTTCACTCTTGCTGTGTGACCAATAGCACAATGGGGTTCCATGTTCAGTGACTGTGGCGTAAGAAGGTATTTCCCCTAACTGTCAGGCTGTGAACTCTGAGAGACAAGCTGGGTTCCTTCTTGCCCATCTTCCTCAGTAACCAAGGCACTGCCAGATGCACGGCTCTGAGTGATACTTGTGCAATCCCATTGCCTTCACTAGGGTTGCTCAGGAAAAGTTGAAAGTGGAATTTGGCTCAGCAGTTGATTTAGTTAAGAAACCTGGTGTGCAAGACTGAATAGAGCAGACCTGTGCTCGCTGGGCTAATGCAAGCCAGAATGTACTTTCAGGGACCCTGAATAAACATGGGCACAGGTCTGACAGCTGCTCTTCAGAACAGAACTGTGCTTTAAGGGATAGCTCAGTGGTCCACCATCCGCTCGGTAGAAGGGGAGACCGCCGAGAAACCAATCCGCAGCAGCATGAAGCAGGGTTGCTCCCTCAGCCCGATTGTCTTCAACCTCGCACTCTTGTGGCGTGAACCCCAGTCTCGGTTCTCTTGTCACTCCGGCTTTCGGAGCCTTCTGCTTCCTGGGGTGGTAAGAACGTGTCAGTTATATAATGCAGAGCTCTTGTCCAGGGGCTTTGCTCTTTCCTCTCCTGTTACCTTGGCTGTGATGTGATGAACTTGTGGGTGCTGCCTTGAAGTTCAGCAGCTTCTTTATGACTTGACATTACTGGCTACTGACCCCACCCTTAGCGGTGACCTTAGAAGTTGGACTTCAGCCCACAAAAGGAGAAGATTGAGAGGTCTGGCTGAGTCTCTGGCCCTGTTGTGCCCAGGGGCTGGCTCATACCTCATGTATTGGATCACCCCCATTAGCCCTCTCTGCATTTTGTTGTATAACATGAACAAAAATGTGCAAATAAACCGTAAATCTCTACCTGCAATTTCAAGCGATGTGATCTTTCTTCGCTCTAGGAAACAGTTGCTAGTCTTTAGTACTTTGCATTTGTATAGCTCCTTCTATCTGAGGATCTCCTAGCACTTGTGGTGTCTTCCTTTGCTGGCTGACTATGCAGGTTGATTGTAGTGTGCTTGACACAGATGGCCAGGACTGGTGACTGCAAGACACATCAGGGTAGTTAACAGAGAGGAAAGTGGTTGTCAGGGTGAGTTAATACGGAATCTCTCAGGGGCTGAGATCTTGCTGGCTGTTAACAAGTGACAGTGAATAGCAGGTGGCTGGAAGTGCAATTTTCATTGTTCTTGAATTCCAGCATGACTTTAGTAACTGAATTCTCATGCAGTCTTGGCTATCATGCATACATATGGATAGTCCATACCCTTAGAAAGCTGCTTTCTAAGTCTAATTCTTGATATAGCTGCTACTAACATCGTGATGGGAAAATACAAGAAATGCAAGATAGTAATCAGAAAGATGTGGTCTGTGGTTTTTTTAAAGGCATGCATCTCATGGCTGGTCAGGGCTAGAAACCACCTCTCTAGCATTAAGTAGCATTCCCAGCTCTCCAATGGCCTAAAGCTTTTAGGTGATTTGCAAGGTATGTGACCTTTGAAATTGCCACTGGTCTTTCTTAAAGCGTTGTGTGTCTGGCAGTGGGCCAGGATTGCTATTCCAAGGCCTGGGCCATGGATCAGTCTCCGGTTGCTCTGTGAGATGGGCCACATGGGCAGGTTTGTTAGGAGAGTGAGGCTGCTGGTCGAGCATTGCCTGGAAAGCATGGAGGGGTAGATCCAGAGCTGGGGTTGCTGTGTAAACACTGCTTCACCTCGTTGTGGAGTTCAACTTCCTCTTTTGGTTTTAATAACCCTAATACAGAATATATTTTAAGTCATCCAGTTCTCTTTTCCTTCCCCAGGCCTCAAAAATGCCATCTGTTGAGGAAAAGTCTGGACTAGGAATATGGGTTGGCATGGTTTTAAACACTAGTGTAGACAGGGTTTAAAAACTTGTGAGCCGGTCATGGTCAAGCCCGCGTTCCCTCGCAGGACTGATCCCAATGTTTCTTCCTCCTTCTCTCCCTCCAGCTAGCTGCTTGGTGGTGGTTGGTGTGGGAAGTGTTTTCCTGGCCAGTCTGCCAGATCACTCGGGAACGGAACGCGCAGCGGAGGCAGCAGGAAGCAGGAGGGAGCCGTGGCTTTGGGTGGGGCGGGGGCTGCCTCTGCTGGGAGTGATCATCTGGAAGCCATCAGCAGGAGGGGGAGGGGGCCTCTCATCCGATTCTACCAGGGCCACACACACAGGCTGGCCCTGCAGGGACCTCAGCTTAGATGCTTGCCTCTTTCTTACCATGGGGGGGGGGGAGGATGGTGAGTAACCAGAGGCCCTTGCTGCAGCTCACAAGCTCTTTTAATCTTTTAATCCTCCCTCTTCCCTACCCAGCCCTGCACCTTTCAGCAGCCCTCAAACACCGGTCACTGCAGGAGCTGTGACTCCTCAGCTGCTGCAGTGACCAGCTCAGGGCCTGGCTCTGCTCTGCTGGCACCGGAGGGTCCCTTTACCTGGGTCTTGCTTAGCACCTTTGAACTGAAGGATTCCAAAGACTCTTCCCATCTTTCTGTATTGGAGTCATTGTGTCAACTGGTGAAAGAGAGCCCTGCAGGGGCTGACACCTAGCCATTTCATAGTGCAGGTGACCAGTCCACAGCAGGGTAGGACAGCAAGGAGAGGCCACTGTGTCCAGTTGAAAGTGAATGGGTTGTTCAATGAAGTAGAAGGTAATGACCAAGTTAGAAGTTGGGCAGGATGCTGGGGCTGACACCTTGTCTTACAAGAGGTACCCTGGGCCCTAATGAATACGTATGTCCAGGCCCTCCGTTCTAAGCCTTATCTGAAAGATGCAGGATCCTTAGTCTCATGCCGGGGCATTGGGTGTTCTTAATATTAATTCAGGGAGGAGTGCCACCTACTGCGTCACCACTTTCTTCAGCACCTTGGATTTTCTTTAGTGGCCTCCTAGCCAAGCTTTGTTCTGCCCTGATCCTGCATAGCTCTGGAGGTTGCAAGAAATCCCAGCCTGCGGTGGTGTGGATGTAGAATGAGAATTGGGGAGTGGACAGACTTTGAATCCTACCTTCTGCTTGCAGTGAGGGTGGGGAAACTCCTCTTTTTCCCCACCTCGCTTTGGGCTCAATAAACTGTCGCCATTAATAGGAGCAGAGTCCCAAAGCAGTTAATTTCTCACTTTCTCTGGGACTCAGTTTGGAAAGCTGATTGCTCCCCCAACCACTGGAATGCTGTGGTGTCCCTCCCAGGTGTGGTCCCCATTCCTAGCTCTTCCCTCCCTCTGCCCTAAAATCACATGGATGCTGCTCTGTCCTCCAGGGCAGCAGCACCTTGTCTTCTGCCTCTTCTGGGCAGAAAGTGCTTTAGGTAGGAAGTATGAGGCTGACGGGGTTTGGTTAGTTTCTGGAGGTACAGTGGCCCAAGAGGGAGTGACTGACACTGACTAGGTTTCTGTCTTTCCTTCAGGAGGATCAGCACCATCTTTACCTGCAGGACTGTCCATGTGGCAGATCTTAAAATGCAGGGTCCCAGCAATCCTTGAATTTTTAAATACCTGGAGAAGGACCTAGGGACTGAGTTCTAGCCTCAATTTGGATTAGCCACATTCCCCAGACACCTCCAAATTGTCATGAAAATGACCCCCGTCCTACTCCAGGCGCAGGTATGCTCTCAGGTTATGATCACTGCCTGGAAAAAGGACTGTAGATCCATAGCTTGTGGTGAAGTGCAGGAGTGGCCGCTTCTCCATCTCAGGAGAATAGTCTTTTGTTTGGTTCCCTGAAAGTTTCTGTGCATACCAATCTGGTCCTTGCAAAACAGGTAGCATCTGGGAAGAGCACCCTCTGGGGTTCTTTCCTCTAATGCAATGTATCATCATGGTAAGAGTGAACCTCCATCTGCAGGTTGGGAGTGGGGGCTCTTGAGCATTGGCTGTCCTCGCTAACCTCTCTCTCTCTCTCAGCCTTGCCAATATCCCACTGACCCCAGAGACCCAGCGGGATCAGGAGCGGCGGATACGCAGGGAAATCGCAAACAGCAACGAGCGAAGGCGGATGCAGAGCATCAATGCCGGCTTCCAGTCTCTAAAAACCCTCATTCCACACACAGATGGGGAGAAGCTCAGTAAGGTGAGGGGGAGTCTGTGTCTGTGTGGCTGTGAGGGTGTGCACGTGCCCCAGGGTCGGTCTCCAGATTCTGTCTGAGCTGCCAGGATCCTCTAGCTATTAACTTGTTGCTGACCCATTGCTTTGTAGCAGTGACATTCTGTCATTAAGTAACTAAACCTCCCAACTATGTGGATCTAAAAAAGTCTCTAAATAAAATAAGCTCACTCAGAAAACTTCAGCTTGTTTTAAGGTTGCTCTTGTGATTATGTAATGAGACGAGAACTTGGAGGGAGGGAAAGGTAATGTGAGCACTGAAATTATAGCGAAGGTAAGTAATATAGATGTTCCCTTAGCCTTGTAATTCATAGACTACACTAGTGATTGATATGTTAAGAGTTTGTAGACGTATTGTAGAGCAAATATGCAGGTTGCATTTTTCACGTCAAACCAATGAGTGGCGCGTGGCAAGATAACTGGAATATTTAGGTAAATTACCATCACTGGCCACTTCCCTGCTCTTTAGTGAGTAGGGATTGTAAAACTGATGGTCTTGTTGCCTCATATGAAGCTGTTGCCAGTGAAGCAATTTTACCTGTGCTAATAGAACGTTCTGTGTGGGGAATTCCTGGGGCATGCACGTGCGATGTGCTTTAAATACCCAGGACATTGAAACAATCAAGGTGGCATAAACATGGAACGCTCTGCGTGCATTTGTTGATGCTAGGTCCCGGAGCCAAAAGTCCCAGCGCTGCTTCTGTCCTGAGCAATTCCTCCCAGGAGTTCTGGAGCAGGGAGTGGTGGTGGTGACAGGACTCATTCATACATTTTGGGGTGGGGTTTAGCAGTATCTTAAACCCTAGAGAGCTGAGAGCCTTTTCCCGTCTCCTGCAAGACTTAGGAGCTCTGTGGGAGACAAGGAGCAGAGTCTTACCTTTAAGAGTTCCTGGGCTTTGCAGGATGGGATTCTTTTGCCAGTGAGCCCCTTACAGCTTCTTGCGAGCAAACTGGCTTCCGCTGAAGCACATCATGGCCTATGCACGTAGCCAGTTAGGCACTGAAGCACTTAATTTCTACTAATATAAGACCAAGGAGCCCAGCAGGGTTTAGGAGCTCCTAAATCGCGGTGTTGCTAAAGTTCCCCCATGGTGTCTGGGCCACCTGGCTTGCTCTGTTCTCCCTTGGCCTTCCTGGAGCATATAAAGTTGTGGCAAATAGTGCTAGTAACTTTGGTCTTTGCAGCTGCTATTTATGGATGCTGCTGTGGACGTCTCATGCAGAGCTACAGCTTGCTATGGCTTTCCTTTTGCACCTGAAATGTCTTGTAAAAAATCGCAGGCATCTGAACAGTGGTAGACACCATTCCTGCTGTTCAAAAAGGATTAATTTAACCCCTTCAGATTGCAAAATGATCCCGTGACTTACATGGAGCCTTGCAGCCCATCCCACGTATCCCCTTGGTGTGAGAATGTTGTCACACGTTTGCTTACACAGGGCTGTAAATGCTGCTCCTGCCGTGCTAAGTAGGCAACTGCTAATGATGCTTCCAGAAAGAAAACATAGTGCTGGGGGAAAGGTGGTGGTTTGGGGGGGGGGGGGGGGGGGGTCTTCTGTTTATTGGTGCAGCATGGGCATCTCCCATGTTGCCCTGCCATTGTGCCTAGCTGACCTGGAGAGAATGCCCTCCCCATGGAGGAGAGGGAACTTGAAGTCTCATTTAGTTCTCCTCAGACTGCGATCAAAGGGGCCAGTTAGTGCTGCATACGCTGGTAGATTTTGTAACATGGAAACTTGTCCACTAGGAATTGGGCTGAGACCAAGCAACTTGCATCGCAGGCCACCAAGTAACTCTCAGATGCTAACCCCTGACTCTTCGGGGCATGGGCTCTGGAGCTTCCAGGAGGCAGCAAGCATGCTGTGGGTGGTCTAGGAGGCTGATGCTGGCATGGCCCATTGGCAGAGTGCTAGGAGCAGGTGTAAAGGCACGCCCAGAACAAGTTGGGGCTCCAGCTGGGGAAGGAGGTGGCTCACGGCTACCACCAGTGCACCAAGGGCCAAGGTGCATTTCAGTGTCTGGGGGGAGCTCCTTTTAGCACTTCACAGGCACTGAGATGTGATTGTAAAGTGCTCGGTCTGGTCAGGGCTTGAGTGGCTTAGGGACCTGGGAGGCAGATGACAGGGGACTCCTCTTCACATGGAGCTACTACACTGATGGGAGAGTTAATCTGGGAGCAGTGGTAGTTTGTCTTCTACCCCAAGTCGCCATTTGGTGCAAGGACTCCAGCTGTCTGACCATTCTTTTTGGAAGAGGCACACGAAAAAAATCTCTGGTTATATTCGTTGATGGGGGGGGGGGCGCCATGAGAGGGGAGATGGCTTGACACACTGACCTTCCTGTGCCACTAACCCTCTTTGCTGGTTCTCCCCAGGCGGCGATTCTCCAGCAAACAGCTGAATACATCTTCTCTCTGGAGCAGGAGAAGACTCGGTTACTGCAGCAGAACACACAGCTCAAGCGGTTCATCCAGGTAGTGTAGCTGCTGCTTTTCTCTCCGCTATTCCCCTTCCCTACCTTTCTGCCAGGAGAGCTCCAGAACATGGAATAACCCATGCCCCTTGGCCAGCATGAGAAGCATTATTTATTGCCCAGTGTAATCCCCACCCGCCCCGGTCTCTCTCTCTCTCGCCCACCCACACCCCACAGTACTGGTTAGCTGATGGAATGTCGCTGGGTCTCTCTGTGCGTCACCTGTTGGGAGTTATTCTGCTCTCTCTGGGTGCGTGGCCAGTCGGGCCTGTTGCTTCACCCCCAGACTCTTCCAGACCAGGAGTGGAAACCCTGCGGGGGTGGGAGGGGGGACTTCCTGCCACTCATCCTTGTGAAAAGAAGAACAGGAGTACTTGTGGCACCTTAGACTAACAAATTTATTAGAGCATAAGCTTTCGTGGACTACAGCCCACTTCTTCGGATGCATATAAGTGGGCTGTAGTCCACGAAAGCTTATGCTCTAATAAATTTGTTAGTCTCTAAGGTGCCACAAGTACTCCTGTTCTTCTTTTTGCGGATACAGACTAACACGGCTGCTACTCTGAAACCTGTCATCCTTGTGACATGCTGAAGTTGGGTATAGGCCTCTTCCCTGCCTGGCTGTGTATCCCAGTTGTCTTAGCTGCTACAGCTGCCTTGTTGGCAGTGACTTTCCACTCTGATAATGTGCTCGATGCTTATGTAAGTGAGGGTCTGGTCTGTTTAAGTGTCTGGTCTGGGTTCCTGACCTGCAGCCCTCCTCCTGGGACCCCACACAGCTACACCGAGGTGCACTGGCACAGCTATCTGGGACTGTGCAGTCAAAGGCTGCAGCCATGCAGCTCTCAGCACTAGTGGCGAATGCATGATGAGCCCAGAGCTCACATTTGCGGGTTTTTCAATATTCTGGCAGGGCCAAAGGCGAGCTCGGTTTAACCCCTCGCTGGTGGGATGGCATTCACAGTGCTGCACCATCCCCTTGCTACTCCATTTCGGTGCGTCAGTTACTTGGGTCCAGGCTGGGGAGCCGACTGGTAAATCTAGTCGCATGTAACCAAAATGTTGATGGCTTTTACAGGCTGGGTTACAGTTCTCTGGCCTTTCTGGAGAGTTGTCAAAGAAGGATATAGTATGGCTGGAGTGTGTCAGTGGCTCGTCCCTGGCTGTGATCTTATTGGCTATCAAGTGAAGCAGGGTCAAGCCTGGGGATGGATTTTGTACGGGAAACTGACGAAAACTTGGGCACAGCAGGAAGTGGTGGTGGTGACTGAGGGGAGAGAGCACTTTCCCTGGGCGTGGGTCCTGAGCCCAGCATGGTGCCAGGAAACTACTGTGCTCCTGGAGGTGTCATGATCTGCTCTACCGGAGTGTTTGCTGAAATCTGTGTCACTAGGAGTGTTAACCCCCAAGTCTAGGCAAGTGCCAATGGGGTAATTAGTAACTGCTGGCACTTAGCCCTTTTCATCTGTAGGTCTTTTTTCACAAAGGGGCGGGGTAAAAGTTATTATTTCCCCCCTTCAGAAGCTGAAGACTATAGTTGGATACAGAAAAGGAGTCTCCTGACTCCCAGCATTGCCACCACTGCCCTGCGTTTACCCCGATATGGGTTCTTCGCTTGCTGCTGTCATGTTCCTGTGTGCTACTGTGTTCCACTCCAGAGGTGGCTGCATTTTGCTGTGCAATCTGTGGCATGCTCTGGGATCCCTGTCGTGATGGAAGGGTGTTCATTGACAGGCCTTGTGGTCACTGTTTGGTCCCTTTCCCTCTAACTTTGTGTTTGATTGGCAGGAGTTCAGTGGCTCCTCTCCGAAGCGGCGGCGGGCGGAGGACAAGGACGAGGGCATTGGCTCGCCGGACATCTGGGAGGACGAGAAGGCAGAGGATCTGCGCCGAGAAATGATCGAACTCCGACAACAGCTCGACAAGGAGCGGTCGGTCCGCATGATGCTGGAGGAGCAGGTGAGGCCTGTAGGGGTGGTGTGGGCAGCCTGGACACAAGGTAGCCAGTGCAAGGAGGGTGCTCTGCTGTCCAGGCTGGGGTGTCCGGGGGAACTGACAGCCTCTGAGGAGCCTGTTCAGGGTAGTGACTGGAGGAAGGAGAGGACCCAGCCTGCACCACCTGGCTATGCTCTCAGCAGGGTGGTGGAGGCAGTCTGCAGTCTTGTGGCGCCCTCTAGTGCACAATGGCAGATCAACACAGATGAGATGTGCTGAGACACTAATTTCTCTGAAGTACCATCTGCCAGGAATCTTTGTCTTGGTGAAGCGACTACAATTTGTAAGCAGGTGGAGTGGGATCCTGGCACTCTGCCAGATGCTGTGTGCTATGTCCTGAAGGATATACACACTGCCTTCCCAGTGTTCCAGCCATTTCCCCCCTTGGCTAAGGAGCTCCTGACGTGCTGTTGCTGCCCATGTCATTGTTTGCCTGTCAGTTGCCTACGTTCTGTGGCCACAGCATGTTCTTACAGCCAGAGCCCTGATGGGCTACATCAGCCTCAGCCTTTCTGGGCACTCTCGTGTCTCTTGACACTCCATGTCTTCGCTGGTGTGCGTCGGAAGGTGGAGCAGAGCTGCTCCTGACCTCCAGGTTATGTCTGTTTGGCAGAACTGTGTCTGTGATGGATGCCTGTGCTATCTCCCTAGGCCAGGATGTGCAGGGTGGCTGTTGTCTACAAGTTTTGCTCATGGCATTGAAATGTGGGGCATCTCCAGGGAGACTCCTTGAAGTCCAGTCTGAGGCTGGCCCCAGGTGTTTCAAAGAGTAAACTTCAAAACTCAGCCCTGAGCTAGTCAAAACAGCGGAGCACCAAACTGCACTTGCACCCGGTGATGGTGCAGACTGGGCTGTGAACTGCTAGGTCCAGTGAAGCACACAGCTCCATTCCCATTGAAGCCACGGGCTCTGCCTGGTGCTGGCTCCTTGGTGCACTTGGGCCTTCAGGACTTGAAGCCTGGATGCAGAGCTCTAGGTCATGAATGAGGTGGAACCTCCACAGTCGAGATGGAGGTGCTGACACTCCCTCCCTGAGGGCCCTGGCTCCAGGCAGCTTTGCATCAAGGCATTCAGATTTCTCCCCCCTCCAGAACTCTCCACTGAAAGGGGAGAGGGAGTGTGGATTCTGAGTATTGGTGTATGCTTGGTAACCTACCCTGATTGCTCCTGGTTCCCTGCAAGTTTTCAGTGAGGCCTTCCTTATCTGCTTGGAAGCATCTCTCTAGCCTGGACCCAGCAGATGGAGTTGGAGCACTTGTGCTGAGGCAGTTGGCTCTCCCACCACAGATGTCGATGTCTCTGCTTTCCAAAGCTAAGGCCTCCCAACTCCTCCCCCAATCCCCTCGATAATTCCAGCTGCCTGCATCAGGGCAGGCAGAGAACCAGGCTGACTGAGGCTGCTCTCTGGACTCGGATGATGCTAAATTCTCTCTCACTGTGGGAACACCAAATTCGTTCTCTTCACATGAGGATTCTGCTCTTCCCTGGTTTCTACTGAAGCTCTTCAAGGTGGGTGACTTGGAGCTGAAGCCAGTCTGGGATTCCACCAGGGCCATGACTGAGAAGTACCTGGGCTAGGAACTCTCTCCAGCCAGATTGCTGTGCTCATGTATTTCATTTTGGATCAGCTAGTGAAGGAGGGGTGCATTTGGCAGTTCTGTGACTACAGGGACCACATCGAAGTCGCTGGAGTAATGCATGGTGCCGTGGCCAGGCTAGCTTGGAACTAGGCGGCTGTTTCAAGGCAAGGCTGTCTCGGGGTGTTTCTGTTGCAGAGATCCTGTAACCCAGTGCTGCAGTCTCTTCTCCACACATACAGAGCCTCACTGCCTTGATTTGCTCTCAGTAGGGAATGCTATTACAGCTTCTGAACCTGGTCCCAAGGCCAGGAACCCCTTGTTCTTTAGCCCTCAGAGAGGTCCTGTTTTCATTGCAGGATGTCCCTTATTGCCTGTTTTTTGTATGAAGTTTTTTTGTTTCTAATTTATGGTCTCCTCTCAGGTGCAAAACATCAAGCGGCTGAGACATTCAAGAGCCATCTTACCTCATTGAGGTGTCTATTAAAGCACAGCATGTTCTTGCCACTCCATTGGCTGTACTCCTTCTCTTGGTCATTCTGTGAGCTTCTTACTCTGCGTGCACCTCCTTGGATGGTATCTTTAGGGAGGAGAGAGTCCCCTCTCCTCAGAGAAGCAGAGTGAAAGGGATCAATCAAACAGGGTTGTCACCTGCCTACCCAGTGTCTCTGATTTTGGGGCTCTCTCTTCCAGGTGTTCTGCTTGCACTGTTTCTGTTGGAGCCGAGGTTCTGACCATCATGACTTGTTATGGGAACTTCACCTTCAGCAGAGCTGAACAAAATGACTGGAGCTTCTGGAAGGCTGCATTTGTGTCCCCTCTGGAGGGTGACCGGTAGGGGGCCTGGTTCATGCTCCAGCCTGCTACCGCTGCCCCGGGGGATGAAAATCCTTTCAGAGCAGTGGGAGTCCTGTTGGTCTCATGCTAAGATCAAAGAGCAACAATCCTGTTGCAATGGTCTCCTCAGTGGAGTGGAGTTTCAGGTGGATAATTCCCTGCCCGTCTCTTCCAACACTGGTGGTAGCGATGGCTGGAACTCTCAGTAGCATGGCACGTGGATCACACTGGTACGGGAGTTTGAAGACAATGAATTGGCCCTTGCGTTAGTAGAGCAGAAACTTGTCAGGAGTCCCCTGACTTGATCCTGTGCAAGACTGGCATGTAACCGTCTCAGCCTTTCAACAGGGGACATCTGCGCTGACCAAGGAGTGGAGCCCAGGCTCCAGAGTCATGTTAGATCTGTTCCTCCAACAGATCCGCATCTGATTTGTATCTTCCCTTGTGGGACTCTTCTCCAAGCGGTGTTCACCTAACACATAGCCTCACTGTGTTCCTCCCAGGGGCATGCTGTCAGGAAGACAAGCTCTTTCCTATCTCTTTGCTTCATTCATCCTTCTTCACCGCAGAAGCGCAGCATTAGGGAGTATGTCAGCCACGTGCTGCCACCTTGTGTAGCTGAGGCACCGGTTGCAGGGGCCTCACCACAGAGGAACATCCTTTGGCATTTGGCACTGGTTGCTCTCAGCAGTTGCTGAATTCTTTTGCTGCTGCTATGAGCAGCTCTGCCTTGTGGAAGCCTTGGGGGTAGGCGGTGTGAGGACCCGTGATGTGCGCTGGTGGAATCCCTGGCACTGAAATGGATTCCACTGGAGTACCAAGCCACCAGACTACCTTGGCGCCATCTTGATAAGCAGGGTTGGTATATGTGTGGGGGTGGGGTTGTGCTCCTCTTCCACACCCAATGGTATGGGCTCCTCTCTCTGATTGGCTGGCAGGTGCGCTCCTTGGAAGCCCACATGTACCCTGAGAAGCTCAAGGTGATCGCCCAGCAGGTGCAGCTCCAGCAGCAGCAGGAACAGGTGAGATTGCTGCACCAGGAGAAGCTGGAACGTGAGCAGCAGATCCGAACGCAGGTGAGTGTGCTGACCCTGCCTCCCATCTCCCACCGCCCCAACCCCCTTGAGATCACATGTGGCCCAAACGCTGACCCTGTCCTTAGCTCCCCTGCAGGGAGATTTCAGATCGTTTTGCCCACAGCCTCATGTGCAGGTGTTTAAATCCAAGGGTGTTGGGGGGAGCGGCCCGACGACATGATGTGCTTCCCATCAGGAAGACCTTGGAGTCTTTCCATCCTCGGGCTGGCTGGGGCTGAGAGCATGGTGTTGGCAATGCTCTCGGCTCCAGGGGAGGGGGAAGGGGTGCAGCACGTATGGCCTTCTCGCACCTCCCCTGCTGGGAGGGGGCGACGTGGCAGTGGTGGTGGTGAACTGTCTTCCCAGCTCTCAGGCTGAGGGCATCATCTGAGGCTGCTGCTGGGGAAGGGCTGGCTGAGTGTGGCTATGGGGGCCGAGGGAGAACCACAGCTTGTAGCTTAGTCCTTTTGCTCTAATCCTCCATCCAGAAGTCTTGGTCACGTTCCATAGGTCCTCCTCTCTCTTCCTTGGGTAGCAATGAGCTGTCTTCACCACTGGTGGTGGTCCCACTGGGGAATGACCACATTGAGGAGGGCCTGGGTTATCATGTTGGATCAGATCTTGTGCCTGGATGCCAGTCGGGGATGGGGGGAGCTAGAGCTATAGAATGAGACCTTTGGCTCTGCTTGGGCCTATGTCCGGTGCGGTCTGGTTAGTGCTGGGTAGACCGCTCTGCTGGCTGGAGCGTGATGTCCACCTTGCAGGCGCAGCATAGTTGGCAGCCAGGTGAGACACTCCCTGAGTGCTGCCTGGAGGGGTCCATCTAGGAGTAGGGGGAGTTCGTTGCCAGTTCAGTCCTTAACTCTTCTGCTGAGGGTAGGCAGGGGCAGTTCTTGGGTTCTGGTTTGTAGAAGTCTGTCCACGAGGACCTGACAGCTCTCCTCACGCAGGACCTCTGTGAGCTAGCTGCCATCACAACAGACCTGGTCTGTGTTTGGACTAGCAACCTAGTGCCAAAAGCACCCGCTCCACCCCAAGCCAGCCCGTTCCCTCAGGGCCGTCAGTGCCTCTTAGCCTAATACGTGCTGACATTCCCCTCCTTTTTCCCCCCCTCTCCCCATTCAGAGCTTCTGACTCCACCCAGCATATGATGTGTACCCCCCACGAACTCTCCATAGAAAAGCCTTTCCGTGCCCAAGAAAAATGAAATATCCTTAATCCTCACGGCAAAGAGCAGATAGATGGATCACGTGGGCTGTGAATGTCCAGTTTGGCCAGGCCAAGCTAGCATGCTAAGCATCCAGAAGTCAGGACATGCCCAAGTGACGGTTGCTGCATAATCTGACCCCTGTTCCCTTCTTGGGCATTAATGTGCAGTTGAATTGCATGGTCACGTACAAGATTCTTCCTGTAGGTCCTCTGCCTCATTGAGTGCCCTGGCTGTGCAGAGTGTAGTGAATGAGGCAGGGTGGGATGTTACTTTTTAAATCCCCTCGAAGCGATTAGCTCCTTCCTGCAAAGCTGATGTTCCCTGTCTTGCCGCATTCTACATTTTGCAGCTGGTTCCTGCTTCAGCACAGTCTGCAAAGGAGCTCACTGCAGAAGACTGCTGGGTTGGCCATCACTCTAGCCCTCTGTCGGATCCCAGCATCCCAATGATGCTTGTCAATTCCTTTTCAGTACCTGTACCCAATTGTCAGCTCTGCCCTTGGGCCTTTCGGTGCCTGTCTTCTGCAGCACATAGTGTCTGGTTTTTTTGGGGGGACCCCCTTAGTCTTTGATGCTTTCCACCTTATCGTTGGTGTGTTGGTGCGCCAGCACTCAGTGTAGGCATTCTGGCTAAAAATCTGGGCTGCCAGCTGGAAGGGTGCTTGGTATCGGTGTCTGCTCTGCTGTTTGGTGTCCAGATGACTTTGTTATGTGGAGTTTGCATGTGCCAGTGCTTCCCTGAATGTGCTGGTGCCCTGCTGTCTCTACAGGAAAGGTGTGGGGAAGGAGCCCATTCAGAAGCTTCAGATCTTGTCAGTGCTGCAGTCCTGACGGTCACACCATTAGGGTCTGCCTTGGAGCCTAACACAACGTGCCGGGATGCCAGGCATGTGTGTACATGTTATCCTGAGCATGTAAGAATCATGGAGCAAGTCTGCAAGTCCTCCCTGAGGCACCGTAGGGGGAGACCTGTAAGTCCAACTCCAGGCTGGGCTGGAGTGCTCTGGGGAGTAACCTCTCCAAACTAAACCCTGACTGGGATGAGACAAGTGCGGGTAAAACAGTATCTCTGCGGTCCCTCATTAGCTTAGTGCAGGGCTTGCGCTTTGTGTCAGTGGGATATTACTGTCCTGCCAAAGCTTATGGAAGTGCCTCTTGGACTTGCTCCTCGTGAGCTTGTGTCTTACACAGAAGGGGACTCTCCTGGTGCCAGTGACTTCAGCTCGATTCAGAGCGAGTGAGCTTCAGGCCCTCGTTCTATCTTTCTTATTGCAGGCTCTTCAAGGGAGATGGCTCTCCGAATTCCTCCTGAAGGAGGGGATTGTCCTGCCAGCGTGCTTCCATGCCCATCCTGGGGAGGCCCTTCTCTGTACACTCCATCCTACGCTCACACCTGCCTGAACATGACACAGGCCATCAAAACGTGCAACAAATGCCTGAAATGTGCTGCACCTGATCTGTGATGGGCCATAACGAATTGGATATAATGGCTTAATTCCCCAACCTGTTCTTTAAAGGACAGCTTATTGCTGTGTGACCCAAATGGGTTTTAAAGAGAACTGGGCAAACAAATTCAGTCCTGTGCAACCATAAGGGCTCCCTGCTTGAGCCATCAGCTTGGTTTGAACCATGGACTTTCGGATCCCAGCACAGATCTCTACCATTTGAGCTAAAGGAGTAACTTATCCTCTCTGTGGACCAGCCACCAGATGGGGGGAGTTGGCACATTTTGCCATTCTTTTCCTTTTTGCTAGGTGTGATGGGGTGTTCACCCCACACTGGAAAGGAAGAGGTTAAAAGCAGCCTAGGGAGGTTGTCCAGGGAGCATCCAATCAGAGAGAGGCTGCATGAAGCAGCCAATCAGGGCCCAGCGGGCTTAAATAAAAGATTGCTGCAGGGCAGAGCCAGGTCAGTTGCTTCAGGGAGCCCAAGGAGAGAGGATGGCGCTCCTAGTGGGCTGCAGGATGGTAGCACCTTGGACAGAGCGGTTGGTGGCAAGGACTGGAGGAGCTAAGAGGTAACTCTTGGCTAGCTACTGGGACTTGCAGGGCCTCCAGCCTGTAAAGAGGATGAAGAAGGTGCAGGGGCTGTGGAGAAGTGGCCCAGGGAATTGAAGCAGCACTGGCAGAGAAGTTAAGAAGAGGCTGCTATCTAGAGGGTCCCTGGGCCCTGCTGCCCCCCACTCACCACTGGGGAAGTGGCTGGACTATTGATGGAGATACTCCTCCCTAGAAGAGGGAAAACACAGATGGTGACCCAGTCGGAGGGCTGAGACATGAAGAGGATATTGCGGTTCTAGGACTGAGGCAAGTCTGCAGGCGGAGAAGGCAGCGAGAGAGGCACCACCAGGAGAACACGTGCCAGCTGGGAGAGCTAATCCCTGAGATGATCAGCAGGAGGTGCCGCTCTGTGAGTGAACTCCGTCACATTAGGCAGCAAGCAAATGCTGGAACTCAGGAATTCCTGGTCCCATTCCTGGCTCTGGGAGGGGACTTTGATTTAATAGAGCAATGGTTACAGGAAGTCAAGCACTTTCATTCGGAGAGGCAAGGCTTGGATCTACTGTATGAGACCTGGGTTTAGTCCCAGTTTTGCATGAAGGGACCGTGTGCAATCTGTTACCATATTGTAAAATGAGGGGCCGATACTTGATTGCCTCCTAGGTTAACGAGAGAGGCTCCATTCAGTAATAAGGGCTCTGACGAGCACAGAAACAGTTCGCTAGAGATGCGACAGTGCATGGAGCTGGGAGCCAGGAGTTCTATCTTCTTGGCTATAGAGTGCTTGGGTGGGCAGTCTCCCTTCTTCTCCCTGTTCCCTTGCAGGACTACGCTGTTCTCAGCGGTCCTGAAGAACAGGCAGCTTGGATCGTTGGAATGGGGGAAAGTCCTGCAAAATCTGGTGTATGTGGGAGCGCTGTGCCGCATGTCAAAAGGTCCCTAGAGTTTGCTGTTAGCTCTGGGAAGGTCTCCTCATTTTAAACCCCATGTGCTGGCAGTGCTGTTACTGAAAGGACTGTGGCTAAGTCTGTGTCTGTCTGTCTGTGTGTCTCTCTCTCTCTTTCACATTGCTAGGACCTGAGTGATCTGAATTGAGAAGGCCGCACCAAGGGTTGGGGCAGTAACTTCACCCTGGCCTGTCCTAGGGATGCATTCATCACAGATGTTCTGTAACATAGCTATATCACCTGCTCTGCATGTGCTTACTGAGCTCTGTGGCTTGGTTTGGGAAATTCCCTGTTTTAAGGGTCTCCCTTCTCTCACGCACTCCTGGGTTTGTGAATTTCTGAGGCACACTTTTTTTGTGCATTGATCAACTTGTTTGCTCTTTGTGGGAGCTTCACCTTCTCATAGGAATTGTCCGAAATGGTCCGAAGGCATCATTTTACCTTGGCAATGGGTCGCACATAGCTGCCATCGGGAAGCCTGGCTTGTACTTTAACCCACTTCCGCTGCTGTTAAGAACTAAGGGAGTTCCACCAATCTCCCGCTAAGAGGCAGGAGTGAGAGCCCTGTACTGATAGTATCGGAAGTGAAAGTCCTCCTGAGCAACAGCCAGTAGTTAAAGAGCATGTGAAAGAAATTCTCGCAAACCCTGTACTCCATAGGCCACACGCATACCTCTAACAATCCCTCCCCTCCGTCTAACCGCTGGTATGCTCATGAAATCAACTTCTCCCTTTCTTCTCCATGTCACCTTTACATCTAATTGTAAAACATTAAGTTTGTAACTTTCGATTCAGTCCAGGCTGGCTCTTAAGATTGTAGGGTTTTGTGGGGTTTTTTTTTGACCACGTTATCAAGATTTTGTGCTTGGTCTGAGATGAGATTGTGTTTACACCGAGTACAGATGGTTTTGTCTTGCTTCACCAAGTTCCTTGCTTCAGAAGGGCATATGCACCTCTAACGTTTTGGGAGAGGGCTGTTTGCAGCGGCTAAGCCTGTAAGTTCTTTTTTTGGCCTTTCTGGGCTCCTTTAGGTTCAGATCTAGAACCTGCTCTAGTAGCATATAAATCTGGATGACCTCCTTTAAAAAACGCAAAAGTGAGGTGGCTGTTAAGCCTCGCTCAGTTCCACAGTCTGTTGCAAAATTCTAGGCTGTAGGGGGTTGTCATCCTGCTGGAAAGGTGCCCTGTAAGGAACTCAGAATGGCCCCCAGAGGCCCAGCAACAAAGTCCATCCATGGTACAGAAAAGAAGGGCTACAGCAGAGATCCAGCCATCAGATCTGGCTTTCCTGGATCCTAAGACTCCTGGCAAGGGAAAGGGTTCTTTAGGTCCTGGCTGAGTAAAGTGGTCACCTGCCTGGGAGTGTCCATCAGATTTCACCTGGTAAGAGTTCCAGCAGCGCCCAGTCGCGGTTCTGGTGTGTGCGTGTGAAATCCCGGGATGTGGAATTGACCCCTATGTACTCCCCCACAGGCTCCATTGGATTGCTTCCTCCAAAGTTCTCTCCAGAACAGTCACCTTCTGGCACCATGGGGATGAGTCCTTGTGCAGACTGGTGCTGTCATCAGAGCTGTAGGCCCCCTGCCCAGCTCTCAGCTTGGTACTATGGCAGTCTTAGATCCAAGAGTTCTGCTGCAGTTCTGCCTCGGGGGGAACCTTGTTCAGGCACAAGAATGGCCTTGGAGCCTTGGCTGTCCTGTTGGACAGCCCCAGGATTTGTGAGATTTAATACACATGGGCGCTGGGCACCTTTTAGCCCTATGCTGCTCTTCCTTCTAAATTGGCCTCTTCTACAAGGAGTGAAGCCAAGGTCTCCTCTTAAGATGATAAAGGTTCCTATGGGGATTCCTCTACTGCAGCTGCCTCCTGAGTCCCTGGAGTAAGTGGTGGTGCTTTTAGGAAGCCACTTTCTCTTGAGGAGGAGGAAATTGCTTCTGGGGGGACAGTCCTTGGAGGCATCCTCTTGACTCCTCTCAAGATGGGACTGACTTGACTGCTTCCTCCAGCCTTTGGAGCTGTCATGGTGTTTCAGGATCTGCTGGGCAGCGTGCTGTTCCTCTAGTAGCCAACCCCAGGAAGCCAGTCAGGCATTTGACATCTTGGAGCTCAAGGCCAAAAGGAACCCTCTTACCTCCACTTCTGTTAAGTGAAAAATGTCTTCATCCTTCAGGCTAGATCCTAAGGGACGCAGGCTGGCCTTTTCTTTTCCAGCATCCGACCTTGGGGCTAACTTGTGGCTGCTGCTGCAAATGGAAAGTCTAGAACAGAGGAGGAGTCATCAGTGTCCAAGTGAGTGGATGTGTTTGGAAGGGAGATTTAGCCTTCATCTGCCTGGTCTCTGAGAGCAGCCAGTTATGAGGCAGTTACGGTCAGATAAATTCTCTCATTCTGGTCCAAAGCTGCCTGTAGTACGTTTGGGCCGAGGTTCGGCCCTTAGCGGGGCTGTGGGGTGTCCCGCCGCCTCGCTCTGGTCCGGCAGCAGTCTGGGACAACAGGCACACAGTTAGGGGCTCAGGCCCATAAGCAGGGGCTGAGGCAAAGTCTATAGCAGCCCAGGCCCTAAGTCAGGGCGGGCAGCAAGTAAACAGTCAATCAGTGGCCCAACCTCTCTAGGCCAGGGGAAACAGGGGGAGTCTGCCACCCAAGGAGTGGGTGGCAAGGGTGGGACGCAGGCCCTCCCACTCCACTGCGTCCCAGCCCGGGGCCCTAGCAGCAATGGAAACTCGCTGCTGTCACTGGGGATCCTGGCCGTAACACACTGACATCGGCTCTGGCAGTGCAGTAGCCAGACTGGGGTCAGCTGCCCCCCGGCTACTTCCACACTCCCCCTCGTATGGTACCTGGGCCGTCTTAGTGTCGTCGGTACTCTCCACCAGCATTGGCTCCTCTGGGTAGGTAGCGGAGGGTAGGCTCGGCCAGTCCTCCTCGGGGTAGCTGGCACGGGGGAGGCTTGGCCAGTCCTCCTCGGGGTACCTGGCGAGAGAGAGGCTCGGCCGGCCTGGTGAGTCAGGAGGCTGGTCGCGGCCTGCGGCTGTTTCCCAAGCAGGAGCTCGGCCACAGACGTCTGCTCTCTCCGCCGGCCTGGGCTCCACTGAGCTCTGCCGGCGGACCTTTATACTTCCAGGTCGGGGCCGTGACCTCGGAGGGGTGGGCTCCGGACCTGGTGGCTCCGCCCACATTGGGATTAGGGGAGGTTCGGCCCTCAGTGGGGTTGTGGGGTGTCCTACCGCCTCGCTATACACACCCACCCCCTCAAGGCTGGCTCCCGTCCCTCGGGGCCAGACCCGTCTAACTCTCCCATGCGGGACAAGAAGTCTGCGTTCGCGTGGTCCTTACTGGCCCTATGGTGGATGGTATAAGCATAGGGCTGTAACGCCAGGTACCACCGCGTTAACCGCATATTATTATTCTTCATTCGGGCCAACCACCAAAGTGCGGCGTGGTCCGTGACTATTATGAAGGGGGCCCCTAGGATGTAAGAACGCAGGGCGTCACAGGTCCATTTTACCGCTAGGGCCTCCTTCTCTATTACTGCGTAATGTCTTTCTCGTGGGAATAATTTTCGGCTGAGATATATAACGGGGTGCTCCTCCCCATCCACCTCCTGAGACAGGACCGCCCCTAGTCCTACCTCCGAGGCGTCGGTCTGGAGGACGAATCCTCTATCAAAGTCGGGGCTGTACAGGATGGGTTCGCGGCAGAGACGGTCTTTGAGGGCCCGGAAGGCGCTGTCACACTCCAGGGTCCATTCCACCCATCTGGGACTGGTTTTGGTGAGGAGCTCTGTTAAGGGGGCTGCAATGGAGGCAAAATCGGGGTTAAACCTCCGGTAATAGCCCGCCAGTCCCAGAAATTGGCGTACATGGCGCTTCATAGTGGGCGGTGGGCATGCTACTAGGGCTTGAACCTTTCCGACAAGTGGCTTCACTTGTCCTCCTCCAATCGTGTAGCCTAGGTAGGTGGTCTCCTGCCACCCGATACGACATTTCTTTCTGTTGGCGGTTAACCTGGCAGCTCGTAGGGACCTCAGGACAGCCACTGCCCGCTCCAGGTGGCTCTCTCATCGGTCACTATAAATGACTACATCGTCCAGGTATGCAGCCGCGTATTCCCGATGAGGAAGCAGGAGGCGGTCCATGAGCCGCTGGAACGTCGCAGGGGCACCATGGAGATCGAAGGGCATCCGGGTGAATTGGTAGAGGCCCGTGGCGGTGGCGAAAGCAGTTTTCTCCTGTGACGTGGGGTCGAGGGGAATCTGCCAATACCCTTTGCTTAGGTCAAGGGTCGTGAGGAAGTGGGCCTTGCCTAAACGGTCCAGCAGCTCATCTACCCGAGGCATGGGGTAGGCGTCAAACTTTGAGATGGAATTAACCCGGCGGGAATCGATGCAAAAGCGCTGTGTGCCGTCCGGTTTAGGAACCAGGACTACTGGGCTGCGCCACTCGCTTTGGGACTGTTCAATGACGCCCAGCTCTAGCATCGCTTGGACTTCCTCGACGACCTGACACATATGATAGGGAAGGGGTCTCGTTGACTCTCGGATCACCATCCCCGGCTCCGTCTGAATGTTATGGTACACGAGGGTCGTGTAGCCCGGCTGGGTGGTGAACGTCCCACGGAACGCCTGCAAGAAGCACCCGGTCTGTTTCCGTTGCTCCACAGTCAAGGACTCTCCGAGCTGCGGCGTGCCGACGTCCTCGGTTGGTGTAACCCGAGGCCCTAACTCGGGCTCTGGTGGACAGGGATTAATCAAGAGGCCTTCCCGTTCCCACCAGGGTTTCAGGAGGTTGACGTGATATCGCTGGGCTTTTTTCCGGTGTTCGGGTTGGTTGATCTCATTGGGCCGGTCACCTATCTTCCGGATCACCTCATATGACCCCTGCCACCGTGCCAGTAGTTTGGACTCACTGGAGGGTAAGAGAAGGAGAACCCGGTCGCCAGGCTGGAACTCACAGACTCGGGCCTCGCGATTATATGTTTGGGCCTGAGCTTCCTGCACGACCTTCAGATTCTCTCGAGCGAGAGTTCCCGCTTGTGCTAGGCGTCCGTGCAGCTGGAGGACATACTAGAGAAGGCCCTGAGTGGGTGACGGGGCTTGTTCCCAGGTCTCTCTCATGAGATCCAGCAGTTCCCTCGGACGACGGCCGTATAATAGCTTGAAGGGAGAGAATTTGGTGGAGGCTTGGGGTACCTCACGGATGGCCAGGAGCAATGGTGGGATCAACTGGTCCCATCGGTGCAGGTCCTCAGGGGAGAACTTGCGCAGCATGTCTTTCAGGGTGAAGTTGAACCGCTCAACTAGGCCGTCGGTTTGCGGGTGGTACACAGAGGTGCGCAGCTGCTTAATCCCAAGGAGTCTGCAGACCTGCTGCAGCAACCAGGAGGTGAAGTTGGTACCCTGGTCGGTGAGGATCTCCTGGGGCAGGCCCACGCAGGCAAAGACCTTGACGAGTTCGTCGGCAGTGATCCTTGCAGTGATGCTCCAGAGCGGGACGGCCTCGGGGAAAATGGGTTGCGTAGTCCGCTATGACCAAGATGTACAAAAACCCAGCCCGGCTCCGTGGGAGGGGTCCCACCAAGTCCATGGCCACCCGCTCGAATGGGGTCTCCATAATGGGCATGGGGACTAGTGGGGCCGGGGCCATCCGTGGGGGAGCAGCAATCTGGCACTCCGGGCAGGAGCTACAATAGTTTTGCACCTCCTGGTGCACTCCAGGCCAGAAGAACCGGGACGGAATCAGTGCGAGGGTTTTCTCTTGACCCAGGTGCCCGGCCACGGGGACGTCATGGGCGAGCTTCATCACCGCTCGTCGGTGGCACCAGGGCACCATCAGTTGTCTCTGGACCTCCCCGGTGCGGGAATCTCGGTCGACCCGATAGAGGTGGTCACGCCGTAGCTCGAACCGGGGCCACCCCTTGGCCCGGGCGGGATCAATCAGCGCATTGTCTACCGCGGCCAACTGTTCATAGGCCCTGCTCAGGGCCTGATCCTCCCTCTGGTCTCGGCAGAAGTCCGTAGCGATCTGAGGGTCGTCTATTGGCATTAGTGGGAGGTCTTTAGGCCCTCCTTCCTGGCTCCGATGTCCTGCTTCTTCAGTCTCCTCAAGGGGGTCCTCGCAGCAATCCCCTTCCAAGGCGGGGGTGATATCGGGGCTCTCCTGCGCATGGGAGCCTAGGACGCCTGGGAACTCTGGCCAGTCCCGCCCCAAGATCACGGGGTAAGCAAGTCGCGGGGCCAGGCCCACCACCATGGTCCGCGTGACTCCGTCAACGGTCAGTGGGACTCTGGCACTGGCGTAAGGTCGAACGTCCCTATGGATGCATTGCAGGAGGATGTTCCCCAGCTGGGGGTCTTCGGGGAAGCCCAGGCTTTGGCGGACTAGGGTTTGTCCACAGCCCGAGTCAACCAGGGCTTGGGTCTGGCAATCTCCAACAATGACAGGCACGGTGACCTTGGCGGCCTGCGGGGGTCGGGCACGGTTCTCCCCGGCGCACACGTGCCCAAAGCTGCAGTCCATCTCAGTGCAGTCGCGTTGGAGATGCCCACGCTTCCCACAGGAGAAACAGGGCCCGATTTCTGGTCGCCTGGGTCGGGCTGAGCCCCGCACTTGGTTCCTAGGGGGACTCCGCAGGCCACGGCCAGTCCCGCTCTCAGGTCCCATGGGCGCAGGCCAAGGGGGACCCTCGGGACATCGATACTGGGGTTCCTGACTCCCCGGGGGATTCCGTGGTTCGACTCGGGGGTTTGCCCATCTCTCGGGGTTGGGGCGATCAAGCCCTGGAGGATGGCCCCTATACCCGGCCCCACCGGGGTTTCCGCCGCCAGGAAGTCCTCCATGAGGGCAACGGCAGCCGCTACAGTTGGAGGCCGGTGGCGGAGGACCCAAGTCCTCCCCCAGGACGGGAGGATATGAATGAACTGTTCCAACAGAATTTGCTCGGTGAGCTCCTTGGGATTCCGCCTCTCGGGCTGTAGCCACCGCCGACACAGGTCCCTCAGCTCCCGGGCCACCAACCGAGGCCGGGCGCCCAGGGTGTAGGACAGAGCCCGGAACCGCTGCCGGAAGGTTTCGGGGCTGATGTCTAAGGCGTCTAAAATTGCCGCCTTTACCCGGGTATAATCTCTGGCCTCCTCCACAGATAAACCCCGGTAGACCGCTTGCGCCGTCCCCATCAGGTATGGTGCCAGGAGGGTG
Organism: Malaclemys terrapin pileata; assembly: GCF_027887155.1. NCBI lineage: Eukaryota > Metazoa > Chordata > Testudines > Emydidae > Malaclemys > Malaclemys terrapin. Next base: position 53,374,074 of record NC_071514.1, read on the forward strand.
GCCCACTGGTCTGGCGCCCACCCGGCAACATGCGTGACTCTTTCTAAAGTCACCAGAAAGGCTTCGGGGTCATCCTGGGGTCCCATTTTGGTCAGTCTTACAGGCAGGGTGAATCGGGGAGCCCCGTCTGGATCTCCCGGCTGAGGCCCTACAGGCCGGGCCCGGGCCGTTGCCAACTGCTGTAAGCATTGTTGCTGGAACTCCCGGTTTTGCACCGTCAAGTCCTGTATCAGCTGCTGCTGTTGGGCTCCCAGCTGCTGGACAAGCTGCTGGTGCTGTTGGAGCTGGGCGGCCTGCTGTCACTCCTGGCTCTCCGTCAGGAATGTGAAGAGCTTGGTTATATCCATGTCTCCTGTGGGGGACCGCTACCCCCTTCCCCCCGGACCCCTTCTCACAGGGGTCAAGGGCTCGTGCCCACATTTCTGGGCAAGAGGTCCCCACTTCTGGTACCACGTGTAGTACGTTTGGGCTGAGGTTCGGCCCTCAGCAGTCTGGGACAACAAGCACACAGTTAGGGGCCCAGGCACATAAGCAGGGGCTGAGGCAAAGTCTATAGCAGCCCAGGGCCTAAGTCAGGGTGGGCAGCAAGCAAACAGTCAATCAGTGGCCCAACCTCTCTAGGCTAGGGGAAACGGGGAGTCTGCCACCCAAGGAGTGGGTGGTAAGGGTGGGATGCAGGCCCTCCCACTCCACTGCGTCCCAGCCCGGGGCCCTAGCAGCGATGGAAACTCGCTGCTGTCAGTGGGGATCCTGGCCGCAACACACTGACATCGGCTCTGGCAGTGTAGCAGCCAGACTGGGGTCAGCTGCCCCCGGCTACTTCCACACTCCCCCTCGTATGATTCCTGGGCCGTCTTAGTATCATCGGTGCTCTCCACCAGCATCGGCTCCTCCTTGGGGTACCTGGCACGGGGCAGGCTTGGCTAGTCCTCCTCGGGGTACCTGGCGAGAGGTAGGCTCGGCCGGCCCGGTGAGTCAGCAGGCAGGTCGCGGCCTGCGGCTGTTTCCCAAGTGGGAGCTCGGCCATGGACATCTGCTCTCTCCGCCCGCCTGGGCTCCACTGAGCTCTGCCGGTGGGCCTTTATACTTTCAGGTCAGGGCCGTGAACTCGGAGGGGCGGGCTCTGGACCCGGTGGCTCCGCCCACGTTGGGATTAGGGGAAGTTTGGCTCTTAGCGGGGCTGTGGGATGTCCCACCGCCTCGCTACACTGCCCCTTGAGCAGCATGTTTCCTGAGGACAAAAAAATTCCCATTCCAGAAGCTCAGACACTGGGTGCCGTCCCATGAGTGAATGCTGAGGTGCAACTCTTGGAGAGTCGCAGTTACTGGTTAAGTGACCTTTCTTTTCTGGAGATGTTCCAGGAGGTGTCTGGTTCCCTCAAGTCTTTCTTTGTTGTATCTGGATGTCTCTCTCAGCACATGTTCCTGGCTCAGGTTTTTTGGTCACTCTACTGTAGCTCAGGTGTAAGCTATGAACTGACCTTGTGAAAGCACAGATCTCTTCAGCTCAGAGGCAGATGTGGTCTTGGGAAAGATGGAAGTCCATGGGTGCATCCCTGGGCTTGAGTCTGTGTGTTTTCCACAGGAAATCTTCAGTTAGATTCCATAAGGGACACTTAACAGCAGTCCTCTTCAGGAGCTGGCTGCCTGCAGAGGCCCAGACCATTTAAGAAGCCCTTCTGATCCAATCAGAAGACAAGTCTTGTTCTTTGGCCTCAGCTCCTGGTGGCACCAGAGGACTTCAGACCAGTCATGGGACATTGAGTCCTCATGCTTTGTTTTACCCCTCCCTTTGTGGACTATTCCCAGTATTTTCAGGACTGGCAAGACATTTCTTCAGACTGCTGGTTCCTAGCGCTTATGGAATGGAGGAAGCCATGCTAATAGCCAAGCCCTCTTCTCCTGTTCAAGGATCCCGCTTACACAAAACTGCTCCAAGAGGAGATCTTGCCACATTGAAAAGTGGGAGCCGTAAAAGAGTACAGGAACCCTAGCAGGGAAAGGGCTTGAGTCCCAGTATCCTTATTTGCAAAAGAAACTGAGGCCTGCACCATATTCTAGACCTCAATGCATAGGACAAATACCCAAGGGAAATCCAATCCTGCTTCGTTTTTCTGGGGAGTGTAATCCCTGCTCTCAGCCCTTAGGACTGGTTGAGGGAGGGCCCTAAACCTTAGTGATTTTATTTCCATATCTCAAGGCGAAAGTCCAGGAAGCCCCTCAGATTCATGATTTGTAACTACCAACATAAGAACATAAGAAAAGGCTGTACCAGGTCAGACCAAAGGTCCATCTAGCCCAGTATCCTGTCTACCGACAGTGGCCAATGCCGGGTGCCCCAGAGGGAGTGAACCTAACAGGTAATGATCAAGTGATCTCTCTCCTGCCATCCATCTCCATCCTCTGACAGACAGAGGCTAGGGGTGGTTGGCATCCCCAGGGCATTTAAGCACTTGGCTGTAGATGCAGCCTCTTTGTGTTGCCAAGACCTGCAGGGGTATCTGGAAGACTAACTTGTGAAGAGGCAGTGTCAGTCAGTGGATATGGCCCTGGAGTGGGAGTCAGTAGACTTGGGTTCCAAACCCTACTCTGCCATTCACCTGCTCCCTTGGGCAAGTCACTTCACCTCTGCCTTAGTTTGGGGTAATGCTACTTGCCTTTCAATGTAAGGCACTTAGAGATCTCAAAGTGAAATGTTCTACATACACCTTTACCCCACTTAACCATACTCTAACGGCGGCGGTGTCCATGCCCTGGGGGAGACTGTCTCTCTCTGCAGATCTGAGACAGACAAATCTGCCACGATCCCAACTTGGGCTTGACCATCCTGGGAATCTCCCTAGATTCCAGAAAGGCTCTAGTTGCCTTCCTCTAGGATGTCATCCAGGCCGGTGAGCTAGCCACACCCAGGGTAGAAGGTCCCAGTGTAAGTTCTGAGTTCTAGGCCTGGCAGCCTGCACAAACCCCCTTTCCCAGTGTCATGGCTGCAGAGGTGAAACCTTGTGTGCCCACCAAGCACTCACCGCGTGGACGTGATCGTTCCCCTTTGGCGTCTTGGATGCTCTCAACTCTAGTGGACGCTGCCACAGAACGTCTTACAGGGGTGTCCTGCTCGTCAGTTGATGCGGAGGATACTTCCAGTCTAGTCTGAGAGCACTTCAATCCACCATCACCAGTGACACGAGTTCTAAAGCATGGCTCATCCTGAGCAGTCACTCACTCTGGGGCTTGTCTTGAATCTGCAGTTGGGGTCACCAGGAAGTGCACTTGTTTAGTACACATCAGAACAAGCATCCCAAGACCTACCTGAGAGCAGGCAGTGATCCCCAGTATGGATCGGATCCCTTTTACGCTTGCTTAAATTTTCCTGCTTCCTCTCCTCCCCGAATACTGAGTAAGACTTGTCAGGACAGAGCCAGAGTGATTGTCACTGCCCCAGCATGGGTGAGGCAGAAGTGATTTTCCATTCTCAGAGCTTATGGCTCTGTCCAAATGCCATCCATTCACTCCTCCCTCTTCAAGTCAAGATCTCTTATCCCAGCTGGGTAGTGCATCCAGACCTTGCAGCATGTTGGATCTCTGAGGATCTGTGCTTCCCTCAGGAGATCAGGGGAGTGCTGTTAGATTCCAGAAAGCCGCCTGCTCGGAAAGTACCAAATGGAGCTAGGTGCTCAAGGTCAAGGCCTTGACTTTTTCTTGTCTGTTTCGGACTTCTCCTGTCTTTGCAGTTGCCAGGGTTAGCTTTGACAACACGAAAAGCTTCCTTGGTTGCTATTCCTGCCTCCTGTATTTCTGTGAAAGGGACCTCCCAGTTTTCCCTCCCCTAGTGAAACCATTAAATGTTCTTGTGAACTTTACCCTTCACTCAGGGGCCTGCTGTTCCATGGAGCTTGAACGTGGGGTTATCCAAATTGCCTTGGGTATCTCCCTGTCTATGCCCCTCACACTGAGGGGATTGGAGCTAAAATGCCTGCTGACCAATTCCCCTCTTCTGACATCACCCCCCCCCCCCCAAAAGACATGGTGGTGGTTCAGCCTCATCCCAACTTCAGACAAGCTGTGTTGACTTTCATTATGGCCGTTGATTTCAGTCAGTCGCTACTGTCTGTCTCCCCCAAAGCCAGCCTTGTGCTGAGGTGTGTGTGAATTTGTGGGTTAAGAGCTGGTAGCTGCTGCTCAGAACTAAGCAGTGTGGAAAGCCAAACTGGTTTGATCTGTGGCCTCTGGAGAAAAATCTGAGTCAAGCTAGGTTGTCCCGAAGGCAAAGTGGGTAAGAGTCTGCGTCCATTCCTGTGACAGGCCATCTTGAGCTGACTTGCTTAGCGTGATGGCAGCTCAGTGGTGTTTTCTGAAATTGTGCTGAGGCTGCTGTCAAACGCTGCAGCAAAACAGATGCTGCTTTCTGGGGCTGAGGTTTGGTCAAATTTCACCTGGCAGGGCTTCTTGGCCCGCCTCGGCAGAGGTCACTGCTGGCTGCTCTCCTGCAGTGGGTATCTGTGAGAGTCGTTGTTGGGAAGGAAGGGATCAGTACAGCTACATGAGGACACTGTCCAGAAGTAACTCCTCTCCTTTGAGGTGGTCTCTGTGTGTCCCCTCCTCATCTCCCCTCAGCCTGGTGCTGCTGGAAGCCAGCTGGATCTGGCTAGCTTTCTGGATTTCCGATTGCAGGACACATTCACGTGTGGCAGAATTGAGGATGACTTTTTTAATGGAAGTTTCTGCCCCTCGTGCTTCTGAAGATAAATGTCCAGACGTGAACCAATGCAGAAATTCCTGAGTCTGCAGCCACCCTGAAACAGTAGCTGGGGGAAGGAACTCTCCCAACACCCCTCTGTCTCATTGGATGTTAGCTCAGGCTGATGCATTGATGTAAGCAGCACTGATTTTATTGCAGATCCTCTACCCAATGGAATGGATAGGGGCTGGACTGTGCCGCTCCTCTTTGTGCCCAAAGGGGGCAGTGAGCCCTCGGCGGAGGGGTAGGCTCAGCTGGGAGGGAAGTGGGATCCTAGAGCAAGGGGCTTGGTGTCAATACTTATGCAGGCTGGTTAGCGCCTTAAACGAGAGCCCTCCCTGTGCCCATGGCCTTCAGACCCCAAGAACCAGCACTGGAGGGCTGGGGTCGGGGGCAGAATCATTCTGAAATCTGAACCGAATAGTTGGTATTTAGGGGAAATTGGTGATGAGCTTCAGCGCTGGTGATTGGCTTGTCTTGGTGAGGTTCTCAAAGTGCTCTTAGCCATGCAAAGGGTTAGAATCTGTGTGAAGGCTGGGCTTTGCCTCCACAATTCTGGACTCCCCAGACTAGGTGGTGGGGATAGCATGGACATGGCCTACCGTAAAGGTCTGCGCTCAGCGAAACCTACTATGATAGCACCCTGGATTTCTAAGGCTGCCAGCCGTGCGAGCCCTGAGAAGGATGTGTGGGGTCAGACGTTTCCTCCGGCTCCGAAGAGTTCAAGGGAATGAAAGAGTTGTGGACTCATTTCAGCCCTCTCCCCTGGCTGGGGGTGTAGTGAATTACCTCTTTTGTCTCCAAATGCCTGGACTCAGATCTCATCTCTAATAACAGCAGAATGAATCTCACCCAGCTCCCAAAGCCGCCTCTCTGATTTGGCGCCATGTGGACTGAAATGGAAGGGGGCTGCAGGTCGGGATTGAGGGACATTGGCAGGTCTGCTTGCATCATTTGCCTGCCTCAGTTTATCAATCCTTCAGCCTTCCTAGCTGTTTGATCCTGTAACCTTTATTTTTGGATTGTCCCTGGAGGCATCCAGAGGGCAGCGACCCTGCTCAGGAGTATGGCAGAGTTGACAGACTGGTTGGCATTGCAATGTCCTCATCTGGTGCAGGCTGGTGGGCGGCCAGCAGAGTGCCTGGCTGGAGCCCCCAGCTGTGCCCTCTGGGGACTTGCCAGAATTGTTCTCTTGGCTCAGTCCACAGAGAGCTTGTGGCTGAGCTCCTACCCGTAGGCGCAGAGGGCGAGCCCTTGTGAAGGGGGGAGGGCAGGGGTGTGCATGGCAGGCTCCTCCCCACAAAGCCGGCTGTCGACTGAGTATTTCCTGGGCATGGAGCCTGTGTGTTGGCTCCATTCCCTTTGTTGGGGTGCTGTGACCTGTCCCCCTTCGGGGAGCTCCTCCCCCTTCCTGCACCCTGGAACTCATGGGCACTGGATTCACCTGCGCTGCAGGCGTTGCTGGGCAGCTTCCATACTCAGTGGCGTCTCTTTCTCTCCCCAGCTCCTGCCGGCACACGGTCCCCCAGCACCCACCCATCATCCCACTGTGATTGTACCAGCGCCGCCTCCTTCCCATCATGTCACCGTGGTAACCATGGGCCCATCCTCCGTAATCAACACAGTGTCTACATCCAGGCAAAACCTGGACACCATTGTTCAGGTATGGGGAAAAAATCTGGGAGGGAGGAAGCCGGAGGAACTTGAGGGTACCTGTCAGAAGAAGGGGAGAATTTTTAGGACAGGGCACCTTCCAAGGCCAGGATTGTCCTTGGTGGGGAGAATTTGAGGGCCCCTGGGGAAATGTCTGGGTTTCTCCCCATAACCCCAACACTGAATGAACCTCAGTGGTTTTTGTGGCTGAGACTCCCATGAGCTCAGGCTTGGAGATGGGGTTGCTTAGGAGAGAGCCGTCTGAAGAGCTTCAGATCTTGCTGTTCCAACCCGGGATGTGTGGGCAGCATCCCACCTGCGCTGGGCCCTGGGAGAGCAGCAGCGCTTCCGGGAGAGAAGCAGCACCTCCAGTTCTCTTCTACACTGTCTCGGGAGGTCTGCCCTGCAGTGGGAGGCATGATTGCAGCAGGTGGAGGTATACCTGAGAGCTTTAATCCAGCTGGCTCAAGCAGCATGGGCTTCAGCCTGAGTTAGCTGCTCAAGTACTGTCTGTGCTGCTGCAGCAGCTTCCCTGCTCCAGTAACCGAGCGAGCTAGATCGGAGCTAGCTTGGGTACATGCGCATGAGCTGCGGTCATACCCCATGATTGCAGCATAACTATGTACCCCTGAAGGGTCTGCAAACCCAGCTGTGTCCGGTGAGCTGCCCGTGTGATGCTGATGAGTGCTGGGGGGTAGCTAAGGGCTGCTGTGCACTGGTCAGGCTGGATATCCCAGCCACTCCCTAGCATGGTTCAGTTTTGCAGAGAAGGTGGGAACCAGACTGTTGACATGTCTGACCTGGGATGCACATGTCGTCTCTATCCAAAGTACCCAAGGATGGGGCTAGATCATTGGCGCTGCAAAGCAGAGTAGTGGCTAATATTGTTGGGGACCTAGCCCAGAACTAGTAGGGGAGGAGAGTGGTAGCAGCCTCTCTGGAGGAGACCCCTCCAGAGAACACAGGCACCAGAAGATACAGGCATAACTGGGTGGGTTCTTCTCCTGATGCTCTTCTCCCTGCCTCCCCCAGGATGTAAGCCCCTGTGGCCAGGGTTCCCTCTCCACTCCCCTCACTGTTCCTTCCCCTTGGCAGGCAATTCAGCACATTGAAGGGACGCAGGAAAAGCAGCTGCAGGAGGAGGAGCAGAGGCGTGCAGTCATCGTGACGCCTGTCCGGGCGTGCCTGGAGCCCTCCAATTCTGACACCGCCTCCGACACAGAGGGAGATGACAGTGACTCCATGGATCAGAGCAAGGAAGATCCCTCAGGGGAGGGGGAGCTGCCCTGACACCCCCAGCCAGTAGCAGGGAAAGGGGTGGGACCGGGGGATGGGAATGTCAGAGAATATGCTGAAATTTTTAAAAAATACAATGCGATTTGGGTCTCTTTTATGACCTTTTTCAATACTGTAAATCGGAGCGCTAGAACCAGATACGCTGAAAGTTCATGCTGCAGTTGAAAGCAAACCAGGGGGAGGGAGGGGGGTGCTGTGTCAGTGAACCAGCACTGGGGGAGGGAGGGGAGCTGTTTTTAACTAGAGATGGGCCAAAACTGGAACCCAGGATCTGAACTCAGATGAACTGTTTTGGGGTTCGGGTAACTGGGACCTGGAACCAAATCGCTTGTGGTTTTGTAAAACTCAAACCCACCTTACAGTAATCTTGCAAAACTAGTCCCGGCTTTATCCAGCACTGGTGCAATGGATGGCGTGGCTGGTGCACGGGCGCTGGGCTGTTCATGGGCCGGCCTGAGTTCTTGTTTCTTGTTTGTTGGTAGTTTCTCTATTTTAAAAAAAGGAAAAAAAGAAAAAAAAAATTAAGGGACACCATCAACTGAAGTCCCATGGCACAGAACGCATCTCCTGCTCTCAAGCCGACTAGTGGAGAATAGAGAGGAATGTGTTGAGGTTACTTGGCACGTTTGACGATGCTCTGTGTGTGGTCAGTTTCACTACTTCTCCTGCATCACTGGGCACTTCCCCTGAAAGAACCCACACAAATGGCAACAGGGGTGAGAAAACACTTTTTAAAACAGAAAGATGGGATTGTAAGGCCACTGGAAACGTGTGGGGGGTTGGAGAGCAGGCGTAGAACTTGAAAGGACTCTGAACTCGCTTAAAGATTGACTGACTAGATTTCAGTTTGGTGATGTTGCTTTAGATTAAAAAAAAATCCCAACCCTACAAACCCACATCATTTCCAGCCCCGATGGCAGGAGATGCTCAACAAGCCGATATCAACTTCACGTTCTTTATTTTTCCTTTGTTTCCTCCTAAAGCACTTAATCCATTTTGTGGGGTCTGCCCAGTCAGAAGAGCTGTTCTGTGATTGTGTCGCTTCTGTTTCTTTTTTCTGTTGTGTTTTGGTTTCCTTTCTCCCTTACCTTGCCCCCTTCCTGTTTGGCTGTAGGTTTAGGCCAGTGTTGTGTAGAGCCTTGTGGGTATTTGGTAGGTTCCTCCCCGGCCACAACTGTTTCTCTCTGTTTTTCTTTCATTTTTTGTATTTTTTTTACGATTTTCAGGTCTTTGTGTTCATCGAGAAGCTATTATATTTTGTTAAGAAAGTGGAAAAAAAAAAAAGGCTTGTGCCTTTGTAAAGAAACAAAATAAAGTTTGTACTTTGTTTTTTAGAATCTCTGCCTAGTGTAAAATCTGTGGGCTATGCACAAGCTATGTAAACACAGTTGATGGACGACGACTGTCTCCCAGAGCGGGCTCCGGTCCCACAGCTGGTGCCTGGAACACCATGGCATCTTCTACACCACACGTATCCCACCGCCAGCCCAGGGAATGCATCTGGCCACCTCGCCGCTCGTTCAACCTTTGCAGAATTTTGGCTTCCCCTTGCCATGAGCCTCTAGCCTGAAGGGCTGTGAAGAAAACCTTTTGAAATGGGAATCCACTAAACTGATAGTATTGTTACCTGAGTCTGCAGCCAGCCTGAAACCCTGGCTCCAGAAGCTGTGAACTCCCCCTCCACTCATAATCTAAATGGTGTGTTAATGCTAAAGCGCAATCATTTTCTGTGCCAGTGGTAACTATTCAGGTGCTGATCACTTAAGCAGGTGAGATGAGAAGGGTTAAGAATGAAATGCAGAGTTTGGAGAGCCACAGGCAGGGAATTGGGGGAGAGAGGATAAGGAATGGAGAGAACCCAAGGGTAAAATTAATGCAGACTGAGTAATGTGGTGTTCAAGTACTCCCCAAATAGGTCCAACTCCTTAGCTGCTGTAAATCAGCATCATTCTATTGACTTCAGTGGGGCTACACCAGTTTAAACCTACTGAGGATCTGGCCTATAATACCTAATAGCTAAGCTTCATTATTTCACAAAGGCCATGATATTCTATCCCTTAATTTTGTACCAGCTCCCGCCAGGGCTGGTGCAAGGAAGTTTCATGCCCTAGGCAAAACTTCCACCTTGCACCACACTCCCCTGCACCTCCACGGCAGCTAACCCCGCCTGGGGTTCCTGGAACCTTGTGGGACACCCAAATAAGCTGCATTTCTAAATGCATTAACCCCCCCTCATCCCCTGCAGAGATTTATGTGAAATGAGTAAGGGTCACAAATCATTCAATCAAAGAACCTCCTCTGTCTTTGGGTTTTGCACAGCTGCACATCACTGATGTCTACTGCACACAATAGATTAGCAATAGCAAAGTCCCTAGTGAACTCTTTGGCTCATTGCCCCCTGTGGGGGTTAGTGGAAGCCCTGCTTGGGGTATGCTCTCACTTTTTGATGGGGAGGAGGGGGAGAAGTGGTTATGGTGACAGGAAGTTTTCAAGTGACCAGCCACCACACCCACCTTGTCTTTGGAAGTTAATTCTGCTAGATGCCCTTGACTGAGAATGCTTTGACTGCCTTTCACATACTTCAATCTGCATTACCCCAGCTTCTGCGTCTCCTGCTTCCGTGGCCCCTTGCTTCGCGTAGGGCCCAGCACTGGGGTGCTGTAGAAATCCAGCAACCTGGCAGCAGCAACCAGATCAATACAGTGAGACCTATGAATGTGGTGGTGGCGACTTAGTGGGAGTCTGCGAATGGCACTGAGAACAATGGTAGCAAGGCCATGATTTCCATCCATGGGGGATGGAGATTCCTGGGCCTCGGGTAGCAAGTCCTGGCAAAGCCCAGAGACATCCTAATAGTCCCACACTAGCCCTGACAAATGGCGTTCAGCTCCATTGTAGGCCATGGCTGAATCCTACTGGAGCGAGAGCCCGGCCTCATCACTCTGAACCAGGGCACTGCGCCCCGTCCCAGTTTGGGAACTGCTGCGAGGCAGAGATCTGTAGATGTGTCCCTGAGCTAGTGGCTACCTGTCTACGATGCCAAAGGTTTGCCATGTGCACTCAGGCCCAGCTCTTGACTTGAAGCCAAGCAACCTGTGTCCAATGCCTGCCTCCACTTGCCTAGGGGCAGCACACAAACCAACCCCTTTCAGGTATGTTGCACAGCATGAGGTGGTCGAAGGTAAGCAGCCCCTGGTCGTTGGGTTTGTCCAGGGCTTGGCACTTCAGAAGCCTTCCAGCAAGAGGCCCCTAGGTCATGGGATATTAATGGGCCCTGTCCAAGCTCCCAAAAGTCCTTTATGAACCGCTCTGGTTCTCTTACATGGGAGGCTATTTTCCAGCCAGCTGGGACTCTCCCAATGAGTGAACTTCAGGCCCTAGTTCCTGACTGTCACTTTCTACCAGACTTACAAAGATGAGCGGATGTGGAACATAAGCCAGAATAAGGAAAGAACAGGTTCAAAAATATTTAGATGGTAGATGTATTCAAGTCACTAGAGCATGAGGAAATCCACCTAGGAACTAGCTGAAGCACTCTCCAAACCATTGGCTATTCTCTTTGAGAAATTATGGATGCCCCAGAGGACTGGAGAAGGGCAAACATAGCTCCTGTCTTTAAAAAGGAGAACAAAGAGGACCTGGGGAATTATAGACCAGTCAGCCTGACTTTGATACCTGGAAAGATACTGGAACAAATTATTAAACAATCAATTTATAAGTACCTAGATGTTCAGAAGGTAATAAGTAATTAACACAATTTGTCAAGAACAAATCATGCCAAACCAGCCTAAGTTCCTTCTTGACAGGGTTACTGGTCTAGTGGATGGGGAGAAAGCTGAAGATGTGATATACCTCGATTATTTGGAGTAAGGTTTTTGGCACAGTCCCATAGGCTGTTCTCATAAGCAAACTAGGGACATATGGTTTAGATCAGGGGTGTGCAAACTTTTTGGCCCGAGGGCCAAAAGTGGGATGGCGTGGGTTCATCATCATGTTCAGTTTCCTCAGGGAATGTTTGCAGGCACTGTCATGCCTCCATTGTGTCTCCTCCCTCCATTCGTGTTGCCTTGTAGAGTGTGAGGCTACATTAACAACAATGTGGTAACCATTGAGGGCTCAGCTGAGTGTTAGTTCATCATTTAGCAGTAAGGCATTCCCTGAGAAATATTCCACCCTCTGACTCCACCACCTCAACCAAACTTCACAATCATCATTGCTGTGTACAGTATTAAATTGTTTGTTCAATACACACACAAAGTTTTGTGACAGACCCAGACCAGTGGGGTACAGGAGTCTGGTACAGGGCAAATATACTGGTCACTGGATGAGTAGTTTTCTGTTCCCTGAGTGATCAGAGCAGGGGCTGCACTAGAGTAATCAGGAACCTGCTAGAACCAGTTAAGGTAGGCAGGCTAATTAGGACACCTGGAGCCAATTAAGAAGCTGTTAGAATCAATTAAGGCAGGCTAATCAGGGCACCTGTGTTTTAAAAGGAGCTCACTTCAGTTTGTGGTGTGAGTGTGAGGAGCTGGGAGCAAGAGGCGCAAAGAGCTGAGAGGGAGAGGGAGGGGGTGAGGGTGTGCTGCTGGAGGACTGAGGAGCACAAGCGTTATCAGACACCAAAAGGAAGGTCCTTTGGTGAGAATAAGGAAGGTCTTTGGAGGAGGCCATGGGGAAGTAGCCCAGAGCGTTGTAGCTGTCATGCAGTTGTTACAGGAGGCACTATAGACAGCTGCAGTCCACAGGGCCCTGGGCTGGAACCCAGAGTAGAGGGCAGGCCCAGGTTCCTTCCAAACCTCCTAATTGACCTGGACTGTGGGTTCTTTCAGAAGGGAAGGTCTCTGGGCTGTTCCCCAACCCACATGGTGAATCTCTGAGGCAAGAAAATCCACCAATAAGCACAGGACCCACCAAGATAGAGAAGGAACTTTGTCACACTGGTGTCAGGGGTTGGATCTTGGAGTGCACAGCATGGCGGAAGAAGGAGGGTGATTTAAAAAAATAAAAATAAAACAACAACAACAAAAAAGGGAGAGGGTTTATTTTTTTTCACCACAATGGATGACGTAGTGCAGGCACTGATACAAGCTACAGCAGCCCAGTAGGAGGCTACCCGTGTCCAGGCAGCCGCCCAACAGGAGGCAGTGTGGCTGCAGCAAGAGACTAATCGCCTGCTGATGGACCAGGCTGCTCAAGACCAAGCTATGTTGCGGGAACTGGTAAACCAGGTAAAGTCCCTTACAGAGCTGAATCGCAGCCATGATGGGACGCGGCTCATATGGGCCAACCATTGGCTGCAGAAAATGATACAGGGGGATGATGTAGAGACATACCTTCTGGCCTTTGAGAGGACAGCCCTACGAGAGGCCTGGCCTCGAGATGAGTGGTCTGGCATCCTTGCCTCATTCCTGTGTGGGGAGGTCCAGAAGGCCTACCATGATCTGCCTGAAGAGGCTGCGGCAGACTACCCCCCAGCTGAAAGCAGAGATCCTGGCCAGATCTGGGGTAACGACAGCAGTGCGGGCCCAGCAGTATCAGGGTTGGAGGTACCAGGAAGACAAAACCCCACGGTCCCAATTGTATGACCTCATCCATCTCGCACGAAAGTGGTTGCAAACAGAGCCCCGCAGTCCGGAAGAGATACTAGCGGTTCTGGTCATCGACTGATACATGAGGGGACTACCACCAGACCTTCGTGCCTGGGTAAGCCAGAACGAACCCTCCACCTATGACGAGGTTGTCGCCCTGGTAGAGAGGCGAAGGACAGCGAGGGAGCTGACCCGACCAGTTAAGGAAGAGGCACCCCGGGTTAAACTAGCAGCACCAAGCCCTAAAGTTTGGGTGACTGGGCCACCAGGAGGGCCCAGGTGGAAAATGAGAGAGGCTGAAGGCCCATCAGAGGCCACAAAGAGTCGGAGCACTGAGGGAGAAGAGGATCTTGATGTTAGACTGCCCAAACCAAGAGACCAGGGAACGCCTAGGGCTCCATACAGCTGTTATGCCTGCGGGGACATATAGCTGCACAGTGTCCCAATGCTGAGGAGCCTATGCAGTGTAACCTGGGGAACTGGGCAGATCCATGCTCCCTAATCCACCGTGTGGGGGTCTCACTAACCCCACATGTATACCAGACCAGTGAAACTAAATGGGGTAGGGACCACGGCACTGGTTGATTCAGGGAGTGCTATCACGCTTATCTCAGGGAAGCTCGTGAAGTGTAGTCAGCTGCCGCAGGCTAAACTTACGGGGATAACATGCGTCCATGGGGCAGTTAGTTACTACCCCACCATCCCAGTGAAAATCGAGATCCAAGGGAACACTACTGAGGTAGCAGCAGGTGTAGTCCCTAAACTCCCATACCCGGTGCTCATAGGGAGGGACTTCCCAGAGTTTGGAAACTTATTCCCAGTAGGGGGATTGGAGAAAGATGGGGACCCTAAAATTGGTGAGGCATCCACGGCAGACTGTCAACCCCCAATCTTCTCTGAAATATCCCCAGATTTGTTCTCCTCTCCCAGACAGGGTAGAAAGACAAAAAGGGAAAGAAGGGCAGCTAAGGCCTTGGGAACCCGAATACTGACTCAAAGCCTGAGGGTCACTCTTGTAGGTAGGTGGGCCCGCGCAGCTGAAAAGGAGGCCACGTAGGAGGGAGAAGCACCTGAGTCTGACCCCCACCCTAATGCTTCTGAACCAGTAGAAGCAATAGAGACTGGGCCCCTAGATCTTGGGCAGATTAGCCCCTGGAGAGGAAATTTTGGATGGGACCATGCAGAAGACCCAAGGTATAACAACATTAGGAAGGAGGTGGCTGAAATAGATGCGGTCCCCATGGAAGGGAAAATCCAGGGACCAGGACCCTACTTCATAATGAAGAAGGATCTCTTATACCGGGTTGCACCAGTATAGGGCAGAAGGTACAGCAGATCCTAGTACCTCAAAAACACCAGAACGCTGTATTAAGTCTTGCTCGTAGTCATCTTTTTGGGGGGCATTTGGGGGTAGAGAAGCCCCTGGCACGAGTCCGACGACGGTTCTTCTGGCCCGGAGTACATGAAGAAGTGCGGAGGTACTGTGCCTCCTGCCCGGAGTGTCAGCTGCACAGTCCCCGTTCCCACTTGAAGGCACCTTTAGTACCCCTTCCCATCATAGAGATCCCCTTCGTGTGAATAGCCATGGACCTAGTGGGACCCCTGGAGAAGACGGCTTGGGGCCACCAATATATACTTGTTGTTTTGGACTATGCTACTCGCTACCCAGAAGCCGTCCCCCTGCGGAACACGGCCTCTAAAACTACAGCCAAAGAGCTGGTGAGGATCTTTGCCCGAATGGGACTACCGAAGGAGATATTAACTGACCAAGGAACCCCATTTATGTTGAAGCTAACGAAGGACCTCTGTACGCTGCTCCATATACATACCCTGAGAACTTTGGTCTACCATCCGCAGACTGATGGGTTGGTAGAAAGGTTTAACCAAACCCTCAAGGCTATGATAAGGAAGGTGGTAAGTCGGGACGGGAAGGATTGGGACACCCTACTACCCTACCTTATGTTCGCTATCCGGGAGGTACCTCAGGCCTCAACTGGGTTTTCCCCCTTCGAGTTATTATACGGCGTCACCCCCGTGGCATACTAGATATCGCCAAAGAGATCTGGGAAGAGGAACCCAATGAGGGGAGAAATATAATAGAGCATGTAATGCAGATGCGAGACCGGATAGCCCGGGTTACCCCTATTGTACGGGAATATTTGGAGAAGGCACAGGAGGCCCAGCGAACCCATTACAATCGCCAGGCAAAAGTGCAACTGTTCCAACCAGGGGATCGGGTTATGGTGTTGGTACCCATGGCAGAAAGCAAGCTTCTGGCCCAAAGGCAGGGGCCCTATGAGGTGGTTGAACCCGTGGGGGAAGTAACCTACAAGGTGCGGCAGCCAGGATGCAGAAAACAAGAACAGATTTATCCTTCTGAAACCCTGGCATGCACAAGAGGCATGCACAGCGGTCCAAAAAGACCTAACCCAGGAAAACAAGCCTTCCAAACAGGTGAGAGTGTCTCCCAATTTAACACCAGACCAGAAGAATGAGGTGTCTGAGATGATCTTCCGGAACCAAGATGTGTTCTCGACAAAACCGGGTCGAACAACCGAGACATATCACCACATTGTCACGAACCCTGGGGCCAGAGTAACAATGAGGCCCTATCGGGTGCCAGCGGCAAAAAGGGAGGAAATAAAAGCAGAAGTAAAAAAAATGCTGGAGTTGGGGATCATCGAAGAATCCCACAGGCAGTGGTCCAGCCCAATCGTGCTGGTGCCCAAACCTGATGGCACCACAAGATTTTGTAATGACTTCCGGCGACTAAACGAAGTATCCCAGTTCGACGCGTACCCCATACCTCGCATAGATGAGCTGGTGGACCGTCTGGGTAATGCCTGGTACTTGACTACCCTAGACTTGACAAAGGGGTACTGGCAGATTTCCCTTGCAGAAGTCGCAAAGGAAAAGACTGCGTTCTCTACACCAGAGGGTCTTTTTCAATATACTGTCCTCCCTTTTGGACTACATGGGGCCCCAGCTACCTTCCAGCCCCTCATGGACAAGCTATTACGCCCACGTAACAGTTATGCTGCTGCCTACTTGGACAATGTGGTCATTCATACCCCAGACTGGGAAACCCACCTGGAGAAGGTGGAGGCAGTCCTCGATACCTTCAGGTGAGCTGGCCTTACAGCAAACCCTGCCAAGTGCGCTGTAGGGTTTACAGAGGCCAAATATCTTGGCTACATTGTGGGAAAAGGTCTGGTAAAACCCCAAGTGAACAAGTTAGAGGCCATCCAAAATTAGCCCTACCAAGTCGCAAGAAACAAGTCCAGGCGTTCCTAGGTGTAGTGGGGTATTAACGACGATTTATCCCCCACTTTGCCACAAGGGCAAGCCCCCTCACAGACCTAATGAAAGCCCATGGACCTGATCTGGTGAGATGGCCTGACTCAGCAGAGGAAGCATTCACAGACCTACGGACTGCCCTCTGCAGTAATCCTGTACTGATAGCCCCTGATTTCACCAAGGAGTTTATCCTGCAGACGGATGCATCGGAAGTAGGGTTGGGGGCTGTTCTATCACATATGGTCGGGGAGGAGGAACACCCAATTCTATACCTCAGTCAGAAACTCCTTCCAAGGGAACAAAAATATGCAGTGGTGGAGAGAGAATGCCTCGCTGTAAAATGGGCCATGGAAACATTGTGCTACTACCTGCTCGGGTGCAGATTTGTCCTCGTGACCGACCATGCCCCGCTTCAATGGATGCAGCAGAACAAGGAGAAGAACACAAGGGTGACCAGATAGTTCTTATCCCTCCAACCTTTCCACTTCCGTGTGCAACACAGAGCAGGGAGCCGTCATGGCAACGCCGATGGCTTGTCACGTGTGCACTGTCTGGTGTCCCAAGCTGCCCAACCCCTTGGCGTTGAGCAGGGGGGAGGGATATGTGACAGACCCAGACCAGTGGGGTACAGGAGTATGGTACAGGACAAATATACTGGTCACTGAATGAGTAGTTTTCTGTTCCCTGAGTGACCAGAGCAGGGGCTGCACTAGAGTAATCAGGAACCTGCTAGAACCAGTTAAGGCAGGCAGGCTAATTAGGACAACTGGAGCCAATTAAGAAGAAGCTGCTAGAATCAATTAAGGCAGGCTAATCAGGGCACCTGGGTTTTAAAAGGAGCTCACTTCAGTTTGTGGTGCGAGTGTGAGGAGCTGGGAGCAAGAGGCGCAAGGAGCTGAGAGGGTGTGCTGCTGGATGACTGAGGAGCACAAGCATTATCAGACACCAGGAGGAAGGTCCTGTGGTGAGAATAAGGAAGGTGTTTGGAGGAGGCCATGGGGAAGTAGCCCAGGGAGTTGTAGCTGTCATGCAGCTGTTACAGGAGGCACTATAGACAGCTGCAGTCCACAGGGCCCTGGGCTGGAACCCGGAGTAGAGGGCAGGCCCACGTTCCCCCCCCAAACCTCCCAATTGACCTGGACTGTGGGTTCTTCCAGAGGGGAAGGTCTCTGGGCTGTTCCCCAACCCACATGGTGAATCTCTGAGGCAAGGAAATCCACCAATAAGCGCAGGACCCACCAAGATAGAGGAGGAATTTTGTCACAGTATATAAAATGCCTTTTGTCTGGCAAATTTTTTTTCCCTGGAACCTAACCCCCCCCCCCATTTACATTAATTCTTATGGGGAAATTGGATTTGCTTAACATCGTTTTGCTTAAAGTAGCATTTTTCAGGAACATAACTACAACATTAAGCG
This sequence comes from Malaclemys terrapin pileata, assembly GCF_027887155.1. Taxonomy (NCBI): domain Eukaryota; kingdom Metazoa; phylum Chordata; order Testudines; family Emydidae; genus Malaclemys; species Malaclemys terrapin. The sequence continues at coordinate 53,392,060 of NC_071514.1, forward strand.
AGGAGTTACTGTAGTTCCCCTTTCTGAAATTAAATGCCATTGTGTTGGGCTTCTTTGGTATTTTCCCTCCCACAAGGATGTTAAATTTAATTAATTATGGTCACTATTACCTAAGTGGTTCAGCTATATTTACCTCTTAGACCAGATCCTGTCCTCCATTTAGCACTAAATCAAGAAGTGCCTTTTCCCTTGTGGGTTCCAGGACTAGCTGCTCCAAGAAGCAGTCATTAATGGTGTCTAGAAACTTTAACTCAGCATCCCGTCCTGAGGTGACATGTACCCAATCAGTATAGGGACAGTTGAAATCCCCCATTATTATTGAGTTTTCTATTTGTATAGCCTCCTTAATCTCCCTGAGTAATTTACAATTGCCATCACCATCCTGGTCTGCTGGTCAGTAGTATATTCCTACTGCTATACACTTGTTATTCAAGCATGGAATTTCTATCCATAGCGATTCTATGGTATAGCTTGATACATTTAAGATTCTTACTATATTTGACTCTATGCTTTCTTTCACATATAGTGCCACTCTCCCACCAGCATGACCTACTCTGCCATTCCTATATCTTTTGTACCCTAGTATTACTATGGCCTATTCATTATCATCGTTCCACCAAGTTTCTGTGATGTCTGTTATATCCATATCCTCATTTAATGCCAGGCACTCAAGTTCACCCATCTTAGTATTTAGACTTCTAGCATTTGTATACAAGCATTTATAAAATGTCACTTTTTAGTTGTCTGCCATTATGTGATGTCATTGAATGGGACTCCTTTTCATTTGACTGCTTCTCTTCAGGAGTTGGAGCCTTCTATTTGTGCCTTAGAGATCTCATGCTACATCTGATTGAGTTAATTGGTGCAGCAAGGTCAGCTGTGCAGTCAGTGTGCAGGGAGGTGATTTGGGTTTAAGGTGTTGATGGCTGTAGCCACTAGAGGGTGATCTGGCTCTACTAGGTCATCTGAGCTCTGGTCCTGTAGCTGGGCCCTTATTCTAACTAGGGCATTCTGGATACTTGAAGGCAAATAAACTAGTCCAAACTAGTTGGAGTGAATTCATCCATTAAGTGGGGAGCAGGGAAAACTGTCATATCTGCTTCAAAGAGATGATGGATGGGCCAGAAAGGAGTTCTGTTTGCTGTGTTCTTGATGTCCAGTCCTGGGCTGAATAGCTGGTCCAGTCTGCGGCCACCTATGTGTGTGTCTGGAGGCAGAATTTCATGGTTTCCATGCTGGACTTTGTTGAAGTCTCCTGCATGGCCATTAGGGCCTCCAAGGCTCGAGAATCAGAGGCACCTCTGTGTCAGAGCAACTCAATTTATTCTTCTCTGAAGCCCACAGAACTTCGGAGAGGCTGGGACACTTGGGTGAGCCTGATGTTCTGTGGTCTCTAGAGCCACACCTCATATGGGTGGTCTCAAGGATTTGGCTGCAGGATGGGGGTCTTTTCTCTTCCAAAGACAGAAGGAAGCATGAATGACTAACTCTGCTTCCCCTCTTTTGTTTCGCTTGCTCTTGCCTCCTTCGTGGTAAACGTGGCCCTGAGCAGCCAGCGAAGTCAGCCTGGTCCATACTGTGTTGGCTGGGCCGTCTAGCCAGATCTCAGTGACACAGCGAGGGGAGTCGCTTCGTTTGACATCAGATCACCAGGAATGGGGTTTTGCTGATGACAGACCTTGCGCTTATGAGCAAGGGCCACAACTGCTATCTGAGGGTGCGCATTGTTCTAATCTGCTGCCCGGCACAGCACTGGCAGGTGCATGGGGCTGGCCAGACGTGCCTGCTCTCGGGCTTTCCTGGTCGTGCTCAGATAGGAATTCAGACTGCAGGTCTTGGTGCCTCCTTGCCTTCCTGGCCTTGCTCCCTCCAAACTGCAGCAGGAGCTCCAGCTGGTCTTTCCCGGAGGGTTCCCAGGGATGGGGCAAGAGCCGTAATCCTGTTGATCCCAGCCTGCTGAGTGCTCAGAGTGGTTGAAGGATTCCTACTCCTCCTTTCCCCGCTGCAGCACTCCCACCCCCACACCTGCTCCCCTTAGGATACAGTATCCTCATCCTGGCAACAAGGAAGCCCCCAGCCACGAACTCTCCACCTGCTTTTGTGACTGACAGGACTGGAGCCACTCACACAAGATGCTCCACCCCCTTATAGAGCATTTGAACTCTTGATTGGCTGTCTGCCCCATTTGCCCACCTCTTTAGGAAGAACAGCCAATCAGAGCTGCTGCAGGTGGAGCTTTCTCGCCCTCCTCCTAGCAATCCAAAGCTGTTCTCACAGGAGGGGATAGGACGGGGGGCGGGAGCAGTTAATAGTGTTGCCAACACTCCCGGATTGGCCGGGAGTCTCCCAGAATCGGCATCAGTCTCCCAGTGGCTATTGAAAGCATTCCGGGAGATTTTAATAGGCCGCTAAAAGTCCAGTTGGCAGCACAGTGGGGCTACAGCAGGCTCCCTACCTGTCCTGGCTCCGCGTGGCTCCTGGAAGTGGCAGCATGTCTGGCTCCTAGGCGCAGGGGTGACCACGGGTTCTCTGCACGCTGCCCCCGCCCCAAGCTCCAACTCCGCAGCACCCATTGGCTGGGAACTGCGACCAATGGGAGCTGCGGTGGGCAGTGCCTGCAGGCTGGGGCAATGTGCAGAGCCACCTGGCCGCCCCTGAGACTAGGAGCCGAACATGCTGGTCGCTTCTGGGAGCCTCCTGAGGTAAGCGCCGCCCTGCCAGAGCCCATCCCTGCCCCAGCCCTGAGCCCTCTCCCAGACCCAAACTCCCTTCCAGAGCATGCACCCCCTTCCACACTCAGCCTGAAGCCCCCTCCTGCACCCCAAGCCCCTCATCTTTGGCCCCACACTCTCAGCCAGAGCCCTCACCCTCCTGCACCCCATCCCTCTGTCCCAGCCCAGAGCCCCCTCTCGCACTCAGACTCTGTCCCAGAGCCCTCACCTCTTCCCTGAGAGGGTGGGGGGCAAAATTAATTGCTGGGCAGGGGATGGGCAGGGGTGTTCAGAAAGTGAAGGGCAGCCTCCAAACCAACAACAGCAGCTTTTTTTTGTTGTTGTTTTTAAATCTCATGATTTTGGGGGTCCAGCTCATGATTTCTCAAGGCTGACAATGCTGAGCCTGGTATGTCCTCCCTTGCCCACGGCTGCATTCTCTGACCTACTTGCAGGCCTGTCCCCGGTGGCCATGGCCTCCCCCTACCCCTTTATCTGACCCCTCCATTTCCCTCGCTGAGCGCTCTGCTATTTCGCAGGCTTTAGTCTCACTTTGTCCTCTGCCCCATCCTCCCCTCTCTGCCCTCCTCCAGCCTGTGCTCGCTCCCCCCATGCTCACTGTAATGCCTCCTTGCCCTTCCCCCATCTCTCTCCCCTGGGATTGTGGAGAGGAGCCAGGGTCTGGGGAGGGGCCTGAAGGAGGCAAGGGCCAGTGTCTTATAGCTGTTGTGCTGCCCTGCACCCCTGGGAGCTCTGGGTGGGCATATCATCTCTCCTGCCCGCTGGGCTGAGGGGCAGCAGCCCCCGAGGAACCTCTACTATTGGTGGAGGAGCTACTGGGCTGTAGCTGGTGGCCTCGGGAGCTTGCCTCCTTGCTGGTCAGGTTGCTGTTTGTGCAGGGCACCTCATCACCTTGCAGCTCCTTGGGTCTTAACCCCATTTCACAGATGGGGAAACTGAGGCATGGGAAGGTGAACTGACGGGTTGTCAGGGGACCCAACCCCCTGCTAGATCCCCAGGCCAGCCATTCTCTGCTATCACTGTGCTGCTGTTGGCAAAGTTTGTGTTTGAATGGGCGGCGAATGGTGGTGCTCGGACTGGCTCTGCAGGGAGGTAGCTGAAATATTTGTCACAATTAGCACAGGCTCCCTGTCAGCCTGGGAGTGAAGAGCTGTGGGGCTGGTCGGCCCTGGGAAGCCCTGTGACCCTGGGGTGAATGGAGGAGACCTTTAGTGCTCACCAGGGCTCTCCAACTCCTTGCGCTCCTGGGGCTCCTGGTGCGTGTACACGGGTGGGGGGTGGCGATGGCGAGGGGTCTTTAGGGCTCACTGCTGTGTTCTGCCAGCCATTTTCAGACACTTCACCCCCCCAGGCTCTGTAAATGCCCAGGATTTTCACTTTGCTGCGGCAGGCAGGAGAGGAAAGTGGTGAAACCCTGTGTTTTACTTCTGAAAACAGGCCTAAGGTAGCATTAGCCCCTCGGCTGGAAGATGCCGTAGGGAAGCCTGAGCAGCTGATCCCCATTTGTATGGGCATAGCGCTGCGAGGGGAGCATCGGGGGCCTGAGTATGTGGGGTTCTCACAGGCCCTCCACGGGGAGTCGGGTGTTCAGCAAGGGAGCAGACAGGGCTCACAGCTATATTTAGGACCAGGTTTTCCTTAGCCTCAGCACAAAGCGGCATGTGCCCTAAGGACGGGGGGGGGGGGGGGGGTGAGGTGGAAGAGGAGCGTGGGAGGGGATTCTCCATTGCTCTCAAGGGGGAGGGAGGATGTTTCCTTGGTGTCTCTGGTGGGGAGGAGGGAATGCTCCATTGCTTTGTTTGGGGGGTGATGGGGGGCAGGGGTCTCCATGGGTATCTGTGTGGGCTGAGCTCCGTTGCACATTGGGTTCTTAGTGCATGTTAAGATTCTGGGCCCAGCGCATCCCGTGGGGTGACTGCATTGGCTCCAGCCTTCCTGCATCTTAGCATAGGCAGGGGACCTCCCCCCCCCATCACTGCTGACCCCTGTGAGTTCTAGCTGGAGCCTGTGCCCGGGGCATGGCTGGCGAGCGGCGTGGGGAGGCCCGGGGCAGGAAGGGGGAGCCGTGGTGCTGCTGGCGGCAGGACCTCAGGGCTATTTTTACTGCACTGGGAGCCTCATGCTCCAAATAGAAGAGTCTCTTTCAGCAGGTGGCATCTTGGACTTCCCCTTCCACGTGGAGTTGGAGAGGGGGGGGGGCTGAATTAACCCTTCCAGGCCTGGCTTCCAGCAGGGGGTTCCCCTCCCTATGTGCTCCAGTTCCCCATCGCAGCATGATGGGGCAGGGTCTGGAGGAGCTGAAATGTAGCAGCTTTCACCTTCTCTCTCCTCCTCCTCTTCTTCTCCCATCCTGTCTCCTGCTCCCCTCCCCTAGACCTAGTCCCTGCCCTGGTTCATTCTCCCTACTCTGCCTCATCAATCTCTATTTTCATGGCAGGCCTTGGCACTCGTTGGCTGTGCGCCCCCCCCCCCCCCCGTTCCCTCCTTCCACACCCAGCTTGGCTGTGCTGAATTGGCACTTTCTGTAGGTGACTGACAGGAGCCAGTGCTGACTCAGCGAGCGGGGAGCCAGTCGGAGGAGGAGAAGGAGCAGAGGCAATTGCCATCAGAAAATGTTTCAAATCTCAAGGGCCAGAAAAGCTTCTCAGTTCTCCCCAGGCTGTTCGTCCCCATCCCGCCTGCCCCCTCAGTGCCAAAAAATGCTTTAAAAAAGGCCCAGCAGCGAATAGAGAATGCTGGGCTGATGCCTTAGGGACAGATGGCCGCTCAGTGCAGGGCACATTGTGAATCTCTCATTGCACCACTATGGGCCCTGAAGACCCTGCCCCTGCTCAGCCCCATATACCCTCCCCTTTGTCCCCCAGATCCTGGCCCCCACTGCAGAGTTTCCTCAGACCTGCTCTGCAGTCCCACTTCTGGCCCTGGTCTGGTCCCTCTTTGGGCCTATGCTGAGGTTCCTGGTAGTGATGGTGGGTTTTGTGATCTGGCCCCTGCTCAGTAGGAAATGGACTGGGACCCAGCGAATTCATTTCACAGCAGACACCCTAAATGATTGCAGTCTCTGCACTGGAATTAGAGTGGCACTGTCAGGGTGGAAAGCGCCCTGCCCTGCTGCCCATCACCAGTGTTCATGTGATTCTCCAGCTCTTTCTATCTTCCAATGCAGTATCAGGCCCTGGGCAGGGTGAATGCAGCAGAAGAAACGGGGTGGGGGCTGGGTAAATGGGCTTCCTTACCATGACCATATGGGCAATCAAAAGCATGTTATTTCTGACATAGCAGGATCCTTGCCACGTTTCACAACAGACGGTGAAAGCACAGTTGTTTCTGTAGAGCAGGTGGAGCTGTGGCACCTTCTTCTGGCACCTGATCTATTAACTAACCATTGGCATTGTAACGGGAGCTGGGCGGGGAAAGGGAAAGCCAGCTTGTGGAAGAGTTCACTATCTTGAAATGGTTTTGTTCTGATCTGGAACAAAAAACACAAATTGCAAAATTCTCCATGAAAAGGGATGGAGCCTGACTCTGCCGCAGTCTGCCTGACGGGTTGCCCCATAGCCATGGACCCTGGAAACTTGGGCTACCCAGCAATCTTCCAGGCAGACTACAAAGAGGTCAGAGTTGTTGGCCAGTGAGCTGGCAGGATTCCAGGCAGAATCCCAGACCTGCCAGGCAGGCAGACAGGCCTCCATCAGAAACCTGCCGAGTTTCTGGAGGACCTTCGTCACAATCTGACCGATTCTGCAGCACGTTCAGATTTCAACAAATTAGCAAATTCCAATGAAAAACTATTTCAACTGGCATTTTTCCGACTTGTTCTAATTTTAATTCTTCTGCCTGGTGTTGGTGGCAGCAACAAGGGCTGGGTTCAATACCTACCGATCCCTCTTAAAACTAACAAACATACTGGCTTGAGCTTCCATGCAGAATTTCTAGAATCATTAAATACCTTCTTTGGGTGCCTTTTGTGTCTGAAACAAAGACAATGTATTAGGGGAGATGGGAGCATAGCATCAGCTTGGGAAAACAGCCACAATACAGCAGTATGAATTAAGTAAACACCCCTCCCCCCATGGCAACTTTGGGTAACTCAGTTCCCCACCCACCAGTGTGAACAATCAATAAGCAAATGTCCCTCTACATCACTTTCCCACTTCCCCGAGGGCTAAGTCCCACTCATTGGGTGGTGAAATGCCAGACTTCTGAAGTCACTTGGACACGCCTGTCTCCAGCCCCTTGGGAAATGCTGCCTGGTCCTGTCCTTTGCTCCACCACTTAATCCATCTACAGTGATTGCTCCTTCATTAGTAGCTGGGTAGGATGAGGCCTCATCAGCGTTCACTCTGCTCTACTGCTGTCCTCTACAGCTTCAGAAAAGATCCTTCTTTGTCCCCATTGAAGAGCTTTCTTTCCTTTGTTTCATCTCCCATTCAAGAGTCCTCAGTGGTAGCAAGCCAAAAGCACACAAGACTTTCAAGCAGAGTCCTTCCTTGATGCAAAACAGGAACCAGCTCCCTTCATGTTTCATTTCCACTATCCAACCAATTCTGAGTTTGTGTCCAGTTCTGGTGACTCCCAAAGTGTCACTGGAGGAATTCTTGGTAGAAAACTTATGCAAATGAAGCTCTCTCTGTAGTAGGCAGGCCACTCATCCGATTTGAAACTGGACAGGCCTGCTTTTGTAAGGTTTGTCCCCCATCTGATACTGAGACAACACCAGCTGTAGTTTTGTTTGGTGTCAGATGGGGGACTCCCCTAATGGAGAGTGCACCACTCCACCCCTGCTGGTGTGACTGCCTCCTGTGCAGCATGACCTCCCATGCACTGTGCATGGGAGGGCATGCCACTGGGGATGGGCCCATGCCATTCCTGGAAGTACCGGAATGCCCAGTATTCCAGGAACGTGCGAGTGGCAACCCTCATCTGTAGCTGTACTTGATCCATAGTGTCCGTCCATCTGGAGTTCTGGGTAAACAGCTTATGTGGGTAAAGTAGCTCTGTGGCTTTTCTTCCAACAGAAGGGAGCAGAGAGCTCCTTACCCTAGAGCATCAGGCCCTGGGGCTTACCTCCATTCAGTTACCTGGCTCTCTTGTGACAAAAGGGGCTGTCTAGGCACAGCAAACTTTTCACACCTTGGGCAACCAGGTGAGAATCTGCCTTAGTTACAAATTATTTCTTCATCGGTCATGAGGTCCCATGGTCACCACTGCTCCTGGCTCAGGGAGTCTCCCCAAAGCAATTAGCAAGAGTGTTGCTGTCCTGCTAGCCTGGTGCCTGCTTTAGGTCCCTGGGCCCACCAGAACCTCAGTCCTGGTGGTAGTAGCCGAAGTCACAGATTTCATTTTATCCTCCCTCAGCACCGGGCCAGACCTAGCACTTCTGGGGGCTGGTTGTTTTGTTCTTTCACAAGCTGTTCGCAGAGCTATTGAGGGATCACTTTGCGCGGTTACTTACAGGAACAATCATTCTGAGCCATGAAGTGACATTGCAACAGGCAACATGTGAGAACGTTCTCCCGGAGACAACGGAACTGTGTGTGTGTGACGGCCATTATCCTGAAACGTGACATTCCCCAGCAGAAGTGTTGACAAGGGACACAGGTACCACCAGAGTTATGCCGCAGGCATCCTGCTTTCTGATGGAATCTTGGCTGAGCTCCCAAGCAGGGCCTAGGCCAGGCTTAACTGGAAAGCCTCCAGAGAAACCCAACTCTTTGGACCACAGATGTTGTATGAATAAATAAATACTACAGATCATGTAATGCTGGAAGAAGTAGCACTGATGATTTCAGAGGGAAATCCTCTTCCTTCTGAGTTAATGCTGAACTAAAGCCCCAGCATGCTGCCAAGAAATTGTGCTGCCAGAGCTGTGATTTTTCATATGGGATGTAAAGGAAAGGTACTATCCACGTATAACCATTAAAGATCCCTTCGTAGGTTTTAGCTCTGCTGTGCTAGTCTAATTCCAGTCAGCATTTTTATATTCCACCTCCCTAAATTTCTCCTGCTATACGAAGGTCAGGAAGTGAGGTGAGATGCGTCCTGATCTGAACTGTTGTGTAGGATTGCTCTGTATTTTTAAATAACTGCTATATTCCACCCCAGAGGTGGCTGCTTTTCAGAACTGGGTGAAGTGATTCCTGAATGCGGGTGGTTGTAAAGCGATCTAGCTCCGAGCTGACAGCCCTCCACCCTTTGGGAGGATGGGCCTTTGGCTAAAATCCATTGAATAGAAGTGGTGACCTCAGATGCCCAACGCACATGGTCACCATTGCTGATGCCTGTCTGGTGGCTTACCAGCAAAATGCCATATGTCACATTTTGATTTCAATTCGTGACCCATATTGACCAAGTGATTGAATTTCAAGACAGTAGCTCCTAATGGCCTCTGGTTCGAGATCCTAAATCTTCCATGGAAGGATTAAAAGCTGATGAGGATGGATGTAGACCTGTCAATGACGTCTGAAAAATTCCGAGGTCAAAATGAGGTCCATAGGCAATGGCTCGTAATGCGTGAGTGGGCCAGATATCACTATTCTGTGCCTTTGGTGGGCACCATAACTGTCTGAATCCAATACAAAAGGAGGCTGACCTCTGACAGGTCAAAGGGCAATGTTCAGATGTGGGATTTGTTTCCTGTACTCAGCAGCCCATGATGAATGAATGCACCACGTTTGCTCCATGGCAACGTAGAAGTAAATTTTGCCAGTCATTATTATACCCTCCTTTGGGGAGGCTAGCCCGCTGGTTCTGCCCCTTCCACCTGAGGCCCTCCTCTCCCCCATGGCCAGAGGAACCCTGGCCTTCCCACCCCAGCTGTGCTGACCGGCCTCCCGACCACTGGGCTGGTCCCAGTGCCCGACCGCACTGGCCACCTCCCCGCAAGTGCTGGCCCAGTCCCAGTGCCCAGCTTCACTGGCCAGTCCCCCCAAATGCCACTGGCCCAACCCCTCCAGCCAGCCCAAGTGCCGCTCATGGCCACTGGCAGGCCCAAACTCCAGGCTGCTGGCTGAAACTGAGCCCCTGCCAGGCCTGCTTCAGGGTAGAGGGGGAGGGAGGGCGGAGCCTCCAGGGGAACATGGGTGGGGCCTGCCCTGGCCTTTGATACCTGCCGCCCATGACTGTGGTGAAATGAACCTTTGGAATAGCTAAAAGAGGTAGTTTAGACAGGTTGGGATGAAAGAGGTAGAATGGCCTAGTGGTTAGCCCATAACTTGAGAGGCCTGGGTTCAGTTCTCTCCTCTGCCACAGACTGTCTGTGGGACCTTGGGCAAGTCAGGTAGCCTGTCTGTGCATTAGTCCCCATCTGTACAATGCGGTGTGTGAGGGTTGAAGCATTCAGGTATCGTTTTGACGGGGGCCAGATAAGTACCATGGAAAGATAGAAATGAGCTTGTAATGATGATGTTTATTAGTAAATAATAATGATGTTAATGTTACATTTCTAACCTGCAGCTCAAAGTCTGTGGGATGATGCTAGGGAGCATTGGTTTATTCAAGGGCCAGCTCTAGCTTTTTACTTCTGGCACCAGTTCAAGTCCAGCCTAGGTTAGCAGCGATCAAAAGGCCTCCCATCTGATGGCTGTTGGGTGGCTCAGGTAAAAGATGCTGATGGTCTCAGTCCAGACCCCAGAGGACACACATTGACATTAGGCACCACCATTACTATTGGCACTGATTGTCAGAAGTCTCAGCAGAGGGACTAAGAGGCAAGCAGGCAATGGACAATGTATTCCCCTCTCCTGTAGAGAGGGCAGGAGTTTGGTACATTGGGGAGCTCACCCCGTTGCTGTGCCCACTGTACCTGATCTGTCAATAAGCAGAGGCCTTGGTCTCCGGCACTGTCACGTTCCTCCATTTCATCAGCACAAAATTCACTCATTTTTTAACCTCGTTGTTGATTAAGAACAAAGGAAATGGAAAGCACCCATTGTTCTGTTGTGAAATTGTGCATGCATTGAAAATGGGGACACATGCATATGGCTGTGCGTTGTGTTCTATACAGTGTTGCCAACTCTCATGATAGTTGGTGTTTTCCCTTAAATCCCCAGCTCCTGGAGTCAGGTGATTATGTAAGCATCTCAACTTGCATTAAAAAAAGGATGTTTCTAGCACCCTGCTTACAGAGCAGTTTGAAAAGCCTAAAACTGAATCCTAAAAACTCAAAAACCAGCAGGCCAAGCAAAAGAACCCACCTTTATTCTATTTTAAAAATTGCATTATTTTTAAGTCAATCTCATGATTTTTTTGAGGCCTGACACATGAGTTTGGGGTTGACAATGCTGTGTTTATTACCCCGCCTTAGTCACTGTGTGGCAAATACCCCTCCCCCCTATTATCACTTAGTTGTCAATGTGGTGAGTGACTGCCGGTGGGATCTGTAAAGTAGGGTCTAAAAGCATATGTAAAAGGGACCTTTTCTTCCTCAGAACATCTCCTCCCTGATTCTTGGAGTCCAGTCTGCTGGCTTTGCTGGCAATGGCATGTTGTTCCTCCCAGCCACCTTGCAGAGCCAGCGCAGCTACAGGAGTGGGAGAGGGAGGCTGTTCTGGGAACAGGCGTCATAGCCAGAGTCACTAATTAAATCTCAGCTGTGGTGTTATTTGTGGCACCTGCTGGCCTCAACGAGGACAGGGCCCCATTCTGGTTGGCGCTGCATGGACTCACCAGAAGAGCCAGTCCCTGCCCTAGAGACTTGCACTCTTAACGCTGGGAAGCAGCAGGTGGGCCAGTCAAGCCAATGGGGTAGGGAGTGATCCCCTGAGCGTGTTTGGCATGGACTAACTGTGCGCGCAGTTCATACATGTGCCTGTCAGCAGCAGTAACCTCAGCCAATCACCTGCCTGGCTGTTCCCAGATGGCAGAGTTCTGAAGCTAAGGTGAGACTGAAGGAGGGTGTGGCAGGCCCCTGCTGGAGGCCTCATGGTCCTACTACACTCCGCCCCAGAAAAGGAGCAGTAAAGGTGGGTCCTCCAGGCCTGTCTAGAAAGGCTGCAGGGAAGCAACCAATCAAAGCGTAGCAGACCCAGTTAAAAGGAGCTGCAAGGGCTGAGCAGATCAGTTGCTGGTGGGGACCAGATGAGCAAGGAAGGTGCTCCTTGTTGGAGTGCAAGGGAGAGCCAGAAGATGGGTGCTGGTGACATTGACATTCTGTCAGCCCTGAGGGAAGGGTAAAGAGGAAGGGGCTATGTGGGAAGTGGCCCAGGGAACAGCAGAAGCAACAGGAAGCAGCAGGTGGCTGCTATTTGTAGGATCCCTGGGTTGGAACCCGGAGTAGTGGTCAGTGAGAAGCGCTAAGGACAAAGACTCCAGTGAAGAAGCCCTGGGGACATTGATCCATAACAGGGCAGGGACAGAGTTAAAGCTAGCCCAGAAGGGGCTGAAAACTGAGCCCAGAGACAGGACTAAAGACAGGAACAAGAGCACTGGAATAGGCCCCGTTGCACCTATTAATCTGGAAGGAGTTTTGTTCCTTCATGCATGAGACTAGCTGGAGGCCTGAGCCACAAGACCCGCCTAATGAGGGTAACTGCTGAGAGAAGGCACCGTGAGCAGAACAAGAGAGTGCAGGTTTGCACATGCCCGACAGGAGGGGCTCATGAGAGGTGAGTGGGCCCTTCACAGAGGGCTTTGAAGGATAAGGTGGTTGGAAAGAGCACATTCGCTGCTGTTGTGCCCCTAGCAGCTGGGCATGGCAGAGCAAATTGTTTCCCCATTGGGTGCCCCTTGCCAATGGTTGCCCTGTGGTGATCACTCTTCCCGTAACAAGGCCCTCCAACCAGGTCATGTTTAAATCCATGCCTTCTGGGGTAACAGAATAAATAGTCCTGTAATCCTTCTGCCAGGCCAAGTTGATAGCAGCAAGGGCCAGGTTCAGTACATAGGGGTCCCCTCCCAACAATGTAATGCAAAACTAGCTTGAGCCCCCACCCCGTGACCCAAGAAAATCTTACATACACCCCTGGGTGCCTCAAAGAGGTAATACTTCCCCTCTCGCAAGCACAGAGTCTCGGTGTAGCAGAAAATTTTTAATAACATGAGGTAAACAACATCAGCATTAAATTGGGAAAACACCACAACTAGGGTTCCTAGACCAAACCATGAGCAAAGACCCACCCCAGCAAATTGGGCCATGTCCTTTCCCTTGGTTCTTTAGTCCAGCAACCCAAGAATCACCCAACGTCCCAAAAGTCCAACAACCCAAAAGTCTTTGTCCCTGGTCAGTGCAGCCCCAGAGTTCAAAAATTTATTTGCAGAATTTTATCCCCCCAGCTTAGGTGGAAATGGGAGGTGGGGGGCACAGGGTGTTAAGGGGCACCTTACATGGTCCGAGCCAACTGCCCTACCTCTCCGTGGGATTCGGCTGCAGCCTTCACTGGGAGCTGCTCCACTCCACCAGCCGACCCACAAACTGCTCTGCTCTTCAGGCCCCCCTCACTAGTTAACACAGCACTCAGTGATCTCCGCTCTTAATAATTTTAGCTCTCTAGTGATTTCAGCTTGTACTAGGAGAGCCCCAGTGCTAGTACACTATTGGCCAAAAGTGAATTCAGCTCAGTAGCCTCTAACTAGACTCCTAATAGAATCAAAATTAGCTCTGATATTCAACAGAGAGAAGGAGGTGCAATTGGTGTTTCAGACCCTCAAAGGGGCCCATACAAATACCCATCCCCAGCCCCTCTCAATTCACAGGGTTTGGGAACCCATGTCCCTTGTCTAGCGAATGCTACTTAGTTGATGGCGAGTCCCTCTGTCATAAAACAGTTCCACTGGCCTTGATTCACATAATCAGGGTAACAGCACTTTATTTTTCCTGCCCCAATAACAGAGAAACTGGGGATCCCACAGCAGCCAAAGTTACCACTTGGGCTGCTGTGGGCTCATGCTAGGCAGGATGGGTGTGTCTATGCAAACAAGATCAGCCCCTGAAGTTCTTTTGCACAACTCACCACAATTCACCACCAGATGTCAGGGTAGAGCTCATCCTGACTCTATGCCCTTACAATTGGTCTTTGGCCCTGACTCTGGTCCCTGTGGTCCTTGTGTGATCTTGGCTCATAGCTTTGAATGTCCTTATCCCCTTCTCCCCCCCCCCCTTTCCCCCCATGACTGCAACGGTGTTAACAGGCCACTTCACCTTGAATGGTCCCTTGAAGAGTGTGTTAACTACTTATGCTAAAGAACAGGTTCCACCTTATATTTAGCTCTGACACTGAGAGCCTTTCCCAGCCCTGAAACAGAGCTCTGTGTAGCTCAAGAGCTTGTCTCTCTCCCCAACAGCAGTTGGTCAATAAAAGAGATTACCTCCCCGAACTGATCTCTCTTATCCCCAAATGTCAGGGGGGCTTCACACCCCCTTCTCCAGTGGAGGTAGGGAACGCAGGCCCTCTCAGTACACTGGGTTCTATAACAAGCAGCCAAGGCCTGCTCCATACAATGCCTTGCTGCTGCTGCCTCCCTGGATTTCTTCCTATTCTGCCTCTCCCCTGCCACCGCTCTAGGTTCACTCTTCCCCCAGGGTTGGGACTCTCCAGGCCCTCCCCTGCAATCCCCCACCAAACTCCCAAGCCATAAACTACAAACAAACAACCCTCTTGGGGCTCGATCTTCTGTCCCTCTCACTTCCTCCTGCTCTGTTCCTGACTGGATGCCTCCCAGGGTGCTCTTCCTGGCAGTCCAGTTTCTGCTCTTCTGTCAGGGCTCTCCACTCCAGTCTGCTCTGCTCCGGTGGCTGCTCCCTGTCTCCCCGGCCCCTCTATTCAGGGGAGGTTCCCAGGGCCAACTCTCCCCTGGGCTAGGGTGACCAGATAGCAACTGTAGAAAAAATGGGACAGGGGGTAGGGGGTAACAGGTGCCTATATAAGAAAGTCCCCAAAAATGGGACTGTCCCTTTAAAAATGGGACATCTGGTCACTCTACCCTGGGCTTCCTCCTGGTCTCTCTAGCCCCAGATAGGGACTCCAAAGTCCCTTCTCCTCCTTGCAGCCCCCTTCTGCTCTCCACTTCCTCCATGTATGGTCAGCACCCAGCTGAGCTTCATCTCTAAGCTTGACCTGCTCTCCAGGGGTAGCTGGGTAGCATATTTGGCCTCTCAGGCCCACCTTAACTCTCTCTGAGTTTGTGTGGGGTACATTGTACGGGGAGCCCAGCCCCAGCGTGGATGCAGCACCATGGGAGATAGCGCCAAGCACAGGAGCACACAGCAACATCTGGGATCACTGGCAGAGCAGGGTGGCCGTGTGGTGACAGGACAGAGGGGTAGCAGAGGGTGAACTGAGAAGAGCCAGGTGGGGAGGCACAGGCCAGAAAGCAATGGATTCTGAGAGCCCAGTGCAAGGATGTAGGACTGGCTTCAGGCAAGGACTCCTCACCTAGGCTTTGTCAACACTAGAGGATTTAACTTGTTAATTGGTTGCCAGTGAACTCATTAGCTTAAATCTGTTTAAAAGCTGATCTCATTAAAGTGACACAAACTGCCCTGTGGGGGCTCTGGCCATGGTGGAAAGCCACTCCTGTGGGTTTCAGTCAAGCTGAACTGAAATCAAAGGGTGTCTGTGCACAAAGGTGCTGAGTTTAACCCCTTGGGTCCCAATCCCCCCTTGCGTTGAATGGCTGCCAGTCTGGATGTGGGCCAGGCCTGGGGGGGGGGGGGGAAGGGGACGGACACTGGTGACTCATGGTCTCCATGAATCACCCTTCTGACCCTACAAATCTCACAGGACAGCTATGCCAGGAGTGAGACATGCAGCTTCTTCAAGGGGGCACGCCCATGTGGGGGGCAGTCTGTACAGAGCCAGGGGCTGGGTGACAGCCATTGCATTAGCCCTGCAGCCCCATTACCCTCCCCTGCTCTGTAAGGGACCCATTTACAGTGTGTGTGCAGGACCGGCTCTACTGTTTTTGCTGCCCCAAGCAGCGCACTGAATTGCCGCCGTGGACGGCGGGGGCAGTCCATGTGCCGTTAGGGGGACACGCGCGTTTCTGGGGCAGCGGCAATTCGGCGGCAGCTTCTGTCTTCAGCCAGAAGACAGAAGCTGCCGAATTGCCGCCACGGGCAGCTGAACATAGAAGCTGCTGCCGAATTGCCGCCGCCGTGGAAACACGCATGCTGCCCTAACGGCACATGGACTGCCCCCGCCGTCCGCGTCGGCAATTTGGCGCGCTGCTTGGGGCGGTAAAAACACACGGAATGCCCCCCCTTGCAGATTGCCACCCCAAGCACCTACTTGGAATGCTGGTGCCTGGAGCCGGCCCTGTGTGTGTGTTGGGGAGGAGGGGGCGAGGGAATTGGCCTGGCTGGGGTCGCTGGAAGATGAGTAAACCTGCCCTCTACTCTACCCATGTTTCCTGTAGGATCCGTCCAGCAGCCACGTCTCTCCCTTGCGAAGACTGGCCGATCCATTTCTCAGAAGGTAATGTGTCGACGGTGCAAGGGGGAGCCGCTCAGCATAAGCGCTGTTTCCAGCCAGTGGAGTGTTCCAGACGCTTCCTCTGCGCCCCTACCCGGCCCACCAGCTGATCACACATAGCCCACACACTGCTAGTTTAGTGCTTGCCTCAGTAGGCCCCTGGGGAGGGTCGATGGGGGATCTGGGGGGAGGGACGGATGCCTCCTGGCTGTTGAGGCCTGAGCCCTGGCACACGCCTATCCATTTGGCCTCTTTGCTGTAGGGGCTGAGAGCTGCAGAGGAGAAATCTCTTCCCTTCGTGTCCTGGGCCTGCCTCCTGGTGGCCACAGCTGGCAAAGTGGGGAAAGCAGTTTGCTCTGCCCCATCCCCTGGCTCCCCCGCAGTATCATTAATGCCCATTGTCTGCCATCCAGCAACCACGAGGCTGGGGCAGCCCGGCAGGTCAAAGCTATGGTCAATCTGATGCCTTGGGAGCAGGCCTGGGGTATGCCCAGGTGTATGATGGGAAATCTGCCCCATTAGCATCGGGATTTGGGGGGGTGTAGCTATAGCTCCACTGTTCACACTGCTTGGGCGGGGGGGTGGGGGGAGAGGGGCAGCAGAGGTAAGGACAGGGTGGGGCTGTGTTTACCTCCTCGCTCTCTCACCAGCTGCAGCTGCAGGGAGATAGCCCAGGTGGAACGAGGGTCGCTCTCTTTGCTGCCGCCAGTGAGTCTGCTTTTGTGATGGGATCGCACGTTGCCTTTCCACAGCGCTCATCGGCACTCAAGGGTCTCCCGGTGCTTTCCGGACAAATGATGAGGCACCCCCACATGGCTTCAAGATACCCATTTCGCAAACTAAGGAGCGAGTGGCTGTGTCAGAAACAGCATGTGGGAGGTTTGGCTTCTGGTTGCCTGCTCTGGTGACTGGCCCACATGGCCTCCTACACCGAGGGCTGTGAACAGATACAGTCTAGCAAACACGCTGCCCCAAAGCCTGCATTGTTAGTTTTCAGTGCTTCAGCGTCTGTGCTTGCTCAGCAGAATACATAACTCAAACGAACATGCTAGGTGGAAATAGAGAATAACTGGGAAGATCAAGATACTAAGACAGCAGTGTCTCTCCAGAGAGACAGAGGCCATGTCATCTTACTTTCCTCCTTATTTGCTGCTTGCAGATGGCTCCGTGGAGCTGCTGAGCTCAAGCTATCTCTCACTGCTCTCAACCAGGGGCTCCAGAATAGGGAAGACCAGAGGGCTGTGCCCCACCCCCCCACTGTTTGCCAGCCGTAAGGGAGTGTGACCGGGGGTGGGGGAGGGGAAGGAGAGGAGCAAGTGGGGGGCAGGGTCTTGGGGGAAGAGGCAGCATGGGGGTGGGGCCTCGGCAGAAGGGGCAGTGTGAGGTGGGGACTTGGGGAAAAGGGGTGGTGTGGGGATGGGGCGTCAGCTGAAGGCAGGGCCGGCTCCAGGCACCAGCTTACCAAGCAAGTGCTTGGGGCGGCCACTTTGGAGAGGGGTGGCACGTCCAGCTGTTCGGCGGCAATTCAGACAGTCCCTCACTCCTGCTTGGAGTGAAGGACCTCCCGCTGAATTGCTGCCACAGATCGCAATCGAGGCTTTTTGTTTTTGTTTGGCTGCTTGGGGCGGCCAAAACCCTGGAGCCGGCCCTGGCTGAAGGGGTAGGGCAGGGGGCGGGGATATGGTTTGGACATCAGTGGCCCCCCCCCACTTTTAGGGACCTTCTGCCGCTCCTGCTCTCAACACTTCTATCTATCTCCATTCTTAGCTGGCCTCCATCATTAGTGTCCAATGCCTACATTTGTGTCCTGCTCTACGCCTCAGAGGGCCTCAGCCAGGCTTTGCATTGCAAGCACTGTCACTTGTGCATGCGTCTTGCTTGTTAGCTCTCTGGGGCAGGGCCTGTCTCTTTGTTCTGTATTTGTACAGCACCTAGCACAGTGGGGTCCTGGGCCAGGACTGGGACATCTAGGCGCTACCACAATACAAGTAACAATAATAATTAGGGCTGTCAAGCAATTAAAAAAATTAATTGTGATTAATCATGCGATTAATCACACTGTTAAACAATAATAGAATACCATTTATTTAAAAATTTTTGGATGTTTTTTCTACATTTTTCAAATATCTTGATTACACTTTGTATTGTATTGTAATTGAACAGTGCTGACTTTATATTTAGTTTTGATTACAAGTATTTGCACTGAAAAAAAAAACAAAAGAAATAGTATTTTTCAATTCACCTAATATAAGTACTGTAGTGCAACCTCTTTATCATGAAAGTTGAACTTACACATGTAGAATTATGTACACAAAAACTGCATTCAAAAATAAAACAATGTAAAATTTTACAATGTCACCTGAAAGTGAGAATAGGCATTTGTATGGCACTTTTGTAGCTGGTGTTGCAAGGTATTTGTGTCAGATATGCTAAACATTCGTATGCCCCTTCATTCTTCGGCCACCATTCCAGGGGACATGCTTCCATGCTGATGATGCTCATTAAAAAAATAATGCATTAATTCCATTTGTGACTGAACTTCTTGGGGAGAATTGTATCTCTCCTGTTCTGTTTTACCTGCATTCTGCCATATATTTCATGTTATAGCAGTCTCAGATGATGACCCAGCACATGTTTGTTTTTAAGAACACTCTTGCAGCAGATTTGACAAAACACAAAGAAGGTACCAATGTGACACTTCTAAAGATAGCTACAGCACTCGACCCAAGCTTTAAGAATCTGAAGTGTCATCCAAAATCTGAAGGGATGAGGTGTAGAGCATGCTTTCAGAAGACTTAAAGCAACACTCAGATACGGAAACTACAGAATCCGAACCACCAAAAAAGAAAATCAGCCTTCTGCTGGTGGCATCTGACTCAGATGATGAAAATGAACATGCATCAGTCCACTCTGCTTTGGAGCGTTATCGAGCAGAACCTGTCATCAGCATGTCCTCTGAAATGATGGTTGAAGCATGAAGGGACATCTGAATCTTTAGCGCATCTGGCACGTAAATATCTTGCAGAGCCCACTACTACAGTGCCATGTGAACGCCCGTTCTCACTTTCAGATGACATTGGTATTCTATTGTTTAACAGTGTGATTAATTGCGATTAATTTTTTTTAATTACAATTAATTTTTTGAGTTAATCGCATGAGTTAACAGCGATTAATTGACAGTCCTAATAATAATGCATGCCAGCAGGGGGGTCTGTGCCTATCTCCCAGCCCCCTGCAGAATCACACAGTAGATCCTGTCATCCCTGTGCGTGGCTGATACTGCTTGAATTGTGCACAAATCTCCATGTGTACAAAGTTGTGTCTGTAAATGGACACCACAGTTTGAAAATGTCTTGTGCATAGATCCACAGTGCTGTCCATTGGCGAGAAACACATGTGCTTGCTGAGCCCTATATCCAAACAGGGGCTGGTGGTAGCTTGAAGAGACCATTTGGAGCCTGGTTTGCAAAGCATTCTTAAGCTCTATGTGGGTATGAACAGGTGAAGTCACATATGCATTGCAAGCCCAGCTCTCCAGCCTTCATTTCCAGCTTTAGGGCAGAACCTGACCCACAGGTCTGGATCCATGCTTACTGTGTGCCAGAGACGCTGCATTGCAGGGGTAGTGGGAGGGGAAAGAAGGGCTTTTGAATGTGCCCATGCCAAACTCCGCCATGACTGCCACTTGGAAAGTGGGTGGTGGGGACTAAAGGGCAGCCAATCTCGCTCTGTGTTTGTGTGTGACATTCCTCAGCCCTGGTGTGCTGAGTGAGTTGGGGGGAAGTGGAGATAGTGTCATTCCCCACTCATTCCCCACCCCACAGCGATGCACGCGGTAGGTACCTGAAGGCAATGCACATTGCCAGCCAGCAGCCTGATACTGCATGGGAATCTAAGCCAGCTAGGCCTGCGGCACTCTGACAGGGCAGTACGTTGGGCCTTCAGCAGCCTGGGAGTTGGGACTGAAGCCAGGCAGGGAACTGGCAGGCTCAGCAGCAGGGTGATACAGGGCAGTGACTGCAGGAGCCCGTGGGGGTGGTTACCTCTCTCGGGCTGCCCCTAGTGGTTGGGACAGGACCCACAGGTCATCATTCCCGGAGAGCCTAATTCGGACAGCACTTTCCTCTTAGCTTAGGGCATTCCCTGTACCCAATCAACCATGTAGGGGACTGGTGTGCATAGCACTGGCAGTGACTCCCTGTAGCAATAGGGTCACTTACACTGCTTTTTCTGGTCTGGTTTCCTGCATACAACTCATAGAATCACAGAAGATTAGGGTTGGAAGAGACTTCAGGAGGTCATCTAGTCCAACCCCCTGCTCAAAGCAGGACCAACACCAACTAAATCATCCCAGCCAGGACTTTGTCAAGCTGGGCCTTAAAAAACACTAAGGCTGGAGATTCCACCACCTCCCTAGGTAACCCATTCCAGTGCTTCACCACCATCCTAGTGAAATAGTTTTTCCTAATATCCAACCTAGACCTCTCCCACTGCAACTTGAGACCATTGCTCCTTGTTCTGTCATCTTCCTCCAGTGAGAACAGCCGAGTTCCATCCTCTTTGGAACTCCCCTTCAGGTAGTTGAAACCAGCTATCAAGTTCCTCCTCACTCATCTCTTCTGCGGACTAAATAAGCCCAGTTCCCTCAGCCTCGCCTCATAAGTCATGTGCCCCAGCCCCCTGATCATTTTTGTTGCCCTCCATTGGACTCGCTCTAATTTGTCCACATCCTTTCTGTAGAGGGGGCCCCAAAACGCAATACTCCAGATGTGGCCTCACTAGTGTCGAATAGAGGGGAATAATCACTTCCCTTGATCTGCTGGCAACGTTCCTACTAATGCGTTCCTACAATATGTCGTTAGCCTTCTGGCAACAAGTGCAGACTGCTGACTCATATCCAGCTTCTCGTCCACTGTAATCCCCAGGTCCTTTTCTGCAGAACTGCTGCTTAGCCAGTCGGTCCCCAGCCTGTAGCAGTGCAGGATTCATTAGCTCTGGCTGAAGAAGTGTGTCAGTTATTAGCACTAGGTGGCTAGTGCTGTGAGCCCAGCAAGCCCTGTGAGGTGTGTCGCAATCTTCCAACAGCCATATTGCCACCCTCAGGAGACCAAAAATCATGTCAGCTCCTAAAAAATCATATGTCTGATCCACACAAATCATGAGATTTAAAAAGCATCATCAGCCTATGTGTTTGAGTCTGCCTTTTTGGCTTTTTAACTCCCCTCTACGTGCGTGTGTGTGTGTGTGTGTGTGATAATTTTGGGATGGATGGACCCTCAAAAATATCCCTTCAAAGATGGAGATAAGGAGTGGAGGGTAGGAATTGGTGCTGGTGGCAGATTGGGGAGTATGTAGGTTACATTCTTATATACAGAGATAACACAAGTACTCAGTGGTGAGCTCACCAGTGTGATAAAGTCTAAATGTGTGATTAGGTTTTTCCACCATATTTTAAAATATACTGTACAAGGTCTATAAAGCGGATGTAAATGAACTGCTGAGAAGCATAAAGCTCTGTCTCTGTGTATCAAGTTTTCCAATATTTTTCAGTAAAGATTTATGTGCCATGCAAAGGTCCTGATGTGCAAGTCTCTTTGCTCCATCCACTGCCTTTCAGAGCTTTCTGTGTGTCAGTGCACTAATTATATTATATAACCCCTAAATATTCCTTTTTAAAATAATCAGTTCAGTCCCTTTCAAAGCAGTTCAAAAATGATTTTAAATCATTCATTTTTCTCTGTATAATTTTGATAACTACATAAATATCTACATCATCCAGTAGTCATCATACATGTAGCTTGGTATTTTAATCTCATAATTAATTATCCAAACAGCTAAAAAGTAATTCATTTTTATTTTAATCATTCTTCCCTCCAGCAGCCTCTGGGGTGTCTCCCTTCCCCAAGCTCAGCAGCACCCCTAAGATCCAACCATCAGTTCAGCCCCTCCATCAACCCTGCCCTCCAGTTCAGCCCACCCCCCCCCTCCCCCCGCCTCACCTCTCCTCCTCCTGGGGTTCTTCACTCCATTCTGCCAGGCCAGGCGGGATGCAGCTGGGTCCACTCTCATCTCTCTCTGCCAGCCTGGGGGGCCAGCTCCAGGGGCGCGTCACCCCCTCTGCCACTTCCCAGCTGGGTGCTGAAGGGGGGGGAGGAGAAGCTACACAGGCACTGTTCTGTCCATGTTTCTCACAGGCGGGGAGGAGGGAGAAAGGTGTGGCGCCATGGTGGACTGCTGGGCTCTTTGCTCTCCCTGTCCCAGCCCCCAATCCTGTGAGAGCAGCGAGCAGAGGGCAGAGACTCTGCAGGCCTCCAGCAGGGCTGAATTTCGGGAAGGGATGGAGCTTCTTGCCTCATTGTGAGACAGGCTCCAGAGTCCTTGCGATTAAATCACAAGAGCTGGCAATACTGTAACAGTGCTGTGCACGGATCACATTCTTAAAACCAAGCTCTTTGCCGTTTGCACTGACCCGCTTGCTGACCCACGGCAGTACATCGTCAGGGTATGCTTGCTTGCCCTGAAGTATAAAAGGCATTGCTGAAATGAGCCACGTGTGAATACTGTATTAACCCATCCAGCAGATCAGACAGTGATCTGCAAAGTGCCGTTATGTTGCTACTCAATAGCTTAATTTCCAAAAAAATGTGAGCATAGTGCACTAGAAAGAGGTGATCACTCCTGTTTAATTCAAATAGACCAGTGTCAGTCTAGACCCAAGCACGCTCAGGAACTTCGTGAGATTCCTAGTGCTGCTTTGCAGTCTGCTTCCTGTATAGGTGATAGAGTTCACACTCAAATACCTTATCTTCAATGGCAACTCTCAAGCCTGACCAGAGGAGAACATTGCAGGGCTGTTCTTACACTTCTGAATAGTCAGATGGGCTCTAGGTTAAGCTTAGCATTGCTGATTCTGTGACAGAGACAATGTGGGTGAGATAATATCTTTTGCTGGTGAAAGAGACAAGCTTCTGAGCTCTGCAGAGTCCTTCTTCAGGTCTGCCTTGGAGTTGCATGTAGTGGTCAGAAGGTTATAGATGGCGAGTCCTCTGGGGATGATGCTTTGTTTTGTTTCTTGCATTTGCCCAGGAAGAAGACCTGAAGAAGAGCTCTGTGGAGCGCTAAATCTTCTCTTTCACCAGTAGAAGGTTGGTCCAATAAAAGATATGACCTCCCACACTGTGTCTCTCATACCCTGGGACCAATACGGCTACCTCAGTTCATTCTGTGAGTAATTATACTGTGTAAGGTTCTTATCTGGCCCCCATCTGAGCACCTCACTGTCTTTACATACATTTATCCTTACATACCCCACTAATGCAGGGCAGTGCTTTTATCCCCATTTTATAGATGGGAAACTCAGGACCAGAGAGGCTAAGGAACTTGCCCAGGGGCACACAGAGTGGGGATTTGAACCCAGATCTCCTGAGGACACGGTTATTGCCCAAACCATGGGCTCATCCATTAGCTGCCATGTCCTTTGTACAGAAGCCCATCATTTGAAACAATTTTATCTCCGTTGAGCCAATATGTTTTTATGCTTGGAGGTGCCTGGGCATTTTCAGTTGATCATCCACCTAGTACTTTTATCAGCATATTTATTGTCATTTGGGGAGACAGTGTAGCTATGCTGGTGGAACTTCTTTCGTGGGCATACCCTGCATCTCCACTAGGGGGCTTTGCCTTTATCGCCATACCAGCAAAGGCTCTGTAATGTTGACAAGCCCTTCCTTTCAAACCTGGGCAGTACTTGAGCCATGTTTACTTCACATGCCTCTTCCAGCACCTCCTATGTGCTTTTGAAAGTATCTTTGACATTCAGATTGGGTGGGTGCTAATCATTTTGTACACACTAGCTGTGGTCCTTGTGCTCCAGAATCTGGCTGGAGATTCTTTGTGCTAGTTTATTTTCAATGTCACAAATCAATCAGTTGTAGAATATCACCCTTTACAAATGTATTGACTAGAGCTAGGCAGGACCGGGATTTTTCAGTTGATGGGAAATTCCACAATTTTGATTTTTTTTCCATTCTGAAATGGAACCAAAAAAAAAAACAGAGGACACAAATCATCTCTCTCTTCATCTCTACTCATGGCACTGACAACTCTTGAAAGGCAAAGGAAGCATCATTAGACTGGGAAGAGATCCTGGCTGAAAGATCCAGCCAGTCTGCAGAAGAATATGTGGTGAGAGAGACCCTTTTGCTTTAAGTTCACTTAGCTTGTTAAGTTAGGTATTAGTTTGCGTTTTAACTTTTATTTCTTTGTAACCAATTCTGACTTTTATGCCTCATTACTTGTAATTATTTAAAATCTATCTTTCTATAGTTAGTATTCTGGTTTTTATTGTTTTATCTAAACCAGTGTGTTTGGGAACTCCCATTTGAGATAGCAGGGTTTGTGCACATCATCTTCTATTAATAAAATGTCAGACTTTCTATGAGTTTGTATTGTCCAGGAGAGAGCTTCGCAGAACAAGCCACACATTTCTGGGGACAAGTCTGGGATTGGGAGTTTGCTGGTGTGGTCCTGCAATGCAATTCATGGGTGGCTGGCTAAGCACTCACACATAAAGCTGGGAGTCATTTACATGCTAGAGGCTGTGTCTGAGCAGACCAGGAGTTGTTGCTCTCACAGCAAAGCAGTGTAAAAGGCACCCTAATTTGGAGAATTCAGGGGACATACCGTCCATCAGCCCAGATTGTACCCCCGGGAATGTTCCAGTGTCTAAATAACTTAGTGGCACATATCAGGCTTAGTCTTAGAGTTAATGAAAATGTATTTTATTTCTTACTTACTCTAAAAACAAATCTGATCTAACATGGAACTGGAAGCATTAAAGAAATTGTTGTATGCACCGAAACATCTTCCCCTTCTGTCAGTCTGCCTTGAGCTTTGTAATTATTTACAGATATGCCTACGTATTGTGCAGTGACCTGTCTGTCTGATGTCACCTCCTGCTGCTGGGATGCCTTTGGGAGACACTGAGAAATCTCTCCCCTCCCAAGCCCACCACGATCTGCTGATGTGGGGAGCTCCTGAAGTTGGGGACACCAAGCTGAGCTCTCTTCAGCCTCCCTCCTTATGGCTCTACAGTCCTTCCTCAATCATCCTGCTCTCCATGCAACACCAGCCAGACCTCCTGGCTGACACTCGAGCCACCTGTTCATGGGCCCCCTGTCACCATTCCCAGAGCTCCCTCCCCGAGATCCCCACACACTGTCCCCTTGACAAACCTCCCCCTCTTCTGGCAATGTCAGCAGCTTCAGCTGTTCCTTCACCCCACATACTGTGATATCATCAACCGCACCCTATAGCTCCACTGTTGTGCTCTTACCCCAGTAACATCCCGCCCACGCAACCTATAACCCCCTGTGCTGTGTGCTGACCCCAGTAATACCCCACCCCTGCCCTATAACCAACCCCTGCTGTGCTACCACCCCAGAAACACACCCCACCCCCAACCTATGAGCCCCTCTGCTGTGCACTGACCCCAGTAACACACTGCCCCCTGCCCTATAGCCCCCTGTAGTGGGGCAGAGGGGCCTCCCACTGAGCCAGAGGGGTAGGGATCACTGAGCTCCCTGGTGGGTAGAGCCAGGCCAGCCCTGCCCCACACGCTGGAAGCTAAGGGGCGGTACGGGAAGTATAAGAGGTGGGGCCTCTAGCCCAGTTGAGCCTGAGCCAGGGAAGGAGATGGATATCCCAAACCTGCTGCAGGCCCTGGGCTCTGCATCGAGCCATGGAGCACCCTGACCCCAGAGGAAGCTGAGAGTGGAGCGGAGCGACTAGGATTGCTGGCGGCCCAATACCCCGATGAGACAGAGGACCCTTGGGCTATGGAACCCCTTGGCCAGACGGTGGTAAGAAGCAGTCCCAAGGAAACCAGACTTTGGTCCCCCTGCTGCCAACTCCACCCCTGTGATGGCAGTCTCCCCAATGTAGGCCAAATGGCCTGTGTTCACCTGATGTGGGACTCCGCCCTTCCCTGCCAAAGGGGCCTGGAGTTCTGGCACTAATTCCCTGAGACTGGTTGGTGCCCCAGTGCCGTAGTGAGGTGAAGTGGCCTCCCACTGAACCAGAGGGGGAGGAATGATCACTAATGCACTACATCCCTGGCCGTGCTGTCACCCCCGGGAATGCCCCACACACACCCCGGCCGTGCTCTCGCCCCTGGAACGCCCCATACACACCCCGGCCATGCTCTTGCCCCAGGGATGCCTCCCAGCCCCCCCACCCCCAGCTGTGCTCTCACCCTGGGGATGCCCCGCTCCCCTGTTTAATGCACTGCTGAAGGGGCTCAGATATTACAGTGATGGGCACGGTATAAGGAGCTGTATGGAACAGACTAGTGTCCTCCAGGCGCCCCCCCCCCCCCCCCCGGCATAACCCTCTCTCTGCACTCTCTCTGCAGTTGTGCTGTCACCACCAGGAGCCCTTGTTTCATGGTGTTTGTGACAGTTAGAGCTGAGTGTAACCCTGTGAAAATCCTCCAGCACACTCGAGGCGGGGATGGGGGGCAGGGCCCGAGACCCACACTAGGGAGGGGGCTTATCGGGCAGACTCTATCTGTGCAGGGCTGTGCTGCCGCCCAGTTCCCCTAGTGACTGTGGCCTGTCCCCTTCTCCCAGCTGCTGTATAAATAGAGGTGCCGAGCAGCAGAGAGCTCCTGGCAGCCACCATGCAGGGACTGAGGCTGCTGTGTTGCTGCGTGGCGTCTCTCCTGCTCCTCGGGGCTGCAGGTAAGGCCCAGCTCTGCTCCCCACTGCCTAGGAGGCTGGGACCCCCGGACACTGTCAGGGGTTGTGCATTGTGTGTGCTGAGGTTCTGGGGCCCTTCCCTTGCCTCAGCTGTGCCCCTCTCTGCCAGCTCCCCTGTTCTGTGTGGGCACAACAGGGGGATTGTCTGGCCTGTCCCCTGCTCCAGGGCAGTGACTGTACCCCCAGCCCGCAGCTGGGGTGTGCAAGCCACACAGGTCTAAAGGGGGTGCCTAGAAAGCACTGGGTGTGGCATGAGTAGACCCCTGTAGGGAGCTGTCGAGCTCGGAGGCCCCCGGGGGGTATCTTGGCTTGAATTGACCCGGGCAGCCCCCCGTGCCTTTTGGGGGCAGCTGCCATGATGCAGTGAGGCTGTCCTGCAGCAGGCAGGCATGTGGGGAGGTGTTCTTTTGCTGTGTCCATGTTGCATGTGAAGGGCAGACTTTGATGCAGCGGGTGGGTTATTTCTGCGCTGCGGCTGGGCATTATGTTGGGCCTGCCCGTGCGCTGGAGTCACTCCGGAGTCGGGGACTCCGTGAATGTCCCAGCTGTGGGAGGCTGTGCAGGAACACGGCAACTATCCAATGCCTGATTTTTTTTCTGTGCTGCACTGGGGGAGGCTGGGCTGCATTTTACCGTGGGGTGCTGTGCTGTGGTGGTGTGTGTGCAGGGGTTCCTCTCCGTTTCCTTGCCCTGATGTTGCAGATATGCCAGGCAAAATGTAGGTGCAGTTCGGTATTTTGAGTCACATTCCCAGGACCTCCCCTCGCCCCCTCACTTTCTCCCCCATGGATGCAGGGCAGTGACCCCATGCCACCATGGGGCCCAGCTCCAAGGATTCCTGGGCTGTGTGTGGCTGCTTCCTGCAGGCTTCTCTCCTTTGGGTTGCTGTCGGAGGAATGGGGCAAGCAAATCAGCATTACCCTTGCTTGCCCTTGAGTTAATTTGGTCTCTCTTTGCTACATGGGCTGGGGCTGCATATCCCAGGCGGCTGCAAGGTGGCTAAGTATGGAAACAGCCTTGTAACTGGATGCCGAGCTCCCCACAGCCCTCCCGCCCCTCCTCCCCCTCCGCTTCCCCAGCCTCTCCCACCATGGCCATGCCCAGCTGCTGCCTTCTAGCATTGTCACACAGGGGACTGGCAGCAGGAGTTTTATCCTTTTAAGGACATCCTTTATCATTCACAAGAACAAGAGGGGAGAGTGGCTGACAGATCCCAGCTCTCCCTCCAGTGTGTCCTGGGCTCCGAAGGTTATTCCCCAAGCTAAGCATGAATGTGGAACGGCTTGGCACCGGGAGGGCCAGGAGAGGATTCAGCCCTCCTTGGCTGTGGAATGGTTCGATAGCTGCTACTGCAGCCTGAGGGCTGGGGCAAGAAGAATGGCCCGTGGAGCCATGTGCTGGGGCATCCATCAGCCCCTCCCCTGTGCCCATTGACGCTCAGGAGGGGTGGAGCCCTGCACGGGCTTCTGGTGTCCTGAATCACATCAACCTGGCTGCATTGCACTCTGGAGTGGAGAGGAGCATTCGGACAGTCAAGGTCCTTCCGGAGGCTGCGTCTATATGGACCATCTGGGCAGGATTTGGTGCCATCAGCGCCTGCTTGGGCATGCCCAGGCCATGTGACACCATCGCTGGCAGGGCCTATCAGAGCCCGAGCCAGAATGGCAGGAGTCCCCCAGATTCTCAGCATGGGTGCCCAGAGAGAAACTGGGACCATGTCATGGTGGGACGCGCAGAGCACAGCGTTCCACTGCCTCACAATCCATGGATGGGGAGGGCACAAGTGGCACCCCAAGGGGGCTGGCAGGGAGCTGTCTGGGAACTGTCAGACACATCCTGGATCCTTTCTCAGCTCTGACCTCCCATCTGCTTCTCTGGTCCATAACCTCAGAGCTGTCCCAGAGCCCAGCTCTCCTGTGTACCTCACTCTGCCACACACTGCATGTGCAGGTACCACCCTGCATGTGCCACTTCCTCCACTCAGACTGCTGGGTGGCAGCCCTCCCTCACACTCCAACATGGGGACACCTGGAACCCATCCCCTGCTGCGGCCTGCATAAATTCACCTGTCTCTTCCCACGCCCTCCCTCTACCCTGCCAAGTCTGCTCAGCTCTGTCCCTAGCTCCCGTCCTTGGCCAGCCACTGCCACTGCACCAGCTACCTGCCTCCTCATGCCTTGCCCATTTCCCATCGCCAGGTAATGTGCCGCGCAACACACACGGTCAGTCCCATTTGAGTCATTTGCATACTGGAATCCTATTAGTTTCATCATTATGATGTCACAATCGTGAATTAAAGTCTACATCGAATGTCAGTCAGGGGGAGGTTTGCCCTCATGCCACCTGGGCCGTAGCCTTTACAGAGGGATGGGAAAGCAGTGGCACCTACCAAGACTTGAGGTCAGGGATGCGTGTTTTGCTCCTCCCCTTCCTCCTAACAGCGACAGTTGCAGGGAAGGGTTTCTCCGATGGGCTGGGAGGGAAGTGGAGAGATTAGCATTTCTATTTTTATGTACTTAGGAGACACTCAGATGCTCCCCTCACTGGAGTCACACAAGTATCTAGAAAGACAGCTGGTTTTTCCGGCAGCTACTGCTGAGCCCACCAACCCCTCAAACAGGAGCGGCACTTCTTGCTTTGTGTTAGTGACTGTAGCAGCTATGCAAGGGAGGAGTTACTTTCTTCTGCACACGTGGGGCCTCAAATAATCTGCCTTACCCATTTTTAAAAAGCAATTCAGTTTTCCCCTTTTAAATAAATGACTCCCCCGCCCTCCCATGCACATACACATATACACCCCCTGCTGTGCAGCATGCACCTGTCCAACTCTGAGTTCCTTGCTGGTTGCCCGTCACATCGCTCTAGCTGTGTGTGTGGCAGGAATACCCTGGGGAAGTCACAGAGACGCTGCATAAGACGTCTTGTGTGCTCTCTGCAAACCCTTCCCATACCAGTCAATGCCCATAATCATATCAATGCCTTTTGCAGTCCTGTCACTATAGATTGTATCATCCCTTATATGTGCGTCTCACTATCACAGCTGGAAATTGTCCCTTGTTCTGCAGTGATAAGAGTTTTTATCAGGGACCCCAGGTGGCATTGTTGCTGGTTTTCCATGGCTATGCATTGTTTTTAGGGTTCCCAGGTACATGTAGCATATACAGGACTTAGCCATTGTGATGCCAGGGACTAGACCTGGGCAGCATCTCTTGCTGGGGGGCATGGATGGGCTAGGATAAAATAGGGCCTGCTCCAGCCAGTGCCTTTGTGGAGCTACAGCATAGGTTTCCCCTCTTCCCTGCCTATTTCTGTGCTGCTCTTTTGTGCACTTCCTCGTTTTGCTTTGTGTCATGTGACAATGGTAACGAATCACAAGAGAGAGCCACTTTCTTCTTGCGCGAACAAGGAACTTTAATGGACTACAGGAAACAATGTCATTCCTGAACCCCCTCTGCAGAGCTGCTGCCTCAAACCCTCTCCAGCCCCGTCAGGTTCCTGCTATAGATTTAAAGAAACATGCATCCCCTGCTGGCAGCAAGAGAAAACCGTGACATCCCAGGAGACGGTGTGTTCTCACATGACCTCCACCCAGAAGCTGGTGTCCTGCAGGAATGGAAGATCAGATGTATGAGGAGGAATGAGCAAGGCAGCTAAAAATATATAGTCTGGAAAGAAGAAGGCTCAGGGGACACAGGGTTGCAGCCTATAAAAATACCTAGATATTGCAGCACACCTGAGAATTATGCTGTGGGGCCATTTACATAACTTATTGCAAAAGCTCTCTGGCTCTGCCTTTGGCCTCACTGGCGGTGGTATGACCTGCTGAGTGCAGTGCAGCTACTCCTTATTTACACGGGTGGAAGTAAGAGCAGAATCCACCACAAACTATTGGAACAAGTTACCAAGCGAGGAGGGTGGATTCTCTATCAGTGACAATTTTAAAATCAAGACTGGATGTTTTTCTAAAAGATCTGCTCTAGGAATTATTTTGGGGATGTTCCCTGTTCCATGTTCTAAAGGAGGTCACACTAGATGATCAAAATGGTCTCTTCTGGCCTTTGAATCTATGAACCTATGTTCAGGTCATGTCCAGTTAGGAGTTGATGATGGGCCTAGTAACAGAGAGGTTACATAGGTGTCTTCATGGTGCTTTCGCCATCAGAGAGGCATTCCGCGAGTCACTTTTCAGCCTGTATTAATGGGGTGTCTTTCACATCACGTTTTTCTAGTTTTCTTTCTTTTTCTAATTTTAGTTTATGGGAATTTTGTCTAATTCTCCAGGTTTTAGATCTATATTTGATGGTTTATAGTAGAAATATATTCTCCTTGTTATCACATCGCCGACTGTATATTTTTTATGTATTTTGGCTTCCAGGGAAGATTATTCCCTGTGATTTTTACCATGTAATGAAGCATTTAAGGAACAACATAATTTATGATTAAAAATAAACACCATTGAGGTAACAGTATAAATGAAAGAAGAGAATTGTTCAGACTTGACCAATGGCAGCATAAGAAGCTATGACTTGAATCTAAGGGAGAGTACAACTAGGGTACAAATCAGGAATAGGGTATTTAATAGCAAGGCCCAGACAACAAATAAAGAGAGTAACAATCTTTTTATACAAAGAGGTACAGGGGAGTTTGTGAAAAATGCTGGTTTTTCCCCCCCAGAAATGTTTGCATGTGTGGTTGGTTGGTTTTTTCAAAAATCTCCACTGATTTGCAAAAAAAAAAAGTGCTATTTTTCACTGAATTTTCACTGAATTTTTTATTGCTAGTTTTTATTTTTCCAAAAACCGACTTGTCAGTAACAGAAACATTTCAGTCTCCATTTTGAGAACCTTTTTGATGAAACTATCAATTTAAAAGATTTTGCAAAAAAAAAAATCAGGAAAAATGGGTCATGTTTGAACCCTGCAAAATGGAAAGAATGTCAAAATGTCAACTTTGTTTTTCAATTTTTTATTTATTATTAATTAATATTATTTTATTTTATCATCAGCTTTGCTCTCAAAGGAAAAGGGTTGAGACACTTTCACTGGTAGTGTTTAAGAGCAGGCTGAAGAAGGTGTTAGCAAGCAAGAGAGAGAATTCTGTACAATTCACGTATGACCAAAATGGTCTTTTCTTCTGTGAGTCTCTGATTAAACTGCAATTACATGCCATGTCGTTGTGACAGATGTCAAACTAAGAATGCTGAGAGCCAATTCTTCTCTCAGATACTCCCCTGCAGCCCCATTAATGCCAACGAGATTGCCTGGGTGTGGGCAGCAGTAGACTATTAGTGTTTTAAAATTAGAATCAGTTGTCTGATTCTTCAGTGAACAGATGGATTGTTGATTCATAAGACTGGAGACATTTATAGAACATAAGTCACATTTTACACCATGTAAAATACACCTCTACCCCGATATAACGCTGTTCTTGGGAGCCAAAAAATCTTACCGTGTTATAGGTGAAACCGCGTTATATCGAACTTTCTTTGCTCCACCGGAGTGTGCAGCACTCCCCCCCCCCCGCCCAGAACACTGAATTCGTGTTATATCAGGTCACGTTATATCGGGATAGAGGTGTATTGGTTGATGCATGTTGCAGTCTGAACTGGGTACCTGTAGAGCTTTGTTGGAAAACCTAGTGAGAATCTGCAATGAATTAACTGGATCTAAAACCTGAGCGTCTTTTACTTGAGCTGAAGTACCAGGTACATTAGTTCAGAGGCAGGAGCATACTCATAGACTTCTCTATATGGTCTTGCCACTAGAGGGGGACAGAGCCACATCATTTTTGAGTGGGTTACTGTACTGCAGTGGTTTTCAACCTGTGGTCCACAGACCCCTGGGGCTCCGCGGACTATGTTTAAGATTGCCAAAGGTTCCACACCTCCATTAGAAATTTTTTAGGCGTCCGCAAGTGAAAAAGAGTTGAAAGCCACAGTTCCACTGGTATCCAAACCTTGTGATGAAACACTCCATATTATAGCTGAGAAAATACTTTCATATTGGAGCTGCTGTGCACCCCTGTTGTGCTCTCTTTCAATGAACGGGCTCACAGGCAGGAAAACTCAGGGCAACAGTGACTTTTAGAGAATATTCCCAGAGATCAACTTTCAAAGGTGTAAATGGGAGTATTTGTGCCAGACACCTGATTCCAAGGGTTATGCGCCTCATCCAATCAGGGTAAGGAAATAATACCATGTGACCTATGTGTGCAATCAAAATGAACTCAAATGTTGAATGCTGGAGTACTGGCAAAAGAGCTGCTCGCATCCAACGAAGCAAGAATTATTCACCCGAGGTGGGGTGCGGGGGATTCCAGAGGAAATGGATACTGGAAAATTGTAAGGCGCTCGTTCACAGTTCCCAAACAGGAAAGAACCCCGCTCTCTCCTACTCCCCCTACACATGAAATTCATCAGCTAATAATCCCTAAGAATCACGTGTTCAGATCTGATATCACTGTGCAGCAGCTGTTGCAATTTTATCTCCTTGGGATAGACCAACAGGTATGAGATTACATCACACAGTAACACTACAGTATGCAAATCCATACATGGGCCGGGCCTGTCTGTGGCTGTGATCACAGGTGCTACTGGGCTCAGTTCTTGAGATCTCCTTGGGTGTGAGGCCACCTCTCTCAGCTTTTCTGGGGGTTTTGTGCCTAATGTGGTCTGTACTTGTGTAGTAGTAGGGTTTTATGTTTGTATTTTGTATAATTTAAAATGAAGGATAAAGAATAATAATATAGCATGTATTAAATGTGTTGGTGTATGATTTGACCATATTCTGCCAGCCACCCTTTCAGAAAGCAGAAAGGAATGGCCTAATGGGCCATTGGTAGAGATGCATCAGCCAGAATCTGTGTCTGTGCTGAATTCAAGGCAGTGACAGACCTTTTAGGGTCACCACTTAGTTGTAGGTTTAGCATTTTAAAATAAGTAAAAGAATGCAATGGTTGTTTTTCTCTTGCGTTGCAATTTGATGTTTCTGTTCAAATGTTCTGTGTATATCAATTCTGTGTTGTGTGTGAATAAGGAATGTGTGTTAAGAGATAAGTGTGAAGGCCATCACTGAACCAAATGTTCTAGAGAGGAACTGAAAACAGACGCAAGATTGCCAGGAGGTTGCAACACGCCCCTGTTGAAATGTCAGAAGAGGGCAAATTGACAACTCTAAAGATGAGACAGGTACCTATAAGCATAACACTTGTGCTGTAGACACAGGAATGATATGGCCCAAAGAGCTGTGGGTGGTTGAAGGAGAGGCCAGGCCAGAATGCAAACAGGGTCATTGTGAGTCCAGCTCCTAACGTACAGGTCTCCGTCTCACCAGGGGCCTCTCCTTAGTTATTCCAGCGGCAGAGAAGTCAAGGACCTACATACCCACTCACTGATGGGGCTGTTCCTCTCTGTCAGAACTGATCAGATGGGTGGGGTGTTGCCTGCTGTCTCTGCTGCACCACGCCAGCAGCTGAACGGAGAACCATGGCTTTTCTAGGCTGTCAGTGCATGGAAGAGGTGGCATGACTCAGCCATGGCATGCTAGTGGGGAGCTGGCACGGCGGGAGCACAGCAAGGCCTTAATGGACACTCCAGCTGAAATTGCAGTCAAGATCATTAAGTGTTTCAACTCCACCCAGCCACCTCCATGCAGCAGGTCAGACTAGAGGATCTGGTGGTCTCTTCTTGCTTTGACCTCTATGGCGATGACTATTGTGGAACCTAGTGGAATGTCCACTGGGGAAGTGAGTTGCTGATGGGAAGAAGAGTCTGTCTTGGCAGGAGCTGGGTGTGGGGCCTTCAGAAAAGGGGCCAGGTCCCCTATTGACCAGCCGTTCAGAGCCCAAAGTAGGTGTCTTGGTGGGCTTCCAGCAGCTTCACAAAGGCATAGCTTGCTCGCCCCATCTCTTCCCCCGGTCCATACCTACCTGCTGAACAGGAGAGTGGGGGTGTTTCAAACAGACGTGTTTGGTAATGTTGGGTGGACTGTCATACGGGCACCCAATGGCAGAAGTGCCATTTCTACATTGGAGCTAAGTTCTCATAGTTTCTGGTGCTGTAGAAAAACAACCCTTTGGGCTAAAATGTCACTGGCTCGTTATTAGCAGAAAGGTGACTTTTTGGTGGCCGTTTGCTCGGCCGTTTTGAGGCAGGTAAGCGTGACAGCACATTTCCCACCCCCACCCCCCCAATTTCATTGTCCAGACGCTTTTTTATGCTTAGATGATTCAAAAATGGCTGAATTTGGACGCTTCAGATGCTTCAAAGGCTGATGAGGACAGGCCTGAAGAGAGAAATAACAAACTTTGGAGCATCTGAAGGATCCCTGTGTGGGATTGTAGCTTATGTGTTTTTGCACTGAGAGGTGACAGGATGAGGGCAAAGTAGGGCAAACATAACGCCGGTGCTAAAAAGCAGGGCTTGCTGCTATCCTGGTCACACCTATGCACTCCCTTCCCAGCCTATGGCACAGACAGGATCGACTGTGTTTCATCATTGGCATTCTGCTTGTTTAAGGTATGGATTGGCTTGCTGGAAAGTCACTCTGAAATTGTGACTGTTTTTAGTGCCATGAGCGCACAAAGTAATTAATTAATTCACACAGTGCAGCCAGCCTCTTCCAAACCTCCAATGGAAAATGCTGACAGCTGTGTAACCAAGGCAGGAGGAGAGAGTTGCAAAGTTCCTCACCAGCTGAAACCCAACGTTAGGACAGTAGTTCATACCCGGGGGCAGAAGTGTAATGTACAAGTGTCAATGCGGCTGGCTTTGTGACACAGGCAAAGAAAATGAGAACAGGGCCCCAAGCTTTGGCTTTTCAAAACCGGTTTGCTCCAAGTTACTTCTGTCAGAAAAGGCACCCAGTAGGAGGTGGTGGGCGGTGCTGAACTGACCTTCCATCCCATATCCTAGACAGGCGCTAGTGATGGGCAAGCTTCCAAACAGCTTTCACTGACCATGCTCCCCTTCCTTCAGAAGTGAAATCTTTTTCTGTGGTAGATACACCATTGAAAGATGAGGAGAAGTGGATTGCAGGGAGGACGTCTCCTGACCTCCCTCCTCTCTGCTGTGATTCTTTGCACCTCCCAGCCATGTGCTAAGTTGAGACTGAGAACAGGCTTTTCTCAGAACCGTTGCTTGGTGCAACATGGGAGTGGGGGGGGGCAGGTGTGAACACAGTGGTTCGCCAGTAGCCCCGGACACACTGCTGAGAGCCATTGCATGTGAAGGACTAAAGCCTGCAGGCCTGCTGACTGAGAACGGAGTGCTTCAGAAAGGGCGCGTGCCATAAATTAGCGATCTACTGGACTAGGGGGGTATTTGTTAGATAGGTGGGAAGCCTTGCCTTAGTGCAGGATCCATGTGGGGAGCTGATGGTAATGATGTGCTAGCCAATAGTTCACAGAATGATAGCAAGGTAGGGCTGGAAGGGACCTCAAGAAGTCATCAAGTCGAGTCCCTTGGGCTGAGGCAGGGCCAAGTAAACCTGGACCATCCCTGACAGGTGTTTGTCCAACCTGGTCTCAGAAACCTCCTGTGATGGGGATTCTGCAACCTCCCTTGGAAGCCTGTTCCAGAGCTTAACTACCCTTATGGATAGAAAGTTTTTCATAACATCTAACCTAAACCTCTTTTGCTGCAGATTAAGCCCATTACATCTTGTCCTACCTTTAGAGGACATGGAGAACAATTGATCACTGCCTTTTTTATAACAGCCCTTAACATATTTGTGGACAGTTATCTGGACCCAGGTGACAGAGTGCACCTGGCTTTTCGAGGCCCCCTGTTGGAGGCCCTGCAGCCCTACCACACTCCCGGCTCAGTAAGGAACAGTGGAGGTAGGTCCTCCAGGCTTGCCTAGACTAGACAGGCCTTGGGGAAGCAGCCAATCAGAGCCCAGCAGGCTCAGATAAAAGGAACTGCAGGGTCTGTGCAGAGCAGTCCCTGGCTGGGACCAGAGGGGTGAGGAAGGGGGCTCCTGGCTGGCTGCCTGCAGGAGCTGGACGTGTTGTGTTTACTTAAACTGGGAGAAAGGGGACTGGAGAACTGTAACCCTAAGGTAAGGGGAAGATAAAGGGACCGGGTGGGAAGAGGCTCAGGGCGGTAGCAGCAGAGGATTGCAGTGAGCGGCGCATGGCTGCTGTGTGTAGGGTCACTGGGTTGGCACCCAGTGTGGCTGGTGTGCTGAGTTCCCCATGCCCACTGACAAAGTGGTCTAAGCCCTGAGAAAGGGACAAGGCTTGTTTAGAAGCCCGAGCAAAGGGCTGGATTTAAAGGGGCCAAGATGGGGCTGAAGACCAAGTGAGGGCCAACGGATTTCCTGGACTTCTGCTACCTTGGAAGGGCTCCATTTTTGATTGTGTGATTTGGCCAGAGGGCTGAGCCATTGGTGACGTCAGCAACCTATAGGACCAGGGTTCTCAAACTGGGGGTTGAGATGCCTCAGGGGGTCATGAGGTTATTACATGGGGGGGTTTAAATTAATGGAGATATCCTATCTCCTAGAACTGGAAGGGACCTTGAAAGGTCATCGAGTCCAGCCCCCTGCCTTCACTAGCAGGACCAAGTACTGATTTTTTTGCCCCAGATCACTAAGTGTCCCCCTTAAGGATTGAACTCACAACCCTGGGTTTAGCAGGCCAATGCTCAAACCACTGAGCTATCCCTCCCCCCAGGTTGCAAGCTGTCAGCCTCCTCCCCAAACTCCGCTTTGCATCCACCATTTATAATGGTGTTAAATATATTAAAAAAGTGTTTTTAATTTATAAGGGGGGTTGCACTCAAAGGCTTGCTATGTGAAAGGGGTCATCAGTATAAAAGTTTGAGAACTACTGCTATAGGAAGTGCCGGGAGCAGGAAAAAGACTGCAGCACCACACCCAGCCACTAGGAGGTGCTCAAGAGGTGAGTGCTGCCCTGTCACATCCCGCTCAGTCTTTTTTTTTTTGTCTCAAGAATAAACATGCTCAGTTTTTTTATAACATTTCCTCATAGGTCAGGTTTTCAAAACCTTTGATAATTTTTGTTGCTCTCCTCTGGACTGTCTCCAATCTGTCCACATCTTTCCTAAAGTGTGGTGCCCAGAACAGGACACAGGACTCCAGCTGAGGCCTCGCCAATGCTGAGTACAGCAGGACAATTACCTCCCTTGTATTGTCTTACATACAACACTATTAATACACCCCAGACTGCTATTAGCCTTTTGCATCTGCATCACACTGCTGATTCATTTTCAACTTATGATCCACTATAACCCTGAGATCCTTTTCAGCAGTGCTACAACCTAGCTAGTGATTCCCCATTTTGCAGCTGTGCCTTTGATTTTTCCTTCCTAAGTGAAGTACTTTGCACTTGTCTTTCCACCAGAGAAATAGGAAACCAAGATTCAAGAGGCAGCAGTTCGCGTCTGCCTGCTGCCATGCTGAAAATATTCCGCATAGGAAAATCCTCCGCCCCAGTGCAGCTGCCTCTGGGCTGGGGGGCGGCAGCTTGCTCCTGCACAGCAAGCTGTGGGCACTCTAGCTGGGGCGTTGGGGAGGAGGGGGAATGTTAATGGCCATACTGAGTGGGCCGACTGCAGTCTGGCTTTGGGGCCTGGACGGGAGGAGGAGCCCTTCCTAGAGTGCGGTGCCTGCAGTGGGGCTGCCTTCCTGCACTCTGCAGGGCAAATGTGGCACATGGGCTCCTGTAGGGTGGCTCATCTCCAGGGCTTCTGGGAGCAAGGACACCCCCAGCTCTAGCTGGGCTGCAGGGATGGAGCAGGGAATCCCTTGTAGTGAGTGCAGGGAGGCTGCCAGCCTCCGCTTTCACAGCTCCCCCTGCTGGTGCCCAGCCCGGGTGCAGGAGGCGGCAGCAGTAGCTGGCTGGGGGCAAGGGATTGCAGGGGGGAGCAGGCGGAGGGAGGCAAATGGGAAGCCAGGGCAGAATGGTGGAGGCTGATCCAGCCCTGCCTCTCCCCTGGCTGCTTCAGACTTTCCTGTCCTCCTCCTGCCCCCAACCAGACCCCGGCTCCCTCCCCCACAGTCTGCCCCAGCTCCTCTCTGCACCTGCATGGAATGCTCTGCCTGCACCTCATCGCTGAACTGTCCCCTGTGCTTCCGCCAGCTACGCCCTGCGGCGAGGGCAGCGGGGAGCTGGGCCATCTGTGCTCACTACCCCAGCCGTGGCACGGCCCCTTGTGCAGGGAGCCAATTGGGCTTTGCCCCCAAGCTCAGCTCTGGGCATGTAGGACACCCCACTGACCCAGTGGAGGGGAACGGGTTTGCTAGCCAGTCAGGGAAAGCCCCTGCTTGAGGAGAGCCCCAGTGACTGCATCAGCAGCAGGGTGGGCGGGTGGGTCTGAAGTGCTGAACTTGCCCTAGCCACCGAGTTTTCTGGCTCCATTTGGATACTGGGGCTGCCAGCTGGGATCCATGCTCTGCATGGGGGAGGGGGGTGTAATTGGCCTTGAGCAAGGCCACGAAATGGAGCTGTCACTGCCCAAACCTCACGCCTGCATGGAGAGCTATTTTGGGGAGATGGGCCCAGCATTAAATTATTCACAGCTTCCAGTCCGCTGGCCACCTGGACAGGCCCCTCCCCGAGGCAGGGCAGGAGATGACAGCAAGGGGACACGCACAAGGGCTCTCTGCTTCTACACCCCTTATTTTAACCCCTTACTTGCTGCTGGCGCCTGTGGGTGTGTCAGGGCCAGCTGCAGCCCCCCTTGATGCGATGAATGGGACATTGGGGCTCAGCTGGCTGGAGGGCAGCTCCCAGCTGTGTCACTTGGCACCATCAGTCAAAAGGGCTTAAGCTTGACACTCGTATTAACTGGAGAAAGCATCGCAAATTCCGATGGGAAGGAATGCTCCTGAGCATCTGATCCGCCTCCGAACTGGAGCCTGGACAGCAGAGAGTTCAGGAAAGCCTGAGACTGCATATGCACCTCCTCAAATTCAAGCCATGTTTGCAGACTGTCAGAGCCTTCTCCCAATGGGTACTAGTGCAGACGATTGCCCAGCCCGAGGGAGCTGCTCCCCATCTGACCCCAGCACAGGCTCCAGGACCCCAGCCCAAGGGAGCTCCCTCCCAGTCCAATCTCATGCAGACACTGTTAGTGAACGCTTTCCATGAATTCTTGGTATGTCTGTGACTCCAAATCCCTGAGCTTTCACTGCTCTGGCAGTTAGTCCAGGACAGTGGTGCCCAAATTTCTCCTGTCACACCTGTCCCTTACCAGTAATGGAATCTGTGGCTTCCTCAATTACTGCACAGCCAAGGCTGAAGGCGGAGCTGAGTTGAGGGCGGAGCTGAGCTGGGGGTGGAGCAGAGCTGGGTGGCGCTCCCTCCCCACCCCTCTGTGGGGACTGGCCCAGGCCCTGCCAAGCTCCCCACCCCCAAACATTCCTCTGTGCTCCCCTAGTGGGGAAGTCCCACAGTTTGGGGAGCACTGGGTGTGGAGCACAGGCCTTTTGTAGAGCTCTGGCTCTGGAGAGGGAGTTTGTCATTCTGATCACTATGCAGAGTGTCACTGCCACTGACAGATCAGAGGAGCGGATGGTTTATTTAAGTTGGAATCTGCTAATTCCCAGTGCATCTGATGAGACCTTAGCTTGGACCCCTCCAGCCCTGGAAGCTTTGCTCTGTCTGCCTTCAGCCTTGTGCATCATGGCTCACCTCCGTTGGGGAGTGGGCAGAGAGGGCTCAGAACCTGATGGTACAGCACCAGGATACTGTGGTGATAGGATCTTTGCAGATGTTGTTGAGCTATAAAGATGGATTAGCTAGAAAGGAGCATTGCAGCAGCAGCAGAATGCAGATGGTACCTTTCCCGAGGCTTGCTGCATCCCTGTAGTTCACTGACTGCCCTGCTGTCATGGCTCATGGAGGGCAGAGTTTAATAAGAATGGACTCTGATTTTTCATGTGCTTTCCTACATTCATCTTAGAGGCACAAGGGAAGGAAGCTGTCACCCCTCCCCAAAGCAGTGCTGAGAACGGAGAGGCAAATGCGCCTGAGGCCAGGTCTACACTAAAAAGCTGGATCGACGCAGCTACGTCGCTCAGGGGTGTGAAAAATCCACACCCTTGAGTGACATTGTTAAACTGACGTAACCCTTGGAGTAGACAGCACTAGAATTTTTTCATCAATCTAGCTCCTAGCTCTTGTGGATTAATTCTAGCGACAGGAAAATCCCTCGCCTCGCTGTAGTGAGTGTCTACACTGAAGCGTACAGTAGTACAGCTGCAGGGTGTCTAGTGAAGACATGGCCATAGGAATTTTTGTTTTGTTCTATTTCCCCCTTCTCCGCGCAGCATGAGGTAAAATTCCCACCAGCTCAACACATTCCACCTGATCTTTCCTTCCAGAACAGATCTGTGTTTGTAACCGCCTGCTTTAGTCACCACGAGAGCATATTCATTGAAATGGAACCTCCCACAACTCCAGCCCATATCCAGTCTGCCCTGTGCTTCATTGTACCACTGTCCGACTCCATTTTCAGCCAGTGTATTTCAGGCCTGATCAGCAGCTCCCCCTCCTATATCAGTCACGAGCTCCCACAGTTCTGCCAAGGCATCTCACCTCTGACTTGCAGCCCCCTTTTTCAACCAAACACAGTTTGCAAGTGCCAAATTGGATGGTCGTTTTGTGTTGTCTGGTACCTCCAGGTCCAATTCACATAACATTGTATCTTAGCTGGATTGGGAGCCAGATCTTCCATATGACAATCCAGCTGATGCATCGCTATCATCCACTCCAGCCATATATTTAACCACAAGAAGAACTTTCACTAAGGTGCAGAGTCTATGATGTTTGTAATATCCTATTAGGCTGGAACGTAGTTCCCAGTTTTTCACTGCAGAGATGGATGCATTTCATTGGTGGCCAATTGCATTTTTCTATGTGAATTTTATAAAGTGCCGAATAAGTCTTTGGGAGGTACCTTAGCACTAGGACTGGTTGAAATTTTTCCATCAAAACTTTTTTTGATGGAAAATTGGGTTGTAGACTGAATGAAAACTTTCTTAGAAAGTGTCTGCATCCCTTGAAACTTTTTGATTTTTTTCCCTTGTCTGAAAACCCCAATTTTTTTTCAGTTTTTGGCTCAAAGAGTTTTGGGTTTTCAATGAAAACTCAATTTCTGTGCTGAGTGGTTCAACAAAAATAAATTGTTTCCATTT
Organism: Malaclemys terrapin pileata; assembly: GCF_027887155.1. Classification (NCBI taxonomy): domain Eukaryota; kingdom Metazoa; phylum Chordata; order Testudines; family Emydidae; genus Malaclemys; species Malaclemys terrapin. The sequence goes on from NC_071514.1 coordinate 53,434,119, forward strand.
TCAATGAAATATTCTGTGGGGGTAGGGGGAATCCCATTTTCTGACTGGCTCTGCTTTAGTAGTGTCTTGTAAATAAGTGCTCTGAATGAATGATTGGAGTTGAACTCCTCTGAGCTATTAAGAGCAGCAGATCTGGCCGTCTACTGCTGGAAAGATAATTTCCTGTAGTTTTGTCACAAAGTCTTCTATTTGACCTCCAGGCTGACCTTGCTTTCAAGAGGCTCCAATGCCCCGACTCCAGTGTGGTAATATTCAGGCAAACACATGTATGACATTTGGGTAGCTAAGCTAAAATTATATTAAATTACAAGAATAAACACCAATCTAGTAGAACTCAATTTCTGAAGTGTAACCTCCTTGTATGAGATATTCCTGCTCCATGGGTGAGGGAGCTCAGCTTTTATTCTGCCCCCAAGGAATAGTGTTTAGAGCATGGGTTTTTTCTCATATTGGTGTCTGTAACGGAATGCTAAACTCTATTACACTGTTCAGCCCCTGTGTATAAAATACCTTTATTTAAGCTAACAGCAATACCTGGCAATGCATTAAAGAATTTTATGAGGAACACATCTGGTGTGTATCTTGCTCAGAAGTAGCTCTGTAGCCAGTCTATATCTGATACAGGAGCATGACATGATGTCAGAAGTAAACTAGTGCCAAAGAAGAACAGAAACAGCAGGAAAATAACAACAAAGGTTGCAGACAGAAGGAAAAAGAGATAAAGGTTGCAAGATCTCATCAACTTGTTGCTCTTCAATGCCCTAGAGAACTTTAGCTTTGACAAACCTTCACAATGGACAGACTGGAAGCAGTATTTTGCAAGATTTCAAAGAGCACAATAAGGTCCACCAAGAAACTGGCGATATACAGGTATCTTCTTTAATTTTATGCTGTGGGGAAGCAAGCAGAGCACATCTTTAAATCCTTTGACTTTGCTGAAGACAGTCAGAAAGATGATTATGAAAGGGTTCTTTCTTGATGTATAACTTTATACCTCAGAGAAATGTGGCTTATGAAAGAGCCTGTTTCCATCAGGAATTCAAGAACCAAGGGGAAATATTGAATGTTTTATAAGAGCTCTGCATCCATGGGCTGAAAACTGGGATCTTGGAACATGAAAATATCAGAGACCGATAAATACCTTTCACAGCAGCTACAATTAAAAACAGATTTAAGTCTACACATGGCTATTCAGATTGCAAAGCAGTCTGAACTGGTGAGACAGCAAAACTAAGAGCACCTTGAAAACCAAGACAGTAGCTTAGAAGCAGTAAATAGACTTAGCACGTCTGTTAAAAATCATTATCATAAGACCCCTGAGGCTAAGAGGGACAAATTCCAGCCTACATGCACATGGTGTGGAAAAAGTCACATCCCAAAAGATAATGCATGACCAGCCAGAGGAAAAAAGTGTAATAAATGCACAAAATATGGACATTTTGCAGCTGATTGCTGCACCAAAGCAGTCAGGGAGTTGACTTATATCACAGACAATCAAGAACCATTGTTTCAGGGATCTATCATTTGTGACAACACAGAACCTGACTGGAGAGTGAAATGGAACATTCATAGCAAGACTGACTTTAAAATAGACTCAGGAGATAATGTCACAGTCATCTCAGATGGGACTTACAATCACTGTAAACCCCTCGCAGAGCTGAAGTTGCCTGAAACAGCATTGACTAGCCCTGGAGGTATCCAGAACTATATGGGCCCGTTCACCACAGAAACAACTTACAAAGACAAAAGCTGTGCATTCAGAGTGCATGTGATCAAAGGACCACAGACCAATAGCTTTCTCATTTGCAGTGTGGCAGCCACGATGGGTCTAGTGAGAAAGGTGGAAGAACTTAATGGAGGATTTGATGTTTTTGGACTTTTGAAAGGAGCTCCACTACAAATCAACTTAAAGAGACAATGTTGAATCATACAGTGTGCATTCTGAGGACATCATTACACCACTACCTCGATATAACACCACCCGATATAACACGAATTTGGATATAACGCGGTAAAGCAGTGCTCCGGGAGGGCGGGGCTGCACACTCCGGTAGATCAAAGCAAGTTCAATATAACGTGGTTTCACCTATAACGTGGTAAGATTTTTTTGGCTCCTGAGGACAGCGTTATATCAAGGTAGAGGTGTACCTGTTTGTAGTGGATTATTTTTCCAGGTGTATAGCAATCATGTATTTGAAAGACGTTGCAGTGTTATCAAAAAACTGAAGTGCACTTTTGCTCACTTTAATATTCCAGAATAACTAGTGATGGACTACAGACCACTATTTACTGCAGTAGAATTTGTCATTCTGAATGAAATGTGATTTTTGATCACATTATTAGCAGCCCACATTACCCATAAGCAAATGGAGAGGCTAAGAGACCTATACAGACAACCAAGAAAATCCTACAGCAAGAAGATTCATTCCTTGCTCTTCTGAGTTACAGAATACCAATAGCAGCTACTGAATATAGTTCAGCACAACTCCTGATGGGAAGACAACTCAGATTCTTTTCCAGAGTTGGAACCATAGTGTTCCATCTCCAAAGTGGCCAGAAACAAAGAGTAGCCAAATCGGATAAAAAGGCTAAAAGCTTATGAATACTTTTTTTACAACAGATGTCACTCAGTTAGAAAACTGCCACGTCTAGAACCTGGTGACCAAGTTCATGTCAACTTGGAGGGAGAAAAAGGATGGACAACTCCAGCTGTCATAAAGAAAAAATTCAGTGCCCAGATCATATGTGATTGAGACTGACAGTGGAGAGTTCAACAGTTGACATCTACAGTTTGTTCCTCAGGAAGAACAACCAACAGAGCAAACTTTACAGATGGTGGATGCAGAACAATGAGGAGAATAATAATATTCTAGACTGACCACAGCCAGATGTTGCAACTAATGGACTGCCAGATGACCAAGTTATGTGTTTTGGTTGTGTAATTAGAAAACCAGTATGATTCAGAGACAATTAACACTGATATGTACTGAACTTCAAAGATTTCTGTGATAGTGTATATTTTATAGATGGTAGGAATGTAGAACTTAAATGGGGAGATGTAATGGATGCTAAACTATAGTCTACTGTTGAGCCACTAGGTGTATGACATAACTTTTTTATTTTAAGCTAACTTGAGCCATACCTGGCAGAGCATTTAAAGGCTCTTATAATGAACACATCTGGTGTGTATCTTGCTCAGAAGTATGCTCTGTAGACAGTCCATATCTGATACAGGAGCATGACACTGTCTAAGGGAGGAAGAAAATAACTTCACTGAGCAGTGAACTGCAGGCTGTGGGTGAAAGCCTGGCCCTATTGACATCAACAGCAAAACTCCCACTAGCTTGAATGGGGTCAGGCTTCCTAAGCGTGTATCTCAGTGTCACTCTTTAGCAGGGCAGAGGAGGCATTGCCAGTGGCTTGGGAAGTGCCTCCTTCCCGCTGCACTTTTCTTCATCGCTTCTCATTGCAAGATACACCAAGAAGGCTTTTATGGTGTGAAACAGCTGTGACCTAGGGCTGGGTATCTCAAGGGCTGTTGTGCTACAGCATTTTTTGTGCTTGTGTCACTGGTTCAGATCCAGCCCAGATAGTGTTGACTGCATCGGGCCATCTACACCTCACTTTGGGGGCCCATGTGAACTGAGTTGATTGCCTCCATTCTGTTCCTTGTGGCTAGGGGACCACATTGCAGAACACTACCTTAACTGGCCACTTCCCTGGCAGTCTCAGCAGAAAGGCCAAAGAAGCCACTGGAGGCCCCCCTCTCCTGGCTGCAGCTTGCCCTTCCCACTCAGCACTGTGGTGTGCCATGGGGGAGTAGTCTTGGTGGTAATCGGCCAATGTGCCAGTCTTGGTGATAGTCAGCAGACGTTGGCAGGCAAGGTCTCTCACTCTGGCACCTTTCAGCAGCATGAAAGTCAGGTGGGGGGACCCAGCACTGTGGCTCCGGCTACCACCAACAAGCACAAGCTATCAGTACCTGATTGGTCTGCCCATGTTTGTACATAGCTCTGGCATGCTGTGCAGAGGAAGCATTAAGCAAAGCCCCCAGCAGGGCATTTGGGCGGAGGGGGTGGGTGTTCCCCATCAGGTGCTGCACTGGGGAAGTTGCAGTTACTCACCGTGCAGCTATAATTGTATCAATGACACTGATAGTGATACACTCTGCCTCCCCCCGATCGGTTCCCTATTCTTCCCTCCGACCCATCAATCCTTTACCCTCATCCCTCCCAATCCACCGTGGGTCTCCTTTCCCAGTGTCTCATGGAAGCGCCTCTTCGCAATGTGAAGAACAGGAGTACTTGTGGCACCTTAGAGACTAACAAATTTATTAGAGCATAAGCTTTCGTGGACTACAGCCCACTTCTTCGGGCCATCCTGCAGCCTCTGGCTGTGGAGTGCTTGTCTGTGTGGAGGGGCATCCTGTCTGGAGGTGGGCTGGGTGGTTGGTTGGAGAAGGGGTTGTTTGATTGTTGGGGTGGGCAAGTCTCCCCTTGCCAGTAGGGAGTGGAGGGTTAAGTTAGGTGGAGCAGCTCTCCCAGGGCTGGTGTAGGGACTCCACTAGAGAGCTGTGGTTCTCTTAGAGCAGCTGCTGCCATTATGAGAATTGCAGGTGCACTGGGGCATGAATGAGCAGCAGTGGCTCCATCCCAGCTTCAGAGGTGCTGGAAATGTTAATGGGGATCTGACCTGAACGCTTTAGGGTGATGCTGTGTTACAACCCCTCCCTAGTGCATCAGCATCACTGCAGTCCGGGGGGAGGCTGGGGCTCTGGGAGGGTCAGGCTGGCGGAGATGGGAGGAGGCAGGGCCTCTGGGAAGGTCAGGCTGATGGGAGCGGGAGAAGTGGTTCTGGGAAGATATCGTATAGTAAAAGTAAAAACCAAGGCACTCTTGAAGGTATTTGAGTAAGTGAGGTGCATTATGGCCTAGTGACTGGTTCAGTAGTTGGATCAATCGAGTTCTGTTCTCCCACTTGACTCACTGTGTGACCTTGAGCAAGCCGTTTAGGCAAATATGTCCCAAATGGCCACTAATTTCAGAGGGGGGCCTCAATTTGGCCTGGATCACCTCTTGTCGGACTCTCGGAAGGGCTGAACACTCATGACGTTAACTGACATCCGCGGGAGCTGCCTGTGCTCAGCCCCTTTTGAAAGCAGGCCTGAGCTGTTTCCAAAAAACAAGGCAGCCCTGCTGTGTGGATACTTTTGACTATTTCAGCCTTAACCCATCTTTGCCTCAGTTTCTCTAGCTGTAAAACAGTGACAGTAATACCTCCCTGCCCTTGTCCATCACACTGAGAATCATGGATAAAAGGTGTTATTTCAATGCAATGTGCGGGTAGCTGCTGCGATACTATGTGGATAGGGAGCATACAGCAAAGCTAGTATGGATTGTTGTTATCGTTAATTAATGCATTGCTTGCTATGGTTCCCCTGTCTCTATTAATAATTGCATCATCCTGACAGGAACTGGATGAGGTAGATTAGTGACTGACTGTGATGGGGCATTCGCCCCACACTGGCATGCAAGGGGTTAATAGGGCCCTAAGGGAGGCTGTGCAGGAAGCAGCCAATAGGAGAGGTGCTGCAAGGAATAGCCAATCAGGGCCCAGCAGGCCAATATAAGAGGAGCTGCAGGGCAGAACAGGATCAGTTATACCCTGGAGCTCAAGGAGGGAGGACTGAGTGCCTGGCAGGCAGAAGGAAGCTAGCATCCTGGACAGAGGCCTTGGCTACACTGGTGCTGTACAGCGCTGCAACTTGCTGTGCTCAGGGGGGTGAAAAAACACCCCCCTGAGCGCAGCGAGTGCAGTGCTGTAAAGCACCAGTGTAATCAGCACCTGCAGTGCTTCATGCTCTCGCAGCTCTGCAAGCTATTCCCCTCGGAGAGGTGGACTACTTGCAGCGCTGCGAGACCTCTCTCACAGCGCTGGCGGCGCGACTACACTCGTGCTTCACAGTGCTGCCGCGGCAGCGCTGTGAATCCCCAAGTGTAGCCAAGGCCAGAGCTTAGATAGAGAAGAGCTTCTGGCTGGCTGCTGGGATTTGCAGGCTGAGGGAAGGGCAAAGAAGGTGCTGGGGCACTGGGGAAGTGGCTGAACAATTGGCTGCAGTTGCCACTGAGGAAGTGGCTGGACAATTGGACTGCAGCACTGGCTTCTGGAAGGGGGGAGTGCAGATTATGGCATGGCCAGAGGGCTGTGTCATGAAGAGAATGCCACGTTCTTTGGAGTGATGTGGTCCGGGAGCATAAGTGATGGTGGGCGAGTGGGAATGAGTGTACCCACCTGCGGAGCTAATCCCCAAGATGACCAACAGGAGTTGCCAGTGTGGTGAGTGGAGCCCCGTCACACTACACAGGCAATGTCAGAATTTACATTGTGGTATTATGGAGAAACTAATAATTTCTGTTGGCCACCACCAGAGCGGTGCAAATTTGGCAAGATATTGTGGTTTTGTCTTCAATACTCTGGATCAGTGGCCTGAACATGCTTCTTTGGCACATCCCAAACTCCCACTGAAATCAGTAGTGGATGTCCGATGTACCAGTAGGGCTGTGGGTCAGTCGATAAGCTTTTCAGATCAGGGGCCTCCTATTTGTCTGCAAAGCAGTCCCACGTGGTCAGTGCTCTAGACAGTGCTCACCCCCTTCCAGCCAAATCCCTGAACCCAAATTAAGCAAATGACAGTTGAAAAAACCACTCTTCTGCAATTTCTTTCTAAGGGCATGTCTTCACTAACAACGTTAAAGCGCTGCCACAATCACGGCTACCAGCGCTGGGAGCACTGTCTACACTGCCACTTTATAGTGCTGAAACTTGCAGTGCTCAGGGGGGTGTTTTTTCACACCCCTGAGTGAGAAAGTTGCAGCACTGTAAAGTGGCAGTGTAGACAAGGCTTTAAGAAAATGGAGCATGTTTTCCACTGCATGCCAGATGGTGAAAACTGGACATGCAGAAGGTATCTAATTAAAAGCACTAAACTTGGGAATAAAAAACGTCAGTCACAGGTTTTTTGATATACCCTGCAGTTTGTCAGAGATTTATTTGCAAAAACTTTGTAGTAAGGGCAAATCAGCTGTCCTGCTAAATACAACATTAAATATTATGGAATGCATGATGTAGCTCTTCTCTGTTTTACATTTTCTTAATCAGTATTTCTAAGCTGATTTTATATTTTAAATGTACTCTTAAACCTTCATAAAGTAATCATTCCAGATTACTACATATTTAACTCACTGAAATAAAGACATTATTTTAAAATAATCAGTCATAGAGGTTTAGTGTTCATAACAATTTTAATTGCTTTTAGAAAAAGGGAACACTAATTTACTTTGTGTGATCTCCATAACAATAGACATGTTTATGAAATTTCACCAATTTTAAAAAATGTTTCCAAAGATTTTAGGCATAACTAAGGATTTTATATCTTACTAAGCTACTGATTTAGCTGGAGGGTTCTCTTACAACTAGTTCATCAAATAGAAGTAAAGAAAAGGAAATTCATTTGTCCAGCTAGCTGGAAGGAAAAGGGTGTTGTCCCTTTAAGTCTCTCTTCAACAGGGAGGGTGAAGGGAGAAAGGGATGGACAGGAAGATTTTGGAAGTAAGGGATTTTTTTTTTTTTGTACTATAGTAATTTAAATTAAAATGTGTATTTTAGATAAGGGTGGTCTTTTGAAGGATTTATTTAAAAAACTATGTCTGAAAATCCAAGCATTTAAGGCTAAAGATGAACACAGATTGTGCATCTAAAAATCTATGCAAGGATTTTTTAGAGATGTGATTCTTATAATCTTCAGCAACACACTAATGAAATATTTTTAAAGCAAATTTTAAACTAAGGTCCTGTAGACTAACATGTTCTGAATAAATTTTATTAAGATGATGTTAAAAAAAAATAGTGAACAGAGTTTGAGCATAGAAGTTTCTGGTTATCAGGGAATAACATACAGATTATCGAGGGTGCAAAGTTTGGTTTAAAATAAAGTGGCATGAGGAATACATAATCTGCAATATCCCCAATTGGGGGTAAAAGGTTGATGGGTCAAAGTACAAACATTAAGATATGAGGGTATGAAGTTCATAAAGTGGCTATGTTCGGGTGTGGATTATAATGAGTGGATATGATGATGAGGATGGATTGACCCTCATTTGGTGAGATTTAATGTTCAGGGAGTTTATGGTTCCAGTTCATATGATCCAACGGAGAAGGTCACTTGGTCCCTTTCTCGTAGTGGGAGAACGATGTCACTCTGGCTTATGCCTCCTGGTACTGTCGGTGGCCGGTGATGTGCTCGATGTAGATGTCCGTGGACCATCGGATGGCGTCTGAGACCATGAGGCGCCACATGAGATGTGCGTAGCGTCGACCGATCCTGCAGGTCCACAGCCCACGCTCGTTGCAGGGGTCCCAGGCACCCAGGGCTCCGACAATCAAGGCGTCCATCTGCACCTCATAGCCCTTCGCTCTCAGGATGTCAGCCAGGGGGCGTACTTTTCCAGCTTACGAGCTCGGGCTTCGCGAAACACCGGGGTCCTGTACTCAAAGGAGACCGTGATGTCGACGAGGATGATCTTTTTCTGGGCCTCGTCGGTGACGACCACGTCAGGTCGTAGCTGGCTGTCAGTACCGGCGATGGTGCAGTTCACGGAGATCTCCCCCAGTTGTGGCGTGATGGCTTTCACCAGGCGGTTCTGGATGGCGTTGTGGCGCAGCTGCCAGGCTCTGGAGTGGGATTTGCAGCTGCACAGGACGTGGGGCAGGGTCTTGTTGGGGTAGCCGCACTTCCTGCAACGCTTGTCTCGGTTCCCGTGGTGGACGGCTCCATTGAGCGGGACGCAGTTGAGCTGGGCACGGTGGATGAACCACCAGTCGGTGAAACGGGTGAAGCTGCCCCTGTCGAGGAAGTGGCTGCTGGCGTCCCACTTGCTGGTCAACTCAAAGGCTTTACCCTGGTCTGGTTTACGCTTCAGGGTTTCCACGTACAGCAAGCAGATGGTGGCCTTCAGAGTCCTCTCCAGCAAGCCCCTGGCCGTCGGGGTAACGACAGTGTTGTCATCAGACCCAATCTGCGGCACCCGGATTCCCAGCTCCTGGCGCTCCTCGCACCACTCCCAGCGGCAGCCGATGCACTTCCCCAGGCGACGCGTGGCGTTGCGAGTACGGGACCACAGTGAAGCAATGTCGCACCCGTCCCTATTACACAACTGTTTTTGTCAGTAAATTCAGAAACTGACAGTATATACCTGGGGGTTGGCAAATGCCTGTTAATTGGCTTCATTATCCCTTGAATGGCTCTTTAACAGTTTCAATGTTGTGCTAAAAGGTCTGGCAGGCTGGAGGCTTTTTCACTTTTAAGTTACTGGATCCCATCTGGAGGAAGACTCACCAGGCTGCAGCAGCTAGCTGCGGAAGCCTGCAGGAAGGGTCAGAACAGGGATAGGAAGAGGAGGAAGGGTGGACACTAAGACCCAGGGGTGCCCCACATTCAGAGCCGGCTCTGGCTTTTTTGCCGCCCCAGGCAAAAAAGCCTCCGGCCGCCCCTCCCCTCCCCCCAGCGCAGCAGGGGAGGGCGGCCGGCACCCCGGGGCGGGGGTGGGGGGCGAGCCCTGGCCGGGGCTCCGCTCTCCCCGGCGGCCAGAGCTGGAGCACCGCGCTGCCCCCCTCCAGGTGCCACCCCAAGCACAAGCTTGGTGGGCTGGTGCCTGGAGCCGGCCCTGCCCACATTTTTGGGTGCCCTATGCAGCCTACGGATGGCCCTGGGTCAGGTTTTCTAAACCTTTTATTCTTTTTGTTGCTTTCCTCTGGACTCGCTTCAATTAATCCACATCTTGGCACCCAGAATTGGACACTATACTCCAGCTGAGGCCTCACCAGTGCCAAGTACAGGCGTACAATTACCTCCCATGTCTTACATACAACATTCCTGTTAATATGTCCCAGAATGATTTTAGTCTTTTTTACAACAGCATCACATTGTTGACTCCTATCCAATTTATGATCCCTTATAGCTCCCAGATCCTTTTCAGCAGTACTACTGCCTAGTCAGTGATTCCCCATTTTGTAGTTGTGCATTTGATTTTTCCTTCCTAAGTGAAGTACTTTGCACTTGTCTTTATTGAATTTCATGTTATTGATTTCAGACTAATGCTCTAATTTATCATGGTAGTGTTGACTTCTAATCCTGTCCTCCAAAGTGCTTGCAACTCCTCCAGGCTTGGCGGGATAAAACAAGTTAACAAAGTTTCCAGAACAATTTATGTCAGGTTTATATTTCAAGTTTTTCTAATGGAGTGATTTTATTTTAAATGGTAAAAAAGATTAACCTACCAGTGACATCATTCCCCACACTGGATCAGTTATCTATGTTCAGAGTAAAGTTTAATTGAATCCTTTTCAATATGTACAGCTGTTTGGCAGTAGAATAGGCAGGTCTTGTGATGCTCCCAATAGTGATGCAAAAGCGTGAGTACTAGCCTCAGGGCAGACTACTGAAAACCAAGGCACAAACCCCAAACAGGTTGTGCCTTCTAAACTTAGATTTCACCAACAAACTGCACCAAGTGCAAACTCCTCACGCACATTAACAGCCTTAAACAGAGTCAGACAGTTCCCTTGGGTACTCTGGTCTGTCTTGCCACCCAGGTGAGCGTATCTCTTTTGTAGATGGCCCCTTACACCAAGAATCAAAGCAATATTCAGGTTGCTCCTAGTTCCAAAGAACCAGTCACTCACCCCAGGTCAGTTGCACCTTAGGTCTCACACCAAGGACATCACTTGTAGCCAGTCCTATAATAAACTGTATGAAAATGTATTAAATAGGAAAAAGAAATTAGAGAGAGATTTACAAGGTTAAAGCAAATAGTCACATAAATAAGTTACAGTATTAGGTTTCAAAAGGTAACATAGGCTTCTATACTCAGCAAGCTCTATTTGACCTTTAGGGCTAACCAGCTGGGGATCTCTTGCTTATGCCTAGAACACCTTGTCCCATCTCACCCTCTCCTGAACAGCATAGAGATCCTTAGTTCCTTTGGTTTGAGGTTTTTATCCCACTCCTGTGCTCTGAGTTGCAAACTCCACTGATGGGAGGAGCCACTTTCATGACTCATCCTCACTGGGAGAAGAGCAGAACAACAGTAAGGATCTTTAGTCCTTTTGCTGACAGTTTCTCAATCCTGATGTAGCGAGTTTCCAGTTGTAAGATCCAACCCTCACCCATCTGGTACCGGCAGGTCCCCTTTTTCGGGGCAGGGGCAGAACAATGTCTGTAGAGGAGCAGCTCGTCACACTAATTAATGTCCCTCTCCTGTATGGTGATTCGTACAGTCAGAGGCTCGCAATGCACCCGTTCAGTTCTTACAGTACAATTTGGAATGCAGATGTTATAAGTGAGATCAGTTCATGCAGCAACTCCGAAGCATTCAATGGAGTCTGAACACTTAGAATTCTAATACCTGTTTTATCAACGTTAACCCACAAGCGAGCTAGACAGATTCCAACTATGTATCTGTTAGTGGCTGTGCCCATTTTGCTGTGTGTGGAGTATATATTTTGTAAAGGTTTATAAGTTAGTTAAAAGTAAGCTAAGCAGTGCAAGAAAACATAGATGATTATCAATGTAATATTGGGGTCTTAAATGGGATGGATTGAGGCCATTAAAATGAGTGATTCAGCAACATCTGTTCCAGCAGACCCAGTGAATGAAAATATCCATTTGACCACTTCTTACCAATTCAGTCTCCTGTTAGGAGTACTGTGTTTTATGTATCCTGATTCAAACTGGCTTTCTTTCCACTCCGCGTATCTGCCACAAGGGAGTTGGAGTGGGTGGCGTTGCGGTCTGGTGCACTCCAGGGTGCTGGGCGTGTTTGTAGGTGGGCCAGGGAGAGGCACATGCTGCAGTTTTGACTAGGGTGGCGGGTTGTCTTAAGCCTCTGCTAAAATGAGTCAGCAAATGAACTGGCAGCGTTAAGGGGCCCGGAGGTTCAGGGGCTGGCAGGGGTGAGGCTGGAGATTTGTACTGTGGTTCCCTCCACGCTCTGCCTGGCTCAGGCAAGATTGTTGACCTTTGTCCAGTCAAAACTGTTTTAGTTTGTTGAAACTGTACCCGGGAATCTCTCTGCCTGCAGCACCCAGTGGGCACTGCCAAGAGGAGAGGTGACGGAGGCAGGCAGCAGAGAGAAGGGCAGGGTTTGGTTCTCTTTGCCAAAGGAAGGTTGCTGAGATGGAGGGGAAATAAACAAAGGGACGGGAATCCTCTAGGGAGTACCCTCGCCGCCCCCTCTCAAAGTAAACCCAACCACGTCAGTGCCCCTGAGAGACGGGAGGAAGTGGTGTGTGTGTGTGTCGGGGCGAGGGGGCAGCACTGTGTGCATGTCACTGATGGCCTGGGAGACTGCTTACATGTCACTGGGGGTGGGGAGAGGATCTACACTGCATGCATGTCACTGATTACATGGGTGGGGGAGCGGCGTTGCATGTGTGTCAAGGGTGGGGACTGTATGAGTGTCACTGGGGGTCCCATGCAGTGGAGGGGGAGCCGCAGGCCTATCCCAGTGTCTTGAGGCAGAACAGACTGTTTCCCCACAGGAGTTGTGCTGTGCAGTCCTTCTCCCTGAGTCTGCTTCGTGCTGTTCCCTTTGGCACGGATTGTGATGTACCAGCTTGTTTCCATAGCGACGCTGCTCAGTACTGGCACTTTGCACTTCTCCAGCCCTTTTGCTCCTGGCTGTCCTCCTATAGTATCAAGGTGAATGAACGGAGCCTCACAGCCCCTAGGGAAGACTCAGCCCTGTGTGCAAATGGGAGCTGAGGCAGGGCGAAGTGAAGACCCCCATCTCAAAAATGGCCGCTGTGATTGGGTACCGTGGTGTTTGGATTCCCAAACTGAGTCTTGCTGGGTCTAATTTGCAGAGGGCCTGAGACTCCTACTGGAGTCACTGGGATTTGGGGGCTTAGCACCTCAACCCCAAGGGACTGAGTTGAATACCTAAAAAGCATGATACCCCAAATCAGTAGCCACCTTTAAAAAGGTGGCTGTATTGCCCTTAGTCATACAGTGAGTCTGGTGCAGAGCCAGGAATAGAACCACAACCTCTACTCCCCAGACCTTCGCGTTAGCCAGAAGCCGCAAAGGCAATACAGTGATTAACCACAAGGGTGTTGTCATGAGCAGCAAGTGCTGTAATGAATCTAGCTCCGAGGAACTTGTGAACTGCCTCACAATGTCCTTGGGACAGCAGGGCAGCCTCACAAGTTCAGTAATAATAATGAGAGATTGTCTTGCAGGAAGGAACCCCAGGGGAAAGAGACTCGTGGGAAACTCATTTGTTTGCACCCAAAGGCAGCTGTATTGCTTGGCTTCAATAACCAGGAGCAGGAAAGCACCTAAAGGAAACTACAGTAAGGGATAATGGAACACCACAAGCTAGAAAACTGGATAAGGGCCAAGGGGGAAAAAAAAAGAAATGCTTGTACACTAATGCAAGGAGTCTGGGCGATGAAATGGAGCTACTGGTGTGGGAAGTTAAACCAGCCATTATAGGGAGTACAGAACTGTGGTGGAATAGCACTCATGGCTGGAATACAGGTATTGAAGCATAGGTGGGTCAAAATCACTTTGGGGAAGGGTTGTAAAAGGGGTTCTGTTAGGATGATTTTAGCAGCCCTGTTATGGGCAGTAATCTCTTTAATATTGTTAGAGAGAAACACTTTTGGGAACTGTGTCATAATGGGAGACTTTAACTTCCTGACTATAGATTGGAGAATAAATGCTACCAGTACTGGTAGGGCCCAGTTATTTCTCACAGTGATAAATGACAGTTTTCTTCATCAAATCATCACTGAACCAACAAGAGGTGATGCAATTTTAGACTTGGTTTTACTAACTAGTGAGGACATCACAGAAGAACTGGTCGTAGGAAATTACCTTGGATCGAGTGATCATAGAACTGGAAGGGACCTCGAGAGGTCATCTAGTCCAGTCCCCAACACTCAAGGCAGGACTAAGTATTATAGACAATCCCTGTCCAACCTGCTCTTAACAATCACCAATGATGGAGATTCCAAAACCTCCTTAGGCAATTTATTCCAGTGCTTAACCACTCTGACAGTTAGGAAGTTTTTTCTAATGTCCAACCTAAACCGCCCTTGCTGCGATTTAAGACCATTGCTTCTTGTCTTATCCTTAGAGGTTAAGAAGAACAATTTTTTCCCCTCTTCCTTGTAACAATCTATTGTGTACTTGAAACCTATTATCATGTCCCCTCTCAGTCTTCTCTTCTCCAGACTAAACAAACCCAATTTTTTCAATCTTCCTTCATAGGCCCTGTTTTCTAGACCTTTAATCATTTTTGTTGCTCTTTTCTGAACTTTCTCCAATGTGTCCACATCTTTCCTGAAATGTGTCACCCAGAACTGGACATAATACTCCAGTTGAGGCCTAATCAGTGCGGAGTAGAGTGGAAGAATTACTTCTCATCTTGCTTACAATACTTGCTTACATGAATTGATTCAGATTAAATTAAATAGAAGGATAAATAAAACCAGGTCATCAACTATGATTTTTATTTCAAAAGGGAAGACTTTGGGAAATTAAGGGAATTAGTTACAAAAATCAGCTGGACTGAAAAGCTCAAGGACTTAAATGTGGTGGAGGCTTGGAATTTCTTCAAATCAACTGTACAATCTGAAATTTGCACCCCAAGTAATGGGGGCGGGGGGAAACTTGTAGGGAAAGGTTCCAGACCCAGCAGGATGAATAACCACCTCAAAAAGGTTAATAGGAGTAAGCAGAAAGCCTACAGAGAGTTGGAAAAGGGGGTGATCAGCAAAACAAAAAAAACCCCCTACATTGTGGTGGTTATATAATGTACAAATAAAGTGAGATTTGTTAAGTCAAGCTGAATTAGCTCTTGCCAAGGAAATAAAAAACCTCTTATTATTTATTTTAAGTGATATAATAAAAAGAGTAAGGAAGGATGAGGTTGGGCTGTGCAGTGGATGGGAAGGAGATTAAAGTTAATCTAGGTATGGCCCCAAAACTAAATGAATAGTTTGCCTTGGTTTTCAGTTACGATGATAATATAGAAAATGTACATGAAGGCAGTGTAGCTGATGGGAATGATTGTCTAGAAATGGAAATTACCAAATCTGCGGTGGAATTAAAACTTAAAGCTCTTAATGTGCTCAAATCAGGGGGACTGGATAACTTCCACCCCAGAATATTGAAAGAATTGGCACATGAGATTGATTTATTAAAAATCTTTGCTACTTAATGAGCACTCCATTCGGGGGTAGTACCATATGAGTGGAGAATAGCTAATGATGTATTTATATTTAAGAAAGAGGGTGGGGGAAAGTGACCCGGGGAATTACAGACCTGCTAGTCTGACCTCAGTAGTATGTAAGGTTTTAGAACAAAAGGAAGGAAAGAATAATTAAATGAATAGAGGTAAAGGGGATGCAATGCAGCATGGGTTTCCCAAAGACATCATGCCAGATTAACCTGATTTCCTTCTTTGGGAAAATAACTGCTCTTTTTTTAGATAAGGGAGGTGCAGTAGATCTTACTTGGACTTTAGCAAAGCATTTAATACAGTGCCACATGGGCAAGTATTAGTTACATTAGAGAAGATGGTGATCAGTACAAGCATTGTACGGTGCATAGGCGCTGACGCTGAGGGTGCTCCGGGGCTGGAGCACCCATGGGGAAAAAAATGGTCACCAGCAGCCCCCCAAATCAGCTCCTCCCTCTTCCCCCAGCACCTCCCACCGGCCGGTGGCCCCACTGATCAGCGCCTCCCTCTTCCCGCCTGCTGCATTCAGCTGTTCCATGATGTGCAGGAGGTGCTGGGGGGCAGGGGAGGAGAGAGGGTGGGACGCACTCAGGGGAGGGGGCAGAATGGGGTTGGAAGGGCCGGGGTAAGAGTGGGAAAGGCAGGGTTGGGAAGAGGTGGGCTGGGGCCTTGGGGAAAGGGGTGGAGTGGGAGCAGGGCCTGGGGCAGAGCAGGGGTCCAGCACCCCCTGGTACATTAGAAAGTCAGCGCCTATGGTAAGGTGGATAAAGAATTGGCTAAAGGGGAGAAGGCAATGGGTTGTGCTGAAAGGTGAATTATCAGACTGGAGGGAAGTAACTAGTGGAGTTCCTCAAAGACTTGGGACCCATCTTATTCAATATTGTTAGTAATGACCTTCCTACAAACAGTGGGACTGTGCTCATGAAATTTGCTGGTGATACAAAGCTGGAAGGTCTCATCGATACAGAGGAGGATCGGAACACGACACAGGAAGATGTGGATGGCTGTGCCGACGGGAGTGACAGAAATGAGATGACATTCAGTAGTACAAAGTCAAGGTCAGGCACTTAGAATCTAGTAACAAGAATTTCTGCTGCAAGCTGGAGGGGTCCTCAGTTGAAAGCAATAGAGGAGGAAAGAGACTTGGATGTGTGTGTCGATCACAAGATGACTCCGAGCCACCGATGTGATTTGACTGGGAAAAAGGCAAACGCAATCCTAGGATGTATCAGGCAAGGCATTTCCAGTAGAGATAGAGATGTAGTAATGCCATTGTACAAGACACTGGTAAGACCTCTTTTGGAATGCTGTGTGCAATTCTGGTCACCCATGTGCAAGAAAGATTAACTTAAACTGGAACCAGTGCAGAGGGAGCTACTAGGCTGATCAGGGGAATGGAGGGCCTATCTTATGAGAGGAGACTAGAAGAACTTGGCTTGTTTAGTCTAGCAAACAGAAGGCTGAGAGGGGATATGAGTGCTCTCTATAAATACACTAGGAGGTAAATATCAGGGTGAATTCCTATTTAAGCTAAAGGACAGTGTTGGCACAAGAACAAATGGATATAAACTAGCCATGAACAAATTCAGGCTGGAAATTAGAGGGTTTCTAACCACCAGAGGGGCAAGGTTCTGGAGCAGCCTCCCAACAGGAGTTGTGGGGGCAATAACTTAGCTTTGAGAAAGATCTGGACAAACTGATGCATGCAGTTGTATGATGGGGTTGTTTTGATTGGGGGAGGCGGGGGGAGCAGGACTCAGCAGCCCTAGCACTCACTTCCAGCTTATGTTCTATATTCCTGAAGCTCATGCTCCAGCGTTTCAGCAGGCCACTGGCAGGGGTCAGGAAGGGATTCCCACCATCCACCTTCAATGTCTTCTGGGAGGGTCTTTTTTAATCTCCTTCCTCTGAAGCATCAGGGATGCCTTCGGCTGGAGATGGGACACTGGATGGGTGGGGGCAGGGCTCTGTGGTGACACTGAGCATTCTCTCTCTCTCTCAGGTACGTGGCTAGCTGGTTCTTGCTCATATGTTCAAGGTCTAATGTTACCAAATCTGCCCGTTACTTCGGGGTATGCTCATTTATTCGGGTTACTCTTCTGGGGGAGGGGAGGCGTTCTGTAATTCTATCAATGTACTGCTTGTGTCACATGTGTTATCATATGGAGCTCTACTTCTCCCTTATGCAAGTCCCCTCCCAATGGAACTATCCTGCAGGACCTAGGTTCTCTAGGGCTTGGTTCCTCCAGCCCCAGAGCCGGATGAAAACACACACACACACACACACACACACACACACACACACACACACACACACACACACACACACACACACTAACAGAGCAAGTCTGAGTGGACCGGGTCAAGCAGCACTTTCAAGCTGCCACCCTTATGTGACCCAGATTCAGCATGTCCCTATCCCCACTCTCACATCACAATTCAACTGGTAGTAACCTATTTGATGAGCAAACCCCACAGTATTTTGGGTGCTGCAGGGATCTTTAGCTTAGGTAAAAGAAGCGTTGCTGCAGAGTAAATGGGGAAGCAAAAACACAAAAGAGTAAAGTTCAGCAAGAGAGAGAGAAGTGACCAGCTTAACCATAAAAGTTATTTATTGAATAATAGTGATAACTACACAAGGAGGGCTAAACCAACATAACATACATTATTAAAGGTTAATACCTAAGGTAGAAAGGAAAACAGAGAGAGAGAAAGAGGGGGATCTCACCCACTCCATGAGGCTTGAACTGGTCGGGGTTCCCAGGTGGTGGTGATAGCTCAGGGTGCTGAGTGCTGGAGACAGGCAGAGCCCCCAGCATGATCAATCAGGAGAAGATGGAGTCCCAGCAGAACTGATGCAGTGGTTTGGGTGTATGCAGTAGAACATTTACTTGAACATAGGTAGGGGTTTTTGTAGAGAAACAACAATGGTTCAAGAGAGAACACTAGATTTGTTTATGGGTAAACTGATGACTCAAGGGTTTTCTTTAGGCTAGACAATAGGAGCTGATCACTCTTGGCTATGGGTGGTGGTTTCTTCCAGGGAGCTCACAATGCAACTAGGCTGCTTCAGTGTTTTGGATATCAATCAAGGATTCATTACTAGAGTTGGTCTGATAACTGCTGAGCTGGGTGTGGGCAGGCCTAGGTTCATTAACATCTGGAGCAGAGATTCCCATGATGCAGTGCTTCCCTGCTTTTCTGGTCCCAGAGTTCAGTGCGGTTCTTTGTTCTTCATTCTGTATGCTAATCCCTGTCCCATCTTTCATGCAGATGAGGCTAGGGGAGTTATCTCTGCTCTCCATTCTGTATGCAAATGGAGATGTCTTAATCTTGTCACCCTTGTCAGGACGGGTCTAGGTGTGTCTCCCAATGCCCTTCACTGCTCTCTGCAAGCCTTTTCTCTGATCTGTCTTGGTTCAAGCAGAGATCAATGGGGTGTGTGGGTGTGTGTCCCTCATAAGTGAGACAGGCCAGACACTGCGCCCTAGTTCCCCAAAAACACAGAGCTGACTGGTATCACTAACTGATCACATATGTGGAGTTGGGAAGGAATTTTCCCACAGGCTAGGTTGGTAGTGACCTGGGGTTTTCTCACTTTCCCTTGCAGCGTGTGGGTGCAGGTAACTTGCTCCAAATGGGGTGTTGGGTCAGGGTGGTTAGCTATCCTTGTAGGTATAAAAAGCCTGTGGATCAGATGGGAGAGAGGAATGAAAACAGTCAGTGAACACTGGTGAGGGTGGAAACAGAATTTCCTGAGGGGCTGCTCCAGGGGAGGGTGGGCAACAAATCATGTTCATCTATGTGTCTGATAATTCTGTTCTTTACTATAGGTTCAGGGCCGGCCCACAACATTTTGGCACCTGAGGTGGGGAGCTCAAATGATGCCCCCATGCCTCCTCGCTTGGGCCAAAACTTTGAAAGGTCTCAATTCTGCCTTCTTCCTGTTCT
This sequence comes from Malaclemys terrapin pileata, assembly GCF_027887155.1. Lineage (NCBI taxonomy): Eukaryota > Metazoa > Chordata > Testudines > Emydidae > Malaclemys > Malaclemys terrapin. The sequence continues at coordinate 53,453,375 of NC_071514.1, forward strand.
ACTCCTCTCATGGTACTGCTCTTCTACCTACCCCAATAAAGGAGAACTAACAACTTAAAATGCCTTGTTCAAAAATTTTAACACTTAACTTTCAAACACCTGAACAGCAAATGTAACTTTTCTTGTCTGCATAGTAAACATTGGCATTTTTATCTGTTTGATTATTCAAAGTGGTGCTTTCCGTGCCTCTTGGTTGCAAAGATTTGAACTGCTTCCTGAAGGTCCACAGTCTGGGCCAGCTCATGCTCTATTGAGACGGTTGCAAGGCCGACCAGCCTCTCCTGTGTCATTGTGGAGCGTAGATGTGTTTTTATTAACTTCAGCTTGGAGAAGCTGCGTTCTCCAATGGCAACTGTTACAGGAAGTGTTAGTAATATGCACAGAGCCACAAAAGCATTTGGAAAGAGAGTGGTCATCTTATTTGTACACATATATTCCAGAACAGCCTTTGGAGTTGATCCTGATGAAATGTATCTTGAAAGGGCTTTCAGTTCATCACCTAAATCACTCACATCAATATCGCACATGTCATCATATGTCAACACTGTCTCTAGTGCCCTGCATTGCTGGTGTAGGTCTTCGGGTATACTGAGGAGTTTTGGAATATCATACAACATCCCAATATACTGCTGTGTTCCTTGAGCTGCATGAAACGTTCTTCAGCTGACTGTATTGCACAATCTAGCACCTGGTTAAAGAATTCAACTTTGAATTGTTCTCTGGGGTCTTTTATGGGATTATCCCATGCCTCGTAACCAAAATGTCTTCTTCTTCAGTGACACTTGTATTCTTGAATGGGTGGGAAAATAGCTTCAGTGTGAAGTTCCTCTGCCAACTTCTGTGCACTCTTCAGAACATTTTGAAATCCCTCATCTGACCAGTAAGACTGTATGTATGACTTTGCTTTGTCCAGTTGTTCCATTGCTCTAGATATTTCAAGGTCAATACCTTGGAGTCTCTTGCTTACAAATTTATTTCAAACAGTATGTCATGCCACAACACTAAGCCACACAGAAATTTGAAGTTATGTATGTTTCTGGTGATTCCATTTCCCTCTGCCACAGTTCCTGTCATAGCATTAGCCTCTACAATGGCAACCAGGGCCAGCTTTAGGCCGATTCAGCCGATTCGGCTGAATCGGCCCCGCGCCTAAGAGGGCCCCGCAGCAGTCCACCCCGCCCCCGCCCCCAGCTCACTTCCCCATCCTCCCCTCCCCTGAACGCTCCGCCCCCCTGCTCCTCCCCCTCCCCTGCTTCCTGCGAATCAGATGTTCGCGGGAAGCCTGAAAAGAGGCAGGGGCAGGTGGGCAGCAGCAGGTAAGTTGGGGTGGGGGGGGGCGAGGAGGGCTCCAGGGAGGCGCAGCACGGCCCAGTCTGGCCCTGGCCGAGCACCACTGTCCCCGGCCCCAGCGGCTCTGGCTCCAGCCCGGATCGGGCCCCGGGGCACTGGCCCCAGTTCCGCCCGAGCACGCTGGCCTAGCCTGGCCCGGCCCGGCGGCTCCGGCCCGGCCCTGGCCGAGCACCCCCGGCCCCAGCCCGAGCGGCTCTGGCTCCGCCCCAACTCTGGCCCCGGGTCACTGGCCCGGCTCCGGCCGAGCACCCCCGGCTCTGGCTCCGGCCCGAGCAGCTCTGGCCCTGGCTGAGCACTCCCGACCCGAGCGACTCCGGCCATGGCCCCGGCTGCTCTGGCTCGGGCCCCGGGGCACCATCACCGTCCCTGGCTGAGCGACTCCGGCCCAGCCCTGGCCGAGGGGTGCCGGCCAAGCACTCCCGGCCCCAGCGGCTCCAGCCCAGACCCAAACCCCGCGACCCCGGCCGGAGCGTGGCCCGATTCCTGGGAATCGGGCCCCGCTCTTGCTAAGGCCGGCCCTGATGGCAACTATGGCATCATCTATCTTTCCAATTTGGTGTTTGATGGGCTTTATCGCCTCTACTCGACTTTCCCATTGTATGGCACTCAGTGGTTTCAGTGTCAGAGAGGATGTTCCCAGATGTTGCTTCAAAATTTGCCATCGATAAGTTGATGAAGAGAAAAATACATAGATTCCTTGAATTACATTAAAAAATTCAGCAGTCTCACTAGAAGCTGATGCTGCATCACTGACCACCAAGTTCAATGAATGAGAACTGCACGGAACAAAAAAAGCTCGAGGGTTTAACTCTCAGATCCGTGTCTGCACTCCTCTGTTCTTTCCTCTCATGTTGGCACCATTATCATAGCCCTGACCTCTCATGTCAGCTATCGCAATTCCCGTATCTTCCAGCTTTTTAAGAAGCACATTTGTCATACCTGCTCCTGTAGTATCATCAATGTCAATGAAGTCTAGAAAATGCTCTGACAGTCACCATTGCAGGGACATTTTTCACTAGGTTCTGTTACAAAATGCACCATTAAAGTAACTTGTTCCGTGTGGTTGATGTCAGGTGTGCAGTCCAGAATAACAGAGTAATATCTTGCTGACTTCAGATCTGCCACAATCTTCTGTTTGACTTTTGTTGCCAGTAACTGTGTGATCTCATTTTGAATTGTTTTTCCAGGGTAGTAGTGTGTGAACATTTCTTGGGTGGCGACTCTTCTTAGATGCTCGTGGAGTACAGCATCAAACTCAGCCATCAGCTCCACAGTTTTAAGGAAATTTCCATTGTTTGGCACATACAGCTGATCTGAAGTGCCATGCAGTGCTAGGTTTTGGGTAGCAAGCATTCTCACAATGGCAATGAGCCTTTTCAGAACATTTTGCCAGTAAAGAGACTCTGATGCAATCTTCTCTTGATGCTAGTCATCTATGGTGGCCTTTAACCTTAGTCTCATTTCAAGCTCTTTCCACCTATGGAATGCTCTCTGGTGATTTGCTGCCGTCTCATGGCATGCCAGATTTTTCGCCAGATTTTTCCAGTCCTTTGTTCCTGTAGAATCCAATGTGGCTGGAACATTAGACAGAAGAGTTTGCAACAAAAACAGTACGCAGCATTCTGGGTTTTTGAGTACATAAGCCATGGCCTCTCCATTTTGTCACCATTGGGGATTTCACACCAGTAATGTATTGGAAGGAAACTTCTATTTTCATTGTCTTTGGGGAACATGAAGTTTTTCGCTTGCTGTGGCTCATGCAGTACAAGGAAATCCCTCAGGCTATTGCTCAAGTGAGTCCACAGTCCTGGATCACCTAGACTTAAGGAACTAAACTCAGCAGCAGCTGTTTCTTGCACCTCCACCACACTCTTCTCTGATCTACACTTTTCTTCAGGAATGTGCATGGTTACATCCATTTGAGATGGAGATATGGATGCTGCAGTAGCTGCCAGGTCACCTGCACTCTGACTAACAGGAAGATCAGGCATCTCCTCACCACTCACATCCTCACTGGGGCCGGAAGGCTCACAGTGAACATTTGTATCTATGTATCTCAGGAGAGCTCCTTCCTGCTTAGATAGAAAAGCTTCCTTTGTTTGCTTTCTTTTTCTGAATGCTGCCCCAGAGGGGCGTTTTCTTCTTTCACTCATGACTGCTGTTCTGTGCCAGCTATAGTGGCTCTCAACACTCAATTGAAGGGGACAAATAAGCAGGCTGGTAGCAGGGCCTGAGTGAGGGAAGATATCAGCATCTTAAGGGCCTAAATGGCTCCTACTGCTTCAGTTGACTGCCTGTTCTCCTCAAGTGGGTTCATGGAAGCAGCAGGAAACCGGAAGCTCTCTGAGAAGCTGAGGTTAATCAGTCCAGGCTCCTGGGGGTGCTAGAGAGGTACATAAGAGGCTCCTCCTCCTCTCTCTCCCTGCAGCGCCTGCTGCTTTCTGTTATTCCCTCTCACCTTTTCTCCTGCCTGCCTATTATGTCTCTTGTGCCCTCCTTCCTCCAGCGCAGCGCTCCACCATCTCTGTGCATCTAGAGCAGAGAGAATGGACACAGACTGGCTAACCTAGTGAGGAGGGCTTTAAACTAGGTTTGACGGGGACAGGTGAGCAAAGTCCACAGGTAAGTGGGGAACATGGAGACCGGGGAGATGGGTCGGAAACGAGAGGGAGTGTGGGCTATATTGTCAGAGAGAAAGGAGGGTCAGGACAAAACTGGGAGGAAAGATCAAACCAGTATCTTAGATGCCTATATACAAATGCGAGAAGTATGGGCAATAAGCAGGAAGAACTGGAAGTGCTAATAAATAAATACAACTATGACATTGTTGGCATCACTGAAACTTGGTGGGATAATACACATGATTGGAATGTTGATGTGGATGGGTACAGCTTGCTCAAGAAGGATAGACAGGGGAAAATGGCAGGAGGTGTTGCCTTATATATTAAAAATGTACACACTTGGACTGAGGTAGAGATGGACATAGGAGACGGAAGTGTTGAGAGTCTCTGGGTTAGGCTAAAAGGGGTAAAAAACAAGGGAGATGTCATGCTAGGAGTCTACTACAGGCCACCTAACCAGGTGGAAGAGGTGGATGAGGCTTTTTTTAAGCAACTAACAAAATCATCCAAAGCCCAAGATTTGGTGGTGATGGGGGACTTCAACTATCCGGATATATGTTGAGAAAATAACACAGCGGGGCACAGACTATCCAACAAATTCTTGGACTGCATTGGAGACAACTTTTTATTTCAGAGCTACTAGGGGGGGAAGCTGTTCTAGACTTGATTTTAACAAATAGGGAGGAACTCGTTGAGAATTTGAAAGTAGAAGGCAGCCTGGATGAAAGTGATCATGAAATCATAGAGTTTGCAATTCTAAGGAAGGGTAGAAGGGAGAACAGCAAAATAGAGACAATGGATTTCAGGAAGGCAGATTTTGGTAAGCTCAGAGAGCTGATAGGTAAGGTCCCATGGGAATCAAGACGGAGGGGAAAAACAACTGAGGAGAGTTGGCAGTTTTTCAAAGGGACACTATTAAGAGCCCAAAAGCAAGCTATTCCGCTGGTTAGGAAAGATAGAAAATGTGCAAAAGACCACCTTGGCTTAACCATGAGATCTTGCATGATCTAAAAAATAAAAAGGAGTCATATAAAAAATGGAAACTGGGACAGATTACAAAGGATGAATATAGGCAAACAACACAGGAATGCAGGGGCAAGATTAGAAAGGCAAAGGCACAAAATGAGCTCAAACTAGCTACGAGAATAAAGGGAAACAAGAAGACTTTTTATCAATACATTAGAAGCAAGAGGAAGACCAAAGACAGGGTAGGCCCACTGCTTAGTGAAGAGGGAGAAACAGTAACAGGAAACTTGGAAATGGCGGAGATGCTTAATGACTTCTTTGTTTCAGTCTTCACCGAGAAGTCTGAAGGAATGCCTAACACAGTGAATGCTAATGGGAAGGGAGTAGGTTTAGCGGATAAAATAAAAAAATAACAAGTTAAAAAACACTTAGAAAAGTTAGATGCCTGCAAGTCACCAGGGCCTGATGAAATGCATCCTAGAATACTCAAGGAGCTAATAGAGGAGGTATCTGAGCCTCTAGCTATTATCTTTGGAAAATCATGGGAGACAGGAGAGATTCCAGAAGACTGGAAAAGGGCAAATATAGTGCCCATCTATAAAAAGGGAAATAAAAACAACCCAGGAAACTACAGACCAGTTAGTTTAACTTCTGTGCCAGGGAAGATAATGGAGCAAGTAATTAAGGAAATCATCTGCAAACACTTGGAAGGTGGTAAGGTGATAGGGAACAGCCAGCATGGATTTGTGAAGAACAAATCGTGTCAAACCAATCTGATAGCTTTCTTTGATAGGATAACGAGCCTTGTGGATAAGGGTGAAGCTGTGGATGTGGTATACCTAGACTTTAGTAAGGCATTTGATACAGTCTCGCATGATATTCTTATCGATAAACTAGGCAAATACAATTTAGATGGGGCTACTATAAGGTGGGTGCATAACTGGCTGGATAACCGTACTCAGAGAGTTGTTATTAATGGTTCCCAATCCTGCTGGAAAGGCATAACGAGTGTACCGCAGGGGTCTGTTTTGGGACCGGCGCTGTTTTATATCTTCATCAACGACTTAGATATTGGCATAGAAAGTACGCTTATTAAGTGTGCGGATGATACCAAACTGGGAGGGATTGCAACTGCTTTGGAGGACAGGGTCATAATTCAAAATGATCTGGACAAATTGGAGAAATGGGCTGAGGTAAGCAGGATGAAGTTTAACAAAGACAAATGCAAAGTGCTCCACTTAGGAAGGAAAAATCAGTTTCACACATACAGAATGGGAAGAGACTGTCTAGGAAGGAGTACGGCAGAAAGGGATCTAGGGGTTATAGTGGACCACAAGCTAAATGAGTCAACAGTGTGATGCTGTTGCAAAAAAAGCAAACATGATTCTGGGATGTATTAACAGGTGTGTTGTGAGCAAGACACGAGAAGTCATTCTTCCGCTCTACTCTGCTCTGGTTAGGCCTCAGCTGGAGTATTGTGTCCAGTTCTGGGCACCGCATTTTAAAAAAGATGTGGAGAAATTGGAAAGGGTCCAGAGAAGAGCAACAAGAATGATTAAAGGTCTTGAGAACATGACCTATGAAGGAAGGCTGAAAGAATTGGGTTTGTTTAGTTTGGAAAAGAGAAGACTGAGAGGGGACATGATAGCAGTTTTCAGGTATCTAAAAGGGTGTCATAAGGAGGAGGGAGAGAACTTGTTCACCTTAGCCTCTCAGGATAGAACCAGAAGCAATGGGTTTAAACTGCAGCAAGGGAGGTCTAGGTTGGACATTAGGAAAAAGTTCCTAACTGTCAGGGTGGTTAAACACTGGAATAAATTGCCTAGGGAGGTTGTGGAATCTCCATCTCTTGAGATATTTAAGAGTAGGTTAGATAAATGTCTATCAGGGATGCTCTAGATGGTATTTGGTCCTGCCATGTGGGCAGGGGACTGGACTCGATGACCTCTCGAGGTCCCTTCCAGTCCTAGAATCTATGAATCTATGAATACGTATGCACCAGCAGCAGAAACAATTTTCTACACTCTGGGTCCTAGTGGCGTCCCGCTCCCCACCCCCCAGTCTGGCACCTGAGGCAGCCGCCTCAGTTCGCCTCATGGTAAGGCCAGCCCTGTATAGGTTCAACCAATTTGCCCAGTACTGAAGTTAGGCTTGCCAGCCTGTAATTGCCAGGATCGCCTCTGGAGCCTTTTTTAAAAATTGGCATCACATTAGCTATCCTCCAGTCATTTGGTACAGAAGCTGATTTAAGTGATAGGTTACGCACCACAGTTAATAGTTCTGCAATTTCACATTTGAGTCCCTTCAGAGCTCTTGGGTGAATGCCATCTGTCCTGGTGACTTATTACTGTTTAATTTATCAATTTGTTCCAAAACCTCCTCTATTGACACCTCAATCTGGGACAGTTCCTCAGATTAAAAAGAATGGCTCAGGTGTGGGAATCTCCCTCATATCCTCAGCTGTGACGACTGATGCAAATAATTCATTTAGTTTCTCCACAATGGCCTTATCATCCTTGAGTGCTCCTTTAGCATCTTGATCGTCCAGTGGCCCCACTGGTTGGTTAGCAGGCTTCTTGCTTCTGATGTATTTAAAACCAATTTTGCTATTATTTTGTGACTTTGTCTAGCTGTTCTTCAAATTCTTTTTTGGCCTGCCTAATTATATTTTTACACTTGAGTTGCCAGAGTTTACGCTCCTTTCTATTTTCCTCAATAGGATTTAGCTTCCACTTTTTAAAGGATGCCTTTTTATCTCTAGCTGCTTTTTTTTACTTTGTTTGGCCCTGGTGGCACTTTTTTGATCCTCTTACTATTTTTTTTAATTTGGGGTATACATTTAAATTGAGCCTCTATTATGGTGTCTGTAAAACGTTTCCAAGCAGCTTGCAGGGATTTCACTTTTGCGTTATACCTTTTAATTTCTGTCTATCTCACTTCCTCATTTTTGTGCATCATAATGATTGTACAGAGGAGAAACTAATGCATGGTGAAAGTTGCCAGAGGAGTCACAGGAAGGCAATGGCAGAACTGGAAAGAGATCCCTGATCTCCTGTCACCCTCTTCTGTGCCTGAGAGCCAGCCCTTTGCCTAGGGGTCTCAAACTCCCAGCCCGTGGGCCATCTGCGGCCCGTGAAGCTTCAACAATGTGGCCTGTGGGACTCCAGCAGTTTTGGGGCCAGGTCTCTCCCTTGGCATGATTTGCAATGGCCCCGGGCCCGGCAGCTCAGCGGGCTGAGTGGTGTCTGCCTGCTCGCTCCATGTGGCCATCAGCCCCTCCCTGCGGCCCTGGGGTGGGGCTGTGCTTCTGCATGCTACCCCTGCGGCCAATGGAAAGCTGCGGGGGCGGTGCCTGGGGGAAGCAGTACATGGAGGCCCCCCAGCCCGCCCCGCCTTGGAGCCCCAGGTAAGTGCCACACTCCCCAACGCCCTCCCAGAGCCTGCAACCCCACCCCTCCTCCTGCACCCTCACCCCCTGTCCCAGCCCAGAGCCTGCACCCAGCACCCAAACTCCATCCCAGAGCCTGCACCCCAATCCCCTACCCCAGACCTCCTCCCCCACCCAAACTCCCTCCGAGAGCCTTAGGCAGGTGGAGGGTGGAGTTTTGGGGGGAGGGTTCTGGGCAGCATGAGTGACATTATTGGCCTGCTGGGAGGATTTGAGGACTGGCACTGACCCTAAGGTAAATTGAGTTTGAGGCCCCTGGCCTACCACCATCATTATTCCTCCTCTGAGAGTGGCCACTATGCTTCCAACTGATAATCATCTCTACTGGGCTATTGCTGGCCGAGGCCAAGGAATATCAGCCCATTTTCAATGAGAGGAGCAGCTGTAAGACATTACCAACTAGCTTTTCAGCAGGCTAGAGCCGGGGCCGGGCCAGGGCCCCAGGCAAAAAAGCCTCCCGCCATCCCCCGGCGGGGAGTGTGGCAGGGGAGGGCGCCGAGCCCGGTCGCGGCCCTGCTCTTCCTGGGCAACCGGAGCGCTGGGGGGAGGGCGGCGAGCCCGCCGCGGCTCCGCTCTCCCCGGCCGGCTAGAGCGCCGGGGGAGGGCGGCGAGCCCAGCTGCGGCCCTGCTCTCCCCGGGTGAGCGCCGCCCCCCTCCAGGTGCCGCCCCAAGCACATGCTTGGACAGCTGGTGCCTGGAGCCGGCCCTGGCTAGAGTGGTGCTTGCAGAAGCCAGGAGAGAAACTAGACAAATGTCTCCATGCATCTTTCTGAGTGCTGGCCTCTCCCTATTGCAAGGCAAATACAATCCTGCAAATAATGGCAGCTAAAGTGGATTGAAGCACTTTATCCAGTACAAATGTCCTGGATTGTTCACTGCAGACTGCACGTCCTCCCATTCCAGACATGCAGCTGCAGTGAGTTCAGTTCACCTCGCAGAGATAGCCTGGGTGGTTTATATCACCTGTCACATGCTCAAGTGCAGAGGAGGGTTACAGGCACCGAAACACAATGTCCAGCTGTAATTGCTGCAGATATTCTTGCCAGCATTAGAAAGGTCACCAGGGGATTCTTTCCTTGCTCTCTGTGCCAGCCGAGCTGTGGCTTTGTTCTGCGTGAAGGTGAGATCTGTGCTGTGCACCTTCCCTGTCCCCCACACTCTGGCTTCGACTTGAGGGGCACCCTTAGAAGGGAGCTATGCACATGGGGTATCCTCAAACTACTCAGAGGCCAGGCTTCCTGCAATGATGTTACTGTGGCTGAGGTGTCATTCTGTGGAGAACCAGCTGCTGGAGGAGTCACTCGTGGGACTAACAGTGAGAAACAGCATCCCCCCTCCCTGGCGAAGGCCTAAGGGTGTGATCCTGGCTCCCCTGAAGTGAATGGCAGAACTGCGGTTGACTTCAGTGGGGCCAGCATATCACCCTGCACCTGCAAACAGCTCGCCTGTTCCGTGGTGCAGCCCTGCCCACCCGCATCGTGCATACGTCTCACCATCTGCACATGCACTAGTTCTTCACATGCACTGCTCCGGGAAACAGAGCCCCCCCTGCTCACAACTTCACTAGCTCCCCATTCCTTTCAGTTCAAAACCTCCCTCCTCTTTCCAACCTCCTGTGGGCTTGCTCCAGCCCACTCCCCAGGCCTCCTGCTCCATTCTGCTATCCCAACCCTGGCCTCTGCTCAGTCCCTGCTCACTAGCTCGCCGTGTTGGCTGTCCTAGAATAGCCTTCCCTTGTTCCCCACCCCACAGATCCTTCAAACCTTGCATTTGCTTCTGCCTCAACTAGTATTTCCCTATTGTCCCTGGACAGTGTTGGGGGGGCCCTGGAGGGGTGCTGCTGCCCAAGGAAAGTCGTGGTGTTCTGAGTGGCATAACAATGCCGAGATGCTCCATAGCACACAGCTGACTGAGGTGTGACTGGCGCATCTCCACTCCACCTTCTGTGCTCTCCCCACCACCCATCTTCACGTGCCAGCTCATGACACCTGCTCCCCAGAGGACCTGCTGGGAACAGTTACAATATTCCAGAAAGGTCAGGAACATAAGACTAATCCTCCTTTACTGACTTTTTCCAACAGCCAGATTGATGGCTGGCAGCAGCCTGGATTATTGTAATCTGCAGCCAGTAAAATAGCCTCGCTGGCATGCATAGCACAGCAAGCCATGTTTGGGCCTCCAGCTTAGAGCCCAAGCAGAACCAAAAGCGAACTATAGGGAGCTCGGTTAGAATAGAGGCAAGTGTCTCCAGCTAACCCTGAAGGGAGGAGACCTGGTAATAAACTCCTTGCAGATGCCAAACCAAAACCAACCCATGGTATGACTGAACCAGGCTATTAGCCAAGCTGGATTTTGCTAAATCTCTTTGCCTTTCAGCCACCTACCATTGGGCAGTCACCTTCCTTTTACTCAAGTGACCCCTTCACCCCATCTGTGTAACATAAGGGTGCTGTGTATTCTGGGCCAGGAGCTCCCGGCTGCATCTGCGGATTTTTTTCCCCCAACCTCCTTGTCTTGTGAGCCCTGTGAATGAAATTGACCAGCTCTTCAGCCCCAGGGGGAGCCTTTGCTCACAGGCACCCAACAATTCCTCTGCCCCCAACCCTCTCACCCAGGGTCTCCTGGTGCATTTAAAACACATTGTTCCAGCAGGGCTCTAAGTCTCAGAGGAGGAGCAGCCCCAGGACTGGGGTGGATCTTGAGGTGGCAGGCTGGGGATGGGGCCTTTGAAGGATGGGGAGAGAAGGAAGTAGAGACCTGGTGTGATGGCTGCCATCTTGGCTGACAGCAGGGCTTGATCTGGGGCCCAGGAGACCTGAAAGCATGGATCTCTACAGCTGGAGCTAAAGGACCAGGTTCTGTAGCTAAGAGCTGTGCTGCATCCATAATCTTGGTGGGTTGGTCACTGAGGGGGACTTTTAGCTCACACTGACCAGTGGGTTACACTAGCATGAGATGCTTATTCAGCATCTCCACCTCTCCGAGCTGCTGACTGCCTCAAGACCAGAGTGTGGATAGACTGGTGCATCAAAAACCTGGTGACTTGTGGGATTTAAGTCAGCTCTCCAGGTTGCTCTGATGATCAGCAGGAGCGTGGGAAGCCAGGTGCAATGGAAGGGTGGTTGCAACAGGTGCCAGAAGAATAGTTCAGGGACCTTCCTCCTGCCTGGAGTCAGAGTGCATTGGGCCAGGACCTCTCTCTTCCAAAGAGAGAGGCTGAGGTGGTGCCCATCTGGGCATGGGCTTATTCTATAGGCATGACCATTGCCCACCTTCCTCAGCTCCTGCTGTGGATATTTGATTCCTACCTGAACATCCAATGACCGTGTAGCATTATACTAGAATGTAGTTATAAGATCTAGGATTAAAAGTACCCAAAGGTGAGAGGAAGAGACATTCCCATACAACATAATAAACAAATAGGAGCTCTCTGATGAAGTGCTGTCCCCTTAAGAACTAGGCAGGCTGGGAACCACCTGTAGGATATAAATTGCCTTCCCCTGATCACTCAGTCTCAGGTAGGCACACAGTAAGCGGCCTAGGAAGGGAGCCCAGTTCGGAGTAATGAGCTGTACCTGATTCTTCATCTAATAATAATAAAAATAAATTAGAATGTTGAAAAAATGAACTGAAACTTTTCCATGAAAAATCTAGGGAAAAAATGAAACATGTTAATTTAAAAAAAAATTCTTAAACATCTTGAGGTTTTGTTGTTGTTTGTTTATTTTTTTGTCAAAGCGCAAAGAAAAAATTTGACTTCATTCTGTGGTTCTTCCCTTCCCCCTTCTTCAAAAATAGAAGGGGAGGAGGGGAGAGAAAAACTGTAAAAAGTGAAAACAGAAAATATTTAGTTTTGATACATTTTGTTTTGATGAAAAATGAATATTTTTGCAGAAAAATTTCAAATGCATGTCAGATATTTTTCATAACAAAAACCTTTTTGATTAAAACATTTTGACCAGTTCTAAATACTAGTAATAATTAATACATTGTTGCTGACAAACTGGGATTTGGCCTTGTGTTCCTTGAGTCCTTGTAAATCTTAGTCACTGAGCTCTACGAGTCAGCTGAAACAGCTTCCCTGTACCAAGAGGGCAGGCTTGGATCCCATTCAATGAAGCATTAGAAATTATTATTATTGCCAGAAAGGATCTGGGCCAATCATCCAGAAACTTCTCTACCCGGGCACCTGTTCTCAAGACTTTTCTCTAGTCCAGTTTTGAAACATGGTTGCTGGAAAGTTCAGTGGAGTTTGTGATCTTCTCAATGAGCCCAGAGCCAATTGTCCAAGCAATCGAGGGACAAGTTTCCAGTGAGCTTCAGTTGATCTATGATTTTGCAAAGCTATGTAACATCCAATCGTTTCACCATCAAACGAGGCCAGTCTCCAGTGCTGCTTGGTTTTCACCCTGAATTCTTGGGTTTCTTTGAACCCAAGTGAAACTAGGGGATGTGAATCTGAGTTGAGTGAAACTAGACTCAAAATGTGCATGGACCCTTGCAAATAAAGACTGCTGAATGTCTCACGGCACTAGTGTATGAGAGAGAAGCAATAGCTTGCACATATCCAGCAGTTTAAACATTCAGTAAACCAATATCACATATGTAGTCTCATGGGTGAAACTGCATGAGCCTTGAGCACATCTGAGATACACCTCTACCTTGATATAACACTGTCCTCGGGAGCCAAAAAATCTTACTGCGTTATAGGTGAAATCGTGTTATATCGAACTTGCTTTGATCCATCGGAGTCCGCAGCCCCCTCCGCCCCCCGGAGCACTGCTTTACCACATTATATCCAAATTCGTGTTATATCGGGTCGCGTTATATCGGGGTAGAGGTGTACTTAGGAATCAAAGGTCAGGGGGCAGTCATTTCCTCTAGATTGACCTGTGATTGCAGTGTTATGAATCATTCACAATCTCTATTCTATTATTTCTTCATGAGTATGTTTGTAATATAGTAGCTCCCACGATATATTAGGCACTGTCCACATATACAACACACAGACAGGGACACACAGTCCCTTATAAATAAGAGACAGAAAACATAGCCAGCCATTTTGGGGTAGATTCACCCCATTATATTAATAATTTACAAAACTAAACTCCCTTAGGAGAAGTTATTTCTTTCTAAAATCGTCCATTTTAAAACCTGCTCCTTATATTTAATGACGAGCGTGCGCTTCTAACTGCTTGGCAAGGTTGCTGTGAAAGTCAGGATTAATGATAAGTGCGGTTTTTATGTTTCGCCATCCTCGGGTAGTGTGTGGGTGGGTGGGAGGGATTTTGCATTACCCAGAGAATGGTTAATATGAAAGAAAATGAGGCAGTTATTATTCTAACACAAGCTCAGGAGGCAGCAAGGGGGATTGAAACAAGAAAACCCCACCCTAAATTATCATCAAAAGCCAAATTGGTATTATTTTTGTCAACAACATTTCTCAGCACAGAAGCAACAAGCACAAGCTCTTATCAATTGTTCATACAGTGCCAGAGGGCTCAATGCCACGTTACAAACAGGGGAAGACAAGATCAAGCAAGGTTAGTTGCAAAGCACCAGTTCAGGTCCTGGCACATTTGCAAAAGGATCCTCAGGCCAGTCTGCCTTCTTTGATGTCTGTTTCCAGCAGGTGCAACTAAAATAACAGAAAAAGGGGAATTGCTGGCATCCAGAGTGCATGCTCCCTTCCCATCAGCATTACTTTCATTTTGCTTTGAACAGCTCCAGACAGCTTGTGTTAAACTTGGCTCTAACAAATCAAGCAAACGGCGGTAAAAATGTCCTTGCTGCACCCATGTTATGTGCCACTAGAGCAGCCCAGAGATCTAACCTGTTTAAGAGGTATCTTGATACGTATCCCACAAGCTCCCTGGGACACAGACTGAGATATATTTTGGTCAATGAAAGCAGATTAAACAGGCCTGCGATTTATTCTTCTTTGTTGGGCTGCCAGGAGCAGAGATGGCGACCTGAGGATCCTGGGGTGACTACATGTGACACGATAGGTTATAGATCTGCATAAAGTACCGCTTTCCCATCTCACTGGCCTGGCCGTACTACGACGGCATTCTCACAGACCCGCCCAGCAGGTGGGAGTACTTGAGGCATGTTCTTTGTGGCAAGGTCTTCTCTGTTTGAATGGCCAGTTTATATCAGTGTAAATCCAGAATGGCTCAATTTTGCATATTTACAGTCATGTAACCAGGGCCAGCTCCAGGCATCAGCCTGGCAAGCAGGTGCTTGGGGTGGCCACTCTGGAGAGGGGCGTCACGTTCAGCTATTCGGCGGCAATTCGGCGGATGGTACCTCACTCCGGCTCGGAGCGAAGGACCTCCCGCCGAATTGCCGCCGCAGATTGTGATCGCGGCTTTTTTTTTTGGCTGCTTGGGATGGCCAAAATCCTGGAGCCGGTCCTGCATATAACAGATCAGAATCTGGCCTGTAGGCTCTAATGCTGGAGCAGTTTCTTCTCTACCATAGCGACTGACTGGGGAATCTCCATTCCAGTGGGCACTCCTGAAACTCAGTCTTTTGCCTTCTCCCCTGCCTCTGCATTTCTGTGTAACCAGCACAGCAATCTGGCCTGCAGGTGTTTTTGTAAACCAAGCCAATTCCACCATCATTGTCTCAGTCTCTTTCATATTGTCTTCTTGTCTTGCTAATCTCTGCTCCATGACTTCTGTGCTGCTCTCTGAATTAGTCCTAGGCTTCCTCTTGTGTTTAGGGGGCATCACTG
Source organism: Malaclemys terrapin pileata (assembly GCF_027887155.1). Lineage (NCBI taxonomy): Eukaryota > Metazoa > Chordata > Testudines > Emydidae > Malaclemys > Malaclemys terrapin. Next base: position 53,468,499 of record NC_071514.1, read on the forward strand.
ATTGGCCTGTATCCCTACAGCAGGACTTGAGCAAACCTCAAATTGAGACACTGTTTTTCATTGCAGTGTTCTTAGCATAGGCGAGGGTTGGCAGTGGAAAGTCACCTTAAGGCAGATGTAGATTAGTCATTTTAAGCCTCCTTTCCATCCATTTAATTTTCTGTGTCCTGGACCTTTAAATTTCTAAGGTCGCTGCTCTCCCTCGTCGAGACTTGACTTTTGTTCTTTCTTGTTTGCTTCCCTTAATCCACAACAAATTGCAGCTGCTTTATGAGTATTGGGAAATATAATAGCCCCTAGCTAAAAACAGATGTAAACTGGTGCCAACTCTCCAATGCCCTAGCTCTGGGAGGTCAAATGCAATGGGCCTCACCGCTGACCCAACCCTGGATTTGGGTTTGCCAAACTAAACCCAGTTGATGAAGTTTTGTGGGAGCAAAGGCAGGTTCCCTGCAGCCTACCCCTGCTTGCAGCCTGCTAGAGCTTTCCTTTTCTTAGGCATAGGAAGCAAGCAGCGTGGTTTGGCCCAGCCACCGCAGTACTGCCTCTGTTAATGCCTTTATCAACATTAAATAACAGTTTCTTCCTCACCCTGGTATTTTGTGCCGGTGACAACGCACTGCAGGAATGCTGATCCCTAAATCAGCTGCCGCTGACAGGAATATCTCTCTGGTCGCAGCGAGGGCACCCGGTTTGCTGCCGAGCAAAGCAGGGCACAAAAGCCTTTGTCTCTTCTCTGCTGTGTATCCCCTGCCCTATGCTCCGTGCTTCTATTTCTGTTCGTGGGGGGGCCTCTCCAGCCAAGCCACCTGTTCCAGTCTGTCCCATTGTGCCCCCTCCTTCCTCAGTGCTTTCAAGCTGCAGATGGGATCTGAAGGAAAACTCCCTCTCTAGCCTTAAAGCTATTGGCATTAGAAATAAATACGTAGATGGCAGGGTTACTTGCTCTGGTTTTAGGGCCTGTGTGCTGCAAGGGCTAGATCCTCTGTTTGGCATGATCTGTTGTGAGAATGGTGTTCTTCCACCACCAGAGAAGGAGAAATAATCTCCACACTGCACTGTTGCTGTAGGAGGTAAAGTCCTCTGCAAACTACCATAGACAAGTATCATTCTCCCCACTTTATGGATGGGGAAACTGAGGCATGGAGTAATGACAGCAGTGTGTCAGTGGAGGTGGAGTCCATAGGGAAAATTAGGAGTCTGAGGCACCTGAACTACAACTCCCATGAGGCACCGCAGCAGATCAGGCAGACACAGAGATTACTGGACACTATCTGAAACATTATGATTTTTCTGACAAAATATTGAAAAATTTCAGCAAAATTGTCGTTTTCCTCAGGACATTTTCCATTTTGCAGAGACCCCATTTCCCACTGGAAAAATAGGTAGGTAGAAAATTCCCAACCTGCTCTAGAAATTAGACGCAGATGACAGGCCACTCAGCCATTGTCACTGAGACACCACGCTGGGCCAGCCCCCTCCGGTGAGACAGACCTGTGGAAAGAGACCCCCCCCTCCATCCCTGGGAGTGAGGACAAAGAGCTGACCCCCTACTGCCTAGCCTCTGAGCTAATTCCCACTCTGATTTCCCAGTGTGCCCTGCGGAATGTCTGCCATAGCGACTGTCATGCCTGATGGTTTTTGTGGTGGTTGTGGAAAAATCAGATGACCCCCATCTAACTTCTGTGTGGCTGTGATGTGGCAAGGGGCTCAGCTATCATGCTGATGAGTGAAGTATAAATGCTGAGAGATTAGACAGATACTAATGAACAGGGCCCTGACCCTCCTCCACACTCGAAGAGGAAGGTAACTGTGTAAGAGAAGCCCTGACCTGGAGCCCAAAGCTATGCTGAGATGAGGAATGCCCAAGGCTCTGCTGTGGTCCTGGGGAATAGCCCGATGACGTGGGTGGAAACTATAATGGTGCTCTGGCACCCGTTCCTTTCTGCTGTAATCCAGTCCCCAAGGCGCCCTGAGCAAGGTATATTGTCTTACATAACTTTCCACTGCTGTAACTGAACTCAGTTGTCTCGGCCTGGTACCTACAGCACAGGGCTCCAAGTCCTGGGCAGTACCGAGTGTCATTTTACAATGCACTTATAGGACATGTTTGATAAATGCTTTTACTTGTTCCCCTCTCTGTCCCTTCCTCCCCACACCTCATCCACCTGGAGGAGGTGGACTCTTCCCACATCTGATGTCCCACATTGGTTACATTTTATAATTGAAATTGTGGCCTTTGGTAGGGAGACACACAGTAGTCGGTTGGGTAATATCTTCCCGGGTAGTTCCTTTTCTTTTTTGAGTTTGAAGGAGCCACTTCTTCAGTTTCCACCATCCAGTTGCTGGACATATTTTTAGCCTTAGGAGGGCGCTAAACCCATAACCTTGGCCCCTTTGGCTTCCAAGTGATCGTCAGTTGGCCATCTGCAGATCAGCACAATTTACACTCGATGTATTTAAAGAACATGGAGGGGGGGAAAGGGAGAAGGAGATGGGGTGGACTGCAGGAACCTTACATAACACCCCAAAGGTCATGGGAAATCATGTACACGTCTGAAACAGCAGCAGAAGAGTCCAAAGCATGGAGGCTGATTTGATCTGATCAAGTAATTTTTTAGGCTCTACCTTTTGGGATGAGCTGGTCCAATGCCACCCAACATTTCAAGCAGCTGTAGCATGTTACTGGCTTACGGGTCTTTATGTTGCATGCTTATTTAGTGTTAAAATCAACAAGCGCAGGCTCCAGGTGCCATGACAAAGCATTAAACACAAAAGAGAAGCAGCAGCAGGTCCCACGGCGCCCAGCCCATCTCGAAAACACACTATGTGCCCTTCAGCCCAATTCCCCCTCCCCGCACACTGTAGCACTCCTCAAATGTCTGGCAGAAGAGACAAGCTTCACAGCATGCCCTGAAGCTGAGGTTGCTAGATCCCGGCTATTTTGGACCAAAAGGGGGGATGAATTCCCAAGTTCTGGTGTCCTGGAGAGCATGCTGCCAGGAACTCCGAGAAGCTGCACTGATCTCAACAGCAGCAGTATTGTGCGCTGGGGCCTCTCTCAGGTAGGCTGGCTCCAGGCCATTTAGGGCTGTGTGGGTCAGAAGCAGCACGTTCAGCTCCCACCAGACGCTCAGTCCATGCAGCACCTGCCTTTAGAGGTTATGAGTCACTTTACATTAGGCTCCCTTAGGCCTGCTTACATCACTCCCTGATGTGGATGGGAGGGTCAGGGTGGCTCAGCTGGTGCGGAAGAAGCATGAGCTGCAGGAGGGTGGAGGCTGCTTTACCCTGGTAGTTACTTCTCTCCTACAAGCGTTTCTAGCCCCTGCGTGGGCGAGTTGCGCTCTCTTAGGTGCCCTGTGGGCTGTACTCAGAGCTGATGTGCTGGGAGGGCTGGCTGCTAGCGACACGCTGGCCAGTGGGTGAGAATCCACATTGAGACACAGGTCAACTCTGCAGATTAGTTCTCTTGCAATTCACTCAGGCTGCCATGTCAGTCTTCTCCCCTGGGTCTCTGTGCTCACTTGTCTCAAGGCGAGCAGCATGGCTCCCATGGGACGTTCTGCCCTGACATGCAGCCGCTTGGTTGAGGCTTTGCTCAGGGGAGGCAGGGCTGGGGGACAGACTGGGGCAAACTTACCTTTCAGCCTTCTAGTCTGCTCTGTAGTGTCAGGACAGAGGCTCCCTGGGGATGCAGTGACTGTGTGCCATGATCGGAGGGTGTGAAGGCTGAGGAGGGATGGGTGGGGATGTTTTGGGTGGTGCAAACAAGTATAACTAGAAGCAATGAGGTGGAACTGAGCAGTCAGGGTGGCTCGCAGAAGAAATCCCCGGAGGGTGAGATCTGTTAGACCATGAAACACCCTCCCCAAGAAAAGGGCATTTTAGAGGGGACTGGACTATGCTGCAGGAGCAATCCTGAATGGCAGGCCTGGGTGTTGGGCCAGGACCAGCTCCATAGCTGGGAGCCAGGGGGTGGAGAGCAGGAGATTTGGAGTCAGGGCGGCAGGTTGCCGTTCCCAGGTCCCACTGACTGGCTGTGTGAATGCAGGGCAATGGCTTGTCTCTGCTGTGTCCCCATTAGAGGGAGGCTTTGAGCTTCAGTCAGGAATGTCTGGGAATTGCTGTGAAAGGGGAAGGGGCTCTTGGAGGGCAGGCCCCAGCTCCTGGGTCGGTGGCGCTATGAACTTCATGCTCAGTTTGTGCGACTGACCCCTTTGCTCAAGCCCCAGTGTCCCCAGGCGAGCTCTGAGATCAAAGAGCAATAAGACTCCCAGCAACACTGAACCCCTGAACCACCGGGGACCAGCGCCAACCCCTCCCTCGCCTCATCCCCCCTCCACGCTCGCTGGCTGGCAGCTCTACGCGCTCCTCCCTGCACAGCCTGGCAGCCACTGCAGCATACCCCAGTGACCAGGCTCAGCTCCCTCGTGGCTCACCCACCCACATGGCATCCAGCTGGGTTCCCCCACGAGCCTGAGCCTTCCCTCCGTCCTCCTGGCTCTCACCACTAGGCTGCTCAGCCTTGCTCCCCTGCTGCATCTCCTCCCCTAGCCCTCCTCCTCCTCCCCACCTACCTCTGACCCATGGCCCTGAGTCCCTCCTGCCACTGCTGTGCAGCCCTGACGCCCTCATGCCTCCCGCCCCACCTCCCTCCCACCTCTGCCCACTGCCCTCCTGCCTCCTCCCCCGACCCCAACTCCCTCCCATCTCTGCCCTGCAGCCAAACACCCTCCCTCCCTCCTCCCACCCACCCACTGCCCCAACTCCCTGCCCTGATACCCTGCCTCCCATCCACTGCCTCGACTCCCTCCCACCTCTGCCCACTGCCCTGACTCCTTACATACATCACACTATAGTATTAATGACCAACATGTTACCAGTTTGCATATGATTCTTTAGATGACACCTGTTAGATACAGATTATGACAACACGGTGTTGGGGCGATGAGTGTAAAAGGCCTGATGTGAGTTATGGTATGGTGTGCACTGTGGGGTTCTCAGGGTCACAAAAGATAATAGTGTTACTCTAAGGTACTTAGACTTCTGTAAGGCATTTGACTTAATAGTGTATGACATTTTGATTAAAAAAAAACTAGAAAGATATAAAATTAGCATGGTACCCATTAAATGGATTAAAAACTGGCTAACTGATATTTCTCAAAATGTAACTGTAAACGGGGAATCATTATCAAACTGGTCTGTTTCTAGTGGGATCGGTTCTTGGCCCCTATGCTAATTAACATTTTTATTAATGACCTGGAAAAAAACATAAAATCACCACTGATGCAGAGTGCAGACACAAAAATTGGGGGAATGATGGTAAATACTGAAGAAGACAGGTCATTGATACAAGCGAGCTGGATTGTTTTGTAACCTGAGGTCATGCAAATAATGTGCATTTTAATATGGCTAAATGTAAATATATACATCTCGGGGGGGGGGGGGGAATGTAGGCCGTACTTACAGGATGGGGAACTCCTGGGAAGCAGTGACTGAAAAAGATTTGGGGGTGACAGTGTATAATCAGCTGTGTGACGTTGTGTAGTCTATATGGTTTTATAAAAATATGATAATAAGTGAATATAATGTAACTGGAATATGCTTCATGCAAAAGGTCTCTTGTAAGGTATCATTACAAAGCTTATAATCTACTGAGTGTGATCATCCTATTTGTATAAATGTACCACTCTCATATCTAAAACTAGAAATATGAAATATAACTCTGAGGGCTTATTGTAATTATGCAAGTGTGGGCCATTAATGGTGGTTTGGAATCTTGATGACTCCCATTAACCAGGACCATTGTCTGCAGATGGCTGTGTTTACCTGTGAGTCTTCCTGTATATGTGTTTGCTGGCAAGTGGGTAATGAAGTCTTGCAGTGACATGTGATCATGTCACCTGAACTGGAATCCATCCTTAACCTGGTGCTTTTTCAGTGAGGGGGGGTGGAAACCCAGAGGGACAAAGGGTTCCCGCCTTATGCAAAAGATATATAAAGGGATGGAACAGAACAAAGAGGAGAGAGAAGAGCCATCATGAAGAATCCCCTAGCTACTACCTGAGCTGGAACAAGAGCTGTACCAGGGGAAAGAATTGTGCCCAGGCCTGGAAGGTGTCCAGTCTGAGAAAAAACTTACTGAAGCATCTCAGAGGGTGAGATTATCTGTATTCAGTTTGATTGGACATAGATTTGCGCATTTTATTTTATTTTGCTTGGTGACTTACTTTGTTCTTTCGGTTACTACTTGAAACCACTTAAATCCTACTTTCTGTATTTAATAAAATCACTTTTTTCTTATTAATTTACTCAGAGTATGTATTAATACCCGGGGGAGCAAACAATTGTGCATCTCTCTCTATCAGTGTTATAGAGGGCGAACAATTTATGAGTTTGCCCTGCATAAGCGTTATACAGGGTAAAATGGATTTATTTGGGTTTAGACCCCATTGGGAGTCGGGCATCTGAGTGCTAAAGACAAGCACACTTCTGTGAGCTGTTTTCAGGTAAACCTGCAGCTTTGGGACAAGTAATTCAGACCCTGGGTCTTTGTTGGAGCAGACGGGAGTGTCTGACTAAGTAAGACAGGGTGCTGGACTCCTGAGCTGGTAGGGAAAACAGAAGCAGAGGTAGTCTTGGTACATTAGGTGGCAGCTCCCAAGGGGGTTTCTGTGATTCAACCCGTCACAAGCTGAACATGAGCTCCTAGTGCGACTCTGGCCAAAAGGGCTAATGTGATCCTGGGTGCATTAACAGGGGAATATCGAGTAAGAGCAGAGAGATTATTTTGCCTCTGTATTTGGCACTGGTGTGACTGCTGCTGGACTACTGTGTTTAGTTCTGGTGTTCTCAACTCAAGAGGGATGTTGATAAATTGGAGAGGGGTCCGAGAAGAGCCACAAGAATGATTAAAGGATTAGAACACCTTCCGTACAGTGACAGACTTAAGGAGCTCAATCTATTTAGCTTAACAAAGAGAAGGCTAAGTGGTGACTTGATTACAGTAAGTACCTACATGGGGAATATTTGATGGGCTCTTCAATCTAGCAGAGAAAGGTCTAACACGACCCAATGGCTGGAAGTTGAAAGTAGAAAAATTCAGCCTGGAAATAAGATGCAAATGTTTAACAGTGAGCAACATTAATCATTGGAACAACTGACCAAGGGTCGTGGTGGATTCTCCATCACTGGCCATTTTTAAATCAAGGCTGCATGTTTGTCTAAAAGAGCTGCTCTGGGGAATTATTTTGGGGAAGTCCTATAGTCTGTGTTCTACAAGAAGTCAGACTAGATGGTCAAAATGGCCCCTTTTGGCCTTGGACTCTCTGACCCACTGCTCTGACTCCCTCTGGCCTGTTTCTCTTGGTCCTTCTCTCCCACCGCCGTCCCTCTCACAGCTCTGCTCTTCTCCACCTGTTCCATCTGCAGGGCCCTGTCCCATCTCTTCTCGCCAACTTCCCAGCTCTCCTGTGCCACTCCCCACTTCCCATCTCCATTGCTCTGCGTGCAGGGCCGGCTCTGGCTTTTTTGCCGCCCCAGGCAAAAAAGCCTCCCGCCGCCCCCCGCCGAGGAGCGTGGCAGGGGAGGGCGCCGAGCCCGGCCGCAGCCCCACTCTCCCCGGCCGGCCGGAGCGCCGCAGGGAGGGCGGCGAGCCCGGCCGGGGCCCTGCTCTCCCCGACTGGCCGGAGTGCCGGGGGGAGGGTGGTGAGCCTGGCCGCGGCCCCGCTCTCCCTGGGTGAGTGCCGCCCCCCTCCAGGTGCCACCCCAAGCACATGCTTGTAGGGCTGGTGCCTGGAGCTGGCCCTGTCTGCGTGCATTCTGCACTGGATCCCCCTCAGCCACATCCCACTTCATAGCCTTCCCACTTCTGAATTGAAACCCCAATCAGGAGTGAGAGGGTGGATACCATGGCTCTCCCCACGGACTGACTTTGGTGAGCCACTGAAGGTGGCCAAAGCAAGCCACAGTAGAGGCACTAGCCCACCACACCCCTCCTGCAGAGACCCTGCAGACTCACACGCTGTCTGACATCTTTGGATATGTCTGTACTGCAGCAGGAGGTGTAATTCCCAGTTTGGGTAGACATACACGGGCTAGCTTTGGTTGAGCTAGCACACTAAAAATAGCAGCACACCCAGGGCAGCACAGGCTAGCTACCTGAGGACTTAGGGACGCAGATGGGATTGTACGTGGGCAGCTAGCCTGAGCTACTGCCCATGCTACCATGGTTACACTGCTATTTTTATCATATTGCAGTGACCCAAGCTAGTGTGTGTACGTCCACCTGAGCTGGAAACTGCACCTCCCCGCTGCAGTGTGGACAGACCCTCTGCGGCTGTTCTGGCCCGTTGATACGACCAGCTCACTGCTGCTCGAGTCCGTGTGCTGGAGTGTTGCAGGACTGGCTCTCCCTTGCTGTTATTTACACTACAGGCCAAACCAAACGCAGTGATTGGAATCTTTTAAAAGCAGGTTGTTTTTTCTGGTGCTTTGCTTTCCTAATCTAGCACCTGGCTGCTCCGAGAGCCAGTTACAAGGGTTTGGTGTACAGGGAATCACTCACCAGCAACCATCCCTACTGCTCAGGGAAAGCTGCAGCATGGCCCCTGAACAGGGAGGCCTGGGGAAAGAAACTGATCTGACAGGGTCAAGTCTCACAGTGCAGGATCTGGGTCCGAATGATCACAAAGGCCAGGAGTGTTCAGGTCGTAGGTTTGACCATGCTTCTCTCTCCGGTAGTAGTATGAACAGAGACTGTGCTCCCCTAGGGTCTGCAGGATGAGGTCTGTGTATGGCCTGACTGGCTGGGCAGGGCAGTGCTTTGAGATCCTTGGATACAAAGTGCGAGCATGCCAAGCACTGCTGTTCATAGTGGTGCGAAGCACTGTGCCGGGTGAGACTGGACACTGCTGGGCTGGAGGGCAGTGGGGCACTTCCCACACTTTCTCCAATACAGCATTTAGGAACATGGACAGTGGGAAGACCATCAAAGGGTCATGGGAGAAGACTAAAGGAATGGCCCATGTCAAGCTCTGGTTGCTATCTGAGAGAGCCTGACAGTGCTACCCATTTTTCCTCCCTTTGGCTTGAGTGAGGATGGTACTTTCTGGTTGGCATCTGCTTGCCAGCTGGAGTACAAAGGAATTATTCCCTTTTGAAATGCGTCCCTGGTATGTGGACATTAGACTTTTCAGGGGATTATTCAGACTAGTAGCAACTGTTTGTGACAGAGACGCTATAGCCAGTAATGCTTTATTTTAAGTATCTGTTGACTAATGTTGAATTACAGAGGGGGGCCCATGGAAAACGCAGGTGACATCTCCCGGAATGCAGAATGAATTCATTGCATTCCAGTCAGTTTCAAAGAGCGGCAAATGTTTTCCTAATAAAAGGCCACTCACAATAAATAGCACTCTAGCATGGACCCTGGGTCAGGCTGCACCTTCAAATCTATTCACACGGGTCCGCTCTTCTTGTGGCCAGTACATTCTGCATCCCCCTTCCTTCAACTCTCACCCTCACCTCTATTATTGACCCAGCAGACACACACCAGCTAAACTCCAATTGCTATGCAAGAAACTGAACATGGAAATGACCCTTTATGATTTGCCACACGCAAGTGGCTTTTCAAATATAAATGTTCTGGGCTAAGCTTCTCCCCCACCCCCACCCCCACCCCAGCCAATATATTTATAAAAGGTCACTTTCCTTGAGAATTTTATACTGTTCACATCTGTTCCAAACACTGCTTCTGCTGGGGTGAACCACAGGGGGCAGAAGGGTTATAGCAAAAGGCAAGACCCAGAGGGAACAATTGCTGGTATGACTTACTGGGGCTAAGAGCTACTTGACAGTAATCTCCTAAATACTGTCCATGTAATATAAGATATTCTCTCCAACAAACACCTGTTTGCATACGATTTATTGATAGGCATTAAAAGCAAGATGGCACCAAAGATGGTTTTTGCTGCCCATGAATCAACAGGGATAGCATTAAAATTCATTTATAATAGCCTCAAAATAGAGATTTTGTAACATGCTGGGACTCCATATGCAGCATCGTATTAGTAAGCAACTGAATTTTACTCCACATCACACACACATAAGCAGGTGTGAGTGTAAGCACACACACATATTGTGTAGGTACATGTAGGCTCTTTTGAGGAGAAGAACAGAATCAGCCTCAGATAAAACTGACTGCTAATGTTCTAATCATTTAGAATTGCAAGTTTCTGCCTCGGGGGGCACTGAAGATGTTGCCAACTTTGTTGAGAATCACTTATCAGCTGGAGACCGGAGCCTAGAGGGGAACGAAGGGGTACTTTGCCCAGACTCTGTACCTCCTGAGAAGACTGTTCTCCTCCAGCCTGCAGACAGCAATGAGGCAGCAGCCCAGGAAAGGAGCGGAATGCCACATGACTGTGGTTCCAAGACAGGTGCTGATATAAATATCCCTGTTGATGGCTCGAACAATGAGAGCCAAGAGGAGGACAATGACGTGAACGTTGCTAATGCTTCTTCGTCGGTTTCAGAATGTCACACTGCCACAGGCAGCAATGCTGATGGAGGTGAGATTGTGGTGAGAGAGCCAGAGCCAGCAGAAGGGACTCCTCTCCCAGGGGAAGACACGGAAGAGCTGCTGGCCAAAGAACAGCCTGGAGGCAGCAGGAGCGAAGCTGCAAAGGAGAGCAAGGAGGAGGGGGAGCTCCATGTGGCAGGGGTGGAGATCAGGCTGGAAGAGGCTGGGAGTGAAGAGGACAGGAAAAACTCTCCTCCCGCCACAGCAGGGAGTTTTGAAGAGAGCACCTGCCTGCCTGCAGGGGAGAGGCAGGTTTCCCAGCATGGTACAAAGGCTCTGGCTAGAGAGGAGGTAGCAGCAGCAGAACACCACTCAGGGCCTGATGATGGCAAAGATGCTGCTGAAAAGGAAAGCGAAGTCAGCGAGGCCTCCCAGAGGAGCACGCCGCCCTCACCGGCCAGCGGGGAATCGCCCCCTCAGGGAGATGCACATAGCGCTGAACCTGCTCTAGCAGAGCTAGGAACTCTTGAGGAAGAGGGGACACAGCCGGAAGAAGGCTCTAAAGAAGACAAGAGCCGTATTCCACATGCCAGCCAAGGTGCCGAATCTCATGTGCAAGGTAGGAATCATGCAAACAAGCAAGACAAAGAAGTCTCTAGCTCAGAGACCAGTCATGTCTCTGGGGACCCTCTCGGGGGCAATAGACTAGCTGTAAAAGAGAAGGAACCTGATTCAGGCAACAGAACTGGTGACAGTCCTGAGGGGGAGACCGCCACTGATGGCCAGCCAGCGGAAAGGGACCAAGAGGAACCAGGCACTGCCTCGGCTGAGGGAGTGGGAAAAAACCCTAACTTGGAAGCAGAAAAGTCTGAAGAAAGTTCAGAGGAAGAGGATGATGACCAGGAAGAGTCTGAGGAAGAGGGTGATGACTCAGCAGAGGAAGAGGGTGATGACTCGGCAGAGAAAGAGAAAGAGAGGACTGGCCTGGCAGAGGAAGAGGATGGTGATCCGGCAGAGGAAGAGGGGGCTGGCCTGGCAGAGGAAAAGGGTGGTGATCTGGCAGAGGCAGAGGGTGGTGATCTGGCAGAGGCAGAGGGTGGTGATGAGGCAGAGGGGGCTGGCCCGGCAGAGGCAGATGGTGGTGATCTGGCAGAGGAAGAGGGGGCTGGCCTGGCAGAGGAAGAGGGTGGTGATCCGGCAGAGGAAGAGGGGGCTGGCCTGGCAGAGGAAGAGGGTGGTGATCCGGCAGAGGAAGAGGGGGCTGGCCTGGCAGAGGAAGAGGGTGGTGATCCGGCAGAGGAAGAGGGGGCTGGCCTGGCAGAGGAAGAGGGTGGTGATCCGGCAGAGGCAGAGGAAGAGGGGGCTGGCCTGGCAGAGGAAGAGGGTGGTGATCCGGCAGAGGAAGAGGGGGCTGGCCTGGCAGAGGAAGAGGGTGGTGATCCGGCAGAGGCAGAGGAAGAGGGGGCTGGCCTGGCAGAGGAAGAGGGTAGTGATCCGGCAGAGGAAGAGGGGGCTGGCCTGGCAGAGGAAGAGGGTGGTGATCCGGCAGAGGCAGAGGAAGAGGGGGCTGGCCTGGCAGAGGAAGAGGGTGGTGATCCGGCAGAGGCAGAGGAAGAGGGGGCTGGCCTGGCACAGTCAGAGGAAGAGGCTGAAGAAGTCATTGCCCCAGATGTCCGAGAGGCTGCTAGTGACATGGAAGACCATGGCCATGTCAAAGAGGAAGAGATCAGTGAAGTGGAAGCTGAGTCTGATTCTGCAGGCCAGGAGAATGCACCCCGCAGAGACATGGAGCAGGACAAAGATCATTCTCACAATAGTAACCCAGCCGTAGCAGGAAGCCTTTCTGTGGATGCGCAGTTAGTGGCAGAAACAGACAGCCCACCTGGCAACAACCGTCCTCCTGCTGGTGCTGTGCCTGACCCCAGGCAAATAGGTCTGACTTTTTTGTTACTAGGCGTGCCAGTAGTAATAGCCTAACAGCAAAGGGCATTGGTTAGTGAACCACTATCAAACCCAGAGCGCCGCTGAGCTTGGCAGACATTAAAATGCACCCAGTGCACGGCCCTTGTTCTAACGCTTGTGCTTTCAGTGTGTGACCCTAACCAACTGCTCAGACCGGAGATCCCTGTCCTGCCAAAGCCAGGAGGGGTGGCATTGGTGATATGGGGTGGTCCTGGGCTGCGGTTGGTACTTGGTAATGGGAGATGAAGGCTTTCACCCCTTGGGCATTAGGCTGAATTAGTACAAGGTCAACAGTGACTATCCATTGCCATCTGACAGCTCTGCCATGGCCTGCATGAAATGAAGTGTTATGTTCCCTCCCCATTTCCCAGGAACGGGTTGTCCAGCTCCACCCCAGTTAGCACCTGTTGGGAGCCTCAATAGAGATGCCAAGGACTCCATGGGCCATGGCAACTGTACTCCGCTCTCAGCACTACAGGTGGTCCCTCCAGGATGGGGCACATTGGCAGGGGGTGAACTGGGCAAAGGTTGGCCTGGATCTGTTCTGCGGATAAAAACAGACATCCATGTCCAGGAGCCAACATGGCCCTTTCACCAGCATTGAATTCATGTCCTAATACTTCTAAAGGCAAAGGAACCTGGTTCTTCACAGCTCCGTGCTTTGTGCAGTCATTGATACCAGTGCAAAGTGAGTGCTAACATTCTGCTGTGATAGTGATTGACACCATTTTGTACCAGTGGGGTAGTCCTGAATGGACATCTACCAGAATGCCCCTGCCAGTGTGATCTCACAGAACAAAATGGCATGCTCCATGCAGCAAATGGACCAGGACACCGTTCTGCTGCAATCTGGTCCTAATGCACCAGTGCTTTACACTGGCGTAGATGATTACACAGGCCCTGAGACAGCAGAGAGCCAGGTCCAAGGAATATAAACACTTTGAAATACACCACACCTTTCACACAACCTGGCAATTTAAGAGTCAGCACAGACAACACAGGAGAATTGGATCTAGACTGGGTGAAGTGTCCAGCGTACACCAGTTTGCAAACTAAGGGGAATGAGCTATCCTGGGAATAGCAGGTTAGAACCCTGAGCCTTCGCTTGGGAAAACAACAAGGAGTCCGGTGGCACCTTAAAGACTAACAGATTTATTTGGGCATAAGCTTTCGTGGGTAAAAAACCACTTCTTCGGATCTGCTAGTCTTTAAGGTGCCACTGGACTCCTTGTTGTTTTTGTGGATACAGACTAACACGGCTACCCCCTGATACTTCACTTGGGAGTCACTCATGCTCCCCCTTAGTGATAATCCCTTCCAAAGATGTGAATTCCAAGGGAAGTCCTAGATAAATTTTAACACAGTCCCCAGATTGCATTATTGTTTCAGAACTCTCTGAGCAGTGCTGGGATTGTTTTCCCCAGAGCACTGGGAGGGGAAAGGTGGGTGGATGAACTGGGCATTCAGATTAATGCCAGATCATGAAAAAAGGAGGCCTAGGTCCTGCTCCTGCAATGTGCAGCTCATGGGCAGAATGCAAACCCAGGCAGAACCCCATTGACTTCAGTGGCGTTTGGTGTGGTCACTGCCTCCCACTCTCACGCTACATAGTGCAGGATCGGGGCCCTAGATTTTCCCAGGAAGCCGGCAGAAAGCTGGTAAATTTCCAAATTGCACAGACCGCACGCTCCAGTCAGTCACAGGTGAGTTTGTGGGTGAACAATGAATAATTATCCGTCCCATATTTTCTTTGGACCTACTCATGAAATCTGTCTCATAAATTTTTCAGACTTTGTCACTGATTAGCTTACATGACAAGGAGAAACCCCACCCCCCACTCCCCTCCCCTTGCTTAGTGCTGCGCTGTCACATACGGACCTACTGAGCGGCTGCTGGTGCCCAGATGTAACCAGAGCTGAGTCTCTGTGGCTTTTTTTGGCAAATCCAAAAGACCTTTCTTTGCATGATGTGTGTGCGCTTCAGTTCAGATTCTCAGGCTAGTGAGGAGCGTGAGAACGAGAGCCGCCCATGTGGTGAGTGGTGGCTCTATTCCCAACCCAACAGGATGGGCTGGGAAGACGTTTGGTCACAGAGCTGTTTGCAAACCATTCTTGAGCCTAGGGCCCAATCCTGCACTTGCTGCTTTCAGAGGGAGCTTTGCCATTGACATTAATAGGAGCTAATGCATCTATAGAGGTCACCATACCTACAAGGCCAGACACACACCCCTGTGTGATACACCCTGCTGCATACACTTTGAGCACTAATATTCATATTGACATTAAGTGGAGATCTAGATAGATAGCCCTATTCTGTTCCAAGCAGTTTGTCTTGTGCTACAGCCCTCTCCCCTAGGCTGATGTAGTGTTATTATTATTACAGTAGCAGCTAGAGGCTTCAACCAAAAGCAGTGCCCCCATTATGCCAGGTGCTGTACAAACACATAGGAAGGGCCAGACCCTTTCCCAATGAGCTGATAGTCTAAATGGCCAAAACAGACAAACGATAGGGGAAGGGAAAGATTATTCTCCCCATTTGAGAGATGGAGAAACTGAGGCCCAATGATGTGAAGTGACTTGTCCGAGGTCACCCACGGATTCTGTGGCACAGCTGGGAGTTGAACCCGTGTGTGGCAAGTGGCAGGCCAGGGCTGTCCGGCAGGGCCACGTTGCCTCATCCAGCGCCCTCCGTCGTCAATATCAGCACATTTCATTTTCACTTTTGGTTTGTAAAGAGTGGACGTTTAACTCTTCTGCAGATAGATGCCTGGGTGGAGAGACGGAGGGGGTAGCCAGACTAAAGCAAGGCATTAGCACTATTGCTATGAAAGAGTTGTAGTTCGGGTCTGACCAGCTGCAGGTGAAGACATATTGAAATCTTTCTGCCCATATCAGTGCCAGGGCAGGGACTGCTATCCAGCAAGCTGGCATGTGCAAGTTGAACATATTGCTTAATGGTTTTCTTTATTATCAAGCATCCCTTTCAGATGAATATTTTGCATTCATAGTATTGATGTCAAGCTCTTATTTCTTAGTTTGCCCAGGGGCATGGTGGAGTCTCCATCACTGGCCATTTTTATATCAAGAATGGATGGTTTTTAAAGATGTGCGGTAGTTCAGAGGGAGTTATTCTGGGAAAGTTCTATGGGCAGGTGTGATACAGACGAGATGATCAGAATGGTCCTTTCTGACCTTGGAATCTATTAATCTGTAACTTTCTAAATCATGAGGAACATGCCAACAGGACTAAGTGGGTCAGTTGCTGGTCTCTCTCCAGAACCAAATAGAAAGATCACCACATTGCAAAGCCGTAATCATAATTGGCACCAACAGACACCTCTGTTGGGAGCCTCAGCAAAGTTTTGCAAGAGAGGGGGGAGGGAGGGGGAAAGGAGTGTCTGCAATAAAAACAGAGCAGTGAGCTCTTAATGACTTAGCCATTCAAAGATTCTTCCCTGGCAAGGGGGTTACAGATGCTTCTCAGCCCCCTCTGTGGCCAGGAAGTCACTCACCATGTCGTGCTGTGGTTTGCGTGCTCTTCCTAGTCTTGTTTTCAGACATGCCTAACGGGCTGTTTTCCTTTTTCTCCAGAAGAGACAGAAGATGTTGGGGAGACTGCCAAGAGGGACCGTTCCCATATAGAGAGCACCCTTAAACTGAGTGAGGCTAAACCTGCAGATGACTACTCAGGTAGGAGTGTGGCAACGGGCGTGCAAAAAGGGGGCGGGGTAGGATATACACTCAGGAAGCAAGTAGGTGGTTGGGTGCAGTGGGGGCCCCAATCTATTGCAGACATAAAGACTGGGATTTGGGGAGATTCTGTGGCTTCTGGGGCCAGGCCGTGGGAGATGGCCTTTATTGAGTAGCCTCTAAGTGCAGGCTTGTTACACATGCATAACAAGAGGAGAAGAGCCCATACTCCCACCTCTGAAAGACAGAATCATGCAGTTAAACAAAAAGCACTAGTGTCAATGTCTTTTTTTTTTTTTTTGTCTTAAATCTTGTTTCTTACAAAGCTGGTAACTTTTCACATTCTCCTTGAGTTTCTTGCCTCTTAAATGCTTACCTTTCCCCTGGATTGCCATAGTTCCGATAGTGCTAAGATGTACACATGGTGTGCATAAGAAGGAAGTTCAGATAAGTCTGGAGAGCCACAAAAATAAGAACAGACATAAGCTCCCCTCAAAGCCAACCCAATCCAGCCCAGCCCTGAACATTTATTGAGGAGCAAAAGAGTTTTGAGCAACTTTTAAAGTTTTATTTTTCATTTTTGAAACTTATCATTTGCTGCTGCTCTCCCCTGTGTCCGCTGGGACTAGATGAAGAAGCACCAAAATACTGTGGGAAGAGCTGTTCCTGACACTCTTCTGGCCTTCAGAAATGAAGATGTACTGGGCATGTCATAGAAAGCCTGTTCTCACTGGCACCCAGGCACTACAATGAAGGGCCCTTTAGGAATTTGTGTATCAAATATTAAATAGTAATGAATCTTGTGATTTCTTACCCAACGTACCTATACATTTGCAGGTTTGGAGAAGGCTGGGGAAAGCATCTGGAGTGAAATCCTGGCCATAATGATACCAATGAGACTTTTGCCAAAGAGATTAATGGGGCCAGGATTTCACCCCTGAAATTTTGGGTACTTATTTGAATCAGCCATTTAAAGCTATTGACGTTCTCTCATCACTGATGGAAAACGAGAGAAAGTTTTAAGGCTTAAGAGGGGTCAGAGGTGGGAGTGGAATCACGCCAGAACCACAGGATTGCTTCTTCTGTGTCTTTTATGAGTGATTCCACAGAAGCAAATCAAAACTGAACAACGGCTACAGCCAGGCAGCAGCTACCTCCCAGTGAACAGAGGTTAATGCCACCGGCACAGCTCATGGGACAGGCCTGGAATCTGCCATCCCTTCTCTAACTACAGTGCTTAATCCAGAGCATCTCAAAGGGTTTTATTCTGTGGTACCTTATTTTCTAAAGATGGGAACATAGGACTGTAGGGCACCTCCCTGGTCATTGACTCAGTCCCCTGCTATCATGAGATTTCATGCCCATTCTTAATACCTGTCCCAACCAGAAATCTCTACCCACAATGAGAGGCCTCCCATTCCAACAGCCAAATGGAGATTTGTTTGCTTGTTTATCTGCACTGCCTCTGTGTGTGTACATGAAAGAGATCCAGGGAGGTAAAGAAGATGGTCAGGACACCAGAGGCATCTGGGAGTAGCTTTGAGTTTGATTTGTTTCTATTTTATCACCCCTTGAACCTGTAGCAACACTGCAGCGGTTGAGGAAGATCTACCACTCCTCCATCAAACCCCTGGAGCAGTCCTACAGATACAACGAGCTCAGGCAGCATGAGATCACAGGTAAAGCTGAGGGGCAGTAGGGATGCATCGGGCACAGTTAGAGTTCTGCTGTGCGTAGGTTCAGAGTACAGACACTGGATCCGTGGAAGACCTTGAATCTTCCTTTGCAGCAGACAAAGAGATCCAGAGAGTGTTGTTACCTGGGTCCCATGCAGCCCAGGGCAGCGGGTTTCAGTGTGTGGGAATTCTGTGTATGCACGTTGGCTTTTTAGGTCCCTGCATAACATCACCTCAATCAGCGAGAACAATTCCTCCTTTTCCCTGGGGGAGTGCGTCAGTGCACTGAGCTGATGAGCCTCAAGGGCCCGGCCCTCCACTGCCAGCACCGTGCGCAGTCAGGGGCCCCTGTGCCATGTGCATGTGAAACGCTGCCAGATTAGAACCCTCCACTCACCCTGACAGGAGTGCTTTCTGCCCACGCCGCATGGGTGTGAATCACTGCACAAGGCCCAGAGAACCAGCCCTCAAGAAGGCACAGGACAGCTGGCTCACAAGGAGGCTTAGGCTTAGGGTGTCTGAACCCTCTAAGGAATAATAATTCTGTAACACTCCGTCCTGTTAAGTACCAGACACGGATGGATGAGCTGCTTCTCCTGCAGCTCTTCTTCTGGGTGCAAGATTTTGGCCTAACTTCTCTTTCCAGGGGAGTGGATGACTCAGGGGGCGTGATGGAACATGGAGCTTTTTAGCTCCAGGTCATTAGCAATGGAAATTCGGCCTAGGCCAGTCGTGATCAAAGGTTGGTCCCCGATGGCTGTGCCAGAGCCCGCTAGTAATTGCTAAGCCCTAATGGTGTGCTTGGTCCACTCCAAAGGAGGTAAGAACAGCCGCTGCTCTAAGGAGCTTGTAGACTACGCGAGGCCCTTGCAATCTGTGTGACACAGCAGCCGCATGGCCCCATTTCTAATGCATTAGTGTCAACATCACAAAACCCTGTTGGCAGCCTCAGCAGAGCAGCCAAGGCCTGAGGTCCCAATTCAATGGGAAAA
Organism: Malaclemys terrapin pileata; assembly: GCF_027887155.1. NCBI lineage: Eukaryota > Metazoa > Chordata > Testudines > Emydidae > Malaclemys > Malaclemys terrapin. Next base: position 53,487,343 of record NC_071514.1, read on the forward strand.
CTCACATGCTCAAAGTTAGGCACGAGTACCTTGCTGAACTGGGGCCTGGACGGAACCGTGGAGACGAAATGCTCCTCTCTGCTCTAGAGCCGGCCGTACTAGATTGGGGTGAGGCACATCAGTTGGGGTGGGCTGGCGATGCTTGCCCTGCTGCTGCCCATGCTACACCTGCCCTCCGGGCTTTTTACTCATGCTACAAAAAAGATGATTAGCCTCCAGGGATGGGGGGATTACTCCATAGCAGAGTCCTGGAGTTTATCCTTATTGCAAGGAGCTGATCTGTGGCTTACACCCTCCCTGCCTTCCCATCTCTGCTCCCCACAGTTCCACTCATGCACGCCCTCAATCCCACTCAAGATGCAATTTCCATTCACCACATTGCAGGTTCCCCCGTTACTATGGTACATCTGCCCCTCCTCCTGGTGCTACCCTCCCCTCACTTGGTTCAGCATTACTCTGCATCCCACACATATCTGCCATTGCAGCTGTTCTCAGCTGAGCTACTATAGCCCAGCAATTTAAATAGCCCATGAGCCATATTTTGCCTGTAGAGATCCAGTCAGACCTGCCGGTTCCCTCAGAAGCTACAGCTTTACGGGCCTGGTAGGACTCTACACCAAGCTCAGCACCTTGTATCTGCAACATTATTTTTGTATAACTCTATTTTGCGAAGCGATGAAAAGGGTCATCATCCAGCAGGTCCTTCCAGAGCTCCTGCCTCCAAACAGGGCCACGTCTCCTGGTCAGGATCGTCCGTGGCTCACGTAGGCTCTGATTCCCATCCTATTTATTTGGGTGGGCTGGCTGGCTTGTAGGGGATTATGACCCACGCTGAAACCCATGGCAAGCATTCAGCTTCCCATATTTAACCTCACACTTACACACACACACGTGTGCACACACACACGCAGAGCCGCTTGGCAGCATCTCTTTTTTATGCTCTTTGAGGTAGTCTCAGTTGGATCTTTGATATTTCAAAACCACCAGTGCAAAAAAGACCAACCACAAAACACTTCAGTGCATACTCAGTGCTCCGTGGGCTGTAGGAGAAAGTCACACTTCTACCCATCATAACCACATACTAGGAACTCCCTGCATCCATGCCCCATTCCTCCTCCACTCCTACCCCTGAAGCATGGTGGCTCCAATCATGACACCATTTCAGCTCCTCCAAAGCTGCTTCCTTTTGCAAGTGCTGCATAAGCTGGTGCTTGCGCTCGGCTCTGATTAATATTTGGGCATTGCAGATGGTTTGCTTTGAGATCGCCTGAACTTTAATAATTCCCAGTCTTTGTTCTCTGACTTTTCACCTCGCCTCTGTGTGCATGCATGTGAGTGTGCGCACGCCCATGTGTGGGTGCTGCAGTCTTGTGCACGCCAGTCCTTTACAAGGTGTAGAAAGGCACGCAGCATTGCAGGATGCTTGTGACAGCGATGTGATCCTCACTTTGGGATTGCCTGGAGCTGAGGCCCAGGGAAGCAGGGAGTGGAATTCCAGTTTAGCAGGTAGAGGCACATGCTCAATTATGCACAGACAAGTCTCTTTGTTATTGACACTATCAGGCTTTCATTTCCAAGCCAGAAAATTTAACACAAATTCCAAAAGAGCCACAGAACAGCAAAGTTGGGTGGAGGGTGTTGTTCAGGGAATGTCTACACAGCCAGGGCCGGCTTTAGAAAGTGTGGGGCCCAATTCGAACATTTTCGGCGGGGCCCAGCAGGGATGACTTAAAAAAAAAAGCCTTTCATTTCTTAGCAACCAGTTCCCTATAAAAAGTTCTGATTTAAGGGATGTGCCACAGTATGTATTTTTTGTACCAATAGGGTTACCATATGCGCGTATTTTCCCAGGAGGAATTTTCCCGGACGGCGATTTAAGAACCAAAAAGCCTGACATGTCCGGGAAAATACGGATGTATGTTAACCCTACCTAAAGTTCTTTCTTAAAAAGATGGACCTGAACTAGAAATGAGCTCCGTTTCACATGTGTGGGTCCCCCCCACTCTCTGGGGGTGTGCTAGGGTGACCAGATGTCCCAATTTTATAGGGACAGTCCAGATTTTGGAGTCTTTTTCTATATAGGATCCTATTACCCCCACCTGCTGTCCCGATTTTTCACACTTGCTGTCTGGTCACCCTAGGGTGTGCACATATGTGGGTCCCAGCTGCTCCCTACCCCCTTCATTGAAGCAGGTGTGCAGGGTTACTGCCCTGGGAACTGCAGGGCACCACTGGACATGGGGCTGGCTGGACGTAGGGTCTGGCTGCAGGCAGGGCAAGGGGTGCGAGGCTGGCTGGAGACAGGGGTGTGTGGGGTGGGCTGGCTGGCTTCAGGCAGGGCCACAGGGGGGTGCGGCATGGGTTGGCAGGGCTGGAGACAGAGGAGTGCGGGACTTGCTGGCTTCAGGCAGGGGGGTGCGGCAGGGGTTGGCTGGAGACAGGGCAGGAGGTGCGGGGCTGGCTACAGGCAGGGCAGGGGGTGCAGGGCTGGTGTGGGCAGGGAGGTGTCTGGGGCTGTCTGGCTTCAGGCAGGTCTGCAGGGGGGTGCGGCAGGGGTTGGCTGGAGACAGGGCCGGGGGGTGCAGCAGGGGCTGGCTGTGGGCAGGGGGTGTGGGGCTGGCTGCAGGCAGCGGCAGGGCAGGGGGTGCAGGGCTGGTGCAGGCAGGGGGTGCGGCAAGGGCTGGCTGAGGGCAGGGGGTGCAGGGCTGGCTAGAGACGGGCTGGCTGCGGGCAGGGGGTGTGGGGCTGGCTGCAGGCAGGGCAGGGGGTGTGGGGCTGGCTGGAGACAGGGGCTGGTGTGGGCAGGTCAGGGGGTGCGGGGCTGGTGTAAGTACAGCCCACCCTGTACGGTAAGTGCCCCCTCCTCCTCCTCCCCCTCCCTCCCCCACTGGGGTAGCAGCAGCAGCCAAGGGCCCGGGGCTCCCCTGCTTCCACTGCTCCGGCCCTTTAAATAGCCACAGGAGCCCTGGGGAAGCGGTGGGGCTCCAGCGGCTATTTAAAGGGCCGGGGTGGTAGAAGCAACAGGAGCCCTGGACTTTTTAAATAGCCCCCAGAGCCCCGCAGCCCTACCTCAGGGCTCCAGCAGTGGGGCTCTGGTGGCAATTTAAAGGGCCTGGGCTCCAGCCCCCTGGGGAAGCCGGGCCACCCGGGTACAGCACACCGGCTCTTGCTGGTACCGGGGCTTGGGCGCGGGGCCCTCTTAGGCGCGGGGCCCGATTCAGGGGAATTGGTTGAATTGGCCTAAAGCCGGCCCTGTACACAGCTAAGCTGCTGGGCACTGTAGTGTAGACACGTGGTGCAGCAACAGAGGGGATTTTTACGCCCCTTGAGAGGCAGCAGTTACGTCGACAGAAGAGTTCTTCCGTCAACATAGCTGCATCTACAGTGGCGGGGTGGGGGCGGATCACCCAGGGTCTGGACTTATTCACAGCCCTGAGTCACATAGCTAGATCAACCTACATTTTAGGCATAGACTAGGCCTCAGACTCGCCAAACAGGGATTTCGCCCTCCCCTGCCTCCCAATCACACAGCTAATCCCTCCCCAGGCAGACCCATCACGGGTGGGCCTCAGAAATCCATCCCTACCTCTTCTCCTCTCTCTTCCGAGGGGAGTGCCGAGCCCGCCACCTGGCTGACCGCAATGCGCGTTACCTGAACCAGGGCCTGACCTGGCTGGAGTGGATTGGGGGCTGGCCCCGTGAGCGTTACCATTTTCCATCCTGTGGGGTTGCTGTCCAGACTACACCACTGGGTAGCATTCTGGCCTCATGTGCGTGAATTGATATTGATATTGCCAAGGAGAACGGTGAAATGCTCACCCTGCACCTTTCACCAGTCTCTGCAGAGGCCTTTGCCCCCCAGCCAAGCCAATGCCATGGCAGTGACCCCTCTGGAGGTTATTAGCCAGAGTGTGTGATAGTCCTAGCGCGATGGAGCAATGGCACCCCCAGGCACTGACATGGAGGGTGGGGATAGGAGCCACATGGCTTCCCAGGAACCAACCTCAATGCTCACCTTGGCATCAGGGCATCCCTTCAGGGACTTCTTTGTGGATGATGTAATGTCCTGGAGACAGCCCCTCCAAGTTCCTAGTCTGGACTATAGAACAGCTGAAACGACCAGAGACACCAACCCAGGTTTTACACCGACCCCAGGGCATGCTGGGTCAGGGCTCTGGGAGTGTAGCCCATGCTTTTTAGATATCCAGGCAGTTCAGACACGCTCAGTCAAAATCACAGTTTATCCACCTCACTCTTGGTTCTCGGTGCCATGATTTCACGCGCTCTTCCATTGATAGCCTGGGCCGTAACAGATAGCTGGTGCCTTGTGCACACAGTCCTCATTCCCAGGAGGGCTCGGCACTGAAGATGGGTCATCTCAGTGTTCCATTTGGCACCACTGTCTCCCGAGTCATGTGTCCAGGGCCACACCCCGTTCCGTTTGGAAAATAGCATCTCCACCATTGCCTTTTCTACGGCACATGGTAAAGTGCCATTTCTGTAGCTGCTTTGCAGTCACTGCTCGGGCTCCAGTGCTGCCACCTGCCACCACTTCTCAGACCGCCGGCTCTCTCCTATGCCTGACTCAGCAATGCCAGCACTTAAACCAATACACCTGATGCCAAATGCTCCTTCCGCCGTGCACCTCCACGTTCTTGGACTGAGCAGAATGGGCGACGTTTGCCCGGAATACCTGTAGCAAAGGCATCTCCCATCATGCCCACTGGAAGCCCAGTGGAAGAGTAAATAGAGCAATCTGTCAAGTAGTTAGAGGCGTGGTGATGACTGTGTAGCCCAGCAAGGAGTTTGCACCACGTGCTAGGGAGCCCCCGTAACTCAGCAGCCCAGGTGAGCACACTGCAGTGTTGAGTGAGTGCTCACAACTGCCTTCGACTTCCTTTGGCTTCACTGCCAGAGTCTCTCTGCATGGGAAGCTGCTGCTGCCGCGGCTGTGGACAGTACAGGCTGCATCGGCTGGTTCCCTTTCCCTCTGCCACATTAATAACCTGATGGTGACTTCGCTGAGCAGGGAAGGTCTGAATGCGTCCCCGGTGTGTCCTGAATGCCAAAATGGCTCTTCTCTAGAAAGGGGTGGGGAGGATATATGGAGTTGTCTCTGACCCCCCTGGTGGTCGTTAGCTCAATAGCAGGCCCAGGCAGGGCCCCAGTCTGACAGGACTCGTGATGGATCATACAAGTTAGGGAAAATGTGGAACAGGAGTATCAAGAAACAGGGGTTATGTTCCAAGGGTCAAACCAATATGCAATGGTAAGTTCTCTTTCTGTTCCTAGCAATCCGCTTCTTTCCCTCTCCATTATACAGCAGCCCTCCGGGGGTTTTGTATCCATGGGACCAGTTCTGCCCTCGGTTACATGGCTGCAGCTTGCCTAGTATCAATGCTAGAGTCATTTGGGTACTGTAGTATTATTAGCGCTCTCTGCTGTAGCTCACCAGGATCCTAGGTCACTCAGCAACTCCTGGCACATAGCAGATTTTATTTACAACTGGCCGGCCTGGAGTCTCTTTCTAAAATGTCTGGAGGCTCTTTATCTGCGGTGTGTTCAACTTCTCTGGAATGTGTTTGCAGATAGAAACCCTCTCTTTAAAATGTGCCCATGTTTCAGTATGAGCTGTGCCACCTCCATGCTGGACACCTCTCCGGTGTGTACACAAAGACACTGTGTTTACACATCCCATATGGAGGCATGCAGGCTGCAGACCAATCGATGTCTCCATGCATGTGGGTGTGTATATGTCCATGGTATACGTGTGCACTCTCTCTAAGTTAGGGGTGCCAGTTTTCTCTCTAGCATGCTGGGATTGTTCTCCTGGTTCCATCCTCAGAAGAACTTCTGCCCGGTTGGGGAATGTCCTGGTCCAACGACAGGGTCTGAAGAGATGTCACACCAAATTGCGGTACATGCTGGCAACCCTAAACCATGTATGTGTACATGCAGACTAACATGCCTGCATCAGGGACTGCCTTGCTCCTAACCAAAGTATCTTCCACAATCTGGCATTATAGGAGGGGAAACAAGTAACCATAGCCCAATGGAAGGGGTATGGGACATTGCGTTTATGACTGTTCCTGCAGTTCAACTGAACAGACCCTAGTTATGGCTTGTTACAGACAATTCAGCCAACTCATTCGCTCTGTAGGAGAAAGCAATTCCTTAGTGTGAAGTTGTTATTATTCAATGGGGCTCCCAGCTGGCCCTCACTGGACCTGCTGCTGGAGCCGAATTCCGGTATCCTGGGGGCACAGAAGGTATCTCAGAAGGATGTCAGTGAAGGAGGAAACCTGTCCTTGGGCCACTCCCAAAAGACTGGTCCTTGCGTCCAATCCAGGTCCACAGTCTTGGAGACCAGCGAATGGGATTTTAATCTAAGACCAGTCATTATAAATCTCTTAGTGCATGCGCCCTCTATTCCTGCAGGTCATTCATTGTGTCATTCTTCCTGGAGTGTTTGCATTGCTCATTGGTTCTGCTCTCTGTCTCAGAGAAGGCTGAACTGACCATCAGCTCTCTCGCTCTCTCTGTGGGTCCTACCAGACCAATCACCTCCTTTCCTTCCTTCTACTCATGTTGCCTTTTCTCTCTCCCCCTGCCCTCTCCCTGCTAACAGCTTACCACGGACGTACCCTGGGCTCCTCAGCCACAGGTTGGTATTGCTGCCTGCCATTTGCATGCTACTAGCAGCCAGATAACCTCTTCACTGCCTCTCAACTGTCATTGGTCAAAGGCACTGAAAATCCCAGCATTTTTCCTCTTTCCAGACAGCAACTAGCCAGAACAGTACTCCCAGTGCCTGCTGGGCACTAGTCACAGCAATACTCCCAGTGCCCCTGTGCACTAGTCACAGCAATACTCCCAGTGCCCCTGTGCACTAGTCACAGCAATACTCCCAGTGCCCCTGTGCACTAGCCACAGCCACACACCCAGTGCCCCCCGTGCACTAGCCAGAGCCACACGCCCAGTGCCCTCCGTGCACTAGCCACAGCCACACACCTAGTGCCCTCCGTGCACTAGCCACAGCCACACACCCAGTGCCCCCTGTGCACTAGCCACGGCCACACACCCAGTGCCCTCCGTGCACTAGCCACAGCCACACGCCCAGTGCTCCTGTGCACTAGCCACAGCCACATGCCCAGTGCCCCCCTGCACTAGCCACAGCCACACACCTAGTGCCCCTGGCACTAGCCAGATCCACATGCCCAGGGCCCCCTGGGCACTAGCCACAGCCATACTCCCAGGGCCCTCTGTGCATTAGCCACAGCCATACTCCCAGTGCCCCCCTGCACTAGCCATAGCCACACGCCCAGTGCCCCCCTGCACTAGCCACAGCTACACGCCCAGTGCCCCCCTGCACTAGCCACAGCCATACCCCGAGGGCCCCTGTGCACTACCAAGAGAAATACGCTGAGTCCCACTGTTCACTAGCCACAGCCTTTCACCCAGTGTCCCTGTGCACTAGCCAGTGCTAGTTATATACACAGTTGTCTTTATTATTTTGCAGTGGCTGGCTTTGTGCAGCAGGCCACACATTCATGGCATCCTCAAATAAACATCTTCATAAAATGGACACTGTAGTCTCCGGGTACATCGTCACTGCAAGTGAAGGCTCGATTGCAGCATGGGTAGGCATTTCTGCGCTGGGGTCAATATAACTAGAATGGGTAACAACTACCACTCCATACCCAAGGTCCACAGTTGGCTTGTACTCAGGCGCTAGCCCAATGACTAGCCTGGGCCACCACGTCATCACTGCTGTTGGTACCTGTGCTAGGTTAACGCTAGCATACCCACACTACATACATGGGCGCCGACTTCTGCTCGTGCCGGTGGGTGCTCGACCCCCCTCTGCCCCCGGCCCCGCCCTGACTCCACCCCTGCCTGGAGCACTCATGGAGTCGGTGCCTATGCTACAATCACAGCACCGCTTTGCAGCAAAGGCATAGCCTGTGTGACAAGAGAATCAGTCCCGGTCAGTCACAGATGTCGGTAGTCCCCCACCTTGCCCAGGCCTGCAGAGTGAACATTGCAAGGCTGCCCGTTTGGATGAAATCTGAGGGTGCAGCAGTGTGAGTGACGGAGGCTACAATTCCACCCCCTTTGATGGGGACGGGTGGATATTGTCCCCTCCAGTGCCCAGCATCACCTTCCCAGGAACATAGCGTGCCCTCGGCCCCTTCAGGAGGCAGAACCGGCTCTAGCCCTAATGTATTCTACTTAGAATGGTGTTGCCAGGGTACCTGTGTCGCTCCCATGAGGACCATATTTGGGTGATGGGAATTAAATTGAAATAGGGCCCCTCCAGGATGGTGCCCCGGAGAAAGGTAAAGGGCGTGGCTACCCAGTACAGCATGCTCCCAGTTGGGTTGGCAGGAAATCCTGGTGCTTGAAGGTTCCTGAGTCTCTCCCAGCCGGTCAGCCATACAGATACGGGTGAGAGAGCCATACAGGTAGCAGCAGTGGTGGATGGGTTGGTGCCATTGGCAAGGTCACAGCCACATGATCAGCCAGCAAAATGCTAAAAAATTGCCGCCGTTCCTTTAAGCCTGTCCCTCGCAACACACCCAAAGCACAGGGGGCTGCTGCTGGAAGAGCAGCCGTCCTTCCAGAGTCACAAGGACATCATAGCACCAGTGCGCTGTGCACCTCAACCCCCCACTTACACTAACATACCTGCCAGACACACTCTGGCTTTCCAACTGAATTTTATTTAACCCTCTGGAGACTGGGGAGATAGCTGTATACATATGCAGATAGATAGAGTTACCTATAGCTACATGTATTTATCTATAAACACAGCCCCTCTATATATAGTACAGAGTCCCTAGATCTGTAAACACACACATTTATACAGATGGTGTGTCTATATAGATAGATAGATACACCATCTGTATAAATTATATATATATAACACAAATGCGTGTATGTATGCCTATATAGTGCATATAGCTTTAGATAGATAGCTGGAGAGCTGTAGCCAGAAAGGCCCTGAGAGGGCAGACATTGCCCCTAGGGCACCGCTCTATACCAGAGCAGGGCCAGCTTAAGAGAAAGGATACATAGGGCCTTGAGAGAGGCTCTTGTTGGATTTGTACCCTAAAGTGTTTGCTTTGTTTTTATTTCACATACTGACAGTGTGTGACTCAACCAGAGGGCTGAGTCATCAGGCCCCACCACAAACCGAGAGAGAGAGAGAACAGGCACATGCACTGAGACAGGGGTCACTTGCAAGAGGTGAGTGCACCCCATTACAGTCAGTCTGTGTTCTTTGCTGTGCTGTTACTCCCACTCCTCGGGCTGTGATGTATGTTTTGGAGACAGTCACTTTTTGAACTCAAATACTGAACAAAGCAATTTTTGTCTCAAATTAATGGAGACCAAACGGCTGTGGGGCAGGCCTGGCATGTACCATACACACCATGGACCTAACCACAAACATCTCTGCCCAACGGCTAGAGTGAACTCCGGAAATAAGCAACCTCTGAGGAGAGCTTTGACGTTAGAAGCAAAATGGCACCGCCCATGTTAACCCACCGCAACAAGGGCACCTCTCTGGGTGAGCATGCCCATTAATATATCCTTAGAATCCTGCCACATGGCAACGGCCCTGTTGCAGGCTCAGACCTTGTTGCCAAACTACAGCCTAACTGTGCTCCACAGCATGACAGCATAAGATATTTTTCAGCTTGCTGCCCGTTTTGATGGGTGTATGTATAAGTCCCACCATGCAACACAATGCAAACAGAGCTGGGCAGCCAGAGAGCCGGGGCTGCTGGCCGGGATCCCAGCTCTGAAGCAGAGCCCCCGCCAGCAGCAGCGCAGAAGTAAAGATGGCATGGTATGGTATTGCCACCCTTACTTCTGCGCTGCTGCTTGCAGAGCTGGGCCCTCAGTCAGCAGCCACCACTCTCCAGCCACCCAGCTCTGAAGGCAGCACAGAAGTAAGGGTGGCAATACTGCAACCCCCCCTAAAATAACCTTGTAGCCCCCCTGCAACTCCCTTTTGGTCAGGACCTCCAATTTGAGAAATGCTGGTCCTCCCTGTGAAATCTGTATAGTATAGGGTAATAGCCCACAAAAGACCTGATTTCATGGGAGGAGACCAGACTTCATGGTCCATGATGCGTTTTTTTCATGGCTGTAAATTTGGTAGGGCTCTACAGATGCGGCATAGGAGAACACTGAGCCGCTGAGGTCTGCTGGGTCTGGAAGCCCATGCAGGAAATGTAAGGAGGAAGGATGTTGGGGGCAAGTCTGTGATAGCCCCAGGGCTCAAGCAAGAGCCAAGCAGTGTTAGCCACAACTGGGGAGTGCTGATCTCAGCATTGGCAATAGGGTCAGATTCAGACAGCGGGCAGAGGTGACTGCAGTTTGCAAAGAGGCTTTTAAGGAGACAGGCCCCCACCCGAAGCTAGAGAAGCCCAGGATAGCGCTCAGTATACCTGCAGGGTCAGGTAGATTACCTGGTGAATGCATAGCTTGCACTGGCTACAGATGTAAGGACTGTGTGCATGGGGCCTCCTGGATAGAGTCATAATCTGTGAGATGGGCCTCCTGAAACACCCAAGAGAAGCAAAATAGCCTGCTTAATGAAGAACCAATGAGGGTCCTGCTGCCCTGGGTGTTCTGTCCTGGCCCCGAGGTGCCAGTCCCGCTGCTCCCCAGAGCGAGGGAAGAGCTAGATAGCAGAGAGAGACTGGTGTAGCAGAACACACTCTGGAGCCAAAGAGCAGGGCTCCCCTTGAGAGCCGTGGGCGGTAACTGTGTCTGCAGAGACCCTGAAGCTGGGAGCAAGGAAATGCGAATGCTCCCCACTGTCACATGACACAATCAGAGACTGTAACTGGAAGTAAATATGGCCCTTGTCATCCTGACAAAATCCCAAAGTGCTTTATGAACTCTAGAGCTACAGGGATCATTTTGGGCCCTGCTATTAAATGGCCACTTCTGGAGTGGAACATGTCAGTGTATTAATGCGCAGTAACACTACTCAGTAGTTTAGGACAGGAAGTGAAGAAGTAAATTATACCCTATTGAAACCCCAGGGAGAATTTATGTAGGAAGGATGAAGTTACTCGGATGGCTAGGGCTGTCATCTTTGGGAAAGGCTCCTAATGGACAAAAGAGAGTCAGTCTTCATTGCATGGCAACTTGGTGACCTTGTCAGGTGGGGTCATGATTATGCCTGGACATTCAGGCTATTTGTTAACTGGTTTTGCAAGCCAGAAGAAGGACTCACAAAGCCAGAAGCAAGCCTGGAAAATTTGGGTTGGGTGGCAACCCTGTTCTCACCTTCCACCTAATGAGACTTCTGACTGCTAGAAACTCAGGCCTTATTTTCTAGCTCAGAAAGCAGTTATGGTTAGAAAAGAGATTCTCTACCCTTCCGTGTTCATTGTCCCTCTCTAATGTCTAGCTCTAATGCACTCAGTGTACAGATTTTTTTTCCCAGTTGCCAGCTCTGCAAGTGGGATCTGAGAGTCAAGCTGCTTATTCTTTCGCCATCCTCATCAATATTCTGGTCTCAAAACTATTGAGTATCTAATATGTAGATTCAGTCAAATACTAAATAATTAGAAATAATATTAATACAAAATCAGATTGAAAGTGAATAGATCACTAGATGAAGCAGTTGTATGCAGAGCTGATCAAAAACCAGAACTTCTGTCCTGCAGGAAATACCAATATTTCAATATTTGTTTTTATCCCAACTTGAGATAAAAAATCAAAATATCAAAACTTTTTATGGAACAAAACTGGCCGGGCTACAGCTTCTATGAGGCACTGTGGCAGGTCAGCCACATAGAGAGACTGTTAGATGCAGTTTAGGGCCCATAGGAGAGAATGGGGTTGTGGAGAAGCCGGAACTACAATGCCCATGAGACATCATGGTGGCTCAGGCAGATGCAGAGAGCAATGTCAACCCCATTCAAAATGAAACATTTCATTTTTATTTTCTTTATGGAAAATACACCAAAATCCATATTTTCTCCTAGGAAATTGACACAAAATCATATTTTCCAATGGGAAAATGTTTTGTTTGAAATTTTCCAACCCACTCTATTTGCATGTATTATATGTGAGCATTTATTGCTATGAATAAGAACCAATACCATTGGCTAATCAAACACTTAGCCCCACAAAACCAGAACACATTAGAATAGAACACTCTTCAGATTATATGTTTTAATAACTTGCTATTGTCACCATAACCCCTTGTAAAGTTACTATACAGGAATTCCAGTGCTGATCATTTTTAAAGGTGGAGATGTCTCTTTTTCTAGGAAGACATTTTAGCAATAATCTATCCTGGAAACAATTGTTTTAACTTATTTTCAAAAGAGATTTATTAATTTGTTTCAAATAAATAAATAAATGGGACTGATACACTCGTGAACAGTTAAAGACCTTACTGTGAATGCTTCTTGCTTATATTATTGACTAGGTAGAGAGTTCAAAGTAATAGCAATCTTTGCTTAGGAGGCAGATAATAGTGACAAAATGGTTGTTTTAAAAATATGGGGTCAGATCTATGACTAGTGTAAATTGGCTAAGCTCAGTTTAAGTCAAGAGGGCTGTAGAGTTATACCAGCAGAGGATTTGGCTGAGATTTCATAAGTGAGAAATGAGACAAATGCTTCCCTACACAATATAAACTAGCACTGCACAAAAATTTCTCACAGAAATTGCTTTTTGATGGAAATGTATTTTGACTCAATGGATTCTTTTATGAGAAGTGTCTGCTTTCCATGGAAAATTTAAATTTTTCATTGAAAAAACCAAACACTTGAAAATCAAAATATTTCAATTTGGAAATGCTCCTGTGGTGGCTCCTGGGATTTGTAGTTCAGTTACGTCAAGTCCCCATTCTCCTTTATGGGCCAGTCTCCATGCCCAGACTACACCTCCCTTGATCCACCACAGCAAGATACTCCCACAATGCACCACCTCCCCTCACCAAGCAGGAAGAGTGTGGTGCATCATGGAGGATATAATCAGACCAGGGAACATAGCCTATAGAGGAGAATGGGAGCATGAGGCACCCATACTGCAACTCCCATGAAGCGCTGCAGCATTTCCAAACTTTTTTTTTTCTTTGTGTCAGTTTTGGCCAAAAATTTTTGGATTTTGAATTTCCATCCAAAAGGCATCTGTGCGGGGGGATTTTTTTTTTTTTTTTACCAGCTCTATAGCCCTTCTCCCCAGCCCTCAAACCAGCATCCTGACAGGTTTTTGAATTCATGCCCAAGCAGGAGGGGATGGAAAGATCAGCAGAGACAGGATCTGATATAATAAGAGGACAAGAAGCAGCCAGTGCTGTAGGAAGCCACCAGAATACAATGGAACCTCTTCAAACCCTCCACTTCTCTCCTGTCTGCTGGTCCATTGTGAGCCATGATCAGCACAGGCCTTGAGGATGAGAAGGCTGCAAACTAGCCATGCTGCAGGCACCATCATGTGGGAGCTGCAGTCTCCTTTGAGCTATTTAGCTTCAAGCAGCAACTTAAACAACTATTTGGACAAACCCAAGTATGAGACTTGTGGCTGTAGTTCAGCACCAAATGCCTGTTCAAAGCTAAATTCTCAGCCGAAATTTTTGGGACTGAGCTTTTGGTTCTGCTGATGATGCATGGGACAGAGCAGAATGGAACACACTTTGCTCTCCCACAGCTTTATTGGCACTGCAGGGCTGGCAGGAATAAAATTGTATTTTACCAGTAAGCTCAGTGAATACATCTCATGGGCTGAGAGAAACAGCAGCAGGCACAGTATCTTCTTGCCACTTTTCAGATCATAACCACATGCCTTAAATCCCCAGGAGACCCATCCTGAGATGCTAAGGGTGGAGAGGTTACCCTGGAGATGGCCAGACTCTTGCCACGTGATCTGTGTGGGTGAGGAGACACTTACAGGACATGAATTTGGGTCTCACCCAAGCTCCAGGGATGAACTACCTACAGAGCTGAGTTACCTTTGGTGTGGGTTATTGTGGGTGTTTGTTTCTGTCTGTGGAAGGGAGCTGCTAGTGACAGATAGTGAACCTACTTCATTTGTGTGGAGTCATCATAGATAGTTCTCTGAAAACGTCCACTCAACGTGCAGCAGCAGTCAAAAAAAAAAAAAAAAAAAAAAGGCTAAGAATGTTAGCAAGCATTAGGAAAGGGACAGATAATAAAACAGAAAATATCATAACGCCTCTATATAAACCCATGGCATGCCCACACCTTGAATATTGCGTGTAGTTCTGGTCACCCTATCTCAAAAAAATATATGAGAATTGGAAAAAGTACAGAGAAGGGGTACAAAAATGATTAGGGGGATGGAACATCTCTCCATCTGAGGAGAGATTAAAAAGACTGGGACTGTTCAATTTTGAAACGAGATGACTAAGAGTGGGGGCAGGTTATGACAGAGGTCTATGAAATCATGAATGGTCTGGAGAAAGTGAATAGGGAAGTGTTATTTACCCTTCACATAATACAAGAACTATAGGTCACCCAATTAACTTTATAGGCGGCAGGTTTAAAACAAACAAAAGGAAGTATTTGTTTACACAACACACCGTCAACCTGTGGAACTCATTGGCAGGGGATGTTGTGAAGGCCAAAAGTATAATTGGGTTCAAAAAAGAATTAACTAAGTTATTGATGGATAGATCCATCAATGGCTATTAGCCCAGATGGTCCAGGATGCAACCCCATGCTTGGGTGTCCCTAAACCTCCAACTGCCAGAAGCTGGGAGTAGACAACTATGGACAATCACTCAAAATTGCCCTGTTCTCTACACTCCACCTGAAGTTTCAGTCACTGGCCACTGTCAGAAGACAAGATACTGGGCTAGATAAACCATTGATCTGGCCTACTACAGCCGTTCTTATCTTCTTATGTGCCCCCTTCTTTAAAATTCCCATTTCAAGGCTCTAATCCAAGGGCCAAATTCTGACCTCAGATGAGCATGTGGTGGGATCCTAGAACTTGGCCTGTGTTGCCGGCACAGAGTGCCCGAGGACAGCAATAGCGGGGTCCGTTGCCTGGTGTGCTTCGCGCCAATGAACACACCAGGGTGGAGAAGCAAACAAAGTTTATTTGAGATTTTAAAGTGGTGCAAAGAGACAGGCACGTTTTAAATTAAGCACACCAACATAAGCAGCTTTTGTTTTTTATATAGTTTGTAACTAAGCCTTTTTTTTCCCCCGTCCTTTTTTATCCCCTCTTCTTTATTCCCACCTTTTCCCCTTTTTTCCTTTGGCTACATTACACGACCTTGGCTGTGCAGCTTGTTTTTACTGTTTTTGCAATTTTGTTTTTTAGCTGGAAGCATGTAGGTTTTTTTTTATTACTACTGCTTTCTAGCTGCTGGCCTGTGAGGTTAGTAAAAAGTTTAACATGCAGGAGCTTTGATTCACTTTGGCCTAGAGCGGAGGGGCTTTATCGACTCTCGGGTCTTTCAACCCTTCGAGTTACCTAGGGTGATGCCTAGTGACACCAACAACTCCCTCCTTTGAGAATACTCAACAAGTTTTTGGCTGAATTTTCTTATATTTTGTGGACAAGATATGATTTAAGGCCATGGTTTTAGGATTATTGATTAAAGGGAAAAAGGAGGTGTCTTGACTTCTAGAAGTGGTACATACTTTAACCATTAAACATTTTAGGCATGAGAAGAGAGCTAGGGTGTGGAAACAAAGTATGAGACCAGTAAGCAGGAGGCGGACAATACCACCTCCCAAGCCCCCTAGGCTAGGGAGCCAGCTCCAGAGGGTATTAAATAGAGTGGGTTTCTGTTCCTGGGCCTTCCACTGATTGAAGGCCTGTTTAGAGGACAGGATGTGCTTGTGGAATGGTGGTAGCATTATTAAATGGCCTCCAGGTGTTATTTTCTAGCAGGCTAAAGGGAGCTTTTATGGTGCAGTTTTGTGACAAGGGGGTACCCGAGATATTTTTTCCCCTACTGAACCATTTCCAACAGATATTTGACCAATTTTGGGGGACTACCCTCCAAGGTAACCCTGCCGCGTGGTGCGGGATTTGAGAGCATACCCAGCAGTTAGAGAGGTTAAACTTTTGGGCAAAGCAAACCTTCAGGGCCTCATACGTATTTGTTTTTAAGAGGTTTCCCTTATCACTACTGCTTCCCAGCTGCTGGCCTGTGAGGTTAGTAAAGTTTAACATGCAGGGGCTTTGATTCACTTTGGCCTAGACCGGGGGGGGCTTTATCGACTCTCGGGTCTTTCAACCCTTCGAGTTACCTAGGGTGATGCCTAGTGACACCAACACCTGTGTGTTTAAACACTTATATCTCAGCTGGACTGGGAGACGTGGCCTGAGACCCTGACTGTTAACCTGGATCTCTTAAGTAAGGAAAGACACCAAGCTAGGGAGGCTGTGAGGAAAGCAGTGAGCAGGACTATCTGGCTGCCATCACACAATCATGTTACCCTCCATTTGTATGATCTCGCCTTCCCACGTCCTAGAACATCGCAAAGAATGCTGATGTGGGAGACGCTTCTGCAGCACTTATGGTCTCTCCACAGGGTGGGGGAGAAATGCTGCCCCTTTGCATATGAGAAGGTATGACCATAGAAAATCCCATTCTCCCTTCTCCAGCAAAGTTCTCACTTCAGTCACCCTCTTCCTTCTGTTCTGGAGATGAGCACTCTCGTTTCACTCCTCCTCCATGCAAACACGACAATTACTAAAACAACATACATCACACCCTGCACCTGCTGGTCCCTTTAAGCCTCGGGTCCGCCCTGCCCTCTGGCGAGGTGTGAGGGCAGTGAACAGGTCTCAGGGCCTGCGCTGTGCAGTTGCTCATGAATGCCGCTTCAGTCTGGAACGAACCTTTTCTCTCATAAGATGCAACATCCCTCTTGTTGGCAAGGGCTCAGCCTCCAAAGTTCAGTGTCCACCAATCAGAGTCACCCAGGGCTAAAAGATTTCTCTCACATGCACGCAGTATAGGTCATCTGTGGCCAGCCAGCCCTGCCCCTTCCCATAAATTGTTATTCACTGGGAACCATAATGCTCCAATGTCTAAGCCTTTCAGCTGAAGCTCCGATGGCACAAGCCAGCACAGAGACTAGCTGGAGTGTCGCACATTTACAGCACTGAACTAAATGAAACACCAGGGGACTCCTGATTGGTGATGCTGCACTTTTGAAAAGGGTTTTTGGTTGAATTGAAAAGTCTTATTGCTCTGCTGGGGAAAAGGGGGTAATTTTTGCTTATGAGCACCCATTGGTCTGTCTGCTCCCCTGCTGTTCCTGCTTCTGGCTGGATAGGGTTCATTTCTCTTGCTCGCTGACATCAGACCTGTAACTGGAAAGGCTCTGAATCCCACTGTTGTATTCTTTAGGTTTAGCTATGTTAAATCTTGGCAAGAGAAGAGAAAATAGCAACGCTCTAGTGACCTGTTCATCTTGTGAAAACCTCTAACTTTGGTAGGCCCACAGCACAAAAACATGGCAATAGAGAGAGGAAATGCCAGACCCCAAACAAGTTACCCTGAACTCTACATGGTGATCAGCAGAGAACCAGCTCCAGGGGCTTGTAAACTGCAAATGTTCTCTTTGTTTGCTAAAATTTGTTTAACCAGCTGTGTTTAGTGAAGAGTAAAAATCCCCACGTGTGGCTGGTGTCTTCTAGGAATTCACAGCTACTCAAGTAGAGGACACCAAATATTTGAGTGACACTGGCTGTTTTTCTCACTTCCTCATGTCTCCACTGCGGGCAGGGTGTGACTGGCCGCTGGTGCAGACGTACCTGCACTAAACCTAGCAGTGACAAGGCAGCCGTGCGGGCTTCAGCATGGGTTTCACAAGCCCACCTGACCCCCCGGTACGTTCTACAGCCAATGCTGACACCAGCAGTGCAGTGTCCTCACTGCTCTTTGTAATGAGCTAGCTGGAGTGCAGGAATGTCTATACGAACTGTAAAAAGCAACAGACGGTCCTGTGGCAACTTTAAGACTAACAGAAGTATTGGAGCATAAGCTTTCGTGGGTAAGAACCTCACTTCTTCAGATGCAAGTAATGGAAATTTCCAGAGGCAGGTATAAATCAGTATGGAGATACTGAGGTTAGTTCAATCAGGGAGGGTGAGGTGCTCTGCTAGCAGTTGAGGTGTGAACACCAAGGGAAGAGAAACTGCTTCCGTAGTTGGATAGCCATTCACAGTCTTTGTTTAATCCTGATCTGATGGTGTCAAATTTGCAAATGAACTGGAGCTCAGCAGTTTCTCTTTGGATTCTGGTCCTGAAGTTTTTTTGCTGTAAGATGGCTACCTTTACATCTGCTATTGTGTGGCCAGGGAGGTTGAAGTGTTCTCCTACAGGTTTTTGTATATTGCCATTCCTGATATCTGACTTGTGTCCATTTATCCTCTTGCGTAGTGACTGTCCAGTTTGGCCAATGTACATAGCAGAGGGGCATTGCTGGCACACGATGGCATATATAACATTGGTGGACGTGCAGGTGAATGAGCCGGTGATGTTGTAGCTGAGCTGGTTAGGTCCTGTGATGGTGTTGCTTATGTAGATATGTGGGCAGAGTTGGCATCGAGGTTTGTTGCTTGGGTTGGTTCCTGAGTTAGAGTTGTTATGGTGTGGTGCGTGGTTGCTGGTGAGAATATGCTTAAGGTTGGCGGGTTGTCTGTGGGCAAGGACTGGCCTGCCTCCCAAGGTCTTTGAAAGTGAGGGATCATTGTCCAGGATGGGGTGTAGATCACTGATGATGCGTTGGAGAGGTTTAAGCTGAGGACTGTAGGCGATGGCCAGTGGAGTTCTGTTGGTTTCTTTTTGGAGCCTGTCTTGTAGCAGGAGGCTTCTGGGTACACGTCTGGCTCTGTTGATTTGTTTCTTTATTTCCTTGTGTGGGTATCGTAGTTTTGAGAATGCTTGGTGAAGATCTTGTAGGTGTTGGTCTCTGTCTGAGGGGTTGGAGCAGATGCGGTTGTACCTCAGCGCTTGGCTGTAGATGATGGATCATGTGGTGTGTCCGGGGTGGAAGCTGGAGGCATGAAGGTAGGTGTAGCAGTCGGTGGGTTTTCGATATAAAGTGCCACAGGACCCTCTGTTGCTTTTTACAGATTCAGACTAACACGGCTACCCCTCTGATACTATACAAACTGCAAATCACACCCCGGGAGGCAGTGTAGACATCCCCTAAGGAAGGGGAAAGGGAAAGAGATCAGTGAGAGAGAGGCGGGGGGGAAGGTGCTGAGCTAGGAGATGGAGAAGGGAATGCAGAAAGGTAAGACTGGGAAGCAGGAGAGTTTTAATGCCCGATGTTCTGAGGCGCCCGTGCCTTCAGATGGAGCTGCAGGTACTCGCACTTCTGAAAACCAAGCCTAAAATGTCTGTCCAGCTGCAATCCCGTGGTGCCACGGATGGCCCAGGGTGCACCTGCTGTGCTAATTGCAGGTGGGCAGTAGCAGGTCTGGAGCGCCAGCAGAGCACTCCCACAGGTGTCCTGGTGGGCACCTTGACGTGAGAAATGTTGTTTCCCTGTAACCTAGTGGCAATGGGTTAAGGACAAGATCCCTCCCTTGGTGCTGGAGCCGCAGATCTGCTATTTAAAGGTTCCTCAATGTCACGTGTGCATTGTCCGCACACCAGTCACCAAATGACTGGAGGATAGCTAATGTGATGCCAATTTTTAAAAAGGGTTCCAGAGGTGATCCTAGCAATTACAGGCCAGTAAGCCTGACTTCAGGACCGGGTAAACTGGTTGAAACAAAATTGTCAGAAGTCTAGATGAACACGATTTGTTGGGGAAGAGTCAACATGGTTTTTGTAAAGGGAAATCATGCCTCACCAATCTACTAGAATTCTTCGAGCGGGTCAACAAGCATGTGGACAAGGGGAATCCAGTGGATATAGTGTTCGGAAAACCTTTGACAAGGCCCCTCACCAAAGGTTCTTAAGCAAAGTAAGCTGTCATGGGATAAGAGGGCAGGTCCTCTCATGGATTGGTAACTGGTTAAAAAATAAGAAACAAATGATAGGAATAAATGGTCAGTTTTCAGAAGGAGAGAGGTAAATAGTGGTGTCCCTTAAGGGTCTGTACTGGACCCAGTCCTATTCAATATATTCATAAATGATCTGGAAAAAGGGGCAAACAGTGAGGTGGCAAAATTTGCAGATGATACAAAATTGCTCAAGATAGTTAAGTCCCAGGCAGACTCCGAAGAGCTATAAAAGGAT
Organism: Malaclemys terrapin pileata; assembly: GCF_027887155.1. NCBI lineage: Eukaryota > Metazoa > Chordata > Testudines > Emydidae > Malaclemys > Malaclemys terrapin. The sequence goes on from NC_071514.1 coordinate 53,507,564, forward strand.
CTCTCAAAACTGGGTGACTGGACAACAAAATGGCAGATGAAATTCAATGTTGATAAATGCAAAGTAATGCACATTGGGAAAACATAATCCAAACTATACATACAAAGTGATGGAGTCTAAATTAGCTGTTCCCACTCAAGAAAGAAATCTAGGCGTCATTGGGGATAGTTCTCTGAAAACATCCACTCAATGTGCAGCAGCAGTCAAAAAAGTGAACAGAATGTTGGGAATCATTAAGAAAGGGATAGATAATAAAAACAGAAAATATCACATTGCCTCTATATAAATCCATGGTACACCCACATCTTGAATACTGTGTGCAGATGTGGTTGCCCCATCTCAAAAAAGAAATATTGGAATTGGAACAGATTCAGAAATGGGCAACAAAAATGATTAGATGTAGGGAATGGCTGCCATATGAGGAGAGATTAATAAAACTGGGACTTTTCAGCTTGGAAAAGAGATGACTAAGGGGAGATATGATAGGTCTACAAAATCATGACTGGTGTGGAGAAAGTAAATAAGGAAGTTTTATTTATTCCTTCTCATAACACAAGAACTAGCAGTCACCAAATGAAATTAATAGGCAGCAAGTTTAAAACAAGCAAAAGGAAGTATTTTTTCACACAACGCACAGTCAACCTGTGGAACTCCTTGCGAGAGGATGTTGTGAAGGCCAAGACTATAACAGGGTTCAAAAAGAACTAGGTAAGTTCATGGAGGATAGGTCCATCAATGGCTATTAGCCAGGATGGGCAGGGATGGTGTCCCTAGCCCAGTGGTCTCCAACCTTTTTATGCACAAGATCGCTTTTTGAATTTAAGATCAATCCAAGATCTACCTTGCCCCTTCCCTGAGGCCCCTCCCCACTCACTCCATCTCCCCTCTCTCCATCGCTTGCTCTCCTCCACTCTCACTCACTTTCACCGGGCTGGGGCAGGCAGTTGGGGTACAGGAGAGGGTGCAGGCTTTGGGCTGGGGCTGCAGGGTTTGGAGTGTAGGAGGGGGCTCTGGGCTGAGCCTGGGGCAGGGGGTTGAGGGGCAGGAGTCAGGGATGCAAGCTCTGGGAGGGAGTTTGGGTGTAGGGGTCATATGGTCACACTGCACCTAACCTCATAGAATCCACTGGACAGTTCATGAGTTTTACTTTTTATTAGTGTCATTTGTGGTTTATAGATCCAAAATCCTTCAGGGATTGTCACAAATGAGTGTAACATTCTCAACTGTGGGGTGTGCATTGGCTGAGCCTGGGGCAGGGGGTTGGGGTCCAGGAGTGAGGGGTGCAAGCTCTGGGAGAGAGTTTGGTGCAGGAGGGGGCTCCCAGCTGGGACAGGGGGTTGGGGTGCAGGAGGGGGTGTGGGCTTTGGGAGGAAGTTTGGGTGCAGGTGCGGGCTCTGGCAGGGGATTGGGGTACAGGAGGCAGGGCCAGAGTAATCTTTTGTGGGTCTGGGGCCAAACATATTTGTGGGCCCCCATTGAGGCAATGGAGCATGGCACAGGGAGGTCAGTCCCTAGAGGGAGGCCTGGGGGCACTCGGAGGAGAGTGTGGAATGGGGCAGGAAGAGGTAGGGCAGGGGTGGAGCGGGGGCAGGAAGAGGTGACGTGAGGATGGGCCCTTGGGGGAAAGGGTGGAGTGGGGGTGGGGCATGGGGCAGAGCAGGGTCAAGCACCCCCGGGAAATCAGAAAGTCAGCATCTCTGCAATACCACCCCGAATCCCGATGCCCAGTGCCCCCCCGCACAGACCTGCTATGCCTATCGCCCCCCCAGAACTCCCACAAATGCACAGTGTCCTGCACAACACCACCCCTGCCCAGTATCCCCTGCCCACAGACCCACAACAACTGCCCAGCACCCCACACAGAACCCCCACTCCCTAGTGCCCCAAAACACACAGATCTTCCCTGCCCCCTCACAGCCCAGCACCCCCCCTCCGACCTCCCAGAGACCCATTCCCCCATGCCCTGTCTCCTGGCCACACTCACCGGCCCTGCTGGGAGGTGACTGTGTTAGGGTTACCATATTTTGTGCCTCCAAATGGAGGACACTCCCCGCGGCCCTGGCCCCGCCCCCAGCCCCGCCCACGCACCCGCCCCAACTCCGCCCCCTCCCAAAGTCTCCGCCCCCTCCCCTGCTTCCCGCGAACATTTAATTCGCGGGAAGCCTGAAGCAGGTAAGGGGGGAGGGAGGGAGGAGGCGCGGTCCAGGCTGGCCCCCCCGGCGGCTCCAGCCTGGGTCGGCTCGGGCCCTGGGGTGCCGGCCCCGACCGACCACCCCCGGACCGCCCAGCACTGCCGGCCCCCGGCGGCCCGGCGCACCCCCCGGCTCCCAGCCCCGCGGGCCCGGCGCAACCCCCGGCTCCCAGCCCCGCGGGTCCGGTGCACCCCCCGGCTCCCAGCCCCGCGGGCCCGGCTCCCCGACCCCGGCCCGGCTCCCGGCCCCGCGGGCCCGGCTCCCCGACCCCGGCCCGGCTCGCGGCCCCGCGGGCCCGGCCCGGCGCCCCGACCCCGGCCCGGCTCCCGGCCCCGCGGGCCCGGCCCGGCGCCCCGACCCCGGCCCGGCTCCCGGCCCCGCGGGCCCGGCCCGGCGCCCCGACCCGGCTCCGCGGGCCCGGACCGGCACCGCGCCCCCGGCTCCCGGACCGGCTCCCGGCACCGCGGGCCCAGCCCGGCTCCGCACCCCCCAGCGCCCCGACCCCGGCCCGGCTCCCGGCCCCGGACAAAGAGGCCCCGGCCGAGCCTCCTGATTTTCCCAGACATGCCCGGCTTTTGGGGATTTCCCCCCGGACGGGGATTTGAGCCCCCAAAATCCGGACATGTCCGGGAAAATCCGGACGTATGGTAACCCTAGACTGTGTCTGCCGGGCTGAGCCAGCAGGGCCCCTTGGGAGTGGCGTGATCAGCCAGGCCACACCCTGCCCCCTCGGGCTCCCTCAAAACCCACTTGCCTGGAGGGACCCAGCCTAGCCCCCCATACTGTCTCCCGCCCCAGCTGGCCAAGACTGGCCAGGCTTCTGCACCAGTCCCAGGCAGCTCAACTCCAGGGAGACAGGTGGGGCCCCACAGGTGGTGGGAAGCAGAGACTGTCTGGAGCTGGAGGTACACTGGGGTCCGGCCAGGGGGCAGAGAGGAGACGGCAGGTGGGGCCCAGGGGCCGAGAGGAGCAAGTGATGGGAGGGAGGAGCCAGTGGGCTGGCAAAATCTTGGGGCGCAGTGCAAGCAGAGCAGGCCGTGGCCCCTTCTGAGCATGGGCCTGGCTCCATGGTGCCACTGGTGCCATTGTAAACCCGGTACTGGAGGAGGGGGTGAGGTGTGCGGGCTCTGGGAGGGAGTTTGGTGCAGGAGGTGGCTCCAGGCTGGTGCAGCGGATTGGGGTGCAGGTGGAGGTGAAGGGTCTGGGAGGAAGTTTGGATGCAGGAGGTGGCTCTGGACTGGGGTAGGGGGTTGACGTGCGGGAGGGAGGGCAAGGCGCAGGCTCCGACCGGAGGCGCTTACCACAGGCAGCTCCCTGTCGGCGGCACAGCAGGGCTCAGGTAGGCTGCCTGCCTGTCCTGGCCCCATGCCATTCCCGGAAGCGGCTATCTGCTGGCATGTTTCTGCAGCCCTTGCGGAGAAGGGGGGCAGCTGGTCTCCATGTGCTGCCCACAAACACTGCCCCCGCAGCTGATTTGTGGGGACGGTGCTGGGGACGGGGGCAGCACGCGGAGACACCTCACCCACCCACCCCTGGGGCTGCAGAGACGTGCCAGCAGCCAGCCGTTTCCGGGAGCAGCGTGGGGCCAGGGTATGCAGGCAACCTGCCTGAGCCCCGCTGTACCACCGGACTTTTAGTGGCCCGGAGATCGCAATCGACTGGCAGAGGCTCCAGGATCAACCAGTCAATCATGATTGACGGGTTGGTGACCACTGCCCTAGCATCTGTTTGTCAGAAGCTGGGAATGGGAGACAGGGGATGGATAAATGGGTGATTACCTGTTCTGTTCATTCCTCTGGGGCACTTGGCATTGACCACTGTCGGAAGACAGGATACTGGACTCGATGGCTTTTCGATGATACTGTCTGACTCATTATGGCTGTTCTTATGTTCACTGTCATCAGAGCTGTTTTCTTTCCTCTTTGACAACCCCAGGAGAGAAAAGCTCCACTCCAGATTAAAGCTCTTGTCTGAGCTCCCATGCAGGGAGAGGTGAGGGTTTGAGGGCAGAGAGGGGGAGAGGGAAGCACAGGGACAATGCTGAGGACTGACAACTTTCCCCTGGTGATTGGTGACCATATGCCATTTCTGACCTCTCACTCCCTGAGCTGGGACCACTGTGCAGGCAGAGAGCTCAGCATCAGGGCTGGAGGGAGAGAAAGAAGCTCCTCATTTTGCTCACCAGCATCCCTTCCAACTGACTTCAAGGAACACCGTAGACTCAACATCACAGGCCTCGGTGAATGCTGCACATGGGATGCTAGGAATCAGAGCTCCATGGCTAAGGGCCTGAAATTGCACCAATATTGAGTTCACAGGTTGTGCAAAAGGGGGTGAAATCACCTAAGTGAAATCATGGCCCCACTGAAGTCAAGGGCAAAGCTCCCATTGAGTTCAATGGGGCATGATTTCACCTCTAGAGTTCAGAAAGGGGTGAGCAGCTGGAAAGGGGGATGGGGCCAAAAGAGGAAATATCAGGGGAAAGGACCTCTGAGGCAATTCAGGGGTGGTGCCAAAGAGAAAACGTGATTCCTGACGGGGCTGTGATGTAAAGTTGCCTCTCCCACCATGGCAGAAATCCCTGTGGCTCTTGGCAGCACACACAAAGCCCACCCAGACCCCCCCCCCCATTTCTGTCAAACACCATTTCCCCATGCAAAGTATGTTTGAAATATTATCCCGTTGGCACCATTTTATACAATATTCAGCTGTCTTGTACAGACTGAAGCCATAGGAATTCTCAGCTCATAGTGGGGGTAAGGCCATGGGTTGGGAGCTGGTTGATCTGGATTACCTTCCTGAATCTGCTTCAGAGTCTCTACGTAACCTTGTGCCATTCTCGTATCTTCCCCGTGCCTCAGTTTCCCCATCTATAAGAATATTTCCCTACCTCACAAGGGTCCTACCCAGGAAAGTACTGAAGCACCTGCTTAAATCCCACTCGAGCTGGTCAGGAATTTCTTGGTAACTGTTTTCTTGTTGAAAATGTTGATTAATCAAAATCAAAACAGGAAAGGGTCAGTTTGGTCAAAATTCTCGACTCGAAGAAATGTTGAAAAACAAGTTTTGAAATTGTCAAAATGTCCCATTTTGACATTTTTGAAACCAAAAATTCTGGTTTCCCAGTTTGAAACAAATGTTAGTTTCAAAATTTGAGCTCATTATAGTAAAAAAACAAAACCCCAACTTTTAAAATTAAAAAATAGTTGAAATTGAAGCAAAATGTTTCAGTTGATCCAAACCATTTTTTAAAAAATCTCAGATATCTTCCTAGAATGGGAAAATCACTTCCTACCCAGCTCTAAGCCCCACTGATTTTAAGCAGACGTGTAAGTGTTGCCCTAAATCGGAGCCAGAGAGATTGCAGGGATTAATTCATTCTTATTTGTAACCCTAGTGCAAAAGTATAACCCATATTGCTGGCGATATGTTTTGCTTTATATATGGATAATACATTATTTGTAGATACAATAATATATTATTTCCATATGAACGTACTGCCTGTATTAAATGATTGTATCAATTATACGTTTTACTTTGTTTCTATAATTTATTATACAGTGTATAATATAGGATTTAAGTTACTCAGTGTAAAGCGATAGGTATAATAAATTATTATGCAGAGTAAATGCGATAAAATACATGGTTGTTTTCAGCATATTCCCTCCCTTTCCCGTCCTATGCAATGGTTTCAGTTTTAGAACATGGAAACAATTCTTTAAATGTTAGTGTTACACTGCGCCCCCGAGCAGCTCATCAGGAGCCACGACTGAACTTGGGACGGGTAGCTCTCAAAACATGCCCGAGCTAACATAAGAACAGCCAGACTGGGTCAGGCCAATGGTCCATCTAGCCCAGTCTCCCGTTTTCTGACAGTGGCGGTGCCAGATGCCTGAGAGAATGAACAGAACAGGGCAATCATCAAGTGATCCATCTCCTGTTGTTGAGTCCCAGCTTCTGGCAGTCGAGACACAGCAATGAGGGACCAAACTGTGGTAGGCTCATCAATCTTTGTGTGTCTGTGGCCCAACCACCACTGGAGGGTGACAGAGTACTGCACTGAGTGGGTTACGCTGGCAGTGTGCCTGATCGCTGGTGCGGAGAAGTCTCCCACACATCTCTTTCGCTCACTGTGGTTGTCCTGTGGTTGTCACTCTCCAGGGGTCTCTTCATGGGCTCTTTGCGCAGCGTCCTCTGCAGCATACTCTGCAGTCCTCCTTTGCTTGTCTCTTTCTAAGTGCCAGATGGATCAGGTCTGAATCCTGGGATGTGCTGAACACAGCAACTCCCTGTGGCCCCTTGGTGATGTTAGTTGTCCATGGTTCTCAGCAGATGGCTCCAGGTTTGATCCTGCAGAACCTCACCTCAGTAATCCTTGCCATTGACTTCAGTAGGGCTAGTTACATGAGTAGCCTCACTTGAAGTACTCCTCACTTGAGTAAGGGGCTGCAGGATCAGGCCCTTATGCCCTGATCCCATGAAAGTCCACAGCAAAACTCCCATTGATTGTAATGGTGCACGATCAGGCCCTTGATGAGTTTCCTACTGGCCCCTACCAGCTGGGGCATGTAATGTTCCCCGGCTGCCAGCCCCATTGTGTCAGCCTGCCCAGCTCTGAGCCTGGCCTTGCACCTCTCGGCTTGCCCATGCGTATCATGGGGATCATGGCAAAATCTCCAATTGATTTGTGTTCTAAAAGAAGCTGTAAAAGGGGCACCTGCAAAAATGCATGCACGTCTGTTCCATGTGCAAAAACTTGCCCATGTCCACACAAATTGCCAATTTGCTTCCATAAAAGAAATAATTCCAGTCACAATGGCCTGCTTGGCATGCACGAGGGCAGGTTTTTGCGGGGGCATGCACATGTTTGGGAATGCATTGCTGCCTGTAAAAAGATGCCTGCAAAAACTAACTCAAAATTCACTAAGCAAATACGTCTTCAAAACAGAGTAGAAAAACATTCCTTTCAAGACTTTTCATAATTTGGGTAGGATCAGCCTGAGGGGACTTTTATGCAATAATCCAAGATGGCCAGGAGGGGTGGAATTGGTTAAATACCTACGGCTGGGTGGTGCTTTGAATTTGAGGTACTAGGAGATCCTGGAATTACCCCAAATTTGTCCATCTCCACTTAATAGAATTCTAAAGCACAGTAACCATTGGGACATGTGTGGTCATCCGGATGTGAAGCTCCTACAGAACCACTTTTGAGTGAGGTCTGTCCCAGCTCCTACTGTAGTCAATGGGCGTCTTTCCATTGACTTCAGTGGAAGTTGGATCAGGACTTTAACCCTACTGTGCGCCACAAGCAGTGCACATTTGGTGGAGTCGCCCACTGCACCATGTGGACAGAGGTCCAGCCGTAAGGCTGTACATCATCAGGCAGCCAAAGGGTGAGGCTCGTTCCACTCTGGATATAGTCAGGAGGGCAGCAATCAAGTTCATATCATTTCTTCCATCTCACAGACGAATGATCAGACTGAGGGAGTCTCCTGACTGTCTAGCACCAGCACAGACTTAGCTAACATTGGGCACCTGGGTCAGTCACAGACCCGACTGTTTTGTTCCACATATTCAGTCCCAGTACCAGGGGTTCTGAAGGCTAAGCACAAACCTAGCAGCATAAGTAGCATGTGTGCACACACGTATCCATGACCCTGGCCCCGCACAAGTCAGTCGCTATGCCCTGCTCTTGCAAACGGCTGAAGGAACTTTAGAAAATTTCCCTGAACTCGGAACATTTAGCTAATGGTGTGGGACAGGGCGGCTCTTGCTCACTCTTCAGCTGGGACATTCGTTACGGCGGGGAGCTCAAATTCTAGTGCTTGTTCACTTCCTTTTGTTATTTCCTCTTTGCAGACGGGGAGATTACGTCCAAGCCAATGGTGCTGTTCTTGGGACCATGGAGCGTTGGCAAATCCACCATGATAAACTACCTCCTAGGGCTGGACGACACGCCCTACCAGCTGTACACAGGTAACGTGCGCTCCGGCTTGCCCATTGTTTCTGCTTAATGTGCTGTGCAAAGGGTACAAGCAGGCATTGTCACTCGTACATTCACTTCTCGAGTCAATTCCAGCCAGAGCTTGGCTGGTAAACATTGTCCCCAGCTGCTCTTTGAACCTCTCTTTTTATTCATTGCAACCCCCCAGGCTGTTAGGTGACAGCCATCTCTCTGGTTAGGGAGGGCTTGAATCCTTGCAACCCTGCACCTGTAAGAGTCAGAGGAGTTGGTGCAGAGAGAGACAGATGAGATTCCTCTTCCCCTCTTCACCCCCCAGGATCAAGCTGTGCATCTGCCTCCGCAGCATTCCCACTTCCTGCAGTCCAGAGACTCAGGACTGAGATCTTCCAACCCGATAGGGCATCGCACTGTAGGTCACCTTCCAGGCCAGCAGAGTAACAATCCTCTAACAAGGGGAACTTGCCCTTTTCTTCTATCCTTCCCCACCATGCATGGAGCCAATTAATTTACTTTAACAACAGGCGTGACATTTCCCATCTCCTCTTCTCAGCTCCCACTCTCTTTTATCCCTGAACACAGCTGAGCGTAGCACTGCTGAATTAAAAACTGTACTGAGCTCTGGCATAGGGAGAATCAAGGCACTAGAAAGCAGAGCAGGAGTTGGGCCTTTATAGTGCTTTGCATATTCGTGATATCTCAGTGTAGATTAACCACTGCAGGAAAAACTGCACTCGTGCATCCATGGAATAGCTACAACCTGGTCTACACTACAGAGTTAGGTCGACATAAGGCAGCCTATATCAACCTAACTCTGTAAGTGTCTACACTAAAATGTAGCTGCCACCCGTGTAATCTGCCCACTACACCAACTTAATAACTCCACCTCCGTGAGAGGCATAGCCCATAGGTTGATGTAGTTAGGTCGATGCAGTGTCACTGTAGACACTACGTCACTTACATCAACACTTGCTGCCTTTCAGATGCCGTCCCACAATGCCCCACACTGACAGTCCTGGTGAAGATGCGCTCCGCTGACACAAGGAGTGTAGTGTGGACATGCAAAGCAATTTAATTACTATGGTGGCTGTACATCGAACTAACTTAGGTTGACTTAATTTTGTAATGTAGACTTGCCCTACGTTTCCTCAAGACATTCTACAAGGCATAAGGTACATGATATTGCAAGATGCTCTCTGACCATACCTGTTGCTTTGGATCACCCTCTGTATATTCATGAGTAAGCAGTATCCTCTGCAGATAGTCTCAGACACAGAGTCTGACTCATTTCCAGCAGGACAGCTTAGACTTTACAGCTCACCTGCTCTGCTTCTCTTGTTACTGGACAGGGGCTGAACCCACCACCTCTGAGTTCACGGTCATCATGCACGGCCCAAAGCTGAAGACCATTGAGGGCATCGTGATGGCTGCTGACAGCGCACGCTCCTTTTCACCCCTCGAAAAGTTTGGGCAGAACTTCCTGGAGAAGCTGATCGGGATAGAGGTGCCTCATAAGCTTTTAGAGCGGGTCACCTTTGTAGACACACCGGGCATCATTGAAAACCGCAAGCAACAGGAACGAGGTAGTAACCAGCTTTGTTCATTTTAAGAGAGACCAGAAAAGAAGGAGCATTATAAATGTGAGATAATAACAGTCCCTTGCTCTTCTACAACGCTGTTCATCAGTAGATCTCAAAGCGCTGTAGCATTTTCCCTGTTTTACAGACAGGGCCGGCTCCAGGCACCAGCTTAACAAGCAGGTACTTGGGGCGGCCAAGGGAGAGGGGCAGCACCTGCGGCAATTCGGGGGCAGCGGGTCCCTCACTCCCTCTAGGAGCAAAGGACCTGCCGCTGAACTGCCGCTGCTGATCGCGGCTTTTTTTTTTTTTTTTTTGCGCTTGGGGCGGCAGAAATGCTGGAGCCGGCCCTGTTTACAGATGGGAAAAAAAGCGACAGTGGCTGATCCAGGAAGAGAACCAAGATCTCCTGAGGCCCAGTTGAGCGCTGTATTCATTAGGTCACACACAACAAAGGGCCAGTGAGGAGGTGTTGCAGGGTGTTTATTTTTATATTGCAGAAGCACCAAAATTTTGCCCACCTGTGTTTGTAATGGCCACCTGGCAGGGACCTCAGGGACACACACAATATTCATAAAATAGAGCAGATACAGCACACTTCTTCTTTCATATGGAGGGGCAATGTTCAGAGACTTAAGCAAGATGGGGGTGTTTGTGGCCTTTGGGCTGTATTTAGCCTATGGGCTGCACTTTGCCCATCATTTTCTATCATGTTTCTATCATGTTCTTTGATGCAGGCCCCTGCCCAAGTCTCTGTGCTAGACCAGGACACGATGGAATGCTGGAACACCAGCATTTCCAGGATAACGTATCTCACAACTGGGGTAGCACTGCTGGGGTTTGTCAACCCATATACTAGATACATTAGACAGCATTGGAGTGACCAAAACATGGCCTTAGAAAACAATCAGAGCACAGATAATCAACAGCAGGCTACAGAGAAAAGGAAAATTTGGAAGTGACTTGGAAGGAATTTAATTCCAGAAGAAGCAAAACACACCCCCAACCACTAGGAGGCAGCAGAGTGTACGTCAGAGTGGGCCTAGAGGCAGAAGGCAGTACCATCATATTAATAAAATGTTTGAATTGTCTACTAAAATCTGTTATTTACCTATATGCTCATCAGTGCATTAATTACACAGCATCCCCACCTCTGCTCTCCCAATATCTACCTTCAATCCAGGGGGAAATCCTGGCCCAATGGCAAAATCCCCGTTGACTTTACTGGGGCCAGGATTTTATCAGAGAACGCCAGCTAAGGCACTAGTGCCAACTGAATATAGACCAATTGTGGATATTGGTGCCAAGATGTTCTGCGATGGCTTTAGTAGCTGAGAAACGAGATTTCCCACTGCATGAGTCTAAGTCTGAAGGGGTCTGAGATATGGTGGGCTTGTGTCGTATCTATGCTGGTGATTGAATGGATCAGTCCTGTGTTAGATGTGGGGAGCTGGACATTTCTGTTTGATTTTTCTCTCTCCTCTCCCAAAGGTTACCCATTCAATGACGTGTGCCAGTGGTTCATCGACAGAGCTGACCTCATCTTTGTCGTCTTTGACCCTACAAAGCTGGATGTGGGGCTGGAGCTGGAGATGCTGTTTCGCCAGCTGAAGGGCCGGGAGTCTCAGATAAGAATAATCTTGAACAAAGCGGACAGTCTCGCCACCCAGGAGCTTATGAGAGTCTATGGCGCCTTGTTCTGGAGCTTGGCTCCTCTGATCAATGTCACTGAACCTCCCAGGGTCTATGTCAGTTCCTTCTGGCCTCCAGAATATCACCCTGAAACCCACAAGGATCTATTCCTTAAAGAAGAGATCTCGCTCCTGGAAGACCTTAACCAGGTGATTGAAAACAGGCTGGAGAATAAGATTGCCTTCATCCGCCAACATGCCATCCGGGTTCGCATCCACGCTCTCCTGGTCGACCGCTATCTGCAAACCTACAAGGACAAAATGACCTTCTTCAGTGACGGGGAGCTGGTATTCAAGGACATTGTGGAAGACCCTGACAAGTTCTACATCTTCAAGTCCATCCTGGCAAAGACCAATGTCAGCAAGTTTGATCTCCCCAACCGCGAGGCTTATAAGGACTTCTTCGGCATCAATCCCATCAGCAGCTTCAAGCTGCTAGCTCAGCAGTGCTCCTACATGGGAGGATGTTACCTGGAGAAGATCGAAAGGGCCATTACTCATGAGCTTCCTGATCTCTTGGGGAGTATTGGCTTGGGGAAGAAGCCCAGTGTTCTCTCCTGTGACACAACTGGCTGTGGTGAAACCCCAAGGAACCGCTATAGGAAACCATAACATGCTATGTACTAACATAACCATTCATGTGTTCCTATTGGTGAATGAGCTTATGTCTTATCTGTCCAAGAAGCCATGGTTTATTAACCCTTTGAGTGCCACACTGGCAAGAGCTACTGTCCAACAAGGACTTTGAGTCATTGACATTAATGGCAGGGGAAGTGGGGTGGGCATAGAAAAGAGAATAAAGAACTGTGAATTCCTGACATTTTATCTTTGTTATTTCAAATAGAAAGCAATGTTTAAACTGTAAGTAAAAGCAACAAATGGTGAACTAAAGCTTTAGCTGCTTTTTCACTGGTACTGAAGTTCATGAGTGTGGAACAAGAAGTTCAACCTTTGCATACACTAAGCAGACAGGGAGTAGGAAATGCAGACTCTGGAAAGATAACCTGGAGGAAGGCTGCGACGCCTTGACCTGGAGAACCGGAGAGGAGCACCCCTGGGGAGAGAGAGATCCAGCAGAGTAAATGTCAGCTTTTGGTGGCTGTATATAGGCACGAGGACCACAGAAATGCCTATAAATAAATAATAATCTGTTTTTTTTTCTTTCCAAGACTCGTAGGCCATCAGGTTCAGTTCTTTGTGAACTCCATTTGGATGACAGTTGAGCTGTAACTCAGAATCTTTAGCATTCACCCAGGTATTAGCCCTCTCCTATCCCCAGGGGTAGGGAAAGAAAGACCCCATGTCTGTGTTTAGACTGGATTCAGTCCAATCTCTGGGAACATATGGCATTGTTAGCATCAAATGCATGTCCCAGGTGGGATTTGGAAGTCTGGCTCATAAGGAGAAATGGACTGGAGCTGAAAGAGCAATGGCACTTAAGTTACATTTGAGAGACAGTGGCTGTAACTCAAGAAAGTTCAGAAGAAAGCCTTTAAACGCATCGGTCTGTCCCTGTGCCTGAGAAGCGGCAGGGAGCTTAGTGTATGCATTTGCTGTTAGCGTCATGCAGTTGTTGGCAAGTCAAGCACAAACCTTGGTAGGCTCAGAGGGTTAATCAATTTGCATTTTGACCTTGTTTATGCCAGTGTTGCATGTTTTCTCCAAGTCAAATCCCTGCGTTGTTGTGCGGTTTGGAGGAAGACAGGAACACCCTCCATTTCACAGCCGTTGCCTGTTTTCTCTTCCAATCTTTTAGCTGTAGGTTAGGAAGTCGAAGGTGTCTGGGCCCTATCTTATTTGGGCTGAGCCAAGCAGTCATATTTATTTGTTGGCATTGCCATGTTGTTCACCTGCCCCAACACACCAACACCCAAAATTGTGAGTTGCAGGAAATGATGCCATTGGAACCAGTGCCAGCCTCTCAGTGGACATAGTTCATTGTAGATGGCAACTAAAGCACGGGGGAAGTATGGGAGCCCTCTTCACTAAGCAGGCATTGTTTGGTTGCAATGACCCAGCATGGCTGGTGGTTGAGCTAAGCACTAACTGAAGAAGAAGGTGGATGTTGCCCTGAATGGTGTACGAGACCTGCTAAATAGCCTTTCTTCATTATTCTCCCTGTCAAATGGACCAGAGCTGTGGCCGGTCTTCAGAGAACCTTCTGAGTAGAAGTACTCACTGTAACATACCTGTGGGCCTTATCTGCACGGGGTCAAGAATTCAATGAAATGCCAAGCAAAGCAAGGCAAAGATAGAAAGACAAAAGGAAATAAGAAAGCCATATGTTGGCTTTTTAAAGAAGAAACTTGAGCAGATGAGAAAGTGGAAGGTGTTGACCAGAGCCTGTTGGGAGCATGGCATGGGGTCTGAAAGGCAGCACATCTCTGATCCACGTGTGAATAGAGATGGAGCTGTGGCTACAGGAGAACCAAACATATCTAGCATTGGTCTGGGATTCAGCTTCCTTGGTGCCGAAACCTTGAGTTTAAAAGAAACGATCTTTTAAAGCAATCCAGGTGAGTTCTAGTGGCCATTTTCATGGGTGCTTGACTTGATCCAAATGTGTCACCCTGGAGGATACATCTGATGGGTAATGAGTCCCCAAAGGCTGGGTGCCGGAGAAGAAACAAGTACATCGATGAGTACTGCAAGAAGGCAGGTTACATGCCGAGGGATTTTGTGCACAGCACTGAAAGGAACAGGGGCAGCTAATTAAGGCAAGAAGAGGTGTCAGAGAAACTGGCATCTGAAATAGCACAAAGAGAAGTGACATGTTGGTGAGTCAATACTGAGTGAGGTCTCAGACTGCTTTGGAGCTGCTTCCTCCATTCACTTCTGTTCTTCTTCTCCTCTCTTTCTTTTACATTGCCCCATTCCTTCTCCTCATCCTTCTTTGTCTTGGTCACCCACTCTTTCTCACTTCTCATTGTCCTCCATTAAGCTTACCTGCTGCTCCTGTCACTTGGCCTAGTTTGCATGGTTTTCTTAGGAGCAAATGGAAAAGAAACACTGTCAGAACTGTGCTAATTTTGCCACTGCTTCTGCCATCACATTATGTTTTATTGTCACCATAAGCAAATAAGTCTGTTAAACTTTTCTAATTCTCTGTGCCTTATTCTTCCTGCTCGTTCTTTGCCTTTTTATTTCTCTTCGCTGTGCTGCCATCTTCTTTTTGTCTTTCTCCTGTTCATGTTCTCTTCCCCTTTTCTTCAATCTTTCTCCTACCTTTTCTTTCCTCCGTTTCTTGTCATCCTCTTTTCACTATACCCAGGTCCTTCCTTCCTAGTTCCCTCTAGCTCACTAGCATCCTGCTGGTCATAAAGCTACTGCTCTCCTTTTGGGTGTTGGTGTAGTTTATGATTGTGGTGTGGCTGGTGTTACCAACACAATATAGACCGAAGAACGTTGGCAGCATTGAGGAGGATGGAGGTTGTAAAGCACGGTTGTCTACAAGTACTGGGCCTGTTGGTTGACGTCCTGTTGGGTAAGCATTCATTGACAATGAAGTTCTCTGCATATACTCAAGAAAATCTCCTGTAATCAGATGAGTTCACCTTTTAACATGTGACTGACAAAAGCATAGTACTGGCTCAAAAGCCCAGCATAGAGGCTCATGCATTGATCATAACCATCTTCCCATCTGAAAATTTACACTAGGATTCTCTTCTTAAAAGCACTCCTGGCGCTCCAAGTTTAACCCCCCTGTGGCCTGACATCAGGTGACCCTTAAGAAACAGTGGACCTAAGAAGTGCATTTGTTTGTTAACTGCACATCAAGCTGGGCCCACTCTTAGCTCTGGTTGGCTACCACAGCCCTTGTTGGGAATCGGACACATTTCTGATGGCCTTTCTTCCCAAACCCCTTGACACTTGAAATTACTTGCATGGCCACAGCAAATGATTGTTAGTCTAAGAAGGACTGTAGTTCAAAGCCCATCTCATCTGACACAGTCTGATGACACAGCAGGCTCCTACCATCAATCTGACTGTCTCTGTTTTATGAAACAAAATGAACTTGATTAGAAACAAAATATAAAGCGTGACATAAGCGATGTGTCTCTGAGTTACAGGAAATGCATCAGGAATGAAAATAGGGAGCCTGAAGATCTTTTAATTTTGCTAAAAAACCCAACATCCCTAAACCCACTGTTGTGTGCTTCTTTTTTAACAGGAATCTGAACAGACAGATTATAAAGAATTACATGCTGTAATATATTCCCAATTAGGTGTTCATGATAATGTGCATTTGGATAAAATTGTTGGTCCTGTACATCAACCCGTCTAATAAAATCAGTATTTTTCAAACACATTCCACGGCTACATTTACTTTGTTTGCCTGTCCACAGAGATGCTGAAACCATGGGCTTGCTTCTATTGAAGTCAATGGGAGTTTTGTAATTGGCTTCAAAGGGAGCAGGATTGAGCCCCATGCAGGAGAGCAGTGCTTATACAAAACCTGGGGAGGGAAGGAGAAAATCCCAGATTGCGCCCCTGAGTTCCAAAGGGAAGTGAAACGTTGCCCTCAGATGCACACAGGTGGCTCTGGTTGATGTCCATGCTGCTAGCAGAAAGCATGGAGCAGCGCCCAAGCTGGATGGAGAAATGATGGTGGAATAGTGAAGCATCACAATACCCAGCTTTCAGCCTTTCCCATACCATGTCCCACGTTACAAAAGAAGAACGTTTGGGGACCCACGCCCTCCCAGCGAGCCATAGAGAAGGGGAGAGCTCTCTTCATAGTTCCCCACACATGGCATAGTGGAGCATCTTGGCATTAGGGGTGAGGCACTCCTCCAAACTCAGCTTCTACTGCATCACCTCTCCTGCAACCGTCTCAGGATGTGCTAAAAAGGGCATATCACCTAAACACAATCCAGCCTGCACAGTGCCCCACGCTCACCAGGGGAGAGCTCCCCCGTCATCTTCTCACTCTCCCTCACCCAAGAACCCACTGCCAGGCCTCCTCTCCCTTTTGGGGCCTCACAGAAAAAATGGCTCATGCAGGACATGGCTCACCTGGTACCACTCCAATACAGGCCTATCGGTTAGGAATAAGAGGCATTCTTTAAGGACAAATTCAACCCACACTTTTCCCGTTAAGGTTTGCTCTGGACACTGCTGGGAGCTGTAGAGTCTGCAGAGGAAGGGCCATGGGCATCACTGGAGGCAGTTCAATGAAACTTCTGCTCAGAGTGCAGCTGCGATCAAAGCAGCTAACAGTATCAGGATGCATAAGGAACGGGATGGAAAATGCCTTCAATCAGTGCTGTGGCTTCGTGCAGCACTGGTCACCCCATCTCTCACATGACAGGGCAGAACTAGAGGGGTTCAGAGCAGGGCGATGAGAATGACCAGGGGCCTGGAAAACCTCTCATGAAGAGAGATTGGAAAGGCTGGGATTGTTACCTTAGAAAAGGGACAAATCATCATAAAAATCTGTGAAATAATGAATGGGCTAGACAAGGGAGATGAGGAACTTCTGTTCTCCCTGTCCTCTAATGCAAGAGCAAGGGGACAGTCAGGAGATTAAAAGGTGAGAAATTCAAACTCCAGAAAAGGAAATACTTTTCCCACACAACATGTGATTACACTGTAGTACTCACTGCCGCAGGAAGTCACTCAGACCAAGAATTTAACAAGATTGTAAAGGGGACTGGATATTTATATGCAGGCCATGAATATCCAGTTATTGTAATTAATTATGACAAATGCTGGAAGGGGTATTAAGCCTCACACTGCAGGGTTTACGTCAATCGCTAACTAGCAGAGACCATGTTGAGACACAGCTGGGGTGGGTCACAGATTATTTCACATCTGCTACTGCGGGGCTCTTGCACCTTCTGATGCTGGCCGTGGTAGGAGAGAGGCTCCTGGTGTGGATGACCCTCGGGTCTGATCCAGCCTGGCTGGTCCTACATTGTTCTAAAGATTTAGCCGCCAAACTGGGGGCCTAGTTGTCCTCTCGCTTATCCCAATTTTACGTGGATTCTTCCTAATCTACTACATCTGGCTACATCTACAAGGAGCAAGGGGTGTGATTCCCAGCTTGTGTAGACATACTCACGCTAGCTCACATCAAACTAGGGTGCTAAAAATAGTCAGTGTAGTTGCAGTTGCATAGGCAGTAGTGAGTGGTGGTACAGGCTAGCTGTCCGGGTATGTACTGTAGTCAGGCAGAGTGCCTCCCTCTGAGCCTGAGCTCGAGGGACCATTACACTCTCCTGGTGGGTGGAGCTGGGCAAGCCCTGCCCCCCATGCCAGGAATATGGGGCAGGGCAGGAAGTAAAAAAAGGAGGGCCCTGCAACTCAGTTGAGCGGGAGCCAGGGAAGGAGACAGATGTTTCCACTGCTGCAGAACTCTGCAGCGCCCTGCCCCCAGAGGAGAGCAACCCAGGAGAGGAGCTGCTGGGACTGCCATCCACAGTGTACCCCAAGAAGATGGAGGACTCTTGGACTACGGAACCCTCAACCTGGACTGTGGTAGGAAGTAGCCCAGGCAAACCTAGGGTTACCATATTTTAATTTAAAAAAAGGAGGATACTTCATGGGGCCCCGCCCCCGCCCCAACTCCGGCACCGGCCCTGGCCGAGCACCGCTGGCCCCAGCGGCCCGGGCACCATTGGCTTCGGTTCCGGTTCTGGCCAAGCAACTCTGGCCGAGCACCGCTGGCCCTAGCGGCTCGGGCATCCCCGGCCCTGGTCCCAGCGGCTCCGGCCCAGCTCAGCTCGGGCCCCGGCTCCGGCCGAGCGGCTCCAGCCCGGCACCGGCCGAGCACCGCCGGCCCCAGCCCGGACCCAAGCCTCACGACCCCTCCCTCCCTATTTTCCCGGACATGTCCAGCTTTTTGGGATTTCCTCCTGGACGGGGATTTGAGGACCAAAAAGCCGGACATGTCCGGGAAAATCCGGACGTATGGTAACCCTAGGCAAACCAGACTTTAGTCCGGTTTTGTTACTAGAGCCCAAGTCAGCATGTTTTGGAGGGATCTCCACTGACCCAGTGGTGAAATCATCTGCCACTGTTAGGGCCCTGGGCTGGGACCCTACCCCCTGCCACCAATCCCATCCCTGGGGTGGCGGCCTATCACCCCTAAGCCAAAAGGTCTGTGCTTTGTTTGTGGCTTGTGCCAGCCAGGAGACTGTGGGCCCAGACTGTGTGTTTGTGGGCTGCCTTAGCCAGGAGGCTTAGGCTAAAAGTCTGCTCCCTGCTCTGCCCGCCAGAGGGATAGACCGCTAACTGACTGTTGCCTGATGCCTCAAATCACAGGGTTCAGATAGGTTTGTACTCGAAGCAGCTGCTAGCCCATACCACTGCTGCCTGTGCACTGTGGCTACACTAGCATTTTTAGCACGTTAGCTCCATGAGAACTAGCGTGAGTATGTCTTCATGAGCTGGGACTCGCCCCCGCCCCATCTGCAAGCGCAGACATACCCACTGTGTAAGAGGAGGATCACGCCCTGCATGAAAAGCAGAGGCACTTAGTCTGTGAACACATCTGTGCCTCGAATAAGACTCACCGGTGCCTCTGAGCTCTCTTGGGGGTCGGGGGGGGGGGGGGCAGGAAGAGGTCTGACTATTCTTGAGGCTGTGGTTAGCACACAAAAAGCAGGCCACACTGCAGTTGTTCTCTACCCATCACCATGATACTGAGCAGGTTCAGGTGCTCATCACAGGCAGAGTATGGGCTGCTGCAGACACAGAAATCTGCCTTTGCAAAACAGACGGGCTGGTCCCCCATCCATCTGGTCCCAAAAGAGCACACTAAGGTAATCACAGGCACACTGTGGTGACCCAGCAAGCCCCTTTGTCACAAGGACTAAATGTGACACAGGGTGCGTCTATCAGAGGCACCAGTTCTGCCTGACAGGGTGAGACTGGCCCCTGCCCCCTTTGACGTCCAGCTGACGTGTAGGTGAATGGCCCTTCGGCTGGAGCGTGAGTCTCGTTACTACAGTCTGCCTCGTGAGAAATGTCAGGCGGTAATCCTAGAAAGGGGCTGCGATGGTCACACAGGTGGGGAAAGATTAAGGGAGGCCTCAGAGGCCAATTAAACCCCCTGGTTACACCCAGGCCTGGTGGAGGAGGAGAGAGGTGGTTCTATAGGAGTCTGGAGCAGAAGGAAGTGGCAGGGAGAGGGAAGGACTCTGCTCTTGGTACTAGAGGATGAAGTGTGAGGGAGGAAGCCAGAGTTGGCCCTGGGATCCTCACCTGGGTAGATGAGTCTGGGAGGAGGCCAGGAGAGACACGGAGCTGCTCCTGGGCTGGAGCAAGCTCAGGTGGTGAGGAGCCTTGATAAAAGGGCAGGATCTGGACTTCCAGTGAGAGAGAGCCTGGCGGGGAGGGGGCTCCACTGAGGAACCGAGCGAGGCCCACCTCAGAGGATGGAAGTTCAGGTCTAAGGAGGACAGCAGAGGGGGACAGTTTGTACTTTCGATTTGGGATTGTGTTGGGGAACACCGGGAGGGCGTCATGTCTTGGCCCTGAAGGAAGGGTGAACGTAGAAAAACTGTGGGGGGAAGGCCTGAAAAAAAGGCTGTGGTAGGAAGCAGTCCAGGCAGGTAGCAGCAAGGTGTCTCACAGAGCAGACCGTGGCTGCTGGCTGTAGAGTCCCTGGCCTGGAGCCTGGTGGAGAGGGAGGGCCTGGGGTCCTTACCAGCCATGGGGGAAGAGGGCGTGAGGCCCTGAGAAAGGGATAAAGGTGACTGAAAGCCCTGAGACCAGAGGGTGCAGGGACACGGGGCCCAGAGTTGCAACCAAAGACCTGACGTAAGGCGGTGAGCAATTGCTGTGAGCCTAGTAGTATCTCTGGATTTACGCAGGATTAGATGCATCACGGCTTTGACTTTTAGTCACATGCACAGGATTAAACTGGTCACCAGATTAGGAGCAGGAAGGATTCCCCCTCCCCCCCGGGGCAGATTGTCAAGGCTCCTGGGGATTTTCCCCTCCCTTAGAGCAGGAATCCCTATCATGATGAGGGTGGGGAATCTCAAAGACAAATGCCCCACAACTGCCCAGAGCCCAGGGCTTTCTGGACGTTGTTCCTTCATCGTCTCCATTTCCATGTGTGAGTGGATTTGCACTATTCTGTTCATGGATGGCAGAGCCATTCTGTGGATGGCAAGGCTGGCTCACTGCTGCCGCGGCACACGGCTTCTGCAAGGGCCACCCCCACCAGTGCTGTCAGAAGTCACAATGGGAATGTAGGTTCCCGTAGCACCTTTCAGCCCGAAGGGCAACCTTGATGTAGGTCCCTACGGTAGCACTTAAGTCCAGCATCATGGGGAACTTTTCTCTCCGAGCTCAGAAGCAATTTTTCTTGACAGAAACGCTACACACGCCCAGGTGCTGTCTATGTCATTCAATACAGTAGATGTCTGAGGAAAGCAGCCAGTCATCCACACTTCTGCAGCTTTTGTCCGGTGCCACCAGCTTCCAGGCCCCTTCTCTAGCTTCCCAGCCATCCCTGCAGAGACTTTGATGTTTGGCCAGCTGCCAAAGGGAGCGAGGCAGGTTGCTCACATTATTACCCCCACCTCCTTCTCTGCTAGCCAATCATGCTGCCTCCCTGCCCCCAATTCCTTCCCTCTCCGCCAAAGAGACAACCAGCAGGGGAGGTGGAAAATGGAGGGGAGGCAAGGGGAGGGGAGGAGAGGGGGAGAATTGAGGGAGGGTAGAGGTGAGGGAACTGATGTGTTTGTGTAGGAATAATTAATGGATCTGGGGAGAAATGATGGTTGCATGGTGTGGAGTTCACTGTAAATTTTGTATGAAATTTGCTTATATAAATGTAATGCAAATTTTCCTTGGGCTTTTTGCTGGCCTGGTGGAAGCAGGTCAGCCCTGCAGTTGTGCCTGGATCCTTAGAACAACGGCATCATTAGTTCAGTAACACAAGGAACAATGCACGCACATTAGAATTCAGTTATCCGGCAGCATGCCAGCACGTTGTGACAGGAATAGACCACTTCACATGCCCCTCCCACCAAAATGCAGCCAGCTCTGGGATGGAAGGCAACAACTCTTTAACAGTGCATGGGAACAGTACAGAACCGTTTAGGACAGGAAATGAAGGATACAGAAACCAATAGAAGCTACAGGGGAAATTTTAAGGAGGCAGAATGTAATTACCAATGCTGGAGTTTGGCCAGGACATGCGGGTTAACTTCTGACTCCTGCTAAAAGTGCCCTGAGACCTAAAGTGCCCCTAGCCACCAGTACCTCAGTTTTACATCTCTTCTGAAAGACCTCATCTTCATTACTTCAGTACTGACTCAGCAGGAAAAGTACCACCTACAGAGATGCTAGCACCATTTCCTTCACCAGCTGGGTTTTCTCCTATCCATTACGGACTGGGCAAGACCTTGCTTAGGGCGCAGTCTCACCCTTACCCGTGGAGAGCGGAGTGGTACGGACTGCCCAAAGCCCTCCTTCTGGTGCAGGATAGGATAGCCCAGGCAGACTGGGACTCGCTCACTGCTACATCGGCTGCCCACTTAGCACAGGTAGCTGTATGAACACACACGCCTCAGTAATTCCCTGGAAGCCCAGCAGAACCACAATATGTGGTAATAGTGACCAATATTAGCTAGTTCCCTGAGAATCACAGCCTCAGTTGGGGCTGTTGATCACAAAGCCGGTCCAGATGCTAAAGACAGGCCATAGGAAATAAAGCTGGGGGCTTCCTTAATGGCAAACAAGGAGTGCAAGGTTTCTTGGATTCATTTCTAATCAAATGGCCTCTGGGCTCCTTTCCTTCCGCAGCCTCTACCTCTACCCAGAGGGTGTGTTAGCTCTTTGGGGCAAGGCCTGCCTTTCTGGCCTGTGTTTGTACTGCACCTGGAGCAATGAGGTCCGGGCCCATAACAAGGGCTCCAAAGCACTACCATAAAACAATGAAATAAAAATAAGAATAAAATTAAAAATGGGAATCCATTCTGCAGAGTTACACAATTCAGGCCTTCGCCCAGCAGAGGGCAGCACTTCTATGTACAGTACTTACTATTAGGAAAAAATGCTTGGGAAGAAAAATCCTCCAGGAGCTGCCCAGCGACTTCCCTCTCAGGTGTACCCAAGTCTCTAGGGCAGTGAGTCGCTGTTTTCACTATTTACTTTAAGCCCGTCTGGTGCATTAGTTAGGATACAGAGATGATTCCCCTTCTCTATCCCATTGGACAGATCTTCCCAAGACACTGACTATGGAGAAAGAAAGATGAAGACTCTCTCGCTCTCCCCCTGGGGTTCCAGCACGAGCCAGGGCCCTACCACAGACGGTTCAGCTCCCCCCACTGAGGGTCTGGTAATAGACTCCAGGGAAAAGCACAGGTGGTTGGTAACCCCAGTGATCTCACTCAAGCTGAGTCGTCGCTAGAGGCCCGCAGATTCTTCGGCAGGAAGCACGACAGCCCGTCATGACTCAGAGTCCCTGCAGAGAGTTGGGGGGCTGGTTAGATCAATCAACAGCAGCTCGCCCGTGTGCAGAATGGGATTTCGCTTTGGTTACTCACAGTGGGGCTGAGAGATTTGCTCCTTCCCTCCCCCCTCTTTTTAAATCTCAGTTTCTCCCACCTCCTAATCAGACCTGGTGGCCTCAGTGGCCATTCAGCCAGTTTACCCCATGCCATGCACTCTGCTATGTGATCTCGTGCAAGTGGCTTCGAACCAGATTGTACCTGGCCCTGCACTGGTGCCTAAGAGGGCAGTGGATGTGAGCATTCTAGCCCGTGCATGCCTCCCATAGCAGCTGGGCATGGTCTCGGACATCTCCCGAGTGCAGCGACAGTGTGTTCAGACAGCCTGATGAAGATGAGTGCTTCTGAAAAACAAGACCATTAGTGCCTCTGAGAGCGCAAGACACACCAGAGGGGACATGCGCAGGGTAGGCCAACAGCCCCTCCCCTGTGCATTGGCTTTGCACAGAGAGAGGACATGTAGCACCACTAGGGTGCCACCTGGCCGGTTTTCATCCAGCCAGTCCAGGTTTCAGCTTATGTGCTTAGATGCCATTTGACAAGCCCTGATGTCTGTTTTTTTTTAATCTGAGCAGGAAGAGGTGGAGCAGAGATGAGATCTTGGGGGAAGAGGTGGAGCAGGGGGCAGGGCCTTAGGGAGAAGAGGTAGGGCAGGTGGCGGGGCCTCAGGGGTCTGGTTACCAGTCATTAGAAAGATGGCAATTTTAGTGCAGCACTACTCTAAGGGAGAGGCCAACAGGTGCCATTAGGGTGACCAGACAGCAAATGTGAAAAATCGGGACGGGGGTGGGGGTGGGGGGTAATAGGAGCCTATATAAGAAAAAGACCCAAAAATCGGGACTGTCTCTGTAAAATCAGGATATCTGGTCACTCTGGGTGCCATTGTCCTGAGCATCTGAAAGCTCTGGAAGGTTTGTGCAGCTCCACACTACCTCCAAGGCAGGGCTGGGCCTCTGGGGATATAACTGAGCACACCTAGCGGGAAAGCTACAGTTTGGGCCTTCACCAGAACTTCTGGTGAGCAACTCACAGGCCAAGAGTTAGTACTGACCTCACTGGGTGAATGATTTCAAATATGAAATAAATTCAAGAAAACCGTGAACTGTTCAGGGCAGAAGTGTTGACTGCTCAGCTCTGTTTGTGTGATAACGGTCCTGGCAGCCTCCCCCCCAATCTATGCTGAGAGCTCATCATACCCCAAGCTCAGCAGCAGCAGACCTGGTCATTCCTTAGATGGGAAAACGCCAAGGAAGACCTGGGTGGTACAAGCAATGAAGCTGATAATTCAATAGGTGGCATCCGTTCCTCTGAGTCATTATTGAACGAGTGCCCCCACCTGGTGACAATGGTGCTGTGCAGCTGAGAGTGCCATATTTCAGAAGAGACGTGACACTGATGGACTGACCCCTTGTGGTCAGTAAAGATGCCCTGGCACTTTTCATTGGAGGTTAATAATGCTTGCGTCTTGGCCAGGTTCTAACTGGTTACAACCTTGAAATGGAGTGAGATCTCACCCTGAAATATTATATGGCTGAGGACTAGAGCAGAGGAATAATTCCACATTAGGTTTTATCCTTATGTTGTTCGACACTGGAAAGTCTCAGCTTTCTTCCACCCAGAGCAAAGGGGTTACAAATGCTAGTAATCCTGCTGGGCACGGAACAGACAGTTCTGGCTGATGGTCAGCACTTTGTTTCTAGCAGCACCTTCACTGCAGCAGGCACTTTCAAGCATAATAGCAGCCAGGGTCCTTGCCCCAAAGAGTTTGCAGTCCTAAGTGGGGAGAAGTCTGTGGATTGCAGGAAATGCCCCTTTATGGAATACGTCCTGTGCTATGGGCCTTGTGTTGAACAGCTCTGCTGAGCCCTGATTCCAATATGCAATGAGGTTAGATTCTCTTGTGAAACTGGGATAATTAGGAGTTAGGGTTTCACCCAGTTAAAGTCAAGCTGTTTTTATTACACCTGTTAAAATAGGTCACGTATGTAGCCTTACAGTTCTTGTCAATGTCTCTAATTTCTAGGGGCACAAATACTCCAGCAGCTCGTTTTGAAGCTGTAGATAGAATTCCAAATCTGCTAAGGGCTGCAGAGGAAGGTGCTGCAGGGAGCAGGACGAGGAGGGAAAATGTGGGAGTGGATTCTTGATTTTTTTTCTCACTGGAAACATCAGGTCAATGCTTCCTGATGAAAGATACATGCTCCACCTCAAGTTATACCGTATAAAAACCATGTGCTTTCATTAGCAGGTGAATAACGTATTCATGTCTTCCATTGCAAAAGTGCCTACAATAAACTGAACACTAGAGTCACTTCATTCACAGCAAAATCACAGCTTTTTGGGGGGTCAGCCACAGAAGCCAATGTCAATGCACAGCCACACTAAACAACAGAGACCTGATCTTGCAAGCTCTTCCCCAAGCAATAGATCCTAGGGAAGTCAGTGGAACTGTGCTAATGAGGACTGCTTGTTAAATTATCCTATCTCCTAGAACTGGAAGGGACCTTGAAAGGTCATCAAGTCCAGCCCCCTGCCTTCACTAGCAGGACCAAGTACTGATTTTGCCCCAGATCCCTAAGTGGCCCCCTCAAGGATTGAACTCACAACCCTGGGTTTAGCAGGCCAATGCTCAAGCCACTGAGCTATCCCTCCCCCCGAAAGGGTTCATTTACATGAGCAATGACTGACAGCAGCAAGCCCCAAGTCAGGACAGGCAGCGAGGGAGAATCCCAGAGCCAGTTGAAACAGGGGAAATGTAGAGAAGCAGATTAGCAAAGAAATGAGCCTGAAACATAAATTTGCCATTCATTTTCCAGGCTACACCCTAGAGTCTCCGGCACTTCCTAGAACTATTTTGCAGGGCAAGCAAGAGGGAGAGATATGGAGAAAGTGGGAGGGACATAGGGAAGTTCCAGAGAGGTCAGAATGAGACCCCCCCAACTAAGTACCCCCAGGGAGAACTAACCATGCTAACACCCCGCATGCTCTTCATTCCATTCTGGACCAATCAGGTCCTGCTGCCTTTATTTCATGCATGGAGCCGATGCTGCAATGTAATGCAATCCATTGGCCTTTCACTTACGCTCTGTACACAACTGGGTATACAAAATAAAAATCCAAAACATATAAGCCTAGCTCCAGTCCTGGGGGGGATAGCTCAGTGGTTTGAGCACTGGCCTGCTAAACCCAAGGTTGTGAGTTCCCTCCTTGAGGGGGCCACTTAGGGATCTGGGGCAAAATCAGTACTTGGTCCTGCTAGTGAAGGGAGGGGGCTGGACTCAATTACCTTTCAAGGTCCATTCTAGGAGATAGGATATCTCCATTAACTTAAAAAAAAATTAATTTTTTAATTTATCTCCAGGGAGGACTGCAGAGTTACCCCACTTACACCAGGGCTTGATTTGGCCCATTGGGTATTTTAAAATCGTTTTCAGTTGCCCATATTACCTTACTCTAGTTTAAAACAATAAAGCTATTTTCCTTTCTGGAATAACTCACAGGAGGTAGAGCAATTGCCACAGGATAACAGCAGGTTTCAGGCACTGGAGGCTTTGGCCATGTGCCATCACTATAGACCAGGGACATGTAGTTACATCTCACAACCACCACACACCCTGTTGCGCGTTATCCCTTACATAACACTCTCCAAGGCGTGTTGTTTTCACATAATCCCAACACTACAATCCCCAAATGTGAGTCGAAAAGGGAAAGTGACAGAATTGTGTCACGTGAGCTGCAGCCCTTGCTGTGACTCTTTGATTACCTCCCAATCAACCTACATGAGACCGAGTTGTAGCACACTTTGCTGCCAAGCAGGAAAACCTGGGTTTGGTTCCTAGAGTTAGGTTGGTTCCTACTGTTGGCTGGTCACTTGTTCGCAGCCTGGGCCAGAGCATGTGTTGGTGCAGTAGGGGAGAGAAGGCATCGTGTTGCCCAGTTACGGAGTGGCACTCCTTAAATATGGAGGTGGATGGGGGCAGAGGGAAACCTGGTAGGGAAGGATGGAAAGCCTTGAGCAGAGTGGAGCTAGCAGAGGAGAGGAAGTGGGAGGCAGAGGAGGCCTGAAACCTGGAATGGCAGGGGCAGGCAGGGCTCCCCTCATGGAGGCTTTTTTATAACATACTCTGGACGCAAACATTATAGCCTCACTGTTTCTGATTGTAATGTCATTTGGTTTATTATTTGTTAGCGCCGTATTCAATAACCCAGTAGATAATAAATAAAAACACTTAACAATGATACCTAGCACTGTACACTTATCAGGCAGGCTAGGTTCAATCCTGCAATGTGCTGAATATTAGAGCGCTTGCTCTGTGCATCTCTGCACCTTGTTAGTTAATAAACGAGGTGCCAGCAGGAGCAGTCAAGAACATGCAGCAGAATTCCTGGGGGTTTTCAGGACCAATAGATGTTGATGTAAATGGCACCCACTCAGTGCTCTGTCCCCCTCTAAGACACAGTGCTGGATGAGCCTGTTACAGCCTTTCTGCTCAAGACTGTAGAGGCTCATGCTTTAGGATCTAGAGGTTCAATCCCTGCTCCTGATGACTCAATGTTGTGCACTGCAAATGACTTCCTCTGGCTGCTCTTTACATCAGCTCTTAACTGTGAACTCTCTCGTGCTAAGTGCCCTTACTTCCCACTGAAGTCAGTCAGTGGGAGTTGAGGTGCTCAGCACCACACAGAAGTAAGTGTTCAACTTCTTGCAGGATAGTACCCTCTATGCACATTGACTACTGGATCATACCAGCTCTCCCCATGCAGCCAGGGATAATCCACCCTCTCTCTGATGGGGGAAGCACACCTCTGTCCCAAAAGTCTCTGCTGCACAGCAGCATTCTGCAGTGTTACCGGTAGATCCTGCACTCCAAGAGCAAAGCCAATAATGTGAAAATGACCACAGACTGCAAGGGTCATCGTGACTAATGTATGGGAGTTAGACCCATGCAGGCTTCCACACTGAGTTGCTGACACTCACCGTATGATACCCTCAGCTATTGGGTTTCAGATCACAGACACACACACAATTTTTATTAGAAGTCAAAGTGCATTTGTGCATGTTCCACCCATGTGACTTCTTTGTCTCAGACCCGGTTTACACTACAGAGTTAGATCGACATAAGGCAATTTACCTTTACCTAATTCTGGAAGTATCTACACTAAAATGTAGCTCCCACCCCTGTAACTCACTACTTAATAACTCCACCTCCGTGAGAGGCGTAGTACTTAGGTCGATGTAGTGAGGTCAACGCACTGTCAGTGTAGACACTGCACTGCTCACCTCGACCATTGCTGCTTTTCAGACACTGTCCCACAATGCTCCACACCGGCTGTTAAATCGGTGCAAGCACTCCTGGTGAGGACGTGCACCGCTGATGCAAGGACGTGGCTTGTATGATGATGTAACTTAAGTCAACTTAATTTTGTAGTGTAGACTTGCCCTCAGTGATGGTGCTTCCTGTTCCCCAGCTGTGGACAGGAAGCACCTCTCATCCAGAATCACTTTCTAAATCTGCGGCAATAGATTTTCACAGCCATTGTCTCATATTCGACAGATCAGGACAGCTGCACTGCTCACAGCATGAGTGCACATGGTGGCAGGCAGAATTTGGGGAGCCTACAAGAAGGGTGGGAGTAGAGTGAGGATGTAGCCAATGGACCTACCAGTGTGTACCTCCTCAGTCTCCTGTGGAGGTGGGCACGGAAGGCAGAAAGCTTAGGACTGTAGGTTCGGATGTCCTTCTGCTCTCTTTGGCCTCTGCAGGGCCGCAGAGTAAAGGGCAAGTAAGACACAGCACTGCAGGCAGAGTGCTTTGGTCAGGGGCAGAAGGGGTGACTGAGACCTGTGACTCTTTTTTGTTCACCCAAACTAGCTGAAGAGGAAGACCCCGAATGCAGCAGGCGGCTGGGCAATAGACTTGTCACAAGGGGGGGGGAGGGGAATCACCTTTCTGAGTAGTCTTGCCAGCTGGCCTCCCCTGGGGCAGGAGAAGAAAGGGATTGCTGCTGGGAGACTGCCTGAGGAAGGATGCCTGTAAATGATTCCTTGAAACACCCAGCAAAATCCACCTCCATGCACACCCCCACAACAAGCCGTTGCCTTGACATCAAGGACAGAAGGAAATTGCAGGAATCAAACACACTGGTTCTGGCAGTTCTAGGCCACAATTAATCTCTCGGGGCTGCTCCAACATGGGTGGCCTTAATATTTTTTCAACTAAGCCCCAATGACAGGGTTAAATTCTTGAAGTGACATCCCGGCCCCGTGGGGTTTTGCCCTTGTCATTGACTTCTGTGGAGCTGGGATTCTACCCCTGAGCTCTGTCTATACCATCGCTTTCACCATCCCGTAGGGCCTGCACCGGGGTGATCTCAGATATTAGTTTCCTTAGTGTATACAGTGCCATAGAGTAAGGGAGAATGTTCAAAAGCAGCAAGAACTCTGGCTGTCTTCTTCAGAGCTCGCTGAAGTTACATGAAAATTACAACTGTCTATTGATTAGAATCAGAGGAGCTGTCAGAAAACCCACACCACACAAACTCCTTTATGGCTTTGTTTTACCCTAGGGCGTCCTTCAGATTTGGTTATTTATTAGTGGGCATATGAATTAAAACATTCCCACAAATATTAGAGGTTTCTAAACACCTTTGCTTGGACTGTTTGCTTTCCAGGAATAGACCAGTGACTGAATTGGCCACCAGTTTAGTAGCAGGAATGTTCTCAGCAGCAGTGGCAAATATTGCCAAATATTCTCAGAAAGTGAATTTTTAGATTATAATCACGTGTGCACATTGTGAACCTGACTCCGAAGAGGTACACTCTTCTGATTGGGACAGAACCATGCATGTAACTGATGTGTCCAAGCAAAATATTATTTCCTCAAACAGCTCAGGAACACACTTGGGAGTAAGAATGATCTGCAGAATTTAGGCAGCTAATAGTTTAGATAAATGTCTTTGAGAAAATTCCAACCTGAGGATAAGCCACATGAGAAAACTAGATGAAATAATCGCCTTGTTTTACTTATTTTCTTTTGTAGCTATTAGGACATGTTGCAGACATTTTTGCATAGTCAGCCCTGTCTGTTTTATCTGCATGTTTAGGCCCCAATCCTGCAAACAGTTATCCACACTGAGTAATCTCACCTATTGAAATAGGACCATTAATGTGCATAAGGGGATGTGATCAATGATGTGCCATAAATGTGCTTACAAGGCTCCATAGACAGGAAGTTAAGTTTAACACAGATAGATCCCGGGATTTAGCAGCAAGCTGCTGTTCAGATTCTCTTCTAATTATGAGCAATTTGGAACATTCCGTGCACATGTGGCTGAGGCGGGCCCTTTTGCAGCAGAGGCCTGAAGGCACAGACTGCTGACAACTCTCTGAGCATGCTCTCCCTTACTCCAGCTCCTCTCCTGCCTCGGCAGGCAGCTCTGCACACACACCTGCTACAGCACACCTAGAATTTCACAACCTCCACCTTGATCTCAGCAGAGTCAGCATCCATCCTCCTGGCGAAAGCTGCAGGAAGACTTTGATCTTGGCCAGCTTCTCTGCAAAGCACATTGGGATCTTGGGACTGCTGAGGGCTTGGGATTGGTTTTCGGCTGCTTGTTAAGAGAAGGCTGACTGACACCCATTGCCCTCCCTATTACAAACACACCTGCTCTCAAACACATGTGGGTGTGGCTGGAGATGTCTCAGCACTGGTTAGGTGCACTTGCTTGTTACTGTTTAGACAGCAAAGGTGATTCAGACCTGCTTCTCTGAACAGAATGGACTGCCCACACAGTGGAAAGCAGGGGCTGGAGAAGAAACCCTTAGTTTGGCCAAGAAGAGGTCACACCATCACATTGTGCTCATTTCACTTTCAGGCACTGAAGAAGCTGCCTGCAGCCTATTGACTGCAGATTTATATACGCTTCTACCCTGATATAACGTGACCCGATATAACACGAATTCTGATATAACGCAGTAAAGCAGTGCTCTGTGGGGGCGGGGCTGCGCACTCGGTGAATCAAAGCAAGTTCGATATAACGCAGTTTCACCTATAACACGGTAAGATTTTTTGGCTCCCGGGGACAGCGTTATATCTAGGTAGAGGTGTAGTTACTGTCACAGGGTAGCTATCCTCTTTATGGGAGACAGGCCCAGCCTCACCTGGGACACAATTAGCTTATCTTTCTAGGTGGTGAGAAGTAGCAAGGTCCTAGGTCTCTTAGGGAAAGATAAGAGATCCTAGAAGTGTTCTCTCTCTCTCTTGCTTGCTGGGAGTCGCTGCTCAGCAAAAAAGCAGGGAGTGTTTCAAAGGAGCCCAGTAGGG
The DNA here is from genome assembly GCF_027887155.1 of Malaclemys terrapin pileata. Taxonomy (NCBI): domain Eukaryota; kingdom Metazoa; phylum Chordata; order Testudines; family Emydidae; genus Malaclemys; species Malaclemys terrapin. The sequence goes on from NC_071514.1 coordinate 53,538,784, forward strand.
GAGAGACTGAAAAGAATGTGGGAAGGGCTAGACTTTATGAAGACTGCGTGAAACAGACAAACCTCTGTATGGAAGGGCTGGGCCCAGTTTGAGCCAGGTATGAAGACTTTGGGTTTTAATTTGTCTGGTTGGGATTGGTATACCCTGGAAGGGGTGGACTTTTGTTAAATGACTTAGCTGGAGGACCAAGTCACTGAAGCAGCCAAACCAGGCTGTAGAAGCCCTGAGAAAGGGAAACTGAGGCAGGGAGCCTTAGAGCCATCCCAGACCATGAGGGGGTGCCCAGGAGGCAGCAACCCAATTACAGTTCTATTTAGGGTACTCCACACAGGATAAGATACAAGATATTTTGCAGGAGCTTGGTGATGCTGAGTTAATATACTGTACTGTCCTCTATCCTCTAGAGACTAAACTGGCATGATCTTTAAAACCACTGTACAGTTGTAACCTGCTAGTAGAATCAGACACTGTACAAGCTGTTATTTCAGCTCTGCCAATAAAACAGTGTTCTGCCTTTTCACACATCTGTATGCCTGGATTTGCTTCTTACAAGACAGAACGAAAACCCAGGTTCTAATATCCTAATATGGTTGAGTTAAAAAGACCACACCTGCCGTTTTCTATATGATGTCCCTGCATAGCTGGTCAAAAATTGGACTTTACATCCTATGGGAAATTCTGATATTTTGATGCTTATTTTTGTCCCCAATTGGGAAGATATGTAAATTTTTTTAATATAAATTCTGAAACATTATGATTCCGAAATGTCAATATAGTTGCTTTTGGGTTGGCTCACCTTTAATCTCTGCATCCGCTTGAGCTGCTGTAGTGCTTTATGGGAGTTGTAATTTGGGTGCCTCATGCCCCCATTCTCCTCTATGGGTCAGGCTCCCTGGCTGTACTACATCTCCCAGGATGCACTGCAGCAGTTCAACCAGTGCAGAGACCGTGGTGCATCAAGGGAGACATAATCCAGTTTATAAACCCAGGCCTAGGAGACCAGGTTTGCCCTATGTTGGTGTAATCTATAAAGAAAAGAAGAGGAAGTTGAATTACCATTGTCACCTTCCAGTATAAAGAACAGGAGTACTTGTGGCACCTTAGAGACTAACAAATGTATTTGAGTATAAGCTTTCGTGGGCTACGGCCCACTTCATCAGATGGATGTAGTGGAAAATACAGTAGGAGGCTATATATATACACACAGAGAACATGAAACAATGGGTGTTACCATACACACTATAAGGAGAGTAATCAGTTAAGGTGAGCTTTTATCAGCAAGATTGAAAAAGAACTGTTTGTAGTGGTAATGAAAATGGCCCATTTCCGGCAATTGACGAGGAGATATGAGGAACTGTAGGGGGGGATACCAGATGGTAACAATACCACATCCCACCAAAACATCCCACAATGACATAACATAATGGCCTTGCATCAACATCATCATGGTATGTCAAAACACCATCATAAGGCAACACAACATGTCAAAGATTAATTCATTTGAATTTCCAGCAAGTGGTAAGACACAAGGTTGCCCCAAGGAAATCAAGACTTAGCTACAAAATCCTGGATTGATGGTGATCCTAGGTTGGACAGTCCTTTCTCTATGGACTGGTTTTAATTTGGGCTCTCCTTGCTGCTTCTGATAGGGAAGAGTAGAACAGTGTGAAGGATAAGGAGAACAGGGAGCGAGGAAAGGGTAGAGAGGGCAAGGAGACAATAAAAGACAGGAGAGGAAAGGAGAGGCAAAGGAAGGACAGGAACATGAATGCCAAATGGAGGGAGATGAAAGGTCCCACAAATAATTTTCATTCCCACACTCCAACTCCCATTACCTTCATTAGAGACTCTGATGAGCTGCACTCCAAAGTCCTTTCAAAACTCTGCCTGTTGTGATAACGATGCGACACATCGGAATGCTGGTATGTGATTGGTCTTCTTGCATAGCCCCGGTCACATGACACAAATCAGGGTTACAAAAGTTTACACCCCTTTGACATGGCAGGGGTCAGTATCCTTCAACTCTGCTGGCTGATGTCACACGTGATGTGATATAGTGATGCAGAATCTAGCAGAGACGCTTTCATGAGTGCACTATCTGAAAGAAGAGCCTGTACAAGATACAAGGTCTCATGAGTGATTCACCCAGGATATGTATGTCACATAGAAAAACAGCAGGATAAGTGTGAGGAAGTGTACACCGCTCTTTAAATTAGAGCCGGCAGCCCAGCAGGATGGGGGCTAGGGTAGGTTCTTGGCAGAGAGAGTGACTTAGAATTATACCAGTTACCTTATTTTAATAGAGTTCCTGGTTCAGTTTTAGAAGATGGTAACAAATCAGAGAGAGTTACTCTTGTCACATGACAGTGGGAAAAGCAATACAGGGAGAAAAAGGACTTAGGAGGAAGAGACAGAAGGGAAGGGGAGGAAAAAAAATAAAATTAACATTAGAGCAAATAAGATTCTGGTTCCAAGATTTCTGCGCTTAAAACACTGGCCTTGTGATGATGCAGGTCCTCTGACAAGTGCACTGAGTTGGGAGGGGTGTATGTCTCAGAACTCCAGTAGCGGTGGGGGGGCGGGGGTTGCAGGTCAGGATTGAGGGGCATGGGCAGAGCTGTGTGAGTGCAAACACACAGAATTACAAGAGGGCAGTAGGTCAGCCTAGGTATATCACAATCGTTTCTGCCTGCATTATGCCTGGATTCTAGCCAATATATAGAGCCCTGTGCAGATACAATATTTGTACCCGAATCCGATCCGTGATCTGCAAACATGGGCCACAGATAGCTGCAGATTTGCAGGCCGGTACAGTAAGCCTGTGCTGCAGGAGACAGTCACTAGTTTCACCCAAAAGTAATGAAGAATCTAAAGAGAGCTGAGCTTTCCCTCCCTCCCCCAATTGCTAGCAAACCTCACTTTGTATATAAACATGAAATGCCAAGATATGAGTCATCTTAATGGCAGTGTAGCTAATACATAAAAACAAGCTGATAAATGTTTGTTAAAATGAGAGTTGATTTATTACAGTTTCAAAATCTCCCTGCGTGTTGTTTCATGGCAGTTAGAATGTTTTCCTGTGACATAATGGTCAGGAACAGTTGCTTTCTACCAGCGAACAAAATTTCTCAGCTTGAATCAGTCTGTTTGTATTAAAGGCTCATGCTGGACACCAGACTTCAGAATGGAAAGAAACCCTGAAAGCGTCTTCCAATAAAATAGTTTCAAGTTTTAAGGTGGTTTTTAATATCGGCTGAATAAGTATGTTCTCTTGCACAAAGCCTGGGATCACGTAACAAAAGATCCTATTCACACATGAGGGTAGATTAAGATTGTTTTAGGAATCTTTATTTCTTAATTTCTTGGTTTGTTCTGGACTTAAAGAATCTCAGAATTAATTTTCCATTTATAGAGAGCTTGGCACAAGAGCATTTTCTTGGTAGCAAATGCTATGGTGAAAGCACCATTCCTGTAAGCACTTAGGCCTGTACTTAATTTTACATGTGTGGATAATCCCATTCAATTCAGTATGTGTGAAAGTGTTTGGAGGAGTAGGGCCAAAGATTGCAAAACAATTTAAATTATAATCCCCTGTTTTCACTAGTTCCTAACTTTCTGCAAAAACTCTCCTTTGGGTTTGAAATTCTTCATGTTTTTGTTTCAGCCAAAGGTGATGTTTTTTTGCTGGAAGTTTAAGCAAAATCCCTCCAACTGTTTTTGAATTATGTCAGGCTAACAAAAAATACACTCTTCTCACTGAAAAAAAGTTCTGCTTTTTTTTTTTTTTAACAGATAGTCACTTTGAAACCTGTAATATAATATAAATATATAAATCATATACAATATATACATATAAAATAAATATATAATATAAATATATATCCTCTGATGGATGGAGCAGAAGCAACATGAAGCCCCACTCTGTCAGAGGAAAGGCTATTCATTCATTACTGATGATTAATTATTGCTATTCTATGTTGCCATGTATGAGAAAATCACTGGCATAGAGCTATCGGGAGGTCCATCCGTTGTTTCACTAGAGGCTGTGTCTGACAGTTTATGTGCGATTAATGATGCTTTCTCCCTTTTAAGTAGGAGGAGGGGAGAGGTTGGTCATGGGAGTTTTCAGAGGTGAGTGTTCAGGCTATAATCAGGAAGCTGCTAGTCTCTGCCAGGGCCCTGCCAAGATTTCTTGCTTCGAATAAAGATTCTGTTTGCGTTTACACACAAGGGATGAATGTTTTTATTATGCATTCAACAGATCTACCCACTGAAAAATAACACACTGAGGTTGCACCTGTTTTTTGCACCTAGGTGCTTTCTCTCTATACAAACAGAAAGGAACGACCAGCCTGGTCCTGTAAGAGACGGGACATGTGATAGTATGAAGCCTGAGGGGTCATTTGGAAAAACAAATAAAAAACCAGATGGAGCAAACTTTAAGTCATATTGCAAGTTCCCAGGGTTTGAGAAGAACGATACATCAAAATAAAGGAAGAGAATCAATAAGTACAAATCCTTGATTGCGATACAGAATATAAACTGGTTCAGGCTATGATGTTAGATGGCCTCTGGCCTTCCTGTTTATGCTGCACTGCTGGTATGTTTCTCACATGTATTCTCCAGCCATAGTCATCTGTGCTGTCTTGGAATTTCTTATTACTTCATAAACATGCAATATAAAAAGATTAAAACCAAAAACTGGAGGGGGTGATGACCTGAGGCGGGGGGGGAGGGCTTGAGGTACTCCCCAGGGAATAGCCTTGTGCCCAGTCCCAGATCTCCCTGAACTCCAGGCATAGGTCACTGCTGGACTGCATCCCTCTGGAGCCTGTTGAGAGTGTTTCAGAGACAGAATCCCTGAAAAACTGGCAGGCACCATAGGATTCACAGTGGCAAATATGCAAAGGATTTTTAGTTCTATGGACTGGGGTATAAGTGGAAGCACAATTGCTTCCTAATCCTTCCAACCTCCTCTTCTTCCCAGTGGTCAGTTCAGTGCAGACTGTTGTATGCCCAGTGTGTGTCCAACAAAAGAATGGTTACATTGAAAAACTATATATCCTAGTCCTTGTGTGTTTGGGGCTTAATAAAAGCAATATGTGTCAATTTCACCTGGCAGCCGAGAGGTATAGAACATGTTCAATACTTGTCCATAGAGCCCAAAACCTAGAAAGGAAGAACTGCAAATAATATAAGGGAGAGAAATTGCTAGACAGGAAAAGGCCACTTAGCCCGGTAAAGCTGTTCCTCGCTGGCATCAGCTCAACCCCCACTTTCCCGCTTTATCCCGGTATCCTAGAGCCATCTCTCTCTCTAGGGAAGTGTCTCTGTCTCCTAAAACCATTATACTGCTTCACTGGAGTGTCCTTAGCGTAGGATCTAGCGATCTGTTTTTGAAACACAGAGTCCTCAAGGGACACATGAACACAAAGGCAATGGTATCGAGGGTCAGGGAGGCAGTGGAGGGGCAGCGAGGGGAAGGGAAAAATACCCCTGGGACAGGCCTTCTCCCTCACTCAGCAAAGACTCCACCGCTCTCTCCTCCATGGGCTTTGCCAAACCACACACTATGGTTGCGGGGACTGCTTGCTCACCTAGGCACGTGAGGGGGCTGCCCCCAGGGCCCAAGCGGAGGCGATGGCAGACTGGGGAGGAGGACCTGTGACCGCAGGGGCCGGGCAACCAGGGTCACCAGCAACAGGGCCAGCACCTTTCCAGGTCTCAGAGGTCCCAGGCGTCCCTCCTTGCCAGGCCAGCGGGCAGTCCCTCCAGCCGTGCCTAATGGGAGAGGGCTTATCACCAACAGGGGTTTCCCCAGGGTGGGAAGGAAAGGCAGGAGGGCAGCATTGTGAAGGAAAGGTGGGACGGAGGTGAAAACCACCCATACACGCAGGTCCTCCAGGGACATGAGGGGGACATACATGCCCCCCCCACCACCAGGCCTTTCTCCACTGCCTCCTGGGCAGCAGCCTGTGATTCCAGGAAGAAGACCACCTTCTGGTACATGGGAGAGGCCACCACCACGGTCGTGGGCCACACCCCTCTCACCAACACCCGCACCTAGGTCTCCGCATGGGGTGAGGCAGGCACCAGGAGACAGAGGACTCCAGGCTTCCTGGATAGAGTGGGAAAGGGGCCCCAGTCACCATGATGGAACCGGAGGCAGCGGCGGCCAGGAGAGATGACAAGGTGGCAGGTGGAGGGGTTGCAGCCACCTGGGTGTACGCTCTGGAGGTCGAGGGAGGGATTCTCCCGAGCTGGTGGAAGGGAAGGGGTGGGGAGGCACGGCCAATGGCGGGGCCACAGCAGACGTGACAGCCCCTACCACAGAGGCTAGGCTGCAGGCAGGAGAGGAGTGGGCACCAGGATGCCTTAATCAGGGGGTGCAACACCTGACAGGTTGGGAAAACCAGCTCCTCCAGCTGCATTGGGAAGGGGAGGGCTACAATAGCATAAGGGGTGCAGTGAATAAAGGGAGATTAACAAAGGGGGAAAGAGCTCAAGCATACGGTGGAGGGGGACATGGGCACATGGAACAAGGGGGCTGGACAAAAGGTAGGGATCAGTGGAAGGCAGGCTGGAAAAATGGGCCAGGGCTAAGGCAGTAAAGCTAGGGAGACTAACTACAAGGGTCGGGGCAGGGTAGGAAGACCAGCAAACACCCAGAAGCCAGGGTGGGACAGACAAAAAGGGTAAAGGGAGAGGGCACAAAACTGCTGCAGGAAGCCTGGTGGGTAAAACAGAGAGTGGGGAAATCAACTAGCCAAAAAACAGCAGGGGGAGGGGGCAGTCCAAGGGGAAGGCATGTGCACCCACATGTGCTTACACACTCAGCTTTATGCTGGCTGCTGTAATAGTCCCAGGTGATGGCACAGCAAGCAGCTGAGTCCAGGAGCAGAGGCAGATGGTAGGTTGGAGGGGGCATCACTGATGGAGGGGGGAGGGGGACAGATAGACATGGGGGGGGCCACCAGACTGCCGAAGCAAAACAAACCAACAAAAAAAATGGCAGCCACAGGGAGCGCGTTGAGGGCGGTCAAGGCAGCTCGCAGGGGGGTGAAGGGCAGCGCCTGCCTGCTCCGCCCGTGGGCAGCCAGGCACTGCAGCCCACTTGCAGCCGGGCGAGAGGGGCTCCCCCTCCGGCCTTGAGGTGCCTCTCTCTGGCGGGCAGGCGGAGCCCCCGGGGGCTGCAGGAGGTGCTGGGTCAGTCGCTCCTTTAAAGGCAGCTGGGCCGGGCTGGGCTCAGAGCGGCGGGGGAGTGGCACGTCCGGGGAGCCCGGCAGCACGGTGAGTAGCGGGGATCGCTAGTTCCTGTCCCCCCGGCCAGGGTCCGTGCCCCTGCAGGGCTTGGCTGGGACTGGCGGAGTGCGGGGAGCCGGCCAGGGGGGTTGCCAAAGTGCAGAAAAAAGAAAAAAAAAGAACCACGGCAGGGCGGCGGGAATGTGTCGCCCCAAGATTGTCCGGAATGCCGCCCCTTACAATGTGCCACCCCAGGCACGTGCTTTCTCATCTGGTACTGGGAGCCGGCCCTGTTTCTAGCAACAACAAAAGTCTGCCTCTTCCTCCTGGAGGCAGCAGCAGGCTTCCAGGTAGTTGTAACAGCAGAACCAGCAGGCAGGAGGGACTCCACAGGTGGTAGTTACAGCAGCAGAGGTGAGGTCTCTCACTCCCGCTCCGAGGAGCAGGCCAGCAGGGCCCCCCAAGGGGCACCAACAGCAGCAAGTGGTGGGGGAGGAGTACAACCGGCCAGCAAGAGGGGGGTCTGGCCCAGAGGGAAGCTGGATCCATCTTAGCAGCACCAAGCTGGCATCCTGCTCACAGCAACTCCACACCTGCCCAAGAAGGCAGGTAAGCCAGCCCTGCAGCAGTTGGGGAATATGTGATGCAGTAAGGCCCAGGAGTAGTCCAAGAGGGGAAATATATAAACCTTAGGCTAATTAAGGCATGGTTCCCTGTAGACTAGGGATGGTTACTACAGGTGAATTGGAGCACCTGTAGCCAATTAAGGCCCTGTCAGGAACCTAATGAAAACCCCCTGCTTCATGCAGACAGGGTAGAGTGTGGAAGGAGAGATGAAAATTGAATTGAATTGAAAGACCAGAGAACTGGAGGAAGGAAGACCCTCTCCCAGTGTCAAGGACAGAGGGTAATCCTACCCAAGGGGGAAGAGGGTAGGAAACCTGCAGGGGTTGAGAGCAGGAGCGCTGCCAGCTTTTCTGCTGCCCTAGGCGGTGGAAGGTTCTGCCCCGAAATGCCGCCCCCCACAGAGGCGGTGGAAGGTACTGCCGGTGAAATACTGCCACGGTTGCCAACCCCCAAATTGCAGTGCCCTAGGTGACCGCCTAGGTCACCTAATGGGTTGCGCTGGCCCTGGTTGAAAGGGGCTGTGGCTCAGACCTAGCTCTCTTCTATCATCTTCCTGGGCCACTTGCAGGGCCCTCTGTGCTCCAAAAGCAGGGGCAAGGGGTGGTGTCCTAGCCCCCCTGCCCCCCGCTGCCAAGAAATGTGCAGGACTCACTGTACCAACATTGGCCATTTTGTTACAGACCGCTACCACACTGAAAAACCATTTGATATCCCAGCTCATTGAGGGGTGGCCCAGACTGGATGAGCCCAGGTCTAGATGACTGCCTGTTAGTGCTAAATTTGGGGAAGGAAAGTTTTTATTACACATCTAAAAATGAGTTGAATATGTACTGTATTTTCATGAAAGGCCACAACTGGCTATACTCACTAGAGAGAGAAGTTGGGTAAGGTAATATCTTCTATTGGACCAATTTCTGTTAGTGAGAGAAACAAGCTTTTGAGCTACTTGGAGCTCTTCCTCAGGTCTGGGAAAGGTACTCCGAGTGTCCCAGCAAGGGCTGGCCTTACCATGAGGCGAACTGAGGCAGCTGCCTCAGGTTCCAGACTGTGGGGGTGCGCCACTAGGACCCAGAGTGTTGAAAATTGTGTCTGCTGTTAGTGCATATGTATTCTCTCGTCTCTAGATGCACAGAGAGGGTGGTGTGCTGTGCTGGAGGAAGGAGGGCACAAGAGACATGGCAGGCAGGAGAAAAGGTGAGAGGGAATAACAGAAAGCTGCAGGGAGAGAGGAAGAGGAGCCTCTTATGTACCTCTCTAGCACCCCCAGGAGACTGGATTGATTAACACCAGCTTCTCAGAGACCTTCCTGTTTCCTGCTGCTTCCCTGAACCCACTTGAGTCAACTGAAGTAGTAGGAGCCAGTTAGGCCCTTAAGATGCTGATATCTTCCCTCACTCAGGCCCTGCTACCAGCCTGCTTATTTGTCCCCTTCAATTGAGTGTTGAGAGCCACTATAGCTGGCACAGAACAGCAGTCCTAGTGAAAGAAGAAAATGCCCCTCTGGGGCAGCATTCAGAAAAAGAAAGAAAGCAAAAGAAGCTTTTGTATCTAAGCAGGAAGGAGCTCTCCTGAGATACAGACACAAATGTTCATGGTGAGCCTTCCAGCCCCAGTGAGGAGTGCAGGTGACCTGGCAGCTACTGCAGTATCCATATCTCCATCTCAAATGGATGTAACCATGCACATTCCTGAAGAAAAGTGTAGATCAGAGAAGAGTGTGGTGGAGGCGCAAGAAACAGCTGCTGCTGAGTTTAGTTCCTTTAAATCTAGATAATCCAGGACTGTGGACCCACTTGAGCAGTAGCCTGAGGGACTTCCTTGTACTGCATGGGCCACAGCAGGTGAAAAACTTCATGTTCCCCAAAGACAATGAAAATAGAAGTTTCCATCCCACACATTACTGGTGTGAAATCCCCAATGGTGACAAAGTGGAGAGGCCATGGCTTATGTACTCAAAAACCGAGAATGCTGTGTACTGTTTTTGTTGCAAACTCTTCCATCTAATGTTCCAGTCACATTGGGTTCTACAGGAACGAAGGACTGGAAAAATCTGGCTAGAAATCTGGCATATCATGAGAAGGCAGCAAATCACCAGAGAGCATTCCGTAGAGCTTGAGATGAGATTAAGGTTAAAGGCCACCATAGATGATCAGCATCAAGAGAAGATTGCATCAGAGTCTCTTTACTGGCAAAATGTTCTGAAAAGGCTCATTGCCATTGTGAGAATGCTTACTACCCAAAATCTAGCACTGCGTGCCACATCAGATCAGCTATATGTTCCTTAAAATTGTGGAGCTGATGGCTGAGTTAGATGCTCCTGGAGTACAGCATCAAATAAGAGTCACCACCCAAGAAATGTACACACACCACTACCTTTGAAAAACTATTCAAAAACACAGTTACTGGCAACAAAAGTCAAACAGAAGATTGTGGCAGATCTGAAGTCAGCAAGATATTACTCTGTTATTCACCTGACATCAGCCATACGGAACAAATGTCTTTAATGGTGCATTTTGTAACAACAGAACCTAGTGAAAATGTCCCTGCAATGGTGACTGTCAGAGCATTTTCTAGAATTTATTGACATCGATACTACAGGAGCTGGTATGACAAACGTGCTTTTTAAAAAGCTGGAAGATACGGGAATTGCGCTAGCTGACATGAGAGGTCAGGGCTACAATAATTGTGCCAACATGAGAGGAAAGAACAGAGGAGTGCAGACACTGATCTGAGAGTTAAAACCTCAAGCTTTTTTGTCCCATGCAGTTCTCATTCATTGAACTTGGTGGTCAGTGATGCAGCATCAGCTTCTAGTGAGGCTGCTGAATTTTTTTAATGTAATTCAAAGCATCTATGTATTTTTCTCTGCATCAACTCATCGATGGCAAGTTTTGAAGCAACATCTGGGAACATCCTCTCTGACACTGAAACCACTGAGTGCCACACAATGGGAAAGTTGACTGGAGGCGATAAAGCCTATCAAACACCAAATTGGGAAGATAGATGATAGCATTATCCTCCATAATGGCAATTATGACATGACAGAACTGTTCGTGGGAGAACAGTGGCAGAGGGAAATGGAATCACCAGAAACATACATAACTTCAAACTTCAGTGTGGTTTAGTGTTGTGGCATGACATACTGTTTGAAATAAATGTTGTAAGCAAGAAATTTCAAGGTGTTGATCTTGATATATCTGGAGCAATGGAACAACTGGACAAAGCAAAATCATACCTACAGTCTTACCGGTCAGAAGAGAGATTTCAAAACATTCTAAAGAGTGCACAGAAGTTGGCAGAGGAACTTCACACTGAAGCTATTTTCCCACCCATTCAAGAATATAAGAGTCACCGAAGAAGAAGACATTTTGATTACGAGGCCCATAAGAGATAATCCCATTTTGATAATCCCATAAGAGACCCCAACCAACAATTCAAAGTTGAATTCTTTAACCAGGTGCTAGGTTGTGCAATACAGTTAATTGAACGTTTCATGCAGCTCAAGGAACACAGCAGTATATTTGGAATGTTGTATGATATTCCAAAACTCCTCACTATACCTGAAGAAGTTCTACATCAGCAATGCAGGGCACTAGAGACAGTGACACATGATGATATGCATGATATTGATGCGAGTGATTTAGGTGATGAACTGAAAGCTCTTTCAAGATACGTTTCAGCAGGATCAACTCCAAAGGCTGTTCTGGAATATGTGCACAAATAAGATGACCACCCTCTTTCCAAATGCTTTTGTGGCTCTGTGCATACTACTAACACTTCCTGTAACAGTTGCCAATGGAGAACGCAGCTTCTCCAAGCTGAAGTTAATAAAAACACATCTACGCTCCACAATGACGCAGGAGAGGCTGGTCAGCCTTGCAACTGTCTCAATAGAGCATGAGCTGGCCCAGACTGTGGACCTTCAGGAAGCAGTTAAAATCTTTGCAACCAAGAGGCACGGAAAGCACCACTTTGATTATTCAAACAGATAAAAATGCCAGTGTTTACTATGAAGACAAAAAAAGTTACATTTGCTATTCAGGCGTTTGAAAGTTAAGTGTTACTTAAAAGTTTTGAACAAGGCATTTTAAGTTAGTTCTTTATTGGGGTTGGTAGCAGAGCAGTACCATGAGAGGAATAGAACAGGAAGTAGGCAGAATTGAGACCTTTCAAAGTTTTGGCCCAAGCGAGGGGCCATGGGGGCGTCATTTGAGCTCCCCGCCTCAGGTGCCAAAATGTTGTGGGCTGGCCCTGGTCCCAGCTAAATACAAGCTCAAACAGATGGAATATGTGCTAGCTACTTATTCTAAACTAACTAAGGGCTGGTCCCCACTTAGTCCGGACTTCGGACTAAGGTACGCAAATTCAGCTACGTTAATAACGTAGCTGAATTCTAAGTACCTTAGTCCGAACTTACCGCGGTCCAGACGCGGCCGGAAGTCTCCCCCCGTCGACGCCGCGTACTCCTCTCGGCGAGCTGGAGTACCGGCGCCGACTGTGAGCACTTCCGGGATCGATCCCAGAACATCGATGGCGTGCCGCCGGACCAGCCGGTAAGTGAAGACTAGGCCTAAGAGACCATTCAAGCTGAAGTGGCCCATCAACACCCCTGTAGTCATAGGACAAAAAGTGGAGGTTGCGGGTTACAGATTGTTGTAATAAGCCACAAATCCAGTGTGTCTGTTCAGTCCATGATTGTTAGTGTCTAGCAAAGTTATGAATTTAAGGTTCCAGGCTCATTTTCTTAAAGTGTTGTGCAGGTTTCCTTTGCAGATGAGGACTGAGACTTCAGATATAAAGAGATCACTTTGTGAAAAGAATTCACGCACACGGACAGTACTGGGTTTACAATGGCGCCAGGTCCATGCTCAACAGGGGCCCGTCAGCCGGCCAGGCGCTGCACTTCACTTGCGGTGCCAGCCAAGGAGCCACTGCAGGCTGGCTCCTCTCCTCTCCAGCCTCTCCCCCATGCTCCTCTCGTCTGTCTGGCAGCCCAGGTATCCCAGTCCTGTCCCCTCCGCCCACTCGCTCCTCCACTGGCTGGGCTGGAGGGCTCTTGATAGTCACATTCCACAGGGGTCTGCCTGCTCTGGTCCCCAGTGCAGCTCTGGCTCCAGGCAGTCTTGCTCTGCCCACCACCTCCTGGACCCAACCAGCCTAGATGTGATGCTGGCTCAGCCCAGGCAAGGCAAATAGCCCCTGCCTAGTGGGCTGGTGAGTGTGGCTGGGGGGCAGGCAGGGTGGAGGGAGTGGGTCTCTGGAGATGGCGCTGGGCAGTGGGGGTCTGTGTGGGGTACACCTGGGCCCCACGGGGAATGAAAACAGCCCAGGTCCCCCTCCTGCAGCATTCTTTCTTTCCCTGCAGAAAGTGAAGGAGGAACAGGGGAGTGTGATTGGAAATGTTCATGGCATAGTTTGGGGGCACTGCCCCCCAAAAGAGGTGAGGGGGTGGGGGCCACATAGGGTGCAAGGTCACATGCCACTGCACCCCATGCCATTTCTGTGAACGCAGAGCTGCGCAGCCTGGCTGAAAAAAGAAGGTGCTGCTCAGCTCCCTGGACTTTGAAGCTGACACCACCTTCTGGGTCCTAGTGCTGGCTGAGATCCCTTCTGCGTGCTGGGAGCCATCCTTCATTTTGTACAATAGTGAGTACCTGTGGTAGGGCAGGGGGAAAGAGGGTGTGGGGAAGGAAGGGGGTGTGATGGGGAAGAGAAGGGGATGGGGAAGTGGGGGCCAAGCATGCGGATCCCCTTGGCAGCAGCTAGGGCTCCCCTGTTTAAGCAGGCTCATCAAACCCTCACCCTGACAAGCCCTACCTCCCCTGCATCTGTACCACCCTGATGAGCCCCTGCGCCCCAGACACCCTCCCCACTGAGCCCCAGCCACCTATACCTGGATCCCCACCCAAATGAACCCCACCTCCCCTGCACCCCCCCCCACACTGCTGAGCTCCAACCACTTTCACGTGGTGTCCCCTGCAGACTCCCATTGGCCCTGCACCTGGAACCTCCCTGTGCATCCAGATCCCCCACTGAGCTGCCTGCACCCAGACTGCCCCACACAGAACTCTCTTACCCCCATATGGATCCCTCCACACTAAGTCCCTCTGCACTTGGGTCCTGCTGACATGCTGAGCCTCCCTGCCCACAGCTGGTGTGCCTGGCTTAAAAGGGGCAGGGCCCCAGGGTGTTTCTGTGGCAGGCATGGCCCTTGTGCTGTGGTAGGGTCAGGTTCAGCCTCACTGCCAAATCCCTGTCTCAAGGGGACAGGGGAGTCTGCAGGGTATTCTCCCACCTCCATGTGGCCAATGCTCCCCACTGCCATGGTGGAGCTTCCACATTTATTTATTTAAAAAAAAAATTGCGGAATTTTAAAATATGCACAGAATTTGATGCAGAATTCCTGCAGGAATATGGGGCACTGTACAGCTGTGATGATGGGACTGTGAAGGGGGTGCTGGACAGTAGGGGATCTATGGCTGGGGGAGCTTGGCAGGTGGTATGGTGTGCAGATCAGCGGGAGGAGTCTCAGGGCAGGGGGTGCTGGGCATAGCAGGTCCGGGGGCATTGGGATCTGTGGAGGAAGTCTCTGAGTGAGGGGGTGCTGGGAATAAGGGCAGGGCACTGGGTAGGGGGGCCGTGTGGAAGGGGCACACTGGCAGTGCAGGGCTGGGCGGGCCAGTGTGCATCTAGCAGTTTTGGGTTTGTAAACAGTGCCATTGTGCTAGGCTGAGTGGGGCCACTCCCGCTGCGCTGTGCCTCATTGCCCCCAACCGGCCCCGCGCTCTGCAGACTGCCCCCCATCACACACCCTATTTCCCCAATGGGGGCCCACAAATATGTTTGGCACTGGGCCCACAAAAAGTTAATCCAGCCCTGCCCACGGACGATGTGGTGTTTGTCTTTTATTTCTTTCTTGTGTGAATTCATTTAAGAGCCTAGTGATTGTCTGGTTTCACCCACAGAGAAGTTTTCTTGTGCACTTTCAAAAGATGAGCCTGGGAGCTTAAATTCATAACTTTGCTAAATCGTTGTCTCAATAAAGACACTGGATTTATGGCTTATTACAACCATCTGTAACCCAATAAGCCCCTTCTTGTCCTATTTACAGGGTGTTAACGGGCCACTTCACCTTGAATGGTCCCTTACAATATGTGCTAACTACTTATGCTAAACTATCTGTTCCATCTTGTATTTAGCTGTGGCACACTGAGTACTTTTCCCCGACCTGAGGAAGAGCTCTGTGCAGCTCAAAAGCTTGTCTCTCTCACCAGCAGAAATTGTTCCAATGAAAGATATTACCTCACCCACACTCTCCAATCATAGGCACCAACTTCCCCTCTTCCAGGTAGGTTCTCAACCCCCTCCCCCGCCTCTGCACTGCCCTTGCCCCGCCCCCATTCCACCCCTTCCCCAAGTCCCTCCCTCTGCCCTGCCTCTTCGCCGCCACCTCTCCTGAGCGCGCCGCATCCCCACTCCTCCCCTGCCCTCCCAGAAAGTCCTAAATGCCGCCAAACAGCTGTTAGGTGGCAGGAAGCGCTGGAAGGGAGGGTGAGGAGCGGGGACGCAGTGTGCCTGGGGGGGGGGGGAGAAGGAGGCAAGGGGGGGGAGCTTGGCTGCCGGTGGGTGAAGTGCACCCACTAATTTTTCCCCATGGGTGCTCCAGCCCTGGAGTACCCACGGGGTCAGCACCTATGTCTCCAATATCCTGGGAGCAACATGGCTACAACACTATTGTATACTCACCAGAGCAATAATGCATATAAAAATGACTGGTAGAAAGAATGTTGACAATGATCTTTGTAATTCTATGCAGTAGTGATTCAAAGATGTTTTCCTTCATCTTGGGTATGTAACCTGGAAGAACTGGACAAACACTGGGACAAAAAATCAGTGAATTCCCATGTTTAAACAAAATTGCTTTGACTGTGTTCCTGCTCCATCAGTACCCTGGCAAATGGGTTGACTGTCATGAATGTTCATGGGAGCGGCAAAAATTCCACGAATATTTGTTGAAAGTGAATTATGAATTTGTAATTGCAAGAATTTGTTCTAGAAATTTTATTTTAAGAGTTGTCCTCTAGTAAGAAATCAGAAACCTACTCGATAACCTATGTATCCAGCCAAAGCAGCTTAAATTTTGAATATAAAATATTTGCAACAATCTGCCCACAAACAAGCTTCAAGAATTATTGGCAAAAATTATTTGGCAAACTAACAAATAAATTTTGCAATGTTCATATGTGTTTGTGGACTATTTGGGAATAGAAAAAGGCAAAATTAGTTTAATAAATTGTTCACTATGAATCATTTGCCAAGTTCTACCCCGAAGCAGCCTCCAATACCATGGCATAGAAGGAAACCAATGCAGTAATGTGCCAAAGAGCCCTAGAGCAGTGTCTTCAACAAGACATGAATGAAACAGAGCTGCTTGAAAGCAATTTGTTTTGTTGGATGAGTGGCTGTTCTACCTACTGTATAATGTAGAGGAATTACATAGTAGCCCTTTAAATAGCTAGAGTCCTCTAGTGGCTCTCAAAATCTTCTGATTCAGAAGCCACCAGAACCCTGCCAAAGTAGCTGCCTGTATATGTAGCTAGGCCTTGCCTGTTGTCTATAGTAGGTCAACTTGCTTATTTAGATCCCATTGTGCCCTTCTGGTTCCTTTAATTTAATTTAATTTAATTTAATTTAATTTAATTTATATATATATATATATATATATATATATATATATATATATATATATATATATATATATATATATATATATATATATATATATATATATATATATATATATATATATATATATATATATATATATATATATATATAGGCTAGGCAGGGTACAGAGCAGAAGACACGACACTACCCCTTACTTAGTCGCTCCTATTCTCTGCCTGTGGCACATAATGGTTTAGTCTCCTATGGGCCAGAATACTTTGGTCTCATAGGTACCAACTCTGTGGGTGCTCCAGGGCTGGAGCACCCATGGGGGGGAAAAAATGGTGTGTGCTGAGCACCCACCGGCAGCCCCCCTTACCAGCGCCCCTCCCTCCCAGCACCTCCTGCCCACCACGATCAGCTTCTTTTGCGGCATGCAGGAGGTTCTTGGGGGGTGGAGCAAGGATGCAGCGTGCTTGGGGGAGAGGGTGGAATGGGGTGGGAAGAGGTGGGGCAGGGTGAGTGGGGGTGGGGTCTTGGAGGAATGGGTGAGGTGGGGGTGGGGTCTGGGGCAGAGCTGGGGGTCAAGCACCCCCTGGCACATTGGAAAATCGGCACCTGTGTTTGGTCTAGTTTCACTTGTTGGGTTTAGTGTGTGGATGCTGGATAGAGTTGGTGGCCTGTGACATACAGGAGGTCAGACTAGATGGTTGGTTCCTTCTGACCTTTAAACTTGATTCTGTGCCTTACAATGTGTTAAAGTGGGCCCTGGGAGATTGTGGCTATTAGCCAGGATGGGCAGCAATGGTGTCCCTAGCCTCTGTTTGCCAGAAGCTGGGAATGGGTGACAGGGGATGGATCACTTGATGATTACCTGTTCTGTTCATTCCCTCTGAAACACCTGGCATTGACCACTGTCTGAAGACAGGATACTGGGCTAGATGGACCTTTGGTCTGACCAGTATAGCCACTCTTATGTGTGGAAGGAGCAGAGATGGAAGAAGGGTCCTGAACAGTGAGCTTCTTCTATTGGGGGTAGATTTGTTTGAGATAGGGGATCATATGGGATGGGGCATATATGGAGCCTGAGATATGGAGTCAGAAATGGGTGTTCCTGGAAAGAGGATAACAGGAGAGGATTTGATAGTAATTTTTGTAACATTTCATATGAGTCTATGAATTGAATGTATGTGTTCATTTGAAGTAATGAAGTTGACCATGTGTAAAAATTCCACATATGGTGCCTCACTTGTGATTTTTGAGGAGAGGCCTTGCTACTGTGACAATCGGTCATCACCATGGATCTAGGGAATGGTAGGGTTTACATTTAAAGTATTAAGAGCCCATTTGCATTTTTAGAATTAAAGCATATTTTAACTTTTCTCCTCTCAGGTTAACCATGGAGAGTCATAGAATCATAGATTTGTAAGACTGGAAGGGACTGAGAGGTTATCCAGTCCAGTTCCCTGCACTCATGGCGTGAGTAAGTTCTAGATCATCCCTGACAGGTGTTTTGTCTAACCTGCTTTTAAAAACCTCCAATGATGGAGATTCCACACCCTCCCTAGACTATTTTATTCCAGTGCTTAACCACTCTGACAGCTAGGAAGTTTTTTCTAATGTCCAACCTAAACCACCCTTGCT
Source organism: Malaclemys terrapin pileata (assembly GCF_027887155.1). Taxonomy (NCBI): domain Eukaryota; kingdom Metazoa; phylum Chordata; order Testudines; family Emydidae; genus Malaclemys; species Malaclemys terrapin. Next base: position 53,556,964 of record NC_071514.1, read on the forward strand.
GCAATTTAAGCCTATTGCTTCTTGTCCTATCCTCAGAGGTTAACGAGAACAATTTTTCTCTGTCCCCCTTTTATGTACTTGAAAACTGGTATGTCCCTCCTCAGTATTCTCTTCTCCAGAATAAACAAACCTAATTCTTCCAATCTTTCCTCATAGGAAAGATTAGACCTTTAATCATTTTTGTTGCTCTTCTCTGGACTTTCTCCAATTTGTCCACATCTTGCCTGAAATGTGGCGATCACAACTGGATACAGTACTCCAGTTAAGGCCGTATCAGCGCAGAGTAGAGTGGAAGAATTACTTCTCGTGTCTTGCTTACAAATACTCCTGCTAATACATCCCAGAATGACGTTTGCTTTTTTTGCAACGGTGTTACACTGACGCATATTTAGCTTGTGATCCACTATGAACCCCAGATTCCTTTCCGCAGTTCTCCTTCCTAGGCAGTCATTTCACATTTTGTATGTGTGCAATTGATTTGTTCCTTCCTAAGTGGAATACTTTGCATTTGTCATTATTGAATTTCATCTGGTTTACTTCAGACCATTTCTCCAGTTTGTGCAGATCATTTTGAATTATAATCCTATCCTCCAAAGCACTTGCAACCCCTCTCAGTTTGGTATCATCTGCAAACTTTATAAGTGTACTCTCTGCACCATTATCTAAATAATTGATGAAGATATTGAACAGAACCACAACAAGGACCGATCCCTGTGGGATCCCACTCGATATGCCCTTCCAGCTTGACTGTGAACCACTGATAACTACTCTCTGGGAATGGTTTTCCAACCACTTATGCACCCATCTAATAGTAGCTCCATCTAGTTCAGGGGTCAGCAACCTTCGGCACGGAGCCCTGATGGGCCACGTGCCGAAGGTTGCCGACCCCTGTTCTAGGTTGTATTTCCCTAGTTTGTTTATGAGAAGGTCATGCGAGACAGTATCAAAAGCCTTACTAAAGTCAAGATATATAGTAATTCCTTAACGTTGTAGTTATGTTCTTGAAAAATGTGACTTTAAGTGAAACAATGTTAAGTGAATCCAATTTCCCCATAAGAATTAATGTAAATAGGGGGGCTTAGGTTCCAGGGAAACTTTTTCACCAGACAAAAGACAGATATACACACAGCATAAGTTTTAAACGAACAATTTAATACGGTACACAGCAATGATGATTGTGAAACTTGGTTGAGGTGGTGGAGTCAGAGGGTGGAAGAAGGTGAGATTTCCCAGGGAATGCCTTACTGCTAAATGATGAAATAGCACTCGTCTGAGCCCTCAAGGGTTAACACATTGTTGTTAATGTAGCCTCACACGCTACAGCACAAATGGAGGGAGGGGAGGCGAGGCAGCATGGCAGACAGAGGCAAACACACATCCTGTGTCTGTGTGAGAGAGAGAGATGCGCATTACCCCTTTAAGTACGCTGACCCCACTCTAAGTACATTGCCTTTTTAAGTAGATCAGCCAGCAAGTTGAGACCGTAGCTGCTGCCAGCAAGCTCCCTCGGTCCTGAGCCCTGTCATATATCCCCCTGCTCTGTAGAGATGGGGTAAGCGGGGGCAGGAGTAGGGTGGAGGTGGACACCCTGACATTAGCCCCACTCTGTACCCCCCTGCACAGCAAGCAGGAGGCTCCCAGGAGCAGCTCCAAGGCAGAGGGCAGGAATAGCACACAGCAGTGGAGGGAGGGACAGCTGAACTGCTGGCAATAGATAGCTTACTGGGTGGCTGCCGCATACTGAACTTAGAGAAGTAGGGAGCTGATTGGGGGGGCTGTCAGTCCACGCTGGTTCCAAGCCCCAACCAGCTAGCTGCACTGGGCTGCTCTTTCTGCAAGCAGTGGACAAAGCAGGCGGCTGCCGGACAATGTTATAAGGGAGCATTGCACAACTTTAAACGAGCATGTTCTCTAATTGATCAGCAGCATAACAACATTAACTGGGACTACTTTAAGTGAGGAGTTACTGTACCATTTCTCCCATCCATCTGACTACTCCAAGAAGCAAAAAGCTTCCAATGACTGGTTGATTCACAAGGATTCTGTGCCAGAGAATTTGTAGCAATTCAGCTCAACAGAAACAGAGATGGTAGTGCAAACAATACGTGCCTTGGAAATTCTCTCCCAAGGAGTTTAATGCAGCAGTAAGAGAGCATGTCAAATCTGAATGGCATGGAGATTCTCATGAACATGCAGCCAAGTTCTTCAACATCCTGACCAAGAAGAAAGCAAACATTGAGGCACAAGCAAATAACTTCCAGAGGTATAACAGTGAAGAAAACCATCAAAAGCTGCATCCAACTGTAACTGTGTCTCCCATCATGGCTTGAACAAGGCAAGACATTGGTGTCTGGCAAGTCTAGCACCAGAAGGAATGTGCAGTTTCTTCAGTCAGGCAGAAGACAAAGTATTAAGGAAGCATTTTAAAATGGCTTCACCTACGGCATGGTACATGTCAGCCCAAAGTGAACTGACTGAAATATGAAGTCAAATAGTGAGACATTAAATTGTAGAGGCAGCAAATGTCAGCAGGATTTCCCTAGGCTAGGAGAAAGCCAGTGTAGAGAGCATGTCAAGGCAGGCCAGGGTGGGGCTGTTCTAAGATATGGCAGGAGCTATTTTGGCCCAAAGTCAGGCCAAGGGTTGAACAAAACATAAAAGTAGCTTAAAGCCACCTTTTCCCCCCACACTGCTCTCCCGAGTTGTGTCCAGCATGAGCTGAGTGCAGCTCAGGATTGAGCCCTCTGATCTTTTAATAAAAATGCTACAGCCAGGCAAGCTTTAAAGAACAGACACATTCACAAGACTCTCATGAAAATGTGCATATGTTCTGCACTTCCTTTCCCATCGATGGCTGCTTTTGCATTTCCCCTCCGTATGTGTGACACCATCATTTTGCACCATGAAACTAGTGTGATGTCACAAAGTATGGATTGTGGAACCAAAGCACGAACTGGATATAACGGACAGGCTGGTAATGAAGGAGAGAGCTTCTATTGCCAGAGATGCCACCTTTAGACAAGTAGTGGTCACAGTGCATTCTGTGTGACTTAGACCATGGGAAGAGCTAGCCTTCAAGAGAAAAAGGGTCTCTTTTTAAAGCTGCAATAAAATGCAACTCTCAGCAAGTTTCTCTAGACTGCCCCATGGAGCCCTACAGGCATGTTTCCCCTTGCACTGACAGACGTGGCAGGATTTGGCTATATAGCACTTAACTTTTTCATTTCCTCACTGGTGCAACACTATGATTTAATTTCTTGTATCATTCAAACACAAAGGAAGTATTGGGAATCTACACATATCACTGTGGGTTTATGCAATTGCCTTTTGCACAATTCCATAGATTTTTAAATCCACTGAAAATCCCAGCTACAGGATAATACAGTATTGTGCAATGTGCAGCAGTGTGGTACCTCAGGAAATTACATAACTTAAAACATAGTAAAACATTTGCTGTGCATGTGCCAAAGCTTTTTTACCTCAACACTACAGTGCCAGATGTGAGCATTGGTCTTTGTGGACAGGAGAATTGCTATAGCTTTGGGAAGACTGGTTCCTGTGCCTCATATGTTCTGTCGTGGAAAGTCCACATTGAGTTCTGTTGCGTTGGAAGTGTCAAGTGGTGGCGGAGGTCACCGCAAATGTCCCTGAAATAATGGTGAAATTTGAATAGGGGCAGGTCTTTCCTAACTGCAGAGGAACTGTCAATAGATCTTACTATCTCTTTCTCTGCCTATCATGTCAGAGTTGTGCAACCACAGATCTATTATTCTCTGTTACTGGTACCAGAATCACTTATGTTAACACTGGTTGGCTTAAATATATCCACAAGACCAGAATTTTCAAGAATTCCAGAGGAGATAGACTAGGACAACTTGCCTGTGCCACATCTAAGAATGTAATTAGATGGCCGTGCCTGCTGTGGTCCTTGGGAATGTATCTTAACCTTTGTTCTCCTGGGTAATGTACCCATGCCCTGACAACTCAGAAATAAGCAATTATCACCCGAGTAGGAGCAATATGTGGGTGTATACTTTTGGAGAGTAAAGTGGTGACTACTGAAGCCCAATGGCAATTTTGAATGCATCTCCAAGGTGATTGCTACATGCTGTGGGCTTCATAATGTCTAGGAGAGCCATAAAGAATATTACCTCAAGGCTTCAACCAAAGAAACAAGAGTGGTCCCATTCCATCAGTCTGAACTTCCTGCTATGAGGGTAGGTATGAGACTTCGATGACTGCTAATGGCAGGAGATCTAATCATAAAAGGGAAACCTTGACTATTATTTTGCTAGCATTTTGGCTGAAACAGTGGTGGCCATGGGCAGAACTCACTTTATTTCTCAATGGCCTTTTTATAGTGTTATCAGACATCATAGCGATTAGTTCAGCAGCCAATAAGAGTGTGTGTACACCACAACTGCGAGCTTGCGTCCCAGCGTGGATAGACAGATGTGCAAGCTCCACTCAAGCTAGCATGCTAAACATAGCAGTGTGGTTCTGGCAGCAAAGGCGGTGGCTTGGGCTAGCTAGCCACCCGACTACGTAGCCGGGGGGATGAGTGGGTTTGTACTCAGAAGGCTAGCCTGGGCTGTTGCCTGTGCTGCTGTGGCCACACTATTATTTTTAGCATGCTAGCTTGAACAGAACTAGCATGTCTGTCTACCTGCACTGAGAAGCATCCTCCTAGCTGCTATGCAGAGATACCCTAAATGAGAGGTTTTACGTACACCTTTTCTCAGCTATCGGCTGCCTAATATCGTTGATGTGTATCATATGTTGATGTTTTGTAAAAACTAATTTTTTCACTAAACTATTTTTACTGCATTTTATATCTTTCAGTGACTTTTTCACTTTATATAAAAAATATAGCTGTCAAGCAATTAAACAGTAATAGAATACCATTTATTTAAATATTTTTGGATGTTTTTTACATTTTCAAATATATTGATTTCAATTACAACACAGAATATAAAAGAAGAACAGGAGTACTTGTGGCACCTTAGAGACTAACAAATTTATTAGAGCATAAGCTTTCGTGGACTACAGCCCACTTCTTCGGATGCATATAGAATGGAACATATAATGAGGAGATATATATACACACATACAGAGAGCATAAACAGGTGGGAGTTGTCTTACCAACTCTGAGAGGCCAATTAATTAAGACAACTCCCACCTGTTTATGCTCTCTGTATGTGTGTATATATATCTCCTCATTATATGTTCCATTCTATATGCATCCGAAGAAGTGGGCTGTAGTCCACGAAAGCTTATGCTCTAATAAATTTGTTAGTCTCTAAGGTGCCACAAGTACTCCTGTTCTTCTTTTTGCGGATACAGACTAACACGGCTGTTACTCTGAAACAGAATATAAAGTGTACAGTGCTCACTTTATATTTTTGATTACAAATATTTGCACTGTAAAAAACAAAAGAAATAGTATATTTCAATTCACCTAATACAAATACTGTAGTGCAATCTCTATAATGAAAGTTGAACTTACAAATATAGAATTATGTACAAAAAATAACTGCATTCAAAAATGAAACAATGTAAAACTTTAGAACCTATGAGTCCATTCGGTCCTACTTTAGCCAATCGCTCAGATGAACAAGTGTGGTTACAATTTGCAGGAGATAATGCTGCCCACGTCTTGTTTACAATGTCACCTGAAAGTGAGATAATTTTGCTGTCTTCAGAGCAATAAGGGGTGGGTCACTACTAGGAATCTCTGTGCAAAATGCCATATCTTCTTCCAGGTTATAATTATCTTAATTATGTATTGGTAAAGGAGAATTCATAAAGCTCTGAGTGGCATTCCCTCTGCCCAATTATTCCACCTGGCCTGAAGCTACAGGATGCCTTTATTATTCTAGCCAGTTGAACTAAGCGGATCTGATGGTATGTACTTTTAAATACAGAAGTTCTGCTTCATTGATGGATTCTGTGAATTCTGACACAGAGATCACCCAAGCTCCATCACATTTTAGAACAAATCTGAATAATTTAATTCTATCCTGTGAAGTGTGATGTTACGAATGCTAAAAATAAATAAACACAAAAATTGGAAGAGCTGACAAAAATAAGTTACACACCCAAAAATGGAAATAAAAGACCAAATCCTCAGCAGGCATAAATCACTCTTGGCCCAAAGACTCAGAAAAGTGTATATTGAGGTTGCAGGAATTTGAAATATACATTAAAATTAAATTTGGATTCCTTTGAAATATCACACTGAAGTTTTGCCTCACCTAACTCAGTCACTGAGGAAAGACAATAACTGTAGGAGATTTTGGAAGGGCAGCCAGAATTCTCAATGAAAAATAAGGGGCATCCATTTAACTGAATTTCAATCTCTCATCTATCTAACACAGGGCTCAGAATCAATACTGAGATACAACTTGAGGTGGTATCAAAATGGGCTGACCCTGCCTGCCAAGAAAGTTGCCAAAAGAGACATTTTCTTTAAAGGATGCTACAGATTTTATCCATTCAAAACAGATGCGTGGATGAGCAAAACTCTAGCTGTATTATGTTCCAAAACATAAGGGTAAACATGTTTGTTATAAAAGTCCAGCTGGAAATGAACCAGCCTGTAGAGGGAAAATAACAAATATGACCTTGAACCATTTTTTTGCTCATTAAGATAAACTTTACCCAAACATTTGAAATGAACTGGCATTTCTTGATTACTGCTGACTAACATATGCTTAAACTGTTTCTCAAACAAACCTGATAAAGAATAATTTTCATAATAAAAGCAGAGTGAAAGAATATTGGTTCTTGTATCATGTGCAATCTTAAATGTGCGGAATCTTTGAGGGATGCAGCACTAAGCTTTTCCCATGAAGTCCAAAGCTAACATAAATAAATACAAGATATCTACCCTCACTTTGCTGACATCATTAACGTTTGCATTATAAATAGAACTTGATCATGACAAAGGAGCTGGAGAATGGTTGCGCTGGTGCCATGCAGTAACTCAGTTCTTAGCGCTGGACCTAGGCCTGGTCTGCGCTATGAGGTTAGGTCGAATTTAGCCACGTTAGGTCGATTTTATAATGAATGCATCTACACAACCAACCCAGTTCCATCGTCCTAAAGGGCTCTTAAAATCGACTTCTGTACTCCTTCCCGGCGAGGGGAGTAGCGCTAAAATCGACCTTGCTGAGTAGAATTTGGGGTAGTGCAGATGCAATTCGACGATATTGGCCTCCAGGAGCTATCCCAGTATGCTCCAATGTGACTGTTCTGGACAGCACTTTCAACTCCGATGCACTAGCCAGGTACACAGAAAAAGCCCCGGGAAATTTTGAATTTCATTTCCTGTTTGGTCAGCGTGGCGAACTCAGCAGCACAGGTGACAATGCATTCCCCCCTGAATCACAAACAGCATGGACCAAACGGGAGACACTTGATCTGATTGCTGTATGGGGAGAAGAAACTGTGCAGGCCGAACTTCGATCAAAAAGAAGAAATGCTAATATATATATGCCAAAATCTCACAGGTCATGATGGACAGATGCTAAAACAGGGACACATAGCAGTGCCGCGTGAAAGTTAAGGACCTCAGGCAAGACTACCAAAAGACAAAGGAGGCAAACGGCCGCTCCGGGTCAGGGCCCAGTACATGCCATTTCCATGATCAGCTGCATGGCATTCTAGCGGGGACCCTACTACTACCCCACCACTGTCCTTGGACACCTGCAAAGGGGGAGTCTCACGCAACAGGGAGGAGGATTTTGTGGATGAGGAAGAGGAGGAGAATGCGCAGCAGGCAAGCGGTGAATCTGTTCTCCCCAGCAGCGAGGACCTTTTCATCACTCTGGAGCCAATACCCTCCCAAGGCAGGATCCCCGACCCTGAAGGCAGAGAAGGCACTTCTGGTGAGTGCACATTTGTAACTACAGTACAGGGTTTAAAAGCAATAGTGTTTAATGTTTGATTTGCCCTGAAGACTTGGGATGCATTCGTGGCCAGTACAGCTATTGGAAAAGTCTGTTAACGTGTCTAGGGATGGAGCGGGAATCTTTCAGGGACATCTCCATGAAGCTCTCCTGGAATGCTCTGAAAGCCTTTGCAGAAGGTTTCTGGGGAGGGCTGCCTTATTTTGTCCTCCACAGTAGGACACTTTACCACGCCAAGCCAGTAGCAAGTAGTTGGAATCATTGCAGCACAAAGCATGGCAGCGAATGGTCCTGGATTTTGGTCGCATTCAAGCAACATTCAATCTATATCTTTCTGTGTTATCGTTCATGGTCACCTGGTTGAAATAGGGGAATTTTTGTAAGGGAACAGTAAAAGGACCCTGTTCATGCTGGGCTGTTTGCACTTGGCTAAAAGGGATCATGCAAGAGAATAGCCATGCGGTGGGATGGGGGGAGGTGTGTGCTGCACATCCACTGAAAACTGCAGTCCCTCCTTTTAAATGGCAAACCCAACCGGCATTGCTTGCCATGGGAAAGGAGGGCGCTGCAGTTCGAAACTATTCCTATGTGTTATGAAGGCATTAGAAGCCAACCCTGCGTACCCTTTGGCTTACCATGGCTGCCTGGAAACCGAGTTCTGTTGCCCTGCCGTGTGTGATGTGTCACCATACCGCCAGGCACTCAATATAAATAAAAGGCAAAATGTGAGTTTGTGCCTAAAGCACATGTGCTGTCTGCTGTGAATTGCTTGATTCACTGTGAAAGAGTCTCCCTTTTGTTCTCAGAAATGTATCATCTTAAATTTTACTCTTCCTTTTTATCCTCCGACCAGGTGCAAATGTTTCTATGCTCCCCCTCTCATCTCCGTCCCTGAGGTTATCGCAGATTAGAAGGCGAAAAAAACGCACTCGCGATGATATGTTTTCCGAGCTCATGCAGTCCTCCCACACTAATAGGACACAGCTGAATGCATGGAGGCATTCAGTGGCAGAGTGAGCGCGATGAGAAGAGGCAGGATGCGATGCTGAGCCTAATGGGGGAGCAAACGGACATGCTCAGGCATCTGGTGGAGCTGCAGAAAAGCCAACAAGAGTACAGACCGCCGCTGCATCCACTTTATAACCGCCTGCCCTCCTCCCCAAGTTCCATATCCTCCTCACTCAGATGCCCAAGAACGCTGGGCGGGAAGGCTCCAGGCACCCAGCCACTCCACTCCCGAGGATGGCCCAAGCAACAGAAGGCTGTCATTCAAACCGTTTTGATTTATAGTGTGGCTACAATAAGCAATGTGGCCTTGTCCTCCCCTCCTCCCCCACCTGGGCTACCTTGTCAGCGTAGCGGGATGGTTACCCGCTCCTGCCCTGAAGGGCTTAAAACAGCCCTGGGGGAAGGTTGTGGCTGGGAGCTGCTAAACTGGGCTGATTGGGAAGTGGCTGCAGCTGGTCCACGCCCCAATCAGGCCACAGCTGACCTGTATAAAAAGGCTGTGAGCCAGGAGCCCAAACAGAAGTCCCTCTCTCTATATGTAGAGGGAGATGGGCCTGGCTGCAGGGAGCTAGGGAGAGGGTACCTGAGTGGAGCAGGGCTGGGGAAAGGCAGAAGAGCCGGGGAGTTCCAGCCTGGCAAGTCCCAGGCTGTGGCCTAGCATAAGGCCAACAGGTACTGGGGGTTGCAGAGGGCAGTCCAGGGGTAGGCAAAGGCAGCAGGTCCAAACCCAAACTTGCCAGTGATGAGTAGGCTGATACTGCAGTCTGCCCCAGGGCGTGGGGCTAGACAATGACTGGCAGTAGCCTTATACTGAGGTGAGGTGGGGATAGTGGGTGGGGGTTTCCTGGGGAGGTGAGACCCTGAGGGAAAGGGGTTACTGCCAGGGGGCAGCACCCCAGCTAAAAGGGCACCGGAGTCCAGGGAGGGACGCGGGGGGCCAAGCGGTAGTGGATCACTGGCCTGCAGAGGGTGCTCTGGAGCTGTGATGAGCTAATTCCCATGGACGACCACCAGGAGGCGCCGCATGGGTGAGTCTGAACAGCTACAGTCAGTTATCTCACTTTGCCAGCTGTGATCAAAGGAGGGAGGGTGGATGGCTTACAGGGAATTAAAAAGAACAAAGGGGGTGGGTTTGCATCAAGGAGAAACACACACAACTCTCACCTGGTAGCCTGGCCAGTCATGAAACTGGTTTTCAAAACCTCTCTGATGCACAGTGCGCCTAGCTGTGCTCTTCTAATTGCCCTGGTGTCTGGCTGCTCAAAATCGGCCTCCAGGCAATTTGCCTCAACCTCCCACCCCGCCATAAACATCTACCCTTTACTCTCACAGATATTATGGTGCACACAGCAAGCCGCAATAACAATGGGAATATTGCATCTGAAGAAGTGAGGTTCTGACCCACGAAAGCTTATGCTCCCAGTACTTCTGTTAGTCTCAAAGGTGCCACAGGACCCTCTGTTGCTTTTTAATGGGAATATTGGTTGCACTGAGGTCTAACCTAGTCAGCAAACAGCACCAGTGAGTTTTTAAACGTCCAGAGGCACATTCTACCACCATTCTGCACTTGCTTAGCCTATAGTTGAACTGCTCCTTCCTACTGACCAGGCTGCCTGTGTATGCTTCATGAGCCATGGGAGCAAGGGGTAGGCTGGGTCTCCAAGGATAACTATTGGCATTTCAACAACAGTAATTTTCTGGTCTGGGAAGTAAGTCCCTTCTTGCAGCTGTTCAAACAGCCCAGAGTTCCTAAAGATGCGAGCATCATGCACCTTTTCTGACCATCCCACGTTGATGTTGGTGAAACGTCCCTTGTGATCCACCAGTGCTTGCAGCACCCTTGAGAAGTACCCCTTGCGGTTTACTTACTGGTTGGCAAGGTAGCCAAGATAGGGATATGCGTTCCGTCTATCGCCCCACCACAGTTAGGGAACCCCATTGCAGCAAAGCCATCCAGTATGACCTGCACATTTCCTAAAGTCATTACCTTGATAGCAGAACGTCAGTGATTGCATTGGTTACTTGAATCACAGCAGCCCCCACAGTAGATTTGCCTGCTCCAAATTGGTTCCCAACTGACCAGTAGCAGTCAGGCATTGCAAGCTTCCACAGGGCTATCGCCACTCGCTTCTCAACTGTCAGGGCAGCTCCCATCTTGGTATTCCTGTGCTTCAGGGTGGGGGAAAGCAACTCCCAGAGTTCCAGGAAAGTGGCCTTATGCATGCGAAAGTTTCGCAGTCACTGGGAATCATCCCATACCTGCAACACTATGTGGTCCCACCAGTCTGTGCTTGTTTGCTGGGCCCAGAATCGGCATTCCACTGTATCAATCAGCCCCACTGCCGCCATGATGTCCCAATTGCCACATCCAGTGCTTTCAGGCACGTCTGTGTCCATGTCCTCCTTAAAATCGTCCTCGTGTTGCAGTCTCTTAGCCAGGTTCTGCACATACTGCAGTATAATGCGCGAGGTGTTTACAATGCTCACAACAGCAGCGGTGAGCTGAGCAGGCTCCATGCTTGCCATGCTATGGCGTCTGCACGGGAAACCCAGGAAAAAAGGTGTGAAATGATTGTCTGCAATTGCTTTCACAGAGGGAGGGAGGGGAGACTGACGACATGTACCCAAAACCACCCACAACAATGTTTTTGCCCCATCAGGCATTGGGAGTTTAACCCAGAATTCCAATGGGCAGCGGAGACTCTGGGAACTGTGGGATAGCTGCCCACAGTGCACTGCTCCATGAGTCGATGCTAGCCACAGTACTGAGGACGCACTTCACTGACTTAATGCACTTAGTGGGGACATACACAATCGACTTCTATAAAATCAATTTTTAAAGATCGACTTCTATAAAATCGACCTAATTTCGTAGTGTAGACATACTCTTAGAAGCTGGTCTTTGACTCCTTGAGTTCTGGGCTTAGGGGCGATCAAACAGCATAGTCAGTCTTACCCAGAAGATGGAAGAGGAGGGTAGTGGGAGTCTAGTACAGAAAGGAATCATGATGGCAGCCTCCAGATGGGAGGAAGGGTACTGAACAATCTGATAATTATAATCGGAAGCTTGTCAAAATGGGGTTCTGACACATACAGGAGAGCATGTAGGGGCTTTCAGCTGATAATGTCCTGCTGCCAACCCCAGAGAGCTGAATTCCAGGCACCGACAGCTGAGCGAACTTTATAAGACCCTGATTGGGGCCTCTAGGCATTACTGGAATATAAATAATAATAATTTTAGCTCAAGTCTGTTTTCAATTGTTGCATGTGTTTGTAATTTGTATACACAAATATGCCTATTTCACACAGTTCTTTTAGTTTTTTTGTTAAGGAACTGGAGGTTATAGTTACTCTTTGCTACACTGTACTCTTCTATTTATCAATTTTGTAACTCTGGGCCAGATCCTCAGCTGGAGTACATCAGTGTACCTCCATTGACTCCAGTGGGACTAAGCCAATGTATACCAGCTGAAGACCTGGCCCTCTGTATTTACTGTGTACATCAGAGGATCACTCTGTTCCCCTTTGTGCCCTGTTGGATTTCAGATTGATTTATAATGTATTTATTTATTTATATTTATATAGTAAAAATGTCTATCCACAGCTCTAGCCAACCATTAAGTCAACCCTGCAGCATAACAAAACTCTCACAAATGAAAATAAATAAGGGAAGCAAAGGGACACAAGGATAAATCTATAGCCAGCAGAGTTAAAGACAATAAGGAGGAGTTTTTTTAAGTATATTAGGAACAAAAAGAATCCTAACCATGGCCTTGGTCCGTTACTAGATTGAAATGGTAAAATTATCAATAATAATAATGCAGAAAAGTGTTCAATAATATTTCTGTTCTGTATTTGGGGGAAAATAGATGATGTAGTCAGTCATACGTTGATGAGAACACTCTTTCCATTCCAGTAGTGTCTCAGGAGGATTTTAAACAGCAGCTACTGAAGTTAAACACTTTTCAATCAGCAGGTGCAGATAACTTGCTTCCAAGAGTTTTAAAAGAGCTGGCTGAGAAGCTCACTAAACCATTAATGTTGATTTTTCAATAAATGTTGGAATACTGGGGAAATTCCAGAAGATTGGAAGAAAGCTAATGTTGTACCAATATTTTAAAAGGGTAAACGGGATGACAGACTCTGACATCAATCCCAGGCAAGATAATGGAGCAACTGATATGGGAAGGAGAATTAAAGAACAGTAATCTAATTAATGCCAGTTGTGACCCAGGTGTCACACTAAGCACACCTGTATTCACACCTTGCACACTGTTGTGATATTTATTGAAAATATGCCTTGCAAGGTATCATTTGAAAACAAACTCACTGATCATTAATAATCTTATGTCATGTATGTCCATGGTGGGTATTAAGAGTTAGGTATGTATGCTGGAATAATAACTAAAATGTGTTCAAACCAGGTATGTCAGAAGGAATAGTTAATCAGGTCTAGCCTAAACAAAGGAATATGTGTTTACCTCAATTTACATATAAGCAGTAAGCAGACCCATCAAGCTAACAAGGAGTAGAGGCCAATGTCACACTAACAAGCGGGGAATAAGACAGCATGGTGTCTGCACCATGAAGAGAGAAGTTCAGTCTGAGTTTTATTTTTCAGAAGAATCCATTTCAAAGGTTTACTGGTCCATAAAGGGAGAGGGACTATTTAGAAAAACTGGATGTGCACAAGTCCATGGGGCCGGATGCGCTGCATCCGAGGGTGCTAAAGGAGTTGGCGGATGAGATTGCAGAGCCATTAGCCATTATTTTTGAAAACTCATGGTGATCGGGGGAGGTCCCAGATGACTGGAAAAAGGCTAATGTAGTGCCCATCTTTAAAAAAGGGAAGGAGGAGGATCCGGGGAACTACAGGCCAGTCAGCCTCACCTCAGTCCCTGGAAAAATCATGGAGCTGGTCCTCAAGGAATCAATTATGAAACACTTAGAGGAGAGGAAAGTGATCAGGAACAGTCAGCATGGATTCACCAAGGGGAAGTCGTGCCTGACTAACCTAATTGCCTTCTATGATGAGATAACTGGCTCTGTGGATGAGGGGAAAGCAGTGGATGTGTTATTCCTTGACTTTAGCAAAGCTTTTGATACGGTCTCCCACAGTATTCTTGCCGCCAAGTTAAAGAAGTATGGGCTGGATGAATGGACTGTAAGGTGGATAGAAAGCTGGCTAGATCGTCGGGCTCAACGGGTAGTGATCAACGGCTCCATGTCTAGTTGGCAGCCGGTTTCAAGCAGAGTGTCCCAAGGGTCGGTCCTGGGGCCAGTTTTGTTTAATATCTTTATTAATGATCTGGAGGATGGTGTAGACTGCACTCTCAGCAAGTTTGCAGATGACACTAAACCAGGAGGCGTGGTAGATACACTAGAGGGTAGGGATCGGATACAGAGGGACCTAGTCAAATTAGAGGATTGGGCCAAAAAAAGTCTGATGAGGTTCAACAAGGACAAGTGCAGAGTCCTGCACTTAGGACGGAAGAATCCCATGCACTGCTACAGACTAGGGACCGAATGGCTAGGTAGCAGTTCTGCTGAAAAGGACCTAGGGGTCACAGTGGACGAGAAGCTGGATATGAGTCAACAGTGTGCTCTTGTTGCCAAGAAGGCTAACGGCATTTTGGGCTGTATAAGTAGGGGCATTGCCAGCAGATCGAGGAACGTGATCGTTCCCCTTTATTCGACACTGGTGAGGCCTCATCTGGAATACTGTGTCCAGTTTTGGGCCCCACACTACAAGAAGGATGTTGAAAAATTGGAAAGAGTCCAGGGGAGGGCAACAAAAATTATTAGGGGTCTGGAGCACATGACTTATGAGGAGAGGCTGAGGGAACTCGGATTGTTTAGTTTCCAGAAGAGAAGAATGAGGGGGGATTTGATAGCAGCCTTCAACTACCTGAAGGGGGGTTCCAAAGAGGATGGAGCTTGGCTGTTCTCAGTGGTGGCAGATGACAGAACAAGGAGTAATGGTCTCAAGTTGCAGTGGGGGAGGTCCAGGTTGGATATTAGGAAACACTATTTCACTAGGAGGGTGGTGAAGCACTGGAATGCGTTACCTAGGGAGGTGGTGGAGTCTCCTTCCTTGGAGGTTTCTAAGGCCTGGCTTGATAAAGCCCTGGCTGGGATGATTTAGTTGAGAATTGGTCCTGCTTTGAGCAGGGGGTTGGACTAGATGACCTCTTGAGGTCCCTTCCAACCCTGATATTCTATGATTCTAGGGTCTGAACCTCATGTGATAAGCAATTGGATCAACTGATGGTATACAGTATTACTGTATTATAAGAGTGAAGTCTTTTCTTAAAGCCTATGACACTGGTGATTAATGTTATTGTGAAATGTGTGCTTTAACATACATTTCACAATGACAACATAAGGAATTATGGATACTCATTGATATTAGGCTGTACAGTTGGCCTACACAGGGGGGGAATGTCACAGCTATTACCTGTCTCCTACAGGAATTAAACATGTGGAATCAGAAACAATGGAAACTCTGTTTACATAGGACTTATTCAGGGGGATAAGAAGCCCACAGGAAGGGAAGAACAGCATGAAGTCATCTTGCCTCTTAAAATAAGTTCATTGAACTTTGAAAGATATACGCAAGGACAGGCTCCATCTTTGGCATCCATCATTAGCCAGACATAAGGGAACAGAGCCCTTGCAAATTAAGAAAGATGGGTCCTTCAAACAAGTGGGGGGCTGAAGTCTCTGGAAATGAATAAAGACTGGGAGTGGATGGTTCATTACACAAAATAAAACTGTTTTCCCATGCTAATTCCCCCCCCCCCAACTGTTACTCACACCTTCTTGTCAACAGTTGGAAATGGGCCATCACTACAAAATTTTTTTTTCTTCTGCTGATAATAGCTCACCTTAATTAATTACCCTCATTACAGTTGGCATGGCAACACCCATTTCTTCATGTTCTCTGTGTATATACATTCTCCTACTGTATCTTCTACTGCATGCACCCAATGAAGTGGGTTTTAGCCCACGAAAGTTTATGCTCAGATAAATTTGTTAGTCTCTAAAGTGCCACAAGTACTCCTCGTTCTTTTTGGTGAGAGGAACCATGTTGAATAAAGCCTGTATCTTGCTAGATTAAATTTTAGACTTTTAGAAGTGTATTTTATTCAGTTTTACTCATAACTTTCTGTCTTCATTCCTTATACTTGAACTCAGCTAATCCTATGTCCACTTTGTTAATAAACTTATTTAATTTTCACCATAAACCAACTCACTGCTGTGTTTAAAGGGAAGGGTGTATTGATCCCCAGTTAAGTTAATAAGCTATTATGTGGTTTTGTGTCTTTAAAGAAACAAACAACCCATACTATTTCTCTGAACTGTCCAGGAGAGGGCTGGGCACTGCATAGCACACAGTTTTGGGAAAATTCAGAACTCGGCATGTGTTGGGGTCACCCTGCAAGTGGTAACCAAAACTGGTGGAAGCCAGAACTGGGCTGTGGAGCTGTAGACAGCCTGCTGAACCAGGGTTGTCTAGCACAATGGTTCTCAACCAGGGGTACGCATATCCCTGGGGGTCTGCAGAATTTTTCCGGGGGGTACATCAACTTATCTAAATATTTGCCTAGTTTTACAACAAGCTACATAAAAAGCACTAGCAAAGCCAGTACAAACTAAAATTTTATACAGACAATAACTTGTTTATACTGTTCTATATACTATTTCAGAGGTTCTCAAACTGTGGGCGAGTTCATTTTAATAGTGTCACCAGCGTTAGACTCGCTGAGGCCCAGGGCAAAAAGGCCAAGCCCAAGTCCTGCTGCATGGGGCTGAAGCCTGAGTTTTTAAGTGAGGTGAAACTTGGGGGTATGCAAGACAAATCAGACTCCTGAAAGGGTTACAGTAATCTGGAAAGGTTGAGAACCACTGCATACAGACACTCAAAATGTGCAGGTTGTGAACTACAACAGCAAAGCATTGTGAGGAATCCAAGGTTACAGGGCAGACAGTGACACAATCCCTCACTGGTCTGGATTGCACCCCAGAACACGACACCAGGGACCTCTTGATGCCAATGGGCAGAGGGCATGGAGTGCATAAGCAACCCTCATGCCTAATAGGAAAATATCATTTTAAGAGCTCTATAGAGCAGGATGGGGAGGGAGGAACAAGTTGTGTCTAGGTTATTGTTGCTACGCAGCTATACAATTAGCATTCCACACCCAGAAGTTTCTGGAATTGGGTGTGGTAGTTTTGGGCATGCTCAATAGATTCCCGGTTGCTGGACTCAGACTCCATTGAGGGCAAGTAATCAGGGCACCTTCTTTAGAAAAAGACACGCGGCTTGTCTGGGTTGGGAGAAGCTGAGTCCCAGGAGTCCAATGCAGGCTATTTTCTCCTAACTTAGAAGCATTTTGCAGCAGGTTAATGATACTGTTAATCTTCCAACAAGGAAGCCCTGGCAGTGTTAGTAATAGAAAGGGGAAATTGGGAGGGAAAACTAATTTCTTTCATTTTAATGGTATACTTTGAATGTTTGTTTTTAGCCAAATTGTTTTAGTTAAATTGTCTCAACCAGTCTGGTCCACCAACTCTTTTCTTATTTAAATGTGCTGATGGGGAAAGAATCATTTATATTTTGCTATTTGCAGTTTTGTATTTTTCTTGTAACAGGGTTTTTGTTTTAGATACTTAATCTGAGGGGTTGATTAATTAGTTAGCTGACTAGCTAATTGAGGCCTTGTCTACACTGGCAAGTTTCGGCACAGTAAAGCAGCTTTCTGCGCTGGAACTCCTGAGGTGTACGCACTGCCAAGCCACTTAATGTGCAGAAACTGCACAGTTGTAGCGCTCTAAAAAAACCACCCCGACAAGAGGCGTAGAGCTTTCTGCACCGGGGCTACAGTGCTGCGGTGCCAGTGTAGACACCGTAGCAATTACAGCACTGTGATTGGCCTCCGGGAGGTGTCCCACAATGTCTGTTCTCACCTCTCTAGTCATCGGTTTGAACTCTACTGTCCTGCCCTCAGGTGACCAACCATCATCCCCACCCCATACATTCCTTTGCAAATTTGAAAGTCCCCTTCCTGTCTGCTTGGTGATGTGTGCAGTGGTGTCAGTGCAACTTTCCAGGTGGCCATGCCTGCTCCACGCACCAGGCGATCCCCTACTTGGAGCAATGCCAAGCTGCTGGATCTCATCAGCATTTGGGGAGAGGAGGCTGTGAAGTCTCAGCTGCACTCCAGTTATAGGAATTATGATACCTACAGACAGATTTTGTGATGCATGATAGAAAGGGGCCATGACTGGAACACACTGCAGTGTAGGGTAAAAGTGAAGGAACTGCAGAACGCCTACCACAAGATGCGGGAGGCAAACTGCCACTCCGGTGCTGCGCCCACAAGCTGTTGGTTCTACAAAGAGCTGGACACCATTTTTCGGTGGCAACCCCACCTCCACTGCGAAGGCCCCTGTGGATACTTTGTTGGCTCGTGTGCCAATCGAGAGTGGACCAAGCCAGGAGAAGGAAATCTTGGATGAAGAGGGGGATGGGGATCCAGGGGCAGAGGATGACTCGGAGGTGAGAGATGCATGCAGTCAGGAGTTCTTTTCTACTCTGGAAGAGCCTAGCCAGTCACAGCAGTCGGAGCTTGGCAAAGCACAAACAGGAGAGGAGGTCCCTGGTAAGTGGATCTGATTTGGGGAACTGCTGAAGCGAGTTGTTGGGGGGCAGGAGAGTTGCAGGAAGCAGGCTTGTCTCCCACCACATGCCTGGTCTGAATGGCGGAACAGGCTGTTGATAGACTCCCTCACTTCACGTGAATCTCCCTCAGAGATCTCCAGGAAACTCTCATGGAGATACTGGGCAATCCGCTGCTGCAGGTTCCTCAGCAGAGCTGCTTTGTTTCTTGCTCCAATAAACAGTAACTTTCCCGTGCCGCTTTAGCATCATGGCGGTTGTGAGGGGGGACACCATTGCTGCACACAGGCGAGCTGCATAGGGGCCAGGGCAGAAGCCGCAGGCTTGGAGAAGATCCCTCAGCAGCAAGATATCTTCCATAATGATCACCTCCTGTGGAAAGTGTGGGGACAGGAATTATTATCAGGCTCCCCCTATAGCGCTGGTTCTCCCCAAGAGCCATGTACCCAGTGTACAGCAGGGTCCAGGAACAGTGATTTATCCTGCCCCTGAGGCTACTCACCATTTTGGGGGTCCTGTGGCTCACGTGTGCTTGCCTGGGGTCAGGTATGTGAGTACTGGCTGTGTTTTAAATCAGTATTGTCCGTGTTGTTCTAGACTTGATTTTAACAAATAGGGAGGAACTCATTGAGAATTTGAAAGTAGAAGGCAGCCTGGGTGAAAGTGATCATGAAATCATAGAGTTTGCAATTCTAAGGAAGGGTAGAAGGGAGAACAGCAAAATAGAGACAATGGATTTCAGGAAGGCAGCTTTTGGTAAGCTCAGAGAGCTGATAGGTAAGGTCCCATGGGAATCAAGACTGAGGGGAAAAACAACTGAGGAGAGTTGGCAGTTTTTCAAAGGGATACTATTAAGGGCCCAAAAGCAAGCTATTCCGCTGGTTAGGAAAGATAGAAAATGTGGCAAAAGACTATCTTGGCTTAACCACGAGATCTTGCATGATCTAAAAAATAAAAAGGAGTCATATAAAAAATGGAAACTAGGACAGATTACAAAGGGTGAATATAGGCAAACAACACAGGAATGCAGGGGCAAGATTAGAAAGGCAAAGGCACAAAATGAGCTCAAACTAGCTACAGGAATAAAGGGAAACAAGAAGACTTTTTATCAATACATTAGAAGCAAGAGGAAGACTAAAGACAGGGTAGGCCCACTGCTTAGTGAAGAGGGAGAAACAGTATCAGGAAACTTGGAAATGGCAGAGATGCTTAATGACTTCTTTGTTTCAGTCTTCAACGAGAAGTCTGAAGGAATGCCTAACATAGTGAATGCTAATGGGAAGGGGGTAGGTTTAGCAGATAAAATAAAAAAAGAACAAATTAAAAATCACTTAGAAAAGTTAGATGCCTGCAAGTCACCAGGGCCTGATGAAATGCATCCTAGAATACTCAAGGAGCTAATAGAGGAGGTATCTGAACCTCTAGCTATTATCTTTGAAAAATCATGGGAGACGGGAGAGATTCCAGAAGACTGGAAGAGGGCAAATATAGTGCCCATCTATAAAAAGGGAAATAAAAACAACTCAGGAAACTACAGACCAGTTAGTTTAACTTCTGTGCCAGGGAAGATAATGGAGCAAGTAATTAAGGAAATCATCTGCAAACACTTGGAAGATGGTAAGGTAATAGGGAACAGCCAGCATGGATTTGTGAAGAACAAATCATGTCAAACCAATCTGATAGCTTTCTTTGATAGGATAACGAGCCTTGTGGATAAGGGTGAAGCTGTGGATGTGGTATACCTAGACTTTAGTAAGGCATTTGATACGGTCTCGCATGATATTCTTATCGATAAACTAGGCAAATACAATCTAGATGGGGCTACTATAAGGTGGGTGCATAACTGGCTGGATAACCGTACTCAGAGAGTTATTAATGGTTCCCAATCCTGCTGGAAAGGCATAACGAGTGGGGTACCACAGGGGTCTGTTTTGGGACCGGCTCTGTTCAATATCTTCATCAACGACTTAGATATTGGCATAGAAAGTACGCTTATTAAGTTTGCGGATCATACGAAACTGGGAGGGATTGCAACTGCTTTGGAGGACAGGGTCATAATTCAAAATGATCTGGACAAATTGGAGAAATGGTCTGAGTTAAACAGGATGAAGTTTAACAAAGACAAATGCAAAGTGCTCCACTTAGGAAGAAAAAATCAGTTTCACACATACAGAATGGGAAGAGACTGTCTAGGAAGGAGTACGGCAGAAAGGGATCTAGGGGTTATAGTGGACCACAAGCTAAATGAGTCAACAGTGTGATGCTGTTGCAAAAAAAAGCAAACATGATTCTGGGATGTATTAGCAGGTGTGTTGTGAGCAAGACACGAGAAGTCATTCTTCCGCTCTACTCTGCTCTGGTTAGGCCTCGGCTGGAGTATTGTGTCCAGTTCTGGGCACTGCATTTTAAAAAAGATGGGGAGAAATTGGAAAGGGTCCAGAGAAGAGCAACAAGAATGATTAAAGGTCTTGAGAACATGACCTATGAAGGAAGGCTGAAAGAATTGGGTTTGTTTAGTTTGGAAAAGAGAAGACAGAGGGGACATGATAGCAGTTTTCAGGTATTTAAAAGGGTGTCGTAAGGAGGAGGGAGAAAACTTGTTCACCTTAGCCTCTAAGGATAAAACAAGACGCAATGGGTTTAAACTGCAGCAAGGGAGGTCTAGGTTGGACATTAGGAAAAAGTTCCTAACTGTCAGGGTGGTTAAACACTGGAATAAATTGCCTATGGCGGTTGTGGAATCTCCATCTCTGGAGATATTTAAGAGTAGGTTAGATAAATGTCTATCAGGGATGGTCTAGACAGTATTTGGTCCTGCCATGTGGGCAGGGGACTGGACTCTATGACCTCTCGAGGTCCCTTCCAGTCCTAGAATCTATGAATACTGCTTCTGTAAAATGTTGCATTTAAACTTCACAGAGATGACCTTGGGAGCCAAGCCTCCCTTTTTGTTAGCGGTGGCAGAACGGCTGTGCAGAATTAGAAAGCGGCCAGGAAGACTAAGGAGGATTTTCTCTGTGAGGTTTTGATGCATTCCACCACCAAGAAACAAGAATTGAAGGAGTGATGGGACAGCAAGAGGGACCAAAAGGAGAACACAGCACACCAGAAAGAAGCCACAGAGTGGCTCTTAAACATAATGGAGTGCCAAGTGGACACGCTCCAGGCAATACTAGCTTAGGGTTACCATACGTCCGGTTTTTCCTGGACATGTCCGGCTTTTCGGCAGTCAAACCCCCGTCCGGGGGGAATTGCCAAAAAGCCGAACATGTCCGGGAAAATGCCGGCCAGGCACTTCCCCTCCCGCAGCTGCTCTGCTCCTCCCCTGACTCTTCGGCTCTGTTTAAGAGCCGAGCGCTATGGGCTTCGGGCAGCCCCCATGCCTCCGGACCCTGCGCTGCCGGAGCCCGGGAGGGAAAGTGCCTGGCCGGGGGTGCAAGGTCCAGAGGCATAGGGGCTGCCCGAAGCCCAAGCGCTACCAGCTTCACAGTTTGCCGGGCAGCCTCCAGACCCTGCGCCCCCAGCTGGGCGCTTCCCCTCCCGGGCTCCAGCTGCGCTGGGGAAGCACCGGCCGGGGGCGCAGGGTCTGGGGGCTGCCCGGCAAACCGTGAAGCCAGTAGCGCTCGGGCAGCCCTTTTCGCATGGCTGGGAGTGGGAGGGAGGAGGGGGCGGAGTTAGAGTGGAGTTGGGGCGGAGTTGGGGGGGGGCTGGGAAATGGGCAGGGCCAGGGCCCCGTGCAGGGTCCTCTTTTTTTATTTGTTAAATATGGTAACCCTATATTAGCTCTTCAAACCAAGCAGCTCCGTGCCTGCCCTTCCCTGCAGCTGTTGTTGCAAAACTCTTTCCCATGCGCACCCCCCTCCTCCCCCTCCCACACACACACCGCCACCACACTCTTATCAACCTCCTGGCTCCATTCTCTACCCGGAGCATTCCACTCCTCCCTCCTCACAGTCCAGCACTGTGAACTCCCAATATCCACTGCACTCAACACTCATCCCTCTGCAGTTTGGCCCTGCTGAAGTACAATACCTGCTGCATTGTACTCCAAAGGAGAAGGTTGGGTATGATCCCTGGACATACACAAATCTGTAGCTGTCTTGCGACCCCCCCCGCCCTCCTCCTCTTGAGACCTTCTCTTATCCCATTCCCCTCCCTGCTGATGAATTTTTTCATTTGACTCTCTCCTCGGCTTGTTGTCTTTAATAAAAGAATTGTTTGTTTGAAAGCAGACTTTATTCTATTAATTGAAAGCAAAAAGAGCACTGTAAAGCAACATACAATTATATTAAGCCCTCTTCTTGCATCATGTGCACCAATCATCTCCTAGCATTACAAGCACTGCAATCCCAAGCATAGCAACAAATACTAGTGGCTTTCAGCTTCAAATTGCTGCCTCAAGGCATCACGGATCCTTATGGCCCTGCGCTGTGCCCCTCTAAGAGCCCTGGTCTCTGGCTGTTCAAACTCAGTCTCCAGGTGCTGAGCCTCTGCGGTCCAGCCTTCAGTGATGCTTTTACCCTTCTCTTCACAAATATTATGGAGCATACAGCATGCGGCTATAAGCACAGGAATATTGTCATCGGCCATGTCCAGCTTCCCATACAGGCATTGCCAGTGGGCTTTTAAATGGCTAAATGCACTCAACAGTCATTCTGCACTTAATCAGCCTGTTGAACCGCTCCTTGGTGCTGTCAAGTTGCCCCGGGTATGGCTTCATAAGCCACAGCATTAAGGGGTAGGTGGAGTCTCCCAGGATCACAATGGGCATTTCAACTTCCCCCATGGTGATCTTCTGGTCCAGGAAGAAAGTCCCTGCTTGCAGCTTCTTGAACAGGCCAGTGTTCTGAAAGATGCATGCGTCATGAACCTTTCTGGACCAGCCTGTGTTAATGTCTGTGAAATGGCCACGGTGATCCACAAGTGCCTGGAGAACCATTTAGAAATACCTCTTGCGATTAATGTTCTCTGTGGTAGGTGGTCTGGTTCCAGAATTGGAATGTGCATGCCATCTCTTGCCCCTCTACAGTTAGGGAAGCCCATATGTGCAAAGACATCCACAATGTCACGCACGTTGCCCAAAGTCATAGTCTTTTGGAGCAGGATGCGATTAATGGCCCTGCACACTTCCATCAACACGACTCCAGTGGTTGACTTTCCCACTCTGAACTGGTTAGCAGCTGATCGGTAGCAGTCTGGAGTAGCCAGCTTCCACAGTGCAATCGCCATGCGCTTCTCCAGCGGTAGGGCAGCTCTCATTCTCATGTCCTTGTGCCATAGGGCTGGGGCGAGTTCATCCCACAGTCACATGAATGTGGCTTTCTTCATGCAAAAGTTCTGCAGCCACTGCTCGTCATCCCAGACATGCATCACGCTGTGAACCCACCACTCAGTACTTGTTTCCACAGCCTGAAAGTGGCGTTCCACTGTGGTCAGCACCTCTGTGAATGCCACAAGCAATCTCATGTCATAGTTACTACATGTGGTGAAATCAATGTCACACTCCTCTTGCCTTTGTAGTTTAAGGAATAACTCCACTGCTACTCGTGACATATTGGTCAGAGCGAGGAGCATACTGGTCAGCAGTTCGGGATCCATTCCTGCAGCCCAAAAGAGGCAGGGTGCACAGTACACAAACCATTGAAAGATGGTGCCAAATGCGGACGGAAGCACAGGGATTGCTGGTATGCATCATAAGAACATAAGACTGGCCCTACTGGGTCAGACCAAAGGTCCATCTAGCCCAGTATCCTGTCTTCCGACAGTGGCCAGTGCCAGGTGCCCCAGAGGGAATGAACAGAACAGGTAATCATCAAGTGATCCATCCCCTGTCACTCATTCCCAGCTTCTGGCAAACAGAGGCTAGGGACACTATCCCTGCCCATCCTGGCTAATAGCCATTGATGGACCTATCCTCCATGAATTTATCTAGTTCTTTTTTGAACCCTGTTATGGTCTTGGCCTTCAAAACATCCTCTGGTAAGGAGTTCCACAGGTTGACTGTGCGTTGTGTGAAGAAAGTACGCTATATCCACTGAATCCCCTTGGTCCACATGCTTGTTGATCCCCTCAAAGAATTCTAGTAGATTGGTGGGGCTAGGGCCGGTGCAAGGATATTTTGAGCCATAGGCAAAACTTCCACCTTGCGCCCTCCCCCCACACATCGGTTCATTGAGTGGCAAATCCCAACGAGCCTTTATAGACCCCAGGGGCCAGCCTGCCCAGGGGTCAGCCGTGCGCAGGGGCTGTTCCCCAGACCAGGTTCACCCCTCCCCGCCCCTGAACTCCCCTGGAGGATGCAGGTGCACAGCCTCCCCGCAACCCCCCCCCACCTCACCCTGGCAGCCCCCGACCCGAGTCCACTCACTGGCTTTGCTGGGCTTGGGCCGCTGCAGTAGCTCGGCAGGGAAGAGCTGCCTTCTGAAGGCACCGAAAAGCCAGAGTGTCCCGCTTGCGGTGGCAAGCCCCAGCCATGAAGGAGCCGGCGCGGCGCAGGGGGGCAGCAGCCCTGCAAAGGTGGTGGTGCCACTAGCGGGGAGCAGCCACGCCCCCTGCCCCTCCTGCCAAGGCTGCAATGGATGCATGCAGGCACCGGCCCCCATGCGCCCCCCGGTTCCCCCCTCGCCTAGGGTTACCATATTTCAACAGCACCGGTCAGACGCTGGCTCCACGTGGAGGCAAAATGCACAGCCGGACTGCCACGCGCACAGTCCTTCCCCCACAGAGTGCTGAGGCAGCGGGAGGGGGGAGCTCCGGGAGGGGCAGCGGCTCACATGCTAGGGAACTGCAGAACCTGAGCGGAGCGAGGGGGGTGCCGGGGCACACACAGAGGCCGCCACCCACATGCATCTGCTGCAGCCTGCAGGAGCCTCCCCGGGGGGAGGCCACTGGGCCGCAGCCTGGGCAGAAGGGGCGAGGCTGCTCCCCGCTAGCAGCACCGCCGCCTTTGCAGGGCTGCTGCCCCCTGTGCTGCGCCGGCTCCTCCATGGCTGGGGCTCACCGCCCCCAGAAGCTGATGCTCTGGCTCTCCAGTGCCTCCGGAAGCTGGCTCCTCCCTGCTGAGCCAGGGCACTGCTTTTTAGCGCCCCCAACAACTTGGCGCCCTAGGCGACCGCCTAGTGGTTGCACCGGCGCTGGGTGAGGCATGATTTCCCTTTACTAAAACCATGTTGACTCTTCCTCAACAAATTATGTTCATCTATATGTCTGTCAATATTGTTCTTTATTATAGTTTCAACCAGTTTGCCTGGTACTGAAGTCAGGCTTACAGGCCTGTAATTGCCGGGATCACCTCTGAGGCCCATTTTAAAAATTGGCATCACATTAGCTATCCTCCAGTCATCTGATACAGAAGCTGACCAGGGGCATTGGGATGCCCTGCGATCCCCTCTGCCTTCCCACAAGTCTTAATGGCAAAAGAGAAAGAGGTGCTCTGTGGGATGGCTACCCAGAGTGCACCACTCCAAATAGCAATGCAAGTGTGAACACACTATTGCGCAGGCAGCTGTCAGTGTGAACACACAACAGCAGTTTTCTTTCTGCACTCTGAGTGGCGCTGTAACTTTTCCAGTGTAGATGTGCCCTGAGTGATTTCAGCAAAGGAGGAGAAAGAGTCTGATGGACTTCAGTTGGAAATTTCTGCAAGCAAGAGGAGGGAAGATATTATTGAAGTGCTTATCACCAGATTTTATAGATCTGGTGATCAAAGACTAACAGACTCAGGTGAACTCAACCTAAGCTCTTGGGAACTCTGAGTTATTTTTCACTGTGTTTTTGTGGGGACTGACCTGTTTAGGTTGAATTTGTTTTCTTTTATTGATGTTTCTGTATAACTGTGAAGGTAATGTATACAGATTATAAAGTAGCCATGTTATGCTGTTGAAATTAAGTTATGTTTCTTGATCATGATAAGATTTTATAAAATTGGTACTTAATTCTTAAGTTAATTCCTTTTGTTCTTTTTTGACTTGATTGTAGGGGAGGTTCACCCTGTGCAGTCCTTGCTAAAAATCCTCAATGACTGAATTCTGGGTCTCCATATGCTTTTCTATGGGAGTTGTTTTTAGGTACTAGGAGAAGGGCAGTGAAGTACACTCTAGCCCACCCAAAGGTTATATATATAAGGGTTACAGAGACCCCCTGGGTCTGGTATCTACATGCTAGTTCACCAGAGTGTCGTGTAAGGTCTACTACAAGCCTATGTCACACTCATCATCATCATGTTTATGAAATGCATGTGCAGATAATAGGTAAGGGGATATGTGTATATCTATAGGAAATTGTTTTTAAAGCCTTTAAGTTAAGGCAGGTGACCCAGGTTCCATAAGACAAAAGGTAAGAAACGCTTATCTCCCTGGCAGACCACTGTATATTGAGTGTCTTACAATGGAAGTCTATTTGCATACTGAGTCAAGTCCTAAGAAAGAGATTGTGGGAACATCAGGAGAAGAAATTAACAGGAAGAGGTAAAAGAGGGACAGGGGATCCTGTTCACAGGTGAAGAACAAAGGACTGGTCTAATATATCTAGTAGTACAGAGAGATGTGTTGGAATTCTTCATCTAGGAACATAAGCTGCCAGTGGGTTTGGTCTCAAAAAAGGTGAGTCTCAGTCATCTTTGTTGAAAAACACCATGAGAAGGACTTTGGGTAACCAGTACCTCATTAGACAAGAGGGCATCTTGTTAAGTAAGTTAAGGCTCTAGAATGCATGTTATTATATTTTCTATGTAACCCTTTTGTTTAAAATATTTCTGCTTGCTATCATTTGAATCTCTGTTCTTTGTTAAATAAACGTATACTTGCTTTCTGTATCAGAAACAAATCTAGTGCTGTGTGTCAAGCAGAGCTGTGTTCTCTGCTGTAACTAGTGAGCTATGATCTACTGTTCCTTTGGGTAGAGAGGATCTGGAAATTCTGTAAGCATTCAGTGAATCAGAGGCTGGACTCTGCAGGCGGATGCTTGGAGGGCTCAGGGGTTGGAGCATCTCTGTTGCTAGGGACAGTGGAGCCTTTGTAGGCTGAGAGGGGAATGCTTGTGTTGCCAGTAGCTGGTGGAATCAGGAAACTGACCCCTGGCAGGTACAGAAAAGTATTCCTTATGCTAAGGGCAGATGGTAGCAAGGTGACCCCTGAGCAACCTCAGGAAGTGTCACACCAACCAACATAGAATATTTATGGAATATTGATCCCGTCAAACTGACTTGATATTTAGGAGATCACAAGTTTGCTTGATTAAAAGGTAATGTTGGTGTAATATACTTGGACTTCTGTAAGGTGTTTGACCTGGTACCACACAACATTCTGAATAAAAAAATTAGAATATAAAATTAATATGGCACACATTAAATGAATTAAAAGCTGGCAACCTGATAGGTCTCAAAGTGTAGCTGTAAACAGAGATTCATCATTGAGTGGGTTTGTTTCCAGTGAGGTTCCACAGAGATTGGTTCTTGGCCTTACGCTATTTAACCTTTTTACCAAAGATCTGGAAGAAAGCAACATAAAAATCATCAGTGATAAAGTGTGCAGACAAAAATTGGGGGAGTAGTAAATAATTAAGAGGACAGGTCACGGATAGAGTGATCTGGATTGCTTGGTAAGCATGGCCCAAACAAACAATGTGTGTTTTTAAATGACTACATTCAAATGTATATATCTGGTCTACATTCTTTTTTCCCTATACTTACAGGATGTGTGACTCTATCCTGGGAAGCAGTGACTCTGAAAGAGACTTGGGAGTCCTGGTGGATAATCAGCTGAACATGAGTTTCCAGGATGATGCTGTGGCCAAAAGGGTTGTGATCCTTGGATACAGAAACAGTAGACTCTTGAGTAGGAGCTGAGGTGTTATTTTACCTCTGTTTGTTGCTGGTACAACCACTGCTGGAATACTGTGTCTAAATATGGTGTCCACAATTCAAGAAAGATGTTAATTGGAGAAGGTTCAGAGAAGAGCCATGAGAATGATTAAAGGATTAGAAAACATGCCCTATATGATACATGAAAGGAACTCCATCTATTTAGCTTAACAAAGGAAAGGGTAAGCAGTGACTTGATCACAATTTATAAGTCCTGTGACAAAGTTCCTCCTCTATCTTGGTGGGTCCTGCATGTATTGGCGGATTTTCTTGCCTCAGAGATTCACCATGTGAGTTGGGGAACAGCCCAGAGACCTTCCCCTCTGGGAGAATCCACAGTCCAGGTCAATTGGGAGGTTTGGGGGGAACCTGGGCCCGCCCTCTACTCCAAGTTCCAGCCCAGGGCCCTGTGGACTGCAGCTGTCTATAGTACCTCCTGTAACAGCTGCATGACAGCTACAACTCCCTGGGCTACTTCCCTGTGGCCTCCTCCAAACACCTTCCTTATTCTCACCACAGGACCCTCCTCCTGGTGTCTGATAACACTTGTGCTTCTCAGTCCTCCAGCAGCACACCCTCCCAGCTCCTCACACTCACACCACAAACTGAACTGAGCTCCTTTTTTAAAACCCAGGTGCCCTGATTAGCCTGCCTTAATTGATTCTAGAAGCTTCTTCTTAATTGGCTCCAGGTGTCCTAATTAGGCTGCCTGCCTTAACTGGTTCTAGCAGGTTCCTGATTACTCTATTACAGCCCCTACTCTGGTCACTCAGGGAACAGAAAACTACTCATCCAGTATATTTGCCCTCTACCAGACTCCTGTACCCCACTGGTCTCAGTCTGTCACAGTACCTACAGGGAGAAACAAATATTTGATTATAGACTCTTCAATCAAGCACAGAAAGGTATAACAGGATCTAAGAGCTGGTAGTTGAAGCTAGACAATTTCAGACTGAAAATATGGGATACATTTTTAACAGTGAGAGTAATTAACCATTGGAACAATTTCCCAAAGGTCGTGGTGGATTCTCCAGCACTGGCAATTTTTAAATCAATATTGGATATTTTTCTAAAATACATGCTCTAGGGATTTATTCTGGGAAAGAGCTATATGGCTCGTGTTATACAGGAGGTCAGAATAGATTATTACAATGATCCCTTCTGGCCTTAGAATCTGTGAACCTATAAAAATCAAATTATCTTAACCAACTAGTAATTCAAATCAGCAAAACATACAGCATCCCATTCATACCCAAGAGCCTTCCCCAAAAGCCCAAACAGATGGACTTTTCAGTATGCCAATAAGGTCAACAGATTTGGGGTATTTCAGAACAAATGGGGGTCTTCAATCTCATTTCATTTGTTGCAGGTCATCTTTAAACCAGTGTGCCAAGGCTGGGGAACAGGAAGCCTAGGGACTACCGTACTGATGGAGATCAAAAGAATATTATAGAGTACTACCAAAATCTCAAGAAAACGGGCTGTGTAGGAACAACATTCTCTCTGAAAGCCCTCTGAAAATCCTCTAGTTGCATTAGCTTCTGAGGATAGATCAACAAAATCCCTTGTCCCAACAGGATAGATGTGCCCTATCTTAGGAGGAAATGGTTGGTCCATGATATAGGTATAACGTCCAATAGTCTGCAAAAACAACAAGGAGTTCGGTGGCACCTTAAAGACTAACAGATTTATTTGGGCATAAGCTTTCGTGGATAAAAAAACCACTTCTTCAGATGCATGGAGTGAAAATTACAGATAAGGCATAAATATACTGGCACATGAAGAGAAGGGAGTTGCCTTACAAGTGGAGAACCAGTGTTGACAAGGCCAATTCAGTCAGGGTGGATGTGTTCTGCTCCCAATAATTGATGAGGAGGTGTCAATAACAAGAGATGGAAAATGTCTTTTGTAGTGAGCCAGCCACTCCCAGTCCCTATTCAAGCCCAAATTAATGGTGTTAAGTTTGCAAATGAATTGTAGCGCTGCAGTTTCTCTTTGAAGTCTGTTTTTGAAGATTTTTTTTTTTGAAGGATGGCTACTTTTAAATCTGTTATTGAATGTTCAGGGAGATTGAAGTGTTCTCCGACTGGCTTTTGTATGTTACCATTCCTGATGTCTGATTTGTGTCCATTTATTCTTTTACATAGAGACTATCCAGTTTGGCCAATGTACGTGGCAGAGGGGCATTGCTGGCACATGATGGCATATATCACATTAGTAGATGTGTAGGTAAATGAGCCCCTGATGGTGTGGCTGATGGTGTGGTTGGGTGTTGCTTCAATCTCCCTCCTACGCTTATGGCTGGATTCAGACAAAAAGGGCACACTGCCTCCTTGCCAAGGTCCTTTTGGTTCCAGGGGAACTGAATACCCAGCTGTAGATAACTGCACCAAGATTAGTCCAACAGTGATATTCAAACAAGTTTTAGTAATACACACAAAATCAGAGTCCTCATCCTTTACTACATCAGAATTGGCCAGCATTTTATTTATCACCAACTATTCCTTATCATAATGAACTAAAGAAAGCGGATGAAATTCTGGCCCTATCAAAATCACCTTCCTTTTCTCCCAAGCCGCCACAACTATACCAGAACTTGGCAGAGCTGTCCCACCCTCTTTGGTTGAAAGTAGCTATTTGGCAATTAAATAAGGATCTACAGGGCAGACTGGAAAAGTTATCACAAAATATGAACCCGTCCCAAAGCATAGCCTCTTGCCACTAACAAACTGTTTTAACTTCAAGGTGTCTTCCATCCCAAAGTTCTAATCTCTTCAACAACACAAATCTTGTAGTATTATTATTTTTTTAAATAATTCAGTATGTATTCCCATCCAATGCAGCTGCTTTCCATCAGATCCTGTAGGAAATTAGACATTTTATATTTAAATCCCTATGTCACTAGGATCTGAACCTTTTTGGGGGGAGGGAGGGCTTTACCCCAACTTCCTGCATTATCTTTTAATTTAATGATTTCTTCATGGCTCTAGGCTTCCATGATAAATGATATTTACCTTCATGTGTGAGATAAAGATGTGAACACAAATAATTCTAAAGGTAGGCCGTGGGTTTGAGTAAATATACCAATTAATAGTTAAACTCTGAAAGCCACATTGCTCCCTTGCATCCTGAGCTGAGGGATTTCTTTCTTGATAACTTGGCTTACATAAGAGTGATACTCACAGAGGCAAGTCTTTGTTGTAAGATATTGATCATGGAAGCTATTATCTATAATAATAGGGCCAGTTATAATAGTAATATTAATTTCATCTTAATTGCTCATTGTGGACTGTCATAGTATCTAAATGCCTCAGAAAGGGCAGGTTTTTTCAGCAAACAGTATTTTAGTATTGTGCCATCCTTTTATTGCACAATTGCTAAACAAGTTAAAAGGAAATAGAAAAAAATCACTGTCTTCATCTTCAAAGACTTCATTATAATTAACGCACATGGAGAGAGATTCTTTGCTACTCAAACAATGAGGAGAATATTTTGTTTGATATCCTTGTAACAGCACCAGGGACAGAATATTGTGACAAGAAGGTTCCATTAGGGCTTAACAGATGGAATTGGCCATTTGGGAAGCGGACAGCTGGGGAATGGTCAGTAGGAAACTGACAACTGTGAGGAACGGATGGATGCTAGGCAGCTGCAAATGACAATTGGGAATGTTAGATATATGGGAACAACCGTTAGGAACTGGGCAGCTTGAGAGTGGGAAATGGGAACTAAGCAGTTAGGCATGACTGTGGGACTGTTGGAAGTGACAGTTAGGAATGGCAGGTGGGGCTGGGCGTTTTGGGAGTGAGATTTGAGAGTGATAGCTGGGAATAGCAGATGGAAAATGGACAGTTAGAAAGAAAGGGGAAAAAATGAAGAAAATGCAGTGACAACAGCAGGGAAGCCAGTGGGGAGGGAAAAATGTGAACCATCAGGAAGGAAGAGATAACAGAATTCATGGTAGAGTGTGTGTGAGGAGGACACTGTCCGTTACATACTAAAGAGCTGAAGGAAGGGAAAGGGCAATTGAAAAAAAAGTGAATTTCTAGTTAATTCTCTCACTGTGCTGAGAACATGGAAAAGTGAAAGTCTGCTGTTGTGCACTTTGTTTAATTATGCAAATACAATCTCTTTCCCTATTGAAAAATTATCTGTAAGGTAGTAAATTTTATTGAGAGTGAAACAGGTTCAGGTACAAATACAGCTAATAAAGTAGTTATTTATATAACATGGTATGATGACTTGGGGTTCCAGCTATGAGTACCAGAATAGGATCATTATTTTCAGTCTTGTCCCATTAATAGTAGAAGGGATGGAATCTTGGGACTAGAAAATTCCATAGCTGTAGAAATCTGAGCAGCTAGACAGTGAAAATGGGGGTTATGAAGAAAGTGGGGCAGGATCCCTTGGAACAAAGAAGGGGAATAGACCATTAGGAAGGAATCAGGGTAAAGTGTGTGAGGGGAGTAGTGTCATGGACATGAAAGTGAGTGAAAGGAAAAGAATTGGTGGAGGATGTAGAGGAGGCTTTGCCTGGTTTGATTTGAGTCAGATTATAATATCCTTAACGTCTGCTGAGCTGCCTTTGTGCGTCAGATTTTCCTTCCCATTTTCATATTTCACCAGCCTCCACTGAAGAGAGAGGGAAAAAAATAAAGAAAAACAACAGAAAACATGACAAGGAAAACATGGTTAAGGCAAGAAAAATGACAGAGAACCCCCCCTAAAAAGATGAGTGAGATCCTGGTTATTATCTCTGACGGGAGTGAATTTCTGCCTGACCATTTTTAAAAATAGAAAAATAAAATCTATTATTTTATTTTGTTGAATAAATTATTCTAAGACAACGGTTTGTTCTTTAGGGGGAGAGACAAACAGATTCAGGGGGTCAGCCAGGAGTACTGAGATATGTGTGTAAGATGGCATGAGGATGTGTGGTTGTAGCGCAAGTAACAGAAAAAGGAACTCAGGCAGCAGAATGACCCAATAATAAATAAATCAGCAATACTTTGCAATGGTGTAATGTGACGAACTGGGACTGTTCTTACTGTGGTCTGTGAATGCTGACAGGGGAGTGGGGCTAGGATAGTCTGCCCGAAGGCGAATACCTGGGCGTGTAACATGAGAGCCCAGGTGACACCGTGGCCCGGGAAACTGAACAAAGGCTGTGGGAGGGGTCGCTGAGGGCAGAGTCTGGGAAGCTGGGTGGTGAGATGGTGGGGAGGTAGAGATTGCTCTGACCTCCCAAGGGGGCGGGGATGCCCTGGGACCCCAAGATGGACCTAACTGAGGGGGTCCCTGTTGTCTGTGCCTGCAAGACCTGTCTTGGACTGTATTCCTGTCATCCAAATAAACCTTCTGCTTTACTGGCTGGCTGAGAGTCATGGTGAATCGCAGGAAACCGGGGGTGCAGGGCCCTGAGTTCCCCAATACTCCGTGACAACTGGTGGCAGCGGCGGGATCTACTGCACCCCGTGGACGGCGCTTCCTGCAGTAAGTGACTGGGGAGCAGTAAAACGAAGGGGGATTGACGGGGACCAGGCGTGCTGAAGAGTGAGAGAGGGACGGTTATTACCCCTGGGAGTGTGTGACCAGCGAGAAGGACTTTTGCAGTAACAGGGTCCCCCGGGGGGATCGCAGCGAGTGGTCCCAGGGGCGGAGGAGTCTGCAGCTTGACCCTGGCAGAGAGGTGGTGACCTCGAGAAGGGCTGGCACACTAGGGGTCTCCCTGGGAACTGTGGGGAGCTGTGAGCACACAGGCCGGTGAGTGGCCAGCAGGAAGATGTATGCCAAGCGGCTTAAGAGCGACCTGGTGGAGCTGTGCAAGCAGAGGGGGCTGTGCATTGGGAGGTTCACCAAAGCACAGCTCATTGCCCGGCTGGAGGCGGAAGATCGCGCGAATGAACTGATCCCTGTGCCTCAGGGAAGCAGCCTGGCAAATGCAGCGCAGGCACCAGAGTCTGTCCCAGCTGGGAGTGGTCAGCCGGCTGCTGAGGGCTTCCCGAGACCCCTCCTTCCTATGCCTAGGGGAAGGGTGGGGAGGAACCCAGCAAATACCGAAGGCGCCGTGACCCCCCGGGCCAGCAGGGAATCCTCCCGGTGAAGCTCGCCGGCCAGCAGAGGATCCTCCTGGCGACGTTCGGCATCCGTGGAGTGGAATTGGCTGGAATGGGAGAAAGAGCTAAAACTGAGAGAGCTGGAGGATCGTGAACAACAGAGACAGCATGAACGGGAGGAGAAAGAGAGACAGAGACAGCATGAAGAGAGACAGCGTCAGCATGAACGGGAGGAGAAAGAGAGACAGAGACAGCATGAACTGGAACTGGCGAGACTGAGGGGCAGCGAACCCCCAGCTGCGGTGAGTGAGGGGGGGCCCAGGACTGCACGGAGCTTTGATAAGTGCATCCTGGCCCCACGCAAGGAGGGGGAGGACATGGATGACTTCCTGGAGGCCTTTGAGACGGCCTGCGAGCTGCACCGGGTTGATCCCGCGGACAGACTCCGGGTCCTTACCCCCTTACTGGACCCCAAAGCCGTGGCATTGTACCGCCAACTGGAAGAGGCAGAGAAAGGGGACTACGAACTATTCAAAAAGGCCCTGCTACGTGAGTTTGGGCTGACTCCTGAGATGTACCGGGAAAGGTTCCGGAGTCAGGATAAAACCCCTGAGATCTCCTATCTGCAACTAGCCGTCCGCATGGAAGGATACGCCAGCAAGTGGGCTGATGGGGCCCAGACGAAGGAGGACCTGGTCAAACTGCTGGTACTGGAGCAACTGTATGAGCGGTGCCCATCTGACCTGAGGCTGTGGTTGGTGGACAGAAAGCCAGAGAACCCGCGACATGCAGGCCGGCTGGCCGATGAGTTTGTAAAGAGCCGGTCAGGAGATAACAGGGAGGAGTCCCAAAGGAACAGTCCCACCACAACGCAGAGAGAGAGTCACCATGGGACCTCCCCGTGGGAAAATACAGAAAAACCCCATCAAAGGGGAACATCCGGCGTCAGGACCATCCGACCCACTCGGGGGGACCCATGGGACGTGGGCTGCTACCACTGTGGCCAAAAAGGCCACATACGGGCCCAGTGCCCCAGGCTCGGGGACAGACTGAGCAGACCGAACCCACAGAGGGTTGACTGGGTAGAGACCCAGCCCGGCGAGAGGCAGCATTCCCAGGGAAGGGGGGCTGGCAGAGTACCACCTGCTAAGGAGGGAGGAGAGCACCAGGCCAGCTCCTCTAGGGGGCTGGATGCTCCAGACTCAGGGTTTTTGGTTTATACGGTGGGCGCGGGGCTGTCCCTCCGGAGAGAGTACCTTGTTCCCCTGGAGGTGGATGGGAGGAAGGTCAATGGATACTGGGATACGGGCGCAGAGGTGACGCTGGCCCGGCCCGAGGTGGTGGCCCCAGATCAGGTGGTGCCCAACACCTACCTGACCCTGACGGGGGTGGGCGGAACACCAGTCAAAGTGCCCATGGGAAGGGTACACCTGAAGTGGGGGGCCAAGGAGGGCCCCAAGGATGTGGGGGTGCACCCGTATTTGCCCACTGAGGTATTGATGGGGGGGGACCTGGAGAACTGGCCAAGCAACCCCCAAAGGGCACTGGTTGTGACCCGCAGTCAGAGCCGGCGAGGGGCACTGCGCCCTGGCCTTGGGGTGGGGTGCCTTGCCTGAGGCGCAGGACCCTAACCCGGTGGGGAGGGAACGCCCAGGGACACGGCTCAGGGAGGCTGCAGCTTCAGACCCAGCGGGCGAGAAAGAGCAGGTGGCCATCCCTGTCCCAGCTGCTGAGTTCCAGGCCGAGTTGCAGAGAGATCCCTCCTTGCGGAAGATAAGGGACCTGGCCGACCTCCATGCGGTACAGACCATGGGACGAGGTGGCCGGAAAAGGTTCCTGTGGGAGAAGGGGTTCCTGTACCGAGAATGGGCTCCCCCAGGGAAAATGGAGTCAGGGGGGATCAGGAGGCAGCTGGTGGTTCCCCAGAAGTATCGCCGCCAGCTGCTGTGCCGGGCCCATGACATTCCCCTCTCAGGGCACCAGGGAACCTGGCGTACCCAGCAGAGGCTGCTACGGAGCTTTTACTGGCCTGGGGTCTTTGTTACTGTCCGACAGTACTGCGGATCCTGTGACCCCTGTCAGAGGGGGAGGAAGGCCTGGGACAAGGGGAAAACAGCTTTAGGACCCTTGCCCAGCATAAAGGATCCTTTCCGGAGGGTGGCCAAGGTTAAAAGGGCGGCTCTAAACCAAGAGAGCCCAAAGCACAGACCTCCAGACTGGAGCGCTGGGAGAAGACCACAGCCCAGTTGGAACCCCAGAGGTATGGGGGTGGGAAAAGGGCACAGGCCGCATAAACCTTCCCACATGCGAACTGCAAGTGCCATCAAGCACCCCCGACCTAAGGGGGGGCGTGAAACTGGAGGGGCCTGGTGTAATTCTCACCAAGGAATGGGAGGGATGCGGGGGCATCCATGGGAACGGGGGTAGGTTCGAACTTCCCCGGGTCACTGGCTAAAGTGACCCTGTTCAGTTCGGTCTCGAAGGGGGGAGATGTGACGAACTGGGACTGTTCTTACTGTGGTCTGTGAATGCTGACAGGGGAGTGGGGCTAGGATAGTCTGCCCGAAGGCGAATACCTGGGCGTGTAACATGAGAGCCCAGGTGACACCATGGCCCGGGAAACTGAACAAAGGCTGTGGGAGGGGTCGCTGAGGGCAGAGTCTGGGAAGCTGGGTGGTGAGATGGTGGGGAGGCAGAGATTGCTCTGACCTCCCAAGGGGGCGGGGATGCCCTGGGACCCCAAGATGGACCTAACTGAGGGGGTCCCTGTTGTCTGTGCCTGCAAGACCTGTCTTGGACTGTATTCCTGTCATCCAAATAAACCTTCTGCTTTACTGGCTGGCTGAGAGTCATGGTGAATCGCAGGAAACCGGGGGTGCAGGGCCCTGAGTTCCCCAATACTCCGTGACATGTAACAGTCACCATTTTAGGAAGAGGAGTTTTAGAAACATGAATTAACTTAACCTCACCATGCTCTTGTGAAGATAGGTGAGCATTTTATTGTACCCATTTTAATGACAAAGGAACTGAAGCACAGCTCCAGGAAGGTATTTAGGCTCATGATTTCCATTGCAATTACTGAAAGTTAGGAGCCTAGCTAGCTACATCTGTGGATCCGGGCCCGAGGGGTGACTAGTTTAAGGTCACACAACAAGTTTAAACCAAGAAGAGAACTCAGGTCTGTGCCTCAGAGAATGGTTCTACTGCAAAATGTTACTCTCTAAAAATAGCAGCATGGATTTCCCGGTGTATGGTCTGTGACGGGTGCTATACCAAACATGCTTCCTTTCCAAGGAAATGGCTTTCTAACTGCCCAGCGCACACAGCCTAGAATCTGAGGGTCAAACTGAATTTCTTCCTCCTGGCCTATCCTCACAATCCGGGCTGTGCAAGACCAAGCGCCTCTCCCTGGCACGGGCGGGACCCTCAGTGAGTTCACCCGAGCTCCGTGCGCCCCGCCGGACACGGTGGGACTGAGCAGGCGGGAGTTCGCCTAGTGAGGCTAGGGCGCCCCTCGTTTGCGGCAGACTGTGCGCACAGGGGATGGAGGGTCTGGGCCGGGGTCCGCAGCCTGAGCGCTTCGCCAGGAGAGGCAGGGACCGGGCACCCAACCTGGCTCCCTCCACCCCAACCTGGGGACGCCGCCCGGGCCCCGCGGCCCCTGCCCCGGATGGCAAGGGCGGCGGCGCGACAGACACGGGTTGGGGGCGGGTGCGCGCGCTAGCGCCAGCGCCGCCCGCTGACCGGGCTCGCCCCCCCGCTCAGTCTTTGGGGCGCGCGCCCGCCTTCTCGCCACGGGGGAGGGTGGCACGGGCACGAGCACGAGCGCCGCTGCGCGAGCCCTCAGCCCGTTCAGTGACAGCCCGCAGCCGAAGATGGTGGCGGCGGAGACCCGCACCCCTTTGCACCCGCACTCCCACGGCCGCGCCTGAGCCGGCAGCCCCGGTCCCGGCGCCCCCGCCTGGAGGAGCGGGCGGCAGCGCCCCCCCGCTATCGCCCGGGCGCGGAGCTCCTTGCCCTCGGCGGCACGGCGCCTCCCAGCCAGAAGGGTAATTGAATTAACTCGCCAGCAGGGAGCCGGGGCCGCCAGGGACCCCGCGGCCCCCGGACGCAGACACGAGCGGAGGCGGCGGCCGCCCCAAGCGGTGAGCCCGGCTGGCGGCGCCTGCGCCTGGCCTTGGCGGAGCCGGGCGGCTGGCAGCTGAGGGGGCTGCCGCTCCACGGCGCTCCGGCGGGACTGCGGGGGCCGACCCCCCCTTCCCGGCCGGTCCCTGCGCGCCGGGAGCCCGTCAGGAAAGAGCGGGGCGGCTCCGAGGCCGAAGGCCCCACCGGTGGGAGTGGAGCCCCCACCCCGGCGAGTGCGAACGGCCGCGCCAGCCCCTGGGGGCGACAGGGAGCAGCACAGGCCGTCGGCTGCCGCACCACAGCGTGGCGGCTGCGTCTCCCAGGCGTCCCGAGGCTGCTGGTGCGAGGGGAATTTTGGGGACAAGGAAAATAACCCAGCACCAAGCGCTGGGCCGCCTCGGCCCTGCCGGAGCAGCGCGGGCTGCGGGCGGGAGCCAGACAGGGCCAAGTCGGGCTTGTTCCTCCGTGTCAACGTCAGGAGTGGGGATGGTGCGGCCGCGGTGAGAGCCACACGCTGCTAACAGCCTGGCCTGGGGAGGCAAGGGGCTTTCTCCCTTCCGCTTCGGTAAGCTGCAAAAAAGATGGAGAAGAGATCTTTTCCCGAAGGGGACTGCTTGTCACTCTCCCGAGACTGATCTGCACTTATTGGAAAGGACCTGGGGAGTGACAGCAAAACTGCAACTAACTTGGAACAAATCGCGGCCAGTTTGTGGACAGCCCGCCGGACATATCTACTACAGCGTTAGATTGGAATATGTGGGCCTGCCTAGCTCCCAGTCTCCTGTTTGTCTTGCCCCGTTTGAAGGATGAGTAACTGAATCATGTGGGCCTGCCTGGCGGTTTCTTTAAACAGGCAGTGATTTCTCAAGGAATTTAAAAGCAACTGTTCTAGGAAAAGCCCCAAGTCAGAAAGTTAAAGGATCACTCTATTTATTGTTTTTAAAGTCCTAAGGACCCATCTCCTAAAGTGCTTAAAGAAAATTTGACAACATGGCTTCCCCACCACACCAGCAGTTACTGCATCACCACAGCACTGAGGTGAGCTGTGACTCCAGTGGAGACAGTAACAGTGTGATGGTCAGAATCAACCCCAAACAGCACCAGGGTTGCTCCTCTTCCAAGCATTGCAAGTACAGCATCTCCTCCAGCTGTAGCAGCTCTGGGGAGTCAGGAGGTGCCCGCAGAGCAACAGGAGGAGGGGGAAGCAGTGGTGCAGGTTTGCGCAAGAAGAAGCTGCCGCAGCTTTTTGAGAGAGCCTCCTCCAAGTGGTGGAACCCTAAGTTCGACTCCAACAACCTGGAAGAGGCCTGTATGGAGAGATGCTTCCCGCAGACCCAGCGTAGGTTTCGCTATGCCCTTTTCTACATAGGTGTGGCCTGTCTCCTCTGGGGTATATATTTTGGAATCCACATGAGAGAGAAACTGATTGTCTTCATGGTGCCAGCTCTGTGCTTCCTCTTAGTATGTGTAGCCTTTTTTCTGTTCACTTTCACTAAGACCTATGCCCAGCATTATGTGTGGACCTCACTGATCCTCACCCTCCTGGTTTTTATTTTGACGCTGGCTCCACAGTTCCAAGTTTTGACACCTATCTCAGGAAGTGATGACACATCCAATCATACTCCCCCTGTGAGAGCCACAGACACTTGCCTTTCTCAAGTAGGCAGTTTTTCTATGTGTGTTGAAGTGCTCTTGTTGCTCTACACAGTAATGCACTTACCTTTGTATTTAAGCTTGTTTCTGGGACTATCCTACTCAGTCCTTTTTGAAACCTTCGGTTATCATTTCAGTGATGAGGACTGCTTCGCACCCCTTGGAGCCAGTGTAATTTACTGGGAACTGCTGAGTAAAGCCTTGCTTCACATCTGTATCCATGCTATCGGTATTCATTTATTTATCATGTCTGAAGTCAGATCAAGGAGCACATTCTTGAAAGTGGGGCAATCAATCATGCATGGAAAAGATTTGGAAGTGGAAAAAGCACTGAAAGAGAGGATGATTCATTCTGTGATGCCAAGAATAATAGCTGATGACTTAATGAAACAGGGGGATGACGAAAGTGAGAACTCTGTCAAACGTCATTCCACCTCAAGCCCCAAAAACAGGAAGAAAAAACCCTCCATACAGAAAACCCCCATTATATTCCGTCCTTTTAAAATGCAGCAGATTGAACAAGTGAGTATTTTGTTTGCGGATATTGTTGGCTTTACTAAAATGAGTGCAAACAAATCTGCCCATGCATTGGTGGGGCTTTTGAACGATCTGTTTGGCCGCTTTGACCGTCTGTGTGAGGACACCAAATGTGAGAAGATAAGTACTTTGGGAGACTGTTATTATTGTGTAGCAGGATGCCCAGAGCCCCGAGCGGATCATGCCTATTGCTGCATTGAGATGGGTTTGGGTATGATTAAAGCCATAGAGCAGTTTTGCCAAGAGAAAAAAGAAATGGTGAACATGAGAGTTGGAGTTCACACTGGGACAGTCCTTTGTGGCATTTTGGGGATGAGGAGGTTTAAGTTTGATGTGTGGTCCAATGATGTCAACTTGGCCAATCTAATGGAGCAGTTGGGAGTGGCTGGAAAGGTCCATATTTCGGAAGCTACTGCCAAATATTTGGATGACCGTTACGAAATGGAGGATGGAAAGGTGATTGAACGAGTTGGCCAGAGTGTGGTAGCTGACCAGTTAAAAGGTATGTGCTTTATTGTGTAATGAATCTTTAATGAGGGGGAATGTACAAGGTTTCCTGTTAACTGACCTGTGCTTTACTGACCTAGGCAAATTGAGTAGGTTTTACATTTACCAGTACAAGCTGGAACTCAGCAACTTAACAGAAACTGCAGAATGTGACACTTCAAGCAGGGATGACAGGTGTGAAAGAACTTCTAAAGAACTTGCAATATTTGCTGACTTCAAAATTCCTTAACTCCCATGTGGGAATGTCACATAATAGAAAGTAGACTGTTAAATGTCTTCATTATTCAACAAAATGTTCTTGTTTCAATACAGTGCGACATCTTCCTAATTAACTTCTTGTGCCATACATAAGGCATGTGTGTCAAGTATCAGGGGGTAGCCGTGTTAGTCTGTATCTACAAAAACAACAAAGAGTCTGGTGGCACCTTAAAGACTAACAGATTTATTTGGGCATAAGCTTTCGTGAGTAAAAACCTCACTTCTTCGGATGCATAGAGTGAAAGCTACAGATGCAGGCATTATATACAGACACATGGAGAGCAGTGTGTTTTGCAGGCTTATATATAAAAATTGTGAGGTTTTGGTACTGAAAGTTGGATTTTAACCACTTACAAAAAAAAAAAATGACTTAACGCTAGTTATTTACTATCTGAATAGGCATTTTGGTGGGAAATGACACATGGATTCATAGAAGAAAACTGAGCAGTGTGTATAGCTGGCAGTTTGATAGCAAGTTGTTACAGCTGTGGAGTTAAAACTTGGAGTTGGAAAAAACTACTCAAGATGGTTCACTGAGCTAATAAATGCTCTAATCTTTGTGGCTCTAAGAAAAGTTCAGGTACATGCAACAAATACAAACTTGGTATTAAGAGAGGAAAAATAGATCTCTCCAATATCTTTCATTGTTTATATGGATGTCTAATATTCACTTTTTCTTTGGTGATCATTTTAAATAGAAATCCTTGATTTTTTTTGGATAAAGAAAAGAATGCTTGAGAGTGCATGTATAAATGATTGAAGTATTGTGGATCTAACTGCATCTGTCTTTGAACATATATCTTTTCTGATATCTAAAACTCTGCCGCATTGTGAGTGCATACATCACAAGCATTTTCTGTTTCTACGATGTCATGCGAGTGGTGCAGATGCATTCTTTGCCCTGCAGAGTTTACTGTTGAAATTGGATAATAGATGAAATGAGAGCGGGAGTGGAATGTAGCAGAAAATAAAAAGTATTTGAGATTGTTTAGGTTAGGCATGATTTTTACAGCTCTTATATTTTTTCATTGTACATAAGAGCTTGTGGAGGACATGAAGGGGCAGAACTTGTGGGAACCGTATGGAGAAAGAAGGTTGATTATTGGTGGTAACAAGGTGAGAAGTAAGGTCAGAAGGCTCATGGGTAGGCCAGTGAATATGGACATTAGGAGAGTAGTGCAAAACAATGGGGTAGTAGAGTGAGTGAGTGACAGTGAGTTGGTATAATAGATGAGCAGAGGGGTAAAGTCAAATCACATATGGCAGAGAGCTGTTATGGTGAAAATATTACCCATTTTCTTGATGAGAACATTGAGTTATTTGTCCTTATAGATGCGATGCTAAGGTAATGATGTGTGAAGTGTAGATGGAAGGGGTGCTAGAGAGAGAAACGGGTGGTAACACAGGTGGTTGGAGGCTCTGAAGGCACAGTTGGAGGCATTGAAGCAGAATCAGGGCTTCTTATTTTACTCAGAGTTTGGGTCAGGGATTTTTATTTTACTTGATGCTGGTAAAAAGTGTTGATACAATTGACAGCTGAGGATACTGAAATCTTTAAGCTTCATTTAAAGAGGGATAGGCAAGAATATACTTTTTAAAAAGTCAGATATTGGAAAAGCTGTCCCATTACTGACCTAGGTTGACTCTGGCCTTTCTGGTAATTGGAAAGGTTGTGGATAAACAACTCTGATTCCTTGATTGTTGTCAAACTGTGTACTGAGATAGGTATGTTTCAAAGCTGTCCTTGTGTTGGTGGATGAGGATCTAGTAATGGATGAAGATTAAATCCCCTTGCTGGTCTTATTAGGTCTATCTGCTGCCTTCAGAATCATTGATCACAATGTGGTATTCATACACTTGTGCATGACAGCAAAAGTTGTTGGTGCTACTGTTATGTGAATTTGTTATCTTCCAAGGAGATCACGAAGTGGAGTGTAGAGCAATAATTGCTCTACCTCGAGGTTGCTCTCTTGTGGTCTTCGAGGTTCCATTTTGTCTTCACATAAGTATAGAAGGCCATTAAGAGGGTTAGTAAGGAAGCATGGGTTGTATTGTTTCCAATATGCTCATTACACTCAGCTATAGATTCCTCTCTCATAGTGCCTTTCACAGTATCTGGTGGTGACTAGGAGGTTGTGAACAAGGGCAAATTGATTGAGGCTTCATCTGTAAGACAGAAATGATGTTATTGGGTTGGGGGAAAAGAAGAAATGGTTAAAAAAAATTCTATCCCGCTGAGTGTGTGTGTTGTGTATGTCACACGTTTGCATCATAAGAGTCTGATTAGAATCCCTTTTGTTATCTCTGGATGATAATTTGTCCGTGGTAGCCAAGTTTTTTTTATTTTTATTTGTGTTTGGCTAGGAGCTAGCAATCTTTTCTTTCCAAATTGACCATGCCTCTGTAATTCATGCCTTTCTCCCTTCCAGTCTTGATTACTAAAATGTGCTGTACACAGGGTTACACGTTAAATCCATTCAGAACTGACAGCTAGTGCAGTACCAGCAACCTGTTTGTTAACCAGAATATCCTGCTATGAGCATATTTAACAAGAGCTTCATGGTCTGTACTGGCTGCCTGTGGTTTTCTTTTCGGAGTTTAAGGTATTGATATTGACCTAAAAATGGTTTAAGAGTTTTCTGCCTGAAAGACTGCCTCTCTATGCTATAGTGGTGCTGTTAAATTTTGTGGAGGCACTTGAGTTAGACTCCTCTCAGTATAGGAAGTGGATTTAACCTATTATACTATCAAACAGAGATTAGATGGTAATGTCTTTTAAAGGGATGTTATCAAATTAAATATCACATTTTTCTTTTTTTTTTACTTATAATTATTATAAAAAAATTAGAAAGATGTTTTTTTTTCCCCAATTTATTTCGTGCCTTTGACAGTATTTCATGTGTAGTCAGTTTCACCTGTCGCTATATGAAAGACTTGCACAAATAGTGAAAGAGAAAAGAAGTAGGGTAAATAAGGAAATGTGAATTTTTTAAAGCACAAAATTTGGCAGGGACTCCAGTAGGCGTAGAACCTGCTTTTAACTAAATTTTGAAAATGGACTAGTTTTCAAGTTAAAGGTGTTTGGATTAAAACTGGGACCTAGAGATGAAAGACAGTACCAATGAATACATTTTTTTCTAGCGCCCTTCACTTGTGCCCCCCCTACCCTGTTCATGGAACAATTACTTTAATGAGGAAAATGTGAAATATATAAAGTTTTTTTTCTCCCTTCTCTTGTTATAGATCAGCAACTATACTTCTTACTTAGATCT
Organism: Malaclemys terrapin pileata; assembly: GCF_027887155.1. Taxonomy (NCBI): domain Eukaryota; kingdom Metazoa; phylum Chordata; order Testudines; family Emydidae; genus Malaclemys; species Malaclemys terrapin. The sequence continues at coordinate 53,601,831 of NC_071514.1, forward strand.
TCTTACTTGTTCTTTACATATATACCTCTATCCCGATATAACGTGACCAGATATAACATGAATTCAGATATAACGCGGTAAAGCAGTGCTCCGGGGGGGCCGGGCTGCACACTCCGGCGGATCAAAGCAAATTCAATATAACGTGGTTTCACCTATAATGCGGTAAGATTTTTTGGCTCCCGAGGACAGCGTTATATCGGGGTAGAGGCAGTGGTGAGCTGACAAAATTTTAACAAACAGTTCCCTATAAAAAGTTCTGATTTAAGGGATGTTTCACAGTATGTATTTTTTGTACCAATAGGGTTACCATACATACGTATTTTCCCGGGAGGCGATTTAAGACCCAAAAAGCCTGACATGTCCGGGAAAATATGGATGTATGTTAATTCTACCTAAAGTTCTTTTTTAAATAGATGGGCCTGATCTAGAAATGAACTCCGTTTCACATGTGTGGGTCCCCGCCACTCCCTGGGGGTCGGGGGGGAGGCGGGGGATGGGTATGCACATGTGTGGGTCCCAGCTGCTCCCTGCCTCCCTCGTTGAAGCAGGGTTTAGGGTTACTGCCCTGGGAACTGCAGGGCACCAGTGGACGTGGGGCCGGCTGCAGACAGAGGCATGGGGCAGGGCTAGCTGGAGGCAGGGGGGGCAGGGCTGGCTGCAGTCAGGGCAGGGGGGGCAGGGCTGGCTGCGGGCAGGGCAGGGGTGTGTGGCAGGGGCTGGCTGGCTTCGGGCAGGGGGGCGGCAGGGCTGGAGACAGGTGTGCGGGGCTGGCTGGCTGGCTTCGGGCAGAGGGGGGTGGCAGGGCTGCAGACAGAGGAATGTGGGGCTGGCTGGCTTCAACAGGGAGGTGCAGTAGGGGTTGGCTAGAGACAGGGCAGGGGGTGCGGCGGAGCTGGCTGCGGACAGGGGGTGCGGGGCTGGTGCGGGCAGGGCAGGGGGGTGCAGCAAGGGCTGGCTGGCTTCGAGCAGGAGGGCGGCAGGGCTGGAGACAGAAGAGTTCAGGGCTGGCTGTCTTCAGGCAGGGGGGTGCAGCAGGGGTTGGCTGGAGACAGGGCAGGGGGTGTGGCAGGGCCTGGCTGCGGGCAGGGAGTGCAGGTACTCACACGGGGAGAGCGGCTCGGAACAGCCCGAGCAGCAGGACACAGCCCAGGCCCAACAGAGCAGCCGGGGACCCACCAGGCAGCAGTGGGAGCCCCAGGGCCAGAGGTCTGAGGAGCAGCAGCAGCAACAGGGCCAGGCGGCAACCCACATGGCTCCCGCAGCGCAGCGCCCCCTGGCAACCGAAGGAGAAATTACATGCTTCCCGTCCAGAGCCCATCAGAGGCGCAGCGTCGTCCGCCCCCCCCCCCCTGCAGGGAAGCCGGTTAACAAGCGGTTCTAAAACTGCTTCAAAATTTAACAACCGGTTCGTGCGAACCAGCTCCAGCTCACCACTGGGTAGAGGTTTGTTTCTGTTTGCATATATATATATATATATATATATATGCAAACAGAAACAAAAGTGTGTATGTATGTGGTTTTTAAAACAAAACAAAATCATATCTGTGTGCACTGGGTGTTGGATATGGTCCCTTTCCCTCATGACAGCAGTGCTGAGAGCTGTTATGATGTGTATTTTCTGCAGTGTGTTGTCTCCTCATTACCTTTTTTGCAGGGGAAGGATACCACAGTGTTAGGTGGGCATAAGAACATGAATAAAACAGAATAAAGAAACAGCACTGATATCAGTTTAGCATGGCAGCAGTACTTTGTACAGATACGTGGGGAATCTCAGTCCTGCTTCAGAGAGATTTATTTTTAAGCAGGAGTTCTGAGAGATTTCTGTAGTAGGATTAAAGTCTCCGATGGTTGCTTGTTCTCTTCCCTAGTCCTATGTCCAGGACCTGCTGAGTGGCAAGATGGGTGTTTGTGAGGTGATGCAGTAATATGAAGTTTTCCTTAACCTCCTGAGTAGATCTTCTGTGGGAATGAGTTGATAACAGACAGAGAGAAAATTGTTGAACTGGTGTAATCCTAGGATATTAGCACTCTGCTCTAGCATTGTAGTGCTAACTGTAACAACAGACATAAGATTTATTTACTCTTCAATATTTCATTTCTCAAGCTCCTCCTCTTCCCTCTTGATCTTCAGCTTAGTTTGATTTTCTTAATGCCATTCTATTTTGCTTTTTTATATTGCCTCTTTTAATTGTTTGTAGTGCCATAGTGGGAATGGTGGGCTTGTTAAGTTTGATACTAGCTACTTTACATTTCTGGAACACATGCTGAGACTGCTTTTTGTAAACTTAAAAAAAATTCTCTGGGTTTGTCTGATTTAGAAATTTCAAGCAGTTAAGTCTTTCTTTCCCCATTTTTGCTGGAGATCTCCTTGGATGACTAGGAAGCTGGAGTGGGAGCTTTTTCAATCATGTTACTGTGATAAAATGCCATTACTCACAATAAAATCCTAAGAGTTGTCAGCATTGGAGACATATCAATGAAAATGAGAGTTCTGTCACCAAAATTGAAGTTAATCAGGCAAGGTGTTTTGTGAATATAAATTTTTTTTTTAAAAATAGTCACCATAATTACAAATTTCTGCTTGATCCTATTTTCCAAGTGGAAAGTAGAAGACAGTTGAAGTTAATTGGATTAATCTAATCCAGGGCGGGGGAGTACCTCCCTCCTCTGCTGCATTTCTCCTCCCCTATCCATCTGTGTATGCGCCTTTGCACATGTGCATGCACATGCTTTCTCTTCTTCGGAATACCCGAATCCTTAGGAAGAAAGCCTTGCCCCTGGAGACCTTGAGAGGTCTAATGCCAGGAGAGGCATTGCAGGGTTTGGCTGGGGAGTGATTGGGGGGAATCTCCTTTTGTGCTCTAGAGGTCAATAGGTGGCTCATTGGGCCTCTTCTAGGAGGGAGGCTAGGATTCCAACAAGCCTCCCCTACTGTTACTTACACTTTCTTGTCAACTGTTTGAAATGGGCCATCCTGATTATCACTACAAAAGTTTTTTGTCTCCTGCTGATAATAGCCCATCTTAATTGATTACTTTCGTTATAGTTGGTATGGCAACACCCATTTTTTCATGTTCTCTGTGTATATACATCTTCCTACTGTATTTTCCACTGCATGCATCTGATGAAATGGGTTTTAGCCCACAAAAGCTTATGCTCAAATAAATTTGTTAGTCTTTAAGGTGCCACAAGTATTCCTTTTAGCAAAATAAAAGAAAATCTATCATTTGATATATCTGATACCAATCCAGGTGTTTTGCCTGTGTTCTAATCTGGTTGAAGTTATATACGTTTGGTTAAAATTCATTCATTTGGGTATTGTTCTGGAGTAATTAAGTGCCAGTTAGTGATACCCTTATACATATTGTGTTTTTACTTAAACTACAAGTAGTTCTAGGAAATCAATGGGCCCCTTGTGGAGAAATTCATATTTCACATTCATATGCTATTCATAAAGAGTATCAGAATCTGGCCTTGTGTGAAGAAAAGGGTTGAAAGCGAAGAAAAGGGTTGAAAGTAATGTGATACACAAGACTCAATTCCCTTGCCAAGTTATTCCTGGATTCTTGTTAATTAGCAGTCTCTGAATTGGTTGCAGACCTAGCAGAAAATAGATTTCTTGCTTTCCTTGTAAGGCCAAACTGTGTGTGCGTGTGCATGCGCATGTGTGCATGCTTTGAGGAGGAGGTGGGGGATGAAAATTACCAATAGGCAATAGAGGTTGATAACTTTGGTAAATGTGGACATGTACTATGGCTGTTCTGACAAATTAAAATGCATATGCTTATATTTAATGACACCGTAACTGAGAGATGTGTGCCATAGGAATAAACTATGCTTTCAAAAGTTGTTTCATAATAGCAAACATTGTTTCATGTTATAAGCATACAAAAGGACTGTTACGTCTAAACTTTTATTTAAAACTTAATATGTTCATGATACTAACAAGTATGTTAAAAGTAGAAGTGACATTTTACTGTTTGAAAGAAGCGTGGTCTTGAAATTTCTTTTTATCTCAAGTGCTTTTTCATAGTATGTTTTCATGATTTTTGTTTATGTAAAGTACTGTACATGAGATGGAGTTCATTGCATTGCTGCCATACTGTTAGTTACCAGTAAAAACTAAGATGTTTTATTTAGAAAACTCAGCTAGATCAGTTTTTAGCAAGTGATCCTGACGTCAAATGTGTCTTTATTGCTGGTAGTTCTGTAAATTAAATCTTTACACGTTGTGTCTCTTTAGAGGACTAATAGGCCCCATCCTGCAAAGTGCTGAGCATCTTTGGCTCCCTTTGATTTTAATGGAAGATAAGAAGTTCACTTGGCAGGAACAATTCTGTAGTGAGGAAGTTCAGTTTACAATGGTTCTTACAAAATTATCAGTAAATATTTTAAGGCATTGTTTTCAAAGAGACTACACAGTATTAGATCCAAATATTTTTCTGTATTATGCATTACGATGTCAGCAAGGATTATCAAGCAATCTATGGTTCAGAAGTCTGAGGGGCATGTCTACACTGCCCAACAGTTTGGACTAGAGGGTGTGAATAGCAGTGCACCCCAGAGTGTTGCGCAGTAACTTCCCCCATGTGGATGCTGCAGGCACAAACTAAAAGGTTCCTTCTTTGCATTAATGTAATCCAGTTTGAAGAGGACTAACTTAATGTGAACTGGGAACCTTTTAGTTCATCTCTGCAGCATCTCCTGGGGGAATTACAGCACAGCACTTTGGTGTGCCATGCTATTCTAACCCCAGTGGTCTGAACTTGCAGGGCAGTGTAGATGTGTCCCGAGTCTAAGTTTGTGAATTTACTGTTAGTAATGGGTAGCTAGTAGGGTTGCCAGACATCCGGTTTTTGACTGGAATGCCCAGTCGAAAAGGGACACTGGCGGCTCCAGTCAGCACAGCTGACTGGGCCACTAGAAGTCCGGTTGGCCGCAGTGGTCAGGTCCACGTGGCTCCCGGAAGCAGCCGGCATGTCCCTCTGGCTCTTAGGTACAGGGTGCAGCCAGGGGGGCTCCACGCGCTGCCCCTGCCCGTGGTGCAAGCGCCGCCCTGAGTGCCGGCTCCACAGTTCCCATTGGCTGGGAATTGCGGTCAGTGCGAGCTGCGGGGGCGATGCCTGTGGACAGGGGCAGCATTTGGAGTCCCCTGGCCGCTCCTCTGCCTAGGAGTCGCAGGGACATGTTGCTGTTTTCCAGGGAGTCTCATGACGTAAGCGCACCCCAACCTCTTGCCCCAGCCCTGAGCCCACTCCCACACCCAAACTCCCCAGAGCCCGCACCCCCTCCTGCACCCCAACCTCCTGCCCCAGACCTGGGGCACCCTGAACCCCTCATTTCTGGCCCCACCCCAGAGCCCTTACCCCCTCCCACACCTCAACCTCCTATCCCAGCCCAAAGCCCCCTCCCACACTCCGAACCCCGCGGGCCCAGCCCAGAGCCCCCTCCTGCACTCCAAACCCTTCATCCCTGGCCCCACCCCAGAGCCTGCATCGCCAGCCAGAGCCCTCATTTCATCCCGCACCCCAACCCTCTGGTCCAGCCCAGTGAAAGTGAGTGATGGTGGGGGAGAGTGAGCAATGGAGGGAGGGGGGAATCGAGTGAGTGGGGCGAGGCCTTGGAGAAGAGCGGATCAGGGGCATGACCTCAGGGAAGGGGCAGAGCAATGATGTTTAGTTTTCTGCTGTCAGAAAGTTGGCAATCCTAGTAGCTAGTATTGACATGTTTGAATTTTTTGTTTTAAAATGTCAATTTAAGATTTAACACCCTCCCCCTAAAAGAAAAATAAGTCAGACATCATGGGCCATGTTATTCTTTTGAGTTCAATTGAGTTGTGCCAGTGGAGGATAGTATTTAGTTCTATGACTTATAACCGTTTCTCATGTATTTCAGCTCCTTAAATCTGGTACTCAATGGATTTAATAGAAATTTTTAGTTGGCTTTTTTTTTTTCTTGTCTCACCCTCTTCCTATGACGTACCTTTCTGCTATAATAACTACAGTTGCCTACCTATATAGTATTTACAATGGTGGTGTAGCTGTGTTGGTCCCAGGATATTAGCAAGACAAGGTGAGTGAGGTAATACCTTTTATTGGACCATCCCAGATCTGAAGAAGAGCTCTGTGTAAGCTTGAAAGCTTGTCTCTTTCACCAGCAAAAGTTGTCCTAATAAAAGATATTACCTCACCCACCTTGTCTCTCTCTATAATATTTAGGTTATTGAAGATATGATTGAAATAACTTTTAAATGTTTTTCTTGCTGCTTGGGAAAGCATTTTAGACTAGAAACAGGAAGTTCTGTTAGATGGAAATACTGCAAGAGAATGTGGTGTGTTGGCTATCTCAGAGTGCTGGTGAAGAGCCTGAGGGAAAATAACAAATCAAACAAGAATTTCTGGGACCCTTAGTAATCAGTAATTCAACTTCTTCTGCTGAGAATGCTCAATTGAATAGGTCATCATCCGTTATGAAATGTTACTACTGCTGGAAATTCCTCAGGGATGAGAATTGTAAACAGCAGGGCCAAGGGTGTTTACTGAAGTAATGTTTCCCTACCTTGACTGGAAACTTTGTTACTAAATTGGTACCTGATGGTAGTCTTTTGTAAAGGTTTATAAAAACTATTTTTTTTTTACATTAAAATATATTGTCAGCTACTTGGTGTTTATTTATATAATATTAGTTTTGTGCGTGTATTGCATTCCAGTAAATATGTATACACCTCTACCCCGATATAATGCGAACTGATATAACGCGGTAAAGCATGCTCCGGGGGGGCGGGGCTGTGCACTTCGGCGGATCAAAGCAAGTTCGATATAACGCGGTTTCACCTATAACGTGGTAAGATGTTTTGGCTCCCGAGGACAGCATTGTACCGGGGTAGAGATGTACTTTTAATTTTTTTGTTAAATTTATCAAATTTAAAAATAAATCCAATAACGTAAAAACACACACAACCCTGAATTTCAGTCCTAAACTAAACTAATTGGACATACCATTTATGTGTATTTTAGATTTCCGCTAATAGCTCCAGTCCAGTTTTCAGTTCCTCTTGTTATCTGATAATCTCTCTCTCTCTCTTTTTTTCTATCTGGGTTTGTGTTTTATATTGCTGTCCATCACTGTAGTATCTGAGTGTCAGATCAAAATCAATAGCTAAGTTCCTAGGGTGCTTCATGGAGTTTCTGGCTCTCCTCCCTTTTGAGAGTAACATCTCTGTTTGGGGATGTGTGTGTGTGTGTGTGATTTGTTTGAATGCTTTTGTTTGTTTGTTTATTGATTTATTTGTGTTAATAGGGTTGGGTTTTTTATTTTAATTTGCAGGTCTTTGGGTAGTAGGAGATGTCTGTGTTGTGAGTGTCATTTTTGCTATAGGGAAAAGGCTTTTTTGAAGAGGGAAGTTTTATAGCATTTCCTAAAGACAGTCAGATTCTGAATTAACCTACTCTCCTTTGGAAGTTTTGTTCCATAGCCAGATCTCCTCAACCAAGAATTCTTTGTCCCCAGCTCTCACATGTTTTGTGATCTGTGTTGTTCCAATGAAACTGTCTTTGTAGTTCATAGATTGAAATTCAGCATTTAATATAGTTGAGACTTGATCCTTTAGCTGCTTTGAAGATTGGGACTGAGGCCTTAAACAGGGATCTGAAACTGACTGTGAGCCAGTGGATGAACTGGAGCACTGGCCCTCATGCTCATGGTGGCCTAAGCCTTGGAGTAGCGTGGGCAGACACACTCTGAACCAGCTAGAGCCAGAGCATGGTCTTCACATTCAGCTTCAAATACAGTGAATTATAGTACTCCTCACCTGGAAGGGAAGGTTGATGTTTCCTAGCAAGCTGGAGGTGAAAGAAGTAGGGCCATCAATTAATCGCAGTTAACTCATGCGATAAACATAAAAAAAAAAAGTTGCAATTAAAAAATTAATTGTGATTAATCACAGGATTAATCGCACTGTTAAACAATAGAATACCAATTGAAATTTATTAAATATTTTTGGATGTTTTTCTACATTTTCAAATATATTGTTTTCAATTACAACATAGAATACAAAGTGTACCGGGCTCACTTTATATTATTATTTTTATTACAAATATTTGCACTGTAAAATGATAAACAAAAGAAATAGTATTTTTCAGTTCACCTCATACAAGTACTGTAGTGCAATCTCTTTATCGTGAAAGTGCAATTTACAAATGTAGCTTCTTTTATTACATAACTGCACTCAAAAACAAAACAATGTAACACTTTAGAGCCTACAAGTCCACTCAGTCTCACTTCAGGTTCAGCCAATTGCTAAGACAAACAAGTTTGTTTACATTTATGGGAGATAATGCTGCCCATTTCTTATTTACAATGTCACCTGAAAGTAAGAATGGGTGTTCACATGGTACCATTGTAGCAGGCATTGCAAGGTATTTATGTGCCGGGTATGCTAAATATTCATATGCCCCTTCATGCTTCGGCTACCATTCCAGAGGACATGTTTCCATGCTGATGACTCTCGTTAAAAAAATGTTAATTAAATTTATGACTGAACTCCTTGGGGGAGAATAGTATGTCTCCTGCTCTGTTTTACCTGTATTCTGCCATTTATTTCATGTTATGGCAGTCTTGGATGATGACCCATGTTCGATTTAAGAACAGTTTCATTGAAGATTTGACAAAATGAAAAGAAGGTACCAATGTTAGATTTCTAAAGATAGCTACAGCACTTGACCCAAGGTTTAAGAATCTGAAGTGCCTTCCAAAATCTGAGAGGGATGAGGTCTGGAGCATGCTCTCAGAAGTTTTAAAAGAGCAACATTCAGATGCGGAAACTACACAACCTCAGCCACCAAAAAAGAAAATCAACTTTTTGTTGGTGGCATCTAACTCAGATGATGAAAATGAACGTGTGTCAGTCTGCACTGCTTTGGATTGTTATCGAGCAGAACCCGTCATCAGCATGGAAGTATGTCCTCTAGAATGGTGGTCAAAGCATGAAGGGACATACGAATCTTTAGTGTATCTGCCACATAAATATCTTGCTATGCTGGCTACAACAATGCCATGCTAATGCCTGTTCTCACTTTCTGGTGACATTGTAAACAAGAAGCAGTCAGCATTATCTCCCATAAATGTAAACAAAATTGTTTGAGCAATTGGCTGAACAAGAAGTAGGACTGAGTGGACTTCTGAGCCCTAAAATTTTACATTGTTTTATTTTTGAGTACAGTTATTTTTTTGTACATAAGTCTACATTTGTAAGTTCAACTTTCATGATAAAGAGATTGCACTACAGTACTTAGGTGAATTGAAATTTTTTGTTTGTTTTTTACAGTGCAAATATTTGTAATAAAAATAATAATATAAAGTGAGCACTGTACACTTTGTATTCTGTGTTGTAATTGAAATCAATCTATTTGAAAATGTAGAAAACATCCAAAATATTTAAATAATTGGTATTCTATTTTTATTTAACGGTGTGCTTAATTGTGCGATTAATCATGATTAATTTTTTTAATAGCTTGACAGTCCTAGAAAGGTGATGTTAGAAACTCACGCTACCTGGTCATCCAAGCTTAGTGAGGAGTCAAACAGGGCCCCAGGAACCACTCTGACAAGGTGCGGGAGGGGCCTCTGGACTGGGCCGGGGGTTGGGGTGCGGGGGGTGGCTCCGGGGTGCAGGATCCAGGTGGCGCTTAACTCAAGCAGCTCCCGGAAGCAGTGGCATGTCCCCCCTCCAGCTCCTAGGCGGTGGTGCAGCCAGGCAGTTCTGCTGCACACTGACCCGTCTGCAGGCGCTGCCCCTGCTGCTCCCATTGGCTGCGGTTCCTGGGCAATAGGCGCTACGGGCTCAGCGCTTGAGGTGGGGGCAGCATGTGAAGTGGAGCCACCTGGCTGCTCCTATACGTAGGAGCCAGAGGGGGCACCATGCCACTGCTTCCGGGAGCTGCACGGGCCCCTACTCTGCTCCCCAGCTGGAGTGCTGGAGCGGGGCAAGCCCCAGAGCCTCCTCCCAGTGGGAGCTCAAGGGCTGGATTAAAACGGGTGGCCGGCAGGATGTGGCCCGTGGGCTGTAGTTTGCCCACCCCCATCTTAGCTAGTTCTAATAGGCATTCTAGTATCTTAGCAGAAGAGGTGGTTGCTTCAGTGGTGAATGATATATTTGGTTGAGTATTGTATGTGCACTGTTGTTAGGTGAGCCTGTGACCTCTCGCCATCTTGTGGTCTTATATAAATATAAAGGAAAAGAGGGTATATATTATGGAATCTTGTGGGACCCTGCAGGTGTGGGCATTCAGAGAGAAGGAGTCATTGCCCATCACCACTCTGAGCTCTGCTGGAAAGGAACAATTGGAACTTCAGTGCTATGCCAATGGCTGCTGTATCATGTAGGGCAGGTCAGCAATATGTTGTCTATTGTTCAGTAATACATTCCACTCCTGCCTCATGTTTGTGATACAATGTCAATAGATTTAAAACATTGTAGATGATTTTTGAGTGCACACAAACTTCTTTTTAATATTCTTATCGTCCCGCGCTATTTCCCGCAGCTCCCATTGGCCTGGGACGGTGAACCGCGGCCCATGGGAGCCGCAATTGGCCAAACCTGCGGGCGCAGTAGGTAAACAAATCGGCCTGGCTCTGCCCGCCAGGGTGCTTACCCTGGGGAACCGCGTGCCAAAGGTTGCCGAACCCTGTATTAAGGTTATAACAACCAACAAGAATGCACTTTTATGTAGAAATCCATGATTAAATCGAGTCTTTCTGACATCCATCCTGGACATTTTTTTGAATTTTTGTATTTAGTTTAATTAATCTACTTATGCAGGTGAGAGTTATAAAATGTTTCAAAATATAACAAAAAAAAAGGTCTTTTACGTGTTTAAATGTTTGCAGGGTTGGGACCAAAATGTGGAAATCCATACTATATAAATAGTATATACTTTAGGTTTATCATTTTAAATGAGTAAATTTTTGACTTAATTTAGATTTGAATGGTGTGCATCTGGTGTTACTCATAGATAAGTATAGAGCAAATACAGTTATAAACCGGTATGTTAGTTATGTCATTGCTTTCCATAACGGAGATGGCTGTGCTTTGTTATGTCGTGCTGAATGGGCTTTGTTTGTTTTCTGTTCAGAGTAAAGGATTTTGTTAATTCTTGGATTGCTTACTATTAGCCTAGAAGTTGGACCATGTCCTAGCATTTTATGCATTTTTAAACAATAAGCCGTGCTAGTTTAAAGAACATTTTTGATAAAGCCTTTCAGCTAGAGTGATAATTGAAATTCATAAGCAAATCAGAAATTTGTTATGGCAAAAATGTTAACTCTTGGAAATCAAATGATTTTCAGTATTCATAAAGATACCTTTCTTTGAGACTATTTTATGGAAATACAACAGTATATATTTGGTAAACTGCTTAAAAATTCAGTTTATTTAAAAATTACATTTAACATAATAGAGGGATGTAATCTACACTATACTTAAATAGAAAAAAGATTTGAAAAATAGCAAATGACTTGTACAACTTTTATTATGAGTAAAGTGGAATACTTCTAATAGCTTCATTCTAATAGCTCACATAGCTTCATTTTACATTTATTTATCTTTTTAAATATGACTGTGTGTAGTGTAAGGGTAGAAGCCAGATGTGTAGACATTGGGACTGGAATAAGGATAATAGATAATTGCTTCCTTTGCCTGCTAAATTTAGAAGTGTACATTTAGAAGTTTTAAATCCCTGTCTGCCATTGGCCAACAAAGAAGCTGACAATATGATTGGGAGACACCAACAAAATGCACTTGAAACAAAGAGGCACCAAAAATGTTCAACCAAAATGAGGGCACAGTCCTGCAGATCCTTATTCATGCAAGGAGTCTCTGCTGATGTTAGGAGTGTAATTAATTTCAGTGGGAATACTTGTGTCAATGAGGATTTTTGAAATGAGTAGGAGTGTTTAGGATGGGTCCCTAATGAACTGCACAACTGCAAACTAAGGGCTGCTAGAAAACATAGAATGGATAAAAGACAGCTTGGTCCAGATGGGCACTCACTATCTCAGGACATGGTGGAAGATACATTAGATTACAGCCTTTTGGCCATGAGTCAGTCAAATAATGATGTCCAGGTCCCTTTTCTGAGTTGATACAATTAATTTAGAACCTTGTAAAATGTATGAGCACTTCACACTTTTATGTATGGTTGTCTTTCTTTTCCTGTTGTGACTGCCATTCCTTGGGAGTTAAGAATGCTCCTTTCCTAGTCATTCTAGACCTCTTACAGGAAATCTTAAAATAAGTCTATTATGGGTTGGTTATTTCAGGTGCAGGCCGCTGCCCTTACCAGCCTTGATGACGGTTACTCTTTCTGTCCTTACTCTATATATCTAGTATTGACTAGCTAAGGTACACAAAAATTTACATTCCTCTTACCAGGATTCCTTTATGGAGATGGTACTCGGAGTGGGAAGGTCAGTATGTGTGAAACAGTGATTAGTGTGGTAGACTAACTCTTCATTCCTCATCTGTGGATAATCTGGTCTGTGGCTAGAATCATCAGAGGCGGAGGTGCTGACTGTGAAAAGTCCCATCTAGATTTCCTGCTATCAGGCTGTTCACAGGCAAACAAACATGCTTATCATCCATATTGGTTTAGCCAACCCCTGGAAGGTAAGTGGCAGATTAAAAAAAATTATCTAAAAGTATTAAGAAAATGCTTAGAAATTATATTTACTTTTCAGAAGTATCCATAAAATAACTGCTGGGAGGAGGAGATAACTGCTTTGGTTTAATTAAACTTATTTTCATTTATAACTGTAGCTAGAAAGCTCAGCTTTCCTGTTTGCAGTGCTTTCCAGTCAGAGTTACAAAGCTACTGAGTTTGTTAATTTCAGCTTCCAGTTTCATAAACTTTAAGTATTACTGGTATACCATATTATGTAAAAGAGAGTTTACAGGAGTGAACCATAAAATATCACATCTGATAGACAAGTGTTTGCTTATTATAGCTAGAATCAGTATACAGTCAGACATATCCCCCCAGGTGACACACACAAAAATCCTATAAAATAACAGAAAAAATTGCCCGTCAATTATTCATTATTGTTCATTCTAAGAATTGATCTGTGATAGGAAAGTTGAGCAATAATAAAGCTTGAGTGTAGTGAGCTAATGTAATGAACTTGTTTTTTTGTGTTTAATAAGCAGCAGTATTAAACCTATATCAAAAGTGATCTTCCAGAATACTTTGTGCGTAATGTTTAGGCAGAAGATTCTAGAAACTTTTAGTGTAAATGAATTCAAATAGACTAAATGTAGAGTATTAAAATTAGAACACTGCTTTGGTTTCCATGGGATATGGATAATGTGCTTGCTTGATTATCCCGTTCAGGACACTATTTGCTTGTAAATTATCCTTAAAACTCTGAGATGTGGATGTTTTCCCATAGCCAGTTTTGTTCCCACAAGTTTCCTTAATATAGCATCATTTTTTCCCCAGTGAAGCTGACGGAAGGGGGAACCTGGGTAGTTGTATTTTTCCTTTTTGTATTGCTTAAGACTTTAATCAGTGTAAAGTGACTGTTTTGACTAATATAAAATTTGAGAAAAATACGGTGCTTTTTTCTTTTCTGCTGCTTATAGATCAGAGTGTTTTATAAGGTAAAATGTATACCTGACTAAAACTAATTTTAAAACTACTTTAAAATATTTTATAGTTTTAAGTTCCTCCCAACAACTGTAAGTCTAAACCAAATATCAGATAGATAAAAAGAGAAAACAAATTACTAGTTTTCAATCATGCACACATGATGCCTTTCAGTGTCAATATTAAGTTTAAAATGTTTGGTTTAAAACTGTAGTAGCTAATGTTCGCAGGTAGAGCTAGAATAACTATTTGTAATAAAGAATGTGTTTGAATTTCACACTCTCTCATGAGTGGGTACCCATTGTTCAATACAGTATCAGCATTTTCCCCTTTTCCTGCGCTTTGGTGGTAGAGATTATTCTTGAAACATTTTTTGATGGTTTGTCAGCTACTCTTCTTAGTACTTTTGAGTTATTGCACTCATATTTGGAGCCTAGTTTTCTGTCTCTGTACAAGAAGGCAAAAGTTTCTCATGAGTTCTCCCTGAGGACTACTTTGTTTCCAGACAGGATTTAGAATTATTTTTCTCGCCCAGGCTAACAGCATTTCTGATAGGGAGATATTGTTGTCTGAAGGAGTTCTGGAAGGATAGGTTTCTCCCATCTAGTGGTGCAGTGACTTCAGGGGCCTCAGCACTAAGAGCAATGTCATCTCCCATGTGCCTGTCTTCCTGCAGCAGCATGAAGAAAAGTGGGTTAGTTGGTGGTTCTTTGTTTTTTTTAAGAACTTTGGGGCCTTTCCAGAGATGGGATCTGATTTCTTGATTTTCACACTACTTCAGCCAGCCAGATAATTCCTTTTCAGATAATGAAGGATCGGGTTAGGGTATGTCTACACTACGAGAGTAGTTCGATTTTACTTAAAGTGAATTTGTGGAACCGATATTACAAAGTCGAACGTGTGTATCCACACTAAGGACAGTAATTCAACTTTGTGAGTCCACACTAATGGGGCAAGCGTCGACATTGGAAGTGGTGCACCGTGGGCAGCTATCCCACAGTTCCCGCAATCCCCGCTGCCCACTGGAATTCTGGGTTGAGCCCCCAGTGCCTGCTGGGGCAAAAAATGTGTTGAGGGTGGTTTTGGGTAACTGTCGTCATTCAACCCGCCCTCCCTCCATGAAAGCGCCAGCGGGCAAAAGTTCACTCACTTTTCTGGTGATTGACAGCGCGGACGCCACAGCACTGCGAGCATGGATCCGCTGCGATCATCGCTGCAGTTATGGCCATTGTCAACACCTCGCACCTTATCATCCACCTTTTTCAGAGGCAGATGCTGAGAAATCGGGCGAGGAGGCTACGGCAGTGCGGTGAGGACATTAAGTTTGAGAGGGGCACAGACCTCTCACAAAGCACAGGACTCCGCGCCGTGGACATCATGGTGGCAATGGGTCATGTTGATTCTGTGGAATGGCGATTCTGGGCCCGGGAAACAAGCACGAACTGGTGGGATCGCATAGTGCTGCAGGTCTGGGATGAATCACAGTGGCTGAGAAACTTTCGGATGTGTAAGGGAACTTTCCTGGAACTTTGTGAGTTGCTGTCCCCTGCCCTGAAGCGCAAGGACACCCGGATGTGAGCAGCCCTGACTGTCCAGAAGCGAGTGGCCATAGCCCTCTGGAAGCTTGCAACGCCAGACAGCTACCGGTCAGTCGTGAACCAATTTGGAGTGGGCAAATCTACCGTGGGGGTTGCTGTGATGCAAGTAGCCAATGCAATCATTGAGCTACTGCTCTCAAAGGTAGTGACCCTGGGACATGTGCAGGTGATCATAGATGGCTTCGCGGCAATGGGATTCCCAAACTGCGGTGGGGCTATAGATGGAACTCACATCCCTATCCTGGGACCGGACCACCAGGCCAGCCAGTACATTAACCGAAAGGGCTACTTTTCAATGGTGCTGCAAGCACTGGTGGACTATAGGGGACGTTTTACCAACATCAACGTCGGATGGCTGGGCCAGGTTCATGATGCTTGCGTTTTCAGGAACTCTGGTCTGTTTAGATGGCTGCAGGAAGGTATTTACTTCCCGGACCACAAAATAACTGTTGGGGATGTGGAGATGCCTATAGTGATCCTTGGGGACCCAGCTTACCCGCTAATGCCCTGGCTCATGAAGCCCTATACAGGCGCCCTGGACAGTGATAAAGAACTCTTCAACTACTGGCTGAGCAAGTGCAGAATGGTGGTGGAGTGTGCTTTTGGACATCTGAAGGGGAGATGGAGAAGCTTACTGACTCGCTCTGATCTCAGCGCAACCAATATCCCCATTGTTATTGCAGCTTGCTGTGTGCTCCACAATCTCTGAGAGAGCAAGGGGGAGTCATTTATGGTGGGGTGGGAGGTTGAGGCAAATCGCCTGGCTGCTGATTACGCCCAGCCAGACAGCCGGGCGATTAGAAGAGCCCAGCGGGACGCGCTGTGCATCCGGGAAGCTTTGAAAGCTAGGTTCCAGAGTGAGCAGGGTAACCTGTGACTATTAAGTTTGTTTAAACAGAAGCTGAACCTGCCCCCGTTTCTTTACCCAGTTAATGTTGACTATCCTCTCCAATTACCAACCCCCTTCCCCCCCTTCCAACACACCTTTAAAAATAAAATAAATTAAACTTTGTTCATTAACACCGTTTTCTTTATTAAGGATTTCGTGGTAAAGTGTTGAAACTGGGACACAGACTGTGGTGGGGAGCGGGTGTAGTGATGGAAAGGACGCTTCTAAACTCGAGAAATGACAGGCTACTGCTCCTAGAGCAGTCCGCAGTGGTGGACTGGTTGTTTCAACGGAGCCTGCCACCCCTCCTTTTCGGGACTCTGTGTGTGGGGGCTATGTGACTTTGTGGCGGGGGAGGGCGGTTACAGATCCCCTGCTGCGTGGCTCTGTCATCCAGGCTAAGGACCGCTGCATAAGATCTGTAACCGCCCTCCCCCACCACAAAGTCACATAGCCCCCCCACACAGAACATGAAAACCACCTCCCAGACTGACCAGGGTGCCTAGTGACTGCAATGTGTGTGTGACCTTCTGAACCTGCCCCCGTGTCTGTACCCTGGTAAAGGTGACTGTCCTCTCCAATTACCAACCTCCTTCCCCCCCTTCAAACATACTCTCCTCTAAAAGAACATGACGGAAACAGTAATTAACAGAAACGTATTTTTTATTAACAACTACACAGTTAGGGGATGAAACTGGGATGGGGGCTTGGGTGAGGTGCTTTTGGAGTGAAGGAAAGGACTTATCAAATCTTTGGGAATGAGAGCCTTCTGCTACTTGAGCAGTCTGCAGGGATGGAGTGACTGTTTTCACGGCTCCTGCCGCCCCTCCTCCTTGGGACTTTGGGTGATGGGGGGATAGGACTTTGTGGTGGGGGAGGGCAGTTAGAGATAGAATGCAGAGGGACTCTGTCCTCCCGCCTCCGGTCCTGCAGAACATCTACAAGGCGCCGGAGCATCTCCGTTTGCTCCCTCATTAGTCCAAGCAGCGTTTGAGTCGCCTGCTGGTCTTCCTGCCGCTACCTGTCCTCCCGTTCGCTGTGTGATCACTGGTATTGCGACATGTTCTCCCTCCACTGGGTCTGCTGTGCTGCCTCGGCTCGGGAGCAGCCCATAAGTTCTGAGAACATCTCATCCCGTGTCCTTCTCTTTCGTCGCCTGATCTGCGCCAGCCTCTGGGAGTGGGATGCCGGGGTAGCTCGGGAGACACTCTCAGCTGTGGGATGGGAAAAAGGGAGTGAATTCCTCACAAAGATACAGTTTTGCGAACAATGAATATAGTCTTTCTCTGTGAACAAGACCAAGCACATTACCTATCACATGTGCACTCAATACAAGGTCGAATTTTCGGCCTTCCCATTGAGTGCCTGGGGTCTTGCTGTACAGATCACACAAGCGGGGCCGGACAACGGAATTCGGCTAGCAGGCGGGCATGGTAAGCCGTAGCTTTTGGCTGCTTAAAGCTTAATTTATAGCAATGCCCTCCTTTCATGTTCCAAGCAATGCTCCTAGCGTTGGCCAGTTCCTGCTGCCGGCAATCTGGCCAGCATGAACTCTGCCGCTGTCCCACCCCACTCGCGGCTGTCCTCAGGAAAGATCCCTGCATGCTGCCCCTGTCCCGCCTCCACCGCGTGGCTGTAAACCGCCAGTTACAGTTATGTAAAGGAACAGGCAATCAGTCCCAATACTAACATTCCCCTATATCACTCATGGTGTGATATCACACTGATGAGGATTTCGGAGACCGAAAAAGAGCGCATGCTGCGTGAATGCCAGCAAACATCAGGGCCATATGCCACCATGCTTTGCGAGGCAATGATCCCGGAGTACTTGCTGCTAGCCGGGCGCGGAAAAGTTTCCTACCATGGAGGACGCAATAAGGCCGCTCTCCCCAGGAACCTCATGCAAAGGCTGTCACAATACCTCCAGGAGAGCTTCCTGGAGATGTCCCAGGAGGATTTCTGCTCTATCTCCGGACATGTTGACAGAATTTTCCAGTAGCTGCACTGGCAAGGACTAAAAACTAAAGCGCCTAGGGCAAACTAATCATGAAAAACCCATTGTTAAGATACCATTCCAATTCTGTTCAAAATAAATGTTTAAAACACTTACCTACTGATCCTTACCCTGATTCACGGTCCGGGTTATGGCCTTGGGAGGGTTGGTAAGGGATCTCCGTGAGGGTGATGAAGAGATCCTGGCTGTCAGGGAAATCAGCATTGAAAGCGCTGTCGACTGCCTCATCCTCCTCATCTCCTTCCTCATCTTCCCCGTCCGTGAACAGCTCCGAGGAAGTGGCCGTCGACAATACCCCATCGTCAGAGTCCACGGACAGTGGTGGGGTAGTGGTGGCGGCCGGACCTAGAATGGAATGCAGTGCCTCGTAGAAACGGCATGTCTGGGGCTGGGATCCGGAGCGTCCGTTTGACTCTTTGGTCTTCTGGTACCCTTGTCTCAGCTCCTTGATTTTCACGTGACACTGCGTTGCATCCCAGCTGTATCCTCTCTCCGTCATGGCTTTTGAGATCTTCTCGTAGATCTTCACATTCCGTTTTTTCGATCGCAGCTCCGAAAGCACGGACTCATCGCCCCACACAGCGATCAGATCCAAGACTTCCCGATCAGTCCATGCTGGGGCCCTCTTTCTATTCTGCGATTGCATGGTCACCTCTGCTGGAGAGCTCTGCATCGTTGCCAGTACTGCTGAGCTCACCACAATGTCCAAACAGGAAATGAGATTCAAACTGGCCAGACAGGAAAAGGAATTCAAATTTTCCCGGGGCTTTTCCTGTGTGGCTGGTCAGAGCATCTGAGCTTGGACTGCTGTCCAAAGCGTCAACAGAGTGGTGCACTGTGGAATAGCTCCCGGAGCTATTAGCGTTGAATTCCATCCACACTTACCCTAATTCGACATGGCCTTGTCGAATTTAGCGCTACTCCCCTCGTCGGGGAGGAGTACAGAAATCGATTTAAAGAGACCTCTATGTCGAAATAAATAGCTTCGTTGTGTGGACGGGTGCAGGGTTAATTCGAGTTAACGCTGCTAAATTCGACATAACCTCCTAGTGTAGACCAGGCCTTAGAGAGAGAAGAAAATGTGGAGACCTTCTGTACTGCTTCAGTGGCAGGTTTTTTGCTGCAAGTGCTCCAGGGAGGAAGGCCCTAGCACTAATGTCAGTTCCCGGTCTCACTCTGCTTCTTGATATTTCCAGACTTCTTTGGATTCCTCCCTTTGGTAATTAACAGAGATTCCCAGTCCAGGGACTGTTCTTAATTCCACTGTGCTCTGAAACTTCAAGTCTTCCACTACCTACATAGTTTTTTTCTTTTTATCTTGGAGAATAGGTACCCCCTCTTTCTCTCTGGTAAACTGCATAGGGTTGCTGGTCTTCAGAGGAGACCTAGAATTTACGCTTTCTGTCTCTTCTTCTTTGGCACCCTGAGAGTCCAAGATATGCAACCATCCATAGTCCCTAGTCCTACAGATTTTATGGAACAGGTCACCCTCAGATTAGCTCTTTCACTTCGATCAGGTCACACACACACCAAGAAAAAGAGAGTGGTTTATAAGGAAGCTGCAGCAAGCACCATTGTCATAGATAGGGTGACCAGGCGTCCCGTTTTTAAGCCCTCTTGGAAGTGTCCCGACTTCTTCTGAAAAATGAGCAAATTGTCCTGTATTTTCTGTCTCTCCCCATCAGTACTGGCTGCTGGCCGGATCCCTGCTAGCCAGCCACCCGCCTACCAGCAATGAATGGGAGGGTCCAGTGGCCGACGATGGGGGTGGGTATGCACTTGTGTGACCACTGCTGAAATACTCTGTCTAGTTCTGGTGTCTGCAATTCAAGAAGGATGTTGATAAATTGGAGAAGGTTCAGAGAAGAGCCACAAGAATGATTAAAGGATTAGAAATTCGGCCTTATAACAATAAACTCCAGGAGCTCAGTCTGTTTATCTTAACAAAGAGAAGGTTAAGTGGTGACTTGATTGTAGTCTGTAAGTACCTATATGGAGAACAGATGTTAATAATGGGCTCTTCAGTCTAGCAGAGAAAGGCATAACAGAATCCAGTGGCTAGAAGTTGGAGCTAGACAAATTCAGACTGGAAATAAGTCATACATTTTTAACAGTGAGAATAATGAACAATTGGACCAATTTACCAAAGGTCATGGTGGATTCTCCATTACTGGCTATTTTAAAATCAAGATTGGAGGTTTTCCCAAAAGATCTGCTCTAGTAGTTATTTTGGGGAAGTTCTATGGTCTAACAGGAAATCAGATGAGCTGATCATAATGGTCCCTTCTGGCCTTGGAATCTATGAATCAGATGCCATCCCTCTCATGGAGATACGTGCCTAAGTCTGGACTGGAGGGAGGTGTTTATCTGTGCTTGAGATCCACAGCTGTGAACCCTTTCCTGGAGGGAAGGTGTCTATGCCTATGCCATTTCTTACAAGAACAGTTGTGGCGCACACCTAAGTGCACACAAAACAGCAGGGACGGGGAGGAGGAGGAGATGGAGGCAGCGTCAGTGGTGGCCTCCCTTATAATCTTTAGTCTACTGATTAGGCAACTCACCTAGAGTGTGGTAGACCTCAGTTTAGTTCATCTATCTGCCCGCTGAGGAGAAGGGATTTGAACAGGGGTTTTCTCACACTTTAGGTGAATGCCCTAAGTATTGGATTATAGAGTCATTCTCTGTCTCTGGTCCAATGCATATTTAATTATTTATACAGAATGAAACGTCTTTAACAGGAGAAATTGAGAGAGATCCACGTCTCAATATCCCATAGTCCAGTGGTTAGGGTATTCTGGAAATTTAGGCACTTAATGATTTTAAGGTTCTCCGTCACTACAGGGTTAAGCAGTATCCGAGTGCAGGTTTTGTTGATCGCACTAGCATCTAAATGTTGTCTTTAGGCATCTAATCCCCCTATGGATCTGGGCCTTACTCTCTCTCTGCTTCAAAAACAACAAGGAGTCTGGTGGCTCCTTAAAGACTAACAGATTTATTTGGGCATAAGCTTTCGTGGGTAATAAACTCACTTCTTCAGATGCATAGAGTGAAAGTTACAGATGCAGGCATTATATACTGACACATGGAGAGCAGGGAGTTACTTCGCAAGTGGAGAACCAGTGTTGACAGGGCCAATTCAATCAGGGTGGATGTAGTCCACTCCCAATAATAGATGAGGTGTCAATTCCAGGAGAGGAAAAGCTGCTTCTGTAATGAGCCAGCCACTCCCAGTCCCTATTGAAGCCCAGATTAATGGTGTTAAATTTGAAAATGAATTTTAGTTCTGCTGTTTCTCTTTGAAGTCGGTTTCTGAAGTTTTTTTGTTCAATGATAGTGACTTTTAAATCTGTAATAGAATGACCAGGGAGATTGAAGTGTTCACGTACTGGCTTATGTATGTTACCATTCCTGATATCTGTAACTTTCACTCTATGCATCTGAAGAAGTGAGGTTTTTACCCATGAAAGCTTATGCCCAAATAAATCTGTTAGTCTTTAAGGTGCCACTAGACTCCTTGTTGTTTTTGTAGATACAGACTAACACGACTACCCCCTGTCTCTCTGCTTCAGTTCCCCATCTGTAAAACGGAGATGATAAAAATTCCTCCAGCTCACAGGGTCATGATGAAGACAGATACTTTAAAGCTTCTGAGAGACTCATACACTGTGGTGATGGGGAGCCATTTAAGTACCTACAATAGACAGTTATTTAACACAGCCTTTTATTAGAGCTATGTTGAGACCATTGATGCTGTTGTTTTGTTACTTCGCTGTGGGGAGGAATAGGACCTCTTGGGCAATTGACTTTTGGTTCAAAAGAAAGGTTTCCTTACTGTCATCTTTCAAAGTGTCTTCGAAGGGGAGGGAAAACAGTGAGGGAATGCTGGATTTGAAAAGTACTGGGGTCTAAAGGTGAGGAATCATTCCTTTTACCATAAGAACAAATTTGTGACAATATAATCTTGGAGCTGTATCATTTTGAGCTCATCTTGGCTTTGTTTTGGCATGATTGTTTTGGGAATTATTTTATTTGCACAGATCTGATGGTATCTTGTTTTCTTCAGAAGCTGAAGATGGAAATAAAACCAAAAGTTAAGTGTTGCTCTCTTTGTTCAGAAATACTAGTTACTTGATTCTTCCTGAACGCTCCTTTACGTTTCTGAGTATAGCGCTCAGATGCCCACAAAGGAATAGCTCCTTCAGGAAAACATGGGATACAAGCCATGACTTGTGCACATCTGCAGAAAAATCATATTCACTGGTAAAGCAGCCACCCCCCCAAAAAAAGTATGCCAGCTGTTTTAAAAAGTTATTTTCAGGCTGGAACCTGAAGCTTGGAGGAGAACCAGAACCTTGTATAAACAAACTTTGTACTTTTTTCTCCATTAAAAATAATGACTCTATTTATGCTTTCATTTATGACTTACTACTAGATGATCACATAAGTACTCTAGTTTAACTATTTCCTTTTTTGAATACTTTTAGCATTACATGTTTGTGTATATATTTGTTGTTAAACTGATAATGTAAACAATTTGATGTAATAATTGAGTGTTGTGAGTTAAAATGATCTCTTTGTAATGTTCTCTGGAATATGTTATGAATTAAGAATTTGAAAGATAGGATTGAAAGACAGGAATTGAAGTTTTTAAAAGCTCTTCCTGTCTCCTCCGACCCAGCAGTCTCCTTTCCTAGCACTGAATAGCATAAAATTACTTTTGTAAAAGCCCCAGGTATTCTGCTACAAGATGGCTAGATGTTGCAGCACTATGCCAGATATTCTCAAAGTGCTGTGGCTCAGTCAGGTAAATTTAAAAAATTGATATTTTTAATAATCTATTCTTCCTAATGACAGTGAACCTACAGAGCTTCCATTAGCAAAATGCCCTTTCAAAATGGTCACCGCCTTCTAATAGGAGTGAAGCCAACCTGCTTCAGGGAAAATGTTGGCCCTTAACATTTTTAAAAAAAACTATCCATTATACCAGAGTTACGCAACCGGGAGGGCAGGAGAGGGGGATGTTTGAGGATGGTGTGTAGGAAAGTTTGGGAAATGCTGGGAAAGGGAACTCAAGAGGGAGTCATGTGAAGGAATGTTGGGGGCAAGGAAGAAGTTTGGTACCACATATAAAAAACAACATGGTAATGTTTTCTTTGGGGTTTCTTGTTCAGGGTACATGTATGGTTTGTTTTTAATTAAAAAAAATCAAGAAAATTACTAAATAAAAAACTGGAGTACTTGTGGCACCTTAGAGACTAACAGATTTATTTGAGCATAAGCTTTCGTGGGCTACAGCCTACTTCATCGGATGCATGTAGTGGAAAATACAGTCGGAAGATATACATATATACACAGAGAACATGAAACAATGGGTGTTACTATACACACTATAAGGAGAGCGATCAGTTAAGGTGAGCTTTTATCAGCAGGAGAGAAAAAAAACTGTTTGTAGTGGTAATGAAAATGGCCCATTTCCAGCAAATGACATGGAGATATGAGGAACTGTGGGGGAGCGGGGGGAATAAGCATGGGGAAATGGTTTTACTTTGTGTAATGGCCCATCCACTCCCAGTCTTTGTTCAAGCCTAATTTAATGGTGTCCAATTTGCAAATTAATTCCAATTCAATTCCATTAAATTCCATTCTAACTTAATTAAAAATGTACAAGAACAGCGTTTAAATTTTTTATTAAATAAAACCACCTTAAATGTGCTGGATACATTAGAAAAAATTAATATATCAAAACACGTTTTCTATTTTAAGACTAATTTATTAAACAGGAGAAGCATTATCTGTAGGTAGTGAATTGAGCTGTTTCTGGTCACCATGCCTTGCCTCCTTGGTGTGGGTGCCAAGTATGGCTTGGCTAAGAATGCCCTGGTCATTGCCATTTTCCCCCAGAGAAGACCATCAAAAGAAAAGTACTGATCCCTTTGTTGTCTGCTGAGGAAAAAGTACAAGCGATCTGGTGAGCACCATTCAGTAGATCTGATCCTGACAGGAGATTGAGATACCTAGTGCCATCTATCAGCAGAGCAGTAGATAAGGCAGGTAGGTGATGCTCCCCAGTACTGGCCTTTGCTTAGCTCTGGCTCAAGTCATCAGCTTCAGCACTGGCTTTGTGGCCATCAAGGCCAACTCTTATTGCGGTGCTGACAATGCTTGAGGCTTCTGTAGCAGAAAGAGCCTGACTTTGCCTCTCAGTGCTGGATTCCACAGTTGTGCAAGAGGTAGATATATTAGTACTGGTCCTTCCCCAGGCTCTGGCACACTCGCTGCCAGTAGAAGGGTCCTATGCTACTTCAAGGCAGGAACAGCAGATCACAGTACCATTGATGGTCAAGTCCTAAGAACGTCCAACTCTTTCTCATCCTGTCCAGTTGAGGGGTAAACCCAGTATATTGTTCCTAGGACCAGCATCATCCAGACAGACATTCTCCATCTCTGCCATCAAGGGGCACGGCACAACTATGGCCTGTAAACAACTTCAATTCCTCTTCAGAGTTTGAGGTTGGCTCCTAGGCACGATCTTCCTGAGATAGGAGGCTTTGACAGACATCATCATTGGGAAGATCCTGGTCCTGGAATTGTCTGATTTTGGAAGATGTTCCAGAGACCAAGACCCATGGAGCAGTTATGGCTAGAGTTCCATGACATAGCACTGGCCTTTTTGGAACTCCTGGGGCATGCCTCCCATTCACAGCCTCTCCCGTTCCTTCTGCTGCAAAGTCACCTAGCAGGCTCTGAGCCAAATCCCATGAACACATTAAGGCTCCTGTGTTTGATATAGAGATCAGTATCAAGAAGTCTCGTCATTACAGGAGGTTTAAACTTAATCTCTTTGAACTCAAGCTTCTCATCACTGGATTAGCTCACAATGTCTGGGGATTCCTCTCTTGTCCATGACAATTTCAAGAAATGTTAAAGAAAGTACCTAGCTCTCTTGACATTCAAGTTGAGGTGGTTCAGGAGAGCTTCCATAGACTAGTGGATATTCTAAGTTCAGCAGGGTTTTTCAGATGAGTGAGTCTACTTGATGAGGCCATTCTGGAGCCTCCAAAAGTACTTGTGGCAAAAACTGGCGCTTTTCTATATCCAACAGCTAAGAGAACTGAGAGGAGGTATCTTGTCCCTTTTCAAAGATATGAACATTTTTACACTTACCCTTTGCCAGGTTCCTTAGTTGTATTATTAGCAGGGAATGAAGAATCACATTTTTGTTTCTTTGTCCTTTGGGGTAGAAGAGAGAACACATCTGGGCTTCAGTATCATATCTCCACTCTGCAGGCTTTATTGGCTAGATACAATTTCTCAATGTGGGACAACATTCTGAAGTTCTTGGACAAGTTGTCAGAGGAGAGTAGGCATAATTTTCAGGACAGAATAGAGGACGATAAACTAGTGGCTAGAATCTCCCTGCAAGCAGTTTTGAACGGAGCTGACTTGGTGTCTAGAGTTAAGGTGTCCACACTAACTATGGACAGATGTTGGCGTCTGCAATCATCTGGTTTCCCACCAGACGTTCAGCAGACAATCCAGGATATTCCCTTCTAAGGTCCTACCATATTCTCTCAAAAGACTGATGAGGCCTTAGATAGTCTCAAGGATTCCAGAGCCATGTTGAAATTCTTGGATATTTACACACCTCTTCCTACAAGGAAGCAGTTCTGCCCTCAGCCTCTTCAGAGATTCCCATCCTACCCACTTAAGCACCTGGATCAGTTTGGAAAATGGGCCAAGATACACAGGAGAACAACACCACCATCTCTTCCCCTTTTTTCTAATGTGTGTTCCTTGAGACAGGCTGCAGTATCTAGGCAGGCTGTTTGACTGTTTTGTTGAGGACAGGGTACCAGCTTACAATATTACATGTTCTCCCGTCCCTATTTTTTCCAGCAGTTTATGCTACTTCCCACATGGTTGGTCCCTCATTACCACAGATTGATGGATTCTAAGCACCGTGGAACTGGGATACATCCTGCAGTTTATATTGATCCCTCTCCCCCAACCCTCTCCTAGTCCCTCTTCTAGAATGACCCCTGGAGTCTGTTCTTCTCCAAAAACTACAGTCTCTTTTCCAAGTGGGAGCCACAGAGAAGGTGCCTCCTCTCCATCGGGGAAGGATTGCTATTCCAGCTGTCTTCTGATTCCAATGGCAAAAGGAATTCTTAGCCAAATTCTGGACCTGATTGATTCAAACAAATACAGAAGGACGAAAAATTTTTGCATGGTCACCCTGGCTTCCAATATCCTCTCCTGGTAACTAGTATGTAGCCTTCAACTTGAGGGATTCATATTTTCATGTGGCTGTCCACCAGAGTCACAGGAGGTTCTGAAGATTTGTAGTCCACAGCACTCATCAGTTTGCAATCTGGCTCTTTAGCCTGTTAGCTGCCCCCACAAGTTTTTAAACGAAATGCATGGTAGCAGCATTTCTAAGGCCTTGGCTACACTTGCAGCTGTACAGCGCTGTGAGTTAAACCTGTCGTCTTACAGCTGAGTAGGGAAAGTGCTGCAGTCTGTCCACATTGACAGCTGCCAGCGCACTGTCGTGGCCACATTTGCGGCAATTGCAGCACCATTGGGAACGGTGCATTATGGGCAGCTATCCCACAGAGCACCTCTTCCCATTCTAGCGCCCTGGGTTGTGGGAAGGGGGCGTGGGTGCGGGGGATTCTGGGTCCTGTTCCAACGCCCTGTGGTGCATTGCTTCGCATCCCAGAAATCCCTTTGTTTCCGTCCACCTTTGGCGCCATCTTTCAACGGTTTCTGTGCAGCGCGATCTGTCTGCGGGAAATGGAGTCCGAACTGCTGAGGCGTATGCTGACGAGTCTCGCCAGCATGTCACGTTTGGCTGTTGAACTATTCCTTAAGATCCAAAGTGACAGTGAGAGTGAGGGTGAGGAGTCCAACGATGCTATCGAGCCGCGTAACGCATATGACACGAAATTGCTTGTGGCATTCATGGACATGTTCAGCACCGTGGAATGCTGCTTTTGGGCTTGGGAAACAAGCACTGAGTGGTGGGATCACATCGTCATGGAAGTCTGGGATGATGAGCAGTGGCTGCAGAACTTTCGGATGAGAAAAGCCACTTTCATGGGACTGTGTGAGGAGCTTGCCCCCAGCCTGCGGAGCAAGCACACGGGATTGAGAGCTGCCCTGCCAGTGGAGAAGTGGGTGGCTATTGCAATCTGGAAGCTGGCAACTCCAGACAGCTACCGGTCGGTCGCAAACCAGTTTGGAGTGGGCAAGTCGACCGTGTTGATGCAAGTTTGCAGGGCCATTAATCGCATCCTACTCAGAAGAACTGTGACTCTGGGTAACGTGCAGGACATAGTGGATGGCTTTGCACAAATGGGTTTCCCTAACTGTGGAGGAGTGATAGATGGGACGCACATTCCTATTCTGGCACCACCCCACCTAGCATCCGAGTACGTTAATCGGAAGGGGTATTTCTCTATGGTTCTCCAAGCGCTTGTGGATCACCGTGGGCGTTTCATTGACATTAACAGAGGCTGGCCAGGAAAGGTGCATGACACACGCATCTTTTGGAACACTTGGCTGTTCAGGAAGCTGCAGGCCGGGACTTTTTTCCCAGAGCGGAATATCACAGTAGGGGAAGTTGAAATGCTCCTTGTGATCCTTGGAGACCCCGCTTACCCGTTAATGCCATGGCTTGACAGCAGCAAGGAACGGTTCAACTACAGGCTGAGCCGGTGCCGAATGACTGTGGAGTGTGCCTTTGGCCATTTAAAGGGCCGCTGGTGATCTCTGTATGGGAAGCTGAACTTGGCCGAACACAGCATCCCCGCGGTTATATCCGCGTGCTGTACCCTCCATAATATTTGTGAAGGGAAGGGTGTAAGCTTCACTCAGGCATGGACCTCCGAGGTTGAACACCTGGAGGCTGAATTTGCACAGCCCTAGAGCAGGGCTATTACAGGGGCCCAGCGCGGGGCTGCAAGGATTAGGGATGCCTTGAGGGAGCAATTTGAGGCTGAAAACCAGCAGTAATATCTGGTGCCCTGTACGGGAGTGAAGTGCAGTAGTTCCAATCTTTAGGAATCCATGTTTGCTAAGCAGACTTGGAGTGCCTGTTTATTTCCTGGGCTAAGGAATCTTTTACTTTGAAAACATTCTTTATTAATGCATAAAGCCAAAAAATCCATTTATTGAAAAGAAAATTTATTTATTGAAAAGAAACACAACTGCTTGGGAATCAGAAAGGGCAAGGGGGTGGAGTGGGGAACGGTACAATCACAGATTCGCGTATGTCCTGTCTGATGTGCTGTGCAGTGAGTGCTGCACTTCAGAATAGCTATACTGCATGGTGATGGAGTTTGAGTGCAGAAGGTAAGGGTTGTGGTTTTCAGGGCTGGGTAGTGAAGATACTGGTGTTGGAGGCAGCTGGTGGCGTGAAGAACCTGGAAGTTGGGGAAAGTGGGTTAGAGGTAACAGTGGGGCACAAAGGAAAGAGTTTTGAGACAAGGGCTGGGGGCGGGGTGTGTTTGTGTTTACGGTACTGCTCCTTCTGCATGGCTACGAGCTCCTGGATAGCGTTTGCTTGGCGCTGCAGGATGCTTATGAGCTGATCCGTGCTTTGCTGCCGGTGCTCCGTGCTTTGCCGCCGGTGCGCTGCGTTTTCCTGGCGGATCCTGCTTTCTCTCTCCCTCCAGTTCTGTGCTTTTTCATTCTCTTTAATAGATTGCCGCATCACTTCTTGCAGCATGTCTTCTTTGCTTTTTCGTGGTCTCTTCCTGAGTCTTTGCAGTCTCTGAGCAGGCGATAAGAGGGACGTCTGAGGTCTCAAGGTTGTTGCAGCTGTATAGGCAAAATGCAACATTTAACAGAGGCAGCATTGTTTATAGCATACAGAGTAATGATTTCCCCCGCACTTAAGGAGGGCACACACAGGGTCTACACAATAGCATTATTTTCCCGTCCCAAAAAAGCACACACAACCCACGGGAGCCTCAAAATGGTGAGTAAGGGGGACTGATTGTTTCAGGGCTGTACTGTCCTCTGGGTTTCTGTGCCTTGGGGAGCCAACAGCTGCAGGGGGCACCTACACTGAACACTGTCCCAACATTTTCCACAGGAGTTCGTCCTGGACGATATCTCGCTGCTGAGGGTGACCTGGGAAGCAAAGGAGGGTCTTCTATTGCAATGCGGCTTCCGCCCTGGCCCATATGCAGCTTGCCTGTGTGCAGCAATGGTCCCCCTGCCCTTCGCGGCACAGTGGCGTGGACACGTTAGCCTGGCTGGGAGAAGGACCACGGTAGCTCTCCCGATAAACCTGCGCAAGCGCATTGCACACATTCTGGATGAAACGTTCAAAGAGATTACCGAGGCCGATTACCGCGATGTGATAAACCACATCAATGCGCTATTCTGCATCTAGGCATGCATGCCTAACCCTCCTCTCCCAAAGAGCCCGCACCGAAAAAATTCCTTCCCGAAAAAAACCCGCTTACCGGGAACCTGCTCTTCTGTTTGTCCTCCACCAAGTACCGGCCGCTGCGCCTGGCTACCTTCCTCCTGGCTCGAGAAGAACTCCTGGCTGCATGCCTCCAGGGATTCCGGGGTGTCTCCATCCGCCCCACCACCCTCACTCCCGTTTTCCTCCTCCTCCTCCTCCCACCCCGGCTCTGATGTGTCCATGGTGGTGCTCGGAATGGAGGTAGGGTTAACCCCAAGTATCGCATCCAGCTCTTTGTAGAATCGGCAGGTCGCGGGGGGAACACCTGAGCGGCCATTTGCGTCGCGGGCTTTGCAGTAGGCACTCCGCAGCTCCTTCACTTTAATCCTGCACTGCAGGGCGTCCTGGTCGTCACCCCTTTCCCTCATGTCCTTTGATACCTTCCCGAAGGTATTGGAATTCCTGCGGCTGGAGCGCAGCTGGGACTGGACAGCTTCCTTCCCCAAACACTGATGAGGTCCAGCAACTCGCCATTGCTCCATGCCGGGGCTTGCTTGGCACGTGGAGGTATGGTCAGCTGGAAAGATTTGCTGATAGCACTCCACACAACGCTTTGCTGAGCAAACAGGAAGGGGATTTTTAAAATTCCTGGGGAATTTTAAGGAAGGGTCACATGGTTGGTTGCCTGAGGCCAGGGCAATAGAGTTTGAACTGATGACTAGAGTGGCTAGAACAGGTATTGTGGGATATGGCCGAATACTTCTGGAGGCCATTCACAGCGCATTGGGCGGCCACACTGGTGCCGCAGCGCTGCAGCGGCGGCGCAATACACGCTATTCCTCTCGGGGAGGTGGAGTACATGCAGCACTGCAGCCACAGAGATACAGTGCTGCAAATGCCTTGCCAGTGTGGACGGGGAGTGAGTTACAGCGCTGGGGGTGGCTTTACAGCACTGTAACTCACAAGTGAGGCCAAGGCCTAAGGAAGACAGGGGTGCAGGTATTTCCCTGCCTGGATGGCAGACTGGTTTGGGATCATTCCAAACATCAAGTGGAAGTCAGTCTTACCAAGATCCAGTCTCTTTTCCAGTATCTGGGCCCATTGATCAATGAGGACAAATCTTTCCCCTCCCCCCCAGTACAGTGGAAACAATTATAGGGACAGTCCACAACTCTACAGCATTCTTGCCACAAGTCAGGTTCCAGACAATACTATGTATTTGTGTGAATCTCAAAGTCCATCTGCTCACAACAGTAAGAAGCTGTCTAAGGCTTCTGGAACACGTGGCTTCCTGCATGTATGTGACTAAGCATGCCAGACTTTGTTTTAGAAAGTTGCAGGGCTGGTTGAAGTCTCTTTACTCTCCATCTTGTCATACATTGGACATGCTACCTGCAAGAGTCTTTGCCTCTAGGCACTGGTGGATGGATCTTATCATGTGTATGGGAATTCCCTTTGCTCCTCCTCTGCCCACCATGACTGTAGTTATGGACACTTCCTTCCTGCGTTGGGGAGCTCATCTAAGGAGCCTACAGATCAAGATTTGTGGATGAATTAAGATCTCGCCCTACATGTTAATGTACAAGAGTTGCAGGCTATTCACCTGGCATGTCAGGTTTTCCTCCTTCATACTAAGGGAGCTACCTTACACATCCTAACAGACAACACTGTGGGGATGTTCTACATGAACAGGGGAAGGGGCCAGATCAGATCATCTGTCAAGAAGCAATAGATTTTTGGGACTTTTGTATCAGTGATGCGGTTCTCCAACTATGGGTCGTGACCCCATTTTAATGGGGTTGCCAAGGCTGGCATTAGATTTGCTGGGGTCTGGGGCTGAAGCAAAAGCCTGAGCCCCACTACCTGGGGCCAAAGCCCGGGGGTGTCAGCCTAGGTGGTGGGGCTCAGGTTACAGGCCCCCCAACTGGGGCTGAAGCCCTTCAGCTTTGGCCCCCCTGCCTGGGGGCAGTGGGGCTTGGACTTTGGCCCCACTTGCCCAAGGTGGCAGGGCTCAGGGAGGCCCAAGCTTTGGTCCCCCCTCCTGGGGTCGTGTAGTAATTTTTCTTGTCAGAAGGGGTTCGCGGTGCAATGAAGTTTGAGAACACCTGATCTAAACTGAGCATTCAGCCAAAACCATGAATAATCTTTCAAACCAGATATTGTGAAATTCATCATTCAGTCTTGGGGGCAGGTCCCCTGAGAGAGTCCTATTCACTACTCGTCTGAATAGAAAATGCCTCCTCTTTTGTTCCAGGACATAGTAGAGTCTGGACTCCTTGAGAGATGCTTACATTGAATTGGTTTTGTTTTAAAGTGAAAGGGCAGTCAGGGAAAGCTGCAGCTACTGTTGCAAAGCTGTTACTACCGCGGAAAAAGGCTAATCTGCTTTTTGGGGCTGCCTTAGCCACTGCTGCTAGTCACTCACTGGAACCCCATCAGTTGTCCCTACCATTGTAGCCCTACCATTGTCTGCTCTTTGCATTTTTAGTCTCAGGGAAGCTGTACAGGCTGGTGCAACAATCTTGACGCAACTCAGTGTCTCCCCAAACTGCCAGGTGGAATAGAATATCTTCATACTTCCAGCAGCAGGCCTCTCTAATGACATGTTTCTCCTGCTCTGCAATAACACTCATTGGGATTGGAACCTTTAGGCTAGTCCTCAGATTTGGTCAGAAAGGTAATTGCTAAACGGTAATTCATGCATCAGCCTTTGACAACCTTCCAATTAAGTAAATAGAACCTTTTTGCCTAGGTGGCCCAGTCCATTTGATTTCCCAATCCAAAAGTCAAATAGACAAGTTTTTTTTTTTTTTTTTTTTATCCCAGGATTCCCCTGGGCTGAAGGCTATTGGCATAGGCCAATACAATTGCTGTCTAGATACTCCCTCTGCTGCAACTGGTGATGGCCACAGCTCAGTGGTATCTTCAGGATTTTCTCTTTCAGCGTTCTTTTGTTTCCCTGTGTCATTATAGCCTGTATTTGGCAGCAAAGCAGCACCCACGAGAATTGCCTAGAGTTTTGGCTCTAAGAATCTGCAATATCATCTTTTTTCCTCGAGAGATTGCTTTACCTGCTCTGTCTGCCTGTTGCCCTGTGGGTTTGTACCGAACCAGGAAATGAATTGTGGGCCCCACTCAGACATTAGTCTGGTTGGCAGTCTTTGGAGCTAAAAAAACATGGTTTAGAAAAATTCAGATTGGCACCTGAGCGGTAGGGAGAGAGCGAAAGGAAGTAAAATGTGCCATCTTAGTGAAAATGTCAATGAATACAAGGATGATAGTGCTACCAATGTTGGGAGCAAGATAGTTCTACAATGAAACCCAATAAAGAACATGGATGAGTGTTGAAGTGAGGTGGGCGGGGGCTGGAGCTGGAGTAGACAGAACAGTTTAGCATGTGGGCACTTTCTCTGACAGCACAGGTCAGAAGAGCCAACATATTTTTTCATGTCAGTACTTACCATGGCCAATAGAAACTTTGTATCACCAAGTCCTAAGTCTTACTGAGGCCAAAATGGCCGGCAACCAGCATGTGATGGCACATTCTTACCACTTTGAGCCTCGGCTGAGCTTCCAGAATGTAAAGACATTTCTCAAAATACAATAGACCATCATGCAAATGGAAATCTGAGCTGAATGGGTGTCAGAGGTATCAAGTGTCTGACAGATTTTGTCCACCTGTGTGTTTTTTGGGAGTAGAGTCCAAATAAGGGACAGCAAATCCCGGGCTGTAGTTCCACAAATACAATTTTGGGGTGCCATGTTTGGTTTGGTGTATTTGTCCTGGTGCAAAAGAGCAGCTGCTTTCCCTTTTCATGACCCAGAGAGGCACTGGTAGGCAATGATGAAATCAAACATGGGAAAGAAAAATGACCAATGCTCCGGATGCACAAGAATGGGAGCTGAAGTGAAGGCTTTCTTAGCTGGTCAAAGGCAGACGGTACAGACCTCCACCGAACAGACAAAATGAACCAATTTTTGAGGAAGCGTAGTTATCAGTTATAGTAGCTGGGAGAATCTTTTAATGAAGGGCCGATAATTGGTAAATCTGAGAAACTGTGGAACCTTCTTTACATGCTTTGGGTGCTCTATTCAGTGATGGCAGACACTTTGTGTGGGTCCATTGTTAGGACCTCGGATGGAAATGATATAACTGAGGAACTCGATAGTGTCCTTGTCAAATTTGCATGTTTCCGGTTTGACATAAAGACAATTCTGGCAAAGTTGCGCAAGAACAAGGCCCACATGTTACTTATCTATCTTTTGGTTTTCAGAGAAGACAAGAATATCATCAAAATAAATAACAAATTGGTCTAGCATGTCCCGGAAAATGTGATTCACAAAATGCTGAAGCATAACTGGAGCATTATGTAGCCCAAATGCCATAACTAAAAATACTCAAAATGCTCATATCAAATGTGGAATGTCATCTTTCACTCATTGCCTTACCTGATACAATACAGATTGTAGGCTCTGTAGAGGATCAGTTTAGAAGAAACCCTGGCCGAGCGAAGTCTTTCAAGAAGTTCATTAATAAGCGGCAAAGGATAGTGAATTCTCTGTTCAGAGTTCAGTAATCAACATGGGTGCAGGGAATCATTAAGGCAGAGTTGAATCTGGTCAGTCGGGGGGGGGGGGGGAAGGGTTTGAAAACTGGACTCCCTCTCTAGTTGGCATTCAGCCAGGTAATTGTTTAACTCTAATGCACAGCTTGACCAGAGCATATAGGTTGGATGGTGGCTCTACCTGCACCAGCTTGTCCTAGATTTCTTCATTCAAGCTATGCTGGAAATGGTAGTGCTGTGCTGCCTTGTTCCATCTACTGTTGACCGCTAAGCCTGTAAATTCCGCAGTGAACCTGGCTATTGGTCTAGTGCCCTGCCATAGGTTCTGAAGTGTGCTCTTGGCAGAGTAGGTTCAATTCAGGACATTGAAAACAGTTGCCTTGGCTCGGATGAATTCTTCAAGTTGTCCCAGCAAGGGACTGGAAGTCTCGGATTGGGTCTAATGGTCAGAGCCATGGGTGTGACCAAGCCTGGAGGTTAGAGCAGACACGAGTTAGAGTAAAGAATCGTAACCACAGGATGCCCGGGAGTATAATCGAGAGCAGAGCTGAGGGTCAGAACCAGGGATCAGAAGCCGAAAGCCAGAGCCAATGGGTGAGCTGAACACATGGTCAGGAAGCAGAACTAGGGGTGTCGAGGATGGAGAAGGGCACGAACTGAAGGAGGCACAAGAGCAGACTGGGCAAGAAGCAGGACCTAGTGCAGCTGTGGGCATGGAAAATGTTGAGCAGCCAGCAAGCCATGGCTAGTTGCTTGGTCAAGTAGATATGACCCTGCTGCAGCTCGCTCCCTGACACCCTGCTCCAAAGCATGAAGGTGCCAGAGTTTCTCAACGAAATGGTTGCAAGAATTTTTTAACACAGATAAAACTATATATTTTCCCCAATCTGTGTATTTCAAATTTGAGTAGCAATCTTTAATACTGTGAGTTCAGTTTTGTGGATCTTAGAGAATTGTAGTCACTCTCTGATTGATCTGCAGAAACCGTACTTGCAGGTGACCTGCTCTGCGCCTCACTCTCCAGTGCTGTTTCCATTGATGTTTCTGATTGACTGAGCGCAGCACAGAAAGTTATACCAAGTTAACTGGTGTTGCTCCAACTCTGACTGGCTCTGGAGTGATAGGGTTTAAAACAGGAGAAACTTCATAAGTTAATATATCACCCATTTGGTGCATCTGTTTCATGCTTTAAAATTACTTTGATTAGTTCATTACCTGATTTATTGTTTATGAAGAATCAATTTTGATTTTTTTCAGTAACAGCACAGAATACATCAGGATTGCTATGTGAAGATGGTTTAGTTTTTGCCTGAGAGACTACCCATGCCTTTACATGTAACGTCAATAGTTTCTGCACTCTCCTCCAATCTCCACTCTCATTGACATTGTGGTCCATAAAAGGAAACAATTTTTTTGGCAAAACTGTAGCTGCCCAAACCCATTTACTAGCTGGGAAAAATAACCCAGGGCTTGTTGGTGCAGCCTTGTGATGCTGTACAGATTAAAAAAGTAAACATTTACTTATACTAACTTGCATTGTTAGTTTTTCAGAATCCTAGGGGAGGGGAAGTAATTGGTTGTGCCAGCTCATAAATGGCCACAGTGTAGCAACTTAAAACCTAGAGGTAAGGGTGGAGAAAAAAATAGGCTAGACTTTTTATTGTGATGAATACAGCAAACAGTCACAAACCTCTTACTTTCCAGAATTATGTAATTTTGCAGTAAAAATTGACTCTAGTTTTTAAGGTGTCTAGCCTGGAGATGTTTTTGTTTTCCTAACCTCAATTACAAAGATTGATTTAACTGTGTATTAAGTTATTACATAGCTTTTGCATCCATATCTTCCCTCATTGGTTTTGATTCATTTTTGTGCTTGCAGCAGTTTCTCTTTAAAACATTCTACTTTGCTTTTTGTTGGCATATTATGTAAAATATAAAAGCTAAAAGTTTCAAAACACCTTATGGTTAAGATATTAAGGTATAAAAAGTAGCTGTAGTGCATGAATTACTGTATAAGAATTTCCAGTGTTCTCTGAGTGTGCAACATTGCTCGTTGATTGTACACCATATTTTTTAAAGCTAAGTTAATATTTCAGAAATCAGCCAGTTGTTATAGTTTGAGCTACTGTCAATCAAATAATCAGCAAATTGTTCTAAGCGTTAATTAGCAAGGCTGTACTGTATCTCAGACTGCTTTAAAAGTTCCTGTCACAAGTCACTGATAAATTCTGATCTGTTCCACTCTCCTGTGCCATTGACTCACAGAGAATTGGGCACAGAGAGATTTTTGAATCATACCATTCAATCCATATTCTGGTCTAGAGATAGATACTCTGAGTCTTGGCCTGCCTCAAGTGATGTCTGATTCCTGAGAAATGGAAACTGCCAAAGTTCATGGAAGTGGCTCATTGGAAAAGCCATACTGATTCCATTTGAAATCCTATTAGGGCCAGTACTCCTTGAGTTTTAATGATGTTTCATATCCATTTGTAATAAAAAGGCTTTCCCCATAACATCTGTATAATAAGATTCCAGGATTGTCACTCTGTATGTCATTCTAAAGCCTAGAATGTTGAGACCGTTTGAAACAATGGAAACACAAGCATGGTTTAAACTAGAGCTCTTTTTAACAATATCACCAGGTTCAATTATCACTGGGATTTGCGGTCTGTTACCATCCAATTTTTAAATTCACAGCCATTTTGACTTTACAGATTAAACCCTATATGACTGCAAGGCATGTATTTGCCATGCCAAAAGTCCTAGACCATTGTGATATCAGAGATAACTCCGTTACCACCAAAAACAAAACAAAACCAGGAGTACTTGTGGCACCTTAGAGACTAACAAATTTATTAGAGCATAAGCTTTCGTGGGCTACAGCCCACTTCTTCGGATGCCCACGAAAGCTTATGCTCTAATAAATTTGTTAGTCTCTAAGGTGCCACAAGTACTCCTGTTCTTTTTGTGGATACAGACTAACACGGCTGCTACTCTGAAATCAGTTACCACCCTTATTCTACGGCTAATTTGCATGCAACTGTTTTTTTTTTGGTATATAAGGGAGATTGTACAGATGGTAGAGGGATTACCATGGTGGCTTAACTGCCACAGTTCTTCAAAATTACCCACACAACACAGCCAGCACACACACTAATCCCAAACACACACAACCCTTCACGGCAGTACCCACCCCTTATTTGTTACTTGCCCAGTTCCACACAAATCTCTCAGCACAACACAAACTTCTCACAAATCAACTCTCCCAGCACAACACACACATTCATCCACCCTCACGCATACTTACCAAAAAGCATACATTTGAGTGGCAAATCCGCAGGCCCATTGCTACTAGAAAATAATATGCATATAATTAAAGTGGTGTATAGTCCCCTTTTGTTGTTGTTTGTAATTCCTCTTAATATGACTTAATGTTTTTCACCTTAGTCATCACAGTGAGAAACTTTTCTCACTTTCTTTGGAATTTGCACTATGACACCTGTGGGTTGCAAGAGTCTGAGATAAATATGATAAATTTACATACTTGGTGTCTTGAAGCATTTAGGCACATGGCACAAATTAAGGGTGGAATGAGAAATCTCTGAATTTCCTGCCTTTGTGGATTTAAGTAAGATCCTAAATGTTATTTTAACATAATTCTTGAGTTTAGTAGTACTTACAAAAGTTTTATTGCAGCATATCTATGTCATCAAAACTGGCCGTCTTCCATTTGGGCACGAAACCAGTGAAACGGAAGCTTCCAGTATACTTTGACATTGCATAACAGCTGTGCACGACTTAAAGCTAGTTTAGCCCAGGCTGAATCAATCTGATCTTTGAACTTAATGTTTAATTTTTTTTCTGTTGAAATAATATTGTAAGGACACACACCTATGTTGTTCAAGAATTTATTACAATGGCATCTGGTAGCACTAGTATAGCTTAGCATCTGTTGCATCTATTAAAACTTGGTTTGGGCTGAAACTTAGCGTGAAAGGGTTTAGTTTGAGAGATTTTTTTAAAATAAATTTCTAAAACTTGGGTTTTCTTCCCAGACTTATAACTAAGGTTAAGATTTTGTCATGGTTATTTTTAGTAAAAGTCACGGACAGGTTACGGGCAGTAAACAAAAATTCATGGAAGTCTGTGACCTGTCTGTGACTTTTACTAAAAATAACTGGGGGGGGGGGGGGGGGGGGGGGGATGGGGGAGGCTGATCTGCTGGGCCTGAAGCCCAAGCTTCATGGGGGGAGGACTGACTGCTGCAGGCCCTCCCCTCCCCCCTGGTAGTGGCTGACAGCTTCAAGGTCCCCTGCTGCCCCAAGGTGCATGGCTGAAGCGGAAGTAGTCATGGAGGTCTCTTAAAGTTACGGAATCTGTGACGTCCATAACAAAATCGTATCCTTACTTATAACATTTTGATTAAAAATTCAGAATATCAGCAGTTTTGAACTTCACTGCAAAATATGAATGTTACTCTTTTTGAAAACTTTTTCTTAATGTTCTCAAATGTAATCTTCATAGAATGTATTAATATAATATAAGGGTCATCCTGTATTGCTGACATGATATATTTTGTAGATATGAACTTCTGTGACTTTAATTGTTGCCATCATAGACTATTAGGAGAGGCTGTTATTTGTATAATGTCAACTCATGCTTTCTTATATTTTATTCTCCTAGAATGTACTATTTCTGTTACTACTACTACCGAGTCCTATTTTTCAGTCTTTGGCTTAGAAGCCTGTAAGGCTGCGGGACTCACCCCTGCAGCGCCTCCTGCTGGTCGTCTCCGGGAATTACCTCTCCAACCGTTGGAGCGCCCTCTGCAGGCCGGTGTCCCGCTACCGCTTGGCCCCCGTGTCTGTCCTGGACCCGGTGCCCCATTATCTGGAGTGCTGTCCCCTGGCAGGAACCCCTTTCTCTCAGGGCCTTCCCTCTCTGGGGAACCCCCAACCCTCTAATCCCTACCTTGCCTCAGTCGTGGGCTACTGCCAGTCACCAACTAGCCCCCGTTCCCTGGGACAGACTACAGTATAAGCCACTCATCACTGGCAAGGAGGGTTTGGACCTGCTGCCTCTGCCTACCCATGGGCTGCCCTCTGCAACCCCCAGTACCTGCTGGCCTTCGGCGAGGCCGCAGCCTGGAGTTTTCCAGGCTGAAGCTTCCCCAGCTCCTCTGCCTTTCCCCAGCTTCTCTGCCTTTCCCCAGCCCTGCTCCACTCAGGTACTCTGCTCAGGTCCCTGCAGCCAGGTCCGTCTCCCTCTACAGCTAGAGAGAAACTGCTGAGCTCCTGGCTCCCAGCCTCCTATATAGGGCCAGCTGAGACCTGATTGGGGCGTGGCCCAGCTGCAGCTGCTTCCCCAATCAGCCTATTAGCTGTTTTCCCTGCCACAGCCCTCTCCTAGGGCTGTTTTAAGCCCTTCAGGGCAGAAGCGGGGTAACCACCCCGCTACAAGCCATTCTGCAGTTTTTTCCTTCTAGGACTCAGTAACTGTCTGCAAGAGAAATATTGCACTGCATAACTGTAACACTCATTGTTGGTTCGCTATTCAGTGTCAGCAACTCTTGTCCGGCCTGCCATACTTACTGCATCTAACATAAGGTTGTCATGATATATACCCAACATGAGGCATGCAATATCATTGGAAAAATAACTCACTGATCATTAATATTCTTGTGTGATATATGTATGGGATGTGCACAGAAAGTTATGAATATGTGCTAGAATTATGTTCTTAAAATGTGTTTGACAAGCAATGCATAAGCAGTCTGCTTTAGACAAAGGAATATCTATTTCTCTGACTGGCCTGATCAACAAATAGAGACAATGAAGGTGCATTTACGTGAAAGGTAAACAAAACAGGAGCATTACCAGCAGATCGAGGGACATGATCATTCCCCTCTATTCGGCATTGGTGAGGCCTCATCTGGAGTAGTGTGCCCAGTTTTGGGCCCCACAGTACAAGAAGGATGTGGAAAAATTGGAAAGAGTCCAGCGGAGGGCAAAAAAAATGATTAGGGTGCTGGAGCACATGACTTATTAGGAGAGGCTGAGGGAAGTGGGATTATTTAGTCTGCAGAAGAGAAGAATGGGGGGGGATTTGATAGCTGCTTTTAACTACCTGAAAGGGGGTTCCAAAGAGGATGGATCTAGAATGTTCTCAGTGGTACCAGATGACAGAACAAGGAGTGATGGTCTCTAGTTGCAGTGGGGGAAGTTTAGGTTGGATATTAGAAGAAACTTTTTCACTAGGAGGGTGGTGAAGCACTGGAATGGGTTACCTAGGGAGGTGGTGCAATCGTCTTCTTTAGAGGTTTTTAAGATCAGGCTTGACAAAGCCCTGGCGGGGATGATTTAGTTGGGGATTGGTCCTGCTTTGAGCAGAGGGTTGGACTTTATGACCTCCTGAGGTCCCTTCCAATCCTGATATTCATAGAATCATAGAAAGCCATCAAGCTAACTAGGGAAGGAGGTAATGATTCATCTATCGCCAGTGGAGCTGGAACCAGCACGAACCACCAGACCACATGCTGTCTCTTCCAGAAGGAGAAAAGGAAGTTTATCTGAAAATACATTTCAGTGGTTTACTGAGTTATAAAGAAGGGGTTCTAAACCTCAAATGATAAATCATTGAATTAACTGATTGTATACAGTATTACTGTATGATAAAAGTATATCAAGTAAAGTTGTTTAGGAAAGCTAATGACACTGGTGATAAATGCAGTTGTGAAATGTATGTATTAACACTATATGAGGAATTATGAATACTCAGATGTTATGCTTTAAAGTCTGTGACGAAACAGGGAAAAACAGGTTTTCTCCCTAACAGGAAGGAAGGCATCTATCTAGCTGTCTCCAGTGAAGTTAAGCCAGGTGTAATCAAAAGCAATGGAAGCCCCATTTCCATACAGGTCATCAGGGGAATGAGAAGCCCTCAGGAAGGGAAGAACCGCATGAGGTCATCTTGAGTCTGGGGACAAATAAGGAGAGAGAAGAAACTATCTTGACATCTATTACTGGACAAACACAAGGAGCCAGAGCTTTTGCAAACTGAGAAAGATGGGCCCTTCAACCAGGGGGGTTGACATCTCCTGGAACTGAATATAGGTGAGAAACCTGCTTAGGCAAAGATCTTTCACCAAAGAAGACAAAGGAACCAAGAAGACAAAGGAATTTTGGACTTTATGGGAGCTCCCGACCAAAGGGGTGGTTAGCCATCTTGCAAGAAGGAGATGTGGTAAGAATCTTACCTTGAACTGAGAGCATAGTTTTGATAAATTACTAGAAAGCATTTTCACTTGTATGTGTGCATAATCATTTCTGATTTTTATCCCTTATACTGGAATTCACTTAAAAGCCGTCTCTTTTATTAATAAACTTGTTTTACTTCTAATCTAAATCAATCCAGTGCTATGTTTGAATAGAAGTGACTGTTCACTCCAGTTAAGGCAACAAGCTGCTGTGTCTTTTTAAAGGAGCAATGGACCTTATTGCTCCTCTGAATGTTCCAGGAGAGTGCTGGACATTTCAGGGCAGATGGTTTGGGGAAAATGCGGGACTGGGACTATGTTGGGGTCCCTTGGCTAGTAGTAACCATGATTGGTGGAGACCAATGTGTGCCTCTGATGTAACAAGCAGGCTACTGGAGTCAGAGTTGCTGAACCAGGGCTGCTCAACACATAGACACGCAGTGCATACTTGTATGCTGGCTTGGAACATCCAGAAATGGAGCTGCAACAGCAGAGCATTTTATGGCACTTAAGGTTACAGGACAAGCAGTGACACAATCTCTCACTGTTCTGAATTGCACATCAGAATGTCACAATAATAACCCCCTGGAACAGCCTCTGGCTGTGAGGTAATAACTCTCCTCAGTATTTTTCTGCAGAACCTTCTTCCCTTCTCTCAGGAAAACATCCTCCTCCTCTTCATCTTTTCCTAGGAATTTTTAATTAGGTACCTTTCAGAGCTGCCTGGGCACCTTGCCAGTTTTACAATTCCAAGGGCTGCCTTTTCAGCAATACCCACTCCTGAAGTCTCTCTTCTTCTCCCCTGCCCTCAATTTAGTGATTCCTTCAAAATCCCCAGTGATTATGACATCTAGTCATTTCCATGGGTGTGAGCTGACACCCACTGGGTAAATCCTGCAAGAAGAGAATGACTAAAGGCGATTACTTCCGTTTACAGTCTAATCTCCTTGTAATCAACATGTTAGGAAAGAATACTGAAAAACATATGCATTTAATGCAGAAAATGTTTGTAGCCATATTTGGTCTTTGAAGAAAAGATGTAGATGATGTTACTTCCTTTATTTGACCAACAAATGTGTAATATAAGTAAACTTTTTGTGGCCAAAAAAGCCATTTCCTAGTTGTTAGAAATGTACCGTATAATAAAAACGTAGTCTTTCATTTAGAAAAGAAATCTTTTCTGTAGCAATCCGGTATCCTAAATCAGGGAGATGCAGTAGCACTTATTGTTTATCGTTATTGTTTTACTGTTGTTTATTTTTATTATGATTATGCCTAAAGGCCCCAACCAAGATTAAGTCCCCATTGTGGTAGGCACTGTACAAAAATGGAGTAAGAGAGAGACTCTGCTCCAAAGTGTTTACAATCTAAAACAAGTCAGATACAATAAGGGGAAAAGTGAAAAATCTTCAAGCAGAAATAAATACACACATACAAGAAAATATAAAAATAATCTAAAATAACTATTTCCTTTATTATCCTTGAAATAAGATTGTTTTGAAAATGTCATTTAATTTCCTCTTCTCTGTCTTCAAGAAACTTGGAAGTCTATGCCCATAGCCATCAAACATATTATAGAGATAGGAGCAATACAGTTTTAGGTACTTGTGTCTGGTGAGAATCCTCCAAGGAAAGCTTTCCAATTCCTATTATATATCTGTCCTGTGAGTCAAGTTTCCATCTTAGAGACTAACAAATTTATTAGAGCATAAGCTTTCGTGGACTACAGCCCACTTCTTCGGATAAATTTGTTAGTCTCTAAGGTGCCACAAGTACTCCTGTTCTTCTTTTTGCGGATACAGACTAACACGGCTGTTACTCTGAAAAGTTTCCATCTGTCATTCATATATGAGAAATAAA
Source organism: Malaclemys terrapin pileata (assembly GCF_027887155.1). Classification (NCBI taxonomy): domain Eukaryota; kingdom Metazoa; phylum Chordata; order Testudines; family Emydidae; genus Malaclemys; species Malaclemys terrapin. The sequence continues at coordinate 53,645,074 of NC_071514.1, forward strand.
AACTTGACAGCATGGTTATTAAAAGGACAAGATTCATGAAAGAGCAGATGAGGTCAGCTCGTCTGTCTTCAAAGAAACAGGAAAAATGCTTATGTTAGAGAAAAAGCTAAAATATATACTTATGTATTCTGAGGCAGAAGATTGTACACTGACAATCCAAGAACATCTATGACTTCTCTGCCTTACTAAGCCCCCTCTTTCCTCCATTGATTCAGTTAGCAAATTCTTATTGACTTTTCTTCTCCTATCTTCCACTGAAAGTGCATCATCTTAACCCTCAACCCTGACTGTTTTCAATATCTAATTACTCCAGTCCTGCTCTAGGGCCACTGAACACCTTTGGCAAAGTGCCATGACCGCACAGACTTCCTGCACTTCAAACTTGTTCTCTTCTCTGTCGGCTCTGCCATGTTCCTTGCCAAACAATGCAACTTCTCCACCTTCTTTGACTCTTGCCGTAATTTCAGATGTTTGTTCACAACCTTAAAACTCCTAACAATGCCTCCTAAAAACTCTCTCTCCATCCTGGGACCCTTTTCCTACTCAGAGATGTGGGATTAAAATTTTCATAATTGTTTAAGTCACTTAAGAGTCTAAATCCCATTGATCTTTCTCAATGGTATTTAGGTTGCTAAGTGACTTAAGTGCTTTGGAAATTTAACTCCGGGCTGATTTTTTTCAAAGAGATCAGTCAGTGCTGCAGTGATCTCTTTCCACTCGCCTTGCCTTTTTTCTCCTCTCTTGTCACTGATTCGTTTCTTGCCTGCTCTCCTTCTCTACCCCTACCTGTGATCTTACCTTCTGCCTCCTGATGTCCCTTGTCACTTCTCCCCATCTCCTTCTTCCTTAATTTTTAATTCTGGTCTGTATTCTTCTGTCCTCCAAAAAATGTGACCCATGGTGCCTGGGGACCTCACTGAAAATGCCAAGGTCAGGGTAGGCTGCAAAAAGGAGAGTAGATTCTCCCGAAGACTGGTGGTCAGTGTTTCCTCAATTTTTCCTATGCATGTGTGGAATGAATTTTATGTGCACCAATATGGAAGTGATTTGTGGTCGGGGTGGGGCCGAGGGGTTTGGAGTGTGTGTGTGTGGGGGCTCAGGGCTGGGGCAGAGGGTTGGGGTGCAGAGGGGTGAGGGCTCCAGCAGGGGGTGTGGGCTCTGGGGTGGGGCCAACAGCCCTGACACCAGCACCGGCACTGAGGGTCACTGCACCATCGGGGTCGACATCAATGCCCTTGGAACCCCAGGTGCCACAGGACCCCCTGGGCATGGAGGGAAGGGAGCAGCCACTCCTTACAGGGCTTTCTTCCTCTTCATCACCAGATGAGGCAGTGGCAGTTACTTCTGTAGCCCGGGCCCTGGAGGACAACAGGGTTCTGCAGCAATTGCTGCAGTGGGTTGCCCAGGGCCTGGGCATTCCAGGCAGAGGAAGTTATGGAGGAAGCTGATCCCATGGTGGATATTCTTGCCCCCTCCGGCCCTGCACGCATTGCCCTGCCCCTCATAAAAAACATTTTGATGCCACAAAGACTTTGTGGCAGATCCCAGCCTCATTGCCCTCCACGGCTAAGTGAAATGAAAGACGCTATTTTGTGCCATCAAGGGGCTACGAGCACTTATATATCCACCTTTCACTTGATTCCATGGTTGTGGACGCTGCCAACCAGCATGAGAGCCAGGACTACCAGGGACCTTCCCCAAAGAATCGGGAGGCGAAAAAACTTGACCTCTTCGGGAGAAAGGTCTACTCAATTGGTGGCTTGCAGCTCCGCATTTCAAACCAGCAGATACTGCTATAATACTTGTGAAGCAATGGCTAAGTTTGCGGAACTGCTGCCGCAGGACTCCTGCTCCGAGTTTTCAGCCCCGGTGTAGGAGAGCCAGCTTATTTCCTGAGCCTCACTGCAGGCTGCTCTGGGCGGGGCAGATGCGGCTACTCGGGTTATGGCCATGGGGGTTGCCATGAGAAGGAGCTCATGGCTACAGGTCTCTAGTCTGCTGTATGAAATCCAGCAGACTATCCAAGACCTCCCCTTTGAGGGTTCAGCTCTCTTTTCAGAGAGAAAAGATAAAAGGCTGAATAGCCTAAAGGACTCAAGAGCCACCCTCAAGTCGCTGGGCCTCCACACTACTGCCACGTAGTGGAAACACTTCAGACCACAACCCCCCCCACAGTTCTAGTAACCACAGAACCAACAGAATGGTTCCCTGAGGAGAAACAGGAGCGGCAGAAAAAGACTGCACCCGTCCTCAGGCCAGGGCTCTAACCAATCCAAGCCGTTTTCGGGCCAGAAGCAGACCTTTTGAAGGCACGCTCGAGGATGGCGCACCAGTGCATGGACTGGATCCAACCCACCATGCCTTCTCATCCCGACTATCCCCTTTCTACCCTGCTTGTCCCGTATCACATTGGACCGATGGGTGCTCCGCACAGTAGAAAGGAGATACTCTCTCCAATTCTCGGCTCTCCTGCCTTTCCACCCCCTCTTCAGGGACCCTTCTCACGGGAAGCTCCTCAAACAGGAGGTGCACTCGCTCCTATCGCTGGGAGCAGTTAAAGGTTCCTCAGGAGCTGAGGTGCAAGGGTTTCTGTTCCCGGTATTTCCTAATACCGAAAGCGAAAGGCAGGCTGAGGCCCGTCCTAGACTTGCGACAGCTCAACAGGTTCATGAAGAAACTCAAGTTCCGCATGGTCTCTTTGGCCTCCATCAGCCCTTCACTGGATTCAGGGGACTGGTATGCTACCATCGAGTTGAAGGATGCGTATTTTCGTACAGAAATCACACCGTCCCACGGAAGGTACCGCAGGTTTGTGGTGAGCAACAACCACTACCAGTTCACAGTCCTCCCGTTTGGGCCCTCAGTGACACCTCGAGTATTTACCAAGTGCATGGCAGGCATGGCTGTGTTCCTGCGCAGGTGGCAGGTACATGTGTTCCAGTACCTCGACGACTTGTTGATCAAGGGCCGCTCCAGAGCCCAAGTGGAGGCACAAGTCGACTTCATAAGAATGACATTTGATGAACTTGGCCTTCTCCTGAACATGGGGAAATCTACGCTGTCCCCGGTTCAGCGGATAGAATTTATAGGGTTGGTACTGGATTAGACACAGGCCAGGGCATACCTTCCGGAAGCAAGGTTCTGGGCCCTGGGCAATATCATTCGAAGTCTCAGGCAGTTCCCCACCACCACAGCAAGGAATTGCCCAAAACTCCTGGGACACATGGCCGCTTATACCTATGTGGCGCAACACGCCAGGCTCAGACTCCAGCTGCTCCAATCGTGGCTAGCCTCAGTGTATTGGCTGGTTTGGGACAGTTTGGACAGGGTCGTGACTCTGCCTCACCCGGTCCTCGACTCCCTCCTGTGGTGGCTCGACCCGCAGTTAGTGTGTGCAGGGGTCCCCTTCACCAGCCCTCAGCCATCCCTCTCACTAGTGACCAACGTGTCAGCCTTGGTCTGGGGAGCACATCTGAGAGACCTCAGGACGCAAGGCCTCTGGTCTCGGGCAGAACTCGCTCTCCACATCAATGTCAGAGAGCTGAGAGCAGTCTGCCTAGCATGCCAGACTTTCCAAGCTCACTTGGCAGGAAGATGTTTATCAGTTATGACAGACAACAGCATAGCAAGGTTTTATATCAACAAACAGGGCCGCTCCTCTCCCCTGTGCCAGGAAGCGCTCATGCTGTGGGACTTTTGTGTAGAGCATTTGATATACCTGCAAGCATCATACCTCCCTGGAGTACAGAATGAGTTGGCGGAGTCTCTCAGCAGGTCATTACACAGCCATGAGTAGTCCCTACGCCCAGATGTCATAAACTTGGGGCTTTCCCCAGATAGACCTGTTTGTCATGCAATGCAACAGGAAGTGCCAGCAATTTTGCTCCTTCCTGAATCACACAGCCCAGGCTCCATCACAGACGTGTTCCTCCTCCCGTAGGAGGCCATCTCCTATACGCATTCCCACCCATCCCTCTCATTCACAAGGTGCTCCTCAAGATACATAGGAAAGAAGTTTTGGTGATATTGATAGCTCCAGCCTGGCCCCGCCAACACTGGTATACATCTCCCCTGGAGATGTCTGTGGAAGCCCCAGGCACCTTGCCACTCTTCCCGGACTTAATAACTCAGGATCATGGCCGTCTCCAGTACCTGAACCTTGAGTCGTTGCATCTAATGGCGTGGAAGCTCCATGGCTGAACCCGAGGGAGCTCTACTGCTCGGACCCGGTTAGACAAGTCCTCCTTGGCAGTAGGAAACCTTCCACCAGGACTACCTACCTGGCCAAATGGAAGAGATTTTCAATCAGGTTGGCACAACACTGTCCGTCTCCAATGCTCACTTCTATGCCACTCATATTGGACTACCATCTCCATTTTAAGCAGCAGGGGCTGTCTATGTCATCAATAAGGTTCACTTGGCCGCCATTTCTGCCTTCCATCCAGGTGCAGAAAGCCGATCGGTCTTTGCCAAGCCAATGGTCAGCCGTTTCCTGAAAGGTCTTGACAGGCTATATCCACACGTCCGACAACTGGTCCCGGCCTGGAACCTTAATCTGGTCCTTTCCAAACTGCCATTTGAACCGCTGGTGATTTGCTCCCTGCTCTACCTCTCGTACAAGGTGACATTTCTGGTAGTGATAACCTCACCCAGGAGGGTGTCTGAGCTCAAGACCCTAACATCAGAGCCTCCTTACACAGTGTTCTATAAAGTCAAGGTTCAGCTCAGGCCACATCCAGCTTTCCTCCCGAAGGTTGTCTCCCAATTTCACATCAACCAGGACAATTTTCTCCCAGTGTTCTATCCTAAGCCGCACTGAAGTAGCAGAGAGCAGAGGCTTCACTCGTTGGACGTCCGCATAGCGCTAACCTTTTACATCGAAAGAACAAAAGTGTTCCAGAAGTCCATTCAACTGTTTATGGCTGTGGCAGACAGGATGAAAAGTCTTCCAGTCTCTTCTCAACGAATTTCGTCATGGATCACGTCCTGCGTCTGAGAGTGCTACAACCTAGCAGAGGTGCCTGCCCCTCTGCTCATAGCTCATTCCATCAGGGTGCAGGCTTCTTCAGCAGTGTTCCTGGTGCATGTTCCCACACAGGAAATCTGCAGAGCAGTGACATGGTCCTCAATACATATCTTTACATCGCATTATGCGTCACCTAGCAGGCCAGAGACGATGCGGCCTTTGGTAGAGAAGTGCTCCAGTCAGTGGACATCTGAACTCCGACCCCGCCTCCAGAACTTGGGCTTGGGAGTCACCTGATTGGAATTGACATGAACAAGCACTTGAAGAAGAAAGAATGGTTACTCACCTTCTCATAACTGTTGTTCTTCAAGATGTGTTGTTCATGTCCATTCCAATACCCACCCTCCTACCCCTCTGTCGGAGTAGCCAGCAAGAAGGAACTGAGGAGGTGGCTCTATATTGAGCGCCATGAAAATGTGACTCTGGGGGGCGCCCAGGCTGACCCGATGGATGCTGCTATGGGAAAAATCTTCCGGCTGTCATGCATATGCCAGCTCCAAAAGTGCCATGCAAACACCCATTCTCACTCTCAGATGACATTGTTAATAAGAAGCAGTCAGCAGTATCTCCCGTAAATGTAAATATATTTGTTTGTCTTAGCAATTGGCTGAACAAGAAGTAGGACTGAGTGGACTTGTAGGCTCTAAAGTTTTATATTGTTTTGTTTTTGAGTGCAGTTATGTAACAAAACAAAAAAAATCTACATTTGTAAGTTACACTTTTATGATAAAGAGATTGCACTACAGTACTTGTATGAGGTGAATTGAAAAATACTATTTCTTTTGTTTATCATTTGTGCAGTGCAAATATTTGTAATCAAAAATAATAATATAAAGTGAGCACTGTACACTTTATATTCTGTGTTGTAACAGAAATCAATATATTCAAAAATGTAGAAAAACATCCAAAAATAGTTAATAAATTTCAATTGGTATTCTATTGTTTAACAGTGCGATTAATCGCAATTAATTTTTTTAATCACGGTTAATTTTTTTGTTAATCATGAGAGTTAACTGTGATTAATCGACAGCCCTAATTATTATTATTGGTATTGCAGTAGTGCTTAGGAGTCCCAGTCTTGCCTGTGTTCTTAGATTATGAACTGTTTGGCCTTGTCTAGATTAGGTTTTGAAGGTGCATTGTTACCTAATACATGTTAACTAACACGTTTTATAAATCTAGTGCAGATAAGGCACATCTGACTTTAGCAGATGGTAAACTGGTTGCATTAAAAACTACACTCTCTTCCTAGACTCCCCTTCTAGGTCAGTTTAGTACTTGTTAAAGACAATGTAGATTGTCTTACATTATGCTTTTAAAATGTTAGTTGGCAAGTTCATGTGGTAACATCACACTTTAAATCCTGCTTTAGAAAAGCCCTTGGAGGCAGGCATTACATAGTATAAGTATGATAAGAAATTAGCACTTTGTGGATGTTACCATAATGCAAACCTAATACATTTGTATCCCCTTTAAAGGATGGTCATTTGTTGTGTTTAATGTGCTCAGGTTCAGGTGGCTGCCCAGAAATGTATGTTAGGCAAAAGGTCAGTTAACTAGCCACTCTCAAATTTACTGATTCCTGCAAAATGTGAATCAAATAAATCTGATTCAGATTAGAAAATGTTGTTCATGGGATCAAAATGTAGCACTTCCAAATCCTTACAGGTGCACTTATGAAATTAATTTTTTTATCTTCAAAATAGATTTCTTGACAACAGTAACTTCTTCTGTATGGTCAGTTATTGATGATGATGAGCACTATAATAATGTCATTTACTCACCCTGACCTTGAAAAGAGAGGATACTTATGTATAAAGAGTGCAAGTGCGCCTAAAAACTTATCATAAGTTAATGGATACCTTCAGCGGTACCATAGCTCTCTTCTTTACCTTTTATGCTATCTGAAAAGATGGTAAAGGATCCAAATGGTCTATTGCTAGCTGAATTGTTTTGATATAATAAAAAGCGTTACCAGTCTCTCTTCTCCCCAGAGGAGTAAAAGGGTGTTTTCTGGAGGAAATGGCTAAATAAGGGCATGTGCAGCATCAAAAGGGATTTGCAGAAGCCCGAGCTTGACCAAGTAACTGTACTAGTTGCACTTGGTCATCTGCTGAAGCAACTTTTGCTGAAAGATCTTTCAGGCTTTCCTTCATGAAGATCTTATTGACTTGGTTAGTAGCCTTGAGAATTTTGTATAAGACTTCCTTAATTTTTCTTTTCCATCTCAGTTTTAGTCACAGCTAGCTTCTTCTCTTAAGCAGGGGACTGGTGGTATATTGTAAGTTGAATAAGAACATTTTGTTAGAGGATTTATTTTTGAGAAACCCTATCCACTAATACAGTGGTTCTCAAACTATGTGGCTGGCCTCTCAAGGGAGGCATGGGAATGTGTCAAGGGAGGCGTGGGAATGTGTCAAGGGAGGCAGGAGCTGTGTGCTCTTCTCCCTGCTCCCTCCCCCCAAGAGCTCTGGCTGTCAGTCCTGGGCAGCTGGGGCTCATGCAGAAGGGCCGGGCACACCCAAGAGGTGTGGGGATGAGAGAGAAGGGACAGCCGGAGCCCGGCCATATGGGCTCTGATAGCTGGAGCTCTGCCGCTCAGGCTCTCCTCCCCCCCCAGTCCCTCACTGGGAGGCAGCAGTGGGGCTCCAGCTTGTCAGCCCTGATGTGGCAGCAGCCGCGCAGAAGTAAGGGTAGCAATGGGGCTGTAAGTCTGCTGTGAAAAGTGAAATTGACAAATAATCACTTTTCACATTGCCACCCTTACTTCTGCACTGCTGCTGGTGTGGCGCTGCCTTCACAGCTGAGCACCCAGCCTGCTCTCCGCTCTGCCTTCAAAGCTGGGTGCCGGTATATGTACCTGGGTTGGGAGGGCATAAGGGACTACAGACACAAAGAAGGGAGGCCCAATCAAAGAAGTTTGAGAACCACTGCACTAATACAGTTCCTCTTTGGGGAAGAATATAATAATAACGAAAAAAGATAAAAAGATAAAATTGTTACATAGTTATCAATTTCTTTATTTCTGCTGATGTTTAAACGACAACACTGGAAGAACTCTTTCTGGCGAAAATTCCAAAGGGGTTGTCTCTTCCAGAAGATCTGCCAGTGAACTGACACTAGCACAAGCCTTTACCTTATTTTGAACTATTTTGGTTCACCTCGCTCTCCTCCCCTCCCCTCCCCTCATCCCTACCCCCCTCCATTTGAAACGAAGGTTGTGTAAAGCAAAAAGCTAGAAAGCTAGTACAGTTGAATAGCAAGTAATATGCTGTAAAAGATTCTGGATCATTTTATCATATCTAAGGTTAAGATCTTGTCACTGTTTTAGTAAAAGTCATGGACAGGTCTCGGGCAATAAACAAAAATTCACGGAAGCTGTGTCCTGTCTGTGACTTTACTAAAAATAACCGGAGGGGGCACGACTGGGGTGGAGGAATGACAGCTGGAGCCCCACCACCATGTGTGGGGGCACAGTTCCAGCCGCAAGCACAGGTGGGGGGGCACGCAGTCCCAGTTCCAGCCCTAGCTGTAGCAATGGGGTAGGGGCACACAGTCCTGGCTCCAACCACAGCCACAGGGGGACAGAGGTGGCAGCCCCGGCCCTGGACATAGCCAATCGGAGTGGTAGGGTGGGGGATATATAACTCTGGCTTCAGACCCTGTCACAGCCATCCGCCCTGGCCAAAGCCTTGTGGCGGGGAGGGCGCACAGCCCAGCTCCAGCCTCGGCCGAAGTTGGACAGTCCCAGCTCCAGCCCCAGCTGCAGCCATGGATGGGGGCCCACACAGTCCCGGCACCGGCAGCAGCCCATGGGTGCTTAATCATAGGTCCTTTTCTCTTAAAATACCAGGGTAGTATATTTTTTAGAGCAACAAAATTTTAAGGACAAATACTGCATAATCAAAGCAGCATGTACTGCACTGTTCTAGCACGAATGTGTAACAGACATTGCCCTAATTCAAGAGTTTTGGAAAAACAGATTGGACAAGGTTTCATATTCACATCTGAGAAATCTTAACCTACGTAACTGTTTATATACTTGGTAACTTCTTGATTTTTTATTTGACTTTTATAAATACATGTGTCTATTTCTTTTTTATTAATTTTAACAACACTTGTATATTATAACTCTTGAATGCATTTTTAAAATTTTCAATACCCACTGGTTGTACTACTAGATAGTTATAGCACATAACTTATATCTTATCTTGCAAAGGATATCTTGAGCAAATATTTGATTTATATTTCCTGAGGAACAGTCCATGTAATTTTACAATAATGTGGAATTTAGTTTGAATGAGCCATCTAGTGTAGCAGTTCTGTATGTGTTTCACTTGCAGTGGTTGCTTTGTGTACCAAAGATTCATTGGAACTAGTTTTATTGACACGTTTCTGTGATAGTATAATAGTTTACGTCCATTCCACAATTCATTTGGTATTTACAGTGTTGCTATGCAGTTGACCCTGTTGACTCCACCCCAGTCCTCTACACCTGATGTAAGCCATAGCTTTTGGAATTGATACCTATGTCATCCAAAAATATTTTGACATCCAAAAATATTCTCTCTTCCTGGTGACAATTTTTGTTGTTGTTTTAAATCTTAAAAAAAAAAGGGAAAGATCAAAGCATAGTCTGTTCTTTCCTGCCCTTCTAGATATACAAAACAGCTGCACGGCACAATCAACTATTGTAGTTACGAGCCCAAGTTCTATAAATAGATATAGCTTCAAACTTAAACTGTTCTGCTAGAAAGGCCAGGAGATTTTGGCTTCAAATTACAAAACATTCACATCCACTGACATATTTCTTTTAAAACTATGATTTCTTAAGCAGCAGTATTTGTATCACTACATTTAAATTTAAGGGTTTTTTTTTCCATGAAGGTTTTTAAATATATTTTTAATGTTTTCAGCTCTCCTACCCTGTTATTTTTCAACATTAATTTAGAATCACATACATAAGCAATTTCTGACTTTCTGAAGAAAATTACAATTGCATTGTGTGTGTCTGAAGGACTCAGCATGTTTTTGCAAGGAGGTGGTTTCACTGTGATATGTCACCCTTTAGCCTCTAAATCTGCTGGGCAGAAATTGATAGAATAGTTAAATGTTCTTTTGAACTGGAAAATCTGCAGCTTCGTCAAGTAAATTCAAAACTGGCAGTTGTTAGTTAAACATGAAAATAAATAATACAATCTGTACTGAATCTCTTGGGCTGTTTTATTTTGAGCTTATCCCAGACTTTCAGTTTTCAATGTGCCGCACAATTTTATTTATTCACAGTGCATAACTGTATTGGAAAAGTTGGAGATGTGGGAGCTACATGTTTTGTTAAATGATGAGGGGAGAATTAGGGAATTTGGTACTAAGAAGGCTATGGAGATGATTTGAGATTTTAGTATCCACAAGGTGGTTGAGGCTTTTGTCACTTGGCCAAGTATATGCTTTTCCTCTCTTCCTCATGGGCAAGTGGAGGTGATTTGTAATGTTTTTGGGGGTTCAACTGCAGGGTGGATTTGATTTAAATCACTAGTCAAGACTTGATTTAATCATGGATTTCTCCATAAAAGTGCAATTGTGTTGGTTGTTATAACCTTAATACATATTCTTCACAAATCAGAGATAGATGTAGGTTTCATTTTTAGAGGGTACATACTATACATTTTTAAAGTGATTTAAAAATCACTGCTGCCATTATAGGTTTTCCCTTCTAGTGAGAGAATGGTATGGTAGATCTCAAATCAATTAAGGCTACACTCAGAAATACCTCAAGACTTCTGGAATATGCTGCTCAAACAGTTTCATTTTTGTTGCTACTGCCTGTCCCTCCCTTCTCACATTTATCTAGGGTGACCAGACAGCAAGTGTGAAAAATTGGAATGGGATGGGGGGTAATAGGAACCTATATAAGAAAATGACCCCAAAATCAGGACTGTCCCTATAAAATCGGGACATCTGGTCACCCTACATTTATCTCCAGACTTCTTCTCCTTGTCCAGATCTATTGCGCCCCTAACAATCGTCTATTGATTGAACTTTTTGAAACTTTGCACTTTTAGAGAGAGGTAAGGGATTGACTTCAGCATTAATGCTGTGTTGAGTTGAAAGGGCCAGTTTACACTTCTCAGGTATTTTTTTTCAGGCTGTTTGCAGATTCCTGAAGACTGCACTTTGAACTCAATTTGCCAATGCCATATCAGGGGTCAAAGAGAGGACAACAATTCCTGTGGAAGGAGGAACAGCTGTCAGAGAGCCCCCTGACTGAAGAAAGTGAGGTATCTCTGAAAAGATCCTTCAAGGCTTCAAGCCTATCAGTATAACTTTCACGTTAGGCAGCATGCACCTCCCAAAGGATGGTGAAGTGGCTACAGGCACTAGCAGGTCTCCAAAGATAACTCTGAGCTGGCCAAGGGTCTCTAACATAGGGGCTCTTGTTCCTATGTGACATAAAATCCAAGTGACTTCTGGAGCCATGTTCACTTTGGAGGCAGGCAAGAGAGCCCTGTGGTTAAAACATTTGGCAACCAGTTTTTCCTCACTGGTCTTGCTTTCACCGGGCCTTTCAAAGGCAGACTTCTTTTCAGGGAAGACATGGAGAAGAGCCAACAAATCTTAGCTGCTCAAAGGACAGGAGCCTAAACCTGGATAGGTCCAGAGGGGAACGGCAGGATTGCAGTCCAACCAAAAGCAGATCCAAGAAGACTAGGGCCTACTTTCCAGGAAAAAAAACAGCAAAGAAAATTCAAGAAGATGGCATGCTTCAACTGAATTAACTTTTCATTTCCAAAGAAGAGGTGCAAAACAACAGGAGGTCCTTTCTGATTTTAAACAGTCAGCCTGAAGATACAAGGTCTGAGTCAGGAGTTCCTGCATCAGGGAAAGATGGATGAACGTCTTAATCACCTGTGCCCAAACAATATTTGACTAATTATTACATGGTAGCATATGCGTATGCAGTACAGTTCGGTTTACACTGACGAGAGACTGTCTCAGTCTGTTCATTCATTGTCAGGAGTTAAAGGTCAAGTGGCCTCTGACTCCACCATTTCTCAATGGATTGGGAACTGTTCAGAGGGGCTTATGTTGCAGTGGGAAAGGAAGCATCACAGTCTTTTAAAGTTAGCTTTACCTGTTCAGTAGAACCTTCATTGTCAGAAAGAGGAAAAGCTTTTTTTAGTAGAGATTTTGCAAGGCTGCCTCTTGGTCTTTTACTTGCACCTTTGTCATATATTATTATAGAATAGTCTTGCAGTCATAGCCTTATCAGAAAGGTGTTGTAGGAGGTAGTCAAATGCCAATCTCACCCATTCTAAAGTAATTGATTAATTTGGGAGATCCCAATAATCTGGACTAGTATAGATCATAGAAGAGGAAATTTTCCTTATCCTGTATCTTTTTTCTTTAAGATCTTCCATACCTGTCCAGATGCCCTCCCTGTATGATTTACGTGCCTGTCACAGGGTAGCTGGCCCTTTATGGAGAGTTGGGCTTTTGCCCCATCTCTGACTAATCATTTGTCTCCCGGCAAAGGTGATAGCTTGAAGATCAACTGATCTTCATAAAAGCCAGCAAGTGTTCAGTTGCTGGGGAGAGCTGCAGAGGGAGTAGGTAGGCTCCTGTTGGAATCCCTAGGTCATGAGAAAGAGCCCAGTTTGTATGCAACTCCCAGGCATATGGCCTGTGGAGTGTAACCCTGCAGGCAGGAGGCTAGGAAGGAGCATAAGAGCTGCAGGGAGTAGATACATTTTCTGCAAGAGCCTATCAGTGTGAGGTGGGGGAAGGAGAGTGTGTGGGTGGGGGAAGAATGAGATTGGTATATTGAACTTGTATAAAGTGTTATTTTTGAAAAAATCAAATGAAAGCCCTGAAGAAAAGGGACTGAAATCTTGTGGCTGGAGAATGTCCTTTAGTGGGCAGGCTAATTTACAGCGCCTTTCACATTGGTCAGATATTTTCAGAATATTACTGTTATTAAAGGCATTTTTTAAAGGTTATTGAACAGTGTCAGCCTGAATTTTTTATTCCTTTCAAAGTTTTCATCTGAAGGGCAAGAGATGGCTAGGCCCTTCTTTGAGAAGATTATGACTTCCACCACATTTTTAGGGTGGGATTTTTTTCAATTGAATTTAATGGGAGCAAGAGTTAAACCATTGCTGAGAGTGTTTGAAAATTCTACACTTCATTTTCTGTGAGTAATAGGCTAGATGAGGAGAAAAAGGAACCAAAATCTTCTAGTTCGGTAGTGCTACCTGATTAAGGAAAGGAGGAAGAACAACCTAGTTTCCAGATTACTGGAGTATCCCTTTTAGTAGAAAGTTCTAGTCCATGTTCTCTGAACATACAAATGTATATTACTAATAATGTATTTGTTTTTCCTCTAGAATTTACATAATGACCTCTTTATTCTATCCAAAAAACCCATATCAAGATGGACATGGGTGGATACATACTACAATTAAACTGCATTTAGATAGCTAATACTCTATCACTATCTATGCAAAAGCTGTGCCCTCCCTTCCAGCTCAATGCTGAATAGACCTTTATTTCACAAGTAGTCCAATAGGTTGTGCATATGACAACCTACATAAACCTCCATATGCAAAATCTCCCGAATGTAATTTCCTGCATCAGAGCATACTTCTGTAAAGTGTGCTCTGAAACAGGTATTCAGTGTCCTATCATATCCCCCTTAGTTGTCTCTTTTTTAAGCTGTATGGTCCCAGTCTTTTTAATCTCTCCTTGCGTAGACACTGCTCCATATCTTTGATCAATTTTGTTGCCCTTCTCTGTACTTTTTTCAATTTTAATATATCTTTTTTGAGATGAGGCAACCAGAATTGCATTTAATATTCAAAGTTTGGGCATACCATGTGTTCATATACTGGTATTACGCTATTTTCTGTTTTTATTATCTATATCCCTTTCAGAGGGATGTTTTCAGAGAACTATCCACAATGACAGCAAGATGTCTCTCTTGGATGGTAACATTTGCACTTGTCCTTGATGGTTTTCCATTGACTGTTTTGGGATGGGGCAAGGATAAACAATGGAACCTTACATTACATCACTGCTGACCAGGGAGGATGACAACTTCCTTCCACTTGAATGGGCCATCACCAAGATTCAATAGTGATTAACTTTTATTCCAAGACTATAAAGCATAGTTTTCAATATAGTTACAATTAAGTATTACCCGTGTACACATCTTGCAATGATTATGAGTATTGGTAAGTTACAAGCTTTCAATAGAGACCTCACATGCCAGCATCCCTGGATAAATGCCATGAAAGTGGTGTATAAGGTGTAGTGAGTTTGTCAGGTCTGAAACAGGAGTTGCTTGTATAGAATTGTGAACCCGTTGCCCATTATAACCAATCTTTGTCACACCTCCCCCAACATTGATGCAGTAGGGCTAGCCACTGGCTATTTTGCAGTTGTCATTTCTGGGCTGTCTTTCCTAGACAAAGCATCTGTTACTACATTTACTTATCCCTTGATGAGCACAATCTCCATCTCACATTCCTGTAGCGCTGTGCTCCAGCGCAGCAGCCTAGAGTTGGTCCTTGTGGTTCTGTGCAGTGGGGTGTTTCTTGTTACTTTCCCCAGCTTGCATTAAAACTGTCCCCAGTCTGGAATTGGACACATCTGTACATAGCTTAAATACTTCATTAAAATTAGGACTTGCCCGTACTGGCTTTCCTGACAGAACCTCTTTTACTTTATCAAAGCCCCTTGACAAGTCTCAGTCCAGTTTATTCTTTTTACAAAGGTCTGTGTTGGCTGATAAAATATCACTAAAAGCCCTCTGTGCCTTCAGTCTTTGGCATAGGGTAAGGATCAGTTAGTGTGACAGCATTATATTTTCTATAATCAGCGCAGAACCTTATGTTTTCGTCCTTTTTGGGATTCATAACAACTGGGGAAGCCCAGGGACTGTTAGACCCAGTGATTACACCCAATTCCAGCATGCTCTTTATTTCTGCCTGAACTTGTCCCCTCATGTTATCCTTTGCACATTGTCACTAATGGGCCTCAGTATCGCACACCTCAGCCTTCTTTATATAATCATTTATTAGCTCTCCTTCCCTGCCAAGTAGAGGATTTACACTTTCCTTCATCTTTCTCTTGCTCCTAATGTGTTTAAAGAACCTCTTCTTACTGCCTTTTATGTCCCTTGTTAGGTGTAACTCATTCTGTCCCTTAGCCTTTCTGATTTTGCCCCTATGTGCTTGCACTGTTCTCTTGTACCGCTCCTTAGCAGTTCATCCCTGTTTTCACTTTTTGCACGATTCCTTTTTGATTTAATGGGTGGGTTTTTTTAATATGAATAAACCAAGTCAGTTCTGCTCTGAAGAGTAAAAAAGTGAACTATAGAAAGTGGGTAGAATCAGGAAGCAAGAAAGGAAACCAAATGTTATGAATGAGTGTCTGGACTATTGAAATAAAATTAGAATAAAAATATTTTGTGGAAATAAATATGCATAGTAGTTGCAAGTTGACTGTATTTGGAAATAAAGGTCTTACCAAATGGCCTTAGAGTTAATAAAATCAAACCATCATTCTGTATTTAAAAAAGAAGCTCAGAATACTTTCTCAAAACATCAGTCATATCGCAACACTCTAACTTTATTAAACTATCCCAACCATCATGGCCTCTCAGTGGATCAGTTTCTTGGATCTGTTGCCACTGTTGCCAGTGGTATACATCGCTGGGTAGTAGATTATTTAAATACCATTTTAATGCAGAATTTATATTTCTATTATTTAGTAGTGGTATAGTTTATGTCAGCAGTAACATTCAAAGAGTAGCCAGGTTAGTTTTCAAAAGGTTTCCTTTTCCGTTTGAGATGGAAAGTACAGCCCAAATCCAGACAGGAGTGATTGTTCAGAAAAGAGTGAGTTGGAAGAGATAACATGCTATGTCACAACCTGTTACCAAATCAGGAATGGATAGTGATGACAAATGGTAACAGGGACTAATCTCCTAAACACACTGATACTGTGCTGTATCCTGGGCAGACATTTGGTATATTGTACCTACCTCTATCAAAGACCAGGGTTTTTGTCTCTTTCGGACTTTGACAGCTGCCTTGTAAAGCTTGTTCTGCTAAAAAAAAAAGAATTTTTATTTTGAATTGCCTTCACACTCAGTCCTCAATAACAGCTGTGCAACCCCATGATCTTTAATGGGTGTTATTAAAGGTAGAATTTGGCACTGCAACTGGGACTTGATTATCAACTCTGTGGCTAATCATAGACTTTAAGGTCAGAAGGGACCATTATGATAGTCTAGTCTGACCTCCTGCACAACACAGGCCACAGAATCTCACCCTCCCACTCCTGTATCAAACCCCAACCTATGTCTGAGGTATTTAAGTTCTCAGATTGTGGTTTAAAGACTTCAGGGTGAAGAGAATCCTCCAGCAAGTGACCCTTGCCCCACACTTCAGAGGAAGGCAAAAAAACCCAAGGGCCTCTGCCAATCTGCCCTGGAAGAAAATTCCTTCCCGTCCCCAAATATGGTGATCAGCTAAACCCTGAGCATGTGAGCAAGACTCACCAGTCAGACACCCAGGAAAGAATTCTCTGTTATAACTCGGATCTCACCCCAGCTAACATCCCATCACAGACCATTGGGCATATTTACCACTACTAGTCAAAGATCAATTAATTGCCAAAATTAGGCTATACCATCATACCGTCCCTTCCATAAACTTATCAAGCTTAGTCTTGAAGCCAGATATGTATTTTGCCCCCACTGCTCCCCTTGGAAGAACTTCACTCCTCTGACGGTTAAAAACTGGGATTTGATTATCAATTCTGTGGCTAATGTATGAGCAGTAATAATGTCCATCTGTCTTTCTTGCATAGCCCTGTGTTCATTGCAGTGCTAACAGGAGGGAAAAGTAGTAACTTTTGTTATTAAAGTTGAGCAGATTAGACTGTGAACACACAGAGCAATTTAGGTGAGGTGTTTGCATCTCCCTCCCCCCATGGCCCTGTGCCTCCACTCCTATTCAGCCTCTGTCCTCCGCCACTAGCCCTTATGAGCCCTGTCTGATCCCCACCCCAGCATTCCATAGCACCTATCTCCTGACCTGGCCTGACAAGCGCTGCGAAGGCAGCTCTCTCTCTTCCTTTGCTGGCGGGAAGCTGCAACTTTGTTCTATTACCACAGCACCCTCATGGGGAGCAAAAGGCAGAACTGCAGCAACATTTTGGAGGAGCTTTTTTCTGTGCAAAAAATTAGAAATCTGAGTGGCTCATTAAATATGTGCGCGCGCAGTGGCGCAGAATTCCCCCAGGAGTAATGTGCATCAAACCTGTCCTCCCTTTTCTACGCTGGCTTCCCATAGGCTACAGGGTCTTATGCTTTGTTGCTTCTGTAGGTTGCGCTCATTGTACACACCAGGGGCGTCTTGCATCCCCATCCTCCATCCCCCCACAAGCTCCGTCTGTGATATACTCCAATCCCCCTCTGTTTCAGGGACTTGCCACAAACCCCGTCCCCCATCCCGCATGTCTAGGGCCCTACCAAAGGGACAATCCATTTTTGTAAATTTCACAGTCATAGCATTTTTAAAACCTTGAATTTCACAGTTTCAGATATTTAAATCTTAAATTTCATGGTGGTGTGACAAAGTATGAATATGTGTTTTAGAACAGCAAAATATAAACATGTAAAGCCCTTACATCAGCATTTCTCAAACTGGTGGTTGCAAGGCTATTGGGGGGGGGGGGGCGGAGGGGGGGGAAGGAGGGTGTCGCAATATTGCCATCCTTGCTTCTGCATTACCTTCAGAGCTGTGTGGCTGGAAAGTAGCTGTCTAGATACCCAGCTCTGAAGGCAGCGCCATCACCACCAGCAGCACAGAAGTAAGGTTGGAAATACAGCATACCATGCCACCCTTACTTCTGCACTGCTGCTGGTGGCGGTGTTGCCTTCAGAGCTGGGCAGCTGGAGAGTGGTGGCTGCTGGCAGTACAGAAGTAAGGGTGGCAATACTGTGACCTCCCTCCCCCTTACAATAGCCTTGGTCTACACTAGAAAGGTTTTTGCCAGTATAGCTATATCTTTTGGGTCAGGACCCCAGTTTGAAAAATACTGTATACTTTTACCGTATAGTATAGGGTAAAAGTACACAAACAACAAGGTTTCATGGGGGATACCAGATTTCATGAATTTGGTAGGGCTCTACTCATGCCACTGGCTCTGTGTGCCCAGATTTTCCCTTCTGACACATACAAGGAGCTCTGTGTCCTCCATTATCCCCAGTGCCCTCTTTTCCCTCAGAACAAGGTCCATCGTTTCCCCCCCCACTGAAGTGCTGTGCCCCTTTGCTCCCCAGGGAGGTTGTGTGCCATGGGGTCTGTGTGCATGTCTCTACTCCTATACTAGGTTTCTTCATTCTTTACTATGCGATTAAAATATATTGAATTCCTTCAGTGTTACATTCTCAACAGTTGTGTATAATTATTTACTTTCAACTAACCTTGCAGAAGAAAAAGTAAAAAAAAAAAAAAAAAAAAAAAAAACTAGGTGAGGAGTAGAGATTATTTGTTGGTTTTTGGTTTTGTTTTGTTTAATTATTACTTGGAAATACTTTGTGTTTCATTGATAAAATGTTCCTGGATTTGAGTTAGTTTAATAAAAATCATGGTAATTTTGCATTACCCTTTTATAAATCAGTCTGAAATAGGTGTATGTATTGTCTTTGAAAAGTATGAAGTTTCTGATCATTACAGTAATTTATCAACCGATTATTCAGGATTGTTGTATATTTAAAATATGATGATGTTTATGTAGATAAAGTGATATCAAAGATCTCTTAAACAGCAGTTGGGCCACATTGAAAGCAGAGTTTCCTCTTCACAGTTGAAAACACATAAAGTATTCTTACACCCACAAAGTTAATCATGTGATTGAAATAATCTGTGTATTGACAGAATGGAAGTCTCTGCAAGTGTAAATTGTCTTTCAGTAGAACTGTGTGTATCTATACCAGCTGAGAATTTGGCCCACTGATTTTTCACACAAATTCCTTTTGCATACCAAATACATTCCTGTGCTCATTAGTAATAGCTTTCTGCCTTAGGGAAGTTTGAAATTTAACCAACTAGTTATTATCAGCAAATCTGAAAATGTGTTTGCAAAGGATGAACAAATCAAATATGGAACATGAACAGACTGAAGAGCTAATTGCCTTCTTGAGTTGGACTTGCGTTTGGTATGAAACAAACTGACTGAACTGCCAGGTTTATATAGAATGCAGAGAATAACATGGTATGACTTGTGAAATAACAACCTTGGAGCAGCAAAAGTATTTCTTGTATCCGTCTCCATTGTATGCCACTTGAGGGATTTCTACTTTTTTGGCTGACAGCTATCTTGGTATCTTCTTTGGACTAAAAAATTGATTTGAGTGTCAGCACTAGAGCCATGTTGCTCTTGTTGTGGGGACTGCTCTGGGGATTAACGCATCTTCATATACAGTAGCAAGCCAAAGTAACTTGACAAAAAATCATGTATTCAGTGAATGAGTAGTTAATCATACTTGATGTAACCTTCATGCTAGGTAAGTTCAATGACATTACATAATGTCAGTCAAGCCACTTTGAGTGACAAGTGACAATTTGAATGAGATTTAGGAATATTTTTAGTATGCAAAGTGCTATTTTGGTACATGAAAGAATTAATTAGATGTGTATTATGAATACGTTTAATGGGTATGTTTTGTTTAAGTGAAAATGAAAATTAGTTTGTCAGGTGCATGACTGTAGTGACTGACAAGTTATTAAACTGGATTTTGATAGAGGGTTTTAAATTCAATGCACAATCCTAGGATTTAAAACTTTGAATCTCTGGATAGGTGTCATCTGAAAGTTTGATTCAACCTTGATTTAGTTTGCCAGCTGTCTGACTGGAATTCTTGAGGATGGGCTTGAGATCTTGGCCTTGCTCAACAGCTAGTCAGTGATCTTCCTTAGCCCTTCATGGAGACAAGTGGAGTGCATCTTTCTCTCCACCCTTTTCACTTTTACAAGGAATAAGCTTTCCCTTTCCCTCAGGGCTTAGTGCTGAACAGATCCCTTTAGCAGTGATTATAGTACAGTAGAACCTCAGAGTTACAAATGCATCGGGAATAGAGGTTGTTCGTAACTCTGAAAAGTTCGTAACTCTGAACAAAACATTATGGTTATTCTTTCAAATGTTTACAACTGAACACTGACTTAATACAGCTTTAAAACTTTACAGAAGAAAAATGCTGCTTTTAACCATCTTAATATGAATAAAACAAGCACAGAAAGTTTTCTTACCTTGTCTAATCTTTTTTTAAACTTTCTCTTTATTTTTTTTAGTAGTTTACATTTAACAGAGTACTGAACTGTATTTGCTTTTTCTTTTTTTTCCTTTTGTGTGTGTGTGTGTGTGTGTGTGTGTGTGTGTGTGTCTGCGACTTCCTGATTGCATACTTCTGCTTCCAAATGAAGTGTGTGGTTGACTGGTGTGTTCGTAACTCTGAGGTTCTACTGTAATGGAGATGAGAGACAGTAATATTAGAGGAGAGGAAGAAAGAATCAGAGCTGGAAGTAGTATGAATAAGTGGCAAGCAGATTTGCAGGGAAAAAGGACAGCTTTCTCCCTAAGGCCTTGTCTAGGCTGGAACTATGTGTACGCTAGAAAGGTTTTTGCCAGTATGGCTATATCAGCAAACCCTCCTAGTGTAGACACAGCTTTTATTTTTGCCTATATAATTTATAACGATTCAATTAGCAAAATAAACTAACCTAGCAAAAGCACTTGTATGCAGTTTAGAAATGTCATAAAAAATCCCATAGGCCTAACTGACATTACTATACAGTAGAACCTCAAAGATACAAACACCAGAGTTATGGACTGACTGGTCAACCGGACACCATGTGGAACCAGCAGTAAGCAATCAGGCAGCAGCAGAGACAAAAAAAAAACCCCAAAACAAAAACAAACACCAAACCAGCAGGTACTGTACTGTGCCTGTATTGCATTTAAAAGTAAGCACATCTGGGCTGCCTGTTCCGACCCCTTCCCTCTACTCGCCACATGGGGGGGCAGCCACTTACAGGTAGGAGGTGAAGATGCTGAGTTTCACAGGAACAGCTGTGAGCCCCGAACCAGGCAGAGCAGGGTCTGCAGCTTTCCTGTAAGCTAGGGGCATAGTTCTCTCCCCCATCCCACTTCGGGAAAGAAACTTCCTGAACTCCTGCTGGAACCTGGCCTGGAGTGTTTGCTGCTGGAGCCCAAGCTTTTACCTGTAATCTGTGCTCTGGAGGAGCAGCTCAGTTTTAAAGGGCCACAGACTGCACTGCACACCCACTGTGCTGGGGTGCCTCAGGGTGCCTCAATCATCACCCTTGCAGCCAGGGGACTAGAACCAGCTACCTATGCACACCCCCACTTGCCGGGCAGCCACGTACAGGTAGGAGGTGAAGATGCTGCAGTTCGCAGGCAGAGCTGTGAGCCCCCGCTCTGAGCAGTCTGCCCTGAGGAGCACCCCATAACGTCTTGTTCAGCATTATGAACATTTCAGAGTTACAAACAACCTCCATTCCTGAGGTGTCCGTAACTCTGAGCTTCTACTGTACCAACAGAAAGTTTCTAGTGTAGAGCTAGCCTAGGAAGAAGGCATTGTTTTTTTTCCTAAATGTGTTAGCTAATACATTATGTTTAAAAACATGCTAGCACCTAGAATAGACAGGTTTTAACAACTTTAAAAATGTGGAAGCTGGTCATGATGAACCCTAAATGGAAATATGGAACAGAAATGTAGGGCTGGGAGGAACCACAAGTCATCAATTCCTACCCCTTGGGCTGAGGCAGGACCAAGTAAACCTAGATCATTCCTGATAGGTGTTTGTCCAACCTGTTCTGAGAAAACTCCAAGGATGGGGATTCTACAGTCTCTCTTGGAAGTCCGTTCCAAAGCTTAATATCTAACCTAGATATCCCTTGCTGCAGATTAAGCCCATTACTACAGGATAGTATTCCAAGAACATTTCTTTGGGAATGTGGCCAGGGGTGAATAGCTTCTCCTTAATAACTGATTTAATAAGTGTTCAAATAAATTAGAGTACTTGATCAATACAGTAAGTGTTCAAACAGTGCTGATATGAGCTGTTGATGGGTGAGAAAACACTGACCTTGTTCTCTACTTTGGAAACTGATATATTAAAAGTAAAGGAGCCGTATGCAGATATGGGAATGGCCTCTGTCTTGAAAATGATTGCTTTTGCTTTAATTATCTTCGTGGGTTTTTTTGTTTTCATTTAGTGTGAAAGCTTATAAACCTTGTTAAGGCTATTCTTTCAGTTAATGAAGTTTTATTCAAACTAATGTGAGTTTAACAAACAGCAGTTAAATGTCAAGAAACTTTTGTATTGTCTAGAATCTGACACCGTTCCAAAGAACTATTTTTAAGGCTCCTTACAGAATGCAAAGGTCAGTAAGCATGCCCAAGAAGCTCTGGTGGCAATAAATGTTTATTGAGAAAAGCTGACTTATGTATTGCAGTGAACATTAGATATAATATGAAACTTGGATGATAAATAGAAATGTACACAAGCAGCTTTGCCAAAGTACTTCCATACCTTTTCAAACAATATCTTTATCTCACTATGGGTTCTTGTAGTACAAAAGTGACAGGTTAACACAAACATTTAACATGTAAACAGTTATCCACTACTGAGATAAGGTTTGAATGTGCAAGTGTAGTTTTAGCCGTTGTTAATGCATGTCTAGTAATGGCTACAGAAGGGGCAGAGATTTCTTGCATGTAATAAGTGAAGACACCCAGACATTTTGAGAATATATTTTCACTTATGACCTATGTGAAAATTTTGGCTTTTATTGCATGTGTTCATTGTTGTTTGGTGGGTTACATAAAATATAGTTCTACTGTGAAAAGTAACTATGTAAAAATGGCACCCTCTTACTCAGCAGATTGTCGTCTTTTACATATTCAGAGTTGCAGATACCATTTAAAATAAATGTACAGCTTTTTACTCTTGTTATATCTGCAGAGCCAACATAGCTAATAATGAGTGGACTTTGGAGTCTGTTCCAGAATTGTTTATTAAATTCCCAGTCAATTACTCCTGTGCAAAGCCACTGAAAGCAGTGAAGTTGCATAGGTGTCACTCTGCGCATAATTAGAAGGCAATGGTGTAACTAATTTGGCATGCAGGATTTTCATTACCAGTGATACACATGATGGAAAGAACTCAGCTTTACTGTGGCCCTGTCAACACACAGAAATTGCACAATTTAAGTAAATAGATTACTAAATTGATTTAGTTAAATTGGTGCATCCCCATTCTGTGGATACTGTTTAAATCAGTTTGTGTGCTTAAAATTGAGTTAATTCAGTTTACCAAGTGTCTAAGGATGCCTCCAGAACATCAAATTATGATGTTTTATGAGACATACTTTCATCCATCATGCATGCTTACTGTTTATATTGCCACCGGTAATTCTTGCCATTAGCTTCATACATTATCTACAACAGTATGCAGTAACTTTTTGGGCGAAGGAAGTCAAGAAAGTTACTAAGATTAGAATAATTTGTAAAGAATTTATTTCACTCATTTTTTGTTGATTTCTATGTTCATAGAATCATAGAATTGTAGTACTGGAAGGCACCTAGAGAGGTCATCTAGTCCAGTCCAGGGCCGGCTCCAGGGTTTTTGCTGTCCCAAGCGACGAAAAAAAAAAAAAAAGCTGCGATCGCGATCGGTGGCAGCTCCACTGCGCCACTTTCTTCTTCGGCGGCAGCTCCACTGCGCCGCTTTCTTTTTCGGTGGCAATTCCTTCTTCCTCCGAGAGGGACCGAGGGACCCGCCCCCGAAGAGCCCGACGTGCCGCCCCTTCCCCTTGGCTGCCCCAAGCACCTGCTTTTTTTTTTTTCTTTTTCTTTAATGAAATAACAGGGACAGGGGTGCAATCAAAGGGTCAAAAGAAGGGAACCTGATGGGGACACCGAGCAGAGAATGCCGGACAGCGCCCACTGCTCCTCAAAGACGTCAAGGGAGCCAGTGGACGCTGCCCACAGGAACTCTGCCCGGATACGTGAACGGGCCCCACAGTCACAGTAGTCTCCATTGGCCAACCTCCTCTCCCTGATTTTATAGATGGCCGTTTTAGCCAGGGCCAGGAGGAGGTCCTGTGACTTTGTGGGGCCATGGATAGGGAGTGCATAAAGACGGCGGTGAGGGGAAAAGTGCAGCCAGAAACGTAACAGAATATTTGTGAGGAGCCGATATAGGGGCTGCAACCTGGCGCACTCCAAGTAAATGTGCGCCAGGGTCTCCCTCATGCCGCAGAATGGGCAGTCCCCTGCACTCATGGCAGGACTAAGTATCTAGACCAGCGATTCTCAAACTTTAGCAACCCGAGGACCCGCATTTTGATTTAAATTTTTTCTCAGAGCCCCATGCTCCCCTCTCAGACCCAGGCCCCACCCCCGCTCCACCCCTTCCCCAAGGCCCCACCCCACCTCTTCCTGCCCCCACTTCACCCCGCCCCTCCTCTTCCCCATCTCTTTCCACTCCATCCCCCGAGTGCACCCCATCCCTGCTCCTCATCTTACCTCCCAGCGCCTCCTGCACGCCACTAAACAGCTGTTCTCCAGTGTGCAGGAGGCACTGGGAGGGAGGGGGAGGAGTTGATCAGCGGGGCTGGTGGCCCCAGACAATATTCTGCCCCGCTCTCCCCCCGAGTGTACCCCCACCCCGCTCCTCCCACTCCCTCTCAGCGCTTCTTACACACCGCTGAACAGCTGTTCCCCAGTGTGCAGGAGATGCTGGGAGGGAGGGAGAGAGGGGGAGCATTTGAGGGAGTGAGGGGGTGGAGTTGATCAGCGGGGCCGGTGGCCCCAGACATGATTCCTCCCCTGAGCACACCCTGTCCCCACTTCTCCCCCTCCCTCCCAGTGCCTCCTGCATGTCGGGGGACAGCTGTTCCATGGCATGCGGAGGCACTGGGAGGGAGGAGGAGGAGTTAATCAGTGGGGCTGGTGGCCTCCCTCCCTCTGCGCCGCACCACTTCCGGAAATGACCGACATGTCCCTGCGGCCCCTGGGGGAGGGTGCAGCCCTACACACACCTACCGGAGGAGTGTGTGTGCCAGTCGCTTTGGAAGCCACGCCACCTGAGATAAGCTCTGACCCCTGGCCCCCTCCTGTACCCCAATCCCCTGCCCCAGCCCAGAGCTTGCACCCAGCACCCAAACTTCCTCCTAGAGCCTGACCCCCACACCCTCTCCTGCACCCCAACCCCCTGCCCCAATCAAGTGACTGCGAAGTTTGGGACAGTTTGTCTTTAAAAGTTTCAGAGTAACAGCCGTGTTAGTCTGTATCCGCAAAAAGAAGAACAGGAGTACTTGTGGCACCTTAGAGACTAACAAATTTATTAGAGCATAAGCTTTCGTGGACTACAGCCCACTTCTGCATCCGAAGAAGTGGGCTGTAGTCCACGAAAGCTTATGCTCTAATAAATTTGTTAGTCTCTAAGGTGCCACAAGTACTCCTGTTCTTCTTTTTGTCTTTAAAAAGAGATGAATAAGAGGGGACATGATAAAAGTGTGCATAATAATGGACACTATAGAGAAGATGGATCAGGAGCTGCTTCTTTTTTTCCTGTCTCATAACACAGGAACTGGAGGACACAGAATGAACCTGAAAGGTGGCAAATTTAAAACCGTTAGAAGGATGTTTCCCACAGAGAGACTAACTCTCTGGTTTTGCAGGATCTATGTGTAGTCCTCCTTTTGAGATTATCAGAGAAGGCTTTTTATGTTTTTAATCATTAATTGTTTCTAATAGTAATAATGCCTGCTTTCCAGGCTTCTGAGACGGCATTTTTTTCTTACAAATCCATTATTAATTTTACATAAAGAAAAAGTTGGTCTGTGTATTGCAGGACACTTATTCATGCTGTATTTCAGCAGAATCAGGACATTTTAGTTACTTCATTTTTGCTATTCTCCTTACAGTGAGCCTGAGATCTGTCTACTTATCTTAAATGACAGAAGGACAATGAAATTCTTTCAGAATAGATCATAAGACTTCAGATTTGAGAGCTTGTTCATTTACTGTGAGGGACTGAAGAAAGGGCACAAGGCCCATACAAACATACTGTCAAAATGGATTAGCCTATGTACTGTCCTGAAACATATGCCTCTTGAGTTAATCATATCATCTCCCTTGAAAAATAATTGCATCTTTTGAGCTGAGAGTGAGGCAACATTTCCGTAGAATAGATCCTCCAAACAGTTCAGTAGAACTGCTCTACTCTTTTTCTTGAGAAGCAGTCCCAACCTAATATTACATTGAGAGTAGTGGTGACCATTGTAGTTAAGGTTGCATAAACAGTTCCTTTATTTCACCTTCCCCTTCACTTATAATATAACAAAGTGTTCACTCCTTGGGGGGAAATTTTCCAGGGTGGATCTTTGCAGAAGTATGGGTTTTTTTTTATAATATTGAAGCAAAAACACGTCAGCCATTTTGCAGTATGAGAGAAGAGAGTGCGGGAAACGTGTCTTCCTTATTATAATATTCTTGTGCTTAAACAGCTCTAGTGCTGAAATATCTGGAGGTAAAAAACGGAAATATAGCATGGCAATAACATATGGAAGAGTAATTTGGGGGGGGGGGGGGGATTTGTTTTGGTTTGTCCAAGTTGTGAGCTCTTGGAAAGTGCACTTTGTCCACTTTTCTCCTGTTTGTTTGTTAGGTGGGCAGGAAGAGAGATGCTTCCTGTGGCTCTCCTCAGTTGGACAGGACAAAGCATTCTGATGCTGTTCAGTCAAATAGTTTCATATTTTGTTTTTTCTTTAAAAGTAAAAAATGCCATTAAATATCAGATATGTTAAGAAACTTAAAATTTCATTGTTAAACTGATAAATCTGGAAATGACAAAATTAATGTTAAATTAGCAACCTTAACTCTGTCCCTTTGTGCTTATATGTTATGGTACAGTCTTTAATTACGTGGTACCATAACTTCTTGACTAGTATAATAAAATACAAGGATTTTTTTCTATTTCCTTGGATACACATGTTGAAGAACTGGTAGTACTGTGTATGTCAGACATACTGCATTAAAGCCATTTGTATAAAATAAGTACACAGTAAGACATTCTCACATAGAGTACTACTGTAACATTACGCAGGGTACAATCTGGGCTTTTGAACAGCTGTGTTCCCCCAGTTCTCCAACCTCTGGTGTCTCTTACACTGCTTTACTGTGAGAACAGCCACTCCTGATGAGTCAACACTAGAGATGTAAAATGTTAACCGGTAAGCATTAGTCTTATCAGTTAACCTGCCTTAACTGTTAATTCCTGGACTGGCCAGCTGGCCAGCCCCAGCAGCCCCCACCAGCTGGATGGCCTGCTGACCCCAGCAGCCCTGCACCACCTGGAGCAGCCTAGCCATGCTGCTCGGCCGTAGCAGGCCTGGCCTCATCGCCCAGCCAGAGCAGCGCCAGCGTCCGGAGCAGCACCACCTGGCTCCCGGAGCAGGCCCAGCCAGCCGGCAGGAATGACCCCAACTGCTTAATCAGTTAACCACTTAAACGAAATATTTTAAAAAGAATTTAAACGGTTAACTTTTTAAACGGTATTTACATCGCTAGTTAACACACAGTCTCCAGCATGTAAATTGCTCCCAGTTGCACAGTATTGAGTGCTACTAGCTAGTCACTAGTCACTTAAACTGCAGAGCAACACCAGCAAGCTGTCTAGTCCCAGATTTACTCCTAGAAATGTGTGTCTTGTACTGTCCAGCACAGCTGAACAATGCAAGCTCATTTAAAGTCCGTCATTTCATCAATGGAAAACGATATGCACCAGCTTTGATATCCCAAATGGAGTTTCCCACCTACTTTAGTCCAAACAAGCTGGTTAAGATAGAACAATAAGATAAGTTTATTAACTAAAGAAAGAAAAAAAAGATTTTAAGTCACTACAAAGAATGATGCATAAAAGTCAGGATTGATTACAAAAGAAATAAAAGATAAAGCGCAACATTCAACTTAACAAACTAAAATGGATTCAGAGCAAATATGTCTCTCTCACCTATATGCTATAATAGGCTGGATGTTCTTTCCAGCCAGGACTCCCCCACACAGTTTGTATGCCTTTCTTTGTTGTTCAGATGTTGATGGTGTCATCAGCAGAGGTAAAGGGAGGAGTGGAGTGAAGTGTTTTTACCCTTCTTTTATATCTCAGTCCTTTGTGCTAGAAAGATGTTCAATTTTCAATTGTGTCATTTGGTGACAGCCTGTCTCTTATGGACGTGAACTTCCAACCGTCCCTTAGATTAAATGTAAATTTCTTGTTCACACCTTCCTGTTGCTGGAGAATGGCTGCTTAAGCAGGGATGGCCCTTTAACACTTGCCTGGGGTGCCCATGTGCCTTTGTCTCTGAAAAACTGGTTGGGGCCTGCTTTTCTTAATGGTGGAGAATGTTATAACAGTGTTATACAGCAGAATCTTATAACTTTACATACAATGTTGCCATACATATTATACCAAGACAATAATGCTCAGCATGTTATGTGTTTTCAAATGATACCTCACAAGACATACCTTGTACAAAATTTACCAGAGTCTTGTAAAAGTGGTAGACATAATGATACACATTTTCACAATTACATATTAAATATATAGCATAAGGAACAATGGAAAATTTACCAGTAAGCCAGTAGATGTGCTGTCTAAATTAGCTTAATCGTTAAATACCTCTTTTGCTGAATTGCACATGAGGAAGTCTGTGCTGCTGGCTGAAAAGAAACTGCTGAGGAAGGACCCAATTCAGCAGTGAGATGCAGAGACAAAGGTGAAGGACCTGTGTAATAACACTCTGGACCATGGTCTTTTGTAAGAACTGAACCCAGGACCTCTAGATCTAAAGACATGAACCTTCACTGCTTAAGCTAAAGGATCAGGTGTAGGAGTTAAAATGCAGTAATTAACTCAAACCTTGGTATGTGGTCTAGCCACTAGAGGGGGACAGAGAGCCACACTGTGTTAGTCTGGTTTATACCTGTGCAGATGAGGAAAGTAAAAATGCACTGTACTGTGGACATGTTTCCTAAAACTGTGGAATAAATGCAGCTATAGCTTGAGTTATGGAACCAGCTCCACATCCCCTCTGTGAAATTTTTAGTGTGTATCTCCATGCATTTGGGGAAAAGGGTGAGATTATGCAGGAAAGTAGGCATGGCCAACTTGAGGGCTGTTCAATATTTAGGGTCATACCAAATTCACGACTATGAAAAACCCATCACTGTCAAATCTGTTTTTTTGTATACTTTTACCCTATACTATAAAAATACCCTATACTATAGGGTACAAGTATACAGCATTTCTCAAACTGGGGGTCCTGACCCAAAAGGGGGTCGCAAGGTTATTGTAGGGGGTCACGGTATTGCCACCCTTACTTCTACTCTGCTGCTATTGGCCTTGCTGCCTTCAGAACTGGGCACCTAGCCAGGAGCTGCTGCTCACTAGCTGCCCAGCTCTGAAGGCAGTGCAGAAGTAAGGGTGCCAATACCGTGACCTCCTCCCCAATAGCCTTGTGACCCCCTTTTGAGTCTGGACCTCCAATATGAGAAACGCTGAGTGTGATTCATGTTTATATTTTACTGTTTTCAAATACATATTCATGTTTGTTACAACACCGTGAAATTTAAGATTTAAATATCTGAAACCATGAAATTCAAGATTTTAAAAATGCTGTGGACGTGAAATTTACGAAAATGGACTGTGAATTTGTTAGGGCCCCATCCAAATTTAATATCAGGCAAAAGATGTACATAGTGGGAGCAGTATGAGACAGAAATTACAATGCAACCTCAGCACTGGAGTAACAGATTAAATGCAGAGATGAAGTAGCAGATTATATCCTTTGGACCTTCAATCTGTTCTCAAAGAATGAGAGAAAATTGCATTCTTTAGATTTTATGTCTAAAATATTAGTTAACTAGGACTACGGGTAATTTCTTCAGGAAATCAGATAAACTTGCTTTTGCACAGCAAATAAGGGCCAGCTGGCAGGCTTGGCTAGAAGATTGTTTCAGTTGTATGTGGGTCCTGCAAACTTGCTGGAAAAGCCCCTCCTCCTTCAATTAAAGATCATTCTAATAGCGCTGTATCCTGGGCATAATGCCTTGGTGTAGGAAATTTGTAAGCTAGGAATTGGACTTTCTATACGCTCTTTTGTTAAGAGTTACCCAACTGGATGTTTGATCGTCTGCCCATGTCTCTTTTAGGAGGAAGGTACTGCAAGCAATTGTTATGTTACTATCCCGCTCTGTAAATTGTTGGCACTAGTTAGTCCCAGTAGTCAAGGGCTGATGCAAAGAATAAATTAGAAACTTAATTTTTCCTATCAGAAAAATTGTTCACTGTGAGTACCTCTCCGGGTGATGTAATTTAAAGTAAGACAATTTATAGCACTGATTTAGATCGCTTGAAACGTAAAAAAAATTATGTATTGAGGCTTTGTTAGAACTAATTAGGAAATTTGTGCTGTTGCACCTTTAGGTTAAAATGTATAATGAACTAAATTACATTTTTTTTTAACATGTCACAACTGGTGTTAGGGTATCTTTTTGAAATTTACAAAACTGCTATAGGCAAAAAAACCAAAATATTGAAAGTCAAATACTTAAGCACATGTGTAACTTAACTCACATCAATAGTCTTTATTTCAGTGGGTACTCGTGTGTTTAGAGTTAAGCATGTACATAATTGTTTATAGTATCAGGGGCTAAAATTGTATTTTTATTAAAAACTTCTCAGTGTCAAAACTTTTGTCACTTCAAAACAAAATTTCTTCAGTGTCAACAATGAAAAGATATTTAGACTTTCAACACATTAAAAAAGTTATTGTGAACCTTTTAAATACACACAGATTAAATTTTTCAAAAATGGGAGCTTAAGTTTGTGCTTCTAAGTCGCATTGATTTCAGACTGGAAACCCTGACAGAGGAGTATAGCCTGATAGAAGCATTTCAGCATTTTTGGCTTGTGGCAGTTTGTTATATTGGAAGGTAATGCTGGTTGCAAATATATCATGAGCTTTTTGCATATCCATTTTGTGTTTTCACAGTAGGGATATTAAACAGGTGCAGGGCTTACCTTTTCCAGCAGAGGATGAGCATAAGTGTGAAACTTTTTAGTAGATTAAATCTCTGAAAAATCTGAAACTCGTCATACAGTTAAGGAACTAATTAAAGAAACAAGTTAAAAACTTTCCCTTTAGCAACTTAATACTATAAAAATTGGAAAAAGTAAATAACAAGAAACATGTAACTATCAAACCTAGTTTAAATATATATTTTTAATTATGATTTTTATTCAGCTGTAACCTGGGTACCCTCCACTTATTTAGACTGATTATCCAGTCATTGAGTTAGGAGGATTTTTATTCACTTTTTCATATGCTTAATTTTTCAAAGGTGGAACATTCTGTTGCTCTAGAATTAAATAAAAAGTGAGTTTGAATTCAGAGGTTTTTTGCAGTGGTTAGATTTTGTTGTTCTTCAAGTGCTTGTTCACATCTATTCCAATCAGGTGTGCGCGCGCTGCGTGCACAATCATTGGAAAGTTTTCCCTTAGTAGCACCCGTCAGGTCAGCTGTTGAGACCCCTGGAATGGCGCCTTTATGGTGCTCAATATATGACCCTGCCGACCTGACCCCACCCAGCCCTTCAGTTCCTTCTTGCCGCCCGTGACGGTTGTTGGAACAGCATTCGCTTGTCTCGAAAGTGCTTCCCTTAGTTTGTTCTTTAGGTTCAGTTTAGGTTTCAGTTCTTAGTTCAGCATAGTTTAGAGTTACAGGTTTGGTTAGGGACCAGGGTTCCACCCTATCCCTTTCCTTCCCTCGGCTCTGGGGCAGGCCTCGCGGCCAAGGGTTTCAACTGTGCGGGACCTGCAGTAAGCCCATGCCAACGAGCGACCCCTACAACGCGTGCCTGAAGTGACTGGGAGAAGAGCACCGAACAGACAGGTGCAAAATCTGCAGGTCCTTTCAACCCAGGACAAAAAAAGAGCGGGATTTCTGTCTCAAACAGCTTTTGATGGAGTCCGCTGTCCGTCCTCAACCCGCCTTGGAGCACGGGGACCAGGCACCGAGTGAATCGGTGCACAGTGCTTCTGCCTCAGTGCATGATACGGCACTGAGGAAAGAGTCCAGAGACCCTCGGCACCGCTTCCCGTTATCGCAGATTATCCGGCACCGTTCCCACTCGCCGGTACCGCACAAGCGGAAGAAAATGGACAGAGGCCGCTCACTGAGGCTGAAGGTGTCTCAGCCTCCGGATGCATCAGAAGTGCATCCCAAGAAGGAGCATTCAGCACCTAAGGGTCAGGAGTCAGCACCGTTGACTTCAGTTCTCTGGGAGGGACCGCTGAGTCCGGCGCCCAGTGACTCCCTGGACAGGCAGTGCCAGGTGGAGGAACTGGAGCTCCCCTCCACACCGGACACTTTCGAAGCTGCCAGTTGATAGAACTTACGGCACCAAAACCCTGGGCGGTCAGGGACAAGCCCCCTGTACCTCCACGCCCGGTGCCATCTAGAGGAAAGCTCACTATGATGCGGCGTTCTCCTCGGCACCTCTCGCCATCGCCCAGGCACCAGCAGCAATCTCGGGACCCCTTAGACTTGTCCCTGGTGCTGGCCGGGCAATCCAGATCTCCAGCACCATTGGAGCAGCACTGACCTCCGGTGCCCAGCTTTCAGCACCGATCCCCAGTGCAGTAGCATCAGCACCTATCCCTTGCAGAGTACTCGTCGGGGCCACCGTGGTCGTTCAAGTCCACACTGGGGTCGTTGGATTCGGATGCAGAATCCTTCTACTCCTGCCACAGTGGGCGCCGTTCCCACAGACACAGGAGTGAGGCACCTGTAACTTGACCTCCATGCTGGCAGCCTCAGCCACAATGGCCCTTTTGGACCCCCTGGGCTTATCACCAGGCACGGGGTTCGTTCCCCAGAGACTTTCGTTTGGTCATCTCCGAATCCAGAGCACCCCAGCCACCTAGGGCCCTCTGGCATTAAGGGTTCGGAGTCGGCTACTTCCCATGTGCAGGTGACCCAAGTCATCACAGAGGTTGTCGCGGCGACAACACCGATGATGGACAATAGCCTGCAACCAGGGTCAGCCCACGGGGCCCAGATATCGGACAGGAGGAGGCCAGAGAGCTTGAGTGACAAGAGAACCCCATGCCACCCCTAGCCTCCTCATCCTTATCCCCTGACAAGGCAGTGGCAGGGACCTCGACCTCTGGACCTCCACCAGTAGACCATAGGGCACACCAGGTCCTTCTGCACAGGATCGCCTGCAACATGGGGTTGCAGGTGGAGGTTTTCAAACATGAGGACCCCATAGTTGATATCTTAATGCCAGAGGGCCCGTCCAGAGTCGCTCTGCCCCGATTAAAACTATACAGAGCAATGTAAAAATGCTCTGGCAGACCCCGGCGTCCATCTCCCCACTGCGAGGGGTGTCAAATGCAAGTACTTTATCCCGTCCAAGGGATATGAGTATTTGTTTTCTCATCCGCAGCCATGTTCCCTGGTGGTCACTGCGGTTAATGAGAAAGAAAGACCGGGGCAACAGAGGCTGACTCCGAAGTCAAAGGAGTCAAAACGGTTAGACCTATTCGGCAGGAAAGTCTATTGAACTGGAGACGTACAGCTAAGGATAGTTAATCAATAAGTTATCCTTAGCAGATATAACTTCAACTCGTGTGCCTCGATGTTGAAGTATAAGGCGCTTATACCATCGGACTCCAGAGCTGAATTTACTATTGTTGAAGAAGGGAAGTTGCACCCCTCCCTTCAAGTTTCCCTGGATGCAGTGGACTCTGCCGCCCCCACACTTTCATCTGGCCTAGCCGTGAGAAGGGGTGCATAGCTGCAGGTGTCTGGCCTTCCTCCAG
Source organism: Malaclemys terrapin pileata (assembly GCF_027887155.1). Classification (NCBI taxonomy): domain Eukaryota; kingdom Metazoa; phylum Chordata; order Testudines; family Emydidae; genus Malaclemys; species Malaclemys terrapin. The sequence continues at coordinate 53,679,088 of NC_071514.1, forward strand.
AAGTGCGGGAAACCCTGCAGGACCTCCTGTTCAAGGGTGCAGGGTTATTCTCAGACCAGACTGATTCTAAGCTGCACAGCTTAAAAGACTCTCGGGCAAAAACATTTCAAGCCCCAGCCCCAGCAGCAAAGGTCCTACCATACTCACCCTAGACAAGACTTTTACAGACGGCGTCCTAGAAATTCTAGGCACAAACCACTTTGCTCCCAGTCAGGACAAGGCCAGGGCCCAACCAAGCCATCGTGTGGCTCAAAGCAAGCATTTTAGACCTGCGTGGACTCAAAAGGTTCATGGTAAAGTTGAAATTCTGCATGGTCTCCCTGAGCACAATTATCCCTTCCCTGGATCCGGGTGATCTGTGTACTTCCACATAGGCATTCGACCTCAGCACAGATGGTTTCTGCAGTTTGTGGTCAGCCACAAACATTACCAGTTCACAATCCTCCTGTTTGGCCTATCAAATGCACCCCAGGTGTTCACTAAGTGCATGTCAGTAGTAGCAGCCTTCCTCTGCAGGAAGCAGGTACAGGTATATCTCTACCTAGACGACTGGCTGCTGCGGGGCCGTTCCAGGGAGCAGGTGGATTCTCACTTCTGACTAGTCGAATCCACGTTTCAGAGACTAGGACTCCTCCTCAATATGAACAAGTAAACCCTATTACCGACCCAGAGAATAGAATTCATCAGGGCAGTATTGGACTGAGTACAAGCAAAAGCGTACCTACCAGAGACATGATTTCAAGCCATAGAGAGCATCATTCCGGGCATCATTCAGAGCCTCATGCAGTACCCAACCACTATGGCTCAGGGTTGCCTGGCCCTCCTCAACCACATGGCAGCCTGCACTTATGTGGTCAGGCATGCCAGACTCAGGCTCAGGCCACTCCAAGCGTGGCTCGCTTCTGTATATCACCTGTTGCATGACAGGCTGGACTCAGTACTTATGTTGCCACAACAAGTACTCCAGTCCCGCCAGTGGTGGCTCAACCCCCCGTACCGTGTGCAAGGGAGGTCCTTTCAACAGCCCACTTGACCCTAGTAATGGACGCTTCATCGTTCGATTGGGGAGCACACGGGGGGGACCACCAAATGCAGGGGCTATGGTTGCAAGACGAGCTCTCTCTTCACATCAATATCAGGAAGCTCAGAGTGGTACGATTGGCCTGCCAAGTGTTCCTGTCCATACTGTAAGGCCAGTGTGTGGCAGTGATGACAGACAACACTACTGTCATGTTTTACATCAACAAGCAAGGGGGAGCATGTTCCTCTCCCCTATGTCAAGAAGCCCTTCAACTTTGGGAATTCTGCATAGCCCACTCCATTCATATGTAGGTGTCCTATCTCCCAGGTGTGCAGAATGAATTAGCGGACCACCTCAGCAGATTGTTCCGCAATCACGAGTGTTCCATTCGACTGGATGTCATTCACTCCATCTTCCAAAAGTGGGGATTTCCCCAGGTTGATCTCTTTGCCACCAGGAACAACAGGAAATGCCCAGTGTTCTGCTCCTTTCAGAACCACAGCCTGGGCTTCCTCTTGGATGCGTTCCTATTACCCTGGGTAGACCACCTCATGTATGCCTTTCCACCAGTCCCTCTCGTGCACAGGGTACTGCTCAAGATCTGCAGAGACAAGGTGAAGGTAATCCCCCTTGCTCCAGCATGGCCCCATTAGCATTGGTACACCACACTTTTGGAGCTGTCAATGGACTGCCCGATAGCTCTATCACTCTGCCCGACCTAATCACACAGGACCACGGTTGCCTTCACCACCCAGACCTTCAGTCCCTCCATCTCACCGCCTGGAAGCTTCATGGTTAAATCCAACAGCGCTCTTGTGCTCGAGTCCTGTGAGGAACGTCCTTCTCAGCAGCAGGAAACCATCCACCAGGGCCACTTATTTAGCCAAATGGAAAAGGTTCACATGCTGGTGTGAGGAGCATCATACACCTCCCTTACATGCACCAGTTCCACTCATCTTTGATTACCTCCTACACCTGAAACAACAAGGCCTTGCACCGTCCTCTATTAAGGTACACCTCGCGGCCATCTCGGCCTTCCACCCGGGAGCGTCCAGCCGTTCCATATTCAGCAATCCCATGGTGGGGCGTTTCTTGAAGGAGCTGGAAAGGTTATACCTGCATATTCATCAGCCAGTATCGGTGTGGGACTTTAACCTGGTATTATCCAGGCTTATGGGGCCCCACTTTGAGCCACTGACAACTTGCTTTTTGCTCTATTTGTCCTGGAAGGTGGCCTTCCTGTTCGCTATTACATCAGCTAGAAGGGTGTCTGAGCTGAAGGCACTAACCTCTGATCTACCTTATATGGTCTTCCACAAGGACAAGGTGCAACTCAGGCCTCACCCGGCTTTTCTGCCCAAGCTGGTGTCTCATTTTTATACCACCCAAAATATCTTCCTGCCCATGTTTTATCCCAAGCCTCACATCAGTGCCTGTGAACAATGGCTTAATTCACTGGACATCTGGAAAGCGTTGGCATTGTACATCGAGCGTACTAAGCTGTTCAGAAAATCGAACCAACTATTCGTCGCACTGGCAGATCAGATGAAAGGGAGCCCAATCTCTTCTCAGTGTATTTCGTCTTGGATCACAGACTGTTTCCACACATTCCTATGAGCTGTCCAAGGCCCTAGCTCCGCCTATTACGGCTCACTCCACAAGTGCTCAAGCCTCTTCAGCATCATTTCTGGCCCAAGTCCCGGTACAGGAGATCTGCAGAGCAGCTACTTGGTCATCGGCGCATATGTTCACCTCTCACTACTCTATCACCCATTATTCCAGATATGATGCAGCTTTCGGCAAAGTGATGCTCCAATCAGTAGTTCCTTGACTCCGAGCCCTCCTCCAGGGTACAGCTTGGGAGTCACCTGATTGGAACTGATGTGAACAAGTACTCGAAGAAGAAAAAATGGTTACTCACCTTCTCGTAACTGTTCTTCAAGATGTGTTGTTCACGTCCATTCCAATAGCCACTCTCCTTCCCCCCTGTCGGAGTAGCCGGCAAGAAGGAACTGAAGGGGGGTTGGGTCAGCAGGGTCATATATTGAGTGCCATAAAGATGCCACTCCAGGGGGCTCCACGGCGACCCCAGGGGTGCTGCTAAGGGAAAACTTTCCAACGATCATGCATGCGGTGTGCGCACACCTTATTGGAATGGACATGAACAACACATCTTGAAGAACAATTATGAGAAGGTGAGTAACCATTTTTTTTCTGTCTCTGCCTGTTGATCAGAAGGTTAATTGTGTAGTCCCAGAAAAATATGGAAACATCCTGAGAACTATTTTACAAGAAATAAAAGTTCCTTTCTCTCATCTTCTAGTCATTGCAGATTCAAGCAGGATTCTGCATTGTGGGTTTATAGAGCTTCTTTTAGATGTGTTTTTTCATGGGTTTGTGTTTGCCTGCAAGTGTTACTTATCACTAGAAAAAGTAGTACATCTTTACCTCGATATAACGCGGTCCTCGGGAGACAAAAAATCTTACCGCGTTATAGGTGAAACCACGTTATATTGAACTTGCTTTGATCCACCGGAGTGCGCAGCCTCCCCCCCCCCCCCCCCCCCCCCCGCCGAGCACTGCTTTACCACATTATATCTGAATTTGTGTTATATCGGGTCGCGTTGTATCGAGGTAGCGGTGTATCTGCCTTTTTTGATTGCACTATGGTTTCTGTAAAGCCAATACTCTATGCCCACTTCACTTTAACTAGTTAATGTATTTAAAAGAAGATTGATTGGGCACTTCATTGAGTACTTATCTGTGTATATTTTTCCCCTGAATAGTTAAACTTTCTAAAATATTGATGTCCATTATAATAAATATCAGAAGAATATGTACTGCTGAATTACCACTAATCTGTCTGATAGAAAGGAGCTCCAGTGCTCTTTGGAGTAGTGGGTATATTACTCTAGGGAGACACTTCAAGTAAATTTGAAGAGCTTTAGCAGCTATTTGATTTTGAGGCTCAGACTGCTGATAATCTTCTTAGACACAGCAGTAACAGTACAAAAGATTTAAATATCAAAATCCAAAGGACACACAAATTAATGGAAGTGATAGCAGGCATAATATTATTGTTCATTATAAACATCTGTAATTGTTACTGGAAAAACCTGAAAATATTCAGGTTTTAAAAGAAAAACTTAAATAAACCTGGCTTGGCAGGTAAAAGAGAGACGTTAGATACCAACGGAAAACAATTAGTTTAATGAATTAATAATAGGAGTAGTTGTGTCCTGCAGGTAATTTTTTGCCACTGTTTTCCATCTCATATTGATCTCCAAAAATGTCTGTACATTAGAGACCTTAAAGAGCAACTCCAGACTGCTCCAGAGAGGTCTGATGGTAACATATTTCATTACATGGGGGAATCAAAATTTGGGTTCTAGTTTTCTTGTTCCCTGGACTGGGCTTGGAAACCAGTTGTTTTTCACTCTCTGGTGATTGGAAGACTAAAGGAATGATACACGGATACTTTTGAGCAGTGATTTTCTAAAGGAGTCTGCACTTCCATTTGAGATTTTCTTAGGGGTCCGCAAAAAGGTTAAAAACCACTGCTTTAGAGGTAGCGGGAAATGATTTAGGATGTTTTGTTGTTGTTTGTTTGTTTGTTTTTAAGAAAAATAAAAGATTGTGGAGAAACTTCATCCCCAAAACAGAACCCTAGAGTGCCTCCAACCCAGTCAGGAGAAATTCTGAACTGTAATCCCTTTCTTGTGAGCATATTATGCTACTAACAGACAGTTGTGAGCCTCTAAAGTTTCTCTCTCTTTCTAAATTTAATATCTGGGCTCTTGACAAAAATAACAACTTCCTACAAAAATCAGATACTAAACTACCGAAAAAGAATAGCCTGAAATTCATGATAATTAATGCTACCAGGAAACACCTGCAGCCCAGTTGCTCTCTCATGATCAAGTTGTTTTCATCAAAAGTCTGACCAAATCAATAAGTTTATTTCATGCCCTGAAGACTGCAGCAGGTCATCGGTTGGAATTAGTTCCACTAGTGGAATGCCACCTGGTCTTGAAATGTTCACACCTATGAGCTCATAGCAGGAGTGTCTCAGTCATTATTAATGGATTTTTAAGGGGGTACAGGGGAGAAGCTGTTACTTTTCACTCACTTTCAAACTTGTATAACATGAAGACAAGCAGGAGTGATGGAACAATTTGTATAGTGGGAGTTCTGAGAGACATTGAACCAAACTGTAAAACCTGTATATGATGGAAACCACTTCAAGCCAGGGGGTGCAGCAGCACCCCATGTTCCAGTCCCTATGAAGACAAGTGAAGGAAACAATTTGTATATTTCATAGATAATAGCTGAAGGTGCCCATTTCTTCAGAGGATAGAATAAAATGTAAATTAGAGCAGGGTGTTCTTTCAGTTAGATGTGCAACATATGATATAGAGATTAACAGATTTCCAAATATTTGACATCCCAGAGAGGTTTTTGTGAAATAATTTTCCTCTCTTAATAAAGAGATAAAATAAGATGCTGGAGAAGGCTTGGTAATGTAGATTTTCATTGTAAAACCACATGAAGTGGCATTGTTTTAAACAGTGAATTGGAATAGGTCTGGTAGAGAAGAAATGAACAGAGTAAATTAGAGAGGAAACTTTTTTAATAAAAATGTTTGAGGTTTCTTCTATGAATGTAATAATGCTAGCATATCGTAGAATTTGCTTTACTGTGACGGACTAATTCATATATGCTGTGTTGGGCAGCAAGATATACAAATACCGCACCAAATGCTTGCGGTGTTATACATACAATAACAGCCTTCCCCCTTATTGGTAGCAGACTGATTTAATACTGCTACAGTACTTGACTGATTAAGCCTGCTGTGGGTTGTTTGGTCTGAATATTTTAGGTATTCTATCCTTTTTTTTTTTCTTCAATGCGACAAAATAAAATGTTGATTGTAGTTACTGGCTAGAATTGCGGGAGAAAAAAGGAGAAAACTATGCCTTTTTATAGTGGGTTTGAGAGAGTTTCATCAATTTATCAATCATAATAAATAATAAATGATAAGCTTTACAAAATGAACAAGCATTGTTTGTCAGCTTTGATTTAAAAAAATCTTTAATTAGATTGACCACAGACGCTCTCTTGCTAAGCACTTTAATTAGAATCACTGGCAAAATAGAGCAAAGCATGTATCATTATGTTAGGGTAGCAGAAATTTAATAACAAAACCAATACAAATAAATATGTGGAAAAGGTCAACTAGGAAAGTACTATGATGATTAAAGATTTTAAAACGTTTTTGTTAATTTTCAAATAATTACAAGAATTCCATCTAATTTGCTTCCTTAAGCCTTGATCCTGCAAACACACATGCTTCACTTTAAGCATATGAGTAGTGCAATTAATTTTGACATTATTAAAGTAAAACATTTATTTAAGTGTTTGCAGAATGGTGGTGTTAGTGTGTCTATTGAATCAAACATTTTGTATTATGCTTCCTGATTAGTGTGTGTGATGGGAGTTAGGAGGACAGAGAAGGTGGTAAGCGGTGTTTTTTTTTATAGGTTAGGTTCCCTTTCTTAGGGCCAATAATCAACTATTTTAACAAACTTAGACCCTAGAACTAAAACATAAGGGACAAAGCCATGTGTGTGAAAATACTTCTTAGTGTCAAATGTTACAAAAACTAGTTTTGATTTGTAGGGTTTACAAGTTATAGGAAGTACGAAGGGTGGAATGGGGATAGAGGAATCACAATCCATTGTGGTTAAAGGTTGTGAAGAATTGAGAAGCTGCTTTTCCAAACAAGTTTTCAATTACTGCAGTACAGGCTTTCCACTTTTTTGTTGGATGCAGAATTCAAACTGGAGATAATTTTATTTACATAACACACATACAAAAATATTGTCAAAGAGCTCAAATGCTGTACAACAGAACAGAAACAAATAGTGTTATAAAAACAGAATAAAATACTGCCCTAACATACAAAACAAAGGGGGGCAGCACATTTTTAAAAAGGGAAGAAAAGCATTGGACAGGAAGATAATAAATGAGCACAACAACTTTAAGGGGACTTTTAAAAATGGGGGAGAGAACAAATTTTAGTGGATAGTGAGTTCCTGCTGCAAAGCTCCCATAATAAAAGTGTAATTGCTTGCTGACTGATTATTGTGATGGGTTCCTTAAAAGAGCTGCACATAAGTGCACGCCCATCAGTACAAGTCTCAAGGAGCCAGTGTCAGATATACAGTAGCCAGCCCAAGCCAGACATAGGTAAGGGCTAGAAAAAGGACTTTAAAGTCCTACATTTTTATCAACTTGCAAGTAACTGAACAGCCCTCCCCACAGTCAAGTGAACACGGTGTTATAATAATTAAATCATTATCACAAGCAGATATACTGATAGTGTAAAACTGTCATGAAATAAATAAAGGTTCAACTGGTTTGAATGGCATGACAGAAGGAAAAACAACAACACTTCTCTACCACATCAGACACATGATTTTCCATTTGAAAGGCATGGTCCAAAATTGCTAAAATTAACCTAATTCTCTGTATCTGAAAAAAATCTGCCCAACAAGTGAGGACATGAAGGGGAGTGAGCCTTCTTATAAGACAGATTTTATCCAAAAGTAAGAATCCAGTCTTCCTACGGTTGAGAATAAATCAGCCCCAGTGCATCTAGCTGGCAGTATTTTTGAAGAATTCTTCCAGAACAGAGAAACAATTGCAGGATCCTCAGGGCAAGAGAAATACAATGCTGTTTATTGTCAACATAATGATGATACTTTAGCTCAGGTTTCAAAAAATGATCTCATTAAGAGCCTTTATCTATTTGACCAAAAAGTAAAATAGAATAGAACCTTTAATGACACCACGTTTCTCAATGAGTATGCACAATTGCAGATTAATTTCTATCTTCTAGGAATAACTAGAACCACTGGTAGACAATTCCAGAGACACCAGTAATGTTACTCAGTTGCTGAAGCAATAGCCTGTGGTCAGTCATATTAGAAGTTGCTCAGAGGTCCACTATGACCAAAATGACCAGCTGACCCTGATGTAAAACCAGCAGGAGATCATGCATGGTCTTCATGAGCACAGTTTAAAGGCCCAGTCGAGTCTGGAACTTACCTAGGATATCATTGCTGTTCCAAGTGAACCTGGAATTGAATAGCCCTCATTCTTCTCTTTGAAAGGGTGAGTTTGCAACTGGGAAATAGTGGACAAGCATTCCAGTGTCAAGTGATGGTTTCTTGAGGAGAAAGGTGACCCTCAGTATTCAGGGATAGTTAGTGCCCTTCCTCATTAAGTGAGACATTCATAATGCCTGTCAATAATGGAATTTAAGGCTAATTCACTTGCCTTAAGCATCCAAGCTAGACAGAGGTCAAAGCCCAGAGTGGTGATGTACTTTAGCCATCTCCTTTCCAGTCTACGGTTTAGCTATTGCAACTGTCAGAACTCACTGTTAAACCACAGTGGCTTATGGGGAACTAGTGACAACACATTACACTGAGGGGCCATGCAGATGAGCCCCATCTAAAGGCATAATTGTCTGTGAGCTCATGAACTACCTGACTGGAGAGGAAGGGGAGACAAGGTCTGCCCCGGAATCCATAGATAGGCTACAGAAATCCATAAGATTCATAAAACAATTGGATCCTCACAGAATATGGATATCAAATAGTCTTTGTATTGAAATGCATGAAGTGCTGGTTAATAGGCAGAAGGTTTAAAACAAACAAAAGGAAGTATTTTTTCACAGAATGCACAGTCAGTCTGTGGAACTCTTTGCCAGAGGATGTTGTGAAGGGTTCAAAAAATAACTAGATAAGTTCATGGAGGATAGGTCCATCAATGGCTATTAGCCAGGATGGGCAGGGATGGTGTCCCTAGCTTCTGTTTGCCAGAAGCTGGGAATGGGTGACGGGATGGATCACTTGATGATTACCTGTTTTGTTCATTCCCTCTGGGGCACCTGGCATTGGCCACTGTCAGAACACAGGATACTGGGCTAGATGGACCTTTGGTCTGACCCAGTATAGCTGTTCTTATGTTCTTAAACACCAAATGGAGTGACCATTAAGCCTCACTTACTTATTTTTAAAATATTTTTGGACAAACTATATAAATGCATGTAGCACATACAATTCTTTAAAAATATATACATTTCCGAACACCCAACACTAGAATGGCAAAAACATCTATGAATTGCCAATGCATCTCTGCCAGTTCTCGGCTTATAAATTAGGGTATGTCTACACTGCAATCAGAGGTATGATTGTATCTTAAGTAGGCATACCTGCACTAGCTTTAATCTCGTTAGCATGGCTAGTGAATATGTGGCAGCATAAACCCCATCCTATACTGAAGCCCATGATGCCATGTCTTCACTGCTATTTTTGGCCTTGCTAGTTAGATTTAAGATAGCATAGGTATGCTGCAATCACGCCTTCATTTGCAGTGTAGACATACCCCTAGTTAAATCAGTACAACTTTTGGATGTGGACGAAACCGAAGGAAGTTAAGCACCCATCTACGACCCTAAGAACACTACAGAATTAGGTTAACACAAAGCAGCTTAGGTCAACTTTATTCTATAAATGTCTACACTAAAATTTCACTCCTGCTGAGGTAACACGCTCGTTACACCAACTTAATAACTCCACTTCCATGAGAGGTATAGAATCAATATCCATGTAGTTAGGTCGATGCACACTGTGTTGTTGTTTACATCAACTGTTACTGGCTTTCAGAAGCTGTCCCACATTGACAGCGTGGACACGCACTGCCAACACCAGGAGTAAAGTGTAGACACACACAAGCGATGTAATTACTGTAGTGGCTATATGGTGATGTAAGTTAGAGCAATTTAATTTTGTAGTGTAGACATGCCCTCAATATCTGTGAAAAGGAGGCCATAAATATTTTACCAAAGGCCACTGAAGGAGTTGGTTTCAGAGCTTGGATTAGAATTTTGAAGTTTCTGACTTCTAGTCCCATGCATATGCCATAGCTTTGTCTAAATGAGTACAAGAGGGAGAGCAGAATAAAGTATGCATCCTTCAACCATCTCTACAGTTGTTGCAATTTGTTAGGATTTCCTAGGATCATGTATTTCCAGATACAATAGAAAAATGTAACTCCCAACACGTTAAAGCTAATATTATCCAAACTTTTCAGGTTTGTGTACAAATGATAGTTATTTCTACCTTATCATTGAATCTTGAGATTCATCAGGTGTGGAAATCTATTATCCATATTGTGTATCTAAGAAATCAAAGAATGAAAAACTAAGAACTGCTTCCATAAATGACTTTTTAATTGTGTAATTTTTCCATAGGTTTGAAGACTTACCTGATATCTGGTCAGAAAGTGAAGGAGTCCCATTGCAGCTGTTCACAGACATTGGTTACTGATCTGGAGGCAGGAGACGGAGCCAACATACAGGGAGCGTCATCAGCTGAGAATATTGGTGACTTGGCAAAGACTCTCAAACACTCTGAGAAACCCAAGGTTAGGGTTGTTGGTTTTTGTTGTTGTTGTTGGGGTTATTTGTTTTGTTTTTTTAATTCAGGCAAAGTATTTTTAGAACCCTAGAGTTATGAAGCAAGTTATGGGCATAGGGATAAGAGAGGCTATGATGGGGTTCACTTACCACGGTGGTGCGTCCTGCTGGCCTTCCTGGGGATTAGCTCTGCCAGTTGGTGCACCCTCTTTCAGGTGGTGCCTTTCCTGCCTTCCTCTCACTTTGTGGACTCACCTTACTCCAAGAACTGCAGCCTCCTCTTCATGAATCAGCCTCCATATTTTCCCCTTCCATGGTTACCCAAAGTCCTTCTATGCACACAGTCCCAGGTAGACTTCTCCTGTGCTTCCCTGATGGTGCCACTTCTCCAGTGGCCAGTAAGGGAACCCAGGCCCGTTCGCTACATCTGGTTCCAGTCCAGGGACCCTCAGCTCAGTAGTTCTGGGCTCTGCCCTCTCAATCCTCACTGCTCCTTTGAGAATTGCTTTCTACTATTCCTGGTTCCCCCCCTTCTCTGGGAGTACCAGCTCCAAACCCGTTCCCTCATCCCTTTTCCCAGGGAGACTGCAGACTATCTTCCTGCAGCCCCTAAACACTCCCCCTTCCCAGGGAGTCACTGCCCTTTCCCCAAAGCCCTGTCAGGTCTCAGCTCCTGGGCTTTATAGGCCCAGCCTATTCCTGGCCAGCTGAGCCTTCTTTAATCAACTCCCTGCTCCCTGGCTACTCCTCCACCCATAGCCTGGGCAGTTAATTTAACCCCTTCTAATCCTGTGTAAAATGAACACCCCATCACAGAGACCTTCTGTTGCTTGCTTGCTTACATGCTTTGTTTATTTTTTATTCAAAACATCAGTTTGGTCTATGAGTAAAAAAAAATAAATTCAAAGCTATTTATCCAAGCACCTGACAAATCAGCCTTGAAGTAATGTGGTGAGTTTTCAGATGTGCTGCTGAACAAATAATTTTTAAAATATCTGTAGTTCAGAATAAGTATAAGTAGGAGCATTGCCAGCAGATCAAGGCACGTGATCATTCCCCTCTATTCGGCATTGGTGAGACCTCATCTGGAGTACTGTATCCAGTTTTGGGCCCCATACTACAAGAAGGACGTGGAAAAATTGGAAAGAGTCCAGCGGAGGGCAACACAAATGATTAGGGGGCTGGAGCACATGACTTATGAGGAGAGGCCGAGGGAACTGGTATTATTTAGTTTGCAGAAGAATGAGGTGGGATTTGATAGCTGCTTTCAACTACCTGAACGGGGGTTCCAAAGAGGATGGATCTAGACTACTCTCAGTGGTATCAGATGACAGAACAAGGAGTAATGGTCTCAGGTTGCAGTGGGGGAGGTTTAGGTTGGATATTAGGAAAAACTTTTTCACTAGGAGGGTGGTAAAGCACTGGAATGGGTTACCTAGGGAGGTGGTGGAATCTCCTTCCTTAGAGGTTTTTAAGGTTAGGCTTGACAAAGCCCTGGCTGGGATGATTTAGTTGGGGATTGGTCCTGCTTTGAGCAGGGGGTTGGACTATATGACCTCTTGAGGTCCCTGCCAACCCTGATATTCTATGATTCTATGAATAGACAAATTAACAAATTCCTCTTTCAACAGTCTGAACAGAATGTTAAAAGAAAATGTATCTGTGCTTGATGTAGGTACTTTGGCACACTCCATTAGCTCATTTCTAACTCCTGGGCTACTACTTTTCTATTCTCTGTTGAGGGATGGGAATACCACACTACTCATGCTTCAGACTTCACACTATCAAATTCTCTCCTTTCTCGGCTGACACTGGCTCCCTCTCCTGTTTCTTCCTCTTTCTCTCTCTCCCACAAGAGCCTTCAAAGTATGTGCAATCTAGTAATCGAGTAATTTTGCTCATGAATATGCAATAGATATCAGTAAACCCGGGGAAGACAATACTCCCTGTGCAGTCAGTGATTGTAGGGTTAGTCTATGTGAATTGCTCTCCGTGTCAGTTGCTGTAAAATAGATAAATGTGCTCTGGTAGGCTAGGACATTATATTTTACTTAGCTGCTTGCTTTAGAAACTTAGTTCAAGTTATATAGAGATAAGGGCAGTAATTTGTATGAATTACTTTCTGAGTATTGAAAATGACAAACGTTCTTAAGAAGAAAGAAAAGGTAGCCTAGGAAATGTGGATTCTGTTTATTGTTACACTGTATTATTTCATCTCAAAACTAAATTGATAGAGAACAAATTATTATTCTTTCCTTGCACTTGTGTTGTGGTTCCTCCTAGCCAGCTGATGGAGTTAGACAACTGAAGACCAGATCTTCCAGAGTGATATGGCCACTTGGACTGCACTGCCAGCAGATTGCAGTCATACATAAAACCAGCGAATTTAGCCCTGAGAGCAGCTCCTCAATGCAAAATGCATTTTGCGGTGGAGTAGAGTTGACAGGAAAACGTTTATGCCACCTCCATTTTGCTGCTACTGTAAAGCTGGGGGGGGGGGGCGGGGGGAAGAAATGCTTCTTCACACAACACACAGTTGACTTGTGGAACTTGTTGCCATGGGATGTTTTGAAGGACAAAAGTATAACTGGGTTTAAAAAAAATTAGATAAGTTAATGGAGGATAGGTCCATTAATGGCCCAAGATGGTCAGTGAAGCTACCCCATGCACAAGGTTGTCCCATAACTTCTGACTGCCAGAACCTGGGACTGGATGACAAGGAAAGGATCACTCAGTAATTGCTCTGTTCTGTTCATTCTCTCTAAAGCTTCTGGCACTGGCCACTGTTGGAAGACAGGATATGGGCTAAATGTCCCATTGGTCTGACCCACTATGGCCATTCTTACGTTGTTATATTCTCTCTCTCTCTCTCTCTCTCTCATATATTCTACCTAGCCAGACTTAAGTTGTTTTTGTCTCCTACTGTATCTCAGTCTAAGCTGTAGCATCCAGGCTAGGAAAATCATATTGACTAAAAACCCAGGACAATAGAACAGAGCAAGTATTAGGTTTTCTGTCTGCCATACAATGACAACGAGACAGAGGGACCACTGAGTGTTATCCATCTCAGCAGTTTTGTGCTAACAGCTGGAAGTGACAGAGTCTAGAGGAGACTAATTAGAGAGGTGCAAAAAATTGAGCTGTTTCAGGCATGAGAGGAGGAGAAAGAACTAAGCAGAGCAATAGAACTGAATTGCCAATGAGAGCAGAGTAGGGCAAAAAAAGAAGGGACTAAACAGAGCAATAGAACTGAGCTGCCAAACTGAGGGGACGAATTTGGGCCTGGTTGACTTGGCACAGACATAAAGCCTTAACAGGAAGGAGAATGAAATCATGGAGAGTGCACTACTGAGTGTGCCTGAGACTTAGCTTTGAATGTGTTGTCTGTTAGTGCTCTCTCTCATCATAGGTTTTTTCGTGACTGGAGGTAGTCAGATGGTTCAATGGCAGTTATTTTTACCAAAAAAGTAAGTGATTGCTTAATTTGCCAAGCAAGCCAGAGTAGGCTTTATAGTAAAATAAACTACAATTTAATTACTTGCAACTGCTGCAAACATGATTTGATTTTAGCAGGGAGATGGCTTCTCTCCCATGCGTGTTTGTAGTCTTTCAGGGCCTGGCAATGTAATTTGTAAATCAATCCAACACTTACTGTTTTAAATGCAAAGCAGGCAACATTGGCAGTGTGGGAAGAGCTGGTAGAAAAATTTTCTTAAGAATGATTTTCTGACTAAAAATGCTTTTTCACTTTCACTTTGTAAATGAAATTGACAAAAATGTTGTCAGAGGGCTGGCAAACTGAGATCCCTGGCCTCTCTGCCTTCACATCTACTTCCTCAGATCTAGGAACCTGAGAGGCCCCCTGGAGCTGGGAGTAAGGCAGGGGGGCTGAGCACCCAGCTCTCTTTTGATTCTTCGGCAGCAGAGCTGGAAGCATAGGCGTGCGCAGCCCATTTCATTAGGGTGTGCACCCAGGGAGCCCCACCCCTGCCCTGCCCTAGTCCTGCCCCAGCCACTCCCTCCTACTTCCCGCCCCCTGACTTCCCCCCTCAGAACCCCCAACCCTCCCTGCTCTTTGTCCCCTGACTACCCCCTCCTGGGTCCCCTGCCCCTAACTGCCCCCCAGGACTCCACCCCCTACCTAAGCCTCCCTGCTCCTTGTCTCCTGACTGCTGCCCTAGGACCCTACCCCCTACCTGTCCCCTGACTGCCCCGACCCTTATCCACACCCCCGCCCCCACACAGACCCCCAGGACTCCCACGCCTATCCAACTGCTCCCCATCCCCTGACAGGACCTCCAGAACTCCTGACCCATACAACTCCCCCGCTCCCTGCCTCCCCCAACCTCTCTCCACACCCCTGCCTCCTGACAGCACCTCCCAGAACTCCTTACTCATCCAGCCCCCCCCAGCTCCTCATCCCCTGACCACTCCCTCCAGAGGACCCCCCCCACTAACTGCTCCCCCAGGACCTCCTTGCTCCCTGTCCCCTGACTGCCCTGACCCCTATCCACCGCCCATCCCCTGAAAGACCCCGGGACTCCCGTGCACCATCCAATTCCCCCTGCTCCCTGACTGCCCCCTCCAGAGATCCCCCGCCCCTAACCACCACCTCCCTGGGATCCCACCCCCATCCAACCCGCCCTGTCCCCTGACTGCCCCCACCCCTTATCCAACCCCCCTGACCCCGGACCCCTTACCATGAGATGAGGCGCCTAGCCTCCCCGCAGAGCCAAACACTGCCCCGCGGGAGTGCACAGCCCCGGCTCCCGGAGCACTGCATGCGGCGGCATGGCTCCATGGGAGGGGGGAGCGTGTCTGACTCCCCGCGCAGCCCTGGCCCCCAGAGCGCTGTGCATGCAGCAGCTTGGCTCCAGAGGAGGGGGAAAGGCGGGGGAGGGGCCGGTGGCTTGCTGCGTTCAGCCGAGCGTTCCGGCCCGGGAGCGCGGACCCCACGGCTTGTTGCACCGGGGAGTGGAGCCATTTTCCCACCCCTGCATTAGGGTGTGCCTGGGCACACCCGGCACACCCCATGTGCACGCCTATGGCTGGAAGGAAGACTCTTCTCAATTTCACCTGAGAATGGGAAAAGGTACCTTGCAGTATGTAAGTTGTTACAACATTTCAGTAGCATCTTACTCGCCTCCCCTCAACAATAATATGCTGTAGTTTAAATGCAAAACCTCACAGTTGAGCTAGGACGTGGGACTTGTACAGAATTAGGATGGTGAAGGAAAGATGCAGAAAATTTTAACTAAATTTACTGCATATAGCTAGAGCCCTGCAAATCTGCAGATAACCGCTTTATATCTGTGGATGCGGATATCCTTGGACCATTTTTATGGATTGCGGATCAGATGCTGATACACATTTTGTATCCACGCAGGGCTCTACATAGCAATTACTGAGTCAAGTAGATGACTCTTGTATAAAACATTGTAATCTGTTACTTATTTTGGTACCAAGTTTTTTGTACTGTATTTTGTTAAGCTTCATATTTTACTATGATTAGAAATCATAAACTACTGTAAAATATATTAGTATCACTTCTCTAACACAAAATTAAGATGTGGTTTTACTTGCACTGGTATTCATTGAAAGTTCATTCATCTACTATTCAGAATGTCTAGGACACACATTCACTAAGTATTTATAAATGTTTACAGTTATTAATGAAGTTAAGAATTGAGACTTTCTGGGGTTTCTGGCTGTGTTGTCATTTGTTGAGGCATCACAGTTCAAAAAGAGGGCAAAATCTGCCTGTTTGCAGATAAGGAAGTTCTGTAAGTAAGCCCTTCACCCCGGGAGGAGCAGGCATGATGGCTCACTTGCTGAGAAAATCTAGAACATCCATCTGAAAAGCAAAGAACTTCATAGGCTTGTTGAACCACTGTGTGGACCAATAGCCTAAGGAATAAGGACCTGGAAGAAACTCCATGGAGTAACAGTTCTCAGACTTTCAGTGTTATCATGTTACATTTAAAACTCAAAAATGCTTGACGAGGCTACCACCTCATAATTTCAGTCATTGTTGTAATAGTTTCTTAATCTTGGTTTTTGAAACAAACTGCATACTGCTAAATTGTGGCCTGCATATTGCCAGCAGTATATGTACCACAGTTTTGAGAACTGCTGCTATATAGTGACCAAGAGAAACCATCCCCCTTTCCTACGCATCTGAGGGGTACAGACCCACACTTCTACAAAATAACAAAGATGATTGCCAAATGGCATTGGGTCAAAGGAAGAGGAAGGGTGGGGCCTTGCTTAAATAGAGCTTTTTGAAGGAGTGAGAGGGGAATCCTGAAAACAGGATACAAAATGGCCATAAAAAATCAGAGGTTAAGCCACACAAATGAGTAGTTGATATATTTGGACCAAAGGAAAAAGAACTCCAAAAGGTCAAAACACACTTCTCTGGGCTCAAAACAAACAGAGAAGGAGGTCCTGGGATACTGGGTTTGGGGAAAGTGTGTTATAGATAACTAAAACTGCTTGGTGGTAGCCCTGTCAAGATCTTCTCCAGTACACTAGGTTGACAAGACTTGATTTTGTGTGCCCACTTTAGCATTCTGTCCCCAAAGGCAGATGTGCATACAGCTGACAGTGATCTGTTGGCAAGTGTGGTGACATCAAAAGCCACATAGGAACATAGCAGTTACTATAGTGGGTCAGATTCATGGTCTATCTAGTCCAGTATCATGTCTCCAACAGTGGCCAGCACCACACAGTACAGAGGAAAGTGCAAGAAATTTGCAAAAGGCCGATGTGGGATAATCTCCCAAGAAGGCCACATCTGAATCCTCAATAGTTAAATTGTGTTAAAATCAGAAACGTGCGGTTTGACGCGTTCCCCCCGGGGTGCCACCTTGAACTGGTGTACCCCTGAGCCCTCTGACTCACCAGCCTGGGCTCCTTCCTACACTGTGCTGCCGTGACAAGCTGCAAAGCCCTCCAAGCGAGCACTTTCACCAGCATTCACACAGGTAGACACTCCCAGCTGCAGTTACGTGCAGGTTGACCAGCCACTGCATGAATACATAAAAAGTCTACAGCCAAAATAGCCACCAGTTTCCCAGCTGTACCATCCTGCCCTGGTCAAAATCGTTATCCAGTTCGCCTCCCCCTCAAAGTGGAGAGGAAATGTAACAGCCTTTGCCCCTTGAGCTAAAATTTCCAAGTACTTATTTCAAAGTCACTTGTTTAGATAAAGCAAAAAAATTATTAACTACAAAAGATAGATTTTAAGTGATTATAAGTGATAGCAAACAGATCAAAGCAGATTACCTAGCAAATAAACAGAAATGCAAACTACACTTAACATACTAGATAGATTGGGTCTGAATTAGCAGTTCCTCACCCTGACTGCTGGGGTACAAGCAGGCTTGCAGATTCTTAAGGGTCAAGCTGCATTTACTTTGCAGCTTGGGATCCCCTCCCCCGTTCAAAATCCTTTTTCTTAGGAGCTTCTCTCAGGTGTTCGGTTGTGGGGGAGTGAAGAACAACAGATGATGTCACTCCCTGCCTTATATAGCTTTAGCATATGGTGGGAACCCTTTGTCCCAAACTTAGTTTGTGGAAAAAACACTTGTGTCCAAGATGGAGTCCAGAAACATGTGGTCTGGTCACATGTCCTTGCAGTGTTATAGCAGCCATTGCTTACAGGCTGGCCAAAACGCCCGCAGGAAGGTTAAGCTATTCCACAGTCCATTGTCTTTGCTGATGGGCCATTAGCCCCGTCTAGCTGCTTCATTATTGTACTTGAAAGTCTGGCTGTGGGTGTTTTCCAGAGTAAGCCCATTTGAAATACAGATCCCTAATCAATATTTATAACTTCAGATACAAAAATGATACATGCATAGAAATAGGATAATCATATTCAGCAAATCATAACTTTTCCAATGGCACCTTGTACAAAATGCATCACAATTATGCCATAATTATATAATAATAATATTACTAGGATGAATATGGGGTGTAGTGTCACATGGGGTTTTCATATCCAAATTTTGTGTTACTATTAACTGTTATAACACTTTATATTCTTGTTATCCATATAAATGTCCAATCCTTCCTCGAACCTTGTTAAATTCATGATCTCAATGGCATCCTGTGGCAATGAATTCCATAGTCTAATTGCAAAGAATTGTAGAAATATATGTCTGGAAAGGACCTTGAGAGGTCGTCTAGTCCAGCCTCCTGCATTGAGGCAGGACAAAGTATACCTAAACCATCCCTGACAGGTGTTTGTCTGTAGTGTTCTTAAAAACCTGAAATGACAGGGATTCCATAACCTCCCTTGGAAGCCTATGCCAGTGTGTAACTATCCTTATAGTTAGAAAGTTGTTCTTAATATCTAATCTAAATTTCCCTTGCTTCAGATAAAGCCAATTATTTTTTGTCCTATCTTCAATGGACATGAAGAAAAAGTGATCATTCTCTTTTTTATGGCCCATAACATATTTAATGAGTGTTGTCAGGTCTCCCCACAGTCTTCAAGACTAAACATGTTCAGTTTTTTTAACCTTTCCTCATAGATCAAATTTTCTAAACCTTTTATTGTTTGTGTTGCTCTCCTCTGGACGCTCTCCAATTTATCGTTATGTTTGTTAAAGTATGAATACCCAGAACTTGACACAGTACTCCAGCTGAGGCCTTACCAGTGCTGAGTAGAACAGGATGATTACCTCCCATGTCTTACGTATGATAGTCCTGTTAATAAACCCTAGAATGATATTAGCCTTTTTTTGCAACTGGATCACATTGTTGGCTCGTATTCTCTTTGTGATCCACTATAATACCAAGATCTTTTTCAGCAGTACTACCACCTGGACAGTTATTCTCCATTTTGTACTTATGTGTTTGATTTTTTCCCTCCTAAGTTTGGTACTTTGCACTTGTCTTTATTGAATTTAAACTTGTTAATTTCAGACCACTTCTGCAATTTGTCAGGTTTAGTGGACAGGATTAGAATTCAAAAGTGCTTGCAACCCCTCCCACTTGGTATCATCCACAAATTTTATAAACCTACTCTCCACTACATTATCCAAGTCATTAATTAAAATATTGAATAGTACTAGTCCCTGTACTGACCCTTTTTGGATCCTGCTACATATGTCCACTCAATTTGACAGTGAACCACTGATAACAGCTCTTTGAATATGGTGTCTCAACCAGTTTTGCACCCATCTTATAGTAATTTCATCTAGACCACATTTCCCTAATTTGCTTATGAGAATATCATGTGGGCCTATGTCAAAAACCTTATTAAAATGAAGATATGTCATGTCTACAGCTTCCACCCATCTGCAAGGCCAGTAACCAGAATGACTGGTCTATTCCTCATTGTTCTCCTTTTTAAAGATAGGTACTATGTTTGCCTTTCTCCTGTCCTCTGGGACCTCACTTGTCCTTCATGAGTTCTCAAAGATAATCACTAATGGTTCTGAGATTGTTTCAACTTAAATACCTGCGGTGCATTTCATCAGAACTTGCTGACTTGAATAAAGCTAACTTGCCTAAATATTCTTTAGCCTGTTCTTTCCCTATTTTGGCTTGTGTTCCTTCCCCTTTATTAATATTAATTGGATTGAGTATTCTGAAGCAAAAATAGGAATTAAACACCTCTGCCTTCTTGATGTCAGCAGTAATTAGCTCTTTCCCTGCTAAGTAGAGGACCTATGCTTTCCTTCATCTTTCTCTTGCTCTTAATATATTTATAGAACATCATGTTATTGCCTTTTTTTGTCCCTTGCTAGGAGTAACTCATTTTGTGCCTTAGCCTCTCTGATTTTGTTCCTACATGTTTGTGCAATTCTTTTGTACTCCTTCTTAGCAATTTATCATGTTTCCACTTTTTGTGGTATTCCTTTTTGATTTTCTTCTCCTGATGGAGCTATATTGGCTTCTTATAATTCTTCCTATCTTTCCTTGTCATTGGGATAGTTTGATGTTGTGCCTTTAATATTGTGTGAAAAAGTATTTCCTTTTATCAGTTTTGAATGATCTGCTTTTAAGTTTTGTTGAATTCCCCCTTATTTTTATGTTGGGATAGATCAGGCTTCTAATCTCTCATCTCCTCTCTACTTTTCATTATTTTGTATCCTTTTATCATGTTCTCCCTCCCCACATTTAAGTCCTCTCTGAGATAAACAATCCCATTTTTTTAAATCTCTCTTCATATGAGTTTTTCCAGGCTACTAATTTTCCTCACTCTGCTCTGAAGCTCCTCTAATCATGCCATATCTTTTTTGCTACACATTAAGGCAGTGGTGGGCAACCTGCCCATGGGTCGCATGCTACCCATCAGGGTAATCTGATTGTGGGCCACGAGACATTTTGCTGACATTGACCATCCACAGGCACAGCCCCCCGCAGCTCCCAGTGGCCACAGTTTGCCGTTCCCAGCCAATGGGAGCTGTGGGAACGGCGAACCGCAGTCACTGGGAGCTGTGGGGGGCCGTGCCTGCGGACAGTTAACGTCAGCAAAATGTCTCGTGGCCCATAATCAGATTACCCTGATGGGCCGCAGGTTGCCCACCACTACATTAAGGCCTTGAACTGTTCACAATGATGCCCAGATCCTTTACCTATGCAGATACAGTTATTTAGAACCCTGGAAGGTGTAAATGTAGTTCAAAATTTTATCATACAAATGTGTATTGCTTTGCATTTATCAAAATTGATCTGTATCCATGTTATCCATTCACTTAGTTTGGTTAGGTCTCTCTGAAGTTCCTCACAGTCTTTTCTGGACTTTACTAACCTAAATTACTTTGTGTCATCTGCAAATGTTTCTGCCTCACTGCTCACTCCCTTTTCCAGATTGTTGTTAAATATATTAAACAACACTGGACCTAGGCCTGGTCTACACTATGAGGGTAGGTAAAATTTAGCTGCGTTAAGTCAGTTTTATAAGGAATGCGTCTACACAACCAACCCTGTTCTGCCAACCTAAAGGGCTCTTAAAATCAACTGCTGTACTCCTCCCCGATGAGGGCAGTAGCGCTGAATTTGACCTTCCTGGGTCGAATTTGGGATACTGTAGATGCAGCGCTGTGCAATTCAATGGTATTGACCTCCAGGAGCTATCCCAGAGTGCTCCAATGTGACCGCTCTGGACAGCACTTTCAACTCTGATGCACTAGCCAGGTACACAAGAAAAGCACTGGGAACTTTTGAATTTCATTTCCTGTTTGGTCAGTGTGGCGAGCTTAGCAGAACAGGTGACCATGCAGTCCCAGAATCGCAAATGAGCTCCAGCATGGACCGAACGGGAGACACTGGATCTGATTGCTGTATGGGGAGAAGAATCTGTGCAGGCAGAACTCCGATCCAGCAGAAGAAATGCTGATATATATTCCAAAATCACACAGGGCATGGTGGACAGAGGCTATACCAGGGACACACAGCAGTGCCGCATGAAAATTAAGGAACTCAGGCAAGCCTATCAAAAGACAAAGGAGGCAAATGATCGCTCTGAGTCAGAGCCCCAGACATGCCGCTTCTATGGTCAGCTGCATGCCATTCTGGGGGGGACCCTACCACTACCCCACCACTGTCCATGGACACCTGCAAGGTGGCAGCCTCATGCAACAAGGAGGAGGACTTTGTGGATGAGGAGGAGGAGGAGGAGGAAAATGCGCATCAGGCAAGCGGAGAATCCGTTCTCCCTGGCAGCCAGGACCTTTTCCTCACCCTGGAGCCAATACCCTCCCAGGGCATATTGTTCCTGGACCATGAAGGCAGAGAAGCACCTCTGGTGAGTGCACATTTGTAACTACACTTCTGGGGTTAAAAGCAATTGTGTTTAATGTTTGATTTTCCCTGAACAATTGGGATGCATTCACGGCCAGTACAGCTACTGGAAAATGTGTCTGGGGATGGAGCGGGAATCCTCCAGGGACATCTCCATGAAGCTCTCCTGGAGGTACTCTGAAAGCCTTTGCAGAAGGTTTCTGGGGAGGGCTGCCTTATTTCGTCTTCCACGGTAGGATGCTTTACCGCGCCAAGCCAGTAGCAAGTAGTCTGGAATCTTTGCAGCACAAAACATGGCAGCAAATGGTCCTGGGTTTTGGTCACATTCATGAAACATTCACATTCAGTCTTTATCTTTCTGTGTCAGCCTCAGGAGACTATCGTTCATGTTCACCTGGTTGAAATAGGGGAATTTTTGTAAGGGAACAGTAATCCCCTCTGTTTGGTGATCCCTGGCACATTAGACCCCGGTCATGCTGCGCTGTTTGAGCTTGGCTAAAAGGGATCATCCCGGAGAATAGCCACGCAGGGGTGGGGAGGAGTGTCCTGCACATCCACCCCAAAACCATAGCCCCTCCTTTTAAACGGCAAACCCAACCGGCATTGGTTGCATGGGAAAGGAGGGCACTGCAGTTTGAAACCATTCCCACATGTTATGAATGTGGAAGAAGCCAACCCCTCGTACTCTTTGGCTTACCATGGCTGCCTGGAAACCGAATTCTGTTGCCCAGCCGTGTGTGATGTGTCACCATACCGGCAGGCGCTCAATATAAAAGGCAAAATGCAACCTTGTACTTAAAACACATGTGCTGTCTGCTGTGAATTGCTTGATTCTCTGTGAAAGGGTCTCCCTTTTGCTCTCAGAAATGAATCTTCTTAAATTCTGCTCTCCCTTTTTCCCCTCTGCAGCTGCAAATGTTTCTATGCTCCCCATATCAACTCTGTCCCTGAGGTTATCGCAGATTAGAAAGCGAAAATACTGCACTCGCGATGACCTGTTTTCAGAGCTCATGCAGTTCTCCTGAACCTGATAGGGTACAGCTGAATGCATGGAGGCATTCAGTGGTAGAGGCCAGGAAAGCATACAGTGAGCGTGATCGGAACACACAGGAGGAGATGCTGAGGCTAATGGGGGAGTAAACGGACATGAGGCATCTGGTAGAGCTGCAGGAAAGGCAACTAGAGTACAGACCCTCGCTGCAGCCGTTGTGTAACTGCCTGCCCTCCTCGCCAAATTCCATATCCTCCTCACCCAGACGCCCAAGTACGTTGGAGGGGAGGCTCTGGGCACCCAGCCACTCAACTCCAGGGGTTGGCCCAAGCAACAGAAGGCTGTCATTCAAACAGCTTTGATTTGTAGTGTGGCTACAATAAGCAATGTGGCCTTGTCCTTCCCTCCTCTCCCACCCCACCAGGGCTACCTTTTACTAGACAGCATTGTCAGTGATCTCAAGTTTTTTTTAATAAATAAAGAATGAATGGATTCAGAACAATAGTGACTTTATTTCCTGTGCCAGCTGTGGTCGAAGGTGGGGTGGGGGATTGGCTTACAGGAAAGTACATTCACCAAAGGGGGCGGCTTTGCATCAAAGACAAACACACACAACTGTCACACCATAGCCTGGTCAGTCATGAAACTGTTTTTCAAAGCCCCTGTGATGCGCAGCGCACCTTGGTGTGCTCTTCTAATTGCTCTGGTGTCTGGTTGTTCAAAATTGGCCACCAGGCCATTTGCCTCAACCTCCCACCCCGCCATAAACGTCTCCCCCTTACTCTCACAGATACTATGGAGCACATAGCAAGCAGCAGTAACAATGGGAATATTGCTTTTGCTGAGGTCTAACCTACTCAGAAATCAGCACCAGCGCCCTTTTAAATGTCCAAAGGTACATTTTACCACCATTCTGTACTTGCTCAGTCTATAGTTGAACTGCTCCTTACTGCTGTCCAGGCTGCTTGTGTACAGCTTCATGAGCCATGGGAGCAAGGGGTAGGCTGGGTCCCCAAGGATAACTATTGGCATTTCAAATCCCCAATGGTAATTTTCTGGTCTTGGAAGAAAGTCCCTTCTTGCAGCTGTTCAAACAGCCTGGAGTTCCAAAAGATGCGAGCGTCATGCACCTTTCCCGACCATCCCACGTTGATGTCAGTGAAACGGCCCTTGTGATCCACCAGTGCTTACAACACCATTGAGAAGTACCCTTTGCGGTTTATGTACTGTTTGGCAAGGTAATCCGGTGCCAAGATAGGAATATGCATTCCGTCTATCGCTCCACCACAGTTAGGGAACCCCATTGCAGCAAAGCCATCCACTATGACCTGACATTTCCAAGAGTTTCTACCCTTGTTAGCAGAAGATTATTGATTGCCCTGGCTACTTGGATCACAGCAGGCCCCACAGTAGATTTGCCCACTCCAAATTGATTCCTGACTGACCGGTAGCAGTCAGGCGTTGCAAGCTTCCACAAGGCTGTCGCCACTCGCTTCTCAACTGTCAGGGCAGGTCTCACCTTGGTATTCCTGCGCGTCAGGGCGGGGGAAATTAACTCACAAAGTTCCATGAAAGTGGCCTTACACTTGCGAAAGTTTTGCAGCCACTGGGGATCATCCCATACCTGCAACACTATGCGGTCCCACCAGTCTGTGCTTGTTTTCTGGGCCCAGAATCGGCGTTCCACTGTATCAACAAGCCCCAATGCCGCCATGATATCCAAATTGCCACATCCTGTGCTTTCAGGAACGTCTGTGTCCATGTCCTCCTCACAATCTTCCTCATGTTGGTGGCTCCTAGCTAGGCTCTGCATATACTCCAGGATAATGTGCGAGGTGTTTACAATGCTCACAAAAGTAGTGTGCAGCTGAGTGGGCTCCATGCTTGCCGTGCTATGGCGTCTGCACGGATAACCCAGGAAAAAAGGTGCAAAACGATTATTTGCCATTGCTTTCAGGGTGGGAGGGAGGGAAGGGGGGGAGACTTGACGACATGTACTCAAAACCACCCGCAACAATGTTTTTCCCCCATCAGGCATTGGGAGCTTAACCCAGAATTTCAATGGGCAGTGGGGACTGCGGGATAGCTACCCACAGTGCACCACTCCGTGAGTCTATGCTAGCCACGGTATTGAGGACGCACTCCGCCCACGTAATGCGCTTTGTGGGGATATGCACGATCGACTATAAAAATCGGTTGCTAAAGATTGACTTCTATAAAATCGACCTAATTTCATAGTGTAGACATGTCCCTAGTGTGAAACCATGAGGTAGGCACCTTTTGCCATGATGAAAATCGACCATTTGTTTCCTGTCTCTT
This sequence comes from Malaclemys terrapin pileata, assembly GCF_027887155.1. Lineage (NCBI taxonomy): Eukaryota > Metazoa > Chordata > Testudines > Emydidae > Malaclemys > Malaclemys terrapin. The sequence continues at coordinate 53,704,663 of NC_071514.1, forward strand.
TTTGGTTCAGGACAGTATTTTGCCTCTCACCTCATGACTACATTGTTTCTTTAGTAGCCTCTTGTGAGGGATCTTTTCTAAATCCTTTTGAAAGTCTAAGTGAATTATGTCAATTGTTTCTCCTTTATCTGCTGTTTTATTGACATGTTCAAAAAATGTGATAGCTTAGTGATTTTCCTTTGCAGAAACGGAGCTGTTTAGAGCATATCATATCATATCATATCATATATCATATCATATCATATCATATCATATCATGATTTTCCAGATGCTCTTATTCTGTTTTTAATTATTGTTTCAACACTGAGTGGGAGGATGAGGCCATCGAGAGGAGTGAGGCCTCGAGGAAGGGGGGAAGAGGGAATGGTAACTAACCAGTATCCCTGTATATACAGGATTTCAGCATAATCCAGTTGCTTTCCTGTTGAAGCCTTGACTTTTATATTTTCTTATTTTTATGATTTTTTTAACTGTACAGTCTCAACATTGCACTAACAGTTATTTGGCATGTAATTTACAGCATAGATGGCAAAAATGCAGTCCAGCACAATATTTCTAATGTGTTCCATTGGAGAGTATCCTGTTTATTATCTGTATTCCACCTGTGAGTCCCCTATCATGCTGCTGATCCAGAGTCTACATTAGAGGCAAGGAGTCCTTTAAGAAAAGGCCACTGAGTAGAGAGCCACTTGCACTAACTTATAGGTGACATATTAATACATATTTAACTTTATTTTAGTGTGAAGATGACATACAGTACTGTACAGTACACCTCTACCCCAATATAACGCTATCCTCGGGAGCCAAAAAATCTTACCGCATTATAGGTGAAACCACGTTATATCGAACTTGCTTTGATCCGCCGGAGTGCGCAGCCCCGCCCCCCCGGAGCTTTACCGTGTTATATCTGAATTCGTGTTATATCGGGTCACGTTATATCGGGATAGGGGTGTATATACAGAGTTTTAAATTGTGCACTATGATTTTTAGACCAACCAAAACAGGATTTTTAATATGCTTTGTGACAGCTTTGGGGCAGTTCTTTGGATGGAGCCAGACTCCATACAATACAGATTGAGATGGGGGTGGGTGGAGTGCAAAGTTTACCATTGAAGTCTCTCAATCCTGGGGCTGTTCTGTGCAGTCGGTTCCCCAGCATAAATTAGAGCAGCCTGAGGGTTGCTTTGACTTATGCTGGCTATTATAACAGCCCTAACGAGCTGAAACTACAACCAAGGATTGTTAAGGCTTAAGGTTATCCCAGCCTTGGCCTTTGTACTAGCAGCCCAGGTAGGTGGCAGTGTCTGTTGCAGCTTTCTATTATTGCATGAGGTGGTAGGGCTTTCTCTAGAAGCAGGATGTACTGGCACAAAGTAGCTACACCACATTGGAGAATCTGGTCCTGTATGTGCATGGAAAAGCATGTCTCATCTGTCTAAATATGCTACTACCATACATTATAAATTAATTCACAGGGATTAAACACAGTGCATAATAGCCTATTATACTCAGTACTTCAGGTAAATATTACCCATAAAACTCTTAAGTAAGAAGAACATCTGGGATCGTTCACTGGCATTCCCCTTTCTGCTCATTGTTTTCAGTTCTGCTGTTTAGTTTTCACTTAACTACACAGCAATTATTCACAATAGCATTTTATGGCCTTACACAGCATCCAACTAAAATTGCAGTATGGTTGGACATCCTATCATGCAATTCTTATTGAAAGGGAATCTTGGAATATGGACACTTTTGAGAGTCTACTTGTGGCAGTGAAAATGAGTCTGTTGTGAAATGCATAATGTTCTGATGGTATCTGAATATTTCTGTTTTCAATTTTTTGTCTTCTTGCAGACGTGTCCTTCATGTAGTGTTACATTTGCTCCCAACAGTGATGTCAGTATAGAGGAAGGAGCTATCCAAAATGGCTGTCAGGATGAACATAAAAACAATACCAAGGTAACTTACGTTTTCTCACTCCTGACTCCCCTACATCAGTTTTAATAGCCTCATTTTTGTACGGGGTTCCTCCTCACTTCAATATAACTGGCAAGCAGCAGAGCCAATTTCAGAATTCAGAATTTCAGCATAATCCAGTAGAATTTGGGCACCAAATTCTAGTCATTCTGGCCAAGGTTTCCAAAAGTGACTAGTCATTTTGCATGCCTCAATTTTTTAGTGCCCAACTTGACACCTTAGAGCAGGCCTGCACAACATGCAGCCCGGGGGCCGCATAGGTGGGTTCACTGTGTGGCCCGCGGGGCGTGAGTAGGCAAGCGGCAGGTGAGGGAGGGGGCTGAGGAGGCGGGCGGGCAGTGGCAGGGGGGCAGGTGAACCGGCAGCGGGGGGGTGGACCTGAGGAGGCGAGCGGGCAGGCAGTGGCAGGGAGGCAGGTGAGTCGGTGGCAGGGGATGGGGGGCTGAGTAGGTGAGCCGGGGCGGTGGGGGCCTGAGGAGGCAGGCGGGCAGTGGCGGGGGATGAGTAGGCAAGCCGGTGGGGAGTGGGGGGCTGAGGAGGCGGGCGGGCAGTGGTGGGGGGGCAGGTGAGCTGGTGGCGGGGGGGGCTGAATAGGTGAGCTGGGGCGGTCGGGGGCTCAGGAGGTGAGCGGGCGGGCAGTAGCAGGGGGTGAGTAGGCGAGCTGGGGGAGGGGGGCTGAGGAGGCGAGCAGGTGGGCAGTGGCAGGGAGGCAGGTGAGCTGGCAGCGGGGGTGGGGGGGCTGAGGAGGCGAACGGCGAGTCGGTAGCTGACCTGTTCTACTGATCTGGTCTGGCTCCCATCCCCTCTCCAAGGGTTGCAGCTGTCTGGAGGTGCCTGCCTTCCACGCCTTCCTCATTCACACCTCATTCATTCAACAGGGCAATTGATTACAAAGTGGGGGGAAGATCTTATTCTACTTCTAGCAAAAAGACATTTTTCTTTTACCTTATTTGTACTACTTTAGGGCCAGCTATAACATATTACCAAGGTTCAATACTGCTGTTTCAGCAGGGCAGCGCTGGGGACGAAGGGTTTTTTCCACAGGATGGGCGGGGTTCGGCGGGGCCGGGGTGGCTTCGGCCCTCAGCTGTTTTCTTTGGAGTAATATGGCCCTCGCCGCTTTATGAGTTGTGCGGGCCTGCCTTAGAGGACCTGATTTTCAGAAATTGCTGAGCACCTGACCTCTGAACGTCTGACTACTTTAAAATATCTCAAGTTGGAAACCCCAAAACTGATGCACTCAAAATCAATTTTATGAAAATATTTCAACTTATGATGTTCTCTTCTCAGTTACACCTCTGCCTCAAATAATAGATAGGCACAGCAGAAGCACTGTTGTATTTATTTGGATGAAATATATGATCCAAAGTGTTAACATAACCCAGTCACTCTCCAGTATTAAACAGTGTTAAACAAGGGTTAGGTTTTGTATACAGAGACCTCAGCCTGCTTAGTACCATGGCGCAAACACCATTAAAAATCCTTTTAACCTTTTATTAAAGATAAAGAAAAGAAGGAAAAACAGTTAAAGTGTTGAAATGTGAAGTATTAATTAAGGCTTTCATTTTAACAGCATCCCTGGTTCTCTTTCCCTTAGCCTGAGAGTTTTAGAAGGAAAACTCCCCTTGCTTGACAGTCTTTTAGATGGTATCAAAGATGGTAATAACAGCTCTTGGTTAGAAAAGAAGAAGGTAGTTGAGATGGGCTGTAGCTACTGTTGTTACTGCTATTGTTAAAGTTTCATATTGTTTCATCTCAGGGGTGTTTGGTATTCAGCTGAAGCTGGTAGGGGTTGGCAATGTCATCTGGATCCCTCTCTCTGATCTGGTCTGGTTCAGGTGATCTCTCAGGATCAGAATGACGAAGGCCCGGGGTCCCAGTGTGGGTGGTAGCCATGATGGCAAAGCTCGCCCCAGTAGCCTCCGTCTGTTCTTCCTCTTTTCCCTCTAATGTCTGTTCTTTTAGGACCCACAGAGGGAATGGTGAGTGGAACAGCCCATTCCACATTATTTTATTCACCAATTAGGCCTAATTTCTGACACACCAATTTTGGTTCATTAATTTCCAGACCCACATTTTCTTGCTTACCACGCATCATCTTAACACAGTCCTTCATTTATGAATCAGCACAGACATCTTTTAAGCTCAGAAAGGGCAGAATATGCAGTGAATGCAGTCTCATTTGAGCCTACTGTATTGGGTCCAGTATGCTTGTACTACAACTCCACCATTGCTCACTCTGAGCGAGTTAGAGCAGAGTGGGTACAGGAAATTTCGATTCTTCTTCGAGTGCTTGTTCACGTAATTTCCAATCAGGTGTGTGCATGCACACGTGCACAGTAGCTGGAAGATTTTTCCCTAGCATCATCTGTCAGGTCGGCCTCGGTGCCCCCTGGAGTCGCACCTTCATGGCGCTCAATATATAGCCCTGCCAGCCTGCCACCCCTTCAGTTCCTTCTTACCATCAGTGACAGTTAGCTGGAACTTCCCTTTGCTGTTGTCTTGACAAGCGCATTTAGCAGTTTCTTACGTTGTTCTCCATTAGTTTTCCATTTTGTTAATAGTTAGTAGTTGGTAGTTCTTTAGTGTTACATAGGTCTCCTTTGCAGGGGGAGAATTCCCTCCTACACTATCCTGATGCTGGAACATGCAGGGGTCTCCAGGCTTCAAAGCCAGCAAAGCCTGTGGCAAGAGTGTGCCCAGAAGCGATCCTCACACCTCTTGTCCAAAGTGTTTAGGAGAGGGCCAGCAGAAGGATCATTGTGCCATTTGTAAGACCTTTCAGTCCAAGACTTTAAAAGATAGAGAGCAGTGCCTGAAGGTCCTGTTGATGGAGGCAGCACTCCACCCCCAGTCCGACTCTGGGTCAATGGACCCTGTGTTGAGTATCTCCTCCTCGGTGCGGAGTGCACCGGCACTGTCAGCACCGGTGCCGGGTAAGGATAAGGACTCACGGCACCGTCACGGCTCCACTTGAGGTTCACATGCCCCATGGAGGCACTGCTCACAATCGCTGGTGCCGCAAAAGAGGAGGAGGCCAGAGAGGGGTCACTCTCCCCCTTCTAGGCCTAAGGAGCCTGCCGCTGTTAGACCCAAGTTGGGCCACACTAGTGCTGCTCCACCGGCGATGGTTGTGCTGACTCCTGCCCTCATAGAAGGGCAGTTGAGTCTGGACCCTCCTCGCTCGCCAAGGCCGAGCTGTGAGCTGCACCTCCCTTTGACACCGGAGGCGTTTGAAGCAGCCCAAGAACTGCTTCACCTCATGGCAGCATTCTCTCCTCCAAACGGGACAGGTCACCAGCACCGGTTGTTCCCCGGGCCCACTATGATGGCCAGCTGATCTCCAACCCCGGCGCGCCATCCCCGGCACCAGAGCACACCCAGCAGCCATGCTGATCCCTGAGGCCTTGGTGCGAAAGCATGGTACCTAGAAGTACCGCTCCCCCGTGGTCATCGTTTTCAGACACCTCGGAGTCAGAGTCAGGCTCCTATCAGTCCCAGAGGAGTAGGAGCAGACGGTCCACGTCAACTCGGGACCGACACCCTTACCCAGCACGGTGGCCTGCCCAATGGCAGCCCCCAGTGCAATGGTCCTTTTGGACTCCCTGGGCTTTTCATCAAAGCCAAGGTAGCAGCCAAGAGTCTCATTCCAGGGCAACGTTGGTGGCCTCTGCCTTGTTTGTCCCCCCCGCCAGCACTGGCAGGGTTGGGGGTAGGCCTATTACCACCCTGCACTACCATCTCGATGCCTCCAGCACAGCCGGCACCGGGTCTGGGGGGCCCGGCATCAGCAAGGACTCCAGTGGCGACATCAACTCCGGCACCAACAGCAGTTCAGACCTTGAGAATGATATCGGCACCGACGGCACTGGCGGTGCCTGCGTCGGTGTATGCAGTCCCTACACTGAGGGGCATGACACCATCTAAGTGCCGCGGGACCTATCGGTGTGGCAGGAAGGGAGCAGCCACCACTCATGGGGGTCTCGTTCTTGCCAGATGAAGCGTTGGTGGGAATGGCGACAGCCCCGGCCATGGAGGACAACAGGGTTCTGCAGAAATTATTGCAGAGGGTTTCCCAGGGCCTGGGCATTCAGGCAGGGGAGGTAGTGGAGGATGCAGATCCAATGGTGGACATTCTCGTCTCCTACGGACCTGCATGTATTGCCCTGCCCCTCATAACAACCATCTCTGACACCACAAAAACTCTGTGGCAAACTCCAGCCTCGTTGCCCCTACAGCTAAGCGCAACGAAAGTCGCTACTCTGTGCCGTCCAAGGGTTACGAGCATTTATACACGCATCACACACCTAACTCTCTCATGGTCAATGCTGCCAACCAACGCGAGCGTCAGGGCTTCCAGGGGCCCTCCCCGAAGAATCGGGAGGCTAAAAGGCTTGTCCTTTATGGGAGAAAGATCTATAGCTAATCAGCAGGCCATTGTCAGCAGGTACTCCTACACCTGCTCGGCGATGGCGAGATTCACAGAGCTGCTCCCCTCGGATTCCCATGCCGAGTTTTCAGTGTTGGTTGAGGAAGGGAGACTCATCTCAAGGGTGTCCCTTCAGGTGGTACTTGACGGAGCAGATGCGGCCACCAGGGTTATGACCACAGGAGTGGCTAGGAGAAGGGGCTCGTGGCTCCAGGTTTCTGGCCTCTCCTGCGATGTACAGCAAACCATCTGCCTTTTGAGGGTGAGACTCTCTTCTCAGAAAAAAAAGACAAAAGGCTAAACAGCCTTAAACACTTCAGAGCCATCCTCAGGTCCCTGGGCCTCTATACGCCTTCAACGCAGCAGAGACACTTCCGTCCACAGTCTCCTCAATGGTTTGATCATCAGAACCGCCAAGATGACTCCAGAAGGAGAAATCGGAGCGGCAAGAGAAGGCCGCGTCAACCCTCTGGCCAGGGCTCAGAACAATCCAAGCCATCTTCAGGGGCCAAACCAGCTTTTTGAAGGTGCGGTCGAGGACGGCGCACCAGAGCAAGATCTGGATCCACCCCGCCTTACCTTTTCATCACAACTATCCCCTTTCTAGCGTGCTTGGTCCTGTATTACTTCGGACCTCACTGGGTGCTCCACACGATAGAGAGGATACTCCATCCAATTCTGTGCCCCTTCCACCCCGCTTCCCCTTCCCTCTTCAGGGACCCCTCTCACGAGCAACTCCTTATACAGGAGGTTCACTCACTACTATCGCTAGGGGCAGTGGAAGAGGTTCCTCAGGAGCAGAAGGGCAAGGGCTTTTATTCCCAGTATTTCCTAATACCGAAAGGCAAAGGCAGCCTCAGGCCTGTCTTGGACCTGAAAGAACTCAAGTTCATTAAGAAACTCAAGTTCCGCATGGTCTCTTTAGCCTCCCTTCGCTAGATCCAGTAGACTGGTATGCCACCGTTGACTTGAAGGACGCGTATTTTCATATTGCATTTACTCAGCCCCACAGAAAGTACCTCAGGTTTGTGGTGTACAGTACCCACTACCAATTCACAGTCCTTCTGTTCGGCCTGTCAGCAGCACCTTGAGTCTTCACCAAGTGCATGGCAGTCGTTGCTGCATTCCTGCGCAGGCACCAGGTACAGGTATTTCCGTACCTCGACGACTGGCTGATCAAGGGCCGCTCCAGGACCCAAGTGGAAGCTCAGGTCAGATTCATCAGAACCACCTTCGACAATCTGGGTCTCCTTCTTAACAAAGCAAAATCGACTCGTCCCCGGTCCAGAGGATAGAGTTTATGGGGCAGTACTGTGGACTCGACCCAAGCCAGGGCACACCTGCCAGAAGCAATGTTTCAGGCCCTGACAGATATCATTTGAGGGATCAGACAGTTTCCCACCAACACAGCAAGGAACTGCCTGAAGCTTCTCGGTCACATGGCTGCCTGTACCTACGTGGTGCAGCATGCCAGATTCAGGCTTCGACCCTTCAGTCATGGCTGCATCAGTGTATCTCCCAGCCCGGGACAGTTTGGACAGGATTGTGACCCTGCCTCGCCCAGTACTCGACTCCCTCCTGCATTGACTCAGGAGGTGTGCTCAGGGATCCCCTTCACTAGTCTGCAGCCATCTCTCTCGCTAGTGATGGATTCATCAGACTTGGGCTGGGTAGCCATCTGGGAGACAACAGGACCCAAGGTCTCTGGTTTCACGCAGACCTGGCTCTCCACATCAACATCAGAGAGTTGAAAGCGGTGCTGTAGGACTTCTGTGTGGAACATTCAATACACCTGCAAGCAGGCCACTTGGTGTTCGCCAACTCTATGATCAGCCGATTTCTAAAAGGACTCGACAGACTGTACCCTCACATCCTCACACCCTGTCCCCACCTGGGACCTCAACCTGGTCCTCTCTAGGTTCATGGGACCACCCTTTGGACCATTGGCGACATGCTCCCTGCTCTACCTCTCTTACAAGGTAGCATTCCTGGTAGCTATAACCTCGGCCAGGAGGGTGTCTGAGCTCAAGGCCCTAACATCAGACACTCTCTATACCGTGTTCTATAAGGACAAGGTTCAGCTCAGGTCTCACCCTACTTTTCTCCCGAAGATTGTGTCACAGTTTCACATCAACCAGGACATCTTTCTTCTGGTATTCTACCCTAAGCTGCACTCTACTGGCAGGAAGCAGAGACTTCACTCACTGGATGTCCACAGGGCGCTAGCCTTTTACATCGAGAGAACGAAGCCATTCAGAAAATCGGTCCAGTTATTTGTGGCAGTGACGGACAGAATGAAAGCTCTGCCTGTGTCATCACAATGCATTTTGTCACGGATCACATCCTGCATTCATGAGTGCTACAACCTGGCGGGGGTTCCCGCACCCCCAATCACTGTGCACTCTACCAGGGTGCAGGCTTCATCAACAGCATTCTTGGTGCAGGTCCCCACTCAGGAAATCTGCAGAGCGGCAACGTGGTCCTCCATCCACACTTTCACCACACACTATGCAGTTACCCAGCAGGCCAGAGACGATGCAGCCTTTGGATGAGCAATGTTCCAATCAGTGGAAGACTCTGACCTCAACTCCTGAACGTAGGCTTCTCGTAACTGTTGTTCTTCGAGATGTGTTGTTCATGTCTAGTCCAATACTCACCCTCCTATCCCTCTTTCGGAGTTGCCAGAAAGAAGGACTTGAGGGGGTGGCGGGTTGGCAGGGCTGTATATTGAACGCCATGAAAGCGCAACTCCATGGGGTACCCAGGCTGACCCAACAGATGCAAGGGAAAAATCTTCCAGCTACCGTGCACATGCGCACGCACACACCTGATTGGAATGGACATGAATAACACATCTCGAAGAACAACAGTTACGAGAAGGTGAGTAACCGTTTTTTCCAGTGCAGGCCTCAGCACATCAGGAGGCAGTTACTTCAAAAGAAAGATGTTGCTGGTCATCCCAAAATGCTGAGGTGATATGCGTAGGATACTTTTACCCCTTCTGCTTCTGTTTAAGTGTCACCTACCACAAACCACCAGAGACTCTCTAAAGCAAACAACCTCCACACAGGCTGAATTTTTCTTTGAGATTTCCACCACTGCAACTCCATCAGTGGCAGCAGCGGTTATGATCCCTAGTGTGTATTAGCTGTTGACATTTTAACCACAGTTTCATCTGTCCCTACTTAGAGGAGGTCTGTGGAACAATGGATAAAATGCCGGTAGTGTTTTCTACACTAGTGCCATTTTGAGCTGCAACAGTGGATAACTAGAAGAAAAATGCTAGTGTACACAAGTTATATGCAGTGTAGTTGTAGCCGTGTTGGTCCCAGGATATTAGAGAGACAAGGTGGGTGAGGTAATACCTTTTATTGGACCAACTTCTGTTGGTGAGGGACCTAAGCAATAGAGCCACACAAGAGTTCAGAGACCTGAAGAAGAGCTCTGTGCGGCTTGAAAGCTTGTCTCTCTTACCAACAGAAGTTGATCCAATAAAAGATATTACCTCACCCTCCTTGTCTCTCAGCGTACACAAGGTCAGATGTGCCTCATTTATTCAGTTTAAATATTACCAAACAAAGCGAGACTGATATATATATGCTGCCCGGTGACTCTGGAATGGCTACTTTAAATAGAAGCAGGTTGAACACAAAAAAACTAAAACATGCAGTGACACTTGAGTCCCAGGTCCTACAGACGCCTTAAGTTTCTTGAGGAGAATGGCAGTAAGTTTCCTCTGGCAGCCTTCTTTCCCTAGAGACTGCCCACTCTTCATAATCCCTTTATTAGAAATGCCTTATCGCTGCCTTTAGATGCCAGCTTAGTGTGTTCAAGCACCTCTCTCAGTTTTCCTAAACTACATAAGGAACTTGTCTGGCTCCTAACTTCCTGTGGAGTTCTCCTTTCCCAATATGCACCTCTCTTTATTAGAGGAAATTGGGATAGGGTGCATCAGTCAGTCTGCCAGTCACCATCAGAAACTACTGTACAGCTAGAGTTAGCAACATTTATTAAATAGGGATTTTCTCCTGCCACACAAGCAGTTTTAAAATCTAATCTTGTCCTGTTAAGATTAACAGAGTGGCGATAGCCCAGAAAAACCTTGAGCTGACGGAAGGGAAGATTTTTCTTAGGGATTTGAGCCTCTGCCAGAGAGCTGAAAGAAAAAAAGGCTCAGAGAAGTCACAGTCACAGAGTTTAAGGCCAGAAGGACCATCAGAGCATCTAGTCCAGCGGTTCTCACAACTAATTTTTTGGTGACCTCAGAGTGTGGCTGTGATGAAGTGGGACTGTTCTTAATGTTTCCTCTGAATACTGTGTGGGTGCCTCAGTTTCCCCTATGCGTTTCTTAGGTCTCTAGGTGGTGGGATAAAGGCCAGTGTGCATAAATCACTGACACTCTGTCTCACTGGCAACAAATGGCCAGAGCCCTTCCCCCCTTCAAGGAAATAGCTAAAGGTGAACAAAGAGATCAGGTGACCTCCTGGCCCGGGAAGAGACAAAGCCCAGAGAAGGAGGGGCTGGAGGGGGTTTCAGTTTGGAGCTGGCTGGGGACTAGGAGTGAGGGCAGAAGACTGGGGTGTCTGGCTCGCGGGACCCCAGGATGGATCCGGCTGAGGGGTCCGGTTCTTTGTACCCACAAGCTCTGTTTTAGACCGAGTTCCTGTCATCTAATAAACCTCTGTTTTACTGGCTGGCTAAGAGTCACGTCTGACTGCAAAGTGGGGGTGCGTACAGGACCCTCTGGCTTCCCCAGGACCCCGCCTGGGCAGACTCGCTGTGGGAAGCACATGGAGGGGCATATGCTGAATGCCCCAAGGTCAGACCCAGGAGGTGAAGAGGTGTGAGCTTCTTGCCCTGAAGATGGTCTGCTCCGAGGGAGAGGAGGTTCCCCAAAGTCCTGACTGGCTTTGTGGGGAGCAGTTCCAGAGCATCGCCCGGGGACTCCGTGACAGTGGCCACCTTGCTGGTGGCTGCTCTGACAAATTTTTCCTAAAATACATAACTTTAGGAAAAACAAATAAATATGTGCATGTACATGTCCAAATGATTGTAATTTATGTATGTAGTAGGAAGGCGGTAGGAAGTAAAGCTCCCCATTCAGTGTTCCCATTCTTGTGCTTGGAGTGTGTCACGGGGCGGGAGCCCCTCACCCTGCTGGGGAGCTGCCAAGACCTGCAGCAGCTTGGAGCTGTTGAGCTGCTGCGGTAACTACAGCAACTGTAAACAGCAAGTGTGGCTCCATAGGTAATAGGTAACAGCTATTCAGGAGCAACAGCTGGTCACTGCACGGAGGGATCGCTGTTTCCCCCCTCCCCCCAAAATCTTAATTCATGCTTTGGAGGCTGTCATGGTCGCAAAAAAAAATCTGCTGGTGGCCACATTTGAGAAATGTTGATCTAGTCTGACCTCCTATGTATCACAGACCATCAACACCATCCAGCAGCTGCACACGAAAACTAGACCAAAGTATTACAGCCCCCAGAAGACTAAACCAATATGTGACAGGAATAGAATAGTAGAGACCAAGGTGCACTCATGCCTGAAGCGCCTGCAATGGCGGGGAATTGATTATGGGAAATATACCCAGATAATCTTGGCAAGTGATCTTCCCTCCATACTGCAAGGAGGGCGAAAAAACCCCAAAGTCCCTGCCAATCTGACCTGGGGAAAAATTCCTTCCTGACCCCATGTATGGTAATTAGTTAGACCCTCAGCAACTGAGTAGCCATCAGCCACCTAAGCATGTGAGAGAGAAAGTGCTTGGTGCCACCTCAGCACTGGCCCTCCCCATTCAGCGTGTCAACTCCAGCCGTGGCCATCTCCAATGCTTCACAGGAAGGAGACTAAAACAAACAAAAACACGCCCCTTCCTGGACCAGAGGACTATCTCAAGCCCTGAAATATGAACTTTAGGAACAGAGGACATAAATTGGAAGGGACTCCCAGCCCTGCCCCCAACCATCACAAGCAGCCCTGTGATACAATTGCTCTTCTAATTTCCAGCCTGAATTTGTTCATGGCCAATTTATACCCTATTGTTCTTCCATATCAGGCTTCTCCACATCACTCTAAGGAAGCATACATTTTCATCAGTTTCCTCAGATGAGCAGAAAGAATTAAAAAAATAATAGTCTAAAGAGATATGTCATATTTTAGCTTCTATATAAACATTTTCTACAGTTAATGTATTTTCAGGCAAAGAAACTTACTAAAGTGTTAATTAAAAGAAAAAAGAATACCTTCAAGTGGGGTGGGAATTACCTGTTAACCAGCTCTTGATTTAGTGGATTCCTTATGGAGATGGTCCTGATTTAAATTTCTCTAACCAAGTAATGTTTAAATACAAGTACCCTAGGTACAAGAAAGCTTCAGATGGAAAGGGATCGTTCCTCATTGAACACTCCTGTCTGCACTAGCATATACAATCTTCATTCCTTCTGCAAGATAGCACATAGTTTCTAAAGATATATTAGTCAAAAAAACTAATGAGATTCAGAAGGTATTATATATGGTCTTTTGGCAAGAATCAAGTATTCTGTCAGTTTAAATATCTGATATAGTAGTCTTTATTTGGAGACTATGGTCTGTCTTTGCAGAGGATGACTTATGAGCCAAATTAGTTGGGAGAAAGAATTTAAACAGAAAAATGTAAATAATTATTAGAAATTGTTTAAAAGCATTTTATTTGAGAACAAGCTCAAAAAAACAACAATCCCACAATCAAGAAGGAAGGCTGCACTGGTTAAAAAAGCCAACCGGGATTAGGGGGAAGTGAAGGCAACTGTAAAAACAAAACAATGTATAGCAAATGGAAGAAAGGGAAAGTTGATAGTATAAATATAAATCAGAAGCTATGAATTGTAGAAAATTGTTATGGGAGGCAAAACAACACAAAGAGAAATCTATGACCAGAAGAGTTAAGGACAATAAGAAGGAGTTTTTCAAGTATATTTAGGAACAAAAGGTATCTTAACAATGGTATTGGTTCCTTACTAGATGAAAATCATGGAATTGTCAATAATAATGCAGAAAATGCAGAAGTGCTTGGTGAAAAAAACAGATGACATATTAGTATCATATGATAACACTTTCCATTCATTGTTAATTATGGAAGGTGTGGAACAGCAGCTACTAAAGACAGTCATTTTTTAAATCAGCAGGTTCGGATACCTTGCATTCGAGAGTTTTAAAAGCGCTGACTGAGGAGCTCTCTGTACTGTTAATGTTGATTTCCAATAAGTCTTGGAACCCTGGAGAAGTTCCAGAGGACTGAAGGAAAGCTAATGTTGTGCCACTATAGATATCTTTTTTTATTAGATTAAAAGTTTGGTTGATAAAGGCATTTGACTTGGTACTACACAATATTTTGATGAATAAACTAGAGCAATACAAAATTAGCATGGTACACATTAATGGATTCAAAACTGGCTAACTGATTGGTCTCAAAATGTAATTGTAAAGGAGAAATCATCATCAAGTAGGTATGTTTCTTGTGGGGTTCCACAGAGATCAGTTCTTCATCCCAGCAATTTAAAATTTTCATCAGTTACCTATAAGAAAACATAAAATCATCACTGATAAAGTTGGAAGGGGACCCAAAGTTGGGGACATGATAAATAATGAAGGGGACAGGTCACTAATATAAAGCAATCTGGATCACTTGGTAACCTGGGCTCAAGCAAACAACATGCATTTTAATGTGACCAAATATGCGTTCATATCTAGGAACAAAAGATTGTGGGCCATACATACAGGATGAAGTACTGTGTCCTGGGAAGCAGTGACTGAAAAAGATTTAGAAGTCATGAACATGAGCTCCCAGTGCATTGCTATGGCCAAAAGGGCTAATGCAATCCTGGGATGCATAAACATGGGAATCTCAAGTAGGAGTAGAGAGGTTATTTTACTTCTGTCTTTGACACTGGTGTGACCACTGCTGGAATACTGTGTCCAGTTCTGATGTCCACAATTCAAGAAGGATGTTGATAAATTGGAGAGGATTCTGGGAACAGCCACAAGAATAAATAAAGGATTAGAAAACATGCCTTATAGTGAGAGGAGCTCCATCTAGTTAGCTTAACAAAAAGAAAATTAAGGAATGATTTGACCAGTCTATAAATACCTACATGGGGAGCATACATTTGATAGTAAAGGGCTCTTCAATTTAGCAGACAAAAGTATATATCCAATGGCTGGAAGTTGAAGCAAGGCAAATTCAGACTAGAAATTAACCTTCGGAACAATTTACAAAGGATTATGATGGAGTCTCTATCACTGACAACTTCTAAATCAAGATTGGATGTTTTTCTAAAAGATATTCTCTAGTCCAACAGAAATCAATTCAGGGAAGTCTTATGGTGTGTGTTACACAGGAAGTCAGACTAGAAAATCACAATGGTCCTTTCTGGCCTTATCTATATAATAAAATTCCAGGATTGTCACTCTGTCAGTGAGTCACTCTGAAGTACAGAATGTCTGTTGCATCAGTGTGGAATGATGTAAATAGCTACAGGCATCGTTGAGAGCTCTCTTTTTTTAGAATATCATCAGGTTCAAACCTCTGTGCCGTTTGTATGTTTTCTCACATATTTATCCCTTCACTTGTACATTTCTTCTTGCTATGAAGCAGACTCCTGGACGACGCAGTCCAAAGACCCAGAATGGACTTTTGCGTCCTCCACGGGACGAGAAGCTGAGCAACAGCCAGACATCACTTTATGAGATGTTGCAGGAGAAAGGAAGATGGGTAGGAGTGAGTTTGGACCAGTCGGCACTCCTTCCACTGAGGTTCAAAAACATCAGAGAGAAGACAGATGCTCATTTTGTGGATGTGATTAAAGAAGACAGGTAAGAAGGAACTAGCTACATAATTTTAAAATAGTGTGGTGGAAAGAAAGCAAACATGCTCCATGCCTTTAATCTCTGTTCCCCTGCTCTTGTGTGATGTTGGTCATCATACTGTAAGTTTTCTAATATTAGTCTGCTTGCTATTCTGTAACTACAGTAGGAACTCACCAATCTGAAAATTCTGCTAAGAGGAATACCAATGCAGGTTTTTACTTAACTTTATTAATCTTTTTCTTTGAACGGTTATTTTACATTTGAGTCTTTTGAACTAAAAATATCCTCAAAAATGACAAAATCTTTGTAATATGTTATAGTACATATGTTATTTGCATTTGCTATTTTTACTATAAACATGGAGCTACAAAAATTTCATATCTGCTTATAATAATTATACCTGGTGACATTGAAGTGTTTAGGAAAATATATACATTCTGTGTCTTGGATGCTGAACAAAGAGAAGGGGACTGTCATGAAAGTATTGGTCTGATATTGTCCTAACCGGAACTGGCAACGCAACCAGCACCAGAGCCATTGCCAGCACTGAATCCAGAGCTTGCAACCCTGTCTACAACTCCAACACCAGAGGGCACCATTGAGTCTGCACTGGCAGCAGCAGATAAACCTACACAAGAGGCTCAGCTGGAGCCTGAAATACAACGTAGTGCACCAGCAGAGAGTGGTTCACAGTCAACAGAAACAGCCCCATCACCTACATCGCTTCCAAAGGGACCAAGCCCAAATCCACAAGCCAGTAAGGAACTGATGTCTCCAGCATCAAGGGAACAATTCCAGGCAGAGCAGAAAGCAGATGAAAGCCTCCAGGGAGCTTGGATGGTGGCACAGAGCAACCCACCGCCTCTCAGCTCTTCCAATAGGTCCAGGTTTGTTATAGAAGGAGGACTCTTATACAAGGAAACTCTTTCTGGTGGACACCAGGAAGACTGGCATCCTCAAAGACAGTTGGTAGTTCCAACTAAGTATAAGAAAAAACTCTTGAGCTTAGCCCACGATCACCCTAGTGGCCATGCTGGGCTGAACAGGACCAAGGACCGTTTGGGGAAGTCATTCCAATGGGAAGGGATAGGCAAGGACGTTTCTACCTATGTCCAATCTTGTGAGGTGTGCCAGAGGGTGGGAAAGCCCCAAGACCAGGTCAAGGCCCCTCTCCAGCCACTCCCCATAATTGAAGTTCCATTTCAGCATGTAGCTGTGGATATTCTGGGTCCTTTCCCTAAGAAGTCACCTAGAGGAAAGCAGTACATACTGACTTTCATGGATTTTGCCACCCGATGGCTGGAAACAATAGCTCTAAGCAACACCAGGGCTAAAAGCATGAGCCATGCATGAACAGACATTTTTGCTGGGATAGGTTGGTCCTCCGACATCCTTACGGATTCGGGAGCTAACTTCCTGGCAGAGGCCATGAAACATCTTTTTGAAGCTCATGGGGTGAATCACTTAGTTGACCCCCTTTACCACCATCAAACGAAGTTTAATGGGAATTTGGGGGCCATGATACTTAAATTCTTGAATGAGCACTCCAATGATTGTGACCTAGTGTTGCAGAAGTTGCTCTTTGCCTATAGGGCTGTACCACATCCCAGTTTGGGATTTTCACCCTTTGAATTCGTTTATGGCCATGAAGTCAAGGGGCCATTACAGTTGGTGAAACAGCAATGGGAGGGGGTTACATCTTCTCCAGGAACTAACATTTTGGACTTTGTAACCAACCTGCAAAACTCTCTAAGACTCTCTAGCCCTTGCTCGAGAAAACCTACGTAGAAGAGGTGAGCCTTTCCATCACCCTTGGGCATAAGCAGTGGCAGCAAATACAGGAGCTGTGCACAAGCTTCACACCAATGTTTTCAGCCACCCCAGGACGGACAGAACGAGCGTACCACTCCATTGACATAGGTGATGCTTGCCCAATTTGAGCCCAAACCTACTGGATGGCTCCTTAAGCCAAACCACAATAGAAAGGGAGAGCAAGGACATGTTACAGATGGGTGTAATCCACCCCTCTGAGAGTGCATGGTCCTCTCCAGTGGTTCTGGTTCCCAAACCTGATGGGGAAATCCGCTTTTGCGTGGATTACCGTAAGCTAAATGCTGTAACTCGCCCAGAGAATTATCCAATGCCATGCACAGATGAGCTATTGGAGAAACTGGGATGTGCCCTGTTCATCTCCACCTTAGACTTAACTAAGCAAGTGTTGCTAGATGACCCAGCCAAGGAAAGGTCAGCCTTCATCACCCCTGTAGGGCTGTATGAATTTAATGTGCTCCCTTTCGGACTGTGAAAAGCACTCA
The DNA here is from genome assembly GCF_027887155.1 of Malaclemys terrapin pileata. NCBI lineage: Eukaryota > Metazoa > Chordata > Testudines > Emydidae > Malaclemys > Malaclemys terrapin. Next base: position 53,722,228 of record NC_071514.1, read on the forward strand.
CTACCTTCCAGAGACTGGTAGATAACCTTCTGGTTGGATTTGGGGAATTTGCAGTTGCCTACCTTGACAATGTGGCTATATTCTCAGATTTTCAGATGGTCAGAACACCTGGAACACCTCCAAGCTGTCTTCCAGCGCATAAGAGAGGCAGGATTAACCATTAAGGCCAAAAAATGTCAAATAGGCCTAAACAGGGTAACATACCTTGGACACCAGGTGGATCAAGGAACTATCAACCCCTTATAGGCTAAAGTAAATGCTATCCAAAATGCCTAAGTCAAAGAAGAAGCAAGTCTAATCCTTCTTGGGGTTGGCCAGGTATTACCGACGATTTGTACCACACTACTGCCAAATTGCCACCCCACCGACAGACGTAACCAGGAAAAAACAGCCAAATGCAGTTCAGTGGACTGAGAAGTGTAAGAAGCCTTTAACCATCTTAAGGCGGCCCTTACATCTGACCCTGTACTTAGGGCCCCGGACTTCAACCAACCGTTCGTCGTAACCACAGATGCGTCCTAGCATGGTTTAGGAGCAGTTTTAATGCAGGAAGGACCAGATCAACAATTCCACCCTGTCGTGTTTCTCAGCAAAAAATTTCTGAGAGGGAAAGCCCCTGGTCAGTCTCAGAAAAAGAATGTTAAGCCATTGTGTATTCTCTGGAGAAGCTACGCCCATACATTTGGGGACAGCGTTTTCAGCTGCAGACTGACCCCATGCTGCACTAAAGTGGCTTCACTCAGTCAAAGAAACTAACAAAAAACTTCTTCAGTAGAGTTTAGCTCTTCAAGACTTTGATTTTGAAATACAACACATTTCAGGAGCCTCTAACAAAGTGGCTGATGAACTCTCCCGGGAAGGTTTCCCAGAATTATCAGAGTGAAAATGTCCCCTGTATTCTGAGTCATTGTAGACCTTAAAATGTGAAAAGTAGTTTAGTTTTTCATGTAATTATTAGTGAAATTAGAGGTACATGTATCTTATTAACTCTGTTTCCTAAACCTCCGGGAAGAAATCCCAGCCGGTGTGGACCTGACCTAAACCAGGCTGGCCAGCACCATCTGTGATTTGGGGTGTGTGTGAGATAAATGAAGGGGGGGGGAGCTCCCTTTTATGGACACCCAGCCAGTCAGCTAGCTATAAAATCCCTGTTAGTAGCTGTTCTCTACTTGCTTTACCTGTAAAGGGTTAAAAAAGTCCACAGGTAAAGGAAGGGAGTGGGCACCTGACCTAAAGAGCCAAATGGGAAGGCTAAAACTTTTTAAAATTGGGGGAAAACTTGCCCTTTGTGTCTGTTGTTGTTCTCCGGGGAAGAGGGGAACAGAGCAGCAGTTATGCTGTGAGAAGCTGAAGTCCAGGTATGAAAGTCATCAGAATCAGGCCTAGAAATTGCTTATTTGGAAACCCAGATATGTAAGTAGATCAGAAATGTCTAGGAAGACGCAATTAGGTTTATTTCTTTTGTTTTGTAAGGCTTATGGACTCCTCTGTGCTAACTCCAAATGCTTTTGTTTTGCTTGTAACCTTTAAGCTGGACCTCAAGAAGGTTATTCTTGATGTTTAATTTTTGTAAGTGGGATTTTCAAATCTAGTAAAAGCCTAAGATCCAGATGTATTCTCTTTCCTTTTGTTTTTAATAAAATTTACCTTTTTTAAGAACAGGATTGGATTTTTTGTGTCTGAAGAGGTTTGTGCACATGTTTTTTAATTAGCTGGTGGGCAACAGCTGATTTCTTTGTTTTCCTTTCTCAGCCCTTCCCCGGGGGGGAGGGTGAAAGGGTTTGAGCGTACCCCACAGGAAGGAATTCCCAAGTGAGCCTTCCTGGATTCCAAGGGGTTTTGCATTTGGGTTGTGGCAGCATCTACCCAGTCAAGGTCAGAGAAAAACTGTAACCTTGGGAGTTTAATACAAGTCTGGAGTGGCAAGTAATTAATTTTTAGAGTCCTTGCAAGCCCCCACCTTCTGGACTCGAAGTGCCAGAGTGGGAATCAGCCTTGAGAGCTCTTAAAAATGTTAATCCTCTGAAATACTGGTAACTGTTCCTTATATCCCAGCCATGACAGTATCTATGATGCACTTCAGTGCATTCTAAGGTCTCTTCTAGCCGTGGCCTACAGAGTAGCACCCTAATATGCTCCTTTCTTCATACCGCTTCATCCTTTTAGTGTTGTTTCTTTGACCAGATTCCTCTTTTAACTACAAAGGTGATTTATTTCAATCTTCATTTTCCTAACACTATTTGATTAATAGAAATCAGAGGCATGCAGGCAGTAGCTAGGGCATTATAGCAGGCACGTTCTCAAAGGCCCTATAGATGCTCAGTCTGTTTCCTGACTCTGTTTAGAGTCAACTGGACTTGGTGCCTCATTCCACTGGACCCTAGTCTTTGGCGCTTTGAGGCCTGTTCTCCATTCTGGCTTTTTTGACACTTTGTTTCTTGAAGTGAAGTTACATTCTCTGTCTTCTTTTGTTGTTAAGATTTCATGGAGGAAGAAAGTCCAACCACCCAAAAAAGCTCATAAAATTCATACATTGGCAATTTGGCTGAAGTGTACTTTGCCAAGATGTCACCCTGACTTATCAGAATGCCAGATGAGTGTCTGAAATCCCTGTTAGCCTCTGCAAGGATGCCCAGGTCTTCATGGACAGTTCAATAAAAATAGCTCTAATCATGCAGGAGGAGGAGATTTGATCAGAGTGTAACTTGTCATTTTCTTGGTGCCTCCTATAATGCTTTCAGTATATAGCAAGGGCTGAGATAATGAAGTAAAATCATCGCCATTATTCATGGTTGAAGTCTTCTGGTCTTTCTCTGGAGATCCAGTCAAGGATTGTGGTTTGACATTTGAAAGCTGACCTTAAAAACTTAACACATTAAAAGCACTTTGGTACAAAGTCATTGGCCAGATATCTGGGATTGACTTGTCCTGCATCTCAATAGAAAAATCTCCTTTCTATTATCTTATGCCATTGAGTTTGTGCTTCTAGGGCTTCCAGAACACTTCCTTGTCAGCAGCAGAGGAGTAGGCAACTCAAGAGAAAACAATATAAGTGGAGATCAGCTCCATGGGATCCTTAAGCATCTTCATGTAGTTGGCATCAGATTTGATAAATGACCCCAAGAGTTTTTTTCAGTGTGTGTTTCAGAAACTTTCACTTAGCGATGATTGTACCGGATGCATCCAACTTGAGATGGGTCATTCATTTTCTATACTGTATTACAGTTTTTCAGGCAGGGACACTGTCATCCTCTGTGTTTGAAAAGTTCCTAGCACATTTTGGACACAACTGCAACCTTAATAATAATAAAAATTGACTCTAAACAGCCAGTGTAATTACAGAGACAAGGTGGATGAGGTCATATCTTTTATTGAACTAACTTATATTGGTGAAGAAGAAAAGCTTTTGAGCAACACAGAACTCTCCTTCAAGTCTCAGAAATGTAATTATGGTGTACAAACGGAATCACAGAAGGATATAATTGCATATGAGTAAGTTGGAGCTCCAGGGAGTACAGGTCCATGTTCTCTAAAATCTTTCCTATCTCAGATTAGAGGAAAAGAGGTGCTGATTACAGTATCACTGCAGAATATTACATAAACAAGGTGTACGAGCATACTCTCAGACACTCTGCCATAAAGCATTGTTAATGATGTACACAGCATCAGGCTCATCTAACTGCCTGACATCTACCAGGGAAAGAAAACACTTGCAGATGACAAGTGTTGCAAATGTCAGAGTTAACACAAGCGAACATGTTCTGCCATAAATCTGTTTACATCCATTGTAATCTCAAAATGTTCCATCTCTTGCTCAGAAAGCCTTTCTACTGAATCAGAATTGAGGCTTCTTCTCCACCAGGCACTGGAAGGAAAAGGTGAGAGAGTCCACAAACATTCCTTGTATCTGCTGCCAGGCGCATCAGGTCTAATATGTCATTCTCTTTGTTCATCAGTGCCTTTGGCTCTTCTACCAAAGGTTTTTGGATCTCCTGTCTCAGAAACAAGGCTGAGCTCTCCAACTCTGTCTCAGATTCCTTTACCTGGTTGTCTGGATTGTCTAGTGCTGTTGTTGTATGATCCTGGGAAGGTTCAGAGTTATTATTAGTCTCTGAAGGCAGTGATAACCAAGTGCTGTTCCCTGCAATGGAAAATACTTTATTAATAATTTTTCAACTTTTTATCAATTTCTGGTATTTGATATGCTTCAGTTAAAAAAAGGGTGTGTCTCTTGCATGTGTCAATGTCTGGAAGCTATTAATGTATACCATTTGGTGATCTGTGGACACTTATTTCTTCAGTTATCCTTTGGTTCGAAAGTTTTTTTAAAAGACTTTTAATGTCTTCCTGACAATTTAAGAGCCTGTCTTCTTTGTTTGTATTAATGTATTAGTTTGTTTGTTTATTTGTAATGAAATGTTTCCTTTTCTTATAAATGTTTTTTTGGGAATTTTCATCTTTCACTTTAAGGATGCGGAGTGATGTTGTAGGTCAGGGGTGGGCAAACTACAGCCCGCGGGCCACATCTGGCCCGCCAGCCATTTTAATCCGGCCCTTGAGCTCCCGCTGTGGAGTGGGGTCTGAGGATTGCCCCACTCCGGCGCGCCAGCCGGGGACCAGGGTTGGGGGCTGCTCCACGTGGCCCCCAGAAGCAGTGGCATGACTCCCCCTCCGGCTCCTATGCGTAGGGGCAGTCAGGGCACTCTGCTCTGCACGCTGCCCTTGCCCAAAGTGCCACCCCGCAGCTCTCATTGGCTGGGAACCACAGCCAATGGTAGCTGCAGGGGCAGTGCCTGTGGACGGGGCAGCATACATAGGAGCTGGAGAAGGGACATGCCATTGCTTCCGGGAGCCGCTTAAGGTAAGCGCCGCCCTGGAGCCTGCACCCCTGAGCCTCCCTCCATTCCCCAACCTCCTACCCCAGCCATGATCCCCCTCCTGCCCTCCAAACCCCTCGATCCCAGCCCAGAGCACCCTCCTGCACCCCAAACCCCTCATCCCCACCCCCACCCCAGAGTCTGCACCCTCAGCCAGAGCCGCACCCCCTCCTGCATCCCAGCCCCAATTTTGTGAGCATTCATGGCCCGCCATATAATTTCTATTCCCAGATGTGGCCCTCCGGCTAAAAAGTTTGCCCAACCCTGCTGTAGGTACTGCAGCTTCTGATGAACAATGAGAAGCTACCCGTACTTCAAACGATCAAAACTGTTAAGACCACCGGTTTCACACTGGAAGCAGAGATCCAAGAGTGAGAAACCTGTGAAATGGTATCTTTGAAGAAGAATTACAGCTAAGTAAACTCCTTGTAAAACTGTTCACATTGTCTCTCTCTTCTCTTTAGCCTGATGAAAGACTATTTCTTTAAACCACCAATTAATAAGTTGAGCCTGAACTTCCTGGATGGGGACTTGGAGATGGCTTACAGGACCAGCTATCAGGAAGAGGTGCGTTTTCCCCTGAATCGGGTTGGGTGTCAGCAGTCTTTCGGTACCGGTTGTAGGAGCCAAAATAATTATCTCACTGTTTTTGCAAATTTTATTGCAGTTGATGACTGAGATCATGGAGTGTCAAATATGACTTAATATTTAGAACTACTGAGAAATGACCACCTTATTTTAGTTCACCTGTCATGATCAGTTTCCAGGATTTGAACATTAGATTCTTTCTGGCTTTCTATTTTCTTTCACCAGTAAAAATGGACCAGAATAAATTTCAGCTGTTGACTCTATACTCTATAAAGTTATGAACACCAGAGTTACAAACTGATCAGTCAACCACATACCTCATTTGGAACCAGAAGTACGCAATCAGGCAGCAGCAGAGTCACACACACACACATAAAAAAATCACTCACAGTACCGTACTATGTTAAATGTAAACTACTAAAAAACTAAAGAGAAAGCAGCATTTTTCTTCTTCATATAAAGTTTAAAAGCTGTATTAAGTCAATGTTCAATTGTGAACTTTTGAAAGAACAACCATAACGTTTTGTTCAGAGTTACAAACATTTCAGAGTTACCAATAACCTCCATTCCCAAGGTGTTTGTAATTCCGAGGTTCTACTGTACCTTCATTTTCATATTTAGATTTAGCTTTCACCAGGCCAAAATTATGTAATCAGGTAGTAGTGGAAGGCAAATGCTCCTTACTGCCTTTTCAAATATCTTAACTTACAGAATGAAAACTCTCAAAATTGGATCTTGGCTCTCTAATACTTATTGCAGTCCCAAGTTTATCTCATCCTCACCCAAACGTGCTTTCATCTCAGTGTTGTAAATTACATAAAACTACTGCAGTATGAAATTGGAAGTACAGAAGACTTTAGTTAAAGAAATGAACTCCACATCATTTTCAGAATTCTGCACTACCAAATATTAGTGTCCTGAATGTTTTGTTTTTTTATTACATTGCGTCCCACTTTCAGACATGGCAGGTATCCTTGCTTCCTTGACATCAGCTGGTAGCAAGGGATTCTCTACTGGTAAATATCAACTTCAGATGTCGGAGTTAACTGATTAATATTGGGGGAGAGGGTTGAGTTCCCCCCTCCCCAGCCTTCCCTCTACCACTGGTAAGAAATAAATCCTATGGGAACATTTCTTCCTTAATTCTTGTACCATATGATTGCATTGTCCCTGGCTACAGTCCCTATCTTCCTGTAATTTCAGTCTTAATAAATAAGGGCTCATCTACACTACTGCCTAAGTCGATGTAAGTTATGTCGCTCATGGGGTGTGAAAAAACCACCCCCCTGAGCAACGTAACTTACATTGATTTAAAGCGGCATCTACACCATGCTATGTCGACGGAAGACTCTCTCTCACCGACATAGCTTCCTTCTCTTGTTGAGGTGGAGTAATTACGTCGACAAGAGAGCGCTCTCCTATTCAACAGACTCGCTAATTCGGCGCTGCTGCATCGATGCAGCAGTGCCAATTTAGTGCGGTAATAAAAACAAGCCCTCAGACATCTCTAGTTTACCTTATAATACAGTTAAGCATAAATGTGTTTTTAGTGCATTCTGAAACTCTCACTCTATCTTTGAGTAAAAGCTGTGTCGTGATACTACGGAAAGAATTTACATTTAATTTCTGCTGGTGTGGATACTTAAATAATAGATGTGAGCTGTTATTTCTCAGCATGCTAGTATTGCATCTGCTTTTGTCAATAAATTGAGTGAAACAAGGGAAAAAATCAAGCCTACAAAATTTAACTGGTAGTAAATATTTGCTGCTGTTTATAAACCATTATAAAGTACTGGATGTTAATAACATAATGTATCTATGTGTGTGTACATATGTAATAATATTTACACATACCATATATAGTACACTACATTCAGTGCTTTCCAAATGAAAGGAAAAGAGGAAAGAGCAGTAGCTACATCGTCATGTGTTTATCATAATTTTGTGAGGCCCTCAGATTGCTAAATAGATGTGGGCATATAAGAACCCTAGATAAATAGCGTGTATAGTGTGTTATGGGGCTAAGGGTTTTATCAGTGTGATTTTTTAAATGGGTGCATTACTCAAATGTCAAAACAACATGTGGATTATGCAGATATTCCAAATGAGTACAGATATGTCACCAACTTCACAGCTTCATACGTTCTTTATATTTCTCACAGGTTGCAGAAAAAGTATTTTCAAAATATTTCATTCCCCTCAAAATTACAGTAGTCTTGCTATAGGCAGTGCTGAGTCTTTAGTAAATAAAAGGTTTAATGACTGATATCCAATGCCCATATAGATCTAATGAGGTCTGTAGCCTATTGGTAAAGCGAGAAGCTCAGATTTCCAATGGGACATGTAGCTCTTCCTTCCAGCCAAATAAGATCCCAGTTACTTTTAAGTCATGACATATTTAGATATAGAAAAGTGCTTTGATACTTCAGTGATGGGTGCTATACAAAACTATAAGATTCATAGCTATTTTAGGTCATATTTAAAAGTGTTTTTGCTTTTTTTTGCCTCTGGGGTTTGTACATTTGGGCTCAAGGTAACTAAGACTCCTGGTTCTACAGGAGGAAGACTAAAATAAAATGGAAAATTTTGTATTTTGATTATTTCATTTCTGGTGCTGTCCTCTGCCAGTTCTGCAGCGCTGCTCTTCTGGCAATAACAGAAATAATTTATACTTGTCCACTGGGTTTCTGGGCTTGGACACAATCTTCCAGAGCTGTATTGGAACACTTATGTCTTATTAGATACATGAAAATTCTTACTAATGATGCCTTATATAACTACACTGATCTATGGGGGAGGGATAGCTCAGTGGTTTGAGCATTGGCCTGCTAAACCCAGGGTTGTGAGTTCAATCCTTGAGGGGGCCACTTAGGGATCTGGGGCAAAAATCAGTACTCGGTCCTGCTAGTGAAGGCGGGGGCTGGACTTGATGACCTTTTAAGGTCCCTTTCCAGTTCTAGGAGATGGGATATCTCCATTAATTATTATTATTATTATTATTAATATAAAGAGGCCATTCTAGAAATACCTGAAAAACTTCTCTGGGTTGGGGTGGATTGGAGGAGAAGTCTGTCCCAGAAAGGAAGTCATCAGGTAATAAATTTTCTGTTATTGATCTCTCCTCCAATCTGAGACATTTGACATGTAGTGAACTGTAAGGAAAAATGAAAAAGGAGGGAGAAATAAATGGGGGGGGGGGGAGTAAAGGACTCCCTCCTCTAAAATTAGTAGTATTTATCTATTTTGGGATCACTAGGGCTCCTTTTGAACTAAACATTATTTCCCTCCCCAACCTGTCTTTTTCTGAAATTATAGCATACTGAAAGCATGCACCAAATAATCTACTAAAGTAGAAATTTGCAGCTTATTGCTTTATTGGACTAGTGTGAAATGAAATATCATTAGCTATTTTAGAATGTAAATTGCTGAGAATTGGCCAGAATTATGGTTACAAATACTGTACAATGTAGGATGTGTATTTGATTATTTATCTGAAACAAACTATTTCTACTCTCCTTCACTGAAATTTTCAAAGTTTATATTATGCACAGTATTTTTCATAAATGAAAATGGGCACTATAGACTGCTTTCACAAGTCTTTTTCTGAGCTGCTTGATTATCTTTACTTTGTGTCTTTGAAACCAGAATGGAGGTAGACCTCCAAGTGTACAGCCATTTTTAAAAAAAAACTTTGGGGTACAAAATGACCTTCATGGTGGATATTTGACATTTGTTTGATTGGCTTGCAGTCAGCGATCAGTGAAAGCTACTGCCAGTGATACCATAGCTGATGAATTCATCTTAATCCCATTGTTTCAGCTGTACGTTTAGGTTGCTCTCTGATCGCTTTCCGTAAAGAACTTCCCCTCGCTGAAAGCTTACTTTTACCTGTTCTATTATGGAGTTTAATCCACTGCTCATGCTCCTTTCCCTGTCACTGACTCCAGGCTCAGTGATCCAGTCTCTCAAATCTAAACGCAGTCACCTCTAGAATGTTTAATTTAATTTGAAGATATTAATAAATTATTTAAACGCCTACCTTAATATTTAGCCAATATTCCTCAAATTTGTTGAATGAACAAGTATTTGCAAAGGTTTTGTGGAGCTTTGTGTATTTCCCTCTATAACTGTTTTGTTCATTACGCCATATGTCTAAAAATATTAAGCTGTATGTACTGCTAAGGGAGGTCCAGCATATACATCACTTCACAGAATTTGAGAGCAGTATGTACCCTTAGGGGAAGCACAACAGGAAATGCACAGCATTATCCAAGTCCACTGCCAAAATCTATACAGTGGATCTTAGAGACACTTCCTAAGACTCAAAGAATTCCAAAAGGAGTCAAGTACTTTATCTGCTTTGTGAGCTTCCCCTCATATCAGATACTACCCTGTTTCCCCGAAAATAAGACATCCTCCGAAAATAAGGCCTACTTACAGTTTTGCCTCTCGTTGTAATATAAGGCATCCCCCCGATAATAAGACCTCCCCGATAATAAGGCATCCACTGATAATAAGGCATTTTTCATTTCTGAAAAATAAGACATCCCCTGAAAATAAGACCTAGTGCATCTTTGGGAGCAAAAATTAATATAAGACACTGTCTTATTTTCGGGGAAACAGGGTACCATTCTTCTTCGAGTGGTTGTTCACATCCATTCCACATTAGGTGTCCGCGCAGCGTGCACGACCGTCGGAAATTTTTCCCTTAGGGGTACCTATCAGGCCGGTGGGGCCCCCGCCTGAGCGGCGTCACTGCGCTGTGCATATATACCCCCTCTGGCCCGACCCCTCCAGTTCCTTCTTACCTTCCCTTTGCTTTAGAGTACTTCTATCAGTTCATTTGCATTCTATTGTTGTGGACACTTAATAGATTAGGTGCTTGGAGACTTCCAGCACCCACCTGGGGCTGCGGGGCATGCCGCAGGCCCAGGGGTTTAAGGCTTGTGCCACGTGCCACAAGCCCATGCGACCCCCACAACTCCTGTCTACGTTGCCTGGGGGAAGCACACCAAACAGAGAGATGCAAGATTTGCAAGGCGTTTAAGCCTAAAACAAAGGAAGAGAGAGACTTTCGCTTGAAGCGATGGAGGCAGCGCTGCAGCCATCGGGCCTGGAGCACCTGACGCCAGCTCCTCGGTGCGGAGTGCCCCGGAGTCGTCAGGAGACCCAGTGCCAGCTAAGCACCGGAAGCCATCAGCCTCGGAGAAAAGTAGGCCACAGCAGTGCTCATCCTCCCCGGTGCAGCCAAAGGCCAAATCAAAAGAAGGGCATGGACGTTCCCCACAAAGGAGACCAGCGCCATCTAGGGGCCTGGGCACCGGAAAGAGCAGGATGAACATTGTGCCTGCGCCGGCACCGATGGCACCAGCGCCACAAGTCCCACTGAGTCCAGCCCTAAGTGAACTCTGTGAGGACGACGGGCTCGAGTGAGTAATAGATCAGCCCTCCACACCTGACACCTTTGAGGCGAAGGACCTCATCAGGTTGTCGGTGGTGAGCCCCCTCCCGGTCAGGGAGAAGCCTCCGGCACCCGGCCCCGCAGTGGCATCGCTCCCGGTTAAACATTGAGTCTGTGGACTCTCAGTTACCCATGACGCAGAAGGAAGCCTCGGTACCGGAGACAAGTCAGCGCACAGGGTTAGTACAAGGGACCCGACGCTCTCCGGCACCCTCCAGAGACCGGCACCAGGAGAAGGCAAGCCGACCATCGCCAAAAGCTTCCAGAAGTCACCGGTCCAGGTCCAGGTCTCTGGAGCACCGATATCGATCCCATTCCCGATCGGCAAGAAGCTGCTCGTCGGCCTCCCACCAGCACAGGTCGACAGCACCACTGTGGCCTTCACGCTTGGCCTCACTGGAGTCCAGCGCCAACTCGGGCTGATACAGTTACCCGCACCGGGCACCAGACAGCAGAGAATACCAGGCTGGGTGGCAACCCCAGTGGGGACCGCCAGGACACTGGCCCTTCTGGACCCCTTGGGCCTACCACCAGCAGCAAGGGGCTCCCTCTAGGGCCAACTACTCAGTGCACTGGTCCCGGTCCCCACATTGACACTCCTCCATGCGGGAAGCTACAGCATCCACACCACTTGCACCGTCGCTGAGCAAGAGACCAGAGAAACTGGCACCAAGTCCGGTGCCGCCCCAGGGTCAGCTGTCCGGGCCCGAGCCTGAAGCCCCTCCTTTTGGGGGAGGGGAACCAAGGGGACCAGCAGGAGGAAGCGGAGCAGCTGCTGACCTCCTCGTCATCCCCGGATGAAGCGGTGGCAGGCACAGCGCTATCAGGACTGCCGCCAATAGACCACAGAGCCCACCAAGAGCTGCTGCATAAGGTTGCTCGTAACTTGGGGTTACAGGCGGAGGAGACGGTTGAGCAGGAAGACCCCATGGTGGACATCCTGAGCCCAGAGGGTCCATCCAGAATAGCGCTTCCACTCATTAAGACCATACAGTCGAACTATAAGACTATATGGCAGATCCCGGCCTCCAGTGCTCCAACAGCCAAAGGTGTGGAACGCAAGTACTTCGCCCCGTCAAAGGGGTACGACTTCTTGTTTTGCCACCCAAGCCCATGTTCCCTGGTAGTCTCGGTGGTAAACGAGAAAGATCACCGTGGGCAGCAGGCCCCGGCCCCTAAGGCCAAGGAAGCGAAGCGCCTGGACCTGTTTGGCAGGAAGGTGTATTCCTCAGGGGGCCTCCAGTTGAGGATTCCTAACCAATAGGCCATCCTCAAGAGACATAACTTCAACTCCTGGGCGGCAGTTGGGAAGTTTAAGGACAACCTCCTGCAGGGCTCCCAACAGGAGTTTACGGCGCTGGTGGACGAAGGCAAGGCCGTAGCGAAGACCTCTCTCCAGGCATCCTTGGATTCAGTGGATGCAGCGGCCAGGACAATCGCGTCTGGCGTGGTCATGCGACGCTAGGCGTGGCTACAGGAGTCAGGTCTGCCGCCTGAGGTCTAGAACTCGCTCTAGGACCTCCCCTTCAAAGGGTCCGGGCTCTTTTTGAACCAGACAGACACAAAGCTGCATAGCCTCAAGGACTCAAGGGCCACACTCAAGTCGCTGGGTATGCACACCCCAGCAACCCAAAGAAAGCCCTTCAAGCCACAGCCTCCTCCTCGGTGTCACTACCAACCTCGTCCTAGGCAGGAGCCCTACTGCAGGCAAAATAGGGATAACAGGAAGCGGCGTAATGATAATAACAATAGCTCCAATAGGCCGGGCCAGAGCCAAGGCCAGCATAAGTCTCAGCCTGGCCCTAAACCAGACTTTTGAAGGTGCGCTCGAGGATAGCGTACCAGACCAATCACCAGATCCATCCCCTTGTTTCCTGAATCACCTGTCCCGTTTCTCCCATGCGTGGTCCAGCATTATGTCAGACCGTTGGGTGTTACGCACGGTGCAAGGCGCTTACATGCTGCAGTTCTCCTCCCTGCCTACCTCCCATCCCCGTTCCCCGTCCCTCTTCAGGGACCCTTCTCACGAGCACCTCCTGTAAGAGGAGGTTCGCACACTCCTAGAGGCGGGGGCAGTAGAGTTGGAACCGAAGGACCTAAGAGGGAAAGGGTTCTATTCCCACTACTTCCTCATTCCCAAGGCCAAAGGAGGCCTTTGACCCATTCTGGACCTGCATGGGCTCAACAAGTTCCTGGTCAAGGCCCGGTTCCGCATGGTCTCTCTGGGCACAATCCGGGAAACTGGTACGCTGGATCCGGGGGACTGGTACGCTGCCCTCGACACGAAGGACGCGTACTTTCATATCGCCATCCACCTGGTGCATCGCCAATTCCTGCGCTTCACTGTGAACCAAGAACATTACCAGTTCATGGTTCTCCCGTTTGGCCTAGCTGCGGCCCCATGGGTATTCACAAAATGCATGGCGGTAGTGGCGGCCTTCCTACAGAGGCAGAGGGTCCAAGTTTACCCGTACCTCAATGACTGTCTCCTGGTGGGCCGGTCCGAAGAGGAGGTTCGGTCCCACTTGTAAGTGGCCCTGAGACTATTCTGCATGCTGGGGCTCCTGCTCAACGTCCCCAAGTCCACCCTCATTCCAACTCAGAGAGTGGAATTCATAGGGGCGGTCCTAGATGCGGTACAGGCAAAGGCGAGCCTCCCAGTATCACAATTCCTGGCCATGCAGCAAGCAGTGAACTCCCTGTGCCAGTTTCCCACTACAACGCCAGATGCTGCCTGAGGTGCTGGGCCACATGGCAGCATGCGTGCATGTGGTCAAGCATGCCAGACTGAAACTCAGAACGCTGCAGGCTTGGCTCGCCCGTGTATACTGCCCAGGCAGGGACCCCCTGGACTTGGTAGTGACTGCCCCGGGGGACGTATTAGACTCCCTGTGGTCGTGGCTGTCTCAGACCGCGGTTTGCGAAGGCATCCCCTTTGCTGCACAACAGCTGGACCTGGCGCTTGTGACGGACGCGTCAGACCTCGCATGGGGTGCTCATCTAGGGGACCTCAAGACTCAGGGCTTGTGGTCAGGAGTGGAGCAGTCGCTCCATATCAATGTGAAGGAGCTCAGGACGGTTTGTTTAGCCTGCCAGACTTTTCACGCCACTTTGAGTGCTCACAGCGTGACAGTTCTGACGGACAACACGACCGCTATGTTTTACATAAACAAGCAGGGCGGAGCCCATTCCTCACCGCTCTGCCACGAGGCTCTCCTCCTCTGGGACTTTTGCATAGCCCACGCCATTCATCTCGAGGCGTCACATCTCCCGGGGGTGCAGAACGAACTGGCAGACCACCTCAGCAGGTTGTACCGCATGCACGAGTGGACGCTCAGAGTGGATGTCCTGTATTCGCTCCTCCACAAGTGGGAGTTTTCCCGGGTAGACCTGTTTGCCACCAAGGGCAATGCCCAGTGCCCGCAGTTCTGCTCGTTCCAGGTCCGCAGCCCGGGCTCAATAGCAGACGCATTCGCGATCCCGTGGGGAGGGGAATTGAAATACACCTTCCCCCCGCTTCCCCTGGTGCACAAGGTCCTGCTCAAGGTGCGCAGGGATGGGGTGGCGGTCATCCTCATCGCCCTGGCCTAGCCCTGCCAGCACTGGTTTACCACGCTCCTGGAACTGTCGGTGGAAGCCCCGGTAACTCTGCCCCTACACCGGGACCTCATCACGCAGGACGGAGGGCGGCTCCTCCACTCCGACCTGCAATCACTGCATCTAACGGCATGGAAGCTCTGTGGCTGAACGCTTTGGAGAGCCAGTGCTCCCTCCCTGTGCAGCAGATTATACTTGGTAGTAGGAAGCGCTCTACCAGGGCGACTTACCTGGCCAAGTGGAAGAGGTTCTCGTGCTGGTGTGGGCCTTAACAGGTTCAGCCACACCAGGCTCCGGTGCCTGCCATTCTAGAGTACCTACTGCACCTCAAGCAGCAGGGGCTGGCCCCGTCCTTGATCAGGGTGCATCTGGTGGCCATCTCCGCCTTCCACCCGGGATTTTCAGGGGGCTTTGTGTTTTCCCACCCAATGGTGGGGTGGTTCCTTAAGGGGCTGGAGAGGGTGTTCTCCTACTCACGCCCCCCAGTCCCTCCATGGAATCTCAACTTAGTCCTTTCTAAACTCATGGGGCTCCCGTTCGAGCCCCTTGCTACCTGTTCCCTCCTCCACCTTTCCTGGAAGGTGGCATTCCTGGTGGCCATCACCTCGGCAGGAAGGGTATCTGAGCTTAGGGCACTCACCTCAGAGCCACCATATACGGTATTTCATAAAGACAAGGTGCAGCTCCGCCCACACCCCAAGTTCCTCCCAAAGGTGGTCTCACAATTCCATCTAGGCCAGAACATTTGTCTGCCGGTGTTTTTTCCCAAACCCCACGTGGACCCAAGTCACCACAGCCTGCACACCCTGGATGTCCGTCAAGCGTTGGCGTTCTACTTAGAGCACACCAAGCCTTTTCGTAAATCCACGCAGCTGTTCGTGGCCGTGGTGGAAAGGATGAGAGGCCTCCCGGTGTCGACGCAGTGAATCTCCTCCTGGATTACAGATTGCATTTGGGCGTGTTATGACCTCACAGGTGTTCCGGCCCCAACGGTCATGGCCCACTCGACCAGGGCGCAAGCAGCTTCAGCGGCTTTCCTGGCACAGGTCCCGATCCAGGAGATCTGCAGAGCAGCCACCTGGTCGTCGGTGCATACCTTTACAACCCACTAGGCGGTCAACCAGCAGGCCCGAGAGGACACGGCGGTTGGCGGGCTGGTCCTCCGATCAATTGTTCCGTGACTCCTACCCTCCTCCGAAGGTAAGCTTGTGATTCACCTAATGTGGAATGGACGTGAACAAGCACTCGAAGAAGAAAAAATGGTTACCTACCTTTTTGTAACTGTTGTTCTTCGAGATGTGTTGTTCACGTCCATTCCACCACCCGCCCTCCTACCCCTCTGATGGAGTCGCCGGCAAGAAGGAACTGGAGGGGGTCGGGCCAGCAGGAGTATATATGCATGGTGCAGTGACACCGCTCAGGCAGGGGTCCTGCTGGCCCGACAGATACCACTAAGGGAAAAGTTTCCGACGCTCGTGCACGCGGCGCGCGCACACCTAATGTGGAATGGACGTGAACAACACATCTCGAAGAACAACAGTTACGAGAAGTTACGTTTTTTCATTGATATCTATCTAGGAGCTATCAGTCAAGTGTGTTTGAAACTGGTTCAGAAATCTATGTTGGTTGTTTGCTAATGATGTGGAAAGAAAGCCTTTGCTCCCTGTTCAAATTTCATTTTTTAAAAAGCAGGTGACATTTCTCAGTGAAAAGAAGTATTTAAAACTAGCAAAAATACTTGAAGCCTGCTTTCAAAACATAGTTAGTCATTAGACTGCACAATTGCAGGGCCAGCTCTAGGTTTTTTGCCACCCCAAGCAAAAAAAAAATAAAAAATGCCACCCCTGAAATTGTGCCACTTGCTTGGTTTGCTGGGGCCTAGAGCCGGCCCTGCACAATTGGGTTTGGTGACCCTGTGGGACTAGTGAAGACCTTGAATCATTGCTAATTTCGAACTCTGATTTATATGATATGATATAAATTAGTAAGCATTAGGGTTTCTGGCAGTGCAAATTAGGCTTTATTCAAATGCTGCATGAACCTGAAAAAAATTTATTCTGGTTTGACCCACTGTTTTGTTTAATCTTCCCTCGAACACAGAAAAGAGGCCACTTTTGATTTTATGCCATTAATTTTAAATAATTTTTCATCCTGGCTTTTCTTACACATAGGCATTTGGTAAAAGATGACAAAACTACCAAATATGGCAGGCAAACATGTCATTCTCAGTCTTTATGGCACCTTAGTCCTGTACAGATTGAATAAGCGTTTGAGGATTTTGCACCATTATGAACTAGTACATTGATAAAGAAGAATGAGCCTTGCATGTTTGTGAGTCAGTGCACATCTGGATACAGCCAACAATTTATTCCTTCTTTTTCTATTTCCAGCAGTAAGATATTTGCTATGGAAGCTGCTTCTTGTGAACCAAAATCTAAACTGACTTTAATGGGGACAAGAACTATAAACTCTGCTCAGTTTGCTGTTTATCTCAAGAGTGCACCTGAATGTTAGTTTCTAGCTTTAAGGATGATAAAAGGAAAGATGGGGGAGTTCACACCTCTTAGTAATTATTTCAAACTGCATGCAGACTCTCATTGAAAAGGTTTTCTCTGTAACCATGAGAGCCAGAAGTGGTTTTTTTTCCTTTTTAATGAAAGAATCTACAGAATCTGAATATGCCAGGGAGGTCAAATAAATACATCAAGAAGGCTGGATACAGCCCCTTGGGTCCTGGGATTGATACCCTTGCTCCATCTGCACTCTCCAAGTGATAGATTTGGAGGGGACAATGTGCTCTATGGGTTGAGAATTAGATTCTGCATAGCAGTAAGTGATTTTGTATCTTTTTATCCCCTCTTGTGTTCTTGAGAATGTTTTTACCTAGTCTTTACATGCTTTTTGTGTAATTGTGACATTCCCCTCTGGTGTTATGCGGACCGGTGATCTGCTAGGTCACTCTAATCCTTGACTCTGGGAGCCAGCCTTACCCTGCTCTGCTGTGAGAACCCCCACTCCCGGGCTGTTCATGCACAGCCTCTGGCATGTAAGCTGCTCCTTGGATTGTGCAACCAAATGACACTAGCCAATATCTCTGGTCCCAAACACAACCTTAGGAACCTGTGTCTTGCAGTGTCCAGTTATGCCCACTGGACGCTGCAAGCTTATATGAGTTTGTCAATTTAACAAAGAAATTGATATGTACCAGGCTTGTTATCCCAAGAGGAGCCTTTGACACACTTCAAACCAAACACACTGCTTCAGGTAGAATAAACAAACAGATTTATTAATTAGAAAGATTTTAAGTGATTATAAGTCAAAGCATAACAAGTCAGATTTGGTCAAATTAAATAAAAGCAAAATGCATTCTACGCTGATCTTAACACTTTCAGTGCCCTTACAACCTTAGATGCTTCTCACCACTGGCTGGCTGGTTGTCTTTCAACCAGGCTCTCCCCTTTGATCAGTGCTTCAGTCACTTGGTGTGGTGTCTGTAGATGTAGGTGGAAGAGAGAGAGAACATGGCAAATGTCTCTCCCTTTTATCATGTCCTTTCTTCCCTCTTGGCTTTGCCCCCCCCCCTTCAGAGTCAGGTGAGCATTATCTCATCGTAGTTCCAAACTGAGCAAAGGAAGGGGGGGGTGATTCCCTCGAGAGTCCAACAGATTCTTTTGTTGCTGCCTAGGCCAGTGTCCATTGTTCCTGTGAGGCTGGGCAGGGTTTGTCCCGTATCTGCCCTGATGAGGTGTGAACTGCCTCTCTGCTCTCAAAGAGTTTTTTCCTGGGCTAATTTTAAGCCATGAGAATACATTTTCAACCTCATAACTACATACATGAAATTATAACCTACAACCATGAAATTATAATTGTAACATCACTATAACAACAGTGCTCAGTGCATCATGAGCCTTCCAAAGACACCTGACATGACAAACTCTGCATTGGATACCACACAATCATTTTACAAGGATGAACATGGGGGTGCTGGGTGTTCCCCTGAGGTACAGAGCATCGCAGTAATCTTTCTATATTATTAGCATTCTGACAACGTTCTTTGAGCCCTTTAAAAATATGACTGTGAACAAGGTTGCAAATTTTGATGATGTTTTTTGTGATGTGGACTCATCCACCAGGAACTAGACTGAGACTACCAACTCCTTTCACAGTGGTCATTTAGTATTTATGTTGAAGTGCTGAGCTGGCAAAGTGCTATGTATTCTTTCTCTTTGTTTTCAGATATGTTTCTGGAGTGTAGTACAATGTAATCAACATAGAAAAACTTATTCATGTTCTCTTCCACTTCCTCTCACCCCCCATATTCCAAACAGGTTATAAAGAATGCTCCTGTGAAGACATTTGCCAGTGCTACCTTCAGTTCACTCCTGGATGTGTTCCTGTCCACAACAGTCTTCCTCATACTCTCGATCACCTGTTTCCTGAAACATGGGATGGCCCTATCCCCTCCCCCACCTGCAGCAGTTGTGGTGTTCATCATTGCCATCCTGCTAGAGGTGCTATCTCTTATCGTCTCAATTAGGTAAATAAAGTGAATCAGAGTATGGGAAATGGCTGGGATCACAACCCCCAAGAACTAAAATGGTGGCTGGCTTGAAAACTTTTGTTTTAAAACAACTTCAGGAATTTGCTCTCCCACTTGGGGAACAAGGTGGGGATGGGGGGGGGAGAAGGAAGATACTGTTTTACCTACAACTCAACAATTACCGAGTAAAAAATAATTTGAGGGTTTTTTTAATTAAAAATAGAACGTTGTACATACCGAATCTTTCGCAGCCTGCTGTAGTGCATTATGATTTACTAGGATTTACCATACTGGATCAAATAATTGATCTGCCAAGTCTGGTATCCTGCCTCCAACATTGGTCTGTACTTGATGCTTGAGAGAGAAGTTAAACTCTTTCTTGGTACCAGCTGCAGCAGTCATGCTGCCTTACTGCACCATGGAAGTGAAGAATAGAATGTGACAGGGATGTAGCAATTATTTAAATATGGAAATTCTTAATACACCAACTGACACACGCAGCTACATAGAATGTAATCTCCTAAAGATGTGTAATGGTCAAAGTGTTGTTGGTCCTTCAAGCCCTCTCCTTAAGCGTCAATCGTTTTTTTCAGTTACTTGTAAGTGTCTGACAGGTTATAGCATCCAGAGGCTTTAGGACAGCATCTTCCCTATAGTGCTGCTTTCTCCATCATGCAGTGAAGAGTTAGAAGAGCCTCTTTATATAAAGCCCCTGACCCCTCCTGTTCTTAGCATGCCATGTTAAAAGCAAATTAGTAGCTAGGTCTCTCCTCTCCACTCGCTCTGCACCACACCCAGACAGAGTCTCACTGTGAACTAGGGACAGATGTCCCAGGTCCTGCTTCCTGCATTTTTCTGAAAGAAAAGTTGAGTACATTAGGAGAACAAGGGAGCCGTGATCCTTGCTCCTTTTTCTTCAGCCTTGGAGCCCTAACAACCATTGAAGAGAATAAGTGAATTTTTTTTAAAAGCATGGATTTTTCTACCCCAAACGCCTTCCTATTCCCCATGGCCGTGTACTCAGTTACACTGCCCTGAATTCACATTGCGTATTAAGCAAATACTAAGTTCATTATGCTGGAGTTCTTCTGATCTGTTTCTTAAAAAGATCTAGCTATTGGTTTAATTAAAGAATACAAACAATAGAAGATTTCAGCATGGAAACGGAATCTGCCTCCCTTCACTAGCCCCCTTTGCTCCATCCTGCAGCTGACTGAGAGCCAAACTGGCCTTTGGTGCAACTTAGAGTAGGTAGAGGCCTGTTTTGAGCCTTTGTAAGACCAACATCAATCCTTCAGTACCTGGTAATCTGCCATGGCTTGTATAAGGTCCTGTGAACTTCAGAAGGTGCAGGAGGCAAACATAAGAGAATCAAAATATGGAACCTAGTGCAGCAGAAAGGCTGGGCAAAAAGGAGAGGTGACTTCAAAAGTCCGGCTGGGGAGACAGGAACCAGTTCCTGTCGCTTACATTCACAGTGCCCTGTCAATTTAGGAACTCCACAAAGGATGCTGCTCCCTGCCCCTCAGTGAATGTCACAGACATTTAAAAACATAACAAAACAGAAACCATAAAGAAATTCTCATGCAAAAAAGGCATTAATCTTGTGGCAAGATTGTGTATGTAATAAAGGTAGTGTGGGGCTAATTATACATTCATTTACATCTGTGAAAACCCATTGGGTTTGCATAGGTGTAACAGCATTTGCTTGTAATTGTAAATCAGCAAACAATTCTGTTGATGATGCAGAAGAATAGAATACAATCCACATTCTTAGTTATATTAGCTTTGCTGGTCCTACAAGAGTAAAAAGCAGTAAACTTGTCTTTGTCACTAACATAAACCTATACAAATTATGAATACCTACAAGAAAGACATCTGTTGAGTAAGAAGATGCCAGCTTTTACACAGTCATTTTGCAGAGCACAGCAGAATCCTGTTCCTTACCTGGGGACTTTTGCAAAATAAATAATAATTGTTTTTAAATAACCCTACACAAATATTGTATCTGGCAAGAAACCATCATTTGCAACACAAGAGGTTCAGCATTAAGATGTAACTTGGAAGAAACTCAAAAGTAAGATTTGTTAATTAAGGCACCCAAACACTCTTAACTCCACCCTGTAGAGAGGCCAGTTTTCAAACTTTCTTTTTTCCTTCCAAACCTGTTTTATAAGATATGTGAATTTTGCATTAAGGTTTTAATAAGTCTGTGTCTAAAGCTTCAGACATGTTACATGTGGAGAAAATATTAAGCTAATACAGCTTGTGGGTACAATGTCAAAAATATTCATCACATGACCTTTTGTTTTATTATTTGTTTTGTTCTAATTTCTCCAACACTGAATGTGATTCTTCATCACCACACTAATCTAGGCTGTTTTCATTCAAGTGCTATAAATTAATGATCTGAGCGTGTAGGCTTTATATGTAGACACACAGATTCTGAGTTTAGTGATATTCTGGAATTGGTGACACATGAGATCTTAAGGAGAGAGGGTTTATTCAGTATGCTATTTGTGTAATCAGGAATTTGCAATTGGATCGTGTACGACTGCAACAATGACCAGAGACAGCATGCCTACTGTGCTATTAAAAGAAAAGCAGTATAGTTTTTGTGGTTAATGAGGTGAGCTTATGTGGAGAAGTAATGGTGTTATTCTCTTTGAGAATTGCTACTGGGACAAAATTAATGTTGGATGCCTTGATTGTGTATTTCCATATTATTAAATTATTGGGTTTGTTTTAAGTTTAACCTTAAATCGAAATGTCTTGGGTTTCTAATAGGGGTTGTTTTTTGTTTACATCTACATACCTTTAATTTTTTGTTTTGTTTTTGTTTACCCTAAGTTACAGACATAGACTCTTAAATGATGTAGGGGCTTTTGAAAATTTTACCCTATGTCCCATTTTCAAAAGTGATTTAGACACCTACAAGCCTACAGTTCTTTGAAAGTCAATGGTACTTAGGTTCCTAAGTGTCTAAATATCTTTTGAAAATAGAACTTGGGCTCCTGAGTCACTTAGGTGCTTTTGAAAAATTTACCCCAGCTCTCAAACTTGACTCTAGCTTGGAAAACTGTTTGTCTAGGTCAGGGGTCGGCAACGTTCGGCACGCGGCTCGCCAGGGTAAGCACCCTGGTGGGCCGGGTCAGTTTTATTTACCTGCTGACGCGGGAGGTTCAGCCGATCGCGGCCCCCACTGGCCGTGGTTCGCCGTCCCGGGCCAAAGGCGGCGGCTAAAAGCCGCGGCCGACACATCGCTCGCCCACGCCGCTTCTCGCTGCCCCCATTGGCCCGGGACGGCGAACCGCGGCCAGTGGGGGCCGCGATCGGCCGAACCTGCCGCGTCAGCAGGTAAATAAAACTGGCCCGGCCCACCAGGGTGCTTACCCTGGCGAGCCGCGTGCCGAATGTTGCCGACCCCTGGTCTAGGTAATCTCCTACATTTGAAAAGGTATCCAGTAAGCAAGCATCCAATCTTGAGATGCATATCTTATGCAGTCCCATCTTTAGAAATCATTGCTGTCTTAGATTTGCAATAAATAATGCATTGGCAATACAAAATGCTACCATTTATCCCATTTATGCTAATAACCATTCACAGAATATTTATCGAGTATCAAGAAACGTAATTTCTGTACAACTGCTATTCCTTTATGTAAAGTGATAACCACAACAGATAGCTCACTTTTGTAAATAGTTAATAGATTGTTATGCTACTAGTTTCTCACCCCAGATATCTTCAGCAAAATAGCTTGGTATATAGTTCTAATTTTTTATCAGATCCAGTAATCAAGAGTATTCAGTGCAGCTTTTGTGATCCAGGGCCTAGTCTAGCTGGAATGAAGGGGGGTTGAAGGGTGTTGAACAATATGTCTCTATTAAACTACAAAAAGTTAATAAAAAGGAGTTCTTGTTGCACCTTAGAGACTAACAAATTTATTTGAGCATAAGCTTTCATGGGCTAAAACCCATTTCATTGGATGCATGCAGTGGAAAATACAGTAGGAAGATATATATATATATATATATACACACACATACACACAGAGAACATGAAACAATGGGTGTTACCGTACACACTATAACGAGAGTGATCAGTTAAGGTGAGCTATTACCAGCAGGAGAGAAAAAAAACTTTTTGTAGTGGTAATCAAAATGGCCCATTTCCAGCAGTTGACAAGAAGGTGTGAGGAACCGTAGGGGGAAAAATAAACACAGGGAAATAGTTTTACTTTGTGTAATGACCCATCCACTCCCACTCTTTATTCAAGCCTAATTTAACGGTGTCCAATTTGCAAATTAATTCCAATTCAGCAGTCTCTCGTTGGAGTCTGTTTTTGACGTTTTTTTGTTGTAATATTGCGACTTTTAGGTCTGTAATCGAGTGACCAGGGAGATTGAAGTGTTCTCCAACTAATTTTTGAATGTTATAATTCTTGACATCTGATTTGCGTAGAGACTGTCCGGTTTGGCCAATGTACATGGCAGAGGGGCATTGCTGGCACATGATGGCATTCATAGATTCATAGATTCATAGATTATAGGACTGGAAGGGACCTCGAGAGGTCATCGAGTCCAGTCCCCTGCTCGCATGGCAGGACCAAATACTGTCTAGACCATCCCTGATAGACATTTATCTAACCTATTCTTAAATATCTCCAGAGACGGAGATTCCACAACCTCCCTAGGCAATTTGTTCCAGTGTTTAACCACCCTGACAGTTAGGAACTTTTTCCTAATGTCCAACCTAGACCTCCCTTGCTGCAGTTTAAACCCATTGTTTCTGGTTCTATCCTTAGAGGCTAAGGTGAACAAGTTCTCTCCCTCCTCCTTATGACACCCTTTTAGATACCTGAAAACTGCTATCATGTCCCCTCTCAGTCTTCTCTTTTCCAAACTAAACAAACCCAATTCTTTCAGCCTTCCTTCATAGGTCATGTTCTCAAGACCTTTAATCATTCTTGTTGCTCTTCTTTGGACCCTTTCCAATTTCTCCCCATCTTTTTTAAAATGCAGTGCCCAGAACTGGACACAATACTCCAGCCGAGGCCTAACCAGAGCAGAGTAGAGCGGAAGAATGACTTCTCGTGTCTTGCTCACAACACACCTGTTAATACATCCCAGAATCATGTTTGCTTTTTTTGCAACAGCATCACACTGTTGACTCATATTTAGCTTGTGGTCCACTATAACCCCTAGATCCCTTTCTGCCGTACTCCTACCTAGACAGTCTTTTCCCATTCTGTATGTGTGAAATTGATTTTTCCTTCCTAAGTGGAGCACTTTGCATTTGTCTTTGTTAAACTTCATCCTGTTTAACTCAGACCATTTCTCCAATTTGTCCAGATCATTTTGAATTATGACCCTGTCCTCCAAAGTAGTTGCAACCCCTCCCAGTTTGGTATCATCCGCAAACTTAATAAGCGTACTTTCTATGCTAATATCTAAGTCGTTGATGAAGATATTGAACAGAGCCGGTCCCAAAACAGACCCCTGTATATCACATTGGTGGATGTGCAGGTGAACAAGCCTCTGATAGCATGGCGGATGTGATTAGGTCCTATGATGGTGTCCCCTGAATAGATATGTGGACAGAGTTGGCAACGGGCTTTGGTGCAAGGATAGGTTCCTGGGTCCGTGTTTTTGTTGTGTGGTGTGTGGTTGCTGGTGAGTATTTGCTTCAAGTTTGGGGGCTGTCTGTAAGCAAGGACTGGCCTGTCTCCCAAGATCTATGAGAGTGATGGATCGTCCTTCAGGATAGGTTGTCAATCCTGATGATACGCTGGAAAGGTTTTAGTTGGGGGCTGAAGGTGACGGCTAGTGGTGTTCTGTTACTTTCTTTGTTGGGCCTGTCCTGTAGTGGGTGACTTCTGGGTACTCTTCTGACTCTGTCAATCTGTTTCTTCACTTCAGTTGGTGGGTATTATAGTTGTAAGAAAGCTTGATGGAGATCTTGTAGATGTTTGTCTCTGTTTGAGGGGTTGGAGCAAATGCGATTGTATTATAATACTTTCAAGACTTACTGGAATGGTCATGCCAAGGGAGCATCATGTGAAAGGGAAAGGAAACCCCTAAAACGAGTAACCTTTTTTAAGTTAGGCATTTATTATAGTCCCGTCCAATAATAACTTGTTTGAATCTCTGTAAGTGAAACATGCAATTACCATGAAAATTGGTGCTATAATAATTAAATAAATACATAAATAGATTTTTCTTGGTATGAAACCTCTACTTATAAGCGGACAGGAAGTGTCATCTTCAGCTGCCTAAATGTAACACAAAGAGTGTCCTCCCCTCTCTTTGAAATCTGGCTGCTTTAGCCTCCCTGTGTAGTGTAATGAAACTTGGAGTCTGGTATTTTATTTTATAAAATGTAATGCGTCTTAGAAAATGGGCATGGGGCAGCTACAGCTTTGTAAGCATGAAGTTTCACTTCAGCACAATGCTTGCATACAAGTGAAGTTGTAGTCACTTTCCTTAGGGGTTGTGGAAATATTTGAACAAGAATACTGTTCATAGAATTCAGCCCATTATGCCTAGGTGTAAATATGGGAGCTTTCATTATCTAGATATTTTTGGCAACCTATTCTTGTTCTGAATTAAAGATCAGTATGAATGAGATTCCTGAAGAGAATGCTATATCTGTGACATCCTTATTAACTGGAGTTTCCAGAGGCAATGAGCTATGGAGCACCTCAACCCCCATTTAAGTCAGTGTAAATTGGGAGTGCATGAAAATCAGGCTTGTGAGGAGAGAGAGTTTCTGTTTTGTTCGGTTTGGGTTTTTGTGGGGGTGAAGCTTTTAAGCTATATACATATTTTAATGTTAAAAAGTGGCAACACATGCAACGTTAGCAGAAAGAAGCAGAAAAATGTCTGTTGGTTGGCTCTACAAAGTGCTGTGTTTTGGCCGTCTGCTGCCAGAATCACCTCCTTCATCTTACCTCAGTAATAAAGCAAGATGTATTGATCATGCACTTAATTGTGTCAAGATAATATAGCCTATAAATATTTTTTTTTTAATTCTACTTATTTGAATTGGCTATAAGCAAAACATTTTCTCTGGAGCTAGAGATGAGTGAGCCAGCTCTATTTGCATTATGACTTGTGCAGTACCCAGATGCAAAAAGTAATTATGCATTATCTCTGCCTTATTTACATACATCCTTGATGTACTTTGGTCAGGATCCCAGCTATGGGGTGTGGGTGAAATCCAGGCCCTGGGTTGCAGGGGATGTGGTCCAAGTTCAATTTAGAGGGTCAAGGCCAAAAGCAGGAGTCATAGAATTTAAGTCCACACAGGTACTCAACAACCGAAATGAGACTAAAGAATTACAGCCCACAGGAGACTGGAATATTATGTGCCACTGGCTGAGAATAGGAGGGGCTGAGGTGCACCAGTTCCCAAGGCCCCTGCAACAGCAGGGAAATGATTGAGATTAGACTCAGATAATCCCGGCATCCGCACACCACAGAAGTAGGCACAAAAACAAAAAAACCTCAGGTTACTGCTAGTCTGACCTGAGGGAAAATTCCTTCCCAGCCCAACATGTAGTGATCAGTTAGACCCTAAGCATATGTGCAAGAACCAGGCAGCTAAGCACCTGAGAAAGAGAATTCTTGGTGCCGCCTCAGATCCTTGGCCCACCCCCCATACCCTACCTCCCAATGTCCCATCTCTAGCTGTGGCCATCTCCTGATCCTTCAGAGGAGAGAAAAAAAAAAAAAAAAACACCTCCCAGGATACATGAGGTAGGTGGGAATCCCTTGTTGACCCCTACCAGTGGCAAGTTGAAAACCCTGAATTATGAAGTTTAGGAATACAGGACATACACCAGAAGTGAGCCTCAGGACTGCTGAGCCCTGCCCCTACCATCACAATCAACCCTGCCATACAATCACAACTCCTATTGGGAGGCTGTTCCTGAACCTGGCTCCTCTGGTGGTAGGAAACCTAGTTTCCAACCTGAATTTGTTCATGGCCAGTTTGTATCCATTTGTTCTTTTAGTAAAGTGTCTTTAAGCTTAAATAGCTATTTACCCTTCCTGGTATTTATCCCTCTAATTTATTTACAGAGAGTAATCATATCCCCTCCGTGCCTTTTTTTTTTTAATAGGGTAAACAAGCCAAGCTCTTCCAGTCCCCTCCCATAAAATAGGCCCTCCGTTCCCCTGATCATGCTTGTAGTTCTTCTCTGCACCTGTTCCAGTTGAAATTCATCATTCTTGGCACAGTGTCAAATGCTCTACTGAAGTCCTGCTGTATTTCCCGTATCTAAAATATCTGTTATTTTCTCAAAGAAGGAAATCAGGTTAGACTGGCATGATCTACCTTTGGTAATCTTCTCTATTAATTTAATTATTCTTTCTTTCACAATTTGTTATAAAATCTTGCATACAACTGAGGTCAAATTAACAAGTCTGTAATTGCCTGGATCACTTTTTCCCTACTTTTTAAAATGTAAGTATGTTGTTCTCTATTGTCCAGCCATATGGTACTACTTCTGAATAGATAAAAATCCTTGCAACTGGATTAGCAATCTTATGTGCCAGTTCTTTCAGTATGCTGGGGTGGAAGTTACCCAGTCCCCCTGATTAGAGCACATTAAGGACTTAAGTTTTTCTTCCACTTCAGAGGTGATATTTTCCATTTCTAGACACTCATTTCCATCAGCCATACTGCCTTCATGCACGGGTTCTTTATTATCATGATGACTGAAAACGGAGGCAAACTATTAATCTAGTTTTTGGGCCATAGCTAGATTACCTTTAATCTCCTTCCCATCCATGCTGTATAGTGGCCCAACCCTCATACTTCCTTATTCTCTTTTTATTTATATAACTAAAAAACCTCTTTATTATTTATTTTAATTTCTTTGTCAAGAATGAATTCAGCTGGACTTTAAGCAATTCTCACTTTATTCCTACATTTTCTAACCTCCACAATGTAGCTTGCTTTGTTGATCACCCCCTTTTCCCTTTCCCAGGAGCTCTGCTTACTCCTAATACCTTTTTTTGATACTGCCCCCACAGCCATTAATTTACTGCATCTCCCACTGAAGTCTGGATTCAATGCAGTGCTTCCTTTTACTGCTTGAAGGGAGGTGCTGCATCTAGCACAGCACAATTTCTTGGCAGCTACTGGACTGTGAACAATAGGGTTGAATAAAATTAGCTTTGATACCAAAATGTGGAATAGTACAATTGCGATAAATCCTATGCCAAAGGATCAGTGTGAAGATGTAAATATTATTGTCAAATGTAGAATTTTGCATTGTTCATTGTTCTGGAAGTCATGGTAGCTTGTTCAAATACTTTGCTTAAATAAAGGATCATCATGGGATCAGCTGATCAGATTTGCCGATAGATTTATCATAATGCTTGCCAGAAGACTAGTTAGGGGAAAATTTGACTGTAGTGTGGATGTCCAGCACAAGGCCCTCTGCATCACCTAAACCCTGCATGGGGTATGTATGTAGGTTGGGATTGGGGGTTTTTGTTTGCTTTTTTTGTTTGCTTTTTGTTTTTTTGGTGGGGGCAGGATCAACTGGCTGACCTGCTAAACAGAGGTGTTTTTGCATACACTGCATGCCACAGAACTGGCCTTCGTGCCAGCCTGTGTGATGATAGGATGGAAGGTCACTTTGGAGATAGGCTGGAAAGGAGTTGCAGATCTGCATTTATAGACATCCAGTCGCCCTACTGTCCCATGCAACTGGCAGACAACAAAAAAGTGACAAATTTGATAAGTTCTTGTAAACAAATGCTAGAAGTCTGAATACTAAGATGGGAGAACTTGCGTGCTTGGTATTATAGGCATCACAATAACTTGGTGGAACGATGATAATCAATGGGACACGGTAATACCAGAGTACAAAATATATAGGAATGACAGAGTAGGTCATGCTGGTGGGGGAGTGGCATTATATGTGGAAGAAAGCATAGAGTCAAATATAGTTAAAATCTGAAATGAATCAAAATGTACTATAGAATCTCTCTGGATAGAAATTCCATGCTTGAATAATAAGAATATAATAGTAGGACTATACTACCAACTACCTGACCAGGAGGTTGATTGTAAAATGATTAGAGAGAGAGAAAGATTAGAGAATAGAAAACTCAATAATAATGGGGGGTTTCAATTATCCCCATATTGACTGGGTACATGTCACCTCAGGACAGGATGCTGAGATAAAGTTTCTAGACACCATTAATGAATGCTTCTTGGAGCAGCTAGTCGTGGAACCCATGAGGGATGAGAGGCAATTCTTGATTTAGTGCTAAATGGAGCATAGAGTCTTGTCTAAGAGGTGAATATAGCTGAACCGCTCAGTAATAGTGACCATAATGTAATTAATTGTAACATCCTTATGGGAGGGAAAATACCAAAGAATGCACAGTAGCATTTAACTTCAGAAAGGGGAACTACACAAAAATAAGGAAGCTAGTTAAACAGAATTTAAAGGTACAGTCACTAGAGTGAAATATCTGCAAGCTGTATTAAAACTATTTAAAAACACCATAATAGAGGTTCAAACTGAATATTCCCCAAATTAAAAAAAAAAAAACAATTTAGAGGATCAAAAAAATATCACCATGGGTACACAGAGTAAAAGAAGTGATTAGAGACAAAAAGGCATCCTTTAAAAATTGGAAATCAAATCCTCCTGAGGAAAATAGAAAGTAGCAGAAACTCTGGCAAGTCAAATGTAAAAGTGTAATTAGGCAAGCCAAAAGAGAATTAGAAGAGTAACTAGCAAAAGACACAAAAACTAACATCAAATTTTTTTTAAGTATATTAGAAGCAGGAAATCTGCCAAACAATCAGTGGGATCACTAGATGATCGAGGTGCTGCAAGAGCACTCAAGGAAGAAAAGGCCATGGCGGAGAAGCTAAATGAATTCTTTGCATCCATCTTCACTGCAAAGGATGTGAGGGAGATTCCCACACCTGAACTATTCTTTTTAGATGACAAATCTGAGGAACTGTCCCAGATTGAGGTGTCAATAGAGGAGGTTTTGTAACAAATTGATAGATTAAACAATAGGAAGTCACCAGGACCAGATGATATTCGTCCAAGAGTTCTGAAGGAACTCAAATATGAAATATGAACTATTAACTGTGATATGTAACCTATCACTTAAATTAGCTTCTGTACCAGGTAGGATAGCTGGTAGGAGGGAGGATAGCTAATGTAACGGCAATTAGTAAACCTAACCTAAGTACAAAACAAATTGGATGAATCACAAGACACCTAAATGAACACGTTATTTATTTGGGAAGAGTCAACATGGCTTTTATAAAGGGAAATCATGCCTCACCAATCTATTAGAATTCTTTGAGGGGGTCAACAAACATGGACAAGGGTGATCCAGTGGATATAGTGTACTTGGATTTCAGAAAGCCTCTGACTAGGTCCATCACCAAAGGCTCTTAAGCAAAGTAAGCAGTCATGGGATAAGGAGGATGGTCCTCTCATGGATCAGTAACTGGTTAAAGGACAAAAGACAAAGGGTAGGAATAAATGGTCAATTTTTAGAACAGAGAAAGTTAAATAGCTGTGTCCCCCAGGGATCTGTATTGGGACCAATGCTGTTCAGCATAGTCATAAATGATCTGGAAAAAGGGGTAAACAGTGAGGTGGCAAAGTTTGCAGATGATAAAAAATTATTCAAGATAATAAAAGCAGACTGTGGAGAATTATAAGGGGATTGCACAAAACTGGGTGACTGGGCAACAAAATGACTTATGAAATTCAATGTTGATAAATGCAAAGTAATGCACATTGGAAAACATATTCCCAATTAGATATGTAAAATGATGGGGTGTAAATTAGCTGTTACCACTCAAGAAAGAGATCTAGGAGTCACTGGATAGTTCTCTGAAAATATCTGCTCAGTGTGCAGCAATGGTGGAAAAAAAGCTAACCGATTGTTAGGAACCATTAGGAAAGGGATAGATAAGAAGACAGAATATATCATAATTCCACTATATATATCCATAGTATACCCACACCTGGAATACTGCATGCAGTTCCAGTCACCCCATCTCAAAAAAGACACTTTAAAATTGGGAAAAGTACAGAGAAGAGCAACAAAAATTATTAGGGTATTGAACAGCTTCCACATGAGGAGAGATTTTTAAAAGACACGACTGAGGAGGTGATATTATAGATAGGGTCCTACCAAATTCATGGTCCATTTTGGTCAATTTCATGGTCATAGGATTTTTTAAATTGTGAATTTCATCGTTTCAGCTATTTAAATCTGAAATTTCACAGTATTGTAATTGTAGGAGTCCTGACCCAAAAAGGATCTGTGGGGGGTCGCAAGGTTATTGTAGGGGGGCTTGTGGTACTGCTACCCTTACTTCTGTGCTGTTGCTGATGGTGACTTCAGAGCTGGGCAGCTGGAGAACAGCAGATGCTGGCCGGGAGCCCATCTCTGAAGGGAGAGCTGGGCCCTAAGTCTGCAGCCACCACTCTCTGGCCACCCCGCTTTGAAGGCAACAGTAAGGGTGGCCTGGTACGATATTGTCTCCAGCCACCCAGCTCTGGAGGCAGCGCAGAAGTAAGGGTGAGAGTACCGCAACTGCTGAAAATACACAAATACACAAAGTAAAACTGTTTTCCCATGCTAATTTTTCCCCCTACTGTTGTTCACATCTTCTTGTCAATGGTTGGAAATGGGCCATCCTGATTATCACTACAAAAGTTTGGGCTTTTTTTCTTCTGCTGATAATAGCTCACCTTAATTAATTACCCTTGTTACAGTTGGTATGGCAACACCCATTTTTTTCATGTTCTCTGTGTATATATATTTTCCTACTGTATCTTAGGATATCTCCATTAATTTATTATAATTTATCTCCTAGAACTGGAAGGGACCTTGAAAGGTCATTGAATCCAGCCCCCTGCCTTCACTAGCAGGACCAAGTACTGATTTTGCCCCAGATTCCTAAGTGGCCCCCTCAAGGATTGAACTCACAACCCTGGGTTTAGCAGGCCAATGCTCAAACCACTGAGCTATCCCTCATCTGATGAAGTGGGTTTTAGTCCACGAAGGCTTATGCTCAAATAAATTTGTTAGTCTCTAAGGTGCCACAAGTACTCCTCGTTCTTTTTGCTGATACAGACGAACATGGCTACCACTCTGAAAATAACCTTGTGGACCCCCCTACTGCTACCTTTTGGGCCAGGACCCCCAATTTGAGAAACACTGGTCTCCCCTGTGAAGTCTATATAGTATAGAATAAAAGCACACAAAAGACCAGATTTCATGGGGGGAGACCAGATTTCACAGTCTTTGATGCGTTTGGCCGTGAATTTGGTAGGGCACTAATGATGGAGCTCTGTAAAATCTTGAATGGTGTGAAAAAAGTGCATAAGGAAGTGTTATTTACCCCTTCACATAACACAATAAGCAGGGGTCACCCAATTAAATCAATAGGCAGCAGATTTAAAACAAACAAAGGAAGTACTTTTTCACACAATGCACAGTCAACCTGTGGAACTCGTTGCCAGGGGTTGTTGTGCAGGTCAAAAGTATAACGAAGTTCAAAAAAGAATTAAATAAGTTCATGGAGGAGAGATGCATCAATGGCTATTAGCCAAGAGGATTGGGGACACAACCCTTTGCTCTGGTTGTCCTAAGCTCTAAGTGACAAAAGCTCAGAGTGGATGAAAGGGGATGGATCACTCAATAATTACCCTGGTCTGTTCATTCCCCATGAAGCATCTGGCACTGGTCACTGTCAGAAGACAGGATACAGGGCTAGATGGACCATTGGCCTGACCCAGTGTGTCCGTTCTTATGTTGTATTGTAACACATTGGCCGGAGAAACAGCTGGGATGGGTCTAGGCAACCCATGTTGGGGGATAAATATCATTGCTCCCACCTCTCCATATTCCACCCACATAAACATTTAATATTCATACTTTATATAGGGAAGTGAATTTCACTTTCAGAGAGGTCAGTTTAGGGTGGGATTTTCAAAAGTACTCAGCATTAGCCTAAACCTGCTTCCATTGAAATCATTGGAAGTTTACCATTAACTCTAGGGGAGCAAAGCTGAGCTAATGCTATATATAACTTGAGTATTTTGTTTTATTTTGCCTTGGAAATTTTTTCTATTGTCAGTCTCTGTTGGAAAGTATTTTTCTTTACTTTATATAAAGTAAGATTTTGTGGTTATTTTTTTCTTAGATAAAAAACTGTTAATCTAAACTGGAAAATCCAATTTCCACTGGAGTTTAAAAAGCCTATTAGCTCCCTCCTGTGAGGCATTGGAATATTACAAATGTCTCCCTCCTCATCCTTTTGCTACCCATAACTCACTCTCTCTGTAGTTCTGTATGCATTCCCAGATGAACAAAAGCTTTATTAAGCTGAAGTAAAAAAAAAAGAAAACCTCAACACCTTAAAAGGCTATTGTAGTTTTCTCACAAGAACCACAAAAGTTTACTCCAGAAATTCAAAATTCAAGTTACAACTGACAAACAAACAAAACCTCCTTAGAAAGTATGTAAACACAGTGTTAGAGTCCCACAAAGAACTTTAGCTCTGCCTTTGTTCTCTGCCAGCCTCCCACTCTGCATGTCCATCACATCTGGTATTTAGGATGAAAACATATTTATAAAGAAAGTTTTGAAAAGGACTATTCATCTTGTTTCAGTGG
This sequence comes from Malaclemys terrapin pileata, assembly GCF_027887155.1. Classification (NCBI taxonomy): domain Eukaryota; kingdom Metazoa; phylum Chordata; order Testudines; family Emydidae; genus Malaclemys; species Malaclemys terrapin. Next base: position 53,755,975 of record NC_071514.1, read on the forward strand.
ATCCTAAATCTATTTTATTTGTACCGTTTGCCTGTAGAGTCAAGGAATTCAAGAATATGTGGCTTTGATACTCTATATATACTTCTGTGATACTTAAATGTGAACCTCTGCCCCAGTGATTTGGTTACCTAATTTTTGTTCAGGCTCTAAAATATGAATAGTCCCAGATATGGTAACTATGAGTCTATGCTTAGTCTCACAGCATGAAACTTTGTAACAGTTAAAATCCGATATACTTTTGGGACATTTTCCCAAGCCATTGTCCCAAATATGATCTCTCTTGGTGATAAGCTGTAAAAGTCTGTCTCTATCTCCAGTAACTGAGCATGGTCTTAAAGAATGGAGGAGTAGTTTGATGTAGCAATATAAAGACAGACACACTTTGATTTGAATGCTTTAGTAATGTACAATTAGTGTATCAGCAAGAATGAGGTAGTCCAGTTAGATCACTTCAGTTTTCAGAATCACTGATCCTGTGAAGTTGTGTATTGTGTGGAAAGGACTGTCTTCTTATTTTCATTTGCTCTGTGGGCAACGTGATACAGGTCCAAATGTTAGGTAGTTTGGATGACCTTAACTTCATTATGTTACTTTCTCATTTTCTTTTTAATTTTAAACTGAATATCAACTGTGATTTTCCAGACTAGATAATATTTGTGTTTTTTTAAAGTTATGTTTCTTTAGGTTTGTTTCCTTAAATAATTTATAGTTTTGTGCAACTTTAGCTCCCGTGTTAGCTACATTTCTCCCCCACCCCCGTAACTATCTTGGATTTTCTTTTTCAATTGAATTCTTCAGTAACAGGAGTCTCGTGCTACATGGGGATAAATTTCACTTTTCCCTTGACCAGTGGTTCTCAACCAGGAGTCCGGGGCCCCCTGGGGGACCGCAAACAGGATTCTGGGGAGCTGCCAAGCAGGGCCAGCATTATACTCACTGGGGCCCAGGGCAGAAAGCTGAAGCCCAGGGCCCTGAGCCCTGCCATCTGGGGCTGAAGCCAAAGCCTGAGCAGTGTAGCTTTGTGGGGGTCCCTGTGGCATGGGACCCCAGGCAAATGCCCTGCTTGCTACCCCCTCACACCAGCGCTGGCTTTTATATGCAGAAAACCAGTTATTGTGGCACAGATGGTCCATGGAGTTTTTATAGCATGTTGCAGCGGGGCCTCAGAAAGAAAAAGGTTGAGAACCCCTGCCCTAGACTGCATTCCGCTTTCCCATATGGTTCACTCAGCACTTGAGAGGATTGGGTCTTTAGTTTGTAAGCAATTGAGGCAAGGACTGTTTCTTCCCAAAGAGTGTTTTGTGCAGTGCCAGCTACGCTGGTGTTTGCTATAACAAGTACAAATGGACTGCTGGAGGAGCATGTGAGCTGCCAGCTGGCCTCCCAAAGTGCTCAGCATGACTTCTTTTTGTGCACTGAGGTCTTGCTGATCCAGTCAGTCATGAGCCCACACTCTCCTCCCATTCCTTGTTATATTAAGAAGATACTGAGCCTGATACCTTAGGAGAACTTCTGTTGATTTCAGAGGGCAGCTTCTGTCAAGCTGTCTGGCATTGGGAGAGCTAGTTCAGAAGACTTTAAAATGGTAGAAAAGCATCTACCCAAACTCTTTAAGTCTGAAGCTAACTGATTAACAAAGTTGTTAACTGTTCATGTACACTCCCACTTTTCCAATGTTTTTAATGTTATTTTAAACAACTTTTTTGAGTTACAGAAGCATTTACTTCAAAAAACAGCCCAATTTTTTTTGTAAACAGGGAAAAACATGTTTTTTTTCCCACACTCTCATATCTTCCAAGTGCTAGAAGAGATTTTCTTCAAGCTTTTTTTAAAAAAATGGTTCATCTTTCATCTTTTACTGAACACTGATTGTTTCAGGAAGTTATAAGCAAGTGATAGCATGGAATTATGCTCTGATTAGTTATGCAGCATTAACTATAGCAATTGGAGTGACCATATTATTATAGGTAAATCACATTAAGTGATGCACTGAGGGAAAAAAATCTTGGTTTGTGCTTTCATTTGTTCCAGAATGGTATTCTTTCTGGAGGAGGTGATGATTTGTACTAAGCGCCTGCTGGAGGTGATTGCTGGCTGGCTGCCTCGACATTTCATCGGTGCAATCCTAGTTTCCCTCCCGGCTCTTGCAGTTTTTTCACATTTCACCTCTGACTTTGAAACCAACATACATGTAAGTTATAGGACAATGTATCCTGTCTAACTTTCTTTTAGATTTAATGGAGTAGATTGCCTCTCTCCTTGTCTTCTCCCCTTCCCCATTCCCTTCATCCATGTGATCTATATCTCTCAAGAGGATAGGACTGATTCTGTAAGATGGTATTGCTAGTAGAATGAATCAGGTTTTTTTACAAGCATTACCTTTAGGCAGAATTTAATGTAAATACATTTGAACACATCTTAGGAATTTTTCACTATATTAAAGGATAATTTCTAAGCGGGAATTCCTCCTTATCCAATGAGATGCTGAATATCCCTAAGGACTTGCATGGCTAATTGCTGAAGTTCAGCAGCAGTAATGGTATTAGCAGTGGATTGTGTCTGTCTGTCATATCAACAGCAATGCTGTGTTTGCACACTGTCAAAATAGGTGGAATATTTTCAGCGACACAAAAACTATTAGTCCTCTTCTAAATGGCCCTGTAGCTCTTTTTCTCTATTTAATTTGGTGAAGTTTCCAGCATATTAAAGCTATATTTTCTTTAATTTAAAGGTGAATGTTTTCCTCATTGAACCAATTGTAGAACTGTGGGCCTGTAACAGGGTGTGACACCCACAACAGCACCAAAAGAGTTAAACGCATCTGAGAGGGTTGGTAGTCTCACTGTTTGCACCTGGGGAGGGGATGGATTTAAAAGAGGAGATAGAAGGTTAGTTGGAGAGGAGGAGAGGTAGGAAAGAGAATATAATGAATTCCCTCTCTCTGGGCAGGGGCCTGTTAGAAGGCTAAGAAGGCTGGAGGAAAGAGAAGCAGACAGTCTGCTCTGGAGATGAGCCTAAGGGACAATCGGGGAGACGCTGAGGGACAATGGCCTGCCTGAAACCCTGGGAAGGTGGAGAACTGTGCCAGTTCTAGACTGTGTTAGGGAGTGAGGCACAGCAGACTGTGTATAGATTGGAAGATCACACATTTGGTGTTTGGAGTCGTATGAGAGCAGATTAGTACCCCTGGAACTGAGTGGAACTGTGGAACTGGTATTCCAGAGACTAGAAGATCAGATGGTACCAACCATTCTTCCTGAATTATGCAGAGGCATCTGGCTGTGTTCAGGGAGCAGCAACAGGCGGCAACAGTCCTCAAGGTTGGGGGACTGGAAAGGAATATAGAAGAAACTGCAGGGACTGGTAAACTGAGTCACACCCCAGTCAGTTTTGTAGGACTATAGGAAGATTGGTGAGACAGGCAGTGGAAGTGGTCTGCCCAGCAGTGGACAGTCTGGGGGTGATGATCAAAGTTAAGTTGAGACAAGGAAACCCTGAAATAAAGGGTGGTTCTACTTGCAGAGTTTCAGGATGGTGTAAGAAGGCAGACCCTGTCAAGAATTGTAGGAAACTCTGGGTAACTTTGTGTGGATAGTCCTGGGGAATTGGCAGAATTAATAACCTGAACAGAGTTTTTCAGGAACTCAAAATCTGCAATTCAGGCAGGGGAACTGAAGACACCTGGGATTACACTTTTGACTGCTGGAGAACAGCCTGTCCTATATAGGGTGGCAGAACCAAGCAACACAGGACCTGAACCTGAAAGGTGCTGAGCACCTTCAACCCTTTTTGACTTCTGTTTGTCTTACATAGGCCCATTCCCTATAGTACTTGAGCACCTCCTACATATTTTTAAAATACAGTAACTATAACAATGGAATTTGTGGGTGCTCAGCCCCTCTCAGTTTCAGGTCATATGTGCTGAATGCCCCAAGTAGTAGCAAGTAAGAATGGTATTCATTACACAATTGTTCATGCACTACCCTTTTTTTTTCCTGTTTCAGATCCCCCAGAGTTATTGGGTTGTTGATTCACTCACCAAGAGATGTTCCAGCTGGCCTTGTGCTAGGTGATGTTGCAACAATCATGGAGCTCTGGGGAAAGGGAACCAGTCTGTAGAGGGTCAGGTAAGTGACATATTTTACTATGACATGGTTTTGCAAAGTTTTTTTATTAATAGCATTCTATACCCTCCCCGGATGTAAAATAATAATAATAATAATTAAAAAAAAAACTTTCCAAAGCCATGCTTACGTAGTAAAACACGACACTTACTGACCCTCTGTAGGCTGGCTTCATGATGGGGCTTCACTTGAAGTCAGAACCAGTGCCCTGTCACTTTACGAGACCTGAAATGGGGGAAAAAATAAATTTAAACCAAGTTATGTGTGGAGGTTTTTTTAAATTCAGCTTAGCTATTTCTTAGTTATTAAAACAGGGAAAAATTGTGGTCATGTTTTAAAAAAATGTAAGTAAGTTATGTAAGTTTTACTAGTTTGCCTGTTGTGGATAAACTGTTTTTCTAATTGTAATGTGGCCTTGCTATTCTGTTCAACTGTTGTTGTGCCCCAGAAAACATAATAAAGCATTCCAAATTTTCAACTTGTAAAGCAAAGCAATGGTGTTCCACTCCACTCACAATGGAAAAGATTATGGCCACCAGAAATCATAAAGAGCAGCATAGTTAATGCTAAGGAGAATAAGACCTGCAGTACAATTTTGTGGAGTTCTCTATTTTAACATTGGATCTTCATTGATTTTCTTAACACAGTTCTACTTAGTACATTACGTAAGCTGGACTTTAGCATTTGCCTATTGCAATATTGCATTCTGGGGAAATTAAGATATGTCTCAGAAAGCATGTGCTTTGCACTTCAATTTACCTATCTAGTAAAGACATGAAAAGGGAGGTTTTCTGAGATTCTTGGATTTGAGACCTGGAACAGAAAGGAAAAATGGAGAACTACCCCTTCAGCTTGGCACAAATACCAATTTCACAGAGCATCAATTAACATTATGTTAAACTTCTGCCCACTTCTGTTCCTCAAAGGAATAATTATCCACGTTGAATTCAGCACTTAGTGGAATAATAATATCCTGCAAAATATATTATATGGGCCAGCCAATTTGACAGAGTTTCTGGGACTCAACACATGTTATGTTTTCAACCCAAAAGTATAATTTGATATCCAATTTAAAACACAGGTGTGATTTAATGAGAAGCCTTAGGAGCATAATTGAGTATATGATGGTATCTATGAATGCTCAAACTCAATAGGAGGAACTGAGTACTTTTCAAAGGTGAGCTGAAGATGGAATTATAAAAAAGTGAAACTGCACCTCAGAACTCCAGCTAATGAAAATTGTGACACATTATCTGTGGTAGAAGCTTTCTTGCTTATTGGAAGCAAGAACTTTTCTAGACTTGTAGTGCTGTTTGCTGAAATTCATACAAAGGTATCAGAGTTAATTGAAAAGACAATATACTTATTTATTTAATGTATGGATCATTTTTATTTAAGTAGAAATTGTGTTCTCACCATTCAGATCATTGAATGCCTTTATTTAAATTGGTAACTATTTGTGTAGGGGCTCTAATGGAAAAGAAAAGGCTAACTTGTCATTCTTTCTGTTCATTGCAGTATACCATGTTTATGTGTTGTGCGATTCTCATCACCATTGTCCAGTACTGTAACTTCTGCCAGCTGAGCTCCTGGATGAGATCATCATTGGCCACTATTGTAGGAGTGGTGCTCCTCATCTTGCTCTACATCTCTTTATGTCCAGACAGGTGAGTATTGCATGTTATCACTGTAGGCAAGGTATCGTGAGCTGCATTTTGCTTCAGGATTAACTAGTTCAGTCCCAAACAGGAAATGTTCATTCCAGTGGAGAGTGGTACAGACAGATGGATTGGGTCCTGTTCTCTGTTGGTCAGATAGAGAGGTGCCAATTTAAATGAAGCATACTTGCACATGGTTCTGCCCCTTCCTCTGGTCCCTGTAGATGGGTTTTGCAGTTTGTTTCCTGCCTTGCTTCAAGAAGCCGCTCGTGTCTCTGGCTGATCGGCCATCTTGGCTTATTTTTTCCTTGCCCTAGCCCAGTGTTTCCCAAACTTGGGACACCGCTTGTGTAGGGAAAGCCCCTGGCAGGCCAGGCCAGTTTGTTTACCTGCCACATCCGCTGCTCCAGGCCAATGGGAGCTGCTGGAAGCTGCACGGGCCGAGGGACATACTGACCTGGAGCAGTGAACTGCAGCCAGTGGGAGGTGCGATCAGCCAAACCTGGATTTCTCCATCATTGCCATCTTACAGATCCATCTGGGAGGAGAGCTGCATGATTTCTAGGAAGATCAGTCTCAAATACTAGAATCCCTTTCCTTTAATCTCTTTGAAAGTACCCCACCCTTGCAAGTGATCCATTATCAGCCAGCTTTTCCCTCCTCCCTCCTGTTTAGAACGCTCTAATCTTGGAAGAAACTTCCAAGACATGCTCTGGTTTTTTTTTGTCCTCATCCCCTCTTGAATTCTGTCCAAGGATTTATTTTTGGCTTTGGGTGATGAGAGATCCCTGTATCTGACTCTGCAGCTTGTCCTTGAGGAGTGGTGGAGATTCCTATCTTTAGCAGGACCCTTCATGACCTCTTCCGTCTATTTCTCCCTCATCACAGAATCCCAGGATCTTGTATAACCACTTGAAGAATGGGATTATATTGTCTCCCATACAATTCAAGCTTTTGATTATTTCCCATGTTGAGCAGTCAGCTCCTAATGAGGAGATTGTTTCTTGCAAGGCAGTTAGTTAGGAGAGTGTCCTTCCCATCAGCCACCCACACTGTTAAAACTGTACATTCTCAGCAGCTTACAAAGCTTCTTACTAGGGCTGTCAATTAATCACAGTTAACTCACACGATTAACTCAAAAAAATTAATAATGATTAATCGCACTGTTAAGCAATAGAATACCAATTGAATTATATTAAATATTTTGGGATTTTTTCTACATTTTCAAATATATCGATTTCAATTACAACACAAAATACAAAGTATATAGTGCTCACTTTATATTATTTTTGTTACAAATATTTGCACTGTAAAAATGATATACAAAAATAGTATTTTTCAATTCACCTCATACAAGTACTGGAGTGCAATCTCTTTATAATGAAACTGCAACTTTAAAATGAAGGGTTTTTTGGTACATAACTGCACTCAAAAACAAAACAATGTAAAACTTTAGAGCTTACAAGTCCACTCTGTCCTACTTCTTGTTCAGCCAATCACTAAGAGAAACAAGTTTGTTTACATTTACAGGAGATACTGCTGCCAACTTCTTAATTACAATGTCACCTGAAAGTGAGAACAGGCATTTGCATGGCACTGTTGTAGCTGGTGTCGCAAGATATTTACGTGCCAGATACGCTAAAGATTCATATGCCTCTTTATGCTTCGGCCATCATTCCAGAAGACATGCTTCCATGCTGATGATGATTGTTAAAAAAATAATGCGTTAATTAAATTTATGACTGAACTTCTTGGGGGAGAATTGTATCTCTCCTGTTCTGTTTTACCTGCATTCTGCCATATATTTCATGTTATAGCTGTCTCGTATGATGACCCAGCACATGTTCATTTTAAGAACACTTTCACTGCAAATTTGATAAAACGCAAAGAAGATACCAATATGAAATTTGTAAGACAGCTACAGCACTTGACCCAAGATTTAAGAAACTGAAGTGCCTTCCAAAATCTGAGAGGGACAAGGTGTGGAGTATGCTTTCAGAAATCTTAAAAGAGCAAGACTCTGATGCGGAAACTACAGAACCCAAACCACCAAAAAAGAAAATCAACCTTTTGCTGGTGGCATCTGACTCAGATGACGAAAATGAACATGTGTTGGTCCGCACTGCTTTGGATCGTTACTAAGCAGAACCCATAATCAGCATGAACGCATGTCCTCTGGAATGGTGGTTGAAGCCTCAAGGGACATATGAATCTTTAGCGCATCTGGCATGTAAATATCTCGCGACGCTGACTACAACAGTGCCACGAAAACGCCTGTTCTCACTTTCAGGTGACATTGTAAACAAGAAGTAGGCAGCATTATCTCCCATTAATGTAAACAAAATTGTTTGTCTGAGTGATTGACTGAAAAAGAAATAGGACTGAGTCGACTTGTAGGCTCTAAAGTTTTACATTGTTTTATTTTTGAATTCAGGCTTTTTTTGTACATAATTCTACATTTGTAAGTTCAACTGTCATGATAAAGAGATTGCATTACAGTTCTTGTATTAGGTGAATTGAAAAATACTATTTCTTTTGTTTTTTACAGTGCAAATATTGGTAATAAAAATACATATAAAGTGAGCACTGTCCACTTTGTATTCTGTATTGTAATTGAAATCAATATATTTGAAAATGTAGAAAACATCCACAAATATTTAAATAAATAGTATTCTATTATTAACAGTGCAATAAATGGCGATTAATTTTTTTAATCGCTTGACAGCCCTACTTCTTACCATGAACTTTGGCTCTCTTGTCCTAATGTGTAACTCGGTAGTGGCCTCTCGCTCTAGACCATTCTACCTCCCACTGGAGGCCAATATTTTACCTCCTTTTCAGAGACTTCCTGGCCCACACAGTGCAGGAAGCTGATGGCCAGGCAACATGCTCATCAAAGCAAGTCCCCTCAAGAAGCATCTAAGGCATTCTCCACCTCTCTGCTGAGGTTCTTAAATCTGGGTCTAGTAAACAAAAGAAAATCTCCTTAACAGACCCTCCTTTGCTCAGAAGTGGACACCAGTGCTATGGGAGGAAAAGTCTGCCCCCTTTGGAAAGAACTCAGAACTGGAGTCAACCATCAAGACAGCATTAAGCAGTCATCTTCTCTTTCTCTCATTCTGCAAATCACTGATTGGAATGTGGATAATGTTCTAAAATATGGTTCCTTGCATATATTTTTATTACAGGACTTTTCAACAGTTTCTACTGAAAGCCGTCCAGGTAGCATGGGAGAATCTGGAAACACTTCTTCAAGTCCCAGTAGCTAGTGGATGGATCAATCAAACACTCCTTCAGGATCTGCCCTGGATATCATCACAACTGATGCCATTTTCTTGGATTTCAGCGGCTTAATTATCACTTTTTGTCACTCCAGGTGTGGTGGTTGAACTTCATTCCATTCCCTTTCACATCCTCTCCTGGAAAGTGTTTTTTAAGAAACCATTACCTCAGTTCATTGTGTGGGGATGTTAGTGTCCCTTTCCTGTAATTTGCCCTAACTGATTTTTTTTTTTATGAGGGAAAAATAGTTCTTTGCTCCTGTCCCAGCTTTTTGCCTGAGTTGTAGCTTTCCTCATTAACAAGATCTCTCGTCAAAGTTTCTGACTTCACCACGAGGCACAGATGAATTTCTTATACTCTGGTGCAGCCTAGAAAGAAATCCCATTACCTAGTCATCCTGTTCCAAGGTCCCAATAACGGACAAAAATCCTCTAGTTTTACAGTCTCTGGATGGATCTGGCTCTGCAGTGCACCTGTTCAGTGACAGACTTCTTGTGCTCTCCTTAGATTAGAATGATCAATTGTTTCCCATTCCTGAGCAGAAACAGGGCATATATCCATGGATGAACTGTGCCGTGGTGTTACCTGGGATTGGTACACACCTTCCTCAAGTACTGTCCCTTTGACCCCTCCTCATTACCCAGGTGTTTAGTTTCCTGACAGTCTTAATGGAAACAATCCAGTTACTAATTTCTGGTTCCTTTTCCTCTCACCTTCGACCTCATCTCACTCTTGTTCTTTCTTTAGTCCAACTATTGGTTTCTTCTGGGGGTGCTGCAACCCATCTGTCTCTGCCAGTGGCAATCTCTCCATGAGAAAAATCAAGTTTCTTACCTGTTAACTTTTTTCTGTAGTACAGTGGCAATCCTACAGACCCCCTAGCTTAAGGCCCACCTGGGCTTTGACTTTGGCTGAGAAGTTAGTGTTAGGGACACGGTAGGATAATCTAATTTGCTCATAACTCTAGATGTCATCGCACTGGAAAGTGGGCCTGCAAAAAGCAAAAAGTTTCTTAGCTGGGGTGGAAAATGTTTCATTCTGATTGGCATTTCTTGGCTGATTGATTGTGTCAGGTCACATCCCATTTGTCTATACCCGTGGCATTTTGCCACAGGAAAAAAATGTAAAGGTAAGAAACTGGATTTTATGTCTAATTCATTATTTCTAGTCTTCTAGAGAAAATTCTAGGTGCAAATAGCTGGTCAGATTGTATCCAAGCACTACAGAGTTATAACTTCTCCTGCTCCCCCTACATCTCAGCTGAGTGCATGGATTGCACAAGGCTCATGTTACTAGCCATTCCAAAAGGCTGGGGCGACATCCTCACCCACGTATCGGCCAACACAGTCAACTTACACTGCACCCTCTTCGGGGAGTGGGGGGAGGGTGTCCATGACAGATTCCCTTGGTGTGTTAGAGTGTATCCAGGAAACACCATGTCTCTGGCGTTTGTTGGGTGGGTTGTCTCCAAGCTTCCTCCAGCACAGGCCTATGCGTACAAGGCACAATCAAGTCCAATTATAGTATATTTTGTCCGGTGTTTTGTAAAGCAGTGACCGTTAATGGACAAAGTACAGTAACTGCAGAACATTTTGTCACTTTATTTTATAAAGAGAAATTCATATCCAAAGTAATACACACCCCTATACAATCCTAGATCTAGCAAAACAATGACTAGAAGCAACAGAAAAACAGAACATGAAGACTAAATCACAGCTCCCAAGAGTTTTCATTTGAAAACCTTAGTAATAGCTAGTTTTCTTGCAATATCTACGGTGTTAATCATGCTTTATTGCCACAGTATTGGCAATTCTTCTTACACTATAGACAGACCCATTCTTGCACATTTATTTTTTAAACAGTAACTTGCTGGTGGTAGTTGTTCTTGGCACATGTAACTGAGCACTGTGTGCCTGGCTGTTCTTTATATTAATTGCTGATAGAAGAGTCTGGAATGCAAAATTCAAAGCCTCTCTGAGTTGTTCTTCTGTAATGGCATCTTCATAAAGAGGCTATTTTTCCTCTTTTGCCATTTTTTACAGAGTTGATCCAATGAGACTGGGAAGTAATTGCCTTTCAGTGTTCTTAACACACTCCTCCATGTATCTCCAGCTAAGTGTGAGGGTTGGAACTGATCTGAAAATGGCTTTTTCCAGCCATTGCCTTGACTACATTACCTCCAGTTACTCTTAGCTGGAGAAACTTGGATCATCGTCTCTATGCTTCTGCCACTCCCAAGCAAAAGTTATTGCTGAGGGCTTGTCTACATCACACAGCTTTTAGCGACAAGGCTGTGTCGACACAGCCTTGTCACTAAAAGTCAGCATGTGTAAATGCTCTTTGTCGGTACTTTGTCAGCACTTTTGCCGACAAAATACTTCCAGTCCCGCAAGTGACGTTAGTTTTGTCGGCAGGAGAGTGCTTCTGCCAACAAAGCCACGTTCACACTGCCACTTGCATTGGCAAAACTTTTGTCTTTTGTGGGGGGGGCTTTTTTAAGCACCCGTGAAAGACAAAAGTTTTGTCGACAACTTCGCAGTGTAGACATACCCTTCAGTCACATTCAAGAAAAGTTTGTCTGGAATTCAGGTGCAAAACAGATTACTGATCATAGTCCCTTACAAACAAAAAAGTTCAACTGAACTAATCTGAAGTATTGTCAGGTTGCTTTGCGTAATGGTCTTGTTTTCTTTCTAATGTTTTAATACCTTTATATTTCAGCTCCACTGAAACTTCCCACCTAGATTCAGTACAGAACTTTAGGTAAGCTTTACATACAGTGCCCATCTCTACTATGTTATGGAAAACCTCTTGTTTCATTCCTTTTTTTCAACATTATCTTTTACAAAAAGTTGTGTAAACTAGATAAAGTATAGCTTTAAAATGTTTGTATGAAAATGTGTTTTCAGTCAAATGTATGTAAAAAAACAAACTTTGGGTGCACAGCAGCATACAGGGATTCAACAGGTTGTGTCTGTGCTATGTGAGTACCCAGGAGAGCAAACTAACTCTACAAATGCATAGAAGGAAATCAACAAAGTTGATGCTAATATGTGAAATGCTCCCTTATTTATATGATTTTCTAAGAAATCGAGAATTATTGTGGCAGATAAATTATAGTATTTGTTTTTCTAGTGGTAACCCTTTTTCTTTTCTTTTCTTTTCTTTTCTTTTCTTTTCTTTTCTTTTCTTTTTTAAGTACTTTACACAGATTATGGGCCAGATTCTTTCCCTCTGTCCTGTCTGCTTTGTGCCACTCAGCAGTACATACTATGGGGAGTCCTTAGCTGGCTCCTACACCAACTGTCCCCAACTTCAGTTTAGAGAGTTTGTTGGAGGCAGTGTAGAGCACAGCTGCAGTCTGCCAATTCATAATTGGCAAGTGGTCCCGTGGGCACTACAGCCAGCTGCTGTAATTTAGAGTAACTCCAGACTCAACACATTTGACAGCATAGCCCCCTGTTTTTAAACAAAGCCTGTGTTATTAATGACCCCTTAGAAATTGAAAATTTCAAAGATGCAGTTTACTTGTCACTATTTCACTGTGGTCAACTCCCATGATTTTATCGCAAGTTGCTGAATAAAACAACTGCTTTCACTGAAGTTAGTAATTGTGGAAACATTTCTTCTGGGCTTGGGTTTTCTAAAAGTATGACGCTCTCTTTGATTTAACTAGTGACTATGTAAACATATTATCAAATAGTAGCTCCAGGAAGAAGTGTGTTCTGAAGATCACTGTTCTTCCTTGGAGTATATATTATAGGAAAATTACATTGCTCAGTTCTTCTCTACGTGAATGCAGTCATAATTTAAAAGAATGTATGCATTTTTCTGAGGTCTGAGGATGGTAGTTGTGCTTTCCAATTCTAGTATAGGATTAATTTATTATGTCTCAATTGCAGGGATTTTTGAGCAGTGTGTGTGTGTGTGTGAGAGAGAGAGAGAGAGAGAGAGTCATTAAATGTACCATTCTTTTTAAACTGGAATTATAACTTGGACAAGCTATAAGCCAAGCTACTACAACAGACTATACATAAATTTAAAACTGAACATATAAAGGCATTGTGACCAATGAAAAATAATGTCATAATATTTTCCTCAGCTTGGGTCTTCCTTATTAGTTCATGGAATTAGGCAGGCACTTCTGTAGCTCAAAACTGCCAGTGGCTTCCAGATAACTATTCATGAGCACTAGAAAACCTAGCTGGCTGTTAATCGTTAAAAAATAATTCTGATTTGTGTAATCAAGGGCAAGCATGACTTCATTTTAGTGACTAATCTTATACTTGCAATGGTCCTACAAATAACAAAGCTAATAGCCAGAGAAAATATCCTAGTATGAAAGTATTTTACTTTTGAAATTATAACAGTTCACTTATACTTGATAGATAAAGATAGGAACAGATAATAATGCTGAGATTTTCAAAGGAGCCTAATGAAATTAGGCATCCAAACCCCAGTGGAATTCTACAGGAGATGGACACTTAACTCACTTGGTTTCCTTAATGAGTCCCAACCTAAAGATGTAAATATTGACTGATACAGTGACCAAAATACATGTCACATCAAACACTTGTATGCTCTACAATCTGATCAACGTTCTTACCATGAGGAGTTTGTAGTTATATTTTTTTCCAAATGATTATTACTTTACTGAAAAATATAAGTGTGTGTTGTCGCGTGTGTGTGTGTGTATATATATATGTGTGTGTGTGTGTGTGTGTATTAGACACCTTATGCATGCTTGTGAACATATTTGCTCTTTCTCTATAAGGTGTATGACAGTTTTAGCAGGCGTTGCTTGGTTGGCTGTCATCTTAAATTTAAATTTGGAAAACTATATAAACGCAATAGGAAGTTTGCAAAAGTGCAAACTGAGGACACATAATTGAATAGTGGCACTGAAAATCGGCATAGTTTTTAGATATGATCTGTTGTAAAGATACAGAATTGTGAATTAATTCTATTACCATCTCTGCCACAGATTTGCTGTGCAATCTTACTTACATTTTCAGTTTTTTTATTTATTTTTTGTTTTGTTTTCTGTTTGAGTTCTAGTATTTTGTATTAATTAGGGCTTCCCCTCGCTCCAGGTGATTGGAGACCGATGAATCAATAAGAAGCTGAGATCCTCCCTAGGAGAAGTTATTGTTGTCTCTATTCTCACTTAACTGTCAGCACACAGACTTTTTCTGTGTTCTGCTGGTGGATTTGTAACAAGTGTACCTGGAGGGAGACCTTTCCCCTTTTGCTTTGCTTGACCGAGAATTAAGATCTTTATTAAAGTGGTATCAAAACAGCTACCATCTGTGAAGTCTCAGCACATAAGCTCTTCTAAGATTTGGTCAACACATAGCTTTTTTGCACCTGTGCAGCTAAATCAGTACATCAGATTTGCCTCATTGCTTTCCAATAGAAGGCACACCATTGCTTCTTGTGTCCCATGTAATCAAAACAAGATGCTGTTAAACAAATGTCCTCCCAGTAAGAGTCAATACTCTCCCTGCCTCAAAGCAGATAGTATATTTTTCTCTCCACTGTTCATAGTTCCCAAATGGAATGATGGATAGGCCTTTTGAGATAGAGACTCAAATCTGCCTTGTGGTTTAAAAAAAACTCACACCCCTACTTTTCTTCCCCCACCTTTACCCTCCAAAAAATTTTCTAAATGGAGTTCCTATGTCCAGTATCTTCTATACTTGCATCAGGGTATAAAATAGAGTGTTCACACCATCTCTGTCCATCACCCCAGGATGCTTAACATCTTATATGTGTAGCAGCATCCCATTTACAATATCTCAGATTCTACATGATTCATCAAAAATTCCAATGCACAGCTCTATTGGTCTCCTCTCTTTTTCTCATTGTTCAGCCCTTGTATTCTCTCCAAAGACCTAGTTGTTATGCATCTGCTTTATATATAGGAAAATACAATTTGAAACCCAGATTACTAGCTCCTAGGGAAAGTGTCTTTCCAAGAACCTCTGCTATAAGGAGAAAGCCATTATGTTGCACAGTTTTTGTGATCAATCCAAAGGAAAGTTTCCTGGCTCCAGCTAAAGAATTTTCACAGGTGCTGTATTCAACACACAGAGAAGATGAAAATTCCAACTAACTTCTCAGGCTTTTGTGCCTGAAAGTATTTAAACTATTTAAACTAAGAGTCAGATTAAGTTTTTTAAATTCACCAATTTTTAAAATTCCATTTTCTATTACTACACCCTTTAAACAGCCCTGAATTTTTTTGTATAAGCTCCTTTTAAAAAATTTGTAAGGCTTTGGTTTTGGTGGGGATTTTCTGCTTTTCGGTTGTTGCTTATAAAGGTCATTGTATTTCACTCTTGCTAATTACGCAATCATATTGTATTGTCAAATACACAATCTAAACAAACTAAAAAAAAGAAATATTGTTCCATTAACTTCTTGCAGCTATAGTTATGCTAGGTCAAAGGTGTTAGTTGTAACCATAGTAGGTGCAACATTTTCAGAGATTTGATTTTCAAGATGAGGGCATCACTTCAGTAATTTCCTCCTTCAGATTAGTTCTGTGGTTTTTTTGCATAGCTGATTCTCACTGTAGTCACAATGGGATGAAAAAAATCTGTGGTCTGGGAAAGGTCTTGTATCCTCTCATTTGAGACACACAGCTCCCTGCCTTATGGATGAATTCAGTCATCTAAAGGGAATTCTCGTGTCAGATCATGAGTGAATTGTTGTCATTACAAAAGTGAGGCGAGTATACAGGGACACCCATATTGGAAACAAGCTCAACCAAGTAGTTGAGGAACTGACAGATGCTCACATGTCAGCAAGTTAGAAAAGAGAGCAGTAAAGTTCTGTCTTAAAAGCCAGATCGTGTGCTCTACCAGTCTTGGTAGAGATTGCCATCACTCCTTTTCAGGGGGGTAAGTGTTTTCAGGGAGCCACTTGGTATGATGCCTCTGCTCAAGAAACCATCTCTGGAGTTGGATAAACTTGCCAACTACCCACTTGTATTAAATCTCTGGCACTGGATAAGCTTACTGAAAAACTTATGATGAAGCGACTCTGTTGGTAATCCCCAGTCAGTCTGAGTTTGGACCTGGTTTCAGAAAACGCACTGGCATTGTGTGGATCAGTGGTCTTCTCAAAGTGATTTGGGCTGCACCCTGACACCACCCAGAAAATTACAGTTGTACAGAATGCAGCCACTTGCTTGTTCGGGGATGCTTCACAGAGGAAGCATATTATCTGCAGAGGCTGCCAGTGAATTTGTGAATATTGCTCTTGATCTGTACACACCCTAAAAGATTGATATTGTGGCTAGTTGAGAAAATTGCCTATCTCCCCATAATAAGCTTCATAATAAGCCCCATCCTCCCCAGTTTCATTGTAAAGTGGCAGATTGTTCTCCATAAAGTTCCTCAGCTCTGCAGTTCTCTTCCTCCCTGTGTCCTAAATGTATTGATCTTCAAGACACCTCGCAAGGCTCATCTGTTTTCTCAGGTCTTTGGAGAAGGGGCAGGTTGAGGGATATAGATGGCCTGAAGCAGCAGTTTGTGTTCTATTATTGGTAATTAAAAAAAAATTTCCAGGCTTGATTTCTGAATCAGGGATGCAAGAAGTCACTATAAATACAAAAATATATATTTAATAATTTTAAGAAGCAATATTATAAATATATATGGAAAGACAATATACTCCTCAAAGAGAACTTTAAAATTGTCAAGCATGGGCAGTATTTAGGCCAACAACTCAACCGGGTCCATTTAATTTAGTTCTAGTTAAATTTAGCATGAGAGAGTTCTACAGCATCAGCATATTTAATAGCAAATAAAAGTAGAATTTTATAACTACAGTTTGGTTTTAGTGAGGCATTTTTAACAATTGAGATTTAGAGATTAAGAAGTCATGAATCTGTATTTTAAAATGCCCATCTTTATTTTTCTTTTCCCCTGTACTGCCCCAGCTCTAGGAAGAATCCATGCAACAGTTCAGTGCTAAATGATATAAAGAAACCAGCAGACCGGATTGGCCAGGAAGTGATACTGGTTTTCTTTCTCCTGCTCCTTTTGGTTTGGTTTCTGAATCGGGAATTTGAAGTCAGTTACCGCCTCCACTACAATGGAGATGTAGAGGCTGATCTTCACCGCACCAAAATTCAGAGCATGAGGGATCAAGCTGACTGGTTGCTGAGGAATATTATTCCATATCATGTGGCGGAGCAGTTGAAGGTTTCCCAGAGCTACTCCAAAAACCATGATAATGGTGGAGTGATCTTTGCTAGCATTGTGAACTTCAGTGAATTCTATGAAGAGAATTACGAGGGGGGCAAGGAATGCTATCGAGTCCTAAATGAATTGATTGGGGACTTTGATGAGTTGCTCAGCCAACCACATTACAGCAGCATTGAGAAAATCAAAACAATTGGCGCAACCTACATGGCTGCCTCTGGATTGAACACTGCACAATGTCAGGACAATAACCATCCACATGGACATTTGCAAACCCTTTTTGAATTTGCCAAAGAAATGATGCGAGTGGTGGATGACTTCAACAACAATATGCTGTGGTTTAATTTTAAACTTCGTGTTGGCTTTAACCATGGCCCTCTCACTGCTGGGGTCATAGGCACCACCAAGTTATTGTATGACATTTGGGGTGATACCGTGAACATTGCTAGCAGGATGGACACTACTGGCGTGGAGTGCCGGATACAGGTGAGTGAGGAGAGCTACCGTATCCTAAATAAGATGGGATATGACTTTGATTATAGGGGGACAGTCAACGTGAAGGGGAAAGGTCAGATGAAAACCTACCTTTACCCAAAATGCATGGACAATGGGGTTGTGCCACATCACCAGTTATCTATATCTCCAGACATCCGGGTTCAAGTGGACGGCAGCATTGGTCGGTCTCCTACCGATGAGATTGCCAATCTGGTGCCTTCTGTACAGAATTCTGACAAGACATCCCAGGGCTCAGATAACAACTTAGAACCCAAGGATATGCTTCCATCCTACAAGAAGCTCCAAAAAGAGTCATTGAAAGCAGAAGACAGGTGCAGGTTTGGCAAAGCTGTAAAGAATGATTGTGAGGAAGCAGAAACTGAGGAGGTCAATGAACTGACAAAGTTAAATATCTCTAAGAGTGTATGATGCAGTGACAGAGAGCTGCATGATGTGCTCTGTCCATAGAAACACAAAGACATTTACAATTGGCTGCTTTCTTTTCTGAAGAAAAGGTCTTTTCTCAACACCTGGGTTATTTGTTTTCATATTAGCACCTGATGCTGTGTGGATCACAGTTATTCAGGGCTCATTTTCATCTATCTTTCCCCTCCATGCCCCTTAGCCTTCTTCCAAAACTCCCCAACTCCCTGTGTAACCCTCTTTCAGCTGAGTGGAGCATATTAAGTGCCTTCAGATATACTCCATTGGACTCCCTGTCTAGGTACAAAGGCCCCAAATAAAAACATAGCTTTGGGTATCTATTAATTTTAAAAGAAAAGCTGTGGTCATGATATCATTTTTATTGTTGTTTCTCACAAAACACTTTTTTGGCTAATGCAACTCCTTGGGGTTTTTTTATATATATATGTGTGTGTGTGTGTAATATTTTACTGTTATCAGACCTTCTGTATGTAAACACACAGACAGATGTGCGTGTATCTACCATATGAGACTGATATAAAAAGTGCCAGTAATGTACCACAAAATAATGTCGCTGAGATGAAGTAATACAGTTTTGCTTTTGTGTTGGGCAGGAGGATGAGCTGAGTTCTACAGTGGCTCAGTGTTTAGATGGAGCAGGCAGCACAGGTGTTGTAGTTTCACCCTCCTTTAACAGTGTTTTGATCAGATATGTGCCATTGTATGCTTAGGATGCACTGCTTTCCTTACATCCAATGGGTTATTGATATGTGGGGATGGATTAAGGGATCAGATTTCACCAGCTCTCAGGATAGGGTTCCAAAAACAAACAAGTAACCATTAAAGTTTTTACAATCCAGGTCTCAGGTGTTTAAAAAGCAGTTTTCATTTTACCCCCACCCCAAGGGATTTGTGAGGTTTTGAGTGAAGCTGATGCCTCTAAAACTGTTCTGATTTAAGAGAGGGGCGGTTAAATAAATGTTTTGGGGTTACATTTATTTATTTATGTATTTATTATTTTAAAATTTGTGTTTGTGGAAGATATTAGGATTCGTAGGGGTGGTAATTGGTGTCACTAAAATTAATCAGATGCCCATTAGTGCTTCATCCTCTTCAAACTGCCAACCACTGTGAGGACATTACCTAGGCAATACTTATGTCAAAATTGGTGATACTGCCAAAGCCACCAAATGCAGATTGAATCTGAAAATCCCAGCTTCCCTTCTGTACTGAATTAATGGTGCTGAACAATGTTCTTCAGGTTTTGCCCCTATGCTGTGCTTTTGCAGCATAGACATGCTTCCCATGTGCCATTTAAAGTAGGAATAGGAAGGTCCTTTGCCATGAGCTGCGAAGCACAATATTTCAGGCCTGAGCCTACAATTGACTGCGTGGGCAGACCCCTGTGCCTACAGAGAGGCTCATTGACGTCAGTGGGACTGTGCACAGGTGCCAGGGTCTGTTTGCATAGAGGCAGTTGCAGGATCAGGGCCTCAGACAACACTAGTCCCAGGGATTTCCCTACACCCTGCTTCCCCCTTACCCCCAATTGCCCCATCCCTCCCACAGTGGCAGTGTTGCCAATTTAGTCGTTTTCCAACCCCTCTCCCCCATAAATTCAAACACCTCCTCTAATTTCAATTCCTGGGGAAGACTCTGACTAGTTCTCCCTTTGCATACTTCCATAATTTTAACCCCTTTTCACTCAGTTTTTGACTAAGCGGATGACCCACTTCGGATAATATTAAATATTGCAAGGTTCCAATTTAAACAAATATTTCTTGTACCAACAAAATGACTATAATATTTCTACCCAAAATAAATTCATCTTCAAGGGAAATAGGTGATTGTGGGGAAATGTAATACTGTTTTGTCTGCACAGTCATATTTTTTTAGTTATTTCTTTCTATCTTCAGTCCAAAAAAAATGACTTTAAACTGAAAGCTGAAAATAGTCACACCTACTGCTTTAAGAACGGCCATACTGGGTCAGATCAAAGGTCCATCTAGCCCAGTATCCCGCCTTCCGACAGTGGCCAATGCCAGGTGCCCCAGAGGGAATGAACAGAGCAGACAATCATCAAGTGATCCATCCCCCTTCTTATGTTCTTATGTCCTGTGTTGTTTACATGCCTTCTAGCATTAGAATATGTGTCCTGAGGTGGCTAAATCCTTTTTTCGTTTCACTTACTCTCTCTGATTTGATGGCCTCCACAATGCCCAGTGGTAAAAGTGGCATTTCTCTGCAGTTGAGTTCTTTCAATGTTAGCCATGATCCATCAAAATATGCCCACAGCTTTTCTCTGATTGTACGATTGTTATACTCACCACAACAAGCCTGCACCTGTAAGAGGTTCACACATTGCAACTAAAAGTGAAAGAACAGCATAATCTAGGGATTCCAAGCATATTTCTTTTGAACAGGAGCCAGGACTGAGAAAACCTTATCTCTAATTATTGCAATAATGCACAATTCAGTACAAAGATAGTCCTTTAGCTTACAAAATTAATAAAGCCAGCATGGTTGTTCATGGCTGTTACTACATGAATATTGTTAGTCTCTTAGTAGTATCTCATTAGAGTACAGTAACTCCTCGCTTAACGTTGTAGTTATGTTCCTGAAAAATACAATTTTAAGCGAAACAATGTTAAGCAAATCCAATTTCCCCATAAGAATTAATGTAAATAAGGGGGGTTATATTCCAGGGAAATTTTTTTCACCAGACAAAAGACTATATTTTTTTATATATATATATATATATATACACACACACTCACACATATATATACACAGTATAAGTTTTTTAAACAAACAATTTAATACTGGTACACAGCGATGATGACTGTGAAGCTTGGTTGAGGTGGTGAAGTCAGAGGGTGGAAGAGGGTGGGATATTTCCCAGAGAATGCCTTATTGCTAAATGATGAACTAACACTCGGCTGAGCCCTCAAGGGTTAACACATTGTTAATGTAGCCTCACACTCTACAGGGGAGCGTGAATGGAGGGAGGGGAGACAGCATGGCAGACAGAGACAGACGCACACCCCGTGTCTGTGTGTGTAAGAGAAAGAGATGCGCATTACCTCTTTAAGTACACTGACCCCACTCTAAGTATACTGTCTTTTTAAGTAGATCAGCAAGTTGAGACAGCAGCTGCTGCCACGAAGCTCCCTCCATCCTGAGCCCTGTTGTGTCCCCCTGCTCTATGGAGTTGGGGTAAGTGGGGTGCAGGAGCAGGGGGAAGGGGGAGACCCTGACATTAGCCCCTCTCCCCCCCCCCGCACAGCAAGGCAGAGGGCAGGAGCAGCACATGGCAGTGGGGGAGGGACAGCTGAACTGCCAGCAATTGATAGGCTGCTGGGCGGCTGCTGCACAGGGAATTTAAGGGAGCAGGGAGCTGATAAGGGGGCTGCCGGTCCAACCTGGTTCCAAGCCCCCACCAGCTAGCTCCAACGGGCTGCTCTTCCTGCAAGCTGTGGACAAAGCAGGCGGCTGTTAGGGTTACCATTCATCCGGATTTACCCGGACATGTCCTGCTTTTTGTGTTAAAAATAGCGTCCAGGGGGGAATTTGTAAATCACTAAAAATGTCCGGGATTTCCCCCCCATGCAGAGCGAGGCGCGGCTGGGAGGGCTGCAGGAAATTCAGCCGCTCAAATGGGGCTCTGGCAGCCAGAGCCCTTCCCCCGCCGCTTGCCGGGCTGGACTCCGGAGCAGCTGTAGAGCTCCTCCTCCCCGCCCCTCCTCCCCACCCCTCCCCCCCCGCATTCTGAGCCGGCCGGCCTGCTGGGCTGTTTGCATCGGGCCTCGGCAGTTCCTCCTCCCCTGCTGCCCAGCGCCCCGCTCCGGCAGCACTGGGTGGGGTGGGACCGGGTTGTGTGTTGCACTGGGGAGCGCAGCCACGTGTCCGGCTCCGCACAGAGCCCAACACCATGTTCTGAGCGGCAGGGTAAGGGGGCCAGGGGGCAGGAGAAGGGGCAGGGAGATTTTGGAGGCGGCAGTCAAGAGCCGGGGGGGGGGCCAGGGGGCAGGAGAAGGGGCAGGGAGATTTTGGAGGTGGCAGTCAAGAGCCGGGGGGGGTCGGGAGCTCGGGGGGGGTGGAGAAGGTTTTGGGCAGTCAGGGTACAGGTAGGGGGTAGGGTCCTGGGGGGCAGTTAGGGTGGGGGGGTCTTAGGAGGGGGCAGTTAGGGGACAAGGAACAGGGAGGCTTAGGTAAGGGGTGGGGTTCTGGAGGGCAGTTAGGAGCAGGGGTCCCAGGAGGGGGCAGTCAGGGGACAAGGAACGGGGGGGCGGTTGGGAGTTCTGGGGGCGGGGCTGTCAGGGGGCAGGGGTGGGGAGAGGGATCAGAGCAGTCAGGGGACAGGGAGCAGAGGGGTTTAGATGTGTGTGGGGGGGGCTGTCGGGGTGGGGAGTGGTTGGATGGGGCGTGGGAGTCCCAGGGGTCTGTGTGGGGGTGTGGATAAGGGTTGGGGCAATCAGGGTACAGGTAGGGGGTAGGGTCCTAGGGGGCCAGTTAGGATGGGGGGAGGGTTTCAGGAGGGGGCAGTCAGGGGACAAGAGGCAGGGAGGTTTAGGTAGGGGGTGGAGTCCTGGGGGGCAGTTAGGGGCAGGGGTCCCAGGAGGGGGCAGTCAGGAGACAAGGAACGGGGCGAGGGTTGGGGGTTCTGAGGGGGGCGGGAAGTGGGCGGGGCTAGGGCGGGGCTCCTCCCATCCTCTTTTTTGCTTGCTGAAATATGGTAACCCTAGCGGCTGCCAAACGACGTTAGAAGGGAGCATTGCACACCTTTAAACGAGTATGTTCTCTAATTGATCAGCAACGTAACAACGTTAACCGGGACAACTTTAAGTGAGGCGTTACTGTACTGAAAAGGGTATCAAACTTAGTAGTATCATGGCCTCTTTTCTGATGTCACTAAGCAAATAAAATGGCCTAGGTCAGAAACATTTCTGGGCTCTGAATTCAAGGGCTGCTGTGTGTTCTTGCAGTGGAGCTGTTCTACATATTATTAACACCTTTGTGAGTTGAGTGCAGCCAACATTACATGCATTCAAATTAAATCTGGGTAAATAGTAGCTAATAGTTAAGTCATGAATTGTATCGCTGTTTGCTTATTGCCACCAAAACAATAGCCACATTTAACAGCTTCACCATGACCAGGTGCCGTGGTCCTTACCAGAAAGGTCTTGAATCTCTTCTTTTGGGATTCAGAAACACAGCTATGAATCCCTACCCCACAAAACATATGGAGGAGCTTTTCAAAGGCACAAAGGGCAATGAGACACCCAATTCCCACTGAAAGGCAATGGGAGTTGGACCCCAGACTTCCTTTTGTGCCTTTGAAAAGCAGTCCCAATACTTGCAAAAAGTAATGGGTTTGTGGTGGTTTTTAATGGCATAATGCTCTCTACTGCATCTCTCTTAGTGTATCAGAGCGTCCAAAGACAGGCCATGTCATACACTTGCATGCCAGTATCAGAGTTTATTTTATAAAATGCCTTTTGTGCTTGTTCTGTTGCTTTCTGCGTAATAATTTTAAAGAAACACAAACATTGTGATTAGCCCTATCCCCTGAAAAGTAGTCTACCAAAAATTGATGCTTTGTTTGCTTGCTCTTTTCTTTTCTTGTATGTTTACAATTTCTTAATGCTGATCATTTCAAGATCACCCACAGGAAAAAAAATTTAATTGTTAAATGCTTTCAAGCCCAGGAGTTCCGCTCCTGTTATCCCTTACCCATGTGAGTGATTCTAGAGTTTATAACATTGAGGAAGATACTGAGTATTTTCTGCAACATTTCCTTAATCTGCTGCTGACACACCATTGATTATTTTCCCTCACAACTCCTTTAAGATCAAACAGATTTACTTCTCATAAATAAGTAAATAACATTCCAGTGTGTTTGTTTTAATGACAGCAAATTTTTAAGACAAGTATAAATTTGTTAATGTCCAGGATTTAAGGTTTTTTGAGAGTGGGGTTAGAGGAAGGCTGTTGGGTTTTGTTTGTTTGTTTAATCTAATAATCAGAATGTAATAAGCAACAGAGAGTCCTGTGGCACCTTTAAGACTAACAGAAGTATTGGGTAAACTAACCTCGTTATCTCCATACTGATTTATACCTGCCTCTGGAGATTTCCATTACTTGCATCTGAAGAAGTGAGGTTCTTACCCACGAAAGCTTATGCTCCCAATACTTCTGTTAGTCTTAAAGGTGCCACAGGACCCTCTGTTGCTTTTAACAGATTCAGACTAACATGGCTACCCCTCTGATACTTGACAGAATGTAATACTTGCTCTGAGCAGGGTAGATAGTGGTAAAAATGCCAGCTGCCAGTCAGCAATTCCTACACTATTATTCACTAATATTCTTAGTGGAGAGGCCACGATGGCATAAGGTGAAGGATGATGGAGTCTCAAAAAAAGGCTAAGTAGCAAACCTTTCACTACCACTTTGCTTAGCACTAGTTATTTGTGAACATTGGCAGGGATTAACAGAAAAATTCTCTTCTGAATCTGGGTACTGAAACGATTGACAGTTTGAATATAGAGCCAAAGAAAGTGTTTTTTCAAAGGATATGGAGGTTCAATGAGTAAAGATAAAAGGAATTAACAAAAACAAAGGACTCACAAGCTTTTATCTAACGAAGTGCTGTATCTTGATTAGAGAAACTATCTTTGAGGTTGTCTGTAAACTCTAGTATTTGAAAATTGCTTAATTCTCCTGTTTCTGTAACTTTCTCTGATGTTGAAATTTAGAATGATTTATAAAATGTTGGGTTTCTAGTGAATGTCACATGATGTTCATATGTAAAAATATTGAAAGCGAATAATTGTTCTTAACCAGCTGATACCTTATTTTGCAAAGCATGTCCAAATAGCAGCATTGAGCAATTATTAGTATGAAGTTGATTGTCATCAACTTTCTAGCTGTCTAGATTTTTTGCCGGATTTCAAGATTATTTGTTTCCCCTTTCCTTTGTGTTGCATTCTTCTGTATTGAGCATGATGAGATGTGTTGAGGGGTGGTTTTCCCCCATCATTGGATTAGATCATCTGTTTTAACAGCAGTATTTGAATTTCTTTGGTGCCAGATCATGGTTTCATGTCAAAAAACTTTCTCGGTGCTGTAAGACTTCCTTAGCTACTAGCAGTATTCTCCAATTTATTGGAGTTTGGATATTTGCCTTGTTCTTTCGTAGTGGTCTATTTGTCCAGTCACAACTTTACTACTGTGTTCTGTTGGTTTTCTGTCTTTTCTCTTCCTTTTCTTATTGTAAGCCGGTTTATTTTAAGTTATAGAAGAGAAACACATCAGAATAGTTAAACTGACAGCAATTTATGAAGAGTAAATCTGCCATCACAACAGAAAAACACAAGAGTACACCATTAAGTCATAGCAAACTTACATAATAGGAGGAAATGAAACATAAAATCAAATGAAACTGCTAGCAGCATTGAAATTCATTGAAGCAGAGTTTAGATAGACCCATATTAACAAAAGTTTTCTCAAGGAGTCTGGGTAGACAGATCTACAAAGCAAAGCACATCCACATAAAGGGCATACTTTATATATTCATGACTAATGCTGCTTCCGTTTACCATCTGTAGTAGAAAATATAATAAAGCATCAGAAACATATGTCCACTTTCTATAAGTTCTTAAACTGCTGCTTATGGAGAACTGGCTGGCAATATGTTGATGGTTCCTTATTTCTGGCAACTAAATTGCATTAAAAGACAGCGAAAAATACATTAAATACTCCCTAATGTCACCTTCCCACATATGCAATTGGTGTAGATGCTGCAGGGATGTTGTGAGATTGTGAATGGAAGTGGAACATTTGTGAACAGGAGGGGAAGTAAGTGGCCCACATGGTGAAAGATGTGAGACTCCCAGTGCTACAGCATAACAATACAGTAAAATAGCACTGCTGGCCTATTACAAATGCATCCAGGAAAACAAACACAAACTGGGCCTCCGAACATTTTGGAAACTGGGCTAAATATAGCTGTGATAACTAAAATGTGCAGAATATTTGTTCAGGGAACTGTGCATTCTACTCCAGAAACAAAATTGTCCAACTCCCTTCATTGTAGTTTTCTATCTAGGTTGTAGTGGAACCATTTTTACTTTTCCAGGGACAGTGTCCCAATGACTCAATGTTACAATAAATCTGAATTGTAATGCACTATTAATATGAATACCCATATAAGCCAATGGTTCCAAAGTTTTGTCTGCTCTGATCAATTTTAAAATTAAAAATGATCAATTATAAAAACTGTTTTAGGAAAACCATAATCATTCATCAAAAACAAATCCCTACCGGCATATTTTAGCCTATGCCTTTAGTTTCATTTAGTGGCCAGTTTGTGGAAAGTGTCTCAGCTGTACAATCATGGAGGAGGTTATTAGACTAATGTGTAGTAAGGTAAAGAAAACTTGAGAGAGGGGAGAACTAGCCCTGCATTCACAAAAATGGAACAACTAGAGTGGGGATGTGCTAAAATACTCCCCTCATCATGTAAGCACAGGGTAATATCTATACAAATAGGATACATAATCTAAATCAACAGGTATGGAATAAGGACTTGTAGATGTGCCACATTAACAGACTGGCCAGATCTGAAAATTTGCCACCTACCTGCTCAGAGCTATCATGCTAAAGTTCTTTCAAATGTTATGCCACCCTTGAACGATGTTATGCCACCCTGTCAGTCTAGAGGTGAAACGTAATATGAATACATACTACAACACCAGACACCAAGCTCAGCAAAACTACTGGCAAATAGAGAAGGGAAATATAAAATTGGATGTCTGTTTTTTTTAAAGGCTGATCCTTGTTCACAAGGTTTTTTGTCTTTGCTCCTGTGAAGGAACAGGGAACTTGAAGGCAGATACGAAATCAGGGGCCTGATTCTTTACTACTCTAAGGCTGCTTCACACCATTCTGGCAGGGTAAAGGGACCTTAAACTGAGCATAAATGTAATATATTTACAACCCACTTTCAGTCTTAATGAGAATCAGGCCTCAGAAGTTTGTTTTCTTCTTACTAGTGTTGCTTAAAGGAGAACACTACTGAAATTCTAAAGAGACTCAAACAAATCCTACAATGTGTATATATGGGGTTTTTTTAACAGCTGTTCCATGTAGAATGGTGGTGAGGGAAAGGGTTTCAAGGTGGTAGTACTTTCCTATCTTCAGAGGAAAAAGGATTAAGCTCTGGCAGAAAAAAACATGAAATGAAAGTGTTAGGTAATTTTTGTAGAGTCTTTACCCAGTGGATTAAATCTCTCATACGGTATTTCCTGATTGCACAGATGGTTACTAAGTACTTCACTGCTTAGATGGTTTGCACACAAATACTTATTATTTGCTGAGGAGAGATGTCTCTGGTTTGAATTGCTCACTTTGAGCAGACTGGATTAGGGGTTTGTGGGCCCTGGGCCAGAGCAAGTGGGGGCCCCTCTGCACCCCTTCCGCCTGCAGTCCCCCCTTCTCCCACGCTCCAGCCGGGGGACAGGGTTGGGACATGGGGGCTTCCCCCACTCCCCAGCAGGAACGCTGGGCGGAGCGGGTCACAGGGCGTGGGGGCCTCCCAATTGGTCGGGGCCCCTGGGCAAAGCCCCGTTGGCCCAGTGGCTAATCTGCCACTGCTTTGAGAAAGAAAGGTATTCTGAAAAATTGATTGTAAAATAAATTTAAGGCTTTATCCCTGGGTCTTAGTTACATCAGTTAAACATTTCATGTTTGACTAATACAATGGTATTATCCAAAACCCAGTGAAGTCAACATGAAATTTTTCTGTTGATTTCAGTGGACTTTGGTTCTAGACCTAGAGGAAGGAAAGAAACAAAGGCAATGCATTTTAAAGCCAGCCATTCCATATGCAGTACATTTACTGCCTTTGACAACAGGCAGCTTTACATGCAGAGTTTCTAGTTTCACATCTGTGCAAGGAGAGTTGGTCATTTGAGTTTTGCAATTACTGAAAGATGCCTTAAGACTGCTTTCTCTGCTCTTTGCAGCTTAGCCTTCAGCTATCTTTCTATGTGTTTTATTATGTTCTTTCTTTGTTTTTTTGTTTTGCTATAACACTTATTCTAATCCTTTAGAAATGGTAGCATTCAACATACCTTAACAACTGCAAATAAGGTATTGGCATTGGATGGGTTATTTTATATTTTAGCCTTTGATTATGTATTCTAAGTGGTTTATATTGAATGTATGGCTACCGTGGGTAGTAGGATGATCTAGTCTAACCCATTAAAGCACTGAGACTGTCTAAAGACCCTTCACTTTTCTCTCATGGTACTTATTAGTAACAAAGTTACTGGAGAAATAATTTGCCTTTTGGAGGCAGCTTTGAATCTATAATTGTCGAAAGATAAGCTCTGGGGAGAAAAACAAAATGTGCTACAGTGAAAAACAGTTATCTGACTGAATGTGTACCTATGCACGTGGGGTGAAATCCTGACCCCATTCACCCAGGGTTTTCTCACTGTATAAAAAATTCCATTTTGTTCTCGCCTAGTGAAAATTGGCAGACCCCAAAAGTGGTGGCCTCTTCATAGAATCATAGAATCATAGAATATCAGAGTTGGAAGGGACCTCAAGAGGTCATCTAGTCCAACCCCCTGCTCAAAGCAGGACCAATTCCCAGCTAAATCATCCCAGCCAGGGCTTTGTCAAGCCGGGCCTTAAAAACCTCCAAGGAAGGAGACTTCACCACCTCCCTAGGTAACGCATTCCAGTGTTTCACCACCCTCCTAGTGAAATAGTTTTTCCTGATATCCAACCTGGACCTCCCCCACTGCAACTTGAGACCATTGCTCCTTGTTCTGTCGTCTGCCACCACTGAGAACAGCCGAGCTCCATCCTCTTTGGAACCCCCCTTCAGGTAGTTGAAGGCTGCTATCAAATCCCCCCTCATTCTTCTCTTCTGGAGACTAAACAATCCCAGTTCCCTCAGCCTCTCCTCATAAGTCATGTCTACACCATTGCCCAAAGCAATGCCTTCCGCAGCACCATTGCACTCGTTATAAAAGCCCTACCAGTGTCAAACATTTTTTCTCTCAACATTCACTAATTCAACAGTCCACAGCTGCTGGAGGAAATTTCACCCAGACTTTACTTCCCGAATCGCAGTGTTCTGAGGCGATGGTTCTGTATATGCAGAGCCAGGGGCTCCAGTAAGACCTTCTGATATTACAGCTTTAAACTGAGCAGTAATAAATAGAAATATAAGTAATAATTAAAAAGCCAAGAGCCTTAACTAGTCCTAACAACTATTTAAAGACAAAGCACAGTTGCAAATTTATTATGAATACTGCGTGCAATTTGCATTATAAATGGAGGGTGTCTCTTATTGATCAGGTAATAACCATATCCTATTCTGATAAGCACCATGTCCAAAATTATTGAGTTAACAGGGAACACCCAGAAGTTAACAACACACTGAAATGTGCTGTCCCTCACTGTTGTGCCTCTCAGGAAGGGTAATCGCCACACTCCAACAGCAAATGTGATTTGTTCAATATTGGATTTATTTTAAAAGCTTCCTCTATCCTGGCAAAGGTTGTTTTTACATTCAGCATAAAAAGCTGCAAATATTGGTGTGGGGGACTGGACGCTTCCATGCTCCCTGACCCGGGTCAGTGCTGCTGAGCTGAAGCTAAGTGGGGAGGAGTAGCTTTTAAAGAAAATATAATCTGAAAGGCAAATGACTCAGGAGTGGATTTAGCATTCCTCTAGAGCAAGGAGGACAAGGGGCATATGGGTAGCAGGGTGGGGAAGGCATGATTAGTTGAGGTGTTGTAGTCACCTGGATGTGGAGTTCTGAGAGCAGTAACCAAGCAGAGCACGGATTTGTATGCCATACAGTTATGCCAATTGGACACACACACATCCCAGCAGAGAGCTACACAGAGAAATAATTGGACAGTTGTGGGGTCAGAAACTGTGCTGCTTCCCTGCACCGCAGTTGACTGAGACAATTCTGCTTCAGCCTAATTATTGTTCATTGAGTTTGTAAAAATGCCTTTTCCCTCTGCATTTTTCTTTAAATTGTTCATGTGAATAAATTTTGAGCTGGCAGTTGAAATTGCATTTTAAATTCAGACACAGCTACCCTATTACCAAAGTTTAGTGGTAGGTGGGTTTTTGTTTTTTTGTTGCTTTCTTCTTTTTTTTCCCCTGTATTATGTTGTATACAGTATTATACATATATGACATTATGTAAACAATTTCTGTGCATAGAAAGCTATTGTGACTGGCTGGAGTGTTACAAGATTACAAAAAACCTGCAGTAGGTTCATCTTAAAGGTAGAAGTGCAAAATGGATCCTTCCGAGTTGATTTTTGTTTCACAAGAAATTGTAAGTTGGGCAAAGATATCATTTCTGCTCAAACACCTGCTTAAGATTCCTGCTTGGCAACATGCCTGGAGATAGACATCATCTCCATACCATTATATGCTTCCTTTAAAAGCTGCCTTTAGACCAGTATTAGCCCAAGTGCTCTAGCACTTTGGTATTGCATTGCCTGTCCCTCCACAAATGCACATGGAATCAGCACAAAACCACTAAGCATTAACTGAAAACAATTTCCAATTCAAAAAACAAAACAAAAAATCCTAATCTCCTGGAAAGTGTTACTTTAATGATGTCTTTGCTTTTTTTCCCCATCCCCAGTAAACCCCACGATCACACTACATTCTCCCCTCCTCTTTGCAAACAGACAGAAAAGGCCTGTTTACAAACACTTCAGAGGGGAAGTTTGTAACTTCCACTTAATTATTTGCAGGGGAAGGTGCTTCCATTCAGCAGATGAATTGTAAATATTCTGCATATGCTTTGTTGACAACACACAAAATGGAAAAAAGTTGTATCTGTGAAATATTAAGCTATATATGTATATAGATAAAAATACATACTATCTTTGACTCGTTACTACAGAGCTGTAATCAACTGTATATTAAACTGTTTTACTGTATTGCAGAACATTTCACGCTATCTGAGATGTAGAAAAGCTGGGAAAGTAATTCACAATACAGTATGTCAACTTCAAATTTGTTTGCTTTTTTATTTTGCTTAGGCACCACTTAAACCAGAATCTGTGCCAGTTGTACATTGTTTCAGAGAATTACTGTTTGGAACATACACTCTTGGACCTTTTATTTACTGAACATTGACTCCTCACAATAGTTCTTTGTGATTGCGTATGAAACTTCTCATTTCATTTGTGGTTAGGTAGGATATTTGAGAAGAATTTTAAAAAGCAAAGGGACTTCTCAGGTAGTCTAGGGCTCAGATTAGAAGTACTCTAATTATTTGGTGGTAAATGACCTTTACATTTTAAATACCAGTTTTTAGAAAACTGCTTTCTGAAACAGACATTTTTTTATAATACACTACTATACATTGTGAGTCTGAGCTACAGCAACAGTTAACTGACAGACAATGTTCTTGGAAAAGTGCTGTTGTCACTCTTAATTCAGGTGCAAATCTAAGGAAATGAAGAGAAAGAGCCATATTGATTTTAGTTTCAGTAGAATCTCTAAGGAAAGAGTTCGACTAAGATTTTCAAAGCCTTAATATTTGTCAACTAGAAAACTGAACACCATAGACAAGGTGTAGTATGGTAAGTAGCACAGTACACTGTACAACTTGGGTATCTCCAACAGCATCCTGTTGTATTTTACTTGGGTTCATGTGGCTTTGATATATTTAACTGAAAAGATTTAAAGAAAATTCTAAACTCTTGCAAAATAAGTGCAGAAGAAATGAAGTTTTTTTTTTCTTTTTTTCTGGATTCTATGTCCACCCTACTCCACCCAGATGCATGCACTCTTCTTATCTTTATGCCTGCCAAATGAACCTTATTTATTTACATTTGCCACATCTTTTAAAGGACATCTTTACATCCTTTTTACCTGGTGATGACAGAGCTATCCAGTTGTAGATTATTTTGCATGTTAAATTGGACAGCAAATGAATTGTGGCTTTACTGTTATTATTTACATAGCCCCATTGGTATGCAATGAGATTTCATGCTTCATCAAGAACTTTGTCCCTCACTGAACCATTGAGAGTTACAGTCTGATTTTTCTTAAAGTTTTCTCAGAAGGACAGGTAAGTATCAGAGAGCTTGTATAACGCACATATGGTACCATTCAGTCTTAAGGCAGCCAGCCATTAGCCACATTTACCACCATATTACTCAAACCCAACCCAGGAATTTTTATACCAATACATATATTTAACCAATACTAAAGAGTTCCTGGGTGTCAGCCTTCTGTTGTAGGTGAAAACTGTTTGAACAATTATCCGAGTATTTCTGTTTGTTTTCATTGTAGATCACAGTGATTGTCAACAGCCAAGAGACATTTTTTAATAAATCTTATAAAGGAATTTCCAATAAATCCAGTCTTCCTGTTTTCCTTATTAATTGTATGTTGTCTTCTCCAAAAGTAAACTATTTTGAAGGTCCTAAACTTCCCTAGTTACTAAACTCTTGGAGAAAAATGCTGTGTGTACAGATATGGAGTTAAAATTATCCAGCGTTGTACAGCTAAAAATACTGCATGTAGGAGGAAAAATGTTTTCCAGAGATTTTTCCAACTGTATAACATCAGACACATTAAATAGCATTTCCAAATATTGAGATGGCTAAGTTAGACCATATGTGTATAACTTTCCTATCATCCACCTTCAAGATCTGGGGTGGTGTGGTTTAGGAAGCCTGGTGTCCCACCTAAAGTAAACTGTGCACTATATTGAAAAATCTAAGTTTAAATCTGGAGCAAGCATTGTCCCGCTGGGTAGCAGTGTGATCTAGTGAACTGAGCACTTGAGTAAGAGCTAGGAACTCCTCTAAGATCTCCCAGCTGACCTTGAGACATTTACTTAATGTCTCTGCCTCAGTGTCCACATCTATAAATGGGAATAATGATACTCATCTCATGCATGTGTTGTGAAGAATAATTGTTAATTTTATATAACACTTTAAAGCTGTAAATTAAAAGTACCATATAGTTGCTAACTACTATTGTTCCTAATTTAGTCTTCCTCGTTGTTCTTTCACTGTGTGAGGATATGTGCCAAGATTTGTCCACGATTCCTGACACTTAAGCATCTTGTGATAATTGGGCTTTAATGGCTGTGCAAGGAAGTTGATACATCTGTTGTGTATACACTGTATGAGTCCAGGTAGGAATCAACCTTAATCAGTGTATTTTACCAATTTCTAGAATGAGCCCAAGTCATATCTGGGAACAATGAAATAATGCAGAATTGTGTGGGTTTTACTATAATTAGGGCCCTACCAAATTCATGGCTGTGAAAAACATGTCACAGACCATAAAATCTAGTCTCCCCAGTGAAATCTGGCCATTGTATGGTGGGTCACAGTATTGCCACCCTTACTTCTGTGCTGCCTTCAGAGCTGGGTGGCCAGAGAGCGACGGCTGCTGGCCAGGCACCAAGCTCTAAAGGGAGCACCACTGACACAGCAGCACAGAAGTGAGGATGGCATGGTATGGGGGGGGTAACACTTTTGGGGGGCAGTGCCGCCCTTACAGGTGGGTGACGTGGGTGACCATCCAGGATGCTGTGATCGGCGGGGCATTGTGATCACTAACCCATGCACACAAAAGGCCCCTTTAACTCCTGAGCAATGGGCCTGGAGCCAGACAGGGGCAGGGCTGGGTGTGCCCCAACCGGGGGCTTCTAGCATGGACAGGGCCCCAGCTGCTAGTCCCAGCCAGGCTGGGGAGGGATGGGACTTCCTCTTCCCCTGCACGGGCAGCTCCCTAGGCCCGGTCAGACCCACCTCTGGGAACCTCCCCTGGCTACAGGAAGCGCCACGGCTGGGAGCCCAGCTCTGAAGGCAGTGCTGCCGCCAGCAGCTGCACAGAAGTAAGGGTGGCCATACTGCGACCCCCATACAATAGCCTTGCGACCCCTCCTCCCCCCGGCGGTTGTGTCGGGACCCTTGCAGTTACAACACCATGAAATTTCAGATTTAAATATCTGAAACCATAAAATTTAAGATTTTTTTAATTCTCTGACTGTGAAATTTACCAAAATGAACCTTGAATTTGGTAGGGCCCTAACTATAATGATGTTGCCATAGCATCCAAAAAATACGAGCCCTATAAACCATAGGACAATATGGTTCCCATTCCAAAGCACTTACAACCCAAAGCAAAACAAAAACAAAAAAGAAGGAGTGAGGGGCAATAAGGTAAGAAGACCCAGGTGAACAGGGTGATGACAGCTGCACACACCACTTGTCCATTCCATTTGTAAAATATCTTTTTCTAAAACTTAGTGCTGTGGGGTCTTTTTCTGGGGAACAGTCAGAATTGAGAGGTGAGAGAGGAATGTGTTTTAGCCGAACCAACAGGTACTAGTTGTAGGGTTGGTAAATAACTACGTCAGGAGTGTAATATGTAACTTGTTTGTATCAATGTATAAAACATCTCCATCTATTATCCTGTCATCCTGATGTTATCTTAGGAGTGTGTTCATACCATAACTTTATGTTGGGATAGGCCTGTGCTAGCCTTCTGGAATGAGTTTTCATGAATACCTATTGCCTAGTACTTGTTAGTAGTGTCTGTTTTAGCAACGCCAGCCATGTTTTTGCCAAGTTCATGTACCAGACAGTGAAGCAGGCATTTGCTTTATGACAGGGCCTGACCTTGATTCATAGCCTGGCTTTTGCTGACTTTGTCTCAGGCCTTGCACCAGGCCCTGTGCTTCAGATTCTCTCTTTCTACTCTCCTGAGGGGGAAAGCACAGTGAATAGGTTAGTGAGTCTGGGCAGCTGAAAGGTTGTGGTGGTCAGATGGGGCCAGATGAAGGAGGGAGCAACACACTAGTAAATGAAAAGCCCAGAATCCAGAATTGAGTGAATGATGGTTGAAGGCCTCTTGGCTCCTGCTCCCCTTATAGAAGTGAGGCCCAGACTTCTGCATCTTCGGCAATGGTAGGTGCTAGTTGCTTTGGAAAAGGAGCCATGAAAGAGTGGAGATTTGCATAGTCCAGCTCCTCCCAGATGCTGTTACAGTGCTCCAGGTACAGGCTTCTGAGTCAGGACAGGCTGGCCAGACATCCGATAAGGGTCAAGCAGCCAAGTCTTGAACCTTTCACATTGTCAGAGCCATCCCTCTAAATAAGGAGGTTTTGTTTCAATTATTTTAGTTCTTACAAGCACAATGAACTGCTGTTCACTGGAGCTGATAGCGGTAGAACCATCAGATATAAATCAGTGAATCAGAACTCGTGGTCGGGCAGCTAAGTAATAAACAGAAATTCAAAAGCCTAATGCACCAGAAAGTGTAGGGAGCTACGTGTATGGTACCTGAACTGTCTCGCTTTATTCCCACTCAAACCCATATAAAAGACAAGGGTGACCATATGGTCCCTGAAAACCTGGAATGCACCAGTTGTCTGTCTGTTGGACTACAGTCCCCTCTACACTGCAGCCCCCTGAGCCAATGAAACTTGCAGCAGGCTGGCTGAGCACAATAGCCCCTGGCAGGTCTCTCCTGTATCTCCATGGTGCCCCATCATGAAGCCTTCCAGGGTTTGTAGACTGAGGCTTGGCATAAACCACAGATGTTTGTCCTAAAACCAACAGTTGTGGAATGTCTGGAGAATTAATTAATTTATTGCCAAGTAACTCAAATTGAAACAAACTGTACTCTACACAAACCTCCTTGAGCCAGCCCTCACTCATGCATAGTCAGATCTATGAGAAATTGGAGACCTCAGGCCCTGGGCAGGCATCTGCACAGCCACCATGTTCAGGGCAAACAAGTAACTGAATAGGCATAGGCGCCGACTCTGTGGGTGTTCTGGGGATAGGTTATCCACAGAAAAAAAATAGTGGGTGCTAAGCACCCACCAGCAACCCACTGATCAGCTCATCCCCCTCCTCCCCATCGCCTCCTGCCCGCCAGTGATCAGCTGTTCAGTGGGGGTGCGGTGCCCTTGGGGGAGGGGGCAGAATGGGGCAGGAAGAGGTGGAGCGGGGGTGGGAAGAGACGGGGTGGGAGTGGAGGCAGGAGCGGGGGTCGAGCACCCCCTGGCAAATCACAAAATCGATGCCTCTGTGAGCAGGAGTCTGCGGGTGAAATGGAGCTGGGGGGAGCTATTGATGGAAGAGAAGAGGGAGAATGAGAAAGTGAGAAAGAGTGAAGAAAAAAGTTTAGAAATATACTCCCCAAATCTGCCCTCACCCGCAACCAAACCATTGCTGTGGCTCTACCCCTTCTTGCTCAGGACAAGCCTCCTGGGTTGGACTTTGAGAATCTGATCACTTATGAAAGTAAAATAGCCACATTAGTCTCTTTCACTTTTCATTTTGCAGTCCAGCAGCGTTCTCTTTGGTGGCAAAGTGTACGTTGAGCTCAGTGCACCACCTTGGCTTTGCCCTGTTCTGTGGTGCTAATCTCTGCCTGCCCTCGCTCCCTAGAGCTGCTAGAGCCACCCTCTTAGCAGACAAGAGTCTGCAGTTCTGCACTGCAGGACCTCTATACATGGTTGGTTCCCCCTGAACCCCAGATGTCACGCCCATGGACCTTGCCAAGGAGAATAGATAGCAGGAAATAAAAAAAGGCAGCTATCGTTTCCTCTCCCTGATGCTACAGATTCCCTGCTTCAGGGTGAAACAGCAGGAAACACACAGAGGCTTGGACACCAAAAATCTGTCCATTCTGGAAGTAAAGAGGACACAGAATATGCAGAAGATTGCAGGTAAGAGAAATAACAGGCAAGGGGAGTCTCTACACGGCTGTATAGACCCAGCATTTGGACAGATGCCAGAGCCATTCAAGGACCATGCTACGGTGTAAGTGAAGTCTTTCCTCCTTTCACAGTCACCTGACATTCCCCTCATGCTCCCTCTATGGGTCTCTACTTGCTCCCCAGTCTCTGAGGTCCCATCTCCTTCTGTAGCAGACTTGAAAGCAGATACTTCACCTATGGGTTGGAAAGGAATCGTTTCTACCTCTCCCTGGAACACTAGAGGATAGTGTCAGATTAGAATGGGACATCCAGCCAAGCGTAGAAGGCCCAGCAGACACCAGAGACTCTCCAGTCACCTCTTTGGTAGAGGATTTGGTCATCCTGTCAGAAAATGATTTTTCACGTAGAGGGCCATATCAGTACCTAGATGGACAGATAGGCAGACAGACAGATGCATTGATTTACTCAATAGGATTCACATCCAGCAGCAGATGGTATCCATAGTGACCAGCTGGAAAGAAGACATGTGGGCAAAACAGTTATTGGCTTTCTCCAAACACTCTGGAGGGAAATTAATTGCACTATTTGTGGGCAAGTAGACTATTGAAACAGCTGAGAAGAACCAAGAAAACAGCTGAACATGTGGGAAGGGATTTTAAAGCTACCTACCAGATAGGGCTGCTATTCTTTTGGAGCAGCAGATATACCCAGTCTAGTGGAGCAGATGCTGGATTCTCTAGAGGAATATGTTGAGAAGAGTCCATAGAAAGTATAGGGGTGAAGCGAATTGGATTCCATACAAAATAAATAGAATTTTAATTTGCAAAGATAGTCTCCTCTGTTAAAACTTGCCAAATGGGTCTGGTTCTCTAGAGCCCTTACAACTTCTAAGTGACTTCATGGTGCTCTGGTGCCTCTGTTTCTGAGTCCAGTCACACTTTCCCGTTCTCATATGACTGAGAGTCACTTCCGAGCTGTACAGGAACACTTAAGTTTCCCTTTCTCCCAGGGCGTATGCACAGATAAATACACTGAAGATTGTGGGGCTCTCAGATTCCTGGTAACAGGGCCATACAAGTCCCTGAGATAGATAATGCTTCAGTCTCTTCTGCCCTGGTGCTGTTGCAGGCCTCCACTTTAGGACCCACCAGGGTGACCAGGTGCCTGCCACGCAGAGCTCCATCACAGGTGCTCCCAGTGCTCAAGTATTTGCCTGAAATCATTGTTTAAAAAAACAATAACTTGCCCGCTTCCAAGGCGAGTCTCCTCCTTTGTTTGATGCAATGGATGCTTGTGCTTTGTTTCCACCTTAGGCTTGTCTATACAGTGTGCAGCAAGCTGGGGTGGATATCTTACATCACATTACCCTACCGTGCACTAGCAGTCCATATGGACCCTGCTGCCATGCACTAGAAGTTCCCTAGCGCATGTTGACCGGGGTGGATAAAAATCAATGATTTTTTTTTAATCAAAAAAATCAGATTTTTTTATTAAATGCTTTTTGAGGAAAAAACCTATCTAAAGTTAGTTTTAATTCAGGTATATTATAGCTCAAAGATATCTCATTATGGAATAGGGATTATAAATTCTAATTCTATAGTATGAGACAATATATTCATGTAATGTTTAAGAAAAGTTTTGTAAATGAGTTCTAGTAGTTCATGGATTAGGGACCCAATCTTATGGGGTTCCAGGGGCTTCTGTATAGATTATTAGGTTAATCTTTCTATCTATCCAATGGGACTCAGTGCTCAGTCTAGAAGATACCATCAGAGATGCTTAGTTTTGCGGTTCTCAAACTGTGGATTTGTGTCTCCAGAGATAACATGCTTGTTAACAGCAAAAATGTTTTTAAATAAATAAATAAATAATATATAGAGGTGAGAAATAACAGACCTCAACCGTATTGTCCCTCTGCAAATTTGTGTACACAGAGTCAATCCCTTACCTCTCTTTAAAAGTGCAAAATTTCAAAAAGTTCAATGAATAGAAGATTGTTCGGGGCGGAATAGAGCTGGACAAGGAGAAGAAATCTGAGATAAATGTGAGAAGGGAGGGACAGGGAGTAGAAACAAAAGTGAAACTGTTTGAGCAGCATATTCCAGAAGTCTTGAGGTCTTTCTGAGTGTAGCCTTCATTGATTTGAGATCTACCATAACATTCTCTCACTAGAAGGGAAAACCTCTAATGGTGGCAGGCCATAAAAGAGACCCAGTTTGGGAATATTTTAATTAAGTTTCTCTACCTGTGGGTAAGACAGGCATGTGTGCAAAATGCAAACAGTGCAACAAAGAAATGCAAGGCCTGGTTGACCGAATGAGACAACATCATGAAAAGTGTTCCTTCTCAGGAGGAAGCTGCGCTGAAGATGATGAAAGGCCCATGTCTGAACATGCAGGATCTTCAGGTGGGTAAACTTTTTTTATTTCATACTTCTTCCTTAAGGACTGCCTGTGTTCCTTCTGAACTATTCTTGAATTCCCATGTTTGAGCAAAAAATATAGTTGTTACTCTATGGTACTATCATTTTAGGGGCAGTTGTGATAAAAATAAATTGCTGAAATAGGCAGATCTTTCTTTTACAATTTCACCTTTAAAGTAGTACTGAGTGTCAGTGAATGCAATGACTAATACTAAATGAGCAGTATTGTAATAATAATTAAATAACTGCATTGACTTGATTTTGTTTAGGAAACTCCATCCTCAACATACAAGATTCTGAAGTCTATCCACCTTCAAGATCACCATCATTTTCTATAGTTTCAGAGTTATCTGCCAATGATAGTGTTTCCGTCACATCATGTATGTCAGATAGCCACAGTGTATCACCTGTACCAAAAAGAAAAAAAATCTCCATCATCCAGAAGCAACCATAGATAACTTTGTGATAAGAACCAGCAGATTACAAAAAGAAATAATTGATGAAAAAATTACCTGGTTTGTTTATGCAACAAACTCTCCTTTCTGTATGATTGAAAACCCACACTTCACTAACATGGTTCAGTCATTAAGACCAGGATACAGTCCACCTGTGACAATGCGGTTCTGGCGGGACCCAACTGAGAGTGCCAATTCAGGACAAATTGCTAAAAACAGGGCAGTTACAGCCCAAGGCTGGGGTTTTTCCACCTCTAAGGCAAACCAAACCAGCCAGACTAAGAGGACTTCGGTCTCACCCCACTGGCTAACCACAAGTCACACAAGCAATTCCCTTAGACACTCCAGTTTCCCAGTATCACCACCAGTGCCACTCATTATGGGGACAAATGGTTATGAAAACCAATACCCCAATAAAAGAAAAAAGGTTCTCCTGATCCCATAGGACCAAGCCCCAGATCCAGGTCAATATACAAATCAGATCTTACCCACAAATCACGCTGTTGCCAATCCTTTAGAATCTAAAATCTAAAGGTTTATTCATAAAAGGAAAAAGATATAGATGAGAGTTAGAATTGGTTAAATGGAATCAATTACATACAGTAATGGCAAAGTTCTTGGTTCAGGCTTGCAGCAGAGATAGAATAAACTGCAGGTTCAAATCAAGTCTCTGGAATACATCCCCCGCTGGGATGGGTCATCAGTCCTTTATGTAGAGCAGGGGTAGGCAACCTTTCAGAAGTGGTGTGCCGAGTCTTCATTTATTCACTTTAATTTAAGGTTTTGCGTGCCGGTAATACATGTTAACATTTTTTAGAAGGTCTCTCTCTATAAGTCTCTATTATATAACTAAACTATTGTTGTATGTAAAGTAAACAAGGTTTTCAAAATCTTTAAGAAGCTTCCTTTAAAATTAAATAAAAATGCTGATCTTACGCCGCCAGCCTGCTCAGCCCGCTTCCAGCCTGGGGTTCTGTTCACCTACGCCTGCAGCGGGCTGAGCAGGGCAACTCGAGGTCAGGGCAGAGGCCTGGGGTATGTGTGGAGGTGCAGGGCAGAAGGCTGGCTGTTGGGGGGAGGTCAGGGCAGAGGGCTGGGGGTGTGTGGAGGTGCAGGGCAGAAGGCTGGCTGTTGGGGGGAGGTCAGGGCAGAGGGCTGGGGGTGTGGAGGTGCAGGGCAGAAGGCTGGCTATTGGGGGGAGGTCAGAGCAGAGGGCTGGAAGGTGTGTGGGAGTACAGGGCAGAGGGCTGGGTGTTGGGGGCGACTCGAGGTCAGGGTAGAGGGCTGGGGTGTGTGGAGGTGCAGGGCAGAAGGCTGGGTGTGTGTGGGGAGGATCAGGGCAGAGGGCTGGGCTATGTGTGGAGGTGCAGGGCACAAGGCTGGGTGTGGGGGGGGGTTCAGGGCAGAGGGCTGGAGGGTGTGTGGGGGATGCAGGGCAGAAGGCTGGGTGTGGGGGGAGGTGAGGGCAGAGGGTGTGTGGGGGGTGCAGGGCAGAAGGCTGGGTGTTGGGAGGTCAGGGCAGAGGGCTGGAGGGTGTGTGGGGGGTGCAGGGCAGAAGGCTGGGGTGTTCGGCTCGTGGGGGTGCTCCCAGCTCCCTGCCCTGAGCGGCTCAGGGCAGGGGGCTGGGAGGGATATGCCCTGTTCCACCCCCTTCCCCAAGGCCCGTCCCTACCTCTCTCTGCCTCCTCTACAGAGCAGCAAGCACACTGCCACTCGGCTCTGCTCTGCTCCGCTCCCCCTCGCAAGGGCCATCGCCGGCAGGGGGAAGGGGGAGGAGGAGGAGGAGGGGCTGGAATGCACCACGTTGTGGGAAGAAACGGGGGAGGGGGGGAGCTTGGCTGCCGCAGGATCAAGCTTCTGCCTCCTGCCCCCGCAGGGGACAGTGGTGTGCGGGGGGGCTGAGTGGGGCTGGGGGGCCGGGACCCCACCCCCCACTCTCCCCTGCAGGGGCAGGAGGCAGAAGCTTGGTCCTGCAGCAGCCAAGCTTCCCTCCTCCCCCGCTTCTTCCCCCAGCGTGGCACTTTCCGGCCCTTCCACCCCTCCTCCTCCTCTCACCGGGCAGGCAGCGTGCCACTCAGAATCGGCTCGCGGGCCGTGTTTGGCATGCAGGCCGTAGGTTGCCGACCCCTGGTGTAGAGCTTCCGTTTGTAGCAAAGTCCCTCCAGAGGTAAGAAGCAGGATTGAAGACAAAATGGAGATAAGGCATCAGCCTTATATAGTCTTTTCCAGGTGTAAGAACACCTCTTTGTTCTTACTGTGGAAAATTACAGCAAAATGGAGTCTGGAGTCACATGGGGCAGTTCCTGCATACTTTGCTGAGTTACAAGGCATATTTGCCTTCTCTCAGTGGGTCCATTGTATAGCTGATGGTCCTTAATGGGCCATCAAGCAGGCTAGGCAGAGCTAACACCAGCTTGTCTGGGATGTCACCCAGAAGCATAGCATAAGTTTGAAATACAGACAGTATAGAGCCAATATTCAGAACTTCAACTACAAAATTGATACACACATATAGACAGCATAATCATAACCAGTAAACCATAACCTTGTCTTAGACACCCCATTTGACCTCCTTTATACAAGATTTGGGTGCCACTACAGGACCTTGATTGCAACAATGATCTATATTGTCCCAGATTGTATCAATAATGTCACACCACCCAACAGAGCAGATGTCGCAGGCAAATTGCTGGATAAAGCATATGAAAGAGAAATTGAGCAGCGTGCAAAAGGTCTAGAGGGTAAAATTGCTAACCTGAGTCTTGATGGGTGGAGCAATGTCCACAATGGA
Organism: Malaclemys terrapin pileata; assembly: GCF_027887155.1. Classification (NCBI taxonomy): domain Eukaryota; kingdom Metazoa; phylum Chordata; order Testudines; family Emydidae; genus Malaclemys; species Malaclemys terrapin. The sequence goes on from NC_071514.1 coordinate 53,798,589, forward strand.
TCCTGTTGTATGTGCTTGTGTAACAACAGAGGAAGGGAATGTCTTCCTTACAGAAACAATTGATACATCAGGAAATGCACACACAGCGGAATACTTACAAGAAGTAGCAGTAAAAGCTATAACAAACTGAAAAAAAAATTCAAATGTCTACTACACAGCTTGGTCACAGACAATGCTGCAAATGTATCCAAGATGAGAAGCAATTTAGACGAGAGTAAAGAGAGTCCCAAGCTAATAACATACGGTTGCAGTGCTCATTTGATGCACCTCCTAGCTAAAGGCTTCAGTGTTCCAGAAATAAAGGCTACTGTTGAAATTGCAAAATACTTGCGTAATAACCACTTTGCAGCAGCTGCTCTAAAAAAAGTGGGAGGAACCAAGCTAACTGTCCCACGAGACGTGCGATGGAACTCAGTAGTGGACTGTTTTGAGCACTATATCAAGAACTAGCCTAATCTGACGGCAGTTTGTGAACAAAATTGTGAAAAAATAGATGGCACTGTCACAGCCAAAGTTCTCAACATTGGGCTTAAGAGAAATGTTGAACACATGCTGAGTACCCTGAAACTTATTTCCATAGCCTTCAACAAAATGCAGGGAAATAGCTGTTTTATTGCTGATGCTGTTGAAATTTGGAAGGAAACTGAGTGAGATCTTAAAAAGAGAAATATGCAATGACAGAGTTAAATTACAAGCATTAAAAAAATGAATGGGACAAGCACTATCTCCAGCTCATTTTCTTGCAGATATTCTCAATACTCGGTACGAGGGTCAAACCTTAACTGCTGAAGAACAGGAGTTGGCTATGACATGGACATCCAGCAATCATCCCTCCATAATGCCACCTATAATAAACTTCAGAGCTAAGGGTGAACCATTCAAGAAATATATGTTTGCTGATGATGTTTTAAAGAAAGTCACACCAGTGAACTGGTGGAAGTCACTTAAGCACTTGGATTCAGAGACTGTTGAAATGATAATCTCACTTTTAACAGCAGTAGCTTCTTCTGCCGGTGTAGAAAGAATATTTTCTTCCTTTGGACTAATTCATTCCAAATTGAGAAATCGTTTAGGACCTGAAAAAGCAGGAAAGCTTGTTTTCCAGATTATGAACAAACAGGAAAATTCATAGATTCATAGATTCTAGGACTGGAAGGGACCTCGAGAGGTCATCGAGTCCAGTCCCCTGCCCGCATGGCAGGACCAAATACTGCCTAGACCATCCCTAATAGACATTTATCTAACCTACTCTTAAATATCTCCAGAGACGGAGATTCCACAACCTCCCTAGGCAATTTGTTCCAGTGTTTAACCACCCTGACAGTTAGGAACTTTTTCCTAATGTCCAATCTAGACCTCCCTTGCTGCAGTTTAAACCCATTGTTTCTGGTTCTATCCTTAGAGGCTAAGGTGAACAAGTTCTCTCCCTCCTCCTTATGACACCCTTTTATATACCTGAAAACTGCTATCATGTCCCCTCTCAGTCTTCTCTTTTCCAAACTAAACAAACCCAATTCTTTCAGCCTTCCTTCATAGGTCATGTTCTCAAGACCTTTAATCATTCTTGTTGCTCTTCTTTGGACCCTTTCCAGTTTCTCCACATCTTTTTTAAAATGCGGCGCCCAGAACTGGACACAATACTCCAGCTGAGGCCTAACCAGAGCAGAGTAGAGTGGAAGAATGACTTCTCGTGTCTTGCTCACAACACACCTGTTAATGCATCCCAGAATCATGTTTGCTTTTTTTGCAACAGCATCACACTGTTGACTCATATTTAGCTTGTGGTCCACTATAACCCCTAGATCCCTTTCTGCCGTACTCCTTCCTAGACAGTCTTTTCCCATTCTGTATGTGTGAAATTGATTTTTCCTTCCTAAGTGGAGCACTTTGCATTTGTCTTTGTTAAACTTCATCCTGTTTAACTCAGACCATTTCTCCAATTTGTCCAGATCATTTTGAATTATGACCCTGTCCTCCAAAGTAGTTGCAATCCCTCCCAGTTTGGTATCATCCGCAAACTTAATAAGCATACTTTCTATGCCAATATCTAAGTCGTTGATGAAGATATTGAACAGAGCCGGTCCCAAAACAGACCCCTGCGGTACCCCACTCGTTACGCCTTTCCAGCAGGATTGGGAACCATTAATAACAACTCTCTGAGTACGATTATCCAGCCAGTTATGCACCCACCTTATAGTAGCCCCATCTAATTTGTATTTGCCTAGTTTATCGATAAGAATATCATGCAAGACCGTATCAAATGCCTTACTAAAGTCTAGGTATACCACATCCACCGCTTCACCCTTATCCACAAGGCTCGTGAAATGAAGGTGAAGACGACTGAGTTAGCTGCAGAAGTCAATATTTTAAGTTCCTCATGTTGACCTGGCTAACAGTCAATTTAATTTTTTTTTTAAATAATTCATTTAACTATTTTAGTTAAAAACAATTTTAACAAAAACAAACCTGATTTTAAAAAACTTGAATGTTTAACTAAATTCAAAAATTCATATGCTTGTTTTGTTAAAATATTATATGTTTGCTGTTGAATAAAAAAATCCAGAATACATTAATGTTGTTGTTTTCGTTAAATAAAACAATTTAAATGTCTGTATGGTGATGTTCTCCTCCTAATACAACATAGCAAGAAAATCCTCCAAATATTAATGATTAACCTGTTGAATTGGAGATAGTTCACCTCCTAGTGACTTCATAAATATCTGCTTCAATTACCTTTGGTAAATGAAATAACCAATCATTCAGTTTCTGATATAGCTGTAAAACTAATCTGAAAAGTTTTCAAAATAAATCACTTTAAAAATGTATAGTGTGTACCTTCTAAAAATGAAACCTACATCTATCTCTGAGTTGTGAAGAATAGGTATTAAGTTTATAACAACCAACAAGAATGCACTTTTATGTAGAAATCCATGATTAAATTGTGTCTTCCTGACTAGTGATTTAAATCATGATTTAAATCAAATCCACCCTGATGTTGACCTACTCCCATTTCCAAGCGAGGGGGATCAAAGCACAGTGCGGGACTTTTAGTGCACAGTAGCAGGGAACACATGGACATTTAGTGCGCAGCAGGCCTAGTGCAAGGTAGAGTCACACCCCAGCTTGCAGTGCGCTAACTGTTCATATGGATGAGCCTCTTGTGGTGCAGTTTCAAATGTATTTCAGTCCAGTTGAAGGCCCTGGAGTGGTTTGTATTCAGTTACCATTGACATTGAATCCCCAAGTTTGTTAGATATAATTCAGTGCCGATTTCACACATCAGCTGGGGGAGAAGGGGCCTGCTGAATAATTCGCTGTAATGTGCTGCATAGCACAAGGGCCTCTGTCTATGTGTAAAAGCCTGGTAGTGATTTTAGCATGCTTTTGTTCAGACTAGTTAATCATGGTTTTGGTTTTGGCAACTAAATATAGTTGTTCTTTTGTATCAAGCAGCAATTCTAATTTCACAGCTTTCTAGGAATTTTATGGGACTTTAAAAAGTAGATGCAAATGAAATCTATTAACATTTTTAATTATCTTGTAAACGTAACATCTATCTGTCTTGAATATGCTTCCCAGGAGATGCACAAAGACAACCAGCATTGTTAAATTTGATATCTTGACTCTGAGAGTATGTCTACACTGGAGCTGAAAGGCATAATCTCCAGCTCAAGTAGACATACCTGCTCAAGCTCCGATCAAGTTAGTGTGCTAAAAATAACAAGCATAGCTGCCATGGCACAAGCAATGGAAGGGATTCATTAGGTACCTACAGTCTGGGTCAGGATCATACATGGGATGGCTAGCCCTTCCTTCTGCATATGACATCACAGCTTCTCTTCGATTTTTAGTACAGTAGCTTGATCAGAGCTAGCACAGGTATGTCTCCTTAAACTAGAAATTACACCTCTAGCTCCAGTGCCAATGTACTCTCAAAGAGTGGGGAGTGGGTCAGGAAGGCAGTCAGGATGGTGGAGTCTGCAAAACCTAGCCCCCAAGATCCAACATGTTGTTTGCTTAAATGGGACCACAGTGGTGGATGAGGAGCTTTCAGAGATGATAACGTCTTAGCAGCCCTCCTTAGACCAACTGACTGACCAGGCAGATGGATTCCAAACTCAGCCAATGGCAGTGAGACCAAGAACAGTGTCTGAGTCAAAATGAACAACCAGCCCTGTCTGCAGAGGCTGGAAAAGAGTCTTCAAGGATAAACCTGAAGATATCAAAAACAGACACTACCACCTCAATATGTGACTCCTAGGTCTGCCAGAAGGAGCAAAGAACCCCAGTCTAATGTCCATTGCTTCTGAATTGATCCCTGAACTACTGGATCTGTTAAGAGAGAGAAAAATTAAAAATGCGGCCCCACAGATGTCATTTGCGGACACCAGGAATGGCCTTTGCCCCCTGACGTGCAATTGTCTGCTTATATAATCTTAATGGCAAGCAACCCATTATACAGGCTGCCATGAGAAAGGGAGCTCCAGTTAATTCACACAGAGAACATTGTCATTTCCCAGAATTCTCTGCACTACCAAAAGGAAGAAGAATTGCACTCCATCTATCAAGGAAACTACTTGCCTATCCCCACCCCAACTATCATCTCTCATACACAATAGAGATACTGACTCCACTCTGCCTGGGATGCCAGCCTTCATTGCCCGCTTGCTACATTTTCAAACAAAGCCCATACCTGTATTCTCCCATGCTGCCCCTCTTGCATGGGAGGAGTTCCTGGTAAGCATTCACCAAGCCCGCCTCGTTGTCCTCCTTCAGATCCCTCCATAAAACTCTGCTTGGCTGTTATCTCTACAAAATATTGACAATGGTTAGGCAGATAGTGCACTGAGACTATTGTCTATCATGCTGACCAGGAGCATCTGTTTCCTTGTGCTGCCCCCATCTGTCTATCTGTCTCCAACTGTTTCTTCTTTTATACTTTGATGATAAGCACTTGGGGACAGAGATTGTCTTTTTGTTCTGTTTTACAATGTCTAGCATGATGGGGTCCTGCTCCATGACTGAGGTTGCTAGGTTCTGCCACAATACAAATAATTGATTATAATCAATGTATATTACCTGGAGCTCTTTAAAGGAATACAATATTTTGTGATTAAAAACCCAGAAGAAGTGAAATTTGCAAAGAATCTTGTAGAAAATTTTAACTCGAAGTGTGTTCAGGTTTCTTTGTGTTAAATGTCTGTGGTCTGTAATTAAGATGGTTGTGCTATTTGTTCAATGGAAAGCCTTAAACTAGTTCACATTTCTTACTTCAGGTCTATGGTATGTGCTTGTGTGATCCACAGTAACACTGTGGCTTTGTCCCCCTCTAGTGGCTGGAACATAGGTTTATGAGTCTGCTGCAGCCTCTGAGCTAACTGACCTGGTCCAGTAATTCAGGCAGTAGAGTCTCATGCTTTTAGAGCTAGAGGGCCTGGGTCCGGTCCCTGCAGACAGTCAGATCCAGGAACATCTTTACACTCGACTTCATTGTTTATATGCTAACTGACAGGGAACAGCTCCTGTAATAATGTTACGGCAACTTACCCTCTGATCTACTGGATAAGAGCAGTGTTCGCTTTCCATTTAGTCTACAGACAATATGCTAATTAATGGCAAATATCTAAAATACCACTTACATTTCGATTGATCCCAGACTATTCCCAAAACGCTTTACTTTCCATGTGGTCCTAGTTTCCCGGATACTGATCCTTAGAAATGAATTAAGACTGATAAACAGAGGTAAGCTCATGTTCCTGCTTTCACTCAATAGCATATCTTACTTTGTTGCTTAATTACTAAATTACTAGAGTGAATTTTAGTTAATATTTAAGACAATTTTGTAGCACTTGAAAAGTTCCCTCTCCTTGTCATATAATTGGGGGGTATAAAAGAGATGCAGTGGTCAGAGGAAGAATTAGCTGTCTGTTAGCAATACAACTTTGTTTTATCATTTCTGTCCGAGTGGAATGGTGAGGAATGTATGCTGTATGGTTAATAATGTTGGTTCTGTGGTCAGTTTAAATGACTGGATCCTTTGTTCTGTCTTTAAACATGACCATTTCATAACAGTCCACTCATTTGGACTCTGATCTTGTTCCCATTGAAGTCAATATAAAATGCCCCCAGGATGACCTTAGCTCACAGCAGGGTTCTGTATGTAGTGTGGTTATTATGTTTAGGAATGTTGTTAAAATTTAGAAGCTTCCTTTTATTGTTCTCTTGGAAACATACTGGTTCCCCCATATTTCACCGTTGCACAGAGCTGACTTAGACAAGGATTCCTTAAGCAAAATACAATCCCCCATCTTAACTCCACAATCCCCCACCTCTGCATTCTTTAAAATTCCATACATGGAATAATAAGAGCATTAGACACTAGATAAAACCTAAAAAAATAGAGAAGTTGAATATTCCCATAATTCAGAAAATGTCGTGCACTGAAAAAGGACATGGTGGCAGGGAAAGACAGGAGACAAGTATTTGCTGCATATTACACTGCTGAAAGGAGGGCAGCTACGTTAATACATGAAAGCTTACCCTTTGTGGTTAGCTCATTCTTTACAGGTGATTTCTTGCTGTCTTGCAGTAATGTTACTATTTGATTGATATATATACCCCTCCTGATGAATTTATATCAGCTTTGTTTATCAGTTACTCCATTCTTACATACATGAATTATATCCTAGAGGAGACTTTAATGTTTGGGGAAATCCAGAGATGAGCTGCTAAAATCTTAACAACCGGTTCCCTATAAAAAGTTCTGATTTAAGGGGTGTGGCACAGTATGTATTTTTTGTACCAATAGGGTTACCATACGTCCGTATTTTCCTGGGAGGAATTTTTAAATTTTAAAAATTCCGCCCGGACAGCAATTTAAGAACCAAAAAGCCTGACATCTCCGGGAAAATACAGATATATGTTAACCCTACCTAAAGTTCTTTTTTTAAAAAGATGGGCCTGAACTAGAAATGAGCTCCGTTTCACATGTGTGGGTCCCCACCACTCCCTTGGGGTGTGCCAGGGTGACCAGATGTCCCGATTTTATAGGGACAGTCTCGATTTTTGGGTCTTTTTCTTATATAGGCTCCTATTACCCCCACCCCCTGTCCCGATTTTTCACACTTGCTGTCTGGTCACCCTAGGGTGTGCACATGTGTGGGTCCCAGCTCCTCCCTGCCCCCTCTCATTGAAGTAGGTGTGCAGGGTTACTGTCCTGAGACCTGCAGGGCACCAGTGGACATGGAGCTGGCTGCAGACAGGGGTGTGGGGCAGGGCTAGCTGGAGGCAGGGAGTGCGACACGGGCTGGCTGCGACAGGAGCTGGCTGTGGGCAGGGGGTGCGACGGGCTGGCTGCAGAAAGGGGCTGGCTGTGGGCACGGGGTGCAACGGGCTGGCTGTGGGCAGGGGCTGGCTGCAGGCAGGGGGTGCAACAGGGGCTGGCTGCGGGCAGAGGGTGCGACGGGCTGGCTGCAGGCGGGGTGCGATGGGCTGGCTGCGGGCAGGGGCTGGCTGCAGGCAGGGGGTGCGACAGGGGCTGGCTGCGGGCAGGGGGTGCAACAGGAGCTGGCTGTGGGCAGGGGGTGCGACAGGGGCTGGCTGTGGGCAGGGGCTGGGGAGAGCGGCTGAAAGCAGCCCGAGCAGCAGGATGCAGCCGAGGCCCAGCAGAGCAGCCAGGGACCCACCAGGTAGTAGCAGGAGCCCCAGGGCCAGAGGTCCAAGGAGCAGCAGCAGCAGCAACAGGACCAGGAGGCAGTCCACATGACGCCCTCAGCGCAGCGCCCCCCGGTGGCCGTGAGGAGGAATTACACGCTTCCCAGCAGAGCCCATCAAAGCTTCCCTCGCAGGGAAGCCAGTTAACAAGCGGTTCTAAAACCGCTTCAAAATTTAACAACCGGTTCGTGCGAACCGGCTCCAGCTCACCCCTGGGGAAATCCCAAGGCTGAGTAAAGCCCACATAGCCAGTTCTATCTTTTCCCTGATTATAGCTATGAGCAAAGAAGAGCTCCTGCACTCCAGTGGCACATGGCAGGCATAGCAGCCCTTCGGAGGGGCCCATTATCAACAGAGGTAAGTTAGAGCAGCCTCAGGGCTATTTTAACTTGCACATACCCCAGAATCAAGGAGTGCAAAGTGGCATAAAGTTCAGCTGGACTCAATAATTGGAGCCAATTTTTAAATGTTGAAATAAAACTATCCATGTGCTTTCAGAGATTGTGTCCTGTGAATGCCCCAGCAGTTATAGCTGCAATAGTAATGGAAGAAAATAAAAGAACTGATTTTAAAAAAAACTTATTGTTTAAGTTCTACAAAAAAACTATTCATTTGAGGAGCTCCCACTACAACACAAATACAGAGTGTTTTGGAGAACCTAAATAGCCTACAGTTTTCTAAAGATGGAAAAGGTGCAGGTTGAAGCAAAGATCTCAAAAGACAATGTTCAGAACACAAGGGAGCTTCCAAATCTCTACAGCCAGCAGAGTGTGTCACCAGCAAGTTCTGGAGCTTCTAGTGCTTCAGACACCCAACTCTCCATCCCTGTCTTGTACAGGGGAAGGTTCCCAGTTCCTGCTTGGAAGTCAGTGTAATTACTCATGAAAAAATTTAACACTTGGGCAGACTGGAGATCAGAGAAACTAACGTCATTTAATTAAGCTAGACAGCAAAATAGTGGCAAAAAATCTTAGCAAATCCACTGCCTCTAATAGAGCTTGAATTCACTGCAGAGTTTACTTGAGTTATAACTTACAATTTGAGGAGTTCAGTATCTCAGCCAGAGGTTATGGGTCTATTACAGGAGTGGGTGGGTGAGGTTCTATGGCCTGTGATTTGCAGGAGATCAGATTAGATTATCATGATGGTCCCTTCTAGCCTTAAAGTCTCTGAATCTTGCCCCTAACTCAAGTCCCGTCTATACACACAAACCTTAACTTGAGTGTGGTGGTGCTTTTAGCTCAAGTTGGCCAGCTCGAGCTAGCACAGCTCATCAACTGTAACCCAACCACTCTGTGCAGCTGGAGACTTATTTCACAGCATGGTCGCTCATGCTTGAACTAGGCATTAACTCAAGTGTAGATAGCTTGAGTTAACTCTGCAATGAAGACATAGCCTGACCCTGTCACTGCGAATTCACATTAATCAGTCCAGCTTGAATATAAGAACGGCCATACTGGGTCAGACCAAAGGTCCATCTAGCCCAGTATCCTATCTTTAGACAGTGGCCAATGCCAGGAGCCCCAGAGGGAATGAACAGAACAGGTAATCATCAAGTGATCCATCACCTGTCGCCCATTCCCAGCTTCTGGTAAACAGAAGGTAGGGACACCATCGCTGCCCATCCTGGCTAATAGCCATTGATGGACCTATCCTCCATAAACTTATCTAGTTCTTTTTTGAACACTGTTATAGTCTTGACCTTCACAACATCCTCTGGCAAGGAGTTCCACAGGTTGACTGTGCATTGTGTGAAAAAATACTTCCTTTTGTTTGTTTTAAACCTGCTGCCTATTAATTTAACTTGGTGACCCCCTAGTTCTTGTATTATGAGGAGGAATAAATAACACTTCCTTATTTACTTTCTCCACACCAGTCATGATTTTATAAACCTCTATTATATCCCCCTTAGTTGTTTCTTTTCCAAGCTGAAAAGTCCCAGTCTTATTAATCTCCCCTCATATGGCATCCATTCCATACCCCTAATCCCTAGCTTGATCCCATGAAAAGTCACAAATCATAATATTTGGTGAAGACCAGCATCTTTTTTTGCAGTATACAAACAAATAAAAGCAGCTTTCCTCTAGAGCAGGGGTAGGTAACCTATGGCACGCGTGCCGAAGGCGGCACATGAGCTGATTTTCGGCGGCACTCACACTACCCGGGTCCTGGCCACCGCTCTGGGGGGTTCTGCATTTTAATTTAATTTTAAATGAAGCTTCTTAAACATTTTAAAAACTTTATTTACTTTACATACAACAATAGTTTAGTTATATATTATAGACTTATAGTAAGAGACCTTCTAAAAACATTAAAATGTATTACTGGCACACGAAATCTTAAATTAGAGTGAATAAATGAAGACTCGGCACACCACTTCTGAAAGGCTGCCGACCCCTGCTCTAGAGTTAGGTGCAAAGGGGCCGTTCTGTAGGGTTCTGTGAAATGCTCTAATACTGGAGATGTTTAATTCTGGACATACCTTTGTAACTTCCATTAACTATTCTACAGTTATCTATGGTCATTCCTCTATTTAAATGGCTCTTGATCAGAGACATTCTCCTTAAGAGTGGCACAGAGGAAAGGTATATTTTGTGACATTTCTGGTTTGCTCTATTCATTGACTTCCTTGCAATAGCTACCAGAGATCCTCCAGAGAGACTCAGGAGCCAATCCAGGATAAAGAATATAAAATTGCTCTTTCACAGATGACATCCTGCCTCAGTTGAAACACAACAAAGTCATAGACCTATGTGGTCTCCGTGTCAATATGACCCAATCAGAGGTAATACCTCAAGGTACCCATCCAAGCATCATCCATGCTTGTGGATCCCTAAATCTATAACCTATTATCCCATAAACAAAACTTGGTTGTGTGACATTTCCCTGGTGCAAACCCCACACAGCAAGGCATGGCCAAGTTCTAGGTGCCTCTCCGCTATACCCAAATGCCCAAACAGCATGTTTCCAGTGCTGTTGATGGACTCTGCATCTTCCCAAGGAACCTCCTACTGCTTCAGCTGGTTGGGAAACACACTACACGTTCGTCTCCCTCCCAGTATAACACAAACTTTAATTACAACCTCAGCATTAGCAAACAAGCTGCATTGACAGATGTGCACAACATAGATGTGGTGTGTGCTTGTGGGCACATATTGAGATTATAAATAAGGTTTTGCGTTATATTTGGAGGGAGACTGTTTGTGTTTCCTTAGCTGCTGAAGGAAGAAGGAGGGTATGAATAGTTTCCAGTGGGTAGCTTCACTCCCATTCTAAGTGATGGGAGCTACTGGCCATTATGAGTAATGGAAAATTGTGAATAGAATGGGAAAAAAGTAACGTCCTTTAATTACAACCCAAGTTCTTCAATATGTTTGAAGTATGTTTAACCATGTGAAAGCTGTGATGGATTGAAAAACCCAGATGTTAGCAAAAGGAGAAGCACAGGACCTTTTGTTCTTCAATGTCCCATTTTTAATTAAATGTAACTCAGAGTGAGGAGCAGATTTGCTTGAACATCCCCAAAGAATTCAATTTTGACCCACAGATTGTACTCTAAAGATACACTGTATTCGTCATACAAAATAGAGAGGCTGAATCCCTGCTTTAAGTGAACCAAAACTTATACAGAAGCACTACTGCGACGATATAATATCTTAAACCAATACTCAAAGATGGCTTATTTCACCCTTATCTGTTTGGCCAAGTCAGTTTGACCAAAACGAATATTTTCTCCCAAGTATTTGTACTTTCTACAAATCCATAACCTTTATCTACTTGGATATATATTTTTAAAAAACCTAGACAGAATACATATTAATTTTATTTAGCATGAAAAGTGACCAAGAATTCAACTTGTAGAGACTCCAAAGACAGAAAACCATAGAAGTTGCTGTACTCCCCAAGTCGAAATTCTAGAGCTGGACAGTTCTATAACCTTTGGAACAGGTTACATTTTAGAGAAACTCAAAACAAGAGCCCCACATGGCAAAGCACTGGAGCAAGCAACATATTGTTCTCCTTCTTTATTCTTCCCAACATGTTTTGTGGCAAAGACACCTTACTCCCACAGGAGATCAGACAGCATCCTTTCCTAGGAACCACTCTGCAAACATGGACAAGAGAGTGCCTTGGTATACTGCCAGAATTCTCATTGACTTACCAGACACACCAGTTACCAAGTTTTCCTCCAGGACACTAAGTTTGAGAGAGAGTATGTCAAAGAGTTGTTGACAGCTGGAGATTTTTCCAGGACATAGCTCTACTGAACTTTGAACAGCTCGGAATTAAATTTCATCTACCTTCTCGAGATTTCTGCATGTACCTACAAGTTAGTTAGACCTTAGACCTTGAACTAGACGTGCCTTAGACCTGATTATTAGAAACAAATGGGGAAGAACCAATTAGAGGCAGCACTCAGGGTCCTAACCTAATAAGATCCTATCTGTACTAAACTGGGGCACTTTCCTACCATTATTAACCACCTTGAGACCTTCAAGTGGAAAATGCTTACTATATATGTGCTATTTATGATTGCATTATAGTCTTTCCTCTCTTCCCCCTGCTGCTCTCAGTGGTCTGGTCTACCACCTGTGTTCTGTAGTGGGAAAGGATTTGAAGAGCAGTTGAGCCTGCTCCTCCCTTTATGCCCTCAGGTGGGGAGGTACTCAGGGAGCAGCCCCAATAGACCCTGCTGGCCAAAAGAATCTGATCATACATGCGTGGGGTGCATGCACACCAGAAGTTGAATGCATGTGGACAACAGAACTCGAAGAACCACGGTTACTGTCAGGTACGTACCACATTTTCCAGTTGTCATTTGCTGCAGCATGAAGTGGAGCTTGTGGGTCTTATTCACCCATTCTGAAAATAACTAACTCAGACTTCCAGCTCCCTTCAGCCAAGACTCCCTCATGGTGAAATGAAGAGAAAAAGGCAAGGTGGCCTCTCAAAAGCCAGAATATGAAAATATGGAAGCCTCCTCACCCCATCTGACAATGTAGCACCCAGTCAATAAGCTGCTGGGATAGCCCTTTCACACATCTCTTTTAAAGCTTGACACTTTCAAGTAGTTAAGGTCCCAGATGTATTTTAAAATTGTAAAAGTCTCTGGGAGAATATATTTGGTTTATAAATAATTTTTCTTTTTTACTGTGTTAAATCCAGTTAATTGCTGAGAATTTAATTGGAAAAACCTTATTTTGGAGGGACGTGAAATGAAGAAAAAGCCCTTGCTGACTGTGGCCTAGCAGGAGAAGAATGTTCCAGTGGCTAAGATAGTAGCTTAAGACTCGAGAGATCTGAGTTCAATTCTTTGCTTTACCACAGCCTTCCTATGTGACCCGGGGCAAGCTGCATAGGCCCAGATCCACAACGGGACTTGGGCATTGCAATTCTAAGGGCAGGTCTACACTACAAATTTCAGCACAGCTGCATCAATGTAGCTTCACCACTGTAGCACTTCTGATGAAGACGCTCTAAGCCAATAGGAGAGAGCTCTCCTGTTGGCTTAATTACCCCACCTCCATGAGAGTGTGTCAGTGGGAGAAGCTCTCTTGATGACATACTGCTTTCTACACTGGTGCTTAGGTCAGTATAACTATGTCACTCCGGGGTGTGGATTATTCAACCCCGGAGCGGCGGCGTTCTACTGAAGTAATTTTGTAGGATAGACCGGAGCTAATTGTTAAGTGTCTGGACAGCCGATGGGATCCACAAACCCTGGGTTAGGTGCCTAGACTCTCTGTATAGTACATGCGGAGAGAGTGGTGCCTGAGAATGGAATCCACAAAAGTATGTTAGGCAGACAGCTGCCTCAGCTAGCCAAAAGGACTGATGCAATCCTTGGATGAACAAACAGAGAAATCTTGAGTAGGAGTAGACAGGTTATTTTTCCTCTGTAACTGGCACTTGCGTGACCCCTGCTGAAATATTCTATCCAGTTCTGGTGTCCGCAATTCAAGAAGGATGTTGATAAATTGGAGAAGGTTCAGAGAAGAGCCACGAGAATGATTAAAGGATTAGAAATCTGGCCTTATAACAATAAACTCTAGGAGCTCAGTCTGTTTAACTTAACAAAGAGAAGGTTAAGGGATGACTTGATTATAGTCTGTAAGTACCTACATGGGGAACAAATATTTAGTAATGGGATCTTCAATCTAACAGGGAAAGGTATAAGAAGATCCAATGGCTAGAAGTTGAAGCTAGACACATTCAGACTAGAAATAAGGTGTACATTTTTAACAGTGAGGATAATGAACCATTGGAACAACTTGCAAAGGGTCATGGCAGATTCTCCCTCACTGGCAATTTTAAAATCAAAACTAGATGCTTTTCTAAAAGATCCGCTCTAGGAATTATTTTGGGGAAGTCCTATGGTCTGTGTTATACGGGTCAGACTAGATGATCACAATGGTCTCTTCTGCCCTTGAAATCTATGAAAGTCTCCTTGTTTCTGTTTCTTGAGGGAGGACTACACCATTCAAAAATGTGGGGAAGTAGAATTTAAAAGAAAAGGAAATTGGCCCTTCCTCCACCCCTGCCTATGGAAAGCATTGTGATTAGCACAGTAAAGTTGAAAATTGAGAGGAAATATTTTCTATTCAGGTCAGTAGTCAAATGTTTATAGAAAATGCAAAAACATTGTTTGATTGATACAAGCCGTATTTCTGAAATGGGATGTTGATCCATGAAATTTCCCATTTTGTTCCATGAGAAATGACACTCTTATTTCTGTAGCAAAAAAAATACAGCTTTAATTACAGGCCCTCCTGCTGCAACATTGTGCTCCTTCTTATTGTAAAGAAACCCTGAAAACATGAACCAAGTAAAAACGGATCCAGTGTTGTCCAAAGACAGCCTATAACAACTGCCTTGTTCATCTCCACAGTCTATTAAATTAGACTTGCACACTTTTTATTGTCATGATGTATGAAGGCACCCTGAAAGTTTTCTTTTTTGAGATTTAAAAACACAATCAAAACCTTAGGAATATCAAGTGAGATTCTTCGTAGTTTTGCTGGAGAACATCTGAGAGATGTCAGGGATGTTTATTCTGACACCTTAATGGAAGGATAGTGAATTTTTAACAGAGGGTTCCGTCACAGTTCCTGAGGTAATTACTTCTGACTCTCTTCTGACTCCTTCGAGGGGCCCCCACTCATGTCTCAGGCCTCCAGCTGTCACCTTTCTCAGGGTGGGATCCCATGATCCATTCGCTCCAGAGCAGGGCCTGAGGCTGCTGACTCCTGGAATTCTGTGTGATCTCACCAGGTCAGAGTTCAGTTCAGTACCCACCATCCTGTTCTCTCAGGGGCAGTGGCAGGGTCATCCAGTGCCCAGCCAGAGCTCATCAAGCAAAGTACTATTTTTTCAAAACAAAAACATTTAAGAGAAAACCTATCTTGAAAAAAATCTTATATATAGGCCTGGGCTTACCAGGTGGTCACCCGTCTTTCATATGGGGACGCTGGCAGGTTTGAAATCCTTCAGGTCCTTCCGCAGGACATGTCTCTGGTTGCAGTCTTGCGTCAGTTCTTGCATCAAGTGTCAGTGACTTCTCTCCCTGTGGCAGGATAGTCATTTTATACAGTTTCATGTTTGTCTGCCAGGCCTCTTAAATGAAATTGGCACAAAACCTGCAATCACTACACAGGTGAGCCACAGAAATACAGTACAGGATGTGGGGCTTGGATTATGGGCTGCTATGTCACCTCTATGCCAGCAGCACACAGTTCTATGGCTCCTCTCCATTAACCCAGACTCTGCAGTCTCTTTACACTCTCAGCATCTGGGATCCTGCAGAAAGTGAGCTGGCTACAACGCAACTCCAGTAAGATGGATACTCTGTTGAGAGCAGAAAGCATTTGAGATGATGAGCAGAGGTGATGTCTGCACCGTCCCTCGAGCATTTGCCTAGCTTTCACCAAAATGTGTCTCAGCCCAGGGTCTTATTGGCTCCATCATCACTCAGATAGGGGAAGTGGCCTGTTGGGCCTTTCTCCATCCACTGATGTCCAAGCAGTTATGCCTGCTCCTCTCTAATGCAGTCCTTCCAAGGTTCATCCACATCTCTGACCTCCAGGCTAGTATAATGTTTTCCTGTGTACTTAGCAATACCCTTCAGCACCACCTAGGAGCTTCAGCTGCTTACCTCACTGTCACGGGAAGTCATTATGAGCACACACCTGTGCTTTCTCTATCTGAAGGTCTGCTACCTGAGAGATCACTTCTCACCTTATACCCTCTCCTTCCTCCCCCCATAGACGTTGAGGTCAGTAGGTATGCTTTGTTGGGATTCCCTCTGAGACCTTTCCACTCGGCTTACTCAGAACACCCTGTCCAAGTCTGGGAGAACACTTCATCCAGTTCGCTGGGATCCAAAAGACTCCAGCTTATCATGCAGATTACTTTATTAGGCATGTAACAGCTCTTTGCCCACACTGGCCAGGCCCAGATGCAGGGGATTTAGGTATGGGTGATACCACAATTCCAAATCATGTCACACACCACACAGTTCAACGAGTTCATATACATCTTTTCTAGGTACTAACATCTAGACTTCTTGAATGTGAAGACCAAGCACTTTGCAGATTTTGTAAGGCAAGCTTATCAGTTAAGGGTGTTTCTGCTTCCTTTGTTAACTATAAACATACACACAATAGTTAGTTTCTGCCTCCCTTATTTACTATAAACATATTCACAATATTACTTGTTTCAGCAATTACTTGTTCAGCAGTTACTTGTTCAGGCATGTCTTGTCTTAACTTGGGCCTGCTGTTGGCAGCTAAGCCAGCCATACATGCTTGTGCTAGTCTTGGCTTGGACTACCCAGGACTGTCTCTGATCATAGTCTTGTGTCAGTTCTTGGATCAAGTGTGAGTGACTTCTGCATAGGTTAGCATTTATCTGCTGGACACATTATAGGATGCATATGAAGGCTAGTGCCGTGGTACAGTGCTACCTGTCCAGCCTCCACTTGGTTGGCTTCTCTGCTGAGCAGCTGAAGGGGTCTCTGCCACAAATGCAGGGAGCTCAATAGCATAAGCAGCAGCCTTGTGTAGTGGGCTAGATATAGGACTGTGGGGAGGAGTTCCTGCATCCCAGCTCTGACACAGATTCCCCTCTCTGGCCTTTGTCCAGTCACTTAACCTTTTTGCCTTTTCCTCATCTGTGAAATGGTGCTAATTTATACCTCCTTCATAGGGACATTACCCTAGAAGATATAATATGTAGCAAAAACATGTGACACTGCCCTAAGGGCCTGTACATTAGTTACTTAATGAGGTATCAAAATCTGTCAGTCTATTGTTTTAGATGTCTAAGCCTATGAATATAAGTTCTCTTATTACTTCCACATGTGTGTTAGAGAGGTTCCAGTACAGGGGAGTCTCAGGGGGGATGAGCTGGCTGAGAGAAGTGCTTTTCTGCTGAGGTATCATTCTCCGCTGTGCCAGTGATATTTCCTTTTGAATGCTCTCTGCACTGCCC
Organism: Malaclemys terrapin pileata; assembly: GCF_027887155.1. Lineage (NCBI taxonomy): Eukaryota > Metazoa > Chordata > Testudines > Emydidae > Malaclemys > Malaclemys terrapin. Next base: position 53,815,791 of record NC_071514.1, read on the forward strand.
AGCAGGAGCGAGGGCGCGTGGCTTCCTGTGTCCAGTACAACTCCTTAACCCTCGCCTCCCCAGTGCGGGGTTGATACACCCCACCACAGAGCGTCTGTTTCTTTCATATCTGATGCAGGGGTTGTGCCCTCAGAACCCTTGTTGTTTCAGGCTGTACAGAGCTTGCATCTGACAATTACAATAGAGGTGGTAATGGAAGGAGATCTGAATTGAAGGAATAAGTGGTCTGCTGAATACAGTTGGGAAGGTGTCAGGAGAAGACCTGCAAAGCAAAAGCAAGTATTTAAAATTATTAAGCAAAAGCTTTGTCCCTTTGGAGCATATTTAATCATCTGTGCCTTTGCTTGAGTCCCTCCTCCATGCACCTCTGTTGAGAAATACTACATAGGCAGTTGAAGAGAAAAATAGATTTGGGTCCACAGAGAATCACAAATCCCAACCAAAGTAAAGCAGGGATGGGTGTGGGAGAGTAGCTGAGCTGTGTGACCCACTCTTAATACTCCTGGCTAAGAAGCAGCATTCCAGTTTATGCTCCAGACCAGAGGCACAGAAAATGTTCAAACTTCTATCTCCACCTAGTGTTGGCCTCATGCAGTACAGTTATTCTGTGCATTAAATAGGTGAGGCTATGGTAACACAGCTGAGTTTATTCATAAAAAATTAGCAGCATTAACAGTTGAATGATGAAACTTTTTAAAGAAAATGTTAGGTTCATGTAAAGAATGCAAATGTTGTGGTAGGCTTATGCTACGTGCCTGCTGGTCAGGAAAAAAGAAACTGATCGTCCGGTATTGAGAGAGGTCAAAGAAACAACTTAGGGCTTGGCTACACTTGCGAGTTAGTGTGCAGTAAAGGAGCCCCATGCACACTAGCTGACTCCCCGTCCACACTGGCAAGGCATGTAGAGCGCTCTGACTCCACAGCTAGAGCACTGCTGGTACTCCAGCTCAGCGAGTGGAATAACATTTGCTGCACCCCCGCTGGAGCACCGCGGCGCCAGTGTGGACGACCTGTCCTGTTAATGCACTCTGATCAGCATCCAAAAGTGTCCCACAATGCCTGTTCTAGCCACTCTGGTCATCACTTTGAACTCTACTGCCCTGCCCTCAGGTGACCAACCATCAGACCCGCCCTTTAAATCTCTGGGAATTTTGAAAATCCCCTTCCTGTTTGCTCAGCCAGGCGTGGATTGCTCTCAGCGAATCTTTCCAGGTGACCATGCCTCCACACACCAGGAGATCCCCAGTGTGGAGCAATGGTGAGGTGCTGAACCTCATCAGTGTTTGTGGGGAGGAAGCTGTCCAGTCCCAGCTGCGCTCCAGCCATTGGAATTATGATACCTTCAGGCAGATATCAAGGGACATGATGGAAAGGGGCCATGACTGGGACGCGCTGCAGTGCAGGATTAAAGTGAAGGAGATGCGGAATGCCTACCACAAAGTCCGTGAGGCAAACAACTGCTCCGGTGCTGCCCCCGCGACCTGCCATTTTCAGAAAGAGCTGGACATGATACTTGGGGGCGACCCCACCTCCACTCCAAGTACCACGATGGACACTTCAGAGCCCAGTTCAATAAGGCAGGAGGAGGAGCAAAGCGAGTGTGCTGAGGCAGAGGAAGGTACCCCAGAATTCCTAGATGCATGCAGCCAGGAGCTGTTCTCAAGCCAGGAGGAAGGTAGCTAGATGTGGCGGCCGGTGCTTGGGGAAGGACAAACACCAGAGGAGGTTCCCGGTAAGCGGCTTTTATTTTGGAAAGGAAGTTATTCGGTGTGGGCTCTTGGGGCGAGGAGAATTAGGGCTGCATGCATGCCTAGATAGGGCGTTGATATGCTCTCGCACATTGTGGTAATTGGCCTCAGTGATCTCTTCAAAGGTCTCATCCAGAACTTGGGCAATGCGCTTATGCAGATTTCTCGGGAGAACCACTGTGGTCCTTGTCCCAGAAAGGCTAACATGTCCATGCCACTGTGCCGTGAGGGGCGGGGGGACCATTGCTGCACACAGGCAAGCTGCATATGGGCCAGGGCGGAAGCCGCGTTGCAGTAGAAGACCCTCCCTTGCTTCCCAGGTCACCCTCAGCAGCAAGATATCTTCCAGGACGAACTGCTGAGGAAAATGTGGGGACAGTGTTCAGTATAGGGGCTCCCTGCCATTGTTTGCTCTCCCCATGGCACAGAAACCCAGAGGACAATACAGCTGTGAAACAATCAGTCACGCTGGACTCTGTGCTTACTCACCATTTTGGGGCTCCCATGGGTTTGTGTGCACTTGCATTCCGACGGGCAAATTATGCTATTGTGTAGACTGTACTTGCCCTTAAGTACGGGGGGAATCATTGCTCTGTCTTGTGTGAACAATGCTGCCTCTGTTAAGTGTTGGATTTTGCCTTTTCAGATGCAAACTTGAGATCTCAGCTGTCCATGTTATCACCGGCCCGGCCAAAGGACTCCAAAGAATCAGAAAGAAGCCACGTAGAAGCAAGGAAGACATGTTGCATGAAGTAATGCAGCATTCAAGTAATGAAAACCAAAAAGTGCAGGAGTGGCGGGAGAGTGAAAGGAGGATCCGCCAGCAGAACGAGGAGCGCCGGCACAAAAGTGCGGTGCTCCGGCAGAAAAGCACGGATCGGCTGATAAGCATAATGGAGCGCCAAGCAGACTCTATCCAGGCACTCATAGCCATGCAGGCGGAGCACTACCGCGCCTGCTCCCCCCCCACCTCCGCAGGCCTTGTCCCCAAACTCTTTCCCTTGTGCCCCCATTTTGCCTCCAACCCACTTTCCCCAACATCCGGGTTCTTACTGCCACCAGCTGCCTCCAACACCTGTAGTTTCACCACCCAGCCCTGAAAACTATGACCCTTACCCACTGCACTCAACCCCCATCACCATGCAGTATAGCCATCCTGAAGTGCAGCACTCATTGCACAGCACTCCAGCAGGATGTAAGCAAATCTGTGATTGTACCGTTCCCCACCCCACCCCCTTGCCCTTTCTGTTCCCCAAGCAGTTGCGTTTCTTTTCAATAAATGGGTTTTTTGGCTTTGAAAACATTTTTTATTATTGCATAAAGTAAAAGATGCCTTAGCCCAGGAAAGAAACAGGCACTGCAAGTCAGCGTAGCAAACACAGATTCCTACTAACATTGGAACCTCTGCACTTCACTCCCGTCCAGGGCACCACACATTACTGGTGGCTTTCAGCCTCAAATTGCTCCCTCAAGGCATCCCTAATCCTTGCAGCCACACGCTGGGCCCCTCTAATAGCCCTGCTCTCTGGCTGTTCAAATTCAGCCTCCAGGTGTTGAACCTCCGAGGTCCATGCCTGAATGAATCATTCACCCTTCCCTTCACAAATGTTATGGAGGGTACAGCACGCGGATATAACTGCAGGGATGCTGTCATCGGCCAGGTCCAGCTTCCCATACAGAGAGCACCAGCAGCCAAAAGCACACTCCACAGTCATTCTGCACCTGCTCAGCTTGTTGTTGAACCGCTCCTTGCTGCTGTCAAGGCTCCCTGTGTAGGGTTTCATGAGCCATGCCATTAAAGGGTAAGCGGGGTCTCCAAGGATCACAATGGGCATTTCGACTTCCCCTACGGTGATCTTCTGGTCTGGGAAAAAAGTCCCTGCTTGCAGCTTCCTGAACAGGCCAGTGTTCCAAAAGATGCATGCATCATGCACCTTTCTGGGCCAGCCTGCGTTAATGTCAATGAAACGCCCACGGTGATCCACAAGCGCTTGGAGAACCATAGAGAAATACCACTTCCGATTAACGTACTCGGAAGCTAGGTGGGCTGGTGCCAGAATTGGAATGTGCGTGCCATCTATCGCCCCTCCGCAGTTAGGGAAACCCATTTGTGCAAAGCCATCCACATTACCCAGAGTCACGGTTCTTCTGAGCAGGATGTGATTAATGGCCCTGCAAACTTGCATCAACGATTCCAACAGTCGACTTTCCCGCTCCAAACTGGTTAGCAACCGATCGGTAGCTATCTGGAGTTGCCAGCTTCCAGATTGCAATAGCCACCCGCTTCTCCACCATCAGGGCAGCTCTCAATCTCGTGTCCTTGCACTGCAGGGTGGGGGCTAGCTCCTCACACAGTCCCATGAAAGTGGCTTTTCTCATCCGAAAGTTTTGCAGCCACTGCTTGTCATCCCAGACTTGCATGACGATGTGATCCCACCACTCAGTGCTTGTTTCCCAAGCCCAAAAGTGGCGTTCCATGGTGATGAGCATGTCCATGAATGCCACAAGCAAACTCGTGTCGTATGTGTTACTCAAGTCAATATCATCCTCAGAGTCCTCACTGTCAGTTTGGATCCTAAGGAATAACTTGACTGCCAAACGTGAAGTGCTGGCGAGACTCTTCAGCATACTCCTCTGCAGTTCGGGCTCCATTCCCACAGACCGAAAGGGAAGACAGAGCACGCAGTACAAAAAATGTTGAAAGATAGGGCCAAATGTGGACGGAAGCACAGGGAATGCTGGGATGCAAACTGATGCATCATGGGGCGTTGGGACAGGACCCAGAATGCCCTGCGCCCTGCCGCCCCCTTCCCACAAGCCACAGTGCCAGAATGGGAAGAGGTGCTCTGTGGATTAGCTGCCCATAATGCACCACTCCCAATGCCGTTGCAAGTGCCGCAAACGCGGCCACGCCAGTGCGCAAGCAGCTGTCAGTGTGGACAGACTGCAGCGCTTTCCCTACTGCACTCTCTGAAGGCGGGTTTAACTCACAGCGCTCTACATCTGCAAGTGTAGCCATGCCCTAAGTTATTATCAGTAACCTGATAATAGTGGATGACTTTGATAATCTGAATATATAATGGATAAATATTACAACAGAGCAAGGTTTAGAGAGGCAATTTCTCAGCACTTTAAACAATTGTTTTTTTGGAACAACTAGTTCTAAAGCACACAAGATGACCAGCTATTCGTGACATAATCCCATGTAAATCACAGGAATTGGTTCAAACAGAAACTAGAGCTGTAAAGCACTGTGTAACAGCGGCCACAATATAGTGAAGTTCAACATCCTTTAGAGGGATCCTACTAACACCTAGTATGCAGACACTAAACTATAGAATGGGGATTAAAAAAAAAAAACTAGTAAAAAAATGCCCTAAAGTCAAAAGTGAGGAAATTAACATCTTTAGACTCCGCATGGAGGTGACTGACACACAGGGCCGGCTCCAGGCACCAGGATCGCCGCCCTCCTCCCCGGCGCCCTCCCCCCGGCTGCCCAGGGGAGAGTGGAGCCCCCGCCGGGGCTCGCTGCCCTCCTCCCAGGGCTCCCCCCGCCCTCCCACCCGCCGCCGGGGGGAGAGTGGAGCCCCCGCCGGGGCTTGCCGCCCTCCCCCCGGGGCTCCGGCCACCCTCCCCCCCCCCCCGCGGGGTGGGGGGGCAGCCGGCAGCTTTTTTGCCTGGGGCGGCAAAAAAGCCAGAGCCGGCCCTGCTGACACATATGGTACCATTACTGAGTCCCAGATATTGGCCATACCTCAGGACAAAACAGGAATCCAGAAGGCAAGAACTAAACTAACATGGCTAAATGGAAAGGTTCAAGTGGTTATTTGAGCCAAACAAATATCCTTCAGAAAACAGAAAGCCAACTCTAGTGAAGCCCATAGACTGAACCAAAAACAATGGAGGCAATATGTAAACTGAAAGTTCGGAGGGTTAAATGTCAGAAGCAGGAAGCCTGAGAAAGGATTTTTAAAGGGAGCAGTTAAATGAAGATAAGGACACCTCAGAAGAGGTAAGTGATTTCTGTGGTGCATCAAAAGCTGTAAAAATTACAAGCTATAACTTTAAATCCTAAAGGGTTTCCTGGTCCTGCTTGCAGGCTTGGGGGCTCTGTAGGGAAGTGTACAATCTGGGTCTTTCAGCAGTCAGTCTGCAAAGAGCCAGCAGGGTGGGGGAGTTGTGCCTCTCTGCCTTAGGCTGTGTCTACACTGCCACTTTCAGCACTAAAACTTTATAGTTGTTCAGGGATGTGAAAAAACACACCCAAGTTCAGGGATGTGAAAAAACCACACCCCTGAGCATTAAAAGTTTTAGCACTGAAAAGCACCAGTATAGGGGTGGGGTTTTTTTAATTGCCGGGAGATCTCTCTCCCGGCGATAAAGTGTGACTACACTGCCCACGTAACAGCGCTGCCGCAGCCGCACTGTAACATGGGCAGTGTAGACATACCCTTAGTTTTCATAGATTCATAGATTATAGGACTGGAAGGGACCTCGAGAGGTCATCGAGTCCAGTCCCCTGCCCGCATGGCAGGACCAAATACTGTCTAGACCATCCCCGATAGACATTTATCTAACCTACTCTTAAATATCTCCAGAGACGGAGATTCCACAACCTCCCTAGGCAATTTGTTCCAGTGTTTAACCACCCTGACAGTTAGGAACTTTTTCCTAATGTCCAATCTAGACCTCCCTTGCTGCAGTTTAAACCCATTGTTTCTGGTTCTATCCTTAGAGGCTAAGGTGAACAAGTTCTCTCCCTCCTCCTTATGACACCCTTTTAGATACCTGAAAACTGCTATCATGTCCCCTCTCAGTCTTCTCTTTTCCAAACTAAACAAATCCAGTTCTTTCAGCCTTCCTTCATAGGTCATGTTCTCAAGACCTTTAATCATTCTTGTTGCTCTTCTTTGGACCCTTTCCAATTTCTCCACATCTTTTTTAAAATGCGGTGCCCAGAACTGGACACAATACTCCAGCTGAGGCCTAACCAGAGCAGAGTAGAGCGGAAGAATGACTTCTCGTGTCTTGCTCACAACACACCTGTTAATACATCCCAGAATCATGTTTGCTTTTTTTGCAACAGCATCACACTGTTGACTCATATTTAGCTTGTGGTCCACTATAACCCCTAGATCCCTTTCTGCCGTACTCCTTCCTAGACAGTCTTTTCCCATTCTGTATGTGTGAAATTGATTTTTCCTTCCTAAATGGAGCACTTTGCATTTGTCTTTGTTAAACTTCATCCTGTTTAACTCAGACCATTTCTCCAATTTGTCCAGATCATTTTGAATTATGACCCTGTCCTCCAAAGTAGTTGCAATCCCTCCCAGTTTGGTATCATCCGCAAACTTAATAAGCGTACTTTCTATGCCAATATCTAAGTCGTTGATGAAGATATTGAACAGAGCCGGTCCCAAAACAGACCCCTACGGTACCCCACTCGTTACGCCTTTCCAGCAGGATTGGGAACCATTAATAACAACTCTCTGAGTACGGTTATCCAGCCAGTTATGCACCCACCTTATAGTAGCCCCATCTAATTTGTATTTGCCTAGTTTATCGATAAGAATATCATGCGAGACCGTATCAAATGCCTTACTAGAGTCTAGGTATACCATATCCACCGCTTCACCCTTATCCACAAGGCTCGTTATCCTATCAAAGAAAGCTATCAGATTGGTTTGACATGATTTGTTCTTCACAAATCCATGCTGGCTGTTCCCTATCACCTTACCACCTTCCAAGTGTTTGCAGATGATTTCCTTAATTACTTGCTCCATTATCTTCCCTGGCACAGAAGTTAAACTAACTGGTCTGTAGTTACCTGGGTTGTTTTTATTTCCCTTTTTTTTATAGATGGGCACTATATTTATATATTTTGGTTCTGGAGTGTTAAGCTTCTGGATTGTAAGAAATAAAGTCATGTTGCTTTGCAACCTTTCAAAAAGCGTATGCCATGAACTTTAACAATTTATTTCCATCAGTCTTCACCACAGAGGATGTTTGGGAGATACTTATCATGGACCTACTCTTGTCAGGTAATAAAGATGAGGTGCTCTTGAGGTACGTTTACACTTATGGCAGCGTGAAGGCTACAGACACTGCACGCCCAGCTAGCATGGCTATAAATAGCAGTGTCGACGGTGAGGCATGGCTTAGGCGAGTAGAATAAGCTACATGCCTGAGCCCTTCGGGTATACACCCTTGTCATAAACATACAGCTAAGGGTAGCATAAAATCCCTCCTTTACTTGTAAGGGGTTAAGAAGCTCAAATAACCTGGTTGGCACCTGACCAAAAGGACCAATAAGGGAAGAAAAGATACTTTCAAATCTGTGGGGGGAGGATTTGTTTGTGCTCTCTTTGTTGTTCTCTCCGGGACAGAGAGGGACCAGGGCAGGAAAAACCATCTCCTAAAATCCTACCTGAAATAAGCATCCCAGATTACAAAAATTGTAAGTAATAGCAAGGAAATGCGTTAGCTTATCTTTTGTTTTAGCTTGTGAATTTTCCCTATGCTAAGAGGGAGGTTTATTCCTGTGTTTTGTAACTTTGAAGTTTTGCCTAGAGGGGAATCCTCTGTGTTTTAAATCTTATTACCCTGTGAAATTACCTTCCATCCTGATTTTACAGAGTTGCTTCTTGCACTTTTTTTTCTTTATAATGAAGTTCTGCTTTTAAGAACTGATTGGTTTTTAGTGTCCTAAAAACCCCAGGGTCTGGTCTGTGCTCATCTAGTTTACCTATTTGGTTGGTATATTAGTCTCAAGCCTCCCCAGGAAAGGGGGTGAAGGAGCTTGGGGGGATATTTTGGAGAAACAGGAACTCCAAGTGGTCCTTTTCCTGAATCTTTGTCTAACTCACTTGATGGTGGCAGTGATACCGTCCAAGGACAAGGAAGAATTTGTGCCTTGGGGAAGTTTTAACCTAAGCTTGTAGAAATAAGCTTAGGGGGTCTTTCATGTAGGTCCCCACATCTGTACCCCAGAGTTCAGAGTGGGGAGGGAACCCTGACAACCCTACATTGCTCTCTACATGCCAAGCCAGTGCCTCCCGCATCTTCAGGGTACACAGCTATTATTGACCGTGTAGTTCCCCGCTGCCTCCCTGCTGCTGGAGCCTTTTGCTGTGGTGTGTAGTTACATGTGTAGTGCCTATACTCTACATGCCGCCATCAGTGTAGACATACCTTTGAGGTTGAGGTAATGAAAGAGTAGGTACTGGAAAATAGCAACAGAACACAAGGAACTGTGTGGTATTCATACCAGAGTTATGAAGGAACTTAAGAATGAAATGGTTGAGCTATTAACAGAACTGTGAAACAGCACATATAACTTAGCTTCCATACCAGAGAATTGCAACTTTTGGAGCTATCTTTTAAAGAAAGTGATTCTGGGAATTATAGACCAATAAACCTTACTTCAGTAATGAATATGTTGGTGTAGCAATAATTAAAAACAGAATTGTAAACAACCTAAAGATAATCAGCAAAGAGGGGCTAAGCAGAATGATTTCTGCAAAGGAAAAATCATGCCTCACCAATCTATTACACTCCTCTGAGCATGTCATCAAAACATTGTACTAATTAAGCTAGGCTTTCAAAAAGCCTTTGGTAATATACCCTGAGGCCATTAAGGAAACGGAGGGCATGTCTACACTGCCTTGCAGTTCAGAGTAAGATGATGTGAATAGCAGTGCACACCAAAGTGCTACTCTGTAATTCCCCCATGTGGACACTGCAGATGTGAACTTAAAAATCCCTACATAGTGCAAACTCGGGACCTCTTAGTTCACATCCACAGGGGAGTTATAGCGCAGCTCTTTGATGCACACTGCTAGTCACACCCTCTTACACTAAACTGCAGGGCCATGTAGACATGCCCTAAGTCATCATGGGTGGAGAGGTGACTTTCTGTCATGATATGAAACAGGTATGGGACAAAATAAGAGTTAGAATAAATTAACAATTTTCAGCAAGGAAAAAGTGAGATTTCACACAGCTCTGTTCCTAGGATTGGTGCTGTTTAATGTATTTATTAATTATCTAAAAGAGGGTGAACAGTGCAATGACAAAATCTTCATATGACAAAATTTAAGACAGTAAACTCTAGAAGTGGCGGTGAGAGTTTCAGAAGAATCAGCAAAGCTATGCAAATTAACAAACCAAGGACAGATGAAATTCAGTGTTGATAAATAAAGGGCAATGCACATTGAAAGGAATTATTTGAACTACTCATCCACCTTACTGGGTTCTAAAATAATTGTAGCACCTAAAAAAAGAGAGCTGGGTGTCATTGTGGACAGTTCAGTTAAAACTTGTACTCAATTTGTGACAGCTGTGAAAACAAACAAACAAGATGTTAGATTGCATAAGGAATGTGATGGAGAATATTATATCATCATATAAATCAGTGCTATGCCCTCATCTGAAATATCGCATTCTTGTTCCTCAGTTTCCCCAACTATAAAATGGGGATAATGATGCTGACTTCCTTTGTAGCGCTAGATAAGAGCTGATAATAATACTTCAGTTCTAATTACCCCAGCTCAGAAAGGATATAGCAGAAATTAGAAGGATTTGGAGGTACTAGAACCATTAGAGGATTGGAAAAACTCACATGAAAAGAGATTGAAAAGACAGAGAAAAATAAGGTATGCAAATTAATGTGTTGTAGAGAACATAGATCAGGTGCTTCTATTTATCCTCTCATAGCACAAAAACAAGAAGGCATCAAATGAAATTGAAAAGTGACTAAATTAAAAGGAATTGTGATCGGGTGTCCACCCCACAAAGGACTGGAAAGGGTTAAGGGGCCAGGTAGGTCTATTAACTCAACAGGCTGAACCTGGAGAGGGAGAGCCAGGGAGCAGAGATTGAGTGCAAGCAGATTCAGCTGGGCAGGAAGAGGCAGGACCTATAAATCCAGGAAGCTGGTAACAGAAAGGGCAGTCATTCCCTGGGAAGAGGGAGGAAGGTTTGGAGCTGGTACACCCAGAGAGAGGAGGAACCAGGAGTGGTAGGAAGCAGTCCAGGGAAGGAGTAGTGAGGGCTAGGAGAGGAAAGCTCAGAACTGCTGGGTTGAGGGTCCCTGGACTGGAACCTGGAGTAGAGGGCAGGCCTTGGCTCTCCAACCAGCCACCTATGGTGTGGCATAGGCTGGCAGGGCAATTAATGTGAAGACTGCCTGAGACTGCTGGTGAGGAAAGACCCGGAAGGGAGGAATGCTGAGTGACCTGGCTGGAGGGCTGAGTCATGAAGAGGATGCTGCAATTCCTGGAGTGGGAAAGGGGTTGCAGACCAGAGAGATGGAGTGATAGCATGCAACTGCAGGAAGGGGCATCAACCTTGAAAGCTAATCCCCAGAATGACCAGGAGGAGGTGGCATACATAACAGTGAGTGCGCCACCCTGTCATATTTGGTGAAGAATGTGGGCACTCGGTCACCCTGAGAGAAGGGCACTGTGAGAGACTGAATGATGATCGCCCTGATACAAAGGGCCAGAAGAACAGGAGTACTTGTGGCACCTTAGAGACTAACAAATTTATTTGGGCATAAGCTTTCGTGGGTAAAAACCTCACTTCTTCAGAAGCATAGAGTGAAAGTTACAGATGCAGGCATTATATACTGACACATGGAGAGCAGGGAGTTACTTCGCAAGTGGAGAACCAGTGTTGAAAGGGCCAATTCAATCAGGGTGGATGTAGTCCACTCCCAATAATAGATGAGGAGGTATCAATTCCAGGAGAGGAAAAGCTGCTTCTGTAATGAGCCAGCCACTCCCAGTCCCTATTCAAGCCCAGATTAATGGTGTTAAATTTGCAAATGAATTTTAGTTCTGCTGTTTCTCTCCCTGGTCATTCTATTACAGATTTAAAATGACAGGTTTCAGAGTAGCAGCCGTGTTAGTCTGTATCTGCAAAAAGAACAGGAGTACTTGTGGCACCTTAGAGACTAACAAATTTATTAGAGCATAAAGCTTTCGTGGCTACTGCCCACTTCTTCGGATGCATACGAGGCCGGCTCCAGCATTTCTGCCACCCCAAGCAAAATAAATAACTAAATAAAAAGCCGCGATCGCAATTGCGACTGGCGGCGGCAATTGGGGAGGGTGGGGGAAAAAGCCGCGATCGGCGGCGGCAGTTTGGCGGCAGGTCCTTCGCTCCTAGAGGGAGTGAGGGACCTGCTGCCCCCGAATTGCCGCACATGCCGCCCCTCTCCCTTGGCTGCCCTAAGCACCTGCTTGTTAAGCTGGAGCCGGCCCTGGATGCATATAGAGTGGAACATATATTGAGGAGATATATATACACACATACAGAGAGCATGAACAGGTGGGAGTTGTCTTACCAACTCTGAGAGGCCAATTAAATAAGAGAAAAAAAATTTTTTTTAAGTGATAATCAAGCTAGCCCAGTACAGACAGTTTGATAAGAAGTGTGAGAATACTTACAAGGGGAGATAGATTCAATGTTTGTAATGGCTCAGCCATTTCCAGTCCTTATTCAATCCTGAGTTGATTGTATCTAGTTTGCATATCAATTCCAGCTCAGCAGTCTCTCGTTGGAGTCTGTTTTTGAAGTTTTTCTGTTGTAAGATAGCCACCCGCAGGTCTGTCATTGAATGGCCAGACAGGTTAAAATGTTCTCCCACTGTTTTTTGAGTATTATGATTCCTGATGTCAGATTTGTGTCCATTAATTCTTTTGCGTAGAGACTGTCCGGTTTGGCCAATGTACATGGCAGAGGGGCATTGCTGGCTCATGATGGCATATATCACATGGGTAGATGTGCAGGTGAACAAGCCCCTGATGGTATGGCTGATGTGATTAGGTCCTATGATGATGTCACTTGAATAGATATGTGGACAGAGTTGGCATCGGGCTTTGTTACAAGGATAGGTTCCTGGGTCAGTGTTTTTGTTCAGTGATGTGTGGTTGCTGGTGAGTATTTGCTTTAGATTGGGGGGTTGTCTGTAAGCGAGGACAGGTCTGTCTCCCAGGATCTGTGAGAGTGAGGGATCATCTTTCAAGATAGGTTGTAGATCTCTGATGATGAGCTGGAGAGGTTTTAGTTGGGGGCTGAAGGTGACTGCTAGTGGTGTTCTGTTATTTTCTTTGTTGGGCCTGTCTTGTAGGAGGTGACTTCTGGGTATTCGTCTGGCTCTGTCAATCTGTTTTTTCACTTCAGCAGGTGGGTATTGTACTCTGAAAAGGGCCAGAGATAGACTTTGTGTAATTGGGACCCCAAGGGGGAGCGAAGATGGATATGCCTGCAGGACAGGCTTTTGTAGCTGAGGGAAGTTATCCCTTACCAGGGTGGATGCCAGAGTTGCCACTCCCCCAGGGGAGAGCTGGGAGGCAACAGATGCAAGTCCATGCCACATGGGGACAGATTCTTGAAAACCAGGTATACGTACCTATTTGGTGAGGGTAACTGGCCAATAGCAGCATTTGTACAGGATCCTACTGGCAGGAAGTAGGAGAAGACGGAAGGGCCAGGAATGGGAAAGGCACTCTGGGGTTAGGAGGCCAGAGGCCCAAACCCAAAGATGTTACAGTTGTGGGAGCAAGGGACTCTGTGGCAGGAGCCACTCACCTCACTTGAGCGCCTCCTATCGGTTCTGCATGTGCCTGCTCTCTCTCTGCTTTTGTGGTGCTCTCTGCTGGCACTTCCTCTTTTCAGGTGGGTTTTCAGTGACTCAGCCCTCCAGCCAAGTCCCACACAGTCCCTGTATGAAACAAAATAGACCCCTTCTGGGGTAATCAGTCCAACAGGGCCTATCCTAGTACCAGCCTTGGTCTTTGGCAGCCCTCCCTGGACTAGTTCTCAAATAGTCCTTGCTCTGGAATGGAGCGGTGCCCTGGAGACTCTTTGTTCTATAGCGAGCCTTGACTGACACCAGCTGAGTTGCTCTTTCAGTTCAGTTCATCTTCCTTCTGGGGTATTATATTTCAATACATATTAACCCCTTCAGGGTCTTCAGCCCTTTCCCTATGTAAATTCCCTTCTCAGTGCACTCAGACACTTTGCCTGCAGCTGGTGGGGGGGACCTGGGCCCGCCCACTACATCGGGTTCCAACCCAAGGACCCTACAAATGGCAGCCACCTGCTGCATCCCTTTAACTAACTTGTTGTTGCTACTGTTCCCTGGGCCACTTTCCCACAGCCCCAGCATGTTCAGCTTTACCCTTACCTTGGGCTAAAGTCTTGCTTGAGACCCAGCATCCAACTAGGAGCACCTTCCTTGCTCCCCCAATCCCTGCCGGCAACTGAATCTACTCTGTCCAGCAGCTCCCTTTTATATGAGTCTGCTGGACTCTGGCTGCCCCCTGCAGCCTCTTTTCCGATTGACTGCTTCCCTGCAGCCACTCTAGGTAGCCTGGAGGACTCACCTCTACTGTTCTTTTCCTGGGGTAGGGTGTGGTATGACCATGAGGCCTCCAGCAGGGGGACTCTGAGTCTAGTACACCCCGTCACACACCTGACCCCTAAGACAGACTTAGGGTAGTTCTATTGTGGATAATGTCCCTTCTTACCCAGTCTTTTCTTTGTCTCTCATAATTTAGGGTCTTTTCTCTGAGGCCTCTCTGCCCAGAGAGCTATCCCCATTTCTGCCCAGTTTTGATCAAGGTCTTCTTGTCTCTCAGACCTCTCTGCCTCAAGCTTATAACACTCCTTTGCTCCCTTTAGTCAGGTTCTCTCTCCCAGATTTCCATCTGGAGAGCATTTCGCTTTTAACTCCTGGCTCCCTGGGGACATGTCCCTCTGCCCTAACACCCGAGCCCACCTCCTCAAGAAGCAAAACCATTTTATGTGGCTGATCCCTCCACAATAACAACAATTGAGCCTTGCTAATCTTTCAGCCCGTGGCAGGGTTTCTGTGGCTCTCCTGGCCTTTTGACCTGGCCACCATGTCCTTTCTCCCAAGGGCAAGCCCTCCTTAAATGTCCCACCTCTTCTACACTGATAACACTTCTTAGGTCAGGCCTCTGGCCAACAGCCCACTTGACCCCTGGTCCCCCCAGTACCTATAACAGATGCTGCCTCTCTCCTGCAGGATCCGGAACAGGTACTGCTGCTGTATCCTAGCCTGGCCAGCCGCTGTTGCAGTTCCAGCTGCACCTACTAGCTGAACATCTGTTTCATAGTTTCCTTGATATTCTTGCCCACTTATTCCCTAGGAGCCTTGGGACCCCAAACTTCCTCCCCCTGGAGTCTTTGCTTTCCTTCCCTCCATGCGTTGGGCTCTCCTTCTAAATGGGACTTTTTTTAGTTCCTGCAACCTGCACTTCACCTTGCAATTCAAAGCCCAACAATGTCTCTTCACATGCCCCAGATCCCTACACTTACAGCACCTTATCCGTGGGGCCTCGCTCTTCTTGGCCCCTGGTGGTGTTTTCTCAGTTCTTATCTCCTTTGTGGCTCAGACCTTTGCATGCTGTTGTCGCTTCCGAGCTTCCTGCCACACTTGAAATTGGGGCTGCTGGAGTTGTTGTTGCTGCTGTATCTGAAGAAACTCCAGGCCTTGTGAGCTAATCCCCAGAATGATTAGGAGGAGGCGCCATACCTAGGCTCCTCACACTCGCACCACAAACTGAAGTGAGCTCCTTTTTAAAACCCAGGTTCCCTGATTAGCCTGCCTTAATTGATTCTAGCAGCTGCTTCTTAATTGGCTCCAGGTGGCCTAATTAGCCTGCCTGCCTTAACTGGTTCTAGCAGGTTCCTGATTACTCTAGTGCAGCCCCTGCTCTGGTCACTCAGGGAACAGAAAACTACTCATCCAATGACCAGTATATTTGCCCTCTACCAGACTCCTGTACCCCACTGGTCTGGGTCTGTCACATATCCCTCCCCCCTGCTCAACACCAAGGGGTTGGGCAGCTTGGGACGCCAGACAGTGCACACGTGACAAGCCATTGGCGTTGCCATGACGGTTCCCTGCTCTGTGTTGCACACGGAACTGGAAAGGTTGGAGGGATAAGAACCCTCTGGTCACCCTTGTGTTCTTCTCCTTGTTCCGCTGCATTCATTGAAGAGGGGCATGGTCGGTCACGAGGACAAATCTGTGCCCGAGCAGGTAGTAGTGCAATGTTTCCATGGCCCATTTTACAGCAAGGCATTCTCTCTCCACCACTGCATATTTTTGTTCCCTTGGAAGGAGTTTCCGACTGAGGTATAGAATTGGGTGTTCCTCCTCCCCAACCATTTGTGATAGAACGGCCCCCAACCCTACTTCCGATGCATCCGTCTGCAGGATAAACTCCTTGGTGAAATCAGGGGCTATCAGTAC
Source organism: Malaclemys terrapin pileata (assembly GCF_027887155.1). Taxonomy (NCBI): domain Eukaryota; kingdom Metazoa; phylum Chordata; order Testudines; family Emydidae; genus Malaclemys; species Malaclemys terrapin. Next base: position 53,831,829 of record NC_071514.1, read on the forward strand.
AGGGTTACTGCAGAGGGCAGTCTGTAGGTCTGTGAATGCTTCGTCTGCTGTGTCAGACCATCTCACCAGATCAGGTCCACGGGCTTTCACTAGGTCTGTCAGGGGGCTTGCCCTTGTGGCAAAGTGGGGGATAAATCGTCGGTAATACCCCACCACACCTAGGAACGCCCAGACTTGTTTCTTGCGACTTGGTCGGGGCCAATTTTGGATGACCTCTAACTTGTTCACTTGGGGTTTTACCAGACCTTTTCCCACAATGTAGCCAAGATATTTGGCCTCCGTAAAGCCTACAGCGCACTTGGCAGGGTTTGCTGTAAGGCCAGCTCGCCTGAAGGTATCGAGGACTGCCTCCACCTTCTCCAGGTGGGTGTCCCAGTCTGGGGTATGAATGACCACATCGTCCAAGTAGGCAGCAGCATAATCGTTATGCGGGCGTAATAGCTTGTCCATGAGGCGCTGGAAGGTAGCTGGGGTCTCATGTAGTCCAAAAGGGAGGACAGTATATTGAAAAAGACCCTCTGGTGTAGAGAACGCAGTCTTTTCCTTTGCGTCTTCTGCAAGGGGAATCTGCCAGTACCCCTTTGTCAAGTCTCGGGCAGTCAAGTACTGGCCATTACCCAGACGGTCCACTAGCTCATCTATGCGAGGTATGGGGTACGCGTCGAACTGGGATACTTCGTTTAGTCGCCAGAAATCGTTGCAAAATCTTGTGGTGCCATCAGGTTTGGGCACCAGCACTACTGGACTGGACCACTGACTGTGGGATTCTTCGGTGATCCCCAACTCCAGCATTTTTTTTACTTCTGCTTTTATTTCCTCCCTTTTTGCCGCTGGCACCCAATAGGGCCTCATTGTTACTCTGGCCCCAAGGTTCGTGATGATGTGGTGATATGTCTCGGTTGTTCGACCCGGTTTTGTCGAGAACACATCTTGGTTCCGGAAGATCATCTCAGACACCTCATTCTTCTGGTCTGGTGTTAAATCAGGAGACACTCTCACCTGTTTGGAAGGCTTGTTTTCCTGGGTTAGGTCTTTTTGGACCGTTGTGCATGCCTCTTGTGCATGCCAGGGTTTCAGAAGGTTAACGTGATAAATCTGTTCTTGTTTTCTGCGTCCTGGCTGCCGCACCTTGAGGTTACTTCCCCCACAGGTTCAACCACCTCATAGGGCCCCTGCCATTGGGCCAGAAGCTTGCTTTCTGCCATGGGTACCAACACCATAACCCGATCCCCTGGTTGGAACTGTCGCACTTTTGCCTGGCGATTGTAATAGGTTCGCTGGGCCTCCTGTGCCTTCTCCAAATGTTCCCATACAATAGGGGTAACCTGGGCTATCTGGTCTCGCATCTGCATTACATGCTCTATTATATTTCTCCCCTCATTGGGTTCCTCTTCCCAGATCTCTTTGGCGATATCTAGTATGCCACGGGGGTGACGCCCGTATAATAACTCAAAGGCGGAAAACCCAGTTGAGGCCTGAGGTGCCTCCCGGATAGCGAACATAAGGTAGGATAGTAGGGCGTCCCAATCCTTCCCATCCTGACTTACACCTTCCTGATCATAGCCTTGAGGGTTCGGTTAAACCTTTCTACCAACCCATAAGTCTGCAGATGGTAGACCGAAGTTCTCAGGGTATGTATATGGAGCAGCGTACAGAGGTCCTTCATTAGCTTCGACATAAATGGGGTTCCTTGGTCGGTTAATATCTCCTTTGGTAGCCCCATTCGGGCAAAGATCCCCACCAGCTCTTTGGCTATAGTTTTAGAGGCTGTGTTCCGCAACATAGCTCGGTCTTGAGCAGCCTGGTCCATCAGCAGGCGATTAGTCTCTTGCTGCAGCCGCACTGCCTCCTGTTGGACGGCTGCCTAGGCACAGGTAGCCTCCTGCTGGGCCGCTGTAGCTTGTATTAGTGCCCGCACTACATCATCCATTGTGGTGAAAAAAAAATAAACCCTCTTTTTTTTTTTAAATCACCCTCCTTCTTCCACCGTGCTGTGCACCCCAAGATCCCACACTGACACCAGTGTGACAAAGTTCCTTCTCTATCTTGGTGGGTCCTGTGCTTATTGGCAGATTGTCTTGCCTCAGAGATTCACCATGTGGGTTGGGGAACAGCCCAGAGACCTTCCCCTCTGGAAGAACCCACAGTCCAGGTCAGTTGGGAGGTTTGGGGGGAACCCGGGCCTGCCCTCTACTCCGGGTTCCAGCCCAGGGCCCTGTGGACTGCAGCTGTCTAGAGTGCCTCATGTAATAGCTGCATGACAGCTACAACTCCCTGGGCTACTTCCCCATGGCCTCCTCCAAACACCTTCTTTATTCTCACCACAGGACCTTCCTCCTGGTGTCTGATAACACTAGTGCTCCTCAGTCCTCCAGCAGCACACCCTCTCACTCTTGGCTCCTTGTGCCTCTTGCTCCCAGCTCCTCACACTCACACCACAACTGAAGTGAGCTCCTTTTTAAAACCCAGGTGCCCTGATTAGCCTGCCTTAATTGATTCTAGCAGCTTCTTCTTAATTGGCTCCAGGTGTCCTAATTAGCCTGCCTACCTTAACTGGTTCTAGCAGGTTCCTGATTACTCTAGTGCAGCCCCTGCTCTGGTCACTCAGGGAACAGAAAACTACTCATCCAGTGACCAGTATATTTGCCCTCTACTAGACTCCTGTACCCCACTGGTCTGGGTCTGTCACAACAGGTAGCATCCCAGACCATCTAGAGCAGCACGAAATGATCCAGCCAAAAAAAATGAAGAAAGTGGTAAGAAAATATGATGACACATAGTGGAAGTTTGAATTCTCCTTTACTGGATTGGCTGAATACCCATGTGTTATATGCTGCAAAACATTAGAGAATGAGTGTTTGAAGCCATCAAAACTTGAGCGTCAGCAGAAGCAAAAACACTGTACATTGCAGCAGAATAAACCACTGGAGTTTTTTGTGATTGGAAAAAAGAAAAAAAGAACTGAGTAAACAGAGATCAGTACTGGAGAAACCCACAGCGCAAATAGAAAAGAGCTTAAAAGAATCCCACTTGGTTATACTGAGAATTGCAAACCTTACTCATGCTATTAGAGAGGATTTGATTTTGCCTTCCATGCAAGATATGTGTTGAGAGGTTCTAGATAAAGAAGCTGCAAGGAAAACAGGAATGAAATATCAGCTCATTGAAATGATTGCTGATGCCAGTTATTTGGCATTGCAGTTCAATGAAACCACTGATGTAGCAAACTTAGCACAGCTCATGATTTATGTGCGGTTTATACTCAAAAACAAACTGACAGAAGAACTTTTATTCCTCAGAGTTACCAACCTGAACAACTGGTGCTGAGATCTTTCAGTTACTGAATTATTTCATTACCTCAAATTCACTGGAGCAAATGTGTTGTGATATGTACGGATGGAGACGCTGTTATGACAGGTAAGCGAAGTGGAGTTGTCGCTCGAGTGCGAGAAGTCACTCTGAATGTTACTGCTACCCACTGCGGCAACAGGCACCGCCTGAAAGAAATGAACAAAGTGCTGCATCAGATGATATTCTGAATTCTGTTATTTAGCAAAGGTGGGCATTTGTCCTGTTTGCTTTTGCCAACCTCATCAAGAGCAAATGGGACAAATGCCTACTTTTGTCAAAAAGGTGGGGTGTGGAGGAATGTGCGGGGGGTGAGCAGTGATTCCAGCCCCACACAGGGGGGGAAGCAGGGTTCGGGTGGGGGACAGGCAGGGCTTGAGCAAGTAGTGACCGCCAGCCCCAGTCTAGCGGGGTGCAGTCAGTGCTTGGGTGAGCAGCAATGCCAGCCCTGCACGGGGTGGGGAAGGGGCCTCAGGCTAGCACCTCGCAGTGTTCTGTTTTCCCTTTGGGAAATATGGTATCCCTAAATATTTGATCCTTTTCTAATTGGTAGAGAATAGGGTTGGGTCTTCACTTACACAGCACAGATATTCAGATTTTACACACAAAAATAGAACACACAAGGCAGTGTTCAAAGTTGGACAACTATTTTGTTTTAAAATCCAATAATAACACCATTTTTTAAACAATTTTGTTAACGTGTTGCTTATTCAGTTTTATACAAAATTGTGTTTTCCCTGTTGGAACACCCCATTTTGCTCTCAACATTTTTTTAAAGTGTAGTTTCACTAAAATGGTTTGGTTTCAAAGATGTGGAAGCATTTCTTTGAGTGCATATTGCTAGGAATTTCTAACATTACAATTGTTTACATTAAAATGAAAAGGAAATGTGTGCATTGTTTATTTACAGCATTAGAATTTATATGTATGTAATTATTAAAATTAATATTTTTCATCAAGAAGTGTTGTTAATGGGCCACAATGCTTATTGCAGCTGTACAGGTGGGCCTCAGGGGAAAAAGATTTGGGAACCCCTACCCTAACCCATAAGCGCGAGATGGGGCTGCTGCCCCACCACCAAACTATAACCACTAGGTGGGAGGCTTGCCCCACTCTAAGGTAGGGACAGCTGCTGTTCAATATTTGAGAGGAACCCATTATCTGTCATGCTTGAGGAGGGCCATTGTATATTGTCAGGCAGTGCAGGAACCAATAAAAAAAGCAGCTGTCAGAGGACAATGAACTAGGCAAAACAAGAGAAACCATCCATGCATTGTGGATTCCTTGCAAGTCTTGCAAGAAGCTGGGATGAAATCCTGAGTGTAACAAGATGGACAGGAGCCTCGCTGAAAGGGAGGTTCAGCTCAGTTATGATAAGAGAATGAGAGCTGAGACTCAACGGCAAGTGAAACCTTGCATGGAAGATCTAATTGTATCTGTATAATCTCTGTATCTATCTATGTAGTTAATTGAGAGGAAGGATGGTCTTGTGGTCAAGGTTGCACTGGGTCTCAGGAGATATTGGTTTAGCATCTGGGTCTGCTATAAGCTCTCTGTATGCCTTTGGGCACGTCACTTAGTCTGTCTGTGCTTCCATTCCCAATCTGTAAAATGAGGATAATACTTTTTTTCTCCCATTGTTTGCCTGTGGTGTTAGTTTATTTAGACTTCCAGGCAAAGACTATCTCTTACTCTGTGTATATATGTCAGCTCCCTTTGTGGCCAATCCCAGAGATTGAACCAGGGAACTTCAGAAGTGAAGCTGAGCTAGAGAACCACACTCTTAATCTGACAGCTGTAGCAGGTCCAGAGAGAGAGAGATACACAACGTATACTGACCAGTGTGGTGTGTACATATAGTACCTCACTCAATGGGCCCTGGCCTTAGTTGATATCTTTAAGTACTACTGCAGTAGAAATGATAATAGATCATGCTCATCACTGCAGTATCTGAGCTCCGTACAAATTCTAAACATGATATTATATTAATAAAATTCAGGATGTCCAAATTCAGTTACATGGTGTCTGGGCCAATAATGACCCGATGAACAACCGTGCCTAGAATGACAGAATAGCCTGCTTCCTACTCACTGCAGTTTCTCAGGATTGTTTGGGCACATGGAGGGAGTCAACCAACTGGTTAGAATGGTAGAAGCAAAAGAGTCAAGGGCAGCTGGAAAAGGGCAACTGGGAGGAGGAGATGGCAGAACTGCAGTGACAGTAGCAGGGTGCTGTGGGAGTGGGGATGGGAAGAATGACTAGTATGGAGCAGAGTAACGGTGGTGAGAGGAGCAGTATCTGGGAGGTGACAGAGAGCAAGAGATGAAACCAATGGAACTAGGCAGAAAGTGTAAGCAGATACAATGGGCTATATAGTAATTACTGTACGCAGTGGTTCTCAAACTTTTTTTTTCGCAGACCACTTGAAAATTGCTGAGGGTCTTGGCGGACCACTTAATGATCTTTTCAAATGTTGTTTGTACCATTAGCTAACTATTGTAAAGCATTTTGAAGGGGGAGGGTCTCTCCCCCGCCACAGCAGCCACAGAGCTGGGGCTGGGAAGGAGGGCCGTCTCTCCCTGGCAGCCGCAGACCTGGACCTGGGGAAAGTCACCTCTTTCTCTGGCCGCCGCAGCTCGGCATGTCCCAAATTCCCCCCACCCCCCTTTTCTCACCCCACTGCCCCCTATACTCCCCAAGGCCACCACCTCACCTTACATGTGCGTCTTCTCCAGGGTCCAGGCACCCTCCAGGGTCCTACACCTGTGCAGCTCCACTAATTAGGTGGGAGGCCCTTCATTCTCTTGTGTGCGGCTGCCCAGGAGTGCACCTTAGAGGGAACTATCCGCGGACCACCTGAATGGAGCTCGCAGAGCACAGTCTGAGAACCTCTGCTGTACAGTGTGCAGGTAATAGTGCACCTTGTGGTCACTGCCTGCTTATTCAAGATGCTATTTGAGGAACCTACTTGGAAAGGTGAGTGAGTCCCTGAGGAAACTCCCTTGCAGCCTCAGGAACTGGGGTGAAAGGGTTTGAGCTGTTGCCTGATCCTACCTCAATTTAAATATAAGGAAAAACAATTTCTTAGGTTCCCTATTTAGTTTATTATTTTATTTTCTCTTAAAATCCGATCCTGTGAAGTGCATTGAATGGGAGTTGAGGGTGCTTGGCATGTTGTAAGACTGAGCCCTAAGACCGTGATATTTGGTACTAGTGAGGGCTTAAGAGGCACTGTGTGTGTGAGAAAGAGAAAGGGTTGTTTATGTAACTGGGTGTAGGAAATCAGGGTTACAGCTACAAGCACCGCAATAGTGGACTCCAGATTAGCTCTGCCTAATTGCACAAATTCTCAAGAGCCTTTTCTGCAAAACATTCTCTCCTGCTCCCTTTGGGTACATCTACATTGCAATAAAACCCCCCATGGGCCTGTGTCTCAGAGCCCAGGGTGATTGACTCAGGCTCGTGGGGTTCGCGCTGCGTAGATGTTCAGGCTCAGGCTGGAGCCTGAGCTCTGAGACCCCCCCCATCTCATGGTGTTTTGAAGCCTGGGCTCCAACCTGAGCCTAAACATCTACACGACAATTTTTAGCCCTGCAGCCTGAGCCCTGCGAGCCTGAGACAGCTGACCCAGGTGAGCCCTGGCCATGCTGTGGGTCTTTTCTTGCAGTGTACACGTACCTCGTATGGCAGTTGCATTTAGCATCAAAGCTATTTCATTAAATATCATTGGAAATATACAAAACTGAGAGATCCATGCAAATTCCTATTTTTTTTGTCTACCCCTGCCAAAGCTATATCGAGAGGCCATTATGATTATTTATATATATATTACCTGGGAGCCCTAGTCATGGACCAGGTCCCCATTGTGCTAGGCACTGTACAGATACATCTATAACCCATGTGTCAGACCAGTATTGAGGATACAGAGTTAATCTTCATGGGCCACAATCTCTACAAGCCACAAGAAAGTAAATGAAAGTGCCGTGATGTCACAGTGCCTGAAGTCACTGCATCTCTGACCTCTCCATGGCCTCATTGGGTAGGCATTGTAAACCTAGGTCTGTGGGTTCCACGCTTGTGGACTCGGTGTTTCCAAGCATGTACTTGAGCATCTACACTGCACTGTAAATCCGGATTTACATTGCTGAACCCAGATCTCTTAACCATGCTAATACATCCATACTGCACTGCACAGACCTTCTGACTTAGGCGACTTGCATCTCAAGCGACTTGCATCTACACTGCAGAATGACAGGGCTCAGACCGACTCAGCAAGACTTGGGCTGTGACCCACTCTCCTCGCAGAATCTGCAGGCCTGAGTCCAGAGGGGTTCCTGGCCTGATTCCGACTGATTTTTGTGTGGATGGAAGTGAAGCTTGGTCTCAAACCTGAGTCTGAGGCCAGGTCTCCAGGGCAGTATAGACGTACCAACTGAGGCCACCCCTCTTAGGTCTCAGGCCTCAAGCTGTCACCGTTCTCAGGGCAGAGTCCTGTATCTCCCTCTAGACAGGGGTAGAATTCCTCCTGCAAATTAATTTACCAAGTCTGAGTTTAGTTCAGCTCCTGCCATCCTGTTACCTAAGGGGTAATGGCAGAGTTAACCAGTGACTAGCCAGCTCTCACAAGACAAAGTACTGTTTATTCAGGACAAAAGCATTTCAGAGAAAACGTATCTTAAAAACCAGAAACAGCTTATACACAGGCCTGGCTTATAAGCGAACACCCATTTTCCACATGGAGGGCCTGAAAGCAACAAAATACTTTGAACCCTTCCCACAGGGTCTGTCCCTCTTGGTCAACCCCTATCAAAAATGGATGAAATCCAAATCCTCACTATAGTTACTTCTATTTGATTTACATCACTCCCAGTCTGTCAAAGCATCCCTTGAGAGAAAATCCACTCCTGATTGTAGCTGTTGCCTAGTCTATGTCATATTGTGTTGATTTGGCTCTGAGGAGATGGCCCTTGATGATAATAACAAGAAGAAGAGAAGGTAGAAGCTGGGGATCAGAGAGGACATGGGAGGATGAAATAAATGTATTTGATGCTTTTTCCATTATAGAATTAAATTATGAACAGGATCAAGATTTCTCCACATAAGAGATTCATTGCAGACACAGAACAATACACTTTCCTAGAAGACCACCCTAATGGCTTACTTATTACCAACCTTGATGTCTTGCTATTGGAAGACACATGATAAATTTCTATCTGAACCGTAGGCATAGTTTGATTTCTATATTTGGAAGGGTGGAGGGCTTAATACTATTAATAATAGGTATAAGTCTAATTTCTGGATTTACCGATTGTTAGTGGTACTTAAATTACAGTGTACTTGAACTCACAAATACAGTTTATGTTAATTATTTAATCACCCTTAATTTTTTCTTTTAACTTAATTATTTGACGTTTACCAGCTACCTCTTAAAAATCAACATTATCGTAAAAACAAATTCTTGAATAAACAGAATTGAGCAATTTCATGTAACTATGAATCATGTCTCCCTGGTTTTAGAGATACACAAACATTGTTTTAATATAGAAATACTATATTTACCTTGATGTGGATGCAATCATATTTCCCTTTGGTTAGCATAAATGTCCAATTTTTCCTGGAATCAGCTTTGCAGTTAAATTGGCTTCTATGTGAAGAAGAGCCAGTGAAAAAAATCTTTCTTCTCCCATGGTTGAATGAAATCAGTTTCTAATCTGTCTCTGTCAGGCATGCAGAGAGCAATGTAGGGTTGTCAGGTTCCCTCCCCACTCTGAACTCTGAGGTACAGATGTGGGGACCCGCATGAAAGACCCCCTAAGCTTATATTCCACCAGCTTAGGTTAAAACTTCCCCAGAGTTCAGTGTGGGGAGGGAACCCTGACATGGTGGCAGAGGTGGGATGCTATGAGATAGTTATCAGCTCCCAGGCGCCCTTGGACCATAAATGGCCCGTCCCACGACACTTCCATCGTATGGGCCTGGAGCGCCTTCAAGACCATGACCTGGTCCCCTACTTTGAAGGAATGCTCTCTGGCATGTTTATCGTACCAGGTCTTTTGCTCTTCCCAAGCATCTTTTAGGTTTTCTCTAGCTAGGACTAAAGAGTCTCGGAGGGTGTTTTGCAGGTTGTTTACAAAGTCCAGAATGTTAGTTCCTGGAGAAGGCGTAAACCCCTCCCATTGCTGCTTCACCAATTGTAATGGCCCCTTAGCCTCACAGCTATACACAAGTTCAAATGGTGAAAACTCTAAACTGGGATGTGGTACAGCCCTGTAGGCAAAGAGCAACTGCTGCAACACTAGGTCCCAATCATTGGAGTGCTCATTTACGAATGTTCCATTAACATTCTCCACCAGGCCATTTGTTTGATGGTGGTAAGGGGTGGCAACCAAGTGGTTCACCCCAAATACTTCCCACAGGCTTTTCATGGTCCCTGCCAGGAAAATAGTTCCCAAATCCGTAAGGATGTCGGAGGGCCAACCTACCCTGGCAAAAATGTCTGTTAATGTCTGGCACACACTTTTTGCCCTGGTGTTGCTTAGGGTTACTGCTTCTGGCCATCGGGTGGCAAAAGCCATGAAAGTCAGTATGTACTGCTTTCCTCTGGATGTCTTTTTTGGAAAAGGACCCAGAATATCCACAGCTACTCGCTGAAATGGAACCTCAATTATGGGGAGTGGCTGTAGAGGGGCTTTGACCTGGTCTTGGGGTTTTCCCACTCTTTGGCACACCTCACAAGACCAGACATAGGTAGAAACATCCTGGCCCATTCCCTCCCAGTGGAAGGGCTTCTCCAAATGGTCTTGGATCCTGTTCACCCCAGCATGGCCTCTAGGGTGATTGTGGGCTAAGCTCAAGAGCTTTACCTGGTACTTAGTTGGAACTACCAACTGTCTTTGAGGACGCCAGTCTGCCTGGTGCCCACCAGAAAGAGTTTCCTTGTATAAAAGTCCTCTTTCTACAACAAACTGGGATTTATTAGAAGAGCTGAGAGGTGGTGGGTTGCTCTGTGCCACCATCCAAGCTCCCTGGAGGCTTTCATCTGCTTTCTGCTCTGCCTGGAATTGTTCCCTTGATGCTGGAGACATCAGTTCCTTACTGGCTTGTGGACTTGGGCTTGGTCCCTCTGGAAGCGATGTAGGTGATGGGGCTGTTTCTGTTGACTGTGAACCACTCTCTGCTGGTGCACTACGTTGTATTTCAGGCTCCGGCTGAGCCTCTTGTGTAGGTTTATCTGCTGCTGCCAGTGCAGACTCAATGGTGCCCGCTGGTGTTGGAGTTGTAGACGGGGTTGCAAGCGCTGGATTCAGTGCTGGCAAGGATTCTGGTGCTGGTTGCTCCACCAGTTCCAGTTCTGGGACTGGCTCTGGCTGGGTCTCTGTGACTGGATCCACTACTGTTGTCGCAGACATTGGCATGGGATCCAGTTCCACTACCTCATTCTGGGTCTCTGGTAACATAGACGGGGCCCTTGTAGAAGGCTCAGGGACAGAGCTAGGTGTGAAGGCTTGCTTAGTCTGCCTGCAGGTGACCATTCCCACCCTCCTGGCTAGCTTCACATGGTTGGCCAAGTCTTCCCCCCAGCAGCATGGGAATGGGATAATCATTATAGATTGCAAAAGTTCACATTCCTGACCAGCCCTTGTACTGGACAGGCAACTTGGCTATAGGCAAGTTTAAAGAGTTTGACATGAAGGGTTGAATCGTCACTTCGGCCTCTGGGTTGATGAATTTGGGGTCCACTAAGGATTGGTGGATAGCTGACACCTGTGCTCCAGTGTTCCTCCACGCGGTAACCTTCTTCCCACCCACACTCACAGTTTCCCTTTGCTCTGAGGGTATCTGGGAGGCATCTGGGCCTGGGGAGTTTTGGTGTGATTCCGGTGTAATGAACTGCAATCTGTTTGGGTTCTTGGGGCAGTTGGCCTTCACATTACATTTAAAACATCGTCCAGCTGACTGGTCACTGGGGCAAGGTGGGTTGCTGGAGACTGGTGTGGTGGGATGATAAGGTGTCTGGGGTTTTCCTTGGGATGTAGGTGGGGCCTTGGGTTGCCCCCGGTGGTAGAGTGTTGTTTCGGGTTGCCCCTTCTGATATCCGCTCCAACTGCTACTAGCTTTTTTCTTTTCCGCCACCTCCACCCATTTGGTTCCAATCTCCCCCACCTTGATTACAGTTTTGGACTGTACCTTTCTATTTCCTCTGGAACACCCTCTAAGAACTGTTCCATTTGCATTAGGAAGGACAGATCTTCCAGAGATTTAACACTTGTTCCTGATATCCAGGCATCCCAATTTTTTACAATATGGTAGGCGTGTCGGGAAAATGCCATGTCTGGTTTCCACCTTAGGGCTCTGAACCAACAACGGACATGCTCGGGTGTTAGCCCCATTCTAATTCTGGCCTTTTTTTAAAAAAGTTCATAGCTGTTCATGTGTTCCTCAGGCATTTCAGCTGCCACCTGTGCTAAGGGTCCACTGAGCTGCAGCCTCAGCTCCACCATGTACTGGTCTGTAGAGATACTGTAGCCAAGGCAGGCCCTTTTGAATTTTTCTAAGAAGGCCTCTGTATCATCATCTACCTTGTAGGTGGGGAATTTTTTGGAGAGGGGAGCGGTACCTGGAGAAGGATTGTTAGGGTTATCTGGTAGACCCACCTTAGCCCTTTCCAGATCTAAGCGCTTCAGCTCTAACTCCGTATCCAAGATTTTCACCTCTGCCTCCAAGCGTTTCGCCGGCTTCCTCTCCTCCACTTCCAACTCCAAGCGCTTTAAGGCCATCTGTCTTTCATGTTCTTCCTGTCTCTCTTCAGCTTCCAATCTGGCTAATTCTAGTTTCTTTTGGATCTCACTTTCCGTCATCCTAGCCTTCCTGCACTTAGCCTAGCCTAACCCGAGAGCTAGAAAGAAAAAAAAACCCAGCTTGTGAATTCCCTTGCTGTAACTTAACTCCTTTGCCTCCAGAACAAACAAACAAACAAAAAAAAGGGGGGTCCTTTAAAAAAAAAAAACCTCCCTGGTTTTCAATCAGCCAAAAGAAAAAATGTTTTTAAAATCCTGAGGTCTGTGCTTCTGATTCAAAATTATCCCACCACACTGCCACCATGTCAGGGTTCCCTTCCCACTCTGAACTCTGTGATACAGATGTGGGGACCCGCATGAAAGACTCCCTAAGATTATTTCTACCAGCTTAGGTTAAAAACTTCCCCAAGGCACAAATACTTTCCTTGTCCTTGGATGGTATTGCTGCCACCACCAAGTGAGTTAGACAAAGCTTCAGGAAAAGGACCACTTGGAGCCCTATCCCCCCCCAAATATCCCCCGAAGCCTCTTCACCCCCTTTCCTGGGGGGGGGAGGGGGACTTGAGAATAATATACCAACCATTAGGTTAACAAGGTGAGCACAGACCAAATCCCTGGTTTTTAGAACATTGAAAATCAATCAGGTTCTTGCACTTTTTTTTTAAATAAAATTATTCTTTTAAGAATCACACCTGCAAAATCAGGATGGAAGATAACTTTACAGGATAAATAAAAAGATTTAAAACCCAGAGAATTCCCCTCTGATTCTGCTTTCCAGTTACAAAACAGGAATAAAATTATCTTTTAGCATAGGGAAAATTCACAAGCTAAAACAAAAGATAATCTAATGCATTTCCTTGCTATTACTTACTATTTGTAATCTTAGATGCTTATTTCAGGTAGGGTTTTAGGAGATGTTTTTTCCCTGCCCTGGTCCCTCTCTGTCTGAGAGAGAACAACAAAGAGAGTACAAACAAAAACCTCCCCCCACAGATTTGAAAGGATCTTCTTCTCTTATTGGTCCTTTTGGTCAGGTGCCAACCAGGTTATTTGAGCTTCTTAACCCCTTGCACAGGTAAAGGAGGGATTTTATGCTACCCTTAACTGTATGTTTATGACAGTCTCATTGCAGAAAAGCTTTGTTCCAATGTGGCCGTCCCAACTGGCAATGTGACAGCTAACTGAATGAGTTGATAATAGTTTTGGGTACGTAATCTGAGACATTTTTTCCTGAAGTCTTTGAAAGGTAACTGGAGATTCCATACTGGTAAGAATGTCCATTTCTCCAGCTGCAAGGTGAGGATTTATGTTGAGTGGGTCTGGATATTTCTGCAAGAGTGGATGAATCCCATTTTTGTCACACCTTAAACACTGTGTCACACACTTCAGGAATTTCCTTTGATTCTTTTGAGAATTGTCTCTTTAACTGCAATTATGGCATCCAAAACAGGAAGGTACAACTGCTGATGCCACCTGTTTTTTTCAGGAGCAGATACAGTCTTGGGCGTTTCACACGCATTTATTGTCTCTTATACATGCTCTCTTTGACCCAAAATTATTGGGACAATGAAGTCCCTAAGAGCTGCTAAGGCTTTTACTACTCTTTTGCTTTTTGGCGAGTGAAGTGTGTCTTCATCTGGCACTGCACTGTTATGGTCTTGACAGTATTCTGTAATTTCTTTCCACATTTCATTCCAGCCTTCTTCACTTCTGAGTTTCTCAAACTACACTGTCATTTTCTCTATGATAGAGGAAGCTTTTGCAAGTGTGGTATCAATACCTTGAAGTCCTTTGTCAGCGACATGAACTTTCATAATATGTTGAAAGATAAGCAAGCATGAAATAAATGAAACTCCAGGCATGTGATGATAAAGGCTGTTGGCTCCCACAGACCTCCTTTTGCCTTGTTCACTCAGATCTTGTAGACACTGCATGATGGCAGTGTGTTGTGTTTTTACTGCAAACACACTTCTTCACTTACATGCCCAACACATATCACTGGGCTGCATGATCTCTTGATGTTTAAGACCCAAAGCGGTGTGCATGTCAAGAAAACTCTGGTGATTGTCTGGCTCTACAAAGATTGGATATAATTTCTCAAGTACATTTAAAAAGCCCACAGCACTACAACTTACTTTACAGCACTCCATGAGGACAAGGTTGCGTTTGTGTGCCATGCAGTGTAGATACATTGCAAACAGATGGTCTTCTTTCATTTGCTGCTGAATCCCAGCTACGTGTCTTGACATCACAGAAGCACCATCATAAGATTGAGCAACCATCGGCACATTCTGCAACCCACTCATCTCCAAAGCTGTCTTTATGGCAGTATAGATGCTATTTGCATTTTGGGAAGATGAACAATTGATAAAAGCACAGGAACCTTTCTTTAATCTCTAGGTTTTCTGCGTATCTGATGCAAACTGAAAGATCCTCTGTCTTAACTAACCTGGCTTGATCTGCAATTACAGGGGGATGGGGGGTAAACGGTCTTATTCCCTGCCCCTACAATTTCTTTGCAAACCAAATCCGCACAAATCTGCAGCACTTCTTTTTGAAATTCAGGGTGCGTGTAATTAAAATAACTTGCCTGCATTTTCTTTAAAGTTTCAGCATACTTTGAAAAGAAATCACAAACTTCATGGAAATTCATCTAAATTTCAATTTAGATTCCTTTCCCTCATCGTGCCCTCAAAACGGTAAACCAAGTTTCGAACGTAACTTGACAATACCACAAGCCTTAGTAAGATAATCCCGGTTTCTCTCAACGGTACTTTTATGGCTTGCCAAAAGCTTGACTGCTACTGATCCAGTTTCTTCACTATGTTTGAAGCATTGCTATTTTTCCATACACTTCACATGAACCTGGGAAACAGCATGTTTAGATAATTTTTCAGAGATTTTCTTCCAATCTTGCACACCTTTTTTGATAAATGAACCATCCACATAGCCTGTTTCAGAATAGATGTGACGGCAGGGAAAGCAGAATACACCATTTTGTTGAGCAGAATATTCAACCCAAGGAAATTTGTTGTAATGGAAAACTGAAAAAGAATGGTTGTGTTTCCCAAAAAATCTCCTTGGAAAATCAGGCAGATGTGGTTGATTTAGGCCCATTGCTTTTTCCTCCAAGATCTGTAGGAACAGTTATGCTTCTTATACCATCTTTAGTCGTATCTGTGCTGAGAGAACCTGTACTCACTGCACCCAAAAATTCAAGATCCAGAACTGAGGAAGATGGTGGCAGGGTCTTGCCTGGAGGTGTTGTTAAATCCTGCCCCTGTGAATCAGCCGCCAATGGTTCAACAGTCACTTTCACAAAACAATTCCAAATGTCCATTTTAGCTTTTCTTGGTTTTAGATAGGTCTGGAATTGCAGGTGTGTGGAAAATGGTGGGTTTTTTTTAAAATCTGAATTGTAAACTACTGAAAAATAAAGCAACGTATACTGTTTGGGGGTGGAGAGAAACTCCCTTTCAGGCCCCCCCAATCTCCACCCCTGGTCTGAACTATCCATTTCTTCTTTTTGTGGATTTGTGTCACAGTATTAAGATTAGTGGCTGCTTTCCCAAAGGCTACAGAATGGTTTGTGATATCTTAGATTGTAAATTCTTTGTGGCAGAGCCTGTATCCTCAAACACATCTGTACAGGCACCCTGACCTGTTTGCTATCGCAATATCAATATTAAATAACAATCTATGATTGTTCTAACAATTGAATAACTTTCTGAACATTTCCCCTTTTTCAGCTGAAAGTTTCCATGCTTGCTTTCTGCTGGAAGGTGATTTAAAAGCAAATTGTGAGTAAAATCCCTTCCACCATTTTGAAATAGTGTGAACATGTAAATTTTCCCAGGGGATAACTCAAAGATATAAAAACTGTGAAACTTCAAACTGGCCAGGTAAATTGGCCTTCATAAGCAATAAGTACTTTCCTACAGAGAGCAAAGTTGGGAAGCAGCAGGGGAGCCCTGAAAAAGAGTGGGGGCAGAACTGACTGACTGGATTTGAGCAGAACTGTAGCAGGAAGGTTGGATAACCAGCTGGTGTAGTGGTCAGGTTGTGGCTTTATGGTTTCTGCCAGCCTAGTCATCCCAGAGGAGCCCCCAGCTGCATCCTCCATCGCCCCACATGCTCTCTGTGACATTCTGTACCTTGGGGGAGTGCCCTCTAACCCCCATATTCCTCATTTATATATGATTATAATCTTGCATATAAAGCAGGCTATGTGAGATATCAAGGGAAAGGTTATGATCTGCTGAAAGTCATTTTTCTATCCATATATGTATATCATTAATGCATATGAAGTTATGAGAATTGTATTGTATGGTTGTCACTAAGGGCACGTCTACACTTGCAAAGTTACAGCGCAAGCAGTTACAGTGCCGCTTAGAGAGCACTGAAGGAAACCTGCTGTTGTGTGTTCACACTGACAGCTGCCTGCGCAATAGTGTGTTCACACTTGCAGCACTTGCGGCGCTATTTGGAGTGGTGCACTCTCAGCAGCTATCCCACAGAGCACCTCTTTCTCTTTTGCTGCTAAGTCTTGTGGGAAGGCAGAAGGGGTTGCGGGGCATCCTGGGTCCTGTCCCAATGCCCCATGATGCATTGCTTCACATCCCAGCAATCCCTGTGCTTCCATCCACATTTGGTGCCATCTTTCAATGGTTTGTGTACTGCGCGCCCCGCCCAGCCTCTTTCTGGCTGCAGGAATGGAGCCACTAATATTTGTTGCTATGCTCGGGATTGCAGTGCTTGTAACGGTAGGAGGTGATTGGTGCACATGATGCAAGAAGGGGCCTTAACATAACTGTATTTTTCTTTGCAGTGCTCTTTTTGCTTTCACTTAACAGAATAAAGATTGCTTTCAAACAAACACAATTCTTTTTTGAAAGACAGCAACCAGAGAAGACAGTCAAACGAAAAAATTAATCAGCAGGGAGGGGGAGGGGGGAATGGAACGAATGGGGAAATGGAAGGTCTCAAGAGGCGGAGGGGTCCCGGGGTGGCTACAGATTTCTGTATGTCCAGGGATCATACCCTTTGGAATATGATGCAGTGGGTGCTGTACTTCAGTAGGGCCAAACTGCAGATGGATGGGTGTTGAGTGCAGTAGGTATTGGGAGTCCACATTGCTGGACTGTGAGGAAGGAGGAGTGGAATGCTGCGGGTAGAGAGTGGAGCCAGGAGGTTGATAAGAGTGTGCTGGTGGGGGGGGGGGGGCGCATGGGGAAAGAGTTTTGCCACAGCGGCTGTAGGGAAGGGTGGGTGCAGAGCTGCTTGGTTTGAACAGCTAGTATCACCTGGAGCGTGTCTGCTTGGTGCTCCATAACTGTTAAGAACCGCTCCATGGCTTCTTTCTGGTGTGCTGCATTTCCCTTTCGTTCCCTCTTCTTGCTGTCCCACCACTCCTTCAATTCCTTTTTGTTGGCGGCTGAGTGCATCATAACCTCATGCATAAAGTCCTCTTTAGTTCTTCTTGGACGCTTTCTAATTCTTCGCAACTGTTCTGCCGCCGATAAGGGAGGCTGGCCTCCCAAGGTCATTTCTGTGAAGTTTAAATGCAACATTTTACAGAAGCAGTATTGTTTGCAACACAGACAACACAGTTGCAGTGCTTTAAAACACAGCCAGTACTCACACACCTGACACTAACTGGCTGACCCCAGGCAAGGACACATAAGCCACAAGACCCCCAAAATGGTGAGTAGCTGCAGGGGCAGGGTAAATCACTGTTCCTGGACCCTGCTGTACACTGGGCATGTGGCTCTTGGGCACTTGGGGAGAGCATGCATTGTAGGGGGGGGGCCTGATAATCATTCCTGTCTCCACACTTTCCGTAGGAGGTGGTCATTATGGAAGATATCTCGCTGCTGAGGGTGAGCAGGGAATCAAGGGAGGGTCTTCTCCAAGCCTGCAGCTTCCGCCCTGGCCCCTATGCAGCTAGCCTGTGTGCAGCTATGGTTCTTCCCCCCCCCCCCCCCCCCCGGTGACGGCACAGTGGCGCGGGAAAATTACCGTTAATGGGGCAAGAAACAAAGCAGCTTTGCCGAGGAACCTGGGGGAATGGATTGCCCAGTATCTCCATGAGAGTTTCCTGGAGATCTCTGAGGGAGATTCACATGAAGTGAGGGAGTCTATCAACAGCCTGTTCCACTGCTCAAACTAGGCATGAGGTGCGAGACAAGCCTGCTTTCTGCAACCCTCCTGCCCCCAACAACTCGCTTCAGCAATTCCCAAAATCAGATCTACTTACCAGGGGGATCCTCTCCTGTTTGTGCTTCGCCAATATCTGACTGCTGTGACTGGCTAGGCTCCTCTGGGGTAGAAAAGAGCTCCTGACTGCATGCATGTGTGGCGTCCGAGTCATCCTCTGCCTCTGGTTCCCCCTCCCACTTTTCATCCAAGATTTCCTCCTCCTGGCTCAGTCCACTCTCAACTGGCAATAAGCCAATGAAGTATCCACAGAGAACTTCGCAGTGGAGGTGGGATCGCCACCGAGTATTGTGTCCAGCTCTTTGTAGAACCGGCAGCTCGTGGGCGCAGCACTGGAGCAGTGGTTTGCCTCCCGCGCCTTGTGGTAGGCGTTCCACAGCTCCTTCACTTTTACCCTACACTGCAATATGCCTCGGTCATGGCACTTTTCTATCATGCATCTAGAAATCTGTCCATAGGTATCATAATTCCGAAAGCTGGAACACAGCTGGGACTGCACAGCCTCCTCTCCCCAAATGCCGATGAGGTCCAGCAGCTTGGCATTGCTCCAAGCGGGGGATCACCTGGTGCATGGAGCAGGCATGGTCACCTGGAAAGATGCGCTGAGACCACTGCACACATCACTGAGCACATAGGAAGGGGACTTTCAAATTTGCAAAGGAATGTATGGAGTGCAGCTGACGGTTGGTCACCTGAGAGCAGGGCAGTAGAGTTCAAACCGATGGCCAGAGAGGCAAGAACAGGCATTGTGGGACACCTCACAGGCCAATTGAAGCACTGTAATCACCATGGTGTCTACACTGGCACCACAGCGCTGTAGCCAAAGTGCAGAAAGCTCTACGCCTCTCGTCAAGGTGGTTTTTTTAGAGCGCTGCATCTTCACAGTTTCTGCGCACTAAGGGCATGGCTACGCTTGCAGATATACAGCGCTGTGAGTTAAACCCGCCTTTGGCGAGTGCAGTAAGGAAAGCGCTTCAATCTGTCCACACTGACAGCTGCTTGCGCACTGGCGTGGGCACATTTGCAGCACTTGCAGGGGCATTGGGAGCGGTGCATTATGGGCAGCTAATCCACGGAGCACCTCTTCCCATTCTGGCGGGGATACTGTTCCTGATAGCTTGTAGTCCATCTTTGTGTGGAATATTGGTTTAGAGGGCTTCTACATCCATAGTGGCCAGGATGGTGTTTTCTAGAAGATCATCGATGGATTGTAGTTTCCTCAGGAAGTCAGTGGTGTCTCGAAGATAGCTGGGAGTGCTGGTAGCGTAGGGCCTGAGGAGAGAGTCCACATAGCCAGACAATCCTTATGTTAGGGTGCCAATGCCTGAGATGATGGGGCATCCAGGATTTCCAGGTTTATGGATCTATCAAATAGAATACCCCTGGTCAAGGTTCTAGGCATGTGTCCGTACAGATTTGTTCCTGTGCTTTGTCAGGGAGTTTTTTTAGCAGATGGTGTAGTTTCTTTAGGTAATCCTTAGTGGGATAATGGCCTGTAGAAGGTGGTGTTAGATAGCTGTCTAGCAGCCTCTTGGTCATATTCCAATTTATTCATAATGATGACAGCAACTCCTTTGTCAGCCTTTTTGATTATGATGTCAGAGTCGTTTCTGAGGCTGTAGATGGCGTTGTTCTGTACAGACATGTGCCTAGAAGCCCTCTACACCAATATTCCACACAAAGATGGACTACAAGCTATCAGGAACAGTATCCCTGATAATGTCACAGCTAACTTGGTAGCTGAACTTTGTAACTTTGTCCTCTCCCACAACTGTTTCACATTTGGGGACAATATATACCTTCAAGTCAGCGGCACTGCTATGTGTACCCGCATGGCCCCACAGTTTGCCAACATTTTCATGGCTGACTTAGAATAATGCTTCCTTAGCTCTCATCCCCTAATGCCCCTACTCTACTTGCGCTACACTGATGACATCTTCATCATCTGGACCCATGGAAAAGAAGCCCTTGAGGAATTCCACCATGATTTCAATAATTTCCATCCCACCATCAACCTCAGCCTAGATCAGTCCACACAAGTGGTCCATTTCCTGGACACTACTGTGCTAATAAGCGATGGTCACATAAATACCACCCTATACCGGAAACCTACTGACTGCTATACTTACCTACATGCCTCCAGCTTCCATCCAGGACACACCACACGATCCATTGTCTACAGCCAAGCTCTAAGATACAACCCCATTTGCTCCAATCCCTCAGACAGAGACAAGCCCCTACAAGATCTCTATCAAGCATTTTTAAAACTACAATACCCACCTGCTGAAGTGAAAAAACAGATTGACAGAGCCAGACGAGTACCCAGAAGTCACCTCCTACAAGACAGGCCCAACAAAGAAAATAACAGAACACCACTAGCTGTCACCTTCAGCCCCCAACTAAAACCTCTTCAGCGCACAATCAAAGATCTACAACCTATCCTGAAAGATGATCCCTCACTCGCACAGATCTTGGGAGACAGACCTGTCCTCGCTTAGAGACAACCCCCCAACCTGAAGCAAATACTCACCAGCAACCACACATCACTGAACAAAAACACTGACCCAGGAACCTATCCTTGCAACAAAGCCCGATGCGAACTCTGCCCACATATCTATTCAAGTGACATTATCATAGGACCTAATCACATCAGCCATGCCATCAGGGGCTCGTTCACCTGCACATCTACCAATGTGATATATGCCATCATGTGCCAGCAATGCCCCTCTGCCATGTACATTGGCCAAACCGGACAGTCTCTACGCAAAAGAATTAATGGACACAAATCTGACATCAGGAATCATAAAATTCAAAAACCAGTGGGAGAACACTTTAACCTGTCTGGTCATTCAATGACAGACCTGCGGGTGGCAATTTTGCAATAAAAAAGCTTAAAAAACAGACTCCAACGAGAAACTGCTGAGCTTGAATTGATATGCAAATTAAATACAATCAATTTAGGCTTAAATAGAGACTGGGAATGGCTGAGCCATTACAAACATTGAATCTATCTCCCTTTGTAAGTATTCTCACACTTCTTATCAAACTGTCTGTACTGGGCTATCTTGATTATCACTTCAAAAGTTTTTTTTTCCTCTTACTTAATTGGCCTCTCAGAGTTGGTAAGACAACTCCCACCTTTTCATGCTCTCTGTATGTGTATATTGTGACAGACCCAGACCAGTGGGGTACTGGAGTCTGGTAGAGGGCAAATATACTGGTCACTGGATGAGTAGTTTTCTGTTCCCTGAATGACCAGTGCAGGGGCTGCACTAGAGTAATCAGGAACCTGCTAGAACCAGTTAAGGCAGACAGGCTAATTAGGACACCTGGAGCCAATTAAGAAGAAGCTGCTAGAATTAATTAAGGCAGACTAATCAGGGCACCTGGGTTTTAAAAGGAGCTCACTTCAGTTTGTGGTACGAGTGTGAGGAGCTGGGAGCAAGAGGTGCAAGGAGCTGAGAGTGAGAGGGTGTGCTGCTGGAGGACTGAGGAGCACAAGCGTTATCAAACACCAGGAGGAAGGTCCTGTGGTGAGAATAAGGAAGGTGTTTGGAGGAGGCGATGGGGAAGTAGGCCAGGGAGTTGTAGCTGTCATGCAGCTGTTACTGGAGGCACTCTAGACAGCTGCAGTCCACAGGGCCCTGGGCTGGAACCCGGAGTAGAGGGCGGGCCCGGGTTCCCCCCAAACCTCCCAATTGACCTGGACTGTGGGTTCTTCCAGAGGGGAAGGTCTCTGGGCTGTTCCCCAACCCACATGGTGAATCTCTGGGGCAAGAAAATCTGCCAATAAGCGCAGGACCCACCAAGATAGAGGAGGAACTTTGTCACAATATATATCTCCTCAATATATGTTTCATTCTATGCATCCGAAGAAGTGGGCTGTAGCCCACGAAAGCTTATGCTCAGATAAATTTGCTAGTCTGTAAGGTGCCACAAGTGCTCCTGTTCTTTTCATGCAATAAATTTTCCTTGCTTTTACGTGGCCTCTTTCTGATTCTTTGGAGTCTTTCGGCCGGTGATAACATGGACGGCTGAGATCTCAAGTTTGCATCTGTAAAGGCAAAATCCAACACTTAACAGAGGCAGCATTGTTCACACAAGACAGAGCAATGATTCCCCCATACCTAAGGGCAAGTACAGTCTACACAATAGCATAATTTGCCCATCCGAAAGCAAGCGCACGTAAACCCACGGGAGACCCAAAATGGTGAGTAAGCACAGAGTCAAGTGTGACTGATGGTTTCACAGCTGTACTGTCCTCTGGGTTTCTGTGCCATGGGGAAAGCCAACAGTGGCAGGGGGGCCCTATACTGAACACTGCCCCACATTTTCCATAGCAGTTCATCCTGGAAGATATCTCGCTGCTGAGAGTGACCTGGGAAGCAAGGAAGGGTCTTCTACTGCAATGCGGCTTCTGTCCTATGCAGCAGTAGTCCCCCCACCCCTCATGGCATAGTGGCATGGACATGTTAGCCTTTCTGGGACAAGGACCACAGTGGCTCTCCCGAGAAACCTGCGCAAGCGCATTGCCCAAGTTCTGGATGAGTCCTTTGAAGAGATCACTGAGGCCAATTACCGCGATGTGCGAGAGCACATCAATGCCCTATCTAGGCATGCATGCAGCCCTAATTCTCCTCGCCCCAAGAGCCCACACCGAATAACTTCCTTCCCAAAATAAAAGCCGCTTACCGGGAACCTCCTCTGGTGTTTGTCCTTCCCCAAGCACTGGCCGCCACATCTGGCTACCTTCCGTCTGGCTTCAAAACAGCTCCTGGCTGCATGCATCTAGGAATTCTGGGGTGCCTTCCTCCGCCTCAGCACACTCTCTCCTGCTTTGTTCCTCCTCCTTCTCCTGCCTTGTTGAACTGGGCTCTGAGGTGTACATGATGGTACTCGGAGTGGAGGTGGGGTTGCCCCCAAGTATTGCATCCAGCTCTTTGTAGAAATAGCAGGTCGTGGGGGCAGCACTGGAGCGGTTGTTTGCCTCGCAGGATTTGCAGTAGGCATTCCGCATCTCCTTCACTTTAATCCTGTACTGCAGTGCGTCCCTGTCACGGCCTCTTTCCATCATGTCCCTTGATATCTGCCTGAAGGTATCATAATTCCTATGGCTGGAGCGCAGCTGGGACTGGACAGCTTCCTCCCCCAAAACACTGATGAGGTCCAGAACCTCACCATTGCTCCATACTGGGGATCTCCTGGCGCGTGGAGGCATGGTCACCTGGAAAGATTCACTGAGAGCACTCCACACCTGGCTGAACAAACAGGAAGGGGATTTTCAAAATTTCCAGAGAATTTAAAGGGCGGGTCTGATGGTTGGTCACCTGAGGGCAGGGCAGTAGAGTTCAAAGTGATTACCAAAGTGGCTAGAACAGGCATTGTGGGACACTTCTGGAGGCTGATCAGAGTGCATTAACAGGACAGGTCGTCCACACTGGCGCCACGGCGCTCCAGCGGGGGCACAGCAAACGTTATTCCACTCGCGGAGGTGGAATACCAGGAGTGCTCTAGCCACAGAGTCAGAGGGCTCTATGTGCCTTGCCAGTGTGGACGGGGAGTGAGCTAGTGCGCATGGGGCTCCTTTATTGCACACTAACTCGCAAGTGCAGCCAAGCCCTAAGTGGCTTGGCAGTGTGTACACCTCAGGAGTTACAGTGCTCAAAGCTGCTTTACTGCGCACAAACTTGCCAATGTAGATGGAGCCTAAAACATGCTGTAAGTTGGGGAATGAGCCAGCTATTATCCCCGAAGAGACAACAGCAAGGAAAGTAACCAATGCCCGGGCGCGGTGTCAAACAACCCATCAACAGCCATTGTCCAGCAAGGGCGCTACAATTCAATGACTCACCTGCATGAGGCCACACCAGGGGAATTGCTCAAACTTGCCTGGGGACTCAGCAATGCCCACGAAACATGCCTGGACTTGTATTCTACAAGCACATGGGACTGAGAGTATACAACAGAACACAGGGGGGCCCCATGGTTGGCCTTTCTCCTGCCCCCACCTATGCAACAAGCAACAAGGACACTAAGACTTGAGACTTCAACAGAGGTGACTGGCCCAGATTTCAAGGGTGAAATCTGTGTCCTATGAACTGCAATATCCAGTGGTCTGAGAAAATCTGCTTAATCTAAATGTTGCCCAATCTAATCGGGTTGAGAGTTTGGATTGTGTGCTTATATTTTATTTTATTTTGATAACCAAATCTGACTTTTGGCCTATCACTTAAAATCTATCTTTTATAGTCAATAAATTTGTTTAACTGTTTATCTTTACCAGTGAGTTTGCCTGAAGTGTGTGGCAACTCTGCAAATTTTGCAAAGGCTGGTGTATGTCCACTTTCCACTGATGAAGTGGTGAACCAATTAATAAATTTGCACTGCTCATCTTGAGCAGTGCAACACGGTATATTCCTGAGATACAGCGCTGGGAGCTGGGGGGATTTGGCTGGTCCCTTTCCCTGTGATTCATGAGTGGCTCTGGGAGCATTCATGCAATATAGCAGGGTGTGGGGCTCCACATGCTGTTGTGCTGAGTGATAACAGCACCTGGAGGCATTTGCTGCTAGTCACTAGAAAGGCATTGTGAGATACAGCCCAGGCTGGAGAGAGTTCAGTGGTGCACAGCAGTCCCACAGTCCCAGGATGCACTCACGTCACACTCATTGTTCCCCAGACCTTTCGTCACTACATAGGAGCTGGGTGGAGGCAAGGCAGAGGGAGCTGGCCCACCCACTCCACCAGCTCCTGACCTAGGGCCCTAAGGGTCTATCAGAACATCCAGCCCACTTATTAAGTTGCCCAAATTATGTTTCCCCTTGGTCACTTCCTACCAGTCTGGTGCTCCTCAGTTTGGGACATGGTCCCTGGCTTAGCAGGCTCTCCTCAGTCTCTATGTTCAATCAATCAATCTCTTTTAGGGCTTTCAGTTCCCAAAGAGTGGAATGAGAGAAATCCAAGTCCCTGCTGCTAGAACAGCCTGTGCAAAGCTGTTGCCACTCCTGACACAACTCTCAGCATCAGCCTTCCCGCCTGGTGCCACATGCAGCTCATTCCCCACTTTTCCTAGGCTACCAGTGTCCTTTTAAACTGTTCTTCTATTGGGAACATGCCCTGCACCAGTTGAGAGATGGGGCCTCCCCAGCCCAGTAGTGCTGTACTCCCAGCCCTGCTTCAGTGTGGGGCTTGTAGACCCCATCTCACACACACACACCCCATCGAATTCGGAGTCACCATGTCTGCTTGTGTCAGCAGTAACCCCTCCCCTCCAGACCTGTCCCATAAAAAGAAGTCTGCATTTTTATTATCTTTACTGACTTGATGCTATACTTCAAAGCAATATTGTTGCAGGGATGAATATCACCGCATGACTCAGGCATGGTGGTCCTTTCTGGATGGTAGCCATTGGAGGGGCACGTGATCCATCACTAGTTGGAATGGTCGGCCCACAGGTAGTAATGTAAGGCCTCCACAGCCCCTTTTACCACTAAAGCCTCCTTCTCTATCACCACATAGGTGGCTTTTCAGGGAAACAGCTTCCTGCTAAGATATAGGATAGGATGCTCCTCTCCCCACACTTCCTGCCACAGTGCGGCTTCAACAGCAATGTCCAATGTATCTGTAAAATAAAAGGTTTTGAAACATCACGGTGAAATAAGACATGTTCCTGACCAGCCTTTTTTAATGCCCTAAAGGCCTCGTTGCAGGCCTCAGTCCACTGGGTCTTCCTCTCTGAGGCATCATTTACTGGGTCTGTTATGGATATGGCTATCGTGGCAAAGCTGGGTTTGAACCACCTACTGTACTCCACTAGCCCCAGGAGGTGACCTACTTGTTTCTTTGTAGAGAGGATCAGGCATTTTGCCCAGGCTTTTACCTTCCCATCTAATGCTTAGCTGTCAGCTTGGTCTCTTGGAGTGCCTGTAGGGCCGTTGTGAGGTGTTTATGAGGTTGTCCCAGGTCCTGCTGTGGATGACGATCTCATTGATTTACAGCTCCATACTGACTATGTGGGTGCAATACTGTGACATACCAGGGTCCAACCTAGACCAGTCAGGGGCTGCATCACCCCTGCGCTGCAACCTTGAGTGCCTTATAATACCTTGCTGATAGTATCTCTCACCCGGGCTGCTCACAAAGAGCCTTCTAGCATGCAAGTCACACCCTGAGTGTCTGTGTGTAGCTGCAGCCTGCCTGCCACACTTGGATTATACGCTGGCTCTCAGCTGCCTTAATTTTAGAATCATAGAATATCAGGGTTGGATGGGACCTCAAGAGGTCATCTAATCCAACCACCTGCTCAAAGCAGGATCAATTCCCAACTAAATCATCCCAGCCAGGGTTTTGTCAAGCCGGGCCTTAAAAACCTCCAAGGAAGGAGACTCCACCACCTCCCTAGGTAACGCATTCCAGTGCTTCACCACCCTCTTAGTGAAATAGTGTTTCCTAATATCCAACCTGGACCTCCCCCACTGCAACTTGAGACCATTGCTCCTTGTTCTGTCATCTGCCACCACTGAGAACAGCCGAGCTCCATCCTCTTTGGAACCCCCCCTTCAGGTAGTTGAAGGCTGCTATCAAATCCCCCCTCATTCTTCTCTTCTGGAGACTAAACAATCCCAGTTCCCTCAGCCTCTCCTCATAAGTCATGTGCTCCAGACCCCTAATCATTTTTGTTGCCCTCCGCTGGACTCTTTCCAATTTTTCCACATCCTTCTTGTAGTGGGGCCCAAAACTGGACACAGTATTCCAGATGAGGCCTCACCAATGTCGAATAAAGGGGAACAATGATGTTCCTCGATCTGCTGGCAATGCCCCTACTTATACAGCCCAAAATGCCGTTAGCCTTCTTGGCAACAAGAGCACACTGTTGACTCATATCCAGCTTCTCGTCCACTGTGACCCCTAGGTCCCTTTCTGCAGAACTGCTACCTAGCCATTCGGTCCCTAGTCTGTAGCAGTGCATGGGATTCTTCCGTCCTAAGTGCAGGACTCTGCACTTGTCCTTGTTGAACCTCATCAGGTTTTTTTTGGCCCAATCCTCTAATTTGTCTAGGTCCCTCTGTATCCGATCCCTACCCTCTAGTGTATCTACCATGCCTCCTAGTTTAGTGTCATCTGCAAACTTGCTGAGAGTGCAGTCCACACCATCCTCCAGATCATTAATAAAGATATTAAACAAAACCGGCCCCAGGACCGACCCTTGGGGCACTCCGCTTGAAACCGGCTGCCAACTAGACATGGAGCCATTGATCACTACCCGTTGAGCCCGACGATCTAGCCAGCTTTCTATCCACCTTACAGTCCATTCATCCAGCCCATACTTCTTTAACTTGATGGCAAGAATACTGTGGGAGACCGTATCAAAAGCTTTGCTAAAGTCAAGGAATAACACATCCACTGCTTTCCCCTCATCCACAGAGCCAGTTTTCTCATCATAGAAGGCAATTAGGTTAGTTAGGCACGACTTCCCCTTGGTGAATCCATGCTGACTGTTCCTGATCACTTTCCTCTCCTCTAAGTGTTTCATAATTGATTCCTTGAGGACCTGCTCCATGATTTTTCCAGGGATTGAGGTGAGGCTGACTGGCCTGTAGTTCCCCGGATCCTCCTCCTTCCCTTTTTTAAAGATGGGCACTACATTAGCCTTTTTCCAGTCATCTGGGACCTCCCCTGATCGCCATGAGTTTTCAAAAATAATGGCTAATGGCTCTGCAATCTCATCCGCCAACTCCTTTAGCACTCTCGGATGCAGCGCATCCGGCCCCATGGACTTGTGCACGTCCAGTTTTTCTAAATAGTCCCGAACCACTTCTTTCTCCACAGAGGGCTGGTCACCTTCTCCCCATATTGTGCTGCCCAGTGCAGCAGTCTGGGAGCTGACCTTGTTCGTGAAGACAGAGGCAAAAAAAGCATTGAGTACATTAGCTTTTTCCACATCCTTGGTCACTAGGTTGCCTCCCTCATTCAGTAAGGGGCCCACACTTTCCTTGACTTTCTTCTTGTTGCTAACATACCTGAAGAAACCCTTCTTGTTACTCTTAACATCTCTTGCTAGCTGCAACGCCAAGTGTGATTTGGCCTTCCTGATTTCACTCCTGCATGCCTGAGTAATATTTTTATCCTCCTCCCTGGTCATTTGTCCAATCTTCCACTTCTTGTAAGCTTCTTTTTTGCGTTTAAGATCAGCAAGGATTTCACTGTTTAGCCAAGCTGGTCGCCTGCCATATTTACTATTCTTTCTACACATCGGGATGGTTTGTTCCTGCAACCGCAATAAGGCTTCTTTAAAATACAGCCAGCTCTCCTGGACCCCCCCTTTGCCCTTCATGTTATTCTCCCAGGGGATCCTGCCCATCTGTTCCCTGAGGGAGTCAAAGTCTGCTTTTCTGATGTCCAGGGTCCGTATTCTGCTGCTCTCCTTTCTTCCTTGTGTCAGGATCCTGAACTCGACCATCTCATGGTCACTGCCTCCCAGGTTCCCATCCACTTTTGCTTCCCCTACTAATTCTTCCCTGTTTGTGAGCAGCAGGTCAAGAAAAGCTCTGCCCCTAGTTGGTTCCTCCAGCACTTGCACCAGGAAATTGTCCCCTACACTTTCCAAAAACTTCCTGGATTGTCTGTGCACCGCTGTATTGCTCTCCCAGGAGATATCAGGGTGATTAAAGTCTCCCATGAGAACCAGGGCCTGCGATCTAGCAACTTCTGCTAGTTGCCAGAAGAAAGCCTCGTCCACCTCATCCCCCTGGTCTGGTGGTCTATAGCAGACTCCAACCATGACATAACCCTTGTTGCTCACACTTCTCAACTTTATCCAGAGACTCTCAGGTTTTTCTGCAGTTTCATACCGGAGCTCTGAGCAGTCATACTCCTCTCTTACATACAACGCAACTCCCCACCTTTTCTGCCCTGCCTGTCCTTCCTGAACAGTTTATATCCATCCATGACAGTACTCCAGTCATGTGAGTTATCCCACCAAGTCTCTGTTATTCCAATCACATCATAGTTCCCTGACTGTGCCAGGACTTCCAGTTCTCCCTACTTGTTTCCCAGGCTTCTTGCATTTGTGTATAGGCACTTAAGATAACTCATTGATCGTCCCTCTTTCTCAGCATGAGACAGGAGTCCTCCCCTCTTGCGCTCTCCTGCTTGTGCTTCCTCCCAGCATCCCACTTCCCCACTTACCTCAGGGCTTTGGTCTCCTTCCCCCGGTGAACCTAGTTTAAAGCCCTCCTCACTAGGTTAGCCAGCCTGCTGGCGAAGATGCTCTTCCCTCTCTTCGTTAGGTGGAGCCCGTCTCTGCCTAGCACTCCTCCTTCTTGGAACACCATCCCATGGTCGAAGAATCCAAAGCCTTCTCTCCGACACCACCTGCATAGCCATTCGTTGACTTCCACGATTCGACGGTCTCTACCCGGGCCTTTTCCTTGCACAGAGAGGATGGACGAGAACACCACTTGCGCCTTAAACTTCTTTATCCTTCTTCCCAGAGCCACGTAGTCTGCAGTGATCCGCTCAAGGTCATTCTTGGCAGTATCATTGGTGCCCACGTGAAGAAGCAGGAAGGGGTAGCGATCTGAGGGCTTGATGAGTCTCGGCAGTCTCTCCGTCACATCGTGTATCCTAGCTCCTGGCAAGCAGCACACGTCTCGGTTCTCCCGGTCGGGGCGGCAGATAGATGACTCAGTCCCCCTGAGGAGGGAGTCCCCGACCACCACCACCCTCCTCCTCCTCTTGGGAGTGGTGGTCGTGGAACCCCCCGTTCCTAGGACAATGCATCTTTTGCCTTCCAATCGATGGAGTCTCCTTCTGCTCCCTTCCCTCAGATGGGTCATCTAGTCCACTCTTCGGTACCTGTAGAGAGAACATGGAAACAATTGCTCACCTGTATCTCCATTGGTGCATGGATGCTCCTCTTTCTCCTTCTGGAGGTCACATGCTGCCAAACCTCTTCATAATCCTGCTGCACCTGCTCTGAATCTTCAGAACATTGTGGCTGTAGAAGCATCTCCTGACGTCTGTCCAGGAGATCTTCATTTTCCCTTATGCAACGCAGAGTCGATACTCGTTTCTCCAGCCCTCGAACCTTCTCTTCCAATATGGAGACCAGATTGCACTTTGTACAGACAAAGTCGCTTCTGTCCTGTGGAAGAAAGACAAACATGGCACAACTTGTGCAGGTTACAACAGCTGATCGCTCATCTTCCATATCACCTTCCTTCTAAGAGCTTCCTCAGCTGTTGCAGGAACTACTCAGAGGAACCTGCAGATGAAAGCCTCAGTGTGCTCTCCCCAGGCAAACTCCCTCTGTTAGCCTCTGCTGTTCGCCGCTCAGCTGGTTCGCTGCTGACTGCCCTTATATACCAGTCAGACCCACTCAAGGCCCACCTGGAACAAAGCACTCCCAATTCACACTTTTCAAACAAACAAGCAAGCAAGCACACGGTCAAACTGACCAACTGTCCCAGCAGCAGACACTCAGATACTCACCAACCAGTTATACTGTAGGGTGACCCCAGCACACTCCTAGTCCTGGCTTTTCCCCCAGAAATATATGTCTTCTACTGCCCAGCCCTCTCCTGGACAGTCCAACTATATTAAGTCTGTTAGTCCTTTAAGTGAATAATACATCAGTTTACCACCTTAAATGGAGTTACCCAGACATTTTAACTTAAACACTCTGGATTAGATAAAAACAAGTTTATTAATTACAAAGAGAGAGATTTTAAGAGAGTACAAGCAATGAGGCATAAGACTCAGAAATGGTTACAAGAAAAATAAAGATAAAATGCTTCCTAGTCCCTAATTAAAACTATATTAGATTTAAAGCAAAGTTTCTCACCACATGCTTCCAAAAGCATTACTGACCAAACTCTTCAGGTCAGGACCCCTCCCTCAGAGTCCAATGGCTGCTTCTTTTGTCTTCTCAAGTGCAAAGAGTGAGATGGACAGGAAGAGAGAGGAGGGATCTCTTGGAGTGTTTTCCCCTCTTTTTTATAGTTTCAGTCCCTCTTTGAAAAGCATTTCCATCTGAGAACCAAGAGACGGGGGTCTGGTGGAGGAAAGAGACCTCATGTTGTTTCTCTGCTAAGACGCAGATCTCTTTGACCTTCCCCACTTTCTTGCCAAAGAATGGCCTCTTGATAAGTGACGGCTCATCAGCTTTGTTGACAGCTGGCTGGGGTGTAAGCTTGCCCTTTTTCTTTGAGAAACTGGTTTAGCCTCTCCCCAGACTTATCTGGGAAATACACGTCAGTCATGATTTCAGCTTATGTTCATAACTTTACACTTAATGTTGCTACATGCATTATACCATGATGTTACTGATCGGCAAGTTATGAGTTTTTAAATGATACCTCACAAGACATGCCTTGTACAAAGATTATTACAACAGTGTGTAGGGTGTGAATACAGGAGTGCATTCCGTCACAAATACCTTATCCATTAACCTCTGGAACATAACCACAACCCCATGCAGACCAGAGGGCATGGTTCTAAACTGGAATAAGCTCAGAGGCACATAGCAGGCCATCACTGCTTCCAACAGGGTCTCCAGTCGATATTGTATTACTCACCTCCAGATGAGAGGATCTGGAGGAATTGCTCTAACATGATCTTCCCCATCACCTGTATTGCTGTCTTTTCCTTGGGCTGGAGCCACTGTCAGAGGTGTTCCTTTAGGGTCTGTGCCAATGCCGTAGGTCGGACACCAGGAGCAAATGTCTCTCATTGAAATCTCTGGTTTCAGAGTAGCAGCCGTGTTAGTCTGTATCCGCAAAAAGAACAGGAGTACTTGTGGCACCTTAGAGATTAACAAATTTATTTGAGCATAAGCTTTTGTGAGCTACAGCCCACTTCTTCGGATGCATAGAATGGAACATATATTGAGGAGATATATATACACATACAGAGAGAAGGAAAAGGTGGGAGTTGTCTTACCAACTCTGAGAGGCCAATTAAGTAAGAGAAAAAAACTTTTGAAGTGAAATCAAGATAGGCCAGTACAGACAGTTTGATAAGAAGTGTGAGAATACTTACAAGGGGAAATAGATTCAATGTTTGTAATGGCTCAGCCATTCCCAGTCCCTATTCAAGCCTAAATTGATTGTATCTAGTTTGCATATCAATTCCAGCTCAGCAGTTTCTCACTGGGTGAGTCTGGTTTTGAAGGTTTTCTGTTGCAAAATTGCCACCCGCAGGTCTGTCATTGAATGACCAGACAGGTTAAAGTGTTCTCCTACTCGTTTTTGAGTGTTATGATTCCTGATGTCAAATTTGTGTCCATTAATTCTTCTGCGTAGAGACTGTCCAGTTTGTCCAATGTACATGGCAGAGGGGCATTGCTGGCACATGATGGCATATATCACATTGGTAGATGTGCAGGTGAACGAGCCCCTGATGGCATGGCTGATGTGATTAGGTCCTATGATGCTGTCATTTGAATAGATATGTGGACAGAGTTGGCATTGGGCTTTGTTGCAAGGATAGGTTCCTGGGTCAGTGTTTTTGTTCAGTGATGTGTGGTTGCTGGTGAGTATTTGCTTCAGGTTGGGGGGTTTTCTGTAAAGGAGGGCAGGTCTGTCTCCCAAGATCTGTGAGAGTGAGGGATCATCTTTCAGGATAGGTTGTAGATCTTTGATGATGCGCTGGAGAGGTTTTAGTTGGGGGCTGAAGGTGACAGCTAGTGGTGTTCTGTTATTTTCTTTGTTGGGCCTGTCTTGTAGGAGGTGACTTCTGGGTACTCGTCTGGCTCTGTCAATCTGGTTTTTCACTTCAGCAGGTGGGTATTGTAGTTTTAAGAATGCTTGATAGAGATCTTGTAGGTGCTTGTCTCTGTCTGAGGGATTGGAGCAAATGGGGTTGTATCTTAAAGCTTGGCTATAGACAATGGATCGTGTGGTACGTCCTGGATGGAAGCTGGAGGCATGTAGGTAAGTATAGCGGTCAGTAGGTTTCCGGTATAGGGTGGTATTTATGTGACCATCGCTTATTAGCACAGTAGTGTCCAGGAAATGGACCACTTGTGTGGATTGATCTAGGCTGAGGTTGATGGTAGGATGGAAATTATTGAAATCATGGTGGAATTCCTCAAGGGCTTCTTTTCCATGGGTCCAGATGATGAAGATGTCATCAATGTAGCGCAAGTAGAGTAGGGGCGTTAGGGGACGAGAGCTAAGAAAGCGTTGTTCTAAGTCAGTCATAAAAATGTTGGCATACTGTGGGGCCATGCGGGTACCTGTAGCAGTGCCGCTAACTTGAAGGTATATATTGTCCCCAAATGTGAAATAGTTGTGGGTGAGGACAAAGTCACAAAGTTCAGCCATCAGGTTAGCTGTGACATTATCAGGGATACTGTTCCTGATAGCTTGTAGTCCATCTTTGTGTGAAATATTGGTGTAGAGGGCTTCTACATCCATAGTGGCCAGGATGGTGTTTTCTGGAAGATCACCGATGGATTGTAGTTTCCTCAGGAAGTCAGTGGTGTCTCTTTGAAATCTCTGGTGGTGAGCCTCGTTGGAGATGCCAAAAGCATCCAAGATGGCTGCCTTGAGCAGGGAATAACTCTGCTGCTGCCGTTTCTAGGTTCCAGTATATGGCCTGCACTGTCCCTGTTAAGTATGGAGCAATGAGGACCACCCAGCTCTCGGTTGGCCAACAGGCTGCCATAGTGACTCTCTTGAATGTCACCAGGAAGGCTTCAGGTTTGTCATCTGGTTCCATTTTTGTCAGCTTCAGGGAAGGCTGGGAACTGGGTAGTCGTTCTTCCCAGGCACATTAGATGGCCCTGTCTAGAGTTACAGCTGTGTCACTCCCCTGCTGCTGCAGCTGTTGCTGTTGTTGCTGCTCCCTGTGTTGTGTAGCCAACTCCCGAATAAGTTTTTGCTGCTGCTACTGTTGTTGCAGGGCCTGTTGTTATGTCATCAACTTCAGCAGTAATGGGTTTGCTGCTGCTGTTGATTCTCAACAGCCCATTTTAACAACTTGTCCAGCTCTACCTGTACAAGTTATTTTTTAAAGTGCTCTTTCAGGCTAAGGAACCTACAATGCCTGCATTCTCTACCAGTGGTGTAGTGAGAAGGTGCAATGACCAGTTGGCCTAGGGTCAGGCTGTGGCCTTATGGTTTCTGTTGGCCTAGTTGCCCAGAGGGAGCCTGATTGCAGCCTCAATCACCCCTGTGTGCTCTGATTGCTCACTCAGAGATTTTGTCACTGCAAAGGAATGGGGGCAAGGGGCAAGATAGGGGGGCCCAGGCCCACCCACTCCACTGAGTCCCAACCCAGAGTCCTAGGGGTTCATCAAAGCATCCAGCCCAGTTACTGAGTTATCCCAAATTATGTTTTCCCCTGGGTCACTTCCTACCAGTCGGGAGCTCCTCAGTTTGGGCAAGGGTCACTGACTTAGCAGGCTCTCCTTAGTCTCCAAGTGTCCTGTTCAATTAATCAATCTCTTTCAGTACCAGGCTACTTTTAAATCTGTTCTTGAATATCCAGGGAGATTGAAGTGTTCTCCTACTGGCTTTTGTATGTTACCATTCCTGATGTCTGATTTGTGTCCATTTATTCTTTTACGTAGAGACTGTCTGGTTTGGCCAATGTACATGGCAGAGAGGCATTGCTGGCTCATGATGGCATATATCACATTGGTAGATGTGCAGGTGAATGAGCCCCTGATGGTGTGACTGATGTGGTTCATTACAAAAGCCAGCAGGAGAACACTTCAATCTCTCTGGACAGTCAATAACAGATTTAAAAGTAGCCATCCTTCAACAACAAAACTTCAAACACAGACTTCAAAGAGAAACTGCAGAGCTACAAATCATTTGCAAACTTAATACCATTAATTTGGGCTTGAATAGGGACTGGGAGTGACTGGCTCACTACAAAAGCAATTTTCCCTCTCTTGGTATTGACACCTCCTCATCAGTTATTGGGAGTAGACCACATCCACCCTGACTGAATTGGCCTTTTCAACACTGGTTCTCCACTTGTAAGGTAACTCTCTTCTCTTCATGTGCCAGTAGATTTATGCCTGTATCTGTAATTTTCACTCCATGCATCTGAAGAAGTGGGGTTTTTTACCCACGAAAGCTTATGTCCAAATAAATCTGTTAATTTCTTTTAGGGCTTTCAGCTTCTAACGGGGGTCAGCAGAAATCCAAGTCCCTGCTGCTTGAGCAGCCTTCACAAACTTGTTGCCATTCCTGACATAACTCTCAACATCAGCCTTGTTTCCTTGTGCTACATGCATCATTCCTCCCCTTTCCCAGGGCTACCAGTGTCCTTTTAACTGTTCTTCTACCAGGAACATGCCAGTATCTGTTGAGGAGCAGGGCCTTCCTAGCTCACTAATGCTCTGCTCCCAGCCCTGGTTCAGTGTAGGGCCTGTAGATCCCATCACAAGAACTGATTTATTAGACATATTTATGGAAATTAAATAAATATGGGTTTTAGGGAAAGAGGGGCAGTGCAAGTATTTGTCAAGGCCTCCGCCTCACTCTTCCTCCAGACCATATGAATGAGAGAGCTGAACTTCATGAACGACAGAGACACTGACTCTGGCCATTCCCCAGATAGCTCTGGGACATGAGGCAAGGGGCAATGGGAAGATTTTAATGGTTGATATGTGTGTGGAGAAGGGAAGCTGAGGGAGAAATGAGGGCTCTTTCCTCACTAACTGCTTTACCTCCAGCTGGTTTAAAAAAACTTAAATATAACATATCCAGAATAATATAAAATGTAATTAAAATATAAATGCAGAACACATAAAATGCTATTTTACACATCATTAGCCAACCAATGGAA
The DNA here is from genome assembly GCF_027887155.1 of Malaclemys terrapin pileata. Lineage (NCBI taxonomy): Eukaryota > Metazoa > Chordata > Testudines > Emydidae > Malaclemys > Malaclemys terrapin. The sequence goes on from NC_071514.1 coordinate 53,867,996, forward strand.
TTCAGTCTTGTAGGAGATAATCAATGTGCATAGTGTTTTTTATAAAAACTTAATTTTATGACTAACAAAAACATCTGTAGCTCTGCAAACTAAGGCACCAATGCTACAAAGACTTATGGTATGTAAATTGTTGCAGAATTGGGGCCTAAATAAAAGTAATCCAATCTCATGCTTCAGAGAATAAATTGATAATTTGAGAGGTTCAATTAGGATTTCTTCCCCAATTCATACAACCTGGCACACTTGGCTAGTTGCATTATGCTAGATGTTAGGAATTTAAGATTTGCAATACTAGTACAGACCATCAATACATCGAGTCTGGATTGGTGCATCCCAGCTACGGTTAATACTTGATAGTTCAGACAAAGCGGAACAAAATGTAAACAAATTATGATGCATCTGTCCAAATGTACAATAGTGAACATTTGCAGTAAAACTGCTTTGACCTTTGTGGTGATGATTTTACACCCCAAAGCATGAGATCTTATTACTCCTGTCTTATACATAATTTATCATACAAAAAATATTATTTTTGGCCTTAAAATTATCCAGCTGCTTTTTAAATCCAGCTATAGTATTTAAGTTTCTGATCCCCTCTGGAAGCAATTTTCACAGGCAAATTACACACTGTGCAAAAATGGTTTTTTTTATTTGGTTTTAAATTTTCCTGCCATTAATGTCATATTATGAGACATCATAAAAAGAGGGATTGATAATTTTTTTCTAAACTACAACATTGTAAGTGGAGTATCTCAATTAAGTCTCTCTAACTTTTCTTTTCCAGTTGAAATAATCCCAGTTTTTCCAATCCCATATGTTGCCATAACTATAATCATCTGTCTTGCCTTTCTCTGGATCCTTTCAATTTCAGCTATATCTTTTATAATATATGGAGATATACCTATCTCATAGAGCTGGAAGGGACCCTGAAAGGTCATTGAGTCCAGCCCCCTGCCTTCACTAGCAGGACCAAGTACTGATTTTGCCTCAGATCCCTAAGTGGCCCCCTCACGGATTCAACTCACAACCTTAGGTTTAGCAGGCCAATGCTCAAACCACTGAGCTATCCCTCCCCCCCAAAATGAAGTAATAATTATTATTATTACTATTAGTAGTAGTAGACTACAGGCCCCAGTTAGGATAGGGCGGGGGACTCATTGTGCTAGGTGCCGTAGAAATACATAATGAATACTGGATGAATGGACTATAAGGTGGATAGAAAGCTGGCTAGATCATCGGGCTCAACAGGTAGTAATCAATGGCTCCATGTCTAGCTGGCAGCCGGTATCAGGCGGAGTGCCCCAAGGTTTGGTCCTGGGGCCATTTTTGTTCAATATCTTCATTAATGATCTGGAGGATGGCATGGATTGCACTCTCAGCAAGTTTGCAGATGACACTAAACTGGGAGGAGGGGTAGATACGCTGGAGGGTAGGGATAGGATACAGAGGGACCTAGACAAATTAGAGGATTGGGCCAAAAGAAATCTGATGAGGTTCAACAAGGACAAGTGCAGAGTCCTGCACTTAGGACGGAAGAATCCCATGCACTGCTACAGACTAGGGACCGAGTGGTTAGGCAGCAGTTCTGCAGAAAAGGACCTAGGGGTTACTGTGGACGAGAAACTGGATATGAGTCAACAGTGTGCCCTTGTTGCCAAGAAGGCTAACGGCATTTTGGGCTGTATAAGTAGGAGCATTGCCAGCAGATTGAGGGACATGATCATAACCCTCTATTCAGCATTGCTGAGGCCTCATCTGGAGTACTGTGTCCAGTTTTGGGCCCCACACTACAAGAAGGATTTGGAAAGATTCTAGCAGAGGGCAACAAAAACTATTAGGGGGCTGGAGCATATGATTTATGAGGAGAGGCTGAGGGAACTGGGATTAGTTAAAAGCATCAGAGTGTCCTGTGGCACCTTTAAGACTAACAGAAGTATTGGGAGCATAAGCTTTCGTGGGTAAGAACCTCACTTGCATCTGTTGCTTTTTACAGATTCAGACTAACACGGCTACCCCTCTGATACTGGGATTATTTAGTCTGCAGAAGAGAAGAATGAGGGGGGATTTGATAGCTGCTTTCAACTACCTGAAAGGGGGTTCCAAAGAGGATGGATCTAGACTGTTCTCAGTGGTACCAGATGATAGAACAAGGAGTAATGGTCTCAAGTTGTAGTTGGGGAAGTTTAGGTTGGATATTAGGAAAAACTTTTTCACTGGGAGGGTGGTGAAGCACTGGAATGGGTTACCTAGGGAGGTGGTGGCATCTTCTTCCTTAGAGGTTTTTAAGGTCAGGCTTGACAAAGCCCTGGCTGGGATGATTTAGTTGGGGATTAGGTCCTGGTTTGAGCAGAGGGTTGGACTAGATGACCTCCTGAGATTCCTTCCAACCCTGATATTCTATGATAATTAAAGGCAGTTTCTTTAAGAATTTAAAATCTAAGGCCATAATCCATGTGGGTAAAAATTAATAGGGATCCATGCAGGTTACTTGGATTGTAAACTGTCTGGTTAAGGACCCATTTTTTTGTTCATAGAATCCTAGAATATCAGGGTTGGAATATCAGGTTGTTCTGCATGTATAGCACCTACCTCAAGAATTATGATATGTTCCACACAGTTTGCTATCCTTTTCACAATGTATCCAAACATCCTATTGATTTTCTAACTGCTTCTGTATTCTGGAGAAACATCTTCATGGAGCTATATCAGAATGACTCTGGAGCTACTATGCCACTGCGATAGCCACCATCTTTGTTGAAACACCAGGGGTTGAACAACGGTCCCTTAAAGTTAAAAGCACAAGCTGCTACAGCTTGAGCTGAAGAACCAAAGCATTATAGCTATGGGCTGTAACAACTCATATCCTCTGCAGATTGGCACAGAGCAAGACCTCTAACACACATGCACCAGTGGGTTACCCTACCACAACTGCAAATGCATATGATAGCTACACACAAGTTTTATCATGATCTTTTGAACCAGAATATATTGGCAAAAACAATGAGTAGTCCTTGTGGCACCTTAGAGACTAACACATTTATTTGGGCATAAGCTTTTGTGGGCTAAAACTCACTTCATCAGATGCATATATTGGGTTAGTACTGGAAGCAGGATGCTGTGATCGATTCTGGTAAATCCTTTGTTTTCAAGACCTTTGACCACACCTGGTGGAAATGAGAGAACTCTAGGTAAGGATTTACCAAAGCCATGGTGCAAAATTCACTGATTGGGCATTATGAAAAATAGCAAAAGTCATAGGGGAGTGGAGGATACCGCAGTCCGACTTCACTTCTGACAAACAATATGCCCTGATTTTTCTCCTAGCTGCTGAATCCTTCTGCCTTCCTTCTTTCATTTATTTCTTTTGTTAAAATTAGATTGCAAATTGTTTAGGGCAGGGACTGTGTCTTCAGGTGTATTTGTGCCAATATACAGAGGCGATGTGATAGGTGTGCACACATTGCATGGAGCAGTAAGGGGGTGCACAGGTAGATTGGTGTTGTGGGGAGGCTGTCTGGTGTGTGCACATGCTGTGGGATGGCAGCATGGGGCTGAAAAGGTGGGTGTGCAAGAACTGCAGCGAAGCAGCATGATAGATATGTGGGCAAGTGTTGTGTGGAGGTCTGGATGCTGCAGGGATTGGGTATGTGTGGATGGAGAGCATCACATAGACATTTAGGTACCATAGGGAGGCAGCCTGGGAGCTGTGGGTGGACACCATGGGGAAGTCATGGAGTGGGCACAGGCTTTTGCTGTGGGAAGGTATGGACACCACAGAGAGGCTGCATGAGGTGGCATTATGGAGAAAACAGTATGGGGAGTATGGCGGGAGCATTATGAGGTGGAAGGGGGTATGGGTGAATGTTGCTAAGAGGTTTGGGTGCTGTGGGTAGGCAGCATGGTGGATGGTGCACCATATCACACCAGTGAGATAGGGTGTGGCTGCTATGGGGATGCAGCCTGGGGGCAAGAGATTTGGCTCTACAGCAGGGGTGGGCAAACTACGGCCCGCAGGGTGGATCCGGCCCTTCAGGGCTCTGGATCCAGCCTGCAGCGCCGCCGGCACCATGTCCCTGCGGCCCCCAGGTGGGGGGCACAGGGCTCCGTGCACTGCCCTTGCCTCCAGGCACTGCCCCCCGCAGATCCCATTGGCCAGGAATGTGGAACCGCGGCCAATGGGAGCTTCAGAGGAGGTACCTGGAGGCGTGGCAAGGGCAGTGCACGCAGAGCCCTCTGCCCTCCCTCCCCCAGGGGCCGCAGCACTTCCTGGAGTGCCGCGGGGCCGGGGACAGGGCAGGCATGCAGGGAGCCTGCCCTGGCTCCGGTGCACGCCGCTGTCACCCCGGAGCCGCTTGAGGTAAGTGGGACTGGAGCCTGAATCCCTCCTGTACCCCATCCTCCAACTCCCTGCCCTGAGCCCCTTGTACACCCCACACCCCTCCTGCACCCAACCCCCTGCCCTTAGCTCCCTGATACATCCTGCACCCCTGTGCACCCCTACCCTGAGCTCCCTCCTGCACTCCAGCCCTGTGCCCCCTCCTGCACTCCAGCCCTGTGCCCCCTCCTGCACTCCGCACTCCAACCCCCTTCCCTGAGCCCCCTCATACACCCCGCATGCCTCCTCTGCCCCAATCCCTTGCCCTGAGCCCCTTCCTGCACACCGCACCCCCTCCCACACCCTAACCCCCTACCCTGGCCCTGCATACTATTTCCCCACCCAGATGTGGCCTTCGGCCCAAAAAGTTTGCCCACCCCTGCTCTACAGGGAGGCAGCATGTGCAGGGTATGGGCAGATAGGGCAATGGGGAGGCAGTGTTGCAGCCTATTGCACCAGTATTATAGGTGAGCAGCATGGTGCAGAAGCCTGTACTCCAGGTCTCCCAAGGCAACAAAAATCCAGCTTGATGTTCTTTGTAAATGTTGGGGGGTGCTGCACTCTGTTGTACCAGTGCTATGGGACCGTGGGAGTGGGTTGGCAGGGGGAGAGTATGCACTGCCCCATGGGGACACATGGGTGGCAGGCTGGAAAAGAAGGCAGGAGTGCTCTCCTCTGAGAAGACTATGGGGTGGGTGCTGCCCCTCTTGCACTGGTCCTATAAAAGGCGGGCATACAGGACGGGGTCAGTGCAGAGAGGGTATGCTTGGAGGGTGCTGTTGCACCAGTGGGACAGCAGAGTGCCCATCCTATGTGGCTCCAGGTGATAGGCCCCTGGGTAATTTAGTAGGCACTAGAGGGGAGGGATTAATTTACATGTTTCTTTACATACAATTGCATCCTTTCCTCCCGCAGCCAGGAGCCCCTTGGCAACTCAGGCTCAGTTCGGTTCTTTCCGGTAGTACTCGCGTTTTTACGGGAGCGGCGAGGAGGGGCGTGCCCGTGCGCGGTGACGCAAAACGCAGGCCCCGCCCCTGCCCCGCCCCCATGGTCCCTGGAAAAGAGAAGAGAAAAAAAAACTTTTTTTTTTAATTGAGGAATCAACAGCCGCCATCTTGTCGCGGAGCCGGAGCGCGGCGCGGGCGGGAGCGGGGCCGGGCCGGGCCGGGCCAGGGCAGCGGGGCCGCCCGCCGGGGCACGGGCAGCCGCACGGAGCGCCGCGGAGGGGCAGACGGGCTCGGCCAGCGGGGCAGCGCCAGCCGAGGGGCGAGCCGGGCGCCGCCGCCGGGACCGGGAGCAGTGGCCGCCGCGGCCGCCGCGCTGCGCTCATTGTTTTTCTTGCCGGCGGTGGCGGCTGCTCCTGGGCGGGCGGGGGTCGAGGGGCCGAGTGAGGGCCCGGCGCGGGGCCGGGGCGAGTCCCCCGCTCGGAGGGGAGGGGACGGGGCGAGGAGGAGCGGGGTGGGGGGGCGCTATGCTCCCTGAGTGACTGACTGAGCCGCCATCCGGGCACCTCCTCGCTCGGCAGGGAGGGGGAGCGGCCGGGAGGAGCGAGCCAGGCAGGGAGGGGGCGCTGGGCTCTCTCCCTACCCCGCCCCGAGCCCTCCTCCCTGCGGCCTGCTGCGGCGGCGGCCCGGCCCGGGCATGGGGCAGCGGGGGCCGCCGCCGGCCGAGCACTGAGCGGCGCTGTTGCTCGGCCGAGTTTTCCCAGGCGCTCCGCGCGGAGTCTCTGTTGGCTGCTGCCCGAGGCCGGGAGCGCAGGATCCGGGCGGCCCCGGCGGGCGGCGCGGGGCTGGAGCTGTGACCGCCGAGCCGGCTACCATGGCGGAGAACTTACTGGACGGGCCGCCCAACCCCAAGCGAGCCAAGCTCAACTCGCCGGGCTTCTCCGCCAGCGACAGCACAGGTGAGGGGGTCGGGGGCAGAGGGGGACGGGTGGGTAGCCCAGCGTAGCGCAGCTCCACTTCTTCGGAACCGGGCAGGGGGCGGCTTCATGGGGGTCGCTTATACACCAGAGCCGCCGTCTCCTTGGGGTGCGCGCAGCATTCCCCAGGTGCAGACCCTGCCCGAGATCGGGAGAAACGAGCCTCCCCGCGGAACCGGCCAGGGTGACTCGCACTTAGCGGGGTCCCCGCCCCCCTGCCAGCTGACAGGGCAGGAGCGGAGGCTGCCCTGCCGGAGAGCTGCAACTGCCTCCTGGGGCTCGTCCAGCTGAGCTCCATGGTCGCTCGGTCGGACCCTGTGTGTAACTTCATCCCGTAACCATAGACCTATAAACAGTGAAGGGCTCTAGGGCGTAGTAAGAGCTGACGGAAGCGAGGGGGATTGTTCCAGCCTCACCTTGCACTTGTTTGTGCCTGAGAAACAAGTGCAAGTTAACGATAAGAGTCAACCAGAACTTTAGAATTTCTATGTTTTTCTCGGACTGAGGCAACATCTTCAGAGGCTTTTTTGGTTTCTCAGGTAAACGTGTATTCAGACAGATTTATTCCTGCATAGCCTGTGCATGTATAACTTTGTCAAAACCGCATAGTTACCCAGTGTGATGGAATAGCTCCTATCTGTTCAGAAATGCGGTATAAATATGTGGGAATCAGTGTGAAGTGCTTCAGAGAAGTACAGTATGCGTTTTTCGTTCACAGTAACTGCTTTCAAAAGTTTTGGCTTTGGATAATAGTGTTTTTTTCAGAGCACATGATGTCGTTTTTAAACACCCTGGGTCAGAGTATTTTATGGGCTGGCAAATTTCCTCCCTTAAAATATAACTCTGTGCAGTGTACACACATTTCTTTTGTCTGTGCATCCAGTTTAATCCTTGAATGTATTATTACGAACCTGTTCTTAACTAAAAACTGGGTTTAATAAATGGTTGACTCAGTCTGCTCTGAGCAATTTTCCTTAAAAAAAAAGTGCATATCTTGTTAAGCATTTCAGTTGTATGGTACATTATCTTGTATATCTGAAAACACCCCCACTAGTTTTGTAATGTTTGCACATTAATGTGGTGTAAATTTGACAGCAGGTTGTCTTTCAGCCATCTTTGCTGTTTCTCTGAGCCTTTCACATAACAGGTGGGGAGCAGAGGAACTCTTGAAAAAGAAAATGTACAAAAATTGGCAAAAGAACTCTAGGTCAGGTGTAGTACTTAGCCATTTTTAGTCTTTTTGGAACTGACTGGAGTTGACAGTGAATGACAGTACACACTGCTGTGAAATGCACCATGTAAATTAAAAAAATTGAAATAACTTTTTCTACTCTTTCAGTCACTTTAGGTTGTAACAACAATAGGTAAAATATTTGAAACAGTGTGAAGTTTGAAGGTGATAATTTTGGATGTTCTAATTTTAAAGAGAAACTGTGTGCTAATTTTTCATGTGGGTAGTCTCTAAACAGAATCACTCCGGTAGATAAAGTTAAGCATGTGCAAAAGTGTTTGCGGAGTTAGGGCCTTGGTCAATGGAAAAATGACAGTGTCAGAGCAAGTACTACATGTCTGACAAATAGGAATATCTCAGTAGGCACAATGTCGAAAATAACTTTAAAGATAAAAATTAAGATTAAAAAAGTTGCAGGTAGCATTGGTTTTGTTGTTGATCTTAAGTATTTTGAAAGTGCTTTTTCCAATTAAATGTTTTTATATTTGTTGCCATTGCTAGTAGGCAATACAAATTGTTAGGGTTCTTATGTAAAATATTACTGAAAACTCTGAACTTAAAATGGGATCTTCTTGCCCATTGGTTTAATAACAAAGTAGTGTTGCAACTGTGAAAGTTGCCTTTGACCAGTTGCTCTGGTTGATGCTTTTGAGGGCACATCACTCAAACCTAGCAGGCTGTATATTCTGCTATTGAATGATGGATAAAGCCTCAGTCCTGGAAATGCTTACAGGCATGCTTAATTTTACTATTGTGAGTAGTCCCATTGCAGGATTGGACTAAAAATTTAATGAAAATACCATTATTTATAGCTAAGTTCTTCCTTGTTTCTCTTTCACATGCTGCTTTCTGTAGCAGTTAGATTTAAGCAGCCCGTTTTCCTTGAGATTAGAATATGTAGAATTTTGGTTCTTTCCATTTATTCTAGGGTGATGTAAGAATTGTTTGAGGCAAATCTTCCTTAGTGTATTGGAGTAATGTTTGTGTGATTGAAGTTAGTCTTGTGAACTTTTTTGTTAATGTCATAGTTCTGTAAATTTTAAAATTACACTTTGATTTAGCATTTTATTAACAGTAGAAAATCAAGGTATATTGATAGAATTAATACAGTGTATATGTCATAAGTCAGTATATTAGTTGGATTACTAAGGTGCTTGTGTTCTTAGAACAGCTACACAGTACACTAATCAAAGCTAGTTACTGGGAATACAGCTAGCTGCCCACTAATTGCCAAGTTTCATCCATATAACTCAGCTAATGAGTTTTTAAAATATCCACGGGAAAGGGATTTCATTTATCTACCTAACCAGGAGGAAGGATCAATGCGTTTTGTTTCTGTATAATTATTTCTTTCTTAAATACTAAGTCACTTTCTTGTTGCACAACTTTAAGCATTTAACTCTCATTTCATCTGGTATTTATTTCATAACACCTAAATTGTAAAGTCTTCATAAAAATATTTAATATAAAAAGTAGGTTTATGGTAACCTGGTTATTGCAGTCTGTTAATTTTAATCTTTGAGGGCCATAATCATTTAGTATTTTAGTATTCACATTTTGGCATGATGTACAGTAAACCATCCAGATTTTTAAATTAACATCTCTGGAGCCAATGCATGCTGTGTGGGCACTGATGATGTATTAATTAGTAGCATTTTATATAAAGATGTAGCAAAATGGGCATTCCTTAAGATGCCTAAAAGCGCCAATATAATGTGGCTGCTGTGATTTTTTTTTTTTTTTTTTTTTACTACTGTATACTATGGTGCAAACAAGGGAATGCATCTGTATTTGTTAAATGCCTTGCAAACTTTTGGTGCTGTAGAAATGTATTATTTTCAAGAACTAATAATTATAGTCATTCAAATTGTTTTTTTTATAATCTTTAAAAATTTAAATGTTTACACTCACCTGATTTAGGGAAGTTAGGATGGCTCAAGTGAGTTAATAAGTTGCAGTTTCAACATTGAATTGCCTGGTGTTTTTTTACAACTTCAGATTATGTACTGATTAATAATTATGTCTGTTTCTTAAACATCCAAACAAGTAGTTGTGACAATTAATGACGTTTTGTGACTGTCCGGTGTATAAATTTTTTAAACATAAATATTTTAGTATATTTCAAATTATTTAAAATAGAAAAAAAGACCTTGTTATTAATTAATCTGCATACTTTTAAATTAGCTGTATTTCCTATTCATTATTTTTTTAACTAAAACACTTTTAAGAAGTATACACATTTTACTTTGACCTTTTTTTCTACACTGTACCCAAGAAATATGGATATGTACTTCAGGTATCATTTCTTTCAGTTTAAAAGAAGTTAGTTTAATAAAAATCATCCAGTTTTTAAGGCCCTGAAATCTTTAAGATAATACCTTCTATTTAAATTAAACCAGACTATGGGAGTAAATATTCATGTACCTAACTGTGAATTCATATGACTTTACAAAGTGGTTTAAACCTATCTCCTTTTGTGTGCCATGTGTATATATACTTTAAAAGCATTAACTGTTATGCACAGCTAATAAAATTTGCTTCCATGAAACTTACTGCCTGTATGATCAAATGTGCAAACACAAAAGGTCACTTATACAATACAAGACTTTCTTGGATTTACATTCATGCACAGTCCCAACAGTAGTTAGCGCATTTGAATTCTGCTGAGAAAAAATTATGAAATAAATGCTTTTCTGGGAAAAAAGGTACAGATGAAGAAGAAATGCTTTATATTGTGTTTTTAAATTGTTCTGTAGAATGTATTTTCATTTATTTGCAACACATTGCATTCCATTATCCTGAAAACTTTTCCCATGACACTTAAAGCATGTCAAAAAGTTTCTTCCGCATGGAACTATAGAACTCAGTGCCATAAGATGTAATTCAGACCAAGAGCTCAGTAGGATTCAAAAATGGATTATGTGTTTGGATGAGAACACCCAGAGTTACACTAGATAAGATAAAAATATATAAATGAGATAAAAAACTTATGCGTTGGGATATAAGAAAAACATACTAACAGCATGATGTTCAGAAGAGAAATTCCACTTGGCATCTTATTCCAAAATTATCCATTATGGGGTTTCTTGCACTGTCCTCTAAAGCATATGATGATAACCCTGTGTCAGAGGTAGGATACTAAATGGATTACAGGTATGATCTTGCATGGAAGTTCATATGGGAGGTATTTTGTGTTTTGCATTGTTAATTTGGAATTCATTTTGAAATTATATTTTGAATTCTAATTGTACATGTGCCCAGAAGTTTATCAATGGGTGCATTTTTTTATGGCTTTATAAATGTCAGGATAAATTCTGCCTTGTGCTGTGGAACAGACACATTACCCATGTGTAATCCTTTGCAGAACATAGACAGGAATCTAGGGCAGGGGTTCTCAAACTGGGGGTCGCGAAGTTATTCCATGGGGGGTCATGAACTGTCAACCTTCACCCCAAACCCGGCTTTGCCTCCAGCATTTATAATGGTGTTAAATACATAAAAAAGTGTTTTTAATGTTTGGGGGTGGGGGATGTTGCACTTAGAGGCTTGCTATGTGAAAGGGGTCACCAGTTAAAAAGTTTGAGACCCACTGATCTAGGGGTTGTGGATGAGGGGGCACACTTTGCTGCACCTTTGAGGTCTCCTGCTATCTGTTAGGGTAATTCTTGAAGCTTTCTTTGTAGAGGTGATTCCATTTCTGTTCCTGCTGTAGTTTCCTGACTTGGTCATAACCATGTGTCCATACCATCACAGTTATTTCCACAGCAATCAATGTGATGTATCAAACAGAATGTTATGACTTCAGATGAAGAATAAGTAGTCAGAAGAGATGAACTATTAAACAATGATCTTGTTTTCATGCAAATGTCTCTAATAATAAAATGTGAAGAAAGATGCATACAAAAATCTTGCTACATAAGCAAAACTTTGTTTTTATGAAACAGCAGCAGAAGAAATTCAGGTTATGGCCCTGTACGGTGAAATAACTGGGACAGCTTAGGAATCTGACATCTTCTTCTTTACTTGGTTTACACTTTCAACTTGAAAAACTTCTGTTAATTCATGCACGTTATAAGCATCATAAACTGTGCAAAAACTGTGTGAAAGCCAGAATAGAACTGGTTTCAGAGTGGTAGCTGTGTTAGTCTGTATCAGCAAAAACAATGAGGAGTCCTTGTGGCACCTTAAAGACTAAGGACTCCTCGTTGTTTTTGCAGAAGAGAACTGTCATCTTAATTATTGCTGCAAGTTACTAAATATTAAATTCTGAACCAGATGTAATTAATAGTCTGTCACTACTCCACTTCATCTTGCATTTACCTTCTCCTTTGGCACACAAGAGAAAAATAAATTTCTACTCCAAAATTTAAACCGCTTGGTAAATACAATGTACACTTTTAGTGCAATAACTTTTCAGTATTCATATAATAAAATAACAGGTGTATAAGCATAGTATCAAGTATGACCTGGTGAGAACTCCCAGAGTAAGTCTGATACAGTAACTCCCCACTTAACATTGTAGCATGTTCCTGAAAAATGCGACTTTAAGCGAATCCAATTTCCCCATAAAAATTAATGTAAAGAGGGGCTGGGGGGAGGGTTAGGTTCCAGGGAATTTTTTTTTTTTGCCAGACAAAAGGCATTATATGCAATTTAATACAGGTATTTAACAGGCTGGCAGCCCCCCCGTCAGCCCTCCTACGCCCCCCCCACAGCGCCTCTCACCTGTCAGCGGACCCTGCGGATCAGTGCCTTCCCCCTGCTCCTCTCGCCTCCTGCCCACGGCAATCAGCTATCTTGGGGTGTTCAGGAGGCTGGTGGGAGGAGTGAGGCTGGGGGGGGGGGGCATAGGGGAGCTGCCAGCTGTGGACAAAGCTGGCAGCTCCCGTATGCCCCCTATGTGGACATAGGGGAGCATTGCACAACTTTAAACGACCATGTTCTGTAATGGAGCAGGGACGTAACATCGAAAGAACATTAAACAAGAGGACGTTAAGTGGGGAGTTACTGTATAGCAAAATGAACGGTTTTGTCTGAGAGGTGAAAGGCCTACATCATCCCCACCAATCACATAGGTAGAAATAATTTAGTTCTTATCTGTTGTTAAAAGCATGTTTGGTGCAATGTTTTGGGGCAGCAGTCTTCTCTTGCGCAGTGAGAAGGAAGTTGGAGCATCCTAGGTCAGGATACATTTTTCTGCCACATATAAGCAGGCATCTCACTATTTCAGGAGTTACCCTTATTCTTAATGATAAATTGGGGTGTGTTCACTTCCTCTTTGTGTAATTTCTGCTTTTGTGTACTCTTATGGGATAAAGCCATGAATTAATACAAAACTAGGATCTTCTAAATATTGAATTTGAATCTATTTTGTAGTAGCAACAGTTCCCCCTCCCCCCCTAAATTTCAGAGATGCAGTTCAAAGATGTACAGAATCTTTGTATGGTTATACAGGATAAGGGCCACCATCTTGATGGTGCTGACTAGCCTCAACTCATTGAAGTAAATGGGAATTGAGACTACTTGGCTTCTTGCAGGTTCAGGACCATAGTGCTTTACACAGGGTTGACTATCATTCTAGTATGATGATGTTGGTATTTTTATGCAGCACATTGAAAGTTGAAGGTTTCTTACAGTAAAGTGTATAAAATCACTGTTTCCAAGTCTACTGTGGGCATGTGATCTCTTTCTTATGTATATTTGGAATATGCTTCAGTGCTGTACGCTTTTGCACAGGCTCTCAAAGCTAAGTTGCCAAGCAAAGGAAAAAGTGCCCTTCAGGGATTTAGAATTTAACATAAAAATACAACATTTGAGGCCACATTTATACAACCTAAAGGAGCAGTAAAGAGCATAAGTTTTGTTAATTTTTACAATGTGTCATGGGTTTGCTGGTTTATAATGTTGCTTAAAATTATCCTTTATAGTAGGTTACGGTAATGATTAAATTACATCTAAATATGTGTATTGTATATCTATATTAAGAAGACAGTTTGTGGGAGAGACTTTCAGAATATAATGTGTATATATAATGAGGGTATAGTTGCATTAAATTGATGTATCCTTTTAGATGAAGGAATGTAAACCCCACATTTCCTTGAACAGAAAGAAATGCTTTAGGAGCTTTTGTGATTCAAAAGGAGATATGAGCAGGTAGACTTTTCACCCCTTTAATATTGCCAGTTGCCGAAAAAATAATTTGAAGCTAATTTAAAAACAAAATAAATAGTAACTATTGTGCTACATGTCTGACGTTTGACAGTAATTTTACAGTTATGCAGCACTACAAATATTTGCCTGGCAAGAGAATTTCCTCCCCTTGAGTTAGTATCTGTTCATTCTTCAGAGGTGGGTTGTCTCTCCTTCACTGCACTATGTGGAGGCTGCAGAGCTGTCAGTTTATGGAGGCTAAACCAAAGGGACTCGCCTGTTGACTTTCTGTCCCATACAGTTCGTGCATTTCATGCTTCTTTCAGTAAGAGCCAGCTTTTAATTTTAAACATTCTTTTCTCATAATTCCACCTTTTTAGAAGACCAGAATCAACTTAAATTCTGTGTGTGAAAATGTTTTACCTGCTGTTACAAGCAAGGCTGAAAAAATGCATTCACTGTGTCACTTGTGGTGAGACAGGAAGCTTTCCTAGGTGAGTGACAAATTTTGAGATTTAATTTTAAAACCCTGAAATTTCTAGTCTTTATGGCTGTAAAGATAATCTTATACTAAGTTTATGTTTGGAACTAATAGTGTGTCGTCTTGGTCAGTGGATAGATAGCTTCAGTGCCCTTGCTGCTGTTCAGAGCATTTGCAAGCTACAGCAAATAAAAAATGACATGTTTTTTGGCTGTAGCTTTTCGGAATCCAGTGGGCAGCTTGATGTGACAAAAATCACATCAGTTTTGCTGATGCTTTTGAAATATGAGCAGTAGCAGAAGGAGGATCTGGAATTACTCACGGGACCAGAGGGACTGAGAGGATCTGAGTAGTGAAGATACACCTCTAGCAGCAGCCGGAGAAGGGATGGAGCTGTGGAGAATGCACATCACTCAGCAGCAGGAGGCACTTTGGTGTCAGAGGGAAGCAGAGCAAGTGTGCTGCTTTTACCTTTCAGCTGTTAAAGTTTTTGTGGAATCCAATTGAGACACCTAACCAGAGGTTGATTTGAAAGGTGATTACTCACTACTCCAATGATGAGTCTATGGCAAGCATCTTGATAGGAATTCCACTGCTGTCTTCTTTCTGGCAGCTCGAGGTAGGGGAAGGTTGGTTTCTCACCTGGGTGTTACCCCCGTTTTTCATTTTTACTTCTGGCTGTTAACTGTGAATGTTAACTGGAGTTATTGGAGTGAAGGGTTTTTTAACCCTGACTGATATTCTTAAACCTCAAGCTAGTACATGTCAGGTAAATTTATGAAATAGCAAATGTGACCCTTTATATTATAGAAGAAAACATTTTTTATCTAAATCTTTCAATTATTTTACTTTGTGCAATCAGTTTCAGTATTTGAGGAGTCAGTCAGTTCCTCCTTTGTTTGGGTTTTGCACACAGCAGCCAGGGACAGGGCAATTTTTTTTTTTTAAAAATAGGAAAATGTTGGCCCTGAAATTACTTTTAACTCACATTTTGAGGTTAACTACATTTTGAGTTGGGAGTGTCCTTTTTATCTCTGACTATTTACACCACACATCTCCACTTTTACCCAAAGATCTGATTGCCATTCCTCTTGTCTGGGATACCACTGTGTTGCTAGAAGAGAAAATGGCAGAATAAAAGGAGACCATCCCTGCTCAAAGGTCAAAGTCACCCTCTCTGTTATATTGGGGGGTTGGAAGGGAGACTGTTCTGTGCTCATGGCCTTGCTCTGTTTGTGGCCCTCTTCTCAGTAGGCTCCCTAATAAGCTGGATTCTTTTGTAAAGATGGACTTATTCATGGTATCAGTTTTATTTCTCTAGAGTAACCATAGAAGAGAGCCTTGGTAACTGATGCACTGGCTCAGAAATGGGCAAACCAGATTCTGTCTTTCAAGAAAGGTGTTCAGAAGTTCAAGTGCAAAGGAGTCTGGATAGTTATCCAGTCACCTATTCTGTTATGCAGGCTGTGGCTTACAAGATTCCATTTTCAAGATAAGTACTACTTTTGCATGCAGTCATTTTTGCACCGTTTTTCCAAGAAAAAAAATCCACCAACCAAGTATACCCCAAGAGTTGGGAAAAAATCATATTCTGCTGTAGAAAAGCCAGGTGTTTTTCAGGAAAAAATCAAATCAGTTGTTTTTTAAATTGTTCATTTTCTTTGAACATCTATTACACTCATTCATTTAAATGAATATAGTATGTGTATCTGTTCTATAATTTTGATACTGGAAATAGGCTCTAATATTTTTGTGCATGAAATTTTAACTGTTCTAAAAAGTTGAGTGTTGAGGACCTAAGTGTGCTTATGCCTGTTAGAAACAATAAGAGTTTTATTAAACTGTCTGGGTGTCTAGAGGTGATGGGAATGGGACAGACTGGAGAGAGTAGCATGGTTAGTGGGTTTGTGTTCATCTTGGAAATCCAACATTGACACAGATCAGTGGAAGGTTATGCCATAAAATCTGAAATGTCCCACCCTGATTTTGGTAGTGTCACTTGTCTGTTATGCTAAATAGCATCAGAATAACAATAAATAAAAAAAAAAACAGTTGAAGTATTTTGCTTAGAATATAGTCTTCCAGGAAGATCTAAGTTTGTATATCCACTAAATACTGCATGTGGAAAAACAGGAAAAAATAAACAAAGAACTAAAGAATCAACAGTGATATTAATGGATGGTGGTTGGCTGAACACAAGAAATGATCTGATAATAGTAGTAAGTATTCATACAATGGAAAATGTGTCCCTTCTAAATGCGATTGATTCTCTCTCTGAGAAGCAAATGGCAGCGTAAGTATCCAAGCTGCTGAAGATGCCATCCAAGAATGGAGAAAAAATGTAATAAATAAGTCTTTTTCCTTTTTTCTCAGTATACAAACAAAAAATGGAAATAGATTAGAGAACTTCTCAGGTGCAGCCGTCCAAACATCTAATGCATGAATATTCCATACACTCTTTACTACGGTCTCCACAAGGCTTTATACCTAATGTACAGTGTGGAAGCTTTGTCTCTGCAACAGCCATCAGGTCCAAGATTACAAGATTTACCCCAGGCATGAAATATATCATGATTTTTCCAGACTTTCTCCACTCTAAAACCAGCTACAGTTTTATTGCTTTAACCCCAATCCCAGAATCCTTTGTAGGATTAGGGTTGAGGTGCCTTGGATGGATATTGAGTGGAGTGAATCATAGAATCCTAGAAGCTTAGGGTTGAAAGAGACCTCAGGAGGTAATATAGTCCAACGTGTTGCTCAAAGCAGGACCAACCCAAACTAAATCATCCCAGCCAGGGCTTTGTCAAACCGGGCCTTAAAAACCTCTAAAGATGGAGATTCCACAGCCTCCTAATGAAATAGTTTTTCTAGTATCCAACCTAGACTTCCTCCACAGAGTGCTTCAGCTTCTTGCCCCCTTCCCTTCTGTCCCTCCCTCCTGCACTGCTCTGCTTCAAGGATGCATAATTGTAAAATGGCATGAAGCCATTTGAGTGATTTGATGGGGGAGGATGGGGTGCAGGTGGTCCAAAGTAGTTAACTCTTAGCATTGTCTATTGCCCCTTGGAGGCACAATCTCAGTTTGAGACATGCTGATCTAGATGTATGAAGTATCAGAGGGGTAGCCGTGTTAGTCTGAATCTGTAAAAAGCAACAGAGGGTCCTGTGGCACCTTTGAGACTAACAGAATAGATGTATGAAGTACCTTAATCTCTATCAAAGACTGTTTTTTCCCTCCCCCCCACTAATCCCATCAGCACTGCTCACTATAGCCCACCTGTTAAGGATAGGAGACACTAACCTGAGAGACTTTCCTTATCTCAGTTTCCTCAAACTAGTCTGTTGCTCCACCAACCCTCCCCGAAGCCAAGGACCTTAACTGTACTTTGTTAACATTTATCTTTCTAGGGTCATTACTCTTAAGAGAGACTTTGCTTGCATTTACCATAATTTTAGTATGGGTTTTAGCTTTGAGAGTACTGTATTTGATACAGGAGTCAGTGAGACAGTAGCCAGCCTGTGCCACCTTCATGACAGCTCTGCTGCTTCCTAGTGACCGAACTGGAGGATCAGCAATCCCTAGTTCTGTAACAAGGAAGAAACATTTTTGTTTTCAGTAAGTATGGAATAGAGTAAACTTAAAAAAAGAAACTGGTGTCTTTGTTTAAAAAAATAAAAGCAAACCTTACTGATTATTGGGAGTTGAGGGAAACAAGCTATTCTCCAAACACTGACGTTAATTCTTTCTGAATTTAAGGTAGTTGGATTATTTTCAGTCTCATACACAATGTGACATACCAGTACCTAAGTTTGGTTACACAAATGACAAGAATGTTAATTTTAAACTGACCTCATAAAACAGCCCCAAATAATTAACTAAAAATTAACATGCAGAGACATGGCCATCATATTCTGTCTGAATATTGATTTATTACTTTGCTGCTTTTTCTGACTAGATTACAATTTGAATTTAAAAGGTTGTTTCAATCAATTAATTTTTCTAAAATGTAAAAGGTGGTGTACATTTAACTTTCAGAAAGTTAAATTAAAAAAATACAAAATTCTAAAGCAAATAATTTTCTCTTTTGTAAGTGTTTGTATAAATTCTCTGTAGCTTAGGATATGTCTTCACTGAATATGTGACAGCTGCGCTGCTCTAGCATTTCATGGTAGACACTGCCTATACTGTCAGCATAGATAATCCGCCTTCCCAAGAGGTGGTAGAAGTCTTTTGTCGACCAAGCACTGTTTTCACCTGGGGTTAGGTCGATATAGCTATGTCTCTCAGGGGTGTGGATTTTTCACATCCCTGAGAGATGTAGCTGTGCTGATGTAAGATCCCAGCGTAGACTATCCCTTAGTCTAGAAAGACACTACTTTATACAAGGTCAGGGTTGCAAAGAGAAACTTGGTAGTAAGTAGTTTATCTCCAAATATCAGGATCATTATAGGCTGCTATTGAAAATACTAAGTGTTGATAGCAATTACTGATATGTCTTTGTGCTTATGTGCTCTAGATGTAGGATCCTTTTCTTTTGGTGATCAGAAGGTTTTGGATTCTTCATAAAAACCTATGGTTCCTCAAAAATGAGATTCTAGCGGTATCCACCAAAATCATGAG
The DNA here is from genome assembly GCF_027887155.1 of Malaclemys terrapin pileata. Lineage (NCBI taxonomy): Eukaryota > Metazoa > Chordata > Testudines > Emydidae > Malaclemys > Malaclemys terrapin. Next base: position 53,886,775 of record NC_071514.1, read on the forward strand.
ATGGGCTTAAAAATCCTGAGATTTTACAAATTGGATTTTGAGATTGTAGGGTACACTTGGGTTACATTTGTAAACTGTTCTGTGCAATGAAGGGATAGGAACTTTTTGTATATGAAAGCTGAAATTCTCACTGAATCACATTCCTGTAAGGGCTGGGGCTCTTAAGAAAAACACCAAATATTGTGATACTTGTGATTAAAATTGCAAGAGTTGGCAACACTGATTTCTCTTCTGGTATGTCTTCACTGCAGAGTTAGTCTGGGCTCTTACTTGGGCGTTGGCCCTTACCACTCTCCATCCCCCCCCACACACAAGTCACTCATCAGAGTTAAGAGGTGCTTGAAAGTTTGAAAACTGGGATAGCTAGCACAGCTGAGGTTGTGGGTTAGAGTTTGGGTTCTGCTTTCACTCAAGCTGGTAACCTCCCTGTTTTGAAGTGAGCACACAGGCTAAATCAGTTGATTGTAGATAGTGCTTCAGTGCTTTCCAACATTTCCCTCTGTGCCCGGAAGGACAGACAGAATATCCCACAATTCATTGGGAAAGAACCATAGAGCTTACTGCAGCCCAGAGAACTGTAGGATGCCCCCCAGAAAGCCTAGCAATATACAAGGAAGAGTGCCGCACCAGTGAGGACACAGTAACTTGGGTAGAGTTCTGCAGGATGGCACTTCACACTCAGGCAGGCTAATGGGGGTGTTCAGACCTGGATGCTGATCACTCAGGCTAAGTGACTAGTCTGCACTTTTTGGACCTGCACTTTTTGGATTCAGAACCAAGACGTTTTACTTCAGTCTCTTGATAACTGCTGACATTCCTTGGATTTGAAAATGACAGACATAATAGAAACTAACAGAAAAGTTTGAATGTAAGCAATTGTGTTTGAGATTAGATTTTTGTTTTTTGTGGGCGGGGGGGGGTAGGGGGAGTGAGTGTGTTCATCTAACATGAGAATTGGGTCACTTACTCAGCCATTTTGGCAAGGAGGATTTTTTATAGCTGCTGAGAGAATCACTTGCCTTTATGGATTTGTAGCAAAAGTGCATATGCAAACTCGTGTTCTATTGCATTTTATTATAACTATTTTAAAATGGATCCTGTATGTTGATGGGTTGTTTTTTTAGTGAACACAACACTACCGACTGAAATATAAAAACAGGAAACGGAATCATTATCTTAATGGGAATTGAATACTGAATGTTTACAAATCTACGGTGTTAAGCTTTATGCTTGTTTTTTCTTACGTGCTTGCTTTTGATTGTCAATAAGGCACAAACATTCCATTGTTTAGAATAGATTTGTCTCATTTTGCAGGACATCAGGAATGGATAATATCTTTTTAGGTGTTCAGCGGATGTCTTCTGTTGCATTTTCTTATCTTTTGTATTATGTTTATAAAAATTCTTCCAGTCCTTATGGTGTGTGAGTACTTGGCTCTCAGGTCTCCCAAGAGCATGCACAGTGAGCAAGGAAGATGAAGCTTAGGGTACTTACGTTATGCTTTCCATCTGTTGGTATCAGAGCTTTGCAAAGCATCGTTATCCTCATTTTGTGAATGGAGAAACTGGGTATGTCTGCACTACACAGACTGTACTGGCATAGCTATGCCGTTGTAGACCTGAAGTGTAAATACACCCTACACTGACACAAAGGTGTTTTTTTTTTTTTTTTTTTTTTTCTGTCCGGTGTAGGAACACCACTTCCCCAAATGAAGTTAGCTGAGTTGATGGAAGCCATCTTTTGTCAGCATCACTGTATCTACACTGGAGGATGTGTCAGCATAGCTATGTTGGTCAGTGATACGGGTTTTTCAGTCTCCTGACCAACATAGTTGTGTGTAATTTTTCAGTGTAGAGAAGGCCTTAGTTACAGAGAAGTTAGTAGCTAAAACTTCCAAATTTGGGTGCCTACAGGTACACCTAAGCCCATATATAGGCACCTAAATAAATGGGAATTGCAGATGCTCAGCACCATTGAAAACTAGGTCATTTATTTAGTTGCCTAAGTATAGATTTGGGTGTCTAGCTTTTTGGCACCAAAGAAAATTTTGGCCTTACTGACTTGCTGAAGACCATGGTTAAGGCCATGACTTTGTCACGGAGGTTACTGGAAGTCATAGAATCCGTGACTTCAGCCCCTGAGGCTGGGAGCTGCAGGGTCCTGTCACTGCCTGCTGCGGTAGTGAGCTTTGAGGTATCCCGCTGCCTGAGGTACCCAGCTGCCATGGGCAGCGGGGGTGCCCGGGCAGCTCCCTGACCACCGTGGCAGCGGCAGGGGGACCCCGGCAGCTCACTGCCCTGGGGCAGAGGGACACCTGCAGCTCCCCACCGTGGCAGGGGTACCCCCGCAGCCCCCTGTTACCACAGAGGGGCAGGGGGACACTGACGGCTCCCCTCTGCGGCAGTGGCAGGGGGGCCCCCGGAGCTCTCCTGCGACAGCAGCAGGGCAGGGCAGCCCCAGGAACTCTGAGCCCCCACGGGTAGTGGGGGCCCCAGAGCTCCCAGCCACCCGCAGCTGCCCCAGTCCCTTCCCAGTTTATCATGGATATTCTTAGTAAAAGTCAGGGACAGGTCACGGGCTTCCATGAATTTTTCTTTGTTGCCCATGACCTGTCCCTGACTTTACTAAGAATATCCATGACACAATCTTAGCCGTAACCATGGTTGGTGGCAGTGACTGTTCCCTTCTTCCCCCCCTCCCCCCGCCCTGTTGTTTTTCAAATCAAGTGAAAGTAAAAACCAAAACAGAATCTTATGTTGTCTTTCCCCATTCTCCTTCTGTTTTCATCTCCTTTTTATTTCTCTTTTTATTCCTCAAGTGTGTAGCATCAGCAATTTTATGAGCCGGGCTTTAAAAAAATGTATACTTCTCTGACATTTGGGAAGTTTGGTTGGGCAAGTGCCATTATCCTCTTCAGCATCTACGTTTTCATTTAATAATAATAATAAAAAAAAAAAGGGGAGAGGGGAGCTTGTAGCCCTTATGGTTTTTATGGTAAACTTCAAACATGGGCCAGGTGTAAACTGATGCATTATTGTCTTCCTGTGTCTGCAGACAGATGGTTTCATTAGAACTGGAAAAAGTACAGAGAAGGGCAACAAAAATGATTATGGGTATGGAACAACTTCCAGAGGAGAGATTAAAAAGACTGCAACTGTTCATCTTAGAAAAGAGACTACTAAGAGGGGGTGGATATGACAAAGGTCTATAAAATCATTAATCGTGTGGAGAAAGCGAATAAGGAAGTGTTATTTACCCTTCCATATAATTTAATTGGGTAACCCCTGGTTCATGGGTTACCCAATGAAATTAAAAGGCAGCAGTTTAAAAAAAAAAAAAAAAGGAAATACTCCTTCACATAATGCACAGTCAACGTATGGAACTCACTTTCAGGGGATTTTGTGAAGGCCAAAAATATAATGGGGCTAAAAAAAAAAATTAGATAAGTTCATGGAGGATAGGTCCATGAGTAGCCGTTAGCCAAGATGATCAGGGATGCAACCTCGTTCTCTGGGTGTCCCTAAACCTCTGACTGCAGGAAACTGGGATTGGATGACAGTATATGGATCATTCGATAATAGTCCTGTTCTGTTAATTTCTTCTGAAGCATTGGCCTCTGTTGGAGGACAGGACACTGGGGTAGATGGACCATTGGCCCAACCCAGTATGGCCATTCTTATGTTCGTTGCTATTCAGAGCTTGACTAAGCTTCAGCAGAATCAAAATTAACTAGAGTCTTGTCAGTCTTGCTGTTGCGAATAAGGTTCTGAACAGCAGGAGTGATAACTAACAATCAGCAACTTAGCTTTGTTGCTTGGGAAAGCAATAAGTAGCACTGAAAGTAAGCACTACAGTTTTTCACTGGGGCCAGTGGGACATGGAAATGGGTTGGATGGAGAGATGATGGAATAATTTAGAAAAGAGAAATGTAGAGAGAAATCTGGGAGAGAAGAAGCAGAAAGTAAAGAGGCAGAACGGTGTAGAAGAGAAATATAAAGAGGTCATGTAGGGAAGAGAGAAGGAAAAGATTAAATATGAACTGAAGACAACAGCTTAAGGTATACAATGATCTCCTGTAGGAAAGAAAATAAGTAATTTTTCCTAGGTTGGTAAGAGAAATTAACAAATTCAGTGTAGTAAGTAGGGTTTGAACAAAAAATCAGCTAAGTAGAAAGTTGATAATGTTACAGTTAAAGAGTATACAACAGCATTCAGGAATTTGAAAGCAGTAATAAGGAAATAAGTATGTAAGAGTGTTCAGCTGAAATCTGAGTCGCAGCTAGACCCTAGCCCAGGGGTCTCAAACATGCGGCTGGTGGGCCGCATGCGGCCCGCAGAGTTATTAGCTGTGGCCCACCAAGCTCTCCTCCCCTGCCACCCTCGCCCCCTCCAGTGTGCTTCATCCCCGCTCCTCTGCCTACCTCCAGGTGCTTACACTTTCCAGGGGAGCGGGGTGGAGGAGCAGGGAGCCGCGTGCTCAGGGGAGGAGGCGGGGCAGGGGTGGGGATTTGGGAAAGGGGTTGGAATAGGGGCAGGGAGGGGTGGAGTTGGGAAGGGGTGGCAGGGGCGGGGCCCCATGGAAGGGGTGGAGTGGGGGCGGGGTAGGAGGGTGTCAGTGATGCGGCCCTCCAGCCAATGTACTAGGTCTCACGTGGCCCTTGTGGTGATTTGAGTTTGAGATCCCTGCCCTAGCCGGCTCACATGTATAAATACTTCGCAGGGAGAAAATACTAGATACTAACAGGTTCTTGACTATAGCAGAATAATGGCTGGAAGCAGAAGCCAGGCAAATTTAAACGAAGACAGACCCATGTTTTTAGCAATGCATGATTAACCATTGGAACAAATTACTAAGATAAGTGGTAGAGTCTCTATCTCTTGATATCTTCAAGACTGGATACCTTTCTGGAAGACATGTTTTAGCCAATCAAACTCAAATTATTGGGCTCAGTATTCGGGTAACTGTGTGAAATACAATGGCCTGTAATGTATGGGAGGTTTGACTAGATGATCTAATGGTCCCTTCTGGTTCTAAACTCCATCTGTGAAAATGACTGCCTCATTTTTTTTTTTTTTTTTTAAGTCCAAATAAGTTATACACTACAGGGTTTGTTCCAAAACCATGGTTTTCAACTTTTTTTCATTTGTGGACCCCTAAACATTTTTGAATGGAGGTGCATAACCCTTTGGAAATCTTAGACATAGTCTGGGGACCCCCAAGGTCCGTGCACCACAGTTTGAAACCCACTGTTCTAGAATATGAATTATGTGCCTCTCCCTCAATGACAAACTGCTGACCTGATGGATATATATGCCCTGTGCTAAAATGTTTCATTTAATTAAAACCTGTCTGTTAACAGTCACAACTAATCGTATTGGGAAGGGGCCATTTTGGTAAAGGGGTGTGTGCAGAAAGGAGGGTGGTAATCTGGGGAAGGGGAGCTGAGTTAAGGTTAAGATTGTAGTATGTGGTAGTGGTAAAGTGGGTGGGGGAATAGAGGGTGTGTACTATTAGTCTTTGATGTCTTTTTCCACTTCCTTTTGGAGTTATGTCACTTGTGTAGCAACCTTAAGTATTGCATAATGAATTATTTTGTGGATAAATAAGCTTATTGGCATAGGCCAATTTTTTATGAAGCTAGTATTCTAATGTGTATAGCCATCAAAGTGATCTATTTTAAAACTTGTAAGCATCTAGAACTGTGTATAGACATTTAAATAATCAATCAAGAAACATAAATTAAAATTATAGGGAAATTCCCCTTCAAGTGACAAAGGTGCATTTTCAGCTCTTAGTAATGTTGGACAGATACAAAGTCAACTGTTCATTTATTCAAAATACCCAAATCAGGACATGATTATGTTGGTTTAGTAATTTAAAAAATAACTGTGGTTTAATATGAAAGTGAAATGGCTGAACAATGAAGGCCCTTTTCCAATTGTGAAATCACTCTTAAAGCAAAATGGGAATTGTTTTACAGTTTGACGTTGGGGGGTTGTCCCCATTTATCATTACTTTATATAATATGGTCACTATCAGCAGGAATGTTCTTATGGCCATTTAAATAAAAACCTGAATTAGTGGGTATTTTTGAAGGTATTAGCATATTAACTTTGAAAATACTCTTATGAGGAAAATAATGTAGTTCTTCTGTATAATGTTTTGGGAATGATTCATCCTTCACATAGTCTAGTTATTTGATATTGAAAAATGTTGATGAGGACATTTTTAAAAGGCCCTTTTAAGTTAGGACATAGAATGATAGAACTGGAAGGGACCTCGACAGGTCATCTAGTCCAATCCCCTGTACTCATGGCAGGACTAAGTATTATCTAGACCATCCCTGACAGGTGTTTGTCTAACCTGCTCTTAAAAATCTCCAATGATGGAGATTCCACAGCCTCTCTAGGCAATTTATTCCAATGCTTAACCACCCTGGCAGGACGTTTTTCCTACCATCCAACCTAAACCTCCCTTGCTGCAATTTAAGCCCATTGCTTCTTGTCCTACCCTCAGCAGTTAAGAAAAACAATTTTCTCCCTAGTCCTTGTAACAATCTTTTATGTACTTGAAAACTGTTATGCTGTCCTGTCTCAGTTTTCTCTTCTCCTGACCAAACAAATCCAATTTTTCAATCTTCCCTCATAGGTCATGTTTTCTAGATCTTTAATCATTTTTGTTGCTCTTCTCTGGACTCTCTCCAATTTTTCCACATCTTTCCTGAAATGTGGCGCCAAGAATGGATATAATACTCCAGCTGAGGCCTAATCAGCGCAGAGTAGAGCAGAAGAATTGCTTTTCGTGTCTTGCTTTCAACACTCCTGCTTATACATCCCAGAATGATGTTTGCTTTTTTTGCAACACCGTGACACTGTTGACTCATATTTAGCTTGTGGTCCACTATGACCCCCAGATCCTTTTCCGCAGTACTCCGTCCTAGGCAGTCGTTTCCCATTTTGTATGTGTGCAGCTGATTGCTCCTTCCTAAATGGAGTACTTTGCATTTGTCTTTATTGAATTTCATCCTATTTACTTCATCATTTCTCCAGTTTGTCCAGATCATTTTGAATTTTAATCCTATCCTCCAAAGCACTTGCAACCCCTCCCAGTTTGATGTTGTCTGCGAACTTTATAAGTGTACTCTCTATGCCATTATCTAAATCATTGATGAAGATACTGAGCAGAACCGGACCCAGAACTGATCACGGCGGGACCTCGCTCGTTATGTCCTTCCAGCATGACTGTGAACCATTGATAACTACTCTCTGGGAACAGTTTTCCAACCAGTTTTGCACCCACCCCCCCCCCCACCCCACCCCCCCACACACATTGAGTAACGGGCCTACTCTGTCCATGGTCTTCCTCTTGCTTCTAATGTATTTGTAGACTGTTTTCTTGTTACCCTTTATTTCTCTAGCTAGTTTGATCTCATTGTGTACCTTGGCCTTTCTAATTTTGTCCATACATACTTGTGTTATTTCCTTATATTCATCCTTTGTAATTTGACCTAGTTTCTACTTTTTGTAGGACTCTCTTGATTTTTAGATCGTTGAAGATCTCCTGGTTAATCCAAGGTGGTCTCTTGCCATACTTCCTGTCTTTCCTATGCAGTGGGATAGCGTGCTCTTGTGCCCCTAATAATGTCTCTTTGAAAAAACTGCCTGCTGTCTTCAATTGTTTTTCCTCTTAGGCCTAGTCTTCACTTACCGGCTGGTCCGGAGGCACGCCATCGATGTTCTGGGATCGATTTATCGCGTCTGGTTAAGACGCGATAAATCGATCCCGGATCGATCCCGGAAGTGCTCACAATCGACGCCGGTACTCCAGCTCGCCGAGAGGAGTACGCGGCGTCGACGGGGGGAGACTTCTGGCCGCGTCTGGACCGCGGTAAGTCCGGAGTAAGGTACTTCGAATTCAGCTACGTTATTAACGTAGCTGAATTTGCGTACCTTAGTCCGAAGTCCGGACTAAGTGTAGACCAGCCCTTAGACTTGCTTCCCATGGGATCTTACCTACAAACTCCCCGAGTTTGCTAAAGTCCGCCTTCTTGAAATCCATTATCTTTATTTTGCTGTTCTCCCTCCTACTGTTCCTTAGAATCATGAACTCTGTCATTTCATGATCACTTTCACCCAAGCTGCCTTCCACTTTCAAATTCTCAACCAGTTCCTCCCTACTTTTCTAAATCAAATCTAGAACAGCCTCTCTCCTAGTAGCTTTCTCCACCTTCTGAAAAAATAAAAAAAATTTCCAATACATTCCAAGAACTTGTTGGATAATCTGCGCCCTGCTGTGTTTTCTCAACAGATGTCTGAGTAGTTGAAGTCCCCCATTATCACCCAGTCCTGTGTTTTGGATGACTTTGTTGCTTATTTAAAACAGGGTAGATTTCATTTAAATCACTAGTCAGGAAGATTTGTTTTAATCATGGATTTCTACATAAAAGTGCATTCTTGTTGGTTGTTATAACCTTAATACATATTCTTCACAACTCAGAGATGGATGTAGGTTTCATTTTTAGAAGGTATATACCATACATTTTTAAAGTGATTTATTTTGAAAACTTTTCAGATTAGTTTTATAGCTATATGAGAAAATGAATGATTGTTTAGTTATTTCATTTACCAAAGGTAATTGAAGCAGATAGTTCAACTCCCAATGACTTCATTAATATCTCCAATTCAACAGGTTAATCATTAATATTTGGAGGCTTTTCTTGCCATGCTGTATTAGGAGAACATCACCTGACAGACATTTAAATGGTTTTATTTAACTAAAACAACAATGTTATGTATTCTGGATTTTTTTCTTCAACAGCAAACATATAATATTTTAGCAAAACAAGCATTTGAATTTTTGAATTTAGTTAAACATTCAAGTTTTTTAAAATCAGGTTTGTTTTTGTTAAAATAGTTTTAAACTAAAGTAGTTAAATGAATTATTTAAAAAAACAAAAATTGTTGACTGTCAGCCAGGTCAACATGAGAAACTTAAAATATTAGCTTTTGCAGCTAACTCAGTTGTCTTCACCTTCATTTTCCTGTTTGTTCGTAATCTGGAAAAGAAAAACAAACTTTCCTGCTTTTTCAGGTCCCAAACAATTTCTCAGTTTGGAATGAATTAGTCCAAAGGAAGAAAATATTCTTTCTACACCGGCAGAAGAAGCTATTGCTGTTAAAAGTGAGATGATCACTTCAACAGTCTCTGAATCCAAGTGCTTAAGTGACTTCCACCAGTTCACTGGTGTGACGTTCTTTAAAACATCATCACCAAACATATATTTCTTGAACGTTTCACCTTTAGCTCTGAAGTTTATTATAGTTGGCATTATGGAGGGGTGATTGCTGGATGTCCATATCGTAGCCAACTCCTCTTCTTCAGCAGTTAAGGTTTGACCCTGGTACCAAGTATTGAGAATATTAGCAAGAAAATGAGCTGGAGATAGTGCTTGTCCCATTCGTTTTTTTAATGCTTGTAATTTAACTCTGTCATTGCATATTTCTCTTTTTAAGATCTCACTCTGTTCCTTCCAAATTTCAACAGTGTCAGCAATAAACCATCTATTTCCCTGCATCTTGTTGAAGGCTACAGAAATAGGCTTCAGGGTACTCAGCATGTGTTCAACATTTCTCGTAAGCCCAATGTTGAGAACTTTGGCTGTGACAGTGCCATCTATTATTTTTCACGATTTTGTTCACAAACTGTCATCAGATTAGGCTAGTTCTTGATATAGTGCTCAAAACAGTCCACTACTGAGTTCCATCGCACATATGGGAGAGTTAGCTTGGTTCCTCCCACATCTTTCAGAGCAGCTGCTGCAGAGTGGTTGTTATGGAAGTATTTTGCAATTTCAACAACATTAGCCTTTATTTCTGGAACACTGAAGTCTTTGGCTAGGAGGTGAATCAAATGAGCACTGCAACCGTATGTTATTAGCTTGGGACTCTCTTGTAAATAGTTTAGTCTCATCTTGGATACATTTGCAGCATTGTCTAGTACTAAGTCTGTACTAGACATTTGAATTTTTTTTATCACAGTTTGTTATAGCTTTTACTGCTACTTCTTGTAAGTATTCTGCTGTGTGTGCATTTCCTGATGTATTAATTGTTTCTGTAAGGAAGACATTCCCTTCTTCTGTTGTCACAGAAGCCCATTCAACAGGATCATTGTAGACATTGCTCCACCCCTCAAGACTCAGGTTAACAATTTTACCCACTAGACCTTTTGCACACTGCTCAATTTCTCTTTCATATGCTTTATCCAGCAATTTGCCTGCCACATCTGCTCTGTTGGGTGGACTGTATCCTGGTCTTAATGACTGAACCATGTTAGTGAAGTGTGGGTTCTCAATCATAGGGAAAGGAGAGTTTGTTGCATAAACAAACTCGGTAATTTTTTCATTAATTACCTCTCTTTGTAATCTGCTGGTTCTTATCACAAACTTATCTCTGGTTGTTTCTGGATGATGGAGATTTTTTTTTTTTTCCTTTTTGCTACAGGTGATATACTGTGGCTATGTGACATACATGAAGTGATTGAAACACTATCATAGACCTTAAGATTAAACGGGACCATTATGATCATCTAGTCTGACCTGCACAATGTAAGCCACAGAATCTCACCCACCCACTCCTATAAGAAACCTCTAACCTATGCCTGAGTTATTAAAGTCCTCAAATCATGGTTTAAAGACCTCAAGGTGCAGAGAATCCTCCAGCAAGTGACCCATGCCCCACGCTGCAGAGGAAGGCGAAAAACCTCCAGGGCCTCTGCCAATCTGCCCTGGAGGAAAATTCCTTCCCGACCCCAAATGTGGCCATCGGTTAAACCCTGAGCATGTGGGCAAGACTCACCAGTCAGCACCCAGGAAAGAATTCTCTGTAGTGACTCAGATCCCACCCCATCTAACATCCCATCACAGACCATTGGGCATATTTACCTGCTAATAATCAAAAATCAATTAATTGCCAAAATCAGGCTATCCCATCATACCATCCGCGCCATAAACTTATCAAGCTTAGTCTTGAAGCCAGATATGTCTTTTGCCCCCCCTACTCCCCTTGGAAGGCTGTTCCAGAACTTCACTCCTCTAATGGTTAGAAACCTTCATCTAGTTTCAAGTCTAAACTTCCTAATGTCCAGTTTATATCCATTTGTTCTTGTGTCCACACTGGTACTAAGCTTAAATAATTCCTCTCCTTCCCTGATGTTTATCCCTCTGATATATTTATAAAGAGCAATCATATCTCCCCTCAGCCTTCTTTTGGTTAGGCTAAACAAGCCAAGCTCTTTGAGTCTCCTTTTATAAGACAGGTTTTCCATTCCTCGGATCATCCTAGTAGCCCTTCTCTGTACCTGTTCCAGTTTGAATTCATCCTTCTTAAACATGGGTGACCAGAACTGCACACAGTATTCCAGATGAGGTCTCACCAGTGCCTTGTATAACGGTACTAACATCTCCTTATCTTTACTGGAAATACCTTGCCTGATGCATCCTAAGACCACATTAGCTTTTTTAACGGCCGTATCACATTGGCTGCTCATAGTCATCCTGTGATCAACCAGTACTCCGAGGTCCTTCTCCTCCTCTGTTACTTCCAACTGATGCATCCCCAATTTATAACCAACATTCTTGTTATTAATCCCTAAATGCATGACCTTGCACTTTTCTCTATTAAATTTCATCCTATTACTATTACTCCAGTTTACAAGGTCATCCAGATCTTCCTGTATGATATCCCGGTCCTTCTCTGTATTAGCAATACCTCCCAGCTTTGTGTCATCCGCAGACTTTATTAGCACATTTCCACTTTTTGTGCCAAGGTCAGTAATAAAAAGATTAAATAAGATTGGTCCCAAAACCGATTCCTGAGGAACTCCACTAGTAACCTCCTTCCAGCCTGACAGTTCACCTTTCAGTATGACCCGTTGTAGTCTCCCCTTTAACCAGGTCCTTATCCACCTTTCAGTTTTCATATTGATCCCCATCTTTTCCAATTTAGCTAATAATTCCCCATGTGGAACCGTATCAAATGCCTTACTAGGGAGACTTGAATAAAGGGAAGACTTATATGAAGAGCAATTTAGTTTGCCAGTTATCTCCTGTTCCCTGCTGAATTTGCAAATGTTTGAGGAAGCTAACATTGTTAAACCTATTTTCTTTTGTTTGATGCTGTAGTGAAGTCATAACTGATGTTTTGCAAAACAACAACAAAAACAACTTAGGACAAATATGTACATTTAGAGGGGAGTAGTTCCACTTAATCTGCCTTACAGAGTTTGTCACTTTGCATACATTTCAGTGCAGATGCACTTCCCATATAAAAACAATCTATAATTACTGGTGCATCTGCAGTCATTCTTTCCCTGTGGAGATATTGGTGGATATTAATGTATAATATTGTAGTAAAATAAGGCATACATTCTTGGATTTGTGTTAACGTATAATGTCTCTTGTTATGGTTAAAATACAGCTATATGAACAAATAGACTATAGTCACTTTGCCTATTCAGTGTATTTGGTGTCTTATATACATTTCTGTTTAACTTGTAGATTTTGGATCTCTGTTTGACTTGGAAAATGATCTTCCTGATGAGCTGATTCCCAATGGAGAGTTAAGCCTTCTAAACAGCAGTGGGAATCTTGTTCCTGATGCAGCTTCCAAACACAAACAACTTTCTGAACTTCTAAGGGGAAATGGTAGCTCTACCCTAAATCCTGGAATTGGAAATGTGAACTCAAATAGCCCTGTCCAGCAAGGAGTTGGTAGCCAAGTCCAAGGGCAGCCGAATAGTGCTAACATTAGTAATCTGGGTGCTCTGGGTAAGAGCCCTTTAAACCAGGGAGACTCTTCTGCTTCAAGCCTGGCAAAGCAGGCAGCCAGCACCTCTGGACCTACCACACCTGCATCACAAGCACTGAACTCTCAAGCACAAAAACAAGTGGGGATGGTGACAAGCAGCCCTGCAACATCACAGACTGGACCTGGGATATGTATGAATGCTAATTTCAGTCAGACTCACCAGGGCCTTCTCAACAGTAACTCTGGCCACAATTTAATGAATCAGCCTCAGCAAGGACAAGGGCAGGTAATGAATGGATCTCTTGGGGCAGCTGGAAGAGGAAGGGGAGCAGGAATGCAATATTCTGCTCCTTCCATGCAAGGGAATGCAGGCAGTGTGCTGGCAGAGACTTTAACCCAAGTATCACCACAGATGGCTGGTCACACAGGCCTGAACACAGCACAGACAGGAGCAATGGCAAAAGTATGTACATATAACTTTATAAATTCTATGTGTCTAGATGCATATTTTTTCTCCAGGTATCTGAGAAACCGATTTTAGTAACTGATAGAAATTCAGGTGCCTTGAAAGTATTTGTTTTTTTTTTCAGTTTTTATTAGGTGTAAATTAGATATCCCTGGTTCATGTAAAACTAAGATACAAGACTTTTTGTAGTGGTGAGTGTAATTTAACTGACTGTGTGCTAAAGATCCTAAACAGATCACATTTCTGAGTGGAAGAGGAAACTTTTGGTCCTGCTCAAGTAATCTATTTATCATGTGAAAATTTTAAAGGTTTCATGCTTACAGTAAGATATGTGTAATTTAAAGAAAATTGGGTTTTGAAGTTACATTTTAAAATTAGCCTAAGACTATAAATTCTATATATCAAGTCTTTTCAGCAATGAATACGTTTCACTGTTTAAAAAAGATTCTGATTCAACTCTGATTCTCTTATAGCTTATTGCATTCCATTGTGTGTAGTAAGAAAAATAAAAGAGGAAAAATATGCTTTGTGAATTCTGCACTTATCCGTTTCAGGCATTAGAATGTCCTGAAAATGAGACACTAAAAACAGTGATTTTCATTGTACTATCATAAATGAAAATGTCTGTTTAGAATCTCTTTGAAGAAGGCTAAAACTAGGACAAAATCTTGCTAGTAAGTTATTGGAAGAGAAGAATTTAGTGGTCCAAAAAAGAGAAAAGGTGACTTGCTGACCATTTCTGTATGCTTCACTGTAGCAAATAGAAAAAGTGTATATTTAAAGCTAAGCAGATTTAGTACTGATAAAGGTGCTGGACTGACAGGCTTGAAGATATGTACCTGTTTACAGAAAAATTACAGAATAGGCACAGGCAATACAAGCTTCTCCATACTGCCATGTCAGTGTGATTCCATTGAAGTCTTTGGCTTCTTTGCTTAAAGACAGGTACCAATTAGCAGAATTATAGTGACTGTTTTTGTTATGCAGACACCTGTCTGTCAGAGGGCTATGAGACCATCAGAGACAGTACAAGTGTGTGAGTGGCAAGTCACCCATTTATAGCATCCTTTTTCGTCTCTCTCCCTACAGCTGAAGAGCGGAGTCAGAGTTTTTGTATTTATTGCGTTTATTGATCTGGTCTATAACAAATCTCCTATTGGTGGGTGGGGAAAAGTCATGTTTCACAAGTTAAACAAAACTGCTATTGTCAGTCTCCTTTCATATTGGAATCTCAGGGACCCCACTTTTGTATTTTGTTGCTGTAGTTACAACTTTGAGATATTGGAAAAGTGTAAAAGTCATGTGCTAGTTTTGGAGACTGACATCCTATTTGGCCACTGAACACTGAAAAAGACAGATTCAATTTCCATTCCCACTCAGTTCTTTACACTTCTGCTGAAACTGCAAACAAGAATGCATTGAGTAGTTTGGTGATGTGGCTACATATCCTCTTGGGTTCTGTTTTGAAGACTGTTCATTTCATATAGGCCACTAGGCTAAACATGACAGAGCAAGAACCTGTTTTCTGTGTGAAGTCTAGTCTACCAGCCACTTCACTCCTTCAGCAGCTGGGAGTGCAGAGCTTTCCAGTAAGGAATTTCCCTGAACTCTGTCTGAGGGTTGGGGATTATTTTAGTATCACTCTTGGTTGCAGTGTGTTAAATTTGTCGGTTTGTTGCTGACAGAAGTTGGGGCACAAATTCTTCTCTTCCCCGTTGAGGGATGATTTTCTTTATTTTAAGGAAGGGAAGCTTAAAGGTCTAAACAGATTGGCAGCGTGATATAAAGCTGAGCATACTTATCAGTCTATGGACCTAAACATTTAGATGTGCTTTGTATAAAGATTAACTGCTATAGTTACAGGAAAAGAATGGTTATTGGGAGGTAACTAGAGAAAGGGGCAGGTGATTATTTTCTCTTACTAGATTTGTTTTTCTCTGAAATGTGTGGAAACGGAATGAAAATATCTGATTATTTGGCTTATTTCCATTTTTTTTTTAAAAAGTAACCCATTGGAGCAGGTTTCTTTAACTTCTACACGGCTGTGTGTTATGTAGGTTATAACTCGCTTGTATGCACTTAGGGTGAAATGGACCTTGGGGCAGAGGTCCTTACTTAGGCCCTCTGCCCTGGAGTTAATTTTACCAGTTTTGAATAAGGATGACTTATCTTCCTACTGTATTTTCCACTACCTGCATCCAATGAAGTGGGTTTTAGCCCACGAAAGCTTATGCTCAAATTTGTTAGTCTCTAAGGTGCCAGAAGTACTCCTCGTTCTTTTTGCTGATACAGACTAACACGGCTACCACTCTGAAGCCTGTCACCATGCAAGGTACTGCATTTAGCTGTATGAAGTGGAAATCCATCAACTTCATGAAAAACTTGTACAGATACAGACCGACATCATCTTCCTTTCCAAATGCAAACTGATGGACATCATACCAAAAGGACTGAAGGTAAAAAATCCATTACAATCTACATACCATACAGACTATGCTGACATATTATGCCACACACTCTCAAAGAAACTGCGGAACCACCTGATCAACATCCTATACAGCAAACGGAAAGATCAAGAATGAGCTCTCAAAACTGGATACTCTCATAAAAAAACAACCTTCCACACAAACTTCTTCGTGGCATGGCTTTACAAAAACTAGACAAGTCATTTACAACACACACTTTGCTTCTCTACAAAGGAAAAAGGACACTAAACTATCTAAACTATTACATGCCACAAGGGGCCACAACAGTGGTTCCCTTAACCCACCCAACAATATTGTTAATCTATCCAGTTAGATTCTTCTGCTGGGCTAAGAGTATGTCCTATCTTGGGGCCTCTCCTTCTGCCCCTCCACCCCCACAAACGTGATACAGTTCTGTCGTGACCTAGAATCCTACTTTCGATGTCTCCGACTCAAGGAATATTTCCAAAACACCTCTGAACAGCATACTAACCCACAGAAACCTTCCTACCAACACTACAAAAAGAAGGATTCTGCGTGGACTCTTCCTGAAGGTTGAAACAACAGACTGGACTTCTACATAGTGCTTCCGCTGACGTGCACGGGCTGAAATTGTGGGAAAACAGCATCACTTGTTCCATAACCTCAGCCGTGCAGAACACAACGCCATCCACAGCCTCAGGAACAACTCTGACATCATAATCAAAAAGACTGACAAAGGAGATGCTGTCGTCATCATGAATAGGTGAGAATATGAACAAGAGACTGCTAGGCAGCTCTCTAACACCACATTCTACAGACCTTTACCCTCTGATCCCACTAAGGGTTACCAAAAGAAACTGCACCATCTGCTCAAGAAACTCCCTGAAAAAGCACAAGAACAAATCTGCACAGACACACCCCTAGAACCCCAACCAGGGGTATTTTATCTGCTACCCAAGATCCATAAACCTGGAAATCCTGGATACCCCATCATCTCAAGCATTGGCACCCTGACAGCAGGATTGTCTGGCTATGTAGACTCTCTCCTCAGACCCTACGCTACCAGCACTCCTAGCTATCTTCGAGACACCACTGACTTCCGGAGGAAACTACAGTCCATTGGTAATCTTCCAGAAAACACCATCCTGGCCACTATGGATGTAGAAGCCCTCTACACCAACATTTCACACAAAGATGGACTACAAGCCGTCAGGAACAGTATTCCCGATAATGTCACGGCAAACCTGGTGGCTGAATTTTGTGATTTTTTTTCCTCACCCACAACTATTTCATATTTGGGGACAATGTATACCTTCAAGTCAGCGGCACTGCTATGGGTACCCGCATGGCCCCACAGTATGCCAACATTTTTATGGCTGACTTAGGGGAAGAGAGCTGAGGAAGCGTTGATGTAACGCCCCTACTCGTGCTACATTGATGACATCTTCATCATCTGGACCCATGGAAAAGAAGCCCTTGAGGAATTCCACCATGATTTCAACAGTTTCCATCCCACCATCAACCTTAGCATGGACCAGTCCACACAAGATCCACTTCCTGGACACTACAGTGCTAATAAGCGATGGTCACATAAACACCACCCTATACCAGAAACCTACTGACCGCTGTACTTACCTACATGCCTCCAGCTTTCATCCAGACCACACAACACGATCCATTGTCTACAGCCAAGCTCTAAGATGCAACCGCATTTGCTTCAACCCCTCAGACAGAGACAAACACCTGCAAGATCTCTATCAAGTGTTTTTAAAACTACAGTACCCACCTGCTAAAGTGAAGAAACAGATCGACAGAGCCCGAAGAGTAGCCAGCAGTCACCTACTACAGGACAGGCCCAACAAAGAAAATAACAGAATGCCACTAGCCATCACCTTCAGCCCCCAACTAAAACCTCTCCAGCGCATTATCAAGGATCTACAACCTATCCTGAAGGACGATCCCTCACTCACAGATCTTGGGAGACAGGCCAGTCCTCGCTTACAAACAGCCCCCCAACCTGAAGCAAATACTCACTAGCAACCACACAACGAAAACACTAACCCAGGAATCTATCCTTGCAACAAAGCCCGTTGCCAACTCTGTCCACATATCTATTCAGGGGACACCATCATAGGACCTAATCACATCAGCCATGCTATCAGAGACTCGTTCACCTGCACATCTACCAATGTGATATATGCCATCATGTGCCAGCAATGCCCCTCTGCCATGTTCATTGGCCAAACCAGACAGTCGCTATGCAGAAGAATAAATTGACACAAAATCAGATGTCAAGAATGACAACATTCAAAAACCAGTCAGAGAACACTTCAACCTCCCTGGCCACTCAATTACAGACCTCAAAGTTGCAATGCTCCAACAAAAAAACCTTCAAAAACAGACTCCAACAAGAAACTGCAGAATTGGAATTAATTTGCAAACTGGACACGATTAAATGAGTCTATAATGACCCATCCACTCCCAATCTTTATTCAAGCCTATTTCCCCATACTAATTTTTCCCCCTACTGTTACTCAGACTTTCTTGTCAACTGTTTGAAATGGGCCATCGTGATTATCGCTACAAACTTTTTTTTCTCCAGCTGATAATAGCCCACCTTAATTGATTACTCTCGTTATAGTTGGTATGGCAACACCCATTTTTTCATGTCCTCTGTGTGTGTGTATATATATATATCTTCCTACTGTATTTTCCACTGCATGCATCCAATGAAGTAGGTTTAGCCCACGAAAGCTTATGCTCAAATTGTTAGTCTCTAAGGTGCCACAAGTACTCCTCATTCTTTTTATCAATCTGAATGGAGGTCATGTGACTTCTGTTTTTTTATTCTGTGATGCCATTCTATTTTCATTTTTTAAAAAGAACTTATCAGTACTGCTGGATTGCACATATGCTCCTGCCCTCCTCATGCACAGAGCAGGGGAGACAAAGGTGACATGGCTGCTGCCTCCCTCTCGGTTCCTTCTTACCGCCTGTGGTGGGAGTTGGAGCTTCCTGTCACTCGTGAGCCTTGGTTAACCAGTTTAGAAAGAGAGATTCTCATTTGGTATATAGTTCATTTAATTTAGTTATAGTATTAGTTAGTTGATAGTTTTTTTTTTTTTTTTTTTGGTATGCAGTAATCCCTTGGATTTAAACAATGTGCCACGTGCAGGGCTGTTATCCTTATCACTGGTAGACACAATAGTTACCTGATTTGTTTTGGTGAGGGATCTATGCCCTCTCTGTACCATGCTCCCCATGAGAATGAAAAAATAGGAATTTCCGCCTTAAGGTTCATCATCTTAAAGTGACATATCCCTCTTCAGGGCCTGACCCTCACAACGAGAAAGCAGAGAGCTCCTCTATGGGGAGTGCCCTATTTGGTTGCCACTACTTTGAAGCCTCTTTCAGGTGAGGAATGTAGATCTTCCTCCTCTCCCGCAGCTTCCTCAGAGTGCTCAAAACCTTCTGAAGCTGATGGGCCATGCTCCTTATCTCTCAGAAAAGCACAAAAATAGTCCCCTGGTACAGAGTCACAGTCTGGTTGTAAGCAACACACTCACCAGAAATCTGAGGTGGCACTGTCAAATAAGGATCCAGTGGGGCTGCCAAACATTTCGTAAGACAAGGTTTCTCTTAGGCATAGAGTTGGGGTCTGGCCTAAGGTTATATCTGCGTTCCACTTCAATCAGACCATTCATCTTCTGGTATGTGTTCCAAAACCTTGCTCTAGTAAAGTCATTGAGAAGCTCCCTACTTTGGATGTTGGAGAGCTCTATCCATGTGGTCCACAAGTTTTTTAGATTATCTCCTAGACTCTTTGTAGGCTCATTCTACCCCAAACTCTTTAGTAGTTCGGCAAATGAACAGTCAAGGAAGTTGTTCCCCAGGTCTATACTGAAATACAGGGAATTTAAGAGATTGGATTTATATAGTAAAAGGTCTATACTACTGTGAGCCTTCAAATGAAGGTGTCATACTATCAGGCGTCATACTATCAGGCTTTATTGGCTAAGTATTCCTTTATTAATTGGTCAGGAATTTCTGTATTCACAAACCAGTTGTCAGAGGATTATAAAGAGCAGTTCTTGATCATTGCCTCTGAAGGTCACCTCACTGCCTGGACATCTCTCAAAGGCTATCAACGCATCTAACGTGGCTTTATGTTCAGTGGCAACAGGCATTTCAGAGGTGTTCTTCTTGGTTGCAGGCCACCAGCATCCAAAAGGAATGCTTGGACTTGCTATTTGAGGGCACTACGTTTTTTCAGAAGACCAATGATGCCATGCACATGTCAAGAGTCCCATAGAACTCTTCACGCTCTGGGAGTTTATACCCTAGTGACAAACACGACAAGCACAGCACAGACCTTGCTACTATTCAAGTCTTCAGGATGTCCCTAGATGGAGATATAAACTTCCTACATATCACCTATCAGCTTTGTTCACAGCAGGCCCTTCTCCTAGATCTTGGCTTCATTAGGGTCATCTTGTCATCACAGTTGTGGACAGCATAGAGACTGTAAATCATCTTAAAAAAAATTTGACATCTCCCTTCATCCCCCAGTTTGGAAATATCTATCTATCTTTTACAGTGAAAGGACAGCAATCCTTTTCGACAGTTGGGATTTCAGCACTGTGCAGGAGGGAAATGTTATCTAGTTCATTTCCGTACCCTTCCCAAACCCCGCTTCCCATCCCTTTTCTGGGACCCATTTCGCAAGGCTATATTCATGTTAAGAGACTTTCAGTCTCTTTTTGATCAGAGAGCAATAGCAGAAATTACTTACCAACACAGAGGGAAAGGGTTTTATTCCCGCTATTTCCTGATTCCCCAAAAGGGAGGCTCTTTGGCTCCTCCTAGATATAAGAAAGTTGAATATATTAATCAAGAAAATCAAGTTCAAAATGGTTACCCTTGCATCTATTATCCTATCCATAGTGATGAGGGATTGGTATGCTCACTTTCTGTTGCCAGGATTGAAGGATCTTTGATACGAAGTAGGGAATGTGCACTACCAGTACGCGGTTCTGCTCTTTATTGAAAGAAGTAAAGTGGAACTGGTTACAGACTAGTGTAT
The DNA here is from genome assembly GCF_027887155.1 of Malaclemys terrapin pileata. Classification (NCBI taxonomy): domain Eukaryota; kingdom Metazoa; phylum Chordata; order Testudines; family Emydidae; genus Malaclemys; species Malaclemys terrapin. The sequence goes on from NC_071514.1 coordinate 53,907,575, forward strand.
ATATCGCTGCATTTCTGACTTTATCAAGCTCTGTTATAATCTAGCAAATGTTGTTCTTCCTTCTAGAATAACAGCCCATTCTACAAGGGTTCATTCCAGTTCATCAGCCTTCTTGAGTTACATACTGATGTGGACGTTGGCAAGGCAGCAATGTGGTCATTGGTACATACCTTCTCCAGACACTGTTATCACTCACGCTTTCCCAGGCAATGCCAATTTTGGCAAGTCAGTGCTACCGTCTCTCTTCATGTAATCCAAAGTTTCATCACCTGTAAGGGAATAGCTGATGAGTCACCTTCACTGGAATGTATATGTGCACAATCACTTGAAGGATTGAAAATGGTTTCTTTCCTGTTCCGTAACTACAGTTCTTTGAGATTGTTGTGCATACATACATTATACAATTGTCCCACTATCCCCCTAGTTCAGGTATTAGATGTCTGTGTGAAGAAACAGGGAGGCAGCACCATGCCCCTTTATGCCCTCTGCTCACTGCACAAGGATGCATTTGTCTCCTAGTGGTACTGCTGGCAAAAGTCTCTAACTTGAGTTCATTGGGTGTGTATAAACCTACACTGGAATGTGTATGTGCACAAGATATCGCAAAGAGCAGTTAACATACAGGGAAGTAACTGTTTTCTTGCACCATAGCTTTTAGTTTTGAGGGCCTTTCAGGATTGCTCTGCTCTGCTCTGACCACCTCTTTCCATTTTTCTTCTCACTGGTGTCAGTCACAGTAGTTCATCCCATGTTAGTGAAGCTTTTCTGGTTTGTTTTCTTTTTCCCATGTTTTTTCCCTCTATGATAGAGGGGAAAATTTGAGAAAGGCAGAAAGTGCCTCTGTGAACTGTTTTGAAGCTGAAGCTTGTTCTGAAGGGAAGTGGAAGTTGGATTGGCATTTACATTGAGCTACATTACTGTGCCCTTGGGATCACACATGTCCTATCCATCCACATTAATGTGTCCTGGATTCTCCTAAGATCTTGGAAGATAAAGCTTGCCTTTGAATCAGAACTAGAAAGGTGCATGGTGAGTGATCGGACAGTAGGCCTCCAGACCTTTAAGAAAAGAACATTTTTTCCCATGCTCTTCACTCCTTGGCTATTCAGTCCCAGGAAGATGTTGCCAAATTAAAAGGATATTGGAGAAGAGCAACAAAAATGCCTACGCAGTTGCAAAGGGATTTACTTACATGGGACAAATATAAGCAAGATGTGCACAGACTGGCTAAACAGTCTTAACACCTAGCAGTTAATATACTGGAAGAATATCAGCACCAAGAGTAAATATTTAGATACAATTAGAGCTAATGTGTTGAACATCAGGAAAAATTTCATCACATGAGATCTGTTAGGCTGGGAGATGTTGTCCCAAGTGCAGTGGTTGGAAAGCATTATCACTTGGACCACTTCAAAACAGACAAAACAAAGCGTTATAAATATACGGTAAGGGAACAATCTTGTAGTCTCCGTGGAATGACCTAGATTAACTAGTGTTCTTCTTTGAATAGTGTCCCTATGGGTGATCCACTGTAGGTGTATCTGAGCCTCTAATCGGAGAATTTAGGTAACTGTGTCCCTTCAGCCTACACATGCGCTCTCCCTCCCTTGTGATCTGCCTCCAGGCTATCTAGTACTGCGCAGGTGAACCTCCCTCAGTTCTTTCTCGGCCGCCTTTAGCCAGGCACGGAGTAAGCAGTAGTCCCTTCCTTCTTGGCATTGATAAGTGTTTAGTAGAAGCAGTAAATGTTCTTAGACTTTCTGCTTTTGTTTTTTTGTTTTTTTGTTTTTTTAATTTTTCACATTTCCTGCCCTTGTTCGGGGGGCGGGGGGGGTATCACCTTCTCATGGACATTTAGTAGTTGAATTAAGTTTTTCAGTTCTTTAAATAAAAAAACAAAAACCATACCTTTCACGTTTCCCTGCCTTTTGCGGGTGATTGTCCCAGGAGAGGCATGCCTGGTTCCCCTGGCTTCAAGAAGTGCCTCTTTTGCAACGAGGCAATCCCAATAATGGACAGATACTTTCATTGTATCCGGTGCCTGGGGGGACACACATTCTTTCCGCCAGAAGCTAAAGGCGAGATCTCATAAGAACCGGGAGCTCAAGTTAAACTTCTAATGGAGGGTTCTCTTCAGCCGCTGATTGAACCCAGTTCTCCAGGACGAAGATTGTCCGCAGAGCCTTCAACATCCAGAGGGGTAGAGTTGTGAAAGAAGTTGTCTGATTCCCGTCCCGTCCCCTCTCCCCCGCAAAGCCTCTAGAAAAAGGGCTCCAAGCCCTCAAACTTGAATCCTTGGCCAGACAGAGGGGATCCCCGGTGTGCTTGGCCACCTTGGTACTGACGGCTCCGAAGCACAGTACCCAGAAATATCAGGGAACTGCCTGTATGAGCTCTGCGGCACTGCCTAGGGACCTGATGGGCAAAGGTGTGGAGGCAGTGTCACCACCTCCCAGACATAAAGACAGAGACCGAACAGTCTCTAAAAGATCAGCACAGACAAAACCATCCTTGTTCACAGAGTGTGGCAAAACACCCCTCACTGTAGCGTTCCTCCCATAAACAACTTGATACCAATGAGTTGACACCGACACTCCTCAATGGTACTGAGTGTATCAACAGTATTGCAAGAGTTCTGTTCTTGAGGGACCTGGCAGTCGCCGAAGAACTGGAATCCCCACTACTTGGCACCAGAGCCCTGGTTCCAAGCATGTCTAGGTCCCCTGAATCACAGCTAACACTGGGCCATTTACCCACAATGCCCCAGTCAGCACCACCCTTCTCCATCGAGGAATCTGTCATCTTGGTCACTGTCCATCTTTCCCTGTTCTCTCAAAATGTTCCACCATTGCAACATCAGGGACCTCCCCAACTGTTCCCTTATGCCAACCTTCAATCCAGTATAGTCCATCATGAGTGCCACCGCTACCATTTCCATCCTCTTCCCCCCTTGGCCGTATTGGGATCCATGGGTGATGTATGGATTTATACCTTGCGAGCATCCTTTGTCTCTCATAAAGAATCCATCAGGTGGTCCCTACGGCTTCAGTGTCCAGGGGGCCAGAGCCTGAGGAAGAAACTTTTGAAGGGCAGGAGGCCAGACTTTGAAGTGGAGACTACCCCACCAGCAAACTTCAGACTCAGCCATATGAGGCTGTGAAGCCCCCTCCTTCATCACTAGCTGATGACTTGAGGCTCTTTCAGGACCTTACTAAGAGGGTGGCAGTTGACCTTCAAATTACCCTACAGGTTGTGACAGATACACACCACAGGGTGGTAGATATTCTACACACTTAACAAGGTGCTCCTGGATCCTTCCAAGGTCATCTGGCAGACACCAGCTTCCATTGCACCAACGTGCAAGAGCTGACAAGAAGTACTGTGTCCCCACTAAAGAGGCAGACTCTCTCTCTCTACGCACCCTCAACCTAACTCTATTGTGGATGCAGTTAATGCACAGGGAAAACAACATCATGCCAAATCAACTCCTAATGATAGACTGGAAGATGCTAGACCCCTTTGGGAAGAAGGCGTACATGTTGGTGACCTTACAATTCAGGCTGCCGTACTACAAGCCGTAATGGCTAAGAACGAATACATAAATTATGGGAAACTCAGCATATTTATTGACTGCTTGTCAGAGGTGCAAAAAGAACAATATCAAGCCATTGTTAAATAGGGTCAGTTAGTAGCTAGAATAGTGCTACAGAAGGCCCTGGACGCAGCAGATATGGTGGCCTGCTCGGTCTTGATGGCAATGGTAATGAGACAAGCATCCTGGCTACACCTCTCCAAGGAAGTGCAGATGATGGTCAAAGACTTCCTGCTTGAAGGGCCCAAACTCTTTGCCAATAAGACTGATGTGTCACTTCACATGTTAAAGGACTTCAGGGAGCAGAGCATAGCCCTGGGAATCTATGCAGTGGGGCAGAAGACAAAATATGGCTAACAACCACCTCACAGATCCCAAACACCTGAGTTCCCACTGTCGAAGTAGTAGTACGAGTCACAGCGTAAGACCCAGAATGCAAGAGGAAACAGTCACCCAGTTCTCAATCTCTCAACCCTCATCCTCTAAATATCAGTTTTGATGCTTTAGTTGAGCCCCTGAACAGCAGCAACCATTGTTGCAAGGGATGGTTATCTATGGACCTTCCATGTCCCTTCGGAAGTTGCCTGACCCTCTTCCATAGGGTTGGGAGAACATCACCTTTGACAAATGGGTCTTGGAGATTTTTTTTGAAGGGTTACGCCATCCACCTCACGTCCCTCCCCGAAACCCACCTTCCAACCCTATCCCTCTTCAGGGACCCTTTTAACTTGAGTCTACTTCATCAGAAAATAGATTTGCTATGCCTAGGGGCCATAGAACCAGTCTCTGTTCGTCTGTATTTCCCAATCCCCCAGGTGAACGGATATTGGGGACCCATACTAGATCTAAGGGCGTTGAGCAAATACATGAAGGCTCCAAAGTTCAAGAAGGTCACGCAAGTAGCCGTTGTTCCAACTCTGGAGCAAGGAGATTGGTTTTTGGCCCTCAGTCATCTTCCATTTAAATCTGGCCATCTCACAGGAGGTTCTTCCAATTTCCTTTGGGCAGGACAATTATCAGTATAGAGTGCTCCCATTCAGTCTCCCATCCGCACCTAGGGTATTCTCCAAGGTTGTCTCCATCTTAGCGGCACAACTGCAGACATTGGGTATTGTTATCTATCCATATGTGGAAGACTGCCTCCTCCGGGCTCCTTTGTTCGAGGATGCCTTGTAGGCCACCCAGACGACTATGTGCATATTTGCACAACAGCCTACAGCTCAATACCCAGAAATTGATCTTCACCCCTGGTACACCTGGAGTTCTTTGGGGCCGAGCTCGATGCAGTACAAGCAAGAGCGTTTCTCTTGCCATACAGATTTGCCACTCTCATGAGTCTCATAGAAACAGTCCAAGCCAGTCCGCAAACATTGTCCAGGAATTGTCTGCAACTTCTTGAACACGTGTCAGTGTGCACTTTTGTGACTCGACACACCTGGTTGTTCATGAAATGTTTGTAGATGTGGCTCAGATCTTTCTGCTCCCCGAGCAGAAACGCCTTGGATTGATGGAAGCAGCCTTCCAGTGTCCAAGTGGGTATTCCATTAATACAACCCCCACCAATGCTGACCCTAACACTAGACACCTCCCTGATAGGTTGGGGAGCCCCTCTTAAATGACCACGAAGTCCAGGGCAAGTAGTCTTCCTCAGAAGCAGTCCTCCATATCAACTTCTTGAGCTGTCAGAAACTCCTGCACACGTTCTCTCCCATTCATCAGGGATACTCTCACAAAAGTCATGACAGACAGTATAACCTACATGTTTTACATAAATCACAAAGGGGGCGCCAGATCACCCTCCCTTTGTGCGGAAGCGATAAAACTTTACAATTGGTGCATCCGCCACAACGTATTCCTGGCAGGCAAGCAGCTGACATGGATACAGAAAGCCGACAGTCTCAGTCGGAACTTCTCCCACGATCACGAATGGGAAACTAATCCTGCAATGCTTTATGACATTCAACCTATAGGGGACCCTCACAATAGATCTTTGCCACTTACTGCTCCCTGTTACACCTATCCATGAAGATGGCATTTAGGTGGCCATTACTTAGCTCGAAGGATAGAGGAGAGGGTGGCGTTGATGGTGCACCTGCTATTCATGGTCTTCTTTAAGGACAAAGTCACCTTGAGGCCACACCTCAAGTTCCTCCTCAGGGTAACCTCAACTTTCCATATGACCTAGCTAATTCACCTCCCTGTATTTTTTCCAAAACTGCATCGTGCCAATAGGGAGGCCACACTACATATGCTGGATGTTAGGAGGGCCCTAGCATTCTATTTGGACAGTACTAAGGACTTTAGGAAATCTCCCAAACTTTTCCTTTCAGTTGTGCAAAAATCCAAGGACTCCACAATATCACCCCACAGATTCTCCAAATGGTTCTCCAGTTGTATTAACCACTGTTACTATGTTCGGAACTTGCAACCCCCATTAGGAATCTGCACATACTCCACAAGATCCGTTTCCACTTTGATCGCGTTCGTTAAAGATGTCCCCATCTCTGAAATCTTCAGGGCAGCAACTAGGCCTCTGCCCATACTTTCACAGAATACTACGCGATTACCTGTGACTCAGCCTCTGATGCCGTCTTTGGCTCCACAGTGTTATCAACAACTGCCTCCATTCCAAAGTTCTAGCCCTCCATGGGGGATACTGCTGTGACGTCACCTACAGTGGAGCTCCCATAGGGACACTACTCAAAGATGTTATTCACCTTGTGCAGTAATGATGGTTCTTCAAGATGTGTCCCCCTATGGGTGCTCCACAACCTGCCCCCCTCCTTTCTGCTTTGGAGTTCTCGACAAGGGACTCTGTAGTAGCAAAGGAACTGAAGGCAGTGCTAGATAGCCTCAAGGCAGACCATGAGTTGGGAGAGCGCATGTGCAGGCTGAATGGACACTGCTACCTGAATTCTCTGATTAGAGGCACAGATGCACCTATAGGGACACTTCCTCCTCTTCTCCATCCCTAACTTTTCTATTCCTCCAGAGTTTATAGAACCTTGACATCTAGAGTAAAATTTAATTCTAAGGACTTGGCCTACTTTTCTAAGCTACTAGCAAAAGTATATCGTTTTAACTTGGAACAAACCCTGAAACCTCCTGTGTGCACACCCCCTCAGTCACACATACCCTCAGTCTTTCCAGTTGACAGACCAGTGGGTATATCTATTTCATCCATCTGGAATCTCTGTATTCCAAACTTTCTTCTTCACAGTGTATGTGAGCTTCTGCAAGATGCCTGGAGCTAAACAGCCTCTTAGAAGGCAGCCTTGCCAAGGAAAACCCAGCAATCACATCAGATACTAGCAACTCTTCCCTTTGTGTGGTGGGCAGTTTTACACCTAAATGATCCAAAGATGAGAAAATTGATAGGGTAGTCAGTCTATTCAGATGTCCAGTGGACTCTGCTAAAATGAGACAGACTTGGTTATGTTGGATTAATCAAGAAGGGTCCTTATAATATCACCTAGCAACAAGCAATCCTCATGTTTCACAGAATGCTCTTTGCATCTCCTCAGCACTTACTCTAGTTCTAATGGTGGCTTAAAACAGGGCTCAGTGCTTGGATTTAAAGGGTCTTCTGTTGTTAAATTGTGTTTGCAGCTGTTGTATGTGCTTACCCTTTCCTGCCCTACATAGTTTTTTTGGAGCAGGACCTGAGTTTACTCAGCCAGTTTCTCCTGCTGGCTTTATAAGGAAGTTGAATGTATTCCAAGACCCAAGGATCAGAATAATTGATGGATCAAAAATGAAGGAAATCCCCAAGGTCTGAGATTCCTTCCCTCCTTCCTCACCTGCTTTTGTGACCTGTTCCTTTTGCCCCATGTGCACCACTATTGCTGCTTCTGTGGGTCAGCCTTGGGTTCTCTCCTTGGGCACACAGTGCTGGATTTCAACAGCCATAAAGCCTGAGGTGGTCTATCATTTAAACAGCCTCTTGGTCTTAGATGAGGAGCTGCCTCTCAAGCTCGCCCAGGCAAACTGCTTAGGGTTCTGAGACCTCATAGAAGACTTGGACAGTATTCTACCTGTCTCCCAGTAAGATTTTCAGCAGACCCAGCCCTCAGTCATCCTATTGTCAAATCCCATTTGAATTTCTTCAAATAGCTTGCTGTCTCAGAAACCTTCCTGGTCTACTCCGACCTTGTCCCAAGAAGGGAAATGCCTCAAGAAGAGTGGCAGCCAGCTCACTTTCTTGTTTCCTACAGGGCAGACACTGAGCTGCTCAGTTATTCAGTTTGCCTTAAAAATAAAATCCTTCCTCATAGCCTTAAAGTAAAGATGACTCACAGACTTCTTCAGCCTTGTTTTCTTTCTGGTACCTGGAGAAAATCAGACTTCAAATGGGTCTTTTTGGAGTGAAGCAAGCAATCATCAGGGCCAAGTTTATACCAGTTACAACTAGGAAAGTCAGTCAGGTTCCCCTAGTTCCCACAAGATTCTTTTCTGCATCTCAGACAAACCTAGGGCCAGCCCAGAAAATTTCCGTCATAGTGGACGGAGCAGTGCCCTCAAAATCCATAGTGGACTGGAAGAGAGCTCATTAAAGAAGGGAATCTTCCCTCCCTGGCCTGTGTAGTTCCACATGCAGAGCCCTTTAAATAGCCTTCCTCATGTTTCATCTATAGCTTGAGAGGTTTCTTAAGGGCATAGCAAACCTCTTTCCACAACCTAGGCTTCCCACTCCCCAGTGGGATCTCAATCTAGTATTAAAAGGCCTGATTAGACCGCCACTTGTTCACTACCTCACCTTTCCAGGAAGACTGTGTTCCTCGTCGCTATCATCTTTGCAAGAAATGTAGGGGAGATAACGGCTTTGATGGAGCATCCCCCTTTTCGTGTTTTCTTCCCTGACAAGGGCACTCTTACACCACATTCAAAGTTCACTCCCAAGGTGATTTCTGCATTTCACATGAATCGGCTTATTTAGCTTCCAGCCTTTTATCCCAAACCCAATGGGGATAACAGGGAATCCATCCTCTAACCGCTCAATGTGAGTATAGCCTTGCCTTCTATTTGGACAGGACAAGGGCTTTCAGGAAATCTGAGACTTTTCCTCTCCATTGCACATAGGTCAAAAAGTATAGTGATCTCAACTCAGATTCTCCAAGTGGGTCTACAGCTGTATTAAACTCGGTTACTAATTGCATAATGTAGCACTCCCATCTTCAGTATGTATGCATTCTATGAGATTGGTCCCCTCTTCCATCACCTTCTCCAAGAAATCTGCAGAGCGGCTACCTGGGCATCTGCTCATACCTTTGCAGAACACTGCCATCCTGGTTTCCAAATATGGTGCCACAGTACTATCATCTGTATCAGACTTGACTCTGAAGTTCCAGCCTCCAGTGGTGGGTACTGCTTGGGAATCACTTACAGCAGAGCACCCACAAGGACACTGCTTGAAGGAAGTCTCTGGGTTAGGCTAAAAGGGGTAAAAAACAAGGGTGATGTCATGCTAGGAGTCTACTACAGGCCACCTAACCAGGTGGAAGAGGTGGATGAGGCTTTTTTTAAACAACTAACAAAATCATCCAAAGCCCAAGATTTGGTGGTGATGGGGGACTTCAACTGTCCAAATGTATGTTGGGAAAATAACACAGCGGAGCACAGACTATCCAACAAATTCTTGGACTGCATTGCAGATAACTTTTTATTTCAGAAGGTTGAAAAAGCTACTGGGGGGAAGCTGTTCTAGACTTGATTTTGACAAAAGGGGAGGAACTCATTGAGAATTTGAAAGTAGAAGGCAGCTTGGGTGAAAGTGATCATGAAATCATAGTGTTTGCAATTCTAAAGACGGGTAGAAGGAAGAACAAAAAAATAGAGACAATGGATTTCAGGAAGGCGGATTTTGGTAAGCTCAGAGAGCTGATAGGTAAGGTCCCATGGGAATCAAGACTGAGGGGAAAAACAACTGAGGAGAGTTGGCAGTTTTTCAAAGGGACACTATTAAGGGCCCAAAAGCAAACTATTCCGCTGGTTAGGAAAGATAGAAAATGTGGTGGCAAAAGACCATCTTGGCTTAACCACGAGATCTTGCATGATCTAAAAAATAAAAAGGAGTCATATAAAAAATGGAAACTAGGACAGATTACAAAGGATGAATATAGGCAAACAACACAGGAATGCAGGGGCAAGATTAGAAAGGCAAAGGCACAAAATGAGCTCAAACTAACTACAGGAATAAAGGGAAACCAAAAGACTTTATCAATGCATTAGAAGCAAGAGGAAGACCAAAGACAGGGTAGGCCCCCTGCTCAGTGAAGAGGGAGAAACAGTAACAGGAAACTTGGAAATGGCAGAGATGCTTAATGACTTCTTTGTTTTGGTCTTTACCGAGAAGTCTGAAGGAATGCCTAACCTGGTGAATGCTAATGCTAAGGGGGTAGGTTTAGCAGATAAAATAAAAAAAGAACAAGTTAAAAATCACTTTAAAAAGTTAGATACCTGCAAGTCACCAGGGCCTGATGAAATGCATCCTAGAATACTCAAGGAGCTAATAGAGGAGGTATCTGAGCCTCTAGCTGTTATCTTTGGAAAATCATGGGAGACGGGAGAGATTCCAGAAGACTGCAAATATAGTGCCCATCTATAAAAAGGGAAATAAAAACAACCCAGGAAACTACAGACCAGTTAGTTTAACTTCTGTGCCAGGGAAGATAATGGAGCAAGTAATTAAGGAAATCATCTGCAAACACTTGGAAGGTAGTAAGGTGATAGGGAACAGCCAGCATGGATTTGTAAAGAACAAATCGTGTCAAACCAATCTGATAGCTTTCTTTGATAGGATAACGAGCCTTGTGGATAAGGGTGAAACTGTGGATGTGGTATACCTAGACTTTAGTAAGGCATTTGATACGGTCTTGCATGATATTCTTATCGATAAACTAGGCAAATACAATTTAGATGGGGCTACTATAAGGTGGGTGCATAACTGGCTGGATAACCGTACTCAGGAGTTGTTAATGGTTCCCAATCCTGCTGGAAAGGCATAACGAGTGGGGTTCCACAGGGGTCTGTTTTGGGACCGGCTCTGTTCAAGATCTTCATTAACGACTTAGATATTGGCATAGAAAGTACACTTATTAAGTTTGCGGATGATTCCAAACTGGGAGGGATTGCAACTGCTTTGGAGGACAGGGTCATAATTCAAAATGATCTGGACAAATTGGAGAAATGGTCTGAGTTAAACAGGATGAAGTTTAACAAAGACAAATGCAAAGTGTTCCACTTAGGAAGGAAAAATCAGTTTCACACATACAGAATGGAAAGAGACTGACTAGGAAGGAGTACAGCAGAAAGGGATCTAGGGGTTATAGTGGACCACAAGCTAAATATGAGGGTACATCTACACTACAGGGGGGAGTCGATTTAAGATACGCAAATTCAGCTACGTGAATAGCGTAGCTGAATTCGACGTATCGCAGCCGACTTACCCCGTTGTGAGGACGGCGGCAAAATCGACTTCTGCGGCTTTCTGTCGGCGGCGCTTACTACCACCTCCGCTGGTGGATAAATTGATCCCCGAGAGGTCGATTTCTACCCGCCGATTCAGGCGGGTAGTATAGACCTAGCCTGAGTCAACAGTGTGATGCTGTTGCAAAAAAAGCAAACACGATTCTGGGATGCATTAACAGGTGTGTTGTGAGCAAGACATGAGAAGTCATTCTTCCGCTCTACTCTGCGCTGGTTAGGCCTCAGCTGGAGTATTGTGTCCAGTTCTGGACACCGTATTTCAAGAAAGATGTGGAGAAATTGGAGAGGATCCAGAGAAGAGCAACAAGAATGATTAAAGGTCTTGAGAACATGACCTATGAAGGAAGGCTGAAAGAATTGGGTTTGTTTAGTTTGGAAAAAAGACTGAGAGGGGACATGATAGCAGTTTTCAGGTATCTAAAAGGGTGTCATGAGGAGGGAGAAAACTTGTTCACCTTAGCCTCTAAGGATAGAACAAGAAGCAATGGGTTTAAACTGCAGCAAGGGAGGTCTAGGTTGGACATTAGGAAAAAGTTCCTAACTGTCAGGGTGGTTAAACACTGGAATAAATTGCCTAGGGAGGTTGTGGAATCTCCATTTCTGGAGATATTTAAGAGTAGGTTAGATAAATGTCTATCAGGGATGGTCTAGACAGTATTTGGTCCTGCCATGCGGGCAGGGGACTGGACTCGATGACCTCTCGAGGTCCCTTCCAGTCCTAGAATCTATGAAGAGGAAGTTACTCATCTTGTGCAGTGGTGATGGTTCTTCAAGATATGTCTCTATGGGTGCTCCATGACCCACCCTCTTCCCTCTACTTCGACGTTCTAGTAGTTCTCTTTGCGGTAGAGAAGGAACTGAGAAGCGCATGCTGGCTAGTCTCGTGGCAGGTGAGGAGCAGCGCATGCGTGGGCGGGATGGACTCAACCAAAGTTTTCCAATCAGCAGCTTGGAATTCTGTAAAAGGAACCACGTTTTTCTCCGCTTCTCTGAAGAAAGCATATTATTCAAATAGGAACACGTTCTGATGATGGACAACTAGGAGGGCTGTTCCTATGGAGTTTTTTCCAGGGGGGATGTTCCTTTGGAGCTTTCCAGAGGTCCATAAGATTGAAGGCGCACTCAGTACTTTTTTTTTAATTGAGGTGAAGTGGCATCTTCTGTCAGTTTTTCAAGATGCTTTTCCCAGTAAGACTGGGTGCTTTCTGGAAGATATGGTTTAGTCAAACATGAGTGTTTGGGCTTAGTACAAGGAGTAGGTGGATGAAATTGTATGGCCTGGCTTTAAAATCTGTGAATTTATAAACCAGCATATCTGTGAATCTATAAACCAGCACTCTTCCCCCTTCTGATCTTATTCATATTTTGAAATTTACTTTTGTCATCAATAACTACCTAAGGAAGCTGACAAAGGTTACACCAAAAATCTTTTTAAAAAATGTTTTAAAAAACAAGATATACCCCCATTATAATCCTAAAAATGCAAACATCCTCCTGGATCAATATCCTAAATACAGTTCACTTCAAAATTAACCCTGATTTAGGCCTTGCTGGTCACTAGAAGAGTTCATGTGGTTAACAGTTTAGTTTTCCAATGTAACATGTGAGATCTAGATATATATTGCTTCAACAAAATAGATATTTGGATGAACAAAACTATGGGTTGCAGCACAAGCAAGGTTGTTTGATTTTCTTTTTTTTTTTTTCGTTTTTCTTTTTTTCCTTTCCTTTCCTTCTTTACATGTTTTTTGTTTGAGGCATTGGTCAGTTGAGATCAAAATTGGTCTAAAGGTGCAGAAAGAGAAATGTAACGTGATTGGATTTCTGTTTTCTCTGTACCAATTCAAAATAATCCTACCCCTTATTTATTGTGAGACTTATCATAAGCTAATTCAGTTTTAAGTCACGGTGTATCAGGGTGGATAAAAATCGATTATATATTTAAAATTTTAAATATTTTTTAAAATTAAAATAAAAAAACATGTTGAAAATTTAATTTGAAATTGAGAGCCTGTGTACAGGCCTAAATTTAGTGTAATTTATTAAAATCATGTATATAAATTTTACTGCATCAGTGAGCCCTCTTCAAATTTTAATGTGTTAAAGGATGCTGCTTTTTAACTATATAAAGAACAAGGGGGAAAACATCTTTAACTTATGAGGTCAAGTCAGACTTTATAAATGCCATAATGTCATGTACTGCGTTAAGTATTTATTATTTTTGGTTTTTACAGTGGAGGAAGTGGTGGTTATTTACATTTTTCTAAATGTAAGTACTTTCAGTTTCTGTTTTACAGAAAAGCTTTTGCTTTAATTTTAGTTTCAGTTTAGCTAGCAGGTGCAGAGAATATTTTCTTCATTTGGACTAGTTTCATTCAAACCTGAGAAAGTGATTAATAGTTGAGAAGTCAGGAAAGCTTCTTTCTTCTTCAAATCTATGATTAAAAATTAGGTGAGACAGGAGATCTACTAATCCTAAAACACAAAGGACATAAAGCCAGATTTTCACAGGTATTTTGGTACCTAAATACTTTTGAAAATCTGGCCCGTAATGACCAAACCAATTCCTCATTTTGCTGTTATCTACAGTTTGGGTTTGCTTTTCATCAATTCCAAATTTTTGTCCAAAAGAGCATGATATCATATCAGAGTTTTAAAAAAAATCATCTTGTAATCTTAAATGCATCACCCACCATTTTCTAATATAAATTATTTTTTTAAATTCAGAATCTGAATAAATGAGTGTGCTGAGTTATAAAATTGCTTAAATAAATGTATTGCATCCTCCTGGTTAGCAAAAAGTACCTAATGTGGTGAAAAGGTTGTTTTTTAGTTGCAGATCAACATGTTTTATTGGTTACAGCAGCCTTTTTCTTTAGGAAAATAACTTTTTTATGTTAAATGAGATTAAAATCAGTTAATGAAGGTTTCCTACTTGCTGATTTAAATCATGATGATGTTGGTGATCGCTGATGTAAATTAGTTCACCTTGTGGTGCATGAGTTCAGTTTTGTTGGATTTTAAAATTGTTACTCTTAAGTGCATATTGTAGTAGAGAGAGAGTTTTGAAGAGTGTGGACTGAAGGAAAGGGGGAGCTCTGAGTAGGAGAATGCACCAAAATTGTGTGGTTAGTGTCTACCAAGGAGGAATAACCAATCCAACCTTTTAAAGTTGATGTGCAGAGAGGCAGAAAGAGAATAGTTGCTTCCTATTTAGACTTTTTGGTAAATAGGATGTAGGCAATAATAAACTATCAATATTTTTATAAGAAAATAAGTAATGTAACCGCACGTAATTGTTCAGCTGGTGATGTTTTGACATCATGCTAATTTTAGGCAAACTGGAGAAATGTTGGAAGAATTAACTGTTATGAAGATCAAGAAGCCTCCGATTTCCTCTTACATGGGTAACATTTTCATTAAAAATGTAAAAAGCAACAGAGGGTCCTGTGGCACCTTTAAGACTAACAGAAGTATTGGGAGCACAAGCTTTCGTGAGTAAGAACCTCACTTCTTCAGATGCAAGTAATTAAAAATGTAGTTATGGCATTTGTCTTGTGTATCTTAAGGAGTGTACAGTATAGAACACAGCTGATGCAGAAATACGGTATGCTCCCTGTTTAAGCACTATGCCAATTAAATGTTGTCTTGCCCTGAAACAGATTTAAACCTAATGACACTTGCTGATTGCTGCTTAATGAAGACAACTTGAGGTGTTTTTGTGTTTCCTAGATCTTCTGTATGTTCCAGTCATGCGATGGTAGTATTTGATCCTCTAATAGTTTTCAATCTGTGTATATCTGTGAAACTTACATAGTGTCTGAATTGCTTTATCACTGACTTTCTGTTAATTTGCTGCTTCTTCGAGTGCTTGTTCATGTCCATTCCACATTAGGTGTGCGCGCATTGCGTGCACGAGCGTCGGAAACTTTTCCCCTTAGCGGCTCCCGGCGGGGCCCCCGCCAGAGTGGCACCACTGCGCCGTGCATATATAATCCCGCTGTCCCGACCCCCTCCAGTTCCTTCTTACCGTCCGTGATGGCGTTGGAACAACCTCTTGCTCTCCTAAGAGAAGCAATTCCCTTAGCCTTAGTGTTGCATAGCTGTTATCAATTAGTTATCGGTTAGTTAGCGTTTCATTGTTGCTGAACTCTTAATAGATTAGGTGCTTGGAGGACTCCGGCACCCGCCCTGGGCTGCGGGGCATGCCGCAGGCCCATGGATTTAAGGCTTGCGCCACGTGCCTCAAGCCTATGCCCGTTAGTGACCCCCATGATTCCTGTCTACGTTTCCTGGGGGAAGCTCACCAAATAGAGAGGTGCAAGATTTGTAAGGCCTTTAAGCCAAGAACAAAGAAAGAGAGAGACTTTCGTTTAAGGCAGCTGTTGATGGAGGCCGTACTGCAGCCACCGGGCCCAGAAGGCCCGACGCCGGCCCCAGCCTCCTCGGTGTAGAGCGCCCGGAGTCAAGACACCTGGTACCTGCCAAGCATCATAAGCCGTCGGCCTCGGAATGCCAAAATAGGCCCCGGCACCGCTCATCCTCCCTGGTGCGGTCCAAGGCAAAACCAAAGGAGGGACGCAGATGCTCCCCGCAAAAGACAGGCGCCATCTCAGGCCCCAGGCACCGGGAATAGCAGAAAGGATGCTGCACCTACTCCAGTGGCACCGGCTCCACAAGTCCCACCGAGTCCAGCTATGAGTGAGCTCAGTGTGGACGCAGGGCTTAAGGCATGATAGATCAGCCCTCTACGCCTGACACCTTTGAGGCTGCAAAAGACCTCATCGGATTGTCGGCGGCAAGCCCCCTCCCGGCCAGGGAGATGCCTCCGGCACCTGGACCCAGGTTGCCGTCGAGGGAAAAGCCAGCAATGGTGCGCCATTCGAGGTCACCATCCCGGCACCGGTCCCGGTTGAGCTCTGAGTCCGTGGACTCCCAGCTACCCTTGACTCAGACGGAAGTCTCGATCCCGGAGATGAGTCAACACACGAGGTTAGTGCAGGACACACGGTGCTCTCCAGGGTCCCCCAAGACTGGCACCAGCAGGAGTCGAGCTGGGAGTCGCCGAAGGCGCCCAGAAGGCACCGGTCTCAGGAACACTGGTCCTGGTCCCGGTCCCGGTCCAGAGAGCAGCGGTCCTGGTCCCCGTCAGCCAGAAGCCGATCATCAGCCTTCTGCTGGCACAAATTGACGGCACCGCCATGGCCCTCGTGCTCGATGTCGTTGGAATCCGGCGCCGACTCAGGCTGATACAGCTACCCGGAACGGGCCCCGGACAGCAGGGAACAACAAACTGGCTGGCTACCACAATGGGGACCGCCAAGACACTGGCCCTTCTGGACCCCGTGGGCCTACCACCAGGTTCAAGGTGCTCCCTCTAGGGCCAGCTATTCGGTACAGCGGGTCCCGGTACCCGCACCGATGCTCTCCTGTAAGGGAAGCTATGGTATCCAAGCCGCCTACAGCCTCGCCAAGCAAGAGACCGGAGAGCCCGGCACCGTACCCAGTGCCGTCCCAGGATCACTGGCCGTGGCTCAAGCTGGAAGCCCCTCCCCCGGGGGAGGAAGACCGGGGGGACCAGCAGGAGGAAGCTGAGCAGCTGCTAACTTCTTCATCATCCCCAGATGAAGCAGTTGCAAGCATGGCGGTGTCAGGACCTCTGCCATTAGGCCACAAGGCCCACCAAGAACTGCTTCATAAGGTGGCCCATAACTTGGGGTTGCAAGCCGAGGAGACGGTTGAGCAGGAAGACCCCATGGTGGACATTCTGAGCCCAGAAGGTCTTTCCAGAATAGCACTCCTGCTCATTAAGACCATTCAGTCTAATTACATGACTATATGGCAGAACCCGTCATCCAGCTCACCAACAGCCAAAGGTGTGGAGCGCAAGTACTTTGTCCCGTCAAAAGGTTATGACTTCTTGTTCTGTCACCCGAGCCCATGCTCATTGGTAGTCTTGGCGGTGAATGAGAGAGAGCGCCATGGGCAACAAGCCATGGCCCCCAAGGCCAAGGAAGCAAAATGCCTAGACCTGTTCGGCAGGAAGGTGTATTCGTCAGGAGGCCTCCAGTTGAGGATTGCTAACCAACAGGCCATCCTCAACAGGCATAACTTCAACTCCTGGGTGGCGGTGGGGAAGTTTAAGGACAACCTCCCGCAGGGCTCCCAACAGAAGTTCACGGCCCTAGTGGAGGACGGCAAGGCCGTAGCGAAAACCTCCCTCCAAGTGTCCCTGGACGTGGTGGACGCGGCAGCCAGGACGATAGCATCAGGCATGGTCATGCGGCGCTCAGCGTGGCTTCAGGAGTCAGGTTTGCCACCTGAGGTCCAGAATTGGATCCAGGACCTCCCATTCGAAGGGTCTGGACTTTTCTCGGACCAAACTGATTCGAAGCTACATAGCCTTAAGGACTCTCACTCAAGTCACGGGGTATACATACCCCAGCAACTCAGAGGAAGCCCTTTAAGCCGCAACATCCTCCCCAGCACCAGTACCAGCCTCGTCCTCGGCAGGAGCCTTACCACAGGCGACAAAAGACAAAAGGAGGTGGCGCAATAACAATTCCAATAGGCCGGGCCAGAACCAACATAAGCCTCAGCCGGGCTCTAAGCCAGGCTTTGAAGGCGCGCTCGAGGACAGCGTACCAGATCATCCACCGGATCCATCCCCGTGTTTCTTCAACCGCCTGTCCCGCTTCTCCCGTGCATGGTCCAGCATTACGTGAGGTCATTAGGTGTTACGCAGGGTGCGAAGCGGATACATGCTACAGTTTTCCTCCCTGCCTACCCCACACACCCCTTCCCCGTCCCTCTTCAGGGACCCTTCTCACAGGCCTCTCCTAGAAAAGGAGGTTCACTCGCTCCTAGAGGCGGGGGTGGTACAGACAGTGCCCTTAGACCTAAGGGGGAAAGGGTTCTACTCCCGCTACATCCTCATCCCCAAGGCCAAGGGGGGCCTTCGTCCCATCCTAGACCTGCGCGGGCTCAAGAAGTTCCTGGTCAAGACCCGGTTCCACATGGTGTCTCTGGGTACCATCATCCCCTCCCTGGATCCGGGAGACTGATACGCTGCCCTTGACATGAAGGACGCATACTTTCATATTACCATCCACCCAGCGCATCACCGATTTCTGCGCTTCACCGTGAACCAGGAACATTACCAGTTCACGGTTTTACCGTTTAGTCTTGCTGCAGCCCCACGGGTATTCACAAAATGCATGGCGGTGGTGGCAACATGCTTGCGGAGACAGAGGATTCGAGTTTACCTGTACCTCGATGACTGGCTCCTGGCAGGTTGGTCCGAAGAAGAGGTTCGGACTTGCGTACAGATGGCATTGAGTCTATTCCGCAAGCTGGGGCTCCTGGTCAGTGTTCCCAATTCCACCCTTGTCCCAGCACAGAGAATGGAGTTCATAGGGGCGGTCCTAGACGTGGTACAGGCAAGGTCGAGCCTCCCAGCATCATGATTCCTGGCCCTCCAGCAGGCGGTGAGCTCCCTGTGCCAGTTTCCCACTACGACGGCCAGATGTTGCCTGCGACTGCTAGGCCACATGGCAGCTTGCACACACGTGGTCAAGCATGCCAGACTAAGACTCAGAACTCTGCAGGCTTGGCTCGTCTGTGTATACTGCCCTGGCAGGGACCCCCTAGACTTAATAGTGACAGCCCTGGGGGATGTGCTGGACTCATTGAGGTGGTGGCAGTCTCAGACCTGTAGTTTGTGAGGGCATCCCCTTTGCCGCACAACAGCTGGACTTGACGCTGGTAACAGACGCATCAGACCTCGGATGGGGGGGCTCACCTGGGGAACCTCAGAACTCAGGGCTCGTGGTCGGGGATGGAGCAATCACTCCATATCAACGTGAAAGAGCTCAGGGCAGTTCGTTTAGCATGCCAGACCTTTCACGCCACTCTGAGTGGTCACAGCGTGACAGTTCTGACAGACAACACGACCGCCACGTTTTATATAAACAAGCAGGGTGGATCCCATTCCTCCCCGCTTTGCCACGAAGCTCTCCTCCTCTGGAACTTCTGCATAGCCCATGCTATTCACCTCTAGGCGGTGTATCTCCCGGGGGAGCAAAACGAGTTGGCGGACCACCTCAGCAGGTCCTACTGCATGCATGAGTGGACGCTCGAAACGGACGTCATGCTTTCACTTTTCCTGAGATGGGGGTTTCCCCGGGTGGACCTGTTCGCTACCAAGGACAACACCCAGTGCCCACATTTCTGTTCGTTCCAGGGTCGCAACCCGGGCTCAACAGCCGACCCATTCGCGATCCGGTGGGGAAGGGAACTAAAATACACTCCCCCCCCCCCCCCCCCCCATATACCCCCTAGTGCACAAGGTATTACTCAAGGTGCGCAGGGACAGGGCGTCTATCATTCTCATCGCCCCGGCATGGGCCCGCCAGCATTGGTTCACCATGCTCCTGGAGCGGTCGGTGGAGGCCCCGATAAGCCTGCCCCTACACCAGGTCCTCGTTATGCAGGAAGGAGGGTGGCTTCTCCACCCCGACCTGCAATCACTGCATCTGACGCCATGGAAGCTACATGGTTAAATGCTTTGGAGAGCCAGGGCTCCCTTCCTGTGCAGCAGGTTCTACTTGGTAGTAGGAAGCCCTCTGCCAGGGCGACTTACTTGGCCAAGTGGAAGAGGTTTTCGTGCTGGTGCGGGTCACAACAGGTGCAACCACTCCAGGCCCCAGTTCCGACCATTCTGGAATACCTTCTGCACCTTAAGCAACAAGGGCTGGCCCCATCCTCGATTAAGGTGCACCTGGCAGCTATTTCTGCCTTTCACCCAGGGTTTTTAGGTAGTTGTTTTTTCTCCCACCCAACGGTGGGACGATTCCTCAAAGGTCTGTAAAGGGTGTTCGCTTACTCACGCCGGGTCCTGGAGATCTGCAGGGTGGCCACCTGGTCATTGGTGCACACCTTCACGACCTACTACGCGGTCAACCAGCAGGCACGGGAGGATGCAGCAGTTGGCGGGGCGGTCCTCCGATCGATTTTCGTGACTCCTACCCTCCTCCAAAGGTAGCTTGTGATTCACTTAATGTGGAGTGGACGTGAACAAGCACTCGAAGAAGAGAACGGTTACTTACCTTTCGTAACTGTTCTTCGAGATGTGGTGTTCCCGTCCATTCCACCACCCACCTTCCTACCCCTCTGTCGGAGTCACTGGCAAGAAGGAACTGGACGGGGTTGGGCCAACGTGGGTATATATATGCATGGCACAGTGGCGCCACTCTGGCCAGGTCCCTGCCGGCCCGATGGGAGCCGCTAAGGGAAAAAGTTTCCAACTCTCGTGCACGCAATGCACGCACACCTAATGTGGAATGGATGTGAACAACACATTTCAAAGAACAACAGTTATGAAGGTAAGTAACCGTTCTTTCTGCCACTCCAACTATGGCTATATCTTCACTGTTTGTTAAGCAAGAGGAAAGCAGTCATGGGGCAGGTTAACCTGTGGTAGCCTAACTTGCGATAGTGCAACTACATTACTGTGCTATATCTGGCCGCAACAAGTAAAACAGTTATCTGGGCACTACAAGCTTTGTAGTGCCACAGTTCACTGCACCAATCTATGCTTACATTTGCATGGACAACTTGTCTGCTCACTATGGGGATTGTGGGAGGAAATGGCCTACACCAGTAAAATTAATTTCCTGGCATGTTCTCTCCAGGAATCTCTCTACCCCTCACTGTATGTGAGTGAGGAAACCATTTGGGATAACATTATGTTCCTTCCCCAAGGACAGAGTCTTCTTTCTGCCCTGTCTTTGCGAGGGCTGTGTCTCCTCCCTCCCCCCCCCCTTTTAAAAGGGTCCTCTATTATAGGCAGTAGGGATGTAAATAAGGTTTAAAAATAGTAACTGTGTAACTTATTAAAATTCTGTAGGTTAAATGGTT
This sequence comes from Malaclemys terrapin pileata, assembly GCF_027887155.1. Classification (NCBI taxonomy): domain Eukaryota; kingdom Metazoa; phylum Chordata; order Testudines; family Emydidae; genus Malaclemys; species Malaclemys terrapin. The sequence continues at coordinate 53,928,570 of NC_071514.1, forward strand.
AACCGTTAAGGAGTTCACATAGGTGGGGAACTAGGGGTGCAGATTTTCTGCAGGGTCCCGGCTGCTGGGGTCCCGCGTGCCTGGGGCCAACAGTGGAGTTTAATCCTTAACCGAAACCAATGAGACTGATGCTTATTGGTTAACCGGTTAAACTTTTACGTCCCTAATAGGCAGCAGCTTCATCACTGCTGTACATGTATCTTGGTTTTTTCCCACCCTCTGGTAGGAATTGTGTATTATGCAGTACTCAATGCATCCGAAGAAGTGGGCTGTAGTCCACGAAAGCTTATGCTCTAATAAATTTGTTAGTCTCTAAGGTGCCACAAGTACTCCTGTTCTTTTTGCGGATACAGACTAACACGGCTGCTACTCTGAAACCTGTCAATTGCTTCAGTTTCCCCACACTGAGGGATGTGTGTGAAACTGGAGAAACTGCAGACTGCAAGTAGGAAGCTGAGCAGAGGCAGGTTGATAGTAAACTTCTAGTTAAGGGGCTTATGAGAAGGGATTGGAGGGCCATCAGGTCTCAATTGTTGAGATTGCCCGTGGTTGCACATCTTCACTGCATTTATCTCAGGGTAGCAATATGTACTGACAGCTACCTCAGCATCTGCCCTATAGTTCAGGGAGGGAGTGTTGGCTGCCGTGCTGGGTGATTCTGATAGAGGCATGTGCAAACACGGAGCGTGTTAAGGACAAAACCTATGGTTGAGCCGGAGTTAAATCTGCTGTGAAGACCAGCCCTGAATGTACTGGACTGCCAAACTGAGTGTCTAAGCTACCCTACTTCTGTCAGTGATAAGGAGCAGGCCCAGTTCCTATCCCAGTGCAAATAGTACCTCTTCTCAACTCCACAGGAGAGTCTAAGGCTTGCCAAAACTCTGCAGCTCTCTGCTGAAAGTGTTCTGTCATCTGTTAATTGTTAATTCTTGTCTGTTGGGGCAAAAGTCAAATTGGGACACTCTCATTAAGATCTTATTGTAGTGAAGAAGTATTTTTGTGTTTAGTGTAATTACATGCAGAATTTAAACATACAGAAACACATAAGACATCAGAATTGATTGTGTGATTTTGTAATGGAGCTAAAACATTTTAAAGTGAAATTCTATTCTGAAATGTCATGTAAGAATGAGCAGTTCTTACTCCACAGATGTTTCCTGTAGATACTAATAAGATTAGGTGACTTTTAGTGACAAATGAGTTTTTAGTACTTTTTTGCCTGTTACTCTTTTTGGAACCAGCATAGCTGAAAGACAGTGAGCTGGATCCTATTTTTTGTGCAACAGAATTGTTTACTAAATTCCAGTTATGCTTGTGCATACCCACTGAAGACAGTAGTGGTGGTAACTGAGTACATAATCTGAATGTAATAGTTTGCACAGGTGTGTCTAAGTACAGTTTGGCTTGCATAGTATTTATTAGAAGTAATGCATGAGAGAGAATAAACCCTGTTGACTGAGTCTAGATTGATTTTGCAGGGCTGGCAGTTAGCAAACCTATCTTGTTACTTGTAAAATGAGCACACTTAATCTGAAAGTCAGATAGTAAACCAAAAATGACCTTTTTAGAGTCTCTTTCAAAGTAGAACTACACTTCAAATGGTCTACTGCACGGGTTCTCAACCTTTTTCTTTCTGATTTCCACCCCCCACTCGCAACATGCTATTAAAAACTCCACGGCTCAGCTGTGCCACAACAACTGTTTTTCTCAAAAAGAACAGGAGTACTTGTGGCACCTTAGAGACTAACAAATTTATTACAGCATAAGCTTTCGTGGGCTGCAGCTCTATGCATCTGAAGAAGTGAGCTGAAGCCCACGAAAGCTTATGCTGTAATAAATTTGTTAGTCTCTAAGGTGCCACAAGTACTCCTGTTCTTTTTGCGGATACAGACTAACACGGCTGCTACTTTGAAAGCTGTTTTTCTGTATATGAAAGCCAGGGCTGGCCTTACGGAGTAGCAAGCAGGGCGATTGCTCAGGCTTTGGCCGGTGGGGCTTGGGGCCCTATGCTTCAGTCCCATGCAGTCGGGCTTTTGCTTTCCGGCCTCGGCCCCAGTGAGTCTAACATTGGCCCTGCTTGGTGGACCCCCTTAAACCTGCTCACGGTCCCCCAGGGGGGTCCCGGACCCCTGGTAGAGAACTGCTGGTCTACTGGAAACTGCAGTAGTTTAATGTGAATCATTCACAAGTGAGAGCTTTGTCACTAATTGAAAGTCAGATTGGATTATTTTTGTTTACTTGTAATTTTTTTTGCAGTATTACTAGTAATATGAATATAAATGTGGTTCCCAAACTCTTTAATAGTCCACACGTGGCAGAAGTGTAGTTCTGATTTTCAGGCTTACCCGTCAGTATTCCTGAATACCTTTCTGCTGCTGTTTGGCTTCTAATTTTTATTACCCTTTAGTGGTATGAATCAGATGCTGAGGAGGGGGAACGCATACGAATTTAAATGTTAATCAGTCGAAATTAGGAAGTGCATGGGTAGCTGAATGTCAGGAACAAGTAGCTTTATCATAATAAGTTTTCCAATAAAGTTCTAATAAAAATTCACTTATAAATTCTGTTATACAGTAGCACTTTTCTGCCAAGACTTTTTAGCATCTTGAAAGATTTCTGCTTGCTTGTTTCTGGTAGTTGGCAACAAAGTGTGAACCTGTACAGAATGGTGTAATTAGAAACAGGTTTGAAGAGATGTCAAGGCAGCCAACATAATGGTATATGGATTGAATGGTAATGGCTCAGTTCCTTGGAAAGCAACAATATTTGACAATAGAATAAAGTTTCAAAACCACTATGTATAGTGTGCTACAGCAGAGCTGACTACAATGGGCTGTGTGTGGGGTGGAGGGAGGAGTAGATTCAGCAGAAATGTTTCAACAAATTCAAAAGCACTGTCCCATATGTATTTTAACAGTCTTGTTTCTGTCTTCTGAATTTTCGGTGTGACTATTTTTGAGAATTTAATTTGAATTTTTATTTCAAAAATTGGAGAACATTCTAGTTTTGAAAATAATCCCGTGTAACTAAGATGACCAATCAGAGGTTACATACTGGTGAAGTGAAAAATGGAAATAGAAGAAATATTTTAAGTAACACCCAGCAGGCTAAATTTTTTATTTAAAAAAAAAAAAAAAAATTGACAAACTTTAAATAGGAAAACATAGATTTAGAAAGAAAACCCTGCTCTTAAAAATAAAAAAAAATCTGACCAGCTCTAATCTAGAGTAACATAATTGTTGGATTTTTACTGTTCAACACTATAAGGAAAAGATTTATGCTAAAACTCTTCCCTTGCCTCTCAGGGAGTTGCTCTGAGGAAATAATCATCCTTATATGTTGTTGTTTTGGTTAGCAAATCTCAATTCTTTGTCTGGTTGGTGTTGACAGACAGTTTTGACTATTGTGAGAAAGGTATGTTGCCAGGTTTTCATGAATGTTGTTGGATGAATTTTCTTTCTTCTTTCCTCCTCCTTTCAGCCAAAACAAACTCCCCCTTTTAAAGTTCTTGAGATGAAAAAATGACACACAAAATGCTACACTCTAGCTTACAAAAAACATTCTCACTGCTGTGGGTTCGCAATATATCTTATGTTCTGAAGAGCATGAAGATCTGAAATACTTTGTAGAATTGTAATGCTTGAACAGGTAGCAATTTAAATATTCTTTGCACTGTCTATATTTATAAGTTTGCCTCGAAGGCAAAGTCATCTACATAGCAGTACATCCAAAGAGTCATATATGCCACATTTCTGAATATGCATTCTATATATACTAAATTTACAAAGTGAAGTTAAGATAAAGTAGATGCTTAGCAGCCATCACTGTGATTTTTCTATTTTGGAGTGTTTATTTAAATGTTTGAAGTTGCTACTAAATAAGAACCACATACTTTACTGTAAAATGGCTTTAGTAGCTCCCCTTGGATAGTGCACATCACAATACCAAGGATGAAGCACATGAGAGCTGAGCATTCTTGGTTAAGAGACTCTGGCTATGGAATAAAGTTTTAGAGGAGATTAGGCAAATCTGGAGTTTGGTCGTCTTTTGGAAATGTTGCAAATCCTCCTTCTTGGACAAAGTATTTCCACGATAACAAGAATAACACTCGCAGTACTAACTTCCCCCTTCCACCTGCCCATTTACCCCCCACTCCCAAACAAATCAACCAAACAAAATCATAAGTGCTACCATAAATGTAGTTTTTATGATCTAAAAAAGAGAGGAGCCAGAGAGTAGGTCATGACAGCTTCCTTACTGTTAAAATGTGGGCCCTAGGTTAAAATGTTTGTGCATGATGCCACGATGTAACTGTGTAAGCTGTTATGAGCAATCCTCAGCATGCGTAACTAGTTTGCTCCTGCAGTTTGTTGCATTTTCAGTGTTCATTTTAAACAAGACCATCAATGTAGCAGCTTTTGAAAAGCAACAGAGTAGGTCTGTCAGCGGCATATGGATTGTCACATCCTCATTATTGCTTTTCAGATATTTGCATAGAATGACTGTAAAAACTATGTATTGTCTCTAGTTTCAATGTCTTCAAAAGATACACATGCTTTTGTTATAAGAGCATTTTAAAAAAGTATTCACATTAATAAACTTGTAAAATTATACATTTAGTGTAATATTTCTTGGTGTTCCTAATCAGAAACAGCAAGGTACTAGTTTTGTGTGATGTAGCCATTTCGAGTAACCTGTGTGGGTGACGTCTTGTGTGATTCTTTGTGTGGACTTCTCCATTATTTTCTCTTGCATTTGATCTACTGCTCTGGATTGAAATAATTCTGGGGGCATTTCTGTCCTATCCAGCTTGAATAGAGGCTTTTTGTTTATATTTGGAAATGTAATCTCCCCCTTATGATATACTTGCTGAACCTGTCCATGACTCCTCTAGCGTATTTACCTCTGCTAAGGAGAATAGGTACTTCCATTTCCTTGAGCAAGGGAATCTTGGAGCAGAAGAGGATTTCTTTCCTCTCTCTCTCTCCCCTCCCGCCCACCTAGTTGAAGACATTTTTAACTTCCCCCATTATTTCTTCTTTTCAGACACTTGTTCATCAGAGGAAATGTTTCTGAAACTATCTGATCTATCATATGGCTCAAACACTCAAGAATGGGCAGTGGGCAAATTGTGCAGGATGAAAGAAAATTACTTATTTTCCTTCATACAGTAATTGATCTAGAGGTATTACCTGTCTTCCCCCTCTGTTGTTAAGGTGGTTGAGGCTTGATATGCAACCATCTGTTTTTTCTCTACCCATCTTCGAAACATCATTAAGAGCTTTAGGCTTGATTTGGATTTCCAGTATTGCTGATCGTAAGTGGATTTGGCAGTGTCCTCACATTCTTAGATTGTCTCCTTTCAGGGCCTGTTGGACATATGTGGAAAGGGCTGTCAGGAAGACATTTGATATAGAAGGTACAGAAACAGTTATTGGCATTATTGTTCTGTGTTTTCAGAGCTACTATGATCCACTAACATAAACAAGAAAAAACTCTAAATAATCCACAAATAGATTAGCACATGAGGTGCCATACTAGTACCCATGGAGGCTTCTTTTAAGGTAAAACTCCTTCAAATCTGATTTTTAAAAAAATATATAATTTGGATTAAATTAAAATGTTCACCTATCGTATTGGTCATTTAAAAATGATTAAATGCTTTAATGCCATCAGCATGAGGTATAAAGGCTCCTTACATCTAAAGTAGCCAAACACTATTTCTTAAGACTATTAGTAACAGATAATATATTTTTTTAATCTCTTAGAAGTGTTGGTAATGGTGTTAGAAAATACTTTATAGACTGGAGAAAGTAATGTGTACAAAACAGGTGGATTACAAGTTTCCACATCAAACCATTTCTAAAACTCCTATTCAAAATACTAAGTCTTTCATATGAGATCCATATTTAATTTTAAAAAATGCTGATTTAATATTACTATTGTATGTATTGTGGTAGCTCCTAGAGATATAGACTAGGTTGGGTCCTCATTATGCTAGGCACTGTACACTGACTAGTATTGGATGAAACTCCTATTTTATCATCTATTACCAGAATATGAGCCCTTTGTCTGCAGGTTGTATTATAATAGTGTGGCAGGGTTAAGGGCTAAGGGCTGTCTGCCTGTAACATGATTCAGCAAGGGTTTAAAGGAAGGGGTGTTCCATCTTTCCAGTCAAGGAGAGTTGCAAAAGGAAAGGGCTCTTGGCCCCTGCAGTCTGTTTTGGGCAGGGAAATAGCTTAGCTTAGTTCTGTGTTAACTTTTGAGTTTTTGTTCGAATAATAAACTATGCCTTGAGGCACAGGCCTGAAGGAGACGTGAGCATGACACTGGTCCTTTCCTGGGCTAGTGAGGGAGCTCACTTAACATATCGGTGGTGCAGAATGTGAACAGTTGCCACAGCCTGAAGGTAGAAATGAATCCTGAAGTGCCATTGATATGTTTGGGGGAACACGATCACTAGCAGCTCTTGGCACAACAGTAACAGTACCAGCAGCTGCAGCAACAATGGTTATAATTGCAGCAACATAAGTTCCAACAGAAACAGGAAAGCAAGCAGCAGTTACTTCAACTACTGGATCAGGGTGACTGGGACTCGTAATTTTAGTGTGATGCCTCAGTTACCCTTCGGTGGGGTAGGTGGGATTTCTCACTAATATGGGGCCAGAGGACAATCATGATGCCTTCTAGAAGATCTGTGAATTGGTGTCAGCTGCCTACTGATGGGCCCAAGAGATGTGGACCATCAAAATTGCCCCCTACTTTACAGGGGGAGTTCCAGGCAGATTGTGCTAAGGATAGGATCTGAGTAAAGGACGATGGAGAGCTGGAAGCAAGGAAGGACTTCTGTGCTGGTTAAGACAGGAACAGTTTGTCCCAGAATCTTTGCCTTGAGCAGTATCTCAACAATTGTTGGGTTTTTGCTCTTAGTGGCTAAAATTGGATATATGGTCCCCAGAGGAAATCAAGGAGGTGATGGCACTGAAGCAGTTTTTCAGCTCTCACCAGCAGGGCCCAAAGAGTGGGTCTGCCATCATGCCTGAATGAGGTGGTGGTGTGCCTCATGGAGAATTTGCTGAAGGCAGAACTGGACTGCAGGGCTATTGAAAGATTTCTGAGTGGGATCAGTGGTGGCTGGTTTTATGGGGGGGGGCCCGGGATTACAAGGCTCCCTCCAGGAAGGGTTCTTCTGGTCTACAGGACCTGATTATGATACCCAAGGAGGTTGAGACCCAAGGTAGCCCTCAGTGTTAGGCCTGGGTTAAAGACTGGAGAAGAGGGACCTATGGTGAGAGTGTTCCTGTCAAAGAGAAGGGGGGCGGGGGGGCTCCATGTTTGGGTAGTCTCCTAATTTGCTTCCTCTGTGGGCAGGAAGGCTGTGAGTACTAGTATTGCCCCAGTATGGAATGTAATTATGCCCAAGTGTGTGACTCTCTGAATCCCAAGGTGATCCACATGATCCAAAACGTTATGAAGTTCCAGTCATAGTGATGGGAACAGAGGTGTTTGTGGAGGAACAGCTGATAACCTCTGAGACTCTTTGGCTATATGTCGGCTGCATCCAGGGGAACATCTTGTCCTATGTAATGACCGAGGTTAGGTTGTCTGTGGGAGGCTGGAATACAGAAATGAGAATAGCCATGGTAGACCTTGTAGCCAACCCAGTGGTGTTGGGCTGGGCCTGGTGCCCCATAACCACTTTCTTAAGGGAAGCAGTTGGGATGGATCCAGAGATGGGTGTCAACACTCAAGGGGCGAATTAGCCAGAAGAGATATTTCTCTTCTCTGGTTCTGAACTCTGCAGTCCCTAGCCCAAGTTTCAAAGGGATCCTCTTTGTGCTAGGAGGGAGGCTCTTGGGAGACCAAGGGGCCACAGGGAAAAAAGTTGGGAAAGTCACAGCAGTGTTACGTAATCTGGACCCTATGGGGTGCCCCTTTAAGGACTGGACTTCTCAGGTCCCTACTCAGGGCAGGTGCTCAGTCCATCGCTAGCAGGCCTGATTTTATTCAAAGTGAGAGGGATGGTGCGGTGTTCAGGTGACTGTGTGGACTGGCTAGGGTGAATGGGGTACTGTCAGTGCTGAATGGGATTCTCAATACACCTCCCACTTTGAGCTTGAGGGGGACATTCTGATAAGAGTGGTCCAGGATAGTCAGACAGGATTATGACAAACTCATCCTTGTCCTCAAACCATACCAGAGAAAGATATTGTACCTAGTACATGGTGTATGGTGGGCAGGCCATTTACGGGGAGAGGAGACCCAGGAGAGGGTGCTAGCTTGAATCAAGGCCTGCAGTAAGGGGAAGACCGTGCTGGAATCTCCAGTCCCCACTATGAAACAAGTGAAATCTTTCCTTAGGTTAGGAGGGTATTTATTACTGCCACTTTGCCAAGTTTTCCACAGTAACTGCTCACTTAATGGACTTCTGCACATGAAGGCACCCTGCAAGACACATTGGTCTCCAGCTTGTTCAGATCCTTTTGGGGGTGATCAAATGAATCCTCTGCCAGTGAATTGATTCTGCAGCTCTTGATTTCTGCACATCAAACAGGATACTTTTGTGGATACTCTTTCATGGAGAGGACAATTGCTTAGTGATCAAGAGAGTGTTTAGTGGTGAAAAGGGCTTGTGATAGATTAGATGATCTAATGGTCCCGTCTGGCCTTAAATTCACATTCTGAGTTTATCCTACAGACAAATGCCTCTGAGGCCTGGCCTACACTACAGAGTTAGGTCAAAATAAGGCGGCTTACATCGACCTAATTATGTCAGTGTACACACTACAGCCGTGTCCCACTGATGTAAGTGCCCTACTACACCGACATAACTCAACCTCCACGAGAGGCATAGGGCTTATGTTGGTGTAGTTAAGGTAATGCAGTGTCTGTGTAGACACTTCATTACTTACATTGGCTGTTGGCTGTCTTGTCAATTTCACGGCTCCATGCTGGAGCTGTGAAATTGACAAGAAAGCCAGGCAGCTAGAGCTTGGCTGCCATGGCTCCCTACTTCTAGCCAGGCTGCTGCCTGCAGGCTCCCTGCTCAGGAAGCCGAGAAGCACAGGTGGCTGGAAGGAGAGGGTAGTGTGGACATCAGCTAGTGCAGTAATTACAGCAGTGGCTGTAGGTCGACCTAACATAGCTCTGTAGTGTAGATGTGCCCTGAGGAGAGGCTTGAGGCCATTTTGTCACAGGTCCTAGATGAAGGCAAAAACATCTGCTGTTATCTTAGTACAAAATTCATTCCTGGAGAGGACCATTGCTTGGTGGTCAAGAGAGTGTTTAGTGGTAAAATGGGCAGTTATGGCCTTACAGTATTACATCCTTGAAGCACCTTTTACTCTGATAATCAGCCACGCCCTTCTGAAATGGCTGCAGTCTGAGAAGGAGGCCAGTGCCAGGCTGACATGCCGGTGTCTAGCTCTGCATCACTGTGTTTTCACAGTACACCACAGGTCTGGTGCAATCCATGTAAATGTGGATTTCTTCTCCGAGGAAGGGTGAAGCTTGTTGGACAGAGTGTGTTTTGGACCCCAGTCTTGGACAGAAATGAGAGTGTGTGATTATAGAGTGAAACAGCCAAAAAAGGGTTTAGGGGTCACACAATTTAGTGTTGATTTAAAGGAAGGTGCATGCCCTTTTCAGGGTGAAGTTCATTAAATCACCAATTTTAATCTTGTTTTCTTTTGTACTTTTTAGTTGTCCCCCCTTCCCCCGTCCCCCCAAAAAAAGTTGATTCTCTCACTGGTAACTATTAGCACATGTTGATGTGTAACTATACATAACCTTTACACTAGATTTGCTAATCAGGAGGCTACACAATATGCATACACATTTATTTAAGTATATATAGCTTAATGTACATTTATTCAGATTCTTAATTACTTTTTTATTGTTAGAAAATGGTACGATTCTTATTTGGAATTTGTGTCAGGCTCTACTTAGTTTTATTAACTAAAAACATCTTCAATGTACTGGATACATTTAAAGTTTATCAAAACATATTTTGCATTTAAAACTAACTGATGTATTAAACAAAGGAAGTAACTAACTGAACTGATTGTTTTTGGTCATCCTGTCCAGGACTTTAGAGCTATTAGATCTCATCCTCTCACACCTAATTAGAAGAGGAAAACAAGTTTTCCTGCTTTTTCATCATGCAAATTGGTTTCTTAACTTCGAATCAGCTAGTCATTGAACTGAATTAGTTGAATAACTGAAATGAAAATATTCTCTCTGCACCTGCAGAAGAGGCTACTGCTATCAGTATCTGTTCTAGCACTTCAGCAAACTCTGGTTCCAAGTGCTTAGCGAGTGATTTGCTAGTTCAGTGGTTTGACTTTTTTTTAAATTTGGGCAACAAACGTACTGCTTGATAGATTTTAATTTAAAATTGCCACAATTTCATATTTAATTTTAATTAGGTTTATTTTTTAAATGTGTATTTAAATAAATATATCAATTTTTTTTATTTACAATTTGATATTTCTTTTTAAATTCAATCTGGCCCTTTCTCCTGGGAGAAGTAATGCAAGAAGAAAGGCCTCTGGGCCCCTGTAACCTGTTTTTGCTCAGGGGAGTAGCTTTGTTTTATGTTACTTTGTGAGTTTTGTGTTTTGAATAATAAACTGCCCTTAGGCAGGGGCCAGAAAGAGTCTTGGTCATGGCATTGGTCTTTCACAGTCTGGTGAGGGAGCCCATTGGTCTTATAAGATTCTGTAGAACAACTGTCCTCACTATTCATATATCCTATGATTTAATCACAGTTTGGACATAATGCCACTGAACTGATTTTAGTACAGGTGTCTAGAAAATGATTGGGAGAAGAAGAAATAAATGTGCTTGGAAGCTTGAATTTTTTATCTGCATCACTGACCTAATCTTATTGTCAAAATAAATTATACTAATATCTTGAGAAGACATGTTATTAGTATTTTGTCCTAAACTTGGATTTATTCAAAAATTCTTGAAAAATAATTGGGTTTTCTTCAAACTTGAGAAAAAAATTCATTTGTTGAAGCTTTGTTTGAAATTGATATAATTTCTTGATATTATTTCATTCTGTATTTGTGTATGTACTGGAACAATGGCTGTGTTCAGATGAACAAAAATTAGCTTTCTGCTTTGACCTAATAATCATAAAAGAGAAATTTGAGCTGATTAGAACACACGGATTAATCTTAGCTAAATACTTAGAGCTGCTGCAAAGTTTCTATTTTCAGAGGTTGTATTTTCCACAAATTAAACATCTTAATGCTGTTTTTAAGACTTTTTTGATCAGACCTGCAAGCCATGCTGTTTTGCACATGAATATTTTAATCTTGAATATACTATATTTGGTATTCAGTTTCCATGAATGCGATACAATCATTAACCAAAATACAAACTCCAAAATTTGAGTTCAGATAGTCTTATAAAAGCTTCATGTAGCAATCTGCGTGTGTAACTTCCTAGCAAAGTGTGGATTCTCAACTAATCAGGATTCATCAGAATTTTTCCTTTGTCCTTCTTTGCCTACTCAGTTACTTTCATGTAATTCTTCCCAACTCTCAAATGGAGATAAGGTAATAGAGTTAATCTTCCTGTGTAAAATGGACTTGTATTGGAATGTTCAAGCTTTGCCTGCAGCAGCTGGTCTGATGACTGGCATTGTGAAAATCTCCCCGTAACTTTTACCAAATCTGTCCGTCCCTAAAAAGAATGGTAAAGTTACAGTTGTCACTGAGACTTTGAATGTGTTTTCAGGAGTTAAAGTAACATTAACTCTTAACAGCATGACGTTTTGAAAGCTTCATGGCATCCTTCCCTTGTCAGAGAACTATTCACAATGACTTCAAGATCTCCTTCTTGAGTGGTAAGAGCTGATTTAGACCCCTTCATTTTGTATGTATAGTTGGGGTCATGTTTTCCAGTGTGCATTACTTTGCATTTATCAACATTGAATTTCATCTGCCATTTTGTTGCCCAGTCATCCAGTTTAATGCGATCCCTTTGTAGCTCTTGGCTGTCTGCTTTGGACTTAACTATTTTGAGTAATTTTGTATCATCTGCAAATTTTGCCACCTCACTGTTTAACCCCTTTTTCCAGATAATTTATGAATATGTTGAACAGCACTGGTCCCAGTATAGACTCCTGGGAGTTATTCTCCTCTCCATTCTGAAAACTGACTATTTATTCCTACCTTTTGTTTACTATCTTTTATCCCGTTACTGATTAATGAAAGGACCTTCCCTCTTATCCCATGACTGCTTACTTTGGCTAAGAGCCTTTTGGTGAGGGACTGTGTCAAAGGCTTTCTGAAAGTCTAAGTACACTATCTCCACTGGATCATCCTTGTCCACGATTGTTTACCCCCTCAAAGAATTCTAATAGATTTGTGAGGCATGATTTCCCTTTAGAAAGCCATGTTGATTCTTCCCCCAACAAATTGTGTTTGTCTCTGTCTGATAATTCTGTTCTTTACTATAGTTTCAACCAGTTTGCCTGGTACTGAAGTCAGGATTTACCCCCCTGTAATAGTTGGGATTGCCTCTGGAGCCTTTTTAAAAAAAATAGCATCACATTATTCTGTCATCTGGTACAGAAGCTGATGCAAATGATAGGTTACATACCACAGTTAGTAGTTCTGCAATTTCATATGAGATCCCCTAGAACTCTTGGATGAATACCATCTGGTTCTGGTGATTTATTACTGTTTAATTTTGTCAATTTGTTCTCAAACCTCCTCTAATGATGCCTCAATCTGGGACAGTTCCTCAGATTTGTCACCTGAAAAGAGTGGCTCAGGTGTGGGAATCTCCCGCACATCCTTTGTAGTGAAGACTGATGCAAAGAATTCATTTAGTTTCTCTGCAGTGGACTTAACTTTCTTGAGAGCTTCTTTAGCATCTCAGTCGTCCAGTTGCCCCACTGGTTAGCAGGCTTCCTGCTTCTGCTGTACTTGAAATTTTTTTTGCTGTTTTTGCTAGTTGCTCTTCAAATTCTTTGTTGGCCTGCCTAATTATACTTGACTTTCCAGAGTTTATGCTCCTTTCTGTTTTCCTCAATAGGATTTTACTTCCAATTTTTAAAAGATTACCTTTTTGCCTCTAACCACTTCTTTACTTTCTTATTTAGCCATGCTGGCACTTAAGTCCTCTTACTATATTTGTTAATTTCGGATTTACATTTAATTTGAGCTGCTATTTAAGTGTTTTTCAGAATTTTCCATGCAGCTTGCAGGTATTTCACTTTTGGGACTGAACCTTTTAATTTCCATTTAACTAGCTTCCTCATGTTTGCATTGTTCCCCTTTCTAAAGTTAAATGCTACTGTGGTGGGCCTCTATCAGTGCCTCCAGTGTGTTTGCCCTGTATTTAGGTTGATGAAACATTGAATCCTCAGGCATCTAGATGCCTTGTGTGTTCCACCGCCTTCCCTCAGTTTAAGCAAAAGTGGAAAATCGGTTACTCGACAATAGCTAGATTGTCCACCTCAGATGTTTGGTTTCTCATGCAAAGGATGAACAACAGTAATTGTGAGATTCTGCTTTCCTAGAGGAAGGCTTTGACAACCTCTGCCAGTAGTGAATTCAGTTCTTCTGTCCTGGTCTTCACCGACCAAGGGGAACATAGGTCCAAATACAAGTCCTATAATGAAGGCTTCCCACATCTCTAGTACTCCAGTGAGTGTTACTCCTCTAAATTCAATCAGAGAAGACTGCATTTGTTGCTGTCAGATACCATTCTGCTTTTATCTATAAAGTAATCAGATATAATGTAATAGGATGAACTTGGCCATGGAATTAAAACAGCTCGGATTGACCAAGTTGTCAACCACACTTTGGGTGTAGAAGGAAGTGGTCTGTGATAGAGTACAGGGTAACTCTGTAAAGCACCTAAAAACTGATGTGAAGAACTTGACAAAGCTCTGGATCTAGAGAGGAAGCCAGGGAATGGACTGAGGGAGGAGAGTTTCATGGTTGTAATGAAACAAGAGGTGATAATTTCTGGCTGCTGCAGAGTTTTGGATAGAAAGAAAAGAGATCAGAAAGAGAGAGGGTGGCCAGAGTGGAGGTGATTATAGTAGTAGAGGTGAGTTGAAAGCCAAAATGTGGAATATAGTTTTAGCAGTTGAGGGAAATTCCGATTTTAGTCAGATAGAAAATGGAGAAGTTGGACTTGGTGAGAGTTTGGATATGTCAGCCTAGTGAAAGAGGCAAAAATGATACAGCTTTCAGCCTTGCTGAGATAAGCATAGTCTATTTCTCTTTTTTCCCCCCTCAAGCCCGCTTCTCTTTTCCCCCTTTCCATAGTGGCTCAAGAAGTATTTTGACACACCAAACCATATTAATCTCTTAGCATCTAATGTGTGCCTAAAGTGTACCAGTCTATTTGTATCAAACCCAATGGGGTATTCGTTAGTGCTCTGGGACATAAAATAGGCTTTGTATTGGTCATAATTTTCATACCATGCCAATTCCCCACTGGTGTCCAGAGAATGATCCTTACTGTATTGATGCCATGGTAGGTGACTTAGCACAAAACGAATATGAATGTAAAAAAGATGTTTTTCTAACTGTGAGCCCTGCATGTTCCCTGGAATCAGAGTTATTCTGGGTTCTCTACTTCCCACCCACCATCCCTGGTAGTAGAGAGTCTGGTGGTCAGATTATGCCTGTAGTGATACCTGTGCATCTTCATTGGTTTTTCACAGGTGTAACTGGCAATAAAAATAATTTAGTGAACAGTTTTGATACACAGGGAATGGAATCTGGCTGGCACCGCAGAATTAGACATTACTAAACTTGTTTTTGTCAGTAATTCAGCAGCTCTGACCCTGAATTAAAAAGACGGTGATATTTTTTCCACAGATTCTTTAAGATACACACTAACCTACCAGTAAGTTGCAACAGCATGCATAGCATTCGTTCCAAGCACTTGCATCCCTGGTCTTTGTAACTTTTACATTCATGTAATTTACACCACCTATGAGTGTGGCTCACTGAGTTTGACCGAGCAATGGGATAACCATTATGAAAGCAAACTGGCAGTGATGCGGCAGTAGATGCAGAGTGATGCAGAAGAAAGACTAGGATTGATAAAGAATTTGTTTTAACAAAGGTGGGAGTGGATGAGACAGACCACACAAAGAATGGAGTGAGTAGAGGATTTAGGATTGAACTCTCAGAGACTGATGGGACCAGAAGGGAGAGACAGAGCCATTAAAGGAGACTGAAAAAGGATTAAGGGACAAGGATATAATAGAGTTGCAAAAGTGCAAGAAAGGGAGGTTCTCAAGAAAAAGGGGATGGTCCACAGCATTGAGTAAAGAGAATCTGGTTTGTGGTAGTTTTTTGGTGACTTTAATGCTGGCAGTTTCAGGTAGAGAGGGGTGAGTGGAAGCCAGATTGAAGTTCAAGAGGAGCCATAACCTGTGAAGCAAATCTGTAACCCCAGGTGGTAAATCCAGTGAAGACCTTGCCTGTTAATTGTGGAGATTGCTGCCTCCTTGAAAAACTCAGTTCTTCATGATTGGACCAAGAGTTTCACATTGCAATATATATACCATCACCGTATCTAGTGGAAAATTATATTACTACTTTAACTTTTTATCTTGTTTTTGGTGATCTGTAATTAGAAAGTATAATTCTTCTGAACCACTAACTCTCCAGAAATTTGAGAAATATGAGAAAGCAGATCTATTGAGAATGGCGGTTATTTTGTGTTGCTCACAGGTATGTGGGTTGAGGAAGCGCAGTGCTGAATTGGAACAATCTGGGTTTCATTCACCTTAAAGCTGTTGGTTTCTCAGTCTGAAAAATAAGCAAAAATACTGCAGAGATTTTGCATTTTAGATTCTGAATAAATGTGCAAGCTTGTTTTGAGATTTAACAAGCCAGGATTAATTGACACACTTCTTGAAATGGTTAACTACTTTAAAATCTTCAGATACATAACTAGGAAGCACAGAATTACCCCATTTGACTCTGGATATTTTTGGTGTGTGAAAGTGCTTGGCCTTAGGTGGGTCCTCTAGATTCCTGCCTTCATTGTTTTTTTCATCTTTCTTGTTCAGATTGGTGTTACCTGCTTGGCCAAGAAAAACTGAAACTGGTTCTCTCCAAAGCAGTTACTGTCAATCTGTAGTTGCTGGAGTTGTTGCTGTAGGAATGATATGAACCGTACTGCTTTTTGGACCAAGAGTACTGCCTCAGCAGCATTGCTGACTCTAGAAGATCCACTCTGATTCTGACCTGCTGTCTGGCACCAGGTTTTTCATAGATTTATACATTATAGGACTGGAAGGGACCTCGAGAGGTCATCGAGTCCAGTCCCCTGCCCGCATGGCAGGACCAAATACTGTCTAGACCATCCCCGATAGACATTTATCTAACCTACTCTTAAATATCTCCAGAGACGGAGATTCCACAACCTCCCTAGGCAATTTGTTCCAGTGTTTAACCACCCTGACAGTTAGGAACTTTTTCCTAATGTCCAACCTAGACCTCCCTTGCTGCAGTTTAAACCCATTGTTTCTGGTTCTATCCTTAGAGGCTAAGGTGAACAAGTTCTCTCCCTCCTCCTTATGACACCCTTTTAGATACCTGAAAACTGCTATCATGTCCCCTCTCAGTCTTCTCTTTTCCAAACTAAACAAACCCAGTTCTTTCAGCCTTCCTTCATAGGTCATGTTCTCAAGACCTTTAATCATTCTTGTTGCTCTTCTTTGGACCCTTTCCAATTTCTCCACATCTTTTTTAAAATGCGGTGCCCAGAACTGGACACAATACTCCAGCTGAGGCCTAACCAGAGCAGAGTAGAGCGGAAGAATGACTTCTCGTGTCTTGCTCACAACACACCTGTTAATGCATCCCAGAATCATGTTTGCTTTTTTTGCAACAGCATCACATGGTTGACTCATATTTAGCTTGTGGTCCACTATAACCCCTAGATCCCTTTCTGCCGTACTCCTTCCTAGACAGTCTTTTCCCATTCTGTATGTGTGAAATTGATTTTTCCTTCCTAAGTGGAGCACTTTGCATTTGTCTTTGTTAAACTTCATCCTGTTTAACTCAGACCATTTCTCCAATTTGTCCAGATCATTTTGAATTATGACCCTGTCCTCCAAAGTAGTTGCAATCCCTCCCAGTTTGGTATCATCCGCAAACTTAATAAGCGTACTTTCTATGCCAATATCTAAGTCGTTGATGAAGATATTGAACAGAGCCGGTCCCAAAACAGACCCCTGCGGTACCCCACTCGTTACGCCTTTCCAGCAGGATTGGGAACCATTAATAACAACTCTCTGAGTACGGTTATCCAGCCAGTTATGCACCCACCTTATAGTAGCCCCATCTAATTTGTATTTGCCTAGTTTATCGATAAGAATATCATGCGAGACTGTATCAAATGCCTTACTAAAGTCTAGGTATATCACATCCACCGCTTCACCCTTATCCACAAGGCTCGTTATCCTATCAAAGAAAGCTATCAGATTGGTTTGACATGATTTGTTCTTCACAAATCCATGCTGGCTGTTCCCTATCACCTTACCACCTTCCAAGTGTTTGCAGATGATTTCCTTAATTACTTGCTCCATTATCTTCCCTGGCACAGAAGTTAAACTAACTGGTCTGTAGTTACCTGGGTTGTTTTTATTTCCCTTTTTATAGATGGGCACTATATTTGCCCTTTTCCAGTCTTCTGGAATCTCTCCCGTCTCCCATGACTTTCCAAAGATAATAGCTAGAGGCTCAGATACCTCCTCTATTAGCTCCTTGAGTATTCTAGGATGCATTTCATCAGGCCCGGGTGACTTGCAGGCGTCTAACTTTTCTAAGTGATTTTTAACTTGTTCTTTTTTTATTTTATCCGCTAAACCTACCCCCTTCCCATTAGTATTCACTATGTTAGGCATTCCTTCAAACTTCTCGGTGAAGACCGAAACAAAGAAGTCATTAAGCATCTCCGCCATTTCCAAGTTTCCTGTTACTGTTTCTCCCTCTTCACTAAGCAGTGGGCCTACCCTGTCTTTGGTCTTCCTCTTGCTTCTAATGTATTGATAAAAAGTCTTCTTGTTTCCTTTTATTCCCGTAGCTAGTATGAGCTCATTTTGTGCCTTTGCCTTTCTAATCTTGCCCCTGCATTCCTGTGTTGTTTGCCTATATTCATCCTTTGTAATCTGTCCTAGTTTCCATTTTTTATGACTCCTTTTTATTTTTTAGATCGTGCAAGATCTCGTGGTTAAGCCAAGGTGGTCTTTTGCCACATTTTCTATCTTTCCTAACCAGCGGAATAGCTTGCTTTTGGGCCCTTAATAGTGTCCCTTTGAAAAACTGCCAACTCTCCTCAGTTGTTTTTCCCCTCAGTCTTGATTCCCATGGGACCTTACCTATCAGCTCTCTGAGCTTCCCAAAATCTGCCTTCCTGAAATCCATTGTCTCTATTTTGCTGTTCTCCCTTCTACCCTTCCTTAGAATTGCAAACTCTATGATTTCATGATCACTTTCACCCAGGCTGCCTTCTACTTTCACATTCTCAACGAGTTCCTCCCTATTTGTTAAAATCAAGTCTAGAACAGCTTCCCCCCTAGTAGCTTTTTCAACCTTCTGAAATAAAAAGTTGTCTCCAATGCAGTCCAAGAATTTGTTGGATAGTCTGTGCCCCGCTGTGTTATTTTCCCAACATATATCCGGATAGTTGAAGTCCTCCATCACCACCAAATCTTGGGCTTTGGATGATTTTGTTAGTTGCTTGAAAAAAGCCTCATCCACCTCTTCCACCTGGTTAGGTGGCCTGTAGTAGACTCCTAGCATGACATCTCCCTTGTTTTTTGCCCCTTTAAGCCTAACCCAGAGACTCTCAACACTTCCGTCTCCTATGTCCATCTCTACCTCAGTCCAAGTGTGTACATTTTTAATATATAAGGCAACACCTCCTCCCTTTTTCCCCTGTCTATCCTTCCTGAGCAAGCTGTACCCATCCACACCAACATTCCAATCATGTGTATTATCCCACCAAGTTTCAGTGATGCCAACAATGTCATAGTTGTATTTATTTATTAGCACTTCCAGTTCTTCCTGCTTATTCCCCATACTTCTCGCATTTGTATATAGGCATCTAAGATACTGGTTTGATCTTTCCTCCCAGTTTTGTCCTTTCTCTCTGCCAATATAGCCCACACTCCCTCTTGTTTCCGACCCATCTCCCCGGTCTCCATGTTCCCCACTTACCTGTGGGCTTTGCTCACCTGTCCCCGTCGAACCTAGTTTAAAGCCCTCCTCACTAGGTTAGCCAGTCTGTGTCCGAATAGGGTCTTTCCTCGAAAGGTGAACGCCATCTCTGCCTAGCAGTCTTTCCTCGAATAGCATCCCGTGGTCTAGGAAGCCAAAGCCCTCCTGGCGACACCATCTTCGCAGCCAGGCATTCACTTCCATGATGCATCTGTCTCTGCCCGGGCCCCTACCTTTGACAGGAAGAATTGAAGAGAATACCACCTGCGCTCCAAACTCCTTCACCCGTACTCCCAGAGTTGCTCTGCTACTGAAAGAAACACCATGCTGGTCTTCTCTTTCTTTGTTTGAAATTAGTTTTTAAACAGGATGGCAAAATGCAAAAAAAAAAAAAAAATTGAATTATATTATGTGCATTCCTTTGTCTCTGGAAATCATAATCTAGTTGCTAATATGTATTCTTTGTGAGGCTTTGACTAAAAAAAGTAATGGTACAATTATTTTGTGATAAGACTATAGACGATAGAATACAATTAGATATTCCTGACAAACTACTCTTGCATATGGCCCCTTTCTCAACTTTGGCTTTATTTTGTACTCTCTATTTTTATTCTTATAGGAAAAACATGACTTTTAGACTGAAACATAAAAGAAGAAAAGGAATTTTCACCTCTTCTGAGTTTTATTTTTGTATTACCTTTGAAGAACTTCCACCATAAAAATGAAATCTTATGGTTATCTTTAAATTTTAATAGCAGTTTAAATAAATGTTTTAAGCCAATTCTCATAACATAAGCTTTCTATGTTATAGAGAATGTTCCTCTTACTAGTCCCAGACTGATTAATGATTTTCTTTGTTCTAAGATACATTGATACATATCTGTTAATGCACAATTTGATTTTTTGTTTAGGTGGAAGGCAGGTAATAAGGGATTTGAAAATGTTGTCCCTTTATAACTTTCTCCTTCCTGGTAGTTTGAAAGGCTATTTTCTGCATGGCAGTAAAACGTTTGTTTTAATTTCGAAGCAATGATAATTGAAGTCAAAGTGCGAAAGTAACGGTGATATACCAAGTACTCAGGTTAAGAAATTCCAAAAGTTAAGTTTTTGCTCCAGCAATGTTGGATTTGGCAAGTTTATATCTGAAACATGATATGGTAAGCTTAACATTGTAAAGGACAGAAGAATTGGAAATTATAGATGGTGCACGTGGCACTATTTATAGGTTAATAGCACACCACTTTCCATTTTAAAACAGTTTTTTTCAGTTGCTTATAACTTGGCCAAACTTAACCTACTTGGGCTGACGTTTTCTATGCTAGGTTTCTACCTGAGACAGGTCTTTTAAAAAAGCTTTCAGCTAAAACAGATTGCCATTTCTGAAAAAGAGGTTTTGGGAAAAAATACTGTTTTGCCTGTGTTTAAAAAATATCTTAAAGTAGTTACATTTGAGGAGCTCTAACGGCGCCAAGATTTGGAGCAGAGACTTGAAACTTGGCAGGGGGAGTATTGGTTTTGTGTCAAAGATGTGCCTTTTGCTGTCCCTCTGAAAATTCACCCAAAGTTGGCCAGGTTCAGGGTGGATTTGATTTAAATCACTAGTCAGGAAGACTCGATTTAATTATGGATTTCTACATAAAAGTGCATTCTTGTTGGTTATAACTTTAATACATAATCTTCACAACTCAGAGATAGATGTAGGTTTTGTTTTTAGAAGGTACATACTATACATTTTTAAAGTGATTTATTTTGAAAACTTTTCAGATGAGTTTTACAGCTATATGAGAACATGAATGATTGTTTGGTTATTTCATTTACCAAAGGTAATTGAAGCAGATATTTATGAAGTCAGTGGGAGGTGAATGATCTTCAATTCAGCAGGTTAATCATTAATATTTGGAGGATTTTTTTTTGCCATGCTGTATTAGGAGGAGAACATCACCAGACAGACATTTAAATTGTTTTATTTAACTAAAACAAAAACGTTAACGTATTCTGGATTTTTTCCTTCAACAGCAAAAATATATTTTAACAAAATAAGCATATGAATTTTTGATTTTTAGTTAAACATTCAAGGTTTTTAAAATAGGTTTGTTTTTGTTAAAATCGTTTTTAACTGAAATAGTTAAATATTCTTTTAAAAAAAAAAAATTTAAATTGACTGTCAGCCAGGTCAACATGAGAAACAACAAATATGTTGACTTCTGCAGCTAACTCAGTCATCTTCACCTTCATTTTCCTGTTCGTTCGTAATCTGGAAAAGAAAAACAAACTTTCCTGCTTTTTCAGGTCCCAAACGATTTTTCAATTTGGAATGAATTAGTCCAAAGGAAGAAAATATTCTTTCTACACCGGCAGAAGAAGCTACTGCTGTTAAGTGAGATTATCACTTCAACAGTCTGAATCCAAGTGCTTAAGTGACGTCCACCAGTTCACTGGTGTGACTTTCTTTAAAACATCATCAGCAAACGTATATTTCTTGAACGTTTCACCCTTAGCTCTGAAGTTTATTATAGGTGGCATTATGGAGGGATGATGGCTGGATGTCCATGTCATAGCTAACTCCTCTTCAGTTAAGGTTTGACCCTGGTACCAAGTATTGAGAATATTAGCAAGAAAATGAGCTGGAGATAGTGCTTGTCCCATTCGTTTTTTTAATGCTTGTAATTTAACTCTGTCATTGCATATTTCTCTTTTTAAGATCTCACTCCGTTCCTTCCAGATTTCAACAGCGTCAGCAATAAACCAGCTATTTCCCTGCATTTTGTTGAAGGCTACAGAAATAGGCTTCAGGGTACTCAGCATGTGTTCAGCATTTCTCTCAAGTCCAATGTTGAGAACTTTGGCTGTGACAGTGCCATCTATTTTTTTACAATTCTGTTCACAAACTGTCATCAAATTAGGCTAGTTCTTGATATAGTGCTCAAAACAGTCCACTACTGAGTTCCATTGCATGTCTTGTGGGAGAGTTAGCTTGTTTCCTCCAACTTTTTTCAGAGCACCTGCTGCAAAGTGGTTGTTATGGAACCTAAATAATCTATGCAGAAGTCCCTGAACCCCGTAAGATTGGGTCCCTAATCCATGAACTACTGGAACTCATTTACAAAACTTTTCTTAAACATTATATGAATATATTGTCTCATACTATAGAATTAGAATTTATAATCCCTATTCCATGATGGCATATCTTTGAGCTATAATGTATCTTAATTAAAACTCTCTTTAGATAGGTTTTTTCCTCAAATGCATTTTATTAAAGTCTGATTTAAATACAAAAATCATTGATTTGTATCCACCCTGCCCAGGTTAGAAGCCTTTGAAATATCTGTGTGCACATGCTCAGTAAAGATTTGTTCTTCTTAGAGTGCTTGCTCATGTAAGGTGTGTGTGCTCTCCACATGCATCGGTGCCAGAAGTTTTTCCCTCAGTGGTATCTGAAGGGGACTGGCTCTGGCACTCTCTGGAGTGGTGCGCGAATACGCTAGTATAAGGGGCGCTGCCGGCTCCCCCCTCCCTCAGTTCCTTCTTACCGCCAGTGGCAGTGCTGCAACATCTTGCTTCGGCAAGCTTTCCTTCTCAACTGTGCCTAGTTGTGAATTCTCTTATATATAGTTCTTAGAAAGTTTGTGTAGTGTATTAGTTCCCTTAGTGTATGTTCGAAATAGTTAGTCCCCTGTGGGACTTAACCTAGGGATGGGGCATGCTCCGGTTCCCAGGCTTTAAGCCTTGCGACTGCTACAGAAAACCTATGCCAGTCAGTGATTCTCCATCAAAGCTGTCTGAAGTGTTTTGGGGAGACCCACTTGAGCGACAAGTGTCACATTTGTAAGAGTTTCAAGCCGTCTACCAAACAGGAGTGGGACATTTAATTTAGAGCATTCCTTATGGAGTCGGCCCTCGCAGCAGCCTCTGAGCTCCAAGGACACAGCTTCGGTGCAGAGCACGTCACCAGCCTCCGTCCGGTGCTAATCCCCATCCCGGGTACCGGCTAAAAAGCAGAGAGAGGCCGGGAGAGGGCATTCTCCTACATCTCATAAAGGGAAGGAGAGAGCTGGAGGAGAGCGAAGACCCACTCGGGGCAGATCTTCCCCTCTGGCTGGTGGCCAGGCTTCAGCACCTCTTCAGCTGTCAAGCCCACTTTGTGACCCACCGGCCACCCCGGGAAGGGGTAGAGGCACGTGGCAATGCTGTCCACGCCGGAGGCCTTTTAGGCTGCTACGGACATATTGTCTCTTCTGATGCTGCCCACCCCAGCCAGCAAGGTGCCCCGTTTGAGGGATAAACTCACTCTGGGATCTTTCCAGCAGTCCCCATTGGTGCGACACCGCTCCCTGTCTCAGGGAGTGCCCCACCAGTGCTCACCAGAGTAACACCACCAGTTTACCCATCAGAGTTCCCAGCTTTGTTCCCTGGACTCTAGGCAGCGTTCCCTGGGATCCCGGCGTTGTTCGCTGGCTGTGTGGTGTGAACACAGGGCTATGGTCAAGAGCGGAGCTCACATTTTACATAAACATCAGGGAGCTCAGAGCCATCCGTCTAGCTTGTGCGGTGTTATTTCCTCACCTATCCGGTTGGGTAGTGCAAGTGTTGACAGAGAACACGGCCTCCATGCTCTGTCAACAAGCAGTGGGGAGCTCGTTCGTCAGCCCTTCGCCAGGAAGCTCTTCACCTGTGGGACTTCTGCAATCCACCTAGAAGCCTCGCACCTCCCCGGTGTCCAGAACACGCTAGTGGATCACCTCAGCAGGTCCTTCTTCTCGCCCCACAAGTGGTCCATCCACTCGGAGGTTGTCAGGATGCTCTTTCAGAAGTGGGGAGTTCCCCGAGTGGACCTGTTTGCCACCAGGCAAAACAAAAAGTATCATCAGGTCTGCTCCCTGTAAGGCCTCAGCAGAGGCTCACTCTCCAATGCTTTTGTCAGGAGACCTGATGTACATCTTCCCGCCAATCCCACTCATCAGCAAACTCCTCTTAAAGATCAAGAGGGACAAAGTCATTATGCTTGCCCCAGCATGGCCTCGCCAGCATTGGTTCGGGATGCTCATGGACCTGGCCGTAGCAGCCCCATGGGCACTTCCCAGCCGTCCAGACCTACTCTCTTAGGATCACGGTCGGCTGCTGCACCCAAACCAAACCTCACTCCACCTCACAGCTTGGATGCTGTGTGGCGGAAGCCAGAGGAACAAGCCTGCTCTAGTGATCCCTCCCAGTGCCCGACACCAGAGCAACTTACCTGGCAAAGTGGAAGCGTTTCTCATGCTGGGCAGCAGAGCGGAGTATTTCCCCGACCCAGTCATCTCTGCAGTCCATTCTGAATTACCTGCTTCACTTAAAGCAACAGGGCCTTGCTTTCTCTTCAATCAAGGTTCACCTGGCAGCTATATCTGCTTTCCACCCTTGCCTCCAGGGTAGATCGGTATTCTCGCATGACATGACGCTTAGGTTCCTGAAAGGCCTTGAAAGACTCTTTTCACTGGTCTGGGACCCGGTCCTCCAATGGGACCTCAACCTGGTCCTCTCCAGGCTCATGGGCCTGCCCTTTGAGCTTTTGGCTTCTTGTTCCCTTTCCCACTTGTTGTGGAAGGTTGCATTCCTTGTAGCTATTAAAGTTCTTGGGAGCCCCTGTACACAGTATTCTACAAAGACATGGGTCCAGCTGCAGCCCCATCCGGCCTTCCTGCCAAAGGTGGTGTCGCACTTCCATGTCAACCAGGATCTCTTCCTCCTGGTGTTCTGTCCAAAGCTTCGCATGACCAATGAGGAGAGGCGGCTCCACACTCTAGATGTCAGGCACGCTCTGGCATTCTAACAGGAGTGCACCAAGCCCTTCCGCAGATCAGCTCAGCTCTTTTTATTGCGATAGCTGACAGGATGAAGGGCCTTCTGGTGTTCTCTCAGAGGATTTCAAATTGGATCACCACCTGTGTCCATACTCGTTACGAGTTGGAGCAGGCTGTGCTTCCATAGATACTGAAGGCTCACTTAAGTAGGGCTCAGGTGTCTTCGGTTGCCTTTCTGGTGCATGTCCCAATCCAGGACATCTGCAGGGCCGTGATGTGGTCTTCAATACTCATGTTCATGATGCATTACATCATCGCCCAGCAATCCAGGGATGATGCTGGATTTGGCAGAACTGTGTTGCAATCGACATGTCCAGGAACTCCTACCCACCTCCACTGGTAATGCTTGGGAGTCACCTACAATGGAATGGACATGAGAAAGCACTCGAAGAAGAAAAGATGGTTACCTTTCGTAACTGTTGTTCTTCGAGATGTGTTGCTCATGTTCATTCCATGACCCATCCTCCTTCCCTCTGTTGGAGTTTCCAGCAAGAAGGAACTGAGGGAGGGAGGAGCCGGTGGCGCCCTTATACTGGTGCATACGTGTGCCACTCCAGAGGGGGCCAAAGCCAGTCCCCTACAGATACCACTGAAGGAAAAACTTCTGGTACCAGTGCATGTGGCGAGCACACACAACTACAATGGAATAGACATGAACAATGAGTCTCGGAGAGCAACAGTATGAAAAATAAGTCTTTTAGAGTTTGGCACCTAATTTCTCTGAAGATTGTCTGTCTGTCTGTCTGTCTGTCTGTCTGTCTGTCTGTAGTGAGCAGGCTCCGTTCCTTCACAGCTCCTATATGGCTACTGAAATGTGCATGTCTCCCCTTTCCCCCCTGCCACCCCCCTCCCCAACCCCACAGAGTGACTGAGCATACGCCATCCTGGGGCTGCAGGGGCTGAACAGGACTTGCCTTGCAATTACTCCTTCAGGCTGCTGTGGCACAGAGCTCCAGAACTGAGAGCAGTCCTCTACTCTCAAAACTCCCTCTGCTGGCACAATTTTTTCCTGCTGAAAAAAAAATAGTGTGTAATCATGTAATTAAAGACTGTCATAATGCACATGCACCAGGGGCACAAATTAAGGCTGGAGAGGTGGCCTTAAATATGCCATTTCCTAATTTGAGTGCTTGACTTTGCAACCTTAACGTTTTTCTAGTTTAGCTTGTTTTGGATGAACATTCTATGTAGAATATGGCTAAATTAATGTTCCTGAAGCAACATTAACTTTGAGTGTTTTGATCTGAATGCTTGTTCACTCTGGTGACTGTACGGGCTGCTAGGAAAGTCTGTGTTGGATCTATTGCTCTGGATAAAAGTAATGTGTGTTCTTGTCCTGTAAAGTTGAATTGCAGGCTGAGTGCCTCCTTTTTATTTATTTTATACTGTAATAATTTCTCCATCTGGATTGTTCTCTGAACTAACCCCACTGTTTTTTGCCTCAGAGGAGGGTCGATGTTTTTTTCCCCCTGTTCCATGTAAGGTCCTTTTTCAAGGAAATCTCTTGTTCTAATAAACTAGTTCTCTTTACTTTTCTCCTGATAAGATTCCGAACTGTGATAGATTCCCTTCAAATGATATCTGACCACTCTGTGTAGTGCAAAAGGGCTGGAATCTGGTTGCAAATGACCAGTAGGGAATTCAGTGTGGTGGGAGCTCTGTGCTGGCATAAGCTCCTATGAATGTCTCCTTTGCCAGCCACATCAAAGCAAGTAGTGTTGCAGAATTGGGAGATGCTTAATGGACCCTTTGCCTGTGGTGCAACTTAGAGTAGCCCCCCATTGACTCTAAAGCTCACTGAGGAGAGAGCCAGTGTTGATCACCCCCACAGAATCAGGGAGCCATTACCAGCTCTGACATCCCTTCCTCACCTGTATTGAGTTCACAGTCAGGGGGCTCTTACACTTGTAAGCCCAAACACAGTTCTTCCCAGGTAGGGAGACTATGCCTTTTTGATTGGTGCTTGGCTGCATGCTAAACATGCAGCTTTTGCTTTCCAATCAACTGTACTAATGCAGCAACTTAGAGGTGGGAAAGGCTTGTGAGACTTCCTGCCCAATAACTCTGTCCATGCTGAGCGCTTCATAGCTGGCTGGCTATTTGACTGTTTTACTCCCTTCCCCTAATGACAGTAAGGTATGCATGGAGAATTGCAAAGCTGAGTCAGTGATCTGTTTAATTTGTCATCCAGTTACTAAGTACAGAACACCTAGCATTTGCTTCCTGTTTCTTGTTTGAAGCATATTCAGCAATGCTAGAGGGAAGGAGTGGGAGGGAGTCCTGCTCAGTAGCATCCACTAGGAAAGGCAGAAAGCTGACCTGACCTTGAAGGGGGATAATTTTCTCCCTTTAAAGCCTTCCCTCAATTTTTCCTCCTATTGCCAGAGGTGACTATGTAGGAGCGTAAAGAACCAGGGCATGGGAACACTAGAGTGCGTGTTGGAGGGAAGGGCAAGCGAGATCATCGGAAAGGGAAACTGGAGGTTGTTAAATATTTAAAATATGGACTCTTCAAATGTTTGAATTTACACATATGTAAGACTTTTGAAGAGTAATGATGGGGATGTGTATAGAATTCCTCCCCCTGATAAGAGAGTTATTTTTTTGACTTGTCACACTGATTTGCTGACATGGGCTTTATAAAGCTAGTGATAGAAAAGAGGAAGTAAATTATCTTGCTCTTCCCCTGCCAAAGGAATAAATTCCCTACAGTATATTTAAGTGGTTTTCTCCAGTGTAGTTCTGAATGACTCCAATGATAGGGCTTCCAGCACTTCTCTTGGGAGACTCTTCCACAGGCAAATAGATCTTATCGATAGACAATGTTTGTTACTCATACAAGGGAAATTTTGTGTTCTGCTGGCTATTGTTAAATTTATTTGTTTTTGTAATTTATGGCAAGGGTGCAAAGAAGCTGAGACAGGTGTCCTTTTTACATTTTTGTATTAATCTAAAGAAACACATTCTACTTTGCTTTTTTTCTGTTTCATGTTTATAGTTCTTGTTATACTCCCCTTGGATGCACCTAACAATTCCTCTCCTGTACTACAGTAGAAATCCTCCTAAGTCCTTGTACATTTTTGCCAATGTTATATAAAAGAATACAGTCGTATAAAACTTGGCTGCTATAAATACAAGAAGAGAAAATAAGCAATCTCCACACTTGATAATCAAGCCCCTCCCATCTTCCATCCCCATTTCATCCTTGTTTGGAAGACAAACTCATAACCTTTAAAAATGTTATTTATGACTATCAATTAAATTTTAATTTTAATTTTAATTAAACTATATACTCAGAATTTCTTGTTGGGTTAGTATGCCATATCTGATGTAAAGTAGGTTGGGGTTTTTTTGGTAAAATTTCAAAATGTTTAAACAAATAATTAAAAGAATAAAAAATTACTACATAGTCCTTTTATTTCCCCATGTGCAATTTGTGTACAGGGCTGCATCTCCTGCACAAAAGAGCGCACGCACAAAAGTTACCTGCTTTGAGGGTCTGTTTTGTCAATGCATTATTGGAAAGAGTAACTCTTTTCCTTCAGAGTTTTATCGTGCTTTTATAAATTGGACTGCAACAAATAAGATTGACACAAAGGGCATATGGATAAAACCAGATGTCTAAATTTTATTGCCTGATCAGATAACTTTGAAATAAATCAGTGACACGGCAATGTCAGGGAAAGGGTTTTTTAGCCATGTGGATCAAAGAATATGAAGATGGATACTTGCATCTACTTTTATCATATTAAAAATGTTTGTGGATAAATAAAAGTTGTTAGTAATATATTTGTTTCTATTCCAGATGGGAATGACAGGTAACACTAGTCCCTTTGGGCAGCCCTTTAGTCAAGCTGGAGGGCAGCAGCTGGGAGCTACAGGCGTGAACCCTCAGTTACCAAACAAGCCAGGCATGGCAAATAATTTGCCTCCCTTTCCTACTGACATCAAGAGTACTTCAGTTACCAGTGTGCCAAATATGGTAAGTTGCATTTAACTCGTATGTCATTTTCCCCTTCCTTGTTATGCATTTTCAAAATATATTCCAAGTCCCCATGTATAAAGTTATATCTAGTAAAATCTGAATTCACATCATACTAGTTTAGATTTTAATGAATGATATTGAAAACTCATTAATCTGATTTCTTTTCTCAGTAGTATTGGTCAGCAAAATATTAAAGGTGAATTGTAAAACAAAAATGAGGTAAGTCCCAAATATGCAAAGTGTGCCTGCTATCCAGCCTATGGTGAGCATGAAAGACAGAAATAAGCTTCAGGATACTGGGCTCTATGGACCATTGGGCTGACCTGGTTTGGCTATTCTTATGTAACTAGCATCCACCCTCCCAATAGTTTTTCACCTCAGAAATTGGTACTTTGTTTCACTGAAGATATCCCAGAATTCATTGTTCTCTGGTATCACAGACACTAGGAATTGCATGGGTTTCTCTGAGACAGTATTGCATTCTGTCATATCCCCAGTAAACTGGGAAATAATCAAGAAAGTGGGGTGGGGGGATTTAGAAGCTTGTATAAAATTTATTTCTGTGCTCAGTAACCCCCATTATTGGTTACCGGGAGCATTTAGCAAAAAGGACATACTACAAATTTCCATTTTTTGAAATATTTCCCTAAACAGTATACTCTGCATTTTTAAAAATTATTAAAACTAAAATTAAAGGGGTGGCGGCTGTCTCTGTTCCCTGCTGATGTTCAGAATTGAGTGTACCTGAGAGCAACATCACCGACCGTGCTCAGGCCTGCACCTTTCCTTTTCTTTTTGTGCACATTACCACCTGCTGCCTCTTCAGTCTGTTACACTTTCACCTCTACTGCTGTAGTTGAGTCTGTTGAGTCTGGGGAAGGATTTGCAAATTCAAAGAAACAGTGAAACTGAATTCACTAAATGCTGTCAAATGCACCCAGCAAACTGAAAAAGAGAAGATATTTTCCTTTAATCTTAGGGATTCTTTATAAAAATATTGCTACAAAATTTTCAATTTGAGAACCTCCCTCTACATTAGTGTTCATTTTTTGTTTTGCAGATCATCTTTAAGAAAAAGCTTCTTTATCAAAATAATCAGCTCCTTCCTAATTTTTTCTAGCTGTGTTAGAATGCTGCTATAAAGGCAACACTAGATTGTGGCATCACTGAATGAAGGCACAGCTGATTAGAAAGGAGGAGGAGCTTTTTGCATACAATTTTGGAACTCAAAAGTGAAAGGAGAAACAGGGTGGAAAACAATCAATTACAACAGTTTCTCCTAAAATGATTACAGAAAAAATTGTTGAGCTTTATAAATCAAGTCATCCTTAAGGTTATAAGAGAAGTTGGCCAATTCAGTTATTTATACTATGTGGTATGTAATCATAAGGCTACTTCTAGGATAAGTTTCAGTGGGGTCCTGACCCACAGTTTGAGAACCAAAGTGGGTCGTGATCCTATTTTAATGGGATTGCCAGGGCTGGCTTAGACTTGCTGGGGCCCAGGGCCGAAGCCCAGGCCCCACCACCTGAGGCCAAAACCGGAGGGTTTTAGCCCTGCGTGTTGGGACTCAAATTACAGCCCCTCCCCATCTCCAGCCCCGCCCCCCTCCCACCACCCAACCCCCAGCTAGGGTTGAAACCCTTGTGCTTCAGCTTTGCCAACTCCCCTCTTGCCCACGGCAGTGGGGCTTGGGTGGGCTCAAGCTTCGGTCCCCTCTCCTGGGGTCGCGTTAT
Organism: Malaclemys terrapin pileata; assembly: GCF_027887155.1. Taxonomy (NCBI): domain Eukaryota; kingdom Metazoa; phylum Chordata; order Testudines; family Emydidae; genus Malaclemys; species Malaclemys terrapin. Next base: position 53,959,351 of record NC_071514.1, read on the forward strand.
AACTTTTATTGTCCGAAGGGGGTTACGGTGCAATGAAGTTTGAGAACCCCTGAGTTAAGTAACTATAAACTTGTTTATATTGGTGGTGAACTTATAGTAAGGTCCACTATCTTAGGTTGTGGTATCGTTACTTCATAAACTGTTTTCATATTTATTACTGCAAAGTTAAAGTGCCCTGTTGTGCTTAAATTTATCTAACTATGTCTGCTGTCATCTTACTGTTAGTAAGAGATGCCGCTTCCATCCACAGTCTTGACAAAAGACTGAGAGCAAGAGCATTTTGACCACTGTATTGTATTTTAAATGAGAATTGTGTTTTAAAAATGCCATAATAAAATGAAATGCCCTTTTCGTACAGATTTTTAGAATTACACTGTGGTATTGGTCACCTTTTAGAACACTGAAGCAACAAATTTGCTTTGCAAAGTTCAGCCATGGTTTCTGAAACATTACTGAACTTACTTTGATCCTGTCTGCACTTGCCATTTAAACTTCACACCGGTTCACCTGATCCGCATTTTCAGCAATGGGTAAATTTTCTAATAATATAGACAAAGTTTGTATATAGATAGTTGTGCAGTAAATTAATTCTCCAGGTATGCTGTATTGTTTGTCACAAAGGGTTGTATTTGGTTTTAACCTTATACACTAAGTCCCAAAATAGATGCGGGAAATGTTGTGTTATGTAAGTTCTATCTGCACCACTACAAGTGTGTGTAAATTCCTAAAACAGTTAGAAGTTTTGTTTTATGTACAAAGTGGACTGTTTGCTGATAGAGTGAATACTATCTCTGATATCATTTTGGCTCTGATATGGGAAGCACACTATTGAATGCTCTCATGTTTCTGCTGTGCAAAACAAATGACTTCTAGTTAGTGCAAATTGCTTGTGAGAATAGTTCTTGTTAGTATACTTTTAAAAAATATAATTTACTTTGGAAATTGTGGATATTTAGAATATTGCAAACTTGGCTAGTTTCATGTGATATTTTCTGTTCTTGCTGCTTCTTCACAAAGTAAAATTTAAAATATCACCACTTGCTTTAATATCCCTCAATGTATTAGGAATAATTTAATTGAACTGCTTGTATAGTTTCTATGGAAACTACAAATTCAGTTATGTTTTATGCTCTTAAACATGATAGCAGTTACTATAGAAACTGATAAAGCCTCTCCATGAGATGCAAATTACTTACTGTTGGTTGACAGTAGAAACATTGCCATTCTTTAGCAGAAGCATTGATGCACAGATTCCATCCTTGTCTTCTCGATAACTCTCTTAAATCTAGCAGGAATTTCAGGAATCCTCGCTTCAGGCTGTGTCTGAAAGGAAATGTAAATGGGCAGGAGAGGATATAAATCTCATAAACTTCCAGGTCTTAGGCTTGGTCTACACTACCCCCCCCCAATTCGAACTAAGGTACGCAACTTCAGCTACGTGAATAACGTAGCTGAAGTCGAAGTACCTTAGTTCGAACTTACCTTGGTCCACACGCGGCAGGCAGGCTCCCCCGTCGACTCCGCGGTACTCCTCTCGCCGAGCTGGAGTACCGCAGTCGACGGCGAGCACTTCCGGGTTCGACTTATCGCGTCCAGACTAGACGCGATAAGTCGAACCCAGAACTTCGATTTCCAGCCGTCGAACTACCAGGTAAGTGTAGCCAAGGCCCAAGTCCCATCCAGTTGTCAGAGGAGTGCTCCTTCATTTCTTGTTTGTGTTGTCTTAAAAATCATCTATATTTTGATGGTGTGTTTATAGAAGGGGGCTGGTTGCCACCTGGTAAAGTCAGAACCCTGTTTATAATTCTATTATGAAGACATTTGCACAGCTGCATAATTCCTTTTTGAAACTGCAGTTTAATGCTATAGAATCTAAACACTTCTGCAGACAGTTGGGTTCTGGAAATTATCCATCAGGGATACTCCATAGAGTTTCGCTCCTTCCTGCCTCTCAAACTCCCTTCCTGGTTCCACATTGGGGACCACTCTCATGAGGTGATTCTTCAACATGAATTAGAATCCCTTTTGCACCAAGGGGCAATAGAGCGTATCCCACCTCATCATGGGACGGAGATCTACTCCCCGTATTTTCAATTTCCAAAAAAGACAGAGGGTGGAGACTCATCCTGACTTTGGCAATTCAACATCTTTATTTGAAAGCTGAAATTCTGGTTATAGTGGCATTGATAATCTCTTCCCTTCAGGAAAAGATGTGGTTCACAGCTCTTGACACAAAGGATGTGTATTTCCACATGGACCTTAACCCATCACACAGGAAGTTCCTGCATTTTACGGTTGGCCAGGAACAGTTTCAGGTCCTCCCCTTTTGGCTCACTACAGCACCCAGAACATTTACAAAGGTTTTCTCTGTGGTAGCAGCCCAGATGAAGCACCAGGGCTATACAGCGTTTCCATACCTAGACGACTGACTCCTGGTAGGCCACTCTTGTTAGGAGGTCAGGTCAGTGACAAGGCTTCTCGTACAGCTTCTATCAGCCATAGATGTTTTGCATAAACAAAGAAAAGTCCATTTTGTTACCCACGAGGACAATAAATTTAATGGGGGTGACATTGGACTCAGTTTCTGCAAGAGCATTTCTCCCTGCAGACGGGATTCATAAAATAACCAACGTGATTTCATGCATTACCTGCAGACCACAAGCTACAGTGCACAGGTATCTTTCACTGTTAAGCTCATGGCCGCACGCACTTACATGACGCTGTTTGTCAGCCTCCACTTGTGGTGTCTTCAAGCTTGGCTCCATTCAATCTGCCAACTGAACAAGGACCACATCAATTCAATCAATCACCTCCCTCATTTGTTGGTCATGGTGTGGGTTCCCTTCAGCCCTCCCACACCCCTGGCCACCATTGTGGCAGATGCCTTCCTCCTGTGGTGGGATGTTCACCTGTACAATCACATTGGTCAGGGTATCTGGACCTCATGAGAGAACAGGCTACATACAAACGTATTGGAAATGAGATCAGTCTGCCTTGCGTGCAAAGCCTCCCTTCCACTCATATGCTTATTCCATGTACAGATAATGTTGGACAGTATCACCACTGTGGTATATATCAGCCAACAGGGAGGAGCAAAATCTCATTTCCTCTGCCTGGAAGCTATCAGACTTTGGAACTGGTGCGTCAGGAAGTGCATCACGATACAGGCCGCCTATATCCCCAGTATTCACAACTCCCTTGCAGACAGACTAAGCAGAAGCTTCTTGGCAGACCGTGAATGGGAGGTTCACGACAATCCTAAGTAAGATACTTACGCAGTGGGGTACTCCAATATTTGCATCCCAAGCTAACAGAAAGCTCCCCTTATTTTGTTCCGGAGGAGCCATGGATTGTGACTCCCAAGGCAATGCTCTTCTGCTGCCTTGGACAAATGGCCTCAGATATGCCTTTCCTCCCATTCCCCTTCTACAAGTCATGGGGAAGATATGTCATGACAGAACCAGTATCATTCTCCTAGCCGCCTACTGGCCCAGACCGTTCTGGTTCATGGAACTTCTGAAGATGTCTGCCTGCCCACCCACCAATCAGAGTCTGCCCATTCCCAGATCTCCTAACCCAGGATGGGAGGCGGGGGGGGAATAAACCAACCCAATCTGGGCTCACTCCACCTCATGGTCTGGTGTTTGGATGGGTGTCGGAAATAGAATGCTCATGCTTGGCCCCCATTGAGGAGATCCTTAACCAAAGTAGAAAGGATTCTACTAGAACCTGCTATTTGGCCAAATGGAGAGACTTTTTTTTGTCTGGATTCAACTGCACCAACATTCTATAGATACCTTAAGCATCCCAGTTGTCCTAAACAATCTCTTGTTCCTGAGGACTTCAGGGATCGCTCTTAGTTCTCAGCAAGTACACCTAGCAGTGATTAGTGCCTTCCTCCCTCCAGTGGAAGGATGGTCCATCTTTACTCACCCTGCTTCAGCACAATTTATGAAAGACATGATCAGGACCTTCTGAGTAGTGCTTAAACCTACACATCAGTGGGACCTTAACCTTGTCCTGTGGACACTCTCAGGTCCGCCCTTTGAACCCATGGCAACATGTGCCAGGACCAGCCTGTCTGTGAAGGTGGCTTTTTGTGGCTATCATTTCTGCTAGGAGGGTCAGCGAGCTTGGAGCCCTCATGGCAGATCCTCCTTATACAGTGTTTCACAAAGAAAAGGTTTCTCTCCAGCTACACCCCAGATTTCTCCCCCAGATTGTTTGAGATCCACCTCAATTCAGTGATACTTACCTGTATTGTTCCCAAAACCCCACGCTGCTTCTGAAGAGAAGAGATCCCACTCCCTTGATATCTGGCATGCCCTGATGTTCTACCTGAAAAGAACCAAACCTATTAGGAAATTACCTGAAACTTTTTATTGACATAGCAAAGAGATTGCGTGGGCAAACCAGAATCTCCCAGAGGATTTCTAAGGGGTTTCGTTCGGGATGCATCTTGGAGTTCTATAAGATAGCAAAAATTTCTTCCCCTGGGGCTGTCGCAACTCATTCCACGCAAATAGACATGTGGAGGCAGCTTGTATCTGACATCCTGCTCCAAGGAAGCTACCAGGAGTTCTGTCCCAATGTTTGCAACACACTACACTCTAGTTCATGCCTCTGTTGCAGATGGGATCGGAAGTGCATTGCCTCAGACAGCGATAGGATTGGAAGTATTGCAAGCATCTTTGTTACCAGCTTCCTGCCACCCACCTCCAGTCTGAACAGTGCTTGCCAGTCACCCCCATGTGGAATACACATAATTAGTAGCCCTCAAAGAAGTGGAGGTTACTTGCTCTACTGTAGCTTCTTTGAGATGTGTGGTCCCTGTCTGTATTCTACTACCCACCCTTTGTCCCATCTCCTTTTGATGCTGTTGGATTTGCGGTAAGAGGAGGAACTGAAGGGGCATCAACCCGCAGTGCCTCTTCTACCCTTGGTTGGGAGCACAAGGAGAGCTACTGTGCATGTGTGGGCCTATGGACACTGCTTTGAAGAATTTCTAGATTCGGGCACATGGTGCACATGCACATACCTTCGTGTGTGGTCCCTATCTGAATTCCACATTTTGAAGAACCACCAGTTACGGCAAGTAACCTCCACTTTAAGTGACTGTCCTAATATCACACAGGAACTGTGTGGCAGAGGTAGGGATAGAATATAGTTCTTCAGGCAGGCATTCAATTGTCTTAACTATGAGATCATCCTTTCTCTTTATTCACTATGTATCTTGAAACTTCTGCAACAAATGAGTCAGGAGTCCTACAAGCAACAGCCTCATTCACTGTACAACTTTGATTTCTCAGAGCGTGGTCTGTCCTGTAAACTGATTGAAACAGGAATTCTGTGGAAATAGCAGTATGTTGTCATGTAGCTAAAGACTGTGTCATGATGTAAACACATAAGGGAGCAAATTAAGGTGGCACAAGAAAACATAGTACTGGCATTTCCTAATTTTTGAGCACTTGATTTTGCAACCTTAATGTCCTTTTAATGTAGATTGTGTGTAATTTCCTAGCTTTATAAAACCAAATTCCTTCATGTGGAATCATCATAACTTCACCTGGGTATCAGCATGGTTAGAACCTTTAGATCCACAGCCCAGACCTCCAAATTCAGGTTAATAGCCCTGCCCTTAAAAGACAGCTTTCTTTTGATAGTGAAAGTGGTTCTTTGAATGATTAAGGATTATTGCATTGCCTCCAAAGCCTACTTTAGAAGAGGCCTAGATAACCCCAGGGTAGAATCCAACAGGAATGAATCCAGGGAGACTACAGCCTGCTGTTCATGAAAAAGAGGTGAAGCCACTTGAGGAAGAAAGCAAGCTTTATCAAGGTTAACTTCTTTCAGTGCCAAAGAGGTAACAAGGAGAACCCTTGGCATTTTAAATGGTTAGCCTTAGGGTAAAAGGGTCTAGGCACAGAGTCTTAGCATCAGGACAAGCTAAGGAACTTTTTCTCTTCCTGGGTCCAAACAATATCTGAGCAGTGGATACTGGAGCTACATCCATTGTTCTCAATAATGGCACTGGATTGATAGAGATGTATATTATGAAAATATCAATTTGCATGTCAAGAACAAAAAGTATCTTTTTAACCGCTCTTTTTAAAAAATGTTGGGGGGGATAACCAGCTGTAATTAACTGATATAAGCATTGTATAACTGCTCAGCACACTATATAGATTCCAGCAGTGAGAGCTATCTGAGTACCCAGAGCCCTAGAAGGAGAGCCTGAAGCCTCTCATGACTGTCACAGAATACAATCAGTATTGCTTTCAGTGCAGGGATTTCTGGGTTGAATAGTTAGAGAAAAAGGAAATTCCCTCAAACCTCAACTTCAAAGGATGCTGCAAACATGCTGATAGACCTTGTTGAGATTTAGTATGATTTTAGTAGTCTTTGTTTTATAGTTGTAATGGTGGATCTATCATCATAACTCATGCTTTTATTGGGGATGTTGAGGTGATCCCACCCTATATTATTAAATGAAGGAATTAAGCAACATTTTGCACGTTGTGGCATGCACAGCCCTGTGCAACTGAGCTACAAGAGTTTGTGACCACCCTTTATTTGTCAGACTGTTTTGCAAACCCCAATGCGTGTAGGCACATTGGCTATAAGACAGTAACAGAGTGCCTTTTTAAGTTTTTTCTATCCGGTTGACCCAATTTTTTCAGTGCATCCATTTCTGCATGAATCAAGTTTTTAAGAGTATTTTCTTCAAGGAAACCACAGATACATCTATAATGTTCTCAGTGGGCTGTTTAGACAATGATTGATATGCCCAGGGGTTTGGCTACTGTACATTACAAATACAAGTTTAGATTTTACAATTATTCTTCTGACCAGCAGATGGAGTTCAAGAATATTACTTAAGAAGCTAATATAACCACCCAGTCCTAAGCTTTCTCAGTTGTTTTCTCTAACGTGAATTGGAGCAGCTCTCTTCTCCTTCTGACTTAAGTTTGTCAGAATGTTTTATAGCAAACTTAGTCTGCTGAATCTCAGCATTTGATCTTGCATGTTCCTCTATGCTCACTCTCAATAAACTTGGTTGGTTCTCTTGGTTTTGCATAATGTAGTGATTTTGATAGAAGAAATGATGAAATTGAGAGGTTTTGACCCTGCCCGTAGGGGAGTATATAAAGAGCTCAAATAATTTTGGATGTTGTCTACAAAAACTTTCTGTGGCTCAGCTCAATTTTCAGTAGTATTTTAAAGGAACTATAATTTAACAAAATATCTTCCCAGTAATTCAGTTTTCTGTCATGCAGTGAAATTAAGCAATGTGTAATCCTGACTATCATAACCAACTGAACAAAAGCTGCCAATGCAAAGTTGTGACTAAGAGGACTAATGTGATTCTTGGGTGTACAAACGGGACTATCAAGTTAGGAGTAGGGAGGGAAACGTGGAATTTCTTTGGAGTGCTGGTCCTGGTGTGTATTCCACAAATGGGCATGCGTGTGCACCATACACCTAAGACCAGAAAATCTTGCAAGTAGCGTCCATTGGTCCACAGCTGCATGTTGGATTTCCTTGTGCTCAGCACTGAGGCAGTATGGGGAGGTGCAGATCGACCATCTCTTCAGTTCCTTTTCACTGCTGTGTGGCCTGAGTCTGAATGCTCGGCCCGGAGCTATTCTCGCATTGTCTTAATCTCTCTAAATATAATTGTATATAATGTTAGTGTTTTTATAGTATTCTTATAGTTAGTGTAGCTTTGTTTTTCCCCACCCCAGGGACCCTCTCTCTCTCTTACCTTTTGAGAGTAGGTCTGTGCCCAGAATCACATGATTTAAAAACTGTCTTGTGTTCTTGCTCCTTCTCAGTCAGCAACTACCACCAGTACTGCCTTTACTGCTTTACTTCCCACCCCAGACCTGAGGGGGACGAGAGCTCTGACTGAGGAGGTACCTCATGGAGAAAGCCATGAGACGCCAGTCAGATCCATGCCAGGAGATGCCCCTATACAACCGCTACAGTCCTCAAGCAGTGTACCTCCAAGCATGAGTTCTGGAGCAGAGGCCGGATCAGATAAATCTACCCATTATCTCGGGCTTCTCATAAGAGTAAAGGGGCATTCTGACAAATATAAAAACAAATTCTCCTCTAAGTCTGTTTCCAAGAGAGAGGATCCCTTTCCGAGCCCTTCCAAGTCAGGTGAGTCTTCACATGCGGGTCCCAAGGACTTCAGTCTCCCTAAGCCCTCGTGACCATGAAGGGAATGCATGCAGGAACAAGGCTCCAGTGGAACTGCCACCACTGTTGACAGCAGTGATGACCGTGGCCTCTCGCAAGCCGCCAACGTCCTCTGGTATGGACCAAGAGCTGCAGACAGGACTCTTTTTCCAAAGGTAGACTCTGCCAACCACTAAGTCTATTGCGGCACTGTATCCAGCAGAACCAATAACTGGGACCCTTTGTGCTCCAGGACATACTGAGACATATGCTACTCCAGAGAATATCTTCAACCTTCCAGACCCACAATCTCCACTGGTTTTGGGCCTGGTACTTCAGAGGAACATTTTAATGCCAGAAGAGGATTTCAGAAAGAATGATTTATTCCCCTTCTCCATCCATGAGCCAGTGTTTGCTTCCACCAGCACCAGTAGTACCTCTGATGGAGATAGATCCAGCCTTCTTGTCGTCTGAATCCGATGTCCAGGACAAACTACCATCTCCCAGAGAGGTTAATCCAGACAGGGCTTTGAGAGTTTCCTGTACCCATCCTCCATGCAAGTAGGATTACTCTCCAAGGGATCATGGGTACCTCGTGCCTTCCCCTACACCAAACCAGTGTTGAACCCTTCATACAGGCCCTATTGGAGTCCTTGGAATCTTTATGCATTACAGCTTGGATCTGTGCACTCTAACAGAGTGTCACATCCCTCTCCTCTTAGGCAATTATAGAGTGGTATAGCATACACTTGTAATGTACCTCTACCCTTAAAAGGGCTGAGAAATATTACTTTCATGCCTGCAAAAGGGGAAGAATTCTTGTTCACCTTCCCTGCCCCCAACTCCCTAGTAGTACAAGCAGCCACAGATTAATCCAGGTAGCAACACCCTAAAGCCATCCCTGTGGACAAGGGAGTGAAACACCTGGATCGTCTGAGGAGGAGGGTATTCACATCCACTAGCATTCAGTTCTCAGAATCTCTAACTACCAGTCCCTGTTTATAAAGTCATATTTTGCTAACTACTTGAAGTTCCTGGAGTTCAAAGACAAACTCCCCCAGGAGGACAGGGCCCAATTCCAAACCCTTGTTAAGGAAGGTAGCCTCTATGCACCTTGCAATAAGATTTTAGCTGTGGACGCATCTGGTACCACAGTAGTAATGTAGTGTGTTGTGATTTCACTCTTTGGGGTTCCCTAGGGAGATTCAGAACACCATTGAGGACTTGCCTTTTCATGAAGCTGGTCTTTTCAGCAAGAAAATAGACAAGCCTTTGTCTCACTAAAAGACTCCAGAACAGCACTCCTCTTCCTGGGCATTCATGAGCCCCAAAGAAGCATCATCATAAACAGGTGTATAAGCAAAGATTCCTTTCACAGCCTTTCTATCACCAATAAGAATATGAACCACCACACAAGCATCAGAGTGCATATGACAAGGTATGCCGAACTGTCCACCTTGGTGATAGCCACCCAACCTCATCCAGCTGCTAAAAGCTATTTTTGATGGGATGCTTGAGCATTGCAACCTTGAGGCCATTCCCACCTGTTTCTGTAGTCCATTTTGGTGGCTGTGTAGCATATGTTGCCCTCAACTGGAGGGCTATAACAATGGACCTGTGGGTCCTAGATACCATCCAGTTTGGCTATACAATCAAGTTTGTTTACCCACCTCCTCCAAAAACACCTTTCCTGTCTTTTCAGGGAGCAGTCTCATGATGAGACCCTTCAGCAGGAGATGGAATTTTCCCTTGAATGAGGTGCCATAGAGGAAGTGCCATATCAGCATCAAGGGAAAGAGTTTTACTCGATTTCATAGTTCCCAAGAAAAAGGGAGGATTGAGGCCCATTCTTGAGATCATTTTTATTCTCAAACTAAAATTCTGCATGGTTATGCTGGCATCAATAATTCTCTCCTTGGAGAAGGACACATGGGTTGCAGCTCTTGACATGAAAAATGATTACTGTCAAATGAACCCACTGACCCATCCCTCAAAGGATTCCTGAGGTTTCTAGTAGGACAGGAACACTGCCAGTTCAAAGTACTACAGTTCAGGCTGGCAACAGCATCCAGGGTCTTCACAAATGTTGTCATCTTAATGTTAGTAGCACACATGAGATAAAATGGCTACACCATCTTCTTGCACTTGGACCACTGGCTTCAAACAGGCAGATGCCAGTCGGAAGTTCAGTCGGCAACCTTATCCTTGCTCTACTTCCCGGCATCCTTGGAATCTGGGTATACATGGAAAAGTCTATTCTGACTCCCACGTAACTCATAGAGTTTATAGTGGTGACCCTGGATTCAACTGCCACAAGTTCCTATCTCCTTGCAGACAGATTCCATGCCATGGACACTTTGATAAGACACTCACAGACCTTGAGCAACAGTGTGGATCTGTCACTTTCTTTGCCATTAGATACTAAAGTTGTCAGTTTGAGAGTAGATTCAGAGTGCTGTCCCTGCTGAGGATGAAGGCATCAAAATTTTAACAGTAGAGGCAGAAATACTTTTCACTATAAAGAATCTAGCAACAGCAGCCTTTTCCAGGTTGGCTAAATGTGTTATCAAGATAAGAATAATCTATGACTTTGGAAAATGGGTGACTAAATCTATATTTAGACTCTTAAATGACTGTCTCGTTTCCAAGTGCTGAACACACTCTTCGCTCATTGAAATCAAGTGTCACCTGTTTTATCTTACACATTAATGCTGTTCTCAGTTACATGTATGTGAAATGTACTTGATAACGCATGAAAACAAAATATTTTCTCATAGTCACAGATGCAAACCCAGGTACAGCAGGTGGGCATTGTACCAACACAAGCAATGGCGGCTGGACCAACAGCAGATCCTGAGAAACGCAAACTGATACAGCAGCAACTGGTTCTACTGCTTCATGCCCACAAATGTCAGAGACGAGAGCAAGCAAATGGAGAGGTGCGAGCCTGTGCTCTCCCACACTGTCGAACCATGAAGAATGTCCTCAATCACATGACACATTGTCAAGCTGGGAAAGCCTGTCAAGGTAAGAGCAAATTTTTCTTTCAGAAGATGAATATAAGAGTTCTTTACTACTCTCCAGTGGGTTTTTTCTCTACTGTTTTTGCCAGCTGACAGTGACTTTTTCCCGTGGCATAAAAGTTCCTTTCTTTAAATCGCTGCTACACCTTTTTGCTTTTTTTTCCCCTTCCAGTTTTGCCACTTGTTACCGCCATCATACAGTTGTTCTTAGCAGAAAGAATAAAATATTTAATCTTTCAAGGTCACTGTTAATACTATTTTACTCCTGAAAGAGTAGCATGTTTCACTTCTCCAATCACAGATCAAGGATGTCACATCTGCAGCATACCTGATCTCTACTAGCTTAGCATGTGGAAGCCATTAGATTGTTGTTGAACTAGTTTCCTTCATGTCAGAGCAGCTGAACTAGTTTTTGGCGTTTCAGAGCAGCATCTTCATTAATGTACTCTCCGGAGAAAGAGGTGTTCATTATTTGTTCAAGTCCTGACATTTTGTGTAGTTGTATTTGGGATTTTGGTGTTTGTAGCACTATTTAGTAAAGAAAATGAGGGTATTGGAAATGGAATTAGTTTATTCAGAGCCATAAAACCAGATTTAACCTTAAAGTTTATTGCCTCACTCTTTTGATAGTTGCTCATTGTGCATCTTCACGACAAATCATCTCTCACTGGAAGAATTGTACTCGGCATGATTGTCCTGTGTGTCTCCCTTTGAAAAATGCCAGTGACAAAAGAAACCAACAACGTAAGTGATCATTTCTACTTATCAGCTACTGTACAAACATTAGAATGACATAGGTAAAACAAACTGAATCAAATATACCGTACTATGAAGGACTTTGAGTTATAGTGGTTTGATAAACTCATTTGCTGTATATGGTATTCTGTTATAAAAATACATTTGGGCAGTTCCCTTTTTGATCATTATATTCAAGTTATTACTTTTAATACCTGATTCATGACAAAGGGAAATTCCCAGTCCAGAAAGACAACATCCATTTTGCCAAGACAGGATAATTTCTAGCTGTCATTTTGTATTAAGGTAGGTCAGTCAAATTATTAGTGAGTCTAGTTTATTATTCCCATAAATTGTGCAATACATTATCTGCACACAGATGGCACTTGAGAAGATGTAAGATTCTTTTCTATCTTTCATAATATCAGAAATAATTTCAAGTCTGGTCCTTAGCCAAGGGTGCTATTGATCAATGTAGGACAAACAAATTTGCATAAATGGAAACAGGTTTGTGGAGAGGAAGATCTCATGCATGTGTCCCAGCGATTAATCCTAAGAAGTAAAACTGCATTGAACTGTATATTTAACCCTAAAGAAACTGAATGAATGGCTGAAATTCTAGTAAGCCTTCTTGTGAACTCCACCATAATAGCTTAATATTACAGTTAGGTAATATTTATTTTTTAACTTCTGGTCTTTTGTGTTGATTTGTCCTCGAAGCAGATAATTGTTGAAATTATATTGGTGGGTTTTAAAGGATTGCTGGGCTGGATTAAAATAAACTGAGATAGAAGCTCTAACAGTGTGCTAGCGTGCATGCTACAGTCTGTTAAATGATATCAAGCAAAAGTAAATTTGAAAAGGAGATAAAAGAAAAGTCTCAAGTCATCGAGGGAGGTGGTGGGAAATAACTGAGGGTCAGGGATGAACTGCAAATTTGAGTAGTTGTGTTTTGAAAGAGTTCTACTTAGTTCTGGTGTAGGCGCTGAGACCACAAGGAAAGTGTGGCAAGCTAATAAGCCATGTAAGAAAGAGGTGGAAGAGTTTCACCGAAGGCAAAGGGAGTTAAGACTGGAAAGAAGATACCAAAAAAGTGATTCTACCATTCTCTTTTGTTTAGGTTAGCTTAGGTTGAAAAATTCCTGTGCAAGTTACTCAGATTTGAAACATATTGATAAATTTGGACCAAATTGATAAATTAAACAGTAATAAGTCACCAGGATAGATGGCATTTACCCAAGAGTTCTAAAGGAGCTCAAATATGAAATTGCAGAACTAAACAAATGTGGTATGTAACCTATCACTTAAATCAGCCTCTGGTATCAGATGACTGGAGGATAGCTAATATGTCACCAATTTTTTTAAAAGGCTCCAGAGGCAATCCTGGCAATTATGTGCTGGTAAGCCTAACTTCAGTACCAGGCAAATTGGTTGAAAGTATAGTAAAGAACGGAATGATCAAACACAAAGATTAACACAATTTGTTGGGGAAGAGTCAACATTGTTTTTTGTTATGGGAAATCATGCCTCACAAATCTATTAGAATTCTTTGAAGGGGTCAACAAACCTGTGGACAAGGGTGATTCAGTGTTTATAGCGTACTTAGACTTTCAGAAAGCCTTTGACAAGATCCCCCACCGAAGGCTCTTAAGCAAAGTAAGCAGACATGGGATAACAGGGAAGGTCCTCTCCTGGATCATAACTGGTTAAAAGATAGGATGCAAAGGGTAGGAATAAATAGTCAGTTTTTAGTAGTGGTGTCCCCCAGGAATCTGTACTGGAGCCAGTGCTGTTCAACATATTCATAAATGATCTGGAAAAAGAGGTGAACAGTGAGGTGGCAAAGTTTGCAGATGATAAATTACTCAAGATAGTTAAGTCCACAGCAGACTGCAAAGACTTACAAAGGGATCTCACACAACTGGGTGACTGGGCAATATTGATAAATGCAAAATAATGCCCATTGGACAATGTAATATACTCAAGAAAAAGATCTTGGAGTCATTGTGAATAACATATCTGCTCAATGTGCAGCAGCAGTCAAACAAGCTAGCAGAATATTAGGAACCATTAGGAAAGGGATAGATAATAAGACAAAATATCATATTATCACTATATAAATCCATGGTATGCCCACATCTTGAATATTGCATAAAGTTCTGGTCCCCTCATCTCAAAGATATATTAGAATTGGGAAAAGATACAGAGAAGGACAACAAAAATGATTAGGGGATTGGAACAGCTGGAGAGGTTAAAAAGACTGGGACTATTCAGCTTTGAAAATAGACTATTAAGGGGGGATGTGATAGAGGTCTGTAAAATTATGAATGATGTGGAGAAAGTGAATAAGGACGTGTTATTTACCTCTTCATATAACACAAGAAGCAGGGGTCACCTAATGAAATGAATAGGCAGCAGGTTTAAAACAAACAAAAGGAAGTACTTCTTCACACAACGCATAGTCAACCTGTGGAACTTGTTGCCAGGGAATGTTGTGAAGGCCAAAATAATAACATGGTTCAAAAAGAGCTAGATAAGTTCAAAGAGGATAGACGGATCAATGGCTATTAGCCAAGATGGTCATGGATGCAAAACTGTGTTCTGGGTGTCCCTAGCCTCTGACTGCCAGAAGTTCGGAGTGGATTACAGGCAGTTGATCACTCAATAATTGCCTGTTCTGTTCATTCCCTCTGAAGCACCTGGTGTTGGCCACTGTTGGAAGACTGGTTAGTGGGCCAGATGGATGATTGGTCTGACCCAGTTAGGCCATTCTTATGAATAGATAATATAAATTAACGCATTTTGAGGAATATAATTAGCCCTTTTATGCTGACTGTTACTTGTTTTACCAATCACCTCCCTGGTCTCCCTTTCTTTTAGGCATGGTTAATTGCTAGTGATTCATTTCTGCAATAACTGATTTTTGAGACATTTGCTGGTAGTATTAATCTTAAAAAATAGCAGCTTTAATATCTGATCAATTCCGGTGAGAAATCCATTCAGAGCATTTGCTCTCAAGTTACTAACTACAGAGTTTCTAGCAGTCATAATGCAGGTGTTATCATGGTGATCTTCTAATTTAAGTCACTGCAGAACACTTGGCTGTGCATTGTTCATACATTCATTGTTTTGTCACTTGTGTGATTTATCAAACCAGTAAGAGCACTTGAATTAAAATAAATTTTATGTAAAAAGCAGTCTTCGTTATTAGATCTCTGAGTAAGATGTTTTGGCTTGGATGCAACAGAAAGATGGAGGGTAACTGCAGAATTTGCCATCTTTTCTTGGAAGGAGAAGGCAATGCAAATCTCAAATCCCACCTCCTTTTCCTCAATTTGTTCGTAATTCAGCACTACTCACCATTAGCACTTACTGCCTAGCAGTGCACTGATGTGCAAAATTCTTCAATCTGAAATGCATGTCTAAGTGATATGCATGACTTCTCATGGCTTGTACTAAGCTAAAAAAATTAAGTGTTTGAATATTTACATTTTGTTTATTTAGATTTAGAACACAAAGGCGCACCTGTCTCACGCTTTAGGCCCTCTTAATGTAATATTAAAATTCAGTTAAATTAATGGGGTGCAACTGAAAATTGGCACATTAGCAACATGATACACAAGGATGTAAACAAACATTGGTGTGCTGATTCACAACATCCCAAATTAAATTATGCTTGCTTTTAGATGTGATTGCTTGTCATATCTCCTGTAATTGTTAAAAATGTCCATGGCAGAAAATGATGGAAAAAACTGAAAAAGAAAGGAATGGAAAGAGCAGTAACATTTACTTCTCTATCAAGTTGTGATGCAAACAGGATAATGTTTCAGGATAGCCATCTGGTGAGCCATCAGAGCACTAGAATCTGTAGCCCTGTTCCATTGTCTGTCTTAAAATTTGCACTTTGAATCCCTGTTGCATCTGTGCTGGGCTTTTATGTGGCTCCACCTTCTGAATTGTTGAGTCTGTGCTTCCCAATGTTTTTAATGCTTTCCAAATTTTGGAGCATGCTGGATCAGTCAGACCTCACTGGTATCTGGAACACTTCAAACTCCCTTTGAGTTCTAGAGGGTCATTCTGAAGCAGAGGTGCTATATACAAATACAGCACAGATGCATGTTGGTCCTCAGAACTATCTTTTAAAGATAGGGAAGGGGCAGCTTCAGGGGGAAAGAGCACAAAACGTAGGAAGATCTGGTGGATACCCCCTCCCTGTAACAACCACCTCACACTTGCTGATCCCCAAACTTCTGAAATCTTCTTATACCCTGCAGTAACTCATGTTCCAGCCAGACACTCCTCCATTTCATTAACCTTTCTCACTCCTGGGACAAATTCCTCTACCTAGCCTCCAACCCCAATTGCCAAGATCTTCAAGATCCACTGTAGCAAATTTTCTAAAATCTTTACACCTGTGCATGTGTAAACCTTTTCATTTCTGGAACCCTCTGCATTACGTCAAGAATCCAGTGCCTCACGTGCTTATCAAATGAATGGTGTGAAGCTATATCTTTTTAGGGTATCTTACTTAAGTCTGAGTGTTTGGATTTTCTACAAGGAATGTATGTATCTGATCTCAACTATATCCTTGATATAAAATGTAATCTTAAGTATCCTATGTACTCGTTCATAAGCCGAATTGTTTTAGAAAAAAAAAGGGAAGCACCAGAGAAGGGGGTCAGCTTATGAACAGTTATAGAGAGGGAGAGGTGGGACACAGCCCCTCCCCCCAACAGTGGGAGCAAGGAGAGGCAGCAGAGCCAGAAGGGAAGAGGCGGGGCCAGAGTCTCTTCACTTCTGGCCACGCTGCTCTCCCCCCCCGGTCTCCAAAGCAGCTGCGGGGATGGCAGGCTGCAGCCGTGCCGCTCGGCCCCGCCCCCAAGAGCAGGCTGTGGCCACACCGTCCGGCCCGCCGGAGCATGCTGCGGCTGTGCCGCCTGGTCCAGCCTGCTGGAACATGCTGCGGCTGCACCGCCCAGTCTGGCCCGCTGGAGCATGCTGCGGCCACGCTGCCCAGCCTGCTGGAGCAGCTCCAGCCAGGCCAGAGTCATCCTCCTCTGGCCTTCCCCAGATAAGGTGGGAAGGGATGGGATGGGGAGAGTGTGGGGGTCCCAGGCGAGGGGTGGGGTAATGTGGAGGGTGGTCACAGGGGTTACTCTCCTGACTCCCAGCTTCTCTTCTCTTCCCCCCCCCCCCAAAAAAAAAATTTCCCCACTAGTTGCTGTAAGCAGCTGGCGCGCCTGGACACTTTGTTTACTTAGGTTTACCTCCTTGCCTGTGGATGCTCGAGGTAAACAAACCATCTTGGCCCACCAGCGGCTTATCCTGATGGCTCGAGAGCCAAAGTTTGCTGACCCCTGAATTATAGGGTCAGCTTATGAATGGGTTATAAAATTTTTCCATTTTTACTTATCCATCTTGGGGCGGGGGTCGTCGGCTTATAAACGAACCGGCTTATGATCGAGTATATACGGTACTTATTTTTATTATTAAAGGTAACACCACCTATATTAAGGTTGTATGACACTTCCTCTTATAAGACCCTGTTTTCAGTTGCTTATACTTTGAAAAACTTTTATCCATTTGGACTAAAGTTTTCCATGCCAAGTGTCTGGGTCAGCTTGAACTTTTTTGGAAAATTTCAGATAAAATGGTTAAGGAATTTCCAAGAATGAGGCTAGGGCAAAATGCATTGCTGTGCCCGTATTAATAAATAAATCTTGACCTTTTGGACACGTCTGGTACCCCCATGCTTTGAGGTAGTGACTTAATTTGGCAAGGGGATGTCAAAGAGATGACTACTTCTGTCCCTTGAAAATTTATGCAAATTTGGACTAGTTTACGAACCTATGAAAAATTGCAATTCGCACAGTCTCAGCAGAGACGTCTTTGATTTTTAGCAGTTAAGTCTTTGAAGATTCTGTACTCACTAAGCCTACATGAGCCTCTCACTATTCCTAGTGCTGCCCAACCTCGCATATGCCATCCCTACAGAGCAACTGAACACTCTTCATCCCCTCACAGTCCCTACATGTGATTGGCATTCACATGTGCCATCCTCATACAGCGACTGCGCATGCTCCAGCCAAGGGCTATGGGGACAAGAATACTTACCCTATAATTAATGCTCCCAGTTTCTCTGGGCCAGGGTGGGGACGGGCACCAGAACTGAAAGCAGAGAATCTGTATTTCCTGTACTCTGTGATCCCATGCTGACACATAAGCACCATGTCTGAGGAGGAAATGGCGTGATTCAACTGCAAAGGGGACAAAAGGGAGGGTGAGGGAGAGAAGGATAAGACAAGGAGTCTGGGACTGGAGTTCGGGGAGAGAAACTGTGACCGAAAGTTGGTGGGGAGGCTGGAGTGGAGGAGTGAGGAGTAGTCTGGGATTGCTTGGGCAGCAAAGCTGGGACTAAGAGCTGGGAGTGGAGAATGGGACTGGTTTGGCAAGGACTATGGGTCTGGAAGCTAGGTAGGTGGTGGGAGGCTGGATCTGCCTGCTTGGGGACGAAGACTGGGACTGGAAGCTAGGAGGAGACTTGGACTGCGAGCAAGTGTAATGGACATAGGTTGGAAATATTTTTTTTTTTTTTTAAATGAAGAAAAAAACACTGTTGCTTCAAGTTTTATCTGCTTTGGTAAATATGCACATAAGCTTGGAACTTTTGAAGTACACTGTCCTTCGAAACTGCATGCATGCTGCCTATATGCTAGTGTCCCACTACCTCAGGGCATATGAAGGGGCATAACCCCAACCACCACTCTCTTCTTCTTGACCATCATTAGCAACATCTAGAAATCTAGAAATGATGTCCATTGCTTCACCGTTAGTCCTCTTAAAAATAAATTAATTAATTAATGGAGATATCCCATCTCCTAGAACTGGAAGGGACCTTGAAAGGTCATCGAGTCCAGCCCCCTGCCTTCACTAGCAGGACCAAGTACTGATTTTGCCCTAGATCCCTAAGTGGCCCCCTCAAGGATTGAACTCACAACCCTGGGTTTAGCAGGCCAATGCTCAAACCACTGAGCTATCCCTCCCCTTGGGAAAGCTTTGCTTTTTCAGTAAAATAGTTAATTGTTGTTAAAAACAGTGTTAGAGTTTTCCTCTGTTGGGTGTTTCAATGGAGCCTAAAGAAAATTTAGTTTCCTCAGCACTGATGTGGGTGCTCCTGTGTAGTGGCAGAAACTAAGACAATAGGCTTCAAACAGTGCCCCTCATATGAGAGTTTAACATCCTGTCATGGAGAACCACACAGGATGTCTCTTTGGTTTAAGAGACGGGCACCTTTCAGATCGGTGCTCAATTCATAAATCCATTTCTACTCAGCTTTGTTACACCCAGGAGAGTTGACTCAGACTAAGCTTCTTAGAGGAGGCCATGTGAGTATCTGTCTTCGGGGCAGAAATGCCAGCAGAATCCAGTCTGAGATCCTGGTCGCACTCGGCTGAGTCTGCATCTGGAAGTGTGTTCTGATCCTAAAGACACTCTGGCACAACTTGATCTGATTTATGCTGCACAGCCCCCAGTGCTGAAGATGAGGCATCTTCACATATCCTGTCAACCTCACAATCCCATTCCCAGAAGCTCAGAACTGTGAACATGAAGGGATTGACTCCTATTCCAGATGCTGCCTAAGATTCTGTGTTGAATTTTTGAGGCAGGCCTTCAGAAAACTGATGCCACTTGGTAGCTGGGCCCTTTAAAGGGAGCTGGACTCAACCCCACCTGTGACCATTTGCTTGCCTCTCCAGGTGGAGAAAATGGGTAATGCCAGGTGACAGGCCTTTTGGGGAAGTAGTAAGGAAAGGCCTATGGAAAAGTTCCCCCCCCCCCAAAAAAAAAAAAAAAAAAGGTGGCCAGACAGGCCTCTCCAGAGGGTGAAGGGAAACTGGACACAGGAGGGCTGGAAGAAGATCCTCCAGATCTAAGTCACCCAAATGCCCCTCTCTAGAGGAGTGGGCTTACCCAGTTTCCCACATGACTGAGGCACTCAAACTTACCGTAATGGAGAGTGAGAGACCCATGATATTCCTCCTCCAGAGATGGCTCCCTTCCAGTTCAGCTTTCTATCCTAAAGATAGTCAAGATAGATTGTGCTGATCTACATGCTTTTACAACAATCCCAAGGTCATTCAGGAAGCTGTACAAGCTGGAATTCTCCTTCTATAAGATCTGTGACTTTCAACTGAAAATGGGCCAAACCATTTCTTCTCACAGCTTGCCCTCAAATCCGGTGTCTCCCTTAAGAATCCATTTGAAAGGAAAGTGAAGAACTCTGTCAGATGCACTTAGAAACTAGGTTGCCCAGATTTATCAGATTTATAGCACAGTTGACATCTTTACATTGGTTCTAACCCAAGAAATGGGCCAGTAGATTTATTTATTTATTTTTAAGAATTCTAATATGCTTTTCTGCTTGAAGTTTCTCTCTCCTCTCCTTTGACTGCACATGCATTAGGCAGCTGGTTTGGTCTTGAACCTAAAATCAGTACTTCAAGGCAAGAGGGGCTCATATTGTGTAGGATTGAAGCTTGTGTTTCTCTAGTTTGGCTCTTCAGATGATAGGAAAGCCCAAGTTTATTTAAACTAAAATGAAATATATCTATAATATGCATGTTTCATTTACTTGCATGAAAGATATCTTCTATTGCCGTATCAATCTCATTTTTACTTTTTTCTCTTACCTCCTTAATCCCCCCACTCCACTTCCCTTTCTAATTTTTTTATTTTTTTATTTTTATTTTTTAGCCCTTCTAGGGTCTCCAGCTGGTGGAATCCAGAATTCTATTGGCTCTGTTGGAACAGGCCAACAGACTACTCCTTCATTAAGTAATCCTAATCCGATTGACCCCAGCTCCATGCAGCGAGCCTATGCTGCTCTTGGACTGCCATATGGCAACCAGCCACAGACACAGTTGCAGCCACAGGTACAAGGCCAACAACCAGCACAGCCTCAAGCTCACCAGCAAATGAGGACCATAAATCCATTAGGTGGGTGAAGAAAATAGCAGTAGAAATGTGTTCTGTAATAAACTTAATTGCAGCCTAATCCAGAAAATGAGGAAAGTTCAGGCATACTGATATGATTGCATATAGATAATGACTTTTTTTGTTTAGATTGAGTAATGAAACAAAGTTTTATCTTTAAGCATACTTTCGTTCAATCTGTTAGAAAAGTAGGAGGTTCAGTTTATGCCAGATATAGCTAATGATAGTTACCTTCAGAAAAGTATGATTAGCAGTTAAACATATCGCCGATTTTGTTATTGCTCATAGTGCTGTTTGTATTTAGGCATAATTCCTTATGGATTTTACCTTGTTTAATAAAGCATTTAAATCACTCATATTAAGATTGTTCCGCTTCAGCAGATACTGGATAGACTGAGTGAATATGATGGATAAATTGTCAGCACTCTTATGTTCTCTCTTGTGGTTATGTAAGCTCATCTCAGATCTCATGACGTTAGAATTTTAACTGTCAGTTTTTATAATGAAAACAGGTGTGCCAAAAATTATAGTATTTCTAATTTCCGTCGATGAGTAGTTTATTTCAGGAAACGCCATAAGAATTAGATGTTCATGGACACGTGTTTACCCGATATAACAAAAAAAATGTTTTTTTCTCATTTCTTAACCAAGTTCAAAATGCCATTTATGTGACATTTATTATCAAAACTCTGAAGTAAACCTAAGCAACCTTCTATACCAGTTTTGTTTAATTTTTTCCCAAAGGAGCTAACCAGATGAACCTTTCTGCAGGAGGGATAACAGACCAGCAAGCTAGTCTAATCTCAGAAACTGCTCTTCCAACATCCCTGGGGACAACGAAGTAATGCACACGTTTTATATTCTTGCTAAGTTAAAGATTTGTTTGCATGGAGAGTAAGTTTTTAAATGAAGAATATGCATTGTGTAATATGATTTTATTGCCATTGTATCTTCTGTTGTAATAATGAATGCTGCTCTTTGGCCACACGCTATCCCACCCCCATTGCCATTTCAAACCTGCACACCTCCCACCACAATTTTTCTTCAAACTTTTGACTTGAAAATGCATTTCCAAAAGTAGAATATTTTATTCTTTTGTGTACTAGTTCTGTATACTTAACAGCCGTGATTCTGTATCTCATAGATTGCCTGTCCTTTCATCTTCGTTCCAATATCTCACAACACCTAAGCAGTTTTAAAAGAATTAAATTAATGAGCCTCTTGACAATGGCAAGTAGCATCAATGAAATCTCTGGAGTGGTAGCAGTTTCCTTTTCTGCCCTCAAATTCCATGATTTCATTGCTTTTTATATTGCAGTTCGATAGCTTCACAGTTTCATTTTAAAATCTTTGTAACTGAAACTGTCAGTGAAGAAAATTGTTTTAAAAATAATTCTATTTCATATATGAAATGGGCAGTTTTGTTCCACCCTATAACATTCCCTTGTTTGTCTTCCTTTTCAGTCCACTAATGAATGATGGCACAAATTCTGGCAATGTTGGAAACCTCAGCTCGTTGCCAACAGCTGCACCTCCTTCCAGTACGGGGGTAAGGAAAGCATGGCATGAACATGTCACTCAAGACCTACGCAATCACTTAGTCCATAAACTGTAAGTATTTACCATGATGGGAGACTTTTTCCTAAATATTTACATTCCTTGATTAGTGACTTGCTGTATGGAAGTGTCTGAGTTGGGAAATTGTGGGAACCACATGAGTGGATTTTGATGTTACTAATTGAAATATCTCTAATTAATGAACTTTGATGTATCCAACCAGTGGCTCAAGAGATTGGTAATGGGATTATTATAGCAACTGAAAAGTGAGCACCTGATAGTTGAAGGCCTACATGATTTTGTAGTCTTGGTTCAGTTCTTGTTGGGGAAATGTATACACCATAAAAACCAGCATCAAGTTTGCACTGATGGGTGCCCTGCAGGAAATCTCAGCAGATGGCCCTTAGAGATTGAGTTACCTTCTTAACCCTATTATCTCTCCAACTCAGGTTTTAGGTTCTGAGGACAGTGCTAGCAAACATCCATTGCCTCTGCCCTTGCTGTATCTGTTTTGTAAATAAAGGACTTCATTCACTTGCATTGACAGTCTAAACGCATTTCACCATTACTAAATTCACTTAAATAATTGTGGGGGAGTGGTTGGACAATGGTTCTCTCTCTTAAATAGTGTTAATGTATGTTATGTGTATACAAAGTTTAACGATTGTAAAGAATTCTAAATGTACATTTATAGAGACGGATTTTGTTTTTTCCCCTGTAGCGTCCAAGCCATCTTTCCCACTCCTGACCCAGCAGCACTGAAGGATCGCCGCATGGAGAATTTGGTGGCTTATGCCAGGAAAGTGGAAGGGGATATGTATGAATCTGCTAACAGTAGGGTATGTTACCTCATTGCAGGCATTCACTACACTTGAGTGAATTGTTCATATTTTAAATCTGACATGTACAATGAAACCTGCTAAAAACCTTTCTTTTCATTTCACTACACGGCAGAAAATCTCCCAATGCTTTCAATGTATATTAGGTTTTCTGCTATAAAACAAGGTAACAAACTCAACTGCTTAGGTGGTTTTTGCAGTCCCAATTATCATACCCCATTCATCCACCAAACTAGGTCACTATTGGGAGACTGTTCCTATCTGCAGAGAGGAAACAGGCCCTCTAAATCAGGGTTTCTTAACCTATGGGTGGAGACCCAAAATTAGGTTGCCAGAATGTTTCAGGGGGTCACGTGACAGTTCCTGTGGCTCCTATCCCACAGGGTTGGCTGTACTCGCTTCCCTGTGCCAGGCTTTGCAACCTCTGGGGTCCCAGCACCACTCAGGTTTGGCCCAGCCATCATGATGATGGGGGTCCAGGTAGGCCAAATTTGAATGAGTGGCACTGCAACCCCATGAGCCAGGTGACAACTCCACTCACATAAGTTAGGTCCAGTTGGGGGCAGAGCCACACCTGAGCAGCGCTGCAACCCCGGAGGTTGCAACACCCGAAGCGGAGAGCCAAGCCCAGCCAGCTCCACAGCATAGGAGCAGCAGGAGCTGCCACTTTATGGGGTGAGTTCTGGGCAGGACTCAACCCCCCCAGAGGGCAGGATCTGACTGAAACTACACTAGAGCATGGTCATAACCAGGGTGAGGTGAGTGGGACAGCAAAGACCTGGGGTGACTTAGGCCAGCCCTATATGGCAGGGCTTGGAGAGGAAGTACTACCTCCTCCCCCTGACTCATTTCAGTGAGCCACCGAGCCTCTCTGGGTTGTACGGGGTGCAACCACCACCATGTTCCCCCTGTGGTAGGGGGCACAGCTATGCTTACTTGCCCCAGGCGTTAAAATGTCCAGTTACTGGTTCTGCCCCAGGGCCTCCATTCCCAGACTATTTACTAGGTTGTGACAGGCCATAAACATTTACAAATGGGTTCTGAACCCAAAAAGATTGAGAACCAGTGCTCTAAATAAATGTAAGTGCATAGGAACTTCCTGTATATCTCAAAGTAGTGCTAAAATGTTCCAGTATTCTCTTTCAAGAATTGTGGAAATGGATCCTCGCTCTTTGGATGTCTCCCTCTAGCAAACTAGTTCAGAAGCTTCCACAAGCCATGTGTGCTGGGACCACTCCCCTTACTTTAATTTTTGGGGGTCGGCCCAACTGCACTTCAGTTTCTTGGGCTGCTTGAAAGTGCATTCGGCTTGGAGTGCACAGCCCAGCATTCTTACTGGTTCCCTGGCTGGCTTTGTCCTTCCTTTTCCCTTTCGTTTTGACTTCTCTTATTTGTAAATAGTAATTTTAAAGGTTTCAGAGTAGCAGCCATGTTAGTCTGTATCCGCAAAAAGAACAGGAGTGCTTGTGTCACCTTAGAGACTAACAAATTTATTAGAGCATAAGCTTTCGTGGGCTACAGCCCACTTCTTCGGATGCATAGAATGGAACATATATTGAGGAGATATATATACACACATACAGAGAGCATGAACAGGTGGGAGTTGTCTTACCAACTCTGAGAGGCCAATTAAGACAACTCCCACCTATTCATGCTCTCTGTATGTGTGTGTATATATATCTCCTCAATATATGTTCCATTCTGTGCATCCGAAGAAGTGGGCTGTAGCCCACGAAAGCTTATGCTCTAATAAATTTGTTAGTCTCTAAGGTGACACAAGTACTCCTGTTCTTTTTATTAATTTTAAAGAACACTTTTAAATTTTCTCTGTCCATGCCATTGAAGACATTGTTCTGCTGGATCCTAGCCCTGTTAGGATGCTTACCCTTCCCCTGTTTGCAGCCTTGTTAGGATTTCTGAGGGAGCATTGACTCAACCACCATCATGGGTGAGGTGACTAAGAAAACTAGCTTTAATCTGTGTGCTTCATAAGATGCTGTGATATCAGTTACCAATACTTATCTGTGTTGCTTGGAAGAAGATCGTAACAAGGACTGGTGCTCAGTCTTCCTCACTTTCTCTGAACCTATAAAAATCTGGATAGTTGCCTCAAACTACTAGAGGTGGGGGAACTCAAAGTCTGGTCGACTGAGGTACTGAGCATCTGTTTTCAATGTTGGGCATGGGGTGAAAGCCACTTATTCAAGCCTGCCAAAGCCGTATAAATGTGTCCAGCAATGGCAACCATCAATGAGAAATCTTACCAGACTGGGGTCCCTAAGCCGATGCCTAAGGAGAAAGATGCTAAGCAGCTGGTTCTCCTGGGACATGACCCACGTTGTTGTTGCTGTTGCTGTTGCTGTTCCTCAACCACACTCCAGATGAGGATTGCCAGCTTCCAGGCAGTAATAGCAAAATATGGGCTCCCTATCTGGGATGAAAAAATGCACTTCTTGGATCAGCTCCCTGAAGTGTAGAAGTGTCAGGACAGATGACCTGCAGCTAGCCTGGTTACCTGTTACCAGCCAGTTTAGGTGCCACTGGGTGCCACTTGAGCTACCTGATTGGCCAAACAGCCCAGTTGGCCAAAGGCATCAACAGACGTGCTTTTAAGACCACCAGCAGCAGAAGGGCACTGGCTGCTCAAAGCATTTGCCCACAGCTTCAATAGCTCTTGTGCCTGCTTGTTCCCAGCCTTGTCTCACTCCAGGTACACTCTACTCAGACGTCTGATGGGCTCTGACCCTTGGTTCTGGTGCCTGATCTGAGACTTTGGGCTCCAATTCCTGACTACTGACTCATGCTCTAACCACTAGTCACGGCTGCCCACATCCTAGTCACTGACAAGATGCAGTGCAAGTCTTGTGGCAGATGGTGTCCAAACACACACTGGACATCCATCTAATGCTTCTGCCAGATCAGTGCAATGGCAGGGTTCTGATGCTCTTCTTAGTTAAAGAGCCACTGGTCGGACCCAAATGGAAGACTTTCCATTTGAGAATCTTGATGTCTTTTAGTATAGAGACAGAAGATGAAGGATTCCCAGGCAAAGCTCGGATCTCTTGGTCTCTACACTCTGTCAATAAGACAGAAATCCACTCACCTCTTCCCAACCTTTGGGCCAGATGTTGACTCAGAGGCACTTTTTTTCAGGTGGTGGTCCAAGCATTCTTACGAGAGGTCCCATTGGGGAATTCACCTGCTGAATTTAATTCCAGTAAAAAAAAAAAAAAAAAAATTAAAAGGGAGTCTGTATAGTCCTTCTTGTGGATTTTTACCTTTCTCCTCTGAGGACCATCAATTCCACTCTGACAACAGAAGTAGAATAATGTGATGGGTCCTAAGAACAGATCATGCCATCCTATTCCACTCTGGCATTACACCCCCATCTTCTCTGCCATACATTCTTTTTCAGGAATTATCATGAAAGTGCTGTGGGAACCATAGAGTTGGTCCCTCACCCATATGGGGGAAACGGGCTCTATACCAGTTATTTTCTGATACCCAAAAGAGCAAAATGATTCTACCTTCCATAATGGATCTGAGGTAAAATATTACAAAAGCTGAAGTTCCATGTGTTGACATTAGTCTCTATTGTACCTTTAAGTCCATAGGATTGGTTTGCGGTTCTCTACTTGAAGGATGCCCACTTCCCCTTCTCTGTCCATCCAACTCCTGGGAAGAATCTACAGATTTAGAGGGAAGGAGGATTTGGGGAACCACTACCACTACCCACAGCAGTATTGTTTGGGTTACTTTGATTTCTGTAGAAAGCCACAAATCTCTGCCTATGATGGCTGTTTTCTTCAGACATTTAAGACTACCCTTATTTAGATGCTTGGCTTATGAAAAAAGTTTTTGCCTATTCAGAAAGTCCTCCAGTCCCTGTGACTTCTCAGACTATAAGATTTATTTTCAACCCACAAGAAACAGAGTTAATTGGAACCCCGAGAGAATCCTTGAAGATTTTCTCTCCAGAGGACAGATTCCATACCATGAGTATTATCTGAGATCAGTGTTGGCGAAGCATATAATTCTTCCTTGTGGCAGTTGGGCACATGGCTTTTTGCATTTAGGTGATATTTTATGTCAGTCTGTGTCTGAGATCTGTGCAGGGCTATCTGCAAAAAATATCATCCCTATGCAGACATATGGATAGCTCAAGAGGAGTCAAGACTTGCTGCTGTGGTGGACTACGGAGGAATAGCTGTGTCAGGGAGTTTCCTTGTCACCTCCTTTGCAAACTGATGCAACCCTCTTCTCCCCCTCCCACCCCCCCAAAGTACCCTCTGTACCCAAACTGTGTCTTGAAGACCCCTAACCCCCTTTGGGGGGTGTTATACCTCATGCAGCCACACATCTCCTCAGCCATATAGAATTGGGAAAGGAGAAGCAGCCAGGGCAGAGCCACCCTGAGACTCAAGATGGCAGGCATAAGTTCAGAAGCAGTTTAAACATACTTTTTGATATTGATGTGATCACACTATGCATTTTACAATGACTGAGCATTCTTTCCACTCTGCTGGCTGACTTGACGGCTCAAGTTCCTTCCTTCAGTCATTTCCTTTCATCCTCCCTTCACGTACCTTTCGTGCTCTTTCCCCTCCTCCTTTTCTTGTTTCTCTTTCTAGCTAATCCCCTTCTGCCTTCCTTTCTCACATGCTCTTTCATATTTCATATATATATATGAAAACAAATAAAATAAGCAAAAACGCACCCAAAATTTTAAAATATACAAAATAGCTGTCAAGTGATTAAAAAAATTAATTCGATTAATCATTTGATGATAAAATTTATCATGCTATTAATCAATAGAATACCATTTATTTAAATATTTTTGATGTTTTCTGCATTTTCAAATATATTGATTTCAATTACAATACAGAATACAAAGTGTACAGTGCTCACTTTATTTGTATTACAAATGTTTGCACTGTAAAAAACAAAATAAATAGTATTTTTCAATTCACCTAGTACAAGTACTGTAGTGCAATATCTTTATCGTGAAAGTTGAACTTACAAATGTAGAATTATTTATGAAAAAACCCTGCATTCAAAAATAAAACCGTATAAAACTTTAGAGCCTACAAGTCCACTCAGTCCTACTTCTTGTTCAGCCAATTGCTAAGACAAACAAGTTTGTTTATATTTATGGAAGATAATGCTGCCCACTTGTTAATTACAATGTCACCTGAAAGTGAGAACAGACATTTGCCTGGCACTGTTGTAGCCGGCATTGCAAGGTATTTACATGTCAGATGCGTTAGATTCATATGTCCCCTGATTCTTCAACCACCATTCCAGAGGATATGCATCCATGCTGATGACGGGTTCTGCTCAATATAGATCCAAAGCAGTGCGGACCGACGCATGTTCATTTTCATCATCTGAGTCAGATGCCACCAGCAGAAGGTTGATTTTCTTTTTTGGTGGTTTGGGTTCTGTAGTTTCTGTATCAGAGTGTTGCTCTTTTAAGACTTAAGAAAACATGCTCCACACCTCATCCCTCTCAGATTTTGGGAGGCACTTCAGATTCTTAAATCTTCAGTCGAATGCTATAGCTATCTTTAGAAATTTCACATTGGTATTTTCTTTGCATTTTGTCAAATTTGCAGTGAAAGTGTTCTTAAAACAAACGTGCTGGGTCATCATCCGAGACTGCTATAATATGAAAAATATGGCATAATGTGGGTAAAACAGAGCAGGAGACATACAATTCTCCACCAAGGAGTTCAGTCACAAATTTAATTAACGCGTTTTTTTTTTTTTTTTTTTAACAATCATCATCAGCATGGAAGCATGTCCTCTGGAACGATGGCCGAAGCACGAAGAGGCATATAAATCTTTAGCGTATCTGGCACGTAAATATCTTGCTACGCCAGCTACAACAGTGCCCTGCAAACGCCTGTTCTCACTTTCAGGCGATGTAATTAAGAAGTGGGCAGCATTATCTACCGTAAATGTAAACAAACTTGTTTCTCTTAGCGATTGGCTGAACAAGAAGTAGGACTGAGTGGACTTGTAGGCTCTAAAGTTTTACATTGTTTTGTTTTTGAGTGCAGTCATGTAACAAAAAAATACATTTATAAGTTGCACTTTCGTGATAAAGAGATTGCACTACAGTACTTGTATGAGGTGAATTAAAAATACTGTTTCTTTTATCATTTTTATAGTGCAAATATTTGTAATCAAAAATATAAAGTGAGCACTGTACTTTGTATTCTGTGTTGTAATTGAAATATATTTTAAAATATAGAAACACATCAAAAATATTTAAATTTCTATTTGTATTCTGTTTAACAGTGCGATTAATCACAATTAATTTTTTTAACCGCAATTAATTTTTTTGAGTTCTTCACACAAGTTAATTGCAATTTAATCCACAGCCCTAAAAATAAATCATGAAACTGATGTGGATATCTGTAAACCAATACTCCTTTCACTCTGCTTGTGTGTTATATCCCTTTCTCCCACCCTTTTTGTCTTCTCTATTTAGAACATAAGCTTTTTCATGTAAGAGTGATCTTACTCTGTACTGTGACTAGAACAGGGGGGCCCCAGTCACTGTTTCTTGAATACTAATAATATCGGTAGTAATATTCAGACATCTTTTGAATGGGCTGGCATGTCCATCTTGATAATGACACTCGTCACGGCTTGTGGGCTCCATAGGGCACGATGATACACATCAGATGAGTCTAAGAATTATTTATCTAGCCTATGAGGCTTTCTCCCTGTCACCAGTTCCAAATTATTTATTCATTAATTGTGTTAATGTAAAAAAAAATACATCAGAAAGATGGTCTTTTCCCCGAAAAGCTTACTCTTTAATTAAACCTGCCCATGCCACAATGCTGTATTACACTAACCAGCATGGAGGATGTATGGCTCATCAGCCTTGACAAGAAGCTGTCTTGATTTTGAAGTGGAGTATTCACCACCAAATTCTACTGTGGCACTCTGCCAGGAGAGGACAATGAATTAGCAGACTTTGAGCTGAATGTACACTTGGCAGCCCTAATGGGCTCTCAAGGATTCATTCCTGCATTCTCTTTTGTGTAAAAGGGCATACCCCAGTTAGATAGTTTTATCATCAATGAAAATGCCACATGTCTGGTTCTGTCCCAGGGTGGGCAAGATCCATCATCTCTGAATGACACTTTTCTCCTGGATTGGAGTCTAGAATATTTTTGTGACTTCTCTCCATTCTCAGTAATTTTGAAGGCTATCTGGAAAGTCAGGACAGGGCCAACATGCTGTTAAATGGCCCCAGCTTGGGCACTGACAATTTCATTTCCCCAGTGTCCTGGAACTGATGTCAGAACCGGAAAACTTGCTTCACAGTTTACCAGACTTCTTGTCTGTGAATCAGGGCAGAATTTTGCACCTGGATTAGAAATCTTTCAGTCTCATCACTTAGCTTCTGGGTTGCTGGGGCACAGAAGTATAGAAGATTCTGCTGGAAGTGAGGAATCTTTGATCAGGGAAACCTACTTGATGAAGTGGAAGAGATTCTCTAAGGCATCACAGAGGGGCATAGACTCAAGACAGTCATCCACGCCTTTAATTTTGGATAATCTTCATCAAACAGTCATATTGCCATTTCAGTTGGTACAAGATGGGCCTTTGAATAACACCGCAATTTATGGCAAAAATGAAATCTGTTTTAGTTGAATGATGAGAGCCCTTCTGTGTTTTTGCCTGGGGGTTCTTCTCTGTTCCCTAAAAAGGTGCAGGGCATTAGTTTTGTTTTCACAGAACACAGGCAGTTCTGCAAGTTAAATTCAATCATTCTTAATACTAAGCAAAAAAAAAAGGAAATGGAACCTCTGAAGAGCAGTATTTCATACTAGGTGAGAGCAATCATATTCTAAGCATACAAAAAATCCAAAAAGCTCTCCAGGAACCATGAGCACTATGTTCACAGATGCATGACAGCTGCATAGACTGCAAGGAACACAGAATCATCTACTGTTACAAGCGGGGTAGCAACATGTTCATTTGTTGACTCTTTCGACATCCTTAACAAAGTGGATGTTTCCTCATCTGCAGATGCAGTGTTTGGTTGCCTGATCCTCTAGGCTGCTGTTTCTCACTAATTCTTTAAATTCTCTCCCTTCCCATGTCTCTCTTATGCTTCCCAGTAGTGACTCTGGATTGGTAGATTAGTTGTGTATATGAAAAAGGCAGTTTTATTCTTTTCTTGTAACTTGATCTTTTCCTAACAGACTAAGCTACCAGTTTAGAACATCTGCCTTTCTCCTGCAGATCTGTGCAGGTAAGCAGCTCCTATCATTAGTGACTCTGGATTGGTGGATAGGTGTGTTACCAACTTTTAAATAAGAATAAAAAATGTCCCACCAAAGAGTAAATTGTATCTTCATATTGCTTTCTCTGCCAGAAAGTGGCAGGCATCCTACCATAGTCCTTTTCATAAAAACCTATACATGATTTACAAGGGCCTATTCTTTGGAAGACAGACAAGATGGACAGTCCAGTCTGTAAAGTAAACTTCCCTTGCGTTTTTTTCCAAAAGATTCACTGTTAGTCTCCACTTAAGAATTACAGGGAGTCTCATCTCCATATAATAGTTGTGACAAGAAATGTAATTCTTGTTCAAATAGGCAGCTCTTTATCTGCAAGAGAATGTAAATGACACACTATTCAGGTGAATTAATTTTACCTCGTATTTTTGTAATTTTTTTTTGTAATAATACTGAATATTATCTTTCTCCTTTATAGGATGAATACTATCATTTATTAGCAGAGAAAATCTATAAGATACAAAAGGAACTAGAAGAGAAACGGAGGTCTCGTTTACATAAACAAGGGATCTTGGGTAACCAGCCAGCCTTACAGACCCCAGGGGCTCAGCCACCTGGTATCCCACAGGTGGCTGCTGCCATGGGCCAGGCACAGCCCGTGAGACCTCCCAGTAAGTACTTGCATATGGATTAGATGAGATGGGGCAGGGGAGATGGAAGAAGAGAGTGGGAGAGTTTTTTACATTTCGTTTATTGAATTCAAATATTTCTGCTGTGCAGTGTCAAGGTTGGCTGAAGTGTCATTGTGCCTTTATACTATTTCTGAATTAAAAAGAAAACAGAGAAATTTTTTCTTTGACCATTCTTTTGATTCTGTTACAGATGGGCCTATGTCCATGCCAAATGTGCCTATGAGTCGTATGCAGGTCTCTCAAGGTATTTAACTTTTTTCCTCCAGTACATTGCTTTGTTGATTCAAAACATAGCTTTTCTAGGTTGCTTTTCTTCTGTGTTTTCCTTCCCTATTGTTTATAACTTTAGGGGGAAGGATATGTGTGTGTGAGAGACTCTCTCCCCCTTCCTTCTTTTATTATTCGTATTCACCATAACAAAGTGTAATGCTTTCTGGAGTGACTCAGGACCATGAGTGTCAACCTCAGGGCACACTGTCAAGAAGCAGAATGAAAACCTCAAACTGGTTGTATATTCAATATTTAGATTTCACCAGACCAGTAACAATTGTGAACTCCTAACACACTGTAACAGTCTTACCATGGAGTCATTGATAGTCTCTTTAGGCATTCCATTTTATCTTGTCAACCAGGCAAGCTTGACTTTTTGATAGATGGTCACTTTACACCAAAAATCACAACAATATTCAGATTATTCGCAGTCCCAAAGGACCGGTCACTTATCTCAAGTCAGTTGGATTCAAATCTCAAACCAAAGACAGAGCTTGTAGCCAGCCAGTCCTGTAACAAACAAAAAGATTTATTAACTAAGAAGACAAATGAATAATTTATAAGCCTAAAGCAGATAAACATACACACAAATGAGGTATAATCTTAAATTCAAAAAGTAACAGAAGCTTCGTTAATAAGCAAGCTATTATGTCCTTTAGGGCTAACCCAAGCCTAGCAGCTTGGGGATCTCTTGCTTATATTTAGGAATCTTTGCCCCTCGGAGTCCAGACAGCAAAAAGATACTAGGGTCTCCTTAACAGGTATCTTTATTCCCTTCCACTGGCATTCAAGCTGTGATGGGACACAGACTTGTGGGGGAAGCAATCAACAGTTTTTTGTCCACAATGGCTCATCTAATGTGTGTAGACCTTCCTTTGTTGGGGAGAAGATAACACCTCTTGTGGTAAACTAGAATTTCACACGTGGTAATGCTTCTCCCCTGACTGTGGGGAATTTACAGTCTTAGCAAACACTTTTACAGTAACAAAGCAAATATATAAACATTAACTTGTAACATGGGATACAGATATAAGTAGGATTAATACATGCAGCATCCTACAATCATTCCACAGTCTAAATACAAACACATTTATTAAATTCTAATACCTATTTTAATAATACTAACACACAGGTCAGCCAGACTGGTTTCCAACTGTGCATTTGTCAGTGTTCAGTGAGTCTTAGGAGCCTTGGCATGAGCTGGCATCTGGTCTGCCAGCATCACACACTTTACCAGGCTTTATCACAGTGGTATCTCAAGGGCTAACAAAACGTGTCCAGTAGTTTTTCCACAACAGGGATAATGTCTGCAAAGGGTTAGAGAGTAATTTAGCACCTGTGAGAAAGGAAGGGAATCAATAGTACCCTCACTTAACTTATCTATCAGTGCTTCTTTGTCAGATAATCCTGTTAGCCCAGAAAATACTTGTAAACTGGGAATTTTCACATTAATTGGTTGATCCCATGCACATTCTAGAGGAATGCAGTAGCCTAGCTTCAGCTGCTTTTTCCTGAAAAGTACTGAAAGTTGAGATGTTTCATCTTCCTAAGTAGTAGTCCAGGTTTTATCTGCTTCATGAATTAATGTTTATTACGGAATCTAGTAAACTGAAACCTGTATCGCAACCTTTGGAGCTATGATGTGGTGCTCTCTGTTTAATGACACGTCTAGCATTTTATTTTGGGTGGGAAAAGAAAAGTTCTTTGAACAGGCACATATATATCTGTAAATATTATTGAGCCTATGATAAATTTATGCCTGTTACCAATGCATGGTTTGTGGGGTGTGTTTTTGAGGAGGAGGATGGTGGGGAGAGGGAACTGCTACCTTTTGTTTTAGTAGTTGCTGGTTGTGGTATTGTTTTGGTTTATACTTTGACTTAAGGAATGTGCTTGCCTTCATTGTGTCCTTTATATGGCTTACTTTGAGAATTACTTACAGTGAAACCTGAATAAGGGAACCTTTTTATGCAACTCCTGTCTTATGTACCCCTCCACTGCAAATTTTCCTAAAAGTATTGAGTATAGTACTACTTCGTTTTTAAAGAGCATCACCTCCATTTGTTTGCCCCTTGTTGTTTAAGACAAGTTTCAATGTTGGTTTTCCCTAAACATTTCTCCCTGTCCAGCATGTCTGTTAGTGACCATTTTGCAGTAAGGAATAATATTGACTTTTTAATGTGAAGAATGGTTATTGCTTTTCTGACAGCCTGAGGCAGAATTGTAATCAATTGCATATAATTACACACCTCACTTGCTCTCTGACAGTGTGTGTGGGCAATGCTTTTTACCATAACTGATTTGAATTATGATACTGTAAGCTGGTGACTGTACTAAATGTAAGTGTTTGATGACTTCTTCCTAATGAGCTGTTTTGGGGGTGCATTTTGCAGGAATGAATCAGTTTAACCCCATGTCCCTAGGGAATGTACAGATGCCACAGGCACCCATGGGACCCCGTGCAGCTTCTCCAATGAACCATCCTGTACAAATGAACAACATGAGCTCTGTTCCAGCGGTTTGTATTTGCTTTCCTCAAGTTCTTCTTATAGTTTAATTCCACTTAAGAATTTCCTTAGTTTTTAATAACACAGATGCTCTGAGAAAAGCCATATTCATACTAGTGTAGAAAACTCATGTGTCTGCTAGTCATAGAATCATAGAATGTCAGAATTGGAAGGGACCTTAGGAGGTCATCTAGTCCAACCCCCTGCTCAAAGCAGGACCAATCCCCAGACAGATTTTTGCCCCAGATCCCTAAATGGCCCCCTCAAGAATTGAACTCTCAACCCTGGGTTTAGCAGGCCAATGCTCAAACCACTGAGCTATCCCTCCCCCCTCCCAGTTCATTTGAATTTCATGCTAATTAGCTTCAGGGAAATTTATCTTTCATCTTTGCTATCATACAGTTTTTGTTTGTTTTATTTTCGACATTTAAATTTGACATACTGAACATAAATACTTAAGGTGGGAGGAGGATATCAGCGCTATAACAGTAACTAGTGTTTTCTGGGAGAAAGAAGCTTGGTGCTTCCAAGTACTATAGCCATCCAGTGTAAAAATCACTGGTACCATTTAAAATCTTGATTTTTTTTTTTTCCCAGAAAATTAAAATATATTTTAAGAGTTCCAGCATATTACTTTTCTGTGTTAGCCCAAAGAACAGAATTATAGAATTTAGCGTTCTGAATATAGCTTTAGTATTTTCTCCACTTTGAGTAGCTCGTTAAATGTTGTGAGGCAATGCTGCCATCATACATGTGTACAAAACTCCCTTTGATTTACGAGGTCAGTATTTTTTCTCAGATCTTATTGCCAATTATCTAGTTTGTTTTCCTTTATCGATACCCAATTCATTTCTTTCTACACAATTAATTTATTTAATAACTGATATTTTTGTTTTTAAATATTAGATGGCAATGTCTCCTTCCCGAATGCCTCAGCCACAAAACATGATGGGAGCACATTCCAGTACTATGATGGGTCAGGCTCCTACCCAAAACCAGTTCCTCCCTCAGAATCAGTTCCCATCATCAAGTGGGGCTCTGAATGTGAACAATGTAAGCATGGGTCAATCGACAACCCAGACAGGAGTTTCACAGGTAGAATTCATTTTCTGAAATATGGATTATCATAGTCTAATTTAATGGGTGGCCACGCTCAGCCCCCAACAACAGAAGTTAATTTACGGTGTATGATTGTGCTATTTTCAGTGTTCACCCCATTGTATCTGAGTCATCCATATGCTCCTATTTTTTTTCTTTGTATGCAGACTTTAGTAGCTATTATTTTAAATTATGGACTGCAAAAAAGTGTGTAATCAAAGCAGCCCTCTTAGAATTATTTTTTAAACTAGTTACATCTGAATGGGAAACTGTTGTCTATCACCAGTTGTCTTCCATGTTACTACAGAAGTTCAGTCAAATTATTTGTAGCTGAACACTTCTGCATGTGGCTTTTTAAAAAATAAAAACATCCGCCCTCCTGGAGAAAGTCTTGAATCCATGATGGATAGAAAAACAGTATCCCTCAAAAAAAAATATTTATAAGGCAATATAAAAGCATTTTAACAATATGACATTTTACTACCTATAATTCATTCATATTTCTTTATATTGTTTTATTTAGATTTATTCAAATACTTAAATATTTGTATGAAGATTTTAAATAGAAATCAGATGAAGGCATATTAGCACGGTCTACTCTCCCTGATTCTCCCTCCACCCATTCTAGTTTGTCTGATGCAGCATTTAGTAAAATATATAATATTAAAACATATGCACATAGCACCTTGTACTATTTCAATTTTATAATGTTGCTTGACTTTGAAATGTGGATCCACAATCTTTTTGAATATCCAAAATAGTTAAGTCAGGGTAAAAACAATTACATTTTCAGGTGTATTGTGTATAGTAAACACAAGGGACACAATTCTGAGATGCCCTCCTGATCAATGTAGCTCAGTAGGTGCAGCCTAGGTTGTGGGGAACTTTAAGCCACTTTGTGTCCTCTGAATCCTTGCCTCTACCTAGCCCATGGCACAACGTAGCTCTTGAATGGCTGCCTATGGGGAGTGCTATCTGGGTTCCATCTCCTTTATGCTAGTAGAACAATATAAAAGGAGCAAAAGCTATTGAAAATTATTGGTGATTTTATGTGGTCAGAACCTGCGCATTTGAGATAGCAACCCTGTGTTTATTGTAAATAAAATATTAAAAATATATGGTGATCTAAACTGCTACTCTTGTAAGACATTTAATGCTCTTAGAATGTCCAAGTAAATATGACTCAATTTTGGAGCAGCATTTTTGGAGTACATTAAGAACTCTCTTTTTATAGCAGGGGCAGGTTCCCAGTGCTGCTATTCCGAACTCCATGAATATGCTAGGACCACAGAATGGTCAGCTATCATGTCCACCAGCGACCCAGCCACCTCTACATCAGACTGCACCTCCTGTATCCAATGCAGCTGGCAAGCCACCTATCCAACACCAAACCCCACCTGGAATGACTCCTCCTCAGCCAGCAGCACCTACTCAGCCATCCACACCAGTCTCCTCTTCAGGACAGACTCCTACACCAACACCTGGCTCTGTTCCAAATGCAACACAGACACAGAGTACACCTACAGGACAAACTGCAGCACAGGCTCAAGTTACACCACAACCTCAGACTCCAGTACAACCCCAGTCTGTGCCAACCCCACAACCATCTCAGCAACAGCCAACATCTGTGCAGGCACAGCCTCCTGGCACTCCAGTAAGTATCAGCTAGTTTATTTGGTCCAAATGCAACTGAAACCTAAACATTCAACAATGAACTTTCCCCTGTATAGTACTGTGCCATAGAATTACAGATTGCAGAATCCTTATGCCATAGCAACAGTAGCTTCTGTTTTACCGTGGAAGATATATGTTAGAATAGATATTTATTTATGTATTTTGATCCATATGCAAACAAAATGCATTCATCCAAATGTTCTCAGCAGCCATGTTAGTTGTGATTTCAAATACTAGGATTAAAAATACTACAGAATGTTTCTACAGCTGTGCGTGGGAAGCTTGTACATAATCTGCCTGTGCTATGTTTGGCTCTAGTCGGGATCATTAGTCTTTCACCTTCATGATCGTTAAATTCACACACGGTTTTTAAAGATGGGTAGAAAGAGACTGCATGGTAATCAGTGTGTACTATCCACCGTACAGTTGCTTTATCAACAGAAGATGCTAATGCATCAGATGATAAACTCATTCCTGACTTTACTCTGTATAACTCGAGATCTGTGTTCTGGTATCCAGAGTTTAGTTTTAGTGAGTATCAGACCCAGGAGTGGTGGTATTTCAGATGATCCTTTTGTGTATAATTTTGTATTATTCCTCTTAGCAAGACAAATTAATATTTCTATAGATTTCCTCAATGTTCTGATTTTTGTACCTTTTTACATCAGTTATCCCAGGCAGCAGCTAGTATTGATAACAGAGTGCCCACCCCCGGCTCAGTTGCCAGTGCCGATATCAACTCCCAGCAACTGGGACCTGAGGCACCAATGCTAGAAAGCAAACCAGAGATTAAAAATGAAGAAATTGAGCCAGAGCCTTGTGAAACACAAGTGGAACCTAAGACTGAGGTAAGTGAAATTCCTTCACAGTTAATTAGCGCAATAATATATAAGAGCTAAAATAAGATGAGTGTGAATCAGTGAGCCAAGCTGACAAGAGAAAATATTAGTTAATGGAAAACTCTGATTTTTCACTCTGGTGGAAGCCCTATGTATCGTGCTTTATTGTGTATCAGGCTACTGACACTCCAAACTTATATAGTGTCTCAAACTACAAATTCTATGTGTAGTTTCATCTCATCTCTTCCTTTCTTAAGCTGGAGGAGGATTTACAAGGATCTTGCCAAGTGAAAGAAGAAATAGATGTGGCAGAGTCGAAACAGGAGCCAATGGAGGTAGAAGAAAAGAAACTTGATATCAAGGTAGAACCTAAAGAGGAAGAGGACAGTGGCACTAATGGCACCACTTCACAATCTACATCACCATCTCAGCCCCGTAAAAAGAGTACGTATATAGAAATGGGAGTCCTTGCTATAATTTTTTTTGGTTTTGTCTCCTGCAGTCTTTAAGCCAACCAGGAGGTCCCTCTGTTTGCGCGTATGCACTAACACCACAAATGGGGGGCTGAAACGATGAGTTAATGTGCTAGCCTTTTTCCTCTTGGAAAGCAGTACTCTTCTATCTTTTCTTGGATCACAAGTGAAAAGTAAGGTTTTGATATCATCCTGATTTCCACTTAACATTACTGTCAATGATAACATCAGTTTGGCTTTTTCACAATAACCAGTCTCTGTGCAGAAGGGCCAAAGCCAGGATAGTAAGGGATTGATTTCAGTTCAGGACCGAGTTGAATTGTAGGGTAATTACGTAGGTAGGTGTTGTATGCATGTATCTGACTTTGGCCAGTGCTATTTCATGAGGACTGAATTCACTTAGAACGTTTTCCTACAGAGGTCCTCTAAGTCCTGTGAATTCTTTCCAGGTTCTGTTTTCACTTCATCCCTGCTGTCCAAGAATTCTTGTTGTGGTGACATCCTCCAGCCAGAAGATCATGTGGAAGTAGCTCCCTCCATAACCTCTCCTTGATTTAGTCAGAAGGATTATTGATGAATCACGGGATACACCCCTTTCCCTCAAGAGGCTGTGTGCGCAGCGTCCATATTGTCATTAGCCCTTGTTGGCCTGAGAATTAGGGACTGAACTCAGTTCCTGAATTTAATTTTTTTACAGTTAGACTGGTATACTGGCCCTAAAACGTTTAAAAGGAAAAATACCCAGTGCAGCTGCCTTGAGAGTGCCATCACTTTAAAAGTGTGCTGGCCCAAAGCCTGTTCCACAGAAGTTTGCATGATGGTGACCACCACTCTGATCAAGTCAGTCTACAGAATTAGTGTTTTGGATATGGTTAGTTTGAACATAGATTGTTGGTACCTATCTGCTATATTTTCCTCTCTAGTTCAAAAGGAAAAAGTAGTACTATCGTGGCTAGCATCGACTTACTGAGCGGTGCACTGTGCTATCCCACGGTTCCCGCAGTCTCCAGTGCCCATTGGAATTCTGGGTTAAGCTCCCCAATGCCTGATGGGGCAAAAACATTGTCGTGGGTGGTTTGGGGTACACGCCATCAGTCGCCCCTCCCTCCGTGAAAGCAACGGCAGACAATCATTTTGCGCCTTTTTTCCCTGGGTTACCCGTGCAGACACCATACCACGGCAAGCATGGAGCCCACTCAGCTCACCGTCCCTGCTGCTGTTGTGGGCAAGTCTACTGTGGGGGCTGCTGTGATCCAAGTAGCCAATGCGCAATCATTGACGTTCTGTTATCGAGGGTAGTGACTCTGGGAAATGTGCGGGCCTTTTTAGATTGTAGGTGCATCATATTCCTGTCCTTTGTCGCTGGTGAAGAAGTCTTGCAGCTTTTGCTTTGGCTGAGGTACCTTGCCCTACCAGGACCTCCAAGCATTCGACACAGAAGCACCTGCGGCAGCTGGCATTGCTACACAGCAGCAGCTCCTTGCCTTTGCAGCAGATGGTGCAGTAGGACTGGTACCCGTCCTAGTCGTACATGTAGAAGAGCTCCAGGAATTGATCCCTGCAAGTCTGTCAAAGGCCCCCCTCAAACAGCGGGTGGAATGTGGCTGGGTTTTTTCTCCCACATGATAAACAACTGTCTTCAAGGCTCCTGTTGTTGTTTGTGACTTCGGAAACCATTTGCTCTCTGCTCTGGTCCTCCTCTACCCGCTCCTTGCTGTTGTTGCAGAAGTTAGTCTTTAGCCACTTGGCCGGGGGTTCTGAGAACATCTTCTCTGCCCGGCTCCTAGGAATCTCCAGGGCATGGTGTACAGCTCGTCGATAGGAGACCAGCTTATTAAACGTGGAGTGGTTGAATGCTGCCTAAAAGCCATCAAATCCACCAGCTTGTCTGCTGAAACCTCGGAGAACTTCCCATCCCCAAACCATTTCACCCAGTGCATTCCGGAGATTGCCTGATGTTTGGACGTGACTCTGTAGGAGACGATGATTGCAGGCCACCAGGAGAAGCCCTTGATCTTCCCCAATTCCAAAATCTTTCCCATCCTGGTATTCCACCACTTTCCCTGCAACTCTGCTCTCCTGCTCCCCAGCGATGAGCTCAGGGGATACATTCTGGTCCTCCTGGGTGCTGCTGGCAGATGTGGTACTGCTGCTCTGGAGGGACTCCTTGGAATCCTCCTCAGTGAGGTCGATCAGTGGCGCCTGGACAGACATGGCCATACTCCTCTTAGAGCACCGACTGGGAGCCAGAGACTCCAGGTCATTCTCTTCAAGTTTCATCTCATGGAGATTCAGTCCTGCCTGGAATATCATGTGAGCTGGAGACGTCTGCCTCAAGCTGCTCTCCCAGCCGGCAGCACCATGCGGTCGCACCCTTACCCCTTGCTCACATGGCTCATGAAGCCTGGACAATAGTAAGGAGCAGTTCAGCTATAGGCTGAACAAGTTCAGAATGGTGGTTGAATGTGCCTTTGGACATTTAAAAGCTCGCTGGCGCTGTTTGCTGACTAGATCAGACCTTAGCGCAACCAAAATTCCCATTGTTATTGCTGCTTACTGTGTGCTCCATAATATCTGTGAGAGTAAGGGGGAGACATTTATGGCAGAGTGGGAGGTTGAGGCAAATCGCTTGGCATCCGATTTTGAGCAGCTAGACACTAGGGCAATTAGAAGAGCACAGCAAGGCGCGCTGTGCATCAGAGAGGCTTTGAAAACCAGTTTCATGGCTGGCCAGGCTTTGGTGTGACAGTTGTGTGTGTTTCTCCTTGAAGCAAACCCGCCCCGTTTGTTGATTTTAATCCCCTGTAAGCAAACCATCCTCTCCCCTTCGAAGTAAAGTAACTATTGTTTTGAAACCATGCATTCTTTCTTTATTAATTTAGAAAAAAAAAAAGAGATAACGGACAAGGTAGCCTGGGTGGGGTGGGGGAGGAGGGAAGGGCAAGGCCACATTGCTTATTGTAGCCACACACAAAATCAAACTGTTTGAATGACAGCCTTCTGTTGCTTGGGTCATCCTCTGCAGTGGAGTGGCTGGGTGCACGGAGCCGCCTCTTCTCCCCCGCCTTCCTGGGCATCATGGTGAGGAGGCTATGGAACCTGGGGAGGAGGGTAGGCAGTTATACAGTGGATGCAGTTGGGGGTGTGTGCTCTTGTTGGCTTTCCTGCAGCTCCAACAGACGCTTCATCTTGTATGTTTGCTCCCCATTAGCCTCAGCATCGCGTCCTGCCTCTGCTCTTCGTGCTCACTTAATTCTTTCCTGGCCTCTGCTACTGAATGCCTCCATGCATTAAGCTGTGCCATACCAGTGCGGTAGGACTGCATGAGCTCGGAAAACATGTCATCGCAAGTGCATTTTTTTCGCCTTCTAATCTGCTATAACCTCAGGGATGGAGATGTTTCTATGCTCTACAATTCTGGGGGGACTGCATGGTCACCTGTGCTGCTGAGTTCGCCACTCTGACCAAACAGGAAATTAAATTCAAAAGTTTCCGGGGCTTTTCCTATGTACTTGGATAGTGCATGGGAGTTCAAAGTGCTGTCCAGAGCGGTCACAGTGGAGCACTCTGGGATAGCTCCCGGAGGCCAATACTATCGATTTGCGTCTGCACTACCCCAAAGTCTATTTTAAGAGCCCTTTAGGTCGACAGAACGGGGTTGGTTGTGTGGACGCAGTCATTTTTACATTGACCTAACGCGGCTAAATTCAACCTAACCCCGTAGTGTAGACCAGGGCTAAGAAATAAAATAAGGATTTTTTTTTTTTTTGAGTGATGGTCCCTATTGTATTCCTCTGAGGGTTATACACATGTGTCTCTGCTTCCACACCACATCCGCCATGGCCTGGAGCATTGTCCTTGCGACCAGTTTGCCTTTCTCCAAGATAGTCAGGAAGGAGGCACGATTCTGTTGGGGGAGGCTTGTCTGCAAAGTCCGCCAACAAGCCATAAGTAAGCAAGTCATATTTAGCTAATATGAGGGAGCTGATGACACCACAGCATCTGAGAATGATGAAGGGAATCACTCAGTTTCCGGCGGTGCCGGTGGAGCCAGGCTAAGCAGTTCAGCCTCCAACACTGGTTCTGAACACCTACTCGATGACTGTCAAAGAAGGGTGATGGGCACTCCTCTCATGCTGAATGGGAAGGCTCTGAAGGTCTATACTGAGGCCAGGACACCCAATAGGGCCCAAAGGAGGATCCTTCATTTGCTGTGGTGGGTCCCGAGGAGTGGGGTACCAGTGGCTCCTTTGCTAGGGAAAGGGAAGGTACTCTCACTGAGTCAGCAGAGTCTTTGGATAGTTGTATCAACAGTATGGGAGGGGTGGACCTGTGCTACGTCCAAGTCTCTGATGCCAAGAAGTCAGAGCCTGGTTCTAATGGTGGCACCACGGGAACCACATGAGCTGGAAGAGAGCAGGCAGGAATACTGGGTGCATTTGTTGTTGATATGGGAGGCAAAGAGGCCTGTGGTTGGAGTCCTTCATCGGGTGAAGGACTATGACTATGGCGTCGTGGAGTTCCCATTCAGGGTCAGCCATGAACTGCCTGCTCAGAGTCTACAATCACGTTCTGAGTCCCCAGAAGATAGGCCGCTGACGACAGGATTTTGTGGGCGATGCACCAATCCCACAGACTAATCGTTTCTGCACAAAGCACTAGCGATTGCATGCCCCTTTGTTTGTTGATGTAATAAACAGTTGCGGTGTTCTATAGAACAAGGTTTCTTTGCGTATGCACCACAAGTTTCTGCCAAAGGTCATATTCCACTTTTACCTTAATCAGCCGATACATTTACCTGCTTTTCTTCCCGAAGCCTTGCACCTTAGTGGAGGAGAGTGCCTTCACTCCCTCAACGTCTGCAGGGCCTTGGCTTTCTACCTGCAGAGAATGAGATCATTCAGGAAGTCTCCCTGACTATTTATCATTATAACAGAAAGGATTAAGAGATAGGTGATATCCACTCAGAGCATTAAGTAAGTTTTGGGGTGCGTTATGCTCTGCTATTGGTTACTGGGACTGTCTCCACCCCTTGGTATGAGCCCACTCCACAAGAGCGTAAGCATCAATTATATCCGTGCTTATGGACATACGTAGGGCGGCCACCTGGAGTTCGGTACATACTTTTGCTTCACATTACGCCTTGGAACAAGATTCTGTGATGAATGCCCCATTCCACAGAGCTGTTGTCCAGTCATCAGTTCTGTTATCTCCTCACGCACCCCTCCTCATGACTAGGTACTGCTTGTTAATCACCCTCAATGGAATACAGTATGGATCATCACTCAGAAAAGAAGAGGTGATTACTTACCTGTAACTGCAGGTTCTTAGAGATGTATGGTTCCTATTTGTATTCCAGTCCCACCCTCCTTCCCTTATGCTGTGGATCTCTCTTGAATTGTGGTGGTGAAGGAACTGAGGGCATGGTTGGTCCGCCCTGCCCTTTATCGCCGCCTCAGACAAAACCATGAGGTGGAGCAAGGGTGCATTCACGGACCAACGGACACTACTGCTTTCAAAATCTCCAGCTCCGGACATGTGGAGCATGCGTGTTACCCTCAGTGGAATATAGATAGGGATCACTCATCTTGAAGAACCTCCAGTTACAGGTAAGTAACAGGAACTTACTGCCATGATTCTTCTTCAGTGGATTGTTGTCCACTTCTTCACGTGAACACTGTTGCAGGCTCTGGTGTAGAAAAACCCATCTCTCAAGCCAGGAAAAACACCACCTAATTATGCTC
This sequence comes from Malaclemys terrapin pileata, assembly GCF_027887155.1. Lineage (NCBI taxonomy): Eukaryota > Metazoa > Chordata > Testudines > Emydidae > Malaclemys > Malaclemys terrapin. The sequence continues at coordinate 54,004,244 of NC_071514.1, forward strand.
AAAAAAGCAGCAATAAAAGTTAAATGTGAAAATTTTAAGCCTGTTTTGTAGAGAGAACCTCATGGCTTTGTGGAAGTAGGGAAGCTAATTCAGAGTATGTGTGATCCTCCATGGAGGCCAAACGGAACTGGCAGGGTTTCAAGAGTGGCCAAGTTAAGCCCTATCTCAGTGATTGATATATCTTCTATGGACTGAAGGCAGGATGACAAAAAGGAAAAGCCCACTGTGGTAAAAAGAACAGGAGTACTTGTGGCACCTTAGAGACTAACAAATTTATTAGAGCATAAGCTTTCGTGGACTACAGCCCACTTCTTCGGATACATACAGAGTGGAATAAATATTGAGGAGATATATATACACACAAACAGAGAGCATAAACAGGTGGGAGTGGTACTACTACCACTGTAGTAGTAATTAACTTAATTATGAAAGAGAAATTACCTCCCATCACTCAGGCAAATTATTGTGTAATCCACTCAGATTAGTCTGTACATGTGTAATTTGATTAGTATACCTGGATGAGCAGCCTAAGTGGATTATTCTGCACACTGCAATCATGAACCTTTTCTAATATTTAAGTTATTAAAGCAACATTATGAACCTTAATCGCTCATTACCAGTAGTTAGACACTCATGCTACAATTAATAGTTATATATTGCCAAGTGCTAGCTACTAATGGTAATATTTATTACTGGGACTTCTGGTACATAATTGCTGCATTCCAAGTTACTGTAGAGAATGCTTTAGTAATCAGATTATAAGGGAAGGAAGGAAAGAGTCTCAATAGAAACTTCTGCACGCAATTAAAGAAGCTTCACTGATTGCAGCTACAATGTTGTCACTTGATTTACTGTTTGTATTGTTAATAAAAAAAGTAAGAAAACCGGTGACAGAACAGATGGGTTGGTAAGATTCTGTATAACGTTTTGTTATATGCACTTAATTGTATTTTACTCTTCCATGCTTCTTGGATGCTTAATGTAATTCCATATAAATACAAAATGAAGGTTAAGCAAAGCACTCTGAAAAAATACCGAAGTTGAGATTGTATGCAAAACCTTCCCACTGTACATCATTTATATGCATTATAATATCGTCTATAATTTCAGTGTAACATTATTTCCCAATCATAACATATAAACTTTTTCCCTAAAATCTTGCAAAAACTATTACATGATGTAGTAACACAAATTTCGTTGTCAGAATGGTCTAGAATATCTTTATTGACAAATTCTGTAATGTTTTCTCTCTAACCAAGTATTTTAATAACTTAGTCCTAGCCACGTATTATACAATTTCTTTTCAAACAGCAGCAAAGCTTCCCTTAACTGGAAATGTGAGTGATTTATATATGCCAAAATATTTTAACTATTACTCTGTTAATGGTTAGTCTGCATTAAGCTTTGGCTTATTGTGTACTTTTCATTTAAATTACTTTCATGGATTGGTTAGAATGCATGCTGGTACACAGTACTACAAGACCTATAATTGTAGAAAAATATGGCATTTCCTGATTAAATTCTGAAGCATGCAACTGTAATGCTCTCTTAATGTAACTGCCTTTATGAAATTTCTATTTAAAATATAGATAAAAAAGAAGCTTCATTCTCCTTGTCTTTTGAAGCTCTGCTCAGATACCAAAAGTCTACCTTTGGTCAGAGACCAAGCATGGAAAATTTCAGCCCAAGTAGCGGGACTTAAGGGAAGGTTAAGAGTGACTGAAAACAGCTCTCATTATAAAATGACCAAAAGTTATTTTGCAGGCTCTTCACAAAGCGTGCATTACAAATGAGGGCAACCTCTCCCATATCCATTTTCTCTGAAAATGAGGTTCTGCCCCACTTCAAATACACCATGGAAGGGAACCTTTTTTTTTCTTTTGCAGGCTAAGCTTTTTCCTGTCCCCCTCTCTCTGCCCCCTTCCTTCACAAAGCAAGGACAGTTTGGAATGTTTATTAATTCAAGACTGCTTGATATCTCTCCCTGGAATCTTCCTAGGTAGACTTGAAGGAGCACTTCATTTCAGCTGTTCAGAAGCCTCCCAACTAAGTTGATATTTTCCCCACCCAACAGGATCCTCTACTGAAAAGATTACAAGTAAATAGAGAACCAAAAATACTGTCTTCAGTAATTTCAAGGATGCTGCTCTAATCTTCTCTAAGAGTTTTCCCCTGAATGACTTCAACCAGGACTCCCTCTAAAGCAATTTACGGTATAATGTTGGTACTTAACAGATAATTGATGATGATGATATAGGCAAAGGTCATGTTTCTTTCAGCCATCACACACCAAGACAAAATGGGATATGTGGTGGTTTAACGCTAGCTTCTGTTCATCTTTCCCATATTCACAGGACTTCTTTCCTGAAAAGGAAAACCCAGAGAATTGTTTCTCAAAAAGAAAAGCCCTATAAAAGGAATTTTTTTCCCCTCTGGAGGAATCTGAACACCATAGGAAGAAAAGAAGAAATCCCCTGCCCACAAGCATTCTTCGCCTTATTTTTCATACCTTAAGAAGCCGACGATTCTGAAGATGAAACTAAAGAGGTTTTTTCCTCCTAAAACTTTGAAGGCTAAATTGTGAAATGATCAGTTACCTATATATTTCGGGGGGAAAGGCATAACAAGATCCAGTGTCTGTAAGCTGAGGTGTGTTTAAAAAAACAAAAAACAAAAAAAAACCATTCAGACTGAAAATAAGATGCAGATTTTAACAGAGAGGGTAATTAAACATTAAAACAGCATATCAAGGGATATGGTAAATTCTCCATCTCTTTTAGTCTTTTAAAGACTGGATATTTTTCTAAATGATGTACTCTAGCTTAGCTACAGGTTAGTGGGCTCAATGTCCAGGAAATTCTATGTCCTGTTATGCAGAAGGTCAGGCTAGATTATTATAGTGATCTCTTTTGGCCTTAAAATCTATTAAATGAAATAATCCAGAACCATTAAATTCCAAAGTATCCAAGCCACACCACCAAGACTGCACAGCCAGTAGGAGGAACTTTCTCTTTTCCTCTAAAAAGAAATTCCGCATCCCATTTCGTTCCTTCTTGGAGAATGCCACAAAATGTAAGTGGGAGTTTCTTAATAAAAGACTTTCTAAGCAATCTCAAAAGTTCTCAGGAGAACGTGGATCCCTTCGGAAGGAGAATTCCTGCATATGATACTCATGACTAGGAGACTGGAATGAGCGCTCCATGAGGTCTGCAAGGTGCTGGCTGCATCCCAACTGTCTTGTAGCTTCCACCTGCTTTGCATGAATTATTTTTGCCTTGGCTGACAGTTTCCAGGAGGAAGTGCCAAAAACAATCCAGGGAACTTAAATCAGTGTTTCAGAGATTTCTTCAGCAGCAGCAGTTATTTAAGACTTCTTTCTGGATTCATTTCACTTCTGAAGACAGTTGCAATGGGCAGAAGGCACCATTAGTTAAGATAACAAAAAACAGATTTACAAGTTAAACATCTCGTGTCAGGTTCCAAATATTCTTGGGGAAAGCTTTTCTGGAAGTTTCTTGTCAAAGTTATCAGTAAAGAAATCGTTTCCCTCTCCAAAGCATTAAGGTAGGGATTACAAATCCTTTCGCAAGAATAAAGGAATTCTTAATACCTAGAGGGAGTTCATCCTGTGTTCAGCTGGCTGAGCAGGAAGTGGGTGAATCCATGGAATGGAGTCTCTACTAGTCAAGAATGGCAATAGTTGGAACTTTTTACATCCAAACAAAATACTAAAAGCATGCTGTTCTTTACCAGACATGCTGCCTTAGACACTGTCTCCAAAGCCTATCTAAAACAGCTCCTATCTGTCCTTCAGCATCTCTGATCTTCAGAACAGATGAGATCTGACTGAGAAAATCCTCCATTTTATTAGTGGCACCTCTCTGACCTTGGTGGCCATGTTATGCAGATTTCATCTCAAATAATCCTCTCTTCTACCTCTGCTTCTTTTCTTCACAGTCCTCCCGAAGAGAGATATTTACTTAATGTTCCTTTTACCACCCAGAATCTGAGCCCCATTAATCCACTTGGATATTAAGAAGAAGCAATTAAAAAAATAGTTACTTGAGTCTGTGGTTATAAACTCATTCCAACTTGCGTCTGATGAAGTGGGCATTCACCCACGAAAGCTTATGCTCCAATACTTCTGTTAGTCTGAAAGGTGCCACAGGACCCTCTGTTGCTTTTTACAGTGTCAAGATGGGGTCAAGTTCTATCCAATCATAATGACAGCACTTGATACCACTTTGCAGTATAAATTACAGTAATGTCAAACTCCTTGTCTCTAGGTCTGAAGGCCAACACTCTGTATTAGCATACTTTGACAATATCAAATATTTTGGGTGTGGACAAACCGACTAATCTCCTCTCCACGACAGGCAATTTCTGAGGACAAAAACCATTAATAAGCTGTAGAAGGCTATACAGAGTAATCCCCGAAACTCTCCACCTGGATTTGAATGCCTTAACAAAACTTCATCTTGGACCTCTTCAGCAAAAGTCTTCATCCTCTCAGCAACGCAAATTTTTAAACTGTGCGGTGGTTTTCCTACACCCAACATTCATTCCTAAGGTTAATGCGCATTTTTCACTGCTGTCAGGAGGAAGTCTTCCCTCCCTCCTCCTTTTTGTCAAGGCTATGTTCATCCAAAATAATAAGTCTGATATATTTTGGATGTGCAAAGAGCACTCCATAATTATTTCAAGATTTTTCAGAAAATCTCCTTTCTTGTCCTGTCAATCCACTGCTGAGAGCAAAACAAGGCATCAGAATCATCCGTTACTGGGTGGCTGAAACTGTGTTTCAGGAAGGTGTAACTGATTTTGGAATACTGATACTGTTACTAAATCCTGATCAGAAATTTCTTATGCCACTTATCAAGCTATCTGGTAATTTGTCCATATTATAGACAATAGAACTTGGACATACAGTTTTCTGCAGATTTTAGTCCCTCCCTGCAGTTTTCTTTGCTTTAAAAATCTCAGTAGGGGTAAAAGACATGGCTGTATTTGGGGGGTGGAGGGGAATCGTTCTTAACTGATTATCTTTTCTTTGACTGGCCAGGTGCTCTATTCCATCCCTCATTAAAAATTTCCCTCTCTGCCCAGTAGAAAGATCTCTTTAACAGGGTAGGATTGTTAATCTGCAGTCGTGAAGTTAATAAATATGTTGAAATTCTGGAAATACTCTCTGGCAAGGTTTCAAGAAAGGCAAAGCCAAAGTGTCCTAGTGATTCAGGTCTAGTTCTGCCTCCGATCTGCACAGCAGAATGAAAAAAACACATTAGGAATAATGAACCTAGTTGTTTGGAGATGAGAAATTATTTGATAATGACAAAATTCTGTCTTAAAGTATATAGAACAGAGCAGTTTTAATATCTGAGGGAAGTTCTTTTCTTTATATTTTAACTGTGTTTGGGGTTTTTGTTTGTTTTAAAACAGTCTTTAAACCTGAAGAGCTGCGCCAGGCTCTCATGCCTACCCTTGAAGCATTGTACCGGCAGGACCCAGAGTCCCTTCCTTTCAGACAGCCTGTGGATCCTCAGCTCCTAGGGATTCCAGTGAGTTAACATTAAAAGCCTTCGTGGTATATGTATATATGCATGTATATCTCATAATTCTTATTTTTGTAAACTCATTTGCCTAATATCTTTGTGCTTGTTCAAGTTGTATATGGCCATGGGAACATCAGCTGTGTGCCCTTAAAGTTTTCTCTCCTTGAGTTCCAGTTAAGAGGTAAGAATGAATGTCTGAATTTCCATGGGAACCAGAATGTACAAGTTGCTCTTCTTCGAGTAGTGACCATATGGGTGCTCCACTTTAGGTGAAAATGGGCTTCTCAAGCCCCTTCATTGGAGACGTTCCGTTAGCAGTGTCTGTTTGGTCCCCACCTGTGCTCTATACAACCTTGGGCCACCTATCAAGGATATATAGGGCTGCACAGGTGAACCATCCTCAGTTCCTTCTTCGCTGCCTTGACCTGAGATGGAGCTCTAGCATGTCTGCCTCGTCCATTCTTCAGCGTGTTCTACAGTTGTTCTTTTAGTAAGTTTAGTGTTTCTGATTAGTGTTACTTGCTTTAGTATAGAATTGGTTAGATGATAGTGAGAGGATTGACTTTTTCCTCTCCCTTTTTCAAACACTACCTCTCTTGTCAGGAGGCTATCCCAGTCAGCAACGGTCACTCTTAGTGCAGCTGCTGCTTGGGAGAGTTCTGTATCTAGCAAAAGTGTAACTTTAGCTTAGCTCTCAAATCTAGAGTATGGAAGAATTGAGAGATCAAACTGAGACTTCTGATGATGGAGCATTCCCTCCCTTCCACCTTCTATCAAGTCATGTCAGGGGACACATTCCCCCCTCCCCTAGTACATATGTTTCCAGACAGATCCAGTGCCCTTCCGACCTCAGCCCAGGTCTCCCCTAAAAGGGGAAGACTTTGGAGGACTCAGGGAAAGCTCCAAAGAAGAGAAGCTCAGTCTCCCACCACAAGAAGCCAGCTCCCAAAGGCCCCAATTGCATGCTAAGTCTGTGGTGCTGGAGGTCTTGACCTCTTGGCTTGGTACTGCGGAGGCAAAAGGTTCTTCCTCGAGCACTGGTGGAGCCGGGAGATTCTAGAGCACTTTGGAGAAGCATGGCTCTGGCAGGCCCCCAGTACCATCTGTGAAGGACAGGGAGGTGAAGTCTAGGATGCACACTCCTTTAGAATGGCAGTGTCTGTCAGACTTACCATTTCATCAGTACTGGACTAATGAAAGCACCGGACACTTTCAGCCTCGGCACCAACGTGTTCCAAATTGACAGTACCATCCACCTCAGCTATTGCACAGTATCGATCCACTCAGTACCACAGGCATTTACTCCAGGGACTTGTCTCTTTTAGATAAGCCAGAGTCTCCACTACTTCTGGGTGCCAAACAACTTGGTACCAAGATCCTGGTTTCCAGATTAACATTGTTTCCCAGTACCACAAGGCTCTCCACCTTTTTCTACTGATGCCCCACCATTGAAGGAGATTGAGGAGAATTGTCCGTCTCCCCTATCGGTGTAGTGTTCCACTCAGCATCCATACAGGAACCTGTATCCTCATCCATGACAGGGAAGGTGGGATTAGTCCTGGGCACCATCCACTCTCTGGTATGGGGCCTCCCAGTTACTGTACTGGGATCCTTGGGTTGTGTCAGCAGCAAGTTGCCAGACCTCTGGCTCTGTTGCACTAGGGGCGGGGAGTAGGGTTGCACAGTTCCTTCTTCTCATGTTGGGGGTTCAGTAGACATTTAAAGAACAGGAGACTAGGGCTGATAAAGGAGGCTGCCCATAAACTCCTGTTTTATCCTCATATCTGGCCAAAGCAGTCATGTCTCCACCACCACTAATAGCCAACAATTTTGAACAATTCAGGGACCTTGTGAAAGAGGGTGGCTGTCACCCTTCAGATACCTCTTGAGGTCAAAGACTCGCAACACAAGCTGCTGGACTCTCCATTAATTAAGCGCTCCTGGATCCAACAAAGACTGTGACACACACTCTTGCCACTATCCCAACAACTTGTAATTTGGTGGGTGAGAAATACTATGTTGCTCCTAGAGACCCAGAATTTTTGTTTTTGGACCCTACACCTAATTCCCTGGTGGTGGATACTGTAAATAAGTGGGCAAACCGCATTACTCGAGATCTACCCCCTATGAAAAAAGCCAGAAGAAGTTAGACTTTTTTGGTTGACATCGTTTTTGAGATGGGGCGACCAGAACTCCATACGCTATTCAAAGTGTGGGCATACCATGAATTTCTGTTGTGGCATTATATTTTCTGACTTCGTATTCTTTTCCTAATGGTTCCTAACATTGTTAGCTATTTTGACTGCCACTGCACATTGAGTGGATGTTTTCAGAGAACTATCCAAAGACTCCAAGATCTCTTTCTTGAGGGGTAACAACTAATTTAGATCCCATCATTTTGTATGTATAGTTGAGATTAAGTGGAGAATCCATAGGAAGAATGCTCGAAGAAGAACATGTTGGTTACCCTGTGGAGTAACTGTGGTTCTTTGAGGTGTGTCCCCCTATCGGTGCTCCACTACCCACCCTTCATCCCCTCTGCTTCGGACTGTTGTTTGTTGAACATTTGGATAGAGACGGAACAGAGGGCCGTTTGCCTATGCAGCCCTATGTACTCTGTGTGTGGCACACGGTTGTGTAGTGTGCATGTGCAGGCTGGACAGACACTGCTAAATCTCTGATCAATGGATCAGGAGGTGCATGCGCACCTGAAGCAGAGCACCCATCACACATCTCAAAGAACTATAGTTCTGCACAGGGTGAGTAACCTAACTTTTCCTTTCCTTAAACGAAATTATCCCATGTATGTTTTAAACACTGATTATTTTTTCTTCTGAAGATCTTCAGTCATCATTTGGATCTAGGAAAATGAAAGTTATAGCGGAGTTATTCTAAGAATGTATTCAGATTTTATAGCACAATAAGATTTTTGGTGTTTTATAGTCACCAAATAAGACTGTAGCATAAAATCGTGTCTCAAAAGCTGCATTTTTGCATCCCTCCAATACTATAGAGTGAGGCCAGATCTACACTAAAAAGTTAGGTTGACACAGCTATGCCACTTGGTGGTGTGAAAAATCCAGACCCTGAGTGACATAGTTAAGCTGACCTAACCCCTGTTGTAGACCGTGCTAGGTCGACAGAATAATTCTTCTGTTGACCTAGCTACTGTCTCTCAGGTAAGTGGATTAACTGCAGCGATGGGAGAGCCATCTCGTTGCTCTAGTGAGTGTCTACAATGAAGTGTTACACCAGTGCAGTTGTGCTTCTGTAGCAGTTAAAGTGTAAACATAGCCTAAGTAGGTGATGGCCTCATCGGATGGCCATCTGGAATGTAGCCAAGTTGTGACAAGGCTAATGATGATTTTTAATAACATGCTTTCTCTGCACTCTCTGATAACTCTACACACTTTGCAGAGTGCCTTACAACAAAATAAGAACTAATGCAATATAATAAAAGATTAGATTCTTAAAGTACAACCACACAGAAACAAGTGAAGGGGCCATGCTTGAAAGAGGAGGTAATAAGTATAGGGGTCAATAGTGATCATTCAACAAACACCTTTGAATGTGGGTGGACGAAGCTTCAAAATGTTCTGTTTTTTGTTTAAGTGGAGCCGGGATGAGGGAATTTCATGGGGGAGCAAGTTCTGCACAGTAGACCAACACAGGAAAAATGTGATCATCTGCTACCTTAGGTTCTGTGGTGGAAACTAAACAGCGCGTTGAGTGCGTGCAGGTTCCCATCAGTTCAAGACTAGAAGAATAACTTTCAAATATAGCTAGGTCAAGCACCCATCACAGAACTTGACTTGTGAATTTGTCCATAGTGTAGTTTGAGCTTTTTATGTCCGTGAAACTTGGTGACTTAGTGATCTTTGGATCTTGGTTTTTATATTTTTGTTTTTAAATCTGTTTCCCAAAATTCGAAGTTCCTTTGAGATCTATTAAAAGTTTGAACAACTTTAACAATTTCTACCCGCCGATTCAGGCGGGTAGTGTAGACCTAGCCTAAGTAACTTAAGAGCCAAATCCTATTGTCTTACAGTGAAACTTTGGATGCTAAGTCATTTGGGCAATTTTAAAAATTTTACCCACTGTCCATTATGGTGGGTTCAGTTCATCTCTGTGTAGGGGGTCATTCTGCTCAAGGCCCAACCCCATTTAAACTCCAGGTAAGCCTGAAAATAAACTACTTTGCACATATTCGTGGAGACATTTAATCCTTTTGGATGTGTTCAAAATAGTAGGAACTAAAAGTGCATCTTAAAATAATGGATGATATTTCTTGTATTTTGAAGGACTACTTTGACATTGTGAAGAATCCTATGGACCTTTCCACCATTAAACGTAAATTGGATACTGGGCAATACCAAGAGCCGTGGCAGTATGTGGATGACGTTTGGCTAATGTTTAACAATGCCTGGCTTTACAATCGCAAGACTTCCAGGGTCTATAAGTTTTGCACTAAACTCGCAGAGGTCTTTGAACAAGAGATTGACCCTGTCATGCAGTCACTTGGATACTGTTGTGGACGCAAGGTATATTTTTCAAGTTTATTATTGCTGAAAAACTAAATAGTTTGACAAAGAAGGTAAAAAAAGAAAAATCTCCTTTAGATATTTATTTTAAATAAAATTAAACTACTAGTTGGAATGGCTAGTAAAAATTAGACTTATGTCAACATAGTAAGGAAGTAGAAAATATCTAAAGGATTCTAGCCAAATTTCTATCACTGGTGGTGATATCATTTTCAGTATGAAGTGTTGAAATATTTTGCTATTATACACAATCCCACATATCTTGCACCTTCTTATGCAGATACAGGATCAGATCCTGAGCTGGAGTAAGCCATTTTGGCTCCATTGAAGTCAAGGAAGCTGAGCTTTTTTATTCCAGCCAAGGATCTATCCACATCAATCCATATCCATTTGAATCTAATAAACACGTCTCAGTATATTACAATATACTTTTATAGCATGTTCACTACGTTGCATATTCACAATGTAAAATCACATTTTAAAGTTTTTTCGCCTTTGTTTTGCAGTATGAGTTTTCTCCGCAGACCTTGTGCTGCTACGGGAAGCAGCTGTGTACTATTCCCCGTGATGCTGCCTATTACAGTTACCAGAATAGGTAAGTCCAAAATTCCTTCATTAGCTGAGGAAACGTTTGTCTTTTTGTAGCCTAGCACATATTAAGCAGAATGATTATTAACGTCTCATTTCCTTTTTCTCTACTAAATCTGCAGAAAATAAGCCTATTGATTGTCCTTCTGTGTGCAGCCCTCTTGCAGATAAACCCTTTGTTTTTTTACATTGCAGCTTATAGTACATGGTATTTATATGCTTGTCAGTATATAGACTTTACATGGCACCACTTAACTAAAGTTGTTTGTATTTTTCCATGAAATTTTCAGCATGACTTAGGGAGGGGGAGGAAAAAAGGCAATTTAGGAGAACATATCTTTTGCCTTGAGAGAGTTCTGAATAAAAATGTGCAGACATATCTTCAGATCACTGTCAGAGAGATATCAACTTAAAGGTTTATGTTGGAAAGAAAAAGACTTTGTGGATCACTCCAATTAATTTATATCTGGGTATTTTTAATATGTTGGTGCACAAAATTAGAACCTGGAGAACTTGTTAGTAAAACAAAACTTCTTAATTCAACTCAGTTTCATGGAGAAGTCTTCGTAATCTTAACAAAATTGAGTCTGTTGTATTGCATATTCATAGTAACTGTGCAAATGTAATGTAAAAGGTTTTCTTTGAGAGTTCATGATAAGTTTGACTTCCATAATAACACCCAGGATGTCACCAGGAGCTGGGAGGAAAAATAAAGTTACTATTTAAAATATAGTCCTCTGGTTAATATAGGGAAGAGTATATGATTCCATCCATGTTGGTGGTCTATTTTATTAAACAGTGTTTGGAATTAATTTAAATGTCAAAATGACACAGCTCTATCATTTTTGATATTTTTATCTCCCCCCCACTCTTAGAAAATGCATCTATAGCAATTGAGTGCAGCTTCTATTTAGTGTACTTTAATTCATCAGTGCTGCAGTGAGTAACATCTGTTAAAAGAAGAAAGGAAAAGTTAGCTTTTAGCTTCTTTTAAAAAAGGCTACTAAATGTAAATTAGCTGTGGCTCTAAAAAACTATAGGAGGAGACATTTTTCAGGTTATAGTGTGAAACTTTTTCTTGTCAGAGATTTGACAAAGCCTTGACAAGATTTGACCCCATGCCAACTTGGAGGTGTACTGCAGATTGCCTTTTAATTTAAGTTATGAAGTAAACATTGACAGTCACCACTTTTAAATTTGATCTCTCAGTTAGACCCCTCTCTGCACTAAGAAAATCATGTTGGCACTTTACAAAACTGTAGCATCCAACACAGGTGAAGCAGTTCAGTCTTAGACTAAATGGAGCAAAACCACATTTTATCTTTATTCCTAAATTGCGCTACTGTCTCGTATTTTGCAGGGCTGTAGCACAATTAGGAATATACTCAAAACACCAAACCATATTTAACTGTCTGCCATTTTCATGTAGTAACGTGGTTCTGCAATACAGTTGATTTTTCGTTGTGTAGACATGTGACTCTTAGGGAGGAGTGGATAATGTGGCACCTTTTTATGGAGCATTTTATGTATTAGTAATTTATATGTCCTCAGGTGTATCTGATGGTGATATTATTATACAAGATCCTTCCATGATGGACACATTATAAATGTGTGCGGTAGTAATGTTTCACTAGTTTATTACTAAATACTTTGACTTTTTTTTTTAACAAAAATGGATTGTGTCTGAAACACTTAAAAAAGATAAGGGATAAAAGAGTTCTTTGGTTCAGATGTCATGGATTTACGATGGTGATGGAGCTATTCACAGATGCTTTAATTTAGTAAAACAGGGAAGTAGCTTCTTAGATTATGGATTGGGCCTTACTGATCCTATAATGTTCAGTCATCATTAATGTGTAGCACCTTTACCTGAAGACTTGCCTTGTAGATGGGTCATGTGGATTTGTTTCTTCTGACTTTATTTCAAAATTTTAAAAACATAAAAGGTACTGTAAGGCATGCAGCTCAACAGGTAGTGTTTTGCACTGACACACACACATGTAAAAAGTGTGTGTTTTTCCCCACAATTGCTAAGAGAGGAGAGAACTCATTTGTAAATACAAGATCTTGGGATAAGAATTTCAAACTGATCAGACATTTCCTTCTGATTAAACATCCAGCTATTTGAATGTCCTTTTAAAATAATGCTTCTTTTTTTTCAAGAGGTGATAGATCACTAGGATTATTCTTTTAAATGCAAATTCAGTTGTTAGCATGCCAGATGTATGGGATTGATAGAGCATGGATATGTAATACTTTAACGGGGGGGGGGGGGGGGGGGAGGGGCAACATTTTATTTGTTGACTAAGAAGTATAGTGCAGTCTCATTTCACTAGTAATTAAACAGATGGATAGTGAGAGACAGTCTTTCCTCCAAAGAAGTTCCAATCTAAATAGACAAAAAAGACAAGGTGGAGGGGAAACAGACACAGGGAGGGAATGTGACTTGTCTAGAGTCACACAGTAGGTCAGGGTATGACTACACTGCAAATAAAAACTTGAGGCTGGTGTGTGCCCGCTGACTTGGGCTCCCGGAGTTTGGGCTGCAGCCCGAGCTCTGGGACCCTCCCACCTTACAGAGTCCTGGAGTCTGAAAGTCTACACTGCAGTTAAATTGCCCCTTAACCTGAGCCCCACAAGCCCTAGTCAGTTGGCACAGGCCAGCCTCAGGTGTCTAATTGTCGTGTAAACATACCCTCAGTGACAGAGCAGGATGTTGAACCCAGATCTGCAGAGTCCCAGTCCACTGGGCACTGTGTTCTGGTTGAATGAACAGCAGTTCAGTTAGTTTCTTTTCCTAACAGAATACAAGTATGTGCCAAGTCATGGAAAGCCTATACTCTACTGCGCTTATTCACAGTAACAATTTCCTTGTATAATTCCCTTACCAAAATCCTAGCTTTTCCCCCAGCCAAATAGTAAATTAGCATGAAACAAATTGTATGTTCCTAGCAAATCAGCAATAGGCTAAATATCCTTGTTTTTCAAATTGTGTAGTAAATATCATTACTGGGGATTGTATAACAGTGTTATCTGTTTAACTAAATCCTGACAAAGAATGCTCAGGCATTGTGGAACTCAGGCATTTCAGTTAAATAATGGCTAAAAAATAATAAATCAATAGGAGAATTTGGTCTTCATCTAGTTAGTTCAAACCTGAGTTTTAAACTAAAGGAAATATATTAATTGTTCTGGAAAATATGCTTAATATTTGAGTACAGATTTGAAACTGTTGATATTATATACATCAATTCCAATGTGCAGTTATTTACTTAAGGTATATATGAAGGAAAATTATCTAATTTCAGTCTGGAACTTTGAACCATTAGAGATGTGTATGCAAAGATGTTTGAACCTTTCCTTGATTTGAGCCACTGAAATATAGTACTATCTTTAATAAGAGGGATTCACAGTTATCTAAACAGTCTGCATTTGAAAAGCTTTTCATTTTCAGTGTGTTACAAGAACCACATTGCTTGTTTTTGTATGACTGGAGCAACCACAGTATTGTGTTCTTGCTGTAGATTTTAATCTTATAATATTGACTGCATGCATGCAAAATTGTTATAGAAAACTCTGAAAGCTACAGGCAAGTCTCATTTCTTCTATGCAATTCTGTATTCATAATAATGTATCTATAAATAGAGTCTCATCTGGGCGATCTGATTGTATAGCCCTTCAGAGCCTTTAGGTATCATTGTATTTCAGTTTTTTGTTTTCTCATTTTAATTATTTCATGGGACTCAATCCCTGTGAGTAGTTAACTCTGCAGGAGGCTGTGAGCTCTGGTCCTGATCCAGCAAAACACTGCAGAATGTGCTTATCTTCATGCAAATGCATAAGTGCTTTGCTAGATTGGGGTAAGAGTGCTCAGCATCTTGCAAAATAGAATCTGTAATGGTCACAGTATGAATAATGGATTGACTAGCCCGAGAGACTAATTGGATCAGTAAAATATGTAAATTTTATTGCCTTCACTATTTGATTTAAGTAACATGCAGTCTAGGGTTCCATCGTGGTTATTTATTGCTCAGTCTCATAAGTGTTTTCAAAGACTATAAACTTAATCTGAAAGTATATCGGAATTAACAATTTCCAAAACTATTTGAATGCAAAAAAATTCAGTGGAGCCATGACCATTGATTTCTCTAGTTATAGCAGTACCTATTTGGCCTGGGTGTTCAGTTTGACTTGAAAATGAGCAGTCTTACTATAAAGAAAAGAAGGGAGTTTGCTGTATCTGAGAAAATATTAATATGTACACTCTCACACAACAGTATTTATTCTGGCCCAAGTGTCAGAAATAGGCAGAATTCAGAAACAAAGTTCGTAGAAGTAGGGTATGTGCAATTAGTACTCTCTGCCAAAATGCTCTTCTGCTTAATTTAAAAATGTCTATTGTCTATCTTAATCCCCTACAATCAAAAGGTAACAAGTTAGATCTGCCCCCTCTGCATCATTCTGGCAGCTCCAAAGTCCCTCCTTCATTTAGAAAAGAGGCATATTTTTAACTTGTATTAAAGTAATTCATGTTAACTGATGCACACAAAATCCTAGTGAAGACAAGGCAGTTACTGTTTTAACCCATGTTAGCTGGTTGAGATAAACTCTGGGAGAAAGTGTAGGCTCCAAGATTTGGGACCTTCAAATGGCTCCTTTGCAGCTCCATTCCTCAGCTGCATCCAGTGCTTATTGGGCACCACTGAGGAATTAAGTTCAATTTGTTTGAATTTGGGTTGTTTTACAAATGCTTTAAAATTTACATCTTACTAGTAGCATAATGGTTAGTGCCAGTCATAAGAAGAAAGTTCCACTCAATATATTTCAGTAAGAGCCTGCAAATGACTTTGTTGTCTTCATGAAAATATAGCATCAGAAAGCTGTCACCTGGATTACAGTAGTGGGGGAAGGGAGGTATTTGAATGAATGAAGGGGCAAGCAACCCTATTTATTTCCATCCCATACATTGTTGGTTCAGTGTGGCCTTTTGAGTCCTATTCTGATGCCTTTTATGCTCATCACTCTTACCTATAGATCTGGTGTTGAGTATTAAAACTGCATTTTACTGTGCTGCCATTGCTGCTTATACTCTCTTCTCACTCTTAAACCTTCATACAGCTTTTTTTATTTTGATCCTGTGTGGCTAGTTTTATTTTTTACGGTCATGGCCTATATTTGTTAACTTTGTTCATGTTTTAAGTCATACCCTTTCCAAACATTTAGGTGTTTTTTTTTTTCTTTTGTATTCTTTACAATTCTGACAACTTTGGTTCCAGTTCATCTGATACCAAAAAAATCTGTGTAACTAGATTTTTTTTTTTTTTTCAAATGCAGATTGTATCTTTAAGTAGATCTCTGATTTACTCAACTTGGTTTACTAAATCACAGCAGTGTTTTTGCCGAGTATCACGGATTGGCTGACAGTTGGTCTAGTGACCCAAAATTGTAACCTGCTTCACATTCAATTTGCAAAGCTTCATTGCAGATATTTAATGTACTACTTAAATATATTGTATGTATGTGCAATATATAAAAAGTTGTTCACATATATACATATATTACTTATATTTATATATAAATGGCTGGAAACTCTGACCCATAAGTGCATTTCTGTTAAATGTTTGTCTAGAGTATGGATTTGGTTTCATTTGTATTAAAATACAGTTAGCTGAGCAGTTGGTCACATTTCATTTTATAAACCAAATAACTTTTGAATCTGTAATATTTTTATAGATTTTTCAACATTAGGATTATTTCTGCCTTTGCAGTTTTACTAATAGATCACTGAATGCTTTTGGCATATCTTCCCTTTTTTTTTTTTTTTTTTTTTTTGTTACTCTCTGTGAAAATATTTTTCAGGCTTTTTGACAAGGTGTTCTTTTCCAAGGAAACTCAGTAATTCTTAGGCCTGAAATTATACAACATTTTCTCTAACTAATGAAAATCAAATCCAAATTCTTAAATTTGAAGGATATACAAATGTAGCACTTAACAGCTACTTATAAATCATTCCAAAATTTTGAATTTGATTGACAACCTATTATTTGTTAGTACTGATGGCCTGTAATGTATAAAATGAGACCGAATGCTAATCTGTGCTTTGCCTTGGCTTTCTGCTCTGTGTTGTCTTGGTGTTTGCATCTTACCTCTTATGTCTGTGCTGTTTGTTCCCTTCCCTGTTCTCTAATCCTGCCCTTCCCTTCCCTCTGTTCCTTTTAATTGTCCACACTGACCCATCAATCAACCAACAACGCCCCCCCTTTCGTCGTGGTGATCTGCCCTGCTCTGATTGATGGCTCCGTTGCTTGGGTGGCTGTGTAATATGATGGACCAGTTCACCCAAATATGGCCTTCTTGCTGACAGGTATCACTTCTGTGAGAAGTGTTTCACTGAAATCCAGGGGGAGAATGTTACCCTGGGTGATGACCCTTCACAGCCTCAAACGTAAGTAATCATGATTCTTCTTAATGTTACATTTAAAATCATGGAAAAGAATTTTCGGTCTTGATTTGGTTGTCTGAAATTGACCATTTACTGCTTTTAGGGTAAACTAAGGGAAGGTGCAGTGTTTCTTACTAGGAGAAGGTTTATATGTGTACAGATGATTTACTGTTATAGTGTCAGACGATTATCAGTATTCTGTCTTCATTTCTTCTATTTGCCACACTCCCAGATAGCTGCCCATGTACTAATGATTTCAGAGACTGCAGACCCTAAAAAGTATAAAGAAAAAGCAAGTTTTAATGATTCATTAATCATTTGCATGTGCTAGTGAAACAAGGCAATACTTCTGGAAAGCCTGATCTGTTACCTTCTTGAAGCACTCATTTCATGAATGAATGGTATAGCTTGTTTTCAGCCTGCCAGACTGGCTTTAAGTGAGGTGCAACAAGGCTTACAGTCAAGACCAGCTATTTTTGGAGAGAGCTTCTTTACTTACTGCAATTTTTCTAGGTTTTTTCATCTTGTATTGGATCTTACATTGTATATATTTGCGTAGTAATCATAGTGCTTTTAGTTTAATACACAATTAACTAATTATGCTAAGTGTGAAAAAATACACACTAAAATAAAAATGAGTGGAATTGCTTTGTCTAAACAAAATGTGAATTCCCCTGGTGTGCTTTCTTCTTCAGACTTGAGATTTCAATCATTTGCTGCAATTCAAGTAATCATAATAAGGTCTTAGCTTCATCTGATGTAATGCTGGCAATAGGAAAATTTCATGTTAATTCTTTCTCTTTAGAACAATCTCAAAAGATCAGTTTGAAAAGAAGAAAAATGATACACTAGATCCAGAGCCGTAAGTATTATGTCATTTTTTTATTAAAAAAAAATTAACCCGACTTTCTGACCATCACTGTGTAGTTATTACAGCTTCCTTCTGTGGCCAGCATTTCAGAAACGGGAAATTATATAGCCAGAGCAATCCTCTTCCCCATCTCCACCCAAATAGGTAGCAAAATCTCTGTATAGTGTTCTTAGCTGTTTGTATGGCAACTTTTAAACATACTATATTTGGGGGGAAATGTGCCTTTAATATCTTGCACTTTTATAGAACTTTTCATTAAAATGGGGTTGCAACCCACTTTGGGGTCCTGACCCACAGTTTGAGAGCCACTGAACTAGGTGTTAGGATGATAGTAAGCTTGAGCAACTTTACTCAACCTGTGTTGCAAAGGTTAGTTGAAAACTAAAATAGATGGAGGTCATAGAATACCTGTTGTTTGCAAGCAGAATTACCTAGTGCAGTCAATAGGAAATTCAGCTTAAATATGGATGACTGGTAGGACCCAGGGAAAGCGTCTAGAAAGTAAGAGTTTGGACAAAGGACCATTCTCATTCTCTTTTGGGCCCACAAAATTTTGACAATTCCTTTTTAACTTACGTGTATTATACACATTTTTAGATCTTAAATATAATGGCAGAATATTTAGTTGGGGTTGGTCCTGCTTTGTGGACTAGATGACTTCCTGAGGTCCCTTCAAACCCTGATATTCTATGAATATATCCAGTTCATTTTGGTGTAGAAGTATTTTTCATTGGTCTATAAATTTGGCTTAATGAGGTTACTAGCCAGGTAATTATATTTAATTGATACCCAGCCACACAATCTTGTTTTACTGTTGAAAGGTAGCCCTCTGGAGAATTACCTGCCTAACAAGCATTGACCTGGTTTTTGTAGTTTCATACTCTTTACCTCTAAGGAAATTAAGGTAGCTTTTTTTTCATTTTCTTCCAAGCTTTGTTGATTGCAAAGAATGTGGTCGGAAGATGCACCAGATTTGTGTGCTACATTATGATATTATTTGGCCTTCAGGGTAAGTAGCCTAGATGGGTTTTAGCCTTTCTTCTGCAATTATAATGAAACTCTTAACTGTGTAGATCCTGTTGAACTGTTGATTTACACACAATAATCCTCTTTCAGGGACCACATATAAAGAGAGAAACCATGTGTAAATGAATTTTTAATTTGGTTGTTAGTAGCTCCTTTGCATATTCAAGCTAAAATATGTGGAGAGAAACTTGTTCACAAACATTGTTTCCTCTTTATGGATTACTTACTGTTTGTAAAAGTTGGATAATGGTAGGGGATAAATATTAAAAGAAATATAAAATGAATGTGCAATATTAGTTACTCATTTGGTGGAATGAGTAAACCAACTCTAAAGCATCTAACATTTTCTGAACTTGATATACTTAAATTTGTTCCTAAACCATATTACATGATGAGACGGTAGTTTGGGATGCAAGTCATTTTTTTCTGACTACTACAACTAAGAGTAAAAGTGTTTAATGATGGATTAAGCTACCTGGGGCTGTTTATACTAAATTATCAGCAAAAAATTGTTGTTTTACAGCTTTGTCTGTGACAATTGTCTGAAGAAAACTGGTAGAACACGTAAAGAGAACAAATTCAGTGCTAAGAGTAAGTGTGTGTGGTTTATTCATATATTTTAGAATTTCTTCAACCTTTATCTTGCCTGTGCTCCCACCCCAGTACCTTCCATTACAAATCCTAGTATATGTTAGGCTTGCAGAGGAGATCTCCCCTACCACTGGTGCAGCTTCACTAATGCTAGCAATATTAGGAGTACTAGTGCAACAGTGGCTGCCATTATTTTACTCAGTGTCATGTAGACCTGCTCTTCACAGGTCTCGATCATTAATGCCTGTGCCCTGGAGTTGCACCATGGATAGTGCATTGGTGAGAGATTTCTCAAAGGCTAGTGTATGCAGAACTCAATGAACAGCACAGAATTCACTGTTAAGTGGAAGTGATTATATTGGATGGTGCTGAGAGCTGAATTTCTGATTTTGAGCAGTTTTTTTGAGGGGGGGGGGATTGTTTGTTTTTTAAAATATAAATATAGTATTTTTATTTCTGAGGTATAAAATAAAGCAGAAACTCAAAACTAAACACATAGATAACGGATTAAACTTGACTAGTTTCCATGTAGCCTTAAAACAGAAATAAATGTCTGACATTTCTGTGCTCGGCAATCAACAAGAATTAAGATATATAAGTTGTGCAGACTCATACTGTTGTAGTCCATGCACTTCTGGTATAATTCAGGAATGTTAAATGATCAGTTGTTTTCTTTTACAGCTCTCTCTGCTTTTTGAATTAGTATAACGTAATAGAAATTCTCAGTCTGAATAGACGTCATATTTAGTTGTCACGTTTTTATGTCTAGAGCTTTTCTAAAATAAATTATAGTTTCAAATTTTTGTCATGCGGTAGCTGAAATATTAATTAAAAAACAAAAGCTTTTAGGCACTTAGGGCAAAATGTTTTTCAGTTTGCTGTGCTAATCTTTATTGCAGCTTGTGTACACATTAACTCCACAGAACACCAAGTGATGTCAACAAAAGTTCCAAGTACAGTACAAGTGCTGAATATACAATAAGGACCAGCACTGCAGAATATGGCATTCATAGTGTAGAGTGGAAAAACAAATTAAACATTAGAAACCTAGGAAATTCAGAGTTAATTTAAACAAATCCAAATGTTGGAAAGTATGGAAAGGCATACAGACAACCTTAACTTATTCCACTATGATGATGCAGCCTCCAAACTTTCTTCCTTTTCCTTTTCATATTTGAGGCCTTTATTTTGAACACTGTAGTTTTGTAATTAAGGGTTTGCAGAGTAAGCATACACCCCACGTTGTATAAAGTGGTATTTTTTGGATCCAGGACATTTTTTAAAAAAGTTTAAGAAATTCACAGACTGGAGTGAACATCTCTTCAGTTTGTAAAAGCCAGAGTATTGATCCAGTGATTACAACTCACTGTACTCCCATCTTCTCTTTGTTATCTTTGTTCGTAAAGGCAGTCCATGCACAGACTTTTATATACAAGTTGTAACTGTTCTTTGTCAACACACTCATTTTCACTTTTTTCATGCATGTGCCATACATTTATGAGCTAGTCTTGGGAGATGTTTGTAAGTAGATGCAATAATTCTTCTTTACTGATATTTCATTAATTGGTGGCATATGGAGTTTTAGGGTGGGATTTTCATTGGCCTAACTCGGCTTTTATTGACGTCAATGGCAAGTTTTACCATTTACTGTAGTGGGAACTGTTAGGCCAGTGCTGCGTGCTTTTGAAAATCCCATGCATAAAGATCATGGAATGGTGGCCTTCAGTATTCTGTTTGTCTACTCCGGATTTTATTAAGTACAGTTTTATTCTCTGGACATTTTATGACTGTACAAACCCCAGCCATTGTAAGATTAAGAATAATGTATTCTGGTGTTTGTGGTTGCTGTTGAGACTAACCTGTTATGGGTGGGTAAGGTTTTTTTTAGAATTTATTCCCCTTTGCCTCCCTCAGGACATCACTACAGGGGCAGAGTTAAGATTGTCTGAGTGTATTTCTGTACTTGGAAATGTTTGGTTTCTTTTAAGTTCATTCACAACTTCGAGTTTCCTGGTGGATGGTGTGTTTTTTTGTGTGACAGTATTCTTGTAAGATTTTTTTACCCTTAAGCTGGTGGTAATGCATCAGTAACCTAACTTTAAGTGGGTTTTTCCTTGGTTTTTATTGCATTTTTGAAGTATATATGTTTCCTGGGCACCATGCTGGAGGGGAACTGGGACTTCCTGCATGCCTCCTAGAGGGGGTGTCTTGAAGTGGTGAGAGGACTCCCCCACGTCTCCTTTTGCCCCAATCCAGCAAGCCTTGTATTAGTCTCTTCTTCCATCTGACAAGTGTAGTTAGGCTCATAATCATCCTTGACAAGCCAAAGTTTCCCCTCTTTGATTCCTACCACTTGTTCTGCCTAATTTCCCTGTATTGCCCTCTTCAGTCCTCACATCTCACTTCCTCACACTTGGCTCTCTTCTTTCCTTCTCTGATCCAAGAGGATTTCTTCAGTCCTCCAGTGCCATCAAAAATAGTAATAAACAGGCATGACACCTCCCAGCAAGATGAAACTGGATTGTCTAATTTGATCTCTTCATACTCTCCATAAGAGTTAAGGTTTCTAAATAATTTGTCTGTAGAAGGTGTTCTAGGGATTAAAAATACCTAATTCATAAATTCACAAAGAGCTGCATCTGTGTGCAAAGTTTATAATTCTTAAAACCTACCATAACCTAAAACACGTGGGCCAAAAAAGTACAAGATGCTAGAGGACAATATAAAACACATGTATTTTTATAAAATGGCATATAAAGATGATTAATCCTGCACATTCCTCTTCATTTAATTTCTTATTCTATTGTAAGCATTCCAATTTGCAAAAAAAAAAAAAAAAAAATATTATTTCTCCAATAAAAAGTTAGCTGTACACTGAAAGTAGGGCTAGTTACCAGGATAAAATTAACCCCAACACAGAGGCGCTTGCAAGGTTCTTTGCATCACTTAAGTCCTTAATACGAGGCATTGTCATAGAAAGGACCTTGCACAGTCTAGCTGCACGTGGGTGGCTTTTCAGAGGTCCTGGCCAGTATAATGGGTAGCAAGAATATTCTGTGGAATCCAGTGGGGCTGGAATTAGAGATGCTGCCTCACCCCGTGGCTTGAAATAGTAATAACAAACACCAAATACATGGTTTCCATCATCAGCACCCCAATTGTAAAATTTGTTCCAGGACCCTTAAATCCCTACAAAAGCTGCAGTGATGGCATAGGAAGAAACATAATGCTTCCCAGGGTTCCCAATAGCATTACTTAAAAGGGAGGAGGGAGAGAGCAGGGAAGTATATCTAATGAAAATATTATCTTAGAAATTAACGATAAAGAATTTTCAGGTTAAAAATGTTAAAATACAAAAAGAAGAATATAATTTTTTAGATTTAAAGTGGGGGGAAAAAAATTAAACCATGAAAAATAACTAACTTCCACAGTTACTTAGCACATATGAGGTCCAGACTTTGTTTCTCCTATCTCTTGGCTGGGGATATTAATAAATTACATAAAAATTGCATGAAAAGAAATACATATTAAAGGAAAAGCAAGCTCTAAGTAACGAGAAATGAACAAGAAAGATTGGAATTGAGAGAGGAATGTATTTTGTTCTTTAGAAGTCATAGGTTCTAACAGTTCAAAAGGTTTTTATTATGGTTTAAAACTGGAACATACTCGTATGTTTGGGAATTTATAAACAGATATTTGATACTTCTATAGTTCACCATTTAAACTATATTAACTTGTAAAGCAGTGAATTACAAGTTACATTTACCACTAAGAGGCTTCATATGCCTAGATGCTGAAAGAATCTCATAAATGTCTGATTTTACGTGCTATACAGTATGCTATGTTACCAAGGCACAATAATTAATACAGTGTCCTAAACAGCCTGATTTACTTGATTTTTGTGGCGTTGTCTGACTGCTGGTATTTTAATAGTAGGTAAAGAAAGACAAATCCTGTATAAAACTAGACTTCAATTTAAGTTTGTAAGGTGATGGTGGTAGTTTGATATAAAAATACAATTTTTATTTAATCTTATTTTTGAATCAATAATGTCTCTTCTCTATGGTTGTTTTTTGCATTGGTTCCATGACCCACATTTTCTTAAACCAGAGGTTTTCAAATTCTTTCAGAGTATGGATCATATTTTAATTGATATTTTGCATTTAATTTAATATAAGTTTTGTCGGGGCTGGGGGGATAATTTTTACAGTTTCATTTTCTTCTTCAGTTCATCTTCCCTATCCCATGTTCCTCTCTCCTTTCCCTGCTCTCTTGTAAATATTGCCTGGCCATCTGGTTTCCTCCTTCCTGTGATGTTACTCTCCTGCTGGCAGCCCCCTGAGGTGGCTAGCAATCCTAGCACACTGGTGGCTTCAGTTCCTAAGAGCAGCTTCAGCTTCCCTTCTTTCTCCCACTTTCCCCAATTTGTTTTGGTAGTGGCCCGTTCTAGAGATGTAGAAACAAGGATGAGAAGATGAAAAGTCAGTTCTATGTATACCACAAGTTAAGAACCACTAACGTAAACAGCAAAATTTGCAAATAGTGTAAAAGAACAGGGCTTTAAAAATGCATTTGCCCATAGAAAGCTTCTCTGGGCAATTGCTGTCAACTTCTACAATATCCAAGCTTCTTTTTTTCTTTAATTTCAAACATTCCTGGTTGCAAAGATAAACTTCCAAATATAAATCTAATTTAACTGTTACAGTGTCATCTTCCTAAATATGTAGAGAGATGGCTCCAGTATCTCTGTTGCTGCTCAGAGCTCTGGTCAGTTTTCACTCTGCTGCAGTTTGGCAATCTTGTCAGTGTTCACTATGCCTGTTCAGAATCATTTGGTCATCTGAAAAACTGACAAGACTCAGGTCAGTTTTACTTTGCTACTTGGGAGAATTATGATCAGCAACAGAGGAAGGATCTGGAACTGTGCAGTGGGGGAGACTTGTAAACTGACTACGGAAGAGTGGACACGTCCCCATTCAGCACCCAGAAAACTTAAGGGAAGGACAGAGTAGCAGAGACAAACTTTCCCTCATAGAAGGCATTTGATTAGTAGAAGGTAGAGGAATGAAGATCCCATGCCATCATCACAGCAACCAGGAGGCTCTGTTGAGGGAGAGACCAGAGAGAGACAGTGTGCCACTTCTGCTTTAGGTTGAGCATTTCAGATTTGTCAGACACCAACTAGCAGGAAAAGATGGAGATCCTGAACAGCAGTTTGCATTTTCTTTTCCAGTGGCTGGTTGGCTTCTCATCTGAGCATTGCTCTTAAAGAATGGTATTGCTATTTGGCTATTAGGTATAGTCCTCTTGTCATTTAAGTGTCTGTTAAGATGTACCTATCCCTGTGTGTGAGGGGAGACAGAAATTGGTGGAATAGATTAGATAGGAATATTGCAGAGAGAGAGAGAGATTTGGGGCAAAGAAGTGAGAGAAAGAGCATTCAGAGCTAGACAAATTCAGACTGGAAATAAGGCATACATTTTTAACAGTGAGAGTCATTAACCATTGGAATAGCTTTCCAAAGGTTGTGGTGGATTCTCCATCCCTGACTATTTTTAAAACAAGATTGGATGTTTTTCTAAAAGATCTGCTTTCAGAATTATTTTGGGGAAGTTCTATGGCTGTTAGACAGGAAGTCAGATTAGAATGATCACAATGGTACCTTGGGGCTTTGGAATCTATGAATCTAAATGTAAAACTAATCTTTACCCAGTCTTCTCTACAATACTACCCTTACTTTCATACTTCTGTTTGAAAAGCCCAAACCAAGCATGTTTCTTGCCAGCAGGGAATAATCATTGTTATACCCAGAAAAAGCACTCTGATACTATGGTGATGGTGTCCACATAAGAACCTAGACAGACAAAATATAGGGGAGACTGGTAGAGAACACAGTGTAGGGTTGGTAAGGGAGTCAAGAGGCTGGAGGAAGAGAGAGAAAAGAGGAGGCAGACACCAAAATAATCATGGAAAAAAGAAATCATGATCTGTCATAGGAAACAAAATTAAAATTGAACGAAGCTATGGAGGGAAAAAAGGTATAACACAAGCAAGAAGCTTCATGGACTGCTGGCAAAGTGGGCAACTTCGCATGGGAAGGGCTCTGCCTCCCCCGCCCTGCACCCATGGGGGAGGTGCTCGGGGTGGGTTCGAGCTCCCCAGCCCCCAGAGGAGGGGTAAAACCACCCTTGGCTGCATCAGCCACTGGAATGGTGCCCTGGCCAAGCTCCACACATGGAAACACGTGACCCACAGGCCATGCAGGTATCAGCCTTCGCCTCCCCAGGCCCGCTGGCTTGCAAGGCTGGATGAGTTTGGGGGTGGGCCCAGTGGGATTGGGGGCAGCGGCTGTGGGGGGTCTGGGGCAGCGTGACATTCCATCCTGCGGGGCGCAGCAGGGTCACGCGGTGGAGGCTCGGGCACGTCTCCTGCTAACTTACAGTCGCTCATTAAAATCACCAGATGAGTTGGCTGCAGCACAGTGGGCGGGGGCGCCCCTGCTTGGCTCTGGGTTTTAATTCCTTTCCACTGTATGTAACCCGGCCCTAGCAGCTCCAGTTGGGCTGGGGAAGGGGCACCTCTCCCTGCCTGAGTGGCCTGTGATAACCTGCTGCGTGACCACACGACTGAGAGGGAACTTAGCCCAAAGGTACCCCAAGCTCAGGGTAGTAGGTGCCGGATATGTTTTTCAAGCTTTAGTAAGGATTGTCTTGAAAAAGAAGTTTAAAAACTCCTTCCATAGCTTTTTATAGTAACTATGACCTGTAGCTGACAGCCAAAATATAGTAGCCTGTTAACAGAGAGAACATTAACATTTTTAGAGCAGTCAAAATGCTTGGCTCTTAAGGATTATATTTTAGGGTAAATGAAGGATTGATAACATTGTAAAGAAATATAGCAATGCTTGGGTCGGCATGGATATTGGTAATCTCTTGCAAACATAGTTATATTCTTGCTCTATACATCTGTTAATTTGGCCTTCTCCTTAATTTCCGTCCCTTAGTGTGTAATAGCACAGAGTAATGAAATTACCTTGAAAGGAAGTGGGAATCACTTGGTAGAATTACCCATTGAAAGATGTTAAAATGAGGGCAAAATAATTAGTAGAATTAATTACAACTGCTAGCTAAAAATATGCTGGATGCAATTAATTAGTTTCATATAATGGAACTTTGCACCTTTTTTCTACGTTCTCAAGATAGAAACATTGCCAAAATGAAATACCACTTTTAAAGATGATCTGCAGATGTAAACGTCAAAGCCCAATCCACTGTAATATGATGTACGGAATGTCCCACATCATTGTTCAGCGTATTAGTATTAAAAGTGGAAATGATACAATTTTCTTTTTATCGAGTTCCTCTGGAGTCAGCACGCAGTCTCCCATGTAGTGACACTCCAGCGTGTGCTGTGCTAATATCCTAACCACAGAATCCCACTAGATTGTGGAGTTAGACTATCAAGGTGTTTAGGAAGTGGTATACTTAGGGTTAATTTTTATAGTCATATTTTTATATATTGTATATTTTTTTGTATTTTCATATGAAATAAAATCTTGCAATGTAAGCTCTGTAGGTAGGAATGGTGTCGTCTTTTGCATCATAACTGTCAGTGCACTCTTGGGTTTTAAAGTAATCTTCAGGTGGGTATTCAGTTCCACTACAATGTGAATACCCTAGATGGTCAATTATAAGAGACAACAGTCTTGCCTCTTGGCTAGATGGCAACTGATTACGGCAGGAGTCAGCAACCTTTCAGAAGTGGTGTGCCGAGTCTTCATTTATTCATTCTAATTTAAGGTTTCGCATGCCAGTAATACATTTTAATGTTTTTAGAAGGTCTCTTTCTATATAAGTCTATAATATATAACTAAACTATTGTTGTATGTAAAGTAAATAAGATTTTTAAAATGTTTGAGAAGCTTCATTTAAAATGAAATTAAAATGCAGAGGCCCCCAGACCAGTGGCTAGGACCTGGGCAGTGTGAGTGCCACTGAAAATCCGCTCATGTGCTGCCTTCGGCACACGTGCCATAGGTTGCCTACCCCGGATTACGGTTACAATTTTGGCATGGAAGGAATTTTTAGTAAATTTCATTGCAGAGGTGAGGGGGGGAAAGAAGATAAGTCATGAAAAAGGTCACCAGTTAATGTAGTTTTTGCTACGTAAATGAGGATGGGTGCTGAATGGTGAGGCCTCTGCGGGGGGAGATTGAAGAGTAATCCCACCCTGCACTCACCCCACAGACTCCTGTCCCACAGAGTTGGGCCCAGCTCCAGGCATTCCAAACTGGCATACGGGGTTGCAGCACCACTCGGATTTGGCTTGTCCACCTCTATGGAGATGGAGGGGTGGACAGGCCAAACATGAGTAGCACTGTGACCTTGTGTCCACGTCACAACACCATTTGTTCTGGGGGCCTAAGCAAATGTGCTTTTACAGCCATTTTTCCAAGATTTCACTGACTTTATTCAAATTCACATTTTTGTGACCTCTGTGACAAATCACATAGCCCTACAACTGATGAATAGTAGCTGCAGAGGACTGTAAATTAAATGTAGCAGGGTAAAATGCGTGACCATGAGAATGCATAAGTGAATTATGCCACCACTTTGATTTTAGGTAGGGAGGAAATATGCTGATAAGATTTGAAAAATTAAATACAAATTACTACTTGGCAAAATGTATGTAAAATTGTATAAATGATCTAAAAAAGCAGTAGCAATAAGCCCTACAACATAAGAAACTCTCATTTTCACAGTTTAAATGACAAGGGTTATTTTTCTTTAAAAGTAAAGTTTTGAAAGACTTTATATTTTGAATTTATTAAAAATTGTATCTTTTTGTCTGTAAAGTGTACTTTTTTTATTAATAGTTTTTAAATGTTATGTTAAAAAAAACTGAGTTAGTGGAGCAGGGATATACAGTATGTGGACTTTAACCATTAGGGGCTTCTTTGCCAGGGCAAATAACAATTAAAGCTCAATATGAACATTTTTATAATTTTGTAGATTACTCAGACTAAAACGTCTGTTTTAAAAACAGTAAAAGCTCCATTGAAGTCGGGAGGCTTTTCATTTCTGTTAACTTGCTTTGCTTGAAAAGGTGTGGCTGGGAGCCAGATTTATAAACTGATGTAATCTCTGTCAAACAGCCAGATGAGTGTTTTTCTTACAAGAAAAATATTGCAGTATTTAAAAAAATCTCGTACAAATTTTTAATTACCATGAAAGCCTCCTTTTATTAGTGCATTTACAAAGTGTTTTTTCCACTGTGGTGTGGTTAGCTTGCCTATAAGAGTTGTGTAAATTTAACTTTCGCTAAAAAGGTGACTTTTTATTTTGGCTGTAGAAGATAACTCTAATTCTCATGCAATAGTAAAGAAAACTGAAAGCATCATTCTAGGAGCAGTGAGTCAGAAAGATCTCTCTGACGCTGTGTTTCAGTTTCCCCAGACTTTTTATCACTACTTACTTGGTCTTTGATATTTTTTCCCCCTTAGGGCTTCAGACTACTCGTTTAGGAAATCATTTGGAAGATCGAGTAAACAAGTTTTTGCGGCGACAGAATCATCCTGAAGCTGGGGAAGTTTTTGTCAGAGTGGTAGCCAGTTCAGATAAGACAGTAGAAGTAAAACCAGGAATGAAATCCAGGTTAGTCCTCTTTTTATGGCAGTATTTTGAAGTATATATCTTGTGTAACTTTTTGCCTGCCTAGGTATAGTAGAACCTCACTAGTTTGCACTGATTTGGAGACGCTTCATAAATTACCAAAGCTTGGTAATTGGCAAGCAAGTGAACAAACATAATGAAGATAATACACCATAAAATGTACTTCGTTAATTTATTTTGGTAGTTGTATTTTAACTTTTAACTTACTTATGACACTGATATATTCTGTAGTATATTTTATAAAAATAATGGGATCTTAGATTATGCAACGTTGAGGTCTTGTATTACTATTAAATCTAGAAGAGGTGAGGGAAAACTACTGGTTTTGTGCAGATTGTAGGATGCGTAATTTAGTACAGTGCAGATTAATAAAGTTCTACTTTAGTAACATTTCATTAACTATGTTGCCTTTCTGTATACATTGGCTTCTGGAAATGCTTTTATAGTAAATGGGCTATTTCATGATAAATGGGATGGTTTTTGAAAGGCTTTATCCATAAAAGTACTTTAGTTTTACTCCACAGATGGCAAAGTGTTGACTGCATTTCACTTAGTAACTTCAGTGTGTTATAACTAATGTACCATTTATTTAGAGGCTGGCAGTTTCTTTGGACAATCTTGTGCTTTGTGTTTGCATGTTCAATCATAAGTTAATTGTATGGGAAAACTTTTGTCTCAAGGCTTTATGGAAACTGACCTTGCACTGTCATGATACTATTTTAATATGATTCTATACTCTGCCACAACTGGTACTTAAATTTTTCTGAAGAATTAAATAATGTTGTAAAGATCTGCTTCCTTTTTGATAAAATTTTAGAGTCCATTGATAGATTTCTTCCTTTTCTGCAGGTTTGTGGATTCTGGTGAAATGTCAGAGTCCTTCCCTTACCGAACCAAAGCTCTGTTTGCTTTCGAGGAGATAGATGGAGTGGATGTGTGCTTCTTTGGCATGCATGTACAGGAGTATGGCTCTGACTGCCCACCTCCAAATACCAGGTACTTTTTCATTTCTAGAGTGACTGGTGCACATGGAGCCTTTTAATACTTTAAATACAGGCTAGTTACACATACTTCCACATACTGAAATATTCGTGGCACACGCAGTCTTACTATAAAGTTAAGTGTGTTGAAGACTTTTCCACATTAAAAAAAAAAAAAAAATTGACAGTCAAAATGTTAGGAAGTACATAAAATTCAAATCTGTCTGCTTCCATGCTTGCATTTTCCCTGGTCTCTCAATATCTTTGCCTGTTGTCCAAAAGGTGAAACACTAGCAATATTTCACTTTTATTTCAGCAACTTTACATCATGTACTTTGACATGTCTCTTTGGTCAGTGAAAAGTGCTTCTCCTCTTTGAAATCAGCTGCAGTCTTTATTTTCCAGGTCCCTGCCCAAAGCAACCAAGTCAGTGGCTATTGTAAAAGCTGAACACCAGCCTATGAAATCTAATGTGGTTTGTATTTGAATAATTTTCTTTTTTTGTTTTCTCCCTGATCCTCACAGGCGTGTGTACATATCGTATCTAGATAGTATTCATTTCTTCCGACCCCGCTGCCTCCGAACTGCCGTTTATCATGAAATCCTTATTGGATATCTGGAGTACGTGAAGAAACTTGGGTGAGCAAAAGTTGTCTGAATTCTCTGCAAAGTGATGCTGTAATTCAATGTCATGTGAACAGTATGGTTATTCTATGTAACTTTAATTCAAGAGTAGACTTCTCTCCTATTTTGATTTGTTTAAGACAATCTCTTAGCTTCCTTCCACCGTCTTCTCAACAGTCTTATGAAACAGACACCTCTTCTCCCGCAGTGGAGATTAGGGTTTGGATTTCTGCACCAGTGAGCATATAGTGGTTTTTTCCCCATACTGGGAACGTTTTTCCTAAACTTCTCTTTCCCTTTTTAGACTGAGAGAATCTCACTCCCTCCAGCCACTAAACTGGTGAGAGAGGTGGGTACTAAATAGCCCAGGCAAAGCCTAAGTTCCATGATTAGACCATGGGCCCTTGTAGATATAAGCTATTACTGCCATAAAACTCCCCAACATCTTTATAAGGTAGTGAGAAGTCTGAATCCATTTCTAAATGTGGTTGGGTTTATGTATAGAAAAGGCAAAGGAAGTTAATTAAAATGCCAAATGAGTGTTAATTGAGATGTTACTGGTTTTTGCATGTAACCTGCAGGTATGTGACAGGTCACATTTGGGCCTGTCCCCCAAGTGAAGGAGATGACTATATTTTCCATTGCCATCCCCCTGATCAGAAAATACCAAAACCCAAACGCTTGCAAGAGTGGTATAAGAAGATGTTGGACAAGGCATTTGCTGAGAGGATCATTCATGACTACAAGGTTTGTATACCTTTTACTGGCTGGATTGATTTTACAGTGTTCATTATATCTAGGCTACTTACTACACTTCTTCAATATAAGGGAAGAGGCAATGACTGTTCTGGTTAATGTTTTATAAACATTTACATTTTTAGCCATTATCTTCCCTTGCTTACAGTTTTCTGCAGCTTTCACCTCTGAGGTGACAGCCTTTTAGTCTTGGTCTCTGCCTTTATGGAAATTTTTTGTGAACATTTGAGCAAAACTAATTCAGCCAGGTTTGGCTAGAGTGTGGGAAATAAATAAATATAAATATCTAGATAGATAGCTATACAGTATATGGATATATATTTTAATCAGGCCTATTTGAACAGGAGTGGTCCTGAAATGCCTGGAGTTGAAAGATGAGTTTTGGCATGGAAATAGCCTTTGTCAAGGAAAAGTGCTATGGAGGATGGTGGCAAAAATTGGTTTTGATTTGACCAAGTTATGACCCATTGAAAATCTCAGGCGAAGGTGTACATTACATTTGAAAGGCATTTTCTCACTAAGTTTATTAAGTCTGATGCTAAGGAAAGTTATGCTGTTCACTCTTAATTAGCTAACTTAGCTGAGTAGTGAATGAAAGGCTCCATAATGCCCTTGTCACATTCATTGCTTATCTTGTAATGGAAAAGCTGTGCCACTTGTAAGTTTGTAGGGGAGATGTTCTTTCCTAGGGGTATAGGACACATGGCTAACGTTTAGCCTAATAGCCAGTTGTTGTTTTTTCTTTCAAAAATCTCTACTTTGAGAAAGAGTTCTCTTCTTTCAGTAATGGTCCCTATTGTATTCCACTGAGAGTTACAAAGGAGAAGGCTGCTAGAGAATCTGTTCTTTTCTGATCATACAAATACTTTTGTTTTGAAAAAACTAAACATATGTATATATTGCTAATAACTTTATAATCATTAGGTGTGCAGTTGTATTTGTGACAGTGTTTTAGAATACACTCTAAACTCCTCCATGTAGAATCAATTCCTTCCAAGTGTCCTACTGTGTACTAAAAAAGCTTTAAGCCATGTGAGTGCAGCAGGTGTGCCTCAGGTTCTGCTATTGACTTCAGGCTCTTTTTTTTTTTTTTTTTTTTTTTTTGGTACTTCATTCAACCATTGTGTGACACATTTAACAGGATATCTTCAAACAAGCAACTGAGGACAGGCTGACAAGTGCCAAGGAGCTGCCTTACTTTGAAGGTGATTTCTGGCCAAATGTGCTGGAAGAGAGCATTAAGGAACTGGAACAGGAAGAGGAGGAGAGGAAAAAGGAGGAAAGTACGGCAGCTTGTGAAACAACAGAGGTAAGTTAACCTTTGCATACAATACTTGTCCCCAAATCAGAAGGTTGTCCACATTGCTAATCTCATCTAGAGCTCATACCCGATACTGATAATGCAATTCAGAACTAGAAGAAAAAAATATTTTTTGTCTTTCAGTTGAGTTTTTAAACCAAGGTTCCCATCAGCTACAATTCTGGCTTCTTTCCAGATAAAAGTTAAAAATTCTGTGACTCTTTTTAAATAGAGTAGTAAAAACTTCCATGTCACAGACAACGTTCCTACTTTCTTTTAAAATGCTTTCTAAAACCCAAGGATGTCTGTGAGCTATTTTGGATTGCATAATGGCTGTCTGGTTTGCTTTACAGCCCTTTCGCTGAATTTCTAAATTCAAGCTACCTTAAAATATCTGCATTTTGAAAGACACTATTTAAAGCCTGAATTCTTCTTTCTATAGCAAGCCTATTCGTGTCAATTTGCAGTGATAGAGGATTGAAATTCAAATGTTAGTACTACTAATTACTAATGTTTTTTCATTGACTTAGCCCATGATTCTAGATGGTATAGTTTCCTCCAGTACCGAGCATGTTCCAGTCCCCAGAATCATCAATGGCACCAGGGTGTTTACCTCTAGCTTCCCTATCAGCCCCACCCTATTCCAGCAAGGAGTCAGTGACCAAGATGACAACCTCTCTCTAGTCTCACACCATGCCCCATCATTACAACAACTGGGACCCTCCTAGCCACTTTCTGATCCTCAGCCTTCCTGGTATGGCTACCCTTGGGTGCAGCCACTTTCTTCCATTCATCAGGGATGCTCTCAAAAAAATCATGACAGACAACATTGTGAAGGGTTCAGTCAGAGACCCCCTTGGGACTGTCACCTGATGTGCTGAAATTACCTCTGAACCCGTTTTCCCTGCCAGCTTGGGACTCCAGAGCCCTGCCTTGTTGAGCTGAACGCACTAGCCTGCTGCAACACAGACTCGGGGTCTGGGCCACGCCCCCAAAGCTGCAGACTTTAACCAAAAACAGCTCAGCAGGTTACCTCGCCAACACCCATACACCCAGTTCCCAATGGGATCCAAACACCAAATAAATCCATTTTACTCTATATAAAGCTTATACAGGGTAAACTCATAAATTGTCCGCCCTCTATAACACTGATAGAGAGAGATGCACAGCTGTTTGCTCCCACAGGTATTAATCACTTACTCTGGGTTCATTAATAAACAAAAGTGATTTTATTAAGTATAAAAAGTAGAATTTAAGTGATTTCAAGTAATAACAGACAGAACAAAGTAAGTCACCTTCAGGGCAAATGGTCCCCCACGGAAGCTGTACTCCACATCAACCTTTTGGAGGTAAGAGCCGTCAGAAATTCCTGCACACACTTTCTCTCATTCATCAGGGATACTCTCACAAAAATCAAGACAGACAGCATAGCATGCATGTTTTACATAAATTGTCAGGGAGTCGTCAGGTCACCCTCTTTTTTGCATGGAAGCACTAAAACTCTGGAATTGGTGCATTCTCCACAGTGTACTCATATCAGCCATCAGTATGAGCTCAAAGGCTTTCCAAATGGGTCTCAAATTGCATTAACTGTTATCATGCCTGTAACCTGCTGCCTCCATCAGGAATTTGCACACACTCCACATAATCCATCTCCACCTCTGTTGCATTTGTTAAAGATATTTCCATCTCAGTAATCTGCAGGACAGCAACGTGGGCCTCTGCTCATACTTTCGCGGAACTCTATGTAATTACTTCAGATTCTGCTTCTGGTGCCAACTTCGGCTCATTGGTGTCATCAATAATAGACTCCGTTCCAAAGCCCCAGCCCTCCTTAAGGGACACTACTGTGAAGTCACCTACAGTGGAGCACCCATAGGGACACTACTCAAAGAGGAAGTTATGCACCTTGTGCAGTAACGATGGTGCTTCGAGATGTGTCCCCCATAGGTACTCTGTGACCCGCCCTTTTGTCCTCTACTTCGGAGTTTACAACAAAGGGGCTCTGTTGTAGAGAAGGAACGGAGAGTGGTTTGCCCACACAGCTCTAGGTAGCCTCATGGCAGAGCACAAGGGAAGGAGAGCACGTGTGCAGGCTGAACGGACACTGCCACCTAAAATCTCGAATCGGGCGCAGATACACCTACAGTAGAGCACCGATGGGGGTACACACCTTGAAGAACCATAATTATTGCACAAGGTGAGTAACTTCCTCTTCTCATTTTAAATGTAGTCCATGTGAATACTGCAGGTAGGTAATTAGTATTCATGTATTAATGTTTGATAATTATTTAATTTATCTGACTCAACGTAACTTAGATTGAAGGAAGTAGTAGGAAACAAGTGATTGGACAAGGAGAAAATCATTGTCATCAAAATGTGGTTACAGTAATTTTTAAGTACAGGTCTTCCAACAGTTTCTCAACATAAATTTCCTTCAGGAGTAGTTTTTTCATTTTTAACACCTTCAAAATGGCAAAGATCAATCTGCAGTAAAGACAATCAGCAATACTAACGGCAAGTCAAAGATTTAAATTTGATTAAGTTGCAGGCTTCTTTTATGTTTCAACATAGCACAAAATGAACAATTTAAAGAAATGATTGAAGCACTTCTCTGAATATGCAGATTTGAACTTTTAGGTTCACTACCTGATGTTGCAAGTGAAGAGAAGAGAAAAAATTTACTAGCCAAAAGAACCAACAATTGCATTAATGCAAGATAGCTGGCTGAAAATGAGAAATGGTCTGATAAAGGCTATAAGTATCCATACTGGGGGGAAATGAGTTCCTACTTAATGCTAGTGTTTCTGTGTCTAAAAAGAAAACATAACATTGTATCCAAGTTGCTGAAGGTGCCAATCCAAGAATGGCAGAGAAGTGTAACAGTGAAGACTTTTCCCTTTCGATTAGAAAATGCAAACAGAATGAAAAAGTGCAGACATCCTAAACTTCTCAAATGCATTCATCCTAAACTTCTGTCACTGTTTCAAATCTCATTGAGAAGGAAATTGCACCTAATAACGGGAATGTCAAAACTGTGGCCTCGTGATTTGTTTATGTAGCTCACATGACATAGTCAGATTGTCCAAAATCTTTAAATTTCTACCTCTCACGTTTTTGAAGAGCAGCTTCCAAATGTGAGCTGAGCATAACTGATGCAGTGGTGATGGTCTCAGTCTGCTGGCTGCCTGAAACCATGAATGAGAAGTGTGGATGCCCTATTAATCTCTTTGAAGTGTCATCTCTGCAATCCAGTGAAAACATTTCAGTGTCAAAATTGACTAGTTCAGTGCTGAGCATTTTAGCAGATAGACTGAGCGGGAGAGTGGGAGTGAAGCCCACAGCAAAGTTGGAATTAGGAGTTGTTGCAGAGAAGGAAATGCAGAGGGAATAACATAGGTAATACAGACAGGGAGGAGGGAAAGAAACAGAAGAAAGAGGTTGGGGAACCAAGAGAAACAAAGCAGAGATAGCAGTGACCCCACTGTAAAGTGTATTTTCTCACTGAGTAATGCGAAATGCAAAAATAAGATCCTGAATAAAAAACAAAACAGAACCCCTAAAAGTTTAGTTACTGCATAAAAGCCTTATTTGCCTCTTGATCTCGCTGCAAACTTCCCAGTGACAATATAAGCAATTGCTATGGATCGAAGGGAGTACAGAGTCCTAAATTTATATCAGGGACCATAATTTACCAGAGAATTTGGCACCCCTGCATAACACAATCCTCAGGTACATGATGCAACCATGATGGTTGGCAGCCCCTACCTTTCCACAGCCCCCCAGCTCATGCTCTCCACACGCACTCACATGGGGAAAAGCTGCTCTAAATTCAGACAGCCACTAGAAGATTCACCACTCCCCTTGTGTTAGGAGGGTTTGTGGGTAGCTACTGTTGCATCTCTTCTCCCACCACCCTCCAAGGCTGGAGCCTACGCCCCGCTGACACTTGGCTACCCTAATGCTCCCTTGGTACAGTTGGCACCCAGCACAAATGAGTCTGTCTCTCAGGCAGCTCTCATTTACCACAGGGACCATCCTGGTGCCTGGATGGTGCAGAAAGAGGGGAGTGCAAAAAGGCACCTTTACTCTCTCCTCTGCTCCAAGCTGCACTGAACTGTTCTTGGTTGCTGTTGAAGACAAGCCCTGTTTTTCTGCCTTTGCACTCAAACATAAATGTTAAGTCGCACTGAATAGGTGGAGGACTTGGATCAAAAAATACCAACATTTTACTTATCAAGGGCCTGTATAGACAGGCACGAAATGTACAAAAGCAATTGAAGGAAGTTTTGAAGAGCCTTGTCAGATTACAGGCTGATAACACTATCACCATCTCAGAGGGAAATCTAGTTTGGTCTAATTGACAGCAAAGAGCTGGAAAAGCAAAAGGACAAAACCAAAAAATTATTTAAGGAAGCTATGGAATTAATGACTGATCCCATACACAGAGGTCATAGGTTGTTCACAGACTAGGAAGAAGAGGCTGAAACATGGCTGATAGAATATAACCCGGACTTTCCTCACTCTCCTAGCCTTTAAGAGTGAAAAGTTAGATTTCTGCCCTGAACATATGGTTTGCAAAGGAGACTGTATCATTGTTGCATTCAAATTTTGGAAGGAAAATAAAGGAATGCAGGGCAGTTGCATTCGGAATGTGATAAATTTTGAAAAGACCTGCACTTCCGTCTGACTCCCATCAGCAGCACTATAGTGTGTTTTTAATGCATTCACATGGGCTTGGTCAAAATTTCAGTACAAGGTAGATGCTGAAAAAATGAATGAATTGATAAAAGAATATTGGTATCTAAAGGCAGAAGCAAGAGAGAGATAATCCTAACTTGTTAGAAGAGTGGAGACTTTATTATGTTTACTGAATTGCAAGCTTTTCAGTTTAAATGGTGTTTGCCTTCGTGTTGGAATAAATTGCTTACAAAGAATATAAGTGTGTGTGTTTCATTTCATAGAATTTTCATGGGTGCTTTTGAGTTGTGGAAATCACAACTCGGGGAGGGGGTGTTTTGGGAGGTTTTTGACTTGTTCATGTTTTAAAATAATTGTCAAGGGCATCTAGTTCCAAAGAGGCAATTTTTTTGCCTGGTCTTATAAATCTAAACATAATCTGATCTGTAAATGGGCATAGAAATGCTTTAAAAATTATTATTCATACATAAAATTGATCCCTCAGTCAGCTGTAAAAATCCATACTGATGGGTTTTAAAAGGAAATTATTGTCCCTGTGCTTGCCTCTACCATTTAATACAGTCATTACGGTCTGATGTGTCACGGCATCTGCCTGGCATATGCCTTGTTACGAAACTTCTAGTGGAAAGAATTGTACATGCGCAGTAGCCAATTTTCTGAATGAAATAGTGTAGTCTTTTTAATTTTAAAGCCCCCAGAACACTCATCCTTGTCTGCACGTTGAGCCTCAGGGTGCACAGAATTTCAGAGCTGTTCGAAGTGATAGAGCCCAAAAAAACATCTGAAATGCCAAGGCGATTCTGTTAAACTCCTAAAATATTGGTGTTGTGTAAAGAACTGCTGGCAAGCTGTGAAAGGTGAAGTGTGCAAAGCTTTCACACACAAGTTATAATGAAAAGAAAACTGCATAAAATCCCAAATCCTTAAATGAATAGATGTATATTTAAATTACAGACACATTTGTTACTTTAAATTGTTTGAAAATTGATTTTTTTTCCCCTTCCCTTGCCTGACAGGTTTTAAATTCATGCCTCCTATTTCTCCTGGAAGACTGTAGTGTGGCTAATTTACATAAATTGGAACAGAGTCTCAACTCTTGACCGCAAAGGGCTTGAGTAAAACAATAGTAAATGGAACCAAGTTTTACAAAGTTTAACATTCTTCCAACATATTTATTGCAGGGGAGCCAGAGTGACAGCAAGAATGCCAAGAAAAAGAACAACAAAAAAACCAACAAGAATAAGAGCAGCATCAGTAGAGCTAACAAAAAGAAACCCAGCATGCCAAATGTGTCCAATGATCTGTCCCAGAAACTCTATGCCACCATGGAAAAGCATAAAGAGGTACAGTCAAAAATACTGCTGAAATAGGAGATAACATTTTTGTAAAATGAGGCTTGACAATAGTGAAGTCAAAACAGGAAGGAACAATGCTTGTGACTGCAATTACTTTTATTTTTCTTTTACAATACATATTGAAGTAGGTTACCTTCAACTAAATTAATTAGATTATACTATATCTGTGGTATGGTATAAGCTTTGTTTCTCTATTAAAAAGCTTTTATTTCTAAAAGATGTTTTGGAGTTATTTTTATAACCCTAGTCATTTTTCCCATTTACTTGCAGGTCTTTTTTGTGATTCACTTACATGCTGGACCTGTAATAAACACCCTGCCTCCCATTGTGGACCCTGATCCATTACTTAGCTGTGATTTGATGGATGGACGAGATGCCTTCCTTACCTTAGCAAGAGATAAGCACTGGGAGTTCTCCTCATTACGCCGATCCAAGTGGTCCACATTGTGCATGCTTGTAGAACTACATACTCAAGGGCAGGACCGTTTTGTCTATACGTGCAATGAGTGCAAGCACCATGTGGAAACAAGGTGGCATTGTACTGTCTGTGAGGTATGTGCATATGTGTCTGACTCTTTTTTCTCTTTCCACTTCTCCTTCTAAATGTGTCTCCTTCTCCCCCAAGTTAAATGTTCTGCTAAGAACTGCCTATAGATCCAGAAACTAATTTTGAGTTAGGTGTGGGGATTGTCAGCATGGGTAAATTGTCATAGCAGAGTAATTATTCATGCTGTGCAAGACACGGGTTTACCTAACCCCTGCTGTAGACGAAGCTAGAGTTGACAGAAGAATTATTTTGCCAGCTGAGCTATTGCCTCTTGAGTATTGCTGCCATGGAAAAACCCCTTCTATCACTGTCGTAAGTGTCCATGCTACAGCAGCGTAGCTGCCACGCTACGGTTGTGCCACTGTGGCACCTGTAGTGTACACAGTTTCAGTTCTTTCAGGTAAGTATATGCTTTAGCTTGAAGCTCCTCAATATGAAGGTTGGTTTGGGGGATAAAATTTTGATTTAGGGGTAATAACTAGTTTCTAATCTAACTGCTATAGGAGCAGCTAAATGTACAGCAGTCAAATAAGCAATCAATTTCTGAATCTAAGGTAGATTTAGCTTACTGTTAAACTCTGATTCTGAGCTAGGTTTAACTTGATATTAAAGGATCTAGGACCTTTAGACTCATTGTGCTGGTCTCTGAAGCTGGACTTCAGGAGGCTGTCATGTCCTATCCCAGAGAAGCAACTGTAACTGATGGGGTGGAAACTTACTGTCTCATAATACCGTCTGAAAAGGACAGAAGCAGGCAGGGCAATTAGTTGCTGGGGATAATATCTGAGTAGTTTCTAAAGAGGTTACTTGCTCTAGAGTGACTTAACTGGAATGTTTTCATAAATAGAATCATAGGGTTAGAAGGGACTGCAAGGATCATCTAGTCTAATCGCCTACCAAGATGCAGGATTTGTTGTGTCTAAATATTGGGTGAGCCTAGCATTTCCTCTCTTGAGGTGGCCCAGTTCCTACAGCAATAGCACTGGGTGTTGGGCCCTTCCAAATGTGCCTTAGTTGGCATTAAGTGAAGCAAGACAGATCCCACCCTGCAAAAAACCCCATAGAACAGTAAAGCCTAGTTTCACATCAAGAATACGTTGGCATTACCTCTTTAGCCCTTGTAGTATCAAGAGCTTTATGCTGTATTAAGATGCTGAACTGAGTGGGTTTTTCTTTATTTTTAGGACTACGATCTTTGCATTAACTGCTACAACACTAAGAGCCACGACCACAAGATGGTTAAATGGGGCCTGGGTCTGGATGATGAGAGCAACAGCCAAGGAGAGCAACAGTCAAAGAGCCCCCAGGAATCGCGGCGACTAAGCATCCAGCGCTGCATCCAGTCCCTGGTCCATGCCTGTCAGTGCCGCAATGCAAACTGCTCATTACCATCCTGCCAGAAAATGAAACGGGTTGTTCAGCATACCAAGGGCTGCAAGCGTAAGACAAATGGTGGCTGTCCTGTATGCAAACAGCTAATTGCTCTTTGCTGCTACCATGCCAAACACTGCCAAGAGAACAAATGCCCTGTGCCATTCTGTCTCAATATTAAACACAAGCTCCGGCAGCAGCAGATTCAGCACCGCCTCCAACAAGCTCAGTTAATGCGCCGAAGGATGGCTACCATGAACACCCGAAACGTGCCTCAGCAAAGTTTGCCTTCTCCTACCTCAGCAACGCCTGGTACTCCCACGCAGCAGCCAAGTACGCCACAAACGCCACAGCCGCCTCCTCAACCCCAGCCCTCCCCTGTAAGTATGTCACCAGCTGGCTTCCCCAGTGCAACAA
Organism: Malaclemys terrapin pileata; assembly: GCF_027887155.1. NCBI lineage: Eukaryota > Metazoa > Chordata > Testudines > Emydidae > Malaclemys > Malaclemys terrapin. The sequence continues at coordinate 54,045,577 of NC_071514.1, forward strand.
GAACTCAACCCCCTACTACTGTTCCAACAGGAAAACCTACAAACCAGGTGGCAGCACCTCCACCTCCTGCCCAGCCTCCCCCAGCTGCTGTGGAAGCAGCTCGGCAGATTGAGAGAGAAGCTGCCCAGCAGCAGCAGCAACTCTACAGGGTCAACACCATAAACAATGGTTTACCTCCTGGCCGTCCAGGAATAGTAAACCCAGCAGTGGGTTCAGTGAACCAGATGCAGCAGGTTGGCATGAATGTACCCCGGCCTAACCCCGTAAGTGGTCCAGTAATGTCCAACATGCAACCTGGACAATGGCAATCATCTCCAATGCCACAGCAGCAAACAATGCAGCCGGGAATGCCGAGGCCTGTTATGCCAATGCCGCCACAGCAAACTGTAGCTGTGCCAAGAATGCCAGGTGTGCAACAGCCACCGCGCAGCATTGCACCGAATGCACTTCAGGACTTATTGCGGACCTTGAAATCACCTAGCTCTCCACAGCAGCAACAGCAGGTTCTTAATATCCTCAAATCCAACCCTCAGCTTATGGCAGCTTTTATAAAGCAAAGAACAGCCAAATATGTGGCAAATCAGCCTGGGATGCAACCACAAGCAGGCATACAGCCTCAGCCTGGGATGCAGCAATCTCAGACTGGGATGCAGCAGCAAGGTATGCACGCACAGCCTAGCTTGCAGACCATAAGTGCAATGCAAGCAGGAGTCCAGAGACCGAGTGTTCCTCCTCAGCAGCAGGGAATAGGTGGCATGAATCCCCAGGGGCAAGCGATAAACATTATGAACCCTGGACACAATCCTGGCATGGCAAATATGAGTCCACAGTATAGAGAGATATTGAGGAGGCAATTACTACAGCAGCAGCAACAGCAGCAGCAACAACAACAACAACAAGGAAGTGCTGGCATGGCAGGAGGGATGGCAGGGCATAATCAGTTTCAGCAGCCTCAAGGACCTGGAGGTTATCCTCAAGCCATGCAACAGCAACGAATGCAGCAGCATATATCAATACAGGGGGGGTCCATGGGACAGATGGCTCAGATGGGACAGCTGAATCAGATGGGCCAACCTGGCATGGGGGCAGATGGCACCTCCAACATTCAGCAAGCACTGCAGCAAAGGATTCTGCAACAGCAACAGATGAAACAGCAGATAGGGTCCCCAGGCCAGCCTAATCCCATGAGCCCCCAGCAGCATATGCTCTCAGGACAACCACAGGCATCTCATCTCCCCGGCCAGCAGATTGCCACGTCCCTCAGCAACCAGGTGCGATCTCCAGCACCTGTTCAATCTCCCCGGCCCCAATCCCAACCACCACATTCCAGCCCGTCACCAAGGATACAGCCCCAACCGTCACCTCATCATGTCTCTCCCCAGACTGGTTCCCCCCACCCAGGACTTGCAGTTACTATGGCTAGCTCCATGGATCAGGGACACTTGGGCAACCCAGAACAGAGTGCAATGCTTCCACAGTTAAACACCCCAAACAGGAGTGCATTGTCTAACGAATTGTCTCTGGTTGGTGATACTACAGGAGACACACTAGAAAAATTTGTGGAGGGTTTGTAGCATTATAGGAGCATCACTTTTTTCCTTTCGTGTTCCTGGACATTTTGTACTGAAAATTCAGACATCTAGGTTGTTTTGAATCCTAGATGGAACTGCTACTTCCTACGCATGGAAGAATGAATTGCTGTTTAAAAAAACAATACAAAGAATATATTTTTTGTTAAAGCCAGGCGGTTAACATATCTGGTCTCTTTTGTGGGGTTTTTTGTTTTTGTTTTTTTGGGTTTTTATTTTTTTTGTTCCTGTTGACTCATACCTTTTTTTTAATGGGAAAACAAGTTCATTATATTCATATTTTTATTTGTATTTTCAAGACTTTAAACATTTGTGTTTAAAAGCGAAGAAAAATAATATTCAGAAACTGTTTCCTGAAAAATGCAACATTATAATGTATCCCGATAACTTTGACATGTTGCGGGAAGATTTTTTTCTATAGTGAACTCTGCAGGCATTTGAAGTATTACCCCTGGAAAAAATAGGAATTGACTCTTGCACACACAAATACACACATTGGCTAATGCCAAAATCCTTGTCTTGCAGATGTAGAAATTGTTGCTTTGTTTCTCTGATAAAACTGGTTTTAGATGAAAAAAAAATAGGGATGATCACTCTTAGACCATGCTGATTTCAATAGAGAAGAAGCATTCTTTTCTTTCATTCTTTCTTCTATGTGAAACTTGAAATGAGGAAAGCAATTCTAGTGTAAATCATGCAAGCTCTATAATTACTATAAATAAGAAAATCCAAGAAGATTCAATCACTGTATAGAATGGTAAAAAAAACAAAAAAAACCTCATTTCTTACTTATATATCATATTGTTAAATAAACTGTGTGCAACAGACAAAAAGGGTGGTCCTTCTTGAATTCATGTACATGGTATTAACACTTAGTGTTTGGGGTTTTTTGTTATGAAAATGCTGTTTTCAACATTGTATTTGGACTATGCATGTCTTTTTTCCATTGTATATAAAGTATTGCTTAAAATTGATATAAATTACTGAAGTTTTTAACATGTATTCTGTTCTTTAAAATCCATGTAAGAATGTTTAAGGTTTTTATTTATTTATATATTTTTGGGATCATGTTCTTTGTAAGACATGGCTATGAATATTCACTCATTACACAGAAGCAGCCAGTGGCATTGATAGGCGAGGCACGATACAAGGAGTACTGTCAGTAGCATGTCTGTTTTACCACACCCTTTATCGATTGTTTCCTTTTTGGGGAAGGGGAGAGGAAGAGAATCTGTTCCCCATACATTTAATACTTACAGGCATTCATCCAGAAGGGTTAACTGGAATAAATTATTAACAGACGTTGCTTTTTTAAAATGCATTGAATTTAGAGAAGGATCACCATTGGAAGAGAGAGAGAAAGTACTGAGTTAATTCTAGGCTAATTTATTTAGTCTATAGCAAAATATGAACATAATATGAACCTATTGACTTTAACACTATTTTTCTGCTGTTAACTCCAAGTCTAGATTTGAGGGTTTTCTGTGGAATAAAAATAACTAATCATGTACGTGTTCCCTCTAATATCCTGTCGTCATGCCCTGATGTTCATGGGCACAGTCCACCACCCAGTAAATTACTTTCTTTCTGAATTTAAAACTGAGGAAACTCTCCAGGTTTAGGATGTGAAAGTTAAATCCACCGTTAGCCTAGGATTACAACACCTTAAATTTTAGTCATGTGGTTTGTGAACTTCAAAGGGGATTTGCAGCAAATCTAGAAGAATACCCCCTAACCCATGGTCTGGTGTTGCTCCGGTTGGGAGCATCTGGCTTGCTTGGCTTTTTACATGAAGTTAACACTTCCTCCAGTATTACATTTTTTTTTATTGGGACAGTGTTTTAAGGAAAAAAAGCAAATGTATTAACTTCTGGAAGTGGAAGAACTTTTTGCCCCATACTGTGAAAATAGTAGTGCACCACAGCACTGCTTAATCTTTTTTAAACTGTAGAGGGTCTCTGCTTAACTTCTTCTGCAAATCTAAACTGTTGTACCAACATCACCATCTTTGGACTCACCTTCCCGTGCAACTATCTTCAGCAATCAAGATGTCAAAATTCTGGGCTGGGGTGAGGTCACTGAACACTAACCCAGAGCTTGTCCAAAGGAAATTGTTGTAAAAAGGATGGAAAGCCCTGATGCTGTGTCTCATGCTGTATACATAAAAGGAGAAAAATACTATATTTGTGATCAAAAAGAGGAAACTTGAAATGTGCTGGTGTTTCTAATAAAAGCTGGTAAAACTGCTTGGATTGAAGGATGGTTCCAACTGGCTAGTGCCCATTAAGATCAGCTGAATCTGAACTAAGGTTTAGCTGGCTGTGCTGAGTCCCGTGTGTGTGTGTGTATGTGTATATATATAAAAATTATTTTAAAAATCCATTAGCACTATTTCTAAAGCTGTATAAGGGAAACCTGAGGGAGATGAGGCTGCTTTCATGTTACAGTTCAACTGGCTTCCAGCTGTGGAAAGTGTACAAGAAAGTCCTTATAGAAAACAGGGAAACATAATTAAGTTCTGATACCCCTGTTGAGAGAATGCTGCTAATACTGTAAGTATGGGGTGTGTGTGGGAGGGAGAGTCTAGAATGCACAGTCACTATTCCTGATCCCATATACTTCGCAGCCATGCTGAATGCAGTGGCACATAATTTCTCTGGCATCTTCAAATAAATTCAGAAATTAGACATGGTTCTTAAGCATAGACTTTAGAATGCTTTAGATAAAAGGGTGAATTTTACAGGTGGGGAACAGGTGCTGTCCCACTTTGACTCTGGCAGAGCTAGGAACAGATCCTAGATCATAAGGTACCAGCTGCTTTGCTGTACACTATTCTCTGCAGAGAGCTTTGACAGTCAGTATAGGCTTCCTCGACTTTATTTTGACAAGAAGCTCAGCATAACTTTAGTTCTGGAATGTTTTTCAGTTTTGTCAAGCCCTGGATTTGAATGCGTTGCAGAGTTTTATGCTGGCAATAAACAATTGCCTTGTAGAAACCTTGAGAAATTTAGGGCTTCTGCAACCTGAAGGCACGGGAGGCAGGTTTGAATCTTTTGGCACTGAGGTGATTAGGGCTTTTAGCTCCAAAGAAGGGATGTATCTCCTTTCTTTCCTGTCAAACCAGGAATCGCTTAATTATTTTTGAGCGGAAGGGGCCTTGAATTCTGAATTGCCTCTTGCAACAACTTGGTCCACTTGCCTCCTTGTCCTCCCTTTCTCCACCATGCTATCTATCAAGGATGGATAGTCACATGTGCTGTGTATTTCAGCTAAAGTCAGCAGAGAAATAGCAATGTTAACAGATAAGATGTCATCGTTATGATTGAGTCAACACCCGAGATGAGTGAGAGCATGGCTCATCCCTTGCAAAGATGTTGTTTCAAACTCTTTATAGATTCAAGATAGCTCTGCACTAGTTCATGTTCACTTTGTTTTGGAAGGTTTTCTTGGCAATCTGAAGGGCTAGAAATTTTCTTTTAATGGGAGCTGCAACTGATTCTGCACCATAAGTTCCTGTGTATGGTCTGATGCAGCCCTGCAGCATAAAATCCATCCTCTGGTAGGAAGTAAGGAAGTTCTAATTTAGTACTGAGATTCAATTCTGCCTTCCCCTACCCTGAAATGTACTAATAGCAATGTTAGTTTGAGGGCAGTACACTGTAATGATCAAACTGGAGCTGTAGTACCAAAATCAAGATAGCATAACTACACAGCGCTGAAAACAGCCACTGGAGTGGAGGGCTGCACTTTATCTGATGTAACTTGTGTATATTATATGCATGATAATGTACATTTGAGATAATCAAGATGGATATGATAAGGAAGCTACTTGAGAAAAAAAATCTGTATGTGATAGAAAACAAGAACTTGGAATGCAATGCTGTAGCATCATAGCTCATCCATACCACTCTGGGATGGATTAGAGATGGAGATGGTGATGACTACAGTAGCTTGTTCAGGCATTTCTATTCTAAAAGGAAATCTTCAGTTTCTTTTAACTTTCCTGAATTTTCACCTTGTTTGAAATTTTGGATGCCCTGCTTTCAGTTAGGAATCCATTTATTTATTTTCTGCAAACTTCACCCAGAACTCTTGAGCCATTCCCAAACATTGGCAGACTGGGAACAAATAGTTCTACCAAACATTCTGCAATTGCTTTCTGAACAGCTGTAGTCCTTAGGTCACACACATGTCTTTCCTGGGGTTGGTAAAAAGTTGGTTTTGATTTACCTAAGTTGTAGGTGTTCACATGCACTGCTTTTGTTTAATAAAGTACGGCATCTGCCACTGTTCCATTAGCCCTGTCCAAGCAAAGCATGTAAATTGAGAGGACGTTTCTGCAATACAGATGTCTCAGTAGTCAATTAGCATTACACCCATGTACATAAGAAAGTTAATGTCAGTTTTAATGCAAACAGGCTTATACAATATAATCTGTGAAACTGTATATTCCATAAATTCTACTGAAGAGGCCTTTCCACATAATAGGGAATGAATGTATGAAATAGTGCAAAGGCTTAGACCTCCTTTATTTCATATACTGTACAGTGTATCTGGTGCTTTATTGCAGTGATGCAAATAGCTGTATATGATGGCATTTTTCTTAAAAAAAAAATAGACTAGGAAATCCCTTATAAAAATCATTATAGTCAAAGAATATAAAGGTTGCAAAGTGAAGGAGGCAGCAGCTAAGAAATTCCAAATTTGTTTCCCATTAAGTCTGCCCCTTGTGCACATGGATTAGTGTCATCTTTAATTTCACTGTCATACTTTTCCCCTTACAATCCTTTCTTCATTCTGTGTGCAAGTTGGTTAGTACTCAGTGAGGCAACTGTTCAATATTTATATTTATCCATATTGTTAATTCAGTGACTTAGTTCCATCCACCACACACCTTCCACACACAGCCCTGAATGGGCTTTTTTTGTTTTTCCCTTCAGAGGGTTTTCTGTAGTGCTCTGCATTGTTGTGTATCAGCCCCCTACAGACATTAATGATTTATCCTTACGCTCAGGTCAGGAATTATCTCTATTTATTGGAAATTAAGTGACTTGCCCAATGCCATGAAGGGAAAATCTGGTTGAGGTCACAGTAGAAACCACTGTTTCATGAGCCTAAGTCCAGTGGCTTAAGCACAAGACCAGCCTCATTAAATAAATACCAACATGTGGAAGTGAGTGAGGCATTGGTGCTCTGGGTCTGGCCCTTTTCACTACACAACCCTGGCTAATAGACTCACCAAGTGACAGACAAGGGCACCCACAGAAAAAAAACTAATTAAACACTATCTCCTGCATGTGCTCAAAAGAGCACAGCAAAGATTTCATGGGCACCATCAATGTTGGGGTTTCCTAACCTTTGGTTGCTTCACTTTACAATTCTATTCTTTAAATGGGGGTGAGGTGGTTAATGGAATATAGAAACAACAAGGAGTCTGGTGGCACCTTAAAGACTAACAGATTTATTTGGGCATAAGCTTTCGTGAGTAAAAACCTCACTTCTTTGGATGAGGTTTTTACTCACGAAAGCTTATGCCCAAATAAATCTGTTAGTCTTTAAGGTGCCACCAGACTCCTTGTTGTTTTTGTAGGTACAGACTAACACAGCTACCCCCTGATACTGGAATATAGAAAGTTTCACATAAAAGTAGGGAAGTTGTGCTGCTGCTCTATATGGGCTCGGTGCTATCACCCGTGCAATGGAAGTAGCTCTTGTCCCTGTAGAATAAGCATATTTAAAAATTCAAAAAAAGGCCATTAAACTGAGTCACAGGGTCTGACATGGAGAGGGACCCACTTAATAAGCAGTATGGAAAGGTGATGCAAGTGGCAGGCTGGGACAAGAGATCTCCTAGCGATCAGTTATTCAAGTTAGATGCAAGTGACAAAACAAGAAGGCGTAACCCAAAACTGAACATGGAAAGAACAAAGAGATGGGCACACAAGCCTTAACAGTGAGAGCAACAAACTAGCAGGGAAGGAATGGGAAGTACTTCTCACGGGTCGTGCTCATCAGCTAGTCTGCGAGGGTGGTAATGAAAAATATCCCCTGTCCGCCCGAGCAAAAGAAGGTCACTCTGTGACCCAAGGCCTACGCACCCCTCTTGCAGCGTCAATGCATTGGATTGTTTAGAAGTTTCATTATGTTATAGTTTTGGCCTTTGTTCCACACACAGTGGCGTACTTTGCTTTACAAAAATACCATCATGTCTAGGGGAAATCTTCCTATTCCAGTGCTGGAAAGCTGCCCTAGCAGGGTGACTGGATTCCCCTGGACCTGGGGGAGATGTTGGCTGTATAGTGATAGCACAGTTAGTTATTTGCTATGCTCTCCATGTAGGGAACCTGGCACGAGCAGGCAGGGACACAGCTGGAGCATGCTGGAGTCTTAATCCCGGGCTGTTCTAATGGACCCCAGGCAGCAAGCTACAAACTGGCAGAAGCAGCAGCCATTGCCTCCACTTCAATTGCACTAAGTGAAGCACTAGCATAGCCCATAATCCTTGTACCCAGTGTATGAAATGTAACTGAACTCCCTATGGTTGCAAAGTTCCTGATTATTTGTAAAAAGAAAGGAAGTAACTAGCTATTTAAGCACAGAATCATAGAAATGTAGGGCTGGAAGGGACCTAAAGAGATCATCTTGATCCTGCCTCAGCACATGGGGCTGGACAAGTAAACCTAGACCATCCCCAATAATTCTTTGTCCAACCTGTTCTTAAAACTTCTAGTGATGCGATTCCACAACCTCCCTTCCTATTCCACCACTTAATTAGCCTTATAGTTTCCTAGTATCTAACCTAGATCTCCATTGCTGCAGATTAAGCTCGTTACTTTTTGTCCTACCTTCGGTGGACATAGAGAGCAACTGATCACCATCCTTCTTATAATAGCTCTTAACATATTTGAAGAGTTTAGCAGTGCCGTGCCTCCTTCCCGCCCTCCCCCCTCCCCCCCATCTTTTCTCAAGAGTAAGGGCCATTCTATACTGAAAACTTACATGGGCATAACTTGTTTCTCAGGGATGTGAAAAATCCACATCTCGTTGAGATGCAGCTATCCCAACCTGATTCTTTTGTCAACCTAGCTACCACCTCTCAGACAGCTGGATTAACTGCAGCAATGAAAGAGCCCATCCAATTGCTGTAGTGAGTCTGTGTACTGAAGCACTACAGTGGAGCAGTTGCAGCACTGCAGCTGTAGCATTTTAAGTGTAGACATACCCTATGCATGACCAGTTTTTTTACCTTTCCTTATAGGTCCTTTAGTTACTAAACATTGTGTCATTTTCATTGCTTTTCCCTAGACTCTCACCAGTTTTTCCACATCTTTCTGGTGCCCAGCTGAGGCCTCACCAGGGCTGAGTAGACAATTATACTCCCATATATTACATATGACTCTCCTGTTCATACACCCTAGAATTTTAGCCTTTTTTGCAACTGCATCTCAGTATTGATTCATATTTAATTTGTGATCTACTATAACCCCTGGCCTTAGATCCTTCAGCAGTACTACCGCCTAGTGCGTTATTCCCTATTTTGTAGTTGTGTGTTTCATTTTTCTTTCTATGTTTAGTACTTTAGTGAATTTCCTCTTGTTGAGTTCAGACCAATTTGTCAAGGTTGTTTTGAATTCTAAACCTGTCCTCCAAAGTGCTTGCAACCCCACCAACGTTGGTGTCACCTGCAAATTTTATAAGCATACTCTCCACTCCCTTAACCAAGACATTAATGAAAATATTTAATAGTACCTGACCCAGGCTGACTCCTGTGGGATTGCTAGATATGGATCCCCCAATTTGACAGCAAACACTTGATAACTACTCTTTGAATACGGTTTTTCAACTAGTTTTGCACCTACCTTAGAGTAATTTCATCCAGACCACATTTCCCTAGTTTGCTTATGAGAATCTCATGTGGGACTGGGTCAAAAGCCTTACTCAAATCAAGTTATATCACATCCACTGCTTCCCCCTATCTACTAGGCCAGTAACCCTGTCAAAGAAGGAAATTAGGTTGGTTTGGCATTATGCTTGACAAATGCATGCTGGCTATTCCTCATAATCCTTTTATCTTCCAGATGCTTACAAACTGATTGTTTAATAATTTGTTCCAGTATCTTTCCAGGTATCAAAGTTAGGCTCATTGGTCTATAATTCCCCAGGTCCTTGGTGTTCACCTTTTTAAAGATAGGCACTATGTTTGCTCTTCTCCAGTCTTCTGGGACCTCGCCCCTTGTCCATGAGTTTTCAGATATATTTATAAAAGGCTCATTTTCTGATCATCGCTTTCTGGAATTACCAGGTGCATTTGCAAGCTGTTTGGATTATACTAATTATGGATGGTAAGGGGAGTGGTTCTTGGTTTCATCTAAATAGAGTGAGTACTTTATGATAGGGCAGTGGTTTTCAAGCCTGTTTCGCAGACCCCTGGGGGGTCTGCAGACTATGTCTAAGATTTCCAAAGGGGTCTGCACCTCCATTTGAAAATTTTAGGGGTCCGCAAATGAAGAAAAGATTGAAAACCACTGTGATAGGGACACAGGCAGGGGTGAACAGTGCAAAATACCAACAAGGGTGGGTTTTGTTTTTATTAATTAAATCTGAAAACCCAATAAACCCCACCCAACTAGAAACAATGGAGCAGGTCTAGTGCCATTGTATTAAGAAAGATGTCAGTTAGGCTAGTTGAGCAATCTGATTAGGTGTAGAGTTTTAGGTTCTCTGTAATTTGAATTTTGATTTATAACATTGAAAGACACACACGGTACACACCCAGCTGTTTTTAATAAAATCAACAATGGCTACATCATCCCAAAGTGGTAGGATGACCAGATGTCCTGATTTTATAGGGACAGTCCCGATTTTTGGGTCTTTTTCTTATATAGGCTCCTATTACCCCCCACCCCCGGCCCGATTTTTCACATTTGCTGTCTGGTCACACTACAAAGTGGCAAGGAAATACCTGGTAGAGCGAAACTTACAAGAGGTTCATTTTTCATATCAATTATTCAGCAGTGAACAAGCAAGTAATTATTAATTGTGACATCAATGCCTCTTTCTAGCAACCATAACCATAAAGACTAGAAAAACTCTGGCTATCAAAGGAATGAGAGTGCTCCAATGGTAAGTCACTGAGCCTGTGAGGGGAAAATGAGTTTGCGTGTTGTCATAACTATAAAGGGAAGGGTAACAGCTGTCCTGTGTACAGTACTATAAAATCCCTCCTGGCCAGAGACTCCAAAATCCTTTTCCCTGTAAAGGGTTAAGAAGCTCAGGTAACCTGGCTGGCATCTGACCTAAAGGACCAATAAGGGGACAAGATACTTTCAAATCTTGGGGGGGGGGGGGGAAAAGGCTTTTGTTTGTGTTCTTTGTTTGGGAGGGCGTTCGCTCTCGGGACTGAGAGGGACCAGACATCAATCCAGGTTCTCCACATCTTTCTAAACAAGTCTCTCCTATTTCAAACTTGTAAGTAAATAGCCAGGCAAGGCGTGTTAGTTTTCCTTTGTTTTCTCAACTTGTAAATGTACCTTTTACTAGAGTGTTTATCTTTGTTTGCTGTACTTTGAACCTAAGACTAGAGGGGAGTCCTCTGAGCTCTTTAAGTTTGATTACCCTGTAAGGTTAATTTCCATACTGATTTTACAGAGATAATTTTTACCTTTTTCTTTAATTAAAAGCCTTCTTTTTAAGAACCTGATTGATTTTTCCTTGTTTTAAGATCCAAAGGGGTTGGATCTGTATTCATCAGGAGTTGGTGGGAGGAAGGAGGGGGGATGGTTAATTTCTCCTTGTTTTAGATCCCGGGGGGTTGGATCTGTATTCACCAGGAGTTGGTGGGAGGAAGGAAGGGGAATGGTTAATTTCTCCTTGTTTTAGATCCCAGGGGGGTTGGAACTGTATTCACCAGGAGTTGGTGGGAGGAAGGAGGGGAATGGTTAATTTCTCCTTGTTTTAGATCCCGGGGGGTTGGATCTGTATTCACCAGGAGTTGGTGGGAGGAAGGAAGGGGAATGGTTAATTTCTCCTTGTTTTAGATCCCAGGGGGGTTGGAACTGTATTCACCAGGAGTTGGTGGGAGGAAGGAGGGGAATGGTTAATTTCTCCGTGTTTTAAGATCCAAGGGGTTTGGATCTGTATTCACCAGGGAATTGCTGAAGGTTTTTCAAGTCTTCCCAGGGAGGGAATCCATTGGAAATGGTGGCAGCGGACCAGAGTTAAGCTGGTAGTTAACCTTAGAAGTTTTCATGCAGGCCCCTACATTTGTACCCTAAAGTTCAAAGTGGGGATACAGCCTTGACATGGTGGCAGAGCGGTGGGGTCATTTTAAACCCAAAAGCCAGTGAGATTTTTTTTTCCTTCTAGCTGCTTGGAAAGCAGAGCTGGAAGTAGATGCATATCTTATCTCTCCTTGCCTGAAGGCAGAGGTGTTAAGTTTTTTTAACAAGGTCCTTTGTTAAGAGAAGTGTTCAAATGAGCAAACAAAGGACAGGGTAAAAAGAATTTACAAGCTGAATTGTTTTTTTTTTTTTTATTTTTACATCCTCGGGAGTAGCTAGTTAGAAAGTCTCTGTTAATTCAGCAGCAGCCAGAGCTGAGTACATCCCAGTTTCAGTCAACTGCAGAGGGGGTGACCCAGCACAAGAAAACAGGAAAATGACTACCAAAGAAATAGCTAAAAAAATAGAACTGGCCAAACTAGAAGCAGAAGAAAATGAAAGAAAACATCAGAGACTGCTTCAATTAACAAAACTCGAGACACAGCAGAGAGAAAGAGAAGAGAAAGCCAAAGAGGAGGCCCACAAGAGAGAGATGGAGCTGAAAGAAAAAGAAAGGAAGCATGAACTGGAAGTAGCAAAGGCTAAGCCGGATACAACAGCCCATCCCAACAACCCCTCTCCAGGTACCACTTCCCATCCCAGAAAATTCCCCACCTACAAGGCAGGCGATGATACTGAGGCCTTCTTAGAAAAATTTTGAAAGGGCTTGCCTTGGATACAGCATCGCTGCAGACCAGTACATGGTAGAGCTGAGGCCGCAGCTCAGTGGACCCTTAGCAGAGGTGGCGGCTGAAATGCCTAAGGAACACATGAACAGTTATGAACTTTTTAAAAACAAGGCCAGACTCAGAATGGGGCTAACACCTGAGCATGCCCGTTGGCGGTTCAGAGCCCTAAAGTGGAAACCCGATGTGTCATTTACCCGGTATGCCTACCACATTGACAAAAATTGTGATGCCTGGGTATCAGGAGCAAATGTTAAATCTCTGGAAGATCTGGTTTCCCTAGTAAAAGTGGAGCAGTTTTTAGAGGGTGTTCCTGAAGAAATAGAAAGGTACATCCTAGATAGGAAGCCCAAAACTGTAACTGAGGCGGGGGAGATTGGAGCAAAATGGGTGGAGGTGGCAGAAAAGAAAAAAAACTAGTAGCAGTTGGAGCGAATATCAGAAGGGGCAAGCCAAAACAAAACCTTACCACCGGGGACAACCCAAGGCCTCATCCACATCCCAAGGGAGACCCCAGACGCCTTCTCACTCCACCACACCAGTCTCCACCAACCAACATCACCCCGGTGATACCTTAGCAGGGCGATGTTTTAAATGTAATGAACTGGGACATATAAAGGCTCACTGCCCCAAGAACCCCAACCGATTACAGTTCATTACACCCCAATCACACCAAAGATCCCCAGACCCAGATGCCTCTCTCATACCCTCGGAGCGAAGGGAAACCTTGAGAGTGGGCGGAAAGAAGGTTATCGCTTGGAGGGACACTGGGGCACAAGTGTCAACTATCCACCAATCCCTAGTGGACCCCAAACTCATCAACCCGGAGGCTACAGTGACAATTCAACCCTTCGTGTCACAGTCTGTAACCTTGCCTACAACCACGTTGCATGTCCAGTACAAGGGCTGGTCAGGAATGTGGACTTTTGCAGTTTATGACAATTATCCCATTCCCATGCTGCTGGGGGAAGATTTGGCCAACCATGTGAAGCTAGCCAAGAGGGTGGGAATAGTCACCCGCAGCCAGGCTAAGCAAGCTTTCACCCCCATCCCTGTTCCTGAGCTGTCCACCAGGGCCCCGTCTGTGTTACCAGAGACCCAAACAAAGGTAGTGGAACTGGATCCCCTGCCAACGACTGCAACAGCCGTAGTGGATCCAATCCCAGAGACCCAGCCAAAACCAGTCCCAGAACCGGAATTGGCAACGCAACCAGCACCAGAACCATTGCCAGCACTGAGTCCAGTGCTTGCAAACCCGTCTACAACTCCAATGCCAGAGGGCACCAGCGAGCCTGACCTGGTGGAAGCAGCAGATAACCTTACCCAAGAGGCTCAGCCAGAGCCTGAGATACCACATAGTGCACCAGCGGACAGCGGTTCACAGTCAATGGAAACAGCCCCAGCACCTGCATCACTTCCAGAGGGACCAAGCTCCAGTCCACAGTACAAGGAGGAACTGATGTCTCCAGCATCAAGGGAACAGTTCCAGGCCGAGCAGGAAGCAGATGACAGCCTTCAGAAAGCTTGGGCGGTGGCGCGGAGCACCCCACCGCCTCTCAGCTCTTCTAACCGATCCCGGTTTGTTGTAGAACAAGGACTTTTATACAAGGAGACTCTATCTGGTGGGCACCAGGAAGACTGGCATCCTCAAAGACAGTTGGTAGTTCCCACTAAGTATCGGGTAAAGCTCTTGAGCTTAGCCCATGATCATCCCAGTGGCCATTCTGGGGTGAACAGAACCAAAGACCGGTTGGGGAAGTCCTTCCACTGGGAGGGAATGGGCAAGGACGTTGCTAATTATGTCCGGTCTTGTGAGGTGTGCCAACGAGTGGGAAAGCCCCAAGACCAGGTTAAAGCCCCTCTCTAGCCACTACCCATAATTGAGGTCCCATTTCAGCGCATAGCTGTGGATATTCTGGGTCCTTTCCCAAAGAAGACACCCAGAGGAAAGCAGTACATACTGACTTTCATGGATTTTGCTACCCGATGGCCGGAAGCAGTACCCTTAAGCAACACCAGGGCTAAAAGTGTGTGCCAGGCATTAACAGACATTTTTGCCAGGGTAGGTTGGCCCTCCGACATCCTTACAGATTCGGGAACTAATTTCCTGCCAGGAACCATGGAAAACCTGTGGGAAGCTCATGGGGTGAATCACTTGGTTGCCACCCCTTACCACCATGAAACCAATGGCCTGGTGGAGAGGTTTAATGGAACTTTGGGGGCCATGATACGTAAATTCGTAAATGAACACTCCAATGATTGGGATCTAGTGTTGCAGCAGTTGCTTTTCGCCTACAGGGCTGTACCACATCCCAGTTTAGGGTTTTCACCATTTGAACTTGTGTATGGCCGCAAGGTTAAGGGGCCATTACAGTTGGTGAAGCAGCAATGGGAGGGGTTTATGCCTTCTCCAGGAACTAACATTCTAGACTTTGTAAGCAACCTACAAAGCACCCTCCGACACTCTTTAGCCCTTGCTAAAGAAAACCTAAAGAATGCTCAGGAAGAGCAAAAGGCCTGGTATGATAAACATTCCAGAGAACGGTCCTTCAAAGTAGGAGACCAAGTCATGGTCTTAAAGGCTCTCCAGGCCCATAAAATGGAAGCGTCGTGGGAAGGACCATTCACGGTCCAGGAGCCCCCCTAGGAGCTGTTAACTATCTCATAGCCTCCCCCACCTCCAACATAAAGCCTAAGGTATACCATGTTAATTCTCTTAAGCCCTTTTATTCCAGAGAATTAAACGTTTGCCAGTTTACAGCCCAGGAAACAGATGATGCGGAGTGGCCTGAAGGTGTCTACTACGAAGGAAAAAAGGATGGTGGCGTGGAAGAGGTGAACCTCTCCACGACCCTTGGACGTCTGCAGCGACAGCAGATCAAGGAGCTGTGCACAAGCTTTGCACCAATTTTCTCAGCCACTCCAGGACGGACCGAACGGGCATACCACTCCATTGACACAGGTAATGCTCACCCAATTAGAACCCCACCCTACCGGGAGTCGCCTCATGCCAAAAGTGCTATACAAAGGGAGATCCAGGACATGCTACAGATGGGTATAATCCGACCCTCTAATAGTGCATGGGCATCTCCAGTGGTTCTAGTTCCCAAACCAGATGGGGAAATACGCTTTTGCGTGGACTACCGTAAGCTAAATGCTGTAACTCGTCCTGACAACTATCCAATGCCACGCACAGATGAGCTATTGGAGAAATTGGGACATGCCCAATTCATCTCTACTTTAGACTTAACCAAGGGGTACTGGCAAGTACCACTAGATGAACCCGCTAAGGAAAGGTCAGCCTTAGTCACCCAGGCAGGGGTGTATGAATTCAATGTACTCCCTTTCGGGTTGCGAAATGCACCCGCCACCTTCCAAAGACTTGTAGATGGTCTCCTAGCGGGATTGGGAGAATCTGCAGTTGCCTACCTCGATGATGTGGCCATTTTTTCTGATTCATGGGCAGAGCACATGGAGCACCTGGAAAAAGTCTTCGAGCGCATCCGGCAGGCAGGACTAACTGTTAAGGCTAAAAAGTGTCAAATAGGCCAAAACAGAGTGACTTACCTGGGGCACCAGGTGGGTCGAGGAACTATAAATCCCCTACAGGCCAAAGTGGATGCTATCCAAAAGTGGCCGGTTCCAAAGTCTAAGAAACAGGTCCAATCCTTCTTAGGCTTGGCTGGATATTATAGGCGATTTGTACCCCACTACAGCCAAATCGCCGCCCTGCTGACAGACCTAACCAGAAAGAAACAGCCAAATGCAGTTCCGTGGACTGATGAGTGTCAAAAGGCCTTTAACCAGCTTAAGGCAACACTTATGTCTGACCCTGTGCTAAGGGTCCCAGACTTTGACAAACCGTTCCAAGTAACCACAGATGCGTCCAAGCGAGGCGTGGGAGCAGTTTTAATGAAGGAAGGACCGGATCAAGAATTCCATCCTGTCGTGTTTCTCAGCAAGAAACTGTCTGAGAGGGAAAGCCACTGGTCAATCAGCGAAAAGGAATGCTACGCCATTGTGTATGCGCTGGAAAAGCTATGCCCATATGTTTGGGGACGGCGTTTCCAACTACAAACAGACCATGCTGCGCTACAGTGGCTTCATACCGCCAAGGGAAATAACAAAAAAGTTCTTCGGTGGAGTTTAGCTCTCCAAAATTTTGATTTCGAAATACAACACATTTCGGGAGCTTCTAACAAAGTGGCTGATGCACTCTCCCGGGAAAGTTTCCCAGAGTTAACTGGTTAACAATTGTTCTTGGAATAAAACATATTGTTAGTTTTTATATAATCAGTAGTATGTCTAAAGGTACATGTGTCTTATTAACTCTGTTTTCTCCTAGAACTCCAGGAAGAAATCACAGCCAGTGTGGAACCGAACGTCCAACACTATCTGTGATTTGGGGGGGCGTGTCATAACTATAAAGGGAAGGGTAACAGCTGTCCTGTGTACAGTACTATAAAATCCCTCCTGGCCAAAGACTCCAAAATCCTTTTCCCTGTAAAGGGTTAAGAAGCTCAGGTAACCTGGCTGGCATCTGACCTAAAGGACCAATAAGGGGACAAGATACTTTCAAATCTTGGGGGGGGGGGGGGGGGAAAAGGCTTTTGTTTGTGTTCTTTGTTTGGGAGGGCGTTCGCTCTCGGGACTGAGAGGGACCAGACATCAATCCAGGTTCTCCACATCTTTCTAAACAAGTCTCTCCTATTTCAAACTTGTAAGTAAATAGCCAGGCAAGGCGTGTTAGTTTTCCTTTGTTTTCTCAACTTGTAAATGTACCTTTTACTAGAGTGTTTATCTTTGTTTGCTGTCCTTTGAACCTAAGACTAGAGGGGAGTCCTCTGAGCTCTTTAAGTTTGATTACCCTGTAAGGTTAATTTCCATACTGATTTTACAGAGATGATTTTTACCTTTTTCTTTAATTAAAAGCCTTCTTTTTAAGAACCTGATTGATTTTTCCTTGTTTTAAGATCCAAGGGGTTTGGATCTTGATTCACCAGGAGTTGGTGAAAGGAAGGAGGGGAATGGTTAATTTCTCCTTGTTTTAGATCCAAGGGGGTTGGATCTGTATTCACCAGGAGTTGGTGGGAGGAAGGAGGGGGGATGGTTAATTTCTCCTTGTTTTAGATCCCGGGGGGTTGGAACTGTATTCATAGAATCATAGAATATCAGAGTTGGAAGGGACCTCAAGAGGTCATTTAGTCCAACCCCCTGCTCAAAGCAGGACCAATTCCCAGCTAAATCATCCCAGCCAGGGCTTTGTCAAGCCGGGCCTTAAAAACCTCCAAGGAAGGAGACTCCACCACCTCCCTAGGTAACGCATTCCAGTGTTTCACCACCCTCCTAGTGAAATAGTTTTTCCGGATATCCAACCTGGACCTCCCCCACTGCAACTTGAGACCATTGCTCCTTGTTCTGTCATCTGCCACCACTGAGAACAGCCGAGCTCCATCCTCTTTGGACCCCCCCTTCAGGTAGTTGAAGGCTGCTATCAAATCCCCCCTCATTCTTCTCTTCTGGAGACTAAACAATCCCAGTTCCCTCAGCCTTTACTCATAAGTCATGTGCTCCAGACCCCTAATCATTTTTGTTGCCCTCCGCTGGACTCTTTCCAATTTTTCCACATCCTTCTTGTAGTGTGGGGCCCAAAACTGGACACAGTATTCCAGATGAGGCCTCACCAATGTCGAATAAAGGGGAACGATCATGTTCCTCGATCTGCTGGCAATGCCCCTACTTATACAGCCCAAAATGCCGTTAGCCTTCTTGGCAACAAGAGCACACTGTTGACTCATATCCAGCTTCTCGTCCACTGTGACCCCTAGGTCCTTTTCTGCAGAACTGCTACCTAGCCATTCGGTCCCTAGTCTGTAGCAGTGCATGGGATTCTTCCGTCCTAAGTGCAGGACTCTGCACTTGTCCTTGTTGAACCTCATCAGGTTTTTTTCAGCCCAATCCTCTAATTTGTCTAGGTCCCTCTGTATTCGATCCCTACCCTCTAGTGTATCTACCATGCCTCCTAGTTTAGTGTCATCTGCAAACTTGCTGAGAGTGCAGTCCACACCATCCTCCAGATCATTAATAAAGATATTAAACAAAACCGGCCCCAGGACCGACCCTTGGGGCACTCCGCTTGAAACCGGCTGCCAACTAGACATGGAGCCATTGATCACTACCCGTTGAGCCCGACGATCTAGCCAGCTTTCTATCCACCTTACAGTCCATTCATCCAGCCCATACTTCTTTAACTTGGCGGCAAGAATACTGTGGGAGACCGTATCAAAAGCTTTGCTAAAGTCAAGGAATAACACATCCACTGCTTTCCCCTCATCCACAGAGCCAGTTATCTCATCATAGAAGGCAATTAGGTTAGTCAGGCACGACTTCCCCTTCGTGAATCCATGCTGACTGTTCCTGATCACTTTCCTCTCCTCTAAATGTTTCATAATTGATTCCTTGAGGACCTGCTCCATGATTTTTTCCAGGGACTGAGGTGAGGCTGACTGGCCTGTAGTTCCCCGGATCCTCCTTCTTCCCTTTTTTAAAGATGGGCACTACATTAGCCTTTTTCCAGTCATCTGGGACCTCCCCTGATCGCCATGAGTTTTCAAAAATAATGGCTAATGGCTCTGCAATCTCATCCGCCAACTCCTTTAGCACCCTCAGATGCAGCGCATCCGGCCCCATGGACTTGTGCACGTCCAGTTTTTCTAAATAGTCCCGAACCACTTCTTTCTCCACAGAGGGTTGGTCACCTTCTCCCCATGCTGTACTGCCCAGTGCAGCAATCTGGGAGCTGACCTTGTTCGTGAAGACAGAGGCAAAAAAATCATTGAGTACATTAGCTTTTTCCACATCCTCGGTCACTAGGTTGCCTCCCTCATTCAGTAAGGGGCCCACACTTTCCTTGATTTTCTTCTTGTTGCTAACATACCTGAAGAAACCCTTCTTGTTACTCTTAACATCTCTTGCTAACTGCAACTCCAAGCGTGATTTGGCCTTCCTGATTTCACTCCTGCACGCCTGAGCAATATTTTTATACGCCTCCCTGGTCATTTGTCCAATCTTCCACTTCTTGTAAGCTTCTTTTTTGCGTTTAAAATTAAGATTGCATTTTGCGATTAAGAAAGCAAGGATTTCACTGTTTAGCCAAGCTGGTCGCCTGCCATATTTACTATTCTTTCTACACATCAGGATGGTTTGTTCCTGCAACCGCAATAAGGCTTCTTTAAAATACAGCCAGCTCTCCTGGACCCCCCCTTTGCCCTTCATGTTATTCTCCCAGGGGATCCTGCCCATCTGTTCCCTGAGGGAGTCAAAGTCTGCTTTTCTGATGTCCAGGGTCCGTATTCTGCTGCTCTCCTTTCTTCCTTGTGTCAGGATCCTGAACTCGACCATGTCATGGTCACTGCCTCCCAGGTTCCCATCCACTTTTGCTTCCCCTACTAGTTCTTCCCTGTTTGTGAGTAGCAGGTCAAGAAAAGCTTTGCCCCTAGTTGGTTCCTCCAGCACTTGCACCATGAAATTGTCCCCTACACTATCCAAAAATTTCCTGGATTGCCTGTGCACCGCTGTATTGCTCTCCCAGCAGATATCAGGGTGATTAAAGTCTCCCATGAGAACCAGGGCCTGCGATCTAGCAACTTCTGCTAGTTGCCAGAAGAAAGCCTCGTCCACCTCATCCCCCTGGTCTGGTGGTCTATAGCAGACTCCAACCACGACATCACGCTTGTTGCTCACACTTCTCAACTTTATCCAGAGACTCTCAGGTTTTTCTGCAGTTTCATACCGGAGCTCTGAGCAGTCATACTCCTCTCTTACATACAATGCAACTCCCCCACCTTTTCTGCCCTGCCTGTCCTTCCTGAACAGTTTATATCCATCCATGACAGTACTCCAGTCATGTGAGTTATCCCACCAAGTCTCTGTTATTCCAATCACATCATAGTTCCCTGACT
Organism: Malaclemys terrapin pileata; assembly: GCF_027887155.1. Lineage (NCBI taxonomy): Eukaryota > Metazoa > Chordata > Testudines > Emydidae > Malaclemys > Malaclemys terrapin. The sequence goes on from NC_071514.1 coordinate 54,066,132, forward strand.
GTGCCAGGACTTCCAGTTCTCCCTGCTTGTTTCCCAGGCTTCTTGCATTTGTGTATAGGCACTTAAGATAACTCATCGATCGTCCCTCTTTCTCAGCATGAGACAGGAATCCTCCCCTCTTGCGCTCTCCTGCTTGTGCTTCCTCCCAGGATCCCATTTCCCCACTTACCTCAGGGCTTTGGTCTCCTTCCCCCGGTGAACCTAGTTTAAAGCCCTCCTCACTAGGTTAGCCAGCCTGCTGGCGAAGATGCTCTTCCCTCTCTTCGTTAGGTGGAGCCCGTCTCTGCCTAGCACTCCTTCTTCTTGGAACACCATCCCATGGTCGAAGAATCCAAAGCTTTCTCTCCAACACCACCTGCGTAGCCATTCGTTGACTTCCACGATTCGACGGTCTCTACCCCGGCCTTTTCCTTGCACAGGGAGGATGGATGAGAACACCACTTGCACCTCAAACTCCTTTATCCTTCTTCCCAGGAGTTGGTGGGAGGAAGGAGGGGGAATGGTTAATTTCTCCTTGTTTTAGATCCCAGGGGGGTTGGAACTGTATTCACCAGGAGTTGGTGGGAGGAAGGAGGGGAATGGTTAATTTCTCCTTGTTTTAAGATCCAAGGGATTTGGATCTGTATTCACCAAGGAATTGGTGAAGGTTTTTCAAGGCTTCCCAGGGAGGGAATCCATTGGAAATGGTGGCAGCAGACCAGAGTTAAGCTTAGAAGTTTTCATGCAGGCCCCTACTTTTGTACCCTAAAGTTCAAAGTGGGGATACAGCCTTGACACATGTGTATAGAAAAGGGTGTGGAAAATTGCAGATAGTGAAGTGAAATACACAGTAAAGGAGGCCAAGATACACTGACCATAAAGCAAAAGCCTGGTGCTTTCCAGTGCCTGTATGTAAAGAGGAGGAGATCCTCAGCAAATGGTTCATTCTTTGGAGTTGCTCTCTCCTGACTGGGATATCAGGATTCATCTAATTGGGAATCTCTGACCCCATTGGTGTTATCAGTGGAACGTTAGAGATCAGGTATTCTACAGTGGAAACATGGGGCTAGGTACTCAGGTACCCCTTCCGAGAAAGAGGAGGAACAAGGAACTGGCTGGAGACTATTCCCACAGCAGAAGCCTGGCGGCTTACTTTGAAACCTCTCAAAATTAACTCATGATCTTTGTCCAGTTTCAAGGGGATAGATGCGAGAACAAAGGGTTGTCATAAAAATCATCATCACAACTGGCATTAACTGGTTAATGAGAAACTAAGGGCAACTTCCATCATGATGCCAAAATCGAATGGACCAAGTAGACTGAACCCCTGCGAGAGAGCTCCTCTGGGTCACAGTATAGGTACATCACTGAGCTGATTTAGGGGAAACCTGCAATGTCTGTTCTAGGACTTAAAGGCCTTGGGTCTTGGGGGGCTGTCAGTTGGGCACCTTCCACTGTGGGCTCCACCTCTCTCTCATAGGTCAGATAGGCTGCTACCTATCGGGAGAGGGATAGTTCAGTGGTTTGAGCTTTGGCCTGCTAAACCCAGGGTTATAAATTCAATCCTTGAGGGGGCCATTTAACGGTCTGGGGCAAAAATCTGTCTGGGGATTGGTCCTGCTTTGAGCAGGGGGTTGGACTAGATGACCTCCTGAGGTCCCTTCCAACCCTGATATTCTTTCACTAGCACTAAATTAACTTTAAAAAAATCCAATGTACAAACTTTATTGTTGGTACCAGACAAGTACTATCAAAATCATCAGCAAGAATCACCAGTGATCAGTATTAACATTTCAATGGTCAATTACTGCATGAGGGACATTCATATTTCTCAGAGCTTTGGAGTTAGGTTACAGCCAGGATGCAAACAGTTGCACAATCCTGTCTCCACCCTCTGGTCCCCCCACACGTACACCAGGTCATAATGGGAAGGCTTTCTTTGCAACTGTTCACAACCTCATTAGCTTCTTGCTCTACTTAAGGCTCCATTTAGACTAGGGACAAGCAGTGCAATGAAGCACGCTAGTGCCTATTTGTCTATAAAAGGTTGTGTTATTCATTATTTCTATTGTAGGTGTATCTAGAGATCCAAACCAAGATCAGAAACCCATTGGGATAGGTGCTTACACAGTCCCTACCTCGGAGAACTCTCAATCTAAACAAACAAGATAGACAAAGGGTGGGGACAGAGAGGTGAAGGCACTCAGCCAAGGTCACACAGCAGTTCAGTGGCAGACACAGAACTAGAAGTCTGGTCTCCTGATTCCCAATCCAACGCCTGTTCACAAGACCAGGTTTAATTTTTCACTTAAACCAGGCATCTCACCTTCGTGTGTCATCTGAAGACTGCAGTGTATCTTAACCAAGTTTATAGCATTTAATCAGTAAGTAATTGAAAATTCTCAGAAATTTTGCTTATTTATTGTTTAAAATTAATTAAAAATGGCATCTTTAAGAAAAAAGTGTGGAATGTCAACATTTTAATCTTGTTTGCTATTGTTCACATACAGACTAACACGGCTAACACTCCGCTGTGTCTATGTTGCTTGACCACCAAGTGATTCGCCATTACAGCCCACCTGCTCCCTTTGCTTTCACCTTTAGCCATATCTTCCCTGAGGCACAGATCCTCTGCTAGTTTAAACTGTTCTCACTCTATTGACTTCAATGGAGTGAGGACGATTTACACCCTATGAAGATCTGCCGCTGAGTATCCATACTAACTTCTAAGTCTACTTCCACAGGGCATCCTTAAAGCTCAGTGCCTCCAGCAAACACAAAGACTACTCTTGGTGATGTGCATTAGCTGAATTTCATGGCATCCTGCTGCCAAATTTCTGGCAGAGTAAAATTCATCCCTTGTGTAACTTGGTTGATTTGTGTGCAAATCCAAGTGGAGACTCTCAATTTATTTTTAATTGCCTATAACAACTGTGCTTCATCAGCAGATTGCACAGACTCACTGGCCACTTCTGCCCCATCTCATTAAAGAATGCTGCTCCCAATGCCACGAATCTTTTTTTCCACACAGAGGAACAGCTGGGCACAGTTATCAGTCTCCAGGAAATCCCTTGAGAAAGAGGACCCAGAAACATCCACATAACCTCACAGGCCACCATGCTCCCCTTCTTCCTCCCCTGAACACCTCACGTGAGTTTCATCTCTCACCCCAGCTCTGACTCCCACTCCCTGCTGCCTTCTGCACTGCCCACAGCATTGCTCCTGGATCACTAAAGGGCTGCTTTCTAGTGCTCATTATTACCATCACCTGAGCCTCATAACTGGCTCTCAGAAAAGCACAGTGCCCCGTTTAGCGCAGGAGAGACAACTGAACTTCAAGTCACACAAAGCTATGCTCGCGAGCCATAAAGAGCATATCAGTGACACAGTACAATACCTTTTTGTTTGAATAAACCAACGTTTCTCAAACTGGGATCCATGGGCCCCTGGGGGGCCGTGAGGGTACTCCAGGGGCCTCACAGGTTTGCTGATCAACTCCTCCTCTTCTCTCCCAGTGCCTCCTGCCCGTTGCGGAACAGCTGTTCCCCGGTGTGCAGGATGCGCAGGAGGAGGAGGCGTGGGGATGGGGCTTGCTCAGGGGAGGGGGCGGAAAGAGGCAGGGAAGAGGAGGTGCAGGGTTGGGGCAGGAAGAGGTGGAGCAGGGGTGGGACCTTGGGAGAAGGGGTGGAGTGGGGATGGGGGGGGTCTATGAAAAACTTTAAATTAAAATGGGGTCCTCGGGTTGCCAAAGTTTGAGAACCGCTGGACTAAACGGTTCTATATGGAATAATGTTACAAGATGTTGGGCTGTGGGCTACGTCCCACATTGTTAAGCAACTACTGGAAAGTTAGAGAGGGGACTGAATAGGACATCAGAAATACTACCAGGAGCAGTGGCTATCTCAGGGGACTGACTGGGGGTTATGGTGACTAGTGGCCTGTATGAAATAGACAGGAGAGTCCCAGCCTGCCCCACTTCCACTAAGACTTACCAGCCGTCAGTGGTAGCCCATTAGGGCCCTAAGCAGGAATATCCCCCCCACCCCAACAAATACTAATAATTAATGGGGAGCTCCTTGAGCTGCTTGGGGCCCTAAGCAATTGCCTAATCTTAGTCTGTTTATGACTAGCGCCTGCTATGCTGGCTGTGGAGGGGGTAAGCAGTGGGAGCAGCTGTGTCTAATGGCTCTGGCCTAGCCCAACTCGCGCGCACACAACCGCCACAGTGCGAGAGTGGATTATATGAGTGGGCACTTATTTAAAATGTTGCTGTAAGGATGGGAAGGGAAGAGACTGGTGGGTGGGAGGGGGATACTGCCATCTTACGCTCTGTGAGGATGAGAACCTCATCTAGTGAGACCAAGCAAGAAAATCTGGCTCCCTCTCCTGGTTGACCCAACAGTGGTAGGCTGGATAGTGACTGGTGACAATAGCTCCCAGGGTGAGGCTGAGAGACTCATTAGGGAAGGAAGGGCTTGTCTTTCACTAGAGCGGCTGAGTGGGTAGGGGAAGTATATGTGGTAGGCGATGAGAACCCCATGAATTACAGGGTTATAATCCTCGCCCGTCAGAGGAGAATGGTTTCATAAGAAGGTGGGAAGAGTGTTATGGGAGGATGTGTACATCGAGCAGGTATCTTGTGTGTGAATTCCTTGAAGCATGAGAAGTTCATAGGTTTAGGAAGGGCTTAAACAAAGGGAGTTCAAGTTTAGGGTGAGTTGCCTTTTGTTGCTGTGGAAGGATTGGCATTAGCCATTGAATAGAGCTTGATATGGATTTTGCCCTGAAAATGACCATTGTTGCTGAACTTGGAGTCCTTATTTGGAGTCCAGCTGCATTGTGTGTGACTGCGAGGGTAGAACGACGTATGCTGGGGCCATCGATACTTCGGGTAGGATGACACTGTCTGCAGGCCTGGTCTTGGCTCAGGTATTGCTCACTGGGTATTTGGTGCTGCACAACTAGATTGGGAGATGTTATTTTTTGCATCTGGTCTTACAAATCTAAATACATAATAAACCCACCAGAAGCACAGACAGCACATTTGATGGCAGTTGCAGCAGAGAGAGAAAGATTAAATAGGCCCTGGAGAATGACATTCCCTCTTTCTGGTGAGCTCTCTGGGTCAATGTAGAGGCACAGTGTGGCAGGGGGCAATGTGGGGAAGATTTGCATTGCTACGGCTCATGCTCTACTTGTTCTGTTGATAGAGGACTCAAGGGCTGTCAATCTGTCACCTTTCACCAGTGCTAAATTCACTATGAAATAAAAACAAAATAGGTGGAAATCTTCAAGGTGACCTTAGGAGAGACAAAAGCAGTGCCTTATGAAAATAGTGCTTATGAGGGAAGGTTAAGAAAATGCATTTTTTATTTTTTGTAGGAAAGAGGAGGCTTCAGCGTGTTCCTAATGGTTTTTATAATAAATAAATCGATCAAGTTTGGAGAGCAATGTTTTTACCTTTTTACCTTGGTAGGAAGTTTAAAAACACTTGTAAATAGGAAATTCTGGTAGAAAAACTTCACATTAAGCAAATTGGAGGGTGGGTACGTACATGGGACAGACAGGCAAGGAAGGAGATTGAAGCAAAGAGTCAAATGACTTCAGAAGACATCTGAAGAAGGAAGTGATTGACAGCTACAGAAGGCGGAGCATTCCAACATCCTGGCCATTATGTGTTGCTGCAATGGCCTCAATGAGTCAATGCAGCCAGGACATACTCTGACCTGCATCGAGACTGAGATGGTGCCAGCAGTTCTATGATGTTTGTGTGGGTAAGTTGTCCCCCCTCAGTGGCTGCATAGGGATTTGCACCATTGCAGAGAAGAATTTGACCCTGGCAGAGAGGGTCATTTTTATTCATGCTATTTAAAATTATTTTTTTATTTTACACCCACTTGACTCAACTGTCTAAATAAACAGCTGGAAGAAAAGCTCTTTTGCTAAAGATTCATCATCCCTCAACCCTTCAATTAAGTCTGAGGGCCTGATTCTTTGCTGCTTGAAACCTGATTTAGCATGTATACATGTCCAAAATGGGTGTCAAACGCTACTGCAGGTGTGAGTTGAGAGTTTTCATTTTACACCAAAAGGTGTAACGCCATTATTTAAAAAGGGCTCTAGAAGTGATCCCGGCAATTACAGACCGGTAAGTCTAACATAGGTACCAGGCAAATTAGTTGAAACAATAGTTAAGAATAAAATTGTCAGACACATAGAAAACCATATACTGTTGAGCAATAGTCAACATGGTTTCTGTAAAGGGAAATCATGTCTTACTAATCTATTAGAGTTCTTTGAAGGGGTCAACAAACATGTGGACAAGGGGGATCCAATGGACCTAGTGTACTTAGATTTCCAGAAAGCCTTTGACAAGGTCCCACACCAAAGGCTCTTACGTAAATTAAGTTGTCAAGGGATAAAAGGGAAGGTCCTTTCATGGATTGAGAACTGGTTAAAAGACCGGGAACAAAGGGTAGGAATTAATGGTAAATTCTCAGAATGGAGAGGGGTAACTAGTGGTGTTCCCCAAGGGTCAGTCCTCAGACCAGTCCTATTCAACTTATTTATAAATGATCTGGAGAAAGGGGTAAACAGTGAGGTGGCAAAGTTTGCAGATGATACTAAACTGCTCAAGATAGTTAAGACCAAAGCAGACTGTGATGAACTTCAAAAAGAACTCACAAAACTAAGTGATTGGCCAACAAAATGGCAAATGAAATTTAATGTGGATAAATGTAAAGTAATGCACATTGGAAAAAATAACCCCAACTATACATACAATATGATGGGGGCTAATTTAGCTACAACAAGTCAGGAAAAAGATCTTGGAGTCATCGTGGATAGTTCTCTGAAGATGTCCGCGCAGTGTGCAGAGGCGGTCAAAAAAGCAAACAGGATGTTAGGGATCATTAAAAAGGGGATAGAGAGTAAGACTGAGAATATATTATTGCCCTTATGTAAATCAATGGTATGCCCACATCTCGAATACTGCGTACAGATGTGGTCTCCTCATCTAAAAAAAGATATACTGGCACTAGAAAAGGTTCAGAAAAGGGCAACTAAAATTATTAGGGGTTTGGAACGGGTCCCATATGAGGAGAGATTAAAGAGGCTAGGACTCTTCAGCTTGGAAAAGAGGAGACTAAGGGGGGATATGATAGAGGTATATAAAATCATGAGTGATGTGGAGAAAGTGGATAAGGAAAAGTTATTTACTTATTCCCATAATACAAGAACTAGGGGTCACCAAATGAAATTAATAGGCAGCAGGTTCAAAACAAATACAAGGAAGTTCTTCACGCAGCACACAGTCAACTTATGGAACTTCTTACCTGAGGAGGTTGTGAAGGCTAGGACTATAACAGCGTTTAAAAGAGAACTGGAAAAATTCATGGTGGTTAAGTCCATTAATGGCTATTAGCCAGGATAGGAAAGGAATGGTGTCCCTAGCCTCTGTTTGTCAGAGGATGGAGATGGATGGCAGGAGAGAGATCACTTGATCATTGCCTGTTGGTCCACTCCCTCTAGGGCACCTGGCATTGGCCACTGTCGGTAGACAGGATACTGGGCTAGATGGACTTTTGGTCTGACCCGGTACGGCCGTTCTTATGTTCTTATGTGTAAACAAATGGAGAACTGGTGCAAGGCATTGACAATCCAGCCTGGATGGCAGAAAATGAATGTCTGGCTCCCACAGAAATACTCAGGATTTATGGTGGATTTGACTGAGCATGAAACAAAGAACAGGAGCTAAAAGCTATGGCTGTGATTGACTGACTAGAATGTTTTGGAGGAGAATCATGGCCACGCCATGTGCCAAATATAGTCTAACAAAAAGCATGGACTCTGACGACTCAGCAAGACATCACCTCTATGTCTACCAATAATAAAGAAGTGACTTATAAATGAATAAGAATTGATGATTAATTATATTTTTGGAAGCAGAGCAAATTTAGGCAATAAAACTGACTCATAAGGTGGTAATGATTCCACAGAAGCGATTAATAGAACAGTATTTCAGTCACTGTGGAGATTCAACAGTTATTAACTTCATCTTACTAACCCTTCCTTACCAAAAACCGGGCACTCTAGCCAAGGCAGAGAGCATGTTGCATGCTTCAAAGTCAGTAGCTGAACTAAGAAGTAGCTACAGAAATATAATTTTAATACAGAGCTGAAGAAAACTGTTTCCTAATGGCAGAATTTAGATCATTAACAGGCCTGGACATCAGATCAAAATCTATAGCACGTCCTCTCCAAAGCTCTGGATTGCAGATATAAAATCATTTACTGAAGCACAAGAGGTGCAATTAGAAAAGTGCTGTTAAAAATAGTTCAGGAGGCGAGAGCCAGACGGCCCATCAATAAATATTCCACAGCTGATAGCTACTGTTAAACTCAAACAGCGTAAGAAAGGAGTAAATGGCTTCTGAATGCAGAAGGAGTGCATTTCTACCATGAATAATGGCAATTTCAGTGCAGCAGGAAGAGTACACATCACAGAGAAACTTTTCAAAGTGGGTTTTAGATTCTGATGCAATTTTTGCAGCATCTGAAATACCTGTGTAGAAATGTACATGGCTTCTTCACTCACTGACTTAGAAAAGGACACAAAAATCCAGACATTCTGCACATACAGATCCAAGGGCAGAAAATCAAATACAATGGGGGACAGCTTTTTTATATGTTGTTTTTCCTTTCAGGTGCAAATAACCCAGCAGGGAAAACATCTGATTTAGGCACCTGGAGATTTCTTAGCCCTCATAATCCTGACCTGCAACCTTTTTCTGGGTTCACCATTGAGGCCATTTCACATTCCTCAGAGAAGGACCAGTTCACCTAGTGCTAAATGAGAAAATATGTCTGCCCAGCTGCTACCCCCCCAGGGTTGTGCTGCAACTTGTGATACCTAATGTGTATGTATAGCAGAAATGGGGACATAAAAGATGAAGGTTAGTGAACACAGGAATTGGTGTACCGGATCAAACCAGTAGTCTGTGTTGTTCAATATCCTGTCTCCTGTAGCGGTGAGTACCAAATTCTTTAGAGCAGGGGTCGGCAACCTTTCAGAAGTGGTGTGCCGAGTCTTCATTTATTCACTCTAATTTAAGGTTTCGCATGCCAGTCATAACGTTTTAGCGTTTTTAGAAGGTCTCTTTCTATAAGTCTATAATATAGAACTAAACTGTTGTTGAACGTAAAGTAAATAAGGTTTTTAAAATGTTTAAGAAGCTTCATTTAAAATTAAATTAAAATGCAGAGCCCCCCGGACCGGTGGCCAGTGTGAGTGCCACTGAAAATCAGCTTGCGTGCCGCCTTCAGCACACGTGCTATAGGTTGCCTACCCCTGCTTTAGAGAAAGGTGTAAATCATGCATAATGGACAATTATACAATAACATGCCTACGGGAGAAGCAATTTCCTCATCCCAGGCAGTTAGTGGTTGGTTTATGTCCTGAAACATGAGTGTTTGTTTCTTATAAATATTAACCCAATATTTTCAAAGTTAACATCTTGACTCCTCAATACATAACCGGATTTTCAAATATATTAAGAACCCAGCAGCTCCTTTATATTGCAGTGTCTTCAGGAAGCCTCCAGTAGGTGCAGAAGCAGCAGTCACTAGTCAGGGAGGAACTCATCTGGCCCCGCCCTACTACTAAAAGCAGATCAGGCCTCTTCTGCTCTGGAGGAGCCTAGTCTGCATGGGGGATACTCAGCTGACCTCTCTGGCCTTTTAGCTCCATCAATTGGATTGGTGGGTGGCGGGTAGATTGTGGTAGTATTCTCCAAAACACCAGCCACTTCTTGCACCAAAACAAAATGTCACTGACTATTTTGTGAAGATCTTCCCTATAATCCTCTTTCTTCTTTCTAATATGCTTTGATTAGGAGTAAAGTAGTTAACAAAGTTGACACAATACTAGGCAGTTCACACCTCAGACTCATTTAATAGATTCACACACTCCAAGGTGGGAAGGGAGCATTGTGATAACACTGCTCTACAGCCAAATGCTTCTGAAATAAATGTAGTCAAACTTTACTAATTCTGGGTCACTGGAACGAAAATTATGCTTAAAATTGTTGATTGGCTCTAGTTTTCAAGATATGCTATTGGGTCAGTATATACGACCCTTGACTTGGGAATGGCGGAGGATAAGTGAGTTATAAAGGGAAGGGATCTCAATTTAAACCACAAATGACTAAAATACATCTTTGACTGGATCTATGAATAAATCTATGACTGGGTTTGGACAGTACTTGCTTTTTAGGCAAAATAGTGAATGATGCAATCTGAAGCTGGTATTGCATCATACATGATATGAATTGCATCATGTTATTCCTAGAAGTCATGGATGATGCAATCATAACGAAGCTTACATCACTCTGCTGAACAAATTGCCCTATATCAGCTCTAGAAATCATACAGTGTCGTGCTCTCTTATTTGTCAGTGTTTGATTTTGCAAAGGGACACATTTCTGTTTAGCCAAAGTGAGCAGAGATGCCTCGTACTTGTGTGAACAGTGCAGATAACTTCTGCCATGTTTGTGGTGAAGTGACTTTTGCATCACAAAAGCGCAGTATAACCACTATGGTTAAGAAAGCCTATCACCTTTATTTTGGCTGCAAAATTGGAGATCAGGACAAGAGGTGGGCCCCACACATATGCTGCAACACTTGTGCAACAAATCTTTGCCAGTGGTTGAACAGGAAAAGGAAATCTATGCCTTTTGCAGTGCCAATGATTTGGAGAGAGCCAACAGATCATATCAGCAATTGTTACTTCTGCATGGTGCCTCCAGTTGGGAAAGGTGTGTCAAAGAAGAAAAAGTGGACTGTGCATTATCCAAACATTCCATCAGCTATACGCCCAGTACCCCACGGAGAAGGACTGCCGGTTCCTGATGCACCAGAATCATTCTCACTTGAGTCAGACGAGGAAGAGAAAGAGGATGAAACTTCTGGTCCTGAACCATCAATGTCACAGGACCCACATTTTCTCCCATCCTCCTCCTCTTAACACACCTCATAACACAAGGTGAACTGAATGACCTTGTCAGGGATTTGGAACTACCCAAGAGTAAGGCAGAGCTGTTGGGCTCCAGACTACAGAGGTGGAATCTCCTGGCAGGTGATGTTAGGGTTTCCATGTTCCGTGACCATCAAAAGGATCTTGTCCCATTCTTCTTCATGGAAGGTGATCTTGTAGCCTGCAACAACATCGATGGTGTGATGGCAGCCCTCAACATTGTTCACGATCCAGATGAGTGGAGACTGTTCATTGATTCATCGAAGACAAGTCTTAAAGCTGTTTTACTGCATAATGGCAATGTTTTGCCATCAATTCCAGTTGGTCATGCAGTCCATATGAAGGAAACCTATGATCACATGAAACAACTTTTGAGGTGCATAAACTATGACCAACATCAGTGGCAGCTTTGTGGCGATTTGAAGGTTGTTGCTCTCTTGCTTGGTCTGCAGACTGGATACACAAAGTACTGCTGTTTTCTCTGCGAATGGGATAGTCGTGCAAGAGATTCCCACTACATCAAGAAAGATTGGCCACTCCGACAGTCATTGGAGCCTGGGAGGAAAAGTGTTTAGCATCCAACACTTGTTGAATCAAGGAAGATTTTGTTACCACCCTTACACATCAAGCTGGGTCTGATGAAGAATTTTGTCAAGGCCATTGACAAAACACAAGCAGCTTTCAAGTACCTCCATGGAAAATTTCCAAGGTTAAGTGAAGCTAAGATAAAGGAAGGTGTCTTTGTTGGTCCTCAGATTCGTGAACTTCTTCGAGATGATGCATTTGACCATGCACTGCGTGGCAAGGAAAAGACGGCATGGAAAGCCTTCCAGTTAGTGGCAATAAATTTTCTCGGAAACAACAAGGCAGACAACTACGGGTTGTTGGTGGAAAACCTCCTCAAGGCATACAAAAGCCTTGGTTGCAACATGTCATTAAAGATACATTTTTTGCACTCTCATCTAGATTTTTTTCCACCGAACTGCGGAGCAGTGAGCGACGAGCATGGCGAGCGATTTCACCAGGACATTGCAACAATGGAGAAACGCTATCAGGGCAAATGGAGCCCATCAATGCTTGTAGACTATTGCTGGACAGTGACAAGAGATGCTCCATTTAATGAATACAAGAGACAAGCCAAGAAGCGCCGAGTAGACACTGAATAGAACTATACTATGTACATAATAGCTTTTTGCCTTTTGTTTCATAATAAATTTTATTTATATAACCCTTTTGCTGATTTTTAAAGTGTGAGGTTTTTACCCACGAAAGCTGATGCCCAAATAAATCTGTTAGTCTTTAAGGTGCCACCAGACTCCTTGTTGTTTTCATAAACACATGACAAGACCTAGGTTTACAATTTATGATTAAAACTCTACTATCTACACAATATACATAGACATAAAATGTAAAAACTTAAATATCTTAGAAACAGTAGCCAATCAGTTGTTTTAATTGTCATATTTGAATTCAGCACATCAAAATACATAATAAATAGCACATTTTATCTCTGAAGCAGATGACTGAAGCAGATGACTTCTCAAAAATTGTAGAACAGTGTAATTTAGGGCAGGGGTTCCCAAACTTGGTTTGCGGCTTGGGCCAGGCCACCACTTCCCACAGGTCCCATTGGCAGGGAACGGCGAACCGCAGCCACTGGGTAAACAAAGCGTCTCGCGGCCCGCCAGGGGCCTACCCTGAACAAGCCACGAACAAAGTTTGGGAACCCCTGATCTACGGTGATTTCCTACATAACATAGGCCATAGAACTTCCCCAAAATAACTCCTAGAGTAAATCTTTTAAAAAAACATCCAGTTTTGAATTTTAAAATGATCAGTGATGGCGAATCCACCATGGCATTTGGTAAATTGTTCCTAGGGTTAATTACTCTCACTGTTAAAAATGTATGCCTGATTTCCAGTCTGAATTTCTCTAGCTTCAACTTCCAGCCACTGGATCGTGTTATACCTTTCTTTGCTAGATTGAAGAACCCATCATCAAATATTTGTTCCCCATGTAGGTACTTTTAGGCCCTGTGTACACTAGCAAGTTTCTGCACAGTAAAGTAGCTTTCTTCTTCGAGTGATTGCTCATGTATATTCCACAATAGGTATGCGTGCTCCCCTAGCAACCTCTGGAGTGGCGCTTCCATGGCGCCCCTCCTCCCCCCCCCCCCCACCCTCAGTTCCTTCTTGCCACCAGTGAAGGTGCTTCGGAACTGCTCTGCTGCAGCTTGTCTGCAGCTTCCGTCCAGAACTCTTGTTCATTCGGTGTAGTAGTACCTGTAGTTGAAGTAGTTAGATAAGTTTAGTTTAGTGCGCCCAGGCCAGGGAATGCCCCGTGCCTCAGGTTTTAAGTCGTGCAACACTTGTAGGCGGCTGATGCCAGTGAGTGATCCCCATGCGGACTGTTTACGCTGTTTGGGTGAAACCCATCTCAGCGATCGCTGCAAGATTTGCAGGTCTTTCAAGCCTCGGACCAAGAGAGAAAGAGACATTCGGCTCCGGGCTATCCTGATGGAGTCGGCGTTGACCTGCAACTCTGGTGCGCCGCTCCGAGTCGGCACCAGTTACCGCAGCGTCGGTGCGTGGCGACCTCTTGGTGCCATCTACCAGTCGGCACTGCTCCCCATCCGCAGGACATGCCAAGAAGGCTAAGAAGAGGCCTTCTCCACCGTGGCATCAGAGCAAAACCAGGGGAGAGGCTAGACCTGTGTTGGGCAGTTCTCGGTCCCCATCGGCCTCTAGGCCTCCGACACAGGTCGAGCAGAGTGGCCCAGCCCATTCGGAGCAGGCTTCCCCGGATGTCCGGATGCCGTCCACGCCGGAGCCCTGCAAGCGGCCCGGGATGTTATGTCCATGCCAGTATCAGAGGCACCGCCAACGCTGGCTCTGCGGTCTAGAGGCAAGCCACTGCTGGGATCTCCGCAGTTGCCCCTGGCTCGGTACCGTTGCGGTCACAGGAATGTTCCCGATGCCGTTCGCCGCTCAGCGACCGTCCCATGCGTAGTCCACGCCGGTCACCATCGACCCTATCAGGTTGTCTAGCTGGGTACTGACTGACTGGGGCTCCAGGCACTGCTCCGCCTCAAGGAGCGGGCCCCGTTGAGACCGAGACAAATGGCACCGAAGGTCTTCGTCTCCGAAGGGCTAACGTAGCCAGTCGCGACACGAATGTCGACACCGTTCCCGTTCGTTGTCTCGCTCCAGGACCCCGCCACCACACCACTCCCGCAGTCCTGGGCGTCGATCGCCGTTGCAGTGCGGATCCACCCGCCAGAGCCGATCGCAGAGCAGCTGCTACGGGGGTACTGTTCCTCCACATCAGGATCGCGGTCTCGTGGTCAGCACCGTTCCCACCGCCGCCATGCCTCTTGGTGCAGGGACAGCGGCAGGTCGTACGCCAGCCTGGCCTCCCTTCATAGTTGTTGATCCTTGGGACAGGCCATTTAGGCTGAACAGCCTGCTCCCCTGATGCCACAGCAGGTGCATTGGCACCGGGCTCCGTGGCCAGCGCCATGGTACCAATGGGCCCCATGGTCCCCCAATGCAGACCCCAGTGGGGGCTCGCTCGGTGGCCGGAGCCTCGGAACGGCTGTCAGCCTCCCTGTCCCAGCCTCCGAGAAAGGAGTCGGTGGGACATGCATCTTCGGGCCGTGCCCGGAGGACAACCAAGTGGTGGGTCCTCCGGTACCAGTGGACATGCAAAGTACTGCGCCTGCCTCACCCTCCCCTGATGAGGCAATTACAGCCCCTCCCCCCTGTTCTGCAGGAGGACTCTAAAGACCACCAGGAACTATTGAAAAGGATGGCATCAAGCCTCAACCTTCAGTCTGAGGAGGTGGAGGAGCCCTCGGACTCTCTCTTCAACGTCCTATCTGCCTCGGTACCGGGCAGGGTGGCCCTTCCACTCCACAAAGGGGTGGCAAAAATTTCAAATGCCTTGTAGCAAACCCCAGCTTCCTTGCTCCCCATCTCTAAGAGTCTGGAATGCAAGTATTTTGTGCCCGCCAAGGGGCATGAATACCTGTACACCCACCCTGCCCCCAACTCCCTGGTGGTCCAGTCGGTCAACCACAGGGAGCAGCAGGGCCAACCAGCCCCTACTCTGAAAAATAAAGACTCAAGGAGGCTGGACTTATTTGGGAGAAAAATGTATTCGTCCTCGAGTTTCCAGTTATGGGTGGTGAACCATCAAGCTCTCCTGGGTTGGTATAAGTTCAATTTGTGGGGCTCTCTGCCCAAATTCGAGGACTCCCTCCAGGAATGTTACAGGAAGGAATTCAAGGCTCTGATGGAGGAGAGTACAGCGGCTGCCATGGCAACTCTGCAGGCAGCATCGGATGCAGCAGATACGGCTGCATGGTCTATGGCCTCCGTGGTATCCATGAGGAGGGCGTCGTGGTTCCTGCTGTCTGGGCTGTCCAGTGAGGCACAGAACTCCTTGCAGGATCTCCCGTTTGATGGCAAGGCCCTGTTTGCGGAACAGATGGACGTGAAGCTGCACGGCCTGAAACATTCCCACACTATGCTTAAGACACTGGGCCTCTATGTTCTGACTCCAGCTAGGCCTAAGTTTAAGCCGCAGCAGGCTCCCACCAAGGCCACCCATTCTAAATACGAACCCCCTTATAAAAAGTCAGGGGACTATAAAAAAACGCCTGCAGAGGCAGTCCTGGTCTGCTGCCCAGCCTGGGTCCTCCAAGGGCAAACAGGCAGGGAAATGGCAGTTTTGATGGGATGCCCGGGGGCTACCTACCAGTTCACGCCAGGGATCCACCAGCAATACAGGTTCCCTTTTCCAACCGGTTGTGTGCTTTTCTCCCAGAGTGGTCGTGGCTGACCTCGGACCGATGGGTCCTCAACACCATCTCCCGGGGCTAAACCCTCCAATTTACCTCTACCCCGCCCAACCACCCTCCACCCCCATCCCTCCTGAGGGACCCCTCTCATGAGGCCCTGCTCAAGCAGGAGGTGGGGCAGCTCCTTGGCTTAGGAGCAGTGGAAGTGGTGCCTGCGGAGTTCAAACGCCAGGGGTACTCCTGCTATTTCCTTATCCCACGGAATCACGTGGTGCTGCTCCTGTCCACGATGCCCTCCTCATGGACACCGCGGAGGCCATGGACTGTGCAGCCGTATCTGCTGCATCCGATGCTGCCTGCAGGGCCAAAGGGGGGCTCAGGCCCATCCTGGACCTGCGAGGCCTGAACCAGTACATGGTAAAGCTCAGGTTCCACATGGTCTCTCTGGCCTCCATCATCCCCTCCCTGGATCCCAGGGAATAGTACGCTGCCCTTGATCTGTAGGATGCGTACTTCCACATCCATAGATTCGAGGGGCATAGGTGCTTCCTCCGTTTCATGGCTGGGCATCAATTTACGGTCCTCCCATTTGGCCTGTCCACTGCTCCCAGGATATTCACAAAGTGCATGTCTGTGCCCGAGCCGGTGATTGCCTCCCTACAATGGTGGTCCTTCCCGGGGAACATGCTCCACGGGGTCCTGTTCAGTGGCAGGCCCCCATCGGTGGAGCTGGTGTCCGACACTTCAGACCTGGGGTGGGGAGCCCATGTGGGGGACATTCAGATCCAAGGTCTGTGCAGGACCTTGTCCTGCATATAAATGTCAAGGAACTCAGGGCGATCCGGTTGGCATGCGTGGCCTTCCGCTCGCACCTGGAGGGCAGAGTGGTCAGGGTCCTCACAGACAACACGACCTCGATGTTTTACATCAACAGGCACGGTGGGTCCCACTCCTCTGCCAGGAAGCCCTCAGGCTGTGGGACTTCTGTATAGCCCATGACATTTGCCTACAGGCCTACCATCTACCGGGCGCCTGGAATTCACAGGCGGATTGCCTGAGCTGAGACTTCTTCTCTCAGCACGAGTGGTCTCTACACCCAGAGGTGGTGCATGGACTTTTCCAAGAGTGGGGAACTCCCCAGGTGGACCTGTTCACGACTTGACAGAACTGCTGGTGTCCCCGGTTCTGCTCCAGGGGGGCTGGGCATGGGTGCTATCTCCGATGCCTTCCTCCTATCCTGGTCAGGCCAGTTTCTCTATGCCTTCCCACTGATTGGCAATGTCCTGGAAAATATAAAGACGGACAGGGCCCAGGTCGTCCTGATTGCCCCGGCGTAGTCCAGGCAACATTGGTACAGGACCCTCATGAGCCTAGCGGTCGCCCCACCATAGCCATTGCCATCCCGCCCAGACCTGCTCTCCCAGGACCAGGGCCACCTCCCCCACACTTTCCACAGGATTTGATCATTATGGAAGATATCTGGCTGCTGAGGGTGAGCAGGGAATCCGCCCTGGCCCCTATGCAGCTTGCGTGTGTGCAACAATGATCCCCCTCTCACACCCCCATGACAGCACAGTGGCATGGGAAAATTACCATTAATGGGGCAAGAAACAAAGCAGGTCTGCTGAAGAACCTATGGCAGCAAATTGCCCAGTATCTCCATGAGAGTTTCCTGGAGATCTCTGAGGGAGATTCCAGTGAAGTGAGGGAATCAATCAAACCCTGTTCCGCCTCTCAGACTAGGCGTGTGGTGGGAGACAAGCCTGCTTTCTGCAACCCTCCTGCTCCCAACAACTAGCTTCAGCGATTCCCAAAATCAAATCCACTTACCAGGGGCCTCCTCTCCTGTTTGCACTTTGCCAACATCCGACAGCTGTGACTGGCTAGCCTCCTCTGGGATAGAAAAGAGCTCCTGGTTACATGCATCCTCTGAGCCTCTACGGTCCAGCCCTGAGTGAGTCCAGCCCTTCCCGTCACAAATATTATGGAGCATATAGCACGCGGCTATAAGCATAGGAATATTGTCATTGGCCAGGTCCAGCTTCCCAGAGAGGCAGCGCCAGTGGGCCTTTAAACGGCCAAAAGCACATTCAACAGTTATTCTGCATTTACTCAGCCTGTTGTTGAACTGCTCCTTGCTGTTGTCAAGTTGCCCTGTGTATGGTTTCATAAGCCACGACATTAAGGGGTAGGCAGGGTCTCCCAGGATCATAATGGGCATTTCGACTTCCCCTATGGTGGTGATCTGGTCCGGAAAGAAAGTCCCTCCTTGCAGCTTCCTGAACAGGCTAGTGTTCCAAAAGATGCATGCATCATGCACCTTTCTGGACCAGCCTGCATTAACGTCTGTGAAACGCCCATGGTGATCCACAAACACCTGGAGAACCATTGAGAAATACCCCTTGTGATTAATGTACTCGGTGGCTAAGTGGTTTGGTGCCAGAATTGGAATATGCGTGCCATCTATTGCCCCTCCGCAGTTAGGGAAGCCCATTTCATAGAAGATTAGGGTTGGAAGAGACCTCAGGAGGTAAACTAGTCCAACCCCTGCTCAAAGCAATCCACAATGTCACACACATTGCACAGAATCACGGGTCTTTCAGAGCAGGATGCAATTAATGGCCCTGCACACTTCCGTCAACACAAGTCCAACGGTAGATTTTCCCCACTCCAAACTGGTTAGCGACCAATTGGTAGCAGTCTGGAGTAGCCAGCTTCCACAGTGCAATTGCCACGCGCTTCTCCAATGGCAGGGCAACTCTCAGTCTCGTGTCCTTGCACCGCAGGGCTGGGGTGACCTCCTCACACAGTCCCATGAATGTGGCTTTCCTCACATTTGAAGGTTCTGCAGCCACTGCTCATCATCCCAGACCTGCATCACAATGTGATCCCACCACTCAGTGCTTGTTTCGTGGCATCAGGAGATGCTGGAAGGAGGAGGGAGGGCACAGCATACTCGGGGAGGAGGTGGAACTGGGTGGGGAAGGGTAAGGGCAGGAAGAGGTGGGGAAGAGGCGGGGTGGGAAGAAGCAGGGCACGGGTGGGACCTTGGGGGAAGGAGTGGAGTGGGGGGACAGGCCTGGGGGGGGGCACACCCTGGTAGATTAGAAACTTGGCGCCTATGGTGCCTGCACTCTCAAAAAGGCTTATTTAAAATACATCCGGCTCTCCTGGACTCCTTTCCCCCTCATATTAGCCTCCCAGGGGATCCTGCCCATCAGTTCCCTGAGGGAGTCAAAGTCTGTTTTCTGAAGTCCAGGGTCCGTATTCTGCTATTCTCCTTTCTTCCTTTTGTCAGGATCCTGAACTCAACCATCTCATGATCATTGCTGCCCAGGTTGCCACCCACCTTCTACTTCCCCTACCAATTCTTCCCTGTTTGTGAGCAGTAGGTCAAGAGGAGCACGGGCCCTCGTTGGTTCATCCAGCACTTGCACCAGGAAGTTGTTCCCAACACACTCAAAAACGTCCTGTAAGTCATCAGCATTATTACCTTTATCAACCAAACCTGTAAGCTCATAAAAAAAATCTATCACGTTACTTTGAGAGATTCTGTTTTCCATAAACCCTTGTTGATTGGCATTGATTATATTACCATCCTTCACTTCTTTATTAGTTCCGTATCAGCTGTTCCATTATCTTGCCCAGGATCGATTTCAGACTCACAGGCCTATAATTAGCCAAGTTATCCTGTTAACCCTTTTAAAATACCTGTCCAACATTAAGTTTCTTCCAGTCTTCTAGAACTTCCCTGATGTTCCAAGATTTATTGAAAATCAGCATTACCAGTCCAGTGAGCTCCTCAGCCAGCACTTTTAAAACTATTGGAGACAAGTTATCTGGACCTGCTGATTTAAGTGTGTAACTTTAGTAGGTGCTGTTAAACATCCTCTGAAATACTAGTATATGCTATATGATACGACTACTTCATCGGTTTCCTTCTCAAATACAGAACAGAAATATTTATTGAATGCTTCTGCCTTTTCTGTATTATTATTAATTCTAGTAATGGAGAAGTACCATTGTTTCAAATATTTTTGTTCTCCATACACTAAAAAAAACTTATTGTTGTAACTTTGCCAACCGTAGATTTTTGTCCCCTTGTATCCCTTTGGTGCTTTTATCAGCTTTCTACAATTTATAGCTTCTGATTTATATTCATCACTATCAACTTCTTCTTTCTTCCATTTGTTTTTTATTTATATAAATATATTGTTTAATGCTCTCTGCAGACTCAGGCAGACACCTCTACATCAGTTACACATGATTCACAGTATGAAAGTTTTCTTTGCAACTTTGACAGAAAATTACTTTTTATACAGAAAGTTGAGGTTTTAGCTTACAAGATGGTAGCTTCAGTCACAGAACTGGATTTTTGACCGGCATGACCCAGACCAATCTGAGTCCTGCCTCCTGCTCTGTCTTCTAATGAACAAGCAGGGGAGTGACAGGGGCTGAAGCTCCTGCCTGGCAGGCTTGTGTGCAGTGTGAATTATCTGGTTAGGTGGAGCAGAACAAGAGCTGGGGTCAGAACAAGGCACTCAGGACAAGGGGTTCTGATGTCCCCACAATCCCTTGGCCTGCAGCTGTGGGACTTGAAGCAGGCAAGACGAGGCAATAGGGCGTGTGCAGTGATGAGCTGCCAAAATATTAACAACCGGTTCCCTCCGTCTCACCCCACTAGGGGGTCGTGCCCCCCCTGCCCTGGGACTCCTGCCCATCCAACCCCCCCATGTTCCTTGACAGCCTCCCCCCTGGGACCCCTGCCCCATCGACCCCCCTTCCCTGTCCCCCGACTGCCCCCTGCCGCCCCATCCAATCCCCTCCTCTCATTCCAGATGGCCCCCTGGGACCTCTGCCCCATCCAACCACCCCTTCCTCCCTGTCCCCTGACTGCCCCCCACCACCCCATCCAACCCCTGCTCCTTCCTGACTGCCCCCCCGGGACCCTTGCCCCCATTCAATCCCCCTGTTCCCTGCCCTCTGACCACACCGTCCCTAATCCACCCCCCCAACTCCCCTGCCCTCTATCCAACCCCCCACCCCCTTACCGCGCTGCCTGGAGGTGGGGGCCGAGCTGGAGCTGCGCCACCCGGCTGGCCGAGGTCGGGCCGGATCTGTGCGGCGCCTGGAGCCCTCCTCAGGCCCCCGCCCCAGCTCACCTGCAGGAAGCTGCTGCTTCCTTCTCAGCCCTCCCAGGCTTCCCACGCGAACGACTGATTCGCGGGAAGCTGGGGAGGGGGAGGAGAAGCCAGGGGAGCGTTCAGGGGAGGAGGCAGAGGTGGAATGAGGTGAGCTGGGGCCAGGGGAAGGGCAGGGAGCTGCTGGAGCTTTTGTTAAATTTAAAAGCCCTTTTAGAACCGGTTGTCCTGCAGGCTTCTAAATTTAACAACCGGTTCCTGCAAACCAGTGGGAACTGGCTCCAGCTCACCTCTGTCCCTAGTGCCCTGGGCAGCTGAGGTAGCCTCAGCAGTAACTGGCCCTGCGTCTGGAAAGGAGGGAAGTTGGCTTTGCCTGTGCTACCACTTTTGTTGGTCAGGGATGTGAAAAAAACAGCCCCCAATGGACATAACTTTCTACAACAAAAGTGCTGGTGTGGACAGCACTATGTTGGCAGGAGAGGCTCTTGTGCCAACGTCGGTACTGCTGCTGGTTGGAGCTGTTTTAATTACTTCAGCAGGACAGCTGTCTCCTGCCAGCAAAGAGCAGTTACACAAGGTCTGTAGTGTAGACATAGCCTATGGGAACTTGCCCTATCTGTAGTTACCAGTGCTGTGAAAATGGATCAGTCACTTCCCTTGGCCAAGCCCTGTGATCTGACAATAAGGAGTCTCAGTACTAGCACAATAACTTCAATGAAAAGAAAAGATATACCCCTTATACAATATATTCTCAGCAGCAGGGTAGTTTACTGCACAGGAGGACAGAGGAGGATTATTTTAACACCAATGATTATTATGCATACTAAACAAGGGTAATCTTTCAATGGAAGTTAGGAACCTAAATACTTTTGAAGATCTGGACCTGAGTGGCTTTGCTGAATGTAAGCCTGCAAAACTCAGTCTCTGAATCTCATACCAAAGGTAGCCATTGAATGCTTTTCAGTATTTCAGGCTCCTGCAATGGTTTTACATTTTAAGCATTGAGAAAATTCATGTTGGGCCTTCTGGCAAGACTATCTGAAATAAAAATCCCTAATAGCCCTTATTTCACATATGCACAGCTTGGTTATGTATTGGGGCTTTATTGGGGGATGGTTCCTGGGATTCAAATAAGCAGCCAAGTTTCCACCTTTCAAGATCCATAGGTCCGACACATGCCTATCACAACATGTGGTGTAGCTCATCCACTGCATCAAATGCCCCAACGTCCAGCTGAAACCAGACAATCACTGCACTCTCAAATGAACTCACACAGAAAACATTTATTAAAGTTAATGTTTAAAATTAAATATACACAAGTTAAGAGGGAAGGTATGGTACATCCGTGGTCTGGCTTGAGTTATGAGGGATTACAGGTATCGGTTACAAGGATGAAGAGATACATACATTACATATATAACCAGCATAGACCCAGATTGGGGTGCAGGAGTTTTTAGAGCGTCAGTGGATAAGTGGGCTCGGGTACACCACCCATGGAATGTATTAAGAGTCCAAGTCAGTATCAGCGGGGCTGGAGTTGAGTGTGGGTGGGCCATGGACAGAAAATGTTGGACAGGGAGCTAGGTTCCCCCCGGGAAGCTTTACCTACTGCCCATGGTTGCTAGCTAGGCATGATAGTGTGACAGATGACAGAACAAGCAGCAATGGTCTCAAGTTGCAGTGTGGGAGGTCTAGGTTGGATATTAGGAAACACTATTTCACTAGGAGGGTGGTGAAGCACTGGAATGGGTTACCTCGGGAGGTGATGGAATCTCCATCTCCATCCTTAGAGGTTTTTAAGGTTGGATTAGATGACCTCCCAAGGTCTCTTCCAACCCTAATATTATATGATTCTATGATGAGTTGACCCCCTCAACGTAACAGCTTCTAAATTTGAAACAGCTTCGTAACTACATTTAAAACAACACTTCTTATTAGTTGCAAATGCAGAATTGAAAAAAAGAAAAGAAAAAAGGCTTATCATGCGTGGCACGCATGTCTACCGCTCAGAAGTGTTTCCTATAGACTACAGTCATAGCTAGTGCTCTCCAGTTTTCTCTTTTTATAATAAAAAATACATACCTAGTTAGCTAGCTGGCATTAACAAAGAGTGACGAACCCGAGCCATCTAAAAAGAAACCGAAAACGTACAACTTCCATTCGGAATGGGAAAGTGAATTTCTATTTGCAACAATGAAAGGTAAGTGTATATGTCTTCTCTGTCACACAAGTATATCAATAAGTAAAAAGGGGAATTTAGAAAGACACCACAAAAGGACAGTTTCCCTTTGAATAATGCACTCCGTACAAAGAAAGTTAATGAACTGAAGGCCGTTTTGAAAGCTCAACAGTCATTTTTTACTAAACCATCGGCAAAAGGGAAGGTCTCTACTGAAGCATCGTTACGTGTTTGCCATCTGCTGGCAAAACACAAGAAATCATTTACGGATGGAGAAGTATTTAAAGAAGCAATGATTGTGGCATTGCAAAGACTTTAAAAACAAAGAGGAAATAATGACGGCAATCCAGAGCATATCACTTGGTGCTTCCACAGTAGCAGGACGGGTGGAATCTTTGTCCGAAGATGTCTTTCTCCAACTACAGGAGGATCTGAATGACTGTGAATGCTTTTCACTGCAGTTCGATGAATGAGTCAACATGACCGACACAGCCTAAGTAATTGTTTTTGCTTGAATGGTTTTTAAGGAAGCGACAGCTAAAGAGGAACTTCTGACTGTTTTGCCCCTTAAAGAGAGAAAAAGAGGTGAAGATATCTACAACTAATTCAAAAAGTATGTGTTTGAGAAAATCATTCTAATCAAGAAATTTGTTTTGATCACAACGGATTGTGTACCCGCCATGCTTGGCGCACATGCTGACTTTGTTGCATTTTGCAGAAATGATCCAGATTTTTCTTCATTTGTGGATTACCAGTGTATAATCCACCAGCAAGCACTAGCGAGTGAAGTTATGGACTTCTCACATGTAATGAAAATCATTGTCAGAATTGTAAACTCAGTTTGAGCAAGAGCCCTCCAGCACCACTTGTTTAAATCCTTACAAAAGCAATTTTCCCTCTCTTGGTATTGATACCTCCTCATCAATTATTAGGAGTGGACCACATCCACCCTGATTGAATTGGCCCTGTCAACACTGATTCTCCACTTGTAAGGTAACTCCCTTCTCTTCATGTGTCAGTATATTTATGCCTGCATCTGTAATTTCACTCCATGCATCTGAAGAAGTGGGTTTTTTACCCACGAAAACTTATGCCCAAATAAATCTGTTAGTCTTTAAGGTGCCACCGGACTCCTCGTTTTTTTTACTTGATGAAGTGGATTCTTCTTATGGTGAGCTGCTCCTCCATGTGGATGTGAGTTGGTTAAGCAGGGGGAAATTCCTCCAAAAATTTTTTTCGATCTAATGCCCGAATCATCACTTTTCTAAAATCAAGGAATGAATTGTGCAATGAACTGTCAGACAATGCATGGCTGCTAGACTTCAGGTTCCTCCTTACTGACATACATCCAAATTGAACAAGCTGAACAGCAAACTGCTGGGAAAGGATAGAGACTTATCACATACGATCAATGCGGTGAATGCATTCAAATTGAAACTAGGTCTGTGGTGTGACTAGTTCGGTCACAGAGACCCCCTTGGGATTGTCACCTGACGTGCTGAGATTACCTCTGAGTCCGTTTTCCCTGCCAGCTTGGGACTCCAGAACCCTGTCTTGTTGAGCCAGACATGCTAGCCTGCTGCAACACAGACCCAGGGTCTTGGCCATACCCCCAAACCTGTAGACTAAACTGAAAACAGCTCAGCAAGTTTACCTGTCTCCAGCACCCAGACACCCAGCTCCCAATGGGATCCAAACTCCAAACTCTGTATAAAGTTTAAACAGGGTAAACTTATAAATTGTCCGCCCTCCATAACACTGATAAAGAGAGATGCACAGCTGTTTGCTCCCCCAGGTATTAATCACTTACTCTGGGTTCATTAATAAAGAAAAATGATTTTATTAAGTATAAAAAGTAGGATTTAAGTGGTTTCAAGTAACAGACAGAACAAAGTAAGCCCCACCAAGCAAAATAAAGCAAAAACATGCAAGTCTAAGCCTAGTACATTAAGAAATTGATTACTGGTAATATCTCACCCACAGAGATGTTCCAATAAGCTTCTTTCACAGACTAGACTCCTTCCTAGTCTGGGCCCAATCCTTTCCCCTGGTACAGTCCTTGTTAGTTCCAGCAGACATCTTAGGTGGAAAACAGAGGTTTTCTCATGACTGGAACCGTCTTTGTTCTGTTCCACTCCCTTTTATAGCTTTGGCACAAGGTGGGACTCTTTTGTCTCTCTGGATCCCTCCCCCTCCTTCTAAATGGAAAAGAACCAGATTTAAGATGGATTCCAGTATCAGGTGGCATGATCACATGTCTTGTGAGACCCCAGACTCCATCCTTTCTGGGCTGGCCCACAAGTACACAGGAAGGTTTGCAAGTAAACAGAGCCATTTACAACCAAATGTTCTTGTCAATGGGAGCTATCAAGATTCTAAACCACCATTAATAGCCCACACTTTGAGTAATTACAATAGGACCTGAGAGTTATACTTCATATTTCTAGCTTCAGATACAAGAATGATACATACATACAAATAGGAGGAATATATTCAGTAGGTTATAACCTTTGTTATGATACCTTACAAGAGACCTTTTGCATAAACCATATTCCAGTTACATCATATTCACACTCACAAGCATAATTCCATAAAACATATGGAGTGCAACGTTACATGTGGTCCTCCCAGTTAAAGGATAAAATGCTGCAGCACTTCCCGAGTCTGGAGAAAATATTAGAAAAAAATTTAAGACAAAGAAAAATGGTTCCACCCAGAAAAGTTCTGTGCATAGCTGACCAAATTAGCAGAGGAATTCAACAGGTGATTTCAAGAATTAGACATGATGGAGCCAATCGTCATGTGTATCTCAAATCCGTTCCTTCCAGCAGACATTGGTGGATTGGCTGGGACATTCCATCAGGTGTTTGATTTACAAAGTAGTGGAATTGATATGGAGATAATTACCATGGAAAGTGACATTGAACTGAAAGCCAGATCAAGGGACAGCAATTGTTGGAGACTCGTAAACCAAGAAAAGTACCCCCTTCTATTGTCCTGTGCTTTAAAAGTGAAAGCTTGGTTCCACCTATCTGAGTGAGACGGCGTTGTCACAAATGAAGATGATCAAGTACAAGTATCGCACCCATCTCACAGATGCTCATCTGCAGGACTGCATACAACTAGCTATTTCAAATTACAACCCGAATTTCGAGACACTGGCCAATAATGTGGAGTCACAAGTGTCACACTGAGACTCGGTAAGTAGGGAAAATGTATAATTATGTATATTAAGCACTTGATCTCAGCTTTATATAACAAACTGTTATTTCTACATTTTCTTTGAGGTAGATCCTGGGTTCCACTTAAATTCCAAAAGTGATCTTGTGCTTAAAAAGGTTGGAGACCACTGCACTACAACAACCTGTAACCCCCTAGCCCTCCCCCCTCTTTGTCCTATGACTGTGTTATGAGAGAAAGGGACTTAACATAACAGCAGCCATTTTGTATGCTCAGATACCATTAACTGGAAGCAAGACACCGCATAGTCAGAAATAATTTGGCTTTCACTTAGGCAGATGAAACCGCTGCTTTGTCATGAATAAGGACAAATAAAGTGACAGACTCATGAGAATGAAAGGGAATGTGGTTAGCTGACCTTGGATCTGGGTGTCTGACAGTTTCTTGCTGGGAGTTGCTTTTGCTGATAAGTAGAAATGATGTGTTCTTTGATGCTGGTTGGGAAATTGTCAGACCATTAGGGGTTACTATGAATTGTGGGCTTTGTTTTTGAGCAACCTATAAAGATTAGTTAAGTGTGTGCAATTTGGAGATAGTTGGGAGAAGTTTGGAGAGAATTTCTACAAGCTAGAAAACTGACATCTAACTCCCTGGCAGCTAGGAGGAAGGCTGGCCGGCCACTGGAACCCTGATGCTGAGCATTCAACACCATCTCAGAATTTGGGTAAGTGTATGTAGGGGGTTCTAGATTATTGCTATTTTAGATGTGTGCTGTAGACTCAATAAAAACAAGGATTTGGGGGTGAAAGCACTCATGCATACCAATCATTCATCAGACAGAGGAGCCATGTCCCTATTGATTTATGTCCTGACAGCGCCTGGAAAACAGACTAGTTACCATAGTTTCTGATTCAGAAAACCCCAGGTAATAACTGCAGAGGTGTTAATTGCCCACTTCATCTTGAATGGTCTCTTACCATATATGTTAACTCCTTATGCTTAACAATGTGTTACATCTTGTATTTAGCTGTGACACACAGACCTGAAGTAGACAGAGCGCTGTGTAGCTCAAAAGCTTGTCTCTTTCACCAACAGAAGTTGGTCCAATAAAAACTATTACCTTACCCACCTTGTCTCTCTCATATCCTGGTTCCACCATGGCTACAACACTTCAAAGTGCCAGGCATTCCGGGACCCTTAAGACACAACCTGTTTCCTCAGAAAGCACACACAGCCCCTCTGGGTTGACGATTGCATAGCAGACCTCAGAACTGCCCCTAAAGACAGTTTTCGAACGTTAAACTGAACTGGAGAATGGGCAGGAATTCTCTTGGGAAACAGGCTCCTGAGCTGCTGTCTATCCCAACCTAGGCCAGAAACTCTGGATAGTTTTAGATCTCTGAAATGGCTTGGTTCCACTTTTTGTTGAAATTATAAGGTGCAGAGGACTGGGATTTAGGACTTCTGGGATCTATCTCCAACTCAGATTCACTGTGTGCTCTCGGACAACTCATTTACCTGCTGTGCCAGCTTTGCCACTGGCTAACTGCAGACAATACTGACCTACTTCACAAGGGGTTGGGAGAAGTAGTATTTGTAAAGCAAGATAGAAGTGCTAAGTATTATTAATGTCTCCTGAGTTCTCTGCTTTTGGAAACAATGGCCATTTCTGCCCTTAATGTTTTAAACAGTTGCTGCTGGAGGAGCTTAGACTGCAGATTCCTGGCTTGTGGTTTGTCTGTAAATCACAAAGCTGGATTCTACCCAAGACTCTCTCTTGAATGTTTCAGCAGGCAGTCTGGATGAAGAAAGCTCTGTTCTCAGTTATGTGGCCCAGTGAACTACTTTATGAGCTGGTCCGGTTTCAAGGTCCCAGCCAGACCTGCAAGGGATTCTGTCCAAGTCTCAGGCACGTCCTTCCAAACTGGATTTCACTGCCTATAAACATTTTGCGTTTCCTGTGTTGAGGATGTATGTGACTCTGCAGTAGTGCCTGTGGATCAGTTGACCAGCCTCAGAAAAAGGAGGAGGCTTGAGAGCCCAATTTATTACCCCTGCGAACTACATAAAAACTTAGGGCTTGTCTGTACACAGAATTTGAACTGGTTTAAACTTATTCCAATGTAGTTAAACCAGTATTTAGATCAGTGTAGCTTGAAGCACAACCTAACAATCTTAACTGGTTTTGAACCAATAGATTGCCCACACACAAAAGTTGCAGTGGTTTAACTAACTCAGAATAAAATCACACCTTATCGTACAATGGTGTGTAGGCCTGGACTTACTATTGCTTGTAGCCATGAATCAAAACAACATGGATGGGGCCTGAGTACTTCAGAGGAGCCCCATGCTGTCCCAACTTGGGTCCTGGTGAAATCTGGCATGGAAGTAAGCATCACGGGTGAAAGCAGAATACATCAGGGAGGATGGATAAGTGGCCCATCCAACAAAACTACACACCAACATTGCAGGATGTTAAATGTCATTGGGGGGTTTGATTTTTGCTTGCTAGAGGAATTTGGGGGAGGGATAGCTCAGTGGTTTGAGCATTGGCCTGCTAAACCCAGGGTTGTGAGTTCAATCCTTGAGGGGGCCACTTAAGGATCCGGGGCAAAATCAGTACTTGGTCCTGCTAGTGAAGGCAGGGGGCTGGACTTGATGACCTTCCAAGGTCCCTTCCAGTTCTAGGAGATGGGATATCTCCATTAATTAATTTATTTTATTTAATCACAAAGGCTGCTCTGTTCTGTTTGCAAAGTCCAGAAAAAGTATCTGGTGGGATGGAAAGAGTTTGCTGGTGCAAATGCAAAGGAGGATGAGTAATTTAGTATCTCTGCATGAAAGAAATGTGCTCAGAAGACTACAATTGACAACACTGGTTTGCTGCCACCCTCCGTATTGAAATTCTGCTGTAATGTGCATGTTCCATACAATGCTATTCTTTCTGCATAGAGCGCTCCCATATGGAGTGGAAGTGGGAAACTAGGCTGCCTATTCCCAGCTCAAGGTTCTCCTTTTTACCTATATGTTTGGAGCAGCTCATCCTTTACACCACTTTTGTTAGCGAAGGAGCCTCTGTTGTGCGCTATGAAGAGCCCCCCTCAGACTCAAAGCCATTTGCAGACCAGCTGTCAAGCAAATCCTTTGCATCCATAGCATGGCACTGCCCAGGGGTCAGTAGTTTTTGTTCATCCCCTAATGGTGCATTCTCCCACCTGTGCTCGGTAGTGCTAGTCACGCGTAAAAGGTTCACAAAGCCTGCCTACCTCTGCTGGTCATTGCCTCTCCTGTCACGCACAGCTTTACCTTTGCAAATATATGGATCCTGGGTCAAAAGGATATGCCAACAGATCATTTTAATTCTCTCACATCATGACTCAATTGTTTCCATTCTCTTGCTGCATGTGCAGTCACTGTTCCCCTTCATCAGGGCTCTGGTATCAGCCATCATTAATGCAGAAGGATGGGATGGGTCAGGAATAAGGAATCAGTGATGCATCTCCTGCTTTGATATAGCATGATCACAAATGTGACTTTTTGATCAAAGTCTGACCCTTTGCATGCTGCTGCCTCCTTCATACACTGTTTATTACCCCTTTTCATACTGACACAATAAAGGCCAGGGGGCAGGTTTTCATATGAACACTTGTTACTTTGCTTGATCTTTCAGTCAGTCACCTCTCAACCCCAAAGTTAGGGCCCTAAGGGTTGGCTGGTGCATAGGATTCATGGGATCATAGCCTGTTAGATAGAGTTCATGCCCCTGCCAGGGGAGGAATTAGTTCCTGATAGAACACACAGGTTTTATAAACCAACACTAAACTTCAACTCAGCCAAAAGGATTCCATTCCACCATGCAACATCTCCCCCGACAGTGAACAGACACCACTATCAGCAACTGTCAGCAAACTCTGAATGTCCAGAGTGCAGGTGAGTACGTATCAGGAATTCACCAGAAGTTTCCATTTCTTTACTCTGTTTCCATAAAAAGCTATAGCAACACATTACAATACAGTCTACTTCCATGGCCGCATACTATTTCTCTAGCAGTACAGGACAGCATACAATTTCTCCAGTGATCATACGGGGTTCTAACAAGCCCTGGATAGACATGTAGCATCTAGTAATAACTTGTCATTCCTATATACTTGTACTGATTTGTTGGCAGAATGATCCAATATATCTATTAATGGACTCTGCATAGAAGGTCGCCTCTCTAAGGAATATATTTTAAACAACTGTGCAGTCTTGGTTCACTTCATGGAAGGAAGCGTTTAATGACAGATTAATTACTGGCTGCAAATGTAGTGGCCTATATATGCCAGCTCATTTGCACTCTTACTGTTATACACAATATAATGCAGATTAGGTGTAAAAACAGTTTACTGGGTACCTCTCATTTAAATGACTAAGGAATTCCAGCACAAACAGCGACAAGATGCCACATGTATCTTACTGGGAGCTGGATTGTGACCCATCACTCATTTCATATAAGCCACTGAACAGACTTCAGTCAGTGATGACACTGGTCATCATTTATCTGGCCTGGGTTAATCCTGGAGATGTAGAGGGGAAAGGTTCTACTCTCATTATCAGCCCCTAGACTAATCAGCCATTAGTTACTACTCTTCCTCATCTGAGTAAAACTGAAGGCTAAGGTAAGTTTATGGTACGTAAAAATGACACTACATTACTCTTGAATCTTGTCTGGTCAGCATCAGAAATGCTGATTTAGTGACAAGTTTTTACTACTTATTTGTGTTCACCTGCCGAGCTCACATAGCTCTGGGAGAGAGCTGACATCTAGTCTGGCTCACATAGCACCAGAATCATTAACCAAGTTCTACTTACAGAATCTTATTACTGGAGATTTAAGGATGAACCAGAAAGAGGCTGGCCTGACTCTCAGAGCCCATGCTGAGTTTGCAGAGTTGCCAGTTATTAAAAAAAATCTTGTACACTGATTTGTCCAGGTGTAATTGAGAAACAAACCTGGAGGACCAAGATGACTCATCTATCTCAGGCCCTTTCTGTTGGGTAGCAAGCACACGTTAGAAACCTGGAGTTCAGATCTTACAATCTTAAGGACATGAATAAGGATTCATAGTTGAGGGACTTACCTCCTATCTTCCTTCCACTTCCTTCTATACTGCCTCCCCCAGCCCACTCACGTTCCCGCCAGCAGAAGGAACCCTCCCCCACCATTCTAGGACCCTGCTGCCTCTCAGAATTGGGGACTGTCTGAAGGATACGAACTGTCATGCTAGCAGACCTGGGACACAACATAAAACAAAATAAGGCAAAATCCCATGATGAAGGTATCTTGAAATGAAGAGGAATTTATTTAATATAAATAAACAGAACAGAGATTACCTGTGGCATGCAAATTATACCGTAAGGGAGGCAAAAACCCTGGAAACTGTCCAAAAAGCCAAGTGAGCTTGTTGAACATTTCCCTAGATACAGGGATGAGTTCAGTTATCCAGCAGCTAAGCTACCTTATCTGCCACACGACTCTGTTGACAAATCATTGTTCCATCAGTAGTACCTGTGTTTGCTAATGGCAACAATCTATCCCTGTGCCTGCTAAGCCCTAGGTGCCAGGCAGAGGTGGTTTCCTGACAAGCTAATGAATTTTGCTAGTGCTGAAGGCTGGTGTTCTGAGCCCATTGGTGTATAAGGGCTAATTCCTGGGTGGGTATATGGGGTCTAGTCCATGGAGCTAGTCTGGACTCCTGATGTCAACTGCTCTGTTGGGAAAGGCTGTTTCTAGAATCGATATGAACTTAGGACTTTTGGGCCAAACTTAGAAATCCTGACAAATCATTTTAGCAGTAATCTCCAGGTTTTGTCTCAGCAGGACGATAGGACTCTGTGTGGGTAATACACAGTCCAGTAATTACAACTGCAACCTCCCTATAAAGTGAAACTTGGAAGCACATTTGGGTGTCACGCAGAGCCGCAGATATTCTACCCCATGCAGCACAGAGTTTGGGAACAGACAGCTGTTCCAACAGTCAACAACAGAAGCAGTTGTGCTGGAGGGAACAGAGACTGGCATCTGGCACAGAGCTTGCCCTTTCGATACGTTTGGGCTCAGTGTTTTTCCAGGGCTTTGGTAAGGAGTTCATTCAGACGGCTCACCATAGGTCTGGGATCATCATTCAGTCCTGCTGCTATCATGGCATTCTCATAAATCTGAATGAGACAAGGGCACAGAGAAGAGAAGGAGTGTTATTAGCAGCAGGAGCCACTTTGGTATGAAATGGAGAAGTGCTGCTCCTCTGTAGAAGATCATGGGATGCACATCTGGGGGGATCATATGATAGGAAGAGGTGCTGCCCAGGGATTCTCTCTAGCACCCCATGCCCCAGAGTGCATGTGAGTGTGATGTGCCACTTGGAGCCTTGATCACTTTCAGACAGACTTACCATCCCCTCCCCACTTCAAAGGAGCCATCTTAAATGCCAGGTGCTTCCAGTGGACAAGCCTATGAATTCTCTCTGCTTTTCCCCTCCCTACCCTTCTTTCCCAAGTGCAGTCCACCCCTGTGAGAACAGCATAGCTCCTAGCTCTGCACCAAACACGAATAGGGTCAGAGTGGGTAACACTGAGCCCCGTTCCTGGACGGCATCACAACGTTCTAGGGAAATGGACCCTGGGACATGCAGGACTAAAAATACCTAGAGTGGGGACCATTCGGTGTATGATTCCAGCTGGCCATGAGGACAGCCTTGGCCCACTCCCTTACGGCCCACAGATATGGCAGCCTGCCCAGGGAGCATAGTGGTGCAGACATGGCTCTCACCTGATCGAGCAGCAGCTGGGCCAGGTCGGGCTGGCTGACCCTGAGCTGATTGAGTTTCTTGATCAGCGCATGCCTGCAACGGAATGAGAGATCAGCACAGCGTCGCAGTGCCCCTTGGACGCATGAAAAAGCCACTGGTTCCAGGAGGAGCAATGAGCTATGGAGGAACAGCAAAATGCCTCCCTAATGGCCAAAAGTTCCCTTCTCTGCCTCTTTACCTGTGAGCTTCTCCCTCCCTCCTTCCACATCCCAGCCCCATAACCTGTGGGGTGGATAATGCAGATGGCTGCTGCTGGGGGCCCCCATGAGGCTGCACATCACGAGAACTTGCATCCATCACTGTGCACAGCTCCACAGGCCAAGACATAGCAGCACAAACTCAGCACTTAGAGAATCGAGGATCCCAGCTGGTTCAAGTTCGCCATGCTAGCCGGTGTCTGCCTTTGCACAACATCCAAGCTGAAGTGCTCTGGCTCTGCCCCATCTCACCCTGTGTTTATCTCCAGTGTGGGCTGCAGGATCTGGGCACGCTCCTCGTTGGTCTTGGCCAGCTGCTGCATGCGCAGAAAATGGCGGGCAGCCCCCATCTCAAGCACAGTGATCATGGCCGGGTGGGTGTCCAGTCGTGGAGTCACCTGTCAGAGGAACAGGATGGGACAGTGACAGGATGGGAAATGCAGGCGGCTCAGAGATGGGGGAGAATGAAGGGCTCAAAGGCTGGTTTTCAGCCAAGGAGGAGGATGTCCCCTCAGTGCAGAAGCTACACAAAGTTCCTAGAGAACTGACACCCACACTGAAGAAACTGCTTACAATGGGGTGAAAGTCCACGGTCTGAACAGTACCTTTTTGAGTGCGCGAGTGAGAAAGACAGACACTGAGCACAGGGCGGGGAGCTTGGATGATATGGGTCTAATTCTGCCTCTGCCATTATTCTACCTACCTGAGAGTTTGCTACAGTGCCCATCCCCACAGTATGTAAGTGCTCCACTGACTCCTTTCTCTGACCTCAAGCCAGTCACCTACCCACACTGTACAGAGGCGGAAGACCAATTAAGATCCTCCACCCAGAGGGCTGAATACATTTGTGAAACATTCTGAAGATGAAGTGCTGTATCAGTTCACTCTACTGTTTACAGAGTGAGAACTCGAGGAATTATTCTACCAACAAACATTACTGATCACTCAGCATGCTCACTACTAGCCTAACTGCTCCCTGGTAACCCAAGGGTACCTGAACAATCTGACTGCAATCACGCCTCTGAGCCAAGCCAAAGAACTGGCGTCTGTAGGAGCACACCCTGGCCTCTAGAGCGCTTTCCTGTGTCCCGGAGTTTCAGGGGTCCTTTCAATCTAACAAACCCTCCAGCCCTTCTAGTGTCAAGAGAGTCTGTCATCTTATGCAGCCTGGTTCTCTAGCTAAGTCACTGCTCAGTCAATCTCCTTTTGTAGCTAGCAGAAAGGTCCAAATATAAGGAACTCAAAGTCCAGCGGTCTTGGACTCGCTCCTCTGGCCTATGTCTAACACTCACTGTCCTTGACCATTTTCCATCTTCCTTCTTAGTCTGGATAAGAGGTAGGAGGACCCAGGCCGACCCACTCTACTAGGCTCCAGCTCAGGGCCCTTGTTCGGAGCAGGCAGAGTTAACCCTTCTGAAGATCATTGCTGTTCCCTGAGCTGCTTCCTACCTCTGTGGGCTTTACAGCCTCTTGTTCTGCTTCTCTCTCTCTCTCTCTCTCTGGAGTGTTGGCTTCTCTTCTTACCAGTTTGCTGTCAGGAGCTTCTCTCCACAGTCCCTCTTGTCTCTCTAGCAGCCACCCTGCCCTCCTGCCAGACAGCCCTTTAATACTCCCAGCTGCCGTGGGGCTGCCAATCAGCTCAGGCTGAGCAGACAGACAGTCTGCATTAGCCTTTGGTTGCCAAACCAGCCTGGGGTGTATAGACAGAGTCCAAGAAAGCAACACTGAAACTGAGATACAAGGGGAAAAACAAGTGCTGGATTTATGCAGGAATATTACTGAAAGGGCCATGTAGATCCAGCACTATCCCTTGATAAGCATAGGACCATCAGATACGCTATTTACATCCTGCCCTGGCAGAAGGGAGGTGGGGAGGAGACTTATTATTTATACTACCATGGCATCTAGGGGCCCACCTGAGGTCAGGGCCCCATTGTGGCAGGTGCTGCACATAACAGTAAGAGACTGTCCTTGCCCTGAGGCACCTACAGGCTAACTAGACAAGCCAGACAAAGGAAGGGTTCTTACACCCATGTTACAGGTGGGGAATTGAGGCATGGAGAGATTAAATGATTCACCCAAGGTCACACTGAAAATCTGTGGCTGAACCCACATCTTCTGGGCCCTAGTTCAGTGCCTTGACCACAAGACCATCCTTCCTCTTTTCAGAGGTTATGATCTATATAGGTCTTTTCCACCTTTAGCTACTAGAATCCCATAGCACATGTACCTTAACATTGGTGATGCGAGAGCCCAATGCATTCCTCATCCAGGCCATCAGCTCCTCAGCCTCTTTCTCCGTCAGGCGTTCTGCAGCTTGGGGGAAGGAGGATGGGTTACATTGCAATACTGTCTGTCACTGGGCAGCACTAGGGAATGTGTGCTTTGCTCCTGAAAAGCAGCTTTGTCCATTTCACATATCCATCCGTCTGCTCTCTTACCAGACAGAGATATGGCACCATGCCAAATGCACAAGCTCAACCCGCATCATTCTAGAGACCACCTCATACATAAAGAGGGCAAGCTTATTCCACCCCAATCCCCTCACTCTGCAATATCACCCCTGGGATCAGGAGTGTCTGCTTTTAAAATGAAGCTGGCTTTAAAATGAAGATAGACCAGAGATGCCCGTGAACTCGCTACGCAATATTTTAATCACTGTTTTAAACTAGGAAATTGCTTGGGTCCTGTCCACAGCAGGACCTGCTCTCTTACCAGACAGGGTTTTGACCCCAGCGCAGACAGGACAATGTTAGATTTCTTTTCTTTTAAAGAGAAGAATTTACATCTATGCTATACTGCTCCTGCTTCATGGTTCTCGGTGTTATTACTGAGAATATAATCAACACTTCGTAGCCCTTTACAGCCACTGGCCTCGTGAATCCTCAGTGACCCAGTGAGCTTCGCAGGACAGTGCAGGCTGGCTAAAAGGCCTCCCAGAGTGGGCCTGCAGCACTGGTTGGGAAAGGGAGGCTGCATCTCCACCCCCTCCTTCTTCAGGGAGGGTGGGAAAGTAACAGGAAAGGAACTTGCAAGAACTGGTGATCGGCAGCTTACAAACCAAGAGCAGGCACTATACAAAGAGACAGCTGCCCAGGTCAGGGGCAGAGCTGCCACGGCTGCCTGTGAGCACTGCAGAGGCAGGATGCTAACTAGAGAGAGTTTGCTCACATGCCCGGCAAAGGCAATGCTTTCTTGAGGGAGGGCACGAAAATAGGATATTCTGACTGGCTACCACCTTGGCTGCCACGTGGGAGGCTCAGCGCCATCTGGCTGCTGAGCTGGAGAATGTAGGTGCTGAGCCCAAGGCCACACACAGGACATGCTGGGGGAAGGGATGCTCTACCTGGGCGACTCTCCTCAAACTTCTCTTCCTTATAGTGGTCAACAACAATGTCAGTCTCTACTGAGATCAGCTTCTTCTTATCAAACTCCCGAAGGTGCAAGAGTGTCAGCTCATCAAACTGCTCATAGCAGAACAGCACCTGTATTGGAAAGGACAGTAAGCAACATGGTGTCCAGTGATGAACAGGATTGCCGGCAGCTCATCAAAGCTGCAAGGACAATAGCCTCTTCCCTTTCCCAGGGTGCAAAGTTGTGCTAGCCAGCAAGAGCATCACAAGTGAATGCTGGCAGATCCACCGCTGCCCCCCCCAGACACATAGAGCAACTGAACAGGCCAACAGGTTTGTTGACTGACATTGCTGAGCTCTGTGCAAACCCCTCCCCTTGCAGCCGCAGTTCCCAAATGGGGTCGTGCCACCAGCAGATGGGGTCACGGCTGTCCCTAGTGCGCAGAGGATACCATTCTGCTCCGCACAGCGTGACCTCACATGTATGGCGCTTGCAAACAAAATGGCATCCTCTGTGTGGTGAGACCTCACATGTACAGTGCGTGTGCAGTCATGTGAGGGGAGAGGATGCCATTTTGCTTTACCAAGTGGCACCCTCCATGCTGTCTGCAGCCCCGGGAGGAAATGGTTCATTAAAATGGGGTCATGCTGGCAAAAAACATGGGAATCCCTGCCTTGCAATATCCACCCTGCCATGACGTACAATGTCTCAGCATGCACAAAACAGCCTTCTGTGAAAAGATCTCCTCTTTGCAGGGGCAGTACTGAGTCAAGAAACTGCTGATTATAGATATAACTTCTCGTATTTCAGTGTCCTCCAGATTTCATCCCTACCCTCTACCACAGATCCCTAGCAGTCCCAGGCAATGGACTGTGTGGAATATGCCCACCTGATCCTATCAGATCCCTGCTCAGTGCCCAGGAGAAACTGAACATCCCACAGGACTCTGCTAATACGCGCAAGGGGAAATTCCCTCCTGCCCCAAATTTGGAGGATCCCAAAGTAGCCTGGAGGAGCCTGGAGATGGAGAATTCTTGCTGTCCTGGGGAGGAACTGTGAAAGGTGAGGAGGAACATCCTAGGACCCCTGGAAAAGACCACAGGCCCAGACACCGACCTGCTCCTCACTCATCACCCTGGTCCAGGCATTGCAAACCAATGGCTGGGCTCTGAGGCAGAGCAGCTTTACTGCTGTGCTGTTAAGCCGAGAGAAGTGCAAGAGCTCATGGATTATCGCCTGTACAGACCAATACTAACTCATATGTTTGTGAGGCTCCCATTGCCCTTTGCTTCTGAATAAAGAGACAGATCTAATAATCCTCTCCCCCCTGCAGGGTGAATATCCGAACCCAAGAGGAGGCAGAGGGCTGCTAGGCTGCACTGGCCCCACAGAATGACTGAAGAAGTAACATATGCAGAGGGCAGGGAGCAACATATCTCAAAGGTTGTGTCTCCTTTGCAGCAGCTCTGCTGTATCCAGCAAGACCATAAAATACACCAGACACAGGGGACCCCACAGAGAGGAAGCTGGGCCTGGCAGCAGACAGCACTCTGTGGTCTGGCAGCAGCAGAGGGCAGCACACTGCTGCATCCTGCTGAGACACAGTGCATTGCTCACCCACCTCCATATCTTTTTTCTTCATGGCCTCGAAGTACGGCGAGTGCTCGGCCAGGTGCCGATTGGGCGCACACAAGTAGTAGATATTTCGGCTCCCTGCCTGCATGCGGCTGGCGTACTCCGTCAGGCTGGTCAGCTGGCCTGCAGGCAGCGCCGAGGACTCGTAACGCAGCAGCTTCGCTATGTCCTCCTGGGAGAGGAGATTTACCTTGTTAGAGGTTTGATCTCCCTTGCAAGGGGCTGGAAACCTGCTCTGGTTTCTGCTCAGGTCTCCTGCAGTGCCAGACAAGACAGAGCAGCTCCCTGGGGGCAGCAGGGTCATCAGAGAAGCTGGAGGAGCTTCTCCCCCATAGCACAGGCAGAGGGGAATGTGGTTTCTTTAGAGGGTGTTTTTATGGCACTTGTCCCAACGGTAGCTGAACACCTCAGGGTTCCACATAGATCTCTGAACTACCTTAGCCAGCAGGCCAGGCTGGGGCAGTGCAGCCACTCTGCACTCAGAACAAGCATGGGCTGTCAGTAGCTGTTTTACCAATGTGGGAGAGAGGGGTATTGGACAAGACACCAAGATAATCCACCATGCCATGGAGCTTTTAGCCCTCCCACGAGCAGACAGAAGGGAGCTCAGTCCAAGGACCGAGGAGGAAACTCTCCTCTGCACTTTACAAATCCAAGTGATTACAGCAGGTGGAGGCTACGCCCAGCCATCTCATACTGTAGCCCACAGGGACCAACAAAGCCTAATACGAGCAACTGCCTTAGCCACTACACCAGGTGGGTGTGTGGGTAACTATAGCTTCTAATATGGCATATACATGTCAGCAAAAGACTGACAATATTTGCCATAAAGACCCAGCTCTGTTAGCAGGTGCTGATCCTGCTACAAAAGGGTTAAGTAGGTTCTGCTGACTCACTTTCCTTCCTAGTGGCCCTAGACTGGATCTAGAGTGTGGGCTAAGCAGTCCTGAGAGAGGAATCCTGGGAGAAACGAAGCCTGAGCAGAAAGGCTGAGCTGAACATTCTGTTCTGTTCTTGTTTACATATAGATTCCAAGGCAAGAAGGGACCACTGTGATAATGAAGTCTGACCACCTGTGTAACACAGGGCAGAAACCTGCCCCACAATAATTCCTAGAGCAGAGCTTTTAGAAAAACATCCAACCTCGATTTAAAATTGTCACCGATGGAGAATCCACCATGACCCTTGGTAAATTGTTCCAATGGTTCTCTATTTTCACTATTCAAAAATGTATGCTTCATTTCCAGTCTATATTTGTCTAGCTTCAACTTCCAGTCATTGGATCGTGTTAGACCAGGGGTGGGCAAACTATGGCCCGGGGGCCGCATCTGGCCCTCCAGAAGTTTTAATCTGGTCTTCGAGCTTCCATCAGGGAGCGGGTCCAGAGATTGCCCTACTTTGGCGCTCCAGCCAGGGAGCAGGGTCAGGGGCTTGTTCCGCTCCGTGCGGCTCCTGGAAGCAGCAGCATGTCCCCCCCGGCTCCTACACATAGGGGGAGCCAGGAGGCTCTGCATAGTGCCCCTGCCCCAAGCGCCGCCCCCGCAGCTCCCATTGGTTGGGAACCGCAGCCAATGGGAGCTGCAGGGGCAGCACCTGCGGATGGGGCAGCGCGCAGAGCTGCCTGGCTGCACCTCTGCGTAGGAGCTGGAGGAGGGACATGCCACTGCTTCTGGGAGCTGCTTGAGGTAAGCGCTGCCTGGAGCCTGCCCCCCTCCTGAACCCCAATCCCCTCAGCCCTGATCCCCCTCCTGCCCTCCGAACCCTTTGGTCCCAGCCCGGATCCCCCTCCTGCACTCCCAACCCCACCCCAGAGCCCGCACCCCCAGTCGGAGCCCTCACCCCCTCCTGCACCCCAACCTCCAATTACATGAGCATTCATGGCCCACCATAC
Source organism: Malaclemys terrapin pileata (assembly GCF_027887155.1). Classification (NCBI taxonomy): domain Eukaryota; kingdom Metazoa; phylum Chordata; order Testudines; family Emydidae; genus Malaclemys; species Malaclemys terrapin. Next base: position 54,106,370 of record NC_071514.1, read on the forward strand.
AATTTCCATACCCAGATGTGGTCCTCGGGACAAAAAATTTTCCCACCGTGTTAGACTCTTCTCCGCTAGACTGAAGAGCCCATTAGTAAATATTTGTTCCCCGGGTAGGTACTTATAGACTGTAATCAAATCATGCCATAACCGTCTCTTTCTAAGCTAACTAGATTGAACTCCGACTCTATCCCTGCAAGGCAGGTTTTCTAATCCTTTAATCATTCTTGTGGCTCTTCTCTGAACTCGCTCCAATTTATCAACATCCTTCTTGAATTGTGGACACCAGAACTGGACACAGAATTCCAGCAGTATTCGCACCAGTGCCAAATATAGAGGTAAAATCACCTCTCTGTTTTACTCAAGATTTTCCTGCTTATAAATCCAAAGATCGCATTAGCCCTTTAGGCTACAGCTTTGCACTGGAAGCCCATATACAACTGATTATCCACCACGACCCCCAAATCTTTTTCAGAGTCGCTGCTTCCCAGGATAGATTCCCCCATCCTGTAAGTAGGGCCTCCATTCTTTGTTCCTAGATGTATACATTTAACCATATAAAAAACACATATTTAGAACCCTGCAAATCGGTGGATATCTGCTTTATATTCATGGATATCTGCATCCATGGACCATCTTTGCAGATTGGATGCAGATACAAATTTTGTATCCGCACAAGGCTCTACACATATTGTTAGCTTGAGCCCAGCTTACCAACCCATCCAGATTGCTCTGTGTCAGTGACCTGTTCTCTTCATTATTTACCACTCCCCCAATTTTTGTGTCATGTACAAATGTTATCAGTGATGATTTATGTTTTCTTCCAGGTCATTGATAAAAATGTTAAACAACATAGGGCCAAGAACCAATCTCTACGGAACCCTACTAGGGACACACCCACTCGATGATGATTCCTATTTACAACTACATTTTGAGTCCTGTCAGTTAGCCAGCTTTTAATCATGTGCCACATTAATTTTATATCTTTCTTGTTTTTTAATCAAAATGTCATTCAGTACCAAGTCAAATGCCTTACAGAAGACTATTACATCATCACTATTATCAGCCAAACCTGTAATCTCACCAAAAAAATGATATCAAGTTAGTTTGACAGGATCTATTTTCCATAAACCCATGTTGATTGGCATTGATTATATCACCCTCCTTTAATGCTTGATTAATTGGGTCCCGTATCATAAGAACATAAGAAAGGCCGTACCAGGTCAGACCAAAGGTCCATCTAGCCCAGTATCCTGTCTACCGACAGTGGCCAATGCCAGGTGCCCCAGAGGGAGTGAACCTAACAGGCAATGATCAAGTGATCTCTCTCCTGCCATCCATCTCCACCCTCTGACATTCAGAGGCTAGGGACACCATTCCTTACCCGTCCTGGCTAATAGCCATGAATGGACTTAACCACCATGAATTTATCCAGTTCTCTTTTAAACTCTGTTATAGTTCTAGCCTTCACAACCTCCTCAGGTAAGGAGTTCCACAAGTTGACAGTGCGCTGCGTGAAGAAGAACTTCCTTTCATTTGTTTTAAACCTGCTGCCTATTAATTTCATTTGATGACCCCTAGTTCTTGTATTATGGGAATAAGTAAATAACTTTTCCTTATCCACTTTCTCCACATCACTCATGATTTTATATACCTCTATCATATCCCCCCTTAGTCTCCTCTTTTCCAAGCTGAAGAGTCCTAGCCTCTTTAATCTCTCCTCATATGGGACCCGTTCCAAACCCTTAATCATTTTAGTTGCCCTTTTCTGAACCTTTTCTAGTGCCAGTATCTTTTTTGAGATGAGGAGACCACATCTGTACGCAGTATTCGAGATGAGGGCGTACCATCGATTTATATAAGGGCAATAATATATTCTCAGTCTTATTCTCTATCCCCTTTTTAATGATTCCTAACATCCTGTTTGCTTTTTTGACCGCCTCTGCACACTGCGCAGACATCTTCAGAGAACTATCCATGATGACTTCAAGATCTTTTTTCTGACTTGTTGTAGCTAAATTAGCCCCCATCATATTGTATGTATAGTTGGGATGATTTTTTCCAATGTGCATTACTTTACATTTATCCACATTAAATTTCATTTGCCATTTTGTTGCCCAATCACTTAGTTTTGTGAGATCTTTTTGAAGTTCTTCACAGTCTGCTTTGGACTTAACTATCTTTAGCAGTTTAGTATCATCTGCAAACTTTGCCACCTCACTTTTTACCCCTTTCTCCAGATCAGCTGCTCTATTATCTTGCCCAGGATCAATGTTAGACTGACAGGCCTATAATTAGGGAAGCAGGAGTATTAATAAAACCAAGCACCAAAGGGAGGGCGTGTTTACTTTGTATAGTGTATGGGCTGTGTCTGAGAAGGGATGGGGAATGGCACCTGTCCACATCCCCCTTTCTAAAAGCTTGTAGGACACTGTGGAGGTCAGAATATTTTGAAGGATCTGTAAATCTCCAAAGGGCCAGGCACAAAAGGCCACATGAGCAAATGGTAGGATCCCCAGAAGAGAATCACCTTGCCGCACCACTGCCTTATCCCAAGTCCGGGCAGCAGTCTGTGCTCTTTCACACCAGACAGACACTTAGTATGGTATGTACCTTGACGTCCTGCTCTGCTATGGTCACAATCCCCTCTCTCATGAACAGCCCGTAGTCTTCAAAGAACTTGGCATATTTCTCAGGGTCCTTCTTGCTTTGGTCAATGAAAAACTTGATCAGCCTCTTCTGCAAAACATCCCGGAGTTTCCTGCAGTGAGGACAAGTATTGTTAAAAGCAGTCGATAGGCCAAGATGTTCAATGGTTTTAGGTTAATGTCCCTTTCCCTGTATACAGCTTCAGTCATGGGTTTCCTACACAAGGGTTGGCTTAGAAAGAGCAAAGGAGAAATACCAACCCACAGCCTTCTTGCCCTCATCCCATCTTCAGACGGGATCTGAAATCGGTTTCCACTCTCATCTCAGGCAGGGGCAGCTCTTGGTGCTAGGGACGGGGTGAGGCAGTATCCCAAACCCACTGCTGGAGCCTGGCTCCCCCTGACTTAGGAGACTCCACCATTCTGCACTGCACAAGGGGTTTAATGCACTCTCCCGATAGGCAGCTCACGCCACACCTGTCAAAATCAAATGCAGTGAGGAGGTGGCTGTAATGCAGTCATTTTTGGGGGGTGGAGTGTTCTTGACTAATTAAGAACATATACAATGATGGAGGCTTTTTATCTTCCAATTAAGGAGAATTATTTTGATTACTGTAAGAAAGCACCTATTCTAAATCTCAAAGTACTTCAACAACAGCAGAATACACGATGCAGCTGCAACACCAAAGGCAACAACCCCACCTCACGCAACAGAATACAAAATAACACCCTGACCTCTTTCTCTGAACACTCAGCCATGACAGGAGCCTTGGTCTGTTATCCTTCAGGACACACTGTAAGGAGGTGTGAATTCCAAATTCAAGGGCACTCTCAGAGGAGGCTGGCCTTACAGTGCTTGGTGCTGTTGACCCTCAGGGCATGGTGTAAAAGCCAATCTATTTGGTCAGATCTTTGATAAAGGGGTAACTGTAGGGGTGTTATGTGTGTAGCTTAACATTGTGTGAAAAGAGGCCCAGAACACTGTCCAGTATTAGGAGGATGCTATGAAGGACTATTTCAAAGATGTATGCATAATAGATGGTGTTACTTTAGCGTGGACCCAACCTCCCAGTGTCTGTAGCTGATTTTTTGATGTGTTTTATAACCTTTTACTTTCCAATCAATGGACCTGTTGGGAAAGTCAGAGGGCCCTAAATACTAAATTCAGTCTCCCAATTTCCAGCCCAGGCTGCTGTAAGTCAGTCTGTAACATGCATAATATAGGACTCAAGAGGGAGCCCGGCAGGTATTCAGAACATCCAGCAGATTGTGACACAGAACATTGCCCCAGCAACCATGAAAGGTGACTGCTGAAAAAGTTTGCTCCTAGAATTGCTCTTAACTACCCTCCCTTGTTCAAAGTGAGTGAACTCACTACAGGAAAGGAGCGGTTACTCACCTTGTGCAGTAACTGGAGTTCTTTGAGATGTGTCCCCCAATGAGAGCTCCATTTCCGGTGCATGTATCTCTGCACTCTTGATCTGAGATTTTTGGTAGCAGTGCTTGTTCGGCCCACGCATGTGCCTCCTCGCATCCTTGCACCCCGCCCTGAGGATATATAGGTCTGTGCAGGCGAACCACCTGCACCTCCTTCTCTATCATAATGTCCCACAAGGTAAAACTCCAAAGCAGAGGGGAAGGAGGGCAAGTAGTGGAGCACTCAAAGGGAAACACATCTGGAAGAACTCCAATTACTGCACAAGGTGAGCAACATCCTTCTTCTTCGAGTAGTGCTCCAGGTTGCAGCTCTGCAGATTTCAGTGACTGGAACGTCTTCGAGTAATGCCACAGATGTAGACTGTGAAGTTGCAGAATGAGCTAACGCTCTAGAACAGTTTTCAGAGTAGCAGCCGTGTTAGTCTGTATCCGCAAAAAGAAGAACAGGAGTACTTGTGGCACCTTAGAGACTAATTTGTTAGTCTCTAAGGTGCCACAAGTACTCCTACTCTAGAACAGTGGTTCTCAACCTGGGGTACGCGTATCCCTATGGGTATGCAGAGGTCTTGCAGGGGTACTCAACTCATCTAGATCAGAATTTCTCAACCTGGGGGGTCGTGACCCCCAGGGGGGGTCACAGGACGGGTTTGGGGGGGTTGCAATTGTGGGGTCGGCACTAGGGGTGGCAAGCAGGGCAATTGCCCAGGAACCCATGCCCACAGGGGGCCCCATAAAGCTAAGTTACATACTTCAGCTCTGGGCAATGGGGCTCTGGTTTCAGGCAATGTTCACAAGTGAAAAACAGGCTCAAGTATCACACTGAAATGTAAATACAATATTTATATTCCAATTGATTTAGTTTATAATTATATGGCAAAAATGAGAAAGTCAGCACTTTTTCAGTAATACTGTGCTGTAACACTTCTGTATTTTTATGTCTGATTTTGTAAGCAAGTAGTTTTTAAGTGAGGCGAATCTTGGGATATGCAAAACAAATCAGACTCCTGAAAGGGGAACAGTAGTCTGGGAAGGTTGAGAACCACTGCTCTAGAAAGAGGTTGAATGTCAGCAGGCACATAACATGAAATAATACATCCCAAGATGCATTTTGAGACTCTCGGGGTGGAGACTGTGGATCCCTTGCATCTTGTCACAATTGAAACAAACAATCTAGGAGACTTTCAGAAAGGTTTCCTTCTGTCCAGATACAAGGGTAACGCCTTTCTGACATCTAAAGTATCGAAGGCAGAATCCTGCCTAGTCTGATGTGGTTTCAGGAGAAAAACTGGAAGGTGAATAGTCTCATCTATATAAAATTCAAAGGACACATTGGGTAAAAACTTGGGATGTGGTTGCAATGATACCTTATCCTTAAAAATACTGTGAAAGAAGGATCTGCCATTAAAGCTCCCGATTCTCTAGGCAAAAGTGATGGCTACCAAGAAAGCTGTTTTCATTGATAGGTGAACCAACGAACATGTAGCTAGTGGCTCAAAGTGGTCAATCGTAAGAACAAAGATCAAGTTCCATACAGGAGCAGGTTCTCTAATCTGTGGAAATAGGTTCATTAGGCCTCTGAGAAACCTTGAGATTGTGGGGTGAGAAAAACAAACAAACAAAGAAAAAACCTTTTATCAAGGAGTGAAAGGCTGTGACAGCCGCAAGTGAACCTTGATCAAGTTCATATCAAGACCAGATCTTTTGAACTCAAACAGGTAGTTAAGGACAGCGGATAGAGAAGAGTGATCTGGAGAAACTTGTTGAAGGATTCACCAGTGATGAAATCTCTTCTGTTTCTGAAGGTTAATAATTCTCACAGATGTCCTTCTGCTGTTTAATAATATCTGTTGTACTTCTGTTGAACAGGGGGTCTCTATCCCCAAAAGCCATCTAGGAGCCATGCCTGAAGTTACAGAACTTGCAAGTTGAATGAGGTAAGGATACCAAACTTGTCTCAGCCAGGTGAGTGCAATTACAATGAATCTAGCCTTGTCTTGTTTGATCTTGTTGAGTACTTTCAAAAGTAACGACGGTGATGGACACGCATGAAGAAGACCTCTTGTCCATGAGATGAGGAAGGCATCCCCCAGTGGCTGAGGGTCTAGTTCCACTCTCAAGCAAAATTTCTTGCACTTGTGTTGCAAAATTTCTTGTGTTGGTGGCAGTTGCAAAGAGGCCCACTTCTGCCAACCTCAGGTTAGAAATATGCCATTGAAGACTTGCATGTCCAACTCCCATTAGTAATTCTGAGGAAAATGCCTGCTGAGGTGATCTGCCATAGTGTTCTGCATACTTGGGAGGTAAGAAGCTGAGATGATTATCTGGTTGACTATGCACCAATTCCAGAGTTTTAGTGCTTCTGCACAAAGTGAGAAAGAATGCATCCTGCCCTGAGACTGATGTAGATCATGCAGGCCATGTCATCTGTCATGATCTTGATGGACTGGGCCTTGATCAGAGGAAGGAAATGAAGGCAAGAATTTCTGACTGCCCTCAACTGTAGACGGTTGATGTGGAGAAGCTGCTTTTGGGACGACCATTTGCCTTGGACTGTGTGTGACTCCAGATGCGCATCCCCCATCCCAAGAGGGATGTGTCTGATGATATGATGATGGTAAGAGGATCTTGACTAAATGGGACTTCTGCACAGACCTTCAAAGGGCTCTTGAATCAGCTGAGTGACTGTAGAACCAAGCAAGGGAGAGACATATGCTTGCTGCGCATATAGAGTGTCTTGAGCCATCCCTGGAGGCACTGAAGATGTAAACTGGCATGTTGAGTTACGAAAATGCAAGCTGCCATGTGCCCTAATAGTTGGAGACAACTTCTTGCTGAGGTTTGAGGACTGAGCTGAATCCTTGAGAAGGTGGGACAAGATGACAAGGGATCGATCACTCGAAATTGCTCTGTTTTGTACATTATCTCTGAAGCATTTGACACTGGTCGCTGTTAGAAGATAGGATACTGGGCTCAGGTGAAACACCGGTCTGATCCAGTATGGCTGTTTTTATGTGATTCTTTAGGGCAACAAATCTGTTCATTTGTAGGTAAACCCTGGCTGTCACCACATCCAGAGAAGCTCCTACGAAATCTATCCGATGTGCTGGTGTAAAAGCAGACTTCTTGAGATTAAGTCAGAGGCCTAAACTGTGGAATACCAATCTTGCTGTTTGTACTGCCGACCACACCTCTTGATAAGATCAGTCCCCTGATCAACCAATCATTGAGACAAGGGAGGATGAGCCAGCCGGCGCAGCCAGGGTTTGGGGCCCGCTCCAGCCCAGACTAGGGTCCCACCGGCTCACCTGGCGTGGTGCAGCCGGGACCTCACAGGCATGGCAGGGCTGGGGCTGCTCCTGCTCCAGCCCAGGCAGGGCTGGGGTCCCTCCCGCCAGCCTGATGCAGGGCTGCTGGGGTTAACTTTGGTTAACCGGTAAGCCTAATGCTTACCAGTTAACCTTTTACATCCCTAGTAGGTAGGTGGGTATGACTGCCATGATCTTTGAGAATACCTTTGGGGCAGAGGAGAGGCCAAAAGGGAGCAAGAGGGGCTGGTAGGAGTCGAAGTTGCATGAAGCAAAGAAACCTCTTGTGAGAGTGATGAATTGCAACATAAAAATAAGCGTCTTGAAGGTCGAGAGTTGCAAATCAATCCCTGCAATTTAGGGGGGAATTATAACTGCAAGGGTCACCACCCTGATTTTCTGCTGTTCACATCACTGTTCAGATGTCTGAGATCTAATATTGGTCTCCATACTCCGTTATTTTTGGGAACCAGAAAGTACTTTGTATAAAACCCCTTTCCCTTGTGCTGAACTGGGTCGGGTTCTAGATCTCCTAAGCCACCTCCTGTCTCAGCAACTGAATGCAAGATGAGTCCCTGAAAAGGGACAGGGAAGTGGGGTAGATGGGGAGGGAGGGATAGAAGTGAAATGGATGGAGTAATTAGATATTATGGTCTCCAAAATGCATTTGTTGGTGTTAAGCTCTTCTGTGCAAGTTGAAATTGGGAGATGCGGTATCCAAAAGTGGGGGGATGCGGATAGAATGGTGCAGCAGTAAATCCCTGTGGAGGGTGGTTCACACTCTCAACCAAGCCATCACAACTGACATTGGGACAATCCAGGTGGCTGGGATGAAGTTGCTGTAGCCTCTTGGTCACTGGTTCAGGTGGCTGACAGAAGCTAGAAAAATGAGCTGGGTGAGACCTCTGGGCTCTCTGAGACCTGCTTAAATTATTATTTGCCGGAGTATAGATCCCAAGGGATCTAAGTGTGTCCCTCGAGTCCTTCAAAGTGGGAAGGGACAAGGGAGTTGTCCTTAGACTCAGAAAATAACTTGTGACTGATGAAGGGAAGGTCTTTAACAGTAGATTTGTAACTCCCTAGGGAAGCCAGATTGCTGGACACAGATGCTCATTGTATCATGATAGTGGTGGAAATGGAGTGGGCTGCAGTATTGGCTGCATCTAAGGCCTGGTCTACACTGGGCGGGGGGGAGAGAGCGATCTAAGTTACGCAACTTCAGCTACATGAATAACGTAGCTGAAGTCGATGTACTTAGATCTACTCACCACGGTGTCTTCACTGTAGTGAGTCAAGTGCTGGCACTCACCCGTTGACTCTGCCTGTGCCTCTCGTGGCGATGGAGTACCGGAGTCGACGGGAGAGCGCTCGGGGGTCGATTTATCGCGTCTAGACTAGATGCAATAAATTGATCCCTGCTGGATCGATCGCTGCCCACCAATCCGGCGGGTAGTATAGACATACCTTAATGCGGCCTGTAATGGCATCTTTGCCAAGAGCTGACCTCCATTTATGATGGCCTTAAATTATTGATGGTGAAATATTCAATAAAGGTATTAAATGTACTGTAACGCAGGTAGTCATGGTTTGACATGAGCTCCTGGTGATTCACTATCCTGAATTATAATGTCACAAAATCTAATTTGTGACTGAAAAGATCAAGATGCTTCTGCTTCTTGTTACATGGGATAGCCTCGGTGTTGTGCTCCTTCATTAACTGCATCTACAAACAAGGAATTCAGTGTTGGATGTGAAAATAAAAACTCTGAACCCTTGGATGGGATGTAGTACTGTTTGTTGGCCTATTTGCACGTAGGGGGTGCCAGGGCAGGAGTCTGACAGATCATCTTGGCTGGCTGTAGAAGGGCCTCATTAATTGGAAGTGCCACATATGTCACAGCTGAGGTATGTAAAAGGTCCAAGAGTTTATTATAGGAGTCCTGGACTTCCACAAGAGGAATTTGAAGTATATCTGTGACATGCTTCATCAGCTCCTGGAATGTCGAAAGTCATCCACCATGGAAGGTAGTAGAGGCATTACAGCCTCATCCGGCAATGATGAGGACATATCTGTGTGAGTGTCACCTTGTTAGCCCTTGCCTCCTGTTCTTCAAAGGTCTCCTCTACAGCTCCAGTTGTCCTCTCACAGGGGAGGGAAAGGGCAACTGCCTTGCAGGCTGGACCAGCTCTGCAGGATGGTGCTGGTCCGACAGTCCCTATATGGACAACAGGATGGGCTGAAAGGAAATTGCAGAAGTCTCCATGGCATGGGGTAGCATCGGCTCTGAGATGGGTGACGAGGTGGAGGTTGGTCCCAATCTTGTCCAAGTCTTCTGACCAGGAAGGTGGGTCTTGGAGGAGGGAATAATGATTCATCAAATGGTTTAGAATCTCCTGATGGAGAGAAAGCGGATTCCGGTTCCAACAGCAGTACCAATGAAGCTGCTGGAGGGAAGTCATAGTCTGAAAATGGAATGAGATACAGACTCCCCCCAAAGGCTGGCGCCCCTCATGGAGTTATAACCTTTCTGAAAAGGGAGGGACCCAAAGGAGAGGGAGTCTGGGTATGGGGCAGCGAAGATGTCCGCAAGAGGAGCCTAGGTCTTGGCTCTTCCCAGAGCTAGATGGGTCCAGTCCACCAGAGCTGCAGCAGAGACAGTCAGTGCCACAGACACTGAAGACAAAGACTGCACCATGGGTAACTGATGCTCTCAATGATAGGTCTTCGTCAGTGCTGGTGGATCCTGGGATTTCTGTTTGGGAGGTACCAGAGGCACTAGTGCCAACAAACTTGTGTGGGCTTTCTTGTCATGCTTCTGAGACTTGGGACATCCTAGGTTCTCTTCAGCTAAGCTTATAGACTTGTTGGGTTTAGGCAGGGCTGAATCCAACTTCTTCGAGTCTTAGCCTCAAACTTATGAGAATGCTCTCTGCTCTCCTGACAAGATTCCGCTGAGGGATCTGTGGGGGTCGACTCCTTCGCTCCCAAGTTGGACCTCATGGCGGGAGACACACTCCTTGTTGAGTCAGGCCAGTGTACAGTGTAGGGAGGGAAGTCCCCTGGCCAGGGTCCGATTGTGGCATCATACCCTTTTCCATTAGGTGGATCTGAAGGCGAAGTTCCCACCCTTCCTGAGTACGGCTGGAGAACAAGCAGCAGATACTACAACTTGCTGCAATGAGGGCTTCCCTGAGAGCACAAGCAGCATTGGTGGCCATCGCTAACCAAGAGGGTTTGCGGGAAGAAAGCACAAATTTTGAAGCCTGGAGTACTGGGCATAGTCCAGTACCGAAACAGGGTACAGAATGAGGGGAGAAAGAGGAGTGGCTTTCCAGGCCAGGAAGATTAATTACAAAACACTATAACTATCCGATAAAAACCCGAAAACACTAGAATGATAAAAACTCTTTACAGATAGCTTAATATATTCACAGAGAAAGGAGAAAGCCAAAGTTTTGGACACTGGAGGTTCTGACACAGACAATGAGGCAGTGAGAAAGAACTGAAGAGGTGGTCAGTCTGCACCGTCCTTTAACTGCTCAGTCAGGGGCATGAGGTGAACCAGGGTGCATATGCGGACCAACAGACACTGCTTGCAAAATTCTCCATCTCTGGGCACATGCATACCCCATAATGGAATACACATGGAGACCACTCGAAAAACTGGAGCTCTTCACAATGTATGTCCCTGTGAGTGTTCCATTACCTGCTTTCCTTCCACTCTGCCTCAGTTCCCCTTGTGGGACTTTGTGGTAGAGAAGGAACTGAGGGTGGTTTGTCTGCACAGCCCTATATGTCCTCGGTGCGGGGCACAAAGATGAGCGGGACGCATGCATGGGCTGAACAGGCACTGCTACCAAAAACTTGGCTCAAAGGCGCAGGCACACCAGAAGTGGAGCGCTCACAGGGACGCTACTCAAAGAAGAAGCTGGATGGTGCAGAGCAAGTTAACACTCAGTCTACCATGTCTGGTTAAGAAACACCTCATGGATGAAAGAGTTTGGAGCTTCTCAGGCTACACGGTATCAGATTATACACAGAAACTCTTGTTAATGGGAACTGCATGGCTCACCTGCCAGGTCTTGATCTGAACTGACATCCTATAGCTTATCACCACCCACCCAGAGACAGGTTAGCACTCACGAACTCACCACAATCCCCTGGGAACCAGCCCCTCTGTCTGCTCACCTGATGAGGGTGCTCTCCTGCAGCAGCTCCCTGCTGAGGTTCAGGGGAATGTCCTCACTATCGACAACACCTAGAACAAACAGTGGCAATGAAGTGACTCAAGACTAAGATACAACTGGACTCAGAGGACTCAGCCCTTTGCTAACTCCTCCCTCCCCACAAATCTCCGGCAGATGTCTCACGTCACCATCCTGGATGCCTTCAGAAATCTGCCTCCACCTCCCTAAGTGACACTCAAGGAAGTTGCTGCCGCAGCCCGTTGCACTCTCCTACTCGCTCCCTGGCCAGCCTACCTCTGAGGAAACGCAGCCACTTTGGCAGGATGTCAGTGGCTTTGGTTTGGATGAGGATTTTGCGGCTGTAGAGGGCAACACTGGAGCCCAGCTCCCTGCTGACGTCAAACATGGATGGTTTCTGCAGAAGCAAGAGGGGAAGAGGTTACACCATCAAAACCCATGGGGCATTGCTTGTGGCCCCAAGTGGGGCTCATATGAAAGCCCCACACTCTGCTGATGTTCACTATGGGTTTCACAGGTCTGAGGTGATCAGAGCAAATCACATTTTTATCCTCCCAACCAGAACGGAACTACAGGAGCATGTGAATCTTGCTCTGTGAGGGTTTCTCCCACCTGAGCCAGATTCTGCTCATGACAAATAGACACAGTTCAATGCACCCCACTTATCCTGTGGCAACCTACCCCCTTTGGAGAGATGCTTCCATTTCTTTTAGGCACTGGGAATTCCCTTTTGGCTACTCCAAAAGCAATTCTGCAGTGCTGGGCACATAAGGTTGCAGCTGTTCAAGTTGGAAAGGATTTCTATTCTGTGATGATCTCACCCATCTGATCCTTCCTTTCACTGAGGATTTCCCACATCCCCAAGAGAATGCCAGAGTCTCACCATCTCAGGCACATAAAAGATACTGCGGATATTGAGGGGGGCGTCTGTCTTGTAGTGCAGGGTGTAGCGAGGCTTGTCGTAAGCCTGGGCTATGAAGCGGTAGAACTCCTCGTGCTGCCATTCACCAATCTCCTTGGAGTCCATCATCCAGAGTGCCTGTGGGGGAGGAGGGAGGCTTAAAATCCCCACCCGTCTGGTAACACTCACACACACACACCCCACAGCCACACACTAAGACTCATTTGCTTTTAATTCTGCCCCTCCCTAGCACGTCCAATTGTCAACAGCTTCCGTTGTTTTGGACAGGGCCTGGAGCTGGGCATCACTATTACTAATTCTGGTCTGGTCTTTCAAAGCCAACACACTGCCATACCCCGCGCAGCTCAGGGAAAGCCTAGGGATTCCCTCCGTACAAAGACTGGCTCGCTCCCTGCAGCCAGACCCTTTCCCCCTCTCCTCCCAAGGATTCCCCAGTGATTGCACAGGGAAGCCTGTATCCAGAAAGTGTCTTGACAAAGTATGTTGGGCTGGTTTTATTCCTGAAATTCTGAGGTCATCTCCCTCTCAGAAGAATCTGTGTTGATCCAGCACCTTACCTCCTCAAAGAGCTTTACAAACATCATGATTCTTGGTCTTAGTATAGCACCATGCTTGTGATCAGTAAAGATGTGGGGGGATCCTGCCCATATAATTTGTGTTTGGACCCAATGTAGAGGTCTCAGGTTTGCTGCTGGGCTAGGTTTACATTCTTAAATAGATTTTTTGCTCCTGGTGTCATCTTCAAGCGCTGATCAGTAGCAGAGGTAGAGGCCCCCAAGTCATACCTCCTGCCTTTTAATAGCAAGCCCAATAGGCCCACTGTTTTTGCAGCTCAGGCAATCTGCTGAGCAAGCTTCCTTTTTTAAAATGGTCATTCCCAAACAGCCCCTTAATAAGACCAGAAGTTACAAAGGTGTTGGAGGGTTTCCAGGATCGAAGGTGTAACTGGGATTCAGTGGGGAGTTCAGATGCTTTACAGCACCTGTTGTTAGGACCAGAGTTTTCTGTGGCTCCCCAGAGTTCAGACCACTGTCCTTTAAAAAGCCAGCAGGTCCTTCACTTGTGCCCAAACAGCATATCATACTTAAGGCTAAGATTTTTTCACAGTTATTTTTAGTAAAAGTCATGAACAGGTCACAGGCAACAAACAAAAATTCCTGTGACTTGTCCATTACTTTACTAAAAAACAACCGGGGGCAGGGCTAGATAGAGGGGAGGAATGGAGTCCCATGGGGGGGAAGGGGGAAGAGAGACTGACAGGCCAAGCCCCCCGCCATGGGAGGGGGCACAGCCCCAACTCCAGTGGTCGCAGAGGGGGTCACAGCCACGGGGGGGCAGGGGAGTCATAGCCCTTGCTCCAGAGCTGGCCCAGCTGCAGGACAGGGGCGCGTGGCACGACTGCAGCCCCCGCCGAGCCTCAGCCGCAGTGGGAGGGGGCATATGACCCTGGGAAGCCACAATGGGGGTGCACAGCCCCAGCTGCAGCCTCCGGCGAAAGCCGTGGGACTGAGGCGCACGCTCCCAAGCCAGGAACTCCGTGGGCTGTGCACTAAGTGCCCCTCCATCAAGTCTCTGTCAAACCTTCACAAGAGCCGAGATTGAAGCTCTCCTCTCTGCTACCAAAGCAGGAAAAGCAGCTGGCATTGGCGGCATCCTTTCAGATTTCCTTAACTATCTTGGGCCAAGAGGGTGCAATTGGATGGCAGCACTATTGATGGAAGTCATCACCACCAGCAAACTCCCAACAAATTGGAGACGATCAGAAGTCATTGCCATTTCATAACCTGGAAAGCTGCCCAATGACCTCCACAGCTACTGTCCTATCTCTCCTCTGTACAAGATACAAATTACTGGAGTGGACGATGCTGGCGAGGCTGACCCCCATCCTGGAGACCACAATCCCCCAGAACAGGCATTTTTCAACGCAGGTAAAGCTGCTGTGACCAAGTGCTTGCACTGTCTACACATACTCAAGCCAGCTTCCAGCAGACACTTTTATCGACTTGTCATCAGCCTCTGACCCTGTCAGGCACAAGAGCATACGGCTGAAGCTATCCAACCAGCTTCACCGCAACCAGACATTTCAACTCACTAGGTCAATGGTTTTTGAAAGAACGTTCATCTTGAATAACTCCTCATCTGAGAAAGGCTCTGTGATCCCCTGCCCTGGACAATTGCCACCACCTCACCCATTCGCAGTCCTTGGTCCTTTTTGGACCCATTTGCTCATTTCCTGAGCCCACTGCAGGGTTACAAGTTTCCCTCTCAATCACTGCCCTGCCCATGGCTCTCAATCTAACCTGTAGTGTGTTGAGGCGTCTCCCGTTGAGGAAGAGGGGAAAGCTGATGAAGTTGCTGTATTTTGTCACCACCTCTGGAACAGAGAGAAACATTTTCAACAAAAAAAAAAACCAGAACATGGGTTTTATCAGTTTCAACCACCAGATCGTTGTGACCAAGGTGAGCTATGGGAACCGGTCATATCAGCACAGATTAGTCCCTTTGAAGTGTCCCTGCTCTCCACTGCAGCCTGCTCGTGCCCCCCACAGCATTTTACCACAGCCCATCAGGTAATCAGAAAAAAATCCATGGACTGGAGGAGCTCAGAAAAGAGCAACACAGAACGTTAGAGGTCCAGAGAGATTGAATGTTTAGCTTAGCAAAGGGATGGTGACTGGAGGTAGTGGTGGTGAGACCAGTCTACAAACATCTGAACTGCGTGAATACCAAAGTGAGAGAGGAGTATTTAATGTAGCATCTGAGGTACAAGTAGGAGTAATGGGGCAGAGGGAAGGGAACGTTTTGGCTGAATATCAGTGAGAAACAACAAACTCTAGAACCCTCCCTCGAGCGAAGGGGTGGATTGGTCAGGGCATATAAAACTAGACTCAGCAAAATGCTAGAAAAAACCTCTAGCAAATAATCCTGCACTGACCCCAGGGAGAGGAGGGGATGACGTTAAGGGACTCTTTTCTCTTACTTTTACGGTTACAACTTCGGTATGGCACAGCCGATTCTGTAGTGACCATATACTTAACACTTCTCAACACAGGATCTCAAAACATTATGGGGCGAGGAGAACATAGGAACACCCACAGTTAAAGGGTGGGCGTTCAAGTGTTTCCATGGTTACCCAGCTTTTACTGTGGCTCAGAACCTCCTGAATCTTTCACTTGTCAGGATGGAATTTAAAAGGGTTGGTTTCTGCCCAGAGGTAAATGAATTTCTTTGAAAAGTTTGAGCAAAAATTATTCAGCTATTTGAGAGCCAGAGAGGGAAGGGGACACTTTCCCATTAGAAATGGAATTCTTGCTTTAAAAAACAAAACAAAACAAAAAACAACCCAGCTCTAGCACCTATGCAGTGTGAAGTAGAGAGCTGGAAACTGGCAGGAATATGGTTCCTAGGGAGGAGAGGTGACTTTCAGGATCCCAGGAAAAACTGGTTTAAATTTGGTCATGTTAGAACCATTTTAAAATGCAATTCGCACAAGTGCATGTGTGGTAAAATATTTTAAACAATACACCATTCACCGTGCACACAAACCAGACAGGTGGAAATAGCAGCAGGAGATCATGTAATTAGACATTGCATTGCAATGCCTATGCGAAAGAGGGCAAAGTTAAGGTTAGCAGCCTGCCATAACCTTCTCATTTGCTAACTACATTTTGAAATCTCAATGTTTCTTTTAACAGTTTTCCCCCTACCCTGTGAAAGATAAGGAATTAAGCCAGGGTTAAAAGACTAGGGGTCTAAGCTCCCAGACAAGTCTATAGAAAAAGCAGGCATGCCAATTCAATCAGATTTTCCCATTTCTTTGGGAGAAGTCAATGAGTTAAACTGGCAGCACCCTGTATATTCCTTGATTAGAACAGAGGTAGAAGGAGGTAGAGTAATAGCCTTTGGGGCTGGCAAGCTGCTCCTAGATTATACAAATAGGAGTCGCATTCTACTTTGGTGAGCACCACCTGTGGTGAGCAAAGGACAGATATTCTCTGCACACATCCCATCTGCCCAAGCTCACCCTTAGAATCTCATCATCCTCTGCCCTTCCCAGGCCCCTTCAGCAGAGGAGCTCAGAACACATTACAAACATTAGCAACCCCATTGTAATAACACCCAAATAAGAGAGAACTTCTGAGGTGTGGGATACTTCCAGCTTTCTAATACTGGCCATGGCGGTTTCCACAGCTCCAGAATAACCTGGGAGGATTAGGGTTTGCCTGGGACTGCTCAAAGGAAGAGAAAGCATGGTGGTAGAAGAGCTACAGAGGGGACAAGCCCACAGTGCCTCACACCCATCACTGCAACCCTTACACCAGTGGTTCTCAAACTTTTGTACCGGTGACCCCTTTCACATAGCAAGCCTCTGAGTACGACCCCCCTTATAAATTAAAATCAACCGACAGGCAACTTACAAGTGTTTAAGCATCAAAGGCCGGGTGTCCAGCCAGTGCAGGAGACTAGGAGTCAGGACGCTGGGGTCTAATTTAAGCTCTGCCACCACGTCACCACCTCTCCAGGCCTCTGTGAGATGTGGACAGCAATCCTCAGGGGTAAGGGGCTACAGGAGTCCAAAGAATACCATTTCATTTCCCCACTCCACTCACCTTTGACACGGTCCTCATTCGCAAACTCTTTGCACTCCTCTTTGAGATGGATAATTATTTTGGTCCCAGGTCTGACGCCAGAGGCTTCGGCGATCTCGAACATTCCCGAGCTAGGAATAGAAACACAGCATCACATAGAAACCTTTTCCTTGGGGGATGTTCATTAACAAGGGAGAATGAAAAGAAGAACATTTCATTAACTAAGGGGACAATTTTCAAAGCACAAATGGCACTACAGCTCCCACTGAAGTCAATGGAAGTTGGGCACTGTGGAGTTTTACATGTTATCACCCAGATATATAATATGGTGATGCAGCCTGCGGAGACTACAGGTCCCAGCAGACAATGCTTCACAATACCAGCAGCCTCTACTGACAACAGCACTGCACACTGGGTGATGTCGTCTGACTGGGCTAAACCTCCATGGCAGCAACTGAAATCTTCTACATTTATACAGATACTTGCAGCCCTCCAGGTTCCAGACAAGCAGACTGTATGGCTCTTTGTTGGTCCAGCACATGTGTCCCAGTCTATGATTATTTCTACTAGAGTGCAGCGACACCCTCTGATGAAAGGCTGCTGCACTGAGCTAAAGGGTCCCCTTTGCTACCAATGGTCATCTCCACTCTTTCTAGTTCAGAGCGACTGCCCCTTCTGTCTGAGGGTCAAACGATCCAGGGAGCAGCACCAATTCAAGGGTGGAAAACACACACTGTGAAAAGTGCAGGAATGGCAGGAGATCCTTCAGTGACCCTGACAGGCTACAAGCAGGAGGACTGTAACATTTAGCACAATAAAGCGAATTATTATCTGGAACACAACAGGATCTGAAGTTTCAATTGTAAAACAGTTTTCAAGGATTTATAAACTCAGCAAATATTTTCTCCCATGGGCTTTTAATAGGAGGTGGCGCTTTTCACATCTAGTGCT
Organism: Malaclemys terrapin pileata; assembly: GCF_027887155.1. Lineage (NCBI taxonomy): Eukaryota > Metazoa > Chordata > Testudines > Emydidae > Malaclemys > Malaclemys terrapin. The sequence goes on from NC_071514.1 coordinate 54,124,419, forward strand.
CTGGTCCAAATCTGGCCCAAGTCTGCAGTAGCTCAAAGCTTCTGCCATCTGATGGACATTCTGTGGCCTGTGTGAAATGAGTGGGTGATCTATATGGAAGTCCAGCTCACAGAAGATGTGTGCCCATGTTATAACCCACACCACAACAGGTTTCCTTGTTGGCATTCTCAGCAAAACGACCAGCCCATAGAGACTGGATTTCCTTCTCACCCCTTCGGTATCCCTTCAAGACAGCACTGAGGCCCATTGGTGGGATGGAGGGGGAAGCTTGTGCTGCCTGTGCCATGCCTGCTCTGTGAGCAAACTGCAGTCGGTCTCTAGGGCTGGTCAATCTAGCACTCTTAGCAGAACTGAATTCACGTGTGGTTTTCTTGTTTAACAAGCCCGTAGCAGCGAGGAGCTGACAGCTCAGGCTGCATTGAGGGGCACCACACAGCTCTCCTAATGCACCATTCTCTTGTGCCTTATAGCAGCCTTGGCTATTCAAACCTGAGCTCTGTGCAGCACAGCCAGGCTGCTGAGTTACATGTGGTGGTGGTTTTGTAATGAAGACTTTCATTTGTAACCTAAGCAGGATTTTAACCAAAGTGTCTAGCTGCAAAAGACCAGTGTCCTGCTTCACCTTGCACCTCCCTGCACAGCTTCCAGTCCCCACCCAGGTGGAGCTACAGACAATGTCACAACACTCGCTAATACATTAGCCTCCAATAATTCCAGTTTTGCAGACTCTTACCCATCTGAAGACCAATGGTAGCCAGGGCTCCCGGACTCTGCAGATTGCGAGTATACCTCCACTTTATCAGCCACCATGAAGGCAGAGTAGAAGCCCACTCCAAACTGGCCAATGATCTTACTACTGGCCTCCGCCTGGCTTTGCAGTGCATCCAGAAATGCCTGTAGGGACAACGAGTAGCAGGTATACTGGACTGCAGGTCCGCTGACCCTTGGCTACAGCTGGGAGGCTGCAACCTCCCCCCAAACCCCCACAGCTGCTCTCCCCACCCTCCCTGACTCAGCCTGTTGCTATGTTTGCTCAGTGTGAGCTTGACACCCCAGAACATTCCTCTCCAAGGGGACCCCTCCCCTTCAACTGCTTTGCAGCAGTCAGCGCTCTGGGGGGCTGAGATCACCCTCCTGGGGACAGCACAAATGGAAGGAGCTCCAGTGACTTGCTCCTACAGAGCAACATAGTACCAGAGGAGCAGAGACTGCAGCTCTGGAACAGGAAAGTGTTGCCTAGGGCAGTGCCTGCTGCAACGGGTGGGAGAGAGGAAAGAGAATGGGGTCTGATTGCTCAGTTGCAGGAAATGAATGGGGATCTCAGAGATGGAAAAACCCGGCAGATATATGCACCAGCAAACAGCTGTGTCCACCCCTGGCCCACCAGTAACTGTGTTACAACTTGCGGCCCAGTCAGCACTTAGAGAACATGAAGGTAGAGAACTTGTGGATCTGGATCACGATGCCTTGGGGGAAAGAAGTTTGCTTTTACAAAGCAGCACAGCTAAGTGCACCATGACTATATAAAGAGCCTGGATCTACAGAATACAGGACACATAAGGGATCCCCAGTTAATGGGACCCTGGCTCCCCCATTGAGAGAAAAATGGTTCTTTAGTGTTGTCCTGCTACCAATGACCACACAATTCAGGGGTCAGGAACGACAATGGAGCCTTGGGCGGTTTCACCTCCTAACAGGGGTCCCCTTCACAATAGGGCCTCAGGAGATGCAGGATGGAGGAGCCTCAGGGGGATGAAAATGGCCCTGAGGACACAACATAAAGGAGGCATCTCTCTTACCTTCGAGCCAGATCGAGCAATGGTGCCGAGATTAGAAACAAGCTCCTCCTGGGTCATTCCAATGCCAGTATCCTGCAGGGAATACAATGATAGACCCTGATGTACCAGGCACGTGCATTTCCGCACCAGACAGGACACAGAGCATCCCAGTAAATTCCCAAAATCAGACACCACTATCATCGGGGACCTTTAGCTGATAAAATGAAAGTGGATTTTGATTCCCCTTCCTCAGGCCAGGACATGGGAATCAGGGAAATGCACAGTTCTAGGGTGCAGAAATGACTACCCAGTGGCTACAAACCAGATGTTAGCAGAATGCAGGGTAGACACAAAAACGCACTAAGAAACCAACTGACCTCTATACCCTCATACCAGAATATTCTCTTCACAGCAGTGCCTACTGGCCCCGACCAAGAGGTCCTCACTGTGGTAGGTGCTATACAGACACTTAGTGAAAAACAGTCCCTGTCCCTAAAGAGATCAGACAGACAGAGTGGGAGAAAGAAAGGTGAATCCCCAAGATCCCGCAGGGAGTCTGTGACAGGTCAGTGAATTGAACCCAGATCTCCCAAGCCTCAGCCAGTTCAGTACCTTGACCATAAGACCCTCCATTCTCATTGTGGGTGCTACCGTGAACCAACTCTTCTTTATTCTCCTTGTCACCTTCACTAGCCCAATGCTACCCTCTGCAAAACTCCACTGCCGAGTATGCTGGTATTACTCTGGCATCCAGGCTGGAGAACTGGGCATGAATGTGTGTGAGAGCACTCTCATCCTGGCTTCTCCCACAGAGGGTGCCATTTGTGTTGGGTGGGCCAGGAATTGGCTATTACACTGACCGTTACCTGCCACGTAGCCCAGGCTTTGAACACTGGCCTCTGGTAGCATGAAGTTTGTTGGTCTATTGTTAGTTATTTTAATCCATTTCAGTCTGAATTTACACTCCCATTTATCACAATAAATAACTCACTCCTTACTGTCCTTGCATATCCATCTCTCAGATCCTTGGACATTAGCAATAAGAATGGGCTCTGGTTTGCTTTGATTCAGCTTTAATTTTCCCAGCTGCTTCTCTGGACAATTCTGTGGCAGCATGGCAAAAATCACAACTCAGAAATGGCCAACCCATAACATAGGGGTCCAATCCACTGCAAATACACCAGTTCTTTCTTCCTCCTTTGCAAGAGCTTCCCTGAACCTTTCCCACGTTGGGCTTCCCTTTTAAGTTGCTGCTTTTGAACTCTGTTCCCTTCATACCTTCCACAGAAATGAAGCGCAAGCTAATCACATCAGAACGGTGAGAAAATGGGCTTGGTGTCACTTTTCAAACCCAAAGTTCCCACAACACAGCATCACCAGCTGCATTACAAAGGCTCAAGTGAAGTCACTCCAACAGATGTCTCAGTCTCTCTGATTATGCACGATGGCACATGAACTGTAACCAGAGTTAGTACCACAGTAAAATGAGGTTTTCGTCCAAAGGAGGGGTTTGAGTCATCTACTATCACCGAGCACAAATCACTACATGCCTTGCAAAACCAGAAGCAGAATAGGGTCCGATTTCACATGCTCTGAGCACATCTTGTCTAGAGTTGGGGTGCAAGCCCCCGAATGTCAGCAGAATGCATCTGAGTGGAACTGAACAGCATGAGCAGGGATCTCACTGAAATCCAGCCCCTTTGATGTCTGCTACTTACCCCCCCCAGCTATCTATTTCCTCACCACGTGGGCTTCTTCTTAACTAGTAAAACAAAATGTCATAATTAATGCCGACAATGCACAATTATTTTTTTTAGATCAGTGCTTATTTCCAATGGACGATCAAAATATCTTCAAGTGCATGCAAGATATTGGCTCAAGTATATGTCTTGGTTACTGGTGTGGTGCTTCCTCTGTGCCCCTTTTGACACAGAAAAGTGACACCTTTCATCTGATTAAAGATGGCAGCCCAATCAGTCACCTTAAGGATGTGAAGTGAAAGGATGGCAGGTAGGGTCTCAATAGCAGGGTTTGTTCAGCCAGAAAAAACAAACAGTCAATGGCAAAACCTCAGGAATCTGACAAGAACGTCCCTGCCCCCAGGCCAGAAAGAAAAGTTTTCAGCATCTGGTTCAGGTTTTGTTCATTCCAGACCCCCGAATAGAGCGCTGAGCTCCTCTGATCCACTCCTATTTATAGCATAGCACATCATTCCCAAATTCCTGTACCTTAAAAAAAAATCCCTGCTCTTTGAATGTAATTGGCCATTATCAAACCTCTGCCAAACGTACTGCAAAATGCTTAAGAAAAAATTCTGGAGACTGGTTTGAATGGAATGAAACAACTGCAGTGAAGACAGCTTACAGTTCAAACTGACTGCTCCAAAACAGCTCTGAACCCAGCTGCTCCAGGGAAATGGGAACGGTATTTGTACATGGCTGGCCAAGAATCCCAGCAAAATGATGTGCCATATTGCAGGAAAATACCTGGACTGTCCGAGATAAATGTAATAAGCTTACAAACTTTTCTCTTTAGTGCACAGGCTCTCTGACAGCTGCAGTGCTTCTGTCACCAGATGGCACTGCTCCCAGCCAGCAGCAAGCTCTCTAATCCAGTGGTTTCCAAACTTTTTTGATCGTGCACCCCTATCAATAAAAATTTTTGGAGCACGCACCCCCAATATATGTATATTTATTTATGTATAAATTATATACATGTACTACTATGCTAATATATTATGTACATTATAAAACATACACCAAAAATAGAAATTAAAAAAGGATGAGATAAAGATGAACTAAACAATATTTAAAAAAAACATTTTATTTTATTTTATTTTATTTATTAACAGTACAAAAAACCTTTTTGCTCTCACAAAAATATTATTATATTATAACGCAGGCTCCACTAAAACCAAAGATGGGAACTACTGGAGTTTCCATTCTCATCACCCAGCAGCTTACAATAAAGTCTGCATTTTTCAACGAATCAGCAGTGTGCATTTCTAGGAGAGTCTTAGCCAGAGGCGACTGCATGGCCACAGAAGTAAGAACATTTTAAAAATACTTTTAACCCTGTTGCATTCAACATTATTAGAGAGAGAGCAGTCACTCCATTGTTCAAATTGGGTTTATAAGGGACACTTAGCTGCAATTTCAGACCCCACTCTGAAATCCACAAGAAAAGTGATACCATCCTCAAAATTGGTAGGTTACATTGGGTGCTAAGGTAAAATTTTGCTATACAATGAGAAGTGAATTGGACACTATTAATTGAGAGATGTGTTCTCCAGAGTTCAAGACAGCTAATGCTTTTCTGCAACTTTGTAGCAAAGATGACAAACCACAATGCAGGAAAGAAAGAGAAGTAGTTCATAGTATTCTCCTAACTCAGATCTAAAGCATAGCATCAACATTTCATTGATTGAAGGTTAATTATAGAAGTTATTAACATACAGCTCACCAGGGGTTGATTCATATCCTAAGTGGAGCTCCTGTGACATTGCCCAAGGCTCACAGATGGGCTGTTTGGCTAAGAATCTTATGGGTGTACATTAGTGTGGCTCCCCTCCTGCAGACACCAGTTCCACATTAGGACTATGTAAAAAGCTAAGGAAATTCCCCCATAAAAATATTTACAGTGACATCAAAGTTGCAGGCACATCACAGAGGTTTCAGTCTACATTATCTTTCAAGCATGTTAGGGCTTATCTATATGGGTACACTCAAGAAAATTAATCCAAATTAACAAAAGATGCGAATTTAAAGTGCATTTGTTAAATCTCATTGAACCCCCTGTGTGGACATTCTTAGGGCTAGTCTACACTACCCGCCCGGATTGGCGGGTAGAAATCGATCTCTCGGGGATTGATTTATCGCGTCTCATCTAGACGGATAAATCGATCCCCGAATCAACGCACTTACTCCCACCTCGTCAGGAGGAGTAAGTAGGGTTACCATATGTCCGGATTTTCCCGGACATGTCCGGCTTTTGGGGGCTCAAATCCCCGTCCGGGGGGAAATCCCCAAAAGCCGGGCATGTCTGGGAAAATCGGGAGGGAGGGAGGGCTCGGCCGGGGCCTCTTTGGCCGGGGCCGGGGTCGCGGGCATGGTGCCGGGCCGGGAGCTGGGCCGGGCGCGCGGTGCCGGGCCGGGCTGGGTGCGGGGCCAGGCGGGGAGCCGGGCCGGGCCCGGGCTGCCGCGGGGTGCGCTGGGCCGCGGGGCCGGAAGGCCGGTCCGGGAGCCGGTCCGGGGCCGGGGGGTGCGCTGGGCCGGGCCGCCGGGGGGTGCGCTGGGCCGTGGGGCCGGGCCGCCGGGGGGTGAGCTGGGCCGGGAGCCGGTCCGGGGTGCGCTGGGCCGCGGGGCCGGGAGCCGGTCCGGGGTCGCGCCGCCAGGGAGTGCGCCGGGCCGCCGGGGGCCGGCAGTGCTGGGCGGGCCGGGGGTGGTCGGCCGGGGGCCGGGGCCGGCACCCCAGGGCCCGAGCCGACCCAGGCTGGAGCCGCCGGGGGCCATCCTGGGCCGCGCCTCCTCCCCCCACGCCCCCCCTTACCTGCTTCAGGCTTCCCGCGAATTAAATGTTTGCGGGAAGCAGGGGAGGGGGCGGAGACTTTGGGGAGGGGGCGGAGTTGGGGAGGGAGCGGGGCTGGGGGCGGGGCCCCGTGGAGTGTCCTCCTTTCGGAGGCACAAAATATGGTAACCCTAGAGTAAGCGCTGTCAGCGGGGGAGCCGCGGCCGTCGATTTGCCGCCGTCCTCACAGCGGGGTAAGTCGAATACGATATGCCAAATTTAGCTACGCTATTTGCGTAGCTGAATTTGCGTATCTTAAATTGGCACCCTCCCCCTTAGTGTAGACCTAGCCTTAACATGAATTTAATTCGATTTAACTTAGAAATCAATTAGTTTAGATTCACTTCTACTTTAATTCTAAATAAGAGTTTCAACAAAGAGATTTAATGCAGTTTAACTAATCCACTTCAAAAATTAATTCAGATTAACTCTGATGAGTGTCCCCAGGTAGACAATCCCTTAGATGCACAAGAATTTCAGAATTATGGTTTACTTCTCCAACTAAACATCCACATTACTTTAACTCTTCTCCTGAAGAGATGCCACTCTGTCACCTTCCTTTTTGAAGAGCATAGGAAAACTACTCCATGGATCACTGGTTTTATAATCCTTTTTCATACAGAGATGCCTCTGATACAACGTGAGCTGAACTGTCACCACACTGACTCTTGTTCTAAGGGCTTCTCTACCCATGGGGTAATGTGCTACATGGGGGGGGGGGTGATTTCTAAAGTGTGCTAAGTTGTTGTATATTAATTGGTCCGTGTAGATCCTGCTGGTGCACACTAATGGTTCCTTAGTGTTCTTTAACATAGAAGCGCGCTCGAGAACCTTTAATATGGACCAACATGGTCTATATTAGGGGTTCTCAACCTTTTTCTTGCTGAGGCCCCCCTCAACATGCTATAAAATTGCCAGGGCCCAGTGGGAGCAGGGGGAGCGGGAGGGGCTGAGGAGGCCCTTGAGCAAAGGCATGGTTTGACTTCTATTTGGGGTGGGCAAGAGCTGGAGAGGCTCAAGCCAGCTCTGCACAGTGGGGTCCAGGGACGGACTCAGTTCAAAAAGTTTGAAAACCACTCAGGGTGCAGGGAGGAGACAGCTAAGGGCTGTATGAAGTGAGAGGAGTAGCCCAGGGTGCAGGCAGGGGAGTAGCTAGGGGCTGTGTATGGGTGGTGGTGGGGGCTCCCAGTGCAGCCCCCCACTGCTCCTGGTTTGAAGTGGGGGGAAGGGATTGCCGCCTTTAGCACCACACTGCTCCCGACTTGGGGGCTTGATGGGGTGCTGGCATCAGATCCGCACCACTCCTGGCTGGGGCGGCGGGGGGATGGAGGGGGTTGCCGCTTTTAGCCCAACGCTGCTTCCAACTGGGGCAGGGGACCACCAGCTTCAGCCCCACGCTGCTTCCAGCTGGGGGTGGGGGAGCGCTGGCTTTAGCCCTGCACCGCCCTGGCTGGGCGGGGGGACTCCCAGCTTCAGGGCTGCCAACTTAAGCCCCGCGCCACTCCCAGCTTTGGGGTGGGGGGGCTGCCGCCTTTAGCCCTGTGCTGCTCCCGGCTTCAGCATTGGGGCTCAGGGCTAGCCACGGGGCTCCATGGCCCCCCGAATGGGCTTATGGACCTCCAGCAGGCCACAGATCCCCAGTTGACAGCCACTGATCTATATGGACCAGTTATTACACAACACGTTAGCACACTTTATAACAGGGTTCTCAACTGGGGATCGTGACCCCTCAGGAGGTCGCAAGGTTATTACATGGCGGGTCATGGGCCATCAGCCTCCACCCGCAAATCCTGCTTTGCCTCCAGAATTTATAAGGGTGTTAAATATAAAAAAAATGTGTTTTTAATAGGGGGGGGTGTCACACTCAGAGGCTTGCTGTGTGAAAGGGATCACCAGTACAAAAGTTTGAGAACTACTGCTTTAGAACATAAGAACAGCCAGACTGGGTCAGACCAAAGGTCCATCTAGCCCAGTAGCCTGTCTGCCGACAGTGGCTAATGCCAGAAGCTTCAGAGGGAAGGAACAGAATAGGTAATCATCAAATGATCCTTCCCATGTGGCCCATTCCCAGCTTCTAGCAAACACCTCCAGAAATCACCTCCAGAGAGCACATGACCCCACCACATAGACAAGCCCTAACATTGTGATCTAGGCATAGGAAATTTGCCTACATTGTATGTCACGTAATTGAGATAACTGGCTGGCATGTGGAATCTTGGGGTTAGCACCAAGCACTAAGTACCTTCTCCATGACTCAGGACCCTGAACCCCTTAATGATGAGAAGTCAATGAATGCCTTCAGCTTGCTCTGTGCTAATAGCCAATTTGCTAATAGCTTGCTAATTGTAAAATTCTTGTGTGTGTACTATGCTTGACTGTAAAGCAACCCAACCACTACAGAATTACAACAATCCAGTTTTTGTGGCCACCGCCAAAATGAAGCTATTTGTTATGGATCAATGAGGTACAGCAGCAGGAGGGCTCACTTTCTCAGTTCTCTCAGTGGGGTCAGATTTAAGCTAGTTTGGGTGCTTTGCTTAAGGAGGGTAACTGAAATCCACAGGAACACAGGCATTACCAGGCTAGATCAGACTTGTGGTCCATCTAGTCCTGTACCCCGCCTCCAGCAGTGACCTGTGTCTGATGCTTCAGAGGACAGTGCATGAGATGCTGCAGTGGGAAGATGTGAGGTGATTTCCCCCCAGGAAGGTCTCATACTGATTGGCTTAAACCCCGTAGCCTGATGTTTTCTCTCCTTCCCAATACTCTTTTTGGCATCATTAACCATAACAATTCTGAATCTTACTAAGTTCTTGGCCTCAACAACTTCTTGTGTGAGTGAGTTCTACAGTCTATCTACATGTTGTGTGAAAAAGTATTTCTTTTTATCAGTCTTGAATCTCCCACCTTTTAAATTTCATTGAATGTCCCCTTGTTCTTCTATTACGAGACAGACCCCAGAAGCTCCCAAACCACCTTCTGCATACCACGCGTTATTATTTTATATATTTTTATACTCCTTGAGTTTCTAACTTGTTTGTGAGAAGCTGTAATGCTTTTGAATGGTAACAGACCCTCCAGCCACTGTTGCACACCGGTAGCCTGGACTTCACCTGGAAGATTTCGGCATGTGTTTATTAACTGTTAAGAGCTAACAAGGTGCTCAGTCCTGTCCAAAATACTAGCCTCAGGTCCATCCTCTCCCTGCAACAAAGAGCTCACAATCCACTGGATAGGAAGGACGCACTAGGAGATCCAAAAAAGGAATTGCTTTAGTTAACTGTTTTTATTCTCCCTCTCCACAATTTTTCCATTTGGTGGCCTCACAGAAGTGGGTCTTTAGGACGGACTTGACTGAAGAGAGGGAGAGAGCCTAGCACAATGGGATGGGGGATTGGGGTTTCTAGAAGTCGAGTAGAGTGAGACAATTATACTCCCATGTCTTACATTCAATACCCCAGGATGATATTAGCCTTTTCCACAACTGCATCACATTCTTAACTCATATTTAACCTGTGAACCCCCAGGATCCTTTGCAGCAGTACTACCACCTAGTCAGTTATTCTCCATTTTGTAGTTATGCATTTGATTTGTCCTTCCTAAGTGAAGTACACCTCTACCCCGATATAACGCTGTCCTTGGGAGCCAAAAAAAAAAACTTACCGCATTATAGGTGAAACCATGTTATATCGAACTTGCTTTGATCCGCCGGAGCGTGCAGCCCCCCCCCCCCCCCCCAGCACTGCTTTACCGTGTTATATCCAAATTCATGTTATCGTGAGGTAGAGGTGTATTTCACACTTAATTTTATTGAATTTCATCTTGTTGAGTTCAGACCGAAGCTCTAAGTTGTCACAGTCATTTTAAATTCTAATCCTGTCCTCCAATGTGCCTGCAACAACTTCCAGCTTGGTGTCATCTGCAAAGTTTATAAACATAATCTCCACTTCATTATCCAAGTCACTATTGAAAATATTGAACAGTACAGGACCCAGGATTGACCCCGTGGGACTCCAGGACAGATTATGCCCTCCCAGTTTGACAGCGAATTATTGCTAACTATTCTTTGGGTATGTCCCGTAACCAGTTGTGCATCCACCTTATGGCAATTTCATAGACCACATTTCTCTAGTTTGCTTAGGAGAATGTCATGTGGGACTGTGTCAAAAGTTCTATTAAAATCAAGATATATATCATAGCTACTGCCGCCGCCCCCCCCCCCCCCCCCCCCCTTTCCACTAGGTCTCAAGGAAGGAAATTAGGTTGGTTTGGAAAGATTTGTTCTTGACAAATCCATGCTGGCTCAGTTTTATAACCCTAGTAACCTTCAGGTGCTTACAAATTGATTGTTTAGTAATTTATTCCAGTGTTTTTTCAGGTATTGACTTTAGGATGAGTGTTCTATAATTCCCTGGGTCCTCTTTGTTCTCTTTTTGAAAATAGTACTATGTTTGCCTTTCGCCAATCCTCTGGGACCTCTCTTGTCTTCCATGGGTTCTCCAGGATAATCACTAATGGTCCTGAGATTACTCCAGCTCGTTCCTTAAGTACCCTAGGATGAATTTCATCAAGTCCTGCTGACTTGAGTACATCTTAATATTTCTTTATCCTGTTCTTTCCCTATTTTGGCTTGTGGTCCTTCCCCCTTGTTTCAGAGGGGTAGCCGTGTTAGTCTGAATCTGTAAAAAGCAACAGAGGGTCCCGTGGCACCTTTAAGGCCTGGTCCCCACTAAGCCCCCACTTCGGACTAAGGTACGCAAATTCAGCTACGTTAATAACGTAGCTGAATTCAAAGTACCTTAGTCCGAACTTACCGCGGGTCCAGATGCGGCAGGAAGGCTCCCCCGTCGATGCCTCGTACTCCTCTCGGCGAGCTGGAGTACCGGCGTCGACGGCGAGCACTTCCGGGATCGATCCCAGAACATCGATTGCCTGCCGCCGGACCCTCCGGTAAGTGAAGACGTACCCTTAGACTAACAGAATTATTGGGGCATAAGCTTTCATGGGTGAATGCCCACTTCATCAGACGTGATGAAGTGGGCATTCACCCACGAAAGCTTATGCTCCAATACTTCTGTTAGTCTTAAAGGTGCCACGGGACCCTCTGTTGCTTCCCCCTTGTTGTTAATATTAATTGTGTTGAATATCTGGTCACCATTAACCTTTTGACTGAAGACTGAAGCAAAATAGGATTAAATTCCTCAGCCTTCTCTTGATGTCATCAGTTATTAGCGCTCCTGCCCCGCTAAGCAGAGGACCTACACTTTCCTTCGTCCTTCTCTTGCTCCTAATGTATTTAAAGAACCTCTTCTTATTGCCTTTTATGTACCTTCACAGGTGTAACTCATTTTGTCCCCAGATGTTTGTGTTATTCTTTTGTACTCATCCTTAGCAATTCATCCATGTTTCCACTTTTTGTAAGATTCCTTTTTTACTTGCAGGTTGTTAAAGATCTCCTGATGGAGCTATATTGGCCTCTTACTATTCTCCCTCTCTTTCCTTCGCATTAGGATAGTTTGCAGTTCTGCCTTTAATATGGTCTATTTGGGAAACTGCCAGCTCTCCTGAGCTGCTTTTTCCTTAGATTTTCTTCCCATGGGACCTTACCTATCAGTTCTCCGAGTTTGTTAAAGGCTGCTTTTTTGAAGTTCATTGTCCTTATTCTGCTGTTCTCACTCCTTCCTTTCTTTAGCGAATCATGAAATCTGTCATTTCATGATCATTTTCACTCATTGCACAACTTTAAACGAGCATGTTCTCTAATTGATCAGTTACAACATTAACCGGGACAACGTCAAGTGGGGAGTTACTGTATTACTTTTCCAACAGATGCTTGGGTAGTTCAAGTCCCCCATTACTACCAGGTTTTGTGTTTTGTATATTTCAGCTATTTGTTCCGGAAATGCCTCATCTACCTTCTCTTCCTGGTTTGGGGGTCAATAGTAGAACCCTACTAGTTTGCTTCTCACCTCCTTCTGGACGTCAGAACCTTGATGTATTATGCAACCCTCCTCCCTTTTTATCCTTTCTGAACAAGCTATACCCCTCTGTACCAATATTCCAGTCATGAGACATCTCATCAAGTCTCTGTGACACTAATTAAGTCATAGTTTAGCTGATGTACTAATACATCCAGTTCTTACAGCTCATTCCCCATACTCTTTGGATTTGTATATAGACATCTAAGATGTTGAGCTGATTCCCCCATTGATTTCCCTTGTTGCTCCTATGACCTTTTGTCATTTTCCATGTCTCCCGTAACAACTTCTACCCCTCTGTTAACATTGCATTTTTTTATGCTTTCCTATGTGCTTTTGCCACTTGCCCCCTGTGAAAGTAATTTAAAGCCTTCCTCACTAGGTTGGCAAGTTGGTGCGAGACATAGGCACCAACTTTCTACGGCGCTGGTGGTTGCCCACATCCCACCCGCCACTTTCCCTGTCCCTTTCCCTGCCCGTGGCCCTGCCCCCATTCCAACCCCATCCCCAAAATCCCCACTCTAACTCTGCCCCCTCCCTGCCCCTATTGGATCCCTTCCCCAAATCCCTGTCCCGGCCCCGCCTCTTCCCCCAGCGCGCCGCGTTCCCCCTCCTCCCTGCCCCACAAATTTGCTGTTTTGCAGTGCAAGCGCTGGGAGGGAAGGGGGAGAAGCAGGATGCGGCAGCACGCTTGCAGAGGAGGGGGAGGCGGGGCGGGGCCACGGGGAGCTACCGGTGGGTGCTGAGCACCCACCAATTTTTTTCCGTGGATGTTCCAGCCCAGGAGCACCCATGGAGTTGGCGCCTATGGTGCGAGACGATTCTCTTCCCCTTCTTGGTGAAGTGGACACCATCTGTTCCCAGTAGACTTGCTCCCAGAACAGCATTCCATGGTCGAGAAAGCTGAAGCGTTCCTGTCAACACTATCTATACAGCCATGCATTCATCTGCAGGATGCGCATGTACCTGCCTGGGACCTTACCCTCAACTAGGAGGATTCACAAGAATACAACCTGCGTCCCCAACTCCTTCACCCTTGCTCCCAGCCACCTGCCATCTGTGGGGTTCTGCCTTTCCAGAGCAGTCACTAACGGATGGCAAGAGAACAGGAGCAGCAAACAGGGATCTGGGAGCTCTCCAGGTGGAGGAGTGACCCATGGAGTGACACTGTTGTCTGTCTGTTGTTGTGTGCTTGCTTACCTTGTGCCTGCTTTATTGAAGTTTATAGTGTGGTCTGGTTGGGGGAGGCTGTGTTCTGAGCCTACTGGCCTGCTAGGCAAGTAGGCTCCACTTTGCCATCCTTAGACCCCTAATCCCTTTAGGATCTCTTGACAAGAGGGCAGGGCTAATTCAGGGAGAACAGGGGTTTAAAAAGCCAACTCGCAAGCAACCAGAAGAGCGAGTGAACAGGAGCAGCAAACAGGGGAGTTTCACAAGGGAGTTTAGAGAGGAAGCCTAATACAGGAGAGCCAGATACACCTAATATTCCCTAAACTTAGGGCAATAACCCATCCCCTCAAACAAAAAACAAAAAATACCCTGCAAGAGTAAAAATAATGCAGGCAAAAGTGCAACGGCAGAGTGCAGGCTACCAGTTTATTGCACTGAATGCAGCATGTATTACCTGCCTTGCGGGCAGGTGGAATGTATGCATTCAGTGCACGAAGCTCACGGCCTTCAGGACCGAGTACAGGCTCTTGCAACCAGAATGGATGATCTGAACGAGATTTTGTGGGACTCAACAGAATGGTCTCATCCCCAGTCTGACAGCCTCTGTGCTGTTGAGAGTGAAAGTCTCAGGGGAAAAAAACATCAAACTGGAGCAGAGGGAAATGATCCCATAGCTGGGACCCTCCATCCAGAGGATGTCATGGTATTCTTTCACACTGCAAATACACTCCTGGGAAGGGTACCCCTGTTATTAGGAAGAGACAGGTAAATAGTAATGGGGGATTCAAATATTAGAAACATAGATAGTTGGGTTTGTGATGACTGGGAAAACTGCATGGTGAATTGCCTGCCAAGTGAAAAGGTTATGGACCTGTTGAGACAGACTTATGTGCGCTGCTTGGGAGGAGCTGGTGGTCATGGTACATGTAGGTACCAATGACATATGGAAAGGTAGGAAAGAGGTGCAGGAGATCAAATTTAGGCTTCTAGATAAGAGATTAAAGTCCAGCATCTCTATGGTGGTGTTCTCTGAAATGCTTCCACTTCCACATGCAGGGCCGGTTAGACAGGCAGAACTGCAGAGTCTCAATTCATGGATGAGATGATGGTGCTCAGAGGACAGATTTAGGTTTATTAGGAACTGGGGAACCTTTTGGGAAAGGAGGAGCCTATACAGGAAGGATGGACTTCACCTAAACCAAAACAAAACCAGATTGCTGGCATGTAAAATTAAAAAGGTCTTAGGAGGAGTTTTTTAACTAAAGGCTGGGGGAAAGCCAACAGGTGCGGAGGAGCATACGTATTCAGACAAACATACCCCTTAGGGGAGGATCTATTAATGGGGATTCTCTATATCCTAGTAAAGAGGAGAGGATAGAAGTTGATAAAGTACAGGCAGGAGCTGAAGAGAAACAGTTAAACAAAAAAGAATGTAATTTAATTACATCACATGAAGGCACTAAATATTAACAACATTTGTAAGTGCTTGCATAAAACTGGAAGAAGTCTAAATACTAGATGGCTGAACTTGAATGCCTGGTATTAAATGAGGAGATTTATATAACAGACATCACAAAAACTTGGTGGAATGATGATAATCAATGGGACATGGTAGTACCAGATACCAAATATATAAGAATGGCCAAGTAGGTCATGGTGGTGGGAGAGTGGCACTATATGTGAAAGGAAGCATACAGTCAAATACAATTAAAATATTAAACAAATCAAACTGTACCATAGAATCTCTATGGACATAAGTTCCATGCTCAAATAATAAAGAGTATAGCAGTAAGAATATACTACCAACCACCTCACTGGGATGTTAACAGTGATTGTGAAAAACTCAGGTTGATTAGAGAGGCCACAAAATCAGAAAAAAACAACGATTACTCACCTTTTTTGTAATTGTTGTTCTTCGTGATGTGTTGCTCATATCTATTCCAATTAGGTGTGCGCGTGCGCCGTGTGCACAGACGTCGGTAACTTTTCCCTAGCAGCTACCCGTCGGGCCGGCTGTGGAGCCCCCTGGAGTGGTGCCAATATGGTGCTCAATATATGCCGGCCCGAGCCCCCTTCAGTTCCTTCTTGCCAGCTACTCCAACAGAGGGAAAGGTGGGGGGGGAATGGAATGGATATGAGCAACACATTTCGAAGAACAACAGTTCCAAAAAAGGTGAGTAACCGTTTTTTCTTATTCGAGTGCTTGCTCATATTAATTCCAGCTAGGTGACTCCCAAGCCTTACCTCGGAGGTCGGGTTGGAGTCAAGGTATTACAGACTGAAGAACTGCCCTGCCGAAGGCCGCATCATCACGTGATTGGTGAACGATGGCGTAGTGCGACATGAAGGTGTGCACCAAAGCCCATGTGTCAGCCCTGCAGATTTCCTGGAGGGGTACATGTGCCAGGAAACCCTCGTGGAGTGAGCCGTGACAACAGGCGGAGGGACCTTTACTAAGTCATAACAAGTGCGATTACACGCTGTGATCCAGGAGGATATCCGCTGGGAAGAGACCGGCAAACCTTTAATCCGTTCCACTAGAGTGACCAACAACTGGGTTGTTTTGCGGAACGTCTTCGTTCGGTCAATGTAGAAAGCGAACGCCCTTCTAACGTCCAGCGAATGCAGCTGCTGCTTGTGGAGGGTGGCATGCGGCTTTGGATAAAAAAACCACCGTCAGCACCGCTACGCAGTGGCCCTGCAAGCAGGACAGGAACGCTTGGCACGCGAGGCAAATCGCCCAGAGCTCTTTGATGTTGATATGCAGAGCCAGTTCCTCTACTTGCCACATGCCCTGAGTCATCAGGCTCCTGAGATGCGCTCTCCAGCCGAGAGCAGACACTTCCATTACTAGGGTCAGGGTGGGCTAGGGAGGGTGGAACGGGACCCTGGTTTCACCATGTGGGGGTCCAGCCACCAATGTAAAGAACCGAGGGTATGTCCCGGAACAGTCAGCACCATGGCCAGACTGTCGCGGCCCGGATGGTACACTGATGCAAGCCATGCCTGCAGGGGCCTGAGCAGTAACCTGGCATGCTGCACCACGTAAGTGCAGGACGCCATGTGGCCCAGCAGCTTGAGGTATTGCCTCACCGTGGTGGTGGGAAAGCTGCAAAGGCTGGTGATTATGTGTGCGAGGGCTAAACGTCAGGCCTGTGGGAGGAACGCTCTCGCTTGGTTTGCATCCAGAACCACCCCAATAACCTCTATTGTTTGGGTTAGGGTGAGGACAGACTTGTTGACATTCAGAAGAATGCCCAACTGGTCGAACGTGTCTCTGACCATTCGTACCTGTGATTCTAGCTGCTGGCGAGACCGGCCTCATATGAGTCAGTCGTCTAGGTACGGGTAGACATGCACATGATGGCGATGAAGAAAAGCTGCCACAACTGCCATGCATTTGGTGAAGACACGGGGAACTGTGCACAGGCCGAACGGGAGAGACGTGAACTGATAGTGTGTCTTGTTCACCACGAAACGGTGAAAACATCTGTGAGACGCGGTGATTGAAACTTGAAAATAAGCATCCTTCATATCGAGGGCAGCGTACCAGTCTCCCAGATCCAGGGAGGGGATGATTGTGCTCAAGGAGACCATGCGGAATTTCGAGTTGACGATGTACTTGTTGAGTTCCCTGAGGTCCAGAATGAGCGGTAGGCCCCCTTTCGCCTTGGGGACGAGGAAGTAGCGTGAATAGAAGGAAGGAAGCAGAAGTGGATAGACTAGCCTGCCTCTACCGTGCAGCGGACCCACCGGTCTGATGTAATAAGGGACCATGCACGGTAGAAGAGGGATAGACGATTCAGAAAGGGAGGATAACTGGCCGGGATGTGGACTGGTAATCTGTCCTCGTGTGCATCTTCAAAATGGGCGTTTAGGGCCCAGAGGGAGCTTGGACTGTCCCTGTCCCTGCCCAGGAGGAGGACGCGATGGCATAGGCCTAATGTATCTGCTCCTCCTGTGGGAGAAGTCCTGCCTGGGTCTAGCGGGGAAAGACAGCTGCTGGGTGGGCTGGGGCTTAAACGGCTTTCTTTGTGTTGCCGGGGTATGCATGCCGAGAGACTTAATGGTTGTTTCGTGACTCTTTCAGGTTATGTAACCTAGAGTTGGTTTGTTCAGTGAAGAGGCCCTGACCATCGAATGGGAGGTCCTGGATCGTTTGCTGAACTTCCGCTGGGAGACCCAAGGACTGAAACCAGGCGTTATGCCACATGGCGATGGCAGGTGCCAGTGTACACGCTGCTGCGTCCATGGCATCCAGGGAACCTTGAAGAGAAGTCCGGGCCACTAGTCTGCCCTCCTCAGCAATGGCTCCCAGCTCCTGCCGAGAATCAGATGGGAGGAGCTCCTTGAACTTCTAAATAGCAGACCATAAATTATAGCTGAATCTGCTAAGGATCGTGAGCTGATTAGCGATCCAGAGGGAAAGGCCATCCGTATAATAAACCTTTCTCCCAAAGAGATCCAGAGGTTTCACATCTCTTGATTTAGGGTCAGGCCCTTGCTGACCCAGTCTTTCTTTTTCATTTACTGCCTCCACCACCAGAGAGCATGGGGGGGATGGGTAAAGAGATATTCGTACCCCTTAGTAGGGACAAAGTACAGGGGAGTCGCATCTTACGCGGGGATTAGGTTCTGAAGTCAGTGCGTAAGGCAAAAAGCACGTATAGTCATATGCTCATTGAGTGGAACGGAGGGCGGAACCGCCTGCACTACAGTATTTAAATTGTTATTTTTCTCTTTTTTTTCCATTTTGCCGAGCACGTATAGTTAAAATCACGTAAGTTAAATGCGCCTATGATGCGACTCCACTGTACTTTCTTTCTGTCCCTTTGGCCATGGGGGAAACGGAGGCCAGAGTTTGCCAGATTGTCTTGGCATTTGACTGGATGGTCTTTATAATGGGCAAGGCCACCCTAGAGGGCCCTTCCGGTGTCAGAAATGTCCACCATGGGGTCCTCTTCTTCTACCACCTCCTCCACCTGGAGGTTCATGTTTAGGGCCACCCGCCGTAGGAGTTCCTGCAGAGCCCTGTAGTCCATGGGTGGTGGGCCGGATGTGGATGTACCTGCCACTGCCTCATCAGGAGAAGACGAGGAGAACACGATGGGCAGGACCGGGTCTGAGACAGCCCCTTGGTCTACTAGGTCCGGTTCCTCCAGAGCACTGGGTGTAGCCTCCACCAGGGGTGGGGCTGGGTCCAGAATTTGTGTGGGGTCCAGAAGAGGACTGAGGGTTGCCTTGGGGATACGGGACCCCGAATGTGATGGTGGAGGGATGCCAGGAGGGGCACCCTGGGCCTAGTGGTTCACCCAGGGGGTCCAAAACTACCACTGGGGCTGCCAGTGGGGCACTGAAGTGTCCTGTCCGAGATTGCCCAGGCCTGATCGGGGTACCTCCGATGCCTTACCCAACCTAAGGGTGGAATGGGTACCACGAGGAATGGCGAGATCCGGACGGTGAATGGCAGTGCCATTGTGGAGAATGGTACCAGGAGATCAACCAGCACCGAGAAGTTGGGCTTCGCCACAGTGGGGAGCGGCAACGGGAGTGCAACCGTGATCGGTGCCATGCCGGAGAGCGGTGCCGCGATCGGTGTCACGGAGAGGTGCGGTGCCGCTGCACATAATGGTGTTGATCCGAGTGGTGCCGTGAGGTCTCAGATTGTGACCTATATCTCGAGCGGGACCACGACCTATCAGTCGATGACTACCTCAAGCGGGAGCGGCTCTGAGGATAAGGGCTGCAAGACCAGTGCCGCAAGTCGGACCAGTGCTGCAAGTCAGACTGGCACGGAGCATATGTGCAGTGCTGGGACTCAGAGCGGCGTTGGGACTCAGAGTGGCATAGTGATGCTGGTCTGGGGCGGTTTGCTTCTTGACGGTACCGGGGCTCGAGATGGGGCCTTAGGCACCATCATTACAATGAGCCCTCTAGCAGCCTCAAAAGTATCTGGCATAGAGGGTAGCGTGACCTCCTCCACCTGCAGTTGCAGGGAGTCTGGCGATGCAGGGCTTCCCGGGGAGGCGGGGGCCTGTGTGGGTTGAGGCCTCCTGGAGGGTCTGTCGGCCTTATGCCTCTGGTCCGCACCGTGCCCTGCTGGGGTTGAGATGTCCGCCTCAAGCCTTTGTGGAAGCTTTTCCATGGCCTGCTTTTTACAGGTGGCCGGAGAGTGGGAGCGGTGCCGGAGAGAGCGCTTTGGGGTCCCGGGGGACTGCCGGCCCCTAGGAGGGTGTGCCGAGTCCTTTTTTGGTGCTGTAGATGGCACCGCTGGAGGAGCACTTCGCACCAAGGTGCTTGGGGCCAAGTCTTGTGGCGGACAGAGAGCAGACTTCATGAGGAGTTTTAGTCTAATGTCCCTCTCCTTTCTAGTGCAAGGTTTGAACGCCTTGCAAATTTTGCACTTATCCGCCTGATGGGCCTCACCCAGACACTGAAGACAGGAGTCGTGGGGGTCGCCCGTGGGCATAGGCTTGCTGCAGGAGCTACAAGGTTTGAAGCCCTGGGACGGCATGCCCCAGAGCCCCGCAGGGCACTCGTTGAAGGGGGAAAAAAACCCAACTGCTAAAGACTATATTTTACAACTAAAGATAACAATTAACTAACAATGGGTAACGATATACAAAGATAAGTAGAATAGGTAGGGAGTAGTGGAGCACTTGAGAACAAGAGATCACTGTTCCAACAACCATCACCCGTGGTAAGAAGGAACTGAAGGGGGGTCGGGCCAGCAGAGTCATATATAGAGCACCATATCGGTGCCACTCCAGGGGGCTCCACAGCCAGCCCGACGGGTAGCTGCTAGGGAAAAGTTTCCGACATCCGTGCACACAGCAGGCGCACACACCTAACTGGAATTGATATAGGCAAGCACTCGAAGAAGTACCCAATAATAATGGGGGATTTCAACTATCCTCATATTGACAAGGAACGTGTTACCTCTAGGTGTGATGCAGAGATAAAATTCAAGACACCATTTAATGACTGCTTCTTGGAGGAATTCTGGATTTAGTCCTAAGTGGAACACAGGGTCTGGTCTAAGAGACAAATATAGCTGAACTGCTCAGTAACAGCAACAATAATGTAATTAAATTTAACATCCTTGCAGGAGGGAAAATACCAAAGAAACCCACCGCAGTAGCATTTAACTTCAAAAAGAGGAACTAAACAAAAATGAGGAGGCTAGTTAAACAGAAATCAAAAGGAACGGTCACAAGAGTGAAATGCCTGTAAGCTTCATGGAAACTTTAAAAAAACACCATCATAGAGTCTCAAATTATATGTATACCTCACATAAACAAAAGTAGTAAGAGGGTCAAAAAAATGCCACCATGGCTAAACAACAGAGTAGAAGAGGCAGTTAGAGACAAAAAGACATTTTCTAAAAAGTGGAGGTCAAATCCTACTGAGGAAAACAGAAAGGAGCATAATCTCTGGCAAGTGTAAAAGTATAATCAGGCAGGCCTAAAAAGACTTTGAAGAGCAATACCAAAAGCCAAAAAAAAAAAAAAAATTGCTGTTCATTTTTGTAAATACATCAGAAGCAGAAAGCCTGCTAAACAATCAGTGGGGCCACTGGACAACCAAGGTGCTAAAGGAGCACTCAAAGAAGAAAAGGCTGTTACAGAGAAGCTAAATGAATTCTCTGCATTGGTCTTCACTGCAGAGGATGTGAGGAAATTCCCACACCTAAGTCATTTTTTTTAGGTGACAAATCTGAGGTACTGTCTCAGATTGAGGTGTCATTAGAGGAGGTTTTGGAACAAACTGATAAATTAAACAGTAATAAGTCATCAGGACCAGATGATATCACCCAAGAGTTCTGAAGGAACTCAAATATGAAACTGCAGAGACGGGACACTAGATGGGGAGGGCTCTGAGTTACTACAGATAATTCTTTCCCAGGTATCTGCCTGGTGTGTCTTTCCCACATGCTCAGGGTCTAACTCAGGGGTGGACAAACTTTTTGGCCCAAGGGCCACATCTGGGTATGGAAATTGTATGGCAGGCCATGAATGTTCATGAAATTTGGGGTTGGAGTGTGGGAGGGGGTGAGGGCTCCAGCTGGGGGTGCGGGCTCTGGGGTGGGGAACCCAGGACATGCCCTGCAAATCCCAGGAAGAGCAGATATGGGCTAGACAGGAACTGCATCCCAGTGCTGGGATTACAGCTGTGTCTAGGTCTCTAATGGAGAAATCACTTGCTTAGACAATGGCCAAGGAACTATAAAAGCACTGTGAAACTCAGAAAATAACAAATACAATTCACTAACCCAAGGATTCTGAAACACCCCCTACTGTGGAACACAACACACACTGTATTGCCCAGCCCCCATCTCCTCACTCATGATCACTTATCATCACTATGGCAACTGCAGCAGGCCCCTACGTGGAAAAGTGAAAGTATCTAGCATATTTTAACAGTCTCTGAAGACCTAAGTGCTTTGTCCTTTGTGACAAAGATTACTTATGCTGTGTCCTTTGGACTTCATCTCCTCTTCCTGCCCCCTCCATTCTGCTCCCCTCTCCCTAGACATTCCCGTCCCTTGTCCCCCTTCTCCCCTCAACGTGCTTGCCAGCTACCCCATTCCCTGGTCCCCTTGGCACTCCTCTAGGGCCTGCTGGTGGCTCAAAGCTCTAGTCTCATTGGTCACTCTGGCCCATGAGGAAAGCTCCTGCTTCCTCTCCACCTCTGCTTATATAGCAGTGACCTCAGTGTAGGCACCTAAGCTCATTCCAAATTGTTGGTTTTTTATAAGGAAGAGCCCAGCCAACAATAGATGCAACTAGAAACAGGAAGAAGAGCCGGCTCCATGTGACCAGTTAGTGCTCTGCGGGCCACAATCTGGGAGTGTTCGCCCTACCCTAAAAACTGCCTTTCTTTTGCTCCTAGGAAAAGTGAAAGCATCTCTGTCCTCCTTTCTCTGCCTCTGCGGGAGGAACAGTGCGTTTGCCCCCTGCCACAAGAGAGACGAGGCCAGAGATGTACCCTCTTTCCTCTGGAGCATGCTGCATAAGAAAGAAATGTCACATAAATTCGGATACTGAGTAAATTCCATGACACTCTGCCAGCAGTAGGAACCCCTCAAACTCCAACCTTGACTCAGGTAGCAGGAAGCAAGAGCATTTGAAAGTCAAGGCACCAGAGATCTGTCTGCCAGAGAGCTTTAGTATCCCTGAAGTGCAGTTTTATGGTGAAATATTTTATAGCTCAATACCGGAGACCAGAGTTAGGGGACTCTCTCATCCTAACAGAGCAGGTGTGACTGGGAGAGGGGCACAACAAACCAGGGGAGGGTTGCCCTCACCACACCAGCACCTCCTGCAGAGCTAGTTAGGAGGGGAGCTCTGCCTGCTGTCAGCACATGAGGTCTCAGACCTAGAGAAGGGCAGGGTCTCGGTGAAGAAAACCCCACCATGCACATACCGTATGGCAGCATGCTGTGCACCTGGCTGCCCTCCTCCCACATGGGCGGCTGCCTTTTAGTGGGGATACACTTGCAGAACGTGGAAAGTGCTTTAGTCCCAACACAGTAACAGGCACTATGGGAGAAGTCACAGGTTGTTTCCAGGAAAGGGCTGGAGCAGGGAACTTCCTCACAGCGGCATGGTATGGGGTGCGGGGGAGCACAAACTTGCTGGCCTTTCATCAAAGCTTGGTGTTACAGACACAATCTAGCATCATTGTCGAGCATTGACTAGCCTTGCAGACACCCAGCTGTGAAGGGCCAGGGGCACAGGGAAGCTGTGGAGACTGATGGGGGCTACACTCCAGCTCAGCTTCTACTGGATTTCAGCTAGGACAAGCCATGCAGAAAAGTGACTTCCTGTTCCTCGTGCCAGCAAAGGGAGATACCTGGATGGTTATTGTTCCCTTCTCGCTGTCTGTCTGCAGGTGAATCTCCATCTCTGGTAAGACCTTCCCTTCAGACATCAGCTTATGACGCAGCTTTTCCAGCGCATCACTGCCATTGGAGATCAGTTCCCGGATAAACACCTAGGGAAGGAACGTTGGTATGTACTGCAGCCTCTGTCTAGCCAGCAGTGCTCCCAGCCAGCTGCATGGCACCCCCACAGTGGTCAGGGCACGCTGCTGGCTTGTACGCAGGTTTTTATCCCAACAGAGGAACTTGTCCGGAGGGATAGACATACAGACTGCAACACTCTAGGTGTGGCCATGTCACAGCCCCTAAACGGGGTACTAGAAGAGGAGGGGTTTGAGGACAGCATTTTTTACGCTGGCACTGTTGGCTCCTATGGAAAGAACATGGGGGTTTTGGCACTTCAGTCTTCTGAGTGATACTGATGCCAGAACCCCAGAGTGCATCCTTTCCAATGAAGCCAGAAGTCTCAGAGTGAAGCTTCCTGTCCCAAACATGGCTGGATTGTGTGTATAGGCAAAGCCTTAGTCAAAAATCTGGAGCACACCCCATTCTCGCCACATCTGCCAGCAAGGACAGGGCAGCCTTCCATCGATCCCTGCATTTAAAATGCTACACTAAAGAGCTAAGGGGGGAAAATGGCCAGTAAAAGGAAGGGGATAGTTCCAGCATGCTAGCACAGCACTGTCTTGACTCCGTTAGCTCCATCGGGCTGGAACTCTACATGCAGTGCAGCACAGAGCTGACTGTATTTCTCCATTTAGTGGTGTGGGGGCTGGTTTGTTTAAACTTGGTGCTAAAACACAGCCAATTGCCAGAGCCAGAACAGGCCCACTGAGTCATCTGGATGTATTTACACATGAAATTAAAAACATACTCTAAAGGTTTCAATGGAAGCTTGGAGCGTGACCAGCCCAGGGTCTATTGGGAAGTCAAGCAGGCATTCCCACTGCAAGGACAGTGTCTGGCTCTGACACAGACTTATATATACATGGCTTTGCCAACAGAAACTTCACCAGCATCAGTAGGATTAGTAGGTAACCTACCTCCTTCTCCGAGTACAAGGAACGTGCAACAATGTCCAACAGCTTCTTCGTCTCTGCCTGGAACTCATGTTTGGAGGCTTCTCCTAGAATTAATCACACACACGTATACCCAAGGGCATTTCACACAGTTCTCTCATACAGGAAAAGCACACACAGCCTCACCAATGTGCCTCAGCTGCTCAGGGCCCTGGCTAGGCGTGGCAGGGGATATGGGCATCTATGGCCTCCACAGAGACTGCCAACAAAGGCGCTATTTATTTCCAAATGTGAGAATGGTTTTTGCCATGTGGGCACCCTGTCAGCTGAGACAACACACAGATGGCAGAACGGCCATTAGACGATATATTATGTGAGTTTAGGTCACTACATGTCTGGGCTGAAGCTGAACCAGTGACCAGAGGTGAAAAATTACACTCCATTCCCGATCCATGGAGCCATCCAATCTCCAAATCTTCATCTCTAAAAATGCCTTCCCCTGTTTCATAGCCAATCTTACACCATCTCACTGTTAGAGCACCATGCGCTGCCAGATGTGAGCCCTCACTGTTGTTCCAAAAGAGGCTGGTGGGGAAAGGGAGCTCCGTGTAAAGGAGCTATCTGCAAACACTGCACTCATGGAGCTTCAACGAGTGCCCAACATAAAAAACATACTCTGAGTAAAACAGAAGAAGCCATTGTGTTAATCTGGCACCTCTCTGCTGAAGCACCCTCGACACTGCACACACCCCGCTAATTGATATGCTTAATCCTACTGAATGACAACAGCATCTCAAAGAGAACAACACTTTACAAAATGCTTCTCTCAAGAGGCTCTCTTTCAGGCTCTTTTTAAAGCCCTGATCTTTGTCATTTCCTATGCTAGACACACTTAAGACCCTACGGAGCACAGTCAAAGTTACCTGTGACCTGTCACATGTCTGCAGCTGCTTGCAGACAAAACCCCAGATTCTCTGACCCGAGAGGGCAAGATGATGGGTGCAGGGGGCAGTAGACACTCAATGGGTGCAGAGAGACCAAGTTCATTTAGGAGCTTCATAGCCCTGGATCTTCAAAAATACAAGGTGTACGGAAAAGGCCTTGGAATATTGAGTTTAAGATGCTATTTCTGTGTTCAGGTAACTCACATGAGTTTGTTTTAGAGCAGCTCTGCTTGGAGGTAGGCAAAGCAATTAGTTCTAACTAAAGGGATGACAGCATGATTTTAATCAGAGATCTTCATCATCAAAAGTAATGAGCTGGGCAGACACAGTTCATTTATGTAACAATAAATGTAATCACAGGCAAGAGGCAGGTCCTTTGGAACCCCCTACCTACACACTCAAAAGTTACATCCACCAGAGCACAGTGCAGGCTTCTGCCAGGCTGCAACTGGAAAGGCGTGACTCTCTCACTCTTAAATAATTTTATTTCTCAACAGGTTCATGCTTCCTGAGAGATATTGAGAGGGTACAGGGCTGAACCTGTTCCTCCTGTTTTATTCTTCACTCTGTATTTACTACTTTGATAGAGGGACGTTTGCCTTGTTGTGTTCATTCTGGTGATTTTATTTTTGCTAGGGTACCTGGAAGTCCTTGACCACGAGACTCCAAGAATTTACTCTTATTGAAGCATCAATGACAATCTTCCACAAGTCCCGAAAGTCCATCCCAAAAGCCATTCTAACTGATGGGATGACAAACACCTGCACTTCTCCCCCTCCAGAGGTACCTTGGGAGATAGGCCCAAGCTCCTGCTCTCCCAATTAGGCCCTGTTTTGCCAAGGTTGGGTTTTCAATGCACCCCAAGAGACTTTCTTACAGTGATATCCCCGGCCTCTGCTCACCTTTTACATTCTCTGTATTGCTGATGATGATGTGCAGGGGCTCCTCTTCCTTGTTCTCAGCTGCTTGGGTACTGTACTTCTGCCCAGCGAGAATACTGAAGGCAGCTAAGTTGTGCCGTGGGACTGGGAAATGGAGGGCTGCTCTCTGAAGACATGCGGTTCCTCTTCCTAGAAGATGCAATTCAAGTGGTTTTAGTCTAAATCATACATATTAGAGATAGGAAAGCTCTATCAAGGTCACAATTCCCTTTCCCGGGGGGCTAATGCAGGATTGCTCCCTAAGGTACACTGTCCTATGCATTGTCCAGTTGAGTTTTCAATCCCCACGTGATTGGGGTCTGGCCGGAGCCTGGGCTCTGAGACCCAGCAAGCGGGGGGTGTCTCAGAGCTGAGTCCAAATGTCGCATTGCTATTTTTAGCCCCATAGCGCGAGCCCAAGTAAATTGACCCACGCTCTGAGACTTGCTGCTGGGGGTCTTTTTTCTGCAGTGTAAAGATACCCATATATTTTACTGACAGAAAGTTTTTCTACTACCAAACCTGTTTTCCTTTGCTCGGTTACATTTCATTACTCCTGGTTACATGCCTTTTGACCACCCCCCTATAGAATTCTACTCCAATTTGGCCCTCATACCTGGTAGTTTATGATACTGGCAGTAAACATTCAACCCTGAGCTCTCAAAGATGCCTCTTTTGGCAGAGTGTAGCTACTGGTCAGAATGCCAGAATCACGCCCCCAGGGCAGAGCCAGTTTTAGGAGTAAACAGTACATGCTGCCTCTCAGGGTCTTATCAGAAGCATGAGTCACAACCCGGCTAATGACAGCTAATTCCACTACCTCCACTAGGAACATAGGAATTGCCAGCATTGTCATATTCTTGCACCGTCTGACTTAGCTAAGTGGATTATAGAAGACCCTCTTCTGTTTGGCTGACAATGAAACGAAGACAAACACTGGCTACTAACCAACATTTGCAGCACTTGGCAGATACAAAGCACTGTCTGATATTAGTGCTCAGTGTGATTGTCTATGTTGTGAAGACAAAAGGAAATGGTGCTAGAATGATGTTCCAATCTAGAAGGCAAGGCAAAGGTGGGTGAACATGCATGCAGCCACATAACCACATATTCAAGCCGGTTTCAGAAGGACTGGGTTATGCCAGTTGTACAGGGAAATGATGGTGTATAAGAACCTCAAAAGGCCCTTTTCAGAGAGCTTGAGATCCAACAGGCCCTGTAACACACACAAGCGATTCCCAGACTTTACTTCCTCCAGATTTCCACTGTGTATTTTACACCTAATGAGCAGCAAACTCTGCTGCATTCCATTTGCCAGGATTGAGTGGTCCTGGGGCTGAGGGGAAATCACCAGGCAGAGGAGGGTGTATTAACTCATCTCCTCCATGACAAAGGATACAAAATGGAATAGGAATGCTCTGGCAAGTGGATGAGTGGTTTTCCACCCTTCGCCACTCTAGCCCAGCATTAAGCTGCAGCTTGCCCCACACTGCGAGTGGCAGAGCCTCCTTGGGGCCAGGTGGGGAGAGGGAGAGAACCTGGTCAAGCCACAAAAGCCAGGAGCAGGCAGCAGCAGGCAATACTGGGCTTTTACAAAAATTCTTTTTTGCCCGTAGGCTGTTTCGTCAGCCAAGCGAACTCCAGGCCCAAGTCTGTTATAAAGGCCTTTACCTTTGGGCCCCATTCACTATTTACTGTTTACAACAACAGGTACAAACAAAATAAAACTATCCAACCAAAAATGCTGATTAGAATCCCAAGAACCTTGCTGCCTGTATCAGCCAGTGCCTGGGCCACCATAGCCCCCTCCCCTGGTACCCCTTTGGATTCAGCTTCCTCTTCCAGCCATGTGATAGGCAGAGATCTCTTAACCCTTTCCAGGCTGCCACTTTTACCTCATCATAGTACCTGATACAAGTTACCACCCTTTACCCCTCAAACCCTAGGCTGAGTCGGTTATCAACCCCAAATAGTCCCTTACCATGTCTCCCATTCAAAAACAGTTCCAAGTCATGATGCACTTTTCCAGCCAGAACTCCCAATTATTTCTCAATAGTTCTGTCCTTAAAGAGTCTGTGAATAGCTCTTATGCACTTGAATGCCTCCTACACCTGTAACTGTTTTGCTGTATCACACACAGTTCTGCCTCACTGTTCAAGCAAAGGTCTGTAGCCTTCATTCCAATGCATTTGTTGGACTGATCCAAGAAAATGAAGAAAAAGCCCACATGAATGAGGATCTAAGAACCAGAGAGTGAACCAGTCCATCACACTAAGAGAAGGGTCAATTCAGAAAGAGACACAGGCAATGCCTGAGCCAGCCTGGGCTTTACAATCTGACATTTTAACCCTGTGGTGCAGAGCAAAAAGAAAAATCTGCAAATACACCTACACTCAGGAATCAAGGGCTATGAAAGGAGCTTTGCCCAGTCACTGCCTCCAGTGAGCCAAAAGGAAAAACAATCCATTGGCATTTTCCTCCCATTTTCAAGTCAGCTTCTGTCATCGGGTTTACAAACAGCAAGTCCTGAGAGTCTATTCACCCAACATACACAAACAGAATGCTGCCCCCACACACACGTGCTGGATCTCTCTGGAAACCTCAAATATTTATAATTCTTGGCCTAGTCACATCTTCTGCATCTGTCTCTCCAAAGCACAATGAATAAATCATCAATCAATTCCAAGATTATGTTTGGATCTGTATAACATTTGGTCTTAATAGCATTAATTAATAGCTGGCATTGTGTCAGCCAAAGACGAAAATTGTTAAATTCAAGCTGCAGCTTTTTTAGATTATTCGCCTCCTGTGAAACCCCTACTTGGCCAGCAGAGGAGGGACTCCTGGCAATTTCAAGACACAGAACCGTGGCCATTTATATATGCAGAGTGAGAGAGAAAGCGCTCTCTGAACTAGCAAGGAAAAGCCACACACACAAAAACAGCTTGGGAAGCAAAGCTCCTGACACCAGAGACAAAGTGGAATTAACTCACATGCCTTGTCTAGCTTTGGAGATCAGCCGCAAGCTGTGCCATGTTAGATCATGACGTATTAGGGATGGAGCTTTTGGGTGGTCAGGAAGCCTCCAAGGGATGCCACCACTATCCTGTTTGTACCACATTTGAAGGGGAAACAGATACATCACTTTCAAACTGATATTTTTCAGTGACTTCCAAGTCACCTTCCCCTACGATCCCAGGTGCATAGGCTCTCCACTCAGATGGGGAATACACCAAAGGGAATGTCTGGGCTCATAAACCCAAAACAGAGAAACAAACAAAATCTCTCACACTCACACAGCATCTTTCATCCCAAACTGTGCAGGAGCCCACAGCACGTTGCAAACTCAAAACGATCACTTCCCCCACTTCTGAAGCGCAGCCTCCATGGAAGTAAAACATGGCAGCTATTCAGCAGTGCACAGCACCACTATCCAGAAGGTCAGGACAGGAAATAAAGAGTGATACAGCGTACAGCTGAAAATGAAGGGAGAGTTGAAGTCAGCACAATTTGCCACAATGACCCTACTGCAATATGGCCAGGCTACCACCCTGAGACTTAAAAAAAAAAAAAAAAAAAAAAAAAAAAAGACCCATGGGATCTTTCCTAATGAGTACTCAAGAAATCAGTTTGCATCATATCTGAAGAAAGGGGTCTCCAATAGGACAGGGTCTCCCATCATGCTGGGACATAGTTCAGTACGAACCCAGAGAGAAAAGTGCCACCTACATAATTGCCAACATTAAGGCCTGGTCTACATTCGAAAATTAGGTTGGTTTAATTACTTGGGGAAAAATCCACCCCCCAAGCAACGCTGTTAAGCTGACTAAAGTCCCACGTAGACAGCACTAGGTCAATGAAAGAATTCTTCTGTCAACTTAGCTACTGCCTCTCAAGGAGGTGGATTATCTAGGCTAACAGAAGAACCCTTCCAGTCAGCATAGGAAGCGTCTACACTGAAGTACTACAGCTCTGCAGCTGTGCCGCTGTAGCATTTGAAGTGTAGACAAGCCCAAAAGCAGTGGTTTTCAAACTTTTTAGGCTATGTACCCCTTTCCATATAATGTAGTCTACTATGTATCCCCTTCTGAGATAGGATCATAATATACCTATGATTAGATTGCCAAGTCTTACTAAATAAAGTGTATTGTCCCCCATTACAGGATTTTTCTTGCATACCACCTGACGAGAGCTGACATACTCTTAGGGGACTCATACCCAAGTCTGAAAACCACTGCTCTAAAGTATTCCTGAGAAGTCTCCCATTCAAGTACTGCGCAGGCCTCAACCTGCTTAAGTGACGAGATCTGACAAGATTGCAGTCGAGCCTGGTATGGATGAAGAGAAGATGTGACAGCCTTTCTAAGCAGGGGCAGTCATCTCTCTTGCATCACTTTAATTCAGCCTATAAGCTTGTGTATACTTAAAACATTGCAGCGGTACAGCAGTACCACTACAGCACTTCAGTGTGGACACTACCCACACTGCCTGGAGGGGTTCTCCTGTCAGCATAGATAATCCACATCCTTGAGAGGCGGTAGCTAGGTCAATGGAAGAGCACTGTCTACATGAGGACTTAGGTCAGCTTAACTATGCTGCTCAGGGGTGTGGATTTTTCACTTGCCTGAGCAACGTAGTTATGCCGCCCTAATTTTCTGATGTAGATGAGGCCTATGTCACTGTCCTCATTTCCCACCCCCCAGAGCAGGGCACACCCTTGGCTCTTTCCAGCAGGCCTCAAGGACATTTTTAAAAGACGACATTCAGGGAGTGCTTGAGCGGGATGCAGACCAAACTACCCAATCCCAGACACACAGCTTCCTCCTCAGATATGACTGCTAACAAGCCATCGAGTATTCCCTCTATAGATGAGATGAACTGCCCAGAAATGTTGAAGCCACTCAGCAGTGCAATAAATCTAATGACTTGTCTGATATTGGCCTTATCTGTACTAGGGTTTCCTGTCACATCTCTTCCTCATACCACAAAGGGAATTCATAGACCACAGTGACAGCCTACAAAGCAGCAGCATCAAGCCATTTGGTGATTAGGAGCCACACAAACTCCAAGGAAACCATGATGAGCAGAGGCTGCTAAGAGCCCAGCATACAGGGAGATTCAGGGAGGAAGCTGCCAAAACCCACTACTTCTTGCATTTTACTGCACTTGAAACTCACCAGCACACTCTCATTAACTCTGATACCATTCGCAGGCTTGACAATGCAGCTGTAAGAAAGCAAGGGAAGTAGCAACTGGTATCACAGTATATGAGCTTTCAGATTCCCTTAGCCTGTCATCTTGTCAGATCTCTTAAGCATGGTCAGTATTCGCCTAGGAAATTTCCAAGGCCTTTAAACCCAAAGCCAGTTCCTTGGAAGTTCCCCTCATAGTGGTCACTGCCACAGCATGGTGCTGGCAGGCAGGGCTAGATTTTGGATGAGATGTGAAACTCAAATCCTGACCATCTCTAGTCATTTAAAAAAATCCTGTGGCACTTTTGCAAGCACAGGAGTGCTAACTTCCAACTTCCTGATCAAGTTAAACTGGAATAGATATTTTCTAATCTAAATAAGATCCCCCTGAAGTTTCAATGGCATAGTTTATTCTGCCACAAACTGACTGGAATTATAGATGGAAAAAACCATTTGGTAATCCATGCTATCACCCTGCCCCCAATCCCATTTCCTACCACAAATTTTCAGATGGGTTGTCTACTTCTCCAGTATCTCAGTTCTGGCCATCCCATTACAGCAGGGGTAGGCAACCTATGGCACGTGTGCCAAAAGCGGCATGCGAGCTGATTTTCAGTGGCACTCATACTGCCCTGGTCCTGGCCACCGGTCCAGGGGGCTCTGCATTTTAATTTAATTTTAAATGAAGCTTCTTAAACATTTTAAAACCCTTATTTACTTTACATACAACAATAGTTTAGTTATATATTATAGACTTATAGAAAGAGACCTTCTAAAAAGGTTAAAATGTATTACTGGCACACGAAACCTTAAATTAGAGTGAATAAATGAATGCTCGGCACACCACTTCTGAAAGGTTGTCAACCACTGCATTACAGTGTAGTCCCGATTATCAGAATAGCAAGGGGGACACAGATTTTATTTGGATAATTGGGAGCTTGAATAATGAAGGGGCAGGAAGCAGGAGCTATTCAGCAACGGGGTGGCCTTGCCCATGGCAAGGTGCTAGTCATCCTCACACTCCTGGCCAGGGGTCCCTGCTCTGCCCCACCAGAACCACAGCCTCTCCCCCACCCAGTGCCTGCAGGGATCAGATGTCATCAGCCCAGCAGCAGCACAGGGAGCCCTCTGCAACTCTGCTGTCATAGTCCCACTCGTTCACTCCTGTGACAGGATGGCTCCCTATGCTGCCACAGGAGCCATTCACTAGCAGGGTGACCTCCCGCACACCCAGCGGCTCCTCCTCCTCACAGTTTGGGCCGGGGAGGTGTGTCTGCTCCGTTATGTGAACCTCAATATTATCCGATTCTCTTCCTTGTCCCCCAGCATGAGATTCCTGCTGGGAGGCAAGGAAGGGATTTGGATAATGCAGAGGTTCAAATAGGGTTTTGGATATAAGGGACTATACTGTATTCCTAAACTGTGTGCCTCAGTTACTCTTGTGTACCACCCTAAATAAATCCTTTTCCTCCTTGGCATTTACATTCTTCACATATTTGCTGCTTAGTCAAGCGATATCCAATAAGAGCTAACTGTCTCAGTCAGCTCCTTCAGGCCCTGAACATTTATGTTTCTCTTCTCCGAACGCTCTACAGTCTGCCATAATCTATAATCTGTCTGGAACCGAAGTGCCCAGACAGAGAGTGCAATGGCCTAGGTGCAATGGTATCATGGACATATGGAGGGACTATGACCTCCCTGCTCTATTTCCTTTCCCAGATCATTATGTATTACTATTTGTTAATCATTGACAATGTGCTCAAACCTGTAAAAACTACAACACAGCCTCACTCCCAAAGAGTAATCTAGTCAGCTAGGGTTGTGTAGTTTCTGGTAACTGACCAATGGGTAATACCTACAGACTGTAAAGCAACTTGGAGTCCAGTTCTTCTGACTGGAAAGAATGTATTACTACAGCCTTTTAACTCTGGAGAACTGAGTATACTAGAGTCAAGTGAAAAGTGAAATAAATGTTTTGGTGTAAGTATAGAACCAAGTAATTGTCACCAGATGTTAAGAGAGACTAACACAACCAGCAGCCCTTGAGAGAAACAAAAGAGCTTACAAGGGCTTTGTCATGACTCTAGAAGACCCAAATTCACATCTCAAGGGATGCTACAGATCAGCGATGGGGTGCATTAGCAGAGGTAAACTTTCACAGCCCCCGCCTGCTCTAACAAGCCCCAGTTCAGCAAAACACCTATGCACTTTCTAAAATTAAGCATGTGCTTCAAGGCTATTGAAGTTAATGTGACTTAACACTGTTGCCTGATTTAGGGTGTTAATAATATTAATTTGGATAGTATGCGTTTTAGGTTTGCCAGTCTGTTTGATCAGAAGATAAAAGTTCTTGTCCTGAATCAGGCTCCACAGAATTTACAAAGGACCCTCGGGGGTATGACAGGAAGCTCACACTGAGACAGATATAGCCATAAAGACTTTTTATTAAAATCAATGAAATAGTAAGTAAATGGTAAAATAATCAGAGTTACAAAGTTACAATTGCATTACTGCTATTCAAAAGATACATATGGTATTATATGCTACAAAGCTTTGGTTAAAATACTCACACCCTTTCTTTATAACCTGGTGATAAGAGACACAGGACCCTGGGCGGTTCAGGTTTCTCAATTCTTGAGTGAGAGATGCAGAGCTTAAAAGAAGCTAATGCTAAGAGCTATCAAAGCTAACTTAGAGTTTACTTAACTAACAAACAAACAAAATTAAGAACAAAAGCTTCTGGAAAACCAAGCTTAGCCTAGTGCCCTTGGAACTTAAAGTTTGAAAAGAACGAGTACAGACTATTAAAGTTAGTAGTGTCGTGTCTAGAGAGGGATAGATAGTCTAGCCAGGTGGGTCACCTCTTTTATAGGGTACAAGTGCCAGAAATCCTTCCTCCTATGCCCAAAATTTCATTCGGCACCCACAAAAATGTTAGGGTACCCTTACTTCATAGGCTAGTATGTATGTGCATATTGATGACATGTACCTACGCACATGTTATTTTTGTTCTTTTTAGTCATTTCAGTTCTTTCCTTGTGGTGTACCTGTTAAGTCTGTGGGTACAAACTTGAAAATCCCCCTACCATTCTTCCATTATCTGTCTGTCTAGGTAAGAGGTCTTAGACATATGCGTGGGTACTTATCTAGTTAAAAGGTCTCAATATAGGCCAACTTTGCTATCTGGGTGAAAGGTCCCAGATATAGATATACTAACTTTGCCTTAGCTTAACATACAGGATATGGCCTGTAGGTTCCTTGCATTACTTACTTTAATATAAATCTATATAAACCTATTACAATAAACCAAATACTTAAACTATAAGAAAAGATATATATATGCAAGCAAGCAGGTTAATCCTTTAGGCTACAACACTTGCCCAACGTTAAAAATGTGTTCAAGTGCTTTGCTGTATAGGGACAGCTGCCAAATAAAGGCCTTCGGCTGACCAGAACCAGGATCTCTCTCCTATTCCAGAGCAGTGCATGCCAGCAAATTCACACAAATATCCCAACACCTCATACATATGGCTTTAAAGCTAAAAAAATAAAAAGCTAATCACATCTCCTCAGCAACACAAACTAACACGAGCACAGCACACCTGTCCTCCGCTGTCTACACTGGCTTCCCATAGAACTTCAAATCAAGTCAAGGTCTCAGCCCTTATCTTCAAAATGTTCCATGGCCCGGACCCAACATATCTAAAAGATCGTCTAAAGCCTGGGATGAAGACCATTGTTGTCACCTACACTGCTCTGGCACAATCAAACTTTCTACAATAAGAGTAAAGCTTGTCTGTGCTGGAGACAGAACTTTCTATGGGGAGACGGTCCAGAAATACGGAATGAACTCTACCAAGAATTAAGGACCACCACAAACACACTTGTTGCTCCAAGTGCAACATGCATTTCTTTAGCGTTGCCTTCTCTAATGTAAACACATAGCAACATGTATATTGTAACAATTGATTGAAAGCCCTGATGGGCCGGATCTGGCCCACGCGCCGTAGTTTGCCCTCCCATGTCCTACGCCATTGCGACTGCCCTCCAGACAGAGGAGAGACATAGATGCCTCTGGAGCCAATGAATGCCATTCCTTCTCCTGCATGGGACTCAGCACACTTCCCCTGCAGTGCTCAAACTTTGTAAAACCAGGGACTGAGAGATGCCAGGGTGAGGCACTGCTGTCAGACCTCTGGGCCAGGTGAGTCACTGTCTTCAGAGCACCAAACCAGCTCAGAGTCATCCAGGACTCACACCTCCCAAGGGGGAATAAATGTTCACAGAAGTGAAATCACCTATTCTTAATATATAAAAAGGAGTGGTTATGGAGGTGGGATACAAAAAGCTACTTCAAAATCTCTACACTGGTCTAATTTAAATTAGATCACACAAACTTTATTTGTATTGCAAGGGCCACCCAAAGCTCCCACTCAGAATCGGGGCCCCACTGAATGAGTCAACAATGTGATGCTGTTGAGAATGAGGCAAATGTAATTCTGGGGTGTATTAACAGGAGTGTCATACATAAGATATGGGAAGTAATTGTTCCACTCTACTTGACACTGGTGAGGCATCAGCTGGAGCACTGTGTCCAATTTTGGACAGAACACTCCAAGAAAGTTGTGGACCAACTGGAGTCCAGAGGACAGCAACAAAAACGAAGAGGTTTAAAGGAAATGTTGAAAGAATTGGACATGAAGGCTGAGGGGGCACAATAGTAACAAAAAGATTGTTATGAAGAGGATAGTGATCAATTACTGTCCATGTCCACCGAGGATAAGATAAGAAATAGTCTAGGACAAGAAGTACTCAGCTTAGTTTACAGCAAGGGAGGTTTAGGTTGGATATTAGGAAAAACTTTCTAACGATAAGGATCGATAAGCACTAGGTTACGTAGGGAGGTTGTGGAGTCATTGGAGGTATTTAAAAACAGGTAGACAAATACCCGGCAGGGATGGTCTAGGTATTGGTCCTCCCTCGGCACAGGGAGCTGGACTAGATGTCCTCCTGAGGTCCCTTCCAGCCCTACATTTCTATGATTGTACTAGGCACAGTACAAATACTCATGAATACATGATCCCTGAGTGACAGGATTAAAGTCCCGAGACACCTTTTTTGTGTGTGCAGTAAACAGTCCAGCAGGGACAGCAGAAAAGGCAGAGTTCAGAGCTGTGCAGTGAAAGAGAACATGCCTGTATGAAAACTTTTAAAAATCATTTCTCTAAAGAAAGTTTAAAATTCCCCATGCTGGTGAGTTCAGTACTCAGAGTTGAAGGAAAGAAAGGCCTTCACACCAAGAGGTCGATTTCCTATGGTCATACTAGGTCAGACCAAGATCCATCTAGCCCAGTATCCTGTCTTCCAACAGTGGCCAATGCCATGTGCCCCAGAGGGAACGAACAGAACAGGTAATCACCCAGTGATCCATCCCCTGTCACCCATTCCCAGCTTCTAACAAACAGAGACTAGGGACACCATCCCTGTCCATCCTGGCTAATAGTCATTGATGGACCTATCCTCCATGAACTTATCTAGCTCTTTTTTAACCCTGTTATAGTCTTTCATTCTACAGGGTTGGCAAAAGGCAATTTTTAGACTAAAAAATTAAGCTCTGATAATCACCCAGTGCTTTGTGCATCATAGTGGGCAGGTCCCACAATACCCTGCCACTCAACAGACACTGTATGTTGATTGGCTCAGAGTTTGTTCCTTTCAGTTTAATGAGAATATTTGTGCTTCTGAAGATTAAGGGACTGGCATACAGTGATGTAGCCACTGGTCAGGTACTACAAATTTCTTCCAATGCAGTTCACAACAGTGACCTCAAGTGAAATCATAAAGTCATTTTTTCTAACACACCTGATTGTTCATTCAGCCTGTGTTTAGGACTGTTTAAATGCTGGAACCTTGCCAGTAAAGACTGAATCCTACTCAGCTAAGCAGACTGTATTTAAGTTGTTGGTTTCCTGAAAGGCATTTTTTAAAAAGGAGTCAAACTGGTGTGAAGGAAGGTCTCTAAAGGTCATTTGTCCAAGCAAGGTTCATTTTTATTTATTATTTTAACAAGAAGATTGGTCACTCCCCTAGCTCCCTTTTCACGTCTCCTGTTCTTTAGAATTGAGTGTTAAACTACCTTCTAGGCTTCAGTAGACACTGGGTGAGGGCCACTATGGAGTGGTTATCTAGGGACTCCTAGGCCTGGGTTCAAGACCTAGGTTATAGGGGGGAGGGATAGCTCAGTGGTTTGAGCATTGGCCTGCTAAACCCAGGGTTGTGAGTTCAATCCTTAAGGGGGGGCCACTTAGGGATCTGGGGCAAAATCAGTACTTGGTCCTGCTAGTGAAGGCAGGGGGCTGGACTCAATGACCTTTCAAGGTCCCTTCCAGTTCTAGGAGATGGGATATCTCCATAAATTTATTCTACATGTAGGGACCATCTCACTTCACCAGATACATACATCCTCACAAGAATTTCAGCTATTTTCTCCACATCCCAGCAAAGATTAAATAGCCAAGTGCTATAATGAAATCTTATAAATCACCAAGACATAATTAACTTCAGAAAATATACCACAGGATATTTATTAGTTTTAATTAGGGTACCATGAAGTATTTTACATAAGTTACCCTTCTCAAAATAAATGAACTCGAGTACACTCCATAACACAACTTTATTTTCAATTGTGTTTGTTCACTTTCTTACTCATTTATACAGTACATGGGAGGAATTTGTGATGGGTCTCCAGGTAGATGTGAACTAGGGACGTTCCAGTATAATAGTTTTCAAATAGAAAAGTCTGAAGATCAGTTTGGACTCTGTTCTCTTATTTCTACTGCAATGATTTATACCAGAATATAAACCAGGTTTAGGTCAAGCTACACTTTAGAACTCGTAAGAAACAGACGAAGAGTTTTCCCCCTGCTTGTATCACTGAGTTCATTCTGGTTTGCCCCTCTGCTTTTGGCTGTTCCAATCTCTACCCTGGCTGAGAGGCTGCACCTAGAAACGCGGATGTCTTTACCGCAGCCAGACACGGCAGGAGAGCCACACGATTGCCCCAGCAGCAGGCAGGGGTTTAACGCAGTTAATGGGGATTCGCGGTGCCGGCTGCATACTGCAGGTCCAGCTCCCACGTGCTCCCGGCAGGGGCCGCCCAGCTCCTCTGCTAGGCCGGCGCGACCCTCGGACTCAAGCTGCGGGCTGAGGCCCTACATCCGCATCCCGCGCGCGCTAGCCCTGGGCGCCAGGCAAAGACAGCAGCGACCCCTCGTAAGGTCCGAGCCCGGCCCGCCAGCCCGCGATCCTCCCGGCTCCCCCACCAACCAGCCCCCGAGCCGCGCGACGCCGGGACAGCCCCGCCAGGCCCCGCCCTCACCTGCCGCCGGCGCCCGCAGCCGCGCGGGGCTCCCCGCCCGCAGCAGGGCCCCCAGGCGGCTTCCGCGCAACAGCATCTCCCGGGCCATGCCGGGCCGCTCGCTCTGCTGGGCACACGCAACACGCACGCGGCGAGTGTGAGGGGAGGGACCGGCGACCGCCGGGGGAGGGGGACTCTCGCCTTCTGACACGGCGCAAACTGATGATGTCACGTTGCCTGTGCTACCCAGAAGCACGTGACAGGAACCGCCCCCTCCCCGGGCAGGCGCAGAGAGGCGGCCCAGAGCTGCGGGCAGGATGTCCGCTCACTGCTTTCGAGACGGATTTCAAGGGCAACGCCCTCATCTTACAAAGCCCCCTTCCCCCAGCGGGTGCCCATCCCCCGGCCTGGTTGCCCCTTGTCCCCCCGCGCCCTCCCACCTAGCAGATGCTCATCCACTCCACACGCGCGCCCCTGCATGCCCAGCGGGCACACAGGGGTGGCTGTGCGCATGCGTAGAACACGTTTGGGACGTGCGCCTTGTGCACTGACGGTATGCTTTACGCATGCGTGAAGGGACAAGGTGACGGAAAGCGCTCTAGTGTTCACGGGCAACGGCCGCCGCTTGTTCTACGCATGCGCGCCAGATTATGCGCGCATGCGCCTCGAACGGAATTGGCTGCCGCCTGACTGTTAGTGTCCAGGAGTGCGGAGCGGATGGAGCCCGCCCCACCTAGCAGAGGTTAGAGGGGCCGGGGGAGGCCGGGGAGAGCAGGTGTAGCGGGAGCGGGGTCCTGTCTACAGCTTGGGAGGGTTGCTTCCCTGTTGCCCTGACAGCCCTGGTACCACTGCTTGTTCGCATGGAGCTAGTGTCGAGCAGCCCTCCTGTCATCGTGACATCAGCACCGCATTCATGATGTCAGCACATGTAGGTGATGTCACTACTGTGCCGTTATACCATGATCACGTCATGCTGCGCTGCGTTGATGTCATCGTACCATCATCACTGTGTCATATGATGTCTCCCGAACACCAGCAGCCATAGTGCTCCGGGGCTGGAGCACCCACGGGGAAAAAATGGTGGGTGCTCTGCACCCACCTGCAGCTCCCTGCCCCAGCTCACTGCTGCCTACTCCCCTGAGTGCGCCGTGTGCCCGCTTTTTTCCCCTGGCTCCCAGCGCTTGTGCTGCGAAACAGCTGTTTCACACCGCAAGCGCTGGGAGGGGGAATGCGGGAAGAGGCGGGGCAGGGATTTGGGGAAGGAGTCGAATAGGGGCAGGGAGAGGGCGGAGTTGGGGCAGGGGCGTGTGAGCACCCACTGGCACCAGGGAAAGTTGGCGCCTATGCCAGCAGCGGCTTGTAGCATGAAGGGTCCTGCTGGGAAATGGGGTGAGCCCAGTGACAGCCCGACGGGCAGTCCCTGCCCGCCAGCAGATGAGTGCCTGACACGGCACTGCGCTGGTTAAGCTTTCCTAATGTGCATTTCACGCCTACCAATGTTACCTCCTCCTTTCTGTAGCTAGTAAGTGCCAGAAGTCGAGTTGGCCGTATCACCCTAAACCTTTCCAACTTCCCATGGCCTAGAAAGGGACAAACCTTGGTTCAGGGGAGCATAAACAATACTAGATTAAAAAAAAAAATTAAGTATAGGTAAAAAGTTATCTGTAACCCATGTCTAGGACAATGGGAAACATTGCTATACAATTCAGTCTGATTTTCATGGATTTTAAAAAGTGGCAAAACATTTAACTGGAATTGTGGAGAAAACATATTACAGTATGGCATTTGGTCAATAAATGCCCTTTAAAAGGAAGAGTAAAGCCACTGTTTTATTATACCTTTTAAAATTGTCATCTCTTTTCTAAGTGGACTGTGATAGTACATGATAAAAGTCTATCAAACAATTACTGGTATAGAGAATGTAGATCAGGAGTTTCTGTTCTCCCTGTTTTACAACACAGGAACAAGGAATTAAATTATGGCAAATTTTAAAAAATTTCACAAGTGTAATTATACTGTGGAACTCATTGCCACAGGATGTCTTTGAGGCCATAACATTAGCAAAATTCAAAGAGAGATTGAGCATTTATGTGGATAACAAGAACATTCATAGTTACAATAGATAATGGTAACATATTTTGAAAGAGAGATTAAAACCTCATGCTTCAGTGCTCAAACCCACCTCTAACAACACCTCTACCCCAATATAACGCTGTCCTCGGGAGCTAAAAAATCTTACCGCGTTATAGGTGAGACCGCATTATATCGAATTTGCTTTGATCCGCTGGAGTGCGCAGCCCCGCCCCCCGGAGCACTGCTTTACCGTGTTATATCCAAATTCATGTTATATTGGGTCACATTATATCGGGGTAGAGGTGTATTAGGGATTACGGTGAGGTCTTCATGGGGGCAGATAATCCCATATCTTCATACTGAGGGGTTTCATACATCTTCCTCTGAAGCATCTGGTACTAGCCATTGTTAGAGACAGCATATCAGACTAGATGGATCTCAGATCCAATCCAGGTGGCAATTTCTATATTCTATAGTAATTGTTCTGTGGATTGAAGATTTCAGTATTCAGTGTGGCATCTATCCCTAGGATTAAATTCACTAAAAGTTAAATTTGTATTAGTAAAGTAAAGCCAAAACAATTGTCATATCTAGGGCCTGCTTCTCTCATATCAATGTATATCAGAAATAACTCTGTTGACTTCAGTAGAATTAAACAGGCAAGAGAGGTGAATCAGGCACTTCATGCAGATTCTACACATAACCAAGCGGTGCAGAGATGAAATAATAAATGCCATTAGGAATTTGCAGTAAAAATTAAAATGTGGGATATTGTTTAAAAATTGCATGGATTTTCCCCTTAGGCTATTGCAGCACTGTTTTATGGTTAC
The DNA here is from genome assembly GCF_027887155.1 of Malaclemys terrapin pileata. Classification (NCBI taxonomy): domain Eukaryota; kingdom Metazoa; phylum Chordata; order Testudines; family Emydidae; genus Malaclemys; species Malaclemys terrapin. The sequence continues at coordinate 54,166,129 of NC_071514.1, forward strand.
AGATATTTATAGTAATCAAATTCATGGTTAGCTGCTTCACTCACTTGTGCTGTTGCTTAAAAATAGCTAATGCATGTTCACTCAGGCCACGTTACCTGGGGATTCAGCAGTTGAGGACTCTCTCTGCAGCTTCTTCAAGGCAGCAAAGTGGGAATCTACAGTGCACTTTCAAGGTCAGAAGGGATTGGGTACAGAAAGAGCTCATCCTGGGTGGGAAAGCAGGGTGTGTGGTGGTTTAAGACAGAATGTTGGCCCTGAGCCTGCAAACATTCACATGCTTAGCTTTATTCCCAGCTCTGCCACTGGCCTGGTGCATGACCTTAGGCAAGTCACCTTCCCCCTTTATGCCTCAGTTTCCCCATCTGTAAAATGGGGTTAATGATACTGACATCTTTTGTAAAGTGCTTCAAGATCTATTGATGCAAAGCGCTATATAAAAGCTAGGTCTTTTTATGATGTATTACTTATTAATATCATGAGTAGTTGAATTGACTTCAGTGGGCTACTCATGGTAGTAAAGTTAAGCACAAGTGTAAGTGTTTGCATGATTAGAGCCTTTATTATTATCATCATCAGTAAATACATATAGTATGGTAATACTCAAAGGCCCCAGACCTAATTGGGTCCCCATTGTGCTGGACATTGTACAGATGTTAGAAAATATCATGTCTCCAGGTGGGTGAAATCATTGCTTTAGCACTGAAAAAGTCCCAAGTGGGATTGAAGATCACATCTCATTGAGATCCATGGGATGGGGATAGGTGAGTTTCCACCTCTGCTGCTGCTGCTATTTGGCTGGAGGTAGTTTTTTGCACGCTGATTATTAGGAAACAGTGCATCAACAATGTATCTTTGTTATTGAAACAGCTAGAAACTTTTTAAATATCAGCTTTAGAGCCCAAGAAAAATAGACCACAGGTCCTTTTATGTATGATTTCTCCCCCGCCCGCCCTATCTGTATAAGATCATAGGGATATCCAGTGGAAGTGCCTAGTGATACGGTACAGCAACGTAAACAGGGTGCTATGATTAAATACTTTGTTCTAGACCAGTCAATCTCAAATTACCGGTATGTTTCAGTGTGTGCAAAGCCCTTGTTTATGGTTGTTGAATTAATCTTTTTGAGAAGTAGGCGTCAGAGGATTTCAAATGCGGGTCTGTGAGATATTCTCTTGTTCTTATGCAGTAATCTGCAGAATGGAAATAAGTGGGAATTCCTGTTCTAAACTGAAATTGTTTGTATGATATCAGAGCTCAACAATAGCACTCAGATGGGGTGTGTAACAATGGTAAGTAACATTGCAATGGGATACTGAGTGGTCTGGAACTTAAGTTAGTAAGAGAAAAAGTAGTTTACTGGAGAGAAATGTAAAAATACATTTTGAGAGCAATGAACCAAACCAGAAAGTTTATTTTCAATAGACTTGGTCAGCTTGATGAGCAGGTGGGGTTATTAGGGAGACTTCTTAAAGCTATTTGCCTAGAATGTGGTACTGATGGTATTTTGTGGTTGCACTTGTACATGGATTCATAAGAACATAAGAATGGCTGGGTCAGACCAATGAATGGTCCATCTATCCCCGTATCCTGTCTTCCAACAGTGGCCAGATGCTTCAGAGGGAATGAACAGAACAGGGCAATTATCAAGTGATTCATTTACTGTCATTCAGTCCCAGCTTCTAGCAGTCAGAGGTTTAGTGACACCTCTGACCATCTGAGCTAATAGCTTTTGAAGGCTCTATCCTCCATGATCTTTTTTGAAGCCAGTTATAGTTTTGGCCTTCACAACATCCCCTGACAACGAGTTCCACAGGTTGACACTGCATTGTGTTAAGAAGTACTTAGTGAAATTAAGGGACCCCTGGTTCTGGTGTTATGAGAAGGGGTAAATAACACTTTCCTATTCACTTTCTTCACACCATTAATTATTTTGTAGACCTTTATCATATCCAGTCTTAGTCATCTCTTTTCTAAGATGAACAGTCCTAATTTTTGTTGCTCTTCTCTGTACCTTTTCCAATTCTAATGTATCTTTTTTTGGGATGGGATGACCAAATCTGCATACTGTATCCAAGGTGTGGGCACATTATGGATTTCTGTAGTGGCATTATGATATTTTCTTATCTATCCCTTTTCTAATGGTTCCTAACATTCTTTTAGCTTTTTTGATTGCCATTGCACATTGAGATGTTTTCTGCACACCCAGGACCATAGAGAAGCCATACCTTGTGAACAGTCCAGCAATATAGTGAGTCTGCCATACTGTATTTACAGATAAGTGAATGTGCTGGAGATACTATTGTGATGAGCATGGTATAAGAACCTATGTAGAACTGAATAGAGAGAGACTGCATGAGGGAAGGTCTGTGAGAGGCATAGAGGTCTCTGCTCCTCAGGAAGGTCTGTTTTGTATCTCTGGATTTCTCTCCAGCAGCAATGGGAAGTACTGAGAACTGTAGGAATGTTTGTAGTTGCAATACTCGGGTTGGAAATATTCCAGGGGGTCTCTTTCTGATGTAGTTTCCAGCACAAACACCAATTCTTTCCCCATGCTGTGTTTTGACTGGCTTGATCGAAGACTCTGCTACCAATCTTCCAGATCTTTTGTAACTAGCCTTCAGGGGAGGAGAAGTAATATTTATGGTGCCTGCACAGCAGCATGGAGCTACTCTCCATTGGGAACTTTCTATAATTAGAAACCTAGGTGCATATGGAAAAAGAAACATTTAATTTCTTTTTTTAAGAATGAGGTGCCTCCAACCTTTCCGCTACTTTGACCCTATCCCTTGGGACCTCCTTAAGTTATGGCCACCCTGGAGGGACTATCAGTGCCAATACTTTATTGCTCTGCTGTTGAGTGAGGTGATGTACTCCCCCAGACATGGGTGTGCTGCTTTTTTAGCAGTTCAAGCTATGGCTGGCACACAGACTGTGATTTGAGTCCAGGTCTCCTGCTCTTCAGTGTCAGGCAGTGCAAATGTATCAGTTCCTCCCAGTTCCCTGTATCCCACATCAGAATACGCACTCTCCGTCAAGGCTGTGCTGCTGATGGAGCTGTGGGCATATGGAACCAGCAGGGCTCTCTGTAGGATGGTATAATCTGCACTGTCTCCTCAAGGGAACAACAAATAATGGTGTCAGAATCAGACCCTTAATTTTTAAAGGGTCTGATTTTGCCACCCTTACTGATGGCCTTATTTGCCAGGTAATCCTGTTCAAATTAAGGGAATAATCACAGAGTAAGATATTATTTATCAGTAAAGATGGCAGAATCCGGAACTTTGAGAATGAGGCCTTCACGAATAATGGACATGGAAGTGTATTTAGCAGCAAGGTAGAAAATAGGTGTCTACAGAATACAGAAGAGGTTTCAGGACAATATCTACCTCAGACCTGCACTTTTCTGATGATAAAGATGAGATACTCTCTGAGATTGAGGTGACAGAAGAAGAGATCCTGGAACAAATTGATGATTTAAAAACAATAAGTCATCAGGCCCAGATGGTGCATCAGAGTCCTGAAGGAGCCGAGCTGCTAGCAAAAAATGTGCAGTCTCATTAAAAACAGCTACTGCACCAGAGGATTAGAGGGTAGGAAATGTTTTACATTATTTAAAAAAAGATTATAGGGGTGAACTGGGGAGTTACAGACCAGTAAGCCTTGCATTTGTACCTGGTAAATTGATTGAAATGATATTTAAAATATAATGATAAAACATTTGGAAAATCATAATGTGAGAGGGTCAAATCAGCATGGTTTCTGCACAGGAAAATCATGTCTCACTAACCTATTGAATACTTTGAACATGTCAGGAAAGTAGTGGATAAAGGAAAACCAGTCAACATAGTTTAGACTTTCAAAGGGCTTTTGACAAGGTCTCTCACAGGAAGCTGCTAAAGAAGCTAAGCAGAGTGGATAAAAATATTTTTTGTGTTTTAATTGGAATTTTAACATTTAAGTTAAATACAAGTTTATTTTTTAAATAAACATATTTAAATTTGAAATTGATAGCTTATATTAAGGCCTAAACTTATAAACTATTAAAATCAAATTAAAATAAAAAGATAATGGTAAGCAGGACATGTTTGCTGCTAAGTTTTAAAGAAAGTCAGACCCCTGAATTGGTGGTGCTCACTGGTTGAGCATCTGGGACCATAGTTTGTTGAAGTGCTAAACCAATCTTTGACAGCAGTAGCCTCCTCTTCTGCAGGTGCAGTGAGAATATTTTCTTCATATCAGTATATTCAGTTAGTTTAGGTCAATGACTAATTCATTCAGAGTTGAGAAACTGAGTGGGAGTTGAAAAAGCAGGAAAGCTTGTTTTCCTCTTCCAACCTATGAGCAAAAACTAAGTGGGAGAGGACCAGCTCTACTAGTTCTAAAATCTTAATGGATAGGGTGACTAGAAACAACCAGTTCAGTTCACTAACTACAGTTAATACTTGTTTTGCTTAGTAAATCAGTGAATTTTAAATGCAAAATATGTTCTGATAATTTTGTTTCCTTCTGTGTCCAGCACATTTAAAATATTTTTTTTTTTAAATGCTGTTTTGGTGCATTTTTAATTGAATTTCAATTTCCATCTAAATAGAACTTGACACAAATAACAAATAAAACACTAATCATCTAGTAAATAAGAAATCCATCATTCACCATTTTCTAACATAATAGAAAATATAAAAGCTAAGAGTCTGAATAAATGTGAGTTGGCCTGTATAATTTAAATAAATGTGTATAGATATAGTGTATCCTCCTGGTTATCAAAAAGAAGGACCAAATTTAGTGTAGAGGCTATATTTAGTTGCAAATCAACATGTGATAATGGTTACCAACCAGTGAGAATCAACCTTTCTTTAGGAAAATAACTAAAAAGTACAAAAGCAAAACAAGATTAAAAATCAGTGAGTTAAATCAAGGTTTCCTGATTGCTGATTTAAATACTGATTAAAATTGGTGATTCAGATCACTTTGATTTAACTCAATCCACTCTGAAGTTAAATAGTTATGGGGTGAAAAGCAAAGTATTGTCATAGCTCAGAAACTGACTTGGAGCCAGGATACAAAGAGTAGAAATAAATGCTCAATTTTCATCATGGCAAAAAGTTAACAGTGGGACTCAGGGTTCAGTACTAGGTCCGGTGTATGTATATTAATGATCCAGACAGAGAAGTGAGTAGTGAGGTAATAAGATTTTCCAGATGACACAACGTTATCTAGGTTAGTCAGGACCAGACAGACCTGTGAGGAAATTCAGAAAGACCTAATCCAACTAGGTTAATGGGCAACACAATGGCACATGAAGTTAAGGGATGATAAATGTAAAGGAATGCACATAGGAGGGGGAAATGTAAACTATTTGGACATAGACAGGCCATTTGTCTAATTTTTAAGCTTCTGGTTTTATGTTTTTGTGTGGTTTGTTCCCTATCTGGTACTAATATAAAACCATTGTCCAGTATCACATATGGAATAAGCAGTTTTGAAGAGAGTGCCTTTCAGCCCCCACCGAAGTGATCTCACGCACCAGTACCAGAATGCCTGGTATTCTGTGGATGTGTTGATGATCTAAGTTCCCTGTAAGCTGCGCAGCCATGCAGCAGCATATTAAGCGCTGCGCAGGCGCTCAGAGAACCCACCTGGCCAGGACCTGCCAGGGGAGGAGCGCCTCTCCCTCGGCCTGAACCCAGCCACAGCCTGAACCTGCTGGGGGCAGGGCGCCCCTTCCCTGGCCCCAACTCAGCCCCGGACCTGCCAGGGCTGGGGGGATGCGCCTTCCACCCTCCCCCCCGCCCCGCCCCGGTGCTGCTGCAGGGAGAGAGACCTGGGGGGAGTCCTCCCCACTGTGGACCTGGGACAGCCTGTACCCCAAGCCCCTCATCCCCAGCCCCACCCCAGAGCCCGCACTCCCAGCCAGAGCCCTTACTCCCCTCACCCCAACCCTCTTCCCCAGTCCTGAACCCCTCATCCCCAACCCCATCCCAGATCCCGCACCCCAACCCTGTGCCCCAGCCTGAGCCCCTCATCCCTGGCCTCACCCCAGAGCCCACACCCCCAGCCGGAGGCCTCACACCTCTGCACCCCTACCCTCTGCCCCAGCCCTGAGCCCCATCCCACACTCCGAGCCCCTCAGCCCCACCCCCACCACACATCACCTCCATATTGGTGCACATAACAAAATTCATTCTGCACATGTGTGGAAAAAATTAGAGGGAACACTGTTGGTGACCACTCTAATTGAACACCTTACAGGGTTTTAAATTAAAACTTGGTGAAGTCAGAACTGATAAAAAGAAATACTTTTTCACACAGCAGCTAATTAAACCGGGGAACTCATTGCCACAAGATGTCAGTGAGTCCAAAAATTTAGCAAGATTCAAAGAGGGATTGGATATTCTATAGATAACAAGAATATCCAGAGTTGTTGTTATTACTGCTAACACATTTTGGAAGGGATATTAAATCTCATGGTTCTGGGTTTAAATCTCATCCTAATCCCTAATGATTATCTTAATGTGGGGTGCAGATTATTCCACATCTGCCTACTACATGGTTTCGTGTACCATCCTTTGAAGCGCCTGGCCCACTGTTGGAGACAGAATACTGGACTAGATCCAATGTCACAATTGCAATGTTCCAATGAGAGAAGAAGTCATTTATTTCAGAAGTAACTAGAGAAATAAAGTGTTTTTATTAATAATAATTATTATTTTAGTGGTGCTTAGTTTTCTTTCTCTTCCAGTAGATTTGCTCACTCATTTTTTCATGCTTTCCCTCTTGAGAAGGGCTCATGGTTCACTTTATTTTTGTAGTCATCATTTCCATAGAGTACTCCACTACTTGGAGGGAAAAAAAAGCCCAAGGCAGCTGAACCTTGTAATCCCTTATAGTTGATTTTACAGCCAATTTTAAATAATTTACACTATTTAAAGGAGACGGCAAATTCTTTGGACAATCTAGCACCTTGGGAGGAGGGATAGCTCAGTGGTTTGAGCATTGGCCTGCTAAACCCAGGGTTGTGAGTTCAATCCTTGAGGGGGCAAAAATCTGTCTGGGGATTGGTCCTGCTTTGAGCAGCGGGTTGGACTAGATGATCTCCTGTGGCCCCTTCCAACCCTGATATTCTATGATTTAGAGTTCTTTCCCTGTCTGTCAAATAACCTAGGCAAGAGGGGCACTCAGAATATAATTAACTCTTACTCCCCCCCCCTTTTTTTTCCAGGTCCCAACATCCATTTTTATTGGTCCCATTTTGTGACATCCCAGCATGCACTACCCTAGTGATGGGAGATCAGTCACAGGACCCACCTGGATCACAGAGTTGGCATTTAGATGGTCTAAGTGCTGTTGTTTTTATTTTATTTTGCTCATTTTTTGATCCCATAGGGGAAGAGCATATGATATTTAAAAGGAGCACTTTGCAAACCCATGAAGTGTTGTGAAGAAGCAATACTTCCCTTCCCTTTTAAGTCAATGTCAAAGGATTTCTAAGGGCTTGTCTACATAGCAATACTCGGGAAAGTTAATCTGAATGATTTTTTTAAAGTGGATTAGTTAAACTGCATTGGACCCCTATGTGGACACTCTTATTCAGATTTAAAGCAGCATTAATTTGATTTATCTTAATTCACTTTGGAAGTGAATCAAAAAACACGCAGGGATTTAATGTGGTTTAATTAATCCGCTTTTAATTCACAAAATTAGTTTAATTTGGATTAATTTTCTTGTGTGCTCTTGTGAAGACAAGCCCCAAGTTTTATATGATACCATCAGCACAGTGCATGACCAAGAGCCTGCAAATCCAGTCTTTGAGACCTGAAAAAGAAGGAATATAAAAAGTAAGTTCTAGTTTTGTGCTTTGCCCATCTCACCTACCCTACTTGAGGCATTGAGCACATAAAGTAATCAAAGAAGTGCTGGATTTGTTTAAAAGTACAGTATTTGGAGGTCACCATTAAGTAATGTGACAGCACTAGTTTGTCTGTGTGAGGACTGTGTAGAAACTCAGAGGCTGAAGATTCAGTTTCTCTCTCTATGCTGTCTTCTACTTAGAAGAACATGGTCAGTTTGTAGGGATAATTGTCTCAAGACTCTGTCCAGGAAAATAAATGTCTGAACTAGCTACAAAAAAAAAATCTGTTTCTCTCTAATAAGAAATTACTCCTGAATTCACAGCAAAGTCTCTACAGGTTTGGGAAACTATGTTGAAAGAAAAATATCCATTAACGTCTGTCATTGCTTAAAGGAGAGGCTAACCCATAAAGTGTATAACCAGTATTCCTTCGCCTTGTGTGACTGAAGCCAAGCCATTTAAAAAAACAACCCATCTTGTGTTTTTCCTGCATTTTGACTCTTTTGGTGCCTAGAGTTTTGCTGCAGAAACTGAACAGCGACTGCTGCCATTCCAAGTGAAATGCTCAGTTTCAGGACTGAAAGCAATAGGAATTGGGAGCAATATATGACCTCTTGTAAATGAGTCATGACCATACCAAATTCTAGAACTAGGAAGAAAGCACTCTAAGAATAGAGATCTAGTTGTAATATCACTTAGTGTTTGATCAATTTCCATCTGGACATGTCTATCCAGGTAACCCCTGAGTAGTGTGTTAAGTTTACTATAACTCAGAGAGATTAAAGATATTTTTTAAGTATCAGAGGGATAGCCATGTTAGTCTGTATCCACAGAAACAGCGATATTTGTTGATATTTTTGTTCTCTGATTGTTTAGTACTTTGATGGAACTTTGTGTAGAGTGGCCAGTGTCCTGGTTTGCTGAGTGCCTTTCCTCAGGTCCTGCAAGGCAGTGTTTACCAGCAGTGACAGCGGCAAACATTGAAAGTGATCAGGCAGCAGTAAGTATCTGTGTATAGAGAGAGTGGGAAGGGAAGGGATGTGGGCTTGACTATGTATAGTTGAGTTGCTCCCAGACACAGACCAGGAGCAGAAAAAGCCTTATACATGTCAGGCCATCCTATTAAAAGGTGCTCTGACAAAAAACTGAATTTCACACTATGATTGCAGAGGTGTTCAATCTGAGGTGTGTGTGTGGTTTTAGTTCCACTCCGTGACATTCACTTCCAGAACCTATTATTTAAAAAAAAAAGTCACTCAAGTCCTGAGCTCCAGCCCATTCATAAAGTAGGAAACATGCTTCTGTGTATGTGATAGTTGTGCCTAATGTCAGGAACCTACTTTGAAATGCTTGTGTCTCACCTCCTAACACACCCTGTGTCTGTTGGTAGTTCAGTGATTGATAATACTTTGTGTCAGTTATGTGCCTTATCTATTCAGGATTTTCCTGCACTAATCTTCAAAGCTCCACCCTATTCCAGAATATGCCTATACAGACCATCCTTCATTTACACTCTTGTTTATCTCTTTTGTTTAGATGCTATGATAAAGCTCCTTGGAAAGCCTTCTAGCACACCATGAAGATCCTGGGGCATCCTCTAAACAGAGTGCATTGTCCATCTGCTGTCGAACCCGTCAAAGAGCAAGGAAGTCCTCTAAATATGAATGATATCAAATGGACTCCTTGAAGATTGTACTAGACTTAATGGCTAAGCTGTAAATATAGAGGGTGAAATATTGTACCAGCCAGAAACGTACCCACTGTTGATCTTGTTGGAATCCAGAGTGTGCAGATCTCTGGGATGGTGGAAGGTACAATGAGGACTAGGTCATCAAAGGAGGCAGACCTGCCCTGACCCTGCTGTCCCAGTCCAATACTCCCACACGCTCCATCACACTGAAGCCAAGCTGAGTGTCTTGAGGCTGGTGGCTGATGGATGAGCTGGACAATGATTTTAAAGAACTCTGTGCTAACCTATTGAGCAGGGTCAAGAAAAAGGCTGGAGATGCCGAGGGAGGGAGGAAGGTTCAGAGCAGGACAAGGAGCACTGCAACAAAAAGCAAATTAAAAAAGAGCAAGTCAACTGCTAAGAGCAAAAGCCAGCATGACTCCTCTGCAGGAAAGAGAATGGGCTGGCCAGGGTGCACGGACCCCAATGAGCAGGCATTGGGGCATGAACCAGAAGGTGAAGCTGCAGCCTGTGGAAATGATGGGCCTCCACTGGGAGATGAAAATGGAGACCCTCCTGCCATTCAGTTGGATGCTATGGTACCAAACTGTAGCCAGAACACCCTGGCAGGTAATATCTCCAACCTCCGTCTCCTTCCCTCACTCTGAAATATTTCTAATGGAAAATAGCCTGGTGCTAGAAGGACTGTCATGTTCAGATGAACTTTTCTAAACTCCACCCAGAGAGGGGTACCAGGCAGTTAGGATTGCACAGGGGGTACATTTTGCTCACCCATACCATTAGACAGTGCATTAGACAGTATTCAACTCATTAGACTGACACCTTTGACTGTCCCTAGTAACTGTTCTTCAATAGTGTTGTCAGATAGGAGAGGTCTCCCTCGGTCAGGTGAAGCACAGAGAAGGGAGGGTTCCCCAAAGCAGCCAAGGCTGCAGTGAGGTATTGCCTGGCAACTCCTTCTGCCTGCTCCTCCCTATTTCTCCTGTCCAGAAACCCTTCACTCCTACTGCTCAGCATCTCTCAGGCCCCATCATTGGTAGAGGTTGGAAGTCAGATCCTAAAGCGCTGGTTGGGAGTTGGTGTGGCCCAATGGATGGGACTGGAATTCAGGAGATCTGGGTCCAGAGGTGAGCTGGAGCCGGTTCCCACTGGTTTGCGGGAAGCTCCAGCAGCTCCCTGCCCTTCCCCCGGTCCCAGCTCACCTCGCTCCGCCAGCGGCCCTGGCCCAGCTTCCATCTCCAGGCAGTGCGGTCAGGGAGCAGGGAGGGGGTGTTGGATAGAGGGCAGGGGAGTTGGGGGGGGTGGATTAGGGTCAGGGTGGTCAGAGGGCAGGGAACAGGGATTGAATGGGGGCAAGGGTCCTGGGGAGCAGTCAGGAAGGAGCAGGGGTTGGGCGGTGGGGGGCAGTCAGGGGCAGGAGTTCCTGGGGCAGTCAGGGGACAGAGAGAAGGGGGGTGGATGGGGCAGGGGGAACGGGGGGCTGTCAAGGAACATGGGGGGTTGGATGGGGCAGGACCCCCTCGTGGGGTGAGGAGGAGGAGGGAACCGGTTGTTAATATTTTGGCAGTTCATCACTGTCTGGGTCCTATTCCCGGCTCTGTAACTGACCTGCTGTATGACCTGGGGCCAGATTGTCATGGCTCTGTGCCTCAGTTTCCCCATCTGTAAAATGAGGTTGATGACACTGACTTCCTTTGTAAAGCACTTTGAGAACTACTGATAAGTGCTGTAGAAGAGCTAGGTATGATTATTATTACGGGGGTGAAACTCACTAGCTAAGCAAATTGTGCATCCAGTCCACTCAGAATCAGCATACTCCAAAATCAAGAATGGCTCAGGCTGCTGTAGGAGGAGGGTTCTCTGAAACCCTCTCATCTGGACTGTTAGCTGGTGTTTAATGCAGATTTGCAAAGCCCCAGATGGGACAGTTACTAGGACTGTGCTTTTTTCCCCACCAGGCAGTGACAAGCGTAGATCACCCTTTGCTGCTGCTGCTGCAGAACCAGCAACCTCCACCTCATCCCCTGCGAAGACGCTCCAGATCTCAGGAACCAGGCTGCGGGTAGCAGAGCTGGTGCTGGAGAGGATGCAGCAGTTTAAGAGAGTGGAACCAAAACAGCTGAAACATACCCGGGGCAGCAGCTTGCTAGAGACGGTAACAGATGGAAACATCCTTGATGTGATCCAGGAGAAGAACCAGCCAGGGAATGGTATATGTCTCTTGCAAGCTATCCTAAATATACAAGGAGTGCTGTCTAGTGGTTAGAGTGCCAGACTGGGAGTCAGCTTCAGGATTCCTGGATTTTATTCCCAGCTCTGCCGCTAGCTCATTACGTGGCCTTGGATAAATCCCTTAATCTCTTGTGTTTCTCACTTTCCTCATCTGTAAAATCAGGCTAACAATACCTGCCTCACAGGGCTGTTGTGTGGCTTAGTTAATGTCTGTAACCGGCTTTTAGATCCTGGAGGGGATGGTGATCTAAGCATCCTGTTTGAAATAGATTTCTTGGAAGCACAGGTTCAAATCCCAGCAGAGTCAGTTCACTCTTTTGTTCTTCCAGTGTAACAATAATGATAAAAGCTAACTCTGAACTGCAGAGCTCTCCAGAACCACAACGGTGAAAGGAGCAGAATGTGCAGCTCCTCTGGCATGGCTGTACCGCCCCCAGCCCTTCCACGTAACTACGTGCCTGCGTCTCCTGTCCAGGGTCTGTACAGCATCCCCGCCGGAGGACAAAGCTGTGGAGGGCGAGCCTAGGGGCAGTACAGCCATGCTAGAGAAGCTGCTTGCATGGGGTTCTGCTCTTTTCACTGCTACTGTTCCCAGGAGAGCCCTGAACCACTGGGCTCTCCTGGGAACCGCAGCAGCAAAAGGAGCCCTGGCGGCCCCACATTGGCAGCTCCTCTGGTGCAGCTATACGCCCCCAGCCCTGTCCTCCGGCGGAGCTGCTGTACAGACCCCGGACAGGAGACGCAGGCATGTAGCTACATAGAAGGGCTGGGGGCGGTACAGCCATGCCAAAGGAGCTGCACGTTCTGCTCCTTTCGCCACTGACCTTCCTGGGAGAGCCCTGAAGTTCCTGGGAAAGTTCCTCCTGGAAACCGCAATGGCGAAAGGAGCAGAGCGTGGGCCCCACGCCAGCAGGTCCTCTGGCGCAGCTGTACCAGTACCGCCCCAGCCCTGCCCTCTGGCAGGGCTGCCTACAGACCCCAGACAGGAGACGCTAGACAAAAATGCGTGGAACAGGGTGGTGTTACAGATGGGGATGGTACAGTCACACCAGAGGAGCTGCCCCACTTTCTGCTCCTTCTCTGCCTTTCCAATACAGTGTACCAGGTATAACTATCTTACTGGCAGACCGGACCGGACCGCCCTACTTGCACCACTGCTCTTCTCTGCTGTATTGTATGGTGGTGTGCTAATTGCCACCGTCCATCCCAGAAGTGGCTTCATTTCAGTGATGCTGTGTGTATAGTTTGCAATGCACTTCGAGACCCTTTAGAATGAAAGGTGCTAGAGAAAGTTCACATTTTATTTTTAAGTATCCAGTTCAGTAAAATAATAACTGAATATAACAGGTTCAGTGCTTAGCGCTATCTCTGAGAAGATCTTTCCTTCACCCTAGTGACCACTCCGGATCTGCCTGCGAAGGAGTCAGATGTTGCTCTGGCTGTGGCCCTCCAGCAGGAGCTCAAAGAAGAAGTACCTGGAAGTCTGGAAGAGGCAGGCTTATTTTTTTGTCAGATCTGTCAGAAGGACCTCTCAGCCATGAATGCAACACGACGGGAGCAGCATGTTAACAGGTGAAAGGCCAGTGTTTATTATTGCCCTCTCTCCCCGGCCTCCTAGGCTAAAGACTCAGCCAGCCTAGCTACTGTAGGAAAGGATAAACGCTGAGGCTGTGTCACGGTAATTTTAACATTGAAGATGTAAGTAAATATAACCTGTTGTGGGGGGTCACAGCAGGGACTGAATTCTTTGTCCCATGGCTCTCCCTGGAGTGTGGGGTGAGGCCGAGTTTTCTGCTACTCTCCCAGCGTGCGTCTTTCAGTGTAAGCCTTAGCGGGGTGCGTTAATGAAGACAGCATGGCTAGTAAGCAAGTGATGGTCTATGAAAGCATGTGTTTGACAATCCAAGTTTGAGTGCTGCCGGTCCCAGCCCACAAAGTAGTCTTCGTCCTACAGCACTTCCAAGCTGTCCCCCTCATAGGCCCATGGACTCAGAAGGCTGGGTCGAACAGCACCTCCAAGCTGTCCCCCTCATACGCCATGGGCACCGTACCGGAATAGAGTATGCCTGAGCGGGCTGGGTCGAGCAGCACTTTCAATCTGCCACCCTCCTATGTCCCAGGTTCAGCACGTCCCTGTTCCCACTTTCAAGTTATGGTTATTTGGTAGTAATCCGTTTGATGAGCAAACCCCACAGGATTTTTGGGTGCTGCAGGAATCTTTAGCTTAGGTACAAGGAGTGTTGCTGCAGAGCGAATGGGGAAGCCAAAAAACACCCACGAGCGGGGGCGAGAGGGAGAGAAGCAACCAGCTTAACCATGAAGGTTATTTATTGCCAGGTAATAACTATACAAGGGGAGCGAAACAAACAAAACAGTTATAATATTAAATCTAACTTAAATTTGATTATAAAAGTCAGGTTTAATAAACTATAACTGATCACACAAGTCAGGGTCAGAAGGCTGTATCTAGAGAGAGCTCACCACTCCGTGAAGCTTGAATTGGTCGGGGTTCCCAGGTGGTGATGGTAGCTGCGGGTCCGGAGTGCTGGGGATAGGCAGAACCTCCAGCACGATCAATCAGGAGAAGATGAAGTCCCAATGGAACTGATGCAGATTTTGAATCTGGGCATCAGAGCACTTACTTGAGCATGGGTAGGGAGTTTTGTAGGGAGAGAACAATGGTTCAAGGGAGAACACTAGATTTGTTTGTGGGTAAACTGATGGCTCAAGGGAGTACACCAACGTTATTTTGTTCAGGCTAGACAATAGGAACTGATTATTCCAGGCTATGGGCGGTGTTCCTTTGAGGGAGCTCACAATGCAATTAGGCAGCTTCAGTATTTTGGATATCAATAAAGGATTTATTACTAGAATTGGTCTGATAACTACTGAGCTGGGTGTGTGCAGGTGTGGGTTCATTAACATCTGGAGCAGAGATTCCCCATCATGCAGTGCTTTCCTGCTTTCTTCTGATTGGCTTTGGTTCAAGCAGAGGCTGGAGGGTCGTAGGGGGAAGGTCTTTCGTGAGTCAAACAGTCTGGATACTGCGCCCTGGTTCCCCAAGAACACAGAGCTGATAGGTAACGGTGTATAATATGTAACACACACTTCTTTAGGGAATGTTACTTTGGTTGTTTCAGGCATTAGAGCTGATCACTCCAGTTTTTCTTTAATGTAGTTTAAAAGTGTTAATGTGAGCAGAGTTTAAAATACTTTAAAGAGCAAACCCTGCTGTTTTCCCGCAGGTGTCTGGATGAGATGGAGAAGTCACAGGTGTCTTCTTCCAGCAACCCACAGATCCCTGAGTGCCCCATCTGTGGGAAGCAGTTCCATACTCCAAAAAGCCGAGCCAGTCACTTGAAACGCTGCGCTGTCAAGATGGAAGTCCCTCCGCAGTTGCTTCTCCAGGCAGTGCAATCGCAGGCATTGGCCCTGGGTGATGGGCTCCCTGTAGCACCCAGGTGAGCTGGAGCAAATCAGCGATGTTAGTAGCATCCTTAGAGCCAGGGTAAGCGCACACACTGTCTGGGCTCTGAAACTAGGAGGAATCGGGTAGGAGCCAGCTTCAGCACCTTAGTTGAAGAAAGCTGCAGTTCAGTTGGAGAGAGAACAGTAGGGCAACCAAGATGATCAGTAAGGTGGCGGGGCTAATAGCTGAGCAGAGAGGGGCAAAACAAGGATTAGTCTTGCATTGACTTGGATGAGGTGTTTACACTAGCTGAGGTAATTATAAAAATTAAACTGAATGGTCCATTGGAGTTTATTAGACAGACTGGAGCTAAGGAACATTTTGTACCTGGACACGAAGAGGGAATACACATAAGAATCGGATGTATAAAAATTTATTCTGAGAATGGGGGCTAGGTGGAATGGACTTTTAGCTGAACTGGTGGCCTCAAGTCTATATCACAGGTGGGCAAACTACGGCCCCACGGGCCACGTCTGGCCCGTGGGACCATCCTGCCCGGCCTTTGAGCTCCTGGCCGGGAAGGCTAGCCCCTGGCCCCTCCCCGCTGTCCCTCCTCCCTCTCAGCCTCAGCTCGCTGTGCTGCCAGTGCTCTGGGCGGTGGAGCTGCGAGCTCCTGCCAGGCGGCATGGCTCGCTCCGGCCGGGCGGTGCGGCTGCCAGTCCTGGTGTTCTGAATGACTTGGTAAGGGGGTGGGAAGCGGGGGGGCTGGATAAGGGGCAGAGGGTCCCGGGGGGCAGTCAGGGGACAGGGAGCAGCGGGCGGTTGGATAGGCATGGGAGTCCCGGGGGGCCTGTCAGGGGGCAGGGGTGTGGATAGGGGTTGGGGCAGTCAGGGGACAGGGAGCAGGTGGGGTTCTGGAGGGCGGTTGGGGTGGGGGGTCCCGGGAGGGGGCGGTCAGGGGACAAGGAGTAGGGGGTTTGGATGGGGCGGCGGTTTTGATGGGGGCAGTCAGGAGGCAGGAAGTGGGAGGGGGCAGATAGGGGGTGGGGCCAGGCTGTTTAGGGAGACACAGCCTTCCCTACCTGGCCCTCCATACTGTTTCGGAATCCCGATGTGGCCCTCAGGCCAAAAAGTTTGCCCACCCCTCGTCTATATAGTAAAGCAAACAATGACTGACTACTAAGTTCAATACGTGGAAAGTCCATTAGTCCCATTGGGTTGGGGAGGAGCTGATTCCTGTCCCCCCAGCCACGTGGGAAATGGCACAGCAATTTTTGGTGTTTGGGCTTTTTGCCCCACATTGACTGTTTTTTTGCTGTTCTCTGGCACCAAGTTTTAAAGGACGTGGGACCGAAAAGGCAGAGTTGCAAACAAAAGATTCCAGAAGCAGCTATGAAGCACTTATGGCCAGCTTCTGGTACTGTGTAACACACTTCTATGTTTTGCTTCAGTGGCGTCCTCCCTGCCCTTCTCTTGACCTCCTAGATAGTGAAATTGATGAATTAATGAAAATGATAAATGCTTCCCTCTGTTCAGGAGTAGTTTACTGTGAATGGTTTCCCCTTATCCTGGAAATGGGAATCTACATAAGTGATTAGAGCAGCTGATCTGGAGGGTGGAGTGCTCCTCATCTCTGATCCGGGTGCAGTTAACTTGTGTGTCATGCTGCATTCTTACATTTCAGCAGTCAGCTCAGTAGGTCAAAGCGAAAACGCTCCTCCAAAGAGAAGGAGTCAAAGAAAAAGCGGAAGACGTCCAAGGTGGAGACCAAAGATGAGGATCTTCTGGTTGCCATGGCAATGTCACGATCTCTGCTGGAGCAAATAAGGCAGGAGCAAGCAAAATCGGTAACAACCATTAAACTGGAGAGTGCTTTGCCAATCAAGTGGAAGCCTGGAGCAGGTACATATTGAAGTGTCTTAGTGTTAGTGGCTGGCAGTGTTTTAGGAGCAACGTAACACAGTATATGCTAAGTGATGTGTGTGTGTGTATGACAGCCCTGCCTGTATTTCATGTCAGTTTCTAACGCAATATGTAATTCCTACACAAAACTTAGTTAAAAGGGATTTCTGGTCGTCAGTGAGTTTCAGTGGAGTCCCCTTGTAGTCTTACACTTTCTTTCTGTTGATGGGAGTTTTGAAATTGTAGATTTTTTTTTTTTTTGTACAGTGTAGAAATGAACAGCTATGGGGGTCACTCAATTTTTCCACTGCCATGTATTCTGCATTACTCCTTATTAGCCAACCTGAATCACACTGCTCACCCAACCTTACCTGTGCCCCATGTAACAGCTGTGATGGACATGTGATGGAGAATGGATAGTGGTGGCTGCATGCCTTGCTTATGCAGCATGCAATAAAGATTTTGAAAGAAAGCTGTGGTAAGGTGGGTGAACATACTCTTCAGGAGTGTGCTCAAATTCTCCTTAGCATCCTCCTGCCAAGGCTCCAGTTACTGAGCTCACAGCCGCATTGGGGAAGGCAGAAGGGGAATGCAGTGGCGAAAGTGAGCCAGTAAGGCACAGAGATTGCTGAAGGGCAGTTGTGTGGAGTTGGGGACCTACTGTTGGGCATCAGAAGTCACAAAGAGACAGTGACAGTTGCTGCAAGGTGCTGCGCTGTTTTCCTGTGGCTGGGACAGGCAACCAAAAGCTGCATTGGCAACTTGCCATGAACCTGGGAGATGCCCATAACTTCAGTAAAATAGAGAGATTGCATATGATGAAAGTGAAACTCAAAGTTTACAGCTCTCATCATGGAGCAGTGCATAGTGGGATCTGTAGTTTCAGGGGGTTGTTTCCCTGTTTTAAAAATGATGGCAGCTGCAGGTGTTGTTGTGGAGCTCTGTGAGTCCCATTTGGCCTGTGAGCTACACTTCAGGTACCCTGTCATCAGCTCTCAAAGGAGCTTGCGTGTTGTGCTCCCACACCCTGTATGTTCTATTTTATACTTTTTTTTAATAGAGAAAAAAAGGCGTAAGAACGTCCCCCGCACACCTCCTCCATTGTTACTTCAAGATCCAGAGACAGCCCATAAACGGATTCAAAGCCGGATGGCCATGCTACTAACAGAGGAGGTGGAGTTCCCTAGCACCCCTCCACTCCCTGCCAGCAGGATTTTGGAGGAGGAGCCTGGGAAGGCAGCCTGGCTTCTGTCTTTGCCCAAAGACCAGCGTTGCATTTTGTGGGAGTATAGTACTTTGACAGGACCCTGTGTCCCAGAGTCCTTCTATGCAGTGGGATTAACCCCTCCTATTTTACCTTGGAAACCTGTGCAGGTGAGGAATCCTTCTGTTCTTTCCTCTACTACTTATTCTCACCAGTGGCTTGTCCCTGCCACCTTCTTGTTTTCACACTTGCAGTTGTGCTCCTTTGCTCTTCGGACCTGCTACTCTCCTGAGTTTGCACACTCATTGGCACTGTGTGTTTACTCGTCCGGTTTCCATCACTGCCCTCATGTGGTCTGACTTTGTACATCTGCTTTTAGAATTGAAGACAAATAAATTAAATTAATGGAGATATCCCATCTCCTAGAACTGGAAGGGACCTTGAAAGGTCATCGAGTCCAGCCCCCTGCCTTCACTAGCAGGACCAAGTACTGATTTTGCCCCAGATCCCTAAGTGGCCCCCTCAAGGATTGAACTCACAACCCTGGGTTTAGGAGGCCAATGCTCAAACCACTGAGCTATTCCTCCCTCCCAAAGGTACCTGCTGGTCTGTTTAGAGGCTTTTTCTTTTACATTTCAGCGCAGCAATAGAGAGTAATTAAATAAGAAAATCTTACCCAGTCATTTTGACCCTAGTTTAGGTGTATGCTTGCCTCTTGCATTGCTGAGGCCCAGAGAGCTCCTGGTTCTTTAATTGGCTTTGGCATGCTCACCACCTTCTGTATCTGTTTCCTAGTCCATATACAGTACTTGACTAGCTAGGAATTAAGTTGCACCTGTGTTTTGAGGACATTTGTTAGTATTCCATGCAAAGAGTATGGTCTAAGTAAATTGAGGTTGCAAAGTGAAGCATTCAAATGTCAGACTTTGCCAAATCTGAGGTTGCTCGTGCAACCTTAACTCTACACCCTTGTGCATATGCTTTATGGTACACTCTTTAATTACACAATCACAGACTGTTTTTTTCACAGATCTCCCGCCTCTTTCATTGCACTTCATTCAGTTTAATCATTGATAGGACTCCTTCAGAGTTCTGTCTTTTTTTGCACTTACCCTCCAAGAGGGAAAATTTCACTTTGCTTCTTTCCTTATTCATGGACACCAGAAGAATAGTTGGACATTCTTTTTTAAAACAAAAAAATGTGTGCATGTGAAAGTACCTTGTTTAAACTCTTATAACTTGGTTAAATCCCAGTAGATTTTCAGTTGGTGACTCAAAGGCACGCATCTGATGTAAGAGCTACTTCTGTGCCAGATTTCAAATTTCTAATGATGAGGCACTAGAGCTGTTCAAAAACAGGTTGCAAAACATTTTAAATAATGGCAGGAGTGTATTTTTCCCTCATAATTTTCATTCTCAGAAATGGCTGAGCCATTTTTATTGAAATGGCGGGGTGGGGGGAACCCAAACACCATAAAAACTAAAGCAGAGACCAAACCTGGAAAATTTCAGCCCAGAAGGTAAAAGTTCTAAGTTATAAGTAACTGCAAAAAGACCCTTCAGAGTGGAACCGTTGGCTGCCTTAGCCATAGCTGTCGCAGTGAGCTCCAGCCATAATGAAATGTTCAGCTGTTAGAGTGGGACTACTTCCACCATCCATCCTCCCCACTCGGCAGCTGCTGTCACACAAATACACTCCCTGGGAAACCCCTCTTCTCACATTCTCCATTGCAGTCAGCTTGCTTCTGAGGGTGGTTTGAGATCTCTTATCTCCATAGACCTCTCCATATCCAAAGGAGATTTGCCTCGGTAGGTAGCAACGGCATCAGGGGACTGTTCTGGAGACCATGTAACCTTCACACTAGGGCTTTAAAACTGTGAACTAGAGTGTAGTCCAACCACTGAGTGATTCCCAAGCTGCATGAACACACAAGACAAGAACCAATTCTTTCTGTCTGTCTGTCTGTCATAAGTCAGAGACTGTTTTGCCATCAGTGAGATCTGACCAACCACAACTATCTCAGCAGTTACAGACCATCAGCAACCATCCTGATCCTGCTTCTGTGGGGCTTGGAAACAGAACTACTGATGATCCCCAGGCAGACCCTGATGGAGAGCAGCAGTTTCTATCTTGCAGCCAGAAGGATGTTCAGACTCTGCAGGACCTGGTGGAGCTGGCTGGGGAAGGACTTACTCTCACGCAGTGGAACATTGACATTGACCACACCAGCGAAGTGAAGCAACTGAGTAAGTTCTGGCAGTCCTGTGAACCGATCCCATCAAATCACATCAGCTAAGCAGAACTGGGCCTGGTCAATACTTAGATAGCAGAGGCTTGACCAGAGGCTGCAGGAAATAAAGGTGATTCAGTAGGTGGCACTTTTTTCCACAGACTCATGAATGCTCCAAGCATTGTGTATGGGGCACTGTTCTGCAGCAGTGCCAGCCTGGGAGACTGTCAACTTGACACTTTTTAAACTGACTAATTTTTCATACATCCCGGTTTGGACGGAGTCCCTTTTAAACAGCATGTCCTGAATTTTATTTTTACAGTTCCTTTAAAAACTCTCAGCATTTTTCTGCTCTTCAGCTGATGCCCGGGAGAGTCTTTTGGACACATCCAAGAGCAATGCTAAAAATACCTGGCCCAGGCCTGCTCACTTCCCTCTTTTCTTTCTGTGCACACCCCTCCTTGCTCCCTGTTCATGTCTGTTGGTGGTCACTGGTAACACACTCTTCCAGAGTCCAGGGAAGGCCATGATGTGTGTAAGCTTCTCCCAAAACACAGCACCATAGTAATGTCATGCTGGAATATGAGCCAGGAATTGCAACTGACCATCAGCAAAATAAAGCGGCTGACCATAAACAAGGGTTGCCAAATGCACAAAGTAAGAACTCTGTGTAAACAGAAAATAGAATATTTATTTCTCTCTAATTTCTCAGTTATAGTCCCCTAAGGATTTACTTAGAACAACAGCAGGTGCCAGATTTTCAGAGGGTGAAGTGATTTTCAAGTTGACAGTGGCCCTTTCAAACTGAGGATCTGGTCACTTGTCAAGAGTGGGTATATTATGTATTTCCTGTGTCCTTATAAAGGAGAACTCAGTTAATAAATTGTGCCATCTCTCTGCCTTTTCAGTTGGGTGTAGTATTCTTCACTTCCTGTTGTGTAGAGCTGCTGGGCATGTTAAACTGCAGCCATGGTCCATTTTGGAGAGGACTTCACTTTGCTAGTGATTGAAGTAATTCTCTTACATATATGTATTTTGGTTTGAGCCCTCTGAGATGAAAGGCTCTAAATAGATGCTAATGCAATTGTACCAGTTTCTCCAGACTTAGGTTTCTTCCGCCACTCCCCATTGAGTTCTGTACACCACACTTTGAAACCCCAGTCTCAGATTCACTCAGGATTCATGGTAGGAGGGTGCTGCCCTCAGCTGAATGGATTCAGACATCAGCAGCCCAGCCCAGAGGATCACTGTTAAGTAAGGGAGAGGGAGGCTGACATGTCAGGACTGGTTCACATGTGAGTGGGGGGGAGTCACAAGTTTGGGGTATCTGTCAAAGCACAGGTGCCATTAGGAATGTTTACTTTGCAGCTTGTCTCATACAGAGGTTGTGTTTGAGTTTTGATTTGTATTTTCTTCCTTGAGGAGGAGAATCGGTGGCCAGCGACATTCCACTTAGTGGCTTCGTCCCTCCATCCAAGGTGAAGATGTGCCAGAGCAGCAACCTTCACACAGTAAGGGCAGAGCCTTGTTTAGTTCTCCTTATTTTTTTGTACTTTTACTGCTGTGTATCTCACGGATTGAAGGGGGCATATTGATTCATGTAAGAGCAGAAATACCTAGAAAGTGACCCAAAATACCTTCCATCCCTATCTGTAGAAAAGGAAGAGGTGCCCTGAGGTCCCATCCTTCTGAGGTAGGTATCATCAGAAAAGGCAGCTGATGTCAACACACCCAGTGTCTCACTAATGCCCACAAAGAGGCCTGTGTATGTGACAAAGACCTTGTCCTACAGGGAAATGGAAAGATCTAAACTAAGAGAACATTAGGCAAATATCCAGGTGATTTGTGTAAAGACAAGTGGCTTGTGTACAGGAGGTAATGCACTTAACCCTACGTGAATAACGTAGCTGAAGTCAATATTCTTAGATCTACTCACCGCAGTGTCTTCACTTGCGGTGAGTCGACTGCTGACATTCCCCCATCAACTCTGCCTGCACCTCTCGGCCTGGTGGAGTACAGGAGTCGATGGGAGAGCGCTCGGAGGTCTATTTATTGTGTCTAGACTAGACGCGATAAATCAAGCCCCGCTGGATCGATCGCTGCCCGCTGATCTGGCAGGTAGTGTAGACATACCCTTGGTTTCTAAGCATTTCAGGGCAGGAAACTGTCTTCTTACTTGTCTATCCAGCACCTAGTTATATAAATAAAAATAAAGAGATGGGTTCCTACAGAGTCAGGCTGATTTACACTGAACTCCCGCCATCTGGGATAAGAAGCTTAAAGATGAGATGGAATGCTGGGAGATCTATGGATGAGAAGCACTTTGTAAGAGCTCAGCACTATTATTACTCACCAAGAAAATCTTTCCATGGTCCCCTCAGTCCATAGGTGAACACATTTCAAAGAAGATAACTGGATGGGTCAAAGTGTCCTTTGAGAGCTGCAGCCTGACAGATTCTGCACTCCCACATGGTGAGCAGTGCAATGCCATGTGGTATGCATCCCCAGAGGTTTTCCCATCAAGCCTGTAATACTTCATCAATCACATTTAACCCCAGATACAGGGACCTTGCCCTGCAGAATCATACTCCAGTTCCCACACTTGCAGTATATTTATAATTTTGTAGAGGTTTCTAATTTTTATCTTTGTTATCAAGATCTTTATGTAGTAGAAATTTGTTATCCTCTATTTATCTGGTGCCCATGTAATGGCGCCTTGTGGATTTTCAGGCCAGATATATTTTGAATCCTTGAGGATGAAGACTGTTGTTTTTGACTGATAGTATTAAGAGACTTCTGAAAGGAATCCAGTCTCGTGGGGTCAGTGGTAAGCTCTGTCATGTAATCTGTTGGGGATATGGGAGCCCCATTTCTCAGCCTGAGGTTCTCGCTGCAGAAACTCCAGCAGAAGTTCCAGTCTCAGACTGTGATCCTTTGGAGTGATCAAAAAATCCTTAAAGATTCAGTTCTCTATGTGACCGGAACTAGAGCAAAGATAGAGGAGCACAGGCTTCTTCACACTGCTCAGCCTCTGTGCCTCACGCCAGAGCCTTTTCTGTTTTATGGGGAAGTTCAGTTCTGTGTCACATTGCAGAACTTGGCCTCACTGCTGACGCTGCCAGGAGCAGTGCGTGGATTCTGTGATGTGAACAGCTGTCCACTCAGAACTGGATTGAGACCCAGCCACTCACTATGCCCAGGCTACTGTACAGCCAGGAGAAGGTTTCTAGTTTGAATTCATTTTCCTTTCCTCATTCATGATTTTAGCTGCAGCAGGAAAGCCGATCTTGGCTCCCTGCCCGGAATGTGGCGCCAGTGTGTTTGGTTCAATGGCATTGTAAGGGAATGTCTTGCCAAGAATAAGACAGCAAGAAACATCTGATTGGTTTCCAGCCTTTGCTTCCTGTCTTCCCCTTGGAGAATGACTCCACTTTTCTGCCCAGACCCATGAAGCCTTCTCCAGCCCATCTACCAAATCCAGGAAGACTGTTCAGATGTGCACTGATAGTTCAGTACTACGTAGTGTCGGCCATCCATGAGCACGTATTGTGTCGAATCAAATGTTGGTTTCCACAGTCCGCTGCAGAATACAGAAACTTGCTAAAATAAATTAAAGAGCTGTGTTGTTCCAGATAGAGCTGCATCTCGCACAGATGTCTATAGGAATAACATTGGCAGTTCCTCAAGCTACTGAAGGTTAAAAACGTACCAGGTCTGTGACCAGTGCTTCAAGTATAAGTTGATTCCCAGCTGGGTAGGGGAAGCCCCTCCAGTGTACAACTGGCAAGATGAGGATTTTCACTTTCCTTCAAAGAACAGGCCGTGTCTGGTGGCCGGATATCAGACTAGATGGATCCAGTTCTCTTAAAGATCGGACTATCTGGGGCAGCCCCAAAGCTCCTAAAGAAGAAATGGACCGTACGCTGTTTTCTTTTCCTTTGAATTTCATGCTGGTGAAAAGCACTGGTTTGGTTTCAATTGGTACTGAAATTCTCTAGCCTCAGAACAGATGCAGCACAGGAGATGGCAGGGCAAGTTTCCCTCACATGATGCACTGGCAAAGTGCCCCAATCCTGACCCAGGGGCACCATCACTAGCCATGTGAGGGAGTTCAGTCTCCATGGCTCCCTTCTTCAGCCTGCCAGCAAGGAACCGTATTTCTGCTAATAGTTGGGGGGGGAGGGAGGTTATGACGCGTGAGTAAGATTTTCAAAATCTACGGTCACTTAAGCACTATTGAAAATTCCACCCAGTGTACCTGTCCATGGGGAAATGGAGTGAGAACACAAGGCATGGAACGCCCAGTTAGATGGTGACATCTCTCAGCTATTATCAGTGTGAGCCAGACTACAGTGAACTGGAGAAGAAAAGGCTCTGTATCCCATGATGTAGTTCCTGAGTCTTCCACTTTCCTTTGTGCCAGTAAACATGCGGGACTCACCCCTGCGGCGCCTCCTGATGGTCATCTCAGGGAATTAGCTCTTTTCCAGCATGGGCGCCCTCCGCAGGCCGGTGTCCCACTTGTTTCTGGCCCTGTGTCCCTCCCGGACCCCGGTGCCCTTTTATCTGGGGTGCTGCCCCCTGGCAATATCCCCACGCTCTGCCTCTGTCTCCCCCCTCTCTGGGGAACCTCCAACCCTCTAATCCCCACCTTGCCTCAGTCTGGGCTACTGCCAGTCATCACTAGCCCCCGCTCCCTGGGGCAGACTGCAGTGTAAAAGCCACTCATCATAGGCAAGGGGGCAGACCGGCTGCCTTTGCCTGCCTCCCAGTACCTCTATGGGCCTTGGACCAGGCCCTGCAGCCCAGGGAGTTGCCAGCCTGGAGCTCCCCTTCTCCTCTGGCCTTTCCCCAGCCCTTCTTCACTTCCAGTACCCTTTCTGCAGGCAGCCAGGCCCTGTTCTCTCCCAGCCTGGAAAGAGAGAGAGAGACTGCTGGGCCTCTGGCTCACAGCCTTTTATACAGGCCAGCTGTGGCCTGACTGGGGAGGGACAAGTGCTGCCGCTTCTCCAAATCAGCCCAGCTTAGCAGCTCTCAGCCACAACCTTCTCCCAGAGCTGACTTTAACCCCTTTTCCACTGGAGTGGGGGAGCCGCCCCACTACAGTGCCCTTTCCCATTATTATGCATTCAGTTAAAATAATTCCAGGTAGACATTGCAACCAGAGAGGTGCTATAGATTAGCATGCTGATGTCACTTGGGAAGGCCCTGTGTTGATATGTTTGTTGCATTGGTTGGGGATAGGTGCACCTCATGGCATGACTTTGCTCCTAATCTTGCAGTGTTGCTAGCTGCAGTACCAGTCCGAACAATTTCAGAAGTCTGCTCCAGCCTCACCTCCTAAGTTTGGCTTAGATGCTGAGTACATCCCAGTGAGGACTGTTTACTCACACTGCAGTCAGCCTGTGGTCAAATTCTCTGCTGGAGTAAGTGGAGCTGTTTGCAGCTACACCTGCAGAGAATTTGGCCCAGTGTGTTTAAGGCCAGTTAAAACTGAAGTCTCACTAAAACTGTCCTGTCTGCCAGAACAGGCAGGGTAACAGAGCTCAGCATGACTCCAGCTGCAGGGTAGTAACTCCAAAGGGAAAGATTGATACTAGTTGCTTCTCAATTCATTATTGTTGGCGTAGAAGTGAAATTTTAATTGAGGACATGAATCATCACAAAGGGGAAAGTTAAATCCATCCAAACCTGGGCCCAGAGCACAGCAGCATTGACAAATTGGGTTATCCCCTCTGCCTTTGTCAGGGAAATTAATTACAGCTGCACCAGCGTTTTTCTCTCTCCTTCCTTCTTTGTTCTAGTCCTCACTCAGGTCGCTGGCTGCCGATTTCAGTGGAATGGTCAACAACCCCCATCTAAGTGACGTCCAGTTCCAGGTAGACAGTGGGGAAGTCCTTTATGCCCATATGTTTGTGCTTTATGCACGGTGCCCACAGCTGACTGAAGTCGTAAGTATGGCTGGATGTGTTTGCTTTTGTGTTTGTTTGCTGTGCTGCCTTCCTCTTCCTTCTGGCAGTGCTGTTGTCTCTGGGCACAGCTACCATGCGGTACTCTCCTCCTAACTAGGAAGAGATTGGCTCCAGTCTCTACAGGCAGTTCTGCTTCAGAGTCGGGAGTAGGTGCTAAAGCCTGGTGCAGAGGGCACTTCTGACCCAGCTGTGATTTGCAGCCTCCTGTCCCTCCCCGCAGGCAGGTAGCAAGAGTCCTGTGGTGTCGTCATAGAGAGTGAGTCTCAGTTGTTTGAAGGAGTAAGGGGGATGGTAGGTCCAGCAATCTGCCAGCAGTTTATACGGGAGGGTATCTATCTAACTATATGTTTGCCCTCTGGATTTCCATAGCCACCCACCCCACACAAGCCTAGGCTAGTGAGTCCTGACTGGTACATCTGTCCTGCCCTTCTCCTAGAGCTGAGCTTGAGCAACACATGAAATCCAGGGACTAGGCCATGAAGAGTCTAGCTATGCCTGTGCGTGACCTTTATGAGGGTCTGTCTCCACCCCTTCCCCCAGAGTAGAAATCATTTCCCTGTACAAGGCCTCTCCTCCCACAGTTGCTGTTGAGCTAACAGTGCTGAACAGAGCTTCTCACGAAGGACAGTGAAATGCTCCTCACGCTCCCAGCGGGGTGTGCAGTCGAGCATCCCACAGTACCTCCTCAATAGTATCTCGCCAACGCAACGTGACGGGCCCTGAGTCTAGGATCTGAACCCTGGTCATAGCATGAAGAGCTGCCACCAGCATCTGAACACATTTTGAGTTTCCTTAAATGCTGTTAACTCAAAGGCACCTGTACACCCTGAGACCCCTTTGTAAATGGAGTTAGGAGGCTGAGGTGATGGCTTAGCCCCATGCACAGTGGTTTAGCTACACTCCCAGCATTACTGACCCATAGCCCAACCATACAACCCTTTCTTACCTGAGTAGTCCTCATTGACTACTTGCATCCATAGGAACTACTTGTATGCGTAATGGTTGTAGGATCCGGCCCCTACATGATATGTTTAATCCCTTCTGTGTGGATCTTTTCCCTCTTCTGCAGTGTGGTATTTTCCATTTAGTCTCTCTGTTGGCCAGGGGAGTGTTGTTAGAACCAGGTCTTGCCATTTTCAGAGACCTTGAGCCACTGGTAGTTAATAGAGGAATCAGAAACAACTGGGAGCCTGTGTTTTCTGTTTGGCTATGTCCACGCTTGGAGTTGGGGGATTGATTCCCAGCTTGCGTAGGCAAACTCATGCTAGCTATTGTGGAGCTAGCACGCTAAATATAGTAGTGTAGCCATAGTACCGTGGGCAGTGGTGAGCGGCAGCACGGCTAGCGAGCAAGGGTACATGCCTGTGGAGTCTGGGTGGGTTTGTACTTGGACAGCTAGCCCGTGCTGCCACTCACTGCTACCCTTGCTACTGCAGCTACACTACTATTTTAGCATGCTAGCTCAATAAAAGCTAGCGTGAGTATTTCTACACAAGCTGGGAATCACAGCCCTAGCGCCAAGTGTTAGATGTGGCCTTTGGGTGATATTCAGTACCATAAGAGAGAATCTCAGATACTGCAGTGGCTGCTATGGGTGGATAGGGGTGGAAGCATGCCAGCAAGAGAGGGGAGCAGGGTCAGTCCATGCGGGTGCAGCGGGTATGATTCAGGTTGCGCAGGATATGGGAAAAGCTGATCAGTCCCTCCTTTCTATGCAGTCCCATAACAGGAAAGCAAGAGGCCACTCAATGCAATCCATGATTGGTAAATTTAGAACCAATCCAAGGAAACTTTTCTTTACCCAGCGTATAGTCAGCCTGTGCAGTTCACTGCTCTAGAAGGTACTGGATTTAGAAAGGGGCTGGATAAGGTTATGACCGATGTGTGGCAGTTATACAGAGGGATCAGACGTCATACTTCCGGGTGTAAGGTGATGGCTGTAGGGGTCAGGAGGAACACTCCCCCGCCCCCATAAGGAGCACTGCATATTTGACTTCTTTAGCTTTCCTCTGAAGCCTCGGGTACTGGCTACTGCCTGAGTCCAGATGAGAATTTAGTGGATGAAAGGTCTGATCTGGTGTGGGCATTCTGGGCCTGATCCCCCCGTGCCCCTCTCTTGCTGATAAATGACCCTGCTTTGGCTGTTTGTTTCTTTTCACTCTCAGGTTCACAGTGAAGGTTTCTTAGTGGAAGAGGATGGGAATTTGCGGACCCGTCGAGTGTTGCTGAGTGAAGTGACGGTCGAGGCAGCCCGTGCATTTCTGCAGTACCTCTATGCAGCTGATATCAGTATCCCTGCCCAGGTGCTCTCTGATGTGGGAGCTCTTGCTGTCAGGTGTGTACACTGCTGTCTAGTCACTTACACCATGAGATTTATTTGGGGTCCCAGCCTGGGAATTAACAGCCAAGTTTCTGCAGAGGTGACTCCCCCAGGCTGCATTGGTTTAGGTGA
Organism: Malaclemys terrapin pileata; assembly: GCF_027887155.1. Classification (NCBI taxonomy): domain Eukaryota; kingdom Metazoa; phylum Chordata; order Testudines; family Emydidae; genus Malaclemys; species Malaclemys terrapin. The sequence continues at coordinate 54,195,070 of NC_071514.1, forward strand.
AGTCCTTTCAGTTCAGATGTTCAGTGCCGGTCAGTGTTTTGCAGTTTTCCTGCACATATCTAGCCAACATCTTCATTCCTGGCCTGAGTGGCTACAACAGACTTTTTAATTCTCAGTGTACATTTCCAGTGTGACCATTGTCACAAAAGTGTCACTCCCCTCATCTTCTCACTGGGTGTATCTGCTGAGTTACACCTGTCAGCACAGGCCCATTATAGCCTGGGGGAGAACAAGCCATTCTATTCTGCCCCTAGTGGCCTCAGCAGCATTTGATTCCATGGTCTCTGTTGTTGCTGCTGGCTGCTGGTGGTGATGTAATAATAATTAGTATGTCTTTCATCTGAGATTCTCTAAGCACTTCACTAACTATAGTCAGTTAATCCCCAGAAGACCTGCTTGAGAGATCAATACTGTGTGTAACACTAACTTGCGGTATCAACCTTACTGTCATTTCGTGACTCTAAGTGCTCTTCATGAATAGTCCTTAAAAAACGGATAGATTCAAGGGATTCTGTCAACTTAAAAAATCACCCCCTCTCTGAGAATGTGGACCTGTTAGTTTTACAAATAACACCTAATGACCCAGAGTGAAAGAGGTGAAAGAAAAACGTATTCTATATTTTCTGTGCATTCACAGTACTTTCCTCTGTACCAACAACTAGTCAGTTTCCCCTGACGTTTGTATATTGCTTCACAGTAGTGAGACAGAAACAGATTTTTAAAAAACAGGGTAAAAAGTCTGATTGTAAAACCACAAAAATGGATATAGGGACTCGGGAAAGGTGTAAAACTTGCCTTTCGACTGAGTAGATTTCAAATTGATTATGTCCCTTTAAGGAAACTGAATCTAATTTGCGAGGACACATTCACAAACCGGGCCCTAGTTCAGAGGTAGGCAACCTATGGCACGCGTGCCGAAGGCGGCATGCAAGCTGATTTTCAGTGGCACTCTCACTGCCCGGGTCCTGACCACTGGTCCCGGGGCCTCTGCTTTTTAATTTAATTTTAAATGAAGCTTCTTAAACTTTTTAAAAACCTTATTTACTTTACATACAACAGTAGTTTAGTTATATATTATAGACTTATAGAAAGAGACCTTCTAAAAATATTAAAATGTATTACTGGCACGCGAAACCTTAAATTAGAATGAATAAATGAAGACTCGGCACACCACTTCTGAAAGGTTGCCGACCCCTGCCCTAGTTCTTATACCTAGTGAGCAGCAGGAGAGTTAGGTGGAAACAGAACAGACTGTGGGTTGGAGTCACAATGTAGCTACAGCAAAGCTGATGAGTTTGCATGGATGTTGTATGTCCGATCGATGGGATGTTTCATGCATATTTTCTAAGCCTATCAGTTTGACTGAGGCTCTGTCCTTGACACCTGACCTTCTGCCCCTTTTTGCAATGTGGCAAATGTAGACTCTTGAGAGCATTAAATGTTCTCTGCTTTGGAAGGGTCTATATTGAGCCTACTAGCTTCATTTCAGGGAGAAGCTGCTCAGACATCAGAGCCTTCGTAGCGAAGGAGTCCATGATGGAGGCAGAAACAGAAGAAGTGTAAACATGATCATCCTACTCTTTGGGAGGGCTGTGATTTGCCTCTTAGTTTTGTCTGCGGTGCCAGGAATTTTAATTCCAGCCATGTAAAGTCTTTTACCTTAAAATCTAAGCTTTAAGGAGTTGGACTAGTGCTTTCGGGGATTGGCTGGGAAAGGGGATTCTGAATAATAGAATTAGATTTGAGCTGATGCATCTAATGGAAATGAGGCACGTGATTCTTGTAAGGAAATCGGCATGAGGATGCTGGTGGCCGAGCTAACTGGTGGAGGGAAAACAATAACCTTCCATTGTATCGTTGCAGGTTTGATGTGAGTGAACTGATCTCTGTATGTGGAAACAGCCCTGGGGAGACGGAGGAGCATGCTGTGGTGGACTCAGGAGATGAACTTTTCTCTGTGGGGGAAGAAGAAAATTGTGACAACAGAGCTGAGAATTTCCAGGAGCTCTTGAGGTCAATGTGGGTAGATGAAGATGAGGAAGAAGTAGCTTTGCTCAAACCTGAAGACCAGGAAGAGGAAGACAATGAGAAAGTGGATGAGCAGGAACTGGAGGAAATTTATGAGTTTGTTGCCACTCAGCGAAAGATTGTTCAAGATGAGGCAGAGGTGGAAGAAGGCACAGGCAGCTGCACTTACAGTGAAACAGAGGAGGCCCAAAATGTGAACCAACAGACTGAGGATGAAGAGGTGGAGGTGTGTGAATCTCCCTCAACAAGCAGCAAGATTAAAGAATGGAAGGAAAACTTTCGTGTGGGAAGATCCAGCTGTGAATCGCCTGGGCAAGAAAAGAAAATCCCAGGTATAAGTAGGAGTGAGAGCATGAGTGTTACACAAATCGCTCCTGTGCACTTGCAGGATAAGCCTTGTGAGTGCGGTGATGTTGCGGCTTCCCATGGTAGAGCCTCTGATGAAAGAGAGGGCTCGCAGAGAATGCCCAAAGTTGTGAAGGTTTCTAGATTCTCTCAGATTTCACAAGGTGAAGAAGAGAATGATGCCTGGGAAAAAATGTTCCCTAGTTGTCGACACAATGGTGCTGACCTCAGTAAAAGTTATGATCCCATGTTTTCCGCAACCCAAGGGGAACATTGTGAGCCTTCTCCACTAAATGAAGACAACAAAGAGTCAGGAGAGATTTTCAGTGAAACACATGTTGAGGTTAATAAACCACCTATTCACCATCAGTCACAGAAAGACCTTCTGTCAGTTAGGAGTGATTTGTGTAGCAGTCCTCTTATCAACCCTTGCTCACCGGTTTTGCCAGCTGTTGGTTCATCACCTATGTCTCCAGAATCAAATAGGACATTTTCCAGAGTATCCACAGAAATTTCTCCCATATCAGCACCAAAGCAAAATAAAAATAAAGGACTCTTTCAGTCTGATGATGCATCCTTCCAAAAAGCCAGTGAACAGAATGATGCTTCAGGATTTGAGAAGATCATAAAGAACACACTTTCTCCAGCAAAGTTTCCCCACGTTGATTTAAAAAAGCAAAAACACGTCCCAACTGGCTCATCATTGGTCCACACAACTCAGAATAGTGCTTCTCATGTGAACCAAGAGGCTGAAGTTATTCTTTTGCTGGATTCTGATGAAGAAATGGAGTTAGAACAAATGAAGAAGAAATCAGATTCTGAATCTTCCCTGAGGGAAATGGAAATCTCCAGGCGATTGGATTGCAACTGTAAGAAAGTGCAGCAAGAGCACAATGTACCAAAATCTGGACCTGTTTCAGTTGCTGACATTGAAATACACCAGAGACAATTTCAAGTCTCACTAGGAAGTCAAGACAAGATGCACAGTGAGAATGCTGTAAAGCTGTCAGGAGAGATGCCTCTTAACAACCAGGTTGGGACCTGTATTGATAGCAGACTGATTCTGAGCCACGAGGAGAGCTCTAGCATGGACACCTCATGGTTGGTGCCAGACACACCTCTTCTTACCAGAAGCAGGAACTGCTCAACACAGACCCAGGCAACAAGTATATGCTGTTTGAGGAGTCAGGGGTATAAGCACAGGACTACGGCTTTATTGGTAAATACTAGTGACCATAAACAAGCTGGGGAAACTATGAAGATTCCAGAGATAACTTCAGATCTGTTACTTGCAACTTCCTCACAAAAACATTTGCTTACAGAGAACTCCCCAGTCAGCAAAAAAACCTCTCCTGGCAGCCCTTTAGGTCAGTCTTGGAAGGATTCTCTGCGAGTTTCTCCAGCTCCAGTCTCACCTGCCTGTGTTCGTGTGAAAGAGAAGTCTTCAGAAAACCCGTCTTCACCCATACGAGGCCTTCCATGCCGTGAGCTGTCTCTGGAGAATAAAACAGACATTAGTGTGGTTGAGGTAGAGGACAGTGAGGAGGAAAAGGAGGTGGCTCCACTCCCTTCGAGTGGCAGCTTCCTGCTCGGTGATGAGCCACCAATCCCAGTTGATGACGACTGCTGGAGTGTCGAACATCTGTCACCAGTCAAAGATAACAACAGGGTGCCTGAGAGGTTGGACTGTGCAAATACCAGCAGTCCCACCCGTGGAAAAAGTGGCTCTCAGCACAACCAATGGAAGAGCCCAATCAGAGCCCTGGAAATTACAGGTAGCACTCCTCTTCGAGGAAATCCTATTGACAATAGAAAGACCTTGTTTTGTCATGAAGAGAGTCCTATTGAGGCACATTCTTCAGTGAGCAATAGGTTAAGTTTTCGGAACTCTAAAGTCTGGGATGATTGGGATGAAGATGAACTCCCAGAGATTCTTCCTCTCACACAGAGGGTGTCAGCTGCAGCAGCTGCCCAGAATACCCAGCCCCTAAAGACACCTGGTAAGTACTTACATGAATCCCAGAATCATCCCAGTTTTCATTTGAACTGGTCACTCTGTCTGTAGTTCACCTTGTTGTGTTTGGGTGGTTCACCTGCTGGTCTGACATGATTTTCAAGGCCAGGTGCCAGAGAGGTAGTGTCTGCTTCACAGTTCCTAGTTGCTAGGTAGGGGATTCTGCTTGGCACTCAGTATTATTGGAATACAGTGATTTCATTCTCATAGTTTGTTTCATGAGTCCCATTCCCCAGGGAAGTTTCTGCAGTGAACAATATCAAGATCATAATACAGGTGGGTTTTTTTTTAATCTAAATCCTACTGGATGCTTGGCTGCTGTGGGTATGGTTTGGTATCAGTATGATCCTTACTATTCAACACTATGTGTGACCGTTCTGTTAACAGCACGTGAGGCCTTCAGACCAGCTACTTTGCCAGTAGAACAGTTGCAGTTGTCTTTCTTTTTACATATATGAATGTGGCAAGCAAATTGGGAGACTTATAGCACTGGCAAACACTAGGCAGGCTGCAGATGGGTGTCATGCAAGCTTTCCTTTAAAGCTCAGACAGTGCCCCTCAGTCCTGACCTGCAGCCCCAGTTCTGGGCCCCTTCCCAGAGGCTCTCGTAATACAATCAAATCTTGACCTACGAAGAGGGAAATAGTATGATCTAGTGATATGAGTGGGAGATTGGGCTCTTCCCATTTCTGACACAGACTCACTGTGTGATTTGGGCAGTAACTTAATATCTCTGCTTCAGCTTAAATATCTATACATTTGACCTAACACTTACCTCTGCAGTGCTAGAGAGCTTATTTGATTACATTTTTTAAATCTCTGTAGACTGATATAGCTCCTTCTATCCAAGATCTCATAGTGTTAATTAATTACGCCACTTTGGCTGATAGTTTCACAGTAAGGGATTAGGAAGTGGCCAACAAACTAATTTTGCTTTAGACCCAGCTCAATGTTCTAACTTGGCTCTCCAGAGAGTTAAGACCCATTCATTTACCTCTAGAACAACAGCCCCTCTCCTCTGAATTTCACCCTCCTGTGCTACAGACATGGTTCATGCTAGCAGTGGCCCCTTTACAAAGTTCAATAACACAGCCTTTTTTTAACTGGCAAAAGGTGCCTGTCCTTACAGCATAGGGACTTTGGGTCCAAAACTTGTCATTTCTTTTAAATTAAACTGTTTTCTTAGTTAAAGTGAGTAAAAACAAAACAATAAAAGGCTGACTTGAGTCCACCCAAAGTTTTCACAGCTCTGTCTAAAATGAACATGAGATAGTTGGTAAAGGGCTGTGGGATCCTTTGTGGGAAAATGATGCCCTAGATATTACTATTATGTGTCCTTGTAATATCTTTCACAAAGACTAGAAATCATCAGCCAGTCCCAGGACCCTCCACGTTGATATATTTATTCTCATTGTAATAATTTCATTTTGCTGCAGACCCTGTCTGTCACAAGAGAAACCAGCCCCCCAGAGTTCCCATAACACCAGTACCAGCTTACTCCATCATGGAGACCCCAGAGCTGAAGAAGGAACTGCACAGGTTAGTGTTGCCTCGCACCTTGGAGAACAAGGCCAGTTTCTTAATGTGCAGGTACCTGCAGGGAAGTAGCTTGACAGAGAAGCCCCTTTGCAGCAAGAGAGAAACATTTGATGGCATTCCAGTAAATGTTGCTTGAGACCCAGTTAGTGGTGGCTGGACTGCAGACTTCATGTGGGACTGGAGCCTTCAATTCCTCCACGCATGCTGCGATGCCACAAAGATGGGGCATCACTACATCAGCCTAAACTTACCATATTGCTTAACTAAAGTGTCACCTTTGTATTTTAGATTTGGAGTCCGTCCTCTCCCAAAACGGCAGATGGTGTTAAAGCTGAAGGAGATATTCCAGTATACTCATCAGATCATGTCCTCTGACTCAGAAGATGAGATCCCATCCTCCCAACCACCCCTACAGAAAGCCACTGCCAAGTACCCCAGCCAACCCCAAGCAGACTTGATTGAACTGAGAGAAGAGAGTTCCAAAGCCTCCAGTGTAGGGCACAAGCAGAAGCTGGGGGTTTCGGTCCCTTCCCTGCCAGTTCTGGGCAGTGGTGATGCTGACAGCTCAGCGGGCCCCTCTGCAACAGGCTATCTGAGGACTAAAAAAACAGCTGAAACTAAAGGCCACCCAGGAGGAGCCAGAGGGATAAAGGGAGATACTTTGTCTCCAGCTACATCTCCAGTTAAAGGTTCTCTGGTGGGCAGTGCTGATGGACAGGTGCTCTCAGCATCTCAGGAGTCTGCAGCTTCTTCAGTGGCTGGAAGTGACAACTCCTTTGAGTCACAGAGGTAAGGGACTGAAACAGCAGGGAAAAGCTCATTTACTGGTGTGGGTCTGGTCAAGGGGGGGGAGACACCTCAGCTCTCCCTCAAAGTAGAGAAGCCCTGCCCTTTGTCCTGGGCTTAGCTCACACACACATCCTTTTTCGGGGGGTTTCAGTCTAATTCCTAATGATCTCTTGTCAGATCACAAAACCATAGTTTGGCATATCTGGGTATTCTGAGCTTGGTAAAGGCCCACGCCTGGGATGTCTGGGCTCTGTAGGTCAAGAGTGAGAAGCACTGGCAGAGCTGAATGGAGGCCCAGAACTGGAATAGCAGGGGTCTCCGTTGGTCACAGGAGATGCAATAACAGAGCTGTGCATAGGGAGTCCAAGAGTAGAATAGAAGCAGGCAGTGCTAATCAGGATTGAGGAGCACCAGCACATGTATGAGGGGCCCAAGACTGGAATAGCAGGAGATGCTGCTGATACAGTGGGAGGGGCGTTGGCAGAGCTGAGAATGGAAATTCGCTGAACACTTGCCCACGCTGTCTGTCCCGTCAGACAGTTATTTTAATGAGACCTAAAATGTCAGAGAATTCATAGCACTAGGGTGGTCCACACAAGGGCGTTTAATCAATAACTCCACCTTGTTCCCTGTTGGTCCATGATCATTTCCTTGGTAATAGGGCATTTCATTGATCTCTCCTCTTTCTCATTTTCAGTTCTTCTTTCAATGAGTTTGAGACAGGTGCCCTTACATCTGAAGAGGACGAAGGGATCCCAGCATCTCAGGCTGCAGCCCGGGAGGCAGATAAGCTGGAGGCAGTGAGACGCTACATCCATTCAAATCCAGTCCTGCACCGGAAGATCCTCCTTTACCAGCCCTTTGAGCTGACTGGGCTGCAGGCCGAGCTGAAGCAGAATGGCATTAAGATTGCACTGGGAAAATTGCTGGACTTTTTGGACGCTCACTGTATCACCTTTACCACGGCTGGGGCACGGAAAGAGAAGCAGCAGCAATGTGGGGGCAAGAAAAAGGGATGCAAACGATACTGACTGGAGCCTCCTCTCCCTTCCCTGCTGCCTTGGTGCATTGACACTTCCCCACTGCAGGCTCTAAAACTCTTCCCATTGTTCCGTGTCAGAGCTTCTTCAAGAATTGCTCCTCTGTTTTGCTACTGAATATTCTCCCTGCCCCGGTAGAATCTGCTGTACACATGCTTATGCTGCTGACTTTTTAGTCAGTTAGAACATTGCTCCCGATGTGCTCGAATGGCTTGGAACTGTGAGAGAAGCATCTGTTCCCCAGTCACTCTGCTTTAGAGGTGCAGAGACCCGCATGCTTTTAGTACCATCCACCCCACTCCCTGCTGAAACAGTGCCTGCTGGATCTCTAGGACACCAAGGCCACTACTAGTACTGCTGGAGCTTCAGCATACAGCTAATATGGTCCTTGTTTTCCTAGCTCTTTAGCCATCAGTTTCCTTTTGCCTTTTCTGTCATCTTTTCCCCTTCCATTCCACTTTCTTTTATCTGTCCTCCTTGCCTTTTCCTTTCCTCTTGTCCTCCCCGCTTGCCTTCCTCTTTTCTAATAGGTTTTATTTCAGCCTTGCTTCTAACTGCTGCTTCTAGAGTTAGAGCTTCTTCTAAGTGCCTGACAGAGGGTGCTACTTCCAAGCTCCTCACTGAGTGCATCAGTGTTGGAACATAAGGTCCTGCCTGACTGGTAAGAGTGCCGTAGGCAATGCTGGCCTTGGAAGGAAGCCGGTCAAATCCCCCTGAATTGTTCTCTCCTAGAATAGAAACAGACCTGCCTAACCCACCACACTAGCAGGAAACAACTCGCTTTGCCCTGATGTGTAAAGCAGTGAGAACAGACAGATGTTCAGGTTTGTCTTTGGGATCCCAGCAGTTTTACAGTCTGTTTATTCAATTTGAGATTTTACTCTACAGATTGAGGGGCAGGGGCAGGGAGTGTTGTGGTGGCAGCATTGTCTAGTGGGGATAGTTCAGGAGACCTAGCTTCTGTTCCTGGCTCACTCTGTGATTTTTGGCAAGTGGACTCAAATTTTGGATGCTTCATTTGTTGTGTGCCTAACCGTGGACGCTTAGGGCTTGATTTTCAGCAAGTACCGAGCACCTGCAGAGCCCACTGACTTCAGTTGATGGTACTGGGTATTGAGCGCCTCTGAAATTGTCCACAGGTGTTTGATGTTGGACACCCAAAATGAATGGCTGCTTTGAAAGTCTGAGTCTTAATTTCTCTGAGCTTCACCTGTAAAAGAGGGGAATGAGAGCTGCCCACCTTTGGAAAGGGTTTTGAATGGCTCAGAATGGAAGAAGGTGCTATTGAAGTGCAGAATGTTACTTACTGTATTGAAAGGGTAACTTATTGGTAACAGTTGTGTTGTGGAGAATGCCAGCAAGAGATACTGTTTCCATACAATCTACAAGCACTCTTATTCTATAGATTTGTGATGGGTACCAGGAGTCCTGCAGCCTCTTATATTTAATACAGTGATAAGGACTTCAGAGGCTACAGGTCCCAAGATGCAATGGTGTGTTTTGACTGCTTGGACTGAGATAGAGCATTGCATGCTGGGATCTGCAGGGCTAGACCTCTTTGTTAAAGATACTGTCAGCTCCATTTTCTGAGAACTGCAAGTGGTACTGGAACTCCTGTCAAGTTGCCATGTGGCCTGGCCTTGGACAATTGTGTTTCCACTGCCCCCACCCCCCCTTTTTTTAAAAAGGAGACACCATATTTATGTTGCAGTGACCACGGGACACCTTCAGCGCCTCGTACTCATTCCTCACCTAACCACACCTTGCTACATAATCTAGTTTCCAAACTGGACTGCTTCCAGGCCCTTTGCTAAGTCTGCAACAGGGAAGTCTTGGATCCTAGAGAATTGACTTCTATTTATTTAATCTTCAGAGATGTGCTGACTCTTTCCAGCCTTGGGAGTTGTGAATCGATGATGGCCTCACTTTGTAAAAAAAGAAGCCAAGTTTCTCAAAACCAGTGTTTGTATTTTTGTAGCATAAGAATGTCTGTTTTTTTTTATTTTGATACAGTATAGTGTGGTTTTTATTGGATGTACATGATGTGCAATAAAAATTGTAAGAACCTTCAGCTGTAAACTTTAACAGGTAGCATCAAGTAGGCAATTTATTGTTTAAAATCTTGGGCCCAGCCTTGGAGTTGCAGGGGCATCCCAGCAACTAATGTGCCTCTCGTGCTGGCTAAAGACCCTGACAAGGAGTTGGAGGAAGAGGGAGGAGTCAGGTTACTGTGGGGAGCAGGAGGCTGGAGAGAGCTTCTGCAGCAGCAAATGGAAGTCTGGCGGTGATGGATTAGACCACTGATGAATGCTAGCTCTGTTATATGGAGAGGACTGAGGAAGGCAAGCAAATCCATGTGATACGGGGAACCAAGGGCAGGGCTGGGGAAGGAGTCCCCATCTGGGAGTGGGTTGGTGTAGGTGGAACTGGAGGAGGGGAGGCCGGAGGTGGAGATCCCAGCTGCTGGACGCTCATGAATCCCATGTGTTTTTGTGAGTCACGGTGGCTGTGCACCATGTTGGCTGCTGCAGCCAGTTTGATGCTCTGGAACTGCTACTACACCTCCATCTCCTTTGCCCTTCCTTCTCCTCAGTCACCCCACCTCTCCTTCCCCACTCTCATGTATCATCTCTCCTCCTTCACCCTGTTAAAGCCCTGCATAGTGTGAGATGGGAAGGGAGGTGAAGAGGACATGTACAGCTGCGGTGTGACTTAGAAATTAGCACATTCCGATGTGCACATCATTGACCTAGCCCTGACATCAGCTGATTTATTACCCTTCCTTCGTTTTGGTCAGCTACTGGGACGGGCTGAGACTCTATTTCTTCATCATGTAAGGCTCACAGGGCCTCCTTCCCCACATGCCTGCTAACTGCTCAGCTCCATGCCAACAGGAAGGGAAAGGCAGCTTCACCTGCCTGATGCCCGCCTGTCTCTCCCTTCCTATAGGATTTGTGGGGAAGGGTGGATGCACGTTAGGCCGCCATCCGTGCTGATGGGGGGTGTCAGACCAGTGTAACGACTCAGTAAAGCAAAACAGTCTCTGTAAATGTTCCTGGAATAAACAACTACAAGAATTGTCCCTCAAACAGTCACATTAGTATAGCAACTTTGAAGACTGTTCTAGTAACCTCCCTCTGTAAACCACCTCGACATGGCCCACTCTGTGCATAGGGACTTGCTTGCACAGAAATGTTCACCTGCACGCTATACAATGAACGCGAAGTATTTGCAGTCTTCCCACAGTTCTCAGCACTAGCTAATAACCATAGATGTAGTTTGACTTCTATATTATGGAGGGTGTCTCTAGTCAGGCCAATGGGGCCGCGTGTGGCTGGGGGCAACAACAAATTCCGTGCCTGCAGGGGCGCCATTTCAGATGGGGAGGGGGCACAGCTTTAACATGGATTCCAGGAGCTACTTAGGCAGTTGAAAACTCTAGTGTTTTTGCAGATAATAACTTAGAAATATCTGGCAGGCTCATTGTATCTAATTTCTAGATTAAGAAAGAAAAATAAATAAATATTAGACCCTCTCAGCTCTAATACTATCATGTTCTGACATCTTGTGGCAAGTCACTTAAGGGCCACTGTAGGTTTTAAATTGCATAGTCTTACACAGATACTTTTACTAAAATCAGACGGGACCATCATGATCATCTTGTCTGACCTCCTGGACATTGCAGGCTATAGAATCTCACCCACTCACTCCTGCAATAGACCCCTAACCTTGGTAAGTTACTGAAGGCCTCAAATCATGATTTAAAGTCTTCAAGTTACAGAGAATTCACCATTTACACTAGTTTAAACCTGCAAATGACCCGTGACCCATGTTGCAGAAGGCGGTAAAAAAACCCCACGGTCTCTGCCAATCTGACTGGGGGAAATTCCTTCCCAACTCCTAATATGGCGATCAGTTAGACCCTGAGCATATGGGCAAGACCCACCAGGCAGATACCTGTGAAAGAATTATCTGTAGTAACTCAGAGCCCTCCTCATCTAGTGTCCCATCTCCAGCCGTTGGAGATTTTTGCTACAGGCAGTTGCCGATGGGCCACATGCCATTATAGGCAGTCCTGTCATACCATCCCCTCCATAAACTTACCAAGCTCAGTCTTGAAGCCATTTAGGGTTTTTTGCCCGCATTGCTCCAAACTTCACTCCTCTGATGGTTAGAAACCTTCACCTAATTTCAAGCCTAAACTTGTTAATAGCCAGTTTATATGTATTTGTTCTGGGGTCCACGTTGATGGTTAATTTAAATAACTCCTCTCCCTCCCTAGTATTTAGCCCTCTGGTGTATTCATACAGAGTAATCATATCTCCCCTCAGCCTTCTATTGGTTAGACAAAACAAGCAAAGTTGTTTGAGTATCTTCCAATAAGATAGGTTTTCCTTTCTTCAGATCATCTTAGTAGCCCTTCCCTGCATCTGTTCCAGTTTGAATTCATCTTTCTTAAACATGGGAGACCAGAATTGCACACAATACTCCAGATGAGGTCTCACTAGTGCCTTGTATAATGGTACTAATACTTCACTGTCTCTACTGGAAATACCTTGTCTGATGTATCATAGGACTGCATTAGCCTTTTTCACCACCACATCACATTGATGGCTCATAGTCATCCTGTGATCAACCAATACACCCAGCTCTTTCTCCTCCTCTGTCACTGCCAACTGATAATTCTCCAGCTTATAGCAAAAATTCTTGTTGTTAGTCCCTAAATGCATGACCCTGCACTTTGCATTATTAAATATCCCATTTCTATTACTCCTGTTTAAAAGGTCATTCAGATCTTCTTGTATGATATTCCGGTCCTTCTCAGTATTGGCAATATCCTCCAAGTTTGTGTCATCTGCAAATTTTATTAGCACACTCCCACTTTTTGTGCCACAGTCAGTAATAAAAATGTTAAATAAGGTTGTTCCCAAGACTGATCCCTGAGGAACTCCACTAGTAACTTTCCTCTAGCCTGAGAGTTCACCTTTCAGTATGATCTCTTGTAGTCTCCTCTTTAACCAGTTCCTTATACACCTTTCAGGTCTCATATTAATCCCCATCTTCTCCAATTTAACAATGTCTCATGTGGAACTGTATCAAATGCCTTACTGACATCCAGGTAGATTAGATCTACTGCATTTCCTTTGGCTAAAAAAATCAGTTATCTTCTCAAAGAAAGGTATTAGTAACTTTGTTACCACCTCTTGAATATAACAGTTGAAACAATTGTAGAAAAATCTACAATTGCTTTCTATCATTTAGGTTATGTCTACACTGTTGCTATAGCCGTGCAGCTAAAAGGTGTGCAGTGTAACCACTCTTTGTCTGCAGGCGAGAGCTCGCCCACTGACAAAATAAATCCATCCCCAACGAGCAGCAGTAGCTTCTCCCGCCGACAAAGTGCTGCCCACACTGGCGCTTTTCATGGGTAAAACTTTTATTGTTTGGGGGTTGGGGGGTGAGTTTTTCACACCCAAGAACGACAGAAGTTTTACCAGCAAAAGTGCAGTGAGCCAAGTCTTAGGCTACTTACTTTTTGCAGTTCACCAAGCTTGGAACAGATCTTTAACTTTAGGAAAAATCCTAATAGCCCTTTCTTATCTTAATCACTCTGTTTATAAACACAATTCTGACTCCCTGCATCAGGAGCACAAGCTGGGAGCAGCACGTCGCCTTTCTTCTCTGCAGAACTCGTTACAGTTTGGGGGGACAATGCCTCCCATGCTCCCCCTCCCCCAAAATTCTGCCTATACTAATAACTTGGCAGTGAGGTCTGAAGATTGCTAAAATGTTGTTATTTTTAGAAAAGCTGCATCTGTAAATTAAATTGTCAAAACACTGACAATCTTTTTTTATTTTGCAGCTTCATAAGCTGCACTGATTTGCAATGAGCCTTCCCGTTCTGAGTGAGAATTAGTGAGGCTCTGATGCAATAAAATTCAAGATGAACCCAGAGAATTATTTACAGATGATAGTCATATGCACAGGTGAGAATTAACCCCGATACCTAATTGTAACATTACATCATTATACAGCTAACACAGTTTGAAAGATAGATCATCTACATCTATAATCTTGTCATCTAAAAGTCCTTGGTCCATATCAGTGTTCCTCTTGTTCTAATGCTGTGGCAGCATGGCACAACTTTTTCACTAGAGAACAACTTTCAGTGGGGACCAAAATACCATTATCTACCCAAGAGACTCAGCAATGTGTCCTTTCTGTTCCTGGTTTACACATACAGGTGTGTAGCATTCTGATTTCCCCAGCTGATAGGCAGTCTTGGCAGAATTTGTTTTTTTTTTTTTAAATAATTTTTACTGAAGTTGTTTATTTTTAAGCATTTTTCTATTTTTATCAATTTAAATTTTCGCAATTGTGCAAAATTATGTTAAGCATTTTTAAAACTTTTATCTATTTAAATATTCCCAGTTGTGGGAAATTATGGGGGAGGGTCAGACAACAGTGGGGGTCTGACATTATTTAATGACAGTAAATGTTGAGATTCAAAGAGTTAAAGCTTTATAACCATTAAAACACAAATGATCAACAACATATGCAAAATATATACAGTACCGATCCTTAACTCAAACTCTAAGTTCTCAATCAGCATTTTTCTTATTTTGCCTATCTGTAAACTTTGTTTATCAATGGAAATATTTTTGGTGGATTTGTGTGTGTACAATGAAATTGACATTTACCAACAAAAATCTAATCCATCCAAGCCTACTCATAGGTTATGTATAGAAGGGCTTTTCTGTTGCACGATCTTGAGTGGTTCTCTAAACTTAAGAGTGTCCTTGTTATACAAATCAGGGCTTGGGGAGGCTGAGAAGAGCCACACTGATGTTTGGGGTGCTTAGCATCTGTGTACTGTTCCCTTTCATCTGCTTTTGGATTAGCTGGGTCTTGTACATTGTATTATGCTGCATTGTGCTATGACCTTGGCTGCTGTTATCCTCAAAACTAGCAGCAAACCAGTTTCCCTTGCTTGGGTATCACATGCCTTTTGGGTTTTCCATCCTGAACAAATACAGTTGCATGGCCCAGTGTGTTGGCCCCATTGCAGATGTGACAGTAGAGACAGGTTAAATAATTAAACAGCTGTGAGGATATGTTTGCTGTGGCTTTAAATCTGTAACAGGAAGCTAGGCAAGGGAGCGGGGCTGGGTAAGATTCTAGGTAGAAGTTCAGCAGCAAAGCAGAGAGAGAGAATGGCTTTAGGGATAATACCGTTTTCCTCGCTCTAATAAAGTTCCTTGTTCAGCGGTGGGAGAAAGCAACTCTATCTCTGATTGGTTACCACTGTCACATGCCAGTTCCTTGTTCAGTGTTAGAAGAAAGGACTCTCTCTCTCTCTTTTCTTTACCACTGTCACGTGATGAGGGCTGCTGCTGCAGCTGCCTGTTTTCTGCCCAGGAGTCCAGACTGAGGAACTGCTGCTTCCCTCCTCTCTTCTCTACAGTATTTGCCTTATTTAAAGACCCTTCTGTTACTAGCCAAGCTGGGGACTGTCTCAAACCGTAACTAGCCTCTTAGGGGAAGCCCCGGACTCTGCGGACACTAACTCCTGAGCCGGAGACTCCAGGTAATTGAGAGAACTTGGGGAAAGTGATTCTGTAAAAACGCCCCACCTCCTGCATCTCTGCTCCAAGTGTGTCTGTGAGTCCCAGATCTGCTGGCTTTATTGACACACACAAGCTCTTAGCTGATCCAGATATTGGAGCGAGCATGCACGCAGAAATGGAACAAAACCCAACTCTCCCAGCCAGAGAGGGAGGAGAGAGAAAGGAAGGAGACGGAAGGGGATAGGAAAAATAAAAAAAGAGGTGACGAGCTCCAAGAATAATGCTGCTCAGAACTGTTACTGCATCATCACTGGCAGGTTTAGTCTAACAGGAGCGGGACTAAAAGGCAGTGCCCTGTCTCTGCCTAATAACGATGCTGCTTTGGGGACACTCCCCACAATGTAGCTGTTTGTTCTTCTCTTTGACAGTGTTTTGTTCCGCCTCTGTTAAAGGGACATGACACACATGTCTGTGTGTTTAGTGCTGGTGCAAGGTGCTGGGTCTGCACCATAAGGCACCAAGCGATTCCTGCGGCTGAGTGTAGATTTTTGTACCCAAGCTGGTAAAGCAGAACTCAGAAGTTTGTCTGCCACTGCCTTAAAGTTAATGGACCTGTTCCATGAGCTCAAGCAGTAGAGGCTCATGACCTTAGCTTGAGAGGTCCTGGGCTTGATCTCCCAGCTGTGGAGTGTTACTAGCATCAGCCTCATAAATCCTGTAGAGGGGGATGAAGACCCACATGGGGTTACCATGGGTCACACATGGACATACAGGGGGCACAGGCTGGAACTATGAAGTGTGTTTTCTGTAGCTGCTGCGTCATTATTGACAGGGAGAGAGCAGCAGTCTGAGTGGGGAGAGGGAAGTGGGTCTGGAGTGTGGGTACCCTGGGTACAAAGGCCCAGCTGGGAGTGATGAGTCTAAGCCAGGGTTCATGGGAGCTATTATTGTTCCAGGGTGCATAAGGTAAGGGAATCTGGGCCAAACCTTGGGGTCCCTTCCCTGGCCAGTGGGGTTGAAGCAGGCAGGGAGCTGGGGATACTCATTGTTCCAGCTACCAGCCTTTGAGGAAGTGGTCATGTCTTTCTCCGAGGCAGAAAGGGGCCCTGAAGGTGAAACGCAGAGAGCCCTCTGCAGGGACACTGCAGGAGAGTGACTGGTTTCCTCATGAGTGTTAGGAGCTTTGTGGTCTCTGAAGCTCCCAGAGTTGCTTTTCTGGCCCCTGGCCCTGGCTGGTAGAAACATTCTGTGCATTATCCTTTTAGCAACCCATAAATGCTCGAGTAGTTTCTGGGCTGGGAGGGGTGTCAGCCCTCCCCCCCCCCCCCCGTGGAGGGTGGGGGCGGTTGGGCTCAGAGGAATTCCCACTTCTGCCCCATTCTAGGCAGATATTCTTCACATTCTTGCTGTGTTCACCAGGGAACTCCCTTTTGCTCCTTAGTGTCTCCTTCCATCCTTCCCTTTTCCTTTATTTTGCTCTTTTCCCTCTCTCATGCTTCTGTCTCTCTCCCTCTCCCTTTCCTTTTCTTTCCATCCTCCCTTCCTTCCCTGACCCAGGTTCTCTCCCCCTCCATTCTTTACTATCACTCTCGGCCCTGGCCAAGAGTTTCTCCACCTCCTTCCCCAGCCCAGTCTCTCACTCAGCTCCCCCAAAATCACCACTCTCCACTCACAACCCCCCACGTCGGTCACACCCCTGCAACTCATATACCAGGCACTCTGTCACTATAGATCAAGCCACTCACAGACTGGTCATCACCGCACTCTGCCCCACGTCTTCCACACAATAATCACCTCTCCATTCACATCCCCCAGTCACACTCAGGAGCGGCGCCAGAGTTTTTGGCGCCCTAGGTGGGGGTCCTTCCGCGCTCCCAGTCGTCGTCGGCAATTCTGCGGCGGAGGAGTCCTTCTGCACTCCCGGTCTTCGGGGCACTTCAGCGGCGGGTCCCAGAGCGAGTGAAGGACCCGCCGCAGAATTGCTGCCGAAGACCTGGAGCGTGGAAGGACCCCCGCCACCGAATTGCCTCCGAGGGTGGCAAAATGCTGCCCCCCCAAATCCTGGCGTCCTAGGTGACCACCTAGGTCACCTAAATGGAAGCGCCGGCCCTGGTCACACTCCAGCCCAATTCCCTTCCTGGCCAGCAGCAGCTTCCACTGAGGTTGTTCCCAGCTCTCCCCACCACATGGAAGAACTGGAGTAGCAGAGATAGTCTTCCCTGACCCCCATGTGGGGAGCAGGAGCTGGCCTCTCTCCCTCACCATGTTGAAGGGGAACTCTGAATCCCAGATCATTGTCTTTCTCCCTGTTGTGGGGTAAGGGTGGAGGCAGTCCTGCTGGACAGATAAGCAGAGCAGGCAGTGCTAGCAGAGAGCAATCACTGCTCCTGCTCTGCTGCAGCCCCAGCCAAGAGGCCACCTGTTGGGGCGCATTCCAACCATGCTTTCAGCCTTGATGGCCCCAACACCTTTGTCACCTCCCATACCTTCCCTCTGGGAAGGAGGTTGAGAGACATTGCACTGCTGCTGCTCTCCCTCTGCCCAGGGCTTCCAAGAGGGACAGAACTGTGACATTGTCCTGTCTGGAGTCCCCTCCACCTGGTTAGAAATGTGAAAGTGGCTTGTTTTTGCTTTTTGTCAAGTCCCTCAGTGTGTGGAGATCCCTGAACTTCGTATGCCGCACAACACACTTCCCAGGAGGTATTTCCTTTCTGTGCAGGTGAAATGTCCCCTCAGCAAAGAGAGGGACTGGGCTTTAAACCTTAGAGAGATCTGCTTAGCAAATCCTTGGTGAAGATGTGACAACCCCGGTCTTGCCCATTTCTCCTCCCCTGAGCAGGATTTCCCATTCCCAAATAAGACATGATCTCCATCCGGGAACGAGAGGAAGAGCCATGGATCCCTAATCTCCAGAGCTGCGATGAAAAGGAGATGCTGAGTGGCACCTGCACAGGTGAGGAATAAACTAACCCATTTGGGAACTGTCAGTGAATGAGGTGAAAATCTGGATTTGCCAAAGTGCTGCCGTGAGCTCCTGCCATCCCATAGATTTATATGGAGGCAATATGATATTCTCGGTCTTATTATCTATCCCTTTCTTAATGATCCCCAACATTCTGTTCACTTTTTTGACTGCTGTTGTACCTTGAGTGAATGTTTTCGGAGAACTATCCACAATGACTCCCAAGTTCTCTTTCTTGAGTGGTAACAGCTAATTTAGACCCCATCATTGTATATTAACAGTTCTAACATCAACACAAACATCAACGCTGTTGTCTGATTTGGGAACTAGAACAATTGGGCTTCACCATTCACTTTGCAACTCCTTGACTACCCCTCATTCTAACCTACTTTCTACCTCCCTCTTGAAAATCTCCCATGTTCATTCAGGGATTTGGAAGCTTCCCTTCTGTGCACTGACTCCTGGGATAATTTGTATGTGGTGCTTTAGGAGGTGAGTCTTCCCAGGCCTGGTGGTGAAGACATCACTAAAGCTCTGGACTAGCTTTCGGGCTCACTCTCTCTGCTAGCTGCAGGTTAGTCTCCCAGAGTTACAGTGGGGCAGACCCTTGCCTCTGGTACCTGAGGGCCTAAGTCTAATTCTTGTTGAACAGCATGGATAAACATGGCCTCTCAGTTCTTTCAGGGCTTTAGTACATTCACACAGTAGATCTACTAACCAAATCTCAAAAGTTACCTCCTTTGCTCAGCGCACTGTCTTACAGGGCTTCTGCCCTTTAGCTAGTAGTTTGCTCTCAGAGCTAGGTAGTAATAATGTCATCTCAGGTGATACACCATCAGCGCCACATTTCTATTATAATATAGCGCCTGTGAGTATTGCAAAGCCTGAAAATTCTGCCGGACAAAGGCGCCCCTATCAAGTCCTTCCATTCCTGCAGATTTGGGACATATTGCGCAATGTTCTCAGCTTTGGTCCCACCAAGTTTCCTGCACAAGGTCCAGAATTCCATAGGGCTGCCTTCCATGCACCAACTTAAAAGGAGACAACCCCATGGAAGACTGCGGCACCTCCCTGATGGCAAACTGTAGATACAGCGAGAGTTTGTTCTAGTTATGGGATTTGGCTCTGATGAACTTGAGCAGTATTTCTTGGAGTGTCCGATTAAAATAGTCCACCAACCCATTTGTCTGGAGGTGGTAGGCCGATGATTTTATGGACTTTATGTCAAGGAGAGAGCAAACTTCTTATGCTAACCTTGACATGAAGGGGCTGCCCTGATTGGTCAATATCACCCTGGGAATACCTACCCAAGAGAATGTTTTTAGCAACTCATTGGTGACTAATTAGGCTGACATTGATTGGGAAAGAATGGCTTTGGGATGGTGTAATCTACAATGGGTAAAATATAGCAGCACCCACTAACCCTCAGTTCAGGGGGGTCCAGCTAAATCTACCCCAATGTGCTCAAATGGAGCATCTACCAAGGGGTCCTTTGGGTAGATTTGGCACTCATTAGCTGGCATCTGGAACAGGAGTTGCAATAGTTCTTGAGATTTTGGTATTCCCCAGGCCAGAAGAAATAAGAAATAAGCCCATATCCATTCCTGGGGTTTTTTTCCAATCCCCTAAGTGGCCAGACCATGGTATTTCATGGGCCAGCCTGAGGACTTTGTTCCTAAAGGACCTGGAGACCAAACATATCCCCATTTGGGGCTCTTTGTGCACCTGAACCAGGAAATATCCCTCTATCTCAAAGTGAGACTATTGTGTATCCTGTGCCACATCCACTGCGGCTCTGTTCCCCTTGGCTAACGGCCTGTACAGCTGGTTAACACCCCATGATTTTTCTGCTCTTACACAAAGTCAGTGGAACAGGCAAGAGACTGATCGTCCAGCAGTGGGGGATTCTGGAAGAAGCAACACTTGTGTGCACTCCTTAGGGGTGTTCAAACTGCACTGGGTGATCTTGCCCTTGCACACTTATTTCACTGGATCTGGCCTGGGGGGCTGTAGGGCCCCTAGGACCTTGGATTGCTGCAGTCGGTGGTGCCAGGGTCAAATTCCGGTGGGAATTTGACCCTGCAGAGGTATTTCTGGGGGCGGGGGGTGGGTGAGTGTCATAGAATCATAGAAGATTAGGGTTGGAAGAGACCTCAGGAGGTCATCTAGTCCAATCCCCTTCTCAAAGCAGGACCAACACCAACTAAATCATCCCAGCCAGGACTTTGTCAAGTCAGGCCTTAAAAATCTCTAAGATTCCACCACCTCCCTAGGTAACCCATTTCAGTGCTTCACCACCCTCCTAGTGAAATAGTGTTTCCTAATATCCAACCTAGATCTCCCCCCCTGCAACTTGAGACCATTGCTTCTTGTTCCGTCATCTGCCACCACTGAGAACAACCTAGCTCCATCCTCTTTGGAACCCCCTTTCAGGTAGTTGAAGGCTGCTATCAAATCCCCCCTCACTCTTCTTTTCTGCAGACTAAATAACCCCAGTTCCCTCAGCCTCGCCTCATAAGTCATGTTCCCCAGCCCTTTAATAATTTTCGTTGTCCTCTGCTGGACTCTCTCCAATTTGTCCACATTTCTTCTGTAGTGCGGAGAACAAAACTGCATGCAATACTCCAGTGTGGCCTCACCAGTGCCGAATAGAGGGGAATAATCACTTCCCTTGATCTGCTGGCAAAGTTCCTACTGATACAGCCCAATATGCCATTGGCCTTCTTGGCAACAAGGGCACACTGCTGACTCAGATGCAGTTTCTCATCCACTTTAATCCCCAGGTCCTTTTCTGCAGAACTGCTGATTAGCCAGTCAGTCCCCAGCCTGTAGCAGTGCATGGGATTCTTCCATCCTAAGTGCAGGACTCTTCACTTGTCCTTGTTGAAACTCATCAGATTTCTTTTGGCCCAATCCTCCAATTTGTCTAGGTCACTCTGGACCCTATCACTGCCCTCCAGCTTATCTACTTCTCCCCCCAGCTTAGTGTCATAGAATCATAGAATATCAGGGTTGGAAGAGACCTCAGGAGGTCATCTAGTCCAACACCCTGCTCAAACCAGAACCAATCCCCAACTAAATCATCCCAGCCACAGCTTTGTCAAGCCTGACCTTAAAAACCTCTAAGGAAGGAGATTCCACCACCTTCCTAGGTAACCCATTCCAGTGCTTCACCACCCTCCTAGTGAAAAAGTTTTTCCTAATATCCAACCTAAACCTCCCACACTGCAACTTAAGACCATTACTCCTTGTTCTGTCATATGGTACCACTGAGAACAGTTTAGATCCATCCTCTTTGGAACCCCTGTTCAGGTAGTTGAAAGCAGCTATCAAATCCCCCTTCATTCTTCTCCTCTACAGACTAAACAATCCCAGTTCCCTTAGCCTCTCCTCATAAGTCATGTGCTCCAGACCCCTAATCATTTTTGTTGCCCTCCACTGGACTCTTTCCAATTTTTCCACATCCTTCTTGTAGGGTGGGGCCCAAAACTGGACACAGTACTCCAGATGAGGCCTCACCAATGACGAATAGAGGGGAATGATCACGTCCCTCGATCTGCTCGCAATGCTCCTCCTTATACAGCCCAAAATGCCGTTAGCCTTCTTGGCAGCAAGGGCACACTGTTGACTCATATCCAGCTTCTCGTCCACCGTAACCCCTAGGTCCTTTTTTGCAGAACTGCTGCCTAGCCACTTGATCCCTAGTCTGTAGCAGTGCATGGGATTCTTCTGTCCTAAGTACAGGACTCTGCACTTGTCCTTGTTGAACCTCATCAGATTTCTTTTGGCCCAATCCTCTAATTTGTCTAGGTCCCTCTGTATCCTATCCCTACCCTCCAGTGCATCTACTACTACTCCCAGTTTAGTGTCATCTGCAAACTTGCTGAGGGTGCAGTCCTCGCCATCCTCCAGATCATTAATGAAGATATTGAACAAAACCAGCCCCAGGACCAAATCTTGGGAAACTCCTTGATACAGGCTGCCAACTAGACATGGAGCCATTGATCACTGCCCGTTGAGTCCGACGATCTAGCCAGCTTTCTATCCACCTTACAGTCCATTCATCCAGCCCATACTTCTTTAACTTGCCAGCAAGAATACTGTGGGAGACCATGTCAAAAGCTTTGTTAAAGTCAAGGAATAACACATCCACTGCTTTCCCCTCATCCACAGAGCCAGTTATCTCATCATAGAAGGCAATTAGGTTAGTCAGGCACGGCTTCCCCTTGGTGAATCCATGCTGACTGTTCCTGATCACTTTCCTCTCCTCTAAGTGCATCAGAATTGATTCCTTGAAGACCTGCTCCAAGATTTTTCCAGGGGGTGAGGTGAGGTGAGGCTGACTGGCCTGTAGTTCCCCGAATCTTTCTTCCTTCCCTTTTTTAAAGATGGGCACTACATTAGCCTTTTTCCAGTCATCCGGGACCTCCCCGGATCGCCATGAGTTTTCAAAGATAATGGCCAATGGCTCTGCAATCACATCTGATAACTCCTTTAGCACCCTTGGATGCAGCGCATCCAGCCCCATGGACTTGTGCTCGTCCAGCTTTTCTAAATAGTCCTGAACCACTTCTTTCTCCACAGAGGGCTGGTCACCTTGTCCCCATACTGTGCTGCCCAGTGCAGTAGTCTGGGAGCTGACCTTGTTCATGAAGACAGAGGCAAAAAAAGCATTGAGTACATTAGCTTTTTCCACATCCTCTGTCACTCGGTTGCCCCCCTCATTCAGTAAGGGGCCCACATTTTCCTTGACTTTCTTCTTATTGCTAACGTACCTGAAGAAACCCTTCTTATCACTCTTAACATCTCTTTCCAGCTGGAACTCCAAGTGTGATTTGGCCTTCCTGATTTCACTCCTGCATGCCTGAGCAATATTTTTATACTCCTCCCTGATCATTTGTCCAATCTTCCACTTCTTGTAAGCTTCTTTTTTGTGTTTAAGATCAGCAAGGATTTCACTGTTAAGCCAAGCTGGTCGCCTGCCATATTTACTATTCTTTCTACACATCGGGATGGTTTGTTCCTGCAACCTCAGTAAGGATTCTTTAAAATACAGCCAGCTCTCCTGGACTCCTTTCCCCTCCCCCCATTCATCTGACAAAGTAGGTATTCACCCATGAAAGCTTATGCTCCAATACATCTGTTAGTCTATAAGGTGCCACAGGACTCTTTGTCGCTTTTTACAGATCCAGACTAACACGGCTACTCCTCTGATACTTTCCCCCTCATGTTATTCTCCCAGGGGATGGGAGTTCCCTTCTTGTCAGAGTCATATTAGTTGGCAGCAGATTTTTTTGGCCCATCTCCCTGGGCCCTAACGTGTCAGTAGAGCTTGTTTCCAGGCAAGGTGATGCTCTTCACTTGTTTTCTGGGTCAGCGTAGTAGGGCCGCAGAGTTCAGGGGAAGATCTTTCCCAGCAGTACATCCACCCTGTCCCTCTCCCCCAGGCAAGTTAGCATCTTGGCATGACTGGTTTGCCTCTTGTAGCAGGCCAGTTACCAGGCCCCAGTAGCAGCCCAGCACCATTGGGTATGACAATTCTTTTGTCACAGTCACCATCAACTTTGTAGACCTCCTATTTACAGACAGCTTAATCCTGGTAATGGGAGAGGGTGGGAAATCCCTATGGGTACACCTTATAAAAAACATTTCCTCAATCAGCGGGAAATTTGGGCCCAGTAGCTGCTCACATATGAACATCTAGAGTCAGCCAGTCCCTGGAAACTCCACCCCCTTGACTATAACGGGGACAACGAGAGCATTGGGATTCCCAAGGAGTGCTGGGGGCTTGGGGGAGCAGGCTATGGCATAGTCACAGTTATAATCACAGTCCCTTCCGGCCCCTTGGCTTGTACTAGTCCCTGCTAGTAAGATTTCTGCATCTCCTGTCAGCCTCCCTTCCAATCTGTTCACAGCAAGACAAAACAGAAAATGTCACTATTTTTGTGCCAGGACAAGTCTGAGCCATGGCTCAGTCAGGGATGTGTTTCTGCTTCCTTGGGGATTGAGCCTCTCTATGCATTCCCTCCAGTCCTGCTGCTACCCAGTTTCTTCAAGAAGCTGAGGAAGGCATGTGCCAGGCTGAGTCCTAGAGTCCCAGAATGCTTGAGACAGCACTGGCTGTCAGACCTCCAGAGTCTCTTGATACGGCCTCCAATGGCACTACCATTGTTCAGGCCCCACTAACACTGAACCATGACCAAAGTTCTCCACCCCAACCCTCACAGTCTCCACCTCACAGCAAGGGAGTTGCGTGGCTGAACCCAGGGGAAAGAGCCTGCTCTCAAGAAGTTCAAAACATTCTTATCAGTAGCAGAATAGTTGTCCCATTGGAAACCTCTTGCA
This sequence comes from Malaclemys terrapin pileata, assembly GCF_027887155.1. Taxonomy (NCBI): domain Eukaryota; kingdom Metazoa; phylum Chordata; order Testudines; family Emydidae; genus Malaclemys; species Malaclemys terrapin. Next base: position 54,219,700 of record NC_071514.1, read on the forward strand.
AAGCGGGAGAGATTTTTCATGTGGCCATTAGATACTCTCTCTCGCCATTTAAAATGCAGGAATACCCACTGCAATTGAAGGAGTTGGACCTCTTGATGAGCTCAGTAAAAGTTCATTTAGCATACAACTCAGCAATCCACTCTCCCATTTAAGAACATTTGGTTTTCTCACATTCCATGGTTGGGAGATTTCTGAAGAAACTAATGAGGATTTATCCTCCCATTCATGAACCCATCCCTCCCTGGGTCCTCGTTATGGTATTTTTGCCACTGGCCTCCTGCTCTTTTTCTCTTATGTCTAAAAAGACAGTCTTCTTGGTAGTGATCATGTCAGAGTGGAAGAGCTACAGTGTCTGATGGTGGGGCCTCCATACGTGGTCTGTTATAAAGATAAAGTTTCTTTAAGACTTTACCCTAAGTTCCTAAATAAAGTGGTATCAGACTTTCACCTGTATCAACTAATTCATCTTCTGATATTCTTTCCAAAGCCTCATAGCCATAAAGACGAAGAGAGACTCCACACATTAGATGTGCTATGAGTTCTCTCTTTCTATATTGACAGTAGCAAACAAATCAGATCCTCGCTGAGACTGATGTGCAGAAAGGATGGGAGATCAACGTCTTCTGCACAGAGGATTTTGAACTGGATAGCTTTCTGCATCAGGACTTAGACTCAGACTTTTTAAGACCAGAAGGGCCATCGTGATCATCTAGTCTGACCTCCTGCACATCACAGGCTGCAGAACTTCATGCCCCACTCTTGTAATAGCTCATAACCTCTGGCTGAGTTACTGAAATCCTCAAGTTACAGAGAATCTGCCATTTACTTTAGTTCAAACCAACAAGTGACCCAGGCCACACACTGCAGGCAAATGCAAAAAATCCCCAGGTCTCTGCCAATCTGACCTGGGGGGGAAATTCCTTTTCAACCCCAAATATGGTGATTAGTTAAACTCTGAGTATGTGGGCAAGACCCATCAGCCAGATATTTGGTAAAGAATTCACTGTAGTAACTCAGAACCCTCCCCATCTAGTGTCCCATCTTCACTGGTTTGAAATATTTACTAATTGCAGTTGCAGATTGGCCACATGCCATTGTAGGCAACCTCTTCATACCATCCCCTGCATATATTTATCAAGCTCAGCCTTGAAACAAATTAGGGGTTTTTTTGGTCCCCACTACTCCCCTTGGAAGACTGTTCCAGAACTTCGTTCCTCTGAGGGTTAGATACATTTGTCTAATATCAAGTCTAACCTTGTTGATGGCCAAAAACATCCGCTCAATGTGTAGCAGAAGCCAAAAAAGCTAACAGAATGTTAGGAACCATTAGAGAGACACGATGGGTAAGGTGATATCTTTCACTGGATTTCAAGGGACAGAATCAACTTGATTATTTTTATTGACTAATATAAATAAATACATTTCTGTCAGGGCTCCCTTTAAATAGTCTGCTCTGATTTTTTTTAAATGTCTTCTAAAATTTGTTGTTGGCATGTTTTTGCTCTATTGTTTGTTTAGAAGGCTATTTTCGGTGAGTCTGAGAGCAGCAGCAGCAGCAATTAGGGGTCACCTGTAAGATGGTAGGTATCATATGTTCATATGGAAATAAGATGTTCAAGTTGTATCCCTTTCAGATCCCCTTCCTAAGGCATCTTTTCTCTCCAATGACTCGTCTCTGGATTCTCATTTCAATGCACCAGGTGATGGGATTATAAGTGAGAATGAGGAGTATGCCCACCAGGAAGGTCCTGAGTTAATGGAACCATGTGGCACATTATCAGGAATATCCCAAAGGAATATTTTCCAGAGTCCTGAGCAGAGCAAAGCCTGTGAGGGTCAGCACAGATCAGAAAGGCATCAGACAACTGCTCCAGAGAAGAGACAGGGTAAATCAACTGTTTGTGAAAGAGGTTTCAGGAAACTGCCAGACATTGACCAGCTGGGAAACCGCACTATGGGGAGATCAGCAATATGTGATGACTGTGGGAAAAGCTTCAGGGTGAGCTCAAACCTCAGACAGCATCAGAGAATCCACACCAGAGAGAAACCCTTTGGATGTGCCGAATGTGGGGAAAGCTTCCGGCAGCGCTCGCACCTTATTCAGCATCAGACAAAGCACACGGGGGAGAGACCTTATGAATGTACCGAGTGTGGGAAAAGTTTTACTGTGAGCTCAAACCTTATTCGGCATCAGATAATCCACACTGGAGAAAAACCCTATAAATGTGCCGAGTGCGGGAAGAGCTTTAGTGGGAACTCACAGCTAATCCAGCACCAGAGAATCCACACAGGTGAGAAACCCTATGAATGTGGTGACTGTGGGAAGAGCTTCAGTGTGAGCTCAGCCCTTACTCGTCATCAGCGAACCCACACTGGAGAGAAACCTTATGAATGCACCGTGTGTGGGAAAAGCTTCAGTCAGAGCTCAGACCTTATGAAACATCAGCGAATTCACACAGGAGAGAGGCCCTACGAATGCACTGACTGTGGGAAGAGCTTCTGTGTGAGTTCTCATCTTATTCAACATCAGAGAATCCACACGGGAGAGCGACCCTATGAGTGTGCCGATTGTGGGAAAAGCTTCAGTCAGAGCTCAGACCTTATGAAACATCAGAGGATCCATACAGGGGAGAGACCGTATGAATGTGCTGAGTGTGGAAAGAGCTTTAGTTGGAGCTCAGCACTTATCAAACATAGCAGAATCCACACAGGGGAGAGACCCTATGAATGCGCAAGGTGTGGGAAAAGCTTCAGTCAGAGCTCGCACCTTGTTCAGCATCAGAGAATCCACATGGGAGGAAATCCCTGAGACTGGGATGAGAATGGGGAAGGCTTTGTGTCAGATATCCCTCCCAACGGATAGAAGCCAAGTGTGTTTCTTTGGGCCTGTAAGGCTCTGACCTGTTCATAGAGAATGAGAAGTGGATTGTTGAGGATGGATTGTAGTTAGACAAAGAGGAAAGGTTGATGCAGTGAGATGAATCGTGTAGAGGAATGTGTGGTGGGACCCAGAGGAGGAACCAGGAGATGCTGGAGGGGATGGATAATTTGGGGAGGGTGGGGGACCTGGTAGTGTAATTAGGCGGAAGTCACTTTGACAGGGTATTAATAAATAAATTTAGGAGGAAAGGTAAAATTACCCATTTCTCTGTGCACAGGGTGGGCTTCAGACAAGTTATAGTGGGGAATTTCACAGTCAAGTGGGGACTTTATAGGGACTGCTTGGCTTATTGCTGTGGGATGGAATGAAACCTACTCCTGGCTCCAGTAGGGAGGGTCTTCTGGAGGGCAGAGTGGGGTGCAAAGATTCTTTCCCAGCTCTGCCACTTACTTGTTCTACGACCTTAGGTAACTCACTCCACTTCTCCATGCCTTTGTTTCCCCATTTGTAAAACTGGGATAAGAATCACTCACCTCACATACTATTTAATATAGACTCAGAGTCATAAGAATTGGGGCCATATTAAATTCTGCACAAAAAGGAATAGAATTGTTCCTGCCCAGAGGAATTTATATAGTCTAAGAAACTAGATTCTTTTTCTAGGATTTTCTTCTCTTTGTTTATAGGTGTTGGGGGGAGAGGGCGGGTTGAGACCTTTTTTACTTGTTTTTTAAACTTAGTTTGACCTCAGTCTTGTTACTTAGGTTTTCATATTTGCCGTACAGCAAACCTATGCTGAGTTCATTAGACTCAAGCACATGGAGTGACTATAGGATGTACCACACATTTAAAGTTACACATCAAACCTCTTTTATATACAATTACACATTACATTACATTTACTATATGTTGCATTACATGTTTTGAGATTGGCTTGGTTACTTTGTAGGAACTGTACAGCAGGGATGGGCAAACTTTTTGGTCTGAGGGCCACATCTGAGTATAGAAATTGTATGGCGGGCCATGAATGCTCGCAAAATTTGGGTTGGGGTGCGGGAAGGGATGAGGGCTTTGGCTGGGGGTGCGGGCTCCAGGGTGGGGCCAGAAATGAAGAGTTCAGGATGCGGGAGAGGGCTCCGGGCTGGGGTGGAGTGGGTGTGCAGGGGAGTGAGGGCTGAGGGGTTCGGGGTGTAGGAGAGTGCTCTGGGCTAGGACTGAGGAGTTCAGAGGGTGGGAGGGGGATCAGGGCTGAGGCAGGAGGTTGGTGCACCTGGGGCGGGGCAAGGGCTCTGGCTGGGGGTGCAGGCTCTGGGGTGGGGCTGGGGATGAGGGGTGTGGGGTGCAGGAGGGTTCTCCAGGCTAGGATCGAGGGGGTTGGAGGATGGGAGGGGGGTCAGAGCTGGGGGGTGGCTCAGGGGTGCAGGCTCTTGGCAGCGCTTACCTCAAGTGGCTCCCTGAAGCAGCGGCATGTCCTGCCTCTGGCTCCTACGCAGAAGCGTGGCCAGGCTGCTCTGCCGCGCACTGCCCTGTCTGTAGGCGCTGCCCCTGCAGCTCCCATTGGCCGTGGTTCCCAGCCAATGGGAGCTTTGGGGGCGGTGCTGGGGCCAGTGGCAGTGTGCGGAGCGGAGCCCCCTGGCTGCTCCTATGGGTAGAAGCTGGAGGGGGGAAATGCCGCTGCTTCCGGGAGCCGCATGAAAGAAGGAAAACAATTTTTTTTTTACACTGTATGGGTTATGGATTGCAGTGCTTTTACATTTAATTTTATGGTATTGGACTCTTGTTAATTTTTTAAAATTTTGCACTAACTGGTATTACCTTTTTGTACTAAATTTTTAATTTTTTTGTGGTGATAAAAGAGGACAAATGGTGGGTTTTTTTGTTTTGTTTTTGTTTTTTTCCCTTTATATTACTTAAGGCTGCTTTTACTTTGTATAGCATGTATTTTTTTAAATACTACAAGTGTTATTATTAGAATATATTGACTTAATTTTATATTTTTAAAGCAATTGCAACATTATTGAATGGTTCCCATGTGTATTCCCCCTTATCTTTGCTAGTACAGACATTCTGTTTCCAGCCTTCTAATTCATTACCTCCCTAATCCTGTCTCCCCAAAAATAAGACCTCACTAATGTCCAATTACTCATGTTAAGCCAGGCCTACAGTAAGGTGGGTCTCAGCTTCCTTCTTACTAAGATTTTTCTTGGAGCTTTGAGAGTGGGACTAGACTTCTTTTCCTTTTTCTCTAGGCTGAGGTGAACTTTCTGAAAATTTGGGCTTCAGCGAGCATCAGAGTTTAATTCTAGCTTCATAAAACAGTCTTTAACCTTTATTAAAATTCCTAATAAAAACTTGTTTTAAAAACTCCTTTGTGTCCTCCAGTTTCCTGGAAATGTTTTCAGTACCTGAGATGTTTGTGACAAATTTCTCCCTTACTCATTTATCTCTCCACCATCAGGAATCAGGGTCATGTGTGCACTAAACAGCTTGCTCAGACCCTGGTTACTTGAAGGAAATTTGCACCAGTATAATGAATGTACACCAATGCCAATCGCTCCTGCAGACATGCTGCATGGCACAAAGTGAGGCTTTGATTGGGTAGCTCAATTTGGTAACACTGATGTAGGGATACATGTATGACTTTCCTTAATGTAGATAGGGCATTAGAGCTGGAATGGCTACTTCCTGAGAGCCTGGACATATGAACTCTTCCAGCTGGGGAACAACTTGTCTCCTCTGGCAGCAGCATCTGCACCTGTCTCCCGTCTGTTGATTCCATTGCTCTTTAGGAATTTAATTAACTGTTTTTATTTAAACAGAATAGCCAGAGCTCCTTTCAGAGGTTCTAGCCAGACTCCCTCCCAGGCTTCTGGTATTCATCATCTGTCCACCTCCTGTCCCAATTTTCTGGTACTTTTTGGAATACTCAATTCCCTGGTGTGTTTCCCTGATACTCCACTAGCCCATCTTCTGTGTCAAAGTTGCACCTTGGTGGTTCTGGCTATGTAGATGGGACCACTGAATTTCAACAGCTGGTCTCTGATTGCACATCCGTCTACTTGTCTTTGCACAGGTCAGCAAACAACTGACATCACTGGACAAAACATCTGACTCTTGTTTACAATCTAAAATTATTAGTTAAATCATCTTAGTCTGGTATTTTAAAATAGACTCATATATGTCATCTAAATAGGAAAGAAACAAAACCATTCTGACCAGGGAATTTCTCCAGGATCTCTTGGAGTGAAAGTGAGATTTCATTCCCAGATTAGATAAGTGGGGTTGGAAGGACTGTTGATAACAGAGCAATAATCCAAAGGAGCCTAGAGAGAATGGAAATGTGGGCAGGAAATTACAATATGGGAATGAATTTCAGGGGAAATTTGAAATCTTAATGAATTGGAAGTACAGATCATGGGAGGAGGAAAACTGGAAAGCAGTAATGGGAGAAAGGGAGGGGATGGAGGGGGCAGCAATCTTGCTATATTTGTATTATGATACAAGGATCATGTACGCAAAGGCCTCATAGCATGAAACAAGGAAGGGAAATGAGGTACCCCTTTCTTCATCCTCATCAAGAGACTGGGAGGGGGCAGACAATAGCAATGTGAGAGCTGGGGGGTGGAGAGGGAACTCACCGCAGGAGGAATGGCTTTTCTTTTTCTTGAAATCAGTGCATGTGGGGAGGAGTTCCTGGGGCAGTCAGAGGTTGAAATTGGGGGGTGAGCAGGGTCTTTCCAGATGCTTAGCAGAGGGCCTATCTTTAACTGCTTGCCTTGATGGCATAGGAGGAGGCATGTTGCCCTGAGTCAAGCATCATAACCTGTGCTGGGGATGTCAAGGACTATTTGTGGTGAGTGAGGAGAGGGATGGTCTGGAGGAGGTAAATGTAGCTTGAACCATGTGGAGAGACAGTGAGCAAGCTGGTACCTTAATAAAATCACCTGGTGGTGAAGCAGGATGTGTGCTCATCTGCCTATAGCATGTTATCTTACCAGCAGTCAGTAAAATGGGGTTAAGGCATGGAGCAGGGTTGGAGGGAACAATGTGATGAGTCTGACCTTCCTGGTATGAAGTATCTCCCCAAACAATGTTGTCGGCTCAGCAGTGTTGGTCCTATGGTCACCAAGGAGGTTGAGATACTGTACCTGGAGCTAGGAGGGGTCAGTAAAATGGGAGTAAGGGCTGGAGCAGGGTTGGAGGATAGAATGTATTCAGTCTGATGCTCCCATTGTCCTTCCTAATAAGAAATGTGTCACAACTAACATTACAGTATCAAAATTATTCAAAGCTTTAAGACACAGCTTCTTTTATACTCTTCTCTGGAATAATTTAATTATCTTTACTAAAACATCCCTATCTAATGCTTCTTTGCTCTTTTCTGAGTCCTGCATTCCTAGATTTGTAAATGTTGTGAATCCTGCAGATCTTGGTAGTTTTATTTTTCCCCTCTCATAGAAATAACGTTTCAGTTGGAGTGCGTCACTGAATATATAAATACCTGCTTTTCCCCAGTCTTCAATATAGAAAGTCTCATTTTTGTATGTTGGTAACAGAGACTATTGAGAGGGCTTTAATTTCTTTGCAAGAGAATCCCATCGTTTAACTATGGGTATCAGTTAATATATTTTTCCCTGCTCAATGACCACCCAGTGCTTCTCATTCGTATGCTCCTTAGCTGCTCTGATGGGCTCGCTTGCTAGTTACAAATAACGTGAGTGTCACAAAAGGAAGTTATAGCGTGTTTGTCCTATAATAGTCCCGACCCCCCTCTTCATCCCTGGGAGCAATGTCCCTCTCTGTGATTCGTTAACACTGTCACATGACAGGCCCTTGTTCAGCAGGGGAGAACCTGTGTCTGTGATTCCTTAGCAATGTCACATGATAAGGGCTAGCTACGGCTCCTGCCTGCTTTCTTCGCACAGCCCCCAGCTGGTCCTGGCCGCCGGCTCTCCTCGGCTATGCGCCTGGGAGGAAGGCTTCTGTTACTAGCCTAGCCAAGCTGGGGACTGTCTCAGACTATAACTAGCCTCCTAGGACTCTCCAAACGCCAAGTCCTGAGCCGGAGACTAAAGGTAACTGAGAGATGTCGGGTAAAGTGCGTCTGTAAAAACATCCCCCTGCTGCCCCATCTCCGCTCCCTGTGTGTTTGCGAGTCCCAGACCGGCTGGCTTTACTGACATCCCCTTAGCGCTCACAGGGGCTGACCCAGTTATAGGACAGCAAGTAGACCCGGAAATGGAGCACTAACCAAGTCCCCCAGCCGGAGAGGGAAGGGGTTAGAAAGGAAAAATAAGAAAAGGGGTGATAAACTCCAAGAGAAGGGCTGCCCAGAGCTGTTACTGGATCATCGAGAAGAATTAATCTAAAAGGAGGCAGATTAAAAGGCTGCCCTCCCAGACACCGTCAGGGAAACCACCCAAAGTGTAGCCTGTTACTCTGCTCTCTTGCAGTGTTTTGTTCAGGCTCTGTTAAAGGGAGGTTACACAAATGTCTTGGTTCATTTAGTGCTGTGGCAGATGCAGGGTTTGCACGGTAGCAGAGGGACCAAGCAAGTGGTATCTGTGCAGAAGAGCCTGAGGGGATTTCAGCTTCAAAATGGACTGAAACCCTTTATAAAAATCTCCCCAGTTGCCCTGATCTGAACAACATCCATGTGTTGCTCTGCCCCATCTCCCCAGGGAGCTGGGGGAAGTGAAACTGCTGCAGGGGAGCTGGCACAGGGAACTGTTAATGGAGATATCAGGAAAAGGGTGAGGAACAGTAAATTGAGGAAGGCAGGAGGGAGACATTAACCCAGTGTCGCCAACTCCTGTGATTGGTGTTTCTCTTAAAGCTCCAGCTTTGTGATTATGTGAGAATCTGTTGTCATTTAAAACATGACCTCTAAAGGCTCAAAAACCAGAAGGCAAATAAATTTGTTTTTAAAAAGTACATGATATTTGAACACTTGGGTTAGCAATGCTTTAATTAAGAGGGAGAGGCAGCTCTTCAGGACAGGTGAGTGGGAGCAGGCAGTGACAGGTGACTGCTTCTGCTCTGCAGCAGCCCAGCAAGGGGACCACCACACCCAGCAAATATCTGTGCCTGTGGGGAAAGATTGTCACCTCCTATTTCCTCCCTTTGAGAAGGAGGGTCAGAGATGCCACATCTGGGGAGAGAACTGAGACATTGACCTGTCTGGTTACTCACACACATAGAATCACTGTCTCCTCCACTCCCCAGGCTTGTTCTGTTTTCTGATGGGCCCTGGTCTCGGCCAGTAAGATCTCTGCAAGTCGCTTAGTATTGTTCTCTTTCTAAATCCCCCAGTTTATGAAGAGCCGACTCTCCTACTGGGGACACAACACACGTCCTAGCACACATCTGGCTTTAGCACAAGGTATTTCCCTTCTATGCAATTGAAATGTCCCCTGGTAAAGAGAGTCCTGATCTTGCCCATTTCTCCTCCCTTGAGCAGGATTTCCAATTATCAAACCGGAGATGATCTCCCGCATGGAACAAAAGGAAGAGCTGTTGATCTCCTCTCTCCAGGGCTATGAGGAAACAGCGATACCAAATGGCACAGGTGAGACGTAAGCTAAATTATTTAGGGAAAAGTCAGTGAGCATAATGAAAATCTGGAATTCCCTCAGCCCTGTTGTGAGTTCCCACCACTTTGTCTTGTCTAACTCGGACCACTGTTGTAACCAGTCTTTTTTGAGTCTTTGTACATGTGCTTCATGCGTGTGAGATCAGAATCTTTCACCAGTCCATTGGAGCCGCCCCTGCACATCCCTGTGTCCTTCATCTGAGTTCATAAAGGGCAGAGTGGCAACAGCTGTTCCTGACTTCCCCCTTACTGCCCTTGGGAGCAAGATGGAACTCAGTGGTGTCCGCCTTCTACCGTGCATCATTTTTTCTCTCTAACTCTTAATAATTGGTTAGTTCTTTTTGTTAATGAAGAAAAAGGTTTCTTTGTTATCTCTTTCTTTGTGTCTTTGTCACTGCCACCTTGAATAGGGGATTCAAAGCCCTTGGGCTTTAAGCCTTGTTCATCTTGTAGTGAACATATTCCCCTGGCTGACGGCCACTGCTGTTGCTTATTTTGTTTGTGTGAGAACCATGTGCCTGATAGGTGTTTGATCTGCTAGCCCTTCTCATCAAGAACCTGTCAGTCGAGCGATATTCATCTGAAGCTGTTTCTCCTGGAATAGTCAAGGAGGGGAACATCTCATTCAGAAGAATGCACCTCTGACACTAAAAAAGGACCTGCAGCCTTGAAATCATATCCAACCAGTGCTCCTGTGAGTGGAGACCCAAGACCAGTATCAATACTGGTCTTAGGTGTTGGGCCATCCCTGGATTCCTAATCCACACTTGGCACCATTGGGAGTGCCAAAGACCAATCCTGCCTCCTCCACACTATGGCAAGGCAGGTCAGAACATCAGTCAAAAGACTCTCAGCACCTATCTGCCTCCCCACAAAAGGAAAAATCTAACAGGCCTAAGAAGAGTCATATCCCTTCTGCCTCCTCCCAGGAGCCAAACATTAAGCTATCTCCTACAGCCGGGGCTAGTGAGGCACGAATGCCTGCATGCTCAGTACCAAGCAAAGTCAAATCAACCCCGGTGCCAGAGTCCAAAACCAAGCAGTCTTACTAGACACTGAAGCCCTTGGTACCAGAACAAGCACTAGTGGTTGAGTCAATCACGGTGCCAGCAGACATCCTGTTGGCTGCAGTCACCATATCACTGGTAGCGTCTGTCATCATCAAGATCACTACTTATAGCATATTCCTTTTCCTCTCTTGACCATGCTTTTTCTCCCTCCTCTAGCTAGAAACCATCCCCAGTTTCTTCTCCCAGTGCAACTGGGTTAGGTGATGGGTCACCTTCTCACCATATGGCTCCTCATCCTAGGGCCCCATCTCACCCTTCACATTCTGCTTGCCCCTCACCTTGGCCTACTCAACCCTATCAGCTTTTTTCTTTTAATATTCCCTCTTGGCAACAATTTAGTTATTGAAGCCCTTCCTCCAAAGCAGAGTGGATTTGATTTAAATCACTAGTCAGGAAGACTTGATTTAATCATGAATTTCTACATAAAAGTGCATTCTTGTTGGTTGTACTAACCTTAATACATATTCTTCACAACTCAGAGTTAGATGTAGGTTTCATTTTTAGAAGGTACACACTATACATTTTAAAGTGATTTATTTTGAAAACTTTTCAGATTAGTTTTACAGCTATATCAGAAAATGAATGATTGTTTGGTTATTTCATTTACCAAAGGTAATTAAAGCAGATAGTTCACCTCCCAATGACTTCATAAATATCTCCAATTCAACAGGTTAATCATTAATATTTGGAGGCTTTTCTTGCCATGCTGTATTAGGAGGAGAACATCACCAGACAGACATTTCCATTGTTTTATTTAACTAAAACAACAACATTAATGTATTCTGGATTTTTTTATTCAACAGCAAACATATAATATTTTAACAAAACAAGCATATGAATTTTTTAATTTAGCTAAATATTCAAGTTTTTTTCAAATCCGGTTTGTTTTTGTTAAAATTGTTTTAAACTAAAATAGTTAAATGAAATATTTTTTAAAAACAAAACAAAAATTAAATTGACTGTTAGCCAGGTCAACATGAGAAACTTAAAATATTGACTTCTGCAGCTAACTCAGTCGTCTTCACCTTCATTTTCCTGTTTGTTCATAATCTGGAAAAGAAAAACAAGCTTTCCTGCTTTTTCAGGTCCCAAACAATTTCTCAATTTGGAATGAATTAGTCCAAAGGAAGAAAATATTATTTCTACACCGGCAGAAGAAGCTACTGCTGTTAAAAGTGAGATTATCACTTCAACAGTCTCTGAATCCAAGTGCTTAAGTGACTTCCACCAGTTCACTGGTGTGACTTTCTGTAAAACATCATCAGCAAACATACATTTCTTGAATGGTTCACCCTTAGCTCTGAAGCTTATAATAGTTGGCATTATGGAGGGATGATTGCTGGATGTCCATGTCATAGCCAACTCCTCTTCTTCAGCAGTTAAGGTTTGACCCTGGTATCAAGTATTGAGAATATTTGCAAGAAAATGAGCTAGAGATAGTGCTTGTCCCATTTGTTTTTTTAATGCTTGTAATTTAACTCTGTCACTGTATATTTCTCTTTTTACGATCTCACTCAGTTCCTTCCAAATTTCAACAGCATCAGCAATAAACCAGCTATTTCCCTGCATTTTGTTGAAGGCTACAGAAATAGGCTTCAGGGTACTCAACATGTGTTCAACATTTCTCTTAAGCCCGATGTTGAGAACTTTGGTTGTGACAGTGCCATCTATTTTTTCACGATTTGGTTCACAAACTGTCATCAGATTAGGCCAGTTCTTGATATAGTGCTCAAAACAGTCCACTACTGAGTTCCATCGCATGTCTTATGGGAGAGTTAGCTTGGTTCCTCCCGCTTTTTTCAGAGCAGCTGCTGCAAAGTGGTTGTTATGGAAGTATTTTGCAATTTCAACAACATTAGCCTTTATTTCTGGAACACTGAAGTCTTTGGCTAGGAGGTGCATCAAATAAGCACTGCAACCATATGTTATTAGCTTGGGACTCTCTTCTAAATTTCTTCTCATCTTGGATACATTTGCAGCATTGTCTGTGACCAAGTTGCGTACTAGACAGTTGAATTTTTTATCACAGTTTGTTATAGCTTTTAGTGCTACTTCTTGTAAGTATTCTGCTGTGTGTGCATTTTCTGATGTATCAATTGTTTCTGTAAGGAAGACATTCCCTTTTTCTGTTGTCACACAAGCACATACAACAGGATCATTGCGGACATTGCTCCACCCATCAAGACTCAGGTTAACAATTTTACTCTTTAGACTTTTTGCACACTGCTCAATTTCTCTTTCATACGTTTTATCCAGCAATTTGCCTGTGACATCTGCTCTGTTGGGTGGACTGTATCCTGGTCTTAATGACTGAACCATGTTAATGAAGTGTGGGTTCTCAGTCATACGGAAAGGAGAGTTTGTTGCATAAACAAACCAGGCAATTTTTTCATCAATTACCTCTTTTTGTAATCTGCTGGTATTTATCACAAACTTATCTCTGGTTGTTTCTGGATGATGGAGATATTTTTTTTCTTTTTGGTACAGGTGATATACTGTGGCTATCTGACATACATGATGTGACGGAAACACTATCATTGGCAGATAACTCTGAAACTATAGAAAATGATGGTGATCTTGAAGGTGGATAGTCTTCCGAATCCTGTATGTTGAGGATGGATTCTCCTAAACAAAATAAGTCAATGCAGTTATTTAATTATTATTATGATACTGCTCATTTTACTCATTGCATTCACTGACACTCAGTAAAGGGGAAATTGTAAAAGGAAGATCTGCCTATTTCAGCTATTTATTTTTTATCACAACTGTATCTAAAATGATAGTACCATAGAGTAACAACTATATTTTTTTGTTCAAACATGAGAATTCAAGAATAGTCCAGAAGGAAGACAGGCAGTCCTTAAGAAAGAAGTATAAAATAAAAAAGTTTACCAACCTGAAGATCCTTCATGTTCAGGCATGTTCCTTTCATCATCTTCAACGCAGCTTCCTCCTGAGAAGGAACACTTCTCGTGATGTTGTCTCATTCGGTCAACCAGGCCATGCATTTCTTTGTTGCACTGTTTGCATTTTGCATACATGCCTGTCTTACCCACAGGTAGAGGAACTTCATTAAAATATTCCCAAATTGGGTCTCTTTTACAGCCTGCTGCCATTAGAGGTTTTCCCTTCTAGTGAGAGAATGTTATGGTAGATCTCAAATCAATGAAGGCTACACTCAGAAAGACCTCAAGACTTCTGGAATATGCTGCTCAGACAGTTTCACTTTTGTTTCTACTGCCTGTCCCTCCCTTCTCACATTTATCTCCAGACTTCTTCTCCTTGTCCAGCTCTATTCCGCCCCCAACAATCTTCTATTCATTGAACTTCTTGAAACTTTGCACTTTTAGAGAGAGGTACGGGATTGACTCTGTGTACACAAATTTGCAGAGGGACAATAGGGTTGAGGTCTGTTATTTCTCACCTCTATGTATTATTTATTGATTTATGTAAAAACATTTTTGCTGTTAAGACATGTTATCTCTGTAGAGACAAATCCACAGTTTGATAACTGCAAAACTAAGCATCTCTGATAGTATCTTCTAGACAGAGCACTGAGCCCCATTGGGTAGATACAGTACAGACCTGTTTACGTGTGAATTCGCTTAACGCACGGTAGCGCCATGCCTCCCAGTGCTACCTATTTAACACATGAGGCTCGTTAACACGTGGTACAGGAACTTGCTATGTAGCGCTATAGATTTGCTCACTAACTCACTGACATAGAAATCGACAGGAAGTGCGGTGCGGAAACATGTTGTACGTCTTTACTGCCGACGGGCATCAATGGGCAGCAATGTTAAAGTGCTGCAACGGCAGCGCTTTAAGGATGGTCTTTTGCTGTGGCAGCGCTTTAACGTTACTGCCCCTTCCCCATCCTGCCGTCGGTAGTCCTGCCAGTAGGGACCCTACCAGCAGGGCTGTCGACAGGGGAGGCAAAAAGGGCAGGGACATTAAAGTGATGGTCCTTTGCTGCGGCAGCACTGGGCCGCCGACGGAGGCTGGCCAGCAACGTTAAAGTGCTGCTGCGGCAAAGGACCCTGCAGCGCTTTACAGTCCCTACCCCTTTTGCCCCACCTTGGCTGCCAACGGGGGGGGGGAAGGGGGGGAGTTGGGAGCAAAGGGAGCAGCTGTCCTGGGGCCGGCGATTTAAAAGGGCCCGGGGCTCTGGACGCTGCTACCACAGCAGTGGCGTCCAGCGCCTCGAGCCCTTTAAATCACCACGGGAACCCCGGGCAGCATGGACCAGGCGGCCTGGAAGGGCTGGTTGGGGGATGCTGACCCCTAGCACGACCCCTTCTACCCGTGAGCACGACCCCTTCTACCCGTGGCCCCGCCCCTTCCAGGGGCCAGAGCCGCCCCCACCCCGTACCGGTAAGTGTCCTGAGTTACTTTCACCCCCGTGTAGTAGTAATAATGTTTTTATTAGATTACACATTTGAATTCATATTCTTGCAAAGCACTGTTAACAGATAGGCCTGCAGTGTTTGGGACGCTGTGAATATGTATGTAATCCTAGATAATTATACGTGTGTGTGTGTGTGTGTGTGTATATATATATAGATAGATAGATATCTTAAGATATTTCAGCATGGCCCTCTTAACCCACGGTCCGTTAACACACAGTCGTGATGGCTTGACTCCTGACATCCGCGCGTAAACGGGTCTGTACTGTAGAAAGATTAATTTAAATAAATCTATACAGAAGCCCCTGAAACCCCATAAGAAGGGTCCCTAATCCATGAACTATTGGAACACATTTATAAAACTTTTCTTAAACATTACATTAATATATTGTCTCATACTATAGAATTAGAATTTATAATCCCTAATCCATGATGAGATATCTTTGAGCTATAATGTATCTTAATTAAAACTCCCTTTAGATAGGTTTTTGCCCCAAAAAGCATTTTATCAAAAAAATCTGATTTTTTTAAATCATTGATTTTTATCCGCCCTGCTCCAAAACTTGCCCCTCTCATTCATATATGCAACAGTGAAGATCTTGCTCCCCTGCTGCTTCCATTTTGACTCCCCACACTGTGATGTCCCTACCTACACCTTCTTCAATAGCTAGGGAACAGATGGAAGAATACTTGGATAAGAAAGACCATGATCAGCAGCCTCTAGATCCAGCCTCTACAGTGGACCTCTCGTCTTCCTTCCTGAGGCAGCAATATCTTCAGCACCCAAACTGATGAATATGCAGCACCGGCTGGATTGAGTTAAATCATAGGAAGAGACGTCAGGAGGTCATCCAGTCCAACCCCTTTCTCACAGCAGGACCAACTCCCAACTAAATCATCCCAGCCAGGGCTTTTCAAAGTCATTTAAATCTCTGATTTAAATCATGTGTTAAATAAGCAAGCAGGAAACTTGATTTAAATAGTTAATTTTAATCTTGTTTTGCATTTGTACTTTTTAGTTGCTTTCCTAAGGAAATGTTAAATCTCATGGTTGGTATAACTATTAAAAACATAGTCCTTTTCAACCAAATATAGCCTTTACACTAAATTTGGTACTTTTTACTAACAAGGAGTATACACTATATATAGACATTTATTTGAACAAAAAATAAAATGTAGCCATGGTAGGACAAGTGGCTGGAGGGAGCCACCTGGCGTGCTTGTCTGTCCAAGACCATCGACGTGTACTCAAGGTGACTAGTGGCAGCCTATCCTGCTGCTGGGGCTGCAGTCTGTTTTTAGCATGCTAAGTTAGATGAGAACTAGCATGAATATGTCTCCACAAGCTGGGAATCACACCCCCAGGCTCGAAGTGTCGACATACCCTGTCACATGTAACAAGTGCAGGTATCATATGTTCATATGTAAATAAGATTTTCAAGATGAGTCCTTGTTCTAAGTTATCCTTTCTCTCCTGTAACTCATCTCTGGATTCTCATTTTATTGACTAGGTGATGGGATGGTGAGTGAGAATGAGGAGGAGAATCTGCACCAGGAAGGTCCTGAGTCAATGGAACCACAGGGCAAGTTATCACGAATACCCCAAAGGAATATTTCCCAGAGTCCTGAGCAGGGCAAAGCCTGTGAGGGTCAATGCAGATTGGAAAGGCATCTGCGAACTCCTCCAGGGAAGAGACAAAGCAAATCAACTGCATGTGAAAGAGCTTTCAGGAAACTGCCAGACATTGTCCAACAGGGAAATCCTATGAGGAGGAAATCAGTAATGTGTGATGACTGTGGGAAAAGCTTCAGGGTGAGCTCAAACCTCAGACAGCATCAGAGAATCCACACCGGAGAGAAACCCTTTGGATGTGCTGAGTGTGGGGAAAATTTCCGGCAACGCTCGCACCTTATTCAGCATCAGAGAATCCACACAGGGGAGAGACCTTATGAATGTGCTGAATGTGGGAAAAGCTTCAGTATGAGCTCAAAACTCATTCGGCATCAGATAATCCACACAGGAGAAAAACCCTATAAATGTGCTGAGTGTGGCAAGAGCTTTAGTGGGAACTGGCAGCTAATCCAGCATCAGAGAATCCACACAGGAGAGAGACCCTACGAATGTGGAGACTGTGGGAAGACTTTCAGTGTGAGCTCAGCCCTTACTCGTCATCAGAGAACCCACACTGGAGAGAAACCTTATGAATGTGCCGAGTGCAGGAAAACCTTCAGTCAGAGCTCAGAGCTTATGAAACATCAGAGAGTCCACACAGGCGAGAGGCCCTATGAGTGTGCTGAGTGTGGGAAGAGCTTCACTGTAAGCTCTGCCCTCATTCAGCATCAGAGATTCCACATGGGGGAAAGACCTTATGAATGTGCCGAATGTGGGAAAAGCTTCACAGTGAGCTCACACCTCATTCAGCACCGGCGATTCCACACGGGGGAAAGGCCCTACGAATGTGCTGACTGTGGGAAAAGCTTCCTTTGGAGATCAGCCCTTCTTCGACATCAGAGAATCCACACGGGAGAGAGACCCTATGAATGCACTGAGTGTGGGGAAAGCTTCCGTCAGAGCGCGCATCTTATCCAGCATCGCCGAATCCACACTGGGGAGAAACCGTATGAATGTGCCAACTGTGGGAAAGGCTTCACTGTGAGCTCTGCCCTTATTCGACATCAGAGAATCCACATGGAGGGGGAGCCCTAAGAGTGGTCTGAAAGTGGAGAAAGCTTCATATCCGATATCCTTCCAAGGTCTCCCAGTGGATGGAAGCCAGTTGTGTTTCTACTTTGGGATCACAGTTCTTCCCTGTTCATAGTGAATGAAAAATGCCTTGCTGAGGATGGAGTGTCGGTGGTCGAGTTAGAAAAAGAGGCAGTGTTGGTGCTTGAAGAAGAGTCATGTAAGGCCCTGGGGTGTTGAGAGGAATGCATGCTGGGAGCCAAAGGAAGGGACCAGGAGGTGTTGGGGGGTGGGTCATTTGGGTGATGGAAGGAGAGTAAGTAGTGTAATTAAGGGGAAATCATGTTTGTCATTTTTAATAAATATATTTAAGAGGAATGAAAAAATGAGCACAGGGAGGACCTCAGACAATTTATAGTGGGAAATAAATGGAGCATCTTCTAGCAGATAGAGCAGAAGGTGGAAAGTCAGCACTCTTGGGTTCTATTCCCAATTCTGTCACAGACTTGTTTGGTAACTCTGGGCAGCTCACTTCACCTCACTGTGCCTTCATTCCCCCCATCTGTAAAACAGAGATTATAATAATGATAATCACTCTTACGGGAAGATTTTACTATTTAATGTCTTTATTAAAGTAGTGCCCAGAGGCCCCATAGGAATTGGGGCTGTATTATACTAGGTGCTGCCCAACAAGGTTTGCACAGTTCCTGCCCAGAAGAGTTTACAGTGTAAGAAACCAGCTTCCTTCTCTGGGATTCTGTAGCTCTTGTTACTGACAAGAATTTTTCTTGAAGTTATGAGCTTTGAGGATTCTTTTTGTGAGTGAAGGGAGCATAGTTGTGTGTTTTTGTTTTTGTGTGTGTTTGAAATATGGATTTTAAAGGTATGAGTTTAATTCTAGTTTCAAATACCATTCTCTTTATTGTTTTTTTTAAAGTTCTAATAAAAAGTTGTTTAAAATGATCCATGTCTCCTTCAGTTTCCTGGAAACGTTCTCACTGTCAAGTAGCATGTCAAGATCCACAGCTCCACTCAGTGGAAATCACTTATTTCTGTGTCCGGCCCATTCATGAATGCTTGTGATCAAGAATCAGGAGTACATGTGAGCTCGAGATTATTCAGGCTCTGACTGCATTAAAGAAATGTCATCAGTGTAATTAATGTAGTTACACCAGTGCCACCACTGGATATAGACATGTTGCACAGCATAAAATGGGCTGTCATCAGGGCAGTTTAATCCAGTACCAACTATGTAGTGACAACAGGGCAGATTTCCTTAAAGTAGATAAAGCCTTCCAGCTGGGATGGCTCCTTCCTGAGAGGCTGTTCTCCATAGGGAGAACCTGACAGTGTCTTCAGCACCTATCTTCTGTCTGTGGTTTCCATTTATATTTAAGAGTTCAACAAACTTTTCTTTAAAGAAGAGCTCCTTTAAGACATTCTGGCCAGACTCCACCCAGGCTTGTGGTTTCCATTGGATCACTAGCTCCTGCCCCAGTTTTCTGGTACTTTTTAGAATACCCTAGTTTCCTGCTGTGTCAAGAGTTCTACATCCTTTTTCCTTGTTACTCAGCTAGCCCATTTTCTATCTCAAAGACCCCCTTGGAGGTTCTGGCTCTATAGATGGAGCTTAAAGTTGCATCTCGACAGCTGGGCTCTGATTACATTCACCCACTTGTCTTTGTATAAATCAGCAAACAACTGAGATTATTGGAGAAAAAGTCTTGACACTTGTGTTAATCATTAGACAAATCATTTTAGTTTTTTTTTAATATATATATACTAGTCTCATCCACTTAATCTGAACAGGAGCAAATGGCATTGCCACCTTCTACCCAAAAAAATGCATTCAGCCCCTCCCATCTCGCATCCCTCCCAGAAATATCAAAACAAAAAACCAAAACCTGAAACCAATCAACCTAAAATGTGTTAATTAAAAAAAACACTCTAAGCTTATTTTTATTCTGAAAAGCAGTAGTGACAGACTCCATAAAGGCCATTAGGGACTAATGCTATTGATTTTACATAGAAGGTGCTTAGATACTAGCATGATGGGTGGCAGTATAAACCCTTAAGGAGGTGTCTAAATGGGGGGTTTAGTCCTCAATAACTCAAGTTAGTCCAGCGTGAAAATGTCTGCATATACACACTGCAGTTCGTCACAGCGCATGAACGCCACATTTATCACAAGCTCTGGAATTCTCTTTCAAAGTGTATTGTTTGATTCAAATTGAGTTAGTTAAATCCATTGTTTGTCTGCATGCAATGCTGCGATGTACTGTTTTGGCAGTCCTCCAACTTCTATCCCACACTGCTTTGCAGGTGTCCAGTACTGACCTGTCTGTTTACCTATGTGCCCTCCACTGCTCTGGGGTCAAGTTGACTAGATGTCCCTTCCTGCATTTAAAAACTGGCACAGGCCCAGAAGTTTCCCATTTGCTCCTGGATTTGACTATAGCAGCATTGCTGCAATGCTATTCCAGAAACCTTGCAACCAGGGCCGGCTCCAGGCACCAGCCCACCAAGCATGTGCTTGGGGCGGTGCCTGGAGGGGGGCGGCGCGGCGGGGCCCCAGCTGGGCTCACCGCCCTCCCCCCCAGTGCTCCGGCCAGTCGGGGAGAGCAGCCCCGGCCGGGCTCTCCACCCTCCTCCCGGCGCTCTGGCCGCTGGGGGCTCTCCACCCTCCCCCCAGCACTCTGGCCGCCGGGGGCTCTCCGCCCTGCTCCCGGCACTCTGGCCAGTCGGGGATTGCGGGCCCGCGGCCGGGCTCGGCGTCCTCCCCGCCGCGCTGGGGGGTGGCGGGTGGCTTTTTTGCCGCCCTAGGCAAAAAAAGCCAGAGCCGGCCCTGCTTGCAACATGCCTCGTGGAGTGCTGAGACCCTAGATCTCCTAGCCATCTGGGGAGAAGTGTTGGTGCAGCAATCTCATGTGGCAAGTCACTGGAATAAAGATCTTTTTGTGGATGTGGCTAAGAAGATGTCTGCAAGGGGTTACAATTGGATGCCTACCAATGCTGAGCAAACAGCTCGGGTATTTACACTAAAACCAGGGTTAGACATTCTATACCTTGGGGGAGCATCCTGGAACTCCCATATTCCTCATTTTTATATAATCGTGATCTTACCTTACAAGGCATGCTTTATATGTATCAGGGGAAAGGTTATGATCTGCTGAAAGTCATTTCTCTATCCATATATGTATATAATTAATGCATATGAAGTTATGAGAATTGTGTTGTATGGTGGTCACTAAAACATGCTGTAAGTTGGGGAATCAGCCAGACAGCAAGGAAAGTAGCCAACACCCGAGTGTGGTGTCAATCAACCCATCAACAACCATTGTCCAGCAAGGGAGCTACAATGCAATGACTCACCTGCATGAGGTCACAGCAGGGGAATTGCTTAACCTTGCCAGGAGACTCAGCAATGCACCCAGACATGCCTGGACTTGTGTTTTCCAAGCACATGGATTGAGGGTATAAAACAAACACAGTGGCCACATGCTTGGCCTTTTCTCCTGCCTCCACCTATGCTGCATGCAACAAAGACACTGAGAAGAAGACAGAAGACTACAACAGAGGAGACTCACCCAGATTTAAGGGACAAATCTGTATATTAAGGACTGTAATATCCAGTGGGGTGAGAAAAACTGCTTAATCTAGATATTGCCCAGTCTAATAGGATTGAGAGTTTATTTCTTTTGGTAACTAACTCTGACTTTTTGCCTATCACTTAATATCAATTAAAATCTATCTTTTGTAATTAATACACTTCTTTAATTGTTTATCTTTACCAGTGAGTTTGCCTGAAATGTGTGGTAAATCTGCTCAGGTTTTGCGAAGGCTGGTGTATATCCACTTTCCATTGATGAAGTGGTGAACCAATTAATAAATCTGCATTGCTCGTCTTGAGCAGTGCAAAATGGTATACTTCTGAGGTACAGTGCTCTGGTGCCTTTCTCTGTGTGACTCATGAGTGGCTCTGGGAGCATCCATGCAATATAGCTGGGTGTGGAGCTCCAGATGCTGTTGTGCTGTGTGATCACAGCGCCTGGAGGCATTTGCTGCTGGTCACTATCAAGGCAGTGTGAGAGACAGCCCAGGCTGGAGAGAGTTCAGGGGGCACAGCGGTCCCACAGTCCAAGGCTGCACCCCAGGGATCCCATCACACAGGGATGGGAGGAAATAGTCTGGCTGTGGACATATAGTGTGTCCATTTTTGGACAAGATTTTATGCAACTACATCACTACTGAACCCAAGGAGGTTGTGGACCCTATGTTCCAACAACCCCTCAATCCCCCAAGGATGAGCAGCAAGTCATTGGAGGAACAACACAATGAAGTGAAGAGATCTCCCTGGAAATCCAGGATCTCTTCAGGTCAAGACCTTCAGGGCAGCCCTGTAGGCTGCGAGGCCAATTCCCAGTCAGAAACTCAGTCTGGGACTGTGGATCCTATAGAGGGAACCTCAGCAAGTAAGTGTCTATCTTCATCGTATATTACTGTACTATACTGCTGTGCTACTTTTTGTTCTGTCCCACAGCCACAGGCATTTGTCACAGATATGAAGTAGGAGCCTGAGTCTCCAGCCCTCACCTTCCTCCCTCAGCTCACTCGCACACACACCCCCTCCCTCCCACATATACATTTTCCTAGTGGTGGCTCCTCGTGCTGGGCAGTTGGCTTCTGTCTCATCCTAGAGTCCTGATCATCAAATGTTTTCAAGCCCATGCCACGGATGGCACATACCCATCTACCTATTTTTCTTTCCCTTCCTGCCCGTCTGCCCAGTGAACCACCCCCTACCCCACTCCCCAACTCTGTTTGTCTGCTCAAAATGGCAGCCAGCAGCATCGTGCAGCCACAACCTTTACCCCACCTCCCCTCCTCTCCCACAGCATAGTTTAATAATGAAAACGTGATAATGAAAAATTCTGGGAAATTCAACTGTTTATTGAGACAGTGGTTACAGGAAAAGAAGTTCATTTAGTATTCTCGGTTTACGTGAAGTAGACATGGGCATTGCATAGTCATACAGGTACCAAGACTACAACTCTCAGCGATAGCAATGCTCTTAACAGCTTTTCACAGACGTGCAAAAAGAAAAACTGGAAACAGTGAATGCTTCAGTCAATAAGTGCAAAACCCTCTCCATTTTCACCATGTCTGCAGGGGAGATAAAGCAAAATCTGAGACTGAGAAATTGCTGGTTATGAGGGTGTGACGAACTGGGACTATTCTTAATGTGGTCTTTGATTGAGTGGGGAGTGCTGGCTGGGAAGGCAGGGGCATGTGGCTAGGATGATCTGCACTGGGGGATGGGAGACTGGCCTTGAGGGAGAATACCTGAGCATGTAACATGAGAACCCAGGAAGGGGTTAGAGGCCAGGTGACACTTTGGCCCAGGAAACTGAACAAAGGCGGGGGAGAGAGTTTTCAGGAACTGGCTGGTAATGGAGGGAGCCCAGACGGGGCTCTGCCTCCCCCAGTGGGGCTGTGGTGCCCCTGGGACCCCAAGATGGACCTAACTGGCGGGGGAGGTCCTGTTGTCTGTGCCTGCAAGACTTGTCTTGGACTGTGTTCCTGTCTTCTAAATAAACCTTCTGCTTTACTGGCTGGCTGAGAGTCATGGTGAATTGCAGGAAGCCGGGGGTGCAGGGCCTTGTGTCCCCCCACACTCCGTGACAGAGGGATAGCTGCATGAACATTCTGCCCAGTATAACTCGCACTTTCCTTCCACTCCTGCAGCACTTCTGGAAGGGGGCGGACTGTAATGGGGTGTACAGACAGAGGAGAGGAAAGTCTCTCCTGGTTACAAGCAAGCAGCTTGATCACAACCTATTATGATATGGGGCACTGCAGGTTGGTACACTCCCACTGCAGCTCTGGAGCTAATTCAACACATATTTTAAAAAAGATCACCTTTGTCATCCTGAAATTCTCTTGTCACTGTTGGTCATCCTAGGTCTGCAGAGCAGTCCTTTCCCACCAATCAATGCTGTTTTCCCAAGCCCAGAAACAGCACTGTACCATGTGAAACTGCCCCAGGAACTGCTCTTGTAGTAGCAGTTGCTTGGTATTACCCCCTTCTTCATCATCCTTGTCCTACTTCCTCTGCCACTACTGAAGCTGTTGCTGCTGCTGCTGGAGGATCTGCTGCTGCTACCACATCATCTGCTCGGTGGTGTGGTGGGTGAAGTCCAAAACTTAAGCCACCTGACTTTGACACCTGAAATACACCCCAAGCAGCCTCTGTGTATTTTTGGTTGCCAGCATAGTGGTTCGAAACATTGTTGGGTCCATGCTGGCAATTAGAAAATGGTGCTAGCATGCCCAGAAAGAGGAAGCATGGGACGGAGAGAGTGGAATCATGGGATTTTTTAAATTTTACCCTAAATCCCATAATTACACTGGCTTCTGCCTTGCTTCCTCTATATGCATCCCACAATGTGCAGTGAGAAAAATCCCAGTATGCACACAGCTCAGCAACAAAGCAAAGGATCATGGGATATCCTCTAAGACTCATGCCACATGCTTAGCATGCAGCAGATCCCCGCCGTTTGCACATCGTAATGTGAACTGAAGAATACCTGTTCTGTAGGCATGCTATTAGTGTTACTTGCTTATTGTGTGTTACCTAAAGCTTGTCAAATAGCTGCAGATTAAATCCCCTGTGCAGGCAAACCCTAAAATAGAAACAGAACTGTTCTATCCAGCAAATGGGAAATTTCTCTAAGATCTCTTTGGCAGAAAGAAAGGGTTGGGAAGCAGTGGTGACATAAGAACAGCCATACTGGGTCTTCCAACAGCGGCCAATGCCAGGTGCTTCAGAGGGAATGAACAGAACAGGTACTCATCAAAAGATCCATCCCCTGTTGCCCATTCCCAGCTTATGGCAAACAAAGGCTAGGGACACCATCCCTAATTGCCATTGATGGGCCCATCTTCCATGAACTTATCTAGTTCTTTCTTGAACCGGTTATAGACTTGGTCTTCAAAGAGTTCCATAGATTGACTGTGTGTCATGTGAAGAAATACTTCCTTTTGTTTGTTTTAAACCTGCTGCCTCTCAATTTCATTTGGTGAGCTTTAGTTCTTGTGTTATGAGAAGACGTAAATAACCCTTCCTTATTTACTTTCTCCACACCAGTCATTCTATAGATCAGTGTTTCCCAAACTTGGGATGCCGCTTGTGTAGGGAAAGCCCCTGGCGGTCTGGGCCAATTTGTTTACCTGTCATGTCCGCACATCCGGCCGATCGCAGCTCCCACTGGCCGCAGTTCGCTGCTCCCGGCCAATGGGAGCTGCTGGAAGCGGCACAGGCCGAGGGATGTACTGGCTGCCGCTTCCTGCCACCCCCATTGGCCTGGAGCAGCGAATCGCGGCCAGTGGGAGCCGCAATCGGACAGACCTGCGGACGCAACAGGTAAACAAACCAGCCCGCCAGGGGCTTTCCCTACACAAGTGGCATCCCAAGTTCGGGAAACACTGCTATAGATGACCAGATGATTAATCCAAAGTGGCCTGGGGGGCTGGAAATATGGTCAGAAGATTACAAAACAGGAATGAATTTGGGGGGGAAATGTAAAATTTTAATGGTGAATCAGAAAAACAGATATCAGTGGGAGGTGAAATGTGCAGAAGCAGCAAGAGGTGAAAGAGACCTAGAGTTGAAAATGGGCCGCAAACTTGCTATATTTGTGTTGAGATACAGGAACAGCATATGCAAAAGGCATACAGCATGAAGGGGAAACCAGCTACTCCTTTCTCCGTGTTCCCTTCTGGAATTTTGGGATTTGATGGGAGATTCAAGTGAGGATCACTGCTGGGACAGCTTTTCTTCCTCTTCCTGAAAAGGTGTGAATCTGTGTGTGTGTGGGTGGGTGCCTGGTGCACCTGCCCCTGCAAGGAGGTTAGTGGTGCACTTATGAGTGGAGAGTGTGGGGAGAGAAGGAACTCTCCATACAGTACAGTACCAAGGCTGTGTTTACGAAGTTTCTTTTGATGGCATAGGAGGCGGGTGTTGATCTGAATGTAACATTGTGGTCCTTAGCATTCCTATGCCAGATTATTTGTGGTGGTGTGGAGAGGGTAGTCTGGAGGAAGTGGATGTAGTACATGTCACCAGAAGAACCAGTGAGCAAGCTGACGTGTTAATGAAGTCAGCTAGCAGTGAAGCAAGGAAGGAGGTCTCAGGAAGTGTGGGCTCATCTGACACTTATCTCCCCTAAGCTGGCTGAAAGCACCAGAATGGGGGTGACAGATCCTTTATTTCCCCTGTCCTCCCCAACTCTTCTTTTTGGTTAGCAGCAACAGGAATGAGAATTTGTCATTCCCTGTCCTGCTGCAGGGAGGTCCCATCCCTCCATCCTCAGCAGGAAGGTAGAGATATCTGCCTACAGCTAGGAGGGGTCAGTAAAATGGGGTAAACTGCTGGAGCAGGGTTAGAGGGTTGAATGTATTGACTATAATGTTCCCTCTGACAAGAAATGTTGTCCCAAACAGTCTAACAGCAGTAGTCTTTCCATAGTCAAGGTTGAATCCTGATTTTTAAACCCTCTTCATCACACCTTCCCCCTCAAAAAAAAACGGAATCCCCTTGAAATGTCACACACCATATCTCATAGATTATTAGGGTTGGAAGAGAGCTCAGGAGGTCATCTAGTCTAATCCCCTGCTCAAAGCAGGACCAACACTAACTAAATCATCCCAGCCAAGGCTTTCTCAAACCGGCCTTAAAAGCCTCTAAAGATGGAGATTCCACCACTCCCTAGGTAATCCATTCCAGTGCTTCACCACCCTCCTAGTGAAATAGTGTTTCCTAATATCCAACCTAGACCTCCCCCACTGCAACTTGAGGCCATTGCTTCTTGTTCTGTCATCTACCACCACTGAAAACAGCCTACTTCCATACTCTTTGGAACCCCACTTCAGGTAGTTGAAGGCTGCTATCAAATCCCCCATCACTCTTCTCTTCTCCAGACTAAATAACCCCAGTTCCCTCAGCCTCTCCTTGTAAGACATGTGCCCCAGCCCCCTAATTATTTCCGTTACCCTCTGCTGCACTCTCTCCAATTTGTCCACATATTGTCTGTATTGCACAACTGTACACAATACTCCAGGTGTGACCTCACCAGTGCTGAATAGAGGGGAATAATCACTTCCCTTGATCTACTGACAATGCTCCTACTGATACAGCCCAATATGCCATTGGTCTTCTTGGCAATGAGGGCACACTGCTGACTCATATCCAGCTTCTCATCCTCTAATCCCCAGGTCCTTTTCTGCAGAACTGCTGCTTAGCCAGTCGGTCCCCAGCCTGTAGCAGTGCATGGGATTCTTCCTTCCTAAGTGCAGGACTCTGCACTTGTCCTTGTTGAACCTCATCAGATTTATTTTGCCCAATCCTCCAATTTGTCTAGGTCACTCTGGACCCTGTCCCTACCCTCCAGCATATTTACCTCTCCCCCCATTTTAGGGTCATCTGCGAACTTGCTGAGGGTGCAATCTCATTAGTAAAGATGTTGAGCAAAACCAATCCCCGGGGCACTTCGCTTGATATTGGCTGCCAACTAGATATTGAGCCGTTGATCACTACCCATTGAGCCCGATAATCTAGCCAGCTTTCTATCCACCTTATAGTCCATTCATCCAATCCATTTTTTTTTTAACTTGCAGGCAAGAATACTGTGGGAGACTGTAGAGGAGCGGACTCACCACTGAGGCGCCTCCAGCTGGTCATCTCAGCAATTAGCTCTTCCAGCATCTTGGAGTGCCCCCTGCAGGCCAGTGATCCACCTGTCCTCTGGCCCCCATGTCCCTCCCAGACCCCGGTGCCCTTGTGTCTGGGGTGCTGCCCCCTGGCAGTACACCCCTCAGTACTAGGTCTCCCCTCCCTGGGGGACCCCCACCCACTATCCCTACCTCACCTCAGAGTAAGGCCACTGCCAGTCACCAACTAGCTCCTGCTCCCTGAGGTAGACTGCAGTATAGGCCACTCATCACAGGCAAGGTTGGGTTTGGACCTGCTGCCTTGGCCTACCCCTGGGCTGCTCTCTGCAACCCCCAGTACCCCTTGACCTCTTATCAGGCTGCAGCCTGGGGCTTTCCAGGCTGGAGCTCCCCAGCCCTGCTCCACTCAGGTACTCTATCTCTACCTCCCTACAGCCAGGCCCTTCTCTCTCTGAGTGCAGAGAGAGACTCTTTGACCTCTGGCTCCCAGCCTTTTTATACAGGCCAGCTGTGGCCTGGTTGGGGTGTGGCCCAGGTGCGGCCACTTCCCCAATCAGCCTGGCTTTTAGAGCCGCAGCCCTCTGCAGGGCTGCTTTCAAGCCCTGCCAGGCAGGAGTGGATGTCCACCCCGCTACAGAGACCATATCAAAAACTTTGCTAAAGTCAAAATATATCACATCCACCGCTTTCCACATATCCAGAGAGCCAGTTATCTCATCATAGAAGGCAATCAGGTTGGTCAGACATGACTTGCCGTTGGTGAATCCATGTGGACTGTTCCTGATCACCTTCCTCTCCTCCAAGTGCTTCAAAATGGATTCCTTGAGGAACTGCTCCATGATTTTGTTGGGGACTGAAGTGAGGCTGACCAGTCTATAGTTCCCCGGGTTCTCTTTCTTCCCTTTTTAAAATATGGGCACTAAATTTGCCTTTTTCCAATCGTCCGGGACCTCCCCCGATTGCCACAAATTTTCAAAGATAATGGCCAATGGCTCTGCAATCACATCAGCCAACTCCCTCAGCACTGTTGGATGCATTAGATCTGGACCCATGGACTTGTGATTTCATCCCAGAGCAGAGTTTACTGGGAAGTTTGGTAAAAGTCAGAAATGGCGTTTCAAATAGTGGAGGTTCTTACAACGTCCCTGTTCACCCTGCAACAACCCTCTGGCTTTCTCGGGCTCATCCGAACTCCAGCCCTCCAACTGGTGTTGTTTAGAAGTCCTTTGAGGGAAAGGGGCCTCGAGCTGTGTTTCTGGGATGCATGCGATGGATTGCAGCATTACAACACTATAGGGAACTGGATGTACATGTCTACAGCCTGACACCTACTGGCTTTGCTGAGCAGGGGGATACGTGTGGGGTTTGTGGATCTGTTGGGGGGAAATGCTACAGCACCTGAAGAGTAAACAAGCCGGTGGGCTGAGCCATCTGACCCCTGGGCGGATGTCTCATGGAAAGATGTATCCTTGTCAGAATTTTACCTCTTTTTTTAAACTGAAGCCTCCAATCTCTCCTGTGCTCTCCCCTCTGAGAATCCCTATGGCTAATTTCTGATTTTTATGTCAGAAAAAAAGCACTGAATTATGTGAAATTCTCTAGAATTTTTCCCTAGACAGCCCCACAGGGAAATGGAACTTTCCACCTGTCTCTCTCAATAGCATGTTCTGGCTGCTCAGGCAGTGGCTGAATCAGAGCAGGAGGGAGCTGGGGTGGAATGTTTCTCTTGCTTTAAAGCAATTGAATTAATGCAAGCACCAATTTCTCCCTTTGATCCCAAACAGAAAGTGGCCTACCCTCCTTTCCTAGTATTGATTGTATAATTGGGGCATAGAAACGGGATAATTACAGGTGGAATATGCAATGGAAAACTTGATACAAGTGACAAGCAGGCCTGTTTGAATGTAACTCAGGAATAAAAAAGTACACCAAGTAGACACTACAGTGGTGGGGACACATAAGTTCCTGGATCAATAAGAGGAGGTTTTCTTGGGGCTGGAGGTGCATAATTAATTGCTGGAGTGGGGGAAAGGCTGAGGTGGGATGCAGAATTAATTAAGTAGAATATGAGTTTGGGGAGAAGCTGTGAATTCTCTGTGCCAACAGGCAGTGTTTTAGACAAACCTTATATGATTTGATCTCAGCTGGGTCTTGTTGCGAGAGCTCCTACAACAGGGGCCAAAATCCCCTTGTTCGATACCAGCGATACTCAGACTGTGGCTCACGAGTGGAAAGTGCTTCTTTTATGTGTCTCCTTTGGCTCTTTGCAGCACATGATATTATAACACTGTGTGATTTAATTACAGTAGAACCTCAGCATTATGAACACCAGAGTTACAAACTGACCGGTCAACCACACACCTAATTTGGAACCAGAAGTATGCAATCAGGCAGCAGAGATGAAATAAAAAAGCAAATACTGTACAGTACAATATTGTGTTAATGTAAACTACTAAAAAATAAAGGTAAAATCTAAAAAAGAGTTGACAAAGTAGGGAAACTGTTTCGGTGCTTGTTTCATTTAAATTAAGATGGTTAAAATAATCATTTTTC
Source organism: Malaclemys terrapin pileata (assembly GCF_027887155.1). NCBI lineage: Eukaryota > Metazoa > Chordata > Testudines > Emydidae > Malaclemys > Malaclemys terrapin. The sequence continues at coordinate 54,249,614 of NC_071514.1, forward strand.
TTCTGCATAGTAAAGTTTCAAAGCTATAGTAAGTCAATATTCAGTTATAAACTTTTGAAAGAACCACCATAACATTTTGTTCAAAGTTACAAACATTTCAGCGCTACAAACAACCTCCATTCCCAAGGTATTAGTCCCTCTGGGGTTCTAGAGTATTAACCAATCAGAATGCTTTTACTGTTATTAACCAATTAAGTTATCAACTTGTACTGTTATTAACTTATTTGCTACAAAGAGTCCTTTGGCACCTTATAAACTAACAAATGTATTGGAGCATAAGCTTTCGTGGGTGAATACCCACTTCGTCAGACACATATAATGGAAATTTCCAGAGACAGGTATAAATATGCAGGCAAGAATCTGGAAATTCCATTACATGCGTCTGACGAAGTGGGTATTCACCCACGAAAGCTTATGCTCCAATACATCTGTTAGTTTATAAGGTGCCACAGGACTCTTTGTTGCTTTTTACAGATCCAGATTAACACGGCTACCCCTCTGAAACTTATTTGCTGTGAATATAATATATAAACTAAATATTTCCCCGAGCATGCTGTTTTTAAATATGAATAGTATTATACTAAATGAAACAATGAAGTCATACTACTGAGGTCTGAGTATCACTGTTCTATACATTTGGGAGAATGGGCAGCTCTGAAATTGTTGCACACGCTGCAGGTGGGCAGGAGGAATCCAAACATCAAAAGATAGACCAAAAACATGATCTAAATTTTTTTTTAAATCTCTTGATTTTTTGGGGTCTGACTCATGATTTTGAACTTTTGAGATTGGCAATTCTGTGGTTACTCCCTCCACCCTGCTATGTTAGGCTCACTGCACAGCCAATGTTGCCTATTCATTGAATGAAATAGTGGCCTCTGGTGACTAACAGGGTATCTGCTGGCACTTGAAAAATTTTGACTGTAGCTGATCATGTCACTAAGCTACATTTAGAAATGCCCCAAAATAGGAGCGCTCGGGATAATATCACAGGTACTGGAATCATAGGACTGGAAGGAACCTCGAGAGGTCATCTAATCCAGTCCCCTGCACTCATGGCAGGACTATGTATTATTTAGACCATTCCTGATAGGTGTTAGTCTAACCTGCTCTTAAAAATCCCCAATAATGGGGATTCCACAACCTCCCTAGGCAATTTATTCCAGTGCTTAACCACTCTGACAGTTAGGAAGTTTCTCCTAATGTCCAACCCCTCGTTGCTGCAATTTAAGCCCATTGCTTCCTGTTCTATCCTCAGAGGTTAAGAAGAACAATTCTTCTCCCCCCGCCTTGTAACAACCTTTTATGTATTTGAAAATTGTTATCATGTCCCCTCTCAATCTTTTCTTTTCCAGACTAAACAAACCCAATTTTTTCAATCTTCCCTCATAGGTCATGTTTTCTAGACCTTTAATAGCTGTTTGTTGCTCCTCTCTGGGCTTTCTCCAATTTGTCCACATCTTTCCTGAAATGTGGCGCCCAGAACTGGACACAATACTCCGGTTGAGGGCTAATCAGCCTGGAGGAGAGTGGAAGAATTACTTCTCGTGTCTTGCTTACAACAGTCCTGATAATACATCCCAGAATGATGTTCGCTTTTTTGCAACAGTGTTGCACTGTTGACTCATATTTACCTTGTGGTCCACTATGACCCCCCAGATCCCTTTCTGCAGTACTCCTTCCTAGGCAGTCATTTCCCATTTACTGAAGTATTACCTTAAATCTCATCTGTCTCTACCATTGCTTCACTGGAGAGCTTTACCTAGAATTCTCCCCAGCTTCCTAAGACAGATTTAAAGAACAGAACCTATATTTAACAAATTACAACAGAAAAGATCCAGATGAGAAAGCAGTTTCAGCACTCATCCAGATCTGGTCTTGAGAGGTGGGCTTTGTTTGGTGGTTTCATCTAGATTATCAAATCCCAAAGGTGTAACCTTCTTTTCAGTTAGTTCAGGATTTATTCACAACAGCATTTGCTCCTGTCACTAAAATTGTGATGGGAGTGCTGTTGCTAGCAGGGTCACACAGTAATTCAGCTGGGTTTGGAATGAGCTGAAGATGCTGCCATTTCTTTTGTGCTTAGTATCTTGATCCCTGTAGGATCTTAGAGTACACATCTTATGTCCACTAACAACAGCTGGTGATGTCAATATTTTTCCTCATTCATTTTTTTCAGAATTGATCTCCTGGTTTTCTTAAGCTTGGACGAGCTTTGTACTGCATTCTAAACATCCCTCTGGTTTTGGGTCTGGTTCTATCTTGTGTTATCTCTGCCATTTTAGATATGTACAAGTGGCATATTATTGCCCTTGGATGAAAGTCCCTGGGTGTGTGGAGATCCCTGAATTTTCTACAGGAGGCATAACACATTTCCAAGCACATCTGACTTTCCCAAGAGCTATATCCCTTTCGTGCACATGAAATGTCCCCCCAATATATAGGAGACACAAGGTGGTTGAAGTAATACTTTTTAGTGGAACAACTTCTGTTGTTGAAAGAGACACACTTTCAAGCTTCACAGACCTCTTCCTCAGGTCTGAGAACCTCCCAATATATAGACAGGAGTTGGGTTTAAAATCATGGAGAGTTCTTTATAGAAAATAATAAGTGAAGCTATGACAAAATCTTGCTCTTGCTCATTTCTCCTCCTCTAAATAGGATTTCCTACTCCCAAAAGTGACAAGATCTCCCACGTGGAATAAGAGAACAAATAAAGCCATGGCTTTACAGGGCTATGAGGAAGGGTCATTCCTGAGTGGTACCTAAAAATTAAGTGCTGAAAGTTAGAAAATGCCAGATATAAAGTTGCCCATGCAATTTTAATTTGGTCTCCTTCTGTGTACGCATTATGACGGACTCTTTCATTTCATGATAACATGCTTTTTCTTCAGGACCCCTGACTCATGCAGTGCACAGCATGGACTCGCAAAGAAGCAGAATTAAATATGGAATTTTCTAACTTTGGAGTGCTTGAATTTACCACCTCATTTTAAACATAGTTTTTATATGTAATATGATTTGAGCACTGTATTTATGCTAGGTTTTTTGTTTTCTGATATAAAATGGATATTGTATATTGCAGGCTTTTACAGCTGTATTTGCTAGTTGTTGGGGGAACTTGAAATAGGAAAACAATACCATTATATTATTAGTTTATTCTATTTTCCCAAGTCTTTGTCCACATTGCTCGTAGCCTTATGTTGGTGGGGAGAAGGGAGCAAACAAGGAGCCATTCCTGAGCTTTTCATCATGTCTTTTTGCAAAGACAAGAATGTCATCATTGTATTTCAGCACATTATTCAGAAGACTCATTATTTATCTCCAAATATCTTGCAATGTTTCTGCAGCCAACAGTATTCCAAATGACAATTTTTGATAGATCCAGAGGTCACTGTGAGTAGAACATGTGGTGATGTAGCTAGGGTGTAGTTCTCAGATGGTAACTCTTAACATTGCCCAGTTTTGAGAAGAATGCAGCTCCATTATAGTCATATTAATATACTGTCCAGAGTTGGTCTAATATGGCATTCTCATTGAATTGCAACATTCGGCCAATGCATGGCATACTGTAGCTTTGGTTTGTCTTCTGGGGATTACTTCTTTTGGAGATATTAATGGAAAGGTCTTTCTCTTTCTGACCTTCCCAGTTATCTTAATTTCTTCTCAGTTACATTTTCTGACATGAAAGAGAATGCTCAGGTATTCTTGATTTAGAGATCTGATATATCTCTATGTAAATGAACCTGGAAATCCTTTGTTTTACCAGAGCCATAAAATAGAGTCTTGTCCTCTAATAGTCTACAAATGTTGTATTTTATTGTTATCAGAATTTTGCCCAATTGTTGTATTTACAACATTTTTTATTTTAGTGTATAAGCAAATAAATATACATGTGATCCTTGAATGACACAGAACTCATTGATTCTGTGGCCAGTGCATCCCTTTGTCACTGTTTTGTTGAATGAACCCATCAAACGTAGCGGTTTACTAATTTCCATACGATAAAATCATTCTCTTTGTTGCCACTAATTTAGTCTTGTTCAGAGCAGAGAGCTGTTATGCGTTTAAATGAGCCTGTGGTTGCATCTAGACACATCCCTTGTTCAGCTCTGGGAGAAAGGGATTCTGCGAGTTGCTGCTATTGTCACATGACAATTCCTGGTTCCTTAGCGATACCACTGTCACGTGACAAGGGCCAGTACTGCTGCTGCTGCTACCTCATTTTTCCCAGGAGCCCGAGCACGGTAGCTGCTGTTCACTCTCTTCTCTTCCTGTTTTGCATGGTAAGATTTTTCTGGTCCAAGCAAGGTGGGGGACAGTTTCACTAGCTTCCTTCGGAGCTGAAGACTCCAGGTAACCGAGAGAACTTGGGGAACGTGACTGTAAAACTGCCCCTTCCACCCCCATGTCTGCTGCATGTGTGACTGTTCGTCCCAGATCTGCTGACTTTACTGGCACACAGAGATTCTTGGTCCTGTTAGCACTTGCAGGAGCCAATCCAGGTACGGGAGAGCCAATGCACCCGGAAATGGAAGTCACCAAATCTCCCAGCAGTGTGAGAGGAGATAGAAAGGAAGAGGGACTGAAAGAGACAGGAAAAATAATGAGAGGTGACGAGTTCCCAGTGCTACCCAGTCCTGTTACTGCATCATCACTGTGCAGATTGAGAGGAGCAAGAGTAAAAAGGCAGTGCCCTATCTCTGCCTAGTAACCATGCTGCAAAGAAAATGTACTGCTCTTAGAGACATTGTCAGGGAAACTCCCCAAAGTGTAGCATTTTATTCTGCTCCTCTACAGAAATTTGTTCAGTCTGTTAAAGGGAGGTTACATAAATGTCTTGGTTCATTTAGTCTCGGGGAGGATGCTGGCTCTGCACTGTAGTAAAGGGACCAAGCGGTTTTCAATATCAGAGTTTAGAATATCTGCGCCCAAGGAAAGCCTGAGAATTTAGCTTTAAAATGGACCAAAACCCTTTATCACCCTGTCAGGTTGTAGAATAGCTTCCTGCGTGTCACTCCAGATCACCTGTTATATTAATTTAGATGGAATATATGTGCTAAGATAACCCAGTCTCTAAACAGTAAGAAGGTCAGGGGTTTGGTATACAGAGACCTCAGCCTGCTTAGTACAATGGCACATGCACCATTTTAACCTTTTATTGAAGATACAGAAAAAGAAAAACAGTTGAAGTGTTGAAATGTAAAGTATTAAGTAAGGCTTTCATTTTAACAACATTTCTTCTTCCCTTTCTTTCTAGCTGGAGAGAGCTTTAGAAGCAAAACCACCCTTGTTTGACAGTCTCTTAGTATCAAAAATGGTAATAACTATCCTTTGGGGAAAAGACAAGAAGTTAATTGAGGTGGGCTAGAGCTATTGTGTTAAAGACCCATCCCATTTCATTTCAGGTAGTATTTTGGATTCAGCTAGAGCTGGTAGGGAGGGTGATGTCATTTGGATCCCTCTCGCTGGCCCGGTCTGGTCAGGACATCTCTCGGGATGATAAAAACCCAGCGGCCCAAAAGATGGGTGTGGGCGGGGGGTGGCAGCCGTGATGGTGAAGCTTGCTTCAGTAGTCGCTCTCTGTTCTTCTGTCTATTCTAGTCCTCCCAAAGTCTCTTTCTTTAAGGACCAAAAAAGGGAGTGATGCCAGTGACACGTGAGGAAGCAGCCATGTGTTTAACCTAGGCAGAGCAGGGCCTTTAAGGTGAAAGGGAAGTGGCACTCTGCAAAGACATTGTGCAGGAGAATGACCAAATTCTGCTATCAGTGGTGAAGGATTTGTTTGTCCATATTTAGTAGGAGCTTTATGGTCTCTGGTGTTCCCAGGGTGACTTCAGCTCTGGGTTCTTCTCTAGTTCCTGGAAGGTGGAAACATTCTACGCAATATCTTTCAAGCAGCCCAAAAATAACGGAGTAATTTGTGTTTGAATTTGTCTCTCCTTTGGTTTCTTTCTTTCTTTTTCTTTTCTTTCTTCCCACTCTCATTTTGCACTCTCTCCCTGCTTATTTCCTTCTCTCTCAATACCCCTGCCTTCCCTGAATCATGCTTTTTCCTCCCCTTTCCCCTCTTCTCTCTTAATATTTTACCCCCACTCTTCATCTTTTAATACTCTCTTCACCTCCCTAACAGTTTCTTCTCCTTCCTCACTCAGCCCAGTTTCTCATTCAGACCCCCCAAAATTGCCACTCTTAGATCATGACCCCTCCATTCCAGTCTACCCCATACAAGTAATACATCAGTCACGCTGTCACATACAGACCTAGCCACTTACACACCAGTCATCCTGCCATTCTGCCCCTCAGGCCTACGTCTCTCAGACATTAGTCACTTTTCCATTCACCCCTCGTCACACACCAACCTACTTCTTTGGATAGCGGAATCTCTCCCAGAGGGGCCTTGAGGTCCCATCCACATGGAAGTGGCAGAGAGAGTTTTCCCTGGTTTCCATGGAGGAGTATAGTAAGAATGGGGAGACCAGAAGTTGGCCTCTCTCCTTCTCCATGTTGAAGGGAAGGGATCTCTGAGTCCTCATTCATTGTCCTGTTCCCCTTGGTGAGGTAGGGGTGAATCCTGGAGGCAACCATGCTGGACAAGTAAGTGGGAGCAGGCAGTGCTAGCATAGAACAGGTCATTGTTACTTCTCTTAAGCAGCCCCATGGCCTAGATAGGAGGTCACCACCATCAGCAAATGCCTGGCGCCATGCTCCCTGTTATGTATTGACTCCTGATAGCTCCCAAAGCTTGTGGGCAGAGACTGTATTCTCCTATCTCCTCCATTTGGGAAAGAGGGTCAGAGATACCACACCACTGCCAATCTCCCTCTGCCCAGGGTTTCCAAGGGGGAAAGAACTATGACATTGACCTGTCACCGGTCAGTCACACATATAGAATGGCTGTTCCTCCACCCTTGGGGCTGGTTCTGTTCTCTAGCAGGCCCTGGTCTCTAACAGGCTGGGTTAGAGATGTGCAAGTGGCGCAGTAATACTCTGCCATAGTCCCTCACTGTGTGGAGATCTCTGAATCTCCTACAGGGGGCACAACACATTTCACAGCACATCTGACTTTCCCAGGAGCTACAGTAACTCCTCACTTAAAGTCGTCCCGCTTAACGTCGTTTCATTGTTATGTTGCTGATCAATTAGGGAATATACTCATTTAAAGTTGTGCAATGCTCCACTCATCCGTTGTTTGGCTGTCTGCTTTCTCCACAGCTGGCAGCCTCCCTACGCCTCCCTCTCCCCCCAGCGCCTCCCGCCCACCGGCAGACCCCGTGGATCAGCACCTTCCCTCTCCTCCCCCTCGCCTCCTGCCCGCGGCAATCAGCTGGCATGCAGCGTTTTGGAGGGAGGGGGGAGGAGCGAGGACTGGGCGCGCAGGCTCCCCCTCCCTCCCCTGCCTCCCGAACGCGGCAATCAATTGGCTTGCGGCGTTTAGAAGGGAGGGGAGGGAGGGGAGAGGAGCCAGGACGCAGCGTGCGAAGTAAAGGGGGAGGAAGTGGGGGGCGGAGGGAGAAGAGGCGGGTCAAGGGTGGGGGTTTGGGGGAAGGGGTGGAGTGGGCAGGCTGAGGGTTCAGCCCCCCGCCATTGGTACTTATAGAGTAGGGGAAGCTGCCCTGGCACCTAACCCCCCCTATTTATATTAATTCTTATGGGGAAATTGGATTTGCTTAACATTGTTTCACTTAAAGTCATATTTTTCAGGAACTACGTTAAGTGAGGTGTTACTGTATTTCCTTTCCATACAGATGAAATGTCCCCGCCAGCAAAGAGAGGGACAAGGTTTTTTGTAGCAAGATGTGACAAACCCTGATATTGCTCATTTTTCCTATCCAGAGCAGAATTTCCAATTAAAAAACTGGACATAATCTCCCTCATAGAACGAGAGGAAGAGCCTTGGGTTCCTGATCTCCAGGGCTACGAGGAAAAGGAGATGCTGAGTGGCACCTGTGCAGGTGAGGAATAAGCTAAACTGTCTGGAGAACTGTCAGTGAGTTGAATGAAACTCTGGAATTTCCCCAGAAATGCTGTGAGCTTGCACCATTTTGTCCCACTATTGTAACCAATACTCATGTTCTCAAGACAGATATCTCCGAGGGCTTCCCAGTCATACTGATTGACTTCAGGTGAGAGTCTGTGACCTCACTTGTTTTTCCTCTGAGAGTTCAGAGGGAATGTGAAAGGAGAATACGGCCTCTCCCTCTCTTTTGCGGAAGAATCTGCTCTCAGTTCATGATTTTAGGCCTGTTTGAAACCTGGAACCCTTCTTGTCCTGAAACCCTATTTCAAGCTAGACGGTGAGCGCTCTGGGACAGGAACTCTACTTATTAGTTGTTTGTACAGTGTCTAGGGCAATGGGACCCTGATCCTTGATTGTGTCTCCCAGGAGCTGCGGTCAACTTGATTTCATTTAATTGACTAAATTTTAAAAAATCAATTCTCTCTTTAAACAATATAACTTAATTTATAACATTTCCTATATATTTGTTAATGGTGCTTTTCTGCTCGACTGTATTCAGAAGGTTCTTTTCAGTAGGCTTGAGAGCAGGACCGCTCTTACTATCTTATGGGTTACCTGTAAAAACAGTAGGTACCATGTGTTCATATGGAAATATGATATTCCTTTTCCCAAGGTTTCCTTTCTCTCCACTGACTCATCTCTAGATTCTCATTTTATTCTAACAGGTGATGGGATTGTGAGTGAGAATGGGAAGGAGAATCTGCACCAGGACAGTCATGAGCCAATGGAACCACATGGCACATTATCAGGAGCATCCCAAAGGAATATTTCCCAGAGTCCTGAGCAGGATAAAGCCTGTGAGGGTCAGCACGGATCAGAAAGGCATCAAAGAACTCCTCCAGGGAAGAGACTAGGTCAATCAACTGCATGTGAAATAGGTTTTAGGAAACTACCAGACATTATCCAGCTGGGAAATCCCAAGATGGGGAAACCAATAATATGTGATGACTGTGGGAAAAGCTTCCGGCTGAGATCAAACCTCAGACAGCATCAAAGGATTCACACTGGAGAGAAACCCTTTGGATGTGCCGAGTGTGGGGAAAGTTTCCGGCAGCGCTCACATCTTATTCAGCATAAGACAAAGCACACGGGGGAGAGACCCTATGAATGTACCGAGTGTGGGAAAAGCTTCAGTATGAGCTCAAAACTCATTCGGCATCAGATAATCCACACAGGAGAAAAACCCTATAAATGTGGTGAGTGTGGCAAAAGCTTCATTGGGAACTCACAGCTTATCCTGCACCAGAGAGTCCACACGGGTGAGAGACCCTACAAATGTGGTGACTGTGGGAAGAGCTTCAGTGTGAGCTCAGCTCTTACTCAACATCAGAGAACGCACACTGGAGAGAAACCTTATGAATGTGCCGAGTGTGGGGAAAGCTTCCGGCAGCGCTCACACCTTATTCAGCATCAGAGAATCCATACGGGTGAGAGACCCTATGAGTGTTCCAAGTGTGGAAAGAGCTTCAGCGTGAGCTCTGCCCTCATTCAGCATCAGAGATTCCACACAGGGGAAAGACCTTATGAATGTGCTGAGTGTGGGAAAAGCTTCACAGTGAGCTCACACCTGATTCAGCACCGGAGAGTCCACACCGGGGAAAAGCCCTACGAATGTGCTGACTGTGGGAAAGGCTTCCTTTGGAGATCAGCCCTTCTTCGACATCAGAGAATCCACACAGGACAGAAACCCTATGAGTGTACCGAGTGTGGGGAAAGCTTCCGTCAGAGCGCACACCTTATTCAGCATCAGAGAATCCACACTGGGGAGAGACCCTTTGAATGTGCCAACTGTGGAAAGGGCTTCACTGTGAGCTCTGCCCTCATTCGACATCAGAGAATCCACATGGGAGGGAAACCCTAAAAATGGGCTGAAAGCTTCATGTCAGATATCCCTCCAGAGTCTCCCAATAGATAGTAGCCAGGCATGTTTCTTGCTTTGAGTCCATAAGGCTCTTCTCTTTTCACAGAGAATGAAAAATGCCTTGTTGAGGATGGTCAAGTTAAACAAAGAGGAAATGTTGGTGCAGGGAGAAGGGTCATGTAGGGACCTGAGGTGTGGAGAGGAATGTATGCTGGGAGCCAGAGCCAGAGACCGGGAGGTGCTGTGGGCAGCAGGAGGATTGAGCATTTGGAGATAAAAGGGAAGCTGTTGGTATAGTTGGAGAGAAGTCCCCCATGAGAACCAGGGCTGGAACTAACAAGGACTGTGCCAGGGGAAAGGACTGGGCCCAGTATCATTGGTGCCCATGTGGAAAAGCAGGAAGGGGTAGCGATCCAAGGGCTTGATGAGTCTTGGCAGTCTCTCCGTCATATCTCAGAGTAGCAGCCGTGTTAGTCTGTATCCGCAGATGCATCCGAAGAAGTGGGCTGTAGCCCACGAAAGCTTATACTCTAATAAATTTGTTAGTCTCTAAGGTGCCTTAACAGTGCCTTAAGGTGCCTCTGTTCTTTCTCTGTCAGATCGTGAATCTTAGCTCCAGGCAAGCAGCATACTTCTCAGTTTTCCTGTCAGGATGGCAGATAGATGACTCAGTTCTCCTTAGGATCTTGGGATCTTGGTAGGATTTATCAAATGAAGATCTCAATCCCTTTTGTTTCAATGACTTTGAATTCCCAGATTTTTGGTTATCTGTTACAAATTTCAACTTTGCCAATGTAAGGGGGCAGACTCACCCTGCGGCGCCTCCGGCTGGTCTCTTCCAGGAATTAGCTCAATTTCCAGCCTGGAGCGCCCTCTGCAGGCCGGTGATCCACCTTGTCACTGGCCCCCATGTCCCTCCCAGGACCCCGGTGCCCCTTTCTTTGCGTGCTGCCCCTTGGCAGCACCCACACACACTGGGTCTCCCCTCCCAGGGGATCTCCCCACCCACTAACCCCACCTCGCCTCAGTGTAAGGCTACTGCCAGTCACCATCTAGCCCCACTCCCTGGGGCAGACTGCAGTATCAGCCACTCATCACAGGCAAGGTTGGGTTTGGACCTGCTGCCTTTGCCTGCCCCTGGGCTGCCCTCTGCAACCCCTAGTACCTGTAGGCCCAATGCTAGGCTACAGCCTGGGGCTTTCCAGCCTGGAGCTCCCCAGCTCCTCTGCCTTTCCCCAGCCCTGCTCCACTCAGGTACCCTGACTCAAGCTCCCTGCAGCCAGGCCCTTCTCTCTCTGGAGAGAGAGAGAGAGAGAGAGAGAGAGAGAGAAAGTGACTTCTTGCTCCCGGCTATAACTTGTGTTTGAGCTAGAGCTGATGTTTTAGAAAGAATCCACCATGTCCCTAGGTAATTATGGCAATAGTTAATCTCTCTGTTCAAAATGTGCACCCTATTTCTAGTCTGAATTTGTCTAGTTTCAGCTTCAGAATGGATCATTCTGCCTTTTTCTGACAGATTGTGTAGTGTATTGAAAATTGTGTTAAAATTATAACCTATCACTTTAAATTCTCAGGGGTTTTCCTGTCTTGCTTGCAGGTTAGTAGTGACTGTGACGTTGCACTCCATATGTTTATGGAAATATGCTTATGAGTGTGACTATAATGTAACTGGAATATGCTTTACGCAAAAGGTCTGTTGTAAGGTATCGCTACAAAGCTTATAATCTACTGAGTGAGTTCATCCTATTTGTATGAATGTATCATTCTTGTATCTGAAGCTAGAAATATGAAGTATTACTCTGAAGTCCTGTTGTAATTATGCAAAGTGTGGGCCATTAATGGTGGTTTAGAATCTTGATGGCTCCCATTAACCAGGACAATTGGTTGTAAATGGCTCTGTTTACTTGTAAGCCTGCCTGTGTTCCCGTGAGTCAGGCCAGAAAGAATGGAGACTTGGGGTCTCACAGGACATATGACCATGTCACCTGGTACTGGAATCCATCTTAAACCTGGTGTTTTTCCATTTAGAAGGACGGGTGGGGACCCAGAGAGACAAAATATTCCCGCCTTGTGCCAAAGCCATAAAAGGGGGTGGAACAGAACAAAGGGGGCTGCCAGTCATGAGAAATCCCCTACCTGAGAAATTACTACCTGAGCTGGAACTAACAAGGACTGTGCCAGGGGAAAGGACTGGGCCCAGATTAGAAAGGAGTCTGGTCTGTGAAAGAAGCTTATTGGAACATCTCTGAGAGTGAGATTTACCTGTATTCAATTTCTTAAATGTATTAGGCTTAGACTTGGGTGTTTTGTTTTATTTTGCTTGGTAACTTACTTTGTTCTGTTATTACTTGAAACCACTTAAATCCTACTTTTTATACTTAATAAAATCACTTTTGTTTATTAGTAAACAAATTAATCACAAAGTAAGTGATTAATACTTAGGAGACTAAATAGCTGTGCATATTTCTCTATCAGTGTTACAGAGGGTGGACAATTTATGAGTTTACCCTGTATAAGCTTTATACAGAGTAAAACTGATTTATTTGGGGTTTGGATCCCATTGGGAACTGGGTGTCTGTGTAATGGAGATAGGTAACCTGCTGAGTGGTTTTCGGTTAAAGCCTACAGCTTTGGGGGCATGGTTCAGACCTGAGTCTGTGTTGCAGCAGACTAGTGTGTCTTGCTCAACAAGGCAGGGTTCTGGAGTCCCAAGCCATCAGGGAAAACAGGCTCAGAGGCAATTTCAGCACATCAGGTGACAGTCCCAAGGGGTTCTCTGTGACCAAACCCATCACAGTGGCCCTCTAGGGAAGTATGCTATCTGGGTCTTTCAGCAGTCAGTCTGCAAAGAGTCAACCTAGAGCAGGGCCGCCCAGAAGGGAGGGCAAGTGGGGCAATTTGCCCCAGACCCCGCAGGGGCCCCCACGAGAATGTTGGAGGCTCCCACCACCTTTCGCCTTCGCCTTCCCCATCCCTGGGCACCTCAGCGCGCCGCGTCCAGGAGCGGCCCCGGACAGCGCTGCAGTGGTGTGGCCTGAGCTCCTCCCGCTCGGAGCCGCATGGTAAGGGGGCGGGGCTGCGAGCTCCTGCAGGCCAAGCAGCAGGAGCTCCTGGACGTGGCTCGCTGAGTCTCTGGGAGAGGGGGTGAGCAGCATGGTAAGCCCCTCTGAGCCAGGCACCCCCCGAGCCCTGACCCCCAGCTCTGAGCCCAGCCCCTCTGAACCGGACACCCCCCAGTCCTGACCCCCAGCTCCGAGCCCAGCCCCTCTGAGCCAGACACCCCCCCCAACCCCATTCCCCTACAGCCCTGACCCCCAGCTCCGAGCCCAGCCCCTCTGAGCCGGACCCCCCCCGACCTCCCCCCACAGCCCTGACCCCCAGCTCCGAGCCCAGCCCCTCTGAGCCAGACACCCTCCCAAGCCCATCTCCCACAGCCCTGACCCCTAGCTCTGAGCCCAGCCTCTCTGAGCTGGGCACCCCCCGAGCCCATCCCCCACACCCCTGACCCTCAGCTCTGTCCCCCAGCTCCGAGCCCAGCCCCTCTGAGCCGGGCACCCCCCAACCCAGACCCCAGCTCCCCACCCAGCCCCGGGCCACAGTAGTGCCACCCCCAGGCAGCGACAGCCCATTATGTAATTGCAAATGTATACATACCATTAAAGCATTTAATGTTTTTAAATAATGTATTTCGTGTATTTTCAAATTATTAAAAATTAATTTTTGAATGTATTTCACTGGTTATTTTTTACATTTCCAAATACTATAGTATAGTAACTTATTTTTTATGAAAGGGCCCCCCAAAATTGCTTTGCCCCAGGCCCCCCTTGAATCCTCTGGGTGGCCCTGACCTAGAGCAGGGGTTCTCAAACTTCATTGCACCGTGACCCCCTTCTGACAACAAAAGTTACTACATGACCCCAGGGGGCCTGTAGCCTTAGCCCCACTGTTGAAGGTGGTGCAGCTCGGGCTTTGGTCCCGGCCCCAGACCCCAGCAAGTCTAATGACAGCCATGGTGACCCCATTAAAATGGGGTCACAACCCTCTTTGGGGTCCCATCCCACAGTTTGAGAATCGCTGACCTAGAGCAAGGTGGGGGGAGTTGGGCCTCTCTGCCTTAGGGTGCAACATGGTTTTGGTTCTGGTGTGTGAAAATTCTGGATCTTAAGAAATAAAGTAGTGTTTTACATTGCAACCTTCCAGAAGGATTAAAACATAAAATACTTCAGCTTCTCTATTTGTATATTGTGAACATAACAGATTAAAGAGTCATCTACTATCAGAAATCTCTTCCCCATGTAAGTATTTGTAGACTGTGATTCAGTCAGCTCTTAACCCTCTCTTGGATAAAATAAATAGATTGATCTTCTTTAATTTCTCACTATAGGGCATGTTTTCCAGAGCTCAGATAACTCTTGTATGATTTTTCAACATCCTTTTTGAAGTGTGGAAGGCAAAAATGTATGCAGAATTCCAGTATCAGTCTCACCATTGCAGTATACAGAAGTAAAATCACCTCCCTACTCCTTTTCCCTCCACCTTCATGCACAGAACATCCTCTATCTTCAGGCATGAAACAGAACATGACATCTCTTGCCTATCCAGAGCCAGGAATAGAATCCAGGAATCCTGATCTCCAGCATTCCAATGCTGTCTCACAAATAACTGTGTACCTCACTGACAAGGTGGGTCATGCCCTTCTCTAGTGGGTGGTCCACATGATGTCTAATAGCAGCTAAACCTATCATCATCATCGGCAATCCCTTGATTCGAGGATGATCTCTACCACAGATTTATATATGGGTCCTCCTGAGATGACTCAGGAGTCCGATCCTGGAACCACAGATCCACCCGCAGTAGGTACAGACATTTCCTGGCAGGTCATCTGTCTGTGGGAGAAAGTTCCTTCTTTTTCCTTCCTTCTCTCTCTATTTTCAGCTTTGAGGACAAGGCACTTCTCTTCAAAGCAGGCTACTGCCTGATGGAGGATGTGGCGCCATTCAGGTTGGTTGGTGGTTCGCTTCTCCCAGCTTGTGATGTCCACATTATTTTTCTTAACATACTGTGATAAATGAAATGGGGGGGGAGCTTCCTTTTATTGACACCCAGCCAGACAGTTAACTATAAAACCCCTCTTAGTAGTTGTTCTCTACTTGCTTTACCTGTAAAGGGTTAAAAAGTCTCCCTGCATAGGTAAAAGGAAGGGAGTGGGCACCTGACCAAAAGAGCCAATGGGAAGGCTAAAACTTTTTAAAATTGGGGGGGAAACTTCCCCTTTGTCTGTCTGTGTTGTTCTCCTGGAGAGAAGGGACACTGCAGCTATGCGGTAAGAGCTTGGGCCAGGTATGAAAAATCAAAGACTATACCTAGAAACTACTCATTTTAAACCCCAGATATGTAAGTAGATCAGGAAATATCTAGGAAGATGGGATGAGGTTTATTTCTTTTATTTCTTTATGTCTTGTGGATTCCTCTGTGCTAACCCCAGGTGCTTTTGTTTTGCTTGTAACCTTTACACTGACCATCAAGAAAGCTATTCTTGATTCTTAATTTTTGTATTTGCTCTTTTTAAATCTATCAATAGCCTGAGTTTTCAGATGTATTTTTTTTTAAATAAAACGTACCTTTTTTAAGAACAGGATTGGAGTTCTGTGTCCTAAGAGGTTTGTACACATGTCGTTTAATTAGCTGGTGGCAACAGTTGATTTCCTTTGTTTTCTTTTTCAGCTCTTCCCTGGAGGAGTGCAGGGGGTGAAAGGGCTTGAGAGTACCCCACAGGAAGGAATTTCCAAGTGCACCTTCCTGGGTTCTCAAAGGGATTTTTGCACTTGGGTGATGGCAGCATCTACCCATCCAAGGTCAGAGAAAAGCTGTAATGTTGGGAGTTTAATAAAAGCCTGGAGTGGCCAGTATTAATTTTTAAAATCCTTGCAGGCCCCCACCTTCTGCACTCAAAGTGCCAGAGTGGGGAATCAGCCTTGACAGATACGCTTTCAGTTTGTCTTTTTGGCATTTCCTCTGACCACCACGGGATCTCTGACCATGGGTGAGCTGAGAGTAGACGACTTGTTTTTGGAGACGAGAGTCTGGCATCCGCACACAATATCCAGCCAGTTATTGCTCTAGAACAAGTGGAAGCAGTGTGTGTTGTGGTTCTGAAGAGCCTCAGTTCAAACATGTTGGGGGAAAATATGTGAGCATGTATTTAAAGAACAAGGCAGCCACACTGAGGTGTTCTAGCTAAAACCATATTTAAAAGAAAGAGCTGGGGGGTGCTTGTGGTTAAGGTTCTGTGAGCTACAATTCAGGAGATGTATGTTCAGCTCTATGATGGGCTATGATATTGGTATTAATTATACTGTATCTTAGTTCCCTATCTACAAACAAGGGATGATAATGCTTTCACCAGCACTAAATCTACAGGATTTTGTTAAGATTAGTTTAGTTATAGACAAATTAGTTTGATATTTACCAGATATCTCATTAAATCGTTTGCCTTAAATGCCACACATGGAGTGTCACAAAACATGGACACTCTACTATTCCTGTAATGAGTCTAAAATGAAAGGCCTGGGTAGGATGTGGCACATCAGAAGATTTGAAAATTCCTTCAGTTTTGGTGGGAAAGAAATTGTCTCTCCTCATTATTCAACTGCATGTGCAGCTGCACGCTAGCACTTTTGCACATTGTACCTGCAAAAGGGAGGCTGCCATTTAGAAAATTTGGGTCTAAGTGTAATTAGCATGGCACTGATTAAAACACTGAGTGGGAGAACTCAGATAACATCCCATGGTTACTTCATAAGTTAACAGTGAAAATATCCCTATCCCCTGTTCATTTGCGGTTTAAAGGTGGTGCAGCTGTAGCTGGCAAGATAGACTAGAGAGCCCAAGGGGACTGTCTGTGACTCCATGATAAGACTATTAGTGATCTAGGAGTTCACACGTGTTACTGGGTTGGTGAAATCTAATTATAGAACACACCACCAGTTTGGGGTGTCTGCTAGGGTTATGAACTCTCTAATCCCACAAAATCAAAGACCTTAGCAGCACCCCTGCCCCAAGGCCCCACCCCACCACTCTCTACATTCCCCTTCAGGGGCTTGCTGTCCCCCATCCTAACTCACTTTCACTGGGCTGGGGCAGAGGGTTGGGGTGCGGGAGGGGGTGAGGGCTCTAAATGGGGGTGCTGGCTCTGAGGTGGGGCCAGAAATGAGGGTTTCAGGGTGTAGGAGGGGGCTCCGGGCGGGGAGTTGGGGTGCAGGAGGGGGTGGGGGCTCGGGTTAGGGATGAAGGGTTTGGGGTATAGGAGGGGGTTCCAGGCTGGGAGGTGGGGCCAAGGGATTTGGAATGTGGAAGGGAGCTGTAGGTTGAGGCAGGGGGTTGAGGTGCAGGAGGGGGCAAGGGCTCTGGGCTGGGGGGGGTGCGCTCTGGAGTGCAGGAGGGGGCTCCGGGTTTGGGGGGGCTCAGGATGTGGGGTTGGGGTGCAGGAGGGGGTACAGGCCCTGGGATGGAGGTGTGGGCTCTGGGGTGGGGCCAGGGATGAGGGGTTTGGGATGCCGGAGATGTCTCTGGGTTTGGGGGGGCTCAGGGTTGGGGCACAGGCTTACTTTGGGGGGCTCCTGGTCAGCAGCGCAGTGGGGCTAAGGCGGGCTCCCTGCCTGTCCTGGCTCCGTGCTGTGCCCCAGAAGTGGCCAGCAGGCCCCTAGGTCAGAACTCTCTCCCACACCCTAAATCTCTCCTTGACTCTGAACCCCCTGCCCCAGGTCGAAACTCCCTCCCACACCCTAACTCCCTCTCAGACCCCACACCTCAACCCCCTGCCCCAGGTCAGAACCCCCTCCCGCATCCTAACTCCCACCCACACCCTGCACCACCTCCTGCACGCCAACTCCCTACCCCAGCCTGGAGCCCCCTCCTGCACCCCAAAACCCTCATTCCCAGCCCCAACCCAGAGCCCGAACCCCCAGCTGAAGCTCTCCCCCTTTCCTGCACCCCAACCCCCTGCCCCAGCCCAGAGAAAGTGAGTGAGGGCGGGGGAGAGCGAGCAATGCAGGGAGGGGGGCTGGAGTGAGTGGGGGGCATGGCCTCAGACAAGGGGCGGGGAAGGGGTGGGCCGCAGGGCAAGGGTGTTCAGTTTTGTGCAGTTACAAAGTTAGCAACCCTACCTAATTGTGGGGAGGGCTGTAGGATAAATATGAGATTAAAGAATTAGAGTTAGCTTAAGTTTGCTTAAGGAAATATATATATTGTAAAGAAAGGTCCTGACTAGCAAGTAGAAGGAAGGCCTTGAAACTAATGAGTTACAGTATAAGGCCAGAAGGAATGATGTTGGGAGGATATCTGGTTCAAAGAATAACTGATGAGATAAGGAGAGGTTACTAAAAAAAAAGGCCTCTCACCGACAGGGATGATTGCAGATGGCTGTAAAATGAGCCAACATGACCCTTCTTATGTGAACCCAGGTGCAATGGGAAAACTTTTGGTTAGCATGAAGCAGGGGAGGAAGGGTCTTGGGGAGAAAGGAGATTGTAAATCTTATCTGGATTAAAACTGGAATTAAGGGTGAACTGTCTCAAACTGATTTTCAGCTGAAGTCAGTACTTGGTAGTGACATTACTTATTTGTTGAAGGGTATAAAACAATAAACTCTTAAGGGGTTCATTGCTAATACCTGCCTGACCACATTGGAGTGGACCAATATGGGTCTAAGCACTACTACCTTTTGCCTGTTTGTAAGTATCTTAATCACATACTTATAAGTGTTTTGTGACTGTTTGAGTGTAGAGACTTCTTATTTTTAGGCTGTTAGGCATGTTTAGAGCAATTGTATAAAAGCCCATTTGGCTTTTGGACTCCATAAAGGAATTTAATATAAAATTAGTGTCTGGTGGTTTCCCATATACATAATTTCTAATATTATTAATAATTGCAACAGGGGGCATCCTGTATTAAACTTCACTCACAAGGCAGGGGGTAGTGATGCCAAATTCAAGTAAAAGTCAGTGTTGCCTGATTTAAGGAGGTTAATATTATTATTTTAGATAATATGGGTTATAGACTCACCAGTTAATCTGATCAGAAGATAATAATGTTCTTGTCCCAGAATCAGGCTACACAGAGTTTACAGGGACCCTCGGTATGTCTGACAAGGATGCTCACACTGAGACAAATGTAGCCTTAAAGACTTTTATTGAGATAAGTGGAATAGTAATCAAATGGTAAAATAATCATTGTTACAAAGGCAATAATATTGTTTTAGAGATACATGTGATATTATATAGTATAAAGCTTTTGATTAATATACTCACACCCTTCCTTGATAACCTGGTGGTAAGAGACAAAATATCAGCCTCGCCTCTGGCATGCCGAGAAAGTTCAGGTCCAGGTCCCTCAATTCTTGAGTGGGAGGTGCAGAGTTTAGGAGAAGCTAAAAAGCAAAGAGCTATAGATGACGAAAGAAGCTAACTTAGAGTTTTACTTAATTCACTGACTTCAAATTTACAATTAAGACCTAATAGACAAAATGATAATAAACAAAGAACTAAGAATGGAGAAGCCTCCGTGACATGATGGGTCACCCCTCTTACAGAGCTTGAACCTTCTATGTCCAAACCTAGTTTCCTCACCCACAGAAATGTTGGGGTATACTTACTCCATAGGCTGGTATGTTTGTACATACTGATGACATATACATACATATTAATGACCTTAGCTCATTCTCACATCTGTTATTTCTGGCCTAACTGGTTATTTCGGTTCTTTCCAAGTTCTTTGTGGTGTATCTGTTAAGTTTAAAGAGGGCATGAATTTAGGAAGTCCCCTTATACCAATCTGCTTCAACGCATCCTTCATCTATCTGTGTTATAGGCCACAGCCATATATGGACCTTAGGCTTTAGTTCATCACCACCTATCTAGGTGAAAGGTCCCACACCTATGTACGCTAACTTTGCCTTAGCTCAATGTACAAGATGTGGCCTGTAGGTCCCTTGCATTACAGCCAAAAAATATTCTAATATAAACCTATAATAACCTATTATAATAAAACAAATAAACCCATAAAAAAATAAGAAACCCATAAGAAAAGAGATATATACAGTAATTCCTCACTTAACGTCGTTCCAGTTAATGTTGTTTCATTGTTATGTTGCTGATCAATTAGAGAACATGCTCGTTTAAAGTTGTGCAATGCTCCATTATAATGTTGTTTGGGCAGCCGCCTGCTTTGTCTACTGCTTGCAGAAAGCGCAGCCCGTTGGATCATAGCTGGTGGGGGCTTGGAACCAGGGTGGACCAGCAGCCCCACTATCAGCTCCCCGTTCTCCTAAGTTCCCTGTGCAGCAGCTGCCCAGAAGGCTATCAATTGCCGGGCAGTTCAGCTGTCCCTCCCACCACTGCTGTGTGCTGCTCCTGCCCTCTGCCTTGGAACCTCCTGCTTGCTGTGCAAGGGTGGGGGGAAGAGGGGTGCTAATGTCAGGGTGTCCCCCTCCCCCCGCTCCTGTACCCCATCTCCATAGAACAGGGTTCGGGGGAACAAGACAGGGCTTGCTGTTTGAATAGTGGCAGAAAGGCAGAACATTACTCCATGTGTTCCCATTACACACTGATCGTCAGTGCCTCCAGACTGAGCTGGAAAATGAGAACTGGCCTCTTGCTTCTGGTACGAGTGACCATATTTCCCTATGAATAAGGGACACCTGGTAAAATTTCTCATATTCAAGCGAGTTTAATGGCAATCAATCAGAACTATGCAGTACAAATGTTCAAATTAACATCAAGTTGACTGAACTCCCGTTAAAAAGAAATAGTGAGTAGTTGGATTCTTTATATTTACCTTTTTATCTTTAAGGCTTTAGGGTTCACACTGGGAGAGGTGACACATACACACTCCCATCCACCTCTCTCACACAGGGGGTGGGTGACTGACCGACCCAACGCTCCCTACCCAGGGCTCTCTGCCTTCCATGCCTGGCTGGGCCCCCGGGACTGACCTGCCTCTCCTAGTACCCGGTGCCACGTCTTCCCAAGGCAACACATGGGGGAGGGCATTCAGGGTAACATGCCCCCCTTCCAGATTTCTGCCAGGGTTCACACCAGAATGTGGCCAGCAGCACTCTTTTGGCACTGTGCAGGAGGAAAGGGATGGGAGCTGCTTTCAGCCACAGGGGAGCAGGAGGTGGGGAAAGGATGACCTGGCCCATGTCTTTGCGGAGCTCATCTCTCCTTCCTCCCACCCCATGTGGCTGGAAGCTTATCCATTCATGCCAAAGGCAGCTAACACCTCCAGGCTGCTGCTGGCCACTGACATAACCCAGCCGCCTCCTGTTCCCTGGCTACAGTGAGGCCAGGAAGGTGTTAAGCCCTCAGGATGCATGGTGCACCAGAGCTCAGGGAACCTGACTGCAGGGGCTTCAGTGAACCTGGCCAGAGAGGTGGCTCAGCAGGGGAGAGTGCCTAGGGGACGGGGCAGCCCCGTGCTCCCTGGGGGCAGGACCCCGGGGTGGCACAGGTGAAGAGGATGCTAAGCCCCTACCCCAGGGGCTGCTGTGGAGCCTGCAGGTTCGGGTCATGAAGAGGCTGGAAATCACTTCTTTTCCCCACCACTCCACAGCTTAGCTGAGAGGCAGAGAGGCTTCTCTGTGCCAGCGCTGTGCGGGGCTCTGGCTTCTCCTGCTCAGCACCCCAGGCCAGAGGGTTTGGGGCTTTCCCGGGGTGCTGGGTCAGCCAGAGGCAGTGGGGGAAGGAAGGAGCCTGCCAGCCGGGCTGTTGGTGAGCTGAGCACTCCCACCAGGGGCTGGTTCTCCACACAGTGCTGGAAATGGGATGCTCCCCACAGGAGGGGATATGGAGGAGCAGTGGGGCTGGAGTGGGGACAGAGGGGCAAAGCACAGAGAAGACAGTGGAAAGGAGTAGCACATAAGGACCAATGGGGGGGGCGGCAGAAGAGACATATAACCGGCTGCCACCTGGCACCTGCCTGCACTCACCAGATACCACAGCTCGCAGAGCACAGCCAATGCCGGCTGGAAATGGGATGGGGCCCTGCTGGCCGAAAGCTGGCATGCAGCAGGGGCTGCGCTGACGGATCGGTGGAGGAGCAGACAGCCCTACATGCTGCATCTTCACTACGCCACCAGCCTTGCATACCCACCCCCACCATTGGCCACTGGACCCTCCCATTCACCGCTGGTGAGTGGGCGGCTGGCAAGCAGGGATCTGGACAGCAGCCAGTACTGATGGGAGGAGACAGAAAATACGGAACAATTTGACAGTTTTAAAGAAAAAGTCAGGACACTTGCAGGAGGGCTTAAATACAGGACTGTCCCTTTAAAAATGGGGTGTCTGGTCACCCTACTTCTGGTTCCTTATAAACAGCAGGAGAAATAGATTTGCCTTACCCAACTCCCTGTTTGATGAATTCCTCCTCTGAGTCTCCTTGGCCAGCTGGACATGAACTGCACTTGGGGAAGGGAACAGGAACAGTGCTGCATTCTGGAGTTGTCTGCCATTTGGTGGCATTTAAAGGGAAACTAAGGCAGGAATCAGTGTTTGTTCTCAGGCTGAGGCTAGGTGCCCCAGTTAGTCTATGCAGCCAGAATTTATTTAGTGCAGCTCAGATCAGAGCAACAGCTTGTCCATGAGAGACAGCAGTAGTCTTTCCATAGTCAAGGTTGAATCCTGATTTTTAAACCCTCTTCACCACACCTTCCCCCTCACACACTCAAGGCTTATCCATGAGAGAGGGACATGTAACCTGGATACAGAACAAAGGATGGCTGGTGTCACTGAGTAACTGAGCGTCAGGGAGAGTAAAATGGCAAATCCTGATCTGTATCTACCTGGTCTGTTAGCAACCTTCACCACCTCCCATGCACGATTGTCTGCCCCTCTCCTTTCCCTCATCCCCCTATATTTGCTAGAAAACAGACTGATTTCCTTGTCATTCAAAATCATATATAATCTCCAGGGCAACTGACGAAATTTCTTACAAATCACCTTCAGTGTTTGTTTATTTATAGTTTCCTCTAATGGAATATAAGAGCTGACAAAAAGAAGAACCAACAGCATGTAACCAGCCAACTCTGTGTGGGTGCCCTACAAGGACCACAGATTGTGAACTACTGTTTTAATATGTTTAAAATCAGTGGGGGGAAGGGAAAGGATTTTCCCTGGGAGGCTGATGAGGAGCTTGAGAGAGGAAGCATTCTTCCAGGGGGCAGAGAACCATGGGGCCAAGGAATTCACTAAGGGCAGAGGATTCCAGAAATATCCAAAACACAAAACCTAGTAATAATGCGGGATTTTAACTACCCAGAAATCTGCTGGAAATGTAATATGGGAAAACACAAAATTTTCAGTAAGTTCTTGGAATCTATTGTGGATAATGTTTTGTTCCAGAAAGTGGAGGAAGTAACCAGGGGGGACAGTCATTTTAGACTTGACTATGAGGAACAGGGAGAAATTGGTAGCGAATCTGAAAGTGGAAGGCAATTTGAGTTAAAGTGACCCTGAAATTATAGATTTCATGATTCTAAGGAAAGGAAGGAGTGAGAGCAGCAGAATAAGGCTGATGGATTTCAAAAAAGCTTCCTTTAGCAAATTCACTCAAAGAACTGGTAGATAAAGTCTCATGGGGAGGGGAAATCTAAGGGAAAAAGGAGTACAGGACAGCTAGCTGGTTCTCAAGGAGACAACATTAAAGGCACAACTGCAAACTATCCTGCTGCGAAGGAAAGACAGGAAGACTATTAAGAGGTCAATATGGTTCCATCAGGAGTGCTTTAATGACCTGAAAATCAAAAAGAAATCCTAGAAAAAATGGAAACATTGACAAATTGCTAAGGAGATATACAAAAGAATAGCACAAGCCTGTAGGAACAAAATCAGAAAGGCTAAGGCACTAAATGAGTTAACTTAGCAAGGGCCATAAAAGGCAATAAGAAGTTCTTTAAATAAATTAGGAGCAAGAGAAAGACAAAGAAAAGTGTAGGTTTCTCTACTTAAAAGGGAAGGAGCGCTAATAATGGATGCATCAAGAAAGCTGAGGTGTTTAATGCCTATCTTACTTCAGTCTTCACTAAAATGGGTAATGGTGACCAGACACTCAATACAATTAATATTAGCAAGAGGAAGGACCATGAGCCAAAATAGGGAAAAAACAGGATAAAGACTATTTAGATAAGTTAGATGTACTTAAGTCAGCAGGTCGTGATGAAATTCATCCTAGGGTACTTAAGGTACTAGCTGAAGCAATCTCAGAACTGTTTGAGAACTCCTGGAGGCAAACATGCCAAACCCACAAAAAAAACAAACCAAACCAAACCAAAAAATGCAGAAATTGGGCTTGTTTTTTGCTTAATTGGCTTGTGAATTGCTTGTTGGCTAGTTTTTGGCTTGTAGCTTGTTGCTTCTTTTTTTTGATCAGCTCCCGGCAAGCAGGGACAAGGTGCAAGTAGGGGAAAGCGGGGGAGAGAGTCGGGGTGCACAGCGCGCCCACCACAGTCCCAGACTGCACGCCAGGGGGAATCTAATCACATAGAGTGTTGGGATTCTTAAGGATTGGCTTGTTTTGGCCATGTTTTGAAATGGGATTAGCTTGCTTTTTGGCTTATTGTGAAAGTTGGGGTGCTTATTTACCATGTGAAAATTGGCAACTGTGCCTGGAGGACATGTGAGGTCCCCCCAGGAGAGATAGTACCTATCTTCAAAAAGGGGGAAAAAGAGGACCCAGGGAATTATAAAGTAATCAGCCTAACTTTGATACCTGGAAAAAATTATTAAACAATCAGTTTGTAAGCACCTGGAAAATAATAGGCTTATAAGGACTAGCCATCATAGATTTGTGGGAACAAATCATTCCAAACCAACTTAATTTCCTTCTTTGACAGGGTTACTGGCCTAGTGGATGGGGGGAAGCAGTAGACGTCCTATATCTTCATTTTAGTAAGGCTTTTTGCACAATCCCACATGACATTCTCATAAACAAACTAGGGAAATGTGATCGAGATGAAATTACTATAAGGTGGGTGCACAATGTCTTGAAAGGCTATACTCAAAGAGTAGTTATCAATGGTTCGCTGTTCAACTGGGAGAGTGTGTCTAGTGGGATCCCTCTGGGGTCAGTCCTGTGTCTGGTACTATTCAATATTTCATTAATGACTTGGATAATGAAGTGGCAAGTATGCTTATTTATTTGCAGGTGACACCAAGCTGGGATGAGCTGCAAGCACTTTGAAGGGGAGGATTAGAATTCAGAATGACCTTGATAAATTGGAGAAGTGATCTGAAATCAACAAGTTGAAATTCAATAAAGACAAATGCAAAGTACTACACTAAGGAAGGACAAATCAAATGCACAACTTCAAAATGGGGAATAACTGGCTGGGTGGTAGTACTACTGAAAAGGATCGGGGCGGGGTATAGTGGATTGCAAATTGAGTATGAGTCAACAGTGTGATGTAGTTGTGAAAAAAAAGCTAATGGGATGTATTAACACTAGTGTCATAAAACATGGGAGGCAATTGTACTGCTCTACTCAGCACTGGTGAGGCCTCAGCTGGTGTGTTGTGTCCAATTCTGGGCACCACATTTTAGGAAAGATGTAGATAGACTGGAGTCTAGATGAGAGCAACAAAAATAATAAAAGGTTTAGAAAACCTGACCTCTGAGGCAGGGCCACCTGGGGGGGAAAAGTGGGGCAATTTGCCCCGGGCCCCACAGGGGCCCCCACAAGAGTTTTTCAGGGCCCCTGGAGCGGGGTCCTTCACTCGCTCCAGGGGCCCCAGGCCCCTGGAGCTTCTTCCACTCTGGGTCTTTGGCGGCAGGGGTCCTTCCACGCCAAAGTGCCCCGAAGACCTGCGGCGGGGGGTCCTTCTGCCCCGGGACCCGCTGCCAAAGACCCCAGGCCCCCTGAATCCTCTGGGCGGCCCTGCTCTGAGGAAAGGTTAAAGAAAGTGGGCATGTTTAGGCTTGAGAAAAAAAAACTGAGGAGGCACCTGAAAATAGTCTTCAAATATGCTAAGGGCTGTTATAAAGAAGACAGTGATCACTTGTCTTTCCACTGAAGGTAGGACAAGAGGTAATGGGCTTAATCTGCAGTAAGGGAGGTTTAGGTTAGATATTAGGAAAACTTTCTAGCTGTAAAGGCAGTTAAGCTCTGGCATAAGCTTCCAAGGGAAGCTATGGAAAACAGTTTGGACAAACACCTGTCAGAGCAGGGCTGACCTAGGTTAGTTGGTTCTGCCCCAGTGCAGGGGGCTGGACTTGATGACCACTCAAGGTCCCTTCCAGCCCTACATTTCTAAGGTTAAGATGATTTTGTCACAGTTATTTTTAGTAAATGTCACAGACAGGTTATGGGCAATAAACAAAAATTCATGGAACCCCACGATGTCTGTGATTTTTACTACAAATAATGGAGGGGTGGGGGAAGCGGGAGGGCTGACTGCTGTGGGGGACTGAAGCCCAAGCCCTGAGGCAGGGAGGGACTGACAGCTCCAGCCCCTGCTGCAGCCATGGCAGCTAACAGCCATGGGGCCCTGCCACCTCCTGGGGGCTGACAGTTCCAGCCCACTGCCCTGGGGCACGCAGTTGAAGCTGAAGAAGTCACAGAGGTCTCTTACAGTCATGGGATTTGTGACCTCAGTGACAAAATCATATAAGGATATGATTCTGTGAGCTTGGGGGTAGAACAGAAAAGGGAAGAGACTTTATTTTAGGATGTGTGTTTAGTACCCACCGCAGTGAGGCGCCAGCCCTGACAGGGAACTCTGGGCACTCATTAATGGTGACAATCAGGGCCAGCATGTTGGCTGGGGTAAGGGAGCACGTGCCACCCAGTAGCCGCAATGCCAGAGACGATAAGTGGAACGCTCCGGATCCACGGTCTGAAGGCGGGGCCAAATGAGGGGCGGGCCTCTGCAAAGAGGTGGGGACTGTTACATCAGGGACACGTCACGTCAGCCTGGGCTGAATTACCTATAAACTCGCCGCTGCCCCGCCTGCTCATGAATAATTAATTATCCTGATGTTCCTTTGTCCCACCTTTTCCAACAGGCCGAGGCGGCTGCAGCGCTGAGAGGAGCTGCTGTGGGTGAGTGCGGGGGCGGGATTAGCCCAGCGGGGACGCGGGTTCGGGGTCAGGGGGTGCCGCTATGTCCCCCCAGGGCCCGCTCTGAGCGTCTCCCGGCTGGGTCGGCGCCGCGGGGTGAGGCTGGTGCCCTGCCCGCCGGTACCGGCCGCGCGGCCCCAGCCTTGGCGTGCGCTGCGGGCGGTGCAGGGTCCCTGACAGGTGGGGGTGCGGAGGCGCGGGCTGGCTTGACGCGGGGAGCAGGGTTCAGACCGCCCCGCCACGGAGCTGTGTCCGCGGGTCTCTAGGGCTCACTGCCCGGAGCCGCCTCTGGCTGGCGAGTGATCGAGGGCGGGCGTCCCTCGGAGCCCGGTTGGGACAGGCGGGGCCCCGGGGTGCTGGCTCCGCCGAGCTGTGCCCCGGCAACGGGCGTTCAGCCTGGAGCGCGCGACGTGACCCGCTGAGCGGCCTGGGTAACCGCCTCGGCTTGGAGCCGCGTCTCCTCAGCCCGAGGGGGGTAGGTGGAGACCTTGACGGGCGGGACGAGACGTGCCCGTGTGAGCACATCCCGCCAGTCTGTCCCGGGGGGTGTCACCGGGCACGTGCCTGGGGCTGAGCAGCACCGTCTACGTGGGCTCTAGCCCCTGTGTCCGCTTGTCATTGTCCCGGCTGGTGTGTCTCCTTTCTCCCAGGGCTAGGCGCAGCTTTTCCTGCCCGCTTCTTAAGGGAAAGGGCGGTGCCATTTCTGGGAGTTTGAGGAAACGCTTCTCTTGCACTCCTCTTTTGGGATGCTTCAGCGTCCATCTCCTGTCTCCCTGGTTGTCCAGTTGTTGGTCTCTGGGAGTGGACCGTTTTTCTCTTCCTCCTCTGGTTTTTGGTTACTGGCTCTCTATGGCCTTGGCTACGCTCGCGGCAGCGCTGTAAAGCGCGAGTGTAGTCGTGCCGCCAGCGAGGGGAATAGCTTGCAGCGCTGCAGGCGCTGATTACGCTGGCGCTTTACAGCACTGCACTCAGGGGGGGTGTTTTTTCACACCCCTGAGCGCAGCAAGTGCAGTGCTGTGAATTGCCAGTGTAGCCAAGGCCATATATGATGAGTCTCCCTGAGTCACTGTCAAGCACTTCCCTCCTTCTTATCATTATTGCTTAAATCATTCCCATAAAACGCACAATAGGGCATACATAATCTGAAATTAAGAACAGAAAAGGTTTAATTTTACTTGTGTGACTAAAAGTCTGGGACTAGTCTCACTGTTACATGTCTGGAGCTGGGTGCACGAGGAGCTGATATACTCATCACTGCTGCTTTGTGCAATAAAGTTTTGATGCCATTCAGTTTCCTGGGAACTAAAGAATTGTCAAAAGTGAAGGGGGGGAAATCTGACTTTGACTTCAGTAAAATTAAATGGCTATTGTGTACACTTCTATGTGCATGTCACATCTTAAGTTAAAAGTCTCAACACCCATCACTATGTCTACATGGGACCTCACAATTTAGCACTGAATTAAATGGATTTTATTTAATATTAAGTTTGCATTACTAGGTGACATACAGGTTTTGGACTGCAAAACTGACTAGTTAGGGGAGGATGTTCATGGAGATTTAAAAAAAAGTAAATATGGAAAATACCAAGTCCTTGTACTGTCATTTCTCTTCATGTCCATGGGGAGTGAAGGAAGGTGATACTATTTTGCTCTCTTCCAGCTGAGCTCATTACAGCTTTGAAAGCAGGGCTGCATGTCTGTGGCTTTTCTCCTCCCAAACCTTCACTGGAGCACTTGTCCTGAGGTTCATGTCTGTTTGTTTTATAAAGTCAGGCTAAAATCTCTTCATGGTAACGGGAGAGCGAGCATTGCTTGTTCTGAATGAGCAAACATTTGACAAGTGTCATGTATGGAAGAGATGATACACTTTTATAGAAGCACAGATTGTAGGACTGGAAGGAGACACGAGCTCATCTAGTCCTGTCCCCTGCACTCATAGCAGGACTAAGTATTATCTAGACCATCCTTGACAGGTGTTTGTCTAACCTGATCTTAAAAATCTCCAAGGATGGAGATTTCACAGCCTCCCTAGGTAATTTAATTCAGTGTTTAGGAAAAACTTATCAGGGTGGTTAATGTCCAACCTAAACTGCCCTTACTGCAGTTTAAGCCCAAGGCTTCTTGTCCTATCCTCAGGGGTTAAGGAGAACAATATTTCTCCCTCCTTCTTGTAGCAACCTTTTATGTACTTGAAAACTGTGATCATGTCCCTCCATAGTCTTCTCTTCTCCAGACTAAACAAACCCAATTTTTCCAATCTCCCCTCATAGGTCATTGTAGCAGAGTGCAGCAGGGCCCCCTTGACTTCTGCCACTGCTAGGTTCACAAAGTCACACTGAGACCCTTGGTTTAGTAGCCACTGATGCACTCTGTTCTCAGGCTTGTTCCCACCACTGTTTCACCATGTCCAAGTAGCCTTCCTCCATCTGCAGGAGGGGAGCGCTACCGTCCATTCCCTGCCTTTCCTGCTCTCCCCTGGCTTCCTTCCCTGAAGGCTTTTATGCAGCCCCAGGCTAATTAGGTAGCAGCTGTCTCCCTAATTAGGGTCAGGTTATCTCCAGCCTGCTCTAATTTGTTTCCCTAACAAGGAGCAGGTGTGACAGAGGGCTGGATCTGCAACCCTTTGCCCAGCACCCTGTCACAGTCATGTTTTCTAGACATTCAAATTTTGTTGTTGTTGTTGTTGTTGCTCTTCTCTGCTTTCTCCAATTTCTCCACATCTTTCTTGATATGTGGTGCCTGGAATTGGACACAGTGCTCCAGCTGAGGCCTAATCAGCACAGAGTAGAGCGTAAGAATTACTTCACGTGTCTTGCTTACAACACTCCTAATACATCCCAGAATGTTTGTTTTTGCTTTTTTTGTATGTGTGTGCAATAGTGTTACACTGTTCATTCCTATTTAGCTTGTGATCCACTATGATCCCCAGATCCCTTTCTGCAGTACTCCTTACTGGGCAGTTGTTTCCCATTTTGTATGTATACAATCGATTGTTCCTTCCTAAGTGGAGTACTTTGCATTTGTCCTTTATTGAATTTTATCCCATTTCTCCAGTTTGTCCAGATCACTTTGAATTTTAATCCAGTCTGCCAAAGCACTTGCAACCTCTCCCAGCTTGGTATTGTCCACAAACTTTATAAATGTACTCTCTATGCCGTTATCTAAATCATTGATGAAGATATTGAACAGAACTGGACCCAGAACTGATCCCTGCGGGACCCCCATTCAATATGCCCTTCCAGCTTGACACTGAACCATTGATAACTACTCCCTGGGCATGGTTTTCCAACCAATTATGCACCCACCTTTATAGTAGCTTCATCTAGGTTGTATTTCCCTAGTTTGTTTATGAGAAGGTCATGTGAGACTGTATCCAGAGCCATATTAAAATTGATATACCACATCTACTGCTTCCCATGGGATCTTACCTACAACAGTTTCTTGAAATCCATTATCTTCATTGTGCTGTTTTTCCACCCCTTACCATTCCCTAGAATCATGAACTCTCCATTTCTAAGCTGTCTTCCACTTTCAAATTCTCAACCAGTTTTTCCCTATTTGTCAAAATCATATCTAGGACAGCCTCTCCCCTAGTAGCTTTCTCCATCTTCTGAAATAAAAAATTGCCTCCAGTACATGTCAAGAACTTGACATCCCATATCACCACCAAGTCCAGGACTTTGAATGATTTTTAGTTGTTGTATTTAAAAAAAAAAAAAAAAAAAAAAAAAAAAAAGCCTTATCCACCTCTTCTTTCTGGTTAGGTGAAATGTAGTAGACCCCTACCATATCACCCTGTGGTTTTTTTTTTTTTTTAAGCCCTTTATCCTTATCCAGAAACTTTCAACAAGTCTGTCTCCTATTCCCATCTCAACCTCAGTCCAAGTATATACATTTTTAACATATAAGGCAGCACCTACTCCCTTTTTTCCTTATCTGTCCTTCCCAAGCAAGCCGTAGCCTTCTATACCAATATTCCAGTCATGCGTATTACCTATGATGCCAAGTATGTCATAGTTGTGTTTATTAAATAGCATTTCAAGTTCTTCCTGCTTATTCTCCATACTTCTTGCATTAGTGTACAGACATCTAAGATACTGATTTGATTTTTCCCCCCTCATGTTCTCTTCTCTCCCTTATCCCTGCTATAACAGCCCGTGCTTCCCCAGATTCTGACCCTTCTCTAAGTTCTCTGTTTTTGACTTACCTGTGGGCTTTTGTCATCTGCCCCTGTTGAATCTAGTTTAAAGCCCTCCTCGCTAGGTTAGCCAGTCTGTATCCTTCCCCTTCCTCGATAGGTGGACCTCACCTCTGCTTAGTAGTCCTTTCCAGAACAGCATCCCAGGGTCCAAGAAGCTGAAGCCCTCCTGGCAACACCATGCTCGCAGCCAGGCATTCATGGGCAGCAGATAGAGGCTAGCCCCTGGCTCTGTCCCTTTCATGCCCTCCCCTCCACCCCATGTCCAGTGGAGCTCTGGCTCAGCTGTAGCCTGAGCACACCCACCTCCCCAGCCTGCCCGGAGAAGTCCTGGGCTAGCTGGAGTTGCTGCAGCTGTGCCTCCCTTCCACAGAGTCAGACCCTAAGCTGCCCTGTGGGAAAATTCAGAAGCTCTTCTCTTCTCTCTTCTGGAAGAAGAACCTGAGTTTTTGATATGTCCCATGCAGGTTCCGGGGCAGCTGAGAAGGCAGTATGTGTTACTGATGAATCCAGGAAGCGAAGTATAGCATTTACCATCTCCTCAGCCACCCCGGAACCTACATGAGGTATAATAAAAAAACAAAAATTCCCCCTGCCAAACCTGCAACCAGGGTCCGGTAGCAGAGCCTCCCCTGGCCTATTTTATATCTGCTGCCCATGCACACATTAATCTCCAGGATACATCTGTCTTTGACTGGAGGGATCGAAGAGAACACCACCTGTGCCCCGCAACTCCTTCACCTGTACTCTCAGAGCCCTGTAGTCACTTCTGATCTTCTCAGGATCATACCTTGCAGTATCATTAGTGCCCACATGGATGAGTAGCATGGGGTAATAGTCAGATCCTCGATAGTCCCTCCACCATGTCTCAGATACAGGTCCCTGGCAGGCAGCATACCTCCTGGGATACCATGTCAGGCTGATAGATGGGTGCCTCCATCCTCTCAGAAGAGTCACCAACCACATGACACTGTTTCCTCCTGGAAGTGGTGGCTGTGATCCTCCCAGCCTTGAGAGTAAATGGCTTCTCCACCTTTGGGGGTGATTCCTCATTGCTTGTTGCCAGGGCAGCATAACAGTTCTTCATCACTGTGGTGAGTGGGTTGGGAGTATGGGTGAAGCACTGCCTGCTGCCAGAAGTAACCAGCAGCCAGTGTCCTCCCTGTGACAGAGCCATATCCTCCCCGCACAGTGGCATAGATTCTAGGACTGGAAGGGACCTTGAGAAGTCATCGAGTCCAGTCCCCTGCCTGCATGGCAGGACCAAATACTGTCTAGAAGACCATCCCTGATAGACATTTATCTAACCTACTCTTAAATATCTCCAGAGATGGAGATTCCACAACCTCCCTAGGCAATTTATTCCAGTGTTTAACCACCCTGACAGTTAGGAACTATTTCCTAATGTCCAGCCTAGACCTCCCTTGCTGCAGTTTAAGCCCATTGCTTCTTGCTCTATCCTTAGAGGCTAAGGTGAACAAGTTTTCTCCCTCCTCCTTATGACACCCTTTTATATACCTGAAAACTGGTATCATGTCCCCTCTCAGTCTTCTCTTTTCCAAACTAAACAAACCCAATTCTTTCAGCCTTCCTTCATAGGTCATGTTCTCAAGACCTTTAATCATTCTTGTTGCTCTTCTCTGGACACTCTCCAATTTCTCCACGCATTTCTTGAAATGCGGTGCCCAGAACTGGACACAATGCTCCAGGCGAGGCCTAACCAGAGCAGAGTAGAGCGGAAGAATGACTTCTCGTGTCTTGCTCACAACACACCTGTTAATACATCCCAGAATCATGTTTGCTCTTTTTGCAACAGCATCACACTGTTGACTCATATTTAGCTTGTGGTCCACTATAACCCCTAGACCCGTTTCTGCTGTACTCCTTCCTAGACAGTCTCTTCCCATTCTGTATGTGTGACACAGATTTTTTTTTCTCCTAAGTGGAGCACTTTGCATTTGTCTTTGTTAAACTTCATCCTGTTTAACTCAGACCATTTCTCCAATTTGTCCAGATCATTTTGAATTATGACCCTGTCCTCCAAAACAGTTGCAATCCCTCCCAGTTTGGTATCCTCTGCAAACTTAATAGGCGTACTTTCTATGCCAATATCTAAGTAGTTAATGAAGATATTGAACAGAGCCGGTCCCAAAACAGACCCCTGCGGAACCCCACTCGTTATACCTTTCCAGCAGGATTGGGAACCATTAATAACAACTCTGAGTACGGTTATCCAGCCAGTTATGCACCCACCTTATAGTAGCCCCATCTAAAGTGTATTTGCCTAGTTTATCGATAAGAATATCATGTGAGACCGTATCAAATGCCTCACCTAAAGTCTAGGTATACCACATCCACAGCTTCTCCCTTATCCACAAGACTCGTTATCCTATCGAAGAAAGCTATCAGGTTGGTTTGACATGATTTGTTCTTTACAAATCCATGCTGGCTGTTCCCTATCACCTTACCACCTTCCAAGTGTTTGCAGGTGATTTCCTTAATTACTTGCTCCATTATCTTCCCTGGCACAGATGTTAAACTAACTGGTCTGTAGTTTCCTGGGCTGTTTTTATTTCCCTTTTTATAGATGGGCACTATATTATGACTCCAGTGGACTTCGTTGCACCATTTCAGCTTTGACTTTTAGCACTGCCTTGTGTGCACTGAAGGCTCTAAGTGCTACTGTAACTTCAGATTTGTTTCTTAGAACAGGAACGTCCAAACTTTTATGTAAGAGGCCCATTAACATTTTGTCAGGACTCCTTATTTCAGACCTGGAGCTGACTGCAGCTGCCCTCATTATTATTATTATTATTATTATTATTTTATTTATTATTTTTAATCTGAAGGCCCAATCTGGATGGTATATCAAAGACATGGACAAGATTGGTGATGATGCATTAAAATGGCTTGAATGTTCCTCTACATGGAGTTGTGGTGGACTCCATTATTTATAATTTGTATTACCACAACATCTAAGAGCCCTAGTCATGGACAAGAACCCCATTGTGATACAGTGGCTCTCAACCTTTCCAGACTATTGTACCCCCTTTCAGAAGTCTGATTTGTCTTGTGTACCCCCAAGTTTCACCTCACTTTAAAAACTACTTGCTCACAAAATCAGACATAAAACTACAGAAGTGTCACAGCACATTTGCTGAAAAATTGCTTACTTTCTCATTTTACTATATAATTATAAAATGATAAAGTAAGCAAGTCCATTGGAATATAAATATTGTAATTACATTTCAGTGCATAGTATATAAAGCAGTGTAAAGTCATAGTCTGAATGAAATTTTAGTTTGTACTGACTTCACTAAAGCTTTTTATGTAGCCAGTTGTAAAACTAAGCAAATAACTAGATTAGTTGATGTACCTCCTGGAAGACCTCTGCATACCCCCAGGGTACATCTGGTTGAGAGCATTGCTGTACAGTCTCTGCCATATCCAGGGTCTTCCTCCTTGGGGTCATTTCTTCTCTAAAGCAAATCATTTAAATAAGAAAAAAAAGTATGGGCTTAAGTCATCAATAAGTGGACAGATCCCTTCTGTTGCCTTGACATCAGTACTAGATAGCACCTGCTTTAAGTTCTAAGCGCCTGGCTGAGGTCTGCAGGTGGCTGAAGCTAATTCTTGGAAAGACTGAGGTGAAGCTAATAGATAGAAGAAAATATTTTTGAAGAACTCTCCACTTCTATAACATCACCTTCTTTTGAGGGTGTTTACCCTCTGATTGTTAATCTACAGCTGACAAGAACTCCACCCACTTCTGTTGTGATCAACTTGATCACACCTCCAGGTCTGATATCCTACAGAAAATTGACAATTTCATACCTAAACACTGCAATCTTAAAAAAAAAAAAAAAATGAAGACTTGACACAGGATATAACAATAAGGTTTTTCAACGATGCAAGCAGCTAAGAGCATGAAAATCCTTGCTGTTTTCTGCATTTGCTTCCCGTTAACTTAGATTTGACTCAGCATTTTTCAGTTCTCATCTTAAGTCCTCCAGGAAATTGACCCATATCAGTACAGGGACCACTTACTGCTGCAAAATCAGGCACTCCCATGGTTGCCAAGTTGCTCTGGAACTGTCAATTTCAAGATCTGAACTCTTTTGTATATAGAAGGCTGAACTTTCTCATTGACCAACCTGTGAGGTTTGGGATGACTGAATGTCAGCATTTTCTGATCGAACTGCAAAACCCACTTCAACCAAGCCTTCCCATAATAACTCAACTCACACATCTGGTCCCAGTTGACTACAGGAAAGAATTACATATCTTTGTATACTCTAGTTTTTGTGAAACATTTGGATTCCATTGTGATGAGTGCCATGTAAGAATCGAGATTTGGGCAACTGTGGGCAATATGATAAAGTCCAAGGATAACATTTTTGCTCCCCCAGTCTTAAAATTCCTCACTTTCTATTAGAGCTGGTGTTTCCAGTCCTAGAGGACAGTGGAGTGCTTGGCTGACTCTGTTAATGTCTGCCGTGATATGGTTCCAAACAGTAAATTGTCCTTCAACACGCATGTCCTGAAACATCACTCATAGCTGTCCCTTCAGTTCTAAGCCTTTGTGTCTCAGTGAGAAGCAACAGCTGCTGGGCAGCTTATTTTATTTTTAATAGGACTGCAGCTTTTTAAATAATGGCTTGAACAAAGGACCAGGAATCAGCAGCTCCAGAGTTCCAATTCCTATGCTGAAATAAACTTCCTGTGTGCCCTTTGGCAAGTTCTAATCTCTCCTCTTATAAGATGAGGATAATTCTTGCTTCCGTCATAGGGGTGTTGAGAAGACAGATTAGTTGACTTTTGTAAAGTGCCATGTCACTGTAAATAGGAATGCCCAGAAAACACACTGCCTGCTTTCTTATTGCATAAATGACTCAAGTGATTTTATATTTTTATCTGTATCTGTAAACAGTTAGTTATAAAAATGTACTACTCAAGAAACAAAGCCGAGCAGAGGCAACTGGGCACTAGAAATGTATTTAATCTGCTAACCATGGTAATCCATTAACAAGATACAAATAGTGCATTGCTCTTTTCTACATGCCTTATTTCTGGAAATCACTCCGGGCCTAGCAACAGCAATCTTCTTACTGCAATGAAATTGGTTGGTACGACAAACATTGCTAGGCCTGATTTAAATTTCTAATATGCTAGTGCATCAATCATAATGAGGACTGCTTGAGCAGTGGTTAACTAATCCAGAGTAATTTGTGGCCTAGCAGTAACAGATATTTTCCTACAGTAAATGGCAAAAAATTGTTGCTGGGAATTTAGTTTCCTCAATGGGATTAACCTTCTGGTGTCTGGTCAAACCACAGGATGTACTTGGACAACCAAAATAAACCAATAATGATTGTGATTATTCTTCTTTTTTTTTTTTTTTTTTTTTAATGTTGCAGGATTTCTATCTTTCCCCTTTGTCAGCATTTCAGTATGCAATCACAATTCATAGATGTGTTCCTCTTTGCACAATCACTGCTGGTCAGAGTGACTGGTTGCTATACTAGAAATGTTGTCTTTGGAATATCCTTATTCTGAAATCAGTTGTAGGCATACATCTCTGAATGTATCCAGTTGGCCTGTTTTTGTTTAATGTTGGCCTTACTAAGTATCTAGTCCAACCAGATGATTAACAGTTTACTCCTCTACCATTTAGGAATTAAAGATCACCTCTTGTTTGTACTGAGACAAGGAAGTGTTCCTTCCCAGGATCTTGAAAAGAGGATGGGAAGGTCTACAAATATCTACCCTTAGCAATCCTAGGAAACCTTCCACCTGTTCCCAACAAAGGAGAGCAATAAAAGGTCAGGTCACTGCTTCATCAGGTCCAGTCTTCTATTTCTGGCTGTGGTTGTTTTATATTTTTATGGGAAGTGTCAGACCCCTGTGAAGTATCTGGCCAACTGCAACACTGTACATGTGGGCTTGGAGGAGACACAATCATGTGAGGAAAGAATTTCTAGCTGCCATACTGGAGTGACAATAACACCTTCCCATGATATCATGGAAAGCCTTGTCACATCCATTATTTTTATCCTATCTTTTTCAAAAGAGATGGTGGAACTGATCTTCTATGGCAAGTCCAGTAACTGTAATTTATATTGTCAAATAGGTAATCATGTACAGGTTTTCCATGGGTAACTGGACTCCCCAGGCCACTGCATGCTTGTTTTCCTAGCTTTTCTCAGAGAACTGGGGTAGCTTCATTTAGAATGTTGCAGCCTCACTACTTACCTGTATGTGCAAATTTTATCCTTTCACCTCTGTTTGTGGAGGAACCTACGTTGCTTTCCTATCTTCAACAAAATTGCTATCTTCTTGGTCCTTTGTGGTCTCTTCCCGTTTCAGTTTTGCCACATCTGGCCTGCTTTCCACTGTCAGAGGTTAGCTCTAATCTGGTGCGGCATCAGCTAAATGAGGAAGAATCTTGTTTTCTTTCAAACCAACACAAAACCTTCTGTGCTGCCTGCAGCCACCTCACCTTGTGCTGCAGCTGGTTATTTTGCACACTATTCAGGGTTGTGATAGTCAGCACTTGGAAGTAGTACATTGTTTGTTCCTCTGTGTGTGTCAGGAAGTGGTTTTGGTGCTTTTCTTCCAGAGTCAGTACTGAACCAATGCCCCTGTATTATACTCTGGGGGCACTGTGTTGCTGGAAATGCGCTCTTTTGGGTAAGATCTAAATCTAGGTACTGACTAGTAAAGAATTCTTTGACCCTTTTCACAAAGGTAATATGGCTATTAGTGCAGTGTTCTGTCTGAATTGCAACATTGGTAATTCTACCTTCCTAAATTTACCCTTCAGTTTCCTTTGGGTAGCATTCCCGATCATCCTACACTATTGTGGCTAGATGATTGCATGTTCCATCTCCGAGATGGCTGCAGTTAACGGGTAGATGAAAGATATCCTTGTGTTTACTGTAATTGTTAGTAAAGGACTTTTAAGGTCCTTCAGTATGGAAGTATTTATAGTATTCTAGAATCTATTATAATCAGAGTGCTGTTAACAGTACACAAGTGTGAAGAACTGGCATCAGCCACTTCTACCTCTAACTCCCTGTCCAAATTTAATTCTGCAAAGAGCTTTGAAAATGGCATTTCTCTGAGACCTCTTACTGTCCCCACCTCACTGTAATGCTTCCATTGTGAGATACATGAATAACACATTTGTCATAACTGCTATGTATTGAGACTTGTTACCAACATAGTTGAATTGTTTAATGCATTGTAACTGTCTGTTACTGGCCCCACTTGATATCTCTTGGGCACATCTGGCTTGATGGAAGCTTCCTGTTCTAAGAACAATGGAGGATTTAATTTGATGTAATATGTATCAAAAACATTAGAAAGCTGGCCAATCAAATAGTACAGTTGCGCAAGGCCTTGCCTCAACACTCATTGGTACTGCCCATGTGCTTTTTATGAACAGGACAGCAAAATTAACCCTAACTGTGCTTTGTTTATTGTGGTCACTGAATCACTGGGCAAAACTGACTAAGGAGAGTCTATAGAATCTTGTTACAATGCTTGTGACTGAAACACTGCAAAGTAAGGCCATTCTTAGCCCAGCAGCCTCATCTCTGACCTGAACAGAGCCTGTAACAAGGGCTGCCTCACTTCACTCCATAGCCAACTTGGCAGGGGACATTGCTATTGCACTCTGAAGAAAATACGGCTTAGTCCTGTCTGGCCAGTGGCATGTGGCTGAGACTTAGAGTTAGAAACACTTCCCTGAAGTACAATACCTTTTTTTTAAGGGGGTTAAGTGTGTGGAAACGCCCATTCTTTATTCTGTACGTTACCTAAAACTACTTTTGGTTAGAAGCTGCAATTTGGGGTTGGAAGTGCTACTATTTCATGCCTCTGTGCAGAAATATTCTATACTGGTTCCCATAGGAACTTGCTCACTGGTACAGGCCAAAGATCTGCCTAGGCAGGCATCCCAGTTGGGCATCCTGTCTCAGTGACCAATTCCAGATACTAGAAAGGAATGTGTAAAGTTCTCATAATGCACTTCTGCATCAGGGATTTTCTTTCCTGACTTCAGCTGTTGATTAGACTGTACCCAGAAGCATGTGGCTTGACAAGCCTGCCTGGTAGCTTTAGTCCTAGCTGGAGATGCAGATGTTCTTGTTTACAGGTGTCTAATCTTTCTCTAGTCGTGCTCTAATACTTGTTCCTGCTTAAAATCTTGTATTAAATAGCATTTTTTTGGGGGGTCAGAGTATTATACTCATTTAGTATTAATATGAACATCTATAGCACTATACAGAAATAACTGCACCAGACTGCTGAGTTTTTTTGCTCTGCTCATACCAGACAATATCTGGACAAACTTGGGGGTTGGATCTTGCAGTCTTAATCCCCTCACTACTTGACCAGCTTCTGAGCAGTTAATCTCAAACCTCTCTGGAATGAGGCATTATGGTAATATTGTCTTTAATAAGTTCCATAGAATGAATGGGATATGACACACAAATGCTCATGGTTCTTTGGGACTCAGTAAAGTAGGTCAGTTATTACCTTAACACAAAACAGAAATGATGGACAAGACAGTACAAATGTTGGGCACAAGCACTCTTAATCAATGGATCTTAAAGAGCTTTACAAGCCTCAAATCATGAATCAGGTATCGTTTGCTTTTTATGGATGGGGAAACTGAGATACAGTCCATAAATGACTCCCCAAGTCACATGGCATCAGAGATCGAGCCAGGAACAGAACTTTGTAGACCCAGACTCTAACAACTAAACCTAAGTATTTGTTTTAGTAACTTCACTGGGAATTCGTAGAGTAAACCTGACGAGTACTCAAATTGGAGTGAAGTTAGAGATGCCTGTAATTTTGGATGGATTATTCAGAAAGGGTTTACACTTATTGCAGATGTATACAGCTTTTGTCCTGGAAAAGGCTGTTTTCAGAAGCATAGAATTCTCAACTTCCTTTTTTCCACAGGATCTCTCTTGATTATCAAGCCCCTCTGTGTGAATGGTACGGAGGTGTACTATAATGTTGTAGTGCAGGGAAGCATTAGATGTGGTATATTTTTGACTTTAGTAAGACTTTTGATATCGTCTTGCATGATCTTCTCATAAACAAACTAGGGAAATACATCCTAGATGGAGCTACTATAAGATGGGTACATAACTTGTTGGAAAACCATTCCCAGAGAGTAGTTCTCAGTGGTTCACAGTCAAGCTGGAAGGGCATATCAAGTGGGGTCCAACAAGGTTCAGTACTGAGTTCGGTTCTGTTCAATATCCTCATCAGTTATTTAGATAATGGCATAGAGAGTACACGTACAAAGTTTTGCAGATAATACCAAAGCAGGAGGGTTTGCAAGTGCTTTGGAGAACAAACTTAAAATTAAAAATGATCTGGACAAACTGAATTTCATCCCGTTTACTTCAGATCATTTCTCCAGTGAGGACAAATGCAAAGTATTCAACTTAGGAAGGAACAATTAATTGCACACATACAAAATGGGAAATGACTGCGTAGGAAGGAGTACTGCAGAAAGGGATCTGGGGGTCATAGTGAATCACAAGCTAAATACGAGTCAACAATGTAACACTGATGCAAAAAAAGTGAACATCATTCTGGGATGTATTAGTAGGAGTGTCGTAAGCAAGACACGAGAAGTAATGCTTCTATTCTATTCTGTGCAGATAAGGCTTCAGCTGGAGTGTTGTATTCAGTTCTGGGTGCCACATTTCAGGAAAGACATGGACAAATTGGAGACAGTCCAGAAGAGAGCAACAGGAATAACTAAAGGTCTAGAAAACATGACTTGTGAGGGAAGATTGGGGAAAAAATGTTCGTTTAGTCTGGAGAAGAGAAGACCAAGGGGGAACATGATAGTATATAAAAGGTTGTTACAAGGAGGAGGGTGAAAAATTGTTCTCCTTAACCTCCTGAGGATAGGACAAGAAGCAATGGGCTTAAATTGCAGCAAGGGAGGTTTAGGTTGGACATTAGGGGAAAAACGTCCTAACCATCAGGGTAGTTAAGCACTGGAACAGATTGTATAGGGAGGCTGTGGAATCTCTGTCACTGGAGGTTTTTAAGAACAAATTAGACACCTGTCAGGAATGGACTAGTTATTACTTAGTCCTGTCTTGAGTGCTGGTTACTGGACTAGATGACCTATTGAGGACCCTTCCAGTTCTGATTCTATGTTTACAGCCATGAGTGGCTGCCTGAGAATCCGGCTACCACCCACAGGGAAATCGGGAGGATAGGCATTTATTCTAGATCTTGGCCTGGTCTTTTGGGGAATATCATTACTAAGGGCTGATCAACAATGGGAACTTATAGCGGCAGAGCTATGCCTCTCAGGGGTCTGAAAAATCCACACACCTGAGCAACGTAGTTAAGCTGACCTAAACCCCTGTGTAGACAGCGCTAAATTGATGGAAGAATTCTTCCATCAACCTAGCTGTTGCCTTGGGGGGGGGGGGGGGGGGGATTATATACACCATCGGTGTAGGTAGTGACCACATTGCAGCACTTCAGCTGTGCTGCTGTAGCATTTTCAGTGGAGTACACGAAGTAATGAGTGGAAGAGTTTCACTCTCTCCAGCTCATCAGGAGCTGCAGGCTGGCAGCTAAGTGACTGTTACCTTTGCTTATCTAGGAGGCATATCTCTTTAAGACAGGCAGAGCTGTCCTGAGAGCCTACTAATACTGTGACTCTAGGGAAGTGGTTCTCAAACTGCGGATCGCAACCCAGTACTGGGTCGCAGAATGTAAGGCACTGGGCCGCAGCGCCAACCAGGCCATTAAAAGTCCCGGCAGTGGTGCTGCCTAGCTAAGGCAGGCTAGTTCCTACCTGTTCGGACACCGTGCTGTGCCCCGGAAGCAGCCAGCAGCAGGTTCGGCTCCTAGGTGGGGTGGTCACGGAGCTCCATGCACTACCCCCGTCCCGAGCACTGGCTCTGCATTCCCATTGGCTGATTACCTGCCAATAGGAGCTGGGAGGGGGCTGTGCCTGTGGGGCAAGAGCTGCATGGAGCTGCTTGTATGCCTCCACCTAGGAGCCAGACCTGCTGCTGGTCACTTCTGGGGTGCAGCATGGTCCATGGTGCCAGGACAGGCAGCCTGCCTTAGCACCCCCACTGCGCCACTGACCGGGAGCCGTCCAAGGTAAGCCCATGCCCCAATTCCCTGCCCCAGCCTTGAGCCCTGCCAAATCCAGAGCCGCTTACTGCACCACAAACCCCTCCTCCCTGGCTCCATCCCAGAGCTGGCACCCTCAGCCCAGAGCCCCCCCACGTCCCAAATCCCTCATCCCCTAGCTCTGCTGGGTCATCGTGAGCATCAACAATTTTCTCCAACTGGGTCACCAGAAAAAAAAGTTTGAAAACCACTGCTCTAGGGAATGGGAATCTAGTCTGTTCCATTCACTCAGCAGCCAGAGTCTAGAACTGATGGTAGGAAGGTAAATATGCCACGTTAGTATGACTCCTTATTTTCAAGTTCCCATGCCCCATGAATGAATTCAAGCCTTGGAGAGGGGTGGCCTCCTTCCTAGGCTGTGCTGGCCTGGGACTTTGACAACCACTATGGAGGTATTTCAGTTTTTTAAAATTATCAGTTTAACCTTTGGAAGCTTAGTGTTTTGAGAGGGGTTTTCTCCAGCACATGGCTCTACATCATATGCAGGTCTACAGGAACTGGTGCCCTTTTTAAAGGATAAATTACATGAAAATGGAGCTAGAAGAACCCTGTTGTAATCAGTTACATGAAAATGTAAAATGAAAGTGCTTTTTTGGGACTTATCAATCTTTCAAGGTCTGTTTGCCTCTACAACACGATCTCCTGCACATGCTATATGCTTCATAACTAACAGTGCTATGCTATACCATTTTTTATTTCTCCGGTACACAAGCTATGGGAAAGTGCCTGTGTTAAAGAAAATCTGATACGTGTATGGAGAGGAGACTATAAAGTTTCGTAGCAGCAAGTACTTGAAAGCAACTAAACCGTATTGTGAATTTGCCAAGGAAAATGCTGGTCTTAGAAAATCTGTGAGAGGAGTCCAAAGGCCACTCTGGGTCTATTTTGTAAACAAATAATCCCACCAAGAGTCAGTGTTGTATAAAACCCGGTTGCTAAGAACCTTTATCAAACCATGTTACTGTGGCTTATCTCATGCAGTTCCTCTTGCCTGTCTTTTTTTTTTTCAACCTATTCTTGTTCAGTTTGCTTCCCTTTACATTAAAGATTTTGCTTGGTTTTTTTTTTTGTTTTGGTTTTTAATCTCTGTATAGTTGAGTGAGTGGAAGTGGTGTCAGAGCAGTTCTCTGAACACTGCCCCTGCCTTTGTGAAGAGTACTGTGCAATCTCTTCCCTACCAGATGTGCTGCATTGCAGGGGGAAAGGCTTTACTCCCCTGCTGAAATGGCTTAACTGGTGTAACTTGCTGCAGTGCCAGAGATGCTCTGCTTC
Source organism: Malaclemys terrapin pileata (assembly GCF_027887155.1). NCBI lineage: Eukaryota > Metazoa > Chordata > Testudines > Emydidae > Malaclemys > Malaclemys terrapin. Next base: position 54,293,270 of record NC_071514.1, read on the forward strand.
CATATCAGTAGCGGTTCTAGATCTGTATATGGAGGTGACATACTATTTCTCCAAAAGTTTGGTTTATTTTCTGGGGAACATAAGACTGAACTCTTTGAACGATTGGGCTTTGATGCAAATTTCTGACTTTAAAATCTGAATTTTGAAATATTGGCGCAGGGACTAGAGCAAGTTAAACTGTTAAATCAAATGCTGTCTGAGATCTCAGCTGTAAGGAAGCACTATGCAAACAAGGTTGATCTGCTGCTGTCTCTATGCATGTGTCTAGAGCAGGAGACCTTTTATTTCCATCCCCATTTTGGCCAGACTTCCTTGTGTGAGCTTGGGCAAATCACTTAACCTCTCTGCCTCAGTTCCTCCTTGTAAAGTGAGATTAATTAACGCCTCAGAGGGGCTGTCATAACTATAAAGGGAAGGGCAACAGCCCTCCTGTGTACAATACTATAAAATCCCCCCTGGCCAGAGACTCCAAAATCCTTTTACCTGTAAAGGGTTAAGAAGCTCAGGTAACCTGGCTGACACCTGACCCAAAGGACCAATAAGGGGACAAGATACTTTCAAATCTTGGTGGGGGGAAGGCTTTTGTTTGGGCTCTTTGTTTTGGTGGTGGTTCGCTCTTGGGACTGAGAGGGACCAGACATCAATCCATGCTCTCGAAATCTTTCTGAACAAGTCTCTCATATTTCAGACTTGTAAGTAAACATCCAGGCAAGGTGTGTTAGTTTTATCTTTGTTTTCTCAACTTGTAAATGTACCTTTTACTAGGGTGTTTACTCTGTTTGCTGTAACTTTGAACCTAAGGCTAAAGAGGGTTCCTCTGGGCTCTTTAAGTTTGATTACCCTGTAAAGTTAGTTTCCATCCTGATTTTTACAGAGATGATTTTTACTTTTTTCTTTAATTAAAAGCCTTCTTTTTAAGAACCTGATTGATTTCCCCTGTTTTTTAGATCCAAGGGGGTTGGATCTTGATCCACCAGGAGTTGGTGGGGGGAAGGGGGGATGGTTAATTTCTCCTTGTTTTAAGATCCAAGGGGTTTGGATCTGTATTCACCAGGGAATTGGTGAAGAGTCTCTCAAGGCTACCCAGGGAAGGGAATCACCACATTGGGAGTGGTGGCAGCGGACCAGATCCAGGCTGGTAGTTAAGCTTAGAAGTTTTCATGCAGGCCCCCACATCTGTACCCTAAAGTTCAGAGGGGGAAGGAGCCTTGACAGGGGCGTTAAGCAAAATTAAATATCTGTGTAGCACTTGTAAACAGTATGTGTTCTACTTATCAGGTAGCTGTTAGAGCATGCATGTTTGCTGTTGGAACTGAGGAGGGACTAAAAGAAAGGGAATGAGGAAAATAAGGACATAATTGCAGAGACAAAGCTCAGAAAGCTTTGTAACTCTGGCAGGCTTACCATGTCCAACAGAAAACCTGTGACGTAGGCTGGCTTTCCAGGAGGAGTGAAGATTGGGGGCACTGGCTGGCTTGTGGGGGGATTGATAATAGAGAAACAAGGCTGTGACCTCTAAATCAGAAATTTGAATCTGGCTCAGTTTGACATTGACAAAATTACCATACGAAGAGTGTTGGCAGTGAAATGAGATGCTGGGTCTTAGTCCAGTTCCCATTAGGCAAGTGTCTTCAGCATAATAGCTATCGCAATTTGGAGCAGTTGGTATTCTTAGTAGAGGCCAAAGATTGCATGAATTATAATTGTGGTCACTGTAGGTATGTCTACACTGTGATTAGATACCTGCAACTGGCATGTGCCAGCTGACTTGGGCTCCCAGGGCTTGGGTAGACCAGGTGTCAGCAACCTTTCAGAAGTGGTGTGCCAAGTCTTCATTTATTCACTGATATTTAAGGTTTCGCATGCCAGTAATACATTTTACATTTACAGGGGCTGGTGGACGGAACCCCAGACTGGCAGCAGGCTGAGCGGGCTGGTGGCCAGGACCCCGGCTGGCAGGGGCTGGCGGACGGAAACCCAGACTGGCAGCGGGCTGAGCAGCTCAGCTCGCTGCCGGCCTGGGGTTCCGGCTGCTGGCCCTGCTCAGCCCACTGCCAGCCTGGATAGACGGAACCCCGGGCTGAGCGGGGCCAGCATCAGGGACGCCGGCAGCAGGGATCCTGGCTGGCAGGGGCCAGCGGACAGAACCCCAGACCAGTAGCAGAGTGCTACTGAAAATCCGCTTGCGTGCCGCCTTTGGCACATGTGCCATAGGTTGCCGACCCCTGGGCTAGTCCCTCCCATCTCACAGGGTCCTGGAGCCCAAATATCTGTACTGCAGTTAACAGCCCCTTAGTGCAAGCCCGAGTCAGGTGGCACAGGCCAGCCATGGGTTTTTAATTGCAGTGTAGACATACCCTGTGAGTGGTGGTGCCTTCAGGTTTAGGCAAGACACATTGTGCAGGGCTGGCTTATCTGGCTATTGCTTGTGCTGTACGTGTTGTGTATTGCTTAAGGCTTCAGTCTTCAGGACATTCCAGCTGGAACCTCTTGCTTGGAAAACTTTGTTTCTAAAAAGTTAGAGAAAGTAGTGGGGGAGGTAGGGCAGTTACTGGAAGGCTGAAGGAGAGGGTTAGGAAACCAGAGGTCATTAACTGGAAGGGCAGTTATCAATTTATAATTGATCCATCCTTTTTGTGTGTTTGTGCTTCAGACTGGAAGCTGGGGTCAGAGCTGCCAATTCTGGCTTCACATTAACTAGCGTGGCCTGCTCTGCACAGTCTTATCTCATTTACTGTTTTCCCAGCCTCAGAACATAGACATGTAGGATTAAAACAAGCTTTCTTAAGGTGAGCAGTGACCTACATATCAGGCTCATAGTGAGGTGATTGGGAGACACAGTATAAGAGGATGAAATGTGTTTGGTCAGACAGTGTTTAGCACAGATGCTTTCTAAATAATAAGCAGTGGCTTGGTCTGTGCCCAGCTGCCTTCTGGCATTATCTGTCAGCTCTGCCATCTTCTACTCTTAACTTAGTGGTGATTAGTGTCTATCAGCTAATTGGTTTATTTCCCATTTTACAGATTGGGGGGTGGGGAAACAGGCCCAGTGGTTTACCCAAGGTGTCAGTGAGTCAAAGCTGGTAATAAAAGCCAGATGTTTGGCTCTTAGTCCTTAATATTGCATCTGTTGCACGGCATACTACTTTATCTCAAGCTTTTTCAAATAGTCCTTTTTTTAAGCCTATTGAATAATTGGGATATATTATTTGGGAGAGTCCATGCTGAACAGAATAATTTTAAGGGGAACCAAATAAAAATGCTTCAGCTGCATAGGAGTTTTGCTTTCTCATGCTCTTTGGACAGGTATGGAGGCTGTCCCAGAAAGCCAGGCTAGTGAACTCTGCCTCTGCCTTTGTGAAAAGAACTGTGCAATTTGGAGGCCTGTTTTGCTAGCATTGTTTTGCGGTCCCATGACCCATTTCTCTTCCCTTCCAGATGTGCTACGTTGCAGAGGGAGAGGCTTTGTTAATTCCCTGCCAAGCTGCCTGCCTTTGTGGCTTAGCTGCTGTAACTTACTGCAGTGCTAGTAGGAAAGAGGAGAGGCTGCATGTTGCTGATTGCAGCTCAAATCCCAGAAACTAAAGCTGAAAAAGATCTAGGAAGGAGGGTTGTTTCCCTTCCTTCTCGGGTCAATCACTCTGCTCTGAATCTTACCTTTCTGCAGATGGCCTAGGGATTTTTTGTTGTTGTTGTTGAAGTCCTGGTGGAAAAGTGTTTTGCTCAGAAGTATCATCATGCAGGCTGGTGAAATACAGGTCTTCTAGTCTGCTCAGCTGATCCACCAAACCCTGAGTGGGAAGCCTAACTTGGATTGCTTGCTGAGTCACGGGTGTCTTTCTTGCACAACGTTATGGTTTATTAGTATGCGAGCTGCTTTGTTATGCACTATATGTAACTCTGAGCTGAGGCTGTCAGTGCCTTTGCTTAGAGTTGCCAGAGGGTACACAAGGTTCTGTGTTTTCTAAGGCAGTGTTGGACCATAAACAGGTAAGCTTGTATTATGCTGTATATCCTTGAGTCCACTGAGGGAGAATGTCAAGAGCACAGCTCTGTTGACTGACCATGCATGTGTTTGAGTGAGTTAAGGCTTTTGCAGCTTTGCAGCATTTGGTGCTTTCCTTCACCCCCACTCCTCATTCAGGAATCTTCTGCTTTATTAAAGTCAAGCTTTTGCTCTTCAGTCACTTAGTGTTGCTGAAATAACTGAATGATGAACTCTGGCTGTTTCCAAACAGGACTAGAAAAGTGAAGAGAACTTTAGGAAGATCAGGTCTCTGGAGAGATGCCGTCTGATGTAACGGAAGCCTCTGAGGGGGTAGATGAGGCAGAGAATGTCCACTATGAGGAAACAGAAGAGGATGAAAACGTCAGGTGAGTCCTGTCGGGGCCTCCTGGCTAGTGAGTGGGGCTTTGTTACCTGGAACAACTTGTCTTCTAGAAGGGTATCCCTGCATGTGGGTCCCAGGCAGGAATGTGGTGCTTGCTGTCCCCTCTCTTTCTCTCTTCCTCCCCCCACCCCACTTTCAGTAATGTGGGAACACTTTAATATTCATTCCACCCCCATTCAGGAGAGAAGGATATCTGTAAATGGCTGAAGTGAAGGGCTAGTGATGAGGCTCTATTGGGATGTGACTAGATAATCCAGCTCATCTCCCTGGGGCCAGCACATTTATTTCCTTACAGTAAACTTTCTAGTGTGTTATCCCATCCAGTTTCAAATGACAAGAATTAATAGGGTTTCTTCCACTTACTGTAAGATTCTTCCACAGCCTAGTATCCGAGGGGTAACCGTGTTAGTCTGAATCTGTAAAAAGCAACAGAGGGTCCTGTGGCACCTTTAAGACTAACAGAAGTATTGGGAGCATAAGCTTTCGTGGGTAAGAACCTCACTTCTTCAGATGCAATTGGGTCTAATTGCTCTTTGCCAAGAAATAATTCCTTCTAGTTTGATTGAGATTTTCCTTTTCTTGTTTGTTTTGGAGTGCAATAATCTATCCCTCCTGAATAATGGGCAGTTCAAAAGTCTTGTCTTGTGCATTCCTGGGGTGAAGCAGCTGCAAAGCTGAACCCTTTCATTAAGGAACAAAGAGTCCCGTGGCACCTTATAGACTAACAGATGTATTGGAGCATAAGCTTTTGTGGGTGAATACCCACTTGGTCAGACGCATGTAATGGAATTTCCAGATTCTTGCCTGCATATTTATACCTGTCTCTGGTCAGACGCATGTAATGGAATTTCCAGATTCTTGCCTGCATATTTATACCTGTCTCTGGAAATTTCCAGAGACAGGTATAAATATGCAGGCAAGAATCTGGAAATTCCATTACATGCGTCTGACCAGAGACAGGTATAAATATGCAGGCAAGAATCTGGAAATTCCATTACATGCGTCTGACCAAGTGGGTATTCACCCACAAAAGCTTATGCTCCAATACATCTGTTAGTCTATAAGGTGCCACGGGACTCTTAGTCTGGATCTGTAAAAAGCAACAAACACGGCTACCCCTCTGATACTTTCATTAAGGATCCACCAGGAGATGCTGTGACTTGATAAAGTGCATCTATTCACTTTACTAAAAATCAAAAACCCTCTAGTGAGATGAAAATGCAGCACACGTCTATAACCAGGAGTATATTAACTTTTTGTTATGCACCAACAGTGTTTTCAGTAGGTACAATACCCACAGTCCCTGCTCCAGAGAGCTTAGTCTAAAAGATATAGATAAAATCAGATGCACTAGGAGACCCAGAAAGAGCCTTTCAGTCTCTCCCTTATTGAAGGTTGGGGTGGAGAGTGCATTTGAGTAATATTTGTGGGGCTACGTGGAGGAAATGGACCTTAAACTGGGATTTGAATGAGAGGCTTGGGACATGGCATGGGACACTGGGATCGGGAGGCCGGTCCGTGCATTGGAAGCATGGAAGATCTAAAAGGAAGTGAATGTGGTGGTGAGGCTGGAATCATTGCTGGACTGAAGGGTGGGAGTGTGTTTTTTTTTTTTTTTTTTTTTTTTAAACTGCTCTATAGGAGATATTAGAGTGGATCAAAACTGACTTTAAAAATCAAATTGTTTACTTAATTTAAATTTAGTTTTCATTTGAAAAGTAAACCCATTTAACATTGGCAACCAATGTTAAGGCTTAGACTATAGTCTTTCATTTATTTGATTTTAATAAATACAAAAACAATATTCAAGCAGTACATGTTTGCTGCTGAGCTTTTAAAGAAAGTCAAGTTACAGAACTGGTGGAAGTCACTGGCTAAGCACCTGGAACTAGGTTTCTGCAGTGTGGTTGCAGCCATATTGGTCCCAGGATATTAGAGACACAAGATGGATGAGGCAATAACTTTTATTGGACCAGTGTCTGTTGGTGAAAGAGACAAGCTGTCAAGCTGACACAGAGCTCTGTTTACTTTCCTCAACAGAAGTTGGTCTAATAAAAGATACTGCCTCACCCACCTTGTCTCTCTAAATGAGCTTTTGATGTCAGTAGGCTATTCTACAGATGCAAAGAATATTTTCTTAATTTCAGTTTATCCAACTAATTCATTCATTTTCATAAAGCCTTTGACAAGGCCCCTCACCAAAGCTCTTTAGCAAAGTAAGCTGTCGTGGGATAAGAGGGAAGGTCCTCTCATGGAATGGTAACTGGTTAAAAGATAGGAAACGAAGGGTAGGAATAAATGTTCCGTTTTCAGAATGGAGAGCGGTAAATAGTGGTGCCCACCAGGAGTCTGTACCGGGACCAGTCCTATTCAACATATTCATAAATGATCTGGGAAAAGTGAGGTGGCAAAATTTGCAGATGATACAAAACTACTCAAGATTGTGAAGAGCTACAAAAGGATCTCTCAAAACTGGGTGACTGGGCAACAAAATGGCAGATGACATTCAATGTTGATAAATGCAAAGTAATGCACATTAGCAAACATAATCCCAACTCTACATATAAAATGATGGGGTCTAAATTAGCTGTTACAACTCAAAAAAGAGATTTTTGGAGTCGTGGATAGTTCTCTGAAAACATCCACTCAGTGTGCAGCGGCAATTAAAGCAAACAGAATGTTGGGAATCATTAAGACAGGGATAAAAAATAAAACAGAAAATATATTGCCTCTGTATAAATCAATGGTATGCCCACATCTTGAATACTGTGTGCAAATGTGGTCGCCCCGTCTCAAAAAGATATATTGGAATTGGAAGAGGTACAGAAAAGGGCAACAAAAATGATTAGGACATTGGAGCAGCTAATATGAGGAAAGATTAATAAGTCTGGGAGTTTTCACTTTGGAAAAGGGATGACTATGGGGGGGATATTCTAGAAGTTTATAAAATCATGACTGGTGTGAAGAAAGTAAATAAGGAAGTGTTATTTACTCCTTCTCATAACATAACAATTAGGGGTCACCAAATGAAATTAATAGGCAGCAGGTTTAAAACAAACAAAGGGAAGTTCTCTTCCTCCTCCCCCCCGCCCCATACAATGCACAGTCAACCTGTGGAACTCCTTGCCAGAGGATGTTGTGAAGGCCAAGACTATAACAGGGTACAAAAAATAACTAGATAAATTCATGGAGGATAGGTCCATCAATGGGCAGGGATGGTGTCCCTAGCCTCTGTTTGCCAAAATCTGGGAATGGGTGACAGGGGATGGATCACTTGATTACCTGTTCTGTTAATTCCTTCTGAAGCATCTAGCATTGGCCGCTGTCGGAAGACAGGAACTAGAGCTATTTGTCGTAGTAAATTATTAAAATCTGCCATTTTGAGGCACTAGTACCAGAAACAAAAATGTCCTGTGTCATTGGGAAGGAGGAGTTCCTGTTTCCTACCTGTGATGGGTCACAAGCTGAGCGATCTTCGAGTTGGTACTAGTTTAGTCCTGAACTAGTGCCCTGTCCTGCATCATAGGCTAACTGTGACAATTCCACAACTGGGAGTATGGAAAGCATTGAGGGCAGGTTGTTTTTTAACTGAAGCCGCTCAGAGGTTTGGAATGTTAATCATGAGTGAGATTAGATTAATGGGCAGAGTGCAGTTGAGGCTGTCAAAGGTGCACCGCTAATATAGTGATCACAGGGAGATCACCACCCATGTTTTGAAGGCTGGGTTGCTATTCTGAGATTACATTAGAAGCTCAGTTACGAACACCTCAGGAATGGAAATTGTTTGCGACTCTGAACAAAACATTGTGGTTCTTTCAAAAGTTTACAACTGAACATTGACAGCTTTGAGACTTTACTATGCAGAAGAAAAATGCTGCTTTTAACCATCTTAATTTAAATGAAACCAGTTCAGAAACAGTTTCCTTACCTGGTCAAATCTTTTTTTTAGTGGCTTACATTAACACAGTACTGTACTGTATTTGCTTTCCCCCCCCCCAACCTCTGCTGCTGCCTGATTGCCTACTTCTGGTTCCAAACAAGGTGTGTGTTTGACCGGTCAGTTTGTAACTCTGGGGTTCTACTATACTCTAAGAATTCACAGTAGGGGAATTTGTGCCAAAAAGTCAGTTTTAATGACTCCGTATTTGGGTGTCTGAATGTGGTGAATGGACCATACCTGTTAGCCTCTCTAAAATGAATGAGACTCCTGCTAGTATTGCTGCCTGTCACAGACTCAAGGCACAACCAGACTGTGCTGGAGATGTGGATTCACACTACCCTAGCTCAGTAGTATATTCAACATCTCTTATGAGCTGCTGTCTCCTTTGTGCTTGACCTTATTCTCTTAGCATTGTCAGTAGGATTTCTATTGCATCTGGGGTAATCGCTGATGATGATGACTTTGTGGAACAGTCCTGGGTTTGATGAGACTACCTGTTTCAGAGGCTAACATACTGGGACTGGATGTTAAAAGCAAACCAAAATCAACAGGACGAGTGTAATGTCATCACGCTGTGGTGATTGTTCAGCATGTTTTGTATGGTGGTGTTTGTACTTCCATGCTGACAGTCTGATGTGATGGTACAGTCCTATTCCCAGAGACAGCATTTTAAGAGACCATGCTAGTGGTGTCCAAAACCTCACTTAGGCTTGGTCTACACTACCCCCCCCAATTCGAACTAAGGTACGCAACTTCAGCTACGTGAATAACGTAGCTGAAGTCGAAGTACCTTAGTTCGAACTTACCTTGGTCCACACGCGGCAGGCAGGCTCCCCCGTCGACTCCGCGGTACTCCTCTCGCCGAGCTGGAGTACCGCAGTCGACGGCGAGCACTTCCGGGTTCGACTTATCGCGTCCAGACTAGACGCGATAAGTCGAACCCAGAACTTCGATTTCCAGCCGTCGAACTACCTGGTAAGTGTAGCCAAGGCCTTATAGTGGGACCTTACAGCACAGGTTTATTTAGTATATTTCATGTAAACTGTATCCCTAAAGCTTAAGGGGTGTGCACAAGAATAAAAATTTGGCTGATTTTTTTTGGAGGGGCACTTCCTGTGTCCCCCATGGCCAGAGGAGTTGCTGGCTCTCCTCCCATCCCCTCTTCTCTCTCATCCTCCCCACCCCCACATTTTGAGCCAGAGAATAATTCTGTCTTGAGTTGGATGTCAATTAGCACTAATTGACAAAAAGACACAGATGGCATCTTCCTGGAGCTTGCCATCAGCAAATAGGAATTCACCGTTTCTACCCAGCCTAATGCAGGACTGGCCTGAAGCACAGATAGCTGCCTTGGTCCAATGTATGGGCCTGGCCCTGGCCTTGTGTAGTTTAAAAGTTGCTCTTAAGACCTACAGAATCTTCCTGGGATCCTTTGGGCATGTTCTCCATCTCATGCCCTATGTGAATTTCTGTTCTTCACAGTCCCACTGACCTCTCGGAGATGCTCAAGGAGGGGACCAAAGAGTCTCATGATCGTGCAGAGAACACTCAGTTTGTCAAAGACTTCCTGAAAGGACGAATCAAGAAGGAGCTCTTTAAGGTTTGCACTTTCTAGCTCTGTTTCCTTAACAGCATGTGAGATGAGATATTGAGCTTTGGAGTTGGAAGTTGTATCCCAAATTGGAGACATGACATGTTGTTACAATCAGGGAAAGAATGGCCCAGTGGTTAGGGCACTAACTGGAGACTTGGGTTCAATTCCCTGCTCTGTCAGAAACTTCCTGGGTGACCTTGGGCAATTTGCTTAGCCTCTCTCCCTCAATTCCCAGTCTCTAAAATGGGGATAATACTTCCCTGCATCAGACTGTGAAGCCCTTTGAAATCTACTGATGCCAAGGGCTACATAAGAGCCAGGTAATATTATTAAATCCCAATCAAAAAAATGTATTTTTATGTTCTGGGTGTGGATTTTTACTTGTCATGGGCAAACTAAATCAAACTAAACTGCTGGAAACCTGACTTGCCTAGTAGTGACACTGTGTGTAACATGTCAGGAAATCCAGCATGGTGTCTCACTCCCAGAGTTAGCAGTACCTTGTAGTGCTACAGAATTGGCGTAGTTAGCAATTTGGGTTGGGAGTCAGCTTAATGTTGCTCAGCAGCACCTTCTGTTGGCTGGTCTGGAAAACAATTAATGGAGAGCTAAAGCAGCGTTTCTAAAACAGCGGGTCCCAACAGACTAGGGTGACCAGACAGCAAGTGTGAAAAATCAGGACGGGGGCAGGCGGGGGGTTAATAGGAGCCTATATAAGAAAAAGACCCAAAAATTGGGACTGTCCCTATAAAATCAGGACATCTGGTCACACTACAACAGACCAGTGGGTTGCAAGAAGGTTCTAGATGGGTTGTAGGCCTGGTGCGGAGGGGAGGCCTCGGGAAGAGGTTGTAAAGTGATCTCACCTCACATGCATCATCCAGCAGCAGCAGAAGCTCATGTCCCACAGGGCTGGGCCTGCCTCCTTGCTCTTGGTGTTTGTGACCTGGTGCACAGCAACGTAATTCCACTTGTTTGGCTCAGCCACTCCTCCACTGTCATGACTGCGTCTGGAAGCCCCTTAACGTCATGCCTCGGGGCTATAAATGCCAGTGCAGTTGAAATTGTCAAAGTATTGGGAATTATGTTAGCTATTTAAACTAACATGTTTTAATTGCCAGTTCTTTGTGGGCAGATCAGAGCATTCAGCATAGACGTATGAACATCATCTTTTGATCATAACGGTCTGCAAATCTAAATAGTGCCTTCTCTTAAAGGGGCTTAAAGCAGTAATGAATTAAGCTTCTCTACACCTTTTTGAAGTAGGATATGTTGTCCCCATTTTACAGATAGGCTGTGAAGGAATCTTAAAAGGAAATGGTGAAGTCCCTTTGCTTGGGATACATCCAGGCATCACCATAGACAAGTCTCTGAACCCCTATGCCTCAATACCTAACAGATAATATCCTGGGAAAAGTGTGGTCTGTATGGAGTGTGGTTTATTGGGAGGAATGCATGGGTCTGTACATGTCTAAATACATCATTCTTTCTGGCAAGTGGTCTCTCATATATATTGTGCTTTTGTTCCTAGTTGGCTACTGTGGCACTTTACTACACATACTCTGCCCTGGAAGAGGAAATGGACTGCAACAAGGACCATCCTGCATTTGCCCCTTTGTATTTCCCTCTAGAGCTTCATCGGAAAGAGGCATTGGCTAAAGACATGGAGTATTTCTACGGGGAAAACTGGAAAGAGAAGATTCAGTGTTCAGAGGCAACTAGGTGTTACGTAGACAGAATCCATCATGTTGGGCAGTATGAACCAGAACTGCTGGTAGCCCATGCCTACACACGGTACATGGGGGACCTGTCTGGGGGCCAGATACTCAAGAAGGTAGCCCAGAGGGCCTTGAAGCTGCCCAGTACAGGGGAAGGGATCCAGTTCTATGTGTTTGACAATATTTCCAATGCACAGCAGTTCAAGCAGTTCTACAGGGCCAGGATAAATGCCCTGGACTTGGACAAGAAAGCCAAGGAGAGGATTGTGGAGGAAGCCAATAAGGCATTTGAATTCAACATGCAGGTACCATGTATCCCCAAACTCTTGTAACTGCCTGTACTTAAGTAAGCAACATTGCTTTAATCTTCTGCCTGGTTTAGACAGTGTTAATGTTCCTGATAATGCAGGACTGATGGCATTCGCTAAATCCAGGGGAAGGAGGGAAGAGTAGAGCTATAAGCCTTTTAAACAGGAAATGCAAACTGCATCTGATGTCTCTACTAAGGACACATAGAGCACACTACCATGCTAGGGCCCAAAACTTTGTTGGGGGCCCCCAGGAGTTATTGTAATGCCAATAATTAATACATGCTTAAGTAGTCGGTAAGATAAGGGGAAGAAACCAGGCCTCCTCTCATGGGGGAAAACCTCACAAACTTCTCTGAACCTACTCCTAACCTTTGGAGTGCCAAGGAAGCACTTAATTAGCCAAATGCATCATACACTCAGGGGCTTCCACACTCTGGCCATCTAAAGGCTGACTTGATTTAGCAGCGTCCTGAAGGCTGCTCTGTTTTTTATATAAAACAGAGCAGACTGCATCTATTTTACCTCTTTAACCTGAAGGAGTAACCCAGAAACTAAATATTCTAGTATGCAGCATGTCATCAGGACCACGCAACCTGTTTTGACTCCCTAACAATCAGATGGTAGAGTACAAGAGTTTTGATGTACAGGTTCTACCTGATTTGGCCTCTATGCACTTAAGTATTGTTGTATTAATTTAGATGGAATATAAGGGCCAAAGGGGTTAACATGACCCAGTCACTGTCCAACATTAAATAGTATTAAACAAGGTTTGGGGTTTGATATACAGAGTCCTCTGCCTACTTAGTATCATGCCAAACAGCCCACTAAATATCCTTTTACTTAAGATTAAAGAAAAGAAGGGAAAATGGCTAAAGCATTTGAAATTTAAAGTATTAATTAAGGCTTTCATTTTAACAGCATCCCTTCTTCACTTTCTCTTTGACTGGAGAGAGTTCTTAGAGGGGAAAAAAAACCTTGTTTGACAGTCTTAGGCAGTAATAACTGTCCTGTTTTTTTTTGGGGGGGGGGATGCGAGAAGAGGAGAAGTTCAGCTGTCTCCAGTCCAGATGGTATTTGGGATTCAGCGGGAGCTGGTGGCAACGTCCTCTAGGTTCCTCTCTGGCCTAGTCTAGTCAGGACAGGACATCTCAGGACTGGGATGACAAAGGCTCAGGGTCCCAGGAGATAGTGGGTGTGGCACCATGATGGTGAGGCTTGTTCAAGTAGCCAACTTACCCCCCTCCCACCAAATTGTTCTTTAAAGACCCACAGAGGGCCTATCCCCTAATTGTTTTGTCCATCAACGGGGCCTAGTCTTTGACACATCTATTTTGTTTCACTGATTTTTCTGAATCCATGCTTGTTTACCAGGCATGATCTGAACAGTCTTGATTTACATCATTAGGTCTTTTCGTTTGGAGTAATTCAGTCTGCCCCCTCCCTTTCCCCTGCCCTTCATATCTTTTTCTTGTCAACACTCACTTCCTCCAGTTGAACTCACAATTAGGGTAAATTTGTAGGCCCAATTATCCCAACAGTGCCCACCTACCCTGTTGAGCATGCTGGGTTGTACCTTCTACAAAATTAAATGCAAACTATTTGAGCCTCCTCTCCAAGCTTCACACCAAGCAGCAGCATGTTTTTGTAGTAGTCTTGCCCTATTTGATTGTGTTCTTCCATGTCCTATTGAGACCTTGGCTAAGTCTGTGTGAATCCCTACCTGACGCTTTCCCCTGTTGGCTGGAGTATGAGAGCACAGAGGAGCACCAGTTATGATTTCATTCATTCCCAATTCAGTTCTACCAAAAGTAGTTCCCCCTTTTTAAAAAAACAAAACAAAAACCCTGGAATAAAACTATCCAAGTACTCTCTTGCTTTGTTCAAGCTTTGATGGCTGGGTTCAGAACATAGGGGACACAGGTCCCAGCAAATGGTGCTGTAGTTCTCCTTAACTTTTGTTTTAGACTAAAATTCCCTCACACTCCAAGTTGGGAGGGCCCCTGCCAGCAGAAAAATCAAGGGGAATGATGAAGCTCAGCACTCTGTTTGGGGGGGGGGAGGGGGTGTGTGCAGGGCAGGGGGCAACAGAAAACTTGTTCAGGGGGCGTAAAGGGAGCAGAGCGAAGCTCGCAGGAATGTCTGCGGAGAGAATGGATTGGGAAAGGTGTTTTTCAGTCCAGAGTCTAAAGGGAAAGTAACAGCAAAGCCTGGTGGCCTCAACCCTTCTACAATACTCCAGGCTGTTTTGAGTTGCTAATACACTTCACTGACATCTCCCAGTTTTTCCTCTAGACACTTGGGAGAGGCCTGGGAACACTGCTGGTGAAAGCAGTATTCTCATCTGTGCAGAGTAGAATTCCACCTTGCCCTGCAGTATCTTACCTGGGACTCTAGCTTGTTTGATTCCTGTAACAGTAGCTCCCAGAACATGGTTGGTGCTGTGCAGGCATTTCACCTTCAGTGAAACTCTGCAAGATGAACAGGAAAGATCTCTTGAATCTCTTACTTGCAAACAGGGCAGAGTTCCAGGCTGTTACATTCCCATCGCCCAGCCAGCTCTGGAGAAATCTGTTTTAAGCAGGGCTGTAAATAGAGCTGACCCCTCCAAACTGACATTTGCCCTCCTTGGGAGTACACAGGAGTAGAGATACCATGAATCTTGTTGCATATGTGAATTTCACGTGATGCACTAGAGAACAATCAGTGCTGTTTGTGAGAGCCAGATGTTGGCACTTCTCCTAGGTTTGTTTTTCAGGGGCCTGTAGGCACAGATGGTCCCCAGTAGGCATTTCAAGTTTTTTGTTTTTTAGGACTGCCCTGTATGTAAACATAATTGGGGGAAGAAGAGCCAAGGTCCCCACATAATGCTGTGAACTGACCGTGTGGGATGTGCCCTCTTGCTGGTGATCCCTGCTTGATGTTTCAGAAGGCAGGGAAATAACCCTAGATACTTGTTACCACTCTCGCAGGAGGGTGGAGGATGGGATTTCTTCACAACCTCTAGTATTTAAGGATCCACTCGTTTCAGTACAAGAGGGGCAGGACCCTGTCCCTCCAGTTTCACAGGGCTCACAGAAAGTTTGTGCTGCTACCTCTGTTGCTGGAGGGAGTGCTGTGTCATGTAAAGGCCACACAAACCACAAGATTCACCTGCAACCTAGATAGCTGTTGCAGGTGCCAGCAAGTAAGAGGGGCCCATCCTATTTTACAGTGCTGCATGAAGCTGTTCTGTTTAATGAGTAACATTGCTGGAACAAGCTGCACAGTAGCATTTCAACAGAGAACTCCTGTTATTAGACAGCCTCAGAGTGCTTGGAGTTGCACACTTCATTTACTAAATATTGAACTAAAAATAAACTCTAGTACTCTGTTCAAGGGTTTTGTTCTAGTCTGAAAAGTTTACTGAAAATGGCACCCACTCGCCAAGTACATCAGAGGTGGAAGAGAGAATTTAATTGTATCATTAGCCTTGCAGAGTAACCCTGCCCTTGGGGAGTGAGCTAGAGCAGTGGTTCTCGGCCTGTGGCCCCCTGGGAGGCTGTGAGCAGGTTTCAGGGGGACCACCAAGCAGGGCCAGCATTAGACTTGCTGGGGCCCAGGGCAGAAAGCCAAAGCCCTACTGCACGGGGCTGAAGCCTGGGGCCCTGAGCCCCACCACCCAGGGCTGAAGCTGAAGACTGAGCCACTTAGCTTTGTGGGCCCCTTGTGGCTTGGGTCCTGGGCAGTTGTGCTACTTGGCTTTTATATGCAGAAAAACAGTTGTGGCCCAGGTGAGCCATGGAATTTTTATAGCATGTTGAGAGGGCCTCCTCAAAAAAGGTTGAGAACCCCTGACCTAGAGTATACTGGTTTGGTTCTCCAACAAAATTCATAATTCAGATGATGTATTCAAGGCAGGAGCCAAGCTTTAATACTTGAGCCTCAGACTGAGTTTGCAGGGCTGGCAGCTAGGAAAAAACAGCAAAGACTTTCAAAAGTGACTGGGTTGGTGGGTTGTTTTTTCCTTTGGGGCGTCCAACTTTTGAGAAGATGGGTGATCAGCATATTCTGAAGACCCAGGTCCCTTTAAAAGTCAAGTTGGGCACCCAAATTACCAGTCCCTTCTGAAAACCTTGCTCAGCAGCTCTTGTTAGCTGAGCAAATTTGATCTGGAAATTGAGAATAAATGTGAGATGACACTTCAGATTCAAACTGCACTTAAGTTAAATTTACAAGAATGGCTGTGAAGTGCTGTTTGCTCTTGGTGACTCTCACTGAATCTTCACTTTCCCTGGCAGGTATTCGATGAACTGGACAAAATTGGCGCATTGTTAACTGAAGAAGCCCAGGATGGAGGGCTCCCAGTGCATGATGGAAAAGGAGACCTGCGCAAGTGCCCATACTATGCCACAAAACTAGGTAGTTTTTCTTTTATTACAAGTACATTAATCTGCATCTCTGGGGTAATACAGCTAACAGTGCTTTCTGCCCTTCCCTGCAGGCAAGGGGGACCCTGGCTGCCCCTATCACGTTGGCATGGCCATGCTGAAGCAGCCCACCCTGCAGTTTGTCCTTGCAGCTTGCATTGCCTTGGCTGCAGGCATTGCAACATGGTACGTGATGTGATGGATGGACACTAGATGGAGTTATCTCATGGTGACTCAAGAAGATGAACACACCCTTTTGGGACTGCTCCTCTGGTGGTGGAGTTTTTAAATGCAAGATTTAAGTAAACAATAAACCAGAATCTACAGTGAATGCCTAGGACTATTTGCATACAAATAACCCAAATACTGCATGGTACCACACCTAGTAATCTATATAATTACCCAGCAGGGTTCTGAGCTAGTAACTTAATGCAGGAATTGTAATCTAGCTCCACAACTGCCACGTGGAGCCAAAAATCTATAGTGACCTGGTATGGGTCTTAAATCAGGGAATGGCTTTAGCCAGCTATTGTCAAATGATCAGCTCTTCATATCCCTGACCAGGCTGGGGTTTTCTCCCCAGCCGCCTGATGGAGTTTTCTTTGCTCCTTCCAACATAGTATTGCTCCTCACATGCTGATCAAGCACTTAGCTTGTGATACTGGGACAGAACACTCAGAGCTAGCTCAAATCAGGAATTGCACTTTGTCCTGGTGAAGGTGGTGGGGAATTCAAACTGCTCTGAAACAGCTCTTATCCCTGATGCTGTGGCACAGTGTCAGTTGCCCCAAAGGCAGAATAACTTGCTGCTCATGTTGCAAGGGCCATAGGCTCAAAACCAGTTTTATAAATGAGGGCCCTTTTTGCCCTGGCATGTAGCAATTGCTGAGCAAATAGTTTCCCATGAGCTGGGGGAGCAAGTCCTTGTATATATTAAAGTTAATGGTTTACTTTTTCATGTAACTTATATTGTGATAGAGCCTTTGACCCAATAAAGTTTATACTCTGAAGTCTTCATAAGGGAGTCTTTCTTCATGCAGAGAGGAGTCCAGCCCCTGAGAACTTCATTGCAACTGGCCTTTTCAGTCCGTTCTTCTCTGCAAGGATGGATGCAAGGTCACACAGGCAGCATGAATTCGCAGCATGAATTCACAGCACAGAATTCATTTAGGAGGCTCAGTTTGGGACTGGTAACGACTATGTGCAGTGTTGTGAAACCTTGACTTTCCACTCACTCCTTTCAACGGGCACTCTAGCCAGACTAGCTTTGATTTTTGCCTCCAAAGCTATTCTATGTCTGATATTAGAGTGACTGCATGAGCTGGAATTGCTTACTTACATCATAGCTGTATGTAAAACTCTGACATTCTTTCCTGCCTGAGAACCTCAAAGGAAGTAGTTTGCCTTCTGCTCCTTATGCCCAACAGACACCTGGTCGTTCAAAAGTGCGGGCTGCTTTTATCACAAAGGAACAGATCTTCCCCCTAAATTGCAGTGTAGATGTGTATTGGAGGAGCTCTGTCCAAGGGCTGGGTGGGGTTTTGGAGGGATCTTCCAGCACACGAATTGTAACTGGTTAACTAAAGAAACCAAGCTTCCTCATGCTGCACAAGCTTCCTCATGCTGCACAAGCTTCCTCATGCTGCACAGGCTGCAGATGAATATAGATTCCCCCCCCATAGCTTTAATAGGTAATTTTCTGTCTTTGTTCAGCTGAGATTGCTTGATGTATTATCCTCCAAAACCATGGGGCATAGCATGATCAGGTCTCCTAAACCTTCACAGCAGGGGCTGCTGCTATCAAAGGCACCATAGTAGTGGTTATGCCATTGTATCTTTACACTAAGCCCACCGTGGGCAACCTGACTACCTTTCGAGGAGTGGTGTCCAAATGCAGCCAGGTCAGTGCTGTAAGGCAGAGGCCTTTCCCTGTAAACAGACTGATTCAGGATGAACTCTCCCTATCCCTGCTGAGGAGAGGGAGTGGTGGTGGGAACACAGAGAGCCTATGGGTAGGGGAGAAGTACTCTCCCCTGCTGACACTGCTCTATTCAGCAGTAGCAGCACAAGTGTGTGGGGTGAGGGCACAGGGGCTGAGAGATGCTGTGGGCAAAGCAACTGCCCACTGCTGAGTGGATTGGACCCACAGCCTCAGTGAAATTGTGGGTTTCTTCTACACAGGCTAACAAATCTTGCTGTCTATGGCAGGGGTTGCCAACCTGTAGCACATGAGCTGATTTTCAGTGGCACTCATACTGCCGGGGGGGGGGGGTTCTGCATTTTAATTTAATTTTAAATGAAACTTCTTAAACATTTAAAAAATGTATTTACTTTACATACAATAGTTCAGTTCTATATTGTAGACTTATAGAAAGAGACCTAAAAACATTAAGATGTATTACTGGCATGTGAATCCTTAAATTAGAGTGAATAAATAAAGACTTGGTACACCACTTCTGAAAGGTTGCTGACCCCTGGTCTATGGGGACAAAGTGGCTCTGGTGCTGACGAGGTGGGTTAATGCTTACTACCTTTGCTGTAAGCTGCTGGCCTGCATTTCAGAATCCAGCCAGCAGAGGTGGCTGCACAGCCCAGTCAAGTCTGTGGAAACTACCTCTTCCGTATAAGGGCTGCACTCTCATTTGTGCTGATGGCTGGATTCCATGAGGGGAGCTGGCTTTTATACTTCAGGGTCATCAGCCCCTTTAAAACAAGGCAGAGCTGTGGGGTAACCTCTGCAGGAGGGCAACAATGTTACAGTACCAGGTTTACAATGGCTCCATGGAGCGGGGTCCGTGCTCAGAAGGGGCCCCAGCCTGCTCTGTTTGCATTGTGCCCCAAGCCCCCACTAGTTCCCCCTGCCCACCACTTGCTGCTCTTGGCCTGCCTGCCAGCTGGCCCTCAGTGCACCTCTGGCTCTGGGCAGTCTCTGCTTCCCACCACCTGTAGGGCCCCAGCCCCCACCTGTCTCCCCAGAGCTGAGCTGCCTGGGACTGGTGCAGAAGCCTGGCCAGTCTCAGCCAGGGGTGGGGGTGGGGGGGGTGGAGGGCTTGGGTGGGCCCCTCCATGCAAGTGCCTCTTGAGGGATCCTGGTAGGGGCAGGCCCTGGCCTGGCTGATCATGCCACTCCCCAGGGGCTGGAGTGATTCCTGGTCCTGGGACCAGCCCTGGCTGTGCTGCCAGATCAGCCCAGCAGACACAGTCACCTCCCACCAAGGCCTGTGAGTGTGGCTGGGAGGCAGGGCTTGGGAGAAGGGGTGCCAGGCTGTGAAGGGGCAGGAAAGGGGTGTGTGTGTGTTGGTGCACTAGGGGGTGGGGTTCTGTGTGGTGGGGCTATGGGCAGGGGTGGCATGCAGAGTCTGTAGGGTTACCATATTTCAGCAAGCAAAAAAGAGGATGGGAGGAGCCCCGCCCTAGCCCCGCCCCTGCCCCTCCCACTTCCCGCCCCCCCCAGAACCCCCAACCCTCCCCCCGTTCCTTGTCCCCTGACTGCCCCCTCCTGGGACCCCTGCCCCTAACTGCCCCCCAGGACTCCACTCCCTATCTAAGCCTCCCTGCCTCTTGTCCCCTGACTGCCCCAACCCTTATCCACACCCCCACCCCCAGACAGACCCCTGGGACTCCCACGCCCCATCCAACCACTCCCCACCCCCTGACAGCCCCCCCCAGAACTCCCAACCCATCTAAACCTCTCTGCTCCCTGTCCCCTGACTGCTCCGATCCCTCTCCCCACTCCTGCCCCCTGACAGCCCCCCCCAGAACTCGCAACCCATCTAAACCTCTCTGCTCCCTGTCCCCTGACTGATCCGATCCCTCTCCCCACTCCTGCCCCCTGACAGCCCCCCCCCAGAACTCGCAACCCATCTAAACCTCTCTGCTCCCTGTCCCCTGACTGATCCGATCCCTCTCCCCACCCCTGCCCCCTGACAGCCCCCCCCAGAACTCCCGACCCATCTAAACCCCTCTGCTCCCTGTCCCCTGACTGCTCCGATCCCTCTCCCCACCCCTGCCCCCTGACAGCCCCCCCCAGAACTCCCGACCCATCTAAACCCCTCTGCTCCCTGTCCCCTGACTGCTCCGATCCCTCTCCCCACTCCTGCCCCCTGACAGCCCCCCCCAGAACTCGCAGCCCATCTAAACCTCTCTGCTCCCTGTCCCCTGACTGCTCCGATCCCTCTCCCCACTCCTGCCCCCTGACAGCCCCCCCCAGAACTCGCAACCCATCTAAACCTCCCTGCTCCTTGTCCCCTGACTGCCCCTTCCTGGGACCCCTGCTCCTAACTGCCCTCCAGAACCCCACCCCTAAGCCTCCCTGTTCCTTGTCCCCTAACTGCCCCCTCCTAAGACCCCCCCCAACTGCCCCCCAGGACCCTACCCCCTACCTGTACCCTGGCTGCCCAAAACTTTCTCCACCCCCCCCCAAAAGCCCCCCCCCCCGTTTCTTGACTGCCCCCTCCAGAACCTCCCTGCCCCCGGTCCCCCTTACCCTGCTGCTCAGAACAGGGTGTTGGGCTCTGTGCGAGCCGAGCCGGACACGTGGCTGCGCTCCCCAGCACAACAAAACCCGGACCCTGGCCCTGCACAGTGCTGCCGGACCGGGTTGCAGGAGAGGCCAACTCAGAATGCAGGGCGGCTCCGGCTCCTCTACAGCTGCTCAGGAGTCCAGCCCGGGATTTTTCTGCAGCCCTCCCCGCCGCTCGCTCTGCTGTGCCGGGGGAGGGGGAAATCCCGGACATTGTGAGTGCTTTACAAATTCCCCCCGACGCTATTTTTAGCGCGAAAAGGAGGACATGTCCGGGTAAATCCGGACGAATGGTAACCCTAATGCAGAGTGCTGTGCATTTGTTGGTGGGTCTTGGGGAGGTGGTCCAGGGGGCCTCAGGACCTAGGGAGTTGGGCAGGGGAGGCTGTGTGGTGTGATATGGGCCTGCCCCTACAAGGAAGGGGCATGCTGGGAGCACAGGGCCAGGCTGGCCACTGTGCATCTGGCAACTGTCAGTTTGTAAATTGTGCCCTTGCATTGGGTGAAGCAGGGCCACCCCTACCATGCCCCTTTGTCTCTAGCTGGCCCCTCACTCCAGGGAACTGACCTCCCCCCCCCCCATCGTACTCCATTGCCTCCATGGGGGCCTACAAAAGGTTAATCCAGCCCTGACAATGTACCCCAATTTAAGCACCAAAATCTATATTTGTCCCAAATGACATGTGAACTGCAGCTGTCCTGGGCCTAAGCCCTTAGCAGCTGTGCTCCCTGGTGCTTAACTGCTTGTATCTCCCCTCCAACAGCTGTAGCCCCCCCAGCTCCAGCCCTGTGCAGTCACTATAGAGACAAAAGTGGCTACTTGCATTTTTTGTATAGCCATCTCCTAGTGCCCAGTTGCTGCTGGAGGTGTATGTCCAGGACCATGGCTGCTGACCCCACCATGGTCTGTGGCAGAAGATTGAGGGGGCTGGGTATATTACTATTCACCAAGTGCAGTTTGTACAAAATGGGGACTACTCACAGGAGGAAACCTCCTTTCCATAGGCTGCTGCAGCTTAGAGGAGGGGAGGGTTGGAACGCTCAGTGAACTGGAGCTAAAAAAGCAGAGGGTGGTTCAAACTCAGCCCCTCAAACAGCTGTTCATTCAGTGAGTTCTGCAGGTCTCTTCTGGGGGGAGACTGAAAAGTCACACAATACTGCACTAGCTGGGATGGTAATTAACTCATCCCTTGTAAGTGTTGTAGGAGCACCCATGATCTGTATGCTCAAAAGGTCTGTTACACTTCTCTTTCCCTCCCCCTGCCTCATGTCTCCTCTTCCTCTTTGAATACCTGCGAAGTGGCTTTCCCCCTCCCTCCCGGAATGCCTGTGGAATGAATGGGCTGCTTGAACAGCTGGAAGATCAGAAGAGCTTCCACGTAGACAAGGCATCTAGGACTCTGATTAATTAGGCAGCGCTCACCCACCCAGTGCATGGACACTGCCCGAGGTGGAGTGTGATGAACCAGATGCGGCCAAATCATCTCTAGGCACAGGCCATGGGGAGCAGGTCCTTAAAAGGGGAAGGGGCCATGTGCTCAGCAGTGCACTCACAAGCACCTCCTGTGAAGGCCCTTTGCCCAGACTGCCTGGCCAGTGGTTTGCAGCGTTGCATTCCATTGTGCCTCAGGAAGACTTACCTTCATCGCACCGTCCATTGCTGTGCTCTGGGACACTTACCTTGAAGAATCCTGACCTCTCCAGGGCCATGCCTGTCCTGGGAGTATGTGAATGTGAGTGTGACCCTCCTTCCCCTCCCCCCCCCCCCCCCCGTCTTCTTTTGAGCTTAGCTATTGGTATAATAAACATGCTGCTTTCTGCCAAATTCTGGTGGATCATTAGTCCTCGCTAAGCTTACTAGCTGGCCCAATTTTGGGTAACAGTAAGCCTCAAGGCCCCTGAGCTAAAGCAAAAACAACAAGGAGTCTGGTGGCACCTTAAAGACTAACAGATTTATTTGGGCATAAGCTTTTGTGGGTAAAAACCTCACTTCTTCAGATGCATCTGAAGGTGCCACCAGACTCCTTGTTGTTTTTGTAGATACAGACTAACATGGCTACCCCCTGATACTTGGGCTAAAGCAGCCATTGCATGCTGGAGTCAGCTGTCATAGCTGACACTACCGCAGCTGTTAGCCAGGCTGTTAAATGTTTGAGTGAGGGAAGGCAGAGGATGGGCAGTTTCTCCATGCCTGTAGCAGGGAGGATGCTGGCCAGGCTAGGCTAGCAGGTGAAGCACACAGCCGTCCAGCCTAGTCCCATCCAGCTTAGGAAACAGCTAATTCTTCAGGTGTTTGGTCAGGTGCCAGCAGTGGCAAATGTTCATCTCCCAAGTTGGACACCACCACGTGCAGAAGCTCATTCAGGTTCTCTAGTGATAACTGCGGAAGAGGTCTTCATTCCTTTAGCAGAGGGGTGTTGGTTCAGGTCATGCTGCCAGGGCCACTGCTCTTCCACTAACATGCAGCATTTAACCTCACTGTCAAGGGAAGCTACAGCCTTCAAAGACAGCCATCATTGAGCTACAGCATTCTCCGCAACATCGTATAGCCATGAAGCATTGCCCAGCCTGTGCCTGACACCATGCTGGCCCATGTCAGAGGCTGGAATATTTCCCAGTGAAAGAATGCTCTCTTTGTTATTCACACTTAGTGCAAGCCCCACTGTAAGTCAGAGCATTAGATTCAATGAGTAATATATTGAATCAGTTTCCAACTGCTGGGATTTAGTCCAGTCTGTGCAGGATTGGTCCCAGCAGAGCACAGGCATAATCTCCTTGTTCAAGGAGAGTTTCAGAGGCCAGGTCTATGGATTTGGGCACACAGGACTCTCACTACAGAACTAAAAATAGCTATGTAGACATTTGTGCTCAGTCTGGCACTTCAGCTCTGAAGCTTAGGGAGTGGGGTGGGTTCCATGCCCCTGCTACTTACCCACTTCTCCGTGACTGAGAAGCAATAGGCAGACATTCAGTAAGTTTTATTAGATTCCCTTTACAGCCCAGCATGCAGATGATCCACACCAGATAATTCATTGCTGCCAGAGTATCCAAATAAATATCACCCACTTATCACGTTTATTCTTGACAAGGTCTTTGTTGCATCTCAATCCCAGCTGCTGAAATTTTTTTTATTCTTGCTAATCTCCAATAGCAGTGCTGTAGCTCATCTGTTCTCCGCATATTAAATTTCACTCCCCTCATTTATTAGTGATTCTACTTTTCCCTTAGGTAGGATTTTATTTGCCCCTTCCACTTTAGGAGGGAGGAACGGATTTAAATCTAGCATGCAGTCAGTCAGTATTTGTCAATTTTTCCCTCCAACCAATATGCAACTTTCTCTGACATTTCAATTACCAGTTGCCCTTGTGTCAGTTCAGAGATAATGAAGTATCAATATGATTTGATTTCAGAATGTGTAACCAATCTGTATTTCCGTATTCATTTGAGTGAGTTAGTGATAGGTTTTCAAAATGATCCCTGGAAGTGATCATTGATCTTATCCATCAAAACTCATACAGAAAAAGCTCCCCTTCCCAGCCTGCTCGCATGGGCTCTATTCTCACCAGGAAAGTTTCCTACCCTCTCCCCCACCCCATCCCCAGAGTTCTGGTGAAAGCCCCTTGCCTTCTAATGAAGCCACTTTGACCTTTTCATGTTTTTAATCGGTTTTAACTCCCCCCCCCCCACTTCAATGTGGGAAGGGGTCCAATTTGCACATACAATTTGTGTGCCACATACAACTATTATTGATGCCCTAGAGGGAAGTCTTTGTTTTAGTCCCAGACAGCACTGCAAGCTTCCCCAATGCCAGTGCGCCTCAGGCATGACCTGCCAAGGCAAGGCAAGAATTTTCAGTTCTTGGTCTCCAACCAAGAAACTCTGCTGGCTGTGACCATGGAAATCTGTCTGCCAAGGCCTGGGCTGGAACCCACTGAACAGCCATCAGGTCAATGCTGCCCTGGGCTGGCTGTGTGTGCCACATACCTCAGCCTGGAAAGACTGGCTCACTACCATTCCCTTGAGTCATCCAAACCTCAGAGCTTAAAGAAGAGCAGCACAGTGAGATCAGGGTCTGTCTTTTATTTATATACAAACATTATGTAAAAGCGCCAACAGTTTGCTTTTCTAAGCACAGAATAATTCACTCCTGACATCAAACAAAGCTGACACCTGAACCACAGGTCAGAACTCAACCCCAAAGGAGTTCATTTTAAGACTTCCAGTTGGTTTAAAATGTTTACTTGAATATGCAGAGTACAAATACCCTTGCACTGGAGCAGTTTAAAATCAGGACCACGCTTTGGGCTGTGTTTCTTTAACCGATCAGCTTAAAGAACAAAATCAACCATTTCACATTCATGACCCGGAGGGCCAGAGCCCCCACGTGTATACATCTGACCCAGTTTAATGAGGGGGGTGACAGACAACCAGAGAGAGAGCAGATGTTCACTGTGTTTTGATGGCATGCACTCAAGACACACAAACCAGAAAGGATTACATCAGCTGGAATAAACTGAAGTACAGAGCCACTGAAAAATGGAGATTCAGCAAAGGCTCGCTGAATAGCCTTGGGCTCAGCATCTCAATAACATCAGCTAGTTTTAACCCTCAAAATCTACATTTCCTCTTCCTAGTATAAAAAAGGAACCAGAACAGAACCACGTGCATAGAATAATTCATACCATACCCATTAGCGATGGACCTCTGGGCAGTGACTCTTCATTTTCATGCAAAAACTGATTGGGCTTGAAGGGTAGAGGATTCACATTTCCGGTAAGTTAGTTACAACCTGGTGGCCATTTAATAATAATAATATAGTTAAATTAAATTAAAAACAAGCCCCCCTACAGTGCTGCGCTGAGTTATCTACACACTTGGACGCACTGCCATTAGTGGGGAGTAATGAAATGTCAGGCCCTAGGTAGTACAGTGAAAAAGTGCATTGAGGGAGATTCACCAGTTTTTCTATCCCCCAAACATAGACATTAAACAAACGAACAGAACAAAATAAGAACAAGGCATACGATGCAAACCTACATGTCTAGGGAGAGACCGGCACAGCCAGAAATAGCTAGAGCCATACACCTTCCCTTTCACTGCACTGCGTGGGTTCGATAGATGGGTGGTTCATTAGGGGGTGGGAGGGAGGCTGCCGGCATCGGCTAGAGCGAAGGGTGATGAAGGCGGATGAGTGTGGGGACTCCTCAGGCATCCAGACTGCATCCCCACCTCTTACTCCGATAGGGGAGTGCTCTTGACTGGAGACTGCCAACTTGGTGATGGATTTGGACAAGACATCCAGTGAGGTCACCAAGCCCACTGCACTTGTGATTGGCCACCAATGTGAACCCAGGACACTGGTGACAAAGGCTAATGGCTACACCACTGAGTCCCAGGTAAAAGCTTATTAGAAAGTCAAGGCAAAGGAAATGCAAATGCACACACAGTTTGTATTATCTTAGGCCTGGTCTACACTACGGGTTTAGGTCGACTTTAGCAGCGTTAAACCGAATTAAGCCTGGACACGTCCACACAACGAGGCCCTTTCTTTCGAATTAAAGGGCCCTTTAAACCGGTTTCTTTACACCACCTCCGACGAGGGGATTAGCGATAAAACCGGCCTTTGCGGGTCGGAATTGGGGTAGTGTGGACGGAATTCGATGTTATTGGCCTCCGGGAGCTATCCCACAGTGCTTCATTGTGACCGCTCTGGACAGCGCTCTCAACTCAGATGCACTGACCAGGTAGACAGGAAAAGACCCGCGAAGGTTTGAATTTCATTTCCTGTTTGCCCAGCGTGGAGAGCACAGGTGACCACGCAGAGCTCATCAGCACAGGTAACCGTCATGGAGTCCTCCCAGGATCGCAAAAGAGCTCCAGCATGGACCGAACGGGAGGTACGAGATCTGCTCGCCATATGGGGAGATGAAGCAGTGATAGCTGAACTCCGTAGCAGTAAAAGAAATGGAAAAGTATTAGAAAAGATCTCCAAGGCCATGAAGGACCGAGGCCATAACAGGGACACACAGCAGTGCCGCGTGAAAATTAAGGAGCTAAGGCAAGCCTACCACAAAGCCAGAGAAGCAAACGGAAGGTCCGGGGCAGAGCCGCAAACTTGCCGCTACTACGCGGAGCTGCATGCGATCCTAGGGGGTGCAGCCACCACTACCCCAACCGTGTGCTATGACTCTCTCACTGGAGAAACACACAGGGAAGACGGTTCGGGGAACGAGGAAGATGACGATGGAGGTACTGTAGGTAGCTCACAGCAGCAAGGAAGCGGAGAAACCGGTTTCCCCAACAGCCAGGATATGTTTGTGACCCTGGACCTGGAACCAGTAACCCCCGAACTCACCCAAGACCCTCAGGGCACACAGGAGACCTCTGGTGAGTGTAACTTTGTAAATATTTGTAAACATTACAAAAAAAAAGCAAGCAAGTCTGTTAACGTGTATGGGGATGGGGCGGAAATCCTCCAGGGACATCTCCAGAAAGCTCTCCTGGTTGAAATGGGGTGATTTTATTAAGGGGGACATTCAGAGGCGCCCGTTCCTGCTCTTCTGACCAGAAATGTTCCCCGCTGTTAACCACGCGGTGGGGGGGAGGGGTGAAGTGATCATCCCAGAGAATCGTGTGTGTGTGTGTGGGGGGGGGTGGTTTACTTGTGTTTGTGCCGCATGTTAACCGGGAAACCGCAGCCCCCTCCTTTTACATTGAAACCCCATTTTAAATGGACAACCCAATTCATCCTTGATATGGGAAATGCGCTGCTGTTTGCAACCTTTCCCGCATGTTAAGAAGGTTAAAAAAGCCAAAACACTGTGGCCTACGATGGCTGCCTGCAAGCCGAAATATGCGACCTTGTAATGAAAGAGTGTACCCATTGTTCCCTAAAATGTGTCCTTTTTAACCACCTCTCCCTTCTCCTCCACCAGCTGCAAATGTTTCTCCTTCGCAGAGGCTCGTGAACATTAGAAAGAGAAAACGTAAGACGAGGGACGAGATGTTCACGGAGCTGCAGATGTCCGCCCAGGCTGATAGAGCACAGCAGAATGCGTGGAGGCAGTCAATGACGGAGATGAGAAAAGCCCAATATGAACGAGAGGAGAGGTGGCGGGCTGAATCGCGGGAAGAACAGAGCAAGTGGCGGGCTGAAGACGATAGGTGGCGTCAGCTTGCAGACAGACGGCAAGAGGCAATGCTCCGTCTGCTGGAGCATCAAAGTGATATGCTCGAGCGTATGGTTGAGTTGCAGGAAAGGCAGCAGGAGCAGAGACCGCCGCTACAGCCCCTGTGTAACCAACAGCCCTCCTCCCCAAGTTCCATAGCCTCCTCACCCAGACGCCCAAGAACACGGTGGGGGGGCCTCCGTCCACCCAGTCACTCCACCCCAGATGATCGCCAAAGCATCAGAAGGCTGGCCTTCAATAAGAGTTAAAGTTTTAAAATGCAGTGTGTCCTTTTCCATCCCTCCTCCCCCACCCATCCCAGGCTACCTTGGCAATTATCCCCCTACCTCTGTAAGGAACTAATAAAGAATGCATGAATGTGAAAAAACAATGACTTTATTGCCTCTGCAAGGGGGAGGGGAGGGTGGGGTGGGGTGGTTGGTTTACAGGGAAGTAGAGTGAACCGGGTCGGGGGGGGGGGTTGGAGGGTTCATCAAGGAGAAACAAACAGAAGTTTCACACAGTAGCCTGGCCAGTCACAAAACTCGTTTTCAAAGCTTCTCTGATGCGCACCGCGCCCTGCTGTGCTCCTCTAACCGCCCTGGTGTCTGGCTGCGCGTAATCAGCGGCCAGGCGAGTTGCCTCAACCTCCCACCCCGCCATAAAGGTCTCCCCCTTACTCTCACAGATATTGTGGAGCGCACAGCAAGCAGCAATAACAATAGGGATATTCTTTTCGCTGAGGTCTGAGCGAGTCAGTAAGCTGCGCCAGCGCGCTTTTAAACGTCCAAATGCACATTCCACCACCATTCGGCACTTGCTCAGCCTGTAGTTGAACAGGTCCTGACTCCTGTCCAGGCTGCCTGTGTACGGCTTCATGAGCCATGGCATTAAGGGGTAGGCTGGGTCCCCAAGGATCACGATAGGCATTTCAACATCCCCAATGGTCACTTTCTGGTCCGGGAAGAAAGTCCCTTCCTCCAGCTTTCGAAACAGAGCAGAGTTCCTGAAGACGCGAGCATCATGTACCTTTCCCGGCCATCCCACGTTGATGTTGGTGAAACGTCCCTTGTGATCCACCAGGGCTTGCAGCAGCATTGAAAAGTACCCCTTGCGGTTTACGTAGTCGGTGGCTTGGTGCTCCGGTGACAAGATAGGGATATGGGTTCCGTCTATGGCCCCGCCACAGTTTGGGAATCCCATTTCAGCAAAACCATCCACTATTGACTGCACGTTGCCCAGAGTCACTACCCTTGCTATCACCAGGTCTTTCATTGCCCTGGCAAATTGGATCACAGCAGCCCCCACCGTAGATTTGCCCACTCCAAATTGATTCCCGACTGACCGGTAGCTGTCTGGCGTTGCAAGCTTCCACAGGGCTATCGCCACTCGCTTCTCAACTGTGAGGGCTGCTCTCATCTTGGTATTCTGGCGCTTCAGGGCAGGGGAAAGCAAGTCACAAAGTTCCATGAAAGTGGCCTTACGCATGCGAAAGTTTCGCAGCCACTGGGAATCGTCCCATACCTGCAGCACGATGCGATCCCACCAGTCTGTGCTTGTTTCCCGGGCCCAGAATCGGCGTTCCACGGTATCAACCTGCCCCAGTGACACCATGATTTCCACATTGCTGGGGCCTGTGCCTTGTGAGAGGTCTATGGCCATGTCAATTTCCTCATCACTCTCGTCGCCGTGCTGCAATCGCCTCCTCGCCTGGTCCGGGTTTCGCCTTGGCATGTTCTGGCTCTGCATATACTCCAGGACAATGCGCGTGGTGTTCATAGTGCTCATAATTGCCGCGGTGATCTGAGCGGGCTCCATGATCCCAGTGCTAGCTATGGCGCCTGGTCAGAAAAAAGGCGCGAAAGTAGTATCTGATGGACCAGGAGAAGGAGGGCGGGAGGGAGGGAGGGAGGGAGGGAGGGCCAAGTGACGACATGGCGTACAGGTACAGGAACAGGGAGAAACACAAACAACTGTCACACAGAATGGTCCCCCCAAAGATTAAACTGGAAACCCTGGGCTTAGCAGGCCGTTGATTTCACGGAGGAAGGGGAAGCAAATGAACACAGAATAAATCTATTTTTTACATCTTAAGGTGGCAGCCGACGCTGCAGCATGAGTGACAGCCATACCAGTATGATGATGATGGGTACCAATCATAATATACCATCATCTGCCAAAAGGCAAGGGGCTGCTGCTGTGTAGCAATGCAGCCCCATGTCTGCCAGCCCCACGTCCGCCAGCACCCAGCATCGCCCTCGGCCTCTTCTGGGTGCTTAGCAGACAATATTGGGCAATTGGCAGAAAATAGTACATTATGACTGGTAACCGTCATCATCGAGACAGTAGCATGTCTGCCCAGGTGGCCATGATTGACAGCCACTCCAGTACGACGACGACGGGTACCAGTCATAATATACCATCGCCTGGAAGGGGCTGGTGCAATGCAGCCCTACGGCTGCCAGCCCCACGGCTATCACTCATGCTACACCGTCTACTGCCAAAAGGCAGTTAGCAGCTGCTGCTGTGTAGCAATGCAGTCCCACGTCTGCCGGCACCCAGAGGACATATGGTGACGGTGAGCTCAGCTGTGCTGAGCGGGCTCCATGTTGTCTGCACAGGTAACCCAGGTAACCCAGGTAAAAAGGCGCGAATCTATTGTCTGCCGTTGCTGTGACGGGGGAGGGAGGGGCCTGACGACATGTACCCAGAACCGCCCGCGACACTGTTTTGCATCATCCGGGCATTGGGATCTCAACCCAGAATTCAAAGAAAAGGCGTGAACCGCTTCGCGGCTCGAGCTGTGGCGCAAACGTAGTATCTGACGGCCTAGGGGAAGGAGGGAGGGGGGCCGAGTGACGACATGGCGTACAGGCACAGGGAATTAAAATAAAGAACGGTGGCTGTGCATCAGGGAGAGACACAAACAACTGTCACAGACTGGTCCCCCCCAAAGATTAAACTGAAAACCCTGGGTTTAGCAGGCCGTTGATTTGACGGAGGGAGGGGGAAGCAAATGAATACAGAGAAAATCTATTTTTTACATCTTAAGACGACGGTGCAGCGTGACTGATAGCCCTCGGCATCTTTCTGGGTGCTTGGCAGCAAATACGGGGCGGTGTATGACGATGGTCTTCAGGCCTATTGCACGAGCTGCTGCTCAGGGAAGACTCTGCTAATGTGCGATGACCCGACTTGTAATAGGCCGGCTAACAGTCATAATACACCATTTACTGCCAAAAGGCAAGCCCCACGGCTGCCAGCACCCAGATCGCCGATGAAGGCTACCAGTCTACTGCACCGTCTACCGCCAAAAGGCAGTTAGCAGCTGCTGCTGTGTAGCAATGCAGTCCCACGTCTGCCGGCACCAAGAGGATATATGGTGACGGTGAGCTCAGCTGTGCTGAGCGGGCTCCATGTTGTCTGCACAGGTAACCCAGGTAACTAACCCAGATAAAAGGGCGCGAATCTATTGTCTGCCGTTGCTGTGACGGGGGAGGGAGGGGCCTGACGACATGTACCCAGAACCGCCCGCGACACTGTTTTGCATCATCCGGGCATTGGGATCTCAACCCAGAATTCCAAGGGGCGGCGGAGACTGCGGGAACTGTGGGATAGCTGTGGGATAGCTACCCATAGTGCAATGCTCCGGAAGTCGACGCTAGCCTCGTACTGTGGACGCGGTCTGCCGACTAGAGCACCTAGAGCATTTTATTGTGTGGACATACACAATCGGCTGTATACAACCGATTTCAATAAAACCGGCTTCTATAAATTCGAACTAATTTCGTAGTGTAGACATACCCTTACACTAGACAGCTCCAGCTAGTCCATGTGGGAGCTCAGAGCACAGAGGGCCCGAATCTCCTAAATTCCACTGAACGAATGGGAAAAAGATAAGGCCCATTTTTCTAGCTCTCTTCCCAAGCTCATTGTCCACTAGATTTGGGGGTGGGGGTGGGGGGGGGAGCAGGGAAAATTTGCTACTTAATGCTGAGTTCCAGAGAGAACCAACCCTCGCCCCCTCCCACAGGCTGAGCTTTCACATCCCTCAGTGACACAGGCTCTGTTCCCAATGCCAGAGGCATAAGGAGGGGTCTACAGCACCCAAAGGGTAAAAGTGGCTTCATGATTCCAGCAGACTCACGGCAGGAGCTACTGCTCCATTCCCCCTCCCTGGCTTTGTAATGCAAGTTTCTCAAGACTACAACTGAGGATGGGAATGTCTAGTAACTGCCAATTTCCATACAGAACTAGTGGGTTAACGCCTGCACCCGTGCTGCAAGTAAAGGCCTGTCTCTTCATCTGTGCCTCAAGGTGGCAGATGCCCACTGCCTCTGGGCTGCTGTGTGTAATCACCCCGGGGCTACAGGAGCCGTTACACCCATGGAAGAGCCAGACCTAGGGAGATACAGCCAGGGACTGTCACCTGAGGCTCCAAGATCCCAAAGCACTTCAAAAGAAACAGAAAACATCCCCTGGCCACCTGCAAACTAAACAGAGCCGCTGCTTCCCCATCTCCTTCAGGGCAAGGCTGAGCTGGCTGGGCACCAATGCAGGAAACAAACATTAGCTTTGCTCAGCTGCATGGCACAGCCAGATGTAAAAGCACAACATACAGAACTGAACGAACACTGGCCCTAAAATAAAACCTTTCCTTTCACACCACATAGTCCAGCAACATGCACCCCCCTTGTCGCTAGCCTACAGACAAAGCAGGGAAACTGAGCGAGTCTAGGCGTCCAAAGAAAGCAACCAGTCAGAAGCACTGCACTTCCTGCAGATAGGTTGCCCTTTCCTGGGGATGGACGGATGCGCTTGCTTTGAATCTGTGGTTTGTAGAGAACTGCAACAGTCAACTAAACTACAGGATCTGTCTGCTTTAAAGAGACAGAGCTGGTGAGCACAGGAGTACCCCAGCAACCCACAGTCCCTGTGGGAGCAGACGGGACATCTCGGCATATTCACAGCTTCTAGAGAAATAAGCGAGCTGCCTGCATGGAATGGAAGGAAAGCGCCCCCGTATTGCAATGGCTCAGTCTATCACTAACTGGGCAAGAGCCCATTGGAATGGCTGTCCCCGCATGCTGCCAGTTGAAGGATGTCTGCCTTACATCACTGTCTCCTTTAACAGTGGCTACCAACAATGACTGATGGGGGGGATGCAGGAAGGTGAGGTAGGACAAACCACCAGAGGTGGCTCTGACGGGCAGACATAATCCGGGAAGGGAAAGTCTCTGTGCAGTCTGATGCCTCATTTGCAATCCTAGTTCTAAGCCCTCTGCAAACTGCCGTAAGGGTGAGAACAAGACGGGACAGCTGGAACGGCAAGGCGAGTGTTGCATCTATTGAATCTCGCAGCCTAGCCCAGCTACCTGTCAGAGCTCACATCTACACACCAGCTCTAGCTGTTCAGTGTGGGCCTACAGCTTCCTTGTCAGTGTGTGAGTACCGTCGCTCTACTACAGCTTTCTAAGCTCTTTAAAATGGAAGGGGAAATAACACACTACCAACGTAGGGCTAAGCAAAGGAGCATTCTGCATGTGTAGATCGGCGTGGAGGAGGGGGTGACATCATTCCAGCAAGTGTGGCTCCCAGGGGTGCTGTTAGCACATGCGCTTGTACGTGTAGATGTAGGCTTTGCAGTTGGGACAAGTGTGGGTCACATCCTTGAAGTCGTCTATTAAACATGGAATCAAGCAGCAGCCCAGATCACATCTGGAAAAAGAGGGAGAGATCAAAGCCAAGTGAGCAGGGGCAGGGCATGGCAAGCACCATGGGGGCCTCTACTCCACCCCTCACAGCCTGGCCAACTAACTACACACACACCCCAGAACAGGGACACTGCTGCCACTCCAGACACCCAGTAAAACCTGCTCCCACTGAACCCCAGTGGCTTCCTTGGTAAGTCCTAGCATCCCTTTGGAGCCTGGTACAGACATCTCCTCCCCTCCCTCTCCCACAGGCTAAGAAGAGCAAAGCCTTTTAAGGGTCCATATTTAAAGAACACAGCAAAACACCTGATTTAACATCACTCACTGCTGGATGGAAGCTCACACTTGGGAGCGCAGGGACGCCCCGCAGGAAATTCCCCTTCCAGCTAAAAACCAGTCCCATCGCTCTGTAGAGAGATGCTCCCCATGACAGGAGCTTTCCTGACACCACAGTGAGTGCAGTGGAGGCAGCTTCCTGCTAGCACCAGAGCCTCTGGAGCAGCAGATGTACTAGGGAGTGGCCAGGACCCACCAGCAAGTGGCCTCAAGCCCAGCTAAGATGGAAGGCGAGGCAAAGGGTTGGTGCAGAGCCACACAGGGACAATCACACACACACTGCAGCCTGGGGTCCCCGTGGTGCCTCACTACCTCCTGGTCCAATTTCCTCCTCCGCCAGCAGCAGGCGAGAGGGGCTTCAAGGCCCAGTCCTGTGTGGGACTCTGTAGGGGATAAAGCCAGCTGGATGAGTAGCCAGTTAACGGAGAGGAGAGGTCAGTGCTACTTGGGCAAGTCCATTGCTTACTCCTTTAGTTCTTCCCTCCCCCAGTCCATCAGTGACCAGAGTGGAAGGCACTGGAGAATGGCAAAGTTCCTCCTCTTCCCGGCACGTACCCGACAAAGCAGCAGAAGAAGCCGAGGAGGAAGTTCATGAGCCCTATCTCATGTGTGATCGCGGTGGTGATGGCCTGCTGGCAGTGAGGACACACCGTCTGCACGGGGCTGCCCTGGAATATTTCTCCCTGCAGAACGGTGACCGTGGTTGCTGCCCCCGATGGTACAATGACAGTTGCTGTGTGGCCACCAGGAGAGGGGTAATGTCCCGCAGCCGGGTAATAGCCCATGGGAGGGTGAGGTCCTGGGGGTGGATAATAACCTGCCAGTGATAAACACACACAGTGAGAGGTCTTGGCACATTAACAAGCGATTCCTATGCCAAGTTTCTGAGCAGAGGGACTACGTTAGCACCCAGCTGCTCCGTGTTCCCCAGCTGGCTGGCTCTGTGGGCTCAGCACTGACAGTCAGTACACGGATTATGGTAATGCCTAGGGCCAGCCAGGATCAGGGCCCCACTGAGCTGGGTACTGTACAATGAGTTGTAGTTACGTTGTACCTCAGCGAGTGCAACCGAGGACTCTGCAGCCCTGTAACTGCTAACCCAGCACCTGGCTCTGCGCAGAGTGGGCACTGTGGAGAAAGGAACCGCACAGAGTCAGTCGCAGATTACCACCGACGCCTCTCCGGAAAGGCAGGCTGCAGGGGCCCGGGAGCGGAGGCTCCTTCCTTGGTGCTAGGAGACCCCAGTGAACATCTCCTCTGCTCACAGCACAGAACCCAGCACCACAGCTCTGGGAGTTCCTGAGAGTACATAGCAGCCACTGTGTTTGCCTGCCTGGTCCTGACAGTAACTGGCACCAGCTCACGGGACACCAGAGCCTATCCTGCCATGCCACAGAGAGCAGCGACTGTGTATTCACTAGCAGGGCAGCTGGCATGGTGAGAAGCCCAGGCTGCTGCGGAGAGCAGGCAACAGCCCAGTCAGATTTCTGGGCTCCCCTCAGTGCACCAAAACAAGGCATCTGGAAGGGGCACACATTCATAGGAGCTCCTGCTGAAAGCCATTCTCCACATTACCCAGCCCCTCCAGTACTCACCATGGGGCATGTAGGGCATAGAGCCATCTGCAGAAACGGGAGCGGGGATGTACCCCGGCTGCAGGGGTGGCTCGTACGGGGGTGGCCCAAAATCTGAAGGGGGCACAGGCATCCCATGGGGCTGGACTCCAGCAGTGGAGACTCCGTCTGAAAGGAAAGGCAGAAGGCATGAAGGGTTAGCTGGACTGGAAGGAGGTCGCTGGGGAGAGTGGAGGGGCGAGGCAGCGAGTGGCAAAGCACAGCTGAGCTGAGGTGTTCTAAGCCAGGTTGCAGTGGCAGCCAGGCCCCCAGCATATAGAGTGCAATATTAAAGGGGGCCTGGCAGAGACCAACCAGGTGGAGAAGACCAACTTAATATTGCAGTGAGGGCCACACCCACAACAGGGCAGTGCCAATGGGAAGAATGCAGCAAAACTGGAAACCCTGTGCTGTGCTAGAGGGAATTGGGAATGTGTCTCAGCCAAGCAAGATCTGCCAGAGAAACCCCAACATCTCCCCTTCCCAGCTCGGGGGCTTTAACACTCAGCGTGTTCGGGAGCAACTCATCTCCAGTGAAGATACTTCAGCAGGGGGCGCCCCTTCCTCCCAGCCAGTACTGGAATTCCCCTGCACAGGCAAAAGGTGCTGTGCCGATCCAGTCAAACCTAGAGCAGATCCCTGAGCACGGGGATTAAAGGCCCAAACTGTGGAAGGGGCATTAGCTGGAAACCAGCTGCATTTCGCTTGGGCACTGGCCTAACAGCCCCCTGCAGTTCCAGCCGACAGCTCAGTGCCTCACTCCCTGCTCTGCGACCATCTGAGCCGTGGCTGAGGTGAGTTCTGTTGCAGAGCGCTATGGACTCTATGAACTACAGTCAATTCAGTCTGGCCAGGTGGGGGAGCAGCCAGGACGAGAGGGGGATGGGCAGGACCATTTGGGAGCTGAACTGGCCTGCCAATACTCTCACACGATATCAGACTCTCCTGCATCTCCCCTCTGGCTGCAGCTGTGCGAGACAGGCGGGTTTCAGCCCCAGTGCTCCTTTGGGATCTCCACATCTAGCCAGGCTCCGAGATGGATACGAACTGGGGACCATGGAGTCCCAATATATATGCATCCACCCCAGGGGTGCACAGCAGGTCCCAACGGGCCTCCACCAGCAGCTTGGCTCCTTTTGCTCTTCGAGCACTAGGATTTTAGACCTGCCACAGCCACGCTGCCTCAGACTAATGTGCTGCGTGCTGCATTGTGTCAGCCATGCCTGCAGAGGCATCCCGGTGCTGGGTGTCTCAAGGGCCTCCTTGGACCCTGGGGAGCACCTGATCCATGCCCCAGTATAGACAGGCACTCGCTGCTCAAACCAAGCTGCAGAGTTACCGGGAAGCACAGCTCTCCCCCTTGCTCAACACAGGGGCAATGCCAGGGCATGGGCTGATACTCAAAGTGCAGTAAAGTCCCCGCAAAGCCGATTCACATCATTGCATTAAGGAGCTAAGAAATCCCACCCAGTTGCTACTAGCCGTTCCTCTGATTTTTTGGGAGGTACAAAGAATGCTGAGCAGCCAGCCTGACTCCAGTGATCCTGGGGCCAAGCATCTTCAGAAAGGAATTCTGGGAGACTCGTGAGCAGCCAATCACTATCCCTTTAAGGTAAAGGGCTCCTGGCATGCTGGGATTAATGCCCTCCTACCAGACAAGAGGTGCAGGCAAATGCACAGCCAGATGGGTTTGAGACAGGAGTTTGAGGAAGCATATCTTGGTACCTTTTCAGCAGGAGCAATGGGACCGGCTCGGAGCCCACCAAACCCCAAGTGGCCAGGAGAGCAGTGAGGCAGTATGGAGAGAAATACAGAACTGAAACAATTCTCTGGCTGTTTCAGTTCATGAGGGGTCCTGTGGCTATAGAGACCTTCTACAAACCTCAAGGAACTGTGCTGCATGCTCATCAGTTATACAGCACCGTGCAGCGGTGGCAAGATTTTGGGCAGGGCCTAGGTGTGAGGGGAGAAAAAGGGAGGATAGGATGGGAGGAGCTGGTATTGTGAGAAGCAGGAGGGGAGAAGGCCCAGTGGGAGAGCTCAGGGACTTTGTTTTAGACATGCTGGGTCTAAGGTGGCAGCAAGCCATTCAAGATGGGACACTGGAGAGACAGACAGAGAAACAAGACTGGACTGAAGATGAGAGGCAGATTTGTGAGGGGGTACAGTGGAGCCACAACAGCTGGTGAGATCATCTGGGGCAGGAGGAGGAGTCAAGGATGGATCCCCAAGAGACACCAGCTGAGAGGCAGGAGGTGGGAAAGCTCCCAAAGTTTGGGTCAGAACCCCTAGAAGAGCAGAGTTACTTGGAAGCCCAGAGAGACAAGGGACAGGCAGCAGGAGGGCAATCAACTGAGGCAGCAGCTGGGTCATGGAGCACAAGCAGAGGAGAGGAAGCGAGATTTGGCCAAGGGCCCTGGTGAGAGTGGTCTGCGTGGAGCCAGAGGCACGGGCTCCTCTACAGAGAGGAATGAACCTGCTTTGACTAAGCCTGTCACTTCTTGGGCGAGCACAAGAAATACACTGCTCAACTGGCAAATAGCTGAGTCACTGGCTGGCAGGTTCAGGAGACAGGAGAGGCAGGCCCTGCCACGCTGGGTTAGGGTCTGGCCTGCACAAAGAGTCACTTGGCTGGGTGACCAGACCTCTTGGGGGTCTGGGATGGTTTTATTACAGCTTCTCCAGCTGCCCGCTGCATCACAGACCTCTCCTTGCCTCCCTGTTAGGGAGTAAAGGGTCTGAAATCGAGGTGGAGCAACGTGCTGACTTCACTGCTGTAGAGGCTCTGCATTGACCCCAGTGCGCCCCACCCAGGAGTGTGTCTGTAAGGAGACCACCTGCCCCGGGGTTTCCCCTGCATCTGCCCTGCCCCCACTGCCATTGAGACTGGATCACAACATAGCCAGGATGCCCCATCCTCTGCAACTTACCTGACATGGTGGGTGGGCCATTCTTCTCTTGTAGTAGCGGTGCAGAAGGTCCCCCTGGGTAGGGTGGGGGCGGGTCACTGGACATTGCTTACAGCTGGTCTGCAAGGAAAAGAATTACAGTATATACAAACTCATCACCCTTGGAAGTACAGAGGCATCCACCCCCGCACACCCCCAGTGCAGCTCAATGCAGGCAGACAGGGAGAGCTTTAGGGTTACCGATGGGAACCAGATTTTTCCGGAAGTGTCATTTTTGTGGGATCCTAATCCAGCTCATCAATGGGCACTCGCTGCAACCTTAACACCCTGGGCTATGATCTTGTCCTCATATCTCCTGAGCTAAGCAGCTCGAGTTGGGGCCAGAACTCACAGAAAACCCATGGTGCTGCAGGCAGCATGGCTGCTGATTCGGTTACCCTTGGACCCTGGAGCCAGTGCTAAAATTAACCCAGCTCAGTGTTCAAGGTGCCATGCTGGAGGAGCTGAGCTTGCAGAGGGGATGCATAATAGTAGACTGTCCTAACCACTGCGGCATTTTTCATGAAAGGGAAAAATATTAACCCAAGTGTCCAAATTTGATTTTAAGTAACTACATTCTACCTCCCTATATTCTCCTGCTGTTTCAATTGGATACATTATCCTTCTTCGGGTCCTACTTAAAAAGGCTGTAGAGAGTTAAACAGCAGCTGTAGGTCACTGATGCAATTCCTGCATATATTTCCTAAATGCTTTGGGATTATTCAGGAGGGAAGCTGTTCTACCAAAGAGATCAACAGCATCATTGTAGGATCAGAGCTAGAGGATGCACGTCTGAAATAAACATAGGCCCTGAACTCTGGATCCACATTTCATTAAGGTTAGAATCAAAGCTCTGTCTTATGTTAAAAAGAACACCACCTAGGGGGCAAGAGCTGGAAGAAAAAGCCCATAAATCACTGAAGGAAATTAAATATTTGTTCCTAGAAGTGCCTAGTCAGCTTCTAAGAGAGACTTAGGAAAACGATCATCTTTAGTTTCCAAATAGTTTTACCTTTCTTCTCCCTAGACTGGGCAAATCAGATGCCCTGATTCAGTCAAGAAAATGACAAAATTCTTGTCTAAATTCTGTAGGCTGAAAGTCATGTTAATCTGATGAAGCTGTGTGAGGGGAAACACACACACACTTTATCAAATGAGCAAAATGATTTCCCCACACCCCAGAGGCGGATTTACAATAAAACACAGGGTGCCCTGGCATGGCCCCCCCACCCCAACGACAGGGGGCCTCAGGGCCGGGCAGCTGCAGGGGCAGAAGCTTGGTCCTGGGACTCCTGCTGCAGGCTCCACACCCACTGACAGCCAAGCTCCCCACTTCCCCTTCCTCCCAGCGCTTCCCCCGCCGCCAAAAAGCCGTTTGCCAGCGCTCCGGTCGCTCCAGGACGGAGGGGAGGAGCGGGGCCACAGCGCGCTCGGGAGAGGAGGCGGAGAAGAGGTGGGGGCAGGGCCTTGGGGAACAGGGTGGAATCAGGGCAGGGCGGAGCAAAGGCGGGCCCCCCACACTACTCCTACACGTACCCCCCTCCAGCCCCGTGCCGTGAGTGGCTCAGGGCAGGGGGCTGGGGTAGGGCAGGGAGCACCCCCACAACTCCAGCCCACACCCCCAGTCTTGACTCCTGCATCCCCCTGCCCTCCCTGACTCCTGCACCCCCCCCCACATTCCCATCTGCACCACTCGCACCAAATGGGAGCTGCCCCAGATAAGTGCTCCACACCCAATCTCCTGCCCCAACCCTGAGCCCCCTCCTGAATCTTGACTACTGGTCAGACCCTACACCCCAACCTGTTCCTGCACCCTAACTCCCTCCCAGACCCTGCACCCCCAGCCCCCTCCCGCACCCCAAATCCTGCCCAGACCTCGCACCCCAACATTTTTTCACTTTTTTTTTTTTAATAAAGCGCTCTTATCCAAAGCGCTTTACAATAGTTAGCTAACGGTACAAACAATATTTGGAAAGGTAAGTGGTCCGCCGAGACCCCCAGCAATTTTCAAGTGGTCTGTGGAAAAATAAGTTTGATTACAAAAATAATCAAGGTACCTCATTTTATTTTCATGTACTTCCTATTACTTATAGGAAGAGGAGGAAGAAAAAAAGAATGAAAAACAGGGACCGGGGGGGCGGGGGAGATAAGAGAGAATGCTCTTTTTCTTGGCTGGGTCCCAAGGAGGGGCCCCAAAAATGAAGCTGAGCACAGGGCCCCACTAACTCTAAATCCGCCACTGCCACACCCCTTTCTGGATGTGTTTCTGTATACATGTGTGGAGAGTGGCACAGCTGCTACAAAAGAACTTTGTATCTGCACAAATCTCCATTCAGGCCAGTGGTTGTCCCCTCCCTGTGTGAATCAATAGGGAAGATGCGTGGGCGGAAGGTCAGGATCCAGAAAGTCCTGGGTGTTTTATTTTGTACTTACTGGGAATGGCTTCTTTTCTGGATGTTTTAATGACTAAGAAAGCCCCCAGCAATAGAGCATGCTATCTAAAGCCACACTCCTCACGGAGACAGTGCACGTGCCAGTGGGAAACCAGGGCTCTCAGGGTCAGGACATTCCTCGGCAGATTATAAACTCATCACAATTGGAGCCTACATTTTGTCTTTTCACTAGGAAGTTCAGTTCAGGTCATGCGATCCCAGGCTGGTGTCAAGCACACTGGCAGCACTAGTCACCACTGGGTAGGTATGTAGATTATAGATAGCACTTTGTTGGGGGGCAAGAGCTGGGACTTGCCCGGGGGCTAGACTGAGACTGTGTGATAATAACAGAGTATTAATCATGGAGATCAAGCACTACCATACAGCCTTGTGATGATCAGACACATTCCTACCATTATTTCAAGACAGCTTTTCTACGTGGGTGAGGAATGCACTTCATATGGGAATCCATTTGGAAACTTCTCCCCCAACCAGGATCTTTCCTTGCTGCAGTCCGGACAACAGGGTCACTGGGAATGATCTGCTGAGCACCTCATGCTGAGGTAGGGCTCCTTAGTGGGAAGGGACAGGGAGAGGGAAAGGGGATGGGTATCAGTTTACCCGTAGGGCACTCATTTAGCAAAGCTTTAGATCAAGAGGACGGCTTATAGACAAGTTTATACAGCATTTCTTGCCCCTTGAGCAGTATTTCACAGTGATTGGCAAGGGGTAAGAAACACTATTTCCCCTCCAAATAGAAGCACATAGCTATTTTGAAAAACAAGCTGCAGCATGCACAAGATCTATCTATTCCCTGGTACTCCAGCCCCCAGAAACAGAGTATTTTTTAGGGTCATTGTTAACCATTACTGGCTATTGGAGCAAACGGCACTGAAATGCAGCAATAATAAAACTGCTCAGACTCTGCCAGCACAGAATTCACAGCATCACATCCACTTCTAGGGCAATTTCATCCCCTTAGGCGAGCCCAGCACTGAAGGACTGGGATTCCGGACTCCCATTGCAGGAGAGAAGGGGAAGTGTGACTTGGAGATGCCCAGAACTGGGATGTAATTTTTGCCTGCTCTACTACCACCTGTCTCTGAACCACGTGTCTGCTAAGTAAGGCAGATGCAGACAAGGCCTTGACATGAAAAATTAAACAAGGCAAGTATCTGAGTATGGACAAATCTATACAACAAACACTCGCCTTTCTCAAGAAACTTCAAACATGCAGCAAGTCTCCCCTGTAAAGCATTACACCCATTTAACAGAAAGCTAAATTGAGGCAGAGGGAAACTAACTTCCATCTGTTAAGACTTATAGCTCCTTTTGCCTGTTTAGTTTATTCTGCTCATATTTTTCCCAATGACCTTCCCTGTTTCTTTTATAACAGATCATTCAAAGCAACAGAGGGTTCTGTGGCACCTTTAAGACTAACAGAAGTATTGGGAGCATAAGCTTTCATGGGTAAGAACCTCACTTCTTCAGATGCAAGAGGCATGAATGAGGGGGGATTTGATAGCTACTTTCAACTACCTGAAGCGGGGTTCCAAAGAGGATGGAGCTCAGCTGTTCTCAGTGGTGGCAGATGACAGAACAAGGAGCAATAGTCTCAAGTTGCAGTGGGGGAGGTCTAGGTTGAATATTAGGAAACACTATTTCACTAGGAGGGTGGTGAAGCACTGGAATGCGTTACCTAGGGAGGTGGTGGAATCTCCTTCCTTGGAGGTTTTTAAGGCCCGGCTAGACAAAGCCCTGGCGGAGATGATTTAGTTGGGAATTGGTCCTGCTTTGAGCAGGGGGGTTGGACTAGATGACCTCCTGAGGTCCCTTCCAACCCTGATATTCTATGATTCTATGATTCAGATGTCTCTATTTATTTACTTAAGCCAGATCTACACTACAGACCTATATCAGAATAACTACATCACTCAGCGGTGTGAAAAATCCACACCCCTGAGTAACAGTTGTACTGACCTAACCCCACGTGTAGACAGCACTACAGTGGTTCTCTCATCAGCACAGTAGCATCTTCACTAAAGCACTACAGTGGCATAGCTGCACCAGTACACGAAGACAAGCCCTTAGATTTATGCTCTAGGGCACCCTTGATGTTATCTCAAAATGCATCGTAAATGCAGCGCTTGGGGAAAATCCATCAAACAATTAATCTTTGCCAATCTCCATTTTCAAATGCCTGAGGGAAAACAGTACTTATTTCAGAGTAGCTTAATCAATTTGCAGCATCTCTCTAGATCGTCATTCTATCAGAGTGACCTACAAAGAAAAAATTGGGTTTAAACCCTTTTTAGCTTAATTGAAATAACAGGAATATCAGGTCTGCTCTTCCCCATTTGTGCTTGGGATCTCCACGAGTGACTCACATATGGATTAAGAGCTCTCTCAGCACTGAATTGAAGAGGTATTAAATCCCAGAGAGCTGTTTTGCCTCACAGAGTGAGAGTTAAATAAGCGATAAACAAAAGCATTTAAACACTGATCTTTTCACTAAAATTCACTCCCCCCTCTCAATTGCTCAGGTATCACTTACTTGATACATGTAATCTCAATTATCCTAATAGTTCATGACTCATCCAGATAGTCTTCCAGGGCAGACAAGACCTAAATGTCTTCTGTGAAAACCCAGGGAGGGGGGAAATAGCCCAGGAGGCCTTCTTTATAAATCATAAAGCAGCGAGAGAGCACAAACCCACATTTTGTGTTTGCCAGTCACCTTAAAGGCGCTACAGATTTGGGCAGGGTAGGGCAAGAATTAAATACAGTAGATTTTTAAATCCTAACTCTCAGTCC
This sequence comes from Malaclemys terrapin pileata, assembly GCF_027887155.1. Taxonomy (NCBI): domain Eukaryota; kingdom Metazoa; phylum Chordata; order Testudines; family Emydidae; genus Malaclemys; species Malaclemys terrapin. The sequence continues at coordinate 54,337,178 of NC_071514.1, forward strand.
AGAGATTATCCTGGCCACGAGCCTCTCTCCTGTTTCTAGGGCTAATACACATTTTTTCAGGGTGTGTGACAAACTTCTGCTCACTGGAAATAAGGATTAAGGACGCTTAAGGAATAACCCATCTTTTAAATACTCAGAGGGACTGACCCTTCAAGCAACCATTAAAACACGAACTGCTCACCCCTCTCTGCCTGTGGCTGCTAAATTGCCATGTCCTCCAAATTGAAACAAGTCAGGATGTTGCACTACAACATGTAAGTCAAGTTCATTCAGGATGTTAGGAGGGGAAAGAATGGGGTATCTCAGATGTGACAAAAACAAAGCCTTTGGCCCAGTGAAGAGCAGTGCTGACTGAGGCATTCCCAAAGGGCAGGCAGTGGTGATACCAATCAGTCAGAGGGCTCATCATCTATATACAAAGTTTCACTGGTTTAACTCAAGGTGCTATTTTAAACTCATGCAGTTAAAGGGCTGCAAAAGGTATGTGGATACTGTCAGTTTAAACTAGGCTTATTTCTGTTTAGCTTAAGTCTATTCTTAACTGATGGAAACGAAACTGAAATAAGCCCCCTTTTAAGCCAAAATAAGAGTGTCAATAAACTAGAGCAAATGTGTTTAGACAAAGCCTAAAGTGCTATAGGATCGAGGCAATGAGGTAGGACAGAAAGGATCTTCAGGGAACAGAGAAAAGGGACATACTAAACTATAGTCCCACAGGATCTGCCCATTCTAATAGACCAGGGGTCGCCAAACTGTGGCTCGCAAGCCACATGCGGCTCTTTTACCATTAAAGTTTGGCTTGCGGAGTCCCCCATGGACCCTATTCTCCACCTACCAGACTGGAGGTTGGGGGAGCTCAGGACCTCTGCCTTGCAGCAGGGTGGTGTGGTAGGGGCTTCTGTCCAGCGGGGACGGGGGTCTCGGGGCTTCAGCCCTACAGGACACACCTGCCAGGGCTCAGGGCTTCAGCAGGAGTGGGGCTGAAGCTCCAACCCCAGCTCCCAGCACGTGTGTCCCAGCTCTTGAACTTCTGAAGATTGCTGTGTATGGCTTGGAGGGCCAGTAAGTTTGGCTACCCCTGTAATAGGCAATGCGATTAAAGCGTTAGTTTCAAAGATTACGATGGCCCCAAGGGAGTGCTACGGTTTTCTGTGTGGGGGGTTGTTTTTTTTTTTTTACACTTCATTTGAAGAATTTTATCCACATGGCTCCCTTTCAACAACTGAACCCCACTGCTGGGCACACCAGTGTGTCATGGAAAATAACCCCCTCCAAGGATCGGTTTGGAAAAAACATGGTGGGCAGCAAGATCGCTCTTCTAAAATAATCAGAAGTGAAACAGATAATAAGGCTGGCAACTAAAATGTCATCATTAGGCTTCTGACTCACCATCCTCTTAAGAGGAACAGAGGCAGTTCACATCGTGCCAAGCTATTGGTTCAGGTTGTGATTTTGCAGACTCAGCAAGACAGCTGCACAACAGGTCAGGGTCAGGATGTTTTCTTTGCTACAGAAAGGGCTAATAACTGAATTAGTTTGTAAATGAAAGTTTAAATTCTGTATAAACAAATGAGGCCATCGAAGTACTCATCCCTTTTCCCATTGTAAGAATGTGCCCATAAAGAGAAACATGTAAAGGCCAAGAAATATCTGTACACGCCCTGTTTCTCTAAGGTGTATGCAGAAAGCCTGAAAGCTGCTAGCCCCCTAAAAAGAAGCTGCCGTTTTGCCTGCTTGTTTTTAACACTAGAAACATGGCTTGTTCTACCCTGTTACTGCTGGAGGACTCTACGGCTGTCTGGAGAGCTAGTGGCTGGTGACACCACAAGATGCTGAAATCGAAGCTATAGGGGGAAGAGGGTATTTTTGTCAGACCGTTTAAACCTCTATTTTTCCATTTGCTTTTTGTTAACAGCGAACTCAAAACGCTGGCCAATCTGTTGGGAGCTGAATCTTTAACAATGGTATTTTCCCTCCACCTTCACAGGAGGGCTGACGGCCCTCTTGGAGGACTAGAGAAGAAAATCAGGGAAGGCAAAACTGGACATTCCTGACATTGCTAAGATTAAAAAAATAATCTGTCAGGTTTCATTTATACATCATGAAGCAGGAAAAAAGCCACGAACAATTTCCACGCTCTTTGCAAGTCACTTTTGAGTAGCACCACACTGTTCAGTATGCCAGCCTTCAAGACAGATCAGGAGCTACACCCTCTTCTGGGGATCATTCAGGTGAAAGGCTAAAGCAGACATGCAAAGGAAACAAAATATGGGCTTGTGCCCTTTTTGCTCCTGATGTATTTGAGAAACAAAACTCAGGCCCTTCATATTTGTTTTTGTTTGTTAAGCAGGGAGCATTCTGCTCGATTTTTCATTAGAAATTCAGGTCTCGGCTAATGTGGCAAAACTAGGATTACAAGTCAGTATCATAAGCACCAAGGAAACAAAATGCAAGCCATTGAGATATTAATTGAATATCTGAATTAATTTAATATGAATTAAAATCACTTCCTAAATCTTGTTTGGTTTAAAATTAATTTAATTCAAACACCTGACAAACCCACAGAATTAAAACTCTGTTACAGATTTAGCATCCCAGGCCCTTCAATTAAGGACGGAGAATGCTTCCAATGTACATCTCTGGGCCCTACAAGATCTCCAGCACAGCAGAGAGCAAAAGGCTCAAGATTCCAGATACTGCTAAACAAGCAGAATTCTCCCACTTTTCCCCCAGCAAAAAACAGGGCACAGACCCAATTTTGAGTTTCTTTTACAGGTCTCTTTTCAGAAATGTGTAGCTTGTAAAGCTCTTTGGAATCCTTCAAGATCAAAGGCACTAAAGACATTAAATATATTTTACAAAGTATAAAACTAAAGCATGTTCTGCAGTCTGGGGAACATGCTGGGAAGCGAGGAAAAGAATAAATGACAACTGAACCTGACACCACACCTGGCTAGGTTGTACTCTCCCTTTATCTCATCCAGGCACTTACATTGAGAGTACCTACTCACAAATGAACACTTGTTACCAGATACTGGGCAAGACAGCAAAGGGGTGTGACTACAGTTTGCATGAGCAGTGGAAATGGTTAGAAATCCAGTTAGATCTAATGAAAGGTCAGTTATGTTTCTGAACTACTCTACTGTATTTTCCTGGGCACAGGCTGTGTGTATTTAGCATTATCCTCCAGGACCAGAACCACACCATGCTGAAAGAGCCAGCTCTACACCGGTAGCCTCTTCCCAAAACACCTTGAAAAATAATTTGCCACTCACACCCTCCTGCCAGCTTCCAGCTGTAGAAATATTGATGCTTCCAGGATGGCAAGTTTCTTTGGTGCAGGGCTGGAGAGATCCGCTGGCAGAGCAGGACAAAAACACCACACACACACACACACACACACACACACACCAACAACGTTCACCTTGGCAAATCCATCTAGGGTGACCAGACAGCAAGTGTGAAAAATCAGGACAGGGATGGAGGGGTAATAGGAGCCTATATAAGAAAAAGACGCAAAAATCTGGTCACCCTAAATCCATCCGAGTCAGACAGATAATGCTGCTCATCCCTGTTCTACAGCCTGCATTTCTCTGCAGGAAGATCTTGGGTTCCAGTCACCGCTGAGACACTCATTCTATCACATGACCCTGGGCAAGTCACTTGACCTTCCATGTGCCTCAGTTAACGCAGCTTGAAAACTGAATAAGTAGAAACCTCACTGAAAAACAGATGCTGCATCCAAGGCAAGATTCCCAGGGAAATAAATTACAAGCACAACGAAACAAACAGCATGCTGCTGTTACGGTTCACCTGCTCCTCGGCCAGAAAAATCAGATTTGTTTTTCCCCACCCAGCTCCCCAACAAGGGAATCAGGAAAAACTGCAAACAAATTCCCAACTAAAACAAAGGCCGATTCTCTCCCAACATCCCTCAAAGGGTTACACTGTAGGAGGAGCACTCAGAAGGACCAGTGCTGTACCATTTGTGCCTCCAGGTGGGCTGCTTTGATCATGCACCGTTTGTCTTCAGCATTGACAATGCCAGAGCCGAGTTAGCAGGAGATGGTTAACTTGAACATTTAAAACAAGCCTGCTTAAAAAAAAATTAAAATTAAACAGCAAACTAGGCTGCAGCTCTTTGCTCTACACTTAAAACTAAAACCTTAACCAGAAACCAAACCCCAGCCTTGATACTGCTAAATGAGAGCATACAAGGACAGCTCAGGCACGCGTTCTGCTTTGCACCATCAGAGCAATTGTATTTGTTTCTTCAGACATTTTTCTAAGTATGACATGGAGACCCAGCACACACACTAGGCTGTAGCATTAATCATTGAGAAATTAATATCCCCACAATTACTTGCTGTCTTGCCCTATGCGGACAGTGAAGTGGATTCAGAACAGGCTGCAGTATTCTGGGTGTTATAGTGGATGTAATTAACTCACCTAAAACGAACAGCAGAACCCAAATCTTAATTCTTCTGTCCCTTACAAGTCTCTGCTCTAGAACGGCTCCAAAGCTAGAATGGCAGAGGTGCTGCAAGCCAGAACTGAGACACGTTGGCAGAGAAGTTTGCACGTCTCACTGTGGGCTCAATCCAATGCTCCATAAATTCAGTGGAAACTCTCCCCTTGACTTCAGTGGCAGTTGGATAGGGCCCAATACCTGGATCTAATCTCTAGTCTAAAGTTTCATAAACCCCAAATCACAATCTTGTCCAGAGCACTATAACTAATGTAGTCTAATAATCTGTCCAGCAGAAATCTGTGCTAGGCTTGTTACATTATTTTGTAGTTTAACACCTTATTGAGTGAAATAAGATAAATGTTCCTATTTTAGATAAACTCTAAATGCAGCAATTCTGCAAAGAATTAGAAAGTTCATCACTGCATATACAAAGTGCTTCTCTTCCTATTTCTTCTGCTGGAATGTGTAGTTTAATAAGTTACTGTTTATTGCAATAAAATGTATCCCATGAAACAAGCAGGAAGGACAAGGATGAGTTCATGACGCAGTTGGCTTGTTCACACTTGAAATGTTGCAGCTGCACCACTGTCGTGCTTCAGTGTAAAGTGTAGACACAATCTACACTGACAGGAGGGGTCTCCCATTGGCATAGGAATTCTTCCATCGACCTAGCACTGTCTACATTGGGGATCAGATCGTTCTAACTACATCGCTCAGGGGTGTGGATTTTTCATTTTCTCTCTCTGCAGATATTCTTATCTTAGCACTAGTGAAGTTGTGCTTGCTTGCTATAAATGTCACGTAGCTGTTGTTACTGAAGACTTGTGAGAAATATTCTCCAAGTCATTTTGATTTTTCAGATTCCATGGTCATTTCTAGCAAGGATACATGGTCTTGCAGTGAAAACAGAAGCCTGGGAGTCAGGAGATGTGGGTTCTTTTCCCAACTCTGCCACAGACTGAGACACCATGGGCAGGTCACAGATGATCTGTACCTCAATTTCCCCATCTGCAAAATGACAACACTAACTCAGTGATGGTGTTAGGTTCAGTTAATATTTGCAAAGGGTCTGGAGATACTCAACCAAGGCTTATGGAAGATAAAACTTCCATCTAGAAGGTAGACGCCTGGCAATGAAAGACCTTCGATTTTGGATAGCATGCTAAGCTAGGCACAGCTTCAGGACACCTTCCTTGGGCTAACAGAGATGCGGATGGGGCATAATCACTAAGGCAGTGTTCCAGAGAAAGACTCACTAAGGATGGTTCAATGATGAGGGCACTAACCTAGGACTTGGGAAACCAGGGTTCAATTCCCTGCTCCACTTCCTTTGTGACCTTGGGTCTCTCTGTGGCTCAGTTCCCCATCTGTAAAATGGGATAACAGCCCTGCCCTACTTCACAGAGGTGTTGCAAGCAAGCATTAAAGATTGTGAGGTGCTCAGATACAATGGTAAGTACCTAAGACAGAGAAGCTGAATCCCAATTAAGCAGACCCTGAAGCCTTGGAGGAGGTTGCTTACTTCTCACCAGATGCTGCATGGGTTTTGTAGAGTTGTCTACCAGGAGGATAAAGATGGAGGGAAAGGATGAATCAGAAGCGGAAAGCCCCATGGCTCCCAATCAGGCAGATCAACTTAATAAGTTGTAGGCCATGAGATGATGCTAAGTGAAAAAGTGACACACCGACTCTGCTAGAGGTATCTCCACTGGAAGGAACTTCTAGAATCATAGAAATGTAGTGCTGGAAGGGACCTTGAGAGTCATCTAGTCCAGCCCCCTGTGCTGAGGCAGGACCAAGTAATCTAGACCATCCTGGACAGGTTTGTTCGAGTTGTTCTTAGAAACCTTCAATAATGGGGATTCCACAACCTCCTTTGGAAGCTTATTCCAGAGCTCAACTACCCTTATAGCTAGAAACTTTCCCCTAATATCTAACCTAGACCTCCCCTGCTGCAGATTAAGCCCTTTATTGCTTGTTTTACCTTCAGTGGACATGGAAAATAATTGAACACTGTCCTCTTTATAACAGACTTTAACATGTCACGCTGTCTGGAGTGGCTCACGACCGTGAGTGCCTACCTCAGGGCAGACTGTCAGTAACAGGGCAGACACCCTGGTGGTATGTTCTATAATTAAATTCATCAAGCCAATAACAAACGTGAACCCCTGGATCACTATAACAGTCTTACCATGGAGTCACCAGACAGTCTCCTGAGACTCTCCAGTTTATCCGGCCACCCAGACAAACTGGACTTAGTGATCAATGGTCACTTACGCAAAAAAAAAAAAAAAAAATCACACCACAGTCAGGTGGCTTCCAGTCACTTACCCCCCAGATCAGTTGGTACCCTAGATCTTATGCCAAAGACAATGTTTGTAGCCAATCCTGTAATAAACTATCCATAGATTTATTCACTAGGAAAAAGAAATAAGAGTTATTTTCCGGTTAAAGCAAGCAAACAGACACACAAATGAGTTATCATCTAAGTCCTAAGAGTGACAGAGTGATCTGACAGTTAAAAGTGTCTTTCAGGGCAGACACAGAAGGTAGCCCCTGCAGATCTCTGGCTTCAATTTAGAGTCTCTGGTCAAACAGCCAAAAAGATGAAGTTCCTTGTCGGGGATTTTTATTCCCTTCCCCCCAGAATTCAAGATGATGGACAAGTTCATGTGCACATCTCCTCTTCATGCAGGTGTGGGGAGAAGCAATCAACAAAGTCTTTTGTCCTCTGATGTTCCACAATGGTTTGTCTGGTGTCTATGGGCCTTCTTTTGCTGGGCAGGAGATAACACCTCCTGTGTTTTGCACTGGGTAATGTTTCTCTCCCGATTGTGGAGATTGATAGTTAAGTGTTTGCTCTGCAACTATTACCTTATAACAGGGGACGTAGATATTAGAAGTGAGATTAATGCCCACAGCAACATACAAGCATTTCATAGAGTCTAAATACATTCTTATAAGACTAATATCTATTTTGAGCAAAATGAACACAGGTAACCTGGCCAGGTCTCCAGCTATGACACCATCAGTCCTTAGCTAATGCCCAAATGGCTTAGGCAAGAGCTGGCATCTGGTTTGCCAGTGTTGTAACATATTTGAAGACTGCTATTGGGTCCCCCTTCCAACTTCTTTTCTCAAGGCTAATCATCTCCAATTTTTTTAACCTTTCCTCATAGGTCAGGTTTTCTAAACCTTTTATCCTTTTTGTTGCTCTCCTCTGGACTCTCTCCAGTTTGTCCACATCTTTCCTAAAGTGTGGCACCCAGAATTAGACACAGTACTCCAGCTGAGGCCTCACCAGTGCCAAGTAGAGCAGTATAATTACCTCTTGTGTCATCCATACAGCCAGCATGGGATTAGCCTTTTGCACAACTGCCTCACATTGTTCACTCATGTTCCATTTGTGAACCACTATAATCCCCAGATCCTTTTCAGCAATACTACCACCTGGACAGTGATTCCCCATTTTGTAGCTGTGCCTTTGTTTTTTGCTTCCGAAGTGAAGTACTTTGCACTTGCTGTAGTGCTGGCTTGTGTGCTCTATCAAACACTACTTACTGCCCACAGGATGTAATTAGATCTTCCTGCATTCACAAGGTAGGGAACACAACAGATGGTGCAGGCTTATTCTTAAATGCAGAGACACTGGAATGACCCGTGCTTCTAGCAGCTCCTCACCAGAACAGGGATTTAGTTCCTTTTAACAGTTTGGTGGTAGTGGTCACATTGTATTTTGCTCCTCACTAAGCCCCCTCAAAATTTAGCTCAGGATTAACATAGGGACACATTGGGAAGGTCCCAGATCACACATGGGCTAACTCATTGTGATACCCTGAAAAATGTTAGGGGTGCCCATTGCTAAGTCTACTCTGCCAGCTTGTGGTGCGCCTTACCCCTGCACATTTCTGGGTGCTACAGACATATCGCTACACGTGTTCATACACACCAGGAGCACACATAGCTGCTGTTATATGCAACAGTGCCTAACAGAACTCCCCAGCTAAGCTGATATGTTTGGGGAGATGGTTCTAAGAGGGGCAGTAGCGAGAGCACCAATCTTTCACCTCTGGAAGCCGGAAGCCAGTTTAGATCACAAGTGCTTGGGAAGTGCTCAGTGTAGCCACTAGGGAAGGTTCGGTTACATCACAAAAACAAGGCTCTAGTTCCCGTTCTCAAGGAGAGACTTTCTTGTTCAAAAGTTAGAATTTCACATGTGTAAGTGTGTGGGAAGTACTAGGCTCTTTGCCTTCCCCTGATGCCCCTCTTCTCTGCCAGTTCACCACCCCCAACTCGGCGTTCTTCTCACCTTCACCAATTCACTACTCATCCCTCTGTGGTTAGGAAGAAAGGAGGTGGTGACGTTCCCCTCTGGTGTTGTCTGGATGGGTGATCCGCTAGGTGACTCTAATCCTTGACTCTGGGAGCCAGTCTTACTCTGTTCTGCTGTGAGAACCCCCACTCCTGGGCTATTCACACACAGCCTCTAGCATGTAAGTTGCTCCCAGCTACATGCAACCGAATGACACTAGCCAATATCTCCGGTCCCAGACACAACCCTAGGAACCTTCGTCTTGCTGTGTCCAGTTATGCCCACTGGATTCTGCAAGCTTATATGAGTTCGTCAAATTAACAAATAAATTGATATGTACCAGGCTTGTTATCCCAAGGGGAGCCTCTGACATGCTTCAAACCAAACACACTGCTTCAGGTAGAATAAACAAACAGATTTATTAACCATAACGATAGATTTTAAGTGATTATAAGTCAAAGCATCAGTCAGATTTGGTCAAATGAAATACAGTAAAAGCAAAACACATTCTAAGCTGATCTTAAACACTTTCAATGTTTACAAACTTAGATACTTCTCACCACAGGCTGGCTGGTTGCTCTTCAGCCAGGATCTCCCCTTTGATCAGCACTTCAGTCGCTTGGTGTGGTGTCTATAGATGTAGGTGGAAGAGAGAGGGAGAGCATGGCAAATGTCTCTCTCTTTTATCATGTCCTGTCTTCCCTCTTGGCTTTGCCCCCCACCCCCTTCAGAGTCAGGTGGGCATTATCTCATCGCAGTTCCAAACTGAGCAAGGAAATGGGGGTGACTCCCGCGAGAGTCTAACACATTCTTTTGTTGCTGCCTAGGCCAGCGTCCATTGTTCCTGTGAGGCTGGGCTGGGTTTGTCCCATCCATGCCCTGTTGAGGTGTGAACTGCGCCTCTGCTTCTGGAGAGTTTTTGTCTGGGCTTGCTTTAAGCCATGAGGATACACTTTCAGCCTCATAACCGTATACATGAAATTATAACCTGTAACATGACTATAACATCACTATAGCAACTGCTCAGTACATCATGAGCCTTCCAAAGACACCCAACATGACAATCATTTTACAAGGATGAACATGGGGGTGCTGGGTGTTCCCCCGACGTACAGAGGTCTCTTGGCCTTTGCATGCATTAGTCTTTCAGGGAGAGGACAACTTATCTGCTAGGCCACTTCCTTCTCCCTGCTCCTAACTGCACTGTCTCCCTTATCAGAGCAGGGCTAGAGCAGCAGGTCACCTCCACAAGTGAGACGAATGGCAGTGAGGCCTCAAGACCCTGCCCAAACCTCCAGGCAGCCACTCAGCAGATGCCAAGAAGAGGCACAGCCTAGACATGGTTGGCCTGGTCCTGTAGAGTGATACATCAAACAGGATCAAAGAAAGTGCAGGATGAGGTGAAAAGTGTGTGATCCCCACAAACACATGTTTAACAAAGTCACACCTTCATTTGACATAATTGGGGCTCAATAAGCAGGGCATTGAAGAGATGTTGTAAGTCAAGACTTCAAGGTTCATTGACAGATCTGGGATAGGGAGCTCATGCAGTATTTACCAGCATTAGACTAAGCCAAGTCTGTTACAGCAACAAATAACGTTCACCCAAAGATCTCAAAATACCTTACAAGGGAAGGCAAGTATTATCCCAATTTTACTGTGGGGAAACAGAGGAGGGAGGGATGGATCACTTGATGATTACCTGTTCTGTTCATTCCCTCTGAAGCACCTGGCACTGGCCACTGTCAGAAGACAAGATACCGGGCTAGATCAACCTTTGGTTTGACCCAGTATGTCTGTTTTATGTTCTTAAGGAAGGTTAAGTGACTTACCTAAGATCATTCCATGAGCAGGTGGGAGAGTCAGGACTAAACTCAGCTCTCCTGACCTCCAGTCCCATGCCTGTACCACTAGACCATATTATTTCCCCCTTCTCTGTGTGACACTTCCATAGACACCGAAATTCAAAAGAAAAATATTTTCTGATTGCAAAAGGATGCAGACTTTTGATTATAAGCTCTTTTGAATCCCACCCAAGTCAGGGCATATCCTACAGCAAGCCCTACAAGACCTTGGACTAACATCACCTTCCGGTCGCAGCATTTCAAAGAGCCCAGCAGGTAATCTGGAGTGACTGAATCACAGAGAGACACAGGCTTGGCCTCTATCCCCTTCCCCCCTCCAAAATGACACTGATCCAAATTATTACACTGGCCCACCAGTGCAAGTTTCTCTCGTGTAGACAGGCCTATTGTGAAGGCATTACAAATCTGTGAAAGTGTTCCCTAGTGCTGTTTGAAACAGTAGTACATTAAAGCACACTAGGGAATATTACAAAGAAATTACACATGACAGCATACACTGTACAAAAAGAAAGCCCACCCAAAAACCCTGATTTTGGACGTCTACATAAAACTCAAAAATTGCTAAAAATAAACCCTGAAAAATTAAATTAAAAAACCCTGAAAAACAGAAGGCCTACTTATGATGAATGTTTTATGGGAAGCTAGGAACACTTGAGACAGATCCTTGGGAATACAATAGTTTGATCTCTACTCTTGCACTGTTTCATTTGTCAGTAATTTGACAAAATTGGGAACTTGGTGGAATCTGCTAAGGTCCTCTCCAACAGGGATGCCAACTGCCACCGCCAAGGAAGAAATCAGGAGTACTAATCCCCTATCTGTAATTAAGTTAGTAATAAGGACCATCATCACAAGAGATCCTGTAGGAGAGAAACATATTATCCATTTCTTAGTCAAGGTTGAATAAAGCTTTCCTACACAGAGAAATGCAGCTTCCTGTTGGGTTTTGGACAAAGTTACCCATTCTAATTCTGCCTCCCCTCACCTGACAAAGGGAGCACTAATAAGGGGCTACCTGAGTACAAGCACTAACCTCTATCTGGAGTGGAAGGAACACCTCCTGCCAGCCAAATCAGGACTTGGTGAGAGATTTCCCCACGCCTAAACTTTGGGTGATTTTAATTCCCTCTCCTCTCCTTTTTGTCAGTGTAAATTAAAACATCACTGTTTGGGCAGGGTAAATGTATTATTGGCGACCAAGTTTCTAAAAGTCTAAAGCTTTCAAGACTAGCCACTCCTTCATGAGACTGATACCAAGTGCCATGGCTGTGAAACCCTTTCAGGGAAACCCCTCTTTCTGCCTTTTCAATGAGAGCACACCTTCAGCCAGTTTAGAATCGAACCCCTAATAAGTCTAATGCATCTTACAGCGTCTCTTACCAACCTGCATGAATTGGTGGAGCCTGAAACAACTGCTAAAGGATTTCAACTTATGGCAATCATACTTTGAAGCAGAGTGTTTCAAAGGAATCTGTCAACTCTCAAAGGACAAATGTGTTCAGATGGCATCTCCAAAGAGGAATTGTAACAAATCTAGTGAAATATTTTCCCTTTACACTCTGCCTCCCTTTCCCATCCACAAAAAGCCCTACATTAAAAGCAACATTTAGGGTTAGCCTCAAAATCCCATACACCAATAAATTCAGAGTCAAGGAATCTTACTCCATCCTTAACTTACACCATCATATCAATGGCACCACATAGAGATGGGAAAAAAAAAAAATCTGTGTTCTTTCCTGGACCATTTGAGGTGGATGAAGATGGAATCTACAGTTTAGAGAATACTTCTCTGATTTTTGTTAGTAGAAATGGCAGGCAGCTCAGGTCCTGCCTTCTCGCACAGTACTGGCAGAGTTTGGCAAGATTTTTGGAGGACCAAGATGACTGAAAGCCAACTTGCAGCTCTCTCCAACTTCAGGGAGAGTATTTTGGGCCATCAGAAAACTTGTTCTGTTTAAAAAGAGGCGCTCTCAGTTTATCATAAGGTAGCAATAAAGGCACAAACTGTGTTTTAAAGATTAATGGCCAACAATAACTATATGCAAACCAGGCTATCAGCTAGGATCCCATTTGGCTGATGTAAGGATGCAGCTGGAAGCTTCAACTCCGAATTTAGTTTTTGCGGGTTCACAGCTACTATTTAAACAGATTGTAATATATAAAAATGTGTACTGCAAATGTGACACAAATGGATGTAGCATCTCATCAAATAATTTATTCTCAAAGGGGCTAATTTATTCCTGTACTGGAACATTTATAGCATTTCCTTGGCTAGGAAGGTTTTTAGTTTGGTTGGCTAAACAACATGGCATATCCAAAAACATGGATGGGATTCTTAATAGAAACACTGCACTCTGTGTTCCAAGCCCTGTCCTACTTTTGTTAGTCTAATGGCTATTGGTAACCCCAGTTTTTGAGAAAATATACAATGCATCAAGATTCTATAAAAAGCAGCAGTTATTTCAAGTCAGGGGCTACAATACCTCAAGAGTCTTGATAAATATAGTTTTGTTTTTGATACAATGTTATCTTAATCTGTCTCTGCTTGTGTCTAATACAAATTAACTTCAAACTGCCCCATCAACAAGTGAGGGGAGACAGCATGATCGGCCCAGCATATGCCACTTGTCACTGGTAAGTAAGCCTCTTCCAGCCAGTGATGCAGTAAGTTGATGGACTCCCAGAAGAAGCTCAATAGCTCTCCACTATGAGAAGATGCATCACGCAGCACAAGGTGTTTCAAAGAAAACATAAAAAGAATCCCTGAAGCCCCCTCCCACACACACATTTTAAAAAAAATTACACAGGCTGTTTCTAACTAAGAAAGCCATCGAAAGGATTCACACTAGTTCACACTATCTACCCAATTGTGAAGTTATATAGAAAAAAGTAGGCTCCCAAAATGATCCTTATCCATTAGCTTAAAATGGGACAGCATTTTCCTCTAGTCCTGTGGTCAAAACTTGCAGTGTTTCTGCAATGCTGAGATGGTACAACACAACGTTGTGATGCACTGTGGGATTGTCTACAATTCTCACAATTTTGTCTTGCATGGCAGATCAGTGAAAACCCAAGCCTGACAGCAACCCGAGAATTAGAGGGATACAGTCAAGGCTTTAAAAAAGTATTATGATATACATATGGATAGGTGCAACAGTGTCAGAGAAAGATGATTACTTCAGACTCTGAAAGAGTTCCACGCAGCGGTACTGTTTGTAACACAGAATTGCAAAAGCACAACCATGCAAACAACCAGCTGTACAATGCAAACAGCCCCTGGAGGATTTGTTTACCATAATATCGGGGCAACAATATGCCCTTGCTGCAATCCTGCATCTTAAAACAAACAGATGATTGGGAAAGAGAGAAAAGATCACAGGACAGACTGAGAAAACCCTTGTCAGTCAACGGCAGGAAGCACTGTCAAGAACTGCCATTTCAGGCACCGGGAAGCACAGAAACATCAAGAAAGCACTGAATCACAAGAACCTGAAAAATTCAAAGGAAGGAAAGACAGGATAACGATTGTCTCAGCATTTAAATGTCATGCAGACACTCTGCCAGAATAACCTATATTTGCCTTTCAAAATATAATGTCCCGTTTTAGGGACACTGCTATTGGGTTAAGAAGAACTATTCCCACCACCCACACCAGAAGAATGCAATGTGCAGTGTGACATATCGGCAGACTTCACTACAACAACTCAGGACCTCCCAATTTCAAAACAAAAAGAATGAGAGCAATTACAATAGGTCTGCTACCTGTGCAATTATTTTGCAGCCAACCTCAGTCCTGCCCACAACAAAGCAATGAGTCCACCCCCAGTGCTAAGCCACAGTTAAGTTTTGCTAAAATCTGTCCACAACACAATCTTTATTCTGTGAGCTAAATTAAAAATCAATATTTCAGTAATTCTCTATAGGAATTTAAGCTTATTCATTTGTCTAACAGATTATACCTACTCTTCCAGCTGCATGGCTTTTGGAGGGAACACAGGGGATTTCTGAGTGATGGTGGTTTAGGTTTAATGCAATTAATATTCAGCTATTCTTCACATCCCATCTGGAGGGCTCTACTTCTCACGCAATGGCTATTTAGGCCTCAAACCACCTTTGGGGGGGAAAAAATCTGATCTCACTTATCTGGAGAGTCTGACGCATAATTAAGTTAGAGAAACAATGAAGGCAGGAAGACTGAGGTCCACCAGCATACACCCCCTCACTAAACTGATTGTGCGAGATGCATCCACTTAGAGGCTGATGGATAATTGTGACTCAGAGTTTCAGTGGAAAAAGCCACGGTTTCTGCCCATATGCCTAGTTCTACTTGAAAACCCACCTTGCAAAGATGAGTGCAGGACATACACACAGCTCGCACCCTTTCCAAACGTATTCATTGTATTCTTAATGTTAGTGAGCACATCACAGGCTCAAACCCAGCCAAAACTGGTGATGACCAATGACTGTGATCATATACATCCCGGATGGCTGCCTGTGTGAATAATCCAGTTCCCAGCAGCCAGGTGTACATATTACAAAAATACCAACACAACGGGCATTTCTGACTCTCTTTAACAGAGTCAGAGGACTGAATAAGTCACAAAGACCAAGCTGCCTTCTTACACCTAGGCCAGGTCCACACTAGAAGCTTTTGTTGATATAGTAATGTCAGATAGTGGTGATTTTTTTATGACATTTTTATACTGGCAAAAATCCCTAGCATATACACAGTTTTACTAGCAACAAAATGCTTTTACCAGCAGAGTTTACTTTGTTCATAAAACTGGTGTAAACGATACCAGCAAAAGCACTCTCCACTATATCGAGCTATATCTCCACTAGAAGGGGTTGCCAGTATAGCAAACCAGTAAACCCTTTCCAGTACAGATCTAATGTACATCTGGCCCTAGAGTGGTGCCTTCAGGTCAGGTTTGGAACATGGAGGAAGTTTGCCTCATCACGCACTGCCCATGCTACATCTGTCTTAAGATTAAACACAGGCTTTCAGTCCAAGTCTGCCAGACAGGCATCTTTCACCAGTATAAAAACCACACCAAAAATTCAATATCTACAGAGAATGTTTCCCAAAATTAAAGAGCCCAAAGTGACACCTTAGCACAGCAGCCAAATGTTTCAATCATCATAATTTTATGCTGAGAGTGCACACAGTGCTCTGAACCCTCCACCAGGGGGCTCTCGGTACTAGTGATAAAATGATGTATGCATGCAGTGTTCTTGGAGCCACTTTCCCATTGTAACATGTGTTAACTACTTATGCTAAACAATCTGTTCCACCCTTGTATTTAGCTGTGACACTCTGAGTGCCTTTCCCAGCCCTGAAGAAGTCGAAAACTTGTTTCTCTCACCAGCCGAAACTGGTCCAATAAGATATTACCTCACCCACCTTGTCTCTCTTCTAAAACACTGTATGGTCCATCATGGCACCTACACTATGTTGGTTCATTTTAATAGCTGAAAAAGGCCCATGCTTTGTTCCATATTTAAGGGTCTAACATAACTTACAAAAATCAAGTTGCTTTCTTTCTGGTTTGCACATGATCACAAATTACTTCTGTCAGAAATCAAAGCACAAAAAGAACAATGTAAGTATCACATCAAAAGATAGAAGTTGACACTCTTGCTCTCTGAAAATAAAACTGCATAGCCTGCTCAAGGGCCCGATCCTGCAATCTTTATGAAGGCAAAACTCAGCTTTATTTTAGTGAGCTTTGCCTGCATAAAAGCTGCTGGGTCAGGCCCTGAATCAACCTTTCTCCTATTAAAAAAAAAAAAGGAGTTGATACAATAGCTCTGTTTCATATAAAATATCATTTCCGCCATATGGGGGAGGATGAAAAGAACTAGATTTAAAGCTTTCCTCTCTGATGTCACAGATGCAGCTCTTAAGTGGTAAGATGATATCTCTGTAACACAAAGCTTGCTTCTATTAGATTACTTTTTCACCACCCTTTCTCACCTTGGTTGCAAGCAGGACATCCTGTCCAAGCATCCTATGTAGTTAAGTTAGGAGAGATAGTTAAAGATTGTGTGGGGAGAACAACAGAATCATCTCACAGTCGCAAAAAAACAAAACACAAAACAAAAAAACCCACCAACTTCACAAAGTTCAGTCTGGGGAAGCAGTGCACCCACAATTACGTGGTTTGTTTTTTACCCAGCAGTTTGGTATGCCAGTTTAGAAGCTTGAAAATGTAAATTCTGCCAGGCTGCCATTTTGTCCTATTTGCACTTGGCAAACATTACACAACGCTGAAATTAACATGCCTGTTTGTATTTAATAACTACTAGAGTGCCTCCCAACCCCAAACTCTTTGTTCAGCCACATCAGACATTATGTTCACAGAACTCTGGAAGTGATGTCAGCAGCGGAGCACAAAACACTGTTTTGTTCTAGGTCCTACAAAAACCATTGCATTTTATTTTTTGTTTAAAGATTAGGAGATTTGAATAAACTTCTTTAGAGCCCAACACACTTTCTTTCAGATTATAGCAATTATCTATATTGTAGCCTATAGCTCGAATATAGGCCTATTAAGGAACTTCTCCAAAAGGGTCCAGTTGCAACCTCTTTCCTACATATATTCCAACCAAATATCTCTGGATCAGAGAACATGCTAAAGGACTGTGTGTATCCCATATCTCCTTCCAAAACCAAATCACCCCCAGACTGGGAAGAGCTGTGCATTAGTCACTGCTTTTAACAGTATTTTCTACTTGGACCAACAACAACAACAATCAGTTTTTACATAATAAAGTTCCTCAATGCTTTTTGCTTTCTAACCTGACAAGTACCCATCCTTAAGATCACCAATAGGTTAGAACAGAAGCTTGAGGAATTTAACGGCAGACACACTCATTCTGTCCTACTTCCCAAACTGATTCAAACTCATGCCTTTCTTTGAGTTTTCTACTATCAAAGAAAAAAGGCGCTCCACCTCCCCCTCTTTCAGGCTTCCAACTGTGTGAAGCTGCACTGACAGAAGAGGCAATTAATGTAGGTTTAACATTACCCCTCATTTTAAATACAAATGAGACCATTGCATTTGCCTATGCCACACACATTCGAATATGACAGGGTAAAAGAATGAAAAAGTGAGCTCTGGAAATTACCAGTCCCATGGACATGCAGGGTTAATAACATGGCTGAAATACCCCCTCCTCAACTTCAAAAAGGAACAGGCACCACTAATTACAACTTCCTCCTACTGTCTCCCCAATACTCACATCGCTACTCTTGTGTTTCCAAAATGCACCTGCTAGAATTATGATCTTGCCCATCGTTCAGACCATGTCATGCCCATCTTTGAATTCCTTCCCTTGCTTCCCCCATTATTCACCACATCATCAAGTTTAAACTCTTGTTCTCACTCTCAAAGTCCTTCAGAACTGTGCTCTAGCCTATAGTCTCTGAACTAGTTTATATGCATGAACTTCACCCACTTCCTTCCTCCATTGATGACTGCCAGTACTCCACTAATTTCCTCTCACTCTGTGCCTTTACCACGTTGCCAAGACACTCCCCAGCCCCTCTCTGGTTTCAAACCCCTCCTAAAGATTCACTTCTTACATGACACCCATAAGAAATGAAAAAAATACATCATGTTAATCCTGTCTCTGGGCCTATGGGGCCTGCAGTCTTCTCAATTACAGATTTTTGACTGAAAGATCTTTAGGGCAGGATCTTCTATAAGGGCAGAGCACACCATCAGTTGTTTACAAATTAACAATAACTAATCACCACTTTCTCCCAAAACAGTCATTTCCTACCTCAGCTCACTCAGATTTACTTGAAGGGGGAAGGCCTTCTTTGTAAATACATAAAGGTGAGCTCAGAGCAATACCATGTCAAAATGGAACTCCAAATATTTTGGCATATTAGGCCCAAAGGATGCCAAAGGGGATGATCTTGATGTTTTAAGTGTTCACAAAATGCCTCTGAATGAGTTACGAGTTCCTTGGAATAACTTCTATTATAAAGAAGAGGGTTTTTTTTACCTTGTATTAGAGTTAAAATAAAGTTTTAAAAGTGTAACAAAGAAAATATTACCACATTTAACCAAGTCTGTCATCTGTTAAAAGTGAACCATTTTAGTCATGACATGGAATGCTACAATTTACAAAGCACTCACGAAAAGTTTAGTGGAATTCTTCAATAGTGCATGAAAAAAAAAACTGTATTTATGAAACCACTTTCAAAACTCAGTAAGAATATAAATCTGCAATCAAAAATCTCATACCCACGAAACCAACACTAACAACATTTTACACCTACTTTCCTTCATATGAGTCATACCAGGAAATATCTGAAAACTACAATCCAGGATATTTGGAAAAAAATCTGGGATATTTGGGAAACAATCCCAGGCACACCTTTAATATAGTTGAAATTCACTGAATTGCAGATTTTTGGATGGAAAAAATAGTAGCTATTTTGCTAAAATAGCTGTTAATGTACAGGACTTGTAGCACTGCATTTCTGACTATACCACTGCCTCATTCGGGGACCCTGGGCAAGTCACTAAGGCCTGCTCTACACACAGATTTTGTGCCAGGGTAACTATTTTGGTTAGAGGTACAGTTTTTTTAAACCAATTTAGTTATCCCAGTACAACCGAAAGTGTGGCTGTAATTCTATACTGGTACAAGCACTTTGATACCAGGTCCATGCCAGGAAGTTGTCCCACTTTCATTATACTGGTACTGTTAAAATGAGAGAATTTTCATGCACCACCCAGGCCTTACATTCGATCTGTTTCCACCTATTTATGATTTTCCACTTCTCTCAACTGCTTTGTGATGCTCACGCTGAAGGAGCTCTACAAGCATAAAGTATTTTTATGGCTGCGTACCACGAGTGGGGTGCGTGGCTGGGAGCCTGACCTTTGCCTCGCCTCACAAGATATGAGGGGTAACGTAAGACCCGGGTAACGTTTGCCCCTGGGTCATGGTTTACGGACAGGGCTAAGAGGGCACGCAGCAGCCCGACTGATTTTCATCAATTCCATTCAGGAAAGTAAACAGAGACGGGGGGGGGGGGGGAATCCTGCCCTGCAGACACTCCCCAACAACATCCTCCAGGCAGCTCAACCCGACTAGCGGCTGCTCTCATGCCCCAGGCTCGCTAGCTGCCCCGGCCCGCCAGGTGGTGCCGCAACACGCTAGAGTCCACAAACCCCCCCGGGGGCGCCCCCAACCCGGCCCTGGCTGCCAAGCGCCCCCACCTAAAGGACCGGGGCCGCGCCCCCCAGGCTTGCTGCCTCACAGGGCAGGTTGGTCGCGTCGCGGGGCCGCTGGGAGTTGTAGTTCTCGGCCCCTCCCCTCTCCCGGCTCTCCCTGGAGCGCGATGCCCGGCCGGACTCCAGCCCCCAGCATGCCCCGCGCGGGGAACAGGGCCACCCTGTGGGACGCGCCCGGCTCCCTACTGCCCCAACCCTGCTGAGGGAGCGCGGCGCAGGTACTGAGCCGAGAGCGCACTGCCGCCCCGCTGTCGGAACCGCCAGGCCCCCCTCGCCTTACGCGCCACCTACCGGATAGCAAGGCGGCGACGCGGGAGGCCCCTGACAGACCCAGCAGCGGGAGGTAGGGGGAGAATCCGCTCCGATGTACTGCCTTGCTGTCACTGAGTATGCGCGATGGAGAGTTGAGCATGCGCAGTAACATCCGCTGAAGCCCCGGCCCTGCTCTGCCCTCACTTGGGATGACAGCGACGTCCCTGCGGCTAGCGGCGCGGGGCCAATCTGAGGGGAGGGGTGGGGATGGGCGGAGCCTGTGCAAGAGCGGGTCAGACTCAGCCAGCTGGTGGCAGGGGGAGGGACAAAAGGAGGGCATGGGGTGAAGGTCAGGCCAGGCCCTGGGGCCTGGTTAGTCCAGCTGTTGTTTAGGTGCCTGGTGGGGCACCTGGGAGTACCTGGCTGCCCTTGTCACTCACTGGGAGGTCACACACCTGGACAAACCTGGCCCACGGGGTTCTGTGGCTGCTAGCTGGTGTGAGATCCTTCTGTAGGCAGACTCCACTGTAATTCTTACATAGATAGATAACCCTGAGATAGATTGACAGCCCCAAGAATTCAAAAGGCATGGGTTGTGCACCAAAAGTTATGAAATTGAAAAATACACACACACACACTTTTTTTATTTGCTTTTATGTGTCCGAGTCGTTGGTGGTGCACCAGCATCATACTTCTGCTGTTACCTTTCTCAAAGAATCTGCACCCTAAAATCCATATACCTAAAACGTTTGTACATTCCTATAATATTCAGTACTGTTTTGGACTTCCGTTAGCATGTGATTCCGCCCCCCTCCTTCCCTTTTTAACTGAAAATTTATTAAAAATCCTTTTTTGTGTAACTAATCCCCCAACACTGAACCACATGCTTTACTCATCTGTTACTTCACTTGTTGCATACAGAGATGGTGAATTTTCTACTGAATTGTTTATATTTCTAAATGCATATCTGACATTTATAGCCTTTTATGTATGTTACATATTTTGCTATACTACATTGAAGTGATGTTTTTCATTCTGCTAAGTTTACTGTTTTGTACTGCCAAAATCAGGGATTTTTAAAAATATATGATTCTGTTACGCCTTTGCATTGGTGAGCAGGAGGCATAGTTTGTCTTTTGGTGAAATTAAAATACCCTGTGTCTACTATGTGTTTACAGTGGGATAGTTAATGCATGTTAATTACCCTTCGGTAAAAACACATTTTCTTTACAGCGAGGGGACAAACGATAATGCTGATTCAGAGATGTTAAATGCACCATTATTGTTTATGGCTTGACAACTCTGATACTGATTGTGCTAATAAGATGCCTCCTTTGCCATCAGAGGTATTTGTGTATGAATATCAGCAGCCTCCTCCCCATTTATGTGAGTATAATTGAAAACTAGTTACTGCATTTTAAACTAAAGGAATTAACAGAGGCTTTCCCCCACTCAGTTTCCCTTATTCAGGCTATGTCTACACTACGGACTTTACAGCGGCACAGCTGTACCACTGGTGCTGTGCCGCTGTAAGGTCTGCTGTGTAGCCACTCGGCAGGAGATGCTCTCCTGCTGACATAGAGCTGTCTACACTTGAAACTTATGTCAGTCAGAGGTGTGGTTTTTTTCACACCCCTGACCAGCAAAAGTTTTGTGGACGAAAGTGCTAGAGTAGACAAAGCCTAAGGGTTTGTCTACACAGACACTCTAAAGGTATGAAATTAATGCACATCATTTACAGTGCCTTAAACCCCTGTGTGGGCGCTCTCGTTCAGAAGTAGTCTCCTTAGTTTTGACAATGGCAGTCAGGGCACCCATAAAAAATTGCTTGAGTCCTTTCCTAAACTACTACTAATCATTAGGCCATTGACCTGTCTTGAACATTTTTAAAGTTTTGTATAATTCGGGTGTAATCCACATTTGATTTTTTAAGTCCAAAGAGAAGAAGGAAAGCAGTGGAGCACTCACCTTAATTTTCCAAAATTCCCCTTTGTAGAAAAGCTTTTGAAATATTTCACAGGTATCAGTTTTAGCCTGACAAAATTTCAAACCATCGTTTTAGATTCAAATTTAAGGTGATCTTGCTCCTTTTCTCTGCCCAGCACTGGTCAGGATGTTTTTTATGATCAGGAAAATGAAGGCCTGATAGTGTAATGGTAGATTGTGATGTGCACACAGAGAGCGTTGGCCCAGCTGTACAGTTATCCCCTCTATAAGCAATGTATATAAAGTGATGGCACTTGTGTCCCATTAGAATTAACCAATTGATCCACCTTTTTCTGGTGATCTAAATTGTAAATATTCCTCTTTGATTTCAGGTTCTACCTGCTCGCAACCACTTGATGTAAACCTTATCCTTTCCTCTGTGCTCCCAGGAAAATGTAAATACAAACACAGCATTGTTTCTTACACCTTTTCTTACATTATGATGGTAATAATAATGAGTCTATGACTGCAATAGCCACAAAGGTGTGATGACACAGTCCAATAGGCTGCAACAAAATATTTTCAGCTCACTTAAAACATTTAGATGTTGCATCTAAGCATACATGCAGAGTGCAGGGCTGATCACCTGGCCCTGGAACATCCAGAAGTAGGGTGTGACAGTTACTAGATATGCTCTGAAATTGTTTCAGCCGTATAGGATGTTTTCATTGTAGGACACCTTGGCAAGTCGTTCCCTGTTTACTCCCCTGATAGCTGTGCCAATCAGGTCTCAAGAGGGGAAATGTTATAACTATATCAGCTTAAGAGTCAAGACAGGCCTGTGGCATCAGTGGCTGATCAGGGCTGTGCGGGATGGGTTTGCTGACAACCTTGAGAAGTGTTTTGAAAAGAAGGAGGATGTTGACATTCTTATCAAGAACTGAAGAAGCCAGGCACATACACTGGAGGGATGAGTCATGGTACCTATTGAGTTCCTGGGGTCAAAAGGCCCCTCCCCCAGCCTAAGGGGAGGAACTACTGGACACATTGCTCAAATACATTCAGGGGATAACAAATGATAAAACAGGGATGGGAGTGAGGGTCACAGGGCCACAAGCAGGGAGTCATGGGGGGTGGGTGAGTCATGGCAGCTGCATGAGCAGTCCTGGTCTGACTGCAGGGTTGCCTCACAGAAGGGGACCCCAATCAGGCAAAAAAATGGAAGCCCCCAATAATCAGAAGGTGCTTTTAAATCTTTAGGCCTTAGTGCCATGTGGTCGAGGGTAGGTCTGCACAGCATCTGCAAGGGTTCTTCCCAGCATGGTTAGAGGTACACGTACTACCTCTGCTTGAGCCGGCATACTAAAAATAGAAGTGCAGCAGCGGCTTACACTGGCTGCCTAAGTACGTACCCAGGTGGTTGGATGGCAGGATTGTACTCTGATTGCTAGCTTGAGCTGCCACCCGTGATCCCACAGCCACACTGCTGCTTTTAACATGCTGACTCGAGCAGAGCTAGTGCGGGTATTTCTACCCGGCCTGGGAAGATCCCACACAGCTATTGCAGAAACGTATTCTTGGTAGCTAGCACCCTGGACTGGGATTCGGGTGATCAGAGTTCTTTCCCTGGTTCTGTCACTGAGCTGCTGTTGGGCCAGTCATACCCTTCCCTGTGCCTCAGTTTCCCCATTTGTAAAATAGGGATAATGATGCTAAATCCCCAATGCTTAGCCTGGGTTAGCCCTAACGGCTACATAGACCTTGCTTATTACAGAAGCTTTTATAACTTTCTCAAACTTAAGATTGTAACTCATTTGTGTGTGTCTGTTCACCTGTTTAACTTTGTGAATAGCTCTCATTTTCTTCTCCTATTTAATAAATCTTCATGTAGCTTATTATAGGATTGGCGACAAGCGTTGGCTGTGGCGTGAGATCTAAGGTGCAATTGATCTGGAGTAAGTGACTGGTCCTTTGGAACTGGGAGTAACCTGAATATTGCTGTGATTCTGGGTGTAAGGGACCTTCTATCACACAGGACAGGTAAGCTTACCTGGGTGGCAAAAGAGACTATTGGGAGTATCCATGGGGACTATCTGTGACTCCATGTTTAGGCTATTACAGAGCCTTAAGAATTTACACTTGTGTGGAAACAGAGTTAAAGGATTTAAATATAGGCTTCTCCATTGTAAGAAACAGCAATTGTCATGCTAAGTCTTATCCTAATATTGCGGGACCTGTAGAAGCAGGTGTGACGTTGTGCAGGGCAGGGAGCAGCTGGGACCCACACATGTGCACACCACTAGGGTAACCAGGCAGCAAGTGTGAAAAATCGGGACAGGGGATGGGGGATAATAGGATCCTATAAGAAAAAGACCCAAAAATCGGGACTGTCCCTATAAAATCAGGACATCTGGTCACCCTAGCACACCCCCAGGGAGTAGCGGGGACCCACACACGTGAAACGGAGCTCATTAATAACCGATCAACAGCATATATGATGCAATGTACATGTAACCCTTCTGCCCATCTAAGTTGGCAGCAACAAGGGCCGGGTTCTGTATCTAGGGGTTCCGTTTCAATAACGCAATGCAAAACCGGCTCGAGCCCCCACCCAGTGACCTGGGACAATTACACACCACCCCCTGGGCGCCTCTAGGAGGCAATACTTCCCCTCTCGCAAGCACGGAGTCTGAGTGTAACAGAAAATGTTTAATAACATGAGGTAAACGACATCAGCATTAAATTGGAAAAACAACACAAACAGGCTTCATGAGCAAAAAACCCACCCCAGCAAATTGGGCTGTGTCCTTTCCCTTTGGTTCTTGAAACCAGCAACCTAAGAATCACCAAAGTCCCAAAAGTCCAACAACCCCAAAGTCTCTTGGGTCCAGCAACCCAAGGATCACCAAAGTCCCAAAAGTCCAACAACCCCCCAAAGTCTCCGTCCCTGGTCAGTGCAGCCCCAGAGTTCAAGCGGGGTGGGGGGGAGGCACGCAGGGTGTTAAGGGGCACCTTATGTGATCCGAGGCCGACTGGCTGCCTCTCCGTGGGGTTCCGCCGCAGCCTTCTCCACGAGCCGCTCCACTCCACTCCACCAGCTGTCCCGTGAGCCGCTCCCACCGTCCACGAACTGCTCTGGCAGCTGCTCCGCTCTGCTCACCGACCTGGGATTCGCTCAGCTCCGCTCCAACCGTCCCCATGAGGCTCCACTCTGCTAGCTGCTCCGCCAGCCGCTTAGCAATATAGCTTCAGGCTCCCCCACTAGTTAACACAGTCTCAGTGATCTCAGCTCTTAATAACATTAGCTCTTTTATGATTTCAGCTCTTAGCAATTTCAGCTCATAGTAGGGGAGCCCCAGTGCTAGTGCACCATTGGCCCAAAGTCAATTCAGCTCAGCAGTCTGTAACTAGACTCCTAATGGAATCAAAGTTAGCTCTGACATTCAACAGTGGAGAGAGGAGATAGTACAATTGGTGTTTCAAACCCTCAAAGAGGGCCCATACCATCAGATATAAATACCTGTCCCCATCCTCTCTCAATTCACTGGGTTTTGTAACCCATGCCCCTTTTCAAGCAAGTGCTACTTAGGTAGTGGTGAAGGACTCACTCAGTCCTTCTGTCATACAACAGTTCCACTGGCCTTGATTCACAGAATCAGGGTAACAAAACTTTATTCTTCCTGCCCCAATAATAGAGAAACTGGGGATCCCACACCAGCCAAAGTAACCACTTTGAGTTGCTGTTATTTCATGCCAGGCGAGTGGGTGTGCCTATGCAAACCAGATCAGCCCCTGGAGTTCTTTTCCACACTCGCCATAATTCACCACCAGATGTCAGGGTAGAGCTCATCCTGACTCTGCTTACATCCATAATATATAATTTTATTATTTATATAGTTATGGAAAGTAAATAATACATGGAAGAAATGAAAGGCTTTTTTTAACATTATTTTTTTTGTTAGTCATCCCTGCCGGGGCCCCGCCAAAAATGTTCGAATTGGGCCCCGCCCTTCCTAAAGCCGGCCCTGTTGGGGGGTGGTCTGTAAATGAGGACTGGCCTGCCTCCGAAGGTCTGTGAGAGTGAGGGATCATTTTCCAGGATAGGTTGTAGATCGTGGATAATGCGCTGGCGAGGTTTTAGCTGGGGGCTGTATGTGATGGCCAGTGGTGTTCTGTTATTGTCCTTGTTGGGCCTGTCCTGTAGTAGGTGATTTCTGGGTACCCGTCTTGCTCTTTCAATCTGTTTCCTCACTTCCCCAGGTGGGTATTGTAGTTTTACGAATTTAAATCGAATTAACCCTGCACCCGTCTGCACAACGAAGCCATTTAATTCGAAATAAAGGGCTCTTTAAATCGATTTCTGTACTCCACCCCGACGAGCGGAGTAGCGCCAAAATCGATTTTATCATTTCAAATTAGAGTTAGTGTGGCCGCAATTCGATGGTATTGGCCTCCGGGAGCTATCCCACAGTGCACCATTGTGACCGCTCTGGACAGCAATCTGAACTCGGATGCACTGGCCAGGTAGACAGGAAAAGCCCCGCGAACATTTGAATTTCATTTCCTGTTTGCCCAGTATGGAGAGCACAGGTGACCATGCAGGCCGATAATCGAAAAAGAGCACCAGCATGGACCGTACGGGAGGTACTGGATCTGATCGCTATATGGGGAGAGGATTCAGTGCTAGCAGAACTTCGTTCAAAAAGACTAAATGCAAAAACTTTTGAAAAAATCTCCAAGGGCATGATGGAGAGAGGCCACAATAGGGACTCAGATCAGTGCCACATGAAAGTCAAGGAGCTCAGACAAGCCTATCAAAAAACAAAGGAGGCAAACGGTCGCTCCGGGTCAGAGCCGCGGACATGCCGCTTCTACGACGAGCTGCATGCAGTTCTAGAGGGGGCCGCCACCACTACCCCACCTCTGACCGTGGATTCCGAGGGGGGGATCATCTCATCAGCTACACCTGAGGATTCTGCGGACGGGGAAGAGGAGGAGGAGGAGGACGAGCTTGCAGAGAGCACCGAGCACTCCGTTCTCCCCAACAGCCAGGATCTTTTTCTCAGCCTGACTGAAGTACCCTCCCAACCCAGTATCCAAGACCACGACCCCATGGAAGGGACCTCAGGTGAGTTTACCTTTTAAAATATAAAACTTGTTTTAAAAGCAAGGGTTTTTAATGATTACTTTGCCCTGAGGACTTGGGATGCATTCGCAGCCAGTACAGCTACTGGAAAAGTCTGTTAACGTGTCTGGGGATGGAGTGGAAATCCTCCGGGGACATCTCCATGAAGCTGTCCTGGAGATACTCCAAAAGCCTTGCCACAAGGTTTCTGGGCAATGCAGCCTTATTCCGTCCTCCATGGTAGGACACTTGATCGCGCCATGCTTGCAGCAAGTAATCTGGTATCAATGCATGACAAAGCCTGGCAGCGTATGGTCCC
The DNA here is from genome assembly GCF_027887155.1 of Malaclemys terrapin pileata. NCBI lineage: Eukaryota > Metazoa > Chordata > Testudines > Emydidae > Malaclemys > Malaclemys terrapin. Next base: position 54,364,705 of record NC_071514.1, read on the forward strand.
GGTGTTTGCTGGCATTCAAGCAACATCCGTTCTTTATCTTACTGTGTAATCCTCAGGAGAGTGATATCGCTCATGGTAACCTGGTTGAAATACGGGAATTTAATTAAGGGGACAGAGGTGGCAGTTCCTACTGGGCTGTTTGCCTGTGGCTGAAAAGAAATCCTTCCCTGCAGTTACCCAAGTGCAGGGGATGTGTGGGGGGGAATTGGCCCAGAGCTTTTCGTGTTTGGCTAGCAGGGATCTTCCCTGATACCAGCCACGTGGAGGGGGGAGGGGTAAAGCGATCATCCCAGAGAATTCATGGCGGGGTGGGGGGTGTTTGGTTCCTGCAGGGATCTTCCCTGATACCAGCCACGCGGTGGGGGGAGGGATAAAGCAATCATCCAGAGAATTGGATGGGGGCGGGGGGTTAGTTTTTCTGCTGCTGAATGTTAACAGGAAAACCGCAGCACTCAACGGGCTTTGCTTGGTATGTGGGAAAGGAGGGCGCAGAAGCCGAAAGACAATGGCTTACCATGGCCGCATGCAAGCCGAATTCTGTTGCCCGGACCTGTGTCTGTGATCTCTAGCAGCAAAGCCACGGGCACTCAATATTAAGAGGCAAAATGCGACCTTGCACAGAAATCACATGTGCTATGTAATGTGAATAGTGTTGGTCACCGTGAAAGAGTATAAGCATTGTTCTGCAAAATGTATCTTTTTAAAAAATTCTCTCCTTTTTTCCCTCCCTTCAGCTGCTGCAAATTCTTCAAGCCTCCCTCCTCTGTCCCGAAGGCTATCACAGATAAGGCGTCGGAAAAAGAAGACGCGAGACGAGATGTTCGCAGAAATCATGGAATCCACCCGCAGTGACAGAGCTCATCTGAATGAGTGGAAGGACACGGTTTCAAAGTATAGGAAAGAAGACAGTGAACGTGAGGACAGGAGGGACCAACGTGAGGAGAGGAGAGACGCTCGAGATGAGAGGTGGTGGCAGGAAGATCAGAGGAGGCAGGATGCAACACTGGGGCTGCTGCGTGAGCAAACAGACATGCTCCGGCGTCTGGTGGAGCTTCAGGAACGGCAGCAGGATAACAGAGTGCCGCTACAGCCCCTGTATAACCCCCCTCCCCCCTCACCATGTTCCATAGCCTCCTCATCCAGACGTGTAAGAACGCGGGGGGGGAGGCTCTGTACACCTTCCCATTCCACCCCAGTGGACAGCCCAAGCAAAAGGCTGTCATTTTTTTAACCTTTTTTTAGTGGCCTTTTCCTTCCCCCCGATCCTCCTCCCAAACCCCACCCAGGTTCCCTCTCTCTTTTTATAATGTATTAATAAAGAATAAATGATTTTTAAACGATAGTGACTTTATTTGGTTTTAAAGCAAGCTGGGGGAAGGGGGAGGGTGGGTTCCTTACAGAGAATGAGTCAATAAAGGTGGCGGGTTTTCATGAAGGAGAAACAAACAGATATTTCACACTGTAGCCTGGCCAGTCATGAAACTGGTTTTCAAAGCTTCTCTGATGCACAGAGCTTCCTGGTGTGCTCTTCTAATCGCCCTGGTGTCTGGCTGCACGTAATCAGCAGCCAGGCGATTTGCCTCAGCCTCCCACCCCGCCATAAAGGTCTCGCCCTTACTTTCACAGAGACTGTGGAGCACACAGCAAGCAGAAATAACAACGGGGAGATTGATTTGGCTGAGGTCTGAGCGAGTCAGTAACAATGGCCAGCGACCTTTTAAACGGCCAAATGCAAATTCTACCACCATTCTGCACTTGCTCAGCCTGTAGTTGAACAGCTCCTGACTCCTGTCCAGGCTGCCTGTGTATGGCTTCATGAGCCATGGCATTAAGGGGTAGGCTGGGTCGCCAAGAATAACTATTGGCATTTCAACATCCCCGACGGTTATTTTCTGGTCCGGAAAGTAAGTCCCTTGCTGCAGCCCTTTAAACAGAGTAGTGTTCCTGAAGACGCGAGCGTCATGAACCCTTCCCGGCCAGCCCACATTGATGTTGGTGAAACGTCCCTTGTGATCCACAAGTGCTTGCAGCACCATTGAAAAGTACCCCTTGCGGTTTATGTAGTGGGTACCCTAGTGCTCCGGTGACAAGATAGGGATATGGGTTCCATCTATTGCCCCACCACAGTTAGGGAATCCCATTGCAGCAAAGCCATCCACTATGGCCTGCACATTTCCCAGAGTCACTACCTTTCGTAGCAGCACCTGAGTGATTGCTTTGGCTACTTGCATCACAGCAGCCCCCACAGTAGATTTGCCCACTCCAAATTGATTCCCGAGTGACCGGTAGCTGTCTGGCGTTGCAAGCTTCCACAGGGCTATCGCCACTCGCTTCTCAACTGTGAGGGCTGCTCTCATCTTGGTATTCTGGCGCTTCAGGGCAGGGGACAGCAAGTCACAAAGTTCCATGACAGTGCCCTTACGCATGCGAAAGTTCCGCAGCCACTGGGAATCATCCCACACCTGCAACACTATGCGGTCCCACCAGTCTGTGCTTGTTTCCCTTGCCCAGAATTGGCGTTCCATGGATAGAACCTGCCCCATTAACAACATGATCTCCAAAGCACCGGGGCCCGCGGTTAGAAGAATTCTGTGTCCGTGTCCATGTCCATGTTCTCATCACGCTTGTCGCTGCGCTGCCGCCGCCGCTGCCTCCTCGCCTCGTTTTTCTGGTCCTGGCTCAGCATAAACTCCACAAGAACGCGCGAGGTGTTTTCAATGTTCATGACTGCTGTCTTGAGCTGAGCGGGCTCCATGCTTGCTGTGGTATGGAGTCTGCAGTGTTCACCCAGGAAAAAAGGCACGAAATGGTTGTCTGCCGTCCGTTGCTTTCATGCAGGGAGGGAGGGAGGGGTGAGGCTGTACCCAGAACCACCTGCGACAATGTTTTTTGTCCCATCAGGCACTGGGATCTCAACCCAGAATTCCAATGGGCGGGGGAGACTGCGGGAACTATGGGATAGCTATGGGATAGCTACCCACAGTGCAACGCTCCAGAAATCGACGCTAGCCCCGGAACATGGACGCACACCGCTGAATTAATGTGCTTAGTGTGGCCGCATACATTCGACTTTATACAATCTGTTTCCCAAATTCGAATTATATAAATTCGGATTAATCCCGTAGTGTAGACATACCCTTATAGTTAGAAAGCTTTCCTAATATCTCATCTAAATCTCCCTTGCTTCAGATTTAGCCCATTACAACTTGTCCTGCCTTTGGTGGACATGGTTATGCTTCTACCTAAGGACTGTTCAACCTCTGTGAATACAAGAATCAAAATCCAAGTAACTGCTTCTGATGACCAACTCCTTCCCCTCCAGCCCATTGACTTTATCGTGGTCGGTAGCTTTGGCACAGCTTTCTTTCTCTTCTCTTTAGCTCATTCCAAATGAAACTGTTCAATGGCAGGTGCATAATTGATGCTTCCTTTTCTTAGTACATAGAGGCTGAAATATATTTCTGTTAAAAATCTGAGGAATGACATTCACAGAGTGTTAAATGATTGACACTCCAAATGGAACTCAGCACAGCAATTATTTGCCTATGCTAAGATTTATCGCTTTCTTTTGTAGTAATGCTGTCATTTGTGTACCTCCCACCCATGGAAAATCTTATTTCCTGAAGGAAGCATTTTAGTAGCCTGTAACTTCTTGTGAAAAGATGCAATACTGTATAGGAAGCAGATGAAATATAGGTAGATTAGAATAAGCAGATGTGGAAATATTAAACCATTTCTCAAGTGCCTCCTGTTTTACGTGCACAGCGTTACAGAAGTATTAAGTTCTTGTTTTGGTTCACTTAAATGTTCGGGTAAGTGGACACTTAAAACACTGCAGCTGTGCTGATGCAGTGCTTAAGTGAAGAAACTCCTATGCCAACAGGAGAGCTTCTCCCATCAGCTTAGTTAATCCACCTCCCCAAGACGTGATAGCTGTGTTGATGGGAGAAGCTCTCCCGTTGACATGATGCTGTCTACACAGGGGATTAGGTCGATGTAACTGCATTGCTCAGTGTGGATTTTTCACACCCCTGAGCAACATAGTTACACCAATATAGGTCTGTAGTGTAGACCCGACCTTTATTTCCAGAAAGTAATATTGTACTATGGCTAACACATTTTCCCCTTCATCTGGATGTTGTCTTGGAGACCACCCTGGCAACAATCAGTCTTAGAGGCAATCCAAAGAAACTCCCCGCTTGTCTGCTGAGGAGCAAGCCAAATTCCAGCTGGACAACACTCTGGGTGGCACGTCGGAGGTGATCCATCGCAAGGCGCTGCAGAGGATATATGCTGACAAAGCAGCCGACATCATAGACGGGCTGAGGAAAAATTCATTTGTTGCCGTTCCTATTGTGTTGAAATGGTACTTCCCAGGTTTCGGCATTATTACTTGTGTTTGAGTAAAACTCATCGTATGCTAGGCACTATCCAAACGTATAATACACACAGAGGCTCCAGTTGAGGAAAGCATACAGTCTGAGAAATGCAGATGCTTTTTATGTTCTAATAAGTGGTTGCGTTTCATAGTACCCAGCTACTATTGTGTCTAGTAAAGCCAAAACATCACTGGCCCTGCTGGCAGGATAAAGATTTTTTATTTTTCCTACCCAAGATAGGGCAGTCTTGAGTTCAAAAATCAAGCTGGGGTGGGGTTCTGTATTGTCAGTTTTGGACACAACTGAGTTTGATCCCATTATAAATCCCATCTGTGAAAGTGAAAAAGACTTTGAAGTGTACAGTCTGTATTGGATTCAGGTTCCAACTCAAAAATTACTGTGTTCTACTGCCAGCCTCCTGGTCAGAAAAAGGAAGTGAGTGCACAATATTGAGGGGGGGGCCAGAGACCACTCTCTTGAATAATAGTTATAACGGGCAATTTCAACTCCCCACGTATAAAATGTCAACCTCTGGAGAAGGTGAGGAGAAGGAGTTTTTCAATATTTTAAATAATTGCTTCTTGTAATAGCTAGTCTGTAGTTACACAAGAGGAGAGGTTATTGATTTAGCCCTGAATAACACTTAGATTCTGAATCAAGAAACAACTATGGTCAAACCATTGAGTGGTAGCGATCACAATATATATCAGTCCAGCATCCTTGGTGGAAGGGATCATACCAAAAATTAGTACTGTGATATGAGACGTAGGAAAGTGGAAGCTAAGTCAAAAGTTGGACACTTTTACAATCTTTAAAGCATAGGTTCCTGATCTATAGACTACAGGTCGTCAATGTGGTCTTGAATAGAAAGAGAGGTGGTTGACAGAATCTTCTTATACAGCCTCAATCTCTGCTATGAATTGAAGCAAATATGCCATTACTGTATATTGAAAAACTAACAAATCCCCTACCTAGCTGGAATTCTGTGTAGTGGTCACCCTATCTCAAGAAGGACATCTCAGTAATAAAGGACTCAGAAATGAGCATGGGGGGGAAGATGAGACATGGGAAGACTATGAGAAGTGATTGATGGTAATGAGGCTGTTTAGGTTTGAGAGATAGTGGTATCAGAGACGTTTTTACAGAGGTATACAAAATCTGATTGCTGCTGCTATTTACCTTTTCATATACGGACAAGGGGATATGAAAATGTGAAAATGAAAGGCAGGAAATGTAAAATTGATGAAAGGAAGTTCTCTTCTCTAGTACCATCTGTGTAGGACATTTTCTCTTGTGTCTTAGAATCTTAGCACAAGACTTTCCAAACTTCCTTAGCTCTTCCTTTTTTTACCCTTGAGGGCAGCCATGGTAGAGTGGAGTAAGAGCCAACCCCCTAGTGGTTACCACGTGTCACTCTTGAGTTTAAGTGCTGTCTTCCACCCAGTTCCTTGTTGAGCATGGTCAGTGAGCTGTAAAGAGAAGGTGGAAATTGAACTACAGTATTCAAAGAATGTGCGGAATGTGCCCCTACTAAACCGGCTGAAGGGGATAGTCCATAAATGAATGGAAACTAACCTTTGTGTTCTTTATAGCTTCTCTGTCCTCCTGGCTGGTTCTGGGTTTACACAGCAAGAGGCTACAACAGCATTTTGATGGAACCGTGTCATCATACTTTTCCACTTTCCCGATACATCTCTAACAATGTAGAACAAAGGATAATTAGAAATGAAAGTAATTCCCTTTAGCATTGTAGTTGCAGATTGTCAGATCTTTATTATGGTGGCTCCCTAATGTCCCCGTCAGAATTGGGGCCCCGTTATACAAATGCAGAAAGAGAACTCATGTCCGGAAGGACTTGCTTTTATGTTGCATCATGTTGAGGACATCTGCAGTCTCTAGCAGGTTCTCTGCTGAGGCAGGGCATAATGTGAGAACTAGACGTAAAGAAACGAGAGATGAAAGGAGAGGGGTAAGACTATGAGAAGGTGCTCTTAGACACCAGGGTATGGACATGGTATGAAAACTAGATTAGAGGAGGGATATAGGTTTGCGAAGGGACTGCCAAGTAAGAGGTACTTCTGGGATCTGTGTGCTTCTAGACTCCTGGAATGTTCAGCAATTATATCTCTGCAAAGTTCCCATGTCTTATCAAAAGTATGTAGGCTGCCTAGATGTACATTGTGATTCCTTAATCCTCAGTGAAGAGAAAGAGCTGTTTTTTCCATTATGTCAAGATGTGAGAGGTCGAGGGTTGTCTGATTCCCAACTTGTGGTGTTTTTCCTTTAAACATGATCAAGTTGGTTACAGTGCACTCTTTGTGAAGTGACAGAATGGACTTCTTTCTTCTAAGCTAGGTATAAGCTGGCTGAGAGGTTCAGAGTTTTGTGTATGCCTGTGTTGCATGGGGTGAAAAGAATATCTAGTTACAGGACCATAACAAGTATCAGAGAAGTTTGAGAGCTCTGAAATGTCTGGCAAGTGGTTAAATCCATGTATTAAATAAATTATGGGATGTCACAGATACCAGGGACTCTTTGGGGCAGCTGGTTACAACAGTTGAGATTTCTGTTATTTGTAACTTCTCACAAAGCAGAATTCTGGGATATTGACAATGAACCCAGACCCAGTCCTGGGACTCTGTAGGAGGTATACGGGGGGGGGGGGGGGGGGGGGGGAGTTTGGTTTATGTTCTGTTGAATGCCCTCATCATCACCCTGGTTAGTGGGGTATAGCCATGCATTTGTGGCCTATTTAACCTTCTGTAAAATAACATAGCCACAAAACCAATCTAAAGATTCATGGCCATTCCTGGAGAATTTTGCTATGCACGTTGTACCTCATTTGAAGTCCTTCTGAAACTTTCTGCTGTTTCAGTGGGCAATGGGCACTGAGCAGAAGCCTTACTGCCTCCAGCTTGTCTGGTCTAGGTTTTTATCCTACACCCATCAATGTGGTATCTTAGCATCTCGTAGCTTCTGTTTTGTTTTTTGTTGCTGCTAAGGTTAAAGATGAAAGAGGAAGTGGCGAGAAGCCCAGAGAGGATTCAACAAGGTCTGGAGGGAGCAGAATGAGAAACATTACCTGAAATCCCTGGATCACCAGGGGGTGCATCAGCTTCAAACAGAATGACACCAAGGCCCTGTATGCAATATGTGTAGGCCCTTGACACCAGAACTTGGGTTGTTGTGATGGATAATGTGAACTCTGGCCCTTCCCCCATAGGGTTTGGGGTTGTAATGAAAGAGGAAATCCAGTTCACTGGCAGTGCTTTGTACAAGGGTCTTAAAGACGTGGTAGGTTGCATATGTGAGACTCACCCATGCTCTGTGTATTTTGTCTTCCTCCCTCAGAGGCAAGAGCAGGCATCAGAAGATAATGCTGGAGTACCCATAGGCCCACACCTGTCACTAGCCTATGAGGACAGGCAAATCCTGGAGGATGCTGCTTCTCTTTATCATCCACCATGTGAAACAGCAGACAGGAATTCAGAAAGAGGACAAGTACAAAATCAAGCAGATCATGTACCACTTCATTCCGGACATGCTGTTTGCTGGGTGGTGCGAGCTCTCAGATGTGGAGGAGGAAATGGATGTGGATGAAGCCACTGGGGCTGCGAAAAAGCACAATGGAGTTGGGGGCAGCCTCCCTAAAGCCAAGCTGCTGTTCAGCAACACAGCGGCCCAGAAGCGACCGGGGGTGGGGGGCGAGGGGCGGAGGGGGGATGAAGTGTACAACCTCTTCTATGTCAACAACAACTGGTACATCTTCATGTGGCTTCACCAAATCCTATGCTTGCTACTGCTGAGGATTTGCACCCAGGCTGAGCGGCAAATCGAAGAGGAGAACCGGGAAAGGGAATGGGAGCGGGAAGTGCTAGGCATAAAATGAAACAAGAATGACAGCCCAGTGTGTGGATCTGGTACTTGATCTGTTTCCTGGTGTCTTGAGGAATCTGTGTTCCTCCCTCTCACCTGCCTTTAGGTCTTGTCTCTGTAAAATCCGGTACCTGCATTTTGGTAGTTTCCAAAATGTGAAATATAAGGATGCTGGTGGGCACTGAATGTAGCACAGCATGTTATCAAGGAGGAGATCTCTAGACCTGACCCTGGGGCTTGGAACATCCTACTTCATGGGGCTGTGGGGGAGAGGCATGGTATTTTGTATTGCTTTAACACTCCTTGCCAGCTGAATTTCTTAATTTTGGGTTGCGCTATTTTTCTACCTCATGAATGTACAAGTTGGATAAAAATCTTCTCTTGCCCCAAGCTTGTCATAAAATATCTCAGAGGAGGAGTCAGCCCCTGGCAATTGACAAAGCAGTCAGTTTTGGCTCTGGTATTAAAAAGTGTGTCTCCTTTTAAACTGGTGTTCAAATGATTTACCGACTAAAGAAAGCAGGGCAGGCCAAACCCAAGTAAGTCCAGGCAGTCCTATGTAGACCAGTAAAGAGCCTCCTTGATCTTCCATTTTCTGTTACAATGTCCGTGTAATCTGAGTGGTCTCAGCAAATATATGTATTTAGAATTCTCCAAGGGCTGGTTTCCTTAGTGGTGATAATGCTACAGTACTAAACTGCCTATGGCTGCCTGTTTCCTGCCAGCTAAAACCGGAGTAAAGTAGCTAATTTGGATTGAAGCAAAGGAGGAAGTGTGGACAGTCTTTGTTGGCCTTGAGGGAGGCAGAGGTGTTTGAACCTATAACAATTAAAAACAAACAGAAAACACAGAGAACTTTTCAAATTCCCTTTAAATTGGCATTGTTCCTTAACCAGTATTTTTAAAAACTTTATTTTCATCTTCCCTTGATGCCTATACCGCAGTGATGAGTGTTAGTTCAAAACTGGGTGTACCCTGAATGGCTTTTTTCATTTTCCTCCCCCTTTTACTATGTTTCTGCTACAGCCCACAAAACCTTTTAGAAGCTACATTAGCACATTCAGCTTGGAAAGGCGGTAACTGTCTGTGTAGCTTGCTCTGGATAAGGTGCTGGAGAAACAGGAGACCTGGGTTCTAGTTCGAGCTCTGCTACTTAGTTACTATGTGACCTCAGGCAAGTTGCTTCCCCCAACCCCCTTGGTCTCTGTTTTACATTCTTCAAGGCGGGGCCTAGTTGGTTGTGTGTCTGAATGGTGGCAAGCACAGAGGGGTCGCAGATATAGTTTGGGACCTCTGGGTGCTAGTGAAATACAAGTTAATAATAATGTGCAATGCGTATATTTCATAAGAGCCTTAGGACATATCTGCGTTCATATCTTTTTGGTGAGGTCTCTGCTTTAATGGTGTGCATAATGTTGTTTTGGTAGCAAGAACCTCTTTAGTTCTGAGAATTTTACCACCTCTGCCCTCCTCCGTGAGGCCTCTGACGGGTTACAGACCTGGCATTAATTTGAAAAGCTCTCATTTAAAGTCTTACAACGTTGTTCCTCATTTTATTGACCATTCTGGTAATTCATCAATTTGTCTGAGACCTTCAACATGTGGCCCTTTTGCTCCCAGAACTCATAGTGGGCCTGTAGGAACTGCCTTTGAGGGGTGTTACAATGTAGTTCATGTTACACCTTCTCTTCCTCTAGTGGATATTGATGTGGAGGATTACTACCCAGCTTTCAGAGGGGTAGCCGTGTTAGTCTGTATCAGTAAAAACAACGAGGAGTCCTTGTGGCACCTTAGAGACTAACACATTTATTTGGGCACAAGCTTTTGTGGGCTATAACCCACTTCATCAGATGCATGGAGTGGAAAATACAGTAAGCAGGTATAAATATACAGCACATGAAAAGATGGGAGTTGCCTTACCAAGTGCAGACTGTCCTCCACTATCCAAGAGATGCCTAGTATCAGGTGGGACCACATTTGAAGTGTTCTCTTGCTCTTAGAAAACCTGAAGCATTTGTAAACACAAGGACCAAAACTGTAAGGACTCTTGGAAAAGGTTCTGTATTTCTTTTGAATAACAACTTGCTTCTGGATTTCACACACACTGGCTGGCTCTTGAAGCTGGTATATTTGTGGCTTTTAGCTGCTTGTTGTCACTTGAACTCTGTAAGCCCAAGTGTCGACTCTCACATGCTGGCTACCTCGATGATCCAATTTCTATGGAGAATTGTTAAGCACAAATTAGAGTATAAAGACAGGGCTAAAAACAAGTTCTTAATTTCAGTTTTGACAGGAAATCGGCAGTCAACCGGCTCTTTATTTAAATTTGGGAATATAATTAATATTTAGAATTTGATTTAATTATTTTTAATTTCCCCTCCACAAACAACCAACTAATCAACCTTTGGATTTGGTGTAGCGATTCCATGGCAAGAGAACGGCCTAACAAGCCCTTCCTGCGTACCTCGATGGTCTAAATCTTTGCCAGCTGTCAGGCATTTCCTTCATAATGCTCACTTAAAGGTTCTTAATCCGTACTTACTTTGTATGTGTAACTGTACTTTGCCAGCATCATTATTTATTTTAAAGGACACAATGTTTTCCAATGGGTGTAGTAGTAATTCACAGTAGAAGAGGCTACTATGTTCATAACCTAAATAATTGTTTTTTAGTTTTAAAACTTAGATGTCTAGAATTTTTTTTTTTGCTGTGGTTTGACCAGGCAGAGGTTTGAAGCAGGAATTTTGAAGGGAATGTTCATTTCTAATCTGCATTGATGGACATATTCTTTAGCTGGTTCTGAGACTTGCGTGGTGCATAGTGGAGAAGAACTGGAAATCTGACCAATTCTGCCACAGCGTATATGTATGCAGGGGAGATAAAATAGTTTCTCATCAATTATAGCTTTTGACATAAGTGTTTGCATGCAAACATGTAAGTCTAGAAGTGCAGGCAAATGACGAAGGCTCAGCCTGGCTTGTTTGGATTAATGTCAAACTCTGCTTGTTGCCACATGGAGAAGTTTATTTTGGAGATTTTCTTAGTGTTCTGTTTTGTCTACGGCCTGACTGCAGAAGGCAGGTTGTCCATAGTGCACACTAGTGCAAAGCCTCTGACTGACTTGGGTTGGGGAGAGGGGGCTACTGCAGTATACAGTGCACCAAGTCCAGAGACATTTAAAACCACTTCACTAACTCCTCTCCTCTGTGTCCTTCCTGCTCCCAGCTTCAGCACACAGTGAGCGATGAGATCTGCATGCAGGTGACAGAGCTTTACCTGTCGGAGAATAGCAACGGAGCTACCAGAGGCCTGCTGTCCTCACAGTCATCTCGGGCCCTTGTGGAGGCCAAGTACCAGCGCAAAGCCGAGCAGCCCATGTCAGACGAGAACTGTTTCAAGGTAAAAACCATATCTGCCTGCAGTGACGCTTGGAGGAGGACTCCTGGAGGAGCTTGCTGAGAGAGGAGGGGAAGTACGAAGGCTCGCTGAGAAAGGAGAATGGGCTCAGCTTTTCATTTTACGTAACTCTCCAAATATCCCAAGGACCTCTGGACACCTGTGTGCTCCGCAGCTCTCCTAGAGCTTGAGAGGGCGACCTGATTGTGCATTCTAGCCTGGTGGAGCTGCCGAGTACCTGCTCTGTGACTGTCGGTCTTAATAGAGCCCTTGGCGGGGCTTGCATCCATCCAGACAGGAACTGTAGAACGAACAGGAAAAACAGAAGAATATTTCTATAAAGAGTTCCTCGGAAATGGGACATTTGCAAGGAAGATGGAAAAATACGTATCCTGAAGGAAAGCTGGGATTTGTCCCTGTATTTCTCAGTGTCCCAAAGCCAGAGTAATACTGTATTGAGTGATTGCTGCCACTAGGCTTTTAATCTCTGTCTCTCCCTCCCTCCCGTGGGGTGGGTCACTGACGCTTTCCACCTTTTTCTCCATCTCATCCATTGTAGACTGTAACGGTCTCTTACTAATATTTGTCACCTCTGCGTTAAATAAACCTGACTCTCAGTTCAAATCAAATTCATACTTCTCGTCGCTGTGAAATCAGAAGTGGCCGGGCCCATCTTGAACTAGTGAAATTCATTGATAATGGCTTTGATATTTATAGGGCGTCTCTGTGTTCCCGATGAGAGTCTCAAAATAAGCAGGGAAGCAAAGAATTGAAACTGCACAAATTGATCAGAAAACAGCATGCTGCTAAAAGGGGTCCAGCTCCTTGCTTTGCCTTTATAAACATCCCAATTTCGAGCAAACTCTGTGGGTAACAGAGAGATTTTTTCTGATTGTTAATAAAATACCAACTGTTCACTGCAGCAATTCATGCTTTTTTCTTCCACCTCTCTTTAAGTATGTCATGGTTCTCTATCCAGGAATTCTCTTCTGCCCATATATGTAGAATAATTTCTTTATCCTTTTACCCTCTGTTAGATTAGCTCCTTAGTGATCTAGAACTTTCCACTCATTGTCAAAACTCCTTTTGTGTTCAGATTGTGTAACTGGGGCTAGTATCCTACCGTTGTTCCCAGCAAAGTGGAAGGCACAGTATTATGCTGGAGAGTTGCATAAAGTTTATTGGATTTATTTTTCTGAATAATTGGTTACTAAGTCTCCTTCCGCATTCTGCTTTGTAGCTGATGTTCATTCAGAGCAGAGGCCAGGTCCAATTAACCATCGAGCTGCTGGACACCGAAGAGGAGAATTCGGATGACTCCGTAGAGGCAGAGGTAAGAGCCGATTGTCCTTGGAGTTCAGCTGCAGCTATTAAGCATGTAAAGTTTAAATGGGGGTATAACTGGATGAAGATGGCAGAGCTGTCAGTGTTTCAGATGCTATAGTTTATGACCTACTTCTAGTCCTACAGGACACATTCATTCTGTGACACAGTGCACTCAGTGAATTGGGTTGAACAAGCCTTGTTGGCATCTCTTATTAAGAATTTCAAAAACCAGACAGTGCAGGTGCATATAGGGGGAGGGATAGCTCAGTGGTTTGAGCATTGGCCTGCTAAACCCAGGGTTGTGAGTTCAATCCTTGAAGGGGCCACTTAAGGATCTGGGGCAACAATCAGTACTTGGTCCTGCTAGTGAAGGCAGGGGGCTGGACTCGATGACCTTTCAGGGTCCCTTCCAGTTCTATGATATAGGTATATCCATCCATGGGAGGAGAGTGAGTGGGACCTGTGTGAAATATATGGAGTCTCCAAAGGTTGCTTTTCTTTCATCCACTTCCAACCAAACCCCTTCAGAGTTGGGTTTGAATTGTTTGATTTGGCAGATGTTGGTTAACCCCTTGTGTTCTGTGCCCAATTTCAGCGTTGGTCAGACTACGTAGAGCGGTACGTCAACTCTGATTCTACCTCTCCCGAACTTTGGGAACATCTGGCCCAGAAGCCGGTTTTCCTGCCAAGGTGAGTGAACAAGCTGTGGCTGTGAAAAGTGACACACAGACCACGAGTACCCATGTCAGCAGAGGGAGAAAATCTTACTCTGTCACAGTGTTGGGTATTGCAGTCTCTTGTTTGTTTTTAGTACTCTGCCACTTTAGAAGACATTAACCTGGGAGTAGCATATAGAGACACAGTGCTGCTGTTTATTCCAAGAGCCCACCCTGGGCTCCTGCTCTCCAGTGACTGAGAGAGAGCATAGTCCACAGGCTGCAGAGAGGTCAGGGTTTGGGGAGTCACCAGCCCCGTTTTTTTTTTGGCAATCCTGCCTTTGCTTACAATAGCCCTCTAGCTGAGTGCGGAAGGTGCTGAGTCAGTGCTTTGCGCTAGCAGGAAGTTGGTTACAAAACAGCTTTGAAAGGCCCTCACTCTCTGTAAACAGCTGAGATCAGTGGGTTGGCTTATGGTAGACACATGAGCCTAACCGACTTTAATTTGTGACCATTCCACTCTGAGCAATACTTTGGGTTCCGAAGGGCTGGCCTGGAGCCACCAGATATGCCCAGCCTAGTGGACAGAGGATGAGCACTAATCCCAGCAGGGATTCTCTGGTTTACAGGAACCTGAGGCGGATCCGTAAGTGTCAGCGTGGTCGGGAGCAGCAGGAGAAGGAAGGGAAGGAGGGAAACAGTAAGAAGTCCATGGAGAATGTGGAGAGCTTGGACAAGCTGGAGTGTAAATTCAAACTGAACTCCTATAAGATGGTGCACGTCAGGGGTCGGCAACCTCTGGCACACGGCTCGCCAGGGTAAGCACCCTGGGGCCAGGCCAGTTTGTTTACCTGCTGCGTCGGCAGGTTTGGCCGATCGCGGCTCCCGCTGGCCGCAGTTCGCCGCTCCAGGCCAATGGGGGCGGCGGGAAGCCGCAGCCAGCACATGCCTTGGCCCGTGCCACTTCCCACAGCCCCCATTGGCCTGGGATGGCGAACCACGGCCAGTGGGAGCCGCGATCGGCCGAACCTGCCGACGCAGCAGGTAAACAAACTGGCCCGGCCCCAGGGTGCTTACCCTGGCGAGCCGTGTGCCAGAGATTTCCGACCCCTGGTGTACATGATCAAATCGGGGGATTACATGTACAGAAGGACTGCTCTGCTGCGTGCTCAGCAGGTAGGAGTTGAGTGAAAGGAATGGGATGAGCAGCTGGTGTTTCCCTGAACCTCTTGCTCCCAAAGGGCATCTGGGGAGAGTCAGATAAAGTGTCTGGGGTGGGGGGGGGGAGGGGTTGTTCTCCTGTAACATTTAGTAGTCTTCATATTGCTTTGAGGACTGGACACGACATAGTTTAGTCCACTGGACGCTGTAAACTTCCTCTGAATGTTCCTGAGATGTAACCCTTCCTTTCCTCCCCCTCCATTTCCCAAACTCTCCTGTTAGAGTAGGCAGCTCTTAGCATCCTTTTACTCGTAGGTTTCTTGCCTAGGGGCACCTCACATTGGTTGCTAATCCCCCTTGTTAGGGTGGGCCTAAAAAAGGGGATAGCAAAGAACTGAAATGCTGAAAAACTGACCCGTGTTCTGACATAGCCCTCCAAGCTCATCTCATCAAGGAGCTGTGCCTCGACCCTGCAGTCACTGAGAATGGGAGTCTAGGGTTGCTCCCGTGCAGCGGAGCACTGCAAACGAATATACCAGCTGCTTGAAAGTGCTGGGTGTGGGACTAGGATAGCCGCAGTGATGTCATAATTACAGAAAGGTCCAAGGTGGATAAAAATTGGAAGACTTTTTTAAAAATTAAATAAAATTCCTTTTTAAAATTTTTTGTTACTTATAAGTTTTTCTTTTTTAAAAATGAGCCAGTTTAAAATGAAATCAGAATTTAATACAAAATATGTTGAGGCCTAAACTTAGACGATTATAATAAGAGAAATAAATATGCTGAATCCATGACCCTCTCTTAAAAAACAAAAAACAAAACCACTATTTTCTAACATACTAAAAGTGTTTGGTTAATAAGAATCTGAAAATATAGTTATGGTGTACACTTCTAGGTAGCAAACAGATGTACCAAATCTACTGTAAAGTGTCTATTTAGTTGTAAGTCAAGGTGTTTTAATGGGTATATCAACTAATGAGTGCATCTTTCTTTAGAAAACAGCTGAAATACAAATGCTGATTTAAATCAGTCCACCCTGGAAATGTCACAATGCATATTTTCCCAGGACTCAGAAGTTCAGGTTCTAACAGAATAGCACAGCTATGGGAATATGTGCAATAGTTACTGGGACTGACTACTGTAATTAAGTCAGTGTTAAACTTAACTAACTCTTTCTTAAATTACTCATAACTCAGATTCCTTTTTGGTTTGAAATTTCTTAGGCTCTGTTTCGGTCCAAAAATAACTTTATTTTAGTGGGGGTGCCGTGTGCATGCGCGCATGTGCTGTGAGAGGTTGGGAACAAATATATCCATCTCAGCACTTCCCTCTTCTATTCCAGCTGGAATTCTTCCACGCACGTGAGACTGTTTCTGTATTGTTTTGTATAAACCCCTGCATTGAAGGCTGAACAGTCTTGCATCACCTGACACTGCCATTAATCAGGGAAAAGATATGAGAAGCTTAGCATTATTGCAGCCTTAGGGTTCTAATCAAGCAGTCAAGTCAGGAACTTCTGGAAATTACTTCTGTTGGGTGTTTAATTCTGCTCTGGTGCACATGTATGTTTTGTGTGTCCCTGTTTTGATCATTAGCAGAGTGTTGAATCCATTTCATACAATATACGGGATATACACTGTGGCAGAGTTAACATTCTGGTTCAGAGTTCAACAAATATTTGATGATTTTTGACTTTGATGACTTCTGAGCACTTGATTTCACGAACACTAGGCTTTTGGGGATTTCCAGTTGGGAATAAGGATGGCTGTGCCTGCTTGTTCATACACTGCCTCCAATTTACTGATGCTTTCCCTTGATCAGTCGGCAAGGGTCAGTGTTTGTATTCCCAGTTCCCCAGCAGTGCTAAACATGCCAAATCTGTGGGTCTAGGGAAGTGGATTTGTTTTCACTTTTTAAGTGTTTCGTGATCTTTTGTCTCTCCCGTTTCTGTAGTCCCATGAAAGAGTGAGCAAGCGGCTGCACCAGCGATTCCAAGCCTGGGTGGACAAATGGACCAAGGAGCATGTGACCCGTGAAATGGCAGCTGAGACAAACAAGTGGCTAATGGGAGAAGGGTTGGAGGGTTTGGTGCCCTGTACCACTACCTGTGATACAGAGACCCTGCACTTTGTGAGCATTAACAAGTACAGTGTCAAATACGGCACAATATTCAAGACACCGTAAAGTCCCTGAGTGAGGGAAGATCACGTGGTGTGTGTATGTGTGTGCGTATCAAGGAAACGAGGAAGATGCCTTTCTCCCCTCACTGTGTATCTCCGTAACGTGGCCAGTTGACTAGTGCACAGCTGGTACATCCTGTCACCAGCGGGATTCGGTTTAGGAAAACGGATCTCTACAACCCTAAGCTGGATGTTGCCAACAGGCCTCTGACTTCAGCGTGCACTGTGGAGGGAAGGATCCTTTTCAGAACTGAGTGATCCTAGAGAAATGCAGCTAGCTCATATGCTCCAGCACTTCTGAGACTAACTCCTCAATGGCCTGAACTTCAAGGGAAGAGAACTGGATGTTGCATACATCCTGACCTGAGTGGTGCATTTAAAGTTATATGCTCAGATATGTCGTGAAACCAGAGGTGCCTATCACAACTGGATTCTCGGCAGAAACAACACAATTTTAACATGTTCCCCTTCCTTTTTTGTAAATAAATGTACATATTGTCAATTTTTTCCCTTTTTTTATTAAAGGAAATATGCTTGATGTGCTAGTATAACTGTACCAGCTTCTTGTGTACCATAGTACCAGGTGGCTTGAGAGTTAGTACCAACAAACAGACCTATGGAGATATTTATTACACTTTTTACCAAAGGGAGTTATCGTTGTAGTGCTTTTGTGTGGAAATTGTTCTCTCCTTTCTTTTGTAAATAAAAATACATCTTGGTTCTTATTGAGGAAGACACTCGCTCACCCACGGCCCTGTTCCTGTTCTGAAAGGCACCATGCAGTTTGCAGTGCGGAGAGGGGACATTTGACCATTTTATTATTGGCTTCATAATCTGAAGTGTTGCTGAGCTACCTAGCTGGGGTTGATTGTGCTTATGTATTTTCCCTCTCAGTATTGGAGAAAACATCCTAAGTACCAAACTAGTATTTCATTAGAGCTGCTTTGTGTCTATGTCTGTGTGTGTGTGTGTGTGTGTGTGTGTGTGTGTGTGTGTGTGTGTGTGTGTGTGTGTGAGAGAGAGAACGGTGAGGCGGGTAGGCTGCGTGATGCATTTCACTAGTGAAATCCACAAATGGGATATATATATTTTTTAAGCATAGAAGTTTAGTGCTGGCAGATATTTAAGCATTGGAAGATTTTGGTTTTCAGACAAGTTGGCATGGACTTCGTAAGCCACAACAGACCCAACTGCACTGTCTCTCCTCGAAGGAGGCATCCTTTCCTTGCACAAAACAATGCTCCCAATTGTGCCCGAACAGCTTCCGTGTCCCAGCTGGAGAGCTGTGAATGCAGCTTTGCTGTTTTTCAAAGTCCACTTCTGAAATCTGTCCCAGGGATTTCAAGACAGCTGGTTGTCCCCTCAGAACTGAGTTCTCTTCCCTTCCCCGGCAGAGAGATGGAGAAATTGGGGAGAGAGGGTCGGGGGAGGGCAATGGCTCCAGCCTTTGTGCAGCTGGGAGAGCAGAGTGGTGAAAATGCATGGCCTATAAGGGTCACTAGTCATTGGCAGCCAATGTACAGAGAGTAATTCCAGCCATTGTGATGAATGGGAGCCTCCTATGGAGAGAGGAAAAGAGAGTAAAGAGCCCACGGGGGAGTTTTCAGTGTTTGCCAGCAATAAGTTACCTGTCCCGTTTCTCCTCCTTTTGCTGTGTTCAGACAGGAAGGGGGTTTTATTGTGTCCTCCTCCATTTCAAAGGTTTTACACACGCTCCCCTGTGCCTCACCCCACCCTCAGGTGTTTCTTTTTAATATATGTTAAAGCTGATCTGGAAGTGGAAGTCAGGATGATTTAGACTTTACCAGCTTGGAAGTAACAGCTGCTGCTGCTTTGTGGGTGTTTTGTCCAAGAGTCTGTGCTTGCATGTTATCTGAGCGGAATGGGATTAACATGGCGGGATTCCTGCTGTTCAAGGTACCCAGGAAAAAAACCCAATAAAACACAAGGCGATCTCCTCCTGCAGCAGGGTTTTCACCTACAGGTTGTGGAAGCAGAGAAAGAACTGACAGAAAGGAACTGCAATGCATGACAGCTCGTTAGCAAGAGTCAGACTAACTGTAACCCTAATAACGCGAGATTTGTAGAAGCGAGGATTGTGTGAGGCGGGTGGGAAAGAACTGTGTGTGAAGTCGTTGTGACCTTGTATAGATAAGGTATAGAAAATATTGTATGTTGGCTAGAGTCAAAACAAGTGAGGAAATAAGATATCAACATGGCCTATGTATAAACAAAACGCAGCTGTCCCTCATTATTTCTGTAATGAAAGGTATAAATGCTTGCTGTAATTAGTTACCTGAGAGAGACCTGCTTAGCTCTCTCCCTCTGCACAATTGTGAGAGTTAATAAAGCATCTGACTTGCTGTACCTAAACAAACGAATGAGAACTCTGTTTTTCTCCGACAAGCTTTCATCCCTCCCGATGTCTGACTTCTGAGCTCCATGCTCTGATCCCAGCCTGTACAATAGCAAGATTTCTTTTTACTTTAAATTGCTTTTTGTATTCTGTAATGTGATCCTTGGCCACCTATCCATGTGATGATTTCTATACAAATGTAAACTTGACTGTAGTGCAGTATTTCCATTAAAATATCAGGGCTAATCATTGTGTACAGATTTTTCTTCCGTCTTGATCATACACAATGAGATTTTGACACACACTCTCCTGAGGAAAGGGAGGAAGCTGAATCTGATGGAATCAATCCTTTAATAAAAACAGAAGTAGAGGTGGTGGGAGAAGATAGTAGTAGACCTGAAAGTTTGATCTCTGTTTAGGACCTTCACAAATGACCAATGTTTGACTTACCCTATCAGATAAATGTAAGGGTATCGCCTCTGGATTCCAGATACTAATTTGTAAGCAATTCCCAGTTCCTGTTCAGAGGTTATAAACTCTTTTTATTTTGTAGCAGTTGCAACATTCTGTGGTGGTCGAGAGCTAATAATTAGCCACCTCTTCCACTGGAGTTGGGAGGTTGCCCCCCTCCCCCCCAAATCCCTTGAATCATTCTGGGAAACGGGGTAATACAATTTACCAATCAGTGGAAATGTCAAAAAAAAAATCTATCCCTCCGTCTTGTTAGCAGCAGGGCTGTTAAATAACAAACCAATCCTTTTTGGTTCCTTAACAAATTAACAGTTCTCTTTAGCCTGATTCTTTTTTGATTTAGAGCTGTCTTCAGCACTCCCTTTACCTACATCCAGTGCTTGGAGATTGAGGTCTATCACAAACACAGTCGTGGTGTTTAGGGCCACTAAACCCCCAGCCCCCTTGACGCGAACGTTGCATTTTTTTAGCCTAAATGGTAACATTGCACTTTATATGGCTCAGTATTTTGTGGAAGAGTTTAATAGTTTTTCCTCCCTGCTTTCTGTCTCTTCCCGTTGGGTGAGGAAGCCCCATTGGGTAATTGTGTTGTATAAATACACAGGTAGAACTACCAGAAAAGCTCAACCAGCTGTCACTGGGTATCCAAAGCCATAAGCTAAGGAGCACTGAATACAGACTGTAAGTCTATTAATAACGAATCGGGGGACCCGAGAGATGCAAATAGTGGCAATGTCTGAAGGTGCTCTAAGTTACTGGATAGCCTGTCTGGTTTTCAACAGTGCTTTGAGCCTCCCTTTGAAGTCACCCCTTTTGGACTCTGAATTTAGGGATGCCAGCTAGCAAGGGTCATAGAGCACAATGATGATCCCTTCTGGCCTTAGAAGCTTGTCTGACTGCCTGTATAACCCAGAACTTCCCCCAAAACATTCTTTTGGAACTGCAGCTTAAAAGAAAAAAATCCCCAAAAGATGCGTGTAGAAGTGCAGCCCACTGCCCCACATGCATGTCTGGAAAGCTGGGCCGTTGGAGTACTTTCAAGGGAGCCAGAAGATCTGGTGAGTGCTGTCTTGACTCAGTGACGCTGCCAAGCGTGTTTGTGTGGCCAGACCAGGAGCACTGCAGCGTGTGCAGCTTCCTTCGCCAGCAGTTGGGGACAGGTCAGCAAAGGTTTGTGACTTCAGGGTAGCCATTCTGTGTCTCCAGGCAGTTTCTTGCTTGTCTCTGTAAGGGCTGCCACATCTTACTGAAGGCTGAAAATCTGAGGAAGCATTTGCTTCTCTGGTGCTTAAAGCTGCAGCGCTGTCAAAAGTTCTAAAGAATCTGTTGTTCCTTCCCCTCCCAGGCAAAACCAGATTTCTGTATCTAGGTCAAGCAAAACAGCTGCTCGTAAACCACCGTGTTTGCCTTTGCACTCTGGGATGGCCCTGGCATGCTGGATTAGTGACATGGTACTTGAGGCAATTAATCCTGGCACTGTCTGGTAATCAGAGGAGTTTCACCATGGGGTGATTTAAAACTTCTCACTCTCAGCTTCCAGGAATTTGACGTTTCGGCCCGTAAGCAGGCCCGTCTTTGACACACATGGAGACTTTTCCCAGTTGGGTGGTAGAGAATCTGTTGGAAGTACATGTTCCCAAGGCAGCTGTAGCACCTCTCTCCTAAGCTGCTTTCTGGAAGGTGTCCCAAATGAAACCTAGTCTCTTTGGATTCCCCTAGGAAGTGGCTGTGTAGTAGAAGCAGTGTATTGGTCTTCCAGGAGCATGTTTATAAATCATCACCTCCACGACTGCAACCCCACCCTCGTATCTTCACATCCAACCAGCAGAACTTGCATGGAGGAGGGAGTTGGCTTTGTATTGTCCAAGCATTATTAAAAGTCTGCCTTGTGTGCATTTACCCTATTTTACACCCGGATGGTGCAGATACTGTATTTTCATTCTAGATCAGTGGTTCCCAAACTTTAACAACCTGTGAACCCGTCAAGGCTCCTTCCCCACTCTGATCTTTAGGGTACAGATGTGGGGGTCTGCATGAAAACTTCTAAGCTTAACTACCAGCTTAGATCTGGTCCCCTGCCACCACTCCCAATGGGCTAACTCCCTTCCCTGGGTAGCCTTGAGAGACTCTTCCACCAACTCCCTGGTGAACATAGAGCCAACCCCTTGGATCTTAAAACAAGGAAAATTAACCACCACCACCCCTCCTTTCTCCCACCAACTCCTGGTGGATCCAGATCCAATCCCCTTGGATCTAAAAACAAGGAAAAATCAATCAGGTTATTAAAAAAGGCTTTTAATTAAAGAAAAAGGTCTAAATCATCTCTGTAAACTCAGGATGGAAAATAACTTTACAGGGTAATCAAACTTAAAGAGCCCAGAGGAACCACCTCTAGCTTTAGGTTCAAAGTTACAGCAAAGAGAGGTAAACACCTTAGCAAAAGGTACATTTACTAGTTGGGAAAACAAAGATAAAACTAACACGCCTTGCCTGGCTGTACTTACAAGTCTGAAATATGAGAGACTTGTTCAGAAAGATTTGGAGAGCATAGATTGATGTCTGGTCCCTCTTAGTCCCAAGAGCGAACTCCCCCCCAAAACAAAGAGCACAAACAAAAGCCTTTCCCCCACCAAGATTTGAAAGTATCTTGTCCCCTTATTGATCCTTTGGGTCAGGTGTCAACCAGGTTACCTGAGCTTCTTAACCCTTTACAGGTAAAAGGATTTTGGAGTCTCTGGCCAGGAGGGATTTTATAGTATTGTACACAGGAGGGCTGTTACCCTTCCCTTTATAGTTATGACAAAACCCCTTTCACTAAAATGTCAAGTCTCGCGAACCCCTTCCTCAAAATAAATATTTCCAGGGATTTTCTCCTTTACCTGAGTATAAATTATAAAAACAGTAATCTGGGAAATATAAAATTTGTTTTGATGACAAGCTTATTACACACTTCATTATTAATTATTATTTATCATTACAGTATTTTATTACATTATGAAAACGGCAACACTCTTCCAAGATCTTACTTTCGTAGTTTGTATCACTTTGAATAAGTCTGTTATAAGACAAGGCTCCTACGTTTCATGCTGTTTCACACCTGATACTCCTTGATGAAGGTATTTAAGAAGTCAACTTAGAGCTCCTTCTACACAAGCATTCAGGTCTTGAGCAGTCCAGACAAACAACGCACGTTACAACAAAGCTTAAACTTGTTCTTCCTAATAATTTTAAAAACAATATTAGCTGCCTATTTAATTTTAAAAACAGGAAAAAATATCCACTTCCCTTTGCATTTCCTATAAGGAGTTTTGAAGTTTAAATCTCAGTGTGATAGAGATGCTTGCTTTGATCTTCTTCGCTCTTGGACGTCCAGGGGCTCCGGGCTGCTGGCCCCATGATGCCCGGGGTTCCTAGGGACAGCTCTGTCCGCCATTAGGGAATTTGTTCCCCGCAGACAACCTGTAACATTTCGCGAACCCCAGTTTGGGAACCACTGTACTAGATTAATTCACCAACACTGCTGCTGTACGTCTGATGTGCAGCGTGTAGTCTGCTGAAGAGCAGATTCGATACAAGCTGTGGCTTCACTCTTCTCTTCCCTGAGCTCTCCTACTGAGAGGTGAACAAGAGAAGTTTGTTCTTGCTTTGAGTCCAATAGCTTGGTGCATTGTTCAAGGATCTCCTATATAAAGATGCTACTTATCATCTGTCTACATCTTTATAAGGCCCCCATCAGTGCAGTATTTGAGTGCCTGTTTCCGCCCAAGTTGCATAACCTCCCTGCCTGTTGACACAACAAGGACATCTATCACTGTCTTTAATGTTGAGAAGGTAAGAGTTTGATTTCAGGTTTTGGATGAGGACAAAATGGAGCCTTGATTACATGCCAGGCGTCTGCTCGTGGAGGTGAGGCTGAACATGATGATGATGTTTTTTGGATTTGCAGCGTTCGCCTCTGCAGCAGGTTGCCCAGCTCTACTGTCCAAGAGAGGAAGCTCATCCTGGGCTCATGTAATTTTGATCCCGCCCCCTCTTGATAGGGCTGCCTGCCAGAGGTGAATTCTCACTGAGCGATACCCTCCGGGCAGCCTGCATGTAGCTCAGAGGTTCTGGGGAAGATTTGTTGAGGGGCCAGAGAAGGCCAAGCCTGATTGCTGCTGCTTGGCAGGCCACTAGCCTTTTCTCCTGAGCCTTGGTTCCCGGAGGGTATACGTGGCAGCCCTCTGTGCCCTTGGCCACTAATCTCTTGTTTTTCTGTTAGGTTCCATCCAGAGATAACGGATTGCAGAGGGCAAACCCGAGAGGTTCTGGACTCCTGGGACCTGAATCTTAATGTTTCTCCACCATAGGCAGGTTGGGGAAATACCCTTGTCTCCAGGGTTCCCTATTTAGTTCCCTAATAAGTCACTGGTGATCAGTGTGTGTCCCTAATAGCCCAATTCAAGAGCTGGAGCTTCCATCCTCTTCCCCTCAGTGGAGGAGGAGAAGATGGAAAAGTCCTAGACATACAAAAAGGGCGCCCGAGAGGTGAGTGAGTCTGACCACCCGTTCATTCTGTATGGTGCAAACTGAGCTCGAAAGCCTTGCTTGGTTGGCAGGTGTATGAGTGAGGCCTGTGGAGCCAAATAAAAGGCTCCTGCCCTAGAGATCAGAGCTCGGGTAGGTCTTGGTGAGAAAGAGACCCCTCCCTTCTGGAACTCTGCAAGGCAGTAACCTGGGTATCCTCCTGCTTTCTCACAGGTCTGTGCAAGTGCTCTCTTGCCTATATGGGGACATCTACTGGCAGCCTGCCCATTACTCCTGCGGTGGCTCCCTCTGTTGGACTGTTTCAGCATTGCATCCTGACCCACGTTTGGTCTGAGCATCTTCAGTGAG
This sequence comes from Malaclemys terrapin pileata, assembly GCF_027887155.1. Classification (NCBI taxonomy): domain Eukaryota; kingdom Metazoa; phylum Chordata; order Testudines; family Emydidae; genus Malaclemys; species Malaclemys terrapin. The sequence continues at coordinate 54,389,381 of NC_071514.1, forward strand.
TATGCGCCCATCTAGGCTACGTCAGCTGCTGTTTTACACCCCACCTTCCATAGGCTTCCCTCATCCACACAGCAGCGTGGTCCAGCCCATATGATCAGCCTGCCTGTGTGAGCAGAGCATCTAAGTAGCTAGACCTGCGGGAAGAACTATGCCGGAATTTCTCTCCGCCTGAATCTTTGTCTGCAAAGAAGGAAATAGATAACAAAACATGAGTTTGCAACATGCACTTATCTTTAAAAAGCAGCCAACTGCATTGGTTGTAAATAGGGAGGGTGTCAGGAAATGTGGGGAGAGGAGTTTACTGGAGTGAAGGAAATTCTGGCTGCAGCAGCCTTATTCCCCTCTTGCTCAGTGGATTGGGGCTGTGAGAAGTGACGCTGGGTCTGCTTGCGGCCTGCAGTTCAGCCTGCGACTCTACGCCACCCCCTGCCTACCCTTCTTGGGCTGACTGCAGCCTCTCCAGGTGCCCCTTTGGGGCATGATCAGCTGTTGAAGGCAGGGAGACTCAGAGGTAGAATTTCATATCCCCATAAGCATAGCTGGGGCTGGGGTGGGGTGGGGTGGGGGGTTGGGGTGGTGTCAGCTGCTCCGTGCGTGCAGGGGCTCTTGGAGCTGCCACTTGCAGGGGGCAGGCAGCAATCCAGGCTGGGTTCTTCAGAGTTAGCACCAAATGAGGCTCAGAGGAACCCCCGGCCTCGCCCTTGGCTGGGGCTGCTCAAAGTCCCTGCCCGCGGCACCGCGGCTGGTGAGGTATTAGGGGGAAAAGTCTCCTCCAGCAGCTGGGTCTCCCATAGGAGGTGGTTTCCCTCCCTCTTGTGGAGTACACCCCCCCTCTGCTTGCCACTGCCCCCTGCCTGCCAGGAATAACTCACTTCTGACTCCCAGACCCTGCTGACCAGCCATGGCTCCTGCCTGGGCCAGGATGGGAACACCCCACAGGGCAGGGAGTTTCAAACTATAGCCGGGGAGAAGATACCCCAGAACCAGCCCCAAGGGTTTTCTCCCTGCTCCTACGCTCTGCAGGTCACTCCAACTGGGTTCTGGCTCCCAGCCACGTGCGATGTGGCTGCTGCCCCCTGACCCTAGAACCCTGCCCCGATTTCCCCCCGCCCCTCCTCCCAGCACAGCAATACCCCTCAGCCGTGACTCACAGCAGGGTGGGCGGTCCAAGCCTCCTCCTCTTCTCTGGCTTCAATTCTCCATCATGTATCCTAGGGGAGGCACGCGGGCCTGGTTATTTAACAGCATGCAGGGCACCAGCCTGTGATGTTATTGACATAAACTGGGACCGTATAGATCATTGTTGCAACCAAGGTCCTGTAGTGGCACCCAAATCTGGTATAAAGGGGGTCAAATGGGGTGTCTAGGACAAGGTTATGGTTTACTGGTTATGATTATGCTGTCTATATGTGTGTATCAGTGTTGTAGTTGAAGTTATGAATATTGGCTCTATACTGTCTGTATGGCAAACTTATGCTATGTTTCTGGGTGACATCCCAGACAAGCTGAGATTAGCTCTGCCTAGCCTGCTTGATGGCCCATTAAGGACCATCAGCTATACAATGGACCCATTGAGAGAAGGCAGATACGCCTTGTAACTCAGCAAAGTATGCAGGGACTGGCCCATGTGACTCCAGACTCCATCTTGCTGTAATTTTCCACAGTAAGAACAAAGAGGTGTTCTTACACCTGGGAAAGACTATATAAGGCTGATGCCTCATCTCCATCTGGTCTTCAATCCTGCTTCTTACCTCTGGAGGAACTTTGCTACAAACTGAAGCTCTGAACAAAGGACTGAGGACCCATCCCAGCGGGGGATGTATTCCAGAGACTTGATTTGACCCTGCAGTTTATTCCATCGCTGCTGCAAGCCTGAACCAAGAACTGTGCCATTACTGTATGTAATTGATTCCATTTAACCAATTCTAACTCTCATCTCTATCTTTTTCCTTTTATAAATAAACCTTTAGATTTTAGATTCTAAAGGATTGGCAACAGCGTGATTTATGGGTAAGATCTGAATTGTATATTGACCTGGGTCTGGGGCTTGGTCCTTTGGGATCAGGAGAACCTTTTTCTGTTACTTGGGTACTGGTTTTCATAACCATTTGTCCCCGTATGAGTGGCACTGGTGGTTATACTGGGAAACTGGAGTGTCTAAGGAGATTGCTTGAGAGACTTGCGGTTAGCCAGTGGGGTGAGACCGAAGTTCCCTTAGTCTGGCTGGTTTGGTTTGCCTTAGAGGTGGAAAATACCCCAGCCTTGGGCTGCAACTGCCCTGTTTAAGCAATCTGCCCTGAGTTGGCACTCTCAGTTGGGTTCCGCCAGAACCGCATTGTCACACAGCCACCACTTGGATTTCTGTCTTTCAAGATGCCCCCCACCCCCAATCCATCCAGGCAGAGGAGGGGAAGGAGCTGGGTGGAGAGTCAGAGGGATAATAGGAAGAAGAGCTCCAGCTCTTTTCTTACCTATCAGCTGCTGGGCAGCTGCTGCTCTCAGGGCAGCCTTCTTGCTCAGTCTCCCTGGGCAGTCCTGGAGCTGGGAAGCCAAGAACCCAGTTAGTCCCAAGCCACACATCCTCCCCTGGTAGGGAGGTGAGGAACCCCTGGCTGTCAGAGCCCTCTCCCCCTTGATTCCTCCCATGGGACAGAGATGACTTGTACAGGAGCCATCCTCAAGGGTGGGGGATGGGGCTGAGTCAGTGAGGGGGCTCCCTGGAGCAGGGAAGCTCCCTGTGTGCTTAGGTCCTCCCACCCCCCTATCCTGCAGGGCCCACACCCCAGAGCTCACTCACCAGGATCCTGCAGGCTTCGCTCAGGAAGGCGGGGATGGCAGGGGCCGCCCCCTCGGCTAGCTGGCTCCGCACGAGCGTACGCAGGGGCTGGTAGCTGAGGAAGGGTGCGCACTGCAACAATGCCGCCCTGCACGCCTGCCAGAGAGGGCGAGAAGGAAACTGGTTGAGTCCCTGAGCGCAACAGGCTGCCAACTTGCAGGTTCTGTGTGGCTTGGGGAGACTCTGCTGTGCCGGAGCAGCAAGGAGCCACCTCTTTGCAGAACCTCCTCTGGCCTGACGGTTGTTCCCCAGGCCCCCACAGCCCCCATCTCCAGCTTGGCTGGGTTGAGGGGAGCCAGGCCCGAGTGCTGGGGCCGGGGAGGTACACTCCTGGAACAGGGAAGGGGCCATTCCCTGTGGGTCCCCGGTGGGCGGTTAACAGCACTGCCCGGTGACCAACGTACTTGGCCTCCCCTCAATCCCAGGCACTATCGGGGGCTGCTACTCGGCTGGGGCGTGGGTTGAAGTGGGATTGCTGCAGGAGGCTGGTCATTCCCAGACAGGAGCTAGCACACAAGTGAGGGCAGGGCAGCAGCAATGGAGACCCAATCGGCCTCAGCGACCTGCCCTTCCCTGTGGCCCTGCTTGGGTTAGGTCACTTGCTAGGGGCCAGAGATAGACCTGGACCTGGCCACTAAACAGGGCAGGCTGTAAAATGGAGCCACAGCCACGGAGAGGCTGGCTGGGCACGGAGACTGGAGGTGCCTGTGGGGAATGGAGGAGGAGAAGGAAACCCCACAGATCTACCCCACAGCTACACTCTGAGGGCTGGCAGAGCTCTGTGTGGGGTGGGGGAGGGCTGGATTAGTGGGGGGTCCTGGGTGCCACAGGGCAGCACTGAGGAGATCTGGGGCTTGGAGGGGGGAGTTTGCACCATCCTTGCCATGTTGTTAGAATGCCCCCAGCCACCCCTGCCCCTATGAGCCCTCAGCTGCACTCACCTGGGCCACCTGGGGGTCCCCGTCCTGTAGGTGGATGAGCAGTGTCCCCATGCTCTTCTCCACCTCAGCCCCAAAGAGGGATGACTTCTTGGAAACAAATTTGCTGAGGTGGCCAAAGAGCTCCATGGAGGCCCGCCTCAGGCCGCTGGTCTCCTGCAGACAGGGGGCGCAGGGTGGTTAGAGGGGACAGGCTCAGGCCCTCACATGCTTTGGGAATCAGCCTGGCAGCTGCGGAGCCCGGAGAGGTTTCAGCTAGTTCAAACGACAGGACAATTCTCTGCAAACTCCCCTCTTTCCTGCTGGGCCCCAGGGCTGCTGAACAATTGTGGGCCCAGGGCCCAAGAATGATTGCATCCCTGCCTTCCCTAGCAGAGGAGCTGAGCTGCCCCACAAATCCAGAAATGTGCCTGCATCGGATACTGAGCCCCCTACATGGGAAGGCAGGTCCTGAGCACCTTCCCCTGTGGGGTGCCCTATAGCGCCATGGGGCCTGCCCTGCTTGGTACTTACATCCTCAAAGAACGTTCTCGCCTGCAGGGCCAGTGGGACGGCGACGTGAGCCTTCAGAGGCGCCTTGGGGTCCTGCAGCATCCAGCAGAGCCCTTCCATGGCTTCCAGAACGGTGCGGGGGTCGCAGCATTCGCACACGGCGCGGACAAAGCTCTCCAGGATCTTGTCTCGCTTTTTCCTGACCTGCAGAGAAGGGGTTGGACGCCGCTCGGTGAGCAACGCTCTGTCAGCCTGAGTGTAAGCAGAGTCCGGGCAAGTCAGCCTACAGCCTAGTCTGCTCCATAGGAGCCACAGGCTGGGGAGAAGGGGAACCAGGCGCTTCCTACCCAGCCCTCTCTGCCTAGTCTCCTGCCATTCCAGACCCACCTTGTCCGGGAACTCGGTCACTGCGTTCCTGAGGCCGTGCAGCGCTCTGCCTCGAACGTGGATGTTGCTGTCCTCTGTCCGCTGCAGCATGGCCTTCACAACCTGCTTCCGCATCGCCTTGGGCTCATTCTCCATCAGCAGGGGGCTGCCGAGGAACTAAAGGGACCGAAAGGAGCTGTCAGAGAGGGCTGGGCGAGGCCAGGAGGAGCAAGGGGAAGGGAGTATGATCAGGGGCCAGGAGGTGACATAGATCCGTACCGACTGCTGTTCACGAGGGGCTGTCTTCAGCTGAGCTTAACAGAAGTGACATGTGCAGGGCAGAACGCTCCCTCTGCTTCCAGTGGGGTGCTCCCAAATCCCACCACAGAGCCCCCAGCAGAGGGATTAATTTACAAGCAATACACCACCGGGACCATCTCTCATTGGCTGACCAGCTATTGGCCCCCTGTTCCATCAGCTTCTGGGCCTGGCTAACCCTCCCCCCTGGTCTTCCAGGCTCACCTCTGCGAACAGGGCGGTGCAGGCCATGCGTTCGCCCTCCTGGCTGGCCTGGAGGCTGGGAAGGAGAAGCTTTGGGATGCTCTTCAGGGCCAGGTTTGGGTGGGTCACTATGGCCCTGGGAGAGAACAAGAGTTCGTGTTGACGTGTGCATGACAACCCTGCACATGCCGGAATCCGGCCCGGTCCCGGCCACCCCCTCCCATCTCTGCCCCACTGGGCTCCAGAGCGAGAACGTGACTCCTCCAGCCTCTGTCCTCACCTGCTAAGGAGAGTGAACCCCTCAGGCTGGGCCTCCTCCAGCAGCTGCCAGCCTCGCTCCTGGTCCATTAGCTCCACAGCTGGCTGACTGCCCCTGAGGCGCAGCACCCGCGCCAGGGCCTGCACGGCCATGCTGGGAAGAGAAGGAGGCAGGAGATGGTGATGCAGGGATTCCTGCTCCCTGGGCGGGGTGGGGGCGGGCAGGACTCCCTTGCTGCAGCACTGAAGGGATCAGGGTGAGCCTAGAAGCTGCCCCACTTCTGCCTTTGGTTCTCCCCCCGCAACTGTGACCTTCGCTCTCCTCCAAAGATGTGAAAATTGCCCCTCCCCGCCCCGCCCAGGAAACTGACCCTGGGGAGAAAAGTACATGCAGTGCCCCCCCGAATGCCCTGCTGCCCTGAGCCCTGCCCCCCAGGGCCCACTGCAGAAAAGGGGTGAAGTGGCTCAGTGACAGGCCGGGCCTGTCCCAAAGCCTTCAAAGTAGACAGTAAATAGAGACAGCAGCCAGCTCTGCCCTGCTCCCCAGCTCTGCTCCCCCTCCCCCCGCCCCCGGCTCAGCTCCCTCATCACCCTGCTGTGCTGCCCACTCTGAGGAGCTCTCTGGCTCCCTGAGTATCTGGGGGCAGTTCTGCCCGCTCCTAAGCACGAGAAGCCTGGCTGATCTGAACCCTCGGTCCCCCGAAGGTGTCGGGGGTCCCTGGACAATGAAGGTCCAAGAAGGAAGCTTCCCCCTCCTAGGGGCTAGCCCAGACACTGCGTGGGTGCTGGGATCCATCGGCCCCACACATTACCTGCGTGGACTGGTGTCACTGGGCAAGTCCTGCTGGGCTCCCGAGAGGTGCCGTGCCGGGGGGCAGGCGATGGCGAGGAAGCAAGAGGCGAACAGGTCGTCCTCGCGTCCCTCCAGCGTGTCTGCTTGCCCCAAGGCCCCGATCAGCTCCCACAGGCCGCATGTCGTCTGGAAGGGAAAAGATACAGTCAGAAGACCGTGGCCGTGCGCAGAATGCAGCCGGGAAAGAGGGCTGAATGCCAGCGATGGGAACTTACCGCCGGGGGCAGCCGGGCTGGCTGGGGGCAGCTCCTGTCCTGGGTCTGCCCAGGGTTAGCCCGGCCTTTCTCTGGGCTGTCGTACAGCAGGATGTGCAGTACCTCCCTGGTCAGCATGGGGTCTGCACCTAGGAATCTCCAGATGGCCTTGGCGGGGCTGTGACGGACAGAGGGACGGCAGGTAAGGAATTCACACAGAGGACGGGCCCAGTTGTACACACCAGGGATGATGCCCTCCGAGGGGTGACGGGCCAGAAGCAGCAGGTTGAGCCTGCTGGTGGCTGACCTCAAGGCCCTTCAGGCACTGTCCAGTCCTAAGGGGTTCATACCCTTCTGCCCCGGCACTGCCAGGGGGTGCTGTGTCACAGAAAGGGATGGGTGGACGTGGCCAGACTCACTTCTCCCAGCTTGGGGGCCCCCTCCCTCCCTTGCTGCCTTCTCCTGATGGGAACCAGAGGGGCTGGGGTTAGAGCCCCCATGGGGGAAAGCAGTGACTCTGGGCTCAGGGGTGGAGGCTGGTGTGAGGAGGTGCCCACCCTTGGGAGGGGCTAGGGCTAGGTGCTGGGCTGGATCTCCTGAACTGGGGGCGGGGGGCACAGAGTGGGAGCTGCGGCCAAGGAGAGTAGGAGCTCCTTCCCCATGGGGCAGTGTGGGGGTTTCAGGAGGAACAAGGCTCCAGTTCTGGCCACGCCATGGCTCTGGGGTGCGGGGTTTGGAGAAGGCTGTAAAATGGGCTCTGTGCTTGTCGGCTCTGGGCAGGATGCAGGGAAGGCGCTGCTGGCCCAGGGGAACCTGGCAGGCTGGTGAATCTAGGGGTGGGATGAGACGTCTAAAAGCGTGCGGTGATGGGGAAGATACCAGGCTGGGATTCCATGGGGGAGAGGGCATTTCCCAGCTGGGGGTAGGGGGTGCCCCTGCGGGGACATGCTCAGTGTAGGGGCGTCTGTGGGGGCAATGCAGTTAGGTTGGCCCCTCTCCTGCCTCAGCCTGGAGGGATGCCCTGCCGGGAGCGGGGGGCCATGCTGACAGAGGAGGTGACCCTGCTCACATGGGGTCTCTCCTGGTCTGTGTAGTGATGGGGGGAGTGGGGGCTGGAAGACTGTTCTGGCCTCCAGCCAGCCAAGCCATTGCACAGCCGTACCGGGATGGGGGGACTGGTTAGCAGTGCACAGAACGAAGTGGGGGAGGGTGACAGCTGTGTTAGGAATAGCTCAGCTGGGGGAGCCCTGAGCCGGGGGTCCCAGAGCACACGGAGCCCTCCAAGGGACAGGGAGGCTATGCCGGGGCAGGGCTGTTCCCTGGGGGCCTGTGTGCAAGGGGAGGGGCTGTGCTGCATGTAACCGTGGTGCTGTGGAGTGATCCCATTAAGAGGGGGCTTGGAGGCCGGAGGGGGGTGTTCTATCCTTTCCCTGGGGCCGGCGCTCACCGTTTGTAAGGCCAGGGCATCTTCAGGAGGATGCTGACCGCGGTCTTGGTGTGTTGTCTGGCCAGTAGGTGGAGAATGTCTCTCGTCCCCTCACTCAGCCGCCCCCCCCCGGGGTGGGCTCAGTGTGTAGGAAAGAGCCGCCTGGAGATCCTGCACCTGCGGAGGCAAAGCAGGAGCTGAGAACCTACCCCCGCTGTGGGTGGGTGGCAGGCAAGGGCCAGGAGGAACTGGGCAGGCTCAGAAACAAGGCAGCGGTCACATGGCCCGGCGGAGGCCATGGATAAACTCTCCTAGCGAGTGACTGAGCCCAGGGGGGTTCTGGGTTCGGTACCTTGAAACCCCCACCCGTGATCCAGCACCGTAGAACTAAGGGTCCCAATCCCGCTGCCCAGTGACACCCCACCCCCCGGATATCCCGGCTGTACCTCCCCTTGTGACAACATGCCTGGGCTGCTTCAGCACCAGAGTGGGGTCTAAGCATCTGGGATGCATTTCCATCCTGTACGTCAATCCATGCCCACTGGGCAAAGAGTCAGTGGACACGGGGGACCCCACCGCAGGCTCTGTTCCTCCAGCTGGGGGATGGGTCTGGAGATAGGGCACATTTCCCAGGGAGTGAGCTGGGCAAGCCAGACTCCTGGGATCAAAGCCTGAAAACCATTACAGGGCCATGCCCAGCGGCCCCCTTGCAGACAGGGCATGGATGGGTCCCATTGATCAATGATGGTGAGAAGGGATGTCTCCCCTCCACATCCTCCCTCGTGCCCCAGGAATTCTAGGCACGGGGCAAGATGGAGCTGCCCGAGATGTCAGCATGGTGCCTCCAATGCCCAGCCATTACTTGGCCCTGCAGCTCTGATTCTTGCTCTCTCAGCACCGCCTCCATGACGCCCGCCAGCTGGTCTGCACACTCCTCCTTCTCCAGCAGGCCCACCAGCAGGGTGAAGCTGAAGGGCATGAGGTCACTCGACTGCAGGTGCTTCGCGATGAGCTGCAGGGAAAGGCACAGGCCGAGTGTGAGCAGCGAGCCCCGGCCCGGGGAGGTGGGTTTGCTCTTCGGGGAACGGGGACAGAGGCACTGGCAGCCTGTGCCCAGGGCTATGTGAGTGGGCACTGGAGCCCATACCCAGGAATTTCCATCTGCCGGCTCCTCATCGAGGGAAGGAGCCAATAACCCCCCTTTCCCATGTGTGTGTCTGTCTCTCCAGCCACAGTCTTTTACTCACCATAGCAACATGGACAGGGTTCTTTCTGCAGCTGGCATCCTTCTGCGTCTTGCTCAGCACGCTCACCACTGCCCCTGTCTTGGTGTACACGACAGCTGCACAAGAAACCAGCAGTGCTCAGGCAGAGCTCTCAGGGCCGGATTCTTCCCCCTCCCCTTCGAGCCAGATCAGAGGTGTCAAAGAGCCAGACTCCGGCCGCAGCTGGGAACGACCAGCTAGGGTGAGCTCTCAGCTGGCTTCTGGGCCAACTGCCCACTCTTCACCCTGATGTAGAAGGTGTGTTGGGGCTGGGGTGGGATCAGGGGAGGTCCCAGATGGTCCCAGGCACCTGGTGAAGGGCAGATACCAGGTCAGCCCGGGAGGTACCAACCCACTTCTGCTCTGTGTCCCTCTGGTCAGGGCTGCGATGAAGGTGCCATGTTCTCTCTGCAGCCCTGCTCGCTAGGTAACGGCCGGGGCTGTGAAGGCTGAGGAGTGGCGACTGCTTCCGCTCTATCTTACCTTTGCAAGGCGTGAAGAGCCAGTAGAGAGCCTGAGATGCCCAGTATCTGGTGGCCTCCTGAGCATCGAAGGCCTGGCTTGTCAGCAGCCCGGCCATGTAGCCCTGCTCTACCATGGGTTTCAGGTCCTAATGGGCCACCAAACAGAAATTGAGGGCATAGGTCGGGACGAGCCCAGCTCTGTCTGTATTCCCCCCACTTCCCGTGAGTGCTGGGGAGGGGTGGGGGGGCAGCAGGCTCTGCGCTGCTCACCTCGGTGATGGCTTTGAAGCGGTAGAACATGAAGAGCCGGACGCTGGCTCTCACAGCTCGGCTCCTCTCCTGGGCCCGGGGAGAGCAGATCCACGGCTGCAAGTGCTGGGGAGTAGGGAGAAAGTCGTGTGAGCGGCAGCAATGCCGGGGCGACCTCCAGAACCTGCTTCCCGCCCCAGCAGGGAGAGGACATGGAGCATTTAACCTCTTCTCCTCCACTTCCGGACACTGGAACTCAGCGCTCCTCTCCTGTCTGGGGGGCGTTGGCACAGGTCTGAGGGTCTTGGGCTCAGCGCTTTGAGGATTCTCCCCATTGATCCTGTAGGGTCTCGGGGCTGTTTCCTTTAGGGGAACAGGGGCTCCAGGCCAAATGTAGGAGGCCAAAGTGACACCCCTGGAGCAGGACTAGGATTGTCTTGCTGGATCCCAGGGTTGGGTGTATGCCCCAGGGGGACTGGCTAGTTCATAGCAGCTGGGAGGCCTGCTCAGCCCCCTCGGGATCAACTGGAGCCTTCCCTCTTGTGGTTCGGGTAGAACCTGACCAGCCGGCCCATCCCCAGATGGCCAGTGCGAATGGGCCCCTCCCCCCGCCCTATCATACCAGAAAGAGATGCAGTAGCGTGGTGGGGGTCAGGTGCTGCTCCAGGAATGTCTGCAGCACAAGATCCAGGCCATCCCAGGGCAGTTCTTGGAGAGACTGGAGCAGAGAGAAGCAGGGAAGTAAATAACAAGGGAGGTGGGGTGCACGAGGCAGGGGGACGAGTGGATCCCCCCGTCTGGAGCAAGGTGCTGTTGGTATTCGGGGTCCCTTTACCCAGGTGATACTGATCCCCCTGCACATAGACATGGGTCTCACCTGGACCACGGGCTGCCCTTCCCCAAAGAATCCTTCCTCCCACCTGGGCTCCCCAACACATGTACTGAGCTGGACTCTGGAGGGAAGGCCTCCTCACTCCCGCTCTGGAGGGGCCCCAGCTGCCCCCCAACACCCCGCTGGCTCCCCAAGGGCTGAGCTGTTCATCCCGCTCCAGCCAAGCTCTGTTTCTGTGGCAGGGCGAGTCATGGCCTGGCCGTGTGGCTGTCCCGAATCTATGCTTTGCTCCCTCTGCACCAAATGCTATTTAACGCTCTGGGCCAGAGCCTCAGCTGGTGTAAACGGGGGTAGCTTCTAGATCTCTGTGCCAAGAATCCAGGGTAATTCTATACAGTCTCACAGACACTCACCTCTACAGCTGTTCTCCCTGCCAACCCCACTGCAGAGTTAACTGCGTAGCCACTTGTCACCAGCCCTTTGGAAAATAAACCGAGGGGCTGGATTTGGCTGGACATGCAGCTCTCTGCATCGGGCCAGGGTCCAGCTACTCAGCAGGGGGGTGGCTGAGTTTCCCAGCCAAGGAGGCAGGTGGAAGCTGCAGCTTTGTCCATGCCTCACTAACCTCTGCCCGGAGAGCGGAGCTTTTTGCCACCTCAGTCCCTCTCAGCTTCGCCAGGGCTGGGCGCTGAATCATGGCGCTGGTGATACAAGTCCCGATGGTCTCAGCCTCCTGTTCCTTAGACAGGCGAGGCTCAAATTTCCTGATTGGAAGGAACGGAGCAGACGGGGCCATTAGACCGGAGACAGGTCCTGGCATGAGTCAGGTTGAGTTTGATGGCTCGAGGGACAGCTCCCTCCCTTAGCAGCAGAGCTCCAGGGGGCATCTCCAGCAGAGCCACCGCCTAGGGAATGGTCCTGTCTGGAGATGCCTTTGCCCCTGGGCCCGGCAGGGGCTCTGCTGGGGAAGCTGCTCTCCGGGGCTGATCCTGGGCCCTGCTCTGCGGCTGCACCCATTCACAGCACTTCATGCTGACGGGAGGGGTTCCCTCTTACCAGGCAAGACGCAGAGATGGGGGCTGGATAAAGAGACCCGGAGGCCGAGGAGGGTATGGCCCGTTAGTGAGCCACCAGGGAGAAATATCCTCCGGTTCTTATTGCAGCTCGTCCCTCCCCCACTTCCTCTCCCTCCATCTGCCCCTCCCCGGCTGCTGGGCTCCGCAGCTGAGTCAGGCCCCATGGACGTACCCTATGTATGAGATGGCCAGCAGGGCATGCTGGTGATCGGGGCTCTGCAGCCGGGCCCGGTCCTTGCCTCTGAGCATCTCCTGCAGCACAAAGCAGAGAGTCAAAGGCAAAAGAATTTGGGGGAGCCCGGTTCCTCAGCAAGAGGTGGAATCTCCAAACGCAGTTTGACGCCCCCACGGACCCTCAGCCCCAGCGTGCAGTGCACTGGGGCACGGAGCTGGGAAGATGGCCTGGGAACAGCCATGTGGCCAGAATGCAGGAGACATTCACCAGAGCCCCTATTTCGCCATTCCTGACGGCACATCTGGAAACTTCAGCATCTGCCACGGAGCAGGGAAGGGGGATCTGGGCAGAGGCGATTTTGTGACGGGGAGCATTAGAGTCCTGAACAGCTGAGGTCGAATATTTTCCTGCAAACCAAGGGAGGGCTGCGCCTCTTAACTCCTCAGGATCATGTCCTGGAGTGAAAACCCTTGGAGTTAATCCCCAGGGCGCTTTCTGGCTGCCAGGCAGATCCCTGAGAAGTGGGATGGGGAATGGTCCCAGGTATAAGCAGCATGAATCCGCTAATGGAAAATAGTGTCATTGAATTCCTTGGGCTGGAATCGCACCAGAAGAATCTGGCATCAGCACTGGGTTTGCAGTGCACAATGTAGAACCCTGGGCACCGGGTCGCAAACACAGCACATGGCCTTTAAACGCTAGAGACTGTGGCACGTGCATCTGCCCTAGGGACCCCTCCCAGGACCCAAGCGTGCTCACTCACCAGCAGGGGGGACAGCACGGTGTATGTGTCCTGGCTCACCAAGGGAATCCTGCTCACTTGGGTGACAGCTTCACCCACCAGCGCGAGGCTTCTCAGAAAAGCAGATCTCACCAGTGGGTCCTGGGCTCACAGGCAGGAGGGGGAGAGAACAATGAGGAAACAGCCACAGGCAATAGAGAGCTGAGACACAAGGCTACAGGGCGAGTCTCTACAAGGGAGCTGCTGTCCTAGGCGGGATTGCCCTCACGCCCTAAGGGAAAGGACCTGGCTTGCCGAGTGGAACATCTTTGCATTCCCTAGGGCTGTGGGTCTCCAACTATTTTTACTGATGACCCCTTTCACACAGCAAGCCTCTGGGTGTGACCCCCCTAATAAATTAAACACCCTCTCTAATATATTTAACACCATTCTAAGGGCTGGAGGCAAGTGGGGTTTGGGGTGGAGGTTAACAACTCGCGACCCCCCCATGTAATGACCTCGTGACCCCCGGAGGGGTCCCGACCCCTAGTTTGAGAACCCCTGGCCTAGGGGAATATCTCTGGAGATGAATGCAAGGAATGGGCTGATTCCCAGAGGTGCTGAGCACTTGCAGTTCCCAGAGCTGTCAGTGGGCCCTGGGACTGCTCAGCTCGCTGACAATCAGGTCGTAATTGGCCGATCTGGGACAGGAATCTGCTGCTCTCTGCAGTTGGCTGGGCTCTCCCTACCAAGGCATCCGTTCTCCAAAGAGAACATTCAGTTAAACCAAAGTAGCATCCCCTCTCCTTTTCACTGGGACGCGCATAGGGGCATCGTAACCAGCGTAGGACTGAACGTTGGCCTCAAACCTCCGATGGCAAGAAAACAACCTGGAGTTATCTCAAAAATCCCCCTTCAGCACCAGAGCCTGTCAACCAGGCTAGGGGCCTGAATCCCCCTGTGCGCCTTTTGTGTCCAGCTACACCATTGACGGCAGTGTGTGGGGAAAAAGGCCCTAAATCTTTATCTTCTGATCCGTGAGTGCAGCACAAGCCTAGAGGTACCAAACAGGGTACAGTCGTCTCTGGGACAATAGCACCAAGTGATGCTCAGTTACACTCTAACAAGGCCCAGATAGGAGTCCTTCCATGGGCCTGGAATCAGAGAAGCTAATTGAGATGGGGCAGTCACAGAGAATGGTGCTGTTCCCATGTCTCCTGTCCCTCCTGGGGCAAAGGGCCAGCCCTCTGAGCTGAGTTTATGCAAAGACATAGCTCTGTGCTGCTGTGCATAGCCCGGGTAGGTGCTGTGTGGGCGGTCAGGGGAGGGCTCTGACTTACGTGTGGGCTCAGAAAATAATGTTGTCGCATGGGAGCCAGGATATTGAAGCCTATGGTCTCTAGGATGAGATCCGTGGGACCTGAGTGGACCACGTGCCCATAGGTGAGGAGCAGGAGGCTTCTCAGCTGCTCGATGGAAGCTGGCTCCTGAGAATTGCAAAGGAAAGAGTGAGGAGAAGGGATGGCCTCCAGCTGCTCCTAACTTACAAATGGGGCCAGGGGAGGATTTTTCACCCAGCCGGCTTAGCAACCAAAGGCTACTCTGCTGAGCTGAATTGCCTGGACTCCGAGGCCCTTCCCAGCTCCCCAGGATTGGGTGGTTGAGGTGACCCGGCAGCCGAAGGGGACGCACTAGCAGCTGCTTTAATTCAGCCTAGCTCCAGAGATGTCACTGGGACTACAGTGGATTGCACTGGCCCAGAGAGTTACTGGGAAGGTGGTGGCAGTGGTGCGGGAGAAGGGGGGGATGCAGGTTAATGTCAGACATGCCAGCCCTGGTGAGTCTGCCAGGAGATATCCTGGAGAGCTTAGACAACAGGACCCACCTTCCCCCCTGGATCCATCCCATTGTGCTGTGATTGCAACTCCACGGAGGAGTAAGGAAAGGGCTCCCTGCACGGAGGCTGAGCCACTGCTTGGAAATTCAGCTCTTCGCTGAACAGGCTTCTGGGAAGCAGGGTCCTCCCTGGCAGGTCCCTTTACCTGCAAAGGCTGGTGAAGGGATGGATGAAAGAACAGAGATGCTAGGTGGGACCGTACCTCCAGAGAGCCACCGGCAGAAGGCTGGAGCTGCACCCTGCTGACAAACTCTTCCCAGTGCTCCAGGATGGCGAAAATCTCATATAGCTGTTGCCTGGCACACAGCCCAAGCGCTCGGGCGAATCCCTGAGAGACAGAAAGATGGAGGTTGGGAATGCTGAGCAACAAGCCAAGGGGCCAAGATGGGCTCTCAAAGTCATTGCCATGGGCATGGGTATAAGGAAGATCTTTTCAATCCACTGGACCTTGTCCAAGGCAGAACATACACATGTAGCATCAGGGGATTGACAAAGAATGAGGGATCACTTGACAGTGGAGGAGCAAAGACCTCACCTCTCTTTCCTCTTCTTCTCGGAAATCGACCATCTCCACCAGAAGCCATAGCTGGGGCTTGATGCTCTCTGCTGGAAAAAACATCATCACGGTGCCCCAGCACTTGTAGAGAAAGCTCTGTGAAAGAGACACCATCATGCTGGATGCATTGGGGCATGCACAGAGCCCACTGGGTATAGTTGTCTGTTTCACTGACCCCAAGCTGCCCCTGGTTAGCGACTGCTGTTCTGAACTAGGCACTGAACCCCAACTCCTTCCAGGTCACTGACCTTGTCACCGGGCCGCTTATCACCGTAGGCCAGCTGGCGCCTGATACTAGTGATGAAAGAACCCAGCCAGGTGTGGTCCGAGATGAAAAAGAGAAGGTCTTCCAGGAACTGCCAGGGAAAGAAGAGCCAGTTAGAACCAAGAGGGGCCAAGAAACTGGTCCTTTCAATAGCTCCAGCCAGGAACCCACCACAGCTGGGAGGGGAGGGGAAGAGGGAGCGTGCACTGTCACCCCCCACGTCTCTCCTAATGCTTGTGAATCCTTGTGAGCTGCCCCTGGTGCTTCTCCAATTGCATCTGCTGGACTCAGCTGCTTCCTCTGTCCCACAATGTAGTGCTGCTGAGGGGCCTCTTAATCCTGCCTCAGCGTGGGCGGGGGCTGGACTAGATGACCTCTTGAGTTCCTTTCCAGCCCTCCATTTCTCTGACCCTTACCTGCAGCAGCTGCTGCTCCCACTCCCTCTGGCAGAAGCAGGTCTTGTGATCTGGAAGAGACGGGCAGGTCAGTTTCCTTTGTGTTTAGACCCTTCTACTGAGGAGCAGCCTTCAACTTGGCTCTTGTTTGGCAGGGGGTGGGGAGGAGCTGCCGACTCACGGGCCCCGAGGGGACCCATGGCTCTTTGCAAATTGCTGATGGACAACAATGCTCCTCAGACCCAAACCCCTTGATGTGAAATACCCAGGAGTTCTGCTTGCCAAGATCCTTCCCTAGGGTGTGAGATGTCGAATGAAGGTTAGATACGGTCCTGGAAAGGATCCTTCCTGTCTAGGCATGGGGGGCTGGGCTAGATGAACCAAGGGATATGATCCTGACGTGATCCTCTCGGATTCCAAGGTCACAGCATCATATTATACTGGATTCAGAGGGAGGCCCTGGCCTCTCCCTCTCTGAGCCCAGCATCACGGTGCCCCTCCCTTTGCTCCTGCAAGGGGAGACACTCCCTCCTCACCTTCCACGTAGAGGAGCATTTCCGTCTTGTAGTTATTCCAGAACCGGCCCGACCCGGCCTGGAACATGCTCATCAGCTCGAAGAGGAGGAACATGGCTGCCCTTCTGACCTGCACCGTCATAAACGAAGACGCACCGAGCACCTGGCGGACAAAGAGGCAGAGGTGGCTGTAGCCCTCCCTTGCGAGGCAGTGTGAGAAGGGAGCTCCCTACAGGTGCAGGGGGAGAGCTCAGTGATGGAGGGAAGGAGACAGCAGGGAGGTGGAACTGACAACCAGGACAGGATTGAGATGGATATTTCAGTTGATCAGGGACACTCCATGGACCAGCTATTGGCTCCTTCCATCCTCTCACTCCTGGGCTGGCTCTAGCTCAGATGAAGGGAGACAGGATTATCCAGAGGCCGTCAGGCAGCTGCTGGGTCAGATCCTTGGCCTAGGTTAGAGCAGCACAAGGGGAGCTTGAAGCAGCCCGAAAGAGGCAGCTGGGCCATAAAGGGAATCCCCAGCTGCCCCTTGGTAAGGGAGGATGCTGGAGGCCAGGGGGCAGGAGGGGGCCTGCACAACAGTCCCTAAGGGCTCATTCCAGCTGGCTTCTATTGGAGCCATCCGAGGGCTGCACTAACTGGTGCTGGGGGACCCGGTCCAGCCCCAGGATCAGGGGAGCCAGGAAGGTGGCTGGCTCAGAGAGCTCGCTGGTTCTGTTAAATGCCGAGAGGCGCTGGGTCGATGTGCAATGAATGCGAGGAATGTGACGAGCCAGCTCCTCTGGGGGCTGCGGGGAGAAGAGCCACCACACACTGCATGCCAGCTCCAGGAGCGGCTCCTTCCCACTGAGCATAAGGAACCTCCTGGCTGCGGGTTACTCACCAGCAGCCGAGCCAGCAGCTCCTGGGGTAGAGTGGACTTGGGGCTTGACCGACACCCTGTGAACAGAAAGGGGGGGCATCCCATCAGGCTCTGGAGGGATCTTTTGCATTCGTCTCTGAGCTCGGCCTGCGCCCTTGACGGCTGGCTGTGTCCTTGCAGTGAGCCGGAACCAGAGCCAAGAGCTGATCCCCACCTCACCTGGGGGCAGACGCCTCTCGCTACAGAAGGACTAAGAGCGGGTGGATAAAATACTGGGACTCACCTCTGTTCGCCTTGCCGCACCTGCTGGCCAAGGGCAGCCTGCCTTCCTCCTGCATCCTCTTTACCACCCCGACCGAGGTCTGCAGGAGGAGAGGCAGGGCTGGCCCATGGGCTGCTGGGCTCAGTTGAAGGAGCAGCCCAGGCCATAAAACCTGCAGAGCAGAGAAAAGCCATCTCAGTAGGGAAATATCCTCTTCCTGCACCAGCTCTCTCTTTCCTACACTAGACAGGACCCCTGGCCTCGCCACCGCCAGCCAGACCTCTCTACCCAGCCTGAACCATGCAGCGATCCCCACTCCCTCCCCCTTCACACCTATCAGTGTCTGCCTCCAGCACCAAATCAAGTGACACATGACTGACCCCCCGCCTTTTGTTGAGTGTAGCATCCTCTTGACAGCACAGTATTTCCTAACTCCAGTCCCACTGGGAAAGGCTGTGTTCTCACGGCAGGAATGCAATACACCAGCTTGATAAATAAAGAGGAGACTAGGAAACCCAATACTATCAAGTGAAACCATGACAGGCGCTCAGGGAGGTTTGAGCTCTGACCTTCACATCCCCACACAGACCTGCACCACTTGAAGCACAGACGCAATTGCTGTCTGCTGTGTGGACAAGAGGGGGACTTAACACACACTGTGCCAGAGGGTTACACAACTCTTTGCTAGACAGTATAGAAGAGTGGAGATCAGGAATCCCCGGGGGTCTATCCCCACCTGTAGTAACTAAAGCACATATATTGGGCATGCTCAATCTGAAAGACAGTGTAGCTGAGTGCACAATACTTGGGTCTGCCTTATTAGAAATGTGGCTTCTAGTCTCAGCTCTGCCTGAAGTGACCGTGCGCAACCTCGCTGTTATTTTGTTCAGTGTGGGAAGGGGGCTGGCTAATACTTGACTGCTTAGGCTTGCGTTCTGACGCCTGGGTCAGTAATCAGGTCTGTGCAGTGTGTGGAAACCTAAGCAATAGTCAGCAGAGATGAGATTTGGATGTAGTGTCTCCCAGCTCAGTGGACTCTCCTGTAGGCACCAGGGTAGTGTGGGTGAGAGGCAGGAACTCCTGGGCTAGGGTTGGCTTTTGCAAAACAAGAATGTGCTGGGCTGTATAGACCCCAGCCTGTAACAGCCAGGGAAATTTAACAGAAGGACCAATGAAGAGGGACTGAGCTATGGAAGCTGCAGAACCAGCATGACTGACCACAGGGGATACTCGAGCGGAAGAGCCCCTTTGACACCAAACGCTGGCGTGCAGGGGCACTCAGCCGGTGAGTGTTCCCTGTTCCAAAGACCCAGGTCTGGCTCGGATCCGGGGTCCATTTTAACCAACCCCATGATGTTCTGGAGCGGGGAGGCTCAGATAAATAAGTCTGGTTGGGGCCTGTCTCATCGAAAAGCTCAGACCCAGAGAGGCCTGTGTCCAATGGAGAGGGGCAGGGTCACTTACATTGGCCATTCTGGGGGAGTCAGCCAGGGACTGCAGGGTGCTGGAGCAGAGCTGGCGGACCTCGAGCTCCATAGTGCGCCTCCCGTCTGCTTCCTCCTGATGGTGAGAAGTAAGGGAGACACCAGGGAGATTTAGATTCGGTGGAGAGCTTCGTGGCACGGTAACTCTAGTGGGCATGGCAGGGGGTGAAAATGGGGCTTGAAGAGAAAAGGCGCAACCCTGGCTGTGACTGTGCCATAACCAGCCCAGGGTCTGTGTGGAGCCAGTTCTAGGCTCCACCCCTCTGCCTGGTGAAAACCAGATCCATCATGGCTTAGTCTCCTAAGGTGGATGATCACAGTGAGGCGAGAGAAGGAGGAAGCCAGGGGTCCTGCCCTCCCTGCGCGAGGGACAGAGCCCGGATGGCAGCTGGGAGAGGGATCAGAGAGAATGGGCTGGGAGGAAAAAACACTGTCTTCTATTTGTCATCATCTTCCATCAGTAGACGGAGGGTGCCGTCCCCAGTTCCATCTGCTTCCCAAGTCCTATTTGCTGCCCATCGCCTACCCATCCCCATCTGCAGCTGCCCCCCTTCCCTATCCCTTGACCCCATGTTCTGCCCTGTTCACGGACTCCCGTCACCAAGTCTCTGCGGATTCTTACCGTGCTGTCGAGGGTCAGGATGCACTGACGCACCAAGAAGTCAATGAAGGGTCTTGAGGCAGATTTCTCCAAGAGCCCATGCGCCCCCATTGTCCTTATAAAATAAGCAAGGGCTTCTCTGACCTGCCAGACCCAGAGAGAAACAGAAATGATTTGCACACAGTGTGGAGGGACCTTGTCCCCTCCCAGTCCAGGCTGGGATCCTTTCTCAGCGGGGGGTTTGGTGAAATACTGCTAGGCAGCCCAGAGATGACAATGCAGCCAGAGCCCTGCAGGGATTCTCTCCCCCACCTTCTGCCCTACACTATGGAGCACCAATGGGTCATGTGTTTCGATGCACAGGGTCCCGGCAGGCTCTGCACTGGCAGACAGACATTCACTAGCTTTGGCTGCGTTGGCCATGGTTCCAGACTCACCCGTATGCTTGTGCTCTGCAGGAGTGGCCCCAGGGCTATGAACAGCTTCTCGGTATTGTGCGTCATTTCGGAAACTGTAAGAGACACAGACACACAGCTCTGCAGGGTTGATGTTAAACTGGGGTGTGCAGGGACCTGAGATCTCAGGAACCTTAGAGCAACCTCAATGTCCCTACATGACCCTCCTGGCAGGTTACCCCCATGGGTAACCAGCTGCATCTGCCCCGCTTGCAGTTCCAGCAGTGACTGTCCTCTCTCATTGCCGCAGCATCGGCTGAGGGGATGCAGGCAGAGGCGTAGCGAGCGCTCTCCGTACCCTTCGACCGGAGGGGGCCCCGCAAGGAAGGGGGCCCCTAAAAGTGGCAAAATAAATACCACATTCCAGTTTCTGCATTGTAAGGGGCTCCGCCCGGACATATGTTCGGAGGGGGCCACCGTTCGGAGGGGGCCACGTTCTTTGTTGCTACGGCCCTGGCTGCAGGACTTGGATTATCTACTGCAGACAAGTTTCAGAGTAACAGCCGTGTTAGTCTGTATCCGCAAAAAGAAGAACAGGAGTACTTGTGGCACCTTAGAGACTAACAAATTTATTAGAGCATAAGCTTTCGTGGACTACAGCCCACTTCTTCGGATGCATATGATATGCATCCGAAGAAGTGGGCTGTAGTCCACGAAAGCTTATGCTCTAATAAATTTGTTAGTCTCTAAGGTGCCACAAGTACTCCTGTTCTTCTTACTGCAGACAGGTATAAAGGACCCCAATGAGGCCCAGTGCTAAGCGCTGCTAATTGCACAAGAGGCCATAAGACATCAAAAGACAAGACCTCGCTGTGGGGTCACTTACTGTTGGATTGGACTATCCGGTCCAGAATGAAGAGACTGGCACAGGTCTCCTCTTCCTCGTCCTTGTTCAGCCTCCTGAACAGGAACACAAGCAGCTCCACCAGGAACAAGCGAGCTGCAGGAAGAGGAGTGAATCAGACTGGGGTGAGTGAATCATAAAGGGGAAGGGAATATAGTTCTATGCCTGGGCTCTGAAATTCCGCAGGCTCTGGGAAATCTCCTTCTCTGGGAAAGGTGAATGGGTTTCTTACCCAGATGGATCAGAGAGTCCAGGGCCTCTCTCCGCTCCTCCAGGGCCTCTCTGGGGAGATGACACACCTAGGGGAAGAAAGCAACACCAGCAAAGGCAAACTAGATCAAGTGTCTCTCAGGCCAAGCCCTCGGATGGCAGAGTGAAGGGGTGAGGGTGGAGAGGCAGATTCTAATTCCCATCTAAAGAACAGGCCAGCAAGCTGGATCAGTCTATGAGTGACGCCGAGGCTTCGGGGGCCATGGCTCATGTAGAAGCAGAGTTTGACGGGTCAGGAACCGAAGATGTGGAGCGTTGGAACAAGGTGCGGGATGCTGATGTTCCCGGTCAAAGGGGGTGGGATGAGTGGGAGGAAAAGAAACCAAAGGAGAGTTCTCTAGGATCCATCCCCCAATGGGAACAGGATGAGGCAGGGACAGCTCTTCCCACAGCCTACCCAGTTTAAGGCAACAGGCCCCGGGATTTTGCCTGAGTGATCCCAGCATCTCTTACCATGGAGTGGAGTGCTGGGAAGAGGGTGCCAATGTCCTTCCTCAGGGCAGCCTCATCCATGTCCCTCACACAAGCAAGGCCCTGTGCAAGAGAAAAGACACAGGGCATGGCGATGACGTGTCAGGCAGACAAGCCCCAATGTGTAGAGTCTCCATCAGCAGCTGGGTTACCACTACCCAGACTTGGAAGGAATAAAGTTATGGCCTGGTGGAGAGCAGCTTCCAGCTGGTGCCGGACTCTTCCTTCTCTGGAAGGGGCATTTGACCCCTTGGTTTGCACTAGCCTAGTATCACTTAGGGTTGGTTCAACAGGATAGTTGTACCGGGCGCCAGCTGGGGTAGTGTGTGCTGAGAGGATGGCAGGGATGGCGGAGCCCGGTTTGGAAGAGCGGGGCCTGCCCTGATTACTTATCACTACTGATGTTATGGCAGCGCCCAGAGGCTCCAGTCAGGATCAGGCCCTGTTGCACTGGGTGCAGCACAACGCAGACAGAGACAATGTCTGTCCTGAAGGGCTGACAGTCTAGAGACCCACGCAGGCAGGTCAGGGATGGGGAGACAACATCCAAGGGCTCCTCCCTGCCCCCGTGCTGGGCTGAGGAAACCACACGGGAGCTTGGAAGGGAGAGCTTAATGTCCCTTCATGCGGCCTTACCAGGGGCCAAGGATCTGGCCCATTGTCTCTGCCTGCTCACCTCCTACAATGGTCACTTCCAGAGTGTACCAGGGATGTACACTCCTGCTTTCTGGCCTTGGGCCAGCCACTTCCCCTCCCGGAGCCTTGCTCTCCACAGGTATAGCTGGGCTAACAGCTAACCCTGCCCCGGGCCCAGGGAGAGGTGAGTGCACGGGACACTCTAGGGAGAGGTGAAGCTCAGGATTATTTCTCTCCCTGGTTCCCTAATGCAGCCCATTGCTGACCAGCCAGCAAAGAAGAAAGAAAGCAGAGCCAGGTGCTGGGAATGGAGTCGCCTCTCTCCTCCCGTCTGCAACACCTGCCCTGGCAAGGGGGGGTCAGAGCATGTTCTCTAGGGCCAGAGAATGGCAGTGAATCTGGGAGCAAGAGATGAGGAAAGGGAGTCAGAGCCTTAGAGGGTCAGTGTGTCGTGGGAAAGGCAGTAGCGGGCGGGAGTCCAGGCTGAGTTGGTGATGGAGGGAACCTTGTACCATCTGTGCCATGGGCACTTCCCCAGTGTGCTGTGGATTTCCCGCTCTCTCCTCACTCACGCTGGTCTTCCTTGGCGTTTCCTCCTCCTCGCTGATTGGGGCGAGCTGTCCCCTGGGTGACAAATAGGCCTTTCGCTTGGTGCCTAAAATGAACAGCAGGAAACTAAGGTTGCTCTTAGGCAAAGTAAGCAGCCATGGGATTAGAGGGAAGGTCCTCTCATGGACTGTAGCTGGTTAAAAGACAGGGTAAGAATACATTTTCGGTTTTCACAAGGAGGTAAATAGTGGGGTCCCCAAAGATCTGTACTGGGGCCTTTGCTGTTCAGGGGTAAAATAATGAGGTGGCAAAATAGGTGGATGATACAAAATTACTCACCATTGTTAAGTCCCAGGTAAACTGGAAAGAGTTACAAAGAGATCTCACTAAACTGGATGACTGGGCAACAAAATGGCAGATGAAATTCAGTGTCGATGAGTGCAAAGTAATGCACATTGGAAAACATAATCCCACATACAAAATGACGGGGTCTAAATTAGCTGTTACCACTCAAGAACGAGATCTTGGAGTCATTGTGGATAGCTCTCCGTAAACATCCACTCAATGTGCAGCGGCAGTCAAAAGAGCTAACAGAATGTTGGGAATCATTAGGAAAGGGATAGATAATAAGACCGATAATATCATAAAATGACTAGGGAAGTGTTATTTACCCCTTGACAGAACACATGAACCAGGGGTCAGCCAATGAAACTAATAGGCAGTGGATTTAAAACAAACAAAGGGAAGTATTTCTTCACACAATGCACAATCAACCTGTGGAACTCATTGCCAGGGGATGTTGTGAAGGCCAAAAGTATAATTGGGTTTAAAAAGAACTAGATAAATTCAAGGAGGATAGGTCCATTAATGGCTATTAGCCAAGATGGTCAGGGATGCAATCCCATGCTCTGGGTGTCCCTAAACCTCTGATGGCCAGAAGTTGGAACTGGATGACAGGGGATGATGGATCCCTTGATAATTGCTCTGTTCTGTTCATTCCTCTGAAGCACCTGGCATTGGCCACTGTCAGAAGACAGGGTGCCAGGCTAGATGGACCATTGGTCTGACCCAGCATGGCCATTCTTATATTCTTATGAAGAGCCACTGGGGAGCTGAGCTGGTAGAGGGAGCTTCCTGGTGGGTCAGTTCCCCCTTTACTGGCACCCAGGCTGCCCGGTGATGATTCCAGTGCTGCCCTGTGGCAGCAGGGCTTTAGCCCAGCGTGGGATGGCACGGAGGCTGGCGTGTAAGGTGGAGCAGAGGGCAGTGGCTTATGGGCATGTGCAGAGCAGGGCACAGAGCCTGGGTGGAGTCTCTTCTTGCCCTCTCAGCACTGGGGTTTGGCTGTCACTGTGGCTACTTTCCCCGGCTTTATTCCTGGCACTCAATACTGGGCATGGGCCTACCTGGATCAGGAGGCTCAGCACAGAAAGTGCTGCAGTGGCTGCCCGTTCCTGCAGCCAGGGTTTGTGGTGCCGGGTCTTGTTTTTGGGCCGCCTTCTGCTCCTCTGTGTCTGTGGATACAGGCAGATGCTGGGTTAATTTCCTGCAATCATGGTCACTAATAGAATGCCCTGGGGGCGACAGGGACATACAACTGTGTGGGAACTGTCTACACCTTATGGAACCCCTGGCGAGGGATTTCCACCAATCACTGCCCAGACAGTGTCATGTTACTTAACATTGAGATCAGGCATTTCCTCTTCCAGTCCCTTTACAAACATTACCCACACCTTCCAGACCCCAGTGAAGATTGTCAGTCTTGTTAGCCCCATTATGAAGCTAGGAAAACTGAGGCACTGAATGATCCCGTGTGCACTGGGATGGAACTTCCTGATGGGACAGAAATAGACGTGGTGATTTGTCACAGCGAAAGGCTGTTGACTCCTACCTGGGACAGGAGAGTCAGTGGGGCCTGGCTGGCTGGAGTCCAGATTTGTCCTGTCCGTTCGGAAAGGTGTCCATCCTGTAATTCAGAAGGGCAGTGGTGGGGTGAGGTGTCGTGGGACTGATTCTATGTAAGGGCAATAGGAATCAGAGAGGAACTGGGGTAAATCTGTATCGTGGGGGACGCTTCTGGGCAGAATTCCTACTCACCAATAGTCTGAATCAGTCTTTGACAGAGACGGTCCAAAACCCCCATATTGACTCCTAGACAAGAACCAATGTAAACAGATCACAGGAGTTTCTCTTCTACTGCACAGACCTCAGAACATTCACACCTCACTCTTGGGAGGCCAAGCTAGTGCTCTGGTGCTCGGTGCCCTGCATTGCCATGTGGAATGAGACCCAGGCTCAATTCTCTGTGCTGGTCTGCGGCTCCCAAGATGGCTGGAATTGCTCCAGGTGGGGGGAACCTCCATTTACATGGGGAGGCTCTCTGCCTGACTAGGGGCTTTGAAGGGGATTCCATTGAGTCCCCCTCAGCCAGAAGGACGTAACACATGAGATGGAGAACCCCAAGGAGACAGAGACATTGCGAGGCTCGGATGGAGGTAGATGTACAGAGCTGCAGCACTGAAATGTGGGATCCCCCTTCCTTGGGGATAAAATCTTTGTGGTACCTCTCCTCTTCCTTGGGATTCAGCAAGGCGGCTCTATCACCTACAGCATTTGGTTCCATGAGGTATTTGAGTTTATGAGGTATGTTCTGACCAAGAAGTTACCTATTCTGGCCCACCTCACTGCACAGCCACCAAACCAGCAGTGCTTGAGACAGAATCTGATCATGACTCACAAAGCCATTTGTAATATACATATGAAAAACGTGGGCATCTCAGTGACGAAAAATGCATTGGTGTCTGTTTCCAGGAATGGAACGTGTGTGCTCAGTAGCACCCACAGTTCCAACCACAGCCATGGTCGCTTGACACACAGTCAGCCAGTTACAGATCACAATGATCGTTTGCACAAGCAGTCACTGCAACTGCTTAGCTAATTGCTGCAACCGTGCACAGGAGTTAATAAGCAGTTTTTCATAGATTCATAGACTCTAGGACTGGAAGGGACCTCGAGAGGTCATCGAGTCCAGTCCCCTGCCCTCATGGCAGAACCAAATACTGTCTAGATCATCCCTGATAGACATTTATCTAACCTACTTTTAAATATCTCCAGAGATGGAGATTCCACAACCTCCCTAGGCAATTTATTCCAGTGTTTAACCACCCTGACAGTTAGGAACTGTTTCCTAATGTCCAACCTAAACCTCCCTTGCTGCAGTTTAAGCCCATTACTTCTTGTTCTATCCTTAGAGGCTAAGATGAACACGTTTTCTCCCACCTCCTTATGACACCCTTTTAGATACCTGAAGACTGCTATCATGTCCCCTCTCAGTCTTCTCTTTTCCAAACTAAACAAACCCAATTCTTTCAGCCTTCCTTCATAGGTCATGTTCTCTAGGCCTTTAATCATTCTTGTTGCTCTTCTCTGGACCCTCTCCAATTTCTCCACATCTTTCTTGAAATGCGGTGCCCAGAACTGGACACAATACTCCAATTGGGGCCTAACCAGCACAGAGTAGAGCGGAAGAATGACTTCTTGTGTCTTGCTCACAACACACCTATTAATGCATCCCAGAATCATGTTTGGTTTTTTTGCAACAGCATCACATTGTTGACTCATATTTAGCTTGTGGTCCACTATAGCCCCTAGATCCCTTTCTGCCATACTCCTTCCTAGACAGTCTCTTCCCATTCTGTATGTATGAAACTGATTGTTCCTTCCTAAGTGAAGTACTTTGCATTTGTCTTTATTAAACTTCATCCTGTTTACCTCAGACCATTTCTCCAACTTGTCCAGATCATTTTGAATTTTGACCCTATCCTCCAAAGCAGTTGCAATCCCTCCCAGTTTGGTATCATCTGCAAACTTAATAAGCGTACTTTCTATGCCAATATCTAAGTCGTTGATGAAGATATTGAACAGAGCCGGTCCCAAAACAGACCGCTGCGGAACCCCACTCGTTATACCTTTCCAGCAGGATTGGGAATCATTAATAACTACCCTCTGAGTACGGTTATCCAGCCAGTTATACCCCCACCTTATAGTAGCCCCATCTAAGTTATATTTTCCTAGTTTATCGATAAGAATATCATGCGAGACCGTATCAAAGGCCTTACTAAAGTCTAGGTATACCACATTCACCGCTTCTCCCTTATTCACAAGACTGTCATCCTATCAAAGAAAGCTATCAGATTGCTTTGAAATGATTTGTTCTTTATAAATCCATGCTGGCTATTCCCTATCACCTTACCACGTTCCAAGTGTTTGCAGATGATTTCCTTAATTACTTGCTCCATTATTTTCCCTGGCACAGGGATACCTCCCTCAGTGGTTTGAGCATTGGCCTGCTAAACCCACGGTTGTGAGTTTAATCCTTGAGGGGGGCATTTAGGGAACTAGAGTTTAAAAAAAAAACTGTCTGGGGAGTTGTCCCCCTTTGAGCAGGGGTTTGGACTAGATGATCTGCTGAGGTCCCTTCCAACCCTGATATTCTATGACTCCACAGAAGTTAAACTAACTGGTCTGTAGTTTCCTGGGTTGTTTTTATTTCCCTTTTTGTAGATGGGCACTATGTTTGCCCTTTTCCAGTCTTCTGGAATCTCTCCTGTCTCCCATGATTTTCCAAAGATAATAGCTAGAGGCTCAGATACCTCCGCTGTTACCTCCTTGAGTATTCTAGGATGCATTTCATCAGGCCCTGGTGACTTGCAGGCATCTAACTTTTCTAAGAGATTTTTAACTTGTTCTTTTTTCATTTTATCTTCTAAATCTACCCTCTTCCCATTAGCATTCACTATGTTAGGCATTCCTTCAGACTTCTCGGTGAAGACCGAAACAAAGAAGTCATTAAGCATCTCTGCCATTTCCAAGTTTCCTGTTATTGTTTCTCCCTCCTCACTGAGCAGAGGGCCTCCCCTGTCTTTGGTCTTCCTCTTGCTTCTAATATATTGATAAAAAGTCTTCTTGTTTCCCTTTATTCCTGTAGCTAGTTTGAGCTCATTTTGTGCCTTTGCCTTTCTAATCTTGCCCCTACATTCCTGTGTTGTTTGCCTATATTCATCCTTTGTACTTTGTCCTAGCTTCCATTTTTTATATGACCCTTTTTATTTTTTAGATCATGCAAGATCTTGTGGTTAAGCCAAGGTGGTCTTTTGCCACATTTTCTATCTTTCCTACCCAGCGGAATAGCTTGCTTTTGGGCCCTTAATAGTGTCCCTTTGAAAAACTGCCAACTCTCCTCGGTCATTTTTCCCCTCAGTCTTGATTCCCATGGGACCTTACCTATCAGCTCTCTGAGCTTACCAAAATCCCCCTTCCTGAAATCCATTGTCTCTATTTTGCTGTAGTCCCTTCTACCCTTCCTTTGAATTGTGAACTCTATGATTTCATGATCACTTTCACCCAAACTACCTTCCACTATCAAATTCTCAACGAATTCCTCCCTATTTGTTAAAATCAAATCTAGAATAGCTTCCCCCCGGTAGCTTTTTCAACCTTCCAAAATAAAAAGTTGACTGCAATGCAGTCCAAGAACTTATTAGATAGTCTGTGCCCCACTGTGTTAATTTCCCAACATATATCTGGATAGTTGAAGATCTTGGGCTTTGGATGATTTTGTTAGTTGTTTAAAAAAAGCCACATCCACCTCTTCCACCTGGTTAGGTGGCCAGTAGTAGACCCGTAGGATGACATCACCCATGTTTTTTACCCCTTTTAGCCTAACCCAGAGACTCTCAACACTTCTGTCTCCTATGTCCGTCTCCACCTCAGTCCAAGTGTGTACATTTTTAATATACAAGGCAACACCTCCTCCCTTTTCCCCCTTCCTTCCCCTGTCTATCCTTCCTGAGCAAGCTGTACCCATCCATACCAACATTCCAATCATGTGTATTATCCCACCAAGTTTCGGTGATGCCAACAATGTCATAGTTGTATTTATTTATTAGCACTTCCAGTTCTTCCTCCTTGTTAGCCATACTTCTCGCATTTGTAGATAGGCATCTAAGATACTGATTTGATCTTGCCTCCCAGTTTTGCCCTGACCCTCCTTTCTCTCTGCCATTATACCCCACGCTCCCTCCTATTTCCGACCCATCTCCCAGGTCTCCATGTTCTCCACTTACCTGTGGGCTTTGCTCACCTGTCCCCATCAAAGCTAGTTTAAAGTCATGGACATCCTTCTGAATTTTGAGGCTAATGAGACGTTTACTCTCATAATAACTGTTGTGATTCTCTAATATAGCACCCTGCATTAATATACCACTGTTCACCCCGAAGGATCCCATGGGAAGTATACTGTTTGCACAAGCTAGAACTAAACATTATGTTAGTTTATGTGTCATTATATAATGCCTGCATCTGTAATTTTCACTCTGTGCATCTGAAGAAGTGTTTTTTTACCCACGAAAATAATGCCTAAATAAATCTGTTAGTCTTTATGGTGTCACCGGACTCCTTGTTGTTTTTGTGGATACAGACTAACATGGCTGCCCCCGATACTAAACATTATGTTGATTCTGTAAAAGACAGTGCAGATGAACAGCAACTTTGGCCTTGGAAAGGAATTCTGGCTGTGTATCATGCCGCTTTCTGCCTACCTGGACCAGGAGACTCTGTGACAGGTGGGTTGCCATCTCTGGCTGACACTGCAGTCTCCTGCACTGCTGTGTCTGTCAATAGAAGAGAAGGGTTAAATTTCTCCATTAAAGGTCTCTGGTTGAACCGCCAGGGGAATGATGTGAATGATAGTGCTGAGGGGAAGGGAGTTTTCTGTACCCAAAGCAGCAGGTTCCAGTCCTCTTGTGACACTTCAATGAACCTGATTTCACTGAGTAACAAATACAGTCCCACTTAGGTCACCAAAGAACTTTCTCAGTTACAGAGAACACCTGTGTGACCCAGAAAGGAGCGATTCTCTAAACAGAGGCAAAGCACCCCAGCTCTCCTTCTCACTGTCACAGGTTGGGGCCAACAATCACAGCCCCTGACTTCCACACAGTACACAATGGGGTCTCAGCAGTGCAGGGGGTGGGGACTAGTTTGCAGCAAACACAGCTTGGAGGATTTAGAAATCTAGTGCGTGCAGTGCTTGGGGAGGGAGAACCGCAGGGAGATGGAGACTCCAAGAGCCCTCCTCATTCAGGCAGTGCAGACCACAAGGCCTCTTGAAAAGTCGAATGCCAGGCACAAGCAGAACCTCAGTAATGGGAAGGAGGGGGCTGACCCACTGGAGGGAGTTGACAAAGGGCAGGTATAGCCTATAGGTAGCGCCCTACCAAATTTACGGTCCATTCTGATCAATTTCGTGGCCATAGGATTTGAAACCCAATTTCAGGTTTTCAGATGTTTACATCTGAAATGTCACAATGTTGTAGTGGGGGTTCTGCCCCAAAAGGGAGTTGCGGAGGAGTCGCAAAACTGTTGTAGGGGGGTTGTGGGATTGCAACCCTCACTTCTGCGCTGCCTTCCGAGCAACCGGGGTATGTACCCGGAGGGGGGTCTGATCTCCCCGGCGAGGGCGGCTGTGCAGGGGAAGTGCCAGTTCCATCCCTCCCCAGCCCAGAGGGGACTAGCAGCTGGAGTCAGGGGCATGGCAATAGCCTGCCCTTCCTCAATAGCTAGATTTCATGGGGGAGGTCTGATTTCATGGTCCATGACTTTTTCATGGCTGTGAATTTGGCCTACCTATGGGATGGTTTAGGTTAAGAAATAAGTAGAAAATAGGTCTGGGGCCTAAGTCAGTTTAAGTGTAGAAGAGTTTAGAAAACTGAAGTTATTAGTGTGAGGAAAGTTAGCCATAAGTTGGAGATCGTGTTATGGGAAAATAAGAGTTAGCAAGGACATGGCCCGGGATTATGCTACTGTTAGGTTTTGGTTATAACTGGCTTAAGCAGGGCTTTTAATGAGTGTTTTTGAGAATTGTGACTGTTTTATTAAAATGTTATCTATACTAATAGTATGGGAAGGATATTGGTGCAGATGTTAATGTACACCACGTGTAATGTAAAGAGTCAATAAGGAGGCGATGGAAATATAATTAGTGTAAGGGGCTGTTGCACGTTCAATGGTATGAGAATGGCTTCTCCTGGGAGTTGTTTTGTTAATTCGGTGAGCGCTCCAATGAACGCCCCAAGGGTACCGTTATGTCCCAGGGTTCTAAGGCTGTACTTCACGCTGTTGTCAGTGGACTGATCCCGCATTGATCCACAATACAACAGTTAGTGTTGACAGTGTAGGTGGTAATTGCGCACCTGTTTGCTTAACTAATCGTTTTATTTTGGAATGAAGTTTGGTTTTATCATTCATAGTGTCGCCTAAATACATTTTCTGTAACTGACCTAGTGGCTTGAACCTGGGTTTTGTTGCAGCCTTATCTGTAACAACTTACTATGAATTGGAAACATTTCAACATGAAGGTTCCAGAAGGTTACGCAGGAAAAGGGGTGAATCTGAGGAGTCGGTACCCCTGTTTCCTACTTACCTGAAGCAGGCCCAGACAGGGAAGGGCTGCAACACCCAGTTGCTGCTGTATCCTCCTTCCCCTGGTCTGTGGCTGTGGATAAGTGCAAAGGGGTAGGGGTCATTTCCTCCTTTCCTGGTCATTGATAGAAATCCCAGGGGGGTGAGGTAGACAATACATTTGTGTGGGGAACTAATCACACTGCAGGGCACCTCTGGAGAGGGACTTCCACCAGTCACAGCCCAGAGCATTTATATTGCACACCCATCGCCAAGGCATTTGACAAACACCTCACCCCACAGGTAGGGAGCTGAGATAACATGGGGAGGGGCAATAGGGGCCAGGGGGAAATTTGAGGAGAATCTGCCCCCAATTTTTCCCTAACCAGCAGGATTCCATTAGAGATTTTAGCCCAAGAGGCCAGGACTTCCCCAGCTCTGCTTGTCCCCGCTTCTCTAGTTAATAACAGATCTCCCTCAGGAGACAAGGAGAGTGCAGACAAGGCCGGGATGGCAGTGCTGCATTGGGGTCCCACCAGAGAATTCCCTGCCAGTCCAGAAGGGCTAGAAATGTCTGGGGGTTTAAATAAAGCTAAAATGCTGCAAGGAACCTTGGAGAAAACAAACCTCCTCCATCAGGAGACCCTGACTCCCCAAGCACATGGAGATTCCATGCAGATTCCCAGTGGTCCCCTGCAGGTAGCTCTGGACAGGACAGCAATGGGGGGAGAGGAGGGTCCATTTCTAGGGAGAATTCCTACTCACCTCCAGACCAGACCAGCAGTCGGCGGAGGTGGCCGTAAAGATCCATATCGGCTCCTAAGACAAGAACCAACATGAATGAGTCCCTGGGGCTTCCTTCCCATGACACAGACCCCACCATACTCACACACGGTTCTAGGTGGGCCAAAGGGACCCAGGCATAGTTCTTTTGCTGCCTGCCTGGCTGGAGAGACAAGACCGCTTTGAGGTTGTGAGACCTCAATATTGATGTAAAATTTTATGAATAGCATTATTATCACTTCTTTTTATAATGTTAGGTCATTACAAACATATTTGTGCCTTTACTGAACATTCAAACATAGCTATAAGTATATTGTCACCAGGAGGCTTGAAAATAGAACAGTAGTCCAGTTTTAGTTAGCTAGGTTATAAAATGTTCACGCTAATCAAAGACATTGCAGAAGTCTTCAGCTTTCTGTCATCCAGAAACATGCAAATGTCCGGAAAATAACATCTCCTTGACCACAAAACTGTTTATGTCCCCCAAGAGTGTCTGTACAAACTTTAAAAGGCAGCTGTGCTCATTTTAATCTGCTTTAACTTTTATACTAGTTTCTTTTTGTGCTATGTTTAAAATATGTGTTGATTATTGGCATTTGTGCTTTGCACAAAATATTTAAGAGAAGTTTAATTGCTATAACAAACCGCTTGGGTCAAGAGTCAAACCAACCAAAAGAGTGTTTTATCCACAGCAGAATACTTCCCTCTTCTATAAGCTGCCAGTTTATTATAGATCTAATCCTTTATCTCAATAAAAGAAATGTTATAAAGAGAAATGTTTTAGGAAAGATCTGGCCCTGTAGGAGAAGGTGAGGATGTTATTTATGTTGGATATTCCAAAATGAATGTAGGGATGTGTTAGAACAATAAATCTAGGCTGTAAAGTGGGCTCTACCAGCCCCTCTTTGCAAGAAAACCTTCTGCTTGTGACCTTAAAACTTTAGAGAAGAATGCGTGTAGTTGAGAAAACGTTTTGTAGAAAACCTTAGTTGATTTCTAAAATATTGAAATGGGAAACTGTTTTGGAGGGCATATTTGCATATTTGCAAAGTATTTTAACTGAATGCAAAGTATCTAATTGGTTTTCTAATACATTACTACATGTGGTAAAATGCATTATGTACTAACATGAAATCTAATGACCTTGCTCAGCTGATTATAAGAAGACATTTAAGTTTAGACTATTTATTATATTAATGGGGAAGTAATTAGTTACTGGCAGAGCTCTAGCCACTCCTTCCCCCAACTCAGAAAGATAAGAAGAATCATCATCAACAATTGTTCTAGAGAATCAACAACTTCTTCAATCGTATTTAAGCTAAAGACTCGTTAAGAATGATTTAATTTTAAAAGACTGCTTCGAGAACTAAAAACCTGTACATAAACCACAGGTTTGGACTTTTTAAAAACAGAATTTCATTTCCTGTTGAACCCTAATGAAACTGAAGAAATGAACTGAATACGTTAAGAGTTAAAAGACTAAATTTGAAGATGTTCTGAGAATCTCTCCAACAAAAACAAAGGAAATATAACTGTTAAGAAAGACGTACAACCCTAACACATATACACATTAACAAACTACCTGTCCATAAGATGAAGAGGCTCCATGAATGTACGGAGCCAATGAAAGGGCGAGAGAGGTGTGTTTTTCTAAAATTGCACAGAAATAGGGAAGAGACGAGTATAAAAACTCTAAGTGAGCACCCTGCACACGCTCTGCTACCCTGCTCAAACTCAACTCATCCTCTCCCTCTCTACAAGCAAGTTGACACAGACAGAAGAGAAAAGACTCGGGAAGAAACCAGCCCAAGGAAACCTCCCCAAAACTTCAGCATGTGCTGGTAAGAGAAGTTAACTAAAACCCTGCCAAGGGATTAGAGTTATAAACTCTTGCAACAGTTTTGTTGTGATATGGAAATGCTGTTGTAATTTAAGATGTTAACAGTTTCTCCTGTTAACCACTAAATGCTTAGACCATGCATTTGGGAAAGAGACAAGGGCTAATCATTGGGAAACGGAGAAATAGTGGGATTTAACTGAATTTAAGATTCTAAATATTTTGTTAATTGGCCAGTCTCAAGCCAGCTCCTTAAATGGTTTCTTCTAACTAAGTAATGTAACTACTTTCTTCTATTTCAGAGGATTGAGTTAAAATTGCTTACTTTGCCCATCTATATAAACAGTCTAGTTATTAATAGGATCCGCCTGCTCTTAAAATTATGTTGCCCATCCATAAACAGTCTTAGTATCTATGACTCACAATAATTTTGGGAAATAAGACCTGGTTTCAATTTACCAAAATAAAAGTACCCCATCAAAGGCCAGCCTGCTCACAAAGGTGTAATCTGTTAAAAGCTCTCCAGAGAGAAGCATACAGATGAGACTGGACAGAAATCAGCCTTTTATCATTTGTGTTCTGTCTTTTGTTGTTTTGTTTAGTGTTTTCTTTTCTTTAAATAGCCATGGTTAATAACAGTGATTATTTTGCTTGGCTTTAATCACGGTGTCCTCTAAGGTATGTAAAAGAGCCCCTGTGACTAAAATAGTGGAGTCACACCCTGAATTGTCAGAAAAAGAGAGAGTAAGAACTAGCCTAGCATTTCTTGTTTCTCTAAACTAAATATTTGTACTAAGTTTTGGGATAAAATTACTTGACATCCAACACAATTTAAAATGACCCCTTTCCACCCCACACCAAGTTCACGGCAGTATGGAGTGGTTTAAATCAGAGCGAGTCAAATCAATGATTTTCATTGTGATTTAAATCAGCAAGCACAGGAAATCTTGATTTAAATCAGTGATTTTAAACTTGTTTTCCATTTTTGCTTTTTAGATATTTACCTAAAGAAAGGCTGATTCTCAGAGCTTGGTATAATTTCGTACTTCTTTTTCCTAACCCTGAGGATACACTAGGAAAGGTCCCTCACCCCTGTGCTGGGATGGTCGAGCCACAGAAGAATTTTGATGTCTCACATATAATCGCAGATGACAGTGAGAATGTGGATTCCTCCACGAGTTCTGTGTAAACAGGTGCTATGCGCTCCCAAAAACGCTCCCAACTGTCTGAAAAGCAGAGCCCAGACAGCCGTGTGCTCCCTCCTCCAGCTCCCAGAGCACACTGAACCACAGGTTGCCTGCCCCCTTCGTGTC
The DNA here is from genome assembly GCF_027887155.1 of Malaclemys terrapin pileata. Classification (NCBI taxonomy): domain Eukaryota; kingdom Metazoa; phylum Chordata; order Testudines; family Emydidae; genus Malaclemys; species Malaclemys terrapin. Next base: position 54,424,488 of record NC_071514.1, read on the forward strand.
ACAGGGCCACTGCTGACATCACAGAGGCAAGGTGGGCTGGGGCTGTCTGGCTAGGGCCCTTGGGGTTTGCATCCCCCAGATTGGATTAAGGGAGGATTGCTCTTGGCTTTTGTTGGGAATTTTAATCCAAGGGAGCCCCGGGGCCTCCCCACAAACCCTGTTTGTATAATGTGTCATGAGAAAAGGAGATTCGACCACAAGGTGCAAAATCATTTTGTGTCAGTCCACTCCAGTATCTTGCCTCTTGCATCAGCAAAGGGGAAGGTGAAATCCCCACAATGCACCTGGCCAGCTTTGCTATTCTCTGACATATGGGTAAAAAATTCCTTCCTCACCCCTCAGTGACCATGGAATCCCTGAAGCATGAGATTGGACTGGCCGTCCGTCTCAGCGTGAGGCGCTCCAATTGTTAGTCCAGCCACAGCTGCATCGGTGCCCTGGGCTGAGAGAATAAAAGGGCTGAGAAGATTCTTTCCTAAGGATACACACAGACACTAAATCCCATTCCTAAAGTCTGCAATCAAAGGCAGTCAGAGCGCAGGACCCGTGGGTATTTATTGAGTCCCAACAGCATGCTGGGGGCTGTACAATACAGGGGAGGGCACAGGCCTGACCCCAAAGAGCAGCGAATCTCTTGCTTGGTTTATTTGATTTCCCATTCTCCTGAGCAGGATCTTGTTTACGCAGGAACTTGAAGGAAGAGAGGGAAGTTTGGGGCAGGAGAAAGGGAGCCTGAGGAGCAGGATGGCAGGGGGTTGGCAAGGGAGAGCCAGGGAAGGACACAAAGGGAATGGCTGGGAGAGTGGCGGGGGAATGAGCCCGGAGAGCTAGGTGGGGAAGAAGTTTGCAAAGACTTAACAAGGAGCCGCACTTGGGTGCTGAATGGAGCTGAGCAAATCAGTGACTTTTCAGTTTGGGGGCCAGTTGGAGAAATACAAAAAAAAATAAATATTGGTTCAGTTTGGCCTGAAACAAAATTGTTTTGGTTTTTCGTTTCAGGTTGTTTGTGGGTGTTTTTCAACCCTCCCCCCACTTTTTTTAAAGTTGCCTCAATTTCAAAATGAAAAGTGACAACATTTTGCTGTGGAATGGTCCAAACAGACTGGTTTGACTTTTAAAACAAAACATTCCCTTTTTGTGTGTGGCTGAAAGGATTTGCTGAATTCGCACCTGGTTTGGATGGCCCTGAGAGATGCATTTTTGGGGAATTTGCTAGCTCTAGCGTAGGACCTGCGAGGGAGCCAGGGGAGGGATCAGAATAGGCTGGTCTGATGGGTTAGATGATTTTACAGCGGGCTCTGAAGGGGAATGAGAGGAGATGTGGGGGGAGGGCAGAGTTAATGGGATGGGTGATCAAGGCCTGGAGCAGGTGGGCTGGAGAGGATGAGGGGAATTGTAGAGACATGGTAAAGGAAGGACTGTTCAGGAAGGACAGGCAGGGCAGAAAGGGTGGGGAGTTGCACTGTAAGTAAGAGAGCAGTATGACTGCTCAGAGTTCCGGTATGAAACTGCAGAAATACCTGAGAGTCTCTGGATTAAATTTCAAGTGTGAGCAACTAGGGTGATGTCGTGGTGGGAGTCTGCTATAGACCACCAGACCAGGGGGATGAGGAGGACGAGGTTTTCTTCTGGCAACTAACAGAAGTTACTGGATCGCAGGCCCTGGTTCTCATGGGAGACATCAATCACCCTGATATCTGCTGGGAGAGCAATACAGCGGTGCACAGACAATCCAGGATGTTTTTGGAAAGTGTAGGGGACAATTTTCTGGTGCAAGTGCTGGAGGAACCAACTAGGGGCAGAGCTCTTCTTGACCTGCTGTTCACAAACCGGGAAGAATTAGTAGGGAAGCAAAAGTAGATGGGAACCTGGGAGGCAGTAACCATGAGATGGTTGAGTTCAGATCCTGACACAAGGAAGAAAGGAGAGCAGCAGAATACGGACCCTAGACTTCAGAAAAGCAGACTTTGCCTCCCTCAGGGAACTGATGGGCAGGATCCCCTGGGAGAATAACATGAGGGGGAAAGGGGTCCAGGAGAGCTGGCTGTATTTTAAAGAATCCTTCCTGAGGTTGCAGGAACAAATCATCCCGATGTGTAGAAAGAATAGTAAATAACAGTGAAATCCTTGCTGATCTTAAACACAAAAAAGAAGCTTACAAGAAGTGGAAGATTGGACAAATGACCAGGGAAGGGTATAAAAATATTACTCAGGCGTGCAGGAGTGAAATCAGAAAGGCCAAATCACACTTGGAGTTGCAGCTAGCAAGAGATGTTAAGAGTAACAAGAAGGGTTTCTTCAGGTAGGTTAGCAACAAGAAGACAGTCAAGGAAAGTGTGGGCCCCTTACTGAATGAGGGAGGCAACCTAGTGTCAGAGGATGTGGAAAAAGCTAATGTACTCAGTGCTTTTTTTGCCTCTGTCCTCATGAAGAAGGTCAGCTCCCAGACTACTGCACTGGGCAGCACAGCATGGGGAGGAGGTGACCAGCCCTCTGTGGAGAAAGAAGTGGTTCGGGACTATTTAGAAAAGCTGGACGAGCACAAGTCCATGAGGCCGGATGCGCTGCATCCGAGGGTGCTAAAGGACAGGGCCGGCTCCGGGTTTTTTGCCGCCCCAAGCGGTGAAGTGTGAGGGGGAAGATAAAGCCGCGATTGGCGGCACTTCGGCGGCAGCTCTGCCGCGCCGCTTCATTCTTCGGCGGCAATTCGGCAGCGGGTCCTTCACTTTGTGAGGGACTGAGGGACCCGCCCCCGAATTGCCGCCAAAGACCCGGACGTGCCGCCCCTTTCCATTGGCCGCCCCAAGCACCTGCTTCCTGCACTGGTGCCTGGAGCCAGCCCTGCTAAAGGAGTTGGCGGAGGTGATTGCAGAGCCATTGGCCATTATCTTTGAAAACTCATGGCGATTGGGGGAGGTCCCGGATGGCTGGAAAAAGGCTAATGTAGTGCCCATCTTTAAAAAAGGGAAGAAGGAGGATCTGGGGAACTACAGGCCAGTCAGCCTCACCTCAGTCCCTGGAAAAATCACGGAGCAGGTCCTCAAGGAATCAATTCTGAAGCACTTAGAGGAGAGGAAAGTGATGAGGAACAATCAGCATGGATTCACCAAGGGCAAGTCATGTCTGACTAACCTAATTGCCTTCTATGACGAGATAACTGGCTCTGTGGATGAGGGGAAAGCAGTGGATGTGTTATTCCTTGACTTTAGTAAAGCTTTTGATACTGTCTCCCACAGTATTCTTGCCAGCAATTTAAAGAAGTATGGGCTGGATGAATGGACTATAAGGTGGACAGAATGCTGGCTAGATCGTCGGGCTCAATGCATAGTGATCAATGGCTCCATGTCTAGTTGGCAGCCAGTATGAAGCGGAGTGTCCCAAGGGTCGGTCCTGGGGCCTGTTTTGTTCAATATCTTCATTAATGATCTGGAGGATAGCGTGGAGTGCATCCTCAGCAAGTTTGCAGATGACACTAAACTGGGAGGAGTGGTAGATACTTTGGAGGGTAGGGATAGGATACAGAAGGACCTAGACAAATTAGAGGATTGGGCCAAAAGAAATCTGATGAGGTTTTACAAGGAGAAGTGCAGAGTCCTGCACTTAGGACGGAAGAATCCCATGCACTGCTACAGACTAGGGACCGAATGGCTAGGCAGCAGTTCTGCAGAAAAGAACCTAGGGGTTACAGTGGACTAGAAGCTGGATATGAGTCAACAGTGTGCCCTTGTTGCCAAGAAGGCTAACAGCATTTTGGGCTGTATAAGTAGGGGCATTGCCAGCAGATCGAGGGACGTGATCGTTCCCTTCTATTCAACATTGGTGAAGCCTCATCTGGAGTACTGTGTCCAGTTTTGGGCCCCACACTACAAGAAGGATGTGGAAAAATTGGAAAGAGTCCAGCGGAGGGCAACATAAATGATATGGGGACTGGAGCACATGACTTATGAGGAGAGGCTGAGGGAACAGGGATTGTTTAGTCTGCAGAAGAGAAGAATGAGGGGGGATTTGATAGCTGCTTTCAACTACCTGAAAGGGGGTTCCAAAGAGGGTGGATCTAGACTGTTCTCAGTGGTAGCAGATGACAGAACAAGGAGTAATGGTCGCAAGTTGCAGTCGGGGAGGTTTAGGTTGGATATTAGGAAAAACTTTTTCACTAAGAGGATGGTGAAGCACTGGAATGGGTTATCTAGGGAGGTGGTGGAATCTCCATCCTTAGAGGTTTTTAAGGTCAGGCTTGACAAAGCCCTGGCTGGGATATATTTAGTTGGGGATTGGTCCTGCTTTAAGCAGGGGGTTGGACTAGATGATCTCCTGAGGTCCCTTCCAACCCTGATAGTCTATGATTTTATGAGTGCAAGATTGGGCAGCAGCCTGGATGTGGGGTGGGGCGAGGGGGAGAGGTAGAGTTGTAGCTGACCCCAAGGTTGAGACCGTGGGGTTGATGGAGAGGAGGGTGGCTGTGGGGAGGGTGTGGGGCAGCTGGGCAATGCAGCTCTCCCAAGGGCTAGTATGAGTTGGGGGCAGAGAGGCAGCCACAGCCTGGAAGGTTTTTGTATTCGGTTTAATGGAATATATTGGCCTAGAGATTGAAAGGTGTTAACATGACTCCTGCCACTGTACAGCACTAAACAGTGAAACAAGGCTTGGGATTTTGGAACACACAGACATTGGTCTGCTCAGTCCCACAGCAAACACCCCCTTACATCCCAGGTGGTGTTTGGGATTTGGCTGGAGCCAGTGGAGGTGGCCGTGTCATCTGAGTCCCTCTCTCTCAGGCCTGGTCTGGACAGGACATTTCTCAACGTCAGGATCAGGATCATGAAGGCCCAACAGTGTTACGGTGGATCCTGAGGTCCCGAGGAGATGGTGGATGTGGCAGCCATGCAGTGAAGTTCACTTCTTCCTGTCCACCCATCACCCAGCTAGTCAGAGCGCTTCATTCTCCCCAAAGGTCTTTTTTCTAATGGACCCCAAAGGGAGCGATGGGTGGAATAGTCCTTCCCCTTATTATTTTGTCTACCAATTAGACCTCATTTCCGACACACCAGTTTTGGTCCCTTGATTTCCAGCCCCACAGTTCTCTTGCTGACCAAGCACGATCTTAACAGTGCCCTTGAGTTACTAGTTGGCCTTTCTGTTTGGGCTCATTCAGTCTGTCTCCCTTTCCTCAACATTCCCTGTTATGAGTTATTGGAACATTTGATCAACTTTTTATCCACTCACCCAAAGTTAAGCTTACAATCGGGTTAGGCGTACGAGGCCCAAATTATTACAACAGGCTCCACTAACCCGGCTGGATCATAACGTGGTGGCTTGTCTTGCTCTCTCCTCTCCTTGAGCCATTTCTTTATCCCTTCTTCTCCCTATGATTTTTATTCCCCCTTCATCTTCTCCCTCTCTCTCTCATTCTTTTCTATTCTCTTCCTCTGCACCTCCTCCAACCCCTTTCCCTGGGGCCTGTGGGCTCTTCCCCCCCCCTTTCTTTCCTTCTGTCCCTTTTTGGCTCTTCCTTCCCCAACCCACTTGCTCCCCATTCCCCATGGGTGTCTTTCCCTAGTCCCTGTCTTTGCTCCCTGCCGCCTCTCCCTGCTTTTTCCTACCCATATAGGTACACACCCATGTACTTTCTCTCTCTCTATCCACACACTCACACAGAGTGACTGAGGAGGAGTCTAATTTAGAATGAATCAAAGCTCTTGACTCTCTTAAGGAAAAGCTGCCAAACTATAGGATGGTCCCTGGCTCGGCTTTCTGATCATCTCAATGTTCCTTTGTAACGAGAGTATCTTGTCCCCCCAACCCCAGGCAGTATTGTCAGGGGCATCTGCTCTTCCAATGTACCACTGAGGAGCCGTTTAGTGACCATGAGAGATGCAAAGGCAGTCTAGAATTGTTCAGTGGACGCATATTTTCACTGGGCATTCCAGGGACTCAGTCAAAGGGGTGGGAAGCAATATGGCTGCTGCTAGGTCTGTGATCCGTGTGTGAGGAAAGTTCCTCTCTCTCTACGGTCTCTCCAACAAGCATTACCAAACGTTTGTCATTCAAAGTGCTTTAGCAAGGTGGGTGAGGAGTATTATCTCCATTTTACAGACGAGGAAACTGAAGCACGGAGAGGGGGAGGTCAATGTTCTCAAAAACAGCTACTGATTTTTGGGTGCCTTCATTTCTTGTGCCCAACTGGGGACACCTGAGGGCTGATTTTCAGTGGGGCTGTGGAGCCAGTGTTCCTATTGCCTTCAACTGAATTTGGGGATAGAGCTGGTCTGGAGGTAAAAGGCCTCTGCATGGAGAGCCCTGGCCTTCTGCGGTGCTCTGGGGATGTGCAGGGCTTGAGGGTGGGCCTTGTGGCTTTGTTCCCTCTTTGCCCCCTACCAGGATGATGTGGAGGTATCTCAGCTAGGGTCTCCTCATGGAGATTTCCTCCTGCAGAGCCTTCTACCATGGCTTTGACCATGGGGGTGGGATGACTTAGCCACAGAATCCCAAGGAACTGCATCCTGAAAACAATTCGGGTCAGATCAAAACCCTCATTGGACAAAGGATCACGGTGCAGTATGAGTGAATGGAGAGAACAAGCAACAGCGGTGTGGAACTTTCTGTACTCTGCTACTTTCTGGACGCCAAATTTTGCAACATGGGAAATTCACAGGGCCCAAATTCTTCTCTTACAGAGATGTATCTTTAAATGACTGCCCTTGTCTGATTTCTAGCCCCATAATAGCCCAAGCTTATTAAACTCTTAGGGAACAACGTGAATGCCCATTGAGCACATTTGCAGAAGTGGAGATAGAGAGTGTATATTTTAAAGCATTATTGAGTTCAAGCTTCTCTGGCTGCTCACACTTCTGGGAATGATTTCAGCAACTGTTCTGATCATCAAACAAGTTGTCACAACGAAGGCCCTGATGTTACAGGCTGATCATTGTGGGTGGCTCACTGCACCTAGGATGAAGCTCACCGAAGACTCTGCGGGCGTCCACCTACACGGAGCTGCTAGCAGGGTTTGAGCCTGAGAGTGTGTGAAATGGAGTCCTCTTTCTACCTAGGATTCATTTACAATGTAGCTGATGTAACAGTGACAACATAGTGGTGTGAGTGAAAATATTTGAAGGTGTAAAATTGCCATGCAATGGGTCAAACTCAGTCGAAGTCCCAGTGCTATCACTAATTAAAATGGATTAATCATCTCTCTTCATGCAGTGATGACTATAAAGTAGCACATTAAAGGGAGATGTTTGTAAATGCTGAGATGAAAAAGCCGTATTCTTTCAAAGGTCCCAGTTTTACAATGAGATGAGTGTGGGTGGACCCCTGCGGCTGTACGGAGCTCAAACAAGTTGGGGGCCAAAGCCCCTGATCCTCTAACTGATCCACATGGAAGGACTTTTGTGCATGTGCAGAGCCCCAGTGAAGTCAATTAAACTATTCACATGAGCAAACTCATACAGAAGTGACACAATCCCACAAACGGGTCCACTTCAGTGGATCCCTGCATGCATGTGGCAGACCCTCCTTCGCTTCCATGGAGCTCCTTGTAGGTGTAAGGACTCGAGTGCGCAGGGCAGCTTTTGAAATCCTGGCCAGTGTTGCAAGAAGTGAGTGTGACAAACACTAGGAGGAAAGGGCCTGTGAAATGAGAGTGACAGGAACAAGTTCAGCCTGGTCCATGGGCTAGCTGTGTGTGGTTGGTTTGTTGGTGTTTTTTATAACATACATTACCCTGCATGGTTCTGTTTTGGAATGTATGTGTTTCACATCTGTGTGTGTGTGTGTGTATTTTCTCATATCTCTGCCTGTTTGTAGTCTGTCTTAGGTACTCCTGTGGCGCCATTACTGTAGGAGCTGAGCACCTCCCAGTCTTTAAGGTCTTTATCCTCACACCACTATTGGGAGGCAGGGCAGGGCTGTAACCCCCACTGCAGGGGTGGGGAACTGAGGCACAGAAAAGGTAGGACTTCATGGGATTTAGGTGCCTAAACCCATGAGGATCTGGGCTCAAGTGACTGGCCCACCCTGACACTGGGAGCCTGCAGCACAGCAGAACCTGGTTCCCACGGCAATCCTGGGGCTGACCCCATGGCTGTTCACAGCAGGCAGGGCCAGCCCACAATATTTTGGTACCTGAGGCGGGGAGCTCAAATGACGCCCCCATATCCCCTCGCTTGGGCCAAAATTTTGAAAGGTCTCAATTCTGCCTTCTTCCTATACTACTCCTCTCTTGGTACTGCTCTGCTACCTACCCCAATAAAGGAGAACTAACAACTTAAAATGCCTTGTTCAAAAATTGTAAGTAACCCTTAACTTTCAAACACCTGAACAGCAAATGTAACTTTTCTTGTCTGCATAGTAAACACGGGCATTTTTATCTGTTTGAATGATCAAAGTGGTGCTTTCTGTGCCTTCTTGGTTGCAAAGATTTGAACTGCTTCCTGCTGAAAGTCCACAGTCTGGGCCAGCTCATGCTCTATTGAGATGGTTTCAAGGCCGACCAGCCTCTCCTGTGTCATTGTGGAGCATAGATGTATTTTTATTAACTTCAGCTTGGAGAAGCTGCGTTTTCCATTGGCAACTGTTACAGGAAGTGTTAGAAGTATGCGCAGAGCAACAAAAGCATTTGGAAAGAGGGTGTTCATCTTATTTGTGCACATATATTCCAGAACAGCCTTTGGAGTTGATCCTGCTGAAATGTATCTTGAAAGGGCTTTCCGTTCATCACCTAAATCACTTGCATCAATATCGTGCATGTCATCATGTGTCAACACAGTCTCTAGTACCCTGCATTGCTGGTGTAGATCTTCTTCAGGTATAGTGAGGAGTTTTGGAATATCATACAACATCCCAAATATAATGCTGTGTTCCTTGAGCTGAATGAAACGTTCTTCAACTGACTGTATTGCACAATCTAGTACCTGGTTAAAGAATTCAACTTTGAATTGTTGTTTTGGGTCTCTTATGGGATTATCCCGTGCCTCATAATCAAAATGTCTTCTTCTTCGGTGACTCTTGTTTTTTTGAATGGGTGGGAAAATAGCTTCAGTGTGAAGTTCCTCTGCCAACTTCTGTGCACTCTTCAAAACGTTTTGAAACCCCCCATCTGACCGGGAAGACTGTAGGTATGACTTTGCTTTGTCCAGTTGTTCCATTGCTCCAGCTATATCAAGGTCAACACCTCAGAGTCTCTTGTTTACAACATTTATTTCAAACAGTATGTCATGCCACAACACTAAGCCACACAGAAATTTGAAGTTATGTATGTTTCTGGTGATTCCATTTCCCTCTGCCACTATTCTCCCACGAACAGTTCCTGTCATAGCATTATCCTCCATAATGGCAACTATGACTTCATCTATCTTCCCAGTTTGGTGTTTGATAGGCTTTATCACCTCCACTCGACTTTCCCATCGTGTGATACTCAGTGGTTTCAGTGTCAGAGAGGATGTTCCCAGATGTTGCTTCAAAATTTGCCATTGATGAGTTGATGCAGAGAAAAATACATAGATGCTTTGAATTACATTAAAAAATTCAGCAGCCTCACTAGAATCTGATGCTGCATCACTGACCACCAAGTTCAATGAATGAGAACTGCATGGGACAAAAAAAGCTTGAGGGTTTAACTCTCGGATCCGTGTCTGCACTCCTCTGTTCTTTCCTCTCATGTTGGCACCATTATCGTAGCCCTGACCTCTCACATCAGCTATCGCAATTCCCGTATCTTCCAGCTTTTTAAGAAGCACATTTGTCATACCAGCTCCTGTAGTATCATCAATGTCAATAAAGTCTAGAAAATGCTAACAGTCACCATTGCAGGGACATTTTCACTAGGTTCTGTTGTTGTTACAAAACGCACCATTAAAGTCATTTTTTCCGTATGGCTGCTGTCAGGTGTGCAGTCCAGAATAACAGAGTAATATATCTTGCTGACTTCAAATCTGCCACAATCTTCTGTTTGACTTTTGTTGCCAGTAACTATGTGATCTCATTTTGAATTGTTTTTCCAAGGTAGTGGTGTGTGTACATTTCTTGGGTGGCGACTCTTCTTAGCTGCTCCTGGAGTACAGCATCAAACTCAGCCATCAGCTCCACAATTTTAAGGAAGTTTCCATTGTTTGGCACATACAGCTGATCTGAAGTGCCATGCAGTGCTAGGTTTTGGGTAGCAAGCATTCTCGCAATGGCAATGAGCCTTTTCAGAACATTTTGCCAGTAAAGAGACTCTGATGCAATCTTCTCTTGATGCTGATCATCTATGGTGGCCTTTAACCTTAGTCTCATCTCAAGCTCTTTCCACCTATGGGATGCTCTCTGGTGATTTGCTGCCTTCTCATGGCATGCCAGATTTCTAGCCAGATTTTTCCAGTCCTTTGTTCCTGTAGAACCCAATGTGGCTGGAACATTAGACTGGAAGAGTTTGCAACAAAAACAGTATGCAGCATTCTGGGTTTTTTAGCACATAAGCTATGGCCTCTCCACTTTGTCACCATTGGGGATTTCATGCCAGTAATGTGTTGGATGGAAACTTCTATTTTCATTGTCTTTGGGGAACATGAAGTTTTTCACTTGCTGTGGCCCATGCAGTACAAGGAAGTCCCTCAGGCTACTGCTCAAGTGGGTCCACAGTCCTGGATCATCTAGACCTAAGGAACTAAACTCAGCAGCAGCTGTTTCTTGCACCTCCACCACACTCTTCTCTGATCTACACTTTTCTTCAGGAATGTGCATGGTTACATCCATTTGAGATGGAGATATGGATTCTGAAGTAGATGCCAGGTCACCTGCACTCTAACTGGAAGATCAGGCATCTCCTCTGCACTCACATCCTCACTGGGGCCAGAAGGCTCACCGTGAACATTTGTGTCTATGTATCTCAGGAGAGCTCCTTCCTGCTTAGCTAGAAAAGCTTCCTTTGCTTTCTTTCTTTTTTTGAATGCTGCCCCAGAGGGGCATTTTCTTCTTTCACTCATGACTCCTGTTCTGTGCCAGCTATAGTGGCTCTTAACACTCAATTGAAGGAGACAAATAAGCAGGCTGGTAGCAGGGCCTGAGTGATGGAAGATATCAGCATCTTAAGGGCCTAACTGGCTCCTACTACTAGGGTTAACATACGTCCGGATTTTCCCGGACATGTCCGGCTTTTTGGGCCTCAAATCCCCGTCCGGGAGGAAATCCCAAAAAGCCGGACATGTCTGGGAAAATAGGGAGGGAGGGGCCAGCGGTGCTCGGCCCGGGGCCAGGGGCCGGCGGTGTGGGGGCAGGAGCCGGGGGCCGGCGGTGCGAGGCCAGGAGCCGGCGCCCCAGAGCCCGAGCCGGGCGGGAGACGCTGGGTCCAGAGCCTCTTGGCCTGGACCGGCCGGCCACTTGGCTGGGGGGGCCAGACTGGGCCGCGCCTCCTTGCACCCCCCCTACCCAGCCCCAGCCCCAGCTTACCTGCTGCCTGCTTCAGGCTTCCCGCGAACATTTGATTCGCGGGAAGCAGCAGACTTGGGGCGGGGCCGGGAAGGGGTGGGGCGGGGGCGGAGTTGGGGCGGGGCTGGGACCCCGTGGAGTGTCCTCTTTTTGGACACTTAAAATATTGTAACCCTACCTACTACTTCAGTTGACTGCCTGTTCTCCTAAGTGGTTCAGGGAAGCAGCAGGAAACAGGAAGCTCCCTGAGAAGCTGGTGTTAACACTGGTCTACAATTTTTGAGAAGTCGTCTGCTTCAGAGATAAAATGTGCTATTTATTATGTATTTTGATGTGCTGAATTCAAATATGACAATTAAAACAACTGATTGGCTACTGTTTCTAAGATATTTAAGTTTTTACATTTTATGTCTATGTATATTGTGAAGATAGTAGAGTTTTAATCATAAATTGTAAACCTAGGTCTTTTCATATGTTTATGGTTGCTTTACATGATAATATTTCACCTGTCCTGTTTATGTAACACTTTAAAAATCAGCAAAAGGGTTATATAAATAAAATTTATTATGAAACAAAAGGCAAAAAACTATTATGTACATAGTTTAGTCCTATTCAGTGTCTACTTGGTGCTTCTTGGCTTGTCTCTTGTATTCATTAAATGGAGCCTCTCTTGTCACTGTCCAGCAATAGTCTGCAAGCATTGATGGGCTCCATTTGCCCTGATAGTGTTTCTCCATTGTTGCAATGTCCTGGTGAAATTGCTCGCCGTGCTTGTTGCTCACTGCTCCGCAGTTCGGTGGAAAAAATCTAGATGAGAGTGCAAAAAATGTATCTTTAGTGACATGTTGCAACCAAGGCTTTTGTATGCCTTGAGGAGGTTTTCCACCAACAACCTGTAGTTGTCTGCTTTGTTGTTTCCGAGAAAATGTATTGCTACTAACTGGAAGGCTTTCCATGCCGTCTTTTCCTTGCCACGTAGTGCATGGTCAAATGCATCATCTCGAAGAAGTTCACGAATCTGAGGACCAACAAAGACACCTTCCTTTATCTTAGCTTCACTTAACCTTGGAAATTTTCCACGAAGGTACTTGAAAGCTGCTTGTGTTTTGTCAATGGCCTTGACAAAGTTCTTCATCAGAGCCAGCTTGATATGTAAGGGTGGTAACAAAATCTTCCTTGATTCATCATGTGGTGGATGCTGAACACTTTTCCTCCCAGGCTCCAATGACTGTCAGAGTGGCCAATCTTTCTTGATGTAGTGGGAATCTCTTGCACGACTATCCCATTCGCAGAGAAAACAGCAGTACTTTGTGTATCCAGTCTGCAGACCAAGCAAGAGAGCAACAATCTTCAAATTGCCACAAAGCTGCCACTGATGTTGGTCATAGTTTATGCACCTCAAAAGTTGTTTCATGTTGTCATAGGTTTCCTTCATATGGACTGCATGACCAACTGGAATTGATGGCAAAACATTACTTCTAGGAATAACATGATGCAATTCATATCATGTATGACGCAATACCAGCTTCAGATTGCATCATTCATTGTTTTGCCTAAAAAGCAAGTACTGTCCAAACCCAGTCATAGATTTATTCATAGATCCAGTTAAAGATGTATTTTAGTCATTTCTGGTTTAAATTGAGATCCCTTCCCTTTATAACTCACTTATCCTCCGCCATTCCCAAGTCAATGGTCGTATATACTGACCCAATAGCATATCTTGAAAACTAGAGCCAATCAACTATTTTAAGCATCATTTTCGTTCTCAGTGACCCAGAATTAGTAAAGTTTGACTACATTTATTTCAGAAGCATTTTGGCTGTAGAGCAGTGTAATCAATCCAGGCTCCTGGGGGTGCTAGAGAGGTAGATAAGAGGCTCCTTCTCCTCTCTCTCCCTGTAGCTCCTGCTGCTTTCTGTTATTACCTCTCACCTTTTCTCCTGCCTGCCTGTTATGTCTCATGTGCCCTCTTTCCTCCACCACAGCACTCCACCATCTCTGTGCACCAGCAGCAGATACAATTTTCTACACTCTGGGTCCTAGTGGCACCCTCCACCCCATCTGGCACCTGAGATGGCCGCCTCAGCTCGCCTCATAGTAAGGCCTTTTGCGAACAGGGGCTGCTAACAGGGAGTTTCGCAAGGGAGTTCTCCAGGTGAAGGAGGAGCAATACAGCACCCTTTTGGGGTAAGTGACTGTCTGTAGTGTGTGTTTGTTTGTGTTTGAGGGTTACTTGCTGTGTGCTGAGCTTGTGTTTGTCAGTCTGTTTGTTTGTTTTGGTTGTTTGAAGGACCGTGTGCTGTGGCTGGCAGTTGGAAGCTGTGAGCTTCAAAGGAAGGCTTGAAAGCTAGAAGCCTCTGGTAAGTGGCTGAGCCTTAATCAGTGGGCGGGGCATTCATACAGGCCAGGGCTTTATAAAGCAGCGCACAAGCGACCAGGGAGCTTTTGCGACCAGGGGCTGCTAACAGGGAGTTTCGCAAGGGAGTTAGGAAGGGGGCGAGGGTCCCTTGCCGGTTCTATCTGTTTTCTCTTTATTCCCCTTAATACCTATAAACCAACTACATTCAAAACTTCTTGCTTAAACAACCCTTTCAGCGGACAGGGGGCTGCAGACGGGAGTTTGACAGAGAGAGGCTTACGATGGTTAGGAAGACCCGCAACACCTGTGCCAGCACTGCTTCTGTCTCCTCCACCTGTGCCTGTAGCCAGACAGAGCGCCTGAGCATGGATGCTTCTACCCAGATCCTGGTGTGGTTTTGCAGAGACTGTAACTTGCAATTTCCACTTACTGATATCCAGGCTGGGGGGACCATCCAATGTGAGAGGTGCCTGCTGGTGGAATCTCTCAGGCAGCAGGTGAGAGAGCTACAGGAGGAGGTGGCTAGGTTGAGGAGCAACCGAATCCACGAGCAATTCCTCGACAGTGTCCATGTGGAGACAGCTGAGGTAGCTGTCCCAGTACACAGGACTGCTGATACACCACTGGTGGAGGAGGAGATGGCTCAGGATGGACACTGGCAGCTGGTTACTTCTGGCAGCAGGCAGTGCTCCACCCCTGCTCCGAACCCTCCTGCTGTGGTAATAGGTAACCATTATGCTCTTCTTGATACAGGAAAGAAGGAATCACTCCCTACAGTAAAGGAGGAGAAGCCTCGTACCCCTAAGGCTGGGAGGTCTGCTGCCACCACTGCGAATAGAAAACGTAGGGTAGTGGTGGTCGGAGACTCTCTGCTGAGGGGGACGGAGGCGCCCATCTGTCGCCCTGACATTACATCTCGGGAGGTATGCTGCCTGCCGGGAGCCCGTATCCGAGACGTTACGGAGGCATTGTGGAGGATTATCCGGCCCTCTGACTACTACCCCATGCTACTCATCCATGTGGGCACAAATGATACTGCGCGGTGTAACACTGAGCGGATCAAGAGTGACTACAGGGCTCTGGGAGTACGGGTGAAGGAGTTTGGAGCGCAGGTGGTATTCTCTTCAATTCTTCCTGTCAAAGGTAGGGGCCCAGGCAGAGACAGATGCATCATGGAGGTGAATGCCTGGCTGCGAAGATGGTGTCGCCAGGAGGGCTTTGGCTTCCTAGACCACGGGATGCTATTTGAGGAAGGACTGCTAGGCAGAGATGGCGTTCACCTTTCGAGGAGAGGAAAGACCCTACTTGGACACAGACTGGCTAACCTAGTGAGGAGGGCTTTAAACTAGGTTCGACGGGGACAGTGAGCAAAGCCCACAGGTAAGTGGGGAACATGGAGACCGGGGAGATGGGTCAGAAACGAGAGGGAGTGTGGGCTATATTGTCAGAGAGAAAGGAGGGTCAGGACAAAACTGGGAGGAAAGATCAAACCAGTATCTTAGATGCCTATATACAAATGCGAGAAGTATGGGGAATAAGCAGGAAGAACTGGAAGTGCTAATAAATAAATACAACTATGACATTGTTGGCATCACTGAAACTTGGTGGGATAATACACATGATTGGAATGTTGGTGTGGATGGGTACAGCTTGCTCAGGAAGGATAGACAGGGGAAAAAGGGAGGAGGTGTTGCCTTATATATTAAAAATGTACACACTTGGACTGAGGTAGAGATGGGCATAGGAGACAGAAGTGTTGAGAGTCTCTGGGTTAGGTTAAAAGGGGTAAAAAACAAGGGTGATGTCATGCTAGGAGTCTACTACAGGCCACCTTACCAGGTGGAAGAGGTGGATGAGGCTTTTTTTAAGCAACTAACAAAATCATCCAAAGCCCAAGATTTAGTGGTGATGGGGGACTTCAACTATCCGGATATATGTTGGGAAAATAACACAGCGGGGCACAGACTATCCAACAAATTCTTGGACTGCATTGGAGACAACTCTTTATTTCAGAAGGTTGAAAAAGCTACTAGGGGGGAAGCTGTTCTAGACTTGATTTTAACAAATAGGGAGGAACTCATTGAGAATTTGAAAGTAGAAGGCAGCCTGGGTGAAAGTGATCATGAAATCATAGAGTTTGCAATTCTAAGGAAGGGTAGAAGGGAGAACAGCAAAATAGAGACAATGGATTTCAGGAAGGCAGATTTTGGTAAGCTCAGAGAGCTGATAGGTAAGGTCCCATGGGAATCAAGACTGAGGGGAAAAACAACTGAGGAGAGTTGGCAGTTTTTCAAAGGGACACTATTAAGGGCCCAAAAGCAAGCTATTCCGCTGGTTAGGAAAGATAGAAAATGTGGCAAAAGACCACCTTGGCTTAACCACGAGATCTTGCATGATCTAAAAAATAAAAAGGAGTCATATAAAAAATGGAAACTAGGACAGATTACAAAGGATGAATATAGGCAAACAACACAGGAATGCAGGGGCAAGATTAGAAAAGCAAAGGCACAAAATGAGCTCAAACTAGCTACGGGAATAAAGGGAAACAAGAAGACTTTTTATCAATACATTAGAAGCAAGAGGAAGACCAAAGACAGGGTAGGCCCACTGCTTAGTGAAGAGGGAGAAACAGTAACAGGAAACTTGGAAATGGCAGAGATGCTTAATGACTTCTTTGTTTCGGTCTTCACCGAGAAGTCTGAAGGAATGCCTAACATAGTGAATGCTAATGGGAAGGGGGTAGGTTTAGCAGATAAAATGAAAAAAGAACAAGTTAAAAATCACTTAGAAAAGTTAGATGCCTGCAAGTCACCAGGGCCTGATGAAATGCATCCTAGAATACTCAAGGAGGTAACAGCGGAGGTATCTGAGCCTCTAGCTATTATCTTTGGAAAATCATGGGAGATGGGAGAGATTCCAGAAGACTGGAAAAGGGCAAATATAGTGCCCATCTATAAAAAGGGAAATAAAAACAACCCAGGAAACTACAGACCAGTTAGTTTAACTTCTGTGCCAGGGAAGATAATGGAGCAAGTAATTAAGGAAATCATCTGCAAATACTTGGAAGGTGGTAAGGTGATAGGGAACAGCCAGCATGGACTTGTGAAGAACAAATCATGTCAAACCAATCTGATAGCTTTCTTTGATAGGATAACGAGCCTTGTGGATAAGGGTGAAGCTGTGGATGTGGTATACCTAGACTTTAGTAAGGCATTTGATACAGTCTCGCATGATTTTCTTATTGATAAACTAGGCAAATACAATTTAGATGGGGCTACTATAAGGTGGGTGCATAACTGGCTGGATAACCGTACTCAGAGAGTTGTTATTAATGGTTCCCAATCCTGCTGGAAAGGCATAACGAGTGGGGTACAGCAGGGGTCTGTTTTGGGACCGGCGCTGTTCAATATCTTCATCAACGACTTAGATATTGGCATAGAAAGTACGCTTATTAAGTTTGCAGATGATACCAAACTGGGAGGGATTGCAACTGCTTTGGAGGACAGGGTCATAATTCAAAATGATCTGGACAAATTGGAGAAATGGGCTGAGGTAAACAGGATGAAGTTTAACAAAGACAAATGCAAAGTATTCCACTTAGGAAGGAAAAATCAGTTTCACACATACAGAATGGGAAGAGACTGTCTGGGAAGGAGTACGGCAGAAAGGGATCTAGGGGTTATAGTGGGCCACAAGCTAAATATGAGTCAACAGTGTGATGCTGTTGCAAAAAAAGCAAACATGATTCTGGGATGTATTAACAGGTGTGTTGTGAGCAAGACACGAGAAGTCATTCTTCCGCTCTACTCTGCTCTGGTTAGGCCTCAGCTGGAGTATTGTGTCCAGTTCTGGGCACCGCATTTTAAAAAAGATGTGGAGAAATTGGAAAGGGTCCAGAGAAGAGCAACAAGAATGATTAAAGGTCTTGAGAACATGACCTATGAAGGAAGACTGAATGAATTGGGTTTGTTTAGTTTGGAAAAGAGAAGACTGAGAGGGGACATGATAGCAGTTTTCAGGTATTTAAAAGGGTGTCATAAGGAGGAGGGAGAAAACTTGTTCACCTTAGCTTCTAAGGATAGAACCAGAAGCAATGGGTTTAAACTGCAGCAAGGGAGGTCTAGGTTGGACATTAGGAAAAAGTTCCTAACTGTCAGGGTGGTTAAACACTTGAATAAACTGCCTAGGGAGGTTGTGGAATCTCCATCTCTGGAGATATTTAAGAGTAGGTTAGATAAATGTCTATCAGGGATGGTCTAGACAGTGTTTGGTCCTGCCATGCGGGCAGGGGACTGGACTCGATGACCTCTCGAGGTCTCTTCCAGTCCTAGAATCTATGAATCTATAAGGCCAGCCCTGACAGCTGGGCCTGGGGGAACCTTCCCCAGAGCAGTGTGAGGGACCCCACAGGGGTGTGCGTCCTGCTCTCTCCCCGCAGCGTCTGCAGGGGGAACCCGGGCCAGGAATCTGGGACAGAGGAGCGGAGGCGGAGCCGGATTGCCCGTTGCTGGGCGACAGGGAGAGGCGGGACCCAGGCCCCGCCCCCGGGGTGCTCACTCCCCACCGTACCCCGCCGGCCCCGCACATGCGCAGTAGCCCACAGGTACAGGCTCCCCGTTGCCGGGCTCCGGAGTTGTGGCTCGGCCCGTGTCCGAGCTGCTCCGCGGGGCCATGGCCGGGTCCCTGGTGCTCAAGCAGCAGCGCACCGCGCTGGAGCGGGCCGAGAAGTTGCTCTCCGAGCACTGCTTCCCCGACTGCAAACTCCGGGGCAGGTGGGAGCCGGATCGGTCCGCCGCGAGTTCCGCCCCCTCCGGGCGGGAAACAGCAGCCCGCGGGCGTCCCCCGGGCCGGGCCTGCGCTCCCGCTCGGGGCAGGGTCCGGCCGCCCCCAGCCCCTGCGGCGGGGCTTGCCCCCCTCCCCCACTCAGCGCCGTCACTTCTAGCGCCTCTCCCCCCCCCCGGTGCGTGGAGCGAGGTGGGCGCGGGGCTGGATCGGGACGCTGGCGGGGGGGCGCGCGATCGAGCGGCGGAGCGAGCCCCGCTGGCCGGCGGGGACCCGAGCCGCCACCGGCCCCTGGTTCCTGCTGGCCCGGCTGTGGGTCTGCCTGAGAGTCGCAGTGACTCCAGCCGTGCCCCGGGGAGGGGGGCGATCGGGAGGGGTGTCACTGCTCTGAAAGCTTGGAGCAGGCTTGGGTTGTCTGGGTGTGCGAAGGGATACTTGTAAGATCCTTTATTGTGCGTTTAAAATTAAAGGCTTTAAAAATCAAAGGCTGCTGCTCTTTCTTTCCCCTTTGCTGTTTCAATCTGCAGTTAGGCTGGTCAGTTTCAGGTTTGCTGCTTCTTTCTCTCCCATTCTGACAATTCTTTTGGGTTTCTCACAGTGTAGGAGGAGGTTCTCCTTTTCACCCTGTGGAGCACTCATAGCAGAGATCCTCTCACAGACCCATCTGTCTTACCAGCACCGCAATCTTCGTGTTATTTAGCTCTCACATAGTTAAACAAAAATACTATTTTCATAGACCCTACCATGACTGCATCTGTTCCTGGCATCTGTCACGTAAATCCTTGCTCCTGCAACTGGCTCTGCTCAGGAGGACCCCAGCGTGGAGACTGAGCCTCATTGAAGTTAACGGGGCTTCTGCTTAGCAACGGCAGACAATCGTTTTGCGCCTTTTTTCAGCCCAGACACCATAGCACTGGGATCATGGAGCCCGCTCAGATCATCACGGCAATTATGAGCACTTTAAACACCATGCGCATTATCCTGGAGTATATGCAGGACCAGAACCTGCCAAGGCAAAATCAGATGAGGAGGCGATGGCAGCGCGGCGACGAGAGTGATGAGGAAACAGACATGGACATAGACCTCTCACAAAGTACGGGCCCCAGCAATGTGCAAATCATGGTGTTAATGGGGCAGGTTCATGCCATGGAACGCTGATTCTGGGCCAGGGAAACAAGCACAGACTGGTGGGACCGCATAGTGTTGCAGGTGTGGGACGATTCCCAGTGGCTGTGAAACTTTCACATGCGTAAGGGCACTTTCATGGAACTTTGTGACTTGCTTTCCCCTGCCCTGAAGCACCAGAATACCAAGTTGAGAGCAGCCCTCACAGTTGAGAAGCGAGTGGCGATAGCCCTGTGGAAGCTTGCAACGCCAGACAGCTACCGGTCAGTCGGGAATCAATTTGGAGTGGGTAAATCTACTGTGGGGGCTGCTGTGATCCAAGTAGCCAACGCAATCAAAGAGCTGCCGGATCAAGGGTAGTGACTCTGGGAAATGTGCAGGTCATAGTGGATGGCTTTGCTGCAATGGGATTCCCTAACTGTGGTGGGGCGATAGACGGAACCCGTATCCCTATCTTGGCACCAGAGCACCAAGCCAGCGAGTACATAAACCGCAAGGGGTACTTTTCAATGCTGCTGCAAGCACTGGTGGATCACAAGGGACGTTTCACTAACATCAACATGGGATGGCCGGGAAAGGTACATGATGCTCGCGTCTTCAGGAACTCTGGTCTGTTTCAAAAGCTGCAGGAAGGGACTTTCTTCCCAGACCAGAAAATAACCGTTGGGGATGTTGAAATGCCTATAGCTATCCTTGGGGACCCAGCCTACCCCTTAATGCCATGGCTCATGAAGCCATACACAGGCAGCCTGGACAGTAGTCAGGACCTGTTCAACTATAGGCTGAGCAAGTGCAGAATGGTAGTAGAATGTGCATTTGGACCTTTAAAAGCGCGCTGGCGCAGTTTACTGACTTGCATAGACCTCAGCAAAACCAATATTCCCATTGTTATTACTACTTGATGTGCGCTCCACAATATCTGTGAGAGTAAGGGGGAGACATTTATGGCTGGGTGGGAGGTTGAGGCAAATTGCCTGGCTGCTGATTACATGCAGCCAGACACTAGGGCGGTTAGAAGAGCACAGCAGGGCGTGGTGCGCATCAGAGAAGCTCTGAAAACCAGTTTCATGACTGGCCAGGCTACGGTGTGAAAGTTCTGTTTGTTTCTCCTTGATGAACTCCCCTCTTCCCCCCCACCCCCGTTCACTCTACTTCCCTGTAAGCTAACCACTCTCCCCTTCGATCACTGCTTGCAGAGACAATAAAGTCATTGTTACTTCATATTCATGCATTCTTTATGAATTCATCACACAAATAGGGAGATAACTGCCAAGGTAGCCCGGGAGGGGTGGAGGAGGAGGGAAGCGTCGGGTGGGGTGGGGGAGGAGATAAGGACAAGGACACACTGCACTTTAAAACTTATTGAAAGCCAGCCTTCTGTTGCTTGGACAATCCTCTGGGGTGGAGTGGCTGGGTGGCTGGAGGCCCCCCCACTGCATTCTTGGGCATCTGGGTGAGGAGGCAATGGAACTTGGGGAGAAGGGCTGTTGGTTACACAGGGGCTGTAGCGGCGGTCTGTAATCCTGCTGCCTTTCCTGCAGCTCAACCATGTGCTGGAGCATATCAGTTTGATGCTCTGGCTGCCGGAATATCGACTCTTGCCTTCTGTCAGCAAGCTGATGCCACCTATCCTCTTCAGCCCGCCACTTGCTCTCTTCAGCCCGCCACCTCTCCTCGCGTTCATATTGTGCTTTCCTGCACTCTGACATTGTCTGCCTCCACGCATTCGGCTGTGCTCTGTCTGCGTGGGAGGACATCTGGAGCTCCGAGAACATGTCATCCCGAGTGCGCCTTTTTCGCCTTCTAATCTTCACTAGCCTCTGTGAAGGAGAAACATTTGCAGCTGGTGGAAGAGAAGGGAGAGGTGGTAGTTAAAAAGACACATTTTAGAGAACAATGGATACACTCTTTAACGTTAAATCTTGCTGTTCACATTACACAGCACGTGCTTTCGTTACAAGGTCGCATTTTTCCTCTTATATTGAGGGCCTGCCGGTTTGGTGTGTGAGATCACTCACGCAGTGCCAGGCAACAGAATTCGGCTTGCAGGCAGCCATGGTAAGCCACAGTCTTTTGGCTTTTTTAACCTTCATAACATGTGGGAATGGTTTCAAACAGCAGCACCCTCATTTCCCATACCAAGCGGCCGTTGGGTTGGCCATTTAAAATGGGTTTGCAGTGTAAAAGGAGGGGCTGCGGTTTCCGGGTTAACATGCAGCACAAACCCAACTAACCCCCCCTTCTCTCCCCCCCACACCCACAGCGGGGAACATTTCTGTTCAGCAGAGCAGGAACGGGCACCTCTGAACGTCCCCTTAATAAAATCACCCTATTTCAACCAGGTGACCGTGAATGATATCCTTCACCTGAGGATAACAGAGAATTAAGGAATGGATGTTGTCTGCATGCCAGCAAACACCGGGACCGTACGCTGCCATGCTTTGTTATGCAATGATTCCAGACTACGTGCTACTGGCCTGGCGTGATAAAGCGTCTTACCATGGAGGACGGAATAAGGCAGCCCTCCCCAGAAACCTTTTGCAAAGGCTTTGGGAGTACATCAAGGAGAGCTTTCTGGAGATGTCCCTGGAGGATTTCCGCTCCATCCCCATACACATTAACAGACTTTTTCAGTAGCTGTACTGGCCGCGAATGCCAGGGCAAATGAATCATTAAACATGCTTGCTTTTAAACCATGTGTAATATTTACAAAGGTACACTCACCAGAGGTGCCTTGTGTGTCCTCAGGGTCTGGGAGCATGCCTTGGATGGGTTCAGGGGTTACTGGTTCCAGGTCCAGGGTGAAAAACATATCCTGGCTGTTGGGGAAACCGGTTTCTCCACTTCCTTGCTGTGAGCTATCTTCAATGTCTTCATCATCATCTTCCTCATCCCCAAAACCTGCTTCCGTGTTCCGTGATTCTCCATTGACAGAGTCAAAGCACAGGGTTGGGGTACTGGTGGCTGCACCCCCTAACATGGCATGTAGCTCAGCGTAGAAGTGGCATGTCTGCAGCTCTGCCCCAGACCTTCCATTTGCCTCTCTGGTTTTGTGGTAGGCTTGCCTTAGCTCCTTAATTTTCATGCGGCACTGCTGTGCGTCCCTGTTATGGCCTCTGTCCTTCATGCCCTTTGAGACTTTTTCAAATGTTTTGGCATTTCGTTTACTGCTATGGAGTTCAGCTAGCACTGATTCGTCTCCCTTTATGGCGAGCAGATCCTGTACCTCCCGTTCGGTCCATGCTGGAGCTCTTTTGCGATCCTGGGACTCCATCATTGTTACCTGTACTGTGAGCTCTGCGTGTTCATCTGGGCTCTCCACCACACTGGGCAAACAGGAAATTCAAAATTTCGCGGGCCTTTTCCTGTCTGCCTGGCCAGTGCATCTGAGTTGAGAGTGCTGTCCAGAGCGGTCACAATGGAGCACTCTGGGATAGCTCCCGGAGGCCAATACCGTCGAATTGCATCCCCACTACCCCAAATCCAACCCGAAAAGGCCGGTTTCAGCGCTAATTCCCTCGTTGGAGGTGGATTAAAGAAATCGATTTAAAGAGCCCTTTAAGTCGAAAAAAAGGGCTTCGTCGTGTGGACGGGTCCAGGCTTAAATCGAGGTAACACTGCTAATTTCGACCTAACATCGTAGTGTAGACCAGGCCTAAGACTATGTCACTCTGCTGCTTCAGGAGTGGAATTTCTGTCTGGACTATAAATTTCCTCTTGATGCTTTAAATCATAATGTGACTATTACTGCTCAGCTAGTGTCTGTAAAATCTGTACAAGTAGATAACTGTACCATGGTATCGCTATATGTAGTTCATGTGAGTACACTTAGGGACAGATCCTCAGCTGGTGTAGATTGTCATAGCTTCATCCAGTGCTAATATGGGGAATACTGCTGTAACCTTTGCTTGCAAAGGTATTTGTAATGCTTTGAATGGGGGCTCCTATCATTTAAATAGAAAAGAACAAAAGGGAAACATTGTTATGAAGAGGATGGTGATCAATTGTTCTCCACATCCACTAAAGATAGGACAAGAAGTAACGGGCTTAATTTGAAGCAAGGGAGATTTAGGATGGACACCAGGAAAAATTTTCTAATTATAAGGATAGTTAAGCTCTGGAACAGGTAACCTAGAGAGGTTGTGGAATCTCCATCACTGGAGGTTTTTTAAGAACACCTTGGACAAAGACCTGTCAGGGATGGTCTTCTAGGTTTACTTGGTCCTATCTCATCACAGGAGGCTGGGCTAGAGGTCCTTTCCAGCCGTACATTTCTATGATTGTGTGATTTGTGGGAACGAAGAAAATCTCCATGGCTTGGCACTTGTGGTAGTGAAAATATACAAGGCAGATACAGGTGTTCTGCTGCTGATGGTGACCACATGCCACGCTGGGCACCCAGGTTTATTATCAGGCTAACAAGAAACAGGATTGTTAGTTTTTTAAAACATTGGGTTTTTTTTAAACTGAATGTTTCTGCAATGGTGAACCACTGGGGAAAAAACAAGCGTGACAAAGCTTTAGCCTTCATCGGGAGATTGGGAGACAGATAAGGGTGGGGAGGGATAGCTCAGTGGTTTGAGCATTGGCCTGCTAAACCCAGGGGTGTGAGTTCAATCCTTGAGGGGACCACTTGGGGATCTGGGGCAAAACCAGTATTTGGTCCTGCTAGTGAAGGCAGGGGGCTGGACTCGATGACCTTTCAAGGTCCCTTCCAGTTCTAGGAGATGGGATATCTCCATTAATTAATTTAAAAAAATCCTCGTACCTTGGGGTGATTGGCTTTATTGCCTGTCATCTTTACTGCAGGCTGTTCGGGGACACCTGCCCCCTGGTGTCTCTCTCCTGCTTCCAGACCCCTCAGCGAATCCCACATGATGAAGCTGTCAGACAAGAATTCAGAAAGTTGGGGACTCCTTTGGACCCACGTAAACACCAGCCTTAGAGGAACAAAGTGATGTGAATTGATTTTTAACTGCCATTTATTTAAATGAGGAAGTAATGTGAAGTCGCTATTGTTTTTCCCCTTGAGGGACACAATGAGCTCTGTGTGTGAGATTCCATCTTTACTCCCCAGGTGCTGCAGATTAATCAGTAGGACTGTGTGCAACATCTGTGTGTATACAACTTATTTTTTTCTACACCTAAAGATATCTTTAGCACTTTAACTTCAGGTTACTTGTATGCATATTAGCTAATCCTCACAAACCCCGGATGAAGTAGGACAGAAGATATATAATCCTCCCTATTTTACATTTGGGGAGAAACTGAGGGACGGAGAAGTTAAGTAACGTGACTGCGGCCGCATGACAAGTCAGTGTCAGAGGCAGGACTAGACTGCGAGCCAGGCACTCTGAAATCTCTTTGTTCAGCCACCTACCTCACTCTTTTGGATTCTTTCAGCTCCATGTTTAGAACTTTGATTTTGATTTATGTGTTGGACCTATCGGCAAATCTCCAGGCAGAACAGAAGGCCTGTGATAATGCTGGGGCAGTTAAAGGAGGTATCATAAATACCTGTTTCTTGAGTGCTTGTAATTTGGTTATAAAAATAAACTCCAGACTAAAACTTGACCCAAAATCTCTGGAAGCTAATTACCTGTCTCTGTCCATCCTGAGCCCCTCTCCTTCAACTTGACTCCCATGACAGCAGTCCCTGTGGAATACTTCATGTTAGGCTATGGAGGTGCGGGGAGTGGATCTTTGAGACTTGGGCCTTCATGAAATAGGGTTTATTTCATCCCTTTTCTCCCCTTCTGAGGCCTTTTCTTTGCCTGGTGGGTAGCTGCTCTATCCCTGCAGTCACAATTCTCTCTATTCTCGTTCCATGCTGGTAATGTGAGACCCCCTTTGTGCACCTCTTCTGCTTCCAGCATGGCAGCTCCTTTGTCCTCATGGAATTGCCACCTACAACACTGCCAAGCCCTGCTGCACTGGGGAATGCTGTGGAAAAGAGAGCTGATCTCAGTGTCCTGATTTCTCTGAGAGAGCAGGTCAAACTACTGCTAGATAGCTGCCTGATCCACCCAACAGCTGTCTGAGATGCCCTGGCTCTTTGGGACCTGGGTGGAATGTGTGGGTGTCTCAATCCAGTTCCTAGGCAACAGGTGTCTGTACTGTAAAAGTGCCTCTAAACTTTCCCCCCTTGATGATCTTCTGACTGAATGAGCCATGGAGAACAAACTGCCTGTCGATGTTCCTGGCGGGTCTGGCTTGATGTGTATGGGTGGAGGCTGAGCGTACTTGTACTGCTGCTGACCATGCCCTATCGTACCTGATCTATACAGAGCAGATCTCTGTTTATGGGGCTGTCAATTGAGCATCTTTCACTCTTAGGAAAAAATAAAAGCAAGCCCTGGAGGGATTGTCTCCTGTGTGTGTTTGTGCATTGGTGTCTGTACATACTAAGTGATTTCCCCACAAACCTCCTTAGAGATTCTGCTGAGGCTGTAGTGTCTTGTGCATGTTAACCTTTCATAGAGAAATGCTTAATCATTAATGGCTCAACATCAGTTCAGAAGTGTATGTGCCTGTCATTTTTAGGTGGTGGACCTGCTGGTTGAAAGTGGAGCTTAGCATCCCCAGAGCATGGGCGGGGAAGGAAGTGCATCTCCTGTGGGAAAGCGATGGGGAAGGGATGGTGTGGAGGGATGCGCAGCCGGTTCAGGTAAGAGGAAGTGCCTGTGCCAATGCTAGATCTTTATGAAGTACGTCGTAGGCAGTGCTGCAATCAATGCTGTTTCCATGACATGTCCTGTCTCAGCCCCTTATAACGGGGCTGTAGGAATTCCCTGCCATTTGTTACATGGTTTGAATCAGACTGGATTTTAATTTCCTCTAATTATATAGCACTTCCCTGTTTTGTGAGGTTTTTAATCCAATATTCCTGACCGTTGGTCTGTGGCATGGAATACCCATGGGATTGGTATTAACGCTGGGGTTGCAGCAGCTCTCCAGGAGAAGCCGACCCTTTCCACGATGTTTTTCGTGTGTGTTTGATGGGGCATGGAGACATGTCCTAGGGAGTTTGAGCAAAATCTTCATTCAGCAGGGTGCTGCAAATGGTCTTTGTACTAGTTCCATAGACAAACAGTGAGCACAATCTCAGTACGCACAACTCCATGGTAATCTGCCATGTGTCAGAAGGGGCCCCTCTGCTGATATGTATCAACAAGTCATGGGTTAGTGATGCAGAATGGCAGCTGTTCCCATTGAACCTGTGTTAACATCTCTGATGTTAGTGTTGTCATGGAGCTATTTTAATGTCCCTCCTCCCTGTCATGACACACAGGGTTTGACTAAAGAAGGGGAGAAGACCAGCTATATCCTGACAGATGGCCTCAAGGAGACGGAGCCTCACAGGTGAGCATTGATGCTTGCTGAAATTCAGGGAAACCCCCACCCTGCACTGGTTGGAGGGCCTATGAGGTACTCTTGGCACAGCCACACCACACAGGGAAAGTGCCCAGGCCTCTCTGCTCAGAGCTGTGAGGACCAGTGATGCAGCATTGTCACCTATTGGCTGCTCAGCTCGTGAGGTAACATCAGGCAGGATACAATGACAAGGTTTATTGATTGCTGTGCTTCAGGGTGTGAGTTACTCACTAGCTAGGATCAGGAAGAAATTTCTCCCGTGTGGGATAGTGTTGCACAGTTAGGTAGGTGTAATATGTCTGTCTCTGAAGCACTGGCCACCATTAGAGACAGGATACCAGACTAGACAGGCCACTGGCCTGGCCCGGTCCGACCGTTCCTGTGCTTTGGGCAGATCTTGTTTCCTAGTCTCTACGCAGAGAACACAGTGAGTTGCTCATTGATCTCTGGTGACTTCTGTTTCCATTTTTCTCATTTCTACAGTCTGACTGTCTACGTGGAAGTTGCCTGCAATGGTCTCTTTGGGGCTGGAAAAGGCAGCCTGATTGCACCTCCTGACCCTGACAAGAAGTTCACCCTGAACAAGGCAGAGCTTGTGGTCTTTAACAGGGATGTCCATGAGCTGCTGGTAGATTTTGAGATACTAGTGGACATGGCCAAGGTAAATACTTTAGTCCGCTGTCCCTTTTATTCTCCAGCTCCTCTACTTCCCTCCTCTTCCTTTTTTCATGACTTTCCCTTGATTTGGCCTCTTTCCCCCAGCTCTACCAAAAAGACCTGAAGGAGTAAGCATTTGCCATTGTAGCTTGTGTACAACTGGAAGTGTCTCCTTTGTCTCATCATGCCAGCTAACAACTGCAGCCTCTGAGTTCCAAAAAAGCGAAATTCGTACACTAGGGGAAGGAAACACCACCTCTGCGTCTATATTGCCTCAGGCTACACGTGTCATTGGTAGAGAGGTGGGAAGTTGGTAGGACACAGCTAATGGGCTGTCCACATGTGCAGCAGTTCAGTGTGCTATCCGTCACCTCGTATAGACTCTCAACCTGTCCAATATGAGAGTTGCTGAGCTAATGTCTCTCTCTTCTCACTCTTGCCCTCCCTCAGCTCCTTGGGGAGGAAAACCAGCGGAGCTTCCAGGCACTGTACGTGGCCAATCAGATGGTTAACCTGCTTGATGTCACGGACTCCTGTACCTTCCCTGCAGTGCATCACCTCGCCTCTTCCATCTTCTGCCAGAAGAATGGCGAGAGCCAGCACACCATCCATGCTATGGGCCACTGCCACATTGATTCTGGTAAGAATGGGTCCAGGGGATGCGTGCTTACTGAAAGGCCTGTGGGTGGTTAGGGCTGGCCAGTGATGTTGGGTACTGCCAGAGGGGAGCAGTTCTCAGCTGAGCAGGCACTGAGTGTTCTGTAGAAGTGATGCTCTGAGCCTCTAGGGGAAGGGACAGGGAAATCTCAGTTATCAGCTACAAAATGTATGTAGCCGTTTCAGCCTGGCTGGAGATGGTGACTTACCACAGGGCTGGAAGGCATCCTTTACAAAGGGGCATGTCAAAGCCTTCCATGCCCATTCCTTACTTCCTTTGCCTGGCCCCTAGATTTCAAATTCCCAGTGGGGTTTTCCCTAGTCACGCTATTGTGGGAAAAGGAAGTGAGGTATCCAGGACAGGCAGCAGCCCCGAGAGCTGAGGACTCTTCAGGACTTACTGCCATGCTTCAATCCACTGACATTTTAATAGTGTGATTTTCCCATGTCTTCACACCCCGCAGTGATTGATTCTTGTAAAGGCAGCACAGCTTGGATCCCGGATGAGTAGGGCCATATCAAATTCACAGTCCATTTTTGTGGACTTAGCTATGACTTCACGGTCATAGCATTTTAAAAATCTTGAATGTCACGATTTCAGATATTTAAATCTTAAATTTCACAGAGTTGTAACAAAGCATGAATATGTATGGAAAAACGGCAAAATACAAACATGTAAAGCCCTTAAGTCAGTGTTTCTCAAACTGGGGGTCCCAACCCAAAATAGGGTTGCAAAGCTATTGTAGGGGTGGTCACGGTATTGCCACCCTTACTTCTGGCTGCCTTCAGAGCTGGATAGCTGGAGCAGCGCAGCCTTCAGAGCTGGATTCCTGGCCAGCAGCCGCTGCTCTCTAGCTACCCAGCTCTGAAGGCAGTGCCACCAGCAGCAGTAGCGTAGAAGTAAGGGTGGCAAAACCATACTATGCCATCCTTATTTCTGTGTTGCCGCTGGCAGCGGCACTGCATTCAGACCTTGGTGTCTGGCAAGCAGCTGCCGCTCTCCAGCCACCCAGCTCTGATGGCAGCATAGAAGTAAGGGTAGCAATACTGCAACCCTTATATAACAGATTTGAGACCCTCTTTTGGGTTGGGACCTCCCATTTGAGAAATGCTATGTACTTGTATATACTTTTGCCCTATAGTTATAGTACAGGGTAAAAGTACACAAAAGATCGAAGTTTATGGGGGAGACCAGATTTCATGGTCTGTGACACGTTTTTCATAGCTGTGATAAGGCTCAGCTGTGTCTTTCCAGCCAGGAGAAGACAGCACAGAATGGGCATTGGCAGGTGGCAGGCTGTGTGTGTATATAAAATAATGGCCATTTAAAATGGAAAGGCCATGTGGCCACAGTGAGCTCAGCCTGCTTCTGTCCCTGCAGCCTGGCTGTGGCCATACGAGGAGTCTATCCGCAAGTGTGCTCGCAGCTGGGTGACCGTCATACGCCTGATGGAGAAGAACCCGGAGTTCACGTTTGTCTGCTCGCAGGTGAGTTGTCATCTTCCACTCCCAGGTGGGCAGCAAAACGCTTGAAGCAAAGACAAAAGGAAGGTTAGTGGATATTCGAAGGAGCATGGTAAGTGGCTGGGAGGAGGGCTGCTATGCAAGGGACTTCTCTATCCCTGGTCTCCAAGTTGCTTCTACCATGCTCCCAACCCCAGATGCCAGGTGCAGATTTCAGCCCAAGCCTCCTACCTGGCAGCAGAGAGCTGTCCTGCCAGGTCTGGGACCAGTCCTATTTGCACTGAGCTCCAATGCCTGCTAAAAATTCAGGTTTGCAGCTGCTGTGAGCCAGAAGCCTTAGACAAATTGGATAATCTCTAGAATAGTCTCCGGGTGCTTTATGGCTCGGTCTTCTTTGCAGGCCCAGCAGTTTGAGTGGGTGAGGAACTGGTATCCTGGGTTGTACGCTCAGATTCAGGACTATGCCAAAGAGGGACGATTCATACCTGTTGGTGGCACCTGGGTAGAAATGGTAAGATCACAGCAGCCCTTCTGCATCGCCCTCTGAGTCTTCTCTCTAACAGATCAGTTACTGAGTCTCAGATGCCTTCTCTTAACATATTCTTTTGCTCAGACCCTCAAGGGAAATCATGGGAGGGGTTTTGGAACCCAGACCCTAGCCTGGGGATCCCTCCCCTCTGGAAACGTAACCCTAACCCTACCATTTGGAACACTAATGGTACCTGAAGACCACTACCCTTTAGAACCCTTATCCTAGCTCAGGAACCCCTACTTTTGGGACATTAATCCTAGGTGTTGGGGCCTAGCACAGTGACCCCTACCCTTTGGAAACCTAAATATATCCTGGAGAGCCCTATACTCTGAAACCCTAACCTTTGCCAGGGGAGTCCTATGCATTGGAAACCTAAATATAGTGTGGGGAGCCCTCTCTGTTGGAACCCTAATGCTACCTTGGGGATCCCTACCCTGTGGAACCCCGACCCTAGCTTGGGGAGTCATACCATCTTGAATCCTAATGCTTGCTTGGGCAGCCCTGTTACCCTGGGTTTTCAGAACCCACAGCACTGCAGTGGCAACTTAACTGTTTCTCTCCAGGCAGTGTCAGGAATAAATCAATGGGGACATAGCTCTTCCATCTGATAAATGATTGGCACGAACAAGAGTGCTTTTACCTAAAACTACTTTTTTATTAGGTCTGAATGCACACACATATAAATGCTTCAGCAGTAGGACTAGAGCATTCCAAACATTTATATTTACCCGAAGTCTGAAATGGTTTTGAGTGATCACCAGCCAGCCTTCTGGGGGCCTTTCTGTCCAGCTGATGGGGAGTTTAGGTGTCGGCTCCTTGCCTGAAGAAAAGCTTCCTCTGACTGCTCCAAAGCATGCTTTCTAACTATTAGATTTTCTCCAGACAAAGCGCATAACTCATAATAGCCTCTAATAGGCTAACAATTTCCCTAGCAACAGCCAATAACAATTCAATAACAATTCATTATTCTCCATGTAAGCCATGCACCTTCCGCAAAAAACACTGACACAAACAGACAACCAGAATCAGAGTCAGTTTTCCATGTTTCCCTCACCCACACACCTTCTCATGAATCTGTCCTTTCACTTTATCTGTCCCAGCCAGTGAAACTGCAGCTTGCAGGTTTTTTTGTTCTGTCTGCTTAAGCAAGGCCAGATTATTCCTATCTGGTGTTCTCGCTTACAGCTTATGGGGGCCTAAGTGAACAACATGGCTGCGAGTTATATCACATCCAGTTCTCTCACAGCAGCCCTACCCTGGGAACCCTAACCCTGCTTGGGGAGTCCTCTCCCTGGGAACCCTAACCCTTGCTTGGGGAGTCTTGTCCATTGAAACTCTAACCCTAGCCTAGGGAACCTTATCCTCAGGAACCCTAACCCAGGGAACCCTACCTGCTAGAACCCTAACTCGGTGAGCCTTACCTGTTGGAACCCTAACCGGGGAAGCCTACCCTCTAGAACTCAAAATTGAGGAGCCCTACCCATTGGAACCTTAACCTAAGCTTGTAGAGTCCTACCTTCTGGAACCCTAACCCTAGCTTGTGGCACCTGACCCTCTGGAACCCTACCCCTAGCTTGGGCTGGCCTTACCTGATGGAATCCTAATCTGAGTTTGGGGAGCCCTACCTCTGGAACCCTAACCCTGGCAGCCCTACCCTCTGAAACACTAACCCTAGTTTGGGGAGCTCTAACCTCTGGAAACCTAACACTAGTCGGGGCATCCTATTCATTGGAAATCTAACCCTAGCTTGGGGAGCCTTGCCCTCTGGAACTCAACCCTAGCTGAAGGAGTCGTATCCATGTGAACGCTAGCGTTGGGAGCCTGACCCTCTGGAACCATAACACTAGCTTTGGGAGTCCTACCAACTGTAATTCTAATCCTATTCCAGGGAGTCCTACGCTGTGTACCCCTAACTCTAGATTAGGCAGCCTTATACCCTGGAACCATAACCCAGTAGCACCCTCAGCTGTATTGTCAACAAGCTCTTCCCTTTCCCCAGACTCTGTTGCCCTCCCCCACCCCTCTGGAGGGTGTATCATGTCCATACATGACTGCAGTGTCTCAGCTGGGAGCTGTATGGATTGGGCCTGCCATGGGGTGCATGCTACTGGGGTGGCCACTCTCCTTTCTCTGCTGGCAAGTGGGGCAGGGGATCTGCACAGAATTCCTCAGAGTTGCCATTGTCTTCCAGGATGGGAATCTTCCCAGTGGTGAATCAATGGTGCGTCAGTTCCTGCAGGGACAGCGGTTTTTCCAGCAGCAGTTTGGGAAGCTTTGCTCGGAGGTACGTGTTCCTCCTCGGTGGATCCCCTCTACATGTTCCTTCTCTGGGGGTGGTGGAGGTGATCTATGTGGTCCCTTTTAGAGCTGATATTCCCAGTGTCTCTGCTTCATTCTTGGTGGGACACGCTCACTTAGGAGTGATCTATCTAAGGTATGTATGTGGCCCATCACCATCATATTTGAGTTCTTTCGATCTCTTTTGTATCTAACCTCATGCGCCCCTGTGGGGAAGGGCAGTGCTGCTATTCTCACTGTACAGATGAGGAAACTGAGGCACAGACAGGCCCAGTGACTCATCCAAGGTCACACAGGAAGTCTGTGGCAGAGCAGGGACTTTATTCCAGGTCTCCCAAGTCCTAAACTAGTGCCTGAACCGCTGGACCATTCACAAGAAATTCCAGCCGGAGGCTGCTAGGGCCTTGGATATATTAGTGCAGCGTACCTCTTCCTACTCCCTAGTACATAGGCCTTGGCCAGTTCATATAGCACCCACTACCTAGCAATATTTCCTCCAGGCTGAGGGGCCCTGTGGAGAGCACTAGGGCCGCAGTGATACGTGACTGACTATATGGGGTATCCAGAATTTGGGCCTGTTCCCGTCTCTGCCCTAGAGATGTGTGGGGAGATAGGTGCACCCGGCTACATTGTCTGAGAGACACCTGAGCAGGTGACGGGGTTGTGTTTCTTTCTCTCTCTCTCGCACGTTCTCTTCTCTGCTCCCAGTTCTGGTTGCCAGACACCTTTGGATACTCAGCCCAGCTGCCCCACTTGATGCGTGGCTGTGGGATACGATGGTTCCTCACTCAGAAACTCAGCTGGAGCCTGGTGAACACCTTCCCGGTGAGCTGGCCTTTCCTGCTGTGGGGGGCGTGCATGTGTGTATGGGAGTCTGTCCAGTGGGCTTGCATGTGACCAATCTTCGTACTAGCTGAACTGTTCCTTTGGCTCCCTGGGCATAGGCCCTCATTCAGAGAGCTCACCAGAGCTTTACGTGAGGCTGACTGGATCAGGTAGTTCATAGCCCACAACAAGAGAAGATTTGGCTACTGATCATATCATGGTAAGGTGCTGAAGTATGAAGCCAACAGCTTTGAAAAGTTAATGGTGGGCAACCAGAAGTTTATTTTCAGTAGCTCCCTGGACTAATGCGCCCCACTCTGGCTGTCCCTGCGGTGTCCCCCTGTGAGGCTGTAATAGACTCCCCCTTGGTGACATTTTGCTCTCTTCCAGCATAGCACCTTTTTCTGGGAAGGCATCGATGGCTCCCAAGTTCTGACCCATTTCCCGCCTGGCAATTCCTATGCCCTAAAAGGTCGAGTGGAGGAGGTGAGCGATATGACATTGTAGGCAGATGGGTTTGCCTCTGTCTTTCTGTCCCAGTGTACCCAGCTTGCAAGGGAATGTCACCGCCATCTGGGCTGTAAACAATGGCTGTTGGAGGGGAGTACCACATAACGAGGAGGTGGGGAAAGGTGATAGGACAAGCAGGTGGGGTGTTTGGAGTAAAGCCCAGATTTGTCTGTCCATGCAATGTGTCAGAGCCTTGAGTTTTTTATAATGAGCTGCATTTTAAAGCTAAATCCACGGGGGAGTGGAGAGTTGATGAGTCATTGCAGGAGGGCTCTCAACTTCTCCAGATTCTCCTGTCTCCCTGGGCCCCGGTGGATGTGTCCCGGGAGGCAGAGCTGAAAAGAGAATGAACATGGTGAGAAGAGGACAACAAGCTAGTGCCTGATCTTTACGCCTGCAGGGCTCTCCTTGGCTTGACTATGAGGAGGCCTGACACTACTTGTCATGTGTATATGTAATCTTCTCTAGATGCTGAAAACCATGAACAACAACAGAGACAAAGGCCGAGTGAACCACAGCGCCGCTCTCTTTGGGTTTGGAGATGGAGGAGGTTGCCCGACCCAGAAGATGCTGGACAGGCTGAAGAGAATGAGTGATACAGATGGGCTACCCAGGTCTGGGGAGGCTCTACCCTTTCTCCTTGTGTGTCCTTCAGAGCTCGGTGCTGACTGCCGACTCTTGAGAGCTTTTTGCTAACCCCTTTGGTCCTACCATTCTGGAGAGTGGGGCTGGAGGGAGCTGATGATTCACAGCTGGGGCTGTTGCTTTCCCACTTGCAATCCATCGACTTTTGCTAGGGAAGGAACCACAGGGCTCCTCGTTCCCTCTGCAGTGGGCAGCAGCTGCTGAGCCTGTATTGTCACTATCTGCCTTTCTCCCCCATAGGGTTCAGATGTCCACACCTGACCGGTTTTTCTCTATGCTGGAGAAGGAGAAGACCCAGCTGTTCACCTGGATAGGAGAACTGTTCCTGGAGCTACACAACGGCACTTATACCACCCAGACCCAGGTTACCATGCCCGGGATGGGAGGGGAGATAAGGCAGTGGGTGGAAACTATCTAGATCAGGTTAACTCTGACCAGTAGGGGAGACTTCCACTCTGAATCCATCTCCTTGGTGTGCCGTCATTGGTGCAATTTAGTGCCATAGTAGGACCTGACAAAGACCTTGTGATTCTCTAAAGCTGCGAGCCCATGTCATTTTCACAGTTAGTCCAATAGAAGTTATCAGGACAGAGCACTACGTGCTACAATGATTGGTGCTCTGACTGCACCAGGAAAATTTACAGAAAACTCCCATCAGCTTGTGCCCTAGTGTAGACAAGGCTCTTGCAGATGGTCCGTTTTGAATGCCATTTCTGCTAGCCTTGTTCCAGCATAGACACACCCTGTTTCTAGTCGGTCTGCTTTCTAGGTCTCATGCACTGGCACAGCATTGGTGGGTTGGCGTTTTTAGCACTGCTTTTGGTTAATTCAGGTTTTCTTCTTTACAGGCCTTAAGTCTCAGCTTTAAACTATTTGACAGGGTCTCTTTGAACTGCGTTTGAAAACAAGAGGGATGCTCTTGTTTGAGCCAGAGATGAGCAAAAGCTGCTCATTGGATCTCGGGTTGATTGCTGAGCCACTGGGGGTTTTCCCCGTAGTAGGAAGGGGCATTCAGCCCTCAGCTGAGTGTCTCTCTCTGCCTGACCTCTGTAAACATGGTACAGAGAGGCTGCCACCCAAACCCCTTCTTTCCAAAACTGACACGGCAGCATTGCGTGCTGCTATCGATTAACAGAGCATTGTGGGAAGTACCATCTTTCAGAACAGCTAGCTAATTTCTGAGCGACTGTAATCTCTGCTGTTACAGTGGGAGGGGCTCTGGAGAAGGTACCCTCAGGGAAAAGAGAATCTCATTGCTATTTGTGAATACATAATAGAATCATAGGGTTGGAAGGGACTTCAGGAGGTCATCTAGTCCAACCTGCTGCTCAAAGCAGGACTGATCCCCAGACAGATTTTTACCCCAGTTCCCTAACTGCCCCCCTCAAGGATTGAACTCACAACCCTGGGTTTAGCAGGCCAATGCTCAAACCACTGAGCTATCCCTACCCCCAGTAATAGATACTCTCTACATCCTAATGTCTGATATAATGTTTTGCTACAGATGGCAAAAATCTCCTCTGATATAGCTCTTCCTAAAACCCTGTTTTCTCCTACTTTGGGATCAGATAAAGAAAGGGAATCGGGAGTGCGAGCGGATACTCCATGATGCTGAAGTACTGAGTAGTTTTGCTCTGACCCAGAAAAATACTTTCCAGTATCCTTCCATCAAACTGCAGCATCTCTGGAGGTAAAGTAGTTCGTCCGAGTGCCACCATTGATTGGATAAAGCTGCAGTGATAATCGGAGCCCTCCGCTGATACAGAAATTTGGATCTGCATCTGTGATCATTAACTTGTATCTGACCTGCGATCTGCACTCCCCCTTTTATATGCATCTGCATCTGCACCCTACCTCACTGGTAGAGCTTTGCGCACATACAAAAATTTGGATCAGCATCCAATCCGCGATCTGCAAAGATGGTAAACAATACCACCGCCTCCGCAGATGCAGATATCTGCAGATATAAGTGGATAACCGCAGATTTGCAGGACTCTAGCGTTAAGCACATTCAGGTATATAAAAAACAAGCGGACACAGTGTTTTCATTAGATGAGATAGTAACAAACAATATATTAAGTAGCAAACCAAAAAATAGCCTCATTCATTTATAGCTTAGACCAAACCCCAGACAGTCTCTCAACAGACTGATTTAGAAGAATTCATTTTATGGACAAGTATGTCATAGTTGCCTGTATATCACAGGCTATTAGAAATACCCCTCTGGTCCTCAGGAGGCTGAACTATTGTGTGCCACAGGCAGAGACCAGGAGACACTGAGATGCCACCAATGTCCAAGGTTACTGCCAAGGCAGGGAATTGAAGGAACAAGTATATTTGTTTCTGTGAATTCCCAAACCTGTGCCCAGGGAATCTTCCCAGAAAAAGGCTAGGAATGCCTGGCTTGGGTGACTGCTAAGAGAGTTCAGGGTCTGTGAGCTGGCTGCACTCTCTCTTGTCTCCAAGAGCAGCAGAGCAGGGTCCATCAGAACTCACATTTTTGATGGATGGAGTGAAAGTGGTGACCTGAAGCCAGAAGGCCACAGTTACCATGTGCATGTGAGAACTGCCTGGCTATTGCAGTCCCCATCAGCCGGCAGCAAGATACAAAGGGCTTTGTCCTCTAGAATGAGGATGGCATAGTTCATTCATAGTGATACTAATCCATAGCTCTCTTCTGGTTCTTGCCTCGGTCCCCCGTGCTCAGGTTGCTTCTCCTGAATCAGTTCCATGACGTGTTGCCAGGCAGTTGTATCCAGCTAGTTGTGGAGGATGCCATGAGATACTACGCAGGTGAGGAGTGATTTGTGCTAAGAGGCTTTTCCTGTCAAGTGGGTTGGGTTCATTGTAACACCCTCTGTCAGGTGGGCTTTGAAAGGTGGTGTTCCTGCTTTCTGATCTGACTCCTTGCCTGGTTTGGTGAATGTTTGGTTGTGGTTTGGTTTTGTTACGAGCCCTACAGGCATCGGGGACTCCACATTAATAGGTGGTGCTCTTGGTGTTGGTAATAACTAATGGAACCCAATCTGTTTTCTTGCCCTGCGCATCCTGCTTCCACTGAGGCTGGTAGGAGGAAGGATGCCCATAGTGCCCTGGACCGTGGCCCCACTGCACTCAGCCAGTCTGCATTATGCCATTTGTCGATACCCAGAGAAAACAAGCCCCAACTGTATCTGGTTACAAAGTCAGAGTCTGGCAAGCAGAGGACACCCCCCCCTCCCGCAGGTGGAGACTCCGTGGCCCCAGGAGTCCTGTGACACTGGAAGAGACTGTGCATGTGAAGGGTTGGTTTGAGCAGTGGGGATGGGGAGGATTGTTGGGAGGTTGCTAGGAATGGCTGCAGAGATGCATCAATTCCAAGGCTATTCGGAACCATTGTGATCATCTCACTGACTTGTAGACTTTAAGACCAGAAGGGACCATCATGATCATCTAGTCTGACCTGCACATTTCAGGCCACAGAACCTCACCTACCCCCTCCTGTAGTAGGCCTCTAACCTCTGGCTGAGTTACTGAAGTCCTCAAATCATGATTTAAAGACTTCAGGTTACAGAGAATCCCCATTTACACTAGTTCAGCAAGTGATCTATGCCCCATGCTGCAGAGAAGGCAACTCCCCTCCCCCCCCTCGGGTTTCTGCCAGTCTTACCTGGAGGGAAAATTCCTTCCTGACCCCAAATGTGGAGATCAGTTAGACCCTGAGCAAGTGGGTGAGACCCATCAGCCAGACACTTGGGAAAGAATTCGCTGACCTCCCGTATGACACAGGCCAGAGAACTTCCCCAAAATAATTCCTAGAACAGATATTTTAGAAAAAAAATCCAGCTTTGATTTAAAAATTGCCAATGATGGAGAATCCACCACGACCCTTGTAGGTTGTTCCAAGGGGTAATTACCCTCACTGTTAAAAAATTGTATGTTTTATGGCCAGTCTGAATTTGCATGGAAGACAGAGGAATGTTAGGATGGTGCAAGGAGGGAATCCAGAGTTTAACTGGAAAAAATGCAGCCCAGAGTTAAACACACCAGTTGAATGGAAGGGAGTTGGGGGAATTAGGGTTAAGAGTAAAGAGAACTTGCTTAATAAGATTAGGCATGATGGGGCAAATGGACAAGCAATTCTGAGGCCAGTGTGTACTACATCCTTTCTCTCACTCCGTTGTCTTTTTTGTTTGTCTCTAAAGGGCCTAGCCAACTTTGGGGTGCTCTATAATTAATAATAGTCTGCTCTGAACTGAAATGCCTTTTCTTTGTCCAGAAATCCGTAGCATGGGTGGTCTCCTCATTAAAGATGCTATTTGGTCCTTGTTTGGAGAACTTTTGCCGACTGGTCCCGAGACAGCAGAAAGCCTCCTTGTTCTGAACACTTTGCCCTGGGAACGGACTGAAGTCGTCTCCAGGACTGGAGCAAAGACCTTAGGTGCCATTGTCCTGCCTATCTAAAGACTTGCAGCTCATCCCCCACAAAGCACAGATGCACCCTAAATCTTCTGGTGCGGGGGACAGGAGCAGAGCAGGGGAGGTGGACCAGGAAAAATAGACCAACAAAGTGATGGCTGTCTAATTCCAGTCACATGGAGGATACAGAGCCTTTGCCTCTCGCACAGCTGAGACAGACATTGGCTTATCCATTATCTCTAGATCAGGGTTATCCATGATCTCTAGAAATAGGTTCCATCTCCCTCAGCATCACATGGGAAGCTCCTGGACATCAGAGCAGGGGGGAGGTATTTCCTAGCGAAGAGGGGGCCCAATGGCACGCAGTGAGAGAGAAGACATCTCCTAAAGGGAAAAGCGTTTGAGTGAACCGCTCTGCCTCTCTTCCTTTCAGCCCTGGTGAAGGTGCCTAGCGTGGGCTGCTCTGCCATGGAGGATTCATTAACACCCCCTCATCCCGTGACGGTGACAAAACAGATGAGCCGCCCTGTTGGATTCTTCGCTTGCACATCAGAAAGCTCCATGGGCCAAGCTCCTAAACTGGATTTGCAACACCGTTTTCAGTAACTTGTAGCATTGCGCACACACACACACTCACTCTTTGGCTGGTGTGGAGCCTGTGCTCTCTTCTGATTCTTTCTTCTTTCTCACCAGGCAGATGGCTCTGTGACCATGGAGAATGGGGTTATCGCGGCTCACCTGGACTCCATGGGGCGCATGATGTTGCTTCGCTTAGTGCACTCGGGGAGGTATGACGATTATTCATCGTGTTTATTGCAGCCATGCCTGAGGGCCAATCCAGACTGGGGCTCGTTGTGCCAGGCACTGGGCAAATACAGGAGCAAATTGACCCTGCTCCAAAGAGCTGACGGTCTACATTGGTTTTACTTAACGTTCGTAGAATATGGATCTGCTCTCACTGAAATCATCTCCAATGATTCCATCTTGCCTGGACAGACTGGGGTGTGAAACCCAGTGGGGACTAATTTGAGGCCTCCTCTCCTCCTCAGTTTCATCATAACTAAGCCCGCCTGTGGGGCTTGAACATCAGTCGGCCAAATGAAAGGCTGGTTCATTTCTCCCACCTAGTCTCCTCCCAGAGAAGCTAAAGTGGCAGGTGTCTGTTTCCAGGCTGTTGGAATGTTGTTTCAGGTCACAGAATTCTTATGTCATCCACTGCAGCTTCTTGTTCCCTTGCTGATCCTCTGCCTCGCTGCTTTGTTTCAGAGAGTCAGTCCAGGATGGTCACTGCGCTAACCAGTTTGTGATATTTGATGATGTTCCCTTGTACTGGGATGCTTGGGACGTGATGGATTATCACCTGGAAACCAGGTAAGTGAGCAGTGCATTGTGGGTACTGGTACTTTTTTAGGACTCTGCAAAGCTCTCTGTCTCTTGGGATTGTAGCAAAGAACCAACTTCCCAGAGAGAGGACAAAACTTCTGCAATGGAAAACTATGTGCTTGTTCTTTCCAGCTCTTCGTGTCCAGGGGAGTAGCGTAGAATAGTGTAAGATTACACAGCGCCTGGGAGGGGTTCTAAGAATTCCTCTGGTGAGAAAAATGCAGCCTCAGGTGGGGGGGGAGTATCCCTGCTCCCCTCTTGTCTTCCGAGTGTAGGAGCCTTACGTTAACCTTTTGAACACAGAGCTGTCACCCCCTGAATCTTAACCCTTATGCTTGACATCTGTTTTAGGAAGCCAATCACAACCCTTCTGAAGCCTCTGGAGATTGTCCTGGCTGGGGGCCTGCGAGGAAGTGTGAAATTCTCTCTGCAGATCAGCGAGCGGAGTGTCATCACCCAAGAAGTCATCCTGGATGCCATGTGTCCTTATCTTCGATTCCTGACCCAGGTTTGGAAAGGCTTGTGCAGGCCACACCTGCCTTATATAGACTGCTGTGGGGGGAGGAGAGAATCCCAGAAGGATGTGTGTGTTGTAGGAATGGAGCATAGAGGTGGCAAAGGTGGATGACTGGGGCGAGGTCCAAGGAAAGGTTGCATCCTAGGCAAGCCAAGACTGGAACTGGAGGAGAGTCAAGAAGCAGCCAAGATAGTGAACATTCGTAACCAAAGACAGGCGCGTCTCCTCACTGGAGGCAACACCCATCACCTCTGCTGCCTCTCCTGGATGCCCCTATTCCCATCTAACCTTTACTGCATATACTGCCAAACTTACCGAGAGTCTGAGCTGCATACGACAATCTTCAGAAGTTTGAGAGCAGGGCATGCCTCCTGGGGCTTGGGGCTTCAGCTCCACTCCTGCTGAAGCCCTGCACCCTGGCAGGCATGCTCCAAGGGACTGAAACCCCAAGACCCCCCACCCTGCTGGGCAGAAACCGGAGGCAACATTGGGGGGGGGGCATGTGGGGTTACATGCCCCTCCAAATATTTGCCAGGGTTTGCTAGCCCCACTCAGTCACATGGTGCTGCCAGGCCCCTTCCCTGCACAGCAGCTGCGGCCATGGGGAGAGGCAGCGGCACACAGCTGGGAGCTGCAGAGACAGACAGTGTTTTGCTGCTGCCTCTCCCATGGAGCTAAAGCAGCAGCCCCTTGCTGCAGCTCCCAACCATTTGCCGCTGTGTCTCCACAAGGAGCTAACACCTGGGAGCTGCAGGCAGGGGCCACTGAGGGTAAGGGGTATGTGTGCCTGGGAGGGCATCACTCAAGCTGTTGGAGGGGCGAATGTTTTAATTTTGCCCCCCACACTCAGCAAGTGCCAGTCGTCTCTGGGAGAAGCCCTGAGCCTCCCCCCACTTCTCCTCCCCAGTCTGGTAGGGGGAAAATGAGGAGGTCTCGAGGGGCTCAGTGAGCTGCATTTTAACTGTAAAAGAGCCGCATGTGGCTTGCGAGCCACAGTTTGGCCACCCCGGCATATAACGAAGCACTTTGGAAGAGCTTTGGGATTGTTTAAAGCCACTGGGATGGATTGATGTGATCGTGTTTTCCCACGTTCAGAGACAATAGAGTACCGTCCCAGGGCCAGTTTTAGCCCTTGCTCGATACTTTACCAGGGAACCAGGTCCCTGTTGGGTGGGGTTAACTAGACAATGGGGAGTTCCTGGGGAAGCTAGAACAGGGGAGCCACTGTGGTGAAGATGACGGCATCTTTCCCGTCTCCCCCACAGTGACCTGAGCCTCCTTTTGGCCGCCCCGTTTGCTCTAGGTTGACTGGAATGAGGCTCACCGATTCCTGAAGGTGGAGTTCCCATTGCAGGTTCGGAGCATGAATGCAACGTATGAGATTCAGTTTGGGCACCTGCAGAGGCCGACGCACTGGAACACGTCTTGGGACTGGGCTCGGTTCAAGGTAGGAGGGCAGCAGGCTGGGCCCTGCCACTGCCCCAGCTCTCTAGGTAGAAATATCCCTGATAGAAAGACACCGTCCCTTCTTTCCCCACCCCGCGTGCCCTCTGAGAACAGCTCGCCTCGGACCACAGCTGCTCGCTGAACTGCTGCAGGGATAGGCTGTCTCCTGCGGGGAGGTGAACCTGGCAGGAGCAGAGTCCCCATATCCCAAGAGAGTAGAGCTTTAAGCAGGGACCTCAGTGAGAACAAAATCTTGGGTCGCTGAGTCAGTGTCGCTATTCAAATCCTTCCCAGCCAGGGCACAGATATGGCTTTGTACACTGACATAGCACAGTACCAGCCTCCCACTGCCCAATCACAAGCTCCCTCCGGGGGATCCAGATGGATGCTCAACTGTCTCGGAATGACCTGTGGTTTGCTGTTGTGTGGAGCCAGCCTGGGGCAGACGAAGTTGCATTTCAGTGTTAGTGGGTCATGCAGTTCCCCAGAGCTAGGGAATTTGCATCCTGGCCTCACTGCAGCTGCCGGTCAGTTTGATGAAGGAGCCCGATCTGCCTTTCCTTCATGGGGACTAGCTTTCCAGTCACGCTCCTGATTGGTGATCTAGGCTGTTCACAGGGATTGGCCCTCTGCAGAGCCCAAGGGGCCATCGTCTGCCTCCCCCAGCCACCCTTTGTGTTCTTGGTCAGTAAGACAGTTTGCGTGGCACCCACCTTGCTCCACAAATAACCATCCCGGGTGACAGCCCCCTAATGCCAGGCCAGTTGTTTCCCCAAGGTGTGGAGTCACAAGTGGATGGACCTGTCTGAGCACGGCTTCGGGGTGGCATTGCTGAACGACTGCAAATACGGCGGGTCGGTGCACAAGAACGTGATGAGCCTCTCGCTGTGAGTGGGTGGGGGGCGGGGCTGGGCAATGGATGCCTTGGGTTTACAATTCTGCTCGCTGGGGATGCTGCAGTCCCATGTGCACTATCGTTTAACTTTGCAAACGCTGTGGTCTGCACCCTGTATATAGCAGCGGGATTGGACTGGAAATGGAAACTCTAGTGCATATTGTGCTTTAGAATGTGTCCCATTTATAACGGGATCCGCTCTCTGCCCCGTCCCGTCAAGTACGGAGATGATAAGGTTTTAACCCTTTCCTGCAGTGGTCAGGAATTCATGCCACTAAGGATTGGCTGTCACTGATCTAGTTACTGAGCTTGCAGCACCTTGCTCTCTATGGTGGGATCAGTTTCTTGAATACTTTGATCCAAGTGTTGGGCCAGTGTTTGGTGACAAGTCAAGACAGACCCTAGGCCTCTGGCGTGTGAGTGCAGCGGGCGTTCGCAGTCTTGTGGCAGGAGCTCCTCCCCCAATGGGGCACGGCCATGGAGCCTGACTGTGGTGCAGTTTGCAGGGGTCCCTGCTGCGTGATGGAACAGCAGGGTGGTTTGACACCGGTAGTGCATGTGCACTAGTGTTTAAAGGAAGTGGGGCTGGTTCTAGGCCCTGCCAGTGGAAGAGGCTCCACCCCCTTAATTCATCCCTCTCCTCCAGGCTGAGAGCGCCAAAGTCACCAGATGCCACTGCAGATATTGGACCCCATGAGTTCACCTATGCCGTGATGCCTCACAGGGGTGAGTTTCGGGGGCTGAGCAGCACAGCACTGATATGCCCCCTAGGAGCCTGCCAATTCCTGAGGGGAGCATGTGGGCAAAGAAAATAGCTCTCTCCCGTGTGGGACCGCGGCACAGTGCCTGCTCCCGTCTCACAGGGGATGGCGCTGCTGCTGTTTCTAACTGTGCTGAGCGCTTAACTCCTGACACCTGCTGTTGTATTCTCTGTGCAGGTTCCTTCCAGGAGGCGGGTGTGATCCATTATGCTTACAACTTGAACTTCCCTCTGCACACCGTGCCAGCTGTGTCAGCGCAGTGTCCAGCCTGGAGTGCCTTCTCTGTGCATTCACCAGCTGTTGTGCTAGAAACCATCAAACAGGCACGTGCCCCAAAGAGAGACAAGGGGGGCAGCGGTGTGTTGAAAGGCGCCAGCTGCGGTACCTGCAGACACAGAGCACTGGCAGCTTTTGTATTAGCATTATGCATTGTTACAGCACTTTGGATTGACAGAAGCCAAGTGCCTTGCAGGAGAGTTAGCTACAGCTCTCAGTCCTAGTCCAGTGATTGGACCTTTCCATTCATCCTTCATCTGCCCACACCTCCCAGATCTTTGACATTCAGCTGAGCTGAGCAGGAAT
This sequence comes from Malaclemys terrapin pileata, assembly GCF_027887155.1. Classification (NCBI taxonomy): domain Eukaryota; kingdom Metazoa; phylum Chordata; order Testudines; family Emydidae; genus Malaclemys; species Malaclemys terrapin. The sequence continues at coordinate 54,469,104 of NC_071514.1, forward strand.
TTCCTACACTGACAGGGCAAGCAGTGTGGGCTAGTGGTTATAGCAGGAGTCTGGGAGTCAGGCAGCCTGGCTCACTGTTTGGACTTGGGAGAATCACACTAGCCAAAATCTTGCACCCATAGCAGTGGCAGCTTCTCTTCCATTTTTAGGCCCCCCAGCTTATAGTGCCTTGGGCCTGATGCTCAGAGTTGCTGAGTGCCCACACATCCAGCGTACTTTGCTGGGTGGGGACGGGGCTGAGCTCCTCAGGAGATCAGGCCCAATGTGAACATTCACAGTGCAGGCACCTAAACTCAGTGGCCACTTCTGGAAATTCAGGCCTTGGTATCTCCCTTGCCCAGATGGGCTGAACAATTCCTGCCTGCGTCAGCACTCTGAGGGCTCTGGAAGAGAATTGCAAAGCATTACTCCTCATTACAGCCTCCTGCAGGGACTTACAGAACTCAGGGTCTGTCTGTTCTAAACGGGGCAACCCAGCCAGGTTCAGAGTTTGACCTCTTCCTGCTGGCTATCCTCTAGTCGAAATGGTGAACCAAAGCTGCTCTTGCACATTGATGATTGGGAGGAGGCACCGTGCCGTCTAGGCAGCATATGCTAGTGGCTAGAGCACTGGACTGGGACTCAGCTAACCTGGCTTCTAGACCCAGCTCTGCCACAGGCCTACTCAGTGTGTGTCCCTTCCCCTCTTGGTGCCTCAGTTTCCATGTCTCTAATATGGGGTAATGATACTGCCCCCCCCCCTTTGTAAAGCATTTGGAGATCAGGTATCATCAGTCATCTGGCTGATCCTGAGAATGTTACTCTCTGTCCATGAAGACTGAGGACAGGCTGGAGGTCAGGCTGTATGAGTCACATGGCAGCACTGTGGTCACGTGGCTCCAGACCTCCCTTCCTGTGAAGGAAGCAATCAGGTAAGTAGATGGGGGAAGGGAGAGGCCGCTGTGAGACCTTGTATTCTGGGGCTTCAGCTTCATTCTCTCTTTCTCTTCCTTCCCCAGCTGTGACCTCCTGGAACGGCCAGACCCGAGCAGCGATCTGTCGCTGGAGGAGCATGGCCTGAAGCTTTCCTTTACGCCATTCCAAGTGCGCTCTGTCCTCTTGATCTTGAGGCAGTAAGAGGGCTACTGCTACTGGCAGCCCAGCTCCTGTCCCGGAACCAGACAGAAATCACCGTGCTCTGGGCGATTCACTAGCTTCTCAAATCATGGACACGTCGATTCCAGCACTGTGGCTACCCAGTGGGATAGTAAGGAGTTGCCCCTTCTCAGTGTGCGCCAAGGGTCGGTGTCAGGACAGAGATCAGAAGCATCTGGGCTCAAGTCAGCGCTGATTCTGAGTGTAAATGCCTGACGGTGGGCCATGGCCTTAGTAATGCTGGGGGGTGGGGATCACAGAGCTGGAGGTGTACTGGCTTAACCCACAAGTGGACATCCTGAATAGAATCCTGTCCCTTTCAGGGGAGTGGTGCTGGGCTTTGAGCCTTGATAATGGCAGAATCGGTTCCTTTTACTGCGTGTCCTACAACTCTAACAGTCCTGTGCTTCCCTGTTTGCAGGCACTTTACTGTTTCTGCAGACACGCAGCGTCTTTTTGCCTGGTCTTTCTGTAAAAACTGAGCATTAAACACTGAATCACGTGCTGAGTAAAGTTCTGTTTGACTCTTGCCTGTGGCATCAGAAATGGGGCCACTGCCCTTCACTGAGACCAGCGCCAGGCAGATAATAAAATCCCTAGTGTAGGAGCCACAAAGCTCCCTAGGCTCCTAAGTCCTGTTTTTAGGCTCAGCTGTGACCCTCAAAGCTCCTGTTCAGCTGCCATCTAACCCTGCAGGCACCTCAGGTTCTGCAGTAGGTGCTGGGTTTCTGCCTCTCTACATGCATGCCGTTGCCTCACTTCAGGTGTCTAGGCACCTGTCTCCCACCTACACCCCAGAGTGAGTGAGCCACAGCCTGGTGTTCCCCTGAGTCATGGGTGGGACCAGTGAGCATGCTCAGAGACTGCCTAGCACCACAGGACAGCCAGGGTGGGGGGAGGCCTTCCCTTGTCAGCTGTAGCCCTGTGGTTAGAGTGCTGGGAGGAGACCACTGGTTCAAGTCTCCCCTCTGCCAGATAAGGAGAAGGGATTTGAGCAGGGATCTGCTACCTCTCAGGTCAGGGCCCTGAGAATGAGATATTCTCATGTAGTCTCTCTCAATCTCTCCTATTGAAGATGTTTCACTTTAAATAAATAATTGAATAATTAACAAGGGCAGAGAAAGTTAGAATGATTCTGCTTGGGGCACTCACCTGAGAGGTGGCAGAGGCCTGTTCAAATTCCTACTCATCTGGCAGAGGAGGGACTTGAACCCCCTTTGTCCCTGCTCTTTTGTGGAGTTAGGCAGCTTCTGAGTACACTCACTGGATTGGGCCCTGCTTGTGACTTAGGCAGCCAAACCCCTGTCTGCTCCTGGTTTGTGGATTGCTACCAACAATAGGTGCTTTCTACCAGCCCAAAATTGGGGGCTGAACTCAGAGAGAGGCCTGGTGGAACTTAGCACATCCCTCTTGCTGGCCTCTTCCATTGACTCCCCACCTACCTTGTTGGCTTTGTGAATTGTTGTCAAAGGCGCCTGTCTCACCCCATTCACTGTGAAGGCCCCTACCGCAGGGTTGTTCCTGTGATTTTCTAGGTGTCTAAATGTTAAACATTGTGATGCCTCAGACCCTTTTGTGGATTCAGGCCCTAGCGCTTTCAGTATCATCATCCCCACTTGACAGCTGGGAAACTGAGGCACAGAGCGGTGATGTGGCTTGCCCAAATAGTCTACTAGCTTGGCCCTTGGGTGAGCGCTAAGGGGTAACCCATCAGCTAGAAAAAAGTTATTTCTACCACATTAGGCACCTATCTAGTGTTCATCACCAGGGTGATGGAACTACATACTCAAAATAACACTGGTTTGGAATGATTGGGAAATATTTAGCCCCCAATGATATATTTTATACATAGGCCTGTGTTGTTTTGCCTTTTGGTTAAAACAAAAGTCTGTAGTCACACAACATTATGAGTTTGTACCATGTATTACATCAAAATATGCGTCATTATTTGTAGAATGTACTCATCTCAGAAAAGGTTTTCTGTATGCTATTTTTCTGAAGTTATGCAGATAAGACCCCCCTATTCCTTAATTATAAAACATTTTGAGGTTATCTGCTGTACTGGAGACATACGTGGGGAAGGACCATGGAATGGAATCTGTAAGGCTAGGGCAGAGACTAGCCTTCAAATGTAGAATATTGCAAACTATAACCATGGCTGTTATAGTTAAGACAACATGCCACAAAATTGGCAGGGCAAATAACAAAAACAAAGAAAGAGTTAAAAGAAAGCAGGAGAAGCCACAGAGCTCTGGAATGCTCCTGTTCTCCTAACAGGGTGGCAAGCAGTCCAGAGACAGCAAGCATGGGAACAGAATAAAACTTTGTGGAAACAGCTGTAAAAAACCTACCAAAAAAAAAAAAAAAAAAGGATGTGCTGTCCTGTTATAAATATTTGTGGTCATCAGCAAGCGTGAGCTACCCTGTGCCTGAAGAATGGGAACAGAAATAGAAAAAGGTGGCCCTAGCAAAATTAAGAGATGCATTAACAGATGGCGTTGCCCAAAAACAGTTAACTGGAGCATGTAAGAGCACTCCTGCACTCCATTCGGCATGTGGACAAAAGCAACAAACACTGGGGGAAACAAATAGAGGTTTTGCAAGAACAGGTAACAATCCTCACTTCCCTTCCAAAGCCAGGATAAAAACTAGGGGTGCGGGTTCCCAAGTGCTTTAACCCCTGGAGTTACACTCCTTGCTCATGGCTAAAAACGCAACCTTCTTGCTCAAATATTTTTACATATAGTTAAGTTTTCCTTTATCTCCTTTCTTAGTTTGCTAAACTTGCTGCTGCTGCTGCCTGTACTTAAGATAACTTTATAGAGTTAATGTTCAGGTCTCACTACCTTCCTAGGTTGCTCTTCATCCCCCCCCCCCCCCCCCCCCCCCTTAAAAGTTATAGTTTTTACAGAAACCTCCAAAAGCTTAAAAATAGAACAAAACAACAATCAAACAAATTAAAAAACAAGGTAAACATTTTACTTTAAAAAACTCCAGTAAATAAATAAATTTAACTCTTCAGGAATGCAATAGATGGAATTACTCCTAATTTGCTTGAAGATAAGGTTGCCAAGCAACAGAAATGCACACTCTGCTTCTAATCCTAACCACTAACTAATATTTGAAACATGGGCTTTCCTTATTATCAGAGTTTTAAAATAAAATATAAAATAATGGAAAATGTCTTGTTACTAAATTAATACAATATTTTTGTCTTATTTCATATAGGTATAAATAAGAAGTCTTGCGCCATTTGTTTTTAATTGTAAGTTTGTCATGTATGCTGTCCCGTTTGTATGTTGTGTGTGTAACATCACTTTTTTTTTTAATTATTTTTATTTTGTTGCAACAAAAGTCAATTTTATACCTTTTTTAAAAAATATAAGTGGTACCACACTATTTTACTATTATGTTTGGGGTATAAGTATCATAGTATTATTACCACCATTTTTTTTAAAGTTCAAAAAGGTCTCAGTTACAAATATGTGCATTATTTGTTGAGGCAGAAATAGATGTACAATTAAAAACCAAAAGAATCCTTCTATTAATCAGGTGTTTTTTTTATTTTTATTTTTTATTCAAAGAAAAAATGTAAGGGGAAATCTCAACATTAAGGTAAAGGTAATATTAAAATGTCAATTTCTTGTTGGGGTTTTTATGAACTTGTTTGCAATTTTAAATATCCCTATAAAAATGTCATGGCAAAAAGGTTTTAAAATAACAATTTTATGCATAAAGCTAACCAAACAGTTTCAGCAAGTTTCCACCTTTGGCTCCCAAACACAAAGTGTCAGAAAAATTTAATACCCTCAAAGTGTTTGCATGAACTTGCATTTAAAATTTATTTTGGTTTAATTTTTATACGCTTTTCTTTTATGTTCTGTTACAAGGAAGTAATTGTTGTTAAAGTTTGTGTTTCTAAATACTTGAAAGTGGAATTGGTATCACAAGCAAATTAACTCTAAAATGCGGTAAAAATTATGTTACTAACTCTTTTGCTAAAACAGAGTGCTCAGCAAGGGAAAGCAATACACGTTCTAATAGAAGATTGTGAGCATCTGTTCTAGCAATTAAGCATTACATTTAGTATCAAATATTAGTAATGCACCTTAAATAAAAATGAATATCTATACAATTGCAAAAGTACAGCTTGTGTTATAAAAGACTTGGTCCCCATTACACTGTAAACAAAGTTAATATGTGTATTAAATTTGCGTTATTAAAAACCAGAAGAAATGTAAAACAAAAAAAACTTCATTATGTTAACTAACTAGCTATTTAAAGTTGCATCCCACAGACCAAAGACACTAGAAGATATCAGTTTATAGTGAAGGAACCCCCAAGCATAAAAAAACCTAAAAAGTGCACACATGCACTATCCGAGTCCAAGCTCCACATTATCACCCTGCTTACTTCGAGTGTTTGCTTTGAACATACAAACAGCCATAATGGGTCAGACCCAGGGTCCATCTAGCCCAGTATCCTGTCTTCCGATAGTGTACGATGCCAGGTGTTTCACAGGGAATGAACAGAACAGGGTAATTATTAAGCAATCCAGTCCCAGCATCTGGCAATCAGAGGTTTAAGGGCACCCAGAGCATGGGGTTGCATCCCTGACTATCTTGGTTAATAGCCAGTGAAGGACCTATCCTCCATGGATTGATCTAATTCTTTTTTGAACCCAGTTATACTTTTGGCCTTCATAACATCCCCTGGCAATGAGTTCCACAGGTTAACTGTGTGTGTGTGTGAAGAAGCACTTCCTTCTGTTTGTTTAATTTAATAGGGTGACCCCTGATTCTTGTGTTATGTGAAGGAGTAAATAAGACTTCCTTCATACAATTCATGATTTCATAGACTTCTATCACCCACCCCTGTCACCTCTTTTCTAAGCAGAACAGGACCAGTTTTTTAAAAATCTCTCATCCTATGGAAGCTGTTCCATCCCCCCTAATTTTTCTTGCCCTTCTCTATACTTTTCCCAATTCTACTCTGTACTTTTTGAGATTAGTTTAGAACTGCATGCAGTATTCAAGATGTGGAGGTACAGAGATTTAAAAAGTGGCATGATGCTATTTTCTGTTTTATCTTGCCCTTTCCTAGTGGTTCCTCATATTTTTTTGATAACGCCACTGCACATTGAGCAGCTGTTTTTCAAAGAACTAGCCACAATGACTCCAAGATCTCTCTCTTGAGTGGTACTAGATAATTTAGATCCCATCATTTTGGATGAACAGTTGGGATTGTGCTTTCCAATGTGCATTACTTTACACTTATCAACATTGAATTTCATCTGCCATTTTGTTACCCAGTCACCCAATTTAGTTGTAACTCTTCACAGTCAGCTTTGGACTTAACTAGCTTGAGTAATTGTCTATTGTCTGGAAACTTTGCCATCTCACTGTTTACCTCCTTTTCCAGATCATTTAGGAATATGTTGAACATCATTGGTCCCAGTACAGATACTTGGGGGACCCCACTAGTTACCTCTCTCCACTTAGAAAACAAAGGGTAGGAATAAATTGTCAGTTTTCAATCTTTTAACCAGTTACTTTTGCTAGTTGCTCTTCAAATTCTTTCTGGACCTACCTTTTCCACCTGACTTGCCAGAGTTTATGCTCCTTTCTATTTTCCTGAGAAGGATTTGACTTCCATTTTTTAAAGGATGACTTTTTGCCTCTTTTATGCTATGGTTTAGCCACAGTGGCATTTCTTAGGTCCTTTTTTTTTTTTTTTTTTAATTTGGGGTATACAGTACAATTCATTGGAGCTTCTATTACGGTGTTTGTAAATAGTTTCCATGCATCTTCAGGCATGTCACTCTTGTGGCTCCTTTTAATTTCCATTTAACTAGCCTTCTCCTTTGTGTGTGTGTTCTTCCCTTTTTGAAGCTAAATGCTACTGTGGTGGGTTTCTCTGGTATTTTCCCCCTATTGGGCCATTAAATTTAATTACATTATGGTCACTATTACCGAGTAGTTCAGTTAGATTCACTTCTTGGACCAGATCCTGTGCACCACTTAGGACGAAATCAAGAATTGCGGGTTCCACGGCTAGTTGCTCTAAGAAGCAGTCATTTAACGGTGTCTAGAAATTTTCTTTCTGCATCTCTTCCTGAAGTGACATGGACCCAGTCAACGGGACCTAATTTAAAATCTCCCAATTATTACTGGGTTTTCTGGTTTTATAGCCTCTCTTATCTCCCTCAGTATTTCATAGTCATTGTCACTATCCTGGTCAGGTGGGGAGTAGCATATCCCTACTGCTATATTCTTATTATTCAAGCATGGAATTTCTATCCCTAGAGATTCTGTGGTACAGTTTGATTCCTTTACTATATTTGACTCTATGCTTTCTTTCAAATATAGTGTCACACCCCCACCAGCACAACGTACTGTCATTCCTATATATTTTGTACCCTAGTATTACTGTGTCTCATTGATCATCATTCTACTGAGTTTCTGTGATGTCTCTTATATCAATAGCCTCCTTTAATGAGGCACTCACGTTTACCCATCTTTGTATTTAGAATTCTAGCATTTGTACACAAGCACTTATAAAATGTCACATTTAGTTGTCTGCCTTCATGTGATGTAACTGAATGGGACTCTCTTTTGTTTGACTCTCCAGTTCCTACCTGCACTTTATCAGCTTCTATCCTCTCCTCTTTATTAGGATATAGAGTATCCCCTTTAAATTAATCCTCCCCTAAGGGATGTCTCTGTCCAAACTCTATGCTCTGCTGCAGCTTTTAGTCCTTAGTTTAAAAACTATGATCTATTTTAATTTTACATACCAGCAATCTGGTTCCATTTTGGTTTAGTTGGAGCCTATCGTTCCTGTATAGGCTCCTCCTTTCCCCAAAGGTTCCCTAGTTCCCAATAAACCTAAATCCCAACACCAGAATCTCATCCCTGCATCGAGGCCCTGCAGTTCTTCCTGTCTAACTGGCCCTGTGTGTGGAACTTGAAGCATTTCAGGGAATGTGACTATAGAGGTCCTGGACTTCAAACTGTTACCGAGCAGCCTAAATTTGGCCTGCAGGACCTCTCTCCTACCTTTCCCTATGTCATTGGTATTAACACATACCCCAACCAATGGCTCCTTCCCCAGCTCTGCACATAAGTCAATCTAGATGTCTTGACAGGTCCACATCCTTTGCAACCAGCAGGCAATTCACCATGTAGTTCTCCCGGTCATCACAAAACCTATCGATATTTCTAATAATCAAATCCCCATTATCTAGATAATACTTAGTCCTGCCATGAGTGCAGAGGACTGGACTAGATGACCTCTCAAGGTCCCTTCTAGTCCTATAATTACCTGTCTCTTCCCAATAACTGAGGTTACCTCCCATGGACGAGTATCCTTAATGTGAGAGGATACCATGTCATCACCTGGAAGGAGGCTCCTAACTCTGGGATTGTTTCCCTCCACTCCAACTTGGTGTTCTCCTTCCCTGAGACTTTCAAGCATGTTCTTGCATGTGGCTCACGAACCTGCTTCCTTGTGATCTGTCTCAAGTTCTGGTATTGCAGAATAGGTGCCAGGCACTACGTTCACTGCTTGTGCGATGTCGTGAAACCCACCAGCAAGGTATACTTCACAATCAGCTGATCATCTCTGTTCACGCTCCCCAATCCCATGACTGAGGAGAAAGTTTGCATTGTTACGTGTATTTCTTTGATATGATCTTCAAATCTTGCTTTGGTAATGGCGTTACCACAGTCTAGTTCCAAATTTCTTGCATTTGGACATTCCCCTTGTGGACTCTCTCACCAGTTTTCATTGATTCTTCATTTGCACCAACAGCAGGGTATTGACATTTTAGGCCAAGGATAAATGTTCAGTAGCTGATCAGACAGCTCCCCAAAAGTTTTTCACTTGGTAGGGTCTGTGCACACCATTGGCAGAATCCTCGTGATGTCAGTAATAGCTAACGTTGGCTCACAGGAGGCTGCTAGCTCAACCATTGATAGATTTTTCTCCAGCCAAGACAATGTGCTGCTCTTTGGGTTCTTTCTTAGAGCTTGTCTACATTACCGCAGGGGGTCGATCTAAGATCACGTAGCTGAAGTTGTGTGAATAGCGTAGCTGAAATCAACTTACTTAGATCTACTTATCGTGGTGCCTTCACTGTGGCAAGTTGACAGCTGACGCTCTCCCATCGACTCCGCTTATGCTTCTTGCTCTGGTGGAGAACTGGAGTCGATAGGAGAGCGCTCAGTGGTCGATTTATCGTGTCTATACTTGACGCAATAAATCGACCCCTGCTGGATCGATTACTACCCGCTGGATTGGTGGGTAGCATAGACAAGCCCTTAGAGTTCCATCCAAGTTGAAGAGGGAAAGTGGAACAGGTGCCAGCTCACACTTCATATCACCCTGGCTACCAACATCTCTGAGCTAGGCAATAACTGTCAGCTTGTGGAATATCTGATGATCAATAGCTTTCCCTTGTGCTATCTGCTGCTTCTTTTGTTTGATTGTCTTGTTGAGATTACCAGATGATTTGAGATTAAACCTTTCTATGGGATCAAAGAGATCCACCTCACCCCTTTGCAGCCTACTGGTTACAAACTGCTTCCTTTCTTGTAGGCCATTCTCACTTCTCACGCACAAACTTTCTGCAATTTCAGGTGGGGCCCCAATACACATTGCAATGTTCACACGTGTTCAGGGCTAAAAGGATTTGTCATGGTCACAACTTTTCTAATATCTGGGATAGCAGTTTCATCTGCAGCCATGCACTGGGTGGTAGCTTCTTGGTGGAGCTCTGTTGCTGAAGGCTGCATTCCACACATTTGTTTTGTCATAGCTGTTACAACTGTCTCAAAATGTGCAATCAGGTAATACTTGGTCAGAGCCTTATCTTTTGTGCAAAGATGATGATGCTTCCCACAGTCCTTGTTGAGAGATTGCTCGATGGCCATGTCACGCCATATGCCACTGAAGGGTTTGGCAGTCTGATATACTACTCCTTGGCTATCAGCTAGGACATGATATATAGCTGGCTTCTGCTCCTCCAGAAGTCTGGCTTCTGCTACAGTTACACATCCCCACCTAGCATAATTCACGTGATCACACTACAGATGTCTCAAGTTCAATAGACTTGTTATCGTCTCTCTTTGCTGCTATGTAATCCATTGGTAGTTGGGAGAATTCTGTTACATTTCTGTTCTGGGAGAGCTATGTATCTGAACAGATTTATGTTACCCAAGGAACAGAGTCCATGAGCTGATTGGGGTCTGTTTTATGAAGTCTGCCACAGCATTCTGTGCTTCCACTCTGTCTTCTCTGGGTGCCTTCTCCACAGTGTCAAAGCATGTTCAAGTTTTCTCCAACATGCATCTCTTCTCATCTTCTGGGAGCTCATGGAAGTGCCAAGTGCCATCCATTTCAAGTGATTCATTGCCTCATTTATAAGTCTGTGGATTTTAATGCTGTCCGTTTTAGTGTATGGCTGACTGAAGCACCATAGTTGCTGGCTTTAACAAAGAGGTCTTCAAATCCAGTTTCCTGCATCATACTGTTTACACCACCCATGAACTTCATTGCACGATGCTGCCTCCCACATCAAGGTGGTCATGGTGAAATTTCTTTTGATTCCTCTATTTAATAATCTGTGCTTTGCAGTAGATTGCTTCATCATACACAACATACATCCAGTCTTGGTCCAGAGAGCAGAACATAGCCTGAAAATAATTCATCATGGTATACATTGTATTATCATCATTGGCCAGTGCAGGAACCATTGGACAGTAGCCAATAGTCATAAAATATCAGGCAGAAAATCTTCTCATATAAATCCAGTCAACAATGTAACAGATGGTCAAACAAGCTCATGCTGTCATGTGACTACAGACTTTTGCTTTAACCAAAGGCAAAAAAGTAAGGGAAAATGCGTAAGTTATCACCTGGGGCTAAATATTTCCCAACCAATACTAGTTTGAGTGTATAGTTACATTATCAATTGTATTTAGAAGCTTTCTGCCAATTCTGGTCAAAATTACATTATGTTGCTTCAAGTTATTGCTCTTTGTGACTTTTCCAAATTGGCTATCTAATAACATTTAAGCATTACATGATATAGCAAAACTGACCCTCTTTCCGCAGCTCCATACACCCTGGTGATGAGCACCAGGTATGCACCTAACGTGATAACAATGACACTTTTCTAGCTGACAGGTCACTAATAAGACCCCTTTTTAAATCTGGCTAGTAGACTAAAGATCACCCAGCAGGCCAGTGGGTGAGCTAGATGCAGAATCCTTGTCCAGCGGGCCATCCACTGGACCATGTGTCTCCCTGCTCCCCACTTACGGCAAGAGACACATGCATGTGAGGTCACTGATAAATAAATGTGAAAGAAAGGAATCAAGGTGCAGGGGGCATTTCCTGCTCAACTGGGAGTTTTGTAGCAGTAGGTGACACCCTGGGCCATGAATCCCCTTACCATGCCCTGCACCAGGAGGAGTCACTTCTAAAAACAGTGTTTTGGGGATAGGATGTTACCTCTCATCATGGCCCAGTTTAGCTGTGCTATCACTCGTCAGACCAAGAGAAGTATTTCCTATGAAAAGCCAGCTGCATTTCTGTAGCAACTTGCTTTGGTCACTTGTTTCCTAGGTGAAAGACTTCGCCATTGCCTGTTAGCATAGGAGCCTCAGGTGTTGCTAAAGATGACGAAGTGAAAAGGTTGGGGGTTGTGACATTCTTCAGGGTCAAGGGTGAAAGTAATAATAAATTCTTACCGGTAGGGGGGCCAGCTCCAGAAGGGGCAGAGCCTCGGGTGGAAGGGGCGGAGCTGGGGAGGGGTCCGCCTCCCACAGCCAGCCCATCCATGCTGCCTGGCCCCCACTGCCCAGGACTCCGGCGATGGTTTAAAAGGGCCCGGGGCTCTGGCCACTGCTGCAGTAGCAGCAGCTGGGAGCCCCTGGCCCTTTTAAATTGCCGACCTGGGCGGGGGGGCGGGGGGCCAAAAGGGGCAACGACGTTAAAGCACGCTGCCCTTTTTGCCTCTGCCGTCAGTGGCCCTGCCGGTATGGACCCTACCAGCAGGGCCGACGGGGAAGGCAAAAGGGGCAGGAATGTTAAAGCACTGCCTCTAGAACTTTAATGTGGGCTGCATACGGGTCGGACTGGCTTCCTACCGGTACGCCGTACTGGCTCACTTTCACCGGTCCAGGGTACAATCTGGACTGTGGACAGCTGCATCTCCTTAGTTCTCCAACATGGGCTGCCTTTTACACTACTTCGCTGTGAGAGCAACCACTCCATTTATGGACAGGTATTTCTACAGCTTCCTTCCCCATTTGAATCCTCAGGTGAATGCTCACAACAGGAATCCAGTACAGCTTAGCTATGGCCACTAGGAACTCCCTTTAACTAGCTGGAAAAGAGACACATCCGAACCACTAGCACCCAGAAAGGGCAGGTCCCAGTAGAATGCCCTGACCTGGCTGTAAGCCATACTGCTACTGTATTGCTGCTTTGCCCTAATACGTGGCCTCCAGAACAGCAGAGAGTCTTCTGCAGTGATAGCAAAGCAGCCACACAAGGGATTGTTTATGGAAAAGTTTTATTGTTAGTACTAAAATCAGATTGCTAAAAGCACGGGCAGTTGAGTCAGAGAACCACACTATGGGGAGGGTGGGCAGGTTGGCACAGCTGCTGAGCCAGTAAACTCAGGGCACTGGTTTCTGGGCAGCCCAGCTCAGGAGTGACTGAATGATGGACTCACTCCACACAACAGCTAAGTGTCTGCAGAGGTGAATTTCTGACAGAGCCACCGGGGCTGTCCTACCTTCTGACCCCCACCAGTGCTCAGGCATACGAGCGGGACAGCAAGGAAAAGCTTGCACGCCCGCTGCCGAGAGACTGCACATGTTTCTGGTAGCAAAGTTGATCCCTTATTCAGACATGCCACTGCCACCCTCCTCCTGAGTTACACGAGATAAAATGCTGCTGATCTGCAAAGCTCAGCCCTCCTGCAGAGCAAGGGTTAGAGACTCTGGAATCAGCCAGGGCAATAAAAACGTTTGCAAACTCCGCTCTGTCCTCATTAACTTGGGCCAAACACAGCCTCTGAAGCCAGAGCCATCTCGTGGCAGCGGGCAGGGAGGCTGCAAAGGACAGCTGAGAGCAGGGAGAGGGAATGAAGAGCTAGGGTCTTCCGAGGATTTTTAACCTGACCCTCAGGAAACTGTTTCAACCTCAGACTTTCCCTACTCGGTGCGTTTCCCACCTCCCTGCCCAGAGCCGCCAGCTCTCAGCTGCAATCACCAGCGGGTGCCCCGGCAACTTCCAAGGGGTTCGATACAAAGTCACCCAATTGCGGTGTTCTGGAGCCGCATTTAAAAAGGAATAAAACCCCGTAACCGAGCAGGGAGGCTGACGCCCCGGCATCACCTTCTCCATTTCATGGGACATGGCTCTTGCGTCAGCTGCTTAGAGCCCCTGCAGCAAGCCCCTCTGAGGAAGGATCTAAGAAACAATGCAGCGGGCACTCCCGCTTGAGAGAAGAGTCACCCCAGCAGCTGCTCCCAGTGCGTCTCCCTCAGCACGTGCAGCAGTAGCAAGCGAGCTCCCATCTGAGTTACCCCAGGCTGGAGCGAGGACAGATGCTGTGCCAGACCAGTCATTCAGCCTTCACCCGCCTGGATCTTGGGGCAGCAGTAGCTGCTCCTAAAAAGACAGGGGAGAAAGTCAGAGCAGTGAGAGGGCAAAGTTTGACAGTCAACTTCCCTGTTCCCTGCAGCAAGGGAAATTCACTTTCTCCCACGGGAACATTGAAGGGGGCAGGAAGCTACCTCTGCTGCCTGAGAATCCTGGGGGTGCTGGGGGGAGTGCCAATTTCCTCCTAATAGAACTCAGATCTCAGTCCTGGCCAGATCCTCTCCTTCCTCCCCTCTACTGCAGCTAGGATCCTCAGAGCCATCCTCATCACCTCACAATTAACCCTTCTCTCTCTCTCAGTACGCACCCTGCCTTGAGCAGACTATCCTGGTGTCCATTAAGGAATTGCTTGCTGTGGACCCACCATGCCTACAGTCAGTGATTTGGTCACACAACACGTGCACAGAGAATTAGCTTCAGAGTTTCTAACTCCAGTGCCTGGCCAACAATCCTACAGAGCGTGGGTGGGGCTTCCCTTTCCCTGCAGAACACTAGCTCTTTTATTCCACTTTTGAAAAAATGCCAGACTGACCTGGACCAGCATACGCCATCTGGGCCTATCCCCCTCCCATGCTTATGTTGGAGCCAGTGCAGCATTCTAACCTGTGCTTCTCCGAGCAGATGCCTGCCTCTTCCTATCTGCAGCAGGAGCTTCGCTCATGGGAGACCCTTGACTTGCGGATGCTTTCCTTCTGGACCTGGCATTTGGCCTTCTTGCTTCATTTGCCTTGGCGTTCTCGGCTCCTTGGACAAGCTCTTTCCCCTTCTTCCTGCCAGATCGCTTTGCTACCTTCTCTTGGCTGCTGCTGCCCTTAGAACGTCTCTTCGGCACCGGCTTTGTGGCCTAGGCAGATGATTGAAACGTGCGCTCTCAGTCACGGGGAAGCGACTTTAGCTTCCTCTGTCTGTTTGGGGATCTCACTAGAAAGTTCAGGGGAACCGGGAGCAAACGCTGTTGTGGGAAGTGCTGTAGCTGTTCTGGGATCAACCTTCAGATGCACAGTTTGAACCATCTGTTCGATGGAGTTTACTCCACACACATCAGCTGGGAGCAAACTGGGGCAAGTTTTAAAACTTAACCTACCTAAAGTCAGGCACCAAATGTGAAAATTTGGCCTTGTTCTCCCTAAAGTTTTCCACGTCAGGAATGCACATCACCAGCTGCTCACGCAGCCACTACTAACCCTTACAATAAATGCTGAGAGAACATTTGGTGCTGTGCAAGGCAAAGACAGAGCTCACATCATTGGCTTTGGAGCAGGGACCATCTGCTACTCTGTCTGTACCACACCTAGTGCAGTGGGGTTCTTGGCTGGCCCTTAGAAAGAATCATATTTATTCTGATAGTGCCTATGTTACACAGACAAACAGACACAGGTATTTGACAGTCTGACAATCAGAGATGCGTAGGGTTGTTTGCGGATTTGCACAGTTTAACAAAGGGGACTAGATTAGCTGTTTCATTATTAACCCAAACAAGGGCAGTAGTACCAGTAACATATGCCACAGCCTCGGGTCAATAATAGCTGTATTTTGATTAAACATTTTGCAGGAACTTAAGCAGTTAAAAAAAGCTGCATTTGTACCCACCCTTAAGATGCTTCCTTTCGCCAAGTCACACAACTTCCGTTGTTCCAAAGACACCCCTTGGTCAGCATGACCCAATTAGCTGATTTGTCTCTTATTCAAGTAACAGACATTTGCAGTACATTGCTCACCTTCAAACGTGAGATTAAATAATGTCTGGACAATAGAAGTCTGTTTCTTTAACCCCATCCCTGAGGCCAGCGGATAAGAGTTAGAACTGCTGAACCAGCAGAGACTACTAAAAAGTAAAGTAACCTGTTATTCTTATACTGTGTTCGTGTCATCCTGAGATGAGCTCAATGAGAGCGTGGGGTTGAGATCCCAGCTATCAGAATATCTCTGGGATGCTGAGCCTCTCTACAGAGATGTGTGTACAAACGTGTGTACAAACATGCACACACGTGCCTAGTGTCAGGATACACACCAGTAAAGTGTCCATGACTTAGGGGGCTAGTTGAGAGGTGGTATTATCTAGGGTAGTGTTTAGAGGACAAGAGTGCGAGGTTGGGGTCTATTAGTTCTAGTCCCGATTCACCAAATCCTAATGGCAACACATTGGTCTCTCTCTGTTCTAGTTCTCTCATCTGGGAATAATGAGGGGGCTGAGATGGTGTTTAACTTCTTCCATACAAAGATCCAATGAAATGCACAATGGGGCAGCAGGAGAATGACTCGGAGTAGAGGAGCCCCCATAAAAACTAAGATACAGGAGATGTCTAGACAAAGGCTCTGTACCTTTGGACTTGGAGGCTCAGGGTCAGCATTCACCCGCGAGCGCCTCTTGCGGGACTTTTCTCCTGCAGGAGAGAATGTTAAGATGACAGTTTAACTCTGGAGGCGAGAAAGGGGCCTGACTGCAGCTGAGTCAGAGGTCTAATCCCCAGCCCTCTTTCCCTCTGGGAAGCCATCCAAGGAAGAAAGCTCCCCCAGCTGGTCTGAAAGCTTGGAGATGGTTCTGAGAGAGGTTGGACACAGCTGGCCTGGTTTTGGGGACATCTTGTCTGGACTATACATGACCTGAGTGTACTGAGGGTGCTCAGAGTGGGCTGGTTTGCATAGCTCTCCCTCCACAGAACAGGTATAGCACAGAGAGGACAGTGCTAGCTTCCCCATGTTCACGTGCAAGGACACTTGTAGGGTACACAGGCCACTTGATACTGGGCTGCCAACAATAATGGGACCCTTGGAGACTCACTATCTCCTTTCACCCGGGCTGCTGAACGGTCACCCGGGATAATGATGCGTAACCACTACTGGATTCAGGGCAGTGAGCTAGAGTTTGAGAAGAGCATCGCTTGTTTCCTTAACCTTAATAATTCCACAGCAAGCGACGGATCTCCCTGCCTCTCCCAACCCAACCAGAAGCAAGAGAACCCTGCAAAGCATGGAAGAGTAAAGCTGATGTTCACCTTTCGGGGCCATAGGTCCAGGCTCCCCCTGCAAAGGAAGAAAAAGCTTTTAGACAGTGCCTTAGCCCAATGCAAAGGGCAGTTCAAACCCCCATCAGGCATCAAAGGTCTCAGCAATGCTGCCAGACCCTGCAGCAGGGGCACCCGTAAATTAGCCAGAGCAACAGGCAGTGACAGAATGGTGTCTTGGAGCAGCAGTAGCTCACTTAAAGTAGTGTAAAAGCCCAAATGTTGGCACCCTAGACTTGGTGTTTGTCTCATCCATTTCTTTCCACCCCCTCCTCCAAGTTGCCCAGGTGAGCGTGACAGGATTTCTTGAGCTCATCCGGTCTCCTTGCTGGTGAGCGGGAGAGATCTCTGAGTCTCAACATTTAAGGATAAGGCCTTTTCTTGTAGCCATATGGTAAGGCCTAAGGCCTTTGTCTGCAGCCATATTGAGAGCAGCAGCCATTAGCTAAGAAGCAGGAAGTCACATCCTCACTTTCCATCTAAATTACATTAAAACAATGTAGCATCTGGCTGTTCAGAAGGAGAGCCTGTCCTAATAGCACCCACTAGCACCAGATAAAGAAACTGATCTTAAGATGGCTAAAGAAAAACTTAGTTTGACAGCATTCAGTCTGGCAAGAAATCATTTATCAATAGTTGTGGTTGTGAAATTCTCACTTCTTTATTGTTTTGTCTTTATTGTCCCCACTTCCCTATTATTTGTCTGTATTATCTTTGTCTGGTTCTTTGATTGTTTCTGTCTTACATAATTAATTTTGCTAGGTGTAAATTAATTAAGGTAGGGGGTATGATTGGTTAGAGAATTTTGTTACAATATGTTAGGATTGGTTACTAAAATTTTAGTAAAATGATTGGTTACGGTATAGCTTAGCAGGACTCAAGTTTCACTATATAAACTGGGGTCCAAAAGAAAGTTCTTGGAACCAACTCCAGGACACAGCCCCAGGATCAGAGCTGCCGGACCTCAACACACCGCCAATCACACCGTGCAGAAACTGGAGTTCCCCAGATGACCTGATCCTGATTGACCAGCAGGGAAAGTTCATCTGTCTTATTGGGAGTGGTGAGCATTGTATGTGTAGCATGTGCATTCTGTTTTGGTGACTTAATAAATAGAGCAGGGGTCAGCAACCTTTCAGAAGTGGTGTGCCGAGTCTTCATTTATTCACTCTGATTTAAGGTTTCGCGTGCCAGTAATACATTTTAACAGTTTTAGAAGGTCTCTTTCTATAAGTCTATAATATATAACTAAACTAGTGTTGTATGTAAAGTAAATAAGGTTTTTAAAATGCTTAAGAAGCTTCATTTAAAATTAAATTAAAATGCAGAACCCCCCAGAGCGGTGGCCAGGACCCGGGCAGTGTGAGTGCCACCGAAAATCAGCTGGCGTGCCGCCTTCGGCACCCGTGCCATAGGTTGCCTACCCCTGAAATAGAGGTTAAGGATATTACTGTGTAAGGCTCTTTCACTGGTAAAAGACCCTGTAAACCCTCAAAAGATTAGGCCCGGAGTCCAGAGGGAATGGGTGTTTGCTCTGAGCCTGGAGGAGTAGAGCCTGGAGCCCACAGAGGGGTAAAGTTAGAGTGCCTAAATTAAGAGCGTTACACCTGAGCCGTAGGAACTAGGTAGAGGTGGGTGCTCTCTAGAGTGTGCAAGTGACAGAGAATTTTGTGCGGGTAACAAAGGGACAGACTTTGTTCTGGGCTTAGCTAATGTTTCCTGGTGATGCAGAGCGGGACGGGCTGGATTCTCTCTCCTGTGGGCCTGGGGCTATTAGATTTTGTGGGGCTCCTGGGGGTTTGGAGTGGGGAATGGGCTCAGGGCTGGAGCAGGGGATTAGGGTGCAGGGTGTAGGCTCTGGCCGGCGGCACAACAGGGCAAAGGCAGGATCCCTGGCTCCACGCTGCCAGGATGCCTGCCCTGGCTCCATGCTGCTCTGCTCCCAGAGGTGGCTGACATGTCCAGCCCCTAGGCAGAGGGGCCAGGCTGCTCTGCGCGGTGCACACTGCCCGTGCCTGCAGGTGCTGCCCCCGCAGCTCCCATTGGCCACAGTACCCAACCAATGGGAGCTGCAGAGCTGGTGCACAGAGATTCCCTGAACACCCCCACCTAGGGGCCGCAGGGGCACATTGGCTAGCTGGCGCTCGCAGCTCCAGGGTGGGGCACCGAAGCTAGGGGACAGGTGTCCGGCCTGCGGCACCGAGACTTGCCGTGGGCCGGATTAAAAGAAGCAGTGAGCCACACCTGGCCCGCAGAGCCCCCCTTAGCCCGAGGCCATGGGCTGCAGCCCCAAAAGCCCCTGCATTAGTCCAGCCCTGGGGTAGGCGTCCTGCCGGTCTCCTCTTGCAGCAGGGTCAAGCCCCACGGTAGGGACAGCAATCATGAGTCAAGCCCCGCCAAATGCAAGACCACCGCAGTTCATACCTGAAACCAGATGGTCCTGCCATTGCCATCACGCAGCGACCTCATGCCAGGGACACAATAACACTGCAGCCACTCCTCAAAGGCCGCGGCATCATCAGAGGGCTCCGGGTTGTAACCCTTCCCCCCTGGTATGACACAAAAATGAGCATCAGGGAAAACTCTCAGCTACAGGGTTCCCCCTGCAACTCCAGAAGTGAGGGGCTGATCAGCTGTGGGCTTTGCTCTCTGCTACAGCGACCCCTGCTGGGGGCAGCAGCAATGCTCAGCTACAGCTTTCTGAACCCTTCCAGGGGCTCCCTCTCACGTACCCCATGTGGGATGGCCTGGAGATGGATTTGCACCTCTCCAGCCTGCACACACGCAGTTTGAAAGCATTCAGCTCTCTGAAGCTTGGTGTTTTTAAGGGAGTGCCTCTATTTCCACACCAGCTGGAGACATCGACTGCTCTGATAAGCCAAGAGGTCGATTTCTCTTGTATCCGGGCTCACTCGTCTTTCCTTTGCATCTCCCCCAATGTCTGCAGCTGTCTGGCTCGCTCACCACAGTCAGAGTGCAATGCACTTAGCTCTGGCGGGGGTCTGTCTGCTGAAATCCTCAGGGGAAGTCTGGGCAAAACCTACAGCAGGCTGAAGCAGAGGCAGACCCAAAAAGGATGCAAGAGAGGGAAAATAATGGATGGGCCATGGGGTCTCTCCTCGCTTAGTCCCAGAGACGGAGTCAGAGACACATCCCAGCTGGGACAGGGAGTGAAGTCTGTCCTGTGCAATCAACTGTTGTGTCGGGAACACTGAGCAGGGGGACAGTACATGCACCTGCTCTCTGCTCTTCAGCGAACAGGCCCACCATGGGTCTCTCCTATTATTGACTTTACAGTCAGGAGGGACCATCAGGATCATCTAGTCTGACCTCCTGCACATTGCAGGTCACAGAACCTCACCCACCCACTCCTGTACCGGCTGAGTTACTGACGTCCTCAAATCAGGATTTAAAGACTTCAAGTTACAGAGAATCCACCACTGACACTAGTTTAAACCTGGAAGCGAACCGTGCCCCACACTGCAGAGGAAGGCAAAAAATCCCCAGGATCTTGGACAATCTAACCCTGGGAGAAAATTCCTTCCTGACCGCAAATATGGTGATCAATTAGAGCCTAAGCAAGTGGGCAAGACCCAGCAGGCAGACCCCTGGGAAAGAATTCTCTGTAGTAACGCAGAGCCCTCCCCATCGAGTGCCCAGTCTCCGGCTGCTGGGGATTTTTGCTACTGGCCTATGACAATAGTTACCCATTGAAATCCGAACAATTTCAGCGTGATGGAAGTAGCTTTGCAGGGGCCACTGGCGCGCCCCACGCAGCACAAAGGGCACATCTGGTGTCATCCTGCCGCTCACGCAAAGGCCCAGCCTCCTCCCACTGGCATTAAATGCCCAGCCCGAGCGTTTTCATACAGCGCCCCTGCTTCCTGCTACCCCCACCCCAAGCCACCCCAGCAGGGCTCTGTCCCACCCCTCCTCCGTCGCTGAGTGTCTGCCCAGCTGGAGGCAGCAGGGATCCAATCCCAACTTCAACATCTCATTGCACCTCCTCCTGCTGGTGCGGCTGAGTCACCCCCACCCACAGGCTCCATGGCCCGTTGCAGGGCAGGAACCCGGGGCTGTGCTCCCTGAGCTGCCTCCTTACCCATGTGAATGACCTCCATGGGCACTGCATGGCAGAGCTCCAGCAGGTCTGGATTTTCCCGCTTTAACTTCACTTTCTTGCTCAAGGTCAGGTCCGGACTCTGCTGGGTTTGAGAGGAGGAGATTCAAACAGGCAGCCCAATCACAGCCCAAGCCAACCCTCTCCTATGCAACCCTTCCCCAGCCATCCAGCCCTTCCTCCTCCCAGCAAGGATAGGCCCAACCCTGCAATCAGCAGGTGCAGACTGTCGGAGAAAAACTGAGTTCTCACTATTTTGTTTAGGTACAGCAAGTCAGAGGCTTTATTATTAACTCTCACATGTGCAGAGGAGAGAGCAAGTAGGTCTCTCTCTGGTAACTAATTACAGCAAGCATTTATACCTTTCATTACAGAAATAATGAGGGACAGCTGCATTTTGTTTATACATAGGCCATCTTGATATCTTATTTTCTTACTTGTTTTGACTCTTGCCTACATACAATTAGTTTCTATACCTTATCTACACAAGGTCTTCTACACCTTATCTATACTGAGGTCACAATGACTTCTTACACAGCTCTTTCTCACCCGTCTCACACAATCCTCACACAATCCTCGCTTCTACAAATCTCGCGTTATCAGGGTTATCAGGGTCACAGCTAGCTTGACTCTTGCTAACAAAGACTGTCTCTTGCTAACGAAGCCTGACTCTTGCTAACAACCATCATGCATTGCAGTTCCCTTCTGTCAGTTCTTTTCTCTGCTTCCACAACCCCCCCCTTTTGTACTTCTAGTACAACAAACATTCTCAAATCTCTATTTGCATCAAGTTCTGGACTTCAGATTCTAAATTAGATTCTTCAACCTTAGGGGTTTTGATTGGATGCAATGATAATGCATGATTAGCATGAACATGAAAGGTATTACTATTATTACGTCTTTTACAACAACAACAACATAATCCTAAACTAACTAATAACAATACAAGCAATAACATTCCCATAGCAATACTATAATGGGGTTGTTGTACAGCCTTTGTCATAAAGCACAATACATCATATTTAGTACATAAGGTAGATACTCTATAAGCAGTGTGAAAGGCATACTTTTCTACTTGATATACATTTTGAAGCATGTGAATTTGCCCTTGTACCTCAGAGATTTTCTGAATCTCAGGTAACAATGAAAGCAAATTTTGAAATCTATCAGATAGTAAGCTAGTCCAATTAAAGGGTATCTGGAACCTAAGGGCTACTTGAAAAACTCTATCTGCAGGCCAGTAAATGATATGATTGTCTGCAGTGGTAGTGAGATTAAAATATATGTCTTGTGATATGGTGTCATTAACATACACACACAGCTATCATTAGCTTGGAAGAGTAAGTGTCCTGTCAGGGTAGTTCCTTGTCCCCTACCCTCCCAGCAAACGTAGTCATAGACAGTGACAACTTCTCCTGGCTTCAGTTTACGTGTACACTGAAGCTGTGGGGGTTCTAATGGCCAGAATATCCACAGGTTACCTAACCCCATCCAAATGTCAGGTGTAATCCTAGGAGCACTAACTAAAAATCGATTGGGCATACCAGGTGGTCTAATTTCCCAGATGTCTCGATGAATTACCCAATCCCATATGCATCCTCCCCATGGACCCGGCAGGATACGGTATGTGGGAGCCCACACCCCCTGTACCGGTCCATATGCTTGGAAGGAGCACTGAGAACGTCCACACTTCCACCCAGAAAGTTTCCAAGTATGTCTCCATGGCCACAGGTCAGATGGCACTCCTGACGTGTCTGTAAGGGCAGTGGGCCAAGCCTGGTGCTCTAGATCATTCCGAATGGCCATTAGCTGGTCATTCAAGAAATCCTGAATCTCTGAGCATGCTAGATCCCACTGCAATGCCTTCCCAGCCTCAGTGATATTCAATACCATCTCTGTCAGTAACTTCTGGGTCATAGAACTAAGGGCGGAGATAACATGTAACTCACCAACTCCAGCCTGTACCTGGGTTAGTTGTGCTCCAGAAACAAGGCCTATGGCCTTCTCTAGTTGGCCCAATTTCTCATCATGTTCCTGATTCTTAAAAATATTCCAAACTGCTGCTGCACTATTGGCCCCATCCCACGGGGATCCAGTCAAGTCTCTTCTCTTTCTAGAAGAAATAACCCAAGCCCTCTGTTGTGCTAATCTAATGGCAGCCCCTTGTGAACAGTTCGGGTATGTAGAGGTAATCTGGAAACTGGATAAGGGCAATGAAAATTTAACAGTTCCCAGTGTGGTGTTAATCACAGTCCATCGATATCCTACTACATCTCTCTTTGGTGTAGTACTATACCACATCTGTTGGTCAAACACCTTTATGTATTTCCGGGAGGCATTAACATTAATGGTATAAGATGGAGTGTATTGCAGTAAGGTACAAGTCACATTATCAGTCACTGGAATCATTTCTATGCAGGTAAAATTTCCAGTGGCAGAACAAACTCTTTGAGTGCTTGTTCGATTGTTCACTAATTGGATGATCAAATAACAATAAGGGCCTCTTTCATTTAACAGTACAAATTCCAGGAACAATCATCATATCTACTTCACTATAGAACCCATCAATTGCAGTTATTAATTCTTGGGGTTCACTAGTAGTGATATCATGTATTTTTATCTCTACTGATCCATTTGTTCTCCATTCAATTGTTTGCTCATATACATTGTCTTGAACTTTAAAGAATAATTTCTTCGAGCAAAATTTCAGTAAATCACTGAGATGTGAAAGTCTTGGCCAATGAGTTTCATTGGAATGTGTAGTACTGTTTGTATCTGGATAAGTTACAGTGGTGGTGGCAAGGGTCAAGGGACTAGTGGCAGGTGTAGTCTTTGTAGTGGCAAGGCGTTTTTGATATTCATCATCTGAAAGCCAATTAGGGAGGGCAGTGCATCCTGAAGGTATCTGTCCATAAGCACAAAGCCCTGATCCTGGAAAGAATCCACCCCACCACTGGACCCCACATTCCCAGGAACGTTCCCCACAGTTCCCTCCTTGCCAATAAACAATACTTCGTTTCTTCCACCAGGGCCAGTTCTTAATGTCTTTTGTAGTTAGAAAGTTCTGGACTTTGGTGGTTTCAGCAGAGCGAGTGTTTCTTCTTTTCTTCTTCAAAAACAGTTGTGATTCACCATAATACCGGGGAGAGGTTACTAGCACTTCACCCTGTACTGGTGTGATTCCTGTAAAAGAATTCAAAGGCACAGTAGATCTGTCAGTGGACAAGGGAGAGGTTACTAGCACTTCACCTTGTCCTCTTTCCCTGCTGTCCAGGAGGCACAGCAGAGTTAGCAGGAGAAATAGGCTGATCAGCAGCTGGAGAATCCTCTCCAGGCGGAGGGGTCTTTTTGCAGTGCGAAGCATGGGTCCAGGTGGGCAGTCCTTGGCACTTCACAGCAGTGTTAGTGGTTAACAGGACTTGGAAAGGGCCTTTCCAGCGTGGAGCCAAGGCAGTCTTTCGCTGATGGACCTTTATGTAGACCCAGTCTCCTGGTTCCAGCGAGTGGCAGGGCTGCACAGGATCCTTGGGTAGTGCTTCTTTCACCTGTGTATAGAAAGACTTAACACATTTCATTAGTGCCTGACAATACTTAAGCATTGTGTCATCCATTAAATGAATGTCCATCTGAGCTAGGGTCAGTGGGGGCGCAGTTGGTAGTCTCATCGGGCGCCCTGTCAGAATCTCATGAGGGCTGAGTCCAGTCTTTCGATTGGGAGTGGCCCTCATACTCATTAGTGCCAGAGGAAGGGCATCTGGCCACTTCAAGTTTGTTTCAGCACAAATCTTGGCCAGTTTATTTTTCAGAATTCCATTCTGGCGTTCCACTGTCCCAGCAGACTGCGGATGGTGGGGACAGTGAAGGTTGTGTTGAGTCTGCAAAGCTGCACATAACTCCTTTACAATCTGTCCAGTAAAATGAGTTCCACGGTCACTGTTGATACTCACAGGGATGCCAAATCGTGGTACAAAATCTTTAAGCAGAAGTTTCACAACAGTCCTGGCATCTGCTTTCCTGCAGGGAAAAGCTTCAACCCAATTTGAAAATACATCCACCAAAACCAATACGTATTCATAGCCACAACATTTAGACAGTTGAATAAAATCAATCTGAATATTTACAAAAGGTCCCCAAGGGGGAGGGTGAGCTGCCTGCCTAACTTTAACAGCTTTACCAATGTTATGCTGCTGACAAATCACACATTGTTGACAGTAGTGATGTGCAATGACTGGGAACCCGAACGCACACCAATCTCGGTTAACCGCAGCAACCATCCCCCCTTTGCTCACGTGAGCCATTCCGTGGTATACACGAGCAAGATAGGGCATTAGCATCTTCGGTGCAACCAGGCGACCAGCTGGGGCACGCCAAAGATGGTCAGGGTGTAGAATACAGCCATTAGCACTCCAAAAACGTTTCTCAGCTGCCGGTGCAGCTTCCTGGATCTTGGCCAGATCCTCAAGGGAGGCTAGTGGAGGCTGTTCAATCAAAGCACAAGTATATTCAGCCTGAGGTGCAGAAAGGGCCGCTGCTTTGGCTGCAGAGTCTGCCAAAGCATTTCCACGGGTAACTTCATCACGAGGGGTCTGGTGAGCTGTACATTTCACGACAGCTATAGCTTTGGGCAATAAAAGAGCATCTAAAAGAGCAGAGACATACAGACTGTTCTTAATAGGAGAACCAGTGGATGTAAGAAAACCTCTATACTTCCAGAGCAACCCATAATCATGTACCACTCCAAAAGCATAACGAGAGTCTGTATAGATTGTAACTGCTTGATCCTGAGCGAGAATGCAGGCTCGAGTTAAAGCCACAAGTTCGGCCACTTGAGCAGAAAACACAGAAGGAAGGAAAGCACTTTCAATAACAGCATGTGCAGAACACACAGCATAACCAGCAACCAATTTGCCCTTAGAATCTCGCAAGCACGAACCATCTACAAAGTAAATAAGATCAGGATTTTGCAAAGGCACATCTAGTAAATCATCTCTTGGACGAGAGAGAACCGATGTCACAGACACACAGTCATGTGGGTCTCCGTCTTTGGGCCCAGGCAACAAGGAGGCAGGATTTAGAACAGGGCAACGAGCCAAAGTAATATGAGATGAAGACAACAAGACAAGCTCATATTTTGTAAGACGAGAAGTGGATAGATGCTGTGTCTTAGATTTTAACAAGAGAGCAGCCACAGCATGAGGAACAGCAACAATCAAAGGAGATCCTAAGACAATAGATTCAGATACCTGAACAGCAAGAGCTGCTGCAGCTACAGCACGCAGGCAAGGGGGAAATCCAGCTGCCACAGCGTCTAGGGCAGTACTGTAATAAGCAATGGGACGGTGTTTGTCTCCGTGCCTTTGCGTTAATACAGCCAAAGCAAACCCATTACGCTCATGACAGAAAAGAGTGAATGGTTTAGCATAATCAGGAAGTCCCAGGGCTGGTGCACTGGACAGACTTTGCTTGATAGCAACAAAAGCTTGTTCAGCCTCTGGAGACCAAGGAAGAGGCTCAGGGGTACCTGACTTAGTCAGATCCTGTAAGGGTTTAATCATTGTTGCATAGCCTAAAATCCATTGTCTACAGTACCCAGTCATGCCAAGAAAAGTACGCATTTGAGAAATAGTTCCAGGCCTAGGCATATTTAGAATAGCTGAAATCCGAGAATCTGATAAATGACGAGTACCAGGAGAAATATCATGACCAAGGTAATGAACCTTGGGCTGACACAGCTGTAGTTTTTCCCGGGATGCCTTATGACCCTTAGCAGCTAAAGCAGTCAAAAGAATCAAAGTATCAGTTTTACAAGATTCAAAAGAGAGGGATGCCAACAAAAGATCATCCACATACTGTATAAGCACTGATTTACCTGGAAAAACCACATCATCCAGATCCTTCTTCAGGATCTGGGAAAACAAGGAAGGGGATTCAGTATACCCTTGGGGTAACCGAGTCCAGGTGTACTGGCGTCCTTTGTAGGTAAAGGCAAACAGATACTGACTCTCAGGGTGAATGGGGATAGAAAAGAAAGCTGAACATAAGTCCACAACAGTAAAGTAGGTAGCTGAAGGTGGAATACAAGAAAGAATTGTAGCTGGATTTGGAACCACAGGAAAGGAAGGTAAAACAACAGCATTAATCGCGCGGAGATCTTGAACAAACCGATAAGTGTTCTTTCCTGGCTTCTTTACAGGAAAGATAGGAGTATTACAAGAACTGGTGGTAGCAACAATAATACCCTGCTGTAATAAAGACTCCATTACTGGGGCTATACCTTCCTCTGCCTCAGGACGCAGAGGATACTGGGGAACTCTTGGCAAAGCTTTAGAAGGATCAACAAAAATCTTAACTGGTTCAGCGGTCCGAATCTGTCCCACTTCATTAGCGTGCTGAGACCAGAGATGAGGAGGAACTTGTGATAACAAATGCACAAGTTCAGGGTTACGAGTTGTTGGTAATTTAGCTGGCTCCTCTATGTGGAGTGTAGCCAACACTAGATTGGTATTCTCATCAGGAACCTGTAAGAATACGCCATCTGGTGTGCAATAGATAGTACAACCTAATTTACACAAAAGATCCCTTCCCAGCAGATTCACAGGAGAGGAGGGGCTGAGCAAGAATGCATGCTTGTCAGCAAGGGGCCCTAGTGAGACAGCAAGGGGTTTTGTGACAGGATGCGAAACAGGTTGATTTGAAATGCCCACAGCATTTACAGACAAAGTTGACAAAGGAACAGAGGGAAACTCCTCGGATCTTAGAGCAGATCTAGTAGCTCCAGTATCCACAAGACAAGTAACAGTTTGTCCTGCAATTTCACAGTTTACAAAAGGACCTTCTTGATCAATGGGAATTAAAGGATTCATGATGTAGTTACGTTCCCTCAGGCTGTCCTAGTAAGAGGTAGTTGTTGGGGTAAAAGTAGATGCTTCAGGATTTGGGAAAGGAGGTGGAGGGTTCTGAGACAATCGGGCTGGGCATGCATCTTTCCAGTGTCCCTCTTGGCCACAAATGTGGCATGCAGTGTACCTAGGTTGGGCAGGATACAAGGGACCCTTCCCTCTTCCTCGCCCACGACCTCGTCCTCGTCCTCCTCTCATTCCCCCACGGCCCTGGTTTTGATAAGTTTCTAACTGCAGGGTCAATAGTTTTGTTTCAGTATTCTCTTTCTTCTGCTCTATGCAAGCTGCACAATGATTGGCGACTGTCACCAATTCAGAAAGGGGTTTAGTTTGCCAGCCAATGCAGATAGTTCTTAACTGCTGCTGAATCTTTGGTAAGAGTCCCTGAACAAAAGCAGCCCCTACGGCTTCTCTGGCATTTTCAGCTGGCTGAGCAATTCCCGAATGCTGTTCAAAAACCTTAGTCAGCCTATCTAGATAATCAGCAGCGGACTCTCCTTTATTCTGTTTACAATAAGTAATCTTTGTCCAATCTGTCTTCTTAGGGCAGACTTCCGTCACAGCATTTACGAGACGGTCCCTAGCCTCTCTCAAATCACGATCAATTCCAGGGTCAGTAGCTGGCCAGGCTGCCTGCCTGGTAAGCCGTTGTCGAACTTCGGCTGGCATAATCATTCGCAAGAGTTGATTAATGTCTGCCCAAGATGGATTATAACACTGAACCACCGTCCGGAGTTCGTCTCTAAACTTTTCTGGTTCCTCCCTGATATTAGAAAATTCCTTCACCAAGTTTCTCAAATCTCCTGGTGACCACGGGGCATGCACTGTGACCAACTGTCCTGCATTCCCAGGCAGGTCTCTTAAAGGAACCTGGAGTGCATGTGCCACACTTCTAGTAAGATAACGGGTACTTTCCTCAGAAGGATTAGAATCAGGGGAGCTACTGGCAGGCTCAGAATCACCTCTTTGTGGTGAAGAGGAGGCTTCTCTCCCAGGGGAAGAGAGAACAATGTGTGCAGCTGATACATGCAGTGGTGAAACTGGCACTGCCGGGTGAGATTCGTTAGCAGACCCAGGCTGTGCAGGGGGAGGAGGCAGCACGGGCTGCTGCTGCTGCTGAATGTTACTGAAGAAATCTAAAATATCCTCAGCAGTTTCCTCCTCACTGTCAGATCTAACTAATTGGGGATAAAGGGGAGTAGAAGGAATTGCTTGAACGGGATTAGGATACACAGGAGCTGAAGGAATCACCCTAGGGGGAAGACAGCTGGATGCCTTGCATTTAAGCTGTAAATGTTGCACTGAGCTTTTAACTTTTCCTGGGAGTCTTTTAGACTCCGCACTCGAGACTCGTGGAGTCTCTTTGTTGCTTCCTCCCACCAACAGACAAATTGCTCCCACTGTGTATCAGAGGCTTTTGGTGAAGCCAGAGTTTCTTTAAGGTATTTAAGTTTGTCTAAATCAAAGGTACCTTCTAGTGGACATTGTTTAGATGGATTTGCACGCGTGTAAAGATTCCAATTATCTAAATACCTGCAGGTTTTCGGGCCATAATGTACGTACATGAAATAAGCTGGGGTACCCTTAGGGGGTGAGAGGGAAGACTTAGACTGTCCCCCACCCATTTTCCAATCACACACTCAAAGGGGGAAGGATACCCTGTCCGCGCTAGCAGCTCATAAACTAAGGATCTCTCCCTACAGGGTATTCACACAGGAGTGACTAACGAGGATAGCCATGACCCCCTACACCTCCCTTCAGCAAAGAGCGTCGGCTAATCTCAGAGAGAAAGCGCCGCTTACTCTGTTGCATCCAGTGAGATGGTCAGACTGTCAGTGGCTCACACGGAGAGGAAAAGGGGAGGGAAGATGGGTGCACACACTCCTAGACCCATCGCCGGACGATGCCAGGCCGAGTCAACTTACATGGGTCGGATCTCCTAAAGATCCTCTAGTTACCGGGCTTGCGTTAGAGTAGTTCTGGTCACGAGCCAAAAGACTTCGCAGAGTACTCTGGGCGTCTTCCGGTAACACTCAATTCACACTGTGTACACACACACACACACACACACACACCAACATACCAAGGCCTTCTACCAGGTACTACTCCTGAGTACCTCCAGGTACTATTCCCAAGTACCTTGATGCATCACTTGAGGCGGTAAAAACCCCTCTTGAGGCAGTAACAACTCCTCAATACAGGTGCAAACCCTATGCACCTAGCATATGCTTACAGGGGGCGGCAAACAATTCCCCTATTACGCCGCTCAGCATCTGACCTTGCTGCACAGTCAATAAGTTCGGATGGCGTGAGCCCAACAGGGGCAGACGGCCCCACGGACAGTCCTCCTCCGACACCCCAATAGAGATTTCAAAAGGTCTCTTACCTCTATTGTGGCGCCATGGGGTTCGAAGGGGAACGATCCGTAGCAGCTGCCGTTGCCTCAGTGGGCGTTGCCATCCCGGACGAGCCCCCAAATTGTCGGAGAAAAACTGAGTTCTCACTATTTTGTTTAGGTACAGCAAGTCAGAGGCTTTATTATTAACTCTCACATGTGCAGAGGAGAGAGCAAGTAGGTCTCTCTCTGGTAACTAATTACAGCAAGCATTTATACCTTTCATTACAGAAATAATGAGGGACAGCTGCATTTTGTTTATACATAGGCCATCTTGATATCTTATTTTCTTACTTGTTTTGACTCTTGCCTACATACAATTAGTTTCTATACCTTATCTACACAAGGTCTTCTACACCTTATCTATACTGAGGTCACAATGACTTCTTACACAGCTCTTTCTCACCCGTCTCACACAATCCTCACACAATCCTCGCTTCTACAAATCTCGCGTTATCAGGGTTATCAGGGTCACAGCTAGCTTGACTCTTGCTAACAAAGACTGTCTCTTGCTAACGAAGCCTGACTCTTGCTAACAACCATCATGCATTGCAGTTCCCTTCTGTCAGTTCTTTTCTCTGCTTCCACAAGACATACCCGAGCCAGCTTGCCAATAGCCACCAGCATACACACCCCGCGTCCCAGGCAGGCTTGTATTTGGGTGGCTGGCCCGGGCACCACAGCCTCTCTGCTAGTTTTAGCGAGCCAGTGGAATCAAAGGGAGCTTGGCTATGTCGACATGGGCTGCACTTACACCTCTGACTGCGGTGTAGACCCTACTCCAAGCCCTTTGTAGCTGCTGGTCCCACTCCAAAAACAACCAGCCTAGTCCCTTCCCAGCTGTCCAGCCCTTCCTATAAGGCAACTCCTCCACGGCTGCCAAGCCATCCTGCTCCCCCCCCGCACATTTCCCTTACCAGAGGCCTAAACCTGCCCTGACATGTGCTCCGACCAACCCAGCTTCCTCTCCCTCCAGGTGCTAAATGCTCCCTGTTTCCAGATGCCAGGCCAAATTCAGCCCTGGCATAAGCAGGGCTAACTCCATAGACTTTGATGCAGTTGCCCCTGCTGAGTGGGAATCTGACCTGCCTCTGTAAAGTACCCGCTTGTATACATCAGTCACTTTACCACTCCACACAGGGCTGAATTTAGCCTGACAGCATCTGAAGACTAAAGATCTCTTACGGCTGGGACGCATCACTGACTGCGCCGCAGGTGTTTGTAACTTAACTGCTGCTACAGAGACAGGCTGGGGGAGGGGAGGGGAGGGAGAAAGGCCGGTCAGACAAAAACAGTATTTGGGTTTTTCTTTAAATAGCTACTTCCCCTCCAGAAGCCACACAGCACTAGACCAGAATAGTCAGATTTGGAGCCTAAACTACTGTGGTCCTCTTAGTTATGGGTTATTTTCACAGCGAACTAGGATCTTTGGCCCAGATCCCCAAAAGGTATTTAAACTCCTAACTTCCCTTGAAATCAGTGGAAGTTCGGTGCCTAAATACCTTTGAGATTGGTAGGGGGAGGGAATGGCCAAGTGACCAAAATATGCAAGTGGCTACTGTACAAGGCAGAGTGCAGTCCCCCTCAGCAAAGGAGAATGTATACACAACACAGGAGCCATAGACGTATATGCCATGATAGGCAGTCATGGTCCATCTGGCTCAAGATTTGCAAACAAGTTTTACATGCAGCACTTTTGCAGAGCAACTCCTAGGAGTTAAAGGCACTGGAGGATAAGCAGACATTTACGTGGCATTTGTCCTCCCAAAGGACCCCACCATGCTTTATAAACTTACCATACACGTGCTGTAGAACACACGAGGAAGCGAGTGATTCCTTCATGGAGGAGCCAAACGCAATCACTGAACTGTTAAAGAGCCCACAGCAAGTCTGAGCACGGGGAGGGAAGAATTCCGTCTCCTGCTCAAGCTGCGTGGCTAATTGAGGAGCCAGAATGCAGTCAGCAGAGCTGGGATTTGGCGAGTTCTGGTGCTAACATCCCTGCTTGGACAAGGTGCCAGAGGAGCTTTAACAACCACATGGGAACCGGCCCTGTCTCACAGCTCTCCAGAAAACCACCCCTCCAAACCCCATGCTGGGGCATTGCCTGCTCCAGGCCTGACTCAGAGCCAGCTACTAAATGGGCAGCACTATTGTCTGCACAGGTCCCCTATCCAAGCCATGCACATAATGATATGGCTGAGCAGGGCGATCTGACAGACTCCAGGCCATGGCAGCGTGGCCACACGTCATGGGGAGGTAAAGGCTGAAGAATTAAACTGAGAATCCCCCGTAAGAAGGGATTTTGAGAGACACAGAACAGGCCCTGAAGTCAGAGTGTCTGGCCTCCTGATTCATGGTGAGGATCCACCTCCAAGACAGCAGCCACTTCTAACAAGAAGAAAGAGCAACAGGACCCGAACCAGAAGCGGTCGAAGTTCTAAGGTTAAAGCTACAACTCGTAACTGGGGCTGCAGATCCTCAGGCGCTACAGGGCGAGCACTGAACCCCGAGTTCTATGTGATGAGCTGGAACATTTCTGTGCATGTGCGTGAGCCTTCTCCACCCTCCTCACCTGCTTCCGATGCTGAAGAGCCTCTAGCACCGTCCGAGCCTTCTCAAAGGGAGGGATCTTTAACCTAGGAGAGTCCATCTGTTATGTGAGGACCCCAACGCAAATGCCAGCCAATGCATATGGAGTCCCGGCCTAAGGGAGGGGAGGGAGATTGCTGACGCAGCGGGTGGAAGCATTGGCTTTTCACCTCTGAAGAGCTGGATGTAATCTACACAGTAAATCATTGGTGCATTCAGACTATGGCATGTGAGCAGGGTGTAATTCAGCTCCCCAGGCAAGGTCCCAGACTGAAAGTGTCATCGCAGGACAAATCGGAGATGCCCAGCATATACAGGGCACTCAGGAAAAAAAATAAAGGTCAGGGCTGTGATGGTAGCGAGTGTAGTGCAGGAACTGCAAAGTGCTCAAAGCTGAGGTGCACTGGCAGTGCTGTCTGTAGGTGCTTAGCGCTGGAATGGATATGGGCCGGCTGCATTTCAGCAAGGGAAATGGGTGGCCTCTCAACAGTTTGGACCCTTACATGGTGCTGGTCTCGTAGCTACAGGGATGGGAATCAAAAGGTCTGGCTGTCTACTATGTAAAACGGACCCTATACATACATGAACACCTCATGCTTCCTAATGTAATTATCCTCCCAACCCCTAAGGCAGTGCTAATATCTCCATTGTACGGATAGGGAAGCTGAGGCACAGAGAGGCTATGGGCTTGTCTCCATAGGGAGTTCAGACCAGTTAACTGAAGATGTGCCTTAATTTCACAGCAGTGAACGTGCATCATAAACCCCCATTTGGAGAGGCTCATTCAGAAGTAAAGTGGCCTTAGTTTGCTGTAGCTGAATCCTCCTCAGGGGGTTAATGCACTCGAAGTCCCGCACATTAACTTCACAGCTTTAGTTATTTCATCTGAACTTTCCTCAGCGTCCCTGCTGAAACAAGGCCTGGCTTGAACCTGGGGTGGAATAGGATATTGGACCCACATCTCCATCGGGCCAGGCCTCCTCCTCTCCGCTCTTCGCCCTGCTCACCTGTAGAGAATCTCGGCTCGGAGGTAGTTGCCAATCCCATTGAAAAACTTCTGATTTAACAGGGCTTCGCAGATGGGCTTGTTGAAAGCCTTGTCAGACAGGTTCCTCAGCACGTTCTCCCTGGAAGACAGCAGGGCCGGTCAGCTAGGGAGGAGGGGCTGGGGAAACGACCACCTCACTCAGCCTGTGATGTGCTTCCAACACGGTAACCAACATGGGAGGTGGGGTTGTTCTCCAGTGGGGTTTTCTGCTGCAGAAGGGTCTGCCTCCAGACACAAGCAGGGAGAAGTGAAACTAAAAATGATGGAGGTTATGGTCTAGCGGGCACAAGTGAAACCTTGGGGGATGGTTCTTATAGCAAGACTGTAAATATAGATGCAGACAGTCTGTGCAGGAGAGACGAGGGGGCAGCATTAGACATCAAGAGGCATTACAATAAAACAGGTAACGATAAAGGTAACGGCGAAACCCTTTGGGTAAAGGTACAGGGATGACCCGCTGTTTCCTTAGAAGGAGCAGCGCACGGACTTGCAGTTCCAGTGCTGTATGCTACTTGAATTCAGCCCCGTAGGGAACGGGTTCCCGGAATGCAGCAGTTATCAAGGTATTTGATTGCAGGGAAGCAAATTAAGAAATTGAGTGTGATAAGAGGAAGCATTAAAGACCCACCACAGCATAAAGAAGGCTGGAGGAACAGCAAGAGACATCACCATTAAGGCATTGAAGGCAGTCTAAGAGTCCTCCGAAACTGACAAATACAAAGAACAAGAAGGAGCCTTTGAAGAGTGGCTTTATGAAGGCCTGCGCTAAGATCTTGACATAGAAGAGCAAAGAGATAAGGGAACACCAACATGTAGAGTCAGGTGAGGCTTGCAGTGGAGAGACAAGGGTTCAAGGAATGCTGCCAAAGGGAAATAAATATAAGTGGCCATGCAGAAATGCACTGAAGAGGGAGTAGCTCATTCATCAAAGAGGAGGGGGATGAAATGAACAAAGACTCAATGCCTGAGACTCTGGAATCCTTTTATGCAATCTGCCTTTGACAAGGTGCTCAGGGAACCAACTAACAAACTCACCAAGCCTCTGATGACTGAATGGGATACAATTAGGGAAAGGAAAATTTGAGAATATGAGGGGGGAAAAGATTGGAAGGGAAGCGGTGGAAATCCCGATGTTCAGCAAATTCAAAACTAACCCTGAAAATCCACTAATGAACATACCACATGGTACCTGGACAGGCAGGCATGCGTGTGTGCATCAGACAACCCAATGACCCCTTTCAATCTCCAACCTCTGTCAGTCAGTGATACGCCCTTCAGCTATGAATTCTACCTGTGAAATACAAAGTAGGCACTTTGGCCCACAACCTCTAAGGTATTTAGGCTCTTCCAACAGAAGTTAGGACCCTTATTATCTTTGGGGACCTGGCCCTTTGTCCACCAAGCTACAAGCCCCTCCTTGCCTGCCATGGTAGTTTGCAGGTGTTAAAGTAGCTACAGCAGGGTTCTTGCTCTCTTGCACTGTTTCATGACTGTAACAGACACATATTAAGAGTGAAACATTAACTTGTACAAAATAATACAAGAGCTCAACCAAAGCCCTCTTGGTCTCTGTCATAGTCAGTTAACAGGTCCTAGCCCAGGGGATCTCCAGCTTTTTCCAGCCTCTCACTTTGCATAACAGACATCTCCTCATGGACCTACCTCATTCCCAACCATTCAGCCTCCCCCCGCTTGGTTCTCAACATGCTGAACTGAGTGGATAGCAAGGTGGTCTGCATAGCCACTGGAGAACCATTGCTGTGAGGGTTAAATCTCTCAGCTGTGCTCTTCGCTTTTGCAATACTTAAGAATTATTTTTGTGCTGTTCGCTTGTTATATAAGAAAAAGCCACACAGGAGGATGTTTAAACCAAGCCTGTTCTCTTGTTCATAGCGAGATCTCTGGGAATGCAAAGCACCAGACAGTCTTCAACCCGAGACAGAGTTTCCATAAACGTGAGCTACAAGTGTCCCTGTAATGGTGAAAGGCCCCATATTCTATCACCA
Source organism: Malaclemys terrapin pileata (assembly GCF_027887155.1). Lineage (NCBI taxonomy): Eukaryota > Metazoa > Chordata > Testudines > Emydidae > Malaclemys > Malaclemys terrapin. Next base: position 54,504,981 of record NC_071514.1, read on the forward strand.
GGCTCCCCACAGAATTCACTGTTAGAATATTGTGTCTATCATTCATTCCCCCCACCCCCTTCGACACACACTCCTGGTCAGTTTCTCAAGCAGAGGTGAAAGGTCATGGTGGATCTCACCTGAATTTCTCATACTCCAGCATCACACATGGCCCTCGATCCAGCTGCCACGTCCCGTGCACTTCCCACCTCCCGAAGCGCCTGATATCCACGAAGCAGAGGGCTCGGTGCGGGCTCTCCTTGGTGTAAAACCAAAGATGGGCGTGTTTGGGCAGCTCGGCCCCGGAAGCGAGCTTGAAGCTGCCTGACATCCCAAAGCGGAAGACAAGATCTATGGGCTGCTGGAGACCATTCTGGCTCAGCCCCTCCCTGTCCCTCCCTCTGCCAGGGAGCAAGTTCTTCTCCTCTTTGAGTGGCGTCAGGGTCAGCTTGATCTCCTTGCCCCGTGAGGTGGCAGAGATCAGGTACGCGTCGCTCTCAAACAGCACCTCTGGGTTCTTGCTCACTTCAGACTTCTCCACCTTCCCCGAGAAGATGAGCCCTGCACATACCGTGTTGATGTAGCAGCTGGCCAGGTGCAGCTCTGGGCCCTCTGGCATCTTAGACACCTGCCCAAATGAAGGGAAGACCCAGGCATAAGGCAGAGCAACTACTGTAGCACGTGCATCTTACCAATCAGGGCGGGCAGCTCTCTCAGTCCCTGGCTTTGCCAGGCCCTCCTGGCCTGTGAACATGGACCCAACTGCAGGTGTGCAGGGGACAATAGCAAGGCTGAGCCAGTGGACAAGGATACCATTGAGGATGGTTATTAGCAGGGCCGGCTCCAGGGTTTTGGCCACCCCAAGCAGCAAAACAAAACAAAAAAGCCGCGATCGTGATCTGTGGCGGCGATTCAGCGGGAGGTCCTTCGCTCCGAGCAGGAGTGAGGGACTGTCCGCTGAATTGCCGCCAAACAGCTGGACATGCCGCCCCTCTCCGAAGTGGCCACCCCAAGCACCTGCTTGGTAAGCTGGTGCCTGGAGCCGGCCCTGGGAATTAGGGACCACCTGGCCATGGGCTGAGCCACCAACCCCTTCCATGAGGAGCCAGTGCACAGCCAGGAGATGGGCACCACCAAGCTGGCCAGGACCAGGAACGGAGATGGGCCCTGGGTCCCAGTGGGTCAGGAAGCTCCCCTCAGGAGCCCCTGCACAGGGCCAGCTTCCCCCTCCAGCCAGTGTTTCCCCCCCCCCCCAGCACAGCTCTCCTTCCAGCCAGTATTCCCCGCCCCCCAGCCTCCCCCAGCACAGGGCCAGTTCCCCCCCACACACCAACCTGCCGCCCCGCCCCCGAGTACAGGGCCGGCTCCCCCCCAGCCAGTTTCCCCTTATAACGCTCCCGCCCGGGTTTGCAGCGCGGCTGGAGCAGTTACACAACCAGACACCGCAGCAGGCCGGCTCGGCAGTCCCCGCCCACAACCCCAGCACAGGGCCAGATTCCCCTCAACCTGTCCCCCCCGCTCCGGGTCCCCCAAAGCCTGTCCCAGCACAGAACCGGCCAGCAGACCCCACCGCATACCTGAGCTCCCGCTCGCACTGTTCGCCTGCAGCCGGAGGGTTAAACAGCCCCCCGGCTGGGAGGGGCGGGGCAGCGCGGGGCACGATGGGAGTTGTAGTTCCACAGGGGAGCATCAGCCTACAGGGTGGGGAGTGGGAGGTCTCTAGCCCCGCGTGGATGCCTGGGAGGGGCTCAGGGACACAGGCAGGGAATGGAATTCTCCCCCTCCTCCTCCCTGTGCCTTGTATTCTATGGCTGGCTGGGGAAAAGCACCACATAGGCCCTCACCCCCAACCATCTACTACACGGACACTCCTACACCCCACCATCCTGCACTCACCCAGAGCACCTAACAAGCTAGATTTATAGCCCTAGAATGATTTAGTTGCTTAAATGTATAAACATGCCTTCAGTAGAGAGGGGAGGGGAAGTAGGGGGAGGTGGGAGAGAGGGGGGGCTTAGTTGTAAAACGTATAAAGAAGAGAGAAACTGTTTTTGCTGGTGTGCTTGATTTGAGACTTGCCTGTCTCCTTGCACCATTTTGAGATCTCAAATAAACTTTGATTGTTTCTCCACCCCGGTATGTTTATTGGCGTGAAGCACTCCGGGCAACGAACCCCACTGTTGCTGTCCTCGGGCCCCTGTGCCGGCAACAATCTTGGCGTCCCTGGGTGGGCTCGAGGCTGAAATTTAGCCTTGCCCGGATCCCTCCTGGCGGCCGACGGATTACCACGACGACCGACACCCAGAGCACTCACCGGTGACTTCATCGGGGGCCTCAGCGGAGACGTGGTTTGGTCGACCCCGGAGAGTACAACGGTGCAATGCGCTCGATTAGTGGAGAAGCAGCTGTGGATGACGGTGCAGAACCGGACCCTTGGATAAGGTAGGAACAGTCCAGTGGGGACTTTACCTGTTTTGACCTGGGGACGCCCAGTGTCTCCCTAGAGTATGGGGCAGGGATAGAGTACTGCAGGCAGGGCGAGGTGTACGCCCTTAGAATGCATTCTGGTGAACTGGAAAGTGTTTGGATCGGATCCGTTGATTACAAGTAAACTGAAAAGATTCTGTACAGTAGACTGGCCTCAATATCAGCTAGAGGACCAGGAAAGGTGGCCACCGGAGGGATCACTTAATTATAATACGATCCTTCAATTGCTTTTGTTTTGTCAGCGTACGGGTAAATGGAATGAACATATGTATGTACAGTTGTTTATGTTGTTAAGAGATAGATCAGATCTTTTGCAAAAGTATAATTTGACTCCGACAGGTTCGGTAGTAACCATTGTTAGTCCTCAGAACCCTCCCCCGGTTGTAATGGCAGAGTCAGTGTCCCCTTCGGCTCCAACACCCCCACCATATAAAGATAGGGTGCCTCAGGTCCCAGAGATTGCCCCCTCGGTGGGATTCTATCCATTGATTACTGAGACTCGGATAGCCCATCCTGGAGCAGAAAATCGCCCAGCCATTACAATGCAGGTTTATACCCATGTGCCTTTTAACCCAGTGGACCTAGCAGCTTTTAAGGCACAGGCAGGGGAATTCTTTACGAATCCAAGCAAGTTTATCTCAGTCTTTGAAGGGTGTCTGGCTAGCCATAAGTCTGACTGGGATGACTGTAATGTCCTTTTGCGGACCCTGCTGTCTGAGGTGGAGCGTAATCAGTTGTATCTAAGGCACGAGAGGAGGCACAGCTTAGATATGAGGCAAACGCAGCAAACGTTCCTGTTGCTGCAGTTCAGGTCTCTACAGCAGACCCCTGGTGGAATCCCAACGTGCTGGCAGATCTCACCTGTCTCACTGTATACAAGGAGCTCCTATTACATGGTCTCTGACACTCAGCTGTCCGACATAACAATTGGGCTAAGCCGTATGAGCTAGTACAGGAGCCAAAAGAGAGTCCGGTTGCTTTTCTGCAGCGTATTCGGGATACCATCAGGCATACTACTAATGCAAACCCCGATGATCAGGCTACTGAGGCAATTATAAAGGGTATCTTTACCAACTGTGCTGCCCCTGATATTAAAAGGAAACTGCAGAAAAAGGAGGATTTGATGGGCATGACAATGGCACAGATTTTGGAGACTGCGAACAGGGCTTACAGCCTTAGGGAGGGAGAAAAGGAAAAGAGGCAAGTGAAAATGATGGTTGCAGCAGTACGGGCTGGTGGCAGGGGAAGATTTCAGGAAGGTGGAAGGGGCCGGGGAATGAGAGGACATGGGCGTGGGCGCCCTGGCTCACAGGAAAGGTGTCTGGGTCGCAACCAGTGTGCCATATGCCCAAAGGAGGGACATTGGAAAAATGAGTGCCCCGAAAGGGAAGGTACCCCTATGATGGCAGCGGAGGATCAAGAATAGGGGTGTCAGGGGAGACGGACTATCCTGCCCCCGGAACCCTGAGTAAACATGCGGGTGGGAGATTCAGACATAGACTGTTTAATAGACTCTGGAGCTGCACGAACTGCTGTAAACCAACCCCTTCAGCTGCCTGTGGCAGATTCCCTCACTGTGGTGGGAGCCACAGGGAAAGGAACTAAGTGCCCAGTATATGCTCCAGCGGAATGTGCTTTGGGAAACAGAACTCTATCTCACAAATTGGTTTACCTCCCCGATTGTCCAACGCCACTATTAGGACGGGATCTGTTTTGTCGCTTAGGTGCCACCCTGCATTTCACTCAAGATGAAATAAGCCTCACCTTACGTCCAGAGAATGCCTGGATAATGACACTTGCAATTGAGCCCTCAGCCATGCAAGCCCCAGAGTGGACTCAATGGGAGAAGCGGGTTTTTCCTCTGGTATGGGCATCAGGGATCCCAGGAAAGGCAGCCCATCATACTCCTATTACTGTTCAGCTCCTGCCAGGAAAAGGTCCAGTGCGAATTAAGCAGTATCCGGTCAAAAGGGAAGCCGGAGAGGGATTGCAGGAAACTATAGACCAGTTCCTAAAGTGCGGGGTACTTCGAGAATGCCAGTCAGCTTGGAACACTCCTATCTTGCCTGTACAAAAGCCCAATGGAACATACTGGCTGGTCCAGGACCTGAGAGCAGTTAATGAGCGGGTTAAGACTCTACACCCCCTTGTTCCAAATCCGTATACACTGTTTGCCTCTATAGGGGGGCAGTACACCCATTTTTCAGTCCTGGATTTAAAGGATGCTTTCTTCACGATTCCGGTTGACCTCCAGTCTCAGGAGATTTTCTCCTTCGAGTGGGAGGACAAAAGGACGGTTAGAAAGCAGCTTTGCTGGACAGTGCTGGCTCAGGGATTTAAAAATTCCCCCACCCTTTTCAGCCAGGCCCTGGCTATAGACTTGGAGGAGTGGGACAACGAGGACAAAGTCCTCCTCCTGCAATATGTGGATGACTTGTTAATTGCTGCAGTGGGTCTAACCTCTTGCCTTAAAGTAGGGTTACCATATTTCAGCAAGAAAAAAAGAGGACGGGAGGAGCCCCGCCCCTGCCCCTCCCACTTCCCGCCCCCCCAGAACCCCCAACCCTCCCCCCGTTCCTTGTCCCCTGACTGCCCCCTCCTGGGACCCCTGCCCCTAACTGCCCCCCAGGACTCCACTCCCTATCTAAGCCTCCCTGCCTCTTGTCCCCTGACTGCCCCAACCCTTATCCACACCCCCACCCCCAGACAGACCCCTGGGACTCCCACGCCCCATCCAACCACTCCCCACCCCCTGACAGCCCCCCCCGAACTCCCAACCCATCTAAACCCCTCTGCTCCCTGTCCCCTGACTGCTCCGATCCATCTCCCCACCCCTGCCACCTGACAGCCCCCCCCAGAACTCCCAAACACTCCCCCCCTGCTCCTTGTCCCCTGACTGCCCCCTCCTGGGACCCCTGCTCCTAACTGCCCCCCAGGACTCCACTCCCTATCTAAGCCTCCCTGCCTCTTGTCCCCTGACTGCCCCAACCCTTATCCACACCCCCACCCCCAGACAGACCCCTGGGACTCCCACGCCCCATCCAACCACTCCCCACTCCCTCCCCAGAACTCCCAACCCATCTAAACCCCTCTGCTCCCTGTCCCCTGACTGCTCCGATCCATCTCCCCACCCCTGCCACCTGACAGGCCCCCCCAGAACTCCCAAACACTCCCCCCCTGCTCCTTGTCCCCTGACTGCCCCCTCCTGGGACCCCTGCCCCTAACTGCCCCCCAGGACTCCACTCCCTATCTAAGCCTCCCTGCCTCTTGTCCCCTGACTGCCCCAACCCTTATCCACACCCCCACCCCCAGACAGACCCCTGGGACTCCCACGCCCCATCCAACCACTCCCCACCCCCTCCCCAGAACTCCCAACCCATCTAAACCCCTCTGCTCCCTGTCCCCTGACTGCTCCGATCCATCTCCCCACCCCTGCCACCTGACAGCCCCCCCCAGAACTCCCAAACACCCCCCCTGCTCCTTGTCCCCTGACTGCCCCCTCCTGGGACCCCTGCCCCTAACTGCCCCCCAGGACTCCACTCCCTATCTAAGCCTCCCTGCCTCTTGTCCCCTGACTGCCCCAACCCTTATCCACACCCCCACCCCCAGACAGACCCCTGGGACTCCCACGCCCCATCCAACCACTCCCCACCCCCTGACAGCCCCCCCCCCGAACTCCCAACCCATCTAAACCCCTCTGCTCCCTGTCCCCTGACTGCTCCGATCCATCTCCCCACCCCTGCCACCTGACAGCCCCCCCAGAACTCCCAAACACTCCCCCCCTGCTCCTTGTCCCCTGACTGCCCCCTCCTGGGACCCCTGCTCCTAACTGCCCCCCAGGACTCCACTCCCTATCTAAGCCTCCCTGCCTCTTGTCCCCTGACTGCCCCAACTCTTATCCACACCCCCACCCCCAGACAGACCCCTGGGACTCCCACGCCCCATCCAACCACTCCCCACCCCCTGACAGCCCCCCCCCCGAACTCCCAACCCATCTAAACCCCTCTGCTCCCTGTCCCCTGACTGCTCCGATCCATCTCCCCACCCCTGCCACCTGACAGGCCCCCCCAGAACTCCCAAACACTCCCCCCCTGCTCCTTGTCCCCTGACTGCCCCCTCCTGGGACCCCTGCCCCTAACTGCCCCCCAGGACTCCACTCCCTATCTAAGCCTCCCTGCCTCTTGTCCCCTGACTGCCCCAACCCTTATCCACACCCCCACCCCCAGACAGACCCCTGGGACTCCCACGCCCCATCCAACCACTCCCCACCCCCTCCCCAGAACTCCCAACCCATCTAAACCCCTCTGCTCCCTGTCCCCTGACTGCTCCGATCCATCTCCCCACCCCTGCCACCTGACAGCCCCCCCCAGAACTCCCAAACACCCCCCCTGCTCCTTGTCCCCTGACTGCCCCCTCCTGGGACCCCTGCTCCTAACTGCCCTCCAGAACCCCACCCCCTACCTAAGACTCCCTGTTCCTTGTCCCCTAACTGCCCCCTCCTAAGACCCCCCCCAACTGCCCCCCAGGACCCTACCCCCTACCTGTACCCTGACTGCCCAAAACTTTCTCCACTCCCCCCAAAAAGCCCCCCCCGTTTCTTGACTGCCCCCTCCAGAACCTTCCTGCCCCCGGTCCCCCTTACCCTGCTGCTCAGAACAGAGTGTTGGGCTCTGTGCAGCGGAGCCGGACACGTGGCTGAGCTCCCCAGCACAACAAAACCCGGTCTGGCCCTGCACAACAAAACCCGGTCTGGCCCTGCACAGTGCTGCTGGACTGGGCTGCAAGGGAGCTGCCGGCTCAGAATGCAGGGCGGATCCGGCTCCTCTACAGCTGCTCCTGAGTCCAGCCCGGGACTTCCCTGCAGCCCTCCCAGCCGCTCGCTCTGCTCTGCCGGGGGAGGGGGGAAATCCCGGACATTGTGAGTGCTTTACAAATTCCCCCCGGACGCTATTTTTAGCACACAAAAGGAGGACATGTCCGGGTAAATCCGGACGAATGGTAACCCTACTTAAAGCCACTGTGAGCCTCCTGAACTTTGTTGGACTCCGAGGATATCGAGTAGCACAGAGTAAGGCTCAGATTGCTCCCCCAGTGGATGGAATCTGACAACGGAACACACTTCACATCCCAAGTCGTTCCGGATGCCCTACAGATCCCCTGGAAGCTTCACACGCCATGGCGACCACAGGCCAGTGGGGTAGTGGAGCGTACAAATCAGACACTTAAGTGGCACCTCTCAAAGATTTGCCAAGAGGCTTCCCTTAAGTGGCCTGATGCTTTGCCCCTTGTTCTGCTCCGCATTCGTGCTCTCGATAAGGGCAGGTTAGGGCTCAGTCCCTTCGAGATTGTTTGGAAGGGCATGGCCTCTGAATGGTACACCGATTCTGGCAGGGGAGTGGAAAATGGGGTGTGGCTTCTTATCTCAGTACATGTGCTCTCTGTCTGCTGTTCTCTGTTCTCTCCACAGGTATACCAAAGATTTGCAACCTCTCCCGCTGGATGCCCCGATCCACTCCTTGCAGCCAGGCGATTCCGTACTCGTCCGGACCTGGAAGGACGAGCCTCTCCAAGAGAAGTGGAAGGGACTCCACACCGTCCTGCTGGTCTCCCATACAGCAGCAAAGGTTGAGGGACACAAAAACTGGATTCATCACTCTCGTGTGAAAGCAGTGCCTGCTCCTGAACGGTGGACCGTCCAGCCTGCAGAGAAGACTGCCAGCGACGATTTGGGACTTAAGCTGTTATTCAGACGACAATAGTGTCTGCTGGGAATGCCCTGTGATCTCTTTGGACAGTCACAGCGCACTCCCCGCGAGACCTCTGAGCGTTGGTTGTGTTTGTTTTCACAGGACCGGCCTAACCTGGTGGCCTGGTCCCTTTTGTTTTTAATCTGCTTACTATTGATAATTGTTATTTTGTGGGTATTTGGGGAATTGTGATTGTTAGGCCCTAGGGTCACCTGCCCAATATGAGTTCAGATCCAGGGTCTGCCACAGTGGTGCTCTTTGCCATAGGGACACTCCTCTTGTTAACTCCCGTTTCCCCCCAGGCACATGCGGGATGGAAAGGAATCCCTACTAACTTAGAGACAAACACATATGAGTCCCTGAAGGTTTGTTTGCCCAAGAGTTTAACCTCTCCAACTGCTGGGTATGCTCCCAAATCCCACACCATGCTGCAGGGTTACCCTGGAGGGTGGTTCCCCAGAATTGGTCAGATATCTGTTGGGGATGGTTCAGTAGGGGGAAAAATGCCTCGGGTACCCCTTTGTCGCAGAACTGTACCATTGAGTCCCAGTATGCATTAAGGGACGACCCCTGGAAGCCGCAGGCCAACTCAACATATATCCCTTCCCCTATTAGGTTACGGCCAGTGGCCCCTGGGTTGGTGTGCTATCAACAGTTTAAGTCCAGTAATCACACCTGGTTTGCTGGGAATAGCACCTGTCAGTATTATTTATCCCCTGACAGTGATGCTTCCATCCCTGTCTATGTTAACGGCAAATCCGACTCTACCGCCCGGTTCGGATCGTTTAATGACAGACAAGTAAATAGGTGGAGTAGCGGTTATAATGGCTTGGTAGGGAATGGTCACTCCTTTTATATTTGCGGTACCTCTGCCTATAAGTGGCTACCGCATCGGTGGTATGGAAGCTGCTATCTAGGATATCTTGTCCCTCCCCTTCGTGTCCTCCCTAAACTGCCCCCTGGCCGCGCCAGGCAGCGTAGATCTTTGTATGCCACCCCAGAGCCCATTACAGAAGGAGACAGATTGGGTATGATCTTTCTCCCATCCTATGGGGTAGGACGACTGGCTCAATTTTATCGTAGGCTCTCTGTGTTTCTCACCAAGTATGCCAATGAGACCTTGGCCATAGAGAAAAGCCTTAACTCAGAGCTTTACCAGCTCCGGTTGCTGTCCCTGCAAAATAGACAGGCCTTAGATTATGTTTTAGCCTCCCAGGGCAGGGTGTGTGTCCTTATTGGGAGTGAATGTTGTACTTATGTCCCAGAAAACTCACAGGACATTAACAGGCACATCCTGTCAGCTGAACAGGCTTTTGAGCAGTGGAAGGCTCAGGAAAGGGAACCCACAGTTTTTGATTCCCTTTGGAGTTGGTTGCCCAACCTGGGAGGACTGGGAAATAGCCTTGTGCACCTCCTCCTCACAGGTGTGGTACTGTGCCTGGTCACCCTCCTCCTGATTGCTTGTTTTAAATTGCTCCTCCGTAAACTGTGTGCCCCCCATTCCCCAGAAATCCCAGCATATTCTCTCATTGAGAACCCCAGCTCCATGGCACTCAATCGTATCTTGTCTACAGAATATGAGAAAACTCAGTCAAAAGCTTGTTGAGTATTCTCAAAGGAGGGAACTGTTGGGGTTACTAGGCCTGCCTGAGCCAAAGTTCTTCCATGTTTAACTCTGATCAACCTCAACAACCAAGGACAGGAATTGGAATGTGTAAACAGTCAGTTAGCAATTACAACCTTGCTCATATCAGGTACCAAACGATAATGATGAGGTTTGCATGTTTCTAGCTGGGGAAGGGGTAATAAACTAAGCGTAAACAGAACCAAATAACAGTTTAGGGAGAAGTTACTAACAAGCTAGATTTATAGCCCTAGAATGTATAAACATGCTTTCGGTAGAGAGGGGAGGGGGAATAGAGGGGTGGTGGTAGGGAGGGGGAGAGAGGGGGGGCTTAGTTGTAAAATGTATAAAGAAGAGAGAAACTGTTTTTGCTGGAGTGCTTGATTTGAGACTTGCCTGTCTCCTTGCACCACTTTGAGATCTCAAATAAACTTTGATTGTTTCTCCACCCCGGTATGTTTATTGACACGAAGCACACCGGGCAACGAACCCCACTGTTGCTGTCCTCGGGCCCCTGTGCCGGCAACAGGCTTGGCACCAGGGTGGGCCAGCAGCCCCCCTATCAGCTCCCCTAAGTTCCCTGTGTGGCAGCCGCCCAGCAGGCTATCAATTGCCGGCAGTTCAGGTGTCCCTATCCCCACTGCCATGTGCTGCTCCAGCCCTCTGCCTTGGAGCTGCTCCTGGGAGCATCCTGCTTGCTGGGCAGAGGGGAAGAGGAATGCTAATATCAGGGTGTCCCCCTCCCCCCGCTCCCGTACCTCATCTCTACAGAGCAGGGGGGGATGACAGGGCTCAGGACAGAGGGAGCTTGCTGGCAGCAGCTGCTGTCTCAATTTGCTGGTCTACTTAAAAAGGCAGTGTACTTAAAGTGGGGTCAGTGTACTTAAAGGGGCAATGCGCCTCTCTCTCTCTCACACACACACACGGTGTGTGTCTCTCCCTCTTTCTCTCTCTCTCTCACACACACACGCGCGTTTGTGTCTCTCTCTCTCACACACACACACGGTGTGTCTCTCTGTCTCACTCTCACACACACACATGCACCCCCCGTCCCCTGCACTTTGGAAAGTGGAGGGAGTGGTGCGCTCCAGAGGGATAGTGTGGGTTCATCACCCCTTTCAGTTTCCAATATTTGCAGCCACTGCCATGCAGGAGCGGTGCCAGGGTTTTTGCCGCCCTAGGCAGCAGCACTCCTCCTCAGAGCATTCGGCGGCGGGGGTCCTTTCGCTCCGTGTCTTCGGGCGCTTCGGCGGCGGGTCCCAGAGAGTGTGAAGGACCCGCCCCCGAAGCACCCCGAAGACGCGGAGCGGAAGGACCCCCACCGCTGAATTGCCGCCAAGGTCGGCAAAATGCCGCCCCCAAATCCTGCCGCCGTAGGCGACTGCCTAGGGTCGCCTAGTGGAAGCGCCAGCCCTGCTGCCATGCTGTCTCCCCTCCCTCCATTTGTGCTGCCTTGTAGAGTGTGAGGCTACATTAACAACAATGTGTTAACCCTTGAGGGCTCAGCCGAGTGCGAGTTCATCATTTAGCAGCAAGGCATTCCCTGGGAAATAGCCCACCCTCTTCCACCCTCTGACTCCACCACCTCAACCAAGCTTCACAATCATCATTGCTGTGTACAGTATTAAATTGTTTATTTAAAACTTATACTGTGTATATGTGTGTACATAGTCTTTTGTTTGGTGAAAAAAAATGTCGCTGGAACCTAACCCGCCATATTTACATTAATTCTTATGGGGAAATTGGATTCGCTTAACATCATTTCGCTTAAAGTAGCATTTTTCAGGAACATAACTATAATGTTAAGCGAGGAGTTATTGTATCTACATGGCTGTTTTTAACCATGCTAGCACTGTCATGTTTACCCAGGCTGCAGTCATACCTGTTTGCAGCATAGATATACGTACAAAGTAGGTCTGTCTGTTTTGCTGTGCAGGAGGACTTCTGATCCCTTCTCCTTAGGGAGACCTGGAATAGGTCCAGCCAACTGCCTCTCCTTTGCGGCTGACTCCCAGAGCCGTATGATTGGCTTGTCTTCCCCCCCCCCCCCCCCCCCCCCGCCCGGCCCCACCCCATTACACAAGTTCTAAGGGTTCTTTTCTCAAAGGGATGGCAAAGCCAGACATCATAGAGCCGGTGATCCTTGGCCTGCCCCTTTGCAGCCTCTGATCCCAGTCCCATCATGCCTGGGGGATCAAAGGGCCTTCAGCTGCCATCTCATTTGCAGGCATTTCCTTGTCAGAGTCTCTGGGTGAGAGAGAAACCAAGACTGCATGTGCAAAACATAAAAGCAATTGTTTTCCAGTGTAATCGGTGGCGGATAAGCCACTGGGCCAATGGGACCCGTACTCAGGGGCCCTGGCCAATTGGGGGCCCCCGGAAAAATGCACACCCCTGTATCCCAACCCACTCTTCCTGCCAGAGAGTGGGTTGGGGCGCGGGGGCTTACCCCACTCCCCCCACCCTCCTGCTGCTCCTACCGGAGAGTAAGGTCAGGGCGCGGGGGCTTCCCCCACCCGCCAGGTCCCCTGCTGGGGAGCTGGGGAAGCCTCCGTGCGCCGATTGCACTCTTTGGCAAGCTCCCACGCCCCGACCCCACTCCCAGCAGGAGCGCCGAGGGAGGCGGGGGGGACTGCAGGCAGAAGTGGTGGGGTGGGGCCCCCACTTGCTCTGGCCCAGGGCCCCACAAACCCCTAATCCACCTCTAAGTGTAACCAACAGATCATGCACATGCTGGTCCCTTCCTTGTTGCTGCCCCGTCCTACACCCTTCTACAAGCAATGCAGTGACATTACAAGACCAAGAAGCCAAATCAATGCTTTAGTTTGCCAGAGTATTGTGTGTGTGTGTTTAATTTTGCAGTCCCGTGCTGTTCTTACTAAGTGGGCAGTGACAGCACAGAACCGAAGCGTATTTTCAAGGTGCTAAAACAAAACCCCATAAAACACAGCTGATTAAAAAGGAGGAAATTACACTTCCAACAACACCGCCTACCAATGGAAGAATTCTTCCATTGACCTGACTGTGTCTATGCTGGGGGGTAGGTCAACCGAACTTCAGCACTCTCAAGCAGGGCCGTCTCTACCCATACTCAAAGTATGCAGCTGCGTAGGGCACCAGGAAATTTGGGGCACCATACGCAGCTGCGTACTGCTACAGCCTCTGCACCACCTCTTCCCCTTGGCCCCTGCCCCTGCCCCTGCTCCGCCCCAGCCCCGCCTCTTCCCACCCCTGCTCCGTCCCAGCCCCGCCCCCACATCATTTCCCCAAAGCCCCTGCCCCTGTTTTGCCCCAGCCCCACCTCTGCCCCAGCCCCGCCCCCACTTCCCTGAGGACTGCAACAGGGGTCGGGCCTGCACTCACTGGTGCAGGGGCAAGTAAGTGCAGTGACCTGGCACCAGCCTGCTCCGCACCGCTGGCTCCCAGCTGCGCCACCGGCACCGGTGACTGCTGGGGGGCTGTTTCCCCTTGCCCCCCCAGGCCCAAGGCTGGGAGCCAGGGGAGCAAAGCCAGGGCCAGCCCCCTCCCTCCGCAGAGGTGTAGGGCACCAAAATGGCTAGGGACGACCCTGCTCACAAGTGTAAATGCTTCAACCCCTGAGCGAAGTACACCTCTACCCTGATATAACGCGACCCGATATAACACGAATTCGGATATCACGTGGTAAAGCAGTGCTCCGGGGGGGCTGCGCACTCCGGCGGATCAAAGGAAGTTCGATATAACGCGATAAGATTTTTTGGCTCCCGAGGACAGCGTTATATCGGGGTAGAGATGTAGCTAGCTTGATCTAATTTTTTAGTATAGACAAGGCCATAATCTGAGGCTGATTTCAGTTTAGAGCAATGGGATTCTGGGATATGTAGTCCAAACGAACTACCAGGGCTAGCCAGGAATTTGGGGAAGAGGGACAGCTGTGCATAGGGTCCCTTTCCAGAGTGATCTTGGGAGGGAATAGGGTCTCTCTTGTTCTTTGGAAGGATGATTCAGAGATCCAGATGGACGGGGTAGTCAATTAATTTTTGTCAGGGTCCAAATTTCTTGGTCAAGGGTCAAAGGTCAAGACTCCAGAGAAACATTTTTCACGCCGCAAATGCCCTGTTCAACAAACACATCCAATGCTGTGTAACATACCAAGGGCCTATTGCTTATATTTTGAGTGCATTAAATGAAAAATAAAATCAAGCCACTGTGTAAGCTAAAAATAACCCCCAAGAAAGATGTCATAAATTACATTGGAGACTTTGAGAAAGTACATAAATAAAAAGTCAAATAGATGCAAATATTGGCATTAAAACACTTTTAGACAACTGCTTTAAGTTTTGGATTTGTTTTGAGTTTACAAAGAGTATGAACTTTGGCTTTGTCAAATAAAATTATTGTAGGTATATAACCTCCTGATTGCCCCCCACTCAGCTTCCCTCCCCTAACACCCTGATGCCCCCCACCCCCAGTTTAGGGTTACTATAATTCAAGTTCCCAAAAAGAGGACACTGCTGGTAAGGTAGAGTTGCAGGGTGTTGGAGGTGTATTTGAGGGGTGCGGGAGGGGTGTGTGTGTACTGGGAGGGAGGTATTTGGGGTTGCTAGAGGGGTGTGTGTGCACTGGGATGGAGTATTGGGGGTGCATGAGGGGTGTGTGTGCACTGGGAGGGAGAATTGGGGGGTGCCAGTTGGTGTATTTGCGTGATACTGTGGGGGTAACTGCAGCCTCACACTTGAGGTGGGGGGCAGTGTCACTCCCTGTCATGGTGACAGGGTGGGTGGTGCAGGCCTGGGACGCCACCAGCTGTCAGTCAATGCCTCCCTGTGGGCCTTTCCCCTTCCCCAGGGCAGGGAACCGGGACTTGGCCCTGTCACCCCTCCCAGCCAGGCTCTGAGTCAGGTGGCCCAGCCAAGAGGTGCTTGGCAGCTTCGCTTACCTGGTGGGCCCAGCTCTCCCCAACTTCCCTCCTCCTCTATTGCCTGCCCACCCCACCCAGAGAGGCTCCCACCACCCCACTTACTAAGCCTGGACACCAGCGCCTGCTCGTTCGCCCCCACATGGCCACTTGTTCTATCTCTGCGCTGCTGCTGGCTGGTAGAGGATGGAGCAGGTGGGGCTGCGGACACACTGCTGGAGAGGCCCTGCTTCACATGGCTCCGTGTGTGTGTCAATGGAGTGTGTGTGTCAGTGTGGGTATCTGTGGATGTGTGTGTGTGAGCCTGTGCATGCGTGTGTGCCTATGAAGGGTGTCTGTGTGTCTGTGCATGTGTGAGTATGTGTCAATGGAATATGTGTATGTGTGTCTGTGCATCTGTGAGTGTGTGTGTCTGTGTGTGTGAGAGAGAGTCTGTGCACATGAGTGTGTCTGTGCAGGTGTGTGTGTGTCAATGGAGTGTCTGTATGTGACTGTGCACTTCTGTGTCAATGGAGTGCATGAGTGTCTGTGCACTGAGAGTGTGTCAGTGTGTGTGAAACGGTGTGTATATGAGTCAGTGCATGTGTGTGTGTCTGCACATGTGAATGTGTGTCTCTCTGTGTGTGTCAGGGTCTGTATATCAGTGTCTCTGTGTGTCAGTATGTGTTAGTATATGTGTGCTAATACTTCTGTATGTGTCAGTACTTGTGAATCTCTGGGTGCCAGTATCTGTGGGTGTCAGTGTCTAGGTGTCAGTCACTGTCTCTAGGTGTCAATGTTTCTGGATGTGTCACTGTCTCTGGGTATCAGTGTCTGGGTGTGTGTGTGTCAGTGTCTCTGAGTGTCTGGATGTCAGTCAGTGTCTCTGGGTGTCAGTCAATGTCTGGGTGTATCAGTGTCTCTGGGTGTGTGTCAGTGGTCTGGGTGTGTTTGAGTGTCTGTGAGTGTCTGGGTGTGTGTCAGCATCTGGGTGTGTGTCAGTGTCTCTGGGTGTCAGTCAGTGTCTCTAGATGTGTCAGTGTCTGGGTGTGTGTCAGTGTCTCTGGGTGTCAGCCAGTGTCTAGGTGTGTGTCAGTGGTCTGGGTGTGTTTGAGTGTCTGTGAGTGTCTGGGTGTGTGTCAGCATCTGGGTGGGTGTGTCAGTGTCTCTGGGTGTCAGTCAGTGTCTCTAGGTGTGTCAGTGTCTGGGTGTGTGTCAGTGTCTCTGGGTGTCAGCCAGTGTCTAGGTGTGTGTCAGTGTCTCTGGGTGTCAGTCGGTGTCTGTGTGTCAGTCAATGTCTCTAGGTGTGTCAGTTCGCCCAGGCCCGGCTCCGCCCCGCCCCCAGCGCTAGGCGGCGCTGTAGGGGGCCGGCAGACGGAAGATGGCGGCGGTGGCGGTGACCATGGTCTGGCGGCTGCTCCGCTCAGGTGCGGCCTGGTTCCGCGCGTGGGGAGCCGCCCGGGGCCGTTCCCGGCGTGCGCTGGCCCCTGCCCCGGACGGGCCCCGCCGCTGACTCGTGTGTGTCTTTCAGGGCCGCGTCCGGGGCTGTGCGGAGCCGGAGGCCGGGAGCTGGGGGCCGCCCCGCGCAGAGCGATCGGCCATGGCCGGGTGGCGGTGGAGCTGGACAGCAGCGCCGGTGAGGGGCGGCCTGAGTGTGTGTGTGTGTACAGTGCTGGGGGGTACAGCGCCTGGTGGGATGTGTGTGTGTACGTGTACAGCATGCTTTGTGTATGTACGTGTACAGCCTGCCGATGTGTGTACAGTGCGCTGGGCTGTGTGTATACATGTATAGCGTGCTGTACGTGTACAGCCTGCTGGTGTGTGTATGTGTGTACAGTGCACTGGGCTGTGTGTGTGTATGGCACGCCGGGTGTGTACGTGTATGGCACGCTGGGGTGGTTTTTTTTTTACAGATACGGTGCTCTAGGGTCTGTCTGTGTGTGCGTGTACAGTGCGCTAGGCTCTCTGTAACAGTGCTATGCACGATGCCTATGGTACAAAGTGCTGACACTTGGTAATGGATCCAGAAAAGCTGCTGTGATTGTTTTAACATGCATGTGACTTGTCTCCTGCAGTGACTTAGGCCTATGGGCTTCTGCACGTACACTCATTTGGATGAAGGAATAGGCCTGAAGCCCTACCACAGTTTGCCATGCTGATCTTCACAAGCACACCTCAAATAATCTATATCTAAAGTACACAGTGCGTGTCACTTCTCTATGTGAGCACTGCCAGTCCCACTTGGATGCCTGTCAGTGGAACGCAACCACAATCAAGGGAACAATATTTAAAAGAAAAATCTAGCCTCTCCACTCCAGCTCCTGTCTAATCTGTTTTAGCCCTCTTGAATACAATCCATACCAGTCCTTTTTACAAATTTTTGTTACTTATAAGTTTTTCTTTTTAAAAATGAGCCAGTTTAAAATGAAATCAGAATTTAATACAAAATA
This sequence comes from Malaclemys terrapin pileata, assembly GCF_027887155.1. Lineage (NCBI taxonomy): Eukaryota > Metazoa > Chordata > Testudines > Emydidae > Malaclemys > Malaclemys terrapin. The sequence continues at coordinate 54,522,144 of NC_071514.1, forward strand.
TGTTGAGGCCTAAATTTAGAAGATTATAATAAGACATTTAAATAACAAATAAATATGCTGAATCCACGACCCTCTCTAAAAACAAACAAACAAAAAAACAAAAAGAAAAAACCCACTTTGAATTAAAAGCTTCTTTTCTATATAAAGAAAGAGTCAGGGAAAGCATCTAACTTTTTAGGTCAAGTTTCAAAAATATGGTACAGTTGGTTAGCCTAGGTCAGGGGTAGGCAACCTCTGGCACGTGTGCCGAAGGTGGCACGCAAGAAGATTTTCAGTGGCACTCACACTGCCTGGGTCCTGGCCACCAGTCTGGGGGGCTCTGCATTTTAATTTTATTTTAAATGAAGCTTCTTAAACATTTTAAAAACCTTATTTACTTTACATACAATGATAGTTTAGTTATATATTATAGACTTACAGAAAGCGACCCTCTAAAAACATTAAAATATATTACTGGCACGCGAGACCTTAAATTAGAGTGATTAAATGAAGACGCGGCACACCACTTCTGAAAGGTTGCTGACCTCTGGCCTAGGTAATTTAGGTAATTTCTTTTCAAGAGACATAGGCGAGACTAGAAATTTAAGCCGCAGTTACTTTCATTTAGGCATATTTGAAAATTTGCTCAGACCAACCTGAAATAATCAGTTTAATTCACTGACTACAGTTAATCCCTCTATTTAATAAATTATTTAATTGTCAATGTGAAGCATCTTTTGATAAGAGAAGATTTGTTTGTGTCTAAAACATTTAAGGTTGTCTTGTTTAATACAAATACATTTTATATACTGTTTTGTTTGTTTAAATTCCAGTCACCATTCTAATGCAGATTGACACAAAACATGAGCAAAAAGTTAATTATCTAGTAAATAAGCAATATATCATTCACCATTTTCTAACATACTAAAAGTGTTTGGTTAATAAGAATCTGAAAATATTAAGCTATATAATTCCTTAAATGTATATAGTTATGGTGTACACTTCTAGGTAGAAAGCAACAGAGGGTCCTGTGGCACCTTTGAGACTAACAGAAGTATTGGGAGCATAAGCTTTCGTGGGTAAGAACCTCACTTCTTCAGATGCAAGTAATGGAAATCTCCAGAGGCAGGTATAAATCAGTGTGGAGATAACGAGGTTAGTACAATCAGGGAGGGTGAGGTGCTCTGCTAGTAGTTGAGGTGTGAACACCAAGGGAGGAGAAACTGCTTCTGTAGTTGGATAGCCATTCACAGTCTTTGTTTAATCCTGGTCGGATGGTGTCAAATTTGCAAATGAACTAGAGCTCAGCAGTTTCTCTTTGGAGTCTGGTCCTGAAGTTTTTTTGCTGTAAGATGGCTACCTTTACATCTGCTATTGTGTGGCCAGGGAGGTTGAAGTGTTCTCCTACAGGTTTTTGTATATTCCCATTCCTGATATCTGACTTGTGTCCATTTATCCTCTTACGTAGTGACTGTCCAGTTTGGCCAATGTACATAGCAGAGGGGCATTGCTGGCATATGATGGCATATATAACAATGGTGGACGTGCAGGTGAATGAGCCGGTGATGTTGTAGCTGATCTGGTTAGGTCCTGTGATGGTGTTGCTGGTGTAGCTATGTGGGCAGAGTTGGCATCGAGGTTTGTTGCATGGGTTGGTTCCTGAGTTAGAGTTGTTATGGTGCGGTGCGTGGTTGCTGGTGAGAATATGCTTAAGGTTGGTAGGTTGTCTGTGGGCGAGGACTGGCCTGCCTCCCAAGGTCTGTGAAAGTGAGGGATCATTGTCCAGGATGGATTGTAGATCACTGATGATGCGTTGGAGAGGTTTAAGCTGAGGACTGTAGGTGATGGCCAGTGGAGTTCTGTTGGTTTCTCTTCTGGGCCTGTCTTGTAGCAGGAGGCTTCTGGGTACACGTCTGGCTCTGTTGATTTGTTTCTTTATTTCCTTGTGTGGGTATCGTAGTTTTGAGAATGCTTGGTGAAGATCTTGTAGGTGTTGGTCTCTGTCAGAGGGGTTGGAGCAGATGCGATTGTACCTCAGTGCTTGGCTGTAGACGATGGATCGTGTGGTGTGACCGGGGTGGAAGCTGGAGGCATGAAGGTAGGCGTAGCGGTCGGTGGGTTTTCGGTATAGGGTGGTGTTAATGTGGCCATCGCTTATTTGTATGGTGGTGTCTAGGAAGTGGACCTCCCGTGTAGATTGGTCCAGGCTGAGGTTGATGGTGGGGTGGAAGCTGTTGAAATCATGGTGGAATTCTTCCAGGGTCTCCTTCCCATGGGTCCAGATGATGAAGATGTCATCAATATAGCGTAGGTAGAGAAGGGGCATGAGTGGACGAGAGCTGAGGAAGCGTTGTTCCAGGTCAGCCATAAAAATGTTGGCATATTGTGGGGCCATGCGGGTGCCCATAGCGGTGCCACTGGTCTGGAGGTATATATTGTCACCAAATTTGAAATAATTGTGCATGAGGATAAAGTCACAGAGCTCAGCAATAAGTTGTGCTGTGTCATCATCAGGGATACCGTTCCTGACAGCTTGTATTCCATCTGTATGTGGGATGTTTGTGTAGAGAGCCTCTACATCCATGGTGGCTAGGATGGTGTTTTCTGGGAGGTCACCAATGCATTGTAGTTTTCTCAGGAAATCTGTGGTGTCACGGAGATAGCTGGGAGTGCTGGTGGCATAGGGTCTGAGTAGGGAGTCCACATATCCAGACAGTCCTTCAGTGAGAGTGCCAATGCCCGAGATGATGGGGCGTCCAGGATTTCCAGGTTTGTGGATCTTAGGTAGTAGATAGAATAACCCCAGTCGGGGCTCTAAGGGTATGTTGATTTGTTCCTGTGTTCCTAGTAAAGTCAAATGGACTTTACTAAAATAAGACAGGAGATCTACATTACACACTTCACCTCTCTACAAAGGAAAAAGGACCATAAGCTGTCTAAAATCCTACCTGCCACATGGGGCCACAACAAGGGTACCCCTAACTCACCCAGCAATATCGTCAATTTATCCAGCTACACACTCAACCCAGCAGAAGAGTCTGTCCTATCTCGGGGACTCTCCTTTTGCCCCAGCACACCCACGAACATGATACAGTTCTGTGGTGATCTGGAAGCCTACTTTCGCCGCCTCCGACTCAAAGAATATTTTCAAGATAACACTGAACAGCGCACTGATACACAGATACCCTCCCACCAACAACACAGGAAGAAGAACTCCACACGGACTCCTCCTGAGGGTCGAAATGACAGTCTGGACCTATACATAGAATGCTTCCGCCGATGTGCACAGGCAAAAATTGTGGAAAAACAACATCGCTTGCCTCATAACCTAAGTCGTGCAGAACGCAATGCCATCCACAGCCTCAGAAACCAGCCTGACATTATCATCAAAGAGGCTGATAAAGGAGGTGCTGTTGTCATCATGAACAGGTCTGACTACCAGAAGGAGGCTGCCAGACAACTCTCCAATACCAAATTCTACAGGCCACTTTCCTCAGATCCCACTGAGGAGTACACTAAGAAACTGCACCATCTACTCAGGACACTCCCTACACTAACAAAGGAACAAATCAACATACCCTTAGAGCCTTGACCAGGTTTATTCTATCTACTACCTAAGATCCACAAACCTGGAAATCCTGGATGCCCCATCATCTTGGGCATTGGCACTCTCACTGAAGGACTGTCTGGATATGTGGACTCCCTACTCAGACCCTACGTCACCAGCACTCCCAGCTATCTCCGTGACACCACAGATTTCCTGAGAAAACTACAATGCATTGGTGACCTCCCAGAAAACACCATCCTAGCCACCATGGATGTAGAGGCTCTCTACACAAACATCCCACATACAGATGGAATACAAGCTGTCAGGAACGGTATCCCTGATGATGACACAGCACAACTTATTGCTGAGCTCTGTGACTTTATCCTCATGCACAATTATTTCAAATTTGGTGACAATATATACCTCCAGACCAGTGGCACCGCTATGGGCACCCGCATGGCCCCACAATATGCCAACATTTTTATGGCTGACCTGGAACAACGCTTCCTCAGCTCTCGTCCACTCATGCCCCTTCTCTACCTACGCTATATTGATGACATCTTCATCATCTGGACCCATGGGAAGGAGACCCTGGAAGAATTCCACCATGATTTCAACAGCTTCCACCCCACCATCAACCTCAGCCTGGACCAATCTACACGGGAGGTCCACTTCCTAGACACCACCATACAAATAAGCGATGGCCACATTAACACCACCCTATACCGAAAACCCACCGACCGCTACGCCTACCTTCATGCCTCCAGCTTCCACCCCGGTCACACCACACGATCCATCGTCTACAGCCAAGCACTGAGGTACAATCGCATCTGCTCCAACCCCTCTGACAGAGACCAACACCTACAAGATCTTCACCAAGCATTCTCAAAACTACGATACCCACACAAGGAAATAAAGAAACAAATCAACAGAGCCAGACGTGTACCCAGAAGCCTCCTGCTACAAGACAGGCCCAGAAGAGAAACCAACAGAACTCCACTGGCCATCACCTACAGTCCTCAGCTTAAACCTCTCCAACGCATCATCAGTGATCTACAACCCATCCTGGACAATGATCCCTCACTTTCACAGACCTTGGGAGGCAGGCCAGTCCTCGCCCACAGACAACCTGCCAACCTTAAGCATATTCTCACCAGCAACCACGCACCGCACCATAACAATTCTAACTCAGGAATCAACCCATGCAACAAACCTCGATGCCAACTCTGCCCACATAGCTACACCAGCAACACCATCACAGGACCTAACCAGATCAGCTACAACATCACCGGCTCATTCACCTGCACGTCCACCAATGTTATATATGCCATCATATTCCAGCAATGCCCCTCTGCTATGTACCTTGGCCAAACTGGACTGTCACTACGTAAGAGGATAAATGGACACAAGTCAGATATCAGGAATGGCAATATACAAAAACCTGTAGGAGAACACTTCAACCTCCCTGGCCACACAATAGCAGAGGTAAAGGTAGCCATCTTACAGCAAAAAAACTTCAGGACCAGACTCCAAAGAGAAACTGCTGAGCTCCAGTTCATTTGCAAATTTGACACCATCAGACCAGGATTAAACAAAGACTGTGAATGGCTATCCAACTACAGAAGCAGTTTCTCCTCCCTTGGTGTTCACACCTCAACTACTAGCAGAGCACCTCACCCTCTCTGATTGAACTAACCTCGTTATCTCCACACTGATTTATACCTGCCTCTGGAGATTTCCATTACTTGCATCTGAAGAAGTGAGGTTCTTACCCATGAAAGCTTATGCTCCCAATACTTCTGTTAGTCTCAAAGGTGCCACAGGACCCTCTGTTGCTTTTTACTGATTCAGACTAACATGGCTACCCCTCTGATACTTCTAGGTAGCAAACAGATGTACCAACTCTACTGTAAAGTGTCTATTTAGTTGTAAGTCAAGGTGTTTTAATGGGTATATCAACTAATGAGTGCATCTTTCTTTAGAAAACAGCTGAAATACAAATGCTGATTTAAATCAGTCCACCCTGGAAATGTCACAATGCATATTTTCCCAGGACTCAGAAGTTCAGGTTCTAACAGAATAGCACAGCTATGGGAATATGTGCAGTAGTTACTGGGACTGACTACTGTAATTAAGTCAGTGTTAAACTTAACTAACTCTTACTCATAACTCAGATTCCTTTTTGGTTTGAAATTTCTTAGGCTCTGTTTCGGTCCAAACATAACTTTATTTTAGTGGGGGTGCCGTGTGCATGCGCACATGTGCTGTGAGAGGTTGGGAACAAATATATCCGTCTCAGCACTTCCCTCTTCTATTCCAGCTGGAATTCTTGCACGCACGTGAGACTGTTTCTGTATTGTTTTGTATAAACCCCTGCATTGAAGGCTGAACAGTCTTGCATCACCTGACACTGCCATTAATCGGAAAAGATATGAGAAGCTTAGCATTATTGCAGCGTTAGGGTTCTAATCAAGCAGTCAAGTCAGGAACTTCTGGAAATTACTTCTGTTGGGTGTTTAATTCTGCTCTGGTGCACATGTATGTTTTGTGTGTCCCTGTTTTGATCATTAGCAGAGTGTTGAATCCATTTCATACAATATACAGGATATACACTGTGGCAGAGTTAACATTCTGGTTCAGAGTTCAACAAACATTTGATGATTTTTGACTTTGATGACTTCTGAGCACTTGATTTCACAGACTTAATTTTCATGAACACTAGGCTTTTGGGGCTTTCCAGTTGGGAATAAGGATGGCTGTGCCTGCTTGTTCATACGCTGCCTCCAATTTACTGACGCTTTCCCTTGATCAGTCGGTAAGGGTCAGTGTTTGTATTCCCAGTTCCCCAGCAGTGCTAAACATCTCAAATCTGTTAGCCTAGGGAAGTGGATTTGTTTTTGCTTTTTAAGTGTTTCGTGATCTTTTGTCTCTCCCGTTTCTGTAGTCCCATGAAAGAGTGAGCAAGCGGCTGCACCAGCGATTCCAAGCCTGGGTGGACAAATGGACCAAGGAGCATGTGACCCGTGAAATGGCAGCTGAGACAAACAAGTGGCTAATGGGAGAAGGGTTGGAGGGTTTGGTGCCCTGTACCACTACCTGTGATACAGAGACCCTGCACTTTGTGAGCATTAACAAGTACAGTGTCAAATACGGCACAATATTCAAGACACCGTAAAGTCCCTGAGTGAGGGAAGATCACGTGGTGTGTGTATGTGTGTGCGTATCAAGGAAACGAGGAAGATGCCTTTCTCCCCTCACTGTAACATGGCCAGTTGACTAGTGCACAGCTGGTACATCCTGTCACCAGCGGGATTCGGTTTAGGAAAACGGATCTCTACAACCCTAAGCTGGAACTGTTGCCAACAGGCCTCTGACTTCAGCGTGCACTGTGGAGGGAAGGATCCTTTTCAGAACTGAGTGATCCTAGAGAAATGCAGCTAGCTCATATGCACCAGCACTTCTGAGACTAACTCCTCAATGGCCTGAACTTCAAGGGAAGAGAACTGGATGTTGCATACATCCTGACCGGAATGGTGCATTTAAAGTTATATGCTCAGATATGTCGTGAAACCAGAGGTGCCTATCACAACTGGATTCTCAGCAGAAACAACACAATTTTAACATGTTCCCCTTCCTTTTTTGTAAATAAATGTACATATTGTCAATTTTTTTCCTTTTTTTATTAAAGGAAATATGCTTGATGTGCTAGTATAACTGTACCAGCTTCTTGTGTACCATAGTACCAGGTGGCTTGAGAGTTAGTACCAACAAACAGACCTATGGAGATATTTATTACACTTTTTACCAAAGGGAGTTATCGTTGTAGTGCTTTTGTGTGGAAATTGTTCTCTCCTTTCTTTTGTAAATAAAAATACATCTTGGTTCTTATTGAGGAAGACACTCGCTCACCCACGGCCCTGTTCCTGTTCTGAAAGGCACCATGCAGTTTGCAGTGCGGAGAGGGGACATTTGACCATTTTATTATTGGCTTCATAATCTGAAGTGTTGCTGAGCTACCTAGCTGGGGTTGATTGTGCTTATGTATTTTCCCTCTCAGTATTGGAGAAAACATCCTAAGTACCAAACCAGTATTTCATTAGAGCTGCTTTGTGTCTATGTCTGTGTGTGTGTGTGTGAGAGAGAGAGAACGGTGAGGCGGGTAGGCTGCGTGATGCATTTCACTAGTGAAATCCACAAATGGGATATATATATTTTTTAAGCATAGAAGTTTAGTGCTGGCAGATATTTAAGCATTGGAAGATTTTGGTTTTCAGACAAGTTGGCATGGACTTCGTAACCCACGACAGACCCAACTGCACTGTCTCTCCTCAAAGGAGGCATCCTTTCCTTGCACAAACAATGCTGCCAGTTGTGCCCGAACAGCTTCCGTGTCCCAGCTGGAGAGCTGCGAATGCAGCTTTGCTGTTTTTCAAAGTCCACTTCTGAAATCTGTCCCAGGGATTTCAAGACAGCTGGTTGTCCCCTCAGAACTGAGTTCTCTTCCCTTCCCCGGCAGAGAGATGGAGAAATTGTGGAGAGAGGGTCGGGGGAAGGCAATGGCTCCAGCCTTTGTGCAGCTGGGAGAGCAGAGTGGTGAAAATGCATGGCCTATAAGGGTCACTAGTCATTGGCAGCCAATGTACAGAGAGTAATTCCAGCCATTGTGATGAATGGGAACCTCCTATGGAGAGAGGAAAAGAGAGTAAAGAGCCCACGGGGGAGTTTTCAGAGTTTGCCAGCAATAAGTTACCTGTCCCGTTTCTCCTCCTTTTGCTGTGTTCAGACAGGAAGGGGGTTTTATTGTGTCCTCCTCCATTTCAAAGGTTTTACACACGCTCCCCTGTGCCTCACCCCACCCTCAGGTGTTTCTTTTTAATATATGTTAAAGCTGATCTGGAAGTGGAAGTCAGGATGATTTAGACTTTACCAGCTTGGAAGTAACAGCTGCTGCTGCTTTGTGGGTGTTTTGTCCAAGAGTCTGTGCCTGCATGTTATTTGAGCGGAATGGGATTAACATGGCGGGATTCCTGCTGTTCAAGGTACCCAGGAAAAAAACCCAATAAAACACAAGGCGATCTCCTCCTGCAGCAGGGTTTTCACCTACAGGTTGTGGAAGCAGAGAAAGAACTGACAGAAAGGAACTGCAATGCATGACAGCTCGTTAGCAAGAGTCAGACTAACTGTAACCCTAATAACACGAGATTTGTAGAAGCGAGGATTGTGTGAGGCGGGTGGGAAAGAACTGTGTGTGAAGTCGTTGTGACCTTGTATAGATAAGGTATAGGAAATATTGTATGTTGGCTAGAGTCAAAACAAGTGAGGAAATAAGATATCAACATGGCCTATGTATAAACAAAACGCAGCTGTCCCTCATTATTTCTGTAATGAAAGGTATAAATGCTTGCTGTAATTAGTTACCTGAGAGAGACCTGCTTAGCTCTCTCCCTCTGCACAATTGTGAGTTAATAAAGCATCTGACTTGCTGTACCTAAACAAAAGAATGAGAACTCTGTTTTTCTCCGACAAGCTTTCATCCCTCCCGATGTCTGACTTCTGAGCTCCAGGCTCTGATCCCAGCCTGTACAATAGCAAGATTTCTTTTTACTTTAAATTGCTTTTTGTATTCTGTAATGTGATCCGTGGCCACCTATCCATGTGATGATTTCTATACAAATGTAAACTTGACTGTAGTGCAGTATTTCCATAAAAATATCAGGGCTAATCATTGTGTACAGATTTTTCTTCCTTCTTGATCATACACAATGAGATTTTGACACACACTCTCCTGAGGAAAGGGAGGAAGATGCATCTGATGGAATCACTCCTTTAATAAAAACAGAAGTAGAGGTGGTGGGAGAAGATAGTAGTAGACCTGAAAGTTTGATCTCTGTTTAGGACCTTCACAAATGACCAATGTTTGACTTACCCTAGCAGATAAATGTAAGGGTATCGCCTCTGGATTCCAGATACTAATTTGTAAGCAATTCCCAGTTCCTGTTCAGAGGTTATAAACTCTTTTTATTTTGTAGCAGTTGCAACATTCTGTGGTGGTTGAGAGCTAATAATTAGCCACCTCTTCCACTGGAGTTGGGAGGTTGCCCCCCTCCCCCCCAAATCCCTTGAATCATTCTGGGAAACGGGGTAATACAATTTACCAACCAGTGGAAATGTCAAAAAAAAAAATCTATCCCTCCGTCTTGTTAGCAGCAGGGCTGTTAAATAACAAACCAATCCTTTTTGGTTCCTTAACAAATTAACAGTTCTCTTTAGCCTGATTCTTTTTTGATTTAGAGCTGTCTTCAGCACTCCCTTTGCCTACATCCAGTGCTTGGAGATTGAGGTCTATCACAAACACAGTCGTGGTGTTTAGGGCCACTAAACCCCCAGCCCCCTTGACGTGAACGTTGCATTTGTTTAGCCTAAATGGTAACATTGCACTTTATATGGCTCAGTATTTTGTGGAAGAGTTTAATAGTTTTTCCTCCCTGCTTTCTGTCTCTTCCCGTTGGGTGAGGAAGCCCCATGAGGTAATTGTGTTGTATAAATACACAGGTAGAACTACCAGAAAAGCTCAACCAGCTGTCATTGGGTATCCAAAGCCATAAGCTAAGGAGCACTGAATACAGACTGTAAGTCTATTAGTAACGAATCGGGGGATCCGAGAGATGCAAATAGTGGCAATGTCTGAAGGTGCTCTAAGTTACTGGATAGCCTGTCTGGTTTTCAACAGTGCTTTGAGCCTCCCTTTGAAGTCACCCCTTTTGGACTCTGAATTTAGGGATGCCAGCTAGCAAGGGTCATAGAGCACAATGATGATCCCTTCTGGCCTTAGAAGCTTGTCTGACTGCCTGTATAACCCAGAACTTTCCCCAAAACATTCCTTTGGAACTGCAGCTTAAAAGAAAAAAATCCCCAAAAGATGCGTGTAGAAGTGCAGCCCACTGCCCCACATGCATGTCTGTAAAGCTGGGCCGTTGGAGTACTTTCAAGGGAGCCAGAAGATCTGGTGAGTGCTGTCTTGACTCAGTGACGCTGCCAAGCGTGTTTGTGTGGCCAGACCAGGAGCACTGCAGCGTGTGCAGCTTCCTTCGCCAGCAGTTGGGGACAGGTCAGCAAAGGTTTGTGACTTCAGGGTAGCCATTCTGTGTCTCCAGGCAGTTTCTTGCTTGTCTCTGTAAGGGCTGCCACATCTTACTGAAGGCTGAAAATCTGAGGAAGCATTTGCTTCTCTGGTGCTTAAAGCTGCAGCGCTGTCAAAAATTCTAAAGAATCTGTTGTTCCTTCCCCTCCCAGGCAAAACCAGATTTCTGTATCTAGGTCAAGCAAAACAGCTGCTCGTAAACCACCCTGTTTGCCTTTGCACTCTGTGATGGCACTGGCATGCTGGATTAGTGACATGGTACTTGAGGCAATTAATCCTGGCACTGTCTGGTAATCAGAGGAGTTTCACCATGGGGTGATTTAAAACTTCTCACTCTCAGCTTCCAGGAATTTGACGTTTCGGCCCGTAAGCAGGCCCGTCTTTGACACACATGGAGACTTTTCCCAGTTGGGTGGTAGAGAATCTGTTGGAAGTACATGTTCCCAAGGCAGCTGTAGCACCTCTCTCCTAAGCTGCTTTCTGGAAGGTGTCCCAAATGAAACCTAGTCTCTTTGGATTCCCCTAGGAAGTGGCTGTGTAGTAGAAGCAGTCTATTGGTCTTCCAGGAGCATGTTTATAAAACATCACCTCCACGACTGCAACCCCACCCTCGTATCTTCACATCCAACCAGCAGAACTTGCATGGAGGAGGGAGTTGGCTTTGTGTTGTCCAAGCATTATTAAAAGTCTGCCTTGTGTGCATTTACCCTATTTTGGACCCGGATGGTGCAGATACTGTATTCTCATTCTAGATCAGTGGTTCCCAAACTTTAACAACCTGTGAACCTGTCAAGACTCCTTCCCCACTCTGATCTTTAGGGTACAGATGTGGGGGTCTGCATGAAAACTTCTAAGCTTAACTACCAGCTTAGATCTGGTCCCCTGCCACCACTCCCAATGGGCTAACTCCCTTCCCTGGGTAGCCTTGAGAGACTCTTCCACCAACTCCCTGGTGAACATAGAGCCAACCCCTTGGATCTTAAAACAAGGAGAAATTAACCACCACCACCCCTCCTTTCTTCCACCAACTCCTGGTGGATCCAGATCCAATCCCCTTGGATCTAAAAACAAGGAAAAATCAATCAGGTTATTAAAAAAGGCTTTTAATTAAAGAAAAAGGTCTAAATCATCTCTGTAAACTCAGGATGGAAAATAACTTTACAGGGTAATCAAACTTAAAGAGCCCAGAGGAACCACCTCTAGCTTTAGGTTCAAAGTTACAGCAAACAGAGTTAAACACCTTAGCAAAAGGTACATTTACTAGTTGGGAAAACAAAGATAAAACTAACACGCCTTGCCTGGCTGTACTTACAAGTTTGAAATATGAGAGACTTGTTCAGAAAGATTTGGAGAGCATAGATTGATGTCTGGTCCCTCTTAGTCCCAAGAGCGAACTCCCCCCAAAAACAAAGAGCACAAACAAAAGCCTTTCCCCCACCAAGATTTGAAAGTATCTTGTCCCCTTATTGATCCTTTGGGTCAGGGGTCAACCAGGTTACCTGAGCTTCTTAACCCTTTACAGGTAAAAGGATTTTGGAGTCTCTGGCCAGGAGGGATTTTATAGTATTGTACACAGGAGGGCTGTTACCCTTCCCTTTATAGTTATGACAAAACCCCTTTCACTAAAATGTCAAGTCTCGCGAACCCCTTCCTCAAAATAAATATTTCCAGGGATTTTCTCCTTTACCTGAGTATAAATTATAAAAACAGTAATCTGGGAAATATAAAATTTGTTTTGATGACAAGCTTATTACACACTTCATTATTAATTATTATTTATCATTACAGTATTTTATTACATTATGAAAACGGCAACACTCTTCCAAGATCTTACTTTCGTAGCTTGTATCACTTTGAATAAGTCTGTTATAAGACAAGGCTCCTACGTTTCATGCTGTTTCACACCTGATACTCCTTGATGAAGGTATTTAAGAAGTCAACTTAGAGTTCCTTCTACACAAGCATTCAGGTCTTGAGCAGTCCAGACAAACAACGCACGTTACAACAAAGCTTAAACTTGTTCTTCCTAATAATTTTAAAAACAATATTAGCTGCCTATTTAATTTTAAAAACAGGAAAAAATATCCACCTCCCTTTGCATTTCCTATAAGGAGTTTTGAAGTTTAAATCTCAGTGTGATAGAGATGCTTGCTTTGATCTGCTTTGCTCTTGGACGTCCAGGGGCTCCGGGCTGCTGGCCCCATGCTGCCCGGGGTCCCTAGGGACAGCTCTGTCCGCCATTAGGGAATTTGTTCCCCGCAGACAACCTGTAACATTTCGCGAACCCCAGTTTGGGAACCACTGTACTAGATTAATTCACCAACACTGCTGCTGTATGTCTGATGTGCAGCGTGTAGTCTGCTGAAGAGCAGATTCGATACGAGCTGTGGCTTCACTCTTCTCTTCCCTGAGCTCTCCTACTGAGAGGTGAACAAGAGAAGTTTGTTCTTGCTTTGAGTCCAATAGCTTGGTGCATTGTTCAAGGATCTCCTATATAAAGATGCTACTTATCATCTGTCTACATTTTTATAAGGCCCCCATCAGTGCAGTATTTGAGTGCCTGTTTCCGCCCAAGTTGCATAACCTCTCTGCCTGTTTACACAACAAGGACATCTATCACTGTCTTTAATGTTGAGAAGGTAAGAGTTTGATTTCAGGTTTTGGATGAGGACAAAATGGAGCCTTGATTACATGCCAGGCGTCTGCTCGTGGAGGTGAGGCTGAACATGATGATGATGTTTTCTGGATTTGCAGCGTTCGCCTCTGCAGCAGGTTGCCCAGCTCTACTGTCCAAGAGAGGAAGCTCATCCTGGGCTCATGTAATTTTGATCCCGCCCCCTCTTGATAGGGCTGCCTGCCAGAGGTGAATTCTCACTGAGCGATACCCTCCGGGCAGCCTGCATGTAGCTCAGAGGTTCTGGGGAAGATTTGTTGAGGGGCCAGAGAAGGCCAAGCCTGATTGCTGCTGCTTGGCAGGCCACTAGCCTTTTCTCCTGAGCCTTGGTTCCCGGAGGGTATACGTGGCAGCCCTCTGTGCCCTTGGCCACTAATCTCTTGTTTTTCTGTTAGGTTCCATCCAGAGATAACGGATTGCAGAGGGCAAACTCGAGAGGTTCTGGACTCCTGGGACCTGAATCTTAATGTTTCTCCACCATAGGCAGGTTGGGGAAATACCCTTGTCTCCAGGGTTCCCTATTTAGTTCCCTAATAAGTCACTGGTGATCAGTGTGTGTCCCTAATAGCCCAATTCAAGAGCTGGAGCTTCCATCCTCTTCCCCTCAGTGGAGGAGGAGAAGATGGAAAAGTCCTAGACATACAAAAAGGGCGCCCGAGAGGTGAGTGAGTCTGACCACCCGTTCATTCTGTATGGTGCAAACTGAGCTCGAAAGCCTTGCTTGGTTGGCAGGTGTATGAGTGAGGCCTGTGGAGCCAAATAAAAGGCTCCTGCCCTAGAGATCAGAGCTCGGGTAGATCTTGGTGAGAAAGAGACCCCTCCCTTCTGGAACTCTGCAAGGCAGTAACCTGGGTATTCTCCTGCTTTCTCACAGGTCTGTGCAAGTGCTCTCTTGCCTATATGGGGACATCTACTGGCAGCCTGCCCATTACTCCTGCGGTGGCTCCCTCTGCTGGACTGTTTCAGCATTGCATCCTGACCCACGTTTGGTCTGAGCATCTTCAGTGAGTATGCGCCCATCTAGGCTACGTCAGCTGCTGTTTTACACCCCACCTTCCATAGGCTTCCCTCATCCACACAGCAGCGTGGTCCAGCCCATATGATCAGCCTGCCTGTGTGAGCAGAGCATCTAAGTAGCTAGACCTGCGGGAAGAACTATGCCGGAATTTCTCTCCGCCTGAATCTTTGTCTGCAAAGAAGGAAATGGATAACAAAACATGAGTTTGCAACATGCACTTATCTTTAAAAAGCAGCCAACGGCATTGGTTGTAAATAGGGAGGGTGTCAGGAAATGTGGGGAGAGGAGTTTACTGGAGTGAAGGAAATTCTGGCTGCAGCAGCCTTATTCCCCTCTTGCTCAGTGGATTGGGGCTGTGAGAAGTGACGCTGGGTCTGCTTGCGGCCTGCAGTTCAGCCTGCGACTCTACGCCACCCCCTGCCCACCCTTCTTGGGCTGACTGCAGCCTCTCCAGGTATTTAAGCACCAGGCCTAGGAGAGCCTGCTCAGCACCTGGCTAGGTTCTGCCTAGTGAGCAGCTGGCAGGGTCAGCCTCTGACAGAACGAATGCCCGTGATGCGGGGGAGGGGTTGGACTGCACACTCCAGCCCTGGGATGTGTTTCCTCAGCACCTGGCTCTGTTTCCTCAGCTCTGGTGCAGCCCTTTGGGGCATGATCAGCTGTTGAAGGCAGGGAGACTCAGAGGTAGAATTTCATATCCCCATAAGCATAGCTGGGGCTGGGCTGGGCTGGGGTGGGCTGGGGGGTTGGGGTGGTGTCAGCTGCTCCGTGCGTGCAGGGGCTCTTGGAGCTGCCACTTGCAGGGGGCAGGCAGCAATCCAGGCTGGGTTCTGCAGAGTTAGCACCAAATGAGGCTCAGAGGAACCCCCGGCCTCGCCCTTGGCTGGGGCTGCTCAGAGTCCCTGCCCGCGGCACCGCGGCTGGTGAGGGATTAGGGGGAAAAGTCTCCTCCAGCAGCCGGGTCTCCCATAGGAGGTGGTTTCCCTCCCTCTTGTGGAGTCCACCCCCTCTCTGCTTGCCACTGCCCCCTGCCTGCCAGGAATAACTCACTTCTGACTCCCAGACCCTGCTGACCAGCCATGGCTCCTGCCTGGGCCAGGATGGGAACACCCCACAGGGCAGGGAGTTTCAAACTATAGCCGGGGAGAAGATACCCCAGAACCAGCCCAGAGCGTTTTCTCCCTGCTCCTACGCTCTGCAGGTCACTCCAACTGGGTTCTGGCTCCCAGCCACCGTGCAATGTGGCTGCTGCCCTCTGACCCTAGAACCCTGCCCCGATTTCCCCCCGCCCCTCCTCCCAGCACAGCAATACCCCTCAGCCGTGACTCACAGCAGGGTGGGCGGTCCAAGCCTCCTGCTCTTCTCTGGCTTCAATTCTCCATCATGTATCCTAGGGGAGGCACGCGGGCCTGGTTATTTAACAGCATGCAGGGCACCAGCCACCACTTGGATTTCTGTCTTTCAAGGTGCCCCCTACCCCCAATCCATCCGGGCAGAGGAGGGGAAGGAGCTGGGTGGAGAGTCAGAGGGATAATAGGAAGAAGAGCTCCAGCTCTTTTCTTACCTATCAGCTGCTGGGCAGCTGCTGCTCTCAGGGCAGCCTTCTTGCTCAGTCTCCCTGGGCAGTCCTGGAGCTGGGAAGCCAAGAACCCAGTTAGTCCCAAGCCACACATCCTCCCCTGGTAGGGAGGTGAGGAACCCCTGGCTGTCAGAGCCCTCTCCCCCTTGATTCCTCCCATGGGACAGAGATGACTTGTACAGGAGCCATCCTCAAGGGTGGGGGATGGGGCTAAGTCAGTGAGGGGGCTCCCTGGAGCAGGGAAGCTCCCTGTGTGCTTAGGTCCTCCCACCCCCCTGTCCTGCAGGGCCCACACCCCAGAGCTCACTCACCAGGATCCTGCAGGCTTCGCTCAGGAAGGCGGGGATGGCAGGGGCCACCCCCTCGGCTAGCTGGCTCCGCACGAGCGTACGCAGGGGCTGGTAGCTGAGGAAGGGTGCGCACTGCAGCAATGCCACCCTGCACGCCTGCCAGAGAGGGCGAGAAGGAAACTGGTTGAGTCCCTGAGCGCAACGGGCTGCCAACTCGCAGGCTCTGTGTGGCTTGGGGAGACTCCGCTGTGCCGGAGCAGCAAGGAGCCACCTCTTTGCAGAACCTCCTCTGGCCTGACGGTTGTTCCCAGGCCCCCACAGCCCCCATCTCCAGCTTGGCTGGGTTGAGGGGAGCCAGGCCCAAGTGCTGGGGCCGGGGAGGTACACTCCTGGAACAGGGAAGGGGCCATTCCCTGTGGGTCCCCGGTGGGCAGTTAACAGCACTGCCTGGTGACCAACGTACTTGGCCTCCCCTCAATCCCAGGCACTATCGGGGGCTGCTACTCGGCTGGGGCGCGGGTTGTGGTGGGATTGCTGCAGGAGGCTGGTCATTCCCAGACAGGAGCTAGCACACAAGTGAGGGCAGGGCAGCAGCAATGGAGACCCAATCGGCCTCAGCGACCTGCCCTTCCCTGTGGCCCTGCTTGGGTTAGGTCACTTGCTAGGGGCCAGAGATAGACCTGGACCTGGCCACTAAACAGGGCAGGCTGTAAAATGGAGCCACAGCCGCGGAGAGGCGGGCTGGGCAGGGAGGCTGGAGGTGCCTGTGGGCAATGGAGGAGGAGAAGGAAACCCCACAGATCTACCCCACAGCTACACTCTGAGGGCTGGCAGAGCTCTGTGTGGGGTGGGGGAGGGCTGGATTAGTGGGGGGTTTTGGGTGCCACAGGGCAGCACTGAGGAGATCTGGGGCTTGGAGGGGGGAGTTTGCACCACCCTTGCCATGTTGTTAGAATGCCCCCAGCCACCCCTGCCCCTATGAGCCCTCAGCTGCACTTACCTGGGCCACCTGGGGGTCCCCGTCCTGTAGGTGGATGAGCAGTGTCCCCATGCTCTTCTCCACCTCAGCCCCAAAGAGGGATGACTTCTTGGAAACAAATTTGCTGAGGTGGCCAAAGAGCTCCATGGAGGCCCGCCTCAGGCCGCTGGTCTCCTGCAGACAGGGGGCGCAGGGTGGTTAGAGGGGACAGGCTCAGGCCCTCACATGCTTTGGGAATCAGCCTGGCAGCTGCGGAGCCCGGAGAGGTTTCAGCTAGTTCAAACGACAGGACAATTCTCTGCAAACTCCCCTCTTTCCTGCTGGGCCCCAGGGCTGCTGAACAATTGTGGGCCCAGGGCCCAAGAATGATTGCATCCCTGCCTTCCCTAGCAGAGGAGCTGAGCTGCCCCACAAATCCAGAAATGTGCCTGCATCGGATACTGAGCCCCCTACATGGGAAGGCAGGTCCTGAGCACCTTCCCCTGTGGGGTGCCCTATAGCGCCATGGGGCCTGCCCTGCTTGGTACTTACATCCTCAAAGAACGTTCTCGCCTGCAGGGCCAGTGGGACGGCGACGTGAGCCTTCAGAGGCGCCTTGGGGTCCCGCAGCATCCAGCAGAGCCCTTCCATGGCTTCCAGAACGGTGCGGGGGTCGCAGCATTCGCACACGGCGCGGACAAAGCTCTCCAGGATCTTGTCTCGCTTTTTCCTGACCTGCAGAGAAGGGGTTGGACGCCGCTCGGTGAGTAACGCTCTGTCAGCCTGAGTGTAAGCAGAGTCCGGGCAAGTCAGCCTACAGCCTAGTCTGCTCCATAGGAGCCACAGGCTGGGGAGAAGGGGAACCAGGCGCTTCCTACCCAGCCCTCTCTGCCTAGTCTCCTGCCATTCCAGACCCACCTTGTCCGGGAACTCGGTCACTGCGTTCCTGAGGCCGTGCAGCGCTCTGCCTCGAACGTGGATGTTGCTGTCCTCTGTCCGCTGCAGCATGGCCTTCACAACCTGCTTCCGCATCGCCTTGGGCTCATTCTCCATCAGCAGGGGGCTGCCGAGGAACTAAAGGGACCGAAAGGAGCTGTCAGAGAGGGCTGGGCGAGGCCAGGAGGAGCAAGGGGAAGGGAGTATGATCAGGGGCCAGGAGGTGACATAGATCCGTACCGACTGCTGTTCACGAGGGGCTGTCTTCAGCTGAGCTTAACAGAAGTGACATGTGCAGGGCAGAACGCTCCCTCTGCTTCCAGTGGGGTGCTCCCAAATCCCACCACAGAGCCCCCAGCAGAGGGATTAATTTACAAGCAATACACCACCGGGACCATCTCTCATTGGCTGACCAGCTATTGGCCCCCTGTTCCATCAGCTTCTGGGCCTGGCTAACCCTCCCCCCTGGTCTTCCAGGCTCACCTCTGCGAACAGGGCGGTGCAGGCTATGCGTTCGCCCTCCTGGCTGGCCTGGAGGCTGGGAAGGAGAAGCTTTGGGATGCTCTTCAGGGCCAGGTTTGGGTGGGTCACTATGGCCCTGGGAGAGAACAAGAGTTCGTGTTGACGTGTGCATGACAACCCTGCACATGCCGGAATCCGGCCCGGTCCCGGCCACCCCCTCCCATCTCTGCCCCACTGGGCTCCAGAGCGAGAACGTGACTCCTCCAGCCTCTGTCCTCACCTGCTAAGGAGAGTGAACCCCTCGGGCTGGGCCTCCTCCAGCAGCTGCCAGCCTCGCTCCTGGTCCATTAGCTCCACAGCTGGCTGACTGCCCCTGAGGCGCAGCACCCGCGCCAGGGCCTGCACGGCCATGCTGGGAAGAGAAGGAGGCAGGAGATGGTGATGCAGGGATTCCTGCTCTCTGGGCGGGGTGGGGGCGGGCAGGACTCCCTTGCTGCAGCACTGAAGGGATCAGGGTGAGCCTAGAAGCTGCCCCACTTCTGCCTTTGTTTCTCCCCCCGCAACTGTGGGGACAGGGGGGAGTGTCTGCAGATGTGACCTTCGCTCTCCTCCAAAGATGTGAAAATTGCCCCTCCCCGCCACGCCCAGGAAACTGACCCTGGGGAGAAAAGTACATGCAGTGCCCCCCTGAATGCCCTGCTGCCCTGAGCCCTGCCCCCCAGGGCCCACTGCAGAAAAGGGGTGAAGTGGCTCAGTGACAGGCCGGGCCTGTCCCAAAGCCTTCAAAGTAGACAGTAAATAGAGACAGCAGCCAGCTCTGCCCTGCTCCCCAGCTCTGCTCCCCCTCTCCCCGCCCCCGGCTCAGCTCCCTCATCACCCTGCTGAGCTGCCCCCTCTGAGGAGCTCTCTGGCTCCCTGAGTATCCGGGGGCAGTTCTGCCCGCTCCTAAGCACGAGAAGCCTGGCTGATCTGAACCCTCGGTCCCCCGAAGGTGTCGGGGGTCCCTGGACAATGAAGGTCCAAGAAGGAAGCTTCCCCCTCCTAGGGGCTAGCCCAGACACTGCGTGGGTGCTGGGATCCATCGGCCCCACACATTACCTGCGTGGACTGGTGTCACTGGGCAAGTCCTGCTGGGCTCCCGAGAGGTGCCGTGCCGGGGGGCAGGCGATGGCGAGGAAGCAAGAGGCGAACAGGTCGTCCTCGCGTCCCTCCAGCGTGTCCGCTTGCCCCAAGGCCCCGATCAGCTCCCACAGGCCGCATGTGGTCTGGAAGGGAAAAGATACAGTCAGAAGACCGTGGCCCTGCGCAGAATGCAGCCGGGAAAGAGGGCTGAATGCCAGCGATGGGAACTTACCGCCGGGGGCAGCCGGGCTGGCTGGGGGCAGCTCCTGTCCTGGGTCTGCCCAGGGTTAGCCCGGCCTTTCTCTGGGCTGTCGTACAGCAGGATGTGCAGTACCTCCCTGGTCAGCATGGGGTCTGCACCTAGGAATCTCCAGATGGCCTTGGCGGGGCTGTGACGGACAGAGGGACGGCAGGTAAGGAATTCACACAGAGGACGGGCCCAGTTGGTACACACCAGGGATGATGCCCTCCGAGGGGTGACGGGCCAGAAGCAGCAGGTTGAGCCTGCTGGTGGCTGACCTCAAGGCCCTTCAGGCACTGTCCAGTCCTAAGGGGTTCATACCCTCCTGCCCAGGCACTGCCAGGGGGCTCTGTGTCACAGAAAGGGATGGGTGGACGTGGCCAGACTCACTTCTCCCAGCTTGGGGGCCCCCTCCCTCCCTTGCTGCCTTCTCCTGATGGGAACCAGAGGGGCTGGGGTTAGAGCCCCCATGGGGGAAAGCAGTGACTCTGGGCTCAGGGGTGGAGGCTGGTGTGAGGAGGTGCCCACCCTTGGGAGGGGCTAGGGCTAGGTGCTGGGCTGGATCTCCTGAACTGGGGGCGGGGGGCACAGAGTGGGAGCTGCGGCCAAGGAGAGTAGGAGCTCCTTCCCCATGGGGCAGAGTGTGGGGGTTTCAGGAGGAACAAGGCTCCAGTTCTGGCCACGCCATGGCTCTGGGGTGCGGGGTTTGGAGAAGGCTGTAAAATGGGCTCTGTTCTTGTCGGCTCTGGGCAGGATGCAGGGAAGGCGCTGCTGGCCCAGGGGAACCTGGCAGGCTGGTGAATCGGAGAAGACCAGCCTCTAGGGGTGGGATGAGACGTCTAAAAGCGTGCGGTGATGGGGAAGATACCAGGCTGGGATTCCAGGGGGGAGAGGGCATTTCCCAGCTGGGGGTAGGGGGTGCCCCTGCGGGGACATGCTCAGTGTAGGGGCGTCTGTGGGGGCAATGCAGTTAGGTTGGCCCCTCTCCTGCCTCAGCCTGGAGGGATGCCCTGCCGGGAGCGGGGGGCCATGCTGACAGAGGAGGTGACCCTGCTCACATGGGGTCTCTCCTGGTCTGTGTAGTGATGGGGGGAGTGGGGGCTGGAAGACTGTTCTGGCCTCCAGCCAGCCAAGCCATTGCACAGCCGAACCGGGATGGGGGGACTGGTTAGCAGTGCACAGAACAAAGTGGGGGAGGGTGACAGCTGTGTTAGGAATAGCTCAGCTGGGGGAGCCCTGAGCCGGGGGTCCCAGAGCACACGGAGCCCTCCAAGGGACAGGGAGGCTATGCCGAGGCAGGTCTGTTCCCTGGGGGCCTGTGTGCAAGGGGAGGGGCTGTGCTGCATGTAACCATGGTGCTGTGGAGTGATCCCATTAAGAGGGGGCTTGGAGGCCGGAGTGGGGTGTTCTATCCTTTCCCTGGGGCCGGCGCTCACCGTTTGTAAGGCCAGGGCATCTTCAGGAGGATGCTGACCGCGGTCTTGGTGTGTTGTCTGGCCAGTAGGTGGAGAATGTCTCTCGTCCCCTCACTCAGCCGCCCCCCCCGGGGTGGGCTCAGTGTGTAGGAAAGAGCCGCCTGGAGATCCTGCACCTGCGGAGGCAAAGCAGGGGCTGAGACCCTACCCCCGCTGTGGGTGGGTGGCAGGCAAGGGCCAGGAGGAACTGGGCAGGCTCAGAAACAAGGCAGCGGTCACATGGCCCGGCGGAGGCCATGGATAAACTCTCCTAGCGAGTGACTGAGCCCAGGGGGGTTCTGGGTTCGGTACCTTGAAACCCCCACCCGTGATCCAGCACCGTAGAACTAAGGGTCCCAATCCCGCTGCCCAGTGACACCCCACCCCCCGGATATCCCGGCTGTACCTCCCCTTGTGACAACATGCCTGGGCTGCTTCAGCACCAGAGTGGGGTCTAAGCATCTGGGATGCATTTCCATCCTGTACCTCAATCCATGCCCACTGGGCAAAGAGTCAGTGGACACGGGGGACCCCACCGCAGGCTCTGTTCCTCCAGCTGGGGGATGGGTCTGGAGATAGGGCACATTTCCCAGGGAGTGAGCTGGGCAAGCCAGACTCCTGGGATCAAAGCCTGAAAACCATTACAGGGCCATGCCCAGCGGCCCCCTTGCAGACAGGGCATGGATGGGTCCCATTGATCAATGATGGTGAGAAGGGATGTCTCCCCTCCACATCCTCCCTCGTGCCCCAGGAATTCTAGGCACGGGGCAAGATGGAGCTGCTCGAGATGTCAGCATGGTGCCTCCAATGCCCAGCCATTACTTGGCCCTGCAGCTCTGATTCTTGCTCTCTCAGCACCACCTCCATGACGCCCGCCAGCTGGTCTGCACACTCCTCCTTCTCCAGCAGGCCCACCAGCAGGGTGAAGCTGAAGGGCATGAGGTCACTCGACTGCAGGTGCTTCGCGATGAGCTGCAGGGAAAGGCACAGGCCGAGTGTGAGCTGTGAGCTGCGAGCCCCGGCCCGGGGAGGTGGGTTTGCTCTTCGGGGAACGGGGACAGAGGCACTGGCAGCCTGTGCCCAGGGCTATGTGAGTGGGCACTGGAGCCCATACCCAGGAATTTCCATCTGCCGGCTCCTCATCGAGGGAAGGAGCCAATAACCCCCCTTTCCCATGTGTGTGTCTGTCTCTCCAACCACAGTCTTTTACTCACCATAGCAATATGGACAGGGTTCTCTCTGCAGCTGGCATCCTTCTGCGTCTTGCTCAGCACGCTCACCACTGCCCCTGTCTTGCTGTACACGACAGCTGCACAAGAAACCAGCAGTGCTCAGGCAGAGCTCTCAGGGCCGGATTCTTCCCCCTCCCCTTCGAGCCAGATTAGAGGTGCCAAAGAGCCAGACTCCGGCCGCAGCTGGGAACGACCAGCTAGGGTGAGCTCTCAGCTGGCTTCTGGGCCAACTGCTCACTCTTCACCCTGATGTAGAAGGTGTGTTGGGGCTGGGGTGGGATCAGGGGAGGTCCCAGATGGTCCCAGGCACCTGGTGAAGGGCAGATGCCAGGTCAGCCCGGGAGGTACCAACCCACTTCTGCTCTGTGTCCCTCTGGTCAGGGCTGCAATGAAGGCGCCATGTTCTCTCTGCAGCCCTGCTCGCTAGGTAACGGCCGGGGCTGTGAAGGCTGAGAAGTGGCGACTGCTTCCGCTCTATCTTACCTTTGCAAGGCGTGAAGAGCCAGTAGAGAGCCTGAGATGCCCAGTATCTGGTGGCCTCCTGAGCATCGAAGGCCTGGCTTGTCAGCAGCCCGGCCATGTAGCCCTGCTCTACCATGGGTTTCAGGTCCTAATGGGCCACCAAACAGAAATTGAGGGCATAGGTCGGGACGAGCCCAGCTCTGTCTGTATTCCCCCCACTTCCCGTGAGTGCTGGGGGGGGTGGGGGGGCAGCAGGGTCTGCGCTGCTCACCTCGGTGATGGCTTTGAAGCGGTAGAACATGAAGAGCCGGGCGCTGGCTCTCACAGCTCGGCTCCTCCCCTGGGCCCGGGGAGAGCAGATCCACGGCTGCAAGTGCTGGGGAGTAGGGAGAAAGTCGTGTGAGCGGCAGCAATGCCGGGGCGACCTCCAGAACCTGCTTCCCGCCCCAGCAGGGAGAGGACATGGAGCATTTAACCTCTTCTCCTCCACTTCCGGACACTGGAACTCAGCGCTCCTCTCCTGTCTGGGGGGCGTTGGCACAGGTCTGAGGGTCTTGGGCTCAGCGCTTTGAGGATTCTCCCCATTGATCCTGTAGGGTCTCGGGGCTGTTTCCTTTAGGGGAACAGGGGCTCCAGGCCAAATGTAGGAGGCCAAAGTGACACCCCTGGAGCAGGACTAGGATTGTCTTGCTGGATCCCAGGGTTGGGTGTATGCCCCAGGGGGACTGGCTAGTTCATAGCAGCTGGGAGGCCTGCTCAGCCCCCTCGGGATCAACTGGAGCCTTCCCTCTTGTGGTTCAGGTAGAACCTGACCAGCCGGCCCATCCCCAGATGGCCAGTGTGAATGGGCCCCTCCCCCCGCCCTATCATACCAGAAAGAGATGCAGTAGTGTGGTGGGGGTCAGGTGCTGCTCCAGGAATGTCTGCATCACAAGATCCAGGCCATCCCAGGGCAGTTCTTGGAGAGACTGGAGCAGAGAGAAGCAGGGAAGTAAATAACAAGGGAGGTGGGGTGCACGAGGCAGGGGGACGAGTGGATCCCCCCGTCTGGAGCAAGGTGCTGTTGGTATTCGGGGTCCCTTTACCCAGGTGATACTGATCCCCCTGCAGATAGACATGGGTCTCACCTGAACCACGGGCTGCCCTTCCCCAAAGAATCCTTCCTCCCACCTGGGCTCCCCAACACATGTACTGAGCTGGGCTCTGGAGGGAAGGCCTCCTCCCTCCCGCTCTGGAGGGGCCCCAGCTGCCCCCCAACACCCCGCTGGCTCCCCAAGGGCTGAGCTGTTCATCCCGCTCCAGCCAATCTCTGTTTCTGTGGCAGGGCGAGTCATGGCCTGGCCGTGTGGCTGTCCCGAATCTATGCTTTGCTCCCTCTGCACCAAATGCTATTTAACGCTCTGGGCCAGAGCCTCAGCTGGTGTAAACGGGGGTAGCTTCTAGCTCTCTGTGCCAAGAATCCAGGGTAATTCTATACAGTCTCACAGACACTCACCTCTACAGCTGTTCTCCCTGCCAACCCCACTGCAGAGTTAACTGCGTAGCCACTTGTCACCAGCCCTTTGGAAAATAAACCGAGGGGCTGGATTCGGCTGGACACGCAGCTCTCTGCATCGGGCCAGGGTCCAGCTACTCAGCAGGGGGGTGGCTGAGTTTCCCAGCCAAGGAGGCAGGTGGAAGCTGCAGCTTTGTCCATGCCTCACTAACCTCTGCCCGGAGAGCGGAGCTTTTTGCCACCTCAGTCCCTCTCAGCTTCGCCAGGGCTGGGTGCTGAATCATGGCGCTGGTGATACAAGTCCCGATGGTCTCAGCCTCCTGTTCCTTAGACAGGCGAGGCTCAAATTTCCTGATTGGAAGGAACGGAGCAGACGGGGCCATTAGACCGGAGACAGGTCCTGGCATGAGTCAGGTTGAGTTTGATGGCTCGAGGGACAGCTCCCTCCCTTAGCAGCAGAGCTCCAGGGGGCATCTCCAGCAGAGCCACCGCCTAGGGAATGGTCCTGTCTGGAGATGCCTTTGCCCCTGGGCCCGGCAGGGGCTCTGCTGGGGAAGCTGCTCTCCGGGGCTGATCCTGGGCCCTGCTCTGCGGCTGCACCCATTCACAGCACTTCATGCTGACGGGAGGGGCTCCCTCTTACCAGGCAAGATGCAGAGATGGGGGCTGGATAAAGAGACCCGGAGGCCGAGGAGGGTATGGCCCGTTAGTGAGCCACCAGGGAGAAATATCCTCCGGTTCTTATTGCAGCTCGTCCCTCCCCCACTTCCTCTCCCTCCATCTGCCCCTCCCCGGCTGCTGGGCTCCGCAGCTGAGTCAGGCCCCATGGACGTACCCTATGTATGAGATGGCCAGCAGGGCATGCTGGTGATCGGGGCTCTGCAGCCGGGCCCGGTCCTTGCCTCTGAGCATCTCCTGCAGCACAAAGCAGAGAGTCAAAGGCAAAAGAATTTGGGGGAGCCCGGTTCCTCAGCAAGACGTGGAATCTCCAAACGCAGTTTGACGCCCCCACCGACCCTCAGCCCCAGCGTGCAGTGCACTGGGGCACGGAGCTGGGAAGATGGCCTGGGAACGCCCATGTGGCCAGAATGCAGGAGACATTCACCAGAGCCCCTATTTTGCCATTCCTGACGGCACATCTGGAAACTTCAGCATCTGCCACGGAGCAGGGAAGGGGGATCTGGGCAGAGGCGATTTTGTGACGGGGAGCATTAGAGTCCTGAACAGCTGAGGTCAAATATTTTCCTGCAAACCAAGGGAGGGCTGTGCCTCTTAACTCCTCAGGATCATGTCCTGGAGTGAAAACCCTTGGAGTTAATCCCCAGGGCGCTTTCTGGCTGCCAGGCAGATCCCTGAGAAGTGGGATGGGGAATGGTCCCAGGTGTAAGCAGCATGAATCCGCTAATGGAAAATAGTGTCATTTAATTCCTTGGGCTGGAATCGCACCAGAAGAATCTGGCATCAGCACTGGGTTTGCAGTGCACAGTGTAGAACCCTGGGCACCGGGTCGCAAACACAGCACATGGCTTTTGAACGCTAGAGACTGTGGCACGTGCATCTGCCCTAGGGACCCCTCCCAGGACCCAAGCGTGCTCACTCACCAGCAGGGGGGACAGCACGGTGTATGTGTCCTGGCTCACCAAGGGAATCCTGCTCACTTGGGTGACAGCTTCACCCACCAGCGCGAGGCTTCTCAGAAAAGCAGATCTCACCAGTGGGTCCTGGGCTCACAGGCAGGAGGGGGAGAGAACAATGAGGAAACAGCCACAGGCAATAGAGAGCTGAGACACAAGGCTACAGGGCGAGTCTCTACAAGGGAGCTGCTGTCCTAGGCGGGATTGCCCTCACGCCCTAAGGGAAAGGACCTGGCTTGCCGAGTGGAACATCTTTGCATTCCCGAGGGCTGTGGGTCTCCAACTATTTTTACTGATGACCCCTTTCACACAGCAAGCCTCTGGGTGTGACCCCCCTAATAAATTAAACACCCTCTCTAATATATTTAACACCATTCTAAGTGCTGGAGGCAAGTGGGGTTTGGGGTGGAGGTTAACAACTCGCGACCCCCCCATGTAATGACCTCGTGACCCCCGGAGGGGTCCCGACCCCCAGTTTGAGAACCCCTGGCCTAGGGGAATATCTCTGGAGATGAATGCAAGGAATGGGCTGATTCCCAGAGGTGCTGAGCACTTGCAGTTCCCAGAGCTGTCAGTGGGCCCTGGGACTGCTCAGCTCCCCTGACAATCAGGTCATAATTGGCCGATCTGGGACAGGAATCTGCTGCTCTCTGCAGTTGGCTGGGCTCTCCCTACCAAGGCATCCGTTCTCCAAAGAGAACATTCAGTTAAACCAAAGTAGCATCCCCTCTCCTTTTCACTGGGACGCGCATAGGGGCATCGTAACCAGCGTAGGACTGAACGTTGGCCTCAAACCTCCGATGGCAAGAAAACAACCTAGAGTTATCTCAAAAATCCCCCTTCAGCACCAGAGCCTGTCAACCGGGCTAGGGGCCTGAATCCCCCTGTGCGCCTTTTGTGTCCAGCTACACCATTGACGGCAGTGTGTGGGGAAAAAGGCCCTAAATCTTTATCTTCTGATCCGTGAGTGCAGCACAAGCCTAGAGGTACCAAACAGGGTACAGTCGTCTCTGGGACAATAGCACCAAGTGATGCTCAGTTACACTCTAACAAGGCCCAGATAGGAGTCCTTCCATTAGCTTCCATGGGCCTGGAATCAGAGAAGCTAATTGAGATGGGGCAGTCACAGAGAATGGTGCTGTTCCCATGTCTCCTGTCCCTCCTGGGGCAAAGGGCCAGCCCTCTGAGCTGAGTTTATGCAAAGACATAGCTCTGTGGTGCTGTGCATAGCCCGGGTAGGTGCTGTGTGGGCGGTCAGGGGAGGGCTCTGACTTACGTGTGGGCTCAGAAAATAATGTTGTCGCATGGGAGCCAGGATATTGAAGCCTATGGTCTCTAGGATGAGATCCGTGGGACCTGAGTGGACCACGTGCCCATAGGTGAGGAGCAGGAGGCTTCTCAGCTGCTCGATGGAAGCTGGCTCCTGAGAATTGCAAAGGAAAGAGTGAGGAGAAGGGATGGCCTCCAGCTGCTCCTAACTTACAAATGGGGCCAGGGGAGGATTTTTCACCCAGCCGGCTTAGCAACCAAAGGCTACTCTGCTGAGCTGAATTGCCTGGACTCCGAGGCCCTTCCCAGCTCCCCAGGATTGGGTGGTTGAGGTGACCCGGCAGCCGAAGGGGACGCACTAGCAGCTGCTTTAATTCAGCCTAGCTCCAGAGATGTCACTGGAACTACAGTGGATTGCACTGGCCCAGAGAGTTACTGGGAAGGTGGTGGCGGTGGTGCGGGGGAAGGGGGGATGCAGGTTAATGTCAGACATGCCAGCCCTGGTGAGTCTGCCAGGAAGGTCTGTGAAATAGCCCAGTTCAGGGGAAGACCAAGGGTCTGTTCTGATAGAAATGTGTCAGCTGGAGCTGATGGCTTGGCAGTGTCTTTTGGGCCCTCTCTGAGCCTTGTTTATGGGGCTGCATGGAGCATGTCTGAGCTCCCCAGGAGATATCCTGGAGAGCTTAGACAACAGGACCCACCTTTCCCCCTGGATCCATCCCATTGTGCTGTGATTGCAACTCCACGGAGGAGTAAGGAAAGGGCTCCCTGCACGGAGGCTGAGCCACTGCTTGGAAATTCAGCTCTTCGCTGAACAGGCTTCTGGGAAGCAGGGTCCTCCCTGGCAGGTCCCTTTACCTGCAAAGGCTGGTGAAGGGATGGATGAAAGAACAGAGATGCTAGGTGGGACCGTACCTCCAGAGAGCCACCGGCAGAAGGCTGGAGCTGCACCCTGCAGACAAACTCTTCCCAGTGCTCCAGGATGGCGAAAATCTCGTATAGCTGTTGCCTGGCACACAGCCCAAGCGCTCGGGCGAATCCCTGAGAGACAGAAAGATGGAGGTTGGGAATGCTGAGCAACAAGCCAAGGGGCCAAGATGGGCTCTCAAAGTCATTGCCATGGGCATGGGTATAAGGAAGATCTTTTCAATCCACTGGACCTTGTCCAAGGCAGAACATACACATGTAGCATCAGGGGATTGACAAAGAATGAGGGATCACTTGACAGTGGAGGAGCAAAGACCTCACCTCTCTTTCCTCTTCTTCTCGGAAATCGACCATCTCCACCAGAAGCCATAGCTGGGGCTTGATGCTCTCTGCTGGAAAAAACATCATCACGGTGCCCCAGCACTTGTAGAGAAAGCTCTGTGAAAGAGACACCATCATGCTGGATGCATTGGGGCATGCACAGAGCCCACTGGGTATAGTTGTCTGTTTCACTGACCCCAAGCTGCCCCTGGTTAGCGACTGCTGTTCTGAACTAGGCACTGAACCCCAATTCCTTCCAGGTCACTGACCTTGTCACTGGGCCGCTTATCACCGTAGGCCAGCTGGCGCCTGATACTAGTGATGAAACAACCCAGCCAGGTGTGGTCCGAGATGAAAAAGAGAAGGTCTTCCAGGAACTGCCAGGGAAAGAAGAGCCAGTTAGAACCGAGAGGGGCCAAGAAACTGGTCCTTTCAATAGCTCCAGCCAGGAACCCACCACAGCTGGGAGGGGAGGGGAAGAGGGAGCGTGCACTGTCACCCCCCACGTCTCTCCTAATGCTTGTGAATCCTTGTGAGCTGCCCCTGGTGCTTCTCCAATTGCATCTGCTGGACTCAGCCGCTTCCTCTGTTCCACAATGTAGTGCTGCTGAGGGGCCTCTTAATCCTGCCTCAGCGTGGGGGGGGGGGGGGCGGGGGCTGGACTAGATGACCTCTTGAGTTCCTTTCCAGCCCTCCATTTCTCTGACCCTTACCTGCAGCAGCTGCTGCTCCCACTCCCTCTGGCAGAAGCAGGTCTTGTGATCTGGAAGAGACGGGCAGGTCAGTTTCCTTTGTGTTTAGACCTTTCTACTGAGGAGCAGCCTTCAACTTGGCTCTTGTTTGGCAGGGGGTGGGGAGGAGCTGCCGACTCACGGGCCCCGAGGGGACCCATGGCTCTTTGCAAATTGCTGATGGACAACAATGCTCCTCAGACCCAAACCCCTTGATGTGAAATACCCAGGAGTTCTGCTTGCCAAGATCCTTCCCTAGGGTGTGAGATGTCGAATGAAGGTTAGATACGGTCCTGGAAAGGATCCTTCCTGTCTAGGCATGGGGGGCTGGGCTAGATGAACCAAGGGATATGATCCTGACGTGATCCTCTCGGATTCCAAGGTCACAGCATCATATTATACTGGATTCAGAGGGAGGCCCTGGCCTCTCCCTCTCTGAGCCCAGCATCACGGTGTCCCCTCCCTTTGCTCCTGCAAGGGGAGACACTCCCTCCTCACCTTCCACGTAGAGGAGCATTTCCGTCTTGTAGTTATTCCAGAACCGGCCCGACCCGGCCTGGAACATGCTCATCAGCTCGAAGAGGAGGAACATGGCTGCCCTTCTGACCTGCACCGTCATAAACGAAGACGCACCGAGCACCTGGCGGACAAAGAGGCAGAGGTGGCTGTACCCCTCCCTTGTGAGGCAGTGTGAGAAGGGAGCTCCCTACAGGTGCAGGGGGAGAGCTCAGTGATGGAGGGAAGGAGACAGCAGGGAGGTGGAGCTGACAACCAGGACAGGATTGAGATGGATATTTCAGTTGATCAGGGACACTCCATGGACCAGCTATTGGCTCCTTCCATCCTCTCACTCCTGGGCTGGCTCTAGCTCAGATGAAGGGAGACAGGATTATCCAGAGGCCGTCAGGCAGCTGCTGGGTCAGATCCTTGGCCTAGGTTAGAGCAGCACAAGGGGAGCTTGAAGCAGCCCGAAAGAGGCAGCTGGGCCATAAAGGGAATCCCCAGCTGCCCCTTGGTAAGGGAGGAGGCTGGAGGCCAGGGGGCAGGAGGGGGCCTGCACAACAGTCCCTAAGGGCTCATTCCAGCTGGCTTCTATTGGAGCCGTCCGAGAGCTGCACTAACTGGTGCTGGGGGACCCGGTCCAGCCCCAGGATCAGGGGAGCCAGGAAGGTGGCTGGCTCAGAGAGCTCGCTGGTTCTGTTAAATGCCGAGAGGCGCTGGGTCGATGTGCAATGAACGCGAGGAATGTGATGAGCCAGCTCCTCTGGGGGCTGCGGGGAGAAGAGCCACCACACACTGCATGCCAGCTCCAGGAGCGGCCCCTTCCCACTGAGCATAAGGAACCTCCTGGCTGCGGGTTACTCACCAGCAGCCGAGCCAGCAGCTCCTGGGGTAGAGTGGACTTGGGGCTTGACCGACACCCTGTGAACAGAAAGGGGGGGCATCCCATCAGGCTCTGGAGGGATCTTTTGCATTCGTCTCTGAGCTCGGCCTGCGCCCTTGACGGCTGGCTGTGTCCTTGCAGTGAGCCGGAACCAGAGCCAAGAGCTGATCCCCACCTCACCTGGGGGCAGACGCCTCTCGCTACAGAAGGACTAAGAGCGGGTGGATAAAATACTGGGACTCACCTCTGTTCGCCTTGCCGCACCTCCTGGCCAAGGGCAGCCTGCCTTCCTCCTGCATCCTCTTTACCACCCCGACCGAGGTCTGCAGGAGGAGAGGCAGGGCTGGCCCATGGGCTGCTGGGCTCAGTTGAAGGAGCAGCCCAGGCCATAAAACCTGCAGAGCAGAGAAAAGCCATCTCAGTAGGGAAATATCCTCTTCCTGCACCAGCTCTCTCTTTCCTACACTAGACCGGACCCCTGGCCTCGCCACCACCAGCCAGACCTCTCTACCCAGCCTGAACCATGCAGCGATCCCCACTCCCTCCCCCTTCACACCTATCAGTGTCTGCCTCCAGCACCAAATCAAGTGACACATGACTGACCCCCCGCCTTTTGTTGAGTGTAGCATCCTCTTGACAGCACAGTATTTCCTAACTCCAGTCCCACTGGGAAAGGCTGTGTTCTCACGGCAGGAACGCAATACACCAGCTTGATAAATAAAGAGGAGACTAGGAAACCCAATACTATCAAGTGAAACCATGACAGGCGCTCAGGGAGGTTTGAGCTCTGACCTTCACATCCCCACACAGACCTGCACCACTTGAAGCACAGACGCAATTGCTGTCTGCTGTGTGGACAAGAGGGGGACTTAACACACACTGTGCCAGAGGGTTACACAAGTCTTTGCTAGACTGTAGAAGAGTGGAGATCAGGAATCCCCGGGGGTCTATCCCCACCTGTAGTAACTAAAGCACATGTAGCTTCTAGTCTCAGCTCTGCCTGAAGTGACCATGCGCAACCTCACTGTTAATTTGTTCAGTGTGTGGAGGGGGCTGGCTAATACTTGACTGCTTAGGCTTGCGTTCTGACGCCTGGGTCAGTAATCAGGTCTGTGCAGTGTGTGGAAACCTAAGCAATAGTCAGCAGAGATGAGATTTGGATGTAGTGTCTCCCAGCTCAGTGGACTCTCCTGTAGGCACCAGGGTAGTGTGGGTGAGAGGCAGGAACTCCTGGGCTAGGGTTGGCTTTTGCAAAACAAGAATGTGCTGGGCTGTATAGACCCCAGCCTGTAACAGCCAGGGAAAAGTTAACAGAAGGACCAATGAAGAGGGACTGAGCTATTGAAGCTGCAGAACCAGCATGACTGACCACAGGGGATACTCGAGCGGAAGAGCCCCTGTGACACCAAACGCTGGCGTGCAGGGGCACTCAGCCGGTGAGTGTTCCCTGTTCCAAAGACCCAGGTCTGGCTCGGAGCCGGGGTCCATTTTAACCAACCCCATGATGTTCTGGAGCGGGGAGGCTCAGATAAATAAGTCTGGTTGGGGCCTGTCTCATCGAAAAGCTCAGACCCAGAGAGGCCTGTGTCCAATGGAGAGGGGCAGGGTCACTTACATTGGCCATTCTGGGGGAGTCAGCCAGGGACTGCAGGGTGCTGGAGCAGAGCTGGCGGACCTCGAGCTCCATAGTGCGCCTCCCGTCTGCTTCCTCCTGATGGTGAGAAGTAAGGGAGACACCAGGGAGATTTAGATTCGGTGGAGAGCTTCGTGGCACGGTAACTCTAGTGGGCATGGCAGGGGGTGAAAATGGGGCTTGAAGAGAAAAGGCGCAACCCTGGCTGTGACTGTGCCATAACCAGCCCCGGGTCTGTGTGGAGCCAGTTCTAGGCTCCACCCCTCTGCCTGGTGAAAACCAGATCCATCATGGCTTAGTCTCCTAAGGTGGATGATCACAGTGAGGCAAGAGAAGGAGGAAGCCAGGGGTCCTGCCCTCCCTGCGCGAGGGACAGAGCACGGATGGCAGCTGGGAGAGGGATCAGAGAGAATGGGCTGGGAGGAAAAACACTGTCTTCTATTTGTCATCATCTTCCATCAGTAGACGGAGGGTGCCGTCCCCAGTTCCATCTGCTTCCCAAGTCCTATTTGCTGCCCATCGCCTGCCCATCCCCATCTGCAGCTGCCCCCCTTCCCTCTCTCTTGACCCCATGTTCTGCCCTGTTCACGGACTCCCGTCACCGAGTCTCTGCGGATTCTTACCGTGCTGTCGAGGGTCAGGGTGCACTGACGCACCAAGAAGTCAATGAAGGGTCTTGAGGCAGATTTCTCCAAGAGCCCATGCGCCCCCATTGTCCTTATAAAATAAGCAAGGGCTTCTCTGACCTGCCAGACCCAGAGAGAAACAGAAATGATTTGCACACAGTGTGAGGGACCTTGTCCCCTCCCAGTCCAGGCTGGGATCCTTTCTCAGCGGGGGGTTTGGTGAAATACTGCTAGGCAGCCCAGAGATGACAATGCAGCCAGAGCCCTGCAGGGATTCTCTCCCCCACCTTCTGCCCTACACTATGGAGCACTGATGGGTCATGAGTTTCGATGCACAGGGTCCCGGCAGGCTCTGCACTGGCAGGCAGACATTCACTAGCTTTGGCCATGTTGGCCATGGTTCCAGACTCACCCGTATGCTTGTGCTCTGCAGGAGTGGCCCCAGGGCTATGAACAGCTTCTCGGTATTGTGCGTCATTTCGGAGACTGTAAGAGACACAGACACACGGCTCGGCAGGGTTGATGTTAAACTGGGGTGTGCAGGGACCTGAGATCTCAGGAACCTTAGAGCAACCTCAATGTCCCTACATGACCCTCCTTGCAGGTTACCCCCATGGGTAACCAGCTGCATCTGCCCACGCTTGCAGTTCCAGCAGTGACTGTCCTCTCTCATTGCCGCAGCATCGGCTGAGGGGCTGCAGGAAGAGGCGTAGCGAGCGCTCTCCGTACCCTCCGACCGGAGGGGGCCCCGCAAGGAAGGGAGCCCCTAAAAGTGGCAAAATAAATACCACATTCCAGTTTCTGCATTGTAAGGGGCTCCGCCCGGACATATGTTCGGAGGGGGCCACCGTTCGGAGGGGGCCACGTTCTTTGTTGCTACGGCCCTGGCTGCAGGACTTGGATTATCTACTGCAGACAGGTATAAAGGACCCCAATGAGGCCCAGTGCTAAGCGCTGCTAATTGCACAAGAGGCCATAAGACATCAAAAGACAAGACCTCGCTGTGGGGTCACTTACTGTTGGATTGGACTATCCGGTCCAGAATGAAGAGACTGGCACAGGTCTCCTCTTCCTCGTCCTTGTTCAGCCTCCTGAACAGGAACACAAGCAGCTCCACCAGGAACAAGCGAGCTGCAGGAAGAGGAGTGAATCAGACTGGGGTGAGTGAATCATAAAGGGGAAGGGAATATAGTTCTATGCCTGGGCTCTGAAATTCCGCAGGCTCTGGGAAATCTCCTTCTCTGGGAAAGGTGAATGGGTTTCTTACCCAGATGGATCAGAGAGTCCAGGGCCTCTCTCCGCTCCTCCAGGGCCTCTCTGGGGAGATGACACACCTAGGGGAAGAAAGCAACACCAGCAAAGGCAAACTAGATCAAGTGTCTCTCAGGCCAAGCCCTCGGATGGCAGAGTGAAGAGGTGAGGGTGGAGAGGCAGATTCTAATTCCCATCTAAAGAACAGGCCAGCAAGCTGGATCAGTCTATGAGTGATGCCGAGGCTTCGGGGGCCATGGCTCATGTAGAAGCAGAGTTTAACGGGTCAGGAACCGAAGATGTGGAGCATTGGAACAAGGTGCGGGATGCTGATGTTCCCGGTCAAAGGGGGTGGGGTGAGTGGGAGGAAAAGAAACCAAAGGAGAGTTCTCTAGGATCCATCCCCCAATGGGAACAGGATGAGGCAGGGACAGCTCTTCCCACAGCCTACCCAGTTTAAGGCAACAGGCCCCGGGATTTTGCCTGAGTGATCCCAGCATCTCTTACCATGGAGTGGAGTGCTGGGAAGAGGGTGCCAATGTCCTTCCTCAGGGCAGCCTCATCCATGTCCCTCACGCAAGCAAGGCCCTGTGCAAGAGAAAAGACACAGGGCATGGCGATGACGTGTCAGGCAGACAAGCCCCAATGTGTAGAGTCTCCATCAGCAGCTGGGTTACCACTACCCAGACTTGGAAGGAATAAAGTTATGGCCTGGTGGAGAGCTGCTTCCAGCTGGTGCCGGACTCTCCCTTCTCTGGGAGGGGCATTTGATCCCTTGGTTTGCACTAGCCTAGTATCACTTAGGGTTGGTTCAACAGGATAGTTGTACCTGGCGCCAGCTGGGGTGGTGTGTGCTGAGAGGATGGCAGGGATGGCGGGGCCCGGTTTGGAAGAGCGGGGCCTGCCCTGATTACTTATCACTACTGATGTTATGGCAGCGCCCAGAGGCTCCAGTCAGGATCAGGCCCTGTTGCACTGGGTGCAGCACAACGCAGACAGAGACAATGTCTGTCCTGAAGGGCTGACAGTCTAGAGACCCACGCAGACAGGTCAGGGATGGGGAGACAACATCCAAGGGCTCCTCCCTGCCCCCGTGCTGGGCTGAGGAAACCACGCGGGAGCTTGGAAGGGAGAGCTTAATGTCCCTTCATGCGGCCTTACCAGGGGCCAAGGATCTGGCCCATTGTCTCTGCCTGCTCACCTCCTACAATGGTCACTTCCAGAGTGTACCAGGGATGTACACTCCTGCTTTCTGGCCTTGGGCCAGCCACTTCCCCTCCCGGAGCCTTGCTCTCCACAGGTATAGCTGGGCTAACAGCTAACCCTGCCCCGGGCCCAGGGAGAGGTGAGTGCGCGGGACACTCTAGGGAGAGGTGAAGCTCAGGATTATTTCTCTCCCTGGTTCCCTAATGCAGCCCATTGCTGACCAGCCAGCAAAGAAGAAAGAAAGCAGAGCCAGGTGCTGGGAATGGAGTCGCCTCTCTCCTCCCGTCTGCAACACCTGCCCTGGCAAGGGGGGGTCAGAGCATGTTCTCTAGGGCCAGAGAATGGCAGTGAATCTGGGAGCAAGAGATGAGGAAAGGGGGTCAGAGCCTTAGAGGGTCAGTGTGTCGTGGAAAAGGTAGTAGGGGGCGGGAGTCCAGGCTGAGTTGGTGATGGAGGGAACCTTGTACCATCTGTGCCATGGGCACTTCCCCAGTGTGCTGTGGATTTCCCGCTCTCTCCTCACTCACGCTGGTCTTCCTTGGCGTTTCCTCCTCCTCGCTGATTGGGGCGAGCTGTCCCCTGGGTGACAAATAGGCCTTTCGCTTGGTGCCTAAAATGAACAGCAGGAAACTAAGGTTGTTCTTAAGCAAAGTAAGCAGCCATGGGATTAGAGGGAAGGTCCTCTCATGGACTGTAGCTGGTTAAAAGACAGGGTAAGAATACATTTTCGGTTTTCACAAGGAGGTAAATAGTGGGGTCCCCAAAGATCTGTACTGGGGCCTTTGCTGTTCAGGGGTAAAATAATGAGGTGGCAAAATAGGTGGATGATACAAAATTACTCACCATTGTTAAGTCCCAGGTAAACTGGAAAGAGTTACAAAGAGATCTCACTAAACTGGATGACTGGGCAACAAAATGGCAGATGAAATTCAGTGTCGATGAGTGCAAAGTAATGCACATTGGAAAACATAATCCCACATACAAAATGACGGGGTCTAAATTAGCTGTTACCACTCAAGAACGAGATCTTGGAGTCATTGTGGATAGCTCTCCGTAAACATCCACTCAATGTGCAGCGGCAGTCAAAAGAGCTAACAGAATGTTGGGAATCATTAGGAAAGGGATAGATAATAAGACCGATAATATCATAAAATGACTAGGGAAGTGTTATTTACCCCTTGACAGAACACATGAACCAGGGGTCAGCCAATGAAACTAATAGGCAGTGGATTTAAAACAAACAAAGGGAAGTATTTCTTCACACAATGCACAATCAACCTGTGGAACTCATTGCCAGGGGATGTTGTGAAGGCCAAAAGTATAATTGGGTTTAAAAAGAACTAGATAAATTCAAGGAGGATAGGTCCATTAATGGCTATTAGCCAAGATGGTCAGGGATGCAATCCCATGCTCTGGGTGTCCCTAAACCTCTGATGGCCAGAAGTTGGAACTGGATGACAGGGGATGATGGATCCCTTGATAATTGCTCTGTTCTGTTCATTCCTCTGAAGCACCTGGCATTGGCCACTGTCAGAAGACAGGGTACCGGGCTAGATGGACCATTGGTCTGACCCAGCATGGCCATTCTTATATTCTTATGAAGAGCCACTGGGGAGCTGAGCTGGTCGAGGGAGCTGCCTGGTGGGTCAGTTCCCCCTTTACTGGCACCCAGGCTGCCCGGTGATGATTCCAGTGCTGCCCTGTGGCAGCAGGGCTTTAGCCCAGCGTGGGATGGCACGGAGGCTGACGTGTAAGGTGGAGCAGAGGGCAGTGGCTTATGGGCATGTGCAGAGCAGGGCACAGAGCCTGGGTGGAGTCTCTTCTTGCCCTCTCAGCACTGGGGTTTGGCTGTCACTGTGGCTACTTTCCCCGGCTTTATTCCTGGCACTCAATACTGGGCATGGGCCTACCTGGATCAGGAGGCTCAGCACAGAAAGGGCTGCAGTGGCTGCCCGTTCCTGCAGCCAGGGTTTGTGGTGCCGGGTCTTGTTTTTGGGCCGCCTTCTGCTCCTCTGTGTCTGTGGATACAGGCAGATGCTGGGTTAATTTCCTGCAATCATGGTCACTAATAGAATGCCCTGGGGGCGACAGGGACATACAACTGTGTGGGAACTGTCTGCACCTTATGGAACCCCTGGCGAGGGATTTCCACCAATCACTGCCCAGACAGTGTCATGTTACTTAACATTGAGATCAGGCATTTCCTCTTCCAGTCTCTTTACAAACATTACCCACACCTTCCAGACCCCAGTGAAGATTGTCAGTCTTGTTAGCCCCATTATGAAGCTAGGAAAACTGAGGCACTGAATGATCCCGTGTGCACTGGGATGGAACTTCCTGATGGGACAGAAATAGACATGTGGTGATTTGTCACAGCGAAAGGCTGTTGACTCCTACCTGGGACAGAAGAGTCAGTGGCGCCTGGCTGGCTGGAGTCCAGATTTGTCCTGTCCGTTTGGAAAGGTGTCCATCCTGTAATTCAGAAGGGCAGTGGTGGGGTGAGGTGTCGTGGGACTGATTCTATGTAAGGGCAATAGGAATCAGAGAGGAACTGGGGTAAATCTGTATCGTGGGGGACGCTTCTGGGCAGAATTCCTACTCACCAATAGTCTGAATCAGTCTTTGGCAGAGACGGTCCAAAACCCCCATATTGACTCCTAGACAAGAAGCAATGTAAACAGATCACAGGAGTTTCTCTTCTACTGCACAGACCTCAGAACATTCACACCTCACTCTTGGGAGGCCAAGCTAGTGCTCTGGTGCTCGGTGCCCTGCATTGCCATGTGGAATGAGACCCAGGCTCAATTCTCTGTGCTGGTCTGCGGCTCCCAAGATGGCTGGAATTGCTCCAGGTGGGGGGAACCTCCATTTACATGGGGAGGCTCTCTGCCTGACTAGGGGCTTTGAAGGGGATTCCATTGAGTCCCCCTCAGCCAGAAGGACGTAACACATGAGATGGAGAACCCCAAGGAGACAGAGACATTGCGAGGCTCGGATGGAAGTAGATGTACAGAGCTGCAGCACTGAAATGTGGGATCCCCCTTCCTTGGGGATAAAATCTTTGTGGTACCTCTCCTCTTCCTTGGGATTCAGCAAGGCGGCTCTATCACCTAGAGCATTTGGTTCCATGAGGTATTTGAGTTTATGAGGTATGTTCTGACCAAGAAGTTACCTATTCTGGCCCACCTCACTGCACAGCCACCAACCAGCAGTGCTTGAGACAGAATCTGATCATGACTCACAAAGCCATTTGTAATATACATATGAAAAACGTGGGCATCTCAGTGACGAAAAATGCATTGGTGTCTGTTTCCAGGAATGGAACGTGTGTGCTCAGTAGCACCCAGAGTTCCAACCACAGCCGTGGTCGCTTGACACACAGTCAGCCAGTTACAGATCACAATGATCGTTTGCACAAGCAGTCACTGCAACTGCTTAGCTAATTGCTGCAACCGTGCACAGGAGTTAATAAGCAGTTTTTCATAGATTCATAGACTCTAGGACTGGAAGGGACCTCAAGAGGTCATCGAGTCCAGTCCCCTGCCCTCATGGCAGAACCAAATACTGTCTAGATCATCCCTGATAGACATTTATCTAACCTACTTTTAAATATCTCCAGAGATGGAGATTCCACAACCTCCCTAGGCAATTTATTCCAGTGTTTAACCACCCTGACAGTTAGGAACTGTTTCCTAATGTCCAACCTAAACCTCCCTTGCTGCAGTTTAAGCCCATTACTTCTTGTTCTATCCTTAGAGGCTAAGATGAACAAGTTTTCTCCCACCTCCTTATGACACCCTTTTAGATACCTGAAGACTGCTATCATGTCCCCTCTCAGTCTTCTCTTTTCCACACTAAACAAACCCAATTCTTTCAGCCTTCCTTCATAGGTCATGTTCTCTAGGCCTTTAATCATTCTTGTTGCTCTTCTCTGGACCCTCTCCAATTTCTCCACATCTTTCTTGAAATGCGGTGCCCAGAACTGGACACAATACTCCAATTGGGGCCTAACCAGCACAGAGTAGAGCGGAAGAATGACTTCTCGTGTCTTGCTCACAACAAACCTATTAATGCATCCCAGAATCATGTTTGCTTTTTTTGCAACAGCATCACATTGTTGACTCATATTTAGCTTGTGGCCCACTATAGCCCCTAGATCCCTTTCTGCCATACTCCTTCCTAGACAGTCTCTTCCCATTCTGTATGTATGAAACTGATTGTTCCTTCCTAAGTGAAGTACTTTGCATTTGTCTTTATTAAACTTCATCCTGTTTACCTCAGACCATTTCTCCAACTTGTCCAGATCATTTTGAATTTTGACCCTATCCTCCAAAGCAGTTGCAATCCCTCCCAGTTTGGTATCATCTGCAAACTTAATAAGCGTACTTTCTATGCCAATATCTAAGTCGTTGATGAAGATATTGAACAGAGCCGGTCCCAAAACAGACCGCTGCGGAACCCCACTCGTTATACCTTTCCAGCAGGATTGGGAATCATTAATAACTACCCTCTGAGTACGGTTATCCAGCCAGTTATACCCCCACCTTATAGTAGCCCCATCTAAGTTATATTTGCCTAGTTTATCGATAAGAATATCATGCGAGACCGTATCAAAGGCCTTACTAAAGTCTAGGTATACCACATTCACCGCTTCTCCCTTATTCACAAGACTGTCATCCTATCAAAGAAAGCTATCAGATTGCTTTGAAATGATTTGTTCTTTATAAATCCATGCTGGCTATTCCCTATCACCTTACCACGTTCCAAGTGTTTGCAGATGATTTCCTTAATTACTTGCTCCATTATTTTCCCTGGCACAGGGATACCTCCCTCAGTGGTTTGAGCATTGGCCTGCTAAACCCACGGTTGTGAGTTTAATCCTTGAGGGGGGCATTTAGGGAACTAGAGTTTAAAAAAAAAACTGTCTGGGGAGTTGTCCCCCTTTGAGCAGGGGTTTGGACTAGATGATCTCCTGAGGTCCCTTCCAACCCTGATATTCTATGACTCCACAGAAGTTAAACTAACTGGTCTGTAGTTTCCTGGGTTGTTTTTATTTCCCTTTTTGTAGATGGGCACTATGTTTGCCCTTTTCCAGTCTTCTGGAATCTCTCCTGTCTCCCATGATTTTCCAAAGATAATAGCTAGAGGCTCAGATACCTCCGCTGTTACCTCCTTGAGTATTCTAGGATGCATTTCATCAGGCCCTGGTGACTTGCAGGCATCTAACTTTTCTAAGAGATTTTTAACTTGTTCTTTTTTTATTTTATCTTCTAAATCTAC
The DNA here is from genome assembly GCF_027887155.1 of Malaclemys terrapin pileata. Classification (NCBI taxonomy): domain Eukaryota; kingdom Metazoa; phylum Chordata; order Testudines; family Emydidae; genus Malaclemys; species Malaclemys terrapin. Next base: position 54,562,996 of record NC_071514.1, read on the forward strand.
CCTCTTCCCATTAGCATTCACTATGTTAGGCATTCCTTCAGACTTCTCGGTGAAGACCGAAACAAAGAAGTCATTAAGCATCTCTGCCATTTCCAAGTTTCCTGTTACTGTTTCTCCCTCCTCACTGAGCAGAGGGCCTCCCCTGTCTTTGGTCTTCCTCTTGCTTCTAATATATTGATAAAAAGTCTTCTTGTTTCCCTTTATTCCTGTAGCTAGTTTGAGCTCATTTTGTGCCTTTGCCTTTCTAATCTTGCCCCTACATTCCTGTGTTGCTTGCCTATATTCATCCTTTGTACTTTGTCCTAGCTTCCATTTTTTATATGACCCTTTTTATTTTTTAGATCATGCAAGATCTCGTGGTTAAGCCAAGGTGGTCTTTTGCCACATTTTCTATCTTTCCTAACCAGCGGAATAGCTTGCTTTTGGGCCCTTAATAGTGTCCCTTTGAAAAACTGCCAACTCTCCTCGGTCATTTTTCCCCTCAGTCTTGATTCCCATTGGACCTTACCTATCAGCTCTCTGAGCTTACCAAAATCCGCCTTCCTGAAATCCATTGTCTCTATTTTGCTGTAGTCCCTTCTACCCTTCCTTTGAATTGTGAACTCTATGATTTCATGATCACTTTCACCCAAACTACCTTCCACTTTCAAATTCTCAACGAGTTCCTCCCTATTTGTTAAAATCAAATCTAGAACAGCTTCCCCCCGGTAGCTTTTTCAACCTTCCAAAATAAAAAGTTGACTGCAATGCAGTCCAAGAACTTATTAGATAGTCTGTGCCCCGCTGTGTTAATTTCCCAACATATATCTGGATAGTTGAAGATCTTGGGCTTTAGATGATTTTGTTAGTTGTTTAAAAAAAGCCACATCCACCTCTTCCACCTGGTTAGGTGGCCAGTAGTAGACCCGTAGGATGACATCACCCATGTTTTTTACCCCTTTTAGCCTAACCCAGAGACTCTCAACACTTCTGTCTCCTATGTCCGTCTCCACCTCAGTCCAAGTGTGTACATTTTTAATATACAAGGCAACACCTCCTCCCTTTTCCCCCTTCCTTCCCCTGTCTATCCTTCCTGAGCAAGCTGTACCCATCCATACCAACATTCCAATCATGTGTATTATCCCACCAAGTTTCGGTGATGCCAACAATGTCATAGTTGTATTTATTTATTAGCACTTCCAGTTCTTCCTGCTTGTTAGCCATACTTCTCGCATTTGTAGATAGGCATCTAAGATACTGATTTGATCTTGCCTCCCAGTTTTGCCGTGACCCTCCTTTCTCTCTGCCATTATAGCCCACGCTCCCTCCTATTTCCGACCCATCTCCCAGGTCTCCATGTTCTCCACTTACCTGTGGGCTTTGCTCACCTGTCCCCGTCAAAGCTAGTTTAAAGTCGTGGACATCCTTCTGAAATTTGAGGCTAATGAGACGTTTACTCTCATAATAACTGTTGTGATTCTCTAATATAGCACCCTGCGTTAATATACCACTGTTCACCCCGAAGGATCCCATGGGAAGTATACTGTTTGCTCAAGCTAGAACTAAACATTATGTTAGTTTATGTGTCATTATATAATGCCTGCATCTGTAATTTTCACTCTGTGCATCTGAAGAAGTGTTTTTTTACCCACGAAAGCTTATGCCTAAATAAATCTGTTAGTCTTTACGGTGTCACCGGACTCCTTGTTGTTTTTGTGGATACAGACTAACATGGCTGCCCCGATACTAAACATTATGTTGATTCTGCAAAAAGAAGAACAGGAGTACTTGTGGCACCTTAGAGACTAACAAATTTATTAGAGCATAAGCTTTCGTGGACTACAGCCCACTTCTTCGGATGCATATAGAATGGAACATATAATGAGGAGATATATATACACACATACAGAGAGCATAAACAGGTGGGAGTTGTCTTACTAACTCTGAGAGGCCAATTAATTAAGAGAAAAAAAAAAAAACAAACTTTTGAAGTGATAATCAAGCTAGCCGAGTACAGACAGTGTGATAAGAAGTGTGAGAGTACTTACAAGGGGAGATAGTCAACGTTTGTAATGGCTCAGCCATTCCCAGTCCTTATTCAAACCGGAGTTGATTGTGTCTAGTTTGCATATCAATTCTAGCTCTGCAGTCTCTCTTTGGAGTCTGTTTTTGAAGTTTTTCTGTTGTAATATAGCCACCCGCAGGTCTGTCACTGAATGACCAGACAGGTTAAAGTGTTCTCCCACTGGTTTTTGAGTATTTTGATTCCTGATGTCAGATTTGTGTCCATTAATTCTTTTGCGTAGAGACTGTCCGGTTTGGCCAATGTACATGGCAGAGGGGCATTGCTGGCACATGATGGCATAGATCACATTGGTAGATGTGCAGGTGAACGAGCCCCTGATGGTATGGCTGATGTGATTAGGTCCTATGATGATGTCACTTGAATAGATATGTGGACAGAGTTGGCATCGGGGTTTGTTACAAGGATAGGTTCCTGGGTTAGTGGTTTTGTTCAGTGATGTGTGGTTGCTGGTGAGTATTTGCTTTAGGTTGGGGGGTTGTCTGTAAGCGAGGACAGGTCTGTCTCCCAAGATCTGTGAGAGTAAAGGATCATCTTTCAGGATAGGTTGTAGATCTCTGATGATGCGCTGGAGAGGTTTTAGTTGGGGGCTGAAGGTGACAGCTAGTGGTGTTCTGTTATTTTCTTTGTTGGGCCTGTCTTGTAGGAGGTGACTTCTGGGTACTCGTCTGGCTCTGTCAATCTGTTTTTTCACTTCAGCAGGTGGGTATTGTAGTTTTAAGAATGCTTGATAGAGATCTTGTAGGTGCTTGTCTCTATCCAAGGGATTGGAGCAAATGCGGTTATATCTTAGAGCTTGGCTGTAGACAATGGATCGTGTGGTGTGTCCTGGATGGAAGCTGGAGGCATGTAGGTAAGTGTAGCGGTCAGTAGGTTTCCGGTATAGGGTGGTATTGATGTGACCATCGCTTATTAGCACAGTAGTGTCCAGGAAATGGACCGCTTGTGTGGTCATTCTGTCACTGAATGACCTGTCTGGTCATTCAGTGACAGACCTGCGGGTGGCTATATTACAACAGAAAAACTTCAAAAACAGACTCCAAAGAGAGACTGCAGAGCTAGAATTGATATGCAAACTAGACACAATCAACTCCGGTTTGAATAAGGACTGGGAATGGCTGAGCCATTACAAACGTTGACTATCTCCCCTTGTAAGTACTCTCACACTTCTTATCACACTGTCTGTACTCGGCTAGCTTGATTATCACTTCAAAAGTTTTTTTTTTTTTTCTCTTAATTAATTGGCCTCTCAGAGTTAGTAAGACAACTCCCACCTGTTTATGCTCTCTGTATGTGTGTATATATATCTCCTCATTATATGTTCCATTCTATATGCATCCGAAGAAGTGGGCTGTAGTCCACGAAAGCTTATGCTCTAATAAATTTGTTAGTCTCTAAGGTGCCACAAGTACTCCTGTTCTTCTTTTTGCGGATACAGACTAACACGGCTGTTACTCTGAAACTTGAAGTATGTTGATTCTGTAAAAGACAGTGCAGATGAACAGCAACTTTGGCCTTGGAAAGGAATTCTGGCTGTGTATCATGCCGCTTTCTGCCTACCTGGACCAGGAGACTCTGTGACAGGTGGGTTGCCATCTCTGGCTGACACTGCAGTCTCCTGCACTGCTGTGTCTGTCAATAGAAGAGAAGGGTTAAATTTCTCCATTAAAGGTCTCTGGTTGAACCGCCAGGGGAATGATGTGAATGATAGTGCTGAGGGGAAGGGAGTTTTCTGTACCCAAAGCAGCAGGTTCCAGTCCTCTTGTGACACTTCAATGAACCTGATTTCACTGAGTAACAAATACAGTCCCACTTAGGTCACCAAAGAACTTTCTCAGTTACAGAGAACACCTGTGTGACCCAGAAAGGAGCGATTCTCTAAACAGAGGCAAAGCCACCCCAGCTCTCCTTCTCACTGTCACAGGTTGGGGCCAACAATCACAGCCCCCGACTTCCACACAGTACACAATGGGGTCTCAGCAGTGCAGGGGGTGGGGACTAGTTTGCAGCAAACACAGCTTGGAGGATTTAGAAATCTAGCGCGTGCAGTGCTTGGGGAGGGAGAACTGCAGGGAGATGGAGACTCCAAGAGCCCTCCTCATTCAGGCAGTGCAGACCACAAGGCCTCTGGAAAAGTCGAATGCCAGGCACAAGCAGAACCTCAGTAATGGGAAGGAGGGGGCCGACCCACTGGAGGGAGTTGGCAAAGGGCAGGTATAGCCTATAGGTAGCGCCCTACCAAATTTACGGTCCATTCTGATCAATTTCGTGGCCATAGGATTTGAAACCCAATTTCAGGTTTTCAGATGTTTACATCTGAAATGTCACAATGTTGTAGTGGGGGTTCTGCCCCAAAAGGGAGTTGCGGAGGAGTCGCAAAACTGTTGTAGGGGGGTTGTGGGATTGCAACCCTCACTTCTGCGCTGCCTTCCGAGCAACCGGGGTATGTACCCGGAGGGGGGTCTGATCTCCCCGGCGAGGGCGGCTGTGCAGGGGAAGTGCCAGTTCCATCCCTCCCCAGCCCAGAGGGGACTAGCAGCTGGAGTCAGGGGCATGGCAGTAGCCTGCCCTTCCCCAATAGCTAGATTTCATGGTGGAGGTCTGATTTCATGGTCCATGACTTTTTCATGGCTGTGAATTTGGCCTACCTATGGGATGGTTTAGGTTAAGAAATAAGTAGAAAATAGGTCTGGGGCCTAAGTTAGTTTAAGTGTAGAAGAATTTAGAAAACTGAAGTTGTTAGTGTGAGGAAAGTTAGCCATAAGTTGGAGATCGTGTTATGGGAAAATAAGAGTTAGCAAGGACATGGCCCGGGATTATGCTACTGTTAGGTTTTGCTTATAACTGGCTTAAACAGGGCTTTTAATGAGTGTTTTTGAGAATTGTGACTGTTTTATTAAAATGTTATCTATACTAATATAGTATGGGAAGGATATTGGTGCAGATGTTAATGTACACCACGTGTAATGTAAAGAGTCAATAAGGAGGCGATGGAAATATAATTAGTGTAAGGGGCTGTTGCACGTTCAATGGTATGAGAATGGCTTCTCCTGGGAGTTGTTTTGTTAATTCGGTGAGCGCTCCAATGAACGCCCCAAGGGTACCGTTATGTCCCAGGGTTCTAAGGCTGTACTTCACGCTGTTGTCAGTGGACTGATCCCGCATTGATCCACAATACAACAGTTAGTGTTGACAGTGTAGGTGGTAATTGCGCACCTGTTTGCTTAACTAATCGTTTTATTTTGGAATGAAGTTTGGTTTTATCATTCATAGTGTCGCCTAAATACATTTTCTGTAACTGACCTAGTGGCTTGAACCTGGGTTTTGTTGCAGCCTTATCTGTAACAACTTACTATGAATTGGAAACATTTCAACATGAAGGTTCCAGAAGGTTACGCAGGAAAAGGGGTGAATCTGAGGAGTCGGTACCCCTGTTTCCTACTTACCTGAAGCAGGCCCAGACAGGGAAGGGCTGCAACACCCAGTTGCTGCTGTATCCTCCTTCCCCTGGTCTGTGGCTGTGGATAAGTGCAAAGGGGTAGGGGTCATTTCCTCCTTTCCTGGTCACTGATAGAAATCCCAGGTGGGTGAGGTAGACAATACATATGTGTGGGGAACTAATCACACTGCAGGGCACCTCTGGAGAGGGACTTCCACCAGTCACAGCCCAGAGCATTTATATTGCACACCCATCGCCAAGGCATTTGACAAACACCTCACCCCACAGGTAGGGAGCTGAGATAACATGGGGAGGGGCAATAGGGGCCAGGGGGAAATTTGAGGAGAATCTGCCCCCAATTTTTCCCTAACCAGCAGGATTCCATTAGAGATTTTAGCCCAAGAGGCCAGGACTTCCCCAGCTCTGCTTGTCCCCGCTTCTCTAGTTAATAACAGATCTCCCTCAGGAGACAAGGAGAGTGCAGACAAGGCCGGGATGGCAGTGCTGCACTGGGGTCCCACCAGAGAATTCCCTGCCTGTCCAGAAGGGCTAGAAATGTCTGGTGGTTTAAATAAAGCTAAAATGCAGCAAGGAACCTTGGAGAAAACAAACCTCCTCCATCAGGAGACCCTGACTCCCCAAGCACATGGAGATTCCATGCAGATTCCCAGTGGTCCCCTGCAGGTAGCTCTGGACAGGACAGCAATGGGGGGAGAGGAGGGTCCATTTCTAGGGAGAATTCCTACTCACCTCCAGACCAGACCAGCAGTCGGCGGAGGTGGCCGTAAAGATCCATATCGGCTCCTAAGACAAGAACCAACATGAATGAGTCCCTGGGGCTTCCTTCCCATGACACAGACCCCACCATACTCACACACGGTTCTAGGTGGGCCAAAGGGACCCAGGCGTAGTTCTTTTGCTGCCTGCCTGGCTGGAGAGACAAGACCGCTATGAGGTTGTGAGACCTCAATATTGATGTAAAATTTTATGAATAGCATTATTATCACTTCTTTTTATAATGTTAGGTCATTACAAACATATTTGTGCCTTTACTGAACATTCAAACATAGCTATAAGTATATTGTCACCAGGAGGCTTGAAAATAGAACAGTAGCCCAGTTTTAGTTAGCTAGGTTATAAAATGTTCACGCTAATCAAAGACATTGCAGAAGTCTTCAGCTTTCTGTCATCCAGAAACATGCAAATGTCCGGAAAATAACTGTTTATGTCCCCCAAGAGTGTCTGTACAAACTTTAAAAGGCAGCTGTGCTCATTTTAATCTGCTTTAACTTTTATACAAGTTTCTTTTTGTGCTATGTTTAAAATATGTGTTGATTATTGGCATTTGTGCTTTGCACAAAATATTTAAGAGAAGTTTAATTGCTATAACAAACCGCTTGGGTCAAGAGTCAAACCAACCAAAAGAGTGTTTTATCCACAGCAGAATGCTTCCCTCTTCTATAAGATGCCAGTTTATTATAGATCTAATCCTTTATCTCAATAAAAGAAATGTTATAAAGAGAAATGTTTTAGGAAAGATCTGGCCCTGTAGGAGAAGGTGAGGATGTTATTTATGTTGGATATTCCAAAATGAATGTAGGGATGTGTTAGAACAATAAATCTAGGCTGTAAAGTGGGCTCTACCAGCCCCTCTTTGCAAGAAAACCTTCTGCTTGTGTCCTTAAAACTTTAGAGAAGAATGCGTGTAGTTGAGAAAAAGTTTTGTAGAAAACCTTAGTTGATTTCTAAAATATTGAAATGGGAAACTGTTTTGGAGGGCATATTTGCATATTTGCGTATTTGCAAAGTATTTTAACTGAATGCAAAGTATCTAATTGGTTTTCTAATACATTACTACATGTGGTAAAATGCATTATGTACTAACATGAAATCTAATGACCTTGCTCAGCTGATTATAAGAAGACATTTAAGTTTAGACTATTTATTATATTAATGGGGAAGTAATTAGTTACTGGCAGAGCTCTAGCCACTCCTTCCCCCAACTCAGAAAGATAAGAATCATCATCAACAATTGTTCTAGAGAATCAACAACTTCTTCAATCGTATTTAAGCTAAAGACTCGTTAAGAATGATTTAATTTTAAAAGACTGCTTCGAGAACTAAAAACCTGTACATAAACCACAGGTTTGGACTTTTTAAAAACAGAATTTCATTTCCTGTTGAACCCTAATGAAACTGAAGAAATGAACTGAATACGTTAAGAGTTAAAAGACTAAATTTGAAGATGTTCTGAGAATCTCTCCAACAAAAACAAAGGAAATATAACTGTCAAGAAAGACGTACAACCCTAACACATATACACATTAACAAACTACCTGTCCATAAGATGAAGAGGCTCCATGAATGTACGGAGCCAATGAAAGGATGAGAGAGGTGTGTTTTCTAAAATTGCACAGAAATAGGGAAGAGACGAGTATAAAAACTCTAAGTGAGCACCCTGCACACGCTCTGCTACCCTGCTCAAACTCAACTCATCCTCTCCCTCTCTACAAGCAAGCTGACACAGACAGAAGAGAGAAAACTCGGGAAGAAACCAGCCCAAGGAAACCTCCCCAAAACTTCAGCATGTGCTGGTAAGAGAAGTTAACTAAAATCCTGCCAAGGGATTAGAGTGATAAACTCTTGCAACAGTTTTGTTGTGATATGGAAATGCTGTTGTAATTTAAGATGTTAACAGTTTCTCCTGTTAACCACTAAATGCTTAGACCATGCATTTGGGAAAGAGACAAGGGCTAATCATTGGGAAACGGAGAAATAGTGGGATTTAACTGAATTTAAGATTCTAAATATTTTGTTAATTGGCCAGTCTCAAGCCAGCTCCTTAAATGGTTTCTTCTAACTAAGTAATTTAACTACTTTCTTCTATTTCAGAGGATTGAGTTAAAATTGCTTACTTTGCCCATCTATATAAACAGTCTAGTTATTAATAGGATCCGCCTGCTCTTAAAATTATGTTGCCCATCCATAAACAGTCTTAGTATCTATGACTCACAATAATTTTGGGAAATAAGACCTGGTTTCAATTTACCAAAAGAAAAGTGCCCCATCAAAGGCCAGCCTGCTCACAAAGGTGTAATCTGTTAAAAGCTCTCCAGAGAGAAGCATACAGATGAGACTGGACAGAAATCAGCCTTTTATCATTTGTGTTCTGTCTTTTGTTGTTTTGTTTAGTGTTTTCTTTTCTTTAAATAGCCATGGTTAATAACAGTGATTATTTTGCTTGGCTTTAATCACGGTGTCCTCTAAGGTATGTAAAAGAGCCCCTGTGACTAAAATAGTGGAGTCACACCCTGAATTGTCAGAAAAAGAGAGAGTAAGAACTAGCCTAGCATTTCTTGTTTCTCTAAACTAAATATTTGTACTAAGTTTTGGGATAAAATTACTTGACATCCAACACAATTTAAAATGACCCCTTTCCACCCCACACCAAGTTCACGGCAGTATGGACTGGTTTAAATCAGAGCGAGTCAAATCAATGATTTTCATTGTGATTTAAATCAGCAAGCACAGGAAATCTTGATTTAAATCAGTGATTTTAAACTTGTTTTCCATTTTTGCTTTTTAGATATTTACCTAAAGAAAGGCTGATTCTCAGAGCTTGGTATAATTTCGTACTTCTTTTTCCTAACCCTGAGGATACACTAGGAAAGGTCCCTCACCCCTGTGCTGGGATGGTCGAGCCACAGAAGAATTTTGATGTCTCACATATAATCACAGATGACAGTGAGGATGTGGATTCCTCCACGAGTTCTGTGTAAACAGGTGCTATGCGCTCCAAAAAACGCTCCCAACTGTCTGAAAAGCAGAGCCCAGACAGCCGTGTGCTTCCTCCTCCAGCTCCCAGAGCACACTGAACCACAGGCTGCCTGCCCCCTTCGTGTCACAGGGCCACTGCTGACATCACAGAGGCAAGGTGGGCTGGGGCTGTCTGGCTAGGGCCCTTGGGGTTTGCATCCCCCAGATAGGATTAAGGGAGGATTGCTCGTGGCTTTTGTTGGGAATTTTAATCCAAGGGAGCCCCGGGGCCTCCCCACAAACCCTGTTTGTATAATGTGTCATGAGAAAAGGAGATTCGACCACAAGGTGCCAAATCATTCTGTGTCAGTCCACTCCAGTATCTTGCCTCTTGCAGCAGCAAAGGGGAAGGTGAAATCCCCACAATGCACCTGGCCAGCTTTGCTATTCTCTGACATATGGGTAAAAAATTCCTTCCTCACCCCTCAGTGACCATGGAATCCCTGAAGCATGAGATTGGACTGGCCGTCCGTCTCAGCGTGAGGCGCTCCAATTGTTAGTCCAGCCACAGCTGCATCGGTGCCCTGGGCTGAGAGAATAAAAGGGCTGAGAAGATTCTTTCCTAAGGATACACACAGACACTAAATCCCATTCCTAAAGTCTGCAATCAAAGGCAGTCAGAGCGCAGGCCCCGTGGGTATTTATTGAGTCCCAACAGCATGCTGGGGGCTGTACAATACAGGGGAGGGCACAGGCCTGACCCCAAAGAGCAGCGAATCTCTTGCTTGGTTTATTTGATTTCCCATTCTCCTGAGCAGGATCTTGTTTACGCAGGAACTTGAAGGAAGAGAGGGAAGTTTGGGGCAGGAGAAAGGGAGCCTGAGGAGCAGCATGGCAGGGGGTTGGCAAGGGAGAGCCAGGGAAGGACACAAAGGGAATGGCTGGGAGAGTGGCGGGGGAATGAGCCCGGAGAGCTAGGTGGGGAAGAAGTTTGCAAAGACTCAACAAGGAGCCGCACTTGGGTGCTGAATGGAGCTGAGCAAATCAGTGACTTTTCAGTTTGGGGGCCAGTTGGAGAAATACAAAAAAAATAAATATTGGTTCGGTTTGGCCTGAAACAAAATTGTTTTGGTTTTTTGTTTCAGGTTGTTTGTGGGTGTTTTTCAACCCTCCCCCCACTTTTTTTAAAGTTGCCTCAATTTCAAAATGAAAAGTGACAACATTTTGCTGTGGAATGGTCCAAACAGACTGGTTTGACTTTTAAAACAAAACATTCCCTTTTTGTGTGTGGCTGAAAGGATTTGCTGAATTCGCACCTGGTTTGGATGGCCCTGAGAGATGCATTTTTGGGGAATTTGCTAGCTCTAGCGTAGGACCTGCGAGGGAGCCAGGGGAGGGATCAGAATAGGCTGGTCTGATGGGTTAGATGATTTTACAGCGGGCTCTGAAGGGGAATGAGAGGAGATGTGGGGGGAGGGCAGAGTTAATGGGATGGGTGATCAAGGCCTGGAGCAGGTGGGCTGGAGAGGATGAGGGGAATTGTAGAGACATGGTAAAGGAAGGACTGTTCAGGAAGGACAGGCAGGGCAGAAAAGGGTGGGGAGTTGCACTGTAAGTAAGAGAGCAGTATGACTGCTCAGAATTCCGGTATGAAACTGCAGAAAAACCTGAGAGTCTCTGGATTAAGTTTAGAAGTATGAGCAACAAGAGTGATGTCGTGGTGGGAGTCTGCTATAGACCAGCAGACCAGGGGGATGAGGTGGACGAGGCTTTCTTCCGGCAACTAACAGAAGTTGCTGGATCGCAGGCCCTGGTTCTCACGGGAGACGTCAATCACCCTGATATCTGCTGGGAGAGCAATACAGCGGTGCACAGACAATCCAGGACGTTTTTGGAAAGTGTAGGGGAGAATTTTCTGGTGCAAGTGCTGGAGAAACCAACTAGGGGCAGAGCTCTTCTTGACCTGCTGTTCACAAACCGGGAAGAATTAGTAGGGAAGCAAAAGTGGATGGGAACCTGGGAGGCAGTAACCATGAGATGGTCGAGTTCAGAATCCTGACACAAGGAACGAAGGAGAGCAGCAGAATACGGACCCTAGACTTCAGAAAAGCAGACTTTGCCTCCCTCAGGGAACTGATGGGCAGGATCCCCTGGGAGAATAACATGAGGGGGAAAGGAGTCCAGGAGAGCTGGCTGTATTTTAAAGAATCCTTCCTGAGGTTGCAGGAACAAACCATCCCGATGTGTAGAAAGAATAGTAAATAACAGTGAAATCCTTGCTGATCTTAAACACAAAAAAGAAGCTTACAAGAAGTAGAAGATTGGACAAATGACCAGGAAGGAGTATAAAAATATTGCTCAGGGTATGTCTACACTACGAGAGTAGTTCGATTTTACTTAAATCGAATTTGTGGAACCGATATTACAAAGTCGAACGTGTGTATCCACACTAAGGACAGTAATTCGACTTTGTGAGTCCACACTAATGGGGCAAGCGTCGACATTGGAAGCAGTGCACTGTGGGCAGCTATCCCACAGTTCCCGCAGTCCCCGCTGCCCATTAGAATTCTGGGTCGAGCCTCCAATGCCTGCTGGGGCAAAAAATGTGTCGAGGGTGGTTTTGGGTAACTGTCGTCATTCAACCGTCACTCCCGCCCTCCCTCCCTGAAAGCGCCGGCGGGCAATCACTTCGCGCACTTTTCTGGTGAGTGACAGCGCGGACGCCACAGCGCTGCGAGCATGGAGCCCGCTGTGACCATCGCTGCAGTTATGGCCGTTGTCAAAACCTCGCACCTTATCGTCCACCTTTTTCAGAGTCAGATGCTGAGAAATCGGGCGAGGAGGCTATGGCAGCGCGGTGAGGACATTAAGTCTGAGAGGGGCACAGACCTCTCACAAAGCATGGCACCCCACGCTGTGAACATCATGGTGGCAATGGGTCATGTTGATGCTGTGGAATGGCGATTCTGGACCCGGGAAACAAGCATGGACTGGTGGGACCTCATAGTGCTGCAGGTCTGGGATGAATCACAGTGGCTGCGAAACTTTCGGATGTGTAAGGGAACTTTCCTGGAACTTTGTGAGTTGCTGTCCCCTGCACCTGGATGTGAGCAGCCCTGACTGTCCAGAAGCAAGTGGCCATAGCCCTCTGGAAGTTTGCAACGCCAGACAGCTACCGGTCTGTTGCGAACCACTTTGGCGTGGGCAAATCTACCGTGGGGGTTGCTGTGATGCAAGTAGCCAACGCAATCGTTGAGCTACTGCTGTCAAAGGTAGTGACCCTGGGAAACATGCAGGTCATCATAGATGGCTTCGCCGCGATGGGATTCCCAAACTGCGGTGGGGCTATAGATGGAACTCACATCCCTGTCCTGGCACCGGACCACCAGGCCAGCCAGTACATTAACAGAAAGGGCTACTTTTCAATGTTGATGCAAGCACTGGTGGACCATAGGGGACGTTTTACAAACATCAACGTCGAATGGCCGGGCAAGGTTCATGACACTCGTGTTTTCAGGAATTCTGGTCTGTTTAGATGGCTGCAGGAAGGTATTTACTTCCCGGACCACAAAATAACTGTTGGGGATGTGGAGATGCCTATAGTGATCCTCGGGGACCCTGCCTACCCGCTAATACCCTGGCTCATGAAGCCCTATACAGGCGCCCTGGACACTGAAAAAGAACTCTTCAACTACCGCCTGAGCAAGTGCAGAATGGTGGTGGAGTGTGCTTTTGGACGTCTCAAGGGGAGATGGAGAAGCTTACTGACTTGCTCTGATCTCAGCGAAACCAATATCCCCATTGTTATTGCAGCTTGCTGTGTGCTCCACAATCTCTGTGAGAGCAAGAGGGAGACCTTTATGGTGGGGTGGGAGGTTGAGGCAAATAGCCTGGCTGCTGATTACGCCAAGCCAGACAGCCGTGCGATTAGAAGAGCCCAGCGGGACGCGCTGTGCATCCTGGAGGCTTTGAAAGCTAGGTTCCTCAGTGAGCAGGAGTACTTGTGGCACCTTAGAGACTAACAAATTTATTAGAGCATAAGCTTTCGTGGACTACAGCCCACTTCTTCGGATGCATATAGAATGGAACATATAATGAGGAGATATATATACACACATACAGAGAGCATAAACAGGTGGGAGTTGCAGGGTAACTTGTGACTATTAAGTTTGTTTAAAGAGAAGCTGAACCTGCCCCTGTTTCTTTACCCACTTAATGTTGACTATCCTCTGCAGTTATATACCCCGTTCACCCTGTTCCCCCCTTCCAACACACGTTTAAAAATAAAATAAATGGAACTTTGTTAATTAACACCGTTTTCTTTATTACGCATTTCGTGGTAAATTGTTGAAACTGGGATGCAGACTGTGGTGGGGAGCGGGCGTAGTGATGGAAAGAACGCTTCTAAACTCGAGTAATGACAGGCTCCTGCTCCTAGAGTGGTCCGTAGTGATGGACTGGTTGTTTCAACGGAGCCTGTCACCCCTCCTTTTCGGGACTGTGTGTGTGGGGGCTATGTGACTTTGTGGCGGGGGAGGACGGTTACAGATCCCCTGCTGCGTGGCTCTGTGATCCAGGCTAAGGACTGCTGCATAAGATCTCTAACCGCCCTCCCCCGCCACAAAGTCACATAGCACTCCCCACCCCCAGAACATGAAAACCACCTCCCAGACTGACCAGGGTTCCTAGTGACTGCAATGTGTGTGTGACCTTCTGCTGAACCTGCCCCCGTGTCCGTACCCTGGTAAAGGTGACTGTCCTCTCCAATTACCAACCCCCTTTCCCCACTTCAAACACACTCTCCTCTAAAAGAACACGATGGAAACAGTAATTAACAGAAACATATTTTTTATTAGCAACTTCACAGTTAGGGGATGAAACTGGGACGGGGGCTTGGGTGAGGCAGGAAGGAAAGGACTTATCAAATTTTTGGGAATGAGAGCCTTCTGGTACTTGAGCAGTCTGCAGGGGTGGAGTGACAGTTTTCACGGCCCCTGCCGCCCCTCCTTCTTGGGACTTTGGGTGAGGGGGGGGGGATGGGACTTTGTGGCGGGGGGGGTGCGGTTAGAGATAGACTGCAGCGGGGCTCTGTCCTCCTGCCTCCGGTTCTGCAGAACATCCACAAGGCGCCGGAGCATGTCCGTTTGCTCCCTCATAAGTGCAAGCAGCGTTTGAGTCACCTGCTGGTCTTCCTGCCGCCACCTCTCCTCCCGTTCGCTGTGTGATTGCTGGTATTGCGACATGTTCTCCCTCCACTAGGTCTGCTGGGCCGCCTCGGCTCGGGAGCAGCCCAGAAGTTCGGAGAACATCTCGTCCCGTGTCCTTTTCTTTCTCCGCCTAATCTGCACCAGCCTCTGGGAGGGGGATGCCGGGGTAGGTCGGGAGACATTCGCAGCTGTGGGATGGGAAAAAGGGAGTGAATTCCTCACAAAGATACATTTTTGTGAACAATGAACATAGTCTTTGTGAAGAAGACCATGCACAGCACCTATCACATGTGCACTCAGGACAAGGTCGAATTTTCGGCCTTCGCATTCAGTGTCTGGGGTCTTGCAGTGGAGATCAGACAAGCGGAGCAGGACAGCAGAATTTGGGTAGCAGGCTGACATTGTAAGCCGTAGACTTTTGGCTGCTTAAAACGTAATTTATAGCAGTGCCCTCCTTTCACGTTCAAAGCAATGCCTCTAGCGTTGGCCAGTTCCTGCTGCCGGCAATCCGGCAAGCATGAACTCTGCCCCTGTCCCACCCCCTCGTGGCTGTCCCCAGGAAAGATCCCTGTATGCTGCCCCTCTCCCGCCTCCACCGCGTGGCTGTAAACCGCCGGTTACAGTAATGTAAAGGAACAGGCAAGCAGTCCCAATATTAACATTCCCCTAATTCAAAGCAGGTCACCATGAGCGACATAACTCTGATGAGGATTTCTGACACACATAAAGCCGCGATCGGCGGCACTTCGGCAGCAGCTCTGCCGCGCCTCTTCATTCTTCGACAGCAATTCAGCGGTGGGTCCTTCACTTTGAGAGGGACCCGCCCCCGAATTGCCGCCAAAGACCCAGACGTGCCGCCCCTTTTCGTTGGCCGCCCCAAGCACCTGCTTCCTGCACTGGTGCCTGGAGCCAGCCCTGCTAAAGGAGTTTGCGGAGGTGATTGCAGAGCCATTGGCCATTATCTTTGAAAACTCATGGTGATCGGGGGAGGTCCCGGATGACTGGAAAAAGGCTAATGTAGTGCCCATCTTTAAAAAAGGGAAGAAGGAGGATCTGGGGAACTACAGGCCAGTCAGGCTCACCTCAGTCCCTGGAAAAATCATGGAGCAGGTCCTCAAGGAATTAATTCTGAAGCACTTAGAGGAGAGGAAAGTGATGAGGAACAATCAGCATGGATTCACCAAGGGCAAGTCATGTCTGACTAACCTAATTGCCTTCTATGACGAGATAACTGGCTCTGTGGATGAGGGGAAAGCAGTGGATGTGTTATTCCTTGACTTGAGTAAAGCTTTTGATACGGTCTCCCACAGTATTCTTGCCGGCAAGTTAAAGAAGTATGGGCTGGATGAATGGACTGTAAGTTGGATAGAAAGCTAGCTAGATCATCAGGCACAACGGGTAGTGATCAATGGCTCCATGTCTAGTTGGCAGCCGGTATGAAGCGGAGTGCCCCAAGGGTCGGTCCTGGGGCCGGTTTTGTTCAATATCTTCATTAATGATTTGGAGGATAGCGTGGACTGCATCCTCAGCAAGTTTGCAGATGATACTAAACTGGGAGGAGTGGAAGATATGCTGGAGGGTAGGGATAGGACACAGATTGACCTAGACAAATTAGAGGATTGGGCCAAAAGAAATCTGATGAGGTTCAACAAGGACAAGTGCAGAGTCCTGCACTTAGGACGGAAGAATCCCATGGACTGCTACAGACTAGGGACCGAATGGCTAGGCAGGAGTTCTGCAGAAAAGAACCTAGGGGTTATAGTGGACGAGAAGCTGGATATGAGTCAACAGTGTGCCCTTGTTGCCAAGAAGGCTAGCAGCATTTTGGGCTGTATAAGTAGGGGCATTGCCAGCAGATCGAGGGACATGATCGTTCCCTTCTATTTGACATTGGTGAGGCCTCATCTGGAGTCCTGTGTCCAGTTTTGGGCCTCACACTACAAGAAGGATGTGGAAAAATGGGAAAGAGTCCAGCAGAGGGCAACAAATATGAGCACATGACTTATGAGGAGAGGCTGAGGGAACTGGGATTGTTTAGTCTGCAGAAGAGAAGAATGAGGAGGGATTTGATAGCTGCTTTCAACTACCTGAAAGGGGGTTTCAAAGAGGGTGGATCTAGACTGTTCTCAGTGGTAGCAGATGACAGAACAAGGAGTAATGGTCTCAAGTTGCAGTGGGGGAGGTTTAGGTTGGATATTAGGAAAAACTTTTTCACTAGGAGGGTGGTGAAGCACGGGAATGGGTTACCTAGGGAGGTGGTGGAATCTCCTTCCTTAGAGGTTTTTAAGGTCAGGCTTGACAAAGCCCTGGCTGGGATGATTTAGTTAGGGATTGGTCCTGCTTTGAGCAGGGGTTGGACTAGATGACCTCCTGAGGTCCCTTCCAACCCTGATAGTCTATGATTTTATGACTGGCAAGATTGGGCAGCAGCCTGGATGTGGGGTGGGGCGAGGGGGAGGGGTAGAGTTGTAGCTGACCCCAAGGTTGAGACCGTGGGGTTGATGGAGAGGAGGGTGGCTGTGGGGAGGGTGTGGGGCAGCTGGGCAATGCTCCCAAGGGCTAGTATGAGTTGGGGGCAGAGAGGCAGCCATAGCCTGGAAGGTTTTTGTATTCGGTTTAATGGAATATATTGGCCTAGAGATTGAAAGGTGTTAACATGACTCCTGCCACTGTACAGCACTAAACAGTGAAACAAGGCTTGGGATTTTGGAACACACAGACATTGGTCTGCTCAGTCCCACAGCAAACACCCCCTTACATCCCAGGTGGTGTTTGGGATTTGGCTGGAGCCAGTGGAGGTGGCCGTGTCATCTGAGTCCCTCTCTCTCAGGCCTGGTCTGGACAGGACATTTCTCAGCATCAGGATCAGGATCATGAAGGCCCAACAGCATTACGGTGGATCCTGAGGTCCCGAGGAGATGGTGGATGTGGCAGCCATGCAGTGAAGTTCACTTCTTCCTGTCCACCCATCACCCAGCTAGTCAGAGCGCTTCATTCTCCCCAAAGGTCTTTTTTCTAATGGACCCCAAAGGAAGCGATGGGTGGAATAGTCCTTCCCCTTATTATTTTGTCTACCAATTAGACCTCATTTCCGACACACCAGTTTTGGTCCCTTGATTTCCAGCCCCAAAGTTCTCTTGCTGACCAAGCATGATCTTAACAGTGTCCTTGAGTTACTAGTTGGCCTTTCTGTTTGGGCTCATTCAGTCTGTCTCCCTTTCCTCAGCGTTCCCTGTTATGAGTTACTGGAACATTTGATCAACTTTTTATTCACTTACCCAAAGTTAAGCTTACAATCGGGGTAGGCGTATGAGGCCCAAATTATTACAACAGGCTCCACTAATGTGGTGGCTTGTCTTGCTCTCTCCTCCCCTTGAGACATTTTTTTTATCCCTTCTTCTCCCTATGATTTTTATTCCCCCTTCATCTTCTCCCTCTCTCTGTCTCATTCTTTTCTATTCTCTTCCTCTGCACCTCCTCCAACCCCTTTCCCTGGGGCCTGTGGGCTCTTCCCCTCCCCCTCTTTCTTTCCTTCTGTCCCTTTTTGGCTCTTCCTCCCCCAACCCACTTGCTCCCCATTCCCCATGGTTGTCTTTCCCTAGTGCCCGTCTCTGCTCTCTGCCGCCTCTCCCTGCTTTTTCCTACCCATATAGGTACACACCCATGTACTTTCTCTCTCTCTATCCACACACTCACACAGAGTGACTGAGGAAGAGTCTAATTTAGAATGAATCAAAGCTCTTGACTCTCTTAAGGAAAAGCTGCCAAACTATAGGGTGGTCCCTGGCTCCGGCTTTCTGATCATCTCAATGTTCCTTTGTAACGAGAGTATCTTGTCCCCCCAACCCCAGGCAGTATTGTCAGGGGCATCTGCTCTTCCAATGTACCACTGAGGAGCCGTTTAGTGGCCATGAGAGATGCAAAGGCAGTCTAGAATTGTTCAGTGGACGCATATTTTCACTGGGCATTCCAGGGACTCAGTCAAAGGGGTGGGAAGCAATATGGCTGCTGCTAGGTCTCTGATCCGTGTGTGAGGAAAGTTCCTCTCTCTCTATGGTCTCTCCAACAAGCATTACCAAGCGTTCGTCATTCAAAGTGCTTTAGCAAGGTGGGTGAGGAGTATTATCTCCATTTTACAGACGGGAAAACTGAGGCACGGAGAGGGGGAGGTCAATGTTCTCAAAAACAGCTACTGATTTTTGGGTGCCTTCATTTCTTGTGCCCAACTGGGGACACCTGGGAGCTGATTTTCAGTGGGGCTGTGGAGCCAGTGTTCCCATTGCCTTCAACTGCATTTGGGGATAGAGCTGGTCTGGAGGTAAAAGGCCTCTGCATGGAGAGCCCTGGCCTTCTGCGGTGCTCTGGGGATGTGCAGGGCCTGAGGGTGGGCCTTGTGGCTTTGTTCCCTCTTTGCCCCCTACCAGGATGATGTGGAGGTATCTCAGCTAGGGTCTCCTCATGGAGATTTCCTCCCCCAGAGCCTTCTACCATGGCTTTGACCATGGGGCTGGGATGACTTAGCCGCAGAATCCCAAGGAACTGCATCCTGAAAACAATTCGGGTCAGATCAAAACCCTCATTGGACATAGGATCACGGTGCAGTATGAGTGAATGGAGAGAACAAGCAACGGCGGTGTGGAACTTTCTGTACTCTGCTACTTTCTGGAAGCCAAATTCTGCAACATGGGGAATTCACAGGGCCCAAATTCTTCTCTTACAGAGATGTATCTTTAAATGACTGCCCTTGTCTGATTTCTAGCCCCATAATAGCCCAAGCTTATTAAACTCTTAGGGAACAACGTGAATGCCCATTGAGCACATTTGCAGAAGTGGAGATAGAGAGTGTATATTTTAATGCATTATTGAGTACAAGCTTCTCTGGCTGCTCACACTTCTGGGAATGATTTCAGCAACTGTTCTGATCATCAAACAAGTTGTCACAACGAAGGCCCTGATGTTACAAGCTGATCGCTGTGGGTGGCTCACTGCACCTAGGATGAAGCTCACCAAAGCCTCTGCAGGCGTCCACCTACACGGAGCTGCTAGCAGGGTTTGAGCCTGAGAGTGTGTGAAATGGGGTCCCCTTTCTACCTAGGATTCATTTACAATGCAGCTGATGTAACAGTGACAACATAGTGGTGTGAGTGAAAATATTTGA
This sequence comes from Malaclemys terrapin pileata, assembly GCF_027887155.1. NCBI lineage: Eukaryota > Metazoa > Chordata > Testudines > Emydidae > Malaclemys > Malaclemys terrapin. The sequence goes on from NC_071514.1 coordinate 54,582,618, forward strand.
AGGTGTAAAATTGCCATGCAATGGGGTCAAACTCAGTCGAAGTCCCAGTGCTATCACTAATTAAAATGGATTAATCATCTCTCTTGCATGCAGTGATGACTATAAAGTAGCACATTAAAGGGAAATGTTTGTAAATGCTGAGATGAAAAAGCCGTATTCTTTCAAAGGTCCCAGTTTTACAATGAGATGAGTGTGGGTGGACCCCTGCGGCTGTACGGAGCTCAAACAAGTTTGGGGGCCAAAGCCGCTGATCCTCTAACTGATCCACATGGAAGGACTTTTGTGCATGTGCAGAGCCCCAGTGAAGTCAATTAGACTATTCACATGAGCAAACTCATGCAGAAGTGACACAATCCCACAAACGGGTCCACTTCGGTGGATCCCTGCATGCATGTGGCAGACCCTCCTTCGCTTCCATGGAGCTCCTTGTAGGTGTAAGGACTCGAGTGCGCAGGGCAGCTTGTGGAATCCAGACCAGTGTTTGCAGGGACAGGGCCTGATTTAAAACAAGATGCAACAAGTGAGTGTGACAAACACTAGGAGGAAAAAGAAGAACAGGAGTACTTGTGGCACCTTAGAGACTAACAAATTTATTAGAGCATAAGCTTTCGTGGACTACAGCCCACTTCTTCGGATGCATAAGTGAGTCCACGAAAGCTTATGCTCTAATAAATTTGTTAGTCTCTAAGGTGCCACAAGTACTCCTGTTCTTCTTTTTGCGGATACAGACTAACACGGCTGTTACTCTGAAACTAGGAGGAAAGGGCCTGTGAAATGAGAGTGACAGGAACAAGTTCAGCCTGGTCCATTGGCTAGGTGTGTGTGGTTGGTTTGTGGGTGTTTTTTATAACATACATTACCCGATACTTCCCACAAGTGACCGTGATACAAATGTGCAAATGAATTAGAGAGAGAGAGAGAGAGAGAGAGAACACCGTGTAAACGACACACCGAAACACACTGCTGCAATGGAAACACTTTGCCCAGACATGATCCACAGACAGATTGCATTGGAAACACTTTCTTTTTGGAGCTGCCTGGACCCCAAATTCTTCAGACAATGTCACAGCCCAAGTAACGGTGACACGCTGCCAGCAATCTCAGGTATCCTTGTGAGAGGGAGGAGAGAGGTGTAAGACCATGGCAGGCAAAGGGTTAAAGCTTTAAAGGAGAAGGATTTCAGTGAGTCTGACAAGCCAGAACTACAATGTTTGGAACTGAAGTGAAATAACAATCTGGAGTCACTCATCCTTGAAAACACGCCTCCCCTTCTCCTGACGCCCCAGAGGAGAGGGGACGCTGCCAGCTAGCAGCCGTTCACACACTGTAATAGTCTAAGACACAGAGGGCCTGAGTTCGACCTGTGACCTTAGAAAACTCATTACACTGCACCATACCTCACTTTCCCCATTTTTAAAACATGGCTTATGCTAGTTTCTTTTTGTTCTAAAGTACTTTGGCCCCAATGCCCAAAGGTACCTGGGGCAGGGCAGGAGGATTGCTGCCTAGGGTCCAGCAGAGCGCTGGGCAGGGGATCCCCGCTAGGCTCCTGGTACCCCATGGCCCCGGGGGCACTCTTTACCCACCAGGAGGCACTGCCAGACTCCTAGCTAGCCAGGCTCATGCTGCAGCATGCACTTGCTGGGGGAAATACTGCTCCGTTTCAAAGGAAAAGCAGCATGTACCTCACTGCGCCCCCGGCCCTTGTGCCTCAGCCAGGCAGGGTCGGGAAAGCAGAGGATGCACCAGGGCTCTCCTCCCCCTTGTGCACCTGCCCGGGCTGAGGGACGGCACTGAGGGGAGTGCAGGCTGCCCCTCTCTATGCGGTAGTTACTGCATCTGTCTGGGCACGTTCCTGCCTGTGCCCGGGCACTCAGGGCACATGGTGTCCCACAGGGGCCACCTAGCATGCCCTGCCACTGCACCTCCCCCACGTGCCCACACCGCCTGGGGCTCTGGTGCCCACCACCAGGCTCTGGCCCTACATCTCCAGGCTGTGTGAAATACTGGGCATTTCAATAAAACTCACCCATCCCGACGCTGCAGCTTAGCGGGCAAGTTAGCAACCTGAAGCGTCCCACTTCCACATCAGAAACCAGAGCCGGGGCTCCATGCCTTTATGGGGAAAGCGCCACTCCACACCCAGCTTATCTTGCTTTCTCAACTGCTGGCCTCAAGCCTGGTGTGTGGGCAGGGAGGGAGCCCCCACCGGAACGTCTGCCCATCCTTTATTTACCGCAGATACCAGATTTCTTGGGCTCCCTCCCTCCTCCCCGAGAATGCCAACGTTTCTGAAGCCGGGCAGGTGTGAGCCAGGGATTTAATTTCTCAGTGGGACTCTGTGGCATTACCGTATCATCGGCCTTCCAAACGAAGGACGCACTAAATGGAGAGGATCAAGCCAGAGGAGATGGCAGGAACGGGGGTTGTGCAGAACGCAATGGGGGTGTAACGCTTGTGCCAGGTGGTATTGGCAGTGACAAGGACGAGAATCAGGATCTTGGGGTTCCTCTTAGCATTGCAAAGCAGAACCAGCTGGAGCGCCCCTCCCAGAAATCTGGGAAACTGACCAGCACGCCCCTAACAGGCAGCTGTTCCCCCGTCAGGAGCACTGAGTCTGAGTCTAACACAGGAGAACTTTTATTTAGAGGAGAAAGAAACGCAGCATGAACTGGGGAAACCATCACAAGAGTGACTCAGCAGTATGTGAACTGTGAGTGAAACGCCCACCCTACAATCTACTGGGCAGCAGCCCCTTGCCTCAGTTTCCCAGCTTGGGATGAGAGAGTCCAATGGACGAATGTCCCTTTGGCACACTCCTCCCATTTTCCCTCTGCTGTCCCCTTACCCAGTTTACGGGCCCAGCTCAGCAGAGTTTGAGAGTTCAGGGGAGGTTCGGGGGGCGGGGGGTTCGCCTCCTGCCCCAGGGAGAGAAGGGGTGGGCCAGAGATGCCTCTGCCTCTGCCTCTGCTCTGCACCGCTGCTGCTCCATGCTGCGTCTCTGCCTGGAGCTGCGATGCCATGCTGTGAGGGGCCTCCAGCCCGGAGTGAGTCCAGCTCTTAGTGACTTCCCTGGCTAGGGGGAACCTCGCTGCTGCTCCCCCCTGTACTGTCTTTCACCACAGCACCGGCTCTATGGTGCTCAGGCAAACCGGCTTCACAGTGTTTAGGGATCACTGAGAAGAAACCAGGACTTCCAGCTGAGTCCAGTCAGCTCTGTCTTTAAGCACTGGGCAGACCCAACGTTTTGTAGGCGCCTTTCACCAAACCCACACACCCGGTGGGAACCCCTCTCCCCACCCCCCTCGGACTTTCAGTTCCATTTGGTATCACTAACCCCTGCTTAGCACGTGGGGTTACAGAGACTGAACCCCCGCTCCCGCCATTGTCCCGACAGGTCACGGCCAGGTGAGGAGATATCTGAGTGGGATGGGCTGGAGCGAGACTGCGCTGCTGCTGCATCTGTCCCACAGGGAAGAGGATCAAACTGGATTCATTCAGCGACTGTCAAGGCAGCTGCTCTCTGTGTCCCAGCTCTCTGGCTGGGATACAGGGGGCAGGAACTGGTGCATTAGAGGGAACAGCTCCACATCCATATAGTTCTGGAAAAGAGCATCCAGGCGGTTCAGCCGCATGCACGCTTCTCGAACCTGCAACTTGCCAGCACCTGGCACACGCCATCGAAATGTGCAACAAAGGACACGAGATGGGACCTGTTTATTTTGTTGCACGTGGCACTAGTTTGCTTAGTGTGATGTGCTCCAGTCTGCTCATTTGGGGACCAGGTTTTGGGATGAGGGGGAGTTTGTGCTGTCACACAAACAACGAATGAATCTCCCACATGCAATTCATGCTGCCTCCTCCCCCCTGCCCGCACACCCCGAATGCCAGCTGCAGCCGGCCCCATACGTCTGGCTGCCCCAACAAACTGGTAAAGCAGCTTCCAGTGGATTCTGGCTGATTCTGGCTACGCATCTGTGACGAACTGGGACTGTTCTTACTGTGGTCTTTGAATGCTGACAGGGGAGTTTGGCTGGGATAGTCTGCACTGGGGGATAGAAGACTGACCGGAGAATACCTGAGCATGTAACATGAGAACCCAGGAAGGGGTTAGAGGCCAGGTGACACCTTTGCCCGGGAAACTGAACAAAGGCTGTGGGAGGGGTCTCTGAAGGGAGAGTTGCAGGAGCTGGCTGGTGGAATGTCTGGGAGGCAGACAGGGCTCTGACCTCCCAAGGGGCTGGGGTGCCTGAGGACCCCAAGATGGACCTAACTGAGGGGGTCCTGTTTTCTGTGCCTGTGGGACCTGTCTTGAACTGTGTTCCTGTCATCTAAATAAACCTTCTGCTTTACTGGCTGGCTGAGAGTCATGGTGAATCGCAGGAAGCCGGGGGTGCAGGACCCTGAGTCCCCCACACTCCATGACAGGATCACCCCCATCAGCTGGACGTGCTGGGCCAACCCCATGCACAACAGGGGCAGCAGCGCGGCCACCCTCACGCTCTGATTGTGACTCGGGATTGTGGGAGCTTCTCACCTGTCCCATGGAAACGTGGCCAAAGGCGCCAATTGTCCCTTCATCAAATGGCGCCATCTCCCACTGCTGCCAGCGGGGCTGAGGCCTGCGCGAGGGCCGCCCCGTCCCCACGCTCTGTCTGCATGTGGCAGGCAGGCTGCCCTCCTGATGCTGGCTGCCACCTCCCGCTGGGCTCCAGGAGGCTGAAGCCGAGCCCACAGGCAGACTGGCTGAGGCCATGGTTCAGGGCCTGGACAGCGCATGGGGACTGTGAGGAGATGTGGGGGGAAGGCTGAGTGGGTTGCAGGGGGATGTGGGGGCAGGGATGGGGGCAGGCTGAGGGGGACAGAGGGATATGGACATGAAGGAGACAGAGTGTGCAGGGGGAACGCTGACAGGGGTAGTGGGTGTGGGGGGCAGGGAGAAGGCTGAGGGGGCCAGGGAGATGTGAGGGGCAGAGGAGAGGCTAAGGTTTGTGCACAGAGGACAGTGCTGGGGCTGGCAGATGGGGGGATCATGGCAGCTCTCCCAGCCAGGGAGGTGGGCTGGCCTTCCTCTCCCAGCAGCCGATGCTGGGCCGTGCTGCAACGTTCCCAACTCTCAGGCAGGGCTGGCTCTAACTTTTTTGCCGCCCCAAGCAAAAAAAAAGAGTGCCGCCCTCCATAGCGCCGCCATAACACACGCCCTCAGCACCGAGACGCCACCCCACCTCCGCGGAGCGCTGTGTAGCCGAACATCCCCCCCTGCAAAGCGCCGCCGAACACAACCCCCTCCCGCAGAGCGCTGCTGAACACCCCCCCCCCGTAGAGTGCTGCCGAACACACCCCACCCCCGCGCAGCGCCACACCGCTGAACCCCCCAGCCCTCCGCGGAGCGCCGCGCATCCAAACACCCCCCCCGCAGAGCGTCGCCAAACACCCGCCCCCCGTGGAGAGCTGCGTAGCCGAACAAACCCCCCCGCGGAGCGCCGCGCCGTCCTGCTGAACCCTCCCACCGCCACACACATCTCCCGCCAAGCGTCACGCCACCAAACACCCCACCGCTGAGCCGCGCTGCCAAACAGCGCCCCCGCCCCCGCGGAGCACCCCACCATGCCGCCACCCCCCCCGGAGCACCACTGCCGAATCCCACCCCCCAGTTCCCCCCATGCGCCCAGCCGACGAAACAAAAACAACCCACCCTACCCCCAGCGACCAAACTCCCCCCCCCCGGCAAAAAACCCCCACCACCCCAAGATTGGCCGCCCCTTACCAGGTGCCGCCCCAAGCACGTGCTTGGTCGGCTGGTGCCTGGAGCCAGCCCTGCTTTCAGGGGCTGAGTGCGAGTCCCGGGCTTTGGGCACCAACAGGAGGAGCTGCCGTGATAGTGGGAGAAATGCCTCTGACGCCGTGATGTTCAGGGCTGGGCCTGCGGGCAGAGCTCTGTGCGAGAGCCCCGGGGCTGAGGGCACAGACCTGCCCTGCTCTCTCCGCGTGTCTGACCCCATAGCAGAGAGGGTGCCAGGGCAGGGCACGGGGGACCTCAGCAGAGGAGAGGGCGGCGGGAGGCAGAGGAGTGTTGCTGCTGGGTGCAGACAGTAACAGGCAGTGGCTGGCAGTTCCCCTGCCTTACGGGGAGGAGAGGGGAAGTGGAGTCTCCATCGGAGCAGCCAGCAGGAGCCGGGCATTACAGGCTGACTTTTCTACCTGGTTTGCTCACACCCGTTGGCCGGGGAGTCAAAAGCCGGATGTAAAAACATGCTCTGATTTGTTTTCTTTTTAGAAGAAGGAACCCACCAGCCTCACTGTTCCTTCTCCCACCTCTGGTGAATACTGGGTCAGCCGCACGGACAAGCCAGTCTGCTGCCTTGCTTCAGGGCTCAGTTTCTTCTTCAGCTGAGGAGAAAGGAACCATGGAACAGCAACGTAACGTCACAGTCCCATTCCCCACCTGTCCTGTGGGGTCTTCTGGCCTTTAGAGCTACTGGTCAGGGCCTCCCGCAGTCTGCGGGGGGGCACAGGGCCTGCTGGCCTCCTCGCAGCCTCTGCTGAGGCTACAGGAGAGAGGCCTCTTCAGTTTGCAGAAAGAAAGAAATCTCTGGGGTGAGCACACAGCAGATGTCTGTTTTTCCAGGGCCAGATGCTGCCACCTTGTCACTGGAAGGGCCCGTGTGACCTCTGACCACAGATGAGGGAGGACGCCCAGCCTGGCTAGACAGATTCCTTCCTGGCATGGCTGGGGACAGAAGCCTGCAGCCAAAGCTCACACTGCAGGAAACAACTTGCAGAGGCCTTTCATCTCCCCAGGGTCAGACGTCACCACTAGGAGAATGTGAGCGCCAGAGCACTGGGGGAGCTGGGCTGAGATAGCATCCCAGGGCACAACCACCTGTGTCAAGTCCATTCTGATTCCACGCTCAGCAAAGATGCAGGGAGCTATGCGGTCAGGAGAGGCGCTGGTCAGAATTTGCCAGTGGAACTGTTTTTCCATCAGAAATTGCCAGCTTGTCAAAATCCAAACGTTTCGTGGGAACACGTCGATTTGGACAAACCTTCAGACAGAAAGCAGGCAGGTTTCGCACGGAAAGCTGCTTGGCTCCCTGCCAGCTCGCCCGCCTGCCCACCTGCTTGACAGGCTGATGCGGGGCCTGGGCTTCCAGGCTGCTGAGAGAAGCCCTGGCTCCCAAGATCCCAGGGTCCCCGAAACCCTCTGCTCGCAGGGGTAATGTTCTGGTTACTGCACAGCTCTAGGAGGAGGGGAGGTATCCGATGCCCCACAAGCCACCAATCCTCCCTGCCAAGGTCCCAGTAACTACGATAGCCTGTGAGAACATCCTAACCTTTAGGTCACTTTCCCTGCCAGGTGAAAGGGTGCGAGCTGGACCCCTCCCTGCCACCAGAGTCCAGCACTGCCGAGAAAGCCAAGTGTGGACTAAACTAAGCCCCTGGTTAACCCTTTCCCAGAGGAATCCAGAAGCCACTGATAATTGCAGGCTACATGGTGACCTCTCTCTCAGGTCACTCCCCCATCCTGGAATAGGGGTCGGTGAGTCCTGGACGAACGCCGTTCAGCTGGGAACGTGCTCCCCCTTCTCGTGCCGAGGACTACATGAGATGGGTGTAGTGGGCACTCCCGATAAAGGGGACAGTGTGACAGCTGCCTTTCAACGTATTGAACGGCAGGGGTTGCCAGAGACTGGCTGGGAGAGGCCTTTGGGTATGGAGGAAGCAGCACTAAGGTACATGCCAACCTCCCTACAGAGGAGGGGCCGTGCCCCGCAGGTGTGGGGCAGGGAGCTGGGACACTGCGCGGTGGGTCATTGTCTGGCCCAGGCCCTTCCTAGCTGGAGGCCGAGGCCGAGGCATTTCCTTCAGGTCACCTTCCGCTGCAGCTTGGCCACAGGCCCCCATAGCCACTAGCCCAGCCAGGGATCCCAAGTGGGGATTGTCACGGCTGGCTCCTCCCTGCCGCCAGCAGCTCTTCACTGCCAGGGAATTCCTGAAATCCTGTGTGCCCCTCCCTCACCCACCTCCTGGGGCTGTGAGTGCCCCCCCCCCGGACAGCCCCTCCCCCGAGCTCTGAGTGCCCCTGGCCAGTCCCTCCCCTCAGCCCCGCCCCCACTCCTGGGGCTCTGAGTGCCCTCAGCCAGTCCCCCTCCCACACCCTGGGGCTGAGTGACCTTGGCCAACCCCCGTCCCTTCAGGAGGAACTCCCAGTACCCACCCAGCCCCCACACCTCAGGGTTCCCCTCCCTGCGGCTCTGTGGCCATACCCCCACCAGGGCCGGCTTTAGGCCAATTCAACCAATTCCCCTGAATCGGGCCCCGGGCCCAAGCCCCGGTACGGTGTACCGGCAAGAGCTGGTGCACTGTACCAGGGTGGCCCGGCTTCCCCAGGGGGCAATTTAAAAGACCTAGGGCTCCCAGCAGGGGCCGGAGCCCCAGGCCCTTTAAACTGCTACCAGACCCCCACTGCTGGAGCCCTGGGGTAGGGCTGCGGGGCTCTGGGGGCTATTTAAAAAGTCCGTGGCTCCCGCTGCCTCTACCGCCCTGGCCCTTTAAATAGTCACTCGAGCCCCGCTGCCTCCCCAGGGCTCCCACGGCTATTTAAAGGGCCAGGGCGGTAGAAGCAGGGGAGCCCTGGGCCCTTTAAATAGCCCCCAGAGCCCTGGGATAGCGGGGGGCTCGGGGGCTATTTAAAGGGCCGGGGCTCCAGCTGCCTCCGCTGCACCCCGTCCCCGCACCAGCCCCGCACCCCCTGCCCTGCCCGCAGCCAGCCCCGACTCCAGCCAGCCCTGCACCCACTGTCCGCAGCCAGCCCCTGCTGCACCCCTGCCCTACCTCCAGCCCCGCCCCCCATGTTCTGCCCGCACCAGCCCCGCCCCCCTGCCCTGCCTGCAGCCAGCCCTGCACCCCCTGTCCACAGCCAGCCTCTGCCGCACCCCCTGCCCTGTCTCCAGGCAACCCCTGCCGCACCCCCCTGCGGCCCTGCCCAAAGCCAGCCAGCCCCACACACTCCTGTCTCCAGCCAGCCCCGCACCCCTTGCCCTGCCTGCAGCCAGACCCTACCTCCAGTGAGCCCCTGCCCTGCCTCCAGCCAGCCCCATGTCCACTGGTGCCCTGCAGTTCCCAGGGCAGTAACCCTGCACACCTGCTTCAATGAGGGGGGCAGGGAGCAGCTGGGACCCACACATGTGCACACCACTAGGGTGACCAGACAGCAAGTGTGAAAAATCGGGACAGGGGGATAATAGGATCCTATAAGAAAAAGACCCAAAAATCGGGACTGTCCCTATAAAATCAGGACATCTGGTCACCCTAGCACACCCCCAGGGAGTGGCGGGGACCCACACACGTGAAACGGAGCTCATTAATAACCGATCAACAGCATATATGATGCAATGTACATAATATATAATTTTATTATTTATATAGTTATTTAAAGTAAATAATACATGGAAGAAATGAAAGGCTTTTTTTTACATTATTTTTTTTGTTAGTCATCCCTGCCGGGGCCCCGCCAAAAATGTTTGAATTGGGCCCCGCCCTTCCTAAAGCCGGCCCTGCTGGAGAGAACAGGAGGATTCAGTCAGCAGGGGCTGCCAATCCGTCCCATTCACCAGCGCTGCCATCCTGCGGCTTCAGCATTAGTGGCTGGGGTGACTTGGGGAAAGGCCTCAACCTCCCCACATCCCACTTCACTGCTGCCAGAATCCCTCCTGCCCCCCCGCTACAGTCCCCTCCCTACCCAACCTGGGTGGGGCTGGAGGAGAGGGGTCTGAGAACTTGAGCTGTGGATTGGAGGTGGAACAGCTGTCAGGGGCACTGAGGGGGAGGCGGCAGGATCTCCCCGTACAAGGAGGGGGGTTGCCACTGGAGGTCACTAGGAAGGACAACAAGACTCCATCCTGGGGGTCAGCAGGGGGAATCCATCCCTCAGAGGTGGGCAGGGGCTGGGTGGAAATGCTGCTGGTTCCAGGGGCCGTTAATCCCCCCTGATTCCTCGGAGGCGTCTGAGTCTCAGACAGGTTCTCGTTCCCTTGCAGCATGAGGACGTCACGGCCAATGTGATGCGCCAGCTCCGTATCATGCGGCACTTGCGCCAGGTGCCCGAGGCGCTGCAGGGCCTGTGCCTCTGAGGCCACCAGCAACTCCCGCTCCCTGCTGCAGGTACTGCTCTGGCTCTCTGTAAATGGGGAGCTAGTGGAAGGGGAAATGGAGCCCCCTGGCACTCACAGAAAGCTGATTACAGAATGAGCCCGAACTGAGAGGCACCATATCCGCCCCCGTAAAGAGCCAGACTTCAGTGGTGATACACCCCAGCTAGGGTAGCAACAGGATTGAGAACGAGGTAGGAAGTTCAGAGCAGCAAGGAAAGCCTGGAGGGGAACTTGAGAAGAGAGGTTGGAAAAGTGCAGCAAAGAGAAAGGTGCAGACCTAGCTGTTGGGTCCAGGGCCCTGAGCTGCTATCAATGTCAGGGTGGGACTGGGTTCCCCTACCGGCCCCAGAGGAGGCGGCGTACACGCACCTGGAGAGGGTTCCCAAGCCCAGCAAGGGGGCTACAGGCTGAGCAAGTGCCCCAGCGATGGCAGAAGGACTTCTGTCTGTGGAAAGACCTCTTTGGACTTTTAGTGTGAGGCAAGCTGGGCCCCAGAAGGGTGGACTAAAGGTGGCGACCTGGCCGGAGTTACCAGGCAGAGAAACTGCCGTGGTGCTGGAGCGACCATGGATGGGGGACGCTAGCCCAGCGAGAGGGCTGTGATGCCATGCCTGGCCGCCGGGGGGCACCTAACGATGAGTAGATTCATTTATGATTGGCATAGTTGGCAGGATTGAGTTCCCCCTGTGATCCGTGAGGGAAGTCTTGGTTGCTGAAGGAATCATAGAATATCAGGGTTGGAAGGGACCTCCGGAGGTCATCTAGTCCAACCCCCTGCTCAAAGCAGGACCAATCCCCAGACAGTTTTTTGCCCTGATCCCTAAATGGCCCCCTCAAGGATTGAGCTCACAACCCCGGGTTTAGCAGGCCAATGCTCAAACCACTGAGCAATCCCTCCCCCAAGCAGGTGTATCAAGGGACCAAGCTGGTCGCTGGATTTTCCACTTCAGTTCCAGGGACTGGCTAAGCAGCCAAAGCAGATCTAGGGTTTTCTCCAGCAGCTCCTAGAAAACCAACAGAAGCAGAAGGAAGTGCAGGTGGAGCTACAGACGCAGCAGCAGCAATACCTGTGAGAGATCCTGCAAAGGGAAATCAACCCAGGGTCTGCTATGCCCATGGACAAAAAGAGCAGAGAAGGAGAGCATGCCTGGGCTGTGCTGAGAAGGTTAGCCCAGGGAGAAGGGCATGAGAAAGTGTACAAGCGTGGCCTAATGCCAAGATGGGAGCAAGAGTTCTTTGTTTTGGGGGCAGAGAAGCAGGCCATATCAAAAGACACGGCCTGCTTAGGAAATTGCTGAGTGGCTGAACGAGGGGCCAGGGCCCTAAGAAGTTAGAAAGAAAGGAGAAGGTGTCCTCTGACACAAACCCCCATGAGGCAGGCAAGGTGGAGGTGGCTGGGGTGGCCATGGACCTTGCAGACCCTCCACCAACACACCCTGTCGGGTGCTGCAGGGAGATGAAGGACAAAATGATTGGCCCAGAGATGAAGCAGACTGGAGGAGGGATAAACACAAGGGTGGAGCAGTCCATGGTGGGTTCTCAGAGCCTGACCGAAAAGGTTTTGGCATATGCAGCGGCAGTAGCAAAAAGGCAACAGAAGACGCTAAAGGCTTCAGAACAGGCTCTGCAAGCAGCTGTTCATGAGACTGAGTGGCTGCAGGAAGAGCGTCGGGATACTGCAGAAGAGAAGGTTTGCCCCGAGCGAGCTGGCAGTGGAGCTGCAGACACTGCGCACAGGCTGTACAAGCGCGCAGCCGGTGACAGCGATGAGATGACGAGGGATGAAGCTTGGAGAAGAATAGAACTTGCCCCCGCGTGGGCCAGGTTCTAAGGAGGAGGGTATATAACGGGGGGCTTGGCCTGTGGGCTATAAAGCCTGGAGCTAGGCCAAATGGATTACAGAGTGAGCTCCAGCTGAGGGGAAACCAGGGGAAACCGCAACAAAGGTACAGGAGCAGGCCTAGCTGTTCGGTACAGGGCCTTGGGGCAGAACCTAGAATCCAGGGTAGGACTGGTTCTGCCACGGTCTCTAAGGAAGGGGATGTACAGGGCCATAGAAAGGGCTACCAAGGCCAGCAAGGGCAGGCCGAGCCAAAGTCAGGCTGAGGAAAAGCCCCCAAGGGACAGAGGATCTTGTTTCAGTTAAAGACATTTTTTGACTTTTCGTTTGGGATGAGCGCGACCCAGGAATGAGTGGACTAAAAGATGGTCGCCTGGCCGAAGGGCTGAGTTCCCAGCCAAAAACCTGCTGGCGGGCGTGCTAGCCCAAGAAATCTGTGACCCCAGGCCTTGAAGGAAGGGGCACCTATCGGTGAGTGAACTCTGTTACAAGCCTGCTTCCATTGTGGAAACAGCCTGGTATTGGAGAGTGGTGGAGATGGCCTGTGGGCGAGGATGGCTGGAGGGGTCATACAGGAGGGGCAGCAGCGTCCAGTGAGGAGATCAGGGAACGGGTTGTTTGCAGTCCTGCCACTGAGCGGTAACGTGTTCCTGGCCAGGTCACTCTCCCACCTGGTGCCTCACTTTCTCTATCTTTGAAATGGGGATCGTCCCAACACACATTAAGAAAGGGTTTGATCCTCTGCTCTTGCTTCCCAAATCCCTGCCCTCCTTGCCCCACACAGGCCTCTGCCCTGTTGCTCAAACTCCCATGCACATGTTAGTGCCTGTGTCACCCCAGCAACTGCAAGGTCTCATGTACAGTCTCCTGCCAGCAAACTGAAGCTGCCACTAGATCCAGAATAGGAATCGCAGTTCCTGTGCGCTGCCCTGAATGGAGTCTAGACCCTGGGCATGCGAAAGGCCAACGCTCACATCCAGGTAGATCATCAGCCTACTCCTCTGTCCCAGGAGCTGGAAGGCCTCTGGTTCGTGCTCCCTTCAGTAGCTGGAGCTGCTGAGTTGGGAGTGTGGTGGGCAGAGATGGGAACAGGCCATAGGATGAATCAAGTGTCAGGGGGAGACTCCCTGTGTGTGGGAGATGATGTTGCCCCTCTGTGGGGAATCCCTTCCTTGCAGATGCTGGGCTTTGGGTGCTGGACTCTGCCAGGAAGCCCAGCTCCCATCCCTAGCAGCTTGGCTGTTCCTTACACTGCTGTGCACCAGGCCCTCTGCAGAGAGCTGCTCTGGGCAAGGACTACAGAGCCTGCTGTCATCCTGGCAGGTGTCACCCCAGGTTCCATAATCCTGACCCCTGGTCTCCCTCCACTGGCAGGCTCTGAGCAAGGCCTGCCCAGAGAACATGGATGACGAGCTCTCGATCCTGCTCACAGCACCCCCCAGCACAGACAAACTCCAGCACATCTTGGAGGTGAGCAGAATGGGGAGGGGCAGCAGGGGTTTTACCTTAGCCCTGGGGACTCCTAGAAAGAAGAGACTGGAAAATCCATGTTTCTATTGGATCCTTCCGAGTATGCATTCGTGATATAAACTCACTGGGTGACCTTGGGGTAACTCACTTCCCCCTTACGGCATCAGTCTTCTCCACTATCAAATCTACACTGGGGAAGAAGAAGCCCCGACAATCACCTTCACCTCTGGGTGTCTGGTCCTGGGAGCCGAAACCAACTGGACTATCTGCCCCATCTCCTAAACTGCCCTGTCTTTCCCTCCTAGGGCCTAGTCCTTAGTGCTCAGCCTGGCCCCTTCCCAGCTTGTCCCTGACCTTTAAAGGACGCTCCAAGCCCCTCCCATGCCTGCTTCCCTTGGGGTCTCTCTCCTGGCTGAGCACAGGCTGCCCTTCTATCTCTCAGCAGGCCTGGGTCCTAGTCACAGGCTGCGTCTTGTCACGTGACCCCCACACTTATTCCCTTCACCCTAGGGAGCTGCATCACCTGGGCCAGGTGCAGTTGAGCTCCAACCCCTTTCCTGGCCATCTCACCCTGGGACAGGTTGAAACTGGAAACCTGTGGGTAACAGTAACTGGTAGCTCCCAAAGGTGCTGAAGACACAATGGAAGAGGAAATCCTTTGGCCTGGATTGAAATTATTCCGACTGAAAGTGAATGAGAGAAAATAGGTTCAGAGTTCTCTTCCTAGCAGCAGAAAATGTAGCGATTGATAGAGGTTCAGGTCAGAAAGGACCATTCTGTGCATCTAGTCGCCCCTCCTGTATAACTCAGGGCCTAGAATGTGACCAAGTGGTTCCTTCAGCCAACCATAGCATGGGACTGAACCAGAGCACGTCTTTTGGAACGACATCCACATGCAGGAGAGCCAGCTGGCTACCAGAAAATCTCTCTTCTGCAGTGACGTGGGGTTAAGGGACACGGGAGAAAAGAAATGGAGGCTGTGACTAAACTTAGAGCAGGGTGGGAAACCGAGACACAGTTGGGACCTGTCTACACTACAGGTCTGTCGTGCATTTGTAATCTGCTGACCCCCACATGTTGTTCAGAGCCTATGGACAACACAGCTCCTAAAGTGTGTTTGTTCTGTGCTTATCCCGTATGTACCAGCAGGGCTGGACGGCCTTTCTCACTGTGCTGTGGGGAGCAGGTCCTGGGTACTAAGGGTCTGAAGAAGCTCTCAAGGACTAATTTTTTAAAATAATTGTTATCAATGAATTGGGAGAAAACATACAATCACTGCGGATAAGATTGGGGGGTGACAAAATACAGGCAGAGTGGTAATTCCTGATGGCGAGAGGGCAGTGATATACAGCGATCTGGCTCATTCGGCCAGCTGGACCCATTCAAAGAAAACAAGTTTGAGCAGAGCCCAATGCAAGGTCCTATACGTAGCCACAAGGCACGCCGGCCACACCTCCAGAATGGGGACGTGTATCCAGGAAAGCAGTGACTCTGAAAAGGATTTAGGGGCCATAGTGGAGAAGCCACTCAACATGAGCTCCCAGTGTGATGCTGTGGTGAACAGGGCTAAAGCCATCATTAGACGAAGGAGCAGAGCCGTGAGTAGGATAGGGAGGTGACACAGCAGCAGTGAGACTGCTATTGGAATACTGCCTCCAGTGTTGGTGTCCTCCTTTGAAAAAGATGGTCCTAGAAATTGGAGCTGGGGCAGCAAAGAGCCACCAAATGTTCTGAGGGCTGGAGAAAAATGCCTTCTAGTGAACTATTGAAAGAGCTCAACCTGTTTAGCTTAGCAAAAGAAGATTGAAAGGTGACTTCACTGAAGTGTTGAAATGCCTTAATGGAGAGAAAATATTGGGTATTAAAGGGCTCTTTAATCAAGCAGAGAAAGGCAGAACAAGACCCAATGGCTGGAAGGTGAAAAGAGACAAATTCCTAATACAAATAAGGCACAAATATTCAACCACAGGAAGAAGCTACCATGGAAAGTGGTGGATTCTCCATTTCTTGATGTCATTTAATAAAGACTAGATGCCTTTCCGGAATGTGTTTGCCCCAAAAGTAGCTATTGTGGTAGACAGGAGGCCTGTGATATGCAGGGGGTCAGATTAGATGCTCTAACGGTCTCTGCTGCCCATAAAGTCTACTCATTTCTGAGAAACCGAGTGTAGCATTGGGAGCAGCCTCTGCTTATTAAACGATCAGTTTGTCAGCACCTGCAGGACAATTTGGTTCTTAGGACTGGTTGCAGACGACAGAACAAGGAGCAATGGTCTCAAGTTGCAGTGGGGGAGGTCCAGGTTGGATATCAGGAAAAGCTATTTCACTAGGAGGGTGGTGAAACACTGGAATGCGTTACCTAGGGAGGTGGTGGAGTCTCCTTCCTTGGAGGTTTTTAAGGCCCGGCTTGACAAAGCCCTGGCTGGGATGATTTAGCTGGGAATTGGTCCTGCTTTGAGCAGGGGGTTGGACTAGATGACCTCTTGAGGTCCCTTCCAACTCTGATATTCTATGATTCTATGATTCTATGACTAGTGAGCATGGACTTGTCAAGAACAAATCATTCCAGACCAATCCTAGCTCCTTCTTTGGCAGGGTTAGGGGCCCAGTGGAGGTGGGTAAACAGTAGATGTGATCTATCTTGGTGTTAATAAGGCTTTTGACACAGTCCCATAGGACATTCTCACAAGCAAACAGATGCTGCTTAGCACTGTCAGAGCAGCTTTTGCTGGGGGATTCTCCCAGCACGTTCCAATAGTGGGAAAGTATGAAATCTCCATTTGACTGCTGGGGACAGAGTCTAGAGGGGGCAGCAACTTACCCCAAGTCCCACAGGTCAATAGGAAACCAGCAATGGAACCCAGGAGTCCTGACTCCCAGTTCCCTGCTCCAATCACTCCAGCGGAGCACACTCCCTCTCAAAGCAGGGGGACCGGACATGAGGGCCTGGTTGTAATTGCCAGCTGTGGGAGGGAGTGTGCAGCAGTGGTTAGTGAAGGGGCCTGGAAATAAGGACTGCTGGGTCTATTGGAGAGTGTCACTAGGAGCAGTGCATAAGATGAGGTGTCCCATCATGTTTACTCAGATCAGATTAGGACATAATAGAATGGCTGAAATAGTTTATTTTATTTGTATTGTATTATTTTGCAATTGTTAAGATCAGCATCTACTTAGCTCAGACTGAAGCATCTTATCTAATTTTTGAGATCTAAGTGTCTCCTCTTTGAGTGCAATGAGACAATTTAACACATTGTGACAAAGAATTTTCATTGCCACTTGTTATGATTTCAAGAAACAAACTGGTTTAGTTTGAATAGGATTTTCGGTCAGAAACGGTTTCAATGAAATTTCCCCACCATCTCGATTCCTGGGCTCTATCTCTGCCTTTCAGGGGGGGTGGGGGTGCTGTCTGTTAGAACAGGAGTCTGATTTGGATAGGGATAGAGACCTCTTCAATGTTTTTAATGAAGTAAATACTAATGGGAATTGTGTGATCATGGGAGACTTTAACTTCCCAGATATAGACTGGAGGACAAGTGCTATTAATATAATAGGGTTCAGATTTTCCTAGATGTGATAGCTGATGGATTCCTTCACCAAGTAGTTGCTGAACCAACAAGAGGGGATGCCATTTTAGATTTGGTTTTGGTGAGTAGTGAGGATCTCTTAGAAGAAATGGTTGTAGGGGACAGCCTTGATTTGAGCGATCATGAGCTAATTCAGTTTAAACTAAATGGAAGGGTAAACAAAAATAGATCTGTGACTAGGGTTTTTTTTCAAAAGGGCTAACTTTAAAAACTTAAGGAAATTAGTTAGGGAAGTGGATTGGACTGAAGGACTTGTGGAACAGGTGGATCAGACTGAACAGGTTCCAAACCTCTCGGAGGCTCTTACCTTCTAAACAGGGACGTCAGTTTTCTAGTGAAATCAGGAAAAAGAAAGGAGAAAACTCAAAAGAGGTTCCTCCTGGCGCTCACGTACGTGACCCCTAATACTCTCTCAGTCCACAAAGAGAGACCTCGAGAAGGAGACTTGCTGAAGGAAAGCTACAGGGGACTCAGAGGTTTCCCTGGCCCTGTGCCCCTGTCCTGCCTGGCTGATGTCAGCATCTCTCTGTGAGGTCACCACCTCCCCAGCACCTTTGACCAATAGGCTGAGGTCCTGCAAAAGTCCTTTGTGATGTCACTGTCACACCCACCCCTCCCCTGCAGTGCTAATGTCCTGCCGCAGGTCAGACACTTTGGAGGTTTGAGCTACTCCCTGTGGATCACCCCGCTCAATGAGTGTTCATTCTAGGAAGCAAGCCGGCTAGACAGTAAAACAGCAGAGGCTGCTCCCAATGCTACACTCGGTTTCTCAGAAATGAGTAGACTTTATGGGCAGAAGAGACAGTTAGAGCATCTAATCTGACCCCCTGCATATCACAGGCCTTTCTGCACCATATGGGGCAGGCAGAGCTCTGCCTGGGCGCAGGGGGAATGGGATGGGGGTAGATCAAGGAAAGGGTGGAGGAGAATGGGTGTGAGGGAAAGAGCTCCTGTCCCAGATGAAGGAATTTGGGGGCAGAGGAAAGGACCCTGCTCCACAGAGAGGGGAGAGGTTTTCTGTGAGTGCCAGGGGGCTCCATTTCCCCTTCCACTAGCTCCCCATTTACAGAGAGCCAGAGCAGTACCTGCAGCAGGGAGCGGGAGTTGCTGGTGGCCTCAGAGGCACAGGCCCTGCAGCGCCTCGGGCACCTGGCGCAAGTGCCGCATGATACGGAGCTGGTGCATCACATTGGCCGTGACGTCCTCCTGCTGCAAGGGAACGAGAACCTGTCTGAGACTCAGACGCCTCCGAGGAATCAGGGGGGATTAACGGCCCCTGGAACCAGCAGCATTTCCACCCAGCCCCTGCCCACCTCTGAGGGATGGATTTCCCCTCCTGACCCCCAGGATGGAGTCTTGTTGTCCTTCCTAGTGACCTCCAGTGGCAACCCCCCTCCTTGTACGGGGAGCTCCTGCCACTTCCCCCTCAGTGCCCCTGACAGCTGTTCCACCTCCAATCCACAGCTCAAGTTCTCAGACCCCTCTCCTCCAGCCCCACCCTGGTTGGGTAGGGAGGGGACTGTAGCGGGGGGGCAGGAGGGATTCTGGCAGCAGTGAAGTGGGATGTGGGGAGGTTGAGACCTTTCCCCAAGTCACCCCAGCCACTAATGCTGAAGCCGCAGGATGGCAGCCCGGGTGAATGGGACGGATTGGCAGCCCCTGCTGACTAGGGTTACCATACGTCCGTTTTTTCCCGGACATGTCCTGCTTTTCGGCAATCAAACCCCCGTCTGGGGGGAATTGCCAAAAAGCCAAACATGTCCGGGAAAATGCCGGCCGGGCACTTCCCCTCCCGCAGCTGCTGTGCTCCGCTCCTCCCCTCTCAGACTTTAAGAGCCGAGCTGCCCGAGCCAGCGCTACCAGCTTCGGGCAGCCCCCATGCCTCCGGACCCTGCGCCGCCGGAGCCCGGGAGGGGAAGTGCCCAGCTGGGGGTGCAGGGTCCGGAGGCATAGGGGCTGCCCAAAGCCCGAGTGCTACCGGCTTCACGCTTTGCCGGGCAGCCTCCAGACGCTGCGCCCCCGGCTGGGCGCTTCCCCTCCCGGGCTCCAGCTGCGCTGGGGAAGCGCCGGCCGGGGTGCAGGGTCTGGGGGCTGCCCGGCAAATCGTGAAGCCGGTAGCGCTGGGGCAGCCCTTTCCCCATGGCTGGGAGTGGGAGGGAGGAGGGGGCGGAGTTAGGGCAGGCAAGGAGCGGAGTTGGGGCGGGGCAAGGGGGTGGGGAAATGGGCGGGGCCAGGGCCCGTGGAGAGTCCTCTTTTTTTATTTATTAGACATGATAACCCTACTGCTGACTGAATCCTCCTGTTCTCTCCAGAACGGGTCCAGCCTTGCCAGCAGCAGGACAAGCATCCCCTGCCCTTGGCCTCCCAGGCTGCCAGTGATGGGAGCAACTCTGGGTGGTGGCTCGGGTGACACAGACACCAGACCACTAGGAATTGGGTGCGGCCCTGTGGGACAGGAGAGTCTCGCAGAGGGCACTTGGGGGACTCTCCTGCCCTTCCCAAGAGCGATAGCACCCTGTCCTAAGAACATAAGTCTGGGATGAGGCAAAGCTTGTCATTAATTAGCTTGGCTAAAGAGCTGGGTGGAGCTGCTCCGGGGACAAGCTGGCTCGCTCCTGCTCATGGAGGTGAATTCATCTCCCTTCCCAGGAGCACCTGCTCTCCCTTTCATTCCCCACCAGGCTCCTTGTGCCAGGCCAGCGAATGGCCACAGGATGGGAATGAGGCCTGGGCCCTGCCCCAATCTCCTGAGTCTAATGCAGCTGCTCACCTTGTCCCCCATCAGCTGCTGGGTTTCCCCCAGGAGGGAGTAGGTGACAGGGAGAGAGACACACACACATTTGTCCTTCTGGTTGCAGGGCTTGTGTCCTTCCAATCCCATTGGTGGCTGCACAGTGGGCAGAGTCCTCGCTGCGTGCCCGGCCCAACAGAATTGCAGGGCGTGGTGTGGAACACAAAAAGAGATAGAGAGACTCATCCTCCAGCCGGGGTCAGTCTGAGAGAACTTGGCTGGGGTCCCAGTCTCACTCTTCTAGCGGGTGCCATTTCCCAGCTGGGTTCCTTACCCCTCTGGTGCAGCAGCAGCTGGTAGAGCCGGTAAACCCCCTCCCTGGCCTGCCGGCTGATGTCCTTGGCTGGGTCACTGACGGACAGAGCTAGCTGTGCCATGTGGTGACCCATCCTGGGGAATTCCGCTGAGTTCTAATGGACGGGAGAGGGAGAGGGGACTCCATCAGCATTTTCCTGTCAGCTCCCCATCCCCCCCGGGCCAGGACTCTCCTTCCCCTCAGCCCCTCTGCAGGAGATGCTAGAGGCTAGGAGCTAGAGCCAGACCCTTAATTTCCTCTGCCCCCAAGGAAGCCTGGAGCACAGGGCCGTGGGCAGGGCCCTCCAAGAGCAGGGCCGGCTTTAGGCCAATTCAACCAATTCCCCTGAATCGGGCCCCGCCCCTAAGAGAGCCCAAGCCCTGGTACGGCGTACCGACAAGAGCCGGTGCGCCGTACCGGGGTGGCCTCGCTTCCCCAGGGGGCAATTTAAAGGGCCTGGGGCTCCCAGCAGGGGCTGGAGCCCCAGGCCCTTTAAATTGCCACCAGAGCCCCACTGCTGGAGCCCTGGGGTAGGGCTGCGGGGCTCTGGGGGCTATTTAAAAAGTCCGGGGCTCCCGTTGCTTCTACCGGCCCGGGCCTTTAAATAGCCACTGGAGCCCCGCCGTTTCCGCAGGGCTCCCGCAGCTATTTAAAGGGCCGGGGCGGTGGAAGCAGGGGAGCCCCGGGCCCTTTAAATAGACCCTGAGACCCGGGCTGCTGCTGCTACCCCAGTGGAGGAGGGAGCACTTACCGTACAGGGTGGGCTGTGCCCGCGCCCTCTGCCCGCACCAGCCCCTGTCTTCAGCCAGCCCCACACCCCCTGCCCCGCCTGCAGCCAGTCTCGCACCCCCTGCCCTGCCTGTAGCCAGCCCCTGCCGCACCCCCCTGCCTGAAGCCAGCCAGTCCCGCACTCCTCTGTCTCCAGCCCTGCCAACCCATGCCGCACCCTCCTGCGGCCCTGCCTGAAGCCAGCCAGCCCACCCCACATACCCCTCCAGCCAGCCCCACACTCCTTGCCCTGCCTGCAGCCAGACCCTACCTCCAGTCAGCCCCATGTCCAGTGGTGCCCTGCAGTTCCCAGAGCAGTAACCCTGCACACCTGCTTCAATGAAGGGGGCAGGGAGCAGCTGGGACCCACACATGTGCACACACACCCAGGGAGTGGTGGGGACCCACACATGTGAAACGGAGCTCATTTCTAGTTCAGGCCCATCTTTTTAAAAAAGAACTTTAGGTAGGGTTAACATACATCCATATTTTCCCGGACATGTCAGGCTTTTTGGTTCTTAAATTGCCATGCGGGAGGAATTTTTAAAATTTAAAAATCCCTCCCGGGAAAATACGGACGTATGGTAACCCTTATTGGTACAAAAAATACATACTGTCGCACATCCCTTAAATCAGAACTTTTTATAGGGAACCAGTTGCTAAGAAATGAAAGGCTTTTTTTATGTTGTTTTTTTTTTTTTTTTTTTTTTAGTCATCCCTGCCGGGGCCCCGCCGAAAATGTTCGAATGGGGCCCCACACTTCCTAAAGCCGGCCCTGTCCATGAGGACTTGCTTCCCCAGCTGCTCCAGGATGACAGGGAGGCATGAACCTGGAGCACAGTCCCCTTAAAAGCCCAGAGTCACCACTTAACTAGGACAAGAAGAACTTGACTCAAGCCAGGCTCACTCTCTGCTCTGACTCTGCCTCCCCAAGAGGAACACTCCTAACCCACAGCCCCTGCAGCAGCAGATCCTACAGACCGTCTGAGCCAGATCACCTATGCCTGGAGTCAGGAAGCTGGGGTCAGAGGTCACTTATGTCAAACTAAGGGAGGGTGATGGTGAATCTGAGCAGGGCCATGCTGTTCTTAACGGCCCTGGCTCTCTCTCGCGGCACCCTGGACACAATCCAGTAGTTAATGTGCTGTGGGGAAAGGAGGCATTGCACTGACTGCCCTGACCAAGGATGCCCACTTGGGGCCCGGCTAGGAGGACAGACTGGAAAATGGATCTAAGACTTAAGGTAAAATTGTCTCCACCTCTCTCATCGGGCTCACCTCCAAGATGTACTGGAGCCTGTCGGTGTCTGGGGACTCTGCCAGCAGGTTCCCCAGCATGGCGTCCAGGAGGTCTGGCAAGACCCTAGGCAGATCCTGAAAGCAAGGGAGAGCCATGGGTCAGAGTTAGGGAAACTGGGGCTACACCTGCCACAGGATGGGAAGTGGGGTCTCTGGGAAGCACTGGTGAGACCCCCAAACACATATCCTGGCCTCTCTCATTCACATCCCACTGCAGGCAATTAGACAGGATTCATGGCAGGATGACAGCTGGCTCTTCTATCCATGACTTTAGCTGATCTACCTGCACTTGGGCGGTGTCCTTCTCCGTGCCCAGGGTGAAGACGGCGTGCAGGGCAGCTTGGAGGAGGTGGGTCTCCAGCTCTGGCTCCAGGGCAGGTGTCATGGTGCTGGCAAGAGAGAGGAGCCGGTATTAGACTGTGCAGTGCGGGGATGGGACTGGCACCAACACGCAGGTGAAACTGGAGGGAAATAGGCACAGGCTGGCAAGAAGGGAAACTGAGGCACTGAGCCAGGGAATGACAAGGCCAAGGTTTCTCAGACAGACAGTGGCAGGGCAGGAATAGCACCTGTTCCCTGGACCCTGCTGCCCCTCCTGTATCTGATCCTGGGAGTGAGCCTCTCCCCAAAGCCGTTGCAATGTTACAGGAGTGAAAAGAACAGCCCAGCCAGGAGAGAGTGAACCTTCCCCGCACCTCTGCCAGAGGAGCCACCCTTGGGCGGTGACCTGGGAGTGGGAGGGGCAGTGATTCCCAGCCCTGGGCCTGAGCAGCACTGGGGTTAGGGGAACCGGGCCGGAGGGTCTCGGTACCTGAGGTTGCCCACAGGAATCAGGGAGTTAGCAAGGACGGCGCCGGGTGGAGAGTTATCAGGCAGCTCCTCAATGAGCTCCTGTGAGACCCAAAGGAGACAAAGGAGCGTGTGAGATTCGGGCCACACTGATACTTCCCAGTGAGGAGATTACACAGCCAGGGCCCCACACAGCCAGCAGGATCCCCCCACCTGCCCCCCGCTCCTCCGATTCCTGCCCAATAGTGACCACTCTCCGAATTTCTCCCGTCTCTTCTCCCCAGTCTTCAGCCCCAGCAATCCCTGCCCTCTGCTGCCCCTCCAGCACCAACAATCCCCCATCCATTGGCCTGGGGAGACCCCTGTCCCTCCCATGTCTCTGTCTTTCCTCCAGCTGCTGGGCACCGTGTCTCGCTCACCACAATCCTCTCCGCCACAGCCGCCTTGCAGCAGTGTGGCTCCAATGTGTCCTGCCCTCTCTGCTGTGCAGCGAGACGCGGGGTGGATGGCGTACAGGAACACGAGCTGCTGGGCCTCCTCCTGCACCCACCAGGAGTGGGGTTAGGGGAGAGAGAGACAGTTAGCCAGGGACCTCCCTGCCCCCACACAGCAGCTGCAGGACTCAGGCCTGAATGGGGGATAGTGGGGACTCACCCATTGTCCAAATCACCCACCACTCCACCACAAGCAGGGTCAGGAACTGGGACAGTGCCTGTGGGGGGAGGAGACCCGGCTGGTGTGTGACAGACATCCCCACCTCTGGGGTTGTAGATAAATCTCTAATAATTTTCATATGACTTTACATTGTGCCTCTTCATATAAGCTTGTGGTGGGTCTACCCACGTGTGACCTCTGTTTTCATGGGACTTTGTATCAAAGCCTCATTTAGAAACTTTGCATTGCCCTTAGTATAATATTATAGCCCCTAAGGATAGAATAAGATAGAAGAAAAATTTCTTTTTGCTAGCAGTAGAACAAGAGCTCTCCCCCCCCCCCCCCCCCCCCCCCCGACTCTTAATAAATTGCCCTGTTGAATGAATGAGGTGTGAATGAGGAAGGCATGGAAGGCAGCACCTCCAGACAGCCTCAACTGTTGGAGAGGGGCTGGGAGCCAGACCCAAGGACAATAAAACGTGTCAAGTGGGCTCATTAAAGACAAGCAGACATACGGACGGCCTCGGGGGTTAGAAGCAAGCACCTTCTTTTGGAAACACCCTCTTTGCAGCATTGGGACAACACTCAAAAGAAAGCAGCACAAAGGACCAATGGACACAGACACAGAGTTTGAATCTGTTATAGATTTGCATAAGAGGAAAGCTGCTATAAAAGTGAGGTGTCTTGCAGAGGACCCCGGGTCTCGTCTTGTCAACATGGGAGCATCGATCCAGATCGGCAGAAGCCCGGCTCCACCCCCTCCCCCATCTAACTCACCTGGCCAGTGAAGTTAAGGGGAGCAACTAATTGGTAACAACAAGACGGAGTGTGTTTGTGTGTGTGTGTGTAAGTGTAATATATTATATGCATATAATACAGTGTTAATGAATACATGTATTACTAATAAATGTGGCGTTTTGTCTTATTCCCCGTAAAAAGATCCTGTGCAGTACTTTAAGTACAACAGGGTCCCAGATCATGGAGGAGAAAGGTCCCCATTAGGGCTGGTGGATCATCAGGGACAAGACCCTCTGCAGGGGGTCAGGTGCTGGGAAAGGGCAGGACAGTCTCGGTTCCAGCACAGCTGGGGTACGTTTGTACCTTTTCTCCGTCTTGGAGCTGCTCTCGGCTGTTATTGAGAGCAGCCTCCTCTGTGGCCACGTCCACCCATTCCTCCTCCTCGTCCCCTGAGTCCCTGGCAGTCCCTGCACCAGGGAGCGAAGGGGACAGGGTGACCCCTGCTGCCACTCGGGGGAAGGACAGGGGCACGGTGGGGCAATGTGTCCCCTTCCCACCACCGGGACCCAGGGCAGATCGGGCCCCACATTCCCCCCTCTCAGTGATGCCTTCAGCCCCCAACTCCTTCAGGAGCCCATAGCAAAGAGACCCCCCGCCCAGACTGTTCTGGACTCCCTGAGAGGTGCCTCCCCCCAACTGGAGCACCAAGGACCAAAGTGGCAGCATCTAGTGTCAGTGGGGTTCATGTGGCTCAGGCCAGACCCCTGGGCTGGGGACCCGCCCCCATAGCACTGATCGAGGGCCTGGGCCCAGGGTGTTCACAGCCCCGCCCTCACCTCTCCCTGAGCCCAGCCTGACTCCTCACCTGGAACAAAGCAGAGGCGCCCATTGGCCTCGCTGCTGCCCGAGTCCCAGGCACTGCTGCTGTCCCATGGGGAGCGGGCCGAGCTGCTGGTGGTGGGACAGGGATCCTCCACCTCCTGCCCTGGGGAGGCTGGAAGGTCCTCAGTGACCGGGCAGGGCGATGCCTCCTGCTGGGAATCAGGGCTGGGCTCCTGGGGCCGCTGCTGCCCACACAACATGCCCCAGAGTCACCCTGCCCGGCTCCCCTCCTGCGCTGGGTCCTGCCTGCCCAGCGGCAGCCTGGCCCAGCTCCATTTCGACCTGGCCTCTCCCACCTCGGCGCCTGCGCTGGGAGCGGGTTTTCTCCGCCAGAAGGCTGGGCACTTCCACCTCCTGGCCTGGCCGGGAGCTCCTTCCCCACCAGTGGGGATGGAGGAGCCGCTGTGCTCCTGGGGAAGATGGCAGCTGCTTCCCTCAGGCTCTGGGGCCACCTGCAGAGCCTTCTTCCTGGACATCCTCAGGAGCCTGGCCATCCTGGAACCGAGCGGGGAGCGGGCGTGAGTCTGGGGTCAAGGCAGCCTCTGACTAACCAGCCTGTTTGGTCCCTCCCCAGCCCTGCCCCAGCCAGAGCAGCTCCTCCTCCCTGCACAGGGGTGCATGTAATGCAATCTACCTGCACTGGCAGAGGTTCATTGCATGATCTGCTCCCAGCGTTCCCCCTCGTCACCCCTGGGGCTGCAATGCCCGGGGAGTCTCCTCCTTTTCCATCACTGGGTTCAGTCACTTTGGACAAGCAGCTCCCTCCTACCGTCCCAGGCCACACTCCCCCCCAGGCTAGAGAAGGAACAGAACCCAGGAGTCCGGACTTCTCCTGGGAAACCATTCCCCACGTCAAAGTCCCGAGGCAGAGCAAGGCCAGGACCCCTGCCTTTCCCATTGATTTCCATGCTCAGCAGCTCACAGGGTCTGGCCCAGCTCAGAGACGCTCAGCCTGGGGAACGGTCTCCCACAAGGGAAGGGTTGGGAGCCCCATTGCTGGGACCTTTCCAAACACACTGGAGACGGCTCTGGAGAAGCGCCTCCCCGGTCTGAGAGCGAGGGGCTCCTGGGGGCGGTTTGCAAATCCAATCTCCTTTGGGAGAGATTCTTTCCCCCTCTTTCTGCCTCTCCCCAGACAGACAGGGGACGCCAACGGGGAACCCTAATGCCACTCACTTGCTCTGCTGACGGAGCGATGGCTGGAGGATGTTCAGTGTCATCCCTCGCCCTTCTCCTCACTCCCCAGAGCCAAGGCAGGCTGGAGAGGGTGGTGGTGACCTGAGGAGTTACCCTGCCCAGCCAGCAGGCAATGTGATAGCACTGGGCGATCGACTGGCTGTGAAAACAAGAGTCTGTCTTATTGCCAAGGGACAGAGAAACTCGGCCAGCAGCAGGGGGTGCAGAACACTGGCCTAGTGCGGGGGTGACAGCGCCTCTGGGATGCTGACATCCCGGCACTTTACACACCTTCCTGGAGCCTCCCAACCCCCCTGGGCTGTAGGGGCTGCGACCCCAACCCTACTGATGGGAAACAGGCCTGGGGCGGGGAAGCTACTGGCTCAGGGTCACACCAAGTGTCAGAGCCAGGGATGGGACCCAGCAGTCCTTATTTCCAGGCCCCTTCACTAACCACTGCTGCACACTCCCTCCCATAGCTGGCAATTACAACCAGGCCTTCATGTCCGGTCCCCCTGCTTTGAGAGGGAGTGTGCTCCGCTGGAGTGATTGGAGGAGGGAACTGGGAGTCAGGATTCCTGGGTTCCATTGCTGGTTTCCTATTGACCTGTGGGACTTTGGGTAAGTTGCTGCCCGCTCTAGGCTCTGTCCCCAGCAGTCAAATGGGGATTTCATACTTTCCCACTATTGGAAAGTGCTGGGAGAATCCCCCAGCAAAAGCTGCTCTGACAGTGCTAAGCAGCATCTGACCATTAGAGGTCGGAGTGCACAGCCCAGGAGGAGGAGTGTTTGGTTCTGGGCTGTTAGAGTACGGGCTTGCAACCATCTGTGCACACATATTATACTAATTGCATCTAGACCACATCTCCCTAGTTTGTTTGTGAGAATGTCCTTATTAACACCAAGATGGATCACATCTACTGTTTACCCACCTCCACTAGGCCCGTAACCCTGCCAAAGAAGGAGCTAGGATTGGTTTGGAATGATTTGTTCTTGACAAGTCCATGCTCACTAGTCCTAAGAACCATATTGTCCTGTAGGTGCTGACAAACTGATTGTTTAATAAGGAGTCCCAGTATCTTTCCAGGTATGTTAATGGATGGAAAGACGTTCTTTTTCAGGGATCTCTGACGAGAACTGGGGCACAGCACTTAGTTTGTTGAGGCCATAAATGGAGACAGGCACCTCTTCTCGCCTCCCAGCACCCCAGATACCTAAAAGGGTGGGACTCACATCCCTCAATGGGCTTTAAAAAAGACAATGGTTACAATGTGGCCCCGACCATTTCTGGTTTCTGCAGACTAGATGTTTTAGCAAAGTTTAGAATTCCTTGGTGCTCAACACCGTGAAACTCCCCTTTCTCCTTCACAAAGGGCTTTAACGCCTCTTATCTCACCCAGGATCTCGACTGTCCAAAGTTGGAGAATTGTCCCTGTTCCCATTGCAGAGCACCCCCCACGACATACACACAGAGTCCTCCTGGTGCTGAGAGGGGAACAGAGGAAAGGACAGAAGACGTAAGAGATGAAGAGAAAGGAGGGAGGGATGGAGGAAAAGGTAAAACAAAAAGGACAAACCCTAATGTCCCCAGTGATTCTAAGGGACAAAATCCCAGGTGGGGAATAAAATTCGACCACCTTAAGCTAGTGTTTTACATGCCTAGAATTCAGCTGGCGCCAGATGCAGCAGACTGAACAGGTTCCAAACCTCTCGGAAGGTCTTACCTTCTAAACAGGGACGTCTGTTTTCTAGTAAAATCAGGAAAAAGAAAAGAGAAAACTCAAAAGAGGTTCCTCCTGGCGCTCATGTACGTGAACCTAAATACTCTCTCAGTCCTCAAAGAGAGACCTTGAGAAGGAGACTTGCTGAAGCAAAGCTACAGGGGACTCTGAGGTTTCCCTGGCCCTGCGCCCCTGTCCTGCCTGGCTGATGTCAGCATCTCTCTGTGAGGTCACCACCTCCCCAGCACCTTTGACCAATAGGCTGAGGTCCTGCAAAAGGCCTTTGTGATGTCACTGCCACACCCACTCCTCCCCTGCAGTGTTAATGTCCTGCCACAGGGCAGACACTTTGGAGGTTTGAGCTACACAAAGAGGAGACACTTAGATCTCAAAAATTAGATAAGATGTTTCAGTCTGAGCTAAGTAGTTGCTGCTCTTAACGATTGCAACATAATAAAATACAAATAAAATAGACTATTTCAGCCATTCTATTATGTCATAATCTGATCTGAGTAAACATGATAGGACACCTCATCTTATGCACTGCTCCTAGTGACACTCTCCAATAGATCCCCATCCTCCACCTGCCGGGAGGTAGGTAGGGGCAGATTGTTATCCCTACTTGAAAGAGGGAGAAGCTAAGGCTGAGAAAGGAGAATTGACTTGTCTTAGGTCACACAGCCAGTCCGTGGCAGAGTTGGGAATAGGACCCAAGAGCCCTGATTTTCAAACTAACCATCGGATCTTGAATTTCAGACATTGAATGACCTGAATAAAGTGCTCTCAAGTGAGTTCCAGACCAGCAAGAGTTCATAGTAATTATTCAGAAGTATTTTAGGAGAACTGGAATGGTAGAGAAAATAATGAACTGCAGAGAAGCAGCAAAATTTGTCGAACATATGACTGGTTATGACTATTTACTTGCTCTTAAAAGAAAACAACAGGGACCTGAGTCTCCTCCCTGTCAATAACCCCCTGCTCAGCCAATCAGGGTAGAGACCGAGAGGCGGGAGGATGAGGGTTCACACCAGAGAGCCCAAAGGATGGCCCAGGTCACCGCTCGGGATCACTGTCTGAGCACTATTTCAGCCCCACATTTTTCGGTGGACCTCCCACAATGGGACTTGTAGAGCACCCCCCATGACACACACACCCCCCTCCTGGTGGTGAGAGGGGAACAGGGAAAGGACAAAAGAAGTAAGAGATGAAAAGAAAGGAGGGAGGGATGGAGGAAAAGGTAAAAGAAAAAGGACAAACCTTAATGTCCCCAGAGATTCTAAGGGACAAAATCCCAGGTGGGGAATAAAATTTGGCCACCTTAAGCTAGTGTTTTCCATGCCTAAAATTCAGCTGGCGCCAGATGCAGCAGACTGAACAGGTTCCAAACCTCTCGGAGGCTCTTACCTTCTAAACAGGGACGTCAGTTTTCTAGTGAAATCAGGAAAAAGAAAGGAGAAAACTCAAAAGAGGTTCCTCCTGGTGGCCACATACATGAACCCAAATACTCTCTCAGACCTCAAAGAGAGATCTCGAGAAGGAGACTTGCTGAAGCAAAGCCACAGGGGTCTCTGAGGTTTCCCTAGACCTGCGCCCCTGTCCTGCCTGGCTGATGTCAGCATCCCTCTGTGAGGTCACCACCTCCCCTGCACCTTTGGCCAATAGGCTGAGGTCCTGAAAAAGGCCTTTGTGATGTCACTGCCACACCCACCCCTCCCCTGCAGTGCTAATGTCCTGCCGCAGGCCAGACCCTTTGGAGGTTTGAGCTACTCCCTGTGGATCAACACACTCAATGAGTGTTCATTCTAGGAAGCAAGCCGGCTAGACAGTAAAACATCACAAGCTGCTCCCAGTGCTACACTCGGTTTCTCAGAAATGAGTAGACTTTATGGGCAGAAGAGACAGTTAGAGCATCTAATCTGACCCCCTGCATATCACAGGCCTCCTGTCTACCACAATAGCTACTTTTGGGGCAAACACATTCCGGAAAGGCATCTAGTCTTTATTAATGACATCAAGAGATGGAGAATCCACCACTTTCCTTGGTAGCTTCTTCCTGTGTTCAATCATCCTCGCTGTTGAATATTTGTGCCTTATTTGTCATAGGAATTTGTCTCTTTTCACCTTCCAGCCATTGGGTCTTGTTCTGCCTTTCTCTGCTAGACTAGAGAGCCCTTTAATACCCAGTATTTTCTCTCCATTAAGGCACTTCAACACTTCAATGAAGTCCCCTTCAATCTTCTTTTGATAAGCTAAACAGGTTGAGCTCTTTCAATAGTTCACTAGAAGGCATTTTTCTCCAGCCCTCAGAACATTTGGTGGCTCTTTGCTGCCCCAGCTCCAATTTCTAGGACCATCTTTTTCAAAGGAGGACACCAACACTGGAGGCAGTATTCCAATAGCAGTCTCACTGCTGCTGTGTCACCTCCCTATCCTACTCACGGCTTTGCTCCTACGTCTAATGATGGCTTTAGCCCTGTTCACCACAGCATCACACTGGGAGCTCATGTTGAGTGGCTTCTCCACTCTGGCCCCTAAATCCTTTTCAGAGTCACTGCTTTCCTGGATACACGTCCCCATTCTGGAGGTGTGGCCGGCGTGCCTTGTTGCCACGCATAGGACCTTGCATTGGGCTCTGCTCAAACTTGTTTTCTTTGAATGGGTCCAGCTGGCCGAATGAGCCAGATCGCTCTGTATCACTGCCCTCACCCCATCAGGAATTACCACTCTGCCTGTATTTTGTCACCCCCCAATCTTATCAGCAGTGATTGTATGTTTTCTCCCAATTCATTGATAACAATTATTTTAAAAAATTAGTCCTTGAGAGCTTCTTCAGACCCTTAGTACCCAGGACCTGCTCCCCACATCACAGTGAGAAATGCTGTCCAGCCCTGCTGGTACATAGGGGATAGGCACAGAACAACCGTACCTTTAGGAGCTGTGTTGTCCATAGGCTCTGAACAAAATGTGGGGGTTAGCAGATTATAAATGCACGACAGACCTGTAGTGTAGACAGGTCTCAACTGTGTCTCGGTTTCCCACCCTGTAAAATGGGGAGAACAAACAAAACCTTGATTAGCTCCATTTGATAGCTGGGGAAACCGAGGCACCCAGCGGTGCAGAGACTCGCTCATGGTCCCAAAGCCAGGAATAGAAAACAGCAGATCTGATAGCTAGGCCTGGGACCTAACCCTGGTTTTCCTGGCCTTGCTGCTCTAAGTTTAGTCACAGCCTCCATGTCTTTTCCCCCGTGTCCCTTAACCCCACGTCACTGCAGAAGAGAGATTTTCTGGTAGCCAGCTGGCTCTCCTGCATGTGGATGTCGTTCCAAAAGGCGTGCTCTGGCTCAGTCCCATGCTATGGTTGGCTGAAGGAACCACTTGGTCACATTCTAGGCCCTGAGTTATACAGGAGGGGCGACTAGATGCACATAATGGTCCTTTCTGGCCTGAACCTCTATCAATCGCTACATTTCCTGCTGCTAGGAAGAGAACTCTGAACCTATTTTCTCTCATTCACTTTCAGTCGGAATAATTTCAATCCAGGCCAAAGGATTTCCTCTTCCATTGTGTCTTCAGCACCTTTGGGAGCAACCAGTTACTGTTACCCACAGAAAGAAGAACAGGAGTACTTGTGGCACCTTAGAGACTAACAAATTTATTAGAGCATAAGCTTTCGTGGACTACAGCTCACTTCCAGTTTCAACCTGTCCCAGGGTGAGATGGCCAGGAAAGGGGTTGGAGCTCAACTGCACCTAGCCCAGGTGATGCAGCTCCCAAGGGTGAAGGGAATAAGTGTGGGGGTCACGTGACAAGACGCAGCCTGTGACTAGGACCCAGGCCTGCTGAGAGATAGAAGGGCAGCCTGTGCTCAGCCAGGAGAGAGACCCCAAGGGAAGCAGGCATGGGAGGGGCTTGGAGCGTCCTTTAAAGGTCAGGGACAAGCTGGGAAGGGGCCAGGCTGAGCACTAAGGACCAGGCCCTAGGAGGGAAAGACAGGGCAGTTTAGGAGATGGGGCAGATAGTCCAGTTGGTTTCGGCTCCCAGGACCAGACACCCAGAGGTGAAGGTGATTGTCGGGGCTTCTGTCCTTCTTCCCCAGTGTAGATTTGATAGTGGAGAATGATGCCGTAAGGGTAGGGTGACCAGACATCCCGATTTTATCGGGACTGTCCTGATATTTCCTTGTTTGTCCTGCGTCCCGACCGACGTGCGGTCGGGACACTGGACAAACAAGGAAATGCGCAGGAGCCCCCCGGCCCCGACTCCACCCCCTCCTCCCCCGATTGGCTCCCTCCCCGAATCCCCGCCACTTCCCCGGGCTCACTGTTCCTCCTCCCTCCACAAGCGCTGGAAGGAGGCCCGGGAGACTCAGAGGGAGCGCCGGGCCGGGGTGAGTAAGAGTCCGACCTGGCCCCGAGCAGGCAGGACTCAGTTGGGTGGTAGGGAAGGGAGAGGAGGGGGGCGGCCCGCGGTGCCAGGCGGCGGCTGTTCTCCCCCCCGGGCAGCGGGACTTGGGAGCAGCCACTGCTGCAGCTCCCACTGCCGCGGGAGGAGGAAGCGGCCATGGCGTTTGGCGGCTGCGGCTCTGGCGCCCCCGAACCTCCCGAGACGGGGCCTGCTACGGGGACCCAGTAGCGCGCACGCTGCGCCCAGTCCCTGGCCAGTCGCGTCTGGGCTGCTCCCCAGGTGGTGCTATCCCGTGGCGGCCCCGGGGTGGAGGCATCGGCAGCCCAGCCCCGTTCGTTCCCCTGCGGGACCCGAGCGGGACGGGGGGGCTGAGGCAGTGGGAGCTGCAGCAGCGGCTGCTCCCGAGTCCCGCTGCCCGGGGGGGAGAACAGCCGCCGCCTGGCACCGCGGGCCACCCCACTCCTCTCCCTACCACCCAACTGAGTCCTGCCTGCTCGGGACCAGGCCGGACTCTTACTCTCCCCAGCCCCGCGCTTCCCCTGAGTCTCCCGGGCCTCCCTCCAGCGCTTGCGGAGGAAGGGGATTTTTTGGCCCCGCCCCCCGCCAGCCCCCTCCCCCCCCGCGTCACCCTCCCCCCTCCCCCCCGCGTCCCGATATTTGACTTGGGTGATCTGGTCACCCTACGTAAGGGGGAAGTGAGTTACCCCAAGGTCACCCAGTGAGTTTATATCACGAATGCATACTCGGAAGGATCCAATAGAAACATGGATTTTCCAGTCTCTTCTTTCTAGGAGTCCCCAGGGCTAAGGTAAAACCCCTGCTGCCCCTCCCCATTCTGCTCACCTCCAAGATGTGCTGGAGTTTGTCTGTGCTGGGAGGTGCTGTGAGCAGGATCGAGAGCTCGTCATCCATGTTCTCTGGGCAGGCCTTGCTCAGAGCCTGCCAGCGGAGGGAGACCAGGGGTCAGGAGCCTGCATTAGCACCGGTGTGCCATTGACCAGGAGCTGGCTGAGGTAAGCGCCGCCTGGCCGGAGCTCGCACCCAGAAACCCTGCCCCAGGTCGGAACCCCCTCCCACACCCACATTCCCTCCCAGATCTCACACCCGGCACCCCAACCCCCTGCCCCAGGTCGGAACCCCCTCCTGTACCCTAATCCCTCCCAGACCCCACACCCCCACCCCAATCCCCTACCCCAGCCCTGAGCCCCCTCCCGCACCCAAACTCCCTCCCAGAGTCCGCACCCCAACCCTCTGCCCCAACCCAGATCCCCCTCTGGCACCCCAAACCCCTAATCTCCAGCCCAATCCCAGAGCCCGCATCCCCACCGGAGCCCTCACCCCTCCCTGCACTCCAACCCCCAGCTCCAGCCCAGTGAAAGTGAGTGAGGGTGTGAGAGCCAGCGACTGAGGGAGGTGGGCTGGGCTGGAGTGAGTGGGGGTGGGGCCTTGGGGAAGGGCATGAAAGGGGTTGGGTCAAGGGCTTTTGGTTTTGTGCAAGTAGAAAGTTGGCAACTCTACTTAAGGACCTTTGAAAAGCAGCCTCCTTAGCACCGCTCCTGATACCAGGGGCCAAGGCGCCCCCGGACATGAGAACCACAATAGGCCAGAGCAAAACGCTGCGTTAGAAATCGGAGCTCAGGCTGCCAAGCGAACGATAGCTGACAGACAGGAGATGCAGGAATTAAGGTTGTGCCTTCAGCCAGCAACTGGTGTTCATCCGTTTGCACCACACACACACCTGTAGGCAGGGCCACTATTTCCTTGTCTGTCTGCCTGTTTAGCGTCTCTCGGTCCTTACTGTGCCCATCACTGTGGTGTCTGAGTGGCAAACCAAGGGTCTGACGTATGCATATGAAACTGCCTGACTGGAAGGACGTGGTTTGGTGTGGATCAGTGACTGCTGGGGCGATTGGTGGCAGAAGGCTCTGAGGGCCTGGCTCATTCCGACCTGGCTCATTCCAATGGCTTCTACAGCTGAGAGCAGCCCAGTCTCCTGCCTGGATCTGACGCAAACCAGGAAGTACAGGACCACGGTTAATAAGAGCAGCTCAAAAGATCATTTTCGCTGAGCCCAGCCCTGCACAGATTTCCAGCTTAGGTTTGCATTTTCAGCAAAAGTTCTTCTTGATTATTTTCTCCCAACCCCCTTCTGCCTCCATAATAGCCAGCCACCCCGTCAGTCGCATCCTGGGGCGCTCCAGGGACAGCGTATGTGCACGTCTGTATATATATGTATGTGTACATGTGTGTACATGTATGTGCACATGAGTGTGTGCACATGTGAGTGTGCGTGTGTATGTGTGTACATGTACCCCAGTCAGATGTATACATCTGGATTTCCTTTGAAAGAATTTTCAAATTGAGCTGATCAAGTGCAATGGCAAAGCACCCAATTCCTCTGCCCCCCAACTGCCTTCGCTGCTTTAACGTACAACCTGCTCTGCTGGCACCTCTGACTCCTGAAAGCCCTAACGCTCCAGGGGAGCAGGCCGTGCCCTGCCCTGCCCTGGCTGCCCCAGGTGTTACCTCGGAGGGAATCGTTCCAGATTCCAATGGGTGGCAGGTCCAGGGAAGAGCCTTATCTGGGGGAGGCTGTACCAGACCCGCCCGACCCAGGCAGGCTCCCAGGTACTCTCTGCTCGGGGCTGATAAGGCTTCTTAGCAGTTTCTCTCCAAACAAATTCCAGTTCAAGACACCTGAG
The DNA here is from genome assembly GCF_027887155.1 of Malaclemys terrapin pileata. NCBI lineage: Eukaryota > Metazoa > Chordata > Testudines > Emydidae > Malaclemys > Malaclemys terrapin. The sequence goes on from NC_071514.1 coordinate 54,617,889, forward strand.
AGCTCCACAGCAGGGCAGCATCCCCAGAGCGCAGCAGGGCGGGGATTAGGGGGAGCAGTTGGTAGCAGCACCTGCCCCTCGTACGGCAGGAGCGAGAAGTGCCAGCCACGTGCTGCCTCCATCCCCAGAGGCCAGGTGAGAGTGAATTCCCACGTCCCCACACGATTGGTTCCGTCACTCTTCTACACTTACATGGATTTCCAATGTCAATGTTTCTAACATCAGCTTTGCCAGCTCTCCTTACACCTTTGTCTGCTAGAGCAAAAACCTGAAATGCAGCTACCTCCTCCTGCTGGGTGACTATAGACCTTAATGACAGACCTCGGAACTGCTTAGTCAAGCTGACTAGCTGCAGCCCCCTCGGGTTGCCTGCTCGAAGGTGTGCTGGCCAGAGTCACTAGACTCTTGTCAAGGCTGCTTCCCCACTCTGAACTTTAGGGTACAAATGTGGGGGCCTGCATGAAAACTGCTAAGCTTAACTACCAGCTTAGATCTGGTCCACTGCCACCATTCCCAAGTGGATTCCCTTCCCTGGGAAGCCTTGAGAAACCTTTCACCAATTCCCTGGTGAACACAGATCCAACCCCCTTGGATCTAAAAACAAGGAGAAATTAACCATCCCCCTCCTTCCTCCCACCAACTCCTGGTGGATCAAGTTCCAAACCTCTTGGATCTTAAAACAAGGAGAAATCAATCAGGTTCTTAAAAAGAAGGCTTTTAATTAAAGAAAAAAGGTAAAAAACATCTCTGTAAAATCAGGATGGAAAATAACTTTACAGGGTAATCAAACTTAAAGAGCAATAGGCCAGAGCAAAACGCTGCGTTAGAAATCGGATTCAAAGTACAGCAAACAGAGTTAAACACTCTAGTAAAAGGTACATTTACATGTTGAGAAAACAAAGTAAAAACTAACACGCCTTGCCTGGCTGTTTACTTACAAGTTTGAAATATGAGAGACTTGTTCAGAAAGATGTGGAGAACCTGGATTGATGTCTGGTCCCTCTCAGTCCCAAGAGCGAATGACTTCCCAAACAAAGAGCACAAACAAAAGCCTTCCCCCCACCAAGATTTGAAAGTATCTTGTCCCCTTATTGGTCCTTTGGGTCAGGTGTCAGCCAGGTTATCCGAGCTTCTTAACCCTTTACAGGGAAAAGGATTTTGGAGTCTATGGCCAGGAGGGATTTTATAGTACTGTACACAGGTCAGCTGTTACCCTTCCCTTTATAGTTATGACAACTCTGGTTATACAGTGCTCTGTATACATCTGTGAAGCAGGAGTGTGAAACCCCAGTCACAGACGGGGTCCAGCCCCAGAGACCGCCAGCCTGGCCCTGCGGGGTGGGGGTGGGAGGGCGACACGGAGAGCAGTTTGGTCCGATGGAGGGCACTGCTGCCAGGTGGCTTATGCGGAGGGGCGGGGGTGGGCTGTGGCATATGAAGAGTTCAGGTTGTTTTGGAAGGGGAGGGGTAGCCATGTTCAGGGGGGAGTTGGGGTGTGGGTGGGACCCCAAGTTGGGGGAAATGGTGCAGGGGAACCCTGGGTTTGGCAGGGAGCCCCCAGTCAGCAAAACGGCTAAGCGAGCTGGTTGCCCGGGACAGGCTGAGGATGTCCCCGCTTGCAGCGTCATGCTCCAGCCTGGCGAGGGATGGCTGGCTGGGGAGGGCACCAAGTGCAGCCTGCAATGGGCAGAGTGGGGGGTGGGGGTGGCTCCCAGCACGGACAGCGGAGATGGGAGGCGGGAAGGGGAGAGGTCAGTGCCCTGGGCAGGGGGATCCCCCGCTCCCCCACTGCAAAACAGCACACCCCCACCTCACCACCAGCAACCGAGATGGAGGGGACAGCTTAGTGCACGGGGGGGGCGGGGTCCCTGATACTCCCAACTGCAAAATAGCAACCCCCTCCCCCCTGTCTGCACCCCAGATGCTGAGGAGGGAGGAGGAAACCTTCCAGCTGCACCTCAGCGGCTCCCAGCTTCCCTCCCCCTGAAAACATCCCTCTTTCCAAACCTGCCCCCCAAACTCCCCCCTACGCACGCTCTCCACGCAGGCTCTGTCAGGAAGGCTAATTAGACAGGGCCTTGTGTCCTGGGGATGCACTGAAGGGCCATGGTCAGAAGGGGACTGGAAAGATGCAGTTTGGGGGGGGGCAATGCCCCTTCACATTCCCCCCCATCTTCACCCCTGCCAGTGGACCAGCCAGGACTACGTCATGGCCCATCTTTGGGCTACAGCCCACGATTTGGGAGCTCTGCCCGAGGGTGAACTTCATCAGGCCCAGCTGACTTGTTCTTTAGCCTGTTCTTTCCCTGTTCGGGGGGGGAGGGGGGAGAGGGGGTGCTCCTGCCCCTGGCTGTTAGCATTAATGGTGTTCAGCATCTGGTCACAATGAACTTTGATTGAAGTGAAGACTGAAGCCAAACAGGCAGGATATGCTCAGAGATGCTCAGAGGACGTCAGCCTGACAGATAAATACACTGCTAGGAGCTGGATTATACCATGTTATGGGTGGAGTTAAAATCTCATTGACACAGCTGTGAGGATGCACTCTTCATTTAAGACAGCTGGAAGCAACAGGTAAGGGGGCCTCGTGTAGAACAAGCCATGATGGCGTGTGCCCAGAAACTAGCCCCAGGTGGGCAGAGGATGCCACCGAGTATCGTTCTGAGCTGGTGCGTGTGTGACAGAGACAAGCCGGGCAGTGCAGCCAGGATACGGAGGCAGAGCAGGAAAGCCGAGCAGAGCCTGTGAGCATGGTGTGATCTTGGGAGGAGCATAGAGAGCTTTTGGGCCAGGTGCTGGCTAAAGAGGCTTGGAGCTGAGAGCAGGGAGGCTAATCCCTGCTGTTGGTTCCTGCTGTGTTTGGAGAAGCAGGACTCTGTATGTTCCTTGTCAATAAACAAGACATCAAAAAATTACCAGACTCCACTGCCAATTTCTGCTCCCCACTGGAACATCCCCAGGGCCCCAAACTTTGACTAGCCCCTTGGGTTGAAGAGGGGCACCAATATCTTTATTGTGTGGTTTCGTTGCACGTCTATCTAATCTCAGTGGTTTATCAGCAACTAATTACTGTTGCAATGTTTTCTCATGTAATAACCATATTTATTAAAAACACAGAGGGCAGGTTTTTGAACCCAAACTCACCACTGCTAATACATGCAGGATTCAGATGTAAAGTCCTGGCTTTGAGTCATCCCCCATTTAAATGCTCAATGACAGTTGCTAGAAATCCAGTGTCATGATTCATTGATCACTAATGCCAAGGGGCAGTGGCAGGGCTGGGAGAAGCAGAGGTTAATGTGGGTCTAAAGTCGTAGTGAGTGACATGGCTTCCAGCAAGGCAGAGTGGAAGCGGGGGTCCAGTTATACACACCAATCACACTCTTCGTGTCATTCGAACGCACCGGCGGGGTTGGCTCTCAGCATTTATTCCAGGGGATTTACCGTGCAGAAGCCAACAGGGAAGGGGGTGAGCAGAGTGGAGGCATTGCAGGGACTGCACTGATTAGGTGGGGGATGGCGCGCCGTGTCTGATCTAATATTGTCTCCCCTTCTCAGCGGTGCCGGCTCCCAAGGAGGATGGGCTCCTCCTGCCGGACCCAGCACACGTCTGTTGGCTTAACCAGGATGAGGGAAGACTTGCACTCCTCACTCTTACAGAACCCTGCCCAGTAGATATAGCCTTTCCCATTGAGCAGGACGTTCTGACACTTGTCGTACCACCAGCCTCCATAGCTACTTGCGCAATTCCCACTGGCCTGGTCCTGATCCTTGTCAGTCGTGCTGAACTTCATGTTGTCGTGTATGCCCCCCAGGCCGGAGTGGTAGGTGGTGAGATAGTCCTCGCCGTCCCCAGAGTACCTGCCCAGCCTCAGCGGGTACCCGCTCGGCTCATCCTTGACACTGAAGATGTCGTACTCTGCGTAGCGGGTGTTGTTGGATTTGTCCTCCACCACAAAGCGGACCTTGTAGGTGTTCTGCCGCGTGAGCAGGGACAGGTACTCGTTGCCCAGCCAGTAATCCTGCTGCACGTTCCCAAAGCCGTACTTGTAGGTGCTCCAGGACTCCAGGTGATCTCTGTGTTGTAAGAATTTCTCTGGACAACGGTCCAGCCTTTGCCTTCGGTGTCCATGTCCACACCACACCACTCGAGGGGGAGAGCCTGCCGGCTGGATGACATAAACCCCGCTGGGACTGTCCCTGGGAATGTTGCTGCAGTCTTTGGGGAACCCTGAAATGCCACAAACATCAGGTTAAGGGGGCAGGTGGGGGTGGGGGAGTGAGCGCTAGCTAGCTCGATCAAATCAGCCTGGGGTAACTGGAGGCTGGGTTTTAGAGGCAGGTCCTGTGTATTTCACAATACTACAGCCACAGAATCCGCCCCGGCCATTCCTGGCCACAGAATCCGGCTCCAGATCTTACACTTTCATTTTACCAATAAAATAAAATAAGAATAGTTTCTTGCTCTGCTGGTTTTGAAGAAACCTTGAAGAGATGAATCAAGTGTAAACCAAGGCTCTGTATCCTTCCTGAGTCCGTACTGCTGAAGAAATTGTTTGGCGAGGATGGGGGAGACGCTGCCAGATCCATCTCAGCGAATGTCAATTATGAAACCCATCAGTGACAATTTAAATGGGAGTTTTCAAAGAGCCTAAGGGAGTTTGACACCCGACTGTGATTGGAATTCAGTGGGATTTAGACACCCAACTCCCTGTGGTGCCTTTGAAAATTCCAGACATCCTATCGAGGGGCTTGTCTTTGGGGCGGAAATTGTCCCAAACTATCCTGGTAGAATGAGAGCACTGTGGTTGTACTGCCCCTCCCCTCCCCAGGGTCCTCCCTCGAGCCTGAGCCCCCCAGCTCCCCTACCCCCCAGACAATCCCCCTGTGTGCCCCTCCCCCATAGCTGAGCCGAGGGGGAGGAGCTGCTGAGCACTGCGGGGGCAGGGGCTCAGGGCCACCTCTGGAGCTGGCTCGGCCCCTGGCCTGCCTGGGCAAGCCCCTGAGCAGCTCCCAGAGCCACTGGAGGTGTGGGGAGAAGGGAATGAAAACCGCTGACAAGGAGGAACTGGCTCTCCCTGCTGCCTGGACTCTGGGGGCAAGGCTTCTAGGCATGAGCGAGAGATCCCCAGCTGTTAGCCGGGGCTAGCCCTAGTATAGGAGTTGGTGAGATGGAAGGGTAGAACTCCCAGCCAATTTGGGGGGGGTGCCTGGTTCTCACACGCTGCCCTGCGGTTGGCACCAGCGCTCTTCAGTCATTGCCGGCGGCTTGGCAGCCGTTACCGGAGAAAGGGATAACGAAGCTGTGTAAAGCAAACAGGCAGTCGAGCAGCATCTCCCCCACCCCGGCTGGCCCATTCCCAGGCGCTAGAGGCCTGGGAATGGGAGTAGTGGGCTCACTAGCGCAGGCCGGCCTTGCGATCCCTTTGGAGAACTCAGCGTTTCTTTGGGCCCAGCGCTGGCGGGGGGGCGGGAAGGTGCATTCAGTGGATAAGTGGATCTAGGGGTGACCCCGGCATGGGGGAGAGGAGCAGAATCAGGCCCACGATGCCCTGATCTCGGATATGGCAGATGATAGAAGCTCTCCGGCGGGTTCTCTACTCACCCCTCTTGACCTTCTTGTGGGCCAGGGCCCCGTTGCCCTGCACGGGGGCTACGCAAAGGAGCGCCATCATGGACAGCGCAGACAGAAGCAGGAGAGAGCTGGACTGGAACCCTGCAGGAGACAGAAACCGCTGGACATGAGACCAGGAGAGAGTTTCACAAGTGCCTAAATCCCACTAGAAGTCACTGGGATTTAGGCACTTAAGTGACTTAGCCACTCTTGAAAATGTTACCCTTAGACGCTAAGGCCAGAGTTTTCAGAGGGCTCAACTACTGGGCCAGATTTTCACAAGAGCTCAGCTCCCAGGTAGGCACCGCAGGACATGGCTGGATGTTCAAAGGGGCTCAGCATGGGGGAGGTGGGCCCAAGTCTCTGGAGACGGGGTGAAGCCCACCATTCACCTCTCCCCCGGCCCGGCCACTGTCTCCGTCTCTGCAGCCGGCCCGATTAGCACACAGCTGGGACCCAGCTGCATGGTAAAAACCATTCAAAGATTGCGGCTTCGATTGCCTGGCTCCCGGGTCCCGGGCGGGTCAGGGCTGGCTGGAGCGCTCCCTGTGGTGGGGAAGGAGCTGCCTCCTCTCTCCCCGCGCTGTACCGCTGCAAGGGGAGTGCTGCTCGGAGCAACCCCCTCTGTCCCAGCTCCCCCCGTCCACAGTCACTACCACCAGCCGAAGGGCAGTGCCCGCTCACCCACACAGAGACAGCAGCTGGGCAGCCTCCGGCAGGGCTCTGCCCCCCTCAGATGAGTGCCAGGTGAGAGGGGCCCAGGGCACAGAGCTGCTGTGTGCCCCACGCCAGGCATGCTGCCCCCTGCACTGCAGCCCAGCAGCCCAGAGGGGGACACGCTGCTGACACTGCAGCTGTTCTGTGGGCCCAGCTCAGGCCAGGCTTAAAGTGGGCAGAGTCGCCAGGGGCCACAGTCCTGGCCAAAAAGAGTTCAAAATGGAGCCGGGTCCCTGAGGGGTGCACTGTAAGCGCTGCCCTAGCAAGGGCATGGCCATTTATTTCAGCCGGGATTAACATAGACACCCCTCCCCGTCCCCACACATGCTTTTCCCAGGCCACCTTCAGCACTCAGCACAGGGATTCACAATGACCTTGCCGGGATCAGCAGCCCAGAGCAATCCAGACTCTTGGACAGAAACCGGCTCATTCACCCTCGCCCCCAGGTATATCTATCCCGGCCCTGGTATTACATCTTGTGTAGCTACAGCCCACATAACGCAGAGCACGGCATATGCAGCCCCCAATGGTAAATAGGTTGAGAACCCTACAGCAGAGGCTCACGTGTGAAGCTCCAGAGGTCCCAAGTTTGATTATAGCTGCTGCCGGCCCGTGACAGTTGCAAAATGGCAGCTTTTTGTGGGGTGGGGCGGGCAGGGTGTGTGTGTGTGTGTGTGTGTGTCAAACCAGAACAGGCTAAAGCCGCACTGGAGTCCGGCACCGTGCTTTCTGTCAGCCATCATTGTATTCATGTGGTGTTGCAAAGTTAGAAAGTCCACAACTAACCCCCAAAGTGACCGTGATACAAACGTGCAAATGAATTAGAGAGAGAGAGAGAGCACACCGTGTAAACGACACACCGAAACACACTGTTGCAATGGAAACACTTTGCCCAGACATGATCCACAGACAGATTTCATTGGAAACACCTTCTTTTTGGAGGTGCCTGGACCCCAAATTCTTCAGACAATGTCACAGCCCAAGTAACTGTGACACGCTGCCAGCAATCTCAGGTATCCTTGTGAGAGAGAGGAGAGAGGCGTAACCCCATGGCAGGCAAAGGGTTAAAGCTTTAAAGGAGAAGGATTTCAGTGAGTCTGACAAGCCAGAACTACAATGTTTGGAACTGAAGTGAAATACCAATCTGGAGTCACTCATCCTTGAAAACACGCCTCCCCTTCTCCTGACGCCCCAGAGGAGCGGGACGCTGCCAGCTAGCAGCCGTTCACACACTGTAATAGTCTAAGACACAGAGGGCCTGAGTTCGACCTGTGACCTTGGAAAACTCATTACACTGCACCATACCTCAGTTTCCCCATTTTTAAAACATGGTTTATGCTAGTTCCTTTGTGTTCTAAAGTACTTTGGCCCCAATGCCCAAAGGTACCTGGGGCAGGGCGGGAGGATTGCTGCCTAGGGTCCAGCAGAACGCTGGGCAGGGGATCCCCGCCAGGCTCCTGGTACCCCATGGCCCCGGGGGCACTCTTTACTCACCAGGAGGCACTGCCAGACTCCTAGCTAGCCAGGCTCATGCTGCAGCATCCACTTGCTGGGGGAAATGCTGCTCCGTTTCAAAGGAAAAGCAGCATGTACCTCACTGCGCCCCCATCCCTTGTGCCTCGGCCAGGCAGATTGGGAAAGCAGAGGATGCACCAGGGCTCCCCTCCCCCTTGTGCACCTGCCCGGGCTGAGGGGCGGCACTGAGAGGAGTGCAGGCTGCCCCTCTCTATGCGGTAGTTACTGCGTCTGTCTGGGCACGTTCCTTCCTGTGCCCGGGCACTCAGGGCACATGGTGTCCCACAGGGGCCACATAGCATGCCCTGCCACTGCACCTCCCCCACGTGCCTACACTGCCTGGGGCTTTGGTGCCCACCACCAGGCTCTGGCCCTACATCTCCAGGCTGTGTGAAATACTGGGCATTTCAATAAAACTCACCTATCCCGACGCTGCAGCTGAGTGGGCAAGTTAGCAACCTGAAGCGTCCCCCACTTCCACATCAGAAACCAGAGCCGGGGCTCCATGCCTTTATGGGGAAAGCGCCACTCCACACCCAGCTTATCTTGCTTTCTCAACTGCTGGCCTCAAGCCTGGTGTGTGGGCAGGGAGGGAGCCCCCTCCGGAACGTCTGCCCATCCTTTATTTACCGCAGATACCAGATTTCTTGGGCTCCCTCCCTCCTCGCCGAGAATGCCAACGTTTCTGAAGCCGGGCAGGTGTGAGCCAGGGATTTAATTTCTCAGTGGGACAGTGCGGCATTACCGTATCATCGGCCTTCCAGACGAAGGACGCACTAAATGGAGAGGATCAAGCCAGAGGAGATGGCAGGAACGGGGGTTGTGCAGAACGCGATGGGGGTGTAACGCTTGTACCAGGTGGTATTGGCAGTGACAAGACGAGAATCAGGATCTTGGGGTTCCTCTTAGCATTGCAAAGCAGAACCAGCTGGAGCGCCCCTCCCAGAAATCTGGGAAACTGACCAGCACGCCCCTAACAGGCAGCTGTTCCCCCGTCAGGAGCACTGAGTCTGAGTCTAACACAGGAGAACTTTTATTTAGAGGAGAAAGAAACGCAGCATGAACTGGGGAAACCATCACAAGAGTGACTCAGCAGTATGTGAACTGTGAGTGAAACGCCCACCCTACAATCTATTGGGCAGCAGCCCCTTGCCTCAGTTTCCCATCTTGGGATGAGAGAGTCCAATGACGAATGTCCCTTTGGCACACCCCTCCCATTTTCCCTCTGCTGACCCCTTACCCAGTTTACGGGCCCAGCTCAGCAGAGTTTGAGAGTTCAGGGGAGGTTCGGGGGGCGGGGGGTTCGCCTCCTGCCCCAGGGAGAGAAGGGGTGGGCCAGGGATGCCTCTGCCTCTGCTCTGCACCGCTGCTGCTCCATGCTGCGTCTCTGCCTGGAGCTGCGATGCCATGCTGTGAGGGGCCTCCAGCCCGGAGTGAGTCCAGCTCTTAGTGACTTCCCTGGCTAGGGCGAACCTCGCTGCTGCTCCCCCCTGTACTGTCTTTCACCACAGCACCGGCTCTATGGTGCCCAGGCAAACCGGCTTCACAGTGTTTTCAGCTCTAGGGATCACTGAGAAGAAACCAGGACTTCCAGCTGAGTCCAGTCAGCTCTGTCTTTAAGCACTGGGCAGACCCAACGTTTTGTATGCGCCTTTCACCAAACCCACACACCCGGTGGGAACCCCTCTCCCCACCCCCCTCGGACTTTCAGTTCCATTTGGTATCACTAACCCCTGCTTAGCACGTGGGGTTACAGAGACTGAACCCCCGCTCCCGCCATTGTCCCGACAGGTCACGGCCGGGTGAGGAGATACCTGAGTGGGATGGGCTGGAGCGAGACTGCGCTGCTGCTGCATCTGTCCCACAGGGAAGAGGATCAAACTGGATTCATTCAGCGACTGTCAAGGCAGCTGCTCTCTGTGTCCCAGCTCTCTGGCTGGGATACAGGGGGCAGGAACTGGTGCATTAGAGGGAACAGCTCCACGTCCGTATAGTTCTGGAAAAGAGCATCCAGGCGGTTCAGCCGCATGCACGCTTCTCGACCCTGCAACTTGCCAGCACCTGGCACACGCCATCGAAATGTGCAACAAAGGACACGAGATGGGACCTGTTTATTTTGCTGCACGTGGCACCAGTTTGCTTAGTGTGATGTGCTCCAGTCTGCTCATTTGGGGACCAGGTTTTGGGATGAGGGGGAGTTTGTGCTGTCACACAAACAACGAATGAATCTCCCACATGCAATTCATGCTGCCTCCTCCCCCCGCCGCCCGCACACGCCGAATGCCAGCTGCAGCCGGCCCCATAAGTCTGGCTGCCCCAACAAACTGGTAAAGCAGCTTCCAGTGGATTCTGGCTGATTCTGGCTACGCATCTGTGACGAACTGGGACTGTTCTTACTGTGGTCTTTGAATGCTGACAGGGGAGTGTGGCTGGGATAGTCTGCATTGGGGGATGGGAGACTGACCGGAGAATACCTGAGCATGTAACATGAGAACCCAGGAAGGGGTTAGAGGCCAGGTGACACCTTTGCCCGGGAAACTGAACAAAGGCTGTGGGAGGGGTCGCTGAAGGGAGAGTTTCAGGAGCTGGCTGGTGGAATGGCTGGGAGGCAGACAGGGCTCTGACCTCCCAAGGGGGCTGGGGAGCCCGAGGACCCCAAGATGGACCTAACTGAGGGGGTCCTGTTTTCTGTGCCTGCGGGACCTGTCTTGAACTGTGTCCCTGTCGTCTAAATAAACCTTCTGCTTTACTGGCTGTCTGAGAGTCATGGTGAATCGCAGGAAACCGGGGGTGCAGGACCCTGAGTCCCCCCACACTCCGTGACAGGATCACCCCCATCAGCTGGACGTGCTGGGCTGACCCCATGCACAACAGGGGCAGCAGCGCGGCCATCCTCACGCTCTGATTGTGACTCGGGATTGTGGGGGCTTCTCACCTGTCCCATGGAAACGTGGCCAAAGGCGCCAATTGTCCCTTCATCAAAATGGCGCCGTCTCCCACTGCTGCCAGCGGGGCTGAGGCCTGCGCGAGGGCCGCCCCGTCCCTACGCTCTGTCTGCATGTGGCAGGCAGGCTGCCCTCCTGATGCTGGCTGCCACCTCCCGCTGGGCTCCAGGAGGCTAAAGCCGAGCCCACAGGCAGACTGGCTGAGGCCTTGGTTCAGGGCCTGGACAGCGCATGGGGACTGTGAGGGGATGTGGGGGGAAGGCTGAGCGGGTTGCAGGGGGATGTGGGGGCAGGGATAGGGGGCAGGTTGAGGGGGACAGAGGGATATGGGCATGAGGGAGACAGAGTGTGCAGAGGGAACGCTGACAGGGGTAGTGGGTGTGGGGGGCAGGGAGAAGGCTGAGGGGGCCAGGGAGTGTGGGGGGCAGGGGGATGGCTGAGGGGGACATGGGGATGGGCAGAGGGGAGGCTGAGGGGGTTGGAGGTGATCATATGGGATATAAGAGTGGCTGAGGGAGGTACAGGGGGATGGGGACAGGAAGGAGGCTAAGGGAGGCAGGAGGGAGGCTCAGGGAGATGTGAGGGGCAGAGGAGAGGCTAAGGTTTGTGCACAGAGGACAGTGCTGGGGCTGGCAGATGGGGGGATCATGGCAGCTCTCCCAGCCAGGGAGGTGGGGTGGCCTTCCTCTCCCAGGAGCCGGGGCTGGGCTGTGCTGAAACGTTCCCAACTCTCAGGCAGGGCTGGCTCTAATGTTTTTGCCGCCCCAAGCAAAAAAAAAAGAGTGCCGCCCTCCATAGCGCCGCCATAACACACGCCCTCAGCACCGCGACGCCACCCCACCTCCGCGGAGCGCTGCGTAGCTGAACACCCCGCCCCCCCCGTGAAGCGCCGCCGAACACAACCCCCTCCCGCAGAGCGCCGCCGAACACCCCCCCCGCAGAGCGCTGCCGAACACACCCCACCCCCGCGGAGTGCCACACCGCCGAACCCCTCAGCCCCCCGAGGAGCGCCACGCATCCAAACCCCCCCCCCCCCCGCAGAGCGCCGCCAAACACTCACCCCCCGCAGAGCGCCACCGACCCCGCCAGCCCCCCGTGGAGTGCCGCGTAGCTGAACACCCCCCCGCGGAGCGCCGCCAAATGCCGTGCCGTCGAACCCCCCCACCGAGCGCCACCGAACACCCCCCCCCGCGGAGCGCCGCGCCGTGCTGCTGAACCCTCCCACCGCCACACATATCTCCCACCGAGCGCCGCGCCGCCAAACACCCCACCGCTGAGCCGCGCTGCCAAACAGTGCCCCCGCCCCCGCGGAGCGCCCCGCCGTGCCGCCACCCCCCCGGAGCACTGCTGCCGAATCCCATCCCCCAGTGCCCCCCTACATGCCCAGCCGATGAAACAAAAACAACCCACCCCACCCCCAGCGACCAAACTCCCCCCCCAAAAAAAATCCCCACCACCCCAAGATTGGCCGCCCCTTACCAGGTGCCGCCCCAAGCACGTGCTTGGTCGGCTGGTGCCTGGAGCTGGCCCTGCTTTCAGGGGCTGAGTGCGAGTCCCGGGCTTTGGGCACCAACAGGAGGAGCTGCCGTGATAGTGGGAGAAGCGCCTCTGACGCCGTGATGTTCAGGGCTGGGCCTGCGGGCAGAGCTCTGTGCGAGAGCCCCGGGGCTGAGGGCACAGACCTGCCCTGCTCTCCCCGCGTGTCTGACCCCATAGCAGAGAGGGTGCCAGGGCAGGGCACGGGGGACCTCAGTAGAGGAGAGGGCGGCGGGAGGCAGAGGAGTGTTGCTGCTGGGTGCAGACAGTAACAGGCAGTGGCTGGCAGTTCCCCTGCCTTACGGGGAGGAGAGGGGAAGTGGAGTTTCCATCGGAGCAGCCAGCAGGAGCCGGGCATTACAGGCTGACTTTTCTACCTGGTTTGCTCACACCCGTTGGCCGGGGAGTCAAAAGCCGGATGTAAAAACATGCTCTGATTTGTTTTCTTTTTAGAAGAAGGAACCCACCAGCCTCACTGTTCCTTCTCCCACCTCTGGTGAATACTGGGTCAGCCGCACGGACAAGCCAGTCTGCTGCCTTGCTTCAGGGCTCAGTTTCTTCTTCAGCTGAGGAGAAAGGAACCATGGAACAGCAACGTAACGTCACAGTCCCGTTCCCCACCTGTCCTGTGGGGTCTTCTGGCCTTTAGAGCTACTGGTCAGGGCCTCCCCCAGTCTGCGGGGGGGCACAGGGCCTGCTGGCCTCCTCGCAGCCTCTGCTGAGGCTACAGGAGAGAGGCCTCTTCAGTTTGCAGAAAGAAAGAAATCTCTAGGGTGAGCACACAGCAGATGTCTGTTTTTCCAGGGCCAGATGCTGCCACCTTGTCACTGGAAGGGCCCGTGTGACCTCTGACCACAGATGAGGGAGGACGCCCAGCCTGGCTAGACAGATTCCTTCCTGGCATGGCTGGGGACAGAAGCCTGCAGCCAAAGCTCACACTGCAGGAAACAACCTGCAGAGGCCTTTCATCTCCCCAGGGTCAGACGTCACCACTAGGAGAATGTGAGTGCCGGAGCACTGGGGGAGCTGGGCTGAGATGGCATCCCAGGGCACAACCACCTGTGTCAAGTCCATTCGGATTCCATGCTCAGCAAAGATGCAGGGAGCTATGCGGTCAGGAGAGGTGCTGGTCAGAATTTGCCAGTGGAACTGTTTTTCCATCAGAAATTGCCAGCTTGTCAAAATCCAAACGTTTCGTGGGAACACGTCGATTTGGACAAACCTTCAGACAGAAAGCAGGCACGTTTCGCACGGAAAGCTGCTTGGCTCCCTGCCAGCTCGCCCGCCTGCCCACCTGCTTGACAGGCTGATGGGGGGTCTGGGCTTCCAGGCTGCTGAGAGAAGCCCTGGCTCCCAAGATCCCAGGGTCCCCTGGGGTAGGGCTGCGGGGCTCTGGGGGCTATTTAAAAAGTCCAGGGCTCCCGCTGCCTCTACCGCCCCGGCCCTTTAAATAGCCACTGGAGCCCCGCTGCTTCCCCAGGGCTCCCGCGGCTATTTAAAGGGCCGGGGCAGTAGAAGCAGGGGAGCCCTGGGCCCTTTAAATAGCCCCCAGAGCCCTGGGATAGCAGGGGACTCGGGGGCTATTTAAAGGGCCGGGGCTCCAGCTGCCTCTGCTGCACCCTGTCCCCACACCAGCCCCGCACCCCCTGCCCTGCCCGCAGCCAGCCCCGTCTCCAGCCAGCCCTGCACCCCGTGTCCGCAGCCAGCCCCTGCTGCACCCTGTCCTACCTCCAGCCCCGCCCCCTCTGTTCTGCCCGCACCAGCCCCACCCCCCTGCCCTGCCTGCAGCCAGCCATGCACCCCCTGTCCACAGCCAGCCTCTGCCGCACCCCCTGCCCTGTCTCCAGGCAACCCCTGCCGCACCCCCCTGCGGCCCTGCCCAAAGCCAGCCAGCCCCACACACCCCTGTCTCCAGCCAGCCCCGCACTCCTTGCCCTGCCTGCAGCCAGACCCTACCTCCAGTGAGCCCCTGCCCTGCCTCCAGCCAGCCCCATGTCCACTGGTGCCCTGCAGTTCCCAGGGCAGTAACCCTGCACACCTGCTTCAATGAGGGGTCTATATGGTTTTATAAAAACTTTATAATAAGTCAATATAATGTAACTGAGATAGTTTTAGAGAATATACGGTAATAAGTGAATGTAACGTAACTGGGATATGCTTCATGCAAAGGTCTCTTGTAAGGTATCATTACAAAGCTTATAATCTACTGAGTATGATCATCTGATTTGTATAAATGTACCACTCTTGTATCTAAAACTAGAAATATAAAATGTAACTCTGAGGGCCTATTGTAATTGTGTAAAGTGTGGACCATTAAGGATGGTTTGGAATCTTGATGACTCCCATTGTCTGCAGATGGCTGTATTTACCTGTGAGTCTTCCTGTATATGTGTGTGCTGGCAAGTGAGTAATGAAGTCTTGCAGTGACATGTGATCATGTCACCTGAACTGGAATCCATCTTTAACCTGGTGCTTTTCCAGTGAGGGGGGGTGGAAACCCAGAGGGACAAAGGGTTCCTGCCTTATGCAAAAGATATATAAAGGGGGGAAGAGAACAGAGAGGAGGAAGAGCCATCATGAAGAATCCCCTAGCTACCACCTGAGCTGCAACAAGAGCTGTACCAGGGGAAAGAATTGTGCCCAGGCCTGGAAGGTGTCCAGTCTGAGAAAAAACTTACTGAAGCATCTCCGAGGGTGAGGTTATCTGTATTCAATTTGATTAGGCATAGATTTGCGCATTTTATTTTATTTTGCTTGGTGACTTACTTTGTTCTGTCTGTTACTACTTTGAACCACTTAAATCCTACTTTCTGTATTTAATAAAATCACTTTCTATTTAGTAATTCACTCAGAGTATGTATTAATACCTGGGGGAGCAAACAACTGTGCATATCTCTCTATCAGTGTTTTAGAGGGCGAACAATTTATGAGTTTGCCCTGCATAAGCTTTATACAGGGTAAAACGGATTTATCTGGGTTTAGACCCCATTGGGAGTTGGGCATCTGAGTGCTAAAGACAAGCGCACTTCTGTAAGCTGTTTTCAGGTAAACTTGCAGCTTTGGGACAAGAGATTCAGACCCTGGATCTGTGTTAGAGCCAGACAGGAGTGGCTGGCTCAGCAAGACAGGGTGCTGGAGTCCTGAGCTGGCAGGGAAAACAGAAGCAGGGGTAGTCTTTGCACATCGGGTGGCAGCTCCCAGGGGGGTTTCTGTGATTCAACCCGTCACAGCAGGGCTCATGTCAGAAGCGGGTGGGAAGACAGCAGAGTAGAGTCAGCATGACTCAGCCTTGAGATAGCGATGTTTTGAGAACAGAAGTGAGAAAATATAGGAACGGGCAGGACATAACATAAACAAACTGCAGATGTTTTTAATTAATGCATGCCATTAAAATGTATAAATGCTTGTGTGATATTGCTTGTACTTTGAAGAAACTGAGGCAGAGATGCTCTCTGTCAGCTGTGTTCTTCGCTTGCAATTGCATGTCCTGAATAAAGCTGTCTCTAACTTTGTTGCTTCCAACCTGAGAGTGGAGTTTGTTTCTTCCACATTTGATAACTGATTGGTGAAACCTAAGTACAGAACTGTAACAGGGGAAACCTCACCTGAGAGCCTCCTATCAGCTGGGTGCGGTGCTGCAATCTTTTTTTCCTCCTGCTCCAGGCACTCCCTGTAGGTTGCCAACCTTGCTAAGGGTATGTCTACACTATGGGATTAATCTGAATTTACAGAATTCGAATTTTGGAAACAGATTGTATAAAGTCGAATGTATGCGGCCACATTAAGCACATTAATTCGGCGGTGTGCGTCCATGTACCGGGGCTAGCGTTGATTTCCGGAGTGTCGCACTGTGGGTAGTTATCCCATAGCTATTCCATAGTTCCCGCAGTCTCCCCCGCCCATTGGAATTCTGGGTTGAGATCCCAGTGCCTGATGGGGCAAAAAACATTGTCGCAGGTGGTTCTGGGTACAGCTTCACCCCTCCCTCCATGAAAGCAACGGCAGACAACCGTTTCACGCCTTTTTTTCCTGGGTGAACACAGCAGACACCATACCACGGCAAGCATGGAGCCCGCTCAGCTCAAGATAGCAGTCATGAACATTGTAAACACCTCGTGCATTATCATGCAGTTTATGCTGAACCAGGACCAGAAAAACAAGGCAAGGAGGAGGCGGCGACGAGAGTGATGAGGACATGGACATGAACATGGACACAGAATTCTCTCAAACCGCGGGTCCCGGCGCTTTGGAGATCATGTTGTTGATGGGGTAGGTTTTATCCGTGGAATGCCGATTCTGGGCCCGGGAAACAAGCACAGACTGGTGGGACCACATAGTGTTGCAGGTGTGGGACGATTCCCAGTAGCTGCGAAACTTTCGTATGCGTAAGGGCACTTTCATGGAACTTTGTGACTTGCTATCCCCTGCCCTGAAGTGCCAGAATACCAGGATGAGAGCAGCCTTCACAGTTGAGAAGCGAGTGGCGATAGCCCTGTGGAAGCTTGCAACGCCAGACAGCTACCGGTCAGTTGGGAATCAATTTGGAGTGGGCAAATCTACTGTGGAGGCTGCTGTCATGCAATTAGCCAAAGCAATCATTGAGCTGCTGCTACGAAAGGTAGTGACTCTGGGAAATGTGCAGGCCATAGTGGATGGCTTTGCTGCAATGGGATTCCCTAACTGTGGTGGGGCGATAGATGGAACCCATATCCCTATCTTGGCACCGGAGCACCAGGGTACCCAGTACATAAACCGCAAGGGTTACTCTTTAATGGTGCTGCAAGCACTGGTGGATCACAGGGGACATTTCACCAACATCAACGTGGGCTGGCCAGGAAGGGTTCATAACGCTCGCGTATTCAGGAACACTACTCTGTTTAAACGGCTGCAGCAAGGGACTTACTTCCTGGACCAGAAAATAACCGTTGGGGATGTTGAAATGCCTATAGTTATCCTTGGGGACCCAGCCTACCCCTTAATGCCATGGCTCATGAAGCCATACACAGGCAGCCTGGACAGGAGTCAGGAGCTGTTCAGCTACAGGCTGAGCAAGTGCAGAATGGTGGTAGAATGTGCATTTGGCCGTTTAAAAGGTTGCTAGCGCACTTTACTGACTCACTCAGACCTCAGCCAAACCAATATCCCCATTGTTATTGCTGCTTGCTGTGTGCTCCACAATCTCTGTGAGAGTCGGGGGACACGTTTATGGCGGGGTGGGAGGCTGAGGCAAATCGCCTGGCTGCTGATTACGCACAGCCAGACACCAGGGCGATTAGAAGAGCACACCAGGAAGTGCGACGCATCAGAGAAGCTTTGAAAACCAGTTTCGTGACACTGGCCAGGCTACCGTGTGAAAGTTCTGTTTGTTTCTCCTTGATGAAAACCCTCCCCCTTTATTGACTCATTCTCTGTAGGCAACCCACCCTCCCCCTTCGATCACAGCTTGCTTTCAAAGGAAATAAAGTCACTATCGTTTAAAAATCATGTATTCTTTATTAATTGATTATAAAAAGAGGGAGAGATCTGACAAGGTAGCCCGGGTGGGGTTTGGGAGGAGGATCGGAGGTAAGGAAAAGGCCACTAAAAAAAGGTTAAAATAATGACAGCCTTTTGCTTGGGCTGTCCACTGGGGTGGAATGGGAGGGTGCACGGAGCCTCCCACCCCCGCGTTCTTACACGTCTGGGTGAGGAGGCTATGGAACATGGTGAGGGGGGAGGGGGGTTATACAAGGGCTGTAGCGCCAGTCTGTGATCCTGCTGCCATTCCTGAAGCTCCACCAGACGCCGGAGCATGTCTGTTTGCTCACGCAGCAGCCCCAGCGTTGCATCCTGCCTCCTCTGATCTTCCTGCCGCCACCTCTCATCTTGAGCGTCTCTCCTCTCCTCAAGTTGGTCCCTTCTATACTCACGTTGGTCCCTCATGTCCTCACGTTCACTGCCATCTTTCCTATACTTTGAAACCATGTCCTTCCACTCATTCAGATGAGCTCTTTCATTGCGGGTGGAGTCCATGATTTCCGCGAACATCTCGTCTCGCGTCCTCGGTTTCTGACGCCTTATCTGAGATAGCCTTCGGGATGGAGGAGGGAGGCTTGAAAAATTTGCAGCTGCTGGAGGGAGGGAAAAAAGGAGAGAATTTTTTAAAAAGATACATTTTACAGAACAATGCTTATACTCTTTCACGGTGACCAACACTATTCACATTACATAGCACATGTGATTTCTGTGCAAGGTCGCATTTTGCTTCTTAATATTGAGTGCCTGTGGCTTTGCTGCTAGAGATCACAGACGCAGGTCCGGGCAACAGAATTCGGCTTGCATGCGGCCATGGTAAGCCATTGTCTTTCAGCTTCTGCGTCCTCCTTTCCCACATACCAAGCAAAGCCTGTTGAGTGCTGCGGTTTTCCTGTTAACCTTCAGCAGCAGAAAACAAATTAACACCCCCCATCCAATTCTCTGGGATGATCGCTTTATCGCTCCCCCCACCACATGGCTGGTATCAGGGAAGATCCCTGTCAGCCACACGTGAAAAGCTTAGCGCCAATTCCCCTCCCCACCCCTCGCTTGGCTTACTACAGGGAAGGATTTCTTTTCAGCCACAGGCAAACAGCCCAGTAGGAAGGACCACCTCTGTCCCCTTAATTAAATTCCCGTATTTCAACCAGGTTACCATGAGCGATATCACTCTCCTGAGGATTACACAGCGAGATAAAGAACAGATGTTGCTTGAATGCCAGCAAACACTGGGACCATACGCTGCCAGGCTTTGTCATACAACGATACCAGATTACTTGCTACTAGCACGGAGTGGTCAAGTGTCCTACCATGGAGGACGGAATAAGGCTGCACTGCCCAGAAACTTTCTGCAAAGGCTTTTGGAGTACCTCCAGGAGAGCTTCATGGAGATGTCCCTGGAGGATTTCTGCTCCATCCCCAGACAGGTTAACAGACTTTTCCAGTAGCTGTACTGGCCACAAATGCATCCCAAGTCCTCAGGGCAAACTAATCATTAAAAAACACTTGCTTTTAAACCATGTCTTATATTTTAAAATGTAGACTCACCTGAGGTCCCTTCCATGGGGTCATGGTCTTGGGTACTGGCTTGGGAGGGTACTTCAGTCAGGCTGAGAAAAAGATCCTGGCTGTTGGGGAGAACGGAGTGCTGTGTGCTCTCCGCAAGCTCGTCCTCCTCCTCCTCCTCCTCTTCCCCGTCCGCAGAATCCTCAGGTGTGGCTGATGAGATTACCCCCACCTCGGAATCCACGGTCAGAGGTGGGGTAGTGGTGGCGGCCCCCCTTAGAATTGCATGCAGCTCAGCATAGAAGCGGCATATCTGCGGCTCTGACCCGGAGCGACCGTTTGCCTCCTTTGTTTTCTGATAGGCTTGTCTGAGCTCCTTGACTTTCACGTGGCACTGCTCTGAGTCCCTATAGTGGCCTCTCTCCATCATGCCCTTGGAGACTTTCTCAAAAGTTTTGGCATTTTGTCTTTTTGAACGAAGTTCTGCTAGCACTGAATCCTCTCCACAAATAGCGATCAGATCCAGTACCTCCCGTACGGTCCATGCTGGTGCTCTTTTTCGATTATCAGCCTGCATGGTTACCTGTGCTGATGAGCTCTCTGTGGTCACCTGTGCTCTCCTGTGCTGGGCAAACAGAAAATGAAATTCAAATGTTCGCGGGGCTTTTCCTGTCTACCTGGCCAGTGCATCCGAGTTCAGATTGCTGTCCAGAGTGGTCACAATGGTGCACTGTGGGATAGCTCCCAGAGGCCAATACCATCGAATTGCGGCCACACTAACCCTAATTCGAAATGACAATATCGATTTTGGCGCTACTCCGCTCGTCGGGGAGGAGTACAGAAATTGATTTTAAGAGCCCTTTATTTCTAAATAAATGGCTTCGTTGTGTGGACGGGTGCAGGGTTAATTCAATTTAACGCTGCTAAATTCGAATTAAACTCATAATGTAGACCAGTGGTCTTCAGCGTCTCAGTCATTCAGGTGAGTCACACAGTCAATAATGGACAATGTCTGTGACAGACTTCCCCAGAGTGCAACCTGGGACTGGGGTACCACTGGCATACCAGAGAGAGCCCTTTGGCATACCAATCTGGGTCTCCTCTCAAGCTGTCAGGCTGTGACAAGCTACAATCCTCTCCAGGCCTTACACAAGTAGGGACACACCCAACTGCAGTTACATGAAGGCTTCTCCTAGCCACTCATGAACTAACAGTAGAGAGACTCCAGCCAGCTCCCTCCCCTCCCCTCCCCCCTGCCCACCCAAATCTCAGAGCTGTCCTGTCCTGGTCAAAAGCCTGACCACTGTAAGTTTATTACCCAGTCCATCCCTCAATGTGGAAAGGACAATGCACCAGGTTTTTGTTCCTAAGCAGATTCCGCAAGCACAACACACTGTTTTAGGAAAAAAAATAAAAAACGGATTGATTAACTACAAAAAGATAGATTTTAAGTGATTATAAGTAATAGTGTACAGATCAAAGTTGGTTACCTCAGAAAAACAAAATCACAATCTAAATTCTATAAACTAGACTGGATTTGAAATAAGTAAGGCTAAGATTTAGTCATGGGTACTTTTAGTGAAAGTCATGGACAGGTCATGGGCAATAAACAAAGGTCACATGCCGTAACCTGTCCATGACTTGTACTATAAATACCCTGACTAAATCTTAGGTGCTCTGGGGGGCTATGGGACACTGCTGCTGCTCCTCCTCCAGGGCAGCCCAGGGCACCACTGCTGCTCCAGAGTGGGGGGCAGTCTGGGGCAACACTGCTGCTCCAGGGCCACGCCTGGGATCGCTGCTGCTCTGGCGACCCCCAAGGCCAGCTGCCCGGGGCTGCTCCAGCAGCAGCCAGTGTGGCTGGCCCCAAGCTGCCTGAGCATCTGGCCCCAGGGGCCGCCCCAGGGGCTGGGGCAGCCCTGAGGTCAGCCACACCAGCTGCTGTAGAAGTCCCAGAAAGTCACGGAATCTGAGACTTCCATGACAGACTCGCAGCCTTCGAAATAAGCAGTGTGTCACCTTGATGGTACAAATAGTCCACCAATCTTCCATACACAGGCAGGGCTTTCTTCTTTCCAGCCTGGGACGCCCTTCCCCAGTTTAGTCTTTGTTCCCAAGGTGTTTCCAGGTGTTGACTTGTAAGGGGACTGAGGCCAGGTGATGATGTCACTTCTCCCTTTTATAGCTTCTTCCATGTGGAGGGAACTTCTTTGTCCCAAACAAAGCCCCAGAACAGTTTGTGGAAAAGTACAGGCATGGAGTCTAGTATCACATGATCTAGTCACATGCCCTTGCATGCTTCGATGAGTCATAGCAGCCATTACCCATATACTGAAGCGTTCCCCTGGTCCATTGTTTTCCTTGATGGGCCATTACCTTGAATAGTCCCTTCACAACGTGCTGGCTAGACTGGATATAAACTACCTTACCCAGGAGCGAGCACATTTGAAATACAGATGTATAGTCAATATTCATAACTCCAGATACAAAAATGCTACATGCATACAAATAGAATAATATTCAGCAAACCATTACTTTTCCATTGACTCCTCACATGACATATTTTGTAGAAAATGCATCATAATTATGTCATAATCATACCACTATGGTGACTATGAGGTGCAGAGGGTCATAATCTCCTTCTGGGGTAGCAAACGTCTAGCAAAACTATTTGCCCTCACCAGGATCTTCAGCCCATGTCTGGACCCTATAATTCCCACCCTTCACTCAAGTTTCTAAACAAGCCTTCTCCGATTCTCAGGGCTTAGGCCACTTTCCCAATTAATAGTGGGGGAACCCAGGCCCACCCACTACTCTAGGTCCCAACTCAGGGACACTACACGCAGCAGTCGTGTATCACTGCCTCCAGTTCACTGCTGCTATTCCCTGGGTCTTTTCCCCCGTAGCCCCTTTCTCTTCACCCTGAAGTTCTCAGATCCTCTTCCTTCCTGCTACATGCAAAATACCACCAGAATCCATCCTCTGGGACGCCTTTGAGTTCCTGTGACATACAACACAAGAGCCACGCCACGCCACGCCACGCCACGCCACGCCACGCCACGCCACGCCACGCCACGCCACGCCACGCCACGCCACGCCACGCCACGCCACGCCACACCCCTGCTCCTCTGGTCCCAGCCAGGGACTGCCCTACTTAGCCCCTATAGCTCCTTTTATCTGAGCCTGCTGTGCTCTGATTGGCTGCTTCTGTGCAGCCTTTCTGGGCAGGCCTGGAGGACCCACCTTCGCTGCTCCTTCCTGGGTTGGGGTGTGGTAGGACTGTAGGGCCTCCAGCAGGGGGCCTCAAAGGGCCAGGTGCACTGCGTCACAAGAACTCGCAGCCAATTTGGGGTTTGTGCCTTGGTTTCTAACAGACTGCCCTGAGGTTGGCACTCACCTTCTTGGGCCACTATAGACAGCTTAACACCTATAGGCCCAGCTGATCAGGACTCCATTGTACCCACAGGTGGCAAATGAGAGTCCCTGCCTCAAAGAGCTGACGGTCTAAAGACCAGACATAACACATGGCAGAGACAAACAAGTGGGAAGGGGGTGGGGAGGGTATGGTGGCAACTCATAGGCGTTAGCTCTCTTCCATGCTGAATACCCAGACTGCTGTGACATACACTCCATGGATTAAGCACATGTGATCTCTTAGCTCTCGACTTCACTCTTTTTGTCAGGAAATCTCCAGCAATGGCGATATATCCAGGCCCCAGGCGTTTTTACCATGGTGCCATCTTGACACAGCCTAAGGGGAAGAACTGGAATGTGACTGTTTTGTGCAGAAACCAAAATAACAATGCAGCCCACTGAGTTCTTTAAAACCCTGTGGCTTTGCAAAGAGCTATGGACAGTGGGCCAGCAGATTTGCTGATCGGAGCCGGGTGAGGCAGGGCATCCATAACCCCAGCGCAGCCAACCAGTTGTGCTGTGTAAAGCTGCTTTGCAAAGCAGACAGAGTTTATCGGTCAATCTGGTGCTGTCTTTATTGTATTAGGGTTTGTATTTTGGAGTTAGTGTTGCCCAAGGCTAGAAATACAAGTTAGGAAGTCCTGGGTTTTACGTAAAGATCATGGGGCAGCCCTTGCTGTCAGTTACACCTGCCTAAATCTGAGTAACTCTACTGACTCCATTGGAGTTACTCTACACTGGGCAACTCCAGTCAAGTCCATTGAGTGACTCGAGATCTACCCTGGGCTAACAGCTGGCAGAATCTGGCCCAGACGTGTTGCTTGTAGTGGCTGTCATCCAGGAGAATCCGGGGAGAAAGGGTGCCTGCCAATTAATTATTATGCCACCTAAGGGATCTGATGGCATCAGGATCCTATTGAGTTAGGAGCCGTATAAACAGAGAGGTAGACACAGTCTCTTGTCCAAACGTCCTTACAATCTCTCTCTCTCCTTCCTGCAGCCATACATCAGGGCTGGGAGCAGACTTACAAACTGCCTAAGCTCTCTGGGGCAGCGACTGCCTTTCTTGTCCTGTGTCTGTACAGCACCTAGCACAACGAGGCCCTGGGCCATTCCTGGGGCTCCTAGATGCTACAAAATAATAACCTAGGAAAAAATGCTGGGGTTGGCAATTCCCTGTTTGGGTCGGGGGGGTCATCCTGCCAGATGGCAGCCCAGAGAGGTGTGGCCCAAGGGACCCCCATTCTCAGCCAGCCTGTGGCGTTTTGCTGGCTCAGCTGGCCAGAAGCTGCCTCAGGTTGCCAGAATCTGATGAGGGCTGCAAAAACCAGGACCAGCCAGCTGTTTCTATAGAAGTGACCAGGATGCCAGGCAGGCTCTGAGAACAGAGACTTTCCTGGCTGCCAGGGAGGTGGAATTACCCTGATGTGTCATGGACAGAAAAGCAAGGGGCATTTTTTTCCAGACAACATAATGAGGGTCAGCTTAGGCAGGTGCCATATAATCCTTCCCACTGGAATCTGGTCAGGCTGCTGGGGTGAACACTCATTCTCTGATGGAGGACGTCCCGGGATGTTTTACACAGTCTAACTCTCCCACCAGAGTGGGGGGATTTGCTTTTGCCAGCGGTTTGTATTTTATCCCCAGGAGCTGAGTAAAATCCTGGGCATGAGAGAGATGAGCACGGAATCTCAAGAAGAATCCCTAGGTAACCGGCCACAGATACCTCGTGCTCTCAACAACCGGGCTCTCCTGCTTCCAAGAGCACATTCCTTTATTCCTGTTCCAGGTGTCACCGTGCTTCTGATTTGCCCTGGTCCACAGCCAAACAGCACAGTGACTCACCCCATTCATCACCATCTCTCCACGTTTCTTAAGTTGTCCATCTCCTTTCAGATCTCAGCACGTTCCTTGGTATCCTAGCAACCAGCAGAAACTTTCCGAGGAGAGCTCAGACCAGACCGATGCTCCCATAAGCCAATCACATGCCCATGGCCGTGACTTATTAACTTTGAGCCTATCAGGGTGTGTTATTGTGGATCCCTAGGACGACTGGTCCTGGGAACTAATCTCACTGTATCGAGGCTGCCTCAGTGCTCACAGCTGCTGGTCTCCCAAGGCTAGAGACTGAACGAAAAATGAGCTTCTCCGTTACGTTCGCGGAGTTGGTGAACATTGCGATTGGCACGCCTGAGCTCGGCAACGTCAACTTCAATGCCCTGCATGTCCTGCTGCACGGCCTGTTGGAGCACCTCCAGCTCCAAAATGTCAAGAAGGAAATCTCCCAGGAGGAGAGGGATTTTCTCCAGCCTCCCCCTAGCTTTACAGCAAAAGGCCAGGTCCAGGAGCAGGTCTCCCTGGAGAGGAAATCCAGCTCGCTCTTTCACCAGCTTCAGGAAAGGCTGACGAGGATCGAAAGTCAGCTGCTCCATCTGAATAATCCCCCTACCACAGCAGAGCTGCTGTCTCGGAGCCAGTCCCTCAACAAGCCCGCTGAGGAAATGTGGCAAATGATGCAGTTGAAGAAGAAGATGGAAATGAATGAGGAAGGAATGACTAAGGTGAGACAGCCCTGCTTTGGGAAAGCTCCTGTTTCCCTTCCCTCCGGTCTGTCAGGGCCAGATCCTCACTGGGTGTAAATCGTACTGCCTACAGCTCCTGCCACTGACATACCCAGGGCAGTGTCCTGCCAAAGCCAGCTAGAAGGGGTGTCTGGTCCACAGGAGCCCAGAGAGTGCAGTTGGGAATCATTAGGCCATGGACTCTATAGGGAAATGTCTCCTAGGAATCTGATCAGCCCTAATGCAGGTTTATCTGAGCAGGTTACAGCTCAGTTTGGTCCAGTTCATAGAGGAAGGATCAAACTGAGTTGACGAGCACTGGTTTGATGTGGTCTATTTCATAGCATGGAGAGGACTCCCTCATACTGCTGTTAATCCACTCCAGGCAGAAGATGGGACACCCAGAACTGGGTTTCAGTCCCTGCTCCATTGGAATAGGCTCTCGCTATGTCTGTCCCTAGCAATAACTCACTTGGGGGCCCCTCTTGCATCCCAAGAAGTCCATTTCAGTTTTGCTTTTGACTCCACTGGGAGCAGGCTCAAGTCCTTAGCAGGCCTGTGACCCCTGAGAAAGGTCCCTCCTAGACCTTCCCCACAGCCACATTTCAGTATTGATAGGTCATTACTGCGATCCAAGATCCTCTACCCATCGACACACCATGCCTCTGGTAAGACTCTGCACTGGACAAGGAAACCCGAGGGCCCACTTCTCTGCTGCCCTGCACCTTGCGTTATCATTGACAGCAAGGCAAGGTTGGTATAAAATGCCACCGAATCAGAATGGTCTCACATCCCCTCTGCACTGATGGGAATGACTGCACAAGGTGCAAGGCAATGGGGAATCAGGCCCCGAGACACATCATCTCCTGGCCTGAGCTAAAGATACACACAGCCATTCTGAAGACATGGGTTCAAGGGCAAGAGTGCGGTGTTAACTTTTCCAGGAAGTGGTGGTCCACCCACTGCAGAAGAGCAGTGCGTTTGGTCTTGAGTGACAGGCCGAAGAGGAGACTTGAGCATGTAGTTAATCGGCAGCCCCTACGTGCTTTAGGTGACATTACTGATGGCGGAGCTGGAAAAGAACTAGGAGAAAGATGGTTCCTCTGGCACCTCCTCTTTATCCATCACTACTGTGTTATTTCATTATTAAGTACTATCAGTTTGTCCTGTCCTTCACAGATGTAGATGGAGTCAGACCCTGACCCTGGGAGCTAATCTATCACTCTCCAGGCAAGGAGGGACATTCTGCGTTATCTAAAACCTGATCCTTTTTAATTCTGTTCTCTGATGTTAAATCAATGGGCTTAACTCTGGGAGACCTCATGCATGTTAAAAGGCCATATTGTACCTAGAAAACGCGTTGCAGTTGCACAGGGAATCTCAGTTTGCTCAGAATACAGCTTATTTTGTTGTTAAAGTGCAGTTTGTCACCCTGAGTTGTGACTATGTAAAAACAGCATCATCTTCTAACCATGACTGCTTAGTGCTTTACCCTCCCCTCCGCCTTGCTTGGCTCTGGGAGGAGTTGGAATCCACACCTCCTCCTGCATCATCAGAATTGCCTGTGAGGACATAATCTACCTGCAAAGTCCTCACTACTGTTGCTACTGATGTGCAGAAGGAAGGAGCCCAGTGTGACTCTCGGAGTCCATGGGGAGGACACAGGACTGGCAGAAAAAAAAATCTTTGTAGTTGTAAACAGAGCCCAGGTGATCTGGCAATTGGGACCCTGTGATGTGATTGTCACCGAGCCCCTCTCCAGAGCAGAACCATATGCTAAATTCTTCATTTACTTGCTCAGGAAGGGAGTTTGAAAACACAAGAGTCTAACCCCTTCCCAGTATAGTCAGAGAAAGCCCCTTCACTCAGAGCTCTGCACAGACAGAGAGCAGCACAACTAGCTCAGCTGTTGTTTCCCAGTTAGGATCCTCCATTCCCCATCCTCCCATGGTCCTCTTGGCTTTCCATCCAGGTAGCAAGTGCTGGTGTTCTCTCACTGTCTGGGCAGGCAGTTAACCCCCGACCAGCATTGTTGTTCCAGGAGTGTTGGCCTGAACAGAGTTGTTAGGTCCAGTTGCCTGGTTTGGGTGTAGTTGAGGACGTGAAACAAGGGAAAGTTGTGAGTTCTCTAAGCACCATCTCCTTGTCCTGTTCCTGGTCAGATGGAGAGGGGTTTTCCTTGGCCGTCTGCACATGATCTTGTCAGATTAGCGGCCAGGTTAACAGCGGTGGCGATGCCAGTGCCTCTGGGCCAGGTTAGCGGGGAAGAGGGTGCCGGTGCCCCCTGAGCCCGGTGAGTTGGGACCACTCATCCCACCTACAGCCCTTGATGTAATCCTTGGTCTGTCTCTGCAGTTCCCCTTGAGTATCATTCATTTCCCTTTTGGGAAAGGGTGTGTGGGGGTCACCCAGGGATGAATCTGTGCTTTCCCAGAGGAAATGCATAAGAATTGCCCTGTATTCCCCACCAGTCCAATGGCTCATGGGCTGCCATGCCCCTAGCAGGAGGGACAGGCTGGCTGTAATGGGCTGTTCTGAAGTTTCCCCACATGGGTCCCATGTGCTGTTCCAGGGTCATTCTCCTGCCTCCTTTCTCCACTGTGGACACAGAGTCACTTCAGTCCACTTCTTGTCTGCGTGCAGCAACATTTCCATGAATCTAACTCAGCTCCGAGGGTTTAGAAACAGCATGAGCAGAAGGACACAGATGAGTGTGATGTGCCCTGAGCGGGAGGCACCGAGCCCTATCACCTGGGAAGGCCACCTTGGCAGAGTGTGCACTTCCTCCCCATGACTGACAGGTGGTGCTGCTGTGCCAGGTGGGGCGAGAGAAAGGAGTCAAACAATGGGGCAGTAGGAGAACAAATAGCGCAGACCTACACTCCCCCTGCATATGGTACCAAAGGGCCAGCATCGCAGTCTAGGTAGCTGGCAGATGTCCCTTGTATGGGCACATGCCAGACAGCAAATCACTTCAGTAGGTTGTGCCCCCGAAGGGGCACACAGCCAGTACCACCAGCAACCACACATCATGGTGCTAAACATACTGCAAACCTAGGGTGACCAAATAGCGAGTGTGAAAAATCGGGATGGGGATGGGGGGGTAATAGGAGCCTATATAAGAAAAAGACCCCAAAATCGGGACTGTCCCTATAAAATCGGGACATCTGGTCACCCTATGCAAACCACAACACTAATAATACTCTGCACTTCCATAGCACCTTTCACCTGAGGGCCTTGCTATGCTTCACAAATGCTAACTGACTACAACTGACAATGCTCCTGTGAGGCACATGAAGGCCATGGAGCAAGGACTTTACCCACCATTGAAATGTAACCATCTCTGGGATGGAATGCGGCAGCTGCTTAGCAGCACATAGCAACATCACACAATACTTTAGGACGGACAGGAAATGAGATTCATTTGAACCTGCAGAGGGAATTTATGGAGGCCAGAATGTAATTGCCATATTTAATCATCTTGCCTTTTAAGATTATTATCCCAGCATAAGCCCATGTTGAATTAGTGGTGTACTGAACTTGCTGGCTGACAAATGTTCAGCTGTGTCCGTCAAGCTCTAGCCAGTTAGAAACCCACTTCCTGGGACTTGACATTTTGTTTCACTAAATCTCCTGTCAGCTCAATCAGATGTAGCATTCCCATTCACATCTTCTCATCAATTGTTGTGTGGCGATGCAGCTGGGTTCCTTCCCAGAAGTGGCTGCATTTCAGTGGTAGGTGCAGTGATTCACACGTGCACCATACTAGAGTTTGCATATCACTGTAACGGTCTCCTTTAGGGCATTCTAGTCTAGAAACATCTGGTATTATTATGTTTTTAAATAAACATTTTGAGGACAAAATGGAAGCATTTTTTATAGCAGTACTAGGTCATAGAATCATAGAAATGTAGGGCTAGGAGGGAGCTTGAGTGGTCATCTCACCTATCCCCCATGCTAAGGCACGATCAAGTAAACCTAACCTATCTCTGACACGTTTGTCTAACCTGTTCTTAAAAACCTTCAGTGACAAGGCAAGGATGCCATGACCTCCCCAGGTGACCTGTTGCAGTGCTTAGCTAGCCTCCCTTTGTTTGGTGCTTCTCCCTCCCAAGTTAGGACTATGAGAAAGTTGTTTCTGTGTAAACAAAGAGATTATCCAGCCCTGCTGCCTAGGGATTGGGCCCAGGGATTTGCACGGGGATTGCTGTTGTGTCAGCTCCTTATTTGGGACAATTCTGCTTGCTGATACACCAACACATGTGCAACCAGCCAGCTGGGCTCGCTGCCCCCTTCTGTTGGTGTGCCAGCCTGCTCCTGTTGCTTGCCTGTGTGTGGCAGCAGGGGACAAGCAGCATCAGGGCAAAGAAGGTTAGTGAGCCCTTAGCAGGGCCGGCTCCAGGCACCAGCCTGGCAAGCAGGTGCTTGGGGCCGCCGCTCCGGAGTGGGGCGGCACGTCCAGGTGTTCGGCGGCAATTCGGCAGACGGTCCTTTACTCCTGCTGGGAGCAAAGGACCACCCGCCGAATTGCCGCCGCAGATCGCGATCGCGGCTTTTTTTTTTTTTTTTTTGGCTGCTTGGGGCGGCCAAAACCCTGGAGCCGGCCCTGGCCCTTAGGAGGGGTTAATGCAACAGATTCAGTGCTGGCTTGGGGCAGGCAATTGCTCAGATTTCTTATTTAATTTGTTTGAATCAGACCTAGAGGAGAGGGATACATTTCTGGCTTCCCCTTGCCTGGCCAGAGGGGACATTTGGGAGGAAAGCTCTCTGTGTGAACGGCCAACTGTGCGGGGCAATCAGCTGCTGCATGTTGGGGTGGAACCTGCTTGCTTGTAGGCTGTAAATGCATTATGGCACAGGGGCTGCTGTTGCTGGAAGCTACCAGGCACAGTCCGATCTCTTGCTGGTGCTATAATCTGGCTCCTAACATGCGCTGGGCCAGCTGCCCTTGTTACCCGTGAGTGCAGCCAACCTGTGGCTTGATTCAAAGATGCTGAACACCCACAGTGCCCACAGAGTCAATGGGAGTTACGGTGCAAGGTCAGACCCTGGTAACCTCAGACCCCAGCGGAACCAATGGGGCGTGGACTTGAGAAGTAACTAGTGTGCTCCATGTTTGTCATGTTGTTACCATGGTGATGCCTGGCCCCGCTCTTCCCTGGCAGCCCCTTTGGGACAGGAGGTGATCAAAAATGTTTGTTTGTTTTTTAACCAAAAAATGGGGGTTTAAAGATGACAAAACTCTAAGGTGCCACAAGTACTCCTGTTCTTTTTGCAGATACAGACTAACACGGCTGCTACTCTGAAACCTGCAGAAAAATGTCATTTTTAATCAGCAGCTCTTTGTTTTCCAACGAAATTTCAAAAGGAAAAATTTAAAACCGAAAAAAAAATCAAAATTTTTCTAAATGTTTTGGGTTGAAATGATGAAAATCCCATTTCTCGCTCTCTCCTCTTTCTCTCTCGTTTTTTTTTTTCTTTTCACTTTTTTCCATTGGAAGGAAGGAAAAAAGAAGGGGGAGGGGCAGGAGAGATTAAAAAAAATAACAGCATGATTTTCCCTTCCACCAATAGCATTAAAACCTTGTTTAAAATGTTCTCATGAAGCATCATTCACAGCCAGCTCTAGCCGCAGTCTCTCGGGGCAGGCTGGCTGTTGTTTGGAAATGTGCTAGCTTGCCTGTTTGAGCAGTCACTACTGGCACAGAACTTTGCACCTAGCCTAGGCAGGGCAAATTGAGTTTAATTATTATTTATTTGTATTACCCTAGCACCTAGGACCCCTAGTCATGGGCTGGGGCCTCAGTGTGCTAGGCGCTGTACAGACACAGAAGAGAAAGACAGTCCCTGCCCCAAAGTACAAGACAAGAAGTAACAAGTAGGGAAGACAGGGGAGCACAAGGAAACAAGAAGACCATAGGGCAATGGTCTCAGCACTGTGACAGCTGGCTGGGGCCAATTCAGGCTCCTCCCAGGATTGACCTGAGCAGGGGGCGTGTTTTAAAATATGGCCTGTTTTCTTAGTCTGGATGTGGCCTTAAAGGGGCCTGCACAGCCTTCCAACTGCAACTTCCTGGAATGTTGCAAGGGCCAGTGAGGGAGCCCTAGGCCTGTCCCCTGGTGATGCCATGGGGCATATCCACCCAAAAGGGCATTCCCCAATTCATAGGACAGCTGGCTGGCTGCAGAGGGGAGCTGCACACTCATATAGGGTGGGGGCAGTCCCCAGCATGCAGGGAGTTCTAGGAGGGATTATGCCTCCCCCCACCATTGTGCTGTGGGGAAGCACAATCCCTGGCTCCCAGAGCTCTCCATAGGATGGGACTGCCCTGCATTATACATCCCTCCTGGGGGGCGAGTGGGGAGGGAGAATTGCCAAGCAGTGTCAGACCTCCTTGTGCGCACACACCTGCCCCCTCCCTAGGGTTGCCAATTTTGGCTGGACATATTCCTGGACGTTTCATCACATGACATAATCTGTAATTAAAGATTAATCTTTAATTTCTGGAGACTCCAGGACAATCCTGGAGGGTTGGCAACCCTACCTCTCCCTGGGCATTCCTGTCAGGGCCTGAGAGACACTGTGTCAAGTGCTAGCTAGGAGCACAAGCCTGGACACGTCAAGATTGGCTCATGCTCAGCAGCTCAGCTTGCGAGTCCCGCTGTGGGGGCTCTGTTAACAGCGAACAATCTCCCAGGCACCCCAGCTGAGCCCAAGTCCGACGTGCTCTGTTGTGTAGGAAGCGCTGGAATGCAGCGGGCAGCGTCTGCTTCTTGGAGAGATGGGCATTCCCCAAAGTTAACTGCCCCTGGGTGTGAGCACTGTGGTGGGCCTGGCACTGGGCCCTCTGGGCCTGGCAGGGCAGCAAAGCATTGGACTCCCGGGGAGCACTCAGTTCCCCCTGCTCCTGATGTTTACATCTACGATGCAGGAGCCACCCAGTCTGCTATGGGGTCTGACAGGTCAGAGTCAGAGCCTTGAATTACAACTGGAAGTGAAGAGGATGCCAGGCTCTATGCCACCCTTGCCCTGCAACCAGGGCAGCAGCCCCACGCTCTGCTGAGTGCTTCCTGCTGGGTCAATCCCTTGGGGCTGTCGCTAGCCTGCACAACTTTACACAGCCTCCAGGCTGCTCTAAATTAGGCTGGGGACCAGCCCGATGTCCAGCCAGCCCTGGATTGAGCTGCGCTGCAGTTCTTGGCAATAGCCGAGGATTGGGGCCAGAGACTCAGCCTTGCCTTTGGATTGCCTGGGCCTGATTCTG
The DNA here is from genome assembly GCF_027887155.1 of Malaclemys terrapin pileata. Lineage (NCBI taxonomy): Eukaryota > Metazoa > Chordata > Testudines > Emydidae > Malaclemys > Malaclemys terrapin. Next base: position 54,650,476 of record NC_071514.1, read on the forward strand.
ATCCAATGGGCACTGGTTTCACACTGGGTTACTCTGGGGGAGTTACTCCTGATTTACACCAGCGTGAGAGAAGAATCAGATCCCTGCCTCTAGTCACTGAGGGCTTGTCTGCATGGGAAGTTTTACCAGTGAATCAGTCACAGTTATACCAGTCTGATCCTACATGTGGCTGCTCTTATATGAGCAGCTTTTTCAGTTTTGCTTTAATCCCTTCCCAAGCAACATCCATTGGGTGGTCACAATCCAGGCCCCACATCCCCACTCCTTGCAGGGGGGCTTTGCCCTTTGTGGGCCTCCTTAAGTCTCTCCAGGTGGGGGATCACAAGGAAAGTCATAAACCCCACACACATTCCAGGGGTGGCAAATCTACAGTGCTGCCAACAAACCAGCACCCATACAATGGCTCTGGCTGAGTCTGGGAGGCAGGCTCAGCCTATCTGTGTTACCAGGGAGTCCGCTGTACTCTCCTCGGGGCAGGGTGAAGGTTTCCTGCCTGGCAGTTCCCTCCACAGCTTCAAGAGTCACTCCTAGGGCAATCCCACTCCTTCCCCTCACTGACTGCAGCTTCCTCCCTTTTAAAGGTCTCCTCTCCTCCCTGTCCTGTGTGATTGACAGGGCCAGCGGAATGGAGGAGCCCTGCCCCCAGGACCTCTCTGGCCCCTTCCTCCTCCAAGTGGGGTCTCTGCACCCCCGTCACAGCTCCGTTGTAAAGTATTCAGGACCTGATTCTCCTCTGACCTACAGCAGTTCATACTCCCTGTGATGTACAGGGCTCGATTCTCCCCCATAGAGCCATTTACAGCCATGCTAAGCAGGCGGGACTACATGGAGGGGTCTCGCTTGGTAGCATTTTAGAACCACATTGCATGAGTGTAAATGACGTCACAGAGCCCAAGCAAGGCTCAGCCCTCTCCGCTCTGGCTCCAGCAGGGTGATGGAAGAGAGCAAATCCCTTCTGGAAACTAGATTTGGGGATTGTTTTTAGGCAGAGCCTTCTGCTGGGTGTTCTGTACATGACAGACTGCTTTGCATGGACTGAGTCCTGACGGACTCCCCAGGGGAGAACAGCCAACAGGCTGCTTCCTCCATATAGTCAATATCACCACTGCCAGAGATGGCTAACACCTCTTAGGGTATGGCATTGCTCTCCTAGGTGTCCTGACAGAAAATATAGGGTTTGATTCTCATTTGCACAAAGACCACTTCACACTGCTCTGCCCATGGTAAGGGCCAGTGGGAGGAACCAATGACTAGAGAGGAAATGGGAACTGGGCTCATAGAGGCTGAACTGAATCAACCTGAGCGATGGCGTGGATGCTCGCCTGATCACAGCCTGGTACCCCCAGGATAAAACTGGAAGCCAGATTTCCAGCAGGGAGGCATGGCTATTCCAGCTGTACCTTAGGCAAGATAATAAGCTCATGGTGGCAGGTAAGGAAGCGGACCATTCCCAGAGGCCCCTGAGGGTGTATTCTGCCACAGTTAACCTGTGACCACTCATTAATTTCTGCAGGATGGACAATGTGACCTGGGAGTCTCCCAAGGAGTTTGCCCCAGGTGCCCTTTAACACAGAGGTGTAATCCATGTAAACTACAGATCCCAGCATCCAATGCTGCATCTTTATCCCGGGAGAGGCTACTTGGCTCCAAAGAGAACATTGTTTTCTGGGCCCCTGGAGTCTCCATGGCTGCGCTCTGGGTTAAAGAAGAGGTTGGTTGGCTGTAGTCGGCTCGGTCGGCAGCAAGTCGGATATAGCCCTCTGGCACCAGGATGGGCCAAATGTGTGCTCCTGCGTCATGCCAGGCTGACTGTCCATGCAGAGCGCTCTTGGCTTGTTTCCAGTCGTGCCCAGTCTGCTTCAAGCTGGTGCTGACTCCTTCATTTCCCTGTCCTCTTCGCTTCCTCAGGCCATGAACACGCTGCAGGATCTGCTCACCAACATCTACTCCCTGCAAAGCACTGTCAGCACCTTCCAGGAAGAGCTGGGGGTCTTGAAGGATAACTTCCAACGAGTACGTATGTCTGCCCGTAGCAAAGGGGCCGCTGGGGGTGCTGCCCCTGGAGAGCTCTCCTGGCAAAGGGGCGCTCTGGTGACTCAGTAGCACTGCACTGGCCTGCAGGGAATCCGGCTTCCCTGCTTGTGCTCTTGCTCGCCATAGCAAAGAAAAATGATGGGGGTGAGGGTTGGAATGAGACCTGGGTGCTCTGATGGGGGGACACAGGAACAACAAGCCTCCCCCCTAGACCAGGGATTGGCAACCTTTCAGAAGTGGTGTGCCGAGTCTTCATTTATTCACTCTAATTTAAGGTTTCGCGTGCCAGTAATACATTTTAACATTTTAGAAGGTCTCTTTCTATAAGTCTATAATATATAACTAAACTATTGTTGTATGTAGAGTAAATAAGGTTTTTAAAATGTTTAAGAAGCTTCATTTAAAATTAAATTAAAATGCAGAGCCCCCCGGACCGGTGGCCAGGATCTGGGCGTTGTGAGTGCCACTGAAAATCAGCTCACGTGCCGCCTTCGGCACGTGTGCCATAGGTTGCCTACCCCTGCCCTAGACAAAATTAAGTAGCCATGAAATCCTGAGTCCAAGCACAGCCGAGATCACGGCGTGCGCACACTCTTGCTGCAGTGCTGCCAACATCCTTCCAGGGCTGCTCCACGGGGCTCCTTTCACACTTTGGTCTATGCTCTTCCTTGCCGAGCCAAGGCATGAGGCCTGGTCTCCCTTGACAGAGTTGGGTGCTGACATGTAGCTGGAGGCTGCCCCCTGCTGAGGATTATTTTACATGCTTATTGTCTTTCAAGTGAGGCAGTTCCCTTTCCTGCCTAAGCCCCTCTGCTTTGTTCCCTGCGGGACCCTTCCCTCCAAGGCCCTGTCCCCCAGCTCCGGTCCATCTAACCACTGAAGCCAGGACACAGTGTCCTTGGCCAAAGGCATTCCTGAATTACCCAGAGGGGGCCACTGAGTCTCAGAGAACATTGCCTCACCATCAGAGGAGCTGAGCTGCTAATGTGAGGAGCACAAGACAGGGCTCCCGGCGTGGCTCAGCCCCAGTGCAGCTAGGATGACCAGATAGCAAATGTGAAAAATCAGGACAAGGGGTGGGGCGTAATAGGAGTCTATATAAGAAAAAGACCCAAAAATCGGGACTGTCCCTATAAAATTGGGACATCTGGTCACCCTAAGTGCAGCCCTTTTTCAGCCCTCTCGTGCTGTGGTGTGTGCTGTGTGTAACCACAGAGATCAGTGAGCCTCGGCTAGTCCCGGGTACGAGACATGAAGGCTCTCGACTGTGCAGTTAGTCAGGTATTCCCTGGCCACTCCAGAGCCAGGGCACAGGCTGGAGTGTGGAGCTGGCAGGACGCTGCTGGCCGCTCGTTCCCTCTGCACGTCACGCCGATGTGGTTTGTTTAACAGGTCAACATGGATGAAATGAGAGAGCGGCTCGCGCAGCTGGATCAGCAGAGCCAGCTCATCCAAGCCATCCTGGACAGGCTGGTGAGTGGGGAGATTCTGGGAGTCAGAGAGAACCTGGTGGCAAAGGGCTCTGGAGAAGGCCCGCACACTCAGGGAGCGTAACCAGGAGGAGCCAGGCCGGGCTGCCACAGAGCCTGCTCCAGCCCTACTGTGGGCATTGGCCCCTTCGTTTGGGAACCTCAGGAAATAAGCTTTTCAGGGTACGAGCTGCCCAACTCCCCTGGCCACTCCGCTCAGCCCTGCAGAGCACAGAACTTAGTGATGCTGCATTTTTAGTGCCCTTCACATAGGCCCCAGGGCGTGGCCTTTCTGAAGGGTTAATTACGCCGCTAAGTTCCATACCACATGGTGCAGATGACCAGTCCCACGGCACTATCCGTGCCCAGCGCAAGGGAGCAGCTCACAAACCACCCCGGGCTGCAAAGACAATCCAAAGCAATCTTTAGGAACAATGGGCCAAATCCTCAGCTGGTGTAAAAGGGTTCCATTGGCTTTCGTGGAACGAGGATGATTTACGCCAGTGGAGGATCTGGACCCACAAGTTCACCTCCCCTGGTGAAATCCATCTCCATTCCCTAACCAGCCGCGTGGCTGTATTTGTGATAGCATCTGTAACAAACAGCTCCACCAAAGGGCAAGCTAGGTGCGGTGTATAATATACACAGTCCCTGCAGCAGTCTTTACGCCTGGTCAGTTCAGCTGGGTAGAGGTCTCCAGCTCAGTAGCCATGTTACCTGTGCGCTCGTTGGATCGGAAGCCGGGCTCTGTGCGGGTGAGCAGCCGACAGCACGGCCAGGCCTCTACACTAAAGGCTGCCCGGTCAACATTCATGCAGCCGCTTCACACCGTCCACTGGCAGTGGGGGAACCGACTTGTCTTCAAGGTGGTTGGACCTGCCAGCACTGGCCTGTGTCCTGCTGCTGTGCTGTGCTGCCCGAGAAGAGGGCAGCTTGTAGTATTGGTGCACCCTGCCCATCCAGTGCAGGCAGCTGTAAGTAGGGTGCCCACAGGAAGGGTGACAGAGACTCCTGCTGCCTTTGCACTCAGTGGGTGAGTGTGCAGAGTGTATCCTGTTCTTGCCCCACACTCTGCTCCTGAGAACGGTATTGGCCTGGGGCCCTGGTCCCTGATTATCTGCAGTAATGTCCCCTGCTGCTCACAGGGTGTAGCAGCCGTACTCAGTCCATGGCCCGTGAGCCACATACGCCTTTTCTGGGCCTCGCATTCTGCTCTGCATTTGGCAGCTCAGATAATCTCTCGCTTTGCCTGGGGCTCAGCAGGGGGAGTTGCATTCGGCACAGCAGCGCACCCTGCACAGCCCAATGCATGGCAGCGGGTGGTGGGCGATCGGCCTGCCGGTTGGGGAGGTGCCGGCTGGGGGAGTGCCTGGAGAACTATGCAAGGGAGGTTGGCTCTAGAGCAGGCTAAGGGTGTCACTGCACAGGGTGTGCCCTGCTGGGTGTGGGTGCAGTGTCCCAGCACGCATCTCTGGTGTGACCCCCTCTTGTGCTTCCCAGCAGTGATGACTCCTACACACACCGTGAAAGAGTCTCAGGTTCCCCTCCCAGTCCTCTCTGATCCCCTTTGCTGAGAACCACCTCCTGCCGCATCCCTGAGCCATGACATACACATTGGCCTCTCCCTGCCTGCCTACTACCAATGGACCGCCCTCAGGCACCTTAGAAGGCCACCAGTTCCTAGGACTGGTCCTCTCTTCAACTTGCAAAATGGAGCTGACAATCTCCTGGGAGCTGGCTGCCTAATGAAATTCCTGGGGCTGGAGATCCCCCGCAGACAGGCTCTATCATGGTACTTCCGCACTTCCAGTCCCAGGTGGAACCTGAACTCCATGGCCACGTGCAAGGGAAAGATACTGCGGGGATGATGCCATTGCTGAATCTGCTGAGAGGTTTGGGTCTGGCAGGAGGCAGGATTGGGTTTGTTCCTGCACGCCCTGTCCCGGATTGCCCATCCCTCGCTCCGATATAAAGTGCAAGGCCATTCCCCTCTGATGTGCAGCTCCTTTTCTCTTCCTCTGCATACAGGACAAGATGCAGGCACAGCTGAATTCTTTCCCCGAGCAGGTGGACATAGTGCAGTGGAGCGCTCTCTTCGATTCGCTCACTGACAAGGTAGGTGCAGATTCCCGCCTGCCTGGGGGACCTTATCCCGAACAGAGGGGTCACTCGAGGGAGAGTTGAGCAGAAGCATCTTGGGAGCAATGAGAATTGTGTTCCTGTGTCCATCATGACTCTTTAAATGGGGCAAGCCAGCTCCCTCTGGATTTGCTGTGGGTTATTGTTCACCATTTGATCAGATTTTAAGAGCCTGCAGGGTGAGGTAGGGCTACTGTACTGACTCATGCTGAGATCCAGATCATGTGGGTCTCATCACTGATCAGCTCCAATCCAGGGCACAAGAGGGTTGGTGTCTCAGAGAGGGAAGAAAATGCTGCAAAGTTGAAGCCTCTGAACTCTCAGGGTGTGCTAGGTCACACTAAACTCCTCTGCCATCACATACACTTGCCCTGTAACCCAGCAGTCCATGCCTGCTGCTGGGATCGGCTCACCCCTTCATGACCAATCCTCAGCATCCAGTAATGCCCCCTGGGGATTATTGCAGGGGTTGGTTATAGTCCCCAGCCAATCGCTCTACTCCCTGTGCTACTGGGCCTCTGAAATCTATGGGGGACCTCTAGCAGCCACAGCCCTGCACCCTGGAGTATAGCAACCAGCACCAGCCTGCATCCTCACTCAAGACACCCCTGAGCCCGCACACCAACAAGGTTAGCTCAGATACCTGACTCATCTGAGCTCCATAATGCAGGGTGGTGTCATGATTGATGCCATAAAGGGAGGAGTGGGATCAGTTTCTGTATTAGCCAACCCCTACGGTTTGGGAAGGCTGGTGAATGGCTCCAGTGTGGGCACAGTTCTCCTCAAAGGCAGAAGGAGGTAGCTGGACACCGGTTGCTGCTTTGTTCTTCCAATAGCGAGAACCTGGAATCTGAATATAACCCAGCTGCCCCGGCCAGTCCCCTGCACCCTCCCACTCTGATCAGCACCCTCTTTCTGAGCTCTCTGCAGGAACCAGCCTGCATAAAGCCAACACGGGGATGTTTTCTTTCAGAGCCCCTCAGACCCAGTGCCCAGCCTCGACTCGAAACGGGAAACGGTCAGGGAGGCCCTTGGCAAGCTGTGTCAGCTGCCGGACAAGCATGAAGCCTTGGGGACCCGCATCAGCCTGCTGGAGAGTGAGCTCAAGCAGCAAGCGGATCACCTAGGTGAGGCCCCAGCGTCCAGCTTGGCTCCAACCCCTGGGCTGGGCCTGTCTTCCAGGAGAAACCCGGGGCCTTAGAAGGCAGCAGAGGCCCAGACCTGACTGGGTGCAACCAGCTCCTTCCTACAAGCAGTCAGAGCCACTGTCTGGAGGGACACAAATGAGATTGGACGGCTTGCCAGTACTGCAGAGCCCAGCCTGGCTCTGGGGGAGGGGAGTCGGGGTCTATTCGGGGCTCAGCCCAGCTCCAGGGGAGGGGAACTGGGGTTTGTCCTTGCAGGGCCCAGCCCGGTTCTGGGGAAGGGGAAGCCGGCTCTCAGGGAGGTGGGGCAGGGGACTATCCTGGCTTGGGGCCTGGGCGCTGTCCCGAATGCAGCATCTTTCTTCCTGCTGGTGATGTTGGAAGCAGAGGGAGCCCAGCCCCAGGGGAGCTTGTAAGGCTGGGAGCTGGAAAAAGCATCTTGCCAGGAAAGTACACAGCTGGATAGGTACCAGGCAATTTGGGGCACCAAATTTCCTGATGCCCTGCGCAACTGTGTGTTGCTCCAACTCCTGCTCCGGCCTTTCCCCAGGGTACCCGCCCCACCCTTTCCCTGCCCCAGCCCCGGCCCCACTCCCCTGAGCTCTGCAGCAGGGCCGGGGCTGTACTCACCGGCGGTGAGAAGTGCAGCGACCCGGCCCCAGCCGCATTGCCGGTGAGTGCTGGGGGTAGCTCCCCCTGTCCCTCAAGTCAGCCCTGCCCCTCCCACGGAGGCCTGGGGTCAGCTCCCCCCACCCCGTTCCCCTCTCATGGAGGCCTAGGGGCCAGCACCCCCACTCCGCCCCGCAGGGGCCTGCCCCCCCCCCCGCGGAGGGGGCTGCGGAGGGCCCCAGAATAGCTAGGAATGGCCCTGCATCTTGCCTCCTGAAAAGTGAGGAGATCGGGTCTGGAGTCAGAGATGCAGTAAGTGTGGGAGCTCGGCTTCCCATATGTCCAGTTTTCAACCAGCATGTCCGGTTGAAAGGGAACCTATACAGTGTCTGGTCAATACATCTGACCGGACACCAAAAGTCTGGTTACTAGTTACCACGGGTGGCGGAGGTGGGAGGAAAGTGCTGGGTCATCAACCCACACCAGTCCCTGCTCAGCCAGGGCCACCTCCTACCTGCATCTCATGGGCAGGCAGGCAGCAGGTGCCACGTCAGGCTGCAGCTCTCATCCCAGCCCTGGAGTAGAGGGAGCTCAGCTAGGGGAGAGGGAGGTGGAGAGGATCGAGCTAGGAGGAAGGGGGATGGGAGAGAGAAGTGAGCAATGGGGAATGGGGAGAAGAGGAGTCGGGGAGCAGAGGCCTTGGGGGCAGGGCCGGCTCTAGGCACCAGCGTTCCAAGCATGTGCTTGGGGTGGCACTTTTGAAGGGGCAGCACTCCAGCCTTTTCTTTTGTGCTGCACCACACTCGGCCTTTTTTTTTTTTTGCTTGGGGTGGCAAAAAACTTGGAGCCGGCCCTGTTTGGGGGAAGAGGAGGGGCAGGACCTTTGGAAAGAAGGGGTGGGGGGCGAGGCCTCAGGGGAAGAGGTAGGGTGGGGCAGGTCTAGTTTTCAGAAATTAGAAAGTTGGCAAACCTAGCGGGAAACCCCAACGCCAGGTCTACAGAGCTGAGTTGCCCTTGACGACCTTCCCTGGAGCTGACTTGCCAGCAGAAACACCCTGCCTCGGATTGGGGCTCTCTCAGGGAAGCCCGAGGGCAGGAGGACAGAATGCTAAAGCATTGAGAAGTTCCTCCAGCTACCACTGCTGGCCTCACTAGTACCTACAGCAGAGCTGGGATTGCAGCCTGGGCTGCCATGTCCTCTGGGGCTCACCTCATCCCTTCCCATCCCCCTTTATCCCACAGATGGTGACTTCTCTCCAGTAGCTCGGTGAGGCATTGCCTGGTCTTGAGTTAGCTTTAATGATGGGCTCCTACTATGAATCCAGGTCTGAGTAGCCCCCAAAGGCTGCTCTGAATTTCAAGCAAACCTTCCTTCCGTGGTTCCTTTACTGCTTGATCCATTCAGGACCCCGCCCCTATGATGAATCATATACACGCTATAATTGTGGGGCATTCTCTCACCTCAGCTCTAGCACACTGGTGCACCTGGGACTGGCAATATTGGGAGCACTAGTGTAGACAGAGCTCTGGCATCTTCATCCCTGGACGTGCCCAGAGCAGGACTGGGTGAGCCAGTGGTAGAACCGCTAGCAGCTGGACTACAAGACCATTGCTGGCAGTGATGGAGCTGCACCTGTAATGTGACAGTGGTGGGGGAATTCCCTAGAGAGCTCTGTGCAGACACAGCTTTGGTGTCTTTCATTTGGTTCCAGCCAAACTTGGGATCTCAGATGACGTAGCCGCAGATTTGGAGAGAATGAAAGACGAAATAAGCAGCCTGCAAAGCAAAGAAGACAAGGTGATCTGGGTCCAGGGCTGTGCGTGTTTGTTCCAAGATAGCACTGTAGCTCAGAGCACATCTTATTTCTCTCATGGTCTCTTGCAATGGCTACAATGAGAGTAGGGAGGGACCAGGAGCAGAATGGGGCATAGATACAGAAATGGGGTGATTGCAATGGTAGTTGTGTTCCCTTGCCTAAGTGTGCATGCATGCCAAGTGCCCCATGTAAGGGCATTCTCTATTGCATGGGCACAGGGTGTGATTTGCTAATGCTCCCATGTTACAGGGTTGCTGCCTCCTGTGCACCCCCTCGTGGCCTCGGATGGCTGTGCAGCTGCCCTCAGTTTCCCCTCTTCAGGGCACTGTATTAAACTTCACACAGGTTTTTTATCCAGTAATGCCCTTCCACTGGGGCCAGTTTATTGACATAAAACTCAAAACAAAACTCAGGCCTGGGGGCTTTTCTTCTCCCCCATTTCCCCTGGGGTCTGCTCTGGGCAGCCCTTCCCTGCCTTTGCTGGCCACTCTGGCTAGAGTCAGCTCTCCCTGGCCCTCAGCCTTCTTCAGCCCTTTAGCTCTGCTTCCAGGCCCAAACCTTTCACCCTGGTCAAGGGTCTCCTGCAGGCGCCTCCTGCTTTCTAATGCCTCTGTCGCAGCTTCCTCTCCCTGTTTTTTTTTGTCTTTTGTTTGGTTTTGATGCAGCAGTCATACGAGTCTAGGACCACCACTTTCTTCATTCTTTTTTTGCTAGGGTGTTTTTTTTTATGCCTTTGCACTCAGTCTAGTATCCTAGAGAAAATGCAGTAAGGCTTTTGTTACACTATTCCATTTCCCTGACATTCTCACTAGTCCCTTTGATTTCAAGCCAACTTAATTTTTCATAAAGAAACGTACTTTCCATGGACTATTGCCCACAATACCATAGAATACAATCAACAATTTCTTTGGCTTTGCAACATTACACAGCCCGTCTTTCTGTCTTTTTAATACGTTTAACTTATTATTTAAGGCACAATGACATGTTAACCCTCTAAAAATGACTATTCCACTTTTTCTGGCATGACTGAGGCGCATACAGTAGAATTTCAGCATTACAAACACCAGAGTCAACCACACACCTCATTTGGAACCGGAAGTACACAATCAGGCAGCGGCAGAGACACACACAAAAAAGCAAAAATGCACAGTATTGTGTTAAACATAAACAACTAAAAGGAAAGCAGCATTTTTCTTCTGCATAGTAAAGTTTCAAAGCTGTATTAAGTCAATGTTCAGTTGTAATCTTTTGAAAGAACAACTGTAATGTTTTGTTCAGAGTTACGAACATTTCAGAGTTATGAACAGCCGCCATTCCCGAGGTGTTCGTAACTCTGAGGTTCTACTGTAGAATTATCTTCGATTTTTGAGCATACATCAAACTTTCATTCTTTTGTTTCTTTAGTCCATAAGTCTTTCCATTCCTTTGTGAGTACCTTCATGACCACACTCTTGTCTACATAAGAGTATTTTAATATCCACCTCCTCGTTTTTTAGAGCATGCTTTGTTGTTTTGTCAGCCATCTCATTTTCTGGTATTCCCATATGCACAGGATTCCATGCTATTGTTACACAGATAGCTAGAGCCCTGCACAGATACAAAATTTGTATCCGGATCCAATCCACAAACATGGTCTGCGGATATCATAGAATCATAGAATAGCTGCAGATATAAAGTGGAAATCCTCAGATTTGCCGGGCCTTACAGATAGCACACATTATTTCTGTCGTTAGGAACATTACTTCACTTATTAGGTCATTTAATCTTTCTGAAGTTCCTGTTCTGATTGTCATTATGCCCGACAAGGAATCGGATAAAATTACAACTGCAGCCAGTTACTCAGCTCTTATTCAAGTTAGTGCCAACATTACTCCATTAGATCAGCTGTCAAAATGGCACATAATTCGATAGCCTTTTAGATGTCTGGGTTCCAAGACTAGGAACACAGAAGATTGTTCCACAGTACCCACGTTGTCATCTTTTGATCTGTCTGTATAGACTTGGCAAAGCTGTCCCCATTTTCCATATGTAAATGCAGAAATGTCATTGGTCATAAAATGTTTGGGTTTTTTTCTTCCCTCATTTTTCTTTTTCATACAATTCCAAATCCACAAATGGGGGAATGATTGTCCAGCTATAATTGGACTTCCCATGACTAAAAAAATTTCATTCTTTCCATTTGTCTTTTGTACATGTCACCTTTACCCAGTTTTTGTCCCTGATAATATGAGGAAGTCTGTGGGATACCATATTATTTTGTCTACTAAGATCCCAGCAATCCTCATAAATCTGTACTTCTGTTTTCTTGATTCCTTTTACTTTTGCCCAAAAGGTTAGATCTAATCGTTTCAACCTTAGATTTATAGGTGTTTCTCCAGGGGCTATTGGCAGCGCATACACTGGTGGGATTATCATTACACCACATGCCAAGCAGAGCGTGACCCTGAGCAGTTCCAAATTTCTAAGAATTGTTTTTGAGGCTGAATCAAAAGCTTGGCATCAGTAGTCTAAAACTGGCATCCGTAAAGCTCTATATATCATCACCAGAACCTTCTTATCTGTACTCCATTGGTTTCCAGCTACACTTTTAAGTAAGTTCATCCAACTTTTACACTTCTGTATGATATTATCTATGGGACCATTCCAGGTTAATTTATTATCAAACACTACTCCTAGGAACATCAACTGTTGAACTATCTGAATTTTTTCACCATAAAAAAATAAGTTCCATTCTTCCCAAATTTTCTTCCTGGTTAAAAGCATTCTCCTGGTTTTTGCAAGTGAGAATTTCAATCCCTAATCATTTCCCCACTTGGAAATGCTCTGGAGTTTCTCATTTGTCTTTCTATGGTTACTTTAAGTCTTTTATGCTTAGTCCCTAGAGCACAGTCATCTGCAAAAAGGGATGTAACCTATTCCCAACTGCACACTTTCTTGTTCCTCTCTGGCTCTTTATAGAGACCAGCTGCCCTCTACCAGCCCCATTTGAAAGACTGTTAAGGAGGCACAGGTAGGCTGGACCAATTCTCTCCTAAAGGGTCCCATCCACCCTGTGTCAGCTTTACTCTATGAAATCCAACCACTGCCCCCCAGCGAGGTCTCGTCCTTGCAAGGCTTCATGTTTCACATTTGACCCATCTAGGCGTTTGGGGAATGCCTGATGTTAGAGCATCTGAAAGCTGGGCGTTGGAGGGAAACTGCTTGGCAGCCTTAGCTCTAGAGAGCATGAGGTGGTGATTGCTGTGCTGGGTGTCTGAGACGGCGCCGTGCCTTGCTCTCTTCAGGGGAAGGAGTTTCGGAGGGACTTGCTGGCCCAGGTGCAGAAGCTGAAGGAGCAATACGAGAAGCTGCAGAAAGGCTCGGAGAGGCTGCTGAGCAGCATGGGGGATTTCCAGGTAAGAGCAAACCCACTGCGACCTTCCAGGCACCACCCAAGGAGGGGTCGGGGGAGGGCAGCAGGGCACAGGGCCCCTTGTGTGTGCCTGACCAGCCTTGCTGGGTGCAGAGCCTCCTGCATCACCATTGGGGAGGCCGGGGCCGGGGCCGGCTCCAGGCACCAGCCCACCAAGCTTGTGCTTGGGGCGGCACCTGGAGGGGGGCGGCGCGGTGCTCCGGCTCCTGCCGCCGAGGAGAGCGGGGCCACGACCGGGGCTCGCCGCCCTCCCTCCCGGCGCTCTGGCTGCCGGGGACAGCGGAGCCGCGGTGGGCTCGCCGCCCTCCCCCTGGTGCTCTGGCCGCCGGGGACAGCGGAGCCCCGGCTGGGGCTCGCCGCCCTCCCCCTGGCGCTCTGGCCGCCGGGGACAGCGGAGCCCCGGCTGGGGCTCGCCGCCCTCCCCCTGGCGCTCTGGCCGCCGGGGAGAGCGGAGCCCCGGCTGGGGCTCGCCGCCCTCCCCCCGGCGCTCTGGCCGCCGGGGAGAGCGGAGCCCTGGCTGGGTCTCGCCGCCCTCCCCCCGGGGCTCCGGCCGCCCTCCCCTGCGGCGCTGGGGGGGTGGGGGGACGGCCGGAGGCTTTTTTGCCTGGGGTGGGAAAAAAGCCAGAGCCGGCCCTGGCCGGCACCCACCAGGGCACCAGCAGGGACAGCCTTTGGCCTGCCCCCCCATGTGGGGGAAGCAAGGGGGGGAAGGCTTCTTGTGCCTTTCTCCTCCTCACACACGCGCACTAGAGCCAGCAACAATCTGGCCCTAACTAGGGAAAATTCTGGGTTTCTGATCCCAGGGGCTTTCCCTCAGGAAACTGGCCTCTGGCTGCTTTGGGACCTCATAGGGATGGGGGAGGGGTTAAATAGTTTGTATGAGGTTTTCCTTTGGGCCCTTCATGACTCGTGGAATGCCACATACCACATTTGGCATTCCAGGAGTCATGAAGGGCCCAAGGGAAAACCTCATACAAACTATTTTGTATGAGGTGCATGCTGGTGCATGCTGCATGCACCAGGCATGAAGGGAGAGCTGCCCAGATTTCCCAGAAGGCACTGGGACAAACACAGTTAGGCAGCTTGGTGGGGCTGCAGCACAAACATGGCTGACGCGTGGTCGTGTGGTGAGATAAGCAGCAGTGCAGATGCAGCTCAGGCCGTGCTCCTTGTCACTGTGCCTTGTGGGAACACCACAAACCCCGCTGTGCCAGGGGGTAGGTGGGGCACAAGGTGCCCAGGTGGATGGGGAAATGACATGGCCCAGTTCTTGCCACTCATGGTCACAGACTGTGGGATGATTTGTGACCCTAGCATCTGCCACCCCCCTGTGGCTTGGCTGGCCCTGAAGTTCTGTGCTGACTGTCCCTGCCCAGGACTGACACATACAGGTAGCTTGACACTACAGGAGAAGAATGAGGTAGAGCTGCAGGCCAGTGAGAGACTAAAGAAGCGCAGTCTGTTTAGCTTATCAAAGAGACGGATAAAGAGTGACTTGATCATGGTCTCCAAGAGTCTACATGGGGAGGGGGGTTTCTGATTTAATCCAGCAGACACAGGTAGAGTGAGAGAGACCCAGTGGCTTGAAGCTAAAGCTAGACAAATTCAGACTTTTTTTAAATGAGGGAATTAACTATTGACACAACTTGCCCAGGGACCTGGTGGATTCTCCATCCCTTGAAGCTTAAATCATGATTGGACGTCTCTTTGTAAAACAGCTGCTCTCACTCAGCCCCAAATTCCTGGGTTGGACGCAGGAAGGCGAGGTTCTCTGCCCTGGGTTATACAGATCAGAGGATTGTAGTGGCCCCTTCTGGCCTTAAGGAAGGAAGGAAATGCTAGGAAATGCTTGACTACAACAGTGTGTTTTGCCTGCCCACAGAACCTGCGGGCGATGGTTCAGCAGCTGGACCTGAATAAAGCAGACAAAGCCCTGCTGGAGCAGGAGATGAATGTGGTGAGTCAAGACATGCCGTGGCTTATTCCCTCCTCCCCCATAATATGTTTGGCCTTGCAATACAGGGTCCAGCTCAGCGCTCAATGGCCCAGGCACAGAACATGTTTCTCCCAATGGTGCCCTTGAACTTGCAGGGTCCCGGCCTGGCACTTATCCCACCCCATGCGGGCAGGTCCTGGAGCTTAGGAAAGAGCACAGGAAAGAATCCAGCAAAGGGAATAAATCCTAGCAGCTGCAAGCCCGGTGCCTGGACCTTAAATTTTGACCATGGTGCATAGAGCAGCCCAGCCTTTCCCGGGGATCTCAGGTAGCCCCAGTCACTGTTCTCCTTGTGGGCTGACGGGGCGCTGCGACCACCTGGTCTCAGAACAGAAGGTGTTCCCTCCGCTACGGCTGAGATGAAATTCTCAGTATTTCTAATTCTCTCTCTCTCCTGCTGTGAATGAAGCTGGGTCCAGACAGTCCCTTGAAGTGTAGCCTAGTCACCTAGGGAGGAGAAGGAGGATAGGTACCTCTGTTGCTTTAGGACCAGGGCCTTGGTGCTAGGCATTTAACCCTTTCTGTTTCTTGCCTGGGTCGGGGACACCACCCATCTCTGACTGAGCTCCAGGGATCTTCCCCTCTTTTCACACTCTGGACCCTAGCCATGCCCTGTCACCACTGCCTGTCTCCTGGGCAGTCCCATCCTCTTCCTCCATGATAGGATGGGAGCTCACAGCACCGTGCAGGGGTTGTGCAGCACCTGGTAGAACTGGGCTCTTAATCCCCCCTAGGCGAGAGAGGTGGGATCTTGCAGTTGGTACCAAATCCAGGTCTCCCATTACATAAATCCTGGCTCCTCACCACCAGTCTGGCCCCTGAGGCCTGAGGAACCTGGACCAGCCTTAAAAGTTCTGGGTCTGGTTCTGTTCAATATCTTCATCAATGATTTAGATAATGGCATACAAATTACACTTATAAGTTTGCGGACAATACCAAGCTGGGAGGTGTTGCAAGTGATTTGGAGGATAGGATTAAAATTCAAAATGATCTGGAGAAATGGTCTGAAGTAAATAGGATGAAATTCAATAAGGACAAATGCAAAGTACTCCACTTAGGAAGGAACAATCAGTTGCACACATACAAAATGGGAAATGACTGCCTAGGAAGGTGTACTGTGGAAAGGGATCTGGGGGTCATAGTGGACCACAAGCTAAATACGAGTCAACAGTGTAACGCTGTTGCAAAAAAAGCAAACATCATTCTGGGATGTATTAGCAGGAGTATTGTAAGCAAGACACGAGAAGTAATTCTTCCGCTCTACTCCACGCTGATTAGGTCTCAACTGGAGTATTGTATCCAGTTCTGGGCACCACATTTAAGGAAAGATGTGGACAAATTGGAGAAAGTCCAGAGAAGAGCAACAAAAATGATTAAAGGTCTAGAAAACATGACCTATGAGGGAAGATTGAAAAAATTGGTTTGCTTAGTCTGGAGAAGAGAAGATTGAGAGAGGACATGATAACAGTTTTCAAGTACATAAAAGATTGTTACAAGGAGGAGGGAGAAAAGTTGTTCTTCTTAACTTCTGAGGATAGGACAAGAGGCAATGGGCTTAAATTGCAGTAAAGGCGGTTTAGGTTGGACATTAGGAAAAACTTCTTAACTGTCAGAGTGGTTAAGCACTGGAATAAATTGCCTAGGGAGGTTGTGGAATCTCCATCATTGGGGATTTTTAAGAGCAGGTTGGACAAACACCTGTCAGGGATGGTCTAGATAATACTTAGTCCTGCTGTGAGTGCAGGGGACTGGCCTAGATGGCCTCTCGAGGTCCCTTCCAGTCCTATGTGTCTATGAATTCTTCCAGAAACTGCTTCCTTACAGTAACCACCCCTTACAGTGCCTTTGCCCACATGCTAACCAACTCTGTCCTTAGTGATGCTGCACATGCAGCCTACACAGAGCTCAGCAGCCTCTGCTCCCGAATTGCAGCCCCCACCCCTTGCACTGAGGGAAAGTCCTAGCTTGTAGGGTATCCTCTTCGTAGGTTGCAACCATGGGGCAGGGACAGGGGCAGGGGCAGTGGAATCCCCAAACCCACCAAGTCTGAGTCCCTGCATCACAGCCACCTAGGATGGGACGAGCCCTTTAAAATGCTGCCTCTCCACTAGAAAGCAGACAAGAGTGCGCTGGAGGCCATGGTGAACCACGGGGAGCTGCAAAGCGCCACCACTCAACTGAGCGAGATGATGCAGGATCTGTTGCAGAAGATGTCCCTGCAAGACAAGGATTGGCAGAAGGCGCTGGAGAAGCTGTTCAGTGACATGGACTCCAAGGTAGCAGCTTCACCGGGGAGGGAGGGAATGGCCAGTGCATGAAATCACTACACTCCAGAGCAAGTGGGGGGAGGGGCCTAGGGTACAAGCTGCAGTTGAACAGGGTGTAAAGCACCATCAGCCTGATCTTTCTTTCACATCATATAAATAGAAAGACACCCGACTCTGCTGGAGTGAAACCAGGATCACTCTCCCTATTGCCCCCCTTCCCTGCAGCCAGCTCCCTGGGTAAACAGCATGCTGCATAGGGACAGGTTGACCAGCCCCCCTCTGTGTGAGGGGCAGGGGATCAAGGAAGCGTGCAGGCTAGGCCTGGCTCTGTTCCACTCAGGTAAATGCAGTCACTCCCAATGGCAGCAGGATCTGGCCCACAGACCCCCTTCTATCCCAGGGCTGCTCTGAGCTCTGATGCCCTGGCCCCGGGGCACTAATGTGGCAGGTATCTCCCCACGGAGGGAGTGGGCTGCCCCTGCTTTCGAGTCCTGTGCTGATACCTCACTGGGGGATCCATTCAGCTGACATAGGGATGGAGAGGGAAGGGCACAGCCCTGGGCTCCATTCTCTAATAACTGATGGCTGCACTGATGGGCTTATCTGCCCTGCCACCAGCAGGAAGGGACTTTTCCATCTTTGCTTATCGTCTGTCCCAAAACCCCTATTTGGAGTAGGTGGAAACTGCACATTTCCTTGTTCAGCTTCAGTCTGGACTGACTGATTAGGGTCAGGACTTTGCTGAGGTTTTGTGGTGTCCTTCCATTGAAGACCCAAATATCAAAATATTGTCCATGAAAACTACAGCTCCATGTGTGTTCGTTAACAGTTCTGTTGTCTTTCTGTGAAAACATTCAGGTGCACTAGCAATCCCAAAAGGTAAACTTCAAATGCAAAATCCCTCAAAGGGTGTGATAAATATACTCAGTTTAGCACTTTCTTTGGCTAAAGGAATTTGCCCCATAGTCCACTTGAGACATCCAGTTTGGAGAATATTGTAGTTCGTTTCATTCTGGGGGGAAGTCATCCCATGTTGGGAGGATATATTTTTCTCTGACAACTGCTTCATTAAGTCTTTTCAGATCTACACAGATTCGTATCTTTCCATTTTTCTTTGTAACCAGTACCAGCGGGACACACCATACTGTTGGTTCAGACATTTTCTTGATATTCCAATCCACTCCGTTCTCTTTAACTCAGTTTCCACTTTATGAAGTAATGGGCGAGAAAGCCTGCCAGTCGTAGGGTTTAGCATTGTCTCTTCAGGTGATTTGTACTGGAGCTCCTTTCAAATTCCAATATCACAAAATATTCCATCGAGTTCTTCCCCCTGTCTCACTGGGCCCATCAAAGGTGCCACATTGCAACTGAGAAGGCTGTTGGTCTGTGGTCCTTTGATCACATACATTCTGAATGCACAGCTTTTGTCTTTGTAAGTTGTTTCTGTGGTTAACTGGCCCTTGCAGTTCACAATACCTCCGGGGCTATTCAGAGCTGTGTCAGGTGACTTCAGCTCTGGAAGGGGTTCAAGGTGATTATAAGTCCCTTCTGAGATGACTGTCAGCTCCTGAGTCAATTTTAAAGTCAATAGTCTTGCCATGAATATTCAGTTTCTCCAGGCACGTTCTGTATCATCACAAGTGATAGATCCCAGAGGCCATGGCACTTGAGTCAACTCCCTGACTGCTTTTGTGCAGCAAACAGCTGCAAAGTGTCCATATTTTGTGTGTGTATTACACTGTGAGCCTCTGGCTGGACATGCATCATTTCTTGGGCTATGACTTTTTCTACACTGTGTGTACGTAGGCTGGAATTTGACCCTCTTAGCCTGGGAGTTCTCTCTCCTTGCGTCAGGGGTTTCATGATAATGACGTTTAACAATCAACTGTGTGTTTATAGCTTCTAAGCTAGTTTCAGGTTTTTCAAATTGCTCCTGCCTTTGATTCTGCTGTCTGACTAGTTCAGACTGCTTTGTTATCTGTATAGCTGTAGGTAGGGTTAAATCTGTCTTCAACTGTAGCTGCTATGAAAGATTTTATCTGTTAATCCACTAAGGAACCTGTCTCTGATATTTTCATGTTCTGCAATCCCAGAATCACAGTTTTCAGCTAATGCATGCAGAACTCTCATAAAAAATTCAATATATTCCCATGGTTGATGAATTCTCTGGTGAAAATTTGCTCTTTCGTAAACCACATTTCTCTGAGGTATAAAGTATGCATCAAACATAGCCAGAACCCTTTCCTAGTCATCTTTGTGCCTGTCTTCAGTAAACTGAAAGGATTTAAAGATATGTTTTGCCTGCTTCCCCATAGTATAAATTAAAGGTGATACCTGTGTATCTCCAATTAACTGGTGGAGCTTTGTAGCAATTTGAAATCTTGCAAAATACTGCTTCCACTGTGAAGATTTGTCAAAACTGAAGTTCTCTGGGGCATTGAAGAGTGGCATGTTGACGATCTCCTGCAACCTTTGTTGCTTCGTTCCTTCTGTTTGTTCCCCTTGGCACTAGCTTACATCTGACACCATGTCATGTACTACTTGTACACGGTAGGTTGCAGGGCTGCTACTAGCAGGTCAGGCTTCTGTATCAGATATGGACTGACTACAGAGCTTACATCTCAGAGAGATACACATCAGATGTGTTCACTATGAGATCCTTTAGTGCTCTGCCAGGTATGGCTGAGGTTAGCTTAAATAAGGTCTTTTACAGACAGTGCCATCTAATGGCTGAACAGTATAATACAATTTAGCATTCCATTACAGGGGGAGTAAAGTGCAAACTGACAGAGATGCCTGCTGCTGTTGGCAGGGCTCCTTTCTTGGTCACTTGGCTTCTCTCTCCCCCCCATCTCTATGCAGTTGGACCACATGGCCCTGGACCCTCTGCAGAAGCAGCTGGAGGAAGTGTGGAAGTTCATTAAGAAGTATTTGAGTGAGGGCCCCCGTTTTGATGCTGACAGTGCCGCTGGCTTTAAAAGGTGAGTTGGTGAGAGGCAGGGTCCTGTGGAGGGGACTGGAGTCTTGGGCCCTCCCTCTGTCTCTACCTTGGAGAGATCACAAAGGAACAGGTGGGCTGTGCCCCGCCAAGGACTGCGTGGGCAGGCAGCCCAGAATCAAGGGCTGCACTTTGCTGGATAAAATGGAGCCAAAGGCAGCCACGTTCATATAGATGCAGCCAAGTGAACCACTAGTCCCAGCAAGCAATGCTACATCCTGCTGCTAGCCGCTAAACTTCCTGCATTGGTTTGAGCATTGACCTGCTAAACCCAGGGTTGTGAGTTCAATCTTTGAGGGGGCCATTTAGGGATCTGGGGCAAAAATCTGTCTAGGGATTGGTCCTGCTTTGAGCAGGGGGTTGGACTACATGACCTCCTAAGGTCCCTTCCAACCTTGATATTCTATGATTCTATGATCATGATGGAGCCCTGATTGCCTGCTGGGAGCTGTAATCTCTTTGGGCACCTCCCTTTAAAGACAAGGGCAGCTGTGGGAGCATTATATACACTGGGGCTTATAGGCAGGACTTCACCAGTCCTGCCATGACCAATGCTCTGGATTCTAACGGGCTTGTCAGTATCATGTTTGATAGACTCTGGCTTCACACTCAGTCAGTCACAAACCCTTAGTCATGGGAGGTCCTGCTCTCTCCTGAAGCTCAGGAATTAACCTGGCAGCTTGCAAGGTTCTCAGTGAAACTGGAGCAGCTGCTCCACATCCTCTCCAGTTGCCCCCACACACAAGGTCCATGTGTCGAAAGCCAAGAACAGGTTGGCCTCCTCAACACCTGCAGCAAATGCTCAGTCTCACCTAGACTGTTTGGAGAATGGAGTTAATATTTCTCTTTCCTCTGTTACTCGTGCCCAAGGCAAGAATCACTGACCTGAGCTCCTGGGGCTGATTCATAGAGGGGGCTCTAGAAAGCCAGTCTGGCCAGTGGACAGAGCACTGGGCTGGGACTCAGGTGACCTGGCTCCTGGTCTTGACTCTGCTCCTGAACTGCTGGGGGACCTTGAATAAGTGACTTCCCCACTTTGGTTCCTCCTTCCCCTTTGTACAGTGTAAGCTCTTCGGGGGAGGGACTGGCTCTCACTGTGCATGTCCAGGGCCCTGATCTCATTTGGGATCTCCAGGTGCTACTGTAACATAAATCAAAATAAATGTGTTTATAAGCTACAGTCAGTGCCACCTGTGAGCTCTGCTGTAGGCTACAGTGTAGCATGAGCATGGCATAAGGCAAGTCGCTGTGTCTGTTTCAGGCAGCTCTTTGAACGAGTGAAATGCATTTCCTGTGACAGACCCGTGGCTATGATGACTGGGCCGTGAGTATCAAGCAATGCCCCATTTCCTGCAGTTCTGGCTGAGCCAAGTGAACACTAGAGGGCACTGTTTGGCTTTTTTTCATACCATTATTTTCGTGCAGGCACCTGGTGACCGTCCGAAAAGCAAATCTGCTCTCCCGACCACGTCCGGCTAGTGCCAATGGTTATGAGTACCTGGCACTTCAGCAGCGAGCAAGGTGAGCAATTCCCCAGGGAGCTGCAGGTCCCCAGCATGGCTAAACCAGCCAGGAGGCTCCTCTCGTGCAGTTGCGTCTGATGAGGGATGTGCCATGTACCTGGCTGCTCCTGGACCTGCATGGCAGACTCCTCACATGCTGCCTGTGTACTTCCCCACCCTCTAATTTGGGTGCCCAGCTTGCCACGTGCCAGGGGCACCTGAATCAGCCCCGCTCTCACTCTGAAGACCTGCAACCCCGTTACAGGCTCGTGCTAAGCCACTTGCCTCCTTTCAGTGGTGCCCCATCACTGGGTGCTAGATGCTCTCTGCCCTGCTGGGGTCAGGCACCTGGCTCAGCCCTTGTGTCTGGCAAGGCAGGGGCCTGTATTTCAATCCTGTGAGTGACTTGAGCAGGAATGGAACCGGGTTCCCAGTCCCTGCCACAGGGCTCCTGCACTGCCAGTGGATGTCACCTCTGCAAGACACCTGCCACAGGCAGTAGGTTTACATATCCTTGTTCTTGCACACCCTACCCCAGGGCACTGCTCTGACCTGGGGAGAAACTCCTCACCCACTGGGAACTTAAACCAGATTGTAGAGCTGTCACCTTGCTGGCCTTGCTGCAGGCCTATCCCCTGCTGGCGCCGCTGACACCCGTCTGCAGCCCGAGGGAATGGACACCAGCACGTCACCCCTGAAGCACCTGGCTTAGCATGAAATTTCTCTCTCTCTTTGTAGCACCAGTTGCTTCTTTCCAGCTCTCTGAGACTCCCTGAGCCAGTCCAAGGGAGCTCCAAGTTCCCGGCGGCACAGGCTGGCTAGATCGCAAGATCCATGCAGAGCCCTGCTCATCTGCTTTCCTCTAGGAGACTGGCTGATTCTTGGCTGGTCAAGGTCAGGGTTCTGCAGCAGACTGCCTGCTTTCTCCTTCCCCAGGGAGCAAGCTTTAGAGGGCAATGACGGGCATGAAATGACTAGCCGTGGGCAGCTCTCCTCCCAGCAGTGCTGGCAATGCCAGGCACATGCTGCCTACCCTGTCAAGCGATTGTCCAAGGTGAAGGCTCTTACCACCATGTACCCCTACGGAGACCCCACAGTCCTCACCTACGATAACGTAAGCCAGCCTGTGTTGCCCTGTGTGTTCCCCTCCCACGCTAACGTCAGCACAGCACTTCCCTTATACCAATTGGCTTGGGGCCACTTCTCCACTGGAACATCGGGCCGAGGGCCAGCATGGGGAGATGGGGCCACCAGGAGAACCTGCTGGAGGGGATTGATCTGGCAGGGGGGCAGGGAGGGCAGTGGCTGTGAGTGAGAGGGTTAAGGCAGGCAGTGTTGGGAGGTGGGTGGCAGGGGGGAGAGGAAGAGATTAGCAGCGGGGAGGAAGTCGGGGAGCCCGGTGTGTGGAGAGCAGTGTTCAAGCGAGATCTCCATGCACATTGTGTTCTTCCTTGCAGAGCGAAGTGGATATCCTGGGCATCAACGGAGTTCTCTACAAGGGCAGGGTGAGCTCACAGCCGGCAAATCGGAGTGTCTCTCTGGAGAAGGAGTTCTCAGGTTGGTTGGAGGGGCATCTCCTCTGGCAGAGGGTGTGGGGCAGGGTGAGGGTGCAGCTCACGGGCTAAACACAGCTGGGGCCACTTGCACTTTTAGAATGGAGATGCACAGATGACCCCACCCCCGGCATGCAACACAGTAGCTCCAGGCACTCAAGCTACTCAGCCCAAAATGGAGCATTGCATGCTGGGATCTGTAGTCAGCATGGGTGGCCCTGAAGATGAAGGGGGCTGCAATCAGCTCCATTGTATACACATTCTATGTGTCCTTAGTGGGTTCCCAGTGCAGCCCCCTGGGCTGGGCAGTTTGGGTGCCGCGGGGTAGCTGATGGACATATGCCATGTGCCCAGCCCGATGAGTGAGGCCATGAGGCATGAGCAGAGCCTGGGAAAGCTGCTGTGGGGAGTGCCATGTGGACAGCAATTCAGCCATTCTCATGGGGGCTTCATATGAACCCCTGGCCCCACCCTGCTCCATACACACAGGGCCAGAGCACAAGATGGCTGCTCAGGCGTGAGATCTCCTCCTGGTAGCCATGCACCCCCAGTCTTGCTCTGTCCTGGGGATATCCCTGCTGGGCTGGCCTCCCTGCACTCCCTGTACTGCTTGGACACAGCTTTGGCCTCTTGCCACGCTAACCGGTCTCTTTCAATTCCTCACGCTGCAGGAGCAAAGACCCCCCGGCCACCCTCCAAACATGGGATGGAAAGGACGCGCTCTGCCACCTCCTATGGCAGCCACTATGTGTCACCCTATGCATGTGAGTGCTGGGGTCCCTGCAGGGTGGCATTCTGAGGGGCTGGTCAGGGCCTGCCTCTCCTGACTACCATTAAGAGTGTCTCCTGGCTCCAGAGCTCTGCTCTGTGAGTGCACAGTGAAATACGTGCCTGTGATGGCAGCAGGAGTGCATCTGGCAGGCTCATGACGTGGGGAACAGCCAGGGTCACACAGCACGACAGTATTCTTGTGTACTAGCCTGCACACAAGCTGTGTAGAGTCAGGGAATGGAGGCGGAGGGAGCCGGGCATGGGCAAGGGGCAGTAGGAAAGACGTCACGCGCGGGGGCGTGACACGCCATGGAGACCTGGCAGTGGCTGCAGTGCAGAAGGCTCTCACACCAAGGGAGTGGGGGATTGTGGGGAGGGTTGTGCAGCGGCGCAGGGTTGGCGGGTGCTGGATGAGCAGAGGCAGTAGGGAGGAGACTAAAGTGAGGAGGGACAGGGTCTGGAGACAGTCCGGAGCAAATCCAGGAGCGGGTCTGCAACTATGCAGAGTCGATCTGAGCTTCAGAGACTTGCAGGCAGCAGAGAGGAGAGCGAGCTGCTAGGCCAGCCACCGGCTTGCTGCCCTGGAGCAGCACAGAGCTCCAGCTGCCCTCGGCCAGCAGACCCCGCTGGGGACGTGGATCTCCCAGGTGGACCTGGTGGCTGCCATCCTTGTCGATGTCAGGGGGTGGGGTTGGCCAACCCAGCATCCATGACATGCACAGCGAGTGCCTTGCTGTGGTGCCAGGCAGCTCCTGGTGGTGAGAGTGGTGTGGCTGTGCCAGCTGCATGCGAGGCCGCCAGAGGAACCCCACTGAGGTCAGCGCTGAAGAGGGGGCAGGAACCGGCCCTGGCTCTAGCTCGCAACAGCCATCACATCACTGTGGGCTCTGGCCCACTCAGCTCATCGTCCCATGAGCAGAGTCAAAGCTGAGTGGGGAGAGGCAGATCCCTGGAGACTCCACACAACACCCCCTGTGGACCAGCTCCACCCCCTACCCCAGGCTGGCAGGGAACTTGGGGGTGGGCAGGCTTCCCTGTCTCACCCCCTTGAACTCCAGGGGTGGCTATAAAGTCACCCAGCCCATGGGCTGAGTGTGTTTTCTTCCCTCCATGTGTTGCAGCCTCTGTCGTCCGGACGAGGGCCACGTCCGCAGGGAGCAAGTCGCAGCCTGCCCAGGAGCTGCCAGCCTGCATGGTGCGGGTGAAGACCGAACTCCCCCCAGGGCAGCTGCCAAGTGAGGGGGGGGTGGCCGGCCTGTGAGCCACAAGGGACTGTGGCAGCTCCACAGGCCCCGCCCCCATCCCTTCCTTTACCCACCGTTCCTTGTGTAAATACTGTGCTATGTTGCTGCGCAGGACGGCCATTGCCAGGCGTTCCTGCTGCACATGGCCGTTGGACGGCACCGCCAGCTCTCCCTTACAACCGGGCCAACGAGAGGGATTTCTTACTGGGCAGGGCACGCTCCATGCAGTGGGGACTCACCATCCATCAGCTTCACCAGGAGCTCTATTGGGGGCAGGATGGGGGCTGGAAGGGCTGCCCCTGGCGGCAAGTGTCACCTCGTTATAAACCAGTCGCCCCCCCCGACCAACCAGCTAATCTCTGCATTAACACAGAGTCACAGCCAGGATCCACGAGGCACAGCGGGACCCCTGGGGCAGAGCTGAGCCAACCGCCCTACCAGCAGGATTCCCCAGGCCATGGGAGCTTGTGATGAGGCCCAAAGGCTGCCCTGCTCAGGAGCCTGTGGCTAGCTTGGCTGTTGAATCATTATAATGATCACCTAGGCCCAGGTGTGTTGCATTGAGGTCAGGGGAGCTCTTCTGGGTCTGCAGTGGGAGAGCTCTGGCCCTTACACAGCTGGCTTGCCTCCCTCCATCACCCTTAACTGGGTTCCCAGGAGAATTCTCTCCCTCTGTCCTGCCACCACCAGACCAGCAGGCTCCTGCTATGTCGCCTCCAGGGCCCCATATGGCTCCAACAAACTGGGTCCCTCCACCAAGTGCAGCACTCCTGGCACATGAGGATATGAACCTCCAGCGGGGTACATCACTGCATGGATCACCTCGATCCACGAGGTGCTGAGGCCTGGGGTTCTGAACAAGAGCCTGAGCATGGCAGCATGTGCAGGCCTCCACCAGACGGTGCCAGCTCGGCTTGCTGTGCCTGGGCCTGTCCGCTCTCCAGATCCAGCAGGGACCCTTTGATATGGCCTGCGAACACACTCCCCCTTTCCCTCCCAGCATTGAGCTTGGAAAGCAGGTGCTCCGGAGCTGCTGGCCACCCTCGCAGCTGTGCATCCACAACAGACTAACTTAAGGAACTCCATAAAGTTTTCACTTTTCTAAGCGGCTTTGGGTGGGATCATTTCTTGCTGGCACCGAGGCGAGAGCCCCACTGCGGGTGGGGAGAGGTTACTGATCACACACTCACTGAGGCCTGGGCGCTGGGCCAGAGGGCATGAGGGATGGCTGGGGACATCTCCTCTTACCATGAGTAGCATCTTGCAGCCTATGCCTCTAGAGCCGTTGGGGCCAACGCTGACCTTGTTTATACCAGAGTTGTTAAGGCTGCTTCCCCACTCTGAACTTTAGGGTACAGATGTGGGGGCCTGCATGAAACTTCTAAGCTTAACTACCAGCTTAGATCTGGTCCGCTGCCACCACTCCCAATGTGCTAATTCCCTTCCCTGGGTAGCCTTGAGACACTCTTCACCAATTCCCTGGTGAATACAGATCCAAACCCCTTGGATCTTAAAACAAGGAGAAATTAACCATCCCCCCTCCTTTCTCCCACCAACTCCTGGTGGATCAAGATCCAACCCCCTTGGATCTAACAACAAGGAAAAATCAATCAGGTTCTTAAAAAGAAGGCTTTTAATTAAAGAAAAAGGTAAAAATCATCTCTGTAAAATCAGGATGGAAACTAACTTTACAGGGTAATCAAACTTAAAGAGCCCAGAGGAATCCCCTCTAGCCTTAGGTTCAAAGTTACAGCAAACAGAGATAAACACTCTAGCAAAAAGGTACATTTACCTTTTGTTGAGAAAACAAAGATAAAAACTAACTCACCTTGCCTGGCTGTTTACTTACAAGTTTGAAATACGAGAGACTTGTTCAGAAAGATTTGGAGAGCCTGGATTGATGTCTGATCCCTCTCAGTCCCAAGAGCGAACAACCACCAAAACAAAAAGCACAAACAAAAGCCTTCCCCCCACCAAGATTTGAAAGTATCTTGTCCCCTTATTGGTCCTTTGGGTCAGGTGTCAGCCAGGTTACCTGAGCTTCTTAACCCTTTATAGGTAAAAGGATTTTGGAGTCTCTGGCCAGGAGGGATTTTATAGTATGGTACACAGGAGGGCTGTTACGCTTCCCTTTATAGTTATGACAAGAGTAAATCTGGAGTAATCCCCCCAAAGTGACAGGAGTTACACCAGAGTGAGATCAGCGGCCAGCCCTTTGCCTCGAGGTCAGGGGTTCTAATCCAGCCCAAGAATGGCAAGAGAAAAGCTATTCCCACCTGGCAGCTTTGTGTTAGCCTTGGTCTATCTCGTAGTATGCAGTGTCAGTGTCACGCGAGGCCAAGGACAAGAGAGCTGTGGCAGCAGAGCAGTGAGGCACATTGGTGCTGGCCCTGTTTTGTGGCCTCACGGGGAGCGTGACAGTCCAATGCCGTGTTCTCCCTACACACTGAGGAAGGCATTTCGCTGGCTGCTGTGGTTTGAAATCACTAGACTCTGTCTCTTACCTAGGACTAGTGCTGCCTTTGCTTACACTCATGTACCCCAATTGTCCCCCCATTATGGGTAGGGGAGAAAAGGTGGAGACAGGTGAAGTGACTTGCCCAGGGCTGTAAGGAGGAGTTGGTGGGAGCAGTGGGATTAGAATGCAGGCGATCATGGCTCCCAGGCATCTGCACAGCCCTGCACTTCTGAGAGAAAGGCATGCTCTTGCCCACAAGTCAGGCCTGCAGTGTTGGTGCTTGTAGCTGGGAAAAGCTAGCTGGGAAAGACTGAGAGCACCTGAATCTGGAGGGGTTGTCCCTGAGAGGGAACTGAGAGCTGGGTCCTCCAAAGCTACATAACAGAGCCCCCTGGAGCAGAATCTGTGGCCAGTGTCGCAGTGCATTGGGCTGTGAGAGCTGGT
Source organism: Malaclemys terrapin pileata (assembly GCF_027887155.1). NCBI lineage: Eukaryota > Metazoa > Chordata > Testudines > Emydidae > Malaclemys > Malaclemys terrapin. The sequence goes on from NC_071514.1 coordinate 54,678,334, forward strand.
CCTGGAGCAATGCCAGCACCAATGCAGGCACCAGAGCATGCAACCAGTGGCAGCAGCATTGCTGAGGTGCAGAAGCATTGATATTTAATGCTGGGCTCCCTCTGACAGAACCAAGGCACACGTTGTTCTGGGAACAAGTGTCCTTGTCAAGCAAACACAGAGAGCAGAAGACAACAGGACGGCCATGCAGCGCGTCCCTGCCAGCCACTGGCAGCGTGTCAGGCCTACGCCCGCACAGAGTGGGAATCACATTTATAAAATTCAGCCTGGCAAGTGGCTCCTGTTGTGTGAAGCGTGGGCACCACCAGTGTCGCTTCTGGCTCAGCCAGAGCCTCTCTCAGGCACAACGGCCTGGTGGTTCAGGCACTGGCCTAGGGGAGCCCTGGGTGTAAGTTCCTGTACTGCCTGGTTCTGAGTGGCCTAGGATAAAAAAAATCTGCTCTGAGTCAGGCAGAGCAGGGCCTTGAAGCTGGCTTCCCCCTCCCGCCTTCCTGGACATTTCAACACAATCCCGACCCATTTCACAACAGAGCAAGGGGGTGGGGTTGGCCCAATGAGGCGCCAGGTTTGTATAATTTTTGGTGGTGCCCAGAACCGGTCCAGCAGAGCCGTCCAGTCCATAGGATGGACCGGGGCAACCGCCCCGACCCCGTGATATGGAACAGGGGCGGGAAGAGGTGGCACCTTGGAGGAAGGGGTGGAGTGGGGGTGGGAGGGAGAAGGGGCGGGAAGAGGTGGAGCAGAGCGGAGCAGGGCAGACTGGGGCCGGGTCACTTGCTGCTGCAGGCACCAGGCCCTCCCCGCTAATCCCCCAGGCCGCCCTGGACCCTACGTCCCCCTGAAGTGCGGGGCCTGGGGCGGTTGCCTCGGTCCGTCCTATGGACAGGACGGCTCTGAAAATATCAGCCCAAACATTGGTGGAGCTGGGCCCATCTTCCTGAATACTGGTGGAGCATGGGCACCACAGGCCCATATAACTCACCACCTATGAAGGCACTGGGTCACGGCGGTTATGGTGAGCACCGCTGACCTGGCTGTTAAAAGTCCCGTCGCTGGTGCTGCCCGGCTAAGGCAGGCTAGTTCCTACCTATTCTGACACCGCACTGCGCTCCAGAAGTGGCCGGCAGCAGGTCCGGCTCCTAGGCATGGAGGCCCCTGCCCTGAGCACCAGCTCTGCACTCCCATTGGCCAGTTCCCAGCCTTAGCATCCCCGCTGCACCACTGACAGGGAGCCATGCACGGTAAGCCCACGACCCAACTCCGTGCCCCAATCCTCTGCCCCAGCCCTGAGCCCCCCACAAACCCGGATTCCCTTCCTGCACCCCAAACCCCTCATCCCCAGCCCCACCCCATAGCCTGCACCCCCAGCCCAGAGCCCTGACCCCCTCCCACACCCCAACTCCTTGCCCCAGCCCAGAGCCCCCTCCCACACCCTGAACCCTCATTCCCGGCCCCACCCCGCAGCCTTCACCCCCATACCTCAACCCTCTTCCCTAGCCCTGAGCCCCTCCCACACCCCAAACCCCTCATCCCCAGCTCTGTTGGGTCACGGGCATCAACCATTTCCTTCAACTGGGTCACCAAAAAAAAAGTTTGAAAACCACTGCCATAGGGGGCAGAGATGCCCTGGAAGGCACAGCTAAGTACCTGTACCCTCGCTAATCTAGCCCTCAGCATAGTGACAGTAGTGTTACCTTACGTCTGGTTTTTCCCGGACATGTCCGGCTTTTTGGTAATCAAACCCCCGTCCGGGGGGAATTGCCAAAAAGCTGAACATGTCCGGGAAAAATACCGGCCGGACACTTCCCCCTCCTGCGGCTGCTGTGCTCCTCCCCTGACTCTTCGGCTCTGTTTAAGAGCCGAGCTGCCCGAGCGCTACTGGCTTCGGGCAGCCCCCATGCCTCCAGACCCTGTGCCCCCGGCCGGGCACTTCCCCTTCCGGGCTCCGGGGGCGCAGGGTCCAGAGGCATGGGGGCTGGCTGAAGCCCGAGCGCTACTGGCTTCACGGTTTGCCAGGTAGCCTCCAGACCCTGCACCCCCAGCTGGGCGCTTCCCCTCCCGGGCTCCAGCTGCACTGGGGAAGCGCCGGATGGGGGCGCAGGGTCTGGAGGTCTGGAGGCTGCCTGGCAAACCGTGAAGCCGGTAGCGCTCGGGCAGCCCTTTTCGCGTGGCTGGGAGGGAGGAGGGAGAGTTAGGGCGGGGACTTTGGGGAAGGGGCGGAGTTGGGGCGGGGGTGGGGCCAGGGCCCGTGGAGTGTCCTCTTTTTTTATTTTTTAAATATGGTAGCCCTAAGTGACAGTGCATGCATCCCCTCTCCCAGCAGTCCTGCACCCCCATGTTATGTGACGGGGAATCTTTAATATACAGGGGAAAATTACACTAAAGTGCCTTAAAAAAATATTCGTTGCTGCCTAATATGCCAGGCATGTGGGGCAAAGCAGCCCTGCTGCGCTGTCCCATGGTGCCCTGCTGCAGGGCCAGCAGCCTAGCAGAGTAGGGCCCAGCAGCGAGGAGGGGAAGGCCAAGTGACACTGATTTTAGGTGCCTCGTCCCCCCAGTGCCCAACCTGAGACATGGCATGCTGGTTCTCAGAGGCACTAAGCACCTGCTGTTCCCCTTGACTTCAGCTGGGGTTGGGCTTCCCCCACACCCTGGGAAATCAGGCAGCCCAAAAGCAGAGATTGCCCAGAATGAGAAACCCTTAAGCCATATGGGGAGCACAGGGCAGCCTAGGGCCTTACCTACAGTAGGAAAGCAGGTGCTGATTTCAGTCGAGTTCACTGGAAATGAGGCATGTGTTTACAGTCAGTCCAAAGTCACCCAGGCAGTCAAATGAAAAGGAATTGGATTAATGTCATGGCCAGGTCATGGGCAGCCAGACCTAGTAGTCAGAGTCCACAGTCACAAGACAGGAGCCAAGAGTCAGCTGGGTCAGGCTAGTGGGAGATCAGAACCACAAGTCAAGAGCCAGAGGGTCAGAGGCAGGTGAGAAACTGGAGGTCAGGAACCACAATCAGACGCCAGACGTCATGTGGGGCCAGGGTGCCAGGAAGTCAGGCCAGGGGAGCAGGCAGGGGAAGCACAAGGCACACAGTCCAGAGTAGGGTGGAACCCAGATGCTCAGACAGCTTCCTGGTCTTGCTGCTGGCTTAAGTAGGGCCAGCAGGCCAATCAGCTGCTCTGGGACTCTTCCAATAGGACCTCGGGGGCAGAGTATAAAACTGGGGCTTGGCTTCATGGGTCCTAGGTAAGTGGTTGTTAGCAGGCTGTTAGATGGAGGGTTGAAGCATGGCTGCTCCAACAGACTTAGGTTCAAGACCCAGGAGTCATGGCATCAACTCCTCCCCTAGGGGCATCCCCCACCAGGCAACGTTGGTCCAGGTTTCTCAGGGGCACTCCTATGGAAGGCTTGAACCAGGGCAAGAGCATGAACATTTTCAGCTGGCTCCCAAGTGCGTTCCTCTGGGCTGTAACCTTCCCAATGTATGGGACTGGCATCTGGGCTAGCGGTCACAGCTGAGGTCTGACCACCAGGGATGGTAGTTGCCAAGAAGGAGTTGGAAGAATCACAAAAGCCAGGTCCCATAAGCAAGAATCAGGGTCAGAGTCAGGCCAGGGTTGGAGATCAGAGGCAATAAGAGGCTAGAATCAGGAGGCAAGGTCAGAGTCAAGCTGGAATTGGAGACTGGAGATCAGACAAAGTCTGGTGTTGCAACAGGCCAAAGTTTGTGTGGTTGCCCAGACAACTTCAGGCAACCCTGTGGTTTAATATGGCAGTTGGCCAATCAGCAGGCTACAGGGTACCATCAATCTGGGTGTCTTCGGTGGTACTTCCTGTGGCACCTACTCTCCACAGTGCCCCCAGCTGTGCTCCCATGTGGTCTCCTGGTGGCACTGTGGGAACATCATCTGTCCCAGGTTGTATAGATCCAGATTCTAGTCCCCGATCCTTACATCACTCTCCTCTGAGTGGGCGCTGGGCTAGGTTTATCTGGGTGGTCTTGATTAAACCTTTCTACCAGGTCAGGAGCAGGGACAGAAGGTTCCCAGGAGCACTTTTCAGGACCGTAGCCCTTCCAGTTGATTAGATAGTACAATCTCTCCCTCTAGAGTCAAGGATAGCCCCTTTACACATCTCCAAAGTGGTCCTTAAGCTCCTCCTGGATATGGTGAATTCGCTGGATCCCGTTGGCAGCTGCAGGGTTCAGGGAGACTGCTGGCAAGGCTGGGTGGAAGCGAGAGTGGAAACCATAATTGGCAAAAAAGGGATGGGGAGGAGGGATAGCTCAGTGGTTTGAGCATTGGCCTGCTAAACCCAGGGTTTTGAGTTTAATCCTTGAGAAGGCAATTTGGGGATTTAGTTGGGGATTGGTCCTGCTTTGAGCAGGGGGTTGGACTAGATGACCTACTGAGGCCCCTTCCAACCGTGATATTCTTTGACTCTGCATTGTTGTATGAGAACTCAGCATACAGAAGGAGGAAGAACCAGTTGCCTTTATGGTAGTTGACAAAGCTTTTCAGGTATTGCTCTACTACTTGGTTTACCCTCTCTGGCTGCCCATCTGTCTGGGGATGGTATGTGGAGGAGGTAAAAGCACAAATGTCAATTAGCCAGAACACTTCAGCATGAGACAAATTGCAGGTCTCAGTTTGAGGTGATATAGTCTGGAAACCCATGAAGGCAGACCACACGATCAGTTCATCTACAACAGTCAAGACCACTGTGAGGATCAGAGTCATGATGAAGTTCAGGGTGATTGAGGCCCAGGGTCTAGATGGGGTCTCCAGAGGTACTAGGGTGCCAAGGGGCTTAGCACATGGCATCTTGGTGCATGCACACAGCTCACAAGAGTTAGGACTGACTTCAGCTCGCATACATGGCCATCAGAAGAAATGGGAAGCCATGTGGAAGGTCTTGGCGGGGGTAACTATGACTCTCTTAACGTGTTCTACATGGGGAGTCAAGCTCTTGAGGCACGAAGAAGCAGCTTCGTTGAGGAGGGGGGGTTGACTCCTCCTGAGCGGCTGGGGCTCTGGCTGGATAAGGAGGTTCCACCTCTCCTCTGGAGGTTTGCTGATTCTCTCACTAGTCTGTATCCTTTTAGGGGGAAAAGACGTGGTTCGCCATTGTTTCTGCTAATCAGGTCTAGTTACTGGGGCAGCGAGAACAACAGATACTTAACCTTTCCGCGGTGCCCGCTGGATGCCACCTATATGGTGGTGACCAAGAGGATCTGCTGCCCTGCCCCAGAGGGTGACTGGGCTGAAAAACACCCTGTGGGAGAAGCCAACACACCGGTGTTGAAAAACAAAATGTAAGCCAAGCCTTCGGGTTCGCAGCAAACTGCCCTCCATTGCATTGAGAATTGCGGGTTCTCTTGAACTAAGACCTACGCCAGCCTAAATGTCACTCCAGGACTGGAGGTGGCAGGCGCTCCTCGAATGTAAAGGACTGAAAACCGGGACCCTCCAGACCTTGAAAAGATCAGCCTTTGTCTTCGGACACTGCTGCCCAAGAAGGTTTGGATGATAACCGTTCCGTGAGGTCCTTTCCCTCATGCAATGTCTTTTCCTACTGTTCTTATCCAAGCTATCTACCCAGCCTCCTTCATGGGATTCTCGTAATGATTATATTAATCATGCTTGCTGTCACACTGGACTTGACCTACGGGTTGGACAGGCCACCCAGGAGTTGTATTGCACACTCCGAATAACCCGAAAAAGAAACCTGTGAGGGTTTTCAAAATTGCTAGTGGCCTGTCAATGGAGGGGCTTGGCAGAGATGGAGCACTTCTAGCTGGGGGTGCCCTGGTGGAATGTATATGCACCCATCAAGGTAGGTTATACCATCCTGTGCAGAGTGTTGCATCTTGGTTCTGGCTTTTGTTTGCACAGACTGTTCTGTCATCTCCTGGACTAATGGATTGCCCTGCGAAGCGGACCAGATTAGATCAAGCAAGTCTTGGTGTATTGTGGCACTGACAACATTAAAAGGTTTTAGGAGACAGGGTGGTTCTTGGCTAGGCTCCTCACCCTCTTGGTATTATTCCCCCTTTCGAGATAAGGCATCAGCTTTCCCATTCCTGGTTCCCAGGCAATAGGTGATGACAAAAATCAAACCGAGGGAAGAATAATGCCCACCTGAGCTGTTCTGCCCAGATTCCAAGTGCATCCTGCTATCTACACTCCCCTGCAGTCTCTACTGGATAGAAGACAGTGTTGCTGTTCCTCTTTAACAGCTGTTGTGCCATCCCCGAGAGGTGGGAGCATTTCAGTGGTGGGTGAAGCGACTCTGATCTGTAGAGTGCTTTGGGGAGTTTTCAGCCTAAAAGTAGATGGGCATATGGGGGGAGGGCCTTTCACCAGCATAAGGAAGACAGTAAGCAGCATAGATGGTATTGTTGGTAGGGCCGGTGTTTATTTTAGCAACACACACAAAAAGGGATTGAATTATTAATGAGAGTCCACAACTATTGTGGGAGCAGCATTGTTACAGCCCAGGGAGATGCCATGGCAGGGCCCCTTGGAGTGACAGTACCGCCTGGGAGCAGGAGAAGAACCAGGGCCGCTGGGCATGCAACTAGTAAGTGAATCCAGACAGAAGGGGAATCGGAAGATTCTCCCAGCGCTGCCGGCAGGGCAGAGATAGTGCTAGCCCATTGGGGGCCATAAGAAGAAATATGTTTGTCCCTCCCCACACACATCATATACTAAAAACGCGAATAGGGGGCCCCCTTGAACTGCTTGGGGCCCTAAGCCATTGCTAAGTCTGCTCATGCCTAGCGCTGGTTCTGCGGCAAGGCGTGGAGGCTGGACTGGAGCTGTGCATCCTAGGCCTAGCTCAGGAGTGCCCCGTGCTGGTTGGGTTCAGCACGGGTACGAAGCTGGCCCTCCCACTAGCCTGTTTTCTTGGCCTCCTCCATGCCCTGCCACCCAGGGCAGGTGCCTTCTCCGGCTGGAAGCCAATCCCTTTCACGCTGCTCCTCTGCCTTGGAGACCTCTCGGCTAGCCCTGAGCATGAGAGAAGCCATGGCTTAGGGTTTCACTCTGTCGACTGCTGGCAGCGGGAACAGCATGGGAGGGTTGGGCCATTCTAGCAGCCAGCCCTGGGAAGCATTACTGTGCCCTGGGCCATGAGGGCGGAACTCTGGGGTGCTAACTAACCTGGAGACACTGCATGTGAAGTGGTTCCATCCTAGCACATCTGCTGAGCCCGGACACTATCCCTTAGTGGGATGGATCTATGGGCAGTCCTGCCCAGACAGTGGGCTACGCCACATCCACTGATACCCAGTGAGATCCACAAAGTGGCTAAGGAGGGGCTTGGGGGTGCTCAAAGCAGATGGTATTGACCTGCCAGCTTGCAAATCCGCTGCCAGTGCAGCTGGGCATCTGCTTCCTGCACTATGCAAGCCCCACCTAGCTCTGGCCCATTTTCTGTCACTAAGGGAACTAAAATGGGAGTACACGTGCCTGCTTCCTGAGCCAGCTGCCACACTGCAGAGGGAGCAGGGCTCTGAGGGCATTGGGAGCAAAAGAAAGACAAGGACAGCATGGGAAAAGCTAGCTCCTTCCAAGGGCTGGGCATGGAAGGATGGAGCTCAAAGATGTTGCATGGGCACAAAGCTTCCTCTGCCGGCAGTGCCAGCTTGTGCCAGGCATCAGGCATTGAAGGGGGATGTGCCTGCGCTTGCAGTGGCCTCACCCAACACACCAAAGCTGGTCACTCCTGCCGACGTGTCCCAGGATCACGTAGGAAATGCCAGCATGGACCCTCCTTCGATTCCCCATCCCTGCATCCTGCAGGGTGAGCTTCCTGGAAGGGCTGCCAGCTGCTCGGGGCGGCAGCAGAGGATGACGGGACAGATGTGGCCCATGCCACGGACTGATCTTGCATGAGGGGGCAGCATGAGGGACTGTCCCATTCCCGCTGCACATGAACACCTCTCCTCCTGACTGCCAGCCCTAGGGCCCACACGGAACTGACTGCAGGCTCTGCCCTCTGTGCCCATCTGCAGACACACTGTCACCTCCCCACACCAATGCCCTGTGAGTGAAATCTACTGAAATCCCTTCTGAGATCCCCTGTCACATGGGTCCACAGCAGGACAGATCCTACAGCAATGGGCACGGCCAAAGGGCCGGTGCAGAGATCCACCAAAGCATCCATGCATTGGGCTGCAAGCACAGAACTCCCAAGGGCTGTATGGTGCCTGCAAATGGTCCCATGGGTGATGCTGGGTTGGGCTTCTCCCCATCTCTGCCCCAAGGCCTCTGTCTGGGCTACAGCATCTTCTCCTTTCCAAGCCATTTTCCAGCTCCTCCCATGCACTCGACCCAGGTAACACGGGCAGCCACTGGGTCAGAGCACCGACCCAAGCCCCCAATCAGCAGTGCCCCTCAGCCAGCTAGAACGGGCTTAAAGTTCCTCGAGTCTCTGGCAGGCCAAGAAAGCTGCAGCAGCAATGCATTTTGGGTAGAGAAGTCCTGGTTTCGAGGGCTAACTCCAGGCCATTGTTGGGGGGGTAGGTCATGCTGGGCATGAGGAGTTCTGGTTCTGCCCAGGGAGCTGTGCCAGGCTAGTCTGTGCCACTGGCTGCTCCCCAGAGACCCGTCCTGCTTCCAGGACATGCCTCACGCTGAGCCTGTTGCTGGGGGGAGCACTGAGAAAACCCAGCAGCACGCCCCCCTCTGCTGGGGTGTGTCATAGCCCAGCCATGCTTTTTTGCCCATCAGCCCCCCGACAGCCAGCCCCAGCCCCAGCGGATGTGCTTAGCCCATCCTGGGCTTCCAGCAGCCTCACCACCAGGAAGGAACAGTGCACTGGCTACTGCCAGAGCCAGAGTCCAGGTCCTGCTGCCCCCAACCCCGTACCCTGCCTCCCATGTCAGACCCACGGTGTCAGCACTGAGCAGGCCATGCAGAGCCATGTCTCAGCAGTTACCCACCACCCCTGGCTTCCACAGGACAGAGCACTAAGCAGCTCAGATATCTGCATCTCCCTCACAATCCCATGGGGTTCATTGTTCCAGCCACTCCAGCTTTCACTCCTGGCCACCAGCCTGTCCCCTCTTCACCCCACTGACTGCTCCTCTCCAGGGCCTTGGCCAACGTCCTGACTGATCGAGGGATGCCAAATGCCCGTGCTGCTCAGCGTTGGCTGGGCAGCGCCCTCGTACAAGGCACGCAAGCAACTTTGGCTAATGCTCCGCCTCTGGGCAGAGGATGCTGCCCCTGATGCCTGTGGCAGGTCCTGCCATAGCGAGGAGCGGGGTAGCTTTCCCAGCAGTCACTCAGGCTAGGGAGAGCTTGGGGAGTTCTTAGTGGCATGGCCGCTGCTGGATGGCTCCTCTCCCGCCACCTGTCTGATGTGTATGGAGCCTGTCTGTCTCTGAGCCACATAACTCTGGATTCCTCAGATATGGTTGCAACAAAGCCCTTGGGAAATGTAGCTTTCAGTTACCTCTGAAGCCTGAGGGCTAGCTGCTTTCCTGCTCCCCCTTGGTGCAATTCCCCACACATAGCACCTCACCCTGGAAGAGAAGTGCCTCTCAGGCCAGAGGACCCCCCCCCATGCAGCCACCTCTGGAGTAGAACGCAGCCACAGTATAACGTTACAGCAAGTCCACACAGGCAGCGAGGGGAAAGGGCACTCCAGCCAAGCTGCAGGGGCGATTTATGGAGACAGTAGAGGTCTCCTCATCCCAACTCTCCTGAGTCTGTCGGGGGGAGGGGGGAGAGAATAAACTCTTGCAGACCCCTGGTAAGGAGTTCAGCAGCCCCCAATTACCTCTGGGGACCCAGGGTTTCCCAGCCTGTCAAGCTTCTCCTCTCAGGTCTTTAGCCAATACAGTTGTGAGGCCAGGGTGAGCGCTGCCCCATGGCCCATGCCTGGGGGTGGGGAGGGAGGAAGCCCCATTCCCCTCCCCCATCACTGCATCCTAAAGCAGAACCCCTTCCCTCATGAGCCCTGTCTGCGTGTGACTGCCTGGCTGGGCATGCGCCAGGAGGAGTCGGGTGAGGTGAGGTCCCTGATCCCGGAAAAGCCATTCCCATCTCCCCAGGCCACTGAAAACGAAGCATGGACACTAGGGTTCAAAGCAGAAGAGCGTGTATTGCAAGCGGCCCCTGCGGAATGCTCAGGCCTGGTGCCGCCAGAGCGCGTCCGAAGGGCCTTCCCCCCACAGGGAGCAAAGAACAGAGGGTGTCAAAGCAAGCCCAGCCTCCGTGGGACATACGCTGTCATGCAAAGGGCGCCAGCCCCCCATCCCGGCGGCATGAGACTGCCCAGTTGCGCCCAGCCAGCCTCACCCACACGTCTCAATGGGAATCTGATCCCCCAGGCTCTGAGAGGGGCTGCAGGTCCTCGCCCTGGGGAAAGCAGAAAGCTGGGGTCATAGAAAACAAGTGGCTATATTCTCCAAAGGAGTCCCCGTTCACCTCCTTCTCGGTACAATGCGAGCTCAGTGCATGGATTCAAGGCCCACAGCTGAGCAATTTTTTTTTCCTTTTTCCTTTAAAAAACCCCATTCGGCGGGGTTGGGGGAGCCGTGTAGGAAGGGGAGATGTGTATTACCCACAGCCCCATTCTGCCTGCCAGTGGGACCCCTCCAGGTGCTAGGAGGGAGAAGTGGGTCATGAAGAAGGGATTTACCACTCCCACCCAAAAGTCACTCGCATGCAAAAATCCAGCATCCCAGCAGGAAAGATGGGAAGGGGGTCCCCTCATTGAGAGATTCCTATAAAGTCAGGCTCCGGGACGCAGAAGCCAGAGATGGCTCTTGCATTCACCGTGGCCTCCCTGGGTCTCTGGGGAGCTCCGGTCAGCTCTAGGACAAGTAAAAACTACTTCAAACCAAACCCATGCAAGGTGGCTATTTGCTCATGTGTCTGTCTGTCTGAATGTGGTTGCCAGTCTCCGAGGCAACAAAGTTCCTCTCTTCCTCGGAAAGGGGAAGGGGAAATGAACGCTGGGGCCATGTGGGCCCTCCCCACATTGTGTTCCCGCTCCCCCACGGCCTCATCTCTCGGCCTCCATGGTCACGTTGGCCTTCTGTTCTGACGTGGCTTGTTGGGAGACTGTGGCGGGCCAGTCCGACGGCTGCGAGGGCGAAGTCCACATGCTCTGCTGCTGCTGGCTGGAGGGGAGAGCCGCAGGCCAGGCTGGGGTGAAGCCCCCGGGCTGGGGGAGCGGTGGGGGTGGGGGAGGAGGGGAGGTCGCCATAGATGCTACAGGGCTGCTGCTGTGGAAGCTCTCGGAGGCCTTGAGGCGGGAGAACATGGTGAGGGCATCGGGGAAGTTGGGGGGCGTGGCGGGCGTGTTGGCTGGAGTGCACATCTGCAGGGGAACAAAGAGACAGAAGCTAGTCAGAGACACAGCCCCTCACCCCCAGGGCCAGAGAGTGCAGTGCACAGCAGTTCTGGGGCAGAGCATGGGCGCAGTGTAACAGCACGGAAACACCCCACCAGTCATGAGGGCGAGAACTACGTCCAAGAGAGGCTGCAGGGGCAGTTAGGGAGGCTGACTGCAGGATGCCATTAATGACCCAAGGGCTCAGGGTCTCCCCCAAAAGCCAGCAGCCCAGAACCCCCAGCACCACACAGGGGCATCGGTACTAACTCAGCGAGAGCACCAGCAGCTGGATTGCCAGCACAGATCCCTGCCTTTCCTGGGTGGGCTCTACCCAAGCACCAGCCAGGTCCAGGAAGGCAGGGCTGGGGGAGAGCTGGTGCAGACCAAGCAGCTGGAAGATGGCACCAAGGATGGAACATTTATCTATCTTTAAAGGCTCGTCTATGCGGGGAAATTCATCAGCATAATGAGCCCCCAGTAGTTATATCAGGGTAACCAGTGCCCCCCGGGGAGTGCTGCTAGCAGAATTACGGCAGTGCCGGTATGCTGGCACATTCCTCATGTACTCCAGCGCTGAATCTGTGCCTCAGTTTGATGCCCGTGGAAGCAAGGGGCTCGCAGCCCTAGCTAGAGCCGGCCATGGTGCATGGTGCTGCTGGGCAAGCTCTGCGGGTATCCCTCTACCCCAGTGGCTCTCAAACTTTATTACTGGTGACCCCTTTCACATAGCAAGTCTCTGAGTGTGACCCCCTTTATAAATTAAGAACACTTTTTTATATATTTAACCCATTATAAATGCTGGAGGCAAAGTGGGGTTTGGAGTGGAGGTTGACTGCTCGTGACCCCCCCCATGTAATAACCTCACGACCCCCTGAGGGGTCCCAACCCCCAGTTTGAGAACCCCTGCTCTATCCTAACCACAGCCCCCTGCAACTCCAGTCCTGGGCTCCCCCCACGCCCAGACACACATAAAGCTCTGCCAAGGTCCCTCAGGCCTGCTTTGCCTCTACTGCTGCCCGGTGGAGTCAGAGGCTCTGCACTCCTCTCCTGCTCTGCCTTTCCAGCAGCGCTGGTCTTCGATAGAACCTGGAGCTGGCTAGGAGCCACCGCAAGGTCAGGCAGGTCCCTGTGGCTTCCCCGTCACTGCGTTTGGGAAGATGTGGCCTCCACACTGCAGGCCTCTGCCTCCCCACAGCCTGCACTGGCAGGGACCGTCCGGGGCGCGAGTAGCACTCACAGAACTCGGAGTCACTGTGTCCCTGACAAACTTGCCGGGAGCTGTCGTCTTCCCTTACCACTGGGGCAAGGGTGCAACTGATTTGTGTTAGCCCAACCTGGGCCAGAGAGGATCCCAGCATCCAACCCCCGGGCATGACAGGCAGCACCCCACCCTGTAACTCCATGGCAAGCTCCAATCAGTAATCGCTATTGCTACCACAACACCTCCCCCTCCAGAGCTTTAAAGAAGCCTGCCAAGGTCGAGATATTCGGGGATCACATCACTCAGCAGTCAAATACATCCACCCCTGGTGCGTAGCCCTGAGCGGCAAAGCAGCACCTCACCACAGTCTGGGACGGGAAGTGAAGAGCGCCATACCCAATTGAAACTGCAGGGGGTAGATTTGGGGAGGAATTCAGTCCAAACGCTGACATGAACATTCACATTAACACCCAGATGGCAGCTCGCACATGTCTGTGCACAGCTTGTGAGTTGTGCTAGGTGACCTGTACTAAGCATTACACTGTTATTACTCGAGAAAACCGTTTCAGAGCCTTACTCCACAAGGGTGCAAGACAGACATTTTATGTCTCATCCTAAAGCCCCATGCAGGACAGCACCCACTAGCACCACAGTGCACTCAGCACTGCCAGCAGAGAGCGCCCCCTACTGACCCACCCTGCTTGCTGCAGCACTGCACCCTGTAATGCCCTGGAGTCCGCACTAGGAAGGGAAAGCACCCCTAGCTCTGCACTGGGGACAGCACTGACTGCGTAAGGAGAGCACCCCCTACTGAGCCCTCATCTCGCTCCCTGCAGCACAGTGCCCGCTAGCACTGCACAGGGGCCAGTGCTGACTCAGAACCCCCCCAATGCAGTGATTACATCACTCGTCATTCTGACCAGTGTCTGGGAGTGGCCAGGCGAGGCGCAGCAAGGTGCCCCACAGCCTGCACTCAGGAGGGGCTGAGGCTCTGTTGGGTCCTGGCATAGGGGCTGCAGTAGAGGCTGGGGCGGGTGATTGCACCTGCAGCCTCTCCCCCTCCTCAGGTGGCCCAGTGCCCACGGCAGCAGCTTCCCCGCAGGTTCGTGCAGGCAGGTAAGCGGCTTGGACCAGGCACTCGGCAGGGGTGGGTATTGGAGCCAGCACGTCTGTATGACTCTGCCAGGCTGCCAGCTCCTATCAAGGCTGCTCCCTGCAAGAAGCAGTTATTTCAGGCCGCCGAGGACTAATCCTCTTTCAAGAGCTCATGTCAAACATCCCAGACAGGAGCTGTACATGGTACCCTTGAGATCCAGCCCCTCCCTGCACCCTCAACCCTCCCGGGGACAGACCCTTCGGGGGTGTCCATGAGGGAATATGAACGGCGAAGCTACGTTGGGAGGGAGAAAAGGGGAGGGGTAAGTGGGGGCCTCAGCCCCACTGTGGTTTATGACATATGCCAGGGGCCCTTCTGATGCTCAGAAAGATCTCTAGGAACTGTCAATACAACCCCATTCCCCCAGTCCAGATGCCCTGGCCCCTGGCGTATGCTCAGCTCCTGCTGCCCATCATCCAGCTCATAGCAGGATCCCCCTCCCATCTAACAGCTGGGGACACATCACTCAGTTTAGGAAGGATGGGGGGGTGGCCCCCCTGCCTCAGAGCCCCTGCTTTGGGATGGACTGGACTCCGAAGCCAGGGCTCCCCCTAACCTGTGAGCTTGTGCCACCCCAGGAATCAGCTGGCCAGGAAGCATCTCCACACAGCCAGCCCCTGCCCTGAGCTCACGGTCTGCAGCCCAACTGACTCCAGGAGGTCCAGCCCCATGCAAGAGGGTTTTGCTCCCTGCTGGGGATGGGAGGGCGCGGTGAGCTCATCCCCACCCCCTCGGCTGCCAGCGCTGGCTCTTGCTGGGTGCTTGCTCTGCATGCTCACTGCATGCTCCAAATCCCTGATTGCCCCAGAGAACGGCAGAGTCAAATGAGGACACGGCAGTCAGCAAATCCCAGGGACCCATCTGCACAAGCAGATTACAGCTACCCAGGCACGAGAGTTAAAGGGGCAGAGCATAGGGACCCCAGGGGCTGCTGGGGGCGAGATTTAACAGGGAAAAGCGTTGGGCAGAGGATAAGGGGGGGGTCACAGGCTGTCAAGAAGCAAATTGGCAAAGTGCTGGGCAGCCCAGGGGCTGCTGGGAAGAGAGATTTAAAGGGAAAATGTGTGTGTGTGTGTGCGTGCGCGTGCGCACACAGACGGGACAGGTGCCATCGGCAGTGCAAAGAGCAGAGCGATGCCTTGACCACCTGGCCCCTTCACACCACGGAGGCTGCAGGAGACATGAGAAGGGTCTCCAGGCCAGAGAGCATCACAGCGGCCTCCATGGAGCTGGCAGCTCCTCCAGGCACCGCTGGGAGCTGCCGTAACACTGCGGTTCTGTGCAGCCTTAGTGTCAGGGGTGCGGGCTGCACTGTGGGCTCTCCTGGACCCAAACTTCCCCAGCCAGCAGCAGTAAGGGCCTGGCTGGCCACCAGCAGTGCAGGGCAATGGGATTAGCCCCAGCACCCAGCAGGAGGGGCAGGAAATTGCTACATTCCTGCTCTGCCTGCTCATTGCAGCACAGTAGCTCATGGGACAGTCAGGGCCATCACAAGCAGCAGTGGGCCACCAACACCTGCCTGTGGCCAGTGCACTGAACTACGCTGGACTCCATGGATGCATCACCTCCAGCACCCCCCACAGAAGGACTCTTGGGAGAAAGCTTTCCACTGGGCAGAGCAGGGTTCAGTTTCCTGTCAGGCACCTTCCTGGGCTGGGGGACTTGATGGAGCTAGCCAGCTCATGGCTCTCTAGCTCTCAGGGAGGCTCTCACAGCTGGACCCCAGGAGAGGAAGGGAAGGGTGGCCCATTAATGGGGATGAGGGCCCAAAGGGAGTGAGTCTGGTTCAGCTCCAAGCCGTTGGGTGCGGGCCCTGTTCCCGTCACCTCTCTGCCTGCTTCTCCTGCACTCAGAGCACTAAGGATCAGCCTTCCGGACAAGCCTGGCTTTGCTCTGAGTGCCCCCCTCCCAGCCCCTTCCTCTATGCCTGCCCCCCATCTCTGCTCCCTCCCACCTGCTACGCCTGCCCGCCCCTCCCTCCCCTCCTGCCGCAGTCTCTGCTTTGCATTATCCAACAGGTGAAAATTACAGCTTCTTCCTCCTCCCATTTCCGTATAGAGCGTCCCCCGCTGTACAGGGCACACTGCATGCTGCTGCACCCTGGCTTGCAGGCCTCGTTTACCCTCACCCTAAACAAGCCACACTGCATGCACGAGCCTGTGGCCTTTGGCTCCCCCCAAGCGATGTTTCCAGAACACAGCCCACCCTCAGCTTCTCTCTCTTGGCAGGAAGCTTCCTGCCCCCCCGCCTCCCCCGCCCCGTGGCTTTGCTGTGTATTTCTGCCCTCCCTCCCAGAGGGGTGGAACTGAGGCCTGGACATTAGCAACATCAGCCCAGCCGTGCAATGCCAGCACTGCTGCTGCACCGATTTAGCAGAGGGAAGGGTCGGGGAAGCACTTACCATCTGATGGTGATGGCTGTAGGGGATGTTTGTTTCTTGGAAAAAAGCACTGAGCGCAGTCTGCAAAAGAGGAAGAAAGAGATTTATCATTTGGCTGGGAACGAGACGCTCTCTCCCACCTGGCCCTCTGGAGCACAAGCCTAGGCATTGGTCTAGCTCCCTCATTCCCAGAGTAGGGCTCTGGGATCGGGGTCCTAGGGCACAGCTCCACTCTCGGCTCAGCATGGGTGGCTCTCGACTGCCAGCGTCCTGCTCTCTGTTGGTGGGTGGGGCTCCCGGAGCAGGCAGGACAGCAGAGAAGAAGTCCACCTGTGTGTGCACAAAAGCAAAATCGCCCCTTCGTTTGCCACCAAACTCTGGATCCTGCGTCACTTCTAACCCAACTCATGTGATCAGAACCCTGCAACCACCCTGAAATAGCCCCTTTGGGCACTGGCCTCCATGCCGTGCAAACATAGGAACGGCTCCTTGGTCAGCACATGCCATGGCTCCAGAGAAACCCCCTCCAGACTGCCACTTCTTCTTAAAAAGACATACACAACGCTGCATGTGGAACAGCTCCAAGGGCCTCTGCAGAGCGAACGGTGTTTGCCATTTAGTTTCACAGACAGATGCTACACATATGGACAGACTTCACTCTCTGATGAAATGCAGCTACTTCTGGGGTGGAGCCCAGCACTACATTATGCAGCCGTTTGGCACAGGAAGTGTAGAAGAATACCAAATCCAACTGGGGCTCTAGGGAGAATTTAGGTTAGTGGAATGTAATTACCCAAGCTTGAATTAGACAAGGAGACCAGGGCGAGCACTCCTACGCTCATAGAAAGTGCCAGGGAATTTATAATGACCACAAGCAGTTATGTCTCACCTCCAGCAGCACAGCACCCCCTAACATCAGGCTGAGGCACTGGTGTAGAAATCCCCATTTAGCTGACATTCTGAGGAACATCCAAATCATTTGGGAGTTTGAGAGACTCTGGAGAATTAAACAATCAAACAGACCAGAGGGAGTGTTGGATGGAAGGGGCTGGACTCCCCTCTCCCACTGTGTAAATCTGGAGTAACTCCAGGTAAGTCAGTGGTTCACACTGTATAAAAACAGAGATGAGAGAAGAATCAGGTCTGTGGTATTTTACTGTATGTCCCCAGTGCAGTGTCTTTTCATCATATTGTTAACTGATTTCTATAGCAAGTTTTGCCACCCTTGCAGCATTTTACAGAGTCTCAAACAATATCCTTGTTGGAATCAATCTGACCACCCCCCAAAATGCAGCCACTTCTGGGCTAAACCACAGCAGCTGTTAACAGCAATGCTGCAGAATAGTTTAGGGGCGGAAGTGAAGAGTGTAAGTTAGCGCAGAGGTGCCAATGTTTGCAATACTGAGGGCCATGGTGGCATCTGCTTGGCTAGCTGCTTGTGTAAGCCCAGGGTGGGGGGTAACAGGTGTGCCTCTCTCCAGAGGTGATATGGGAGGACAGGATGGGCTCCTACCGGATAACAGACTAATATTCATATGCTGCTCTCTGGCTCCCCCTATAGGCAAACTGGGAAAGCTGAGGGTCTGTGTACCTGCTGGCAGCTTTAGTTTGCCTATATCTCTGGGGGTTCAATAGCATGCCCCAAACTGAGCAGTCTGGCCTTTCCCTACACTCCCGAACTGTGATCTCTTTATTGTGCGATGGCAGGTATGTGAAGGGGGAAGTGAATGTGAACACACCTGGGGTTACCTAATAGGGGAAATGGGCCCAAAGTGGGTAGCCAGGACCAAGCTTTGGGTGCTTGTCTGAGGGTCTGTCTATACTGTAATCACTGGGTGTGATGATAGCCCTGAGCTAGCTTTAATCCTGCTAATTCAGGGCTTTGTGGCTGTGAAGCTGTGGCAATGTGTCAGTACAGCCTCGTCCCAAGACTAATTGTGAAGGATCTAGGTGGGTTTGTACAGCCTATGCTGAGAACACATAGCTGCAATTTCGCTGCGCTGGGACCTCACCTAGCTAGATTAAAGCTAGTCTGGGTACGGCTACTCAAACTGTAATTATACCGTGACTACAAGGCAGACATACCTTAAAACGGGCTGGGGCCCTGGCAAGAGGAACTGCAGAGGGTAGCTTATCGGTTGAGAGAAGTCACATGAGATGGGGTGGATGGCTGAGGTGGGGCTGGGAGCTCAGGTTTTATGGGAGCTGGCTACCAGCCAGTTGGTTGGTCTAGTAGTCGTTTAGTTGGCTTGTTATATCCCCGTAAATGTTAACAAAACTCATAGAGGGGAAGGCAATTATTGCTGAAGGAGACCAGGAAGTTTAAGGGGGTTTTTTGGTCACAAACCCTTGAGGGGCATATGGTTTTAGTTAAGGGTAGGCACCCTCCGTTGGCTGAGCTTCTGAGGCCCTAAACTCAGCTTGCTGGCATTTGGCTGGTTGGATGTAAAGTGATAATTTTTAAATGCTAAATCTGATCAATTGCAAAATTCCAGGCAACATTCTAGACCTCAGTGAGCAGAACCCTGTTGATTGGGGGGGTGGGGGGTGGAGGGAAGTGGAAAACTGGGAGGGGGGAAATAGGGGACATATGGAGCCCCTGGCATCTGGTTGGCAGATCCCTCAGCTGTAATCAGGTCCGAAATTGTCAGAGGATCAAAGAACTGGTGGATGGACCCATTAAAACCTTCTAGCAGAACAATAACCCATCTCACCTCTGCCCTTCCTCCCAAGGACTTTAAAATTCTGACACCCAGAAAGGAAAAAAGAATGGCGGGTGGGAAGAATGGAATGCACAAAGAGCCTCTGGCATGGGGGAAAGGGTCAGTGGGGAGGGGCCCCCAGAGCCCCTGATGGGGGGAGGGGCCCCCAAAGCTCCCAGTAGAGCTAAAAGCATTCATCAGTTAACAATGGCTCTTTGCGCTCCCTGCTGAGCTGCCTCCCAGCAGCAGGGTGAGTGCTCAGCCAACAAGGGAGTCGGAGGGCAAAGAGAGTGAAGGAGGCTTCGTTCACAGCCTGCCCAAAGTCTGCTCCAAGCTGGGGGCGGGAGGAGAGGACACCAGCTGCCCGCCCCTCCCTTCTGTCCAGGGGGATGAAAGGTCCTTTGGAGCAGGAGAGAAAAAGGAAACAGCCCCTGGCATGGAGAGATTGGAGGGCCCAGAGCTCTTGGCATGTGGCCAAGGGGGCAATGGAGGGCCACAGTGGCCCTGGCATGAGGGAGGAGGTCGGGGTCTGTAGCAAGTCCCTGCAATACTTGGGAGGTGAGTGGATGGCCCACAGGGAGCCCCTGGTGTGTGCAAGGAGCTCGGACACAGAAGCTAGGAAGGGTGAGACTCCCTGGTTTTAGTTAATTTAAACAGGACTCCAGGCACTGTTTGATCCTGGTGCCCACTGCTACTAAAGGCACCTGGCAGAGTTACTAGTCTTCCTGCCTTTCACCAGAGAGGCCCAATAATTGCTCGTTAGCTGTGTTCCCCAGCAACGGAACAAGCAGTAGATCAGTTCAGCAGTTGGAGGGCGAGCGCGGGCTGCAGTTTCGGAGTCTGGGGGAGAAGGGCAGCAGGATATGGCCACTGGGCAGGACTGTGGTTTGCCCTGCCTCACAGCAACAAAGGAATGTAAGTGGGTGAAGTGGATGGTCCAGACATGAATCTAGTCAGGACACAGAAGTGCGTGCACACACGCAAAATGAAGCAACTAATCCTCTTCTCGTTCACTCTGGTTTCACTCTGGTGCAGCCCCACTGACTTCAGTGGTGTCTCTCCTCTTCCTCCTCCCAATTTACAGCAGCAGAAAGGAATCGAACTCTAGGAATTATTGCAAGGTCTTATATTTCACAAACAGCCCCATGTGTCCTCTGTAAATATCTCAGCAAAACCCTTTTCAGGTCCTTCCACTGGCTGGGTGGAGTTACTGTTCCTGGCCCCTCGATAACAGCCTGGCCCATGGGGAGAGTCACCCACCAGGAGCGGCTCCTGAACGTGCCCCTCCCTGAGCTCTGGAAAGCCACCAGTCTAATCCAAGGATAGAACGCCTCCACCAGGAGGAGGGGCACTGGGAACAGCCAATCCCCTGATGGCACACACCCTATCCCACCCCCTAAACTGTGGCAACAAAGTTGACATCATTGCAACAGCAGCAAACTTAAAAAAAAAAAAAAAAAAAAAAAAAAAGGCACAGAGAGAAAAATCTGCCCTGGTTTCTGTATTCAAATGGGAGAGAATTTAGGGCTAGTGAAAGAGCCAGTGATGGAATCCTCAAAATATCCCCAACTCCCCGGAGCTACCCCAATCCCCAGAGACAGAAAAATGTTCCTTCAAAATGAATGGTTTCCTTCTCAGGCCTTTGTTAATGTGTTACAGGCTGTGATCCTCTTACACGGATACAATCTAACAGTTTCCCAACCTCCGGCCCCACAAACGTGTGTTGTCTTAGGTGATGTTTCCCTCCCCACTGATATGAGACACCTATTGGGAGCTCCTGGCCTGCTGGATCTGACAAGGCGGTATAGAGACTTGCAGGACATTGAGAGCATCATGTAACATGGCTGGGACCCATGCAGTGTTCTGACACCATGGCAGTGCATCACAACACAGTAATGTTTGCATTGCACAAGGATGTCAACATGTGGGTTTGAAGATGCTTCACCTACCAACAGTTAAAAGAAGAACAGGAGTACTTGTGGCACCTTAGAGACTAACAAATTTATTAGAGCATAAGCTTTCGTGGACTACAGCCCACTTCTTCGGATGCATATAGAAGAAGTGGGCTGTAGTCCACGAAAGCTTATGCTCTAATAAATTTCTTAGTCTCTAAGGTGCCACAAGTACTCCTGTTCTTCTTTTTGCGGATACAGACTAACACGGCTGTTACTCTGATACCAACAGTTACTAATTGACAGGCAGGGCCAGGTTCTACTCTCAGGTACATTGAGATGAATCTGGAACAATTCAATAGACTTGAGTGAGTCTCCTCCTGAAGTACACCGCTATGATTGAGCGGATGGGATCCCTGAAATCTCGGCTTTGCTGGCAACAGATTTAGCTTCACTCATTGGGAAATGCTGGATAAATCCCTTCTGGAGACCAGCCTCTGATCAGGCCAAAGTCAACACACATTTTACAGAGTAAATTACCAACAATCCCCAGCTCCAGTGAATCAAGAGCACCCAGCCCCTTGGTTTGTCTGTCAGCTTTTCCCTGAGCCTGCGTGGGTTACTGGGTACCAGGGCTCTTATGGGACCAGAATTCTCGTCTGATGTGAATGCACAGATTGGGAAATTCCCAAATAGCCCAGAGAGGCTGGGTGGCAAAATGACAGGAGCCCAGAAATTCACTACTAACCCTTACAATGCCGAGAACATGTGAAGCTCACCCCAAAGGAACTAAAGATAAGTGTGCTTATCCTCAAGAGACAAATGCCTCCTACAGCTCCCCCAAATGCTGATCCCTGCTCCCTCCCATCAAGATTACCTTCCAGTTCCCCTGCCCCAGAGCACCCCAACTTATCCTCTCCACCCACTGCTGGTTCCCTCCCGTGCTGTGCATCCCAACCCTGCAGAAGGAAATGCCCCCTCATTAGTATGATGTGCATTAACCACAGGGCCCAGAAACCTAGTCATGAAGCAGGACCACCATTGTGCTAGGCACTGTACAAACGCAGACAGCCCTTGCCCCCAGAGAGTTTGCACTGTATGTTCACGTGATCCTGTGCAACCTGCCTCCCAGTAGCTGGAAATACTTCTCAACCTCCAGATCCACTCCCTCCAGCCCTTAAGTGAGCACAGCCCAGGTGTCACATGCTTGGAAACAGCAGTGTTCAAAGGTTAAAGCATTACCCTGCTGCGTGGAGCAGTCCGGAAGGGTTGTAAATGGGGCAGATTGTATGTATTTAAGGGCTTTGTCTAGATGGGAAAATTTACCAGCATAACTCTACTAGTGTAATGATACCATTCTAGTTAAACCAGTATAACCCCAGAAGGATATCCTTATTCTGATATCAGAGTGTCCACACAAGAGGTGATACTGGTGTAACTAGACTGGTAGAATTATACTAGTAGAGTTATGCTGGTAAATTTCTCCTCTAGACAAGCCCAAAGATGCAGCAGGAACAGCCAACTCCTGTTGCTTTGTCACCAGACCCTCCGGCTCATTTCAGCTTCGTTGTCAGGCAATTTATTACCTTGAAATGTTAAACGGGAATGGACCATCCTGCCCAAAGAGAGTGGGAGCATCAGCTGCCAGCGAAACACTGGTGGCTGGGCCGCGCTCTCTATCCCTGGGCCATGGTGTGATGCAGGAGTGGCACGGTAATAATGCTCTTGGCGCACAGCTCATGGGATCATGGGTTACGGAGTTCTGAGTAACAGGAGCAATGTGGTCCCCCAAGTGAAAGAGATTGTATGCATCAATACCCTCAGAGTGTGATTCTGCCACCTTCACACTGAGCAATCCCTTGCTGCAGCAGTAATGCTTCTGAAACCAAGGAGACCACTCAATGAACCAACTCCTCAGCAGGTGTAAATTAACACAGCTCCACTAAACTCCACGGAGTCGTACACGCCGAGGAGCTAGTCCAGCCTGGAGAAGGGCACCCGTGAAAGGGGGTGGAGTAACAATTCTCTCCAAACGCAGATCATGGGCTCAGACTACGAGGGGTTTGGAGTACCCAGAAGACAATACTCCTAGAGCAAAGCTCTGAGAAGGGGGCATGCTCAGCAACCATTTTGCAAAGGGAACTGTCTGACCATTTTGCACCAAAAGTGACTGGTAACTTGTCCCATTGGGTTGTTTACAGCTGAGCTTCCTCTGAGTCATGCGAGTGCCAAACCAGCACGGGAGACCCGCGGCCAGCACACTGCTGTTTCCACTTGTGCAACTTGCCAAATAGTAGCAAATTTATGGAAAATGTAATTGAAACAATAACTTTCTGTCGCAAGTTCCTACTCCTGGTGCTTCACCTGTAAAAGGTGGTAGGGTCTGATCCTTCTCTCACACCCTGTCTTACAATGTCCAGTAGGGCTGCTCTTGATTTACACTGGTGAACAGAATCAAGGTCATACTACATATGTAAATGTGTCCAATATTTCCTTTTGCAAAATCTGCAAATATGCAGGTGGGCTTGCCTTGTGGGTGCCTCTCTCAGTATGCATAGACAGTGCACAGAGAGAGAGTGAGATATTCATCTGTTTGGATTTACACACACACACACACACACACACACACACACACACACACACACACACACACACACACACACACACACACACACACACACACACACACACACACACACACACACAGATTTTGACCAGCAGCCTCTGATTTTGCACCCGGAAAACCTGTGACTACAGTATGTAGCTGTCTGAACTACCTGATCAAACCAGCAGCGCAGGGAGTCAAATGACTCCCTGCTATAAAATGCACCCAGAATTGTTTCTTTTACAGATCAGGGCTGTAGTGCATATAGAACAAGGGATGCCCCAGCCATACAAATGTGTGTAATAGAAACCTCTTGCTCTCTACACGGACTCAAATCTCCTTCTGTGTCACAGAACAGACACGCTAATTACAACAGTGCCATTAGTGACAAAACCATCACACTCAGCTGCATAGAGCTGCTGGTGCCGCATGGAAAACGTTTTGTTTGGACACAGCCCTCCCTGCTACATCCCCTGAGCATGCACACACTCCCATTCTTTACCACCAGGGAGCTTCGTAGGACTATTGCGCCCACATAGTCCGCCTGCATGTTCCCCACCTGAAGCTGCAATCACGCATGTGACATCACAGTCACTTCCCCAGCAATCACTGCTGATGTCACAGAGGATCCTGACTCCAGGCCAGAGGAATAAGCAGCTGGAGCCAATGAAGTTTTAACCAGCAAAATCTCTTCTCCTGGTGCTGCCTTAGGAATCAAACCCCAGGGGACAGGAACACAGGAAAGGCCAGACTGGGGCTCTTCAACTCATAGCCACTAAGGGGCATCATTCTGCCTGCAGGAAATGGGGAGGTGTTGGGGGAGTCACATAAGGTCAGTTATTGCTATGCTCCCACCAAGTACAGGTGAGCACGGAAAGACTGCCCCAGCAGTGCCAGAGCTTGCCCCAATACTGCATGTATGCCCTGTGTGTGTTCCTTCTACCCTTTAAAAGCAAATCCACTCCTGAGCGGTGCCCACAAAGGGGTGGGTGGCCCCTGCAGATCTGCAGCCAGCCCGGGGAAACCCTGACCATCTGGGAGCAATGAAAAAACAGTCCCACTTTAATAACACAGGCAGAAGACAAGCACACCGCATACACTGACATACACCCCTGCTATATAGCACTCACATGCATGGACAATTGTCTATACAAACACACACTAGACATATATACACTCCTACACATGCGTGTAATACACACAGAGCTGTACACATATACCCCATCCACGTACACACACACAATTCACACCAATACTAAAACAGCACCGGGAGTGACAGTACTGATTGTGTCTCCTTTCCCAAGGGTTAGAGACAGAAAAGCCACCCCTGGCCTAGGGAGGCTGACCAGTGTGGGCCTGACAAACAACAACACCATGACAGCATAGTGCATTCCCCATCAGTGGGTGTGCTGAGCACACGCCCACGGCACACACACGTATATCTGTCAGGGCAGCACAGAGATGCTGGCACAGGCGGTCTATACCAAACAACTCCCGGTCCCACCACCCACTTCCTGAATGGTGGAGGTACCCCCAGCCATGGTGCCTTCCATTCCGCCAGACGCTGGGGCACCCGCAGCGGTTGGCGGCAGCTGAGGCCGGTTGGACGTGCCTGGGATTAGCCTCCTAATGGGCAGGATGGGTGCACATGGCACTGGGGCCTCCGAGGCTCCCCGCTCCCCACAATCACTCCATGGCAGCCTGCTGCGGCCGGCTGTGAGCGCCCTGGGGGCTTGCTCTGGACACAGCAGCCAGGCGGGCAGATCAGATGGTTAGGCTCACTCCCTGGGCACAAGGCTTGTCCCGGACTGACCCCCCAGCTCAGCACTGGGGCTCCTCCCCGCAGCGGCACTGCCCAGGCCCTGGAGCCCCACGCCCGGGAGCTCCTGCCTCCACCGCCCCCTCAGGCTCGAGCCCCCGGCCCGCCCGAGATGCAGGATGGGGCGCCAGAGGCACCGATCGGGGCTGGCCGGGCTGAGCTCCCCCCCGGCGCGGGCTGTAGCAGAGCGCCAGGAAGCCCCTCCTGCCCTACCCGCGCCCTCCGGCTCGGCAGGGTCTGCTCGCCAGTTGCCCCAGGGCCGCTCCAGCCCTTCCGCTGCCCCCCAGGCTGCAGGACCAGGCCAGCCGCGACCTCGCTGGTGCTGTAAATGGGCTGCGATCGCGGGGCCCCTGGCAGGACGCCCCCCCGCCCAGCTCTGCCGCGCCCCGGGGGCTCACCTCGAACTGCCAGTGCGCCGCCTGCAGCAGCTGCTTCGCCTGGTCGGCGGCGCAGCCCGCGGTCAGCACGAACTGGTTGATCATGACCTGGTGCTTCAGCTCGTCCATGTTCACCGACATGTCGCCGCCGCCGCTCGCTGCCTGCCGTGCCCTGGGGTCCCTGGGTCTGCGCCGCTCACAGCGCAGCCACCATTACAGAGCCGGCTCCTGCTAATACAAATATTTACTGGAGGCAGGGGACTGACTCACCCAGCCTGGCCTCCCTGACGGCACAGCCAGGGCGGGGCTGGGCGGGCAGGCTGGGAGCTGTAGTCCAGAGGCTGGGCTGGCTAGCTGCGGTGCCAGGCGGGTGGGGTAACAGCTGGCATTGGACCAGCCTCTCTTGGTGAGAGAGACAAGCTTTGGAGGTACCCACCCGTGCACACAGGCAGACTTGCAGAGGAAGTCCCCCTCTGCGCGCCACAGAGCAATATGGGTTATTTGCAGGACTTCAACTCCATGCACTGCTGCCACGGGCTGATGGACTAGCCAGGCCTAGCCAAGGGTATCCTAGGCTGTGTCAAGGCCGCAGTTGTTCACGTTGGCTAAGGCGGTGGGGATAGCTCCACCGCTGGTATCCAGGCCATAGCAGCGTTGCTTCCTAGCATGTCTCCTTTGCCTGGTCCAGTTTTAAAAGCAGAAAGCACCGCAGGGCTGCTCTGTGGGCTCCCCTCCATGCCCAGGGGGGCTTCACCCTGCACACACTGGTAGCTGGGAAATACCACATCACATGGAGTGTGTGAAGCTGCGCCAGGGAGCCAGGGCAGTAGCGTAGCAGCCCTGTCTGCCATGCCAGCGGCTCTCAGACCCAACGGCGGCGCTCACATTC
The DNA here is from genome assembly GCF_027887155.1 of Malaclemys terrapin pileata. Taxonomy (NCBI): domain Eukaryota; kingdom Metazoa; phylum Chordata; order Testudines; family Emydidae; genus Malaclemys; species Malaclemys terrapin. The sequence goes on from NC_071514.1 coordinate 54,704,708, forward strand.
CCAGGGCAGGAAAGTGGCTGACTCTGGCCAGCAAAGCCAGCGTTATGCACAACCAGCCAAAGCAATTGCTTCAGACCTGGAACAGCTCCAGGAGCCCCCTATTAATTATAGTATGTGTTGTGTGAGCAGGACCTCCCAAAATATTCCTGCTTAAGGCCCTCAACGGGCTAGTAGCAGCACTGCCAAGCAGTCAATCCCCACCCTGCACCAGGCTGAGCAGACACCCCGTTTCGAGGAGGTAAGATACCCAGCACTACGTTACCCAGGAGCCCTTGGTTTGTTTGCATAGTTTTGCAGGGGGGCTGGCGTATGCTGAGTGACGTGTCAGGACAGCCAGTCATCGGCCATGCTGTGTTAGTACCTGACCATATAAGGTAAACAAATCTGGCGGCCCCAATGAGAACGCGAGGGAGGTGGGCGCGGGGCGGGGCTGGGCTGGGAGCAGCCAGGGTTGTAGTGAGGCTGGCTTTGCTGCGCCTGGGCCCATTGCCAGCATGGCAATAGCATGGGAGGGAGGCTCGCAGTGTTTACAATCAGCCGCATGCAGCTTCCTGTTTGTGTGCAGGGAGATTCAGGCTGCAGCCAATGCACTAGCATAAAGGGGCTCCAGGCACCAGGATCTGGCTTAAGTCATATTGTATGTAAACCCTTGTCTGAAACTAGGCCAAAGCTGGGTGAACGCCAAGGTACGGTGGGTTCCATGCCATACACCCTATGGGAAGGCCCTGTCATACAGCCCATGCCCAAGTGTTGCCCAGCTAAGGGCTGATTAGCCTGGAGCCGAGGATGTGAAAGGGAACAGATCCCTGCTCCCCATATACACTGAGAACGGCAGTGACAGGTTCCAGGATACTGTGTTATATGCATCCAAGCAGGAAGCACCGCAGGCTGGAGATTGTCACCTCTGATCCGATTTCCACATTGATAATGAGACTCACAAGGACCTTTTATAGGTGCCTGGATTCCAGCCAGCTGCAGGACAGGACTGGGGAGTATATACTTTAGCTTTCCCCACGTTCTACTGCCACATGAAAATCTGCAGGGGCAATCAATATGTTGTTCTGGTTAAACCAGGGTAATGTTTAACCAGGGAAAGCTACAGCAGTGAATTAATTATTATGAGCAGCTGCATTGTCCATTAGGAGGATCGTGGATGTGTTCTCAATGTACATTGTCATTTATGATGCTCGTACACACAGTAATGATCTGTATGCTACATTCACCAGGGGTCAGGAATCCAACTCCTCAGATAAACAGGTTTGAGTTCAGTAGGGCAGTTCTTTGGCCTGTGTTATACACAAGGCCAGACTAGATGATCACAATGATCTCCCAGTGGCCTTGGAACCTATTGTCCAATTGAAATGTCTCTGAGCTTTGGGAAGACAAATCCTTATCTGGATCCCGATTCTTCAAGTGAGCTCCAGGTACATAATAGGACAAACTGAACCCCAACTCCCCAAACACGATGTTCTGTATCAAAGCATTTGGGCCAGGGACTGTCTTTCTGTTGTGTTGTGGGCATTTATGGGTACACGACTGGCACCAAACTAGTAACTGTAGAAAGAACGGAAGCTGCTCAAGGCTGAACTAACATCCCCTCCCTGCGGCCCTGCATCCCCGGACTTCAGCATCTGTGATATAGATCCAAACTCTGTCCCTTGCTCCCATCACTACCCAAGCAGAACTAAAGCGCTTTGGGGCAGGGACTGTCTGTAGTGGGGTGGCCCCTTACTGAGGACTCCCTCCTTGGCAGGGGTGTTTCTGCAGGCTCCCTACCTCTGTTTCCTCTCTTTGGGGCCCTTTAAGAACTCACAGAGACTTTCTCTGATTACTTAACAATACCCCTGACTGTGGCTAGTTTAATATCAGAACCAGTTCATAACAACCCAGAGTCCCAAACTGAAGTCCATACATAGCACTGGCATTTTTTCTCAGACCCAGGGCTTTTCTTTCAACTCTGAGCTCCTGGCCAGTCCTCCCAGCACTTCCTCCCTGGGGCTCTGACATCCAGTCCCAAACACAGTCAGGGGTCCCCTCGCCCGCTGCCTCCTGCTCACTGGACTTTACCCTCCAAGCTCCCGCTACCAGAGTCTTCTCTCATTTTTTGGTTCTCTTTATAGGGAAGTGCCTGATTCCCCTCAGATGGGGCTCATTCCAAAGCCAGGGTTGGCTTAGCCCCAGGTCTCCAGCACAGCAGGGCAAGCCAACCGGTTACAATGGCTCTCTCTCATATTTGCACAGCACCTAGCACAACAGGGTCCTGGCCCATGACTGGGGCTCCTAGATGTGACCACAGCACAAATGATAAATACTAATAAATACTACTAATAAATAAGAAGTAATGCAAGATAGTGAATTGTGCAGCCTGCAGGCCCATTCTCATGTCTCTAGCTTTGCTGCACCATGTTCCCCTTCCATTTACATAGTTGTCAAGTTGTAAAACAAGAGCCCATAGTGGCTGAATGCTCTGGAAAGTGGCCGGGGGCTCCTGGTGACATGAAAGGCTCCTTTGAGAACCCAGCATTACCATAGCAGAAGAAAGCACGCAGCCAGGCAGGCACTGCTGGGCTACTCGGTACTATCAGCGAGGGAGACAAGGAAATAATGGCGTTGCTAAGTACCAGGGAATGATAAGCAGGCATGGACATTCAGTGTGAAGGGCTGGGAGATAATAAAGCAAAGGGAAAATGGCAAGTGGAGCTGAAAGGGAAAAAAAACATTCCCAAGTCCACAATGCTCCCTGTGCTTAGCAATGAGCACGCAGGCCCCCAGCAATGGCTGATTAGTTCTGGCCTCCTTGCTGTGTTTTCTGGTGGGTGCAGAGCACTAGTCTAGGAGCCATCTGAGTACATCGCTCTCTAACTCCTCCATCTCTTGGCTGCATTTTGGGTGCAGTCGCATATACGTCAGGGCCAGAAGGGTTCATGGAAAGCGCTCTAGCAGGTCCCATATCTAACCTGTGTGATTTGCAGTGCTTTCCATTGCTTTTATACAAACATGCCACAGTATTGTCCATTACTAGTACTAGGGTGTGCTGCAGTCATGGTGCAAAGCAGGGCAGGCCTTACACCTACTTGATCCCATTGGTCTACATTTACACTGGGGGGTGACCATACAATAACAGCAGTGCACTCTATGGGACAGTTACCATCCGGGCCCATCACAGAGTTTGGAGAAGTGCGACGTGTTCCAGGATGCAACTAGTGCTTTTATAAGGTCAAGCCAGCCCCCACAGAACAGTCCAGAGGGCTCTTTAGCCGACAAGGTGTAAACACGGCAGGGAAAACAAATTTCCCCCAAAAGCTGGTTTAATTAAAGAAAAATAGATATTTTTAGAAACTACCTTTGTTTGGTTTTTTAGAGGGGGGAGGCTTTGGGCCCTAAGCCAACAGAGGAGTGTTCAAAGCCCTTGGGAGCAGGGTGGTGTTTATAGAGGCAGAGGTCGCAGTCGCGACTCCTCGTTCACAAATAAATTGCCTTGAATCTCCAGGACGTGTATTTGTTATTCTAGGAGTAGGTGGTGAACGGTAGCTTTTACAGCTGGAACACAAGTGGCAGTGAGGGGGAAACAGCTGCCTAGCAGGAAAGACAAATCAGATTGTTTTAGTGGGTAATAAAATCCTAAAGCACTGGACTTTGGATGAGCCACTCTGTTGTTCTAGGGTCTGCAGGCAAACACATTTCCTTATTCAAACAAACACGCCTCCCTCATAGCTCAGGAGGCAGCTGAAGGGCATTTCTTTTTAGCTGGAGAAATACTTTAGCAGTGTTAATAAAGACTGAGGGCCTGATCTACCTCTTACTCCACTTTATCCTGGTGAAACTCCATACGCCTCACCGAAGTCACTCCTGATTCACAGCAGGTAACTTCACTGGAGTTACACCAGTTAACTGCCTGGATGTCACTGGAGTTGTCTTGATTTACATCACTTAACTCCATAAACTTAATTGGGGTCACTCCTGATTCACATTGGGGTAAGTGAAGTCAGATTTCAGAACTCAGTTTAGGCCAAATTTTACATGCCAGGTGTGATCTGGTCAGAGAATGGGGCAAGTGGAAAATGGTCACGGGCACTGTTCGGTGTTCTGTGAGCGTGCAAATGAGGGCTCACTCACCTGTCCAGCTGCAGCTCCTTTCAGCAGAGAGACTGAGGGGGCTTTGCTGCTATTGTTACTCAAGCTAGCTGTGATCTGGCTAGATCACAGCTAGCTTGGGAATGTCTACATGGGCACAATATCTCCTTCCAGTTGCAGCGTATTCAGTTCCTTAGGGAGGCAGCATAGCCTAGCATGGTGGTTTTCAACTTTTATTCATTGGCGGACCCCTTCAAAAATTCAAATGGAGGTGTGAACCCCTTTGGAAATCTTAGATGTAGTCTGTGGACCCCCACAAATTGAAAACCACTGGCTGAGTATATAGAGCACTGGACTGGGATTCAGGAGTTCAGGTTCCAGTCTCAGCTCTGCTGGTCAGCGACCATGGGCACATCACGTCCCCTCTCTCCACCTCAGAGAAATGTGAATAATGACGCTGGCCCCTTCGTAAAGTGCTTTGAAATCCCCTGAGGATAAGAGCTGGGCATTGTTTTTTGTGCCAGACTTGTCCCTGCGGCAATGACAGCCTGTTTTCTTACTTCAGTCAAACTACAACCTAAGCTTCAGATTCATGGGACAGGAGCGGGCTATTGCTGCATGAGGTGCACATCCTGCCTCTGCTCTATGAAGAAAGGACCCTTTGCTCCAATTCACCTGGCCAGCACTGAAGGTTCCTTCCTAGCCTCCGTGACCATGCTGCCCACAAAAGCAGAAGACCTGATTGCTCTCCTCTTGCCATGCACAGCTGCTGGGGTGCTACTGGTCACAAGCACTCCCCTTTCTTTCCCAACAGCTAAAGCCAGCCCCCATTCAGCATTCCCAGGGTGGCGGGATCTGGCTCAGATCTCTATGTGAACGTGTGTTGTGCTGCTGTTCTGACCTCAAATTGTTCCTGCTGCTTTCAACATGCCACTCGCTGTAATATCCTGTCTTTCTGTGTGTGACAGCCCCTGGGCCACAGACGATAAAGGACCTGCTACTGCTGTCAGCTGAAGATGGTGCCCTTTAGCTCAAGCAATTCTGGGTCTATGGGTTTTGTAGCAGAAGGGCAACATCCAATCCTAGCTCCTGCATGTGATTAATGGAGCAATTCTCTGTTGCCTCTAGCACAGTGGTCCCCAACCTTTTTTGTCTGGCGGGCGCCAGACGACGAACCATGGAGGACTGTGGCGGTGGACGAGCATTTGCCGAAATGCCACCAACAAGCAGCAGCATCCAGAGGCGTCGCCGCCGAAATGCCGCCGAAATTCGCATGTGGGCGGCTGCTCATCTGCCGGCCAATACGCGGGCACCGCATTGGGGACCCCTACTCTAGCACATGGATTCTGTACAGCAGGGCCCATATGCAGATATTCTATAACCCAGGCCCCTGGTCTCCAAGATGAGAAATAAACCCTCAGGAGTGGGCTTACCTGGGGAGGCTTCCAGTCAGCAGTGCAGAAGGGGTGCTAAGGCCAATGGGAGTGCAGAGCCAGTGCTTGGGGCGGGGGCAGTGCGTGGAGCCCCTCCTTTAATTTTTTATTAATTGAGTCCTGTATCAGCCACTCCATTATCTTGCCCAGGATCAATAACAGGCCTGTAATTACTCAAGTTGTGCCATTTACTCTTTTTAAATATTAGCACAATATTAGCTTTCTTCCAGTTTTCTGGAATTTCCCCAGTGATCCAAGACTTATTGAAAATCAACATTATCGGTCCGGCAAGGCTCTCACCCAACTCTTTTAAAACTCTTGGATGCAAGTTCTGCTTTTTAACATCCTCCTGAGATACTAGTGGGATGGAAAGAGTGTTATCATATGATATAACTAATCACCTGTTCTCTTCCCAAATACAGAACAGAAATATTCATTGAATACGTCTGCCTTTTATGCATTATTATTGATAATTCTACCATCTCCACCTAGTAATGGACCAATACCATTGTTAGGATCCTTTTTGTCCCTAATATACTTAAAAAACTCCTTCTTATTGTCTGTAACTCTGCTGGCCACAGGTTTGTCCTTGTGTCCCTTTGTCTCCCTTATCTATTTTCTACAATTCCTAGCTTCTGATTTATATTCATTATTATGAACTTCATCTTTCTTCCATTTGTTTTATATATATACTTGTATAACTGCCTTACTTCCCCTCTAAATCAGGTCAGTTTTTGAACCAATATGGACTTCTTCCTCAATTGGAGGATTGTGAGGGGTTTTTTGGGGCATCTAGTGAGGTGTTCTTAAACAGTTCCCAATTATCATTCACATTTTTCTGATTACATTCTTCCTTGCAGCTGATTTGGCTCATAATTGTTTTAATCTTTGTGAACTTGGCCCTTTTAAAGCATCAACTATATATATCACTGGTTAGGACTTTATTCTGTTCACACATTATAATGGGATCAAGTCATGATCATTTGTACTTAAGTTAGCATTAATTTTTAGTTCTGTAATCAGTTCCTCTTTATTTCTCAAGAGGAGGGCTACTATAGAATTCCCCCATGTGGGATGCAACACTTTGAGTTAGGAAATTGTCATCTATAAAGTTTAGAAATTCCAATGTCTTTCTGTCCCCTAGTGTGATTTGACAGTCTATAGCAGACACCAGCTACTACCCCATCTTGTGCTGTATCTGGTAGGACATTGACCCATAAGCATTCAAGATCCGAGACCTGGAAACAGGTAATGACATTTTTGACAGAGTGTCATTCACGGACGGCAGGTTTCATAGGCTGGGGGAGGCTGTGTCTCTCCAAACAGCCTAGCATGGCCTCTCCGATGCTCCATCCCCAGACCCTCTCTGGCAGTTTCCGGCACTTTGCTCTGGCCCAGGCTGGCAGGGGCTGGCCAGCCTGCCTCCCGCCTGGTGCTTGGACCATGATGCCTGGCCACCCGGCACACCAAGGCTGGGGGCAACTTCCCAGTATACCGGGGCTTAGGGTGCTGTCACCACGCTGCCTGGCCTCCCGGCACACCAGAGCTGGGGATGCTGTGGCCACACCACCCAGCTGCCTGGCCACCCAGCACACCGGGGCTGGGGGCACTGCCACTCCGCACTGTGGGGCTGGCTGCCCAGCGCACCAGGCTGGGGGCTCTGCAACCATGTTGTCCAGCCATGTGGCGCATTGAGGCTGGGGGCGCTGCTGCCTGGTGCTCCAGGGGTGGGGACGCTGCAACCGCACCGACCGCCTGGGCTGGGGCCAGGGGCTGCAGTGGGGTGCTCTGGGCTCCTGTCGGGGAGGGGTGGCAGAAGAGGAGGGGAAGGGGCGAGGTATCGGGCACAAGGGGCAGGGCCGGGGGCTAGCCTCCCCCAAGGGCTGGGTCACTGGCCACCCATGGTGTCATTCCCTCTTCCCTTTTGCCCACTCGATCCTTCTTATTATGATCATTGATTTGTAACATTTGAATTATGGGAATCATCCCACTAGGTTTCAGTAATAGCAACTACATGAAATTTATGCTAATCAATGAGCAATTCCACTTCCTCTTGTTTGTCTCCTGTGTCCAGTGCTCTGTCCGCTAGACCTCACTGCCTCCCAAATATGTGAGGTAGCTCTGAACTTCTGCTCTTAAGGTCTAACAACTTCTTTCTTCTTAAGAGAATCCAGACAAAAGTGCACAAAGGGGAAGAGAGAGACAACGAGCAAGAGCCAGGGAAATGCAGCTTCAGTCTCTGACATTCCCAGCTCAGTTGCTGGATGATTACGGACTCAGCAAACGGCTCAGCAAGCCCCTTGCTTTGCTCCTGACACTGATTAGATTGCTCTTATGTGCCCATCTGTGGGTTGTAGTTTTTTTCTACTGAGATCAGGCTGCTTTTGGCTTCTCACACTGCCCAGTGATGGTCACAGCAAGTGATGCACTCTGCATAGATTTCTTCTGGCTGGCTACTTCCTTCCCAGCTAAGTAGCTGCTCATGACCCAGCCATGGAGACTGGGATGTCATCTGCTTCCTCATCCTGGTCTGGCCTGGACCATTTACAATCCTCCCCCATACCTCCACATACACACCCACTTATACATTTTCACCCACATACAGACATCCCACTCGCACACAGAATCTGCATCCAAAAACACTCTCTCCCACACTCTCTGATCCACCCTCCCCTACAGCCAAACACCTAGCAGCCCCAGGGCTCTTGCCTCTTCTCTGTTGTTCATTCATGCAGTAGCATGTGGACAAAGATATCGTCAGTGAGGAGAGGGGCAGGTTGGCCCTACAGCCAAGAAAGTGACAGGCCCACTGGGCAAGTACCTGGTGGTCCAGTCTGATATCATCAGAGGCTGCAGTGACAAATGGATGCTGCAGAGAAGAAGGCTCTTGCACCAGCTATAGTGAGACTAGGGCTGTGCCTACACTTAAAATGCTATAGCAGCACAGCTGCACTTCTGCATCGGCCCTGCAGCATAGGCAGTACCTACAGCAACGGGAGGGGTTCTCTCCTTGCTGTTGTTAATTCACCTCCCTGAGAGGCGGTAGGTAGGTCGACAGAAGAATTCTTCCACCATTCTAGCACTGTTTACACCAGGGCGAGCACTTGGCTGGTATAGCTATACCGGTATCCTATATGCTAGCTATACCTTGCTGTATATTATACTGGTATAACCATACGGACCCACTTGCTGGCACAGCTCCGTAGGGGCAAATCCAGGGCCTCTGTTCTTGAGCGCCATCTACTGACACGTTTCAGAGTATCTACTGACACCTGATCTATTAGCTAGCTAGCTGTCTACGTAGGCACAGCCATAGAGCGGTGGAATGCTTGGGAAGTAGAGAGGTGAGGGCTCCGAGAATGGCTGGCTGATGTGGGAAGGGGAGGGGGAGCAGAGGATGTATGTGCGGATGGGGGAGAGGTGAGAAGGCAGCAGCACAGCTGGTGCCCAGGGAGGCATTGATGGGATGTTTTGCCCAACTTACCAGAAGGTCACGGAGGGCATGCCCTTCGTCTCCACTCCCTGCTCTGGGACTGCACACACACCAGGAGCACAAAGTCCAGCCCTGGGACTTCCCCTGCACTCACAGCTCAGCCACGGGCACAGGGAGCCAGAAACCTTGACTCTTGTGCCGTCCCCTCAGTAAGAGTGTTAATGCTGCACTTTCCTTTGCCCTGCCACATGCCTCAGATCCTGCCTCTTGCCTTAGCAACCCCCCCACAACACCTGTTCTCCCGATCATCCGCCTGGCCCTCAATCTCCCCATCACTCAGCTCCCCCCCAACTCTTCTGCTTACATGGCTTGTGAATGGATCAAACCAGTTTCCCTTGTCTTTCTCTCCCATCAGCTTTCCCCATGGCCAGAGCCTGCCTCCCTGGCTTTCACAGGTCCCATCACTGCATGAAGCATGAAAGTCCCATTCAGTTACATCACATGAAGGCAAACAACTAAATAGTGACACATTTTATAAGTGCTCGTATTCAAATCCTAGAAGCCGAAATACTCAGATGGGTGAACTTGAGTGCCTGGTATTAAATGAGGATATGGATATAAGAGGCATCACAGAAACTTGGTGGAATGATGATAATGAATAGGCCATGGTAATACTAGGGTACAAAAGATATAGGAATGACAGAATAGGTCGCACTGGTGGGGTAGTGACTCTATAATGTGAAAGAAATCATAGAGTAAAATAAATTAAAAATCTTAAATAAATCAAACTATACCATAGAATCGCTATGGATAGAAATTCCATGCTTGAATAATAAGAGTATAGCAGTAGGAAAATGCTACCAACCACCTGACCAGGATGGTGACAATGACTGTGAAATGCTCATGGAAATTAGACAGGCTAGAAAAACAAAAAGCCCAATAATAATGGGGGATTTCAACTATCCTCATATTGACTGGGAAATGTCGCCTCAGGACAGGATACAGAGCTAAAATTTCTAGACACCATTAATGACTGCTTCTTGAAGCAGCTTGTCCTGGAACCCACAAGGGCAGAGGCAATTCTTGATTTAGTCCTAAGTGACGCACAGGATCTGGTCCAAGAGGTGAATATAGCTGCACCGTGCAGTAATAGTGACCATAATGTAATTAATGTTAACATCTTAATTCCAAAGAAACCCAGCACAGTAGCATTTAATTTCAAAGAGGGGAACTACAGAGAAATGAGGAAGCTAGTTAAATGGATATTAAAAGGAACACTCACACAAATGAAATGCCTGCAAACTGCATGGAAACTTTTTTAAAGTACCATGACAGAGGCTCAAACTAAATGTATACCCCAAGAAGCTTTCTAACAATGGGTGGGCCATTGGTGCCCAAACCGTGGTCCCACCCTCTGCACTGCCCCTTCTCCCCTGCCCTGCCCCTTCCCTCAAGGCCCCACCCTGCCCCTTTTCCCCAAGCTCCTACCCCTTCTCCCCGACACCCCACCCAGTCCCTTCTCTCTGAGCCCCCACCCTCACACTACCCCTTCCCCTGAGGCTACACCCCTACACTGCCCCTTCTCCCCAAGCTCCTGCCCTTATGCTGCCCCTTCCCCAGAAGCCCTGCTTCCACACAGCCTCTTCCCCCCAAAACCCCGCCCCCTCCAGTCGTTCATCCTTAGGGCCAATAAAAAGTGGAAGGGCATAGCCCTGCCTCTTTTAAAAGTGAGAAGGGCATGGCGCTCGGCAGGGCCGGCTCCATGCACCAGCTGAGCAAGCTGGTGCTTGGGGCGGCAGATTGTTCGAGGCGGCATTCTGCCCAATCCTAGGGCGGCACGGCCACTTTTTTTTTTTTTTGTTCCGCTCCGGCCGCCCTTTAGGGGGCAGCGGCGCGGAGGACTGGAGCGCCCTGCAGGGCAGTCCTCTTCCTTCCCTCCCCGCCGACGGGAGTGGAGCCCTCGCGGCAGGTGGCAGGAGGCGGCGCAGTGGGAGGGGGCCGCGTGGGAGCGCCCCTGCTGTAGCCCTGGCTGCCTCTTCTCTCTCTCTCCCGCCTGCTCCCTCCTCCTTCCCCCCACAAGCTGATCCCCCTGCACCCGCGCTCCGGCCGTGCCGCAGGTTTTTTTTTTTTTGCTTGGGGTGGCCAAAAAGCCAGAGCTGGCCCTGGTGCTCGGCTCCTCCTGTTCTGGCACCCCTGCTCTGGACCCCTTCCTATGGATGGCCGTCTCCTCTGCCGAGGTAAATCACCGTAGCTCATTGAGTTTATAGACCTACAGTGATTGACACCAGCTGGGGAGCTGGGTTGGCCCGTTGATGAGAAGTCTGAACTGGTGAATCTCTGGTCCCTTTGAAGGTTAGCTGCATCTCTGGTAACACGGCCCAGGTGAATGTATCTAAACAAATATGTGTTTGGGAGGCGCGAGGTACTTCTGAGCTTCTCACATGTCCTGCCGGTGCAGCCCTCACATAGGGCCAGATCCTGGGAGGTGCTGAGCATCCTCCTCTTCCTGTGAATATGGGAGCTGCGGGCACTCAGCCCTTTGCAGGATCAGGCCCAGAGATGGGTGTTGTGATGTGAGTCCCCAGGCTGGAAAGAGGCTGCCTCCACAGGTTTCCGGCAGGAGACAATTGCAGATCAAAGTGCACAATGGGGACCCATCCTGGGCGGATCACTGAGAACTTTGTATGAGGGGAGGCAGTAAAAGTCATGTGACGCACCTGTTCCTTGGGTGGGTGTTTTAGTTAGCATGAACACGGAGCATTGTATTTCCATTCAAGTCACAGCGAGGGTCCCTGGAGACTATGTGCCCTAGCATAGTCCGAGGCCAAGCCCACCACAATCCAAGCTAGACACTGCACCCTAATCAGCTGCCTGGACTGTGATGGCGCCTCCCGGGGGCCAGTCATCTCCACAGGACCCACAGCAGAGAAGTAGCATTTCCAGCAACATCCATCACCTGTCAGCAGTCAGAGCTGGAATAATCCTTGACCCCCTCCTTCCATTCCTGGGCTGGGACAGGACTGCTCCCTATTGCATATCTGCCAGTGCTTCACTGGTCTGGTGTCAACTGTCCCAAGTGAGGGGCTCCCAGGCCATTTGTGGGAGACGATTCCACAGCCCAAGCCATCTCCTGTCCAGGGCATGTCCCCTCCAACCTCACCCATTCCTCCCATGACATCCCTGGGTCTGCACTGAGTACCTGACGAGTCTCCCTTGATCCAGGCAAAGCTAGTAGGCACAGAGAGTGCCAGACCCCTTTGGGGGAATGGCCCCATGCCTGTGGGATCCCGGCAGCTAGCACCCTGCCCGTGGCTGAGCACTGCAAGGCAAGAACAATCCCTTACTCTGGCAGCAAGGTCTACCTGTCTCTGTAATGCCCCCAGCCTGCAGATCATGTCATAAGAACATAAGAACAGCCATACTGGGTCAGACCAAAGGTCCATCTAGCCCAGTATCCTGTCTTCCGACAGTGGCCAATGCCAGGTGCCCCAGAGGAATGAACAGAACAGGTAATCATCAAAAAGCAACAAAGAGTCCTATGGCACCTTACAGACTAACAGACGTATTGGAGCATAAGCTTTCGTGGGTGAATACCCACTTCGTCAGACGCATGTAGTGGACTCTTTGTCGCTTTTTACAGATCCAGACTAACATGGCTACCCCTCTGATAGGTAATCATCAAGTGATCCATCCCCTGTTGCCCATTCCCAGCTTCTGGCAAACAGAGGCTAGGGACACCATCCCTGCCCATCCTGGCTAATAGTCATTGATGGACCTATCCTCTATGAACTTATCCAGTTCTTTTTTGAACCCTGTTATAATCTTGGCCTTCACAACATTGTCTGGCAAAGAGTTCCATAGATTGACTGTGTGTTGTGTGAAAAAATACTTCCTTTCATTTGTTTTAAACTAGGGCTGTCAAGCAATTAAAAAAATTAATCGCAATTAATTGCACGATTACAAAAATTAATCACGATTAATTGCACTGTTAAACAGTAATAGAATACCATTTATTTAAATATTTTTGGATGTTTTCTACATTTTCAAATATATTGATTTCAGTTACAGCACAGAATACAAAGTGTACAGTGCTCACTTTGTATTTATTTTTTATTACAAGTATTTGCACTGTAAAAAAAAAAAAGAAATAGTATTTTTCAATTCACCTAATACAAGTACTGTAGTGCAATCTCTTTATCATGAAAATTGAACTTACACATGTAGAATTATGCACAAAAAAACCTGCATTCAAAAATAAAACAATGTAAAATTTTAGAGCCTGCAAGTCCACTTAGTCCTACTTCTTGTTCAGCCAATCGCTCAGACAAACAAGTTTGTTTACATTTGCATAATGCTGCCCGCTTCTTGTTTACAATGTCACCTGAAAGTGAGAACAGGTGTTCTCATGGCACTGTTGTAGCTGACGTCGCAAGATATTTACGTGCCAAATGTGCTAAAGATTCGCATGCTTCAACCATCATTCCAGAAGACATGCTTCCATGCTGATGACGGGTTCTGCTCAATAAGAATCCAAAGCAGTGTGGACCGATGCATGTTCATTTTCATTATCTGAATCAGATGCCACCAGCAGAAGGTTGATTTTCTTTTTTGGTGGTTCGGGTTCTGTAGTTTCCGCATCAGAGTGTTGCTCTTTTAAGACTTCTGAAAGCACTCTCCACACCTTATCCCTCTCAGATTTTGGAAGGCACTTCAGTGTCTTAAACCTTGGGTTGAGTGCTGAAGCTGTCTTTAGAAATCTCACATTGGTATCTTCTTTGCGTTTTGTCAAATCTGCAGTGAAAAATGTTCTTAAAATGAACATGTGCTGGGTCATCATCCGAGACAGCTATAACAGGAAATATATGGCAGAATGCGGGTAAAACAGAGCAGGGGACATACAATTCTGCCTCAAGGAGTTCAGTCAGAAATTTAATTAATGCTTATTTTTTTAATAAGCATCATCTGCATGGAAGCATGTCCTCTGGAATGGTGGCCAAAGCATGAAGGGGTATACGAATGTTTAGCATATCTGGCACGTAAATACCTTGCAATGCCAGCTACAAAAGTGACATGCAAATGCCTGTTTTCATTTTCTGGTGACATTGTAAATAAGAAGCGGGCAGCATTATCTCCCTTAAATGTAAACAAACTTGTTTGTCTGAGCGATTGGCTGAACAAGAAGTAGGATTGAGTGGACTTGTAGGCTCTGAAGTTTTACATTGTTTTGTTTTTGAGTGGTCATGTAACAAAAAAAATCTACATTTGTAAGTTACACTTTCATGACAAAGAGCTTGCACTACAGTACTTGTATGAGGTGAATTGAAAAATACTATTTCTTTTGTTTATCATTTTTACAGTGCAAATATTTGTAAGCAAAAATAATACACACTTTGATTTCAATTACAACACCAAATACAATAGATATGAAAATGTAAAAAAAATCCAAAATATTTAATACATTTCAATTGGTATTCTATTATTTAACAGTGCAATTAAAACTGTGATTAATCACAATTAATTTTTGAGTTAATCATGTGAGTTAACTGAGGTCTGGTCTATACTACCCGCCTGAATCGGCGGGTAGAAATCGAGCTCTCGGAGATCGATTTATCGCGTCCCATCGGGACGCGACAATCGATACCCGAATCGGCGCTCTAACTCCACCAGCGGAGGTGGTAGTAAGCGCCGCCGACAAAAAGCGGCAGAAGTCAATTTTGCCGCCGTCCTCACAACGGAGTAAGTCGGCTGCAATACGTCGAATTCAGCTACGCTATTCACGTAGCTGAATTTGCGTATCTTAAATCGACTCCCCGCTGTAGTGTAGATGTACCCTGAGTTAATCGACAGCCCTATTTTAAACCTGCTGCCTATTAATTTCATTTGGTGACGCCTAGTTCTTGAATTATGAGGAGTAAATAATACTTATTTACTTTCTCTACACCAGTCATGATTTTATAGGCTTCAATCATATGCCCCTTAGTCGTCTCTTTTCCAAGCTGAAAAGTCCCAGTCTTATTAATCCCTCCTCATACGGAAGCCGTTCCATACCACAAATCATTTTTGTTGCCCTTTTTTGAACCTTTTCCAAGTCCAATATATCTTTTTTGAGATGGGGCAACCACATCTGCACGCAGTATTCAAGCTGTGGGCGTACCCTGGATTTATATAGAAGCAATATGATATTTTCTGTCTTATTTCCTATCCCTTTCTTAATGATTCCCAACATTGTCTTTGCTTTTTTGACTGCTGCTGCACATTGAGTGGATGTTTTCAGAGAACTATCCACAATGACTCCAAGATCTCTTTCTTGAGTGGTAACAGCTAATTTAGACCCCATCATTTTATATGTAGCATGCCCTAGGATGCTCTGCCTGGGGGCGCCCTGTCACCCTCCCCCACCGTGCTGGGGGTGGTCTGGTTATGCTACGGGGATCCCAGTGCGGGGAGGCTCCGTCGCCCTGTCCAGCCATCCTGGTGGGCCCTATCAGAGATCCCCATCGCCCTGTCGGTCCGGGGTGGGCCCGGCGTGGGGCTGTCCGCAGTAAGCTCAATCTTCCCAGGCTGCTCTGGTCTGCCGGACAGGAGGCAGCGCCCTCTGCTGGCGGCTGTGCGCGTTACAGCTCCCACACTCCCGGAAGAGTCCATTGGGTGAGGCCGCACGCACAGCCCCTACTCGCACCTCCAACTGCGCTGTTGGTACGGCCCGGCCGAGCTGTCGGGCTGTAGTGTAGCGGACCGGGCGCGGTGGCTGCTGGGAGTTGTAGTCCCAGGGGGCGGGGGCTGCCTTGCGCGACGGGGCGGGCGGACTCGCTTTCCCGTGCTGCCCCGCGACTGGCTGTGGTGGTGCGAGTCGCTGGGTCCGGGGCGCTCGCTGGCCGCTTTCGCCGCTGCTGGGTCCCCGGCCGGTCCGGTCCGGTCCGGTCCCGCCATGGGCTCCCTGCTGAGCCGGCGCATCGCGGGCGTGGAGGACATCGACATCCAGGCCAACTCGGCCTATCGCTACCCGCCCAAGTCCGGTAAGGGCGGTTCGGCCCGGGGAAGCCCCCCGCACCCCCCCGGCGACTCGACCCCCGGCCCTCCCCCCATCTCCCCGGGCCTCGACCCCCCGCCCTGTCCCCGCATCAACCTCCTCTCAGCCCCCCAGCGCTCCCCCCGGCCTCAGCCCCCTCCATTCCTCCCAGCGGCCCTGGGCCCTGGCCCCCCTTGGCGGTGCTCAGGTTTAGGGCTTGGCCCCCGATTCTGCCCCCCAGGAGGTGCTTTCACCCTGCACCCGTTCCCCGGGGCCTTGGGAAGGTTGGAGGTTAAAGGCCACTGTGTGATGCCGTTGTGTAGGTGTGATCAGCGCAGTCCCGAGGTACACTGACCAGTTAACGCCCATCCGGCACCCCCCCCCCCCTTGTGTTATTGAATGTGAAGTTATTACTTCAGACAGAGCTTGCTGGGCCTCACCTGTGCAGTTTGATTGCTGCTATCACTGTTTGGGTGGCACGCAGCCGGCCAGGTCCCTCTTTTGGGGCCCCTGTCCTAGCCCAAGGGTGCAGAGTTTGGGTTGCACACATGATGGGAGAATTTACATCATGGGAAGATTTTTTTTTTCACCATGGAACTTATAGAGACCTTTGCTTATCAAACACTTAAATGATGGGCCTGTAATGCCTGCCAGGAGTCCTTTGGGTTGTGTCATAGAACAGGAGAGGGGAGCTACCTGGGAAAAGAATGGGTGTGGATCTGCAAGTGGAGTTTTAAGAGCACTTCATGGGCTTTTGGGGCTTAGCCCTGCTCTTCTAAAACGCAGAGCATTTGACTTCTTTACACCATAAGGGCTGTTCTCTATTTCCCTATCTCTGCATTTAACTTCCTTCTTGTATGGTGTAAACAATACAGG
Organism: Malaclemys terrapin pileata; assembly: GCF_027887155.1. Classification (NCBI taxonomy): domain Eukaryota; kingdom Metazoa; phylum Chordata; order Testudines; family Emydidae; genus Malaclemys; species Malaclemys terrapin. The sequence continues at coordinate 54,721,533 of NC_071514.1, forward strand.
GTGTGTGGTGCTCAACAAAAATTACTGGGTGGGATAATAGTCTCTGTCAGGGAAATGCTTCCTTCCTGCCAGTATCTGACCTCAGGGTTAAAGACACAGAAAGCAACACCTTGCAGTAAGAGGACAGCATCTCCTAAGACTAAATGCTTCCTGCTGTCACTGCATGGATTGGAGACAGCTCCTTGTACCATCAGAACTTAACAAGAACCGCATGCCTCCACAGAGCAGGGAGAAACCCTGATTCTTACTGAATCAATAAATCTGTAACTTCCAAGCTGTCTGGCCCCAAAAGTCCTACGGAAAGGATTTTTTTGCCTGACGGTATAAATGTGTTGCCTAAATAAAAAGGTTCTGTTTGATTTTTTTCCTTTCACTCTTCCCTGGGACCTGTATGGCTGCAAAGGCTCCCAGCCTGCCACTTCTGTTTTGCGCCATCCATCGTTTTCCTTTCTTCCTTTCTCCTATGAATGGGAGGCTTGTTCAATGTCATTAATTCTGCTTACGGAGGGATTTTTGTCTATAGTCCATGGGACAAGGTCATTTGATTCTTCTGATTGGTGAATTCCTCAAACTGGGAGGTCCAGAGATCCCAGAATGTAACTACCAAGCTCCAGCCTGAAGGTTGCACAAATCTGAACTGAAGAGGCGATTGCCTGTCATTGGTTAAAGAGAGTTGGGAGGGTTCCCTCAAATTTTTCCCACACGTGGTCTGGACTGGGTTGGGGCTGGGGAGAGGTGCCCCTCCCCTGGCCGTGGCAGGTCCTGGCCGGGCGGGTTCCCTGAGTACCTGTGCAGCGCTTAATAGGCGCAGCTTACAGGGAATTTAGGTTGGGACATCCAGACCTGACTCCCCACAGCCTTCAAGACTCTAGGTTCACCTAAAAGTTGCTCCTGAGTATTGGTTTGCAAAGGAAAATAGGAACCAGATTGATGTGTTAACTTATCTGTTAACGTGAAACATTTTTATCAGGCCTTCTAGCTGCTCTCCTAGCAATGACAAACACACACAAACATCTGTGTTGCCAATGCCATGTGACTCTTTATCCTTTGTGTCTCTTACCCTCCCCAGGATAATTAATTGGCATCCAAATAAATCAGGGGCATCTGTTGCCATGGGACTGTAGAGATGTGGGTTAAATTCGATTTAACGGCGAAGCTTTCAGTGGGGGCAGAAGTGTTTGTGTTCCACCGTTTAAGAGGTGGCTGTCAAAGAGCTCTGTGTTTCTGGCATCTTTTCCCAAGGGCTTCTTAAGCAGATGCCCTTGTGCTTGTTCTGGAGAGAGACTGCTGTGATCAACAAACCTGAGGCACTGTTCACTGGTATATGACACTGGTTTGACCACTGCTGAATCAATAGAGTCTTTAAATGGCCTGATGAGGGGGAAAGGAAGGGAGATGTTGGTAGTCTTGGGGTGATTTGAAATGTATAGGGGAACCAGCCTACTAACTGAAAAAGCAAGAGACTTATGGTGCTGCTTTGTGTAATTGGGATGTAAGGCCGGTTATCACAGTGGGTTCTAGATGTAGACTCCTGACGGCTGTAATTTCAGTCCTCCTGGCATTTAGATTACTGTGACATTTCTTCAGAGGGAATGATGAACTAATTCATCTTATTTGAAGAGGCTCAGAGTATGTATAGACAGAAGACCTTGTTTGTGAGACATTTCTCAGTAGTTGCAGCAGTTTGATTATAGGGATGTTCATTGATTGGTCCCCAGGCAGTTCTCTATTTCCCATAGTGGGTACAGAACTCCTGACCCTGAATTTCCAGAGATGGACAGCCACCTTCAGCATTGTGTTCCGTGGGGATAGGCCTGCTTCCTAAAGGCATGCACAATCCTGACCCTGCCTAAAAAGGCTTGAAACTCAGGCCTGGTCTACACTACATGGTTAGTAAGTTGCCTTGCGTCGACCTAATTGTGAAGGCGTCTTCGCTTAACTTTGGCTCCTCATAACAGACCTCTTTACGCCGATTTAGTAACGCCACCTCCTCAAGCGGCATAGAGCCATGGTCGATGTCATTAAGTTGACGCGGTGTCAGTGTAGACACTGCATTGCTTATGTCAACTGTTACTGGGTTTCAGGATCTGTCCCGCATTGATAGTACGATCGACACAAGTGCTCCTGGGGAGGATGTGCACCGCCGACACAAGAAGCCAAGTGTGCGCACACAAACAATTTAATAACTGCGGTGGCTGTATGATTTTGGCACCATCCCATCTTGTCCCAGAGTACCTCTACAGAAAGGGATACTTCTCTATGGTTATGCAAGTGTTGGTGGATCATGGGGGACACTTCGCCAACATCAACATGGGCTGGTCCAGGAATGCGCGTGATCCTCGCATCTTTAGGAATGCAGGACTGTTCAGAAAGCTGCAAGCAGGGACTTTCTTTCCCAACCAGCGGATTACCATTGGTGATATTGAAATGCTAATAATGATCCTGGTGGATCCAGCCTACCCCTTACTCCCCTGGCTCATGGAGCTGTCTACAGGCCACCTGGACAGCACCAAGGGAGAGATTCATTGGCTCAGCAGGTACAGAATCCCAGTTGAATGTGCTTTTCGTAGATTGAAGGGATGCTAATGTTGTTTACTCACCAGATTGGATCTCGGTGAGAAAAATATCCCAATGGTTATAGCTGCCTGCTGTGTCTTGCATAGTATCTGTCAAGCAAAGGGGAAAAGTTGCTGCCAGGGTGGAGATGAAGCAGCTGTCCACTGAGTTTGAGCAGCCAGATGCAAGGGTTATTAGGAGAGCTCAGTGCAGAGCTGTACAGCTCAGGGAGATCTTGTGGCTCACTGTTAAAATGCTCTTTCAGTAATGCATTGTGGTGTACTGTGCTCTACCTGGCTCTGCTGTTTTGGGGGACTGCTAGGAGTTGTGTGCTGCTTGGTGTACATCTGTGAATATAACACTGCCAATGCACCTATTAATTTGGTGGTTCTTGCTGTACATTTATGATTATTATGCTGTCACTGATCCTATGAGTTGTGTCATGCTGACTGTAATAAGTAAGTGGATGCTTTCAGTTCTGGTAGGCATTCTGCAGCACATGTTGGGAATTAATAAACATGAATTATTTTCCGAACAATAGAATTTAATTGAGTAACAAAACCCGTGTGCAAAAAAAATTTGTGTGTGTGCGCAATTTAAAAGCAAATACATAAAAATCGTAATACATGAATGGAAGTTAACAAAGAGAAAGAATGTTCATGTCCATTTTGGCTACACATACAGCAACCATGGCTTTCATAGGTCAATGTATGTGAAGCTACTAGCCTGTGTGCTGCAATGGTGCCTGGCAATGTTATCACCCACTGGTGTGGGAAAGTGTCCTACTGCGGAGGAAGAAATAAGGCTGTCATCCCTAGAAACCTTTGGGAGAGGACTGCAAAGTACCTCCAGGAATGTTTCATTGAGCTCTCTCAGGAGTATTCAGGGGACATCCCTGTGCACACAAACTGCTCTGTATGGCCCCCTTTCTCAAACTGTACAGGGCAATGAAAAGCAGAGAACTCCTCTACCTCGCCTAGTATAAGTAAATTAATGTAAAGTTGATAGCTGCTACATTAGGGGTGCCATCAGTATATCATTATAATGGGACATACATTTACACGGTTACCTGATGTTCCTTCCCCCGCATCAGGCTCGCCTGTGCTCAGTGCCATGACTGACTGAACTGCAGTAGAGTCTCAAACAGATACTGGCTTGAGGTATAGCTGGAGCCCCTGGATGCATGTAGCAGGCATAGTCGGTTGGGCAGTTGCATACAATAGTAGATGACTGCTAGGTGTGCTTGCCAAGCTGTCCAATTGGGAATAGGCATTTCAAAAAATTGCGGGGTTTTAAAGGTCAGCTGCTGGAGGACTGTTAAGGTCGACATAGGTAATGCAGTGTCTACACTTTCACTGCATCGATCTCAGTATGTCGACCCTGGCTTTACACATCTCAGGGAGGTGGTGCTACTGCATTGCTGTAATATAGCGCACTTACATCGGTGGAAGACAAATTTAAGTATAGAGACACATGCACAGCGAGGTTAATACAAGGTGGTATATGTCGACTTAACTTTGTAGTGTAGACCAGGCCTTAGAGTAACCTTACTTCTGGACTAGGTAAACTCCAACCCTCTGACTTCTTTGGAGGAGAAATTAAAATGATTGAATTGGATCAATCTGGAGTGAATGTACAAACTCCATCCTCAGTGGTGGTTACTGCTTATAACAAAGGACTGACAAAAGACGGTGCTGGGTTGAAAAGCCAGATAGAGCTACCAGTAGACCAAGCATAATCCCAAAATACGTGTATTCTGGGCTGTCCAGCAGAGATGGAAAATCTAGAGCCTGGAGCATTTATGGAAAAGCTGCTGCCCTAGTGTTATATAAATATTAAAGGTTGATCCCTTTGAGAAAAGAAATAATTCACCAGGAGCCAAGATAGCCGCCTCCTGGTATGGAGACAAAAAGTTATGAATACAGCAAAAAATAAATCCACAACAGGGGTCCGTAGATAGCTTCTGCTTCTTTTGCGCCACCTAAGCAGCGCAAAGGGAGCAAAATAGGGCAGAAAATCTGTCCCTAAACTGTTGATTTGTGACCCTTGACTTTTGGGAATAACATGTTTGGCCCTCAGGCTGAAAGACTACCAGAGGACCAGGGCCTGAGAACTGAAAATGAAATAGACCGGAAACAAATGCAAGTGACTAGTTTTGATTTCATAGTCTAGGTTGGGAGAAATACAAAAGTTAAACTGTGCAAAGCAATTATATGTTAATTATTTGTGGATCACGATGTGGTAGTTAAAACTTGTTTTTAATAAGATTTTTAACTTGAAGCTGTCCCTTTGCATCTACCTCTGTTACTGATAGAGATATTAAAAGGGATCTTTGTATTTTCTTTAGTTTTGCTGTGTGTCCATGCGCGCACATGCCTGACCAGTCTCCTGAGTACATATACTGTGTTTTTGGCTGTCTTTCAGAACATCTCAACTGACATTTTTATCCACAAATTCTATCCTATTTTAATTGTTAATTCATCTCCAAGTGTCTCCTGTTGCACATCAGGTTCTCTGCCACCTGTGATTTGAGCCCCTACAGGCTCACTGTGAGCGTGCATGACATGCTGCTGTGACAGCTCAAATCGAGTGAACCAGTCTCTGGATCATTTGCAAAGACGCAAGTTTTCAACTAGGGACAAAAGCCTTTAGGCCAAAAATGGCTTTAAAGAAGGCTCCCAGAAAGGACACTGTTAGAAATAATGAAATAATGCGGTTTTTAGATAAGAAAGATGACAACCTTCATGTTGAAAGGAACATGACAGCTTGCCAGGTCATGCAGAGTGACAGCACCTTGGTGGGCTATCACTGGATACGAGGGCTGTGATGAATGCTTGGTTTTCATGTATGCCCTTCTGATGTGCCTATGCTATGATAGCTATGCAGGAGAGTTAGCAGAGCACTGGTGCTGCGTCCAACTTGGCCCATATTCTTTGTCTCTTTTTGTATTTCTGATGGATCATGTTGGAGGATGGTTACCAGTGAAGTGTTGCCAGGCCTTTTCCCAGCTATCTTTGTAGAGGAGATGCTTATACGCCATTCTACAGCAAGACTTCTCTGAAAACACCGTCTGCACCCCCAAGAGAGTTGAGTCAGTTTTTTGGCTGGCCGCATTGTCCCTCATAGGGAGGTGGGGAGAGAAGACAGGCACTGATACAGCTAGGATCTTGCCTGTTGAGTGATTTGTAGAGGAAGAAAAGGACCTCTTGCTAGTCCTGCAGTCATTCTATGGTTGCTGGACATGCAAAAGTAGATTAAAGCTGTCGCTCCAGGAGCAGAGCACCATGTTAGCTATTCCCACTCCTCAGCTGCCTTCTCCATGTGCTAGCAGAAGACCTGGAGCTCTGCCTTGGTGCTGTGAGCTCCCAGTTTAGCAGGGTGAAGTGAGTTAGGATTCTGTCTAAGCCGGGGTGGGCAAACTACGGCCTCCAGACAGCCTCAACTGTTGGAGAGGGGCTGGGAGCCAGACCTAAGGACAATAAAACGTATCAAGTGGGCTCATTAAAGACAAGCAGACATACTGACGGCCTCGGGGGTTAGAAGCAAGTACCTTCTTTTGGAAACACCCTCTTTGCAGCATTGGGACAACACTAAAAAAAAAGCAGCACAAAGGACCAATGGACACAGACACAGAGTTTGAATCTGATATAAATTTGCATAAAAGAAAAGCTGCTATAAATGTAAGGTGTCTTGCAGAGGACCCCGGGTTTCGTCTTGTCAACATGGGAGCATCGATCCGGATCGGCAGAAGCCCGGCTCCACCCCCTCCCCCATCTAACTCACCTGGCCAGTGAAGTTAAGGGGAGCAACTAATTGGTAACAACAAGACGGAGTGTGTGTGTGTGTGTGTGTGTGTGTGAGTGTAAGTGTAATATATTATATGCATATAATACAATGTTAATGAATACATGTATTACTAATAAATGTGGCGTTTTGCCTTATTCCCCCTGAAAAGATCCTGTGCAGTACTTTAAGTACAACTCTTATGTAATTCCTACATATAACGATGAGCTAGTGAAAGTCTAATGCAACACCCCTTCAAGCTATATTTACTCACAAAAATAGTCTCAGTAATTTTCAGATAGTTGATACATTTCTACTCCCCCTCAGAATCTGTGTCTGATGAGTTTGTTAGTCTGTTGCTACACTTGTCACTTTCCCAGCTGCATGCGTTGGAGCACACCAAATCTTCCCTGCGACATTTGCGTCTCCTTGTTGCACTGGTACACTCTCAGCCACATTGCACGAAGGTGAGGATGGTTTCTGGGGCAGGCGGCAGCACCATCGTGTTCGGAACAAGATGTCCCGTGCTGTCTATCACCCATCTGTTGCAGATGGGACATCTGAAGATTCTGAACTGTTGCATGATTCCATATGGCTGACTGATGATTTCCATTTTTCAGGTGCTCTCTGAAGGAGGCCATTTTTGGTGGCAGTTTCTCATGTGTTTTGTTGTTCTTAGCAAAAACCTCATTGCACATGTTATCCAGAGATGCTTGCCTCTTCCTTTGGCCGTTTTGTGTGGAGCAAGGCAGGTGCCTCACTCACTCCCACAAGAAACACAATAGGTGCAGCTGCCTGACTGGAGTGGGGGACGGGGAGGGGAAGGGAGGAGAGGGGAGGTTCCTGTTTGTGGGTAGCTAAGCAGAACTTACTTTCCTAGAGAGAGGGAAAAGGCTTAGAGCACACCCCTCTCCTTGACATCTCCAATTGACAAGCTTCGTTGGCTCCCTGCCTAGTGAGCTGATTTTTGTGAATTGCCTTCTAAGGCGTTGCTCTCTCACCATTCATTGTATATGGAGACAAGGCCCCTAACTCAGGCTTTGTGGATTGCAGTATTGCTCCTGATTTTTTTTTCTAGGTGCCTAAAAGTTGGGCATTGCAATACCTAAGTCCTTTTGTGGGTCTGGGCCAAAGTGTCTAATGGGAATCCATCCTAGTTAGCAAACTCTGTTAGAAACCAGAGGGATATGGAGGCATGTTTTCACTGTACTATTCTGGTTCCATCATTAAAAGTTTCAGAGTAGCAGCCGTGTTAGTCTGTATCCGCAAAAAGAACAGGAGTACTTGTGGCACCTTAGAGACTAACAAATTTATTAGAACATAAGCTTTCGTGGACTACAGCCCAAAGTGTCACCATAGTGTCAAGATTGCCTAGACTTCTCCCAAATACTGATTTAACTCACTTGGATTCTGTCCTGGAGCATCACTTGCTTCTCTCCAAACCCTGTATACAGTACCCTGTTGTTTGCCTCCTTAGCTTCCTCCTCTGATCAAGCTGCTGAGCTCTAGTTTCCAGCTACTGGGCCAAAGAGTTGAGCATAATCCTTTAGCACAGCTGGCAATTGTTAAGCAAGTCTTGGCCAGCAGCAAAGAGCGAGAGATGCTAGTCATTCACAAGACGATAATGTGATGGGCAGAGATGCTAGAATGAAAGTTGAGTTCCAGCTCCTGCTTTTTTTAATCAACATTCCTCTATTGAAGCAAATACTGTATACAAGGAGTATGGCAGACTTCTGCTATCGCTAGTAGGCATTTTGTTTTTGTAAGCAGAGGCCTCTAACACTTTGACTTCAGTAGGACTGTTCATGTCGAATTTGTTCCTACTTGGTCCTTCATTGAAGGAGTGCATGAGTATAGGGTGGTGGTGAAATGTTAAATATTTAACAAAGACTTCTTTTCTCCCAAGCATGTTGGGCAATTGAGTTAAATAGCTGTTAACAAAAAGAAACAAAGATTTAATTAGTATGAATAAAAATAGCTTCCCATGTCTGTCAGATTTCTCTTGTGTGTACTGTGGTTTTGTGGTAACCCCTATCAGTTCTCTAATGCTCTGTAGAATATTCTGGGGTAAACAAGACCTGAATTTCTAATGTAAAAAGTAACCAGAAAACAACTAAAACAACCACCCACCCAACTTTCATTCTGCCATTATACATTCTGAAGAAACAAATTAAAAATAAAAAGACGTGATTTTTTTTTCTTTGCAGGCCCCCTTTAACTCAGTCACAAAATAAGTATGCACTATTTTTATTCTGTCTGTGAGAAAAGAGAGATTTATTTTTAAAAAAATTCTATTACGGGCACGTGGAAGGGTGAATTTTATATGTCACCAAAATAAACAAGAGCATTTTATATTCCTCTTATTAAAGGGTGAAACCTTAATGTTTGCACCATGAAACATATAGGATGCGTAGCAGATCTGAGTTCCCCACCTTGAATGTTTGGAATTTTTGACTCTAAAATTGAAGTCAAGCATGCTAAAGTTGCAGTAGCACTAGGTAAGGCGTTTGGGTCTTTAAAAATATATTTAAAACAAAAATCAAGCCCAAAATCTGAATTTTGCTTAAAAAAAAAAAAAATAAAAGGTAGGGGGGAATGGGTGAGCACACAGTGAAGTTCAATGATGCAGTTTCTTTAAATGTAATGTAAACCTTCCAGGACAGTATTCAAAGCCTATCACTTTGTGCTAAACACATGGAAGCCAGAAAATGAAACTGACTAATTTAGTATGTGTCCAGAGGAAAATGCAAGAAGCAAACAAAGCATGAGCAGGGAAAACTCAATTGGATTTTTTTTCTCTTCAAATTCTCCTTGTTCTAAGACTCTGAGGTGCTAGTTAAACAGGGTAAGGACTTTAGAGAGAGTTCTGTGTTCTCTTTATTTTGGGCAAGCTTCAAAAGTCACCTGTGACTGTGGTTGAGCAGCTTGTGTCATTGGTAGTAGAGGGTTAAATTTTAGGCCATGTCTATGCTACAGAGTTAAGTTGACTTAAGTTATGTTGACTATCATAAATCGCTGTAATTACATTGCTTGTGCACATTCACACAACATTCTTTGTGTCGGTGGAGCACGTCCCCAGTTTGTGCTCTCGCACTGACAGAGAGAGCAGTGCACCGTGGGCAGCTACCCCAGTGTGCAACTCACCACCTTCTGCCACAAGGAGTTCTGGGAATGGATTGCGGTGCATCATAGGCGGGGCCGGCTCCAGGCACCAGCTCAGCAAGCAGGTACTTGAGGTGGCGAACGGAGGGGGGCAGCACGTCCGGCTCTTTGGCGGCAATTCGGCGGCGGGTCCCTCAGTCCCTCTTGGAGTGAAAGACCTGCCGCCGAAGAATGAAGCGGCGGCGGTAGAGCTGCCGCAGAAGTGCCGCAGATCGCGATCGCTGCTTTTTTTTTTTTTTTTTCTTTTGCTGCTTGCGGCGGCAAAAACCCTGGAGTCAGCCCTGATCATAGGGGCAGGCTCACCACCCCATGATGCAGTTTTCTCTGTCTCATTGTTCCATGGGCGGCTGACTACGTTTCGTGCCATTTTTCAACTGCCCCTGTGAACTGTGTGCCCGCCATCTCTGCCTGAAAGCATGGATCCTGCACTGCTCTCCAGTGTTGTGCTGAGCGTTATGAACACAGCGCGGCTGATCCTGCAGTATTTCATGAGCTGTGAATCTGAACAAGAATCTGTGCTGCCTGCCCTGCTGTGTGCCATGGAAAGAAACAATTCAAGACTGATGTTGGCATTCATGGAACAGCTGCACCCGGTGGACTGTCACTATTGGGCTCAGGAAACAAGCACTGAGTGGTGGGATCGTACTGTGATGTGGGTATGGGATGAGGAGCAGTGGCTGCAGAACTTTTGGATGCACAAAGCCACCTTCCTTGAACTCTGTGCGGAAGTCACCCCTGCCCTGCAGCGCAAGGATACCAATATGAGAGCTGCCCTCACAGTGGAAAAGCACGTGGCGATTGCTGTGTGGAAGCTGGCAACTCTAGACTTCTACCAGTCACTCACAAGTCAGTTTGGAGTTGGGAAGTATCCACCATGGGGGTTGTGGTGATGCAAGTGTGCGGGGCCATTAATTGCTTCCTGCTGCAAAGGACTGTGATGCTGAGCAATGTGCAGGAAACAGTGCATGGTTTTGCTGCAATGGGATTCCCTAATTGCAGTGGGGTGATAGATGGAAGCCATATCCCAATTTTGGCCCCAGAGCACCTTGCGATGGAGTGCATCAACAACAGAAAGGGCTACTTCTCTATGGTATTGCAGGCGTTGGAGGATCACCAGGGTCATTTCACTGACATCAACGTGGGGTGGTCAAGGAGGGTGCATGGCCCACGCATCTTCAGGAACACTGGCCTGTATAGAAAGCTACATGCAGGGACTTTCTTTCCAGACCAGAAGATTCCAATGGGGGATATTGAAATGCCAATTGTGATCTTGGGAGACCCAGCCTACCCCTTACCTAAGTTCTCTCTAAGCTGCACGGCCACGCAGCAGGCTATCAAGGGCTGAACGGATGTGCAGCCACAGGGGCCTGGACTGGAGAGGAGAGAGGTGCCTCTTCCCCGGCCCCAGAGGTGCCACGGCCAGGGAGAGGCGCCTTTTCCCCTGGTCCCGGAGCTGCCGCGGTACGAGAGGGTTGGGCAGAGTCCTCTCTCCTCGCCACAACCCCGGGGTAGCCTGCACCCCAAACCCCTCATCCTCGGCCCCACCCCAGAGCCCGCACCCTCCCCACACTCTTAACACTCTGCTCCAATGCTGAGCTCCCTCCCATACCCTGCATCCCTAGCCCCACCCCAGAGCCCGCACCCCCAGCCGGAGCCCTCCCCCCCCCCGCCCGCACCCCAACCCTCTGCCCCAGCCCTGAGCCCCCTCCCACACTCCGAACCCCTGCCCCTCCCCACATCACCTCCATATTGGTGCACATAACAAAATTCATTCCGCACATGGATGTAATTAATTAGAGGGAACATTGCCCATTACCCCCATGGCTCATGAAGCCTTACACTGGAATCCTGGACAGCAGCAAGGAGCTCTTCATGGACAGTTCTTCCTAAGTAATTCTGTAGGATAGACCAGGGCTAACAGTGTCACACGTGGAACAGATAGTTTAGTGTATGTAGTTAGCACACATTCTAAGGGACCAATAAAGGTGAAGAGGCCCGTTAACACCCCTGTAGTCATAGGACAAAAACTGGGGTTAATGGCTTACAGGTGGTTGTAATAAGCCATAAATCCCGTGTCTTTATTAAGACCATGATTATTAGTGTCTAGCAAAGTTATGAATTTAAGCTCCCAGGCTAATTTTTTGAAAGTGTTGAGCGGGTTTCCTTTGCGGATGAGGCCTGATAGGTCAGACATAGTGATCGCTTTTGTGAAAAGTGTTTGTGACAGTGTACCCCATAATGTATGTATGACATAACTGGAATATGTTTTGTGCTGCCTGTGCCATGTAACATATCTCTGTAAAGGTTATGGTCTACTAGATCTATTCATCCTGTTTGTACACATATATCATTTTCTACTTGAGGTTAAGAATATGGGCTGTATACTTGCTTGGTTTCTAAGTAAGCTTTGTGAGGCATTTGGTCAGCTTTAGGAAGGTATTCGCAAGGTTAAGTACCTGATCAGGAAGCACTTGGGGTACAATGCATCTTGGAATGCTCCAATCCACATAAGACGTCTTCCTGGAGACATACAAGATACCATGTGGACAATGGCTTCGGCCTGTAAAGACTGAGTCATGCAGGGACATGTGACTTGCCCAGGTGAATCCAGAACTCCATCTTGGAGCTGGACTTTGCATAGGAGTGAGGAGGGGGGTCTCCACCCACAAGAGAGAGTCTATTTCAACCCATGGGAGACCCCTCCATTTTGTCTTCAGCTGGCTAAAGAAAGAGCCTCTCCACCCCCAGGATACTTGAAGGAAACTGGAACAAAGGACAGTAACTACAGGGGGTTTGAGTGATTGCTGGACCCAGACTAAAAGGAGATTAGCCTGTAAAAGGGAGCATTCTGGAACTGGTGAGGATCTTATCTGTATTTAGTTTGATTAGACATAGATATGTGCATTTTCTTTGATTTTGCTTGGTAACTTACTTTGTTCTGTCTGTTACTGCTTGGAACCACTTAAATCCTACTTTCTGTATTTAATAAAATCACTTTTTACTTATCAATTAACTCAGAGTATGTATTAATACCTGGGGGGGGGGGGCAAACAGCTGTGCATCTCTCTCTCTATCTGTGTTATAGAGGGCAAACAGTTTGAGTTTGCCCTGCATAAGCTTTATACAGGGTAAAACGGATTCATTTGGGTTTAGATCCCATTGGGAGTTGGGCATCTGAGTGCTAAAGACAAGCACACTTCTGTGAGCTGTTCTCAGGTAAACCTGCAGCTTTGGGGCAAATAATTCAGACCCTGGGTCTGTGTTGGAGCAGACGGGAGTGTCTGGCTCAGCAAGACAGGGTGCTGGAGTCCTGAGCTGGCAGGGAAAACTGGTGCAGGGGTAGTCTTTGCACATCAGGTGGCAGCTCCCAAGGGGGTTTCTGTGATCCAACCGGTCACAGTGTTCACCTCCTTATATTTTCATGACTATTGCACACTGTATTATGACTCTGTCACCACAGGTAACTGCCATCTTTGACTTGTTAGGTAACCATCTAGCACTAATTTAGTTTATTTCCCCAAGTCTTTACGAGTACCCCCAAGGGCTTCTGATGCTGTTCTGGCTCTTTTCCTCTTAGCTCCTATAAACCCCTTGCCCTATGCTCTCTAGGATTTGCACAGTGCTGCGTTTCTTGCTTGGAATGTCTGCCTTTCAATGAGCACTTTACGTGCATATGCATTCATACATCTACTAGTTGCCCTAGGGGAGGAATGGAGGAATAGTGTTTGGGGTCACATAATGGCTGTCCTCTGGACCATACACCTCTGGCTCAAGGCAGACCCTTACTACTTTAAGGCAGAAGGGGCATCCGCAGAGCAAGAATTCACATTTTGACTTGGAAGTCCTCCCCAGCTTTGGATGGCATATACAGCCTGCCATCAGTATGGCAAGCTTTATTTATAGACTTTTCCATAGCACTGAGTGCCTCACACATTCATTATCCTTCCAACACCCATCTGAGATAGGGCTGTGATATTGTCAGATATCTTGCAAGCTAAATGATGTCAGGCCTGGGCAGTACTTGTGAATGAGAGGCCTCTAGGGCAGTGGTTCTCAGCCTTTTTTTGTTTGCAGACCCCTAAAAAATGTTGAATGAAAACAGGGCCGGCTCTACCATTATTGCCGTCCGGACTGTGCCGCCCCAAGAATGGACGGAGTGCCGCCCCTTAGCATGTGCCACCCCAGGCAGGTGCCTGGAGCCTTAGCAGGTGCCTGGAGCCAGCCCTGAATGGAGACGCGGACCACTTTGGAAATCTTAGACATAGTCTGCAGACCTCCAGGGGCCCAGTGACCACAGGTTGAAAACCACTGTTCTGTGGTAACAACAAACTTTCACGGACCCCTTAGACCAGGGGTCTCAAACTCAATTTACCTTAGGGCCAGTGCCAGTCCTCAAATCCTCCAATAATGTCACTCATGCTGCCCAGAACCTGCCCTCCAAACTCTGCCCCCCACCTGCCTAAGGCTCTGGGAGGGAGTTTGGGTGGGAGAGGAGGTCTGCGGTAGTGGATTGGGGTGCAGGCTCTGGGAGGGAGTTGGGGTGCAGAAGGTGTGAGAGGTTGGGCTCTGGGAGGGAGTTTGGGTGGGGGAGGGGGTCTGGGGTGCAGACTCTGGGAGGGAGTTTGGGTGCTGGGTGCAGGCTCTGGGCTGGGGCAGGGGGTGGGGTTGCAGGCTCTGGGAGGGAGTTTGGGGGCGGGAGGGAGTATGCGGGGAGGGGATGGGAATGCAGGCTCTGGGAGGGGGTCAGGGGGTGCGGTGCTTACCTGGGGCTCCAAAGCGGGGCATGCTGGGGGGACTGCGGGCCGGGGGGACTCTGCCCCCGCAGCTTCCCATTGGTTGCAGGGGCGCTTGGGGTGGGGGCAGCGTGCGGAGGCACAGCCCTGCCCTGGGGCTTCAGGGAGGGGCCAGCAGCCATGTGGAGCAAGCACGCAGGAAGCCGTTCAGCTCAGCTCCACTCCGCTGCCGGTGGTGGCCGGGGCCACAGGCCATTTTAAATCGCCCGGGGGATGCACGGGGGGGGGGGGTGCTCAGGGGCGGGACCAAGGGAGAGACCCGGTCCCAAAATTTCTGGAGCCCTGCAGCCCACATTGGAGAGGTTCTCAGGCCACAGATGGCCCGCGGGTCGGGACTTTGAGACCCTGCCTTAGAAATAGTCTGCAGACCCTCAGGGGTCTGGGGACCACAGATTGAGAACCACTGCCTTAGGTAAAATCCTGGGTGCTCCGGGATGTAATATAGTGGAGGAGAGATTCTTGACTGAGTACCGAACAGATGCTCTAGCTTGTAATTAGAGGGTGGCTGTGTTGCTAGGTGGGCCATCTTCTGGATGAGAACAAAAACAGAGATCTAATCATTTGTGGACGTTAAAGATCCTAATAGCATTTCTCAGAAGTGTGAAAATACTAGCTGTAATGTCCTGGCCAGATTACAGTCGGCCAGTTCTGTTCCACCTTCCTAAAATCCCTCCTGCAGTTCCAGTTGGCTATGATATTCTGCCTCACTTCTCATCCGGAACTGCTACGTAGCGTAGCATTGCTGTGCTCTTTTGAACAGCTGCTGGGGCTGCATTTCAGTGGTGGGCAAAGTGATCTATGTGGGGATAGTGCCTGCTCCTGCAAACCTTACTCACACGAGTAGGTCTATGCAAGGTTGGTTCATGGTTGTATAAAGCACTTTGAATTCCTGTGGGAGAAAAAGCACCATGGATGCTCTGATGAGGCTACTAAAGGATACAACCTCCTTTGAATATATGGGGATTTGTGTACAGTAATGTTAATGTGAACTGCACATAAATCCAGGTTTATTGAGATGAGCTATAACCCTGTTAACACGTCCCATTCATGGAATACAAAACCAGAGTCAAGAGCAAGCCATCTGACACTGAGCCAGGATAATCAGCCACTGCAATTCTGAGATTTCTTGCAGAGGAATTTTCCTTGCAGTTAATCAGATCAAATGCATCAAAACATCCTCCTGCGTGACCTACATAAAATGTAAAATTGATTCCTAAATCCTGCTTTCACAAACCACAGCATAAGCATAAATATCACAATGCATCCTTGGCTGGGTGGCTATATTGAGCAAAAAAATCTGGCTTGGATTTGTAACCGGAATAGCTTTTCCTTTTGCTCCTAGTTGCCTGGGGGTCTGTGGTTTGGGATACCTCAATACTGCCATGCTGCTGCAGTGGACTTGGTAGTGGACCTAGGTGAAGCTTGTGATTGGTGTATCCAGGGAGCAGGCTTGTTTTTAAAACACAAACATCTGGAGGTCTGTGAGCTTGTTAGCTGAGCTCAGCAGTGGGGAGCTCATCATTAAAGTGGTACCAGCTGTGAAGGGTAAAAAAAAAAAAAAAAAAGCCTTTCTTGGAGCCAAAAGGAACAAATATAATTGAAAAAGCAGAAACCTTTCATGAAACCTCTCTTGTTTTTAGAGAGCAACTCACCAGTTCTGCTAGCCAGATGGATGGAGAATCCCGCCCATCGAATTCCTCTCCTTCCTCTCCATAACCTTCCAGATGCAATCATTCTAGGTAGTGCTCTTTTGAGGGGCCCAAAATTCCTGTATATTGCACCGAGACAAGACAGTGAAGCTATATTCGGCCCATTTCCTTTCTCATTGTGGGCATGGAAAAGCCCCAGTTCAAAACTGCAGGAAGATCGCTCGGTTGGGTCTTAATAGGTCTGTGCCACCTCTCACTTCTCTGTGCTGTGAACATGTGACAGCTGCATTTGAGAGCTGCAGTTGCCCAAAGCGGCTAGCTCTTTTCTGCAACTGACTAGATTGAGTGTGGCATTGTAAGTAATTCAGTTACTGCTGGAGGGGGGAGTTTCAATGACCTTGCACCCAGCTTCGTCTCACACCGTTTGCTGCCTCAGTTCATCCCCTTGAAATGGAATTAAATGAATCTGTGGCGAGGGAAAGTTGTGTTCAGTCTTGGGGTTTATCTCTTACAGATGTCTGTTTTTTACAGTTATAGCCGTCTGTGTTTAATCAAGGCATGCATCTGTGTGGGTTACCTCTAGCACCCTATCTGTAAAGACTTAATGTGTTTTCACCCTAGGGGCATGGGGAGGGGAGGAGAACCAAGCATTGCTTGACAGTCACTCCTCTGGCTGTATGAGGAACTACATTCATGGGATCTGAAAGGAAATGTGTCTGTTCCTTATTGGCTAGGCAGATGGTGGACCTTGAAAATGAGGTTGGAATGTGGGAGAATTCCCAGAATTCAGCAGTTTTGTGAAGAATCTGCCCCTTTCCTTCCTTGGGGGAGAAACTTATGATAGGGTTAACAACCCTGTAATACATGGATTCCAAGACCATGAGGCCCCACTGTGATCCTCTCCTCTGCCCCCCTGTATGACACAGGCCAGAGAATGTCCCTGATATAAGTCCCATTTGAAGTAGGGCATATTTTTATGAAAAACGTCCAGTGACTTGTTTTCTGTAGGGTTCTCGATGCTGCTTCTTGCCCAGTGCTGTTGGCGCTGACTCCACATGATGTAGCGTTGCCAGGAGCTGTCTAATGCGGCACTGCGATTTATGGCTGTTGCCTAAAAAAAAGTCTTGTTTGTGTCTTATGCTCCCCCACTCAGCCACCTTCCCCCCCAACTAAATGCTGCACATTTCTGCCATGTTCCAGGAATGAATCTCACGTTAATTTTTTTCTCTTTCCAGGAAACTACTTTGCAAGTCACTTTTTCATGGGAGGTGAGAAGTTTGATACCCCACATCCCGAGGGTTACCTCTTTGGGGAGAACATGGATTTAAACTTCCTGGGGAACAGACCCGTTCAGGCAAGTTCACATGTGCTGTTAATTTCACATCTGTATGTGTCTGTCAGTAGGAAACCCAGCTTTGATACTTACCCAGGAGGAGACTGAACATTTTCTTGAAGCTGGTGCACAGTACTAGGGGATCGGGATGTTCCATTTCTGGCTCTGCCAGTGACTTGCTGTGTGATCTTGGGCAGAGGTATATTTGTGAGTGGGCATCTGGTATAATGCCCCATCAGCATGGAGGATGCCATTTTGAGAACAAAATGGCATCCTCCATGTGGCAAAAGTGCCATCCTGCCACAATCCAGCCCCACTGCAGCACAGGTTTTGGGCAAATCACATAGCCTGTCTCTGCTTCTGTTTTCCAATTTGCAATATGGGGATAATGCCTACCTCTCAAGTGTCTGACAAGACTGTAAAGAGGTCTGAGATCCTGGCATGGACAGCAATATGGAATTGCAGAATGCTCTGTTTGGAGAGAGATTTTTTTTTTCTTGTGATTGCTTTGGTATGAACAGGAAGTAACAGTGCTGCATGGTTCAGTTTGTCACGGGTGACAGCTCCTGACTCTCAAATTTGGCATTTTATACAAGCTTCCAAGTCTTATGAACAGCCTTGATATGAATAGCCTAATTGCCATTAGTTCTTTTTTCCCTTTAATGCAGACTGCTGAGCTGAGTAGTTCTGATCTGATCTCAGCACTGAGGATGAGAGACACTGATTCCCGTATAGTTACCTTGGAGTCACTTGTAAACCTGTTGCACTGCTATAACCTCCTGGATTCTCCTGCAGGGAGGTTTTAGACCTGGGGATAAATTCAGTGCAGGCTTTCAGCCAACTCCCTGCTGCCAAAGACCCTGTCCAAGACCTTTTTCTTTTTCCCTTTGTGTGCACCTCTGAGGCTATTAGTTCTGACTGGGAGAGAAAGGAAATTGGTCTCTCTTGAACAATGACAGTAGTCTTGGTCCTGGATTTCCCCGTGGGTCTTTTCCTCAGACTTCCCCGTTTTGAGCAGGAGAAGAGCTCAGGTGGCCAAGCCTAGGCTGTAGTACTTAGGAACGTGTTATATTCCTTCTTATCAAACTAAGGATGGAGATTTATTTTAGACTAAACAAATACCAAACTTTCCAGGAGGGGAGTAGAAAGCACAAGCATGAAGAGGTGCTTCCTCCTGCCTGTGGCAGACAAGTTAACAGTAGATGTGCATGAGCTGTGAGGTATTTAAGAGACCGATGTCTGGTTGTGTTGAAAAGTGCTGCATTGGGACAGCATGGGCAGCTTCAGGACAGGCTCTGCACTGTGTCCTGCCAGTGTGCATACACTCTGCTGTGGGGACTGCTGCTGAGCTGGAGAGGGCTGAGTAGTCTCTCTGGCCTATTCAGCTTGAGTCTCTCTACTGAGCCTGCCAGTGGGATTGCTGGTTAGTGCCAGCTGTGGTTGGTTGCAGCCCAGTGTTGACATAAGCATGATCTCGGACAGTGTGGATGTTTCTTGTATTAGATAGGCTGCATCTTGTTTAAAGTGTCAATTCTCAAGCTGGTGTGTTAACAAAGCAACTCCTTGCCTCTCATTCTAGTTTCCCTATGTCACACCAGCTGCACATGAGCCTGTGAAGACGCTGAGAAGTTTGGTGAATATCCGCAAAGATTCTCTACGTCTTGTGAGGTACCTTTACTGACCAAACTGTTTGTTGCATTGAAGGCAAAGGGTGGGTCATACCTACATTTGATGGCCTTCTCTTCAGAGCACTAAGTGACAAGTCCTTATTCCAGTGACGCTCCCAAGGGAGGTCAGAATATTCAGGGTTCACATGTGATTAGTGCTGTCCAGGGCTTTTCAGATAACTCCCATTAGTTATTTCCCTAGAGTCGGGTAATCAGCATTTCCAACCAGCGCCTGGGGAGGCATCTTTCTCCAGAGGCTGAGTAGAGCAAACACTGCCTTGTAGGAAGCTGTGACACTTGGGTTTCACTCAGGAACACTAAAACAAATGGAAAATATTAGTCATGTCACTAAACCTGCAGACAGATTTCTTTCTGAACTTTTGTGTTTGCAAAGCTAGAAGTTGTTTTTGGTGCAAGGCCCAGGCAAGGAGGACTGATTAGTTTTGAATAAAACTCTGCCTCAGATTTTTCTTGCTGGCTAAGACACAGTGTAGTCCCACTTGATCCACACGTTTTTAGGTGACTGTATCTCACACTTCTAGGGAAATAGATCATCCAGCCTAACGGGTCTGTATCTCACTGCTCTGCACCTAAATCGAATGCAGCGATAGCTAGAGTTTGGTCTGTGGATTAAACGTAGCTGTGGAGTGTCTTAGCAATCAGCCTGCAGCTGTACTTGTTTAATACAGGTGTAGAGCCTTGGGGTAGATCTAGGTCCCAGCATACAGTCTGAGCAGCCTGGCAGCTGCATGGAGCATTTCATACAGCCCCTAGAGTCTCTGTGCAGTTTGTCATTTTATGGAAATTTATGCATTCCTGGTAAGTTGCCAATTTCAGGTCATGGATGGGCAAGGTTTGGGTGCCTTGGTATAAAGTGTATGGCAGTGTAGTTGTAGCTGCTGGGAGCTTAAATGTATTCCTTTGCTAGACACTAACAATCGTGGACTGCACAGACACCAGATTTATGGCTTATTACAATAATCTGTAACCTACTAATCCCCTCTTTTTGTACTATGACCACCTTGAATGGTCATAAGAACATAAGATATATGCTAACTACTTATGCTAAACACTCTGTTCCACCTTGCATTTTGCTGTGACACTGGGAGTACCTTTCCCAGCCCTGAAGAAGAGCTCTGTGTGGCTTGAAAGTTTCTCTCTCTCACCACCAGGAGTTGGTCCAATAAAAGAATTTGTCTCACCCACCTTGTCTCTCTTGGTAGAAAAGGGATTAGATTAGCCAGAACTGCACTTGAAACTGATCAACCTTGTTTTTCTTTGAAAACTCTGATTTGTCTTTTTTAATGGTCAAAAACTCAAAGTGATGGTCTCAGAATGAGCTGGACAGGTGGAGAAGGAAGACGCGCCTGCTCAGATAGTGGGCCTTGGTAAACGTCCATGTTCTGAAGATCTCTTGGCTCTTCCACCCAAAGGATATGTGTGTCTCCATTGGAATAACACCTTAGTTTCTGCTTCCTTTGAAGCCAGGACTCGCTCTGTAAACAGTGTCTTAGTCCTCTAGGACAGTGCTTCTCAAAGTGGTGGTCTGCGGACCGGTGCCGGTCTGCGAGCCATCGGCTGCCTGTCCGCGGTGAGTTTCCTCATAAGATAATAATATGGCACTGGTCCCTGGCACATTGGGGAAAAAAAATTGCCGGTCCCCCACATCAGATAGCTTGAGAAGCACTACTCTAGGAAGCATATGTTAGCAATGCACCAGCTCTCAGATATGCAGTCTTACATCTGTGAAAGGGCCTGCTGCTAGTACAGGAATTTGTAAGTGCTAATCTTAGCTCTGTCATTGGTCTGCTGATGGACAAGTCATCTCCCTGCTTTGTGACTTAGTTTCCCTGTTTGTCAAGTGGGGAGAATGAGATTGACCTGCCTTCCGGGGGAGTTGAGGCTGCATTGCTGTTTGTAAGGTGCTTAGTGGTGCCACAGCGATGAACTCACGTAGATGCAGGTGGTAGCACTACAGGTCTGTCTCATCTTACACTGGGGTTACGTTCCGCGATCAGCGCATAAAGCGAAAACCACGTATAGTCAAAATTACATTGAGTGTAATAGCGGGCGGAATCGCCCGCACTACAGGAACAGTATTTAAATTGTTATTTTTCTCGTTTTGTTTTGTTTTGTTTTTTGTTTTTTGTTTTTGCTGACCACATAAAGCTGAATTTGCACATGTTAAATGCATGTAAGATGCCACAGACCTGTATCTGCTTTCACATGGCAGCCAGTCTTACTGGTCCTGGGTCAGCTCCAGAGCATGGTCAGGGCTCGTTGTTTAATTTTCTCTTGAGATCAGTATGTTTAGGAGTTCTAGTGACCCAGATATTTAAGGAATTTTAACACTTAAGGGTTAGCAGCCTTTTTCACAAGGGAACAGTCTCAGTTTGCATTGTGCTGCCTGTCCTGAGTGGAAGTTCGAACCCCTCTCTAGGAACATGCAAAACCCCCTCCCTGACCTCTCCAGCAAGGGTTTCTTTGTGATTGCAAACATGGAAAAACAGCCAGTTCATAGTTCTCTGGAGATTCTCCTCTTCTCTCCCTCCTGTCCCTGTAAAATGAGGCTGAATTTGGCTCACTTTTTGATGGAAGGTGAGATCTGACTGTAAAATTCCCACCAGCTCTTTGGCTTTCCCTGGCTCCGGATTGTTAGCTGGAGTCTCACCTGTCTAGAGGGCGAGGTGATTCTTCTAGATTGCAGTTCAGAGCTTTGGCGGAGGGTGTGAGGAAACTTCCACTCTGGCTCCCGGCCATGCTGTGACTGGTGAGCAAAGTTCAGTGTGTTGCCAATCCTGAAGTATTTATGGTGGTCACATGAAGAAATTCCACACTCATGAATGTTCCCTCCTGAACCTCTGTGTCTTTGAGAACTTTTGTGAATTCCTGATTTCCTGCCCGGACCAGACTGTGTTAACTTCAGAAGGGGCAGGGGTGGACTCTCCTGTTGAATGTAACCGAGTAAGATGGCCTCACTTCCCTCCTGCCCTGCCACTTCATAAGCTGACTGTGAGTTCCTGGTAGGAACTCTGCCAGCTGCTGAGTCCCCACAGGAGACAGAACAGCTGCAAGCAAATTGTCACCATGCAAAGTCCTGGGAGTCAAATGGCTGAGGATGTTTTCTCCTCTTGGTGCTGTGAATAAGTTTGAAAGTAAGTCAGGAAGCCAGCGTAAGTCAGCAGCTCCTAACCTGGATGGCATCTCCAGTTCTTGGAGGGAGATTCAGAGTCCTGAGGTGCATTATGTGTGTGGAAAGAGGCCATCTCATGGTGGGATCTTGTTGCCCTCTGCCGCTGCTGGCTTCAGCTTCCAGTCATTGGTTCTTGTTCTGCCTTTCTCTGCTAGATTAGAGAGCCCTTTAGTACTCAATATTTTCTCCCTGTGAAGATACCTGTTCACTGTAATCAAGGCACGTCTCAATCTTTCTTATAAGCTAAACAGATTGAGCTTTTTAAGTCCCTTACTCTAGGGCACTTTCTTCAGCCTTTGAATCATTTTTGTGGCTCTTTTCTGCACCGTGTCCTATTTTCTCAACATCCTTTTTAAAATGTGGACCCCAGAACTGGATGTAGTATTCTAGTATCAGTCCTGCCAATGCCATGAAAACGCTCTTCACTCCTCAGTACTCCCTGTGTATCCATCCAAGGAAAATATTAGCCCTTTTTGCCACAGCATTGCACTAGGAGCTCATGTTCAGTTGCTTGTCCACTATAATCCCTAAATGCTGTTCATAATCACTGCTTTCCAGGATACAGTCCCCCTTCTGTAGGTCTGGCCTACATTCCTTGTTCCCAGGCATGTAACTTTTGCATTTGGCTGGATGAACATGTTTTGTTTGAATGGGCACAGTTTAATAAGCAATCCAAATGGCTCTGTATGACTGCCTTGTCCTCCATCATTATTTCACATTATATCAATCTTTGTGTCATCTGCAAGTTTATCATCAATAGATTTATATTTACTTCCAGAAATTTGATTAAAATTGTTGGCTAATATTTGCTGGCTAGCATGCGTGCACGTGTTTGTGTGTGTACACACTAATATATATTATCTGCAACATATAAATATATTGGTATGCCTTGTGCACCATTACCGTTAAGCACAAATATTGCAACAGTGATGTAGCCTAAACTGGCCTATACCGTGTCTCCGCCAGTGATATTCCTGGCCAATGCCTGCCTGGTTGCCTATATGAAATGAGGTCTAGGTTTTGGTACATTTCCCACTGGAGAGGTGTCCCCATCACCATCCCCTTCCCCATCAAAATTGGTACTGATTTACCCCCCCCTCCCCCATGTCAGTGGTGGGTGGTGGCATGGAGACAGACCTCTCCTGAGCCTTTAGGGGGGGTTCTTCGAGCTCAGGGGCAGGCACACTGGCATGGGATGGTGCAGGGAAGCTTGCACTGCTGCTCTCTGTGTTGTACCTGTCTAGAGCAGTGGTTTTCAACCAGTGGTCTGCAGCCCCCTGGGGGTCCACAGACTGTCTAAGATTTCTAAAGTGGTCCGCACCTCCATTTGAAATTCTGTAGGGATCTGCAAGTGGGAAAAGGTTGAAAACTGCTGGTCTAAAGGTTTCTGCTTCCTTCAGTCTCCCAGGCTGTTGGTCTGCTTGAAATTCCAAAGTTACACTCGCGCTCGCTCGGAGAGGTTGCTGATCTGGCTATGCCTTGCCACGCTTACAGCCTTGAGCTTTGCCGTGAATTTATTCTCTTGAGTGGCACTGGTAACCACACTTAAATCAGGTCTTTATCTATTTGCATAATCGTGCAAACGCAACCTGGTCACGTTTTTCTTTGGCTGCCTTATGTAGGTCACAGCAGCCACGGTTTCAGAATGGCAGCTATTTCTTGCTTTTGTCCTTTTTAATCTAGCAAGTTGGAAAAGCTCTGGTGAAGAAGCCAGTTCCTGTTTTGACCTAGGTGAACCCTGGAGAAAGGTCTGTCATCTCCTGCTTGATTTGTGTGGAATATTCCAGATAGCTGTGCACTAAGGAAATAAAAATAAGGCTGTAACCATTCCTTGCATTGCTGGTTTAATTTGACTATTTTTAATCTTTATTTGGCAGCTTTTATATTAAATCGTCGATGCTTTAAAACCTCATACCTATTAAATGCCCGCTTAAGGTGGAATTTATGTTGGTGTTGTCCAGAGGAAGCAGCAGTTATTGATCTCACTGAATGAGGTCTAAATGGGTTCCCTTGGAGACATCCTGCTAAAGTTACATCTAGCTACATCTACTGTGTATTCCTGATAGCTTCATAAAGTGCTCTATATGGCCATTTGGGAGAGAAGATCTACAGGTGCTCTAGAGCCAGAAGGATTCTAGGCAAAAGCTCCTTTGTTATCCAGACCTTCCTGAATGGTTTGTCCACTAATTTAACCAGCTGAGCCTCAGATGTGCTACTGGTAGAATGTTAGAGGCTGGGCTTGGGCAGGAAACTCAGTATCATTATAGGCATTTAAAAGGCAATCTGTTTAAAACTGATCCACAGAAATAACTTTTCTACAAGCACATAAATAACTAAGGCACTGTAATGGGACGGGACTCACCACCTCGGTGCCTCCTGCTGGCTGTGCTGGGAATTAGCTCTTGGTTGCCAGTGAGCCTCCCTCTAGTAGCGTCTCACCGCCGTCACTTCTGCTCCACCTCTAAGACCTGCATTGCTCCCTGGATCGCAGCGTCCTCTTCTGGGCATGGCCCTCTAGCCAGGCCCAGCGCTTGAGGCCCCTGCAATGGCAAGGAACTAAGTGAGATAGACCCAGCTAATCTTGGCAAGTGACCTGCACCCCAAACTGCATAGGAAGGTGAAAAATGCCCCAAATCACTGCCAATCTCACCTAGGAGAATATCTTTCTCGACCCTCCATATGGCGATCAGTTAGACCCTGAGCATGTGAGCAACAGCCAGCCGTCTAAGCACGTGAGAGAGAGAATGCTCGGTGTCACCTCAGAGCCCAATGTCCCATCTCCAGCCATACTCATCGCTGATGAAGGAAGGAGATATTAAAAAAAAAAAAAAAAAACCTCTCCAAATATGTTGTGGAGGGAATCCCTTTCTGACCACTGCAGGTGTCCAGCTGAAACCCTGAAGCATGGCCCTCAGAACATAAAGGTGGTGATGGAGTAGCATTTTAAATTACATACTTCTCTGATTTCCAAGTGCATCTTGTCCTTTCTGTATCTCTCTGTTAGGGCATGTCTACACTACAATCTTAAATTGATCTATGTTAGGTCAACTTACAGCCACCGCAGTAATTAATGTGATGGCTTACGTCCACGCTGCCCTCCCGTCGATGGTGCGCGTCCTCACTAGGAGCACTTCCACTGGCTGAAGAGGGGCAGTGTGGGGGGCTGCGATCCAGGGCTCTCAGCTCTTCACTGCTTCCCACCGGGAGACCAGCTGCCTGGCCAGGCCTTCTTACCTCCCTGCTGAGAGTGGAGGGGAAGCTGCCGGTGTGTTTCACCTCCAGCGGCGTGATCCATGCCCAGAGTCTGGTCAGCTGCCATGCTCCCAGCAGGGAATCGAGACACCAGGGGACAGCAGGGCTCCCTCTGGGGAGCCCGGGTGGCAGCCTAAGCCAGGAGCCTGGGTGGCAGCCCAGCTTGGGGCGGAGACCCAGCAGCAGCCTAGCTGGGAGCTGGCTTTCTTATCAATGTCATGGCTCCAGCGGAGCCGTGAAATTGACAAGAATGACAGCCAACGGCAGTCGATGTAAGGAACAGTGTCACGCTGACGTAAGCCCTATGCCTCTTGTGGAGATGGAGTTATTATGTCGTGTACTAGGGCACTTACATCGGCGGAAACCAGGCTGTAGTGTGCATTGTCCATTGCGCGGATAACTTCATTTATAGTGCTTTCTCTTCTGTAGGATTGTGACTGTCACCTCCCAGGGACTGAATAGAGTGACACTGAGATCAGCTAACAGATGTCAATAGCAGGCATTTTGCAGATAGATAACCTCTGAATGAGATTCAGGTGCTTCTTAGGGCAGATCTCCTCCTCTTGGTTTAAATGCTCATCTCAGTGAGACTTGCGCTTCTTGGGGTTACTCCCAAGAAAAGGTGACTTGGATGGGTTTAGGGGGGTATCTTGATCTGAGGCAGATAACAAGGAAATTTAGGCTGAATATCAGAAAAACCTTCCTGACAGTGAGCTCTGCCGGAACGGTGGAACTCTCTGCGGTGACATGGTGACCCATCGCTTGAGTCATTAAGACTGTACTGGACAAAACTTAACATACTCTAGAAACGCTCTTACACTGGCCTCTGGGGATGAAGTAGGTGAGATAGTAAGTCTCTTCCATCTGTAATGTTTGTCCTGACTCTGGCTTTTTCTTGTAGGTATAAAGATGACCTAGACAGTCCTACTGAGGAGAACGGGAAGCAGAAAGTCCTGTACAGCCTAGAATTCACCTTTGATGCTGATGCCCGTGTTGCCATCACAATCTACTGCCAAGCTACAGAGGAATTCATCAGTGGCATGGCAGTGTAAGTCGTGGGAAAACAGATTTAAAGGGGCACTGGCGACTTACAGGTCACAAGTCTGTCTGAAATTTTTCTCCTGGTACAAGTAACACCTAAGGAGGCAGGAGAGAGCGCGAGGTTTCTCCTTTCCAGTTTGCTTGCTTTGTGCATTCAGCAGCTCTGTATATTAGTAGTTTCCCCTGTTAGTTGGTTGTGTGGGTTCTTCCATGCACGTTTGGGAAAAGAAAACTAAAACCATACAGTTTGTCAGGGAGACACAAAGTGTAACTCCTGAAGGTGTAAACTAATTTTTTTAAATTGATTGACTAGATTTGAAGAGGATGTCCCTTTTCATTGGGACCCCTGGGTCAATGGAACTGATGCGGTGAGAATGAGCGCCCTTCAAGGATCAGGAGAGGGAAAAATGTGTAAGGAATCAAGCTGCCTCTCCCCTACTATTGTGGTTAAATGACCATCTTATACAATTAATTATACTGAAGGGGCTCTCCTGTGTTTTATAGGCAGTATTGCCTGTTAGATGTTTCCCTCCAGGTGTCTACTCTAACATTTGCATGGTCGATGGGGGTGGTCAAAGTTCAACCAATGCAATTTTAGTGTGGCTTGTATTGTCAATATAATTCAGTCATGAAGACTCAAAGTCCTAGTATGCAATGCTTAATGTAGGTCAGCGTATCTAGGCTGTGTCCAGTCAAGGCGGAGTTTCCTATTTTTGGGCTGTTTTAGTCTCAAGGGACATGCTTCTGTGTTTAAAGACCTAGGGTGCTCTTTTTTTTCCATGCAATTTAAGTACACATTTGGGGGCCTGTTGACTTACTACTGCAGGCCTCTGATGGCATGATTTGTAGACCCCTCTGTTTATAAATAGCTCAGGATCTTTTGTTGCTAACAGAAATGTGCAACCTGGAGAAGCTTCATGTAGAACTATAATTGATGACTGACATGTCTCTACAGTTAGCATTAAGGGCTTCTGCAATTGTGTTCTACATCATACTGGCTTTCAAAGGAAACTTGTGTAATTTAAGATAAGTGATCTATTGATGATTAAAGCGAAAAAAAATCAAACAGAATTCATGTCAAAAGACTTGCTTTAGGCACAATATAAACATCCTGCTAATGATCAATGAATGTTATTTTTAGAAATGAGGCCAAAGACTGAACATTCCCATCCTGATGTGAATTCCTCCAAACTTGGAGGGTGTCCAAAGTCAGGATTTTGATCAGGCTCCTCTCTAGTTTTGTTAAAGCCTGCAGCTGTCTTTACTCTTTGTGAAAAGTAATAAATTAGCTCCTCTTACAGAGCTTTGGCACCTCTTGGGAAGCTTTGAAAATGCAGCTCTTTAGCCCCAGTCTCTCCTGAGCAGTGCAGTGAATAGGCAGGCTCCTAGAAATCCTAACTGTTTCCAGGTTATGTTTTCGTAAGTCTTTAAAAATGTTTCCTGTGAATTTAGTGCTAGCAAAGGTCTTGGCTTGACACTCTTGGCACTTGAAGTCCTCTGTCCCTAAAACTGGTGCAACATGGCTAGGCAGCAGTGCCAGCTTCCCTCCTACTGCCCTGCAGAATATCCCTCGCCCTTGCTCTGGAAAGAGGACCATCTTTAGGGACTATGCCTTAATGTTGGGGTGGCATAGCTGTCCAGTGCGCAAGCTCTTAGACTGAAAGAGCACAGCTGGGTTCTGTTCCTGCCTTTCATTGATCCCTGAGCAAATCAACCATGCCTCAGTTTCCCCACCCATACAAGGAGGATAATGAGGGCTTATGACTGGTAGTGGTTACAGTTGCAACAGAAGCCGGTGGACTCTTCTGAAGCCAAGATCCTGTTTTCATGCAGATGTGGTAGGTAATAGGGATCTGGGGAAGAGAACAGCAAATATAGACTTTATAAGCTGCTTTAATTCAACCCAGACTATTTTCCCATGTGATGGTGGTGGCGGCTCTGTAAGCACATCTTGGGGCTTGTGCAGCTGCCCGAAGTGGGTATCTCTGCTTCTCTGGATTTAGCATGCTGCTACTAAAAACCTTCTTTTAAAGCCCCGATTTTAGCTTTGCCAAGCAGTTCTGTAAGGGCAAACACTATAATTACTTTGATTTATTCTCTTCAAGTTCTGGTGGAAAAAACAACTCTGGGCTGCATTTTTAGAACACCTCAAAGTGGAGAGCTGCATTTTTAGCACACTAATTGGAGTGAACGATCACTGAGGGTACTTTATCTCCATTGGTTTGATGGTAACATCTCAACTGAAGGGTCAGTGTGTGCAACTGTTGTGTGTTTTAGAATCAATACCCCCCTCCCTTCAGACTGATATGCCCAGCGCTTCCGGGGGAGGAGCAGGATCTCTCTGAAAACCAAACTCATTTTTTCTTCTTAAGTGGAAGCCAATCTCTGAAGCAGGAGAGGCTTCCTCCAAAGGGTGCCAAAGTGAACATGTTCTCTTAACCACCAGTCTGCAGTGTGCTCCTTGGAAGTTCTAAATGGCTGAAGCTCACTTCCCTGGCTGCTTTGCTGAAAGACCCACCCCACAATCCCTAATCACACTAACATGATGTTTGCTTCAGTCTCCTGCTTGGAGCATGGCTTGGGCCTCTTAGAGACATTTTGCTGCATTTTGGAGGAGGGACTCTCAGATCTTGGGGAGAGGCATCCTGTGCAGAGACCATTCATCCATGGACCACAACCCCCCATGGCCTGCTTATCCTACAGTTCTATCCAGAGCTAATAGGTCTCCTTCCCTTTGCTAAGAGAACTGGGATCCATTTCACAGACAAAAGGAAATCTCCTCCTGGAATGGCTCAACACTCCAACTGAAAAAGGAATGACATCAATACCATGGGAATCCATCTTGAAGACACAAGGAGGGGAGACTTGTCTCTTCTCTGTCTGAGACTTGTCTGTCTGTTTCATGGGACAAGCTGCGTTTTCTGGAATCTGTTAGGCTGGGGAAGATGGCATGTGTGTGTTGTATGAGCAGCCTGTGTGTTTCATTTGCATGATTAGTAGCTTTGAGATCCCTTCCCTCATCTGTCCAAAGCCTCACATCACACTGGCATGTCATGCTCTTTGTTAAAACAGGGTACCTAGGGATTTTCCAGCTGCAGGTGTCTTGCTGAATGTCCCAGAACCATTTCCTAACTGTGAGGTCTGAGGGTTCAGTAGTCCCCTAAGGGAAAGAGTTGGAGTCAGCCCCATGACTGGAGTCACTTAAAACTAGCCATCTGGGCTGGACGTGCGCTTTAAGGACCAATTCTGTGCTGCCAAAGGTGACCTGATAGTCTTGGTTTCTAACTGCGTGAGGATATTGCTTGTGCAGAGCTTTTCCTCTCCATGTGCTTTAGAGACAAGAGATACTATTCCCTGGATTACTTATGCTGCACTGTTTTCTTGCAGGCACAATGAAGCACGGCTGATTTCATTGGAATGATTTATTACATTTCATTTCTATTAGTATTAGCTGTTGCAAAACCACCCCACCCAACCCAGTCTCTCTTAAACTGACAGCACATGTGACATGGGGTCACTTACCTGTTACACATTCTGTTTGCATGTGGGATTTTGAACTTAATTCCTTTTGATGGCGGTGACCCAGCTAATCAAATGTATGGCTTGGCCTACTGGCTGCATTCAGTTGAGTGTGTACAAAAAGGAGGCAGCAGTACTAGATGAGCCTCTGGTCACTTAATAGTCTCATGCTTATTCATGGCCTGTGAAAGTCCTTTCTGCTATAGACACTCATGCTTAATTTGGCTTCTCTGTACAATCAAGGAGAAGGGTGTGAAGCAATCCAGGGCTGGGAATTTGCTGCTGGGCACAAGCCTACTCCTGTCTTTAAGGCCAAAGCCTGCTTTGAACCATACAGATAGCAGCCCCCAAAGAAATGCTGTAGTGCTTGGAACTCATATGCCATAAAACTAAGTTCCAGAGATTTCACTGCTCACAGGTAAATAAGAGTTTACCCCCCTCTTGCCTTACATGCTAGTGCAGCTGCAGAGAAACTGAGCAACTTGGGCATGCTGGTTAGAGTAAATATGAAGGCAGCACCTCTTACACAGCAAGTCCAGCTAGCAAATCTAGATCAGCTACAGTCTTGGGATGGTGAAACCTGCCTGCCAAAGGGCAGATTTCACACACTCAGCAGGCCAGCGTTTCTCTGGGGCTGGTGCGGAGAAGCTGTGCCTTTTCCTGGGAGAAAGGAGAGAGATGACATTGCACTACGTGGCAACCTGCCACCAGGTCAGGAATGGACACACAAACGGACACGGGATCAAACCCCAAACACGGTGCGTGACCTGTCCTGCATGGGTCCTAACTGCTCTGACGGAGACCTGAGGGGTCTGACTTTTCATACTCAGCTATTTAGCAACATTTGTCTAGCTTATTCTGCCAGTAACATCTCATTGAATTGAAGTGATGCCTATGCCTGACTTGTTACACTTACGTCTGAAGGGGAAGTAAAGTTGACTGCGGATCCCTTTCCTAGGTGAAAGGAGAGGATGCAGTATGGGGGAGCGGGGTGTCAATTCCATGCCAACTCCTGGGACTCAGAACATCAGCAAAGCACTATTGGCTTTCCCAACTCTTGCCGCTCTCAGCGTGAAAATCCACCAAGAACACCCAGACCAAAATGCAAGCTGCCTACACTCAGACTTGCAGATGGAACTCAAGTGCATCCCCAAAAGGCAGACCCATGCTCTTAAATTTTCTTCTGTGCTGCTTATTGTAAGGCAGGCTGCACACAGGCGGTACATACAGGCTTTTGAAGCAAGATAATTCTAAATGTGGGACTGGTGTGGAATGCTACCCTGTTTCCCCGAAAATAAGACATCCTCCGAAAATAAGGCCTACTTACAGTTTTGCCTCTCGTTGTAATATAAGGCATCCCCCCGATAATAAGACCTCCCCGATAATAAGGCATCCACCGATAATAAGGCATTTTTCATTTCTGAAAAATAAGACATCCCCTGAAAATAAGACCTAGCGCATCTTTGGGAGCAAAAATTAATATAAGACACTGTCTTATTTTCAGGGAAACAGGGTAACTACATTGGCTGACAGTCCATGTGGTGGTAGTTGTGCCCATCGATAAAATGTCTTCCTAGCTGCGATGATGAGAACATCTGCCTTCTTGAGCAGGTCTTGTCTGAGGAGCTCCAAATGCTGTGCAAGCTACAATGAAGTACAGTCTTGTGGCTGGGGAAGGCTATCTTCTCCCTCATCTCTTCTAGCAAGTCCTAAGAATTGTCTAGTGATTAGCTCAGGGGATGGGGACTGGAACTCGAGGCATTTGTGTTTCATTCCCAGTTGGATGTGACCTTGGGCAAGTCCCTTTCGTTCTCCACTTCAGTTTCCTCATCTGTATGATGGGGCCGTTAACACCTAGCCAGCAATTGAGTTGGTTCTTTGATGTCATTGAAGGAAGGAATCAGACAGGTACACCGTGTACTCGCTTTAGCTGATTTGACTGTACGGGAAGTTAAACCACACTCACCTGCGTGCCCTATAATTCACACACAAAGCAGCTGTCACTTCCCACCTCCCCACAGCACTTTAATAACAGAGGTTGCAGCAAGATCTCCTATTACTACAGCTGTGTTATTTTTATGCTGTACTGTTCTGAACATTTTTTAGTACATTGTAAAGTATTGTCATAAATCATTAAAATGAAACTAGCCCAGCAAGAATGAACAAAGCACGTTTTAGTGCAGTCCCCTGGATTGTTTTTATTATTTGCCCACCCGTCGATTTGCAAAATCAGTCTTTTGCACCCCGTGCAAGTGAGTCCACTGACCGTCTAATTAGCCTGGCAAAATTCTACCAGCCAGGTCCTTAGCTGGTGTCAATGTAGTGGCAATGGATTTCCGGTGTAACTATGCCAGTGTACACCAACTCGGGAGGAGGTCCTGTATGCTCACTTGCCTGGGGCATGTAATTTTTGGCTCAGGCCGGCTGGGTAAGACATCCTCAGTTCTTTCTCCTCCAGACATTTATGCTGTGCTCATCACCAAGATAGCTGAGGCCAAACTGGGAGGCCTAAAATCAGAAGTTTAAACTCCTAAAATAGAAGTGGTCTCTTTTTCTCCAAGCTTCCTGCTCCCACTGGCTTGAGTGGGATTTGTAAGTGCACAGCTTCTCTGACAATCGGCGACTAAATCCTAAGGACTTGATTGTGGATTTAGGAGCCTAACTTTAGGCCCCCCAGTTTGAAAGTAGTGGCCTGAGCGCGTAAGGGTAAGGGCAGATGAGCAGGCGCTTTCCCTGGGTTGGTGCTCTTTAATGGTAGGTGTGCAGTGGTGCTCAAAACAGGCCGTGGATAGCTAACTATTGATCACGTGTGTCAGAACAGCATTAAATCTCTCGGCTGTTAGGTGGGTGAGTGGTGTAGCTGTCCTGGAGCAGCTTGCTGTGGACTCCAAAGAGAACATCCCCTGCTTTAGACTGCCAACCAACAACTTGGAAATGGAACTGTCAGCTAGTTAAAAGTTCATCTAAGGAGCCAACCAACTGTACCATGCAACCATGGCAACAAAAGCATTACTATGGAGCTCTGGGAAGCTTTAAGCTCTGAATGCAAGACAGAAAACATGAGGGAGATGACTGCTGTTGTGTAAATATGTGGGAGCTGCATCGTGCTCCTGGCTGGAGCAGAGGCAGGGCACAGTAGGTGGTGGCGGCTGTTGTCGTGTTCTTTGGAGTCCTCGTGGGAGCTGTGCCTTACCATCTCTCTTCTGCACGCGCTGCGTTAGTTACCTTGGCCGAGTTGTATTTTGTGGAAGTTGCAAGTGTGCTTCCCAACCACAGCAGGCGCTTTAGTTCCTAACAGTCTGTGAGCTCCACTTCTGTATCACAAAAGAGCTAATCAGATCCTTAATCCTTTTAAGATGCTGAATCCAGATCTCCTAGCCATATGTCTACTCCCTGACTTCCTCTTTCCTTGCACATTTTCCTCAGAGCCATGGTCTTGCCCTTCGCACACCTCTGCCCTTCTCTCATTCTCTTTCACCTCAGGAGCCTCGCCTCCCATTCTCCTTGCCTCCCTTGCTTGGTTTCTCTCCATCCCCTGCTCTTTGAGCAAGCACAAAGCCCCTGTTTCAAGCCATTTGTTTTTACAGAGCCGCTGCTATTCCTCTCCCTTACAATGGAGGATACTGAGGATAACAGCCTATTACTATGGCTAACCAATGGAGTTACTCCTTTAACTCAAGTACCTAAAGGTCTGGACTGTAGGTCCTGGGTTTGAACTCTGCTAAACACCCCTTTGCTTCCCCTGTGATTTGTAAGACATTACTTACACCCTGGACATGGTAAATAGTTGCACCAGGCGGAAATTTCCTTGGATGCTTACAGCCCTGCTGGAACTTCTAACTTGGGTTAGGGCAGAGAACCCAGCTGATTACAAGTGCAGAAGGCCTGGAGGGTGGCAGGTGACCCTATTGCTCCAGGTGATGCCTTGGTTTCAGAATAAGACACTAGACAGTGAAAGAACTGTCACTCCACCGTAAGTGTGGAGGGAGAGTCGGCCAATACCCCTGGATCTGGTGTTGGTGCAACTGGTGGGGGATGCCCTTGAGCTAGTGGAGTCGTACTGCCCTTAGACCAAGGTTGCTTCTCTTGCAGGGAGGGAAGGGGGCATGGGGCTTGGAGACTTGGGTGTGGGAGGAGGATGTCAAATTTAGTTCCTGCTGCTTGGCCCAAATGCTGATCCAATGCTGAGCTGCCGCTGCTGTCTGTGTGCAGCCATTAGAGGGCACCAAATGCCATCTCGCAGGCGGGGCGCAGACAGCCTGTCAGCAAATGGGGGGAGGTGTGGAATGATTTATCACTGTTAGATCACTGCTCAAGCTTTCAGCTGTGCGTGTGAGGGGAGGGGCCAGGCTTCCTCTTCAAAAGTATTGAGGAGACCGAGCCTGCTAAACCACGTGCCAGCAGTGCCCATACTCCAGATCTGTGGGGTCAGCCTTTGCTAGCCTGGGCCCCTTGTCTGCAGTGCTGTGTGCTGCCCTGTTGACTGATATTCTCAGCCAGGCCACTATGGAACTGATCAACTTGACTGCAGATCAGGGCTGTGTTCCTGTGCTGTTTCCCTCTCCTGAGCCCACTTTCTCTTCCTTTTTGTGTCCAGAGTGAATGACTGTCAGCCCCTGCCAGCGTCGCTTCTCAGAGCAGCCATTTGTGATTCCTGGGAGGCCGCAGGCATGAATGACTTTCTTAGAGTCCAGCACAGAGCAATCACTTGTTACACTGAGTTTTCTTTTTTGCCCCCTCTCCAGATACAGCACAAAGAATCCTTCTCTGCAGTCAGAGACGGTTCATTACAAGAGAGGGGTGAGCCAGCAATTCTCCCTGCCTTCCTTCAAGATTGATTTCTCAGACTGGAAGGACGATGAGGTAAATCTCTCCTTAGATTTCCCTCTTCTCCAAAACCCTATTGTTCCAGAAACACTGGGCTCTGTTTGTTTAACTTCCTGAGTTGTAGCTGGAAAATTATCAGTCACAGCTGCTGTGGCATGATCTGTCAGCGTGGGGTGAAGGTCCCTGGGAAAAATGGATCTGAAATATTCAGGACAACTGTTGGGTAGGTACATTAAGCCTCCTGCTCCTACTCCCCCCCCCTCAAAAAAAAACGGGCATGGGAAGGGGGCAGGTTGGACTGTCTGTTGAGATCTCAGATACCTGGAGTAGGATGGAACTTGTCTACAGCTCTCGGGGTGAATGATACTGGTGCCATCTCCAAAGGAAGCAGCTTGTTTTTCAGCCAGTCTTGATGTGATGCTCTCCCAACTGATCAGGGCACTGTGGGAGCTCAGGAACGTAAGCCCCCTTCAGAGAGGCGTTTATTGCCTAATAACATGTCTGTTTACACACAGCCTGCAGAAAAGTTGGTGTCCCCTTTCTGTAGCAAATGTATTAACCACATGATTGATAAGTAAACTTCTTTTTAAAGAGAGAGTTTCCAGGTACAATATTGACCTTTTTTTTTTTACCCCATCAAAGGAAGTCAGAATCGTCCAAGCAGGGTTGAATTTGATCGCTTTGAAAATAAATACTTATCTTCTCTAGAAAAAGAGTACAATTCTGAATTGTGTTCTGAGCTGTGAATTAGTCTACTTCTCATAATGTCCTACTGATGAATCAGTGTGTGTGTGTTTTTTCCTAGTGTGTGTCTGTTAGGCCTTGGCTACACTTACCAGGTAGTTCGACGGCTGGAAATCGAAGTTCTGGGTTCGACTTATCGCGTCTAGTCTGGACGCGATAAGTCGAACCCGGAAGTGCTCGCCGTCGACTGCGGTACTCCAGCTCGGCGAGAGGAGTACCGCGGAGTCGACGGGGGAGCCTGCCTGCCGCGTGTGGACCAAGGTAAGTTCGAACTAAGGTACTTCGACTTCAGCTACGTTATTCACGTAGCTGAAGTTGCGTACCTTAGTTCGAATTGGGGGGGGTAGTGTAGACCAAGCCTTACAGAATATTGAGGGGGGGCATATGTATTCATAGATTCCAAGGTCAGAAGGGATGAAAGCCACTGCGATCATGTAGCCTGATCTCCTGTGTAACACAGGCCAGAAAACTGCCCCACAATTATTCCTATTTGAACTAGAGCAGGTATTTTAGAAAAGCATCCTCCAAATCTTGATTTAAAAATTGCCAGTGATGGAGAATTCACCACAGCCCCTTTGGAAAGATGATACAAAGGTCATTGAACCTATAAGGCATATCTGCGTTCATTCAAGGGTTTCAAAGAACTCAAGATCATCATGACTGAAACTGTGTTGGTTGGGAAAGTGAGCATTTATGTATAGCCTTCCATAAGCTTCCCTTTTCCTGGTATCTGATAGATAAGAAGATTCTTACAAGACAATGAAAGGGATTCTACCAAGTCTTGTGGGCCCAAAGCGTAAAGGGATATGTCACCTCCAAAATCGTACTCTGTGTGACATGTTAGTTACAGTTATTACAAGTAATTTACCTACCTTCCTAGAACTGAGAGATTAGCGAGAAAAAATACTGGTATTTTTTCTGGGTTTTTGTATGTTTAACAGCACTTTTGGTATGTTCAATTTCACTGTTTCATCTGGTTTATCACCCTTAGGGTGAGGCTTTCATGTTTGCTGATTTAATTTCAAAATGATGGTGCACCTTACTACAGAGGAGGATTGTGAGGTCAGAGGTGACTGAGCCAGTCACTGCATTTCTTTTCTTTGGTTTCCATTTTTCCCAGCACCTGCCAATTAGGTAAATATTGGGTGGGATCTTTCTCAGTTTAAAATATTGTGTTTAGCATAACTGACGTTAACCACCCTTGGACGGTATAGTTGTCAAATTACTAAAATACTGATGGTGAATATCCCTCTAAACCTAGCTAGGGAGCTATAAGACTTCTCTGTTCATATAAATTGCCTGGTATTTTAATCATGCTGAAGTCTATCTCAGTTGCATCTGTGGCATTGAGATCAACATGTGAACTACACTCTGTACAAAATAGCATCTTCTCTGCTTGGTTTTAAATTTGCCTCATTTCAGTTCCTAAGTTCCCTTTGTTTTTGTCTCTTGGGACAAGATTAATAGGCGCATCTGACTAGCTTCCTCGATAGCATTTTCTTTAGCTTATCCTCGGAACTTGTCACATATCACTAGCTATGGAAGGCTGGGTTTTCTTTAGCTAAGTACTTACCTCGCCTATGTGCTAGAGGAAGTGGTGGTGACCCAATAGTCCTTTGAGTCAGTAACATACCAGTGCCCCAGCACGGAATTGTGGGAAGCTGTGCTGCTAGAATTGTTGTCCTTGTTGATGAGCCATAATACCAAGTTCTTGGCCATTTGTGGTTAATGATGCTCTCTTCTCGTAAGAGTATTATGAGTGCTATTAATCCGGGTGTCTTGGCCACATTCCAACCAAGATAGGGACCTTCTCTAACCCTCACCCTACTGTCCAAGCTCACCTGGATATGATGATACTCTCTTCCTGTCCCAAACTGTTGTAATGCTGCAATGCATGGTTAAATCGGGGGTGGGGGGGTAGAGAATAAAAAAACCTGTATATTTTGTGCAATCCCAGCAGAGCGAATAGCCATTGGTAAAATACACCCCAACCATAGTTTCAAAACAAACCACAAGGCAATTACCAGCCTCTTCCCCATGATCCTCAGAAATCTGGGCTGCAGATGTTCTGGCTTCTCTGCCAATAGATGACCTCACAAGTACACCTATGATGGCCTGAAAGAACTGTCCCATTCTCAGCCCTGCTTTTCGTTCCCTTTGTCACTCACTCTGACGAAGGAAGCAGGATGCTGGCAGTCCAGACTCTCCTCAGCCTCTTAGAAAAGCAAATTTGTTCAAATCCTCGTTAATGGCATTTCTGACCAGCCAGAGTTACTTGTAGTTGTGCAAACAGGTTTTTAACTCTTAGTAAAAGTTTTGCAGCTCATCTTTAAACAGCTGTGTGTCAGCAAAGGTGGAGGCGATCTGTGTATTGCGCATCTGTTGGTCAAGTCTTCAAAGCTCTTTGGAGTCAGAGGTACTATAGAAATGTAAGCTATAAACCCTCTTCCCATCCCCTCTTCAGACCAAATTCTGCTGATCCACTCTGCCGATCTGTTGCCTAATCAGCACTGCTGTCTGGCAGGTGTGCAACTGACTTCACTGGGAGCTCTGCTTGGGGAGCAAATGTAGAACAGGAAACATGGCTCAGAGGAGGGTTTCTGTGTGTGTGTCTATCTTCCCTTCCCCCCTCCATGCCCAATAACATGCATGTGGCTAGATCTTCCTAACTACTCTCTGAAATGCAACACTCCTATGTCTGACATCAAACTGCTGCTGTTCAGCTGTATACTCCTAAACCCTGTGGACTGCTTGCCAGCTTCACTGTTGGTTTGTCAGAATAAGATAGAGTTCATGCTTTTGCCTACTGTAATGCTTGTATATGACATAGCCCTTGACCAGATGAAGGATGGAAAGTGGTATTGCCTGGGGTGGTTGGTTGGATAAACTTTACTAAGTGCATGTTTTACTTTGTCTTTACAAATGTGTTGGTTCATTGGCAAGCTGTACTAAGAGGCTTTCATTGTCGAAAGACACTCTTCTACATATCCAAGAGTGAATGTGAAGTGCAGCCTTTGGGAGACTATACGTTCAGATGCGGCACAAATTCAGATTGTAAAGCAAAAGTAGTTCTGGCCTATGCTTTCTCCACCAAATGTGCAAAAACGTAGCTGTGCTCTTGCAATAGTAGATTGGAGCAGGAAGCAAAGCAGGAACCTAAGAGCTGCTTTCAGCAACACCGTAGTCAATTATCTTTAATGAGTTGAGAATGTTTGGAGCGAGACATGGTAGTTTGAAAATGGCTAGCTAGAGACGCAGCGTACCCCTGCAGAGGATCTCACAGTGTTTGAGGGTGAGCTGAGACAGGAAGTGGTTGCAGTCACAAGACCTTTAATAGCAACTGGTCTGAATTGATACACAGTAGTGTCATTATATAATTGAGAACTGAAAGTTTTTTCTAGGAAGCCTGTAGACTAAATATAGTTAAACATTTCCTAGAACATTTGGCCTCTGTAATGATTAGACTGAAGCTAGGAACAAAAAGGTAGTAGATTCCCAATTTTCTATTTTCCCGCACACTCCACAAAGTAACTAAAGCCTGGTCTACACTGCAAAGTTAGGTCGATGCAAGACAGCTTACGTGGACCTAGTTGTGCATGTGTCTATTCTTAACTTTGTCTCCCACCAATGTAAGTGCCCCATTACACTGACACAATAACATCAGCGTCCCGAGCAG
The DNA here is from genome assembly GCF_027887155.1 of Malaclemys terrapin pileata. NCBI lineage: Eukaryota > Metazoa > Chordata > Testudines > Emydidae > Malaclemys > Malaclemys terrapin. Next base: position 54,760,728 of record NC_071514.1, read on the forward strand.
CGAAGAGCCATAGCCATTTACTTAGGTCAATGCAGTGCGAGTGTAAATGCTGTGTTACTTATGTCGACCTTAACTGTCCTCCAGCAGCTGTCCCAAAATGCCCAACGCTGACTGCTTTCGTCACCAATGTGAACTCTGCTTGCAGAGACCGGATGTCCCGCCCGCCCCCCTTAAAGCCCTGCAAATTTTTGAAATTCCTTTTCCTGATTGCCTGGCTTGGCGACCACACCTAGCAGCTCTCTATTGTTGATTGAAACTGCCCAGTTGACCATGCTGGCTGCACATTCCTGCCTGGAGTAGGCAGGAGATATTGGCACTTCTGGGCCTGTGGGGAGAAGAGGCTGTGTAGGCATAGCTCCGAATCAGCAGTAGAAACCTTGACATCTATGAGCAGATTGCTCAGGGGATGCAAGAGAAGGGTCATGACCAGGGACCAGCAGCAGTGCCGCATGAAAATCAAGGAACTGCAGCAGATGTACCAGAAAGCCAGGAAGGCCAACAATCAGTCTGGTGCCGAGCCACAGACCTGCTGCTCTTACAAAGAGCTGTATGCCATCCTTGGTGGAGACCCCACCACCACTCCCAGCACCGTGGATATCTCTGAGGAGCCTGAGTCACAGGTCCCTGCCATGAACAGCAAGGAGGAGGTGGAAGAGGAGGGATATGGGAGACAGGTGACCAGGGGAATCCAGCTGCACAGTGAGGACCTGATTTTGATTCCACCGCAATCCAGCCAGTCCCACCTGTTGATCCCAGGCAAGCCCATTGAAAGGAAAGGAGCCTTGGGTAAGTGTCTGTGGATAAATATTTAAATTACAGGGGTGGCATCCCCAAAGTAGCAGGACATTTTTATTAATTGACTCGTAGAAGAGGGAGTGGTACAACCAAGAGAGGTAGAGTTGCTATCAGGTTTTCATTCCCCTCTAGAATTAGGCGAGGGGGCCATGTGGAGCAGTTTGATTATGTACACAGGGATGTCCCTTGAATCCTCCATAGAGATCGCAATGAAACTTTCATGGCGGTCCTCTTCCGTTGTCAGCTGAAGGTTGTTAGGGAGGGCTGTCTTATTTCTTCTTCAGTGGTAGGACACTGTCCCATGCCACTTGGTGATCATTTTAGCAGGCACCATTGCAGTACACAGGCTAGCAGCATACGGGCCAGGCAGTTTTGGGATGCCAGCAGCAGCTGTGGTCTCTCTGCCTCTGTTACTCTCAGGGCTGAGATATCAGCTAAAATCACCACCATCTGTGCCATTGCCCTGTATGGCTAGAATCATGTGATCAGACAATTCCCTCCTCACTTCCCCTACCCCCAATGGATCATACTCACCATGGCTGGTGCAGTGATGGGTGCCGTGCACAAGCAATCCCAAGTAGAAGCAAGAATGCAGAGCTTAAAACTTTAGAGGAGCAAGGGGTGTGAATTCAGCATCTTAAGTTTCGCTTTCTGTAGTGAATATGCTGACAATGCTACCTCTGTGTGTTTTATCTGCAGCTGCTGCCATTGCGACCTTCAGGGTCTCCCACTCCACACCCGCAGAGCCAGATAAGGAGGAGAAAAAGGAGATCTCAGGATGACTTCTTTAATGAGATCCTGCAAGCCTGTATTGCACCTTACCATGAACCCGCGGCCTGGAGGATGAACTGTGTGGACAGCCTGGAGAAGGAGTGAGTGGAGAAGAAAGGCTCAGGAGTCCCTGCAGGACCAGGAGACGGAGATGCACCAAGACATAATGGGGCTTCTCAGGCAGCAAACACAGATCCTGCAGATTCTGGTGCAGGTTTAACAATCCCAGGCTCGCGCCTCTCTGCAGCTCATTAAGAGCCCAACATTGGGACCTTTCTACACCCCCCCTCAACATTCCACGCGGAATCAAGGGTCACTGCAGTACCCTTGCCACTCCACACGGGGGCACATGGAAAAACAATCATAGCTTTACATACACTGAATCGTGACGGCCACAGTCGGTGTATTTGTTGCTGAAATGGGCATGAATGTTCTGTCCCCTTCACAAGTTCTGTTCTCTTTAATAAATTCAGTTTCGTTCTGTTTTTAATGGATTTGTTTTGAAATTGCACAGGTTCTTTTTGCACTGAATTTGTTACAGAATAAAATTCTATTATTTGTAACTATTCATTTTTATTAGTTCACAACATATGCTGCTGAGTGCTCAGCAGTTCTGAAAGCAACCAATAACCCAATTACCTATTACTGCACAGTGTCTCACAACTCATAAGGTCATTCAGAAACAAAATTAATAGGTGCATTGACAATGTTATATTCCTACATGTACAGCAATAACCACACGATTCTTACCAGGCCACTAAAAAGCAGGATGAGGTAGAGCCCACTACAACAACACATGCTACTCTGGTTCACTGTTAAAATGGTCTTACAAAGCTTCCCTGAGCTGTGTAGCTCTGGATTGAGCTCTTCTAATAGCCTTTGTATCTAGCTGTTCAAATTCAGCAGACAGCTGCTCTGCCTCCACCCACCAGAAACTTTTTCCCCTTTGCTTCACGGATGTTATGCAGGACACAACAGGCAACGATAATCATTGGGCTATTTTTCTCACTGAGGTCACTGAGTAAACAATGCCAGCGTCCCTTCAAACGACCAAAAGTATGCTTAACTGTCATTCTGCAATGCTGAAAGAAAGTCCTTGCTTGCAGCTTTCTGAACAGTCCTGTGTTCTTAATGATGAGAGCATCGTGCACCTTCCCTGACCAGCCCACATTGATGTCAGTAAAGTGTTCCCCGTGATCCATCAACACTTGCCTAACCGTGGAAAATTAGCCCTTCTATTGATACACTCTCTGTGGCGTGGTGGTCTGGTGCCAGAATAGAGATATGCGTGCTGTTTATTGCTCCACCGTAGTTTAGGAACCCCATTGCTGCAAATCCATCCACTACGTTCTGCACATTGCCGAGAATCACATTCCTGCGTATCAGGAGGCAATTAATGCATCAAAACAGTCCCTGCAGTGGATTTCCTGACTCCAAGTTGGTTTCCTGCTGACAGGTAGAAATTTGACGTTGCAAGTTTCCACCGTGCAATCGCCACTCGCTTCTCTGCTACCAGTGCAGCTCTCATTTTGGTGTCCCTACGCTGGAGGGCTGGAGCAAGCTCAGCAAACAGATCCAGGAACGTGGCCTTGCACATCTGAAAGTTCTGCAGCCACTGCTCCTCATCCCAAACCTGCATTAAGATGTGATCCCACCAGTCAGTGCTTGTTTCTCAGTCTCAGAAGTGGCGCTCCACCATCTGCAGCTGCTCCGCAAATGCCGCCGACAAACTTGAATTGGTTCTCGATATGGCCCACAGCAATCTGTCCTCCAGGGAAATGTCACATTCCTCCCTCATTCCATAGTTCTTTCATCTCTGCAAATTCCGCAGGATCAGGCACCCTGTGCTTGCAATGCTTAGTGCAGGGCTATACAGGTGCCATGCTTCTGTCAGACGTGGCAGACAGCAAAGAGGGCCGTGTGGGTTTGTGGGATTTTGAAAAAAGGTGCAAAAATTTTGGAATACAGATAACATTATGGGATGGAGACAGTTGCAAACTGGGAAGTTGACCCCATTCTCCCAGTCACTCTTGTGACACTCTTTTTGGTAGAATCATGCATTGCCAAGACTTCCCAAAATACAGTGTGCTGGAAGGTGGTGAGTTGCATAGTGGGATACCTATCCAGGATGCACCACACTCTGCATCGAGACAAGCAGTCCTGATGAGTACGCACACTGGCAACACAAAGGGGCCGGTATGCGCTCACATGAGCAATGTACCAACTGCAGCGGCTCTGTGCCGACCTAATTTCAGTCGACACAAGTTTGTAGTGGAAATCTGGACTAAGGCTAGATCTACGCTAAAAAGTTGACTTGACCCAGCTACCTTGCTCAGAGGCATGAGAAATCCACACCCCCTGAGTGACATGGTTAAGCCAACTTAACCCCAGTGTAGACCCCATCGACCTAGCTACTGCCTTTTGGAAAGGTGAATTAACTAAGCGAGGGTACTAACTAAGCACCCCCGTGCTGCTGCAGCATTTCTAGTGAAGATCTACCCTAACTCTGGGAGCTTGCTGCAGTCTGATATGCCTAGGATATTACTTATGGTGCCCATCTGTTGGCAGTGCAGCAGGGTGTTTAATGGGCCATGTTGGTAGGTGGTGCTAGTATACTTCAGGGCTGATCTACACTTGAAACTCTACAGCAACACAACTTCAGCTGCATTGCCATAGCGCTTCAGTGTAGACCCTACCTACACCAGTGGGAGAGGTTCTACTACCCATGAGGCCATCAACCTAGCGCGCTCCGTACTGGGTCGGCTAAACTACATCGCTCAGAGTGTTGATCTTTCACAACCCTGAGTGATGTAGCGGGATCGACCTAACTTTTTAGTGTAGAGCAGGCCTAAGAGACCCACTGTTACACCTTTTAATATTAGGTTATAATTAATGGAAGGAAGCACACTGAACAGAGAGAGATAATGGGACAGTGGGTCTCTGTTTTCTATAGAAGTGCCCCTTGTGCCGTGGTTTGAAATTGAAGCCGTTCTCAGCATGCTAAATGCTCCCCTGAAGGAACATCATGAACAACTGTGGGTAAGATACTAGGTATAAAATTAAGCTCATAGCAGTTAGAGATGGAAAGACACCCTAGAACTTCAAGTTCAGTACAGGATAGTTATCCAACACAGAAGCTCTCTTGGGTATTATGCTTTTAACTACATGGGACTTTACTCTTTTGTTTCTCCTCTTCTGCTCCCCTTCCCCATCCCCCCCCATTTGCCAGATGTACTCAGGGTCTCCTGCTGAGAAACTACACAGCTGAAAAGGAGTGCTCTGGATGTTTGGAATTCCAGTTGTCAACAGTTATAAAGCATTCTGTTTTTGAGATACTAGCTGATAAAATCAGTCCTAGATGAAGTCTTGGGGAAAAAACAAGATAAGAGGTCCAATTGGACAGGCTCGTGGCTGCTCCGTGAGCACTGCTTTTTCATTGGTGGGCATCTTGTGCTCTATAAAATAAGCATTGTTGCTTTGAAATTAAGGTCATGGCTACACTTGCAGATGTAGAGCGCCGGGAGTTAAACCAGCCCTCGGAGACCGCAGCAGGGAATGCGCTGCCATGTGTTCACGCTGTCAACTGCAAGTGCAGTGGCGTGAGCACATTTGTGGCACTTGCAGCAGCATTGGGAGCGGTGCATTATGGGCAGCTATCCCACAGAGCACCTCTTCCCATTCTGGCGCTGTGGCTTGTGAGAAGGAGTGGGGGGGCGCACGCGAGGCATCCTGGATCCTGTTCCAGTGCCCTGTGATGCATTGCTTCGCATCCCAGCAATCCCTGTGCTTCCATCCACATTTGGCGCCATCTTTCAATGTTTTTTTTGTACTGCACGCTCTGTCTTCCCTTTCAGTCTGCGGGAATGGATCCTGAATTTGTAAGGAATATGCTGATGGGTCTCACCAGCACGTCACAAATTGCAGTCAAGTTACTCCTTAAGCTACAAAGTGACAGTGAGGAGTCCGACGATGGTGTCGACACGCATAACGCATACAACACAAGATTGTTTGTGGCATTCACAGACATGCTCACCACAGTGGAATGCTGCTTTAGAGCTTGGGAAATAAGCATTGAATGGTGGGATCACATCATCATGCAAGTCTGGGATGACGAGCAGTGGCTGCAGAACTTTCAGATGAGGAAAGCCACTTTCATGGGACTGTGTGCTAAGCTCGCCCCTACCCTGCAGCACAAGGACACGAGATTGAAAGCTGCCCTGCTGGTGGAGAAGCGCGTGGCTACTGCAATCTGGAAGCAGTCTACTTCAGACAGCTACCGATCGGTCGCTAACTAGTTCGGAGTGGGAAAGTTGACCGTTGGAATCGTGTTCATGCAAGTGTGCAGGGCCATTAATCGCATCCTGCTCAGAAGAACCGTGACTCTGGGCAACGTATGTGACATTGTGGCTGGCTTTGCACAAATGGGTTTCTCTACCTGCAGAGGGGCGATAGATGGACGGATATTCCAATTCTGGCACCAGAGCACCTAGTCTCCGAATACATAAATTGGAAAGGCTATTTCTCGATGGTTCTCCAGGTGGTGTGGATCATCGTGGGCGTTTCATGGACATTAACGCAGGCTTGTCCAGACAGGTGCATGACGCACGCATCTTTCGGAACACAGGCCTGTTCAGGAAGCTGCAAGCCGGGACTTTCTTCCCAGACCAGAAGATCACCGTAGGGGAAGTCGAAATGCCCATTGTGATCCTTGGAAACCCCGCTTACCCTTTAATGCTGTGGCTCATGAAATCCTACACAGGGAGCCTTGACAGTATCAAGGAGCGGTTCAACAACACGCTGAGTTGGTGCAGAATGACTGTTGAGTGTGCTTTTGGCCGTTTAAAGGGCCGCTGATGCTGTCTGTATGGGAAACTGGACCCGGCCGATGACAACATCCCCACAGTTATAGCCGCATGCCATACCCTCCATAACATTTGTGAAGGGAAGGCTGAAAGCTTCACTCAGGCATGGACCATGGAGGTTCAACACCTGGAGGCTGAATTTGAACAGCCAGAGAGCAGGGCTATTAGAAGGGCCCAGCGGGGGGGCTATAAGAATTAAGGATGCCTAGAAGGAGCATTTTGATGCTGAAAGACACCAGTAATGTTTGGTGCCCTGCACGGGAATGAAGTGCAGTGATTCCAATTCTAGTAGGCATCTGTGTTTGCTACGTATGATGCTCTGACTTGCAGTGCCTGTTGCTTTCCTGGGCTATGCTATCTTTTTACTTAATGCAATAAAGAATGTTTGCAAAGCCAAAAAATTCATTTATTGAAAAGAAACACAACTGCTGGGGAAACATACATGACATGACACATCTGTGCTGTGTGGGAGGAGGGAATGGGGTGGAGTGGGGAACGGGACAATCACAGATTTGCGTATGTCCTGTTATCATATTCAGCCTTCCTGTCTGGAGTGCCGTGCAATGAGCGCTGCACTTCAGGCTGGCTAAAACGCATGGTGATGGGGGTTGAGTGTAGTGGGTAAGGGTTGTAGTTTGCAGGGCTGGGTGGTGAAGCTACAGGTGTTGGAGGCAGCTGGTGGCGATAAGAAACCAGATGTTGGGGAAAGTGGGTTGGCAGTGACAAGGGAGCACAAGGGAAAGAGTTTTGTGACAAGGGCTGTTGGGGGGAAATGGGGGAGGCAGATCTGCTTCATCTGCAGTGCTATGAGGGCCTGCTTCGAGTCCGCTTGGCGTTTCATAATGCTTAGGAGCCAGTCCGTGGCTTGTTGCCAGCGATCCACATTCTCCTGGCGGAGCCTCCTTTCGGTCACCCACCACTCCTGTACTTTTTGGTTTTCAGTAAGGGACTGCTGCATGACTTCATGCAAAAGGTCCTCCTCGCTTCTTCGCGGACGCTTCCTGATTCTTTGCAGCCTTTTGGCTGTTGATAACAAGAATGGCTGGGATCTAAATGTTGCATCTGTAAAGCCAAAATGCAACATTTAGCACAGGCAGCATTGTTCACACTAGACAGAGCAATGATTTGGCCGAACTTAAAGACAAGCACAGTGCACGCAATAGCAGAAAGTGCCTGTCCCAAAGCGAGTGCACATAACCCACAAGAGCCCTGAAATGGTGAGTAAGCACAGGGGCAAGGGGGGACTGATTGTTTCAGGGCCGTACTGTTCTCTGGGGTTCTGTGCCTTTGGAAGAGCCAACAGCTGCAGGGGCCTCTATACTGAACACTGTCCCCACATTTTCCACAGGATGAGTTCGTCCTGGAAGATATCTCGCTGCTGAGGGTGACCTGGGAAGCAAGGGAGGGTCTTCTACTACAATGCGGCTTCTGCCCTGGCCCTTATGCAGCTTGCCTGTGTGCAGCAGTGGTCCCCCCGCCCCTCACGGCACAGTGGCGCGAACTTATTAGCCTTACTGGGACAAGGAGCACAGTAGCGCTGCCAAGGAACCTGCGCAAGCGGATTGCCCAGCTTCTGCATTAGACCTTTGATGAGATCACTAAGGCCGATTATCGCGATGTGAAAGAGCACATCAATGCCCTATATCCGCATCTAGGCATGCACGCAGCCCTAACCCTTTTTTCGGCAACCCTCCTCGCCCCAAGAGCCCACACCGAGCAACTCCCTTCCCAAAATAAAAGCCGCTTATCGGGCACCTCCTCTGCTGTTTGTTCTTCCACAAGCACCGTCCCCTGTGACTGGCTCTCTTCCTCCTGGCTTGAAAACAGCTTCTGGCTGCATGCATCTAAGGGATACTGGGCTGTCCTCTGGCTCTGGGCCCCCCTCCTCCTCAGCACCCTCGCTCCCACTTTCCTCCTCCTGCTTTCTTGAACTCTGGGCTGCCACGGCTTCTGAAGTGTCCATGGTGCTCTTCGAAGTGGAGGTGGGGTCGCCCCCAAGTATTTCGTCCAGTTCTTTGTAGAAACAGCAGGTTGTGGGCACAGCACCGGAACGGCGGTTTGCCTCCCACACTTTGTGGTTATCTTCATGGGGCTAGAGATTTAGGCCTTGGCTACACTTGCAAGTTAGAGCGCATTAAATCAACCCCGGGCGCCCTAACTCCTGAGGTGTCCACACTGGCAAGGCACATAGAGTGCCTGGACTCCATGACTGGAGCGCCCCTGGTAATCCACCTCCATGAGAAGCATAGAGCTTGCTGTGCCCTGGCAGGAGTGCTGCGGTGCCAGTGTGGATGCCCTGGTCTATTAATGTGCTCTGATCGGCCTCCAGAAGCGTCCCACAATGCTTGTTCTAGCCACTCTGGTCCTCACTTTGAACTCTACTGCCTGCCCTCAGGTGACCAACCATCAGACCCGCCCTTTAAATTCTCTGGGAATTTTGAAATTCCCCTTTGTTTGCTCAGAAAGGCGTGTAGTGCTCTCAGCGCATCCTTCCAGGTGACCATGCTTCCATGTGCCAGGCGATCCCTAGTATGGAGCAATGGCGAGGTGCTGGACCTCATCAGTGTTTTGGGGGAGGAAGCAGTCCAGTCCCAGCTGCACTCCAGCCATAGGAATTACGATACCTACGGGCAGATATCAAGACACAAAGTGTGAGGTTTCAAATTGCAAACTGCCTGTAATACTGTGCAGTGCTGTCTGCCTCTGGCTGCAGACAGCCTGAAACAATACCTCTGAGAGGAGTGAGCTGCTCCCATTTGACTCATTGGGTGAGAATGGCGAAACATAAAGATTAAAATGTTCTGACCTTTTGCTGCTGATCAAACCCAATGAGAGAGAGTGTCTATTTAACAGCTACCTGATGTTGGATCCAGAGAAGCTGGTCATCAGTACAGCTAACAGGGGGAGCGTATCTGGATGCCTGTCTGTGACCCAAGGAGGAGATGTGGTGTATAAGCCATCTTATACTGTGGACCATCATTCTCATGCCTTCATTTCCAGAGTGAACCTTGAGCATCTGGAACTTTTTTGTAACCTCCTGCAATAATTCATCATTTTCTTCCTTTTCCAGTGCACGCACACGACACTGGCATGTGGGGATGTGTCCCTTCAGAACGGACACAGACACTTTCCTTTCTCACAGTGTTTTGCTTTTGTGAAGCAGCTGTGTGAGCCTTTTCTGGAATCGGGTCTTCCTGTGGCTTTGAGAGACTCCAGTGCCCCATAGCATGCAGGCATTGATTTCTTTATTGTCACTATTGCTGGATTGGCAGGGCTGGAAAGTGAAGCCATCAGGTAGCCATGGAATGAGCCTGGGCAGTGTCATCCCCTCGCACCTCTGTTACCTCCTGCCATTGTGATTCAGCCTAGCTTGAGGGTAGGGTGCCAGCAGTCCTGTATTACAAGGGACATCCCTTATTTAAATGGAAAATTACCTGTCCCATACTAAATTGGGACACCTTTTATCCAGTATTTCAACAGCAGGGGGCCAGTACTCACGGGTGCATCTTTCCATTCCCCTCCCGACTTTGGCCCTTCAGTGCTGCGCAGGGAAAGCAGACGGGGCCATGCTCAGGGCCGGGAGGGGAGTGGACAGATGCACCCATGAGTATGGCCCCCTGCTGGCCAGGGCCCCCTGCTGACTCCAGTCCTTGAGCACAGTCCCCTCTGCTTTCCCTGCACAGGCTCTGTCTGGCAGGGCAAGTGGTCAGGGCTGCGTGCCCTAGTGCTGCGCTGAAGGGCCGGGGTCAGGAAGGAACTCTGCCTGCTGCGGCGCTCTTGCAGACAAAGACTAGCCATGCAGCCTCCAACTCGGCTCTTGGCGCCCGTGCAGACCCTGAACGGCAGTCACAGCGGCTGCTCGCCAGCTTCTGATGCCCTGGGCTCCCTGCAGCATCCAGAGCTGGGAGAGAGAAACCTAGGAAGCATGGGGGTGGGTAGAAAGGGACTTGCCCTCAGAGGTTCAAGTCAGACTGGGGTCATCTGAGGTTTGTCCCTTATTTTTTAAATACGACGTTGGCAACTTTACTTGAGGGCCAGGTCTAGGCCAAGAAGGGAGGTTGGCCTCCATGAGGCACTACCTGTGGCCTCTCACTGATGGGCTCTGATTATTAGGAACAGAATTTGCTTTGCTTGACTCATTGAACAGTAGCTCTTAGATCAGGGGTGGGGAAACGACAGCCTGCGGGCCACATCCGGCCCGCGGGACCATCCTGCCTGGCCCCTGAGCTCCTGGCTCGGGAGGCTAGCCCCCGGCCCCTCCCCCACTGTTCCCCGTCGTCTGCAGCCTCAGCTCGCTCACTCCGCCGCCGGCTCAATGCCCTGGGCGGCAGGGCTGTGAGCTTCGGTGGCAGTGCAGCTGCAGAGCCAGCCTGACCTGTGCTGTGTGATGACGGCAGCAGCGCCCAGCTCCAGCCAGGCAGCGCGGCTGTAGCGCCGCCAGCCACCGGTGCTCCAGGCAGCGTGGTAAGGGGGCAGGGAGCAGGGCGGATTGGATAGAGGGCCGGAGAATTCAGGGTGGTGGGCAGGGGGCAGGGGTGTGGATAGGGGTTGGGGGGAAACAAGGGGTTGAATGGGGGCAGGGCTCCCAGGGGGGCAGTCAGGAAGGGGAGGGGGGTTGGATGGGGCAGCAGGGGGCAGTCAGGGACGGGGAGCGGGGGTGTGTGAATGGGGCAGGGGTCTTGGAGGGCAGGGGGAAGGGACAGATAGGAGGTGGGCTGGGCCATGACCCCCTCCCCTAACTGGTCCTCCATACAATTTACCAAACCTGATGTAGCGCTCAGGCCAAAAAGTTTGCCTGCCCCTGTCTTAAATTGTCCCTCAGCCCTAGGCAGGATTGCAGCCTCCCAAAGGGTAAAACAACTGTATCTCATGCTTGGTGCCTGCCGCTCAATTTTGTTTGTATTTGGAGAGGCCCCCCCCTTCCTTGACTGAAGGACGCTGACCAGGTTTTGAGGGTGTCAGAGTGGAAGATTTTGGCACAGCTTTTGTGATCTGCAGCTGAGCAGAAGTAATTAAGAATCGTACTACTGAGCCCTTGGTCATATGGCTCCTACACTGCCTACCGGCTCCATTTGGTCAGTATTTTTGCTGTAGAAATGGAACTTTGCAACCTCCATAAGCAGCAGATCCAGCTGCTCTGAGCGCTGGCTTAGTTTGTTGCTGCTGCATGCCTGAGCATATGCCCGCCTGGTGGTGTGGAACTGGGATATGAGCAGGTGACCGTGGGAAGAACTCTCTGTCCCTTTCTACTTGTGTACATTCACTTTCTTCCAGCCCCTGTTGATGCCTGACTGACTCGCTCTGTGGCGAGGAGGATACGCAGCATTCAGCAGCACTGCTACTCCACAAACAGATGCAAGAGGAAGGGGTAGAAAGAAAAGAGTGTGTTCCCTGACAGTCCCAGCCCTCTTATCAAGGGACCAACATCCTCAAATCCTTCCCACTCCTGTCTCTTGCATGGCAGCAAGTTCCCCTGACTCCTGAGCTGGGGCTCTGCACCGCCCTACTCTTCACTGGCTCCCTCTTCTGTGTAACATTCAAGCTGCTAGTTCTCCCCTTCAGGGCTCTAATTCCCGCCTGTCTACATCTCTGCCTTGATTTCCCCCTCCTCCCCTTCTTGCTCCCTAGCCCCTCTCTATCCTAGAACCATCTCCAGGTCTTGGCTCTGCGCCTGCTTTCACTGCCCTCTGGGGTTGGCCTTCACTTCCCAGATGCCCATCACCCCCTCTCCTCCTTAAACCCCACTTCTTCTTATGAATCTCCTTGTGCAGAGGCACCTCTCCCCCGACCCAGGGATTTGATTAGATCTGGCAGAGTTGGGGTGAGTTTGGGACCCGGCCTTCTGCTTGTCTAGGAAAGCACTTGGGGTCCCTGTAACTTGCCCTAGTGCTGCAGCTTTGGCGCCGCCTCCTGGACATGCTGGAGTGTTTTGGCAGAGTCGCTCTGAATCTGACGCCTGTGTGTAAAATAGGACAAAGGATCCATTTATTTCGTTCAATTCTGCGAGTGGCTCAGAGGCGCCATGATGGTAGCACCTTCTCAGAGGGGAGCGTTGTGGAACCACAGCCTGCTGGGCCAGCAGAACCTGAACCCGTTGGTAAGATGCCTGGTTTCAGCTGGTGCGTCAGATCAGGAATTCTGTGGTGGCAGATTTGACGTTTTGAATGGAAGCAGGCTGGAAACGAATAATGCAGCTGACACAGTAGTGCCTCTGTGATCTGTGTGCATGTGTTCAGTTCCATTTATTTTACTCTCTTCCCACCTTTTCATCTTAGGGTCTGCCACAGCGCTTTGTATCCAAAATGCATAACGGGCCCCAGGCAATGAACTGGGGATGCCAGAGTTAAAACCTGAGGCTCTGCAGCATGAGCTAGGCTCTATCTGACAGCTGTAACAGACTCACACCTCTGGCTTGGGCATGGAGGGTGACTCGTAACATGCACTGACCCATGGGTTACAGCTGCATCTTAGAAGCTGCTAGGAAGGAGCTGAACGACAGTGCTGAAGCAACTTGCATTCTCTTCACATTTCCAAGGTTACTTTGCTAACGTCAAGGCATAAACATAATGATGTTAGAAAATGAAGGTACTGATAGGTTCTGGAGCACAGTTGTGTGGCCAGGAATGGATAAATTACATTCTGACCTGGAGGCTTGTAGGAGATAATTTCACCTTTGTGCAGGCCCCTGGGTATTGTAGATCCAACCAGACCACTTACAAACTGTGCTAAAACTGATTATGTTGCTGAAGCTCTTTGTGTGTGATCCTTTATTTAAACCAGAAGAGATGGTTTATTTAAATACATTTCCTTTTTGGTGTGAGTGAGCATGTGGGATTGTTAAATGGACTGATGAATCCAGTTCCTGTATGGCAGGAGATGACTTCATAGAAATATAATGTCTTGGAGTGCCAATTTGCTTGGGGGAGGCTATGACCCCAGGTGCCAGAGGCAAATAAAATAATCAGGGCTTCAGATGCTCTGCAATTCCATGGCTGTGGAATTTGCCTCACAATCCACTCCTTGCTCTAAACTCTAAGCTTTCTTTTAAAGTCTATTTCTAGCCCATGCTATGAAGAGAACCTTAAACATATGGCCTCATTGTAACCAATGTAGTGACATCTTCCTGAGTCTGTAGGCAGATACAATAGCTTTGCATGGTGGAGCTGCCCCAGGCATTTAAATAAGGTGTGGATTCTGAAGCATAAGGGTGACTGTTATCAGCATTAATGATTTCACTGTTGATCGTTTTAGCAAAAACATTCAACTAAGGTGCTCTAATCTATAATCACTAACTGCTTCTCCTAGTATCCCAAGTACCAAAATCCCCAGCTGGCATAATTTTATGTTTCCTCTTCCCCTCATTCCCATAACATTTGAGATGCAGTTGTGTCTTCAGTATGTTTTGCGGCCCATGGCAGATGTCGGTCATAAAAGAAATTGAATTGAGTTTTGTAACAACTCGCTCAAGGTGCTAGTTGGCTCATTTGTTTTCATATTTAAATAGACCTCACATCTTTAACTGACTTGAAGCTGGTATAAATATCCCGCAGTGCTGCAGAAACTATACAGCCTTGTTGCAGGCTACATGGGCTCTGTACGGACCTGAGCAAGGGGAAGCCGATCGTTATTAGGAAGGTCTGGGGAAGGAGGAACCTGAACAAAGTTCAGAAGGTCTTTATCTCGATGTCATGTACTCCTTGAACATGCTGCACTGCAGGGCTGTTACTAGCAGGTCAGGCTTCTGTACCAGATTTGGACAGAGCTTCCGTCATGCAGAGAGCCACAAGAGAGATATTCTCTTTGAGACGCTTTAATGCACTGCCTGGTATAGCTTTTACCAGCTGAGGCAAGGTCTGTGACACATGGCACCACCTAATGGCTGAACATTACAATACAATTTTTGCCTTCCCTCTCACTCAGAGCCTGATTCACAAAACCCAGCGAGAGTGCAGTCAGCAGGACTTCTAGTCCCTTCTCCCCCATTCAGCTTCCTTGTCCTGTTTAAATTACCCAGCGCCAGGGCAGGGCAGGAGGCCTCCTTGTTTACTGCCAGGCTGTTGGGTTACATGCTCCAGCCTGTCTCTTAAAGAGGTAGTACACTCTTCCGCAGGGCCTGGAAACAAGCCATTTAGGCTATAGGATGGAGCAGCAGTTTATAGAGATTAAACAGTAGTTTTTATGTAAACACTGAAGCACACATACTCTCTTTTCAAGTGTCTGAAAGTACAGAATTACCCTCTGTCCCATGGGCACTGCAGTGGACAGAGTTGAGCGTATTTTAGCAACCTCAAGAATTCCAGTGCTTTGGGGGATTTGCCTTCACTTTAGATATTTTTTTTACGATGAGGCCAAATCCTGTGCAGCTCCCTATTGATCTCCTCACTAATGATTATAACCAAGATCAGTGGATGGTTCTGCTTGAGCAAGGACTACAAGATTTGGCCCATCAGTTTTCCCCCCTCTTTAATATGCAAACTTACTTACTGTAGGGCATAGCCAATGTAAACAGCCCCCAGCCTGCAGCAAAGGAGTTGCTGCTGTCTAAGCTAGGACTCAGATGTATGTCAATAACGGTACCTTGTTTGCTTTCTACTGCGGTTCAACAGATCTCATTCCAGGGCAGTGGGAAGGTCAATCTTCAATTGATGCCTATCTAGCTGGAGTTAATAGATTACCATTAAAGAATGTGACATTGCCCTGCCTTGGCAAACAAGGTCCGGGACCTGTAGAATCATGCGGCAGGCTGAGATATTTTTCATGTTATCAGCTGCATTATCAGCCACTTCTGAAGACGCTGCAGTAAGAATCTCCAGTGTAGAGATTATAAAATACAGCATTTATGTTTCTGAAACGATGCTTAAAGGGCTACGGTCTCTTCTCATACTGTACAGACGCATGCTCTGGTCTCTTTATTCCTGTGAAATTGAAGGCATAGGAGTTCTAGGGTTTGTGTTTGGGGAGGGGGGAGCACTTCAAGTCCATTTTTACCCTATTGGAAGGAAAGACCAGATGTTAATTGAACCTCATGAGCCTGGCAACATCTTTCCCCAGCGTGTGTTGTTTTCCAGCGTCTCTCCTTTGAATCAGCAGGCCCCCCTCCTGCCAACTTTGTTAATTCGCTACATTGGGGCATCTGCATTCCTAGCATCCAAAGTATATGTGTGTGTGTGTGTGTTTATGTGTAAGGCTACATCTGCACCACGAGCTAGAGGTGTGACTCCCCTGCTTGTGTACACACGCTCATGACAGCTCTCATCAAGCTAATACTAATATCAATAGCAGTGTAGCCTTGATAGCACGGGTAGCTGCTGTGGAGGCACGGCTCAGCCAAACCTGCCTGAACTAGTGGGTATGTACTCAGCATGGCTCAACCATCCCTCTGCTGCATCTACCCGTGCTACCGTGGCTACCCATCTAGTTATACTCAGGTAGCATGAGCAGGGGAATTGCACCCCGAGCTCGTGGTGTAGATGTCACTTAAGGCACTGCTTTCAGTTGCCAGCAAGAGCAGAAGGCTGGCTCCTTTCAGTGCTTTTTTTATGCAGTAAACAGCTATAATGATGAGGCCATTAATGGCAACTAACAACTTGAGATGGCTTTTGAAAGCAGCATATTGCCTGCAACAGCCCTTTATGGTTCTGTTTGCAGGCAAAGTTGATTAGTTGCTAGGGAACTTCAAATTATCTGTCCGGGGAGATACACGTAAATAAGGTCTCCTTGCCTGTGGCATTTGGTTGGCCTAGTGGCTTTGATAAATGAGACCTGATAAAAGAGGAAAAGTGTCTGCACTGTGAGGTCGTTTTGCTGCTTTATGTAAAGGTGGCCTAAAAGGAAATTTCTGCTTATTTTTTTTCCGTAGGAGTATTGGGTTTTCGTTGTTATATTGTTGGTGTTGGAGGACTCATTGGATACCTCAGAGATCTGGCTCAGGGGCTTTCTTAATGCTTAACCGTGTATCCTTTCTCCCACCAAATGCAGTACGTTATCAGTTGGACCGCCATTTCTCATACCACCATAGATGGGTGCCTGGGGGAATGTGTGTACTGTTTTGTAGAACAATGGTGATTATCCTGAAGTGCAGGGGGAGAACTCTTGGTCTGCAAATTGGAACTTGGCTGTGGTATTCCGCTATATCTGTGTGAGCCTTGCTCATGTAGTTCAGATCCCCTGTGCACATCTGACAGCAGGTGTGCCGTAAGTGTGTATGACATTGATGGGTCGGACACAGTGTTTGGGTACTATTGTGAGATAAGTGCTGTAGTTAAATGTTCCTATTTTCTGAACGGCGGAGGGCTCAGAGAGCAGGAAGAGGCCTTGGAAGGGTCATTTCTGATAGTTTCAGAGTAACAGCCGTGTTAGTCTGTATCCGCAAAAAGAAGAACAGGAGTACTTGTGGCACCTTAGAGACTAACAAATTTATTAGAGCATAAACTTTCGTGGACTACAGCCCACTTCTTATGCATCCGAAGAAGTGGGCTGTAGTCCACGAAAGCTTATGCTCTAATAAATTTGTTAGTCTCTAAGGTGCCACAAGTACTCCTGTTCTTCTTATTTCTGATAGTCTGACCTAGGATGATCACTTGTTCAGATTAAAATAAATCTGTGGTCCCTCAAGAGGCTCCTGTGAATAATGGGCCCCATCTTTATCCAACGGGACTCTTCTTTCTTGCTCATTAGGAGCTCAAAAGAAAGGGTTTGGCTGGCTTCTCAAGTCAGCCTTCAGTTTAAATTGAAAACAGCCTTAGAGGGCAAATGGGGCCATGGACAACACCAGCCCTGGGGGGCAGGGCATGGAGGAGGGCAAGAAACCCAGCCTGTTTTGGGTCACCCCAGCCTCAAGAGCTTCAGGTGCTGGGTTTCTTGCCCTCCTCCATACCTTTCCCCCAGGGCTGGTACCTTCTCCAGCTGGAAGCCAGTCCCTTTCACACTGCTCCTCTGCCTTGGAGATCTCATGGCCAGTCCTGAGCACAAGAGAAGCCATGGCTTAGTGTCTAACTGCAACTACTTAGAGCTCTGTAGCTAACAGATTTCCTTAGTCATGCTTGCAAGTTGAAGGCGGGGAACTGATACAGTAGTTTCAGAAAACTCCAGAAATCAATCCTTGAGACACCTCCTCTCCTGGCATTTGACAATACTTTAAAGTTCCATTTTCTGTAATTTACAAGATTCCCTGCAGTTCTTAAAGTGCTATATGAAATTCAGGCAATGGAAGCATTTGGGCCTATGCTGTGCACTCTCAAGTGAGATTTTAAATTGTCACTGTCAGCTGTTGTTTTGAAATTCATGTTCCTCACCTACTGTGTGTACAACATGGCAGGAGAGGAAAATCCATGTGCTGTGTTTCAGGGGAGCTTTGAATTCTGGGGGAGAGGTTTATGCCAGATTGCAATTTTACTGATCTGCTGCGTGCTAATCTAATGTCAAGGACTGTATGTGGCACTCTGGGTTTCTTTTGTGTCATAGACGGGGTCACTAATTTATCAGCTGAAGAACATGCTTTTAAAATGCTGTAGCCTATTATTACTGTGCTGAGGTATAAAGTGGAAAGCAAAATCTGTACCACTACACTTAGGACATTACTGCTGTCATAGAATCACAGAACTGCAGGCTCAAGGGACCTTGGTGGGTTATCTAGTCCAGTCCTCTGCAATGAGGCAGGACTAAGGATTATCTAGAGACCATCCCTGACAAGTGTTTGTCTAACCTGCTCTTAAAAACCTCTTTTGACTGAAATTCCACAACCTCCTTAGGTAATTTGTTCTAGTGCTTAACTACCCTGAGAATTAGGAAGTTTTTCCCAATGGCCAACCTAAAGGTCCCTTGCTACAATTTAAGCCCATTACTTGTCCTGTCCTCAGTGGATAAGAAGAATAATATAACACCCTCCAGTTTATAACTACCTTTTATATCAGGGGTCGGCAACGTTCGGCACGCGGCTCGCCAGGGTAAGCACCCTGGCGGGCCGGGCCAGTTTTATTTACCTGCTGACGCAGCAGGTTTGGCCGATCGCGGCCCCCACTGGCTGCGGTTTGCCGTCCCGGGCCAATGGGGGCGGCAAGAAGTGGCATGGGCGAGCGATGTGCTGGCCACGGCTTCTCGCCGCCCCCATTGGCCCGGGACGGCGAACCGCGGCCAGTGGGGGCCGCGATCGGCCGAACCTTCCGCGTCAGCAGGTAAATAAAACTGGCCCGGCCCGCCAGGGTGCTTACCCTGGCGAGCCGCGTGCCGAACATTGCCGACCCCTGTTTTATATACTGAAGACTGTTATGTCCCCCCTCAGTCTTCTCTTCTCCTGACTAAACAAACCCCATTTTTTCAGTCACTCCTCGCACATGTCATGTTTTCTAGACCTTTAATCATTTTTGTTTTGGATTTTCTCTTTGGATTTTCTCCCATTTTGTCCACATCTTTCCTGAAGTGGGCTGCCCAGAACTGGACACAGTGCTCCAGTGCTGAGTAAAGTAGAAGAATTACTTCTCGTGCCTTGCTTGCAACACTACTGCTAGTGCATCCCAGAACAATGTTTGCTTTTTTTGCAGCAGTATTTCACTATTGACTCATATTTAGTTTGTGATACTTCGTTTGTATAAAGCAGGAAGCAAAATCCGCAACACTACAATTAGATACTGCTACTATAACGTACCATTCTGACACATCACTAAAGGCATTAGTTATTTTCTAGATACTTTGTGCAGCTGGAAATTGCACAAGAGCTCCTTTGGATATGTGAATTGGTGGGATGCAAATAAATCCAAATTGCTCTGGTTCCTTAGTCTGCTAGCTATGTTTCCTGTTTAATCATCGTACCCGTAATAAATATGTTCATTTCTTCCTTCTGGAAGATAAGCGTCTTCTATGTTTGGTACGGATTCATTGTATTCATTGAAAGTGAGGATTGACAGCCCATCAGAATGATGTCCTCTCTCCACAGAACAAGTACAGCGCAGGAGGTGGCCGGGGAGGCATTCCCCTATACTACCCCACCAGAGTGCCTCTGCTCTACCCTGGCAGCCCCACCTTCTAAAGCTGGGAGGGGAGCTCAGCCACCCAGGCCTAGCAAAGAATCATCACTTTTTGTGGGCCATGCTCTGTATCCCGGTACAGTTCCCATAGCCAGGCACCAGTCTTGAGCCTTACTTTTCAATCTGTCCTGACGTTGGCTTAACGTGGGCTTTGGCTCTCATTGTTGAAACCCTCTTTTCTTTCTTCTCAGTTGAACTTTGATTTGGATCGTGGCGTGTTCCCTGTGGTGATCCAAGCCGTAGTGGATGAAGGGGATGGTAAGCTAGATGCTTTTTCATTGATTGGTTGTTTCTCCAAGCTCCTTGTAGGCTTTGTCTGCACTGTGAGCTCGCAGGGCTGAGTTCCCTTCTCACATACACATACACTAGCGCTCTTCAAGCTACCATGAGCATATATAGCAGTGTAGCCACAGTAACACAAGGGGTATCAGTGGCCGCATGGCTGAGCCGTGCCGAGTACGCACCCACCAGTTTCAGGGGGGGTTGGACTCAGCACGACTCAGCCATGCCTCCATTTCCAGTACCCATACTTCTGCGGCTACCTGCTCTTTATACTTGTGCTAGCTCCAGCATGAGTATATGTACATAAGCAGGGGAATCACACCCTTGGCTTGCAATGTAGAGATAGCCATAGAGGGGCACTACCCCCAAACACGTGCTTCCTGCAGGGTAGGGCTTAATGACTCCATGTGCTTCAAATGTTTCAGGAATATGACTTAAACATCCATGGGAAAGGGGCCCAGGTAACAGTCAAATCTGCCTTTTACGCTCAGATTTCATTTGGAGAGGAAGGATGGTCTTGTGGCTAAGGCACTGGCTAGGTCAGATCTTGGTTCAGTTCCTGGCTGTGCCACAGACTGTGGTGTGACCTGGGGCAAGTCCCTTCATCCCGCTGCACCTCCGTTCCCATCTGTAAAATGGGGATAGTAATATTTGCCCTTTGTGTGGTCAGACTGCAAGTCCTCTGGCTATGTGTATGTGCAGTGTCTAATACAGGCAGGCCCTGATCTGGGTGAAATCTTTAGGTCCTGTTATAATAACATTCATGTTTCCAAGCTGTTCAAATCACTGTTAAATCAAACTGTTTTTACAGTGAAACCTAACTTTGAATGTTGAAAGTCTCTGGATAGTTCAATGGGCAGCTGAATTCTTTCGGCCCTACTTGACAATCAGCCAGAGCAGCTTTTTATTTGTTGATTTTTAATACATTCTTCCATTTAAAAACATTCATTGCTTTTTTTTTTGGACGCAGGGCTGGCTAATAGATATAATGTCTAGACTGCCATTCATGTTGCATGAGGTTTGTTTCTCTGCAGGCTGTTTGTGTGGCTACCACTCCTTCTGAATGTCAGCAGTTAATGGGAGACATTTTGGTTACCTTTGCCCTAAATGCAGTCCTTTCCCTATTGAAGTCAATGGGGCCAGGATTTCACCCTAGCTTTTTTTAATAATGTCTTCCAAAGCGGAGACAATCAGATTATTTACAGTAACTCCATTTCCAGCACAAACATTGCAGCGTTGTGCTAGGGCATAAGAACCAGAAACATGAAACTGTCCAGAAACTGATGGCAAGCAAAACTAGTTGAGAAAAATCCCCAACTATGAACCAACATAAAGTTGAGCAATAAGGCATAAAACAGTATGAAGGAAAGGAGTTGTAAAATGTTTGCAGTTGTAATAATCTAAGGTGCTGTTAGTAACACTGGTAAAGAAGTTTGGTTTTTCTTATAATGAAAGACACTTTTACATCTGCCTGGGGAGTGCTTTGACAATATACTTGTATACTGCAGTGGTGCATACATATAAAAATGCCTATCGTGGCCTGATAAATAGAACAAAAAGAGATGGAGAATAAGGAAGCAAGCATTCAGCTGTGTGCATACTGCAGTGTCTCTTAGTCAATAGTGCACTCTCATTTGATTTAATAAACTCTGTAAATCTGTCCTAATAACCTAGACAAGCAATGGCTTTTAAATCCCCTCCTGGGAAAAACATGAACGCACACAGTAGATGACACTTCAGAGCGATCTGAGAAAATCTGATGTGCCCTTTTCTTTCCTTTTAATGAATGAAAGAGCTAGTCAGAGGTGTTCTGATTGCCTGGTAAATTATAGGCATGTGCATTAAATAAAATTGAACAGCAAATGGAAAGAGCAATCAGCCAAATGCTTTTTGTCCGAAAGCTGCCAGAAGGCGCCTCCTTTCTGTGAAGAACTGAGAGTATAAAGCTACTGGGCTGGAACGGCACTAAGTTTAAAAGCCTTAATGGAGGGGAGATTTCTGTGCAGTGTGTGACTGTTTAGTTCTGGCTTTGCAAGCTGCCTAAACGAACAAGCATAGTTTCAGTTTAGGTTCTCAGCTCGCTAACTTGGCTTTAAAATGGTTTATGAGAGAGCTGAAGTTAATTCCATTGCTCAGACTAGCATTTATCCTGGCTTGTTTGCAGAAAAATCTCCTGGAACTTGTTTCCCCCTCACTGATAGCAGGGAGGGATCAGCCCCCCATACACACACTGTTATCTTTGCCAACTATACTTTACCTGCTAAGACTCTCCGTGAGAACTCGGTGTGTCCTCAGTCACTCTTGCAGAGACAGTCCATAGTTTCTCCTCCCACATGTTGCTTTTTTAAGCCAGAATCAAATGAATGGGTCACCTTGTCGTTTATGCCCTTTGGGGCTGCAAAGGAACTACTGAGCTCCCTTCCCTTGGGAAGCTGAGTCGTTTCCTTCTGCTGTTACTAGCCTGGGAGCTGGTCACTCAGAACGTTCCCTGCCTCCCTAGCTCGTCGGCATGTGTTTGTGTGAGTAGGATCAAAGGCAGTTATACCTCTTGTCTTGCCTCGTGACTCCTCCAGACTCTCATCCGAGGCTCTGCATGTACTTGCCGGTTAATCCTCCCAGAACCTCTGAGGTAGGGAAGTGTTATCTCCAATTTTCATAGGAGAAAACTGAGGCATCAAGGGGAAGTGGTCACAGGAATCAGTGTCAGTGCTGGGAGTAAGCTCAGGAATCATGACTCCTAAAACACGCTGTTTTTGCCTGGCTCCAGTGTGTTGATGGAGCCATGCGTACGGTGCTGGAAGCTTCATTGGTTGCTTTTGAGCTCTCCTGGAAGAATGAGGAGACCTCCAATTGGGAAGGGGCCAAACGTGATATCTGTTTTGGGGAAAGAGGACAGAAGGGGCCAGAGAATGAAACCAAAATGTTTGTGTCCGTACTTGATAAACTGCTAGTACAAATAATAAATGCATTGGGAATCCCTAGGACTAGAGTAAAATAAGGCAATAAACATTGAGGATTTGCCAGCTGTAGATAAACCAGCCTGATGTCTCTCTTTGCGAGGATAACAAGCTTAGGGAGTAAAAGAAACCCAGCAGGCTTTTCAGTCCCACTGCTTTGGTTCACTGGTGTCTGTAAAGGAGAAGCCAGATTGTATGGAACAACTGTGAGAGGTGCAGCTGGTAAAATGGATCTGAGTGGTCAGTGGTTCACAGGCTGTCTGCGGGGTGGAGGCGCCATTTGGCCCTACAGGGCTGTTCTCTGGGCCCAAGTGTTTACCATTCTCCAGGGGCTAATGTGGAGAAGCCACTAATTGAATTCCTGGACAGTATAAACTGGGAGAGCTCTTGACACTGCAGACGATTAAGATGCAGCATGGGCCACTTAAAGCGGGAAATGGGATGGAATTCGACTTGTGTGCAGCAGTTGCATTCCCAGTCATAATAACCTGGGCTGTTTCAGTCTTCATGCTGAACCACTTCTCCCCAACACACTCCAAACCATAAGGGGATTGGCCTTACAGAGCAATAGCCATGAAATCTTCCTCCCCTCCCCCCCCCCCCCCCCCCCCCCCCGGAAATGGGGGTGAAAAGCATAACCCTCGTTCTATTCCCTCTGTGTGTGGTGGGCTTGGAGGTGCGGACCATGTTCAAGGTTTTAACCAATGTTCTCTCTTTCCAGTGGTGGTTGAAGTTACTGGCCATGCTCATGTCCTCCTGGCTGCATTTGAAAAGGTAAATGAGCCCTGCCATTCTGCTTCATTTCCTGTGTGCACATTGCCACATGGATGGAAGTGTTCATGGTACAGAATGTCTGTCTTTTGTTCTGTTTGCACAGCTCCTACCTAACGCAGTGGGCTCCTGGTCCAGGACTGGGGCTCCCAGACGCTACCATAATACGTAACATACAGGTGTATTCAGTACATAGAGTTGTGGTGGTCAACCAGCCAATTGTAGGCAACATCTCCTGGCCCCCTGAGGATTGGAATGATTCCAGCATCCAGGATGTTTAAATGCGGTGGTGTTTAGACAAAAGAAAGCTGTCACGGTAGTATGGTCAGAGCCTTAAGATCCGTCTGCAGGACCAGATCTGCTATCTGACTCTTTGGTCTGAGACTAAATCCTGTTACAAACTGGTGCTATGTCATATGTGAAGACCAGGGCTCTCACAGTGTTTGGGAACATGGTAATAGATGCTTATTCCCACCCAGAGGGCAAGCCTAAACCATGGTATATTACAGGGAACTCTGCTGTATGGATAGGTCCTTGTATTGATTGCGTCTCCCCCTCTGGCAGGCAGATTCTGATAGCAGTACAGCTACTGCTGCTCCATGCTGCAGCTGTTAAGGCATCTTAGTGGGAATACCTAGAGGTTGTTCAGGGAGTGCAGTGATGCAAGCTGCACTTGAGGGTGAGGCAAGAGGGGCTGGGAGAGCAATCGGAGGGAGCAGCATGTTTGCTTTTCTTGTGCCGAGCCGTGGGGGGGCCCTCCGATGGGTGGAGAGAGCACAGCTGGGGGTGCCATCTGCCAGCTAGGGAACTGTTAGAACAAGGAAAAGGGCAGCTCTCGCCTCCTCTGGGAATTCCCTCCTGCCCCTTCTCTAAATTCTCCTGGAAGCAGGAAGAGCAAACTTGCTCTCTCCCAGTATATCTGGCCCTGCCCATACTGTGAATCGGGAGAGAGGAGGGCAGGCATTGAAGCCTGCGATGATCAGAGCCAGGCTGTTGCCTGCGGGAGAAAGTCCTCTAGGTGACCCTTTGGGACTATGACGAGATTACGGGAAGGATCAGGCCCTTGTTCCATGTGAGACAAAAGTGAGTGATGTTGCATGGTGCCCAGTGAATTAACATCTGTAGCCGGAGCGTTCACCGTTCCCTGCTCCCCAAAGACCCTTCGTTATTCCTCTCGCTGCTGCCTTCGTGCCCTCTTGGCAGTAGCTAGTGCCAAATCCACTGCCAGTGTAATTTGTATGCAGGACAGTGGGAGGGATGGGGTTTGTCTCGCCACTATCCGCTTGAGAAGACCGAGCTCACCACTCTCGCATAGCGCCCAGCCTCCTGTGGTTACGGAGCTGGAGTCCTGAAATGAACCTGGCTCTGCATTCCTGGCATCATATTCTAGCACCATGTGGCCAGCCTTTATAATAAACCCTTCTTATAGAAATCTGTTCCCCGGGGCCTCTGGCTGATGGAGCAAGTTTTGTCTCCTGAGCTGTGAGAATTGGCACCTCACTGTGACTGATACCGGAAGGTGCAACATTCCATGGTGCATGTTAATTCTGTTAGAAATCATTAGTGCTGCTGTGATAGTTTCCATTTCAATAGCACTTTCTGCCCCAGCGAGTCCAACGCTCTGGATGCACAGTGACACCGACACTCAGCTCACTCTGGGATAGAGGCAGCAGCTAGTACCCACGCGGCATGTTACCGCACGGTGGGGAGGAGCAGAAATTTAGCAATGATCTTGTCCCCCAACAAAGTGGCCCACGGGTTGCTTGCTCTCCAAGCAAGGCAGAAAGGATCTCAGGGATTTGAGCCCTCCTGGAATTTTCTCTGCTTCAGAAGATCCAAGGGCTGAACCTGTAATTCCAAGGAGTCTGGGTGCTTTTGACCTGATGCATAGAGCACCGAGATCTCCAGCTATTGTAATGTGGAGGTCCATGGGGTTTCGGCTGAAGGGGAAGCATGCCAAGCGCACCTTCTGCCAGGTGGAGATGAGTGGCTCCCTAATATTCAGAGAGCAGAGCAAGGTGGTCAGCAAAGCTCAAAAGCACCTAAAGCTGCCTGGGCCATTGCATCAGTGGTGCTGCGCTCAGTCCAGTGCCCAGACCTCTTGAGTGCCCCAAGTTTGAGCACGAGGACTGAGAGTGCACCATCATTCCTCTTCACTGCCCAGCTGCTCTGTGCTTGCTAGCCCACCAGCTGGGCATCACCACCCTTGGTGCAGCCTGCTCCTGGATATTGGTGGTTTTTCTGGGCAGTCCTGAATGCCTCCTGCCAGACTTGGCTGCCAGACTGCTTCAGGGAGCATTGCACAGCAGCCCCTGCCTTCAGTCCAGCCAGTGTGGAATGGAGGATGGAGTCCTGGGGTGACAGAGAGTCTGTGATCACTGCATCGGGCTCCCCTCAAGCTGTGGAGGGGCTGAGGGCCCAGCTGATCCTAGACTGGGGGTGGGACACACCCATGGCTCCTTCTCCTAAACCATACCCCCGCCTCCCCCATCTTCCTGCCCCCATAGCTGGCCCTTGGTTTCCTGTGTCTTGTTGAATGTTATCTTAAAGGCTAAATGCAGACCAGACCACCCCTATTGGGCCTGGGACACCTTCTTTGGGGAGCCTCCCACACCCTGACCATGTTATGAGGGGCCAGGTTACCTCCTTTATTTCCTTGTTTGGTTCCCTGTGTCCGGGGTTACTGGCGAGCGTGGAGAGTTATTCTTTGCCTGGTGTTTTGGGAGCACGGTGGTGGGGGAGTTGGCCTGATCCGTGGCCCTGTGTGAGGTGTTGCAGTGCAGGAGGGTTGAAAGAGGGTCAGGCTGGGGGCAGGTGGAAGGGGGGGGTGCAGTAAAGAGGAGTAGCTGGTTCCCTGTTTGCAGGCTGAGGAGCGGTGTTGCCTGTACCATGCCAGCAGGCGTCTTGGTAGTGAATGGCGCACTGTGGGAGCTGTACAATTTTAACATTCGGGTGTTTTATTGATGGGGGGTTCTTTGTCAGTCCATTCCCTGAGCAATGTGTATGTCCCCAGGGGCAGCCTTGGCCTCCCTCACACTGCTTATGCAGCAGGCCGGGACTCTCGGTGGCCTTGCATGGAATTCACGTTGCTGGCTGATGCCATTCGGGTCCTGCCCAGCATTGGGCACAGAATGCAGTGGCAATTTCCGGAGCATGCTACCCACTGCTGAGCAAATGGAGGGAGCAGCTAGGATCCTTCACCAGAGGGCTAAGCAGCCAGGAATCTTGGTGGGAGACGGGGGAGAGTGTCAAGGGAGCCATGGAATCGGGATATGGTCCCTTGACTTTGCTTGATGGGATTGTGATGCATGTTTGTATCTTGAGAGAGCATCCTGCTGTGATTCTGTCATGGCTCTGAAACTCTGCTCGCAAGGCTGAGCTACCCCGCTGCAGTCTGAACAGAGAGCTTGTGAGGTGCAATGACCATTAAGGACTTTGGCATCATGGGCGGTGGGTATCGGAGGCCAGGGGAGGATGAGCCTCCCCAAACAACCCTGCATGGCCCCGCCCACACTCTGCCCCAGATTCCCTCCTGCTTTCCAGCGCTCTGTGGCTCTTCCCCCATGGCCGGGGCCACAGGCTGGAGCTAGTGGGGGCCAGCCTGCAGCCAGGAACTCCGGGTGGCTGGAGCTGGTGCTCGCACTGCCCACATGGCGTTCCGGGCCTGGGGGCACTCAGGTGGCCTGGGGTGTGTGTGTGTGGCCTTTGGGCTCTGGTGGGAGAAGGGGGCAGGGCCTCAGGTAGAAGGGGCAGACCGGGGGCTAGCCGCCCCGAGCCCACGGTTCACCCACCACCCATGTTTGGCAGGCTAGGGAAGGCAAATCCAAGCATAGGTGGAACATATCAGCAAAATGTCTCTTGCAGCCCCCACACTGCTCATGAAAGGAATACAGGCGTCAAGCAACCAGGAAGCTGCACATTTTCTGCTCTACCAGCCACAGCCTTGTTCCTTCCAGACAACCTCCACCCCACCCATGCCCCTCCCCCACCTTGTTTGCTTAAATCACATTTACTCTCCTTAGAAAGGTCCTGGGCTGTTTGAAGTGCAGGCCATTAATCCAAAGCAGTTTTGTTTGTTAAGGATCCAGTTACTGCCGGAGTCACCAGAGCAAGCGGAGAAGGGTGCTCCAGAACTCGGACATACCAGCAGGCTTCAGTAATTTGCTATTTATGTATTGGTAAAACAAACATGTAACCTCAGCAGTACATGTGTAGTCTGCTGGCCTCGCAGCTCTGTCAAAGGAGTAGACTTGGCAGCTTGGTGTCTGACTGGAAAATGGGGCTCTTGAGTCTTTTTGTGTTTCATGTTAATGATGCAGTTTTTTCCTTTTTATGACTCCCTCAGTGAACAGATGCGTGCTTATATATGTACACACCTATCGATCTGCTAGATGTTTCCCAGGGCTATTAAGCATCTTGCAGTAAATCTCCTCTCCCGTCCCCAAAATATCTCGATCAGCCGCTTCTTTTCTGGGTTGTAACTGACTAGCTGTCCCTTGAGTGTCCCCAGGAACATGGAGGAAATGGAAAAAAAGCACAGTGCCTCAGAGTCCCATCTCTAGCATTCTTTGCATGTAAATTTGTAAACTTGTTCCAACTCTAGACATGCCAGCTAGATGAGTTAAATACAGTTCTGCTCTGAAAATGGCACCATGTTAATTGTGTCCATGACTTGAAATCAAATCTACACAGCTGGCAAGTAAAGAGATGAAAATCTTCATCAGCAACGATTTTCCAATGGGATGCTGCTGAGATAGTGGTGCAAGAGCCAGACTAGATTCCAGCTCCCCCTCTCAGAGCTGGGCTGGCTTTGGAGCACTCCTAGCAGTAAAACGGAGTAATCACTTGTAGTGTGTAAAGAGTTCTGGCTCTGAATACTCCCAGGGAGAAGGCTTATTGAGTAAGGCGGGGCTGTTTTGACACATCCCTTTTCAGGGTAGAAATGCTCTGTTAGTTGCTTTTCAGTGGACTACTTTGCAAGGCTTCCGCTTCCATTTCCAAATGTCATCTGCAACAAATGAAGTTTAATGCCCTGATTTTCAGTCTTCATAGAATCATAGGGTTGGAAGAGACCTCAGGAGGTCATCTAGTCCAATCCCCTGCTCAAAGCAGGACTAACACCAACTAAATCATCCCAGCCAAGGCTTTCTCAAGCCGGGCCTTAAAAACCTCTAAGGATGGAGATTCCACCACCTCCCTAGGTAACCCATTCCAGTGCTTCACCACCCTCCTAGTGAAATGTTTCCTAATATCCAACCTAGACCTTCCCCACTGTAGGATTACCATACTTAACAAATAAAAAAAGAGGACCCTCCACGGGGTCATGGCCCCGCCCATTTCCCAGCCCCACCCCGACTCCGCCCCTTCCCTGCCCCAACCTCCCTAACTCCGCCCCCTCCTCCCTCCCACTCCCAGCCACGCAGAAAGGGCTGCCCAAGCGCTACTGGACCCTGCGCCGCCGGAGCCCAGGAGGGGAAGTGTCCGGCTGGGGGCGCAGGGTCCGGAGGCAAGGGGGCTGCCCGAGGCCCAAGCGCTACTGGCTTCACGGTTTGCCGGGCAGCCCCCAGACCCTGCGCCCCCGGCCGGCGCTTCCCCAGCGCAGCTGGAGCCCGGGAGGGGAAGCGCCCAGCCGGGGGCGCAGGGTCTGGAGGCTGCCCGGCAAACCGTGAAGCCAGTAGCGCTTGGGCTTCGGGCAGCCCCCTTGCCTCTGGACCCTGCGCCCCCAGCCGGGCACTTCCCCTCCCGGGCTCCAGCGGCGCAGGGTCCGGAGGTATGGGGGCTGCCCAAAGCCCGTAGCACTCGGCTCTTAAACAGAGAAGAGTCGGGGAGGAGCAGAGCCGCCGCGGCCGGAGGCTCTGCTCCTCCCCTGACTCTTCGGCTCTGTTTAAGAGCCGAGCTGCCCCAGCGCTACTGGCTTTGGGCAGCCCCCATGCCTCCGGACCCTGCGCCGCTGGAGCCCGGGAGGGGAAGTGCCCGGCCGGCGGCTGGGGTCCGGAGGCAAGGGGGCTGCCTGAAGCCCATAGCGCTCGGGCAGCTCAGCTGTTAAACAGAGCCGAAGAGTCAGGGGAGGAGCAGAGCCGCCGTGGGAGGGGAAGTGCCTGGCCGGCATTTTCCCGGACATGTTCGGCTTTTTGGCAATTCCCCCCGAACGGGGGTTTGAGTGCCGAAAAGCCGGACATGTCCGGGAAAAACCAGACGTATGGTAACCCTACCCCACTGCAACTTGAGACCATTGCTTCTTGTTCTGTCATCTGCCACCACTGAGAACAGCCTAGCTCCATTCTCTTTGGAACCCCCTTTCAGGTAGTTGAAGGCTGCTATCAAATCCCCCCTCACTCTTCTCTTCTGCAGACTAAATAACCCCAGTTCCCTTAGCCTCTCCTTGTAAGTCATGTGCCCCAGCTCCCTAATCATTTTCGTTGCCCTCCGCTGGACTCTCTCTAATTTGTCCACATCCCTTCTGTAGTGGGGGGACCAAAACTGGACACACTATTTCAGGTGTGGTCTCACCAGTGCTGAATAGAGTTCCTTAGTTCCTTCCTCCCCCTGTTTTTAGAAGTGTATGAAACTCTTAGAGCATGCCTACATGGGACAGTTATTCCAGTAGTAGGTAGAGTGTGAATTTAAACCACTGTAGCTATCCCAGTATAACTCCCCATGTGGACACTCTTATTCTGGTAGGAGTTCCTTTTCTGTTTCAATTCGTTGCTCTGGAAGGAGTTCGAACTAAACTGGAACAAAAGCCACTAACGTTTCAGAATAAGTATGTCCACATTGGGGAGTTATTCCAGTATAACTACAGCAGTTCAGCTATCGCAGTATGATTATACCAGTATAGTTAGAAGTCCCCTGTCAAGCCCTTAGGTAGCAATAAAGTGATAAACAAAGCTGTTTGATTGGCTAGAAGGAGAGCATTACCTGTGCTGTTCTTGCTTCAGTCCTGGTTTTCCTCCCTCCCATGTTTCTTGTGAGAACCTCCTGCAAAGTTGGACCCATGCTCGGTTTCCTGTGTTGAGAGTCCAGTCCCTTTGTAGCGCTGATTCCTGCGCTGTCCTGGAATTCTCCAGACCCCAGTGAACTGAGACACTTGCTATAGAACTTATTAGGGCAAGGTCAAGTGGGGGAGTTTGGGCTCTTCTGAAATGCATCTTAATTGGGGAGAAAATTCAGTGAAAGGGGAGAGTGAGGGATGGGCCAGCATGGTGGTCCTGAGGTTCTGGGAAACTGCTGCTAATGACCCTGGGCAGTCTCAAGGAAAAGGGTGCTAAAAGCACACAGAGATACTGCTCTTTAGCGAGTGTTGATAGTGATCCTGAGTGCTTAGAGCCCCTTCCATCTACGAACCTCAGCACACTTTGCAAAAACTCATCCAGGCTCATAGCCTCTGGGAGGCAGGTGGGAATTGGTTCCATTTTATGAAGGGGGAAACTGAAGCAGAGAGTGACTCAGTGTCTTGCCTATGGTCACACACGATCTGTGGCAAAGTCAGGAGTAGGACCCAGCTGTGACGGGTTCGGTCACAGAGACTCCCTTGGGATTGTCACCTGACATGCTGAAACTACCTCTGAGCCTGTTTTCCCTGCAAGCTTGGGACTCCAGAACCCTATCTTGTTGAGCCAGACACGCTACTCCGCTGCAACATAGACCCAGGGTCTGAACCACGCCCCCAAATCTGCAGACTTTAACCAAAACTGATCAGCAGGTTTCCTATCTCCAGCACCCAGACCCTCAGTTCCCAATGGGATCCAACCCCCAAATAAATCCGTTTTACTCTATCTAAAGCTTATACAGGGTAAACTCATAAATTGTCCATCCTCTAGAACACTGATAGAGAGAGATGCACAGCTGTTTGCTCCCCCAGGTATTAATCACTTACTCTGGGTTTAATAATAAACAAAAGTAATTTTATTAAGTATAAAAAGAAGGATTTAAGTGGTTTCAAGAAATAACAGACAGAACAAAGTAAGTTACCAAGCAAAATAAAACAAAACACGCAAGTCTAAGCCTAATACATTTAAGAAACTGATTACAGGTAAATCTCACCCTCAGAGATGTTCCAATAAGCTTCGTTCACAGACTAGGCTCCTTATTAATCTGGGCCCAATCGTTCTGCCCATCTCTGCTTTGTTCAGACACTTCTAAAGCAAGAAGTGGGATTCAGTTTGTCATTGTTGCTGCTGGAGAAAATCTGGGTCTTAGAGAGTGACAAGATAGCCATTCAAGGGCCTTAAAACATATGCTTTGGGCTGTGCATCTTCGTGTTTAAAATCTCGAAAAGAGAGGGGCACTTTTTGCTTACGTGGGTGTCTGTCTGTGAGCCCTGCCCTGCTTTCTTTCCTCTAGGCCAGTGGTTCTCAACCAGGGGTACGCAGAGGTTTTCCGGGAGGTACATCAACTCATCTAGATATTTGCCTAGTTTTACAAGAAGCTACATAAAAAGCACTAGTGAAGTCAGCACAAACTAAAATTTCATACAATAACTTGTTGGTACTGCTCTGTATACCATCCACTGAAATGAAAGCACAATATTTATATTCCAATTGATTAATTTTATAATGATACGGTAAAAATGAGAAAGTTCACAATTTTTCAGCAAAAGTGAGGTGAAACTTGGGGTACTTAAAACAAATCAGACTCCTGAAAGGGGTACAGTAGTCTGGAAAGGTTGAGAGCCATTGGTCTAGGCCACACCTTCAACCTGATTATTATGTGAAGTTGCAGAGGGCATATTGTGGTAGGTGCTGCCCCTTTGATTACCTGACCTCTTTGTCCTGCTGACCTTTTGATGGTAAAATTACAGCTCTGGCTGCTGCCACCAGCATCCCCCCATGGCCCTTTTATGTTTGCCCATTCACATCTATTCTTCTTCTTTCTAGCCCACATCAATTCTCTCACTTGTCATTTTTGCATCCAGAGATGTACTTGTAGAGCCGTTAATTGTTTAACAGGTTTTTAAAAAGCTCTTATCTTCAAAACTCATTCAGCAGGTTTGCATTTCCATCTAGCACACCCGGGTACTGAGGTGGTAACAGAGGTGGGGTGATGGGAGGTGAGCACCTCCTCAACAGAGCATTGAGAAAGATGTCACTAGAAATCTGTGGTAGCCTCACAAATAAATGTTTGATGCCTGCCTCTCCTGTGCTCGGGTGTCGATAAGTAGCAGGATAGAAACCGTAGTGAAATGTCTGAATTATAAAGTAAGACGCACTGAATTTGCAGGAATTTTTAGCTGAGACTAGCTGCTTTCTCTTCATGCCAGTTCATATAGGAGGGCCTTCTTTCTAGCAGCTGAAAGCTTTAAGAGTTTGTACAAACACAAAACAGTGTCATCCCCATAGGGTAGTCAGACCCCGCTGTCTTGCTCTGGGGGAGCTATATGGTTGTGCACACACCACATGGAAAACCTGCCAGAGCCACGCGCTGCTTCCTGCGTCCCAACAAACCCTGTCTGTGACAAGCCTCTAGGGAGATCAGGGACACGAAAGGCACAGGCAGACTGTCTGTTGAGAGAACCCCATTGCTGGTCTGAGTCTAGTCCCAGGGACAGATGCTTTAGTTAGTTTCCATATGTTACAATAGCAGCTGCAGCAGTGTAATGGCAGCTTCAGAAATCAAGAAATCACTTGCTAGAGAAACCGACTGGGCAAATGTCCCTTTTTGGGTAAGGTCCCACCAGCGGGATGTTTCTCCAGATCTCCTGGCTTGGTGTGGGAGTCACATGAGAACAGTCTCCTGCACTGGGGTAGCACCTAGCGGGGGCATGGCAATAGATACATTTTGAAGGGATTCTGACTTTTTGACCCGAGCAGCTTCCTGTGGCTGGGTCCATTATCAATATGCAGGTGATACCCAGGACCTGCTACTGGAGGCCCAAATGAACTTGTTTTCAGGATCGTGGTTGAAAGGAAGTCAGTCTCTCTGCATCCCCTTGGGCGGCCTGTGTGGTTTGCCCATGAGGCCACAGGCCAATGCACAAACAACTTCAGTTAAAAAAAAAAAAAAAACTAATAGTTGTTTCATTGGCTTCTGTTTTTCAGTGGAGGGAGCCATCTCCTCCTGGTAATTACAGCCCCTTATCTGTGGTGCACTTCCCCAAAGCAGGATCGCATGGTGCTGGACGTATTACCAGTCAGTTTGACATACTTCCGTTGTCCTGCAATACAGAACTGCTTTGGGGAGTGCCAGTGTAAATGGTTCTGTTTACTTAGATTCCTTCCTTCCCTGTAGGTCTGTAAAGGAGACCACACAAGCTGTGTGAAACTCTGCAGGGAAAGTGTTTGTATTTCCTCTTGTCACTAGGTCTCTGGAGATGTTCTTACTCCCTTCACACTCTGTAAAACGATCCACTTAAAATAACCCAGGTACTAGATAAGACTAATCTCCCTCATCCCACCAGGAGGCACCTCCTGACTTCACAGCAATCCTTTGGCTTGTGCTCCCAGTGCATGTAACTTTATCCTTGGATGGCAAGCTCCCAAACAGCCCTTTTTGCAGCGTGGCTGCTTCCCCAAAGCAAAAGCTGTGGCTTTTCTTTTCCCTCCTGCTGATGGTAATTTTGGAGCACACATTGCCTCAATTACAAAATCAAAGGGCTCTGCAGAGCATTGAGCCAAGCTGTGGCTGAAGGGTCTTGTGCTGGGCAGCTGGAGTAGATTCTGTTCTTCTGGTCTAGCTTTTACAGTCGATTAAGTAAGCGAGGCCCATTAGCACGGTAGCAGTAACTAAGTCTGCAGTCACAGGAGCACATGCTGACCATCTGTAAGTCCAGTTTGACTCTCTGCCACATGCTCTGTGCGCCTGGCAAATGCTGGGAAAACCACAGCTCTGCCTGGTTGTGGGATGAGGCCCCATGTCCTGTAATGCTCAAGTGACACTTGCAGATAGATAAAGTAAGGACTAGTCCTGGTGCAACATCGAAGGGTTGTCTACACAGGGAAGAAGCCCTCAGGCCGGGCCCGGGGTGCACTAGCTATTATGCACTCATTCCCTGTGTGGACACATTAATTGTGCATTGAGTGTCTTTGCACTTTGCTTTGGCTATTTCCGTATAGTCTGTTTAACCTGTCTGTCTTTTCCCCCCACCAGCACGTGGATGGCAGCTTCTCTGTGAAGCCTTTAAAACAGAAGCAGATTGTAAGTATATGGTCCCTGTTTATATCCTTTACAGAAAAAAAAATGTGCTGGGTAAAGGTGTTTGCTGCCATCCCAGAGATGCCCACATGTGCCCAACGGGCAGCTGCATTGGCAGATAGCCAGGAGCCCAAGGGCTGCACCTAATTTGTCTGGATTAAGCAGCAGATTGGAGCCTTCCTCTTCTTTATTGTGGAGGTGGGGCCTGTGCAGCCAAAAGGTGCCAGCATTGCGCTGTGGGACCTGTAGTGTCACCGGGCAGCAC
Organism: Malaclemys terrapin pileata; assembly: GCF_027887155.1. NCBI lineage: Eukaryota > Metazoa > Chordata > Testudines > Emydidae > Malaclemys > Malaclemys terrapin. The sequence continues at coordinate 54,795,583 of NC_071514.1, forward strand.
CTTTTGTACTGGCTTAAGTGGTGCATTGTGTTTAGATCAACATCTGTCATTCTGTGCTCCTGGGTCTCCATGTCAGATTTAGGCATATCAAAGTGGTAAGTGCCTTAGAAATATCTACTGTCCTGATGTCTTCACTAAGCTATATCAACATCAGTTTGAGGCCTGTCTGAATTGCGTCATTGCTGGATGTGTCGGGCAGCACAAGCACCACCTGCTCAGAATCTACTCTATGCCCCTTCAGCTCTGTTCTGTGAGAGAGGCTCTAGAAGTCTAACTGGGTGGACCATTTTTTGGCCATGCCAGTGTTAGCCACGTCCTCACAACTGTTAGCTCTTTCCCTTGCACATCTGCGTGTCTTAACTAATTGCAGGGATCTCTGTACTTGTTTTCTCCCTGCACAATGTGTCAAGTCTCCTTATTCGCTGAAGAAAGAAAAGTCTTTTTCTGGTGATAGCCTAGGAACAGCTGGGGTGACGGGAGCAGTCCAAGGAGATCTAAATGGAGGGTGCTTGATCCACAGGCAGCTAAAAGGAAACCTGGGAGCAACTGCAAGAAAGCAGAGATAGAATTGCTGTTAACTCACCTGATCCATCCTCCTGCCAGTGCAGAGGGGCTTGGGAGAGCTGGCTTGATTGTTGCCTAGCCAGAATGAGCGACAATTAAGCCATCATATAATTCCAAGCAGAGTTGAAGGGAATATCCTGAGGGCTGGAAGACTCGCAAGACACCAAGGTTCCCAAGGAATTCAGACTTTGGGGGAGAAGTTTGACGTGATCTCTCAGCCAGGAATAAGGAGAGGTGGCTTGGGGGCACCTGCAGTTCAGGGCCTTGAAGAAGATGCAGCACACGGATGTTCTGCTGAGGTAACGGAAGACCGAAGAGCGAGCTGTGGTGAATGCAGGGGCTATTCAATCTCATCCGGAAGCAGATTGGGCATGTGCAGTTTCCACTCATGCCCTTGCTGGAAGACCATTCTAAACTGGTTATATGATGCTTTTACAGGTGGCCCCTTCCCTCATGGGAATTTGGCCGAGCTCACTGTGACATTGAGCTGGTGATCTCAACAAGTCTGCTCGGCAGGGAGGAATTAGTCCAGCAGATCTCATGCTGAGGACCAGAGGCACCAGTGATGTGGAGTTTAAAAAGAGCAGCAGTTTATTTACAGTTAAACGACTCCTTTGTATCATAGCAACAGGATGGATAGCATGGCAAAAACCCAGCCTGATCATCTTCCCCTTCTCCCTCATGTCTCCATTGGCAGCCTCGCTTCCCTTCCCATGGCCAAAGCTTGCAGAGTTGCTGTCAATCAAGTCTGAGTTGTCATTTTCTCTTCCCATACAGACCCTTCCTAGATCCTGCTGTTGCGTTCTCTGCATTTTGGAAACTCGTTCCTTCCTCTCTATCCCCACTACCAAATTCATCCATTCTGTGCACCCTGACCGATGACCACCTTGATTTTACGATGTGTATTGCGGTTGCGCCTAGGAGCTAAGGTCATGGCCCAGGACCCCATTGTGTTAGGCACTGAACAAAGACTTCTGCACCCACCCGTTTCTCTCCTCTCCCCTGTTCCAGTCCACCCACAGTGCAACTGCCCATCTCTTCCTTTCCCCCCACCTTAATCATGTCTCCCTCTTCTTTGCACCTCACTCAGTGCTCCCCAAGACTTTGGGTGCTGGGGCTTGCTTTTCCCTGGCAGATGTGTGCCTTATTTCTAATGTGAATATTCAGTTTTTGAATGAAGCTGCATTTTCCTTGAGCTGCTTTAGAGAGAGCATTGCCTGTTAGAGCGCTTTGTCCTGATAGAACTCGGTGGGTGGGGGAGGTTTAAAAACCATGCCTCTCTGTAGCTTTTAGGTAGTGCGTTTTGGTGGGAAAAAATAGCAAGGTAAAAAGCCCCTAAAATGTGAGATGATGTGATACCTTGGTTTGATGTGGATGTCATTAATAAGTTGCTGTTCTGGTTGGTCTTTTAGTAGTGGACTCTGTCTTTGATCTGTGATAATCATAATACTTAACAAGGGACATTTTCCCAGCGCTGTGCAAACAGTAACTCAATTTGCTTGCCTGTTTCTACAGTCGGTGATCTAATTTCTGCACCTGTCATTTGTTCTCAGTAAATACAGTTATTGCCATGGTGCATCTGACACAGCTGGCCGGGCTGTTGTCTTTATTCACTAACTGCATCCTCTCTGGTCTGAGTTGGCTCCCAGTTGCTTCTGCAAGACTTGCACAAAGGATGAAATCTGTCCTAGCCCTTCTCTAATATATTGCTTTAGACTGAAACTTGGGGGGAGGGAGAAGGCTTGCTATGGAAATTGAGTTACTCAGGGAATTGGAATGGGATATGGAGCCTTACACTTCTGTTAATCCACAGCAAGGAGAGCAGCCACATAACCTGGGGGGGCCACCTGTGCAGGAGAGAGGGGAGCTCCGTCTGACTCATTTCAATCCCAGTGTCTCTCCAAAGGTTCCAACAAAGGGGAGCAAATAGTGTAAAGAAAAATATAGGCTCCACACCAGGAAACTTTGCAAATACAAAAGGCAGTTAGATTATGGCTACAGCTGTTTTCAATAAACTTCTGACTCTGGAACCGATCTTGGAAACTTGTTGTCAAATAAGGCTCCTCTACTGTCCATATCAGAGCTGTCCATTTTGCCTCCGTTGCTGCAGCCAGCAGGGAGTTAGTGGCTTAGACCGTTACTGCTGGGGAAGATGGGCTGAAAGCGGTATCTTCTTGACTTCGGCCTGGTCTACACTAAAGTTAAGTTGACCCAACTACATCCCTCAGGGTGTGTGAAAAATCCACACCCCTGCGTGATATAGTTAAGCCGACCTACCCCCTGGTATAGACAGCGCTTGGTCAACAGAATAATTCTTCCATCGACCTAGCTATCCCCTGTCAGGGAGGTGGATTACCTACGCTGATGGGAGGACCCCTTCTGTCGATGTAGGTAATGTCTAGAGCGGCGCAGTTGCAGTGTTTCAAGTGTAGATGAGCCCTTAGAAGAGCTTTCCAGAGTCAAAGCAGTGTGAAAAGTGTCTCAAGCCTCCTGCTGTGGGACATCTACACAGCCAGAGTTGCTCGCTCTAGTTCAAGCTGCTGTAAACGTACTCATCTAAGAACTCAAGCAGTGGGGAAATGCATTCATCTGCAGTAGGCCACAATGAGGGGTGAATTGCTGATGTTCACCATAGCCCATATTCTTCTCTAGGCCATTGGGGATTCAGAGAGTTTAAAGCCAGAAGGGACCATTAGATCATCTAGTCTGACATCCTGTATATCATAGGCCACCAACACCACCCACTTACCCCTGCATTGAGCCCAATAACTTGTGTTTGGCTAAAGCATATCTTCCAGCAAGACAGTCAGCACTGATTTGAAGACATCAGGAGATGGAGAATCCACCATTTCCCTTGGTTGTTTGTTCCAAAGGTCAATCATCTGCACTCTTAAAAAACGTGTGCCTTATTTCTCATTGAATACGGCAGGCTTCAGCTTCGAGCCGCTGGGTCTTGTTCTGCCATTCTCTGATAGATTCAAGAGCCCTTCAATACCTGGTATTTTCTCCCCCTGTAACAAAGTCACCTTTCAGTCTCCTTTTGAATGAACTAAACAGATTGAGCTCTGTATGCCTCTCACTGTAAGGCATTTTTTGCAGTTCTCAAATCATTGGCCTGTTTTTCAACATCCTTTTTAAAATATAGAGACCAGAACTGGCCACAGTATTGCAGTATTGGTCTCGCCAGTGCCATACAGAGTTAAAATCACTTTCTGCTTGTACTCACTGCTCCCCTGTCTACACATCCAAGGATCACATTAGCTCTTTTTGCTGCAGCATTGCACTGGGTGTACATGTTCAATTGCTTGTCCACTCTGACCCCTAAATCCTTTTCAGTGTTCCTGCTGTCCAGAATACAGTCCCCCATTTAGAAGGTCTGGCCTGCATTCCTCGTTGCTAGATGTCTCCCTTTGCATTTGGCTGTATTAAAACTCAGTCTCTGCTCTGGTCGTGGAGCTCCCATTAATAGGTTCAAGATATGAAGCAAGAGAATTCAGCCCAGAAAACAAACTGACGTGTGTGAAGTAAAGCCCAGAAAGGGATTATCCCCAACGGTCATTGTTCTGAATTTGAGAACTGCCAGGCAGTGTAGAGCAGAATGCCATCTCGGAGGCTGCCCTGCGGCTGTGAAATCACAGTGAAATCAGCAGCGTCTCCTCTTTGGGGTTGGTTTTGTTGGTGTTCTTTTTAAAGCAGGAAGAAATGTTGCATTCACAAGCTCACAAAAACAGCCTGTTCTTGATGCTAGAGCATTGGCCCACATGGCAATGATCTATTCAAATAAATGGTAGTTACTGCACGGACTTACATTACATGTGCACGGCTCTCCCTTAATACTTTAGCCTGCTGAAATGGAGAGCTGTTTCCTTTTAACTGGCCGCCAGGACAGTTCTCAGCCTACCACAATGTAGTGAGCCCATTCCTGCTGTGAAATAGTGTGTATTTGTCTGTCTCTCTTTGCTGACACAGTTCTCTGCCTTCCTAATTGTCCCTTCCTCCTCAGCTCATAAAATCTAGGAGTTAAACAGTCCCTCCCATAATGTTCCCAGGTTTTTAAAATAGACCTGTAAGCTGTTCCTACAAGAACACAGAGTACTGCAGAAACTAACGTGGCATTAGTCTGCTCCCTGTGTGTATAGAATGAGCTGAAAAGTAGTGGAGTGAGGTGTGTGTATATTAATGTAAACTTTTCTCCTACAGTCATTAGACTTCTTTCCTTCCCTCCCTACCATTGTAACCATCTGTTACTCCCTGAGGGTATGTCTACACTACGAAATTAGTTCGAATTTATAGAAGCCGGTTTTATTGAAATCGGTTGTATACAGCCGATTGTGTATGTCCACACAATAAAATGCTCTAGGTGCTCTAGTCGGCAGACCGCGTCCACAGTACGAGGCTAGCGTCGACTTCCGGAGCATTGCACTATGGGTAGCTATCCCACAGCTATCCCACAGTTCCCGCAGTCTCCGCCGCCCCTTGGAATTCTGGGTTGAGATCCCAATGCCCGGATGATGCAAAACAGTGTCGCGGGCGGTTCTGGGTACATGTCGTCAGGCCCCTCCCTCCCCCGTCACAGCAACGGCAGACAATAGATTCGCGCCTTTTTATCTGGGTTACCTGGGTTACCTGTGCAGACAACATGGAGCCCGCTCAGCACAGCTGAGCTCACCGTCACCATATATCCTCTTGGTGCCGGCAGACGTGGGACTGCATTGCTACACAGCAGCAGCTGCTAACTGCCTTTTGGCGGTAGACGGTGCAGTAGACTGGTAGCCTTCATCGGCGATCTGGGTGCTGGCAGCCGTGGGGCTTGCCTTTTGGCAGTAAATGGTGTATTATGACTGTTAGCCGGCCTATTACAAGTCGGGTCATCGCACATTAGCAGAGTCTTCCCTGAGCAGCAGCTCGTGCAATAGGCCTGAAGACCATCGTCATACACCGCCCCGTATTTGCTGCCAAGCACCCAGAAAGATGCCGAGGGCTATCAGTCACGCTGCACCGTCGTCTTAAGATGTAAAAAATAGATTTTCTCTGTATTCATTTGCTTCCCCCTCCCTCCGTCAAATCAACGGCCTGCTAAACCCAGGGTTTTCAGTTTAATCTTTGGGGGGGACCAGTCTGTGACAGTTGTTTGTGTCTCTCCCTGATGCACAGCCACCGTTCTTTATTTTAATTCCCTGTGCCTGTACGCCATGTCGTCACTCGGCCCCCCTCCCTCCTTCCCCTAGGCCGTCAGATACTACGTTTGCGCCACAGCTCGAGCCGCGAAGCGGTTCACGCCTTTTCTTTGAATTCTGGGTTGAGATCCCAATGCCCGGATGATGCAAAACAGTGTCGCGGGCGGTTCTGGGTACATGTCGTCAGGCCCCTCCCTCCCCCGTCACAGCAACGGCAGACAATAGATTCGCGCCTTTTTACCTGGGTTACCTGGGTTACCTGTGCAGACAACATGGAGCCCGCTCAGCACAGCTGAGCTCACCGTCACCATATGTCCTCTGGGTGCCGGCAGACGTGGGACTGCATTGCTACACAGCAGCAGCTGCTAACTGCCTTTTGGCAGTAGACGGTGTAGCATGAGTGATAGCCGTGGGGCTGGCAGCCGTAGGGCTGCATTGCACCAGCCCCTTCCAGGCGATGGTATATTATGACTGGTACCCGTCGTCGTCGTACTGGAGTGGCTGTCAATCATGGCCACCTGGGCAGACATGCTACTGTCTCGATGATGACGGTTACCAGTCATAATGTACTATTTTCTGCCAATTGCCCAATATTGTCTGCTAAGCACCCAGAAGAGGCCGAGGGCGATGCTGGGTGCTGGCGGACGTGGGGCTGGCAGACATGGGGCTGCATTGCTACACAGCAGCAGCCCCTTGCCTTTTGGCAGATGATGGTATATTATGATTGGTACCCATCATCATCATACTGGTATGGCTGTCACTCATGCTGCAGCGTCGGCTGCCACCTTAAGATGTAAAAAATAGATTTATTCTGTGTTCATTTGCTTCCCCTTCCTCCGTGAAATCAACGGCCTGCTAAGCCCAGGGTTTCCAGTTTAATCTTTGGGGGGACCATTCTGTGTGACAGTTGTTTGTGTTTCTCCCTGTTCCTGTACCTGTACGCCATGTCGTCACTTGGCCCTCCCTCCCTCCCTCCCTCCCTCCCGCCCTCCTTCTCCTGGTCCATCAGATACTACTTTCGCGCCTTTTTTCTGACCAGGCGCCATAGCTAGCACTGGGATCATGGAGCCCGCTCAGATCACCGCGGCAATTATGAGCACTATGAACACCACGCGCATTGTCCTGGAGTATATGCAGAGCCAGAACATGCCAAGGCGAAACCCGGACCAGGCGAGGAGGCGATTGCAGCACGGCGACGAGAGTGATGAGGAAATTGACATGGCCATAGACCTCTCACAAGGCACAGGCCCCAGCAATGTGGAAATCATGGTGTCACTGGGGCAGGTTGATACCGTGGAACGCCGATTCTGGGCCCGGGAAACAAGCACAGACTGGTGGGATCGCATCGTGCTGCAGGTATGGGACGATTCCCAGTGGCTGCGAAACTTTCGCATGCGTAAGGCCACTTTCATGGAACTTTGTGACTTGCTTTCCCCTGCCCTGAAGCGCCAGAATACCAAGATGAGAGCAGCCCTCACAGTTGAGAAGCGAGTGGCGATAGCCCTGTGGAAGCTTGCAACGCCAGACAGCTACCGGTCAGTCGGGAATCAATTTGGAGTGGGCAAATCTACGGTGGGGGCTGCTGTGATCCAATTTGCCAGGGCAATGAAAGACCTGGTGATAGCAAGGGTAGTGACTCTGGGCAACGTGCAGTCAATAGTGGATGGTTTTGCTGAAATGGGATTCCCAAACTGTGGCGGGGCCATAGACGGAACCCATATCCCTATCTTGTCACCGGAGCACCAAGCCACCGACTACGTAAACCGCAAGGGGTACTTTTCAATGCTGCTGCAAGCCCTGGTGGATCACAAGGGACGTTTCACCAACATCAACGTGGGATGGCCGGGAAAGGTACATGATGCTCGCGTCTTCAGGAACTCTGCTCTGTTTCGAAAGCTGGAGGAAGGGACTTTCTTCCCGGACCAGAAAGTGACCATTGGGGATGTTGAAATGCCTATCGTGATCCTTGGGGACCCAGCCTACCCCTTAATGCCATGGCTCATGAAGCCGTACACAGGCAGCCTGGACAGGAGTCAGGACCTGTTCAACTACAGGCTGAGCAAGTGCCGAATGGTGGTGGAATGTGCATTTGGACGTTTAAAAGCGCGCTGGCGCAGCTTACTGACTCGCTCAGACCTCAGCGAAAAGAATATCCCTATTGTTATTGCTGCTTGCTGTGCGCTCCACAATATCTGTGAGAGTAAGGGGGAGACCTTTATGGCGGGGTGGGAGGTTGAGGCAACTCGCCTGGCCGCTGATTACGCGCAGCCAGACACCAGGGCGGTTAGAGGAGCACAGCAGGGCGCGGTGCGCATCAGAGAAGCTTTGAAAACGAGTTTTGTGACTGGCCAGGCTACTGTGTGAAACTTCTGTTTGTTTCTCCTTGATGAACCCTCCAACCCCCCCCCCCGACCCGGTTCACTCTACTTCCCTGTAAACCAACCACCCCACCCCACCCTCCCCTCCCCCTTGCAGAGGCAATAAAGTCATTGTTTTTTCACATTCATGCATTCTTTATTAGTTCCTTACAGAGGTAGGGGGATAATTGCCAAGGTAGCCTGGGATGGGTGGGGGAGGAGGGATGGAAAAGGACACACTGCATTTTAAAACTTTAACTCTTATTGAAGGCCAGCCTTCTGATGCTTTGGCGATCATCTGGGGTGGAGTGACTGGGTGGACGGAGGCCCCCCCACCGTGTTCTTGGGCGTCTGGGTGAGGAGGCTATGGAACTTGGGGAGGAGGGCTGTTGGTTACACAGGGGCTGTAGCGGCGGTCTCTGCTCCTGCTGCCTTTCCTGCAACTCAACCATACGCTCGAGCATATCACTTTGATGCTCCAGCAGACGGAGCATTGCCTCTTGCCGTCTGTCTGCAAGCTGACGCCACCTATCGTCTTCAGCCCGCCACTTGCTCTGTTCTTCCCGCGATTCAGCCCGCCACCTCTCCTCTCGTTCATATTGGGCTTTTCTCATCTCCGTCATTGACTGCCTCCACGCATTCTGCTGTGCTCTATCAGCCTGGGCGGACATCTGCAGCTCCGTGAACATCTCGTCCCTCGTCTTACGTTTTCTCTTTCTAATGTTCACGAGCCTCTGCGAAGGAGAAACATTTGCAGCTGGTGGAGGAGAAGGGAGAGGTGGTTAAAAAGGACACATTTTAGGGAACAATGGGTACACTCTTTCATTACAAGGTCGCATATTTCGACTTGCAGGCAGCCATCGTAGGCCACAGTGTTTTGGCTTTTTTAACCTTCTTAACATGCGGGAAAGGTTGCAAACAGCAGCGCATTTCCCATATCAAGGATGAATTGGGTTGTCCATTTAAAATGGGGTTTCAATGTAAAAGGAGGGGGCTGCGGTTTCCCGGTTAACATGCGGCACAAACACAAGTAAACCACCCCCCCCCACACACACACACACGATTCTCTGGGATGATCACTTCACCCCTCCCCCCCACCGCGTGGTTAACAGCGGGGAACATTTCTGGTCAGAAGAGCAGGAACGGGCGCCTCTGAATGTCCCCCTTAATAAAATCACCCCATTTCAACCAGGAGAGCTTTCTGGAGATGTCCCTGGAGGATTTCCGCCCCATCCCCATACACGTTAACAGACTTGCTTGCTTTTTTTTTGTAATGTTTACAAATATTTACAAAGTTACACTCACCAGAGGTCTCCTGTGTGCCCTGAGGGTCTTGGGTGAGTTCGGGGGTTACTGGTTCCAGGTCCAGGGTCACAAACATATCCTGGCTGTTGGGGAAACCGGTTTCTCCGCTTCCTTGCTGCTGTGAGCTACCTACAGTACCTCCATCGTCATCTTCCTCGTTCCCCGAACCGTCTTCCCTGTGTGTTTCTCCAGTGAGAGAGTCATAGCACACGGTTGGGGTAGTGGTGGCTGCACCCCCTAGGATCGCATGCAGCTCCGCGTAGTAGCGGCAAGTTTGCGGCTCTGCCCCGGACCTTCCGTTTGCTTCTCTGGCTTTGTGGTAGGCTTGCCTTAGCTCCTTAATTTTCACGCGGCACTGCTGTGTGTCCCTGTTATGGCCTCGGTCCTTCATGGCCTTGGAGATCTTTTCTAATACTTTTCCATTTCTTTTACTGCTACGGAGTTCAGCTATCACTGCTTCATCTCCCCATATGGCGAGCAGATCTCGTACCTCCCGTTCGGTCCATGCTGGAGCTCTTTTGCGATCCTGGGAGGACTCCATGACGGTTACCTGTGCTGATGAGCTCTGCGTGGTCACCTGTGCTCTCCACGCTGGGCAAACAGGAAATGAAATTCAAACCTTCGCGGGTCTTTTCCTGTCTACCTGGTCAGTGCATCTGAGTTGAGAGCGCTGTCCAGAGCGGTCACAATGAAGCACTGTGGGATAGCTCCCGGAGGCCAATAACATCGAATTCCGTCCACACTACCCCAATTCCGACCCGCAAAGGCCGGTTTTATCGCTAATCCCCTCGTCGGAGGTGGTGTAAAGAAACCGGTTTAAAGGGCCCTTTAATTCGAAAGAAAGGGCCTCGTTGTGTGGACGTGTCCAGGCTTAATTCGGTTTAACGCTGCTAAAGTCGACCTAAACCCGTAGTGTAGACCAGGCCTTAGATCTTCTGGCTGCCCAGTGCTGTAAGCCCTTTGGTGGTGGAAGGGCCGCAGCTAATGATCTGAGCTGAGTTTCTTTTGGCTAGATTGGGTGTAGTGCACTAATTAATACCTAAAGGTCTCTCTAGCAGGAGTTGCGTTCTACCTTGGTGGAGGAGTGGATTTCCCAATCGAATGGGTCTCGTATATTTCTAACTGGCGTGTGATCCTACATTCTATTTTAGAGACCTTTCAATAAAGGGAACACATCATCCTGGTTAGATTCCAGTGCCCACGCTTCCATCCATCGGCAACCTCGGAGCTGACCCCCCCCTGCACATCTTGATCACCCAAGGAGTCAGGATGGAACAAGGCCCTCTTTGAAATGTCCAGCTATAAACGCTCTGCTCCCACACAATAATTCTAAAACTCCCCAGCCTGTAGCTGAGAGACACTGCGGAGGATTTCACTCCAGAGTCCAACCACTGACCTCATTGCCTTGAAATGCAGCTCCAGCATGGATGTAGGCTCCATGCTGAGTTCAATGGGGAGACACTGGAATTAAGCTGCTGGTTCATGAGTCAGAGCATTTTAAACTGGCAAGCAGGGTGGATATAATTAGGCTTGGCCTGCGTCGTCTGTGTGTGGTGCTTCCTGCAGCACTGAAGCTCTTAGTCACAGACACAGCCCTTCAAACAACCAAGTTCTTGTTATTGTCAGGAGGTGCAAAACTCAACATGGGAGAGTTCGAGCATCTGATTCCAGGTGGCTTCGCAATGTAGTGGCAAAGGGTCAGTTTTGGGATATGCAGTAAAACATTTCCATGTCCCATCTTCAGGATGTCACTCTGGACAGGATGTCACTGAGGGTCGCCCCACCATTTCGCCCACTCCCTGGGCTTTTCACAGGGTGGATCCAGGAGAGATTTGCTTTTTGGTGGAGCTCACTGTATAGCATCTGCAACAAAGTGCAGTGATAAATGATTGTGTCCGTTACCTTGGCGCTTCAGTGCGTAGAGGGCTCAGGTGAGATTAGCACTGCATCTGCCAGCGTGGCCGCCCCAGCCATCCTCTGTAGAAGCACCTGCTGGCAAGTCCCCGTCTGCTCTGAGCACTGAGCCCTTCTTCCTCTCTTTAGTTTTCAGTATCTCCCCCTCAAACCTTTCCTGGAACAGAGAAGAAAAGATCCGTCTTACCCCAGCTGTCTCGTGATGCAGTGGCAGACCCCTGCCCTGCCACATCTCCCCAGTGTGGGAAACCATAATCTCAGAAGCCTTCCCCCAGTGGGAACTGCACCTATGACCTAGTTACTACATGCACATGAGCTCTACGCCAAGGCATCACCACACTAGCTGCTGATCCTGCTCCTCCATGGGTTTTCATGTGGAGGGGCACTAAGTTGGGCACATGGCAAGGCCAAGGGTGCATAGTAGCTGCAGTACAGTCCATACCCAGTTACCGCGATTTGCCAGCAGTGCCTCTTTGCGCTCGCACATGCCATCCCAGTAATTATCCATGTACAGTCCTAAAGTGCAGACACAGCAAGGGCTCGAGCACTTTTCTAGGTAAATGCTTAACAAAACGCACAGCGCTCATGGAGCGCTCTCCGGAGCCTGACCCTCTGAAGTAGCTTTCTCATACGGAAGCATTTCTCAGTCTCTGTTGACTCGTGTATCTGCAAGCAGAACACCACATGCTGGTAACGAGTGCTGGGGAAACTTGGCTGCCACAGTGTAGAAGCGAGGCCTGCTGCTGCTGCGTTTGTCCAACCTTTCTTATATGGAACTGAGCAGGAGGGTCTGAATTTCAGCATGGCCATCCATGATTAAAGCTAAGCCACCAAGAAGGGCCTGATCCTGAGAGGGGCCAGGTCCTGCAGAACCCATTGAAGCCAGCAGAAGTTGCAGGTGCCTGTTTTAGGCCTGCTATGAGCCAAGTGTGTTTTGAAGTGCAGTATTATCAGTTGTGTTTGATGTAACCATTGTTCTGTCCCTGCCCCTCAGCCAGTTCTGAAGCCGGGGCGACGGAAGCTCCCTAAAAGTGGAGGGGGTCACTGGTGCCGGAACCATGGCCCCGCTTCCTAGTGCCACTCCTGCTCCCGATGACCTGCCCTTCCCCAAAGGCCCCACCCTCACCCCGCCTCTTTCCTCAAGACCCCGCCTCCACTCGCTCCTCTCCCCCCCCCTTACCGCCAGGAATGGCCCCCTGGGTCCCCCCTTTTCTGGCATCCCTCTCTGAAGCCCCCTCCTCAGCATGAAGGCGAAGGGAGGGGCTCTGCTGGGCTGTGGCTCATCCAGACTCTCTCCTTTGCTGTGTTTTGTATAGATTAGCTCCCCTTCAGCACTGCCCAGGCAGTGCTACATCCCCTAGGCCAGGGGAGGGCAAACTATGGCCCACGGACCGGATCCGGCCCGTCAGGGCTTTCAACCTGCGGCCCCGGAGGGGGGGGAGGGGGCAGAGGGCTCCATGCACTGCCCCTCCCCCCCCCCCCAAGCTCCCATTGGCTGGGAATGGGGAACCGCGGTCAATGGGAGCTTTGGGGGTGGTACCCACAGACAAGGGCAGTGGCAGAGCCGCCTGCCCCCTCTTCTCCCCCCCCCCCCCCCCCCCCCCCCCCAGGAGCCACTGCCAGACATGTTGGCCACTTCCGGGAGCGGCACAGGGCCAGGGCAGGCAAGGAACCTGCCTTAGCCCCCCCTGCACACTGCTGCCACCCCGGAGCCACTCAAGGTAAGCGGTGCCAGGCTGGAGCCTGCACCCAAACCCCGCCTGCACCCCAGACCCCTGCTCTGAGTCCCCTAACCCCCTGCCTTGTGCTCCCTGCCACACCCATCCTGCACCCCATCCTCCTGCCCTGAGCCCCTTCCTACACACTGCACCCCCTCCCACACTCCGCACTCCCTTCTGCACCCCAACCCCCTGCCCCAGCCCTACATTCATGGCCCTGCATACAATTTCCCCACCCAGATGTGGCCCTTGGGCCAAAAAGTTTGCCCACCCCTGCCTTAGGCTGTGGCATGGCTCCGGGTGCCAGCCCATTCTCTCCCTTGTTGCAGGTGAAGTGACTAAAATGGAATAAATTCAAATGGAGCAGCCGTGACTCCTAGGCTAAGTGATGTCCCTTTCTTTCCTAGGTGGATCGGGTGAGTTACCTGCTTCAGGAGATCTATGGCATCGAGAATAAAAACAACCAGGAGACAAAGGTACTGGTGCCTAGAAACCCCCTTCTGCATGCTGAGTCACATGCGGGGCCTGGCTGTGCTGCCAGCCGGGCTTGGCTTCTCCTTGGAGTTTGTTTATGGGCTGATACTTTATGTTCCGGAGGTGACGGGAAGGATCAGAGACTCCTCACAGCCGCTGCCCCTCACTCAGTTTGGGATTGAAATAGGCCATGTTACCTTACTACTAATCATGGCGGACCAGGCCCTTCTGTTGTGATGCCACAGTCAGTGGTGAATTTGTCCCCTTAGGTTTTGTTCGGCAGCCTGAGGATGGGTGCTGTGCCTGACGTTCAAAGGAGCTAGAGGGAGTTAGGCACCAGCTGCTGCTGAGTTTCAGTGGACACCTCTCTGCATAGCCCATACCAATAACGATCTATCACAAGAAGAGCCGTGCCAGTCTCAGCTACTGTGTGCTCTGTCTCTGGTGCCCTGCACAGGCTGCTTCCCAGCCCGGAAATGTCTTCCTTTTCCTCCCCCGGAAGTGGCCCTTGATCCCACCCCCACCCCAACCCCCAAGATCGCTCCTTGCAACTGACTCATCCATTAGCACAGGGCAGGCTGAGGAAGGCTCTCTCCTCGTGATCCCTGAGGTTTGCTACTGTGGCTGCGCTGTTAGTGTGTGCAGGCTGGCTCCTTATTGCCAGGGGTTAAGATTCCCCATGTGCTGGGTCTGCCAGTGCAGTGCATCCCTTGGGCCTGGGCAGGTGTTGGAATGGACTGCTGTTCTCTGCATGTCCCTGCAGCAGTGGAGGAGTTGACTCTGGGGAGTCTCACTAGTGCCAAAGGGATTATATGGAAAATGCTTCAACTACAAACATAATCAGCCCCTTCTTGAGAAGACAAGCCTGGAATTTGATCCTGGGTTCTTATTTATTGCATGGCCTTGGGCAAGTCATGTAACTTCTCTGAGCCTCAGTTTACCCATCCATAATGCTGACCTTTCCAGCTCGGGGGACGGGGGGGGAGAGGCTGAGAGTATTCATCTGTGAAGTGCTCTGCAGATAAGAAGCATGGTGAGTGTCAGGTGTTGGCCTCTACAAATTCGACTGCTTTTGTGAGTGCTGTACTCGATTCCCCAATGATGCGCTTGCGGGAGGGAGTGGGATTCGGAAGGAAACTGAACAGGGGAAGCCCCGCCCCTTCTCCCCCAGCCTTTTCCCAGTCCTGTGCTAACTATCTGTGTCCTCTGTGTGGCTGCTCCACCAAGTAGCACCATCAGGAGGCTGGGAACTTTATTCAGATCCTATTACCTGGTCTCCTAAGAGACTCCTCTTTGTGCTCCTGCTGTCTTCTGATGAGCCCTTGGACTCAGTTCTTTCAGACAGAGCCCAGTCAGTTCGTGACTTCGGGCTGTTTGTCGTTCAGTTCCAGTACACTGAGCAGCCAGTGTGAAAAGGGGAGAGGAAGGACGTCCTTGAGCAACACGCAGGAACCCTGAAATAGATCAAGAGCGCACACGATGTGCGCAGGCAGCTTCCAGCCGCTCGCTAGCGTGGTCCGCGGGCTGGCTCGCTCATCTGGCAGGAGCAGATGCTGTCGTCTTGTTTACGTCTCGGTCGCCCCACAGTGCGGCGTGCAGCCCAGCGTGCATCAGCAAAGGGAACTCACGCGAAAGGATGAGCATGTTTGTGCACATCACTGAAGTCACTAATGGTTGGGCCCCAACAATTGTGACTGCTCCAGCTTCAGCAAGGGGTGCTGGTGTGGGGGGAGCAGGGTCTACCCTGGGCTGGAAAGATCACCCCTCCCCCCCCGGCTCTAGCAGAGGGAGCTGCTGTGACTGGGAGCAAGTTCTTCTTTGTAGCAACTGCTGCATTTGAGTGTCAGCTGCAAGTTGCAGGGCTTTGTTTAATAAAAGCCATATAATAGAGCCCAAACTGCACCAGTGTTACACCAAGGGGGACGGAGGCATCTTCCCTCTCCCACCCTAGGTATCTCACTTTGAACAAAGCCACAAACTCCCTGCAGCAGCCTGTGGCCCCGGGGCTGCTTCGAGGCCCTTGAGGCTCTGCATTGCAGCCCTGGAGGGTGACTGTCACAAGTGTTGGATTCTGAATGGACAGTGCTCCCTGAGCTGTATCCAGGGCTTCGAAATTAATGTGTGTGAATTAGCAGGAGGAGATGGTAGGTGCCATCACCTCCCACTGCCACTACCCCAGCATCCCTGGTGCAGCTCTGGTTTGAACTGTGGGCAGCTGCTGCCCCTTCCCTCCTGCTGCTCAGCAGCTCCCCTGCTGGTTGTCTGTTCAGTTGCAGGGGAAGAAGGCTGGACAGGAGCCTTAGACTGTCCTCCTGTAGGACACAGGCCAGGGACCTGCCCCAAAATGCTGCCTAGAACAAATGTTTTTCTAAACATCCAGTCTTGGTTTTAAAAGTTGCCAGTGATGGAGAATCCACTACGACCCTTGGTAAATTGTTGCAGTGGTTAAAAAGTGTATAGTGTGTTAGACCTTTCTGTGCTAGACTGAAGATCTCATTATCAAATATTCATTCCCCGTGTAGATACTCATGGACTGTGATCATCACCCCTTAACCTTCTCTTTAAGTTAAATAGATTGCGCTCCTTGGGTATGGATTGCAGCCGCTTTACCTTTTGAGCCATATTTCACCTTTGAGCTGCAAGGACCTCATTGGATTGCAGTGTTCCTTTCCATCCCTGTGAAGCACCTACATTCACGTGGCACTGCCTCTCTTCTCGTAACAGCCTTCCGACGATGAGAACAGTGACAACAGCAACGAGTGCGTGGTGTGCCTGTCCGACCTGCGAGACACCCTCATCCTGCCCTGCAGGCACCTGTGCTTGTGCAATTCCTGTGCAGACACCCTGCGCTACCAGGCCAACAACTGCCCCATCTGCAGGCTGCGTGAGTACACTCAAGAGAGGGCGCTAGTCTCGCTGCCATCCAGTGGGTAGATGCAGTCTCCCCGTTCGGGTACAAAAGCCCTAACCTAGCTGGGCAGGGGTGGCTTTACCTACCAGCATCACAGGTGACTGGTTGGTGCCCTGGGATCATGGGTGGGGCAGTAACTTGTTGTCTGATTCTCTCCCCTCCCGCTTGGCCAGTGGGACCAAAAGGGGAGGCAACGTCCAGATGGACTGCAGCCTGCTTAGGTTCCTCCACCCAATGTCCCAGCAACGTGTACCTTTATCTTCCTTTCAGTCCACTCACTCTGTGTGTCAAGCTGGCAGCCCCATCTGGGAGAGGAAAGGGGCGTGTCTTTTATATAAGCACCACCATTTTTCCTGAAGCAAACTGTCACTCTAGAGGGTTGATGCTAACTCACTGACATTCTATTAAATCAATGGCGCTCTTGCGAGTGAGAAGTCTGTTCGGCTTCTGCCACCAGCCTGCTTTTCGTCGAGCACGTGGAGGTGTTAAATCCTTTCCATATCGGCTAATTCAGGGCCTATTCATTCAAAACATGAATGCCTGATGCAGAGTAGAGTAACTGCAGCCCTGTCTCCAGCTAAGTGCGCTGTTAATATTTCAGCAGTTCCTGGGAATAAGACGGCAAATTGGATTAGGTCACAAGCATGTCCCCATGCTGTGAGCTAATCAGGCCGGTTGGGGGGTTGCAAGTTGGGCCTCGGCTCTCATGAGCTCTTCCAGGCATGAGCATTCTTCTGAGCCCCAGGAGGGCCTAGCATGGACACAAGCTCGTTGAATTGTAACCAGTGTATCTCTGGGGCTGGGTGGCTAACCTTAAACTAAGCAGCTTAGTGTTATGGTTTGAAAGGGCCTGAAGCAGTTGGCTTTCCCTGCTTGTTTGTTGGCCACCCCAAAGCCATATGATCAGCAGGAATCAAACCATGGTATCTGATGTATTGAATCTATTCCATACTCACCTACCTCTTCAATTACTGCCCCATCTCTCCTGTACCCTTCACTTCCAAATTCCTCAAACATGTATTTACAGCTGTTGCCTTGAGTTCCTCTCTCCCTGCTCCATCCTGGATCCCCTCCAGTCTGTCCCCCGCTCGCTGTCTTGGACTGTAAGATCTTTGGGACAAGGCCTGTCTTGGTATGCATTTGTGGAGTGCCCAACATACTGGGAAGCTGACCCTGCTTGGGATCTCTGGGTGCTACTGCAATATAAATATTTAAGTGTCTCCGGCTGCTTCAGAAGATAGTGTTCTCTCTTGTGCTCATAAATGCACCAAATACGACTCCTGGGGGAATTCTGTGCCAAAAAATTAAAAATTCCGTGCACAATATTTTAAAATTCTGCAAAATGCTGCATATTTTATTTGTCAAAATAACACAAAATAATCACACCAGTTTCAATTATTTTTGGTCATTTATTTCAAAATACCTGTCAGCAAGTATGTCTGTAACAATACAGACAACAAAAAAAGATTCAGGAAATGTTTTTTGACAAATAGATTCCTTACTAAGCGTATTAATACAGAACTCTGAGTAATAATTAATTTAAACTGCAATACAGAACCATATTTCCCACACCCCCAGAAGCAGTGCACAGGCTGGGGGGAGTCAGGGGTAATGGAGGAGCTGAGAGAGAGGGAAATAATTGCTGAGAAAAGACCAGAGAAATGGGCAGTAGCTTTATAGGTCTTTAATTGAAAGGATGGGGATATTTAAATCTTCAACAGAGACTTTTAAATGGTTCCACTAGACATCATTTCTCCTTGCAATTCCTTGGGTTTCAATTCCTTGATACTTGTGATATCACCTTAATTCTCTAGCCCTCCATAAGAACGGCCATACTGGATCAGACCAAAGGTCCATCTAGCCCAGTATCCTGTCCTCTGACAGTGGCTAATGCCAGGTGCCTCAGAGGGAATGAATAGAGCAGGGAATCAACAAGTGATCCATAGAGTACTCCAAGAAAAAGAACCCTCCCTGCTCAAAAGTAACCTCTTTTTAAATAGAAAACTCTTATGCTTTTGCTGTTTACATAACAAAAATGTGACGAAGCCACAAAGGCGCAGTTGGGTCCCAAATAATCATGTTAACTAAATACATGCACACGCACACAGCCTGGCTTCATATATACTGCCGCTGTGGCTGGTTTCTGGTGGCTTCTAAGACCTAGAACGTAGCGTGGACCATAGAGCGCTCTCAAACTCCTCTGTTCTAGACACCACAGAATCCCTTTCAGGCATTCTTTATGCATAAAAAAGCAAACAAAGAAAACCCCTATTTGTTTCCAGATCACCATTAAAAAGGATAGCTGGGTCTTCAGAAGATCCTGTGGAAAAAACAGCATCTGATCATGTAACTAAAGACTATATCATAATGCATTTGCATTGGGGAGCAGGCAAATTAAGGTTGTACGGACAGGAAATACCAGATTTAAGGCTAACTTATGAGCGCTTCACTGTACAATCTTAACATTCTTTTGAACATAGTCTTTTATATCATTTTCTTTTTTTTTTTTTTAAACTTACTGAAAAAACTGATGCCCTCATGTGGAACCATATTGACCCTCACATGGGTCACCAGCGGGTTTGGGATCTTTAGATCCACAGCACAGATCTCTGCCGCTTGAGCTGAGTAACTGGTAGTAATAGAAGGCTGTTATCTTCCTTGTGAACTGGCCACTAGAGGGAGATGAGAGCTGTGAAACCTACTGGCAGAGCGTTTCTATTTGCTGACAGTAGAGGAATGTAGAACTCAGAAGTACACAGAAGTGGGGGGAAAGGATAAGAACTGGGTTGAGAGGAAGACACACACTAGGGGGAGACAGGCTGAAGTGTGTAGATTTTCTTTTTTGTAATAACTACTAGATAAAACAAGTGATTGTGCACATGTATGTTACACTGCAGGCATACGGGTGCCCAGTGCATTCAAGTCAAAGGCTTTTGCCAGCAGTACCACTAGGTGGCGCATGCACTCCTACTCTCCCTGTGCATTGAGCCAAGGCCATGAAAGGGGCATGTCCGCCACCTCCCTCTCTGTTCCTTGGCACGGACAGGCACAAAAACTGCTTAATCTAACTAGGGAAAGGTCTTGTGAGGGACAGATATCCAGTTTGTATCTCTTCCCCCACTAGAAGAGAAAAGCAGAGGGATTTCTGCCGAAAAGTTCACTGTGGTGGTTGGTTTGCCTTGGCACTGAACCTGCACATTAGATGATGGATTCTGAATCCACAAGGAATGCTCCTCCAGCTGCCCACATCTCGGAGTGCAAGTCAGGAGAAAAGCACTGCTCTTCCTCTCACCGTCAGCATCCTCAAAGCACCCGAAACATTCCGATGCTGACAAGCAGTTGTAATCTCAGTCTTCACCGAGCAAGTCTTCCAGTAAGTCCTTCAGTACCGGTTCGAGGCATTGTAAACATAAGCACTCACCAGCTCCATCAGACTCCAGTTCCTCCAGGGCCATTGAGTCCTGTGCCTTTATCTTTACTGGGCCCCTCTTCACCTGTACAGACAATCCAGACCACCTTGGCAATGCTGGATCCACCAATGATCGAGTCAGTGCCTCTGGCTCCTTAAGCCTTCCTATCTTCAAGAGATCTTGGGTGTCTCCTTTTACCAGCCTCTCCATTACTGCAGCATCCAGCTCTGGTATTGACCACCACAGGGTCTTTGGCATTCTCAGTGCTATCAGCACCATTGGCCCTGTCCATACTGTAGACACACGTGGCAGCATCCACACAGACACATCTAGTGCGATAGACATTGCCAGTATTTTCAACATACCCGGGACCACCGATGAAGTCAGCTTTGCCAGCGCGATAAGCACAACCGAAGCCTTTGTCATCACTGATACAGTCAACTTCAACA
The DNA here is from genome assembly GCF_027887155.1 of Malaclemys terrapin pileata. NCBI lineage: Eukaryota > Metazoa > Chordata > Testudines > Emydidae > Malaclemys > Malaclemys terrapin. Next base: position 54,815,862 of record NC_071514.1, read on the forward strand.
CTGCCAACACCCATTACCTCATCGGCATTCAGACCTCCTTATTCCGTGCTATATATGGACTGCAGGGCCCATCTCTCTCAAGACCCCTATGAGCCCCAACAGGAATGCTCCCTCTGTTCCCTGAGGAGTCATACATTCCCTCTTCAGACTCGGAACTCTGTCACCATCCTGACCTTTCAGATCACCTCATAGACATGGTGACGGGGCACGGATTCTAAGGACTATGACTTGTCTTTTTTCAAGGAAGCCCCAAGATGGTGCCCTCCACTGTGGGAGGCTCCAACTGTGGAGTTCCCCCCTTGGCCATACTGATCATGGCCCATTCCAAGGGAGCTGAGACCTCCTTCAGAATCTCAGACCAGCCGGGGTCCCCTTCTCCAATCCAAGAAGCCATTCACCAGGCTCCTCCGATTGTCCCCTATTGAGGAGGGTGAAATACTCAAGTAACCCCTGGTTGTCCCTTCATGCACTTCTTCATAGTCTCCAGACAAGGCTGTCACCCGCAGAGTCACCTCCAGAGGACTTCAAGGTCGTCCAGGACCTAATGAGAAGAGTGGCCTCTTCTTTAGGAGTGCAGGTGAAGTTCGTTCAAGAAAATCTGCACAGTCTCTTTGATGCTGCACAAACACCTGCTATGGGAAGTGTGGTCCTTCCCATTGAAGAAGCCCTGCTTGAGACCAGAGAAAAACCTTGGGCAGACCCCAGTTTCTATTCCACCTGCAGCCAACAGACTGGAAAGATGCTACCAAGCTCCTCAAATGGATTCTGATTGTTATCAGTTATCACACTCTCTGATGTCTCCAACTCACTGGTGGTTTTGGCTGCCAATAAGCATTCCCACCTGTCTCATCTCAAAGCCAAGCTTAAAGATAAGTTGCTCAAGAGACTGGCTACATATGGCAGGAAAGCTCACTCTACAGTTACTCTGCAGATGTGGGTGGCTAACCATCAAGTTCTCCTGTGCAAATATAATTGTATTAATTTTACAGCTTTAGCCAGACTACCAGAGAAGCCTAGGGAACAGTTTATGGCTCTGAAGGGCACCTCATGGCAAAAACATCCCTCCTCGCAGCTATTGATGCAACTGATATGGCCTTGTGATCCATGGCCACTGTCCTTGCAATGAGATGTTCCCCGTGGCTCCAGGTGTCTGGAATTCCAAAGGAGCTGCAATCTGGGATTTGCCATTTGAGCAGTCTGAATTGTTCTCTCAAAAGACTGACATCACGTGCACCCTGAAAAACTCCTGGACGACTGAGATCAAGGAGGGTGTACACCCCAATCTAAAAGAGGAAACAGTTTAGACCTCTGCCCTACCACAGATCACATTTCCAGCAGAGATTCCAGGACTCTTAAGAGACGATCCAGCCCTTCTCAATGGCACCAGACGGCTTTGTCTCCATCAGGCCCTTCTCACTAGACATTGACAGCTTCTTAACAGTCACTTTGACAGCATACCAGTTTCTCCATGTATCCCACCTTTTGAAAGATGCTTACTGCACCTTTACAGTGCTTGGAACTGAAATAACATCAGACAGGTGGGTGCTCAGCACTGTGAAGAGGAATGTGTTATCCGGTTCACCTCCCTCTCCCCAGCCCACCTTCCCTGTCCCTTTTCAGGGACCAACTCAGAAGAGTGTATTACTCTCAGAAGTACGGTCTCTTCTGCAATTGAGTGTAATAGAAAAGGTTCATTGTCATCACAGAGGGATTCTATTCTTAATTCCCCAAAACTTCCAGGAAGTTGAACTGCTTTGTTAAGAAAATCAAGTTCCGGATGGTCACCCTCGCTTCCATTACCCTTCACTGGAGGGTGGAGATTGGTATGCTGCCCTTGATGTGCAGGACACATACTCCTGATGATACATCCAGGCCACAAGAAGCACCTTCACGTTGTAGTTTGAGATACACGCAGCCAATACCCGGTGCTCCCCTTTGGCTTGGCACGTGTATCAGCCTGCCTGCACTGCCTAGGTGTCCAGCATGTCCCTTACCTAGACAATTGGGTAGTGTGCAGTGCCTCAAGCATCCAAGTCCGCAGCAGCATCCTGATCAGAGGCTCTTGTCTGGGCCTGAAACTGAATTTAGACAAAGTTACAGCCAACGCAGCTCAAACTCCCTGTAACCTCTGGCTTCAGGCTGCCCCTGCTAGCAGCTGAGTGCAGCAGGGAAACTGACTAATCCCTGGGTTGTCTTTAAGCACAAGCAACCTGCAAGCTGCATAAGTTGCAAGCCTGGTATATGTATAGGCTCCCTTTAACCTAAGTCTGAGCAAAGTGACAAAATTAGAGCTCTTCAGAGAGTGAGTTGGGGCAAGAAATGAGATGGAGGCAGGGTGAATTGACGTAAATCGTCACAAGAACAGCCTTGATTGAAATAATCAATTTAAATCAACTTTGCCACCTGTACTTCAGTTATTTCTACAGAAAGGTGCCTTGTCATTGGTTGATATAACCATTAAAACATGTTGATTTACAACTAAATAGAGCCTTTACACTAGATTTAGGACATCTTTTTGATACCTAGGACAGTACACTATAACTACATACATTTATTTAAGAAATTATATAGCTTAATATTTTCAAATTCTTATTAATTGTATATTTTTAGTATGTTAGAAAATGGTGAATGATGTATTGTGTATGTACTAGCTAATTAACTTTTTTCTCAGAATTTGTGTTAAGCTGCAATAGGATGGTAACTGGAATTTAATTAAACACACAAATCAGCACATAAAATTGATTTTTTATTAAACAAAATAAGCCCTTAATACAGTGCATTACCTAATGTGCCATATTTATAAAGCTTGATCTCAAAAGTTAGATGTGTTCCCTGGATTCTTTACACCACGGATCAGCAACGTTTGGCACATGGCCCACCAGAGTAACCCCCCTGGCGGGCCAGGCTGCTTTGTTTACCTGCAGCATCCGCAAGTTCAGCCGATCGCAGCTCCCACTGGCCGCGGTTCACCACTCCAGGCCAATGGGGGCGGCGGGAAGCCGCGACCAGCACATCCCTCGTCCCGTGCCGCTTCCCGCAGCCCCCATTGGCTTGGAGCGGTGAACCAGTGGGAGCCGCGATCCGCCGAACCTGCAGACGCGGCAAGTAAACAAACCGGCCTGGCCTGCCGGGGCCTTACCCTGGTGGGCCATGTGCCAAAGGTTGCTGATCCCTGCTTTACACCAATGAAGCAGACACTTTATCTCCGAGTTTTTGATAGAGGCTCGGGGAATCCGTATATTTATTTTTTATTTAAATGTTTTTAAAAATTATAGTAAGTTTAGGCCTTAACCTATTTTGTGTTAAATTCAGATTTCATTTTAAACAGGTTTCTTTTTAAAAAGAAAAACTTGTAATTTAAATAGCAACCCTTGATAGATAGTGAAGAAAATAATCTATTTTTTTCCCTCAAAAGGACCCATTGATTTGTCTGCACCCTGGGCAGAGACTCTAGGGTAATGACATGGAGGCAAACGTGAGCCTGTGAATGAAACGTTCTGTGCAACGAAACAAGGGGGCCCGAGTTTAACCACCTTGATCCCTTTGTATGGGATGGGCCAGGACCCATTTCAGACCATCTCGGAGTCTTGTTCATTGGGGGATTTCAGCACATCTGATGTGCCTCCTACCCCAGCGTGTGAATAAGTCATCGCTTAACTCCCCCCGTTACCAGAAAATTAATGCCCCATTAACAGTGGCCAGCTCCTCGCCCCCACCCTGGCCTGGAGCCACAAATCTGAGGCTGAGAAATAGCAGGGGGAGCTGTGTCTCCTGCCCCCTGGTGCAGTTCTTGCAGAGCAGTCACAGAGAGCTGCTGACCGTCTCCTTGGCACTCTGCGTGCAAATCTGTCAGGGCCTGGCCTGCTTTTTTCTCCTTGTCACTTCTCTGGGAGTAGCCCCAGACCTGGCCCCACCCCCACACCTCTCAGCACTAGTGCAGCACCTCGTGCATCAGGGAGTCTTCCTGGGCCCCCGCCAGTCTGAGGGCCTGGCAGAGCTGCCCCAAGGTGCCCTGGTGACTGCATCTTTGCCCTGGGCCTGCGTTGGGGATCATCACAGTGTACTCGGGTACCAACTTCTGGCCTCCTGCCATGCGTCAGCCCCTCTCCTCCCTGCGGGTTACTGGCTGGGGGCAGACTGACACAGCTGGCGCTGGCAGCAGATGTAGGGTCATGCTCAGGTGAAGCAGCACCCCCCAGGTTAGTTATGAGAGTGGGCGCTTCCAGAAGGTCATGGGGCTGTATTTCCATATAAATAGAGCTGCCATTTCATTCACTACAGACGCTGCTTGGGGCCAAGGGCTCTGTCTGCTGACAGACTGCTCCTCTCTCCAGTTTCTTGCACTAGCAGATGAGCTAAGGGGACTGGACATCAGCACTTGCCTTCCATGTGTTCAGCTGCGAGACCTTAGCCTGAAATTGGTGCCAGTCAGCTGGAGGCAGCTCCCCCCAGGAGCCCCTGCTCTCTGGGGTGCAGGGTTTCACCATGGTGAATTCTGCCCGCTAGCGCAGTGTCTGAGCCGTGTCCTAGAGGAGTTGCTGTGGCACAAGGTGGCACTGTCTGACATGCTGCTTTGGCCGACTAGTCACCTGTACAATGTTCCCTCCTAGCCTTCCGCGCCCTGCTGCAGATCCGAGCCGTGAGGAAGAAGCCTGGGGCTTTGTCGCCCGTTTCGTTCAGCCCCGTCCTGGCCCAGACCATGGACCATGATGAGCACTCTGTAAGTAACTCACAACCCTGTGTGGCTTCTGGCCCTGTGTCCCCCCACCCAGCGAGCGGAGATCGGGCAGGCTCTCTGTTCTCCATGCCCAGGCTCCATTTCCATTGGCTTGGTCCATCTGTGGATGTCCTTTCCTGAGGCTGTTGGCCAAAGCCCTTCGAACTGTGTTTGGGGTGAGCCTTTCCTACTTGGATCAGCTTCATGCTTGAGCATTCGAACCTCCTGCTCTTCTTGAACCCCTTGATAGCTGGGGAGCAGCCCTCCCCATGGCTTGTGGCTTTTCAGAATGTCTGCTACCCTCCACGCCAGGTTTATGAAGCTGTTTCAGGCCCGGTCTCCGCTCTTTTGTTAGCCAGCATGACTTTGAGCGGGAACTGCCACTGTGTGCCATAGCATGAAGAGGTTTCCCTGGGTCATGCAGGATACAGTGCCTGTCTTGGAGGGGGGTGGCCCAGCTCTTGGTTTGGAAGAATAATTGGTTACAGTTTGAGCTTGTGTGTAAATCTGCATCCGCAAGTTGTTTTGATGAAATGCCGTTGGCCTCCTGATTCCCCTCTAAGGTCTGTTCGTGGGCTGGCTAATAACCCTATATGTGCAGCTCTCCTGGGGAAGCTCATATCCCAACCAGTGTAAGTACACAGCTAATTATAGTGAGATACGTGAGATCTCCCAGAGCTAGTGTGATCAGCACCACTGGGGGACTGTCAAATACAGCATTGTTCGCTGTTCTGAACGAGCCCCGTCAGGGAAGAAGGTGTAACCTAAGACGGCTCCAGTGCGTTCAGAGACTTGCTCCCCTTGCCCTTGTTCTGACATATTGCTATACATACTCGTTGCTGTGCCCCAAAATACTGGGGCCTGCAGGTATAAACACAGTTCCCATCATCCTGGCCCATTCCTTTGCAGACTCTAGAATGGAAGCCTCCATCCTGAACATTGCTCACAAGGGCAGGCACTGCTCGTTGTCAGTGATGTGGTTGCAGAGCAAATCACAAATAGACCCTCTTGACTGAGCGGCTGGGACCCCTGGGGGCTTGGCTCATGGTGGAGCATGGCACACTGGGACCTGTGTTCTCTGCAGGTCGCATCTCTTCATTAAAGATGAGGGCTGTTGTCTGATGCTGTTATACAAGCTTGACAGAGCCCGCAGCCTCCTCGCAAGCTGCAGATGCAGCCTTCTGAGGGTCACGCAGGGCACCCTGCAGTGGTGCTGTAGGCAGAGCAATAGGCTTCAGGGACAGCTGGGTGGTTAGTGCCCAGCGAGAGGGAGCCATTGCTTAAAGACGTGTGTAAGTTTCAGTGACTGATTGGCAGGGCCCTGCGTGGGCCCTGCTGTGGACTTCACTGCAGGATCCACTCCCGGCCTCAGAACTGAGCTACAGCACCTGAGCTTTTGCTTAGAAATAAAACATAAAATCAAAAGGTTGGTTCTTGCCCCTCATGACTGCGACAAAAACGTCCCCAATATAAACCAATCTGTTACTGTCTCCTCACGTCTGCTGCCTCCTGAAACAGGAGCTCTGAGCTGGTGTCTGTAAACAGTGCCCCCTCCGGCTTGGTGGGGCAATAATCCCGGAACCTAGGGGCAGTTTTAATGTCAGTGCAATTAAGTATTTCATTGCTTGCTTATCCCACTATCCCTCACTGCCTCTCCAACTGCCTAAACTCACAATGTGCTGTACCTCGCTGCCATGTCCTCCGGCACGCATGCACCAGCCTCTACCAGGCACTTGTGCTTTGTCAGAGCAGACGTTGTTGGCACTGAAAGGCATCACAAAGTGAACTGGTTATAACATCTCAGTCAGTGGCAGAGATGCTGAGCTGAACATATTCTTTATATTCCTCCTCAGCGCAATAAAAACTTCCCTCCGTGAATTTACCGGCCCGCCCCCAAAATATGAGCATCACGGTGCAGAATGGAGGTGCAGTTTGCCACTGATGATGGTGATTAAGAATTGGGTTCAGTTGACATTGGTTTAACTGCTTTGAACAGGACACCATCAACATGTACTGCATATTCCCTCAGCCGCCGGTTTCCCAGTCATGTGAAAGACCCAGACAGACAACAAAGGAAACTCGCTATGTGGAGGAAGCAGCAGGAAGGGCTGTTGGATGTGCAAAAGAAATAAACTGACCAATAGCAAGCACATAAGAGATTGCTCTCTCTAGTCTTTCCCTTATAGAATTTTGACTGTTGTTTGAAACAGATGTGTGTGCAGAACTTTAAGCTGATGGTGCCCCTTTAAATTAACCACTAAAGGAGCAAAGGATTTACTGTGCAAAGAATAAAGAAGGGATCCCAGTTTCACACTGGGTCCAATTTTGTGGGGGTGCCTAACATTACCCCTGTTTTCCTCACCTGCAGAGCTCCGACAACATCCCTCCAGGATATGAGCCCATTTCGCTGCTGGAAGCATTGAATGGCCTCCGCTCCATCTCCCCATCCATCCCTTCCGCTCCTCTGTACGAGGAAATCAGCTACACCGGCGTGGTGGATGGGCTGCCCCCTGCCGGCCGCCCGCTAGGTGGGATTGACAGAGCCATGGAGAGCGGCCCTCAAAAGAGCAAGCGGAGCAAATCTCCAGACAGGTCAGCCCCAACAAAGGAGTCTGCTCCTCACATGGGCCCTTCGGGTCCTCCCCAGCACAGTACAGCCCTGTCATTTCCTCCTTGGCTTGCCTGGCCCATGGCTCTGCATTGCCGCCTAGCTCTCCTGGCACTGCTAATCCTGCAGCAGTGGGCGGACGACAGCTGCTCACAGCTGGGAGGTTGGGGTGGTGCCTGCATGTTTAGCCTTAGAAATGCCTGCCTTGCGATTGCTGGAGGACTTCATGGAGGGCTCACTGCTCGCCGAAGAAAGTTGATTTTCAAGCTGGTTTTTCAGCCGTGCTCTCACACCCTGCATGTCCTGCACCCCCAGTTCCATGCCCATGCTTCCTTTGAGCATTTTCTGGTATCGTGCGCCCCAAGCCCAGGGCTGCAGGTGAACCTCCCCTTGACACGTGGAGGCCCAGTCGGGAAGCAGAGCCCTGACAAGCATTGCAAGAAGGGGCTGAAACTCCTGGGAATGCCAGGTTCAGATCCCAACAGGCCTGAGGTGGCCCTTTGCCCTGCTGAGCAGGTTCTGTGCAAGTGACTGTTGGTGTGTGTCTCAGATGAGACGCACCAGGGGTCTGAGCACTTGAAGTGGCTGCTTATGCCCTTGTGGCCCTTTCTATGAGAGGGAGGTTCGTGATCCCACGTTCCCCTGTCTGAACTCTTGTGCACCTCCTGGCTTCTGCTGTTTCCACTGTGCTGTGCCTGCCGGGGGCTGGGAGGTGCCATGGGAATGGAAATCACTGTTTTGTGGCTCTCTGCAACATCATTCTTCCCCCTCCCTCCCAGTGCATTACGATCTCCTTCGTCTCCAATCCATGAAGAGGACGAGGAGAAGCTCTCTGAGGACTCGGACTCCCAGCCAGCGCTGAGCGGGGCCGAGCTGGTGCTGAGGGAGAACAGCTCTCCTGGAGTAAGTCCCCATCCCAAATGCTGCTCAACCCTGGCTGCTCCTTGCCCCATAGCCCTGCACCAGCGAAGGGCCACTCCCTGGGCTGCAGCATGACAGCTGGCTACGGGTGCTGGTCTGGGGAGCTGCATTTCGGGCAGGCTCTTCCTGAGTAACAGGGCTCGGGGTAAACCCTTTAGTGTAGGACGGGAAGGAGCCCGGAGTCCACTCCCGGGGAGACCTGAACACTTCCCCTCCTCCCTTAACTCCACAGCTCTCCACCCCCCACCCCCAGTGCTTTGGGTTTCCCATGCTGCCAACCCCTCCCCCCAGGCACAATGGGAACAATTACAATTACAGCCAGGGAGGGCATTTCTAACCCTTGGGGCTGGCGCCTGAAGGGCTTTGTTAACATGGGATGCTCCTGTCGGTGCAAAAGGGTTCCAGGGTGGCATCCTTAGAGAGAGATCTAGGTTAATTCTGGCTCTAATCACTGCAGTTGGCTCTGCAGCTTCCTAGCTCTGAACCCCCCAGCCTGGGCCTGCCCAGTGCACCCACAATCAGCATCTGACACCCGGGAACCTCCAGGAGGGGGTTTCAGCAGGGGGTGGTGTGCCCGGACAGGTGGGCACCCTCATTCCCCAGGCCAGTATGGCACTAGTGTGATAATGCTGGGCACCCTGTATCAGGGCATCAGACAGGCTGCCCCCCATCCTGGGCACAGTCTGCTGAGCGCGTTGGTAGAGTATACTGAGTCCGAGGGGAGGGGTTCCAGCCTGCAGAGATTGTCCTATTCTCTCCTTTTCCAGAGCATGGTGGCTGAAGAAATCGAGGAGATCTCGTCCCTGCAGCAAGGTACGTCCTGCCCATACCTATGAGACAAGTCAGTCTAGAGGGTGGAGTTTGGGGCTGGAAGTGACCCCCTGCTAGCCTCTTGGCCCTGCTCTCTTGGCTTATGGCAGGGCTCCTTCTAATCCCCCTGGAAGGTGCTTCTTGGGGTTGGATATGGTCTCAGCCTGGAATCACATGCCCGGGTCACTGATCTCCTTGGAGACTGAGCACCCCCTAGTGCTTGTGCACAGACACAGCGCCTGACCTGTGTCTGCTGGGGCCCAGTGAAACATGCACTTTGTGCAACAGGGATCTTTGTGTGAAGAATCATAGAATATCAGGGTTGGAAGGAACCTCAGGAGATCATCTAGTCCAACCCCCTGCTCAAAGCAGGACCAATCCCCAGCTATCAAGATCTGCAGAGCTCTGTGCTCTGCGACACTCTCCAGCGTTTCTCGTGTCTCAGATCTTCCAAAGGGAGTGTTTAAAAACTGCATTTGGACAGTGGCCGAAGCTGAAGGGGAAACCACGCTGGGAACTAGGGAAGTGACAGTGACTGAAATTTCTCACGCGTTCCTTCCCAGACGGCTCTCCCTGGAGCTGAGCTCTCCCAGGGTGGGCTGATGGGGCAGATCAGTAGTGCAGTGCCAGGCTGGCTGTGTATGTTCCCCTCCCCTTTGCTGCTGTCGCCATGTTCCCCAGCCTGCGCCAGAGGGCCAGGAGGGATGCAGAGGCTCTCAGTTGGCCATTGTGCCAGGCAGCACCCACCATTCCCAAACACTTGATGGGAAATTTCACTGCAACTTAAAAGCCTAGATCTCATTCCCTAGACAAACCCTCAGTAGCACCGGGCTGCCTGTTGATCCGCTGTGGGAGGTGGCTTCCACATGGGGAGGGAGGAGAGCACCGGGGGTGGGTTCTCCATCCTGCCCAATGCCAGGTGGCCATCTCCCCGCTCCAGCGCTGCTCGGTGGGCAAGACCCAGGCTGTGTCCTGCATGCGTGGGGCTGGCTCAGTGCTGGTAGGATTCGCCCTCTGGTGCTGTGGTCAGTGCCCAGGGCAGGGCTGGCAGGACAAATGGCAGGAGGCGCTGCACGACTTCGCTGGGCTCCCTAGGCCTGATGTGTCTTCAAGCGTCTCGGCTGCAGACAAGAGAAGTGCCTTTTTCAGTCGCTGGCCGTGTCACCTGGCAGCGTTTGCAGGGCGTGGCAAGGGGCAGTGGGGAAGGAACCTGTTCTCCCCAGGCACATGCCAGTGGGGGCCCTTGTTGGCACTGGCCTCTCCTCTGGAGGGAAGACAGCACAGAGCCCTCTGTCTCTCTCCCACTCGCTGCAGCGGGCCTAAGCTCTCCGCATTCTCTGCTGACTCCAGGTAGCCGCCTGCCCTCCATGGAAGACATCCTGCCGGAGAGCAGCTGCAGCGAGCACAGGAGCCTTACGCAGTCGGAGAGCGACCCCCCAGTCGATGTGTACCTGCCAGGTAACAGCCCAGCCCGGGGGCCGGGGGAGGTCTCCTTGTGCTGGCATGGCACTGATTGGTGGGGGGCTGCACTGCTGTGGCTTGGCAAGGGGTCTGTGCTGTGCATACTCGCTGCGGGCTGAGCCACCCTGCTTGCAGCTTGCTTGGCTGGATCGTTGCATCAGGCAGCTCGTCTCCAGCAGAGAGCGAAACTCTCCCCTAAAGCACCCACTTGCCATGATCATATGGAGCTAACTGCTGCCCCCAGGGGCATGGGCGAGTGGGGCTCCCAGAGAGGTAACTTGCCCTATATCTCCACTTCCCCTCTCCCTTTGCCGTCCCCTCCTCCCTCACCTTTTTGTCTTGCTGCTTCCAGTCCCCCACCCCACCCCCTTTCCTCCTTTCTGCTCTTTAGGCTGCAGCCACTAGAGGGCAACCCAATTGCAAGTGTGATAGTGGCTTCCCCATGTGAGTTGGTGAGATTCTCTCTTCTCCCACCCCCAACCGAAGATTCATGAATACATGAGTTGAGGCATAACGTGGGGGGGGGCTGAAAACCCCTGGTCTCCCTCCTCTAGTGATGGCCACATCTGATCACTGGCCCTGGCGCTCCAGCTGTGAGCTCCCTCCAAGGGTAAGGGCCCACCTGGCAGCAGATCCCGGGCACACCCAGAGAAGAGCGCAGGCTCCTGGCTTTATTGCTCCTCGTCTCCATACTGCTGACCCAGGGAGGGAGAGGCAGGGCCTGCCACGCTGGGGCCGCTGAGCATGCATGCTGTCACCATGAGCCACACGCGGCGCGCTGGGCTCATACTCTGCGGGGGAGGGACCATCTCTGGGCAGGCCGGGCCCCACTCGCTGTGCCGCGGGTGGGGGATTGCGCTTCGGGGGGCTTCGTGGCTGAGCTGCTCGCAGCGCAGCTCCATCAGCCATAGTCGTTGCAGCCTGTTCTCTCCTGTAGAGTCACAGTCTGTTCTGAGCATCTCTCTAATGTCTCCTTCCTTCTGCCTGCCTCCCTGCTCCTGCCCTGGGCAGCACTGGGTCCCGATTCCTGCTCTATTGGGATAGAGGAGTAAGCTGGTACGTCGTCTCATTCTCTCTTACGCGCAGGGAATTGCATGGGGCGGCAGGAGCCTTTCAGGGTGGGGCTGTAGTGGGGGCAGACTGGCTGAATGTGTCAGTACCAGGCTGGCCCCTTCTCCCCTCCCTGCCCTTCCAGCTTGGCCCAGGGCGGTGCATTGTTGCAGTGGTTTCCCCTCACCACGGGGTGGCAGTAACAGGCCCCAGAGCAGGGCGTGGGAGCCAACTGGCCTGAAATCCGGGAGTTCAGCTGCTCCCTGGGTTTCTCTCTCCAGACGGCTCAGCTTGTGCCTCCTTTGTATACTGACCTGGCAGCTCTGATCCCAGCCCCTGGCAGCAACTGTCAGCATTACTGAATCCCCTCTGCCGAGCGCTAGCCAGGCCAAGCACCCCGCCAGGCTCTGAGGGGAGGCTGCTGGGCAAAGCACCAGTGTCCCTCTCCCCAAGAGAGCGAGGTGAGTTCAGCCCACTCCTTGCGACTCGGGGCACATGGTGCCTCCAGCCACCCCTGCTGTGACAGGAACAGAGGAGCCCTGTCCCTGCTATGCTGAGCACCCTCCCCCAGCCCCTCGCTGAATGCTCCTGCAGGAGGCCCTATGGCTGTATGTGAGCCCATAAACGTGTGGGTAACTCAGTCCTGTTAGCATGAGTGGCCAGGGTGCGGAGCTGGCCCAGAAACCTCCTCTCTCTCACACACACACACGGAGATCTGATCTGACCTGCTTCCGCTCACCGTGTGCAGGGTTCCCCAAAGACTGGGGGGCCAAGAGCCTGAAACCCTTGGGGGTTCCTCTCTAGGCCCTGGTGCCCGCTAGGTCCACGTCCTGCTGAACTGTGGCAGAGGGCACAGGGCTCGTCCACTCGTCAGCAAAGCCAAGAAACTGGACAGGAAATCCTTGTGGGTCTCCACCCAGCCCTTCTGTCCTGGGAGCCAGCGCAGGGCAGTCCCCTTCCCGAGCAAAGGGGAGCGGGGCATACCTGGCATCTGCTGGAGTGTGGGGAGCATCCCGTTTGCAGCATGAGTCCCCCACCCAGAACCGTCCCATGCCCACGGGGCTCCTCCGGTGCGCACATGCTGGCTGATTTCCCCCAAGCTGTAGCTCAGCCCATCCTGCGCCCGCCTGCTCCCCCCTAGGCTGATCAGAGGGTGGCAGGGGCTGTGATGTCTCTGTCTCTTTCTCTCTCCCCTCGTTCAGGGTCGTCCGACTCCGAGACCCTTCCAAGCCATGGCGCCAACAGTCCCACTCAGCCCCTCCTCTTTGACCAGCCCCGGTTCCGCCCGGAGGACGCGCGCAGCCTTTCCTTCCGCCCAAGCCTGCGGGGGTCTCAACTACATCCCAAGCCACACGCACAAGCTCTCCTCTCCCCGAGGGAGCTGGGAGCCGCCCGCGCCCTGCAGGCCCCCCAACTGACTCTCTGATCATGGCTCAGGTGTGTTAAATGAGTCTGTAAATGGGGCAAGAGGAAGGCAGGCGCTGCCCCCTGCAGCAGGTTCGAACCAGGCTCCCTGGGGCCCTGGCGCCCACTTTCCTCTTGGGACTGGCCGCTCCCCTCACCAACGGGCACAACTTTTGCACAGGTTGGTTTTTTAAAGATGTTTAAAGTACTTCCCGTTCTAACCCCTCCACCCCCTTCCCCCCCCCCGAGGAGCCAGCGGGAGGGGGCTGGTGGGGGGTGCAAATGAAGGACACTCCCATGTATATTTTGTACACACGATGACTGCTTGCAGCTGTGGGCTGGCGCTGCCCCTCCCCTGTAAATCCCTTGCAGGCCGGCCAGGCCCTGCTCTGTTTTCTCCTGGGGGCACCCAGCCCAGGGCAGTCTGTAGCTGGGCTCATGTGGCACCTCCTCTCCTCCAGGCGTCGGTCCCCTGGGCGTGGCATTGCCTCCTGGCCAGCTGGTGACCCCATGATTGCTTTGCAGCTGGCGCTCGCTCCCCTGCAGCCTTGTGTGGGAGGAGCAGGGTGGACGGGTTCATGCCTTCCCCTGCAAAGGGATGAGGGCCCCGGCTGCACTCACTGGGGGGACAGCCCCTCTGTGGGGAGCCTGCTCTGGGTCAGTCCTTCCCAGGGAAGATCCAGCCGAATCTCCAGCGTGGGGCACACGCGCCACCGCTCCCCTTCCTGATCCTGCACCAGGGCTCTTGGATTCAGGCACCCCTGCTACCCTGCCCCCTCCAGCCCGTGTGTGGCTCCTCCCTGCCAGGCCCTGGTTCCTGGGCCCTCAGGTGCCATGCCTGGCTGCAGGCAGGCTCTTACCTAGCTCACAGCCAGGGCAGCCTGGTCTGTCAGCACCCGCGGGCTCCAGGTGGCTTTCTGAGGTCCTTAGACACAAGCACAAGCGTCCTGCCGGAAGGTGGGGACTTTGCCCCGCCAGGCAGCCACCAGCAGTACCTGCTTGGCTTCCTGCAAGGCCAGGGCCAGCAGGGCCTTGCTGAGTGACACTGTTCAGGGGAGCCCTTAGGGAGAATAGCCCGTTCCTCAGCCTTTACTACTCTGCGCACTTTTTCCCTGCTGCGGTGAGGCCCGGGCACCTGCTCCTCCCAGCTCTGGAGAGACCCTTCCCCGGCCTCAGTCCCAGCCCCTGGCATCTCCCCGTAGTCCCTGCACCACTGTGGTGTGTCTGAGCCTGGCCTGCAGAGAGTGGGGAGCAGCGCACTGGCAGTGCTAGGCCTTGTTACAGCTGTGGGCCCCAAAGGTGGGGGAGGAGCAGCCCGGCAGCTTGTCTCACCCTGGCTGGGACAGGGCCGATGAGTCAAGCGCTCAGCTCTGGGTGGGGTCAGACCCAGCATCTCTCCAAAGCTAGCAGCTCCACATTCAGCATGCAGCACTGCCAGCAGTGAGGCCCAGGGAGGGCGAGAAGGGTCCTGCCCCCTGCTATGGGATTCCTGCCATGCTGGGGCCTGGGAAAGGCCTCCATGGCAGAGAACCACCCCCCAACCCAGGGCCCCTTTGAGTTGCAGCCAGCTCCCCCCATCCAGGTAGGGCCTTTATGAGGCAGGAGATCAGCCCTGGGCCCCCACTGCGATCCTGGGCTCGGGTGTGTCTGTTGCTGAGGAGATGGGGTGTGCATTGTAGCAGCGGAGGGGGCAGTCTTCCCAATGCTCTGTTGCGGCCCCTGCCCCAGAGAGCAGGCATGGCCATGGCACAGGGAGATGCCATGAAAAGCATCCCCTAGCCCTCGCTGCTGACTGCAGTGACTCCCTTCGGCAGTAGGGCAGCTCCCATCACCGCTATCTTCAGGGGCATGACTCTCTGCCCCTCGTCCTAACCTACTGCTGCATGGTCACTGGGCAGGGTTCCAGACGGGGCTAGCAGGGCATGGGGGTGCTGGCAGCCTGCGGGGCTGAGGGAGACCTGCACTCTGCGCACAGCTTCAGACTGGGACCTGGAGCAGGGGGCGTTTGGGCACCTGCCTTTCCCCACTGTACATAACCAGCGCCCGTGGCCTCATTGGTGCCCCCTTTGCCCGCCTTGATCGATGTCGCTCAGTGCGGTGACCTTGCCGTGTGCCTTGTTCCTGCTTTCTGTGCTGTGGGGAGTCTCCCACCCCTGGGGCTGGCCCGGACCCTGCAGGAGTCTCCTGTCCCTGCTGGGAGCTGTGCCCACAAGGACCCATTCCCGTGGGCAGATTTGTGTGCATGGCTGCTGGATGCTGCCGTCTGCTTCCGTTTGCTGTCACACCTTTCGTTCTCTGCTCCTCCCCAGCGAGATGGGCCAGCCCCCTGTCTCCCCCGGCAGGGATTTCTGGGGGCTCCTCCCTTTGTTCCTCTGTTTAGAGTAATAAATCCATGGAGCAATAGCCTCTGTTTATCTGTTATTGGAGTCTCCGTGTGCATCCTCCGCCCCATGCAGGGGGAGCAGAGCATTCCGGGGCAGGCAGCTGAGAAGAGTTTTGGGTCTGTGGCACCTTCACAAACCAAACCCCTGGCTGCTGACCCCAGCTGAAAAGGCTGAAACTCCTGCAAACTCCAGCCTAGTCACAGGGCAGGGCAATCACTCCCCTTCTCCAAGGGCAGGCAGCGCTGGGCCCTTCTCATGCCTCTGGGAAGCACATATCAGTCTCTGGTGCTTTGCCCCTGCAGCAGCCCAGACTCGGGCCTGGGTTTGCCCTATTGCAGGGTGACCCCCTGCAGGACACCGGGTGGACACTGACTCCTTTACAGAGGCCAGGCCTCATACCCCATGGCACTCAGACCCCAGGATGTGCACAGCTGGCCCGGGAGAGGTCTGGTGGAGACTGTGGCTGGAGGGGTGCTAAGGGGTGTCCATCCTGCCAGCCCCACCCTCTGAGCACAGCACGTGTCTCCCCAAGCAGCTATCTGCAGGGCCCCAGGCATGGGATCTGTCTGTGGGCAGGCAGGCTCCACATGCCCAGGGGGCTGGGGCCCTGCTGCTCATGACTGCTTCTTCAGGCCATAGCCCTCCACACCCTCAGGCCAGCTCGTCTCCTGGGGGGGATGTCCCTGCCACACAAGCAGGATGGGCTCTTTCCATCTGGCACCTGGGCTCACTGGCTGTGCACTGGGAGTGGACGCCTTGGTGTTCCCCTCAGCTCTGACAGGGTGCCCACTCACCCTCGGGCATCAGCCTTCTCCTAGTACTCCCTGCTGCTGCCATGTGTCCCCTAAGCTTGCTCCTAGCCATTAAGACGACTCCGGGAGTCAAAGGGTTAACTACAGGTCACAGTGCAGAAAACACCCTGATTACAGCCAGCTGTGAGGGGCAGGTACCTGCGGGGGTGGGGGGCCCCTTCCCTCCCACCCCCTTGTTGGAGCAGGAGCACAGTCTGGCCTCCCTGCCCCCAACTGTCAGAGACCCCAGTTGCTGTTCACTGGGAGCCAGGGAAGCTGGAGCTGGTGGACAGCTTGGCCATCGTTGTTCATTGTTGGAGCCTGGGGTGCATTTGAGGGTGGGATGAGGGGTTCCGGAGATAGAAAGTTCAGCCTGAGCAGCTTTATCATTTTTGGATTCTTATAACTCTCTGGGTTGCAGAGGAAGGAGACAAAACTCAGGCCCTGACCACCCCCACCCCCCAAAATGTACAGCCCCGGCCTGCCCTGATACACTGAGCAATGGGACCAGGGACCAGGCTCAAGATGTTTCCAAAGCTATTGCTCTCTGACTGGTGTGCAGGAGCCCTTGACGGAAGTGGGAAGCTAAGAATGGGCATGTCTGGTGTGTGGCACAGTGCGCAGCTCTGAGATCATAGTTGGAAGCTGAGAACAGGCATACTCAGTGCTTGGCACAGGTCCACAGGAGGGAGGGCTGAGAATACCCACTCAGGTGAATGCAGCGGTTGACACCGCTTCTTTCAGACTATTCATCTGCATGGGTGTCTCACTCAGCTGAGAACACCTCATTGAGATGAATGGGCCACTTCACAGCTCCCAGAACTCCCTGTGCTGCAGCCGCAGATGGATGTGCAGAGCCCCCTGTGCCTCAAAGGGCCCAGAGGTGGAGCAGAGACTCTGCATCTACACTCTTCAGCCCCTGCCTGCCTCCGGCGGTTTCATGCGCTCCTCACAGCTCTACCACCTCCCCTCAAGGCGTGGCATGGGCCTGCCAGGGGCATAGAGTGGCCAGGAGAAAGTGGAGCTGGCAGCTGAGTGGTGCATAGCTCAGTGGTCAGAGCAGTGGGGGCGTGGTCAGAGCAGCAGGCAAGAATATGGTGGGTTGGAGAAGATGTAGGGGACCAGCCAAACCCTGTCTTTAGAAACCCCAGTTCATTGACTAGAGCTCTGATGAAAAACTGAATTTGATCCCTTGGTGAAAAAGGGATGGTCTTCAAAAGGGCTTTTGCTCCCCCAACTTTCCCTTTTCTGATTCTGTTCTGGCAGTGGTTTTGAGCCCCAGAGAACAATCTGTTCCCTCCCCTACAAATACCCCCAACATCCTCTACACTCCCTCCCTGTGGCTGCTCCATCAGGTTGGGGGTGAGCTCAAGGGTTCCACTTCCCTCCCCTGCTCCCCAATAGGGGAAGGGAACCTAGAAGTCCCCATTTCCCCATGCTCTCTCCAGGCATGGGACAGGGCACCAAGCTTACCCCTTTTCCCCCAGTGATGCTGTTTCTAGGGAGAAAGAGGAACTCAGAGCAGGGTAAAAGAGTATGGAGAGGAAAACAGGGGTTAGAGTTGTGCAGGAGGGTATTGGGGGTCTTCAGCTCTGCCTCCCAACTCCCACATCCTTGCCCCTGCCCTTCATTCCTCCCTTCAAAACATACTGCCTACCACTGGCTCCATGTCAATCCCTGTCTTCTCAATCTGTGGGACCCTCACTGATGCCCTGCCCCCATGACTTTAGATGTCCAAAAACTATTATTCTAACACTGAGAAAGAGGACAACTTTGGGTAAAAGCCCATCCTTTTTCAGTGGGGAAGTGAAATGATAGATTTGGGGGGGGGGTGTTGGGGTGTGTGTGTATATATATAAAAATAAATAAAAAAGATTGATAAGGGAAGCTCATAGACTTTAAGGTCAGAAGGGACCATTATGATCTTCTAGTCTGACCTGCACAACGCAGGCCACAGAATCTCCCCCACCCACTCCTGTAACAAACTCCTGACCTATGTCTGAGCTGTTGAAGTCCTCAACTTGTGGTTTAAAGACTTCACGGTGCAGAGAATCCTCCAGCAAGTGACCCATGCCCCACGCTGCAGAGGAAGGCGAAAACCCCCCCTGGGCCTCTGCCAATCTGCCCTGGAGGAAAATTCCTTCCTGACCCCAAATATGGCGATCAGCTAAACCCTGAGCATGTGGGCAAGACTCAGCAGCCAGACACCCAGGAAAGAATTCTCTGTAGTAAGTCAGATCCCACCCTACCCTGTTTCCCCGAAAATAAGACATCCTCCGAAAATAAGGCCTACTTACAGTTTTGCCTCTCGTTGTAATATAAGGCATCCCCCCGATAATAAGACCTCCCCGATAATAAGGCATCCACCGATAATAAGGCATTTTTCATTTCTGAAAAATAAGACATCCCCTGAAAATAAGACCTAGCGCATCTTTGGGAGCAAAAATTAATATAAGACACTGTCTTATTTTCGGGGAAACAGGGTATCTAGTGTCGCATCACAGGCTATTGGGCATATTTACCGCTAATAGTCAAAGATCAATTAATTGCCAAAATTAGGCTATCCCATCAGACCGTCCCTTCCATAAACTTATCAAGCTTAGTCTTGAAGCCAGATATGTCTTTTGCCCCCACTGCTCCCCTTGGAAGGCTGTTCCAGAACGTCACTCCTCAGATGGTTAGAAACCTTCGTCTAATTTCAAGTCTAAACTTCCTAATTGCCAGTTTATATCCATTTGTTCTTGTGTCCACATTGGTACTGAGCTTAAATAATTCCTCTCCCTCCCTGGTATTTATCCCTCTGATACATTTATAGAAAGCAATCATATCTCCCCTCAGCCTTCTTTTGGTTAGGCTAAACAAGCCAAGCTCTTTGAGTCTCCTTTCATAAGACAGGTTTTCCATTCCTCGCATCATCCTAGTAGCCCTTCTCTGTACCTGTTCCAGTTTGAATTCCCAGCATTATTGAGCTGTGTGTCACACTGAAGCCTAGAATATTGAGTCAGTGTGAAGTGATGGAGACAGCTACAATCAGGGGCTCTTTTGGTTCAGAATATCACTAGGGTCAGTTGTCACTGGACTTAATGATTTGGTACTGTCACAGTTTTTAAGTTCTCAGCCGTTTTGACTTCAGCAATTCCACCCTTGTGACAGCAAGGCATGCATCTATGCCATGCCAAGGTCCTAGACAATTGTGATAGCAGAGGGAACTCAACGAATCACCACCCTTACTCTACCACTCATTTGCATGCAACAATTTCATTGGTTGTATGAGAGACTGCACAGATGGTGGATTCTTGTCCCAACTACTACCTGCACAAATCAACACAAACCTCCCAGCACAACCCACCTTGACACAAAGGAACTCAACAATATACCCAGCACACACAATGACCTCAAACACAGATAGCTCTTATAGCAGCCCCCACCATCACCATTCACAACCCACCCAGATCTACTCCATTCTCCAGCAGTACAACACAAGTCACCACCACCTACCCAGCAACAACACCCCTTAGAGCAGGGGTGGGCAAACTGTGGCCTGGGAGCTGCATCTGGCCCTTCAAATGTTTTAATCCGCCCCTCAAACTCCCACCAGGAGCAGGGTCCGGGGCTTGTCCCACTCCAGCCAGGGAGCAGGGTCAGGGGTTGGCCCTGCTGTGCGCGTGCTGTGGCTCCACACAGCTCCTGGAACCAATGGCATGTCCCCCCTCCGGCTCCTACGCGTAGGGGCAGCTAGGAGGCTCTGCATACTGCCCCCTGCCCCAAGTGTAGCTCCCACAGCTTCCATTGGCTGGGAACTATGGCCAATGGGAGCTGCAGGGGTGGCTCCTGCAGACAGGGCAACACGCAGAGCTGCCTGGCTGCACCTCTGCATAGGAGCCGGAGGGGGGGCATGCTGCTGCTTCTGGGAGCTGCTTGAGGTAAGTGCTGCCCGGAGCCTGCCCACCTCCCAGGTCCCAACTCCCTGCCCCAGCCCTGATCCCTCTCCTGCCTTCCAACCCCCTCGGTCCCAGGCCGGGGCACCCTCCTGCACCACCAAACTCCTCATCTCCAGCTCCACCCCAGAGCCCGCACCCCTAGCCAGAGCCTTCACCCCTCCCACACCCCAACCCCCAATTTCATGAGCATTCATGGCCCGCCATACAATTTCCATACCCAGATGTGGCCCTCGGGCCAAAAAGTTTGCCCACCCCTGCCTTAGAGTTATCACTTTGAAGCCTAAAGTGTCTGGTATGAGAGACTGGACTCTCCTCTCCTGCATGGCCTAGACAGGTGCTGGAGTTATTAAGACCTACCTGGGAAGTTGTCAAGGGCAGGGTCAGGATAGGGTGACCAGATAGCTAGTGCGAAAAATTGGGACTTTTTTGAGGGGGGTGGGGGGTTGTAGTTTCATGTATTAGAGAAAGGGCCCCGCACTTCTGTCGGCCCACAGCAATGTCCCTGCGTGCCTTCTGCCTGTGATCGGAGAAAGCTACAGCCAGGGCAGTCCCCACTGTCCTGTGAGGACAGGAAACTACGCTTCTGTATGGCCTACCTGCAGCTCCCCAAGTGACGCGTCAGGACACACACTCGCTCTCCACATCACAGAACCATTGACTGCCCCAGATCCACCTCCATGTTCTCACGGGTGCTGAGGAGTCTGAAGGCTGCCAGGAGCCCTTCCAGTGCTTGAAATCTGCCCTGCTGGCACAACCGATACCAGCCTACCCAGATTACGCCCTTCCCTTCAAATGCTATTTAGATGCTGCCACGTGGGGTGGGTGCAGGGCTCCCCAGGACAGGCAGGTGGGGGGTAGCATATGCCAGCTGAGGACTGAGCAGCTCAAATATGGAAAATGGCCACTACAGCAACTTCCTACTAGAACTGCTGGCCCTTGTCCGAGGTTTAAGAGATACTTGGCAGCTGCTCACTTTACTGTATACACAGACAACAGCCCCCGGCACAGCGCCACTCTGCCAGGTGAGGAGCACTGGGAGGATGCTGGGCATCACAGCTAGCCAGCTCCACCCCCACTGTGCAGTTTAGGCAGATGCTCTGTGTAAGCGCAAAGCACATGGGGTCTGGCATGGAGTGGAGGGGGGGGGAATAGAGGACCTTGGGGGAGATGGGAGAACAAAGCCCCTGGCAGTGGGGGGAATGGAGGGCATGGGGTGGAGTGGGAATGATGGACACTGAGCCACTGGCCTGGGGCACCCTGGAGTGGGGGGAGCTGGGACTGGAGGGTGCACAAAACTCCAGGCAGGGGGAGGTTGGGGTCTTCCAGGGATTCCCTGCAATAGAGGTGATGGGAGCGTAGCCTGCAGGGAGCTCCTGGGGCTCAGCCCACAGAAGCTACAATGAGTGCACCCCTCTGGTTTGTTAAACATCAGCTGGCTCCCAGACAAGTCCTCCTATGCCCCCTCCCCCCTGCACCCATGTCCGGGGCTCCACATGCCTCCTGAGCACTGAATGGTTCACATGCACGCTTCCCCAGCCTGCCAGCTGGCCCGATCGGAGCAGGGTCTCAGCCCTCCTTGTGCGGCTGTGCCCTGGCTGAGCTCTGCCTCGCAGCTGCTCTCCTTCACTTGGCTGGAGCCTGCTTTTTGGATCACCCACCCGCTCATCTGCCCCTGCCCTTGGCCCTTCCCCGATGGGTCTAATCCCCCCAACTCCTGCCTGGGCTCATGGGGCGCCGGGCTGCCCTTGCACCAAGGTGCCTGGCCTCAGGCCCTGGAAGGAACAATGGCCTGGGTTCTCCAACCCCATCTTCCTCTCTCCCAGTGCCTAGTTTGATTATTGCCTTCAGCCCCATTCACCTTGCCCAGGCACCTGGAATGGGGCGACTGCCCTCCCGGCCTGCTTCCGAGAGCCAGTGCCCGTGACAGAGGGGCCCAACTCGCACAGCAAGAAAGACATCTAAGGAAAAGTGAAAACAGCCTTGAATACAAGTGACATCAAAGAGATCTTAACAGAACAGAAGCATCCCAGCCCAGGATAGGTGTGAGGAGCCCAGCTTGGCAAGTGCCTCTGGCGTCTGCATGGGGCTGTGTCTGGGGACTGCTCTGAGGAATGGGCCACTCAAATAGGGCCCACTGACCCACGTCGATTTGCTCTAAAAGACCTGGCTACTTTCAGGCCGGGGACCTCGGAGTCCGACTGCACCAGTCCTAGTTCTACCCGCCCGGTGTCTGTGCCTGTGCTTTATGGAATTGCTTCACTTTGACATTTTGAGCAGGATTCACATTGCACCAGCGCCCCCCACAGGCCTTTGTGTGAATTAAATTGTTGGAGTTCCCTGTTCCCACCGGTACTAAATCAGCTACTTAGTGCCAGCTAGGGCAGAAGCTATCCCCCGGAAGGCCAGAGGTGAGCAATGCCCGCTGGAATTTGGGCAATCCTCAGGAGGGGCCTGGCTCATATCCAGGAGGGCATCTTGTCCAGCCCCACTACACACCCAAACCCGACTGACCCAGCCCAGCTTAGATCCAATCCTTATCCCAATCTGGCTTGCTGACTTCCCTTCCTACACATGCCAGAGGCTGTTCCTTTGGAGACCTGCTGTGGATATGGGTATAGCCAACACGAGGTTTACACCATCTGCTCCGGATTTTCAAGCCCAGCGAGAGCTCACTGGATGCTGCTGGAACCACGATGCTTTCCAAGGCTTGGGCCCCTCTCTTGGGGTGAACCCATTCCAGGGCGCCCTGCCCTTCACAAAGAAAAGAGAACTCTCCCTGGGGCTCCCACTGGCTTCTCCGGGATCGGTTGCATTACCGCATTGGATGCCTTGCTGCACCCATCTCCGCCACTCCGGATTCGGATATCTGCACCCAACTCCCTTTCGATCAGCTGAGGGCAACAGAGACCACCGCCCATCTCTTCGGAACGGCTCTTGCCCGTCCCTTCGGACCAACCAACCCTATTCACCCTTCTCCACTCCAGCCTTCAAAGTTCTCGTTTGAATATTTGCTACTACCACCAAGCTCTGCACCTACCGCAGCTCCCCCTGGGCCTGTACCTCAGCGGCCCTCCTGCCTGTCACAGCGTAGATCCCCCAGCTCTCATCCCCAAAGCTCCAGCGTCTCTATTTTCCAGGCAGGTGAGTTGTTACATGCTCCTTGGATTCCCACTTCCATGGCGTCCTGCTGACTGTGCCAACCAGCACCTTTTCTGGGCTCTGATGAGCATCGGCATCAGGTGCCTAAACCCAGCGTTCAGCTCAACTCACAGTGCCAGGTCTGCTTACCGAAAGCAAGCACCAAGCACTCCCGTCCCACGCCTGGCTTCATGAAAGCAAGCTGGGCACCTCACCCATGGACAGCCTGAGAACAGCTTGAGATGGTTTCAGCCCCACAACCTGCAGTCATTCGCTGTGCCAGATAAAACTGCTGATACAGATGAGCACCAGCTCCCTGTGGGAGCCAGCTACTAGATGGGTTGCTGAGTCTGTGCCCCTATGCCCAAGATGGATAACTGACTCGAGTGTCCTCTGGCTTTGCCCTGTCCAGGCATGGTTCAGTCTCATTGCCAAGGGGCTGCAGGTCAGGACTGAGAGGCATCAACAGAGCTGCAGGAGCTATGGGACGCTGGAAGAGCTGTGTGGGATCCCCATATTGTCTGGAATCAGTGTCCCTGAGTCTAACCCCTACCTTCCTGGCTGGTTCCGCCCCCATTCCACGTGGGATCATCCACTGTGTGCCCCCCTGGGACTAGGCTGAGGGGGGCGGTGGCTGGGCTGGGGGGTTGCTCTGTCCTGGGAGGGCTCTGTACAAGGCCCTTTCCCAGCAGGTGGGAGGTGGAAGCAGCATAGAGAGGGCATGGGGAGCACAGAGCTGGGGGCACAGATTCACCCAGCCCACACCGGGGTGCTGGGAGGGTACACCCCCTGAGTCCCTGTCAAGCAGCATGAGGTTCCCCACCACCTCCCCCATACACACCCAGCACTACACAGAACTGGGGGTCACAGAGAGAGCCAACCTCACTTGGCCCATTGCATCCCACTGCCCCCCGCCCCCAGTCCCCTTGCAGGGACCTCAGACCCAGCTTTCCCGAGGGGCCCTCTGGGACAGAGCTAGCCCCTGGGACAGGGAACGAGGCACAAGATTCAGCCAAGGTCCGAGAGGGGAAGTCGAGCCCAAGGCTGGATCCCCACAGCCCAGCACCCCTCCAAAGGAGCCCCAGCTTTCCTCCCCAGGCCCTGCCTCCCCCAGGCCCTGACGCCTGGGACCGGGCCTGGCTCCAGCTGCTGGGACAGGTGCGTGGGGCACAGCACCCTAGTCCACACAGGACCTGTGCCATACAGCTCAGGCCAGCGACCAACCCACTGAACAATGGCCAGGCGGGGAGGGGGAGGCGGTGGTTGGAATGCGGAGCAGGGCAGGTGCGTATGTCTGGTGGTGCAAGCAAGCCCCAGCTTGCCCTGTGCTAAGCACCTCACACAAACCCTGGCCCAGGAACAATGGGCAAGGGAGAGGCAGTCAGAGGGATCTGGTTTCCCTGCAGCCCCGTCCAGCAGGCCCAGCATGGGGAAGGGACCCTTTTCTTCCTCCCAGACTCAGCCTCCTTTGCTGCTGCTCTGGCCCATGGCTTTGGTGCCACGATGGGGCGGGTGCATGGGCTCCTCTTCCTCTCCCCCATTGGCCCAGGGCCCAGACATCCAGGGGCTGGGGCTGGAAGAGACACTTTGAGCAAGAGACCCAGCTCTGTGAGCCCCAAATGGGGGAGGGGAGAATCGGGGTGGGGGAGATCTCTGCCTCCAAACTAGCCAGCTAATAAGAGCCTGGCAGCGCTCCCATCCAGACTGGCAGAGACGAGCTGGGCAAGCCTCTTGTTTGGGCCCAATGGGCACAGACAGCCCCTAGCGCTCTCACTGCACCCTGAACCCTACCAGGCATTAGCGAGGGGTTGATCACACAGCCTCTGGCCATGGGCTGAACCCGCCGGATGGTGTGTGCCCCAGACGCCGCCGGATGGCACGAGGGCCAGGGGAGCCCCCCCGCCCCTTCCAGGGTCCTGAGCCTCATGATCCCCACTAGCAACCTCTCACCTCAGGACCAGCCTGTGCTGAGGAGGAGCCTCAGGCCCTGTCAGCAGTTTCCCCGCCCCCCCTCCCCCCTCCCGGGCTAGAGCCAGGCAGGGACAAGCCAACGGGCCAGACTTGGCCCAGGGTCAGCTGGCGTCAGCTGAGCCCAGAGTGCTGTGGTTCCTTACCCCAGCTCGGGGTTTGGCCCCTGTACTGGAGGGGTGGGGGGAACATGACAGATGGCACAGCTGGATTCCCATGGGTCGAAAGGCCTGGAGCACATTGTCCCACACGTCTAAGGGGAGACAGCCCTATCTGGTGCTATGACCAAACCTCATCAGCCCTGTGAGAACAGGCCAGACAGCTGCTGCATTGTGCCATCCCTCCCCCTCCCCCCTCTTAACCGACAAGGGCGCAGGGACTACTGAGCCACAGGCCAGAGAAAGCCCCACCCGGACGCCTTGTTCTCCAAGTGACTGCCCCAACTCGTTAGCCCCATAGCCTGTCTGCTCTCAGGGGCTGAGCTTCTGTGGTGCTTTCCCACACCTCCTGAACACCTTTCTTTTGCTTCCTTCTTTCTCTCTCCAAGTTTTGCTTCCGCCCTGTTAACTCACCAGATTAATTTCCCCGCCCCCCCATTAGCACATTGAAACCAGCCCTGCTTTTGGGGGGCTCCCGTTCTCCTGGGGGGGGGCAGCTCTCTGCTGGCAAAATCAAACACAAAAGCCAGCTGCTCCCAGCTCATTAATCCTGGAGAAGGCAGAGGGAGACTGGGGGGGTTTGCGGAGCACTTTGCCCAGAGCCGCTCAGCCAGACGCCCCGTCTCTCAGAACAAGGCAAGGCTATTAGAGCGTCAAGAGTTGAGCAGTGGTTACAGCCAAGCAATGGGGCTGCGAGATCAATGTGGCCTCTGTGCCACCAGCCAAGCAGCGGTGGGTGTCAGCCTGGGGGAAGGGCTCCCATGGGAGATGGCTCAGACCTCTCTGGGTCTTGGCGGGTGCTGCTTGGGACAGTGTTGGTAACTCATTGGTCCCAGCCCCTCTGCAGCGTGGGGGGCAGAGCATGGCCTTTCGAAGGGGATTTCAGACAGAGGTTAAGCTCGTTAATGTCCGTGTGACACAGAGTAGGGGTGTCAGCCCTCCCCGCCCACACTGGTCAAATGCAAACATGGGCAAGTTGCGCTAAGTATGAAGTCCAAGTGCAGTGGCAGGCTGACTGGGCTGGGGCTTGAAGATGCCAGGAACAGAAGAAGTGATGCCTGGTGCCACTTAAGGAGCAACAGCCAAAGGGAACAGGGCTTGTATCTCCTGGTCAAAGCTCACTGGCTTGGCCTTAGTGCCCTGCTCAGCCAGGGGCAGAACGCAGATCCAGAGCCCCAGACCTGGCCCAGGCTACTCGTCCATTCTGCCTGGCACTCGGGGGGTGACCTGGAAACTCACCCAGCTCTCAACATCAGGACCCAATCACTCACCCTAGAGGCTGCCCCTCACCCAGAGCTCTGGCAGGTGATGGTCGCGGGGGAATCGGTTTGCAGAAAAGATACAATGATGGGCCAAGCAGAGACAGACCAAACCCTCCAACCCTGTGGCCCTATGAAACGTCCCGGCTCAGCCAGGAGGAGCCTCCGCCAGTTCCCAGAGCTGAGCCAGGTAGTGGGGTTGGGTCAAAGCCCTCACTCACTCTATCTTCTTGTAGGACCACATCATGCTTGCAGCCACAGAACACTGCTGATTCCCATCCCAGGGACAAGGGCTGAAGGTGGCTTGAGGTGGCTGATCAAGTCGGGGCAGGCCAGGCTGGGAATGTGAGGGGAAAGGCAGCTGATCACAGGGTTCCTCTACAATCAGGGGCTGCCTGGCCAATCGGCCGGGGCCGCATCTCTGCAGAGGTGCAGGCAAGCTGGGGTTTGCTGTCAGGAGCAGACGGAGCCCCGAGGAATTTCCCCATGACACGCAGGAGGGTAAATCACACCTCGTGGGAGGGGGTGGTCATGAAACGCAGCATCTTGGCCACCCATAGGGCAACACTAACCCATCCAGGCAATCCTCAACCAAGCCTAGACTGAACTCTCAGGGTTGTCAGAGCCTGTTCAGATACTCCCTGCCCCCTCATCCCACCTCACCCGCCATCTAGAGCAGGGTTCCCTGTGCCCTGCCTGGCAGCGCCAGCACTGCGACTGCATGCTAGCTGTGGGGCATGGGCAGGCCCATGCTGCCTGCAGCTAACGCGGGGAGCTGGTATGTGAGATGGCCGTAAGAGCCTGTGGCCAGGGGCAAACCGGGCCCTGGGTATCGGCTCTGCATCAAGTCCCAGCTGCTCTCTGGTAGTATCCTGGGTGGTTCAGTGCTGGTGCAGTCTGTGACCCTCTTAGTAACCAGCCCCCATGCATGCCCCTGACGACACCCCACAGTGCAGGGCTGCTGCTGACCCCAGCCTGGCGTCTCCCTGGTGGTGGTTCCATGCTGTGCTACAGCCCGGCCTGTGCAGGGGTTGGGGGCCTAGAGAGGCTGAGCAAACCTTTGCACAACTAAATCAAAATTCAGCCAACCCCTCCCCCGCTCCGAATTCTGCCTATGTGAGCGTTCCCCCAAACTCCAGCCCACAACCTCCTAAACTGACCCCTGGGAGCCTCCGCTGGGTCATGTTTGGGCTGGACCCAGCCCCCGGATCAGAACCCTTGGGGACAGGCTGGACCCAGCCCCAAGATCAGAACCATGGGGATGGGTTTGGAGCAGCCTTCAGGCTCCCCAGTGGCATTGAGGTGGTTTGGCCCCAGAGTGGAGACATGCAGCGCACACAATCGGGTTTACAGCCAAGCCCCACGCGGACAGGAACAAACGTCCCCAGGAAGCAGAAAGTCCACAAGGAAGGGGGCTGCCCTCTCTGGAAGAGGGAATGTGGGGGGAGAGCCTGCGCTGGGCAGATCCCCAGCCCAAAGGCTCAGGGGGCTCTGCACCAGACCTGTCAAGGGTCAACAGCGGTGGTGGGGTGAACGCACCGTTCTTAGGGCACATTGTCTAGCATGCTCCTTTCACAGCCTCCAGCCCCTAGGCTCCCAGTACTTCACAAGCAGCAGTAATTAATCCCCGTAACTCCCCAGGACAGGTCAGCAGCAGCATCCCCATTGTACAGTCAGGGAAACTGAGTCGCAGAGAGCTGGGAACTTGCCTGAGTTAGTGGTAGAGCAGGGACTAGCACCGAGGTCTCCGGAATGTTAACCATGAGAACAACCCCTTGCACAGTGCTAGGCACCAACGTTATCACCATGTTGGCCGTGCCCGGCCCCTCCTCTGGCTGAGATCTCAGTGTCACTGGGGCAGCTAGTCTCTCCCCCAAAGCTGAGCCTCCGTGTGCTTGATGGGAACGAGGCTGCAGTTGAATAACGGGGCCATTTTCCCTTGGGGCGGGGAGGGGGAGGGAGATTTGGTTTGACGCTGACCTGTTCTCAAAGGAGAATGGACCCTGTTTACTTTAAAAACCCTCCTGGATCACATTTCGTGAGTCCCAGGGGCTGATCCTGGTGTCACACAGGCTGGGAACATGCTGTTAGCCCTGCTGGGGCTTCGTGGGCCTCTCCATGGACTCCCCCACTCCCACGCAGCTGCCCCTTCCCCTGGGCATTGCTCCTGCCTCAGCAGCAGGCGAGGGGGCTAGGAGAGCAGGGATTGTCCCTGTGCGCTGTCCCCTGGCGCTCTGGAAGCTGGGGAGGTCCAGTCTGAACAGCCTCTTTGGGGAGGGTTGTTGCTTTGGTCGGGGAGCAGCTGTTTCATTCTCCCCCCCCTGGGAGTGCAGAGGAAGCAGCAGGATGTGGACACCCACCTCGCTCTGCCTGCTGCCATAGGGAAGTCCAGGAGCTGCCCGACTGCAGCAGGGGGCCCACACACTCTGGCTCTCGTGACAGTGAGGCCTGCCAGGCACAGCCCTGTTCACCAAGCCACAAGATGCTGAGCTGGATCCAAACTTTCCCCATAGGGGCCTTTTCCGAGCCAGAGTTTTGCTTCAGGCTCATCTCTAGGCCTGAGATATTTCAAAGTGCTTTACTCACTATAGCTCCAGAAATCACTTTGCCCACCACTGAACTTCAGCCACCTCTAGGGTGGAGCAGGGCAGCTGTTTAACACTGCACAGCAGCACCACCCAACAGTTCACAGCAGGAAGCAAAGAAGAATGTTGTCTCCAAATTGCAGCAGGAAGGGAACTGGAGAGGCACATACGATAACTAGAGCCAACTGAAAAACCAAACTCTGTGCCAAAAATACTGCCCTTGCGGCAGTGGTTCCATTTGAAACGGAGCCGTTTGACATTTTCTGCGTTTCCCTCCCTAATATTTCTATTGGAAAATATTATTGAAACATTTTGTTTGTTTGGAGAACCATTTGGCCGACGATTCTGGGGAAAAAACTATTTTTTTTAAATGGAAAAAAATTGTTCACAAAACATTTGGCCATTTCTTTTGCTCAACTTCTCTTTTCTAAACGTGGCCATTTTTTCATGGAAAACCTTTTTGCTGGATACCTTTGGCGCCGCTCTAATACTCCTCCGGGGTGGAATGTGTCTGGCCACTTAATCAGCCCCTCCGCTCGCGTGATCTGTGCTGGAGACCCCCTGTGAGACACGTGCTTAGGGAAGGTCAAGTTTTCTTAATCTGAACCAGCAGCCCAAGCTCTGCGAGCACCATCCCAAGGCACAGGAGCTCGCCGGTCAGACCCCAGTTTTGCCATAGAGCAACCTAGGCCAGATCTCCCTATGCCTCAGTTCTCCACCTGTCAAACGAAAATAATAGCCCTGGCCTGCTTTATAGTATTGACTTGAAGGGACGAGCGCCCCCAGTGGAATAAGCCACAGTAGATGGTGTACGCCAGGCCCAGGCCTGAGCAGTGCTAGGGTCTCAGGGCTTGGTGGCGGGGGGAGGGGAGGCTGGCAAAGGTTTAACAGACCTGACCCTTGGTGGTACGAGAGCCCTGGACTTGGCATAACCCGCTGCCATTTTGTGTTCTTCCTACCATAAGCTGAGAACAAGAAACCCACATAGTCAGAAAAGAGAATGTGGCCTTGCTTAGGCAGCCAGACCAGCAGAGCTGCAGCTTTGGTTAATCAGCCTAATAAGTGACAGCCATGAGAATGGGAGTGTGACTAGCTGACCTTGGAGCTGGGTGTCTGACTGTTACTGTTGTGGCTAGAAGTTGCTTTGCAGATTAGTAGAAATGATGAGGGGTTTTGTTTTTTTTTGCTGTTGCTAGGGAAATAGCCCATTAGGTGTTATTCGGGGTTCTTCGAGTGCTTGCGCGTGTCCATTCCGCATTGGGTGTGCGCACACCGCATGCCCAGTGCCGGCGAGTGTTCCCTCAGTGGTAGCCGTCGGGCCGGCTCAAGTGCACTCTGGTGCCGCTCGCTCATGCGCTGGTATAAAGAGCACCGCCGGCCCCGGACCCTCTCACTTCCTTCTTACCATCTGTGATGGTTGCTGGAACAACTCCTCTTGCTTAGGCAAGGAGTATTCAGTGGTTTTTCTTGTCAGCTTAGTTTATTAGTCTTAATATAGTAGTAGTATAAATAGTGTAAATAGCGTGAGTGTAAATAGCCCGCCTCCTTTAGTGGAGAGGGGCTCCCTTTGCCCCAGGGGCAGGGCATGCCTTGGTCCCCAGGCGTCAAACCTTGTGCCACCTGTGGCAAACCTATGCTGGTGAGTGACCCATGCGCCAGTTGGCCGAAGTGTCTGGGAGAGGCTCACAATCAAGAGTGCTGTCAGATCAGTCGTACGAAGAAAGAGAGAGGCTAGACTGAGGGCTCTCTGAATGGAAACTGCTCTTAGACCGGTGGCGGAGCCAAGCCGCTCGGATTCAACACTGAGCACTCCAGGACGAAGTACCCCTCCGGCACCGCGTGTCTCGATGCTGTTCTCCAGCTCCGGTGCTGAGGAAAAAAACCTCCGAAGGAGCGCGCTGAGTAGGGTTACCATACGTCCAGATTTTCCCGGACATGTCCGGCTTTTTGGGCCTCAAATCCCCGTCCGGGGGGAAATCCCAAAAAGCCAAACGTGTCCGGGAAAATAGGGACATGCAGGGCCGGGGGTGCTGGGCCGTGGCCCGGGCCGGGCCCGGCTGTGCGAGGCCGGGGGTGCTGGGCCAGGGGCTGGGGCCGGCGGTGCTGGGCCGGGGGCCGGGGCTGGGGGTGCTGGGCCGGGGGCTGGCGGTGCTGGGCCGGGGGCCGGGGCCAGGCCGGCGGTGCTGGGCCGGGGGCCGGAGCTGGGGCGGCGGTGCTGGGCCGGGGGCCGGGGCAGGGCCGGCGGTGCTGGGCCGGGCCAGGGGTGCTCGGCTGGGGGCTGGCCCGGGGCCGGCACCCCAGGGCCCAAGCCGAGCCAGGCTGGAGATGCAGGGGCCGGAGGGAGCCGCTCGGTTGGGGGAGCCAGACTGCTTCAGGCTTCCCGCAAATCAAATGTTCGCGGGAAGCAAGGGAGGGGGCAGAGTTGGGGTGGGGACTTTGGGGAAGGGGTAGAATTGGAGCGGGGCGGGGGCGGGGCTGGGGGCAGGGGCGGGGCCCCGTGGAGTGTCCTCTTTTTGGACACTCAAAATATGGTAACCCTAGCGCTGAGGGAGGCCCTGGTGCTGAGCGTGCAGTGGAGTGCGACCCACGTCGGGCCCCTCCTCCAGCCCCGGTCCCTTTTCACACTGTCCCTGCTGCTCCTCAGTCCCTGTGTCCTGTTTAGCCACTTGAACCGTAGAGTGCTAACCATTTTGCGTGTGGGTGTCTGTGGGAGTGGTGGAAGCTCCCACAAAGTGGGTGGGCCACCAGCACCCAAACTGTGGCCCTGCCCCACACTACCATTCCCCTTGAGGCCCCGTCCCTACACCACCCCTTCCCCCAAGGCCCTGGTCCCTGCTCGCTCCTCTCCTCCTTGCTTGCACTTATGGCCAGTAAAAAGTAATGGGGGCCATGGCCCCCTGGCCACTCCTGTTCCGGCACCCCTGGGTGCCTCCATGCCTCCCATGCCATCCTTACTTCTGCGCTGCTACTGGCAGCGGTGTGGCCTTCAGAGCTGGGTGCCCAGCCAGCAGCCGCTGCTCTCTGGGCACCGAGGTTGGGCTGCACAGGGAGGTGTTTCTGAGCCCGGGAGCTCCACCAGACATACACCTGAGCACCGTACCCATGGGAAGGGGGGATCCAAAGGCTGGCCTGCTGTAGCTCCAAGGGGCATTGCCCGCTCCCTCCCAGCTGGCCAGGGGTTCCAGCCCTGGACTCACCTGCACTCACACCCCCCCCCATGTGTGGCACTCAGACGCCCCCACACACACCCTGCACTGTGCCCTGGGCTGTCACCCACCCCTAAGGGTGGCCCTGTTCATGTGAATTGCACCAGTAGGAAAAAAACCCAAGATTTGAGAGTTCTATCACAGGATCCTGAATGAGGCTTAATTTTACTTAGAACTCACGTCTCTCATGATACATTTGTGAGAGATGGCATGTCTGGAAGTGTCTCTGCCCAGCTGGCGCTGGTGTCCTTGGGGCTCAGGGTCCTACTTCGCAGTGGGGTCACCGATTCCTCCCCATCACATCCCCCTGGTCATGCCCAGAGGCTGTGGGGCCCTCCCTGAGCTGTGAGCCCCTTGTGCCTCTCCAGCAATCTGGGGGGGGGGGGACTAACATCTTGAGGGGTGGGGGAGAGTGGAGGAGGGGGAAGTGGGGTGAGAGAAGCGGGGGTGGATGGGGTTGTAGGAGCCTGACCTGTCCGGTGACTCGGGGGGTGGGGGAGCTGTGCTGGGGCCATGCCCCCAGAAGCTGCACATGCTGGTGCCAGGAGGGCCTCATATGGGACAGGATTAGTCAGCGCCTCATTTGTGCCAAGTCAAACAGGCAGGAACGATGTGGCTACACCAGCTGGTTGGGCCACTCCCGTGTGGGCCGGGACGCTGTGCACCCCATGCTGCTCTCTGAGCCCGCGCCTCCCGCTCACTCGCGCCCTGGCACGCTCAGCTCTCCTGAGCGCCACGAGACATGGCGGGCACTGCTGGGCGAGCCCAGACACGCAGAGTGCACCTGATGAGCGGGGGCGGGGGGGTACACACAGGGGAAGGGAGAGGGAGGCACACTCGGAGCGGGAAGGACACACTATGGGAGGGAGAGCAGGCAGAGCAGCATGGTGCCAGTCTGTGGGTTCGGGGTTGTGTCCTGCCTGCAGCTACCAGGGGGGCTTTCCCTCCTCAGCCCTAGCCCCCCCCACCTGTGGCCCCTGCCCCAGCTATGTAGGGGAGGGCGAAGTGGGCGCCTTACACACATACCTCACACTGACCCACCAGTGCCCTCCAATACCCAGGGGCCTGTGTACTCCATTGTAGTGTGCCCTCCTGCATGGAGAGCCGCGGGGCGCTGACTTTTCGAGAGTCCCCCCCCCCCCCCCCATGCTGTTGGGCGGGCTGGATAGCCATGGGCTGCCCTGTCTCAGCATTGGGGGCATTGGGGGCATGGGAGGCCTACTCTCCAGCACTGGCAGAGATGGCACCAGACACCCGCTAATGGGGCCTTTCTTCAGCGAGCTGCTTCCTGCCCCGGGGCCAAGCTGGTGCCGCAGGCTACCTGGAGGGACAAGGCCAGCACGCCTGGCACCTCCCTGCCTAGCCCCACTTGGGACACTGAGCTGGGGAAGCTCCTGGACCTGACCCATGACATGGCCAAGGGGCCGAGACTCCTGAGTGATGGAGGGGCCCATTTGTGTCCCAGGCAGCCTGGCCCCAGGGCTGGCTCAGCCCACAGCCTGCTCCCCCGGGCTCCCTCTGGGCCCTGTCTCTGGAGAGGCTCCGGCCCAGTCCAGAGAGCTGAGCTCTCCAGTGGTGACTGGAGCTGCCCCCCACCCCCGAAACGACACCTATGCTGCCCGTCTCTGCTGGTGCCCCTCAATCCTGACCCTCATCTCCCCTGCTAGTCTAACCCTAGGCTGCCCCCCAGCTCCGCCAATACCCCTGAATCCTGACCCAGAGCCCTCCTGCTAATCTAGCCCTGGGCTCTCCTCTGTCCCCAGCTCTGCCCCTCAACCCTCACCTGCAGCCCCCCCCCCATCCCAGCCCAGGGCTCCCCACACATACAGCTCAGCTGCTGCCCCTCAGGCATTACAGGCAGCCCCTCGCCAACCCCTGCTAGTCTGGACCAGGAGCTGCCAGGTGCGCAAAGAGATGTGGGTCAGCTCCTGCTCACTGCTCTTGGTCCCACACTAAACCCAACCCCTCAAGGGGAAGGGGCTGTGCAGGACCCCACCGCGCTGCCCTGCGTTAGTGAAGTGGGGCGGGAGCTCAGGTCGGCCCCAGTCCCCAGTGGGATGTGCTCTGTGGGGCTCAGTTGTGGGGACTCCCAGCCCCATTCCTAGGCAGGGCTGGCCCAGCTAGTTCTGCCTGCTCTGCTGGGCTCCAGGAAGCAGCGCGTGAAGCTCAGCCAGCTCTTTCCTGCAAGTAGCTTAGCGTGACATTGCAGGTGACACGCTCATGTTCCCGGCCCCCGTCTTCTGCACCTGTCCCACAGCCCGGCAGCCAGGGGGTTAATCTGCCATTGTTCAGTGCCGGTCACGCACTGGTTGAAACTGCCAGCACCCACCCACTGGGCTCTGTTCCCGCTCGCAGCCCGCGCCTTGCAGGCCCGTGCGCTCGTGCGTGACATTCACGGTTACTGCCTGAGTGCAAACATGCCACCCACATTCCACCTGCCAGCCCCATGCAGTGAGCCCAGCCAGAGAGCCAGTCCACACGGAGGGCAGGGGAAAGGGCCCTACAGAGAGCCTGGGGGTGGGGGGAGGCCCCATGGGTCTAGCTGGGTTACAGCTTCCAGCACAGGTCCGTTATGAGATCCCCATCCCTTGGCAGAAGGGGGATCAGGTACCCCCATCCCACACACACACACTCCTGGGTCCCCAGTGCCCATCTGCCCAAGGGGGAACTGGGTATGGACTGCTCAGAGGAGGTGTGAAGGAAATGTGGGGCCCAGGCTGGCCTATCACAGGACCTCGGGCAGACTGTCCCTGGCAGCACGTGACCAGCTTGGGGGAATTGCCCCTGTGTAGGTTTGCGTGCCCCCCTGCCCCACAGGGAAGTATGGGGAAGGCCCAGCTGGGCAGGGCAGTTCAAATCACTGGGTGTGGGGAGCTCAGAGGGCCCCACAAGACAGCAGGTTGGGCTTCATCAGGCCCCACAGGGGCACTCGCCGCAGTCTGTAGGTTCTTGTGCCCAGAGCTCTGGGTGCCATGGGTGGGTCTGTGCCCAGCGTTAGGTGCTGAGATTTCAGCAGGGCTTGTACCCCCTTAGCCCCCCGCATGCCCAGCCCTGGCTCTCCACGCGCCTAGACTCAATCCAACGGATTATCAAATGGCACTGAAAGCAGAGATGCCCTAGCATGAGCCCCCCTATCAATGGGCGGGAGGCTGGCCCTGAGCCTCATGGAGGGAGTTTGCTGCGCTCCAACACCCCCAGGATGGGCAGGGCACCAGGCATGTGCTGGGTGAGGCCTAGCGATGGGGGATGCATGTCCCATGCCTGGGGCTGCCAAGGGTCCAGCACTTCATGTGGGCCGATGAGCATGGCAGCCCAGCCACGTCTGCTGCAGCCCAGTCGCAACATCACGCACTCAGCCATGGGTGGGTCTGTGCCCAGCGTTAGGTGCTGAGATTTCAGCAGGGCTTGTACCCCCTTAGCCCCCCGCATGCCCAGCCCTGGCTCTCCACGCGCCTAGGGACTCAATCCAACGGATTATCAAATGGCACTGAAAGCAGAGATGCCCTAGCATGAGCCCCCCCATCAATGGGCGGGAGGCTGGCCCTGAGCCTCATGGAGGGAGTTTGCTGCGCTCCAACACCCCCAGGATGGGCAGGGCACCAGGCATGTGCTGGGTGAGGCCTAGCGATGGGGGATGCATGTCCCATGCCTGGGGCTGCCAAGGGTCCAGCACTTCATGTGGGCCGATGAGCATGGCAGCCCAGCCACATCTGCTGCAGCCCAGTCGCAACATCACGCACTCAGCAGTGGGCAGGGTCGCTCCCCCCAGGCTGTAGGCACAGGTGTTACCAGAGAAGAGGCAGCAGCAAAGAGGGGGAGAATGGGGACAGGGGGCAGAGTGTGAAAAGGGACAGACTGGGGGGCAGTCACCCTAAACCTCAATCCCTCAGTGACCCCTCAGACACCCACTGCCCCCAGAATTTCCAGATCAGGCTGCGCCAGGCTGGCAGGGTAGGCAGTAGGGTAGCTTCCCAATGCCCTGCAGGGACGCAGAGGGCCGTGTTCACCAGGGCGGTCACCCATGCCCTCACCAGCAGGTACAGGTATGTGTCGGTTCATTTCAAATATGCAAATCAGCTCATTAAATTATTTACCTAAAATATCACCCATGGCACTGCCCAAAATGTGATCGCATGGGGCACCTACCTAAGCCAGCCCTCAGCCGGAGGGGGTGGGGGGCAGTGGTTAGAGCGGGCAATGGAAACAGCCTAGGCCAGTGTGATAAACCTCAGTGGTTCAGGAGGCAAATTAGCGCTCACCATTACCCAGAAGAGCCCCGGCACTGTGAATTCATTGTTTCTGGCACTCTAGCGCTATTCCTATTTAACCAGCATGACGGGAAATAGTGCGTTTCTGTATAGAGAAAGATGTCTCTATTATTCTCACAGCAAAATCACTGACAAGGTTTATTATTTGATCAGCTACAATTGGTTAAATTATATAGTAAATGGCTCCTGATTGGTTAATAACTCTGATCAGTTAATAATTAAATCACACAGGGGTTTAATATCATGGGCTGCACAGCGCAGCAGGAGACACATTAAGGAGCCACTTGAGGCTCGTGCGCCGCAGTCTGCGGCTCACTGGCCTAGGCCATCAGCCTTGCTAAGCAAGCTCAGCATTCCCAGCAATCTGACCCCAGCCAGCGCCCGCCCCAAGCCCCAATCTCTGTTCCTAGCCTGGCTCTGGGGACCCCTTCAGCAGCCCGCCCAAGTGCTGAGCCTCCAGGCTCAGCCCACTTCACATTGTGCTGAGCATTTGCTGATCAGCCCCAGGGATGGGGCGAGTGAGGGGGATTTGGGGCAGCGCTGCCCAATGGTGAGAGCAGCCATTGGCCCCCCCAGCTCCAGCCGGCTGAGCCAGCCCCACCACTCAGGGACCCTGCTAGCTGCCCTGGGAGGGACTCTGAGCCAGTTCCGGCTCATGCTATTCAGCCTCCTGCTTTAATTTACAGCTCCCAGTTTCGAAAGGCCGTGCCCACTGGGGCTATGCGGGCACAAGGGGCCTGGGCCGCTGGGCGCTTTGGCTTATGTGGGTCAGTGAGCTGTTGACTCAGTGACCCAGACTAACGCTAAGCTGGTTAGACTGAACCGTACTGTGGGGAGGGGCAGGGAGAAAATAGGGTTTTGCCTCTGTCCTGATTCCCATGGCATTGCTGCCGGGCTGGGGGTGGGGGAGACAGATAGAGCATGCAGCAGGCAGGCTGCAGCTGCAGCTCGGAGGGCACTGCCAGCTGGACTGAGGACAGCCCCAGCCGGATTTTAGCATGATAACTCTCAGAGCAGCGGTGCCATCTCCCGCAGCCCAGGGGCAGTCTCTGTGTCATGTCCCTCAGCCTGGGGGGGTGAGCTGAGTTGGCTAAAAGGGCCAGAACCCCCAGGAGGCCCCTGCCTCTCCCTGGGCAGGCTGAGCCCAACTGCCCTCTCTACTGTGGCATTGACACTAGGCAGAGCAAAGAGCTCTTTCCAAACTCCTCCTGGGCGGGCTGGCACAGCGACCCAGGCCCTGCACCTCCCACTGGCCCGAGCAGCCACCCCATGGGTTGAGCTTTCAGTGACAAGCCCCTTCCTCCGGTATTACTCCCTTCCCCTGCATCATGCCCCTTGCTGGCCATGGTCACCCTGAGTGGCCCTATGCTGTGCCCCAAAGAACTGTGGGGGGAGCAGGGGGCAATGGTGCGGAGCACGGCCCCAGCGAGGTGCCCAGATGGGTTTGAAATGGACAGTGGCTTTCGCCCCTTGTACAGAAGGGGCAGATGCCCAGGCAAGTGTGATGAGGCCCCCAGGGCCTGGCACCTGGTGTAGCCATGTGCCCCTGGGCAGCCTGAGTGCGAAACGCTCCCAGCTCACACCTCCCCCGCACCAGGCAGGGCAGCACCCAGCTCAAGCTGGTGGCACAACAGAGGTGCCAGAGTCACAGCAGGCTGGGGAGGCCCGTACCGTGCAGGCTTGTGAGGGGCAGGGTGAACTGTGTGGGGCCTGTGCTGCCCAGGGCTGGGAGCCGGGACCACCCAGCCACTGCGCAGGAGGCAGCTGTTCAACTCTGCTTGAAGGTCCAGCCTAGTGCTTAGCACACAGAATGGGGTGGGAGTGGGAGGATCATGGGGGCCAGCAGCCACCTGGCTAAGCCTGCCTTGGGCTGGGTATGGCGGTGCCAGGGCTCTGGCTGGTCAGTGCGGGGGGAGGCTCAGAGAGGGAGGTGGGGCTGGGGAGCAGTGAAGGGGGAATGACCGGAAGCTCTCTATGAGGAGGGAGGGGCTGGACTCCACCTGGCTGGAGGTGCTGAGCACCTGATTGCTGCCCAGACGGTTCAAGCAGGGTGAGGCCTGGCATCCTTGGGACACAGAGGCTCCTGGCGTGTTCACATCTGGAACGGGGAACCCTGTGCTGGAGGTTTGCACCCCTGGATGCAGCAATGCCCATATTAGCATCAGCCCTTCTCGCCACACCGGGCGCGCTCAGCTCGGCTGCCCTGCCACCTCCTACCCCGTCGGGGGTTAGAACTGCCTGGCACACCGATGGGCTGGTGTGTTCTCAGCCTGGCATTAGAAGCCGTGCCGCTGTGTGCTGGGGGGCAGCCAGGCACGATCCCAGCACATGCAATGGGCCATGAACTCTGAAACTGAACGCCATGCTGGTGGAGGGATCCATTTTTATTCTTTTTGTCTTTTACAATAAAAAAAAAAAAAAAAAAACCACCAAGGGAATTAGATGCAAAAAGCCACCCGAGTCTGAGAGTTCAGCATGCGGCTTGTCCCAGGAACCTCAGTGCCATGCCAGGCCCGTTCCCTGCACGCTCAGACACTGGCAGGGACAGAACACACTGTCAGCAGCGCCCAGCGCGTCATCCAGGGAACAGGCGCTGCCCGGTCCGTGTCACTTTGGCGCAGGTGCACTGAGCGCTGGTGGAGGGTTAGTCTTCGCTCTGACCTTAGCAACACGTATGTAGCTGTTTGCATGACGCTGTGTCCGAGGCCCAGGAAGAGCGGGGGATGCGAGGATGTGGGTGGAAGTGGGAAACGTTAAGTCAGACTCTCCTGACACGTGTGAATGTACATGTTTACAATTTCAGCCAGGTTGCAGGGCCATTGCAAGCCCAGCGATTTCAGGCTAAAGGCTACAAGGACGTGCTTCAGCCCGGCTCATTTGCCCTCCGGGTGCTCAGGCACGGCTCCCACGAGTTTGAGAAGACTCCACAGATCCATTGAGATTTTGTGCTTTGTTTTCTGTGTATTGCACCTTGAAATCTCCAAGAACGCCTGTGTCCTGGCCCTGCAGAGCTGGGCTGCCAGCTGAATCGCTGTATGGGGGGGACACAGCCGCAGCCACACGTTCTCCCTCTCACACCCTGCTTCTGTTCCCCCTTCATTAGGGATGTAAATATCCATTTAAAAAGTTAACCGTTTAAATGATTAAAATTAGGTCACTGAAACTGTTAACCAATAAAAGGGAGAGGGGCTGGGGCTAATGGGGTGCTCTGGCTGGCTGCCCATGGGGCTGGGGCTAATGGGTAGGGTCAGTTAACCAGTTAATCATTTAGTATTTTACATCCTTACTCTTAATACCATTGTTGAGCTAAGGATATAACAGCTCTAAGCCGATCATCCTCAACCCAGCTCCCACCTCCCTCCGCACGTGGGCACCTAGGGCCCTGGACAGGAGCTGGATCTCCCAGGAGCTGTTGTGTGAGGCCACCTCAGCCCCAGCTGTGGGGACTGAACAGGAAGGCAGTTCACGGTAAGCACTAGGAGCTGGCAGTACCAGCAGGGTCAAGCTCTCGGACCCCTCACCGCCACTGGCTTTAGCGTCTGTCTCTTTCGAGCAATCCTGCCCCCTTCCCAGCCGGCAGCATGGCCCCACCGGCTCCAGCAGGTGGAAAGGGGACCTGCAGCAGCAAGAGCCATGTCGCCCCCCGGCATGACTGTGGTGTTTCCCAGCCTGGCAGGGGCCACAGCTGCAATTGCACTGTGGGTGGTGCTGGCCCTGGTGGTGCCTGGGAAAGTTCAGCTCAGGGCATGGGGGCAGCTGTGATCATGGACCCACCAGGTGCATACTTGGTCAGTAAGCCAGGTAGATGACAGTGCTTCACCCCACCTGGTGGCTAGCCTGGAGCTCCCTGCAGCATGGGCAGGTCCCTAACCGGCCCCATGTTGCCACCATCCTCATACCTCCCAGCGGTAAGATCCTTGTCCTGCATGCTGCTGGCACTGCTCGGTGCATGGCCTCAGGGCTGGCAGCGCCATGGGACATCTGCCCAGTTCCCAGAACGCACCATCTCGCAGAACTGCAGCACGGTGGCAGCAGGGCCCCCCCTTCGGAGACTTTGCGAAGTTCCCATCTGCCCCAGTTACAACCCAGGCTGGCTCCCCATTGCCACTTTCTTCACTGTGTGGCCATCCCACCATGCTGCTGCGCCCTGGAGCAGGGCATGCTGGGAGCTCGGGCTGGCCTGTAGCCCCACGGGGGCTGTGGCCAGTGTAAACTCAGGCTCACTGCAGTGCCGAGGACTGCACTGCCCAGGCCTGCTGTGGGCTGGCCCCTGCCATCCCCTGCCTCTGTTCACTAGATTACAACATGAGCCCCGCAGCCAGCCTTGGGCCAGCCTGGGACATGCACGCCTAGCTGTGTGCTCAGCTGAGACCACAGGTGGCTCAGAGAGATACTCTGCTGAGGTGGGGCAGTGCCAGCCTGGCCCTGTGGGGCAGGCTGGACAGTAACAATGTCACTCACATGTGTGTGACAAGGGGGGCCAGCATCATTCTCCTCCTTTCACAGATGGGGAAACTGAGGCACCAAGCTGCACAGTGCAGGATAACAACAGAGGTGGGAGGGAACAGGACCCAGCTGGCCCATTTGCCTCTGCCCCTCGCTGGCTCCCTGCTCCAAAGGGTAGCACTGGCCACTCCCGAGGCAGGGTGACCTCTGCCATCTTCGCCCTGAGGGGGAGGGGAGGCTGCCATGCCTAGCAGCCAGCCCAGATGAGGCCCAGTGATCCTGGGGAGAGGCGAGCAGTGAAACTGGCTGGGGCCCTGCTGCAGAGCCAGGTGCTTCCCTCTCAGGCACAGAGCAGCCAGCCCTGGCTTGGAGCCACGCAGCCACGGGAGGCTCCTTTGGTTTGCCTGGCAGACCTGCAGCTCAAGGCTCAGCTACCACAATGGGCAAGTGCAGGAGGGGATTTCACTGCTGGCTCATGCCCCTCCCTGGCTGGGCATCAGCAGCTCCCAGCAGGAGTAGCGGCCGGGTCTCTGTGCCACTCGGCGAATACCTGGGTCCTAGCAGCAGGCCTCACGCCATGGCATGGCTGCTCCCTCCTAGCCCCTCCCTCTGCCAGGCTGGGGTGATCCCAGGAGAGGCCACTCCCAGCCCAAGGAAGTGGGTCACCCAGAGGGGTGTTGCTGGGGCAGGCTATGCAACTCTGGTGCCAGCTCTTCCCTCCTGCCCTGGGCCGTCCTGTCGTGTTACGGGCACGCCGCCATTCACGGAGCTCCCTCCAAGCCTCCTGTCCACCCCTTCCCCTCCCCTCCCCCACAGCTTCTTCAGCTGCCTCCCCAATGGTCCTGTCTCACAGCTGCTGCCCCCTTGCCCCCCCCCCCGCAGCCTGGGGGCCATGATGAGGCACGGAGCCTCCTGCGGCTCAGGGTCAGGGTCTGCCCTGCCCTGCCCTGCAGCAGTCACTGCCCAGCCGAGTCGCCGGTCTGGGACATTACAGCTTGCTGGGGTGTGGGGGGGGAAGAGACAGACTCCTAATGTGACCCCTGCCCAAGGGCTCAGGAAGCCACAAGCACTGGCAGTCAGGGAAGGACAGGGCCTTGCCCATAGAGTGCTTGGGAGAGCAGGAGGGACTCAGCCTACTTTCATGCCAGGGGGTAGGAGAGGGGCAGCAGCCCCAGAGAAGAGAGGGGGATCACATGAAGGTGTCGACTTTGTCCCAGGGCTGAGTCTCGCTGAGGAAGCCATCACAGAAGTTGAAGCCCTGCTCAAAGCCCCAGGGGTTGCCGAGCACCTCCCCCCTCGCCTCCTCCCAGGGGTGGTGGGGGGTGTCGGCGAAGGGGGTGAAATCCTCCCAGTGGGAAGCCCCTGGGCTGGGGTGATTGGTAGCCGGGGTGCCCCACTTGCTGGCAAGGGGTATGTACCTGCCTTGCATGGCGAGGTCCACCTCTGTGGCCAGCGAGCTGAGCGCTGCGTTAATATCCAGGTCCTCGAAATTGCTGCCGTTTCCCCGTAAGACATCGTCAAAGGCATCGGCCCAGTCAAAATTTCCTCGCAGGGCTTCTGCATCTCTGCCACTAGAGGGCAGCAGAGGGGACTGGGCAGTTCTGGCTGCCAGGCAGCTGCGCTTCGGCGGAGGGCTGGGGGCATCCAGCAGGGGGCAGCATTGGCCGTGCTGGTGCAGCGGGCGGTGGGCAGCCTGGTGAGGGGTGTGCCCTGGCTGCCCATCCCCCAGATGGGGCATGGGGGACAAGAGGCTGCACCCTGCCTCCAGGGCAGGCACGGCGGGGCGCTGCCGTGGCAGGCTGTAGGGCACGGCCGGCGGCCGTCTCCGCTTGAAAACACCATTGACGAACATATCGGCGTACTGCGGGTCGATCTCCCAGAAGCCCCCCTTGCCTGGCTCGTCCTTCTGCCGCGGCACTTTCCGGAAGCATTTGTTCAAGGACAGGTTGTGCCGGATGGAATTCTGCAGCCAAGAGAAGGAGGAACAGGCCCATGAAGGACACGGCGGCAAAAAGGGGCCAGCAGTACCTGGGCCTGCTGAGCCCTCCCAGCACCTAGAAAGTGCGTAGCATTAGCCCCACTGGACAGATGGGGCAACTGAGGCACTGGGCATTAAGGACCATGGGAGTTAGGCACCTAAAGATCTTTGAGGATTTGGGCCTAAGTGACTCACCTGGGAAAGAAACTGGATCAGAACCAGATCTCCTGACTCCCAGTCCCAACCATTAGCACCGTTTACCCCACCTAGCAGTCCCTTCACCTCTCCATGTCCCACTAACATGCATGGGGTGGCCCCATATCCCTGCAGGGTTGCCAGCTTTGCCCACTACCAATATCCAGGCCCCATTGTAGAGATGGGGCCAGCAGAGTAACATACATGTAACTCACTACGTGAGTGTCTGGGGCTGGGGGCCAGGAGATTCAGGTGCTATGGCCAGGCGAAGGTCTCAGTCACGTGCAGAGCAGAATCTCTGCTTTCAGTCCCGGCTGGGAAGAAATCTGTCCGGAGGGCGACCAACGCGGGGCACCTGCCGGAGTCTGCTGAGAGCCTGACCCCGGCGCTCTTTGAGACGGGAAAATGCCCCGTGCATCTCAATGGGGCCTTAATACCAAGCCCCTCTGCTCTGGGGGCTGCCCTGCAGAGGCTGTGCTGGAGCTGAAGCATCCTCCACCAGTCTGAGCTGTCCCTTAGCCTCCAGATATGGATACAGGGCCCTTCCCTGCCCCCCTGACAGGCAGTTCTGGGCCGAGTGCAGAGAAGGGCCTGTCCACTTGAGGAGTTGAAGCAGCCTTGGTCCCCGGTGCAGCGACACCTCCCCCCTCCCCCACTCCCCCCCCCCCCAGGGCTATGCAGCGGCTGTTGTGAAGGCATGGGCAGGTCCTGAACCAACCCCCCTATGTCACAAACAGACCCATCCAGCTGAATGGGCCACAGACGCTGGACTGCTCTTCCCTGCAGCTGGGCTCAGGAGCAAAGGGTGCATGGGCTGCAGCCAGAGAGATGCCCCGTCCCAGAGCTGCCCCCGGCACCTTTCTGAGCTTGAGGCTTATAAGACAACCACTAGCAAGCTAAGGTGCAGCCTGTGGGGGCAGCGCTGGGCTGGACATGCCATGTTGGCAGCAAGGGCTCTTTGGGACACACTGGGCAGGTGTCACCCGCAGTCTGCCCAGCTCCTCTCCTGTGACACTCCAGGCGTCCCAGCAAAGAGCCCCTGTGGGCATAGACACCATGGACTAGTCCTTTGTCTTTCAGAGGGTCTCTGTCCTGCCCCAGAGAGCCGGCTGGACAGTGCAGCACCCGCTGCAGGAACACCAGGGGAAGGGTCGTGTGGAGCCAGGACTGTTCGGGAAAGGCCAGGAGTGTGGCTGCATGGGCTTGGCTCCCCTTGGAGCCGGGGGATGGCTGGGCTGGAATTAAGCTGCAGCCGCCAGGGGGTCTGGCAGCAGCCCCGTGGATTAGCACTACTTAGTCCAGCCTGCCCTGACGCTGCCCAGCAGGCGCACGCGGCCTTGCTGTGTTGCTAATGGGGACCTCAGCTCGGTCTAAGAAGAATGTGTGTGGAGGGGGGAGGGGGGGAGAGAAGCTGGAAAACATGGTCCCAAGTGGCTCCCACACC
The DNA here is from genome assembly GCF_027887155.1 of Malaclemys terrapin pileata. Classification (NCBI taxonomy): domain Eukaryota; kingdom Metazoa; phylum Chordata; order Testudines; family Emydidae; genus Malaclemys; species Malaclemys terrapin. The sequence goes on from NC_071514.1 coordinate 54,860,594, forward strand.
CAGACGGGAAAAGACACCCACTATTTCCGGTGTTAGAATCACAGGCTTTTTCAGCCAGTCTCACGAGTCTTTGGGACTGGTGCGATGGTGTCGAAATGCTTGGGGTGGGTAGTATGGGTGCCCAGAAGCATTACGCCCTCTGCTTTCAGCTCCCAGGAGCAGGGACAACACGCCTGGGGTCAAATCTGCCCCTTCCTCACTTGTCAGCACGCTCAGAGACCTGCCAATGCCTCCTGGGACCTCTTCACGGCCCAGAGTCCTCCCTGCCAGAGCTCAGGTGGCCCCATTAGCAGCCCTGGGTCTAGACACACAAGCCAGGTTTGTTCATCCCCTGCTCTTTATCCTTGCTATAAAGGGGCTTTTGATGAACCCAGGGACCCTGGCTCTTGGACCCCCCCCCCCCACTTCCTGTCACTTATCCCTTTGAAATCCCAGCAAGCTCCTCTCCACACAGCAGAGAGTGGGGACGCGATTCACATGGCCATGACGAGCAGGCAGAGCTGACCTACTGAGCAAGGAGACTGCTGGGTAGGTTTGCTGGGAGCTCTCCCACAGCTGTGACCCGCCCCAGAGATGGCTGCATTTCAGTCCCAAGCAAACACCCTCTCTACCACCTGCAGAGTGAAAGGCCCCATAGAAACAGAGGGTGGATGAGTCACCTTTCCAGTATCCCCCACTCCAGAAGACACCTGGTGGAGGGGCAGCCCCACAGCTAAACACGGTGTTTGTTGGGGTCTTCCAAGAAGCAAGAGAGAGAAAGAAAAACAGTGCCCTGCGCTCCCCACCCTCACCCCTCAGCACGCGCAGTCTTGATGGGAGTGACCGAGGCAGAAGGAATCAAATACCACGGCTCATTTATCAGCCTGCGGAGCCCCGGTCCTCGTGGTGACAGACGGAGGCCTCCATTGTCCATCGCCTCAACAGGGCCGTTAATTATTCAAGCCACCGACTCACCTGCCAGCTGGGCTCAGCATGCCGGTAGTAGCAGAAGTTCTCCATGATCCATCTGTAGATGGCTGACAAGGTGACCTTGGCCTGCTTGCTGGCCCGCAGAGCCATGCAGATAAGGGTGGCGTAGGAGTAAGGGGGTTTCACCCCAGGGTTGCTCTTGTAATCAATCTCTGCAGCGCCAAGGCCAGGCAGGTAGCTGGTGCCAGGGGAGGTGGCTGCGGAAGTGGGTTTGCCCAGACACGGGGGCATCCCCTTGGCCGCAGTGTCTCCTGCTGGTGGGCTGGCCGGGGCCTCGGACCCTTGGAAGAGCTGCTGGGGAGGCTCGTGGAGAGGGTGGCTGGGGACAGGTGGTGTCTCCGGATCAGCGGTGACGATGGAAAAGTCTTGGAGCCACTGCAGGCTGGTGAGGCTGTCATCCAAGGTCACAGCCCCACCCACATTGTCCCGGTCCTCGGGGTGCAGCAGCAGCCACTTCTCCTTGAACCGGGCAGCGATGTCGGGCGAGACGAGGATGGGCATCCTCTGCGGACACGCTCCCTCCACTCCCACTGCAGGGCAGAGCAGAGGCACGTCAGCCATAGGCCAGCCCTCTCCCATGCCCTGCACAGCTCCTTGTGAGACGCACCCCAAGGGAAGACAGCTCGGGGTGGAGGGAGGAGAGACCCAGGCTGCAGGCATGGACAGCTAGGGCCAGGGCTTCCAGGAGCTGCTGGGGACAGCACAGCCATCTGGATCTTTCCCTGGGAGCACAGCCCTTCTGCCAGGTGGAGTTGGCAGCAACCAGGGGTCCCTCTTAACAATGAGACACAGAACTGGCTCGAGCCCCAACCCAGTAATCAGGGAAAACTAAACACCCCCCAACCCCGGTGCCTCTAAGAGGCAACATCGCCCCACTCACAAGCGGAGTCTGTGCCTAGCGGAGAAAACGTAATCCAAGGGGAAACTACCACAACTGTGATTTGAACATGTCTGCCCATGAGCAAAACTCCCACCCCAGAGTACAGGCAGTGCCCTTTGCCTCCGTTTCTCACCTGGCGGTGTGGAAGTCCAACCAACAAATGTCCCTGTAACATGCCATCCCCACCGCACCTCACTCACAGCTGCTGTCCTTGGTCAGCAGAGACCCAGAGTTCAGGGGTGCGTTCACATGAATTCACCTCCCACCCAGGGTTGGTGGAGGAAAGAAACCTCAAGCAATGTTCGTCCGCTGTACCTGGCCTCTTCCCTGTGCCCCCAGTGCTCAGTGATTTCAGCTCTCAGTGTGGGAATCTCACTGCTACAGGCTGGACAGCACTAAGACCTGATTAGCAGGAATTTCAGCTCTAGCGACCATTAAAAACAAAAGACTCTCAGTGGAGCCTGATCAGTTCTGTGTTTAAACAGTGGAGTGGGGCAGGTCACCTTAAGCAGAGCCAAAACCTACGGGCACAAACTCCTCCCCTCTGCTGGCAGAGGGCATCCAAACCCTCTGCTTAGTGAGTTCAGTTGAGGGTGACCCTCCCTCAATCAGGCCAGGCTATGCACAGTCCTGCTGCCCTTCACTCATACAAGGATAATGTTTCATGAGCCCTGTATTCAGCATTAAAGTGATTTGTACCCCAGCACCAGCCAGAACTGATAACTTGGGCAACACAGATAGACAGATTGGGTGTCTTCATGTTAATACAGTCTGGCCCTGAAGCCCTCCACCCCCAGCTCATTACCAGGTCTCAGGGGAGACCTCAGTCAGACCTTGCTGGAGGAGGCTCCAGCACAATATAACAAGCATATCTGTGGCACCTTCCAGCAGGGACCTCAAAGCATCTTCCAACCCTATGTTATCATCTGCATTTACACATGGAAAACTGAGGCAGTACAGGGACCTGCCCAGGGAGCGCCAAGGAGAAGGGCAAGGAATCAGCTGGTTCTCACTCTTGGAAAATGCTCCCTCAAATGCACATTCCCCTTTTGTGCTGAGTGAGCGCAGCGCCCAGGCTTGGAGTCCCCTGCTCCCCAGCCCCATGGGCTATGGACGGAGCCGTGCAGCCAGCACAGAGACAAAGGCCGAACAGTTGCCACCTGCAAACAAAACAGAATCCACCTGCTGCGAGACGAGTTACACTGGCACCTGGCTCTGCCCTGCTCACCTGGGACATGCAGTGTGGAAAACAAAAGTGCTGAGGAGGCCCCCAGGGAAGCATTCTCCTGTTACCACAGGTGGCCAGGTGCTGCCACTAAAGGGCTCACGTTGATGCTCATTAAGGTAGTGCACTGACAGACCGGGCGTGCTGCACAGCAAACGGGGAACACAATGCCACTGGGGAGGGCAGCCCAGGGTGGCCCCAGGCGCTAGCAGCTTGAGAATGGAACAGCAGCCATGTGTGTGGCAGAGAGCCTGGAGAACCAGACCCATCGCTAGCCGCCTGGCAGGCTGGAGCAGTGGGAGGATGGGGCAGCTCAGAAAGTCCCCTCTCACTCAATGGCGCCTGGGCTCCTCAGCAAACCTTACAGCAGGTAGCGCCAACCTGGGGCATCTACAAGAGGGGCCCTTGTACTCTATGTCCGACACAGCTGGACCCACAGCAGGCTTCATGAGAGTCCCTGACTGCCCTGCATTCAGGGGTTACTGCCACCTGGGAGGCAGGGCAACGTCAAGCATAGCCTGTTACAGACACGGAAACTGAGGCACGGAGCTAGTCTCTCCGGGTCACGCAGAGCCAGGACTAGAACACAAGAGTTCCCGGCCAAGCCCCAGACCCTCTGTCGAAGGCGATCCCCCCACTCCCCACCCAGGAAGGGGATGAAGAGCCCTCACAGCTCCTAGCGTCTGAGAGACCCCCTCTGCCCCAACCCACAAAGCGAACACGACACTGGTTAGAGGCACGGATGCGTGCGGATCCGATCGGATCCATAGCTCCAGTTCCTGGGGCCTCCAGACAGAGCCAGCGTTGCAAGGCCAATCCCCCGCCCCGGGACCTGCTCTCCCCACCGAGCCTTTCCTTTGGGGGCAGATCAGGAAAAGAGCCACGTTCAGACGAGATCCAGATCCAAACCCGATGCCCGCACATCTGCCCAGACCCATCCGATGCGCTCGTCGCGTGCCTCGCAGCCTGGGTGCTGGGGAACAGCAGCCTCTTGGAGCAGTGCCCGAGCGGGGGCCTCTGTTCCTCGAACTTGCCAAACCCAGGGTTGAATCGCAGAGGACTAACCCTGGAGAGGGGCGGGCGGGAAGACAGAGCCGGGCGCTTGCAGGGACAGCGGAGCTCTTACCTTTGCAGAGAGGTGCGGGCTGGGGGTGGCGTCCCCAGGGGGGCACCTGTCTGAACTGGTACAGACACACTCCGCGCCTCCTGCTACCGCCCCATCCGCCCGGCTGGCCTGGCAGGGCGCCCGCAGCACCTTTTGTAGGGCTGGAGGGGGGCCCTTTAAACAGATCCTGGGCGTCTCATTGGCTGCTGGTGTCTGGAGTCCCTTGTGCCTTCTGGCCAATGAAGCCCGGAGGGAGGCTCCCAGCCCGCTCAGCAGTTAGGGATCCTCTATAAATTCTTATGCTAGACAAAGAAAAGCGCCTTGATTTGAGGGGCCGGGAGCAAGAGCACAATTTGGGCCTCCAGACCATGAGGTTGGACTAAAGCTCAGGAGATTTTTAGAAATCCTACATCTGGCTTCTTCTCCCCGTTGGTCTCCTGGTCTCTGAGCCTTTGGGGGGAGGGTCACGTTTTCCAGCTTTTCTCCACAACCACCAGGGCTAGGAATGGATTTTAGAATACAAGCTGAGTCTCACATCATCACCTGACTCCAGGAGCCCAGGCTTTAAGAAAAACACCAGTTGTTGGGAGGCTCATGCTGAAATCGCCAAAGCTGGCCACCTGTGAAACTAAGGAAGAAGGGAAAGCGTCTTCTACATAGGTCCTTTGCCAGTGGCAAGGATGAGTCCGGCTTGCGTGGGAGGGCGAAGGAGTGGTGTGAGAGCTGGGGAACGAGAGATGTTCAACCACCTGCAGCTTCCAGAGCCTCAGGACCTCTGAAGATCAGCCCTTCAGAGGAGGCCCGGAAAGAGCAACACCAGCTGCAATGCATGTTGCAGCTCACAGAGCCTCAAATCCCAGCATGCAGCATCCCATATGGGCCAGAGCAGGGGCCATGGAGACCACAGGCACAGCTCCAAGCATGTGGGATGACAGAGGGTGTATATCCCACCCCAAATGAGGCCTTTGTGTTGCATGCCAGATGAGCTGGCTGCTGGCAAAGGGCAGTGTGACTGTATTTAAATGTGGCTCCTTCACCATGTTCCATCCACAGACAAAGCCCATGCTTTGAAAGCACACTATAGCTAGGGAAACTGAGGCATAGCTTCGGAGGGAAAGCTACTTGCCCAAGGTCACAGAGCAAGTCCAGGACAGAGCTGGACTGGAACCCAGGAGTCCTGTCTCCCAGTCCCCTGCTCTAACCTTCCATGAACAATGACAGACCCCAGACTTTTCTCAGCCCAGTTTAAACACCAGCTACAGCATTTCCCTCCCCATCAGATCACATGGTCCAGTCCTTGGATGTTATAGGTCCCAGCATGGTCTTCGGGGCTGCAAAGCTTGGACACCTTAGCCTCTGCTTCAGCACTTCCCCTCATCAGTCAGATAAACTAAACAGCCCCAGCCCTAGCTAGTCAGAGGCCAGAGAGGGGAGGTGCAGAGGGGGTCTCTTGGAAGGAAAGAAATCAAACTGCCTCAGGAGGCACCCACAGGGACCTCAATGCACGTGTACGCACACACTGCTGGCTCCCTCCAAGTCACACTGTACTTAGAGTCTTCTATTTACACCCATTCCCTGGTGAGCCTTGGCTCTGGAGCAGAGTAGGGTTAGACAGGAGTGCAACTCTGCCTGTCAGCTTTTATTTGACCCAAACTTATTGGAGCAGCTCCTGGGGCTGGTCCCAATGCCCGACACATTCACTCTCCCGTGGAGTCTAGTCCTAGTCGCTTCAACCCCAATATTCCCCTCTCTCCTCCCCACCCCAGGGCCTCAAAGGGGAGGCCAGATGCTGAGCTTTGGCCACCAGAGCTGAACTCTGAGAGCCACCAACAGCCAGCAAGGTCTGGGGAGAGGGAGGCAGGAAGGGGGCCTGGGCCAGGGACCCATCACCAGGTCACCAGTTCTGACCTAGCCCAGGTATGTTGCAACTAGGTGTTGTTGGCTTTCCAGGATGTAGGGGGAGCTCATGGGATGGGAATTCACCTCATGCTCTGCAGTGCTGGCACAGATGTGGCCAGGTATGCTGAAGGGCTTGTGAGATGCAGGGACAGGGATCACGCTGGGCTGGAATATGCTGGTGATTGAAAGGCTTTGGGTGTTAGCTGGCAGAACCCCCTGCCCCGCCCCATCCTGTTTGACTCTTGGCCTGTGTAGACTGCCAAGGATACCAGCAGCCACTGGACCTACAGGTGACCAACACTGGGGCCCCCAACCAAAGCTCTGCCACAGCATCCTGGGGACCTTTCTGCAGCCACAAATTCATCCCATGCACATGGGCCTCCAGAGGGGTACGTGACCCCTCACCCACGTGCCAACACACTGCTTTTATGGCTGTCACTTGTTAACAGGCCACCCCCCTGGCATACAGGCCAGTAGACATCACTAAACGTCCTGGCTATGGTGGGCTAAGGTCAGATTGCACTGTGGGATTTTGGGCTGAATAAGGTCAAGGTCTGAGTGGGAGGCAAAGAGCCATGGCCCTAGAGAGATCCTGGCAGAATCTACTACCTGCATCCAGGCAGGCTGAGTGTTAGGTAACCAATTCCCTTCTGCAAGAAACAGGCTGTGGAGCTAGCCCCCGAAAAGAGCTTGTGAAAATAAAGGCGTTTCCCGTGTGGGATTTCAAACAGTGTTCAGAAATCCAGACACTCAGGGCACACCGCAGGCTGAGCTGGTCTAGGGATACCTGCCAGACTGTGGTAGGAGGGGAGGGGGTCAATTCCTGGTGACTGTGTTGGCCCAACTCTGAAATACCTGCGGTGCAGTGCGTGGGTCACTCATTCCTCTCAGCACTATGGGAAGCAGCAGGGGTTGTTGATCCAAGGCTCTGACTCTGGGCGTGAGAGGTGCTAGAAGAACCTGCACAGCAGTTGTGATAGTTGAAGTCTCAAGCAAGTTTTGCACTAAAGCTTCATGGCTCATCACCAAAACCCTTCCCCAGAGAGAAAAGGCCAAAGCCCAGCACTTCAGTGCCCTCGGGCAAACATAGCACTGACTGCTTAGAGGTACCTGGTTCAATCCTGACTTTGGCAGGCCCATCAGGTGCCTTTGCCAAATGAGGCCCTTTTCAATGAGGACAGCTTCATACTCAGCTCCTAAGCGCACTCCCCACTTTGTGAAATAGGGAGGGTAAGGAAAGAGCTTCTGCCCCTACCTGGGGGTGGAAGGAAAGGAATCCTTATGGCCAACCAACCAGTTGCAGGAGTGCTCTAGGTGCCTGGCTCTGTGCCTGCTGCCTGGGAGATGTGGACCCTTTATGTTCCTGTGGTGGGACAGGACAGTTCTCACCCCTCAGGCAGGAAGGGGTTACAGAGCTCAGCTGGGCAGAGTCAGCCCCAACCTGGCACAGGTGGGAAGCCTGTCAAACTTGGAGAGGGGTGGCCCTTTAAAAGGGAGGATCCAAGCCACATGCAGGGTGGCACTCAGAGAGAAGAGCTCCCTAGCCCAAGGGGCTGCTTACCAGGATGTCTGAAGAGCCTCTGCTGCCTGCATCCCCTGAAGTAGAGGGACCATCCTTACTTTGTTTGGAACCCAGGACCCTCAGCCTAGGTCCTCAGGACAGGAGGGGTCAGGGAGTCAGGCCCCCTTCCCAGTCACCCCTGCTCTCTTACCTTTCAGGCAACTGCTGGGGGAGCCTGCACTCTTTGTGGGCTCCAATGTTGTTTGGTTTGCCCTTGCTGGTTTTGGACGGCTTTACTCCTGGAAGGGGGGCTGCCATCTCCCTCAGACCTACAGCTGGAGAAGCACACTCTAAACTGCAACATCTATAGCCAGAGAGGGATGTCTGGGACAGGCCCACCTTCACCCCATGGGATGCCCTCGAGGTACAGCCTCCACATTTCTATTCAGAGAAGGCCCTGGATGTCCTTGCTTCATCCTGTCACTCCTTCACTCACAGATCTCCTCACATCTCTGCTTACAAAGGGAAGCCTAAGGCTTTGGCAGCAAATGCCAGGCAGATATTAACATGCTTTGTGTGAGCGGCCATGGCACAGCTGTTTTTCAGGAGAGGGACCATTCCTCCCAGCTGGACTCAAACCAGAGATCTAAGGGCATCATTCCAAGTACACTACAGCACTTGCGTGAACCACTGAGCTATTGAAGGGCACCAGGCAGGGGAGCCCGTATATGTGCCTGTGCAATCTCTCCCCAGGCAGACTGCAGGCACCTTCTCTTGGTTAAATGGAGTAACTAAAGAGGGCAGTATCATCCCAGTGTCGGCAGGGCACTCTCCCCTACCCCGGCCCCCTACTCCCCCCATCCCCCTCAATCCCAGCCATTTGAGGGTTGAGTCCCACAAGAACCTCTGAAAGAACCCAACAAGAGGGGCTGAGCAGATGCTATCAACAATTTGGGCACAGAGCCAGCTGATCTGGAGACACTTCAGCCACGTCTGGCGCACCAGGGAGCTGGAGCTGGGCTTTTGCCTCTGATTTGTGAAGGAAATATCCACCTCAGTCTCCTCTGCCTCCAACGTTTTGATACCAACGTAGAGAAAGGAGCCTGTCCAGTTAGAACAGGCAGCTCTAGTCATACCCTTCCAGCACCACGATGTGAGCAAACAGGCTGTCCCCATGGCGGGGTGAACAGGATGGCTGGAGCTTTCCCACCTCAACTTTGCAATAACTGAAGATGGGGGGGCGGGGGGAAACCTCTGAAACCCCCAGCCAGGAGCAGACATCCACACCCCAGCATCTGCACAGCGCTGTCCAAGGTGTACAACAGGAGCGATGTGCTGGGCTGGAACAGGGATCTGGGGAGAGGGAGGGCAGCCCTCCAAACCCAGCTGCAGTCCCAGATGCCCATCTCGCCTTCTGGACCCTCATGTCTGTCATGTATACCAGATGTAGACGCCAGCTACAGAGCTCGCTCACTCCCCGGATGTGTTCGTCCCCAAAGCTTTGCCAGGGACAGCTGCGGGGAGCTCAAGTAGGATATGTTACATACAGCGCCACCTAATGGCTGAACCGTATAATGGAGATTAGCGGCCAGACCCCGCGGACATCCCCCACAAGACCCAGTTTTCTGCATCCAGCTACTTCCCCCACGCCCCAGACACCGCACAGCGCCCCTGGATTACAGTGCGGCCCCCCCAACCCTTCCCGGGGTCACTGTGCGGCCCCCCCAACCCCTCCCGCCCAGGGTCACTGTGCAGCCCCCCCCAACCCCTCCCGCCCGGGGTCACTGTGCGGCCCCCCAGCCTCTCCCACAAAGGGTCACAGTGGCCCCAATTCCTCCCCCATCTTCTCCATCCAGGCGCACTCGCTAGTAACAGGCCCGCGAGCTCAGTGAGTGACCGCCCCCCGCGTGACCTCGTCTTTCCTAGCTGGGATCCCCTCCTGTTGCCTGTTCTCACTGCCCCACCTCTTGGTCCCAGCAGCCAATCACGAGTGTGGGTAGCAGCCAGTGGTCACGGGGAGGGCAGAGCTAAAGAGCTCCGCCCCCGCCTGGTCAGCTGTGCCTGGGAGTGAAGAGCCCCTGCTCGCTCTGGCCTGAACCCAGCATGCCGCGCGGCCGCTCCTCGCGGCCCGCAGCTTTGATCTGATTGGCTACTAGGGCTATTGATAGCATTACAATGCCCGCCTCCTGGGAATGGCATTGGCCGGATTGGGTGATGGCTGTTGCATTGGTGTCACACGCCGTGTTGTGATTGGCTGGACGCGGACAATGGGCTCGATGATTGGCTGTTGCAGGTGTGGCCCCGCCCCGCAGCGCTGTGATAGGTCAGCGCACACAGTAGGGTTGGCCTCTCTCTGGTCGCGGCTCCGTGTGGTGATGGCGGCTCTGACGGGGAGCGCGGGCGCGGCGGGGCTGTTGCCCTCCCTCTCGGTGCCCGGCGTGACCGAGCTGAAGCCGCTGAGCCGCTACGAGGCCATGCGGCTCGGGCCCGGCTGGAGCCACTCGTGCCACGCCATGCTGTACGCGCCCAACCCGGGCATGCTCTTCGGGCGCATCCCGCTGCGCTACGCCGTGCTGGTCAGCGGGGCCTGGGGCGGGCCTCGGACGGGTTCCATGGGGCGGGGCCTGGGGCTGGGCTTGGGGGCTGGGGCCTAGGTCGGGGCCGGTTGGGCGTGGGGGGAGCCGGGCCTGGGCTGGGTTTGGGGTTTCGGGTAGGGCCTGGGGCGGGTCTGGGGTCGGGAGTGGGGAGCCGGGCGTGGTTGGGTGGCGATTGGGGCCTGTGGTGGGGAGCGGGGAGCCGGCCTTCAGGGTGCGGGAATGCCATGAGTCTCCTTGGCGGGACGGAGAGCTGGGACCCCCGCTCAGGGCTAGGGCTGAGGTCTTCCCCGCGCTACGGCACCAACTCCCGGCGGGCTGCCCGTCGCTACCCAAGCACAGATCTGCTAGTTGTACCCTGCCTGGCCGTGCCTCGCCCCAGCAGGGCGTGAGCAGCCGGCCCGAGGACAGCGGCTGACCCTCTTCCCCTACACACCACTAGCCATCCCAGCGTGTTTAGCAGAATCGCCCTAGGCCTGTGGATTCTATGCTGGCAGCTGCTGAAGAATAGGCCCTTTAATCCATAGAGAGAGGATGTGTGTGTGCATGTGTCTTTACCTAGTGTTATATGGCCCATATGGCGGTGAGGATGGCTTTGCAGACCTGAACCTCTGCAATGCTGTCTGCCAGAGTTTGCAGATGGGGTGTTCCATTGCCTGTGCTGTCGCACAGGGTTTTGCTGAGCAAGAACGAAGTGAACTGAACAAGACTGGCAGGTTTTGCTGTTGCTCTCCACAGTGCTGTAAGTGACATTGAAACTGACAAGAGTCATGTCTGTTTCACTCCGCTGCACCTTGGGAAGGGCTGAGCAGAGCCCGGAGGTAGTCACTGAGAAGGATCAAAACCCAGCTGTAGGGGAGGAGCAGAGCAACAGAAATGCCCCCTTCACAGCAGCCTGCAGAGGAGAGCTCAGTCTCCCTTCCTGCAGGTACAGAGGCTGGAGCTTCAGATTTTTCAACCATCCACTGTCTGAGGCGGATCCAAAACATGGAGCTCCGAAACTGGCACTCCACTCCTGGACAGTAGCTAGGAGGTGGGGACTGAACGTGCCCCTTAAGTTCACCAGTGGCTGTGTCTTTTCTGTGTATCTCTGGTTGGTAGGCTTGGTCCTCTGGCTGTGAGGTGCCTAATGCACTTGTCAAGACTTGGGGCTGGCTGCTTGCAGGTCACCTGGCTCCCAGCAGTGGCACTAGGCTGATGGGATTCCCTTTTAGGCTCTCCATATGGTCCAGTATTGATGTGTCAGGATTCCCCAGTACTGCTTTGCCATTCTTTGGGTATCTCATAAGAAGGCGACCCCCTGGAGGCTCAGCTTCATCCTGCGGAGAAGTAGGAATGGGTTTTCTGGGGCTACCACTACGTAAAAATTGGAAGGGTAGGCAAAATTGGAGGGGTAGGCAAACTGCTCCTTTACCAAGGGCAGCAGGATTTTCTGCTAAAAATGATCACCGTGAAAGAGCTGTTTGGCCTTCAGCACTTATTTCCTAGTGAGATGAGTGGGGCAGTTCACGCCACTCAGCTACAAAAACTGTCTGACAGCCCGGCACCGGGTCAAGTTCTAGGTTTTCCTTCACAAAGGCAATTAAAAAAAGAAGCTAATAGTGTGCCGAAGCAAATGGGGCAGTGGAAGGGGGGTACAATAAAGCCTCAAACCTCTCTGATTAGGGTACAGACTGTCTTGTGCCTCACGTGCTTTGGCCCCTTTGTCTTGGAGAGGTTTCCTGTGGTGGTAAGTGTCCAGCTCTTGGCTGGGGGTACCCTCTCCTCTCCCACAGGGTCCCTGGGGCTATGTACTGTGCCCCATTAACGTAATGCGCCTCTATTGCAGATGCAGATGCGATTTGACGGACTACTGGGCTTTCCTGGGGGGTTCGTGGATCGCCGTTACTGGTCCCTGGAGGATGGTCTGAATCGGGTGCTGGGCTTGGGTTTGGGCTGTGTGCGCCTGACGGAAGCTGATTATCTGTGCTCGCACCTGACAGAGGGGCCACATCGCGTGGTGGCGCACTTCTACGCCAGGCAGCTGACCCTGGAGGAGCTGCACACCATCGAGATCTGCGCGGTGCATTCCCGGGACCACGGGCTGGAGGTGGGGTATTCGGAGGGGGTGTCTGGAAGCTCTGAGACTTCACATCATCGGGGAATGAAACTTCCCTCACTAGGCGTGCTGGGCTGCTATCCATTGCAGCTGGGCGGGGGAATGCACCGCATTTAACAGCTACCAGTGGCGACTGGCGAGTGCTACGCACTGCTACATGGCAATCCCTAGTTGTGAGTCCTTGCCCTTCACTAGGGAGTTGGCAAGGACGTGGTAGCATAGGGAGGGCTTTGTGCTGCACTTTGAAGGGGAGTCCTGTTTGCTTTTCAGTCATAAAGATAGTGCCTCTGACATGGGGGTTGGGTGAACTTTAAGTAATCCTCGGCTCCGGTGGGCATCCTGTGAGGTCTGGATGTGTTGTCTCTGACTGGAACTGTGATCTTCTGTGTGGCAGTGCCTTGCTTTAATCAACAAGGTATTAGGCCCAGCTTGGATTGCACATAAGTTGGTAAGAAGTCAGAGAAAGAGACATGAGTTTCTTTCTGGGGAATCTGGTGCTACAGGATTCTCTGGCAGGGTTGGTGAGCTTGTGCCAGGTCATCTAATGCCCCTGATGTAGAACACAGATGGTGGAGGACCCTTTGTACAGCCTGGGTACGATGCTGTGATCTGCCAGGAGTGATGCTGCGTGTGCACTAAATGTGACCCTGGGTTGTGGCACCTGTTGAGGGGGACATGGAGCCACCGCATTCTTGCAGAGTGGTATGAAGGGCAAGGCATAGACCCAGAACATAGGTCATTCCTGGGGGCAGTTGGTGGTACACCTGGGGTGTTGGGGGTGTGGTGGTGGTGGTGGGGAATGGTAGGGAAAGGTGGGGTGGTAAGCTGTGGTGCTCCTACTGGGAGATGGGATGGGATGGAGCAATGGGTAAGGTGTGGTATGCTGGAGGGAAGAAGTGGTCTTCATTTGGGTCGGGGGGGGATGGGTAGGTAGGGTGGGTGGTCAGACTGGGGCTAGAGTGCTTGTGCAGAGGGTATGTGGGGCATCACGTGGGTTTGGTATGGAGTAATGGGCAGGGGTGTGGTATTCATGCTGGGGGTTGGGGGGGTTGGATGTGGCACCTGTGCTCATCCTGGGGAAGTAAGAGAGGCTGGCATGGGGAGGGCATGCATGGTCTGGGTGCTTGGGTGTGGTATGGCACCTTCATGGATCAGGGTGGCTGGTGGGGCTTGTGCTGAGGGTGGGCTGAAGGTGCAATTTGTTGTTACTGAATTGCTTGTGCTGTTGCAGGTGATGGGAATGGTCCGTGTCCCCTTGTACACCCAGAAGGACCGCATGGGTGGGCTGCCGAACTTCCTGGGGAACTCCTTCATCGGGACTGCTAAATTCCAGCTGCTCTTTGCCCTGAAGGTCTTGAATATGGTGCCTGAGGAGAAGCTGGCAGAGGCGGTGGCTGCCACCCAGAAGCAAAAAAAGCCGGCAGCTGTGACGGCCAATGTGACGACGGCAGCTGTGACGGCCAATGTGACGACGGCAGCTGTGACGGCCAATGTGACGACGGCAGCTGTGACGGCCAATCAGATGGTGGCTAAGCCAGCAAATGAGTTGGCAAATCAGCCTTTAGCTGTGGCAAAGGCTGAGCCAGCAGCAAAGCCCGCGACTGAGCCAACAGCAAAGTCTGCGACTGAGCCAGCGGCTGAGCCCATGGCTGAGCCAGCGGCTGAGGCTATGACTGAGTGATGAATTTTTCTTTTTCAACTTGGTTAAAAATGGGTAAAGAGACTAGAGACTTTCTTCTAACTTTCCAGACAGTCACTGGCTGCAAATGCTGCCCAGGTGACTCCACCTCCATGCTCCTCAGGTGGGATGGGATTAGATTTGCCTGAAGCAATGGAAAGCTATATTTTGTAAGGCCCATAAACAGTACCAAGCTTTCCAGATATCTCTTAACTGCCCCCCTCCGGTGTCCGTGTGCTTACCCGAGGACTCTCTTAGAATGCTTTAATTTACAGGGATGCTCTGCTCCATTCAGGTCCCAGCTTAGGTATTGTTTTAATGAACAGAAATGTTACTTTTTAAATTGTTCCAAGGAGGGTTTTTAGACCCCTGCTGCAGTATTGTGAACCCAATCACAGCTGTGTTGGGGAAGGGATGGGGGAATAAGTGAACCCAATTGAAAAGAGGCATGTCTGCCAGCTGTAGCTCCATGCCAGGTGCACAAATGAAACTGCCTCCTGTAGGAACAGTCCAGGGGTGCTCCTAGTGTTCCCAGGTTTCATGACTTTGGTATCACATGGAAGAGTTTAAGGTGGCAGCTTACCTGGCTAGTGGCAGTTCCCAGGTGGCTTTGTTGTTGGTGCCCCTGTGGGGTGCAGAAAGATGGTGTGTGGCTTTGCATATGGAGAGTTGGGGGAGCAGGAAAATGAAATAAATGGCTTTGCTGTAGTTGTTCGCTGTTGGGATCTTTTCTTTCGTATAATGAAAACTGGAGAGTAAAGCTATTCCCGCTAGCACGCTTTGAGTGGCTGTACACATTGGTGTCTGCATCTACATGGAATGGAGCAGCCAGCATTTGACTGCCGGGAGCTTCCCTTTGCTGAGTTGCCAGGTTCATAAGAGGTTAGTAACTTTTGATTTCATTGTAAGGTGATCCTGGGCTTTGTGCCCCCTCTGACAATAGTAATAGCACTTAACGGGCACCTTTCCTTTTTCCACTGGATTTGCCATTTTCAGTTTACCCTTAAATTTCTCACCCCCTTTTCCTTTAGTCCACCCTGGGCCACAACTGTAGTTCCCTTGCTCACTTCCAAACTCTTAGGTGGAACTGGAGCAGTCCTTGTTTGGAAATCCACAAGGCATCACCACTATAGGTCTGCTAACATCACCATGTCTGTGCTGGACTGTGGTTGCCACTCTTGGACCCACATACTGAATTCCTTCCCCAATACGGTTAGGAACTGTTCCTAGGCCTCCGCTTTGGCTGCAGCCAGTGCCTATGTCTCGTCTCTGTCTCTGGGGGTTGTCTGGAGCTATCTCAGTGGCCATGAACCACTGTCAATGTCTCGTAATTTGGTATTTTCAAAGAATTGCCTTCTTTGCTTCTGCGTAACCATTTACCAAATCCTTGCTGACAGCATGAGTTGCATCCAGAGCTTTCCCTGTCAACAGGAGAACCAACCAGATGGTCCCCTCCTCCTGTGGCCAGGCATGTTATTTCCATTCATTCACACCTGGCTCTGTCGTCTCCCTCTCAACAGATGGGATAATTTCAGCTCTCTCTGCACCATCCTCCAGCAGATTCTCACAGCCTTGCAGCCCAACCTTGCCCTACGAAGGTTCGTAGGGTGCAGCCTGATGCTGCCATATCCACGTTTCAGGTACTCCTACCAAGCCCTTTGCTTTGGTCACTGAACAATCACTCTGAGCCAAGGGAGTTCTCTAAACTGAGACACTAGCTCCCCACTGTGGGCCTGTCTCTGTATCCCTCTTTTCCTGACAGCTCAAATTGCTGTAACAGGATACTTGAGGCAGGCTTCAAACCCAAGAGTGGCCAGTCCCTCACTTTCTTCCCATTAATCCTCTTCTCCACTCCCTCTTTCTCCTGCCCCCTCTCCCTCTTGAAGTGGAAGATGGGTTTCCTCTAGCTTGAGAGCCAGAGTCTGACCATCTCCTGGTTTGTGCCCCACCAGGACATCCTACTGCTCACACCAAATGTCACCAAGCTGTTACCTGGTGGGCCCCCAAGATGAGCTGATCAGCCCCTCCACTTGTTCCAATTTCTACTCCTCAGGCTTCTGACTCCAGTCTCCTTGTCCAGTAAGTTCTAGTCCCACCTGTCCAGACTGTCTTCTCCCTACTCCCAGTCTCCTTGTCCAGTCAATGTTAGTTCCCTCTAACACCCTACTCTACCTCCTGCCCCATATTCTCCATTCCCCCAGCTTCTCATTCAATCTGTGCTCCTTGTGCCAGCCACTCAGTACTGCACCTAGCTCTTTGTCAGCTCCATCTCCCCCACACTCTGCTGGTTCCCAGGCTCCTCATCTGATCACCATTCCCTCCCCTGCCCTACCCACTGGCTTCATCTCCCTCCTCCCTGGCACCCAACCTCCAGACCCACTCTCTGCTCCCTGGCTCCTTGTTCCATCTACTCCCCCGAGTCCTCCTCCTGCAGCACCCTAGGTCTGCTAGTCACTTTGGTGTTTCAGTGACTTTACAGTGCCTGGTTGCCAGTGAGAGTGGGCAGGGGATGGCACCTAGCACACAGGAAGGACCGCTTCTCTACTCTCTGCTACCTAGCCCCATTGCCGCCAGGAACAGCCATTACAAGGAAAACTTGGCTTTGCTCCCATAGCCCTGGGCTTGAGCATGTTCAGTGGGGCTGTAGGGTTGGTGCATGCAGTCCGGTTGACATTAGGAGCTGGGAGGGTAGGGAACATGCACTATAAAGACAGTCTTTGGAGATATTTTCTCTCCAGTGTTGGTCCCAGATATTAGACAAAGTGAGTCACATTTTATTGGACCAACTTCTCTGGAGATTTTTGCAGTTAAACTTTAGCAAGTCTTCACAAACCATGGGCAAGCTCCTTTTCCCAAAGGCTTAAGTGGCCAAACCTGGGTAGATTTTCACAGATAAAGATGGGGGACTGCAACTTTCACAAAAATCTGTACTTTTCTAACATTGAAAAACAATGTTTTGCCCTTGCCTGCTTCTTAGAGACAGCTAGAATTAAAAAAAAAAATAAAATCACCTGGTGGCAGACAACCAGAAGGGAAATGTGGATTAGTCAATAGTTTCCCCTGAGAGATGTTAACTATCTGTGCTACAGCGGCTACACTACTTCTGGCAAGAGAGGAGCTTAGGTCTAGCTCCCCTGAAGTCACGGCAGGGCCCTTAACTAGATTGCTTTGGAGACTGGGAAAGAGGTCAGGTTAGCCTTAAAAATCATCTCACCACAGCCCAGCAGAACTGTATGTAATTTCAGGGAAGTCCCTATTAACCTTGATCACAATAACAATCCTGGACATTCTCTACACCCTGTGTGTCATCTCCACGCATTACAGTGATAGGTGTCACCCTATCAGTGTGTCCTTGTAACCTGCCAGATTCATTGCTATAGTTACATAATGCCAATGCTATGGGGCTACAATAACTGGCAGCCAGCAGGGCTGCACTCAGGATCTGGTTAGTTCAGATTGCTCTGGTGAGGCCTCACTGGAGGTCAGTGACAGCTACAATGGGGCTGAAATAGAGGCAGAAGCCTCCTCCCATTACATGTGTGCTGGTTAGGTAGGGTCAGCAAGGGAGGCTCCCCTAGGTTCTTTAAGGCTATTGGCTATATGTGCTCTGTCAGAGAGAGAAGATGGGAAGGTCCTGAGGTAAAGTGACATCAAGTATTACATCAGCCAGCCCCAGGGAGCTGGAGAGAGCAGATGCTGGGGTTATGCTTGCCCAGGAAGGGGGTAGTATGACTTCCACATATGATACCATCCCTCTCCCCTCCATCTACATGAGGTGGAGAGGCAAAAATAGGGGCAGCACCAAGGGATGTGCTTGGAGCAGCAGTAGTGAGATGCTTCTGTCAGTACAACCCCCTTTTAATGCAGGCATCCAGAAAGTGGTGGGGAGGAGAGGGTGAACTATGAATCTAACTACCCCCCTAGGAGAAAAACCTGCTGATAAAATGGTACAAATGGGCCTGATGATGAGACAGAAGAGCTGCTCTGCAGAGAGCTCTGACAGTGCCAAGAACACTACCATATGTCACTTCAACCAAAATTCATAGGTGTGGAGGATTGTGCTGACCCTGGGCAGGGCTCTCCCCAGCCACTTTCTGAAGGGAAATGACTGTTCTAGCAATAGGGTCACTGAAGCCTCTCAGCAATGCTCCCTGCTAGGGTTGACTGGGGCAAACCTTGTCTGGGAAGATGGCCTAGCCTTCTCACCCAGCGCTCCAAGAACAGCAGCTGCTTTTGGCCTTTGTCACCTCTGTTTATGGAGCACACTGTAGGGCACTTGCCATTGGCAAGAGCAGCAGTTTAAATCCAGACTTGTAGTTGAAAGCAAGCAGGAGAATCACAAAAGAAAAAATCATTTTAATTAAAGACATTTAGAGAGACAGGCTGACTGTGGCAGCAATATGCTCTTCAATAAATACAAGGGACAGGAGGGTTGGACAGGGTGATGTGTGGCTGACACCTTTGCAATGAGGACAGAGTTCATAAAGGGGTGTCGCAGGTGGGACAAGTAGCTTGGCTCCTCTGGACGTGCTCCATTGCTGGGGCATTGGGCATTAGAATAGACAACAGCCACAGGTACAGAAACAGTTGGAAGAGTTCAAACCTAAGCCCCCAGGAAAAACGATTCTGTATTGTACAGCCATTTCAGAGCGATAGTAAAGTGCAAGGAAAACAAACCCAATGCACACTGAAGCATGTTTAGCGACTAACTCCTCAAGCACTTTTTAAAAAATGAGCTACATAAGGGGGAAAAAATACAAAACCAGTTACTGCAAATTAGGTTAAGATGCTTTGAGAGAAACCACAGCCTCTCCCTCTGGAGGTGAGAAAATGGAATCTGCCAGCAGCCACTAGATCAAGGGTCATTTACATTGGTATAGTCACTGTCCTAAATACTACAGTGTAGGATACATGATTGAGAGCTCAAACAGAGCATCTGGCTAAGTCTGCTTGGGCAGGGAGCCAGGCTTGAGTAGGTACCCCTATAATTTCACAGCTGGGAGTCTCTATACAGCATTACCAGGAACAGTTTCAATTGGCAACTCCTTTTGGCCAGAGGCCTGGGCCAAAGCAGATTGTCAATGACTACTCTGCCTGGGAAGATCACTGGCACAGAAGGGAGCATTCAGGGGTTTTTCCACTGGGGACCCAACTCGTACAATGGGAAGAACCAACAGGCCCCATCTAAAAGCATGTTGAGAATAAAGCCATCTGTCACACGACTGTGAATGGCAAGGCCTCTCCACAAAGGGTCTATAATAGGAGTTCAAGCCAATCAGACCCCATCTCTCTGAGTGCCTCTGTGGCAGCCCCACAACTGAAGGATTGTTGGTGATCTTACTGGCAACTAGAGAACCTGTTCCTCTGTAGCACATGCTAATACAGTGGCTGCATCCCCAACAGACTGATCACTCCCCCTTGTGGTTCCTGTGTGTATAAGAGCAGGCTAACTCAGCCATGTGGCCCTGCACTTCTTTAGTATTAGGGCATGTGCATGGGGATAGGGCAAGGGAGTGAACAAGGAGGTTCCACAGGGTAACTTCCCCTCCCCAGGAAAAGCCCCTCAGTCCCAGGTTGTCCACATTTCCTCCACATCCTGCCCACAGAGGCTAGAGAGATTCCACTCAGGCCTAACCAGGAGCAGTACAAGTCTCATGGCAATCAGGAGAAAGCTGCATGGCACCCACTCTAACAACCCAGACAGCAGGGTGCCAGTGAGGGGCAGATCCAGTCTATTACAGAGGTCTCCAGTCTCCTCCCCCTCTTAGCTCCCATACCACCAACAGCACAGGTCCAACAGGGGAAGCAGGATGGCGTTTCCTGGCTAGAATGCAGATGGGCACCAAAGGGAGAGGAAACCTCAGGCTGCTGTAAATCAGCCTGAGTCTGGAGGGCTGAGCAGATCAGAGGGAGGCTGCCCTTCCCATTAGCATAGGGATGTACCCCACAAGGACTGCACCCCTTAACATCCCATGTGGCCCAGCACCTGAGTGCATAATGAATACTGGGTTAGAACTTCTTTACACTGATAAAATTTGCTAAAAGTTTCTGTTGGATGATTAGGAAACAGATCTTCCTGCCCCGCCCCAAATACAGAGCACACTGGTATCCATACCAGGCAGGTGGGCCAGGGAAACAAGAGAAAAAACAAGGTGACGTGAGAACAAGGCTGAGAAGTTCTGCTCTGGGGAGGTGTCAGCCCATCCCAAGGAAACAGGCTTGGCTCAGAGTAGCCCTTTTAAAAACCCGCTTCTAAGCAGCTTAACAGTCACCTCCTGACCAGCTACCAGCTGGATCTAAGACATTTCAGTGTCAGGAGGAGAGGACTGTCATGTTGCCCAGCCTGCTGGGTGGGGTGGCTCTGGCTGCAGAGCAGGGAGTGCACATACATTTGCAGAGATTCCATTCCTCCCTGGAAGGCAACTTCTTTGCAAGAGAAGGGCCCCCCAGCCAAAAGACTAGGTAGACGTGAGGTACATGCACAAAAATGAAGCACAGCTGGTGGGGGAGGAGCACTGATTCTCAGTCTAAATGGGTGAAGATCATCCCATTGCAGGACCTGGTGAGATCACTGCATGGCACTGGCTAGATCTCTTCTCCTCACTAAGAATGGGGGAAGTTTCCCCACAAAACTCTGGCCCCAGCCCATGCTGGTTGGTCACTGCCCTCTTTCTCAGGCAGGGGCTCTACCTGCCTCACTGCACTGAATTAGACACACAGCAATGGCTGCACAGCCCCAACACCAACCCATCCTCCAGTTTCCCCGCAAGGCTCTCTCCCTTTGAGTCATTAGCCTCCTTCAGTCCACGTGATCTACACAAAGTGAAGCCTCCATTTTGAAGCTCAGCCATTTCCCCACTGCACAGCAGCAGTTTATACATCTGTCCCAGCTCCACACCAGGCCCATTCCTGCTCCACACAGGGAAATCCCAGCTATCCTTACACACTATCGCTCTGACTGAGAAACAGTCTCCTTTGTGATAAAACAATCTATTCCAGCAATATAACAAATGAAGCTGCGTGTGTCCTGCTGAGCTGGGAAATGAACAGCACCTTCAACAATGATCCCCACCGCTGCCTCAAGGCAAGTCGCACAGCAGCATCCCAGGGCCTGATTGAAAAAGCTTCCTGGGCTTGGCTCCACCCCACATGGGACAGGGTTACAGAGTGCAAGCTGTATTTGCAGCACACATTCTGTATTAAAAACGGGCTTCTCAGAGCCTCCTGAAAGGGGGGCGGGGCTGCTAAGACTGTCCTTTATCTAGAATGCTGGCAGTGCCAGGCAGAGGCCCCTGACAAGATAGGAGCTATTCCCACATCACTTAGATAGCAGCTGGCATGGTAATAGCAAGAGGATAGTTATCCTCTACAGTTAGACATTGACCTGTCTTTAAGTGATATCTGGAGAGCTAATTCTTCCAGCAGATTTAAGTTACTTTCAGAGGCCAACTTTGTGCTGTAAGATCCCATCAGTCCCTGTCTCCGTAGTAACCTCCTAGTTACCTGCCACCCGCACTGCCAGCAGCAGGATACAACACACCAGCTTTAGTTCAAGACTTCCTTTGCCAACTCCCAGTTTCAAAGTGGGCACATGAACAGTGGGGATGGGGATGCAGAGCCAAGGGGGCACAGCCTCCGCCAGGGGACGGGGCTTGTTGACAATTGCTGGAAGGAGGCCAGGTATTTACTCAGTGTATGCTTTGCTCCTATTTGCTAGCAGAGCCGATGGGACAGCACTATTCCAATGTCCTGCTAACACTCTGGTGCCCCTCCTGTGGCTATGGAGTCTTTTTCCACACTAATTCAATACGTGGGGAGATCTGGGGCCTTCTGCCTCTTGAGGAGATCAATGTTTGGCAAGCTCCACATGGGGAGACAAGTGTCCTGCACAAGTCTTGTGCAAACAAAGCAAGCATTCCACTGCTGACAGTCACGTTGCAGCCTCTCCAGGGACTTCAATACCAGACTCCTGGCACGGACCCAGCAAGGCTGCCTATCAGCGCACCCCCTTCACACCTCTCATAGCCTGCAGTCTCTATAAACGCAAGTGGGGCAGCAGCTAATTTTCTTCAAAAGCAGCGATCTGTGAACAAATCTCATTCCTAGACAGCCTGGGGGAGTTAACTCCAGTTCCAACAGCAACAGTTTAAGGGAAGGGAGGTGGCTCACTCTTCCCTCTGGGGCTCCAACTACAGGAATAATTCTATACATCTCCCCCACTCCTATCCTGGTGAGCTCTAGCTCAGACTCAAGGCAGAAGGATCTATACAGTATATATATATATTTCACTATGAAACAGCAATTTCAATCCCTGTCTTCTACTTTAGAGCATCATGAATCAGATGCTTCTTTTTAAGTCATGGGGTGATGACTCTGGGCATATCAGCAGCAGTTTCCTTCCTGTGAGTGGGCAGGAGTGTTACCAGTAGCAACACAGACTCATCAGCAGGAGCATGGGAGCCCAAGAGAAAATGTGCCCCATTTCCATCTGCCCTTGGACTGAGAGGACATGGCGGGCCTACTCCAGCCCTGGCCCTCTGATGTACTGTGGGCTCTAACATGGTCAGTGCATGTTGATAGTCTTATCGTGCATTCCTGTCATTAGCTATGCTATGGCAAAGCAGATGACTGCATCCTTGTCCATCTCATGTACAACTATGTGTATCTACGTGAGTACTGGCCAAAAGCAAGGAGAGCGGGAGGGGAGGGGAGGTGTAAAACACAGAGCTGTAATGGGAAGGGCCACTTGCCTACAGCACAGTGACACCCCTTATAAGACAGCAATGACTGTCAATCCACACAGGATTCCTTGGGACTCTGGGCCAAGAAGATGGCAAGTCAGGGCTGCAACAAGTCAAGCATATGGTCTGCCAAATCTCAGTCAATCCACAGCTGAGTGGTCAATTTTAAGAGGCTGGGTTGTTGATAGGAAGCCCGCATCACTGGAATCAGTACAGAGCCAGATGATTCAGGAGATAAAAGGGAAGAATTATCCTATTAAAGACAAGAGAACAGTTGTCTGAAAACAATGGAAATGACAGGACAGACATTGTGCTTTACAGAACAAAGTGTGACCTCCTGCACTGAAGAGCTTACAGTCAGACACTGGGGCTTTGTGCATTTGAGCCAGTGGGAGGAGAATGGGGAGTTTACTATTCTGATTTCCAGACCCTGCGGAACCGGGGGGGAGGGGGGGGCGTGCGCAGGGGGGCGCACAGTCTCAAATGCTCAGGGCCCAGCTGAGCTGCTCTAAACGCTCAAGGAAAGGGGTCACCTGCAGCAGCAGGAGATTGCATTTAACAACATTCACTGGGCTCAAATAAATTACATCAAGTTAATTCTTGGGGGGGGGGGGGAATCAGGGCCTTAAGTCAATGGG
Source organism: Malaclemys terrapin pileata (assembly GCF_027887155.1). Lineage (NCBI taxonomy): Eukaryota > Metazoa > Chordata > Testudines > Emydidae > Malaclemys > Malaclemys terrapin. Next base: position 54,883,922 of record NC_071514.1, read on the forward strand.
CATTTGCCATCAACTGTAGCAGGAGCGAAGTCAATAACAAAAGAGGCAAGATTATTAAATAGTTGCCAGTGTACAGCCCTGCACAGAAGGATCCCGGGGTGCAACGCTCTCAGAAGCTGGGCTCTAGCCGTTTCCAAGAGGCTGAATTGTACGTTGAGGCTGAATTGTTGCAGTGAACCTTGCTTGAGGCATCTTGCCTCATGTGCCCCAGGCGCTACGGTGGGTCTGTTATGCCACTGGCTTGTTGCAGTGCAGGACTCCAGAGAGAAGATAAACCCCATTCTCACAGCTGCCTACCTCTCGCTTTGCCGACATCCTCTGACTGGGTCACGTTGCCCGGCTGTATTCAATGCCACTCTTTGCGGAAATGCCAGACCATGGCAGCAGGCTGCGGAGGAGACTCTGGGCTTGGCGGTATATCCGGTGAGGAATCGAACATGGGCTCAGGCTGGCAAGTGTTGAGCCAATATGCTGTAGGTAGTCAGTGAGCCTCAGTTAAGGACAACAGGGACATTTACAGTGAAACGTAAGAAAACCTAAAAAACACTGTATTGACAGCAGCTTGTAGGACAGTAGTAGGCAATGAGAGCTAGGCCAGGCAAAGCAGCACTGGCCAGCTACCTGCCCTTCATAGCTAACTGCTCAGGTACAAATAAGCAGGTCTGTACTGCACAGTAAGAGTAAGACACTTTGGGAACATTCCTTACAATATGCCCAGGAAATGCTTTAGCTGAAGAATCACTTTAATTCCACAGCACTTCAGCTGCTGGAGCCATGGACCGTCTGGCAGCACAGACATTTTGATTGCTCAGCTACAACTACATGTTACCATCAGGGCTTTGGAGCAGAGTCCGGAGCTGGAACGTGGAGCAGCTCTGGAGCAGTGGAGCTGCAGGTTTTTGCCTGGAGCTGGAGTGGAGCCAGAGTACAGCTCCAAAGCCCTGGTTACCATTAAGGAGTTAGGGAGAAGGGACTGCTTTACGCTCCCCCCTGACTGACTGACCTGAAGCATATCCTATAATTTAGTTTGTCATCTCTGTTCTGTACCCACCCTGCCTCCCTGAAGAGAGTGTGAATCCCTAGAGCCGTTCAGAAGAGTGGAGTAAGATACCTTACTGAATAGTATGCTTCCAGCTGCATTTGGAGCCCACCACCCCATTAGCGTTGGGAAGGTTCCACTGCATGACCCACAATAGTTAGCAAGTTTCTGATATACCCAACAAAGGGCAGACACTGCCTGTCTTGTCTGGACAGAAGGAGAACAGCTCACTAGCCCTTCATATCTGAGACCTGACTTCAAGTCCCCAATCACATCAGTAGTGAAACCATTTGGAAGGCACCTGGTGGAAGCCACCACACAATGGTGCGGTCTCTGCTCAAGCGGAAGCCAAGACCGGATCAGATGATGATGCTGTAGGTTGGGATTAAGGCTTTGGATACTAAGTGTTGCTAGCACAGCTATGTCAGCTGGGAGCGTAGGGGGTGGGAAATCACACCCTCTAGCCAGTACAGCAATGCTGGCAAACCCCCCAGTGTAGACATCACTATGCTGACTGAAAGGTGCTTCTGTTGGTATAGCTATACCAGCTCCCCGAACAACAACTGTTGGTTTGTGCTCCATCTTCACTAAGGGGCTCTGCTGGCATATGTAGTATATAGGAGCCCTTAGATACATTGACAGAGCCATGTGGGGAGCCCGGGACTGGAATAGCAGGGGAGGAGCTGCAGGTCTTGCCTCAGGTGCAGTCAGCAGAGCTGTGCTGAGGGAGTTTTGCACAGTGCCCATCCACACCACACCTAGTCCTAGCTAAACAGTTGCATTACCATCAGTCACCCAACGTAGAAAAGATATACACCCCTAACCTCACAAGAGACATGTACTGTTCTACTGAACGGATCCCATAGCACCCTTGAGGAAGTCAGGCACGAACATGTCTAAATCCAAATCTCCTCTGGAAAGCAAGGAATCCAGATCCTTAAATTGGGATCAGTCAATTGCAAACAGACTTGCTTTGCAGGGTTTGTTTTAACCAGACACATGGTATTTGGGATATCTCACTCTGCAGCTAATCAAGTCCAGGGTAAAGGATATAAGATTGTCCAAGGAGGATGTCCACCATTGATGTATAGAACATAGGTGAAGCCGTCTTTGAGGACCCCTCTGATAGAATAATAATAGGGCAGGTAGTGGTGCTGTCTAAAGTCTCTATTTTCATAGAAGTTAATTGCCGTGTTGTTGGTGGTGAGGACATGCAAGTAGATAGCTTTACAGTGGTCTTGGGCAGTTGTCGATATATGATCCTTCAAGCTTTCAAGTAAGAGGGAACCTATCAAAGGAAGGAAGAACAGCATTACACAGAGCAGCAGCGCTCTTACTGGGACAGGGTGGAGAGTGTAGTCAAGCCTCTGCACCAGCCATCAGTGCCTCTGAACAAAGCTCCTAGACTAAATTCCCTGTAAGCTGCACAACCACGCAGCAGGCTCCCAAGGGCCACGCAGACAGGCGGGGAGAGGTGCCCCTCGCCTGGCCAGAGGAGCCCCTCCCCCAGCCCAGAGCTGCTGCAGCGAGAGAGGGCTAGGTGAGTGTCCTTTTTCCCCCACTGCAGCCCCAGGGCACCCTGCACCCCAAACCCCTCATTCCCAGCCCCACCCCAGAGCTTTCACCCCTAGCCACAGCCCTCACCCCTCTGCACCACAACCCTCAGCCCCACCCTCAAGCCCCCTCCACACTCCAAACCCCTTGGTCCCACTCCCACAACACGTCACCTCTATATTGTTAGAGAACAAAATTCATTGCACACATGGATGTAAAAAATTAGAGGGAACACTGTTCTAGAGAGACAAGGTGGGTGATGTGATATCTTTTATGGGACCGACTTCTGCTGGTGGAAGGGATAAGCTCTTGAGCTACACAGAGCTCTTCTTCAGGTGGCAACGCTCAGTGTTTTAAAGTCATTTTGAAATTGTAAAGAGCAAAATGCAATTGACAAGCAGGTCACATGCACTTGTCTTGCTAAACTCTAGCTAAAAGATAAGGGAGGGCTTTAGCTCCCCATCAGCTCCTGGGAGTTTGGCTCCAGCCATCTAGAATCTTTCTTCTGGCACTTGTCAGTGAAGGGGCACAGTGCATGCACTTGGCCTTGGGAGACTGGGTCTGGAGGTTTATCTGAGCAGTCAGTACTGTGTGCTGGATCCAGCTTAATGTGCCTTCCCACACGCCTCTAATGCTGAATATCTAGCCTTCGATACGAAGAGGCTCCTTTGACCTGTAGTGGCTTCTACTGGTTCTGTACCCCTATGGACTATTTTAGGAGACCTAAGTGCCCCAAGCCTCATACGAACAGTCCAGGATACAGTCATGGGGCACAGCTTCCATGCACGATTTCCAATGTGAATCTCAGATGGCCACGTTACAATAACTGAACAAAATACATTTGTCCAAGTTAAGCTAGCGTTAACTTCTCCCATCAGAAATACCACTGGGCAATAATAAAGACATGATTCACTAGTACATGTTCAAACACATGGACCTCATTTGTGCTACAGTTTTACAATCCATGTGTAAAGAACCACATAGTGAATGGGATTTTTCAGAAGTGCCCAAGTAGTTTAGGAGCACAAGTCTCATTGAAAGTCAGGACTTGTACCCCTATGCCATTTAGGTGCTTCTGAAAATCCCTACCCAGTACATAACATTATCTCCCCCCGCCTAAGTACAACAAGGCCAGCTAAGGATGCTAATATAAAACAACAGGTCTCTTCTGGTCCTACACAACAGGTCATCCAGTCCAGCCCCTGGCACTGAGGTGGATTAAGACAAACCAGATATCAGCAACACAGAACCTGGTTTTGGGAATTCAACGTGGAAGAGTATTTAAATATAGAAGCTGCATGGTAATTTCTCTCCTGTGTACCTGGAAAGATAACTACTGCATTGCTAAGACTTTGCACACTTTCCCACCCATCCCAGGAAACCTAAATAAATAATAAAATAAGAGCAGTTTAAATTCTCAACAGTGTGTCGCATTTGTCTGCATCCCACACTCCATCCAGTTCCCTTCTAGCTTCGGGAGAAGAAAGAGCCAGAAACTGAAGCCAGGTAGCGTCTGCTGTAGAAATCAGAGCTCCAATAAAGGTGGGAAATGCCTGGAGCAAAAAGTCGCCTGCATGAAAGATTTTGCTCTTGAGTGGAAATGGAAGAGCTCTTGGATAAGAAAAGAAGAGCTCTCAAAACGTCAATCCCTTAAATGTTATGTAGCTCGAACATTTCAATGTACTATTCTGTAATAGCTATCTGATCCTGAACTCTGATCCAAGGCGATGGACGGACTTTAGAGAGGGTCTTTCAGAAAAATGTGTTATTAAATTGGGACAGAATTTAGGAAGTGCAAGAAATGTTGACCTTAATCGAGAAACTCCAGCAAGATACACCAGCCAGCTGGGGCATCTGAAGGTGACTCTGAGACCTTCTTATGAAAACAGGAGACCCCTCCCTTTACCAACTTCCCTGAATTCCATTCTCAGGATAACCTAGAGTCTGTCCCAAGACAGCACTTGAACCAAGGCTTCAGTTTGGTGCTTTCCCACATAGATCACAACCCAGATCATTTCTATGGCATATCATATCAGCCTGGGTCTGCAGCTCTGCAGATGTGAGTGCTCAGGGGAGGGCAATTATAATCCTATCTACTGAACAGATCAAATAAATCAAGTCAAGTCTAACATGTTCCCAGCTGCACAATACCTTAATGTGGTCACTGCTACCAGACTTGGCATTGTGTCCCAGCTGCTAGTGTTTGAATGGCACATTTCTTTCTATGAATTGGATGCTTAAGGACAAGGATGGTACATGCTATCACACCAGAAAACTGTACTAACCTGTTCTGTAACTGCTGTTCTTCGAGATGCGTGCACATTTCCACTCCACTCTTGGTGTGTGTGTGTGTGTCCCATGGACAGTTGTCAGAAATTTTTCCCTCAGCAATACCCATCAAGGAGGCATGAGTGCCCTCTGTTGCCATGTATCATTGCACGAAGGTATAAACCATGGAACAGGCCACAAACCCCCTCAGTTCCTTCTTGCTGGAAAACTCAGATGCAGAGGGATGGGAGGGCGGGTTGTGGAACTGACATGTAGAACATCTCAAAGAACAACAGTTACGGAACAGGTGACTAAAAGTGAGGTCACTAAAAGAAAAAACTATGTGCATTCCACTCTTGGTGGCTCACAACTCATGAAATCAGGAGGGCAGATTAGAGTGTATCTGAACAAGAACTGGAGGACAATTCGTCCAAATATGGCAGAATACTGATTGATGGCATAATGGGATGCAAACGTATGCAATGAAGACCATGTTGCCACCCTACAAATGCTTGGAACTTGCACCAGGAAGGCCACAGAGAATGCTTGCAATTTTGTCAAATATGCTGTCACTCCATTTGGCAGCATGTCAGCCAAATCATAGCACAAGCAAATACAGGAGGCTATTCAAGACAAAATCCACTGAGAAGAGAGTGGGAGGCCTTTCATCCTGTCTGTGACCACCACAAACAGCTAGGAAGACAAACGGAACTGCTTGGACCTGCTGAGGTAGAATGCCAGTACTCTCCTGACATCCAGAGTGTGCAGCTGTTCCCCATCAAGGAGAACAAAGGCAAGGCAAGTAAATCACTTGGTTGATGTGGAAGTTAGAAACCCACTTTTGACACAAACTTTGCATGAGGACGTGGGTAAACTGTCTTAAGGCTCAAAAGGAGTCCCATAAGTTTTGACAACACCAAGTTTAAGTCCCATGGAGAAACAGGATCTTGTACCTGAGGATACAACTGTTCCAGGACTTTCAAAAATCTTATTGACATCTTATTAGAAAAAAGAAAGTGATCACCAACCTGACAGGGGAAAGGAGAGAGAGCTGCTAGGTGGACTTTGATAAAATTAACAGTCAACCCTTGCTGTTTTAGGTACAGCTACGCCAAGATATGTTGGATTTTGGCCAAATTCTAGACTGTCAAGTCCAGACAGAGAAATGGCTCCACTTTGGAGAGGTAACTAGATCTAGTAGGTGGTTTCTTACTATTTAAAAGCACATCCTGAACCTCTTTTGAACACTACTCCTCCCTAGAGTCTAACCATGGACCATCAAGGTTGTTAAATGAAGTGCCTGCAGGTTTGGGTGGAGCAGGCGACCATGATCTGTGAAAATGAGCAGGCTTTTCCCCTTGATATGGAATAGGAAAGCTATCAGACTGGTGTCAGGCTTTCAACTTCCTGACGTTTATGTGCAGAGTCAAGTCCTGTGTGGACCATACACCCTCGCATTTGCAGGGAACCCAGATGAGCTGCTCAACACCCAGGGAAGACACATCCATCACCAACATCAGTGGCAGCTGATGGTGGACAAATGGAACACATATGTATATGTTGACAGGGTTTGTTCCCCAATCTACAGGGTAAAATATGAGAAGGCACCCTCACCACGATGTTTAGAGGACAATGGCTTGGCGAGAATATGGAGGACAGCCAACTTTGTAGATGCCGGAGATGTAATCAGTCACACCAGATTATGTAAGTGCAAGAAGCCATATGCCTAAGAAGCCTCATACAGTTGAGCGAGTGAACCTTGAAATCTAAAATAATGGATCAAATTGTCTGAAACTTTGACCTTGGAAGGAAAACTCTGGCTTGAGCTGAGCCCAATAATGCTATTGTAAATTCTATCCTCTCTCCAGTTCAGAGGATAGGCATCTGAGTTGATCAATAGACCCAATGCATTGAAAGTTGACTGGATACAAGAGACGCTGGACAGTACCTGAAACCACCTTTCACAAGCCAGTCATCCAGGTAAAGACAGACTTGCACGTCTTACTCCTGGGGTAATTCTGTGCCACTGCACCTGCGCAGAATTTTTGTTTCCCCCCCACAGAAAAATGAACGACAGGGAAGCCACAAAAGTGGTCATGTGACCCTCCCCCGCAGTAGGTTTTGAGTGCCCAGGGCAGCCAGTAAAGAGGTAAATCACTGTGGGGCAGGGACGGGACTGGGGACATGGCTGGTGGTTCCTACCTGAGCTGGGCTCAGCTGCTAGTCCTGGCTAGGCCAGGACGGACAGGACTTCCTCTTCCCCTGCATGGAATCTGGGGCTGGATCAGACCCTCCCCCCAGATTTCTTCCCCAGCTGCAGGAAGCTCTGCAAACTCTCCCCCCTCCTTCCCAACAGGTTTCCTGTGCCCATCAACATGCTTGTTTAGTGCCCCCAGGGTGCCTAGATGGACCAGGAGCTATTGCAGAAGAAGAAAATCAACTTGCACCTATAACTCCTCTTTTTGTCTGTTAGGTCCTGGTAAGGCACAAGAGTAGGGTATTGATGAGACTGCTGAGGATGAAAGTGTTTCCTTGACAGGCCAGAAGTACACATACCAAGGAGTTCAGAGTCATCTTGGAGCCGTGAAGTTTATCATCTGTCTGCATCAGGAAGAGAGATGACCCTTCAAATGGCAGGTCTTGAATAGTCTGCTGGACTTCTTAGGCCAACCCCCAAAAGTGCAACCATGAGCACCGATGCATGATGATGGCAGAGGCCAGGGTCCTAGCAGCCAAGTCAGCTACATCTAAACCATCCTGAAGTGAAGTTCTTATCACTAACTTCCCTTCATTCATCCACAAAAGGAACTCTTGTTTAGCATCCTCAGGCAGTTTAGCCTTAAATTTCAGTACATAGTCCCAGGTGCTAGCATCATATCACCCTACCAAAGCCTGCTGGGTGGTGATTCTAAGCTGTAACCCCAACATAGAACACATTTTTCTACCAAATAAGTCAAGCTTTTTGGCGTCCTTCAACTTAGGGATAGTCGCCTGCTGCCCTGGCGTTCCCTCTTGTTGATAGCTGAGACTACGAGGGACCCAGGAGGGGGGGTGGGAATAAAAAATACCTATCCTCCGCTTGTTTTTATGTGGGAGGGGAGCAGCAAGACACTGTGGTTGGGAGACAAGAGTCAGAAGATGAAGAATCACCTTCTCCTGACACCTGCTGAAGATTAGTGTCAAGAAACTGGAGATAACTGAAGAGAAGCCATCACCACCATCTTTCCTCAATGGTACTGACAGATAAGAGGTCCAGGACGCAGGAGATTGATGGTCTGCCAGTACCATAGGAACAATCTCCTGCACCTTTGGGGACACTGGCACCAACAAGCTCAACAAGTTCCTCGTCCCAGCATATGCCTCTGTCATGGATGGTAACAGAATTGTCTTTAACTGGTGTGCAAGAGACAAAAACAGTACTACTTTGGGCCCCAGACTCAACGGTGCCTGCCCTGGAGCCAGAGTCGATGGTGCTCTCTTGGCTGATGAGTGAGAGGAGGAAGGCTTCGATTTTTATTGCACCCTACTTGACCCTTTGTCCCCTTGCTTGGTGGATTTAGGAACTGATGATCTTCCTCTCCCAACAGCCACCGTGGAAGCCTTATGTTTCTTCCCAGCCACCAGAGAAAGTGAGCAGTGCTAGGACTCATCCAACATTGGAGGTGCACTTCTCTCAGAAACCAAAGCACTCAGTACCCTCACTACCCAGAAAGACTCTGAAGGTCATTTCAGAGCAGCCTACATCAAAAGAAACTTCAATCTGGCTTCTCTACCTTTCTTGCTCCTTGCCTTGAAGTCCTTACAAAATTGACACCGACCCCTAATACGAGACTCACCCATATACTTTAAACAACTAGAGTGTGGGTCACTCATGGGCATTGGTTTAGAACGGGGTGGGCAAACTTTTTGGGCCACATCTGGGTGGGGAAATTGTATGCAGGGCAGGGGTTTGGGGTGCAGGAGGGAGTGCGGGGTGTGGGAGGGGGTGCAGTGTGCAAGAAGGGGCTCAGGGAAAGGAATTTTGCCAGAGGAGGGGTGTGGAGTGCAGGAGGGGGCTCAGGGCAGGGGTGCGGACAGCGGGAAGGGGCTCAGGGCAGGGTTGGGGTGCAGCAGGGAGCTCAGGGCAGGGGATTGGGGTGCAAGAGGGTTGCAAGGTGCAGGCAGGGGGCTTAGGACAGGGAGTTGGGGGGCGGGGTGCAGGAGGGGTTCGAACTCCGGCCCGACGCCGCTTACCTAAAGCGGCTCCAGGGGCCAGGGCAGACTCCCTGCATGCCTGCCCTGGCCCCAGCCCCGCGCCACTCCAGGAAGTGCTGCGGCCCTGGGGGAAGCGGGGTGGAGGGCTCTGCATGCACTGCCCTTGCTGCGCCTCCAGGTACCTCCCCCAAAGCTCCCATTGGCCAGGGTTCCCCATTCCTGGCCAATGGGAGCTGCGGGGGGCGGTGCCTGGAGGCAAGACCAACGCATATGGAGCCCTCTGCCCCTCCGCCCGAGGGCTGCTTCTGAGGGGCTGGATCCAGCCCACGAGCCATAGTTTGCCCACCCCTGGTTTGGAACAGGAAAGACAGGCCTTGAAGCCCAGCGACTGAGGTATTCCTTGGTCCCAACAATGGAACCCCAAATTGGGGAACCAAGAAAGTAGTAAACTTTGGTTAGTGAAAGCTCTAACACTAAAGCCCATACAAACAAGTAACTATAACATGCTGAGAGTACTTATTAAAGCAAGACAAATACATTCCAACAACCGTCATGGGCAGTAAGGAGGAACTTACTTACCCAGTGGGGCTGGGGCAGCTCCCCCGTTTATACCTGCATGCAGTAGCGAGTGACAGCAGGGGAAGCTTGAGCTGTCCCAATACCAGATTTCCCCCAGATACCGCTGAGGGAAAATTTTCCCACCAGCTGTGCTCACTCCCCAAGAGTGGAATACACATGTGCAAATCACTTGAAGCAAAGCGTTTTATCTGGCCTTGAAGCATACATTCTGCCACATCAAAGAGGTAAGACTTGTTACTCTAGGATTTCCCCATGGCAGTGAAATTGTTGTGCTGTAGCTGGGGTTCACACTGATCACTGCACTCACTTGATGGACATATTCTGATCCACATTATTGTGCTATTTCTTGAATCCCCCTTGTTTTCTCTCCCCCCCCCCCTTTTTTTTTTTTTTAAAAACAGCTGGAGAAGATGTCACACATTTGCAGCCTCTGAGGCCAGTAGTTCCCCCCTCAGAGCACAACACAGGCACAGTATGAGCAATGACAGTGCCCGCTCCCTCTCCCCCCCCCCCCCATCAATATCAGCATGCCTGAACCCCATCCTGGAGGGACCAGCTTTGTGGGCTTGAGGAGTTCTGCCTCCATAGTCATTCAGTCCACAGCAGATCTGCTGGCACTGCTAGCAAGTTTGATAGTTATGACAGTGTTTTCAGCATGGTCAGCTATCCACTGCGAATGGGACTGAGATCTACCTACTGTTTTCAGAGGCCACTGAACAGCCACCAGATGGTAAGGACTCTCAATCACTGTATATGCAACAGTGAGCTAGTGTGATGTAATCTGTATCCTATTTCTAATTCTGTAAGACATGACAAGTTCTATACAAGCTTAGCATGCAAGCTAGTCTCTGAAGTGGGCAGAGTCAAGACATTCTTAGTTCTATAAGCTTCACCCATATACCAAACATGAGTCACAAGGGGTAAATAAACCACACAATGGATTGGGGCTCAGCAACAGACATAGAAAAGCTATTTAGAATGTTCTTACCTATTCCATGTTTTCTAAATTCTTTCACCACTCCTAGACTTAAAATGTAAGCAACTTGAGTATCAACCGGAAAATTGGAAGCTAGAATATCTCCATCCTGAGTAGAGACATGACAAAGCATTTAGTAGGATACATGTGTATAGCACAGTGTATAATGTCAAAACAAAGCAAGCATCTATTCACAGAAGAGTTTTCTTATCCCAGGTGCCTTTATGGAGCTGTTGGAAATGGGGAGATAAACACAGCCCCCTAAATGGAGGAAAAGGAAAGAACCTGTTTGGGCTGGGGGAGGCGTTTCTGCTATTTTCATATTTCTTGCCAGTTGGGGGATAGTAATCATTTAGTTCCTTTAACGTCTTCCACTGTTAACTAAACACACTTGTTTCATGTTTAGTCGTTTACTGAAAGGTGTTAAATGGCATTGTGGGGTTCCATGTTTGAGTGTCCAGATCAAAGATCCGCAGTTTACCAGCTAGAATGTGCTTTTTCTGCCAACTCTTCATAAGAATGGCCATACTGGGTCAGACCAATGGTCTATTTAGCCCAGCAGCCTGTCTTCAGACAGTGGCGATCCATGCCCTGTCGTCCACTCCCAGCTTCTGCAAACAGACTCTAGGCTTTGAGTCAAGCTGGGATCTTCTTTCTTACACATCAACAGTAATACAATGTTCTACAGGCCATGTTATGCCCTCAGTAACCAACTGGAGCTTAGTAAAATTAACTGCTGGTGGTGAATTTGGTCTTTTGACCGCTCAAATGAGTAGCCAGGCAATGAGAGAAATGGGCCCCAGAGCAGGTAAGCGTTTGGGGGTATACGCACATCTCATCTTAGACTATGGTTGCCTACCTCTTTATGCACTTTTGTTCTGCTCTTTATCTCAGCTACTATCATTCCCACAATGGTGCCTCTGTAGGTGGCTCCAAGGGAAAAGAACTTCTTGTTGGAAGTGATGTCCTGATACCATGAGTCAGGGTACCTGGGAAGAAAAAGAGCAATACCCATGAATGCTTAGGGAACACACAGCATTTCAAATTGAGCCATGAGCCTGCAGTCAGGCCACCCTGTGGAATCTGGCAGGGTTACAGCATAAGCTGGGCCAGAATAAGACTTCAGTGGGAGACCTGCAACAAACACTCAGATGCTGAAGGAAGTAGTGCTGGCAGTCTAGTAGGTGTCACTCTTCTACAGGAGTCATTAGCCAGGGCCGGCTCCAGGCACTAGATGAGAAAGCACGTGCCTGGGGCGGCACATTGTAAGGGGCGGCACATTCCGGCTGCCCTGCCGTGGTTTTTTTTTTTTTTGCTTCGGCAGCCCCCCCGGACTTCCACCTGGCTCCCCACGCTCTGCTCCCAGCCCAGCCCTGCAGGGGCACGGACCCCACCTGGGGGCGCAGGAACTAGCAATCCCTGCCGCTCACCATGCCTCCGGGCTCCCTGGGATGCGCCACTCCCTGCCGCCTGCACCGGCCTCCGATCCCCCGCCACTCTGTGCCTGGCCCGGCCGTGCCGCCTTTAAAGGAGCGGCTGAGCCAGCACCTCCTGCAGCCCCCGGGGGCTCTGCCTGCCCGGCCGGGAGAGACACCCCAAGGCGGGAGGGGGAAACCCTCTTGCCCGGCTGCGAGTGGGCTGCAGCACCTGGCTGCCCATGAGCGGAGGGAGCGGGCGGGCGCCGCCCTTCACCCCCCTGCGAGCCGCCTTGGCCGCCCTCCATGCGCTCCCTGCGGCTGCCATTTTTTTGTTTGTTTTGTTTTTTTTGCTTCGGCAGTCCGGCAACCTTTTTTTTTTTTTTTGGGGGGGGGGGGGGGGGGGGGGGGGCTTGGGGCGGCAAACAAGCTAGAGCCAGCCCTGTCAATAGATATCCAAGCTAGGAAGTTTTGTTGATGCAGGGAATCTCTTCTGGATGGAGTTAAAACTAAGGCCTCTGCATGTAATCATTAAAGATCCCATGGCACTTTTTGTAAGGGTGTGGGTGTTAACCCAGGTGTCTGGACCATATCCCAGCTTGGCTAATTTCATTCTATGCTATCAGTAACCCGACTGACAAGGATTCCATCCTTTCTTGTGGAAACATGACTCCCACCTCCCTCCCCCCAAAAGTATTCCCTTTAAAGAGGCAGCCCGCTCCAAGATTTCCCCCCTTTATTACAAAGCTCCTTGTAAGATGCCCACCGTTCCCTTGGTGAGGGCTTTGGGATTCTTTAGAAACAAGAGAGTTTATCTGTTTCTGCTGTTCATTCTCAAGACCCCCGAATTCTGATGGACCATTGGCAGTGCTGTATAGGTGACACAGGAATAGACAGGCAGTGTGTGATGGTCAGGACTGAAGTTCATCGGCATGTGGGGCACCTGTCACAGTACCTGCCTATGCTCTCAGCTCCACACTTTCACACTAATTGTTTAGACTGTCTCTCCGTGCGCCCCTTCCACCCTCCACAAGAGTGTTACATACTCTATTGGGAACCAGTCACCGCAGAGCTGTTTCACCACATCTATGTCATCGTGGCAGAGAAGACGCAGGTTTATGTCACTAACTGCAGTTGGGGGCACCTCCTCTGTCATTCACACCTGCAAAGGAAAAGGAAGCATATTAGGAAAGATGCACTGGAAAGCTTCAGATTTGAGACGTGTTAGTATCTGGAAAAAAGGCAACACTGGGGCTAGGGGGAGTCTTCACTGCCAAGCAAGTCATTCTTAGGCCAATCTGAGTTCTGTATGGCACAGGGAGATAAAAATCATGATTTAAAAAAAAAAAAAAAGGGGGGGGGGGGAGTTCCTCATTTAAATTACAAGTTTTTCCTTTAAAAATAATCTGTTTAAAATTAAATCTGACGTTAGTACAAAATATGTTAAATAAAAAAAAAAAATGCTGAATCCATGAGCCCCCACAAAAAAAGCTTTGGGTTAAAGGCTGCTTTTCTATATAAAAACAGAATTAGGGGGAAAATGTTCAAATTTGGAGGTCACGCTTTATAACTATGGCACAATAGGTCATGTACTGTATTAGGAGCTTGAGCCTGTGGAAGATCCAGGCCCGTGCTACTGGATGCAAGAGACTTGCAAAGTCATCACAGCATTGAGACCCAGCCTCTAACTCCAGGAGACACCATCTTTGTATCTCATCAGGATCATCCACTGAGCCCACCTGGGTGATCTCACATTCCTATGTTATAGCTTCTCCGTACCTGAGCTGTGACTGGCTCAGTTCTCAAATTATTAGTTTTTATGATTCCACTCATCATGGATACTTACTCTAATTATGGTGTACCCTCCTAAATGGCAAAAAAATGTATCAAATCCAGTGTAAAGGCTCTATTTAATTGTAAATTAACATGTTTTAACAATTCTCAACCAATAAGAAACACCTTTCTTTAGAAAATAAAGGAAGTACAAATGGAAATATTGATTTAAATCATCAGTTTTAATCAAAGTTTCCACTTAGTGATTTAAATTAGGATTTAAGTGACTGATGTAAATCAATCCACCCTGCAGGGAATGTTTAAATACAAACCTTGACACCCTCTCTTCCCACTCCAGAATCAGTGTAATTATAGAAAACTTTCATTATAGTTTTGCTATGACAATATTGTCAATGTATTTAAGTACTAGGGAATAAAGCAGCCAATAGGTGGCAGAGCAAACACACACTGGTATGCACAAAGGAAGCAGAGCCAGGTTACACTTGCTAGTCAGAACAAGTGTTCTCTACAAGATGCCAAGTGGTAGGTGGCCTAGAGCACTGGCTTTCAAACTGTGGGTTGTGACCCAGTACTGGGCTGTGGAATGTAAGGCACTGGGTCGCGGCGGCTCTTGTCAGCACCACCGACTGGGCCGTTAAAAGGCCCATTGGTGGTGCTGCCAGGCTAAGGCAGGCTAGTCCCTACCTGTTCTGACACCACGCTGTGCCCCGGAAGCGATCAGCAGCATGTCTGGCTCCTTGGGGGTGGGGGAGGGGAGGTCACGGGGCTCCACACACTACCCCCATCCCGAACACCGGCTCCACACAGGACTCCAAGCTGGGGGGTGGGGGAGGGTGCCTGCGGGCAAGAGCCGTGTGGAGCTGCTTGTGCATCTCTGCCTAGGAGCCGGACCTGCTGCTGGCCACTTCCGGGGCACAGCGTGGTCCACGGTGCCAGGACAGGCAGGAAGCCTGCCTTAACACCCCCACTGCGCCATTGACCGGGAGTCACCCAAGGTAACTCCACGCCCCAACCCCATGCCCCAATCCTCTGCCCCAGCCCTGAGCCCCCCCCAAAACAAGAGCCCCTTCCTGTACCCCAAACCCCTCATTCCCAGCCCCACCCCAGAGCCTGCACCCCCAGCCCAGAACAATGACCCCCCTCTCACACCCCAATCCCCTACCCCAGCCCAGATCCCCCTCTCATACCCCTGAACCCCTCATTCCTGGCCCTCACCTCTGCACCCCAACCCTCTGCCCCAGCCTTGAGCCCCTCCCACACCCCAAACCCCTCATCCCCAGCTCTGTTGAGTCGTGGGTATCAACAATTTTCTTCAACTGGGTTGCCAGAAAAAAAAATTTGAAAACCACTGGCCTACAGTAGTAAACAAGTTATGAGAAGCCAGAGAAACAACAGGTGAATGAACAGCAACTGTTAATCTGAATCCCCACAAGCCACCTTTAGTTATAAGTACCTCTGTTGGTCCCTCCCCTCTCCAGGATTCTATAGCTTCAGAGTTTTTCCCTATTACAGCAGCTCTTAGATGATCTGTGGAGCTCTCGGTCACAATCAGGAAGCTTTCCTTAGGACTTCAAGCAATGCCTTCTACTAGTTGTAATCCAATTCAGGACTCTCAGGATTTCCAAATGCTTGTTTGATGAATACTCAAAACCAGCCAGCTCCCTCTTTTTGTCTGGTGCTTCTCTGGGTCAAATTCAAGTGATCAAATATCAGAACACCAGAACTGGAAGGGAAAGCAGTGAAGGACATAATGGGGGCTGCAGGCAACCTGTAAAATCCAGGGGTATGTCTACACTTGCAGAGTTTTAGCTTTGGTTTGTGTACTCACTTAATTCCTCAGGCGTCAGAGTGTTTACATTAGCAGCACTTCCATCAGCAATGAGCAGCAGCAGTCTAGGGCAGCTATCCCACAGTGCAGCTCTCTCCAGTTTGAGGATGGGTCTTGTGTGAAGGGGACGCAGGTGATGGGGGAGGGGGAGAGAGAGAACATCCTGGGTCCCTGCACAGCCTCCTCTCCCCAAACACTGATCAGCTCCAGTAGTTCAGCATTGCTCCAAGCAGGGAATCATTTGCTCCGTGGAGCAGGCCTTGTCACCTGGCCAGATAAATGAGCATTTGCCAAGAATACAGGAAGGGGATTTTCAAAGTTCCCGGGGCTTTACAGGGGGAGGGGTCGATGTCTGTTTACCTGCTGAGTTTCACTGCACAAAGTCATTGGCAAGTGTAGACGCTCCCATGGTTTTTGCACAAAAAAGGGACTTTTTCTGCTTTAAATGGCAAGTGTAGACATGCCCCTAGAACAGGGGTAGGCAAACTATGGCACACGTGCTGAATGCGGCACGCGAGCTGATTTTCAGCAGCACTCACACTGCCCGGGTCCTGGCCACCGCTCTGGGGGGTTCTGCATTTTAATTTAATTTTAAATGAAGCTTCTTAAGCATTTTAAAAACCTTATTTACTTTACATACAACACTAGTTTAGTTATATATTATAGATTTACAGAAAGACCTTCTAAAAATGTTAAAATGTATTACTGGCATGCGAAACCTTAAATCAGAGTGAATAAATGAAGACTCTGCACACCACTTCTGAAATGTTGCCAACCTACGCCATAGAGTCAAACAGATACACAAAACAAAGGGGAGTAGCCAAGCAGCCACACCCATCACACTGCTGTAAATTTATTTTCATCTGATCTCTCTAATCCTGTCCTACTGACTCAAATTGCCCTCAGGAAGGCATAGAGCTGGAGGGGAGTGGTGGTGTCCACCAGAGAATCTCTGTGTCAAGACGGTCTATAGCTACAGCATAAAATAGTCTGAGAAACCCTGTCCTATGGACTTCGATGTTTCATGAGCAGGCCCCACACAGAACTACAGCGCACACAGATTCAGAATGAGCAATGAGACAAGATGCAGACACTCAAGCCACTGATTGCAGTCACTCCACCCATCCATCAGATGTCATCCCATTAACTTGTTTGAGCCCAGTGATAGTGTAAAGACCAAAAACCCCAACTGCAAGACAGAAGCCCTTTTCCTTTTGTCTCATGGCTTTGATTGGTTACAGGTACATTACCACAGGTAATGGTATAGAGAAAAAGGTTATCTTTAGAAAGCATGGAGTTAAGTATAGGATTAGAACAAGGTACCCCAGAGACAAAAGCATCCCGGAGTCTGTATTTTGTTTTGCTGGAAATAGAATGACCACCATTAACCTTCTTGTACTGGGCTAGTCCACAGCACATGGTAGTTCAGTAACGAGGAGACAGATAACAAAACCAACTAATACTAAGAATCAGGAAAATTACTGATCAATCTGTAACACTGTGGGAAACCCAGGAGGATCATGCTCTCACATTCATAGATTTTAACGCCAGAGGGGACCATGGGATAATCTAGTTTGACCTAACACCGGGGTTCCCAAACTTGGTTCACAGCTTGTTCAGGGTAAACCCCTGGCAGGCCGCGAGACGCTTTGCTTACCTGAGCATCCGCAGGTATGGCTGCTCGCAGCTCTCAGTGGCCACAGTTCACCATTCCTGGCCAATGGGAGCTGCGGGAAGCGGTGCGGTGGACGCTCAGGTAAACAGTGTCTCGTGGCCTGCCAGGGGCTTATACTGAACAAGCCACGAACCAAGTTTGGGAACCCCTGACCTAACATTATCTTGATGATATCCCACAGAGGGAATCCCCAAAGCAGAAGGCTATGTCTGTGCTTCCCCAGCTGGGCCAGCAAGAGCAGAGACATGATCCCGCCATCCGGTGTGTTTCTCCAAATGAAGAGGTGTTTGTCTCACAGCCCTATGCACAGAATGGGTACAGCCAGAGCAGAAACACGAAGTGTCCCCAACCATGGCTCAACCACAAATTGGAGGGCTCATCTCTTTGGCAGAGAGGAGAGTACATGGTCTAGAGTCCATTGATCCTTGATGCGTCTGCTAAGAGGGGGCTAATTCAAGTGTGGTTTTTGTAATGTAGATATCTGTTTGATCGGAAGTGGAGAGAGGCCAAAAAATCATTTTGCACAGGCCACTGAGCAATCTTGGTCAGTTATACTGCTGCAGGAGGTGTGATTACCAACTCTGACAATTTTGCTGTGAATTTCACAATATTTGGTGTTTTTCTTAAAGACTCAGCTGCCAGGTTCATATAACCAAAAATCTCCAAATCTTTCAAAAAAGCTTTTAGCCCTCATATTTAGAGAAAAGCCAGGAACATGAAAAGAGTACAATCTAAATGCTCAGAAATCAGAAGACCAAAGGGGGGGGGGGGGGAAATCCGTATTTTTTTTTTTTTAAACAAAGATTTTAAACCCAGTTTTCTAATTTTTGGAGGGCTAACTCATGATTTTTGAATGCTTGGGGTTGGTGATACCAAAAAGAACAGTGTGTGAAAGCAAGTGCATAATCTACTGCTGAAGGGTGGGCTCTGCCCAATTTACAGGTGCTCCAGTAAACCTCTGATCCTAGTACTCTGAGAGGGAAGAGATTTAATTCCAGCCCATGCCGTGATTGTGCAGGGTGTATAATTTAAAACACTGTCATGATTACAAAATCACTTCAGTTACATAGAGCTCTCTAAGGCAGTCAAATAAAGAGAATAAAGCAATTGCAGCAATGATTTGGGTTTGAGCTGCTCTGACAGCGCATTCAGTGCTGACCAATTCTCCAGGGAGCTGGGAACAACACATTCCTTGAGGTCCTTGGGAACAATTTTGGAGAAAACATTTTCAAAAGTTGTGGCTGTAGCAAAGTATGCGTTCAATTCAACTCCCTGCTGAAGAGCCATTAAAGCTATCCAAAAATAACAGCTACAATCACAATGCAGAATATTTCCATGCAAAACCAGAAGATTCACAGGATACTTGGTCCTTGGAATACAGTGAAAAACCTGAGGAAGGGATACTGTTACTGATACTAATGAGAACAACCCTCAGCTAGGACCCTGACATTCTTCCACTGCACTTCCGCAGTCCACTGGCATGTTTCTGGAAGAGTACTTGGGAACAGTTGACTATACATCATTCTTCCAATAATATGGGGCTGCAGTGGCCTAGCAGACTGAGCACCATGCTGGGAACTAGGAGATCAGCCATTGGCTCATTGTGTGACCTTGAACAAGCCACAACACCTCTCTGAGCCTCAGATACCCCAAAATACAACAGGGATAAATGTATTTTCCTATCCTTTAAAATACTTTGAGATCCAAGGATGGTAAGCACTATACCAAACTACTGAGTATTATTTTTAGTGTTTTCTGCAGTTCTCACTTTTAAGAATAAAACTTTGCTAACCCTTTCCCCATCCAGAAAAGTCAGAAAAGCTTTCAACACTGGGGCAGTGTTTCCTAAACGGTGGCTCCATCAGTAGGTCACAGGAAGGGTCTTGGGTTGCCTGTCACTGCCCCTCCCATCACGTCCTGTGCATACCCCAGAAGTACCCTCCTCTGCCCTACCCCCACCCCAGCAGGGGCAAGAGGGGCAGTTTGACCTGGACCTCCACACTGAGCGGCATTGTGACATGGTGCACGGGGTTACAATGCCATTCAGGTTTGGCCCAGCTACTGCTCCATCATTCAGTCCCATACTTCAAGAATAAGAGGGCAGGTGAAATTAAAAACAACACATTTAAACAGATGAGAAACTACTTTTATGCAGCCTATAATTAACATATCTCAGGATATTAAAGGAAATAACTTAGTAAGTTTCAAAAGAGGATTGGTCACATATGAGCAGGAACAGCATAGCAATGACACCAGCTAGACTAACAACTACAAGACCCATCAAATCCTCAGACGTCATCAGATTACCAGTTGGAACAGCATTGTATTCACAGTTAGATACTTCGAAAGGTTTTACATCTACCTCCCATATTGCTATTATGACAGAAGGGACACTTGACTAGAAGGATCATTGGTCCTTTCTAGTCTGGCAGATCCTGTGCGTTTTGAAAGAGGACAACCTAACATGTCTCTGGGCCAAGATACCAAAGGTAAAAGAGATTAAGCTAAAGCAAGCATGGACATACTCCAATTACATTATTTCACAACATTCAGCAGCAGTCTCAAACGGAAATACTGTACAGTATTTGTATCTTATTACTACACCTTCTGGTTTGTGCTCTGTTTATGTAATTGTTCCCTGTGTATCTTGCCTCCTGGGAACTCTTGAAGCCAAGTTTAGTCTGGTCTGTACATAACCCTCAAGCTCCTTCTACAGCAGCTGGGAAGGGTTTCAATGTTCTCCAAGGACATGTAACTGGAGAGAAGAACAATTGTTTCCACTGGTGATGGGTCTGGAAATCCATAGGAAAGTATACTCAAGAAGAGCTACTGCCAACAAGGGAGAGAAATAAATAGATCAAGTTACCAGAAGAGGCAACTAAAGAAAAGCATGCCAGCATGATTTTGTTTTCTTCCAGATTAAATTTAAAAAATATTAACTAGCATAGAGCTAAGAACCAATCCCTGTGGAACCCTAATACACCCGCTCAATGATGATTCCCCATTTACAATTACATTTTGAGACCTATCAGTTAGCCAGCTTTTAATCCATTTAATGTGTGTCATGTTATTTTATATTGTTCTAGTTTTTTTTTTTTTTTTTTTTTTTTTTAATTAAAGTGTCATGCGGTACCAAGTCAAACGCCTTACAGAAGTCCAACTATATTATGTCAATATTATTACCTTTATCAACCAAATTTGTAATCTCATTGAAAAAGACAAGTTAATTTGATAGGATCTGTTTTTCATAACTGCATGTTACTTGGCAGTACATTACCCTCCTTTAATTCTTTGTTCTATATCAGCCCCTCCATTATCTTGCCCAGGATCAATATCAGATTGACAGGCCAATAATTATCTGGGTCATCCCATTTACTGGCACATTAGCTTTCTTCTAGCGTTTGGACCTTCCCCAGTGTGCCAAGGCTTATAGGGGGGGAAGAAGGGGGAAAAGAGGAACCACCACCATTAACAGTCCAACAAGCTCCTAAACCAGTTTGGATGCAAGTTATCCAGACCTGACAATTTTAAAATGTCTAACTTTAGTAGCTGTTTAATATCTTCCTGAGATACTAGTGGAATGGAATGAGTACTGTGATGTCATTAGACATTTCCCCCCTTCTCAAATACAGAACAGAGATATTTATTGAACATTTCTTCCTTTTCTCCATTATTATTGATATTCTACCATTTCCATCTAGTAACGGACCAGTACCATTGTTAGGATTTTTTGTTCCTAAAACTTTATCCTTAACTGTGCCAGCCATGGATTTCTCCTTATGCCCCTTTGCTTCCCTTATCAATTTTCTACAATTCCTAGCTTCTGATTTATATTCGTTACTCTCAACTTCCCTTTTCATCAACATTTTTTTGTTGTATGTCTGGATTATGCAGTTATGCATTTGAAAAAGACAATTAATTGTTTTCCTTCCCCTTATACCTTTGGGCAATGGCACTGATCTAAATTTTAGTGGAAGGGGCTTAATATTCCCCTAAGCCTACAGATGTCAGAAAGAGGATACAACATGTTATGGTGCCATTGAATTTTAAACAGAGTGCAGAAAAGCTGTGAAAAATACAGGAAGGGAAAGATCATGTGCATCTAAACTAATTTTATGCCTCCCCCTTCAGTGATATAAAAAGTTTAGCAAAATAACTCTGGTTTTAGGAAGTAGATTTTTGTCCCATCAATGTCCATTAGTTATAAGGGAACCCACCAAATAATTAATAAAGTAATTAATATATAAATAAATAAATAGTTGAATTTTATTTATTTATTTATTTAACAGGAATCAATTGCAGTTGGAGGGGGTTTCCTGAAGACAAGGTGATGGTGGCAATTTGCATCATCAACAGTGGAGAGGAAAGGAGAAGAGCAGCAAGCAGGGGGTCAGGAGATGGAGGAGAAGCATACGAGTCATCAAAGAAGCAGGAGCACAGGGATCCTCTGTAAGCACAACTCCCTGATCTGAACTATGCTGCTGCAGCGTAAACCCTTATTACAGCAGTGGAAGGGGTTTTTCCCCTCACTGAAGTAAGTCACCTCACCAAGAAGTCCTCCATTGACTTAGCTACATCTACAGTGGAGAGTTAGGTCAACCTAACTCTAGCACACAAGGTGTGAAATTTTTCACATCCCTGACCAATGTAGCTAAGTTTTAGGTGTAGACCAGGCCTAACAACTTTGGAAAAGTGGAACAGAAGTAACAGTGGAAGGAAATGAGGGTGGATAAAAGGGTAAAGAACAACTAGATTTCTTCAGATTAGTGGATCCTATAATTTAGGGAATGTTATCCTGATTTTCCCATGATCCAGCCATTCTGTTCTTATGGACAGTTGAATCAGTCAGTGCTACAAGTCATTCTCAAGTCTGGCACCCTCCACAAACTAAAGAATTACTGTGGATCTTCATTACTGGGCATGGCTGCTCTGGATGGGGAACATAACTGTTTAGCTGTTACCACTCAAGAAAGATCTTGGAGCCACCGTGGATAATTCTCTGAAAACATCCACTCGATGTGCAGTGAATGTCAAAAAAGCGAATAGAACCTTAGGAACCATTAGCAAAAGTATAGATAAGAAGACAGTAAATATCATAATGCCACTATATAAATCCATGGTATGCCCACACCTTGAACACTGCATGCCATTCTGGCTGTCCCCATCTCAAAAGAGGTATAGTAGAAATAGAAAAGATACAGAGAAGGGCAAGAAAAATGATTACCGGTATGGAGATAAAAAGACTGGGACTGTTCAGCCTGGAAAAAACAACACTAAAAGACAGATATGATAAGAGATCTAGAAAATCAAGAATGGTGTAGAGAGTGAATAAGGAAGTGTTATTTATTCCTTCATAGAACACAAGAATCAGAGGTCATCCAATGAAATCAATAGGCAACACGTTTAAAACTAAAAGGAAATATTTCTTCACACAATGAACAGTCAACTCGTAGAACTTGTTGCCAGGGGATGCTGTGAAGGCCAAAAGAATAGCTGGGTTCAAAAATGAATGAGAGAAGTTCATGGAGTAGAGGTCCATCAATGGCTATTAGCCAAGATGGTCAGTGATGCAACCCCATGCTCTGGGTGTTCCTAGAGCTTTGACTGCCACATGCTGAGACTGGATGACAGAGGATGGGTCATATGATGATTACCCTGTTCCGTTCATTCCCTCTGCAGCAGTTGGCACTCACCACCGTCAGAAGACAGGATACTGGGCTAGATGGACCATTGGTCTGACTCAGTATGGCCATTCTAATGTACAGCAGTTCACCCTTCCTTTAGTTTATCCCGCTTGTCCCTCCTCACTTCTTGTACACCATCAGGCTCAGCTAAAAATCCACGGAACATTTTAAGAGATATTCAAAAGGCAGGAGGAGAGTTTATGATCAGCTAAAACTGGTGAAGGGGACTTATTTGAGTTTGAGACAAGAGATATGAACTTAGTTATTCTCTTTAGAAGTGATTATTCCTTTCGAGAATCTCAGGAGTCTCCCAAGGCATGTCTACACTACAGGTGGGAGGTGTGACTCCCAATGTGGGAGGGTCGACTCGTGCTAGCTAAGCTTGAGCTGGTGCCTAAAAATAGCAGTGTGGACACTAAGGCACTGGCAGCAGCTCAAGCTAGCCACTCAAGTCCAACCCGACATGACCTCTGGGATCTGAGCATGGGTGCCTAGCCAGAGCTGCCGCCAATGCTGCAGCATCCTACTTATTGGAAGCTTCAACATATACAGAGTTAGTCAGTGCTTGACCTTTCTCTTAGAGATAGTTAATTTCAATCAGGATCGAGGCACTTGGGCTCACAGTCCTAGGAAACTTGCATTGCTTTACCTCTTCTCTGAATAAA
Source organism: Malaclemys terrapin pileata (assembly GCF_027887155.1). NCBI lineage: Eukaryota > Metazoa > Chordata > Testudines > Emydidae > Malaclemys > Malaclemys terrapin. Next base: position 54,907,593 of record NC_071514.1, read on the forward strand.
AGCCTTCAGTGCTACCAAAACCAGTGTCTTTCACCAACATTAAAATCCCTACAAAACAGTTATACAAATAAGTAGCAGACACTTCTTTCCTCCTATTGCCCCAAACTCCTCTCTGCCAGCTCCAATTACAGTATGCACACAGCAGAACCTGGACCAAAACTTCAGAGCAGAATGCACAAAACCAGTCATTAACTCTCACCTTTGGTTTTCTTCCTGCCATGGAAGATCAGAGTTTGAAACTGACTTCAGAAGGATGTCAAGAAATACACATTCAAAAACATCACCCAATCTACACAGTAAGTGCCTCTTCACAGTAGTTACATATTTGAAGGCAAAACAATAGCCTTTAACCCTTTTTAGGCAAACCCCTGATACTTTGAACATTTCAAGCCTAGACTCCTTACACCAGAGGTGGGCAAACTATGGCCTACAGGCTGGATTCGGCCCACCAGCCCTTTTAATCTGGCCCTTGAGCTCCCACTGGGGAGCAGGGTCTGGTGCTTGCCCCACTCCAGCTGGGGAGCAGGGTTGGGGGCCGTTCCATGCAGTTCCCGGAAGCAGCGGCATGGCTTCCCTCCAGCACCTACGTGTTGGGGCAGCCAGGAGCTCAGCTCTGCACACTGCCCCCATCCCAAGTGCAGCCCCCGCAGCTCCCATTGGCTGGGAACTGCTGCCAAGGGGAGCTGCAGGGGCGGTGCCTACAGACGGCAGCGTGCAGAGCCACCTGGATACGCCTCTGCGTAGGAGCTGGAGAAGGGATATGCCGCTGCTTCAGGGAGCCACTTAAGGTAAGCGCCGCCTGGAGCCTGCACCCCTGAGCCTCTCCCTGCGCCCCAACCCCCTGCCCCAGCCCTGATCCCCCTCCCACCCTTCAAACCCCTCAGTCCCAGCCTGAAGCACCCTCCTGCACCCCAAACCCCACACCCCTAGCTGGAGCCCTCATCCCTCCCCCCACACCCCACTCCCCTGCCCCAACCTGGAGCCCCCTCCTGCACCCTGAACTCATTTCTGGCCCTGGCCCGGAGCCCACCCCCCCAACCACAGCCCTCACCCCCTCTCGCACCCCAATCTCAATTTTGTGAGCATTCATGGCCCACCATACAATTTCTATGCCTAGATGTGGCCCTCGGGCCAAAAAGTTTGCCTTGCCTTACACTGTTTTTCAATGGAGCAAAATATCAGTGCCACTGACAATGTGAATTATCTTCCTGTCTCATCTCTTTAAACCAAAACTTCACCAGCTCTTCTGCCCTGTGGCTACAGTTTTAAACTATATTACTGTTTAAAATGAAGTGAAGTGGTAGGTTCTGCTGGAGTCTATACTCCAGTAACATTCTGTCTTCAAAGCAGGCTGCATGTGGCATAACTTTCTGCTGTCCCACATACAGCATTCCCTCAGGGAATGATAAACAAGAGTCACTGAGAGGGTTTTTCTGTTAAATCTATTCTGGCTAGATGTGGAAAAGAAACGTACTTTGTGACAACTGGGTTAATGGGGGATGAAACAAGAGGGTCAGATTAAAGCCAAGTTTGTTGCACAAGGCCTGCCAACAAGAGGAGAAATTTAATGCCAAGGCTGAATATGGCAACTTTCCAATAAGTAGCTGCTCCTCCTCCAAGCCACTCATCATGTACGCTGGGCATGCTGGCATTACAAAATTAGAACAGGCAGTGACAAACAAACAAAAACAAAAAAGCAGCTAGTCTTAATCCAGTTAACAGTGCACACACTCGGAGGCTAGAACTTCATATCTGTTTAATGGGGACAGGATCTAGAAATTCAAGACAAACTCCTGAGGGATTATTTGTAGTGGTAGTTCTGGAGCACTACCTGTCAATTAATAAAATCCAGTCACTTAGCACACATGCCATAATAAGAGACACTGCCAAGTACTTGGTTATGGTTTTTAATACCTTGTTTGCAATAGCCTCCAAGAGGCTTAGAGAGAATATTTTCCCCCTTGGCAAACACATTCTTCTCCCAGATCCTGCATTTCAAATACAGTGTAAACCAAAATGGCTCCTCTGATTTCTTCCCTGATGGAGTTTTCCCAACATTAGTGATGTAGGCACAGTTCTGAGAGACTTTGTAGCTCTTCCAACACAGTAACATTTCAAAGAGAGTCTGGTACAGATTTGTGCCAGTGTCCCCAATAACCAGGCTAAGGGAGGAATTCAAAATAGAATGGCGATTTAGCTAGCTTTTAAAAACTGGATTATCTTGGTATTCCTACCTTTCCAGAAGAGTCAAAAAGACATTCTAGGATATCAAATCCCAGAAGCCTTATTGCAATTATTTGTATTTAAGGCATCACAGGATGGATGGTGCACTCCACATATCATCAGGAAACCAGGAATGATGTACGTAATTTAATGAAGGTTTTAGACTGTATTAAACTTTGAACTTTGCAGAAGTAGTATCTGGAATGCGAGAGAAGAATAGCAGAAAATAAAGCTAACAAGTTTCTCCAGTCTCTCTTCTTTATGATGTCCCAAACATAAAATCACAGAACTGGAAGGACTCATCTAGTCCAGTCCCCTGCACTCATGGCAGGACTAATTATCTAGACCATTCCTGACAGGTGTTTGTCTAACCTGCTCTTAAAAATCTCCAATGATGGAGATTCCACAACTTCCCTAGGCAATTTATTCCAGTGCTTAACCACTCTGACAGTTAGGAAGTTATTCCTAACGTCCAACCTAAACCTTACTTGCTCCAATTTAAGCCCATGGCTTCTTGTCCTATCCTCAGAGCTTAAGAAGAACAATTTTTCTTCCTCTGCCTTGTATCAACCTTTTTACATACTTGAAAAAAGTATGTCCCCTCTCAGTTTTCTCTTTTCCAGACTAAACAAACCCAATTTATTCAAATCTTCCCTCATAGGTCATGTTTTCCAGACCTTTAAACATTTTTGTTGCTCTTCTGTGGACTCTCTCCAATTTGTCCACATCCTTCCTGAAATGTGGTGACCAGAACTGGATACAATACTCCAGTTGAGGCCTAATCAGTGTGGAGTAGAGCAGAAGAATTACTTTTTGCGTCTTGCTTACAAAACTCCTACTAATACATCCCAGAATGATGTTCGCTTTTTTTGCAACAGTGTTACACTGTTGACTTATATTTAGCTTGTGGTCCACTATGACCCCCAGGTCCACAGTACTCCATCCTAGGCAGTCATTTCCCATTTTGTATGTGTGCAACTGATTGTTCCTTCCTAAATGGAGTACTTTGCATTTGTCCTTATTGAATTTCATCCTATTTACTTCAGACCATTTCTCCAGTTTGTCCAGATCATTAGGAATTTTAATCCTATCCTCCAAAGCACTTGCAACTCCTCCCAGCTTGGTATTGTCCGTAACTTTATAAGTGTACTCTGTATGCCATTATATAAATCATTGATGAAGAGATTAAACAGAACCAGACCCAGAACTGATCCCCGCTCGTCATGCCCTTCCAGCATGACTGTGAACTACTGATAACTACTCTCTGGGAACGGTTTTCCAACCAGTTTTGTACCCACCTTATAGTAGCTCCATCTAGGTTGCATTTCCCTAGTTTATTTATGAGAAGTTTATGCAGGACAGTATCAAAAGCTTTACTAAAATAAAGATATGATTTTATCATAAGAATGAAGTACTAATGGTAACCCTATGGGTGTTAGAGGTCAGTAGAGGCACTAAAGCTCACCTACCAAAGTTTGCTTTCACTGAAGCCCGCACCTCTAGTCTGTACAATATGGTGAAGATAGGCACACTGAGGCCTATGTGGGCTGCTTTGCAGATTGCCAACAGGTCGTCTCTGTGCTGTGTGCATAGAATACCACCACTGACTGGGTCAAAATATATTTATTTGTGCAGCACCAGTGATCTCAGTACTGAAGAACACCCAAAAGTAAACACAATCCCCACTCCAAAGAGCTAACAGTAGGCCTAAAAGAAATGTCGGACTGTTCCCTGATACAAAAACAAGCATAGGTGATTCGGTCTTTTTCATATGCATAATATTAAGTTGAAGGCACCTTGTCCTTCCACAGGCAGAGACAGATGCTTTGAATTCCATTGTCACAGCACCTCTGACTTAGCAACATCTGAGCAGTGTAATCTAGACTCAGACTTCCATAAAGAAGGTGATAATACTTCTCAGTTTAGATAATGATAGGAGGGTGAGGAACTCCAAATCTTTAAAGTGGTATTAATAGAAGACAACCTTGCAAGCCAAATGCTTTTTCAGTTTCTCTGCAAGATCTTACAATAAAATAATAATATCACACAATAAAAAACCCTTAATTTTTAGTAACAAGTAGCCAGCTAAAAGGTACAGAACAGAAGAGCTACTCCAACAATGGTATGCCAGAGTAACGTTTAATATATCACTGTATGATTCTTCACTAATTACCAGTCAGACAAAGACTTGTTAAAGAAGGAGTAATCTATTTTTTGTCGAAGTACAAATTTCTTGGTCAAGGTATTTAGTCAAGATGCAGACTCCAGAGAAAATAATACAAAACATAATAATGATAAGTAGTAAATAAAAAGATTTCACGGTCCATTCAAAAGCATTTGGCTGTCTGGATTTGGCCTGCAGTCTACCTATTGACTATCCCTGGGTTAAAGCATTGATTTGCAAGGCAAGACACAGATTATCTGACCAACTGTAACTAAAATCATCTACTTAAGATATTATTTTGGAACCCACCTGAAGACCAAGGAATCATCAGGGCTCTACTAGAGAAGAAGAGGTTATGAGATCTGATTAGTCCACAAGTAAATTCACTGGGAGAAGCTATTCCATACCAGAGGGCTCTTTAATCTAGCAGACAAGGCCAAATGAGATCCTATAGTTAAAAATTAAGTCAGTAACATGCAAACTAGAAATAAGATGCACATTTTTAACAATGAAGGTAATTAATCATGGGAATAGTTTACCAAGGATTTTTTCTGAAAAATATGCTCCAGTTCAACAACTGGTTGAACTGGATACAGGGATCACTGGGTCAAAACTATGGCCTGTGTGATGCAGGAAGTCAGACAAGATCATAATGGTCCCTTTTGGCCTTAAAATATGAGACATGAAGCTACTCAACCCTGCACAGGAAAGCAAAGACATGAATTTGAAACCCTGGAAATGGGCTAAGTATTCGGAGATGAAACTGGATGCTCGTGCAGAATGTATAACAGTGTACTTGCAGAATCCTTTTTGAATAAAGACACTCTGCTGATGCCAATGCACTGGACATTTTCTGTGCTGTTCAACAAGCAAAAGGGGGGAAAAATCAAATCACTGTACAATCCACTGCTAAAAGAAAAGCTGACATAACCTATTATTCTAATGCAATAAGAAATGGGAAAGCCTATTCAATATGCAAGTTATATTGTAAACTCTTCAGAACAGGGAATGTTTTTTTTTTTTTTAAATGCTGTACTGAAACTGCGTATGTTTACAGTGCTAGAAAACAGGTTGCTCTAAACTTCAAGAAGAGAAAGTTGCCGGTTATTCTGTAGATTTTCCAAGTCAAAATTGAGCAAGTCCCTCCCATCCTGGTGCTGGTAAGCACTATGCTGAAGTGCTATCTTTCAGATGAGATACAAAACTGAGTTTGACCTATTTTGATTAAAGATCTCATGACACTTTATGAAAGAACGTGGTGTTCACCTAACATCCTGCTCAAATTCCAAGTTGTGTGACTACCTTCTCCCAACTGAAACTTCCACCTGCAATTTCAATTGGACATGATATTCTTCTTCAATCCTTGTCCTAACTAGGGATCTAAATAGCATTTAAAAAAGTAACCATTTAAACTATTGAAACTATATCAGCTAAACGTTTAATTCTTAACAAGTTCATAATCTACCCCATGTATATATTATCTTTGTCAAGTGTCTTAACTGTCTATTTTTGTTATTAGTAACGTATAAAACCCACTTTTTTGTTTAACGTTTTACATACTATCCCGAGCCGTCCAAAACCACAAAAGGTCCGATTAGAATTTCAACTCTACTGCTGATTTTTGTTAAGAAAAATTAACATGTTTACATGCTCTGGTGTCAGTCTTCTGCGCAGATAATTAACAGTAAGGCCAGCACTGGAAACATGTTCTATAGCAGAGGTGGGCAAACTTTTTGGGCTGAAGGACACATCTGGGTGGGGAAATTGTATGCAGGGCTGGGGTTGGGGTGCGGGAAGGAGTGCAGGGTGTGGGAGGGGATGCGGTGTGCAGGAAGGGGCTCAGAACAAGGGATTGGGGCAGAGGAGAGATGCAGGGTGTATGAGGGGGCTCAGGGAAGGGGGTTGGGGTGCAGAAGGGGTGCGAGGTGCAGGCAGGGGGCTTAAGGCAGGGAGTTCAGGGGTGGTGTACAGGAGGGGTTTGGGCTCTGGCCCGGCACCGCTTATCTAAAGCGGCTCTGGGGTGGCAGTGGCGTGCATCGGGGCCAGGACTGCCCTTGCCGCGCCTCCAGGTACCTCCCCCAAAGCTCCCATTGGCTGGGAAAGGGGAACCCCGGCCAAAGGGAGCTGCGGGGGCGGGGCCCAGAGGCAAGGGCAACACACGGAGCTCTCTGCCCCCCTGCCCGGGGACCACAGGGACCTGGTGCTGGCTGCTTCTGAGAGCGGCGCGGGGCCCACGAAGGGCCGGATCCGGCCCACGGGCCGTAGTTTGCCCACCCCAGTTCTATAGGCGGACGATCCTGGAATGCACAGATATATGCATTCTAAGCCTTGGAAAATGCTGTGCATTGACCTTCCATCACGCCAGTGGACTGCATTCCAATGAAGGACAAGGCTCCCAGAAGTAATTTTCCAGTTTATTTTCTACTGCGTTCTCCTCATTGGTATAATCTTCACCTAAAAGCTTCACTACAGCACTCCTCAGTTTCACGCATTTTTTTCAGCACTGGCTCTACTGGCTCATCCAGTTCAGCCATGGCACTTGGAGGTTCTTCTATTTCTAACATCAATACAAGTTGCAGAAGCTTTGATTTAGCAGCTATCTGGACAACCAGCGATAGAAACTGCATGTGTTTATGCTGTGGATCTAACAAGGAGGCAATAAGTGCAGGTTTGGCAGTTATGGCAGGATCATTGGGTTTCATGCGATGCTCCAGAGAGTGACGAACAGCACCTTTGAAATCAGTGACCTTTCCATTTTCAACGGGCGCTTCACTTCTGAGGTGAGTTTGGATAAGATTAACTGTTCAGCAGACACAGCAGTGGTAGCGCATTTTAAAGTGGAAAGTAGCGATAAGATATCCTCTACTAATTACCAGTGCTCATCTTGCAGCTGAAGTGTTTGGGTATCAGATTGTTTTGTTACAGGGCTATCTGAAAGCGCAGCTGTTATGCCCACCTTTGCTCGTTGAGTCATATATTGAGCATGCCATATAATGAATTCTAGTGAGTTTTACATGATTGGATCAGGTATCAGAGGGGTAGCCGTGTTAGTCTGAATCTGTAAAAAGCAACAGAGGGTCCTGTGGCACCTTTGAGACTAACAGAATCTGTTAGTCTCAAAGGTGCCACAGGACCCTCTGTTGATGATTGGATCAGACAGTGTCACTTACTCTGAAGCTGTGTTTGTTTTCTTTGAGTGCTTTTGCAGCCACGGTGCTGTGGTGGCAGTGTGCAACTAGTCTACTTGCAGCTGCAACAGCACGATCCACACTACTTGAAGAAAACTCATGATTTATGGTTAGCTGCAATGTAACATACCTCCGTGTGTTGACGAGCACAATGTTGCTTGCATTATTGTGTATACATGCCAAGACACAGCCTGCCAGATCCTATCTTTCCACTGTAGTGTTTAATTTTTCAGCACGGTTTTCCGCTATACGTCATTTTGCCATATTTTTGGTTTGTAGAATCACGGATTGAATCTCCCAATTTTCAATATAATAGCAAATGACAGTCATGAAGCTTTCTGTAGTGAATGCTATCCAGCAGTCGGTGGTGAAAGCTACTTTAATGGCATTTTCCAATTTTTCCTGGACAGACTTCACACAGTCCTCATAGCACTTCTCTAGTCGCGAGGTTATAGTCTGTCTCACAGGCACACAGTATTCAGATTCTACCAAACTTAACAATGCACGAAAACCTGTATCCTCAACGACACTTACAGGCAGCATATCTGTAGTGATCATGGTGCACAACAACTCAGTTTTTCGTCACACTAGGTGTTGCATTTTCTTGAACTGACAGAAACAAACACTGTCAGTGTTGTTTGATTTTTTTACCTTCTTTTTCACATGAAACAGAGGGATGTTTCAGCTTCAAATGCTTCAGCATTGCTCCAGTGCAGTTTGCATACTTCAGCTCTGTCTTACACAGTTTACATTTAACTGCATCTTCTGTTATTTTTGTGAAATGATTGTAGGCATTACTCCTTTTCGATTGCTCCATCTTCACTATGGAAAAGTAGTTACCAAAAATCACAATAAACCTACATGATGCTGTTTGAAGGTTTAACGCTACCAAAGTGTTACATCAGTTCCATAGCAATGGTCCTAACAATGCAGAACCTAGTTCCATATACACTTTGAAATGGTACTGCTGCAGCGTTTCTAATGTGCACATTAGGTATTACAACGTCATGAAATTATTTTACCAATCTGTTTTAAAGGTTTACTGAATACATTAACAGTAAGACTGATACTTATTGGTTAACCATTTAATATTTTACATCCCTAGTCCTAAACTGTTGTAGCATTGCTGTGAACCATTAAAAAAAATGCAGCAGTGTACCCCAGATGGCTGCATTTCAATAGAGGGTGAAATTCTTGCATATATGTATAGATGTATACAAAAAGCACCTGTGTATTTGCCATATTAAAATACAATCATACTAAAAAACAGAACAAATGCAGTGGAGGGATCTACTCCAACCCCAAATCCCAGGCTCAGCAATGTCTGAAAAATTGTAAAATGCTATGAGATCCTTCAGACTGAAAGACAATAGACAAATAAAACTGCTTCACCTCAATATGGCCGGGGGGTGGGGGTGTGTGAGCCCTTCAGAATGAGAATATACCTTAAAACTTGTAGGTACTGCCTAATGTAAATTTTAAAAGCACAATATTATAGGTAAAATAAAGTTGCACCTTATAGCAGGTACCAAAGTATAGCCTGGTAATCTAGAGCAGCAAACAGTACTTCCAACCAGGAATCAATGTTTAAGAGTGACTATACAGGAAACAGTAGGAAATGCTTAGTTTAAAATCAGTTCCATCCTCTTTGCCTGAATAGTTAGCCATGAGACAAGGTGTAATTCCCTTTAAACTTGATTTATAGATCTTTTCTATTTCTCACACTAAAGTTTATATTAGACAATAAGGATTTAAGTTGTCACACTCATACCAGATAGACTAACACAGCTACCACTGAAACCTGTGTCAGGAAAAAAAAAAAAAAATACTAGGAGTCCTTGGCGCACGTTAAGAGACTAACACATTTATTTGGGCATAAGCTTTCATGTCATACCAGATAGCTAATCAATTATGAAACCGAACCATGGTAAGTAAAAAAAAGCCACATCCACTATCACAAACATTAAGTAAACAAACCCCTCTAGGGCAGGGAAGTAGTATTATTACCAAGTTTACAAATGAGGCAAGGCACACAGAAATTAGCTTGATTTTCTAAGGAACTAGACCACTGCAGTCAATGGGAGCTGTACGTGTTCAGCACCTCTGAAAATTGGCCCACAAGTGATTTGCACAGGGCTACATAGTGACTCAGTGACCGAGTTGGGATTACAACTCAGGCATTTCTGTCTCAAACCACTAAAGACCTGACCCACATTCATCAGCCCAAGTCTTTCCATTAACTCTAGATTCCAAGATACTTGTATCACAGCAACAAGTGTCCCAGTTAGACTAGGCTAGTTAATGCTACCAGAAAAAGCTTACAAATTACAGCAATAATTTCCATGAAATGGTGACATCAAAGGAGGAATGGATTCCAGGAAGTGTGTGATCCTTGAATTCTCCGCATCAGACCACTGATTTGATAAAATCTAGAAGAACAAAGCTGCCTGACAGGGGACTCTGCAGGGAATCAAGAAATCCCAGTGCCGGCACTGAAGACATGGGACTGTTTCACCACAGATGATTCGGAAGTCACTTCCTTTACCTCTTCCCACAGCACAAGAGAAACATTTGGAACCAAAACTAAGGGCGTGTGTCCACACGGCGTCACTCTCCCCGAACAGGAGCAAGGCACTAGAAGACGCGAGGTCGGTCAGGGAGAGCTCCGTGTGCAGACAAACCACTAAGTGCTTGGAAGCGGTGCCACGAAACCGCGGCGCTCCGGGCCGCCCCTTGCCCCGCAGGGCGGAGGGTGTGAGCGGCGAGGGACGCGCGGCTGCGGCGCAGCGGTCCGCGGGAGCACGGGCTCGGGGCCGGGCAGCGACCCCCGGGGCGGACCTCAGGGTCGCTGAGGCAGGGCCGAGCCTAGCGGTCCCAGCGGCCGGGGCTCCAGCTCCGCCTCACTCACCTCGGGCGGGGCGGCGGCTGCCTCGGCCTGCGGCGGGAACGCGGCGGCGTCACTCAGCACATTCCGGGCCGGCGGAGGCTGCGGAGCCGCCCCGAGGAACCAGCAGGAGCCGCGGCCACAGGCCCAGACACCTCCTCCCGGCGACCCCGCAGCAAGCCGCCGCCCCATAGGCTCCCCGGCCCCACGTGACACCTGGACCGCCGTCCAGGCCGGAACTGTTTGCGCATGCGTACCAGCTCATTCTCAGGCCCGCCAGCTCGGGTTGGCTAGGGGTCCGGCCAGTGCTGTGAGCGCCCCGCCAGTCAGAGGCGGCTGTAGGCCTGGGTCCGGCCCGCTACAGCACTAGCCTCGAGGCTCTGCCCCTATCCCCGGGGGGGCCGGCCTGAGCAGGGTCTGGTTCCACCCCCCGAGCTGCCACGTGCTTGGTTCGGGAGCTGGCCCTGGCAGGAGCGCTGGGTGCCCGGCCCTTGGAGTCGCTCCCTGCAATGCGCCCGGCCCCAAGCGGCTGCAGCTCACGCCTGGGCGAGGGCCCCGCCAGAGTGTATTTAGAAGGATTAGTGGTAGATTCTCCTTCCTGCCCCATTTAGTGCAACTAGCTGTAATTCGAAATCATAGAATATCAGGGTTGGACGGGACCTCAAGGATGTCATCTAGTCTAACCCCCTGCTCAAAGCAGGAGCTATCCCTAAATGGTCCCCTCAAGGATTGAACTCACAACCTTGGGTTTAGCAGGCCAATGCTCAAACCACTGAGCTATCCCTCCCCTCCCCCCCCCCCCATTTAGAAAAAAAATCACTTGTCCTCAGCCCAACTTCTTCTCAAATGAGGAATCAGTCCCTGCTGCACAGCATGAACTCATGACTTTTTACCAGGCAACAAGCTGTTTCCATATTTACTTACCTAAAAATCATGTTGGGCACATCTTCACTAGCAACGTTAAAGCGCTGCTCCCAGCGCTATAAAAACCCCACCTCTAGGGAGAGAATAGCTACCAGCACTGGTGCACTGTCTACACTGGCACTTCACAGTGCTGAAACTTGCAGTGCTCAAGGGAGTGTTTTTTCAAGGGGGTTTTTGCCCACAAAGGCTTATGCCCAAATACATCTTTAATGTAGCTCTTACATAATTCAGATTTCTCTCTAGGTCCAGAGACAAAATCATGCATTCATCTAGAATTTTAAGATGAATATCTCCTCTTCATGCCCATGCACTGAGAAAATACAGCCTGACAGAATTTCTCTGGTGAAAGAGCTGTGCTATTGGAACTTTGTAAATGTACCTTGGAAGAATTTATTACAATCACAAAGCTGACATACATAAACTCTTGCAGTGAGATAAGCCAGTGCATTTTAACTTCAACAGAGACTCTTTTACTAGGGTGACCAGATCACCCAGGTCAAATAGCAGGGGGCGGGGCAAAAAACAAAAAAAAACCAAAACACTCCTCCTCCACAAGCGCTGGAGGGAGGCCCGGGAGACACAGGGGGAGCACGGTGCCGTGAGTGAGAGTCCGGCCTGGCCCTGAGCAGGCAGGACTCAGTCGGGCGGTAGGGAGAGGAGGGGGGCGGCCTGCGGGGCCAGGTCGTGGCTGTTCTCCCCCCCGGGCAGTGGAACTCGGGAGCAGCCGCTGCTGCAGCTCCCACCCACTGCTGCAGGGGGAGGAAGTGGCTGATGGCCACACTCGGCGGCTGCGGCTCTGGCGCCCGGGCCTGCTGCGGGGACCCAGCAGCGCGCACGCTGCGCCCAGCCTCTGGCCAGTCGCGTCTGTTCCCCTGCGCCCCCCTACTCTCCCTACCGCCCGACTGAGTCCTGCCAGGCCGGACTCTCACTCATGGCACTGCACTCCCCCTGCATCTCTGGGGCCTCCCTCCAGCGCTAGTGGAGGGAGGAGGAATGGTGAGCCTGGGGAAGAGGCGGGGATTTGGGGAGGGAGGGGATGGAGTCGGGGCAGGGGGGGAGGGCGCAAGCACTTCCGGACTCCGGAGCATTTGCTTGTTTGTCCTATGTCCCGACCTAACATCGGTCGGGACGCGGGACAAACAAGCAAATATCGGGACAGTCCCGATAAAATCAGGACATCTGGTCACCGTACCTTTTACTAGCCACTTGCACCCCATAAGCCTCTGCTCCAGTAGCCATAGTGCTTCAAAGGTGGCTCTATGGTGATCAGTGCAGAGGTGTATGGGACAAATGACAGGATCCTATTACGAGTGAGCAAATGGGCAGATGACTATGGACGACTGCTAATAACAAAAGGGTCACCATGCACAAACTGAGCACTGCTGCTGTAAGCTATCTTGCTGGCTTTTCTAAGAACTGTGCAGATCACTACATAACAAACAGAAGATGATGTAAGCCCTTCCTGTGCCAGATGCAGTTTGATGGTGAGAGCAGCTGCTGTCACCATTCTACTTCGTCTACAGTAAACTTTGCCTTTTAAAGTTCAGCCACTGGCCAGAATGGTCCCCAAAACACAGCAAGAATCCATCATGCACATTTTGGTTTTGAATGGAGAGAGCATCACTGGATATTCTACACTTGTTGAAGACCATCAACAAAATTACTACAAACTTCACTGACATAAGAGATGTGTAAATATGACATGCCAACTGGCTTAACATAGGAACTAGAGCAGGGGTTCTCAACCTTTTCCTTTTTGAGTCCCCCCAACAGTGCTATAAGAATTCCACGGCCAACCTGTGCCACAACTGTTTTCCAGCAAATCTAGCAGATTAATAGCCAGGGCCGGCAATAGGTGGTAGCAAGCAGGGCAGTTGCCCAGAGCCCCATACCACGGTGGGCCCCCGTGAAGCTAACTTGCTCGGTCTTCAGCTTCAGTCCCAGGCTCAGATTTTAGCTTTCTGCCCTGGGCCCCACTGTGTCTAACGCCGGCCCTGCTCTCTGGTTTATTTGATGGCCCCCTGAAACCTGTTCGTGCCCCCCCCGGGTGCCCCAGACCCCTCATTAAAAACTGCTAGAGTATTTAAATTCCTTCTAGAACCATTTGACAGCAGCATGGAATCCAGGCATGCATCATCATGCTATGCATATCCAGGACACCCATTCTCAAACCCAAATCACCAAGAGGTAGAGGTTAATGGTCCCTCCACCATAACAAAAGTCCCCATTCATTTGGTAGGTTAATTGTCTGCTGACACCATCTAATTTGAAACTATACTCCTTCAAAGCCATGATGATAGAAAAGTTTTAAAGTGAGGTTTTTAATTTGAGTGTCTGAAATAGGTCAGATACACAAAACAAGAAAGAAATCCAAGAGTTTTAATTAAACAAAAAAAAATGGAGGCCCATCCTTGAGCACAAATTTTGGAAAACAGGGTGCAGACAATTTAAAATCAAGTAACTACAGGTAAAAACAAAATAAACATGGGTGTTACACATCAGGATTATCATCACCTCCACTTCCCCCTTTCAAGTAACCTTTCAAAGGAGATATGGTACAATGAGTATTGATAAATAACTTTTCATACTCCTTTATGCTCAGTAGTTCTTAGATTCAGGACCTTTCATCTTGTTGGAGCTTCTACCAAGTGATTAATTTTATCTTTCCAGGGAAAGAGAAGTAGACAAACATCAGGATTACTCTCCAGTTGTAATTTATTGAGTGAATTACAAGTGCCAAGCCCCAGCTTCCATCTCTTTGTCCTTTGATTTTAATGTGTAATTGGATAACTATTATTGCCACATGTCTCTCTGTCCATTAGCATGACATCTGAAATATGTATAAAGAAATAAAGTGATTGACTCCTAGAAAAAGGATGCCCTTGCTTTCTCCTAAAGCCAATGAAAGGGGCTTAGAGAATTGCATTATTGTCACTGTGCTAGAAAACGACCCAATTCTGAGTGGGGATACATTATATATTTCACGGCAGTAATATAGAAGACAAACATATTATCTTGACTAGAACACTTTTCCACAGAGTACACCATTTCTAATTAAAAGCCTGTGGTACTGGGAACCTACCTTCTCTGGAACAATATTGGTATGTATTTTTTGTGTGGCTGCAAATTAATTGCAGTAAAAGGTTAAACTGCTAAACATCAGTAACTAATTTGTTGCAGTAAGCCGTTGATCCGTTTTTGCCAACGGGCATTAGTTAGTGATACCAGATTTGATCTCTAAATTTCACAAATTTGTTGATTTGAACATGTGAAAAGGATATTCCAGAGGCCTACCAAAAAACCAAGGATGTTGCAATTGCAAAGGAAGTTCCTTCCTAGCACAGGCCTAATAAAAATTGGATTTGCTGAACACCATTTGAGAGATAAAAGTGAGGCAAGCGATCACTTCTCACTCTTTTCTTTAGTGGTTTCCTCTCAGAGGAAGTGCTACCCTCCCCTACCTTGTGCTTCAGAAGCAAGCATTCGCAGTACCAAAAATATACAGTGTACACACACTCTATTGGCATGGGTACAAACGTTTACAAAGAGAAAGAACAGGGGCAGGGGACTAACTTGCAAGTCTGGGTATGGTTTTCCTTCTGTCCTTCACAAATGAGAAGGAGCAAGAAAGTAGCTGGTCTCACTAGAGTCAGACAGATGTGTACCCGTGAGAAACACCAGACCACGAAATACAGTGGTACTGCTCATTAGATGAGTTATTTGATATTAAAAAACCCCGTACATTCCAGAGGGCTTGTTTTTTTCTTTCATCCATAAATATGGATTAATAAGAAATTGTCCATGTTTAGGGCTAGAGCAGCCTAGCATCTGCCTCTCCCCTACTCCTGAAGAAAGTCCATCTTTTAGACACTACACAACACAATATTAAAGAGGAAAATATGGTTCCATAAACGTTGGGTTTCCTCTGTAAGGCTTCCCCAGTCAGGGGGAAATGGGTGCACATTGTACAGTTTAAGTTAGGTTCTTTAGCGAATAGGCCTGTATGGGAAAGTCATGCCTGGTATAAATGTCTGCACAGGATGGGCTGGGAGTGCTGGATGAGCCGGATGCGCAGGCAACGCAGGGTGTGCTGCATGTGCAGGATAGCCCAGCGGAGGGGTGTGGATATGAGGATAAAATCCTGGTGGCAAAGCAGCATGGGTTGCTTGTTGCACTGGACCTGAAATCACCAGCTGGAGTAGGCTGTGAAAAGAAGATCCAGATAGATGTAAGTATTACTCCAATAATAAATTGTCCAAACAAGGAGCAGTTTGGTAGAAGGCCTGCTCCGTGACAAGAGTCACTAAAAAGTCCTTGCCAATGCGTAGCAACATTCATAAGCTCAAACACTGGAAAGCGCTTTAGGGAGAGAAGGTGGCAATTATGCTTATGACATCCTGCAGACTGATGTGTATAGTGCAAGGTACATGCACAGTGGTATTTTTCAAAGGAGCACTGTCCATGACAATCAACAGAGTTAAGTATTTTCAGTAATCCTGGTTGAACAGCTGGCTTGTCAAGAAAGAGGGGGCTCTGGTTACCATCTCTCCAAAGGGCAATGCTCTGTGAGGCTCTATAGCCAGGCTGCAGGAGAGAGGATGAGGGCTCAGGTTTCAGAGGGATGATAAAAAGGAGTGAGACTGTCAACGGTTTATATAAGCTAGGGTTAAATACCCAAAATCGGCAAGGGTTCACTTTTTAAAAACAAGCAAATGTTAAGGCCAACATTTTCAACCCCAGGTGCCTAAAGTTAGACTAAATCCGCACTTAGAAACCTAAATAGAAATGGCCTGATTTTCAGATATAGAAGCCTACCTTTAGACACCCAGGTTTTAATATTTTGGCTAATATTAAAAAGATAGAAAATAAGTAACGGTTATAACAAGAAACAAAAAACAGCACGGTTAAGCATGGAGTCTAAGTACAATAGGTGGGAATTAGGGATGGGGCAGAGGTAATTTTTAAAATTGCATTTCACTTTCACTGTTTTGTTAGTCTAATTGTCTTAATCCAGGCTCTCATCCTGCAAACTGATCTGCGTCGGTGGAGGAGCCTCACTGACTTTAATGGGGTCTGCCTGGCTTGGGGATTTGTACATATTTTAAGGCCAGAAGGAACAATTAGATCATTTAATATGACTTCCTGTATACCAGAAGTCAAACTATCTTGAATTATAGTTGGGAATCATTTAAGAACTTAATAGATTCCCAAAAAGCCATAATTCCACAACTGAGGAAGAAGGCTATGCTGGTTTAGAGGGGACGTGAAGGCAGTTATAATATATATATATATATAATAAAGGGAAAAAAGGGGAGCTTGATAGTAATGAATACAAATCAGAAGTTAGGAATTGTAGAAAAATGACAAGGGAAGCAATGGGACACAAGGAGAAATCTGTGGCCTGCAGAGTTAAGGACAATAAAGAGTTTTTAAAAAATGTATTAGGAACAAAAAGAATCCTGAAAATGGTATTGGTTCATTACTAGATGGAAATGGTAGAATTATCAGTAATAATGCAGAAAAGGCAGAAGCCTTCAATAAATATTTCTGTTCTGTATTTGGGGAAAAATAGATGATATAATCTCATCATATGGTGGTAACACTCCAATATCCACTAGTCTCTGGAGGATATTAAACAGAAGCTAGTAAAGTTAGAGATTTTTAAACTAACAGGTCCAGTTAACTTGCATCCAAGAGTTTTAAAAGAGCATCCTGACGAGCTCGCTGGACCATTAATGTTGATTTAAATAAGTCCAGGAAGTTCCAGAGGACTGGAAGAAAGCTAATGTTGTGCCAATTTTTAAAAAGGGTAAATGGGATGACCCAGGTAATTATAAGTCTGACAGCTGGACTTGTATCCTGGGCAAGATAATGGAGCAGCTGATACAGTAATCGATTAACAAAGAATGAAAGGACAGTAATGTAATTAATACAACAAATCAACACTTGTTCAGGGAAAATAGATCCTGTCAAACTCTTTTTTTTTTAATACATAAGAGAGAGAGATTATAAAGTTGGTTGAGAACGGTAACAGTGTTGATCTAATATATTTAAGACTTCTCTAAGGCATTTGACTTGATACCACACAACATTCTGATTAAAAAAAAATTGACTATAAAATTAATATGGCACATATTAAATGGATGAAAAACTAGCTCACCGATAGGTCTCAAAATGTAGTTGTAAACGGGGAATCATCATCGAACAGGTGCGTTTCCAGTGGGCCCCTGCAGAAATGGGCTCTTTGCCCTACGCTACTTAACATTTCTGTCAATGGCCTGGAACCATTTGCAGATGACCCAAAAATTTGGGGAGTGGTAAGTAACGAAGAGGATAGGTCAGTGATTCAGCACGATCTACATTGCTTGGTAAACTGGGCACAAGCAAGCTATATGCGTTTTAATATATCAAAATGTAAATACATACATCTCCGAACAAAAGAATGTAGGCCATTCTTACAGGATGGGGGACTCTATCCTGCCAAGTAATGATTCAAAGATATTTGGGGCCGTGATAGATAATCAGCTGAAAATGAGCTACCATTGTGACACTGTGGCCAAAAGAGCTAATGCCATCCTGGGATGCATAAAGAGGGGACTCTCCAGTAGTAGAGAGGTTAATTTACCACTGGTGTGACTGCTGCTGGAATATGGTGTCCAGTTCTGGTGCTCGCAAATGCAAGAAGGATGTTAAATTGGAGAGGGTTCAGAGGAGAGCCATGAGAATGATTAAAGGATTAGGAAAAACATGCCTTACTTATAGTGTTTGAGCTCCTGGAGAGTGTCTATTTAGCTTAACAAAGAGAAGGTTAAGGGATGACTTGTCACAATCTACAAGTACCTACATGAGAAACATATTTAACAAAGGGCTCTTCAATGTAGCAGAGAAAGGTATAACACAATCCAAGGGCTGGAAGCTGAAGCTAGATGAGTTTAGTCTGGAAACAAGATGTTAAATTTTTCACAGTGCGGATAATTCAACATTGGAACAATTTACCAAGGGTCATGGCAGATTCTCCATCCCTGACCATTTTTAGATCAAGATTGGATGTTTTTCTACAATATATGCTCTAAGAATTATTTTGGGGGTAGCTCTCTGGCATGTGTTAAACATGATCACAAAGTTCCTTCTGGCCTTGGAATCTATAAATCTGTGAAATTTCACGCAGTTGCCCCTGTTTTGATCCCCAAAACTTGTGTTTGACTAAAGCACACCTTCCAAAAAAACACACTCACATTATTAGCTCTTCAGGGTAGAGGTCTGCTTCAACAAACATGTAAGAAATGCCTTGAAATATGCATTAAAATAAATACAAGTTTAGAAAGGTCCCTTACTTGTTGTGTGGTAGCCGAGCGCACACTGTTCTCAAGTCATCTGAAATTCAAGAGGATAGAAAAACAAACAGTGTGGATAAAGCAAAATAAAAGATTTTTCCCCTCTACTCTTCATTCTGGGAAGTTTTAGTCAGATTTCATAAAATGACTAGTAGAGACCCAAAATTTCATCCTTTCATGCATAAGATATGTATAGAGAACATTTCCCTGTAACTTTTATGTCACAAACCATTTCGCACATCATCCACCTGCAGTTGAGCATTCTCTCACTTGCCTTATATTTAAGTTAAATGGACAGAAATTCACATCTGTTGCAAGGCAGACAAACCCCAGCACAAAATTCTCAGCGGATTAAACAGATAGAACTTTGCCCAACTGGGGCAGCCACATTGGCAACTCAACTAGAGCCAGGAGAGCAGCACCCAATTCATATAAGGGAAGACTGCTATGGTCATCTCATCTTTAACAAGAAGTAGAGTTAAAAATAGGAAGCCTGAACACTACATGTCCCATCATGCAATACTCCATCCTGAGCAAGACAAGACAAGGAATGGAGACTCAAAGTAGCTCTTTATCAAGTATTAGACTGCTTCAGGTCATGCTGAGATAGAAGACACATGTTTGGGAATGGTTCAGGCAAGAAGGAAGAGCAAATCTTCAAAATCCCCGTTATCAAAGGCTAGAAATTGGCTAGTTGTACTCTCAAGGGATTCCAATAACAGTCACAGGAAACAGGCAGCCAAGATGTAGGCAACACCAGAAATATCATTGCCCAGTGCAAAGTGGCGCTTACATTTCGTAAGGCACCAGCCTCTGCTTTTTCCCACTGTTGTACCAGAACTCCGCTTGCAGCCCTTTCTAACTGGTTTTCTAATTACAACTCAGGGGTGGGCAAACTATGGCCCAGGGGCTACATCCAGCCCTCCAGATGTTTTAATCCATCCCTCAAGCTCCCGCCAGGAAGGGGGGTCCGGGACTTGTCCTGCTCCGGTGCTCCAGCCGGGGAGCAGGGTCAGGATCTTGCCCCACTCCGCACAGCTCCCAGAAGCAGTGGCATGTCCTCCCTCTGGCTCCTAAACATATGGGCAGCCAGGGAGCTCCACACACTGCCCCAAGTGCTGCCCCCACAGCTCCCATTGGCTGGGAACTGCAGCCAATGGGAGCTGCAGGGGCAGCGCCTGCAGACAAGGCAGTGCACAGAGCCGCCTGGCTGCACCTCTGCATAGGAGCCGGAGGGGGGACATGCCACTATTTCTGGGAGCTTCTTGAGGTAAGCACTGTCCAGAGCCTGCCACCCGACCCTCTCCCGTGCCCCAGCCCTGATCCCCCGCCCATAGACTCATAGACTTTAAGGTCAGAAGGGACCATTATGATCATCTGGTCTGACCCCCTGCATGCTGCAGGCCACAAAACCGTCCCTACCCCTTCCCTTGACTCTGCTGTTGAAGTCCCCAAATCCTGTGTTTTAGTGACTTCAATTGGCAGAGAACCCTCCTGCTAGCGATCCCTGCCCCATGCTGCGGAGGAAAGCGAAAAACCTCCAGGGCCTCAGCCAATCTACCCTGGAGGAAAATTCCTTCCCGACCCCAAATATGGCGATCAGTAAATCCCCGAGCATGTAGGCAAGAGTCTCCAGCCTGACCCTTGTTAGCCATTATACTATTTACCTGCCATTGCTCGGTATTCCTTGGCTAATATGTTTTTCCATTAAACCATTCCCTCCATAAACTTATCTAACTTAATCTTAAAACCAGACAGGTCCCTCGCCCCCACCGTTTCCCTCGGAAGGCCTTTGAACTCCTCAGTCCCAGCCCAGAGCACCCTCCTGCACTCCCAACCCCTCATCCCCAGCCCCATCCAGAGCCCGCACCCCAAGCCGGAGCCCTCCCGCACCCCAACCACCAATTTCATGAGCATTCATGGCCTGCTATACAATTTCCATACCCAGATGTGGCCCTCGGGCCAAAAAGTTTGCCCACCCGTTATAACTGAACTTTATGTTGTCGTATCAAAGTTTGTTATTGACAAACAAGTGTGCTACTCCTTCCTTCCTCTTCCCCAGTTGTTACCTGGAGAGTAGGACACCAGTCCTGGCACTGTTTGTACCTTTATATGCCCCATTCCTCTGTGTACGGCTTCATTTACCCACCAAGGAAAGCTGCACCCTGCCGAGCAGGCTTGGAGGTGAAACGCTCCTCAAGAAGTATTTTAAGATTTGTGTTAAAAGACTCCAGTAACGGAATCTGGGACACCGGCTCTACTGGGGAAAACAGTTTCCAACCAATTTAACCAGAATCCTACTCTAAAGAACATACAGTCGTGAGGTCCTTTTAATGCTGCTTTAAACAAATTCCTCCCAATTCCATAGAAAACGGAATGCCCAAAAATGTGATTAGCAGCTATTTATACTGAATTCCCTTCCTCTTCTAGTATAGCAATCCCCCCACAAGATGGGCCAAGTAAGTAGTTAGGAAATAAGGAAGTTTAAAGGGACAGCTTTAAAAAAAAAAAAAAAAAAAAAAAAAACACCTCATGTTTTGGCTTGCTACTATTACAAAACAGACCTAAGATTACTAGAACTAAAATCTTAGAGAAAAACCTTATTTATAGTTGGCTTTGTGCACTTGATATACTGTGTACAGTCAGTGTAACAGGTGCTGAGAGGAGTTGGTCCAAGTTCACACAGGCGCCTCAGGGAGCAAAGGCTGTTCCCTGAACCTTTGGGTCTGGGTGAGATGCCCTGAGCTGGGGAAGGTTTGTTAGATTTCTGGTGTTATATTAACGGATGTTCTGTTATAAAGTTTGCTCTGAGAAAATGGTATGATTGGCTGACCCTGCATTTGGGTTGAATCACTTGACCAGCCATTTTTACTTTTTGTTTGTGTGGGTCTTTCAGACATTTTTGGGCCACACAAATTGGTAGGGGGACTTTAGTTCCAGTTATTACACCTGCCCCACTTTTAATACAGCTTTTAGAAGTTGACTGGATTTTCAAGTTGGTGTCTCTTTAATAAATTCACCAAGATTCCTTAACAGGCCTCAGATTTATAATGATCCAAATGCTTAGCTAATGAAATAAGTTTACCATCTTGTGCAAAAAGTACTAAAAATTATAGGCCAGGGGACATCAAAAAAACCCACCCAAACAAATCTTGCTTCTCCCATGATGAAAGACTAGAAATGTAGGCTTCAAAAATGTTTCAGCTAAAACCACCACCTGGATTATTCTCCATTTCATGTTTATACACTATGCTCTAGTTCATGGGCCCTCATCCATTGCAGAGAAACCACTGAGTTGAACAAACAGGATGCCGTTTCCTTTTAAACAACTGAAAATGTGTCCTTCCCCAGAGCTCCTTTAGAGAACAGTGGCCCTGCCAGAGATTGTGTTGGGAGCAAACCGGTAATTCTTTTCAGTCATATGGGCCCACCTACACAGAGCCACAAACTGTGTTTTTTCCTACTCTGAAATTTCATGAAAAACTGTCTCCCTGTACCCAGAGTCAGATATGGCAAATTTCAGAGTAGCAGCCGTGTTAGTCTGTATCCGCAAAAAGAAGAACAGGAGTACTTGTGGCACCTTAGAGACTAACAAATTTATTAGAGCATAAACTTTCGTGGACTACAGCCCACTTCTTATGCATCCGAAGAAGTGGGCTGTAGTCCACGAAAGCTTATGCTCTAATAAATTTGTTAGTCTCTAAGGTGCCACAAGTACTCCTGTTCTTCTTTTTGCAGATATGGCAAAGTAAGATTTGACTTCTTTTAAAACTGCAGAATCAATATACCGGCCAAACAGCAAACTGGATTCTACTCTGGCTCATGAATCAGAATTGTTTACTAACTTCTAATTGAAGTGCAGACCTCTGCCTCAGTTAATACTTTGAAGGCATGGGCTGTACAATATAACTCAGGGCAGAATCTTTATTATATATGATTCACGTGCTCACAAGAACCTGGATCGACTTTCACATTTCAGGGTGTTGGAAGGGCTAGCACACATTTTTAATGTATGTAAAAGGGCAAGTTTACCCTGGAGTTATTGGGGCAAAATTTACACACGCACAGCCATCCCCTCCCCATAAAATGGCATACTGTTGTAATGAGCCATAAATTCAATCTGTAACCCACCTAACCCTCCCATTCCAGCCACTCCCCTTCATGACTGTAGGGGTGCTAATGGGCCACTTCACCTTGAACAGTTCCTTGAAATACATGAGACACAAGGTGGGTGAGGTAATATCTTTTATTGGACCAACTTCTGTTGATATGAGAGACAATCTTTCGAACTTACGGAGCTCTTCTTCTGATCTGAAGAAGAGCTCTGTGTAAGCCCTCTAATATCCTGAGATCAATATGGCTACACCACCACTGCACACCTTGAAATATGTTAACTACTTATGCTAAACAATCTGTTCCACTTTGTATTTAGCTGTGACACTCTGACTCCTTTTCACAGACCCAACGAAAAGCCCTGTATAGTTTGAAAGCTTGTCTCTCTCACCAATAAAAGAGATTACCTCACTCGCCTTGTCGCTCTGATTTTCACTGTATCATTTTTCAAAGGAGAATCATAGCCTGAATCCTTCTCTAACCTATGCTGCAAGGATGTACTATGGACGGCTACACTGTAATTCTTTAATTTGACAGTTTTAAACCAGTTTAGGAAACAGGGTTTAAAGACATGTATCTGGAACCATAATTATCTAACTGTGTAGGACCTAAATCAGGCCACGGACCCATCATCTCTGGAGTGTTTTGATGTCAGCTGTACCATTCAGGCTCTGTTTATGGGCCCAGAAGAGGACAAACATACTCCCATGTCAAAAAACAAACTACAAACCATCAACACAGCCTGGCAGCAATGGTGCAAGTATGAATAGAATATTCCCTCCCAAATCCCCAAAGCAATAAGCTATCTTAATATTCCATAGCCCTTATTTTCATCAATGGTCTTTCCTTTCTTACTCTCTGTCCTGAGCTGTTTGCTACACCCAGCTTGTAGCTCTAACAATCTCTTATTTCCTAAGACTGGTGGAATATTTATTCTGTTAATGCATTTACCCATGTATTATCCCTCCCTCACCCAGGGATAGCCTACCCACATACTGGAGAAAAGTGATCTCAGGCCAGGCTCTTCACAAGCTGCTTTCAGCAACGTACCTCTAGTGCACAGCAATGCTCCTGATGCCATGGCCACCTGCAGAGCCTGAGCCAATCTGTCTAGAGCCAGTTCAATCTCTTTGGAAGCATTGAGTGGATTGAGTTCGTCAGACAGTCTGTTAATTTCCTCAACAAGTGGAACCACGTGGTCAAAGGGCACTAGACCCAGTCGGCCATATAGGTTCTTCTCTGTTAAGTGCCCCTGAAGCATCATGAGAACCTGTAGGACGCTTAGATGCAGTTTGGAATACAGCAGGTGGCAGTCTTTGTCAGCTCCAGTGGTTGAGTCCTTGGCAATTTTATTGGTGAGGTGGCCATTTGAGAGAGAGGCCTTCTTTTTTCTTTTGTAAGCCAAGGGGGCCTTCACACACCAACGGATCAGTCCAGTGAGGGGGGTGAGCTCTAAAAATCCTATTGGCAGGTTGGCTGCAATAGGAGTGTTTAAAAAGGTGATGAGTATCAAACGGGGGTCCTCAAAGATCCAAGAGACAACCATCTCGAGCAAGTCCGAAGGGGGGATGAGATCATCTGGAAAAAAATATGAGATACTGCTCAGCAAGTCCCCTTCTCTGGCATAGGGACAGCAATTTCATTCTCCTCCCCCTCTCCTTCATCCGTAAGTCTGGGCCCAGCCTCTGCTAAAATCTTTATTCATGCATCACTCTCTTCCTATCACAACTACTGCAATTCTTCTTTTATTGTCTTCCTAAATCCCAGCTATCTAACCTTCAGAATGCTAGTCAGATACCCTTACTCCAGGAAGTCTAGGTCAAATTACCACCAGCTCTAGTCCCTTCACTGGCTTTGTAACCACATCTGAACCTAGTTCAAGAAGACCCCTTCATTCCTTGCCCTTCATCAAAACCGTCAACAACAGGGCCAATCGTTACATGGACAGTTGTCTATTACAAACTGGACTGAGGTCACTCATCATTGCGTTGTACGTCTCAGCTTCCCACCCACACCAAAGGATAAGTGCTGCACCCAGCACCGTGTCTAGCAAAACTATGGTGCTGAATGCCATTAAAATGCCAATAGGTAGCTGAGAACACAAACATGCCCATAACAGCCAGCGGGCACTGCTGCATTTGTTTTGAGAAGAGAATGCTGCCTATTTGCAGTTTACCTGAAGAAAGGTCGTAGAGTGCGGTAACCGACGTTATAAACTGGCAGCAGAAGCGAGGACTGGCGCTGAATATTTGTTTCAATGTCTGAATGGAACCTGGCACCAAACAGCAGTAGTCATCCACTAAGGCACGGGCTAACCTCACAGAGTAGATTGCAGGTGTTCGCTGAAAGAGATTTGCAGTACCAAGTGGTGACAAGTACGTCAAACCAGGACATAAGAAATTTTGCAGAGCCCAGCCCATGGGGAGATGCAGAATTTTTCACTAAGGCTCTGTTACATGAAAGGGAGGGTAACGTCATTAAAATGGATACAAACACCATTTTGGAACAAGACAAACATTTTTTACCATGACCGTCAATTATTACAAACCCATCTATAAGCCACTTTTTAGCTTTACTGCAGTAGACTATAATAATAATTCTGTGCCAAAAAAACAATATTAAAGAAACACTATCAACTTGAAATCTACTATCTATTCTAGTCAAACACGATTTAAAAGGTGTTTCAGACACTACACCTGCCCATATCGCCCTGCCAGGTTTTTTTTATTTCAACTATTATGCTGCCCTATTTTCTAAAAATGTTTTCTCGTTCGTTACTGTATGAAAGATCGATCTGTAAACTGACCATTCCCAGACAAAAAATATTTAAGGTCTAGGGTACAAGTCAGTAACTGAATGGTAAAAACCTTCGCAAGAATTTCTACAGCTGGCCAAAGTTACACATATCTGATACTGAGCATGATGTTTAATCACCACGCTAACCTTTGCTCTTCGCATGAAAGTTTTCTACTTTTATGAACTGAGTACAGCAATGTCCTCTGTCCACTGCTGTCCTCTTAACCACAGTCCCTCACTTGACACTCCTCCTGATTCTGAAGACCACCTGGCCCAGAGGAAGAAAGCCATGCTCCCAGGGATTTCAGAAGGGGATCAGGATCAGGGCTTCCCTGCCTAAGGTTCTCAGGAAATGAGTGAGTGGGAAGCATGTGAGAAATATGAGGGCAGTTCACCAGGCCAGCACCATCCCTGCAATGTCTTTTAAGCACCAAGTTTTTAACATGGAAACCTTTATGTACTTAAGTGATCTGAAGGAGGCAGTGCACCACAATAAGCCACCCTCTCAAAGTCTCCTGCCACCCACATTACACCCCTTCCTGTTCCTGCAGCCTTTAGGAGACCAATATGGAGAAACAGTTACACTGCAGATCTTAGGGAAGTGGGGGGATTCCCCTCTGCTGCCCTTCTCCACTCCTCCCATCTCCCTGTCTGCAGAACAGCCTGCTTCTGCACATCTCCTGAAGGGTGCGGGAATGAAAGCTCACTCCTGTGGACCTTAGGAGGCACATCAGGGTGGGGCTCCCCTAAGGCAGACATTAAGAAATCCACAGGAGCAGGGGCATGAGACCTTGAGAGGCTTCGAGAGCCACGAAGTTTTGCCTGGCATAGACCTCAATAGGGAGAATAGTATCAGAGGGGTAACCGTGTTAGTCTGGATCTGTAAAAAGCAACAGAGAGTCCTGTGGCATCTTTAAGATTAACAGATGTATTGGAGCAAAGGCTTTCGTGGGTGAATACCCACTTCGTCAGACGCATGTAATGGAAATTTCCAGAGGCAGGTATAAATGGACACAAGTCAGATATCAGGAATGGCAATATACAAAAACCTGTAGAACACTTCAACCTCCCTGGCCACACAATAGCAGATGTAAAGGTAGCCATCTTACAGCAAAAAACACTTCAGGACCAGATTCCAAAGAGAAACTGCTGAGCTTCAGTTCATTTGCAAATTTGACACCATCAGATGAGGATTAAACAAAGACTGTGAATGGCTAGCCAACTACAAAAACAGTTTTTCCTCCCTGGGTGTTCACACCTCAACTGCTAGCAGAGGACCTCACCCTCCCTGATTGAATTAACCTCGTTATCTCCAGACTGATTCCTGCCTGCATATTTATACCTGCCTCTGGAAATTTCCATTACATGCGTCTGACGAAGTGGGTATTCACCCATGAAAGCTTATGCTCCAAAACATCTGTTAGTCTTAAAGGTGCCACAGGACTCTCTGTTGCTTTTTAGTAGGGAGAATGTCCCTCGCTGCACTGCCCTGTCGACTTTCCTAAGCTGCATGGGAGTCTGCAATTGGAGGGTCCACGACGGTTGCACTGCAGGTATGAGTTCTGTGAGCTGAATTCTAGAGCCCACCTCTCAGTACTAAACCTGTACTGTTTTGGCCACTAAACAGCCCCTTTTCTTCAGTTCACCCACTTGCACACCATGTTCACCTAGTCAGCTCTTAGGGACTGTACTATCCATGCACCAGCGTTACCTGCAGCCACGATGCAGCACATTCCAGAACAGGAACTCTGCACACAGCTACTGCCATGGAAACCAATTTTCCTAGCAAGACCATCCTGCCGTCATCTGCTTTGTTTCCTTGAGGGCTGAAAAGGGCTGAGAAAATGATCTGCCGGACTGAATCCTTGGTTTGCTCTTGGAAATAACTGCACATGATCTCAAGGAGTTGAAGCTCCTGAAGAGAATTCAACCTCTAAAACACAAAGCCAGAAAATAACAGAGTAAATCCCAATGTAGCATGTCCAGAAACAAAAGGAAGCATTATAAGAATATGCCTCTTTCTCCCTTCCCCATCACACTTCAATCTCCTGCTCGTGGGCAAGCCTGGCCATACTTCTCCATGAACTGCCTGTAGAACAGGGTACACACACTAACCAGCAATTTCGGGGACCATATAAATTCCTTGTCTGAAAGATCAAACAGCAGCAGTGGAGTCTGAGGGCTTCTGAGCAGTAGCAGAAATTCTGGCCCAGTATCACATGTGTAGCCTGCCTTATCACCTTTCAGTTCTTGCATCCTCTCTGGTACAGTGTGCAAATGCTTGGTTCTGAGACAAACATTACATTTACTTATCAAGCTAGAAAGTTTATTAATCATATTATTTGCAGGGTAATTGCATGGAGCTTGTTGTCAAGGCAAAGGATAAAGTCTAAAGAGGGACCCAAGAGAACTCCCAAAGAAACTAAACCAAAAATTAAAAAGAAGGTCTAAAAGTGACTCCTTTCCCTGGTTCTTCCAGTGCCTATTATCTTTCTAGGCCCTGATCTAGCACCCAGATCTACATGGGTGGACCCTTATACCTACATGTAGCCCCAATTTAAACAGTGGGCCTCTACAGAGATACAAGATTCCAGCTGTGTAGATTTGATTGCAGGAACAGGGCCTAGATTGTAAGTACAAGACAACATCAAAACATTACCGGACAATTCAAATGCAGTTGTATTTTTGCTCACAGGACCTGTTACCTACTTTAGGCTGGGAGTTGCGCTCTTTGGGAACCTGAAATATGAATTCTTCCAGCAACTCAATTGGGCCTTTGTCCACAATGGGAAGAGGTGCATTTTGGAGCTGACTGCTGAAGTAGATGTCCAAGTGATACAGCACTTCTTTGGCAGCACTCAGGGCATCCCGGCGGAGCAGGGAATGGCGAATGTCACTCATTGTGCTCCTGCAAGAAGAGAGACAAAAAAGTGATGAGTAAACCTCAATATCAACAACAATTGCATCTGTCTCAGTTCTTCTGCCTCAAGTGTTAGGCTCACTCTGCGGTCAGACAACGAACCTTGCCGTCTGGGTTAAAAAGTCCCCGACACAAGGAAATGAGAGGCTTCTGCTTTTTATGTGCTAGTTCTCTTGTATTTGCATGTAGGGACTCTTGAGCAGAACAGCTGGGACTTAGACGACAGGGGTCTGTCACCCTTTCCCAAAAAGCCTTTGATTTCAGTTTTCTTTGGCCCACACCTCACTCTACTTTTATTTGAGTAAACAAGCAAAGCCAAGAAACACAAAAGTGTTTCTCATACTGAAAGCATTAATGGCACTGGCTCCTGAATATGCTTAGGACGCTTGGGAAAACAATGAGCAATCCCTGAAGGATGTAGAATGAACTGCTGTCACTAAGTCAGTATCACAGCACAGAGGCAGCACATAGATATATATGTGCCTCGAATACAGCCAATTTGTGGAATGGGATGAGAAAAAAACCTTCATTGAAAACTAACCTAGGGCAGCACAAAAATGTGACCCTATGTATATCTGCAACAGTGGTTCCACTCGAAAAATTTATCAGACACCTAGCAGCCTGAAGCCTCTGTGTGTGGGGGAGAAGACCAGGACCAGTGGCTCCAGATCTCCTTCTGCAGCCCAGCACTTTCACAAACTGCTTTGGAATGAAATATACCTGGTTCTTGAATTTCACTGCTACAAAGTTCTAGAGAGCCACCGTGAAACTGATCAGTCATGTTAGCTTCAGTCTGGGCAGCTCTGCAAACCTCCCAGGAGCAGGCCAGGCCAGGAGCCCTGTCTGCAGACTCAAGATGACATCAAAGTGCCAGTTACACACAGGCCCCATTGGAAAAGTTTTCTGGGCAACTGCAAGGGCTAGGGACCTTGCTGGTAAATGAAAACTCAGATACTGCAGAAAGTGCTGGCATTGCCCCCCGCCACTGCCAGGGCCAATCATGTCAAAAACCCTGTAATGTTTCTGTGCCACCCCTGCCCTGCTTCAGATTCCCTACTGGGATGCCAAGCACAGCAGTGTCTCTCCAGCTAGGGGTAGGAGGCTAAGGCAAGGTAGAGCAGCATTGCGCTTGCTGGGCACAGTTACAGGCCCAGGTCATGGGTGTGTGATGCCCCCACGTTAGGAGAACAGGCACGAAACCTGCTGTCCCGTAGGTGCCCCCTCCCTATACCCAGGCCTCCGAAATCCCCTCCCCCCATATCTCCTCCTCACCCCGGCCCCCAGGTGCCTCTCCCCCATCCTCTCTCCGTTCCCTGCCCCCAAATCTCCTCCTGACCCCGGCCCCCAGGTGCCTCTCCCCCATCCTCTCTCCGTCCCCTCCCCCCAAATCTCCTCCTCACCCCGGCCCCCAGGTGCCTCTCCCCCATCCTCGGCCCCCAAATCCCCTTCCCCCCAGGTGCCCCTCCCCCGTCGAGGCTATTAGCAGCTCCCGGGAAGCCACGAGGCCGCCCCAGGCCCGGCCCCAGAGGCCCCGCGCGGCTGTGGGGCTCGGTCCGGGACTAGCTGAGCGCGCACCCGCTCCCGGCCGTACCTCCTGCCGGGCCCGCTCAGGCGGGCATATCCGGGCGGCCTCCGCGGCGGGGCCGGGCTGAGGCGAGGGGAAGCGGCGGGGCCTTCCGCGGCCCGGGGCGGCGCAACGCGGGCGGGCGACACGGCGGCCCGGCCCGGCCAAAAAGGGGGATGGTGCGCGGCCATCCGCCCACAGCGCCACCTGCTGGCCGCGCCGCGCGGGGCGCCCGAGAGGGGCGGGGCCAGGGGAAGAGTTTGTGGGGTCGAACCCGGAGAGAGGAGGTGTGTAGGGCTGGTGGAGAGGGTGTGTGGGGCCATTGCCTGGGAAGGGGAGAAGGAGGAGGGGCTGGTGCCCAGGGGAGAGGGAGTCGTGGGCCAGGTACACCTGGGGGAGAGGAGTGTGTGGGTTGATGCCTGGGGGGGCAGTGCTCAAGGGGCCAGAACCATGCTATAATGTGAGTGGGGGATGCACAGAGGGCTGGCAAGAGAGTGCTCTTTATTTCCCCTGTGCTGGGTTGGTGTTAGGAAGGGCTGGTGCCCCTCGTGTATGTGGGGTTGAGAGCAGCGGGGTGTGTCAAGTTACCTCCAGCCTTGGGCACTGCAGTGCCATGCTCCCTGCTGACTCTCACATGGACCAGAGCCAGCTGCAGACCCTGAGGCACCATAGGGTCTGTTCTTTTACGTTGCACATGAAAGTCAGCTCAGCTAACCCGCAGTGAATACTGCTAGTGTAGGGCCCTCCTCCGCTAGCATAGGGCTGAGCCATCCCCATGTCAGCACAGGGGCGCATCAGAGGTGTGGCTGGAGCAATGCTGCAAACTGGCTAATCTCAGTTACTGGAATGGCCCCTAGGAGCCATCGCAGCCCAGCCTAAATTATAGAAGCCCTGGGAGCGCCCCTTTTTTATGGGGTGGGCTGGGCTGGCACCCACCCAACCCCAGAATCCAGTGGCATCAAAAAGGGCATACAGCCTGCAGCTCAGAGCTGGTGCTTGAGGATT
Source organism: Malaclemys terrapin pileata (assembly GCF_027887155.1). Classification (NCBI taxonomy): domain Eukaryota; kingdom Metazoa; phylum Chordata; order Testudines; family Emydidae; genus Malaclemys; species Malaclemys terrapin. Next base: position 54,938,708 of record NC_071514.1, read on the forward strand.
TAGTCAAGGTAGGATACAGCACCATTAGTGCTTGGATTGCAGGCTCTTCAGGATAGGAACTGGCTCTTTGTTATATTTTTACACAGTACCTAACACAGTGGGTTTGGGGCCTGTAGGTGTGACCACAATACAAATAAAGAATAATACGAGCACGGTGTTTACTGTATCACATATTTCTTGTTGTTAGTTAATCAGCAAATAATACTCAAACCTGCCTCAGTCATCACAGAGATACAGCCCAAGTGTTACATGCCAAAGCCCATAGACACACTTTCTAGTAGCTGTTCATACAACTTTCCTCTTTTTGAAAATGTAAAGGAAATATTGTAGCACCTAAAAGAACAACATCAGACCAATACAGCCAATTAATTAAATACAGCCCTCCAAGTGAGACCTCCAGGAAGGGTGGAAAGGGAGTTAGCCGGAACCCATTGCCAGAAGTAAAGATTAGCCTCTCTTCTGGGACATAGACCTCCCATCTCCAAACCCTGATGGCTTTCTGATCACATGGCCACTTCTTGTTCTCAGAGTGGCTCCTTCTGCACTAGCCTGTCCGGCTACCAGCCGGAGCTGGCTTTTGCTGCTCCTGGTGGAGTTGTGCTTTCTGAATTTGAGGCCAAGTATCAGAGCAGCCCCTGCTTATTTACAGCAGCTCCCCCACCCACACCCCACAGCCATAGGCGCGGCACTGCTTTCAGAATAACTACAGTGCAGAATGCTCTGGCCTCCCTGAAATGGCCCTTCCCATCCCTGGCCTGCGCCTATGCTGTCTGGATAACCCCTGTGCATCATTGGAATTCCTAGCTGGGGCCCCTCAGCCTCTTTCCAGGCCCATACGCCTCAGGAGTGGAGTAAAGGGGTCAGATTGCAGTTCATACCTGGGCACCCAGTGTCCTCCTTGGTTTTGTTCAGATATCTAACATTCTCTAACTTGCAAGTTGCTGGACACTCTTGTCCTAATATTTCTTCTAGTTTCCTTCTAGAAGCTTGTTAGATGTTAGCACCACTGGGGTGGTGCTGTGTCCCTAGAGACAGTGATCCTACCTCCCACCCACACCAAGATCTTCAACCCCATCCCCATTTGTCTTAAGACAAATGCAAAGTGCTCCACTTAGGAAGGAACAATCAGTTTCACACATACAGAATGGGAAGAGACTGTCTAGGAAGGAGTATGGCAGAAAGGGATCTAGGGGTTATAGTGGAGCACAAGCTAAATATGAGTCAACAGTGTGATGCTGTTGCAAAAAAAGCCAAACGTGATTCTGGGATGTATTAACAGGTGCGTTGTGAGCAAGACACGAGAAGTCATTCTTCCGTTCTACTCTGCACTGGTTAGGCCTCAGATGGAGTATTGTGTCCAGTTCTGGGCACCGCATTTCAAGAAAGATGTGGAGAAATTGGAGAGGGTCCAGAGAAGAGCAACAAGAATGATTAAAGGTCTAGAGAACATGACCTATGAAGGAAGGCTGAAAGAATTGGGTTTGTTTAGTTTGGAAAAGAGAAGACTGAGAGGGGACATGATAGCAGTTTTCAGGTATCTAAAAGGGTGTCATAAGGAGGTGGGAGAAAACTTCTTCATCTTAGCCTCTAAGGATAGAACAAGAAGCAATGGGCTTAAACTGCAACAAGGGAGGTTTAGGTTGGACATTAGGAAAAAGTTCCTAACTGTCAGGGTGGTAAAACATTGGAATAAATTGCCTAGGGAGGTTGTGGTATCTCCATCTCTGGAGATATTTAAGAGTAGGTTAGATAAATGTCTATCCAGGATGGTCTGGACAGTATTTGGTCCTGCCATGAGGGCAGGGGACTGGACTCGATGACCTCTCGAGGTCCCTTCCAGTCCTAGAGTCTATGAATCCCACAGCCACAACTTTTAGGTTACATCTACACTACAAGCTAGGGGGTGCGATTCCCCAGCTCATGAACACATACTTTCGCTAATTTTAATCGAGTTAGCATGAGTATAAATTGAAGTTTAGCAGCAATAGCACAGGAAACGGAGGCGCCGCTGAGCTGTGCTGAGTACATGTCCACTGGATTCATCCCACTTGCCCTTTTTGAATATTGGCACATCCAGGCTTCTGGAATTTTCTCAGTATTCTAAGATTTATTAAACATTAACATCAGCAGGCCAGAGATCTCCTCAGCCAACTCTTTTAGGACTCTTAGGTGCAAGATACTTGGGCCTGCTGATTTAAAAATGTTTATCATTAACAGATAGTGTTTAACATCCTCCTTGGTTACTAATAGACTGGAAGGTACTTCATCTTTGTGTGATACAAGCACATCATCCTGCTTCTTTTCAAATACAGAACAGAAATGTTTATTGAACACATCTGCCTTTTTTGCAACATTATTATCAATTTTACCATCTCCATGTAATTATGGGCCTGTCACAGGGTAGCTGGCCCTTAAAGGGAAGTTGGGCCAAGCGTCACCTGTGATGGATCAGTTACCTCCCAGCTGAGACTGATCATCTAGGGATCAACTGGTTATGAAAACCTGCAAGTGGCTTAGCTGGGGGTGGAGAGTTGCAGGGACTTGGCTAGCTTATATGACAGGCCCTGGAGCAGTGGGTTGCTCTGTAATCAAACTGGTAGAGAGCTGTAAAGAGTAGAAAGGCTCCTCCAAGAGAACTGGTTTTCCGAGCTAAAGGATTATTGATGTGCTGAATTGTGTTAATTAGAAGAAATAAAGTCAAAACCCTGAGAAAAGGGGCCTGAAACAGTCTCTCAGGGTGGGGGGTCAAGCCTTTCTGGGTAGTAGGGACAGAACAGCAGTCTGCAGGGTTTATATCATTGTTAAGGGTATATCAGCAACAGAAGAAATTCTAAAAACTCCTTATTGCTGTTAGCGATGAATTTTTCCCCTGATGACTTTAGCTTCCTGTATCAATCTTCTACACTTTATAACTTCTAATTTATATTGACTGTTATTTCCCCGTTTTTCCTTTTGTTATATATTGCTTTTTTAATTTCTATTTGCAGTCTTTAAATTGTCACTGAACTGGGATGGGTTTTTAGCCAAAGCTGTCCTCTACTGCTTTTTGGCCATTTAATAAACTCTTCCTAAAGCACTCTCAGAACTCTCAAATTTCATTTATATTTTTCTGTCTACATTTTTCTACCCAGTTAACTTTGCTCATCGTTTTCCTCTGCTTTGGGAAATTAGCCCTTTTGAAGCACGAAGTATATAATAACCATTTGGGAGTGGCCTTCATTTTTGCCTGTATTGAATGTAGTCCAGGCATGGTCCCTGGACAGTGGCAACCACCAACTTCCAGTCCAATGATTAATTCATCATCTTTATCTGTCATAATGAGGTTCAAAATGGTGAACTTTTTGTTGGAAAGTCATCCTCTGTTGACCCAGGCTGGATATGAATCAGTAACATAGCTATGAAAAGCTCCGGTTCAAATTATAATCATGCCCCTGTGTACTTTGCAACAAGCTGGGCCTCAATCAGCAACAAAGTCCCCAGATTCCTTTTCCACTAGAGGAGGCAGGATGGAAGTTCTGTGGCAGAATCAAGTCATTTTAAGCATGGAGGCTTATGGAATGAAACCTGACAGTGAATATTGCAGTCAGCACTGCAGACACTTTGTTACTTATCCAATGCAATTCATTCCATGCTACACCCACATTTTCAAAGGGCTGCAGATTTTTGTGTTGTCCTGGATCATGATCATTATTCAAAACTAACATTCCATGGCAATTAATGGAGCTGCTCATACCGCTTACAGCAAGTGTTGCCAGCTCCCTGGAAGCTCCAGCACCAGCAGCCAGCTCTGTGTTCTCTCTGCATGGTTGGAAGATTTTCTTCCCACTTGGCTGTTTCAGGAAGCATGCAATGCCCTCTAGTGGCACCAGTTTGCACAGGCACTATCACAGCCCAGCATCCTATTTTACATTCTCCTTTCAAAGTAGGATAACAATGGTGAACAGCGAGCAAGGGAAGTAAGAGCCAGATGATGTTCTCAAGCCCTGGCCTGAGTTGTGAAGAGGATGTAGGGGAGCCTTGCTGCAGCAGAAGCCTGTGACTCAGCCAAAATTCTACCTGTGGAACTGGGAAAGAGCGTCCTGACGTTGCAAAGAGCAGTTATGCCACCTCTTGCTGCATGTGCTCCCTGCTGCACTGGCTCTACTCTGCTGCCAAACAGAGGATCCAACCCCACCCTTGTGAGAAACTCACCAGCTGCAGTTCAAGGATGAAAAGCTCTTGGCAGATAAAGGGGTGTAAATAAAAGCAGCTGCTCCAGTCAGAGCGGCACTCACAGTGACCAAAGGAGAGGCAAAATGGGGACAGCTGTAATGTGGCAGGGCTGGGAGCAGTGCAGAGAAGCGACATGCAGAGCCCAGGGGAGATGAGTTCCATCATGTTGCATAACTGACCTACCCAGCCCAGACAAGCCTCCACAGCTGCTGCCCTCGGAGATTCCACAAGCTTGGGGGTGGTCCAGCTATGGAGGCATCTCCCACGCCCGAGGTGGTGGGGCTGTGGGGAGCTGCACCACATGGGGAGGCTCTGGGCCTTGCTCTGCTCCCACTCACATTGGTGTGCATGAGAGCACAGAGAGAAAGAAGAATCAGGTCCTGCCACTACCCAGAGCCTAGGGAATGAGGCCGGGGGAGGGGATAGACACATCCTCCGGGAGATGAGTTCTTTCCTGACCACCATCTCAGGGGGGAAGATTTATAAATGGGGCCATAGAGGCTGAGGTCTCCCTAGCTGACAGTGCCACTCAAAGAGGCATTTGGGGCTAAAGATTCACCCCTCCTCTAAAAAGTAGCAAGTGGGGAGGTTGGAGGGTCCTGGCTAGGGACCGGGGAGTAAGCAGCCTAGAGTTGCCAATTTGGGTTGGCTGTATTCCTGAAGATTTCATCACATGAGGTAGCCTTTAATTAAAGATTAATCTTTAATTCCTGGAGACTCCAGAACAATCCTGGAGGGTTGGCAACTCTAAACCAGCTGGGCTCTAGGTCTGCAGGCGTAGGAGTTGCAGGTGTGGGTGGAGACTGGGGCGATTGAGCCCCTTGAAAAGGGTGCAGTAGATCAGGTGGGCACCTGCCCCCTGAGTTCTGTGTAGGAGCTGAAAGGGATGAACAACCCCTCCCCAGCTGCCTCTTCCTGTCCCTGGAACAGCTGGCAAGCCCAAGTCCGCTCAATAGCTGCCAGAACTCCCCATGACTTCTTCAATGGGGCCAGGAATTCCCTGCTGGAGTGGGGTAAAACCTGGGAGGAGATGGGAATGCTCCGAGTTGGGATAGACTCTCCTAGTTTATTTTAGTGACAGTATGAACACAGTTCCTATTAATGCTTCTCACAAGGAAAGAAATGAGTATGTGTCTTATCCTGCCTTCACCTTCCACAGAGCAATAGTGGAGTCCCTATTGGATTTTATGGAGTCTCTGGCTCTTCTCCCTTTCCAGAGTTAAAACTCTGCTTGGGGTAAGATGTGTTATATATACACATTTAATTTCCTTTGTTGTTGATTGAGGTTTAGGGGCATAAAGAGGTATCAGTGGCAGCATCAGGCTTTCCCAAATGGAGCTCTAGTTCAGGGCTTCAGCTCTGTGTTGAAAACCCCCAGGGCAACTGCTTCTCCCCCCAGACGCTACTCAGAAGAAGTGTGCACATCTCTGTGTGTCTTACCGCCCCTCAGACATTCAAATTCTTTTACATGAACATGGGCTTGGTTTGCTCCCAGCCACGAGGTACCATGGAGCTGGTTTCACTCTGTATCTCTGGTTTAAACTAAGCAACCCACTTTTTATCCTGTTACATTTGGGAAGTGACAACAACATTTTCGAATGATTGAAATACTCCACTCATCTGCCTTTAACAGGGCATTGGGAAGGAAGCCTGGCTCATTCAGACTGTGGGGATGTTGCCAATCCTACACATTCAAAAATCATGTGTCAGGCCCCAAAATCTCATGAGATTATTCTTTAAAAATCATGAGATTTTTAAAGAATAATCAATGCTAGGTTCTTTCTATTGACGTTGTGATTTTTGAGCCTTCTGGGTTTGTGTTTTCAAGTTTTTCTCTGCCACCACAAGGGCTGTTGCTATTGATTAGCATCGTTTCCTAGAGTTATGTTGGACCCCATGGCTGCAGATATCGTTATCAACTCCGATAGGAAGAGCTATTTTTTCACTGAGCAAACCTTTGCTTTCCTGAAAATGACCATATGGAGCCTATACCAGCCCTTGAGCAAACAGTGGAGTCCCCCCTTGGCAAAGTCAGGACTTCACAAACTTTCATAAATAGGGGCCAGGGAACTTCTGCTTTCCGTGGGGCGTACGGAGCAACATCAAAGGTAAGTTGCACTTTCATTTCTTTCTTACAGATGTAGACTTCGGGTGTACCAACTAATTTTCTGGAGATCAGATTTTTCTCCACAGACAGTATCTAAGGCCAAATCTTCAGCTTGGGTAAACCAGCCAATTAACAGTCGTTGAGGAGATATATGTTTTCTGGATTATAGTACTTCCCTATAGGCCCTGATCCTGACCTCCTTACTTCAGTGGAAGTTTTGTACTGAAAAGTTAGGTCTGTATATTTACAGCACTCAGGGGGTGTGTGTGAGAAATTCACACCCCTGAGTGCTACAGCTATGATGACCCAATCCCCGGTGTAGACGTTGTTAGGTCAACAAAAGAATTCTTCTGTCACCCTAGCTACTGCTATGCAGAGAGGTGGATTCCCTACAGTGATGGAAAAACCCCTTCCGTCGCTGTAGGAAGCTGCTCCACTACAGTAGCACAGCTGCAACACCATAGCTGTGCCATTGTAGCACCCGTAGCCTAGGCATGGCCTGAATAAAGAGAGTAGAAAAGGGTGTGTAGCATTTCTCTTATATTTACAAACACCTTGGGTGAAATCCTAGCCCCATCGAAGTCAATAGCAAAATTCCCATTGATTCAATGGAGCCAAGACTTCACCCTTTATGTGTAAGAACCACGTGTACCATCTAGTGTCTTGGGACACCAATCAGAGGGCCAACACAAGGTGGTGGCAAAACAGTGGTGATCTTCTACTGAAGGTACCACACAATTGTCAGGATGGAAGGGTGCACGGGGAGGGAGCTCTCTTATAGAGGTGTCGAAAGCAATGACCTTTGAATGAGCGTGTGAGATATTTTAACGGGAGCATGGGGAATCATTCCCCTGACAGCTGTGTAGGTGGAAGTGACAGTGCTGGCATAGGGTGCTGGGGGGTATGGCTGGGTTTACTGGAGTCGGTGCATCAGGATTGGCTCCATGAATTTCAATGGGCATTTCACCTGTGTAGGATGTTCAGGGAATGACCCTGTGTTAATCCAGTGGCACAGGTGAACTGAGAACTGCACGGAAGTATCCTGCAGCATCAGCCAGCACTCCCCCTCCCACCCCCATCCCTCTGCTAAACAATCGAGCCTTTCTCTCGGGCTGAGTGACATTGGGAAGATGAATCCAGGGAGTCTCAAGGGCAAATGTTGGTGAGGGCGAACTCCAAGGAAGGGGGAATCTCAGGGACTGCTTTCAAGATTGTTACCTGGCACAGGTAACATGGCTGCATGGCACAGTGACTGGGGACAGGCGAGGCAGTTCTTACTGTAACTAACCTCTCTGCCAATCCTTTGAGGCTTTGCTTCCCTTCCTCCCTGCAGGATGGGGGCCATGAGGCCAGCACTGGCCTTGCTGTCCCTGGCCTACGTGCTGCACACAGCCGCCACCCTGAGAATCTGCGCTTTCAACATCAGGACTTTTGGAGACAGCAAGCTGTCCAATGAGACCATTGCAGGCATCATCGTGAACGTGAGTGCTGGGGGGTTGGGGAGAGGTCCCACATACCAGCAGTTCTTGGGAACTGGGGGTGCCCAGGATTCTATCAAACAGCTGGCCCAGGGGCTCTCAGAAGTGTGTTTTCTGTGGGCCTGGAGAGTATGCTATCACTTGGGCTGAAGGCTACTTAGAAACCCAACTGAAAGGGCAGTGGTGAAGGGCCAAATGCTGGGGTTGTTTTTCTGCATACTCCAGCCTGATTGGCTAAGACATGGTAAAGCTGGTTAGTGGCTCCTCCATGGTGGTTATGCCCTAGACCTCTCGGTTACAAGTGGAGACAGCCTATCTGAGCCCTGCCCAGAAACCCCTGTGGGGAGACACTTTCCAGCTACACTGTGCCCTATAACACTGAGAAGTGAAAGCAAGGTCCTGGATAGATATATAGATTGATCAATCATCTATCTGTAAGGGTAGAGTGACCAGATGTCCCATTTTTTGGGACTTTTTCTTATATAGGCACCTATTACCCCCCACCCCCTGTCCCATTTTTTCACATTTGCTGTCTGGTCACCCTATGTAAGGGGACTGTTGTCCCCTTACTAACACTCAGTGGGGGTGTTTTGGTTGCTAGCTCCCAGCACTAAAAGGGGAAGGGTCGATGGGAAATCAGGACCCTGAGACTGACAGTCCCCAGGAACAATGGGGAGAGGCAATGCTCCAGGTCAGCCTGATTGACAGGGTGGGCAGCTAATCAGAGAGTCAGGAGGCCAGGGGAATCCCATCCTCTAGGTGAGCTGCAATTGCCTGGGTCAGAGAGTGGGGCCAAGCTAAGGGGAGAGCAGGGGCTCAAGTTGAGCTGGGGAGCATAGCTGTGCCAGCCAGAGGGGCCAGAAAAGCAGCCCGGGAAGCAGAGTTACAGAAGCAGCCCACAGAGCAGACCTGTGCTGGGGGCAGAGCTGCAGCAACCAGAGCCAGAGGGGCCAGAGAAGCAGCCCTGGGAGCTGGAGGCAGAGCACCAGCAGTGCTGAGGCAGAGTGGAGCTAGAGCTGAGGCTGGGGCAGTCCGGAGCCGAATGTGGTGAGCAGCTGGGGAGAGCACCGGGGACCCTGGGCAGTGGGGCCAACACAGGGAGATGCCCCCAGCCAAGAGGCGGGGGCGATGCTGGGAAGAAGGGTCCTGCCACCTAAAGCCTGAGGGCGTGTGGCCACCACCAGAGCAAGTGTCCGACCCGCAACATCCCTGCAGCACAGCCAGGGCTTGAGAAGGAGGCCTGGGACTTGTGAGAAACAGACTGAACTTCTCTTACATTCCAGAGATGCTGGTTGTGATGCCCCTGTGCCACAGAGCAGGGTGACATGTTTTCCTCTAACCTTTCCCATTTTTTCCCCTTATAATTGATTGCTGTTTAATAAACTGTATTTACTTTGAACTGTATGCAATGATCAGTGGGTCAGGGAAGCATCCAGTGCAGAGAGCACCCCAGAGTGGGAACACCCTAGCCCCTGCCCTAAGTGACCACAACAAGGTTGGGGGATCAAGACCCCCAGGAATTCTGGGCCCAGCCTTGTTGGGGTTACGAGGACTCTGACACACAGGAGAGTGGAAGCGGAGCCCTCGAGGTCAGGCAGGCCTCTGGGTAAAGGAAGTGGGAGCGAAGACTCAGATCCTTTCGCTAGTCCACTTCACTGGGGTAATGTATAAGCCAGGAAAGATCCCTCCAATAGCGGGACCATTCCCCTGCTTACATATCTATCTGGGACCTTGGTTTCACTTCAGTGTTATAGGGGACTGTGTGGCTGATGACTGCCAGAAACTGGGATGGATCACTCAATAATTACCCTGTTCTGTTCATTCCCTCTGAAGCATCTGGCACCAGGATACGGGGCTAGATGGACCATTATCTATATCTATCTATCACCACTTCAGATTCCAGTGTTTTTAGAGACAGACAGAGGGTAACCCTGGCAGCCTGGTTGGCATTCCCCATGGCAGTGAAACTCATCCTCTGCAATCACTGCTGGGTTGGTCTCTGCTCTGTTAGGATCCTGCTGGCTGATTTCGAACCCTTCTGGAACAGCTGCAGTCTGAAAGCTGCCATTTCCTCCTGTTCTCCTCTGTTTCCCCATCTAACTCACCCCAGGGCTCACCTCTTTCCCCCCAGCTCATGCACTGCAGCAGAAGAGAGGTAAATACCCAGCTCAGCTGGTGGTTGAAGTGGCATGTCAGCCCTGGGGACACCACCCTTCTGGTGGCTGGCTGCAGCCTGGGATTTTGCTGGGTGTTCTCACTGATTTTCACAGTGTTTGTGCATCTCTAAGGGAAGCTGGGGAGAAAGGTGAGGGGTGTTAGGCACTGCACACGCAGCCTGCACCAGGCTCAGCTTCACAGCACGGCGCTTTGTGTTTCCCCCAGATTGTGCAGACATACGACATCGCTGTGGTGCAGGAGGTCCGTGACTCTGATCAGAGTGCCATCAGGAAACTGATGGACCAGCTCAACAGGTGCTTTCCAAACCTACATGGAAGAGGGGGAGGAGCCTAAAACATTGCTGTGGTCTGGAGTGTTTTAGAGCAGGTATAAACAAGGCCCCTTCGGGTGCAACACCCAGCCAGCCACACAGGGAAGGCTCCATTGCTGTCCGCAGCAGCTTAGATGAAGCGAGTGCTGGAGCTGTGGCTCTGCAGGTGGTTCTGGCATAATTGACTCAGTGACAGTGTCATGGGGAGCATCACTCACCACTGGTCCAGCACCTCCTCCTGGTCACTCTGAGGATTAGCTCAAGGCCAACACCCCCATCCATGGTCTGCACCCCTTCACTTCAGCCACAGTCCACCTGCAACCCCTCTTGCAGCATCAGGTACCACAGCATCTTCTTTGTGGCTCAGCCCTCCAGCCATATCACTATCTGGGTTCCCCCTTTCCAGAAGAGGTTTACCTCCTCAATAGTCCTGCCACTTTCCCAGTGGTGAGTGGAAGGACCCAGACTCACACTCTGCTCTGGGTCCCAGCCCAGGGACCCTCCAAACCACAGTCACTTACTGCATTCCTTTGCCTTTACTATCCCTACATTTCCCTGGGCCACTTCCCTGCAGCCACAGCCCCTTCCTCAGTCTCAGCAGCCTATCCGGAGCTCCTTCTCTTCTCCCCAGGTTCCTGCCTGCACTGCTGTGTCCAAGGTGCTACCAGGTTGCAGCCAACTCTAGACACAGTTCTCCCTCCTCAGGTTCCAGTCAGCTACTGACCCTGCTCTGCTCTGAGGTTCTTTTATATGGGCCTGCCAGTCCCTGACTGGCCACTCCTCGCAACCCCTCTCCTATTGGCTGCTTTTCATGCAGCATCCCTAGGGCTCTGTTAACCCCTTACTGGCCAGTCTGGGGCGAACACCACATCACAGACACCTTCATGGGCCTCTGGAACTTTTCACCACCAAAAGGCACATACACGAGACGGGACCTGGGGCATCCCTGCCTGGTGCCACACGCCGCCATTCTCACAAAGCGAGCATGACACGGGGTACAGTGGTACCAGGGTGGCACATTTCAGGGCAATAACCCTATATACAAAAGACAGCACAAACAGAGGAGCGCAGAACTCCCTGAGGACATCAGCAAGGTGCAGATATGGAGCAGGGCATGGTGCAGCCATTTACACCAGTGCAAAGTGACTGTATACACTGATTCTGATCTCACGTACTCAGGTATAAATGAGGGGTAACTCCATTACAGCCAATGGAGGCAATCCAGTGTGAAACCGGTGTGAGGTCAGAACTGGACTCTACCATATGGGTGTGAATTGGTGACCAGGGACAGGGGCCACCAACCCCTCAGGAGAAGCTTGTCAAAGGGGCGGAGAGGGTTGGAATGGGCTTGGGAAGTACAGCGGACAGATCTACAGCTTCAGGCCAGGGGTAATACGACACCAGCAAGGTCTGATTCTGTTGGTGGTCGTATGAGAGCTGAGGCCACCTGCAGATGTCCCTGACGTGGAGGGCGTCACAGGCGCTCAGGACCTCTGTGGTGGAGGGGTTCCCATAAGACCTCTTCCACTCAGCTTCCCAAGAACTCAGTTCAACTCCATTCCCGCCACTCAGGTCTCTTTGTTGGGCCTAAAGCGAAGCTATGCTGAGTTGATCAGACTCAAGTGGAAGGGGTGAGGATGGGGCGTACCAGTACCACCCATCCAAAGTGACCCAGCAACCTTCCTTTTTATAGACATGTACACATGCCATTGCATCACCCGTTTGGGGGACCCAATCCCTGTACAGCATGCACTGTCCTTGCACAACATTCTCTTTGCCTCAGCTCACCTTCCAAGCTTCGCTTACCCATTGTTATCTTGTCCTTTGTCAGTTGTTCCCTGAGGGTCCCCCCTTACTTTAGCCAGCACCAACAGTCTGTTTCCAGCCTGCTGCTCCATTTACCTCCCTAATCCTGTCTCCCAAGAAATAAGGCCTCACCCATGTCCAATTACTCATGTCAAGCCAGCCTACATATTGAAGGGGCCACATGGGAAAGATGCTCCCTGAGGCACCCCCCCTCCCCCAAGCCTGGCTTCCTGGAACAGAGTGGCAAGGGGCCTGCATGGAGGGAGATGTCTCAGCCGTAAAGCAGGCAGGGTCATTCCTACGCTGGCTGGGAAATCAACTAGGGGTGGGATGGGAATGGTGGGAGGTGGTGCAGAGCAGGGAGATGTGCTGGACGTGTGCACGGCCCTCCCTGCTCCGGCATTGGCCTCACTGCTGGCTTCTCTGACGCCCTCACTCTAGGGCATCTCTGCAGCCATACAGCTACGTGGTCAGCGAGCCCCTGGGCCAGACCTCCTACAAGGAGCAGTACCTCTTCATTTACAGGTAAGGATCCAGCAAACAGTCAGAGCTAGTGACAATACTAGGTGTTTTCACCTCAGGTGATGTCCAGGGCATCCCCCACGCTTTTGCGTCTCCTGCCCAGCCACTGCTGCTCTCTGCATGCAGGCCCCTGGGCTAGGGTTGCCAACTTGGTAATATTTAAAAAATGGAACCTCCCCAGCCCCGCTCCTTCCACTGAGACCACACCCTGCCCCATCTCTTCCCCTGAGGCCCCACCTCTGCCATGCCTCTTCCCCAAGGCCCCGCCCCTTCCATGTCTCTTTCCCCTGATGCCCTGCCCCTGTCAACTCCTCTTCCACCCTCCCTCCAGTCACTCTGCTCGCTGCTTTTCCCCTCCCACCCCTCTACCCGGGTCAGGAGGGACTCACTTGCTTTGCTGGTGCTTGGAGCTGCAGCCACCTGATGCAGGTAGGAGGTGGCCCTGGCTAAATAAGGGCTGATGTGGGTGATGACTTGGCGCCTACCCGGCCTGCAGTAACCAGACATTGGGTGTCCGGTCAGTAGATCTGACCGGATTCTGTCAGGTCCCCTTTTCAAACGGACTTTCTGACAGAAAACCGGGCACCTGGCCACCTACCCTGGGTGCACCAGGGCCCATCCCAGAGTGGAACCACGTGACTGTGTGTGCTCATTCCATCTCTCCTCCTGGCAGGACGGATATGGTGTCGGTGGTGGACAGTTACTACTATGATGATGGCTGTGAGCCCTGCGGGAACGACACCTTCAGCAGGGAGCCCTTCATCGTGAAGTTCTCCTCCCCCTACACAGGTAAGCGGGGCCCAGGGATCTCTCTGCCCTATGGCACTGGGAGCAGCAGCACCCCAGGCCATCCTGCAGCTAGCTAGAGAAACCCCTGCTCCCCCACACGCTGATCCCTCCCGCCAGGAAACAAAGAACATTACCATGGAGAGTTTGGCAAAGTCTTTGGGAATGATGCTTCAACTCAGAGACAGGCCTAGATCCAAATAGGGGGAGCGTGGGGCTGGATCCGGGCCTGGGGACTTATTCTGACTGGTATGTAGGCAGCCTGACCTAGTAGTCAGAGCAGCATCGGGCATCAAAGCCAGTCTGATACCAGGAGGTCAACATCTGCAACAGGTCCAGAGGGCAAACCGAAGTCTGGGGTCAGGCAGGGCCAGGTTACCAGGAGCTCATTAGCAGGTAGCAGAAACAGATATGGCAGGGAAAGCAGCCCTGAGCAGGAAGATCCTGGCTGCACGGGCAGTTTCCTGTTCCTGTGCTGGGTTTATATAGTTGCAGTGAAGCAGGGAGTCCAGGACTGCGCGGAGTTCAGTTCCTACTCTGACACCACTTAGCAGGTCAGTGGGGGGTGGGTTGGCGCTCACTGGTGCTGAAGCCCCCTGTGGACCAGGGTTCAAGCCCTGCAGTCCCCAATGGGTGTGGGTCTGGGTGCTGGCTTGGGGAGTGCGTGCCTGGGCTGGGGGTCAGCAGCCAGGGATCAGTTCAGCTCACTGTAGAGCCAGGTGCAGTTGGGACCCAGAGCTCAGCTTGGGGGTCACGGGGGTTCACCGGGCTGAGAGTATACCCACCCCTCCTCCAGCCCATGATCCCATTGCTCCTTGGGGTACGGTTTGGTCACAAGGCCGAGGGAGGGGAAGGGTGGCTGTGCCCTGACGTACAAACCCCACGGCAGCCATTCTCATGGGGGCTGAACTCAGAGCAGCTGGGGAGAAGCAGCGACAGTCCTGGCCAGTGGCAGCCCAGCCCAGAGACTTCACTGGCAACTAACCCCCTGCTCTGCAGCTTCCTTTGACAGCTGCTGCTTTGGCACAAAACCAACCAGGAGCACCTTTGTGAGTGGTGCTGACCCAGGAGGGCAGCGCCCAGGTGCAGAGGGACTGGGAGAGGCTAGTGCAGCTGACTGGAGCTGCTAGCACTGTGGGAACTGCCAAGAGACAATAGAGCGAGCATGAGTAATGGAAGACCCCGGTTCAAGTCCCAGTCCTGCCTGATTCTGAGTGGGAGGGGAAATGTCCACACGGAGAGCATGGTCTTGGGAACCCCAGAATGGAACAGTGCCGTGTGTGTGTGTGTGTGTGTGAGAGAGAGAGATAGCAGGGGTGATGGGTGACAGCTCTGTGTGCGCACAGAAAATGGCTGTCTGTGTAACTTGTGTCTCTGCAGAGGTGCAGGAGTTTGTCCTGGTGCCCCTGCATACACCCCCCAGCGAGGCTGTGGCAGAGATCGACGCCCTCTACGATGTCTACTTAGATGTCATTGACAAGTGGGGGACTGACGTAAGCAGATGTATCCGGGTGCAAACCCAGCGCCTGCCGGGTGAATGAACTCACTGGTGTTCCCTCCCCCCGCTTGTCTTGTCTGAGGCTGCTGCTGCCTGGATGGGATGTTGGCTGTAGAAGGTGCTGGCTAGTCTATTACTCATGCTGACCCCCCACTTCCAGGGCAGAGCCGCTCTGGCTGCCTGGGCCAGTGCAGGTTACCGGGAACAGCCATGCCCACTTGATGCGGCTGGGCACTGAGCTCTGGAGCTAACCATCAGGGTTCCCCTCTGGGGAAGCAAATCCCCCTTCGTCCATATCCACATGCTGATTTGTGTCAAACAAAGCTGTGGAGCAGAGAGGCCCATCTGCACTGCCCCCAACCCCTTCAGCCCTAGGCCTGTAGGCCTCAGAGCCACACCCCTCCCCATCACACAACCCCTCTGGGACCCTTGTCTTCCCATGGTCGCTGTTTGCTCAGCCCCAGCCCCACCGTGGGCAGAGTGCCCAAGGGTGGGGAGATGCGGGCTCCTTCCCACTTCTCTGCCAGGGTCTCATCACATGGATGGCGAACGAGGATCCTGGACCTGCTTCCAGCTAAATCGATGGGTTCTGCCACTCAGCCTGGACAGCACAGTCCCAGTGTGCCGATGGCTAGAGCAATCAGGAATGGGCTGTAGGCCCTTTCGCCTGCTGGCACCAGGTCCAGGGCAGTGGTGACCGAAGCCAGCTGTTCCCTGATGACATTGAGCCAGGGAGGTGCACACAGCACGTCACCCTAGGGGTGGTCTTGGTACCAGAGCCCGGGCACCTGCACTGTGCTGCCTCCCCAGAGCTGCTCTCTCCAGGGCAGGGCTGGGTACATCAGCAGGAGGCATGGGGGCCCAGCCTATGCTGCCCCTGCTCTGCAGATGAAGTGTCAGCCCCACAGGCTCAGGTCATTGCAGTGCCGGGACCTCACAGTGTACCTGAGCGCAAGGAAAGCCTCATGACCCCGGCCCCAGAGAAGACAACCCCGCTGTGCTGAGAAGGAACCAGCAGAACGGCGAGAGGGAGTGACAGACCCCCAGACCATCCTGTGTCAGCTCCTGCCCCTGCCTTAGCCACAAAGACAGCCACAGCCAAGGAGAGCAGTGGTTACCAGCGAGACAGCTTGTGGCACTGGCGGGGCTGCCTGAGACACTCCAGAGTGAAGGGCTTGGGGAGGCTGCCATGTGTGAGGTTCTTGCCTTGCACATGTGCTAGGTGTGGGGGTTGGTCTGGCTGGGTCCCCCCTCACTGGCACTTCCTTGGCAGAACATCCTTTTCCTGGGAGACTTCAACGCCGACTGCTCCTACGTTGGGCCACAGGACTGGCCTTCAATCCGCCTGCGAACCAGCGACGCCTTCCAGTGGCTCATCCCGGACAGTGCAGACACCACCGTGTCGTACACAGACTGCGCCTACGACCGGTGAGGAGAGCTGCTGCTGCTGATCATCCCTAGTGCCACTACTGTGCCTGTGCTTGGCAGCTGTATGGAGAAGCCAGGGCCGGCTCCAGGCACCAGCTTAGCAAGCAGGTGCTTGGGGTGGCCACTCCGAAGGGGGGCGGCACGTCCAGCTATTCGGCGGCAATTCGGCGGAGGGTCCCTTACTCCCACTTGGAGTGAAGGACCTCCCACTGAAGTGCCGCAGATTGCGATCGCGGCTTTTTTGGGGGGGCTGCTTGGGGCGGCAAAAATCCTGGAGCCAACCCTGGGAGAAGCCCAGGGCTATATGACCCAGGGGGGTTCTCGGTCAGCCCTTGGGGGTTGGGCCGGTGCTGAGGCAGATGGGCAGTGGGGTGTCAGGGGAGCCTGCGCTGCCACTGCCAAGGCTGTGTCTGTCCCACCAGCCAGTATGGGTTTCAGTCCCTGGGGCTGCCGGCCTCTCAGCAATGCAGTCACCTGGCAGGAGGGTACCTCATGAGCGCCACGGTGCCTCAGATATAGGAATAACAGCAGCCCCAAGAGACAGACCAGCGCAGCCAGTGTCAGCCCTGGGGACACCAAAAAAGGGACAAGGAGAGGGCTGCAGGTGGGCAGTGCCCTAGCACAGAAGGCCATCACTCATAGGACCACATCTGGGAATACTCAGAGACCACCTCAGCTGTGGAAAACCACAGCCTCTGGCACAGACCCCAGAGAGCCTGTCTGTAGTCCAGCCAGGGCACTCATTAACCCTGATTGCCATGTGCAGTGCTGTGGGCGTGCTCCCCACACACCCAGGTGCGATAGGCCGCCCCACTCTCTCAGAAGGTTCTGGAATCAGGTGCCACTGGAACTTGGCCCTGCATATGGCGGTTTCCTGTCAGTTTCACTTCCCCACATTCAGCTGTCACCTGCCTCCACTGAGCGCAGGTCCTGCACCAGATGGAGCTAGCTGAGAGCCCAGGGTTGCTCTCGGGGGTCTGGCTGCTGGGGAGATGGATTTCCCCCCCAGGACTGCACAAACTAAGCCACCCTGTCAGCTCCCCCCAGCACTCTCCCTGGCTCCGCTACTCAGGGAAGCTGGTGAGGAACCCCACCAGCAGCGCTGCCATCGCTGGCCCTGGGCTCCAGCCTGGCTCTGGGGCAGGCGAGGGCATTCCCTGCAGGGTGTGACCCTGAAGCCCAGCTGCCCGAGAAGTGCAGTGTTTAACCCTAGTCCCTTGTGGCGTGTCACAGGATCGTGGCGAGTGGCTCTGAGCTGCAGCGCTGTATGGTGGCCAGATCTGCCAAGGTCAACAACTTCCAGGAGACTTTCCACCTGCAGCGCGAGGATGTAAGTGAAGCTGACAACCTGCCTGCATGCACACAGAGCAGCTAGCTGTGAGCAGAGACAATAGCTGCTAGCTAGCCAGGGGACAGCGACAGCTGGTCAGGACTGGGGCCAAGCTCAAAGATCACTGCACCGAGCTTTGCAGGGAGTCTCCCAGAGTTAAAGGCTAGTCTAACTCAGCTACACTAAGGCCTGCTCTACAAACAGGTGTCCTGCTATAACTGTGTGGGTTTGGAGTGTGATTTTTTACTGCTGTAGTTACAGAGGCAGGAACTCGTGTGGATGCACTTATACCAATATAAAGGGGCTGGATAGCTTATTCCCCTTCCCAGATGGGAAGAGCTATCCCGGGGTAAGCACTTTTAGACCAGTCTAACTCCATCCACACTAGGGGGCAAAAGGGGTGCGGCTTGTGGGTGTAGACGAGGCTGGAGACCCTACAGGCCTGATTCTCCATTGTCCTGCACCTTGTGCAGAGCGAGTGCAGGGGCAGGGTAAGAGCGCAGGATCTGCAGGGCAGCCATTCACATGCATTTGACTATGGCGTCACTGACTGCCCAAAGGGCAGGATGACGGGACCCAGACATAGTTACATCGCCCCCTGGCCAGGACACAGCATTTCCACCTGGAGGGCCCTGCTGGCTCTATGCTGTACAGCTCGCTCCGCCCCAGCTGGTGGTGGCTAGTGGCCATGGACATTGTGTATAATTTCTTATGGACATTGTGTATAATCTCCCCACACCTGCAGTTAGCCCCTGCCATTGGTTAAAACCCCAGGCCTGATCCTGCTCTCTCACTGGGGTAACCATTTTTCTTGGCGGACCAGCTGTAAACTGGTATAGCCATAGGCGCCGATTCCGTGGGTGCTACGGGACTGGACCACCCATGGAAAAAAAATAGTGGGTGCTCAGCACCCACCAGCCACAGCTGTTCGGCGGTGCCCCCATTCAACTAATCCGGGGCACTGCCAAACAGCTGATGGAGATGCCGCCAAACAGCTGATAGGCGGTGCAGCCAAACAGCTGTTTGGCGGCTGGAGGAGAGTGGAGAGCAGCGAGTGGCAGGCGGGTGGGGGCCTCAGAGCAGGGGTGGCGTGGGGGCAGGAAGAGGTGAAGTGAAGGCGAGGTCTTGGGGAAAGGGGTGGAATGGGGGCAGGGCTTCAGGGCAGAGCAGGAGTGGGGGACCCCTTGGGAAAAATAAAAGTTGGCGCCTCTGGGTGTAGGTGAGAGAGGAGACTCTGGCTGCTCCTTTCACAGCGCTGGGGAATTAGAGGGTGAATTACACTGAGGTCTTGGCTCTCCTCTCGGCAATGCCATCCACTGCAGCTCATGCATCCTGTGCTCTTACCTGATTGGATGCCACCACTCAGGCGTCACGCAGGGGGCTCACTGCACAGAACCATTCAGCCCCTCGGGAGGCCATCTCCCCTGGGGACTGTGGCTGTGTTTTGTATGCGTGTAGGCTGCATAAAGGAGGCAACGCTCTTGGGGGCGCTGTGTAGGCAGCATGGCTCAGTGGCTAGGGCGCAGGAAGGGGCGTCGAGAGGCCGAGGGCCTGGCAGCCCAGGACCTTCTCCTTGTGTGGTTGGTTAGAGTGGTTGTGTGAAGTGACGGTAACACGCGCCAGGCCAGCTCAGGCTGGAAGCATTTTACACAATCTTTGCACTGGTCTGAATGACTCCCCAAGGCGCAGGGCAGGAGACAGTTAAGCCTTACGCTTGAATTGCATGGCCAAGTCTCCTCACCGCTCCATACCTCAATTTCACCTCTGTAGAGGGCTCTGAGCTCGAGGGAGGAGCTGTGGAGCCTTGGCTCATTCTTGCATTGGCCTCCTGTTCGGCGCGTGCTGCTGGCCTCGATGTCCATGGGATGAGCACAGGCCAGGCTTCCCCTGGTTTGCGCTCACGCTCCTGATGGGAATGCCGCCTGGGAGCTAATCTAAAACCATGCAGGGCACTGTCCTCCCCAAAGGCAGGGAGCTAACAGGAGCCCTGCATTTGACAACGAGTCACCTTGCATAGGAGGATCTCAGACCACCTCATTAATGTTAATTGACTCACCCTGGCAGAGCCCTGTGATAGGGAAGGTCAGCATTATCCCCATTGTACAGTTGGGGAAACTGAGGCCTGGAGAGGTTGGATGATTTGCCCAAGGCCATGCAATGAATCGCTATCAGGGCACGGAAGAGATCTAGACACATGCTCTGTCCATTAGCCCATTCTGCCTCCTGCTGCACCTCTGGAATTGCCAGGATCCATGTGACAACAGGAGCCATGACACGAGGTCATGGACAACCTGTAGCTGATGCCTGCTGAGCAGCCCCACAACTTAGGCTCTGTGATTTCTCCCGTTTGTGTCCAGGCCCTTGCCGTCAGCGACCATTTCCCGGTGGAAGTGACTCTGAGGGCTCGCTGAGGCTCACCTGCTCCTGCCTTGCTCCATCCCCTGCTAAGCCAGGAGAAGTAGCTACCAGCAAAGCAACTTCTACCACATTCATAGTCCCTTTGGCTGCTGCTGGCTGCAGCACCAACGCCTTCAGACGAGCTCCCAAGACTGAACCTCAGCATCTACGATTATAGCCAAATACCAGCCTCCTGGCATCTACCTGCTGCTCCTGGCACATCCTCATGGCTGGTCACAAACCCATCTCTCTAGGTGCTGCATCGAATGGCCCACCAGTGTCACTTACTGGGTACTTGGATAACTGGCACATCCATGCCATGCCATTGGGAGATTCGTTCATGCAATGTAGTTAGTAAGCTTTGAAATCTTTGGTCTCGGGGCATCCTGGAGTGTTATGCTGGGCAACAGGGCTGGGGGGGAGCTGATTTTGTGGCCAATGGGTATGTGCAATTGTCAAGGCTCCTTCCCCTCTCTGAACTTTAGGATACAGATGTGGGGGCCTGCATGAAAACTTCTAAGCTTAACTACCAGCTTAGATCTGGTTCGCTGCCACCACTCCCAATGTGCTAATTCCCTTCCCTGGGTAGCCTTGAGAGACTCTTCACCAATTCCCTGGTGAATACAGATCCAAGCCCCTTGGATCTTAAAACAAGGAGAAATTAACCATCCCCCCTCCTTTCTCCCACCAACTCCTGGTGGATCAAGATCCAACCCCCTTGGATCTAAAAACAAGGAAAAATCAATCAGGTTCTTAAAAAGAAGGCTTTTAATTAAAGAAAAAGGTAAAAATCATCTCTGTAAAATCAGGATGGAAAATAACTTTACAGGGTAATCAAACTTAAAGAGCCCAGAGGACCCCCCTCTAGCCTTAGGTTCAAAGTTACAGCAAACAGAGATAAACACCCTAGTAAAAGGTACATTTACAAGTTGAGAAAACAAAGATAAAACTACCACGCCTTGCCTGGCTGTACTTACAAGTTTGAAATATGAGAGACTTGTTCAGAAAGATTTGGAGAGCCTGGATTGATGTCTTAGTCCCAAGAGCAAACTCCACCAAAACAAAGAGCACAAACAAAAGCCTTCCCCCCACCAAGATTTGTAAGTATCTTGTCCCTTTATTGGTCCTTTGGGTCAGGTGTCAGCCAGGTTACCTGAGCTTCTTAACCCTTTACAAGTAAAAGGATTTTGGTGTCTCTGGCCAGGAGGGATTATAGTATGGTACACAGGAGGGCTGTTACCCTTCCCTTTATAGTTATGACAGCAATTAACATAGAATGAATGAGGAGCAGTTTTATAAATGCTTGATTGGCTAGAGGTCAACTCTCAAGTCGCGTGATATCTGCTGTTTTTCATAAAGCCCTAGCTCTTGGAGTCATGTGATTATAGAGGAATCTTGGCTTTCATTAAAAGGGCCAGGGTCCTGCCTTCATGCATGTGGAGAAAAGCTGGAAGATGTGATTGACCTCTCAGTGCTCAAACCCCACCAGGCCAACAAACGGAACCTACCACTGATTATTTTTTCTCTCTCATGATTTGGGAGGCCTGGCTCATGAACTCTGAACACTTAACATGGAACATAAGAATGGCCACACTTGGTCAGAACAATGACCCATCTAGTATCCAGTATCCTATCTTCAGACAGTGGCTGGTGCCAGATGCTTCAGAGAGAATGAACAGAACAGGGCAATTGTAGAGTGATCCATGCCCTGTTGTCCAGTCCCAGCATCTGGCAGTCAGAGGTTATGGGACACCTAGAGCATGGGGTTGCATCCGTGACCTAATAGTCATTGGGACCTGTCCTCCATGAACTCCGTGAACCTGACTGTTCTTGTAACTGTCTGTCTGCATGGAGTCATTCCCTACAGGACAGCGTTTGTGGTGGTGTCCCATCCTGATTTTGTGGCAGAGATTCTATTCTGTGTCTAATACTGCCTGCCTTTTATAATCCCCCACCTGCACTAATGACACTATGTATATAATATGGAATAATAAGGGGGAGTGCTGGTCATCTGCACTTTGATTCTATTACATGCAATCAGTATGTAATCAAAGGGCCCGGAGAATCAAATGGATCCATCTGTATCTGATTTGGAGTGTTTTTTGGGGGGTCATTTATGCTCTTGAAGGCCTCTGCCATCTGAACTGCCAGATTCTGTAATGAGGGGCATTTCTCTGCTCATGGCAGGGTCCCTATTCAACAAATGCTTCTGCAACTGCAAGACTACAGCTCAGACCCAGGAGGGAAGGGACTAGACTGTGACTGTGGGAACAGGACAGGATTTGGGATGGGGGAGGCATGTGGCTCACTGGGCATGTAGTGGGAATGCTTCTGTCTATTGCAGTCAGTCACTCAGCTCCCCAATGCATGGAGAGCCCCCAGAACAGCTCAGCGGTGGCCCTGAGTGAATGAAACCAACCTCCGTCTAGGCTGCTGTGAGCATCCTGTTTATTTGGGGGTTACCTAGCATCTGGGAGAGCCTTCGGGGTGCTAGGGGAGCTGGAGTTCATTAGTGCAGTGTATGTGTGGTGCAGTGTGTGTGTGTGTGTGTGTGGCCACACAGCTGCTAGGGTTTTACTGCCATGTTACAAAATGTTTTATTTTAGAACAAATTAAACCATGACTGATGATTCTTCTAATATATTAAATAAGGCACCAAAATATCCCACTGAGCCAGGATGGGCAGGGATGCAACCCCATGCTCTGAGTGTCGCTAGCCTCTATTTGCCAAAAGCTGGGAGTAGACAACATGGGATGGATCACTCGATGATTGCCTGTTCTGTTCATTCCCTCTGAAGTATCTGGATTGGCCACTGTCGGAAGACAGGATACTAGGTCAGCTGGACCATTGGTCTGACCCAGTGTGGCCATTCTTGTGTTCTTTATTCCTTGTGACAGGAAAAAATGGGAAAAAACTAGTCATTTCTTCTCTCCCATGTCCATGATCTTTGTTACTGGAACGAGTTTCCTGCTACATCTCCCTTGCCCTCTAGGTGGCAGTGGAGACTGTTCGCATTCGGCTATGGCAGACTTGGACACCAGCACATAACCCTTGTGCCAGGGGGTGTCAGTAGCACCAAGGGCTGGGTTCTATATCTAGGGGTTCTTCTAACATTACAAAACCAAATCTGGCTCAAGCCCCTACCTAGAAATCTGGGGAAACTACCTCCACACACACACGCTCCCGGGCCCGTAAAGAGGCAAAGCAAACATTCATTAATAGGGAGAGGGACCTCTGCATGAATTTGGGGAAACCCCGCACCAATGAGTCAAAAGCGTGCAAACAATAAGTAACCTCCCACCCCACCATATCCTTGCCTCTGTTTTCTACCTTGCCGTGTGGAAGTCCGACAGACGAATATTCCTTTAACACAGCACTCCGCTTTCCCTCTGCTGTTCCCCATTCACAACTGGTTGTCCCATGTCAGCATAGTCCCAGAATTCAGGGGAGCATTCACATGGGTTCACCACCCACCCCTGATGGGGTCAGGGGTCAAGCAATGCCTCTACTGCTACCGCTGCTACTGCTGCCTGCCACTCACTGCTGCCCCTGTGTCTAGCTGCGATGCCACGTTCTGAATTTCCACCACTTAGCCCAGTTCTGAGTGATTTCACCAGGCGGTAGGGAACCTGACTGCTGCTGCAACCTCTGGGCTGTCTGTCACACCAGGTCTAAGGTTAAGCCCCCTGGACCTATTCATCAGTGATTTTAGCCCTAGCAATCACTCAGGAGAAACAAAGACTCTCGATTCATTTGGATGAGCTCTATCTTTAAACACTGGAGGGGGGGGGGTGTCAAATATGATCTAAACTACCTACACAGAATCCCCACCACCACCTAAGAGCATCTGTTCCCATCTCCCTCTGCCTTTCACTTGCATTTAGCATCACAACCCCCTGCTACAGTTAGGGTGACTGCCTTAGTCAAGGCATGATAAATACAGTTCTGCTGCCTCTTATTCATACAATCAGGATAACAACATTTCCTCACTCCTGCGTTCAAAGCTAAAGTGAATTTTAAACCAAAAGAGCTAAAACTGATCACTTTGGCAAAGCAGGCCTAGCTGCTGATCCCCTAGGCAGAGTAGGCGTGGCTATGCAAATACAGGCTATTCCTGAGGTCTTTCCCCCCAAGTTCATCAATAGATGGGAGGGAGAGCTCATTCAGACCCAGGCTTTTACACACCCTGTAATGATGCGGTTCTGGCGGGACCCAACTGAGAGGGCCAATTCAGGACAAATCACTTAAAACAGGGCAGTTACAGCCCAAGGCTGGGGTTTTTCCACTTCTAAGGCAAACCAAACCAGCCAGACTAAGAGGACTTTGGTCTCACCCCACTGGCTAACCACAAGTCACACAAGCAATTCCCTTATACACTCAAGTTTCCCAGTGTCACCACTAGTGCCACTCGTTATGGGGACAAATGGTTATGAAAACCAATACCCCAATAAAAGAAAAAGGTTCTCTCAATCCCAAAGGACCAAGCCCCAGACCCAGGTCAATATACAAATCAGATCTTATTCACAAATCACGCTGTAGCAAATCCTTTAGAATCTAAAATCTAAAGGTTTATTCATAAAAGGAAAAAGATAGAGATGAGAGTTAGAATTGGTTAAATGGAATCAATAACATACAGTAATGGCAAAGTTCTTGGTTCAGGCTTGTAGCAGTGATAGAAACTGCAGGTTCAAATCAAGTCTCTGGAATACATCCCCCGCTGGGATGGGTCCTCAGTCCTTTGTTCAAAGCTTCAGTTTGTAGCAAAGTTCCTCCAGAGCTATGAAGCAGGATTGAAGAAAAGATAGAGGAGCTGCAGCAGCCTTTTATAGTCTTTTCCAGGTGTAAGAACACCTCTTTGTCCTTACTGTGGAAAATTACAGCAAAATGGAGTCTGGAGTCACATGGGCCAGTCCCTGCATACTTTGCTGAGTTACAAGGCGTATCTGCCTTCTCTCAATGGGTCAACTGTATAGCTGATGATCCTTAATGGGCCATCAAGCAGGCTAGGCAGAGCTAACACCAACTTGTCTGGGATGTCACCCAGAAGCATAGCATAAGTTTGCCATACAGACAGTATAGAGCCAATATTCATAACTTCAACTACAAAATTGTTACACACATATAGACAGCATAATCATAACCAGCAAACCATAACCTTGTCTACGACAACTCATTTGACCCCCTTTATATAAGATTTGGTGCCACTACAGGACCTTGGTTGCAACCATGTTCTATATGGTCCCAGATTATATCAATAACGTCACACACCCATACACACCTATATACATACACACCCTCACACACACACCTAGAGCCTGTCTGTACGTGTTTGATGCTGGCAGTAGCACCTGCCTCTCAGCGATGTTGCCACATGCCCACAGCCAGCCATGTGGTGGTGCCTATGTTGGGTACCGAGCATCCCAAACTGGGGACCACACAGATCCACAAATGCTCATGTGCCGGTAGCTTTGAGACATTGTCCCCACTCCAGGGCAGCCCCTGCTGCTGAAAGACGTTGGTGCCAAAAGCTTTCCATCTCCCAAGGACAAGCTTCCTCCACATGAGCCTCAGTCCTGCCCTGTGGGAGACTCCCTGAGGAGTCAACACTTACCCATGTCTGGCAAAAAGGGTCTGTTAGTTTTGCATCATTGAATGAAAGATTCAAATGGATTTTTAGTGGTATTATTTAAAACAAAACCAAACCAATTAATCTTAAACCTACAAAACAAGAGTTTTACAAACCAGGAGTGTTGATTTAGGTCCTTAAATAGGGTTACCATACGTCCTCTTTTCCCCGGACATGTCCGGCTTTTCGGCACTCAAACCCCCGTCCGGGGGGAATTGCCAAAAAGCCGAACATGTCCGGGAAAATGGCGGCTCTGCTCCTCCCCTGACTCTTTGGCTCTGTTTAAGAGCCGGGCTGCCCGAGCACTACCGGCTTCGGGCAGCCCCCATGCCTCCAGACCCTGCGCCGCCGGAGCCTGGGAGGGGAAGTGCCCAGCTGGGGGCGCAGGGTCTGGAGGCAAGGGAGCTGCCCAAAGCCCAAGCGCTACCGGCTTCACGGTTTGCCGGGCAGCCTCCAGACCCTGCGCCCCCGGCTGGGCGCTTCCCCTCCCGGGCTCCAGCTGCGCTGGGGAAGCGCCGGCCGGGGGCGCAGGGTCTGGGGGCTGCCCGGCAAACCGTGAAGCCGGTAGCGCTCGGGAAGCCCTTTCCGCGTGGCTGGGAGTGGGAGGGAGGAGGGGGCAGAGTTGGGGTGGGGGTGGGGGTGGGGAAATGGGCGGGGTCGGGGCCCGTTGAGGGTCCTCTTTTTTTATTTGTTAGATATGGTAACCCTACCTTAAAACCTCACATATTTACACAATATATTTACACACACGTTCTCTTTTTCTTAACATCCCTTGTACTAGCTGCTGATCCCCTAGGCAGAGTACGCGTGGGTATGCAAATACAGGCTATTCCTCTTAATTTAGACACACACCCTTACCCTTCCATGGGCTCAGGCATAACCTTACACTCCTTTACCTTACACAGTAATATCCTACTTACCCTCTATTTATTAATAATCACCAAAAAACAGAATGCACATGCTACACATACAGTGCTCACCACTTCCAATAAGACAGATGAACTTTTCTTGATGGCCAGTCAGGATCCAGTCCATCTGCATGGTATCATTGGCAGAGTGTTGAGGTCTGGAAGCTCTGGTCTTAGGGCTGTGTCCTGGAGTTGGTTCCCGACGAACTTCTGTTTGGATCTCAGTTTATATAGTGAAAATTGAGTCCTGCTTAGCTATACCTTAAGCAATCATTATACTAAAATTTTACTAACCAATCCTAACATATTTTAACAAAATTCTCTAACCAATCCTATCCCACCATCTTAATTAATTTATACCTAGCAAAATTAATTATGTAACAGACAGAATCTATCAAAGAACCAGACAAGATCATACAGACAAACAACAGAGAAGTGACCATAAAGATAAAACAATAAAGAAGTGAGGATTTCACAACCACAACTATTGATAAGTGATTTCTTGCCAGACTGAATGCTGTCAAACTAAGTTTTCTTTAGCCATCTTAAGATCTGTTTCTTTAGCTGGTAATAGTGGGTACTATTAGGACAGGATCTCCTTTTTACAGCCTGATACTACATTGTTTTAATGTAATTTAGATGGAATGTGAAGATGTGACTTCCTGCTTCTCATGGTATGTCTTCACTAGCCACGTTACAGTGCTGTCCTTAATGTGACTGTGTAGTCCCAGCACTGTAAAAAACCCACCCCCACGAGGGGAGTAGCTACCAGCGCCTGTGCACTGTGAACTGCCACGTTACAGCACTGAAACTTGCAGTGCTCAGGGGGGTGTTTTTTCACACCCCTGAGTGAGACAGTTGCAGCGCTGTAAAGTGGCAGTGTAGACAAGGCCTCAGCTAATGGCTGCTGCTCTCCTAATATGGCTGCAGACAAAGGCTTTAGGCTTTAGAATATGGCTACAGGAAAAGGCCTTATCCTTATACCTGGCCCCCTCCTGGAAGGCATCAGTGATGCCTTCCTCAGAGGGGGCGAGCGGCTGGCGACAGCTGTGGGCAGGTCTCTGCTAAAGAACCCAGCCCTGGCCTCTAGAATCCCAGCCAGCTGTCCCCCCAGCCACCTCTAGCAGGGAGGGACCTTGGGGCTGGGTGTGGCAGGCCAGCTGCAGCAGGCCCACAGGACAGGAGCAGCACTAGTGCCAGAGAGGAGGAGGGTCCTCTCCAGATGCTGGGCATGGCTAGGAATGCTGAGCTCTCTGGTGCTGCTGACACACCTGCAGGCCCCAGAAGATGGGCAGGAATTGCAGTGCTCTGTGGCATGGGCCTGGGTGGCTGCTCCGTCCCTGTGATGCCTCTCAGTCTTTTCCCTCCTCTGCTCAGCAGCTCTGTGCAGCCAGGAGCAGAGCTGGGCAGAAGGGTGAGGCTCCAGTGTCACCATCAGCCTGATGAAATCCAGCTCCACCCTAGCACCAGCCCCAGGTGGAGCTGGCACTGGGATCCCCCACTTTTCTCCCCTACTGGGGCCTGGAGGCAAGCTGGCGGAGAGGAGCTCCTCCTGGGGGGAGGTAGCAGAGAGGTTGATTGGTAGGGGACGCTGACACCTGGTGATACCGTAAGTCCTCAAGCAGTTGTGGAGGGTGCCTGGCCAACGTCAACGTGAGCCACAGTCTTTACTCACCATGGCTCCTAGACTCAGGGCCGGCTCTGGCTTTTTTGCCGCCCCAGGCAAAAAAGCCTCTGGCCGCCCCCACCCCCAACGCGGCAGGGGAGGGCGGCCGGAGCCCCGGGGGGAGGGCAGCGAGCCCCGGCCGGGGCTCCGCTCTCCCCAACGGCCAGAGCGCCGGAGGGAGGGCGGAAAGCCCGGTCGGGGCTCCGCTCTCCCCGGCGGCCAGAGCACCGGGGGGAGGGCGGCGAGTCCCCGTCGGGGCTCCACTCTCCCCGGCGGCCAGAGCGCCGGGGGGAGGGCGGCGAGCCCGCACGGGGCTCCGCTGTCCCCGGCGGCCAGAGCGCCGGGGGGAGGGCGGTGAGCCCCGGCCGTGGCCCCGCTCTCCCCGGCGGCCGGAGCACCGCGCCACCCCCCCTCCAGGTGCCACCCCAAGCACAAGCTTGGTGGGCTGGTGCCTGGAGCCGGCCCTGTCTAGACTCACTGTAATCAAATCTAACCTGCCCCTCTCCGTTATTCCTACGGCATCCACCACTGTGCCTGGCTGGCATCAGTAGCTGGCAGAGCAAGGCAGGCACAGAAACCACACCCCATCTCCCCAGGCACTGACCATGCCTTAGCAACCCACTTCCTTGCCACACAGCCCTGACGACGGCCCAGGGCTCTGGCTGTGCCCAGCCAGGACCGTCGCTCAGGCGGGTGGGTATTATCTGCCCCAGTTACAGATGGGGTCGCCATGCACAGAGAGGAATTGACTTGCCCAAGGTCTGTAGCTGAGCTGGAGGCAAGATCTAACAGCCCCATCCCGTAAGCACCAGCCCATCCTTGCTTTGAGGTGTTGTATGTGCATAGGCTTTGCAAGCACCAAGGGCAGGCACCTCCTGGAACCTCCGCCAGGAACCTTGGCCCCAGATGTTGTCTGGGCCTGTACTAGATGGCCAGCCAGCACTACGCAGTGCCAGACTGACAGCCTTCTGCCGCCCCTCCCTTCCCAGGGACATGCCAGCGTCTCGTCAGCTGTATTTGTCAATGATAATTGAACCCTGTCCTGCGAGTGTTGCCTGGGAAAGCACCCACACCTACAAGCATTACAACACCTCCTGGGCTGCTCCATTAGCGGATGAGTAAGAAAGGACGTGCTCAGTGGACACGGGGTATGTTCTATCCCTCCCTCCCCTGGCTCTTGTATCTGTTCAGCTCCTTGGGGCAGGGACTTGGTGGCCAGGGTGGCTAATGGTTAGATCTGGGCACAGGAGTCCTGGAGTCTATTTCCAGCCCTGCCCGGATTCACTGTCTGACCTTGGCTAAGTCACTTAGGTCCAAATTGTCACAAGCGATCTCTCACTTTGGTGTCCAGCTTTTTGTGCCTCAGGCCTGGGCTGAGTGGGAGCTCGTTCACTAGGAATCTAGGTACCTGAACATAAAAATCAAGGTGCCAAATTAGAGGCCATTTTAACAATGTGGGTGGCCTCAGCTCCTCCCTGTGGCAGTGGGAACAGCTTCCCCCTCCCTCACGTGGGGCACATTAACATGCCCAGGGACTCTCAGGTGAGGTGGGGGAGAGGCAGAGCATGGTATGGCTCTGGCAGACTCACCAGATTTGGAGCCGGCGCCAATGGCCCTTTCAGAGGCTGTCCCATCCCAAGCGGGACTAAGGATCTGAGCTGTGAGCACGTTACAAACCTTAGCAACTCAGCCCTGGGGTAACCCTCCAACTTCTCTGAAACTAGGCATTGAAACCCCTCCCTGGCTCCCAAAGTTCCTGGCCAGCCCGGGCTGGTCCTGCGGGATTCACGGGTTTAGAACAGATTCCCCTCCTCTGTGTCATGGGCTTTACTGCAACATGGAGAAGCACAAGCAGGACCCAATGCAGTGAGGAGGGCACTTGACCCTGCCGGACCAGGCCCCAGGTGAGATGGTGCTGGTGCTTGGCGCTTGGCACAACAGTCCCAGTACATGCAACTCGCAGTTCCTGCCTGACCAAAAGAGAGTGCACATGGACCAGCAGCTAAAGGAGCCACTCTCAGGGTGAGCAGGGAAGGAGGTGGGTGGGAGGATGTGGGTCCTTTTAAGTTGCTCACCTGCAGAGACCAGATACAGGGCAAGTATTTTCCTTTCTCCACAGGGACGTCTCTGTAATAGAATCCTTCCACTCTAGGAATGCTATAGGGGTGTCTATGACTCCATAGGCCAAAGGAAAGCAGTTAGTGCACACAGGGGCAGAGGGTGCCCGATCCGCAGCAGGTGCGAGTCTACTCCAGCCCCAGCTACAGAGCAAGCTGCCAGGAGTGGGGCGGTTAGCTCTGGTGGTCCCGGGGGGCAGCCAAGGTGGCGACAGTCGTCACACACATCATAGGGGATTGTGGTTTACAGGTGGGATTGTCAGACTCACTCAGCGTTGGCCTGACGCTGCTCCCCTTGGAGTTCCCGTTGGCTTCCACAGGAGCAGGATGGGGCCATATGTCATCAGAGGCAGTGGCGCTGATCGGAAGCTTTGCATACCACATCACAAACTGTGTGTCTACAGCAAAGGCCTGGAGCCAGACTGACTCTGCAGCCCTTGTCAAACGCTAGCCACAGGAATATGGGTCAGGGAGCCACAGGCTGGGGGAAAACCGTTCAGGAAGGAGCCCTAA
Source organism: Malaclemys terrapin pileata (assembly GCF_027887155.1). NCBI lineage: Eukaryota > Metazoa > Chordata > Testudines > Emydidae > Malaclemys > Malaclemys terrapin. Next base: position 54,969,591 of record NC_071514.1, read on the forward strand.
AGCTTCACCACTAGCCTGATGTGATGGTGCGGAGCCAGCCCTGCTTTCTTCCGAGCACGTGGTGTCTCTCAGAGCCCTTGGGAAGGGAGAGTGCAGAAGGGAGGGATGGAGATTGTGGAGATGGTGAGAGGCGGGTAAAGCAACTGATGGGGACCTATGGCCAATTCTGAGCATGGTGAGAGGCTAAGAGGAATGTGAGTGGGGTCAGGACACTCGCAAGCAGCCTGCCAGAGCAGTGACTGGTGAGCTGATGGGACCTGCTGATGGCACAGTCAAATCTAGTAGAAAGCAGGGAACCCAGCAGGGCCCAACCCCAGTAGGGAGCAGGGCGACATGCCAGGAGGTGCCTGGCAGAGCCAGGGAAGAAAAGTGAGTGTGTGCTGGTTGGAACCGTGCAAGTTACTTGGAGGTACCTGCGTTCTGCCTCCTGTGAGAGGTAGTATAGCCTAGTGGATAGAGAGCACTGATCTACCGCTCCTCTGCCACTGGGCGACCTTTGACAAGTCGCTGTAGCCGCTCTTTGCCTCAGTTTCCCCACCTGTAGCATGGAGCTAATGATACTCCCTTTGTAAAAGCTCTACAGAAGAGCTAGGTGTTACTATTACACTGGATGTGGGAAGTGAGTGTTGGTCTCCGCTGGGCAGAACGAGGTGGCGAATTCCCCAGGGAGTGAGCGACTCAGAGCTCTCCATGTGTGATGTGTGGAGAAGAGCGCCACTCAGGTGTCTGTTCCCCTTGCTAGATGGAAGCTGGCAGGCTCACCTGAGGAGCGTGAGGCCCTGGGCATGAGAGTGTAAGAGTGGGTTTCTCCCGGGGTTTTCCACCCCCTCTCCTCTAGTGATGATGGTGCTGGGCTGAGCCAGCGGCACTCTTCTCTTTGGAGCAATCAGGGAAATTCAGATATTTCAATAGTCTCAGAGCTGGGTGGCTAATTAGCAGAGAGTAATTGTCCTGGTGGATTTGGCCTTCTGTTCAGCCTGCGGAATAACCACAGTCAGAGGTTGAGCTCCTTGGACTTAGCCTGTTGCTAGGGTTTGTGGGGGCCCGGGGCAGAACAAGTGGGGGCCCCTCCCCATCCCTTCCTCCTGCAGTCCCCCCGGCCTTCTTCCCTGCACTCCTGCCAGGCAGTAGGGTTGGGGCACAAGGGCTTCCCCTGCTCCCCAACAGGAGTGGTGGGGCGGAGCAGGGCAAGCCCCTGTGCCCTGACCCCATTCCCTGGCAGGAGTGGCGGGCAAGTGGAGTGGGGTTGGGGTGCCCATTTTTCTGGGGGCCCCCAATTGGCCAGGTTGGCCCAATGGCTAATCCGCCACTGCCCGGGATTACACCATCATGTTTGCATTAGAATTGTTCCCTGCCAGGGAAGCTCCAGGTTCCTGATCAAGGCTCCCTTTGCAATACCAACTGGTACAGTCTTGGTTATTTGTCATTGGGCAGCTCAGGCACATGGTATTGTTTCTGTCCCTCCACCCCATTGGAGGAGTATGCCAGTGCTTTAGACACAGAAGAGGCCTGCCTGCTCAGGAGAGTTGGAAATTTGCTGTGTGTCAGTAAAATTAATCTGTTGCTCCAATGCTACCAGAATGTGATTTTTTTGAACAAATTCCTTTGCATGAAGCTGTGACAATAAATAGAGAAATGAGTGCGGTTCCTCCAGGGAGTGGCACCTACCAATAGAGAAACAGCCCATCTATGGGTGTATCTGCACTTAAAATGCCTCAAGAGATTTTTCACACCCCTGATGGATGTAGTTAAACGGATCTAATTTTCTAGGGTAGAGAGGCCTAGGTGTGGCAGATTGGCTCATTAGAGGAGATTAGCAAAATCTCTGGTTCCTCTACTTTGTGAGGCTAAGGCCTTGGCTACACTTGCGAGTTGCAGCGCTGTAAAGCCGCCCCCAGTGCTGTAACTCACTCCCCGTCCACACTGGCAAGGCATTTGCAGCGCTGTATCTCCGTGGTTGCAGCGCTGCATGTACTCCACCTCTTCGAGAGGAATAGCGAGTGCAGCGCTGCCGTTGCAGCGCTGCGGCGCCAGTGTGGCCGCCCAATGCGCTGTGAATGGCCTCCAGAATTATTCGGCAGTATCCCACAATGCCTGTTCTAGCCACTCTGGTCATCAGTTCAGACTCTACTGCACTGGCCTCAGGTAACCAACCATGTGACCGACCCTTTACATGCCCCGTGAATTTTAAAAATCCCCTTCCTGTTTGCTCAGCCCGGCGTGGCGTGGAGTGCTATCAGCGAATCTTTCCAGGTGACCGAACCTCCACGCGCCAAGCGAGCCCCAGCATGGAGCAATAGCGAGTTGCTGGACCTCATCAGTGTTTGGGGGGAGGAAGCTGTACAGTCCCAGCTGCGCTCCAGCTGTAGGAATTACAATACCTTCAGGAAGGTATCAAAGGACATGATGGAAAGGGGCCATGACCGGGACGCCCTGCAGTGCAGGATTAAAGTGAAGGAGCTGCGGAGTGCCTACCGCAAAGCCCGCGACGCAAACGGCCGCTCGGGTGCTCCCCCCGCGACCTGCCGATTCTACAAAGAGCTGGATGCAATACTTGGGGTTAACCCTACCTCCACTCCGAGCACCACCATGGACACTTCAGAGCCGGTGTGGGGGTGGGGAGGAGGAGGAGATGGAGGAGGAAAACGGGATGGTGGTGGGCCGGATGGAGACACCCCGGAATCCCTGGAGCCATGCAGCCAGGAGCTCTTCTTGAGCCAGGAGGAAGGTAGCCTGTTGCAGCAGCCGGTACTTGGTGGAGGACAAACAGAAGAGCAGGTTCCTGGTAAGCATTTTTTTTTCTTCGGGAAGGAATTTTTTCGGTGCGGGCTCTTTGGGAGAGGAGGGTTAGGCATGCATGCCTAGATGCGGAATAGTGCATTGATGTGGTTTATCACATCGCAGTAATCGGACTCGGTAATCTCCTCAAATGTCTCATCCAGAACGTGTGCAATGTGCTTGCGCAGGTTTATCAGGAGAGCCACCGTGGTCCTTGTCCCAGCCAGGCTAACGTGTCCGCGCCACTGTGCCGTGAGGGGCGGGGGGACCATTGCTGCACACAGGCAAGCTGCATATGGGCCAGGGCGGAAGCCGCATTGCAGTAGAAGACCCTCCCTTGCTTCCCAGGTCACCCTCAGCAGCGAGATATCATCCAGGACGAACTCCTGTGGAAAATGTTGGGACAGTGTTCAGTGTAGGTGCCCCCTGAAGCTATTGGCTCTCCCCAAGGCACAGAAACCCAGAGGACAGTGCAGCCCTGAAACAATCAGTCCCCTTTACTCACCATTTTGAGGCTCCCATGGGATATGTGTGCTCTGTTTCGGATGGGAAAATTATGCTACTGTGTAGACCCTGTGTGTTTTCTACTCCTTAAGTGCGGGGGGAATCATTACTCTGTCTGGTATAAACAATGCTGCCTCTGTTAAATGTTGCATTTTACCTATACAGCTGCATCAACCTTGAGACCTCAGCCGTCCCTCTTATCGCCTGCTCAGAGACTGCAAAGACTCAGGAAGAGACCACGAAAAAGCAAAGAAGACATGCTGCAAGAAGGGATGTGGCAATCTATTAAAGAGAATGAGAAAGCACAGAACTGGAGGGGGAGAGAAAGCAGGATCCGCCAGGAAAACGCAGCGCACCGGCAGCAAAGCACGGAGCACCGGAAGCAAAGCATGGATCGGCTCATAAGCATCCTGGAGCACCAAGCAGACACTATCCAGGAGCTCGTAGCCATGCAGAAGGAGCAGTACCGCAAGCGCAAACGCCACCCCCCCCCCCACAGCCCTTGTCCCAAAACTCTTTAAGTTGTGCCTCACTATCACCTCCAACCTACTTTCCCCAACTTCCGTGTTCTTCACACCACCAGCTGCCTCCAACACCAGTATCTTCACCACCCAGCCCTGAAAACCACGACCCTTACCCTCTGCACTCAACCCCCATCACCATGCAGTATAGCTGTCCTGAAGTGCAGCACTCACTGCACAGCACACCAGACAGGACATACGCAAATCTGTGATTGTACTGTTCCACACTCCACCCCCTTGTTTCTTTTCAATAAATATTTTTTTTTCTTTTCAATAAATGGATTTCTTGGCTCTGAAAACATTCTTTATTATTGCATAAAGTAAAAGACTCCTTAGCCCAGGAAATAAACAGGCACTGCAAGTCTGCTTGTCTGCTAAGCAGACACTGATTCCTAAAGATTGGAACTATTGTACTTCACTCCTGTGCAGGGCACCAGATATCACAGCTGGTTTTCAGCCTCAAATTGCTCCCTCAAGGCATCCCTAATCCTTGCAGCCCCGCGCTGGGCCCCTGTAATAGCCCTGCTCTCTGGCTGTGCAAATTCAGCCTCCAGGTGTTCAACCTCGGAGGTCCATGCCTGAGTGAAGCTTTCACCCTTCCCTTCACAAATATCATGGAGGGCACAGCACGCGGATATAACCGCGGGGATGCTGTTTTCGGCCAAGTCCAGCTTCCCATACAGAGATCGCCAGCGGCCCTTTAAACGGCCAAAGGCACACTCCACAGTCATTCAGCACCGGCTCAGCCTGTAGTTGAACCGTTCCTTGCTGCTGTCAAGGCTCCCTGTGTAGGGTTTCATGAGCCATGGCATTAATGGGTAAGTGGGATCTCCAAGGATCACAATGGGCATTTCAACTTCCCCTACCATGATCTTCCGCTCTGGGAAAAAAGTCCCGGCCTGCATCTTCCTGAACAGCCAAGTGTTCCGAAAGATGCATGCATCATGCACCTTTCTGGGCCAGCCTGTGTTAATGTCAATGAAACGCCCACGATGATCCACAAGCGCCTGGAGAACCATAGAGAAATACCCCTTCCAATTAACGTACTCGGATCCTAGGTGGGGTGGTGCCAGAATAGGAATGTGCGTCCCATCTATCGCCCCTCCACAGTTAGGGAACCCCCATTTGTGCAAAGCCATCCACTATTTCCTGCACGTTACCCAGAGTCACGGTTCTTCTGAGTAAGATGCGATTAATGGCCCTGCAAACTTGCATCAACACGATTCCAACGGTCGACTTTCCCACTCCAAACTGGTTTGCGACCGACCGGTAGCTGACTGGAGTTGCCATCTTCCAGATTGCAATAGCCACCCGCTTCTCCACTGGCAGGGCAGCTCTCAATCTCGTGTCCTTGCGCCGCAGGGTGGGGGCAAGCTCCTCACACAGTCCCATGAAAGTGGCTTTTCTCATCCGAAAGTTCTGCAGCCACTGCTCGTCATCCCAGACTTCCATGACGATGTGATCCCACCACTCGGTGCTTGTTTCCCGAGCCCAAAAGCAGCGTTCCACAGTGCTGAGCATGTCTGTGAATGCCACAAGCAATTTTGTGTTGTACGCGTTACGCGGCTCAATAGCATCGTCGGACTCCTCACCCTCACTCTCACTGTCACTTTGGATCTTAAGGAATAGTTCAACAGCCAAACGTGACATGCTGGCGAGACTCGTCAGCATACGCCTCAGCAGTTCGGACTCCATTTCCCGCAGACAGATCGCGCTGCACAGAAACCGTTGAAAGATGGCGCCAAAGGTGGACAGAAACAAAGGGATTTCTGGGATGCGAAGCGAAGCATCACGGGGCGTTGGGACAGGACCCAGAATGCCCCGCACCCACGCCCCCTTCCCACAACCCATGGCGCCAGAATGGGAAGAGGTGCTCTGTGGGATAGCTGTCCATAATGCACCGCTCCCAATGGTGCAGCAAATGCTGCAAATGTGGCCACGACAGTGCGCTGGCAGCTGTCAGTGTGGACAGACTGCAGCGCTTTCCCTACTCAGCTGTACGAAGTCAGGTTTAACTCACAGCGCTGTACATCTGCAAGTGTAGCCAAGGCCTAGAATACACCTGGTGCAAAATCTGTCCCTGTTCCATAGTGATATTGTTCTCACTGAACTATCTGCACTGTGATTTGTCTGGCTAAGAGAAAGGCCATGATGGGCCTTTAAAAAAGCAAAGCATGATGGGATACACTGACAGAGTATAAACAAATGACTAAGAAACACCATTTCACTTCAGAACTGGATCCAAAATGGGAAGGGTCTGGAGCCGTTTCCTGACAGTAGAAGGGAGTCTCATGGCCTGATTCTGCTCTTCCTTCTACCTGTTTTGCATCACTGATTCCAATAGAGAAGCTCCTCATTTCCACCTGGGTCAATGGGATCAGAATCAGGCCAAGAGGGAGGGCCCACCACAGGAGATGTTTTATGTCCATTTTGCACAGGACTCTGACAGTTGCAGGGCCAGGGTTCTGAGTTTGTGAGCCAGAGGTTGCAGAGTGAGATTGTCTCGTCTCACTTGCAAAGAGTGTCTAACAACAAGCTCAACATCCTTAGGCTTCCAGGAATGAGACAATGACCAACTGGGGGCTGGGTCAGGAAGGAATTGGGAATGTATAGCAGGGATTTGACACCTTAGAGAGGAGAGAGATAAGAGAGGACACAATAAATGTCTATAAAGTACTGACTGGTCTAGAGCCAGGAGATGGGGAGCTTCTGATCTTCCTGTCTCCTAGCATGAGAACAAGGGGACATTTGGTGATATTTCAAGGTGGGAAATTCAAAACTGGGAAAGGAAATGCTTTTTCACACAATGTTGAATAATTAGACAGTGGAACTCCCTGGTACAGGAAGTAGTTGAGGCCAAAGAATGTAGCAATATTTAAAGAGGGATTGGACATTCCTGTGGACAATGGGAATATCCAGAGTGAGCATCATTAATGACAGCAGATGCTGGAAAGGATATTAAAATAATCTATAACTGTTACAGACCAGGATGAGACCTAATATGCGGGCAGATTATCCCACATCTGCCATGTCTGGGGTTCTTACACCTTCCTCTGCAGCATCTGGGGCTGGCCCCTGTCAGAGACAGGCTACTAGACAAGATGGACCTTGAGTCCGATCCAGTCTGGCAATGCCTGTGTTCCTCTGGAACTGGTCACAGCTGGGCCAGGACACTGGGCTAGGGGGCCTGGCCCCGTGTTGAACCCCAGTGTCTCTGAGTCCCTTCCTCGCCCCGGAAAGGAAGAGATTTGCAAAGAGGAATAAGATTAGATGGGCTTTTTCTGGCTCCCTCTGGTGCGTCCCTCCTCCCCTCTCAGACACACTAGCCCCTCTGCTGTCATCCTGGGCTGGTGCATGCTGCTATCAGCCCTTCCCCATTGCTCTCCCCATCTCTCGCAGGCATGTCTGACATTCGGTGAGCTGCAGCATCCTGAAGTCTGTGGTTGATTTCCTATTCCTTCTCAACTCCTACCTGCTGCGGCCTCCTCTGCAGGGGTCTGTTACCCTGAGCCAGTACAAGAGGCTCCTTCACTCCACAACCAGGAGACAGCACAGGAGAGCAGGCAAGGCTGAGATGCTCTGAGCAGCAGTGGGCAGCGCTTGGCCCCATCCATTCCTGTGCTCTCACTCAGTCTCCCATTCTTAGCCAATGGGGCACTGTCTAAAATTGAAAGTGTGTTCTCCCCTGCATTCCCTGATCCTTGAGCGCTGTGTCACTAGCGTTCATAGGACCCTGCCCACCGCTCCTGTGGGGGCGCGAGCTGTTCCGGAGGTCACTAAGTGCCTCTCTGTAGAGTTCTGAGCTGGGTTATGGCATCTCTGCTGGCATCTCCTGGGACTAGGGAAAGCCCTGGGGCAGATGGGGAGGGAAATGTTTGCGCTTTAAAAACCCTGCTGCCATGCTGATGATGTGTCATTGCTAGAGCACTTTAGGATGCATAGCACTTTGCAAAAGTGGGACACGGGGGGCCTTGCTCTGCGGGGTGAGTCGGATACACAGGACAGCAGCTGCAGCTCAGGGTGGCACAGCTCTAGGGCGGGGTCCATGTGAAGCTGCCCTGCAGTGGCTCACGAGCGTGAGGATCAACTTCAGGGCAGACTGGGAAGAAGCAGGGCACAACCCCCAATTGGCTGTGAGTTCCATGCTTAGATTTCACCAACCAATTATCAAGTATAAACCCCTCAGGCACTATAACAGGTTTAATCTGGAGTCACAGACAGTCTCATTAGGTCCTCCGATGTATCTCACCTCACAGGTAAGCCTACATTTGTAATAGATGGTCCCTAACACAGATTCACAGCATTATTCAGGTTATTCCCAGTCCCACAGAGCTGATCAATTGCACCTTAGATCTCACACCAAACAGAGCTGGTCTGCCAGCATTACCGTCCAATCTCATCTCACCTCTACCTCTATCTATCCCCTATTAATCCATGCATCCACCCTCATCTTGGTCTATCCATTTATCTATCCAGCCAGTGTGTGTCCGGTTTATGATTTTATATAGCACCTACTATGGTACTGAGCACTGAGCAAAAGAACAATGCACATAAGCCTTAGAAAGAAGAAAAAGCATTTTCCTCTCTGTCGCTCCAGTGCAATGTAGTAGGGCTCAACATGTAGGATTTTGTCTGAGGAGGATAGTTATCCCCTTCTCACAGTTCTTCGTGGCTGGGACAGAGCAATGGTGCCAACCCCAAGCATTCAAAAATCTTAAACCAGGCCCCCAAAATCATGAGATTTTCTTTTTAAAACATTTTGGAGGTTCTTTTTTTTTTTTGCATTCTGGTTTCATAGCCTTTATGTCGCACGTGAATCACATCTCCAAGTTTTTCTCTGCACCAGTGAGGGCTAGAAACAGACTTTGTTTGGTTTTGAATGCAAGCTGAGATTCTCATGTAATTTCCTAATTCTAGGAGCTGGAGCTTCAAGAAAACCATCAAAAAATTCGAGATTCACAATCCTGTCCGAACACTGATGGAGCCCTGAGGCCTTGGCATATCTCCTTTAAAGAACATGGACTTACCAGAACACTACAGAGATCTCGAACGAGGAGATGAATTTTGGTGTAAGCATTGTTATGTGCTAGGCAGGGAGCATGGCTCAGGGTGGGTGAGACTTGCCTCCCAGGCAGAGTTGGTGCAGCCAGGGTTGTACGGGGAGATTTTTGGCAAACCAGTAAAGTTCCTGAAACCACTATGGCTTATTGCTAAAAGCAGCCAAGTCAGCAGGCTGTAAGCTTGACCAAGGCAGGAGGGGAGGGGGTTTTGGGTCCCACAGAAAGAGCAGCATGACCCACGTCCTTCCTGGTAAGAATTGTGTTGAAGCTGCTAATACATGCATTTTACAAGAGCAGGATGTGCCCTCAGGAATGTGTCTAACAGGGTCTCAAGGCTGCAAACTCTGGAAAAACCCACACCTGGTTAATCAATAATCAGAAGGAACCTCTTGCTTGACCATTGAAACTGCTTGCTTGACAAGTTTTCTTTAAGGACATGTCATTCTATTACTAATGTATAAATAAGGGGAAAAAATTTGAGGTAGTTGGACTCTTCTGGACTCTCCTTCTGGATACATCTTGCGATCCCCAGTGGCAGACGGGCTGCTGCTGTGCCACTCGAGAGCTACACTCACCTTTGGTAATTATCGAGGGTTGGGGATGTTTTACTAACCTGTTGCGGACGTGTGTAAGTGCTTGAGACTAAGTAAAGTTTAGCTTTAAGTGAAAGCACTCTTATGTTGCCCTGTTTGTGCCAGCCATCTATCGGTCAGACAGCTGTGTCTCCCCTGATTTATTTCCTGACACTACCTCGCATAGAGTAAAAGTTACCAACAGCTTTGGGTAAAAGAACCCTGGGTAACAGGGTGTGAGCACAGCAAGTGTTTGGGGGCTTGTTAGTTGGATTATGATGAGTCATTTCTCAGAGGGGGTACCAACAACACAGACACTCAGCCTGACTAATACCGAGGAAGGAGACACACCCCATATGGCTTCACTTCCTTGCTCATCTCCCTGGGCTTTGAAAGGGAGCTTTCAGGGCTGAATCACCTTTAACAAGCTCACTGCCTTTTGATGCTAGACATTCTTTGCCATTGGCTGAGTGGCCCTTGCAAAGCTGGGGAATTCTTTTCCTGGCTTTGAAACTGTCAAAGACAAACCAAGTCATAATGATTTCCAGCCTGACCCTTGTAAGAGGTCAGGATGATGGAGGGAGAAACACACATTGTGGGTGGCTTTTGGAAAACCACTCTGAGGGGTCAACACAACCCAGTCGAGTGCTGCAGCGAGCCAAAATGACTGCATCTCCTTACTGAGAGGAGCGCTACGGAACTGCTGTGTCAAGGAGTGGCTTGTTATCATCTCTGCAGCCTCAGGACTGCCCTGGTGACCCATGCTTATGGACTTGTTCCCAGCAGATTGTCGGGTAGCTGATACCCCCACAGTAGGTTCTTGTGGTTTGGGCCACTCCCGGATTGTTCATAGGAGTGTTTCCTTCTCGCTCTCCTCTGCTCTGGGCCTGTGGTCCCCTTTGTTTTCCACTCTCTGTATTTTCGTTCAGAGAATTTCACCACACTCCATAGCTGCTGACTCCATGGGTGGTCTGGGGCTGCAGCACCCACAGAAAAAAAATAGTGGGTGCTCAGCACCCACCAGCAGCCCTGCCAATCAGCTCCTTCCCCTCCCTCCCAGTGCCTCCCACCCGCCAGTGATTAGCTGTTCAGCAGCATGCAGGAAGCATGGGGCAGGGGAGGGGGTGGACAGTCCCCTGAGGGACTGTTCTTTCTCGGGGACCACTGCAAGAGCCCCTCCCAGCAGCTTCCCGCTGCCTTTTGCCCTGGGATCAACACAGGCATGACTTGCCCTGGAATCAGGGCTGGCTTAGCTCCAGGTCTCCATCCCCTGGAAAGCCATTCCTGTTACACTCTCCCTCTCTCCTATAGTGATCAGACCCCACTGATGCCCGAGTGATGAGATTCACCCCGGCTTTCACTGGACTCCCCAGATCACAATGTCTCTTCCAGGTCCCCCTCCATGTCCCCAATTCCTGGCCACAGTGCTTGGGTGCCTCAATACGTCAATCCTCCTCTGCTTGGTGTCTCAGAACAATACCGTCTCCTGCTTCGCTGGGGAAGTTCGTTTGTCCCAAGAGCCAATGCCTGAGGCCTCTGCCCAAGTGTCACTCCGGTCTTATGATGCCAGGGTGACTTTGCTGCCGAAAGGCTGAGTAAAAGCTGAGTAAGATCTTTATGATTTCCCCCCATGCTAGTAGATTTAAGCCACAGCTTCCCTTCTCCTCCTTGCTTGTCTGGTTTGCAGCCCATCAGGGACCATTGGCCAGCTGGGAGCTAGCAGGCTGATGCCCCTTCCCTTTGATCTGGGAAGGATGGCCATGCATGGAGCTTGTGTTCCCACAATACTATGACAAACACCATGAGCAAGCAGCTCTCTCTGCTCTGCCTAGCTCGCACGGAGTTAGCGTTCCCATGATACTATGACAAACACCATGAGCAAGCAGGTCTGTCCACTCCGCCTAGCTAGGGATCGTCCTGGTGCTCGTCTTGCATTGTTCTCGTGGTTCTGTGCCACCCCCGAACTAAATTAGCTGCTCCTGATTAGGCAATGTATCGGTTTTTCCCTTGAGCGCTTCTTTATTTAATTCTATTGTAAGAGAGAACTTATTAAAGCAGCCCCACCCTTCCCAGGGATGAGTGTTTGCTTCCCTGTCTACAGAGAAGCATCTGTCCAGAGCCAAAACATACACCGAAGGGTCCATCTCGTCCCACCTGCCCCTGGCCTCCTGTCTGTGCTCCTGCCGGGGCAGTCGCAGCAGCAGAATAGTGGGCCGTGCGTTATCAGCCACGAGAGCAGAGCGGCTTCCTGCAAATTCTCCCTCCAGACCCATGCCTGGGAGCTGCTTACAGAGTAAGAGCTAGCCTCTCTTTTTAAAGCATGCCTCTTCCTTTTATTTTTCACAGGTAACATGATCTTTGTAGCGTTGGACTGGCTGTTAATGAAAGCAGAGATTTGTCTGCACTCTTGAACATGAGGTGTATTGTTATTAGCAGAGATCAGCATGACGAGGTGGGATCAGCTATGAAAGTCCTAGAAAATTTGGAGTCAGATGGCATGAAAGTTTAGGGGGAGACATAAGAAAGGCAGAATTACTGTGGATCAAGGCTGAGACCTGAGCATTGGGATTTGCGATAGACACTCAAAAAAAACAAAACAAAAAAAACCCCCCAAACCTAACCCACAATAGGGAGGTGGGATCAGAAATTGAAAATGCGGAGAAGGCGTTGGGGGATAATGCAGATTCAGCTTGGAGACATTTGCAAGAGAGTAGATGGAGGCTGCCGAGAGATCCCCATCCAGTGTCCCTGCTACGGACAGACTGGCGGAGAGTAAAACTCGAGAGCAAAGGGACAGCTCACCTTGGATCTTGCTGGGTGCAGAGAAAGCGCATGGCTGCACCATTAGTATTATGCCCAGAGTAGCATAGCTCTGCATGGTGCCTTAGTACAGTGCTTCTCACAGTGGTGGTCCGCGGACTGAGCCATCGGCTGCCGGTCCGCAACGAGTTTCCTCATAAGAGCATCAAATAGGATAATAATATGGCACCAGTCCCTGGCACATTGGGGAAAAAAATTGCCGGTCCCCCACATCAGATAGCTTGAGAAGCACTGCCTTAGTAGATACCATGTGTGGAAGGAAGGGTTCCCTTCCTTTGAGAGCTTACAGACTAATGGCATCAGCAGCACAGAATCATATCACACTGGACAAATTCTGGGAGCCGGCAGTTGTTATAGCAAGAACCCTTCCTACGGGTTCCAGGAGTGTTTTGCAAGTGGTGCTCTATGACAGTGCTTCTCAACCAGGGGGACGCGTACCTGTGGAGGTATGCGGAGGTCTTTCAGGGGGTATATCAACTCATCTAGACACTTGCCTAGTTTTACAACAGGCTACATAAAAAGCATTACCAAAGTCAGTACAAACTAAAATTTCATTCACACTATGACTTGTTTGTACTGCTCTATATACTATACACTGAAATGCAAGTACAATATTTATATTCCAATTGATTTATTTTATAATTACATGGTAAAAATGAGAAAGTTGGCAATTTGTCAGTAATAGTATGCTGGGACACTTCTGTATTATTATGTCTGATTGTGTAAGCAAGTTATTTTTAAGTGAGGTGAAACCTGGGGTATGCAAAACAAATCAGCGGCCTGAAAGGGGCACATTAATCTGGAAAGGTTGAGTGTCACTGCTCTGTGGGCAGATGAATCAGCAGCATGTTGTTGGCTGTCTTGTCTCCCATCAGGAGAATCTGAGCACAAAACACCAGGAGGAATTTGGTGATTAGATTCACACCCTCAACTGCAGGTGCGGGCCAAGGGGCAGAGGTCTCTCAGTTCTGCTGAAAGCAGAGACCACGTGCCAGGGACACTCCCCAGAGATACTCCCAGAGAGGGATGACTGCCCACCTTCAAGCAGAGCCATCCCTTAGCGCTGCCCATTAGCCCGTAGGAAGGCCTGGTGGAGACTGGCATTATAGTGGAGATGGTAGGTCAGCCTCTAGACCCTATAGTCTCCTGCCCCCTGTGGGTTCCTTACAGACCCCACTATAGATTGCTAACAAGTCGGGATTATCGAACACCTTAGGAGAAGCCAGGACATTGCCCTGGGTTGTGCTACCCTGGAGCTGATTGAGTTCTTATGGGCCACAAGGACCTTTGCAAATGGTCCCAGAGGCTCAAGCTAAGCAGTGCAGACCCTGGTCTTTTCCCGGGAACTGTCCGCAGCAGCACTTCGCTTGAGAGCTATAAGACAGAGTGCCAGTGGGGCGCTGCCCAGCTGCCCACTGGAGGGAAGGAGAGCTGTGTGGAGGCAGTATGCTCAGCCCTCAGGTGTGCCTGGCATTACTGTACACAGTGCCCCGGGAGGGAGGGAACCAGGCCTAGCCTCCCCCAGCTGGGGCAAGCTCTGGGAGGTGACTGTGGGGAGGCCAAGGGGGAAACATGTGTAGGAGAGGGGAGGAAGTGGGAGGGTACCAAGGAGACCTGTAGGCAACATGAGCCCCAACAGAGGGGACTGGCTGGTCCAGGGCAGTCAGCAGAGATGAGTCCAGACTGCAAAGCTCAACTATGGAGCATTTGTTCCAGGGGCTTGCACGGAACCTGCCAGAAACTGGGCAGCTTTGCTCATCGTTCTGGAGGCAAGTTCACACAAACACTCCCGCCCGCTGACCTGGGAACCAGGCTTGTCCAGGCCGATTGCTGGGCTGTGAAGCCGCCCTCCCCCTGCCACCTTGAGCGTCATGCTATAAAGGGAAAAAAGACCAGATGGCTGAAAAGAGGAGAAAGATGCCATAACCCTTAACACAGTGTTCTGTCATTCTGATTTCACAAGCAAGGTTTCACCACAATCAGCAGCACCCTATATATTGTAAACATAGGCTGACAGGAAGGGGCAGATGTCTAAATCAGGGACTCGGAACTTTAGGAAATGTACCAGAACAAGATGTGTTTTCCTCTAGCCTGTGGAAAGAGGAACTAATGGATTTGTCAGCAACCTGCCTATAAGTACCAACCAGGTATAAGCAAATCGCAGAACCAAACAGGGCGAGGTACCTGTTGCCAGCTGTAGAATCAGGCTCATGGACTGTGGTAACTATACTCTTAGTCTTTCTGCTGTCTAGTTAATTAATTATTTAATAAATCCAATCAAGCTGACTGATGCGGAGGTCTCTTTAATCACTGAATAAATTCGAACCTTACTAAAACCATTGTTGGTAACGAATTGGTGGCCCGGATGGGCACCTTGATTCGCAGTAGTGTTTGAGAGCGTATCAGACAGGAATGCTCGGCCTAGTATAGTGGCAGTGGAGAGCTCAGCACAGGGGTGGGCAAACTACGGCCCAGGGGCTGCATCCGGCCCTTCAGACATTTTAATTTGGCCCTCAAGCTCCCGCCGGGGAGTGGGGGCCGGGACTTGCCCCGCTCCAGTGCTCCAGCCGTGGAGCAGTGTCGAGGGCTTGCCCCACTCCACGCAGCTCCCATAAGCAGCAGCATGTCCCCCCTCCAGCCCCTATGCGTAGGGGCAGCCAGGGGTCTCTGCACACTGCCCCTACCCCAAGCACGCCCCCACAGCTCCTATTGGTCAGGAACTGCAGCCAATGGGAGCTGCAGGGGTGGCACCTGTGGATGGGGCAGCACGCAGAGCTGCCTGGCCACACCTCCATGTAGGAGCTGGAGGGGGGACGTGCTGCTGCTTCCAGGAACTGCTTGAGGTAAGCGCCGTCCAGAGCCTGCACTCCTGACCCCTCCCCCCCCCCCGGCCCGACTCCAGGGTTTTGGCCACCCCAAGCAGCAAAAAAAAGCCAAGAAGACACCTAAGATTAAGGAGTTAAGAGAGGGAGCAAAATGGGGAACTAAAAATGCTGCTTGAGAATATGAATAGTGTAAATGTGGCTCTGGCTCAGAATGGCCCTGAGGAAAGCTCAAGGAATGTCAGATCGATTGTGGTGAGATGAGGGTAAGGAAGTTAAGTTGGTGCAAAGAACCTAAGGAGTTGAGAAGTGCTTCCCGGGTGGCACAGGAGCAATTCATTGTGGCAAAGCAGGGTGTCCTGGGAATCGTGGTAAGTGCTGGAAGGAACAGGAGGACTTGAGAGAGCAGGTTCATGATTGAAGGGGACAAATTGCAGCGTTGAGTGAGAGAGCTGAGGAGTATAGAAAGCTAAGAAAATTAAATGAGAAAGGGAAGGAAAAGATGCAGGAATTAACCACAGACTCAAACGGACTCAGGTGCTCATTAGATGAAAGAGAGAATGCAGCTATGCAGGTCCCAGAAATATCAGTGATCTACAAGGTAATTGTGGGTGGTTGTCCTGAAGGAGAAACTGAGAAGAACTAAATGAGAGAGATTATCTGGGGAAACTACCAGCTTGGAATAAAGATAAAATCAGCCTGATGGTAGATCCAGACCAAACCCCTAAAAGGAAATTGTAATGTTAACCCTAATGCAACCAAAATTACTAGTTTAAAAAGGAAAGCATTATGATTTTAGCAAATTTTAGACTGACCCCCAAAATATAGTTGGCTATTGGCTACAAAGCAGGTAAAAAAATCCTACTACACGACTGCATGATTTGGAAATTTGAATGTGCCATAAGATACTTTTGGAAATTTGCATATTGGTGTGATTCATGCCCCTCACCCCACTTCCTGGGGGCATGGGTGTGTGTGTCCATGGAATCACATGAGCCTGAATTAAGGGAATGGAAAAACCAGCTCCATTAATTAAAATTAATTCAAATTTTCAGCAAAAGGTACTTAAAGTTGTGCGATTTTGAAAGGTTTAAAGGACCTAAATGAACACTCCCTGTCAATACAACCCTCTTTAAAAAGGAAGGTGTATGTAAAATGTATGTGTCAAATAAATTGGCTTTCAAAGGATTCTTCTAAAAATCTATTTGCTTCAATAATGAAAGAGCTAACAAATTTTATTTTGAACATGAAATGGTAAAGGTGAGACAAGTTAGCCTTGTTAAAGTAAAAGTATTATTCAAGTAATTCCTGGGATAATTTAAAGTTAAAGGTATTAGGTCTTCAATTGTTGCTGTGCTTTTAAGTTATGATATTTGGTTCCAAGTGAAAAGCTGACAGGGGAGTCTGAAAAGCAAAAGGCAGCAACATCACTTGGACTCTGAGGCTAGCAGCCAACATGTTGCTGTACATAAAGAAGGAATTGCCTTTCCTGGCAGGCACTGTTAACTGGTTTTGTCTGTGAATTGTTGCCCATCGACGCTGGTCCTAAAACAAGACAAATGTCCAACAAAGCAATTAATTTTTTAAGTCCTCAAACCTTTGTTTTATATTTAAACAATGGATCTTGGACTCTGAAGCTGAACACAAGTAACTAATGTCAGCTGGCTTTGTTGTAGCAATGACACCATGCCTTTGAAATAGATGCCCCTTTAAACAAGGTGATACCTGATGTAAATGTCAAAATGAAATTAATAAATGCAAATAGGGGAAAACAAAACCCTACTCACCACCCTTCTAACCTGCAAAAAAGTGCAGGGGGGGAAGGGTAGGAGAAAAAGTAAAAGGAGGTAAATCAAAGTATTAAGCATATGTATAGAATGCTTTGTTGCTTGCTTATTGTCATGCGGGCTATTAGTTAAATGTTGTTGGTTTAATAAGTTAATAGATACAGGAGTTGTTATTTTTATGCTCCGTGAAGACAACCCTTATTTCTCCCCATCTCCTCTAGAAAACATTTCACTTCTGAAACTTTTGTAAGTAACCCTGTTTCCTCTATTCTTTCTGAACTGCTGCTCGAGAGCATGGTGATTTGGCTCCACTGCTTTGTGCTAACTTGTTTATCGGAACCATGGAATATGCTGGGGTCTGACCATATGGTTCACCAGGGCTGCATTGTTGTGGTTGTTCTCTGGGAAATGATCCCGTAGCAATAACTGATTGCCATGTCGCTGCAGCAGTTGCAAAGTCTGCCTGTTACGATCTGTCAGGTCTTTATGAAACTCACCCTCTTCCAGATATTGTGCAAACTGGGGTTGAAGCAAGAGCCCCAGCCTTGCTCAGCATAAACATGACTGTGACAGAATGCCTGTCATGGTTACTGTTCCAGGTCCTAACCCAATAGCATCCATACCCAAATCATATGCAGCTGAAAGCATGAATTCCTTACTACAGCTGGGTGTCCACCAACCCTCTGTCTCTTGAGACAGATCCCGCCAGTTCCTGCTCTATCCTGGGCAAACCTCGCTGAATTAAGTTAAACCTTAAACAATGTTGCAAAATGTTAAAGCTGAGGGGAAAAAAAACCTTTCAAAAGATTTCTACCTATATTGCCCAAGGATAAGCAGTCAATGAAAGTTTATTATCCTCAGAGGGTTTATATAAACTCAAGGGGGCTATATTTTATTTAATTGTTATATTATTTTCCTTTCTACTATGTGTAAAAATGTACTGGATATTAGAACGTATGCGGTGTATAAATATTTGAAAAAGTTTAATTGATATAACACACAAATTAACCCTAAAAAACTTGGGGAAAATTCTGTAACTAATTTTCTTGCTAAAACAAAGTGGTCGGGGGAGAAAGCAGTACATTTTTTCACTTAGAGAGGGAGCACCCCTGTCTTTGGAGTCAACCCCCCTGTTTTAGCAATTAACCCTATAAATGCAGGGCCGTATGACCTTAGCAACCCCTATAGCAGACAGTCCAACAATCTGTGACATGCAGACACCATACAAATCTGTCACCTTAGTGGTAGGGGATCCTCCAATTCCTGAACCAGCCATGCTTGCTACAATGTGGAAGAAATTGCAACTGTCCCTGCCCCTTTTGGGGAAGTAAGTGGGGAGATGCGTGTGAGTGGGGAGGAAGTGGGAGGGTTCCCAGCTTTGAGTATTAGTGGATCTGTAGCCAACATGAGCACAACAGAGATGACTAGCAGCTTGTTCCCTGTCCCAGCTTCTCTCATCCTTCTGTGTCCAAGTTCACATTAATGCTATTTAATGCAATCACTTGCTCTGGGCTATTTTCAGATATACAGGCATGCAGGGAACAGACAGAAAGGCTGCCCCATACCTGTGGTAACTTTACAGACAGTTGTCTGGGGGCTAAAACAGGTAACTGGGAGCCAGGACTCCTGGGTTCTTTTCCCAGCTCTGTTGCTGATTCACTGGATGACATTGGGCAAGTCCCTTCCCCTTTCTTTGCCTTAATTTCCTTATGTGCAAATTAGGGATAACGACACTGACTGACTTCCTGGAGGGTTGTGATAGGTGCACTTTAGTTTAGTACATGCATCCTCTGTCAGCAGGCTACGCACATCACAAGGCCCCCCCATCATTCCAGCCCAGCCAGCACTCCTAGGCGGTTTCCTGCTCCTTGCCAATACACTAACCTCTCCGCTGATCCCTACAGATGCTGTGTCCCTTCCTGCCTGCAGGATGGGGGCCATGAAGCCAGCACTGGCCTTGCTGTCCCTGGCCTACCTACTGCACACAGCCGCCACCCTGAAAATCTGCGCTTTCAACATCAAGAGCTTTGGAGACCGCAAGCTGTCTGACGAGACCACTGCGGGCATCATTGTGAAAGTGAGTAGTACAGGCCGCCGGGCTCCAGGCTGCCTGGAGTTACGGCTTGACAGGGGTAAGGGCTGAGGCACTGGCAGTGCTGGTTCTAGGGCCAGCTCAGGAACTCAGCGGCAGCCAGGGATGGTTTGTGTTGGCAAGGTTTTAAAAGGGCCCTGTCTCAGGGATGACAACAGGCAAGTCCCAGGGGGATTCCAGAGGATTGGGGGTTCATTCAGGGGGTCACGGAACTAATGATCTCTCTGCTGGGGGAACAGGGGTGGATCCAGGCTGATCACACTCACCCCCCACACCCTGCTGCCTTGGGACTCAGCTCCCCCTGCCCTTGGATGACCAGATGTCCCAATTTTATAGAAGCTGATATTTGCAGCTTTTTCTTATATAGGTGCTGTGAGAAAGTTACTTCTCTATCTTGGTGGGTCCTGCGCTTATTGGCGGATTTTCTTGCCTCAGAGATTCACCATGTGGGTTGGGGAACAGCCCAGAGACCTTCCCCTCTGGAAGAACCCACCGTCCAGGTCAGTTGGGAGGTTTGGGGGGAACCCGGGCCCACCCTCTACTCCGGGTT
This sequence comes from Malaclemys terrapin pileata, assembly GCF_027887155.1. Classification (NCBI taxonomy): domain Eukaryota; kingdom Metazoa; phylum Chordata; order Testudines; family Emydidae; genus Malaclemys; species Malaclemys terrapin. The sequence goes on from NC_071514.1 coordinate 54,989,097, forward strand.
CCAGCCCAGGGCCCTGTGGACTGCAGCGGTCTATAGTGCCTCCTGTAACAGCTGCATGACAGCTACAATTCCCTGGGCTACTTCCCCATGGCCTTCTCCAAACATCTTCCCTATTCTCACCACAGGACCTTCCTCCTGGTGTCTGATAACACTTGTGCTCCTCAGTCCTCCAGCAGCACACCCTCGCACTCTCAGCTCCTTGCACCTCTTGCTCCCAGCTCCTCATACTCACACCACAAACTGAAGTGAGCTCCTTTTAAAACCCAGGTGCCCTGATTAGCCTGCCTTAATTGATTCGAGCAGCTTCTTCTTAATTGGCTCCAGGTATCCTAATTAGCCTGCCTGCCTGAACTGGTTCTAGCAGGTTCCTGATTACTCTAGTGCAGCTCCTGCACTGGTCATTCAGGGAACAGAAAACTACTCATCCAATGACCAGTATATTTGCCCTCTACCAGACTCCTGTACCCCACTGGTCTGGGTCTGTCACATATCCCTCCCCACTGCTCAACGCCAAGGGGTTGGGCAGCTTGGGACGCCAGACAGTGCACACGTGACAAGCCATCAGTGTTGCCATGACAGCTCCCTGCTCTGTGTTGCACACTGAGCTGGAAAGGTTGGAGGGATAAGAGCCATCTGGTCACCCTTGTGTCCTTCTCCTTGTTCCGCTGCATCCATTGAAGAGGGGCCTGGTCGGTCACGAGGACAAATCTGCGCCCGAGCAGGTAGTAGCGCAATGTTTCCATGGCCCATTTTACAGCGAGGCATTCTCTCTCCACCACTGCATATTTTTGTTCCCTTGGAAGGAGTTTTCGACTGAGGTATAGAATTGGGTGTTCCTCCTCCCCGACCATCTGTGATAGAACGGCCCCCAACCCTACTTCCGATGCATCCGTTTGCAGGATAAACTCCTTGGTGAAATCAGGGGCTATCAGTACGGGGTTACTGCAGAGGGCAGTCCGTAGGTCTGTGAATGCTTCCTCTGCTGCGTCAGACCATCTCACCAGATCAGGTCCACGGGCTTTCACTAGGTCTGTCAGGGGGCTTGCCCTTGTGGCAAAGTGGGGGATAAATAGTCGGTAATACCCCACCACACCTAGGAACGCCCGGACTTGTTTCTTGCGACTTGGTCGGGGCCAATTTTGGATGGCCTCAAACTTGTTCACTTGGGGTTTTACCAGACCTTTTCCCACAATGTAGCCAAGATATTTGGCCTCTGTAAACCCTACAGCGCACTTGGCAGGGTTTGCTGTAAGGCCAGCTCGCCTGAAGGTATCGAGGACTGCCTCCACCTTCTCCAGGTGGGTGTCCCAGTCTGGGGTATGAATGACCACATCGTCCAAGTAGGCAGCAGCATAACTGTTATGCGGGCGTAACAGCTTGTCCATGAGGCGCTGGAAGGTAGCTGGGGCCCCATGTAGTCCAAAAGGGAGGACAGTATATTGAAAAAGACCCTCTGGTGTAGAGAATGCATTTTTTTCCTTTGCGTCTTCTGCAAGGGGAATCTGCCAGTACCCCTTTGTCATGTCTAGGGTAGTCAAGTACTGGGCATTACCCAGACAGTCCACTTGCTCATCTATGCAAGGTATGGGGTACGCGTCGAACTGGGATACTTAGTTTCGTCGCCGGAAGTCGTTGCAAAATCTTGTGGTGCCATCAGGTTTGGGCACCAGCACGATTGGGCTGGACCACTGACTGTGGGATTCTTCGATGAACCCCAGCTCCAGTATTTTTTTTTTTTTTTTTACTTCTGCTTTTATTTCCTCCCTTTTTTGCTGCTGGCACCCGATAGGGCCTCATTGTTACTCTGGCCCCAAGGTTCGTGACGATGTGGTGATATGTCTCGGTTGTTCGACTCCGTTTTGTCGAGAACACATCTTGGTTCCAGAAGATCATCTCAGACACCTCATTCTTCTGGTCTGGTGTTAAATCGGGAGACACTCTCACCTGTTTGGAAGACTTGTTTTCCTGGGTTAGGTCTTTTTGGACCATTGTGCATGCCTCTTGTGCATGCCAGGGTTTCAGAAGGTTAATGTGATAAATCTGTTCATGTTTTCTGCATCCTGGCTGCTGCACCTTGTAGGTTACTTCCCCCACAGGTTCAACCACCTCATAGGGCCCCTGTCATTGGGCCAGAAGCTTGCTTTCTGCCATGGGTACCAACACCATAACCCGATCCCCTGGTTGGAACTGTCGCAGTTTTGCCTGGCAATTGTAATGGGTCCGCTGGGCCTCCTGTGCCTTCTCCAAATGTTCCCGTACAATAGGGGTAACCCGGGCTATCCGGTCTCGCATCTGCATTACATGCTCTATTATATTTCTCCCCTCATTGGGTTCCTCTTCCCAGATCTCTTTGGCGATATCTAGTATGCCACGGGGGTGACGCCATATAATAACTCGAAGGGGGAAAACCCAGTTGAGGCCTGAGGTACCTCCCGGATAGTGAACATAAGGTAGGGTAGTAGGGTGTCCCAATCCTTCCCGTCCCAACTTACCACCTTCCTTATCATAGCCTTGAGGGTTCGGTTAAACCTTTCTAGCAACCCATCAGTCTGCGGATGGTAGACTGAAGTTCTCAGGGTATGTATATGGAGCAGCGTACAGAGGTCCTTCATTAGCTTCGACATAAATGGGGTTCCTTGGTCGGTTAATATCTCCTTCGGTAGCCCCATTCGGGCAAAGATCCCCACCAGCTCTTTGGCTATAGTTTTCGAGGCTGTGTTCTGCAAGGGGATGGCTTCTGGGTAGCGAGTAGCATAGTCCAAAACAACAAGTCTATATTGGTGGCCCTGAGCCGTCTTCTCCAGGGGTCCCACTAGGTCCATGGCTATTCGCTCAAAGGGGACCTCTATGATGGGAAGGGGTACTAAAGGTGCCCTTAAGTGGGGACGGGGACTGTGCAGCTGACACTCTGGGCAGGAGGCACAGTACCTCCGTACTTCATGTACTCCAGGCCAGAAGAACTGTCGTAGGACTCATGCCAGGGTCTTCTCTACCCCCAAATGCCCCCCAAAAAGATGACTATGAGCAAAACTTAATACAGCGTTCTGGTGTTTTTGAGGTACCAGGATCTGCTGTACCTTCTGCCCCTGTACTGGTGCAACCCGGTATAAGAGATCCTTCTTCATTAAGAAGTAGGGTCCTGGTCCCTGGGTTTTCCCTTCCACGGGGACCCCGTCTATTTCAGTCACCTCCTTCCTAATGTTGTCATACCTTGGGTCTTCTGCCTGGTCCCATCCAAAGTTTCCTCTCCCAGGGCTAATCTGCCCAAGATCTAGGGGCCCAGTCTCTGTTGCCTCTACTGGTTCAGAAGCATTAGGGTGGGGGTCAGACTCAGGTGCTTCTCCCTCCTGCGTGGCCTCCATTTCAGCTGCGCGGGTCCGCCTACCTACAAGAGTGACCCTCTGGCTTTGGGTCAGTATTCGGGTTCCCAAGGCCTTAGCTGCCCTTCTTTCCCTTTTTGTCTTTCTACCCTGTCTGGGAGAGGAGAACAAATCTGGGGATATTTCAGAGAAGATTGGGGGTTGACAGTCTGCTGTGGATGCCTCACCAATTTTAGGGTCCCCATCTTTCTCCAATCCCCCTACTGGGAGTAAGTTTCCAAATCCTGGGAAGTCCCTCCCTATGAGCACCGGGTATGGGAGTTTAGGGACTACACCTGCTGCTACCTCAGTAGTGTTCCCTTGGATCTCAATTTTTACTGGGATGGTGGGGTAGTAACTAACTGTCCCATGGACACGTTATTCCCGTATGTTTAGCCTGCAGCAGCTGACTACACTTCATGAGCTTCCCTGAGATAAGCGTGATAGCACTCCCCGAATCAACCAGTGCCGTGGTCCCTACCCCATTTAGTTTCACTGGTCTGGTATACATATGTGGGGTTAGTGAGACCCCCACAAGGTGGATTAGGGAACATGGATCTGCCCAGTTCCCCAGGTTACACTGCATAGGCTCCTCAGCATTGGGACACTGTGCAGCTATATGTCCCCACTCCCCGCAGGCATAACATCTGTATGGAGCCCTAGGCGTTCCCCGGTCTCTTGGTTTGGGCCGTCTAACATCACGATCCTCTTCTCCCTCAGTGCTCCGACTCTTTGTGGCCTCTGATGGGCCTTCAGCCTCTCTCATTTTCCACCTGGGCCCTCCTGGTGGCCCAGTCACCCGAACTTTAGGGCTTGGTGCTGCTAGTTTAACCCGGGGTGCCTCTTCCTTAACTGGTCAGGTCAGCTCCCTCACTGTCCTTCGCCTCTCTACCAGAGCAACAACCTCGTCATAGGTGGAGGGTTCGTTCTGGCTTACCCAGGCACAAAGGTCTGGTGGTAGTCCCCTCATGTATCGGTCAATGACCAGAACTGCTAGTATCTCTTCCGGACTCCGGGACTCTGTTTGCAACCACTTTCGTGCGAGATGGATGAGGTCATGCAATTGGGACTGCGGGGTTTTGTCTTCCTGGTACCTCCAACCGTGATACTGCTGGGCCCACACTGCTGTTGTTACCCCAGATCTGGCCAGGATCTCTGCTTTCAGCTGGGGGTAGTCTGCCGCAGCCTCTTCAGGCAGATCATGGTAGGCCTTCTGGGCCTCCCCACACAGGAATGGGGCAAGGATGCCAGACCACTGATCTTGAGGCCAGGCCTCCCATAGGGCTGTCCTCTCAAAGGCCAGAATGTATGCCTCTACATCCTCCTCCCGTGTCATTTTCTGCAGTCAATGGCTGGCCCGTATGAGCCGCGTCCCATCATGCCGTGATTCAGCTCTGTAAGGAACTTTACCTGGTTTACCAGTTCCCGCAACATAGCTCGGTCTTGAGCAGCCTGGTCCATCAGCAGACAATTAGTCTCTTGCTGCAGCCGCCCTGCCTCCTGTTGGGCAGCTGCCTGGACACGGGTAGCCTCTTGCTGGGCCGCTGTAGCTTGTATCAGTGCCCGCACTACGTCATCCATTGTGGTGAAAAAAAAAAAAAACCCTCTCCTTTTTTTTTTTTTTTAAATCACCCTCCTTCTTTCGCCACGCTGTGCACCCCAAGACCTCCCCTCCCCCCCAACACCAGTGTGACAAAGTTCCTTCTCTATCTTGGTGGGTCCTGCGTTTATTGGCAGATTTTCTTGCCTCAGAGATTCACCATGTGGGTTGAGGAACAGCCCAGAGACCTTCCCCTCTGGAAGAACCCACCGTCCAGGTCAATTGGGAGGTTTGGGGGGAACCTGGGCCCGCCCTCTACTCCGGGTTCCAGCCTTGGGCCCTGTGGACTGCAGCTGTCTATAGTGCCTCCTGTAACAGCCACATGACAGCTACAATTCCCTGGGCTACTTCCCCATGGCCTCCTCCAAACACCTTCCCTATTCTCACCACAGGACCTTCCTCCTGGTGTCTGATACGCTTGTGCTCCTCAGTCCTCCAGCAGCACACCCTCTCACTCTCAGCTCCTTGCACTTCTTGCTCCCAGCTCCTCACACTCACACCACAAACTGAAGTGAGCTCCTTTTTTTAAAATCCAGGTGCCCTGATTAGCCTGCCTTAATTGATTCTAGCAGCTTCTTCTTAATTGGCTCCAGGTATCCTAATTAGCCTGCCTGCCTTAACTGGTTCTAGCAGGTTCCTGATTACTCTAGTGCAGCCCCTGCTCTGGTCACTCAGGGAACAGAAAACTACTCATCCAGTGACCAGTATATTTGCCCTCTACCAGACTCCTGTACCCCACTGTGGGTCTGTCACAGTGCCTATTACCCCCACCCCTGGCCCCATTTTTCACACTCGCTGCCTGGTCACCCTACACCCCACTCACCCAGGGCATGGTCTCCATGTGGAGGTGGGCCCTCACCAGCTCCCAGCTGGCAGAGGAGCGGCTGGGGCTGGGAGAACACATTAGTCGGGCTAGTGGCTGGGGTGGGCAGCCCCTACAGTCCCTGCCCCTGCTCCATATGTCGTCATGCTAGGTAACGGGGGGCACTCGCTGCTGGGGCAGGGCAGTGGGGACCTCCCAGTTACTCCAGCCAGGCTCCGCTGGTGACACTTGCCCTGCTGGGGGGACTTTCAGGGCGGATGAGGCAGAGCGACCGCTGGGATCCTGGATCTCCTGCTGGAGACAGGCAGGGAGCTGATATCCCAGGATCTTGCTTGGTTCCAGCCCTTTAAAGTGGCTGTGGGCAGAAAACGACTGTGAAAGGCTGGGCCAAATCCATCCCTAGGGTAACCTCACTGCAGATGGTGGAGTTACCCCAGGGAGAGCCAGGCCCCATCCTGGCAGCCCCTCTATAGTCTCCCTCGGGAGGGGCCAGTGGCAGTGAAGAAAGGCTGGGGATGCCAGGGCTCAGCAGCCAGGTACACTGGCACCTCCCTGAGCCCAGTGTGCCCCTCCCCCATTCCTCCCTCCCCCTGGGACAGATGCCACTTGGCTAGTCACAGGGCCCTCTCACCCTGGGAAATGGCTGGAGGTTGCAGGGCCACCCCAGCCTGGCAGCAAGCGCCCTTGCTCAGAGCCCAGCCAGCTCAGCGTTGCAGGGTCAGCTGGCCCGGCCATTCCTCTGGTGCTGAACCCAGCCCACGGCCTGCAGACACGGCCCCTCTGACTCCCTGACCCCCTTCTCCTCCTCCCCCATCCCCACTGCTAGGAGCAAAGAGACCCACCAGCAAGGCGTCCCTGGCTCTGAGCACCAGGGAAACCAAATAGCACTGAGCCAGGAGGTGCCCAGGCTGTGGGCTGGCTGGGTGCACTGCAATTGCACCCTGCCCAGGGCTCTTTGCAGTCCTGTAGCATGACATGCTGGCTCAGCTGCCTCCTCTCTGGAAAGAGAGCGACTTTCAAGCCAGAGGAGAGGCACCGCCATTCTTGTGCTCACCTCTGGGGGAAGCCACAGAGATGGGCCCAACCCAGCCCAAATCTGGGCCTGGACTCCTGACTGCAGTGCTCTGCGCTCCTACACAGTGGCTGGGCTCTGGTGTGTGGAGCAGGCCCAGGCAGAGACAGGCTCCGCTGTGACCCAGGCCAGGACCTGGAGCAGGACCTGGGTTTTGCTGCACAGTGCCCCCTCCTTGTCTCTTAGCTCCAAGGGGGTGCTGAGGCTGTGCATCAAGAGGCCAGGCTCTTCACTGTTCTGTGACCCCAGGCAAGTCCCTCCCCCTCTCGGGGATGACATCCATGCCCTGGTGAGACTGGCAGGGCACAGGCACCTGCTACTACCTTGATTCCCCAGGTTGCAGAGTCAGGGGGCTCCGTCCATCCCCCAGTGGGGCTGTAGCCCTGTCCGTGAGGCTGGCCCATTGCACACATACAATTCGAATGGCGCGTCCTTCTCTGGGGCTGCGCATTGTACCGTGCCGGTGTCCACTGACCGCAGAGCCCAGCGCTCTGCACCCAGCCCACAGCTGATCCACATCAGGGCAGGGAACAGAGCTGCCGTTTGCTCCCGGCTGTGCGCTGACAGCTGCCCCTGTGCCGCCCGCAGATCCTGTCACGGTACGACATCGCCCTGGTGCAGGAGGTGCGGGACGCCGATCTCAGTGCCGTGACCAGCCTCCTGGACCAGCTCAACAGGTAACCTCCGGAGTGGGTGGCAGGGACATGTCTCAGTCCCCATCAGTGATTGTGACGAGAGTCCCAGGGGAGCCAACTGAGGTCACTCAATCAGGGTGAACTGCAAAGAACGGGGCAGACAATCCCCAAAGCTGGTGGATTTTCCAATACTTAGAGTTACCAAACCATCACAAAACTGCTTCTATAATACCTCACTGGCTACCCAGAAGTCAATAACACAGTTCCCTTAAAGCAACCCGGCCTCAGGCCTCCACCCAGAAACCCAAGTCAGATATGATGAGAATTACTGAAAATCTTATTCATCATATAAGAAAGTGCTTAATCCCAAAGGATCGGACACATCACCTCCCAGGTTAATGAATATTCCAGATCTTACCCAAATACATGCTACAGCCAATTCTTATTCACTGAACTAAAATTTATTAAAAAAAAGAAGAGAGTATTGGTTAAAAGATCAATATACATACAGACATGAGTACAGTTCTTGAGATTAAATTCATAGTAGAGATGGTGAGCTTTGTAGTTGCAGAGTTCTTTCAGAATGAGTTCATAGGTTATAGTTCAATGTTTATATTCAGGGTGTTCCAGCTTAGGACTGGGATCTCAGCCTTACGACTTAAGCTTCCCCTGCATGAAGCATCATGCACGTCAGAGATAAAAAGGATTGGGACCCAAGGCATCTTTATACAGTTTCAGGCCTTCTTGTGATAGCTCAAGTCCTTAGGCAAACAATAGGCACTCAGGCGGACTTTGAAGTGGATCCATTTCCTAAGCATCGCTGGTAATTATCTACACAGATTAACGTAAGGCAAATGCCCGTTTTCCATCATTCTCAGGTGATTTGCTGTACATTTGAAAGAGAGACGAACAAAGTGATATCCTATGTTTACAGTTCATTTAAATATTAATTCCCTTTTGATCTCTGAATCAATAGCTATAGTGACACACAGGAACTGTCTGTTTTCCTGGCTAACATTTACAAGATATAAGGATACACATACAATTACCATCCCCTCCATTTCTCTAACAATACAGGTTTGCATTTCAAAGTTCTAGCCTATCTAGTATGGAGTGGCCCTAAGTACCATTCAAACGTCTCTAATGGTTGACTCTGTGTCATTTATCCTGAAGGATGCTTAACGCTTTCTGGCCATACATCACACTTTGTATAAGATTTGTTGCAATTATATAACAGTGGTAGCAACAATGATTTGAATGGTCATATTTTAATTAGACAATGTCACAGTGATAAACGAGGCCATAGAGCAGCCACCAGGCAAAGGGGCTGACTCCATGCTCCAGGGTCTGGGAGGCTGAATCCAGCCTTGTCAGCACAAGGTCCTCAGCACAAGGTCCTCAGGACGGGGCCACGTATGCGTGCATAGGGCTGTGTCAGTGTCAGGAGGGGACTCATGCCCTGTGCAGCAGCAGGTGGCGTGTAACCATGTGTCCTAGGCCTGACAGTGAGAGAGTCTCCTTCAGCTTCTGCAGTTGGTGGGCGCGCAGAGGGCCCACACAAGAGTGCAAGCTGGAGATCAGCTGTGAAAGGTGCGAGCACAGGGCGCAGGAGCATTGTGGGCTGCCTAATTAGCTGGTACCTGTAGGGAGAAGACCTGAGTGCCAAGTAAGTGCCTAGTGCCAGGACCCTCCTCCACCCCACACAAAGTGCAGGGCAAAGGGAAGCAGAGGGAGAGTAAAGTGGGGAATGGCTCATGAAGGACTGAAAGTGTTTATCTGTCAGGTCTGCGCCCAAGGCCTGGTTCCATTGGCACTTTCGCTGGGTACATTGGGGGCACCCCACTGACACTGTTGGAGAGGGAGGCTCAGACCCGAGGCCAGCCTGTGAGGTCATCATCGCTGTTCTTCTTTGTGTCCCCCCACAGTGCATCAAAGCATCAGTACAGCTATGAGATCAGCGAGCCCCTGGGTCGGGAGAACTACATGGAGATGTACCTCTTCATCTACAGGTAACGGGGCTCATGGGAGAGGCTGCATCAGCAGCTGCCAGCCCGGAGACAGGCCTGGCTTGCCTCCCCCTGTGTACATCAGCAGCAACTCCTGGGGAACCTGACCCACGGCATCTGTGGTGCTCCTGGCCTCACACAGAGTGGCCCCTCATACCTCCTCTCAGGCCCCTTTAAGCTGGCAGGGTGGTGTAGAGGGGTCTTAGTTTAAACAAGACTGAGGCCCATAGTGTTTGGGCACAAGGCGATCTCATGGTCTGGGGAGAGTGAGGGCTGGGACCTGGGGGTCAGAGCTAAGGCCCTTTGCGTCACAGTAGCTGTGTATTTCCATGCTTCTAAACACATCCGTTGGGCAGCATGTCCCACATGCAGCATTTCCTGCCTGGGCAATATTTGCTTGGGGGACGTCATGGGACAAGCACCCCCCATCCCCTCTTGGGGCAGGGTGAGGTTTATTATTTCCCCGCAGCTGAGTCTGTACGATCACCCCTTGTCTTGGGACAGTGTTGCCAAGGGGCAAAAATCAATATGAGTGCCCTCCCTCAGGGCTGTGTGCTCCAACGGCCAGATTTAGTATATCTGCCCTCAGGGCCGCCCAGAGGATTCAGGAGGCCTGGGGCAAAGCAATTTTGGGGGGCTCTTCCATAAAAAAAAGTTGCAATACTATAGTAACATATATTTGGAAATGTAAAAAATAACCAGTGAAATACATTCAAAAATTAATTTGTAATAATTTGAAAATACACTAAATACATTATTTAAAAACATTAAATGCTTTAATGGTATGTATGCATTTGCAGTTACATAATGGGCTGTTGCTGGGTGATGGTGATGGTTGGTGCCAATGGGCTGTAGCTGCCTGGGGGTGGTGCTGCTGTTGCCCAGGGCTGGGTGGGGAGCTGGGCTCTGGGTTGGGGGGTGCCTGGCTCACAGGGGCTGGACTCAGGGCTGTGAGGGGATGGGGTCGGAGGGGGGTGTCCGGCTCAGAGGGGCTGGGCTCGGAGCTGGGGGTCAGGGCTGTGGGGGGGATGGGGGTCGAGGGGTGTCCGGCTCAGAGGGGCTGGGCTCGGAGATGGGGGTCAGGGCTGTGGGGGGGATAGAGTCGGGGGAGATCCTGACTCAGAGGGGCTGGGCTCAGAGCTGGGGGTCAGGGCTGTGGGGGATGGGGTCAGGGGGGTGCCCAGCCCTGGCCCCTTACTATGCCGCTTACCCCCTCTCCCGGAGTCTCAGCGCGCCGCATCCAGCGCTGCAGTGGCGTGGTGTTTCCAGAGGGGCCTGAGCTCCCGCTGCTCGCAGCCCCACCCCCTTATCAGCTGAGATGCCAGGGGATGGGGGAAGACGGAGGCAGAGGGAGCCTCCGACATACTCATGGAGGCCCCTGTGGGGCCTGGGGCAAATTGCCCCACTCGCCCCCCCCCGGCCGGCCCTGTCTGCCCTCTCCTTCAGGCCTGTAGGGCCTAATGGCCAGTCAGGGGTAGGGTGACCAGACAGCAAGTGTGAAAAATCGGAATGGGGGTGGGGGGTAATAGGAGCCTATAAAAGAAAAAGACCCAAAAATCGGGACTGTCCCTATAAAATCGGGACATCTGGTCACCCTAGTCAGGGGAGTGGGCCACCACCCAGGGTGGGTGGCAGCCAGGTAGGGGGACCCAGTCCCTCCCTGCTCCACCAGGTCCCAGCTCAGTGCCAAGTATGTTTGCCACTTTGTCAGAAGGGCATTCATCTGAAACACACTAACACCATCCAGCACATTGACTAATTCCCCTGAGCTACTTCCTACACTGTCCAGGTGCAGTGGTCCTGGCATCTCCAAGGTATTTGGGCTCCTCAGCCTATGGGGCTCTCAGCAGCTCTGTCACTCCTTGGGCATCCGCAGGATCTTGGGCATTCACCTGGGTCTCAGGCTAAATCTTTTGTGGACTCCTTAGACATAGTCCGTGGACCCCCAGGGGTCCGTAGACCACAGGTTGAGAATCACTGCTCTAGAGGACATCAGTATCGTGCTGTATCCGAGCAGTCCTGATGTGTTAAAACCCGAGTCAAATAACAGAGAACAGAGTCATGGACGAAAATGAACAAAATGTATAGTGACCCATTGCTGCCTGATGCTCTCAGCACCCTGGGGCTGGCTTAGCAAGTAGCTCTGAGATGGACCAAAGGGACTCTACTGCCCCAGACCACCCCACTGTGTTCAAACAGCTGAACAAATGAACTAATGAACAACGGGCTAGAGCTGCAGCTGGTGTTGATGGGGGCAGCGCCATTGAGGGCCATGGAGCTATATCAACTGACACCAGCTGAGGATCTGGCCCATTGCCTCAGGACCAACGTCTCCTGTGTTGACAAGGAAGGTCTCAGCACTGAGGAGCTGTAGCAGCAGGTGATCCACTGGGCATGAGAGGTCTGCCTTCTGGTGACACATTAGGCTGGAGATGTACTGACAAAGCTGCACTGTAGGAGCTGGGGACCAGGGTGCAACAGGCTGGGATTGAGGGGCACCGGCACAGCTGTGGGTGGGGAGCCCAGGGCTGGGAAGGTCGGGGGCTGTGGGTCATGATTGAGGGGTGCTGGCAGAACTGTGGGTGGGGAGCCAAGTGTTGGGACAGTAGGGGGCTGTGGGTCAGGATTGAGGGGCACTGGCACAGCTGTTGGTGGGGAGACAAGGGCTGGGACAGTAGGGGGCTGTGGGTTAGGACTGAGAGGTGGGGAACCCCTACCAAGCCAAACTCTCTGGCATGAACAGCCAGAGCTCCCTTCCCATCCTCTTACTGATTCTCTCCTCTCCCTGCTGTTTCTCCCCAGGACGCAGGTGGTGTCTGTAGTGGCCACGTACCAGTACCCAGACCCAAGCAACACCTTCAGTCGGGCGCCCTTCATCGTGAAGTTCTCGTCCCCCAACTCGAGTAAGCAGAGCCCACTGGCAGGAGTAACCTCAGCCCTGCTGAACCCCCGCCCAGCCCCACGCAGGGCCCTGCCGCCGGTTTGCACCATCCTGGAGCTCAAGGCACCAGTTAGAGACTCAGAGTAGCCGTGAGCCCCACTGAGCTGGAGCAGGCTGGCGAGCCGCATCCCCAAGTAGGGTGAATGTCTGGGAAGGGGTAGCTCTGAGCGATGCAGGAGCCACGTGCTGGCTCGTGTGCTGCGCTGAGGGGGTGACAGATTCATGGCCCCAGGACGGGTGCATTGTCACTATCTCCGGCAGGGAGGGACCCAGCCCTTCTGCTCTGGGCTCAGGCCCTGCTGCTGGAGGACAGGGAGACTCTGCTAGGTCTGGGAAGTGTGGCTGTGGGGGTCCACTCCCCCCAGCAGAGGGTACTGGCTCATACAGTACGCGGGGGACTGAACCCTGCAGTCACATTCAGCTACAACCTGGCGTATGTGCATAGTGAGAGCTGCACAGGAGGGATGTTGTGAGATGCTCGGATCTCCACTCCAGATTCCCCATTCTCACCCACGCAGTGGGGCACAGGGCTCTGGCTATGTTGGCTAATAGGGGACAGGACACTCATGGATGTAGACGAGGGGAGGGCAAACTACGGCCCGCGGGCTGGATCCGGCCCATCAGGGCTTTCAATCCGGCCTGTGGGACTGCCAGCCCCATGGCACGGCAGGTCTAAGGCAGGCTCCCTGCCTGCCCTGGCCCCGCACCGCTCCCGGAAGCGGCCAGCACCACGTCTCTGCAGCCCGGGCGGAGGGGGTGACAGAGGGCTCCGTGTGCTGCCCTTGCCTGCAGGCACCGCCCCCCACAGCTCCCATTGGCCGGGAATGGGGAACCGTACTCAATGGGAGCTTCGGGTGTGGTACCCGCAGGCAAGGGCAGCACATGGTGCAGCTGCCTGCCCCACCCCACCCCCAGGAGCCACTGCTGGACATGCTGGCCACTTCCGGGAGCAGCGCAGGGCCAGGGCAGGCAGGGAGCCTGCCTTAGCCCCACTGTGCACTGCTGCCACCCCGGAGCCACTCAAGGTAAGCGGTGCTGGGCCGGAGCATGCACCCCAAACCCCTCCTGCACCCCGCACCCCAACCCCCCGCCGCACCCCTGCCACACCCCAACCCCTTGCCCTGAGCCCCCAACCCCTTGCCCTGAGCCCCTTCCTGCACACCCCGCACTCCCTCCTGCACCCCAACCCCCTGCCTCAGCCCTACATCCATAGTCCTGCATGCAATTTTCCTACCCAGATGTGGCCCTTGGGCCAAACGTTTTCCCACCCCGATGTAGACGAAGGGAGAGAGCTGAACATGACCCCTGGGCGGGGGCACTTTTGTCCCCACTAGGTCAGTGCGCCCCAGGGCAGCGCTGCTGAGGGTGTTACTGAAGCTGACGGACAAACTTATGGTACAAGACTGCGTATGTATGATGGCTCTGAGTGTGTGTGTATGATGGCTGGGTGTGTGTGAGTGTGAGGTGTCTGTATGAAAGCTCTGTATGTGTGCGAGATGGCTCTCTGTGTGTATATGTGCAATGACTAGGCGAGTGTACATGTGTGATGACTGTGTGTGTGAAAGTTCTGTGTTCGCGCGCCATGGCTGGCTGGGTGTGTGCACGTGTGCGATGACTGTGTGTGTCTGTGAGAGCTTTGCATGTGTGCGAGAGGGCTCTCTGTGCACGTGTGTGATGACTGTGTGTGTCTGTGAGAGCTTTGCATGTGTGCGAGAGGGCTCTGTGTGCACGTGTGTGATGACTGTGTGTGTCTGTGAGAGCTTTGCATGTGTGCGAGGGCTCTCTGTGCACGTGTGTGATGACTGTGTGTGTCTGTGAGAGCTTTGCATGTGTGCGAGAGGGCTCTGTGTGCACGTGTGCGATGACTGTGTGTGTCTGTGAGAGCTTTGCATGTGTGCGAGAGGGCTCTGTGTGCACGTGTGCGATGACTGTGTGTGTCTGTGAGAGCTTTGCATGTGTGCGAGAGGGCTCTCTGTGCACGTGTGTGATGACTGTGTGTGTCTGTGAGAGCTTTGCATGTGTGCGAGAGGGCTCTCTGTGCACGTGTGTGATGACTGTGTGTGTCTGTGAGAGCTTTGCATGTGTGCGAGAGGGCTCTCTGTGCACGTGTGTGATGACTGTGTGTGTCTGTGAGAGCTTTGCATGTGTGCGAGAGGGCTCTCTGTGCACGTGTGTGATGACTGTGTGTGTCTGTGAGAGCTTTGCATGTGTGCGAGAGGGCTCTCTGTGCACGTGTGTGATGACTGTGTGTGTCTGTGAGAGCTTTGCATGTGTGCGAGAGGGCTCTGTGTGCACGTGTGTGATGACTGTGTGTGTCTGTGAGAGCTTTGCATGTGTGCGAGGGCTCTCTGTGCACGTGTGCGATGACTGTGTGTGTCTGTGAGAGCTTTGCATGTGTGCGAGAGGGCTCTGTGTGCACGTGTGCGATGACTGTGTGTGTCTGTGAGAGCTTTGCATGTGTGCGAGAGGGCTCTGTGTGCACGTGTGTGATGACTGTGTGTGTCTGTGAGAGCTTTGCATGTGTGCGAGAGGGCTCTCTGTGCACGTGTGTGATGACTGTGTGTGTCTGTGAGAGCTTTGCATGTGTGCGAGAGGGCTCTCTGTGCACGTGTGTGATGACTGTGTGTGTCTGTGAGAGCTTTGCATGTGTGCGAGAGGGCTCTCTGTGCACGTGTGTGATGACTGTGTGTGTCTGTGAGAGCTTTGCATGTGTGCGAGAGGGCTCTCTGTGCACGTGTGTGATGACTGTGTGTGTCTGTGAGAGCTTTGCATGTGTGCGAGAGGGCTCTCTGTGCACGTGTGTGATGACTGTGTGTGTCTGTGAGAGCTTTGCATGTGTGCGAGAGGGCTCTCTGTGCACGTGTGCGATGACTGTGTGTGTCTGTGAGAGCTTTGCATGTGTGCGAGAGGGCTCTCTGTGCACGTGTGCGATGACTGTGTGTGTCTGTGAGAGCTTTGCATGTGTGCGAGAGGGCTCTCTGTGCACGTGTGCGATGACTGTGTGTGTCTGTGAGAGCTTTGCATGTGTGCGAGAGGGCTCTGTGTGCACGTGTGCGATGACTGTGTGTGTCTGTGAGAGCTTTGCATGTGTGCGAGAGGGCTCTCTGTGCACGTGTGTGATGACTGTGTGTGTCTGTGAGAGCTTTGCATGTGTGCGAGAGGGCTCTCTGTGCACGTGTGTGATGACTGTGTGTGTCTGTGAGAGCTTTGCATGTGTGCGAGAGGGCTCTCTGTGCACGTGTGTGATGACTGTGTGTGTCTGTGAGAGCTTTGCATGTGTGCGAGAGGGCTCTCTGTGCACGTGTGTGATGACTGTGTGTGTCTGTGAGAGCTTTGCATGTGTGCGAGAGGGCTCTCTGTGCACGTGTGCGATGACTGTGTGTGTCTGTGAGAGCTTTGCATGTGTGCGAGAGGGCTCTCTGTGCACGTGTGCGATGACTGTGTGTGTCTGTGAGAGCTTTGCATGTGTGCGAGAGGGCTCTCTGTGCACGTGTGCGATGACTGTGTGTGTCTGTGAGAGCTTTGCATGTGTGCGAGAGGGCTCTCTGTGCACGTGTGCGATGACTGTGTGTGTCTGTGAGAGCTTTGCATGTGTGCGAGAGGGCTCTCTGTGCACGTGTGCGATGACTGTGTGTGTCTGTGAGAGCTTTGCATGTGTGCGAGAGGGCTCTCTGTGCACGTGTGCGATGACTGTGTGTGTCTGTGAGAGCTTTGCATGTGTGCGAGAGGGCTCTCTGTGCACGTGTGTGATGACTGTGTGTGTCTGTGAGAGCTTTGCATGTGTGCGAGAGGGCTCTCTGTGCACGTGTGTGATGACTGTGTGTGTCTGTGAGAGCTTTGCATGTGTGCGAGAGGGCTCTCTGTGCACGTGTGTGATGACTGTGTGTGTCTGTGAGAGCTTTGCATGTGTGCGAGAGGGCTCTCTGTGCACGTGTGTGATGACTGTGTGTGTCTGTGAGAGCTTTGCATGTGTGCGAGAGGGCTCTCTGTGCACGTGTGTGATGACTGTGTGTGTCTGTGAGAGCTTTGCATGTGTGCGAGAGGGCTCTCTGTGCACGTGTGTGATGACTGTGTGTGTCTGTGAGAGCTTTGCATGTGTGCGAGAGGGCTCTCTGTGCACGTGTGTGATGACTGTGTGTGTCTGTGAGAGCTTTGCATGTGTGCGAGAGGGCTCTCTGTGCACGTGTGTGATGACTGTGTGTGTCTGTGAGAGCTTTGCATGTGTGCGAGAGGGCTCTCTGTGCACGTGTGTGATGACTGTGTGTGTCTGTGAGAGCTTTGCATGTGTGCGAGAGGGCTCTCTGTGCACGTGTGTGATGACTGTGTGTGTCTGTGAGAGCTTTGCATGTGTGCGAGAGGGCTCTCTGTGCACGTGTGTGATGACTGTGTGTGTCTGTGAGAGCTTTGCATGTGTGCGAGAGGGCTCTCTGTGCACGTGTGTGATGACTGTGTGTGTCTGTGAGAGCTTTGCATGTGTGCGAGAGGGCTCTCTGTGCACGTGTGTGATGACTGTGTGTGTCTGTGAGAGCTTTGCATGTGTGCGAGAGGGCTCTGTGTGCACGTGTGTGATGACTGTGTGTGTCTGTGAGAGCTTTGCATGTGTGCGAGAGGGCTCTCTGTGCACGTGTGTGATGACTGTGTGTGTCTGTGAGAGCTTTGCATGTGTGCGAGAGGGCTCTCTGTGCACGTGTGTGATGACTGTGTGTGTCTGTGAGAGCTTTGCATGTGTGCGAGAGGGCTCTCTGTGCACGTGTGTGATGACTGTGTGTGTCTGTGAGAGCTTTGCATGTGTGCGAGAGGGCTCTCTGTGCACGTGTGTGATGACTGTGTGTGTCTGTGAGAGCTTTGCATGTGTGCGAGAGGGCTCTCTGTGCACGTGTGTGATGACTGTGTGTGTCTGTGAGAGCTTTGCATGTGTGCGAGAGGGCTCTCTGTGCACGTGTGTGATGACTCTGTAACTTGTGTCTCTGCAGAGGTGCAGGAGTTTGTGCTGGTGCCCCTGCATACACCCCCCAGCGAGGCTGCGGCAGAGATCGACGCCCTCTACGATGTCTACTTAGATGTCATCGACAAGTGGGGGACTGACGTAAGCAGATGTATCCGGGTGCAAACCCAGCCCCACCCATGTGAACGTATGAAGGGGCTTTAGATTCACAGCTGTTACGGCCAGAAGGGCCCGTTCTGACCATCCAGTCTGAGCTCCTTCATCGTCCAGGCCAGAGAACCCAGCTCCCTCTCACCCTTGCTTAGAACTAGGTTGGTATTAACTATACAGTTCCTGTGGAACCCACAGTGTCCATCGGCTGCTGCCTCTGGGCCACACATTGGCTAGGAAGGAGCCTGCTGCGCAGGCGATCAGCTGAGATCTCATTCCCAGAACAGCTGGCTGGGACACTCCATGGTCTGGAGTCTGCTCCCAGACAGCTTCAGGGTGATGCTGGCATAGTTCCACTGACAGCAGCCTTACTCACCCCCAGTTAGGGTGACCAGATGTCCCGATTTTATAGGGACAGTCCTGATTTTTTTTGTCTTTTTCTTTTATAGGCTCCTATTACCCCCTACCCCTTGTCCCGATTTTTCATACTTGCTGTCTGGTCACCCTACCCGCACTGTAAATAGACGTCTGTGTCTCCAGCTCCATGGGACGGTGTCTAAATGCCACAAAAATGCCCACGTTTCTCTGACGCAGACCATGTGCCATCACCACCTCCTGCAGGCCTGGCTCTGTGGGGCACAGACCGGGCAGTTTATAGACAGACTCAGACTCATAGACTTTAAGGTCAGAAGGGACCATTATGATCATCTAGTCTGACCTCCTGCACAACGCAGGCCACAGAATCTCCCCCACCCACTCCTGTAACAAACCCCTAACCTATGCCTGAGTTACTGAAGTCCTCAAATCGTGGTTTAAAGACCTCAAAGTGCAGAGAATCCTCCAGCAAGTGACCCGTGCGCCACACTGCAGAGGAAGGCGAAAAACCTCCAGGGCCTTTGCCAATCTGCCCTGGAGGAAAATTCCTTCCCGACCCCAAATATGGTGATCAGCTAAACCCTGAGCATGTGGGCAAGACTCACCAGCCAGCACTCAGAGCTCCCCTGGTTCCAAGAGGCTGCTCCTGCATGGACAGCCTCTGCTGGCAGAGTGCCAGAGCTCTGTGCCTAGTGCCTGGTTCTGCATCAGTAGCACGTCTCTGGGAGGTTGGTGGCTGGTAAAATGCCTTTTTGATGGAAAATGCAGTTTCTGCAAAATCAACATTTTCTTTGGGGAAAATGTTGATGGAAAAATTTTGATTTTCCTGCAGGAAAATAGAAACGAACTATCTGATGTAGGGTCATGTTGACCCGAAGCACAGGGGTTTGGATTGTTGAACGGCATCAAAACATTTAATTTTGAGGAGGTTTGGCAGTGAACGGCATCTGCCAGCTCTGCAACAGAGCCTCATGGGGGTGGTAGTTCAGGTGCCTCATTACCCATTCTCCCCTATGGGATATCTGGATAGACTACATCTCCCATGATACACCACAGTCTCCCCTCTGCCTGATCCATGGTGTGTTGCATCACAGGAGATGTAGTCTGGTCAGGGAACATGGCCCAGTGGGTGAATGGGGGTATAAGGCCCCTGAACTACAACTCCCATGAGGCAATGCAACATCTTCCGCACATGCCTTTTAACAACTGACCCAAAACAAAAGGTTTAGACGTTTCCGAATCAAAACTTTCCACTCCATGTAAAACTTTGATATTTTGACTTTTCATCCCAATATAAGACAAAACCAAACAGTGAAATTTCAGCCCTTCCCCGGGATGCAAATTCTGCTTTTCACTCAGTCCTCACAGCGCAGTCCAAAGGGCCCAAAGCCCGTACTCAGGCACAGAATGCCTAATGGAGCTATTGCCTGCATGCTGGTCTCTTCCGTGCCCGGTCCCAGTGCCTGCCAGCATCAAACACCAGCCCATTCACGCTGTTCCTTCCACAGAATATCATGTTCCTGGGAGACTTCAACGCCGACTGCTCCTACGTCAGGAAAGGGGACTGGGGGTCCATCCGCCTGCGCACCAGCGAGGTGTTCGAGTGGCTCATCCCTGACAGTGCAGACACCACCGTTGGGAAGTCAGACTGCGCCTACGACAGGTGAGATGCCGCCTTTCCGAGCGTCGCAATGGGCAGGCCTCTCTTGGCAAGCGTGGCGCAGCCCTGGGGCCTTAACATTCCTCTGGCCCTGCAGGGAGAGACCCCGGCTCAGGCAGAGACCCACCTGTGGACGGGGGAGATTTCCAAGGGTTCTCTCTGTATTTCCTGGTGGGCTGTTAACAAGTCTCAGAACAGGCAGAGTGGCTTTGGCCTGTCAGGAGAATGGCTGTGTGTGGGAGGGTGTGTGCATGACAGTGAATGCAGCTGCTGGTGGGGATCCTCCGTCTGGTGGATCCACAGAGCAGTTGTGATCAGGACTCACAGGGCATTCTGCCTTTGCTGGCTGCCTGTGCCTGCATTCCCTCTTGTGGCTGAACTAGGAGAGCTCCAGTGAAAGCCTTGGGTGGGGGCTTCTTTGCCTAGGGTCTTAGCTCTTGTTTCTCAGCAGAGAGCCGCTCTCAGAGGCCAGGCACAGACAATGGCAGACAGCATTTGGTGGCCGGGAAAAGAAGGGCTGAGGACTAGCCTGGCACTGAGCTCTCTCTCAGACCCACTGATACTAACCCCAGATCCCCAGAGTCAGGGCTTTTCCTTGCTGTGTTTGAATCTGAAAGACCCTGGAAAGTGCAGGGTTTAACCCTGAGTCCTGTGTTGTGTTCCAGGATTGTGGTGTGTGGCTCCAAACTGAAGAAAAGCATCAAGCCCAAGTCTGCTGCTGTCTATAATTTCCAACACACTTTCAAACTGGAGGATGCCGAGGTACCGTGGGCTGAAACTGATCCCCAGAGAGCAAACATTTAATTCCTTTAGACAGCGAAGCTCTTCCTGCCTGTTAAATTCCAGGGTAGACCCCTGGCTATGTGGGACAGTCATACTAGGGGCATCCTTAAGGACCAGACAGGGCCTCTGGCCAGACCCAAGCATCCTCGTTTATAAAACATTTTGAAACAATGACAGGGATGTCTGCAACTCAGCCAGGAAAAGGTGAGCTCTCAAGGTTTTATCATTGGGAGTTTTGGAAGCCTGCAGCACTCACAAGTGATGAAGCAAACAGGTCACCGATGAGCTCCGTACACCACAGCTCCCCGCCCCACTCTCTGTGTGCGCTCCATGCTAGCCCAGCAGCATCCGAGAGTTGTTGCAAAGGTGGTGGGAACTATTTTTTACGTCCCTTCCTGGGTAGGTGTCTTTAGTGGCCAGGAGTTCATAGCTATACAGGGCACCATAGATAAGGAAAACAATAACTAGTGCATTTAAAACTTCTCTAAACAAGCTCTTCTCTCCCTAGAAACATACAGCTTGAAAGTCAGGGGTGTCAGGCCCTTCCCCTAGGAACCTCCAGCTTGGGGACAGTTCTAGCTCTGTAAGGCTAAGGGAGATCTTCACCCTTTCTGAGACCCAGCTGGGGATGTTGCTAGTCTCGAGGTTGGGCAAGGGAAAGGCCCCTGGGAAGGTTACTCGCTGCACGTCGCCAGGTGGATCTAAGCTGGCAGAGCTGTTACACTGTGTCCCCACTTGCTGTTCCCATGCAGGCCCTGGCTGTCAGCGACCATTTCCCCGTGGAGGTGATGCTGAAGGCTCACTGAAGCTCCAGGCTGCCTTCACCAGCACCTGCTCAGAATCCTCTCCCGCTGCAGCAGTGGAGCCTGGCTGCCCAGCCCCACCAACTGTAACTATCAGCCCAAAAGGACCCTCAGCACCAGCATTTGCCATCCCTTCAGGACAACTGCATTGGCTGAACCAGCCCTCCTCGTGCAGTCAGGGTTTAAGTCAATGCCACGTTAGCAAAAGATGCCGGCGTGGCAGCCCTGATGCCTGATGTCCTTACCCACAGGACAGCCAGCACAAGCAGCTGGCAGGCCCATCTGCCACCCATCATAGCCTGGCTCTGCAGCAGCCCAGTTGTAAGCAGGGTTCAATCTACCAGGCCCATTCAGCCCTCGGCAGCACCCTCCATCTATCAGACCTTCAGCTACTATGAACCTGGGCTGGACTCCAACTGCAGCCTGATTTCCAAGCAATACTTGCCTGGAAGGATGCACTTGGTCCCAGGGTTTCCTTATCCAAAATTACTGTATGCGTAAACACTGTAACTTGTGGCCTCAGGTGAAGGGAAACAACCCCTTTGCCTGTAGCCGCTTGGCTCTTACAGTCACACTCCCCAGCCTGGAGGAGCTGTAACCTTTAGTTAGTGCAGTAGGGACAGACAAGCCCATGTGGAAAACAAAGCGTCCCTCTCTCAATTGGCCTCCTTTCAAGACATTTTATTGACAATTCACATTTTTAACATTCACGCTTTTCGGAAGGCAAATATCTGAGCGCCAGGAGGCCCCAGCCATGCCAGCGGATGATGTTTCACAGTAGCAACGGGCTGACCACTCATTTATTTATTTGGATCATCCAATCAAACATTTCCTGCAGCCCTTCAGGAAGAAGGCATCAGTATTAGGCACCATAAGACAAGGCACTAGCGTGAGAGGGCTAGAAACAGGAGGCTAAGGTGACAGTCAAGATAAATCGGATTGATTACACTGAAAAATATTTCATTTTAAAAATCTAAAGCTATTGCAGGGTGTTCAGAGGTTGGCATATGGCTCTTCAGTCTTCTAGGCCAGTGACCCCATGTGGAGGCAGGCCGCTTCCTCAGCCTCTCCTCTGCTTTAGCATCTCCATGTACATGTGGAGAGACTTTTGAATGGCGTCTTTTGAGATGAAGCTGACAAAGTTCTGAATGTCAGATTCGCGGTGGGCGAGCAGACGGTCCACAGTCGGCTTCCTCATCATGGACTTGGTGATCTGACGGGCGTGGTCTGTGGAGTAGAGAGAGACAGCATGTTGGCTGCGCAGGGTCAGTGTACATTACAGCCAGAGGTCTCAGCAGTAGGACCACGGGGTGTAATTACCTTCCTGGGGAAAAGAATACTGGGTCCTAACGCACTCTTGATTCTAACAGGGAGCGACAGACCAAGAACCAAGAGCTGGAAGCTGAAGCCAGACAAAGGCAAATTGGAAACAAGGCACAAATTTTTAATAGTGAGGGTGATTAACCACCACAGCAACCTCCCAAGGGAAGTGGTGGACACTCCATCTCTTGGTGTCCCCAAAGCCGGACTGGACTCCTTTCTGGAAGATGCTTCTGTCAAACACATGTGATGGACTCAGTGCAGGGATAACCAAGTGAACTTCTCTGGGCTGCTGTACAGGAGATCAAACTAGAAGATCACAGTGGTCCCTTTTGGCCTTAAAAATCAATGCCCTTTGTCGACACAAGTGATACCACCATGGACAAATGTTAACTGCCCCATCCCCTGGGGCATGTCCTCTGAATCAGCTCCCAGAACAGCACAATAAAGCCAGTTTCCCAGCTGGTGACACTCAGCATTGCTCCATGGACTTCAAGGAATCTGCACCAGTGTACACCAGCTGCGTGAGGACACGGCCCTGCATTCCAAACACAGAGAATGTCATTATGTATTAAGGAGGTCCATCCCCACCACACTATGGACACTCTCCATGCACCTCACTTCCAGGACAGCCTGGGTCTTGCATTAGCCACTGCTGCACTCACTGTGAGAGCCTTGGCTGAAAGGTGCTATTATGAACATAAGTCGTTCCAGTCACAGAAACTCTCCTGAAGCCTATCCCAGACCACAGACATTCTCCAAGACATGACCAGCCACATCCCCATCAGGAGAGATCCTTGGGAGCATGGCCAAGGAACCCTCCAGTGGGGAATCTCTGGCTCAGACACGCGGCAAAGGGAAGAGTAAGCTCTCAAGTGGGGAACAGATCAATGAAAGTTAGAGAGCACGAAAAGCTTGTCTGCCACCAGTTGCATAAACTAAACCCCGCAGCAGGGTCCGGATGGCAGCCCACCACCTCCGTTTCCAAAACTGTCCAGCCCTCCCCTGCTCTGCCTCATACCTTCCCTCTAAGACCCCACATGCTTTTAAAGCTTTCCTCAGAGAGACTATACTTCCAGCGTTTCCTCTCCACTGAATCCTCTCCTATTTGTATGGAGCTCTTGTAAAAAGCGATGTGCAGAAGTGAACCTGGCTCTGAAAACCAGAGCAGTCACCAGAGCAGAATTTACTTGCTTGTGCTGTGCTCGATACTCCTAGCCAAATGTTTGCCTTTCCTGCACCAGTGTCCGATTGCTATAATGCACACTGATTATGAGACAGTAATTAAATAAGTGTTCTCACAAGGGTTAAAGTCAGTAAATGTAAGTTAGCTCTGCCAGCAGCATTATACAGAGCAAGCACCGTCATTCTAGCAGGTCTGCCTTTCGTTTTACTAGTGCAACACAAGAGAATACATTAGTGCAACACACATTTCATTTTCCAGGTATTTGGGCAAGTGTAAATCTGGGAAAGAAACAGATCAGCTGCCCACACATATACTGGAGGCTCCTCTCGGTGATAACCCACCAGGGCCCCTGTGTAGCACATACTCTAGTTAATACACATGCATTTCAAGGACCGGTACTAGGTCAGGGCCCTAGTGTGGGGATTGCGAGATCTGCACTGGAGCCTCCAGGAAGCCAGACAAGAGGGGACTGGTGACTTGCTCCCCTCTGGGATAAGTGGCCAGGGACTGATGGGCATCCCGACACCCTCCCTGTCCTGGGAGTGCAGAGCCCAAGAGATGCTTGGGGACCTGCTCCCAAGCCAAGGATGTGTGGGAGCATCCTGGGCATCTGCCTGTCAGTCCCAGATTACAAAGGTTCTAGAAGGCAAAGGAATCGGGAACGGAATGCGAGATCCAATGATACATTACACCCAGCTCTTATGTGTAGGGGGGAGGGGCTCGGAAGGCCCAGACTTGGTTTGTCTCTCTCAGTTCATTCCCTGAGTGGCAGGCACACCCAGAGCGCATCTCACGCTGGCTGGGCACCTTCTGTTTCAAATGCTCAGATCTGTGTTAAATCCCACCCAACGGCTTTCAGGCGTAGGACAGCACATGCCCCTCACATGGACTCGTTACACGCTGAGCTGAAAATTGCCACCATTCATACACGAGCCAAGTCACACAGCGAGCTTCCAATTTCTTCCCCCTCCACGCCCTGTCCTAACCCAGCACTGGCTCACTGACCTCATGGCAGCAGCAGCTGTGTGAAGCTGCGTGTCTGAACCCCACGCTAGCCAGGTGAGATGGCCGGCCTGCCATCCGTGGCATTTCAACCCCAATATGCTCATTGCACTGCCTTCATTCCTGATCTCACGGGAGCCAATGGCAGCTTTGCCACTCATTTCAGTGGGAGCTGGCTCTGGCCAAACACAGTCAAGGGGTTGGGCCCCTTGAGCTCACTAGAGCCAAAGCATGCCAGGCTATTTGGCACTGGATTCTCCCATATGTGCTTACAAGCTGGCCTGTTCTAGTTGGTTCCAGAGGCTGCACTGAACCGTTATAGTCCAATTGCCTGGGTCTCTCTGCCGTTCACCTTCCCTCTGGGACTCGCCCGCCCAGGGTTTCTCAGAGGTTTGCTAGTGGATCTGGTCCAATACTATTCTGCCTCATTTTTAATCAATCTAGGATAAATATTGCTGACATTACCACATGCAGATGAACTGGGCACTGTTAAGCCTCGCTCTCCGATTGCATCTCATTCCCCTCCCTCACGCTCACTGTGCTACGCCAGGTGACCAGCACACTCCGGCCACGGGCTCTGCTCTTTGACAGGAGCAGAGAACGGCAGCAGCCTCCTGCGGCCGGAAGTCTCTTACCTGGAATAGCTAACCACTGTGACATCACAGCAGCAGCCGTGCTCTGTATCTTCTCCTCTGGTACTAACTGATCTACAAGGCCTATTTTATGGGCCTCAGGCGGGGAGTACAAGAGCCCCAGCTCGAGGGAACGCTCTGTAGCTCGGTTTCCAATAGTGTTCACCATTGTATCCTTAAACCTAGGAGAGAGGAGAGGAAACTCTCAGGCGGGGGAACCACAGAACAACCAGCAAGCGTAAAGAGAAGCAGTGAGACAGCAAAACAAAGAGCTGATGTTAAGTAACCATCCTGTCCTCCCTCCAATCCCTCTTTAGAACTCACCTCTGCTGGGATGCCTTCAAACCACTCAGCAATGGTCAGGCAAGCATGCTGGCTGCTTTGCAGACTGACTGGTATCATCTGTGTCGCCTTGCGGTCCCCCTGTCTGCAGCCACCCATACTCTCATCTTATACTTTCATTGTAAGCTCTAAAGGGCAGGGACTGTCTCTCTGTTACATGTATGTACAGCACCCAGCGCAACGGGACTGGGACTCTATGCACTACATCCATACAAATAAACTCTGTCCTGTCCGTGACTCTGGTGCCTCTGAATACGCATTTCAGAGCAGCACTGCTCCTGTCCCCTCACATAAATACACTTGTCTGATTACAGTGTAACCTTACCAGAAAGGTGCAACAATACCCAGCTGCGTTTCGTTCAGTCCAATGCTGTATTTTGGGTTCTCCGCCATGATTCTGTAGTCACAGCACATGGCCATCAGACAGCCCCCTGCCGGGCTGGACCCCTGGCGCAGGAAGGAAGAGACTGGGTCTAGTTAAATCTCCACAACGTGCTTCCAGGTCTAAAATACTCAGTCTCCTCTCACCATAACAGCATCATTCTATCGCACACAGGACGTGCTTAGAACAGCACTGGGGATAAGGCTTTGAAGTCATGTTCCTATATATCTTAAAAGGGACATGGTCAGAGTAAAAAAAGGCATTAAAACAATTCCTGACCTATATTAATTTTTTTTTTTAAATTCTTTCCATTTTAATCCCTCCCCCATTTATGCTGTTCACTGTTTGAACTTTCCCAGCCTGGGAAATGAACTAGCCAATTTCACCTCTATTCCTTGTCAGTGTCACTCCCAGGTTCTCCAGCTCTAGCAGGCGGCTGCCTTGTTTGGGTTGCAAACTCTGCAGTGGAGTGGGGTGGGGCTTTCTTTTGTTTTTTTAAACCAAAAATATTTTTCCTAGGGGAATTTATATTTAAAAACTCCAAGGAAACATTTCCATTGGCCTAGTGCTTTGGGAAACCTACACTTGAGACCGTACATGACCTGATGGTGTCGCTAGCTGCCTCTTTTCCTCATACATTCAGCCTCAGAGAGAAAGTCAAGAGCACTTGCTAGTCACAGATATATGGCTGGCGTCAGCAGTTATTTTGTGGAAAAATAAAAGTGAGTGACCAACCAATACACAGAAATCGCATGTCTAAATACACAAATTCAGAATGCATTTCTCCCTTGGCCAAGAATCACCAGATGGGCCAGTGTAACCCAAGAAACAATAACCAATTACTGCATATTAACTTATGCCAGTAGACATCTGAACTGCCCTTGCTGTGGGTCTAACAGCAGAGTGCAATCACTTCTTCCCTCCACAACACCTGTAACATAGGAATGGCTTCTCCCCTCCTGCAGAGAAACCCTAGCAAGGAGCCAGAGAGGCCAGGAAACAAATCAGAGCTCATTTGGTGGAGTTTCTAGGCAACCGTCCCCTCTAGTGGGAGGGTTTTGGGGGAGGTGAGGGGATGGAGGAGAGCTGGAAAGGAGGGAGAACCAAGGATCTAAGGAGCTGTCTGCTAGCTTCTCCCACACCCTGGCAACATGGCTTCTTCGGGTGTGCTCCCACCGCTGACCATGTCCCTCAGTAGCTGGGCAGCAGTAGCCCAGAGCTAATGCTAGTCCAAGCAGCGTGAATTCCCAACCAAATTGCCACTTGCAAGTGTGGGCTGCGTCGGGGACAATAAAGCAAGAAGTACCAAGAATGGTGCTCCAGCCTCTCCTGTCCCTACAGTCCTTGGACTCAGGGACTCCAAGAAAGGAGGGTCTCAGGATGGGGGAGAAAATCATGACAACACCACGAGTAACCACTTTTTCCATGGTGCCCTCCCCAGCTAGCCATCAAGCCCTCCTGCACACACAGCATCTGGGATAATCCTGCTGTTAGACAGGGCTTCTTGGGGCTGGGCACACTCTTTGCTATGTCTGTGCAGCAGAAACAAAGAATTCAATCAGAACCAGCAGCCTACAGGAGATTCTGTTGCGACCTGTCACTTTAAGAGGCTGCTAAGGCCGCTAGCGAGCTGCATGTGCAATTGTGCGAGGCACTGTGGAGCTCAGGCTTCCTGTGCCGTGCTGAGCAAGTCCCACTCGAACCAGAGGGAGCTGAAGATGCTCAGCACCTCCGAGGTGCAACATATGGCCGGCAGTGCATTAGCGTATGGAAGCCGTCCACCCATTGAGATACACAAAACCATCTCGAAGCAACTGACAGTCTAAATCCCTCTCATTCATGCCTGTATCTGAGAATCAGGTACAGAACCAACCTGCAACAGTAGGGACCCCTGCATATTTCTGTGTGGAGGTGCATGTGAAACATACACGTGTATATTTTACACACACACGTACGCACACACAGACCCTGTACACATTCTAGTGTTCCTACATAAAGCCTACTGCCTTTCCTGTCCCTGCCCCCACAGTACTAATAAACCAAGGCAAGCGACTGACAATTGAGAGCCTCCTATGAAGTCAGGTAGAAAGATGACTTGCATTGATAGCGGCTATTGTCACCATGTTGGATTGGTACAGCCTGAGCCACATCTCCTGAACGGCTTTCCAGAACTCTGCATAGTGCTCTGTGCTCTTCCCGTACATCTCCATAATATCCAGGCCAGCTGAGAAGATTTTGGGGGCACCCTAAAATAATGTAAGAAAAACATCAAATGGACAATATGTAGTGACTGACCTTTCAACTTGTTAGCAACATGGTCTGGTAGAACCTAACCTGATCACGTGTGTACAAAACTGTGCACACAAATATTTTGAATATTTTGCAAACTTCCTAAGAGTTACATTAACGGATAACTCAAGGGATCTAACCAGCAAGAAAAATAACAAAGATACATACGAATAAAGGGGAAATTCATTTCTTTGGAATAATTATTTTTACTTAGCAATGCTTGTGGTTTATGTCTAATTTGATGCCAGAAAATGCCAGGTGAATTTAAAAAAGAGAGAGAACAGAGTATTTCCCTCCCAAATCAGCCTGTTTTGTAGCCCACTTTATTTCTTTCCATCCTTGAAGGCCCCTGTAGCAATGACCTCCCTCAGGCAGAGGTGGCTCAATGCCATGCTCTGATATCGCCTGAACTAGATTGCTAGAGAGCAATATGGCTAAGCATGAAGCAAAGGAACAAACCGGGCTCCGGCACTCGCACCCTGCACATAGCAACACCTGGCACTACCGGCCATCCGAGACCGGCCCTGTAAAGAGTATCCTCATTTCAGTGCAACACGTACTGACGTCAGGATGACCCCTCTGCAGCCTCGGTCGTTCTCCAGTTTCTCCAGGCTTATTAGAAACTCTGTTAGAAAGTCCAAGCTCAGGCTGTTCACAGGAAGGTTCTCCATCTTCATCACAGCTACCCCTGCACCACAGCAAATAGAGGAATTAGAACCCACTGGAGATGACCACAGCAATGTCTGCCAGGCTGCTAATTAGCACACTCCAGATCTCTAAATGTTCCCAAGACCAGACTAGATCAGGCCTGGATGCTAGCGTCGTTGAAGTCCCCCCATCACCACCAGCCCAAGATTTGGTGGTGATGGGGGACTTCAACTACCCAAATATATGTTGGGAAAATAACACAGCGGGCACAGACTATCCAATAAATTCTTGGAAGCATTGCAGATAACTTTTTATTTCAGAAGGTTGAAAAAGCTACCGGGGGGAAGCTGTTCTAGACTTGATTTTAACAAATAGGGAGGAACTCGTTGAGAATTTGAAAGTAGAAGGCAGCCTGGGTGAAAGTGATCATGAAATCATAGAGTTTGCAATTCTAAGGAAGGGTAGAAGGGAGTACAGCAAAATAGAGACAATGGATTTCAGGAAGGCAGATTTTGGGAAGCTCAGAGAGCTGATAGGTAAGGTCCCATGGGAATCAAGACTGAGGGGAAAAACAACTGAGGAGAGTTGGCAGTTTTTCAAAGGGACACTATTAAGAGCCCAAAAGCAAGCTATTCCGCTGGGTAGGAAAGATAGAAAATGTGGCAAAAGACCACCTTGGCTTAACCACGAGATCTTGCATGATCTAAAAAATAAAAAGGAGTCATATAAAAAATGGAAACTAGGACAGATTACAAAGGATGAATATAGGCAAACAACACAGGAATGCAGGGGCAAGATTAGAAAGGCAAAAGCACAAAATGAGCTCAAATTAGCTACAGGAATAAAGGGAAACAAAGACTTTTTATCAATATATTAGAAGCAAGAGGAAGACCAAAGACAGGGGAGGCCCTCTGCTCAGTGAGGAGGGAGAAACAGTAACAGGAAACTTGGAAATGGCAGAGATGCTTAATGACTTCTTTGTTTCGGTCTTCACCGAGAAGTCTGAAGGAATGCCTAACATAGTGAATGCTAATGGGAAGGGGGTAGGTGTAGCAGATAAAATAAAAAAAGAACAAGTTAAAAATCACTTAGAAAAGTTAGATGCCTGCAAGTCACCAGGGCCTGATGAAATGCATCCTAGAATACTCAAGGAGCTAATAGAGGAGGTATCTGAGCCTCTAGCTATCATCTTTGGAAAATCATGGGAGACGGGAGAGATTCCAGAAGACTGGAAAAGGGCAAACATAGTGCCCATCTATAAAAAGGGAAATAAAAACAACCCAGGAAACTACAGACCAGTTAGTTTAACTTCTGTGCCAGGGAAGATAATGGAGCAAATAATTAAGGAAATCATCTGCAAACACTTGGAAGGTGGTAAGGTGATAGGGAATAGCCAGCATGGATTTGTAAAGAACAAATCGTGTCAAACCAATCTGATAGCTTTCTTTGATAGGATAACGAGTCTTGTGGATAAGGGAGAAGCGGTGGATGTGGTATACCTAGACTTTAGTAAGGCATTTGATACAGTCTCGCATGATATTCTTATCGATAAACTAGGCAAATACAATTTAGATGGGGCTACTATAAGGTGGGTGCATAACTGGCTGGATAACCGTACTCAGAGAGTTGTTATTAATGGTTCCCAATCCTGCTGGAAAGGTATAACAAGTAGGGTTCCGCAGTGGTCTATTTTGGGACCAGCTCTGTTCAATATCTTCATCAACGACTTAGATATTGGCATAGAAAGTACGCTTATTAAGTTTGCAGATGATACCAAACTGGGAGGGATTGCAACTGCTTTGGAGGACAGGGTCATAATTCAAAATGATCGGGACAAATTGGAGAAATGGTGTGAGATAAACAGAATGAAGTTTAACAAAGACAAATGCAAAGTGCTCCACTTAGGAAGGAAAAATCAGTTTCACACATACAGAATGGGAAGAGACTGTCTAGGAAGGAGTACGGCAGAAAGGATTCTAGGGGTTATAGTGGACCACAAGCTAAATATGAGTCAACAGTGTGATGCTGTTGCAAAAAAAGCAAACATGATTCTGGGATGCATTAACAGGTGTGTTGTGAGCAAGACACGAGAAGTCATTCTTCCGCTCTACTCTGCGCTGGTTAAGCCTCAACTGGAGTATTGTGTCCAGTTCTGGGCACCGCATTTCAAGAAAGATGTGGAGAAATTGGAGAGGGTCCAGAGAAGAGCAACAAGAACGATTAAAGGTCTTGAGAACATGACCTATGAAGGAAGGCTGAAAGAATTGGGTTTCTTTAGTTTGGAAAAGAGAAGACTGAGAGGGGACATGATAGCAGTTTTCAGGTATCTAAAAGGGTGTCATAAGGAGGACGGAGAAAACTTGTTCACCTTCGCCTCTAAGGATAGAACAAGAAGCAATGGGCTTAAACTGCAGCAAGAAAGGTTTAGGTTGGACATTAGGAAAAAGTTCCTAACTGTCAGGGTGGTTAAACACTGGAATAAATTGCCTAGGGAGGTTGTGGAATCTCCATCTCTGGAGATATTTAAGAGTAGGTTAGATAAATGTCTATCAGGGATGGTCTAGACAGTATTTGGTCCTGCCATGAGGGCAGGGGACTGGACTCGATGACGTCTCAAGGTCCCTTCCAGTCCTAGAATCTATGAATTTTCCTCCAGGTCAGATTGGCAGAGACTCTGGGGGGTTTGCACCTTCCTCTGCACAATGGGGCACCGGTCACTTACAGGTTTAAACTAGCTGTGAATTCTCTGTAACTTAAAGTCTTTACATGATGATTTAAGGACTGCAGTAACTCAGACGGAAGTTAGGGGTCTGTTACAGGAGTGGCTGGGTGAGGTTCTGTGGCCTGCAATGTGCAGGAGGTCAGACTAAATCAGAGGTCTCAAACACAAGGCCCGGAGGGGATGGGAGGGGGGGTATTTTCTGCGGCCCACGAGCTCCTCGCGGCCCCCCCACATTTACCTAGAGCGGTTCGGGCCTGATGCACAGCGGGGGCAGGGCAGGCTCCCTGCCTGCCCTGAGCCCCATGCCGCACCTTGCACTCTGACCCCCTGCCCTGAACCCCCTGCTCCACCCCGCACAGCTCCCCCCACTGCCCTGAGCCCCCTGCCGCACCCCTCCTGCACCCTGACCCCCTGCCGCACCCCTCACCCCTCCTGCATCCCAGACCCCAACTCCCTGCCCTGAGCCCCTGCCACACCCCTCTTGTACCCCCTGGGGGCAGGGAGGGGGCGGAGTTGGGGTGGGGAGTTTGGGGAAAGGGTTGGAATGGGGGCAGGGAATGGGCGGGGCCTCATGGAAGGAGTAGAGTGGGGGCGGGTACGAGGGCGGCACGGAGGGAGGTGTCAGTAATGCGGCCCTCGGGCCAATGTACTAGTTCTCATGTGGCCCTCATCATCATTTGAGTTTAAGACCCCTGGACTAGATGATCACGATGGTCCCTTCTGACCTTAAAATCTACGGATAACTGGCCATGCCAGTTTACATAACTAAGTTGCTGGATTTTCTCAACCCGTATCATGCCTGTTAGGGTATCTGGCATCTCTCTAGCTCCTCCCATACAAAGATCTGTGCACTCCACTAATATCATTTTAGTCTCACAATACTCTGTGAAACATTGTTCCCCATCTGCAGATGGGGAGTGGAGGCACAGAAAGATATAAAGCCGCAGTCACAGTGTGGCAGAACCCAGTTCTCCTGACTGCCCATCTTGTGGAAGAATCCCCTGAAATGCAGCTCTACATGAATTACACTAACGAGAAATAGGGTGTTTCAAGCTCTGGCAGCTACCATCAAAAGGAGTAAATAGCACATCCCATTGTTTCTAGCAGGTGAAGCTATCAATGGCTTTCTCCAAAATACCTACTCAACATTCCTCCTGGACCACAAGCAGCTACCCACTGACTTCAGTGCAGTCTGGGCAGCAGGATCAGGCCCTTTAATCACCGGGACTGGTATGGATTGTATTCAAGAGGGCTAAAACAGATTAGACAGGAGCTGGAGTGGAGAGGCTAGATTTTTCTTTTAAATATTGTTCCCTTGATTGTGGTTGCGTTCCACTGACAGGCATCCAAGTGGGACTGGCAGTGCTCACATAGAGAAGTGACACGCACTGTGTACTTTAGATATAGATTATTTGAGGTGTGCTTGTGAAGATCAGCATGGCAAACTGTGGTAGGGCTTAAGGCCTATTCCTTCATCCAAATGAGTGTACGTGCAGAAGCCCATAGGCCTAAGTCACTGCAGGAGACAAGTCACATGCATGTTAAAACAATCACAGCAGCTTTTCTGGATCCATTACCAAGTGTCAGCACTTTGTACCATAGGCATCGTGCATAGCACTGTTACAGAGAGCCTAGCGCACTGTACACGCACACACAGACAGACCCTAGAGCACCGTATCTGTAAAAAAAAAACCACCCCAGTGTGCCATACACGTACACACCCGGCGTGCCATACACACAAACAGCCCAGTGCACTGTACACACATACACACACCAGCAGGCTGTACACGTACAGCACGCTATACATGTATACACACAGCCCAGCGCACTGTACACACATCGGCAGGCTGTACACGTACATACACAAAGCATGCTGTACACGTACACACACACATCCCACCAGGCGCTGTACCCCCCAGCACTGTACACACACACACACTCAGGCCGCCCCTCACCGGCGCTGCTGTCCAGCTCCACCGCTACCCGGCCATGGCCGATCGCTCTGCGCGGGGCGGCCCCCAGCTCCCGGCCTCTGGCTCCGCACAGCCCCGGACGCGGCCCTGAAAGACACACACGAGTCAGCGGCGGGGCCCGTCCGGGGCAGGGGCCAGCGCACGCCGGGAACGGCCCCGGGCGGCTCCCCACGCGCGGAACCAGGCCGCACCTGAGCGGAGCAGCCGCCAGACCATGGTCACCGCCACCGCCGCCATCTTCCGTCTGCCGGCCCCCTACAGCGCCGCCTAGCGCCGGGGGCGGAGTGGAGCCGGGCCTGGGCGAACTGACACACCTAGAGACATTGACTGACACACAGACACCGACTGACACCCAGAGACACTGACACACACCTAGACACTGGCTGACACCCAGAGACACTGACACACACCCAGACACTGACACACCTAGAGACATTGACTGACACACAGACACTGACTGACACCCAGAGACACTGACACACACCCAGATGCTGACACACACCCAGACACTCACAGACACTCAAACACACCCAGACCACTGACACGCACCCAGAGACACTGATACACCCAGACATTGACTGACATCCAGAGACACTGACACACACCTAGACACTGGCTGACACTCAGAGACACTGACACACACCCAGACACTGACACACCTAGAGACACTGACTGACACCCAGAGACACTGACACACCCACCCAGACACTGACACACCTAGAGACACTGGCTGACACCCAGAGACACTGACACACACACACAGACACTGATACCCAGAGACAGTGACACATCCAGAAACATTGACACCTAGAGACAGTGACTGACACCTAGACACTGACACCCACAGATACTGGCACCCAGAGATACACAGGTACTGACACATACAGAAGTATTAGCACACATATACTAACACATACTGACACACAGAGACACTGATATACAGACCCTGACACACACAGAGTGACACACATTCACATGTGCAGACACACACACATGCACTGACTCATATACACACCATTTCACACACACTGACACACTCTCAGTGCAGAGACACTCATGCACTCCATTGACACACAAGTGCACAGTCACATACAGACACTCCATTGACACACACACACCTGCACAGACACACTCACGTGCACAGACTCTCTCACACACACACTGACACACACACTCACAGATGCACAGACACACATACACATATTCCATTGACACATACTCACACATGCACAGACACACAGACACCCTTCATAGGCACACATGCATGCACAGGCTCACACACACACATCCACAGATACCCACACTGACACACACACTCCATTGACACACACACGGAGCCATGTGAAGCAGGGCCTCTCCAGCAGTGTGTCCGCAGCCCCACCTGCTCCATCCTCTACCAGCCAGCAGCAGCGCAGAGATAGAACAAGTGGCCATGTGGGGGCGAACGAGCAGGCGCTGGTGTCCAGACTTAGTAAGTGGGATGGTGGGAGCCTCTCTGGGTGGGGTGGGCAGGCAATAGAGGAGGAGGGAAGTTGGGGAGAGCTGGGCCCACCAGGTAAGCGAAGCTGCCAAGCACCTGAGCCACCTGACTCAGAGCCTGGCTGGGAGGGGTGACAGGGCCAAGTCCCAGTTCCCTGCCCTGGGGAAGGGGAGAGGCCCACAGGGAGGCATTGACTGACAGCTGGTGGCGTCCCAGGCCTGCACCACCCACCCTGTCACCATGACAGGGAGTGATACTGCCCCCCACCTCAAGTGTGAGGCTGCAGTTACCCCCACAGTATCACGCAAATACACCACCTGGCACCCCCCAATTCTCCCTCCCAGTGCACACACACCCCTCATGCACCCCCAATACTCCATCCCAGTGCACACACACCCCTCTAGCAACCCCAAATACCCCCCTCCCAGTACACACACACCCCTCCCGCACCCCTCAAATACACCTCCAACACCCTGCAACTCTACCTTACCAGCAGTGTCCTCTTTTTGGGAACTTGAATTATAGTAACCCTAAACTGGGGGTGGGGGGCATCAGGGTATTAGGGGAGGGAAGCTGAGTGGGGGGCAATCAGGAGGTTATATACCTACAATAATTTTATTTGACAAAGCCAAAGTTCATACTCTTTGTAAACTCAAAACAAATCCAAAACTTAAAGCAGTTGTCTAAAAGTGTTTTAATGCCAATATTTGCATCTATTTGACATTTTATTTATGTACTTTCTCAAAGTCTCCAATGTAATTTATGACATCTTTCTTGGGGGTTATTTTTAGCTTACACAGTGGCTTGATTTTATTTTTCATTTAATGCACTCAAAATATAAGCAATAGGCCCTTGGTATGTTACACAGCATTGGATGTGTTTGTTGAACAGGGCATTTGCGGGGTGAAAAATGTTTCTCTGGAGTCTTGACCTTTGACCCTTGACCAAGAAATTTGGATCCTGACAAAAATTAATTGACTACCCCGTCCATCTGGATCTCTGAATCATCCTTCCAAAGAACAAGAGAGACCCTATTCCCTCCCAAGATCACTCTGGAAAGGGACCTTATACACAGCTGTCCCTCTTCCCCAAATTCCTGGCTAGCCCTGGTAGTTCGTTTGGACTACATATCCCAGAATCCCATTGCTCTAAACTGAAATCAGCCTCAGATTATGGCCTTGTCTATACTAAAAAATTAGATCAAGCTAGCTACATCTCTAACGCTGTCCTCGGGAGCCAAAAAATCTTATCGTGTTATATCGAACTTCCTTTGATCCGCCGGAGTGCGCAGCCCCCCCGGAGCACTGCTTTACCACGTGATATCCGAATTCGTGTTATATCGGGTCGCGTTATATCGGGGTAGAGGTGTACTTCGCTCAGGGGTTGAAGCATTTACACTTGTGAGCAGGGTCGTCCCTAGCCATTTTGGTGCCCTACACCTCTGTGGAGGGAGGGGGCTGGCCCTGGCTTTGCTCCCCTGGCTCCCAGCCTTGGGCCTGGGGGGGGCAAGGGGAAACAGCCCCCCAGCAGTCACCGGTGCCGGTGGCGCAGCTGGGAGCCAGCGGTGCGGAGCGGGCTGGTGCCAGGTCACTGCACTTACTTGCCGCTGCACCAGTGAGTGCAGGCCCGACCCCTGTTGCAGTCCTCAGGGAAGTGGGGGCGGGGCTGGGGCAGAGGTGGGGCTGGGGCAAAACAGGGGCAGGGGCTTTGGGGAAATGATGTGGGGGCGGGGCTGGGGCGGAGCAGGGGTGGGAAGAGGCGGGGCTGGGGCGGAGCAGGGGCAGGGGCCAAGGGGAAGAGGTGGTGCAGAGGCTGTAGCAGTACGCAGCTGCGTATGGTGCCCCAAATTTCCTGGTGCCCTACGCAGCTGCATACTTTGAGTATGGGTAGAGACGGCCCTGCTTGAGAGTGCTGAAGTTCGGTTGACCTACCCCCCAGCATAGACACAGTCAGGTCAATGGAAGAATTCTTCCATTGGTAGGCGGTGTTGTTGGAAGTGTAATTTCCTCCTTTTTAATCAGCTGTGTTTTATGGGGTTTTGTTTTAGCACCTTGAAAATACGCTTCGGTTCTGTGCTGTCACTGCCCACTTAGTAAGAACAGCACGGGACTGCAAAATTAAACACACACACACAATACTCTGGCAAACTAAAGCATTGATTTGGCTTCTTGGTCTTGTAATGTCACTGCATTGCTTGTAGAAGGGTGTAGGACGGGGCAGCAACAAGGAAGGGACCAGCATGTGCATGATCTGTTGGTTACACTCAAAGGTGGATTAGGGGTTTGTGGGGCCCTGGGCCAGAGCAAGTGGGGGCCCCACCCCACCACTTCTGCCTGCAGTCCCCCCCGCCTCCCTCGGCGCTCCTGCTGGGAGCGGGGTCGGGGCATGGGAGCTTGCCAAAGAGTGCAATCGGCGCACGGAGGCTTCCCCAGCTCCCCAGCAGGGGACCTGGCGGGTGGGGGAAGCCCCCGCGCCCTGACCTTACTCTCCGGTAGGAGCAGCAGGAGGGTGGGGGGAGTGGGGTAAGCCCCCGCGCCCCGACCCCACTCTCTGGCAGGAAGAGTGGGTTGGGATACAGGGGTGTGCATTTTTCTGGGGGCCCCCAATTGGCCAGGGCCCCTGAGTACGGGTCCCATTGGCCCAGTGGCTTATCCGCCACCGATTACACTGGAAAACAATTGCTTTTATGTTTTGCACATGCAGTCTTGGTTTCTCTCTCACCCAGAGACTCTGACAAGGAAATGCCTGCAAATGAGATGGCAGCTGAAGGCCCTTTGATCCCCCAGGCATGATGGGACTGGGATCAGAGGCTGCAAAGGGGCAGGCCAAGGATCACCGGCTCTATGATGTCTGGCTTTGCCATCCCTTTGAGAAAAGAACCCTTAGAACTTGTGTAATGGGGTGGGGCGGGGCGGGTGGGGGGGGAAGACAAGCCAATCATACGGCTCTGGGAGTCAGCCGCAAAGGAGAGGCAGTTGGCTGGACCTATTCCAGGTCTCCCTAAGGAGAAGGGATCAGAAGTCCTCCTGCACAGCAAAACAGACAGACATACTTTGTAGGTATGTCTATGCTGCAAACAGGTATGACTGCAGCCTGGGTAAACATGACAGTGCTAGCATGGCTAAAAACAGCCATGTAGATACAATAACTCCTCGCTTAACATTATAGTTATGTTCCTGAAAAATGCTACTTTAAGCGAAATGATGTTAAGCGAATCCAATTTCCCCATA
The DNA here is from genome assembly GCF_027887155.1 of Malaclemys terrapin pileata. NCBI lineage: Eukaryota > Metazoa > Chordata > Testudines > Emydidae > Malaclemys > Malaclemys terrapin. The sequence continues at coordinate 55,027,455 of NC_071514.1, forward strand.
AGAATTAATGTAAATATGGCGGGTTAGGTTCCAGTGACATTTTTTTCACCAAACAAAAGACTATGTACACACATATACACAGTATAAGTTTTAAATAAACAATTTAATACTGTACACAGCAATGATGATTGTGAAGCTTGGTTGAGGTGGGGGAGTCAGAGGGTGGAAGAGGGTGGGCTCTTTCCCAGGGAATGCCTTACTGCTAAATGATGAACTCGCACTTGGCTGAGCCCTCAAGGGTTAACACATTGTTGTTAATGTAGCCTCACACTCTACAAGGCAGCACAAATGGAGGGAGGGGAGACAGCATGGCAGCAGGGCTGGCGCTTCCACTAGGCGACCCTAGGCAGTCGCCTACGGCGGCAGGATTTGGGGGCGGCATTTTGCCGACCTTGGCGGCAATTCAGCGGTGGGGGTCCTTCCGCTCCGCGTCTTCGGGGTGCTTCGGGGGCGGGTCCTTCACACTCTCTGGGACCCGCCGCCGAAGCGCCCGAAGACACGGAGCGAAAGGACCCCCGCCGCCGAATGCTCTGAGGAGGAGCGCTGCTGCCTAGGGCGGCAAAAACCCTGGCACCGCTCCTGCATGGCAGTGGCTGCAAATATTGGAAACTGAAAGGGGTGATGAACCCACACTATCCCTCTGGAGCGCACCACTCCCTCCACTTTCCAAAGTGCAGGGGATGGGGGGTGCATGTGTGTGTGTGAGAGTGAGACAGAGAGACACACCATGTGTGTGTGTGAGAGAGAGAGACACAAACGCGTGTGTGTGTGTGAGAGAGAGAGAGAGAGAAAGTGGGAGAGACACACACCGTGTGTGTGTGTGAGAGAGAGAGAGGCGCATTCCCCCTTTAAGTACACTGACCCCACTTTAAGTACACTGCCTTTTTAAGTAGACCAGCAAGTTGAGACAGCAGCTGCTGCCAGCAAGCTCCCTCTGTCCTGAGCCCTGTCATCCCCCCTTGCTCTGTAGAGATGAGGTACGGGAGCGGGGGGATGGGGACACCCTGATATTAGCATTCCTCTTCCCTTCTGCCCAGCAAGCAGGATGCTCCCAGGAGCAGCTCCAAGGCAGAGGGCTGGAGCAGCACATGGCAGTGGGGATAGGGACACCTGAACTGCCGGCAATTGATAGCCTGCTGGGCGGCTGCCACACAGGGGAACTTAGGGGAGCTGATAGGGGGGCTGCTGGCCCACCCTGCTGCCAAGCCTGTTGCCGGCACAGGGGCCCGAGGACAGCAACAGTGGGGTTCGTTGCCCGGTGTGCTTCATGTCAATAAACATACCGGGGTGGAGAAACAATCCAAGTTTATTTGAGATCTCAAAGTGGTGCAAGGAGACAGGCAAGTCTCAAATCAAGCACCCCAGCAAAAACAGTTTCTCTCTTCTTTATACATTTTACAACTAAGCCCCCCCTCTCTCCCCCTCCCTACCACCACCCCTCTATTCCCCCTCCCCTCTCTACCGAAAGCATGTTTATACATTCTAGGGCTATAAATCTAGCTTGTTAGTAACTTCTCCCTAAACTGTTATTTGGTTCTGTTTATGCTTAGTTTATTACCCCTTCCCCAGCTAGAAACATGCAAACCTCATCATTATCGTTTGGTACCTGGTATGAGCAAGGTTGTAATTGCTAACTGACTGTTTACACATTCCAATTCCTGTCCTTGGTTGTTGAGGTTGATCAGAGTTAAACATGGAAGAACTTTGGCTCAGGCAGGCCTAGTAACCCCAACAGTTCCCTCCTTTGAGAATACTCAACAAGCTTTTGACTGAGTTTTCTCATATTCTGTAGACAAGATACGATTGAGTGCCATAGAGCTGGGGTTCTCAATGAGAGAATATGCTGGGATTTCTGGGGAACGGGGGGCACACAGCTTACGGAGGAGCAATTTAAAACAAGCAATCAGGAGGAGGGTGACCAGGCACAGTACCACACCTGTGAGGAGGAGATGCACAAGGCTATTTCCCAGTCCTCCCAGGTTGGGCAACCAACTCCAAAGGGAATCAAAAACTGTGGTTTCCCTTTCCTGAGCCTTCCACTGCTCAAAAGCCTGTTCAGCTGACAGGATGTGCCTGTTAATGTCCTGTGAGTTTTCTGGGACATAAGTACAACATTCACTCCCAATAAGGACACACACCCTGCCCTGGGAGGCTAAAACATAATCTAAGGCCTGTCTATTTTGCAGGGACAGCAACCGGAGCTGGTAAAGCTCTGAGTTAAGGCTTTTCTCTATGGCCAAGGTCTCATTGGCATACTTGGTGAGAAACACAGAGAGCCTACGATAAAATTGAGCCAGTTGTCCTACCCCATAGGATGGGAGAAAGATCATACCCAATCTGTCTCCTTCTGTAATGGGCTCTGGGGTGGCATACAAAGATCTACGCTGCCTGGCGCGGCCAGGGGGCAGTTTAGGGAGGACACGAAGGGGAGGGACAAGATATCCTAGATAGCAGCTTCCATACCACCGATGCGGTAGCCACTTATAGGCAGAGGTACCGCAAATATAAAAGGAGTGGCCATTCCCTACCAAGCCATTATAACCGCTACTCCACCTATTTACTTGTCTGTCATTAAACGATCCGAACCGGGTGGTAGAGTCGGATTTGCCGTTAACATAGACAGGGATGGAAGCATCACTGTCAGGGGATAAATAATACTGACAGGTGCTATTCCCAGCAAACCAGGTGTGATTACTGGACTTAAACTGTCGATAGCACACCAACCCAGGGGCCACTGGCCGTAACCTAATAGGGGAAGGGATATATGTTGAGTTGGCCTGCGGCTTCCAGGGGTCGTCCCTTAATGCATACTGGGACTCAATGGTACAGTTCTGCGACAAGGGGGTACCCGAGGCATTTTTCCCCCTACTGAACCATCCCCAACAGATATCTGACCAATTCTGGGGAACCACCCTCCAGGGTAACCCTGCAGCATGGTGTGGGATTTGGGAGCATACCCAGCAGTTGGAGAGGTTAAACTCTTGGGCAAACAAACCTTCAGGGACTCATATGTGTTTGTCTCTAAGTTAGTAGGGATTCCTTTCCATCCCGCATGTGCCTGGGGGGAAACGGGAGTTAACAAGAGGAGTGTCCCTATGGCAAAGAGCACCACTGTGGCAGACCCTGGATCTGAACTCATATTGGGCAGGTGACCCTAGGGCCTAACAATCACAATTCCCCAAATACCCACAAAATAACAATTATCAATAGTAAGCAGATTAAAAACAAAAGGGACCAGGCCACCAGGTTAGGCCGCTCCTTTGAAAACAAACACAACCAACGCTCAGAGGTCTCGCGGGGAGTGCGCTGTGACTGTCCAAAGAGATCACAGGGCATTCCCAGCAGACACTATTGTCGTCTGAATAACAGCTTAAGTCCCAAATCGTCGCTGGCAGTCTTCTCTGCAGGCTGGACGGTCCACCGTTCAGGAGCAGGCACTGCTTTCACACAAGAGTGATGAATCCAGTTTTTGTGTCCCTCAACCTTTTCTGCTGTATGGGAGACCAGCAGGACGGTGTGGGGTCCCTTCCACTTCTCTTGGAGAGGCTCGTCCTTCCAGGTCTGGACGAGTACGGAATCGCCTGGCTGCAAGGAGTGGATCGGGGCATCCAGCGGGAGAGGTTGCAAATCTTTGGTATACCTGTGGAGAGAACAGAGAACAGCAGACAGAGAGCACATGTACTGAGATAAGAAGCCACACCCCATTTTCCACTCCCCTGCCAGAATCGGTGTACCATTCAGAGGCCATGCCCTTCCAAACAATCTCGAAGGGACTGAGCCCTAACCTGCCCTTATCGAGAGCGCGAATGCGGAGCAGAACAAGGGGCAAAGCATCAGGCCACTTAAGGGAAGCCTCTTGGCAAATCTTTGAGAGGTGCCACTTAAGTGTCTGATTTGTACGCTCCACTACCCCACTGGCCTGTGGTCGCCATGGCGTGTGAAGCTTCCAGGGGATCTGTAGGGCATCCGGAACGACTTGGGATGTGAAGTGTGTTCCGTTGTCAGATTCCATCCACTGGGGGAGCAATCTGAGCCTTACTCTGTGCTACTCGATATCCTCGGAGTCCAGCAAAGTTCAGGAGGCTCACAGTGGCTTTAAGGCAAGAGGTTAGACCCACTGCAGCAATTAACAAGTCATCCACATATTGCAGGAGGAGGACTTTGTCCTCGTTGTCCCACTCCTCCAAGTCTATAGCCAGGGCCTGGCTGAAAAGGGTGGGGGAATTTTTAAATCCCTGAGCCAGCACTGTCCAGCAAAGCTGCTTTCTAACCGTCCTTTTGTCCTCCCACTCGAAGGAGAAAATCTCCTGAGACTGGAGGTCAACCAGAATCGTGAAGAAAGCGTCCTTTAAATCCCCTATAGAGGCAAACAGTGTATACGGATTTGGAACAAGGGGGTGTAGAGTCTTAACCCGCTCATTAACTGCTCTCAGGTCCTGGACCAGCCAGTATGTTCCATTGGGCTTTTGTACAGGCAAGATAGGAGTGTTCCAAGCTGACTGGCATTCTCAAAGTACCCCGCACTTTAGGAACTGGTCTATAGTTTCCTGCAATCCCTCTCCGGCTTCCCTTTTGATCGGATACTGCTTAATTCGCACTGGACCTTTTCCTGGCAGGAGCTGAACAGTAATAGGAGTATGATGGGCTGCCTTTCCTGGGATCCCTGATGCCCATACCAGAGGAAAAACCCGCTTCTCCCATTGAGTCCACTCTGGGGCTTGCATGGCTGAGGGCTCAATTGCAAGTGTCATTATCCAGGCATTCTCTGGACGTAAGGTGAGGCTTATTTCATCTTGAGTGAAATGCAGGGTGGCACCTAAGCGACAAAACAGATCCCGTCCTAATAGTGGCGTTGGACAATCGGGGAGGTAAACCAATTTGTGAGATAGAGTTCTGTTTCCCAAAGCACATTCCGCTGGAGCATATACTGGGCACTTAGTTCCTTTCCCTGTGGCTCCCACCACAGTGAGGGAATCTGCCACAGGCAGCTGAAGGGGTTGGTTTACAGCAGTTCGTGCAGCTCCAGAGTCTATTAAACAGTCTATGTCTGAATCTCCCACCCGCATGTTTACTCGGGGTTCCGGGGGCAGGATAGTCCGTCTCCCCTGACACCCCTATTCTTGATCCTCCGCTGCCATCATAGGGGTACCTTCCCTTTCGGGGCACTCATTTTTCCAATGTCCCTCCTTTGGGCATATGGCACACTGGTTGCGACCCAGACACCTTTCCTGTGAGCCAGGGCGCCCACGCCCATGTCCTCTCATTCCCCGGCCCCTTCCACCTTCCTGAAATCTTCCCCTGCCACCAGCCCGTACTGCTGCAACCATCATTTTCACTTGCCTCTTTTCCTTTTCTCCCTCCCTAAGGCTGTAAGCCCTGTTCGCAGTCTCCAAAATCTGTGCCATTGTCATGCCCATCAAATCCTCCTTTTTCTGCAGTTTCCTTTTAATATCAGGGGCAGCACGGTTGGTAAAGATACCCTTTATAATTGCCTCAGTAGCCTGATCATCGGGGTTTGCATTAGTAGTATGCCTGATGGTATCCCGAATACGCTGCAGAAAAGCAACCGGACTCTCTTTTGGCTCCTGTACTAGCTCATACGGCTTAGCCCAATTGTTATGTCGGACAGCTGAGTGTCAGAGACCATGTAATAGGAGCTCCTTGTATACAGTGAGACAGGTGAGATCTGCCAGCACGTTGGGATTCCACCGGGGGTCTGCTGTAGGGACCTGAACTGCAGCAACAGGACCGTTTGCTGCGTTTGCCTCATATCTAAGCTGTGCCTCCTCTCGTGCCTTAGACACAACTGATTACGCTCCACCTCAGACAGCAGGGTCCGCATAAGGACATTACAGTCATCCCAGTCAGGCTTATGGCTAACCAGACACCCTTCAAAGACTGAGATAAACTTGCTTGGATTCGTAAAGAATTCCCCTGCCTGTGCCTTAAAAGCTGCTAGGTCCACTGGGTTAAAAGGCACATGGGTATAAACCTGCATTGTAATGGCTGGGCGATTTTCTGCTCCAGGACGGGCTATCCGAGTCTCAGTAATCAATGGATAGAATCCCACCGAGGGGGCAATCTCTGGGACCTGAGGCACCCTATCTTTATACGGTGGGGGTGTTGGAGCCGAAGGGGACACTGACTCTGCCATTACAACCGGGGGAGGGTTCTGAGGACTAACAATGGTTACTACCGAACCTGTCGGAGTCAAATTACACTTTTGCCAAAGATCAGATCTATCTCTTAACAACATAAACAACTGTACATACATATGTTCATTCCATTTACCCGTATGCTGACAAAACAAAAGCAATTGAAGGATCGTATTATAATTAAGTGATCCCTCCGGTGGCCACCTTTCCTGGTCCTCTAGCTGATATTGTGGCCAGTCTACTGTACAGAATCTTTTCAGTTTACTTGTAATCAACGGATCCGATCCAAACACTTTCCAGTTCACCAGAATGCATTCTAAGGGCGTACACCTCGCCCTGCCTGCAGTACTCTATCCCTGCCCCAAACTCTAGGGAGACACTGGGCGTCCCCAGGTCAAAACAGGTAAAGTCCCCACTGGACTGTTCCTACCTTATCCAAGGGTCCGGTTCTGCACCGTCATCCGCAGCTGCTTCTCCACTAATCGAGCGCATTGCACCGTTGTACCCTCCGGGGTCGACCAAACCACATCTCCGCTGAGGCCCCCGATGAAGTCACTGGTGAGCGCTCTGGGTGTCAGTCGTCGTTGTAATCCGTCGGCCGCCAGGAGGGATCCGGGCAAGGCTAAATTTCAGCCTCGAGCCCACCCAGGGACGCCAAGACTGTTGCCGGCACAGGGGCCCGAGGACAGCAACAGTGGGGTTCGTTGCCCGGAGTGCTTCACGCCAATAAACATACCGGGGTGGAGAAACAATCAAAGTTTATTTGAGATCTCAAAATGGTGCAAGGAGACAGGCAAGTCTCAAATCAAGCACACCAGCAAAAACAGTTTCTCTCTTCTTTATACGTTTTACAACTAAGCCCCCCCCCTCTCCCACCTCCCCCTACTCCCCCTCCCCTCTCTACTGAAGGCATGTTTATACATTTAAGCAACTAAATCATTCTAGGGCTATAAATCTAGCTTGTTAGGTGCTCTGGGTGAGTGCAGGACGGTGGGGTGTAGGAGTGTCCGTGTAGTAGATGGTTGGGGGTGAGGGCCTATGTGGTGCTTTTCCCCAGCCAGCCATAGAATACAAGGCACAGGGAGGAGGAGGGGGAGAATTCCATTCCCTGCCCGTGTCCCTGAGCCCCTCCCAGGCATCCACGCGGGGCTAGAGACCTCCCACTCCCCACCCTGTAGGCTGATGCTCCCCTGTGGAACTACAACTCCCATCGTGCCCCGCGCTGCCCCGCCCCTCCCAGCCGGGGGGCTGTTTAACCCTCTGGCTGCAGGCGAACAGTGCGAGCGGGAGCTCAGGTATGCGGCGGGGTCTGCCGGCCGGTTCTGTGCTGGGACAGGCTTTGGGGGACCCGGAGCGGGGGGGACAGGTTGAGGGGAATCTGGCCCTGTGCTGGGGTTGTGGGCGGGGACTGCCGAGCCGGCCTGCTGCGGTGTCTGGTTGTGTAACTGCTCCAGCCGCGCTGCAAACCCGGGCGGGAGCGTTATAAGGGGAAACTGGCTGGGGGGAGCCGGCCCTGTACTCGGGGGGGGCGGCAGGTTGGTGTGTGTGTGTGTGTGGGGGGGGGAATACTGGCTGGAAGGAGAGCTGTGCGGGGGGGGGGGGAACACTGGCTGGAGGGGGAAGCTGGCCCTGTGCAGGGGCTCCTGAGGGGAGCTTCCTGGCTCACTGGGACCCAGGGCCCATCTCCGTTCCTGGTCCTGGCCAGCTTGGTGGTGCCCATCTCCTGGCTGTGCACTGGCTCCTCATGGAAGGGGTTGGTGGCTCAGCCCATGGCCAGGTGGTCCCTAATTCCCAGGGCCGGCTCCAGGCACCAGCTTACCAAGCAGGTGCTTGGGGCGGCCACTTCGGAGAGGGGCGGCATGTCCAACTGTTTGGCGGCAATTCAGCGGATGGTCCCTCACTCCTGCTCGGAGCGAAGGACCTCCCGCTGAATTGCCGCCACAGATCACGATCGCGGCTTTTTTGTTTTGTTTTGCTGCTTGGGGCGGCCAAAACCCTGGAGCCGGCCCTGCTAATAACCATCCTCAATGGTATCCTTGTTCACTGGCTCAGCCTTGCTATTGTCCCCTGCACACCTGCAGTTGGGTCCATGTTCACAGGCCAGGAGGGCCCGGCAAAGCCAGGGACTGAGAGAGCTGCCCGCCCTGATTGGTAAGATGCACGTGCTACAGTAGTTGCTCTGCCTTATGCCTGGGTCTTCCCTTCATTTGGGCAGGTGTCTAAGATGCCAGAGGGCCCAGAGCTGCACCTGGCCAGCTGCTACATCAACACGGTATGTGCAGGGCTCATCTTCTCGGGGAAGGTGGAGAAGTCTGAAGTGAGCAAGAACCCAGAGGTGCTGTTTGAGAGCGACGCGTACCTGATCTCTGCCACCTCACAGGGCAAGGAGATCAAGCTGACCCTGACACCACTCAAAGAGAAGAAGAACTTGCTCCCTGGCAGAGGGAGGGACAGGGAGGGGCTGAGCCAGAATGGTCTCCAGCAGCCCATAGATCTTGTCTTCCGCTTTGGGATGTCAGGCAGCTTCAAGCTCGCTTCCGGGGCCGAGCTGCCCAAACACGCCCATCTTCGGTTTTACACCAAGGAGAGCCTGCACCGAGCCCTCTGCTTCGTGGATATCAGGCGCTTCGGGAGGTGGGAAGTGCACGGGACGTGGCAGCTGGATCGAGGGCCATGTGTGATGCTGGAGTATGAGAAATTCAGGTGAGATCCACCATGACCTTTCACCTCTGCTTGAGAAACTGACCAGGAGTGTGTGTCGAAGGGGGTGGGGGGAATGAATGATAGACACAATATTCTAACAGTGAATTCTGTGGGGAGCCTGGTGATAGAATATGGGGCCTTTCACCATTACAGGGACACTTGTAGCTCACGTTTATGGAAACTCTGTCTTGGGTTGAAGACTGTCTGGTGCTTTGCATTCCCAGAGATCTCGCTATGAACAAGGGAACAGGCTTGGTTTAAACATCCTCCTGTGTGGCTTTTTCTTATATAACAAGCGAACAGCACAAAAATAATTCTTAAGTATTGCAAAAGCGAAGAGCACAGCTGAGAAATTTAAGCCACACAGCAATGGTTCTCCAGTGGCTATGCAGACCACCTTGCTATCCACTCAGTTCAGCATGTTGAGAACCAAGCGGGGGGAGGCTGAATGGTTGGGAATGAGGTAGGTCCATGAGGAGATGTCTGTTATGCAAAGTGAGAGGCTGGAAAAAGCTGGAGATCCCCTGGGCTAGGACCTGTTAACTGACTATGACAGAGACCAAGCGGGCTTTGGTTGAGCTCTTGTATTATTTTGTACAAGTTAATGTTTCACTCTTAATATGTGTCTGTTACAGTCATGAAACAGTGCAAGAGAGCAAGAACCCTGCTGTAGCTACTTTAACACCTGCAAACTACCATGGCAGGCAAGGAGGGGCTTGTAGCTTGGTGGACAAAGGGCCAGGTCCCCAAAGATAATAAGGGTCCTAACTTCTGTTGGAAGAGCCTAAATACCTTAGAGGTTGTGGGCCAAAGTGCCTACTTTGTATTTCACAGGTAGAATTCATAGCTGAAGGGCGTATCACTGACTGATAGAGGTTGGAGATTGAAAGGGGTCATTGGGTTGTCTGATGCACACACGCATGCCTGCCTGTCCAGGTACCATGTGGTATGTTCATTAGTGGATTTTCAGGGTTAGTTTTGAATTTGCTGAACATCGGGATTTCCACCGCTTCCCTTCCAATCTTTTCCCCCCCTCATATTCTCAAATTTTCCTTTCCCTAATTGTATCCCATTCAGTCATCAGAGGCTTGGTGAGTTTGTTAGTTGGTTCCCTGAGCACCTTGTCAAAGGCAGATTGCATAAAAGGATTCCAGAGTCTCAGGCATTGAGTCTTTGTTAATTTCATCCCCCTCCTCTTTGATGAATGAGCTTCTCCCTCTTCAGTGCATTTCTGCATGGCCACTTATATTTATTTCCCTTTGGCAGCATTCCTTGAACCCTTGTCTCTCCACTGCAAGCCTCACCTGACTCTACATGTTGGTGTTCCCTTATCTCTTTGCTCTTCTATGTCAAGATCTTAGAGCAGGCCTTCATAAAGCCACTCTTCAAAGGCTCCTTCTTGTTCTTTGTATTTGTCAGTTTCGGAGGACTCTTAGACTGCCTTCAATGCCTTAATGGTGATGTCTCTTGCTGTTCCTCCAGCCTTCTTTATGCTGTGGTGGGTCTTTAATGCTTCCTCTTATCACACTCAATTTCTTAATTTGCTTCCCTGCAATCAAATACCTTGATAACTGCTGCATTCCGGGAACCCATTCCCTACGGGGCTGAATTCAAGTAGCATACAGCACTGGAACTGCAAGTCCGTGCGCTGCTCCTTCTAAGGAAACAGCGGGTCATCCCTGTACCTTTACCCAAAGGGTTTTGCCGCTACCTTTATCGTTACCTGTTTTATTGTAATGCCTCTTGATGTCTAATGCTGCCCCCTCTTCTCTCCTGCACAGACTGTCTGCATCTATATTTACAGTCTTGCTATAAGAACCATCCCCCAAGGTTTCACTTGTGCCCGCTAGACCATAACCTCCATCATTTTTAGTTTTACTTCTCCCTGCTTGTGTCTGGAGGCAGACCCTTCTGCAGCAGAAAACCCCACTGGAGAACAACCCCACCTCCCATGTTGGTTACCGTGTTGGAAGCACATCACAGGCTGAGTGAGGTGGTCGTTTCCCCAGCCCCTCCTCCCTAGCTGACCGGCCCTGCTGTCTTCCAGGGAGAACGTGCTGAGGAACCTGTCTGACAAGGCTTTCAACAAGCCCATCTGCGAAGTCCTGTTAAATCAGAAGTTTTTCAATGGGATTGGCAACTACCTCCGAGCCGAGATTCTCTACAGGTGAGCAGGGCGAAGAGCGGAGAGGAGGAGGCCTGGCCCGATGGAGATGTGGGTCCAATATCCTATTCCACCCCAGGTTCAAGCCAGGCCTTGTTTACGCAGGGACGCTGAGGAAAGTTCAGATGAAATAACTAAAGCTGTGAAGTTAATGTGCGGGACTTCGAGTGCATTAACCCCCTGAGGAGGATTCAGCTACAGCAAACTAAGGCCACTTTACTTCTGAATGAGCCTCTCCAAATGTGGGTTTATGATGCATGTTTACTGATGTGCCTTAATTTCACAGCTTCAGTTAACTGGTCTGAACTCCCTATGGAGACAAGCCCATAGCCTCTCTGTGCCTCAGCTTCCCTATCCGTACAATGGAGATATTAGCACTGCCTTAGGGGTTGGGAGGATAATTACATTAGGAAGCATGAGGTGTTCATGTATGTATAGGGTCCGTTTTACATAGTAGACAGCCAGACCTTTTGATTCCCATCCCTGTAGCTACGAGACCAGCACCATGTAAGGGTCCAAACTGTTGAGAGGCCACCCATTTCCCTTGCTGAAATGCAGCCGGCCTGTATCCATTCCAGCGCTAAGCACCTACAGACAGCACTGCCAGTGCACCTCAGCTTTGAGCACTTTGCTGTTCCTGCACTACACTCGCTACCGACACAGCCCTGACCTTTATTTTTTTTCCCGAGTGCCCTGTATATGCTGGGCATCTCCGATTTGGCCTGCGATGACACTTTCAGTCTGGGACCTTGCCTGGGGAGCTGAATTACACCCTACTCACGTGCCATAGTCTGAATGCACCAATGTTTTACTGTGTAGATTACATCCAGCTCTTCAGAGGTGAAAAGCCAATGCTTCCACCTGCTGCGTCAGCAATCTCCCTCCCCTCCCTTAGGCCGGGACTCCATATGCATTGGCTGGCATCTGTGTTGGGGTCCTCACATAACAGATGGACTCTCCTAGGCTAAAGATCCCTCCCTTTGATAAGGCTCGGACGGTGCTAGAGGCTCTTCAGCATCGGAAGCAGGTGAGGAGGGTGGAGAAGGCTCACGCACATGCACAGAAATGTTCCAGCTCATCACATAGAACTCGGGGTTCAGTGCTCGCCCTGTAGCGCCTGAGGATCTGCAGCCCCAGTTACGAGTTGTAGCTTTAACCTTAGAACTTCCACCGCTTCTGGTTCGGGTCCTGTTGCTCTTTCTTCTTGTTAGAAGTGGCTGCTGTCTTGGAGGTGGATCCTCACCATGAATCAGGAGGCCAGACACTCTGACTTCAGAGCCTGTTCTGTGTCTCACAAAATCCCTTCTTACGGGGGATTCTCAGTTTAATTCTTCAGCCTTTACCTCCCCATGACGTGTGGCCACGCTGCCATGGCCTGGAGTCTGTCAGATCGCCCTGCTCAGCCATATCATTATGTGCATGGCTTGGATAGGGGACCTGTGCAGACAATAGTGCTGCCCATTTAGTAGCTGGCTCTGAGTCAGGCCTGGAGCAGGCAATGCCCCAGCATGGGGTTTGGAGGGGTGGTTTTCTGGAGAGCTGTGAGACAGGGCCGGTTCCCATGTGGTTGTTAAAGCTCCTCTGGCACCTTGTCCAAGCAGGAATGTTAGCACCAGAACTCGCCAAATCCCAGCTCTGCTGACTGCATTCTGGCTCCTCAATTAGCCACGCAGCTTGAGCAGGAGACGGAATTCTTCCCTCCCCGTGCTCAGACTTGCTGTGGGCTCTTTAACAGTTCAGTGATTGCGTTTGGCTCCTCCATGAAGGAATCACTCGCTTCCTCGTGTGTTCTACAGCACGTGTATGGTAAGTTTATAAAGCATGGTGGGGTCCTTTGGGATAGGGTTACCATATTTCATCAAGAAAAAAAGAGGACGGGAGGAGCCCCGCCCTAGCCCCGCCCCTGCCCCTCCCACTTCCCGCCCCCCCAGAACCCCCAACCCTCCCCCCGTTCCTTGTCCCCTGACTGCCCCCTCCTGGGACCCCTGCCCCTAACTGCCCCCCAGGACTCCACTCCCTATCTAAGCCTCCCTGCCTCTTGTCCCCTGACTGCCCCAACCCTTATCCACACCCCCACCCCCAGACAGACCCCTGGGACTCCCACGCCCCATCCAACCACTCCCCACCCCCTGACAGCCCCCCCCCAGAACTCCCGACCCATCTAAACCCCTCTGCTCCCTGTCCCCTGACTGCTCCGATCCATCTCCCCACCCCTGCCACCTGACAGCCCCCCCCCAGAACTCCCAAACACTCCCCCCCTGCTCCTTGTCCCCTGACTGCCCCCTCCTGGGACCCCTGCTCCTAACTGCCCTCCAGAACCCCACCCCCTACCTAAGACTCCCTGTTCCTTGTCCCCTAACTGCCCCCTCCTAAGACCCCCCCCCCAACTGCCCACCAGGACCCTACCCCCTACCTGTACCCTGACTGCCCAAAACTTTCTCCACTCCCCCCAAAAAGCCCCCCCCCCCCCCGTTTCTTGACTGCCCCCTCCAGAACCTTCCTGCCCCCGGTCCCCCTTACCCTGCTGCTCAGAACAGGGTGTTGGGCTCTGTGCAGCCGAGCCGGACACGTGGCTGAGCTCCCCAGCACAACAAAACCCGGTCCCTGGCCCTGCACAACAAAACCCGGTCCCTAGCCCTGCACAGTGCTGCCGGACTGGGCTGCAAGGGAGCTGCCGGCTCAGAATGCAGGGCGGATCCGGCTCCTCTACAGCTGCTCCTGAGTCCAGCCCGGGACTTCCCTGCAGCCCTCCCAGCCGCTCGCTCTGCTCTGCCGGGGGGAAATCCCGGACATTGTGAGTGCTTTACAAATTCCCCCCGGACGCTATTTTTAGCACAAAAAGGAGGACATGTCCGGGTAAATCCGGACGAATGGTAACCCTACTTTGGGAGGACAAATGCTACGTAAATGTCTGCTTATCCTCCAGTGCCTTTAACTCCTAGGAGTTGCTCTGCAAAAGTGCTGCATGTAAAACTTGTTTGCAAATCTTGAGCCAGATGGACCATGACTGCCTATCATGGCATATACGTCTATGGCTCCTGTGTTGTGTATACATTCTCCTTTGCTGAGGGGGACTGCACTCTGCCTTGTACAGTAGCCACTTGCATATTTTGGTCACTTGGCCATTCCCTCCCCCTACCAATCTCAAATATACTCAAAGGTATTTAGGCACCGAACTTCCACTGATTTCAAGGGAAGTTAGGAGTTTAAATACCTTTTGGGGATCTGGGCCAAAGATCCTAGTTCGCTGTGAAAATAACCCATAACTAAGAGGACCACAGTAGTTTAGGCTCCAAATCTGACTGTTCTGGTCTAGTGCTGTGTGGCTTCTGGAGGGGAAGTAGCTATTTAAAGAAAAACCCAAATACTGTTTTTGTCTGACCGGCCTTTCTCCCTCCCCTCCCCTCCTGTCTCTGTAGCAGCAGTTAAGTTACAAACACCTGCGGCGCAGTTAGTGATGCGTTCCAGCCGTAAGAGATCTTTAGTCTTCAGATGCTGTCAGGCTAAATTCAGCCCTGTGTGGAGTGGTAAAGTGACTGATGTATACAAGCGGGTACTTTACAGAGGCAGGTCAGATTCCCACTCAGCAGGGGCAACTGCATCAAAGTCTATGCAGTTAGCCCTGCTTATGCCAGGGCTGAATTTGGCCTGGCATCTGGAAACAGGGAGCATTTAGCACCTGGAGGGAGAGGAAGCTGGGTTGGTCGGAGCACATGTCAGGGCAGGTTTAGGCCTCTGGTAAGGGAAATGTTGGGGGGGGGGGGGGGAGCAGGATGGCTTGGCAGCCGTGGAGGAGTTGCCTTATAGGAAGGGCTGGACAGCTGGGAGGGGACTAGGCTGGTTGTTTTTGGAGTGGGACCAGCAGCTACAAAGGGCTTGGAGTAGGGTCTGCACCGCAGTCAGAGGTGTAAGTGCAGCCCATGTCGACATAGCCAAGCTCCCTTTGATTCCGCTGGCTCGCTAAAACTAGCAGAGAGGCTGTGGTGCCCGGGCCAGCCACCCGAATACAAGCCTGCCTGGGACGCGGGGTGTGTATGCTGGTGGCTATTGGCAAGCTGGCTCGGGTATGTCTGCACCTGCTGATTGCAGGGTTGGGCCTACCCTTGCTGGGAGGAGGAAGGGCTGGATGGCTGGGGAAGGGTTGCATAGGAGAGGGTTGGCTTGGGCTGTGATTGGGCTGCCTGTTTGAATCTCCTCCTCTCAAACCCAGCAGAGTCCGGACCTGACCTTGAGCAAGAAAGTGAAGTTAAAGCGGGAAAATCCAGACCTGCTGGAGCTCTGCCATGCAGTGCCCATGGAGGTCATTCACATGGGTAAGGAGGCAGCTCAGGGAGCACAGCCCCGGGTTCCTGCCCTGCAACGGGCCATGGAGCCTGTGGGTGGGGGTGACTCAGCCGCACCAGCAGGAGGAGATGCAATGAGATGTTGAAGTTGGGATTGGATCCCTGCTGCCTCCAGCTGGGCAGACACTCAGCGACGGGGGAGGGGTGGGACAGAGCCCTGCTGGGGTGTCTTGGGGTGGGGGTAGCAGGAAGCAGGGACGCTGTATGAAAACGCTCGGGCTGGGCATTTAATGCCAGTGGGAGGAGGCTGGGCCTTTGTGTGAGCGGCAGGGTGACACCAGATGTGCCCTTTGTGCTGCGTGGGGCGCGCCAGTGGCCCCTGCAAAGCTACTTCCATCACGCTGAAATTGTTTGGATTTCAATGGGTAACTATTGTCATAGGCCAGTAGCAAAAATCCCCAGCAGCCGGAGACTGGGCACTCGATGGGGAGGGCTCTGCGTTACTACAGAGAATTCTTTCCCAGGGGTCTGCCTGCTGGGTCTTGCCCACTTGCTTAGGCTCTAATTGATCACCATATTTGCGGTCAGGAAGGAATTTTCTCCCAGGTTAGATTGTCCAAGATCCTGGGGATTTTTTGCCTTCCTCTGCAGTGTGGGGCACGGTTCGCTTCCAGGTTTAAACTAGTGTCAGTGGTGGATTCTCTGTAACTTGAAGTCTTTAAATCCTGATTTGAGGACGTCAGTAACTCAGCCGGTACAGGAGTGGGTGGGTGAGGTTCTGTGACCTGCAATGTGCAGGAGGTCAGACTAGATGATCCTGATGGTCCCTCCTGACTGTAAAGTCAATAATAGGAGAGACCCATGGTGGCCCTGTTCGCTGAAGAGCAGAGAGCAGGTGCATGTACTGTCCCCCTGCTCAGTGTTCCCGACACAACAGTTGATTGCACAGGACAGACCTCACTCCCTGTCCCAGCTGGGATGTGTCTCTGACTCCGTCTCTGGGACTAAGCGAGGAGAGGCCCCATGGCCCATCCATTATTTTCCCTCTCTTGCATCCTTTTTGGGTCTGCCTCTGCTTCAGCCTGCTGTAGGTTTTGCCCAGACTTCCCCTGAGGATTTCAGCAGACAGACCCCCTCCGCCCCGCCAGAGCTAAGTGCATTGCACTCTGACTGTGGTGAGCGAGCCAGACAGCTGCAGACATTGGGGGAGATGCAAAGGAAAGACGAGTGAGCCCGGATACAAGAGAAATCGACCTCTTGGCTTATCAGAGCAGTCGATGTCTCCAGCTGGTGTGGAAATAGAGGCACTCCCTTAAAAACACCAAGCTTCAGAGAGCTGAATGCTTTCAAACTGCGTGTGTGCAGGCTGGAGAGGTGCAAATCCATCTCCAGGCCATCCCACATAGGGTACGTGAGAGGGAGCCCCTGGAAGGGTTCAGAAAGCTGTAGCTGAGCATTGCTGCTGCCCCCAGCAGGGGTCGCTGTAGCAGAGAGCAAAGCCCACAGCTGATCAGCCCCTCACTTCTGGAGTTGCAGGGGGAACCCTGTAGCTGAGAGTTTTCCCTGATGCTCATTTTTGTGTCATACCAGGGGGGAAGGGTTACAGCCCGGAGCCCTCTGATGATGCCGCGGCCTTTGAGGAGTGGCTGCAGTGTTATTGTGTCCCTGGCATGAGGTCGCTGCGTGATGGCAATGGCAGGACCATCTGGTTTCAGGTATGAACTGCGGTGGTCTTGCATTTGGCGGGGCTTGACTCATGATTGCTGTCCCTACCGTGGGGCTTGACCCTGCTGCAAGAGGAGACCGGCAGGACGCCTACTCCAGGGCTGGACTAATGCAGGGGCTTTTGGGGCTGCAGCCCATGGCCTCGGGCTAAGGGGGGCTCTGCGGGCCAGGTGTGGCTCACTGCTTCTTTTAATCCGGCCCACGGCAAGTCTCGGTGCCGCAGGCCGGACACCTGTCCCCTAGCTTCGGTGCCCCACCCTGTAGCTGCGAGCGCCAGCTAGCCAATGTGCCCCTGCGGCCCCTAGGTGGGGGTGTTCAGGGAATCTCTGTGCACCAGCTCTGCAGCTCCCATTGGTTGGGTACTGTGGCCAATGGGAGCTGCGGGGGCAGCACCTGCAGGCACGGGCAGTGTGCACCGCGCAGAGCAGCCTGGCCCCTCTGCCTAGGGGCTGGACATGTCAGCCACCTCTGGGAGCAGAGCAGCATGGAGCCAGGGCAGGCATCCTGGCAGTGTGGAGCCAGGGATCCTGCCTTTGCCCAGTTTTGCCGCCGGCCAGAGCCTACACCCTGCACCCTAATCCCCTGCTCCAGCCCTGAGCCCATTCCCCACTCCAAACCCCCAGGAGCCCCACAAAATCTAATAGCCTCAGGCCCACAGGAGAGAGAATCCAGCCCGTCCCGCTCTGCATCACCAGGAAACATTAGCTAAGCCTAGAACAAAGTCTGTCCCTTTGTTACCCGCACAAAATTCTCTGTCACTTGCACACTCTAGAGAGCACCCACCTCTACCTAGTTCCTACGGCTCAGGTGTAACGCTCTTAATTTAGGCACTCTAACTTTACCCCTCTGTGGGCTCCAGGCTCTACTCCTCCAGGCTCAGAGCAAACACCCATTCCCTCTGGACTCCGGGCCTAATCTTTTGAGGGTTTACAGGGTCTTTTACCAGTGAAAGAGCCTTACACAGTAATATCCTTAACCTCTATTTCAGGGGTAGGCAACCTATGGCACGGGTGCCGAAGGCGGCACGCCAGCTGATTTTCGGTGGCACTCACACTGCCCGGGTCCTGGCCACCGCTCTGGGGGGTTCTGCATTTTAATTTAATTTTAAATGAAGCTTCTTAAGCATTTTAAAAACCTTATTTACTTTACATACAACACTAGTTTAGTTATATATTATAGACTTATAGAAAGAGACCTTCTAAAACTGTTAAAATGTATTACTGGCACGCGAAACCTTAAATCAGAGTGAATAAATGAAGACTCGGCACACCACTTCTGAAAGGTTGCTGACCCCTGCTCTATTTATTAAGTCACCAAAACAGAATGCACATGCTACACATACAATGCTCACCACTCCCAATAAGACAGATGAACTTTCCCTGCTGGTCAATCAGGATCAGGTCATCTGGGGAACTCCAGTTTCTGCACGGTGTGATTGGCGGTGTGTTGAGGTCCGGCAGCTCTGATCCTGGGGCTGTGTCCTGGAGTTGGTTCCCAAGAACTTTCTTTTGGACCCCAGTTTATATAGTGAAACTTGAGTCCTGCTAAGCTATACCGTAACCAATCATTTTACTAAAATTTTAGTAACCAATCCTAACATATTGTAACAAAATTCTCTAACCAATCATACCCCCTACCTTAATTAATTTACACCTAGCAAAATTAATTATGTAAGACAGAAACAATCAAAGAACCAGACAAAGATAATACAGACAAATAATAGGGAAGTGGGGACAATAAAGACAAAACAATAAAGAAGTGAGAATTTCACAACCACAACTATTGATAAATGATTTCTTGCCAGACTGAATGCTGTCAAACTAAGTTTTCTTTAGCCATCTTAAGATCAGTTTCTTTATCTGGTGCTAGTGGGTGCTATTAGGACAGGCTCTCCTTCTGAACAGCCAGATGCTACATTGTTTTAATGTAATTTAGATGGAAAGTGAGGATGTGACTTCCTGCTTCTTAGCTAATGGCTGCTGCTCTCAATATGGCTGCAGACAAAGGCCTTAGGCCTTACCATATGGCTACAAGAAAAGGCCTTATCCTTAAATGTTGAGACTCAGAGATCTCTCCCGCTCACCAGCAAGGAGACCGGATGAGCTCAAGAAATCCTGTCACGCTCACCTGGGCAACTTGGAGGAGGGGGTGGAAAGAAATGGATGAGACAAACACCAAGTCTAGGGTGCCAACATTTGAGCTTTTACACTACTTTGAGTGAGCTACTGCTGCTCCAAGACGCCATTCTGTCACTGCCTGTTGCTCTGGCTAATTTACGGGTGCCCCTGCTGCAGGGTCTGGCAGCATTGCTGAGACCTTTGATGCCTGATGGGGGTTTGAACTGCCCTTTGCATTGGGCTAAGGCACTGTCTAAAAGCTTTTTCTTCCTTTGCAGGGGGAGCCTGGACCTATGGCCCCGAAAGGTGAACATCAGCTTTACTCTTCCATGCTTTGCAGGGTTCTCTTGCTTCTGGTTGGGTTGGGAGAGGCAGGGAGATCCGTCGCTTGCTGTGGAATTATTAAGGTTAAGGAAACAAGCGATGCTCTTCTCAAACTCTAGCTCACTGCCCTGAATCCAGTAGTGGTTACGCATCATTATCCCGGGTGACCGTTCAGCAGCCCGGGTGAAAGGAGATAGTGAGTCTCCAAGGGTCCCATTATTGTTGGCAGCCCAGTATCAAGTGGCCTGTGTACCCTACAAGTGTCCTTGCACGTGAACATGGGGAAGCTAGCACTGTCCTCTCTGTGCTATACCTGTTCTGTGGAGGGAGAGCTATGCAAACCAGCCCACTCTGAGCACCCTCAGTACACTCAGGTCATGTATAGTCCAGACAAGATGTCCCCAAAACCAGGCCAGCTGTGTCCAACCTCTCTCAGAACCATCTCCAAGCTTTCAGACCAGCTGGGGGAGCTTTCTTCCTTGGATGGCTTCCCAGAGGGAAAGAGGGCTGGGGATTAGACCTCTGACTCAGCTGCAGTCAGGCCCCTTTCTCGCCTCCAGAGTTAAACTGTCATCTTAACATTCTCTCCTGCAGGAGAAAAGTCCCGCAAGAGGCGCTCGCGGGTGAATGCTGACCCTGAGCCTCCAAGTCCAAAGGTACAGAGCCTTTGTCTAGACATCTCCTGTATCTTAGTTTTTATGGGGGCTCCTCTACTCCGAGTCATTCTCCTGCTGCCCCATTGTGCATTTCATTGGATCTTTGTATGGAAGAAGTTAAACACCATCTCAGCCCCCTCATTATTCCCAGATGAGAGAACTAGAACAGAGAGAGACCAATGTGTTGCCATTAGGATTTGGTGAATCGGGACTAGAACTAATAGACCCCAACCTCGCACTCTTGTCCTCTAAACACTACCCTAGATAATACCACCTCTCAACTAGCCCCCTAAGTCATGGACACTTTACTGGTGTGTATCCTGACACTAGGCACGTGTGTGCATGTTTGTACACACATTTGTACACCTCTGTAGAGAGGCTCAGCATCCCAGAGATATTCTGATAGCTGGGATCTCAACCCCACGCTCTCCGGTATTGAAAAGCTGAGTGTAATAAGAGGAGACATAGCCGGGGAGATGAGATTGGACATAGGAGGGACAGGGGGGACGAACACAAAGAGGCCCGCAACATACAGTGCTAGTAATGGGAGACAGGCTAAACGACATACATTAGGCTGTTTGTACACCAATGCGAGAAGCCTAGGTAATAAAATGGAGGAATTGGAGCTCTTGGTCCGAGAATTGAAACCGGATATCGTAGGAATAACTGAAACGTGGTGGAATGGCGGTCACGACTGGAACGCAGGTATGGAGGGGTATGCGCTGTTTAGGAAAGACCGGGATAAAGGTAAAGGTGGGGGGGTGGCATTGTATGTCAATAGTGAAATAAGCTGTAAAGAAATAATAGTGGATGGAATAGATAACACAGAGTCCGTCTGGGCGATACTCAAGCTGGGTAAAAGTACTACTAGAGCCTCTCCGGGGATAGTGCTTGGGGTGTGCTATAGACCGCCGGGATCGACCCAGGATATGGATAAGGAATTGTTTAATGTATTAAGGGAGGTAAATACTAATAGAAACTGTGTAATTATGGGGGACTTTAACTTCCCGGATATAGATTGGGGAACAAACGCTAGTAGCAATAATAGGGCTCAGATGTTCCTAGATGTGCTTGCGGATCAATTCCTTTATCAAGTGGTAGCTGAGCCGACGAGGGGGGAGGCCATTTTAGATTTGATTCTGGTAAGTAGTGAGGACCTTGTTGAGGAAGTGGTAGTGGGGGACAACTTGGGCTCCAGTGATCATGAGCTAATTCGCTTTAAACTAAATGGAAAGAGTACCAGAATTAAGTCAAAGACTAGGGTTTATAATTTTAAAAAGGCCAATTTTAACAAATTAAGGGGACTGGTAAGGGAAGTGGATTGGGCAAACGTATTAAGGGACCTAAAGGCAGAAGAAGCCTGGGATTACTTTAAGTTAAAGATGCAAGAGCTGTCAGAGGCCTGTATCCCCAAAAAGGGAAAAAGATTACTAAGCAAGAGACTTAGACCGAGCTGGATGAGCGACCGGCTGAAAGGGGCGATTAGGAAAAAACAGAAAGCGTACAAAGAGTGGAAGAGGGGAGGGATCAGTAAGGAAACTTACCTTAGTGAAGTCAGAGAATGTAGAGATAGAGTGAGAAAGGCCAAAGGCCGGGAAGAGTTGGACTTAGCGAGGGGAATTAAAAGTAATAGTAAGAGGTTTTACAGCCATATAAATAGGAAGAAAGCAAAGAAAGAAGAAGTGGGACCGCTGAAGACTATAGCCGGAGAGGAGATTAAAGATAATCTAGGCATGGCGCAATATCTCAATGAATATTTTGCATCGGTGTTTAATGAGGCCAATGAAGGTATTAGGGATACTAGCACCGTTACAGAGGGGCATACGGGATGGGGGATTACCGCATCCGAGGTAGAAACAAAACTAGAACGCCTTAATGGGACTAAGTCGGGTGGACCGGACGATCTTCATCCGAGAATATTGAAGGAATTGGCGCGGGAAATAGCAGGCCCATTAGCGACTATATTTAATGAATCTGTAAACTCGGGGGTAGTCCCGTTAGACTGGAGAATAGCCAATGTGGTTCCTATTTTCAAGAAAGGGAAAAAAAGTGACCCGGGTAACTATAGGCCTGTTAGTTTAACATCAGTAGTGTGCAAGGTGCTGGAGAAGATTCTGAAAGAGAAACTAGTAGAGGACCTTGAAGTTAATGGCAAATGCGATAAATTACAGCATGGTTTTACAAAGGGCAGATCGTGCCAAACGAATCTGATCTCCTTCTTTGAGAAAGTAACGGACTTATTAGATAAGGGAAATGCGGTGGACCTAATATACCTGGATTTCAGTAAAGCGTTTGATACAGTACCCCATGAGGAACTATTGGTTAAAATGAAAAACATGGGGATCGATATGAAAATCCAGAGGTGGATAGGGAATTGGTTAATGGGGAGAATGCAGCGGGTCGTATTAAAGGGTGAATTGTCGGGTTGGAGGGAGGTTACTAGTGGAGTGCCTCAAGGTTCAGTTTTGGGACCCATCTTATTTAATCTATTTATAACTGACCTCGGGACCGATTGCAAGAGTGGGCTGATAAAGTTTGCGGATGATACGAAGGTGGGAGGAGTTGCAAACTCGGAGGAGGATAGGGATACTCTGCAGGGAGACTTGAATGAGCTTGTGAATTGGAGTATCAGAAATAGGATGAAATTTAATAGTAAAAAGTGTAAGGTGATGCACTTGGGGATGAATAATAACAATTTTAGTTACAAGATGGGGACGCATTGGTTAGAAGTAACGGAAGAGGAGAAGGACCTAGGGGTCCTTGTGGACCGCAGGATGACTATGAGTCGGCAATGTGACGTGGCGGTGAAAAAAGCCAATGCGGTCTTGGGATGTATTAGGCGAGGTATATCTAGTAGAGATAGGGAGGTCCTGCTTCCGTTGTATAAGGCGCTGGTGAGACCTCATTTGGAGTACTGTGTGCAGTTCTGGTCTCCAATGTTTAAAAAAGATGAACTCAAACTGGAACGGGTGCAGAGAAGGGCGACTAAGATGATCAGAGGAATGGAAAACCTGTCGTATGAAAAGAGATTAGAGGAGCTTGGGTTGTTTAGTCTGACAAAGCGAAGGCTGAGGGGGGTATGATTGCTATCTTTAAATATATCAGAGGGGTTAATACAAGGGAGGGAGAGGAATTATTCCAGTTTAGTACTAATGTGGACACGAGAACGAATGGATACAAACTGGCCGGGGGGAAGTTTAGGCTTGAAATTAGACGAAGGTTTCTGACCATCAGAGGGGTGAAATATTGGAACGGCCTTCCGAGGGAAACGGTGGGGGCGACGGACCTGTCTGGTTTTAAGATTAAGTTGGATAAGTTTATGGAGGGAATGGTTTAATGATAAAACATAGTAGCCAAGGAAAACCAAGCAATGGTACATGAACAGCATAATGGCCAACAAGGGTCAGGCTAGAGACTCTTGCCTATATGCTCGGGGTATTACTGATCGCCATATTTGGGGTCGGGAAGGAATTTTCCTCCAGGGTAGATTGGCTGAGCCTCTGGAGGTTTTTCGCCTTCCTCCGCAGCATGGGGCAGGGATCACTAGCAGGAGGGTCTCAGCCGATTGAAGTCACTAAAACACAGGATTGGGGACTTCAACGGTAGAGTCCAGGGAAGGGTCTTGCGGCCTGCAGCATGCAGGGGGTCAGACCAGATGATCATAATGGTCCCTTCTGACCTTAATGTCTATGAGTCTATGAGTCCATGAGTCTCTCATTGAGCTCATCTCAGGATGACACGAACACAGTATAAGAATAACAGGTTACTTTACTTTTTAGTAGTCTCTGCTGGTTCAGCAGTTCTAACTCTTATCCGCTGGCCTCAGGGATGGGGTTAAAGAAACAGACTTCTATTGTCCAGACATTATTTAATCTCACGTTTGAAGGTGAGCAATGTACTGCAAATGTCTGTTACTTGAATAAGAGACAAATCAGCTAACAGGGTCATGCTGACCAAGGGGTGTCTTTGGAACAACGGAAGTTGTGTGACTTGGCGAAAGGAAGCATCTTAAGGGTGGGTACAAATGCAGCTTTTTTTAACTGCTTAAGTTCCTGCAAAATGTTTAATCAAAATACAGCTATTATTGACCCGAGGCTGTGGCATATGTTACTGGTACTACTGCCCTTGTTTGGGTTAATAATGAAACAGCTAATCTAGTCCCCTTTGTTAAACTGTGCAAATCCGCAAACATCCCTACGCATCTCTGACTGTCAGACTGTCAAATACCTGTGTCTGTTTGTCTGTGTAACATAGGCACTATCAGAATAAATATGATTCTTTCTAAGGGCCAGCCAAGAACCCCACCGCACTAGGTGTGGTACAGACAGAGTAGCAGATGGTCCCTGCTCCAAAGCCAATGATGTGAGCTCTGTCTTTGCCTTGCACAGCACCAAATGTTCTCTCAGCATTTATTGTAAGAGTTAGTAGTGGCTGCGTGAACAGCTGGTGATGTGCATTCCTGAAGTGGAAAACTTTAGGGAGAACAAGGCCAAATTTTCACATTTGGTGCCTGACTTTAGGCAGGTTAAGTTTTAAAACTTGCCCCAGTTTGCTCCCAGCTGATGTGTGTGGAGTAAACTCCATCGAACAGATGGTTCAAACTGTGCATCTGAAGGTTGATCCCAGAACAGCTACAGCACTTCCCACAACAGCGTTTGCTCCCGGTTCCCCTGAACTTTCTAGTGAGATCCCCAAACAGACAGAGGAAGCTAAAGTCGCTTCCCTGTGACTGAGAGCGCACGTTTCAATCATCTGCCTAGGCCACAAAGCCGGTGCCGAAGAGACGTTCTAAGGGCAGCAGCAGCCAAGAGAAGGTAGCAAAGCGATCTGGCAGGAAGAAGGGGAAAGAGCTTGTCCAAGGAGCCGAGAACGCCAAGGCAAATGAAGCAAGAAAGCCAAACGCCAGGTCCAGAAGGAAAGCATCCGCAAGTCAAGGGTCTCCCATGAGCGAAGCTCCTGCTGCAGATAGGAAGAGGCAGGCATCTGCTCGGAGAAGCACAGGTTAGAATGCTGCACTGGCTCCAACATAAGCATGGGAGGGGGATAGGCCCAGATGGCTTATGCTGGTCCAGGTCAGTCTGGCATTTTTTCAAAAGTGGAATAAAAGAGCTAGTGTTCTGCAGGGAAAGGGAAGCCCCACCCACCACCCACGCTCTGTAGGATTGTTAGAAACTCTGAAGCTAATTCTCTGTGCACGTGTTGTGTGACCAAATCACTGACTGTAGGCATGGTGGGTCCACAGCAAGCAATTCCTTAATGGACACCAGGATAGTCTGCTCAAGGCAGGGTGCGTATTGAGAGAGAGAGAAGGGTTAATTGTGAGGTGATGAGGATGGCTCTGAGGACCCCAGCTGCAGTAGAGGGGAGGAAGGAGAGGATCTGGCCAGGACTGAGATCTGAGTTCTATTAGGAGGAAATTGGCACTCCCCCCAGCACCCCCAGGATTCTCAGGCAGCAGAGGTAGCTTCCTGCCCCCTTCAATGTTCCCGTGGGAGAAAGTGAATTTCCCTTGCTGCAGGGAACAGGGAAGTTGACTGTCAAACTTTGCCCTCTCACTGCTCTGACTTTCTCCCCTGTCTTTTTAGGAGCAGCTACTGCTGCCCCAAGATCCAGGCGGGTGAAGGCTGAATGACTGGTCTGGCACAGCATCTGTCCTCGCTCCAGCCTGGGGTAACTCAGATGGGAGCTCGCTTGCTACTGCTGCACGTGCTGAGGGAGACGCACTGGGAGCAGCTGCTGGGGTGACTCTTCTCTCAAGCGGGCGTGCCCGCTGCATTGTTTCTTAGATCCTTCCTCAGAGGGGCTTGCTGCAGGGGCTCTAAGCAGCTGACGCAAGAGCCATGTCCCATGAAATGGAGAAGGTGATGCCGTGGCGTCAGCCTCCCTGCTCGGTTACGGGGTTTTATTCCTTTTTAAATGCGGCTCCAGAACACCGCAATTGGGTGACTTTGTATCGAACCCCTTGGAAGTTGCCGGGGCACCCGCTGGTGATTGCAGCTGAGAGCTGGCGGCTCTGGGCAGGGAGGTGGGAAACGCACCGAGTAGGGGAAGTCTGAGGTTGAAACAGTTTCCTGAGGGTCAGGTTAAAAATCCTCGGAAGACCCTAGCTCTTCATTCCCTCTCCCTGCTCTCAGCTGTCCTTTGCAGCCTCCCTGCCCGCTGCCACGAGATGGCTCTGGCTTCAGAGGCTGTGTTTGGCCCAAGTTAGTGAGGACAGAGCGGAGTTTGCAAACGTTTTTATTGCCCTGGCTGATTCCAGAGTCTCTAACCCTTGCTCTGCAGGAGGGCTGAGCTTTGCAGATCAGCAGCATTTTATCTCGTGTAACTCAGGAGGAGGGTGGCAGTGGCATGTCTGAATAAGGGATCAACTTTGCTACCAGAAACATGTGCAGTCTCTCGGCAGCTGGCGTGCAAGCTTTTCCTTGCTGTCCCGCTCGTATGCCTGAGCGCTGGTGGGGATCAGAAGGTAGGACAGCCCCGGTGGCTCTGTCAGAAATTCACCTCTGCAGACACTTAGCTGTTGTGTGGAGTGAGTCCATCATTCAGTCACTCCTGAGCTGGGCTGCCCAGAAACCAGTGCCCTGAGTTTACTGGCTCAGCATCTGTGCCAACCTGCCCACCCTCCCCATAGTGTGGTTCTCTGACTCAACTGCCCGTGCTTTTAGCAATCTGATTTTAGTACTAACAATAAAACTTTTCCATAAACAATCCCTTGTGTGGCTGCTTTGCTATCACTGCAGAAGACTCTCTGCTGTTCTGGAGGCCACGTGTTAGGGCAAAGCAGCAATACAGTAGCAGTATGGCTTACAGCCAGGTCCGGGCATTCTACTGGGACCTGCCCTTTCTGGGTGCTAGTGGTTCGGATGTGTCTCTTTTCCAGCTAGGCCTGGTCTACACTACGGGTTTAGGTCGACTTTAGCAGCGTTAAACCGAATTAAGCCTGGACACGTCCACACAACGAAGCCCTTTCTTTCGACTTAAAGGGCCCTTTAAACCGGTTTCTTTACACCACCTCCGACGAGTGGATTAGCGATAAAACCGGCCTTTGCGGGTCGGAATTGGGGTAGTGTGGACGGAATTCGATGTTATTGGCCTCCGGGAGCTATCCCACAGTGCTTCATTGTGACCGTTCTGGACAGTGCTCTCAACTCAGATGCACTGACCAGGTCAAGAAAAAGGAAAAGACCTGCGAAGGTTTGAATTTCATTTCCTGTTTGCCCAGCGTGGAGAGCACAGGTGACCACGCAGAGCTCATCAGCACAGGTAACCGTGATGGAGTCCTCCCAGGATCGCAAAAGAGCTCCAGCATGGACCGAACGGGAGGTACGAGATCTGCTCGCCATATGGGGAGATGAAGCAGTGATAGCTGAACTCCGTAGCAGTAAAAGAAATGGAAAAGTATTAGAAAAGATCTCCAAGGCCATGAAGGACCGAGGCCATAACAGGGACACACAGCAGTGCCGCGTGAAAATTAAGGAGCTAAGGCAAGCCTACCACAAAGCCAGAGAAGCAAACGGAAGGTCCGGGGCAGAGCCGCAAACTTGCCGCTACTACGCGGAGCTGCATGCGAGCCTAGGGGGTGCAGCCACCACTACTCCAACCGTGTGCTATGACTCTCTCACTGGAGAAACACACAGGGAAGACGGTTCGGGGAACGAGGAAGATGACGATGGAGGTACTGTAGGTAGCTCACAGCAGCAAGGAAGCGGAGAAACCGGTTTCCCCAACAGCCAGGATATGTTTGTGACCCTGGACCTGGAACCAGTAACCCCCGAACTCACCCAAGACCCTCAGGGCACACAGGAGACCTCTGGTGAGTGTAACTTTGTAAATATTTGTAAACATTACAAAAAAAAAGCAAGCAAGTCTGTTAACGTGTATGGGGATGGAGTGGAAATCCTCCAGGGACATCTCCAGAAAGCTCTCCTGGTTGAAATGGGGTGATTTTATTAAGGGGGACATTCAGAGGCACCCGTTCCTGCTCTTCTGACCAGAAATGTTCCCCGCTGTTAACCACGCGGTGGGGGGAGGGGTGAAGTGATCATCCCAGAGAATCGTGTGTGTGTGTGTGTGTGGGGGGGGGGGGTTACTTGTGTTTGTGCCGCATGTTAACCGGGAAACCGCAGCCCCCTCCTTTTACATTGAAACTCCATTTTAAATGGACAACCCAATTCATCCTTGATATGGGAAATGCGCTGCTGTTTGCAACCTTTCCCGCATGTTAAGAAGGTTAAAAAAGCCAAAACACTGTGGCCTACGATGGCTGCCTGCAAGCCGAAATATGCGACCTTGTAATGAAAGAGTGTACCCATTGTTCCCTAAAATGTGTCTTTTTTAACCACCTCTCCCTTCTCCTCCGCCAGCTGCAAATGTTTCTCCTTCGCAGAGGCTCGTGAACATTAGAAAGAGAAAACGTAAGACGAGGGACGAGATGTTCACGGAGCTGCAGATGTCCGCCCAGGCTGATAGAGCACAGCAGAATGCGTGGAGGCAGTCAATGTCGGAGATGAGAAAAGCCCAATATGAACGAGAGGAGAGGTGGCGGGCTGAATCGCGGGATGAACAGAGCAAGTGGCGGGCTGAAGACGATAGGTGGCGTCAGCTTGCAGACAGACGGCAAGAGGCAATGCTCCGTCTGCTGGAGCATCAAAGTGATATGCTCGAGCGTATGGTTGAGTTGCAGGAAAGGCAGCAGGAGCAGAGACCGCCGCTACAGCCCCTGTGTAACCAACAGCCCTCCTCCCCAAGTTCCATAGCCTCCTCACCAAGACGCCCAAGAACACGGTGGGGGGGCCTCCGTCCACCCAGTCACTCCACCCCAGATGATCGCCCAAGCATCAGAAGGCTGGCCTTCAATAAGAGTTAAAGTTTTAAAATGCAGTGTGTCCTTTTCCATCCCTCCTCCCCCACCCATCCCAGGCTACCTTGGCAATTATCCCCCTACCTCTGTAAGGAACTAATAAAGAATGCATGAATGTGAAAAAACAATGACTTTATTGCCTCTGCAAGCGGGAGGGGAGGGTGGGGTGGGGTGGTTGGTTTACAGGGAAGTAGAGTGAACCGGGTCGGGGGGGGGGGTTGGAGGGTTCATCAAGGAGAAACAAACAGAAGTTTCACACAGTAGCCTGGCCAGTCACAAAACTCGTTTTCAAAGCTTCTCTGATGCGCACCGCGCCCTGCTGTGCTCCTCTAACCGCCCTGGTGTCTGGCTGCGCGTAATCAGCGGCCAGGCGAGTTGCCTCAACCTCCCACCCCGCCATAAATGTCTCCCCCTTACTCTCACAGATATTGTGGAGCGCACAGCAAGCAGCAATAACAATGGGGATATTCTTTTCGCTGAGGTCTGAGCGAGTCAGTAAGCTGAGCCAGCGCGCTTTTAAACGTCCAAATGCACATTCCACCACCATTCGGCACTTGCTCAGCCTGTAGTTGAACAGGTCCTGACTCCTGTCCAGGCTGCCTGTGTACGGCTTCATGAGCCATGGCATTAAGGGGTAGGCTGGGTCCCCAAGGATCACGATAGGCATTTCAACATCCCCAATGGTCACTTTCTGGTCCGGGAAGAAAGTCCCTTCCTCCAGCTTTCGAAACAGAGCAGAGTTCCTGAAGACGCGAGCATCATGTACCTTTCCCGGCCATCCCACGTTGATGTTGGTGAAACGTCCCTTGTGATCCACCAGGGCTTGCAGCAGCATTGAAAAGTACCCCTTGCGGTTTACGTAGTCGGTGGCTTGGTGCTCCGGTGACAAGATAGGGATATGGGTTCCGTCTATGGCCCCGCCACAGTTTGGGAATCCCATTTCAGCAAAACCATCCACTATTGACTGCACGTTTCCCAGAGTCACTACCCTTGCTATCACCAGGTCTTTCATTGCCCTGGCAAATTGGATCACAGCAGCCCCCACCGTAGATTTGCCCACTCCAAATTGATTCCCGACTGACCGGTAGCTGTCTGGCGTTGCAAGCTTCCACAGGGCTATCGCCACTCGCTTCTCAACTGTGAGGGCTGCTCTCATCTTGGTATCCTGGCGTTTCAGGGCAGGGGAAAGCAAGTCACAAAGTTCCATGAAAGTGGCCTTACGCATGCGAAAGTTTCGCAGCCACTGGGAATCGTCCCATACCTGCAGCACGATGCGATCCCACCAGTCTGTGCTTGTTTCCCGGGCCCAGAATCGGCGTTCCACGGCATCAACCTGCCCCAGTGACACCATGATTTCCACATTGCTGGGGCCTGTGCCTTGTGAGAGGTCTATGTCCATGTCAATTTCCTCATCACTCTCGTCGCCGCGCTGCAATCGCCTCCTCGCCTGGTCCGGGTTTCGCCTTGGCATGTTCTGGCTCTGCATATACTCCAGGACAATGCGCGTGGTGTTCATAGTGCTCATAATTGCCGTGGTGATCTGAGCGGGCTCCATGATCCCAGTGCTAGCTATGGCGCCTGGTCAGAAAAAAGGCGCGAAAGTAGTATCTGATGGACCAGGAGAAGGAGGGCGGGAGGGAGGGAGGGCCGAGTGACGACATGGCGTACAGGTACAGGAACAGGGAGAAACACAAACAACTGTCACATAGAATGGTCCCCCCAAAGATTAAACTGGAAACCCTGGGCTTAGCAGGCCGTTGATTTCACGGAGGAAGGGGAAGCAAATGAACACAGAACAAATCTATTTTTTACATCTTAAGGTGGCAGCCGACAGTGCAGCATGAGTGACAGCCATACCAGTATGACGACGATGGGTACCAATCATAATATACCATCATCTGCCAAAAGGCAAGGGGCTGCTGCTGTGTAGCAATGCAGCCCCACGTCTGCCAGCCCCACGTCCGCCAGCACCCAGCATCGCCCTCGGCCTCTTCTGGGTGCTTAGCAGACAATACTGGGCAATTGGCAGAAAATAGTATATTACGACTGGTAACCATCATCATCAAAACAGTAGCATGTCTGCCCAGGTGGCCATGATTGACAGCCATACCAGTATGACGATGACGGGTACCAGTCATAATATACCATCGCCTGCAAGGGGCTGGTGCAATGCAGCCCTACGGCTGCCAGCCCCACGGCTATCACTCATGCTACACCGTCTACCGCCAAAAGGCAGTTAGCAGCTGCTGCTGTGTAGCAATGCAGTCCCACGTCTGCCAGCACCCAGAGGACATATGGTGACGGTGAGCTCAGCTGAGCTGAGCGGGCTCCATGCTTGCCGTGGTATGTTGTCTGCACAGGTAACCCAGGTAAAAAGGCGCGAATGTATTGTCTGCCGTTGCTGTGACGAGGGGGGAGGGGCCTGACGACATGTACCCAGAACCGCCCGCGACACTGTTTTGCATCATCCGGGCATTGGGATCTCAACCCAGAATTCAAAGAAAAGGCGCGAACCGCTTCTCGGCTCTCTGAGCTGTGGCGCAAACGTAGTATCTGACGGACTAGGGGAAGGAGGGAGGGGGGCCGAGTGACAACATGGCGTACAGGCACAGGGAATTAAAATAAAGAACGGTGGCTGTGCATCAGGGAGAGACACAAACAACTGTCACAGACTGGTCCCCCCCAAAGATTAAACTGAAAACCCTGGGTTTAGCAGGCCGTTGATTTGACGGAGGGAGGGGGAAGCAAATGAATACAGAGCAAATCTATTTTTTTACATCTTAAGACGACGGTGCAGCGTGACTGATAGCCCTCGGCATCTTTCTGGGTGCTTGGCAGCAAATACGGGGCGGTGTATGACGATGGTCTTCAGGCCTATTGCACAATCGGCTGCTCAGGGAAGACTCTGCTAACGTACGATGACCCGACTTGTAACAGGATGGCTAACAGTCGTAATACACCATTTACTGCCAAAAGGCAAGCCCCACGGCTGCCAGCACCCAGATCGCCGATGAAGGCTACCAGTCTACTGCACCGTCTACCGCCAAAAGGCAGTTAGCAGCTGCTGCTGTGTAGCAATGCAGTCCCACGTCTGCCAGCACCCAGAGGACATATGGTGACGGTGAGCTCAGCTGAGCTGAGCGGG
Organism: Malaclemys terrapin pileata; assembly: GCF_027887155.1. Classification (NCBI taxonomy): domain Eukaryota; kingdom Metazoa; phylum Chordata; order Testudines; family Emydidae; genus Malaclemys; species Malaclemys terrapin. The sequence goes on from NC_071514.1 coordinate 55,059,587, forward strand.
CTCCATGTTGTCTGCACAGGTAACCCAGGTAAAAAGGCGCGAATCTATTGTCTGCCGTTGCTGTGACGGGGGAGGGAGGGGCCTGACGACATGTACCCAGAACCGCCCGCGACACTGTTTTGCATCATCCGGGCATTGGGATCTCAACCCAGAATTCCAAGGGGCGGCAGAGACTGCGGGAACTGTGGGATAGCTGTGGGATAGCTACCCATAGTGCAATGCTCCGGAAGTCGACGCTAGCCTCGTACTGTGGACGCGGTCTGCCGACTAGAGCACCTAGAGCATTTTATTGTGTGGACACACACAAGCGGCTGTATACAACCGATTTCAATAAAACCGGCTTCTATAAATTCGAACTAATTTCGTAGTGTAGACATACCCCTAGTTAAAGGGAGTTCCTAGTGGCCATAGCTAAGCTGTACTGGATTTCTGTTGTGAGCATTCACCTGAGGATTCAAATGGGGAAGGAAGCTGTAGAAATACCTGTCCATAAATGGAGTGGTTGCTCTCACAGCGAAGTAGTGTAAAAGGCAGCCCATGTTGGAGAACTAAGGAGATGCAGCTGTCCACAGTCCAGATTGTACCCTGGACCGGTGAAAGTGAGCCAGTACGGCGTACCGGTAGGAAGCCAGTCCGACCCGTATGCAGCCCACATTAAAGTTCTAGAGGCAGTGCTTTAACATTCCTGCCCCTTTTGCCTTCCCCGTCGGCCCTGCTGGTAGGGTCCATACCGGCAGGGCCACTGACGGCGGAGGCAAAAAGGGCAGCGTGCTTTAACGTCGTTGCCCCTTTTGTCGCCCCCTCCCCCCCCCCCCCCCGCCCAGGTCGGCAATTTAAAAGGGCCAGGGGCTCCCAGCTGCTGCTACTGCAGCAGTGGCCAGAGCCCCGGGCCCTTTTAAACCATCGCCGGAGTCCTGGGCAGTGGGGGCCAGGCAGCATGGATGGGCTGGCTGTGGGAGGCGGACCCCTCCCCAGCTCTGCCCCTTCCACCCGAGGCCCTGCCCCTTCTGGAGCTGGCCCCCCTACCGGTAAGAATTTATTATTACTTTCACCCTTGACCCTGAAGAATGTCACAACCCCCAACCTTTTCACTTCGTCATCTTTAGCAACACCCGAGGCTCCTATGCTAACAGGCAATGGCGAAGTCTTTCACCTAGGAAACAAGTGACCAAAGCAAGTTGCTACAGAAATGCAGCTGGCTTTTCATAGGAAATACTTCTCTTGGTCTGACGAGTGATAGCACAGCTAAACTGGGCCATGATGAGAGGTAACATCCTATCCCCAAAACACTGTTTTTAGAAGTGACTCCTCCTGGTACAGGGCATGGTAAGGGGATTCGTGGCCCAGGGTGTCACCTACTGCTACAAAACTCCCAGTTGAGCAGGAAATGCCCCCTGCACCTTGATTCCTTTCTTTCACATTTATTTATCAGTGACCTCACATGCATGTGTCTCTTGCCGTAAGTGGGGAGCAGGGAGACACCTGGTCCAGTGGATGGCCCGCTGGACAAGGATTCTACATCTAGCTCACCCACTGGCCTGCTGGGTGATCTTTAGTCTACTAGCCAGATTTAAAAAGGGGTCTTATTAGTGACCTGTCAGCTAGAAAAGTGTCATTGTTATCACGTTAGGTGCATACCTGGTGCTCATCCCCAGGGTGTATGGAGCTGCGGAAAGAGGGTCAGTTTTGCTATATCATGTAATGCTTAAATGTTATTAGATAGCCAATTTGGAAAAGTCACAAAGAGCAATAACTTGAAGCAACATAATGTAATTTTGACCAGAATTGGCAGAAAGCTTCTAAATACAATTGATAATGTAACTATACACTCAAACTAGTATTGGTTGGGAAATATTTAGCCCCAGGTGATAACTTACGCATTTTCCCTTACTTTTTTGCCTTTGGTTAAAGCAAAAGTCTGTAGTCACATGACAGCATGAGCTTGTTTGACCATCTGTTACATTGTTGACTGGATTTATATGAGAAGATTTTCTGCCTGATATTTTATGACTATTGGCTACTGTCCAATGGTTCCTGCACTGGCAAATGATGATAATACAATGTATACCATGATGAATTATTTTCAGGCTATGTTCTGCTCTCTGGACCAAGACTGGATGTATGTTGTGTATGATGAAGCAATCTACTGCAAAGCACAGATTATTAAATAGAGGAATCAAAAGGAATTTGACCATGACCACCTTGATGTGGGAGGCAGCATCGTGCAATGAAGTTCATGGGTGGTGTAAACAGTATGATGCAGGAAACTGGATGTGAAGACCTCTTTGTTAAAGCCAGCAACTATGGTGCTTCAGTCAGCCATACACTAAAACGGACAGCATTAAAATCCACAAACTTATAAATGAGGCAATGAATCACTTGAAATGGATGGCACTTGGCACTTCCACGAGCTCCCAGAAGATGAGAAGAGATGCATGTTGGAGAAAACTTGAACATGCTTTGACACTGTGGAGAAGGCACCCAGAGAAGACAGAGTGGAAGCACAGAATGCTGTGGCAGACTTCATAAACAGACCCCAATCAGCTCATGGACTCTTATGTTACTAAAGGAACAATCTGTTCAGATACATAGCTCTCCCAGAACAGAAATGTAACAGAATTCTCCCACCTACCGATGGATTACATAGCAGCAAAGAGAGACGATAACAAGTCTATTGAACTTGAGACATCTGTAGTGTGATCACGTGAATTATGCTAGGTGGGGATGTGTAACTGTAGCAGAAGCCAGACTTCTGGAGGAGCAGAAGCCAGCTATATATCATGTCCTAGCTGATAGCCAAGGAGCAGTATCTCAGACTGCCAAACCCTTCAGTGGCATATGGCGTGACATGGCCATCGAGCAATCTCTCAACAAGGACTGTGGGAAGCATCATCATCTTTGCACAAAAGATAAGGCTCTGACCAAGTATTACCTGATTGCACATTTTGAGACAGTTGTAACAGCTATGACAAAACAAATGTGTGGAATGCAGCCTTCAGCAACAGAGTTCCACCAAGAAGCTACCACACAGTGCATGGCTGCAGATGAAACTGCTATCCCAGATATTAGAAAAGTTGTGACAATGACAAATCCTTTTAGCCCTGAACACGTGTGAACATTGCAATGTGTATTGGGGCCCCACCTGAAATTGCAGAAAGTTTGTGCGTGAGAAGTGAGAATGGCCTACAAGAAAGGAAGCAGTTTGTAACCAGTAGGCTGCAAAGGGGTGAGGTGGATCTCTCTGATCCCATAGAAAGGTCTAATCTCAAATCATCTGGTAATCTCAACAAGACAATCAAACAAAAGAAGCAGCAGATAGCACAAGGGAAAGCTATTGATCATCAGATATTCCACAAGCTGACAGTTATTGCCTAGCTCAGAGATGTTGGTAGCCAGGGTGATATGAAGTGTGAGCTGGCACCTGTTCCACTTTCCCTCTTCAACTTGGATGGAACTCTAAGGGCTTGTCTATGCTACCCACCAATCCAGCGGGTAGTAATCGATCCAGCAGGGGTCGATTTATTGCGTCAAGTATAGACACGATAAATCGACCACTGAGCGCTCTCCCATCGACTCCAGTTCTCCACCAGAGCAAGAAGCATAAGCGGAGTCGACGGGAGAGCGTCAGCTGTCAACTTGCCACAGTGAAGGCACCACGATAAGTAGATCTAAGTACGTTGATTTCAGCTACGCTATTCACACAACTTCAGCTACGTGATCTTAGATCGACCCCCGGCGGTAATGTAGACAAGCCCTAAGAAAGAACCCAAAGAGCAGCACATGGTCTTGGCTGGAGAAAAATCTATCAATGGTTGAGCTAGCAGCCTCCTGTGAGCCAACGTTAGCTATTACTGACATCACGAGGATTCTGCCAATGGTGTGCACAGACCCTACCAAGTGAAAAACTTTTGGGGAGCTGTCTGATCAGCTACTGAACATTTATCCTTGGCCTAAAATGTCAATACCCTGCTGTTGGTGCAAATGAAGAATCAATGAAAACTGGCGAGGGAGTCCACAAGGGGAATGTCCAAATGCAAGAAATTTGGAACTAGACTGTGATAATGCCATTACCAAAGCAAGATTTGAAGATCATATCAAAGAAATACACGTAACAATGCAAACTTTCTCCTCAGTCATGGGATTGGGGAGCATGAACAGAGATGATCAGCTGATTGTGAAGTATACCTTGCTGGTGGGTTTCACGACATCGCACAAGCAGTGAACGTAGTGCCTGGCACCTATTCTGCAATACCAGAACTTGAGACAGATCACAAGGAAGCAGGTTCGTGAGCCACATGCAAGAACATGCTTGAAAGTCTCAGGGAAGGAGAATACCAAGTTGGAGTGGAGGGAAACAATCCCAGAGTTAGGAGCCTCCTTCCAGGTGATGACATGGTATCCTCTCACATTAAGGATACTCCTCCATGGGAGGTAACCTCAGTTATTGGGAAGAGACAGGTAATTATAGGACTAGAAGGGACCTTGAGAGGTCATCTAGTCCAGTCCTCTGCACTCATGGCAGGACTAAGTATTATCTAGATAATGGGGATTTGATTATTAGAAATATCGATAGGTTTTGTGATGACCGGGAGAACTACATGGTGAATTGCCTGCTGGTTGCAAAGGATGTGGACCTGTCAAGACATCTAGATTGACTTATGTGCAGAGCTGGGGAAGGAGCCATTGGTTGGGGTATGTGTTAGTACCAATGACATAGGGAAAGGTCGGAGAGAGGTCCTGCAGGCCAAATTTAGGCTGCTAGGTAACAGTTTGAAGTCCAGGACCTCTATAGTCACATTCCCTGAAATGCTTCAAGTTCCACACACAGGGCCAGTTAGACAGGAAGAACTGCAGGGCCTCAATGCAGGGATGAGATGCTGGTGTTGGGATTTAGGTTTATTGGGAACTAGGGAACCTTTGGGGAAAGGAGGAGCCTATACAGGAACGATAGGCTCCAACTAAACCAAAATGGAACCAGATTGCTGGTATGTAAAATTAAAATAGATCATAGTTTTTAAACTAAGGACTAAAAGCTGCAGAAGAGCATAGAGTTTGGACAGAGACATCCCTTAGGGGAGGATTAATTTAAAGAGGATACTCTATATCCTAATAAAGAGGAGAGGATAGAAGCTGATAAAGTGCAGGTAGGAACTGGAGAGTCAAACAAAAGAGAGTCCCATTCAGTTACATCACATGAAGGCAGACAACTAAATGTGACATTTTATAAGTGCTTGTGTACAAATGCTAGAATTCTAAATACAAAGATGGGTAAACATGAGTGCCTCATTAAAGGAGGCTATTGATATAAGAGACATCACAGAAACTCAGTAGAATGATGATCAATGAGACACAGTAATACTAGGGTACAAAATATATAGGAATGACAGTACATTGTGCTGGTGGGGGCGTGACACTATATTTGAAAGAAAGCATAGAGTCAAATATAGTAAACATCTTAAAGGAATCAAACTGTACCACAGAATCTCTAGGGATAGAAATTCCATGCTTGAATAATAAGAATATAGCAGTAGGGATATGCTACTCCCCACCTGACCAGGATAGTGACAATGACTGTGAAATACTGAGGGAGATAAGAAAAGCTATAAAACCAGAAAACCCAGTAATAAGTGGGAGATTTTAAACTATGCCCTGTTGACTGGGTCCATGTCACTTCAGGAAGAGATGCAGAAAGAAAATTTCTAGACACCGTTAAATGACTGCTTCTTAGAGCAGCTAGCCGTGGAACCCGCAATTCTTGATTTCGTCCTAAGTGGTGCACAGGATCTGGTCCAAGAAGTGAATCTAACTGAACTACTCGGTAATAGTGACCATAATGTAATTAAATTTAATGGCCCAATAGGGGGAAAATACCAGAGAAACCCACCACAGTAGCATTTAGCTTCAAAAAGGGAAGAACACACACACAAAGGAGAAGGCTAGTTAAATGGAAATTAAAAGGAGCCACAAGAGTGACATGCCTGCAAGATGCATGGAAACTATTTACAAACACTGCAATAGAGGTTCCAATGAATTGTACTGTATACCCCAAATTAAAAAAAAAAAAAAAAAGGAGGACCAAAGAAATGCCACTGTGGCTAAACCATAGCATAAAAGAGGCAAAAAGTCATCCTTTAAAAAATGGAAGTCAAATCCTTCTCAGGAAAATAGAAAGGAGCATAAACTCTGGCAAGTCAGGTGGAAAAGGTAGGTCCAGAAAGAATTTGAAGAGCAACTAGCAAAAGTAACTGGTTAAAAGATTGAAAACTGACAATTTATTCCTACCCTTTGTTTTCTAAGTGGAGAGAGGTAACTAGTGGGGTCCCCCAAGTATCTGTACTGGGACCAATGATGTTCAACATATTCCTAAATGATCTGGAAAAGGAGGTAAACAGTGAGATGGCAAAGTTTCCAGACAATAGACAATTACTCAAGCTAGTTAAGTCCAAAGCTGACTGTGAAGAGTTACAACTAAATCTTACTAAATTGGGTGACTGGGTAACAAAATGGCAGATGAAATTCAATGTTGATAAGTGTAAAGTAATGCACATTGGAAAGCACAATCCCAACAGTTCATCCAAAATGATGGGATCTAAATTATCTAGTACCACTCAAGAGAGAGATCTTGGAGTCATTGTGGCTAGTTCTTTGAAAAACAGCTGCTCAGTGTGCAGTGGCGTTATCAAAAAAAATATGAGGAACCACTAGGAAAGGGCAAGATAAGACAGAAAATAGCATCATGCCACTTTTTAAATCTCTGTACCTCCACATCTTGAATACTGCATGCAGTTCTAAACTAATCTCAAAAAGTACAGAGTAGAATTGGGAAAAGTATAGAGAAGGGCAAGAAAAATTATTAGGGGGGATGGAACAGCTTCCATAGGATGAGAGATTTTTAAAAAACTGGTCCTGTTCTGCTTAGAAAAGAGGTGACAGGGGTGGGTGATAGAAGTCTATGAAATCATGAATTGTATGAAGGAAGTCTTATTTACTCCTTCACATAACACAAGAATCAGGGGTCACCCTATTAAATTAAACAAACAGAAGGAAGTGCTTCTTCACACACACAGTTAACCTGTGGAACTCATTGCCAGGGGATGTTATGAAGGCCAAAAGTATAACTGGGTTCAAAAAAGAATTAGATCAATCCATAGAGGATAGGTCCTTCACTGGCTATTAACCAAGATAGTCAGGGATGCAACCCCATGCTCTGGGTGCCCTTAAACCTCTGATTGCCAGATGCTGGGACTGGATTGCTTAATAATTACCCTGTTCTGTTCATTCCCTGTGAAACACCTGGCATCGTACACTATCGGAAGACAGGATACTGGGCTAGATGGACCCTGGGTCTGACCCATTATGGCTGTTTGTATGTTCAAAGCAAACACTCGAAGTAAGCAGGGTGATAATGTGGAGCTTGGACTCGGATAGTGCATGTGTGCACTTTTTAGGTTTTTTTATGCTTGGGGGTTCCTTCACTATAAACTGATATCTTCTAGTGTCTTTGGTCTGTGGGATGCAACTTTAAATAGCTAGTTAGTTAACATAATAAAGTTTTTTTTGTTTTACATTTCTTCTGGTTTTTAATAATGCAAATTTAATACACATATTAACTTTGTTTACAGTGTAATGGGGACCAAGTCTTTTATAACACAAGCTATACTTTTGCAATTGTATAGATATTCATTTTTATTTAAGGTGCATTACTAATATTTGATACTAAATGTAATGCTTAATTGCTAGAACAGATGCTCACAATCTTCTATTAGAACGTGTATTGCTTTCCCTTGCTGAGCACTCTGTTTTAGCAAAAGAGTTAGTAACATAATTTTTACCGCATTTTAGAGTTAATTTGCTTGTGATACCAATTCCACTTTCAAGTATTTAGAAACACAAACTTTAACAACAATTACTTCCTTGTAACAGAACATAAAAGAAAAGCGTATAAAAATTAAACCATAATAAATTTTAAATGCAAGTTCATGCAAACACTTTGAGGGTATTACATTTTTATGACACTTTGTGTTTGGGAGCCAAAGGTGGAAACTTGCTGAAACTGTTTGGTTAGCTTTATGCATAAAATTGTTATTTTAAAACCTTTTTGCCATGACATTTTTATAGGGATATTTAAAATTGCAAACAAGTTCATAAAAACCCCAACAAGAAATTGACATTTTAATATTACCTTTACCTTAATGTTGAGATTTCCCCTTACATTTTTTCTTTGAATAAAAAATAAAAATAATAAAAAAAAAACTGATTAATAGAAGGATTCTTTTGGTTTTTAATTGTACATCGATTTCTGCCTCAACAAACAATGCATATATTTGTAACTGAGACCTTTTTGAACTTTAAAAAAATGGTGGTAATAATACTATGATGCTTATACCCCAAACATAATAATAAAATAGTGTGGTTGTCACGGAGTATTGGGGAACTCAGGGCCCTGCACCCCCGGTTTCCTGCGATTCACCATGACTCTCAGCCAGCCAGTAAAGCAGAAGGTTTATTTGGATGGCAGGAATACAGTCCAAGACAGGTCTTGCAGGCACAGACAACAGGGACCCCCTCAGTTAGGTCCATCTTGGGGTCCCAGGGCATCCCCGCCCCCTTGGGAGGTCAGAGCAATCTCTGCCTCCCCACCATCTCACCACCCAGCTTCCAAGACTCTGCCTTCAGCGACCCCTCCCACAGCCTTTGTTCAGTTTCCCGGGCCACGGTGTCACCTGGGCTCTCATGTTACACGCCCAGGTATTCGCCTTCGGGCAGACTATCCTAGCCCCACTCCCCTGTCAGCATTCACAGACCACAGTAAGAACAGTCCCAGTTCGTCACAGTGGTACCACTTATATTTTTTAAAAAAGGTATAAAATTGACTTTTGTTGCAACAAAATAAAAATAATTAAAAAAAAAGTGATGTTACACACACAACATACAAACAGGACAGCATACATGACAAACTTACAATTAAAAACAAATGGCGCCAGACTTCTTATTTATAACTATATGAAATAAGACCAAAAATAAAAAATATTTTAAAAAATAAACAAAATGGTTAACCATTTAAATAAGCAAGTTATTACCTTCATTTTTAATAAAATGAATTCATATTAATATTTGCAAAAATATTGTATTAATTTAGTAACAAGGCATTTTCCATTATTTTCTATTTTATTTTAAAACTCTGTGATAATAAGGAAAGCCCATGTTTCAAATATTAGTTAGTGGTTAGGATTAGAAGCAGAGTGTGCATTTCTGTTGCTTGGCAACCTTATCTTCAAGCAAATTAGGAGTAATTCCATCTATTGCATTCCTGAAGAGTTAAATTTATTTATTTACTGGAGTTTTTTAAAGTAAAATGTTTACCTTATTTTTTAATTTGTTTGATTGTTGTTTTGTTCTATTTTTAAGCTTTTGGAGGTTTCTGTAAAAACTATAACTTTTAAGGGGGGGGGGGGATGAAGAGCAACCTAGGAAGGTAGTGAGACCTGAACATTAACTCTATAAAGTTATCTTAAGTACAGGCAGCAGCAGCAAGTTTAGCAAACTGAGAAAGGAGATAAAGGAAAACTTAACTATATGTAAAAATATTTGAGCAAGAAGGTTGCGTTTTTAGCCATGAGCAAGGAGTGTAACTCCAGGGGTTAAAGCACTTGGGAACCCGCACCCCTAGTTTTTATCCTGGCTTTGAAAGGGAAGTGAGGATTGTTACCTGTTCTTGCAAAACCTCTATTTGTTTCCCCCCGTGTTTGTTGCTTTTGTCCACATGCCAAATGGAGTGCAGGAGTGCTCTTACATGCTCCAGTTAACTGTTTTTGGGCAACGCCATCTGTTAATGCATCTCTTAATTTTGCTAGGGCCACCTTTTTCTATTTCTGTTCCCATTCTTCAGGCACAGGGTAGCTCACGCTTCCTGATGACCACAAATATTTATAACAGGACAGCACATCTCTCTTTTTTTTTTTTTTGGTAGGTTTTTTACAGCTGTTTCCACAAAGTTTTATTCTGTTCCCATGCTTGCTGTCTCTGGACTGCTTGCCACCCTGTTAGGAGAACAGGAGCATTCCAGAGCTCTGTGGCTTCTCCTGCTTTCTTTTAACTCTTTCTTTGTTTTTGTTATTTGCCCTGCCAATTTTGTGGCATGTTGTCTTAACTATAACAGCCATGGTTATAGTTTGCAATATTCTACATTTGAAGGCTAGTCTCTGCCCTAGCCTTACAGATTCCATTCCATGGTCCTTCCCCACCTATGTCTCCAGCACAGCAGATAACCTCAAAATATGTTTTATAATTAAGGAATAGTGGGGTCTTATCTGCATAACTTCAGAAAAATAGCATACAGAAAACCTTTTCTGAGATGAGTACATTCTACAAATAATGATGCATATTTTGATGTAGTACATGGTACAAACAAACTCATAATGTTGTGTGACTACAGACTTTTGTTTTAACCAAAAGCAAAACAACACAGGCCTATGTATAAAATATATCATTGGGGGCTAAATATTTCCCAATCATTCCAAACCAGTGTTATTTTGAGTATGTAGTTCCATCACCCTGGTGATGAACACTAGATAGGTGCCTAATGTGGTAGAAATAACTTTTTTCTAGCTGATGGGTTACCCCTTAGCGCTCACCCAAGGGCCAAGCTAGTAGACTACTTGGGCAAGCCACATCACCGCTCTGTGCCTCAGTTTCCCAGCTGTCAAGTGGGGATGATGATACTGAAAGCGCTAGGGCCTGAATCCACAAAAGGGTCTGAGGCATCACAATGTTTAACATTTAGACACCTAGAAAATCACAGGAACAACCCTGCGGTAGGGGCCTTCACAGTGAATGGGGTGAGACAGGCGCCTTTGACAACAATTCACAAAGCCAGCAAGGTAGGTGGGGAGTCAATGGAAGAGGCCAGCAAGAGGGATGTGCTAAGTTCCACCAGGCCCCTCTCTGAGTTCAGCCCCCAATTTTGGGCTGGTAGAAAGCACCTATTGTTGGTAGCAATCCACAAACCAGGAGCAGACAGGGGTTTGGCTGCCTAAGTCACAAGCAGGGCCCAATCCAGTGAGTGTACTCAGAAGCTGCCTAACTCCACAAAAGAGCAGGGACAAAGGGGGTTCAAGTCCCTCCTCTGCCAGATGAGTAGGAATTTGAACAGGCCTCTGCCACCTCTCAGGTGAGTGCCCCAAGCAGAATCATTCTAACTTTCTCTGCCCTTGTTAATTATTCAATTATTTAATTAAAGTGAAACAACTTCAATAGGAGAGATTGAAAGAGACTACATGAGAATATCTCATTCTCAGGGCCCTGACCTGAGAGGTAGCAGATCCCTGCTCAAATCCCTTCTCCTTATCTGGCAGAGGGGAGACTTGAACCAGTGGTCTCCTCCCAGCACTCTAACCACAGGGCTACAGCTGACAAGGGAAGGCCTCCCCCCACCCTGGCTGTCCTGTGGAGCTAGGCAGTCTCTGAGCATGCTCACTGGTCCCATCCATGACTCAGGGGAACACCAGGCTGTGGCTCACTCACTCTGGGGTGTAGGTGGGAGACAGGTGCCTAGACACCTGAAGTGAGGCAACGGCATGCATGTAGAGAGGCAGAAACCCAGCACCTACTGCAGAACCTGAGGTGCCTGCAGGGTTAGATGGCAGCTGAACAGGAGCTTTGAGGGTCACAGCTGAGCCTAAAAACAGGACTTAGGAGCCTAGGGAGCTTTGTGGCTCCTACACGAGGGATTTTATTATCTGCCTGGCGCTGGTCTCAGTGAAGGGCAGCGGCCCCATTTCTGATGCCACAGGCAAGAGTCAAACAGTCAGAACTTTACTCAGCACGTGATTCAGTGTTTAATGCTCAGTTTTTACAGAATGACCAGGCAAAAAGACGCTGCGTGTCTGCAGAAACAGTAAAGTGCCTGCAAACAGGGAAGCACAGGACTGTTAGAGTTGTAGGACACGCAGTAAAAGGAACCGATTCTGCCATTATCAAGGCTCAAAGCCCAGCACCACTCCCCTGAAAGGGACAGGATTCTATTCAGGATGTCCACTTGTGGGTTAAGCCAGTACACCACCAGCTCTGTGATCCCCACCCCCCAGCATTACTAAGCCCATGGCCCACCGTCAGGCATTTACACTCAGAATCAGCGCTGACTTGAGCCCAGATGCTTCTGATCTCTGTCCTGACACCGACCCTTGGTGCACATTGAGAAGGCGCAACTCCTTACTATCCCACTGGGTAGCCACAGTGCTGGAATCGACGTGTCCATGATTGGAGAAGCTAGTGAATCGCCCAGAGCACGGTGATTTCTGTCTGGTTCCGGGACAGGGGCTGGGCTGCCAGTAGCAGTAGCCCTCTTACTGCCTCAAGATCAAGAGGACAGAGCGCACTTGGAATGGCGTAAAGGAAAGCTTCAGGCCATGCTCCTCCAGCGGCAGATTACTGCTCGGGTCTGGCCGTTCCAGGAGGTCACAGCTGGGGAAGGAAGAGAAAGAGAGAATGAAGCTGAAGCCCCAGAATACAAGGTCTCACAGCAGTCTCTCCTACTTACCTGATTGCTTCCTTCACAGGAAGGGAGGTCTGGAGCCACGTGACCACAGTGCTGCCATGTGACTCATACAGCCTGACCACCAGCCCATCCAGCCTGTCCTCAGTCTTCATGGACAGAGAGAAACATTCTCAGGATCAGCCAGATGACTGATGATACCTGATCTCCAAATGCTTTACAAAGGGGGGGGGGGGGCAGTATCATTACCCCATATTAGAGACATGGAAACTGAGGCACCGAGAGGGGAAGGGACACACACTGAGCAGGCCTGTGGCAGAGCTGGGTCTAGAAGCCAGGTTAGCCAAGTCCCAGTCCAGTGCTCTAGCCACTAGCATATGCTGCCTAGACGGCACGGTGCCTCCTCCCAATCATCAATGTGCAAGAGCAGCTTTGGTTCACCATTTGGACTAGAGGATAGCCAGCAGGAAGAGGTCAAACTCTGAACCTGGCTGGGTTGCCCCGTTTAGAACAGACAGACCCTGAGTTCTGTAAGTCCCTGCAGGAGGCTGTAATGAGGAGTAATGCTTTGCAATTCTCTTCCAGAGCCCTCAGAGTGCTGACACAGGCAGGAATTGTTCAGCCCATCTGGGCAACGGAGATACCAAGGCCTGAATTTCCAGAAGTGGCCACTGAGTTTAGGTGCCTGCACTGTGAATGTTCACATTGGGCCTGATCTCCTGAGGAGCTCAGCCCCGTCCCCACCCAGCAAAGTACGCTGGATGTGTGGGCACTCAGCAACTCTGAGCATCAGGCCCAAGGCACTATAAGCTGGGGGGCCTAAAAATGGAAGAGAAGCTGCCACTGCTATGGGTGCAAGATTTTGGCTAGTGTGATTCTCCCAAGTCCAAACAGTGAGCCAGGCTGCCTGACTCCCAGACTCCTGCTATAACCACTAGCCCACACTGCTTGCCCTGTCAGTGTAGGAAATTCCTGCTCAGCTCAGCTGAATGTCAAAGATCTGGGAGGTGTGGGCAGATGAAGGATGAATGGAAAGGTCCAATCACTGGACTAGGACTGAGAGCTGTAGCTAACTCTCCTGCAAGGCACTTGGCTTCTGTCAATCCAAAGTGCTGTAACAATGCATAATGCTAATACAAGAGCTGCCAGTGCTGTGTGTCTGCAGATACCGCAGCTGGCGCCTTTCAACACACCGCTGCCCCCCTTGTCTCTCTTTGGGGCACGTGCCTGTTTGACGGTTTCTAGCACAACAGCTGGTGAATGCACAGAGAAGGCACTCCAGGCTGGACACTGCGCTGACACAGCTGGCACGGTGTGCAGAGGGAAGTTCAAGTTGTAAGCATAATGGATCACACCCGCCTCCTGGAAGGAACCTGCACAGAGAATACAACAGCAGGTGTCAGGAGTTAAGCGCTCAGCACAGTTAGAAACAGCAGCAGCGCCATCCCCTGTGAGACGGGAGCAGGCACTGTGCCGCGGTCCCACACGGGAGAGAGCTATTTTCTTTGCCCACATGCTCCCCTCAGGAATTGGCAGGCTCCTAGGGGGCATATCAGTGCTGTGCTGCTCAGCCCCCGAAACTCACCCCTGTGAGGCATCACGGCATAGGTGAACTCATGGGGTCCAATATCTGCAGTGGCATCTGGTGACTTTGGCGCTCTCAGCCTGGAGGAGAGGGATGAATTAAGGGGGTGGAGCCTCTTCCACTGGCAGTGCCTAGAACCAGCCCCACTTCCTTTAAACACTAGTGCACAGGCACTACCGGTGTCAAACCACCCTGCTGTTCCATCACGCAGCAGGGACCCCTGCAAACTGCACCACAGTCAGGCTCCATGGCCGTGCCCCATTGGGGGAGGAGCTCCTGCCACAAGACTGCGAACGCCCGCTGCACTCACACGCCAGAGGCCTAGGGTCTGTCTTGACTTGTCACCAAACACTGACCCAACAGTTCGATCAAAGTATTCAAGAAACTGATCCCACCATAGAGAGCAAGGTGCTGCAAGCTCAGTAACTAGATCAGTGACAGCCAATCCTTAGTGGCATGAATTCCTGACCACTGCAGGAAAGGGTTAAAACCTTATCATCTCCGTACTTGACGGGACGGGGCAGAGAGCGGATCCCGTTATAAATGGGACACATTCTAAAGCACAATATGCACTAGAGTTTCCATTTCCAGTCCAATCCCGCTGCTATATACAGGGTGCAGACCACAGCGTTTGCAAAGTTAAACGATAGTGCACATGGGACTGCAGCATCCCCAGCGAGCAGAATTGTAAACCCAAGGCATCCATTGCCCAGCCCCGCCCCCCACCCACTCACAGCGAGAGGCTCATCACGTTCTTGTGCACCGACCCGCCGTATTTGCAGTCGTTCAGCAATGCCACCCCGAAGCCGTGCTCAGACAGGTCCATCCACTTGTGACTCCACACCTTGGGGAAACAACTGGCCTGGCATTAGGGGGCTGTCACCCGGGATGGTTATTTGTGGAGCAAGGTGGGTGCCACGCAAACTGTCTTACTGACCAAGAACACAAAGGGTGGCTGGGGGAGGCAGACGATATCCCCTTGGGCTCTGCAGAGGGCCAATCCCTGTGAACAGCCTAGATCACCAATCAGGAGCGTAATTGGAAAGCTAGTCCCCATGAAGGAAAGGCAGATCGGGTTCCTTCATCAAACTGACCGGCAGCTGCAGTGAGGCCAGGATGCAAATTCCCTAGCTCTGGGGAACTGCATGACCCACTAACACTGAAATGCAACTTCGTCTGCCCCAGGCTGGCTCCGCACAACAGCAAACCACAGGACATTCCGAGACAGTTGAGCGTCCATCTGGATCCCCCGGAGGGAGCTTGTGATTGGGCAGTGGGAGGCTGGTACTGTGCTATGTCAGTGTACAAAGCCATATCTGTGCCCTGGCTGGGAAGGATTTGAATAGCGACACTGACTCAGCGACCCAAGATTTTGTTCTCACTGAGGTCCCTGCTTAAAGCTCTACTCTCTTGGGATATGGGGACTCTGCTCCTGCCAGGTTCACCTCCCCGCAGGAGACAGCCTATCCCTGCAGCAGTTCAGCGAGCAGCTGTGGTCCGAGGCGAGCTGTTCTCAGAGGGCACGCGGGGTGGGGAAAGAAGGGACGGTGTCTATCTATCAGGGATATTTCTACCTAGAGAGCTGGGGCAGTGGCAGGGCCCAGCCTGCTGCCCTCCTACCTTGAACCGAGCCCAGTCCCAAGACGTGTTCCAGTGCGTCGGCCTCTGCAGGTGCCCAAACTGAATCTCATACGTTGCATTCATGCTCCGAACCTGCAATGGGAACTCCACCTTCAGGAATCGGTGAGCCTCATTCCAGTCAACCTAGAGCAAACGGAGCGGCCAAAAGGAGGCTCAGGTCACTGTGGGGGAGACGGGAAAGATGCCATCATCTTCACCACAGTGGCTCCCCTGTTCTAGCTTCCCCAGGAACTCCCCATTGTCTAGTTAACCCCACCCAACAGGGACCTGGTTCCCTGGTAAAGTATTGAGCAAGGGCTAAAACTGGCCCTGGGACGGTACTCTATTGTCTCTGAACGTGGGAAAACACGATCACATCAATCCATCCCAGTGGCTTTAAACAATCCCAAAGCTCTTCCGAAGTGCTTCGTTATATGCCGGGGTGGCCAAACTGTGGCTCGCAAGCCACATGCGGCTCTTTTACAGTTAAAATGCAGCTCACTGAGCCCCCCAAGACCTCCTCATTTTCCCCCTACCAGACTGGGGAGGAGAAGTAGGGGGAGGCTCAGGGCTTCTCCCAGAGACGACTGGCACTTGCTGAGTGTGGGGGGCAAAATTAAAACATTCGCCCCTCCAACAGCTTGAGTGATGCCCTCCCAGGCACACATACCCCTTACCCTCAGTGGCCCCTGCCTGCAGCTCCCAGGTGTTAGCTCCTTGTGGAGACACAGCGGCAAATGGTTGGGAGCTGCAGCAAGGGGCTGCTGCTTTAGCTCCATGGGGAGAGGCAGCAGCAAAACACTGTCTCTGCAGCTCCCAGCTGTGTGCCGCTGCCTCTCCCCATGGCCGCAGCTGCTGTGCAGGGAAGGGGCCTGGCAGCACCATGTGACTGAGTGGGGCTAGCAAACCCTGGCAAATATTTGGAGGGGCATGTAACCCCACGTGCCCCCCCAATGTTGCCTCCGGCTTCTGCCCAGCAGGGTGGGGGGTCTTGGGGTTCCAGTCCCTTGGAGCATGCCTGCCAGGGTGCAGGGCTTCAGCGGGAGTGGAGCTGAAGCTCCAAGCCCCAGGAGGCATGCCCTGCTCTCAAACTTCTGAAGATTGTTGTATGCAGCTCAGACTCTCGGTAAGTTTGGCAGTATATGCAGTAAAGGCTAGATGGGAATAGGGGCATCCAGGAGAGGCAGCAGAGGTGATGGGTGTTGCCTCCAGTGAGGAGACGCGCCTGTCTTTGGTTACGAATGTTCACTATCCTGGCTGCTTCTTGACTCTCCTCCAGTTCCGGTCTTGGCTTGCCTAGGATGCAACCTTTCCTTGGACCTCGCCCCAGTCATCCACCTTTGCCACCTCTATGCTCCATTCCTACAACACACACATCCTTCTGGGATTCTCTCCTCCCCCCACAGCAGTCTATATAAGGCAGGTGTGGCCTGCACAAGCCTTTCCAAACCTGGGTCAGGAATCGAAGATAAGGACACATGGCATCCAGGATGACTTCTTGGGTGATGACACTCCGCTCGCTGATCTGCAGAGAGAATTTCACACTTCCTCGCAGGCCCCCAGCCAGGACAATCTCCAGAGGCTTCAGAAGGGTTGTGATTGGCTTCCTAAAACAGATGTCAAGCATAAGGGTTAAGATTTGGGGGTGACAGCTCTGTGTTCAAAAGGTTAACGTAAGGCTCCTACACTCGGAAGACAAGAGGGGAGCAGGGATACTCCCCCCCCACCACCACCTGAGGCTGCATTTTTCTCACCAGAGGAATTCTTAGAACCCCTCCCAGGCGCTGTGTAATCTTACACTATTCTACGCTACTCCCCTGGACACGAAGAGCTGGAAAGAACAAGCACATAGTTTTCCATTGCAGAAGTTTTGTCCTCTCTCTGGGAAGTTGGTTCTTTGCTACAATCCCAAGAGGCAGAGAGCTTTGCAGAGTCCTAAAAAAGTACCAGTACCCACAATGCACTGCTCACTTACCTGGTTTCCAGGTGATAATCCATCACGTCCCAAGCATCCCAGTACAAGGGAACATCATCAAATATCACAAACTGGTTAGCGCAGTGACCATCCTGGACTGACTCTCTGAAACAAAGCAGCGAGGCAGAGGATCAGCAAGGGAACAAGAAGCTGCAGTGGATGACATAAGAATTCTGTGACCTGAAACAACATTCCAACAGCCTGGAAACAGACACCTACCTAGGGTTACCATACGTCCGGATTTTCCCGGACATGTCCGGCTTTTTGGGCTCCAAATCCCCGTCCGGGGGGAAATCCCAAAAAGTCGGACATGTCTGGGAAAATCGGGACATGCGGGCGGTGGTGCTGGGCTGGGGGCCGGCGGGGCCGGGGGCACCGAGCGCCAGCGGGGCCGAGCGCCGGGGACCGGGGGCGCCGAGGGCCAGCGGGGCCGAGCGCCGGGGACCGGGGGCGCCGAGTGCCGGCGGGGCCGAGCGCCCGGGGCCGGCGGGGCCGAGCGCCGGGGGCACCGAGCGCCGGGGGCACCGAGCGCCAGCGGGGCCGAGCGCCGGGGGCCAGGGGCACCGAGCGCCGGCGGGGCCGAGCGCCGGGGGCCGGGGGCACTGAGCGCTGGCGGGGCCGAGCGCCGGGGGCACCGAGCACCGGGGGCACCGAGCGCCGGCGGGGCCGGGGGCCGGCGGGGACCGGGGACTGGGGGCGCCGAGCGCCAGGGGCCAGCGGGGCCGAGCGCCGGTGGGGCCGGGTGCCGGGGACCGGGGGCACCGAGCGCTGGGGGCCGGCGGGGACCGGGGGCCGGCGGGGCCGGGGACTGGGGGCGCCGAGCCAGGGGGTGCTGAGCGGGCCGGGGGGCCGGCGGGGCTGGGGGGTGCTGAGCGGGCCGGGGGGTGCTCGGCCAGGGGCCTGGGGGCCGGGCCGGGGGGTGCTGAGCGGGCCGGCGGAGCTGGGGGGTGCTGAACGGGCCAGGGGTGTTCGGCCGGGGGCTTGCGGGGCCAGGGGGTGCTCGGCCGGGAGTCTGGGGGCCAGGCCGGGGACCGGCAGTGCTGGGCGGGCCAGGGGTGCTCGGCCAGGGGCCGGGCCCAGGGCCGGCACCCCAGGGCCCAAGCCGACCCAGGGTGGAAACGCCGGGGGTCCAGCCTGCGCCGCGCCTCCTCCCCCCACACCCTCCTTACCTGCTTCAGGCTTCCCGCAAATCAAATGTTCGTGGGAAGCAGGGGAGGGGGCGGAGTTGGGGCGGGGACTTTGGGGAAGGGGCGGAGTTGGGGCGGGGCGTGGGCGGGGCCCGGTGGAGTGTCCTCCTTTTGGAGGCACAAAATATGGTAACCCTACACCTTCCACTTTAGCTTCTCTGGGAGGAGACTAGGTGGGAGAAATGAACCAGCCTTTCATTTGGCCGACTGATGTTCAAGCCCCATAGGCGGGCTTAGTTATGATGAAACTGAGGAGGAGTGGAGGCCTCAAAATTAGTTCCCACTGGGTTTCACACCCCAGTCTGTCCAGGCAAGATGGAATCATTGGAGATGATGATTTCAGTGAGAGCAGATCCATATTCTACGAACGTTAAGTAAACCAATGTAGACCATCAGCTCTTTGGAGTAGGGTCAATTTGCTCCTGTATTTGCCCAGTGCCTGGCACAGCGAGCCCCAGTCTGGATTGGCCCTCAGGCATGGCTGCAATAAACACGATGAATAATCGTCATAACTCCCCGAGTGCACTAAGCGAAGCGACATCACGCGCCCCATGGAGTCCAGGTGAGCCGCGATAACCCCATTCTCCATGGTCACAGAGCCATCTGCCTGGTGAGAAAGAAGAAAGAATCAGAAGAGAACACAGGCTCTACACCAGCCAAAGAGCGAGTGTGTGTGTGCGCAATGCTACAAGTTACTGAAAACGGTGTTGCAAATCCAGTTTAGGAGCTTGGCCCATGGAGCTTTCTGATGTGCAAGCGAAGAATCCAACAGGGCAGCTCACCTGTTTCGTCACCGTCACGGGATGAGGGGGTGTTAATGAATCCCCCACAGCAGAGCAGCCCATGCTAGGCACCTTCACCAGGGCTGAAAGGAAGAGAGGCAGAGCGGTTCACTCAAAAGCTTTTCCCTTTAGGAGATGTCTTCTCTCTCACTGCGTGCCATTGGGCCCCCTCTTCGCTAGGAAATACCTCCCCCGTGCTCTGATGTCCAGGAGCTTCCCATGTGATGCTGAGGGAGATGGAACCTATTTCTAGAGATCATGGATAACCCTGATCTAGAGATAATGGATAAGCCAATGTCTGTCTCAGCTGTGCGAGAGGCAAAGGCTCTGTATCCTCCATGTGACTGGAATTAGACAGCCATCACTTTGTTGGTCTATTTTTCCTGGTCCACCTCCCCTGCTCTGCTCCTGTCCCCCGCACCAGAAGATTTAGGGTGCATCTGTGCTTTGTGGGGGATGAGCTGCAAGTCTTTAGATAGGCAGGACAATGGCACCTAAGGTCTTTGCTCCAGTCCTGGAGACGACTTCAGTCCGTTCCCAGGGCAAAGTGTTCAGAACAAGGAGGCTTTCTGCTGTCTCGGGACCAGTCGGCAAAAGTTCTCCAAACAAGGACCAAATAGCATCTTTAATGAGGAGACCACCCATGCTACGGATTTCTGGACAAAGAAAAGGCATTTCAGTTCAGAGCAGACTATTATTAATTATAGAGCATCCCAAAGTTGGCTAGGCCCTTTAGAGACAAACAAAAAAGACAACGGAGTGAGAGAAAGGATGTAGTACACACTGGCCTCAGAATTGCTTGTCCATTTGCCCCATCATGCCTAATCTTATTAAGCAAGTTCTCTTTACTCTTAACCCTAATTCCCCCAACTCCCTTCCATTCAACTGGTGTGTTTAACTCTGGGCTGCATTTTTTCCAGTTAAACTCTGGATTCCCTCCTTGCACCATCCTAACATTCCTCTGTCTTCCATGCAAATTCAGACTGGCCATAAAACATACAATTTTTTAACAGTGAGGGTAATTACCCCTTGGAACAACCTACAAGGGTCGTGGTGGATTCTCCATCATTGGCAATTTTTAAATCAAAGCTGGATTTTTTTTCTAAAATATCTGTTCTAGGAATTATTCTGGGGAAGTTCTCTGGCCTGTGTCATACGGGAGGTCAGCGAATTCTTTCCCAAGTGTCTGGCTGATGGGTCTCACCCACTTGCTCAGGGTCTAACTGATCTCCACATTTGGGGTCAGGAAGGAATTTTCCCTCCAGATAAGACTGGCAGAAACCCGAGGGGGGGGGAGGGGTAGTTGCCTTCTCTGCAGCATGGGGCATAGATCACTTGCTGAACTAGTGTAAATGGGGATTCTCTGTAACCTGAAGTCTTTAAATCATGATTTGAGGACTTCAGTAACTCAGCCAGAGGTTAGAGGCCTACTACAGGAGGGGGTAGGTGAGGTTCTGTGGCCTGAAATGTGCAGGTCAGACTAGATGATCATGATGGTCCCTTCTGGTCTTAAAGTCTACAAGTCAGTGAGATGATCACAATGGTTCCGAATAGCCTTGGAATTGATGCATCTCTGCAGCCATTCCTAGCAACCTCCCAACAATCCTCCCCATCCCCACTGCTCAAACCAACCCTTCACATGCACAGTCTCTTCCAGTGTCACAGGACTCCTGAGGCCACGGTGTCTCCACCTGTGGGAGGGGGGGGTGTCCTCTGCTTGCCAGACTCTGACTTTGTAACTAGATACAGTTGGGGCTTGTTTTTTCTGGGTATCGACAAATGGCATAATGCAGACTGGCTGAGTGCAGTGGGGCCACGGCCCAGGGCACTATGGGCATCCTTCCTCCTACCAGCCTCAGTGGAAGCAGGATGCGCAGGGCAGGAAAACAGATTGGGTCCCATTAGTTATTACCAACACCAAGAGCACCACTTATTAATGTGGAGTCTCCGATGCCTGTAGGGCTTGTAACAAAACCAAACCACAACCAAACATTCACCAAACCAGGCAAGGAGTCAGATCAGAAAGCAGGAACACCACCTTTCAAAGCCCACCTGACAGAGGGTGTTACAATGAACCCAACCCACTTGACAGGAAAAGCCTCTTAGCACAAATCACTCCTCACCTGCGTAGTATCTCATGGCATCCTCCACAACTAGCTGGATACAACTGCCTGGCAACACGTCATGGAACTGATTCAGGAGCAGCAGCCTGAGCACGGGGGACCGAGGCAAGAACCAAAAGAGAGCTATGGATTAGTATCACTATGAATGAACTATGCCATCCTCATTCTAGAGGACAAAGCCCTTTGTATCTTGCTGCCGGCTGATGGGGACTGCAATAGCCAGGCAGTTCTCACATGCACATGGTAACTGTGGCCTTCTGGCTTCAGGTCACCACTTTCACTCCATCCATCAAAAATGTGAGTTCTGATGGACCCTGCTCTGCTGCTCTTGGAGACAAGAGAGAGTGCAGCCAGCTCACAGACCCTGAACTCTCTTAGCAGTCACCCAAGCCAGGCATTCCTAGCCTTTTTCTGGGAAGATTCCCTGGGCACAGGTTTGGGAATTCACAGAAACAAATATACTTGTTCCTTCAATTCCCTACCTTTGCAGCAACCTTGGGCATTGGTGGCATCTCAGTGTCTCCTGGTCTCTGCCTGTGGCACACAATAGTTCAGCCTCCTGAGGACCAGAGGGGTATTTCTAATAGCCTGTGATATACAGGCAACTATGACATACTTGTCCATAAAATGAATTCTTCTAAATCAGTCTGTTGAGAGACTGTCTGGGGTTTGGTCTAAGCTATAAATGAATGAGGCTATTTTTTGGTTTGCTACTTAATATATTGTTTGTTACTATCTCATCTAATGAAAACACTGTGTCCGCTTGTTTTTTATATACCTGAATGTGCTTAACGCTAGAGTCCTGCAAATCTGTGGTTATCCACTTATATCTGCAGATATCTGCATCTGCGGAGGCGGTTGTATTGTTTACCATCTTTGCAGATCGCGGATTGGATGCTGATCCAAATTTTTGTATGTGCGCAAAGCTCTACCAGTGAGGTAGGGTGCAGATGCAGATGCATATAAAAGGGGGAGTGCGGATCGCAGGTCAGATACAAGTTAATTATCACAGATGCAGATCCAAATTTCTGTATCAGCGGAGGGCTCCGATTATCACTGCAGCTTTATCCAATCAATGGTGGCACTCGGACGAACTACTTTACCTCCAGAGATGCTGCAGTTTGATGGAAGGATACTGGAAAGTATTTTTCTGGGTCAGAGCAAAACTACTCAGTACTTCAGCATCATGGAGTATCCGCTCGCACTCCCGATTCCCTTTCTTTATCTGATCCCAAAGTAGGAGAAAACAGGGTTTTAGGAAGAGCTATATCAGAGGAGATTTTTGCCATCTGTAGCAAAACATTATATCAGACATTAGGATGTAGACAGTATCTATTACTGGGGGTAGGGATAGCTCAGTGGTTTGAGCATTGGCCTGCTAAACCCAGGGTTGTGAGTTCAATCCTTGAGGGGGGGCAGTTAGGGAACTGGGGTAAAAATCTGTCTGGGGATCAGTCCTGCTTTGAGCAGCAGGTTGGACTAGATGACCTCCTGAAGTCCCTTCCAACCCTATGATTCTATTATGTATTCACAAATAGCAATGAGATTCTCTTTTCCCTGAGGGTACCTTCTCCAGAGCCCCTCCCACTGTAACAGCAGAGATTACAGTCGCTCAGAAATTAGCTAGCTGTTCTGAAAGATGGTACTTCCCACAATGCTCTGTTAATCGATAGCAGCACGCAATGCTGCCGTGTCAGTTTTGGAAACAAGGGGTTTGGGTGGCAGCCTCTCTGTACCATGTTTACAGAGGTCAGGCAGAGAGAGACACTCAGCTGAGGGCTGAATGCCCCTTCCTACTACGGGGAAAACCCCCAGTGGCTCAGCAATCAACCCGAGATCCAATGAGCAGCTTTTGCTCATCTCTGGCTCAAACAAGAGCATCCCTCTTGTTTTCAAACGCAGTTCAAAGAGACCCTGTCAAATAGTTTAAAGCTGAGACTTAAGGCCTGTAAAGAAGAAAACCTGAATTAACCAAAAGCAGTGCTAAAAACGCCAACCCACCAATGCTGTGCCAGTGCATGAGACCTAGAAAGCAGACCGACTAGAAACAGGGTGTGTCTATGCTGGAACAAGGCTAGCAGAAATGGCATTCAAAACGGACCATCTGCAAGAGCCTTGTCTACACTAGGGCACAAGCTGATGGGAGTTTTCTGTAAATTTTCCTGGTGCAGTCAGAGCACCAATCATTGTAGCACGTAGTGCTCTGTCCTGATAACTTCTATTGGACTAACTGTGAAAATGACATGGGCTCACAGCTTTAGAGAATCACAAGGTCTTTGTCAGGTCCTACTATGGCACTAAATTGCACCAATGACGGCACACCAAGGAGATGGATTCAGAGTGGAAGTCTCCCCTACTGGTCAGAGTTAACCTGATCTAGATAGTTTCCACCCACTGCCTTATCTCCCCTCCCATCCCGGGCATGGTAACCTGGGTCTGGGTGGTATAAGTGCCGTTGTGTAGCTCCAGGAACAGTTCTCCTAACCAGGTGAACAGCTGGGTCTTCTCCTTCTCCAGCATAGAGAAAAACCGGTCAGGTGTGGACATCTGAACCCTATGGGGGAGAAAGGCAGATAGTGACAATACAGGCTCAGCAGCTGCTGCCCACTGCAGAGGGAACGAGGAGCCCTGTGGTTCCTTCCCTAGCAAAAGTTGATGGATTGCAAGTGGGAAAGCAACAGCCCCAGCTGTGAATCATCAGCTCCCTCCAGCCCCACTCTCCAGAATGGTAGGATCAAAGGGGTTAGCAAAAAGCTCTCAAGAGTCGGCAGTCAGCACCGAGCTCTGAAGGACACACAAGGAGAAAGGGTAGAGCCTCCCCAGACCTGGGTAGCCCATCTGTATCACTCATTCTCTTCATCCTGTCCAGCATCTTCTGGGTCGGGCCACCTCCTCCATCTCCAAACCCAAAGAGAGCGGCGCTGTGGTTCACACGGCCTTTGTCTCTATTGTTGTTCATGGTTTTCAGCATCTAGAGAAGATTACATATACACATGACAAGTAGTGTCAGGCCTCCCCATAGTCAAGCCAAGGAGAGCCCTGCAGGCGTAAAGATCAGGCACTAGCTTGTTGTCCTCTTCTCACCATGTTCATTCTCTTTTCAGCTCTGCCTCCCGGGACACATCCACCGGGGCCCAGGGAGACAGGAGAATCTGGAGAAGTTGAGAGCCCTCCTGCAATGACTCATCAACTCTCCACTCCCCCGTGGATTTAGCTTTAAAATGCAGCTCATTATAAAAAACTCAAGGCTCTGACACATTGCATGGACAGACAAATCTGGGCTTTACTCCAAACACCCCACCTGCTTGTCCTATCACCTTTCCCCACCTCCTCGTTATGTGGCACTCCCCTCCAACAGCCATTGTTTACAGCCCAGATGGCGGTGACATTCCCTTGCAAGCTGGGTACACTGGGACAGAAAGACAGAGGCAAACCCATCTGCCTACAATGTCATATCGCTCACCTCCTCCACTCGACCTTTTAGGGCATAGGAATTGCCAGGCGGGAAATGGGTCAGAACTTGGGAGCCATCGATGCCTTCCCAGAAAAAGGTGCTATGCTGGAAGAGAGCAAAATGTCACCAAGGGGGAGTCTATTACAGCCTCACAGGGGGACACCGCAGGGACAGCCAGAGTGGGGCGCATTAGTCCAGGGAGCTACTGAAAATAAACTTCTGGTTGCCCACCATTAACTTTTCAAAGCTGTTGGCTTCATACTTCAGCACCTTACCATGATATGATCAGTAGCCAAATCTTCTCTTGTTGTGGGCTATGAACTACCTGATCCAGTCAGCCTCACGTAAAGCTCTGGTGAGCTCTCTGAATGAGGGCCTATGCCCAGGGAGCCAAAGGAACAGTTCAGCTAGTACGAAGATTGGTCACATGCAAGCCCACTGGACAGACTCCCATACACACATGCACGCCCCCCACAGCAGGAAAGGCCAGCTCACCGGGAAGGTGTTCACCAGGCTCCAGCTGAGTTTCTGAGTGAGGAACCATTGTATCCCACAGCCACGCATCAACTGGGGCAGCTGGGCTGAGTATCCAAAGGTGTCTGGCAACCAGAACTGGGAGCAGAGAAGAGAACGTGCGAGAGAGAGAGAAAGAAACACAACCCCGTCACCTGCTCAGGTGTCTCTCAGACAATGTAGCCGGGTGCACCTATCTCCCCACACATCTCTAGGGCAGAGACGGGAACAGGCCCAAATTCTGGATACCCTATATAGTCAGTCACGTATCACTGCGGCCCTAGTGCTCTCCACAGGGCCCCTCAGCCTGGAGGAAATATTGCTAGGTAGTGGGTGCTATATGAACTGGCCAAGGCCTATGTACTAGGGAGTAGGAAGAGGTACGCTGCACTAATATATCCAAGGCCCTAGCAGCCTCCGGCTGGAATTTCTTCTGGATGGTCCAGCGGTTCAGGCACTAGTTTAGGACTTGGGAGACCTGGAATAAAGTCCCTGCTCTGCCACAGACTTCCTGTGTGACCTTGGATGAGTCACTGGGCCTGTCTGTGCCTCAGTTTCCTCATCTGTACAGTGAGAATAGCAGCACTGCCCTTCCCCACAGGGGCGCATGAGGTTAGATACAAAAGAGATTGAAAGAACTCAAATATGATGGTGATGGGCCACATACATACCTTAGATAGATCACTCCTAAGTGAGCGTGTCCCACCAAGAATGAAGCAGAGACACTGGGAATATCAGCTCTAAAAGGGACCACATGGATCACCTCCGCCACCCCCAGAGAAGGAACATGTAGAGGGGATCCACCGAGGAGGAACACGTACCTCCGAGCAAAGCTTCCCAAACTGCTGCTGGAAAAACCGCTGTCCCTGCAGGAACTGACGCACCATTGATTCACCACTGGGAAGATTCCCATCCTGGAAGACAATGGCAACTCTGAGGAATTCTGTGCAGATCCCCTGCCCCACTTGCCAGCAGAGAAAGGAGAGTGGCCACTCCAGTAGCATGCACCCCATGGCAGGCCCAATCCATACAGCTCCCAGCTGAGACACTGCAGTCATGTATGGACATGATACACCCTCCAGAGGGGTGGGGGAGGGCAACAGAGTCTGGGGAAAGGGAAGAGCTTGTTGACAATACAGCTGAGGGTGCTACTGGGTTATGGTTCCAGGGTATAAGGCTGCCTAATCTAGAGTTAGGGGTACACAGCGTAGGACTCCCTGGAATAGGATTAGAATTACAGTTGGTAGGACTCCCAAAGCTAGTGTTATGGTTCCAGAGGGTCAGGCTCTCAAGGCTAGCGTTCACATGGATACGACTCCTTCAGCTAGGGTTGAGTTCCAGAGGGCAAGGCTCCCCAAGCTAGGGTTAGATTTCCAATGAATAGGATGCCCCGACTAGTGTTAGGTTTCCAGAGGTTAGAGCTCCCCAAACTAGGGTTAGTGTTTCAGAGGGTAGGGCTGCCAGGGTTAGGGTTCCAGAGGTAGGGCTCCCCAAACTCAGATTAGGATTCCATCAGGTAGGGCCAGCCCAAGCTAGGGGTAGGGTTCCAGAGGGTCAGGTGCCACAAGCTAGGGTTAGGGTTCCAGAAGGTAGGACTCTACAAGCTTAGGTTAAGGTTCCAATGGGTAGGGCTCCTCAATTTTGAGTTCTAGAGGATAGGCTTCCCCGGTTAGGGTTCCAACAGGTAAGGCTCACCGAGTTAGGGTTCTAGCAGGTAGGGTTCCCTGGGTTAGGGTTCCTGAGGATAAGGTTCCCTAGGCTAGGGTTAGAGTTTCAATGGACAAGACTCCCCAAACAAGGGTTAGGGTTCCCAGGGAGAGGACTCCCCAAGCAGGGTTAGGGTTCCCAGGGTAGGGCTGCTGTGAGAGAACTGGATGTGATATAACTCGCAGCCATGTTGTTCACTTAGGCCCCCATAAGCTGTAAGCGAGAACACCAGATAGGAATAATCTGGCCTTGCTTAAGCAGACAGAACAAAAAAACCTGCAAGCTGCAGTTTCACTGGCTGGGACAGATAAAGTGAAAGGACAGATTCATGAGAAGGTGTGTGGGTGAGGGAAACATGGAAAACTGACTCTGATTCTGGTTGTCTGTTTGTGTCAGTGTTTTTTGCTGAAGCTGCTTTGCTTACATGGAGAATAATGAATTGTTATTGAATTGTTATTGGCTGTTGCTAGGGAAATTGTTAGCCTATTAGAGGCTATTATGAGTTATGCGCTTTGTCTGGAGAAAGCATAGTTAGAAAGCATGCTTTGGAGCAGTCAGAGGAAGCTTTTCTTCAGGCAAGAAGCCGACACCTAAACTCCCCATCAGCTGGACAGAAAGGCCCCCAGAAGGCTGGCTGGTGATCACTCAAAACCATTTCAGACTTCGGGTAAATATAAATGTTTGGAATGCTCTAGTCCTACTGCTGAAGTATTTATATGTGTGTGCACTTCAGACCTAATAAAAAAGTAGTTTTAGGTAAAAGCACTCTTGTTCGTGCCAATCATTTATCAGATGGAAGAGCTATGTCCCCATTGATTTATTCCTGACACTGCCTGGAGAGAAACAGTTAAGTTGCCACTGCAGTGCTGTGGGTTCTGAAAACCCAGGGTAACAGGGCTGCCCAAGCAAGCATTAGGATTCAAGATGGTATGACTCCCCAAGCTAGGGTCGGGGTTCCACAGGGTAGGGATCCCCAAGGTAGCATTAGGGTTCCAACAGAGAGGGCTCCCCACACTATATTTAGGTTTCCAATGCATAGGACTCCCCTGGCAAAGGTTAGGGTTTCAGAGTATAGGGCTCTCCAGGATATATTTAGGTTTCCAAAGGGTAGGGGTCACTGTGCTAGGCCCCAACACCTAGGATTAATGTCCCAAAAGTAGGGGTCCCTGAGCTAGGATAAGGGTTTTAAAGGGTAGTGGTCTTCAGGTACCATTAGTGTTCCAAATGGTAGGGTTAGGGTTACGTTTCCAGAGGGGAGGGATCCCCAGGCTAGGGTCTGGGTTCCAAAACCCCTCCCATGATTTCCCTTGAGGGTCTGAGCAAAAGAATATGTTAAGAGAAGGCATCTGAGACTCAGTAACTGATCTGTTAGAGAGAAGACTCAGAGGGCGATGCAGAAGGGCTGCTGTGATCTTACCATTTCTACCCAGGTGCCACCAACAGGTATGAATCGTCCCTCTTTGGCATAGTCCTGAATCTGAGTGTACAACCCAGGATACCAGTTCCTCACCCACTCAAACTGCTGGGCCTGCAAAGAAGACCGAGCCATAAAGCACCCGGAGACTATTCTAGAGATTATCCAATTTGTCTAAGGCTTCTGGCTCACAGCAGCTGCAAACCTGAATTTTTAGCAGGCATTGGAGCTCAGTGCAAATAGGACTGGTCCCAGACCTGGCAGGACAGCTCTCTGCTGCCAAGTAGGAGGCTTGGGCTGAAATCTGCACCTGGCATCTGGGGTTGGGAGCATGGTAGAAGCAACTTGGAGACCAGGGATAGAGAAGTCCCTTGCATAGCAGCCCTCCTCCCAGCCACTTACCATGCTCCTTCGAATATGCACTAACCTTCCTTTTGTCTTTGCTTCAAGCGTTTTGCTGCCCACCTGGGAGCGGAAGATGACAACTCACCTGCGAGCAGACAAACGTGAACTTCTCCATCAGGCGTATGACGGTCACCCAGCTGCGAGCACACTTGCGGATAGACTCCTCGTATGGCCACAGCCAGGCTGCAGGGACAGAAGCAGGCTGAGCTCACTGTGGCCACATGGCCTTTCCATTTTAAATGGCCATTATTTTATATACACACACAGCCTGCCACCTGCCAATGCCCATTCTGTGCTGCCTTCTCCTGGCTGGAAAGACACAGCTGAGCCTTATCACAGCTATGAAAAACGTGTCACAGACCATGAAATCTGGTCTCCCCCGTAAACTTCGATCTTTTGTGTACTTTTACCCTGTACTATATTCTTTTATACTATAGGGCAAAAGTATATACAAGTACATAGCATTTCTCAAATGGGAGGTCCCAACCCAAAAGAGGGTCTCAAATCTGTTATATAGGGGTTGCAGTATTGCTACCCTTACTTCTATGCTGCCATCAGAGCTGGGTGGCCGGATAGCAGCAGCTGCTTGCCAGACACCAAGGTCTGAATGCAGTGCCGCTGCCAGCGGCAACACAGAAATAAGGATGGCATAGTATGGTTTTGCCACCCTTACTTCTACGCTACTGCTGCTGGTGGCACTGCCTTCAGAGCTGGGTGCTAGAGAGCAGCGGCTGCTGGCCAGGAATCCAGCTCTGAAGGCTGCGCTGCTCCAGCTATCCAGCTCTGAAGGCAGCCAGAAGTAAGGGTGGCAATACCGCGACCACCCCTACAATAGCTTTGCAACCCTATTTTGGGTTGGGACCCCCAGTTTGAGAAACACTGACTTAAGGGCTTTACATGTTTGTATTTTGCCGTTTTTCCATACATATTCATGCTTTGTTACAACTCTGTGAAATTTAAGATTTAAATATCTGAAATCGTGACATTCAAGATTTTTAAAATGCTATGACCGTGAAGTCATAGCTAAGTCCACAAAAATGGACTGTGAATTTGATATGGCCCTACTCATCCGGGATCCAAGCTGTGCTGCCTTTACAAGAATCAACCACTGCGGGATGTGAAGACATGGGAAAATCACACTATTAAAATGTCAATGGATTGAAGCCTGGCAGTAAGTCCTGAAGAGTCCTCAGCTCTCGGGGCTGCTGCCTGTCCTGGATACCTCACTTCCTTTTCCCACAATAGCGGGACTAGGGAAAACCCCACTGGGAATTTGAAATCTAGGGGCCAGGCAAAGGAAGTAAGGAATGGGCATGGAAGGCTTTGACATGCCCCTTTGTAAAGGATGCTTTCCAGCCCTGTGGTAAGTCACCATCTCCAGCCAGGCTGAAACGGCTACATACATTTTGTAGCTGATAACTGAGATTTCCCTGTCCCTTCCCCTAGAGGCTCAGAGCATCACTTCTACAGAACACTCAGTGCCTGCTCAGCTGAGAACTGCTCCCCTCTGGCAGTACCCAACATCACTGGCCAGCCCTAACCACCCACAGGCCTTTCAGTAAGCACGCATCCCCTGGACCCATTCTTACCAGAATCGATGTGGCAGTGGCCCATAGCATGGATGGTGTGCTGGCTCTCGCCATTCTTCTGGCTGAAGATGGAAGAGGCGAGGTGACGCACTGCAGGGAAGGTACAGGAGTCCGTGACATCAAGCAGGTTAACCATCTGATTGGCCACGTACAGTGCCTGGAAGCTCCGCTGGTTTTCCTCCCCAAGGAGCTGAGGGAGGGCAAGAGTGAGAAGAGAGAGACATTAGCTCAGCAACTCTCATATTGGACAGGTTGAGAGTCTATACGAGGTGACGGATAGCACACTGAACTGCTGCACATGTGGACAGCCCATTAGCTGTGTCCTACCAACTTCCCACCTCTCTACCAATGACACGTGTAGCCTGAGGCAATATAGACGCAGAGGTGGTGTTTCCTTCCCCTAGTGTACGAATTTCGCTTTTTTGGAACTCAGAGGCTGCAGTTGTTAGCTGGCATGATGAGACAAAGGAGACACTTCCAGTTGTACACAAGCTACAATGGCAAATGCTTACTCCTTCAGGTCTTTTTGGTAGAGCTGGGGGAAAGAGGCCAAATCAAGGGAAAGTCATGAAAAAAGGAAGAGGAGGGAAGTAGAGGAGCTGGAGAATAAAAGAGACAGCGGACTAAAGTATTTACCTTGGCCATGTCCACTAGTATCTCAAAATCTACCAGCAGCTCATGGACATCCCTGTTAAAGACCACAAGCTCTGCCTTGTTCAGGGTGAACTTCTTGTCAGGGTCAGGAGGTGCAATCAGGCTGCCTTTTCCAGCCCCAAAGAGACCATTGCAGGCAACTTCCACGTAGACAGTCAGACTGTAGAAATGAGAAAAATGGAAACAGAAGTCACCAGAGATCAATGAGCAACTCACTGTGTTCTCTGCGTAGAGACTAGGAAACAAGATCTGCCAAAAGCACAGGAACGGTCGGACCGGGCCAGGCCAGTGGCCTGTCTAGTCTGGTATCCTGTCTCTAATGGTGGCCAGTGCTTCAGAGACAGACATATTACACCTACCTAACTGTGCAACACTATCCCACATGGGAGAAATTTCTTCCTGATCCTAGCTAGTGAGTAACTCACACCCTGAAGCACAGCAATCAATAAACCTTGTCATTGTATCCTGCCTGATGTTACCTCACGAGCTGAGCAGCCAATAGGTGACAATGCTGCATCACTGGTCCTCACAGCTCTGAGCAGAGAGGCCTGGGCACTTTCCCTGTGTGGTGTGGCTGTGCCAAGAGTACCTCATAGGCCCTCCAACCAGTGCAGGGCGGGTGTTTCCCTGAATTTCAGCAAACATCAATGCTCACCTGTGAGGCTCCGTCTCCTTGAGGCCATCTGTCAAGATATAGCTGGTCTTCTCCCCTTCTTTAGTCAAACCCTGTGTGTCATGACAGGGAGGAGGGACATTAAAATAGCTCCATGACAACACTCACATCAGAGATGTTAACACAGGTTCAATGGGAACAGCTGCCATTCTGCATCACTAACCCATGACTTGTTGATACATATCCGCAGAGGGGCCCCTTCTGACACATGGCAGATTACCATGGAGTTGTGCGTACTGAGATTGTGCTCACTGTTTGCCTATGGAACTAGTACAAAGACCATTTGCAGCACCCTGCTGAATGAAGATTTTGCTCAAACTCCCTAGGACATGTCTCCATGCCCCATCAAACACACACGAAAAACATTGTGGAAAGGGTCGGCTTCTCCTGGAGAGCTGCTGCAATCCCAGCGTTAATACCAATCCCATGGGTATTCCATGCCACAGACCAACGGTCAGGAATATTGGATTAAAAACCTCACAAAACAGGGAAGTGCTATATAATTAGAGGAAATTAAAATCCAGTCTGATTCAAACCATGTAACAAATGGCAGGGAATTCCTACAGCCCCGTTATAAGGGGCTGAGACAGGACATGTCATGGAAACAGCATTGATTGCAGCACTGCCTACGACGTACTTCATAAAGATCTAGCATTGGCACAGGCACTTCCTCTTACCTGAACCGGCTGCGCATCCCTCCACACCATCCCTTCCCCATCGCTTTCCCACAGGAGATGCACTTCCTTCCCCGCCCATGCTCTGGGGATGCTAAGCTCCACTTTCAACCAGCAGGTCCACCACCTAAAAATGACAGGCACATACACTTCTGAACTGATGTTGAGCCATTAATGATTAAGCATTTCTCTATGAAAGGTTAACATGCACAAGACACTACAGCCTCAGCAGAATCTCTAAGGAGGTCTGTGGGGAAATCACGTAGTATGTACAGACACCAATGCACAAACACACACAGGAGACAATCCCTCCAGGGCTTGCTTTTATTTTTTCCTAAGAGTGAAAGATGCTCAATTGACAGCCCCATAAACAGAGATCTGCTCTGTATAGATCAGGTACGATAGGGCATGGTCAGCAGCAGTACAAGTACGCTCAGCCTCCACCCATACACATCAAGCCAGACCCGCCAGGAACATCGACAGGCAGTTTGTTCTCCATGGCTCATTCAGTCAGAAGATCATCAAGGGGGGAAAGTTTAGAGGCGCTTTTACAGTACAGACACCTGTTGCCTAGGAACTGGATTGAGACACCCACACATTCCACCCAGGTCCCAAAGAGCCAGGGCATCTCAGACAGCTGTTGGGTGGATCAGGCAGCTATCTAGAAGTAGTTTGACCTGCTCTCTCAGAGAAATCAGGACACTGAGATCAGCTCTCTTTTCCACAGCATTCCCCAGTGCAGCAGGGCTTGGCAGTGTTGTAGGTGGCAATTCCATGAGGACAAAGGAGCTGCCATGCTGGAAGCAGAAGAGGTGCACAAAGGGGGTCTCACATTACCAGCATGGAACGAGAATAGAGAGAATTGTGACTGCAGGGATAGAGCAGCTACCCACCAGGCAAAGAAAAGGCCTCAGAAGGGGAGAAAAGGGATGAAATAAACCCTATTTCATGAAGGCCCAAGTCTCAAAGATCCACTCCCCGCACCTCCATAGCCTAACATGAAGTATTCCACAGGGACTGCTGTCATGGGAGTCAAGTTGAAGGAGAGG
Organism: Malaclemys terrapin pileata; assembly: GCF_027887155.1. Classification (NCBI taxonomy): domain Eukaryota; kingdom Metazoa; phylum Chordata; order Testudines; family Emydidae; genus Malaclemys; species Malaclemys terrapin. The sequence goes on from NC_071514.1 coordinate 55,093,484, forward strand.
GGCTCAGGATGGACAGAGACAGGTAATTAGCTTCCAGAGATTTTGGGTCAAGTTTTAGTCTGGAGTTTATTTTTATAACCAAATTACAAGCACTCAAGAAACAGGTATTTATGATACCTCCTTTAACTGCCCCAGCATTATCACAGGCCTTCTGTTCTGCCTGGAGATTTGCCGATAGGTCCAACACATAAATCAAAATCAAAGTTCTAAACATGGAGCTGAAAGAATCCAAAAGAGTGAGGTAGATGGCTGAACAAAGAGATTTCAGAGTGCCTGGCTCGCAGTCTAGTCCTGCCTCTGACACTGACTTGTCATGCGGCCGCAGTCACGTTACTTAACTTCTCCGTCCCTCAGTTTCTCCCCAAATGTAAAATAGGGAGGATTATATATCTTCTGTCCTACTTCATCCGGGGTTTGTGAGGATCAGCTAATATGCATACAAGTAACCTGAAGTTAAAGTGCTAAAGATATCTTTAGGTGTAGAAAAAAATAAGTTGTATACACACAGATGTTGCACACAGTCCTACTGATTAATCTGCAGCACCTGGGGAGTAAAGATGGAATCTCACACACAGAGCTCATTGTGTCCCTCAAGGGGAAAAACAATAGCGACTTCACATTACTTCCTCATTTAAATAAATGGCAGTTAAAAATCAATTCACATCACTTTGTTCCTCTAAGGCTGGTGTTTACGTGGGTCCAAAGGAGTCCCCAACTTTCTGAATTCTTGTCTGACAGCTTCATCATGTGGGATTCGCTGAGGGGTCTGGAAGCAGGAGAGAGACACCAGGGGGCAGGTGTCCCCGAACAGCCTGCAGTAAAGATGACAGGCAATAAAGCCAATCAATCACCCCAAGGTACGAGGATTTTTTTAAATTAATTAATGGAGATATCCCATCTCCTAGAACTGGAAGGGACCTTGAAAGGTCATCGAGTCCAGCCCCCTGCCTTCACTAGCAGGACCAAATACTGGTTTTGCCCCAGATCCCCAAGTGGTCCCCTCAAGGATTGAACTCACACTCCTGGGTTTAGCAGGCCAATGCTCAAACCACTGAGCTATCCCTCCCCACCCTTATCTGTCTCCCAATCTCCCGATGAAGGCTAAAGCTTTGTCACGCTTGTTTTTTCCCCAGTGGTTCACCATTGCAGAAACATTCAGTTTAAAAAAAACCCAATGTTTTAAAAAACTAACAATCCTGTTTCTTGTTAGCCTGATAATAAACCTGGGTGCCCAGCGTGGCATGTGGTCACCATCAGCAGCAGAACACCTGTATCTGCCTTGTATATTTTCACTACCACAAGTGCCAAGCCATGGAGATTTTCTTCGTTCCCACAAATCACACAATCATAGAAATGTACGGCTGGAAAGGACCTCTAGCCCAGCCTCCTGTGATGAGATAGGACCAAGTAAACCTAGAAGACCATCCCTGACAGGTCTTTGTCCAAGGTGTTCTTAAAAAACCTCCAGTGATGGAGATTCCACAACCTCTCTAGGTTACCTGTTCCAGAGCTTAACTATCCTTATAATTAGAAAATTTTTCCTGGTGTCCATCCTAAATCTCCCTTGCTTCAAATTAAGCCCGTTACTTCTTGTCCTATCTTTAGTGGATGTGGAGAACAATTGATCACCATCCTCTTCATAACAATGTTTCCCTTTTGTTCTTTTCTATTTAAATGATAGGAGCCCCCATTCAAAGCATTACAAATACCTTTGCAAGCAAAGGTTACAGCAGTATTCCCCATATTAGCACTGGATGAAGCTATGACAATCTACACCAGCTGAGGATCTGTCCCTAAGTGTACTCACATGAACTACATATAGCGATACCATGGTACAGTTATCTACTTGTACAGATTTTACAGACACTAGCTGAGCAGTAATAGTCACATTATGATTTAAAGCATCAAGAGGAAATTTATAGTCCAGACAGAAATTCCACTCCTGAAGCAGCAGAGTGACATAGTCTTAGGCCTGGTCTACACTACGATGTTAGGTCGAAATTAGCAGTGTTACCTCGATTTAAGCCTGGACCCGTCCACACGACGAAGCCCTTTTTTTCGACTTAAAGGGCTCTTTAAATCGATTTCTTTAATCCACCTCCAACGAGGGAATTAGCGCTGAAACCGGCCTTTTCGGGTTGGATTTGGGGTAGTGGGGATGCAATTCGACGGTATTGGCCTCCGGGAGCTATCCCAGAGTGCTCCATTGTGACCGCTCTGGACAGCACTCTCAACTCAGATGCACTGGCCAGGCAGACAGGAAAAGGCCCGCGAAATTTTGAATTTCCTGTTTGCCCAGTGTGGTGGAGAGCCCAGATGAACACGCAGAGCTCACAGTACAGGTAACAATGATGGAGTCCCAGGATCGCAAAAGAGCTCCAGCATGGACCGAACGGGAGGTACAGGATCTGCTCGCCATAAAGGGAGACGAATCAGTGCTAGCTGAACTCCATAGCAGTAAACGAAATGCCAAAACATTTGAAAAAGTCTCAAAGGGCATGAAGGACAGAGGCCATAACAGGGACGCACAGCAGTGCCGCATGAAAATTAAGGAGCTAAGGCAAGCCTACCACAAAACCAGAGAGGCAAATGGAAGGTCTGGGGCAGAGCTGCAGACATGCCACTTCTACGCTGAGCTACATGCCATGTTAGGGGGTGCAGCCACCAGTACCCCAACCCTGTGCTTTGACTCTGTCAATGGAGAATCACGGAACACGGAAGCAGGTTTTGGGGATGAGGAAGATGATGATGAAGACATTGAAGATAGCTCACAGCAAGGAAGTGGAGAAACCGGTTTCCCCAACAGCCAGGATATGTTTTTCACCCTGGACCTGGAACCAGTAACCCCCGAACCCATCCAAGGCATGCTCCCAGACCCTGAGGACACACAAGGCACCTCTGGTGAGTGTACCTTTGTAAATATTACACATGGTTTAAAAGCAAGCATGTTTAATGATTCATTTGCCCTGGCATTCGCGGCCAGTACAGCTACTGAAAAAGTCTGTTAATGTGTATGGGGATGGAGCGGAAATCCTCCAGGGACATCTCCAGAAAGCTCTCCTTGATGTACTCCCAAAGCCTTTGCAAAAGGTTTCTGGGGAGGGCTGCCTTATTCCGTCCTCCATGGTAAGACGCTTTATCACGCCAGGCCAGTAGCACGTAGTCTGGAATCATTGCATAACAAAGCATGGCAGCGTACGGTCCCGGTGTTTGCTGGCATGCAGACAACATCCATTCCTTAATTCTCTGTTATCCTCAGGTGAAGGATATCATTCACGGTCACCTGGTTGAAATAGGGTGATTTTATTAAGGGGACGTTCAGAGGTGCCCGTTCCTGCTCTGCTGAACAGAAATGTTCCCCGCTGTGGGTGTGGGGGGGAGAGAAGGGGGGGTTAGTTGGGTTTGTGCTGCATGTTAACCCGGAAACCGCAGCCCCTCCTTTTACACTGCAAACCCATTTTAAATGGCCAACCCAACGGCCGCTTGGTATGGGAAATGAGGGTGCTGCTGTTTGAAACCATTCCCACATGTTATGAAGGTTAAAAAAGCCAAAAGACTGTGGCTTACCATGGCTGCCTGCAAGCCGAATTCTGTTGCCTGGCACTGCGTGAGTGATCTCACACACCAAACCGGCAGGCCCTCAATATAAGAGGAAAAATGCGACCTTGTAACGAAAGCACGTGCTGTGTAATGTGAACAGCAAGATTTAACGTTAAAGAGTGTATCCATTGTTCTCTAAAATGTGTCTTTTTAACTACCACCTCTCCCTTCTCTTCCACCAGCTGCAAATGTTTCTCCTTCACAGAGGCTAGTGAAGATTAGAAGGCGAAAAAGGCGCACTCGGGATGACATGTTCTCGGAGCTCCAGATGTCCTCCCACGCAGACAGAGCACAGCCGAATGCGTGGAGGCAGACAATGTCAGAGTGCAGGAAAGCACAATATGAACGCGAGGAGAGGTGGCGGGCTGAAGAGAGCAAGTGGCGGGCTGAAGAGGATAGGTGGCATCAGCTTGCTGACAGAAGGCAAGAGTCGATATTCCGGCAGCCAGAGCATCAAACTGATATGCTCCAGCACATGGTTGAGCTGCAGGAAAGGCAGCAGGATTACAGACCGCCGCTACAGCCCCTGTGTAACCAACAGCCCTTCTCCCCAAGTTCCATTGCCTCCTCACCCAGATGCCCAAGAATGCAGTGGGGGGGCCTCCAGCCACCCAGCCACTCCACCCCAGAGGATTGTCCAAGCAACAGAAGGCTGGCTTTCAATAAGTTTTAAAGTGCAGTGTGTCCTTGTCCTTATCTCCTCCCCCACCCCACCCGACGCTTCCCTCCTCCTCCACCCCTCCCGGGCTACCTTGGCAGTTATCTCCCTATTTGTGTGATGAATTCATAAAGAATGCATGAATATGAAGTAACAATGACTTTATTGTCTCTGCAAGCAGTGATCGAAGGGGAGAGTGGTTAGCTTACAGGGAAGTAGAGTGAACGGGGGTGGGGGGGAAGAGGGGAGTTCATCAAGGAGAAACAAACAGAACTTTCACACCGTAGCCTGGCCAGTCATGAAACTGGTTTTCAGAGCTTCTCTGATGCGCACCACGCCCTGCTGTGCTCTTCTAACCGCCCTAGTGTCTGGCTGCATGTAATCAGCAGCCAGGCAATTTGCCTCAACCTCCCACCCAGCCATAAATGTCTCCCCCTTACTCTCACAGATATTGTGGAGCGCACATCAAGTAGTAATAACAATGGGAATATTGGTTTTGCTGAGGTCTATGCAAGTCAGTAAACTGCGCCAGCGCGCTTTTAAAGGTCCAAATGCACATTCTACTCTCATTCTGCACTTGCTCAGCCTATAGTTGAACAGGTCCTGACTACTGTCCAGGCTGCCTGTGTATGGCTTCATGAGCCATGGCATTAAGGGGTAGGCTGGGTCCCCAAGGATAGCTATAGGCATTTCAACATCCCCAACGGTTATTTTCTGGTCTGGGAAGAAAGTCCCTTCCTGCAGCTTTTGAAACAGACCAGAGTTCCTGAAGACGCGAGCATCATGTACCTTTCCCGGCCATCCCATGTTGATGTTAGTGAAACGTCCCTTGTGATCCACCAGTGCTTGCAGCAGCATTGAAAAGTACCCCTTGCGGTTTATGTACTCGCTGGCTTGGTGCTCTGGTGCCAAGATAGGGATACGGGTTCCGTCTATCGCCCCACCACAGTTAGGGAATCCCATTGCAGCAAAGCCATCCACTATGACCTGCACATTTCCCAGAGTCACTACCCTTGATCCGGCAGCTCTTTGATTGCGTTGGCTACTTGGATCACAGCAGCCCCCACAGTAGATTTACCCACTCCAAATTGATTCCCGACTGACCGGTAGCTGTCTGGCGTTGCAAGCTTCCACAGGGCTATCGCCACTCGCTTCTCAACTGTGAGGGCTGCTCTCAACTTGGTATTCTGGTGCTTCAGGGCAGGGGAAAGCAAGTCACAAAGTTCCATGAAAGTGCCCTTACGCATGTGAAAGTTTCACAGCCACTGGGAATCGTCCCACACCTGCAACACTATGCGGTCCCACCAGTCTGTGCTTGTTTCCCTGGCCCAGAATCAGCGTTCCATGGCATGAACCTGCCCCATTAACACCATGATTTGCACATTGCTGGGGCCCGTACTTTGTGAGAGGTCTATGTCCATGTCTGTTTCCTCATCACTCTCGTCGCCGCGCTGCCATCGCCTCCTCATCTGATTTTGCCTTGGCAGGTTCTGGTCCTGCATATACTCCAGGATAATGCGCATGGTGTTTAAAGTGCTCATAATTGCCGTGATGATCTGAGCGGGCTCCATGATCCCAGTGCTATGGTGTCTGGGCTGAAAAAAGGCGCAAAACGATTGTCTGCCGTTGCTACGCAGAAGCCCCGTTAACTTCAATGAGGCTCAGTCTCCACGCTGGGGTCCTCCTGAGCAGAGCCAGTTGCAGGAGCAAGGATTTACGTGACAGATGCCAGGAACAGATGCAGTCATGGTAGGGTCTATGAAAATAGTATTTTTGTTTAACTATGTGAGAGCTAAATAACACGAAGATTGCGGTGCTGGTAAGACAGATGGGTCTGTGAGAGGATCTCTGCTAGGAGTGCTCCACAGGGTGAAAAGGAGAACCTCCTCCTACACTGTGAGAAACCCAAAAGAATTGTCAGAATGGGAGAGAAAGAAGCAGCAAACCTGAAACTGACCAGCCTAACTGCAGATTGAAACAGCAAAGGGGAAAGAAAGAGCAGCATCCTTTGATTTTTAAAGCCTTTAATTTTAAACGCACAATAAAGGATCTTACAAGTATCCCTTCGCACACCCAGACAACCCAAGCCTGCTCCAAGCTTTCAGAGCAGTGACACCCAGACAACCCAAGCCTGCTCCAAGCTTTCAGAGCGGTGACACCCAGACAACCCAAGCCTGCTCCAAGCTTTCAGAGCAGTGACACCCAGACAACCCAAGCCTGCTCCAAGCTTTCAGAGCAGTGACACCCCTCCCGATCGCCCCCCTCCCCGGGGCACGGCTGGAGTCACTGCGACTCTCAGGCAGACCCACAGCCGGGCCAGCAGGAACCAGGGGCCGGTGGCGGCTCGGGTCCCCGCCGGCCAGCGGGGCTCGCTCCGCCGCTCGATCGCGCGCCCCCCCGCCAGCGTCCCGATCCAGCCCCGCGCCCACCTCGCTCCACGCACCGGAGGGGGGGGGGGGGCGCTAGAAGTGACGGCGCTGAGTGGGGGAGGGGGGCAAGCCCCGCCGCAGGGGCTGGGGGCGGCCGGACCCTGCCCCGAGCGGGAGCGCAGGCCCGGCCCGGGGGACGCCCGCGGGCTGCTGTTTCCCGCCCGGAGGGGGCGGAACTCGCAGCGGACCGATCCGGCTCCCACCTGCCCCGGAGTTTGCAGTCGGGGAAGCAGTGCTCGGAGAGCAACTTCTCGGCCCGCTCCAGCGCGGTGCGCCGCCGCTTCAGCACCAGGGACCCGGCCATGGCCCCGCGGAGCAGCTCGGACACGGGCCGAGCCACAACTCCGGAGCCCGGCAACGGGGAGCCTGTACCTGTGGGCTACTGCGCATGTGCGGGGCCGGCGGGGTACGGTGGGGAGTGAGCACCCCGGGGGCGGGGCCTGGGTCCCGCCTCTCCCTGTCGCCCAGCAACGGGCAATCCGGCTCCGCCTCCGCTCCTCTGTCCCAGATTCCTGGCCCGGGTTCCCCCTGCAGACGCTGCGGGGAGAGAGCAGGACGCACACCCCTGTGGGGTCCCTCACACTGCTCTGGGGAAGGTTCCCCCAGGCCCAGCTGTCAGGGCTGGCCTTATAGATTCATAGATTCTAGGACTGGAAGAGACCTCGAGAGGTCATCGAGTCCAGTCCCCTGCCCGCATGGCAGGACCAAACACTGTCTAGACCATCCCTGATAGACATTTATCTAACCTACTCTTAAATATCTCCAGAGATGGAGATTCCACAACCTCCCTAGGCAGTTTATTCAAGTGTTTAACCACCCTGACAGTTAGGAACTTTTTCCTAATGTCCAACCTAGACCTCCCTTGCTGCAGTTTAAACCCATTGCTTCTGGTTCTATCCTTAGAAGCTAAGGTGAACAAGTTTTCTCCCTCCTCCTTATGACACCCTTTTAAATACCTGAAAACTGCTATCATGTCCCCTCTCAGTCTTCTCTTTTCCAAACTAAACAAACCCAATTCATTCAGCCTTCCTTCATAGGTCATGTTCTCAAGACCTTTAATCATTCTTGTTGCTCTTCTCTGGACCCTTTCCAATTTCTCCACATCTTTTTTAAAATGCGGTGCCCAGAACTGGACACAATACTCCAGCTGAGGCCTAACCAGAGCAGAGTAGAGCGGAAGAATGACTTCTCGTGTCTTGCTCACAACACACCTGTTAATACATCCCAGAATCATGTTTGCTTTTTTTGCAACAGCATCACACTGTTGACTCATATTTAGCTTGTGGCCCACTATAACCCCTAGATCCCTTTCTGCCGTACTCCTTCCCAGACAGTCTCTTCCCATTCTGTATGTGTGAAACTGATTTTTCCTTCCTAAGTGGAATACTTTGCATTTGTCTTTGTTAAACTTCATCCTGTTTACCTCAGCCCATTTCTCCAATTTGTCCAGATCATTTTGAATTATGACCCTGTCCTCCAAAGCAGTTGCAATCCCTCCCAGTTTGGTATCATCTGCAAACTTAATAAGCGTACTTTCTATGCCAATATCTAAGTCGTTGATGAAGATATTGAACAGCGCCGGTCCCAAAACAGACCCCTGCTGTACCCCACTCGTTATGCCTTTCCAGCAGGATTGGGAACCATTAATAACAACTCTCTGAGTACGGTTATCCAGCCAGTTATGCACCCACCTTATAGTAGCCCCATCTAAATTGTATTTGCCTAGTTTATCAATAAGAAAATCATGCGAGACTGTATCAAATGCCTTACTAAAGTCTAGGTATACCACATCCACAGCTTCACCCTTATCCACAAGGCTCGTTATCCTATCAAAGAAAGCTATCAGATTGGTTTGACATGATTTGTTCTTCACAAGTCCATGCTGGCTGTTCCCTATCACCTTACCACCTTCCAAGTATTTGCAGATGATTTCCTTAATTACTTGCTCCATTATCTTCCCTGGCACAGAAGTTAAACTAACTGGTCTGTAGTTTCCTGGGTTGTTTTTATTTCCCTTTTTATAGATGGGCACTATATTTGCCCTTTTCCAGTCTTCTGGAATCTCTCCCATCTCCCATGATTTTCCAAAGATAATAGCTAGAGGCTCAGATACCTCCGCTGTTACCTCCTTGAGTATTCTAGGATGCATTTCATCAGGCCCTGGTGACTTGCAGGCATCTAACTTTTCTAAGTGATTTTTAACTTGTTCTTTTTTCATTTTATCTGCTAAACCTACCCCCTTCCCATTAGCATTCACTATGTTAGGCATTCCTTCAGACTTCTCGGTGAAGACCGAAACAAAGAAGTCATTAAGCATCTCTGCCATTTCCAAGTTTCCTGTTACTGTTTCTCCCTCTTCACTAAGCAGTGGGCCTACCCTGTCTTTGGTCTTCCTCTTGCTTCTAATGTATTGATAAAAAGTCTTCTTGTTTCCCTTTATTCCCGTAGCTAGTTTGAGCTCATTTTGTGCCTTTGCCTTTCTAATCTTGCCCCTGCATTCCTGTGTTGTTTGCCTATATTCATCCTTTGTAATCTGTCCTAGTTTCCATTTTTTATATGACTCCTTTTTATTTTTTAGATCATGCAAGATCTCGTGGTTAAGCCAAGGTGGTCTTTTGCCACATTTTCTATCTTTCCTAACCAGCGGAATAGCTTGCTTTTGGGCCCTTAATAGTGTCCCTTTGAAAAACTGCCAACTCTCCTCAGTTGTTTTTCCCCTCAGTCTTGATTCCCATGGGACCTTACCTATCAGCTCTCTGAGCTTACCAAAATCTGCCTTCCTGAAATCCATTGTCTCTATTTTGCTGTTCTCCCTTCTACCCTTCCTTAGAATTGCAAACTCTATGATTTCATGATCACTTTCACCCAGGCTGCCTTCTACTTTCAAATTCTCAATGAGTTCCTCCCTATTTGTTAAAATCAAGTCTAGAACAGCTTCCCCCCTAGTAGCTTTTTCAACCTTCTGAAATAAAGAGTTGTCTCCAATGCAGTCCAAGAATTTGTTGGATAGTCTGTGCCCCGCTGTGTTATTTTCCCAACATATATCCGGATAGTTGAAGTCCCCCATCACCACTAAATCTTGGGCTTTGGATGATTTTGTTAGTTGCTTAAAAAAAGCCTCATCCACCTCTTCCACCTGGTAAGGTGGCCTGTAGTAGACTCCTAGCATGACATCACCCTTGTTTTTTACCCCTTTTAACCTAACCCAGAGACTCTCAACACTTCTGTCTCCTATGCCCATCTCTACCTCAGTCCAAGTGTGTACATTTTTAATATATAAGGCAACACCTCCTCCCTTTTTCCCCTGTCTATCCTTCCTGAGCAAGCTGTACCCATCCACACCAACATTCCAATCATGTGTATTATCCCACCAAGTTTCAGTGATGCCAACAATGTCATAGTTGTATTTATTTATTAGCACTTCCAGTTCTTCCTGCTTATTCCCCATACTTCTCGCATTTGTATATAGGCATCTAAGATACTGGTTTGATCTTTCCTCCCAGTTTTGTCCTGACCCTCCTTTCTCTCTGACAATATAGCCCACACTCCCTCTCGTTTCTGACCCATCTCCCCGGTCTCCATGTTCCCCACTTACCTGTGGGCTTTGCTCACCTGTCCCCGTCGAACCTAGTTTAAAGCCCTCCTCACTAGGTTAGCCAGTCTGTGTCCAAGTAGGGTCTTTCCTCTCCTCGAAAGGTGAACGCCATCTCTGCCTAGCAGTCCTTCCTCAAATAGCATCCCGTGGTCTAGGAAGCCAAAGCCCTCCTGGCGACACCATCTTCGCAGCCAGGCATTCACCTCCATGATGCATCTGTCTCTGCCTGGGCCCCTACCTTTGACAGGAAGAATTGAAGAGAATACCACCTGCGCTCCAAACTCCTTCACCCGTACTCCCAGAGCCCTGTAGTCACTCTTGATCCGCTCAGTGTTACACCGCGCAGTATCATTTGTGCCCACATGGATGAGTAGCATGGGGTAGTAGTCAGAGGGCCGGATAATCCTCCACAATGCCTCCGTAACGTCTCGGATACGGGCTCCCGGCAGGCAGCATACCTCCCGAGATGTAATGTCAGGGCGACAGATGGGCGCCTCCGTCCCCCTCAGCAGAGAGTCTCCGACCACCACTACCCTACGTTTTCTATTCGCAGTGGTGGCAGCAGACCTCCCAGCCTTAGGGGTACGAGGCTTCTCCTCCTTTACTGTAGGGAGTGATTCCTTCTTTCCTGTATCAAGAAGAGCATAATGGTTACCTATTACCACAGCAGGAGGGTTCGGAGCAGGGGTGGAGCACTGCCTGCTGCCAGAAGTAACCAGCTGCCAGTGTCCATCCTGAGCCATCTCCTCCTCCACCAGTGGTGTATCAGCAGTCCTGTGTACTGGGACAGCTACCTCAGCTGTCTCCACATGGACACTGTCGAGGAATTGCTCGTGGATTCGGTTGCTCCTCAACCTAGCCACCTCCTCCTGTAGCTCTCTCACCTGCTGCCTGAGAGATTCCACCAGCAGGCACCTCTCACATTGGATGGTCCCCCCAGCCTGGATATCAGTAAGTGGAAATTGCAAGTTACAGTCTCTGCAAAACCACACCAGGATCTGGGTAGAAGCATCCATGCTCAGGCGCTCTGTCTGGCTACAGGCACAGGTGGAGGAGACAGAAGCAGTGCTGGCACAGGTGTTGCGGGTCTTCCTAACCATCGTAAGCCTCTCTCTGTCAAACTCCCGTCTGCAGCCCCCTGTCCGCTGAAAGGGTTGTTTAAGCAAGAAGTTTTGAATGTAGTTGGTTTATAGGTATTAAGGGGAATAAAGAGAAAACAGATAGAACCGGCAAGGGACCCTCGCCCCCTTCCTAACTCCCTTGCGAAACTCCCTGTTAGCAGCCCCTGGTCGCAAAAGCTCCCTGGTCGCTTGTGCGCTGCTTTATAAAGCCCTGGCCTGTATGAATGCCCCGCCCACTGATTAAGGCTCAGCCACTTACCAGAGGCTTCTAGCTTTCAAGCCTTCCTTTGAAGCTCACAGCTTCCAACTGCCAGCCACAGCACACGGTCCTTCAAACAACCAAAACAAACAAACAGACTGACAAACACAAGCTCAGCACACAGCAAGTAACCCTCAAACACAAACAAACACACACTACAGACAGTCACTTACCCCAAAAGGGTGCTGTATTGCTCCTCCTTCACCTGGAGAACTCCCTTGCGAAACTCCCTGTTAGCAGCCCCTGTTCGCAAAAGGCCTTACTATGAGGCGAGCTGAGGCGGCCATCTCAGGTGCCAGATGGGGTGGAGGGTGCCACTAGGACCCAGAGTGTAGAAAATTGTATCTGCTGCTGGTGCACAGAGATGGTGGAGTGCTGTGGTGGAGGAAAGAGGGCACATGAGACATAACAGGCAGGCAGGAGAAAAGGTGAGAGGTAATAACAGAAAGCAGCAGGAGCTACAGGGAGAGAGAGGAGGAGGAGCCTCTTATCTACCTCTCTAGCACCCCCAGGAGCCTGGATTGATTACACTGCTCTACAGCCAAAATGCTTCTGAAATAAATGTAGTCAAACTTTACTAATTCTGGGTCACTGAGAACGAAAATGATGCTTAAAATAGTTGATTGGCTCTAGTTTTCAAGATATGCTATTGGGTCAGTATATACGACCATTGACTTGGGAATGGCGGAGGATAAGTGAGTTATAAAGGGAAGGGATCTCAATTTAAACCAGAAATGACTAAAATACATCTTTAACTGGATCTATGAATAAATCTATGACTGGGTTTGGACAGTACTTGCTTTTTAGGCAAAACAATGAATGATGCAATCTGAAGCTGGTATTGCGTCATACATGATATGAATTGCATCATGTTATTCCTAGAAGTAATGTTTTGCCATCAATTCCAGTTGGTCATGCAGTCCATATGAAGGAAACCTATGACAACATGAAACAACTTTTGAGGTGCATAAACTATGACCAACATCAGTGGCAGCTTTGTGGCAATTTGAAGATTGTTGCTCTCTTGCTTGGTCTGCAGACTGGATACACAAAGTACTGCTGTTTTCTCTGCGAATGGGATAGTCGTGCAAGAGATTCCCACTACATCAAGAAAGATTGGCCACTCTGACAGTCATTGGAGCCTGGGAGGAAAAGTGTTCAGCATCCACCACATGATGAATCAAGGAAGATTTTGTTACCACCCTTACATATCAAGCTGGCTCTGATGAAGAACTTTGTCAAGGCCATTGACAAAACACAAGCAGCTTTCAAGTACCTTCGTGGAAAATTTCCAAGGTTAAGTGAAGCTAAGATAAAGGAAGGTGTCTTTGTTGGTCCTCAGATTCGTGAACTTCTTCGAGATGATGCATTTGACCATGCACTACGTGGCAAGGAAAAGACGGCATGGAAAGCCTTCCAGTTAGTGGCAATACATTTTCTCGGAAACAACAAAGCAGACAACTACAGGTTGTTGGTGGAAAACCTCCTCAAGGCATACAAAAGCCTTGGTTGCAACATGTCACTAAAGATACATTTTTTGCACTCTCATCTAGATTTTTTCCACCGAACTGCGGAGCAGTGAGCAACAAGCACGGCGAGCAATTTCACCAGGACATTGCAACAATGGAGAAACACTATCAGGGCAAATGGAGCCCATCAATGCTTGCAGACTATTGCTGGACAGTGACAAGAGAGGCTCCATTTAATGAATACAAGAGACAAGCCAAGAAGCACCAAGTAGACACTGAATAGGACTAAACTATGTACATAATAGTTTTTTGCCTTTTGTTTCATAATAAATTTTATTTATATAACCCTTTTGCTGATTTTTAAAGTGTTACATAAACAGGACAGGTGAAATATTATCATGTAAAGCAACCATAAACATATGAAAAGACCTAGGTTTACAATTTATGATTAAAACTCTACTATCTTCACAATATACATAGACATAAAATGTAAAAACTTAAATATCTTAGAAACAGTAGCCAATCAGTTGTTTTAATTGTCATATTTGAATTCAGCACATCAAAATACATAATAAATAGCACATTTTATCTCTGAAGCAGACGACTTCTCAAAAATTGTAGACCAGTGTTAACACCAGCTTCTCAGGGAGCTTCCTGTTTCCTGCTGCTTCCCTGAACCACTTAGGAGAACAGGCAGTCAACTGAAGTAGTAGGTAGGGTTACAATATTTTAAGTGTCCAAAAAGAGGACACTCCACGGGGTCCCAGCCCCGCCCCAACTCCGCCCCCGCCCCACCCCTTCCCGGCCCCGCCCCAAGTCCGCTGCTTCCCGCGAATCAAATGTTCGCGGGAAGCCTGAAGCAGGCAGCAGGTAAGCTGGGGCTGGGGCTGGGTAGGGGGGGTGCAAGGAGGCGCGGCCCAGTCTGGCCCCCCCAGCCAAGTGGCCGGCCGGTCCAGGCCAAGAGGCTCTGGACCCAGCGTCTCCCGCCCGGCTCGGGCTCTGGGGCGCCGGCTCCTGGCCTCGCACCGCCGGCCCCCGGCTCCTGCCCCCACACCGCCGGCCCCTGGCCCCGGGCCGAGCACCGCTGGCCCCTCCCTCCCTATTTTCCCAGACATGTCCGGCTTTTTGGGATTTCCTCCCGGACGGGGATTTGAGGCCCAAAAAGCCGGACATGTCCGGGAAAATCCGGACGTATGTTAACCCTAGTAGTAGGAGCCAGTTAGGCCCTTAAGATGCTGATATCTTCCATCACTCAGGCCCTGCTACCAGCCTGCTTATTTGTCTCCTTCAATTGAGTGTTAAGAGCCACTATAGCTGGCACAGAACAGGAGTCATGAGTGAAAGAAGAAAATGCCCCTCTGGGGCAGCATTCAAAAAAAGAAAGAAAGCAAAGGAAGCTTTTCTAGCTAAGCAGGAAGGAGCTCTCCTGAGATACATAGACACAAATGTTCACGGTGAGCCTTCTGGCCCCAGTGAGGATGTGAGTGCAGAGGAGATGCCTGATCTTCCAGTTAGAGTGCAGGTGACCTGGCATCTACTTCAGAATCCATATCTCCATCTCAAATGGATGTAACCATGCACATTCCTGAAGAAAAGTGTAGATCAGAGAAGAGTGTGGTGGAGGTGCAAGAAACAGCTGCTGCTGAGTTTAGTTCCTTAGGTCTAGATGATCCAGGACTGTGGACCCACTTGAGCAGTAGCCTGAGGGACTTCCTTGTACTGCATGGGCCACAGCAAGTGAAAAACTTCATGTTCCCCAAAGACAATGAAAATAGAAGTTTCCATCCAACACATTACTGGCATGAAATCCCCAATGGTGACAAAGTGGAGAGGCCATAGCTTATGTGCTAAAAAACCCAGAATGCTGCATACTGTTTTTGTTGCAAACTCTTCCAGTCTAATGTTCCAGCCACATTGGGTTCTACAGGAACAAAGGACTGGAAAAATCTGGCTAGAAATCTGGCATGCCATGAGAAGGCAGCAAATCACCAGAGAGCATCCCATAGGTGGAAAGAGCTTGAGATGAGACTAAGGTTAAAGGCCACCGTAGATGATCAGCATCAAGAGAAGATTGCATCAGAGTCTCTTTACTGGCAAAATGTTCTGAAAAGGCTCATTGCCATTGCGAGAATGCTTGCTACCCAAAACCTAGCACTGCATGGCACTTCAGATCAGCTGTATGTGCCAAACAATGGAAACTTCCTTAAAATTGTGGAGCTGATGGCTGAGTTTGATGCTGTACTCCAGGAGCAGCTAAGAAGAGTCGCCACCCAAGAAATGTACACACACCACTACCTTGGAAAAACAATTCAAAATGAGATCACATAGTTACTGGCAACAAAAGTCAAACAGAAGATTGTGGCAGATTTGAAGTCAGCAAGATATATTACTCTGTTATTCTGGACTGCACACCTGACAGCAGCCATACGGAAAAAATGACTTTAATGGTGCGTTTTGTAACAACAACAGAACCTAGTGAAAATGTCCCTGCAATGGTGACTGTTAGCATTTTCTAGACTTTATTGACATTGATGATACTACAGGAGCTGGTATGACAAATGTGCTTCTTAAAAAGCTGGAAGATACGGGAATTGCGATAGCTGATGTGAGAGGTCAGGGCTACGATAATGGTGCCAACATGAGAGGAAAGAACAGAGGAGTGCAGACACGGATCCGAGAGTTAAACCCTCAAGCTTTTTTTGTCCCATGCAGTTCTCATTCATTGAACTTGGTGGTCAGTGATGCAGCATCAGATTCTAGTGAGGCTGCTGAATTTTTTAATGTAATTCAAAGCATCTATGTATTTTTCTCTGCATCAACTCATCAATGGCAAATTTTGAAGCAACATCTGGGAACATCCTCTCTGACACTGAAACCACTGAGTATCACACGATGGGAAAGTCGAGTGGAGGTGATAAAGCCTATCAAACACCAAACTGGGAAGATAGATGAAGTCATAGTTGCCATTATGGAGGATAATGCTATGACAGGAACTGTTCGTGGGAGAATAGTGGCAGAGGGAAATGGAATCACCAGAAACATACATAACTTCAAATTTCTGTGTGGCTTAGTGTTGTGGCATGACATACTGTTTGAAATAAATGTTGTAAACAAGAGACTCTGAGGTGTTGACCTTGATATAGCTGGAGCAATGGAACAACTGGACAAAGCAAAGTCATACCTACAGTCTTCCCGGTCAGATGGGGGGTTTCAAAACGTTTTGAAGAGTGCACAGAAGTTGGCAGAGGAACTTCACACTGAAGCTATTTTCCCACCCATTCAAAAAAACAAGAGTCACCGAAGAAGAAGACATTTTGATTATGAGGCACGGGATAATCCCATAAGAGACCCAAAACAACAATTCAAAGTTGAATTCTTTAACCAGGTACTAGATTGTGCAATACAGTCAGTTGAAGAACGTTTCATTCAGCTCAAGGAACACAGCATTATATTTGGGATGTTGTATGATATTCCAAAACTCCTCACTATACCTGAAGAAGATCTACACCAGCAATGCAGGGTACTAGAGACTGTGTTGACACATGATGACATGCACGATATTGATGCAAGTGATTTAGGTGATGAACGGAAAGCCCTTTCAAGATACATTTCAGCAGGATCAACTCCAAAGGCTGTTCTGGAATATATGTGCACAAATAAGATGAACACCCTCTTTCCAAATGCTTTTGTTGCTCTGCGCATACTTCTAACACTTCCTGTAACAGTTGCCAATGGAAAACGCAGCTTCTCCAAGCTGAAGTTAATAAAAATACATCTATGCTCCACAATGACACAGGAGAGGCTGGTCGGCCTTGAAACCATCTCAATAGAGCATGAGCTGGCCCAGACTGTGGACTTTCAGCAGGAAGCAGTTCAAATCTTTGCAACCAAGAAGGCACAGAAAGCACCACTTTGATCATTCAAACAGATAAAAATGCCCGTGTTTACTATGCAGACAAGAAAAGTTACATTTGCTGTTCAGGTGTTTGAAAGTTAAGGGTTACTTACAATTTTTGAACAAGGCATTTTAAGTTGTTAGTTCTCCTTTATTGGGGTAGGTAGCAGAGCAGTACCAAGAGAGGAGTAGTATAGGAAGAAGGCAGAATTGAGACCTTTCAAAATTTTGGCCCAAGCGAGGGGATATGGGGGCGTCATTTGAGCTCCCCGCCTCAGGTACCAAAATATTGTGGGCTGGCCCTGCCTGCTGTGAACAGCCATGGGGTCAGCCCCAGGATTGCCGTGGGAACCAGGTTCTGCTGTGCTGCAGGCTCCCAGTGTCAGGGTGGGCCAGTCACTTGAGCCCAGATCCTCATGGGTTTAGGCACCTAAATCCCATGAAGTCCTACCTTTTCTGTGCCTCAGTTCCCCACCCCTGCAGTGGGGGTTACAGCCCTGCCCTGCCTCCCAATAGTGGTGTGAGGATAAAGACCTTAAAGACTGGGAGGTGCTCAGCTCCTACAGTAATGGCGCCACAGGAGTACCTAAGACAGACTACAAACAGGCAGAGATATGAGAAAATACACACACACACACACAGATGTGAAACACATACATTCCAAAACAGAACCATGCAGGGTAATGTATGTTATAAAAAACACCAACAAACCAACCACACACAGCTAGCCCATGGACCAGGCTGAACTTGTTCCTGTCACTCTCATTTCACAGGCCCTTTCCTCCTAGTGTTTGTCACACTCACTTCTTGCAACACTGGCCAGGATTTCAAAAGCTGCCCTGCGCACTCGAGTCCTTACACCTACAAGGAGCTCCATGGAAGCGAAGGAGGGTCTGCCACATGCATGCAGGGATCCACTGAAGTGGACCCGTTTGTGGGATTGTGTCACTTCTGTATGAGTTTGCTCATGTGAATAGTTTAATTGACTTCACTGGGGCTCTGCACATGCACAAAAGTCCTTCCATGTGGATCAGTTAGAGGATCAGGGGCTTTGGCCCCCAACTTGTTTGAGCTCCGTACAGCCGCAGGGGTCCACCCACACTCATCTCATTGTAAAACTGGGACCTTTGAAAGAATACGGCTTTTTCATCTCAGCATTTACAAACATCTCCCTTTAATGTGCTACTTTATAGTCATCACTGCATGAAGAGAGATGATTAATCCATTTTAATTAGTGATAGCACTGGGACTTCGACTGAGTTTGACCCATTGCATGGCAATTTTACACCTTCAAATATTTTCACTCACACCACTATGTTGTCACTGTTACATCAGCTACATTGTAAATGAATCCTAGGTAGAAAGAGGACTCCATTTCACACACTCTCAGGCTCAAACCCTGCTAGCAGCTCCGTGTAGGTGGACGCCCGCAGAGTCTTCGGTGAGCTTCATCCTAGGTGCAGTGAGCCACCCACAATGATCAGCCTGTAACATCAGGGCCTTCGTTGTGACAACTTGTTTGATGATCAGAACAGTTGCTGAAATCATTCCCAGAAGTGTGAGCAGCCAGAGAAGCTTGAACTCAATAATGCTTTAAAATATACACTCTCTATCTCCACTTCTGCAAATGTGCTCAATGGGCATTCACGTTGTTCCCTAAGAGTTTAATAAGCTTGGGCTATTATGGGGCTAGAAATCAGACAAGGGCAGTCATTTAAAGATACATCTCTGTAAGAGAAGAATTTGGGCCCTGTGAATTTCCCATGTTGCAAAATTTGGCGTCCAGAAAGTAGCAGAGTACAGAAAGTTCCACACCGCTGTTGCTTGTTCTCTCCATTCACTCATACTGCACCGTGATCCTTTGTCCAATGAGGGTTTTGATCTGACCCGAATTGTTTTCAGGATGCAGTTCCTTGGGATTCTGTGGCTAAGTCATCCCACCCCCATGGTCAAAGCCATGGTAGAAGGCTCTGCAGGAGGAAATCTCCATGAGGAGACCCTAGCTGAGATACCTCCACATCATCCTGGTAGGGGGCAAAGAGGGAACAAAGCCACAAGGCCCACCCTCAAGCCCTGCACATCCCCAGAGCACCGCAGAAGGCCAGGGCTCTCCATGCAGAGGCCTTTTACCTCCAGACCAGCTCTATCCCCAAATTCAGTTGAAGGCAATAGGAACACTGGCTCCACAGCCCCACTGAAAATCAGCCCTCAGGTGTCCCCAGTTGGGCACAAGAAATGAAGGCACCCAAAAATCAGTAGCTGTTTTTGAGAACATTGACCTCCCCCTCTCCGTGCTTCAGTTTCCTCGTCTGTAAAATGGAGATAATACTCCTCACCCACCTTGCTAAAGCACTTTGAATGACAAACGTTTGGTAATGCTTGTTGGAGAGACCGTAGAGAGAGAGGAACTTTCCTCACACACGGATCACAGACCTAGCAGCAGCCATATTGCTTCCCACCCCTTTGACTGAGTCCCTGGAATGCCCAGTGAAAATATGCGTCCACTGAACAATTCTAGACTGCCTTTGCATCTCTCATGGTCACTAAACGGCTCCTCAGTGGTACATTGGAAGAGCAGATGCCCCTGACAATACTGCCTGGGGTTGGGGGGACAAGATACTCTCGTTACAAAGGAACATTGAGATGATCAGAAAGCCGAGCCAGGGACCATCCTATAGTTTGGCAGCTTTTCCTTAAGAGAGTCAAGAGCTTTGATTCATTCTAAATTAGACTCCTCCTCAGTCACTCTGTGTGAGTGTGTGGATAGAGAGAGAGAAAGTACATGGGTGTGTACCTATATGGGTAGGAAAAAGCAGGGAGAGGCGGCAGGGAGCAAAGACAGGGACTAGGGAAAGACACCCATGGGGAATGGGGAGCAAGTGGGTTGGGGAAGGAAGAGCCAAAAAGGGACAGAAGGAAAGAAAGGGGGGGGGGAAGAGCCCACAGGCCCCAGGGAAAGGGGTTGGAGGAGGTGCAGAGGAAGAGAATAGAAAAGAATGTGAGCAAGAGAGGGAGAAGATGAAGGGGGAATAAAAATCATAGGGAGAAGAAGGGATAAAGAAATGGCTCAAGGAGAGGAGAGAGCAAGACAAGCCACCACGTTATGATCCAGCCGGGTTAGTGGAGCCTGTTGTAATAATTTGGGCCTCGTACGCCTAACCCGATTGTAAGCTTAACTTTGGGTGAGTGGATAAAAAGTTGATCAAATGTTCCAATAACTCATAACAGGGAATGTTGAGGAAAGGGAGACAGACTGAATGAGCCCAAACAGAAAGGCCAACTAGTAACTCAAGGGCACTGTTAAGATCGTGCTTGGTCAGCAAGAGAACTGTGGGGCTGGAAATCAAGGGACCAAAACTGGTGTGTCGGAAATGAGGTCTAATTGGTAGACAAAATAATAAGGGGAAGGACTATTCCACCCATCGCTCCCTTTGGGGTCCATTAGAAAAAAGACCTTTGGGGAGAATGAAGCGCTCTGACTAGCTGGGTGATGGGTGGACAGGAAGAAGTGAACTTCACTGCATGGCTGCCACATCCACCATCTCCTCGGGACCTCAGGATCCACCGTAACACTGTTGGGCCTTCATGATCCTGATCCTGACGTTGAGAAATGTCCTGTCCAGACCAGGCCTGAGAGAGAGGGACTCAGATGACACGGCCACCTCCACTGGCTCCAGCCAAATCCCAAACACCACCTGGGATGTAAGGGGGTGTTTGCTGTGGGACTGAGCAGACCAATGTCTGTGTGTTCCAAAATCCCAAGCCTTGTTTCACTGTTTAGTGCTGTACAGTGGCAGGAGTCATGTTAACACCTTTCAATCTCTAGGCCAATATATTCCATTAAACCGAATACAAAAACCTTCCAGGCTGTGGCTGCCTCTCTGCCCCCAACTCATACTAGCCCTTGGGAGAGCTGCATTGCCCAGCTGCCCCACACCCTCCCCACAGCCACCCTCCTCTCCATCAACCCCACGGTCTCAACCTTGGGGTCAGCTACAACTCTACCTCTCCCCCTCGCCCCACCCCACATCCAGGCTGCTGCCCAATCTTGCACTCATAAAATCATAGACTATCAGGGTTGGAAGGGACCTCAGGAGATCATCTAGTCCAACCCCCTGCTTAAAGCAGGACCAATCCCCAACTAAATATATCCCAGCCAGGGCTTTGTCAAGCCTGACCTTAAAAACCTCTAAGGATGGAGATTCCACCACCTCCCTAGATAACCCATTCCAGTGCTTCACCATCCTCTTAGTGAAAAAGTTTTTCCTAATATCCAACCTAAACCTCCCCGACTGCAACTTGCGACCATTACTCCTTGTTCTGTCATCTGCTACCACTGAGAACAGTCTAGATCCACCCTCTTTGGAACCCCCTTTCAGGTAGTTGAAAGCAGCTATCAAATCCCCCCTCATTCTTCTCTTCTGCAGACTAAACAATCCCTGTTCCCTCAGCCTCTCCTCATAAGTCATGTGCTCCAGTCCCCATATCATTTATGTTGCCCTCCGCTGGACTCTTTCCAATTTTTCCACATCCTTCTTGTAGTGTGGGGCCCAAAACTGGACACAGTACTCCAGATGAGGCTTCACCAATGTTGAATAGAAGGGAACGATCACGTCCCTCGATCTGCTGGCAATGCCCCTACTTATACAGCCCAAAATGCTGTTAGCCTTCTTGGCAACAAGGGCACACTGTTGACTCATATCCAGCTTCTAGTCCACTGTAACCCCTAGGTTCTTTTCTGCAGAACTGCTGCCTAGCCATTCGGTCCCTAGTCTGTAGCAGTGCATGGGATTCTTCCGTCCTAAGTGCAGGACTCTGCACTTCTCCTTGTAAAACCTCATCAGATTTCTTTTGGCCCAATCCTCTAATTTGTCTAGGTCCTTCTGTATCCTATCCCTACCCTCCAAAGTATCTACCACTCCTCCCAGTTTAGTGTCATCTGCAAACTTGCTGAGGATGCACTCCACGCTATCCTCCAGATCATTAATGAAGATATTGAACAAAACAGGCCCCAGGACCGACCCTTGGGACACTCCGCTTCATACTGGCTGCCAACTAGACATGGAGCCATTGATCACTATGCATTGAGCCCGACGATCTAGCCAGCATTCTGTCCACCTTATAGTCCATTCATCCAGCCCATACTTCTTTAAATTGCTGGCAAGAATACTGTGGGAGACAGTATCAAAAGCTTTACTAAAGTCAAGGAATAACACATCCACTGCTTTCCCCTCATCCACAGAGCCAGTTATCTCGTCATAGAAGGCAATTAGGTTAGTCAGACATGACTTGCCCTTGGTGAATCCATGCTGATTGTTCCTCATCACTTTCCTCTCCTCTAAGTGCTTCAGAATTGATTCCTTGAGGACCTGCTCCGTGATTTTTCCAGGGACTGAGGTGAGGCTGACTGGCCTGTAGTTCCCCAGATCCTCCTTCTTCCCTTTTTTAAAGATGGGCACTACATTAGCCTTTTTCCAGCCATCCGGGACCTCCCCCAATCGCCATGAGTTTTCAAAGATAATGGCCAATGGCTCTGCAATCACCTCCGCCAACTCCTTTAGCAGGGCTGGCTCCAGGCACCAGTGCAGGAAGCAGGTGCTTGGGGCGGCCAATGGAAAGGGGCAGCACGTCCGGGTCTTTGGCGGCAATTCGGGGGCGGGTCCCTCAGTCCCTCACAAAGTGAAGGACCCGCTGCCGAATTGCCGCCGAAGAATGAAGCGGCGCGGCAGAGCTGCCGCCGAAGTGCCGCCGATCGCGGCTTTATCTTCCCCCTCACACTTCACCGCTTGGGGCGGCAAAAAACCCGGAGCCGGCCCTGTCCTTTAGCACCCTCGGATGCAGCGCATCTGGCCCCATGGACTTGTGCTCGTCCAGCTTTTCTAAATAGTCCCGAACCACTTCTTTCTTCACAGAGGGCTGGTCACCTCCTCCCCATGCTGTGCTGTACAGTGCAGCAGTCTGGGAGCTGACCTTCTTCATGAGGACAGAGGCAAAAAAAGCACTGAGTACATGAGCTTTTTCCACATCCTCTGTCACTAGGTTGCCTCCCTCATTCAGTAAGGGGCCCACACTTTCCTTGACTTTCTTCTTGTTGCTAACCTACCTGAAGAAACCCTTCTTGTTACTCTTAACATCTCTTGCTAGCTGCAACTCCAAGTGTGATTTGGCCTTCCTGATTTCACTCCTGCATGCCTGAGTAATATTTTTATACCCTTCCCTGGTCATTTGTCCAATCTTCCACTTCTTGTAAGCTTCTTTTTTGTGTTTAAGATCAGCAAGGATTTCACTGTTATTTACTATTCTTTCAACACATCGGGATGATTTGTTCCTGCAACCTCAGTAAGGATTCTTTAAAATACAGCCAGCTCTCCTGGACCCCTTTCCCCCTCATGTTATTCTCCCAGGGGATCCTGCCCATCAGTTCCCTGAGGGAGGCAAAGTCTGCTTTTCTGAAGTCTAGGGTCCGTATTCTGCTGCTCTCCTTTCTTCCTTGTGTCAGGATCTGAACTCAACCATCTCATGGTTACTGCCTCCCAGGTTCCCATCTACTTTTGCTTCCCTACTAATTCTTCCCAGTTTGTGAACAGCAGGTCAAGAAGAGCTCTGCCCCTAGTTGGTTCCTCCAGCACTTGCACCAGAAAATTCTCCCCTACACTTTCCAAAAACATCCTGGATTGTCTGTGCACCGCTGTATTGCTCTCCCAGCAGATATCAGGGTGATTGATGTCTCCCATGAGAACCAGGGCCTGCGATCCAGTAACTTCTGTTAGTTGCCAGAAGAAAACCTCGTCCTCCTCATCCCCCTGGTCTGGTGGTCTATAGCAGACTCCCACCACGACATCACCCTAGTTGCTCACACTTGAAATTTAATCCAGAGACTCTCAGGTATTTCTGCAGTTTCATACCGGAACTCTGAGCAGTCATACTGCTCTCTTACTTACAGTGCAACTCCCCACCCTTTCTGCCCTGCCTGTCCTTCCTGAACAGTCCTTCCTTTACCATGTCTCTACAATTCCCCTCATCCTCTCCAGCCCACCTGCTCCAGGCCTTGATCACCCATCCCATTAACTCTGCCCTCCCCCCACATCTCCTCTCATTCCCCTTCAGAGCCCGCTGTAAAATCATCTAACCCATCAGACCAGCCTATTCTGATCCCTCCCCTGGCTCCCTCGCAGGTCCTACGCTAGAGCTAGCAAATTCCCCAAAAATGCATCTCTCAGGGCCATCCAAACCAGGTGCGAATTCAGCAAATCCTTTCAGCCACACACAAAAAGGGAATGTTTTGTTTTAAAAGTCAAACCAGTCTGTTTGGACCATTCCACAGCAAAATGTTGTCACTTTTCATTTTGAAATTGAGGCAACTTTAAAAAAAGTGGGGGGAGGGTTGAAAAACACCCACAAACAACCTGAAACGAAAAACCAAAACAATTTTGTTTCAGGCCAAACTGAACCAATATTTATTTTTTTTTGTATTTCTCCAACTGGCCCCCAAACTGAAAAGTCACTGATTTGCTCAGCTCCATTCAGCACCCAAGTGCGGCTCCTTGTTAAGTCTTTGCAAACTTCTTCCCCACCTAGCTCTCCGGGCTCATTCCCCCGCCACTCTCCCAGCCATTCCCTTTGTGTCCTTCCCTGGCTCTCCCTTGCCAACCCCCTGCCATCCTGCTCCTCAGGCTCCCTTTCTCCTGCCCCAAACTTCCCTCTCTTCCTTCAAGTTCCTGCGTAAACAAGATCCTGCTCAGGAGAATGGGAAATCAAATAAACCAAGCAAGAGATTCGCTGCTCTTTGGGGTCAGGCCTGTGCCCTCCCCTGTATTGTACAGCCCCCAGCATGCTGTTGGGACTCAATAAATACCCACGGGTCCTGCGCTCTGACTGCCTTTGATTGCAGACTTTAGGAATGGGATTTAGTGTCTGTGTGTATCCTTAGGAAAGAATCTTCTCAGCCCTTTTATTCTCTCAGCCCAGGGCACCGATGCAGCTGTGGCTGGACTAACAATTGGAGCGCCTCACGCTGAGACGGACGGCCAGTCCAATCTCATGCTTCAGGGATTCCATGGTCACTGAGGGGTGAGGAAGGAATTTTTTACCCATATGTCAGAGAATAGCAAAGCTGGCCAGGTGCATTGTGGGGATTTCACCTTCCCCTTTGCTGATGCAAGAGGCAAGATACTGGAGTGGACTGACACAAAATGATTTTGCACCTTGTGGTCGAATCTCCTTTTCTCATGACACATTATACAAACAGGGTTTGTGGGGAGGCCCCGGGGCTCCCTTGGATTAAAATTCCCAACAAAAGCCAAGAGCAATCCTCCCTTAATCCAATCTGGGGGATGCAAACCCCAAGGGCCCTAGCCAGACAGCCCCAGCCCACCTTGCCTCTGTGATGTCAGCAGTGGCCCTGTGACACGAAGGGGGCAGGCAGGGGCTCTTTTACATACCTTAGAGGACACCGTGATTAAAGCCAAGCAAAATAATCACTGTTATTAACCATGGCTATTTAAAGAAAAGAAAACACTAAACAAAACAACAAAAGACAGAACACAAATGATAAAAGGCTGATTTCTGTCCAGTCTCATCTGTATGCTTCTCTCTGGAGAGCTTTTAACAGATTACACCTTTGTGAGCAGGCTGGCCTTTGATGGGGTACTTTTCTTTTGGTAAATTGAAACCAGGTCTTATTTCCCAAAATTATTGTGAGTCATAGATACTAAGACTGTTTATGGATGGGCAACATAATTTTAAGAGCAGGCGGATCCTATTAATAACTAGACTGTTTATATAGATGGGCAAAGTAAGCAATTTTAACTCAATCCTCTGAAATAGAAGAAAGTAGTTACATTACTTAGTTAGAAGAAACCATTTAAGGAGCTGGCTTGAGACTGGCCAATTAACAAAATATTTAGAATCTTAAATTCAGTTAAATCCCACTATTTCTCCGTTTCCCAATGATTAGCCCTTGTCTCTTTCCCAAATGCATGGTCTAAGCATTTAGTGGTTAACAGGAGAAACTGTTAACATCTTAAATTACAACAGCATTTCCATATCACAACAAAACTGTTGCAAGAGTTTATAACTCTAATCCCTTGGCAGGGTTTTAGTTAACTTCTCTTACCAGCACATGCTGAAGTTTTGGGGAGGTTTCCTTGGGCTGGTTTCTTCCCGAGTCTTTTCTCTTCTGTCTGTGTCAACTTGCTTGTAGAGAGGGAGAGGATGAGTTGAGTTTGAGCAGGGTAGCAGAGCGTGTGCAGGGTGCTCACTTAGAGTTTTTATACTCGTCTCTTCCCTATTTCTGTGCAATTTTAGAAAAACACACCTCTCTCGCCCTTTCATTGGCTCCGTACATTCATGGAGCCTCTTCATCTTATGGACAGGTAGTTTGTTAATGTGTATATGTGTTAGGGTTGTACGTCTTTCTTAACAGTTATATTTCCTTTGTTTTTGTTGGAGAGATTCTCAGAACATCTTCAAATTTAGTCTTTTAACTCTTAACGTATTCAGTTCATTTCTTCAGTTTCATTAGGGTTCAACAGGAAATGAAATTCTGTTTTTAAAAAGTCCAAACCTGTGGTTTATGTACAGGTTTTTAGTTCTCGAAGCAGTCTTTTAAAATTAAATCATTCTTAACGAGTCTTTAGCTTAAATACGATTGAAGAAGTTGTTGATTCTCTAGAACAATTGTTGATGATGATTCTTCTTATCTTTCTGAGTTGGGGGAAGGAGTGGCTAGAGCTCTGCCAGTAACTAATTACTTCCCCATTAATATAATAAATAGTCTAAACTTAAATGTCTTCTTATAATCAGCTGAGCAAGGTCATTAGATTTCATGTTAGTACATAATGCATTTTACCACATGTAGTAATGTATTAGAAAACCAATTAGATACTTTGCATTCAGTTAAAATACTTTGCAAATATGCAAATATGCAAATATGCCCTCCAAAACAGTTTCCCATTTCAATATTTTAGAAATCAACTAAGGTTTTCTACAAAACGTTTTCTCAACTACACGCATTCTTCTCTAAAGTTTTAAGGACACAAGCAGAAGGTTTTCTTGCAAAGAGGGGCTGGTAGAGCCCACTTTACAGCCTAGATTTATTGTTCTAACACATCCCTACATTCATTTTGGAATATCCAACATAAATAACATCCTCACCTTCTCCTACAGGGCCAGATCTTTCCTAAAACATTTCTCTTTATAACATTTCTTTTATTGAGATAAAGGATTAGATCTATAATAAACTGGCAGCTTATAGAAGAGGGAAGTATTCTGCTGTGGATAAAACACTCTTTTGGTTGGTTTGACTCTTGACCCAAGCGGTTTGTTATAGCAATTAAACTTCTCTTAAATATTTTGTGCAAAGCACAAATGCCAATAATCAACACATATTTTAAACATAGCACAAAAAGAAACTAGTATAAAAGTTAAAGCAGATTAAAATGAGCACAGCTGCCTTTTAAAGTTTGTACAGACACTCTTGGGGGACATAAACAGTTTTGTGGTCAAGGAGATGTTATTTTCCGGACATTTGCATGTTTCTGGATGACAGAAAGCTGAAGACTTCTGCAATGTCTTTGATTAGCGTGAACATTTTATAACCTAGCTAACTAAAACTGGACTACTGTTCTATTTTCAAGCCTCCTGGTGACAATATACTTATAGCTATGTTTGAATGTTCAGTAAAGGCACAAATATGTTTGTAATGACCTAACATTATAAAAAGAAGTGATAATAATGCTATTCATAAAATTTTACATCAATATTGAGGTCTCACAACCTCAAAGCGGTCTTGTCTCTCCAGCCAGGCAGGCAGCAAAAGAACTATGCCTGGGTCCCTTTGGCCCACCTAGAACCGTGTGTGAGTATGGTGGGGTCTGTGTCATGGGAAGGAAGCCCCAGGGACTCATTCATGTTGGTTCTTGTCTTAGGAGCCGATATGGATCTTTACGGCCACCTCCGCCGACTGCTGGTCTGGTCTGGAGGTGAGTAGGAATTCTCCCTAGAAATGGACCCTCCTCTCCCCCCATTGCTGTCCTGTCCAGAGCTACCTGCAGGGGACCACTGGGAATCTGCATGGAATCTCCATGTGCTTGGGGAGTCAGGGTCTCCTGATGGAGGAGGTTTGTTTTCTCCAAGGTTCCTTGCAGCATTTTAGCTTTATTTAAACCCCCAGACATTTCTAGCCCTTCTGGACTGGCAGGGAATTCTCTGGTGGGACCCCAATGCAGCACTGCCATCCCGGCCTTGTCTGCACTCTCCTTGTCTCCTGAGGGAGATCTGTTATTAACTAGAGAAGCGGGGACAAGCAGAGCTGGGGAAGTCCTGGCCTCTTGGGCTAAAATCTCTAATGGAATCCTGCTGGTTAGGGAAAAATTGGGGGCAGATTCTCCTCAAATTTCCCCCTGGCCCCTATTGCCCCTCCCCATGTTATCTCAGCTCCCTACCTGTGGGGTGAGGTGTTTGTCAAATGCCTTGGCGATGGGTGTGCAATATAAATGCTCTGGGCTGTGACTGGTGGAAGTCCCTCTCCAGAGGTGCCCTGCAGTGTGATTAGTTCCCCACACAAATGTATTGTCTACCTCACCCCCCTGGGATTTCTATCAATGACCAGGAAAGGAGGAAATGACCCCTACCCCTTTGCACTTATCCACAGCCACAGACCAGGGGAAGGAGGATACAGCAGCAACTGGGTGTTGCAGCCCTTCCCTGTCTGGGCCTGCTTCAGGTAAGTAGGAAACAGGGGTACCGACTCCTCAGATTCACCCCTTTTCCTGCGTAACCTTCTGGAACCTTCATGTTGAAATGTTTCCAATTCATAGTAAGTTGTTACAGATAAGGCTGCAACAAAACCCAGGTTCAAGCCACTAGGTCAGTTACAGAAAATGTATTTAGGCGACACTATGAATGATAAAACCAAACTTCATTCCAAAATAAAACGATTAGTTAAGCAAACAGGTGCGCAATTACCACCTACACTGTCAACACTAACTGTTGTATTGTGGATCAATGCGGGATCAGTCCACTGACAACAGCGTGAAGTACAGCCTTAGAACCCTGGGACATAACGGTACCCTTGGGGCGTTCATTGGAGCGCTCACCGAATTAACAAAACAACTCCCAGGAGAAGCCATTCTCATACCATTGAACGTGCAACAGCCCCTTACACTAATTATATTTCCATCGCCTCCTTATTGACTCTTTACATTACACGTGGTGTACATTAACATCTGCACCAATCTCCTTCCCATACTATATTAGTATAGATAACATTTTAATAAAACAGTCACAATTCTCAAAAACACTCATTAAAAGCCCTGCTTAAGCCAGTTATAACCAAAACCTAACAGTAGCATAATCCCGGGCCATGTCCTTGCTAACTCTTATTTTCCCATAACACGATCTCCAACTTATGGCTAACTTTCCTCACACTAATAACTTCAGTTTTCTAAACTCTTCTACACTTAAACTGACTTAGGCCCCAGACCTATTTTCTACTTATTTCTTAACCTAAACCATCCCATAGGTAGGCCAAATTCACAGCCATGAAAAAGTCATGGACCATGAAATCAGACCTCCCCCATGAAATCTAGCTATTGAGGAAGGGCAGGCTATTGCCATGCCCCTGACTCCAGCTGCTAGTCCCCTCTGGGCTGGGGAGGGATGGAACTGGCACTTCCCCTGCACAGCCGCCCTCGCCGGGGAGATCAGACCCCCCTCCGGGTACATACCCCGGTTGCTCGGAAGGCAGCGCAGAAGTGAGGGTTGCAATCCCACAACCCCCCTACAACAGTTTTGCGACTCCTCTGCAACTCCCTTTTGGGGCAGAACCCCCACTACAACATTGTGACATTTCAGATGTAAACATCTGAAAACCTGAAATTGGGTTTCAAATCCTATGGCCACGAAATTGATCAGAATGGACCGTAAATTTGGTAGGGCGCTACCTATAGGCTATACCTGCCCTTTGTCAACTCCCTCCAGTGGGTCAGCCCCCTCCTTCCCATTACTGAGGTTCTGCTTGTGCCTGGCATTCGACTTTTCAAGAGGCCTTGTGGTCTGCACTGCCTGAATGAGGAGGGCTCTTGGAGTCTCCATCTCCCTGCGGTTCTCCCTCCCCAAGCACTGCACGCACTAGATTTCTAAATCCTCCAAGCTGTGTTTGCTGCAAACTAGTCCCCACCCCCTGCACTGCTGAGACCCCATTGTGTACTGTGTGGAAGTCAGGGGCTGTGATTGTTGGCCCCAACCTGTGACAGTGAGAAGGAGAGCTGGGGTGCTTTGCCTCTGTTTAGAGAATCGCTCCTTTCTGGGTCACACAGGTGTTCTCTGTAACTGAGAAAGTTCTTTGGTGACCTAAGTGGGACTGTATTTGTTACTCAGTGAAATCAGGTTCATTGAAGTGTCACAAGAGGACTGGAACCTGCTGCTTTGGGTACAGAAAACTCCCTTCCCCTCAGCACTATCATTCACATCATTCCCCTGGCGGTTCAACCAGAGACCTTTAATGGAGAAATTTAACCCTTCTCTTCTATTGACAGACACAGCAGTGCAGGAGACTGCAGTGTCAGCCAGAGATGGCAACCCACCTGTCACAGAGTCTCCTGGTCCAGGTAGGCAGAAAGCGGCATGATACACAGCCAGAATTCCTTTCCAAGGCCAAAGTTGCTGTTCATCTGCACTGTCTTTTACAGAATCAACATAATGTTTAGTATCGGGGGCAGCCATGTTAGTCTGTATCCACAAAAACAACAAGGAGTCCGGTGACACCATAAAGACTAACAGATTTATTTAGGCATTATTTTCGTGGGTAAAAAAACACTTCTTCAGATGCACAGAGTGAAAATTACAGATGCAGGCATTATATAATGACACATAAACTAACATAATGTTTAGTTCTAGCTTGTGCAAACAGTATACTTCCCATGGGATCCTTCGGGGTGAACAGTGGTATATTAATGCAGGGTGCTATATTAGAGAATCACAACAGTTATTATGAGAGTAAACGTCTCATTAGCCTCAAAATTCAGAAGGATGTCCATGACTTTAAACTAGCTTTGATGGGGACAGGTGAGCAAAGCCCACAGGTAAGTGGAGAACATGGAGACCTGGGAGATGGGTCGGAAATAGGAGGGAGCGTGGGGTATAATGGCAGAGAGAAAGGAGGGTCAGGGCAAAACTGGGAGGCAAGATCAAATCAGTATCTTAGATGCCTATCTACAAATGCGAGAAGTATGGCTAACAAGGAGGAAGAACTGGAAGTGCTAATAAATAAATACAACTATGACATTGTTGGCATCACCGAAACTTGGTGGGATAATACACATGATTGGAATGTTGGTATGGATGGGTACAGCTTGCTCAGGAAGGATAGACAGGGGAAGGAAGGGGGAAAAGGGAGGAGGTGTTGCCTTGTATATTAAAAATGTACACACTTGGACTGAGGTGGAGACGGACATAGGAGACAGAAGTGTTGAGAGTCTCTGGGTTAGGCTAAAAGGGGTAAAAAACATGGGTGATGTCATCCTACGGGTCTACTACTGGCCACCTAACCAGGTGGAAGAGGTGGATGTGGCTTTTTTTAAACAACTAACAAAATCATCCAAAGCCCAAGATCTTCAACTATCCAGATATATGTTGGGAAATTAACACAGCGGGGCACAGACTATCTAATAAGTTCTTGGACTGCATTGCAGTCAACTTTTTATTTTGGAAGGTTGAAAAAGCTACCGGGGGGAAGCTATTCTAGATTTGATTTTAACAAATAGGGAGGAATTCGTTGAGAATTTGATAGTGGAAGGTAGTTTGGGTGAAAGTGATCATGAAATCATAGAGTTCACAATTCAAAGGAAGGGTAGAAGGGACTACAGCAAAATAGAGACAATGGATTTCAGGAAGGGGGATTTTGGTAAGCTCAGAGAGCTGATAGGTAAGGTCCCATGGGAATCAAGACTGAGGGGAAAAATGACCGAGGAGAGTTGGCAGTTTTTCAAAGGGACACTATTAAGGGCCCAAAAGCAAGCTATTCCGCTGGGTAGGAAAGATAGAAAATGTGGCAAAAGACCACCTTGGCTTAACCACAAGATCTTGCATGATCTAAAAAATAAAAAGGGTCATATAAAAAATGGAAGCTAGGACAAAGTACAAAGGATGAATATAGGCAAACAACACAGGAATGTAGGGGCAAGATTAGAAAGGCAAAGGCACAAAATGAGCTCAAACTAGCTACAGGAATAAAGGGAAACAAGAAGACTTTTTATCAATATATTAGAAGCAAGAGGAAGACCAAAGACAGGGGAGGCCCTCTGCTCAGTGAGGAGGGAGAAACAATAACAGGAAACTTGGAAATGGCAGAGATGCTTAATGATTTCTTTGTTTCGGTCTTCACCGAGAAGTCTGAAGGAATGCCTAACATAGTGAATGCTAATGGGAAGAGGGTAGATTTAGAAGATAAAATGAAAAAAGAACAAGTTAAAAATCTCTTAGAAAAGTTAGATGCCTGCAAGTCACCAGGGCCTGATGAAATGCATCCTAGAATACTCAAGGAGGTAACAGCGGAGGTATCTGAGCCTCTAGCTATTATCTTTGGAAAATCATGGGAGACAGGAGAGATTCCAGAAGACTGGAAAAGGGCAAACATAGTGCCCATCTACAAAAAGGGAAATAAAAACAACCCAGGAAACTACAGACCAGTTAGTTTAACTTCTGTGGAGTCATAGAATATCAGGGTTGGAAGGGACCTCAGCAGATCATCTAGTCCAAACCCCTGCTCAAAGGGGGACAACTCCCCAGACAGTTTTTTTTTTAAACTCTAGTTCCCTAAATGCCCCCCTCAAGGATTAAACTCACAACCGTGGGTTTAGCAGGCCAATGCTCAAACCACTGAGGGAGGTATCCCTGTGCCAGGGAAAATAATGGAGCAAGTAATTAAGGAAATCATCTGCAAACACTTGGAACGTGGTAAGGTGATAGGGAATAGCCAGCATGGATTTATAAAGAACAAATCATTTCAAAGCAATCTGATAGCTTTCTTTGATAGGATGACAGTCTTGTGAATAAGGGAGAAGCGGTGAATGTGGTATACCTAGACTTTAGTAAGGCCTTTGATACGGTCTCGCATGATATTCTTATCGATAAACTAGGAAAATATAACTTAGATGGGGCTACTATAAGGTGGGGGTATAACTGGCTGGATAACCGTACTCAGAGGGTAGTTATTAATGATTCCCAATCCTGCTGGAAAGGTATAACGAGTGGGGTTCCGCAGCGGTCTGTTTTGGGACCGGCTCTGTTCAATATCTTCATCAACGACTTAGATATTGGCATAGAAAGTACGCTTATTAAGTTTGCAGATGATACCAAACTGGGAGGGATTGCAACTGCTTTGGAGGATAGGGTCAAAATTCAAAATGATCTGGACAAGTTGGAGAAATGGTCTGAGGTAAACAGGATGAAGTTTAATAAAGACAAATGCAAAGTACTTCACTTAGGAAGGAACAATCAGTTTCATACATACAGAATGGGAAGAGACTGTCTAGGAAGGAGTATGGCAGAAAGGGATCTAGGGGCTATAGTGGACCACAAGCTAAATATGAGTCAACAATGTGATGCTGTTGCAAAAAAACCAAACATGATTCTGGGATGCATTAATAGGTGTGTTGTGAGCAAGACACGAGAAGTCATTCTTCCGCTCTACTCTGTGCTGGTTAGGCCCCAATTGGAGTATTGTGTCCAGTTCTGGGCACCGCATTTCAAGAAAGATGTGGAGAAATTGGAGAGGGTCCAGAGAAGAGCAACAAGAATGATTAAAGGCCTAGAGAACATGACCTATGAAGGAAGGCTGAAAGAATTGGGTTTGTTTAGTTTGGAAAAGAGAAGACTGAGAGGGGACATGATAGCAGTCTTCAGGTATCTAAAAGGGTGTCATAAGGAGGTGGGAGAAAACGTGTTCATCTTAGCCTCTAAGGATAGAACAAGAAGTAATGGGCTTAAACTGCAGCAAGGGAGGTTTAGGTTGGACATTAGGAAACAGTTCCTAACTGTCAGGGTGGTTAAACACTGGAATAAATTGCCTAGGGAGGTTGTGGAATCTCCATCTCTGGAGATATTTAAAAGTAGGTTAGATAAATGTCTATCAGGGATGATCTAGACAGTATTTGGTTCTGCCATGAGGGCAGGGGACTGGACTCGATGACCTCTCGAGGTCCCTTCCAGTCCTAGAGTCTATGAATCTATGAAAAACTGCTTATTAACTCCTGTGCACGGTTGCAGCAATTAGCTAAGCAGTTGCAGTGACTGCTTGTGCAAACGATCATTGTGATCTGTAACTGGCTGACTGTGTGTCAAGCGACCATGGCTGTGGTTGGAACTGTGGGTGCTACTGAGCACACACGTTCCATTCCTGGAAACAGACACCAATGCATTTTTCGTCACTGAGATGCCCACGTTTTTCATATGTATATTACAAATGGCTTTGTGAGTCATGATCAGATTCTGTCTCAAGCACTGCTGGTTTGGTGGCTGTGCAGTGAGGTGGGCCAGAATAGGTAACTTCTTGGTCAGAACATACCTCATAAACTCAAATACCTCATGGAACCAAATGCTGTAGGTGATAGAGCCGCCTTGCTGAATCCCAAGGAAGAGGAGAGGTACCACAAAGATTTTATCCCCAAGGAAGGGGGATCCCACATTTCAGTGCTGCAGCTCTGTACATCTACCTCCATCCGAGCCTCGCAATGTCTCTGTCTCCTTGGGGTTCTCCATCTCATGTGTTACGTCCTTCTGGCTGAGGGGGACTCAATGGAATCCCCTTCAAAGCCCCTAGTCAGGCAGAGAGCCTCCCCATGTAAATGGAGGTTCCCCCCACCTGGAGCAATTCCAGCCATCTTGGGAGCCGCAGACCAGCACAGAGAATTGAGCCTGGGTCTCATTCCACATGGCAATGCAGGGCACCGAGCACCAGAGCACTAGCTTGGCCTCCCAAGAGTGAGGTGTGAATGTTCTGAGGTCTGTGCAGTAGAAGAGAAACTCCTGTGATCTGTTTACATTGCTTCTTGTCTAGGAGTCAATATGGGGGTTTTGGACCGTCTCTGTCAAAGACTGATTCAGACTATTGGTGAGTAGGAATTCTGCCCAGAAGCGTCCCCCACGATACAGATTTACCCCAGTTCCTCTCTGATTCCTATTGCCCTTACATAGAATCAGTCCCACGACACCTCACCCCACCACTGCCCTTCTGAATTACAGGATGGACACCTTTCCGAACGGACAGGACAAATCTGGACTCCAGCCAGCCAGGCCCCACTGACTCTCCTGTCCCAGGTAGGAGTCAACAGCCTTTCGCTGTGACAAATCACCACGTCTATTTCTGTCCCATCAGGAAGTTCCATCCCAGTGCACACGGGATCATTCAGTGCCTCAGTTTTCCTAGCTTCATAATGGGGCTAACAAGACTGACAATCTTCACTGGGGTCTGGAAGGTGTGGGTAATGTTTGTAAAGGGACTGGAAGAGGAAATGCCTGATCTCAATGTTAAGTAACATGACACTGTCTGGGCAGTGATTGGTGGAAATCCCTCGCCAGGGGTTCCATAAGGTGTAGACAGTTCCCACACAGTTGTATGTCCCTGTCGCCCCCAGGGCATTCTATTAGTGACCATGATTGCAGGAAATTAACCCAGCATCTGCCTGTATCCACAGACACAGAGGAGCAGAAGGCGGCCCAAAAACAAGACCCGGCACCACAAACCCTGGCTGCAGGAACGGGCAGCCACTGCAGCACTTTCTGTGCTGAGCCTCCTGATCCAGGTAGGCCCATGCCCAGTATTGAGTGCCAGGAATAAAGCCGGGGAAAGTAGCCACAGTGACAGCCAAACCCCAGTGCTGAGAGGGCAAGAAGAGACTCCACCCAGGCTCTGTGCCCTGCTCTGCACATGCCCATAAGCCACTGCCCTCTGCTCCACCTTACACGCCAGCCTCCGTGCCATCCCACGCTGGGCTAAAGCCCTGCTGCCACAGGGCAGCACTGGAATCATCACCGGGCAGCCTGGGTGCCAGTAAAGGGGGAACTGACCCACCAGGAAGCTCCCTCTACCAGCTCAGCTCCCCAGTGGCTCTTCATAAGAATATAAGAATGGCCATGCTGGGTCAGACCAATGGTCCATCTAGCCTGGCACCCTGTCTTCTGACAGTGGCCAATGCCAGGTGCTTCAGAGGAATGAACAGAACAGAGCAATTATCAAGGGATCCATCATCCCCTGTCATCCAGTTCCAACTTCTGGCCATCAGAGGTTTAGGGACACCCAGAGCATGGGATTGCATCCCTGACCATCTTGGCTAATAGCCATTAATGGACCTATCCTCCTTGAATTTATCTAGTTCTTTTTAAACCCAATTATACTTTTGGCCTTCACAACATCCCCTGGCAATGAGTTCCACAGGTTGATTGTGCATTGTGTGAAGAAATACTTCCCTTTGTTTGTTTTAAATCCACTGCCTATTAGTTTCATTGGCTGACCCCTGGTTCATGTGTTCTGTCAAGGGGTAAATAACACTTCCCTAGTCATTTTATGATATTATCGGTCTTATTATCTATCCCTTTCCTAATGATTCCCAACATTCTGTTAGCTCTTTTGACTGCCGCTGCACATTGAGTGGATGTTTACGGAGAGCTATCCACAATGACTCCAAGATCTCGTTCTTGAGTGGTAACAGCTAATTTAGACCCCGTCATTTTGTATGTGGGATTATGTTTTCCAATGTGCATTACTTTGCACTCATCGACACTGAATTTCATCTGCCATTTTGTTGCCCAGTCATCCAGTTTAGTGAGATCTCTTTGTAACTCTTTCCAGTTTACCTGGGACTTAACAATGGTGAGTAATTTTGTATCATCCACCTATTTTGCCACCTCATTATTTTACCCCTGAACAGCAAAGGCCCCAGTACAGATCTTTGGGGACCCCACTATTTACCTCCTTGTGAAAACCGAAAATGTATTCTTACCCTGTCTTTTAACCAGCTACAGTCCATGAGAGGACCTTCCCTCTAATCCCATGGCTGCTTACTTTGCCTAAGAGCAACCTTAGTTTCCTGCTGTTCATTTTAGGCACCAAGCGAAAGGCCTATTTGTCACCCAGGGGACAGCTCGCCCCAATCAGCGAGGAGGAGGAAACACCAAGGAAGACCAGCGTGAGTGAGGAGAGAGCGGGAAATCCACAGCACACTGGGGAAGTGCCCATGGCACAGATGGTACAAGGTTCCCTCCATCACCAACTCAGCCTGGACTCCCGCCCGCTACTGCCTTTCCCACGACACACTGACCCTCTAAGGCTCTGACTCCCTTTCCTCATCTCTTGCTCCCAGATTCACTGCCATTCTCTGGCCCTAGAGAACATGCTCTGACCCCCCCTTGCCAGGGCAGGTGTTGCAGACGGGAGGAGAGAGGCGACTCCATTCCCAGCACCTGGCTCTGCTTTCTTTCTTCTTTGCTGGCTGGTCAGCAATGGGCTGCATTAGGGAACCAGGGAGAGAAATAATCCTGAGCTTCACCTCTCCCTAGAGTGTCCCGTGCACTCACCTCTCCCTGGGCCCGGGGCAGGGTTAGCTGTTAGCCCAGCTATACCTGTGGAGAGCAAGGCTCCGGGAGGGGAAGTGGCTGGCCCAAGGCCAGAAAGCAGGAGTGTACATCCCTGGTACACTCTGGAAGTGACCATTGTAGGAGGTGAGCAGGCAGAGACAATGGGCCAGATCCTTGGCCCCTGGTAAGGCCGCATGAAGGGACATTAAGCTCTCCCTTCCAAGCTCCCGTGTGGTTTCCTCAGCCCAGCACGGGGGCAGGGAGGAGCCCTTGGATGTTGTCTCCCCATCCCTGACCTGCCTGCGTGGGTCTCTAGACTGTCAGCCCTTCAGGACAGACATTGTCTCTGTCTGCGTTGTGCTGCACCCAGTGCAACAGGGCCTGATCCTGACTGGAGCCTCTGGGCGCTGCCATAACATCAGTAGTGATAAGTAATCAGGGCAGGCCCCGCTCTTCCAAACCGGGCTCCGCCATCCCTGCCATCCTCTCAGCACACACTACCCCAGCTGGCGCCCGGTACAACTATCCTGTTGAACCAACCCTAAGTGATACTAGGCTAGTGCAAACCAAGGGGTCAAATGCCCCTTCCAGAGAAGGAAGAGTCCGGCACCAGCTGGAAGCTGCTCTCCACCAGGCCATAACTTTATTCCTTCCAAGTCTGGGTAGTGGTAACCCAGCTGCTGATGGAGACTCTACACATTGGGGCTTGTCTGCCTGACACGTCATCGCCATGCCCTGTGTCTTTTCTCTTGCACAGGGCCTTGCTTGTGTGAGGGACATGGATGAGGCTGCCCTGAGGAAGGACATTGGCACCCTCTTCCCAGCACTCCACTCCATGGTAAGAGATGCTGGGATCACTCAGGCAAAATCCCGGGGCCTGTTGCCTTAAACTGGGTAGGCTGTGGGAAGAGCTGTCCCTGCCTCATCCTGTTCCCATTGGGGGATGGATCCTAGAGAACTCTCCTTTGGTTTCTTTTCCTCCCACTCATCCCACCCCCTTTGACCGGGAACATCAGCATCCCGCACCTTGTTCCAACGCTCCACATCTTCGGTTCCTGACCCGTCAAACTCTGCTTCTACATGAGCCATGGCCCCCGAAGCCTCGGCGTCACTCATAGACTGATCCAGCTTGCTGGCCTGTTCTTTAGATGGGAATTAGAATCTGCCTCTCCACCCTCACCCCTTCACTCTGCCATCCGAGGGCTTGGCCTGAGAGACACTTGATCTAGTTTGCCTTTGCTGGTGTTGCTTTCTTCCCCTAGGTGTGTCATCTCCCCAGAGAGGCCCTGGAGGAGCGGAGAGAGGCCCTGGACTCTCTGATCCATCTGGGTAAGAAACCCATTCACCTTTCCCAGAGAAGGAGATTTCCCAGAGCCTGCGGAATTTCAGAGCCCAGGCATAGAACTATATTCCCTTCCCCTTTATGATTCACTCACCCCAGTCTGATTCACTCCTCTTCCTGTAGCTCGCTTGTTCCTGGTGGAGCTGCTTGTGTTCCTGTTCAGGAGGCTGAACAAGGACGAGGAAGAGGAGACCTGTGCCAGTCTCTTCATTCTGGACCGGATAGTCCAATCCAACAGTAAGTGACCCCACAGCGAGGTCTTGTCTTTTGATGTCTTATGGCCTCTTGTGCAATTAGCAGCGCTTAGCACTGGGCCTCATTGGGGTCCTTTATACCTGTCTGCAGTAGATAATCCAAGTCCTGCAGCCAGGGCCGTAGCAACAAAGAACGTGGCCCCCTCCGAACGGTGGCCCCCTCCGAACATATGTCCGGGCGGAGCCCCTTACAATGCAGAAACTGGAATGTGGTATTTATTTTGCCACTTTTAGGGGCCCCCTTCCTTGCGGGGCCCCCTCCGGTCGAAGGGTACGGAGAGCGCTCGCTACGCCTCTGCCTGCATCCCCTCAGCCGATGCTGCGGCAATGAGAGAGGACAGTCACTGCTGGAACTGCAAGCGGGGCAGATGCAGCTGGTTACCCATGGGGGTAACCTGCCAGGAGGGTCATGTAGGGACATTGAGGTTGCTCTAAGGTTCCTGAGATCTCAGGTCCCTGCACACCCCAGTTTAACATCAACCCTGCAGAGCTGTGTGTCTGTGTCTCTTACAGTTTCCGAAATGACGCACAATACCGAGAAGCTGTTCATAGCCCTGGGGCCACTCCTGCAGAGCACAAGCATACGGGTGAGTCTGGAACCATGGCCAACGCAGCCAAAGCTAGTGAATGTCTGTCTGCCAGTGCAGAGCCTGCCGGGACCCTGTGCATCGAAACACATGACCCATTGGTGCTCCATAGTGTAGGGCAGAAGGTGGGGGAGAGAATCCCTGCAGGGCTCTGGCTGCATTGTCATCTCTGGGCTGCCTAGCAGTATTTCACCAAACCCCCAGCTGAGAAAGGATCCCAGCCTGGACTGGGAGGGGACAAGGTCCCTCCACACTGTGTGCAAATCATTTCTGTTTCTCTCTGGGTCTGGCAGGTCAGAGAAGCCCTTGCTTATTTTATAAGGACAATGGGGGCGCATGGGCTCTTGGAGAAATCTGCCTCAAGACCCTTCATTGACTTCTTGGTGCGTCAGTGCATCCTGACCCTCGACAGCACGGTAAGAATCCGCAGAGACTTGGTGACGGGAGTCCGTGAACAGGGCAGAACATGGGGTCAAGGGATAGGGAAGGGGGGCAGCTGCAGATGGGGATGGGTAGGCGATGGGCAGCAAATAGGACTTGGGAAGCAGATGGAACTGGGGACGGCACCCTCCGTCTACTGATGGAAGATGATGACAAATAGAAGACAGTGTTTTTTCCTCCCAGCCCATTCTCTCTGATCCCTCTCCCAGCTGCCATCCGGGCTCTGTCCCTCGCGCAGGGAGGGCAGGACCCCTGGCTTCCTCCTTCTCTCGCCTCACTGTGATCATCCACCTTAGGAGACTAAGCCATGATGGATCTGGTTTTCACCAGGCAGAGGGGTGGAGCCTAGAACTGGCTCCACACAGACCCTGGGCTGGTTATGGCACAGTCACAGCCAGGGTTGCGCCTTTTCTCTTCAAGCCCCATTTTCACCCCCTGCCATGCCCACTAGAGTTACCGTGCCACGAAGCTCTCCACCGAATCTAAATCTCCCTGGTGTCTCCCTTACTTCTCACCATCAGGAGGAAGCAGACGGGAGGCGCACTATGGAGCTCGAGGTCCGCCAGCTCTGCTCCAGCACCCTGCAGTCCCTGGCTGACTCCCCCAGAATGGCCAATGTAAGTGACCCTGCCCCTCTCCATTGGACACAGGCCTCTCTGGGTCTGAGCTTTTCGATGAGACAGGCCCCAACCAGACTTATTTATCTGAGCCTCCCCGCTCCAGAACATCATGGGGTTGGTTAAAATGGACCCCGGATCCGAGCCAGACCTGGGTCTTTGGAACAGGGAACACTCACCGGCTGAGTGCCCCTGCACGCCAGCGTTTGGTGTCAAAGGGGCTCTTCCGCTCGAGTATCCCCTGTGGTCAGTCATGCTGGTTCTGCAGCTTCCATAGCTCAGTCCCTCTTCATTGGTCCTTCTGTTAAATTTCCCTGGCTGTTACAGGCTGGGGTCTATACAGCCCAGCACATTCTTGTTTTGCAAAAGCCAACCCTAGCCCAGGAGTTCCTGCCTCTCACCCACACTACCCTGGTGCCTACAGGAGAGTCCACTGAGCTGGGAGACACTACATCCAAATCTCATCTCTGCTGACTATTGCTTAGGTTTCCACACACTGCACAGACCTGATTACTGACCCAGGCGTCAGAACGCAAGCCTAAGCAGTCAAGTATTAGCCAGCCCCCTTCCCACACTGAACAAAATAACAGCGAGGTTGCGCACGGTCACTTCAGGCAGAGCTGAGACTAGAAGCCACATTTCTAATAAGGCAGACCCAAGTATTGTGCACTCAGCTACACTGTCTTTCAGATTGAGCATGCCCAATATATGTGCTTTAGTTACTACAGGTGGGGATAGACCCCCGGGGATTCCTGATCTCCACTCTTCTATACTGTCTAGCAAAGAGTTGTGTAACCCTCTGGCACAGTGTGTGTTAAGTCCCCCTCTTGTCCACACAGCAGACAGCAATTGCGTCTGTGCTTCAAGTGGTGCAGGTCTGTGTGGGGATGTGAAGGTCAGAGCTCAAACCTCCCTGAGCGCCTGTCATGGTTTCACTTGATAGTATTGGGTTTCCTAGTCTCCTCTTTATTTATCAAGCTGGTGTATTGCATTCCTGCCGTGAGAACACAGCCTTTCCCAGTGGGACTGGAGTTAGGAAATACTGTGCTGTCAAGAGGATGCTACACTCAACAAAAGGCGGGGGGTCAGTCATGTGTCACTTGATTTGGTGCTGGAGGCAGACACTGATAGGTGTGAAGGGGGAGGGAGTGGGGATCGCTGCATGGTTCAGGCTGGGTAGAGAGGTCTGGCTGGCGGTGGCGAGGCCAGGGGTCCTGTCTAGTGTAGGAAAGAGAGAGCTGGTGCAGGAAGAGGATATTTCCCTACTGAGATGGCTTTTCTCTGCTCTGCAGGTTTTATGGCCTGGGCTGCTCCTTCAACTGAGCCCAGCAGCCCATGGGCCAGCCCTGCCTCTCCTCCTGCAGACCTCGGTCGGGGTGGTAAAGAGGATGCAGGAGGAAGGCAGGCTGCCCTTGGCCAGCAGGTGCGGCAAGGCGAACAGAGGTGAGTCCCAGTATTTTATCCACCCGCTCTTAGTCCTTCTGTAGCGAGAGGCGTCTGCCCCCAGGTGAGGTGGGGATCAGCTCTTGGCTCTGGTTCCGGCTCACTGCAAGGACACAGCCAGCCGTCAAGGGCGCAGGCCGAGCTCAGAGACGAATGCAAAAGATCCCTCCAGAGCCTGATGGGATGCCCCCCCTTTCTGTTCACAGGGTGTCGGTCAAGCCCCAAGTCCACTCTACCCCAGGAGCTGCTGGCTCGGCTGCTGGTGAGTAACCCGCAGCCAGGAGGTTCCTTATGCTCAGTGGGAAGGAGCCGCTCCTGGAGCTGGCATGCAGTGTGTGGTGGCTCTTCTCCCCGCAGCCCCCAGAGGAGCTGGCTCGTCACATTCCTCGCATTCATTGCACATCGACCCAGCGCCTCTCGGCATTTAACAGAACCAGCGAGCTCTCTGAGCCAGCCACCTTCCTGGCTCCCCTGATCCTGGGGCTGGACCGGGTCCCCCAGCACCAGTTAGTGCAGCCCTCGGATGGCTCCAATAGAAGCCAGCTGGAATGAGCCCTTAGGGACTGTTGTGCAGGCCCCCTCCTGCCCCCTGGCCTCCAGCATCCTCCCTTACCAAGGGGCAGCTGGGGATTCCCTTTATGGCCCAGCTGCCTCTTTCGGGCTGCTTCAAGCTCCCCTTGTGCTGCTCTAACCTAGGCCAAGGATCTGACCCAGCAGCTGCCTGACGGCCTCTGGATAATCCTGTCTCCCTTCATCTGAGCTAGAGCCAGCCCAGGAGTGAGAGGATGGAAGGAGCCAATAGCTGGTCCATGGAGTGTCCCTGATCAACTGAAATATCCATCTCAATCCTGTCCTGGTTGTCAGTTCCACCTCCCTGCTGTCTCCTTCCCTCCATCACTGAGCTCTCCCCCTGCACCTGTAGGGAGCTCCCTTCTCACACTGCCTCGCAAGGGAGGGCTACAGCCACCTCTGCCTCTTTGTCCGCCAGGTGCTCGGTGCGTCTTCGTTTATGACGGTGCAGGTCAGAAGGGCAGCCATGTTCCTCCTCTTCGAGCTGATGAGCATGTTCCAGGCCGGGTCGGGCCGGTTCTGGAATAACTACAAGACGGAAATGCTCCTCTACGTGGAAGGTGAGGAGGGAGTGTCTCCCCTTGCAGGAGCAAAGGGAGGGGCACCGTGATGCTGGGCTCAGAGAGGGAGAGGCCAGGGCCTCCCTCTGAATCCAGTATAATATGATGCTGTGACCTTGGAATCCGAGAGGATCACGTCAGGATCATATCCCTTGGTTCATCTAGCCCAGCCCCCCATGCCTAGACAGGAAGGATCCTTTCCAGGACCGTATCTAACCTTCATTCGACATCTCACACCCTAGGGAAGGATCTTGGCAAGCAGAACTCCTGGGTATTTCACATCAAGGGGTTTGGGTCTGAGGAGCATTGTTGTCCATCAGCAATTTGCAAAGAGCCATGGGTCCCCTCGGGGCCCGTGAGTCGGCAGCTCCTCCCCACCCCCTGCCAAACAAGAGCCAAGTTGAAGGCTGCTCCTCAGTAGAAGGGTCTAAACACAAAGGAAACTGACCTGCCCGTCTCTTCCAGATCACAAGACCTGCTTCTGCCAGAGGGAGTGGGAGCAGCAGCTGCTGCAGGTAAGGGTCAGAGAAATGGAGGGCTGGAAAGGAACTCAAGAGGTCATCTAGTCCAGCCCCCGCCCACGCTGAGGCAGGATTAAGAGGCCCCTCAGCAGCACTACATTGTGGGACAGAGGAAGCAGCTGAGTCCAGCAGATGCAATTGGAGAAGCACCAGGGGCAGCTCACAAGGATTCACAAGCATTAGGAGAGACGTGGGGGGTGACAGTGCACGCTCCCTCTTCCCCTCCCCTCCCAGCTGTGGTGGGTTCCTGGCTGGAGCTATTGAAAGGACCAGTTTCTTGGCCCCTCTTGGTTCTAACTGGCTCTTCTTTCCCTGGCAGTTCCTGGAAGACCTTCTCTTTTTCATCTCGGACCACACCTGGCTGGGTTCTTTCATCACTAGTATCAGGCGCCAGCTGGCCTACGGTGATAAGCGGCCCGGTGACAAGGTCAGTGACCTGGAAGGAGTTGGGGTTCAGTGCCTAGTTCAGAACAGCAGTCGCTAACCAGGGGCAGCTTGGGGTCAGTGAAACAGACAACTATACCCAGTGGGCTCTGTGCATGCCCCAATGCATCCAGCATGATGGTGTCTCTTTCACAGAGCTTTCTCTACAAGTGCTGGGGCACCGTGATGATGTTTTTTCCAGCAGAGAGCATCAAGCCCCAGCTATGGCTTCTGGTGGAGATGGTCGATTTCCGAGAAGAAGAGGAAAGAGAGGTGAGGTCTTTGCTCCTCCACTGTCAAGTGATCCCTCATTCTTTGTCAATCCCCTGATGCTACATGTGTATGTTCTGCCTTGGACAAGGTCCAGTGGATTGAAAAGATCTTCCTTATACCCATGCCCAT
The DNA here is from genome assembly GCF_027887155.1 of Malaclemys terrapin pileata. Lineage (NCBI taxonomy): Eukaryota > Metazoa > Chordata > Testudines > Emydidae > Malaclemys > Malaclemys terrapin. Next base: position 55,138,244 of record NC_071514.1, read on the forward strand.
GGCAATGACTTTGAGAGCCCATCTTGGCCCCTTGGCTTGTTGCTCAGCATTCCCAACCTCCATCTTTCTGTCTCTCAGGGATTCGCCCGAGCGCTTGGGCTGTGTGCCAGGCAACAGCTATATGAGATTTTCGCCATCCTGGAGCACTGGGAAGAGTTTGTCAGCAGGGTGCAGCTCCAGCCTTCTGCCGGTGGCTCTCTGGAGGTACGGTCCCACCTAGCATCTCTGTTCTTTCATCCATCCCTTCACCAGCCTTTGCAGGTAAAGGGACCTGCCAGGGAGGACCCTGCTTCCCAGAAGCCTGTTCAGCGAAGAGCTGAATTTCCAAGCAGTGGCTCAGCCTCCGTGCAGGGAGCCCTTTCCTTACTCCTCCGTGGAGTTGCAATCACAGCACAATGGGATGGATCCAGGGGGGAAGGTGGGTCCTGTTGTCTAAGCTCTCCAGGATATCTCCTGGCAGACTCACCAGGGCTGGCATGTCTGACATTAACCTGCATCCCCCCCTTCTCCCGCACCACTGCCACCACCTTCCCAGTAACTCTCTGGGCCAGTGCAATCCACTGTAGTCCCAGTGACATCTCTGGAGCTAGGCTGAATTAAAGCAGCTGCTAGTGCGTCCCCTTCGGCTGCCGGGTCACCTCAACCACCCAATCCTGGGGAGCTGGGAAGGGCCTCGGAGTCCAGGCAATTCAGCTCAGCAGAGTAGCCTTTGGTTGCTAAGCCGGCTGGGTGAAAAATCCTCCCCTGGCCCCATTTGTAAGTTAGGAGCAGCTGGAGGCCATCCCTTCTCCTCACTCTTTCCTTTGCAATTCTCAGGAGCCAGCTTCCATCGAGCAGCTGAGAAGCCTCCTGCTCCTCACCTATGGGCACGTGGTCCACTCAGGTCCCACGGATCTCATCCTAGAGACCATAGGCTTCAATATCCTGGCTCCCATGCGACAACATTATTTTCTGAGCCCACACGTAAGTCAGAGCCCTCCCCTGACCGCCCACACAGCACCTACCCGGGCTATGCACAGCAGCACAGAGCTATGTCTTTGCATAAACTCAGCTCAGAGGGCTGGCCCTTTGCCCCAGGAGGGACAGGAGACATGGGAACAGCACCATTCTCTGTGACTGCCCCATCTCAATTAGCTTCTCTGATTCCAGGCCCATGGAAGGACTCCTATCTGGGCCTTGTTAGAGTGTAACTGAGCATCACTTGGTGCTATTGTCCCAGAGACGACTGTACCCTGTTTGGTACCTCTAGGCTTGTGCTGCACTCACGGATCAGAAGATAAAGATTTAGGGCCTTTTTCCCCACACACTGCCGTCAATGGTGTAGCTGGACACAAAAGGCGCACAGGGGGATTCAGGCCCCTAGCCTGGTTGACAGGCTCTGGTGCTGAAGGGGGATTTTTGAGATAACTCTAGGTTGTTTTCTTGCCATCGGAGGTTTGAGGCCAACGTTCAGTCCTACGCTGGTTACAATGCCCCTATGCGCGTCCCAGCGAAAAGGAGAGGGGATGCTACTTTGGTTTAACTGAATGTTCTCTTTGGAGAACGGATGCCTTGGTAGGGAGAGCCCAGCCAACTGCAGAGAGCAGCAGATTCCTGTCCCAGATCGACCAATTACGACCTGATTGTCAGGGGAGCTGAGCAGTCCCAGGGCCCACTGACAGCTCTGGGAACTGCAAGTGCTCAGCACCTCTGGGAATCAGCCCATTCCTTGCATTCATCTCCAGAGATATTCCCCTAGGCCAGGGGTTCTCAAACTAGGGGTCGGGACCCCTCCGGGGGTCACGAGGTCATTACATGGGGGGGTCGCGAGTTGTTAACCTCCACCCCAAACCCCACTTGCCTCCAGCCCTTAGAATGGTGTTAAATATATTAGAGAGGGTGTTTAATTTATTAAGGGGGTCACACCCAGAGGCTTGCTGTGTGAAAGGGGTCATCAGTAAAAATAGTTGGAGACCCACAGCCCTAGGGAATGCAAAGATGTTCCACTCGGCAAGCCAGGTCCTTTCCCTTAGGGCGTGAGGGCAATCCCGCCTAGGACAGCAGCTCCCTTGTAGAGACTCGCCCTGTAGCCTTGTGTCTCAGCTCTCTATTGCCTGTGGCTGTTTCCTCATTGTTCTCTCCCCCTCCTGCCTGTGAGCCCAGGACCCACTGGTGAGATCTGCTTTTCTGAGAAGCCTCGCGCTGGTGGGTGAAGCTGTCACCCAAGTGAGCAGGATTCCCTTGGTGAGCCAGGACACATACACCGTGCTGTCCCCCCTGCTGGTGAGTGAGCACGCTTGGGTCCTGGGAGGGGTCCCTAGGGCAGATGCACGTGCCACAGTCTCTAGCGTTTAAAGGCCATGTGCTGTGTTTGCGACCCGGTGCCCAGGGTTCTACATTGTGCACTGCAAACCCAGTGCTGATGCCAGATTCTTCTGGTGCGATTCCAGCCCAAGGAATTCAATGACACTATTTTCCATTAGCGGATTCATGCTGCTTATACCTGGGACCATTCCCCATCCCACTTCTCAGGGATCTGCCTGGCAGCCAGAAAGCGCCCTGGGGATTAACTCCAAGGGTTTTCACTCCAGGACATGATCCTGAGGAGTTAAGAGGCGCAGCCCTCCCTTGGTTTGCAGGAAAATATTCGACCTCAGCTGTTCAGGACTCTAATGCTCCCCGTCACAAAATCGCCTCTGCCCAGATCCCCCTTCCCTGCTCCGTGGCAGATGCTGAAGTTTCCAGATGTGCCGTCAGGAATGGCGAAATAGGGGCTCTGGTGAATGTCTCCTGCATTCTGGCCACATGGCCGTTCCCAGGCCATCTTCCCAGCTCCGTGCCCCAGTGCACTGCACGCTGGGGCTGAGGGTCCGTGGGGGCGTCAAACTGCGTTTGGAGATTCCACCTCTTGCTGAGGAACCGGGCTCCCCCAAATTCTTTTGCCTTTGACTCTCTGCTTTGTGCTGCAGGAGATGCTCAGAGGCAAGGACCGGGCCCGGCTGCAGAGCCCCGATCACCAGCTTGCCCTGCTGGCCATCTCATACATAGGGTACGTCCATGGGGCCTGACTCAGCTGCGGAGCCCAGCAGCCGGGGAGGGGCAGATGGAGGGAGAGGAAGTGGGGGAGGGACGAGCTGCAATAAGAACCGGAGGATATTTCTCCCTGGTGGCTCACTAACGGGCCATACCCTCCTCGGCCTCCGGGTCTCTTTATCCAGCCCCCATCTCTGCGTCTTGCCTGGTAAGAGGGAACCCCTCCCGTCAGCATGAAGTGCTGTGAATGGGTGCAGCCGCAGAGCAGGGCCCAGGATCAGCCCCGGAGAGCAGCTTCCCCAGCAGAGCCCCTGCCGGGCCCAGGGGCAAAGGCATCTCCAGACAGGACCATTCCCTAGGCGGTGGCTCTGCTGGAGATGCCCCCTGGAGCTCTGCTGCTAAGGGAGGGAGCTGTCCCTCGAGCCATCAAACTCAACCTGACTCATGCCAGGACCTGTCTCCGGTCTAATGGCCCCGTCTGCTCCGTTCCTTCCAATCAGGAAATTTGAGCCTCGCCTGTCTAAGGAACAGGAGGCTGAGACCATCGGGACTTGTATCACCAGCGCCATGATTCAGCGCCCAGCCCTGGCGAAGCTGAGAGGGACTGAGGTGGCAAAAAGCTCCGCTCTCCGGGCAGAGGTTAGTGAGGCATGGACAAAGCTGCAGCTTCCACCTGCCTCCTTGGCTGGGAAACTCAGCCACCCCCCTGCTGAGTAGCTGGACCCTGGCCCGATGCAGAGAGCTGCATGTCCAGCCAAATCCAGCCCCTCGGTTTATTTTCCAAAGGGCTGGTGACAAGTGGCTACGCAGTTAACTCTGCAGTGGGGTTGGCAGGGAGAACAGCTGTAGAGGTGAGTGTCTGTGAGACTGTATAGAATTACCCTGGATTCTTGGCACAGAGATCTAGAAGCTACCCCCGTTTACACCAGCTGAGGCTCTGGCCCAGAGCGTTAAATAGCATTTGGTGCAGAGGGAGCAAAGCATAGATTCGGGACAGCCACACGGCCAGGCCATGACTCGCCCTGCCACAGAAACAGAGCTTGGCTGGAGCGGGATGAACAGCTCAGCCCTTGGGGAGCCAGCGGGGTGTTGGGGGGCAGCTGGGGCCCCTCCAGAGCGGGAGTGAGGAGGCCTTCCCTCCAGAGCCCAGCTCAGTACATGTGTTGGGGAGCCCAGGTGGGAGGAAGGATTCTTTGGGGAAGGGCAGCCCGTGGTCCAGGTGAGACCCATGTCTATGTGCAGGGGGATCAGTATCACCTGGGTAAAGGGACCCCGAATACCAACAGCACCTTGCTCCAGACGGGGGGATCCACTCGTCCCCCTGCCTCGTGCACCCCACCTCCCTTGTTATTTACTTCCCTGCTTCTCTCTGCTCCAGTCTCTCCAAGAACTGCCCTGGGATGGCCTGGATCTTGTGCTGCAGACATTCCTGGAGCAGCACCTGACCCCCACCACGCTACTGCATCTCTTTCTGGTATGATAGGGCGGGGGGAGGGGCCCATTCGCACTGGCCATCTGGGGATGGGCCGGCTGGTCAGGTTCTACCCGAACCACAAGAGGGAAGGCTCCAGTTGATCCCGAGGGGGCTGAGCAGGCCTCCCAGCTGCTATGAACTAGCCAGTCCCCCTGGGGCATACACCCAACCCTGGGATCCAGCAAGACAATCCTAGTCCTGCTCCAGGGGTGTCACTTTGGCCTCCTACATTTGGCCTGGAGCCCCTGTTCCCCTAAAGGAAACAGCCCCGAGACCCTACAGGATCAATGGGGAGAATCCTCAAAGCGCTGAGCCCAAGACCCTCAGACCTGTGCCAACGCCCCCCAGACAGGAGAGGAGCGCTGAGTTCCAGTGTCCGGAAGTGGAGGAGAAGAGGTTAAATGCTCCATGTCCTCTCCCTGCTGGGGCGGGAAGCAGGTTCTGGAGGTCGCCCCGGCATTGCTGCCGCTCACACGACTTTCTCCCTACTCCCCAGCACTTGCAGCCGTGGATCTGCTCTCCCCGGGCCCAGGAGAGGAGCCGAGCTGTGAGAGCCAGCGTCCGGCTCTTCATGTTCTACCGCTTCAAAGCCATCACCGAGGTGAGCAGCGCAGAGCCTGCTGCCCCCCCACCCCTCCCCAGCACTCACGGGAAGTGGGGGGAATACAGACAGAGCTGGGCTCGTCCCGACCTATGCCCTCAATTTCTGTTTGGTGGCCCATTAGGACCTGAAACCCATGGTAGAGCAGGGCTACATGGCCGGGCTGCTGACAAGCCAGGCCTTCGATGCTCAGGAGGCCACCAGATACTGGGCATCTCAGGCTCTCTACTGGCTCTTCACGCCTTGCAAAGGTAAGATAGAGCGGAAGCAGTCGCCACTCCTCAGCCTTCACAGCCCCGGCCGTTACCTAGCGAGCAGGGCTGCAGAGAGAACATGGCACCTTCATCGCAGCCCTGACCAGAGGGACACAGAGCAGAAGTGGGTTGGTACCTCCCGGGCTGACCTGGTATCTGCCCTTCACCAGGTGCCTGGGACCATCTGGGACCTCCCCTGATCCCACCCCAGCCCCAACACACCTTCTACATCAGGGTGAAGAGTGGGCAGTTGGCCCAGAAGCCAGCTGAGAGCTCACCCTAGCTGGTCGTTCCCAGCTGCGGCCGGAGTCTGGCTCTTTGACACCTCTGATCTGGCTCGAAGGGGAGGGGGAAGAATCCGGCCCTGAGAGCTCTGCCTGAGCACTGCTGGTTTCTTGTGCAGCTGTCGTGTACACCAAGACAGGGGCAGTGGTGAGCGTGCTGAGCAAGACGCAGAAGGATGCCAGCTGCAGAAAGAACCCTGTCCATGTTGCTATGGTGAGTAAAAGACTGTGGCTGGAGAGACAGACACACACATGGGAAAGGGGGGTTATTGGCTCCTTCCCTCGATGAGGAGCCGGCAGATGGAAATTCCTGGGTATGGGCTCCAGTGCCCACTCACATAGCCCTGGGCACAGGCTGCCAGTGCCTCTGTCCCCGTTCCCCGAAGAGCAAACCCACCTCCCCGGGCCGGGGCTCGCTGCTCACACTCGGCCTGTGCCTTTCCCTGCAGCTCATCGCGAAGCACCTGCAGTCGAGTGACCTCATGCCCTTCAGCTTCACCCTGCTGGTGGGCCTGCTGGAGAAGGAGGAGTGTGCAGACCAGCTGGCGGGCGTCATGGAGGCGGTGCTGAGAGAGCAAGAATCAGAGCTGCAGGGCCAAGTAATGGCTGGGCATTGGAGGCACCATGCTGACATCTCGGGCAGCTCCATCTTGCCCCGTGCCTAGAATTCCTGGGGCACGAGGGAGGATGTGGAGGGGAGATATCCCTTCTCACCATCATTGATCAATGGGACCCATCCATGCCCTGTCTGCAAGGGGGCCGCTGGGCATGGCCCTGTAATGGTTTTCAGGCTTTGATCCCAGGAGTCTGGCTTGCCCAGCTCACTCCCTGGGAAATGTGCCCTATCTCCAGACCCATCCCCCAGCTGGAGGAACAGAGCCTGCGGTGGGGTCCCCCGTGTCCACTGACTCTTTGCCCAGTGGGCATGGATTGACGTACAGGATGGAAATGCATCCCAGATGCTTAGACCCCACTCTGGTGCTGAAGCAGCCCAGGCATGTTGTCACAAGGGGAGGTACAGCCGGGATATCCGGGGGGTGGGGTGTCACTGGGCAGCGGGATTGGGACCCTTAGTTCTACGGTGCTGGATCACGGGTGGGGGTTTCAAGGTACCGAACCCAGAACCCCCCTGGGCTCAGTCACTCGCTAGGAGAGTTTATCCATGGCCTCCGCCGGGCCATGTGACCGCTGCCTTGTTTCTGAGCCTGCCCAGTTCCTCCTGGCCCTTGCCTGCCACCCACCCACAGCGGGGGTAGGTTCTCAGCTCCTGCTTTGCCTCCGCAGGTGCAGGATCTCCAGGCGGCTCTTTCCTACACACTGAGCCCACCCCGGGGGGGGCGGCTGAGTGAGGGGACGAGAGACATTCTCCACCTACTGGCCAGACAACACACCAAGACCGCGGTCAGCATCCTCCTGAAGATGCCCTGGCCTTACAAACGGTGAGCGCCGGCCCCAGGGAAAGGATAGAACACCCCCCTCCGGCCTCCAAGCCCCCTCTTAATGGGATCACTCCACAGCACCACGGTTACATGCAGCACAGCCCCTCCCCTTGCACACAGGCCCCCAGGGAACAGCCCTGCCCCGGCATAGCCTCCCTGTCCCTTGGAGGGCTCCGTGTGCTCTGGGACCCCCGGCTCAGGGCTCCCCCAGCTGAGCTATTCCTAACACAGCTGTCACCCTCCCCCACTTCGTTCTGTGCACTGCTAACCAGTCCCCCCATCCCGGTACGGCTGTGCAATGGCTTGGCTGGCTGGAGGCCAGAACAGTCTTCCAGCCCCCACTCCCCCCATCACTACACAGACCAGGAGAGACCCCATGTGAGCAGGGTCACCTCCTCTGTCAGCATGGCCCCCCGCTCCCGGCAGGGCATCCCTCCAGGCTGAGGCAGGAGAGGGGCCAACCTAACTGCATTGCCCCCACAGACGCCCCTACACTGAGCATGTCCCCGCAGGGGCACCCCCTACCCCCAGCTGGGAAATGCCCTCTCCCCCATGGAATCCCAGCCTGGTATCTTCCCCATCACCGCACGCTTTTAGACGTCTCATCCCACCCCTAGATTCACCAGCCTGCCAGGTTCCCCTGGGCCAGCAGCGCCTTCCCTGCATCCTGCCCAGAGCCGACAAGCACAGAGCCCATTTTACAGCCTTCTCCAAACCCCGCACCCCAGAGCCATGGCGTGGCCAGAACTGGAGCCTTGTTCCTCCTGAAACCCCCACACTGCCCCATGGGGAAGGAGCTCCTACTCTCCTTGGCCGCAGCTCCCACTCTGTGCCCCCCGCCCCCAGTTCAGGAGATCCAGCCCAGCACCTAGCCCTAGCCCCTCCCAAGGGTGGGCACCTCCTCACACCAGCCTCCACCCCTGAGCCCAGAGTCACTGCTTTCCCCCATGGGGGCTCTAACCCCAGCCCCTCTGGTTCCCATCAGGAGAAGGCAGCAAGGGAGGGAGGGGGCCCCCAAGCTGGGAGAAGTGAGTCTGGCCACGTCCACCCATCCCTTTCTGTGACACAGCACCCCCTGGCAGTGCCGGGGCAGAAGGGTATGAACCCCTTAGGACTGGACAGTGCCTGAAGGGCCTTGAGGTCAGCCACCAGCAGGCTCAACCTGCTGCTTCTGGCCCGTCACCCCTCGGAGGGCATCATCCCTGGTGTGTACAACTGGGCCCGTCCTCTGTGTGAATTCCTTACCTGCCGTCCCTCTGTCCGTCACAGCCCCGCCAAGGCCATCTGGAGATTCCTAGGTGCAGACCCCATGCTGACCAGGGAGGTACTGCACATCCTGCTGTACGACAGCCCAGAGAAAGGCCGGGCTAACCCTGGGCAGACCCAGGACAGGAGCTGCCCCCAGCCAGCCCGGCTGCCCCCGGCGGTAAGTTCCCATCGCTGGCATTCAGCCCTCTTTCCCGGCTGCATTCTGCGCACGGCCACGGTCTTCTGACTGTATCTTTTCCCTTCCAGACGACATGCGGCCTGTGGGAGCTGATCGGGGCCTTGGGGCAAGCAGACACGCTGGAGGGACGCGAGGACGACCTGTTCGCCTCTTGCTTCCTCGCCATCGCCTGCCCCCCGGCACGGCACCTCTCGGGAGCCCAGCAGGACTTGCCCAGTGACACCAGTCCACGCAGGTAATGTGTGGGGCCGATGGATCCCAGCACCCACGCAGTGTCTGGGCTAGCCCCTAGGAGGGGGAAGCTTCCTTCTTGGACCTTCATTGTCCAGGGACCCCCGACACCTTCGGGGGACCGAGGGTTCAGATCAGCCAGGCTTCTCGTGCTTAGGAGCGGGCAGAACTGCCCCCAGATACTCAGGGAGCCAGAGAGCTCCTCAGAGTGGGCAGCACAGCAGGGTGATGAGGGAGCTGAGCCGGGGGCGGGGGGAGGGGGAGCAGAGCTGGGGAGCAGGGCAGAGCTGGCTGCTGTCTCTATTTACTGTCTACTTTGAAGGCTTTGGGACAGGCCCGGCCTGTCACTGAGCCACTTCACCCCTTTTCTGCAGTGGGCCCTGGGGGGCAGGGCTCAGGGCAGCAGGGCATTCGGGGGGGCACTGCATGTACTTTTCTCCCCAGGGTCAGTTTCCTGGGCGGGGCGGGGAGGGGCAATTTTCACATCTTTGGAGGAGAGCGAAGGTCACAGTTGCGGGGGGAGAACCAAAGGCAGAAGTGGGGCAGCTTCTAGGCTCACCCTGATCCCTTCAGTGCTGCAGCAAGGGAGTCCTGCCCGCCCCCACCCCGCCCAGGGAGCAGGAATCCCTGCATCACCATCTCCTGCCTCCTTCTCTTCCCAGCATGGCCGTGCAGGCCCTGGCGCGGGTGCTGCGCCTCAGGGGCAGTCAGCCAGCTGTGGAGCTAATGGACCAGGAGCGAGGCTGGCAGCTGCTGGAGGAGGCCCAGCCTGAGGGGTTCACTCTCCTTAGCAGGTGAGGACAGAGGCTGGAGGAGTCACGTTCTCGCTCTGGAGCCCAGTGGGGCAGAGATGGGAGGGGGTGGCCGGGACCGGGCCGGATTCCGGCATGTGCAGGGTTGTCATGCACACGTCAACACGAACTCTTGTTCTCTCCCAGGGCCATAGTGACCCACCCAAACCTGGCCCTGAAGAGCATCCCAAAGCTTCTCCTTCCCAGCCTCCAGGCCAGCCAGGAGGGCGAACGCATGGCCTGCACCGCCCTGTTCGCAGAGGTGAGCCTGGAAGACCAGGGGGGAGGGTTAGCCAGGCCCAGAAGCTGATGGAACAGGGGGCCAATAGCTGGTCAGCCAATGAGAGATGGTCCCGGTGGTGTATTGCTTGTAAATTAATCCCTCTGCTGGGGGCTCTGTGGTGGGATTTGGGAGCACCCCACTGGAAGCAGAGGGAGCGTTCTGCCCTGCACATGTCACTTCTGTTAAGCTCAGCTGAAGACAGCCCCTCGTGAACAGCAGTCGGTACGGATCTATGTCACCTCCTGGCCCCTGATCATACTCCCTTCCCCTTGCTCCTCCTGGCCTCGCCCAGCCCTCTCTGACAGCTCCTTTCGGTCCCTTTAGTTCCTCGGCAGCCCCCTGCTGATGGAGAATGAGCCCAAGGCGATGCGGAAGCAGGTTGTGAAGGCCATGCTGCAGCGGACAGAGGACAGCAACATCCACGTTCGAGGCAGAGCGCTGCACGGCCTCAGGAACACAGTGACCGAGTTCCCGGACAAGGTGGGTCTGGAATGGCAGGAGACTAGGCAGAGAGGGCTGGGTAGGAAGCGCCTGGTTCCCCTTCTCCCCAGCCTGTGGCTCCTATGGAGCAGACTAGGCTGTAGGCTGACTTGCCCGGACTCTGCTTACACTCAGGCTGACAGAGCGTTGCTCACCGAGCGGCGTCCAACCCCTTCTCTGCAGGTCAGGAAAAAGCGAGACAAGATCCTGGAGAGCTTTGTCCGCGCCGTGTGCGAATGCTGCGACCCCCGCACCGTTCTGGAAGCCATGGAAGGGCTCTGCTGGATGCTGCAGGACCCCAAGGCGCCTCTGAAGGCTCACGTCGCCGTCCCACTGGCCCTGCAGGCGAGAACGTTCTTTGAGGATGTAAGTACCAAGCAGGGCAGGCCCCATGGCGCTATAGGGCACCCCACAGGGGAAGGTGCTCAGGACCTGCCTTCCCGTGGAGGGGGCTCAGTGTCCGATGCAGGCACATTTCTGGATTTGTGGGGCAGCTCAGCTCCTCTGCTAGGGAAGGCAGGGATGCAATCATTCTTGGGCCCTGGGCCCACAATTGTTCAGCAGCCCTGGGGCCCAGCAGGAAAGAGGGGAGTTTGCAGAGAATTGTCCTGTCGTTTGAACTAGCTGAAACCTCTCCGGGCTCCGCAGCTGCCAGGCTGATTCCCAAAGCATGTGAGGGCCTGAGCCTGTCCCCTCTAACCACCCTGCGCCCCCTGTCTGCAGGAGACCAGCGGCCTGAGGCGGGCCTCCATGGAGCTCTTTGGCCACCTCAGCAAATTTGTTTCCAAGAAGTCATCCCTCTTTGGGGCTGAGGTGGAGAAGAGCATGGGGACACTGCTCATCCACCTACAGGACGGGGACCCCCAGGTGGCCCAGGTGAGTGCAGCTGAGGGCTCATAGGGGCAGGGGTGGCTGGGGGCATTCTAACAACATGGCAAGGATGGTGCAAACTCCCCCCTCCAAGCCCCAGATCTCCTCAGTGCTGCCCTGTGGCACCCAGGACCCCCCACTAATCCAGCCCTCCCCCACCCCACACAGAGCTCTGCCAGCCCTCAGAGTGTAGCTGTGGGGTAGATCTGTGGGGTTTCCTTCTCCTCCTCCATTCCCCACAGGCACCTCCAGTCTCCGTGCCCAGCCAGCCTCTCCGTGGCTGTGGCTCCATTTTACAGCCTGCCCTGTTTAGTGGCCAGGTCCAGGTCTATCTCTGGCCCCTAGCAAGTGACCTAACCCAAGCAGGGCCACAGGGAAGGGCAGGTCGCTGAGGCCGATTGGGTCTCCATTGCTGCTGCCCTGCCCTCACTTGTGTGCTAGCTCCTGTCTGGGAATGACCAGCCTCCTGCAGCAATCCCACTTCAACCCACGCCCCAGCCGAGTAGCAGCCCCCGATAGTGCCTGGGATTGAGGGGAGGCCAAGTACGTTGGTCACCAGGCAGTGCTGTTAACCGCCCACCGGGGACCCACAGGGAATGGCCCCTTCCCTGTTCCAGGAGTGTACCTCCCCGGCCCCAGCACTCGGGCCTGGCTCCCCTCAACCCAGCCAAGCTGGAGATGGGGGCTGTGGGGGCCTGGGGAACAACCGTCAGGCCAGAGGAGGTTCTGCAAAGAGGTGGCTCCTTGCTGCTCCGGCACAGCAGAGTCTCCCCAAGCCACACAGAACCTGCAAGTTGGCAGCCTGTTGCGCTCAGGGACTCAACCAGTTTCCTTCTCGCCCTCTCTGGCAGGCGTGCAGGGCGGCATTGTTGCAGTGCGCACCCTTCCTCAGCTACCAGCCCCTGCGTACGCTCGTGCGGAGCCAGCTAGCCGAGGGGGCGGCCCCTGCCATCCCCGCCTTCCTGAGCGAAGCCTGCAGGATCCTGGTGAGTGAGCTCTGGGGTGTGGGCCCTGCAGGATAGGGGGGTGGGAGGACCTAAGCACACAGGGAGCTTCCCTGCTCCAGGGAGCCCCCTCACTGACTCAGCCCCATCCCCCACCCTTGAGGATGGCTCCTGTACAAGTCATCTCTGTCCCATGGGAGGAATCAAGGGGGAGAGGGCTCTGACAGCCAGGGGTTCCTCACCTCCCTACCAGGGGAGGATGTGTGGCTTGGGACTAACTGGGTTCTTGGCTTCCCAGCTCCAGGACTGCCCAGGGAGACTGAGCAAGAAGGCTGCCCTGAGAGCAGCAGCTGCCCAGCAGCTGATAGGTAAGAAAAGAGCTGGAGCTCTTCTTCCTATTATCCCTCTGACTCTCCACCCAGCTCCTTCCCCTCCTCTGCCTGGATGGATTGGGGGTGGGGGGCATCTTGAAAGACAGAAATCCAAGTGGTGGCTGTGTGACAATGCGGTTCTGGCGGAACCCAACTGAGAGTGCCAACTCAGGGCAGATTGCTTAAACAGGGCAGTTGCAGCCCAAGGCTGGGGTATTTTCCACCTCTAAGGCAAACCAAACCAGCCAGACTAAGGGAACTTCGGTCTCACCCCACTGGCTAACCGCAAGTCTCTCAAGCAATCTCCTTAGACACTCCAGTTTCCCAGTATAACCACCAGTGCCACTCATACGGGGACAAATGGTTATGAAAACCAGTACCCAAGTAACAGAAAAAGGTTCTCCTGATCCCAAAGGACCAAGCCCCAGACCCAGGTCAATATACAATTCAGATCTTACCCATAAATCACGCTGTTGCCAATCCTTTAGAATCTAAAATCTAAAGGTTTATTTATAAAAGGAAAAAGATAGAGATGAGAGTTAGAATTGGTTAAATGGAATCAATTACATACAGTAATGGCACAGTTCTTGGTTCAGGCTTGCAGCAGCGATGGAATAAACTGCAGGGTCAAATCAAGTCTCTGGAATACATCCCCCGCTGGGATGGGTCCTCAGTCCTTTGTTCAGAGCTTCAGTTTGTAGCAAAGTTCCTCCAGAGGTAAGAAGCAGGATTGAAGACCAGATGGAGATGAGGCATCAGCCTTATATAGTCTTTCCCAGGTGTAAGAACACCTCTTTGTTCTTACTGTGGAAAATTACAGCAAGATGGAGTCTGGAGTCACATGGGCCAGTCCCTGCATACTTTGCTGAGTTACAAGGCGTATCTGCCTTCTCTCAATGGGTCCATTGTATAGCTGATGGTCCTTAATGGGCCATCAAGCAGGCTAGGCAGAGCTAATCTCAGCTTGTCTGGGATGTCACCCAGAAACATAGCATAAGTTTGCCATACAGACAGTATAGAGCCAATATTCATAACTTCAACTACAACACTGATACACACATATAGACAGCATAATCATAACCAGTAAACCATAACCTTGTCCTAGACACCCCATTTGACCCCCTTTATACCAGATTTGGGTGCCACTACAGGACCTTGGTTGCAACAATGATCTATACGGTCCCAGTTTATGTCAATAACATCACAGGCTGGTGCCCTGCATGCTGTTAAATAACCAGGCCCGCGTGCCTCCCCTAGGATACATGATGGAGAATTGAAGCCAGAGAAGAGGAGGAGGCTTGGACCGCCCACCCTGCTGTGAGTCACGGCTGAGGGGTATTGCTGTGCTGGGAGGAGGGGCGGGGGGAAATCGGGGCAGGGTTCTAGGGTCAGGGGGCAGCAGCCACATCGCACGTGGCTGGGAGCCAGAACCCAGTTGGAGTGACCTGCAGAGCGTAGGAGCAGGGAGAAAACCCTTGGGGCTGGTTCTGGGGTATCTTCTCCCCGGCTATAGTTTGAAACTCCCTGCCCTGTGGGGTGTTCCCATCCTGGCCCAGGCAGGAGCCATGGCTGGTCAGCAGGGTCTGGGAGTCAGAAGTGAGTTATTCCTGGCAGGCAGGGGGCAGTGGCAAGCAGAGGGGGGGTGTACTCCACAAGAGGGAGGGAAACCACCTCCTATGGGAGACCCAGCTGCTGGAGGAGACTTTTCCCCCTAATACCTCACCAGCCGCGGTGCCGCGGGCAGGGACTTTGAGCAGCCCCAGCCAAGGGCGAGGCCGGGGGTTCCTCTGAGCCTCATTTGGTGCTAACTCTGAAGAACCCAGCCTGGATTGCTGCCTGCCCCCTGCAAGTGGCAGCTCCAAGAGCCCCTGCACGCACGGAGCAGCTGACACCACCCCAACCCCCCACCCCACCCCACCCCAGCCCCAGCTATGCTTATGGGGATATGAAATTCTACCTCTGAGTCTCCCTGCCTTCAACAGCTGATCATGCCCCAAAGGGGCACCTGGAGAGGCTGCAGTCAGCCCAAGAAGGGTAGGCAGGGGGTGGCGTAGAGTCGCAGGCTGAACTGCAGGCCGCAAGCAGACCCAGCGTCACTTCTCACAGCCCCAATCCACTGAGCAAGAGGGGAATAAGGCTGCTGCAGCCAGAATTTCCTTCACTCCAGTAAACTCCTCTCCCCACATTTCCTGACACCCTCCCTATTTACAACCAATGCAGTTGGCTGCTTTTTAAAGATAAGTGCATGTTGCAAACTCATGTTTTGTTATCTATTTCCTTCTTTGCAGACAAAGATTCAGGCGGAGAGAAATTCCGGCATAGTTCTTCCCGCAGGTCTAGCTACTTAGATGCTCTGCTCACACAGGCAGGCTGATCATATGGGCTGGACCACGCTGCTGTGTGGATGAGGGAAGCCTATGGAAGGTGGGGTGTAAAACAGCAGCTGACGTAGCCTAGATGGGCGCATACTCACTGAAGATGCTCAGACCAAACGTGGGTCAGGATGCAATGCTGAAACAGTCCAGCAGAGGGAGCCACCGCAGGAGTAATGGGCAGGCTGCCAGTAGATGTCCCCATATAGGCAAGAGAGCACTTGCACAGACCTGTGAGAAAGCAGGAGGATACCCAGGTTACTGCCTTGCAGAGTTCCAGAAGGGAGGGGTCTCTTTCTCACCAAGACCTACCCGAGCTCTGATCTCTAGGGCAGGAGCCTTTTATTTGGCTCCACAGGCCTCACTCATACACCTGCCAACCAAGCAAGGCTTTCGAGCTCAGTTTGCACCATACAGAATGAACGGGTGGTCAGACTCACTCACCTCTCGGGCGCCCTTTTTGTATGTCTAGGACTTTTCCATCTTCTCCTCCTCCACTGAGGGGAAGAGGATGGAAGCTCCAGCTCTTGAATTGGGCTATTAGGGACACACACTGATCACCAGTGACTTATTAGGGAACTAAATAGGGAACCCTGGAGACAAGGGTATTTCCCCAACCTGCCTATGGTGGAGAAACATTAAGATTCAGGTCCCAGGAGTCCAGAACCTCTCGGGTTTGCCCTCTGCAATCCGTTATCTCTGGATGGAACCTAACAGAAAAACAAGAGATTAGTGGCCAAGGGCACAGAGGGCTGCCACGTATACCCTCCGGGAACCAAGGCTCAGGAGAAAAGGCTAGTGGCCTGCCAAGCAGCAGCAATCAGGCTTGGCCTTCTCTGGCCCCTCAACAAATCTTCCCCAGAACCTCTGAGCTACATGCAGGCTGCCCGGAGGGTATCGCTCAGTGAGAATTCACCTCTGGCAGGCAGCCCTATCAAGAGGGGGCGGGATCAAAATTACATGAGCCCAGGATGAGCTTCCTCTCTTGGACAGTAGAGCTGGGCAACCTGCTGCAGAGGCGAACGCTGCAAATCCAAAAAACATCATCATCATGTTCAGCCTCACCTCCACGAGCAGACGCCTGGCATGTAATCAAGGCTCCATTTTGTCCTCATCCAAAACCTGAAATCAAACTCTTACCTTCTCAACATTAAAGACAGTGATAGATGTCCTTATTGTGTCAACAGGCAGGGAGGTTATGCAACTTGGGCGGAAACAGGCACTCAAATACTGCACTGATGGGGGCCTTATAAAGATGTAGACAGATGATAAGTAGCATCTTTATATAGGAGATCCTTGAACAATGCACCAAGCTATTGGACTCAAAGCAAGAACAAACTTCTCTTGTTCACCTCTCAGTAGGAGAGCTCAGGGAAGAGAAGAGTGAAGCCACAGCTTGTATCGAATCTGCTCTTCAGCAGACTACACGCTGCACATCAGACGTACAGCAGCAGTGTTGGTGAATTAATCTAGTACAGTGGTTCCCAAACTGGGGTTCGCGAAATGTTACAGGTTGTCTGCGGGGAACAAATTCCCTAATGGCGGACAGAGCTGTCCCTAGGAACCCCGGGCAGCATGGGGCCAGCAGCCCGGAGCCCCTGGACGTCCAAGAGCGAAGAAGATCAAAGCAAGCATCTCTATCACACTGAGATTTAAACTTCAAAACTCCTTATAGGAAATGCAAAGGGAAGTGGATATTTTTTCCTGTTTTTAAAATTAAATAGGCAGCTAATATTGTTTTTAAAATTATTAGGAAGAACAAGTTTAAGCTTTGTTGTAACGTGCGTTGTTTGTCTGGACTGCTCAAGACCTGAATGCTTGTGTAGAAGGAGCTCTAAGTTGACTTCTTAAATACCTTCATCAAGGAGTATCAGGTGTGAAACAGCATGAAACGTAGGAGCCTTGTCTTATAACAGACTTATTCAAAGTGATACAAACTACGAAAGTAAGATCTTGGAAGAGTGTTGCCGTTTTCATAATGTAATAAAATACTGTAATGATAAATAATAATTAATAATGAAGTGTGTAATAAGCTTGTCATCAAAACAAATTTTATATTTCCCAGATTACTGTTTTTATAATTTATACTCAGGTAAAGGAGAAAATCCCTGGAAATATTTATTTTGAGGAAGGGGTTCGCGAGACTTGACATTTTAGTGAAAGGGGTTTTGTCATAACTATAAAGGGAAGGGTAACAGCCCTCCTGTGTACAATACTATAAAATCCCTCCTGGCCAGAGACTCCAAAATCCTTTTACCTGTAAAGGGTTAAGAAGCTCAGGTAACCTGGTTGACACCTGACCCAAAGGATCAATAAGGGGACAAGATACTTTCAAATCTTGGTGGGGGAAAGGCTTTTGTTTGTGCTCTTTGTTTTGGGGGGGAGTTCGCTCTTGGGACTAAGAGGGACCAGACATCAATCTATGCTCTCCAAATCTTTCTGAACAAGTCTCTCATATTTCAGACTTGTAAGTACAGCCAGGCAAGGCGTGTTAGTTTTATCTTTGTTTTCCCAACTAGTAAATGTACCTTTTGCTAAGGTGTTTACCTCTGTTTGCTGTAACTTTGAACCTAAAGCTAGAGGTGGTTCCTCTGGGCTCTTTAAGTTTGATTACCCTGTAAAGTTATTTTCCATCCTGAGTTTACAGAGATGATTTAGACCTTTTTCTTTAATTAAAAGCCTTTTTTAATAACCTGATTGATTTTTCCTTGTTTTTAGATCCAAGGGGATTGGATCTGGATCCACCAGGAGTTGGTGGGAGAAAGGAGGGGTGGTGGTGGTTAATTTTCCTTGTTTTAAGATCCAAGGGGTTGGCTCTATGTTCACCAGGGAGTTGGTGGAAGAGTCTCTCAAGGCTACCCAGGGAAGGGAGTTAGCCCATTGGGAGTGGTGGCAGGGGACCAGATCTAAGCTGGTAGTTAAGCTTAGAAGTTTTCATGCAGACCCCCACATCTGTACCCTAAAGATCAGAGTGGGGAAGGAGCCTTGACGGGTTCACAGGTTGTTAAAGTTTGGGAACCACTGATCTAGAATGAAAATACAGTATCTGCACCATCCGGGTGTAAAATAGGGTAAATGCACACAAGGCAGACTTTTAATAATGCTTGGACAATACAAAGCCAACTCCCTCCTCCATGCAAGTTCTGCTGGTTGGATGTGAAGATACGAGGGTGGGGTTGCAGTCGTGGAGGTGATGATTTATAAACATGCTCCTGGAAGACCAATACACTGCTTCTACTACACAGCCACTTCCTAGGGGAATCCAAAGAGACTAGGTTTCATTTGGGACACCTTCCAGAAAGCAGCTTAGGAGAGAGGTGCTACAGCTGCCTTGGGAACATGTACTTCCAACAGATTCTCTACCACCCAACTGGGAAAAGTCTCCATGTGTGTCAAAGACGGGCCTGCTTACGGGCCGAAACGTCAAATTCCTGGAAGCTGAGAGTGAGAAGTTTTAAATCACCCCATGGTGAAACTCCTCTGATTACCAGACAGTGCCAGGATTAATTGCCTCAAGTACCATGTCACTAATCCAGCATGCCAGGGCCATCCCAGAGTGCAAAGGCAAACACGGTGGTTTACGAGCAGCTGTTTTGCTTGACCTAGATACAGAAATCTGGTTTTGCCTGGGAGGGGAAGGAACAACAGATTCTTTAGAACTTTTGACAGCGCTGCAGCTTTAAGCACCAGAGAAGCAAATGCTTCCTCAGATTTTCAGCCTTCAGTAAGATGTGGCAGCCCTTACAGAGACAAGCAAGAAACTGCCTGGAGACACAGAATGGCTACCCTGAAGTCACAAACCTTTGCTGACCTGTCCCCAACTGCTGGCGAAGGAAGCTGCACACGCTGCAGTGCTCCTGGTCTGGCCACACAAACACGCTTGGCAGCGTCACTGAGTCAAGACAGCACTCACCAGATCTTCTGGCTCCCTTGAAAGTACTCCAACGGCCCAGCTTTCCAGACATGCATGTGGGGCAGTGGGCTGCACTTCTACACGCATCTTTTGGGGATTTTTTTCTTTTAAGCTGCAGTTCCAAAGGAATGTTTTGGGGGAAGTTCTGGGTTATACAGGCAGTCAGACAAGCTTCTAAGGCCAGAAGGGATCATCATTGTGCTCTATGACCCTTGCTAGCTGGCATCCCTAAATTCAGAGTCCAAAAGGGGTGACTTCAAAGGGAGGCTCAAAGCACTGTTGAAAACCAGACAGGCTATCCAGTAACTTAGAGCACCTTCAGACATTGCCACTATTTGCATCTCTCGGGTCCCCCGATTCGTTATTAATAGACTTACAGTCTGTATTCAGTGCTCCTTAGCTTATGGCTTTGGATACCCAGTGACAGCTGGTTGAGCTTTTCTGGTAGTTCTACCTGTGTATTTATACAACACAATTACCCAATGGGGCTTCCTCACCCAACGGGAAGAGACAGAAAGCAGGGAGGAAAAACTATTAAACTCTTCCACAAAATACTGAGCCATATAAAGTGCAATGTTACCATTTAGGCTAAAAAAATGCAACGTTCGCGTCAAGGGGGCTGGGGGTTTAGTGGCCCTAAACACCACGACTGTGTTTGTGATAGACCTCAATCTCCAAGCACTGGATGTAGGTAAAGGGAGTGCTGAAGACAGCTCTAAATCAAAAAAGAATCAGGCTAAAGAGAACTGTTAATTTGTTAAGGAACCAAAAAGGATTGGTTTGTTATTTAACAGCCCTGCTGCTAACAAGACGGAGGGATAGATTTTTTTTTTTTGACATTTCCACTGATTGGTAAATTGTATTACCCCGTTTCCCAGAATGATTCAAGGGATTTGGGGGGGAGGGGGGCAACCTCCCAACTCCAGTGGAAGAGGTGGCTAATTATTAGCTCTCGACCACCACAGAATGTTGCAACTGCTACAAAATAAAAAGAGTTTATAACCTCTGAACAGGAACTGGGAATTGCTTACAAATTAGTATCTGGAATCCAGAGGCGATACCCTTACATTTATCTGATAGGGTAAGTCAAACATTGGTCATTTGTGAAGGTCCTAAACAGAGATCAAACTTTCAGGTCTACTACTATCTTCTCCCACCACCTCTACTTCTGTTTTTATTAAAGGATTGATTCCATCAGATTCAGCTTCCTCCCTTTCCTCAGGAGAGTGTGTGTCAAAATCTCATTGTGTATGATCAAGACGGAAGAAAAATCTGTACACAATGATTAGCCCTGATATTTTAATGGAAATACTGCACTACAGTCAAGTTTACATTTGTATAGAAATCATCACATGGATAGGTGGCCAAGGATCACATTACAGAATACAAAAAGCAATTTAAAGTAAAAAGAAATCTTGCTATT
Source organism: Malaclemys terrapin pileata (assembly GCF_027887155.1). Classification (NCBI taxonomy): domain Eukaryota; kingdom Metazoa; phylum Chordata; order Testudines; family Emydidae; genus Malaclemys; species Malaclemys terrapin. The sequence goes on from NC_071514.1 coordinate 55,158,433, forward strand.
GTACAGGCTGGGATCAGAGCATGGAGCTCAGAAGTCAGACATCGGGAGGGATGAAAGCTTGTCGGAGAAAAACAGAGTTCTCATTCGTTTGTTTAGGTACAGCAAGTCAGATGCTTTATTACCTCTCACAATTGTGCAGAGGGAGAGAGCTAAGCAGGTCTCTCTCAGGTAACTAATTACAGCAAGCATTTATACCTTTCATTACAGAAATAATGAGGGACAGCTGCGTTTTGTTTATACATAGGCCATGTTGATATCTTATTTCCTCACTTGTTTTGACTCTAGCCAACATACAATATTTTCTATACCTTATCTATACAAGGTCACAACGACTTCACACACAGTTCTTTCCCACCCGCCTCACACAATCCTCGCTTCTACAAATCTCGCGTTATTAGGGTTACAGTTAGTCTGACTCTTGCTAACGAGCTGTCATGCATTGCAGTTCCTTTCTGTCAGTTCTTTCTCTGCTTCCACAACCTGTAGGTGAAAACCCTGCTGCAGGAGGAGATCGCCTTGTGTTTTATTGGGTTTTTTTCCTGGGTACCTTGAACAGCAGGAATCCCGCCATGTTAATCCCATTCCGCTCAGATAACATGCAAGCACAGACTCTTGGACAAAACACCCACAAAGCAGCAGCAGCTGTTACTTCCAAGCTGGTAAAGTCTAAATCATCCTGACTTCCACTTCCAGATCAGCTTTAACATATATTAAAAAGAAACACCTGAGGGTGGGGTGAGGCACAGGGGAGCGTGTGTAAAACCTTTGAAATGGAGGAGGACACAATAAAACCCCCTTCCTGTCTGAACACAGCAAAAGGAGGAGAAACGGGACAGGTAACTTATTGCTGGCAAACACTGAAAACTCCCCCGTGGGCTCTTTACTCTCTTTTCCTCTCTCCATAGGAGGCTCCCATTCATCACAATGGCTGGAATTACTCTCTGTACATTGGCTGCCAATGACTAGTGACCCTTATAGGCCATGCATTTTCACCACTCTGCTCTCCCAGCTGCACAAAGTCTGGAGCGATTGCCCTCCCCCGACCCTCTCTCCCCAATTTCTCCATCTCTCTGCCGGGGAAGGGAAGAGAACTCAGTTCTGAGGGGACAACCAGCTGTCTTGAAATCCCTGGGACAGATTTCAGAAGTGGACTTTGAAAAACAGCAAAGCTGCATTCACAGCTCTCCAGCTGGGACACGGAAGCTGTTCGGGCACAATTGGGAGCATTGTTTTGTGCAAGGAAAGGATGCCTCCTTCGAGGAGAGACAGTGCAGTTGGGTCTGTTGTGGCTTACGAAGTCCATGCCAACTTGTCTGAAAACCAAAATCTTCCAATGCTTAAATATCTGCCAGCACTAAACTTCTATGCTTAAAAAATATATATATCCCATTTGTGGATTTCACTAGTGAAATGCATCATGCAGCCTACCCGCCTCACCGTTCTCTCTCTCACACACACACACACACACACACACACACACACACACACACAGACATAGACACAAAGCAGCTCTAATGAAATACTGGTTTGGTACTTAGGATGTTTTCTCCAATACTGAGAGGGAAAATACATAAGCACAATCAACCCCAGCTAGGTAGCTCAGCAACACTTCAGATTATGAAGCCAATAATAAAATGGTCAAATGTCCCCTCTCCGCACTGCAAACTGCATGGTGCCTTTCAGAACAGGAACAGGGCCGTGGGTGAGCGAGTGTCTTCCTCAATAAGAACCAAGATGTATTTTTATTTACAAAAGAAAGGAGAGAACAATTTCCACACAAAAGCACTACAACGATAACTCCCTTTGGTAAAAAGTGTAATAAATATCTCCATAGGTCTGTTTGTTGGTACTAACTCTCAAGCCACCTGGTACTATGGTACACAAGAAGCTGGTACAGTTATACTAGCACATCAAGCATATTTCCTTTAATAAAAAAAGGGAAAAAATTGACAATATGTACATTTATTTACAAAAAAGGAAGGGGAACATGTTAAAATTGTGTTGTTTCTGCCGAGAATCCAGTTGTGATAGGCACCTCTGGTTTCACGACATATCTGAGCATATAACTTTAAATGCACCACTCAGGTCAGGATGTATGCAACATCCAGTTCTCTTCCCTTGAAGTTCAGGCCATTGAGGAGTTAGTCTCAGAAGTGCTGGAGCATATGAGCTAGCTGCATTTCTCTAGGATCACTCAGTTCTGAAAAGGATCCTTCCCTCCACAGTGCACGCTGAAGTCAGAGGCCTGTTGGCAACATCCAGCTTAGGGTTGTAGAGATCCGTTTTCCTAAACCGAATCCCGCTGGTGACAGGATGTACCAGCTGTGCACTAGTCAACTGGCCACGTTACGGAGATACACAGTGAGGGGAGAAAGGCATCTTCCTCGTTTCCTTGATACGCACACACATACACACACCACGTGATCTTCCCTCACTCAGGGACTTTACGGTGTCTTGAATATTGTGCCGTATTTGACACTGTACTTGTTAATGCTCACAAAGTGCAGGGTCTCTGTATCACAGGTAGTGGTACAGGGCACCAAACCCTCCAACCCTTCTCCCATTAGCCACTTGTTTGTCTCAGCTGCCATTTCACGGGTCACATGCTCCTTGGTCCATTTGTCCACCCAGGCTTGGAATCGCTGGTGCAGCCGCTTGCTCACTCTTTCATGGGACTACAGAAACGGGAGAGACAAAAGATCACGAAACACTTAAAAAGTGAAAACAAATCCACTTCCCTAGACCCACAGATTTGGCATGTTTAGCACTGCTGGGGAACTGGGAATACAAACACTGACCCTTGCCGACTGATCAAGGGAAAGCATCAGTAAATTGGAGGCAGTGTATGAACAAGCAGGCACAGCCATCCTTATTCCCAACTGGAAATCCCCAAAAGCCTAGTGTTCGTGAAATCAAGTGCTCAGAAGTCATCAAAGTCAAAAATCATCAAATGTTTGTTGAACTCTGAACCAGAATGTTAACTCTGCCACAGTGTATATCCCGTATATTGTATGAAATGGATTCAACACTCTGCTAATGATCAAAACAGGGACACACAAAACATACATGTGCACCAGAGCAGAATTAAACACCCAACAGAAGTAATTTCCAGAAGTTCCTGACTTGACTGCTTGATTAGAACCCTAAGGCTGCAATAATGCTAAGCTTCTCATATCTTTTCCCTGATTAATGGCAGTGTCAGGTGATGCAAGACTGTGTTCAGCCTTCAATGCAGGGGTTTATACAAAACAATACAGAAACAGTCTCACGTGCGTGGAAGAATTCCAGCTGGAATAGAAGAGGGAAGTGCTGAGATGGATATATTTGTTCCCAACCTCTCACAGCACATGCGCGCATGCACACGGCACCCCCACTAAAATAAAGTTATTTTTGGACCGAAACAGAGCCTAAGAAATTTCAAACCAAAAAGGAATCTGAGTTATGAGTAATTTAAGAAAGAGTTAGTTAAGTTTAACACTGACTTAATTACAGTAGTCAGTCCCAGTAACTACTACACATATTCCCATAGCTGTGCTATTCTGTTAGAACCTGAACTTCTGAGTCCTGGGAAAATATGCATTGTGACATTTCCAGGGTGGACTGATTTAAATCAGCATTTGTATTTCAGCTGTTTTCTAAAGAAAGATGCACTCATTAGTTGATATACCCATTAAAACACCTTGACTTACAACTAAATAGACACTTTACAGTAGATTTGGTACATCTGTTTGCTACCTAGAAGTGTACACCATAACTATATTTTCAGATTCTTATTAACCAAACACTTTTAGTATGTTAGAAAATAGTGGTTTTGTTTTTTGTTTTTTAAGAGAGGGTCATGGATTCAGCATATTTATTTCTCTTATTATAATCGTCTAAGTTTAGGCCTCAACATATTTTGTATTAAATTCTGATTTCATTTTAAACTGGCTCATTTTTAAAAAAGAAAAACTTATAAGTAACAAAAAATTTTAAAAAGGAATTTTATTTAATTTTTAAAAAAGTCTTCCAATTTTTATCCACCTTGGACCTTTCTGTAATTATGACATCACTGCGGCTATCCTAGTCCCACACCCAGCACTTTCAAGCAGCTGGTATATTCGTTTGCAGTGCTCCGCTGCACGGGAGCAACCCTAGACTCCCATTCTCAGTGACTGCAGGGTCGAGGCACAGCTCCTTGATGAGATGAGCTTGGAGGGCTATGTCAGAACACGGGTCAGTTTTTCAGCATTTCAGTTCTTTGCTATCCCCTTTTTTAGGCCCACCCTAACAAGGGGGATTAGCAACCAATGTGAGGTGCCCCTAGGCAAGAAACCTACGAGTAAAAGGATGCTAAGAGCTGCCTACTCTAACAGGAGAGTTTGGGAAATGGAGTGGGAGGAAAGGAAGGGTTACATCTCAGGAACATTCAGAGGAAGTTTACAGCGTCCAGTGGACTAAACTATGTCGTGTCCAGTCCTCAAAGCAATATGAAGACTACTAAATGTTACAGGAGAACAACCCCTCCCCCCCCACCCCAGACACTTTATCTGACTCTCCCCAGATGCCCTTTGGGAGCAAGAGGTTCAGGGAAACACCAGCTGCTCATCCCATTCCTTTCACTCAACTCCTACCTGCTGAGCACGCAGCAGAGCAGTCCTTCTGTACATGTAATCCCCCGATTTGATCATGTACACCAGTAGTCGGCAATCTCTGGCACGCGGCTCGCCAGGGTAAGCACCCTGGGGCCGGGCCAGTTTGTTTACCTGCTGCGTCGGCAGGTTCGGCCGATCGCGGCTCCCACTGGCCGTGGTTCGCCGTCCCAGGCCAATGGGGGCTGTGGGAAGTGGCACGGGCCAAGGCATGTGCTGGCTGCGGCTTCCCGCCGCCCCCATTGGCCTGGAGCGGCGAACTGCGGCCAGCGGGAGCCGCGATCGGCCAAACCTGCCGACGCAGCAGGTAAACAAACTGGCCCGGCCCCAGGGTGCTTACCCTGGCGAGCCGTGTGCCAGAGGTTGCCGACCCCTGACGTGCACCATCTTATAGGAGTTCAGTTTGAATTTACACTCCAGCTTGTCCAAGCTCTCCACATTCTCCATGGACTTCTTACTGTTTCCCTCCTTCCCTTCCTTCTCCTGCTGCTCCCGACCACGCTGACACTTACGGATCCGCCTCAGGTTCCTGTAAACCAGAGAATCCCTGCTGGGATTAGTGCTCATCCTCTGTCCACTAGGCTGGGCATATCTGGTGGCTCCAGGCCAGCCCTTCGGAACCCAAAGTATTGCTCAGAGTGGAATGGTCACAAATTAAAGTCGGTTAGGCTCATGTGTCTACCATAAGCCAACCCACTGATCTCAGCTGTTTACAGAGAGTGAGGGCCTTTCAAAGCTGTTTTGTAACCAACTTCCTGCTAGCGCAAAGCACTGACTCAGCACCTTCTGCACTCAGCTAGAGGGCTATTGTAAGCAAAGGCAGGATTGCCAAGAAAAAAAAAAACGGGGCTGGTGACTCCCCAAACCCTGACCTCTCTGCAGCCTGTGGACTATGCTCTCTCTCAGTCACTGGAGAGCAGGAGCCCAGGGTGGGCTCTTGGAATAAACAGCAGCACTGTGTCTCTATATGCTACTCCCAGGTTAATGTATTCTAAAGTGGCAGAGTACTAAAAACAAACAAGAGACTGCAATAGCCAACACTGTGAAGGAGTAAGATTTTCTCCCTCTGCTGACATGGGTACTCGTGGTCTGTGTGTCACTTTTCACAGCCACAGCTTGTTCACTCACCTTGGCAGGAAAACCGGCTTCTGGGCCATGTGTTCCCGAAGTTCGGGAGAGGTAGAATCAGAGTTGACGTACCGCTCTACGTAGTCTGACCAACGCTGAAATTGGGCACAGAACACAAGGGGTTAACCAACATCTGCCAAATCAAACAATTCAAACCCAACTCTGAAGGGGTTTGGTTGGAAGTGGATGAAAGAAAAGCAACCTTTGGAGACTCCATATATTTCACACAGGTCCCACTCACTCTCCTCCCATGGATGGATATACCTATATCATAGAACTGGAAGGGACCCTGAAAGGTCATTGAGTCCAGCCCCCTGCCTTCACTAGCAGGACCAAGTACTGATTGTTGCCCCAGACCCTTAAGTGGCCCCCTCAAGGATTGAACTCACAACCCTGGGTTTAGCAGGCCAATGCTCAAACCACTGAGCTATCCCTCCCCCTATATGCACCTGCACTGTCTGGTTTTTGAAATTCTTAATAAGAGATGCCAACAAGGCTTGTTCAACCCAATTCACTGAGTGCACTGTGTCACAGAATGAATGTGTCCTGTAGGACGAGAAGCAGGTCATAAACTATAGCATCTGAAACACTGACAGCTCTGCCATCTTCATCCAGTTATACCCCCATTTAAACTTTACATGCTTAATAGCTGCAGCTGAACTCCAAGGACAATCGGCTCTTACCTCTGCCTCTACAGAGTCATCCGAGTTCTCCTCTTCGGTGTCCAGCAGCTCGATGGTTAATTGGACCTGGCCTCTGCTCTGAATGAACATCAGCTACAAAGCAGAATGCGGAAGGAGACTTAGTAACCAATTATTCAGAAAAATAAATCCAATAAACTTTATGCAACTCTCCAGCATAATACTGTGCCTTCCACTTTGCTGGGAACAACGGGGCGATACTAGCCCCAGTTACACAATCTGAACACAGAAGGAGTTTTGACAATGAGTGGAAAGTTCTAGATCACTAAGGAGCTAATCTAACAGAGGGTAAAAGGATAAAGAAATTATTCTACATATATGGGCAGAAGCGAATTCCTGGATAGAGAACCATGACATACTTAAAGAGAGGTGGAAGAAAAAAGCATGAATTGCTGCAGTGAACAGTTGGTATTTTATTAACGATCAGAAAAAATCTCTCTGTTACCCACAGAGTTTGCTCGAAATTGGGATGTTTATAAAGGCAAAGCAAGGAGCTGGACCCCTTTTAGCAGCATGCTGTTTTCTGATCAATTTGTGCAGTTTCAATTCTTTGCTTCCCTGCTTATTTTGAGACTCTCATCGGGAACACAGAGACGCCCTATAAATATCAAAGCCATTATCAATGAATTTCACTAGTTCAAGATGGGCCCGGCCACTTCTGATTTCACAGCGACGAGAAGTATGAATTTGATTTGAACTGAGAGTCAGGTTTATTTAACGCAGAGGTGACAAATATTAGTAAGAGACCGTTACAGTCTACAATGGATGAGATGGAGAAAAAGGTGGAAAGCGTCAGTGACCCACCCCACGGGAGGGAGGGAGAGACAGAGATTAAAAGCCTAGTGGCAGCAATCACTCAATACAGTATTACTCTGGCTTTGGGACACTGAGAAATACAGGGACAAATCCCAGCTTTCCTTCAGGATACGTATTTTTCCATCTTCCTTGCAAATGTCCCATTTCCGAGGAACTCTTTATAGAAATATTCTTCTGTTTTTCCTGTTCGTTCTACAGTTCCTGTCTGGATGGATGCAAGCCCCGCCAAGGGCTATATTAAGACCGACAGTCACAGAGCAGGTACTCGGCAGCTCCACCAGGCTAGAATGCACAATCAGGTCGCCCTCTCAAGCTCTAGGAGAGCTGCGGAGCACACAGGTGTCCAGAGGTCCTTGGGATATTTGGAGAGTTACGTAAAATGAAAAGCTGAGCCCATTCTCCTTTCTCAGCGAGCCTTCGTACTTCCCCTCCTCTCTCAGCAAGCTCCTCCAGGAGTCCTCCTCCAAGCGTCACTGCAGGCAGATATGGTTTTTACCTTGAAACAGTTCTCGTCTGACATGGGCTGCTCGGCTTTGCGCTGGTACTTGGCCTCCACAAGGGCCCGAGATGACTGTGAGGACAGCAGGCCTCCGGTAGCTCCGTTGCTATTCTCCGACAGGTAAAGCTCTGTCACCTGCATGCAGATCTCATCGCTCACTGTGTGCTGAAGCTGGGAGCAGGAAGGACACAGAGGAGAGGAGTTAGTGAAGTGGTTTTAAATGTCTCTGGACTTGGTGCACTGTATACTGCAGTAGCCCCCTCTCCCCAACCCAAGTCAGTCAGAGGCTTTGCACTAGTGTGCACTATGGACAACCTGCCTTCTGCAGTCAGGCCGTAGACAAAACAGAACACTAAGAAAATCTCCAAAATAAACTTCTCCATGTGGCAACAAGCAGAGTTTGACATTAATCCAAACAAGCCAGGCTGAGCCTTCGTCATTTGCCTGCACTTCTAGACTTACATGTTTGCATGCAAACACTTATGTCAAAAGCTATAATTGATGAGAAACTATTTTATCTCCCCTGCATACATATACGCTGTGGCAGAATTGGTCAGATTTCCAGTTCTTCTCCACTATGCACCACGCAAGTCTCAGAACCAGCTAAAGAATATGTCCATCAATGCAGATTAGAAATGAACATTCCCTTCAAAATTCCTGCTTCAAACCTCTGTCTGGTCAAACCACAGCAAAAAAAAAAAAAAAAAAATGCTAGCCATCTAAGTTTTAAAACTAAAAAACAATTATTTAGGTTATGAACATAGTAGCCTCTTCTACTGTGAATTACTACTACACCCATTGGAAAACATTGTGTCCTTTAAAATAAATAATGATGCTGGCAAAGTACAGTTACACATACAAAGTAAGTACGGATTAAGAACCTTTAAGTGAGCGTTATGAAGGAAATGCCTGACAGCTGGCAAAGATTTAGACCATCGAGGTACGCAGGAAGGGCTTGTTAGGCCGTTCTCTTGCCATGGAATCGCTACACCAAATCCAAAGGTTGATTAGTTGGTTGTTTGTGGAGGGGAAATTAAAAATAATTAAATCAAATTCTAAATATTAATTATATTCCCAAATTTAAATAAAGAGCCGGTTGACTGCCGATTTCCTGTCAAAACTGAAATTAAGAACTTGTTTTTAGCCCTGTCTTTATACTCTAATTTGTGCTTAACAATTCTCCATAGAAATTGGATCATCGAGGTAGCCAGCATGTGAGAGTCGACACTTGGGCTTACAGAGTTCAAGTGACAACAAGCAGCTAAAAGCCACAAATATACCAGCTTCAAGAGCCAGCCAGTGTGTGTGAAATCCAGAAGCAAGTTGTTATTCAAAAGAAATACAGAACCTTTTCCAAGAGTCCTTACAGTTTTGGTCCTTGTGTTTACAAATGCTTCAGGTTTTCTAAGAGCAAGAGAACACTTCAAATGTGGTCCCACCTGACACTAGGCATCTCTTGGACAGTGGAGGACAGTCTGCACTTGGTAAGGCAACTCCCATCTTTTCATGTGCTGTATATTTATACCTGCTTACTGTATTTTCCACTCCATGCATCTGATGAAGTGGGTTATAGCCCACAAAAGCTTATGCCCAAATAAATGTGTTAGTCTCTAAGGTGCCACAAGGACTCCTCGTTGTTTTTACTGATACAGACTAACACGGCTACCCCTCTGAAAGCTGGGTAGTAATCCTCCACAACACTATCCACTAGAGGAAGAGAAGGTGTAACATGAACTACATTGTAACACCCTTCAAAGGCAGTTCCTACAGGCCCACTATGAGTTCTGGGAGCAAAAGGGCCACATGTTGAAGGTCTCAGACAAATTGATGAATTACCAGAACGGTCAATAAAATGAGGAACAACGTTGTAAGACTTTAAATGAGAGCTTTTCAAATTAATGCCAGGTCTGTAACCCGTCAGAGGCCTCACGGAGGAGGGCAGAGGTGGTAAAATTCTCAGAACTAAAAAGAACTAAAGAGGTTCTTGCTACCAAAACAACATTATGCACACCATTAAAGCAGAGACCTCACCAAAAAGATATGAACGCAGATATGTCCTAAGGCTCTTATGAAATATACGCATTGCACATTATTATTAACTTGTATTTCACTAGCACCCAGAGGTCCTAAACTATATCTGCGACCCCTCTGTGCTTGCCACCATTCAGACACACAACCAACTAGGCCCCGCCTTGAAGAATGTAAAACAGAGACCAAGGGGATTGGGGGAAGCAACTTGCCTGAGGTCACATAGTAACTAAGTAGCAGAGCTCGAACTAGAACCCAGGTCTCCTGTTTCTCCAGCACCTTATCCAGAGCAAGCTACACAGACAGTTACCGCCTTTCCAAGCTGAATGTGCTAATGTAGCTTCTAAAAGGTTTTGTGGGCTGTAGCAGAAACATAGTAAAAGGGGGAGGAAAATGAAAAAAGCCATTCAGGGTACACCCAGTTTTGAACTAACACTCATCACTGCGGTATAGGCATCAAGGGAAGATGAAAATAAAGTTTTTAAAAATACTGGTTAAGGAACAATGCCAATTTAAAGGGAATTTGAAAAGTTCTCTGTGTTTTCTGTTTGTTTTTAATTGTTATAGGTTCAAACACCTCTGCATCCCTCAAGGCCAACAAAGACTGTCCACACTTCCTCCTTTGCTTCAATCCAAATTAGCTACTTTACTCCGGTTTTAGCTGGCAGGAAACAGGCAGCCATAGGCAGTTTAGTACTGTAGCATTATCACCACTAAGGAAACCAGCCCTTGGAGAATTCTAAATACATATATTTGCTGAGACCACTCAGATTACACGGACATTGTAACAGAAAATGGAAGATCAAGGAGGCTCTTTACTGGTCTACATAGGACTGCCTGGACTTACTTGGGTTTGGCCTGCCCTGCTTTCTTTAGTCGGTAAATCATTTGAACACCAGTTTAAAAGGAGACACACTTTTTAATACCAGAGCCAAAACTGACTGCTTTGTCAATTGCCAGGGGCTGACTCCTCCTCTGAGATATTTTATAACAAGCTTGGGGCAAGAGAAGATTTTTATCCAACTTGTACATTCATGAGGTAGAAAAATAGCGCAACCCAAAATTAAGAAATTCAGCTGGCAAGGAGTGTTAAAGCAATACAAAATACCACGCCTCTCCCCCACAGCCCCATGAAGTAGGATGTTCCAAGCCCCAGGGTCAGGTCTAGAGATCTCCTCCTTGATAACATGCTGTGCTACATTCAGTACCCACCAGCATCCTTATATTTCACATTTTGGAAACTACCAAAATGCAGGTACCGGATTTTACAGAGACAAGACCTAAAGGCAGGTGAGAGGGAGGAACACAGATTCCTCAAGACACCAGGAAACAGATCAAGTACCAGATCCACACACTGGGCTGTCATTCTTGTCTCATTTTATGCCTAGCACTTCCCGCTCCCATTCCCTTTCCCGGTTTCCTCTTCGATTTGCCGCTCAGCCTGGGTGCAAATCCTCAGCAGCAGCAAGCATAGGATTTGGTGAAGCCGCATGAAGATGTACCAGTTGTTGTTGACATAGAAGAGATTGTACACTTCATCCCCCCTCCGCCCCCCCCCCGGTCGCTTCTGGGCCGCTGTGTTGCTGAACAGCAGCTTGGCTTTAGGGAGGCTGCCCCCAACTCCGTTGTGCTTTTTCGCAGCCCCAGTGGCTTCATCCACATCCATTTCCTCCTCCACGTCTGAGAGCTCGCACCACCCAGCAAACAGCATGTCCGGAATGAAGTGGTACATGATCTGCTTGATTTTGTACTTGTCCTCTTTCTGAATTCCTGTCTGCTGTTTCACATGGTGGATGATAAAGAGAAGCAGCATCCTCCAGGATTTGCCTGTCCTCATAGGCTAGTGACAGGTGTGGGCCTATGGGTACTCCAGATGCCTGCTCTTGCCTCTGAGGGAGGAAGACAAAATACACAGAGCATGGGTGAGTCTCACATATGCAACCTACCATGTCTTTAAGACCCTTGTACAAAGCACTGCCAGTGAACTGGATTTCCTCTTTCATTACAACCCCAAACCCTATGGGGGAAGGGCCAGAGTTCACATTATCCATCACAACAACCCAAGTTCTGGTGTCAAGGGCCTACACATATTGCATACAGGGCCTTGGTGTCATTCTATTTGAAGCTGATGCCCCCCCTGGTGATCCAGGGATTTCAGGTAATGTTTCTCATTCTGCTCCCTCCAGACCTTGTTGAATCCTCTCTGGGCTTCTCGCCACTCTTCCTCTTTCATCTTTAACCTTAGCAGCAACAAAAAACAAAACAGAAGCTACGAGATGCTAAGATACCACATTGATGGGTGTAGGATAAAAACCTAGACCAGACAAGCTGGAGGCAGTAAGGCTTCTGCTCAGTGCCCATTGCCCACTGAAACAGCAGAAAGTTTCAGAAGGACTTCAAATGAGGTACAACGTGCATAGCAAAATTCTCCAGGAATGGCCATGAATCTTTAGATTGGTTTTGTGGCTATGTTATTTTACAGAAGGTTAAATAGGCCACAAATGCATGGCTATACCCCACTAACCAGGGTGATGATGAAGGCATTCAACAGAACATAAACCAAACTTTTTTTCCCCCCCCGTATACCTCCTACAGAGTCCCAGGACTGGGTCTGGGTTCATTGTCAATATCCCAGAATTCTGCTTTGTGAGAAGTTACAAATAACAGAAATCTCAACTATTGTAACCAGCTGCCCCAAAGAGTCCCTGGTATCTGTGACATCCCATAATTTATTTAATACATGGATTTAACCACTTGCCAGACATTTCAGAGCTCTCAAACTTCTCTGATACTTGTTATGGTCCTGTAACTAGATATTCTTTTCACCCCATGCAACACAGGCATACACAAAACTCTGAACCTCTCAGCCAGCTTATACCTAGCTTAGAAGAAAGAAGTCCATTCTGTCACTTCACAAAGAGTGCACTGTAACCAACTTGATCATGTTTAAAGGAAAAACACCACAAGTTGGGAATCAGACAACCCTCGTCCTCTCACATCTTGACATAATGGAAAAAACAGCTCTTTCTCTTCACTGAGGATTAAGGAATCACAATGTACATCTAGGCAGCCTACATACTTTTGATAAGACATGGGAACTTTGCAGAGATATAATTGCTGAACATTCCAGGAGTCTAGAAGCACACAGATCCCAGAAGTACCTCTTACTTGGCAGTCCCTTCGCAAACCTATATCCCTCCTCTAATCTAGTTTTCATACCATGTCCATACCCTGGTGTCTAAGAGCACCTTCTCATAGTCTTACCCCTCTCCTTTCATCTCTCGTTTCTTTACGTCTAGTTCTCACATTATGCCCTGCCTCAGCAGAGAACCTGCTAGAGACTGCAGATGTCCTCAACATGATGCAACATAAAAGCAAGTCCTTCCGGACATGAGTTCTCTTTCTGCATTTGTATAACGGGGCCCCAATTCTGACGGGGACATTAGGGAGCCACCATAATAAAGATCTGACAATCTGCAACTACAATGCTAAAGGGAATTACTTTCATTTCTAATTATCCTTTGTTCTACATTGTTAGAGATGTATCGGGAAAGTGGAAAAGTATGATGACACGGTTCCATCAAAATGCTGTTGTAGCCTCTTGCTGTGTAAATCCAGAACCAGCCAGGAGGACAGAGAAGCTATAAAGAACACAAAGGTTAGTTTCCATTCATTTATGGACTATCCCCTTCAGCCGGTTTAGTAGGGGCACATTCCGCACATTCTTTGAATACTGTAGTTCAATTTCCACCTTCTCTTTACAGCTCACTGACCATGCTCAACAAGGAACTGGGTGGAAGACAGCACTTAAACTCAAGAGTGACACGTGGTAACCACTAGGGGGTTGGCTCTTACTCCACTCTACCATGGCTGCCCTCAAGGGTAAAAAAAGGAAGAGCTAAGGAAGTTTGGAAAGTCTTGTGCTAAGATTCTAAGACACAAGAGAAAACGTCCTACACAGATGGTACTAGAGAAGAGAACTTCCTTTCATCAATTTTACATTTCCTGCCTTTCATTTTCACATTTTCATATCCCCTTGTCCGTATATGAAAAGGTAAATAGCAGCAGCAATCAGATTTTGTATACCTCTGTAAAAACGTCTCTGATACCACTATCTCTCAAACCTAAACAGTCTCATTACCATCAATCACTTCTCACAGTCTTCCCATGCCTCATCTTTCCCCCCATGCTCATTTCTGAGTCCTTTATTACTGAGATGTCCTTCTTAAGATAGGGTGACCACTACACAGAATTCCAGCTAGGTGGGGGATTTGTTAGTTTTTCAATATACAGTAATGGCATATTTGCTTCAATTCATAGCAGAGATTGAGGCTGTATAAGAAGATTCTGTCAACCACCTCTCTTTCTATTCAAGACCACATTGACGACCTGTAGTCTATAGATCAGGAACCTATGCTTTAAAGATTGTAAAAGTGTCCAACTTTTGACTTAGCTTCCACTTTCCTACGTCTCATATCACAGTACTAATTTTTGGTATGATCCCTTCCACCAAGGATGCTGGACTGATATATATTGTGATCGCTACCACTCAATGGTTTGACCATAGTTATTTCTTGATTCAGAATCTAAGTGTTATTCAGGGCTAAATCAATAACCTCTCCTCTTGTGTAGCTACAGACTAGCTATTACAAGAAGCAATCATTTAAAATATTGAAAAACTCCTTCTCCTCACCTTCTCCAGAGGTTAACATTTTATATGTGGGGAGTTGAAATTGCCCGTTATAACTATTATTCAAGAGAGTGGTCTCTGCCCCCCCCCCCCCCTCAATATTGTGCACTCACTTCCTTTTTCTGACCAGGAGGCTGGCAGTAGAACATAGTAATTTTTGAGTTGGAACCTGAATCCAATACAGACTCTACACTTCAAAGTCTTTTTCACTTTCACAGATGGGATTTATAATGGGATCAAACTCAGTTGTGTCCAAAACTGACAATACGGAACCCCACTCCAGCTTGATTTTTGAACTCAAGACTGCCCTATCTTGGGTAGGAAAAATAAAACATCCTTATCCTGCCAGCAGGGCCAGTGATGTTTTGGCTTTACTAGACACAATAGTAGCTGGGTACTATGAAACGCAACCACTTATTAGAACATAAAAAGCATCTGCATTTCTCAGACTGTATGCTTTCCTCAACTGGAGCCTCTGTGTGTATTATACGTTTGGATAGTGCCTAGCATACGATGAGTTTTACTCAAACACAAGTAATAATGCCGAAACCTGGGAAGTACCATTTCAACACAATAGGAACAGCAACAAATGAATTTTTCCTCAGCCCGTCTATGATGTCGGCCGCTTTGTCAGCATATATCCTCTGCAGCGCCTTGCGATGGATCACCTCCGACGTGCCACCCAGAGTGTTGTCCAGCTGGAATTTGGCTTGCTCCTCAGCAGACAAGCGGGGAGTTTCTTTGGATTGCCTCTAAGACTGATTGTTGCCAGGGTGGTCTCCAAGACAATATCCAGATGAAGGGGAAAATGTGTTAGCCATAGTACAATATTACTTTCTGGAAATAAAGGTTGGGTCTACACTACAGACCTATATTGGTGTAACTATGTTGCTCAGGGGTGTGAAAAATCCACACTGAGCAATGCAGTTACATCGACCTAATCCCCTGTGTAGACAGCGTCATGTCAACGGGAGAGCTTCTCCCATCGACACAGCTATCACGTCTTGGGGAGGTGGATTAACTAAGCTGATGGGAGAAGCTCTCCTGTTGGCATAGGAGTTTCTTCACTTAAGCACTGCATCAGCACAGCTGCAGTGTTTTAAGTGTCCACTTACCCGAACATTTAAGTGAACCAAAACAAGAACTTAATACTTCTGTAACGCTGTGCACGTAAAACAGGAGGCACTTGAGAAATGGTTTAATATTTCCACATCTGCTTATTCTAATCTACCTATATTTCATCTGCTTCCTATACAGTATTGCATCTTTTCACAAGAAGTTACAGGCTACTAAAATGCTTCCTTCAGGAAATAAGATTTTCCATGGGTGGGAGGTACACAATTGACAGCATTACTACAAAAGAAAGCGATAAATCTTAGCATAGGCAAATAATTGCTGTGCTGAGTTCCATTTGGAGTGTCAATCATTTAACACTCTGTGAATGTCATTCCTCAGATTTTTAACAGAAATATATTTCAGCCTCTATGTACTAAGAAAAGGAAGCATCAATTATGCACCTGCCATTGAACAGTTTCATTTGGAATGAGCTAAAGAGAAGAGAAAGAAAGCTGTGCCAAAGCTACCGACCACGATAAAGTCAATGGGCTGGAGGGGAAGGAGTTGGTCATCAGAAGCAGTTACTTGGATTTTGATTCTTGTATTCACAGAGGTTGAACAGTCCTTAGGTAGAAGCATAACCATGTCCACCAAAGGCAGGACAAGTAGTAATGGGCTAAATCTGCAGCAAGGGAGATTTAGATGAGATATTAGGAAAGCTTTCTAACTATAAGGGTATGTCTACACTACGGGATTAATCCGAATTTATATAATTCGAATTTGGGAAACAGATTGTATAAAGTCGAATGTATGCGGCCACACTAAGCACATTAATTCAGCGGTGTGCGTCCATGTTCCGGGGCTAGCGTCGATTTCTGGAGCGTTGCACTGTGGGTAGCTATCCCATAGCTATCCCATAGTTCCCGCAGTCTCCCCCGCCCATTGGAATTCTGGGTTGAGATCCCAGTGCCTGATGGGACAAAAAACATTGTCGCAGGTGGTTCTGGGTACAGCCTCACCCCTCCCTCCCTCCCTGCATGAAAGCAACGGACGGCAGACAACCATTTCGTGCCTTTTTTCCTGGGTGAACACTGCAGACTCCATACCACAGCAAGCATGGAGCCCGCTCAGCTCAAGACAGCAGTCATGAACATTGAAAACACCTCGCGCGTTCTTGTGGAGTTTATGCTGAGCCAGGACCAGAAAAACGAGGCGAGGAGGCAGCGGCGGCGGCAGCGCAGTGACAAGCGTGATGAGAACATGGACATGGACATGGACACGGACACAGAATTCTTCAAACTGCGGGCCCCGGTGCTTTGGAGATCATGTTGTTAATGGGGCAGGTTCTATCCATGGAACGCCAATTCTGGGCAAGGGAAACAAGCACAGACTGGTGGGACCGCGTAGTGTTGCAGGTGTGGGATGATTCCCAGTGGCTACGGAACTTTCGCATGCGTAAGGGCACTGTCATGGAACTTTGTGACTTGCTGTCCCCTGCCCTGAAGCGCCAGAATACCAAGATGAGAGCAGCCCTCACAGTTGAGAAGCGAGTGGCGATAGCCCTGTGGAAGCTTGCAACGCCAGACAGCTACCGGTCACTCGGGAATCAATTTGGAGTGGGCAAATCTACTGTGGGGGCTGCTGTGATGCAAGTAGCCAAAGCAATCACTCAGGTGCTGCTACGAAAGGTAGTGACTCTGGGAAATGTGCAGGCCATAGTGGATGGCTTTGCTGCAATGGGATTCCCTAACTGTGGTGGGGCAATAGATGGAACCCATATCCCTATCTTGTCACCGGAGCACTAGGGTACCACTAGGGTACCCACTACATAAACCGCAAGGGGTACTTTTCGATGGTGCTGCAAGCACTTGTGGATCACAAGGGACGTTTCACCAACATCAATGTGGGCTGGCCAGGAAGGGTTCATGACGCTCGCGTCTTCAGGAACACTACTCTGTTTAAAGGGCTGCAGCAAGGGACTTACTTTCCGGACCAGAAAATAACCGTCGGGGATGTTGAAATGCCAATAGTTATTCTTGGCGACCCAGCCTACCCCTTAATGCCATGGCTCATGAAGCCATACACAGGCAGCCTGGACAGGAGTCAGGAGCTGTTCAACTACAGGCTGAGCAAGTGCAGAATGGTGGTAGAATGTGCATTTGGCCGTTTAAAAGGTCGCTGGCCATCGTTACTGACTCGCTCAGACCTCAGCCAAATCAATCTCCCCATTGTTATTTCTGCTTGCTGTGTGCTCCACAGTCTCTGTGAAAGTAAGGGCGAGACCTTTATGGCGGGGTGGGAGGCTGAGGCAAATCGCCTGGCTGCTGATTACGTGCAGCCAGACACCAGGGCGATTAGAAGAGCACACCAGGAAGCTCTGTGCATCAGAGAAGCTTTGAAAACCAGTTTCATGACTGGCCAGGCTACAGTGTGAAATATCTGTTTGTTTCTCCTTCATGAAAACCCGCCACCTTTATTGACTCATTCTCTGTAAGGAACCCACCCTCCCCCTTCCCCCAGCTTGCTTTAAAACCAAATAAAGTCACTATAGTTTAAAAATCATTTATTCTTTATTAATACATTATAAAAAGAGAGAGGGAACCTGGGTGGGGTTTGGGAGGAGGATCGGGGGGAAGGAAAAGGCCACTAAAAAAAGGTTAAAAAAATGACAGCCTTTTGCTTGGGCTGTCCACTGGGGTGGAATGGGAAGGTGTACGGAGCCTCCCCCCCCGCGTTCTTACACGTCTGGGTGAGGAGGCTATGGAACATGGTGAGGGGGGAGGGGGGTTATACAGGGGCTGTAGCGGCACTCTGTTATCCTGCTGCCGTTCCTGAAGCTCCACCAGACGCCGGAGCATGTCTGTTTGCTCACGCAGCAGCCCCAGTGTTGCATCCTGCCTCCTCTGATCTTCCTGCCACCACCTCTCATCTCGAGCGTCTCTCCTCTCCTCACGTTGGTCCCTCCTGTCCTCACGTTCACTGTCTTCTTTCCTATACTTTGAAACCGTGTCCTTCCACTCATTCAGATGAGCTCTGTCACTGCGGGTGGATTCCATGATTTCTGCGAACATCTCGTCTCGCGTCTTCTTTTTCCGACGCCTTATCTGTGATAGCCTTCGGGACAGAGGAGGGAGGCTTGAAGAATTTGCAGCAGCTGAAGGGAGGGAAAAAAGGAGAGAATTTTTTAAAAAGATACATTTTGCAGAACAATGCTTATACTCTTTCACGGTGAACAACACTATTCACATTACATAGCACATGTGATTTCTGTGCAAGGTCGCATTTTGCCTCTTAATATTGAGTGCCCGTGGCTTTGCTGCTAGAGATCACAGACGCAGGTCCGGGCAACAGAATTCGGCTTGCATGCGGCCATGGTAAGCCATTGTCTTTCGGCTTCTGCGCCCTCCTTTCCCATATACCAAGCAAAGCCCGTTGAGTGCTGCGGTTTTCCTGTTAACATTCAGCAGCAGAAAAACTAACCCCCCGCCCCCATCCAATTCTCTGGATGATCGCTTTATCCCTCCCCCCACCACGTGGCTGGTATCAGGGAAGATCCCTGCAGGAACCAAACACCCCCCACCCCGCCATGAATTCTCTGGGATGATCGCTTTACCCCTCCCCCCACCACGTGGCTGGTATCAGGGAAGATCCCTGCTAGCCAAACACGAAAAGCTCTGGGCCAATTCCCCCCCACACACACACCCTGCACTTGGGTAACTGCAGGGAAGGATTTCTTTTCAGCCACAGGCAAACAGCCCAGTAGGAACTGCAACCTCTGTCCCCTTAATTAAATTCCCGTATTTCAACCAGGTTACCATGAGCGATATCACTCTCCTGAGGATTACACAGTAAGATAAAGAACGGATGTTGCTTAAATGCCAGCAAACACCGGGACCATACGCTGCCAGGCTTTGTCATGCATCGATACCATATTACTTGCTGCAAGCATGGCGCGGTCAAGTGTCCTACCATGGAGGACGGAATAAGGCTGCATTGCCCAGTAACCTGGTGGCAAGGCTTTTGGAGTATCTCCAGGACAGCTTCATGGAGATGTCCCCGGAGGATTTCCACTCCATCCCCAGACACGTTAACAGACTTTTCCAGTAGCTGTACTGGCTGCGAATGCATCCCAAGTCCTCAGGGCAAAGTAATCATTAAAAACCCTTGCTTTTAAAACAAGTTTTATATTTTAAAAGGTAAACTCACCTGAGGTCCCTTCCATGGGGTCGTGGTTTGGATACTGGGTTGGGAGGGTACTTCAGTCAGGCTGAGAAAAAGATCCTGGCTGTTGGGGAGAACGGAGTTCTCGGTGCTCTCTGCAAGCTCGTCCTCCTCCTCCTCCTCTTCCCCGTCCACAGAATCCTCAGGTGTAGCTGATGAGATGATCCCCCCCTCGGAATCCACAGTCAGAGGTGGGGTAGTGGTGGCGGCCCCCCTTAGAACTGCATGCAGCTCGTCGTAGAAGCGGCATGTCCGCGGCTCTGACCCGGAGCGACCGTTTGCCTCCTTTGTTTTTTGATAGGCTTGTCTGAGCTCCTTGACTTTCATGCGGCACTGATCTGAGTCCCTATTGTGGCCTCTCTCCATCATGCCCTTGGAGATTTTTTCAAAAGTTTTGGCATTTCGTCTTTTTGAACGAAGTTCTGCTAGCACTGAATCCTCTCCCCATATAGCGATCAGATCCAGTACCTCCCGTACGGTCCATGCTGGTGCTCTTTTTCGATTATCGGCCTGCATGGTTACCTGTGCTGATGAGCTATCTGTGGTCACCTGTGCTCTCCATACTGGGCAAACAGGAAATGAAATTCAAATGTTCGCGGGGCTTTTCCTGTCTACCTGGCCAGTGCATCCGAGTTCAGATTGCTGTCCAGAGCGGTCACAATGGTGCACTGTGGGATAGCTCCCGGAGGCCAATACCATCGAATTGCGGCCACACTAACTCTAATTTGAAATGATAAAATCGATTTTGGCGCTACTCCGCTCGTCGGGGTGGAGTACAGAAATCGATTTAAAGAGCCCTTTATTTCGAATTAAATGGCTTCGTTGTGCAGACGGGTGCAGGGTTAATTCGATTTAAATTCGTAAAACTACAATACCCACCTGGGGAAGTGAGGAAACAGATTGAAAGAGCAAGACGGGTACCCAGAAATCACCTACTACAGGACAGGCCCAACAAGGACAATAACAGAACACCACTGGCCATCACATACAGCCCCCAGCTAAAACCTCGCCAGTGCATTATCCACGATCTACAACCTATCCTGGAAAATGATCCCTCACTCTCACAGACCTTCGGAGGCAGGCCAGTCCTCACTTACAGACCACCCCCCAACAGGGCCGGCTTTAGGAAGGGCGGGGCCCAATTCGAACATTTTTGGCGGGGCCCCGGCAGGGATGACTAACAAAAAAAATAATGTAAAAAAAAGCCTTTCATTTCTTCCATGTATTATTTACTTTCCATAACTCTATAAATAATAAAATTATATATTATGGATGTAAGCAGAGTCAGGATGAGCTCTACCCTGACATCTGGTGGTGAATTATGGCGAGTGTGGAAAAGAACTCCAGGGGCTGATCTGGTTTGCATAGGCACACCCACTCACCTGGCATGAAACAACAGCAACTCAAAGTGGTTACTTTGGCTGGTGTGGGATCCCCAGTTTCTCTATTATTGGGGCAGGAAGAATAAAGTTTTGTTACCCTGATTCTGTGAATCAAGGCCAGTGGAACTGTTGTATGACAGAAGGACTGAGTGAGTCCTTCACCACTACCTAAGTAGCACTTGCTTGAAAAGGGGCATGGGTTACAAAACCCAGTGAATTGAGAGAGGATGGGGACAGGTATTTATACCTGATGGTATGGGTCCTCTTTGAGGGTTTGAAACACCAATTGTACTATCTCCTCTCTCCACTGTTGAATGTCAGAGCTACCTTTGATTCCATTAGGAGTCTAGTTACAGACTGCTGAGCTGAATTGACTTTGGGCCAATGGTGCACTAGCACTGGGGCTCCCCTACTATGAGCTGAAATTGCTAAGAGCTGAAATCACAAAAGAGCTAATGTTATTAAGAGCTGAGATCACTGAGACTGTGTTAACTAGTGGGGGAGCCTGAAGCTATATTGCTAAGCGGCTGGCGGAGCAGCTAGCAGAGTGGAGCCTCATGGGGACGGTTGGAGTGGAGCTGAGCGACTCCCAGGTCGGTGAGCAGAGCGGAGCAGCTGCCAGAGCAGTTCGTGGACGGCGGGAGCGGCTCACGGGACAGCTGGTGGAGTGGAGTGGAGTGGCTCGTGGAGAAGGCTGCGGCGGAACCCCACGGAGAGGCAGCCAGTCGGCCTCGGATCACGTAAGGTGCCCCTTAACACCCTGCGTGCCTCCCCCCCCCCCCCGCTTGAACTCTGGGGCTGCACTGACCAGGGACAGAGACTTTGGGGGGTTGTTGGACTTTTGGGACTTTGGTGATCCTTGGGTTGCTGGACCCAAGAGACTTTGGGGTTGTTGGACTTTTGGGACTTTGGTGATTCTTAGGTTGCTGGTTTAAAGAACCAAAGGGAAAGGACACAGCCCAATTTGCTGGGGTGGGTTTTTTGCTCATGTGTTGTTTTTCCAATTTAATGCTGATGTCGTTTACCTCATGTTATTAAACATTTTCTGTTACACTCAGACTCCGTGCTTGCGAGAGGGGAAGTATTGCCTCCTAGAGGCGCCCAGGGGGTGGTGTGTAATTGTCCCAGGTCACTGGGTGGGGGCTCAAGCCGGTTTTGCATTGCGTTACTGAAACGGAACCCCTAGATACAGAACCCGGCCCTTGTTGCTGCCAACTTAGATGGGCAGAAGGGTTACATGTACATTGCATCATATATGCTGTTGATCGGTTATTAATGAGCTCCGTTTCACATGTGTGGGTCCCCGCCACTCCCTGGGGGTGTGCTAGGGTGACCAGATGTCCTGATTTTATAGGGACAGTCCCGATTTTTGGGTCTTTTTCTTATAGGATCCTATTATCCCCCATCCCCTGTCCCAATTTTTCACACTTGCTGCCTGGTTACCCTAGTGGTGTGCACATGTGTGGGTCCCAGCTGCTCCCTGCCCCCCTCATTGAAGCAGGTGTGCAGGGTTACTGCCCTGGGAACTGCAGGGCACCAGTGGACATGGGGCTGGCTGGAGGCAGGGCAGGGGCTCACTGGAGGTAGGGTCTGGCTGCAGGCAGGGCAAGGAGTGCGGGGCTGGCTGGAGACAGGGGTGTGTGGGGCTGGCTGGCTTTGGGCAGGGCTGCAGGGGGGTGCGGCAGGGGTTGCCTGGAGACAGGGCAGGGGGTGCGGCAGAGGCTGGCTGTGGGCAGGGGGTGCAGGGCTGGCTGCAGGCAGGGCAGGGGGCGGGGCTGGTGTGGGCAGAACAGGCGGGGCGGGGCTGGAGGTAGGACAGGGGTGCAGCAGGGGCTGGCTGCGGACACGGGGTGCAGGGCTGGCTGGAGACGGGGCTGGCTGCGGGCAGGGCAGGGGGTGAGGGGCTGGTGTGGGGACGGGGTGCACCAGAGGCAGCTGGAGCCCCGGCCCTTTAAATAGCCCCCGAGTCCCCCGCTATCCCAGGGCTCTGGGGGCTATATAAAAGGCCCAGGGCTCCCCTGCTTCTACTGCCCCGGCCCTTTAAATAGCCGCGGGAGCCCTGGGGAAGCAGCGGGGCTCCAGTGGCTATTTAAAGGGCCGGGGCGGTAGAGGCAGCGGGAGCCCTGGACTTTTTAAATAGCCCCCAGAGCCCCGCAGCCCTACCCCAAGGGACCCTGGGATCTTGGGAGCCAGGGCTTCTCTCAGCAGCCTGGAAGCCCAGACCCCCCATCAGCCTGTCAAGCAGGTGGGCAGGCGGGCGAGCTGGCAGGGAGCCAAGCAGCTTTCCGTGCGAAACCTGCCTGCTTTCTGTCTGAAGGTTTGTCCAAATCGACGTGTTCCCACGAAACGTTTGGATTTTGACAAGCTGGCAATTTCTGATGGAAAAACAGTTCCACTGGCAAATTCTGACCAGCACCTCTCCTGACCGCATATCTCCCTGCATCTTTGCTGAGCGTGGAATCCGAATGGACTTGACACAGGTGGTTGTGCCCTGGGATGCCATCTCAGCCCAGCTCCCCCAGTGCTCCGGCGCTCACATTCTCCTAGTGGTGACGTCTGACCCTGGGAAGATGAAAGGCCTCTGCAGGTTGTTTCCTGCAGTGTGAGCTTTGGCTGCAGGCTTCTGTCCCCAGCCATGCCAGGAAGGAATCTGTCTAGCCAGGCTGGGCGTCCTCCCTCATCTGTGGTCAGAGGTCACACGGGCCCTTCCAGTGACAAGGTGGCAGCATCTGGCCCTGGAAAAACAGACATCTGCTGTGTGCTCACCCCAGAGATTTCTTTCTTTCTGCAAACTGAAGAGGCCTCTCTCCTGTAGCCTCAGCAGAGGCTGCGAGGAGGCCAGCAGGCCCTGTGCCCCCCCCCGCAGACCGGGGGAGGCCCTGACCAGTAGCTCTAAAGGCCAGAAGACCCCACAGGACAGGTGGGGAACGGGACTGTAACGTTACGTTGCTGTTCCATGGTTCCTTTCTCCTCAGCTGAACAGTGAGGCTGGTGGGTTCCTTCTTCTAAAAAGAAAACAAATCAGAGCATGTTTTTACATCCGGCTTTTGACTCCCCGGCCAACGGGTGTGAGCAAACCAGGTAGAAAAGTCAGCCTGTAATGCCCGGCTCCTGCTGGCTGCTCCGATGGAGACTCCACTTCCCCTCTCCTCCCCGTAAGGCAGGGGAACTGCCAACCACTGCCTGTTACTGTCTGCACCCAGCAGCAACACTCCTCTGCCTCCCGCCGCCCTCTCCTCTGCTGAGGTCCCCCGTGCCCTGCCCTGGCACCCTCTCTGCTATGGGGTCAGACACGCGGGGAGAGCAGGGCAGGTCTGTGCCCTCAGCCCCGGGGCTCTCGCACAGAGCTCTGCCCGCAGGCCCAGCCCTGAACATCACGGCGTCAGAGGCGCTTCTCCCACTATCACGGCAGCTCCTCCTGTTGGTGCCCAAAGCCCGGGACTCGCACTCAGCCCCTGAAAGCAGGGCCAGCTCCAGGCACCAGCCGACCAAGCACGTGCTTGGGGCGGCACCTGGTAAGGGGCAGCCAATCTTGGGGTGGGGGGGATTTTTTTGGGGGGGGGAGTTTGGTCGCTGGGGGTGGGGTGGGGTGGGTTGTTTTTGTTTCGTCGGCTGGGCGTGTAGGGGGGTACTGGGGGGTGGGATTCGGCAGCAGTGCTCCGGGGGGGGGTGGCGGCACGGCGGGGCGCTCCGCGGGGGCGGGGGCACTGTTTGGCAGCGCGGCTCAGCGGTGGGGTGTTTGGCGGCGCGGCGCTCGGTGGGAGATATGTGTGGCGGTGGGAGGGTTCAGCAGCACGGCGCGGCGCTCCGCAGGGGGGGGTGTTCGGTGGCATTTGGCGGCACTCCGCGGGGGGGGGTTCGGCTACGCGGCACTCCACGGGGGGCTGGCGGGGTCGGTGGCGCTCCGCGGGGGGTGAGTGTTTGGCGGCGCTCTGAGGGAGGGGGGTGTTTGGATGCGTGGCGCTCCTCGGGGGGCTGAGGGGTTCGGCGGAGTGGCACTCCGCGGGGGTGGGGTGTGTTCGGCAGCGCTCTGCGGGGGGGGGTGTTCGGCGGCTCTCTGCGGGAGGGGGTTGTGTTCGGCGGCGCTTCACGGGGGGGCGGGGTGTTCAGCTACACAGCGCTCCGCGGAGGTGGGGTGGCATCGCGGTGCTGAGGGCGTGTGTTATGGCGGCGCTATGGAGGGCGGCACTCTTTTTTTTTTGCTTGGGGCGGCAAAAACATTAGAGCCAGCCCTGCCTGAGAGTTGGGAACGTTGCAGCACGGCCCAGCCCCGGCTGCTGGGAGAGGAAGGCCACCCCATCTCCCTGGCTGGGAGAGCTGCCATGATCCCCCCATCTGCCAGCCCCAGCACTGTCCTCTGCGCACAAACCTTAGCCTCTCCTCTGCCCCTCACATCTCCCTGAGCCTCCCTCCTGCCTCCCTTAGCCTCCTTCCTGTCCCCATCCCCCTGTACCTCCCTCAGCCTCTCTCGGCTCCCCACACCCCGGCCCCCTTAACCTTCCCCCACATTCTTCTGCCCCCTGCCCCCACATGCCCCTGCACCTCCCTCAGCCGCTCTTATATCCCATATGATCACCTCCAACCCCCTCAGCCTCCCCTCTGCCCCATCCCCATGCCCCCCTCAGCCATCCCCCTGCCCCCCACACTCCCTGGCCCCCTCAGCCTTCTCCCTGCTCCCCACACCCACTACCCCTGTCAGCGTTCCCCCTGCACACTCTGTCTCCCTCATGCCCATATCCCTCTGTCCCCCTCAGCCTGGCCCCTATCCCTGCCCCCACATCCCCCTGCAACCCGCTCAGCCTTCCCCCCACATCCCCTCACAGTCCCCATGCGCTGTCCAGGCCCTGAACCATGGCCTCAGCCAGTCTGCCTGTGGGCTCGGCTTTAGCCTCCTGGAGCCCAGCGGGAGGTGGCAGCCAGCATCAGGAGGGCAGCCTGCCTGCCACATGCAGACAGAGCGTGGGGACGGGGCGGCCCTCGCGCAGGCCTCAGCCCCGCTGGCAGCAGTGGGAGATGGCGCCATTTTGATGAAGGGACAATTGGCGCCTTTGGCCACGTTTCCATGGGACAGGTGAGAAGCTTCCACAATCCCGAGTCACAATCAGAGCGTGAGGGTGGCCGCGCTGCTGCCCCTGTTGTGCATGGGGTCAGCCCAGCACGTCCAGCTGATGGGGGTGATCCTGTCACGGAGTGTGGGGGGACTCAGGGTCCTGCACCCCCAATTTCCTGCGATTCACCATGACTCTCAGCCAGCCAGTAAAGCAGAAGGTTTATTTAGACGACAGGGACACAGTTCAAGACAGGTCCCGCAGGCACAGAAAACAGGACCCCCTCAGTTAGGTCCATCTTGGGGTCCTCGGGCACCCTAGCCCCCTTGGGAGGTCAGAGCCCTGTCTGCCTCCCAGCCATTCCACCAGCCAGCTCCTGAAACTCTCCCTTCAGCGACCCCTCCCACAGCCTTTGTTCAGTTTCCCGGGCAAAGGTGTCACCTGGCCTCTAACCCCTTCCTGGGTTCTCATGTTACATGCTCAGGTATTCTCCGGTCAGTCTCCCATCCCCCAATGCAGACTATCCCAGCCACACTCCCCTGTCATCATTCAAAGACCACAGTAAGAACAGTCCCAGTTCGTCACAGATGCGTAGGCAGAATCAACCAGAATCCACTGGAAGCTGCTTTACCAGTTTGTTGGGGCAGCCAGACTTATGGGGCCGGCTGCAGCTGGCATTCGGCGTGTGCGGGTGGCGGGGGGAGGAGGCAGCATGAATTGCATGTGGGAGATTCATTCGTTTTTTGTGTGACAGCACAAACTCCCCCTCATCCCAAAACCTGGTCCCCAAATGAGCAGACTGGAGCACATCACACTAAGCAAACTGGTGCCACGTGCAACAAAATAAACAGGTCCCATCTCGTGTCCTTTGTTGCACATTTCGATGGCGTGTGCCAGGTGCTGGCAAGTTGCAGGGTCGAGAAGCGTGCATGCGGCTGAACCGCCTGGATGCTCTTTTCCAGAACTATACGGACGTGGAGCTGTTCCCTCTAATGCACCAGTTCCTGCCCCCTGTATCCCAGCCAGAGAGCTGGGACACAGAGAGCAGCTGCCTTCACAGTCACTGAATGAATCCAGTTTGATCCTCTTCCCTGTGGGACAGATGCAGCAGCAGCGCAGTCTCGCTCCAGCCCATCCCACTCAGGTATCTCCTCACCCGGCCGTGACCTGTCGGGACAATGGCAGGAGCGGGGGTTCAGTCTCTGTAACCCCACGTGCTAAGCAGGGGTTAGTGATACCAAATGGAACTGAAAGTCCGAGGGGGGTGGGGAGAGGGGTTCCCACCGTGTGTGTGGGTTTGGTGAAAGGCGCCTACAAAACGTTGGGTCTGCCCAGTGCTTAAAGACAGAGCTGACTGGACTCAGCTGGAAGTCCTGGTTTCTTCTCAGTGATCCCTAAACACTGTGAAGCCGGTTTGCCTGGGCACCATAGAGCCGGTGCTGTGGTGAAAGACAGTACAGGGGGGAGCAGCAGCGAGGTTCCCCCTAGCCAGGGAAGTCACTAAGAGCTGGACTCACTCCGGGCTGGAGGCCCCTCACAGCATGGCATCGCAGCTCCAGGCAGAGACGCAGCATGGAGCAGCAGCGGTGCAGAGCAGAGGCAGAGGCATCCCTGGCCCACCCCTTCTCTCCCTGGGGCAGGAGGCGAACTCCCCGCCCCCCGAACCTCCCCTGAACTCTCAAACTCTGCTGAGCTGGGCCCGTAAACTGGGTAAGGGGACAGCAGAGGGAAAATGGGAGGGGTGTGCCAAAGGGACATTCGTCCATTGGACTCTCTCATCCCAAGCTGGGAAACTGAGGCAAGGGGCTGCTGCCCAATAGATTGTAGGGTGGGCGTTTCACTCACAGTTCACATACTGCTGAGTCACTCTTGTGATGGTTTCCCCAGTTCATGCTGCGTTTCTTTCTCCTCTAAATAAAAGTTCTCCTGTGTTAGACTCAGACTCAGTGCTCCTGACGGGGGAACAGCTGCCTGTTAGGGGCGTGCTGGTCAGTTTCCCAGATTTCTGGGAGGGGCGCTCCAGCTGGTTCTGCTTTGTAATGCTAAGAGGAACCCCGAGATCCTGATTCTCGTCTTGACACTGCCAATACCACCTGGCACAAGCGTTACACCCCCATTGCGTTCTGCACAACCCCCGTTCCTGCCATCTCCTCTGGCTTGATCCTCTCCATTTAGTGCGTCCTTCGTCTGGAAGGCCGATGATACGGTAATGCCGCAGAGTCCCACTGAGAAATTAAATCCCTGGCTCACACCTGCCCGGCTTCAGAAACGTTGGCATTCTCGGCGAGGAGGGAGGGAGCCCAAGAAATCTGGTATCTGCGCTAAATAAAGGATGGGCAGACGTTCCGGAGGGGGCTCCCTCCCTGCCCACACACCAGGCTTGAGGCCAGCAGTTGAGAAAGCAAGATAAGCTGGGTGTGGAGTGGCGCTTTCCCCATAAAGGCATGGAGCCCCGGCTCTGGTTTCTGATGTGGAAGTGGGGGACGCTTCAGGTTGCTAACTCGCCCGCTCAGCTGCAGCGTCGGGATAGGTGAGTTTTATTGAAATGCCCAGTATTTCACACAGCCTGGAGATGTAGGGCCAGAGCCTGGTGGTGGGCACCAAAGCCCCAGGCGGTGTAGGCACGTGGGGGAGGTGCAGTGGCAGGGCATGCTATGTGGCCCCTGTGGGACACCATGTGCCCTGAGTGCCCGGGCACAGGAAGGAACGTGCCCAGACAGACGCAGTAACTACCGCATAGAGAGGGGCAGCCTGCACTCCTCTCAGTGCCGCCCCTCAGCCCGGGCAGGTGCACAAGGGGGAGGGGAGCCCTGGTGCATCCTCTGCTTTCCCAACCCTGCCTGGCTGAGGCACAAGGGATGGGGGCGCAGTGAGGTACATGCTGCTTTTCCTTTGAAACGGAGCAGCATTTCCCCCAGCAAGTGGATGCTGCAGCATGAGCCTGGCTAGCTAGGAGTCTGGCAGTGCCTCCTGGTGAGTAAAGAGTGCCCCCGGGGCCATGGGGTACCAGAAGCCTGGCGGGGATCCCCTGCCCAGCGTTCTGCTGGACCCTAGGCAGGAATCCTCCCGCCCTGCCCCAGGTACCTTTGGGCATTGGGGCCAAAGTACTTTAGAACACAAAGGAACTAGCATAAACCATGTTTTAAAAATGGGGAAACTGAGGTATGGTGCAGTGTAATGAGTTTTCCAAGGTCACAGGTCGAACTCAGGCCCTCTGTGTCTTAGACTATTACAGTGTGTGAACGGCTGCTAGCTGGCAGCGTCCCCGCTCCTCTTTGGCATCAGGAGAAGGGGAGGCGTGTTTTCAAGGATGAGTGACTCCAGATTGGTATTTCACTTCAGTTCCAAACATTGTAGTTCTGGCTTGTCAGACTCACTGAAATCCTTCTCCTTTAAAGCTTTAACCCTTTGCCTGCCATGGGGTTACGCCTCTCTCCTCTCTCTCACAAGGATACCTGAGATTGCTGGCAGCGTGTCACAGTTACTTGGGATGTGACATTGTCTGAAGAATTTGGGGTCCAGGCAGCTCCAAAAAGAAGGTGTTTCCAATGAAATCTGTCTGGGGATCATGTCTGGGCAAAGTGTTTCCATTACAACAGTGTGTTTCGGTGTGTCGTTTACACGGTGTTCTCTCTCTCTCTCTCTAATTCATTTGCACGTTTGTATCACGGTCACTTTGGGGGTTAGTTGTGGACTTTCTAACTTTGCAACACCACATGAATACAATGATGGCTGACAGAAAGCATCAAACTTGGGACCTCTGGAGCTTCACACGTGAGCCTCTGCTGTAGGGTTCTCAACCTATTTACCATTGGAGGCTGCATATGCCGTGCTCTGCGTTATGTGGGCTGTAGCTACACAAGATGTAATACCAGGGCCGGGATAGATATACCTGGGGGGTGGGGTGAATGAGCCGGTTTCTGTCCAAGAGTCTGGATTGCTCTGGGCTGCTGATCCCGGCAAGGTCATTGTGAATCCCTGTGCTGAGTGCTGAAGGTGGCCTGGGAAAAGCATGTGTGGGGACGGGGAGGGGTGTCTATGTTAATCCCGGCTGAAATAAATGGCCATGCCCTTGCTAGGGCAGCGCTTACAGTGCACCCCTCAGGGACCAGGCTCCATTTTGAACTCTTTTTGGCCAGGACTGTGGCCCCTGGCGACTCTGCCCACTTTAAGCCTGGCCTGAGCTGGGCCCACAGAACAGCTGCAGTGTCAGCAGCGTGTCCCCCTCTGGGCTGCTGGGCTGCAGTGCAGGGGGCAGCATGCCTGGCGTGGGGCACACAGCAGCTCTGTGCCCTGGGCCCCTCACACCTGGCACTTATCTGAGGGGGGAAGAGCCCTGCCGGAGGCTGCCCAGTTGCTGTCTCTGTATGGGTGAGCGGGCACTGCCCTCCAGCTGGTGGTAGTGACTGTGGGCGGGGGGAGCTGGGACAGAGGGGGTTGCTCCGAGCAGCACTCCCCTTGCAGCGGTGCAGCGCGGGGAGAGAGGAGGCAGTTCCTTCCCCACTAGGGTTACCATATTTTGTGCCTCCAACAGGAGGACACTCCACGGGGCCCTGGCCCCGCCCCAACTCCGCCCCCTCCCCAAAGTCTCCGCCCCCTCCCCTGCTTCCCGCGAACATTTAATTTGCGGGAAGCCTGGGCAGGTAAGGGGGGGTGTGGGGGGAGGAGGTGCGGCCCAGGCTGGCCCCCCCGGCGGCTCCAGCCTGGGTCGGCTTGGGCCCTGGGGTGCCAGCCCTGGCCCCCGGCCGACCACCCCCGGCCCGCCCAGCACTGCCGGCCGGCCCCCGGCGGCCCAGCGCACCCCCCCCCCCCCCCGGCGGCCCAGCGCACCCCCCCGGCGGCCCGACCCCGGCGGCCCAGCGCACCCCCCCGGCGGCCCGACCCCGGCGGCCCAGCGCACCCCCCCGGCGGCCCAGCTCCCGGCCCGACCTCCCGGCCCCGCGGCCCAGCGCACCCCCCCCGGCGGCTCGGCCCCGCGGCCCAGCGCACCCCCCCGGCCCCGCGCACCCCCCCGGCTGCCCAGCTCCCGGCCCGACCCCCCGGCTCCCGGCTCCGCGGCCCAGCGCACCCCCTTGGCGGCCCGGCTCTGCGCCCCTGGACCCCGGCCCGGCACCGCGCGCCCGGCCCCGTGACCCCGGCCCAGCCCTCCCGATTTTCCCGGACATGCCCGGCTTTTGGGGATTTCCCCCCGGACGGGGATTTGAGCCCCCAAAAGCCAGACATGTCCGGGAAAATCCGGACGTATGGTAACCCTATTCCCCACCACAGGGAGCGCTCCAGCCGGCCCTGACCCGCCCGGGACCCGGGAGCCAGGCAATTGGAGCCGCAATCTTTGAATGGTTTTTACCATGCAGCTGGGTCCCAGCTGTGTGCTAATCGGGCCAGCTGCAGAGACGGAGACAGTGGCCGGGCCGGGGGAGAGGTGAATGGTGGGCTTCACCCCGTCTCCAGAGACTTGGGCCCACCCCCCCCATGCTGAGCCCCTTTGAACATCCAGCCATGTCCTGCGGTGCCTACCTGGGAGCTGAGCTCTTCTGAAAATCTAGCCCAGTAGTTGAGCCCTCTGAAAACTCTGGCCTTAGCGTCTAAGGGTAACATTTTCAAGAGTGGCTAAGTCACTTAAGTGCCTAAATCCCAGTGACTTCTAGTGGGATTTAGGCACTTGTGAAACTCTCTCCTGGTCTCATGTCCAGCGGTTTCTGTCCCCTGCAGAGTTCCAGTCCAGCTCTCTCCTGCTTCTGTCTGCGCTGTCCATGATGGCGCTCCTTTGCGTAGCCCCCGTGCAGGGCAACGGGGCCCTGGCCCACAAGAAGGTCGAGAGGGGTGAGTAGAGAACCCGTCGGAGAGCTTCTATCATCTGCCATATCCGAGATCAGGGCATCGTGGGCCTGATTCTGCTCCTCTCCCCCATGCCGGGGTCACCCCTAGATCCACTTATCCACTGAATGCACCTTCCCGCCCCCCCGCCAGCGCTGGGCCCAAAGAAACGCTGAGTTCTCCAAAGGGATCGCAAGGCCGGCCTGCGATAGTGAGCCCACTACTCCCATTCGCAGGCCTCCAGCGCCTGGGAATGGGCCAGCCGGGGTGGGGGAGGTGCTGCTCGACTGCCTGTTTGCTTTACACAGCTTCGTTATCCCTTTCTCCGGTAACGGCTACCAAGCCGCCGGCAGTGACTGAAGAGCGCTGGTGCCAACCGCAGGGCAGCGTGTGAGAACCAGGCACCCCCCCCCCAAATTGGCTGGGAGTTCTACCCTTCCATCTCACCAACTCCTATACTAGGGCTAGCCCCGGCTAACAGCTGGGGATCTCTCGCTCATGCCTAGAAGCCTTGCCCCCAGAGTCCAGGCAGCAGGGAGAGCCAGTTCCTCCTTGTCAGCGGTTTTCATTCCCTTCTCCCCACACCTCCAGCGGCTCTGGGAGCTGCTCAGGGGCTTGCCCAGGCAGGCCAGGGGCCGAGCCAGCTCCAGAGGTGGCCCTGAGCCCCTGGCCCCGCAGTGCTCAGCAGCTCCTCCCCCTCGGCTCAGCTATGGGGGAGGGGCACACAGGGGGATTGTCTGGGGGGTAGGGGAGCTGGGGGGCTCAGGCTCGAGGGAGGACCCTGGGGAGGGGAGGGGCAGTACAACCACAGTGCTCTCATTCTACCAGGATAGTTTGGGACAATTTCCGCCCCAAAGACAAGCCCCTCGATAGGATGTCTGGAATTTTCAAAGGCACCACAGGGAGTTGGGGGTCTAAATCCCACTGAATTCCAATCACAGTCGGGTGTCAAACTCCCTTAGGCTCTTTGAAAACTCCCATTTAAATTGTCACTGATGGGTTTCATAATTGACATTCGCTGAGATGGATCTGGCAGCGTCTCCCCCACCCTCGCCAAACGATTTCTTCAGCAGTACGGACTCAGGAAGGATACAGAGCCTTGGTTTATACTTGATTCATCTCTTCAAGGTTTCTTCAAAACCAGCAGAGCAAGAAACTATTCTTATTTTATTTTATTGGTAAAATGAAAGTGTAAGATCTGGAGCCGGATTTTGTGGCCAGGAATGGCCGGGGCGGATTCTGTGGCTGTAGTATTGTGAAATACACAGGACCTGCCTCTAAAACCCAGCCTCCAGTTACCCCAGGCTGATTTGATCGAGCTAGCTAGCGCTCACTCCCCCACCCCCACCTGCCCCCTTAACCTGATGTTCGTGGCATTTCAGGGTTCCCCAAAGACTGCAGCAACATTCCCAGGGACAGTCCCAGCGGGGTCCATGTCATCCAGCCGGCAGGCTCTCCCCCTCGAGTGGTGTGGTGTGACATGGACACCGAAGGCAAAGGCTGGACCGTTGTCCAGAGAAATTCTTACAACACAGAGATCACCTGGAGTCCTGGAGCACCTACAAGTACGGCTTTGGGAACGTGCAGCAGGATTACTGGCTGGGCAACGAGTACCTGTCCCTGCTCACGCGGCAGAACACCTACAAGGTCCGCTTTGTGGTGGAGGACAAATCCAACAACACCCGCTACGCACAGTACGACATCTTCAGTGTCAAGGATGAGCCGAGCGGGTACCCGCTGAGGCTGGGCAGGTACTCTGGGGACGGCAAGGCCTATCTCACCACCTACCACTCCGGCCTGGGGGGCATACACGACAACATGAAGTTCAGCACGACTGACAAGGATCAGGACCAGGCCAGTGGGAATTGCGCAAGTAGCTATGGAGGCTGGTGGTACGACAAGTGTCAGAACGTCCTGCTCAATGGGAAAGGCTACATCTACTGGGCAGGGTTCTGTAAGAGTGAGGAGTGCAAGTCTTCCCTCATCCTGGTTAAGCCAACAGACGTGTGCTGGGTCCAGCAGGAGGAGCCCATCCTCCTTGGGAGCCGGCGCCGCTGAGAAGGGGAGACAATATTAGATCAGACACGGCGCGCCATCCCCCACCTAATCAGTGCAGTCCCTGCAATGCCTCCACTCTGCTCACCCCCTTCCCTGTTGGCTTCTGCACGGTAAATCCCCTGGAATAAATGCTGAGAGCCAACCCCGGCGGTGCGTTCGAATGACACGAAGAGTGTGATTGGTGTGTATAACTGGACCCCCGCTTCCACTCTGCCTCGCTGGAAGCCATGTCACTCACTACGACTTTAGACCCACATTAACCTCTGCTTCTCCCAGCCCTGCCACTGCCCCTTGGCATTAGTGATCAATGAATCATGACACTGGATTTCTAGCAACTGTCATTGAACATTTAAATGGGGGATGACTCAAAGCCAGGACTTTACATCTGAATCCTGCATGTATTAGCAGTGGTGAGTTTGGGTTCAAAAACCTGCCCTCTGTGTTTTTAATAAATATGGTTATTACATGAGAAAACATTGCAACAGAATTAGTTGCTGATAAACCACTGAGATTAGATAGACGTGCAACGAAACCACACAATAAAGATATTGGTGTCCCTCTTCAACCCAAGGGGCTTGTCAAAGTTTGGGGCCCCGGGGATGTTCCAGTGGGGAGCAGAAATTGGCAGTGGAGTCTGGTAATTTTTTGATGTCTTGTTTATTGACAAGGAACATACAGAGTCCTGCTTCTCCAAACACAGCAGGAACCAACAGCAGGGATTAGCCTCCCTGCTCTCAGCTCCAAGCCTCTTTAGCCAGCACCTGGCCCAAAAGCTCTCTATGCTCCTCCCAAGATCACACCATGTTCACAGGCTCTGCTCGGCTTTCCTGCTCTGCCTCCGTATCCTGGCTGCACTGCCTGGCTTGTCTCTGTCACACACGCACCAGCTCAGAACGATACTCGGTGGCATCCTCTGCCCACCTGGGGCTAGTTTCTGGGCACACGCCATCATGGCTTGTTCTACACGAGGCCCCCTTACCTGTTGCTTCCAGCTGTCTTAAATGAAGAGTGCATCCTCACAGCTGTGTCAATGAGATTTTAACTCCACCCATAACATGGTATAATCCAGCTCCTAGCAGTGTATTTATCTGTCAGGCTGACGTCCTCTGAGCATCTCTGAGCATTTCCTGCCTGTTTGGCTTTAGTCTTCACTTCAATCAAAGTTCATTGTGACCAGATGCTGAACACCATTAATGCTAACAGCCAGGGGCAGGAGCACCCCCTCTCCCCCCCCACCCCCCCGAACAGGGAAAGAACAGGCTAAAGAACAAGTCAGCTGGGCCTGATGAAGTTCACCCTCGGGCAGAGCTCCCAAATCGTGGGCTGTAGCCCAAAGATGGGCCATGACGTAGTCCTGGCTGGTCCACTGGCAGGGGTGAAGATGGGGGGGGATGTGAAGGGGCATTGCCCCCCCCCAAACTGCATCTTTCCAGTACCCTTCTGACCATGGCCCTTCAGTGCATCCCCAGGACACAAGGCCCTGTCTAATTAGCCTTCCTGACAGAGCCTGTGTGGAGAGCGTGCGTAGGGGGGAGTTTGGGGGGCAGGTTTGGAAAGAGGGATGTTTTCAGGGGGAGGGAAGCTGGGAGCCGCTGAGGTGCAGCTGGAAGGTTTCCTCCTCCCTCCTCAGCATCTGGGGTGCAGACAGGGGGGAGGGGGTTGCTATTTTGCAGTTGGGAGTATCAGGGACCCCGCCCCCCCGTGCACTAAGCTGTCCCCTCCATCTCGGTTGCGGGTGGTGAGGTGGGGGTGTGCTGTTTTGCAGTGGGGGAGCGGGGGATCCCCCTGCCCAGGGCACTGACCTCTCCCCTTCCCGCCTCCCATCTCCGCTGTCCGTGCTGGGAGCCACCCCCACCCCCCACTCTGCCCATTGCAGGCTGCACTTGGTGCCCTCCCCAGCCAGCCATCCCTCGCCAGGCTGGAGCATGACGCTGCAAGCGGGGACATCCTCAGCCTGTCCCGGGCAACCAGCTCGCTTAGCCGTTTTGCTGACTGGGGGCTCCCTGCCAAACCCAGGGTTCCCCTGCACCATTTCCCCCAACTTGGGGTCCCACCCACACCCCAACTCCCCCCTGAACATGGCTACCCCTCCCCTTCCAAAACAACCTGAACTCTTCATATGCCACAGCCCACCCCTGCCCCTCCCCATAAGCCACCTGGCAACAGTGCCCTCCATCGGATCAAACTGCTCTCCGTGTCGCCCTCCCACCCCCACCCCGCAGGGCCAGGCTGGCGGTCTCTGGGGCTGGACCCCGTCTGTGACTGGGGTTTCAGCACTCCTGCTTCACAGATGTATACAGAGCACTGTATAACCAGAGTTGTCATAACTATAAAGGGAAGGGTAACAGCTCTCCTGTGTACAGTACTATAAAATCCCTCCTGGCCATAGACTCCAAAATCCTTTACCTGTAAAGGGTTAAGAAGCTCGGATAACCTGGCTGACACCTGACCCAAAGGACCAATAAGGGGACAAGATACTTTCAAATCTTAGTGAGGGGAAGGCTTTTGTTTGTGCTCTTTGTTTGGGAAGTCATTCGCTCTTGGGACTGAGAGGGACCAGACATCAATCCGGGTTCTCCACATCTTTCTGAACAAGTCTCTCATATTTCAAACTTGTAAGTAAACAGCCAGGCAAGGTGTGTTAGTTTTTACTTTGTTTTCTCAACATGTAAATG
The DNA here is from genome assembly GCF_027887155.1 of Malaclemys terrapin pileata. NCBI lineage: Eukaryota > Metazoa > Chordata > Testudines > Emydidae > Malaclemys > Malaclemys terrapin. Next base: position 55,195,183 of record NC_071514.1, read on the forward strand.
TACCTTTTACTAGAGTGTTTAACTCTGTTTGCTGTACTTTAAATCCGATTTCTAACGCAGCGTTTTGCTCTGGCCTATTGCTCTTTAAGTTTGATTACCCTGTAAAGTTATTTTCCATCCTGATTTTACAGAGATGTTTTTTACCTTTTTTCTTTAATTAAAAGCCTTCTTTTTAAGAACCTGATTGATTTCTCCTTGTTTTAAGATCCAAGAGGTTTGGAACTTGATCCACCAGGAGTTGGTGGGAGGAAGGAGGGGGATGGTTAATTTCTCCTTGTTTTTAGATCCAAGGGGGTTGGATCTGTGTTCACCAGGGAATTGGTGAAAGGTTTCTCAAGGCTTCCCAGGGAAGGGAATCCACTTGGGAATGGTGGCAGTGGACCAGATCTAAGCTGGTAGTTAAGCTTAGCAGTTTTCATGCAGGCCCCCACATTTGTACCCTAAAGTTCAGAGTGGGGAAGCAGCCTTGACAAGAGTCTAGTGACTCTGGCCAGCACACCTTCGAGCAGGCAACCCGAGGGGGCTGCAGCTAGTCAGCTTGACTAAGCAGTTCTGAGGTCTGTCATTAAGGTCTATAGTCACCCAGCAGGAGGAGGTAGGTGCATTTCAGGTTTTTGCTCTAGCAGACAAAGGTGTAAGGAGAGCTGGCAAAGCTGATGTTAGAAACATTGACATTGGAAATCCATGTAAGTGTAGAAGAGTGACGGAACCAATCGTGCGGGGACGTGGGAATTCACTCTCACCTGGCCTCTGGGGATGGAGGCAGCACGTGGCTGGCACTTCTCGCTCCTGCCGTACGAGGGGCAGGTGCTGCTACCAACTGCTCCCCCTAACCCCCGCCCTGCTGCGCTCTGGGGATGCTGCCCTGCTGTGGAGCTCTCAGGTGTCTTGAACTGGAATTTGTTTGGAGAGAAACTGCTAAGAAGCCTTATCAGCCCTGAGCAGAGAGTACCTGGGAGCCTGCCTGGGTCGGGCGGGTCTGGTACAGCCTCCCCCAGATAAGGCTCTTCCCTGGACCTGCCACCCATTGGAATCTGGAACGATTCCCTCCGAGGTAACACCTGGGGCAGCCAGGGCAGGGCAGGGCACGGCCTGCTCCCCTAGAGCGTTAGGGCTTTCAGGAGTCAGAGGTGCCAGCAGAGCAGGTTGTACATTAAAGCAGCGAAGGCAGTTGGGGGGCAGAGGAATTGGGTGCTTTGCCATTGCACTTGATCAGCTCAATTTGAAAATTCTTTCAAAGGAAATCCAGATGTATACATCTGACTGGGGTACATGTACACACATACACACGCACACTCATATGTGCACACACTCATGTGCACATACATGTACACACATGTACACATACATATATATACAGACGTGCACATACGCTGTCCCTGGAGCGCCCCAGGATGCGACTGACGGGGTGGCTGGCTATTATGGAGACAGAAGGGGGTTGGGAGAAAATAATCAAGAAGAACTTTTGCTGAAAATGCAAACCTAAGCTGGAAATCTGTGCAGGGCTGGGCTCAGCGAAAATGATCTTTTGAGCTGCTCTTATAGTCCTGTACTTCCTGGTTTGCGTCGGATCCAGGCAGGAGACTGGGCTGCTCTCAGCTGTAGAAGCCATTGGAATGAGCCAAGTCGGAATGAGCCAGGCCCTCAGAGCCTTCTGCCACCAATCGCCCCAGCAGTCACTGATCCACACCAAACCACGTCCTTCCAGTCAGGCAGTTTCATATGCATACGTCAAACCCTTGGTTTGCCACTCAGACACCACGGTGATGGGCACAGTAAGGACCGAGAGACGCTAAACAGGCAGACAGACAAGGAAATAGTGGCCCTGCCTACAGGTGTGTGTGTGGTGCAAACGGATGAACACCAGTTGCTGGCTGAAGGCACAACCTTAATTCCTGCATCTCCTGTCTGTCAGCTATCGTTCGCTTGGCAGCCTGAGCTCCGATTTCTAACGCAGCGTTTTGCTGTGGCCTATTGTGGTTCTCATGTCCGGGGGCGCCTTGGCCCCTGGTATCAGGAGCGGTGCTAAGGAGGCTGCTTTTCAAAGGTCCTTAAGTAGAGTTGCCAACTTTCTACTTGCACAAAACCAAAAGCCCTTGACCCAACCCCTTTCATGCTCTTCCCCAAGGCCCCACCCCCACTCACTCCAGCCCAGCCCACCTCCCTCAGTCGCTGGCTCTCACACCCTCACTCACTTTCACTGGGCTGGAGCTGGGGGTTGGAGTGCAGGGAGGGGTGAGGGCTCTGGTGGGGATGCGGGCTCTGGGATTGGGCTGGAGATTAGGGGTTTGGGGTGTCAGAGGGGGATCTGGGCTGGGGCAGAGGGTTGGGGTGCGGACTCTGGGAGGGAGTTTGGGTGCGGGAGGGGGCTCAGGGCTGGGGTACGGGATTGGGGTGCGGGTGGGGGTGTGGGGTCTGGGAGGGATTAGGGTACAGGAGGGGGTTCCGACCTGGGGCAGGGTGTTGGGGTGCCGGGTGTGAGGTCTGGGAGGGAATTTGGGTGTGGGAGGGGGTTCCGACCTGGGGCAGGGTTTCTGGGTGCGAGCTCCGGCCAGGCGGCGCTTACCTCAGCCAGCTCCTGGTCAATGGCACACTGGTGCTAATGCAGGCTCCTGACCCCTGGTCTCCCTCCGCTGGCAGGCTCTGAGCAAGGCCTGCCCAGAGAACATGGATGACGAGCTCTCGATCCTGCTGACAGCACCCCCGAGCACAGACAAACTCCAGCACATCTTGGAGGTGAGCAGAATGGGGAGGGGCAACAGGGGTTTTACCTTAGCCCTGGGAACTCCTAGAAAGAAGAGACTGGAAAATCCATGTTTCTATTGGATCCTTCCGAGTATGCATTTGTGATATAAACTCACTGGGTGACCTTGGGGTAACTCACTTCCCCCTTACGTAGGGTGACCAGATCACCCAAGTCAAATATCGGGACGCGGGGGGGAGGGCGGAGGGTAACACGGGGGGGGGGCGTGGCGGGGGAGGGGGGCCAAAAAAAAACCCTTCCTCCGCAAGCGCTGGCGGGAGGCCCGGGAGACTCAGGGGAAGCGCGGGGCCGGGGAGAGTAAGAGTCCGGCCTGGTCCCGAGCAGGCAGGACTCAGTTGGGTGGTAGGGAGAGGAGCGGGGCGGCCCGCGGTGCCAGGCGGCGGCTGTTCTCCCCCCCGGGCAGCGGGACTCGGGAGCAGCCGCTGCTGCAGCTCCCACTGCCGCGGGGGAGGAAGCAGCCATGGCGCTCGGCGGCTGCGGCTCTGGCGCCCCCGAAGCCCCCGAGCCTGGGCCTGCTGCAGGGACCCAGTAGCGCGCACGCTGCGCCCAGCCCCTGGCCAGTCGTGTCTGGGCTGCTCCCCAGGTAGTGCTATCACGCGGCGGCCCCAGAGTGGGGGCAGCAGGCCCCAGCCCCCCCGTCCCGCTCGGGTCCCGCAGGGGAACGAACGGGGCTGGCCTGCCGATGCCTCCGCCCCGGGGCCGCCGCGGGATAGCACCACCGGGGGAGCAGCCCAGACACGACTGACCAGGGGCTGGGCGCAGCGTGCGCGCTACTGGGTCCCCGCAGCAGGCCCAGGCTCGGGGGGTTCGGGGGCGCCAGAGCCGCAGCCGCCAAGCGCCATGGCCGCTTCCTCCCCCGCGGCAGTGGGAGCTGCAGCAGCGGCTGCTCCCAAGTCCCGCTGCCCGGGGGGGAGAACAGCCACCGCCTGGCACCGCGGGCCACCCCCCTCCTCTCCCTTCCCTACCACCCAACTGAGTCCTGCCTGCTCGGGGCCAGGCCGGACTCTTACTCACCCCGGCCCGGCGCTCCCTCTGAGTCTCCCGGGCCTCCTTCCAGCGCTTGTGGAGGGAGGAGGAACGGTGAGCCCGGGGAAGAGGCGGGGATTCGGGGAGGGAGCCAATCGGGGGAGGAGAGGGTGGAGTCGGGGCCGGGGGGGGGGGTGCGAGCACTTCCGGGCTCCAGGCTCCGGCGCATTTCCTTGTTTGTCCAGTGTCCCGACCGCACGTCGGTCGGGACGCAGGACAAACAAGGAAATATTGGGACAGTCCCGATAAAATCGGGACATCTGGTCACCCTACCCTTACGGCATCAGTCTTCTCCACTATCAAATCTACACTGGGGAAGAAGGACAGAAGCCCCAACAATCACCTTCACCTCTGGGTGTCTGGTCCTGGGAGCCGAAACCAACTGGACTATCTGCCCCATCTCCTAAACTGCCCTGTCTTTCCCTCCTAGGGCCTGGTCCTTAGTGCTCAGCCTGGCCCCTTCCCAGCTTGTCCCTGACCTTTAAAGGACACTCCAAGCCCCTCCCATGCCTGCTTCCCTTGGGGTCTCTCTCCTGGCTGAGCACAGGCTGCCCTTCTATCTCTCAGGAGGCCTGGGTCCTAGTCACAGGCTGCGTCTTGTCACGTGACCCCCACACTTATTCCCTTCACCCTTGGGAGCTGCATCACCTGGGCTAGGTGCAGTTGAGCTCCAACCCCTTTCCTGGCCATCTCACCCTGGGACAGGTTGAAACTGGAAGTGGGCTGTAGTCCACGAAAGCTTATGCTCTAATAAATTTGTTAGTCTCTAAGGTGCCACAAGTACTCCTGTTCTTCTTTCTGTGGGTAACAGTAACTGGTTGCTCCCAAAGATGCTGTAGACACAATGGAAGAGGAAATCCTTTGGCCTGGATTGAAATTATTCCGACTGAATGTGAATGAGAGAAAATAGGTTCATAGTTCTCTTCCTAGCAGCAGAAAATGTAGCGATTGATAGAGGTTCAGGTCAGAAAGGACCATTCTGTGCATCTAGTCGCCCCTCCTGTATAACTCAGGGCCTAGAATGTGACCAAGTGGTTCCTTCAGCCAACCATAGCATGGGACTGAACCAGAGCACGCCTTTTGGAACGACATCCACATGCAGGAGAGCCAGCTGGCTACCAGAAAATCTCTCTTCTGCAGTGACATGGGGTTAAGGGACACGGGGGAAAAGACATGGAGGCTGTGACTAAACTTAGAGCAGCAAGGCCAGGAAAACCAGGGTTAGGTCCCAGGCCTGGCTATCAGATCTGCTGTTTTCTATTCCTGGCTTTGGGACCATGAGCGAGTCTCTGCACCGCTGGGTGCCTCGGTTTCCCCAGCTATCAAATGGAGCTAATCAAGGTTTTGTTTGTTCTCCCCATTTTACAGGGTGGGAAACCGAGACACAGTTGGGACCTGTCTACACTACAGGTCTGTCATGCATTTGTAATCTGCTGACCCCCACATTTTGTTCAGAGCCTATGGACAACACAGCTCCTAAAGGTACGGTTGTTCTGTGCCTATCCCCTATGTACCAGCAGGGCTGGACAGCATTTCTCACTGTGATGTGGGGAGCAGGTCCTGGGTACTAAGGGTCTGAAGAAGCTCTCAAGGACTAATTTTTTAAAATAATTGTTATCAATGAATTGAGAGAAAACATACAATCACTGCGGATAAGATTGGGGGGTGACAAAATACATGCAGAGTGGTAATTCCTGATGGGGAGAGGGCAGTGATACAGAGCGATCTGGCTCATTCGGCCAGCTGGACCCATTCAAAGAAAACAAGTTTGAGCAGAGCCCAATGCAAGGTCCTATGCGTGGCAACAAGGCACGCCGGCCACACCTCCAGAATGGGGACGTGTATCCAGGAAAGCAGTGACTCTGAAAAGGACTTAGGGGCCAGAGTGGAGAAGCCACTCAACATGAGCTCCCAGTGTGATGCTGTGGTGAACAGGGCTAAAGCCATCATTAGACGTAGGAGCAGAGCCGTGAGTAGGATAGGGAGGTGACACAGCAGCAGTGAGACTGCTATTGGAATACTGCCTCCAGTGTTGGTGTCCTCCTTTGAAAAAGATGGTCCTAGAAATTGGAGCTGGGGCAGCAAAGAGCCACCAAATGTTCTGAGGGCTGGAGAAAAATGCCTTCTAGTGAGCTATTGAAAGAGCTCAACCTGTTTAGCTTATCAAAAGAAGATTGAAGGGGACTTCATTGAAGTGTTGAAGTGCCTTAATGGAGAGAAAATACTGGGTATTAAAGGGCTCTCTAGTCTAGCAGAGAAAGGCAGAACAAGACCCAATGGCTGGAAGGTGAAAAGAGACAAATTCCTATGACAAATAAGGCACAAATATTCAACAGCGAGGATGATTGAACACAGGAAGAAGCTACCAAGGAAAGTGGTGGATTCTCCATCTCTTGATGTCATTAATAAAGACTAGATGCCTTTCCGGAATGTGTTTGCCCCAGAAGTAGCTATTGTGGTAGACAGGAGGCCTGTGATATGCAGGGGGTCAGATTAGATGCTCTAACTGTCTCTTCTGTCCATAAAGTCTACTCATTTCTGAGAAACCGAGTGTAGCATTGGGAGCAGCTTGTGATGTTTTACTGTCTAGCCGGCTTGCTTTCTAGAATGAACACTCATTGAGTGTGGTGATCCACAGGGAGTAGCTCAAACCTCCAAAGGGTCTGGCCTGCGGCAGGACATTAGCACTGCAGGGGAGGGGTGGGTGTGGCAGTGACATCACAAAGGCCTTTTTCAGGACCTCAGCCTATTGGCCAAAGGTGCAGGGGAGGTGGTGACCTCACAGAGGGATGCTGACATCAGCCAGGCAGGACAGGGGCGCAGGGCCAGGGAAACCTCAGAGACCCCTGTGGCTTTGCTTCAGCAAGTCTCCTTCTCAAGATCTCTCTTTGAGGTCTGAGAGAGTATTTGGGTTCATGTATGTGACCACCAGGAGGAACCTCTTTTGAGTTTTCTCCTTTCTTTTTCCTGATTTCACTAGAAAACTGATGTCCCTGTTTAGAAGGTAAGAGCCTCCGAGAGGTTTGCAACCTGTTCAGTCTGCTGCATCTGGCGCCAGCTGAATTTTAGGCATGGAAAACACTAGCTTAACGTGGCCAAATTTTATTCCCCACCTGGGATTTTGTCCCTTAGAATCTCTGGGGACATTAAGGTTTGTCCTTTTTCTTTTACCTTTTCCTCCATCCCTCCCTCCTTTCTTTTCATCTCTTACTTCTTTTGTCCTTTCCCTGTTCCCCTCCCACCACCAGGAGGGGTGTGTGTGTGTCGTGGGGGGTGCTCTACAACTCCCATTGTGGGAGGTCCACCGAAAAATGTGGGGCTGAAATAGTGCTCAGACAGTGATCCCGAGCGGTGACCTGGGCCATCCTTTGGGCTCTCTGGTGTGAACCCTCATCCTCCCGCCCCTCGGTCTCTACCCTGATTGGCTGAGCAGGGGGTTATTGACAGGGAGGAGACTCAGGTCCCTGTTGTTTTCTTTTAAGACCAAGTAAATAGTCATAACCAGTCATATGTTCGACAAATTTTGCTGCTTCTCTGCAGTTCATTATTTTCTCTACCATTCCAGTTCTCCTAAAATACTTGCTGAATAATTACTATGAACTCTTGCTGGTCTGGAACTCACTTGAGAGCACTTTATTCAGGTCATTCAATGTCTGAAATTCAAGATCTGATGGTTAGTTTGAAAATCAGGGCTCTTGGGTCCTATTCCCAACTCTGCCACGGACTGGCTGTGTGACCTAAGACAAGTCAATTCTCCTTTCTCAGCCTTAGCTTCTCCCTCTTTCAAGTAGGGATAACAATCCGCCCCTACCTACCTCCCGGCAGGTGGAGGATGGGGATCTATTGGAGAGTGTCACTAGGAGCAGTGCATAAGATGAGGTGTCCTATCATGTTTACTCAGATCAGATTATGACATAATAGAATGGCTGAAATAGTCTATTTTATTTGTATTTTATTATGTTGCAATCGTTAAGAGCAGCAACTACTTAGCTCAGACTGAAACATCTTATCTAATTTTTGAGATCTAAGTGTCTCCTCTTTATGTAGCTCAAACCTCCAAAGTGTCTGCCCTGTGGCAGGACATTAACACTGCAGGGGAGGAGTGGGTGTGGCAGTGACATCACAAAGACCTTTTGCAGGACCTCAGCCTATTGGTCAAAGGTGCTGGGGAGGTGGTGACCTCACAGAGAGATGCTGACATCAGCCAGGCAGGACAGGGGCGCAGGGCCAGGGAAACCTCAGAGTCCCCTGTAGCTTTGCTTCAGCAAGTCTCCTTCTCAAGGTCTCTCTTTGAGGACTGAGAGAGTATTTAGGTTCACGTACATGAGCACCAGGAGGAACCTCTTTTGAGTTTTCTCTTTTCTTTTTCCTGATTTTACTAGAAAACAGACGTCCCTGTTTAGAAGGTAAGACCTTCCGAGAGGTTTGGAACCTGTTCAGTCTGCTGCATCTGGCGCCAGCTGAATTCTAGGCATGGAAAACACTAGCTTAAGGTGGTCGAATTTTATTCCCCACCTGGGCTTTTGTCCCTTAGAATCACTGGGGACATTAGGGTTTGTCCTTTTTGTTTTACCTTTTCCTCCATCCCTCCCTCCTTTCTCTTCATCTCTTACATCTTCTGTCCTTTCCTCTGTTCCCCTCTCAGCACCAGGAGGACTCTGTGTGTATGTCGTGGGGGGTGCTCTGCAATGGGAACAGGGACAATTCTCCAACTTTGGGCAGTCGAGAGCCTGGGTGAGATAAGGGGCGTTAAAGCCCTTTGTGAAGGAGAAAGGGGAGTTTCACGGTGTTGAGCACCAAGGAAGTCTAAACTTTGCTAAAACATCTAGTCTGCAGAAACCAGAAATGGTCGGGGCCACATTGTAACCATTGTCTTTTTTAAAGCCCATTGAGGGATGTGAGTCCCACCCTTTTAGGTATCTGGGGTGCTGGGAGGCGAGAAGAGGTGCCTGTCTCCATTTTATGGTCTCAACAAACTAAGTGCTGTGCCCCAGTTCTCGTCAGAGATCCCTGAAAAAGAACGTCTTCCCATCCATTAACATACCTGGAAAGATACTGGAACTCCTTATTAAACAATCAGTTTGTCAGCACCTACAGGATAATATGGTTCTTAGGACTAGTGAGCATGGACTTGTCAAGAACAAATCATTCCAAACCAATCCTAGCTCCTTCTTTGGCAGGGTTACGGGCCTAGTGGAGGTGGGTAAACAGTAGATGTGATCCATCTTGGTGTTAATAAGGACATTCTCACAAACAAACTAGGGAGATGTGGTCTAGATGCAATTAGTATAATATGTGTGCACAGATGGTTGCAAGCCCGTACTCTAACAGCCCAGAACCAAACACTCCTCCTCCTGGGCTGTGCACTCCGACCTCTAATGGTCAGATGCTGCTTAGCACTGTCAGAGCAGCTTTTGCTGGGGGATTCTCCCAGCACTTTCCAATAGTGGGAAAGTATGAAATCCCCATTTGACTGCTGGGGACAGAGCCTAGAGCAGGCAGCAACTTACCCAAAGTCCCACAGGTCAATAGGAAACCAGCAATGGAACCCAGGAGTCCTGACTCCCAGTTCCCTCCTCCAATCACTCCAGCAGAGCACACTCCCTCTCAAAGCAGGGGGACCGGACATGAAGGCCTGGTTGTAATTGCCAGCTATGGGAGGGAGTGTGCAGCAGTGGTTAGTGAAGGGGCCTGGAAATAAGGACTGCTGGGTCCCATCCCTGGCTCTGACACTTGGTGTGACCCTGAGCCAGTAGCTTCCCCGCCCCAGGCCTGTTTCCCATCAGTAGGGTTGGGGTCGCAGCCCCTACAGCCCAGGGGGGTTGGGAGGCTCCAGGAAGGTGTGTAAAGTGCCGGGATGTCAGCATCCCAGAGGCGCTGTCACCCCTGCACTAGGCCAGTGTTCTGCACCCCCTGCTGCTGGCCGAGTTTCTCTGTCCCTTGGCAATAAGACAGACTCTTGTTTTCACAGCCAGTCGATCGCCCAGTGCTATCACATTGCCTGCTGGCTGGGCAGGGTAACTCCTCAGGTCACCACCACCCTCTCCAGCCTGCCTTGGCTCTGGGGAGTGAGGAGAAGGGCGAGGGATGACACTGAACATCCTCCATCCATCACTCCGTCAGCAGAGCAAGTGAGTGGCATTAGGGTTCCCCGTTGGCGTCCCCTGTCTGTCTGGGGAGAGGCAGAAAGAGGGGGAAAGAATCTCTCCCAAAGGAGATTGGATTTGCAAACCGCCCCCAGGAGCCCCTCGCTCTCAGATCGGGGAGGCGCTTCTCCAGAGCCGTCTCCAGTGTGTTTGGAAAGGTCCCAGCAATGGGGATCCCAACCCTTCCCTTGTGGGAGACCGTTCCCCAGGCTGAGCGTCTCTGAGCTGGGCCAGACCCTGTGAGCTGCTGAGCATGGAAATCAATGGGAAAGGCAGGGGTCCTGGCCTTGCTCTGCCTCGGGACTTTGACGTGGGGAATGGTTTCCCAGGAGAAGTCCGGACTCCTGGGTTCTGTTCCTTCTCTAGCCTGGGGGGGAGTGTGGCCTGGGACGGTAGGAGGGAGCTGCTTGTCCAAAGTGACTGAACCCAGTGATGGAAAAGGAGGAGACTCCCCGGGCATTGCAGCCCCAGGGGTGACGAGGGGGAATGCTGGGAGCAGATCATGCAATGAACCTCTTCCAGTGCAGGTAGATTGCATTACATGCACCCCTGTGCAGGGAGGAGGAGCTGCTCTGGCTGGGGCAGGGCTGGGGAGGGACCAAACAGGCTGGTTAGTCAGAGGCTGCCTTGACCCCAGACTCACGCCCGCTCCCCGCTCGGTTCCAGGATGGCCAGGCTCCTGAGGATGTTCAGGAAGAAGGCTCTGCAGGTGGCCCCAGAGCCTGAGGGAAGCAGCTGCCATCTTCCCCAGGAGCACAGCAGCTCCTCCGTCCCCACTGGTGGGGAAGGAGCTCCTGGCCAGGCCAGGAGGTGGAAGTGCCCAGCCTTCTGGCAGAGAAAACCCGCTCCCAGCGAAGGCGCCGAGGTGGGAGAGGCCAGGTCGAAATGGAGCTGGGCCAGGCTGCCGCTGGGCAGGCAGGACCCAGCGCAGGAGGGGAGCCAGGCAGGGTGACTCTGGGGCATGTTGTGTGGGCAGCAGCGGCCCCAGGAGCCCAGCCCTGATTCCCAGCAGGAGGCATCGCCCTGCCCGGTCACTGAGGACCTTCCAGCCTCCCCAGGGCAGGAGGTGGAGGATCCCTGTCCCACCACCAGCAGCTCGGCCCGCTCCCCATGGGACAGCAGCAGTTCCTGGGACTCGGGCAGCCGCGAGGCCAATGGGCGCCTCTGCTTTGTTCCAGGTGAGGAGTCAGGCTGGGCTCAGGGAGAGGTGAGGGCGGGGCTGTGAACACCCTGGGCCCAGGCCCTCGATCAGTGCTATTGGGGGCGGGTCCCCAGCCCAGGGGTCTGACCTGAGCCACATGAACCCCACTGACATTAGATGCTGCCACTTTGGTCCTTGGTGCTCTGGTTGGGGGGAGGCACGTCTCAGGGAGTCCAGGACAGTCTGGGGGGGGGGTCTCTTTGCTATGGGCTCCTGAAGGAGTTGGGGGCTGAAGGCATCACTGAGAGGGGAGAGTGTGGGGCCCGATCTGCCGTGGGACCCGGTGGTGGGAGGGGGACACATTGCCCCACCATGCCCCTGTCCTTCACCCGAGTGGCAGCAGGGGTCACCCTGTCCCCTTTTCTCCCTGGTGCAGGGACTGCCAGGGACTCAGGGGACGAGGAGGAGGAATGGGTGGACGTGGCCACAGAGGAGGCTGCTCTCAATAACAGCCGAGAGCAGCTCCAAGGCGGAGAAAAGGTACAAACGTACCCCAGCTGTGCTGGAACCGAGACTGTCCTGCCCCTTCCCAGCACCTGACCCCCTGCAGAGGGTCTTGTCCCTGATGATCCACCAGCCCTAATGGGGACCTTTCTCCTCCATGATCTGGGACCCCAGAGGTGGGGGTGTCTGTCACACACCAGCCGGGTCTCCTCCCCCCACAGGCACTGTCCCAGTTCCTGACCCTGCTTGTGGTGGAGTGGTGGGTGATTTGGACAATGGGCGAGTCCCCACTATCCCCCATTCAGGCCTGAGTCCTGCAGCTGCTGTGTGGGGGCAGGGAGGTCCCTGGCTAACTGGCTCTCTCTCCCCTAACCCCACTCCTGGTGGGTGCAGGAGGAGGCCCAGCAGCTCGTGTTCCTGTACGCCATCCACCCCGCGTCTCGCTGCACAGCAGAGAGGGCAGGACACATTGGAGCCACACTGCTGCAAGGCGGCTGTGGCGGAGAGGATTGTGGTGAGCGAGACACGGTGCCCAGCAGCTGGAGGAAAGACAGAGACATGGGAGGGGCAGGGGTCTCCCCAGGCCAATGGATGGGGGATTGTTGGTGCTGGAGGGGCAGCAGAGGGCAGGGATTGCTGGGACTGAAGACTGGGGAGAAGAGACGGGAGAAATTCGGAGAGTGGTCACTATTGGGCAGGAATCGGAGGAGCGGGGGGCAGGTGGGGGGATCCTGCTGGCTGTGTGGGGCCCTGGCTGTGTAATCTCCTCACTGGGAAGTATCAGTGTGGCCCGAATCTCACACGCTCCTTTGTCTCCTTTGGGTCTCACAGGAGCTCATTGAGGAGCTGCCTGATAACTCTCCACCCGGCACCGTCCTCGCTAACTCCCTGATTGCTGTGGGCAACCTCAGGTACCGAGACCCTCCGGCCCGGTTCCCCTAACCCCAGTGCTGCTCAGACCCAGGGCTGGGAATCACTGCCCCTCCCACTCCCAGGTCACCGCCCAAGGGTGGCTCCTCTGGCAGAGGTGCGGGGAAGGTTCACTCTCTCCTGGCTGGGCTGTTCTTTTCACTCCAGTAACATTGCAACGGCTTTGGGGAGAGGCTCACTCCCAGGATCAGATACAGGAGGGGCAGCAGGTCCAGGGAACAGGTGCTATTCCTGCCCTGCCACTATCTGTCTGAGAAACCTTGGCCTTGTCATTCCCTGGCTCGGTGCCTCAGTTTCCCTTCTTGCCAGCCTGTGCCTATTTCCCTGCAGTTTCACCTGCGTGTTGGTGCCAGTCCCATCCCCGCACTGCACAGTCTAATACCGGCTCCTCTCTCTTGCCAGCACCATGACACCTGCCCTGGAGCCAGAGCTGGAGACCCACCTCCTCCGAGCTGCCCTGCACGCCGTCTTCACCCTGGGCACGGAGAAGGACACCGCCCAAGTGCAGGTAGATCAGCTAAAGTCATGGATAGAAGAGCCAGCTGTCATCCTGCCATGAATCCTGGCTAATTGCCTGCAGTGGGAAGTGAATGAGAGAGGCCAGGATATGTGTTTGGGGGTCTCACCAGTGCTTCCCAGAGACCCCACTTCCCATCCTGTGGCAGGTGTAGCCCCAGTTTCCCTAACTCTGACCCATGGCTCTCCCTTGCTTTCAGGATCTGCCTAGGGTCTTGCCAGACCTCCTGGACGCCATGCTGGGGAACCTGCTGGCAGAGTCCCCAGACACCGACAGGCTCCAGTACATCTTGGAGGTGAGCCCGATGAGAGAGGTGGAGACAATTTTACCTTAACTCTTAGATCCATTTTCCACTCTGTCCTCCTAGCCGGGCCCCAAGTGGGCATCCTTGGTCAGGGCAGTCAGTGCAATGCCTCCTTTCCCCACAGCACATTAACTACTGGATTGTGTCCAGGGTGCCGCGAGAGAGAGCCAGGGCCGTTAAGAGCAGCACGGCCCTGCTCAGATTCACCATCACCCTCCCTTAGTTTGACATAAGTGACCTCTGACCCCAGCTTCCTGACTCCAGGCGTAGGTGATCTGGCTCCGACGGGCTGTAGGATCTGCTGCTGCAGGGGCTGTGGGTTAGGAGTGTTCCTCTTGGGGAGGCAGAGGCAGAGCAGAGAGTGAGCCTGGCTTGAGTCAAGTTCTTCTTGTCCTAGTTAAGTGGTGACTCTGGGCTTTTAAGGGGACTGTGCTCCAGGTTCATGCCTCCCTGTCATCCTGGAGCAGCTGGGGAAGCAAGTCCTCATGGAGGGCCCTGCCCACAGCCCTGTGCTCCAGGCTTCCTTGGGGGCAGAGGAAATTAAGGGTCTGGCTCTAGCTCCTATCCTCTAGTATCTCCTGCAGAGGGGCTGAGGGGAAGGAGAGTCCTGGCCCGGGGGGGACGGGGAGCTGACAGGAAAATGCTGATGGAGTCCCCTCTCCCTCTCCCGTCCATTAGAACTCAGCGGAATTCCCCAGGATGGGTCACCACATGGCACAGCTAGCTCTGTCCGTCAGTAACCCAGCCAAGGACATCAGCCGGCAGGACAGGGAGGGGGTTTACCGGCTCTACCAGCTGCTGCTGCACCAGAGGGGTAAGGAACCCAGCTGGGAAATGGCACCCGCTAGAAGAGTGAGACTGGGACCCCAGCCAAGTTCTCTCAGACTGACCCCGGCTGGAGGATGAGTCTCTCTATCTCTTTCTGTGTTCCACACCACGCCCTGCAATTCTGTTGGGCCGGGCACGCAGCGAGGACTCTGCCCACTGTGCAGCCACCAATGGGATTGGAAGGACACAAGCCCTGCAACCAGAAGGACAAATGTGTGTGTGTCTCTCTCCCTGTCACCTACTCCCTCCTGGGGGAAACCCAGCAGCTGATGGGGGACAAGGTGAGCAGCTGCATTAGACTCAGGAGATTGGGGCAGGGCCCAGGCCGCATTCCCATCCTGTGGCCATTCACTGGCCTGGCACAAGGAGCCTGGTGGGGAATGAAAGGGAGAGCAGGTGCTCCTGGGAAGGGAGATGAATTCACCTCCATGAGCAGGAGCGAGCCAGCTTGTCCCCGGAGCAGCTCCACCCAGCTCTTTAGCCGGGCTAATTAATGACAAGCTTTGCCTCATCCCAGACTTATGTTCTTAGGACAGGGTGCTATCGCTCTTGGGAAGGGCAGGAGAGTCCCCCAAGTGCCCTCTGCGAGACTCTCCTGTCCCACAGGGCCGCACCCAATTCCTAGTGGTCTGGTGTCTGTGTCACCCGAGCCACCACCCAGAGTTGCTCCCATCACTGGCAGCCTGGGAGGCCAAGGACTGACGGGTAATGGCGTCTGACCAGGCAGGGCTGAGGCACTTGGGCAGGGGACGCTTGTCCTGCTGCTGGCAAGGCTGGACCCGTTCTGGAGAGAACAGGAGGATTCAGTCAGCAGTAGGGTTACCATGTCTAATAAATAAAAAAAGAGGACTCTCCTCGGGCCCTGGCCCCGCCCATTTCCCCACTCCTAGCCCCGCCCCAACTCCGCTCCTTCCCCGCCCTAACTCCACCCCCTCCTCCCTCCCACTCCCAGCCATGGGGAAAGGGCTGCCCCAGCGCTACCGGCTTCACGATTTGCCGGGCAGCCCCCAGACCCTGCACCCCCGGCCGGCGCTTCCCCAGCGCAGCTGGAGCCCGGGAGGGGAAGCGCCCAGCCGGGGGCACAGCGTCTGGAGGCTGCCCAGCAAAGCGTGAAGCCGGTAGCACTCGGGCTTTGGGCAGCCCCTATGCCTCCGCATCCTGCACCCCCAGCCGGGCACTTCCCCTCCCGGGCTCCGGCGACACAGGGTCCGGAGGCACGGGGGCTGCCCGAAGCCGGTAGCGCTGGCTCGGGCAGCTCGGCTCTTAAAGTCTGAGAGGGGAGGAGCGGAGCAGCTCAGCTGGAGCCCGGGAAGGGAAGTGCCTGGCCGGCGGCTTGGGGTCCGGAGGCAGTGGGGGCTGCCCAAAGCCGGTAGCGCTGGCTCGGGAAGCTCGGCTCTTAAAGTCTGAGAGGGGAGGAGCGGAGCAGAGCAGCCGTGGGAGGGGAATTGCCCAGCCGGCATTTTCCCGGACATGTTTGGCTTTTCGGCAATTCCCCCCGGACGGGGGTTTGATTGCCGAAAAGCAGGACATGTCCGGGAAAAACCGGACGTATGGTAACCTTAGTCAGCAGGGGCTGCCAATCCGTCCCATTCACCAGGGCTGCCATCCTGCGGCTTCAGCATTAGTGGCTGGGGTGACTTGGGGAAAGGTCTCAACCTCCCCACATCCCACTTCACTGCTGCCAGAATCCCTCCTGCCCCCCCGCTACAGTCCCCTCCCTACCCAACCTGGGTGGGGCTGGAGTAGAGGGGTCTGAGAACTTGAGTTGTGGATTAGAGGTGGAACAGCTGTCAGGGGCACTGAGGGGGAAGTGGCAGGAGCTCCCCGTACAAGGAGGGGGGTTGCCACTGGAGGTCACTAGGAAGGACAACAAGACTCCATCCTGGGGGTCAGGAGGGGAAATCCATCCCTCAGAGGTGGGCAGGGGCTGGGTGGAAATGCTGCTGGTTCCAGGGGCCGTTAATCCCCCCTGATTCCTCGGAGGCGTCTGAGTCTCAGACAGGTTCTCGTTCCCTTGCAGCAGGAGGACGTCACGGCCAATGTGATGCACCAGCTCCGTATCATGCGGCACTTCCGCCAGGTGCCCGAGGCGCTGCAGGGCCTGTGCCTCTGAGGCCACCAGCAACTCCCACTCTCTGCTGCAGGTACTGCTCTGGCTCTCTGTAAATGGGGAGCTAGCGGAAGGGGAAATGGAGCCCCCTGGCACTCACAGAAACCCTCTCCCCTCTCTGTGGAGCAGGGTCCTTTCCTCTGCCCCCAAATTCCTTCATCTGGGACAGGAGCTCTTTCCCTCACACCCATTCCCCTCCCCCCTTTCCTTGATCTACCCCCATCCCATTCCCCCTGCGCCCAGGCAGAGCTCTGCCTGCCCCATATGGTGCAGAAAGGCCTGTGATATGCAGGGGGTCAGATTAGATGCTCTAACTGTCTCTTCTGCCCATAAAGTCTACTCATTTCTGAGAAACCGAGTGTAGCATTGGGAGCAGCCTCTGCTGTTTTACTGTCTAGCCGGCTTGCTTCCTAGAATGAAGACTCATTGAGCGGGGTGATCCACAGGGAGTAGCTCAAACCTCCAAAGTGTCTGACCTGCGGCAGGACATTAGCACTGCAGGGGAGGGGTGGGTGTGACAGTGACGTCACAAAGGACTTTTGCAGGACCTCAGCCTATTGGTCAAAGGTGCTGGGGAGGTGGTGACCTCACAGAGAGATGCTGACATCAGCCAGGCAGGACAGGGGCACAGGGCCAGGGAAACCTCTGAGTCCCCTGTAGCTTTCCTTCAGCAAGTCTCCTTCTCGAGGTCTCTCTTTGAGGACTGAGAGAGTATTAGGGGTCACGTACGTGAGCGCCAGGAGGAACCTCTTTTGAGTTTTCTCCTTTCTTTTTCCTGATTTCACTAGAAAACTGACGTCCCTGTTTAGAAGGTAAGAGCCTCCGAGAGGTTTGGAACCTGTTCAGTCTGATCCACCTGTTCCACAAGTCCTTCAGTCCAATCCACTTCCCTAACTAATTTCCTTAAGTTTTTAAAGTTAGCCCTTTTGAAAAAAAAACCCTAGTCCCAGATCTATTTTTGTTTACCCTTCCATTTAGTTTAAACTGAATTAGCTCATGATCGCTCAAATCAAGGCTGTCCCCTACAACCATTTCTTCTAAGAGATCCTCACTACTCACCAAAACCAAATCTAAAATGGCATCCCCTCTTGTTGGTTCAGCAACTACTTGGTGAAGGAATCCATCAGCTATCACATCTAGGAAAATCTGAGCCCTATTATATTAATAGCACTTGTCCTCCAGTCTATATCTGGGAAGTTAAAGTCTCCCATGATCACACAATTCCCATTAGTATTTACTTCATTAAAAACATTGAAGAGGTCTCTATCCCTATCCAAATCAGACTCCTGTTCTAACAGACAGCAACCCAACCCCCCCCCCCCGAAAGGCAGAGATAGAGCCCAGGAATCGAGATGGTGGGGAAATTTCATTGAAACCGTTTCTGACTGAAAATCCTATTCAAACTAAACCAGTTTGTTTCTTGAAATCATAACAAGTGGCAATGAAAATTCTTTGTCACAATGTGTTAAATTGTCTCATCGCACTCAAAGAGGAGACACTTAGATCTCAAAAATTAGATAAGATGCGTCAGTCTGAGCTAAGTAGATGCTGATCTTAACAATTGCAAAATAATACAATACAAATAAAATAAACTATTTCAGCCATTCTATTATGACCTAATCTGATCTGAGTAAACATGATGGGACACCTCATCTTATGCACTGCTCCTAGTGACACTCTCCAATAGACCCAGCAGTCCTTATTTCCAGGCCCCTTCACTAACCACTGCTGCACACTCCCTCCCACAGCTGGCAATTACAACCAGGCCCTCATGTCCGGTCCCCCTGCTTTGAGAGGGAGTGTGCTCCGCTGGAGTGATTGGAGCAGGGAACTGGGAGTCAGGACTCCTGGGTTCCATTGCTGGTTTCCTATTGACCTGTGGGACTTGGGGTAAGTTGCTGCCCCCTCTAGACTCTGTCCCCAGCAGTCAAATGGGGATTTCATACTTTCCCACTATTGGAAAGTGCTGGGAGAATCCCCCAGCAAAAGCTGCTCTGACAGTGCTAAGCAGCATCTGTTTGCTTGTGAGAATGTCCTATGGGACTGTGTCAAAAGCCTTATTAACACCAAGATAGATCACATCTACTGTTTACCCACCTCCACTGGGCCCCTAACCCTGCCAAAGAAGGAGCTAGGATTGGTCTGGAATGATTTGTTCTTGACAAGTCCATGCTCACTAGTCCTAAGAACCAAATTGTCCTGCAGGTGCTGACAAACTGATTGTTTAATAAGCAGAGGCTGCTCCCAATGCTACACTCGGTTTCTCAGAAATGAGTAGACTTTATGGGCAGCAGAGACCGTTAGAGCATCTAATCTGACCCCCTGCATATCACAGGCCTCCTGTCTACCACAATAGCTACTTTTGGGGCAAACACATTCCGGAAAGGCATCTAGTCTTTATTAAATGACATCAAGAAATGGAGAATCCACCACTTTCCATGGTAGCTTCTTCCTGTGGTCAATCATCCTCGCTGTTGAATATTTGTGCCTTATTTGTCATAGGAATTTGTCTCTTTTCACCTTCCAGCCATTGGGTCTTGTTCTGCCTTTCTCTGCTCGATTAAAGAGCCCTTTAATACCCAATATTTTCTCTCCATTAAGGCATTTCAACACTTCAGTGAAGTCACCTTTCAATCTTCTTTTGATAAGCTAAACAGGTTGAGCTCTTTCAATAGTTCACTAGAAGGCATTTTTCTCCAGCCCTCAGAACATTTGGTGGCTCTTTGCTGCCCCAGCTCCAATTTCTAGGACCATCTTTTTCAAAGGAGGACACCAACACTGGAGGCAATATTCCAATAGCAGTCTCACTGCTGCTGTGTCACCTCCCTATCCTACTCACGGCTCTGCTCCTTCGTCTAATGATGGATGCACACAGCATCACACTGGGAGCTCATGTTGAGTGGCTTCTCCACTCTGATCCTTTTCAGAGTCACTGCTTTCCTGGATACACATCCCCATTCTGGAGGTGTGGCCGGCGTGCCTTGTGGCTACGTATAGGACCTTGCATTGGGCTCTGCTCAAACTTGTTTTCTTTGAATGGGTCCAGCTGGCCGAATGAGCCAGATCGCTGTATATCACTGCCCTCTCGCCATCAGGAATTACCACTCTACCTGTATTTTGTCACCCCCCAACCTTATCCGCAGTGATTGTATGTTTTCTCCCAATTCATTGATAACAATTATTTTAAAAAATTAGTCCTTGAGAGCTTCTTCAGACCCTTAGTACCCAGGACCTGCTCCCCACAGCACAGTGAGAAAGGCCGTCCAGCCCTGCTGGTACATACGGGATAAGCACAGAACAAACACACTTTAGGAGCTGTGTTGTCCATAGGCTTTGAACAACATGTGGGGGTCAGCAGATTACAAATGCACGACAGACCTGTAGTGTAGACAGGTCCCAACTGTGTCTCGGTTTCCCACCCTGCTCTAAGTTTAGTCACAGCCTCCATGTCTTTTCCCCCGTGACCCTTAACCCCACGTCACTGCAGAAGAGAGATTTTCTGGTAGCCAGTTGGCTCTCCTGCATGTGAATGTCGTTCCAAAAGACGTGCTCTGGCTCAGTCCCATGCTATGGTTCGCTGAAGGAACCACTTGGTCACATTCTAGGCCCTGAGTTATACAGGAGGGGCGACTAGATGCACAGAATGGTCCTTTCTGACCTGAACCTCTATCAATCGCTACATTTTCTGCTGCTAGGAAGAGAACTCTGAACCTATTTTCTCTCATTCACTTTCAGTCGGAATAATTTCAATCCAGGCCAAAGGATTTCCTCTTCCATTGTGTCTTCAGCACCTTTGGGAGCAACCAGTTACTGTTACCCACAGGTTTCCAGTTTCAACCTGTCCCAGGGTGAGATGGCCAGGAAAGGGGTTGGAGCTCAACTGCACCTGGCCCAGGTGATGCAGCTCCCTAGGGTGAAGGGAATAAGTGTGGGGGTCACGTGACAAGACGCAGCCTGTGACTAGGACCCAGGCCTGCTGAGAGATAGAAGGGCAGCCTGTGCTCAGCCAGGAGAGAGACCCCAAGGGAAGCAGGCATGGGAGGGGCTTGGAGCGTCCTTTAAAGGTCAGGGACAAGCTGGGAAGGGGCCAGGCTGAGCACTAAGGACCAGGCCCTAGGAGGGAAAGACAGGGCAGTTTAGGAGATGGGGCAGATAGTCCAGTTGGTTTCGGCTCCCAGGACCAGACACCCAGAGGTGAAGTTGATTGTCGGGGCTTCTGTCCTTCTTCCCCAGTGTAGATTTGATAGTGGAGAAGACTGATGCCGTAAGGGGGAAGTGAGTTACCCCAAGGTCACCCAGTGAGTTTATATCACGAATGCATACTCGGAAGGATCCAATAGAAACATGGATTTTCCAGTCTCTTCTTTCTAGGAGTCCCCAGGGCTAAGGTAAAACCCCTGCTGCCCCTCCCCATTCTGCTCACCTCCAAGATGTGCTGGAGTTTGTCTGTGCTGGGGGGTGCTGTCAGCAGGATCGAGAGCTCGTCATCCATGTTCTCTGGGCAGGCTTTGCTCAGAGCCTGCCAGCGGAGGGAGACCAGGGGTCAGGATTATGGAACCTGGGGTGACACCTGCCAGGATGACAGCAGGCTCTGTAGTCCTTGCCCAGAGCAGCTCTCTGCAGAGGGCCTGGTGCACAGCAGTGTAGGGAACAGCCAAGCTGCTAGGGATGGGAGCTGGGCTTCCTGGCAGAGTCCAGCACCCAAAGCCCAGCATCTGCAAGGAAGGGATTCCCCACAGAGGGGCAACATCATCTCCCACACACAGGGAGTCTCCCCCTGACACTTGATTCATCCTATGGCCTGTTCCCATCTCTGCCCACCACACTCCCAACTCAGCAGTTCCAGCTACCGAAGGGAGCACGAACCAGAGGTCTTCCTGCTCCTGGGACAGAGGAGTAGGTTGATGATCTACCTGGATGTGAGCGTTGGCCTTCCCCATGCCCAGGGTCTAGACTCCATTCAGGGCAGCGCACAGGAACTGCGATTCCTATTCTGGATCTAGTGGCAACTTCAGTTTGCTGGCAGGAGACTGTACATGAGACCTTGCAGTTGCGGGGGTGACACAGGCACTAACATGTGCATGGGAGTTTGAGCAACAGGGCAGAGGCCTGTGTGGGGCAAGGAGGGCAGGGATTTGGGAAGCAAGAGCAGAGGATAAAACCCTTTCTTAATGTGGGTCGGGATGATCCCCATTTCAAAGATAGAGAAAGTGAGGCACCAGGTGGGAGAGTGACCTGGCCAGGATCACGTTACCGCTCAGTGGCAGGACTGCAAACAACCCGTTCCCTGATCTCCTCACTGGACGCTGCTGCCCCTCCTGTATGATCCCTCCAGCCATCCTCGCCCACAGGCCATCCCCACCACTCTCCAATACCAGGCTGTTTCCACAATGGAAGCAGGCTTGTAACAGAGTTCACTCACCGATAGGTGCCCCTTCCTTCAAGGCCTGGGGTCACAGATTTCTTGGGTTAGCACGCCCGCCAGCAGGTTTTTGGCTGGGAACTCAGCCCTTCGGCCAGGCGACCATCTTTTAGTCCACTCATTCCTGGGTCGCGCTCATCCCAAACGAAAAGTCAAAAAATGTCTTTGACTGAAACAAGATCCTCTGTCCCTTCAGGGCTTTTCCTCAGCCTGACTTTGTCTCGGCCTGCCCTTGCTGGCCTTGGTAGCCCTTTCTATGGCCCTGTACATCCCCTTCCTTAGAGACCGTGGCAGAACCAGTCCTACCCTGGATTCTAGGTTCTGCCCCAAGGCCCTGTACCTTGTTGCGGTTTCCCCTGGTTTCCCCTCAGCTGGAGCTCACTCTGTAATCCATTTGGCCTAGCTCCAGGCTTTATAGCCCACAGGCCAAGCGCCCCGTTATATACCCTCCTCCTTAGAACCTGGCCCACGCGGGGGCAAGTTCTATTCTTCTCCAAGCTTCATCCCTCGTCATCTCATCGCTGTCACCGGCTGCGCGCTTGTACAGCCTGTGCGCAGTGTCTGCAGCTCCACCGCCAGCTCGCTCAGGGCAAACCTTCTCTTCTGCAGTATCCCGACGCTCTTCCTGCAGCCACTCAGTCTCATGAACAGCTGCTTGCAGAGCCTGTTCTGAAGCCTTTAGCGTCTTCTGTTGCCTTTTTGCTACTGCCGCTGCATATGCCAAAACCTTTTCGGTCAGGGTCTGAGAACCCACCATGGACTGCTCCACCCTTGTGTTTGTCCCTCCTCCAGTCTGCTTCATCTCTGGACCAATCATTTCGTCCTTCATCTCCCTGCAGCACCCGACAGGGTGTGTTGGTGGAGGGTCTGCAAGGTCCATGGCCACCCCAGCCACCTCCACCTTGCCTGCCTCATGGGGGTTTGTGTCAGAGGATACCTTCTCCTTTCTTTCTAGCTGCTGGAGAAACCCCTAGATCTGCTTTGGCTGCTTAGCCAGTCCCTGGAACTGAAGTGGGAAATCCAGCGACCAGCTTGGTCCCTTGATACACCTGCTTGGGGGAGGGATTGCTCAGTGGTTTGAGCATTGGCCTGCTAAACCCGGGGTTGTGAGCTCAATCCTTGAGGGGGCCATTTAGGGATCAGGGCAAAAAACTGTCTGGGGATTGGTCCTGCTTTGAGCAGGGGGTTGGACTAGATGACATCCGGAGGTCCCTTCCAACCCTGATATTCTATGATTCCTTCAGCAACCAAGACTTCCCTCACGGATCACAGGGGGAACTCAATCTTGCCAACTATGCCAATCATAAATGAATCTACTCATCGTTAGGTGCCCCCCGGCGGCCAGGCATGGCATCACAGCCCTCTCGCTGGGCTAGTGTCCCCCATCCATGGTCGCTCCAGCACCACGGCAGTTTCTCTGCCTGGTAACTCCGGCCAGGTCACCACCTTTAGTCCACCCTTCTGGGGCCCAGCTTGCCTCACACTAAAAGTCCAAAGAGGTCTTTCCACAGACAGAAGTCCTTCTGCCATCGCTGGGGCACTCGCTCAGCCTGTAGCCCCCTTGCTGGGCTTGGGAACCCTCTCCAGGTGCGTGTACGCCGCCTCCTCTGGGGCCGGTAGGGGAACCCAGTCCCACCCTGACATTGATAGCAGCTCAGGGCCCTGGACCCAACAGCTAGGTCTGCACCTTTCTCTTTGCTGCACTTTTCCAACCTCTCTTTTCAAGTTCCCCTGCAGGCTTTCCTTGCTGCTCTGAACTTCCTACCTCGTTCTCAATCCTGTTGCTACCCCAGCTGGGGTGTATCACCACTGAAGTCTGGCTCTTTACGGGGGCGGATATGGTGCCTCTCAGTTCGGGCTCATTCTGTAATCAGCTTTCTGTGAGTGCCAGGGGGCTCCATTTCCCCTTCCACTAGCTTCCCATTTACAGAGAGCCAGAGCAGTACCTGCAGCAGGGAGCGGGAGTTGCTGGTGGCCTCAGAGGCACAGGCCCTGCAGCGCCTCAGGCACCTGGCGCAAGTGCCACATGATACGGAGCTGGCGCATCACATTGGCCGTGACGTCCTCATGCTGCAAGGGAACGAGAACCTGTCTGAGACTCAGACGCCTCCGAGGAATCAGGGGGGATTAACGGCCCCTGGAACCAGCAGCATTTCCACCCAGCCCCTGCCCACCTCTGAGGGATGGATTCCCCCTCCTGACCCCCAGGATGGAGTCTTGTTGTCCTTCCTAGTGACCTCCAGTGGCAACCCCCCTCCTTGTACGGGGAGCTCCTGCCACCTCCCCCTCAGTGCCCCTGACAGCTGTTCCACCTCCAATCCACAGCTCAAGTTCTCAGACCCCTCTCCTCCAGCCCCACTCAGGTTGGGTAGGGAGGGGACTGTAGCGGGGGGGCAGGAGGGATTCTGGCAGCAGTGAAGTGGGATGTGGGGAGGTTGAGGCCTTTCCCCAAGTCACCCCAGCCACTAATGCTGAAGCCGCAGGATGGCAGCCCTGGTGAATGGGACGGATCTGCAGCCCCTGCTGACTGAATCCTCCTGTTCTCTCCCCCAACCTGAAGCAAATACTCACCAGCAACTACACACCACACCACACCACAGAAACACCAACCCAGGAACCAATCCCTGTAGCAAACCTCGTTGCCTACTCTGTCCCCATATCTACTCTGGCGACACCATCAGAGGACCCAACCACATCAGCCACACCATCAAGGGCTCATTCACCTGCACATCCACTAATGTTACATATGCCATCATGTGCCAGCAATGCCCCTCTGCCATGTACATTGGCCAAACCGGACAGTCCCTCCGCAAAAGAATAAATGGACACAAATCGGACATCAGGAATGGTAACACACATAAGCCACTAAGTGAACACTTCAATCTCCCTGGTCATTCTATTACAGATTTAAAAGTCACTATCATTGAACAAAAAAACTTCAGAAACAGACTTCAAAGAGAAACAGCAGAACTAAAATTCATTTGCAAATTTTACACCATTAATCTGGGCTTGAATAGGGACTGGGAGTGGCTGGCTCATTACAGAAGCAGCTTTTCCTCTCCTGGAATTGACACCTCCTCATCTATTATTGGGAGTGGACTACATCCACCCTGATTGAATTGGCCCTGTCAACACTGGTTCTCCACTTGCGAAGTAACTCCCTGCTCTCCATGTGTCAGTATATAATGCCTGCATCTGTAACTTTCACTCTATGCATCCGAAGAAGTGAGGTTTTTACCCACGAAAGCTTATGCCCAAATAAATCTGTTAGTCTTTAAGGTGCCACCAGACTCCTTGTTGTTTTTATACTATATAGCTAACCAGTTCATAGAATCCCAGGCTTTCCAAGAAATGATTTTGGAAGAATTCTACCTCAAAACGCTCATCCTCACATCTGTAGATGTGTTCTTCGTATTGTGTCTTCTTGAAGCTAACGAAGGTAGAATCCTCAGACCGGGAAGGGAAGGAGACCCAAGTATCATTCAAAACCTTAGGTGAAGGAGAAAAGCAGAAGACTGATGGATCTTTTCTCTGAGCCATCAGAGCAGACACCCAAATTTATATCATCACATGTTTCTCTGACAAGGAATCTCAGATTCCCAACATCCATTGTCTCTTTTCCTTGGTGAACATTCTCTCCTGTACATACCACAGGATCCCTTATAGCCAAAACTCGACCTTCTGGGCATGCTGCAAAAGCCATTGATTTGACACTGTCTGGGGGAAAGCTAGTGGCTTTTCTCCTAGAGAAGTCAAAGAGAAGGGTGAAAGTAGTTTTTCTGCTGCTTTGGATTTATTGGCTGGCTGAGTTAAATCTGTTCTGTGAATATGATTGTTTAATGATGCTGGGTGGTCTCACTGGGTTATTGTAAGCATAATTAATTGTTACGGTGCCTATGGCTTTATGTAGGGACTTTATATTCAAATATAGATACAGTAACTCCTCACTTAAAGTCATCCCCGTAAACGTTGTTTCATTGTTATCTTGCTGATCAATTACGGAACATGCTCATTTAAAGTTGTGCAATGCTCCCTTCTAACGTCCTTTGGCAGCCGCCTGCTTTGTCCACTGCTTGCAGGAAGAGCAGCCCGTTGCAGCTAGCTTGTGGGGGCTTGGAACCAGGGTGGACCGGCAGCCCCCCGTATTAGCTCCCCGCTCCTCTAAGTTCCCTGTGCTGCAGCCACCCAGCAGGGTATCAATTCCTGGCAGTTCAACTGACCTTCCCACAACTGCCATGTGCTGCTCCTGCCCTCTGCCTTGGAGCTGCTCCCAGAGACGCCTGCTTGCTGTGCAGGGAAGGAAGGGGGCCTAATATCAGGGTGTCCCCCTCCCCCCTGCTCCCCACTTACCCCTTCTCCATATAGAGCAGGGAGACAGAGAGAGCTTGGGGCAGGAGCTGCTGTCTCAACTTCCTGATCCTTAAAAAGACAATGCACTTAAGAGTGGGTCAGCTTACTTAAAGGGGCAGTGTGCATCTCTCTCTCTCTCCCACACACAAGGTGTGTGTCTGTCTCTGTCTGCTATGCTGTCTCCCCTCCCTCGTGTTCCTGCTGCCTTGTGTGAGAGGCTACATTAACAATGTGTTAACCCTTGAAGGCTCAGTCGAGTGCTAGTTCATCATTTAGCAGCAAGGCATTCCCTGGGAAATATCCCTCCCTCTTCCACCCTCTAACTTCACCACCTCAACCAAGCTTCACAATCATCATAGCTGTGAACAGTATTAAATTGTTGGTTTAAAACATATACTGTGTGTATAGCTATATAATACAGTCTATAGTTTTTTGTCTGGTGAAAAAAATTTATCTGGAACCTCACCTCCCCATTTACATTAATTCTTATGGGGAAATTGGATTCGCTTAACATCGTTTTGCTTAAAGTCGCATTTTTCAGGAACATAACTACAACGTTAAGCGAGGGGTTACTGTATCGCTCTGAGGCTGGTTGGTTCCCACTTTCTCCCACCCAACGCAGCCTGACTCCTTTGAGCCCCATGGCAGGATTGGAGGGGGACACGCACATGTGGCAATCCTGTTGATCTCACATCTAGCTTCCTGTGCATGCATAGATTCAGGCCCCAATCGTGCAATTTATTTTAAGTGGACGGGCTGTGCGTCTACACAGAAGCAGGGCCAGCTCCAGGCACCAGCTTCTCAAGCAGGTGCTTGGGGCGGCCACTCTGGAGAGGGGCGGCACCTCCAGGTATTCGGTGGCAATTCAGCAGACGGTCCCTCACTCCACCTGGGAGCGAAGGACCTCCCACCGAATTGCCGCCGCAGATCGTGATCGCAGCTTTGGGGGGGGGGGGGGGCTGCTTGGGGCAGCCAAAACCCTGGAGCCAGCCCTGCGCAGAAGCCCCATTAACTTCAATGAGACTCAGCCTCGACACTGGGGACCTTCTGAGCAGAGCCAGTTGAGGAGCAAGGATTTACGTGACAGCTGCCAGGAACAGATGCAGTCATGGTAGGGTCTATGAAAAAAGTCTTTTTGTTTAAATATTTGAGAGCTAAATAACAGGAAGATTGTGGTGCTAGTAAGACAGATGGGTTCGGATCTCTGTTATGAGCTGCTCCACAGGGTGAAAAGAAGAACCGCCGTCCTACACTGTGAGAAACCCAAAAGGCTGATCAGAACTGGAGAGAATGAAGCAGCAAAATTGAAACTGACCAGCCTAAGTGCAGAGTGAAACAGCAAAGGGGAAAGAAAGAGCAGCAGAGCCTTTGATTTTTAAAGCCTTTAAACGCCCCCAAAAAATTTTGCAAGTGTCCCTTCTCCCCACCCCCGTCTCCCCCCGCCTGCTCCAAGCTTTCAGAGCAGTGACACCCGGGCTGTAGCAGGTGGGAACACCCCACCCAATCGTCCCCCTCCCCGGGACAGGGCTGGAGTCACTGCGACGCTCAGGCAGACCCACAGCCCGATCCCGGCACGTGCTCACAGCCAGGCCAGCAGGAACCAGGGGCCGGTGGCGGCTCAGGTCCTCGCCCCCACAGCGTCCCGAGCCAGCCCCGCGCCCACCTCGGTCCTGGCACGCCGGGCTGGGCCGCTCCAGGCACCGGGGGGGGAGGGGCGCTGGAAGTGAGGGCGCTGAGTGGGGGAGGGGCAAGGGGGCCGGAGGGGGAGCGCAGACCAGGCCCGGGAACGTCCGCGGGCCGCTGTTTCCCGGCCGGAGGGGGCGGAACTCGTGGCGGATCGGTCCGGCTCCCACCTGCCCCGGAGGCTGCAGTCAGGGAAGCGGGGCTCGGAAAGCAACTTCTCGGCCCGCTCCAGCACTGAGACCCGGCCATGGCCCCGCGGAGCAGCTTGGACGCGGGCCAAACCACAGCTCCGGAGTCCGGCAACAGGGGAAGCCTGTACCTGTGGGCTACTGTGCATGTGCGGGTACGGTGGTGAGTGAACGCCCCGGGGGCGGGGCCTGGGTCCCGCCCCGCCCTGTTGCCTAGCAACGGGCAAGCCCAGATTCCTGGCTCAGACTGCCCCCTGCTGCCCCCATGCGGCCGCTGCGGGGAGAGAGTGGGGCGCGCACCCCGGCGGGGTCCCTCGCACCGCTCTGGGGAAGGGCCCCGGGCCCGGCGCTGAACAGTCATTGGGTCAGCCCCGGGATTGCCGTGGGAACCAGGCCCTGTTGTGCCGCAGGCTCCCAGTGCCAGGTGGGCCAATCACTTGGGCCCAGATCCTAACGGGTTTAGGCACCTAAATCCCACTGAAGTCCTACCTTCTCTGTGCCTCAGTTCCCCACCCCTGCAGTGGGGGTTACAGCCCTGCCCTGCCTCCCAGTGGTGGTGTGAGGATAAAGACCTTAAAGATTGGGAGGTGCTCAGCTCCTACAGTAATGGCGCCACAGGAGTACCTAAGACAGACTACAAACAGGCAGAGATATGAGAAAAAACAGACACACACACACACTCCCAAACAGAACCACATAGGGTAATGTATGTTATAAAACACATACACACATACAGATGAGAAACACAGACACACCACTCTCAAACAGAACCATGCAGGGTAATGTATGTTATAAAAAATACCCACAAACCAACCACACACACCTAGCCCATGGACCAGGCTGAACTTGTTCCTGTCACTCTCATTTCACAGGCCCTTTTCTCCTAGTGTTTGTCACACTCACTTGTTGCATCTTGTTTTAAATCAGGCCCTGTCCCTGCAAACACTGGTCTGGATTCCACAAGCTGCCCTGCGCACTCGAGTCGTTACACCTACAAGGAGCTCCATGTAAGGGAAGGAGGGTCTGCCACATGCATGCAGGGATCCACCGAAGTGGACCCGTTTGTGGGATTGTGTCATTTCTGCATGAGTTTGCTCATGTGAATAGTCTAATTGACTTCACTGGGGCTCTGCACATGCACAAAAGTCCTTCCATGTGGATCAGTTAGAGGATCAGCGGCTTTGGCCCCCAACTTGTTTGAGCTCCGTACAGCCGCAGGGGTCCACCCACACTCATCTCATTGTAAAACTGGGACCTTTGAAAGAATACGGCTTTTTCATCTCAGCATTTACAAACATCTCCCTTTAATGTGCTACTTTATAGTCATCACTGCATGCAAGAGAGATGATTAATCCATTTTAATTAGTGATAGCACTGGGACTTCGACTGAGTTTGACCCCATTGCATGGCAATTTTACACCTTCAAATATTTTCACTCACACCACTATGTTGTCACTGTTACATCAGCTGCATTGTAAATGAATCCTAGGTAGAAAGGGGACCCCATTTCACACACTCTCAGGCTCAAACCCTGCTAGCAGCTCCGTGTAGGTGGACGCCCGCAGAGGCTTTGGTGGGCTTCATCCTAGGTGCAGTGAGCCACTCACAATGATCAGCTTGTAACATCGGGGCCTTCGTTGTGACAACTTGTTTGATGATCAGAACAGTTGCTGAAATCATTCCCAGAAGTGTGAGCAGCCAGAGAAGCTTGAACTCAATAATGCTTTAAAATATACACTCTCTATCTCCACTTCTGCAAATGTGCTCAATGGGCATTCACGTTGTTCCCTAAGAGTTTAATAAGCTTGGGCTATTATGGGGCTAGAAATCAGACAAGGGCAGTCATTTAAAGATACATCTCTGTAAAAGAAGAATTTGGGCCCTGTGAATTCCCCATGTTGCAGAATTTGGCTTCCAGAAAGTAGCCGTTGCTTGTTCTCTCCATTCACTCATACTGCACCGTGATCCTATGTCCAATGAGGGTTTTGATCTGACCCGAATTGTTTTCAGGATGCAGGTCCTTGGGATTCTGCGGCTAAGTCATCCCACCCCCATGGTCAAAGCCATGGTAGAAGGCTCTGGGGGAGGAAATCCTAGCTGAGATACCTCCACATCATCCTGGTAGGGGGCGAAGAGGGAACAAAGCCACAAGGCCCACCCTCAGGCCCTGCACATCCCCAGAGCACCGCAGAAGGCCAGGGCTCTCCATGCAGAGGTCTTTTACCTCCAGACCAGCTCTATCCCCAAATGCAGTTGAAGGCAATGGGAACACTGGCTCCACAGCCCCACTGAAAATCAGCTCCCAGGTGTCCCCAGTTGGGCACAAGAAATGAAGGCACCCAAAAATCAGTAGCTGTTTTTGAGAACATTGACCTCCCCCTCTCTGTGCCTCAGTTTCCCCGTCTGTAAAATGGAGATAATACTCCTCACCTACCTTGCTAAAGCACTTTGAATGACGAACGCTTGGTAATGCTTGTTGGAGAGACCATAGAGAGAGAGGAACTTTCCTCACACACGGATCAGAGACCTAGCAGCAGCCATATTGCTTCCCACCCCTTTGACTGAGTCCCTGGAATGCCCAGTGAAAATATGCGTCCACTGAACAATTCTAGACTGCCTTTGCATCTCTCATGGTCACTAAACGGCTCCTCAGTGGTACATTGGAAGAGCAGATGCCCCTGACAATACTGCCTGGGGTTGGGGGGACAAGATACTCTTGTTACAAAGGAACACTGAGATGATCAGAAAGCCGGAGCCAGGGACCATCCTATAGTTTGGCAGCTTTTCCTTAAGAGAGTCAAGAGCTTTGATTCATTCTAAATTAGACTCTTCCTCAGTCACTCTGTGTGAGTGTGTGGATAGAGAGAGAGAAAGTACATGGGTGTGTACCTATATGGGTAGGAAAAAGCAGGGAGAAGCGGCAGGGAGCAGAGACAGGGACTAGGGAAAGACACCCATGGGGAATGGGGAGCAAGTGGGTTGGGGGAGGAAGAGCCAAAAAGGGACAGAAGGAAAGAAAGAGGGGGAGGGGAAGAGCCCACAGGCCCCAGGGAAAGGGGTTGGAGGAGGTGCAGAGGAAGAGAATAGAAAAGAATGAGACAGAGAGAGGGAGAAGATGAAGGGGGAATAAAAATCATAGGGAGAAGAAGGGATAAAAAAATGGCTCAAGGGGAGGAGAGAGCAAGACAAGCCACCACGTTAGTGGAGCCTGTTGTAATAATTTGGGCCTCGTACGCCTACCCCGATTGTAAGCTTAACTTTGGGTAAGTGGATAAAAAGTTGATCAAATGTTCCAATAACTCATAACAAGGAACATTGAGGAAAGGGAGACAGACTGAATGAGCCCAAACAGAAAGGCCAACTAGTAACTCAAGGACACTGTTAAGATCATGCTTGGTCAACAAGAGAACTGTGGGGCTGGAAATCAAGGGACCAAAACTGGTGTGTCGGAAATGAGGTCTAATTGGTAGACAAAATAATAAGGGGAAGGACTATTCCACCCATCGCTCCCTTTGGGGTCCATTAGAAAAAAGACCTTTGGGGAGAATGAAGCGCTCTGACTAGCTGGGAGATGGGTGGACAGGAAGAAGTGAACTTCACTGCATGGCTGCCACATCCACCATCTCCTCGGGACCTCAGGATCCACCGTAACGCTGTTGGGCCTTCATGATCCTGATCCTGATGCTGAGAAATGTCCTGTCCAGACCAGGCCTGAGAGAGAGGGGCTCAGATGACACGGCCACCTCCACTGGCTCCAGCCAAATCCCAAACACCACCTGGGATGTAAGGGGGTGTTTGCTGTGGGACTGAGCAGACCAATGTCTGTGTGTTCCAAAATCCCAAGCCTTGTTTCACTGTTTAGTGCTGTACAGTGGCAGGAGTTATGTTAACACCTTTCAATCTCTAGGCCAATATATTCCATTAAACCAAATACAAAAACCTTCCAGGCTATGGCTGCCTCTCTGCCCCCAACTCATATTAGCCCTTGGGAGAGCTGCATTGCCCAGCTGCCCCACACCCTCCCCACAGCCACCCTCCTCTCCATCAACCCCACGGTCTCAACCTTGGGGTCAGCTACAACTCTACCTCTCCCCCTCACCCCACCCCACATCCAGGCTGCTGCCCAATCTTGCCAGTCATAAAATCATAGACTATCAGGGTTGGAAGGGACCTCAGGAGGTCATCTAGTCCAACCCCTGCTCAAAGCAGGACCAATCCCTAACTAAATCATCCCAGCCAGGGCTTTGTCAAGCCTGACCTTAAAAACCTCTAAGGAAGGAGATTCCACCACCTCCCTAGGTAACCCATTCCCGTGCTTCACCACCCTCCTAGTGAAAAAGTTTTTCCTAATATCCAACCTAAACCTCCCCCACTGCAACTTGAGACCATTACTCCTTGTTCTGTCATCTGCTACCACTGAGAACAGTCTAGATCCACCCTCTTTGAAACCCCCTTTCAGGTAGTTGAAAGCAGCTATCAAATCCCTCCTCATTCTTCTCTTCTGCAGACTAAACAATCCCAGTTCCCTCAGCCTCTCCTCATAAGTCATGTGCTCATATTTGTTGCCCTCTGCTGGACTCTTTCCCATTTTTCCACATCCTTCTTGTAGTGTGAGGCCCAAAACTGGACACAGGACTCCAGATGAGGCCTCACCAATGTCAAATAGAAGGGAACGATCATGTCCCTCGATCTGCTGGCAATGCCCCTACTTATACAGCCCAAAATGCTGTTAGCCTTCTTGGCAACAAGGGCACACTGTTGACTCATATCCAGCTTCTAGTCCACTGTAACCCCTAGGTTCTTTTCTGCAGAACTGCTGCCTAGCCATTCGGTCCCTAGTCTGTAGCAGTGCATGGGATTCTTCCATCCTAAGTGCAGGACTCTGCACTTGTCCTTGTTGAACCTCATCAGATTTCTTTTGGCCCAATCTTCTAATTTGTCTAGGTCCCTCTGTGTCCTATCCCTACCCTCCAGCATATCTACCACTCCTCCCAGTTTAGTATCATATGCAAACTTGCTGAGGATGCAGTCCACGCTATCCTCCAAATCATTAATGAAGATATTGAACAAAACCGGCCCCAGGACCGACCCTTGGGGCACTCCGCTTCATACTGGCTGCCAACTAGACATGGAGCCATTGATCACTACCCGTTGTGCCTGATGATCTAGCTAGCTTTCTATCCACCTTATAGTCCATTCATCCAGCCCATACTTCTTTAACTTGCCGGCAAGAATACTGTGGGAGACCGTATCAAAAGCTTTACTCAAGTCAAGGAATAACACATCCACTGCTTTCCCCTCATCCACAGAGCCAGTTATCTCGTCATAGAAGGCAATTAGGTTAGTCAGACATGACTTGCCCTTGGTGAATCCATGCTGATTGTTCCTCATCACTTTCCTCTCCTCTAAGTGCTTCAGAATTGCTTCCTTGAGGACCTGCTCCATGATTTTTCCAGGGATTGAGGTAAGGCTGACTGGCCTGTAGTTCCCCAGATCCTCCTTCTTCCCTTTTTTAAAGATGGGCACTACATTAGCCTTTTTCCAGTCATCCAGGACCTCCCCTGATCACCATGAGTTTTCAAAGATAATGGCCAATGGCTCTGCAATCACCTCCGCCAACTCCTTTAGCAGGGCTGGCTCCAGGCACCAGTGCAGGAAGCAGGTGCTTGGGACGGCCAACGGAAAGGGGCGGCACGTCCGGGTCTTTGGCGGCAATTCGGGGGCGGGTCCCTCTCAAAGTGAAGGACCCACCGCTGAATTGCTGCCGAAGTGCCGCCGATCGCGGCTTTATCTCCCCCACACACACACTTCGCTGCTTGGGGCGGCAAAAAACCTAGAGCCGGCCCTGTCCTTTAGCACCCTCGGATGCAGCGCATCCGGCCTCATGGACTTGTGCTCGTCCAGCTTTTCTAAATAGTCCCGAACCACTTCTTTCTTCACAGAGGGCTGGTCACCTCCTCCCCATGCTGTGCTGTACAGTGCAGCAGTCTGGGAGCTGACCTTCTTCATGAGGACAGAGGCAAAAAAAGCACTGAGTACATGAGCTTTTTCCACATCCTCTGACACTAGGTTGCCTCCCTCATTCAGTAAGGGGCCTACACTTTCCTTGACTGTCTTCTTGTTGCTAACCTACCTGAAGAAACCCTTCTTGTTACTCTTAACATCTCTTGCTAGCTGCAACTCCAAATGTGATTTGGCCTTTCTGATTTCACTCCTGCATGCCTGAGGCCTGGTCTACACTAGGAGGTGTAACCCTTCTGCCCATCTAAGTTGGCAGCAACAAGGGCCGGGTTCTGTATCTAGGGGTTCCGTTTCAATAACACAATGCAAAACCGGCTCGAGCCCCCACCCAATGACCTGGGACAATTACATACCACCCCCTGGGCGCCTCTAAGAGGCAATACTTCCCCTCTCGCAAGCACGGAGTCTGAGTGTAACAGAAAATGTTTAATAACATGAGGTAAACGACATCAGCATTAAATTGGAAAAACACCACAACTAGAGTTCTTAGACCAAACCATGAGCGAAGACCCACCCCAGCAAATTGGGCCGTGTCCTCTCCCATTGGTTCTTGAAACCAGCGACCCAAGAATCACCAAAGTCCCAAAAGTCCACCAATCCCAAAGTCTCTTGGGTCCAGCAACCCAAGAATCACAAAAGTCACAAAAGTCCGACAACCCCACAAAGTCTCTGTCCATGATCAGTGCAGCCCCAGAGTTCAAAGGGGGGGGGGTGAGCAGGGTGTTAAGGGGCACCTTACGTGATCCGAGGCCAAGCGGCTGCTTCTCCGTGGGGTTCCACCGCAGCCTTCAACACGAACTGCTCTGGCAGCTGCTCCGCTCCGCTCCGCTCCGCTCCGCTCCGCTCCGCTCCGCTCTGCTCTGCTCTGCTCTGCTCCGCTCACGGACCTGTGAGCCGTTCCGCTCCGCTCCGCTCCGCTCCGCTCACCAACCTGTGAGCCGCGCCGCTCCGCCCTGCTCCGCTCACCGACCTGTGAGCCGCTCCGCTCCGCTCCGCTCCGCTCCGCTCCGCTCCAGCCATCCCTTGGGCCGCTCCCACAAGGCTCTGCTCTGCTAGCTGCTCCTCCAGCCGCTCCGCTCACCAACCTGTGAGCCGCTCCGCTCCGCTCCGCTCACCCCTGCTAAATAGCTTCAGGCTCCCCCACTAGTTAACACAGCCTCAGTGATCTCAGCTCTTAAATAGCTTTAGCTCTTTTGTGATTTCAGCTAGTAGTAGGGGAGCCCCAGTGCTGGTACACTATTGGCCCAAAGTGAATTCAGCTCAGCAGTCTGTAACTAGACTCCTAAGGGAATCAAAGTTAGCTCTGACATTCAACAGTGGAGGAGGGTGGTGGTGGTGGTGGTGGTGGTGGTGCAATTGGTGTTTCAGGCCCACAAAAGGGACCCACACCACCAGGTACCAATACCTCCCCCCAACCTCTCTCAATTCACTGGGTTTTGTAACCCATGCCCCTTGACAAGCAAATGCTACTTAGGTAATGGTGAATGACTCACTCAGTCCTTCTGTCATACAACAGTTCCACTGGCCTTGATTCACAGAATCAGGGTAACAAAACTTTATTCTTCCTGCCCCAATAACAGAGAAACTGGGGATCCCACACCAGCCAAAGTAACCACTTTGAGTTGCTGTGGTTTCATGCCAGGCGAGTGGGTGTGCCTATGCAAACAAGATCAGCCCCTGGAGTTCTTTTCCACACTCGCCATAATTCACCACCAGATGTCAGGGTAGAGCTCATCCTGATTCTGCTTACAGAGGTTATGTTGAATTTAGCAGTGTTAAATCAAATTAACCCTGCACCCGTCCACACAATGAAGCTATTTAGTTCGACATAGAGGTCTCTTTAATTCGATTTCTGTACTCCTCCCCGACGAGGGGAGTAGCGCTAAATTCGACATGGCCATGTCGAATTAGGGTAGGTGTGGATGGAATTCGATGGTAATAGCTCCGGGAGCTATCCCACAGTGCACCACTCTGTTGACGCTCTGGACAGCAGTCCGAGCTCGGATGCTCTGACCAGCCACACAGAAAAAGCCCCGGGAAAATTTGAATTCCTTTTCCTGTCTGGCCAGTTTGAATCTCATTTCCTGTTTGGACATTGTGGCGAGCTCAGCAGCACTGGCAACGACGCAGAGCTCTCCAGCAGAGGTGACCATGCAATTGCTGAATAGAAAGAGGGCCCCAGCATGGACTGATCGGGAAGTCTTGGATCTGATCGCTGTGTGGGGCGATGAGTCCGTGCTTTCGGAGCAGCGATCAAAAAAATGGAATGCGAAGATCTACGCGAAGATCTCCAAAGCCATGATGGAGAGAGGATACAGCCGGGATTCAACGCAGTGCCACGTGAAAATCAAGGAGCTGAGACAAGGGTACCAGAAGACCAAAGAGTCAAACGGACGCTCCGGATCCCAACCCCAGACATGCCGTTTCTACGAGGCACTGCATTCCATTCTTAGGTGCGGCCGCCACCACTACCCCACCACTGACCGTGGACTCTGAGGATGGGATATTGTCGACGGCCGCTTCCTTGGAGATGTTAGCGGACGGGGAAGATGAGGAAGGAGATGAGGAGGACGAGGCAGTCGACAGCGCTTACAATGCTGATTTCCCCGACAGCCAGGATCTCTTCATCACCCTCACGGAGATCCCCTACCAATCCTCCCCAGGCGTTAACCCGGACCCTGAATCAGGGGAAGGATCAGTCGGTAAGTGTTTTAAACATGTAAACATTTATTTTGAACAGAACAGGAATATTAACAAAGGGTTTTTCATGATTAGTTTGCCCTAGGCGCTTAACGTTTTAGTCCTTGGCAGTGCAACTACTGCAAAAGAATCGAAAAATGTCCGGTTTATCATGATTAGTTTGCCCTAGGCGCTCTACATTTTAGTCCTTGCCAGTGCAGCTACTGGAAATAAGATCTATATGTCCGGGGATAGAGCTGAAATCCTCATGGGACATCTCCATGAAGCTCTCCTGGAGTTAATTGGAAAGCCTTTGCATGAGGTTCCTGGGGAGAGCAGCCTTATTGCGTCCTCCGTGGTAGGAAACTTTTCCGCGCCAGGCTAGCAGCAAGTACTCTGGGATCATTGCCTTACAGATCATGGCCGCAGATGGCCCTGGTTTTTGCTGGCATTCACGCAGCATGCGGTCTTTCTCTGTGTCAGAAATCCTCATCAGAGTTATGTCGCTCATGGTGACCTGCTTTGAATTAGGGGAATGTTAATATTGGGACTGCTTGCCTGTTCCTTTACATTACTGTAACCGGCGGTTTACAGCCACGCGGTGGAGGCGGGAGAGGGGCAGCATACAGGGATCTTTCCTGGGGACAGCCGCGAGAGGGTGGGACAGGGGCAGAGTTCCTGCTTGCCGGATTGCCGGCAGCAGGAACTGGCCAACGCTAGGAGCATTGCTTTGAACGTGAAAGGAGGGCACTGCTATAAATTACGTTTTAAGCAGCCAAAAGCCTACGGCTTACCATGTCAGCCTGCTACCCGAATTCCGCTTCCTGCTCCGCTTGTCTGATCTCCACTGCAAGACCCCAGGCACTGAATGCGAAGGCCGAAAATTCGACCTTGTCCTGAGTGCACATGTGATAGGTGCTGTGCATGGTCTTCTTCACAGAGAAAGACTATGTTCATTGTTCACAAAAATGTATCTTTGTGAGAAATTCACTCCCTTTTTCCAATCCCACAGCTGCGAATGTCTCCCGACCTACCCCGGCATCCCCCTCCCAGAGGCTGGCGCAGATTAGGCGGAGAAAGAAAAGGACACGGGACGAGATGTTCTCCAAACTTATGGGCTGCTCCCGAGCCGAGGCAGCCCAGCAGACCCAGTGGAGGGAGAACATGTCGCAATACCAGCAATCACACAGCGAACGGGAGGAGAGGTGGCGGCAGGAAGACCAGCAGGCGACTCAAACGCTGCTTGCACTTATGAGGGAGCAAACAGACACGCTCCGGCGCCTTGTGGATGTTCTGCAGGACCGGAGGCAGGAGGACAGAGCCCAGCTGCAGTCTATCTCTAACCGCCCCCACCCCCCCGCCACAAAGTCCCATCCCCCACTCACCCAAAGTCCCAAGAAGGAGGGGCGGCAGGGGCCGTGAAAACTGTCACTCCACCCCTGCAGACTGCTCAAGTACCAGAAGGCTCTCATTCCCAAAAATTTGATAAGTCCTTTCCTTCCTGCCTCACCCAAGGCCCCGTCCCAGTTTCATCCCCTAACTGTGTAGTTGCTAATAAAAAATATGTTTCTGTTAATTACTGTTTCCGTCATGTTCTTTTAGAGGAGAGTGTGTTTGAAGTGGGGAAAGGGGGTTCGTAATTGGAGAGGACAGTCACCTTTACCAGGGTACAGACACAGGGGCAGTTTCAGCAGAAGGTCACACACACATTGCAGTCACTAGGCACCCTGGTCAGTCTGGGAGGTGGTTTTCATGTTCTGGGGGTGGGGGGGGGGCTATGTGACTTTGTGGTGGGGGAGGGCGGTTAGAGATCTTATGCAGCGGTCCTTAGCCTGGATCACAGAGCCACGCAGCAGGGGATCTGTAACTGTCCTCCCCCGCCACAAAGTCACATAGCCCCCACACACAGAGTCCCGAAAAGGAGGGGTGACAGGCTCCGTTGAAACAACCAGTCCACCACTACGGACCACTCTAGGAGCAGGAGCCTGTCATTCCTCGAGTTTAGAAGCGTTCTTTCCATCACTACGCCCGCTCCCCACCACAGTCTGCGTCCCAGTTTCAACAATTTACCATGAAATCCATAATAAAGAAAACGGTGTTAATTAACAAAGTTCCATTTATTTTATTTTTAAACATGTGTTGGAAGGGGGGAACAGGGTGAACGGGGTATATAACTGCAGAGGATAGTCAACATTAAGTGGGTAAAGAAACAGGGGCAGGTTCAGCTTCTCTTTAAACAAACTTAATAGTCACAAGTTACCCTGCTCACTGAGGAACCTAGCTTTCAAAGCCTCCAGGATGCACAGCGCGTCCCGCTGGGCTCTTCTAATCGCACGGCTGTCTGGCTTGGCGTAATCAGCAGCCAGGCTATTTGCCTCAACCTCCCACCCCGCCATAAAGGTCTCCCCCTTGCTCTCACAGAGATTGTGGAGCACATAGCAAGCTGCAATAACAATGGGGGTATTGGTTTCGCTGAGATCAGAGCGAGTCAGTAAGCTTCTCCATCTCCCCTTGAGACGTCCAAAAGCACACTCCACCACCATTCTGCACTTGCTCAGGCGGTAGTTGAAGAGTTCTTTTTCAGTGTCCAGGGCGCCTGTATAGGGCTTCATGAGCCAGGGTATTAGCGGGTAGGCAGGGTCCCCGAGGATCACTATAGGCATCTCCACATCCCCAACAGTTATTTTGTGGTCCGGGAAGTAAATACCTTCCTGCAGCCATCTAAACAGACCAGAGTTCCTGAAAACAAGAGCGTCATGAACCTTGCCTGGCCATCCGACGTTGATGTTTGTAAAACAGCCCCTATGGTCCACCAGTGCTTGCACTACTCTCGTAGTGTGGACATACCCTGAGCAATATTTTTATACTCCTTCCTGGTCATTTGTCCAATCTTCCACTTCTTGTAAGCTTCTTTTTTGTGTTTAAGATCAGCAAGGATTTCACTGTTATTTACTATTCTTTCTACACATCGGGATGTGTTGTTCCTGCAACCTCAGGAAGGATTCTTTAAAATACAGCCAGCTCTCCTGGACTCCTTTCCCCCTCATGTTATTCTCCCAGGGGATCCTGCCCATCAGTTCCCTGAGGGAGGCAAAGTCTGCTTTTCTGAAGTCTAGGGTCCGTATTCTGCTGCTCTCCTTTCTTCCTTGTGTCAGGATTCTGAACTCGACCATCTCATGGTTACTGCCTCCCAGGTTCCCATCCACTTTTGCTTCCCTACTAATTCTTCCCGGTTTGTGAACAGCAGGTCAAGAAGAGCTCTGCCCCTAGTTGGTTCCTCCAGCACTTGCACCAGAAAATTCTCCCCTACACTTTCCAAAAACGTCCTGGATTGTCTGTGCACTGCTGTATTGCTCTCCCAGCAGATATCAGGGTGATTGACGTCTCCCATGAGAACCAGGGCCTGCGATCCAGCAACTTCTGTTAGTTGCCGGAAGAAAGCCTCGTCCACCTCATCCCCCTGGTCTGCTGGTCTATAGCAGACTCCCACCACGACATCACCCTTGTTGCTCACACTTCTAAACTTAATCCAGAGACTCTCAGGTTTTTCTGCAGTTTCATACCGGAATTCTGAGCAGTCATACTGCTCTCTTACTTACAATGCAACTCCCCACCCTTTTCTGCCCTGCCTGTCCTTCCTGAACAGTCCTTCTTTACCATGTCTCTACAATTCCCCTCATCCTCTCCAGCCCACCTGCTCCAGGCCTTGATCACCCATCCCATTAACTCTGCCCTCCCCCCACATCTCCTCTCATTCCCCTTCAGAGCCCGCTGTAAAATCATCTCACCCATCAGACCAGCCTATTCTGATCCCTCCCCTGGCTCCCTTGCAGGTCCTACGCTAGAGCTAGCAAATTCCCCAAAAATGCATCTCTCAGGGCCATCCAAACCAGGTGAGAATTCAGCAAATCCTTTCAGCCACACACAAAAAGGGAATGTTTTGTTTTAAAAGTCAAACCAGTCTGTTTGGACCATTCCACAGCAAAATGTTGTCACTTTTCATTTTGAAATTGAGGCAACTTTAAAAAAAGTGGGGGGAGGGTTGAAAAACACCCACAAACAACCTGAAACGAAAAACCAAAACAATTTTGTTTCAGGCCAAACCGAACCAATATTTATTTATTTTTTTTGTATTTCTCCAACTGGCCCCCAAACTGAAAAGTCACTGATTTGCTCAGCTCCATTCAGCACCCAAGTGCGGCTCCTTGTTGAGTCTTTGCAAACTTCTTCCCCACCTAGCTCTCCGGGCTCATTCCCCCGCCACTCTCTCAGCCATTCCCTTTGTGTCCTTCCCTGGCTCTCCCTTGCCAACCCCCTGCCATCCTGCTCCTCAGGCTCCCTTTCTCCTGCCCCAAACTTCCCTCTCTTCCTTCAAGTTCCTGCGTAAACAAGATCCTGCTCAGGAGAATGGGAAATCAAATAAACCAAGCAAGAGATTCGCTGCTCTTTGGGGTCAGGCCTGTGCCCTCCCTGTATTGTACAGCCCCCAGCATGCTGTTGGGACTCAATAAATACCCACGGGTCTTGCGCTCTGACTGCCTTTTATTGCGAACTTTAGGAATGGGATTTAGTGTCTGTGTGTATCCTTAGGAAAGAATCTTCTCAGCCCTTTTATTCTCTCAGCCCAGGGCACCGATGCAGCTGTGGCTGGACTAACAATTGGAGCGCCTCACGCTGAGACGGACGGCCAGTCCAATCTCATGCTTCAGGGATTCCATGGTCACTGAGGGGTGAGGAAGGAATTTTTTACCCATATGTCAGAGAATAGCAAAGCTGGCCAGGTACATTGTGGGGATTTCACCTTCCCCTTTGCTGCTGCAAGAGGCAAGATACTGGAGTGGACTGACACAGAATGATTTGGCACCTTGTGGTCGAATCTCCTTTTCTCATGACACATTATACAAACAGGGTTTGTGGGGAGGCCCCGGGGCTCCCTTGGATTAAAATTCCCAACAAAAGCCAAGAGCAATCCTCCCTTAATCCAATCTGGGGGATGCAAACCCCAAGGGCCCTAGCCAGACAGCCCCAGCCCACCTTGCCTCTGTGATGTCAGCAGTGGCCCTGTGACACGAAGGGGGCAGGCAGCCTGTGGTTCAGTGTGCTCTGGGAGCTGGAGGAGGGAGCACACGGCTGTCTGGGCTCTGCTTTTCAGACAGTTGGGAGCGTTTTTTGGAGCGCATAGCACCTGTTTACACAGAACTCGTGGAGGAATCCACATCCTCACTGTCATCTGCGATTATATGTGAGACATCAAAATTCTTCTGTGGCTCGACCATCCCAGCACAGGGGTGAGGGACCTTTCCTAGTGTATCCTCAGGGTTAGGAAAAAGAAGTACGAAATTATACCAAGCTCTGAGAATCAGCCTTTCTTTAGGTAAATATCTAAAAAGCAAAAATGGAAAACAAGTTTAAAATCACTGATTTAAATCAAGATTTCCTGTGCTTGCTGATTTAAATCACAATGAAAATCATTGATTTGACTCGCTCTGATTTAAACCAGTCCATACTGCCGTGAACTTGGTGTGGGGTGGAAAGGGGTCATTTTAAATTGTGTTGGATGTCAAGTAATTTTATCCCAAAACTTAGTACAAATATTTAGTTTAGAGAAACAAGAAATGCTAGGCTAGTTCTTACTCTCTCTTTTTCTGACAATTCAGGGTGTGACTCCACTATTTTAGTCACAGGGGCTCTTTTACATACCTTAGAGGACACCGTGATTAAAGCCAAGCAAAATAATCACTGTTATTAACCATGGCTATTTAAAGAAAAGAAAACACTAAACAAAACAACAAAAGACAGAACACAAATGATAAAAGGCTCATTTCTGTCCAGTCTCATCTGTATGCTTCTCTCTGGAGAGCTTTTAACAGATTACACCTTTGTGAGCAGGCTGGCCTTTGATGGGGTACTTTTATTTTGGTAAATGGAAACCAGGTCTTATTTCCCAAAATGATTGTGAGTCATAGATACTAAGACTGTTTATGGATGGGCAACATAATTTTAAGAGCAGGCGGATCCTATTAATAACTAGACTGTTTATATAGATGGGCAAAGTAAGCAATTTTAACTCAATCCTCTGAAATAGAAGAAAGTAGTTACATTACTTAGTTAGAAGAAACCATTTAAGGAGCTGGCTTGAGACTGGCCAATTAACAAAATATTTAGAATCTTAAATTCAGTTAAATCCCACTATTTCTCCGTTTCCCAATGATTAGCCCTTGTCTCTTTCCCAAATGCATGGTCTAAGCATTTAGTGGTTAACAGGAGAAACTGTTAACATCTTAAATTACAACAGCATTTCCATATCACAACAAAACTGTTGCAAGAGTTTATAACTCTAATCCCTTGGCAGGATTTTAGTTAACTTCTCTTACCAGCACATGCTGAAGTTTTGGGGAGGTTTCCTTGGGCTGGTTTCTTCCCGAGTTTTCTCTCTTCTGTCTGTGTCAGCTTGCTTGTAGAGAGGGAGAGGATGAGTTGAGTTTGACCAGGGTAGCAGAGCATGTGCAGGGTGCTCACTTAGAGTTTTTATACTCGTCTCTTCCCTATTTCTGTGCAATTTTAGAAAACACACCTCTCTCATCCTTTCATTG
This sequence comes from Malaclemys terrapin pileata, assembly GCF_027887155.1. NCBI lineage: Eukaryota > Metazoa > Chordata > Testudines > Emydidae > Malaclemys > Malaclemys terrapin. Next base: position 55,238,389 of record NC_071514.1, read on the forward strand.
GCTCCGTACATTCATGGAGCCTCTTCATCTTATGGACAGGTAGTTTGTTAATGTGTATATGTGTTAGGGTTGTACGTCTTTCTTGACAGTTATATTTCCTTTGTTTTTGTTGGAGAGATTCTCAGAACATCTTCAAATTTAGTCTTTTAACTCTTAACGTATTCAGTTCATTTTCTGAGGTATTTCTTCAGTTTCATTAGGGTTCAACAGGAAATGAAATTCTGTTTTTAAAAAGTCCAAACCTGTGGTTTATGTACAGGTTTTTAGTTCTCGAAGCAGTCTTTTAAAATTAAATCATTCTTAACGAGTCTTTAGCTTAAATACGATTGAAGAAGTTGTTGATTCTCTAGAACAATTGTTGATGATGATTCTTCTTATCTTTCTGAGTTGGGGGAAGGAGTGGCTAGAGCTCTGCCAGTAACTAATTACTTCCCCATTAATATAATAAATAGTCTAAACTTAAATGTCTTCTTATAATCAGCTGAGCAAGGTCATTAGATTTCATGTTAGTACATAATGCATTTTACCACATGTAGTAATGTATTAGAAAACCAATTAGATACTTTGCATTCAGTTAAAATACTTTGCAAATATGCAAATATGCAAATATGCCCTCCAAAACAGTTTCCCATTTCAATATTTTAGAAATCAACTAAGGTTTTCTACAAAACGTTTTCTCAACTACACGCATTCTTCTCTAAAGTTTTAAGGACACAAGCAGAAGGTTTTCTTGCAAAGAGGGGCGGGTAGAGCCCACTTTACAGCTTAGATTTATTGTTCTAACACATCCCTACATTCATTTTGGAATATCCAACATAAATAACATCCTCACCTTCTCCTACAGGGCCAGATCTTTCCTAAAACATTTCTCTTTATAACATTTCTTTTATTGAGATAAAGGATTAGATCTATAATAAACTGGCAGCTTATAGAAGAGGGAAGTATTCTGCTGTGGATAAAACACACTTTTGGTTGGTTTGACTCTTGACCCAAGCGGTTTGTTATAGCAATTAAACTTCTCTTAAATATTTTGTGCAAAGCACAAATGCCAATAATCAACACATATTTTAAACATAGCACAAAAAGAAACTAGTATAAAAGTTAAAGCAGATTAAAATGAACACAGCTGCCTTTTAAAGTTTGTACAGACACTCTTGGGGGACATAAACAGTTTTGTGGTCAAGGAGATGTTATTTTCCGGACATTTGCATGTTTCTGGATGACAGAAAGCTGAAGACTTCTGCAATGTCTTTGATTAGCATGAACATTTTATAACCTAGCTAACTAAAACTGGGCTACTGTTCTATTTTCAAGCCTCCTGGTGACAATATACTTATAGCTATGTTTGAATGTTCAGTAAAGGCACAAATATGTTTGTAATGACCTAACATTATAAAAAGAAGTGATAATAATGCTATTCATAAAATTTTACATCAATATTGAGGTCTCACCACCTCATAGCGGTCTGGTCTCTCCAGCCAGGCAGGCAGCAAAAGAACTACGCCTGGGTCCCTTTGGCCCACCTAGAACCATGTGTGAGTATGGTGGGGTCTGTGTCATGGGAAGGAAGCCCCAGGGACTCATTCATGTTGGTTCTTGTCTTAGGAGCCGATATGGATCTTTACGGCCACCTCCGCCGACTGCTGGTCTGGTCTGGAGGTGAGTAGGAATTCTCCCTAGAAATGGACCCTCCTCTCCCCCCATTGCTGTCCTGTCCAGAGCTACCTGCAGGGGACCACTGGGAATCTGCATGGAATCTCCATGTGCTTGGGGAGTCAGGGTCTCCTGATGGAGGAGGTTTGTTTTCTCCAAGGTTCCTTGCAGCATTTTAGCTTTATTTAAACCCCCAGACATTTCTAGCCCTTCTGGACTGGCAGGGAATTCTCTGGTGGGACCCCAGTGCAGCACTGCCATCCCGGCCTTGTCTGCACTCTCCTTGTCTCCTGAGGGAGATCTGTTATTAACTAGAGAAGCGGGGACAAGCAGAGCTGGGGAAGTCCTGGCCTCTTGGGCTAAAATCTCTAATGGAATCCTGCTGGTTAGGGAAAAATTGGGGACAGATTCTCCTCAAATTTCCCCCTGGCCCCTATTGCCCCTCCCCATGTTATCTCAGCTCCCTACCTGTGGGGTGAGGTGTTTGTCAAATGCCTTGGCGATGGGTGTGCAATATAAATGCTCTGGGCTGTGACTGGTGGAAGTCCCTCTCCAGAGGTGCCCTGCAGTGTGATTAGTTCCCTACACATATGTTTTGTCTACCTCACCCACCTGGGATTTCTATCAGTGACCAGGAAAGGAGGAAATGACCCCTACCCCTTTGCACTTATCCACAGCCACAGACCAGGGGAAGGAGGATACAGCAGCAACTGGGTGTTGCAGCCCTTCCCTGTCTGGGCCTGCTTCAGGTAAGTAAGAAACAGGGGTACCGACTCCTCAGATTCACCCCTTTTCCTGCGTAACCTTCTGGAACCTTCATGTTGAAATGTTTCCAATTCATAGTAAGTTGTTACAGATAAGGCTGCAACAAAACCCAGGTTCAAGCCACTAGGTCAGTTACAGAAAATGTATTTAGGCGACACTATGAATGATAAAACCAAACTTCATTCCAAAATAAAACGATTAGTTAAGCAAACAGGTGCGCAATTACCACCTACACTGTCAACACTAACTGTTGTATTGTGGATCAATGCGGGATTAGAAGTACAGCCTTAGAACCCTGGGACATAACGGTACCCTTGGGGCGTTCATTGGAGCGCTCACCGAATTAACAAAACAACTCCCAGGAGAAGCCATTCTCATACCATTGAACGTGCAACAGCCCCTTACACTAATTATATTTCCATCGCCTCCTTATTGACTCTTTACATTACACGTGGTGTACATTAACATCTGCACCAATCTCCTTCCCATACTATATTAGTATAGATAACATTTTAATAAAACAGTCACAATTCTCAAAAACACTCATTAAAAGCCCTGCTTAAGCCAGTTATAAGCAAAACCTAACAGTAGCATAATCCCGGGCCATGTCCTTGCTAACTCTTATTTTCCCATAACAGGATCTCCAACTTATGGCTAACTTTCCTCACACTAACAACTTCAGTTTTCTAAACTCTTCTACACTTAAACTAACTTAGGCCCCAGACCTATTTTCTACTTATTTCTTAACCTAAACCATCCCATAGGTAGGCCAAATTCACAGCCATGAAAAAGTCATGGACCATGAAATCAGACCTCCCCCATGAAATCTAGCTATTGGGGAAGGGCAGGCTACTGCCATGCCCCTGACTCCAGCTGCTAGTCCCCTCTGGGCTGGGGAGGGACGGAACTGGCACTTCCCCTGCACAGCTGCCCTCGCCGGGGAGATCAGACCCCCCTCCGGGTACATACCCCGGTTGCTCGGAAGGAAGCGCAGAAGTGAGGGTTGCAATCCCACAACCCCCCTACAACAGTTTTGCGACTCCTCCGCAACTCCCTTTTGGGGCAGAACCCCCACTACAACATTGTGACATTTCAGATGTAAACATCTGAAAACCTGAAATTGGGTTTCAAATCCCATGGCCACGAAATTGATCAGAATGGACCGTAAATTTGGTAGGGCGCTACTTATAGGCTATACCTGCCCTTTGCCAACTCCCTCCAGTGGGTCGGCCCCCTCCTTCCCATTACTGAGGTTCTGCTTGTGCCTGGCATTCGACTTTTCCAGAGGCCTTGTGGTCTGCACTGCCTGAATGAGGAGGGCTCTTGGAGTCTCCATCTCCCTGCGGTTCTCCCTCCCCAAGCACTGCACGCGCTAGATTTCTAAATCCTCCAAGCTGTGTTTGCTGCAAACTAGTCCCCACCCCCTGCACTGCTGAGACCCCATTGTGTACTGTGTGGAAGTCGGGGGCTGTGATTGTTGGCCCCAACCTGTGACAGTGAGAAGGAGAGCTGGGGTGGCTTTGCCTCTGTTTAGAGAATCGCTCCTTTCTGGGTCACACAGGTGTTCTCTGTAACTGAGAAAGTTCTTTGGTGACCTAAGTGGGACTGTATTTGTTACTCAGTGAAATCAGGTTCATTGAAGTGTCACAAGAGGACTGGAACCTGCTGCTTTGGGTACAGAAAACTCCCTTCCCCTCAGCACTATCCATCACATCATTCCCCTGGCGGTTCAACCAGAGACCTTTAATGGAGAAATTTAACCCTTCTCTTCTATTGACAGACACAGCAGTGCAGGAGACTGCAGTGTCAGCCAGAGATGGCAACCCACCTGTCACAGAGTCTCCTGGTCCAGGTAGGCAGAAAGCGGCATGATACACAGCCAGAATTCCTTTCCAAGGCCAAAGTTGCTGTTCATCTGCACTGTCTTTTACAGAATCAACATAATGTTTAGTATCGGGGCAGCCATGTTAGTCTGTATCCACAAAAACAACAAGGAGTCCGGTGACACCGTAAAGACTAACAGATTTATTTAGGCATAAGCTTTCGTGGGTAAAAAAACACTTCTTCAGATGCACAGAGTGAAAATTACAGATGCAGGCATTATATAATGACACATAAACTAACATAATGTTTAGTTCTAGCTTGTGCAAACAGTATACTTCCCATGGGATCCTTCGGGGTGAACAGTGGTATATTAACGCAGGGTGCTATATTAGAGAATCACAACAGTTATTATGAGAGTAAACATCTCATTAGCCTCAAAATTCAGAAGGATGTCCATGACTTTAAACTAGCTTTGACGGGGACAGGTGAGCAAAGCCCACAGGTAAGTGCAGAACATGGAGACCTGCGAGATGGGTCGGAAATAGGAGGGAGCGTGGGCTATAATGGCAGAGAGAAAGGAGGGTCACGGCAAAACTGGGAGGCAAGATCAAATCAGTATCTTAGATGCCTATCTACAAATGCGAGAAGTATGGCTAACAAGCAGGAAGAACTGGAAGTGCTAATAAATAAATACAACTATGACATAGGTGTGTTGTGAGCAAGACACGAGAAGTCATTCTTCCGCTCTACTCTGTGCTGGTTAGGCCCCAATTGGAGTATTGTGTCCAGTTCTGGGCACCGCATTTCAAGAAAGATGTGGAGAAATTGGAGAGGGTCCAGAGAAGAGCAACAAGAATGATTAAAGGCCTAGAGAACATGACCTATGAAGGAAGGCTGAAAGAATTGGGTTTGTTTAGTGTGGAAAAGAGAAGACTGAGAGGGGACATGATAGCAGTCTTCAGGTATCTAAAAGGGTGTCATAAGGAGGTGGGAGAAAACTTGTTCATCTTAGCCTCCAAGGATAGAACAAGAAGTAATGGGCTTAAACTGCAGCAAGGGAGGTTTAGGTTGGACATTAGGAAAAAGTTCCTAACTGTCAGGGTGGTTAAACACTGGAATAAATTGCCTAGGGAGGTTGTGGAATCTCCATCTCTGGAGATATTTAAAAGTAGGTTAGATAAATGTCTATCAGGGATGATCTAGACAGTATTTGGTTCTGCCATGAGGGCAGGGGACTGGACTCGATGACCTCTCGAGGTCCCTTCCAGTCCTAGAGTCTATGAATCTATGAAAAACTGCTTATTAACTCCTGTGCACGGTTGCAGCAATTAGCTAAGCAGTTGCAGTGACTGCTTGTGCAAACGATCATTGTGATCTGTAACTGGCTGACTGTGTGTCAAGCGACCATGGCTGTGGTTGGAACTGTGGGTGCTACTGAGCACACACGTTCCATTCCTGGAAACAGACACCAATGCATTTTTCGTCACTGAGATGCCCACGTTTTTCATATGTATATTACAAATGGCTTTGTGAGTCATGATCAGATTCTGTCTCAAGCACTGCTGGTTTGGTGGCTGTGCAGTGAGGTGGGCCAGAATAGGTAACTTCTTGGTCAGAACATACCTCATAAACTCAAATACCTCATGGAACCAAATGCTGTAGGTGATAGAGCCGCCTTGCTGAATCCCAAGGAAGAGGAGAGGTACCACAAAGATTTTATCCCCAAGGAAGGGGGATCCCACATTTCAGTGCTGCAGCTCTGTACATCTACCTCCATCCGAGCCTCACAATGTCTCTGTCTCCTTGGGGTTCTCCATCTCATGTGTTACGTCCTTCTGGCTGAGGGGGACTCAATGGAATCCCCTTCAAAGCCCCTAGTCAGGCAGAGAGCCTCCCCATGTAAATGGAGGTTCCCCCTGTCACGGAGTATTGGGGGACTCAGGGCCCTGCACCCCCGGCTTCCTGCGATTCACCATGACTCTCAGCCAGCCAGTAAAGCAGAAGGTTTATTTGGATGACAGGAATACAGTCCAAGACAGGTCTTGCAGGCACAGACAACAGGGACCCCCTCAGTTAGGTCCATCTTGGGGTCCCCGGGCATCCAAGCCCAGCCCCCCTTGGGAGGTCAGAGCCATCTATCCCCCCAGCCCTCTCTCCCTGCCTGCTTCCAGCCCTCTCTCCCTGCCTGCTTCCAGCCCTCTGCTTTCAGCGACCCCTCCCACAGCCTTTGTTCAGTTTCCCGGGCTAAGGAGTCGCCTCCCCTTCAACCCCTTCCTGGGTTCTCATGTTACACACTCAGGTATGCGCCCTCGGGCGCCCTCGGGCAGATCCCATCCTGCAATGCAGACTATCCCAGAACACTCCCCTGTCAGCATTCACAGACCACCGTGAGAACAGGCCCAGTTCGTCACATCTCTCCCCCCTTCGAGACCGAACTGAGCAGGGTCACTTTAGCCAGTGACCCGGGGAAGTTCGAACCTACCCCCGTTCCCATGGATGCCCCCGCATCCCTCCAGTTCCTTGGTGGGAATTACACCAGGCCCCTTCAGTTTCACGCCCCCCCTTAGGTCGGGGTGCTTGATGGCACTCGCAGTTCGCATGTGGGAAGGTTTATGCGGCCTGTGCCCTTTTCCCACCCCCATACCTCTGGGGTTCCAACTGGGCTGTGGTCTTCTCCCAGCGCTCCAGTCTGGAGGTCTGTGCTTTGGGCTCTCTTGGTTTAGAGCCGCCCTTTTGACCTTGGCCACCCTCTGGAAAGGATCCTTTATGCTGGGCAAGGGTCCTAAAGCTGTTTTCCCCTTGTCCCAGGCCTTCCTCCCCCTCTGACAGGGGTCACAGGATCCGCAGTACTGTCGGACAGTAACAAAGACCCCAGGCCAGTAAAAGCTCCGTAGCAGCCTCTGCTGGGTACGCCAGGTTCCCTGGTGCCCTGAGAGGGGAATATCATGGGCCCGGCACAGCAGCTGTCGGCGATACTTCTGGGGTACCACCAGCTGCCTCCTGATCCCCCCTGACTCCATTTCCCCTGGGGGAGCCCATTCTCGGTACAGGAACCCCTTCTCCCACAGGAACCTTTTCCGGCCACCTCGTCCCATGGTCTGTACCGCATTGAGGTCGGCTAGGTCCCTTATCTTCCGCAAGGAGGGGTCTCTCTGTAACTCGGCCTGGAACTCAGCAGCTGGGACAGGGATGGCCACCTGCTCTTCCTCGCCCGCTGGGCCTGAAGCTGCAGCCTCCCTGAGCCGTGTCCCTGGGCGTTCCCTCCCCACCAGGTTAGGGTCCTGCGCCTCAGGCAAGGCACCCCCCCCAAGGCCAGGGCGCAGTGCCCCTCGCCGGCTCTGACTGCGGGTCACAACCAGTGCCTTTTGGGGGTTGCTTGGCCAGTTCTCCAGGTCCCCCCCCATCAATACCTCAGTGGGCAAATACGGGTGTACCCCCACATCCTTGGGGCCCTCCTTGGCCCCCCACTTCAGGTGTACCCTTGCCACGGGTACTTTGACTGGTGTTCCGCCCACCCCCGTCAGGGTCAGGTAGGTGTTGGGCACCACCTGATCTGGGGCCACCACCTCGGGCCGGGCCAGCGTCACCTCTGCGCCCGTATCCCAGTATCCACTGACCTTCCTCCCATCCACCTCCAGGGGAACAAGGTACTCTCTCCGGAGGGACAGCCCCGCGCCTACCATATAAACCAAAAACCCTGAGTCTGGAGCATCCAGCCCCCTAGAGGAGCTGGCCTGGAGCTCTCCTCCCTCCTTAGCAGGTGGTACTCTGCCAGCCCCTCTTCCCTGGGAATGCTGCCTTTCGCCGGGCTGGGTCTCTACCCAGTTAACCCTCTGTGGGTTCGGTCTGCTCAGTCTGTCCCTGAGCCTAGGGCACTGGGCCCGTATGTGGCCCTTTTGGCCACAGTGGTAGCAGCCCATGTCCCATGGGTCCCCTTGAGTAGGTCGGATGGTCCTGATGCCGGATGCTCCCCTCTGATGGGTTTTTTCTGTATTTTCCCATGGGGAGGTCCCATGGTGACTCTCTCTCTGCGTTGTGGTGGGACTGTTCCTTTGGGACTCCTCCCTTTTATCTCCTGACCGGCTCTTTACAAACTCATCAGCCAGCTGCCCGGCGTGTCGCGGGTTCTCTGGCTTTCTGTCCACCAACCACAGCCTCAGGTCGGATGGGCACCGGTCATACAGTTGCTCCAGTACCAGCAGTTTAATCAGGTCCTCCTTCGTCTGGGCCCCACCAGCCCACTTGCTGGCATATCTCTCCATGCGGGCGGCTAGTTGCAGATATGAGATCTCAGGGGTTTTATCCTGACTCCGGAACCTTTCCCGGTACATCTCAGGAGTCAGCCCAAACTCTCGTAGCAGGGCCCTTTTGAATAGTTCGTAGTCCCCTTTCTCTGCCTCTCCCAGTTGGCGGTACAATGCCACGGATTTGGGGTCCAGTAAGGGGGTAAGGACCCGGAGTCTGTCCGCGGGGTCCACACGGTGCAGCTCGCAGGCCGTCTCAAAGGCCTCCAGGAAGTCATCCATGTCCTCCCCCTCCTTGTATGGGGCCATGATGCACTTATCAAAGCTCCGTGCAGTCCTGGGTCCCCCCTCACTCACCGCAGCCGGGGGTTCGCTGCCCTTCAATCTCGCCAGTTCCAGGTCATGCTGACGCTGTCTCTCATTCTCCTCCCGTTCATGCTGTCTCTGTCTCTCTTCACGCTGATGCTGTCTCTCTTTCTCCTCCCGTTCACGCTGATGCTGTCTCTCTTTCTCCTCCCGTTCATGCTGACGCTGTCTCTCTTTCTCCTCCCGTTCACGCTGATGCTGTCTCTCTTTCTCCTCCCGTTCATGCTGTCTCTGTTGTTCACGATCCTCCAGCTCTCTCAGTTTTAGCTCTTTCTCCCATTCCAGCCAATTCCGCTCCCCGGATGCCGAACGTCGCCGGGAGGATCCTCTGCTGGCCGGGGGGGTCACGGCGCCCTCGGTATTTGCTGGGCTCCTCCCCACCCTTCCCCTAGGCATAGGAAGGAGGGGTCTCGGGAAGCCCTCAGCAGCCGGCTGACCACTCCCAGCTGGGACAGACACTGGTGCCTGCGCTGCATTTGCCAGGCTGCTTCCCTGAGACACAGGGATCAGTTCATTCGCGCGATCTTCCGCCTCCAGCTGGGCAATGAGCTGTTCTTTGGTGAGCCTCCCAATGCGCAGCCGCCTCTGCTTGCACAGCTCCACCAGGTCGCTCTTAAGCCGCTTGGCATACATCTTCCTGCTGCCCACTCACCGGCCTGTGTGCTCACAGCTCCCCACAGTTCCCAGGGGGACCCCTAGTGTGCCAGCCCTTCTCGAGGTCACCGCCTCTCTGCCAGGGTCGAGCTGCAGACTCCTCCGCCCCTGGGACCACTCGCTGCGATCCCCTCGGGGGACCCTGTTACTGCAAAAGTCCTTCTCGCTGGTCACACACTCCCAGGGGTAATAACCGTCTCTCTCTCACTCTTCAGCACGCCTGGTCCCCGTCAATCCCCCTTCGTTTTACTGCTCCCCAGTCACTTACTGCAGGAAGCGCCGAGGAAGCGCCGTCCACGGGGTGCAGTAGATCCCACCGCTGCCACCAGTTGTCACGGAGTATTGGGGGACTCAGGGCCCTGCACCCCCGGCTTCCTGCGATTCACCATGACTCTCAGCCAGCCAGTAAAGCAGAAGGTTTATTTGGATGACAGGAATACAGTCCAAGACAGGTCTTGCAGGCACAGACAACAGGGACCCCCTCAGTTAGGTCCATCTTGGGGTCCCCGGGCATCCAAGCCCAGCCCCCCTTGGGAGGTCAGAGCCATCTATCCCCCCAGCCCTCTCTCCCTGCCTGCTTCCAGCCCTCTCTCCCTGCCTGCTTCCAGCCCTCTGCTTTCAGCGACCCCTCCCACAGCCTTTGTTCAGTTTCCCGGGCTAAGGAGTCGCCTCCCCTTCAACCCCTTCCTGGGTTCTCATGTTACACACTCAGGTATGCGCCCTCGGGCGCCCTCGGGCAGATCCCATCCTGCAATGCAGACTATCCCAGAACACTCCCCTGTCAGCATTCACAGACCACCGTGAGAACAGGCCCAGTTCGTCACACCCCCCCACCTGGAGCAATTCCAGCCATCTTGGGAGCCGCAGACCAGCACAGAGAATTGAGCCTGGGTCTCATTCCACATGGCAATGCAGGGCACCGAGCACCAGAGCACTAGCTTGGCCTCCCAAGAGTGAGGTGTGAATGTTCTGAGGTCTGTGCAGTAGAAGAGAAACTCCTGTGATCTGTTTACATTGCTTCTTGTCTAGGAGTCAATATGGGGGTTTTGGACCGTCTCTGCCAAAGACTGATTCAGACTATTGGTGAGTAGGAATTCTGCCCAGAAGCGTCCCCCACGATACAGATTTACCCCAGTTCCTCTCTGATTCCTATTGCCCTTACATAGAATCAGTCCCATGACACCTCACCCCACCACTGCCCTTCTGAATTACAGGATGGACACCTTTCCGAACGGACAGGACAAATCTGGACTCCAGCCAGCCAGGCCCCACTGACTCTCCTGTCCCAGGTAGGAGTCAACAGCCTTTCGCTGTGACAAATCACCACATGTCTATTTCTGTCCCATCAGGAAGTTCCATCCCAGTGCACATGGGATCATTCAGTGCCTCAGTTTTCCTAGCTTCATAATGGGGCTAACAAGACTGACAATCTTCACTGGGGTCTGGAAGGTGTGGGTAATGTTTGTAAAGGGACTGGAAGAGGAAATGCCTGATCTCAATGTTAAGTAACATGACACTGTCTGGGCAGTGATTGGTGGAAATCCCTCGCCAGGGGTTCCATAAGGTGTAGACAGTTCCCACACAGTTGTATGTCCCTGTCGCCCCCAGGGCATTCTATTAGTGACCATGATTGCAGGAAATTAACCCAGCATCTGCCTGTATCCACAGACACAGAGGAGCAGAAGGCGGCCCAAAAACAAGACCCGGCACCACAAACCCTGGCTGCAGGAACGGGCAGCCACTGCAGCACTTTCTGTGCTGAGCCTCCTGATCCAGGTAGGCCCATGCCCAGTATTGAGTGCCAGGAATAAAGCCGGGGAAAGAAGCCACAGTGACAGCCAAACCCCAGTGCTGAGAGGGCAAGAAGAGACTCCACCCAGGCTCTGTGCCCTGCTCTGCACATGCCCATAAGCCACTGCCCTCTGCTCCACCTTACACGCCAGCCTCCGTGCCATCCCATGCTGGGCTAAAGCCCTGCTGCCACAGGGCAGCACTGGAATCATCACCGGGCAGCCTGGGTGCCAGTAAAGGGGGAACTGACCCACCAGGAAGCTCCCTCTACCAGCTCAGCTCCCCAGTGGCTCTTCATAAGAATATAAGAATGGCCATGCTGGGTCAGACCAATGGTCCATCTAGCCTGGCACCCTGTCTTCTGACAGTGGCCAATGCCAGGTGCTTCAGAGGAATGAACAGAACAGAGCAATTATCAAGGGATCCATCATCCCCTGTCATCCAGTTCCAACTTCTGGCCATCAGAGGTTTAGGGACACCCAGAGCATGGGATTGCATCCCTGACCATCTTGGCTAATAGCCATTAATGGACCTATCCTCCTTGAATTTATCTAGTTCTTTTTAAACCCAATTATACTTTTGGCCTTCACAACATCCCCTGGCAATGAGTTCCACAGGTTGATTGTGCATTGTGTGAAGAAATACTTCCCTTTGTTTGTTTTAAATCCACTGCCTATTAGTTTCATTGCCTGACCCCTGGTTCATGTGTTCTGTCAAGGGGTAAATAACACTTCCCTAGTCATTTTATGATATTATTGGTCTTATTATCTATCCCTTTCCTAATGATTCCCAACATTCTGTTAGCTCTTTTGACTGCCGCTGCACATTGAGTGGATGTTTACGGAGAACTATCCACAATGACTCCAAGATCTCGTTCTTGAGTGGTAACAGCTAATTTAGACCCCGTCATTTTGTATGTGGGATTATGTTTTCCAATGTGCATTACTTTACACTCATCGACACTCATTACTTTACACTCATCTGCCATTTTGTTGCCCAGTCACCCAGTTTAGTGAGATCTCTTTGTAACTCTTTGCAGTCTACCTGGGACTTAACTATGGTGAGTAATTTTGTATCATCCACCTATTTTGCCACCTCATTATTTTACCCCTGAACAGCAAAGGCCCCAGTACAGATCTTTGGGGACCCCACTATTTACCGCCTTGTGAAAACCGAAAATGTATTCTTACCCTGTCTTTTAACCAGCTACAGTCCATGAGAGGACCTTCCCTCTAATCCCATGGCTGCTTACTTTGCTTAAGAGCAACCTTAGTTTCCTGCTGTTCATTTTAGGCACCAAGCGAAAGGCCTATTTGTCACCCAGGGGACACCTCGCCCCAATCAGCGAGGAGGAGGAAACGCCAAGGAAGACCAGCGTGAGTGAGGAGAGAGCGGGAAATCCACAGCACACTGGGGAAGTGCCCATGGCACAGATGGTACAAGGTTCCCTCCATCACCAACTCAGCCTGGACTCCCGCCCCCCACTACCTTTTCCACGACACACTGACCCTCTAAGGCTCTGACCCCCTTTCCTCATCTCTTGCTCCCAGATTCACTGCCATTCTCTGGCCCTAGAGAACATGCTCTGACCCCCCCTTGCCAGGGCAGGTGTTGCAGACGGGAGGAGAGAGGCGACTCCATTCCCAGCACCTGGCTCTGCTTTCTTTCTTCTTTGCTGGCTGGTCAGCAATGGGCTGCATTAGGGAACCAGGGAGAGAAATAATCCTGAGCTTCACCTCTCCCTAGAGTGTCCCGCGCACTCACCTCTCCCTGGGCCCGGGGCAGGGTTAGCTGTTAGCCCAGCTATACCTGTGGAGAGCAAGGCTCCGGGAGGGGAAGTGGCTGGCCCAAGGCCAGAAAGCAGGAGTGTACATCCCTGGTACACTCTGGAAGTGACCATTGTAGGAGGTGAGCAGGCAGAGACAATGGGCCAGATCCTTGGCCCCTGGTAAGGCCGCATGAAGGGACATTAAGCTCTCCCTTCCAAGCTCCCGCGTGGTTTCCTCAGCCCAGCACGGGGGCAGGGAGGAGCCCTTGGATGTTGTCTCCCCATCCCTGACCTGTCTGCGTGGGTCTCTAGACTGTCAGCCCTTCAGACAGACATTGTCTCTGTCTGCGTTGTGCTGCACCCAGTGCAACAGGGCCTGATCCTGACTGGAGCCTCTGGGCGCTGCCATAACATCAGTAGTGATAAGTAATCAGGGCAGGCCCCGCTCTTCCAAACCGGGCCCCGCCATCCCTGCCATCCTCTCAGCACACACCACCCCAGCTGGCGCCCGGTACAACTATCCTGTTGAACCAACCCTAAGTGATACTAGGCTAGTGCAAACCAAGGGGTCAAATGCCCCTTCCAGAGAAGGAAGAGTCCGGCACCAGCTGGAAGCTGCTCTCCACCAGGCCATAACTTTATTCCTTCCAAGTCTGGGTAGTGGTAACCCAGCTGCTGATGGAGACTCTACACATTGGGGCTTGTCTGCCTGACACGTCATCACCATGCCCTGCGTCTTTTCTCTTGCACAGGGCCTTGCTTGTGTGAGGGACATGGATGAGGCTGCCCTGAGGAAGGACATTGGCACCCTCTTCCCAGCACTCCACTCCATGGTAAGAGATGCTGGGATCACTCAGGCAAAATCCCGGGGCCTGTTGCCTTAAACTGGGTAGGCTGTGGGAAGAGCTGTCCCTGCCTCATCCTGTTCCCATTGGGGGATGGATCCTAGAGAACTCTCCTTTGGTTTCTTTTCCTCCCACTCACCCCACCCCCTTTGACCGGGAACATCAGCATCCCGCACCCTGTTCCAACGCTCCACATCTTCGGTTCCTGACCCGTCAAACTCTGCTTCTACATGAGCCATGGCCCCTGAAGCCTCGGCGTCACTCATAGACTGATCCAGCTTGCTGGCCTGTTCTTTAGATGGGAATTAGAATCTGCCTCTCCACCCTCACCCCTTCACTCTGCCATCCGAGGGCTTGGCCTGAGAGACACTTGATCTAGTTTGCCTTTGCTGGTGTTGCTTTCTTCCCCTAGGTGTGTCATCTCCCCAGAGAGGCCCTGGAGGAGCGGAGAGAGGCCCTGGACTCTCTGATCCATCTGGGTAAGAAACCCATTCACCTTTCCCAGAGAAGGAGATTTCCCAGAGCCTGCGGAATTTCAGAGCCCAGGCATAGAACTATATTCCCTTCCCCTTTATGATTCACTCACCCCAGTCTGATTCACTCCTCTTCCTGTAGCTCGCTTGTTCCTGGTGGAGCTGCTAGTGTTCCTGTTCAGGAGGCTGAACAAGGACGAGGAAGAGGAGACCTGTGCCAGTCTCTTCATTCTGGACCGGATAGTCCAATCCAACAGTAAGTGACCCCACAGCGAGGCCTTGTCTTTTGATGTCTTATGGCCTCTTGTGCAATTAGCAGCGCTTAGCACTGGGCCTCATTGGGGTCATTTATACCTGTCTGCAGTAGATAATCCAAGTCCTGCAGCCAGGGCCGTAGCAATAAAGAACGTGGCCCCCTCCGAACGGTGGCCCCCTCCGAACATATGTCCGGGCGGAGCCCCTTACAATGCAGAAACTGGAATGTGGTATTTATTTTGCCACTTTTAGGGGCCCCCTTCCTTGCGGGGCCCCCTCCGGTCGGAGGGTACGGAGAGCGCTCGCTACGCCTCTGCCTGCATCCCCTCAGCCGATGCTGCGGCAATGAGAGAGGACAGTCACTGCTGGAACTGCAAGCGTGGGCAGATGCAGCTGGTTACCCATGGGGGTAACCTGCCAGGAGGGTCATGTAGGGACATTGAGGTTGCTCTAAGGTTCCTGAGATCTCAGGTCCCTGCACACCCCAGTTTAACATCAACCCTGCCGAGCCGTGTGTCTGTGTCTCTTACAGTTTCCGAAATGACGCACAATACCGAGAAGCTGTTCATAGCCCTGGGGCCACTCCTGCAGAGCACAAGCATACGGGTGAGTCTGGAACCATGGCCAACACGGCTAAAGCTAGTGAATGTCTGCCTGCCAGTGCAGAGCCTGCCGGGACCCTGTGCATCGAAACACATGACCCATCGGTGCTCCATAGTGTAGGGCAGAAGGTGGGGGAGAGAATCCGTGCAGGGCTCTGGCTGCATTGTCATCTCTGGGCTGCCTAGCAGTATTTCACCAAACCCCCCGCTGAGAAAGGATCCCAGCCTGGACTGGGAGGGGACAAGGTCCCTCCACACTGTGTGCAAATCATTTCTGTTTCTCTCTGGGTCTGGCAGGTCAGAGAAGCCCTTGCTTATTTTATAAGGACAATGGGGGCGCATGGGCTCTTGGAGAAATCTGCCTCAAGACCCTTAATTGACTTCTTGGTGCGTCAGTGCACCCTGACCCTCGACAGCACGGTAAGAATCCGCAGAGACTTGGTGACGGGAGTCCGTGAACAGGGCAGAACATGGGGTCAAGGGATAGGGAAGGGGGGCAGCTGCAGATGGGGATGGGCAGGCGATGGGCAGCAAATAGGACTTGGGAAGCAGATGGAACTGGGGACGGCACCCTCCGTCTACTGATGGAAGATGATGACAAATAGAAGACAGTGTTTTTTCCTCCCAGCCCATTCTCTCTGATCCCTCTCCCAGCTGCCATCCGGGCTCTGTCCCTCGCGCAGGGAGGGCAGGACCCCTGGCTTCCTCCTTCTCTTGCCTCACTGTGATCATCCACCTTAGGAGACTAAGCCATGATGGATCTGGTTTTCACCAGGCAGAGGGGTGGAGCCTAGAACTGGCTCCACACAGACCCGGGGCTGGTTATGGCACAGTCACAGCCAGGGTTGCGCCTTTTCTCTTCAAGCCCCATTTTCACCCCCTGCCATGCCCACTAGAGTTACCGTGCCACGAAGCTCTCCACCGAATCTAAATCTCCCTGGTGTCTCCCTTACTTCTCACCATCAGGAGGAAGCAGATGGGAGGCGCACTATGGAGTTCGAGGTCCGCCAGCTCTGCTCCAGCACCCTGCAGTCCCTGGCTGACTCCCCCAGAATGGCCAATGTAAGTGACCCTGCCCCTCTCCATTGGACACAGGCCTCTCTGGGTCTGAGCTTTTCGATGAGACAGGCTCCAACCAGACTTATTTATCTGAGCCTCCCCGCTCCAGAACATCATGTGGTTGGTTAAAATGGACCCCGGATCCGAGCCAGACCTGGGTCTTTGGAACAGGGAACACTCACCGGCTGAGTGCCCCTGCACGCCAGCGTTTGGTGTCAAAGGGGCTCTTCCGCTCGAGTATCCCCTGTGGTCAGTCATGCTGGTTCTGCAGCTTCCATAGCTCAGTCCCTCTTCATTGGTCCTTCTGTTAACTTTTCCCTGGCTGTCACAGGCTGGGTTCTATACAGCCCAGCACATTCTTGTTTTGCAAAAGCCAACCCTAGCCCAGGAGTTCCTGCCTCTCACCCACACTACCCTGGTGCCTACAGGAGAGTCCACTGAGCTGGGAGACACTACATCCAAATCTCATCTCTGCTGACTATTGCTTAGGTTTCCACACACTGCACAGACCTGATTACTGACCCAGGCGTCAGAACGCAAGCCTAAGCAGTCAAGTATTAGCCAGCCCCCTTCCCACACTGAACAAAATAACAGCGAGGTTGCGCACGGTCACTTCAGGCAGAGCTGAGACTAGAAGCCACATTTCTAATAAGGCAGACCCAAGTATTGTGCACTCAGCTACACTGTCTTTCAGATTGAGCATGCCCAATATATGTGCTTTAGTTACTACAGGTGGGGATAGACCCCCAGGGATTCCTGATCTCCACTCTTCTACAGTCTAGCAAAGACTTGTGTAACCCTCTGGCACAGTGTGTGTTAAGTCCCCCTCTTGTCCACACAGCAGACAGCAATTGCGTCTCTGCTTCAAGTGGTGCAGGTCTGTGTGGGGATGTGAAGGTCAGAGCTCAAACCTCCCTGAGCGCCTGTCATGGTTTCACTTGATAGTATTGGGTTTCCTAGTCTCCTCTTTATTTATCAAGCTGGTGTATTGCATTCCTGCCGTGAGAACACAGCCTTTCCCAGTGGGACTGGAGTTAGGAAATACTGTGCTGTCAATGAGGATGCTACACTCAACAAAAGGCGGGGGGTCAGTCATGTGTCACTTGATTTGGTGCTGGAGGCAGACACTGATAGGTGTGAAGGGGGAGGGAGTGGGGATCGCTGCATGGTTCAGGCTGGGTAGAGAGGTCTGTCTGGTGGTGGCGAGGCCAGGGGTCCTGTCTAGTGTAGGAAAGAGAGAGCTGGTGCAGGAAGAGGATATTTCCCTACTGAGATGGCTTTTCTCTGCTCTGCAGGTTTTATGGCCTGGGCTGCTCCTTCAACTGAGCCCAGCAGCCCATGGGCCAGCCCTGCCTCTCCTCCTGCAGACCTCGGTCGGGGTGGTAAAGAGGATGCAGGAGGAAGGCAGGCTGCCCTTGGCCAGGAGGTGCGGCAAGGCGAACAGAGGTGAGTCCCAGTATTTTATCCACCCGCTCTTAGTCCTTCTGTAGCGAGAGGCGTCTGCCCCCAGGTGAGGTGGGGATCAGCTCTTGGCTCTGGTTCCGGCTCACTGCAAGGACACAGCCAGCCGTCAAGGGCGCAGGCTGAGCTCAGAGACGAATGCAAAAGATCCCTCCAGAGCCTGATGGGATGCCCCTCCTTTCTGTTCACAGGGTGTCGGTCAAGCCCCAAGTCCACTCTACCCCAGGAGCTGCTGGCTCGGCTGCTGGTGAGTAACCCGCAGCCAGGAGGTTCCTTATGCTCAGTGGGAAGGAGCCGCTCCTGGAGCTGACATGCAGTGTGTGGTGGCTCTTCTCCCCGCAGCCCCCAGAGGAGCTGGCTCGTCACATTTCTCGCATTCATTGCACATCGACCCAGCGCCTCTCGGCATTTAACAGAACCAGCGAGCTCTCTGAGCCAGCCACCTTCCTGGCTCCCCTGATCCTGGGGCTGGACCGGGTCCCCCAGCACCAGTTAGTGCAGCCCTCGGACGGCTCCAATAGAAGCCAGCTGGAATGAGCCCTTAGGGACTGTTGTGCAGGCCCCCTCCTGCCCCCTGGCCTCCAGCATCCTCCCTTACCAAGGGGCAGCTGGGGATTCCCTTTATGGCCCAGCTGCCTCTTTCGGGCTGCTTCAAGCTCCCCTTGTGCTGCTCTAACCTAGGCCAAGGATCTGACCCAGCAGCTGCCTGACGGCCTCTGGATAATCCTGTCTCCCTTCATCTGAGCTAGAGCCAGCCCAGGAGTGAGAGGATGGAAGGAGCCAATAGCTGGTCCATGGAGTGTCCCTGATCAACTGAAATATCCATCTCAATCCTGTCCTGGTTGTCAGCTCCACCTCCCTGCTGTCTCCTTCCCTCCATCACTGAGCTCTCCCCCTGCACCTGTAGGGAGCTCCCTTCTCACACTGCCTTGCAAGGGAGGGGTACAGCCATCTCTGCCTCTTTGTCCGCCAGGTGCTCGGTGCGTCTTCGTTTATGACGGTGCAGGTCAGAAGGGCAGCCATGTTCCTCCTCTTCGAGCTGATGAGCATGTTCCAGGCCGGGTCGGGCCAGTTCTGGAATAACTACAAGACGGAAATGCTCCTCTACTTGGAAGGTGAGGAGGGAGTGTCTCCCCTTGCAGGAGCAAAGGGAGGGGACACCGTGATGCTGGGCTCAGAGAGGGAGAGGCCAGGGCCTCCCTCTGAATCCAGTATAATATGATGCTGTGACCTTGGAATCCGAGAGGATCACGTCAGGATCATATCCCTTGGTTCATCTAGCCCAGCCCCCCATGCCTAGACAGGAAGGATCCTTTCCAGGACCGTATCTAACCTTCATTCGACATCTCACACCCTAGGGAAGGATCTTGGCAAGCAGAACTCCTGGGTATTTCACATCAAGGGGTTTGGGTCTGAGGAGCATTGTTGTCCATCAGCAATTTGCAAAGAGCCATGGGTCCCCTCGGGGCCCGTGAGTCGGCAGCTCCTCCCCACCCCCTGCCAAACAAGAGCCAAGTTGAAGGCTGCTCCTCAGTAGAAGGGTCTAAACACAAAGGAAACTGACCTGCCCGTCTCTTCCAGATCACAAGACCTGCTTCTGCCAGAGGGAGTGGGAGCAGCAGCTGCTGCAGGTAAGGGTCAGAGAAATGGAGGGCTGGAAAGGAACTCAAGAGGTCATCTAGTCCAGCCCTCGCCCCCCCCCCTGCCCACGCTGAGGCCGGATTAAGAGGCCCCTCAGCAGCACTACATTGTGGAACAGAGGAAGCGGCTGAGTCCAGCAGATGCAATTGGAGAAGCACCAGGGGCAGCTCACAAGGATTCACAAGCATTAGGAGAGACGTGGGGGGTGACAGTGCACGCTCCCTCTTCCCCTCCCCTCCCAGCTGTGGTGGGTTCCTGGCTGGAGCTATTGAAAGGACCAGTTTCTTGGCCCCTCTCGGTTCTAACTGGCTCTTCTTTCCCTGGCAGTTCCTGGAAGACCTTCTCTTTTTCATCTCAGACCACACCTGGCTGGGTTGTTTCATCACTAGTATCAGGCGCCAGCTGGCCTACGGTGATAAGCGGCCTGGTGACAAGGTCAGTGACCTGGAAGGAATTGGGGTTCAGTGCCTAGTTCAGAACAGCAGTCGCTAACCAGGGGCAGCTTGGGGTCAGTGAAACAGACAACTATACCCAGTGGGCTCTGTGCATGCCCCAATGCATCCAGCATGATGGTGTCTCTTTCACAGAGCTTTCTCTACAAGTGCTGGGGCACCGTGATGATGTTTTTTCCAGCAGAGAGCATCAAGCCCCAGCTATGGCTTCTGGTGGAGATGGTCGATTTCCGAGAAGAAGAGGAAAGAGAGGTGAGGTCTTTGCTCCTCCACTGTCAAGTGATCCCTCATTCTTTGTCAATCCCCTGATGCTACATGTGTATGTTCTGCCTTGGACAAGGTCCAGTGGATTGAAAAGATCTTCCTTATACCCATGCCCATGGCAATGACTTTGAGAGCCCATCTTGGCCCCTTGGCTTGTTGCTCAGCATTCCCAACCTCCATCTTTCTGTCTCTCAGGGATTCGCCCGAGCGCTTGGGCTGTGTGCCAGGCAACAGCTATACGAGATTTTCGCCATCCTGGAGCACTGGGAAGAGTTTGTCAGCAGGGTGCAGCTCCAGCCTTCTGCCGGTGGCTCTCTGGAGGTACGGTCCCACCTAGCATCTCTGTTCTTTCATCCATCCCTTCACCAGCCTTTGCAGGTAAAGGGACCTGCCAGGGAGGACCCTGCTTCCCAGAAGCCTGTTCAGCAAAGAGCTGAATTTCCAAGCAGTGGCTAAGCCTCCGTGCAGGGAGCCCTTTCCTTACTCCTCCGTGGAGTTGCAATCACAGCACAATGGGATGGATCCAGGGGGAAAGGTGGGTCCTGTTGTCTAAGCTCTCCAGGATATCTCCTGGGGAGCTCAGACATGCTCCATGCAGCCCCATAAACAAGGCTCAGAGAGGGCCCAAAAGACACTGCCAAGCCATCAGCTCCAGCTGACACATTTCTAGCAGAACAGACCCTTGGTCTTCCCCTGAACTGGGCTATTTCACAGACCTTCCTGGCAGACTCACCAGGGCTGGCATGTCTGACATTAACCTGCATCCCCCCTTCCCCCACACCACTGCCACCACCTTCCCAGTAACTCTCTGGGCCAGTGCAATCCACTGTAGTCCCAGTGATATCTCTGGAGCTAGGCTGAATTAAAGCAGCTGCTAGTGCGTCCCCTTCGGCTGCCGGGTCACCTCAACCACCCAATCCTGGGGAGCTGGGAAGGGCCTCGGAGTCCAGGCAATTCAGCTCAGCAGAGTAGCCTTTGGTTGCTAAGCCGGCTGGGTGAAAAATCCTCCCCTGGCCCCATTTGTAAGTTAGGAGCAGCTGGAGGGCATCCCTTCTCCTCACTCTTTCCTTTGCAATTCTCAGGAGCCAGCTTCCATCGAGCAGCTGAGAAGCCTCCTGCTCCTCACCTATGGGCACGTGGTCCACTCAGGTCCCACGGATCTCATCCTAGAGACCATAGGCTTCAATATCCTGGCTCCCATGCGACAACATTATTTTCTGAGCCCACACGTAAGTCAGAGCCCTCCCCTGACCGCCCACACAGCACCTACCCGGGCTATGCACAGCAGCACAGAGCTATGTCTTTGCATAAACTCAGCTCAGAGGGCTGGCCCTTTGCCCCAGGAGGGACAGGAGACATGGGAACAGCACCATTCTCTGTGACTGCCCCATCTCAATTAGCTTCTCTGATTCCAGGCCCATGGAAGCTAATGGAAGGACTCCTATCTGGGCCTTGTTAGAGTGTAACTGAGCATCACTTGGTGCTATTGTCCCAGAGACGACTGTACCCTGTTTGGTACCTCTAGGCTTGTGCTGCACTCACGGATCAGAAGATAAAGATTTAGGGCCTTTTTCCCCACACACTGCCGTCAATGGTGTAGCTGGACACAAAAGGCACACAGGGGGATTCAGGCCCCTAGTCCGGTTGACAGGCTCTGGTGCTGAAGGGGGATTTTTGAGATAACTCTAGGTTGTTTTCTTGCCATCGGAGGTTTGAGGCCAACGTTCAGTCCTACGCTGGTTACGATGCCCCTATGCGCGTCCCAGTGAAAAGGAGAGGGGATGCTACTTTGGTTTAACTGAATGTTCTCTTTGGAGAACGGATGCCTTGGTAGGGAGAGCCCAGCCAACTGCAGAGAGCAGCAGATTCCTGTCCCAGATCGGCCAATTATGACCTGATTGTCAGGGGAGCTGAGCAGCCCCAGGGCCCACTGACAGCTCTGGGAACTGCAAGTGCTCAGCACCTCTGGGAATCAGCCCATTCCTTGCATTCATCTCCAGAGATATTCCCCTAGGCCAGGGGTTCTCAAACTGGGGGTCGGGACCCCTCCGGGGGTCACGAGGTCATTACATGGGGGGGTCGCGAGTTGTTAACCTCCACCCCAAACCCCACTTGCCTCCAGCACTTAGAATGGTGTTAAATATATTAGAGAGGGTGTTTAATTTATTAGGGGGATCACACCCAGAGGCTTGCTGTGTGAAAGGGGTCATCAGTAAAAATAGTTGGAGACCCACAGCCCTAGGGAATGCAAAGATGTTCCACTCGGCAAGCCAGGTCCTTTCCCTTAGGGCGTGAGGGCAATCCCGCCTAGGACAGCAGCTCCCTTGTAGAGACTCGCCCTGTAGCCTTGTGTCTCAGCTCTCTATTGCCTGTGGCTGTTTCCTCATTGTTCTCTCCCCCTCCTGCCTGTGAGCCCAGGACCCACTGGTGAGATCTGCTTTTCTGAGAAGCCTCGCGCTGGTGGGTGAAGCTGTCACCCAAGTGAGCAGGATTCCCTTGGTGAGCCAGGACACATACACCGTGCTGTCCCCCCTGCTGGTGAGTGAGCACGCTTGGGTCCTGGGAGGGGTCCCTAGGGCAGATGCACGTGCCACAGTCTCTAGCATTTAAAGGCCATGTGCTGTGTTTGCGACCCGGTGCCCAGGGTTCTACATTGTGCACTGCAAACCCAGTGCTGATGCCAGATTCTTCTGGTGCGATTCCAGCCCAAGGAATTCAATGACACTATTTTCCATTAGCGGATTCATGCTGCTTACACCTGGGACCATTCCCCATCCCACTTCTCAGGGATCTGCCTGGCAGCCAGAAAGCGCCCTGGGGATTAACTCCAAGGGTTTTCACTCCAGGACATGATCCTGAGGAGTTAACAGGTGCAGCCCTCCCTTGGTTTGCAGGAAAATATTTGACCTCAGCTGTTCAGGACTCTAATGCTCCCCGTCACAAAATCGCCTCTGCCCAGATCCCCCTTCCCTGCTCCGTGGCAGATGCTGAAGTTTCCAGATGTGCCGTCAGGAATGGCAAAATAGGGACTCTGGTGAATGTCTCCTGCATTCTGGCCACATGGCCGCTCCCAGACCATCTTCCCAGCTCCGTGCCCCAGTGCACTGCACGCTGGGGCTGAGGGTCGGTGGGGGCATCAAACTGCGTTTGGAGATTCCACGTCTTGCTGAGGAACCGGGCTCCCCCAAATTCTTTTGCCTTTGACTCTCTGCTTTGTGCTGCAGGAGATGCTCAGAGGCAAGGACCAGACCCGGCTGCAGAGCCCCGATCACCAGCATGCCCTGCTGGCCATCTCATACATAGGGTACGTCCATGGGGCCTGACTCAGCTGCGGAGCCCAGCAGCCGGGGAGGGGCAGATGGAGGGAGAGGAAGTGGGGGAGGGAGGAGCTGTGAATGGGTGCAGCCGCAGAGCAGGGCCCAGGATCAGCCCCGGAGAGCAGCTTCCCCAGCAGAGCCCCTGCTGGGCCCAGGGGCAAAGGCATCTCCAGACAGGACCATTCCCTAGGCGGTGGCTCTGCTGGAGATGCCCCCTGGAGCTCTGCTGCTAAGGGAGGGAGCTGTCCTTCGAGCCATCAAACTCAACCTGACTCATGCCAGGACCTGTCTCCGGTCTAATGGCCCCGTCTGCTCCGTTCCTTCCAACCAGGAAATTTGAGCCTCGCCTGTCTAAGGAACAGGAGGCTGAGACCATCGGGACTTGTATCACCAGCGCCATGATTCAGCGCCCAGCCCTGGCGAAGCTGAGAGGGACTGAGGTGGCAAAAAGCTCCGCTCTCCGGGCAGAGATTAGTGAGGCATGGACAAAGCTGCAGCTTCCACCTGCCTCCTTGGCTGGGAAACTCAGCCACTCCCCTGCTGAGTAGCTGGACCCTGGCCCGATGCAGAGAGCTGCGTGTCCAGCCAAATCCAGCCCCTCGGTTTATTTTCCAAAGGGCTGGTGACAAGTGGCTACGCAGTTAACTCTGCAGTGGGGTTGGCAGGGAGAACAGCTGTAGAGGTGAGTGTCTGTGAGACTGTATAGAATTACCCTGGATTCTTGGCACAGAGAGCTAGAAGCTACCCCCGTTTACACCAGCTGAGGCTCTGGCCCAGAGCGTTAAATAGCATTTGGTGCAGAGGGAGCAAAGCATAGATTCAGGACAGCCACACGGCCAGGCCATGACTCGCCCTGCCACAGAAACAGAGATTGGCTGGAGCGGGATGAACAGCTCAGTCCTTGGGGAGCCCGCGGGGTGTTGGGGGGCAGCTGGGGCCCCTCCAGAGCGGGAGGGAGGAGGCCTTCCCTCCAGAGCCCAGCTCAGTACATGTGTTGGGGAGCCCAGGTGGGAGGAAGGATTCTTTGGGGAAGGGCAGCCCGTGGTCCAGGTGAGACCCATGTCTTTGTGCAGGGGGATCAGTATCACCTGGGTAAAGGGACCCCGAATACCAACAGCACCTTGCTCCAGACGGGGGGATCCACTCGTCCCCCTGCCTCGTGCACCCCACCTCCCTTGTTATTTACTTCCCTGCTTCTCTCTGCTCCAGTCTCTCCAAGAACTGCCCTGGGATGGCCTGGATCTTGTGCTGCAGACATTCCTGGAGCAGCACCTGACCCCCACCACGCTACTGCATCTCTTTCTGGTATGATAGGGCGGGGGGAGGGGCCCATTCGCACTGGCCATCTGGGGATGGGCCGGCTGGTCAGGTTCTACCCGAACCACAAGAGGGAAGGCTCCAGTTGATCCCGAGGGGGCTGAGCAGGCCTCCCAGCTGCTATGAACTAGCCAGTCCCCCTGGGGCATACACCCAACCCTGGGATCCAGCAAGACAATCCTAGTCCTGCTCCAGAGGTGTCACTTTGGCCTCCTACATTTGGCCTGGAGCCCCTGTTCCCCTGAAGGAAACAGCCCCGAGACCCTACAGGATCAATGGGGAGAATCCTCAAAGCGCTGAGCCCAAGACCCTCAGACATGTGCCAACGCCCCCCAGACAGGAGAGGAGCGCTGAGTTCCAGTGTCCGGAAGTGGAGGAGAAGAGGTTAAATGCTCCATGTCCTCTCCCTGCTGGGGCGGTGTGACGAACTGGGCCTGTTCTCACGGTGGTCTGTGAATGCTGACAGGGGAGTGTTCTGGGATAGTCTGCATTGCAGGATGGGATCTGCCCGAGGGCGCATACCTGAGTGTGTAACATGAGAACCCAGGAAGGGGTTGAAGGGGAGGCGACTCCTTAGCCCGGGAAACTGAACAAAGGCTGTGGGAGGGGTCGCTGAAGGCAGAGTGCTGGAAGCAGGCAGGGAGAGAGGGCTGTGGGGCAGAGATGGCTCTGACCTCCCAAGGGGGGCTGGGCTGGGATGCCCGGGGACCCCAAGATGGACCTAACTGAGGGGGTCCCTGTTGTCTGTGCCTGCAAGACCTGTCTTGGACTGTATTCCTGTCATCCAAATAAACCTTCTGCTTTACTGGCTGGCTGAGAGTCATGGTGAATCGCAGGAAGCCGGGGGTGCAGGGCCCTGAGTCCCCCAATACTCCGTGACAACTGGTGGCAGCGATGGGATCTACTGCACCCCGTGGACGGCGCTTCCTGCAGTAAGTGACTGGGGAGCAGTAAAACGAAGGGGGATTGACGGGGACCAGGCGTGCTGAAGAGTGAGAGAGAGACGGTTATTACCCCTGGGAGTGTGTGACCAGCGAGAAGGACTTTTGCAGTAACAGGGTCCCCCGGGGGGATCGCAGCGAGTGGTCCCAGGGGCGGAGGAGTCTGCAGCTCGACCCTGGCAGAGAGGCGGTGACCTCGAGAAGGGCTGGCACACTAGGGGGCCCCCTGGGAACTGTGGGGAGCTGTGAGCACACAGGCCGGTGAGTGGCCAGCAGGAAGATGTATGCCAAGCGGCTTAAGAGCGACCTGGTGGAGCTGTGCAAGCAGAGGCGGCTGCGCATTGGGAGGCTCACCAAAGAACAGCTCATTGCCCAGCTGGAGGCGGAAGATCGCGCGAATGAACTGATCCCTGTGTCTCAGGGAAGCAGCCTGGCAAATGCAGCGCAGGCACCAGTGTCTGTCCCAGCTGGGAGTGGTCAGCCGGCTGCTGAGGGCTTCCCGAGACCCCTCCTTCCTATGCCTAGGGGAAGGGTGGGGAGGAGCCCAGCAAATACCGAGGGCGCCGTGACCCCCCCGGCCAGCAGGGGGTCCCCCCGGCGAAGCTCGCCGGCCAGCAGAGGATCCTCCCGGCGGCGTTCGGCATCCGGGGAGCGGAATTGGCTGGAATGAGAGAAAGAGCTAAAACTGAGGGAGCTGGAGGATCGTGAACAACAGAGACAGCATGAAGAGAGACAGCGTCAGCATGAACGGGAGGAGAAAGAGAGACAGCATCAGCGTGAACGGGAGGAGAAAGAGAGACAGCATCAGCGTGAAGAGAGACAGAGACAGCATGAACGGGAGGAGAAAGAGAGACAGAGACAGGAGAATGAGAGACAGCATCAGCGTGAACTGGAACTGGCGAGACTGAGGGGCAGCGAACCCCCGGCTGCGGTGAGTGAGGGGGGACCCAGGACTGCACGGAGCTTTGATAAGTGCATCATGGCCCCATACAAGGAGGGGGAGGACATGGATGACTTCCTGGAGGCCTTTGAGACGGCCTGCGAGCTGCACCAGGTTGATCCCGCGGACAGACTCCGGGTCCTTACCCCCTTACTGGACCCCAAAGCCGTGGCATTGTACCGCCAACTGGAAGAGGCAGAGAAAGGGGACTACGAGCTATTCAAAAAGGCCCTGCTACGGGAGTTTGGGCTGACTCCTGAGATGTACCGGGAAAGGTTCCGGAATCAGGATAAAACCCCTGAGATCTCATATCTGCAACTAGCCGCCCGCATGGAAGGATACGCCAGCAAGTGGGCTGATGGGGCCCAGACGAAGGAGGACCTGGTCAAACTGCTGGTACTGGAGCAACTGTATGAGCGGTGCCCATCTGACCTGAGGCTGTGGTTGGTGGACAGAAAGCCAGAGAACCCGCGACAGGCAGGCCGGCTGGCCGATGAGTTCGTAAAGAGCCGGTCAGGAGATAAAAGGGAGGAGTCCCAAAGGAGCAATCCCACCACAACGCAGAGAGAGAGTCACCATGGGACCTCCCCGTGGGAAAATACAGAAAAACCCCATCAGAGGGGAACATCCGGCATCAGGACCATCCGACCCACTCAAGGGGACCCATGGGACATGGGCTGCTACCACTGTGGCCAAAAGGGCCACATACGGGCCCAGTGCCCCAGGCTCAGGGACAGACTGAGCAGGCCGAACCCACAGAGGGTTGACTGGGTAGAGACCCAGCCCGGCGAGAGGCAGCATTCCCAGGGAAGGGGGGCTGGCAGAGTACCACCTGCTAAGGAGGGAGGAGAGCCCCAGGCTAGCTTCTCTGGGGGGCCAGATGCTCCGGATTCAAAGTTCTCCGTTTACAGGGTTGGCGCGGGGCTGTCCCTGCGGAGCAAGTGCCTTGTTCCCCTGGAGGTGGAGGGGAAGAAAGTTTATGGTTACTGGGACACGGGCGCAGAGGTGACACTGGCCCGGCCCGAGGTGGTGGCCCCAGATCGGGTGGTGCCCAACACCTTCCTGACCCTGACCGGGGTGGGCGGGACCCCATTCAAGGTTCCCGTAGCGAGGGTACACCTGAAATGGGGGGCCAAGGAGGGCCCCAAGGACGTGGGAGTGCACCACCATTTGCCCACCGAGGTGTTGATGGGGGGGGACCTAGAGGACTGGCCAAGCAGCCCCCAGACCGCCTTAGTTGTGACCCGCGGTCAGAGCCGGCAAGGGGCACTGCCCCCTGGCCTTGGGGGGGGTGCTTTGCCTGAGGCACGGGACCCTAAGCTGGTGGGGAGGGAACGCCCAGGGACGCGGCTCAGGGAGGCTGCAGCTTCGGACCCAGCGGGCGAGAAAGAGCAGGTGGCCATCCCTGTCCCAGCTGCTGAGTTCCAGGCCGAGTTACAGAGAGATCCCTCCTTGCGGAAGATAAGGGACCTAGCCGACCTCAATGCGGTACAGACCATGGGACGAGGTGGCCGGAAAAGGTTCCTGTGGGAGAAGGGGTTCCTGTACCGAGAATGGGCTCCCCCAGGGAAAATGGAGTCAGGGGGGATCAGGAGGCAGCTGGTGGTACCCCAGAAGTATCGCCGCCAGCTGCTGTGCCGGGCCCATGACATTCCCCTCGCAGGGCACCAGGGAACCTGGCGTACCCAGCAGAGGCTGCTACGGAGCTTTTACTGGCCTGGGGTCTTTGTTACTGTCCGACAGTACTGCGGATCCTGTGACCCCTGTCAGAGGGGGAGGAAGGCCTGGGACAAGGGGAAAACAGCTTTAGGACCCTTGCCCAGCATAAAGGATCCTTTCCAGAGGGTGGCCAAGGTTAAAAGGGCGGCTCTAAACCAAGAGAGCCCAGAGCACAGACCTCCAGACTGGAGCGCTGGGAGAAGACCACAGCCCGGTTGGAGCCCCAGAGGTATGGGGGTGGGAAAAGGGCGCAGGCCGCATAAACCTTCCCACATGCGAACTGCAAGTGCCATCAAGCAACCCCGACCTAAGGGGGGGCGTGAAACTGGAGGGGCCTGGTGTAATTCTCACCAAGGAATGGGAGGGATGCGGGGGCATCCATGGGAACGGGGGGTAGGTTCGAACTTCCCCGGGTCACTGGCTAAAGTGACCCTGCTCAGTTCGGTCTCGAAGGGGGGAGAGATGTGACGAACTGGGCCTGTTCTCACGGTGGTCTGTGAATGCTGACAGGGGAGTGTTCTGGGATAGTCTGCATTGCAGGATGGGATCTGCCCGAGGGCGCATACCTGAGTGTGTAACATGAGAACCCAGGAAGGGGTTGAAGGGGAGGCGACTCCTTAGCCCGGGAAACTGAACAAAGGCTGTGGGAGGGGTCGCTGAAGGCAGAGTGCTGGAAGCAGGCAGGGAGAGAGGGCTGTGGGGCAGAGATGGCTCTGACCTCCCAAGGGGGGCTGGGCTGGGATGCCCGGGGACCCCAAGATGGACCTAACTGAGGGGGTCCCTGTTGTCTGTGCCTGCAAGACCTGTCTTGGACTGTATTCCTGTCATCCAAATAAACCTTCTGCTTTACTGGCTGGCTGAGAGTCATGGTGAATCGCAGGAAGCCGGGGGTGCAGGGCCCTGAGTCCCCCAATACTCCGTGACAGGCGGGAAGCAGGTTCTGGAGGTCGCCCCGACATTGCTGCCGCTCACACGACTTTCTCCCTACTCCCCAGCACTTGCAGCCGTGGATCTGCTCTCCCCGGGCCCAGGAGAGGAGCCGAGCTGTGAGAGCCAGCGCCCGGCTCTTCATGTTCTACCGCTTCAAAGCCATCACCGAGGTGAGCAGCGCAGACCCTGCTGCCCCCCCAGCCCCCCAGCACTCACGGGAAGAGGAGGGAATACAGACAGAGCTGGGCTCGTCCCGACCTATGCCCTCAATTTCTGTTTGGTGGCCCATTAGGACCTGAAACCCATGGTAGAGCAGGGCTACATGGCCGGGCTGCTGACAAGCCAGGCCTTCGATGCTCAGGAGGCCACCAGATACTGGGCATCTCAGGCTCTCTACTGGCTCTTCACGCCTTGCAAAGGTAAGATAGAGCGGAAGCAGTCGCCACTTCTCAGCCTTCACAGCCCCGGCCGTTACCTAGCGAGCAGGGCTGCAGAGAGAACATGGCGCCTTCATCGCAGCCCTGACCAGAGGGACACAGAGCAGAAGTGGGTTGGTACCTCCCGGACTGACCTGGCATCTGCCCTTCACCAGGTGCCTGGGACCATCTGGGACCTCCCCATATCCCACCCCAGCCCCAACACACCTTCTACATCAGGGTGAAGAGTGGGCAGTTGGCCCAGAAGCCAGCTGAGAGCTCACCCTAGCTGGTCGTTCCCAGCTGCGGCCGGAGTCTGGCTCTTTGGCACCTCTGATCTGGCTCAAAGGGGAGGGGGAAGAATCCGGCCCTGAGAGCTCTGCCTGAGCACTGCTGGTTTCTTGTGCAGCTGTCGTGTACAGCAAGACAGGGGCAGTGGTGAGCGTGCTGAGCAAGACGCAGAAGGATGCCAGCTGCAGAGAGAACCCTGTCCATGTTGCTATGGTGAGTAAAAGACTGTGGCTGGAGAGACAGACACACACATGGGAAAGGGGGGTTATTGGCTCCTTCCCTCGATGAGGAGCCGGCAGATGGAAATTCCTGGGTATGGGCTCCAGTGCCCACTCACATAGCCCTGGGCACAGGCTGCCAGTGCCTCTGTCCCCGTTCCCTGAAGAGCAAACCCACCTCCCCGGGCCGGGGCTCGCTGCTCACACTCGGCCTGTGCCTTTCCCTGCAGCTCATCGCGAAGCACCTGCAGTCGAGTGACCTCATGCCCTTCAGCTTCACCCTGCTGGTGGGCCTGCTGGAGAAGGAGGAGTGTGCAGACCAGCTGGCGGGAGTCATGGAGGCGGTGCTGAGAGAGCAAGAATCAGAGCTGCAGGGCCAAGTAATGGCTGGGCATTGGAGGCACCATGCTGACATCTCGGGCAGCTCCATCTTGCCCCGTGCGTAGAATTCCTGGGGCACGAGGGAGGATGTGGAGGGGAGACATTCCTTCTCACCATCATTGATCAATGGGACCCATCCATGCCCTGTCTGCAAGGGGGCCGCTGGGCATGGCCCTGTAATGGTTTTCAGGCTTTGATCCCAGGAGTCTGGCTTGCCCAGCTCACTCCCTGGGAAATGTGCCCTATCTCCAGACCCATCCCCCAGCTGGAGGAACAGAGCCTGCGGTGGGGTCCCCCGTGTCCACTGACTCTTTGCCCAGTGGGCATGGATTGACGTACAGGATGGAAATGCATCCCAGACGCTTAGACCCCACTCTGGTGCTGAAGCAGCCCAGGCATGTTGTCACAAGGGGAGGTACAGCCGGGATATCCGGGGGGTGGGGTGTCACTGGGCAGCGGGATTGGGACCCTTAGTTCTACGGTGCTGGATCACGGGTGGGGGTTTCAAGGTACCGAACCCAGAACCCCCCTGGGCTCAGTCACTCGCTAGGAGAGTTTATCCATGGCCTCCGCCGGGCCATGTGACCGCTGCCTTGTTTCTGAGCCTGCCCAGTTCCTCCTGGCCCTTGCCTGCCACCCACCCACAGTGGGGGTAGGGTCTCAGCCCCTGCTTTGCCTCCGCAGGTGCAGGATCTCCAGGCAGCTCTTTCCTACACACTGAGCCCACCCCGGGGGGGGCAGCTGGGTGAGGGGACGAGAGACATTCTCCACCTACTGGCCAGACAACACACCAAGACCGCGGTCAGCATCCTCCTGAAGATGCCCTGGCCTTACAAACGGTGAGCGCCGGCCCCAGGGAAAGGATAGAACACCCCCCTCCGGCCTCCAAGCCCCCTCTTAATGGGATCACTCCACAGCACCACGGTTACATGCAGCACAGCCCCTCCCCTTGCACACAGGCCCCCAGGGAACAGCCCTGCCCCGGCATAGCCTCCCTGTCCCTTGGAGGGCTCCGTGTGCTCTGGGACCCCCGGCTCAGGGCTCCCCCAGCTGAGCTATTCCTAACACAGCTGTCACCCTCCCCCACTTCGTTCTGTGCACTGCTAACCAGTCCCCCCATCCCGGTTCGGCTGTGCAATGGCTTGGCTGGCTGGAGGCCAGAACAGTCTTCCAGCCCCCACTCCCCTCATCACTACACAGACCAGGAGAGACCCCATGTGAGCAGGGTCACCTCCTCTGTCAGCATGGCCCCCCGCTCCCGGCAGGGCATCCCTCCAGGCTGAGGCAGGAGAGGGGCCAACCTAACTGCATTGCCCCCACAGACGCCCCTACACTGAGCATGTCCCCGCAGGGGCACCCCCTACCCCCAGCTGGGAAATGCCCTCTCCCCCCTGGAATCCCAGCCTGGTATCTTCCCCATCACCGCACGCTTTTAGACGTCTCATCCCACCCCTAGAGCCTGGTCTTCTCCGATTCACCAGCCTGCCAGGTTCCCCTGGGCCAGCAGCGCCTTCCCTGCATCCTGCCCAGAGCCGACAAGCACAGAGCCCATTTTACAGCCTTCTCCAAACCCCGCACTCCAGAGCCATGGCGTGGCCAGAACTGGAGCCTTGTTCCTCCTGAAACCCCCACACTCTGCCCCATGGGGAAGGAGCTCCTGCTCTCCTTGGCCACAGCTCCCACTCTGTGCCCCCCAACCCCCAGTTCAGGAGATCCAGCCCAGCACCTAGCCCTAGCCCCTCCCAAGGGTGGGCACCTCCTCACACCAGCCTCCACCCCTGAGCCCAGAGTCACTGCTTTCCCCCATAAAAACAACAAAGAGTCTGGTGGCACCTTAAAGACTAACAGATTTATTTGGGCATAAGCTTTCGTGAGTATAAACCTCACTTCTTCGGAAGAAGTGAGGTTTATACTCACGAAAGCTTATGCCCAAATAAATCTGTTAGTCTTTAAGGTGCCACCAGACTCTTTGTTGTTTTTGTAGATACAGACTAACACGGCTACCCCCTGATGCTTTCCCCCATGGGGGCTCTAACCCCAGCCCCTCTGGTTCCCATCAGGAGAAGGCAGCAAGGGAGGGAGGGGGCCCCCAAGCTGGGAGAAGTGAGTCTGGCCACGTCCACCCATCCCTTTCTGTGACACAGCGCCCCCTGGCAGTGCCCGGGCAGGAGGGTATGAACCCCTTAGGACTGGACAGTGCCTGAAGGGCCTTGAGGTCAGCCACCAGCAGGCTCAACCTGCTGCTTCTGGCCTATCACCCCTCGGAGGGCATCATCCCTGGCGTGTACCAACTGGGCCCGTCCTCTGTGTGAATTCCTTACCTGCCGTCCCTCTGTCTGTCACAGCCCCGCCAAGGCCATCTGGAGATTCCTAGGTGCAGACCCCATGCTGACCAGGGAGGTACTGCACATCCTGCTGTACGACAGCCCAGAGAAAGGCCAGGCTAACCCTGGGCAGACCCAGGACAGGAGCTGCCCCCAGCCATCCCGGCTGCCCCCGGTGGTAAGTTCCCATCGCTGGCATTCAGCCCTCTTTCCCGGCTGCATTCTGCGCAGGGCCACGGTCTTCTGACTGTATCTTTTCCCTTCCAGACCACATGCGGCCTGTGGGAGCTGATCAGGGCCTTGGGGCAAGCGGACACGCTGGAGGGACGCGAGGACGACCTGTTCGCCTCTTGCTTCCTCGCCATCGCCTGCCCCCCGGCACGGCACCTCTCGGGAGCCCAGCAGGACTTGCCCAGTGACACCAGTCCACGCAGGTAATGTGTGGGGCCGATGGATCCCAGCACCCACGCAGTGTCTGGGCTAGCCCCTAGGAGGGGGAAGCTTCCTTCTTGGACCTTCATTGTCCAGGGACCCCCGACACCTTCGGGGGACCGAGGGCTCAGATCAGCCAGGCTTCTCATGCTTAGGAGCGGGCAGAACTGCCCCCGGATACTCAGGGAGCCAGAGAGCTCCTCAGAGGGGGCAGCTCAGCAGGGTGATGAGGGAGCTGAGCCGGGGGCGGGGGGGGGGGGGGGAGCAGAGCTGGGGAGCAGGGCAGAGCTGGCTGCTGTCTCTATTTACTGTCTACTTTGAAGGCTTTGGGACAGGCCCAGCCTGTCACTGAGCCACTTCACCCCTTTTCTGCAGTGGGCCCTGGGGGGCAGGGCTCAGGGCAGCAGGGCATTCAGGGGGGCACTGCATGTACTTTTCTCCCCAGGGTCAGTTTCCTGGGCGGGGCGGGGAGGGGCAATTTTCACATCTTTGGAGGAGAGCGAAGGTCACATCTGCAGACACTCCCCCCTGCCCCCAAAGTTGCGGGGGGAGAAACAAAGGCAGAAGTGGGGCAGGTTCTAGGCTCACCCTGATCCCTTCAGTGCTGCAGCAAGGGAGTCCTGCCCGCCCCCAGCCCGCCCAGAGAGCAGGAATCCCTGCATCACCATCTCCTGCCTCCTTCTCTTCCCAGCATGGCCGTGCAGGCCCTGGCGCGGGTGCTGCGCCTCAGGGGCAGTCAGCCAGCTGTGGAGCTAATGGACCAGGAGCGAGGCTGGCAGCTGCTGGAGGAGGCCCAGCCCGAGGGGTTCACTCTCCTTAGCAGGTGAGGACAGAGGCTGGAGGAGTCACGTTCTCGCTCTGGAGCCCAGTGGGGCAGAGATGGGAGGGGGTGGCCGGGACCGGGCCGGATTCCGGCATATGCAGGGTTGTCATGCACACGTCAACACGAACTCTTGTTCTCTCCCAGGGCCATAGTGACCCACCCAAACCTGGCCCTGAAGAGCATCCCAAAGCTTCTCCTTCCCAGCCTCCAGGCCAGCCAGGAGGGCGAACGCATGGCCTGCACCGCCCTGTTCGCAGAGGTGAGCCTGGAAGACCAGGGGGGAGGGTTAGCCAGGCCCAGAAGCTGATGGAACAGGGGGCCAATAGCTGGTCAGCCAATGAGAGATGGTCCCGGTGGTGTATTGCTTGTAAATTAATCCCTCTGCTGGGGGCTCTGTGGTGGGATTTGGGAGCACCCCACTGGAAGCAGAGGGAGCGTTCTGCCCTGCACATGTCACTTCTGTTAAGCTCAGCTGAAGACAGCCCCTCGTGAACAGCAGTCGGTACGGATCTATGTCACCTCCTGTCCCCTGATCATACTCCCTTCCCCTTGCTCCTCCTGGCCTCGCCCAGCCCTCTCTGACAGCTCCTTTCGGTCCCTTTAGTTCCTCGGCAGCCCCCTGCTGATGGAGAATGAGCCCAAGGCGATGCGGAAGCAGGTTGTGAAGGCCATGCTGCAGCGGACAGAGGACAGCAACATCCACGTTCGAGGCAGAGCGCTGCACGGCCTCAGGAACGCAGTGACCGAGTTCCCGGACAAGGTGGGTCTGGAATGGCAGGAGACTAGGCAGAGAGGGCTGGGTAGGAAGCGTCTGGTTCCCCTTCTCCCCAGCCTGTGGCTCCTATGGAGCAGACTAGGCTGTAGGCTGACTTGCCCGGACTCTGGTTACACTCAGGCTGACAGAGCGTTGCTCACCGAGCGGCGTCCAACCCCTTCTCTGCAGGTCAGGAAAAAGCGAGACAAGATCCTGGAGAGCTTTGTCCACGCCGTGTGCGAATGCTGCGACCCCCGCACCGTTCTGGAAGCCATGGAAGGGCTCTGCTGGATGCTGCGGGACCCCAAGGCGCCTCTGAAGGCTCACATCGCCGTCCCACTGGCCCTGCAGGCGAGAACGTTCTTTGAGGATGTAAGTACCAAGCAGGGCAGGCCCCATGGCGCTATAGGGCACCCCACAGGGGAAGGTGCTCAGGACCTGCCTTCCCGTGTAGGGGGCTCAGTATCCGATGCAGGCACATTTCTGGATTTGTGGGGCAGCTCAGCTCCTCTGCTAGGGAAGGCAGGGATGCAATCATTCTTGGGCCCTGGGCCCACAATTGTTCAGCAGCCCTGGGGCCCAGCAGGAAAGAGGGGAGTTTGCAGAGAATTATCCTGTCGTTTGAACTAGCTGAAACCTCTCCGGGCTCCGCAGCTGCCAGGCTGATTCCCAAAGCATGTGAGGGCCTGAGCCTGTCCCCTCTAACCACCCTGCGCCCCCTGTCTGCAGGAGACCAGCGGCCTGAGGCGGGCCTCCATGGAGCTCTTTGGCCACCTCAGCAAATTTGTTTCCAAAAAGTCATCCCTCTTTGGGGCTGAGGTGGAGAAGAGCATGGGGACACTGCTCATCCACCTACAGGACGGGGACCCCCAGGTGGCCCAGGTAAGTGCAGCTGAGGGCTCATAGGGGCAGGGGTGGCTGGGGGCATTCTAACAACATGGCAAGGGTGGTGCAAACTCCCCCCTCCAAGCCCCAGATCTCCTCAGTGCTGCCCTGTGGCACCCAGAACCCCCCCACTAATCCAGCCCTCCCCCACCCCACACAGAGCTCTGCCAGGCCTCAGAGTGTAGCTGTGGGGTAGATCTGTGGGGTTTCCTTCTCCTCCTCCATTCCCCACAGGCACCTCCAGCCTCCCTGCCCAGCCAGCCTCTCCGCGGCTGTGGCTCCATTTTACAGCCTGCCCTGTTTAGTGGCCAGGTCCAGGTCTATCTCTGGCCCCTAGCAAGTGACCTAACCCAAGCAGGGCCACAGGGAAGGCAGGTCGCTGAGGCCGATTGGGTCTCCATTGCTGCTGCCCTGCCCTCACTTGTGTGCTAGCTCCTGTCTGGGAATGACCAGCCTCTTGCAGCAATCCCACCACAACCCGCACCCCAGCCGAGTAGCAGCCCCCGATAGTGCCTGGGATTGAGGGGAGGCCAAGTACGCTGGTCACCGGGCAGTGCTGTTAACTGCCCACCGGGGACCCACAGGGAATGGCCCCTTCCCTGTTCCAGGAGTGTCCCTCCACGGCCCCAGCACTCGGGCCTGGCTCCCCTCAACCCAGCCAAGCTGGAGATGGGGGCTGTGGGGGCCTGGGGAACAACCGTCAGGCCAGAGGAGGTTCTGCAAAGAGGTGGCTCCTTGCTGCTCCGGCACAGCGGAGTCTCCCCAAGCCACACAGAGCCTGCGAGTTGGCAGCCCGTTGTGCTCAGGGACTCAACCAGTTTCCTTCTCGCCCTCTCTGGCAGACGTGCAGGGTGGCATTGTTGCAGTGCGCACCCTTCCTCAGCTACCAGCCCCTGCGTACGCTCGTGCGGAGCCAGCTAGCCGAGGGGGCGGCCCCTGCCAGCCCCGCCTTCCTGAGCGAAGCCTGCAGGATCCTAGTGAGTGAGCTCTGGGGTGTGGGCCCTGCAGGACAGGGGGGTGGGAGGACCTAAGCACACAGGGAGCTTCCCTGCTCCAGGGAGCCCCCTCACTGACTTAGCCCCATCCCCCACCCTTGAGGATGGCTCCTGTACAAGTCATCTCTGTCCCATGGGAGGAATCAAGGGGGAGAGGGCTCTGACAGCCAGGGGTTCCTCACCTCCCTACCAGGGGAGGATGTGTGGCTTGGGACTAACTGGGTTCCTGGCTTCCCAGCTCCAGGACTGCCCAGGGAGACTGAGCAAGAAGGCTGCCCTGAGAGCAGCAGCTGCCCAGCAGCTGATAGGTAAGAAAAGAGCTGGAGCTCTTCTTCCTATTATCCCTCTGACTCTCCACCCAGCTCCTTCCCCTCCTCTGCCCGGATGGATTGGGGGTGGGGGGCACCTTGAAAGACAGAAATCCAAGTGGTGGCTGGTGCCCTGCATGCTGTTAAATAACCAGGCCCGCCTGCCTCCCCTAGGATACATGATGGACAATTGAAGCCAGAGAAGAGCAGGAGGCTTGGACCGCCCACCCTGCTGTGAGTCACAGCTGAGGGGTATTGCTGTGCTGGGAGGAGGGGCGGGGGGAAATCGGGGCAGGGTTCTAGGGTCAGGGGGCAGCAGCCACATCGCACGGTGGCTGGGAGCCAGAACCCAGTTGGAGTGACCTGCAGAGCGTAGGAGCAGGGAGAAAACCCTTGGGGCTGGTTCTGGGGTATCTTCTCCCTGGCTATATTTGAAACTCCCTGCCCTGTGGGGTGTTCCCATCCTGGCCCAGGCAGGAGCCATGGCTGGTCAGCAGGGTCTGGGAGTCAGAAGTGAGTTATTCCTGGCAGGCAGGGGGCAGTGGCAAGCAGAGGGGGGGTGTACTCCACAAGAGGGAGGGAAACCACCTCCTATGGGAGACCCGGCTGCTGGAGGAGACTTTTCCCCCTAATCCCTCACCAGCCGCGGTGCCGCGGGCAGGGACTCTGAGCAGCCCCAGCCAAGGGCGAGGCCGGGGGTTCCTCTGAGCCTCATTTGGTGCTAACTCTGCAGAACCCAGCCTGGATTGCTGCCTGCCCCCTGCAAGTGGCAGCTCCAAGAGCCCCTGCACGCACAGAGCAGCTGACACTACCCCAACTCCCCACCCCAGCCCAGCCCCAGCTATGCTTATGGGGATATGAAATTCTACCTCTGAGTCTCCCTGCCTTCAACTGCTGATCATGCCCCAAAGGGCTGCACCAGAGCTGAGGAAACAGAGCCAGGTGCTGAGGAAACACATCCCAGGGCTGGAGTGTGCAGTCCAACCCCTCCCTCGCATCACGGGCATTCGTTCTGTCAGAGGCTGACCCTGCCAGCTGCTCACTAGGCAGAACCCAGCCAGGTGCTGAGCAGGCTCTCCTAGGCCTGGTGCTTAAATACCTGGAGAGGCTGCAGTCAGCCCAAGAAGGGTGGGCAGGGCGTGGCGTAGAGTCGCAGGCTGAACTGCAGGCCGCAAGCAGACCCAGCGTCACTTCTCACAGCCCCAATCCACTGAGCAAGAGGGGAATAAGGCTGCTGCAGCCAGAATTTCCTTCACTCCAGTAAACTCCTCTCCCCACATTTCCTGACACCCTCCCTATTTACAACCAATGCCGTTGGCTGCTTTTTAAAGATAAGTGCATGTTGCAAACTCATGTTTTGTTATCCATTTCCTTCTTTGCAGACAAAGATTCAGGCGGAGAGAAATTCCGGCATAGTTCTTCCCGCAGGTCTAGCTACTTAGATGCTCTGCTCACACAGGCAGGCTGATCATATGGGCTGGACCACGCTGCTGTGTGGATGAGGGAAGCCTATGGAAGGTGGGGTGTAAAACAGCAGCTGACGTATTCTAGATGGGCACATACTAACTGAAGATGCTCAGACCAAACGTGGGTCAGGATGCAATGCTGAAACAGTCCAGCAGAGGGAGCCACAGCAGGAGTAATGGGCAGGCTGCCAGTAGATGTCCAAGAGAGCACTTGCACAGACCTGTGAGAAAGCAGGAGGATACCCAGGTTACTGCCTTGCAGAGTTCCAGAAGGGAGGGGTCTCTTTCTCACCAAGATCTACCCGAGCTCTGATCTCTAGGGCAGGAGCCTTTTATTTGGCTCCACAGGCCTCACTCATACACCTGCCAACCAAGCAAGGCTTT
This sequence comes from Malaclemys terrapin pileata, assembly GCF_027887155.1. Classification (NCBI taxonomy): domain Eukaryota; kingdom Metazoa; phylum Chordata; order Testudines; family Emydidae; genus Malaclemys; species Malaclemys terrapin. Next base: position 55,277,347 of record NC_071514.1, read on the forward strand.
CGAGCTCAGTTTGCACCATACAGAATGAACGGGTGGTCAGACTCACTCACCTCTCGGGCGCCCTTTTTGTATGTCTAGGACTTTTCCATCTTCTCCTCCTCCACTGAGGGGAAGAGGATGGAAGCTCCAGCTCTTGAATTGGGCTATTAGGGACACACACTGATCACCAGTGACTTATTAGGGAACTAAATAGGGAACCCTGGAGACAAGGGTATTTCCCCGACCTGCCTATGGTGGAGAAACATTAAGATTCAGGTCCCAGGAGTCCAGAACCTCTCGGGTTTGCCCTCTGCAATCCGTTATCTCTGGATGGAACCTAACAGAAAAACAAGAGATTAGTGGCCAAGGGCACAGAGGGCTGCCACGTATACCCTCCGGGAACCAAGGCTCAGGAGAAAAGGCTAGTGGCCTGCCAAGCAGCAGCAGTCAGGCTTGGCCTTCTCTGGCCCCTCAACAAATCTTCCCCAGAACCTCTGAGCTACATGCAGGCTGCCCGGAGGGTATCGCTCACTGAGAATTCACCTCTGGCAGGCAGCCCTATCAAGAGGGGGCGGGATCAAAATTACATGAGCCCAGGATGAGCTTCCTCTCTTGGACAGTAGAGCTGGGCAACCTGCTGCAGAGGCGAACGCTGCAAATCCAAAAAACATCATCATCATGTTCAGCCTCACCTCCACGAGCAGACGCCTGGCATGTAATCAAGGCTCCATTTTGTCCTCATCCAAAACCTGAAATCAAACTCTTACCTTCTCAACATTAAAGACAGTGATAGATGTCCTTGTTGTGTAAACAGGCAGAGAGGTTATGCAACTTGGGCGGAAACAGGCACTCAAATACTGCACTGATGGGGGCCTTATAAAGATGTAGACGGATGATAAGTAGCATCTTTATATAGGAGATCCTTGAACAATGCACCAAGCTATTGGACTCAAAGCAAGAACAAACTTCTCTTGTTCACCTCTCAGTAGGAGAGCTCAGGGAAGAGAAGAGTGAAGCCACAGCTCGTGTCGAATCTGCTCTTCAGCAGACTACACGCTGCACATCAGACGTACAGCAGCAGTGTTGGTGAATTAATCTAGTACAGTGGTTCCCAAACTGGGGTTCGCGAAATGTTACAGGTTGTCCGCGGGGAAAAAATTCCCTAATGGCGGACAGAGCTGTCCCTAGGGACCCCGGGCAGCATGGGGCCAGCAGCCCAGAGCCCCTGGACGTCCAAGAGCGAAGCAGATCAAAGCAAGCATCTCTATCACACTGAGATTTAAACTTCAAAACTCCTTATAGGAAATGCAAAGGGAGGTGGATATTTTTTCCTGTTTTTAAAATTAAATAGGCAGCTAATATTGTTTTTAAAATTATTAGGAAGAACAAGTTTAAGCTTTGTTGTAACGTGCGTTGTTTGTCTGGACTGCTCAAGACCTGAATGCTTGTGTAGAAGGAACTCTAAGTTGACTTCTTAAATACCTTCATCAAGGAGTATCAGGTGTGAAACAGCATGAAACGTAGGAGCCTTGTCTTATAACAGACTTATTCGAAGTGATACAAGCTACGAAAGTAAGATCTTGGAAGAGTGTTGCCGTTTTCATAATGTAATAAAATACTGTAATGATAAATAATAATTAATAATGAAGTGTGTAATAAGCTTGTCATCAAAACAAATTTTATATTTCCCAGATTACTGTTTTTATAATTTATACTCAGGTAAAGGAGAAAATCCCTGGAAATGTTTATTTTGAGGAAGGGGTTCGCGAGACTTGACATTTTAGTGACAGGGGTTTTGTCATAACTATAAAGGGAAGGGTAACAGCCCTCCTATGTACAATACTATAAAATCCCTCCTGGCCAGAGACTCCAAAATCCTTTTACCTGTAAAGGGTTAAGAAGCTCAGGTAACCTGGTTGACACCTGACCCAAAGGATCAATAAGGGGACAAGATACTTTCAAATCTTGATGGGGGAAAGGCTTTTGTTTGTGCTCTTTGTTTTTGGGGGGAGTTCGCTCTTGGGACTAAGAGGGACCAGACATCAATCTATGCTCTCCAAATCTTTCTGAACAAGTCTCTCATATTTCAAACTTGTAAGTACAGCCAGGCAAGGCGTGTTAGTTTTATCTTTGTTTTCCCAACTAGTAAATGTACCTTTTGCTAAGGTGTTTACCTCTGTTTGCTGTAACTTTGAACCTAAAGCTAGAGGTGGTTCCTCTGGGCTCTTTAAGTTTGATTACCCTGTAAAGTTATTTTCCATCCTGAGTTTACAGAGATGATTTAGACCTTTTTCTTTAATTAAAAGCCTTTTTTAATAACCTGATTGATTTTTCCTTGTTTTTAGATCCAAGGGGATTGGATCTGGATCCACCAGGAGTTGGTGGGAGAAAGGAGGGGTGGTGGTGGTTAATTTCTCCTTGTTTTAAGATCCAAGGGATTGGCTCTATGTTCACCAGGGAGTTGGTGGAAGAGTCTCTCAAGGCTACCCAGGGAAGGGAGTTAGCCCATTGGGAGTGGTGGCAGGGGACCAGATCTAAGCTGGTAGTTAAGCTTAGAAGTTTTCATGCAGACCCCCACATCTGTACCCTAAAGATCAGAGTGGGGAAGGAGCCTTGACAGGTTCACAGGTTGTTAAAGTTTGGGAACCACTGATCTAGAATGAGAATACAGTATCTGCACCATCCGGGTCTAAAATAGGGTAAATGCACACAAGGCAGACTTTTAATAATGCATGGACAATACAAAGCCAACTCCCTCCTCCATAAAAAGAAGAACAGGAGTACTTGTGGCACCTTAGAGACTAACAAATTTATTAGAGCATAAGCTTTCGTGGACTACAGCCCACTTCTTCGGATGCATATAGAATGGAACATATATTGAGGATATATATATACACACATACAGAGAGCATAAACAGGTGGGAGTTGTCTTACCAACTCTGAGAGGCCAATTAATTAAGAGAAAAAAAAAACTTTTGAAGTGATAATCAAGCTAGCCCAGTACAGACAGTTTGATAAGAAGTGTGAGAATACTTACAAGGGGAGATAGATTCAATGTTTGTAATGGCTCAGCCATTCCCAGTCCTTATTCAAACCGGAGTTGATTGTGTCTAGTTTGCATATCAATTCTAGCTCAGCAGTCTCTCGTTGGAGTCTGTTTTTGAAGTTTTTCTGTTGTAATATAGCCACCCGCAGGTCTGTCACTGAATGACCAGACAGGTTAAAGTGTTCTCCCACTGGTTTTTGAGTATTTTGATTCCTGATGTCAGATTTGTGTCCATTAATTCTTTTGTATAGAGACTGTCTGGTCTCTACGCAAATAAATTTGTTAGACTGTAGTCCACGAAAGCTTATGCTCTAATAAATTTGTTAGTCCTGACAGTCTCTACAAAAAGCAATTTAAAGTAAAAAGAAATCTTGCTATTGTACAGGCTGGGATCAGAGCATGGAGCTCAGAAGTCAGACATCGGGAGGGATGAAAGCTTGTCGGAGAAAAACAGAGTTCTCATTCTTTTGTTTAGGTACAGCAAGTCAGATGCTTTATTAACTCTCACAATTGTGCAGAGGGAGAGAGCTAAGCAGGTCTCTCTCAGGTAACTAATTACAGCAAGCATTTATACCTTTCATTACAGAAATAATGAGGGACAGCTGCATTTTGTTTATACATAGGCCATCTTGATATCTTATTTCCTCACTTGTTTTGACTCTAGCCAACATACAATATTTTCTATACCTTATCTATACAAGGTCACAACGACTTCACACACAGTTCTTTCCCACCCGCCTCACACAATCCTCGCTTCTACAAATCTCGTGTTATTAGGGTTACAGTTAGGCTGACTCTTGCTAACGAGCTGTCATGCATTGCAGTTCCTTTCTGTCAGTTCTTTCTCTGCTTCCACAACCTGTAGGTGAAAACCCTGCTGCAGGAGGAGATTGCCTTGTGTTTTATTGGGTTTTTTTCCTGGGTACCTTGAACAGCAGGAATCCCGCCATGTTAATCCCATTCCGCTCAAATAACATGCAGGCACAGACTCTTGGACAAAACACCCACAAAGCAGCAGCAGCTGTTACTTCCAAGCTGGTAAAGTCTAAATCATCCTGACTTCCACTTCCAGATCAGCTTTAACATATATTAAAAAGAAACACCTGAGGGTGGGGTGAGGCACAGGGGAGCGTGTGTAAAACCTTTGAAATGGAGGAGGACACAATAAAACCCCCTTCCTGTCTGAACACAGCAAAAGGAGGAGAAACGGGACAGGTAACTTATTGCTGGCAAACCCTGAAAACTCCTCCGTGGGCTCTTTACTCTCTTCTCCTCTCTCCATAGGAGGCTCCCATTCATCACAATGGTTGGAATTACTCTCTGTACATTGGCTGCCAATGACTAGTGACCCTCATAGGCCATGCATTTTCATCACTCTGCTCTCCCAGCTGCACAAAGGCTGGAGCGATTGCCCTCCCTCGACCCTCTCTCCCCAATTTCTCCATCTCTCTGCCGGGGAAGGGAAGAGAACTCAGTTCTGAGGGGACAACCAGCTGTCTTGAAATCCCTGGGACAGATTTCAGAAGTGGACTTTGAAAAACAGCAAAGCTGCATTCACAGCTCTCCAGCTGGGACACGGAAGCTGTTCGGGCACAACTGGCAGCATTGTTTTGTGCAAGGAAAGGATGCCTCCTTCGAGGAGAGACAGTGCAGTTGGGTCTGTCGTGGCTTACGAAGTCCATGCCAACTTGTCTGAAAACCAAAATCTTCCAATGCTTAAATATCTGCCAGCACTAAACTTCTATGCTTAAAAAATATATATATCCCATTTGTGGATTTCACTAGTGAAATGCATCACGCAGCCTACCTGCCTTGCCGTTCTCTCTCTCTCACACACACACACAGACATAGACACAAAGCAGCTCTAATGAAATACTGGTTTGGTACTTAGCATGTTTTCTCCAATACTGAGAGGGAAAATACATAAGCACAATCAACCCCAGCTAGGTAGCTCAGCAACACTTCAGATTATGAAGCCAATAATAAAATGGTCAAATGTCCCCTCTCCGCACTGCAAACTGCATGGTGCCTTTCAGAACAGGAACAGGGCCGTGGGTGAGCGAGTGTCTTCCTCAATAAGAACCAAGATGTATTTTTATTTACAAAAGAAAGGAGAGAACAATTTCCACACAAAAGCACTACAACGATAACTCCCTTTGGTAAAAAGTGTAATAAATGTCTCCATAGGTCTGTTTGTTGGTACTAACTCTCAAGCCACCTGGTACTATGGTACACAAGAAGCTGGTACAGTTATACTAGCACATCAAGCATATTTCCTTTAATAAAAAAAGGAAAAAAATTGACAATATGTACATTTATTTACAAAAAAGGAAGGGGAACATGTTAAAATTGTGTTGTTTCTGCTGAGAATCCAGTTGTGATAGGCACCTCTGGTTTCACGACGTATCTGAGCATATAACTTTAAATGCACCACTCAGGTCAGGATGTATGCAACATCCAGTTCTCTTCCCTTGAAGTTCAGGCCATTGAGGAGTTAGTCTCAGAAGTGCTGGTGCATATGAGCTAGCTGCATTTCTCTAGGATCACTCAGTTCTGAAAAGGATCCTTCCCTCCACAGTGCACGCTGAAGTCAGAGGCCTGTTGGCAACAGTTCCAGCTTAGGGTTGTAGAGATCCATTTTCCTAAACCGAATCCCGCTGGTGACAGGATGTACCAGCTGTGCACTAGTCAACTGGCCACGTTACGGAGATACACAGTGAGGGGAGAAAGGCATCTTCCTCGTTTCCTTGATATGCACACACATACACACACCACGTGATCTTCCCTCACTCAGGGACTTTACGGTGTCTTGAATATTGTGCCGTATTTGACACGGTACTTGTTAATGCTCACAAAGTGCAGGGTCTCTGTATCACAGGTAGTGGTACAGGGCACCAAACCCTCCAACCCTTCTCCCATTAGCCACTTGTTTGTCTCAGCTGCCATTTCACGGGTCACATGCTCCTTGGTCCATTTGTCCACCCAGGCTTGGAATCGCTGGTGCAGCCGCTTGCTCACTCTTTCATGGGACTACAGAAACGGGAGAGACAAAAGATCACGAAACACTTAAAAAGCGAAAACAAATCCACTTCCCTAGGCCAACAGATTTGAGATGTTTAGCACTGCTGGGGAACTGGCAATACAAACACTGACCCTTGCCGATTGATCAAGGGAAAGTGTCAGTAAATTGGAGGCAGTGTATGAACAAGCAGGCACAGCCATCCTTATTCCCAACTGGAAATCCCCAAAAGCCTAGTGTTCGTGAAATCAAGTGCTCAGAAGTCATCAAAGTCAAAAATCATCAAATGTTTGTTGAACTCTGAACCAGAATGTTAACTCTGCCACAGTGTATATCCCGTATATTGTATGAAATGGATTCAACACTCTGCTAATGATCAAAACAGGGACACACAAAACATACATGTGCACCAGAGCAGAATTAAACACCCAACAGAAGTAATTTCCAGAAGTTCCTGACTTGACTGCTTGATTAGAACCCTAACGCTGCAATAATGCTAAGCTTCTCATATCTTTTCCGATTAATGGCAGTGTCAGGTGATGCAAGACTGTTCAGCCTTCAATGCAGGGGTTTATACAAAACAATACAGAAACAGTCTCACGTGCGTGCAAGAATTCCAGCTGGAATAGAAGAGGGAAGTGCTGAGACAGATATATTTGTTCCCAACCTCTCACAGCACATGTGCGCATGCACACGGCACCCCCACTAAAATAAAGTTATGTTTGGACCGAAACAGAGCCTAAGAAATTTCAAACCAAAAAGGAATCTGAGTTATGAGTAAGAGTTAGATAAGTTTAACACTGACTTAATTACAGTAGTCAGTCCCAGTAACTATTGCACATATTCCCATAGCTGTGCTATTCTGTTAGAACCTGAACTTCTGAGTCCTGGGAAAATATGCATTGTGACATTTCCAGGGTGGACTGATTTAAATCAGCATTTGTATTTCAGCTGTTTTTTAAAGAAAGATGCACTCATTAGTTGATATACCCATTAAAACACCTTGACTTACAACTAAATAGACACTTTACAGTATAGTTGGTACATCTGTTTGCTACCTAGAAGTATCAGAGGGGTAGCCGTGTTAGTCTGAATCAGTAAAAAGCAACAGAGGGTCCTGTGGCACCTTTGAGACTAACAGAAGTATTGGGAGCATAAGCTTTCGTGGGTAAGAACCTCACTTCTTCAGATGCAAGTAATGGAAATCTCCAGAGGCAGGTATAAATCAGTGTGGAGATAACGAGGTTAGTTCAATCAGAGAGGGTGAGGTGCTCTGCTAGTAGTTGAGGTGTGAACACCAAGGGAGGAGAAACTGCTTCTGTAGTTGGATAGCCATTCACAGTCTTTGTTTAATCCTGGTCTGATGGTGTCAAATTTGCAAATGAACTGGAGCTCAGCAGTTTCTCTTTGGAGTCTAGTCCTGAAGTTTTTTTGCTGTAAGATGGCTACCTTTACATCTGCTATTGTGTGGCCAGGGAGGTTGAAGTGTTCTCCTACAGGTTTTTGTATATTGCCATTCCTGATATCTGACTTGTGTCCATTTATCCTCTTGCGTAGTGACTGTCCAGTTTGGCCAATGTACATAGCAGAGGGGCATTGCTGGCATATGATGGCATATATAACATTGGTGGACGTGCAGGTGAATGAGCCGGTGATGTTGTAGCTGATCTGGTTAGGTCCTGTGATGGTGTTGCTGGTGTAGATATGTGGGCAGAGTTGGCATCGAGGTTTGTTGCATGGGTTGGTTCCTGAGTTAGAGTTGTTATGGTGCGGTGTGTGGTTGCTGGTGAGAATATGCTTAAGGTTGGCAGGTTGTCTGTGGGCGAGGACTGGCCTGCCTCCCAAGGTCTGTGAAAGTGAGGAATCATTGTCCAGGATGGGTTGTAGATCACTGATGATGCGTTGGAGAGGTTTAAGCTGAGGACTGTAGGTGATGGCCAGTGGAGTTCTGTTGGTTTCTCTTCTGGGCCTGTCTTGTAGCAGGAGGCTTCTGGGTACACATCTGGCTCTGTTGATTTGTTTCTTTATTTCCTTGTGTGGGTATCGTAGTTTTGAGAATGCTTGGTGAAGATCTTGTAGGTGCTGGTCTCTGTCAGAGGGGTTGGAGCAGATGCGATTGTACCTCAGTGCTTGGCTGTAGACGATGGATCGTGTGGTGTGACCGGGGTGGAAGCTGGAGGCATGAAGGTAGGCGTAGCGGTCGGTGGGTTTTCGGTATAGGGTGGTGTTAATGTGGCCATCGCTTATTTGTATGGTGGTGTCTAGGAAGTGGACCTCCCGTGTAGATTGGTCCAGGCTGAGGTTGATGGTGGGGTGGAAGCTGTTGAAATCATGGTGGAATTCTTCCAGGGTCTCCTTCCCATGGGTCCAGATGATGAAGATGTCATCAATATAGCGTAGGTAGAGAAGGGGCATGAGTGGACGAGAGCTGAGGAAGCGTTGTTCCAGGTCAGCCATAAAAATGTTGGCATATTGTGGGGCCATGCGGGTGCCCATAGCGGTGCCACTGGTCTGGAGGTATATATTGTCACCAAATTTGAAATAATTGTGCGTGAGGATAAAGTCACAGAGCTCAGCAATAAGTTGTGCTGTGTCATCATCAGGGATACCGTTCCTGACAGCTTGTATTCCATCTGTATGTGGGATGTTTGTGTAGAGAGCCTCTACATCCATGGTGGCTAGGATGGTGTTTTCTGGGAGGTCACCAATGCATTGTAGTTTTCTCAGGAAATCTGTGGTGTCACGGAGATAGCTGGGAGTGCTGGTGACGTAGGGTCTGAGTAGGGAGTCCACATATCCAGACAGTCCTTCAGTGAGAGTGCCAATGCCCAAGATGATGGGGCGTCCAGGATTTCCAGGTTTGTGGATCTTAGGTAGTAGATAGAATAACCCCGGTCGAGGCTCTAAGGGTATGTTGATTTGTTCCTTTGTTAGTGTAGGGAGTGTCCTGAGTAGATGGTGCAGTTTCTTAGTGTATTCCTCAGTGGGATCTGAGGAAAGTGGCCCGTAGAATTTGGTATTGGAGAGTTGTCTGGCAGCCTCCTTCTGGTAGTCAGACCTGTTCATGATGACAACAGCACCTCCTTTATCAGCCTCTTTGATGATAATGTCAGGGTGGTTTCTGAGGCTGTGGATGGCATTGCGTTCTGCACGACTTAGGTTATGAGGCAAGCGATGTTGTTTTTCCACAATTTCTGCCTGTGCACGTCGGCGGAAGCATTCTATGTATAGGTCCAGACTGTCATTTCGACCCTAAGGAGGAGTCCATGTGGAGTTCTTCTTCCTGTGTTGTTGGTGGGAGGGTATCTGTGTATCAGTGCGCTGTTCAGTGTTATCTTGAAAGTATTTTTTGAGTCGGAGGCGGCGAAAGTAGGCTTCCAGATCACCACAGAACTGTATCATGTTCGTGGGGGTGCTGGGACAAAAGGAGAGTCCCCGAGATAGGACAGACTCTTCTGCTGGGTTGAGTGTGTAGCTGGATAAATTGACGATATTGCTGGGTGAGTTAGGGGTTGTTGTGGCCCCATGTGGCAGGTAGGATTTTAGACAGCTTACGGTCCTTTTTCCTTTGTAGAGAGGTGAAGTGTGTAATGTAGATCTCCTGTCTTATTTTAGTAAAGTCCATTTGACTTTACTAGGAACACAGGAACAAATCAACATACCCTTAGAGCCCCGACCGGGGTTATTCTATCTACTACCTAAGATCCACAAACCTGGAAATCCTGGATGCCCCATCATCTCGGGCATTGGCACTCTCACTGAAGGACTGTCTGGATATGTGGACTCCCTACTCAGACCCTACGTCACCAGCACTCCCAGCTATCTCCGTGACACCAGATCAGCTACAACATCACCAGCTCATTCACCTGCACGTCCACCAATGTTATATATGCCATCATATGCCAGCAATGCCCCTCTGCTATGTACATTGGCCAAACTGGACAGTCACTACGTAAGAGGATAAATGGACACAAGTCAGATATCAGGAATGGCAATATACAAAAACCTGTAGGAGAACACTTCAACCTCCCTGGCCACACAATAGCAGATGTAAAGGTAGCCATCTTACAGCAAAAAAAACTTCAGGACTAGACTCCAAAGAGAAACTGCTGAGCTCCAGTTCATTTGCAAATTTGACACCATCAGACCAGGATTAAACAAAGACTGTGAATGGCTATCCAACTACAGAAGCAGTTTCTCCTCCCTTGGTGTTCACACCTCAACTACTAGCAGAGCACCTCACCCTCCCTGATTGAACTAACCTCGTTATCTCCACACTGATTTATACCTGCCTCTGGAGATTTCCATTACTTGCATCTGAAGAAGTGAGGTTCTTACCCACGAAAGCTTATGCTCCCAATACTTCTGTTAGTCTCAAAGGTGCCACAGGACCCTCTGTTGCTTTCTACCTAGAAGTGTACACCATAACTATATACATTTAAGGAATTATATAGCTTAATATTTTCAGATTCTTATTAACCAAACACTTTTAGTATGTTAGAAAATGGTGAATGATATATTGCTTATTTACTAGATAATTAACTTTTTGCTCATGTTTTGTGTCAATCTGCATTAGAATGGTGACTGGAATTTAAACAAACAAAACAGTATATAAAATGTATTTGTATTAAACAAGACAACCTTAAATGTTTTAGACACAAACAAATCTTCTCTTATCAAAAGATGCTTCACATTGACAATTAAATAATTTATTAAATAGAGAGATTAACTGTAGTCAGTGAATTAAACTGATTATTTCAGGTTGGTCTGAGCAAATTTTCAAATATGCCTAAATGAAAGTAACTGCAGCTTAAATTTCTAGTCTCGCCTATGTCTCTTGAAAAGAAATTACCTAAATTACCTAGGCCAGAGGTCAGCAACCTTTCAGAAGTGGTGTGCCGCGTCTTCATTTAATCACTCTAATTTAAGGTCTCGCGTGCCAGTAATATATTTTAATGTTTTTAGAGGGTCGCTTTCTGTAAGTCTATAATATATAACTAAACTATCATTGTATGTAAAGTAAATAAGGTTTTTAAAATGTTTAAGAAGCTTCATTTAAAATAAAATTAAAATGCAGAGCCCCCCAGACTGGTGGCCAGGACCCAGGCAGTGTGAGTGCCACTGAAAATCTTCTTGCGTGCCACCTTCGGCACACGTGCCATAGGTTGCCTACCCCTGACCTAGGCTAACCAACTGTACCATATTTTTGAAACTTGACCTAAAAAGTTAGATGCTTTCCCTGACTCTTTCTTTATATAGAAAAGAAGCTTTTAATTCAAAGTGGGTTTTTTCTTTTTGTTTTTTTGTTTGTTTGTTTTTAGAGAGGGTCGTGGATTCAGCATATTTATTTGTTATTTAAATGTCTTATTATAATCTTCTAAATTTAGGCCTCAACATATTTTGTATTAAATTCTGATTTCATTTTAAACTGGCTCATTTTTAAAAAGAAAAACTTATAAGTAACAAAAATTTGTAAAAAGGACTGGTATGGATTGTATTCAAGAGGGCTAAAACAGATTAGACAGGAGCTGGAGTGGAGAGGCTAGATTTTTCTTTTAAATATTGTTCCCTTGATTGTGGTTGCGTTCCACTGACAGGCATCCAAGTGGGACTGGCAGTGCTCACATAGAGAAGTGACACGCACTGTGTACTTTAGATATAGATTATTTGAGGTGTGCTTGTGAAGATCAGCATGGCAAACTGTGGTAGGGCTTCAGGCCTATTCCTTCATCCAAATGAGTGTACGTGCAGAAGCCCATAGGCCTAAGTCACTGCAGGAGACAAGTCACATGCATGTTAAAACAATCACAGCAGCTTTTCTGGATCCATTACCAAGTGTCAGCACTTTGTACCATAGGCATCGTGCATAGCACTGTTACAGAGAGCCTAGCGCACTGTACACGCACACACAGACAGACCCTAGAGCACCGTATCTGTAAAAAAAAACCACCCCAGCGTGCCATACACGTACACACCCGGCGTGCCATACACACACACAGCCCAGTGCACTGTACACACATACACACACCAGCAGGCTGTACACGTACAGCACGCTATACATGTATACACACAGCCCAGCGCACTGTACACACATCGGCAGGCTGTACACATATGTAAGCAGAGTCAGGATGAGCTCTACCCTGACATCTGGTGGTGAATTATGGCGAGTGTGGAAAAGAACTCCAAGGGCTGATCTTGTTTGCATAGGCACACCCACTCACCTGGCATGAAACAACAGCAACTCAAAGTGGTTACTTTGGCTGGTGTGGGATCCCCAGTTTCTCTGTTATTGGGGCAGGAAGAATAAAGTTTTGTTACCCTGATTCTGTGAATCAAGGCCAGTGGAACTGTTGTATGACAGAAGGACTGAGGGAGTCCTTCACCACTACCTAAGTAGCACTTGCTTGACAAGGGGTATGGGTTACAAAACCCAGTGAATGGGGGAGAGGATAGGGACAGGTATTTGTGTGTGATGGGCTGGGCCCCTCTCTGAGGGGTTGAAACACCAATTGCACTATCTCCTCTCTCCACTGTTGAATATCAGAGCTAAATTTGATTCCATTAGGAATCTAGTTACTGACTGCTGAGCTGAATTCACTTTGGGCTAATGGTGCACTAGCACTGGGGCTCCCTTACTACAATGAGCTGAAATTGCTAAGAGCTGAAATCACTGAGGCTGTGTTAGCTAGTGGGGGAGCCTGAAGCTATATTGCTAAGCAGCTGGCAGAGCGGCGAGCAGAGTGGAGCTTTGTGAGCGGAGTGGCGAGCAGAGCAGAGCCTTGTGGGAGCGGCACAAGGGACAGCTGAAGTGGAGCAGAGCTGAGCGGCTCACAGGTCGGTGAACAGAGTGGAGCGGTGAACAGAGTGGAGCAGCTGCCAGAGCAGTTCGTGGGACAGCGGGAGCAGCTCACGGGGCAGCTGGTGGAGTGGAGCGGCTCGTGGTGAAGGTTGCGGCGGAACCCCATTGGCCTCGGATCACGTAAGGTGCCCCTTAACACCCTGCGTGCCCCCCCCCCCCCGAACTCTGGGGCTGCACTGACCAGGGACAGAGACTTTGTGGGGTTGTTGGACTTTTGGGACTTTGGTAACCTTGGGTTGCTGGTTTCAAGAACCCAAGGGAAAGGACACAGCCCAACTTGCTGGTTTGTGTTATGAATCCTGTTTGTGGTGTTTTTTCCAATTTAATGCTGATGTCATTTACCTCATGTTATTAAACATTTTCTGTTACACTCAGACTCCGTGCTTGCGAGAGGGGAAGTATTGCCTCTCAGGGGCGCCCAGGGGATGGTATGTAATTGTCCCAGGTCACTGGGTGGGGGCTCGAGCCGGTTTTGCATTGTGTTATTGAAACGGAACCCCTAGATACAGAACCCGGCCCTTGTTGCTGCCAACTTAGATGGGCAGAAGGGTTACACGTACATACACAAAGCATGCTGTACATGTACACACAAACATCCCACCAGGCGCTGTACCCCCCCAGCACTGTACACACACACACACTCAGGCCGCCCCTCACCGGCGCTGCTGTCCAGCTCCACCGCTACCCAGCCATGGCCGATCGCTCTGCGCGGGGCAGCCCCCGGCTCCCGGCCTCCGGCTCCGCACAGCCCCAGATGCGGCCCTGAAAGACACACACGAGTCAGCGGCGGGGCCCGTCCGGGGCAGGGACCAGCGCACGCCGGGAACGGCCCCGGGCGGCTCCCCACGCGCGGAACCGGTCCGCACCTGAGCGGAGCAGCCGCCGGACCATGGTCACCGCCACCGCCGCCATCTTCCGTCTGCCAGCCCCCTACAGCGCCGCCTAGCGCCGGGGGTGGGGCGGAGCCAGGCCTGGGCGAACTGACACACCTAGAGACATTGACTGACACCCAGACACCGACTGACACCCAGAGACACTGACACACACCCAGACACTGGCTGACACACACCCAGAGACGCTGACACACACCCAGAGACGCTGACACACACCCAGAGACGCTGACACACACCCAGAGACACTGACACACACCCAGACACACCCAGACCACTGACACACACCCAGAGACACTGATACACCCAGACATTGACTGACACCCAGAGACACTGACTGACATCCAGACACTCAGAGACACTGACACACACACACCCAGACACTGATACCCAGAGACAGTGACACATCCAGAAACATTGACACCTAGAGAACAGTGACTGACACCTAGACACTGACACCCACAGATACTGGCACCCAGAGATTCACAGGTACTGACACATACAGAAGTATTAGCACACATATACTAACACATACTGACACACAGAGACACTGATATACAGACCCTGACACACACAGAGAGACACACATTCACATGTGCAGACACACACACATGCACTGACTCATATACACACCGTTTCTCACACACTGACACACTCTCAGTGCACAGACACTCATGCACTCCATTGACACACAAGTGCACAGTCACATACAGACACTCCATTGACACACACACACCTGCACAGACACACTCACGTGCACAGACTCTCTCACACACACACTGACACACACACTCACAGATGCACAGACACACATACACATATTCCATTGACACATACTCACACATGCACAGACACACAGACACCCTTCATAGGCACACACGCATGCACAGGCTCACACACACACATCCACAGATACCCACACTGACACACACACTCCATTGACACACACACGGAGCCATGTGAAGCAGGGCCTCTCCAGCAGTGTGTCCGCAGCCCCACCTGCTCCATCCTCTACCAGCCAGCAGCAGCGCAGAGATAGAACAAGTGGCCATGTGGGGGCGAACGAGCAGGCGCTGGTGTCCAGGCTTAGTAAGTGGGGTGGTGGGAGCCTCTCTGGGTGGGGTGGGCAGGCAATAGAGGAGGAGGGAAGTTGGGGAGAGCTGGGCCCACCAGGTAAGCGAAGCTGCCAAGCACCTCTTGGCTGGGCCACCTGACTCAAAGCCTGGCTGGGAGGGGTGACAGGGCCAAGTCCCGGTTCCCTGCCCTGGGGAGGGGGAGAGGCCCACAGGGAGGCATTGACTGACAGGCTGGTGGCGTCCCAGGCCTGCACCACCCACCCTGTCACCATGACAGGGAGTGACACTGCCCCCCACCTCAAGTGTGAGGCTGCAGTTACCCCTCAGTATCACGCAAATACACCAGCTGGCACCCCCCAATACTCCCTCCAAGTGCACACACACCCCTCATGCACCCCCAATACTCCATCTTAGTGCACACACACCCCTCTAGCAACCCCAAATACTCCCCTCCCAGTACACACACACCCCTCCCGCACCCCTCAAATACACCTCCAACACCCTGCAACTCTACCTTACCAGCAGTGTCCTCTTTTTGGGAACTTGAATTATAGTAACCCTAAACTGGGGGTGGGGGGCATCAGGGTATTAGGGGAGGGAAGCTGAGTGGGGGGCAATCAGGAGGTTATATACCTACAATAATTTTATTTGACAAAGCCAAAGTTCATACTCTTTGTAAACTCAAAACAAATCCAAAACTTAAAGCAGTTGTCTAAAAGTGTTTTAATGCCAATATTTGCATCTATTTGACATTTTATTTATGTACTTTCTCAAAGTCTCCAATGTAATTTATGACATCTTTCTTGGGGGTTATTTTTAGCTTACACAGTGGCTTGATTTTATTTTTCATTTAATGCACTCAAAATATAAGCAATAGGCCCTTGGTATGTTACACAGCATTGGATGTGTTTGTTGAACAGGGCATTTGCGGCGTGAAAAATGTTTCTCTGGAGTCTTGACCTTTGACCCTTGACCAAGAAATTTGGACCCTGACAAAAATTAATTGACTACCCCATCCATCTGGATCTCTGAATCATCCTTCCAAAGAACAAGAGAGACCCTATTCCCTCCCAAGATCACTCTGGAAAGGGACCTTATACACAGCTGTCCCTCTTCCCCAAATTCCTGGCTAGCCCTGGTAGTTCGTTTGGACTACGTATCCCAGAATCCCATTGCTCTAAACTGAAATCAGCCTCAGATTATGGCCTTGTCTATACTGAAAAATTAGATCAAACTAGCTACATCTCTACCTTGATATAACGCTGTCCTCGGGAGCCAAAAAATCTTACCGCGTTATAGATAAAATCGTGTTATATCGAACTTCCTTTGATCCGCCGGAGTGCACAGCCCCCCCGGAGCACTGCTTTACTGCGTGATATCCGAATTTGTGTTATATCGGGTCGTGTTATATCGGGGTAGAGGTGTACTTCGCTCAGGGGTTGAAGCATTTACACTTGTGAGCAGGGTCGTCCCTAGCCATTTTGGTGCCCTACACCTCTGTGGAGGGAGGGGGCTGGCCCTGGCTTTGCTCCCCTGGCTCCCAGCCTTGGGCCTGGGGGGGCAAGGGGAAACCGCCCCCCAGCAGTCACCGGTGCCGGTGGCGCAGCTGGGAGCCAGCGGCGCGGAGCGGGCTGGGGCCAGGTCACTGCACTTACTTGCCGCTGCACCAGTGAGTGCAGGCCCGACCCCTGTTGCAGTCCTCAGGGAAGTGGGGGCGGGGCTGGGGCAGAGGTGGGGCTGGGGCAAAACAGGGGCAGGGGCTTTGGGGAAATGATGTGGGGGCGGGGCTGGGACGGAGCAGGGGTGGGAAGAGGCGGGGCTGGGGCGGAGCAGGGGCAGGGGCCAAGGGGAAGAGGTGGTGCAGAGGCTGTAGCAGTACGCAGCTGCGTATGGTGCCCCAAATTTCCTGGTGCCCTACGCAGCTGCATACTTTGAGTATGGGTAGAGACGGCCCTGCTTGAGAGTGCTGAAGTTCGGTTGACCTACCCCCCAGCATAGACACAGTCAGGTCAATGGAAGAATTCTTCCATTGGTAGGCGATGTTGTTGGAAGTGTAATTTCCTCCTTTTTAATCAGCTGTGTTTTATGGGGTTTTGTTTTAGCACCTTGAAAATACGCTTCGGTTCTGTGCTGTCACTGCCCACTTAGTAAGAACAGCACGGGACTGCAAAATTAAACACACACACACAATACTCTGGCAAACTAAAGCATTGATTTGGCTTCTTGGTCTTGTAATGTCACTGCATTGCTTGTAGAAGGGTGTAGGACGGGGCAGCAACAAGGAAGGGACCAGCATGTGCATGATCTGTTGGTTACACTTAGAGGTGGATTAGGGGTTTGTGGGGCCCTGGGCCAGAGCAAGTGGGGGCCCCACCCCACCACTTCTGCCTGCAGTCCCCCCCGCCTCCCTCGGCGCTCCTGCTGGGAGCGGGGTCGGGGCGTGGGAGCTTGCCAAAGAGTGCAATCGGCGCACGGAGGCTTCCCCAGCTCCCCAGCAGGGGACCTGGCGGGTGGGGGAAGCCCCCGCGCCCTGACCTTACTCTCCGGTAGGAGCAGCAGGAGGGTGGGGGGAGTGGGGTAAGCCCCCGCGCCCCAACCCACTCTCTGGCAGGCAGAGTGGGTTGGGATACAGGGGTGTGCATTTTTCTGGGGGCCCCCAATTGGCCAGGGCCCCTGAGTACGGGTCCCATTGGCCCAGTGGCTTATCCGCCACCGATTACACTGGAAAACAATTGCTTTTATGTTTTGCACATGCAGTCTTGGTTTCTCTCTCACCCAGAGACTCTGACAAGGAAATGCCTGCAAATGAGATGGCAGCTGAAGGCCCTTTGATCCCCCAGGCATGATGGGACTGGGATCAGAGGCTGCAAAGGGGCAGGCCAAGGATCACCGGCTCTATGATGTCTGGCTTTGCCATCCCTTTGAGAAAAGAACCCTTAGAACTTGTGTAATGGGGTGGGGCGGGGCAGGGGGGGGAAGACAAGCCAATCAGACGGCTCTGGGAGTCAGCCGCAAAGGAGAGGCAGTTGGCTGGACCTATTCCAGGTCTCCCTAAGGAGAAGGGAACAGAAGTCCTCCTGCACAGCAAAACAGACAGACCTACTTTGTAGGTATGTCTATGCTGCAAACAGGTATGACTGCAGCCTGGGTAAACATGACAGTGCTAGCATGGCTAAAAACAGCCATGTAGATACAATAACTCCTCGCTTAACATTATAGTTATGTTCCTGAAAAATGCTACTTTAAGCGAAATGATGTTAAGCGAATCCAATTTCCCCATAAGAATTAATGTAAATATGGCGGGTTAGGTTCCAGTGACATTTTTTTCACCAAACAAAAGACTATGTACACACATATACACAGTATAAGTTTTAAACAAACAATTTAATACTGTACACAGCAATGATGATTGTGAAGCTTGGTTGAGGTGGTGGAGTCAGAGGGTGGAAGGGGGTCGGCTATTTCCCAGGGAATGCCTTGCTGCTAAATGATGAACTAGCACTCGGCTGAGCCCTCAAGGGTTAACACATTGTTGTTAATGTAGCCTCACACTCTACAAGACAGCACAAATGGAGGGAGGGGAGACAGCATGGCAGCAGGGCTGGCGCTTCCACTAGGCAACCCTAGGCAGTCGCCTACAGCGGCAGGATTTGGGGGCGGCATTTTGCCGACCTCGGCGGCAATTCAGCGGCAGGGGTCCTTCCGATCCGCGTCTTCGGGGCGCTTCGGGGGCGGGTCCTTCACACTCTCTGGGACCCGCCGCCGAAGCGCCCCGAAGACATGGAGCGAAAGGACCCCCGCCGCCGAATGCTCTGAGGAGGAGCGCTGCTGCCTAGGGCGGCAAAAACCCTGGCACCGCTCCTGCATGGCAGTGGCTGCAAATATTGGAAACTGAAAGGGGTGATGAACCCACACTATCCCTCTGGAGCGCACCACTCCCTCCACTTTCCAAAGTGCAGGGGACGGGGGGTGCATGTGTGTGTGTGAGAGTGAGACAGAGAGACATACGCGTGTGCATGTGTGAGAGAGAGAGAGAAAGAGGGAGAGACACACACTGTGTGTGTGTGAGAGAGAGAGACACGCATTGCTCCTTTAAGTACACTGACCCCACTTTAAGTACACTGCCTTTTTAAGTAGATCAGCAAGTTGAGACAGCAGCTGCTGCCAGCAAGCTCTCTCTGTCCTGAGCCCTGTCATCCACCCCCCCCCCCGCTCTGTAGAGATGAGGTACGGGAGCAGGGGGAGGGGGACACCCTGATATTAGCATTCCTCTTCCCCTCTGCACAGCAAGCAGGATGCTCCCAGGAGCAGCTCCAAGGCAGAGGGCTGGAGCAGCACATGACAGTGGGGATAGGGACACCTGAACTGCCAGCAATTGATAGCCTGCTGGGCGGCTGCCACACAGGGAACTTAGGGGAGCTGATAGGGGGGCTGCTGGCACACCCTGGTGCCAAGTCCCACCAGCTAGCTCCAATGGGCTGCTCTTTCTGCAAGCAGTGAACAAAGCAGGCAGCTGCCAAACAACGTTATAAGGGAGCATTGCACAACTTTAAATGAGCATGTTCTCTAATTGATCAGCAACGAAACAACGTTAACTGGGACGACATTAAGTGAGGAGTTACTGTACAGGAGCCCGGGCTTCAGTGTGTGCTGTGTAAGCACACTGGGGAGGGGACCCTGGGTACGTACTCACAACACTTGCTGGTTTTAGCTACGCTAAGGTGGGAGAAGTTGGCATGGGTGTGTCTACCCAAGCTGCAGGCTGAGGAGCGATTGCAGTGTCATCGTGCCCTGTAAGAGACGGCTGCGGGACGAGTGGGCAAAGCAGAGCCAGGAGGGCCTCTCCCGGACACACCGAATTCCCCTTCCCATGAAGAGGAGTCTCTGCTTGCTGAACCATGTCCCGGCCAGGGAAGAGAGAAGTCACAACCTGCCACAGGAGAGACCTTCCACCCAGCCCCAGCTACCAAAAGCCAGCTGATGCCCCAGGGGACAGAGAGGGACTGGCAGCTGGGACCATCACCGCCTCAGCAGTCAGTTGGCAGTTTGCCTGCCCATGGACTCCAGAATTAAGGCCACTAAAATACCCGACCCCTGAGAGAGTCCCAGTGAAACGCCGCTTGACAACCTCAGCTGAGAAAGGTCACAGGTCAAGTCCTGCAGTGGGGCTGATGTGCTCCAGGCTGCAGGACCACCTGCTGCCAAAAGGAGGCTGCTGGTGGGATGGAGGTGCTCCATGCCCTCTCCCCGACCCCCCCCCCAAGTTGCAGAACCCTTGGCTCTCACTGATGAGTTCTGGCCTCAGAGCACAGAGATAGGAGGAGGCAAGGAATACAGGTTTCTATGGTGCCGGCCCCACACAGAGTATAGTGCTCTTTGCCTGTCCCCCTGCAGCATGTGGAATAGGCATTGGGCCCAATCCTGTCCCTAGTGCTGTGAGCAGGAGGAAGCAGGGTTTACACCCGCTAGCTGATTCGCTCTTGGTCCATGGAAGGGTTGCTCTGCCTTCAGGCTTCTCAGCCTTGGGCCTGCTTATCACTGGTTCTGGCTGGTGTGGCAGATTTCCCCTCTCTCCCTTGCTGCTAGAGTTGGCTCATTGCTACCGCGCCTCCTCCCTTAATGGTTAGGGAGCTCAGCTCGCATTCCCTGGTCACTTCTCATGGGCTTGGTTTCAAAGGCAGGGCCCTTCCTCACAATGCAAACAGGAAGCAAAGAATCTTGGGCCATAGCCCTCCAGCAAGGGTCCATATTGTCCATGGCAGCTGATGTGACTGTACAGGAAGTCTCCCTCAGGGCCGGCTCTAGGCACCAGCAAAACAAGCTGGTGCTTGGGGCGGCACATTTTTAGGGGCGGCATGGCCGGCGCCAGAATGCCGCCCCTAAAAATGTGCCCCGGCCGCCCTAGCTCACCTCCGCTGCTGCTGCCATGGCGCGCGAAACAGCTGATTCGCGCGCCGCTACTCGCCCTCCCTCCCAGGCTCTCAAGCGGCACGCGAATCAGCTGTTTCGCGCGCCGCGGCGGCTCAGGGTCTCCCTCTCCCTCCCAGGCTCTCAAACCTGGGAGGGAGGGGGAGATCCCGAGCGGCCGTTTCGCGCGCCGCTGCTCCCCCTCCCTCCCAGACTTGAGAGCCTGGGAGGGAGGGGGAGAAGCAGCGCCCGCTGCGGCCACTCGGAGTCTCCCCCTCCCTCCCAGGCTCTCAAACCTGGGAGGGAGGGGGAGACTCCGAGTGGCTGCGGCGCAGGCGCCGCTTCTCCCCCTCCCTCCCTCCCTCCTAGGCTTGAGAGCCTGGGGGGAGGAGGCAGGCCTGGGGATTTGGGGAAGGGGCGGAGTTGAGGTGGGGCCGGGGTAATTAAAGAACAGGGGGGGGGCAGGGGAGCAGCCAAAATTGGTTTTGCTTTGGGCGGCAAAAATCCTAGAGCCGGCCCTGGTCTCCCTGCTTTCGTATCATCGTGTTTCTTTTACCCCGGCCCACCAGAAGAGGCGATGGTGGTCAGCTAACATGAATGATTGTTATCCCCAGGCAGGGCAGCTCCATTCCTTGGCTTCCCTACCCCCCATCTCCCAATAGAGGAGTTGGTTTTTATTGCAGTCTGGGGAATTTGACTGCACCAAAAAAGACTGCAGCTCTGCCTGAAGATACATGTGAATCTTGTGCTTTAATGCCTGCTGAACCTGTGCTGGGAGGTGCTGAGCATCTGCCGCTCCTCCAGCCTCCAGCTCCCAGGACATGCTCAGCAGGAAGCAGTGCCTTGATCCCGGGCAGGTGGGAGGCCCAGCAGGCCTGGCCTGGAGCCTTTGCAGTAGGGTTACCATATTTTGTGCCTTCAAAAGGAGGACACTCCACGGGGCCCTGGCCCTGGCCCCGCCCCCAGCCCCGCCCCCTCCCCCTCCCCAACTCCGCCCCTCCCCAAAGTCTCCGCCCCCTCCCCTGCTTCCCGCGAACATTTGATTCGCGGGAAGCCTGGGCAGGTAAGGTGGGGTGTGGGGGGAGGAGGTGCGGCCCAGGCTGGCCCCCCCGGCGGCTCCAGCCTGGGTCGGCTCGGGCCCTGGGGTGCCGGCCCTGGCCCCCGGCCGACCACCCCCGGCCCGCCCAGCACTGCCGGCCGGCCCCCGGCGGCCCAGCACCCCCCCCGGCTCCGGCGGCCCAGCGCACCCCCCGGATCCCGGCCCCGCGGCCCAGCGCACCCCCCCGGCGGCCCGACCCCGCGGCCCAGCGCACCCCCCCGGCGGCCCGGCTCCCGGCCCGACCCCCCGGCTCCCGGCCCCGCGGCCCAACGCACCCCCCCGGCTCCCGGCTCCGCGGCCCAACGCACCCCCCCGGCGACCCGGCTCCCGGCCCGACCTCCCGGCCCCGCGGCCCAGCGCACCCCCCCGGCGGCCCGACCCCGCTGCCCAGCGCACCCCCCCGGCGGCCCGGCTCCCGGCCCGACCCCCCGGCTCCCGGCCCCGCGGACCCCCGCGGCCCAGCGCACCCCCCCGGCGGCCCGGCTCCCGGCCCGACCCCCCGGCTCCGCGGCCCAACGCACCCCCCCGGCGGCCCGGCTCCCGGCCCGACCCCCCGGCTCCCGGCCCCGCGGACCCCCGCGGCCCAGCGCACCCCCCCGGCGGCCCGGCTCCCGGCCCGACCTCCCGGCTCCGCGGCCCAGCGCACCCCCCCGGCGGCCCGGCTCCCGGCCCGACCCCCCGGCTCCCGGCCCCGCGGCCCAACGCACCCCCCCGGCGGCCCGGCTCCCGGCCCGACCTCCCGGCCCCGCGGCCCAGCGCACCCCCCCGGCGGCCCGACCCCGCTGCCCAGCGCACCCCGCCGGCGGCCCGGCTCCCGGCCCGACCCCCCGGCTCCCGGCCCCGCGGACCCCCGCGGCCCAGCGCACCCCCCCGGCGGCCCGGCTCCCGGCCCGACCCCCCGGCTCCGCGGCCCAACGCACCCCCCCGGCGGCCCGGCTCCCGGCCCGACCCCCCGGCTCCCGGCCCCGCGGACCCCCGCGGCCCAGCGCACACCCCCGGCGGCCCGGCTCCCGGCCCGACCCCCCGGCTCCGCGGCCCAGCGCACCCCCCCGGCGGCCCGGCTCCCGGCCCGACCCCCCGGCTCCCGGCCCCGCGGCCCAACGCACCCCCCCGGCCCCGGCTCCCGGCCCCGTGGCCCAACGCACCCCCCCGGCGGCCCGGCTCCCGGCCCGACCTCCCGGCCCCGCGGCCCAGCGCACCCCCCCGGCGACCCGACCCCGCTGCCCAGCGCACCCCCCCGGCGGCCCGGCTCCCGGCCTGACCCCCCGGCTCCCGGCCCCGCGGACCCCCGCGGCCCAGCGCACCCCCCCCGGCGGCCCGGCTCCCGGCCCGACCCCCCGGCTCCGCGGCCCAACGCACCCCCCCGGCGGCCCGGCTCCCGGCCCGACCCCCCGGCTCCCGGCCCCGCGGCCCCCCGCGGCCCAGCGCACCCCCCCGGCGGCCCGGCTCCCGGCCCGACCCCCCGGCTCCGCGGCCCAACGCACCCCCCCGGCGGCCCGGCTCCCGGCCCGGCACCGCGCGCCCGGCCCCGCGACCCCGGCTCAGCCCTCCCTCCCGATTTTCCCGGACATGCCCGGCTTTTGGGGGATTTCCCCCCGGACGGGGATTTGAGCCCCCAAAAGCCGGACATGTCCGGGAAAATCCGGACGTATGGTAACCCTACTTTGCAGGGAAAACAGGGTTGGTGCGGATATAGCCCTGCTCTGGTGCATGTAGACAAAGATCTACTGGTGACAATGGCTGCTGGGTCTGTTATTAATGTCTTGATGAACTGTGCTAAGTGGAAGCCATCGGTAAACATTGCTGATTCCGCTCAAACCCTGGGGAGCACTAACAGGAGACAGCAGGGCGGGATATGGGCCCCACGCACTTCTGCAAAACCCATCTGGCCTCCTGCATGCAGAGATTTTCAACAGGTCATAAACCAGCAGGGCTGACTCTGGGCCAGGGGGTGTCAAGTGCTTGTATAAACAGGAGTGGTGCAATCACTGCCCTTCCCTCAGTACTAACCATCAGCAGAGCCCCTGCGCCAGCCAGCTTGCTCCTGAAGAAAGCGCTGGTTTCCGTGCTAAATGTGGCTCCTGGGGAATGCTAAGGGAGTCTGCAGATCTCATCTATTTTGAGGAGAAACCACAGACTCCTTTTTGCCTGGTGGGAGGAACATGAGCCCCTTGCATCAGAGGGGGAAACCAGTGAGATCAGCCACAAAAAGCCAAGAGAGAGATGCAGAGGACAATACAGAAGTCAGACACTGAACCAAAGTCATTCTTCCAATTCAAGAGCTACCAGAAGAATCTGCGACGCCCGGCTCTCTCCCGCCGAACGCGCTGGGCGAGGAAAATGCTGCCTGTTTGCCTTCTTCTTGCTGCTGTATGTCTGCAGGGGAGCCTGCTGCAGGAGGCCAGGACCAAGGACCAGAGAAAGCCATTCTTTGAAAGGTTTAGGAGACTCGAGGAGCAGGTGAATATTCGTGACTCTTTGCTATTGAACAGACGGGGCCAAATCCTTCTAACTTCAGTAGGAGTCAGACCTACTTACTCCAAAGGGTCTGCAGTGTATCCCTCCGATATCAATGTGTCTACCCACGTGCAGGGCCAGCTCTAGGTTTTTTGCCGCCCCAAGCAAAAAAAATTTTGGCTGCCCCCCGTCCCAGCCCTGGGGTCCTCGCCGCACCCCCCTGCAGCCCCAACCCTGGGCTCTCCCCCCCGCAACCCACACTCCCCTGCTGCCCCAGCCCTGGGCTCTCACCCCCCCACCTACACCCCCCTGCCACCCCAGCCCTGGGCTCCCCCTACCCCCCCACCATTGCCCCCACACACACCTCCTGCCACCCCAGCCCTGGGCTCTTCCCCCCCCCCCGCCCTGCACCCTCCTTCCACCGCAGCCCTGGGTCACTGGTAACTCGCTCCCAGGGCAGGTCATTCAGCAGGAATTTTGGGTGTGCACAGAACACAGACAGGATTGGTTCCCATATGGTTACAGAACTGCAGTAAAGTGGAACAATTTTCAGCTTGTGTGATTGGAGGATATCTGGATGCATATTATAAGACTGTCATACATAAATGAGGAAAAGTTGAGGTGCCTTTATTCTTTTGTTCCACTCTTTCTTTCTAGGGGGAATTTGCCAATGCAATATCACTGTCTTCCTTTTAAACAAACAAACAAAAGGCAATGGTTGTTGAAAATAGCAATTCCAGTCCTAATAACCACTGGGAAGCATTTCTTGCTCAATTTTATCCTACTTTTCTATAGCAAGTTACAGTGGATCAGTATATTTGAATTGGGAGAAATGAAGTAACAGCCGCCCAGGGGATCGCATGAGCAAAGAGTCAGGGTTGCAGTGACCAAAGTGTAAATGATCCAGTTTCTACGATGTGTGCATGCATCACATGTACGTAGCGTCCCAAAAGCTAGAAATGGGAGAACACTGACTAGGTCATCAAATCCAGTCTCCAGCGAGGGCAGGAGAGAGTCCCCAGTCAGAGAGCGGGCTGAGTTCCTGGGAAGTGTCTGGGTTAGCGGCCTGCGAGCTATAAAGGGCAATGCAGACCTGAGTTACGGAGCATTTTGATATTATTTTGCATTTTCCAGCAGGCAGTCCTGTGTGAAGGCAATACCTGGTTTCTCTAGACTCCGTGGCACATGGCTCACCCAATGGCTGAATTTCAGCTGGAGAGGTCTGGTTATGTAGATAAGGGCCGGATTCCAGGCCCAACTCTGCTACTGCCACACTGGGGGGCCTTCGGCCCTAGATTCTGGCCCTGAGTTACAAAAGTCGCATCAGATTTGGGGTGCCTCAGGGTGAGGGTGCTCAGTGTGAGACCCCTTGGGGGTGGTTCCAATCTGCAGTCAGTGGGAGCTGACCACAACCAAAACAACCACAATTAGAGGCCCCTTGTGAAAGTTTAGCCCTTAATGCTTGTGTGTCAGTTTCCCCAGTGGTCCAAGGGTTGCGTAAGTCCCTGGGGTTGTGGAGGGTTGATTTGCCAGAGTTCGGCAGCCCTGCCCAGAAACGATCCCTGAGCTAAGTGCTGGGAATCATTCAGGATTCTGGGTGTTTTGCAGTTTCGTCGGTTTCAGGAGGTGACACTGCTGCGTCTCCAGGGGATCGCCGGGAATTACAACATTTCCTACAACATCGACACCAGGTTCCGGCTCCTGGCGGAGCAGTACGACACCGTTGCGGCTGCTCTCAATGCGTCACATGCCGCTCTGCAGGAGGACCTGGGCTCTTTGAAAACCTGGATGAAGAAGCTACAGAGAAGAACCAAAAAGCTGGCTTCTAAACTCTCGTCGTTGGCTGAGTCCCTGAGCGAAAGCCGCAAGCAGAGCTCTGGGGAGAGGCTGCAGCTGAGCGCTCTTCTGTCCAACCTAACCCTGCAGACTGCAGGCCACACGGCGGACCTCACTGCCCTGCGCGCCAGCAGGAACACCCTACAGAAAGAGCTGGCGAGCCTGCGAGAGGCCAGTCGGAGCCAGGGAACCAAACTGGAGGCTCTGGAGCAGCAGCTGAAGAACAGGCTGCACAAGGAGGTCCTGGCATCTGGGCACCATGAGCTGGCTGCGGCCCAACGACTGAACCAGACACCCCAGGACAAGCTGCCGGAGGCAGGGGGAAGCCAGGGACACCGCGTGAAGAAGCTGCATGCCAAGCACAAACAAAGGAAGAAGCTGGGGGAAAAGAGGCAGCAGCTCCTGGCCCAGGCTGCAAAGAGGAGGCTGCAGAGTAGCCTGTTCCATGGCAATAAGACCCTCGGGCAGGAGAGACAGCCAGAGACACCCACTGTGCCAGAGCCACAAGCTGCCAGGCAGCAGCTCCGCAGGGTGGCCAAGATCTCACAAGAGCAGCTGCAGTCACCGTCACCTGAGAAGCCAGGCACAAGTATGTTGAGATGTTTACATTCTCTCTGTCTCCCCAGCACACATAGCCACATGATGTTATGCTAGGGGGTGCTTTTGTAGAAGGAAAGCTCAGCCCTCCATTGCTTGCAGCGGGCCTTTGATCGTCAGCAGACCAAAACCCCTCAGGCTAGAGAGGTGCCTTTTCTTTGTCCCGGGAAGAGAGAGAGCTTGGTTGGACTCCTTCTGACCGTCCCCTGAACACAACACATGGTGCCAACAGACCATTCTCCCCACTCTGGGATTACAGCCTTCTCTTGCTGCTAGCTAATGTAGTTAGACTTGCATGTCGAATGGTAGCAGGCTGTGGTGTAGTGCTGAAAGTTTAGGATTCAAACTTTGACACTGATGCATGATGGGGAGCTTGTGTTAGTTGCACATAATAGAATCTGGCTTTATTTTGCCTTTTAAAAATAACCTAGGATATTACATACAAAAAATTATGTTAAAAGACGTACATTATTTAGGCTGCAAAATCTAGTTAGGAAATGCCAGGTCTGTGGTTGCCTTTGCAAACTTAATTCACCCCTCTGTCCATATGCCTTAGAATCTTTGATTACATGATTATGTACTATTTTTCTGCACATGGGGCCAAATTAAGGTTGTGTGGGCAACTCTAAATCTGATATTTCCTAATTTTCAAGTGCTAGGTTTTACAACCTGAAGAACGTTATGATAGAGGTGTATAAAATCATGCATGGGCTGAAGAAAGTAAATAGAGAAGTGTTATTTACCCCTTTACCCAATGCAATCAATAGGTAGCAGATTTAAAACAAACAAAAGGAAGTACTTCTTCACACAGTGCACAGTCAACCTGTGGAACTCATTGCGAGGGGATGCTGTGAAGGCCCAAAGTATAACTGGGTTCAAAAAAGAATTAGATAAGCTCACAGAGGATAGGCCCATCGCTGGCTATTAGCCAAGCTGGTCAGGGACACAACCCCCATGCTTTGGGTGTCCCTAAACCTCTGTCTGCCAGAAGCTGGGACTAGGCAAAAGGGGATGGATCACTTGATAAATTGCCCTGTTCTATTCATTCCCTCTGAAGCATCTGGCACTGGCCACTATTGGAAGACAGGATACTGGGCTGGATGGACTATTGGGCTGACCAAGTACGGCTGTTCTTATGTTCTTTTAACATTCTTTTTATACATAATTGTGCGCATGTGACACGTGCGATATAGGGCACATACGCTGCATTACAGCAGGTGCCTGGGAAAACCTTCTAGAGGTGATGGGCGCAACGTACAACTTCCATTCTAACTCCCCTTTTGTCAGCTGCTCATAATTTTGGCAAACAAATTCCTTTGGGGCTGAACTTTTCCATGGCCAGGCCTGAATTCTCAGTTGTGCTAGGGCACCCTTATACCATTCTGGCAGCATAAAGGAGCTGTGCGTCAGTGTAAATGTAATCCCCCAGCCCCCTTCAGGCCCCTTTACACTGCCAGAGTGATCTAGATGGCTGTAGTGTCAGTGAGAATTCAGGCCCTATGCACTGTGCAGAGATTTTTGGAAGGTTTCAGCAGCTGAGCTGGTCAGTTGTGTTGTCATTCTTAAAACACCAACCATAAATAAACCACCTTACTCATCAGAAAGGTTGGCCACACATCATCCAACAAGTGCTGGACCAACACTTCTTCTTTTATAGAGCAGGCTGGGTTTTAAAGCACCAGCCGAGCTGGCTGGGAATTGTGCCGGGGGTGGGGCGGGGTTGGAAGTTGGGAGCGTTGATATTTTCCCACATGCATTTAGCAGGATTTTCTATTGGTTTCTATGCTCCATCTCAGCCTTAGCCTCATTCTGATCCCACGTGCACTGGACAGTGCTGTTCAGGATCTCTCTGCTCGCCCTGACAGGTCTGAGACTGCTGAGTTCTCTTCCCCTCTGGCATTGACTGGCCTCAGTACTGCTTTGCAACTCTGCAGCATGTCCCCATCATCACGGAGCGAGGAGTGGAGAGCCCAGAGGGGGAAGAGTCTCAGGGGGGCTGTGCGGGAAGCCCTGGGGGAGAGGGGATGCTTAGCGGATGTAGCAATGGAGCCGGCAGGCTCTGCTGGAGAGGGTCACTCAGGGGTCTCACCAGCAGCATTGCTACGGGGGCTCTCCCTGGAATCCCAAGCTCAGGCTGGCTCTGTAAGGGGGATCTCCAGTGCACAAGGCAAGCTGCTCTCTGGGCCTTTCGGAATCCCGCTCTGCTGGGAGTGGGCACTGAAGAGGGTGGGCTGGACAAGAGATGGTGTGAGCTTCTCCCCTTCCCCAGTCCCTCCCCCTCTCCTTCTGGATCCTGCTCATGGACTCTGAGATCTCTCAGTTACTCTCCACTTCTGACCCCCATACATAGTCGCCCTTGCCCCCAGCCCCTGCTCTCCCTCCCTCCCCCGGTCCTCTCCCTCAATGGACAAGCCCCTGGCAGGATGCGCCATCCACCAAAAAACCCATCCCAACCACCCAGCCTCTGACTCCTGTCTCTCCTACTAGTCTAAGCTCCTTGAACGGAGTCTTTGCTGTTGCTGCATCACCTCTGGGCTTCTGTTCCTTCCTCAGCCTCCCTCATCTCTCTGCACCCTTGAATAATCAGGGTCCTCTGCTGCCTCCCCCTTGTCACCTGTATCAAGTTTAAACTTATTGTCCGGGCCTTTGGCTACACCAGAAACAGATGGCCTCTGGAAGGGCTGGGGCCAGTGGACAGGTGAGCTCAGAGGTAGCTATTCCTGGTGATGCTTTCTTGTTAGGATGCCTGCAGCCTTTGGGGATCTTTCTTTGGCCGCCTTGGCAGGGACTGAGAGATCATCCCGTCTCCCCAAACTCCTGAGCTATTGCCATGACCGAGCTGCGTCTCTTCTTTTGCATCCAAACAGGTGTCACACCCCTGTTCCCTCCATCCCCACGGCCTCTCCAACATCAAACAGGACCGTGACAGATCCGGCCAGGGAAGCTTTCCAGAGGAAGGGAAGGCAGCCGGCCGAGTGGAGGGTTCATTGAGCCAGTTAAACCCAGGAGGCTGGGTGGATCCACTGGCATGAGACTCTCAGATGAGGCCCTGCGCTGTCGCCCCAACTAGTGCAGCATCATTGTCAGTCAGAAACAGAGCAGGTCCGAGGGATTGTAGAGCAGCCACTGGATGGCACTGTTGCTCCACAAAGGTTCAGCCCCTGCCCTGCTCTGGGCCGACATCGGTGTGGTCACTGGTGGTGTTGCCATGTGGGTCCCAGAATCTTAGGGCTTGGCTACACTTGCGAGTTACAGCGCATTAAAGGAGCCCCGGATCCACTAGCTCACTCCCCGTCCACACTGGTAAGGCAGGTAGAGCGCTCTGACTCCACGGCTAGAGCGCTCCTGATACTCCACCTCAGCGAGTGGAATAACGTTTGATGCGCCCCTGCCGGAGTGCCGCAGCACCAGTGTGAAAGGGGTGTTGCATTACTGCGCTCTGATCAGCCTCCGGAAACATCCCATAATCCCTTAAGTCAAGTGGCCATTCTTGTCATTGTTTTGGATATGCCCTTTGAAAGCTCCGTTTGACAGCTGGCTGCTTATCTGCTCTGAGACAAAGCAACCATTACTGTGGAATGCTGTGTGTGTGAGAGAGAGAGGCGGGAGGGGGGGAGGTCTGCTGCTGTCTGAACTACAAGACAGCATGCTGACATGCTCTCAGCCCCCCAAAACCCACTCTCTCTCCCCCCACATACATACACCACACTCCTTGCCACGCTCCCCTCCCCCCATTTGAAAAGCATGTTGCAGTCACTTGCATGCTGGGATAGCTACCACAATGCACTTCTCTCTGTGGCCGTTGCAAGAGCTGCTAATGTGGCCACGCCAGTGCGCTGTCAGCTGTCAGTGTGGACAGACTGCAGCGCTTTCCCTACTGCGCTCTCCAAAGGCTGATTTAACTCAAAGTGCTCTACATCTGCAAGTGTAGCCATGCCCTTAGAGAGACATGGTGGGGGAGGTGATATCTGTTATTGGGCCCACTCCTGTGCGTGAGAGAGACAAGCTTTCAAGCCACACAGAGCTCTTCCTCTGGGCTGGAAAAGGCACTCAGAGTGTCACAGCTAAATACAAGGTGGAACAGATAGTTTAGCAGAAGTAGTTGGCACATATTGTAAGGGACCATTCAAGGGGATGTGGCCCGTTAACACCGCTGTAGTCATAGGACAAAAACGGGTGGGGGGAGAGGAAGAGCGAGGGGGGGGGATTAGTGAGTTACAGGTTGTTGTAATAAGCCTCAAATCCAATGCCCTTTTCAAGTCCATGATTTTTAGCCCCTAGCAAAGTTATGAATTGAAGCTCCTAGCACAGGCACCGACTTTCTGATTTCCACGGGGGGGGGGGGGGGGTTTCGACCCCCACTCCACCCCTTCCCCCAAGGCCCCACCCCAACCCCACCTCTTCCTGCCCTCGCTCTGCCTCTTCCTGCCCCTGCTCCCCCCCCCCCACAGTGCTTCCAGCCCGCCGGTGGGAGGGAGGCACTGGAGAGGAGTGGGAGGAGCTGATTGGTGGGGCTGTCGGTGTGTGCTGAGCACCCACTATTTTTTTCCGTGGGTGCTCCAGCTATGGAACACCCATAGAATCGGCACCTATGGCTCTTGTCTTTGGAAGGTGTGGTGCGGGTTTCCTTTGAGGACGAGGCCTGAGAGGTCAGACATGGAGTGATTGCTTTGTCGCCGGGTGGGGCGGGGTCTTTTGTGTAGATCAGTTGGAAGCACGAGTTCATTCCAGGGCATAGTGATTGTCTAGTTCCAACCACATCATTGTTATAACGTACACAGAGGCGTCATTCCCACCGGAGTGACTTTCTGAAGCTGCATGCTGGCTGTCCATCTGCACCTGAGCCTACACTCTCCTGGGCTGATGAGGTACAAGCTCAGGGAACTTCTGGCCGGCTCTGGGTTGTTGGCATGGCTCTCTGGGGATTGCTCTGTTGAAAACAACAGGCCCTCATTGAAATGCTGCAGTTCTGCGGGGGGAAGTAACAACTCAGCAGGGGTTTGCAGGACAGCTCAAGGCACCTGGGACCCCGCAGGAGACAACCAGACAGGTCCTGCAAGGAGGGTGCAGCCTCTTCCTGGGTGAATCTTTAGTGCAAATAACAATATCCATGGCTGCATCCTGTCTCCACCGGCCAGCCTAGCTCACTGCCTGCTGACGCTCGAGGTGAGGGAGAGGTTAGTGATAGCCATGCTACACTGTGCTGGTGGGGTTTGAGTGAGGGGGTGGGGCTGAGGGTGCTGCCCCCCAGCCAGCTCACTCACGTCACCCCCAGCAGTGCCATTCTGGGACAAGGACCGATAGCCCCAAATTCTGTGTCATGCAAGGTGCTGCCATGCCTGCAATTGTGCCTCCTAGGAGCGGGAGGGCGGCCTGGGGGCTCAGGCCCCGGCTGGGGATCAGGAGAGCTGGGTTCTAGCTAGGTCCAGCTCTGGCACAGACTCCATGGGTGACTTGGGGCTAGTCACCCACTGGCTGATTTATCTGAGTTGCGGAGCGGCCAGAATGACTCAGTGCCACTGAAAACCTGGCCCTTTGCCTCCCCGTGTGTCATGTTCATGAAGCACCTGGGATTCCCCAGATGGAGGCACTAGAGATTATTATCTAGATGGGGTGGGGGGGAAAATACGTGGGGCTGCCTGCAGGGCAGCTCCTATGACAGGTGAAAGGGAGAGTGCCTAATTGCGTGATCACTGTGCTCAGACAGCTGGGGGGCAGGGAGAGCTGTCCTTGACTGACCCTCAGGTACAGTGGGGTCACCAAACAGTAATAAGTCACCAGAACCAGATGGTATCACCCAAGAGTTCTGAAGGAACTCAAATGTGAAATTACAGAACTACTAACTGTAGTTTCAGAGTAGCAGCCGTGTTAGTCTGTATCCGCAAAAAGAACAGGAGTACTTGTGGCACCTTAGAGACTAACAAATTTATTAGAGCATAATCTTTCGTGGACTACAGCCCACAGGCTGTAGTCCACGAAAGCTTATGCTCTAATAAATTTGTTAGTCTCTAAGGTGCCACAAGTAACTGTAGTTTGTAACCTATCATTTAAATCAGTTTCTGTACCAAATGACTGGAGGCTAGCTAATGTGACACCAATTTTTAAAAAGGGCTCCAGAGGTGATCATGGCAGCCCGTAAGCCTGACTTCAGTACTGCGCAAACTGATTGAAACTATAGTAAAGAACAAAATTGTCAGACACATAGATTAACATTATTTGTTGGGGACATGGTTTTTGTAAAGGGAAATCATGCCTCACCAATCTGCTAGAATTCTTTGGGGGGGCCAACGGGCATGTGGACAAGGGGGAATCCAATGGATATAGTGTACTTAGATTTTCAGAAAGCCTTTGACAAGGTCCCTCACTAGAGGCTCTTAAGCAAAGTAAGTTGTCATGGGATAAGAGGGAAGGTTCTCTCATGGATTGGTAACTGGTTAAAAGATAGGAAACAAAGGGTAGGAATAAATGGTCAGTTTTCAGAACGGAGAGAGGTAAATAGTGGTGTCCCCCAAGGGTCTGTACTGGGACCAGTGCTGTTCAATGTGTTCATAAATGATCTGGAAAAAGGGATAAACAGGGAGGTGGCAAAATTTGCAGATGATACAAAATTACTCAAGATAGTTAAGTCCCAGGCAGACTGTGAAGGGTTACAAAAGAATCTCTCAAAACTGGGTGCCCGAGTAACAAAACGGCAGATGAAATTCAGTGCTGATAAATGCAAAAGTAATGCACATTGGAAAACATATTCCCGACTATACATATGCAATGATGGAGATCTAAATTAGCTGTTATCATTCAAGAAAGAGATCTTGGTGTCATTGTGGATAGTTCTCTAAAAACATCCACTCAATGTGCAGCAGCGGTCATAAAAACAAACAGAATATTGGGAATCATTAAGAAAGGGATAGATAATAAGACAGAAAATATCATATTGCTTCTATATAAATCCAGGGTACGCCCACAGCTTGAATACTGCATGGGCAGATGTGGTTGCCCCATCTCAAAAAAGATATATTGGAATTGGAAAACGTTCAGAAAAGGGCAACAAAAATAATTAGGGGTATGGAACAGTTTCTGTATGAGGAGAGATTAATAAGACTGGGACTTTTCAGCTTGGAAAAGAGACAACTAAGGGGGGATATGATAGAGGTCTATAAAATCACTACTGGTGTGCAGAAAGTAAATAAGGAAGTGTTATTTACTCCTCATAATACAAGAACTAGGGGTCACCAAATGAAATTAATAGGCAGCAGGTTTAAAACAAACAAAAGAAAGTATTTCTTCATACAACACACAGTCAGTCTGTGGAACTCATTGCCAGAGGATGTTGCGAAGGCCGAGACCGTAACAGGGTTCAAAAAAGAACTAGATAAGTTAATGGAGGATAGGTCCATCAACGGCTATTAGCCAGGATGGATAGGGATAGTGTCCCTAGCCTCTGTTTCCCAGAAGCTGGGAATGAGCAACAGGGAATGGATCACTTGATGATTACCTGTTCTGTTCATTCCCTCTGGGGAACCTGGCATTGGCCACTGTCAGAAGACAGGATACTGGGCTAGATGGACCATTGGTGTGACCCGGTATGGCTGTTCTTATGTTCTTATGGCAGGGGAGGGGGGCCAGGAGGTTGGTGAGCATGAGCAGCAGCCCCATGTGCTCGGGACAGGCAGTGACTGTGGCTCTCTCTCTCTCCCCTCTCCAGTTTGCAATGTGGATTCCATGCTGCTTTTCCCCAACAAGTCCACTGAAAACTTTGCCACCTTCGGCCAGGGCTTCCAGACCGGCCTGCACGAGCTGTCGGTCTGCAGCTGGGTGAGCACCCACGCTCGCTCCCTGGGCACCATCCTGTCCTACGCCACGGAGGAGAATGACAACAAGCTCGTCCTGCATGGCCGGAACACCGCAGCCCTGGCCTCCATCCACTTCGTCATCGGTGACCCAGCTTTCCGGGAGCTGCCGGTGGAGCAGCTCCTGGACGGGGGATGGCACCACATGTGTGTCATCTGGTCCTCCATCCAGGGCAAGTACTGGTTCTATGTGGACAGGAGACTGGCATCCACGGGCTCCAAGTTCCAGGAGGGCTATGAGATCCCCCCCGGCGGGTCGCTTGTTCTGGGTCAGGAGCAGGATGTGGTCGGGGGTGGGTTTGACCCCTCAGAAGCCTTTGTGGGACGCCTGAGCGGCTTTGCCATCTGGAACCGCACTTTGATGCCTGGAGAGGTGTCCAGCATAGCGATCGGGAAGGGCCTGCCCCGTGGCACCATCCTGAGGCTGGCTGATGTCTCCTCCCTGAATGGATCAGTACAGAAGGTGAATTGCACCTGCCTGGAACACTGTTTGTAAACCAAGCACGCCCCCTTCTGGGCTGTCCCCAGTAATACAGACTGTGGGCAGCCCAGAATCCAAATGCCAGGCAGTTATCGACATCAACCTGTGGTGCCTGTTAGCCAGAACACTTCCTCCGCCCTGCTAAATAGGCACAATGCCCTTTTCTCCATCGGATGAGAGCCGCGGGGCTCTACTGACACAGCCATCGCCATGGAGATCCCGAGAGGCATAAAAGCGTCACTCAATTCTTCCCATGCCAATTTAATGGAAACTTCTTCATGTGATTGCTCATGTTTCCTCATTGAGTCCAGAAATCAGTGCGGCCGTGTCGAGGGTCCAGCCATGCTGAGATGACTGTGTCCAAAGGGATAACCAGCCAGAGGTCAGCTCATATCATACTTCAGCGTCATATTGCTTTTCCTCCTGCAGCACTTTTCCAGACCCTTAGCAAAGACCCAGCAATCACTTCTCCCACCAGTGAAATGCAGCCAGCTCTGGGGAGGATTGGGGGGGGGGGGAAATGGCAGCTGTTTAACAGTGCACAGCAATACCACACACCAGATTAGGACAAGAGATGATAGCCTCAGGTGGGATTTAGCTAGAATGCAAGTATTCAAACTGGAACACAGCCACCCTGCACTTATGGAAATTGTCATGGAATTTTTAATTTCTAGCGATGGTCGGACCTTAGTCTTAGATCTCATCCAAGAGACAGCCCCGTAATATCTTGCTGGGCATGGGTGTGGCCCAGAGATGGAGGGAAGCGGGCTGTCTCCCACAAATACCGCTTCTGATAAGTCCCACTTTTCCAGGAAGGGCTCCCCTCCAAATACCGACCTAAGCAAACCCCACGGAGCTAACACCAGCCCAGCCCAAGGTGCTGTAGCCACATATAAGCACAGCACCCTGGGGGAAAGGCTCTTGGATTCTGTTTCCAACCTGAGGTGCAAATGACTACAGGTCTGTCGCATCTTAGGCGCATTTAACATGTGCTATTTCAGCTTTACGCGGTCGGCAAAAACGAAAAAAGAGGGAAAAATAACAAATACTGTTGCTATAGTGCGGGCGATTCCGCCCGCCATTACACTCAATGTAATTTTGACTATACGCGATTTTCGCTTTAGGCACTGACTGAGGAATGTAACCCCAGCGTAAGATGAGACAGACCTGTATTGCAGTTAGTTTTCACACTGAAATGACAATGAGGGAACTTGCCTTCAACACTTAATTCTTCCCAGGAGAGCCCAAGGAGGAGGGCAGGGGGAAGGTGGTCCTGGTAACGCAGCCCAGGCCTGCAGTCTAGGTTTGTGAAGTGCTCTTTGAAACATCAACAGTAACTGTGTACCAGACGGTACGTACCCTGGTCATAGAGGGTCAAGCTTACCCCTGGGGATGGGCTTAATGACTAACTCAAGGAACAGTAACAGAGTAGAAACCTCCACCTAAGCTTTCTCCCCAGGTTGGATTGTTCCTAGGGCTCCCTGCAAGACCTCCCTGGCTCTGCCCCGAGTTCCCTCTCCCTAAAGGGCCACGCCCCCTCTCAGAGTCCGATGAAGTTCAAAAACGGCATGTGCCGCAGTGAAGCAGCAATTCGTGCAGGGCTCTAACCTGGTTAACAGGGCAGGTCAACAGCCGATCCCTGCCTCTTTGTTCAGCCCTAGTCCTGGCTACATCCCCCCGTGGTGCCAAACACCCAAACCAAACGGCCTTGATCTAATCCTGAATGAGAGCTGGACAGTTAAACTGGACAGAAACAGCAATGGTGCCTTTCCCCTGGCCCAAGCTCTTCCTGTGAAACGGCCTCAAGTCTAAAGCGCCTTGGAGAGTCTGGCTGCTGTGGTTGCAGCCTCAAACAGCTCCAATAAGCTACCAACCTGCTCCAGTATAACAGGTACCCACTGCATCCAACTTGGCCTTGGGAAGCCACAGGAGTGTGTGGAGAGGGGAGTGTGGAGGCTCTGTGTGGGCTGGTGGTTTAGCTGAGGTACCTCCACAATAACCTGTACGTGGTACTGCAGCTGGCTGGAGCAATGCTGCATCTCTCTCGTGAACGCGAGGCCTGTGTCTCTTGCAGCTGGGATCTGGCAACATTTCAAATAAAGAAGGAAACAATCAAATGGGTCTGTGTGTAAAGCACAAACTGCCCAAGTAAACAGCAAAAATGGGGACAGGCAGGGGAGATTTTTAAAATCATTTCAACTTGAAAAGGACAGCATCAGCTTGACATTTAGTCAGTTTCAGAACATGCTGTCGAAAGCCTTTTGGGTTCTGTCCCCGCTGACCCCAGTGGGTTTCACTGCCACGTATTTTCTGCTTTAAAAGAAATTGTTTTCTCCTGTTGCTGGATGAAAATCTCACCCAGGCAGTCCTGGAAACTGACTGTTGTGGAACGGTGAAATTGATAATGCACAGAGTGCTGTCAAATGGACACTGTACACAGAACTGGGAAAATAGAAAAAAGCCTCATTTTCTGGCTAATCTCTCGCCATTACGGTGACATTAGCTGCCACTTCTAGCAAGCAGGTAAAACATTCAAGAGAAAAGTGATGGGTCTAAGTTGAGCATGTCCCTTTAATCATCTAAGGTGTTAGTAACATGCCCGAGAAGCGGTGTCTGCTTTTACATTGACCCTGCCCCTTTCCATCATGTTTACAAGCTTGAGGGTCATTTTATTACTAAAATCAAAAGGCCAGTCAGAGGCATGTTCCAACCCCAAGAACGTATGGTCATGGGCTAACTCCCCAGCCAAAGGCTCTGTCCTGCAAGGTGCTGGCTGGGTCCCTTTAACTCCTGTGAATGTCAGTGGGAAGTGAAGGCACCTGGCACCTCCAGAAATTGCTCAGCACTGTACAAAATCAAGCCCTAAGCCGTGTCACTGGCGGGTGCTTGTCAGGTGCCCCATATGGCCTGTCAGTGATATGATTCACTGATGTATCAGCAATGGGGGAAGATCATCAGGATGGAAACAGGCAGCAGTGACTGGGAATGACCCAAAAGACTTGGGGCCTTTAGTCACCATCGCTCCTGCTCTGCCACTGCTTTTCTCCTCTTTATTTCTCTTCTCTCCTCAGTGGCACTAGCTCAGCTCCCAAAACAGCGATTCTGCTCTGGCCCCCACATCCTGCCCTGCCCTGCCCTGGAGGCAGTGCCCCTTCTCCTACACTTTTATTAAACTGTCTGCTCTCTCTATTTCCCCCACTGGCTCGGTATTGCTGCTTAAAGGCAGAGCATGGCAATGCACAGGGCTGGTGCTACCATTAAGGCAAACTAGGCAGTTGCCTAGGGCGCAAGATTTGGGGGCACCGCTTTTTGGTGCCCCCAATTTCTTTTTTATAGCGCTCCTACACCCCCTCCCCGAGCGCGCGGTCGCCGCTCCACTTCTCCCGCCTCCCAGGCTTGCAGCACCAATCAGCTGTTTGGCGCCGCAAGCCTGGGAGGGGAGGAGAATTAGAGCGGGGGCAGCGTGCTTGGGGAGGAGGCGGAGCAGAGGTGAGCTGGGGTGGGGAGCTGCCGCACAGCTCCCCGGGGGGGGACAGAGCTGCCGCGGGGGGGGGTGCCTCAGGGCGGGGGGGGCAGCTGCTGCGGGGGGGGGCGCCTCAGGGCGGAGGGGGGGAGCGGGGAGCTGCTGCAGGGCTGGGGTGGGGGCGCAAGGTGGCCCTGGCAATGCAGTGGGCTAGTGCTGGCCAGCTCCAGCTGTCTCACTCCTAGCTCTCTCACCTTGCAGGCCCGGGTCGGAGTCTCCTGCATG
This sequence comes from Malaclemys terrapin pileata, assembly GCF_027887155.1. Classification (NCBI taxonomy): domain Eukaryota; kingdom Metazoa; phylum Chordata; order Testudines; family Emydidae; genus Malaclemys; species Malaclemys terrapin. The sequence continues at coordinate 55,316,188 of NC_071514.1, forward strand.
TTTAAATGCAGCTTGGAGTCACCCTGATGTTCTGCAATAGTCACTGGCACCTCAGGAAATGTTTGTCACTGTGGGAAAATGACACCCCCTCAGAAGCTATTACATTCATGGCATCCAAGCAGCCATACCCAGAACTGCTCTGAGGACCACGGGCGGAGGGGGGGGCTTAATAGCCGAGACGGAGCAGGTCCGTGGGAGGCTTAATAGTCGTCCCCCGAGCGCTCCAGGGGGCAGGCTTAATAGTCGTGCTTTACGGCCACCAGGTCAACCCTCCGAATCTACTGCATGAGAACCAGGGCTTGTGATCTAGTAACTTCTGTTAGTTGTCCCCTCAGACTGTTTTTTTCTGACAAAACTAAGTTTCTTCTGAAAAATTCTAACTGCGCCTATTATCGAATGCTAGAGGCTTTTTTGGAACTAAAGATCCTGGTTTCCATCTCTGCTGATCATTGAAATGTCTGTGGCCATAGCCAGGGCCGACAAGGGGGGGGGCGAAGCCGGTACAAATTACCGAGGCCCAGCAGTCCGGAAGGGGGCCCGGGGCCTGGCTTCCCCCACCATTGTTGGCCCTGTTTAGCCGGTCCGCCCTTGCTGGGGGGCCCGAAAAATTTTTTTCACCAGGGCCCGAACCCGCTCTTGGCGGCCCTGGCCATAGTTTGTTACAGTGTTTCCTCCCATCTGCCTTCCTGCCTGCACTTCTCAGTTTCTCTTCCTTGGCTGTTGTTTTGGTTTCTTAGACAGTGTATTATGTAACTCTGCCAAGAGTTCGGGGTCAGTGAAGATACTGTGCAAAACACAGTTGTATTGAACTGTATTGCACAGATGATGCAGAAGAAAACTGTTGGGATAATTTATAACATTGCTGCTTGTGTGAGACCTGACTTGTACAGTAAGGCAGAGCAAAAGAGAATGCATCAAATGCCCTCAACTCTTCCAGCCAAGACAAGAGCATTTTCTTTAGTCCTAGTTTTGTGTGTTCTGCTGGGCTCTTAACATGCCCTAACAATTACTTTCTGCTGGATTCACTGAAGACCTGGTCTTGGGTTGCCATACTGTACTAAAGGATCATGCACAACACGGGGACTGTAGTGTTGTTTAAGCACTGTAGTCCTGATTCTGAGCTGTTACACCAATATGGATCTGGAGTAATTCCACTGAGGTCAGTGAAATCTCTCCAGATTTACTTTCCGCCCCCTCCCAGGGGTGTTACTTTGGATTTACACCAATATAACAGACATCAGAATCAGGCCCCCTGTCTGTAGGATTTTCTGAAAGGTCTTGAAACTGGTTGACATACTTTCAGAGACTGAAATGTCGTTGGCTTCGTTCCTGGTGTAGTGTGACTAACATCACTGAAATTACATCAGGAATGAATTTGTTCCATGATTATTTGAAGGAATTATGCCAGGTATACACACAACACAAGCCACACATGAAGGGGCAAATTCTGTGCTCCTAAGTCAAGCAAACCTCCCGTTAACTCAAACTAGAGGCCTGGTTGGGTAAGGCCTGCAGAATTGCACATGCACATCCCGTAGGTAAATTTATAATTTTGTTAGTCTCTAAGGTGCCACAAGTACTCCTGTTCTCCTGTTTCCATTTGATCTCCCTTGGGAACATATCCCTTTCATCTGCCCCATGAAGCCCTTTGCTATAGAGCTGTTTGTCAGGTGTGCTACTCTGGACCAGGCATTGCACGGCTCCCATTGACCCGAGTGCACACACACAACGAATGGAAGTTACATTGCATGACAGAGACATGAGACACCGACCTGCATGAGACACCTACACTACAGGCACCCTCCGCGCGCGCCAACAGGGGGAAGCCGCCAGACTACAACTCCCATGATGCAACGTTCCCATAGTCTCGGCCGCCGCCGTAGTGCCTGTCACGTGAGCGGCGGCGCTGCCTGCCCCTCGGGGTCACATGAGCAGCCCGGATCCCGATGCGGAGCCCCGAGCGGCAGCTGCCCCTGCCGAGCGCCCCCGGCCCGGCCGCATGGCCAACGTCGCCAAGAAGGTGTCCTGGTCCGGCCGGGACCGCGACGAGGAGGACGAGCCCCCGGCCGCCGGGGAGGCCACCCCGCTGCTGAACGGCGCGGGTCCGGGGGCGGCGGGCGGCCCCCCGCACTCCCGGCCGGTGAGCGAGTGGGGCCGGCTCCCTGCGGGGGCTTCGCGTTGTGGGGCTGGTGTCGGGGGGGTCAGGGGCTGCAGGGGGGCTCGCTGAGGGGCCGACCCGGCCGGGGTCAGCGGGGCTGCGCGGCGGGGAACAGGCAAGCCCAGATCCGGTACGGGTCCCGCTCATCCCGCCCTGGGGAGGCTGGGCTCGCTCTAGCTGGTGCCCTGCATCCTGCCGAGCTCGCCTGAATGTCCACTGAGCTCCAAGCCTAGCTGTGTCTCTGCCTCTTGCCCCCGACCCATCCTTGCCTGTTAGCTTCGCTCAACCTATTGCCCTAGCTGCGCTCTGCTTATAAACCTCCGTGCTCTAGCCCTGCAGCCCCAGACACACTTCTTGTAGCTACTTCTCCTCGGTTCTGGGAGCTGCTGTACATCGCAGAGCCTGTCGGAGCTCTCTGTGCTTCCTTTGCTGGAGTTCAGCCAGGGGCTGCCCTAATCCCTGGTGGTGTAACCGAATGGAAGCGCCTATAAATGGGTGAAATCTGGCGGAGCCCTGAGATGGGCGTTGAGCTGTACAGGTAGGATCTGGACAAATGCTGGAACATTGCAAAGACAGTGTAGATGGTGAAGTGACAAGGGTCCAGGGTGAAATAAATTCTCCTGGTGGCTTATTTGGAGAATAAGTGGTTGCTACAGGATCTATGCAGCCCTGAGTGTGGGGGAGCTTTATGTCCTTAAGAGGGGATTTTGTGTTGAGTGAGTTTAGGGTGCAGAGAATTCATATGGGGAAGGAGGAAGGGTTAGCGATCGGGTTCTGCCTCCTTTAGTCTTGTTGTTGGCTTTCACCTCATGCTGTCTCTCTGGAGAGAGCTCCTTGAAGTTTTCCTTTAGTATTGGAACATGTCTCCACAGCCTTCAGTGGAATTGGAGAGACCGGGAAGTACTGGGAGCAAGCCGTGACTAACTGGACAGCATCAGTTAGGTGTCAAAATGATTTGGTGGGTAGCTGAGGAGAGGGACTGGCTTACTGGTGGCATGCAAGGTGTCTCATTTTGGGTTTCCAGGACTCTTGAATGTGCACTGACCTCTGCAAATGGATGGGGATCTGAGCTTTGCTTCCCAAAGGGGCCCCTGCCCTTGTTGTAGGGCAGGGGTGGGCAAACTTTTTGGCCTGAGGGCCACATCTCAGTATGGAAATTGTACGGAGGGCCGGCTGGGGCAAAGGATTTGGGTGCACGGGGGGGTTGAGGGTTCTGGCTGATGGTGCAGACTCTGGGGTGGGGCTGGGGATGAGGAGTTTGGGTTGCAGGAGGGTGCTCTGGGCTGGTATGGAGGGGTTCGGAGTGTGGGAGGGGGCTCTCGGCTGGGGCAGGGAATTGGGGTGCACGGGGGGGGTGAGGCTCCGGCTGGGGATGCAGACCCTGGGGTGGGACTGGGGATGAGGGGTTTGGGGTGCAGGAGGGTGCTCTGGGTTGGGATCAAAGGGTTTGGAGGGCGATGAGGGCTGGGGCAGGGGGTTGGGGTGCAGGGGTGGTTCGGGGTTCAGGATCTGGGCTGTGCTTATCTGAAGTGGCTCCTGGAAACAGCGTCCCTTCCCAGCTCCAGCTCCCACATGGAGGCGGGTCCACGCTGCTCTGTGTACTGCCCTGTCCGCAGGCACCGCCCCTGCAAATCCCATTGGCCATGGTTCCTGGCCAATGGGAGATGCAGAGCCTGTGCTTGGGGCAGGGCGGCGTGCGGAGCCCCCTTGCTTCCAGGAGCTACACCGAGCTGCTGCATGCGTGGAGTGGAGCAAGGCAAGCCCTGATCCCGCTCCCTGTCTGGAGTACTGGAGTGGGGAAAGCTCCCAAACCTGCTCCCCAGCGGGAACTCGAGGGCCGGATTAAAAGGTCTGACGGGCTGGATGCAGCCCGCGGGCCGTAGTTTGCCCACCCCTGTTTTAGGGTCACTCTCTGTCATCCTTGGGAGACTGTACTCGGATAATTATTGAAGAAGGGGTGTAGAATTCCTTGCTGCTTAAGATTTGGATCCATATTCTCATTAGGGTGCTCAGCCAGCGACGGCCTGAGGGGTTGGGGAAATCAAGCAGAAATTGTGGAAATATCATGGTAGAAGAGCAACTCTGCTATGCCCACCCTTCCTCAGGGAAGAGAAACTTTATGCCTTCAGTTACAGCACAGTCCTGAGTACCTGTCACTATTCACTGATCAGTCTTGGACAGGTCATTCTTTCTTGTGTCTGAGTCAACCAAACTGAATTAAAAAGCAGAACTTTACAGGTCACCAGATAGTGAGCTGAGATTTCCTATTGCAGAACGATACTGGAACAGAGCTGTAGACAGGCTACGGATGACTAGGACAACCAGCAAGGAAAAACACAGCACATGGAGCTGATTCATACAATGTGTTTCTCATGTCACTGTGACAAGTGCCTAGCTGATCGCTGTACTTGGTGAGCACAGCTGATGAGACAGGCTGTTGACCCCCCAAGAGGAGCAGTGTTGCTGTGAGGGGTTGCTGTGGCATGGCAATAAAACAAATGGGGTGGGTGGAAGAGGAATACTTTCAGGAGCTACTAACCATTTCTTAGTGATTATCCTTTTTAAATATAATGGATACAGGCAATCTTCATTTCAAAGTCATGGTCTCTGGTGATGTGTAACCTGTGAATCTTTGGCTGATCAAGGTGTGACCAGTAAGAAGTAGCAGGGTCTATAACAGGGATCGGGAACCTTTGGCACGTGGCCCATCAGGGAAATCCACTGGCGGGCCGGGCTGGGACGGTTTGTTTACCTGCAGCGTCCGCAGGTTTGGCTGATCGCAGCTCCCACTAGCTGTGGTTTGCCGTTTCAGGCCAAGGGGGGCTGCGGGAAGTGGAGGCCAGCGCATCCCTCGGCCCGCGCCGCTTCCCGTGGCCCCCATTGGCCTGGAATGGTAAACCGCGGCCAGTGGGAGCTGCGATCAGCCAAACCTGCAGACGCTGCAGGTAAACAAACCGTCCCAGCCCGCCAGCGGATTTTCCTAATGGGCCGCGTGCCAAAGGTTGTCAGTCCCTGGTCTATAAGCATGGAGAGTGGGACCAGTACGTTACGTACAGCCCTTTTTAATGGGCTGCTTATCCTCCCCATTACTGTTGGGCCCCGCCAGCTTTCTACAACACTCTCAGCTGCAGGCCAGAAGCAATGAACTGTGGAGATTACCCCAATTCTTACTTAAAAGCATATGTTTGTGTGGGAGTGACCTAGCAGGCTGGTTCTGGGCCTGCTCTCCAGGGTGAGGCAAGGGCTTGAGCAGCTGAGCACAGGAAAATTGAACTCTTTAAATGGCGACTCATTTAATTTCATGCAGCACATGGGGTAAAGGAAATACTGTCGTTTTCTCAAGACACAACTAACTGCCATAAGATCTCACAGAGACCATGAGCTGTGTGGGATTAAAAGGGATGAGCTGTTTAGGGATATGCTTATCCATATAGTTATAGAATGAATATGCACATGTTGAATTCAACGGAGATAAACTCTTCTGTTTCAGAGCAAGAGCCATTCACTGACTGGCAGGGTTAGGAAGATACTCTGTGTGAGCTGATTATTCCATAACCATCTTCTATGAAGCTTCTTGCATTCTCCTGAGGGCCCTGGTACTGGCAATCATCAGGAGAATACTGAGTGAGGGGGCCCTGGGGTCTGAACTGGCATGGTGGTTCCCATGTTCTACATCTCTAAGCACGTGCACACGATTCAGATCCTATGAATATGCTCATAATGCTGAAACACTTGAATCTTGGGCACATCTCATCAATCTGGTGATTTCAAGATACCTGAGAAGTGCTTGGACAGTTCAGCTGGATGTGCTTAACACCTGATACTAGGATAAAGGGATCTTTTTATAAAACACTCCTCTTGTTTCTCCTTCCTTGCCATTCAACTGGATCGGCTCTGATATTTTTCCAAGCTAGCTCACAAATTGAATATTAAATATTCAAACACGCTGATGCCCAGGCAGGAAGCAATCCTAATTCTCAGGCAGGAAGCAATGTTATTCTGAGAAATGCAGATCAAGAGTCTGCCTTCTAACCCACATGGATAAAAGCAAACTTTATGGTTGTGATGACTTGTCATGTGCCTGCTGTACCTTTCATTTTGTCTTTTTGCTTTTCTTGAGAGTAACTTTTTTGGGGAGGGGAGAAGGGTAGGTTGGCAGATGGATTTGTCAAACGATGTGTGGGATCCTTGGTCGCGAATACTCAGCCTACCTTGCAACAGATGCAAAATTGTTGTATGAGTCTGTAGGCTGGTGGGATGCTAATATCTGTATTAATCCGTGTATGCTTATTTTGATTAGCTGCATGCTTGTTTAGAAGCTCAGAAAGCAAGATGTAAAATGCTGCAATCAGGGAATAGCACCAGAGGTCTTCCTGCTGGCTATAATTAGAGGCATCCTGGATGTGTCTCCTCCCGGGGGGGAAGGAAGAAAGGTCTGTACCTGTATTAGAGAAAACAAAAATTCTTGAAGAGTCTTGGAGTAGTTCATGCCTAGGACTGTTAGCCTTTAGGGTCAACGGGGCTGGGGAGTATACCTGCCTACTCACCTGTTGGGAGTGAGCGCTTAGCCTTGAGCTGACTTCTTGAGTCTGCAGACAGTTTCAGGGTTGCTGCACATAATTTCCCGAGGTGATATTAACAAGACTCTGGTCAGTTTCACTTCAGCCTTGTAGGCAGCAATATCTTGTCTCTCATAGACTCCGCCAGTCTGTATGATGTCTGTGTGGTCATTCAAATTGCTGCATGGAGGTGTATGGGGACACAGCTTCTTTTTAATGTTCTGTGTGATCCAGAGCCAGGCTGTTGGCATGTGATGGTGCAGAGGATAAGGAAAGGAAATAATTCATGTCTTGTGACCCTTCTCTGGAAATAAAAAAACCCTCCGATAACATTTCCCAGGCAGTGGCCTAGTTTACTCATCAACAACAGAAGTTGAGTCAAGTGCTTCTTGTTTGTGGTTCTTCAGAGCAAAGTTGGGAGCCTATAAAAAGTTTGCTGTGTACACAGTCGTAGTGTTTGTTCTGTCAATGTTTTTGTTCATTAGCTCTGATTGAAGTCATTCACAGGCAGGGATTGCTTCATGGCTAGTCAGCCTGGAAGGCAGAACACTGGTACGGTAGCTACCATGCATGGTGCATATATTCAGCCAAACTATATTATAGGCCATTTACTTCTGCCTACATCTAATCTTGTGGATTCTCATTATTGGGGGTTGTAACCCATCTGCCTGGCGTAGCGCTCACTAGCTCTGCTCCTGGGTGAGTCAGTCCTTGCTGGGCAAGATGCTGCTAGCTATGTTGGTCTCCTTGCCAATCAATACCACACTGGTTCAACCATACTGTAATAGTGGGCCCTTTGTCATTGCTCATATGTCATCATATACAGCACATCCTGTGGGGTAGGAAATTATTTTTGAGTGCTATTTACTGTATATCATGGCTTGGTGTGCCTGAGCCCACTTATCACTGACACTTTAAAAACCCTTGCACCCCAATCTGGGTCTATGCTGGTTATGTGATATGTATATGTATCTCTTCACCCTTGCAACCGATACCTGTAATCCCTCATAAATCAAGCCTGACCCCAGATGCACAGTACCTTCCCTCTTAATTTGTGGATATTTAATTTTAAACATTAACTTTAATAAAAATTTTAAACTTTAGCCAAACTTTTCTTTCCAATTAAAGTTGCTACTCTGGGTTTGCTACAGGTCCTTTCAGAGAGGTTGTTTTCATTGCAATCAGCCGTTGGACCATGTCCCAGAATGATGTCGCCTGAGTCATCTCTTTCTAGAACTTACAATTAGAAATAAATGAACTGGCCACTGCGCTAGAAACTAGCAGCACCTTACTTGGCAAAATCGGCCAACTTCAGAAGTCTGCATAGTGAGTGTCTTTATACCAATGAGCTATGGCAGAAACTATCCCAGCTCTTCAGAGATGGTTACCAGGTGCAGTTGCTACAGTTATTCTTTCAGTAAATGCACTACAGAGAAAACATTAAAAAGCCTACCTGCATGCTAATCACCTTCCCAGGGATCCGCCCAACCTAACATGAGCTCTGGTAGGAGCCATCCATCAAACCCCCACTGAAGGGAGATTCCTTAAGGTTACCTGTTCATCACAGCTTCAGCTCAGAACAAGCCCACAGTCAGGCCCAGTCCTTCCTACCCTTCCCTAAGGACTGGTGCTCTATGTGGAGCAGAAGGCCTGTCCCTTTGCTGGATCAGGAAGAAGGCCCTGAGCTAGTTTATCCAAGAGTCCTTTCTTTGTGGGTTGGTCCGTGGAGAATCCAGTGTGAACCAATATATGCACCTTTCCTGGGGGTGGCTTCAAAGGGCTGGTAAGCAGGGAAATTACATTAGTATCCCCATCCCTGCTAGAGAAGGCACATCCAGTGCCACAATAACACACACACAGCGAACCCCAACTTAATTCCATAAGGTTTGCCCAGGATATTACAGAATAGTGTCAGTCTTTCGCAGTAACATCATACCAGCCAAGTCAGTCATATTTGCTCTCCCCCACCTCTCTTGCAAACATCTGTCCACATGCTGTTCAGGCTGATGGAAAAAGTCCAGTCTGGGCTTAGCACCACTCTAAGCATTACACTGCCCCTAGAATAACCTAGAGGAGAATTCTTCTTCAGAGGGATCCTTTAGTCTTGGGGTTGGAGCCCCAAATGCTGAAGGATCTTCTCTCAGTCTTAATCTGGCCAATGTGCCAGCTTTCATATGGACCCGACATGATTGAACTCCAGAGTATGGGAGTTCAAACTAGCTAGTGCATAGGGTCTCACTTGCATTTACCTAAAGTTCTTTGTGTGTGTGTTTTGTAATTTTTTTTTTTTTCTCATAATGAAATTTGGAGGTGGAAGCCCAGCTCACCCTTTCTCAGTCAGAGGCCCCTGCAGAAAATACAATTACGTCTTGGTGCTTCCAGTCAGATCAAGAGCACTTGAGTGTCTAGTCTTTCTACCCTACGCTAAAGCCCCCTCCCCTTTACACTATCAGCTCTTTAGGGCAAGGATTGCGTTGCCCTCTCTCTGTTCAGCACCTAGCCCAACAAGGCCTCAGTCCAGATCTAGGTGCCTCACTGATCTAAATGCTGCCCACATGCAAACGAATGTTTGTTGCAAAGTCGAGCACTTAAAATGTTTATGGCTGCCTTTGCAACCTGAGTTTTGTCCCCTGGGGGAGTCTAGCCTGTGCACTGAGTGAGGCAGGAGTTCTGTTAAAGAAAAAATAGTATGTGGTCATGTAATTAAAGACAGTCGTAAGGCATACGTGTGTGTGGGGGGGTCAAATTAAGGCTACACAAGCAACCTTTGTTAAAAGTAGATCTTACATAACTTCAGTTCCTTTAAAAGAAAAGAGTTAAAAACGACTAACCACCACCTCCCCCATCGTGCATCAGCAGCAGATTTGAGCTACAAGATTGACTACATTAGCAACCTTTTCCTGCTGGCAGCTGTCCCTGGGCTGGGCTGCTGGTGCCATGGGCTGGGTCTAGGGGAGGCCCCAGCCCGTCATTCTTTCTCCCCTCTGATAAGTGCTGGGGGAGTTGCTGCCCCATGTGATGCCCCTGGTGGGAAGAGGGGATGGGCTGCTGGGAAGATGTGCCAAGTCCAGGGAGGCATGTGGGAGGCCCAGCTCTTATCTCCTCTCCCACTGCTACAGCTCCCAGGTCATTCCAGCGCAGTGGTGGCGTGGGCCCAGCTGTAGAATGTTCATTCAGTTATTTTGGTAGGCTGCCAACATTTCCCTGGGGAAGCAAGCGAGAGAAGGAAAGAGTGACTTCAGTTTGTATCAGTGAGCACAGTGTCTGTCTCAGCCAAACCCAAATGGAATCAAGAGAGAAAGGAAAAGCACTTCTGTAGCCTGGGGATTTTCTTCCAGCCAAATTTCAATTTAAATACAGTTCAATTTGTATCCTGGAAAGCAGGGACTTGAAAAGGATTTAGGGGTCATGGCGGACAAGCAACTCAACAGGAGCTCCCATTGTGATGCTGTGGCAAAAAGGGCTAAGGGGACCCTTGGAGGAGGGGTAGATAAAAATTGACTTATACACTGAATACTTTTCCTTTTAAATAATCTGATTGCAATTACATTTGACATTGACAGCTAGTTTTAGGGACCACAGTTCACTCTGTTAAAATCATTTAAATAAAGTCAGTGAGTCCCCAAATTTTAATTTAGTAAATGGTGCTGCTTTTTTAATTATTTACTGGTTCCCAGGAAAACCATCTCACTTTCTTTATGTCCACTCAAGCTTTATAAATGTCACAATGTCATGTTCTGCTGATGTATATAAATTACTTTGTAGAATGGAGAAATTCTGGTATTTACATTTTTCTAAATGTAAATAACTGTCAGTTTCTGTTGCCCAGAAAAACTTTTGCCTTAATTACTTTTGGTTTCAGTTTAGCTAGCAAGTGCAGAGAGCAAATGAGCGCTTCATTTGGGCTAGTAATTCATTCAAAGCTGGCTAAAAATGAGAGGGACTTGAACTAGCAGGAAAACTTGTTTTCATCTTTCAAAGTATGAATAAAACCAGGTTGGAGAGGATGAGTGAGATCTATTAAGCATAAAAACACGAAGGGCATGGGGCAGATATTTCAAAGTTACTTAAGCACCAAAACATTTTGAACAAGGCACCTGGTAGGAATATAATTTCTATACTGTATCCTCCTGGTTAGCCAAAAGTACCCTTTTTTTTTTTATAAGGACTACATTTGGTTTCAGTTCAGCATGTTTTAATGGTTAACCACCTATAAAAATGCACCTTTCTTTGTTAATTTTCCTAAAGTGCAAATAAGAACATAAGAACAGCCATACTGGGTCAGACCAATGGTCCATCTAGCCCAGAGTCCTGTCTTCTGACAGTGGCCAATGCCAGGTGCCCCAGAGGGAATGAACAGAGCAGGTAATCATCAAGTGATCCATTCCCTGTCACCCATTCCCAGCTTCTGGCAAATGAGGCCAGGGACAAAACAAAACAAAATTAAAATTGATGATTTAAATTCAGATTTCCTCCTTGAAGACTGAATCATGATTAAAATGGATTTGACTCAATCTGGTCCTGCAGGTATATAATGAGTAGGAGGAGTATGGACGTCATTTTTACCTCCGTGTATGGCATTGGCCAGACAAATGCTGGAATGTTGCTTACAGTCCTGGTGTTTGCATTTTAAAAAAGGTGTTGAAAATTGCAGAGGGTGCAGAAAAGAGCCACAAAAATGATTTAAGGTCTGGAGAAAATGTATTACAGTGAGTGACTTACAGCTCAGTCTGTTTAGTTTAGTTTATTACCAAAACCCCCTCAAAAAACGGAGCTGGTTGATCATGGTGTGAAAGCACCTTCCTGAGGAGGAAACACCAGGTATTAAAAGGCTCGTGCATCTAGTGAAGAAAAACGTGCCAAGAACTAATAGCTGGAAGCTGAAGCCAGATAAATTTAGATGGAAATAATGGACGCATTTTTAACAGGATGATTAACCATTGGAAGAAACGACCAAGGGAAGTGGCAGATTCTCCATTTTTGATGTCTTCAGATCAACACTGGATGCCTTTCTGGAAGAGGCTTTAGTCAAACAAGGTCTTGGGCTCAACACTGGGGTAACTGGGTGAAATTCTGTGCCCTGTGACATACAGGAAGTCAGGCTAAATGATCTAATGATCCCTTTTGGCCTTTATCTTGTCATCAAAAGCCTCGACCAGCAACGGAGGTGACAACTTTCGAAAAAAGGTCACAAACATTTCTTGCATTATGCAAGGCACTGCATTTAAACATTTCTTGCCGTGGAAAGTGTTAGGCAACCAAAGTACAGGGGTTGCTACTGGCTCCCATGACCTGTGTTTTGGAACGCCAAATTGAGTAACTGTTTGAGATAATGTAGGAGAATAAGCTAAAACTGGCTAGTCTTGGCTTCCTCCCCAAGTTTATTAAAATGATTTTGCTTGTGATCAGTCGTGAAGAGGTGACTTCAGGCTTCTTGTTAAGGTATCAAAGGCTTAAATAAATCTAGGCTCAATGACTAGGTGGTACTGGGGTGTGTGTGTGTGTATATGTGTGTATGTATGTATATGTGTGTGTATATAACATATTTTTAATGTATTCTCTTTGTATTCTAGAGATACACAAGCCCAGAGTTGGAGGAGTCAGGGCCTGCAGAGTAAACTCTCCTGGTGTGAAGGAGTGCGCTCCTGTTTCAGGTTAACACTCCAGACCTGGTGCCAGTTGCAGAGGTTGTTTAGATCCAGCCCAGGGCTGGATTAACCTTTTGTGGGCTTGGCACCAAACATATTTGGGGGCCCCCATGCAGGCAATGGAGCATGGCGGGGGGGGGGGGGGGGAGTGAGGGGCTGGCCAGGGGTATGGTATGGCAGGAGTGGCCCCACTCCACTCCGCCCCGTGTGAAGGCACTATTTACAAACTGGCACACTGTGCCCCTCCCCCCAACTGGCCAAGACTGGCCAGGCTTCTGCATCAGTCCCAGGCGGTTCAGCTAGGGAGACAGGTGGGACCCCACAGGTGGTGGGAAGCAGAGACTGCCTGGAGCTGGAGGTGCACTGGGGTCTGGCCAGGAGGCAGAGAGAAGCTGGAGGGTGGGGCTGGGGGTGGATAGGAGCCCACGGCCGGCCAGCGGGCAGGCTGAGAGGAGCAAGTGGTGAGCACGGGGGGAGCCAGTGGGGTCTCCGGGCACAATGCAAGCAGAGCAGGCTGGCCACTAGCACTATTGTAAACCCGACACTGATCCAGCCTTGTGAGCCACTGCGTTGGTTTGGACTCCAGATGGGCAGTTGCTTTGCTCTGTCGGTATTAGGATTTCAAGCAGCGCCCTTCGGCGGGGGGGAAGGTAGGGTAAGTCTACACAGCAGCGGGAGCGAGCCACCCCGTTCAGGGCAACAGATTCAAGCTAACACGCTAAAAATAGCAGTGTGGACGCTGCGGCTCGGGCGGAGACTCATGCTCGCCTTGCGGGTGAGGTGGCTAGTTTGAGTCTGTCGATCTAGGCTGGGGGGCTTGCTTCCAACTGCAGGGTAGATGTGCCCTTAGTGGCTGGCAAGGGAGCCTGAGTGTACAGTCTTGTGATCCTGCTAACAAGCTGATTGCATCTTGGTTCCTGTCTGCTTGCAGACATGACCACACCGCTTGGAGACTGAAGAGAAGGGAGGGGCCTGCTTCTATCTGATAACGTGCATGTTGCGTGGCCAGCACTCTAAACTAACTTCGTCCCCCTCCCAAAGCTCGCAGAGAGGAGTGAGTTTCATGGTCTGGGAATCTGAGCACTTTCATGGTAGCTCCTCCCGGAGTGGGTGTGAATGTTAAATGAGTCTGGGGAGGGCTGTGAAGGGAAGCGAGGGTGGCTCTTATGGGAAAGGTAAATTACAGCAGCGGTGGGACAGGTCTGGCCCTAAGTTGGGTCTGACAAAACCAGCGCACAAAGAGCTGTTTGTGAAGTCAGGCAGTGCCACTTTCCCGATGGCCTCTGAAGAGCTCCTCATGCTGCCACTTTCTGGCCATGGAGACTCATCGCCTCGCAAGGGACGACTTGACATCTAGCCCTGTGCTTGGTACCAAACCAGCAGGGCTGCAGGATCTGGAGATGTGGAGTCAGTCTGGGTCCTGTTTGAGAGCCGGCTCCGTTTTGGCCCAATCACACTTGTCTGGGTGCCTCTCCCCCTTTGGGCCCTCATCTGCCTCTGCTCCTCTTGCAGCCGCTCACTGTGACCTGGCTGTAAAACGGGCATCGCCACCTCTGTTCTAAAATGGGATCTTGCACCTCCTCTTCAAATACTTCTGATATAGGTAGGGAGAGCTTGGCCTTAGACCCTCAGAGGAAGAGGAAAGTGTCTTGTAGGCAGGCCCCTGTTCCTGTAGTCTCTGAACACCTTGCTGTCTCTAATGGAGCTATACACCCAACACCTCCCATTTTACAGCGGGAGAAGGGCCTTCAGTTCCCCATGACTTGATTGCCTGGGCTATTGCAGTGAATCCTTTGAGACAAGTTCGAAGTGGCTGCCTCCCTGCAGTGGCCAGTTGCATGAATGACTAGTACAGAATGACTAGTACTAGCCCTTTCCCGGTGACTGCTTCTCTCAGTCCAGCCGGAAAGACTGAGAGAGTCCAATGTGCCTGGAGCTGCCTCTCTTCCCGCGTTCCAGAGGCTCCTGGCTGGCACAGGGGATGGCGGTTTCTTTGTTTGTCTTTGGCAGGCCATGCTAGTCTCCTGACCGCAGGGATGGCTCCATCCTGTGGTGTTGCTCACAATAGGCCTCTTGGCCCTGCAGGGCCGAGGTGGTCTGTGGAAAGGGGCAGATGTCAGCTCTGGGAAACCTCATTTCCATTAAATGTAAATTAAAATAACTCCAGTGTCCAATGGCTAGTTGTCGTGTTCCCCGTCCCCCCACCCCCCTGCCAGGGCAGTGCTCCCTTCTGCGGGGCAGTGACACTTCAGATACCAGGGTAGATGCTTTCAGCCCCAGCAAAAACAACGAGGAGTCTGGTGGCACCTTAAAGACTAACAGATTTATTTGGGCATAAGCTTTAGTGGGTAAAAACCCCACTTCTTCACCAACAAAGTATCCGTCCCCCGCTTTGGAGCGGGACGTCATGTCTGGTACTGTGTGCTGGGGCCCTTTAACACCACAGCACCACTGCAGACTAGGTTATAGGCCCAGCCCTTGCTCATGTTGAGTGACTGGAGAAGTGCCCAGAATAGCTCTCAAACTCCTGTATTAGGCAACTCTGCTGACAGTGCTCGGTTCTGGGAACTTGCCCTGCAGAAGAACCGGTCCTCCCAGATCACTCTGTCTGCTGGAGAATGCACTGTGGTTCATCCCCGCCTGGTACGTGTCTAGGCAGCAAAGTGTGGCTGTGACAAACGCTCCCTGAACCTGGCTTTCTATAGCCACTGTGGGAAACGCCTCGTGCAGCTTCGGTTGCGCTCGGTCTGCAGGCTCAGAGCTGTCTCCTACCTCCAGCTTGCTTGCTTGTTTCTCTGTGTTGCTGTTTGCAAATAGCAGCATGTCCTCCTGGGCCTGAGCGAGCTAAAAGCTTTGGTGGGGATGAGATTAAATAGACTAATATGCTCATTTCCTCTGGCCAGGAGTGGGTCATGTGGAGTAGAGGACGGAGCAAAATGCACAACAAACTATCTGTTTGTTGTTAACTGATCCCTTATTCCAGGCCAGGAAATAATTATTTCCTGATCATGACCAGAGGGTGTTCCTGCAGTGCAGCTGCAGATTTTGCTCAGGCAGGCAGGTGTGTTTAGTTATCGCTGTCCTGAGCTATGTAATGCTGTTGAATTAGGGAAGTCTTTGGGTGAGGTGAGACGTGAGCTGTGGTATCGGTGCCAGCATTCAGGAGGGAGGGAAGGTGGATTTGGGGAGCGATCGGTTAACAGCCAGTCTCTCCAAAGTAACTCGGAGCCACGAGGCACAAGCAGGTTTCACGTGGCTGTGGCACTTCCTCATTGGAGAGCCCCAGCGCACTGAACAATGCGCGGTAGAAAGGCCTGTCTCTCCATGGTGACTGGGGGTGAGGTGTGCGTCGTTGGAGCGGCCCTCCCAGCAGGGAAATGTGCAGGGCAGGGCTGCACCTGGGGTTGTGTGATGCATGGGGAGAAAAGCCTCTTGTGCAGTATCCGGTGAGCTGGCCCCAGTACTGGGCCAGCTCAGTGCAGCACAGGGGTGCTGCTTTGGCGCAGCTGATGCGAGGTGTCCCCCAAAGCAGGCAGAGAGCAGAGCCTCCTGCCTGGCTGGAGCTGGCTGAAGCCTTAGGTGACAGCTCCTATTGCCTGAGCTCCAGGGAAAGGAGATGGAGGTGGCATAGCTCCAGCATCCCTCCCTTGTGCTGCTCCTGCCTCTGTTCTCTAGGGGGGCTGCTGGATTTACCCTGGGATTTAACCAGGACGTCTTCAAGTCTGAATGGCTGCAGGGGGCCTTGCAGTCTTGCTGGGAGTGGAACAAGGGGTGTCCAGCAACTCCCAGCTTCTCTCCCTGTGCTTGGGCAGCATCCTGGCAGTGGTGTGGGGTAGGAGACTGGCTGCAATAGGCGAATGAAAGGTAGGATGGAGGGAGAGGCCCTGGCTAAGATCAGCCCCTTCATGCTGGGCTCTAGGTACCATGAGAGAGACAGACAGACGGCCCCTAACTCTCTGGGCCTCACCGGCTGGCTGGTGGGTTGGTTGCCACCAATGGCAGCATGCTCTTTTCTGCTCCATGAGGCAGGCCGAGAGCTCACTAGTAAAAAGCGTGCACAGGGGCTAACCCCTCCCGGCCTCGGAGAGACCCTGTCACAGCATGATACGGTGCAGTGTAAAATTGAACGCCCCCTGCTGCAGCAAGTGGGTCATTTCCAGCTCTGGGCTCGTCTGCAGAGCTTTATCCATGATGCAAGAAAATGACCCAAATGCAGCTCAGGTGTTCCTCCGACAAACACAGCCGAGGAGCATTTGGCTTGTGGAGGGGAGTAATTTATCCAGCCTCTTGCAAGGTAGACTGTTGTTAATACTATTAATAATAGCTGCTGACAGGGCTTCAAATTGCCTTCTGGGCCTGTCATTGCTGGCTAAGTGAGCCTAGCCCTGGGACAATCAAACTTTGTCCACCAAAGGATTGCAACCAATTTGCCTAAACCAGAGCAGTTGCAGCTGCCATGTGGTCACTTTGTGGCAAGTCCAGAACCTGGTGTACCAACTTCCATCTTGACTGGCGTGGCTTCTGCATTACAAACTAGTGGCCCCTGTCAACATCGAACTCCATGGGTTGCATTAGGCCTGGCTCCTGCATTTGGCCACTGTTGGCCTAGAGCACGGGATGCCCTGGCCTGGAAGGAAGCTATTCCCATGTGCTGCAGCAAGTACAACAGGGTGAGTCTGCGTGAGGAGATCCTGGGCTGCTGACACGGCAGGCAGAGCACAGCCACACCCGGCGAGGGGAGCCTGACCAATGCAGGCGGCATATGAGACGAGAGAGGGAGAGTGCCCCAGCTGGGCTGAGTGCAGCATGAACTTGAGGGCAGGCAGCTGTCAATCTCACTTCCCTCCTGCCCTGCCCCCCTTGCGTATCAGAGTCAGGAGGGCAAAGCGGGGGCACCCAGATGTCTCCCTTCTAGTGTCGGGGCTTGCTAACCTGCGGCCATGTGGAATATTTGTGCATTAATCTAGTTTTCCATTCTCCTCTCAGATCACCCATTCGCCTTTTCTGCGCCTCGGGCAGCTGAGCAGCGTGGATCTCGACGACGATGTCCGCGAACTGGTGAGTGGCAGAGAAAGGAGCAAACGTTACTCTGACAGTTCCCCTTCTTGGTAACCAAGGCCAGGCTGCAGCAGATGGCTCCTCGCAAAGCAGCAGCATGGGCCTCAGGAGGCAAACCCACTGCCAAGGGTCTGTCTTTCCATTATAAGTCTGCCTAACTTCTTCTAACTTGCCCATCTTCCTCTTCCCCACCAAAACCAGCTGCCTACTTCTGCCTGGAAACTATCATGTGTGAGCCCCTGCCCCAGGAGGCGCCTCTTGGAAAACTTGGGGTGAGCGGATGATGTGTCTTGGAGAAATTAGTCTGTGTCTTTAAGACTCCCTCCCTCCCTGCCCATACCCCCTCTGAGCTCCCGCGTGGCCACAGCCAGTGCTCTGGGCTCTGTTTGGAGCACTCACTCGACGGGTACGCATAATGGAGGAGGGGGTGTCCCAAAGAAGGGCATGGAAGTTGCACTTGGTGCCCATGCGTGGCATTGCCGAGTTGGACCGAACGGCTAGCGCAGCCGCGTGGGAGAGCAGCTCATGGCAGGTCAGTGAGCACCCGAGGCTGGAGCTCCAGTCCGGCTCCATGGAAAACTCGCTTTCGCTGTCTGACCCAGATCACGGGATTGTAGGGCTGCTGCTGGACAGGCCACTCGCCTGCCGTGCTGTCACCCTCCACCCCCACGTGGGCAGCTTCCTGAACTCCCCTCTCACACTCGCTAACCTCACCATTCCCCGCTGCTGAGCCCTGGTCTTGTGCTCTCTTCAGTGTGTCCTTGCGGCTCTGACCCCACGCAAGAGACACAGGCAAGAGCCGCATCCTCTGGCTCAGAGCATCCCCCGGGTGTGTACGCAGAAGGTCCCTTCCATAGGTGGATCTCCCCCTTCCCCCACACATGTACTCTCCATGTGGAAGGGGGTGTTCAGCTGTCTGCTGACCACTGTCCTCCATGCCTGGCCCTACCGACCTGTTAGTCTGGAAACTGAGGTCCATGTGGAGAGCAGGGGATGGGCATTGGGTGCCAGGATTGGGCTTTGGGGCCCATTGTGCTGGCAGGATGCTCTGTGTGACTGGATTCTCGTGGAAAATTCCTGCCCCCGGCTTCACCTTTGTGAGAGGTTGATCCTGGGTCTGGGGGTGGAAATCCGTTCAGAACATACCCTGCTAATGGGAAAACAGCCCTCTGGGTACAAGAGGCGCCCGAGCTCTGGCTGGGAGGCCGCGGTCTGTCCAAGCCCCTCTGGGATCACAGTTGTTATGTCTCCTCTCAGAGCAGTGCGTGCTCGCTTGGTTTCCCTTCCCCTCTCACATCCTGTATCTGACTTTCGCTTTCCTCAGCTCCTGGACTTCTCCCTCCATTTCCGTTGGGTTGCTGTTTGTTTGCGTTACAGTGGCACCAAACGGGGTCCCGCATAGACACCACAGGACCGGGGGCTCTGCCTGAAGAGTGGACAGGCTGAGCGGGCGCTGAGCGGTCATTCATTTCTGACAGGTGTAACCCTACGTAGTGGGAGAAGTCCTGTCACCAGTGACTGAATCTCTATTCTCCAGATGGGTTCTGCGCGTGCGCGCGCGCGCTCTCTCTCTCTCTCTCTCTCTCTCTCACCAGTCAGATCCCATGGGCCAGAGAAGTGTCCCCCATCCCCCACCCCTTCATGAGCTGCCCCCAAGCCCCTCCGGAACCTCACATACCCCAGAGGGTGGGGCTGGCCCTCAGGGAGATTGATCTAGAGTAACCCTTATACACCATTTCACGTGGCACCTCTGAGTGGGAGCCACCGTCAGCAGGCCTGGGGAGCAGGAGTGGGTGGATTGTGGTCACACTGCTGCTGGAGCCTGAATTGCCTCTAGACTCGCTGGCATTCAGGTTTGCTGAGCTACAGTGATCTGACACTCAAAACCCTCTTATCTTTCTAGCTGCAGTGGTCTGAACTAGGACACACATTCTGTCTTCGCTTGTGACTCATAGCCATTCTCTTGTCCTGTAGTAGGGCCTTGGTCACTCTCTTATTAGTTGTATTGCTGGTCCCCACCTGACATCAGGGCCCAGTTGTGCTAGGTACTGTACCAACACCCCAGCCCTGTCCCTGCCCGGCAGCGCTTGCAAACTCACTAGAGGCTGGATACAAGTGAATGTAACAAATGGGGCGGGCAGGAGGAGGATCAGGGTAACAGAGCTACGATTCCCCTATTAAGTAGCAATTTCTTGCTCTCTGCAGCCCCGTGCTCCCAGCTGTGTGCTCTGCAGGGATTTGTAGGGCCAAGGACAACAGCGGAGCACTGGTAAATGGACCCCACCCCTTCCCTACGCACGCAGTCGCTGTATCAACTAGCTCAACGAAGGCTGTGCTCCCTGCTCCTGCAAGGAAGGGGGATGGGTGATGATATTCTCAAGACCTACGACTGGATCATAGTTCTTGATTGTTCTCTTAAAGCCCTTTTCCTCTCAGTGTCTGTCTGTGCAGTGCCACAGGCCCCTAGGCCATGCGCTGGCATGCTAGGGGAGACCTCACAAAGCGTGTTTGAGCCAATGATGTAGCCAACTGTCATGACTATCACAACTCCTGTGGTATTGGGTGGTTTTCTTCAAGCCCCAGCTCCTGGGGTCATGTGAATACATGAGACTCTCATCTCTCTTTTTAGAAAGAATTTTAGCTTTCATTGTCTTTCAAAGAAAAGCTTAAAAATGTGACCCCCCTCTCAAGGATCTAGCACCCGAAGGCAAGTAAAAAGACCCCCACACGTCTTAATCTTAATGGCTCATGATTCTTAAGCCAATCTCACGATTTTGGGGGCCTGATACCGGATTTTTAATGTCCAGGGTTGGTGATGTAGTTGAGGACAGTAGGACAGAAATTTCTGTGGAGCTTGGTGCTTCTTGGTGCTTTCCTGCCTGACTTTTCTCCAAACCCTCTGAAGCAAATGGAGTTCTAGCATCTGCTCTCAAATCCCACCAGATCTCAGTGCCTGGGGACAATGACCATTTCCATGAAAACGGCTTTGCACGCTGTTGGTAACTTGCCAGGGGTGTCTTGGAGTCCTTGGAAGCGTATCATCCGGCTGCTCTGTTTCCTCTTGCCCCCTTGTTCCCCAGCTAAAGCAGATCTCCCCTTCCCATTGGACTCTCTAATTGGGAGCCTGCTTTGCTGTGAGGTGGAGGGAGAATTTCCTTGCCCTGGGAATGTGCCTGCCCTGTGCCAAACGTCACCAGTGACCCTTCCAGCCTTTGCTCGCTGCTGAGCATGAGTATCTCAGGCAAAGGTCTCGGTCAATGAGATCTGAACAAACGATGACGATAAAGGCTTGAACTGTTCCTAAGAAACACTCCCGAGGGACCAGGTCATCTGGTCCGCAGGCTGGAGGTCTTAGAGCATCAATTGCTATGAATGTGTAGCTATAATAGTGCAGCTCCCTTATCACCTTCCTATTCTGGGCAAGGGAACATGTTGGAGTAGCTGTAGCACCTCCACATCCAACGTGCCACCCTTCCCAGCGTGCTGGGGCCGGCGGCGCTGTACAGAGGGGGGAGTGCTCTTCCCTGCCACAGGGCGTCCAGGCTCGAATCTCGCCGCACCAGGGGTGGCTTTGGTGCTGAGCATTTGAAAAGCTCCCCCTCTGCCTTCCTGAGTTAAGGACGTCTCATTACGGAGTTGCCTTGTTACCAAGGTGTTTAAGTCACATTTAACCTGTACTTAATGGGCAACTGGGGGAAGGTACAGCAGGGGTCCCCCTCTGCCTGATGAGTTGAGCAATAAAAGCTGTCAGCACACCCGTCCTGGGGGGTGTTTCTGGCTGTGGCGTTGAGGCCGTTCCCATAGCTCCGTGGGCAGAGTGGTGTTGGTATTGGTACACTCATGCTGAGCCAGTCCCATCCTCTTTAGTTCTGCAGGAAATCCCCCGGGATCAGACAGCATCGTGCTGCGTTCCCAGCTCTCTGCGCAGGACTCTCGGTGCCTGAGGCAGTGGTGTGTCCTGCTTCATTAAGTAGACTCTGTTTATAGCCAATCAAAGTCAACAGCTGTAAAGAGGCTGCTTCATGGTGCCATCTAGGACGCTGGTGCGAACAGCCAGAGCAGACGCTGTCCTACCCCTGTCTCTGCCTAAAGCCCCTGGCAGTGAACAAACCCCCCTGTTGTCTTTGTGAAAAGCTTCCTGGCAGAAGCTGGTAGTGGGAACTGCATGGAAGCAGGCGATGTGACGTGTTGATGCGTGTTGCGAGCACCCTGGCCGGTCCCTCGGAAGAGTAGCTGAGCGCTGCTGCTATTGGCTGGGGCTGGAACTTGGGGGTAGCTGCTGCAAATGACAAACTCCAGCAGCCCTGCTTTGGGGCAATGTTTTGGCTGATCTAACGCCTGATCTTTGCCTCCCCCAGGAAACGGAGGCCACTAACCAGTTTCCCAGTGAGATTCCTCACAACGAGAAGCTGCTCTCGCTCAAGTATGAGGTAGGCACCCCAGGAGATGTCT
Source organism: Malaclemys terrapin pileata (assembly GCF_027887155.1). NCBI lineage: Eukaryota > Metazoa > Chordata > Testudines > Emydidae > Malaclemys > Malaclemys terrapin. The sequence continues at coordinate 55,338,063 of NC_071514.1, forward strand.
ATTTAGTTGGGATTAGAAGATTCTGGTTCAAACTGATTTGAAAACTGGTGGTGCTCCAGCCAGCGAACGAGTGGCGCTGGGTGTGGGAGGAGGCAGTGGGGTTGAGGAGTCATAACCTGGTGCGTGGAAAACCTCAGCACCAAGGCTGTTCTGGTGCTGTAGGGCAGGAAAGTTCCTGCGGGACAGCAGGACACCGGTCTCCAGAGTAATCTGTGGGGTTCCAGACAGCAGGGGGAGGTTTCAGTGGAGAAGAAAGCTGGGACTGGGGGCATGAGCACAGTGCAGGTGAAGTAGTTTTCATTGGGAAGGGGCGGAGCAGAGCTGAATCCTCTGCTGTGTTACCTAGTGAAAGCATTTCCCTCTCCCTGAATCTAGAGCCTGGACTACGACAACTGCGAAAACCAGCTGTTCTTGGAGGAGGAGAGGCGGATCAACCACACAGTGAGTCTGGCTGTGCCCACAGCACCGGCCTGTCAGCCCGAGCCCTGCCGAGACTTCAGCCACCCCTGTGGAAACTGGTCAAATGTCACTGCGGGCCAAGGGTCCGAGATGTGGCTTCTCAGCAGCATAACCCATTGCTTCTGGGAACCGCTGGCCCCCCAGAGGAGAGAGACTGCTCACTTAGTTTATGAGCCCACTCCTCTACATTTGGGGCCACTTCTAGCTGAGCCAGTGAGTAATAGTGACCATGGCCTAATTAATGCCAGTTTGCTTGGGGGAGACCTGGCATGGGACCCTTTGTCAGCAAGGGGGATTTTAAGGAAGGAAGCTGGTCCAAAGGCCCTAACATCCAAAGTGATGATAAATTCTGCAGTCACTGTGCGGGGACGCTACCATTGCCATCCCAGAAGGCGACTCCCCCTAACAAAAATGAAAGCAGGAAGGCCAGGTAGTGTGGCTAAATGCCTCAAGATCCAAACCAGGTCTCCTCCCAGACAAGACTAAACCACCAGGAAGGAGCATGCACCATGGCTGGTGATGTGTGAAGAGGCCTAAGGGCATTGGAAGAGCAAATAACCAAACAGGGAAGAACAAGAAGAAAGTCTTTAAGTACTTCAGCTGCCAGACTGGGCGGGGGTCTGCTGGACCCCTGGGGAGTAACAGGAGTAAGGATAAGGGCACTGCAGAAAGGCAAAACCACTTCTTTGCATCAACCTCCACCACAGAGGATGTTGAGGAGATAAGTGTCAAAACAGGATGCACTATGGTACCGACTGATAAGTAGGGTGCAGGGCTGCAGAGTAGCTCCTGCCCGCACTCCTAGGGAAGACGCTCTCTCAACCTTCTGGCCATCTTAGAAATGGGACGGGATAGAAACTATGATGATGCTGTTACATGAGTTGATGGTACATTCTTAGAAACATCCTGTGCAGGAATGCAGTTCTAAGCCTGTAAGCGAAGGGGCTGGAGTGTCAACTCTTTAGCTCAAACATCCAAGGAACGCTTGGGGGAGAAAAAGTCTTTGTTAATACCAGTTTAGTGAACACAGACCGTTTTCAATTGTGTGAATGAAAATCCTTTCCCCTTCAGTGAATCTGGTGTATCCTACCAGTTGTCACCAGACTGCCAGGAAAAAGAGTAGAACAGATCAGAGCTTGTAATGTTCAAAAGAATAAATAAAGCCCTTCCAGACTGTAATTGTCCAGTATCAGAAGAGGGCATGTATCTGATCAGCTTTTCTCTGGGAGCTGCCCTGCCCTGAGTACATTGTGCAGAACTAAATCACTATGGGAACAGCACTGCCGAGTAAGTCACGTTTCTTGGGGAAGAGGTGTGTGTGTTAAGGTGCGTGACACCATCCTTCACCCTGTGGGTGCGTTTGGATAGCTAATCTGCTGTGTTCAGGAGCAGCCGAGGTCCTGGGGTATAGGAGTCTGATCTCTGTCTCTCACAGGCATTCCGAACGGTGGAGATCAAGCGCTGGGTCATCTGTGCCATGATTGGGATTCTAACCGGCCTCGTCGCCTGCTTCATCGACATCGTGGTGGAGAAACTGGCTGGGCTGAAGTTCAGAGTGGTGAAAGACAGTATCCTTTGGCTGTGCCGCGGCTGGGGGAGCGAGTGACATGGGGGCAGGTGCGGACAGGGTATTGCAGTGCTCTCTGGGCGATGGAGCAAGAGGTCATCAGCACAGAAGTGAGCAAAGGAATTTACCCACCAGGAAACTCCCAAAGGAAATGTCTGTGTAGGGTCGGGTGCATGTGTGTTGGCACTGAGTGAACTAACCCTGCAAGAACTCTATCCGTGGAGTAAGCTGAATCTTTGGTTAGATCTGTGAATGCCCTGGGCCAAGAGTAGTGTGTGCACTTGTGATCCGTGTCAGGAGGGGAGGTTTGATCTCACAGTGGCCGTACCATAAGGAGCCCAGCATGCTGTGAGTCCTGGCTCATTAGCGCCCGAGAAGCGAGGTTTCCCATAGCAGACAGGCCTGCTGAGGGGTTCCCAACCCTGATTGGATTCTGTCAGAGGCAGAGATGTGCCTGACAGAATCATGTGATTGATTCCTGGCTGCTCCCTGGAGAGTAAGGAGGGTCAAGTCCATTACTCACTCGAGTAGATAGTCCAGCCTACCCTGGGTACCTTTCAGATGTTCTGCACAATTGATTCCTATCATGTTTGCTGCTTACTAAAGCAATTCATGGTCAGAGAGCAGTTCTGCTCTGCAAAACGGCAGCCCATCGCTCTGCAGACTAGCCCCATGTGCTCAGCGCTGGAGCTGCCGCGCTGTTGACTGAAATACATGTCAGCTTAGAGCTGGCCAACGTCTTTCAGACGTCCAAACACCGGAGCTATTTCAATTTAAAAATTGTGCCAGCATTCTTCACCCCGCGGTCTTCTGTCCCTGGTCGGGGGAGCAGGGAGAACTGCGGCCTAACTGACCTCACGCATCTTCAACAGAGTAGTGTAATATCCAGTTACCTAACCCCACGGCAGGCCATGGCTACTCATCGGGTTGTGAGCGCTTCCAGGCGGGGACTGCCTCTTTTCTGTCCTTATGGCACCCAGCACTGTGGGCTGCCCCATCTCAGTTGGGCCCTCCAGGAGTTGTTGTAGCAGCTACTTGGAGAAGCAGGCAGATCCACTCTGGGATTTTTCAGGATGAAAGTTGCTGTATAACGTGGTCTAAACACTTTGAGAAGGCAAGAACCCAGTTTGACTCCCTGCTCCCTCGAGAGCAGGCCCTGGCAGTTAGGGAAAACCTTCTCGTTCTGGCTGGTGGGTCGTTGAGAGTATAAACAAGGAGTCCCACCACGGCCTTGTTAGTGACTTTGCATAGTCACACTGCACTTCAGCTATTGTCCGAGCCCCGCATCGGTGCATCTTGGTCTCTCGCTTTGCCCTTAAAGTGAAGAGCTAAAATCAGCCTGAATCCGAGATATCCCAGTCCCTTTTGGTGCAACACCCTGTAATGCCAGAGCTCAAGCATCTGGTCCCTGCGCTGCTCAGCTGGGGAGAAGCTGCCCGGCGGAGGGGAGAGCTCAGGAATTAGCACTAGTGAAAATACAGCAGAAACACACCAGCCAAGTCACCTGCTTTCTATATTGAAAGCTCCTTCACCAGGCTTGGTGCAGTGTGAAAATTCTTTAACTCTTTGATGCCTGGAGCCTGCAGTTTCCCCTGTGATGTGTTCAAATGAAAGGTGCGTTAGCGTGTTCACAAACTGAATCACCGGGTGGGAAGAATTTCCTGCTGTGTTGCATGACAGCTTGTCAGGGAAGCTGTTTAAACACTTCCTTGAAAGATGTGCTGCTCTGTGTGTATGTGTTTGCCTTGCAGTGTGCGGCTGTCTCCCGTGAGATGGTGCAGTAGTAATGGGGGGGAGGAGGCGGGTTCTCCTACCAGTGATATTTGAGGTTCTTGACTGTCCCTCCCAGATATTGACAAGTTCACTGAGAAGGGGGGACTGTCCTTCTCCCTGTTACTTTGGGCCATTCTGAACTCGAGTGTGGTGATGGTTGGATCCGTTATTGTCGCTTTCATAGAGGTAAGAGTTAAGAACCAGCTGTGGGCAGGTTGGTTTGCTCACTTCCCCCTGCATCAGTTCTGCAGTGAAATATGCAGACTCAACAGCCAGTTAAACATTCTAGTAAAATCCCCCTACTTGGGGGAGTGGGAAGTCACTTAGTTTCTTTGCCTGCGTTTGCCTGTCTGTGCTCTGCTCCCCCTGCTGGATCAGGTGGCTTCACAAATCATCTGGGCCTCAAAAATTCTTTACTGCAGGTAAAAGCAGCAAAGAGTCCTGTGGCACCTTATAGACTAACAGACGTATAGGAGCATGAGCTTTCGTGAGTGAATACCCACGAAAGTTCATGCTCCTATATGTCTGTTAGTCTATACGGTGCCACAGGACTTTTTGCTGCTTTTACAGATCCAGACTAACATGGCTACCCCTTTGATACTTTACTGCAGGTAGTGCTTAAATGAGGCACAGTCTCTTTCCAGTGTGATCCTTTATTTGCTTCATGAGCACAACTGTAGGTAACAGCATCAACACGGCAGGTAGAAGGAGCACAGCAAATAGTCAAAGCCCAAGGAGGTGAGGTGTTAAGGAGGGAGCTTTTTGGAATGCTGACAGTAACGGTTTGCCTACTGGATCGGATCCTCAGCTCGGGAGATGGTGCAGCTCCCTCGACATGGGTTGACCTGCATCTGTTTACACTAGTTCTGGTCTTGGCCAGTCTCTAAATTTCCTGCGTGTCCAAATTTTTAAGGATGAAAAGCTCGTAGGCAGAACAGTGCAATTCTGAGACAAGCACACAGCAGCCCCCTTAAACTGCTGCCCGTCCGGAGGGGGCCTGTAATCAGGGGGAGTTATTGTGAGATGAAGGGAACAAATCACAGTAACAAGGCAAATGAGCAGCATCTCCAGTGGGGAATCAGGGTAACAGTACCTTAAAGCACAGTGGAGTCCGACTTGACTAGTGTGCTAGACCTGTTCTGCATTGAGGAAGTTGAAGATAAACGTCCGGCCCTGTCTAACGTGGGGGTGGGGCCTTTAGCCACGAGGCAGAATGGATGCAGAAATAGAGATTCACACGGCACTCGTAGGCCTCCCAAAAGAGGCGGCCAGCTTTGCTCTTTGTCGTGCCCTCCCCTTTTGGAGCAGGTCCGGAATAGCCTGGACTATGCGTGGTGCTGTGGCTGTTACTCAGTGCTGACATGTGCTGGCCTGTGCCCTTGGGGCAATCCGGCTGCCGGCTGAGTGTTAGTTCCCAAGTCGTATTGAATAGCAGCTTGGTCTAGCGGGATCTCTCGCTTTCAGCTAGGCTGTCGCTCTCCTGTCAAAGCGCCCGGCTCTTTCTATAGAATTAAAGGAAGCCAGGCAAATATAAACCCTTCTGTGGCCCTGCTCCCGTTCAGCCCCTCCACCAGAGAATCTGCTGAGCTGGTTGCAGTGGCTTCAGTAGAGTCGTCCTCTCCTTGGAGTTGGTTTCTGGAGAACATCTCCCGGGGCATGTTGCTTCTGAAGAGGGGAACTGCCTCGTCTCCTATGAATTGATTCAGTCCACCCTGCTTCAGTACTCCTGGCAGGTCTGACTAGTCTCAGCCAGTTGGGTTTGCTTGAGGACAGCTAACAAGTTACCTGTAAAAGCACAATAGAGGTGATGCCAGAGGAATAATCTCTCCCTGAGATTCAGGTGACTAATCGCAAGTCCCTCTCCAGGGAAGGAGCGGCTGACTAGACGGGGCCTTGCTTCTGGAACGTGCCTGGCCAGCTGTAGGGGTTGGGGGGACGGACGGGGTATGATCTGTACAGGAAGCAAGGCTCAGACTGCCCCAAAATAGCTGTCATGTTTTCCCCCTCGCAGGGGGTAGGGTGCTGAAATGGTCAGGGAGCGGCCTCCGGCCCTTGCTGCTGTCTGGGATGACGGAAGCCACTGTGTAAGGGCTGATGCTAACTAACTCTCCCCGTGCTTCTAGCCTGTAGCTGCCGGCAGCGGGATTCCCCAGATTAAGTGCTACCTCAATGGCGTGAAGGTTCCTCATGTTGTCCGCCTCAAGGTAAGACACTGGGTTTTGGTGCGAGTGCACTTGGCAGTCCCATGCCCCATCATCCCTCCCCCACACCAGCGTGGTAAGGCTGGTAGCATGCAGGAGCTAGGACTTCCCCCTCTGGCATTCACCAGCCTGGTCTGCCTCCACACCATGCCGGTGCCCCCGTGCGCTGCCAGCTCCCCGCGCTCATCCTGGACGTGCGCTCCTGTCCCAGCTCTGCGAGGATGTCCCTTGGCCTCCCATCTGCAGTTGATAGTGGCACCTTCTGAGGGAGAGGAAGCTGGCCTGAGTCACCAGCTCATGACCCCAGCGGGCGCCATCCTGCCCAGCTTTGTGACTCATCTTGGGCAAGTCCCTTCACCTCCCTGGGGCTCTGTCTAATAAACACACCAGTGCAGATCCCTTTGGGGTCGTCTGGGGCGAAGCGCTAGGTAACTGCAGTATCACTGCTGGTATTGATTGTACACAGGGGGCTGCGTGTGCATGCTTGCGTCTCGTAGCCTCCTGTACTCTGAGCCCAGCGTAGGCTGCTGCTCTCCCACTCGCTCCCTTCCAGTGGCAGTCAGTCATCGCGTGCACCCGTTGGCAATGGGAATGTTGTCTAAAGGCACTTTTCCGGCCTGCAGGCCCTACAAAGCAACCTGGGGGCTCAGCGTTGGCCACGAGATCTCTCACACAGCAGAGCTTTGCAAAGTAAAATGGCTCCCCTGGGTTGGATCTGAGCACTCAGAAGGGCTCCAGTAGGCGCATGGGGGAAGCTGGTGCTGCAAATACTTGCTGACCCCTGGATGCAGGGGGGGCAGTTACTGGACTGCCCAGTCCTCTGTAACGACCGTGACTTCTGCCCTGCAGTTCCTTCAGAGAGCTGGTGCTCTGCGCTGGAGAGAGGCTGCTGCAGCGGAAGTTTAGACGGTACAGCTGCAGCAGTGAAACAGCAAGTCAAAGACAAGAGCCAAAGAACTCTTTGCCATCACTGGCTCCTGCTGCTATAGCTGCTAGCTTGCTAGCTACCCGCCTCACCTATTGCCTTGTGAGTGTGATTTCCAGGGAAAAGAGGCTGTAACCATCTTCCCCTTTGCTCTCTCCCAGGTACCTGGATTGCGGGGAGCAGCCGTGTCTGTTTTGGAGCTCTCTGCGTGTCTCCCACCAGCCCGGCGCTGAGAGTGACTGCCTCGTGACTTGCGCTCTCTCTCCTGTGCTAATCAGGGACTCTCTCCTTCTTTTCCAGACCTTGCTGATCAAAGTCTGCGGGGTCATTCTGTCAGTGGTCGGAGGTCTGGCTGTCGGGAAGGTAATTTACCCAGGAAGTGAATCTAATTCAGTCACCTTCCCAAGCTCGCTGTCGGTGTGTAGTCACCCCTCTGTGCTGCACCCTGGCCCCGGGAGCTGCTGCTGTCACGCTCGTGTGTCTAGCTTGAGCGTTCCTGATGCCTCAGTTACCGCTAGCATCTCAGAGTGGCTCCATCCTAAGCGGTTTGTTTAAACGGATACATGTATCCACGTGATCCTGGGTCAATGACTTTGCCACTTTCCCCTTTGCTCTGATGCCCCTCATCAGTGGGCTGCCTGGAGGTGCCTCCCAGAACAGCAGGGCTTCTCAGCCTTTTTCTTTCTGAACCCCCCCCCCAACATGCTATAAAAACTTCATGGCCCAGCTGTGCCACAACAACTGTTTTTCCACATATAAAAGGCAGAGCCAGCGCTGGGGAGTAGCAAGGAGGGCAATTGCCTGGGGCCCCATGCCACAGGGGGCCCCACAAAGCTAAGTTGCTGAGGCTTCAGCCCTGGATGGTGGGCTCAAAGCCCAAGACTTCAGCTTTCTGTCCTGGGCCCCAGTGACTCTGTCAGCCCTGCTTGGTGGGCCCCCTAAAATCTGCTTGCAGCCCCCCGAGGGGCTCCAGACCCCTGGTTGAGGACCACTGCAGTACAGCACCAGCAGTGTGCTGTGCTTTCCTGGGGGACTGGGGATCAGGAGACCCTGGGTAGTGGTGATGTATCCCAATGACATCTGCTGACCTGCCAGGACTCGGAGGAGATGGGCACGGGAGTTGCAGTCCCTGCGGCTGTCTGGTTCTTTCAGTATCTATGTTAGAGGCCATCTAGAGACTGAATCCTACAATGCTGTCACTGCACCGTTAGGTGGCCTTCCAGAGAGTCCTGCTGGAACGTCGCCGGGCAGAGGTGCAGTCACTGGTACAGTCTGGGATTATGACTGGAGCTTGGGTCCACTCTGACGCAGTCCTGGGGATCCTCTGCATTGATAGAGACAGCTCTTCAGGAGTTCACGCTCCGTGCTCTAGACAGCGTGGTGGTTTGTCCAGGCCTGCTGGATGTTATCTTTAGAGCCACTTGTTAGAACTAGGAAGTATGGGAGTAAGGTGAGGCTTCCACTTCCTGCAAAGAAACCTCCCCTGCTGGAGCTGAGGCTGCTTCGGCCATAGAATCCCCGTGTGGCTGCACTCCCTCGCCAGCTGTGCAGAGTGGCTTTGGAATCGAGCTGGGGGGCGTGGACGAGATGCACAGAGTTCACACTCTGAATGCCCGTGTCTTCATGGCGAGGCTCCAAAAAGCGAAGCTGCCTTTCTCCTCTAACGTCCACTTTCCTGCCTTCAGGAAGGGCCAATGATTCATTCCGGAGCGGTCATTGCAGCTGGGATCTCGCAAGGAAGGTCGACTTCTTTGAAGCGAGACTTTAAGGTTGGTTAGCTCGCTCCCAGAGTCTGACGGGAGTGTGTCCGTGTCCGCGCGTGTGTGTGTGTGTGTGTGTGTGTGTCCGTGTCTCTCTTCCCCCCCCCCCCCCGCATGTGCTGGGGAAGGAACTGTGGTTACTGGCTCATGACATCTTGGGAGGACACAAATCGGTCTCTGGTCCAGTGGATAGAATCAATATAGTGAAGTGCTCTTCACCTTCCTAGTGCAATCTAGGGCCAGTCAACTAGCTCAGCTGAATCCAGAAGAGCCTGCCCTACTGAAAAGGTGGGGTAGGGTAGTGAGATGGAGATGGACCTGCTGCAACCATGAGTGCTGTGGACTTCCATGCAGACAAAGCTCTTGGCCTGTTGTGCTCCGCAGGGTGGCAGGGGCCAGGAACCCTGCTCGAGCAGTCAGCGGTAGGTGGCTTGGAAGGAGTAATGCTGGCCTATCCTGAAGGTGGCTCCGTCCAATCCTATTTGCCCTAAACTATTCCAGTTGCAGTCCTCTCTGGGTACTTATCCCACAATTCCCAGCAGCAGTGCATTCTGGGAGGAGCTTGAAATGAATATATTCTCCCCCCTCAGCACCCACTGCAGCTGTGCTGGAGAGAAGGATTGTGTGCACTAGGAAGAGCACAGAGGAGCGGTGGAACGTCCCTCCCCTCTGGGTCCGGCATTGCTAGTGAGGAGGGCAGGGAGCAGTGCAAGGCAGGCAGGCAGTGAGAGGCTCCCCACGTTGCTACACTTAATTCAATTGGCCGCTGATGTAACCATCTAAGTGGTCTCAGCAGACTGAACACGCTGCCGCTGATCTGTATCAGGAAGCGAAAGCCTTGATGGCAACCCCGTGATGCTGCCATCTGGGCTAGGTGGCCCTTGCGAAGGGGCCCGCTGGCTGGCACTGGTCCTGCGTGCGCTCTGTTTGCACTGCTACGTGAGGGGGACGTTGGCTCTGCGGCTGGGGGAGGAATCCAACTCAGGTGGACGGATACACGCTAGCCCTGCTCCAGCTAGCGCACTAAAAATAGCCGTGCGGCCGTGGCATTGCAGGCGGCAGTTTGGCTAGCTGCCCGAGTGCATCATCAGGGGGTTGGGTGGGCAGCACAAGCTGTCACCGTGTGGCTGTGGCCACACTGCTGTTTTTAGCACCCTGGCATGAGCAAAGCTAGCCTGTATCACCCTGCTGGAAAACGCGCTCCCGGTGGCTCTGTGACATACCCCCCTAGGGGAGCAGAGTGCACAGTGTGTCTGCTTTTATTGGTTCACATCCTGGCTGCGATGAGTCATCTGCTGCTGGGCAGTGTAATGAATTGTTCCAGGGGTATAACACCCCTCCACGCAGCACGGACAAGGGTACGGGGATAGCTGCGAGCAGCGTCTTCTGCATGGGAGGAGAGCAGCCAATGTCAGCCTGTTTAATTCTCCATGCTGATGGGGGCGCTCTTGGGCTGCTAGCAGCCGGTAAAGCCGCTGTCCTCGTGTTGTTTCAGATCTTTGAGTACTTCCGCAGAGACACGGAGAAAAGGGACTTCGTCTCAGCCGGAGCGGCTGCTGGCGTCTCAGCCGCTTTTGGCGCCCCAGTTGGTAAGATGTCTTCTGATGCTGTGTGTATCCCTGCAGGCCAGACCCTGCCCCAGGAGGGACGCTCTCCCCCCCCCCCCCCCCCACTAGGGGCAGCTGGCAGAGATCTCGTGACTTTCCCAGCCCTCTTGGGATGGGTGGGTTAGTTAATCACGCTTAGAGGGGAAGTGATCTGTGCTGGATAGAGCTTGGAGCGTCAGCTTTGGGTGCTCTGCATGTTTGTTCTCAGGCAGTGCTTGAAACTGCTGCTTTCAGAGCCATGTTCCCATGTAGCGCGTCCAGACTAGAGAACAATGGCTGCTCTGTCCGTCTGTCCCTCTGCTCCTGCCCATTGAGCTTGGTGGCAAACAAAAAAAGCAGCATGCAGGCTGCCTGTCTCTGCTGGGCTTCTGTCTGATGCTGACGGGAGCCCCTGGAGAACAGAGAGAGGGAGCTGGATCCTGACATGCAGATACAGCCAGAATGCCTGGCTACCATCGGGCCCTGTTACTGCTAAGTCCGTGAGCCAGCCAAGAGAAACCAAGACAGAGCCAGTGAAGCGGAGGGGGTCGTGCCTGGGTGGGTAGGGCTGGGAGAGCTGTTAACCCCACCCAGGGACTGCGGAGCCCTCCCAGGAGGGGTGTCGGTATCGGTCGCTACAGGAAAACCCGTGCGTGTTCCCTCCTCCGACGCGAGCCTGAAATCTAGGCGTAAAGTTGAGTGTTAAGGAACGAGTTAGTCCCCCAGAGAGTCGTCCCTGCCACACACACCCCACCCCCCCCAGCAGCCCTTATCCAGGGTGAACCCATGCCCAGCATTGCTGCTCCTCCCTGCTGAGTGACTGGGGAAGTGGCAGGGTGTAGGCTGAGCACAGTCACCAAAGGGCACCAGGCTTTGTCTCCACAGCAAAACCTTCCCACTGCCATGGAGGCAAGTGTCAGAATGCTCAGCGTTTCCGTCTCTTCGACAAAAGCGACTGTGTGAGATGCTCCCCCAAAGCCTCCTGGCTCCAAGTGTGATGGTGGCATGACCGAGGGCTGCTAGCACAGACGTGCATTTGCAGCTGTGACCCTCCCCAAGGCTTGGCCAGCCACTGGCCTGCTTCCCGGGCTGAGCTGGTGGGGGTGGTCCCCTGTGTCAACAGCCACAGCCAGGCATCGGTTCCTAGTGCGGGTGTGAGGTCTCCAACCCCATGAAGCTGTGTCCCTGGTCTCTGCACACCCGAGGGGCAGGTTCCTTCCAGCCCATGTAACTGGGCGATCGGAACTCGCCCTGAAAGACCCAGCCGCTCCCAAGCAGAGAGGTGGTAGCTACCCGAGCTGATCCATTACAATGGCCCCATGGCCTTTTGTGTCCTTAGGGGGAGTTCTTTTCAGCTTGGAAGAAGGTGCTTCCTTCTGGAATCAGTTCCTGACATGGAGAATCGTAAGTGTTAGCAGCCTGAGGCAGAGGCTGGGCACCAGCTTCTGAAAAACTCAGCCGCCAGCTGGGGGTTTCACTGGGGGTTTCACTCAGGCCGGGGAGGGTCAGGATGCCTTGTCGAGCAAGGGGCCTGCACTGGGTAGACACCCCCCCCATCAGAAGGGGACTGTCGGGTGAATCTAGGCCTTGACTGGTGTAAGAGTCTGAGACCAAGACAGAGGATGCTGATGGTTCCCCTCCCAGAGAAGCTGCTTGGAGTCCTGCAGTGGCCTGTGCCGGAGAGGTGGCAAGAGGGAGATGGGACGTAAAGGGAACAGCGCAGAAGAGGCGTGAGGCACTTGTGTATAAGCACAGAGCGCAAGGTGCTGCATGACCCCCAAGGAAGCTATGGCTCCTGCCTGTGGAGCTCACAGCGTAATAGACATGCTGATTCGGCACCAGGCACTGGTTGGGGGTGTGAATTAAATCCTGCCCCTCCCTGCTGTAAGAACACTTTGGGGAATGAGCAGGGCCGAGGTAGGCCCCTGGCGAATGGAGTGGGGTTTGGAGGGGTGTGACGGCAGGCAGCCGAGGTGGCAGATTGTCTCGTGCCATGATGCTCTCTTGCTTCTCTCTGCAGTTCTTTGCCTCCATGATCTCTACGTTCACACTGAACTCCATCCTGAGCTTTTACCACGGGAACCCCTGGGACCTCTCCAGCCCGGGTCTCATCAACTTTGGAAGGTTCGACAGCGAGGTAAAATTGCTGGCCTTGCTGATGAGTTCGTGCCATCACTGGGCAGGCACATGCCCCGTTCCGGGCATGTTCTGCAGCCTTGCAAGTAGTGGCAGGACCTGAAGGCAGCAGATGGGGCCATTCACTCCCTTTATACCCTTCCCCTGAATGTTTGACAGTAGGAGGCACCTCAAGTTGGGGGTGTCATGCTGGGGCGGGGGGGCTCTGCAAAAGCCAGATACACCCATTTCCAAACTTCCTGCCGAGCAGCCTCTTGGAAGCATTTGTCCAGCTGTTGCTGGGCTCTGGTTCTGCAAGCGTGGGATCTGTGGGGCCTGAGAGTGAGAAGTCCTGCTGCAGCCATTGCTCTAGGCAGCTGCCAGCTGTAAAGGCCTTGAGCAGAGGCAGTGACTTGGCACCGAGTGAACTGCTGTGCCGAAAGGTCTCCAAACCCATTTCTCCTTGTTTACAGAAACTGGGATACACGTTCCAGGAAATTCCGATCTTCATTGTTATGGGAGTGGTTGGTAAGATTGGTCTGCTCGTTCAATTGAGTTAACACCTCTGAATAATCCCCTGTCCTGGAAAGCTGCCTTAGCCCACTTCCTGAGGAGAACAGGAAAGACATTAAAAAGCACAAAAACAGAGGGCCCTCAGGGAGCCTGCTGCTGCTTGATGCTTTCAAGGGCCACAGCTAGATTCTCTGGCCAATCTTGATCTTCCATGGTGAAGGCGAAACCCCTTAACTTTGTTCTTCCCCCTTAGAGCCTGTCAGGGTGACATTGGTCTGAGGTCTGGCCCCCTGAGAGGCTGGGGGAAGGAAACTGGTGTTCTAGGCAAAACTCCCTGCCCGCTAGGAGTCTGTGAGCAGGGTGTTTGGAATGTGAACCGTGTGAGAATTATTTTCTGATCACGGTTTCCGTACAGCCCTCTCCTGCTGCGCTGGGCACAGCACACATCTAGAAATCTGACTGTCAGCTGCAGCCTTGCCTGCCTCTACTTCAGTGCTCTGTACAATCAGGTGGCTGCTAACAATCTATCACTGGATTTAACAAAATGACCAGAAGTGCAGGGAAACGCCAGGCTGGAGTCAGCGAGGAATTGCTACTGACTTTCCTCGTAGATAACTTTTCCTCGTAGAAGCTATCCTTTGGATCGGGCTGGACCCCAGCCAGGATGCTGATGTCACCTGCTTCTTTCACTGCCCTGGGGTCTGGATGGTGGTTGGATCTCAGACCTTCCGGCCATTACTCCCTGCTCAGAACAAAAACAGAAATACTGTGGTCTCCAGTAGGCTGGCTGCCGTAAGGCGACAAACTCTCCTAAAACCATGTTGTGTCTGAGCATTGAAACACACGCGTTGGAACAATGAAAACTACCATTACCACAGCAACCCTGATGTAGCCACATTGCACATCCCAGTATACACTGGAAAATGTGGCAGTTATAGTCTACGTTGGGCCTCTGAATAGCCTGATGTGCTGTTAAAATTCTCAATCCTAATGTTGCATTAATGCATCATGCCGATCTATGACCTTCGTGTTGTAGAAATAAGATCGGGCTCAGGCGTTGATTTTCCTTTAGTGAAGAAACGAGAAATAAAGGGGGAGGCCAGGTGTGTGGATGGATCTTTCTCAAGGATGTGCGCTCGCTCTCATTCTTCTCTCCCCCTCCAAAGCAGTAGAGTTAAATTTTGACTCTTTCAATTTTGAAGTCTCCGTAAACTGGAGATTTGTGCCCATAGGGAGAAATGGCAGCAGCTTGTGCAGTTTCTTCTGTGACTTTCGGCTTGCTCTCCTTTGTGGCTTGACACTGAGTATTACAGTAGGAAATTGCTGCTTTTCCCTGGAAGCTGCTGCTGTCAATGGTTTAAAAACATTGTGCTATTGATAACATGTTGCTGACGAGGCCAGAGAACTGTCCAAAGGCAAACTGAGTCTGGAGAAATCTTTTTTTTTTTTTTTTTAAGACGTGTTTAACTCTGCATGTAGGAAAATCCCGAATGTGGCATAAAGGAATATCGGCTTCTTTCAAATCCACTCAGGAGGTTTTCAGCTGTTTTCCCTCTTTCCTGCTTGCAGGTGGAATTCTCGGCGCGATATTCAATGCCTTGAATTACTGGTTAACCATGTTCCGAATCAGGTAAGAGCCCAAGAGGTGCTAAATAAAACAAAATCCCTCAGTATTATAATGGGTTGTGTTCAGGTTGGGGCCGATTAACTGAACCAAAGGGCGTTCCTTTCATTCCTGTAGCCCTGCAGCTTCAGATCTGGTAAGTGACATGTGGTGTTAGCATGTGGTCACTCACAAAACTCAAGTGCTTAGAAGCAAGGAAGTGGTAGCTAAGGATGCCATCGCTTTATAACGCACTAGAATTGACAGCTACTATCACAAAGACATCCATGTTTCATCACAGCTATAACTCTGACCCAAAGTAAATATCCCTTCCATCATCTCCTAAAGCAGAAACCCCTCTGAGAAAGGAATCTTCTATTATATGTGCCCCTTCACAGTACAGTAATCCACCTAAAATACATATCTAAATTCAATGACTCTTCCATGCTTTCCTATTGAACTGTGTATAACCACAGTTTCTTGAGACGCGTTGGATTTCATTAGATTCTACATATGACCTGTAAGTATACCAACTGATGCTGCAACTCCCATGTAACAGTATCTTTTTGAAGAAACACGTCGGTTCTGAAGGCTGAGGATCGACTAAAAGACTTTAGAACAAATCCATGGGTCAGAGTTCAGGTGATGGTGATCAGATGAATTTCTTTGTTCTGATGCAAATACTTATGTGGACAATGCGATTTTCTTAACCATCCATTTCTTTGCTGTTCAGTATTTGGGTTATGTGCTATGTAAATGCATTGGGGAACATTTTCAAAAGCTCAGGTCCCAGTGAGCTTCTAAATCACTTAGATGCTTTTGAAACTGTCCCCATAGTCACTTTGCTTCAAAAATCAGTTAAAATGGTTAAGCTTTCTGTGTTGGAATACCTCCCTCCCCCCTCTTGGGACCTGGCTTCTCATTTATCCACCACAGCTCATCTTTCAAGGGCAATTAGTTCAGACAAATAACAGCCCGTGCCTGCTGGGAGGATGGGGGAGTGCTTGTAGCTTTTGCAGATGGAACAGACGGGAGTTGAGGGATTCAAAGCAGACGGTACATTCTGTGTTCAACGGTACTGTGAACGTGTTCGTGGAGCCAGAAGTCTGCAGGACTGTTAAAAGTATAAAGGGCGATTTCCATGCAGCTCCTCGTTCGTACAGCCACAGTAACGTTCAGACGGCCTTCCGCAGGGCGGGATAGCATCCAGGAGCAGAGCTGGGGAAGGGGATTATTTACTTTCTGTGGACAACTTGGGGGGAGAGCGAGAGAGAGGAGAGCAACAAAAATGATCAAAGGTTTAGAAAATCTGAGCTATGAGGAAAAGTTAAAAATAGCAGGTGTGATTAGTCTTGAGAAAAGACAACTGACGGGGGGGAGGGGGGTGGAAAGTCTTCAAACATGTTAAGAGCTGTTATAAAGAGGACAATGATGAATTGTTCTCTGTCCATCAAAGGCAGGACAAGAAGTAATGGGCTTAATCTGCAGCAAAGGAGATTCAGGCTAGGTGGTAAGGAAAACGTTGTAACTAACTCCAAGGATAGCTAAGCACTGGGACAGGTGACCAAGGGAAGTTGTGGAATCCCCGTCACTGGAGATTACTAAGAACAGGTTGGGCAAACACCTATCCGGGATGGTCTAGGTTTACTGGGTCCTGCCTCAGTGCAGTTCGCTGGACTAGATGAGCTCTCAAGGTCCCTCCCAGCCCAACATGTCTATGATTTCCCCCTTCATTTGGGCCTGTGAAATCCTGCTGCTTGTCTGGTGCCTGCCCCTGAGAGATGGCAGCCTGCACCAGTCACTCCCGCGCCCCCCAAGCCACCAGCAGTGGTTGCAACCAGTCTGAAGAACCAGCTGACCAGGGGGTGCCTTTGGGAAGCAGCGAACAGCCGGGAGGTTGCTCCCTGTTCACACGGCTTGTGTCTGACTCTGCAGGTACATCCACCGCCCGTGCCTGCAAGTGATCGAGGCCATGCTGGTGGCGGCTGTGACGGCAGCTGTGGGGTTTGTGATGATCTACTGCTCTAGCGACTGCCAGCCCTTCCAAGGGGATTCTGTGGCCTATCCCTTACAGGTAGGAAACATGGCTGTGAACCCCCTGTCCCCTGCACAGTGTCTGTTCCTGACTGCCCCCTAGAGCTGGATCAGGTCATAGCACAGTCAGGTGCTCAGAGCTCAGGGATTTTCCAGGCCTGATCTGTGCTGCCTGGCTTGGGAGCTGGCCTCAAAGGGGCCAGGCTAGGCCCAGGCATGGGGGAGTCTCTGTAGTTTTTTGACAAGCCAGGGGGCTGCAAGCACTGAGGGAGTAGGAGCATCCCCTGAGATGGGCAGTGAATGAGACAGGGCTCCATACATAGCTGAGGAACCCTGCCTCATGCAGGGCCTGAGCTTCCTTGGCTCCCATTATAGGCAGTCTAGCAATGCTGGGCAGGGTCACGCAGCACACATTGAATGAGGCGAGGCTCTGCTGGGGGGGCATGGTTCATGGAGTGCATGGCCAGCAAGGGGGGCCTGTCAGAGTCTGGCCAGAGACTCTCAGTTTAAGGGACTACAACAGAGAAGTGGGTAACTTCATCCAAACTGTTGCTGGAAGATGCAATCTGCAAACCAAGCACTCAGTCGGGGAATGACAAAGGTAAGGTCACCTGTGCAGCCTGAACTCTGCCCTTGTGCATGCCCAGAGTAGCACAAGATGGCATGTGTGTATCTAAGATTGCAGAGAGAGCTGTATGCTTGAGGGAATAGTATGCGATCAGCTGATCGGATAAGACTGGGGTGGGGGGCTGAACTAAAGGTCTATGCGAGCTCAGTGGCCTCAACACAGGTTTCTAATGGAATCTAGCTGGGATTGATGATCCATCCTAGTGCACCAACAGAAGTGAAGGCTTTGAAAATAACATGAGCCTTAGAAGAATCATCGAAGTGTAGGACTGGAAGGGACCTTGAAAGGTCATCGAGTCCAGTCCCCTGCCTTCACAGCAGGACCAAGTACAATCCCTGGCAGATTTTTGCCCCAGATCCCTAAATGGCCCCCTCAAGGATTGAACTCACAACCCTGGGTTTAGCAGGCCAATGCTCAAAGCACCGAACTGTCCCCCCCCTTCCCCCTTTTGGTAAAAGGGTCACATATTGCCGACTGCTGTTAAGGAACATCTAAAACTACTAGAAATCTGTTAGTCTTTAAGGTGTTCCTCGTTGTTTTTGTGGATACAGACTAACACGGCTACCCCCTGAGACTTAAAACTGCTAGAACGGCTAGAGATGGGAGAGAGATGTCTCATCACCCTTTCTGCTTTCCCCGCTCCCCTTTATAGCCAGTAAGTGTACTCCATTTGTGACAGTCGTTCAGCTAGTAAAGGGGAAGAGGAAAAATAGTAATGTCCCAAATTCTCAGCTAAATTTAGCTAGATTTCAACTTGACCATGACCCTCTACATTTCTGAGGTGGGTAACACTGTACAAGTACTGAAGTGAGAGGCTAGGCCTAGTGTGCTCACCATTGCAACACCCAACTGATTTTGGAGTGTAAATCTTTTCAAAAGTGATTTAGGCATTCTTAATTCCCAAGTGCCTAAATCCCTTTTGAAAATATGTGGGCTCTTAAATCAGTGACGCTTTGCACCGATGCATACAGAAATAGCTAAATACCTTTAAAATGTTGGGCGTAAAAGTCTACCTAGCTGAAGGCAAATGTACCATGCTAGCAATGCATGTGGCTCCATGAAACTCTGCACATCTGCTAGTGGGGTGTATTTCACCAGGTGCCCAGGAGCCCCTTTCACTCCTGCCTTCTCGCTCTCTGCCAGCTCCTCTGTCCCCATGTGCCACACGTCCCAGCAGCGATCGTCGTGTGGATTCTACCAGGTCTCACAAGCCAGCCTTTGTTTTTTCTCCCCAGCTGTTCTGTGCGGATGGAGAATATAATTCGATGGCCACCGCCTTCTTCAACACGCCTGAGAAGAGTGTCGTCAGCCTCTTTCACAACCCCCCAGGTCGGTTCTGGCTCGGCTGACGGGATGCTGAGCTGCAGGCAGAACGGGGCTGGGGCTCGGGTCTAGTGGCAGGTCCGGGGCAGCAGACCCAGAATTAGGAAGCAAGTCGCATTGCTCGGTTTGTGGTCAGACGTTCTCGTGTTAGCCCAGCCCTGCCGGCTGAGCTCTGTTCAGTAATGCTCATAGGCTCAAGGGACCATTGCAATCATCTAGTCTGACCTCCTGCACATTGCAGGCCACAAAACCTCACCCAGCCACTCCTGTGATAGACCCCTAACCTCCGGCTGAGTTACTGAACTCCTCAAATCAGGGCTTAAAGACTTCAAGTTACAGAGAATTCACCATTTACCCTGAGCTCCTGTAAAAAGATCCTCCCTGCCGGCGAATAGCAACCCTCCGCAGCGCCTGCTGGGTGTACAGGCTCCAGGGCTGTCCAGTGTGTAACACATTAATGGTGGTGGTGTCACATAGGAGCCTTAGGGTATGGACTAGGGCCTATTGTGCCGGGTGCTGTACAAACAGAACAAGGACAGTCCCGGCTGTGCAGTCGTGATGGTGAGCTAAGCGCTTAACCGGGGCAGTGCCTGCCCAGCACAGCTCCCAATCACAGGGAACGGGAACAACCCACAGATCAGCCCGGGCCAGATGGTGCTAATGCAGAGCCATTCACACTCGCCATGACGCGCCCTCCACGCCTCTCGGCAAAGCTTTAAGAGCAGAGGCAGCAGGAGCCCCTCATAGCGTTTACAAATACCCTGCTGTGCGATGTCCTAAATCTATCAGCCTGACCTCCTCAGAGGAACAGAGCCTAGCTTTGTTCATACTCACTAATTCATAAAGTGCAGTTGTTTGCGAGGCACCCGCCGTTCACTAGCGTGAATCGGGTGATTTGCTCTTGAATATGCATTGAAACAATCTAGTCTCTAGCCGAAGGTGAATAGGTCAGGTCTGAGTAGGAGACCTGTGTCAGAAGACTTGTGCTTTTATGTCAGTGGCTGATTTGGGGCTTTTAAAAGTCAAGATCTGGATTTGGATCTGCAAAGTGGTGTTGATACGTTATTGATGCTCCCACAAAAATTCCCCCTCCCTTAGCCTGTGATAAGCACCCTGTCCGTAGGCACATGCACTCAGACAGGCAGGATGAGAGCTGGGGTGTGTTAGATTGTGTGTAGATGGGACCTTGACAAGGAGGCTGCAGTGTCCCATGAGCACTCCTGTTAAATGTCAGCCAAGCATTTTCCATTCACCACCTTCAGTCTCTGTTGAGCCGTTCTCCTTTGTGTGCTCGCTCCGAAAGCTGGAGTCTGTTCTGGAAATGTTCTTGGCTGCTTCCTGTTTGCTAAGGTCTCTCTCCCCTGAACGACTTTCCCTTCTGGTCATGTTTGGAATGTGGATTTTACTTTTTGGGTTGCTAGAAATGAAATCCCATTTCACAGTCCCCCGGAGAGTCCTGTCTGGGTTTGCATTTCTCGGCTGATGTAATGCCTGGGTAACTTTAATTGAAAAGGCACAAATTCCACCTCTACCCCAGTAACGGTCTCCTGGAACGGCCGCTTGAATCTCATGCCTGGTCTTTCACCGGCAGCTGATGCACAGAGATGGCTGTCCCTTGAGTGCACTGAACTGGCAACTTCAGCACTGGTTGCACTCAGTGGTGGTGACTTTCCTGTGGAGATAGGATGGGACCCAGAGAACTTGTGGTGCCCCAGACCTTTCCCTCTCCTGTCTCAAATCTTGGTTGACAGTTGCTGTGGAAATGTTCAAAGGGGGTGGGGTGGGGACGCTCACCTTCTTGACACTCTTTAAACAGCTGTCGCCTGAGGACGCAGATCCAGGGAGTGCTGGGGGGAGGACTTCAGGGCACTGCACAAGAGCCTCTCTACACAGGTGATGTCCACAGCTGGAGTATGGCTGGCGAGACTTCTGTGGGAGGCAGCACGCACAAGCAGCAGGGGGTGTCCCTGGTGAATATAGAGCAGGAAGGTTTATTGCTCTGTCTGGCAACAATCATGGCACAGCACTGTAAAGAACACGATATGCTGGGTCGAATTGTCTTGGCTTCCGCAAAGGAAAACGGGGCCTCCCCAGTGGATTAGACTTCTGTGGCCTTCTCCAGAACTAGCTGTGCTAAGTTATCTGGGCTTTCCAAAGTCTTTGAAGTCCCTCGCTAGAGGCTGTTAAGGAGAGTACATCCTCCAGGGGGAGGGTCAGAGTATCGTCCTGCGGTAGAAACTCTGAGAAGCAAAAAGCCAAGGCTAACGGGGGAGGGGAGGCAGGTCCTGGAGTTCAATATGCAATTAACAACCTGGAAAGGGGGGTGAGCGGTGAGGGTGATTCATAGAAAGGATGATTGAGAGACGCATAGAAGGGGGAGTGAGCTGCATGCGGGCGGGTGAACTGCTTGACAGCTGGTGGGTAACCCAGTGGGAAGAGGAATTGGACCTGCTCCTACAAGTGTCTCAGTCTGAATTAACCCTGGCAGCTCACCACAAACCTCTGCTAACGAGCAGAAATCAGTTTAGGAATGAGAACGAACCCCCTGAATGAGTGAGCCGCTCCCCCAACATAACGGTGCCAGAACTGATCAGCCCTGACTGAAGGGGCAGGGACAGGCGGGCACAGGGAGGGGCGATGAAGACTTCCCTGCAGAGACTGACCCAACGAGCAGTGTTTCATGAAGAGATGAATCAGGTCTGGGAAAGGCCTGCTGGCTACTGAATGGGGTGGGGGAGCATTCATGGGTGCCTTTGTTCAGAGCAAGGGGATTTGGTGCTATTGAAAGGCAACGGGTATAAAACAGCTGCAAGGAAAGCACAAGTAACCTGCGGCGCCCCTGGCCAGAGAACATCGGGGCCAAGAGCAGAGCAGGGTTTGGAAAGGCCTGGCCCTTGTATGGACCATGAGAACAGCTGCAGTTACAGGATTTTTTTAAAGGTTTTAGGGCTGTGAACCGTCCTGCTCCAGGGCATGAGCTGGCTGCTGGGATCGGGGCAGGCTGTCTCAGGTCGGGGCTGCGTTCCGAGTACCTGCCTGCAGAGGACTTGGCGATTGGAGCCAGACAAGGGACGAGAGGGGGAAAGATCTTGTTCTTTGAGGGGAAATACCATCTTTACTTGTGAGACGTCTACAGTGGCTAGGTGGGTCCATCCCGCTGCCATGACCATTAATGGAGGGGGATTGGAGCAGGGTGGTGAGGAGCTTCACGGCATCCGGGGGGTGGGGGGAGGGTTGTACCATCGGCTCTGCCCTTTCTCGGCCCCCTCAGGGATGCTGTTCTCCAGGGTGTGTGATGACAGACAGATGCGCCTTGCTCTTCTGGTCTGACAGGCTGGTGGGGCTGGTGTGCATTTGCAGGCGCCCATCCTCTCAGAGCCACGCCGTGGCAGTAATGGGGGGCTGCTAACGAGCTGGAATGTGCCATTTAACATTACAGCTTGACAGGGGAGCTGCCAGCAGCTGGTCTAGAACAGCAGGAATCTCTGAGGTGTAGAAGGGGTGAAACCAACCACCCGGGCTTCTCCTCTCTCTCCCCCCCCCCCCAGGTTCTTACAATCCCATGACCCTGGGGATGTTCACCCTGATGTATTTCTTTCTGGCCTGTTGGACCTATGGGCTCACCGTGTCGGCAGGTGTCTTCATCCCTTCCCTGTTGATTGGAGCTGCCTGGGGACGACTCTTTGGCATATCGTTGGCCTACCTGACTAGTGGAGCGGTGAGTTACCCCTTCTCGGGGTGGGAGCTCTGACCTCCAGAAATGGAGCACTGACAGTGAAGCCACGTTTTGCTTGCAGATTTATTAGTGCTCCGTGTCTGGAGGTCAGCTGGGGAGCTGTGGGGGGCGGAGGTCGTGCTGGAGTTTTAGCTGGGTTAGTGGGCGAAGGAAGAAAGACCAGCTTAGATACTGCAAAATGCCAGCGAGAAAGGGAGTAGATCTTGTTTGCTGCCCTTCACTGACTCATCCAGCAGCAGCAGCTCCTGAGCAAGGGCAGTATAAGTCCTCCGGAGTGGCTACGGCTCCCTGCAGAGCATCCCTGGGGCAGTGCTCGCTGGAGCTTGGCGAGGCTGTTGTCAAGGGGCCTTTGCCGCTGTGCAGTGTATTGGATGCTCCAGCAGATGGGTGGCTGCGGCTTTTGTTGTCCGGCCTGTGGCTGGCACGTAGGGTGACTGCCTCTGCCGCTGTGGGGGTACAAGTTGGATGGCTCTGACCCACCCTGTGTAACTCGCTATTCCTGTCTCTCCTGTTCAGATCTGGGCCGACCCCGGGAAATACGCTCTGATGGGGGCCGCAGCGCAGCTGGGTGAGTTCAGCTCGCCATTAGGAAATGCCCGGTAGGAGGCGTTTGTTGCGTTCCATGGAGACTGGGCTGTGTCCAGATGTCTCCCCGCTGGGAACATCTGGTGGAAAACCCAGCCTCTCTGTGCTCGGAGTGCTGCTGGTCAGCTCCAGGCAGCGTGTCGGCAACTGACTGCTGTGGGGGAAAGCCTTTCGTTTAACGTTGAAGGGAATCGTGCACCTGGCGTGTCAGGGGTTCAGCTTGTCCTGTGAATTGGAGACTGAAGTGCAGCCGCTGGGAGGGGGGTGCTGTGAAGGGAGGGGCTGTTAATGGAGAGCAGGTCTCCCAGAAGTGGCCTGGGCCTGTCTAGTTATAGGGCAGCTGGCAGCATGGCACAAAGTACCTGGTTACGCACGTCAGACTTTGCAGTGCAGGCTTGTCTGTTCGCTGCCTGATCGTGTCCTGTGTGGAACCACAGAGCTCCCGTGGGTCCCCTTGCGGCCCGTGAGTGGCTCCCCACAGAGCAGCACCAGCTGTGGGCGCTGCCCCTCGCTCTGTGCTGCCCCTCACTGCTGCTAATGTTAACTCCCGGCATGGATGAGACCCCGGTCCAGCAGCAACCCAGAAAGCAGAGCTCTCCACACAGGCACTGAAGAGCCCTAGCAAACATGGCGTCGTCCTGGGCTGCAGGTAGCTAGGCAGGGTACAGCCGATGGGAGCCAGCTAGCGTCCTGCCCTCCTGCTAGGCTCTGTGCCTCCATTCCCCACCCACACACAACGCAGGCACTGCCCCACCCCATACGCCCTTCATGGAGCCATCATCCCCAGAGTTCAGGTACATGCAGCAGCCATGCTAACGCCCCAGCGCAGGGGCTCAGAGCCTTTGTGGGAACCTCCCCTTGCTCTCCCTCCTGGGTCCTGCCAACGTGTGTGCCTCTCCTTCAGGGGGGATAGTGAGAATGACCCTGAGCCTGACCGTCATCATGATGGAAGCGACGGGCAACGTCACCTACGGATTCCCCATCATGTTGGCGCTGATGACCGCTAAGATCGTGGGCGACTACTTCGTGGAGGTGAGCAGCCCGGGCTGTTCCCGTTCTGAGTGAGGGCCAGCAGGCAAGACAGCAGCTGCAGGAGCCAGCACCTGCTGTCTGGTTTGGAGCTGGATGCGAGCATAGGGCCGGCGGAGCTTCGGGAGCCTGCTGACTGGTCGTGGCTCGGCACCGCCACCTAGTGACGCAGCCTGGCTGGGCTTGCCCGGGGAGACCACTTGATTGGTGGGGATGTTGGGGTCTTTGCCAAGCTCCATTAGCCTGAGTGGAGCAGAGTTAACACCTCCTTAATGGGCTGTGGCTGGGGTTAGTGACCTGTCAGCTGAGCACTGAGGGGCTTTGGCAGCGCTGCATGTGGGAAGCCCAGGGACCAGACCAGTCTCGAGCAATTTGGAGGAAGCTTGCCATGCCTGCCCTGTGGCTGATTGCTTTGCCTCTCCTCCTGCTGCAGGGTCTGTATGACATGCACATCCAGCTGCAGAGCGTTCCTTTCCTGCACTGGGAGGCTCCAGTGACGTCTCACTCCCTCACTGCCAGGTAAACGAGCTGCCGTTCTGCAGAGCTGCTAGGCCCCTGGCCACCTTCCTTGGAGCCCTAGTGGGTGCGTTGGACAGAACAGCCCCTGGCACCGCAGCGAGTGGGGCTGCAGTCTGGCAGGGGAGAGCAAGTGGAACTCCGTGCCCTGGGCTGCAGAGCTCCCAAGACTGGCTAGTAACAGAGCAAACCGCGCAGGAGGCGTCCACCAGTTCAAATTCCCAGTGCTGCTGGGTCTGAGAGCTTTGAACATGTCTGCCAATAGGTCTGGTGGGTCTGTCCCATCCTGCCCCACCCCACTTTAGTGCGGTGGCACCAGGACAAACCTGAACTCTCTTACCACTTCTTGGACAGTTTGATTAGAAAGGGAAGGGGGCAGAGTGGCAAGGGGTTCTGGGGATTGGGACTGATACAGGGCCCCCCACTGCCGGACCCAGGGCCACAGAGGCAGAGCTTTGGTCGGTCTGATGGTGTCTGGGTGTCAGCCAATTCTTATTAGCTGAGTGACTGCTTCACAACCCAGGGGGTTGTATTCCCTGCGAAGGGGGTCTGCCTCCCCAGCGCCCAGCTCGAACTGGCGGCAGGCGTAAGAGTGGTGTGGGGGCGAGGCCTCTCTCAGGCTGCAGGGCTGTGCGCTTGGTACTCGCTGCCTGGGATCTGGGAGGTTCCTGTGAGTAGAAAACTCCTAGGGGAGGAGAGGTGGTGCCAGGGCTGGGCAGACCCCCCAAAGGGAGAGCCCACACAGTGCTCTATGGAGCGGGGTGGAGCTGGGTTCTCAGTCACTGCTGCCCATCGGATGCCCGGGCCTGCGTCCGCTCGCTGGATAGTGTCTGGTTTCTAGAAGTAGAGGCTGCCCCCTAGTGACAAGCGAAGGAAAGTAGCTGTCTGGAGCCACTCTCATCCAGAGGCAAACCCATAGTGATGGGTTTGTGCACAGAGCCTGCCAGGCCCTGGGGAGGGCAGATCACAGCGAGGGCAGCTGTGCCATGTGCGGACCCCTCCGGCCGCTTTCCTGTTTGTCCCGTTACGCTAGCTAACGTAGTGTTCCTTTGGGGGTTATTTGTGGCTGTGGTCAGATTGGCTGCGACCTTGGGGGTTTATCCCCTTTTTCTGCAGCATGGGGCACTGGCTGGGATCTGGGCATGTCTCCCCAACCAAATTCCCTGCCTTGGCAGGGGTCCCAGGCACTGGTGGCACCTCAGCCCCTCCTGTTCTCTGCCTGTGCACACGACAGCTTAGTCTTCGGTCTAGCTAGGGTGTCTGGGCTCAGCGCAGGGGTAACTGCATCTGGCCCTGGCTGTGCAGGAGAGCAGACTAGATCCCCGATCTGGCCTTAAACTCTGGGACACTGGAAGGCTGCTGCTAAGTGGCTCTCCTGGGCTGTAGCATGGGGAGAATGTAGGGAACTCGAAAGGAGCTGCAGACCCAAAGGAAGAACCTGGCCTGCCTAGCAAGTTAAATAAGGTCCACGTGATAATGTGGGGACCAGGGCCCTGCCTGGGATAGGGTGGGGAGTCGACTTTTGGGTGGGGTGTTGGGCACTGCCCTCTGTCTGGGCCGGGCAGCACACTTCCCATCCCCCCACCCCTCCACCGGTGGGGAAGAGGCTAGTCCCAGCCCCGTCACCAGGCGCTCTGTCCCCTGCAGGGAGGTGATGAGCGCGCCCGTGACCTGCCTAAGGAGGATTGAGAAGGTGGGGACGGTCGTGGACATCCTCAGCGACACATCATCCAACCACAACGGCTTTCCCGTGGTAGAGAGCAGCCCGGACCCCACGCAGGTGGGCAGACCACTGGCCAGCCGCCAGCCTTGCCCCAGGACCATGGGCAGCTGAAGTAACACCCACAATGGGGGTGGGGGTTGGGCCACTCTGCCGCGCTTTGGGTGCAGCCCGAACCGCTGAATCGGGCCAATATTTGGCTGCCAGCGCAGGGCCCCAGCCGGCCGGAGACCTGGCAGCTGGAGTGACATCTCCCTGACCCTTGTGGGCGCTAGGGGGCCTTCCCCAAGCCTCCTCCCATGTGCACACCGGCCCAGCCCCCGTGGTGCCCTAGGAGCCCTGGGTTCATGGGCACCGGCTGCTCCTGGCGTGGTTCTCTGCACCGACGTGGTGCTCTCAGGCTGGAGGCTTCTCTGCCCTGCAGCTCCCAGCATTGCTGCTGCCACCAGTGAGGCCAACCCAGCGTGAGCAGTGATGGGGAGAAGCTGCAGGACCTTGCTGAGCTGGCTGGGGCTCAGTCGTCTCTGGGGAGACAGTCACACCTTCCTCATCTCTAGCTAGGACTCCCCAGTGCCTCCTGCACTGATGGGCCCCTTGACCTGCTGGCTGGCTGGCAACTAGGAGCCAAGGGGATGGTATGGGGGTGACCCAAAGTGCCAGCACTGTTCAGAGGTGCCGTGGCCGGGCACGTGTGTCTTGGGGGGGCTAGACACCAGGAGAACGCCCCGCTCCCCAGCTAGCCCCATGGTGCGCGCAGCAACATGTGTCCCATTGCCAAAGCCTTGGTGATGCATGGCCCTGCATGCTAGCATCTTGCACCAGCTGGCACTGGGGAGCAAACCCTGACTCTCTGTCAAAAACCGGCATTCCCCGCTGATCCCAGCCCCTGAGTTCCCCACCTCCCCCCTTGCCCTTTCCTGGCGGCCTCTCACCGTCCCCGGGGCTGGACACTGCGTGGCGTATGCCCACCCTGGGACTCTCGGCTCTGCATTCCAATAGGCCTGCCTGCTTGTAACCTCGGGGCGATGAGCAGCCAGGGCCTGTCTCTGGCCCGTCGGGCTGATTGCTGAGCTCTCCTCGGCCCCTGCCCATGCCTGGCACTCTCTCTTGCAGGTGGCGGGACTGCGAGGCCTGATCCTGCGCTCCCAATTGATTGTTCTCCTGAAGCACAAGGTAAATGACTCTGTGCGATCGGGAGCCTTTCTCCTCCCAGGGGACTCGCTGTAATGGCCTGGACGGGCACCGTTGGATGTGACCCCCTCTGTCCCTCTAGTGGGGTGCGTCCGGCCCAGCCCCTCTCCTGTCCTCTGCCCGGAGCTAGCTCAGGGAGGTGGCATCAGCCTGGTTCAATGAACCAGGAACCGGACTCCCCTTCCCTGTCGTATTGCAGGGGCTAAACTGTCCTGGATGCCCAGGTACCACTGGGCGTGATGCCCATCACTTCCCGTGGCAGCTCCTGGCTCCTCTCCCCCGCTGCTGTTGAGCGGGGCAGGGTGTAGCTAGGCGGGTTGCCAGCTCTCTGTTGGGGGACTGCTGTTCCTACAGGTGGTGAAAGGTCCCCCCTGACTCGCTGCCCAAGGGCAAGCCGAGCATGTCGGTGCTGTGGGGTGGACCCACCGTCCACTAGGAAATGCTTGTGAGCACCATTCTGCACAAAGGAGACAATCTGGCCAAACAGACTGGGAGCCTGGAGATCGGGGTTCTGTCCCCGGCTCTGCCAGCTCTGGGGCAAGTCCCTCTGCCCACCGGTATGGTGAAGCCCGCGGCCTCCCTCGCAGAGGCTGTCGGCCTGCCTGCCGCGCCCCAGTGCTGGGATGCAGTGAAGTGGGCTGGCCCAAGGGGTGTTCCGGGGCGAAGGACGCTTCTCAGTTTGCTTCATTACGTTCTCGCCCCATCAAGTGGCAGCTGCCCAGTTTTACCCCAGACTAACTGGATCTGCGCAGTGCTGGGATTCCTGCTGCCCGTGGACAGTTGCTGGCCGCTGCTAGTGGGGAGGTGGGCCTGCAGGAGCAGAGTGCGACCTGTCGGGGTGGGAGGCAGCTGATCTGCCAGGTCAGGACCCCCGGCAGGCGAGCAGGGCACTCCTGGCCGGCTTGGAGCCACGGCACCTGTACCACGGGTCTCCCCTCTCCTAGGTCTTTGTGGAAAGAGCCAACCTGACCCTGGTTCAGAGGCGGCTGAAGCTGAAGGATTTCCGGGACGCCTACCCCCGCTTCCCCCCCATCCAGTCCATTCACGTCTCCCAGGACGAGCGCGAATGCATGATGGACCTGACTGAGTTCATGAACCCGTCGCCCTACACGGTGCCCCAGGTATGGCTTGCTGGGGGCAGGGCATGGCGCTGCAGATCCAGCTTTGGGAATGACCCAGCGGGGGGAGGGCGGGCAGAGCCCGGGCTGCTCTCACGGCTTGGCTGAGCCAGGGATCTCCTCCCAGGGGCCGAGTCAGGCCCACTCCGAATGGGAAGAAAACACCACTCCCCCGGGGCGAGTGGGGCTCAGTCCAGTGGGGCTCCCTGCCCCATGAAAGGGGAGATGAGAGCCTGTTACAAAGGGGCTGCTCAGCCCCCTAGGCCCTCCCGGGGGGCTGGCACCATGAGGGCAGTGCTCCCTGCTTGGCCCCATGACCGGCAGCCTCCAGGGCTCTCTGACCTCCCGGCCTTGCTCTGGGTTGCAGGAGGCGTCTCTGCCAAGGGTCTTCAAGCTGTTCCGGGCGCTGGGCCTGCGGCACTTGGTGGTGGTGGATAATCACAATGAGGTGAGTGGCTGGCGGCTCCGGGGCAACGTAGTGCCCTGGTGGTTTCCCCGGTTCCATATGGGGCAGCTGGCTGTGGCAGAGCCCATCACCGCAGGGCCGGCGTCTCTGTCCACCAGACACGCGCCCTGGGGTGAGCTGTGCGGGGCGCTCATTGGTCGCTCTGCCTCCCTCCCTGCAGGTGGTCGGGCTGGTGACCAGGAAGGATCTGGCGAGATACCGACTAGGAAAGGAAGGGCTGGAGGAACTGTCCCTGGCGCAGACATGACGCTCCTGGGGCGGTTGCTTTGCCGTGGTGAGCCCCGTTCCCCTGGAGGCGTTGGCAGGGAGCTGGTCCCCGCAAGCTGCCATGCCACCTGGTGCATTCGGCACGAATGCCCAGCCCCTGATTGTGCGTCTTGTCCGTCGCCGTGTTCCCGTTTTACTGGCTGCCTGTCCCCTGTGTCGGCTGGGCGTCGCTGCAGCCTCCTCTCCTGACACCCGAGGGAGCAGGTGCTGGGCAGGTTCCTGGTTTTCCCCCCTCTGCGCGCTGGGCCCTTGGAGCAGCTTTGAGGCTAGAGAGCAGTGGGGTGGGGAAGCCGAGCCCAGTGCTCTGGGGGAGCAGGAGCATGCTACGAAGCTGGGCAGCAGACGTCCCACTGCTAACCCCCGGCCGGCACATTACAAGCCAGAGCCTCCTCCACATCCCGCGCCGCCTCCTGGAATATGTGCTCCAGACTTCAGGAAACAGAATCATGTGGATCTGACCCAGTCTGCAGCCACCATGGACCAATGTCCATTCCGCCTGGGCCTCCTCTGCACCAAAGCCTTTACCCGGGACACGGGCATGGGAGCTGGCAGGGCCTGGTCCAGTATCTTCTAGCAGGGACCTTGCCAAGCAAAGGCTCCCTTGATCCACGGGCCACCATCTGGGGACCAGTGTCTTAACGCTGCCCACAGCTGAGGTGGCTTTTAACCCTGCGTGCGAAGGGAGCAACGTACCCCAATTCCACAGCCCCAGCCTTGCAGCTCGGCGGGACTCCGATGACACGGACACACACAGACGACTGAGCAAACGGGCTGCCAGGGACTGGGTGCGGCTGGCTTTGTCACGTGCTGCCGCCAGGCCCCGTTTTGGCAGTGGCGTGTCTGGGCCTGTCTGCGACCCTGGGCCAGCCTGTGGGCACAGCCCCTCCTGGCACTGCCTGTGCTGTGCGTCTCAGACATGACGCAGCCCCACCCCCCGCCTCTCACGCCCTCTTGTCTCTCCCAGGCGGGGGTCACCCTGGGCGTCCTGTGCCTGGCTTCCCTTAGGCAGGGGGCTCCGGGAGATGGGGCAGGGGGATGAAAGGAAGAGGGATCTGCCTTGTGAATATTTATGGGATGAAGTGATGCCATGTGGGACGCTGAAGTGGAGCATTTACAAACAATCCCCTGCTCCTGGAGAGGGGTTCGCCCCAGTCAGGCAGCCTCTGTCCCTAGCTCCTGTCCATTGTGCCCACTCTCTTGGGCTCCACTCAGTGACGGCAGCACAGGGTGGGTGCCCGAGGTGCAGCTCATGCTCCTGGCGAGAGGGAGGTGGGGCCGAAATGCACAGAGACCATAAGAAATAAAATCACTGGAACCAAACCGCTGCTGCCCGATCTGCTTTTCCGTCTGTGCCCCGTCCCGGCCGCACTGCTCCTGGGCAGCCCGGTGAGATCTAATGGGGTCAGGCCGGGGCAGGGAGCAGTGTCCGGTTCCAGGGGGTAGACTCAGGAAGAAAGAAATGGCTCTGCACGACTGGGGTTTAGCGTGAAGTCATCCCCACCTCCGCCTCGCAAAGCTCAGCTCCTGCCCAGGAAGGATGCCCCGTGGCTGAGGGGAAAGGCCCGGCCGCTGTGTGCGGAGCCGTGGCTGGCCAATTGGCACACCTGAGCTCGCCGCATAGCGGTCCCAACCTCGTGCAAAGCCTTTACAAATTGGGGTGTGAAAGTCTGGCCTGAACTCACACTGCTTGGCACTGAGAGCAGCCAAGTGAAAGATGCTGCTGGTGCCAGTTCCCAGAGGGGGCAGGGAACGTGACAGCTGAAAGGTCTGGGGCACCAGCTCATCACACTGCCCTGAGAGCCAGCTGCAGGTGGTGAGACAATGGGACAGCCAGATGCCATCTTGTCTGCTACCTCCAAGCCAACCACTGCCTGCTGCAGGTCAGCCATTGCTCCAGCCCCCAGGTTCCTGGAGCAGCCTTGGGAGAGGAGGTTTTGGGCCTCTGGTCAGTGCAAGCCTTGTTCCTGCATCCCCTTCCACGGGCCCTGCTCCCCTGCTGGCACAGTCCTGGGCCTAGTACTTCACCCACTGCTAGAAACGAGAGCTAGTGACCAGCCCTTTGCATCCGTTGTAAAGCTGGGCTGGCCTGGCAGCAGGCTGTGCGTCGCCGGTAATGTACAGACTGTTCATCAGTCAGCATCTCATGCTGGAGTCTGAAATACCAGCCCCAGTGCGCTTCCCAGTGTCCCAGTTACTCGGGGGTGGAGCAGTTTGTTCTTGAGTAGTTTGCAGGTCACAGCCAAGGGCTCAGTCATCACCAGATGTGAGGGGGTGGGGCTAGAGATTTTACACACCTGTGTCTAGCAGAGGGCTGAGATCAGCCTCCCCAGAGCCCTTGGAAACAAGGTAGGATCTTTCCAACTGAGAGGACTTGCCCCCTCCAGGCCGAGTGCATTCCAGTGTCTCCTCGGAGAGCTGCTCTAAACACCCAGGACTCGAGCCCGCTCGCGTTGTAGACGCAGACCTCGCACAGTCAGCTAGCGCTGCTCAGGCAAGCGTGTTCCTGTACCTCTGGGGCAGGATTGGGCTCTGAAGGGGGGCACGCAGGGCAATGGATACCCTCCCTCTGGGACCCAAATGATGTTCTCACAGAGCAGGCCACCATCTTCTCTGCCTCTCCTCTCACCTTGGTAACTGAATCTGTAAAAGGAGCAGTTGCAAACCCCAAGTGTCTATTTTGGAAGCCTTGAGATTTTCTATGGGGAGATGACCCGTGGGAGATATTTTTGTGCTGAAATAAAGGCTGTTTATACTTTTATCCCGGCATTGGCTCCTTTCTCTTGCCACGGCATTGGTTGGGGCGAAAGGCCAAGGCCATGCAGGCTGGGCAGCATTCGCCAGTGTGTACAGGGGCTTGTCCAGGCAGTTGGGCGAGGTGGGAGGGGGGCACTCAGGTGGAGGGTTAGGGGAGAGAGGCAGCTTTGGAGTTCTGTTCCCAGACCGAAGGGGCTGAGGTGAAAGTGTGTCTGCTGGGAGCCTGTTTGCCCTGGGCCCTCCTGCCCCAGCTAAGGCAGCCGGTGATGGTCCCGTCTCTGGGAAGGAATTGGGAGGAGTCCAGTGGAGAGGGTCCAGAAGGGCGCACATGGGCCAGCGTCTGGCTGGTGAGCATCATGCTGCCCCTTGGGTCCCATCAACCTCCAGGACTCGTCAATGGGGCACTGAGGTTGTTACTGCCACGTGCACCAGGGAGTTGGACATGCAGAGCTGCTGGGGCCTGGCTGGCAATGGGAGAGCGCTGGGTAGAGCGAGCCCCCCACCCTGGTGATACCCCTCAAGGAAACCAGTTGGGTGATGCCAAGGGCTGTGACCAATCTGCAGGGTCCTGGCTTTGTGCCAGGCACAGCATCACCCCCAGTGGTCAGGAAGGACAGTGCCCTGTCCATGCTGCCCATTTAACCACTAGAGAAACAAACTTGGACTATACAACTGGAACCGATGAGGAAACAATGTCCCATCCTTCCTGCTTGCCTCCCTGGTGATTAGAGAGGAATCCTACAAGGGGGCAAATTTCAACCCCCCTGGCTCAGCGCTGCCCTTTGTGCCTTGTGCACAGCATAGCTAGGGGGCTGGTGATCTGGTTGGGGTCATCAGTGGTGCTAGGCTCAGCCCAGTCTGCCCTGTGGAACACGGGCCAGGACAAGCCCATACCAAGGGTGCCAGGACCAGCTCCCCCCACCCCCTGAAATGTGCCAGCAGTAGGATCCGTGCGACATCCCCCTTTCCCCTGGCATGTGGCAAGAAACTGCAGGAGGAGCCTGCCAGAGACTCAGCAAAGCACAAGGAGCCACTGCAGAGCCAGCTAACGCAGGGTGCTTGGGGCTTTCCCTGCCTCGTGCTGACTGGCAGCCTCACCAACACCCTGCTGCCCTCTGTTCTAGTGCCCCCCCTTCACCTTCATATCACTCCCCCCTGCCACCTTACCCTCCTCCTTGTTCCTTTCCTGCTAGCTAATCCCCTCCAACCTAAACCACACCCCCTACACCAGGAAGGGAGCCCTGCCGGTCCCAGCCCAGTGTTCACACTGCAGCTGTGGCCTGGCCCTACCCCTGCCCTGCCTCTGTCTGCTCTAGTTAGACTTTAAGCTCTGCAGGGCCATGGCCGTCTGCTATTGCATGTACAGGGCCTAGCACGACGGCCCGAGTCTGTCGGTCCCTAGCTGCCATAATAAATGTGAGGATAGATTTATTCTCCCTAAATGCTGCGACACTGGCTGCTCCCATGCGGGCTCCTATTGCTTCTCTCCCTTCCCTAGCTTTCCCTACCTTGGCATTTCCTGTCCAGCTGCCTTCACGCTGCTGCCTTTGATGGCTGTCTGGAAAGGATAACAGGATCTGCAAGGCGATACTTAAGGCTGACGTGTAAATTTTCACAATCTCTTTTTACTAGCAACACCCCAGTGACATTAAGGGGGCAGGGCCCCACTCGGAGCTGTCCGTGCAGGGGGCCGACAGCACTGCATTGGCTTCGCTTGGGCCACGGAAGAGTTCATCACAACCACGAGGGCTAGAAACTGACTTTTATTAAAACTCCAACTCGGCAGAATGTGCGCTGGCCCTAGGTATATCGGTGGGGCTGGATCGGGCCTGGCGCCCGGCTCTCCGACTCCCTGGCTATGGCACTTTCATTCTTTGATGTTTTCGGGAGCAGAAGTCACAGCTGGTGTTTTGTCACTTAAAATTTTAATGGCTCGTGTATGTGCCACTAGGGGGCAGCACTAATTGCTCACCCACCCTCAGTCTATGACCACTTCCATTGCCTTGCATCATATTGGAGCGGCGGTTCCATTTCGAATGTCGTTCTGAGATTGCACTATTCCCATTTAATGGCTGTCTCAGCTCTACAAGGACGCACTCCCTCAGTGCACACAAGGACAACAGCCGCATGGTGCTTTTGCTCTTGAAAGGAATATGTGAGAACACTCTCCTTTCTTTTATGTGTTGGAGCCCAACCTTTGCAATCTCTAGTGGCAGCCCCCAAGAACAGACTGGGAGTACTTCACACCTCAGTAATCATAAGCCAGTTAAACGTAATGCAACACAGTGAAACGGATGTTTACAGTTCTCTGGGGGTTTTCACTCGTGGAAATGGTAAGGAGCGCAGACTGGCATGGTGCGAATGCCAGCACACGAGATGGATCCTCTCCCCAGCAGTGGGGTCAGAGACCCAGTACCGTTGACTCCGGTACCCGCAAGGGCAACACTGGCACCAGCTGTTTCCACACCAGCAGTGTACCAGGCAGTAAGGGACCTCCTCTGCCTTTCTGTCCCGCCCTCTCCCTTGGCCCAGGACTTTGCCAGGGCTGTGTTGTTTATAGCCCCATTGGCTGGGAGGGCTGCTGAACCTATGGGTCTGTCAGTACCACACCCCGGGGTTTCCCTTCCACACTCAATGGAAAAGGAGCCAGTACTGGACTTGGCACAGGGGCCCTCCTTGGCACCGGGAACCTCTTCAGTCCCCACGTGGCTGGTGCTGCCAATTTGCCTGGCAGCAGGCACCACTCTGCACTTTGGCACCGGTTGTCATGTCAGTGCTGATGCTGACATTGGGGTTGCTCCTGGCCCCAGAAATGACCCGGCTGGACTCAGTGCAGGTGGGACTGTCTCCACTGGTGGCACCAGCTCCTCGTTACTCTGGGGCTGAGTCAGACTAGCTGCTCGCACCCTCAGGGCTTGCCCCATTGCTGCCCTCCGAAGCCTGGGACTAACAGTGTCCAGGTCAGGATCTTACTTCTCCCACTCTCCGTTGCCTGAGCGAGGGCCATTAATGGAGTGATGTGGGTACCAGCACTGGCACTCATCTCGCAGTCAAGATGGGGGCCCCTGGCCCAGGGCCTACTGGCCACCAATGCCCTTTCCATACCAGCGGCCTCCATGGAATCTGTGGGCCACTCTGTTGTCACGGAGCTCCCACTCAAAACTGAGAGAGCCGGCCAGGACCAGGTGATGGTTGTGGTCGTTGATCCATCACAGGTCCAAGTACCAGTGAACCTTTCTCCCAAGGAGCCTCTAGCAACGTCCCACCTGGGCCTGTCACAGTTAACTGCCTCATCCTCATCCCCAGACAATTCCATGGTGCAAGGCTCTTCCTTCCCATCAGTACTGGAGGATTTCAAGGAGTACCAGGACCTGTGGTGGCATGTGGCTGCTTCCCTGGTATCCAAGTGGAGTTCCTGCAGGAGAATACCCACAAGTTAGTGGATGTCCTTCAACCATCTGCCCCGGGTGAGTCGCCCTCCCTACTAACGATGCACTGCTTGAGCCTGCTAAGGAGCACACCAGCTTTGGTACCGCCTGCAGCTAAGCACATGCAGAAGTTCTACCTCATTCCCACGCATGGATTTGAGGGGGTTTTCCCATTCAGCCCCAAATTCCTCCGTAGTAACCATGGTGACCAACAGAGCCCGGCAGGACAGGCCGCTCCCAACCTCATTCTCATTGCCCTGGCGTGGCCGAAGCAGTGCTGGTTCCCCGACCTTCTTGCACTGCTAGTTCAGCCTCTCCATTCCAACCTACTCACCCAGAATCACAGCTGCAACTTGCACCCCGGTGTGGCTGCTGCATGATTGGCTGAGGAGGAAGAGTGGTGTGCGGTGGTTATTCAGCAGGTTCTGCTCAACAGTAGAAAGCCCTCTACCAGCATGGCCTAGTCAGAAAAACAGGAATGGTTTGCCACGTGGCCATTGGCCCATGAAATTCATCTGCTGCTGGCTTCCATCCAGGACATCCTGGAGGACTTGCTTCACCTTCAGCCGTCAGGAAGTGCGCTTAGTTCACAGAAAATGCACCGGGCAGCGATACTGGCATTTCATCCACCCATTCAGGGAAGATCAGTCGTCTCCAATCCCATGGTACAAAGATTCTTAAAAGGGCTTCTTCATCTACATCCTCTGTGGGACCATAACACGGTCCTAGCGGCACTGATGGGACCTCCATTCGCATCCCTAGCATCTTGTCTCTTTCCACTTCCCTGGTAGGAATAACATCTGCAAGGAGACTGAGAGAGTTGCAGGCTCTGATGGCAGAATCTCCTTAGACACAATTCTCCAAAGACAAGGTGACTTTACAACCACATCCAAAACTTTTGTCAAAAGTGACCTCTGTTTCATTTGAACCAGGCCATATATTTACCTGTGTTCTTTCCTGAGCCGCATTCATCTCCAGAGGAGCAGCATCTCCATACATGCCATGTCTAGCCTTCTGTCAGGGCAGGACTAACCTGGTTCATGCTTCACCTCGCCTGCTCGTGTCATATGCAGAGCGTATGAAGAGTCACACGGATCCTTCACCGATGAGCTCTAGATGGAGAACATCCTATATCAAGACTGCATGTGAAATAGCTTCCGCTACGCCCCCTCAGGGGGTTTGAACTCATTCGACAAGAGCGCAAGTGACATCAGAAGCGTTCCTCGGTGATGTCTCAGTATTGGACACTTGCTGCTGCACGGTCATCCACAGATACGTTTACGAACCATTACGCCATTACTGCATCTTCCAGGGTGGACGCAACCTTCAGGAAAGCGGTCCTGCGATCCTTGCTTGGGTAGACTCCAAGCCCCGCCTCCTGGGGGGGTACTGCTTGTGAGTCATCTATGTAGACTACACGGCTGCATCTACTCGAAGAAGAAATGGTTACTTACTGTAACTGTGGTTCTTTGAGACGTGATGCACATGTGCGTTCCGCGATCCACCCTCCATCCCCTCTGCATCGGAGTTTCATCTCTGGGTGTTCGGTGCGATGGAAATGGAGGGGGGAGGAGGACCACGCGGCCTCATGTAGCTGGGGAAGAGCTACCATCTTGAGGTGCGAGCACTGCCCCCTACAGGTACTGCTAGGCAAATTCTCTGGTAAGCGGACACACACACCACACACACACACATCTAAATGGAATACACAGTAAGTAACCATTTCTTTCCTCACCGTCACCTCTTCACTTGACCTGCAGCCCTGGGTCACGTCACCACCAGAGCCGGTCTGGACTAGGTCTGCACCGAGCCCCGCTCTCTCTGATCTCTCTGTTTCTGAGTTCCCCCTCTCTGACCATCTCCTGGTCTCCTTCACCATGGCCCAGCAGCCCCCTCCATTGTGCCCTGGCACTTGGCCTTTCCGTGACCTCCAGTCCATTGGAGCTGGTGACTTCTCGTCTGCTCTCAGCCCTCCCCTCCCTCCCTTCCATTCTCTCCATGCATCTC
This sequence comes from Malaclemys terrapin pileata, assembly GCF_027887155.1. Taxonomy (NCBI): domain Eukaryota; kingdom Metazoa; phylum Chordata; order Testudines; family Emydidae; genus Malaclemys; species Malaclemys terrapin. Next base: position 55,375,367 of record NC_071514.1, read on the forward strand.
TCTCTTCCACCCTGGACTCTTTTGCCCCTCTCCCATTGTAAGGTCCAGCCCTGACTCACTCCCCCAACCTCCCCTTGCTCTGCGCCTGCCCTGGCGCTGCAGAGCAGCTCTGGTGTAACCCCGTCACCAGGCTGGCTTCCTCCTCCAGTTCTGGCATCTTCCCTGTGAACCAGCTCTGCAGTCTACGCCACAATCCCAGCTGCCTTCTCGCTGTTCCTCAAGCCCTCCCCTTCTCCGGCCTCCGCACTCTCACCACACAGGACCTCGCTGATTTCTTTCAAGAGAACTGACAAAGTACCCCAGGACCTTCCCATCCCCTTAGCTCACCCTCCCTTCCCCCATCCCCTCCCACAATCTCCTCCTTTCCCCTCTCCCCAGTGCAGAAGTGTCTGTCTGACCCCACTAACCTTTCTGCTGGTCCCCATGACCCCATCCCACCTCCAGATCTCCCTCGCACCCTCTCCCTTACTCCTCTCCTAACCACTCACTCCCCTCTGGCTCTTTCCCCTCACCATACAAACATACTCTAGTTTCTCCCATCTTAACACTGCCCCCCTTGACTCCACTTCTCTCCAGCCACTGCCCCGTCCCCCTTTCAGCTCTAAGCCCATTGAGTGCACTATCTGCAATTGCTGTCTAAGGTTCCACTCCTCCAATTCCATCCTAGACCCTCTCCACCTGCCTTCCCAGCCTTCACACTCCTCTCACCAAAGAATCTGCCTTCTTTATAGCCAACACTCAGAGCCAGTGCGCCTGGGACGCCATCACCCCGGTTCATCCTGAAATCTTGGCTTCCCTGACTTCCCTCCCTCTCCTGGTTCCCCCTGGACCTTTCTGATGGCTCCTTCAGTGTGTCCTGTGGAGGTTTCTTCTCAGCCCCTTTTCAGCTTGCTCGGAGGGTTCCCCAGGGCTCTCTTCTTGGGCGCCTTCTCTCACTACAGCTCAGCTCTGGGTCACCTCATCCAGCCCCCGTCTCCCTGCTGATGACTCGCAGATCGGCCTCTCTGTTCCAGACCTCTGTCAGCCAGATCTGTCTAGCCATGAGCTCACGTTCACCACAACCGAAATAGAACTTCAGCTCTTCCCTCTCTCTCCTCCCTGCATCCTCTTTCTCGATCATTGTGAACAACACTACCAGCCTGCCTGGCACTCAGGCCTGTGACCTGGGCCTCATCTTCAGCTGGGACCTCTCTCTATCTGCTCACATCCAGGATATAGCCACATCTTGCCAATTCTTTCTGCAAAACATCTCTAAGATAGGCCCCTCCTATCTCACCCAGGCTTGTATCGACTTGTGGCCTAATGATTGCTGTAGTCTTCTCTTACCCTGCTGCTGCAAAGATGGTCGTTCTCGTCCGCGGTGCTGGCTATACCACCCCTCTGTTTGCATCCCTTCACCGGCTCCCCCTTCCTCCAGAGCACACCAGCCTCCCATGCAGGATGCCTTGTGATCCTCCAGGCACCCACAGCCTGCCCAGCACCCACAGGCTCCAAGGGCAGCAGCCAGCCAGCCCTGCCAGGCGCTGTGAGATGCCCCAGGCACAGCACCACAGAGGGAGAGTCACCAGGCCCATTGGGGGCAGGAAGCAGCCGGGGGCTTGCTGGGTGCAGCGGCCCAGGGGTGGGGAGTAGTAGCTGAACCTATATCCCTCTTCAAGGGGTCTCCATGTGGATAAGGAAACGCTGTGGCTTTGGGCTCAGCCCTCAGCTGGGTGAGCTCCATGTGGCTCTAAGCCATCTTTGCAGCTCCATGATCCTGGGGCCAGCTAGAGACCAGTTTGGCTCTTAGCAGAACTTAGAGTAGCCTTAAGGCTGCCGCAAGTGCTAGAGGCTGTCTTGTAGTGCTCCAGGCCCATCCCCTCCCGCAGAGGCTGTGATGCAGAGAGGGGGTAGTCCTGGCTTTGCACTCCCCACGTGCACATAAAAGGCCTGACATGCAGGATGCGTCAGCTGGTGGTGCCGTGCTAGAGCTCCCCAGTGACCTGGCCCAATCCCCAAAGTGGTGACGTGACCCCATAGCTGAGGGGGTTCTAGACCAGGCTTGTGTCTGTAAGCTTGCCACAACTCGCTCTCCCTCTGATTTTGGTTTGTGATGCCGAGCTACCAGGGGTAAGTGCTACACCGATCAGTGTGTGTCAGGAGGTTCCCTGGGCTGTGACTCCCAGCACAGCCAGGGAAGCATTATGGGAATCCAGCAGAGACGTGGGGAGGACAGAGCCCCCCCTCTAGTTCCCCTCCCTTCTTAGTGGGTGTACTCTCTCTGGTGCCAGCGCTGCAGGAGGAATGTTAATGCAGGGAGTCGCTGAATATTTCTGAAATGCAGCCTCTCCAAGTCTGCAAATAGAGATGCTGGCCCTTTGCTCTCACTGCGAGCCCCGGCGGGTGGCACGGAGCAGGAGGTGTTAGTACAAGCTTTAAGCATCCATAAACAACCCCCGAACGCACAGCTCTTCTTTGCCAAGATAGCTCCGCTGCTGAGTATCCCTGGAGTTCCCCTCGCACGGTGTGCCACAAAACCTGGGGGCTGGTTGCTGATGACAGACTGACTGCCCAGCTCAAGGGCTGGACTGGGAGCGGTGGGCACCAGGCCAGGGCATGTCCTAAAGGTCAGGGAGGCTGCATTGAAATTAGCACTAAATACAAGAGGCCGGGACTCAGCATGATCTGCTGCGTCCTCTCCCCCTGGAACCCGAAGCTTAGGGGCTGGTGTTCCAGGCAGATTTCCTGTTGTCCTGAGCGCCATGCACAGGACAGCGCTGCCCCTACTCTGTCCATGCTGCTGGGAGCAGGCACTGAGACGCCTCCCCCTCCAGAACCACTCGGGCCTAATGCCAGCCTAGCCTGAGACAGCGCGGTCCTGACACCCAGATCTCAATTATGGCCACAAAGAAATCTGGGGCTGCAGCATGTGCTGATGATTACTCACTACTACCTGTCTTCTGGCAGTATTCCCATTACATCCATGGCACTCGGTGGAGTCTGAGCGCTACTCGCCGGGAGTAAGGGAATCCGCAGGTGCCCTTAATGCTGGCTGGAGATTTCATGTGCCCTGCATTATAAAATGCACCCAATGGGGCATTCAGTTCCACAAGCGGATAATGAAGATGGAAAATGCTTGGTTGGAGACCTGCCAGAGCCTGATGTTCGCCAACCCAGCAAAACTGGCAATGGAAACCTGCCTGTGCGCGCTCATGCATTCATCCATCCTCTGAGGGTTTGTCTAGCCCAGGGGTGGGCAAACTTTTTGGCCCGAGGGCCACATCTGGGTATGGAAATTGTATGGCGGGCCATGAATGCTCGTGAAATTGGGGATTGGGGTGTGGGAGAGGATGAGGGCTCTGGCTGGGGATGTGGGCTCTGCAGTGGGGCTGGGCATGAGGGGTTGGGGATGGGGGGTTGGGGATGTGGGAGGGTGCTCTGGGCTGGGACCGAGGGCCGGAGGGGGATCAGGCTGGAGCAGGGGGTTGGGGCATTGGGGGCGGGGGGTCAGAGGTGCAGACTCCAGGCAGCACTTATCTCAAGCAGCTCCCAGAAGTATATGGAGGCGCGGCCAAACAGCTCTGTGCACTGCCCCATTTGCAGGCACTGCCCCTGCAGCTCCCACTGGCTGCTGTTCTTGGCCAATGGGAGCAGCACTTGGGGCGGGGCAGTGTGCAGAGCCCCCTAGCTGCCCCTACACATAGGGGCTGGAGAGGGGACATTCTGCTGCTTGCGGGAGCCACGTGGAGTGGGGCAAGCCCTCAACATTGCTCCCCGGCTGGAGCGGGGCAAGCCCTGGACCCCGCTCCCCAGCAGGAGCTCAAGGGCCAAATTAAAATGTCTGAAGGGCCAGAGGTAGCCCCCAGGCTGTAGTTTGCCCACACCTGGTCTAGACTATGTGTTAAGTTGTGACTGAGAGGAAATTTCACCTGCCCAGAACAGGACAAAGGCAGAGAACAATGATTTCACAGGAACAGGAGATGGTTTTAGGCTGATACCACAGCACCCTGTGCTGCCTTGTTAGTTAATTCACTGCTACCCCTGGGGTTTTGCTTAGACTATACATACCTGTTACAGACTGGTGGTTCTCTTCCCAGACCAGCTGGAAGGACAGCTAATGTTGAGGCCCTGTCCAATTCAAAAAAGGTCATGTTTACATCAAAGTGGCTAACCTGAGGCAGTTTAGGGTTGCCAACTTTCTAATCGCACAAAACTGAAAACCCCTGCCATACCCCTTCTTCAAGGCCCTGCTCCCGCTCCCTCCATCCCCCTGCCTCCATTGCTTGCTCTCCCCCACCCCCTCACTCACTTTCACTGGGCTGGGGCAAGGGGTTGGGGTGTAGGAGGGGGTAAGGGCTCCAGCTGGGGATGCAGGCTCCAGGGTGGGGCCAGAAATGAGGGGTTCAGGGTGCAGGAGGAGGCTCTGGGCTAGGGCAGGGAGTTGGGGTGCAGGAGGGGGTGAAGGCTCCTGCTGGGGATGCGGGCTTTGGGATGGGATGAGGAATTTGTCATGCAGGAGGGGGCTCAGGGCTGGGGAAAGGGGCTGGGGTGTGGGAGGAGTGCGGGCTCCAGGAGGATGTTTGGGTGCGGGAGGGGGCTCAGAGCTGGAGTTGTGGTGTGGGAGGAGGTTCAGGATGCGGGCTCCGGGCAGCGCTTACCTCAGGCAGCTCCTGGAAGCAGCTGGCATGTCTGGCTCCTAGGCTCAGGGACCACGGGGCTCTGCACTCTGCCTTCACCCGCAGGCATTGCCCTGGCACCTCCCATTGGTTGCGATTCCCGACCAATGGGAGCTGCGGAGCTGGTGCTTAGGGTGGGGCTGCACGTGGAGCCCCTGTGGCCGCTCCTGTGCTTAGGGGCCGCAGGGACATGCTGGCTGCTTCCGGGAGCCGCGCAGAGCTTAACCCTGCTGTGCAGCTAACCGAACTTTTAGTGGCCTCATCAGCAGTGCTGACTAGAACCACCAGGGTCCCTTTTTGAACGGGCGTTCCAGTCGAAAACCAGATGCCTGACAACCCTAAGGCAGCTCCCTCCACCCCAAGTCCTAGAGCAACCCTGGCATGTTTACCGGGTCGTAGCTAGTCCAGGTGACTCCAGGAGGGGACACTAACGTGCACCAGGACTAGCCATGTGGCAGTAAGACCCACCTGCATCTCGTTCGCGAGTGAGGATGCTTAGTGTAAACACACCCCTTTCAGCAGTGAAGCCACAGCCTGGGAAGCCAGGGAGGCTGGGATCTGCTGGGGGTGGGGGATCGGGGTCCTACCCTTGCCTCCTGTGACCCATGGCAGGCAACGGGGGAGGGGTTTCTACTAGGGTCACATCCCTGCTCATTACACATTCCCGTGGTTACACCCAGGTCACTCCATCACCACAGGCCGGCGCAGCCTGGCCTGCAGGTTTGTGTGCGGCTCAGTGTGGGTGGGCCAAAGCACGCCCTTCCCCACAGTGAAGGGTGTAGTCATGCTGGCCGGGGAGCAGGGCTGCTGGATCTCAGCTGCCCTCCCCTGCACGGAGGGATGGTTTACCTAGTCTGGCAGGAGCTATTGACTCGCTGTGGAGGAGGGAGATAGGGGGTGTTCCTGGCAGATAAGAGATTTGCTCAGAAGAAGACAAATGACTTCATTTATTGTTCTTCCTAATCACTGCCCCTGGGTGGGTGGTCCCAGACATTCCTTCCAGGAGCCCCTACCCCCTCTGCTCTGCGCTCCCCGGTTAACCCCAGCCGGTCATGTGGCAGGAATCGCCCATCCCCGGGCTGACCTGCAAGGTGGGGCTGGCCCTGGCACTGACACTCAGGAGTGGAGTGATGCCCACAGTCCTTGGCAGTTCCTTATCAGAGGAGGGGGTAAGGCAGAAAGCCCAGAGATAAACACATGGGGCCTCTCGCAGGGGCCAGTATGTGCGGGGGGATGGGGTAGGGTGACCAGACAGCAAGTGTGAAAATCAGGACGGGGGGGGGGGGGGGTAATAGGAGCCTATATAAGAAAAAACCCCAAATAACGGGACTGTCCCTATAAAATCGGGACATCTGGTCACCCTAGGAGGGGGACTGTACCCAGGCCAACAGGCCCTGTGCTGGGGAACAGCCTGGACTGCCTGGCTTGCCCTTTCCAAAGAGAGAGAGGGTCAGGCATAGTGAACACAACCCAAGAACCCCTGCACAGAGTGAGTGCCCGCTCCCCTGCAGCCAGCTGGCCACCTTACCTCTACCCAACCCATCTGATGCCTTCCTGACTCGGACCGTGTCCAGTCCACACTGCTCCCCTTCCCCATCACAGCCCTCCTTGATCTCCCTCCAACCCCCCCTGCACTCTTCCCGGCCCCTTGTGCCCCTGCTCCTCCTACTGTCTCTTTGTGCCTTTGTTCAGCCTGTCTCTGTGCACGCACCCGGCTCCGGCTGCCCTCCACAAACCGCAGGCCCTTCCCTGAAGCAGTGACCGCTGGGCCGCCCCAGTCTTCTGCATTTCTGACCGTGCGAGATAGCAAGCCATGGCGCTCTTCTGACTCTGTAGTATGGTCACAGGAGCCGGCTCTGGGCTGGGCATGTGTCTGGCTTCATGTTTGTAACTAGAGCCGAGACCTGTTTTTCAGCTGAAACTTTTTGGGAGCAAAAAATGTAGAGTGGGTGACACCGAAATGCTTCCCCAATTTGTGAGACAAGGTAGGGGAGGTAATATCTTTTCTTGGACCAACCTCTGGTGAGAGAGAGAAGCTTTCAAGCTTCCCAGGGCTCTCCTTCTGGTCAGATTCACCAAACTCTTCCTTTAGGAAACAAACAGAAGTTTTGGATTTTTGTTTTTGTTTAAAACAATTTTTTGTTTCCAAATTTCCTTTCCTTTTATTTTCAGAAATGTCAAAGCCCTTCAAACACGGTCAAAAGCAAATGCACCATTTCGTTCAGCACACAATGAAAACGTTTCTGACTCAGTCTGGCCCAAACCAATTATTTGTCAATGTCTTGAAATTGTCACAGAACTGGAAAATCCCTTCTTCGCCAAGCTGTGTTCATAAGGGTTCGTGTACGCAGGGAATGGTCTGGTATTGGGCTTTAACTTCACACCCTACCTCCTTCTGAAATAGCTTCTCCCCAGACAGCCCTTACGGGACTTCAGAGCTGGTATTAGTACTGCTGCTAACCACCCTACAACTCTTCCAACTGCTACCTGGACTCCGACACTAAACTAAAAGCTGGCTGCTATTAATCAGTGCTCAAATGCCCACACACCAGCCAGCAACTCCATTGGTAAAGAGCTGGCCCTGCTCTATAGAGAGCCAATGCCTGGCTGGCAGCTCCCTCTCATCTAACCAATGATGATCCAAGATCCTTTGCCTGATGAGCCATCCAACAGTGGGCGGATGCGGGAGAGGGGGGGATCTTCAACGATTCACCCACAAAATAAGCTCTGCTCAACTCAAGCCACCAGCGCGAGACAGCACTCTCCAGAGACGATCAGAATCGATCGTGTGAGCTCTGCAGGGCGCCGGGGGCTTGGCTCATCCTTTGGGGGGCTCAGCTGTCTCCTCCTTGATTGAGGAAAATACAAGTCGTATCTTCCAGGCTCACCCACTCATGGCACTAGTAGTAGCAGCCACTCCGAGCAGGTGTATAGTTCTTCGTAGTCTGATACTCCCTTCTCCTTCCTTATGTACTTGGGCAGTGAAGTTAGCAGTGGTGCCATCTGAAGGATCGCCCTTGACATTAAAGGATCATCGCTGAGTTATGACCCATTGATATGAATGGAAAAATTATCCCTCTCACAGCTGTTGGTTCAGGCTCTCTGCAAACTCAGGCAGACACCCAGGGGGACTGGGCCCTGCAGCCAACTCAGCCCTGTACTCAGCAGCTGAACATTGGCTGATGGGCCTGGCTTATTAACTTCACCTGGGACATGGAGGGGGTAAGATCAGCATCCTGGGGAGGGGACTAGGCCAGGGCAGACCTGGATGGAAACTCCAGGGACAACTACACCCAGGCAGTGACCAGCAGCCAGGCCTCAGGCAGGTACTGAAGTTGGGTCTGTGTGTACTGCAAGGCCGGGACATGGAAAGTACTCTGCCTGCTCCCAGTCAACAATGAATGCTCATTTCATACCCTTGACTCTGCCTGCTCCCTGCAGGGAGCACTGTGGCTGGAGCCCTGGAGGAGCTCCTGCAGGCTCAGCATGAGACCCCGGGGGCTTCTGGAAGGTGCATGCCACAGTATCAGCTCTCCAGCCTTGGACGGGGTGCACCATGTGCAAGAGGAGGGACCATGGCAATGACCCACCCCCTCTCCCCAGCCTGCCCACGGGCACAAGAGAAAGAAGGTTCTAGCACCTTCCTGTCCCAGCCCCCCTGTGGTGTTTGGTACAGAACAGCTGACTTCCAGGGCTCGGGGATTGGCCCTGTTCTGAGCAGAGCCAGCCAGGGGCTCAGAGGCTTTAAGGTCAGAAGGGACCATCAGGATCCTGTCGTCTGACCTCCTGCACATCACAGGCCTCAGAACCTCATCCAGCCACTCCTGTAATAGACCCCTAACCTCCAGCTGAGTTACTGCACTCCTCAAATCAGGGCTTAAAGACTTCAAGTTACAGAGAATCCACCATTTACACTAGTTTAAACCCCTGGACCTCCTGCTGCAGAGGAAGGTGAAACCCCCCCAGGGTCTCTGCCAGTCCTTTACTGGGTGGAGTTTGCTTGTATTTTCAGTGCCCAGTAGCAAACTGCAGTTTTCTCACATTTATTCATCATTGGAAATCGTTTGCAGATAACGTCACTGAATCCCCCTTGGACTGCAGCACGTTGATTCCAACTCTCCCTCAAACCAATGGGGGTCGGCTGCCTAAAGACCTCGGGGCCACCGGCCCTGTAGCAAACAGACAAACGGAGCAATGGCAGGGAGGGGAGGAGAAACAGGGTGACAGGTTTTCTGGGGTTGATTTTTGTTTAATGGATTTAACAACATTTATAACAAACTACAGAGGCCAGGAGTGGTGGAAGCTCCCTAAAAGTGTGTGTGGGGGACACTGATGCCCAAACCATAGCCTCTGTGCTGCCCCACCCCTTCCTGTGAGCCCCACCCCCACTCACTCCTCTCTGTCCCCCGTTGCCCTTACGGCCGGTAAAAAGTGGGAGGGCATAGTGATGTGATGGGGCCATGGCCCCCTGGGCCACCCTGCCTGAAACATGGCTCTTCCCATCAGCAACCGACCTGGGTTGAGACCAGCTCCCCCTCCTTAGCCTGTGAATTATCATCCCAGGGACCCTACAACACGGTCAGGATACATGCCCCCAGGCCAGGCCCCTAGGGGCCTACACTTTCCCTGGGGTCCCTCCTTCCCACTCTGCTAAACAGAGGATGACCACAAACTTCCTCAATCCACTCAGGCTGCATGGCCTGTCTCCCATCAGCCATGCCTAGACTGATGGTGGTTTCCCAACCCGTCTAGAGGTGATGAGACATTGGATGACTTTGTTTCCTTTCCGCACAAGGGAAATGCCTAAATCCAGCCCCCAGGAACAGATCAGGGCTTAGCAGCTCCTGAACTAGCAGAGGTTTCACGTGCCGGGTAATGTGAACATCGCCCCAGGCAGGCTCGGACCAGGAGGCAGCGGAAGGCTGGGGGGGGGTGTTGTGGAACTGCATCACACACAAACACACACCCCGGCAGTCAGTGTGCACCACTGGTGGGGGGGGGGAGGGGAGGTCAGAATGGCATTTCCTGGGGGGTGACAACAGGCGGCACAGCCCTGCCTGGATGCATGGCAGAAGGGCGGGTACGGTGCTTTGTGCCTGACCCCACCACAAACTTCCTGAATGACCCTGAATGGGGCTTGGGCTGCATCCCCATACGTGGGCATCAAAGGAGCAAAACCCTCCTCCAACCTCTGCACTAGTACCCAGCCCTTGGCTCTACGTGTCTTCCTGCTCCCCTTCCTCTGGCACAGGTGGGTGGGAGGTGTGGCATCCCACTGTGCCAACCAGCAGCCAAGCCGTGGTTCCTGCTGTAAGACCAGATCCTTAGAGCAGGGAGTGATGGTTGCTCACAACAGTCCTTGGGCGCTGGGCCTCTGCGCTGCTCCTTGCTATGGGCATAAGGCAGACCCATTCCTGGCCTGAGGACTCATAGCGGCTGGTGGATGATGATACGTGCCCGTCTCTGTGCTCTCTGGTGTGGAAGTGCTGTCCAAGCGCTGTGTGCCGGGAGGCAGTCACACCATCCCTAGAGATGAGGCTGCAGCCAGGAGCCCCTTAGGATCCTGCTTTCAGACCCTTCTGTCATCCACAGAGGACTGCTGGCCCCAAAGCTGGCAGAGAAGTGATCTGCCAGACTGGAGGTTAGTTCCCCATCTGATGTCCTGTGCTGGGATGTCCTCCCCACACTGGCTGGGAGAGGGCTGAGGCAAGCCAGATGGGCCAATTAGCCAGTTAGGCTGCAAACTGGGGGAATTAAGGGTGGAGAAAGCCCTTGAAAAGTCATCAAGTCCAGCCCCCTGCCTTCACTAGCAGGACCAAGTACTGATTTTGCCCTAGATCCCTAAGTGGCCCCCTCAAGGATTGAACTCACAACCCTGGGTTTAGCAGGCCAATGCTCAAACCACTGAGCTATCCCTCCCCCCAGAGGAAGAGGAAGTTCACCTGAGCAGAGGTGGGCTGGGCTAGTATAAACCCAGGAGGCTGGCAGAAGTAACAACAGCAAAGGCTGCTGGGAGGATGCTTGTGGTCACTGTTTGCTTAACAGAATGGGGGAGCATGTACTCTGAAGAGAGTCAGTGGGAAGTAGCAAGGCTGGGGACTCAGCAGGCTTTGGCTGTGTGTTGTAGGGTCCCTGGGCTGGGACCTGGAGTAGGGGGCTGGCCCAGGTTCCCCTGCCCATCAATGGGGCAGTGGCAGTGTGGGGTAGTGAACTGGAAGGCTGCCTGGGTTGCACTGGGAGTGATAGAGGCTGAAGGACTGTACCCCAGAGGGCGGAACACTGAGTGACCCAGGGACTGAGTCATGAAGCGGCAGTAGAAGCTCCTGGAGTGAGAAAGACTGGGAGAGAGAAACAGAGATCTGGCATGCAGGTGCAGAAAGGGGCATTGGCCTCCTGGAGCTAATCCCCAGAATGGCCAGGAGGAGGTGCCATCCTGCAGTGAGTGAGCATCCCCATCACATGCTGCCCCCCAAAACAAGAGGTGTTTGCTAACACAGGGGGGATGACTGTAAGGGTGGGAGCTGCTTGGGAGAGATTTAAAAGCCCCCCTCACCTCCATTCCAGGAGAGTAGGATATGGGTGCTGGGTGAGTCTCTTTGGGAGGGAGGCACACACAACCTCCTGGGGCCAGTGGCACATGTGACATTCCCCCTCAGTGTGCTCTGGGAGAGGCCACTCCCCGAGAGGCCCTGTGGGGGTGTGTTCCCTGGGCTGTTTCTTGTAGATAGGTTTGTCTCATTGCTGAGGACTGCTTACAGTGCCTCAGGGAGCAGGCAAAGGTGGCATAAGGCTCTCCTCTGCACTCCCTGCCCCATTTTAGAGCCGCCTATAGGCTACTCTAACTTACGCTGGCTGGAAAGGAGGGGCTGAAAACACAGTTGAAGCTCAGCACTGGGGAGTCCAGGCCACAACTACTTTCTCCAGCCACGCCCCCTTTCCCTGCTACACCCGCATAGAGCCACTATAGAGGATGCTCGTGGGCACCCCCCGCCAGAGAAGCTGGCCCTCCCTGGAGTCGAATGGGGAGTGAGAGCCTCCCCCCACAATCACACTGGAGTGTCTGCCTCCTCGTCCCCTCTGTTCACCAGCCCTGGAAGTGAAATGCGGGTGGGTTGAGTGTCGACGGTGAGACCCTCAGGCCTGATTTTCTTCATCGGTACTGAGTGCCTGCAGGCCCCCTTCCCTCCCGACTGCCAGCGCAGTGAGCACTCAGCACTGCTGGAGTACAGTGCGTCCGACAGGGCAGGGATGGTGCTGAGCGCCTGCAGCCGTTCTCTTTCCCCCCACACACACACTGACTGCCAGCGCAGTGAGCGCTCAGCACCGCCGGAGTACTGTGTGCCCAATGGGGCAGGGATGGTGCTGAGCGCCTGCAGCCCGCACTTCCCTCCCCCGCCGCCCCCCACACTGACTGCCAGCGCGGTGAGCGCTCAGCACCGCCGGAGTACTGTGTGTCCAGTGGGGCAGGGACACACATCCCATCCCACCTGCCTCCAGCCCGCAGTGCACAAGGGGCCGGATCCAAGCCTGAAATCAGTGGCACTAGGGCAGGATTTGGCCCAGTCTGTGAGCTGCCCTTGGGTCCAGCCTCTGTCTCAGCACCGTGGACCCCTCGTGCCTGGCTGAGATCAGAGGGCATTGCTGATACACATGCGCTCAAAAGAAGTGTTTATTCGCCCTAGCCAGTGCCATGGCAATCTGAGGAAAATAAACTCAAACACCCCCATTGCCACAGCCCAGGTCTGGGCTGCTGGTAAATCCCAGGTGATGCGTCTCCCAACCCCCACCCATGGCATCAGAGCCCTGTCTCATAAAAAGGGAGTGAGCTTTATCATTAACCAGCATGGCACATGGTGGGGATGCAACTATCAGATGGCAGCAGCTGCAGCCTGACACTGCCCAATATCCCTGCAGGACACACAGACGTGGATGGTTTTACAGGATGGGCACAAAGGCTGGTGCTGCAGCTGGGAGGGACTCAGAGCCTGTCAGGTTTAAGGGGTGAGAGCAGGCTAAGGCCCATGGTACATAGGCCAGGTGTCGGTTTGGGGGCTTGGTTCCGTTTGGAGTCAGAACTGCGGGTGGGCATGGTGCTCCCATCCTCAGCACTTTATGGGCATAGAGCGTCTGTCCAGCACAGGGGCCCCTGGTGGGGCTGTCTGGGTTCCCAGTTCCTCTGCCTCACAGCACACTGAACTGATCGGTTTCCATGGCCGGCCTGGCCAGCTCCCCGGCCAGCTCCCTGCCAGTGCTGGGCAGCTCCTGCCCAGGCTCTGATGTCCAGTTGGCCAGGAGGTCGCTGAAGTCAGGCGGGTTTGTGTTGAGGATGCACAGGGGGCCGGGTGACGGTTCCTTCCAGAAGGACTGTGGCAACTTCCTCTTGTGCATGGGCATGATGTGGGCATACTTCTTCTCCAGCCGCAGCTTCCTGCCATCAGCCGCCCTCCGCTTGAGGAAGCGGCGCAAGCCGTATTCGAAGAGCTCCGCTAATGGCCCCAGCTTCTGTGCCCCGTCCTTGTTACAAATGGACCTCCAGACCCTCTGGTCGAGCTGCCCCGGGGGTGCCGCAGGGCCCTGGGCATCCTCGTCATCCAGCTCGCCACTCTGGGCGAGTCGCATCAGGTCTGCGTAGTACAGCTCCCGCCCCAGCTGGCGGGGAGAGAAGCAGTCCTCGTAGATGTTGCAGGAGTCGGGGTCCTCATCCTTGGCCTTCCTTCCAAAGTATCTCTGGATGTCGCAGCTGATCAGCTCGGAGAACTTCAGGAGCTGCAGGGTCATTTCTGCATCATTCTGGCTGCAACCAGCTGTGACTTTCTGCCCCTCTGTGCCAGGACTGTGACAGGGAGGGCTGTCCTCTTCCACATCGTAGTCCTCTTCCACCTCCTCCTCCTCCTCTTCCTCTGACAGGTCTTGGAAGTCCATGTCCTGGGATGGGATGGGGTGGAGGAATGAGCGTTGGAAGGAAGCGGGCAGCCTGAACTCTGCCAGGTTCCTGATCACTCCTGCAGCCATCTTGCCTCGCTGTGTATGGATGGATGCTGCTGGGCCATGCAGTTACGCTGGAGGACACAAGGGAAAATGCATGGTTAGGGCTGTGCGGGTAGGACCCGGTGGAGGGCTAAGGCTGATGCAGTGATACTTCTGCTCCCCTCTGTGTGTTAACTCCCCACCCCAGCTGTGTAGGTGCTTTCCTCCTGCGCAATGTCAGTGTCTCCCAGCTGAGCAGGGCCATGGAACTGCAGTGCTGAGAGCTGGAGGATCCTGCACTTTGTTCTCCACATGCCTGGGGGCTGCCTGTCTGTCTGTCAGTCTGTCAGTTACGGTGGGAATGGCTCAAGCAGCTCTGTATTCATGCACTCCCCCCACAGTCTTGTTCTGCACCCCTGCCTTTGCGCACAGCCGGCCAGGCGCGGTGGCTGAGGTGTGCTGCAATATGGGGCTAGTGCCTGTTCTCTACAGCTCAAAGGCGGTTGCTTTGCAGTACGGAGTCGTGGTGACCCCGACTCCGTGACCGACACTCGTAGCAGGGCCCCTGCCTGCTGGAAGCAGCTCTGGGGGCAGCAGCGCTGGCGTTACCAGAGCCCACAGGCTGTTGCCATGTGCGGAGCAGGTCGGATCCAGGATAACAGCTTTATTGCACAACTGGAGATGGGATTTATGCTGCTTAAGCAAACAAACAACCCCCCCTAACATCTGCCGGGCCTGAGAAGCACAAGGCCAGCCAGCCGGGGGCAGGGAGAGAACCTGGCGTGCAGCTGGGCACATTTTCCAACCAGCAGCTTGGGGCATTCTTTGTCAGCAGGGTCTGGCAGGAGCAGGAGGCAGAGTCTCCCTCCCACAACCCAGGCCAGGGATCAGCCCCTGGTTTGGATCTCAGTCGCCCTGTGTCAATGGGGAGTAACTGCAGAGAACCCGGGTAACAGATCAGCATCTCCCCTCTGTGTCTGCTTGCCCTGCTATAATGGTCTCGCCATGCCTCCCCTGGGTGTGCTGAGGGGGTGGGGTGGGGTGGGGTGGGGAGGGCATTTAGCTCTTGTGCCATTAAGGCCCAGGGCTGTGCCAGCCCCGGGAGAGCGCTGGGAGGGAGGCACCGATCGCCCAGGTGCAGCTGGAGCGCCTGCTTAGAACTCAGCCCTGGGCTGAGACAGAGCACGGCCCAACCCACATCCCATAGCCAAAGCACTGGGATCTCAAATCTCCAGAGCTAGCCGGCCCGGGTGCGGGATTCTCAGACCCAGGGGCTGGGTTTGGCCCCTCTGGGGCTCAAGCCAAAGCTGCTCTGGCTCTGGCTCCTCCCAGTGCTGATGCCCATTCAGTGGCTTTGCACTACCTGCCTGAGCCAGGGCGGGGCTGGAGTGGCTGCTGAGCTGGAAGAGGAGAAAGGCACAGGGCTGTGACACCCCACCCGCATACAGCCCCAGAGAGCAGTGCCGGGAAGGGCCACTATCCAGGCATCCAAAAGTACATAGCCGACCATCCCAGCCCTGGGAGGAGACTACATGGTCTGTAGGCATTTAGAGTCATTTCTATAGGGCCTTCCAATTCCAATGGCACCACTTGAAATCCTTCCTGTCCCGCTGGGACACGGGCTGCTGATCAGAAGGCAGGCGCGTGGCCGGCGGCGGGTGCTGAGGAAGCCCTGGTCTGTGGCAGGTGTAAGGAGCTGTACACAGCGTACTCCCCCCTACAATCCCTGACTCACCGTGCTGGTGACTTCCCCACATAGCTGGGCGCCTCACTCCAGCCATGCGCTCCCCTCCCCAGCAGCTCTGCCAGGGGAGCTAGGGAACCATCTGCCCTACAGACGCTCCCTCTCCCTCAGGTTGCACCCGCTGGCTGCACTGGCTGGGGCTGTATCGCCCCACTTGGGCCTTTATCTCCAGGCCCTACGCTAGCAAACAGCAGCTCTGACAGGGCTGGAAGGGTGTGGGCACATAACAGGCATTCGTACCGCAGTGTATAAACCCCCGCCGCGCCCTGTCTGCGCTACAGCTCTGCTGCCACTGCCCCAGGACTAACCACCCGGCCGGGGAGATACAGCTGGGGACCTGCGAGTGCTGACTCAGCCACTGGGACACGGGCATCTCCTGCTGGGCACCCCCCACCGTGGGCGTTGCTTGTCCTGCCCAGCTAGTTCTCCAGGCATGCTGCTGGTGCCAGGGCATGGCCCCCCTCTGTTCCTCCCCACAGGCCCAGCCCTCACTGACAGCCGCAGCCCTTGCTGCCCGGTCCCCCCAGCCACATGCATGGGGCACGGCATTTACCAGTGCCTGGCTTCCTTCACCAGTGTAGAGAGCACCCATCCCCAGCTGCTTTATAGCTGCACCATCCGGCCCCTGACCCCCCACCCTCAGGTGCTGGAGCTCAGGGACTGCCCCTCCCTGCAGCCAGAGCACCGCTGGGAGGTAGAACAGGCACAGCTCAGGGAAGGCACTGGAGCCCCACCCAGGGGTGGGGAGGGCAGGCAAGAGGCCGGTAATGCAGGTGGGCAGGGCCCCACAGCAGTGTTGTGCAAGTGGGCGCCACCCTCCAGAACACCAGTGAGACCCGCCAGCGTTCCTTCATTCCCTGCACTCACCCCCCTGAGCAAACTGAGCAGAGAGGGCCGGCGGCATCCCACCCAGCAGCAGGGCAAGATGTGTGTGCCACCTCCCCGTGTCTAAGCTCGCAGACTGCGGGCTGGGGAGCTCCACGGGGCCTGAGGCTGGTCCAGCCCCAGTAGCTGCTGCGTGCCCCTCCACACCTAGATTCAGCATAGCTGCAGATCCCCATCCCCATCCCCTGCAGGCTGGAATGCAGAGACAGCTGCAGAACTGGGCTCCCTACACCCAGCGCAAGCTTCCTGCAGCCTGTCCCCTGCAGAGCAGCCCCCGTTGGCTCGCTGCCTTCAGGGCACTCCATGCCCATTCAGTGTGGGGGGCCATTCCCCTCATCAGGCAAAGCCGCTAACAACCCTTTGCCCTTCTCGGAGAGGATCTTACAGCAATTGGCAAACAGTCCCAGCACCTCAGCAGTGCCCTGGGAAACAGGCAACATTTCTACATCCTTGGAGGAGAAACTGAGGACAAATCACTTGCCCTGTGCCTAGGTAGAGCCAGAAACAGAACTCAGGAGTCCTGGCTCCAGCTCCTCATCTCTTACCAATACAGCACTCCCAATACAAAGGAAGCTAGGAGAGCCACAACAAACAGCAAGGCCCTAGGAGAGGAACTGATAGGTAGTGGCTAGAGCAGGGAACTGGGAATCAGGAATCCTGGGATCGATTCCCAGTTTTGCTAATGCCTTGCCATGTGGTCTTGGGCATATCACTTCCCTGCTTGGTGCCTCAGTTTCCCCATGTGTAAAGCAGGGGTGACACTGCTGTAGCATGCGAGGCACATTGTGCTCTGTGGATGGAGGATGCTAGAGAAGGGCAAAGTATGACTGACACACACACAGCCCGCTGCCAAGTGAGCAGCCTCACCCCTTGGCCACATGGATCCAAGGGCCTGGCCGGTGTGCTGCACACTGGCAGGACCATCCCATTCAGCGTGCATGCAGGGGGGATGGGAGGGGATGGGGAATGGGAGAGGATTTAGCAGGGGCTAGAGAAGTGTCCCAAGCCTCCCCCACGGAGCAGGAGCAATGCTCTGGCTGGGAGCTGGGCAGGCTGCTCCACACTACAGCACCCTGCTGGGAGCCAGCCCGTGGGTCACCCCTGCACTAAATGGTGCTGCCCCGGGAGAACAGGGACCCATGGGTGTACTGAGGGATGCCCCATTGTGGGGGTGAGTTCAGCTCCTGGCAGGGCTGGCTCCAGACACCAGCTTAACAAGCAGGTGCTTGGGGCGGCCAAGGGAGAGGGGTGGCAATTTGGGGGCGGCAGGTCCCTCACTCCCTCTAGGAGTGAAGGACCTGCCGCTGAACTGCCACCACCGATCGCGGCTTTTTTTTTTTTGCTTGAGGCAGCAGAAATGCTGGAGCTGGCCCTGGCTCCTGGGTGGGGGATGCTACAGACAGACGCAGAATGGGCCTGAATCTGAGCTCCAGCTCCTGCAAACCAGCACACTCCACTGATAGCAGGGGGTCGCTCTGACCTACAGCAAACGAGAACAGGATCCCGCCCCACCCGGGCCGTCACCCAGCAGCCGCCCCCACCCGCAGGCCGTGTCCTGTCCCGATGGCGTTTTCATGAGGGGATCACACAGCAGGAAAGTCCAGCCAGCCCGGGAAAGCAGGACTCATTCACACCAGCCCCTGCTCACCCACCTCCAACTGACCGCAGACAGCCTGGCCTTGCTGTCCCCAGACACCTCCCCCATCCAGCTGGGATCTCGCATCCGCGGGGCCCACACGTGTTCTGCGCCAGCACTGGAAATGCAGAGTGACCAAAGGCTGGGGAGCACCGGGGGCTGAGCATGCCCAGGCAGAATGTCCCTTTTCTCCTTGGCCCGTTCAATGCACCCTGAGTGCCAGTCTCTGACCCCAGCTGTCCCTGGCAGCGCTCAGCTGCTGGGGAGAAAAGGGACCTGGGTGCTAAATAGGGAGTGGTTAGAAAGAAGCCTCTGACTCTACAGCTTCTCTTGCAGCTATGCATGGGGAGGGACACTTCTCGCCCCCCGAGCAGTCAGCCTGAGGGGGAACAAGGCCAGCTTTGGGGCACAAGCGACAGTAATACCATCCTGGTGCCTTAACAAGCCAGGTGCCTCCTACCCAGTCCCCAGCCGCTGGGTGTCATCAGCACCAAGCCACTGTACTGCACCCTCCTCCCTGAAGCCTCGGCACTTACCTCGCTGCTGCAGCCGTGCCATGCGTAGCATCCCAGGCTCTTTCTCTCCCTGGCCATCCCTCCACCTGGGGCTGAAGTATTTATAGTGGAGCTGGACTGACGGCTGGCAAATATTTGGTAGCTGTATTGTAATAGTAGACTCAGTAAACAGAGCTTTGGTTTGCTTTAGCGCCCAGCAACCAGAGAACACTGCAGCAAGGGAGCCAGTGGGACGGAAGATAGGGCTCACCTTAATGGTTGACTTCCCAGGGGATTTTCAAGTGTTGTTCCTGTAGATTCACCTATTAAATCTGCAGTCACAGCTGCCAAACCGCCCTGCACACTTGTGCAGAGGGCTCTTATCTCCGCTGCTGATTGGAGGCGAAATCAAGCTTTGTCAAACAGGCGTAAAATTAAATTTCATGCTATTTTGACTCCTGGAGTAGGCATCTTCTGAAGAACATAATGCTCATCAAACAAGCCCTGTGCAAATACTGGCCACACTGGGCAAGGGACATGCCCTAGATGGGGGCCTCCCCATTTAGAAACAGCCTCTCAAATCAGCTTCAGGACTAGAGACAGCCCAGACGCCTGTGATCTGTTGTGTTCGTTTAGATGGAATAAGGGGCCCACAGGTGCTAACACAACCCAGTCACTGTCCAACATTAACAGTGTTAAACAAGGTTTGGGGTTTGGCATATGGAGACCTCTGCCTGCTTAGTGCCATGGTGCAAACACGCCATTAAACAGCCTTTGAACCTTTTTTTAAAAATACAGATGGAAAACCAGTAAAAGGGTCTGAAATGTAAAATATTAAGAAAGGCTTTAATTTCAGCAACATCCTTAGCTGGCGAGAGTCTTTCGAAGAGAGAATCCCTTCTCTGGCAGTGTTTTCATTGGTCTTTTTGGGGAAAGGGAGTTCGCTGAGCCCGCTGGAGCTGTCGTTGCTGTTAAAGTCCAGTCCTGTTTCCTAGAAGACAAAACAAGACACGCACCAGGGGAGAGAGAAGAACAGCAGAGAGAAGATGCAGCTTTGGGCACTGCTATTGGCTTTCACGTGCAGCATTAGTGCGGGAAAACACGGGCCATGCCCGCAGCCTGATCAGTCACCCCTAGAGCTGGGAAATGGGTACCAGAGGCAGACTGTTTAGGGCAGGGGTTGTCAACCTTTCAGAAGTGGTGTACTGAGTCTTCATTTATTCACTCTAATTTAAGGTTTTGCGTGCCAGTAATACATTTTAACGTTTTTAGAAGGTCTCGTTCTATAAGTCTATAATATAGAACTAAACTATTGTATGTCAAGTAAATAAGTTTTTTAAAATGTTTTAGAAGCTTCATTTAAAATTAAATTAAAATGCAGAGCCCCCTGGACCGGTGGCCAGGACCCAGGCAGTGTAAGTGCCACTGAAAATCAGCTTGCGTGCCGCCTTCGGCACGTGTGCCATAGGTTGCCTACCCCTGGTTTAGGGCATTGCTGTCAGCTTACGGCAGGGTTGCAAAACAGGCCGTCCCCCAGGAGATGGCTGCCATGATGGTGAAGTTTGCTCCTTCTCCTGTCTTCCAGTGTCACCACAGCCAGCTTTCCCCCACAAAACCTCTTGGTAAGAAGGCACGGCCGGCGGAACAGCCCATCCCCTCAGGGTTATGTTCACTCATTAGGCCTAATTACTGACACACCAATTTTGCTCCATTGATTTCTGGTCCCGTATGTCTCGTTTCCCAGGCATGATCATAACACAGCTCTTGAATTATCATGAGACCTTTTGGTTTAGACTAATTCAGCCCGCCTCCCTTTTGCCCGTCACCATTTGTTATCAGTTCTTGTGACGGTTTGTGGACTTTCCCTCACTTCTTACAGTGGAGCTCACACTTCGAGTACACGGGTAGGCCCAGTTATCACAGCAGAGCTACAGACACAGGGCTCCATTCATCTCTCCCTACACCAGGGCAGCTCTACTGATGTGAGTCCGCTCACTCCAGAGTAGCAGGGAGCATCCTGCAGCCTTTCTAGACGCTCCTGGTTTAACCAGATGACACCCTGGGCATGGGGGCCGCAGTGGAAGTGCCAGGCTAGGCCCAGAGTCAGATCTTGGCTCCCGGCTGCGAGCGACTCTCACCCTTTGCCATCATATTCCCACTGCCCGAGACACTGGCTCTGAAACGTTCCAGATAAAAGCGAGGAACTCATTTATCAGTTCCCTGCACAAGAATCATTTCACCCCCAAATGTACTGGGGCTAATTAGCCGCTGAAGTATTTCGTTAGCTTGTCCGGCTTGCGCCCACACAAGCTGGTGTGATCGGAAGCCCAGGACTAATGGTTTAGTAAGTGATTACTGGGAAAGCTCAGCCCCTGGTGTAATTGATTTATTGGTGGGAGTGGCTATTGTAAATCACAGATAACAGCCTCATAATTTTAATTAGTAAACACCCAGGTGGAGAACACTACAGCAGCTTTGTTATCTGGCCTCGGCCTAGTCTTGTGTTGCAAACCCTCCGCTGGGGGAACACCACCGCCCTCTGCTGGCAGGGCACAGCACAGCTCCAGAGTGTGCTGAATTCCTGGGGGACTCGGCCTTCTCCAGCAGCATGCACCCTCACCACAGCCCCCGGCTCCCCAGCCCAGCCTAGGAACGGACAGGCCTTAATGAGCTGCCCTGACTGGGGGGCACAGCGGGCAGCCAGCCCCACAATTCCTGGGATTAGCACAGCCCCCCCTCCCCTCCACGGCCTCTTCTAAGAAGCAGCGTGGCAGACAACCCAGACGCAGGAGGGGGACAGTCCCAGCGGGGACTCATTGCTTTACAGATGAGGTGTTTGAGTTAAAGGGCTCCAGTTTCCAAGGGCATCCTGACTTCAGGACTGGGACGTTAACATTTCCCCATGTTTTGGGCCCAGAGATTGCCATTGGCATGCTGGGTACACAGCCCCTCCCACAAGGCCCCACTCACGTTCAGGGCCAGGTGCTGGGTGCCTGGGTGCTGCGTGCGCACAAGCTACAGGGAGCCTGGTGTCAGGGAATCCCATGGGAGAATCTCTGCAGGAGGTTAGCCCAGCTCCCAGCTCTGCACGCAGCCGGCTTCCCACTGTCTGTCTGCTCCTGTCTTCCCCGCTACCCACAGGACCTGCTGCCTACAGGGGTGGCACTAGCCTGGTGAAGCCAGCCAAAGCCAGCAGGCAGACAGACAGACACAGACACACAGGGATGGATAGTCTGCTTAGGGAGCAGGGGGCTGAGGCTGCAGGCGCCAGCCTTAGCGGGCGAGGCCTCCTGGGGCTGACTCTGCTTTTCTTCTCTCTTTCTTGCTTGTTGGTGTCATTCGACTTTCCCATCCGCCCCGTGGGTGAGCCAGGCTCTGGGCACCCCGAGAGATGGGTAGGTCTCTGCTCCCAGGCTGAGCCAAGGCAGCGCACTGCACAGGGCGTCAAGGACAAACTGGTCGTGCAACACGCCGGTACAGTTGAGGTGACTCCGTGGAATCCAGCTGCACTCGTGGGATGGAAACGTCGCCTCGGACACAAACACACTGCTACGGTTAACACGCAGGCTGGCCCTGCGGTGTTGAGCGCCAGGGTAAACCCTCAGATCCCCAGACAGACCCAGGGCATGGGAAGTGGCTGTGAGGCTGGCAAGTCGCAGCCCCATTAAATGCTGATTGGGACTGACCTGAGGCCTCTGGCCAAATGAGGGCTGTGCCCAGTTTGTGCAGTGCCCTCCTGGCCTTTGCTAAGCCCCCGCAGCCACTGGGGCCTGACTCTGCAGTGACCCTGCTTTTCTGTGCTCCACCCCAAGACAGGGTGCTATCCTGAGTGGGCAGTGGTTCATATCCTGGAGAGTAGCAGGGGGTCAGCCCCTCAGCGGGGAGCACCGGCCAGGAAGTGCAGCAGCTTAGGGAATCGCTGAGCTGCCTCCAACAGCTGGTGGGTTGTAAACAGCCAGAGAGGCCCACATAGTGGTGCTAGCAATGATTTCATGGGAGCAGGCCCCCTCCCTGCCTAACTGCCCGTCTGTCACTGATGAGCCCAATTATTCCCCACACCAGAGCCGGGAGCGCTCTCGTCAGGACCCATGCCCAGGGGAGCAGCCTGCACACAGCTGTGACCTCACACAACAACACACACACACAACCCTATTGCAAGGATCCACTCACACTGAGCACCACTCCCTGCAGTAAGGTGGAGTGGCCTCCCTCCGAACTGGAGAGCAAGGGACCACTACACTCTCCCCTGGTGGACGGAGCCAAATCCACCCCACCTCCCTCGCCAGAAGTACCAGGGCGGGACAGGAAGTATAAAAGCAGAGCCCTGGAGCTCAGTTAGGGATGGACTGCTGGAGGGAGCAGACATCTCTTCCAGGGAGCTGAGCTGCCCTCTTCTACAAGATCCCAGACCAGCCCTGAGTGGAGCAGCACCCTGCTGTTGGAGGAGACAGAAGATCCTGAGGAGGGGCTGAAGCGGCTGCCGCCTGACTGCGAGGCGATGAGACAGAGCTCCCAGCTCAACGGAGCACCAGCAACTAAGTGGGGTAGGATGTAGCCAAGGGGAACCAGACCCTGAGCCGGTTGTGCTGCCGGGAAGTGAGGTAGTGTGTTTCAGTGGTTTCCCCGCTGATCCAGTGGCGGGACCACTCGCCATTGCTAGTGCCCTGGGCTGGAATTTGGGGGAGTAGGATGGGCCCAGGTCCCCCTACCCCTTGCTGCCATCCCACACCTGGAGTGACTGCAGACTCATTCTAGGCCAAGAGATGCTGGGACTGCTGTCTGCTCCAGCCCAAAAGCTGTAAGATAAAGGGCCAGGAATCCCCCATAGACTATTGGTTACTGTGTGCCTGTAATGAGGTGGAGTGGCCTCACTCCCCACTCCAGAGCAAGGGACCACTATGCTTTCCAGGGGGTTAGGCATGTGCACAGGGGTCCCCCCACCTTTGCTGGGGCAGGGGCTCTGTTGGTTCCAAATACGCCCTCACCGAGGGAGACAGGGACCAGCCCCCAGGACTCAACTCTTGGGCATGCAGTCTGCCCTTAGGGTGGTGGGGTGGATTGAACCCGCCCTCAGAGACGCTGCAGCACCAGGGGACCAGGCTGGAATGGCCCCACAGAGAGGTGCTCCTATCTGCTCTTTGCTACCCCTTTATCGCCAGCCCCAAAAGGGCAAGAATCAGGGGTCTGGTTCCTCCAGGAAAGGTTAACAAAGAACTGAATGGTGGTTTTGGGTCTGGCTGCCTGTTGAGCTGTCCCTGCTCCCCCTCCTGCCTCTCAGCATGTCTGTGCATGAACTTTGTTGCCAATCCTTGCACATTCATTGTGACTAAGGCAATTTTGGCCTCTGCTGCCGGCATGCTTGCAGCTGAGCTCAGGGCCCCATTGTGCTAGGTGCTGTACAAACCAAGGGAGAGATGAACCCACAAGCTAGTGCAAAACGGAGTTTGTGACGTGGGAGCTTGAGCAAGCACTCACCACTCTCATCCCACACAGGGAGCTATTCCATAGGAACAACGCTGGGCAGGACCCTTAAGCACAGCTTGAACCATAGACCTAACTATGTTAGCTGGCAGCAGAAGAAAGTTGTTATCCTGAGGCAGGGGAGAGAGCTCCTTCCCCCATGAGGTCCACTGGTGCCATGGGCTGGGTTGGGGGTGCCCAGCCTGGCATGCTCTTCCCACCTCCCAGAGAGGCTGTCTGGTTCTGGCATTTCCAGTGCAGTGTGTGCTGCTGCTGGGGCACCAGGAGCCTGGCTTTAGATTCACATCATCATGTTCCGTTCTTTTGACAAGCTGCAAAAACATTGCTGACAAAGCAAGCAACCAGTGGGGAAAGGGCCCTTTTCAAAGGATTACATCTTTGCCACATCTGAACAGAAGTTCCCCGGACAAAGAAAAGGCACTTCTCTGGCCCAGGGGCTTCTCACTGCTGAATTTCAAAGGCCCTGCTGCTAACAATGGTGGCATTAGCGAGTATCTCAGAAAACACAAAATCACAAGAATCTTTTATAATGGAAAGTTTCTGGCAACCTAATTACAATCCCAGCTGCCCCTCTAATTAAGGGATATTCCCCTCTGCCAGGTGTCAATGGCAGCAGTGATGTTTGAATCTAATAATCAGTCTAGGGGACCCTTTCTAAACAAAATACAAGGCTTGGCTTGAGGCCCCGTCCCCCACTGAGACAAACTCCCACTCTTAGCTTCAGGGAGCTAAACAATCTCCCTTTCCAGGTACTTCCTGCACACACAGGAGCCCTCTGGATCATTGTTACGTGGAACTGCAAGGAAAATGAGCACAGCCAGGAAGTGAGAGGACTATGCAGCCTCCTTGATCCCAGGCATCACGCTGCCCTGCTTGCTGGGGGCCCACACTCTCTGGCAGACACCCCCTCCCATCAATTCAAACAGGCTCAGCAGTGCTTGAGTGAGCACCAGGATGGAAGCTTTGTACGCCTCCCTATGTCAGTGCAACCCTTCCAGACCTGTAGTTATTCTGAACTGCAGCTGCTTGGTCCAGTCTCACAGAATCTACTCTGCATCCCCAGCCTAGACCCCGGAGTCCACACAGCTGGGGCAGCTACCACCATTCCAGAACAGGGTCCTCATCATCTTCTAGCAGTCTAGCCACAAAACTCTATTCCACACACAGTCCAAAATTTTGGCTGAGAGATCCTCAGTACAGCAGAAGCCTGTTTCTTATCAAACTTTCCCACTTCTAGCCCCTCTTCTCTTATTGGTGAGCTTTGTTGCATTACCCAACCAGACTCTGCTGACTCTTAGCTTGTGGTGACCTTCTTTCTGCAGGTTGTACCTTTCAGACTTCTTCCCCCCACTTCCTAGATATGTTTACACACATCATCTAATACCAGAACGCACCAAACTCCGAACACTCAAGCATGAAACTCTGTACAGAAATGCACTGGGGTGAAATGCTATTATGTAAATGAGCCTGCCAGAGAGGGCTTTTCCCCTTTATCCCATAGGGGGCAGCAGAGAACTCCAACCATCTCAGCCTTGTATCTCTGAGGGTTATGGAGAAAATAACAAAGCAAGAAAGAACCAACGTCAAGTCCCCAGGAGAAAGAGTCCTGCTGGGGTGTCTCCTCCAAGCCAGGCTGCAGCTGCCTTCCAATACTACGACCACTGCCCTCTGCAGATAGCAGGCTGCTGGACAGGTACAGCGTGCAGGAAACAAGATTCTATAAGGCACATAGCTGTGGAGAGCAGAGGAAGCCGTCCTCTGTCGCCCAGTCGCAAAGGCCTGTTCATGGCCTCCATTCTCTGTACCCTTCGCAGTGTGGCCCCCGCCCGTGGGAGCACTTACTGTTCTCTTCTCCAAACATTCACACTGGCAACCGTCCTGCCGGAATAGCAGCCATCTAGCCCATTTGCCTGCTCAGCAAACATGATTAGTTCCAGCCAGATCCCAGCAGCAGCTGATAAGCCTTCATTATGGTCCCATGACGTCACTGTTGCTTCGCCTCCTTGGGCTACGAATGCTGTGGGGACTATGCAGCCAACCTCTGCTATTTGTGCCCATGCCCTGTGGGACTCTTCTTGGCACTCCCTTGGCACCAGTCGATCCTGAGCATCCTGGAGCTGACATTTGTGCTTCCACAGCTGGAAATGCCTGAGCCCCCAACACTGAGAATTCCCCCCACCCCTGCCACAGGGACCACGCCCCACCCCAGATGTGGTGCATTTCAAATGTAGGGCCTGTAACAGGATGCCCCCATCACGTAATGGGCTCCTCAGATCTGTACTAAGGTGCCTAGACTGGGCCCTGACACATCTCGGGGTGTGCCCATTTCTGTGTCCAAAGGCAAGAGCTGGAGGCCATATTAAAGTTCCCGAGTATGAAAATCAGCATGTTCAAGCTCTGTGGAGGGCTCGGGGACCCTGCAGGAAGGATGACACCAACTGACCAGAAGTGGCTGATTTAGGACATCCCAGCCACTCTGCCGCAGTTGAAGAAGCTGCTTGGGAACAGGGAGAGGGAGAAGTGATGCTGGTCCTGCATGCACAGCCCCTGAGCTCCATCAGTCGCCTTCCTCTCCCCCGAGCAGGACCTGAAGGCTCTGTCACCACTTGCAGCTGGGGGATGGCTCCCAGCCCGAGGAGATGTACTCTGCTAAATCTCGCCGGGCTAGTGTGCTAAAAATAGTAGGGGAGCCACAGTACTGCAGGCAGCGGCTAGAGGCACGTAGCCAGGGGGTTGCGGTGGGTTTGTACTTTGGATGGCAAGTCCCTCTTGCCGCTGCCCATGGGCCCGCAGCGACACTGCTATTCTCAGTGCACTAGTGCAGGGAGGTCTAAGCTTCTCCCAGTGGAGTAGTGATAAGGTACTTGCTCCTCACCTCCCTCCCTGAGCAGCAGGCTTCCAGGCTGCCTGCAGGAGCTTTTTGATAGCCAGGCCGTGGTTTGCAATGTGCAGAAGGCCACTGCTGATGCCCAGCACCCCTCTCCCCACGACACTCTGCTGGGGCACGTCTCAGCCCCTCCTTCCCCCGTCACCAGAACTTTCCCCCTGAGTGGTTCTCAGGCACGTACTGACCAGCACCGCCCCACCGAGGGGCACGGCTCGCGGCGTCCTAGCTGCAGTCTCCAACGCAGGGCTCTCAGGAAGGTGCACATGGAGCACAGGACTGGGGTTGGAGTCATGGTGTGGCATGGCTGGGATTGGTGCTGGGCACAGGGGCGTTGCACAGCTGTGGCCGGGTCTAGGCATGGGGCCATGGCGTGGCTGGGCATGGGGCCGCAGTGCAACTGGGGCCAGGTCTGGGTACAGGGTTGTGGTGCGACTGGGGTTGGGGCTGGGCACGGGGCCACAGCACAGCTAGGGCATTGTGAGCCATGGTTTAGGCCAGATTTTCAGAAGCTGTCAGGTTGGGGGCTAAGAGGGCTGTGGTGGGTGCCCAGGTGACTTTGAAAAGGACAGGTGGGTGAGCACAGAGGATGCTGCGTGCCCCGGGGAGGGTGGGGACAGGTCATGGTTATGGCATGGCCACTCCCCTCACATTCGCAAAGCCCTACCCAGGCTCCCTGCCAGCTGCCAGGGCTGCCTCAGGCAGAGCTCAGCAAGTGGACATAAGGGGTAACCCAGCACCCCCAGCCACAGCCCAGCTCACGGTGCTTCCAAAGACAAGCAGCACCCCGGGAGCCTCTCTGCCTGGCTCCCCAGTCAGCCCCACCATCCTGGGTTCTGGCTGCTGAGGCCTTCCATCTATGCCAAAGGGACAGGGAACTCCCTCCATGCCAGCCCCACACCTGGTGCAGTGGAGGGGCAGGGAGTGGCATTACCTCACTCTCCCCATCTGTAAGTCTGAGGTGGTCTCTTCCTCTGCCCACCCCCACAACGCCTGGAGGCACAGGTGCAAGGGGCTGGGGTGAAGGCACCAGCGGGATCCAGGCACTGGCCAGAGATGAGCTGCCCCACAGCGGGCGCCAGGGGCTGGACATGGAGCAGCATCTCTGGCAGCCCTGTGGCACGGGGAGAGGAGTGTCCCCTGGAGGAGCCTTGCACACCCACCCTGTCCCGCAGGCAGGGGGCTCAGAGGCCATTGGGCCTGCTGGGGCAGGACAGAGGAGGCCGACTCAGGGATAGCAGCCACCAGTCTATTCCTGCTGTGAGCATGGCAGCCGTGGTGTGGATCTGAAGGAATGCAGGAGCTGAGTACGGGGCGGGGGGGGGGGGGGAGCCTGCTCGCCCGAGGGCAGAACAGCTGGGGTGAGAAGAGGCCTGGGGAAGAACATCCACTGGATGCCCCCTCGCCTGGTGTGATGGCTCCAGGGCCCTCCTTTCTCAGAGAGCCAATGCCACCCCCCACCCCCACTCCACCCAAAAGCCTGCAGCAGACTGAAGTATCACAGCTCACAGGAGACTAGCTTATCCCCTGCCACATGCAGAGCTCAGGGGGACCAAGGTGCCCAGTGCCCGAGAGCGAGAGAGACCCAGATAATCCGGGCCCATGACCTGCATCCACATGCTGCAGAGGAAGGAGGGTGGGAAAAACAAACTAAACCAGTATATGGGGGAGGAGGGGGGAGAATCCCTCCCTGACCCCTGCCGAGAGGGGCTGAAGCTCTGCCTCTAGGAGAGGCAGTGGATGCTGGCTGCACAGGCAGGAGCTGGGGGTGTGGCTGGTGGGGCAGAGTCATTGGGTAGCGATATATACGACTGACGTGCTCCAGTTGCTGAGACTGAGTTGGGATTAAGGCAGGAGCCCTCAGTGGCCTGGGCTCCCGAACCCCCCCTCTCGGCCAGTGGCTATGCTGGCTGTCCCCTGGAGGAGCCTGCTCTGCTGGGAGGGAACCTGTGTGGCCTCAACACAAATGGGTCTGGCTCCTCTGGAAACTCGGGGGCTCGTGGCCAATATTGCCAGGCCCCCAGTGCCAGGAGAAGATGCACACTCGGGCTTTCAGCTCCCGGCACCCCACCGATCTGGTCAGTGAAAGCCCAGAGTCTCCTCCACATTTCTAGGCCCCCAGTCAAAGGAGTCTGGGGCCGTGGGCTTTATCAAGCCCAAAGTCTGGCTCTGGGGGAGGAGTGGCCGGGCTGGAGGGACATCTTGCAACCTGTTCCTCGTACAGGGTGTTTGATTAGGCGCCTAGTTGGCTGTTCAATAATAAAGCACCCTGATGATGCAATCAGGGAAGATGGAGCATATGTCCCGGCATATGCTTCTGCAGGATGGCCTCTTCTGCCTCCTCTTTCCAATCAAAACACAGCTCCCTGCCAACCTCGGCCTTATCACCCCCATCAGGCTGGAAGCCTGGGCCCTGCTCTGGGCCCTGCCTGATCCATCCCTTTGGGAGGATTCGGAGTCTCTGCTATTCTCACACCTCTTATTGATCTTCCTGCAGGAAAATCAATAGCCCAATATGTTAGCACTCCAGGGGAGCTGCAGGAAATGACAGCAGCCACTCAGCACAGCAGCCCACCCCAAGCCATTAGAAGAACATTAGGCCCTCGGGTGAGATCTTTCTGTGTGCTTTGAGCTAATCAAAGCCAGGGGTTAGTTCATGTGTCCCTGCCGCAGGGAGGAGTGCTGGGGGGGGGGGGCGGACCATGGAGCCACTAAGGGGCTTGGAGCTCCCCTCTGCCACGTCACAGGCCACCCAATGCATTGCAACCCTGGCCCTGAGCCATGAGGCAAGGCCATTTGGCTTGATTCTCTTCTGAGAGCTGCAAAATCAAATGCACCAGGTGCATTTATAAACAGGAGTCAGGTCCTCACTGGCTGTGACTCACCCCAGCTCTGATGACTTCAGTGGCACTACACCAGCAGGGGGTCTGGCCCACAGAGAGTCCTGAGTTCCAGAAACTCCCCCTTGAACTTGGCCACTAGCTGCCCACCAGTGCCAAAAGCCTTCAAGCCAGATCATATTGCCACCCTTGCTTGGCCTTAGAGGCACCAGGACCCTCTCCTCCCCTTGCATGGCTGCTGGCTCCTGCTGGGTCTGGGGAGCCAGGTGGCCCAAGAGGCAGAGAGGAGCTCATCAGCCAAGAGTTCGTGCAGCCATTCTCCAGCCGGACGTGCTCCTTGGCCTGGGACACAAGGACTCCATTCTATTAATGGTCAGGTTATTGTGCTTCCACTTCCTTTTCCTCCCTCACCTGGCATGGTGATTGCAATGGCCTCGAGTGGTCAGAACCTCAGCTGATATCTCATGTGAAGTTTGGCACAATAGGCTGGGCATTGCTCAGGACTGACTCAGAGGAAGGAGCGACCTCTACTGAGGCCACACCACTCACACCCTTTATAATGTCGTAGAAATTCCTGTCCGTTCCAGCTGAGGAATAAGGAGAGACGGACACAGCTAATCAAGCAAGGAGCCCCGGGAGGGGTGATCCATTTATTTCAATTGCAATTGGGTTCGAGCTCATAAGTCAGCAAGAACCCCGAACACACTTACACCAAAGTATTATATGCAGTTGACTATAATAATGTATTGCTCCATAATTGGCCCAAATTTGCTATTATTACCATACATAGTTAGCAAGCTACGTGTATCCGCCCCTCGTGACCCCTTATTGTTTATCTACTTCCCCCCCCACCTTGCGTTATTTTGCAAGCCAAGCAGTTAGTTATCTACAGGACGCAGGCACAGAAAGTTCCACTGTCTGCAGGTTTGGAGTTTGACTACATTTCCTTCCGAAGGAACTTTCTGAGTTAAGACTACCCATAGCTGACACTGCATGTTGCCCTTTTTCTATCTCCCATGTGTACGTGACAAATTTGCCCCCTAGCAGTTAAGTAGAATAATTTTATTTTATAATGATGCTAGTGTGGCCATGAGAAACAAAACAAATGTTAGAAGAACCAGGAAATACAGCATTAAAGTGGGGTGACTGCCCCTACAACCTTAACTCTGCCCTTGTGGATGACACAGCCTCTATAATCTTAACTCTGCCCTCATAGGGATGGCAGCACCTTGTTTGATCGCTCTTCAGTGGGTGGTGAAATCTGGCTACATGTGGCCTATGTGAGCAGCAGGGCAGAGAGGGACGGAGACTCCCTCCTGCTCTGCTAACTCTCCCATTGTGACTGTCCAGCTAGGACAAAGGGGAACAGCTCCCTTCCCAAATCTCCCAGCAACTGACCTGCGCCCACAAGAACCTGCCGGCTTGTCTAGAAAGAGCACCCTCTCCAGCAAAGCAGGAGAAGTTCACTGGATCCAAGGCTAGCTTAGGACTGGACCTCAGAGCTCTGCTTCACTGGGCACCATCCCTACTGCTTTCCCCCTCGCCCTGCCCCAGCCATTGTTAGGGGCAGGGCCCTGTTAAGAGACTCCCAGCCCTGCCCACAGGAGTCCATTGATGGGCGGTTCATGTCTGCAGCCCTATGCCCAAAGTTACAAAACAAGCAATATGAATGTGCAAGCTGTGAGCACCTGGCAGATAATGGGGGGCTGCAGCCTCACAACCCTCCTTTTGATTTGCATGAAACTTGGTAAAAAAATGACACAGGCACCACTCTAGCGGCTGTGATGGGGGGGTTCACACCCACCCTGGCCCTGAGGGGGTTCAGCTGGCTCAGAAGGGGCCAATTAACCTTATAGGCTGCACCTGGGGGACAGCCAGGCTTGATTGATGAGGCTAATTGATGATGAAGCCCAGCTGGATGGGGCAGGCTGAGCTTGTATAAAGCCAGGCAGTTGCAAGCAGAAAAGGGCTACTGGGAGAGAGGCTACAGTTGCTCTGGGGTGGGGGTGAGGAGTGGAGCATGTGCACACAAGACCCCTGAGCTCCCAGCCCTGCAGGAAGGGTTTACCAGAGGAGCTGTGGGAAAGAAAGCATGTAGAAGGCAGGGTGAGAAGAAGTCCAGGGAAAGAGCACTGAGGTTGTGCAGACCTTTGCTGCTGCTCATTGGGTCCCTGGGTTGGAAGCTGGAGTAGTAGGCGGGCCCTGGGTTCCCCTACCAGCCTCTAGGAAGTGGCAGAGGACTGGTGAAGTCAGCATCCAGGTAGCTCGTGTGGTGAGATGCCGATACTCCAGAGGAGAAAAACTCTATAATGGCCTGGCCAGAGGGCTGAGCCAGGAAGAGAGAGCACCCCAAGCCCTGTGATGGAAGGGGGGGCTAGACCAGATGAGAGCTGATCCCCCAGACCCAGTCACCAGGGGGCGCTTCCAGTGGTGAGTGAAACCTGTTGCAGAGGCACTCGTCTAATTTTCAGCCCCATACATCTTTATGTACAGATTCTAGAGGGGAGTGATAAATAGGGCTCTGCCTGGGAACTGGTTAACTATGGGGCAGCTGCCATGATAGAGGCTTCATGTCCAGCTTGCCAGCGGTAAGGGAACTTGAGCTCACACCTGGTTAATCTGTGCAAACCAAGGAACAGGCACCCATGTTTGCAGGAGCAGCCACTTATTTGGGCAGCTTCCATTTTTGGGTGCCCAGCCTTAAGGCGCTTGAACCGGATTTTCAGAACCACCGAGTGCCTGCTGCTGCACCCGGCTCAGGCTTGCCAGTCCCCAGCATTCACAGAGCATGACTTATGCCCCCCAGAATTACAGACTGACCTAACACCCAGGAGATGTCTCCATCGTGGGTTCTTGGATTTGTCCTTTGTGCACATGCAGGCCCTATGGTCGGGCTTCTCCCCGCAGTGGGGTGGGGGGCTCGAAACTATCTACAAAGGAAAGCAGAATTGCTCCCCTAATCTAATCACTGCAGGACCGGACCGGGCTTTACAGTACAGACCAAATAGCAACAAAACTTGCGATAAAACACACATGAGCTGGCAACTGGGCCCTCCCGCCACAACACGACCACTGCTGAGTGCGGGCTGCCAAGTTGGGCAGCCAAAAACTGAGGCAGCCAAAATCAGCAGCCACTTCAGAAACTGTCAGCCCTACCACGCACATGAATCCCAACAGCCACAACCTGTCAGCCATGGGGAGGTGGAATGTGGGTGGCCTCTAGTGGTCACCTTGTGACACAAGTGTTACAGCTGCTCCGCCTCACAGGGACACAACCCTCCCTAGCTGGAGCAAGCTGTCCCAACAACTCTTCAGCTCCTCCTGTGGGGTGCCGTGCACCTGGGCCGTGTGGGGTCCAGCTCCTGCAGCCAGTCCCTAGTGGGTGTTTGAGAGCTTGCGGCATGGGGGCGCTGATGAGCTGGGCTTTCCATGGCCACCTTGCTTTCTTCTGCTCGTCCTCTGCCTCTGCCTGGGGCTGGCGCTCCCAGAACAGAGGGGAGACTGGGGAGGAGCGGCTGAGGGTTGCAGGTCTAGGAAGGATCAGGGGAGGGGCCCCTGGCGTCCAGAGGAAAGACAAACCCAAGAGATAGACGAGGGCGAATTTCCAGAAGAGCCTCAGGGGCTGGAAAGACTGACTCCCACTTTCCCAAGTCACAGAGCAGCTTAGGAGATACAGACTCACAGGCCCTGAACAGGGAACTGCCCCTTCTCAGCCTTAACACACGGATCCTCCTGGGGAGCTGTGGGGTGGGAGGGGGCACACCCTCCTGGGGACCCACAGAGCTCTGTTAATTTTTCCCCATAAAAATCTCTTTGGCCCTGGCTCATTCCCATGGCTTTGCCCAGGCGATGGTGGTACCAATCTCATACCTAGGGCCCTACCAAATTCATGGTCCATTTTGGTCAATTTCACGGTCATCTGATTTTAAAAATAGTCAGTTTCACAGTTTGAGATTTACATCTGACACTTCATGGTGTTGTAACTGTGGGAGTCCTGACCCAAAAGGGGACTGTGGGGGGTCGTAAAGCTGGTGTGTGTGTGTGTGTGCGCGTGTGTGTGTGCGCACACTTGTGCTTCAACTGGTAAATTTCTAACCTGTGGCATGAATCTGGTGTGTCTGCTGTGGTACTAAGCAGCTGAGGGCTCTGTATGCCAAACCCTGCACCTTGTTGAAAACTTTATGTTGGACAGTGACAGGGTCATGTTAACACCTTTGACTCTTTAGGCCCAGATCTTCCATCTGAATTAATAGAAGAGGTCCCTCCTTCACCCTGCCACTCCAAGGGCTTGGTTCCCTTCTGTCCTCCTCCTGCAAGCACACCAGAGTTCCCCGTTCTCCCTACTATGCCAAGGGCTTGGGAAAGGGCTTCATGGCCAAGAAGGACCCAAAAACCTTGGCCCCTCTGGGTTGCAGCTAGTTGTTCTCACCCTGGCTGCATCCTGCTGCAAGAGGAGATCAGCCCTAGGCCACTATGGAGATTCTCCTGGGCTTGGTCATCTCAGTTGTCTAAGGAGAGAGAGAGAGATGCACCACCAAGGGTCATCGGGACCTTACTGCAGACTCTGAGTGACTTCCGTTCTGGCACCAGAGCATCGCCCAGCACCGCTGCCTCCAGGGGGTAAAACCTCTCTCCGCCTCAACCTGACCTGCTGCAGCACAGCCAGGTAGGGTTTCAGGCTGAGCTAGCAGGGCCTGGGAGTGATTCCAGACTGTGGGGTTGGAGGAGACCTGTGCTGGGGGCCCTGGAGCATGCGGCATTTGGGCACCTGCATTTCTCCAGTGTATACAGCCACTGCCCACAGCCTCATTGGTGCCTTCTGTGCCCTCACGGATCAGTGTTGCTGTCAAGCTGTACTGCAGTACACAGGCATGAGTACCAACGGCAGGGAGGACTGTTAAGAGCCAGGGCACAAACCCCAAATTGGTTGTGAGTTCTGTACTTTGATTTCACCAACCAATTACTAAGTGTAAAGTCCTCAGGCACTATAACAGCTTTAAGAGAGAGGCACACACAGTATCCCTGGGCACTTCGATCTATCCTGGGCCCTGTCTCGCTCTGGAGTCACAGACACCGGAGGAGCAGACAGCCGCTGTGTGTTCCCCACCCTCCTGTGTGCAGTGGGGCTCAGGCTTCCAGCTTCAGCCCTGGGGTGGTGGACGGCAGGCTCCAGCCATGGGGCGGCAGGCTCTGGCCACAGTCTCTGACCCGGGGCTGCAGGCTTTGGCTGCGCAGCGGTGCTCCCTGGCTGCAGGGCTTCAGGCTCACCGCCCCGCTGCCTCCTCACCCATCCACCCCATCACCCCGGCCCTTGGTGCCTCCTTACCCACCTCTCCATCCAACACTTAATTTGTCCCCCAGTTTGACAGGGCTGAGTAAGTCTGCTGTGAAAAGTGATATTTGTAACTCTTCTGCCAGGTGGAGTCAGCAGCAACAAGGGCCGGGTTCAGTATCTAAGAGGTTCCTTTTCAACAATACAACACAAAACCGGCTTGAGCCCCCACCCAGTGACC
The DNA here is from genome assembly GCF_027887155.1 of Malaclemys terrapin pileata. Taxonomy (NCBI): domain Eukaryota; kingdom Metazoa; phylum Chordata; order Testudines; family Emydidae; genus Malaclemys; species Malaclemys terrapin. The sequence continues at coordinate 55,410,466 of NC_071514.1, forward strand.
TGGGACAATTACACACCACCCCCTGGGCGCCTCTAAGAGGCAATACTTCCCTGCTCGCAAGCACAGAGTTTGAGTGTAGCAAAAACTTTTAATAAAAGGAGGGAAGTAACTCAGCATTAATTTGGGAAAACACCACAATTAGGATTCATAAACATAAACCATGAGCAAAAGACCCATCCCCAAGTAAGTTGGGCAGTGTCCTTTTCCCCTCAGGTTCTTAAGTCCAGCAACCCAAAAGTCCCTTTAATATGCCCATCCCTTCTCTGTATCCCACTCACAGTTGCTGTCCTTGGCCAATGCAGCCCCAGAGTTCAGAGGTTCATCCGGAGAGTTCACTTCTCACCCTGTGTGGAGGGGCGGCAGTAAGGAGGCACCTTACACACTCCACTGTTTGGGCACTTGCTCATTGCCCCAACGGCCAATTGCCGTGCCTCTGTGCAGGGCTCTGCTCTGGCCCTCTCCACCAGCCTCCTTGCTGGCCACTTGCCACGCCTCTCCACCAGCCACCCCGCTGGCCACTTGCCACGCCTCTCCACCAGCCACCCCGCTGGCCACTTGCCACACCTCTCCACCAGCTGCCCCGCTGGCCGCTTGCTGCACCTCTCTGCCAGCTGCCCCGCTGGCCGCCTGCTGCACCGGCCACCATGCTGGCCACTTGCCCCGCCTCTCCACCAGCTGCCCTGCTGGCCACTTGCCCCGCCTCTCTGCCAGCCACCCTGCTGGCTGCTTGCTGCACCTCTCCACTAGCTGCCCTGCTGGCCGCTTGCGGCACCTCTCCACTAGCTGCCCTGCTGGCCACGCCTATCCACCAGCCACCCTGCTGACCGCTTGCTGCACCTCTCCACCAGCTGCCCGGCTGGCCACTCACCAAGATATATTGAAAGATACCCACTTAACACAGCTCTTAGTGATTTCAGCAGTTAGTGGGGGAGCTTCACTGCTGGTGCACACTGGGCAGTCTCTTACAATAGCGACACTGTCCCAAAGTAGGTCTAATATTTAGACCTAGGTATCAGTGATTTCAGTTCTGCAGCATATAATAAATCTGTCAATTGAATCTAAATTAGCTTTTGTATTATACAATGGAGAGAGGAGGAGTCAAATGGTGTCTGGACACCTACACCAGTGCCTACCTTCCCTCAACTCATTGGGGTTTGAAACCCATGTCCCCTGCCCAGCGAGTCCCTCCATCGGGGTATGCCAGGTACAGTTCTGCTGCCCTCAGGTCACACAACCAGGATAACAACGCTTTATTACTCCTGCCCCAATAACAAGGAGACTGGGGATCCAACACCAGCCACAAGTGATTATTTGGCAAGCAGTCCCATCATGCTGAGCACCTAGGCAGGGTGGATGTGTCCATGCAAACGAGATCAGCTCCTGAAGTCTTTTTCCACAGCTCACCACTAGATATCAGGGGAGAGCTCATTCAGACTGCTTCCACACTTTTCACTGCCTCCCAGCTAGCTAACAAGTCTGCTGCTGTGAAAAGTGATATTAATATACAAATATCACTTTTCACAGAAGCAGACTTACTAACCAGCAAGTCTAAAAAAAAAAAGCAACCAAAAAAGCAAAAGGAACAACAACAAAAGACAAGAACATGCAAAGCACCTTATTTGTGATTCTATTCAGTTTAGATCCAGTAAAGGAGTGGTTCTCAACCAGGGGTACGCAGAGGTCTTCCAAGGGGTACATCAACTCATCTATATATTTGCCTAGTTTTACAGTTTTTAGTGAGGTGAAACGGGGTATGCAAGACAAATCAGACTCCTGAAAGGGGTACAGTAATCTGGAAAGGTTGAGAACCACTGCCATAAAGAATAGAGGCAACTGTACATTATTTTTATTGAGTCTGCAAAATAACCCCTACGTAAATAAATTACTATGATTTGGACATGTATATGTGCATATTTATTTTTTTCCTAAAGTTAATTATTTTACGAAAAATTATCATAGCAGCCACCAGCAAGAGTTGATAGCCACACACTGAGGCCACCAAAAACTTTGTTGTGAGAATCCCTGGCCTACACTCCAAGCAAAAAAGCGAGAGTTTTTTCTTGTTAGGACTTTTTATTCCTTCCCTCCCAGGACACTCATCTGAAAACTCAGCTGATGAGAGGACTTTACTTAAGGTGACCATATTTCCCTAGGCTGAATACAGAACACCTGGTAAAATTACTCGTATAATCCCATTCTAACCCCATGTGTCTCCTCTATCCCCCCTCCCCACACACACATACACACCAGGGGCCTCCATTCTAATCCCATGTGTCTCCTCTACTCTTCCCCAACCAGGGGCCTCCATTCTAACCCAGTGTGTGTTCTCTACCCTCTGCCCCCCCCCCCCCCCCGGGCCTCCATTCTAGCTAGAGGAGACGCATGGGGTTAGATTGGAGACCCTGGCCTGATATGTGGGGGAGGGGAGGGGAGTGGCTGATAGAGACACACGGGATGGAATAAGAGGCTGTCAGGGTTCCCTCCCCACTCTGAACTCTAGGGTACAGATGTGGGGACCCGCATGAAAGACCCCCTAAGCTTATTTCTACCAGCTTAGGTTAAAAACTCCCCAAGGCACAAATTCTCCCTTGTACCTTGGATTAGGTAAACGCTGCCACCACCAAGTGATTAGACAAAACTCAGGGAAAGGACCACTTGGGAGTTCCTACTTTCCCCTTGGGTTTTTAGGATACTAAAAAAACCAATCAGATTCTTAAAAAAACAGAACTTTCTTAGAAAGAAAAAAGGGGAAAGGAGTACCTCTGTAAGATTAGAATGGAAGGTAATCTCACAGGGCAGTCAGATTCAAAACACAGACTGTTTCCCTCTAGGCAAAACCTTAAAGTTACAAAAAGGAAAAAACAGGGATACACATTCCCCCCAGCACAGAGAAATTCACAAGCCAAAATGAAAGTAAGCTAACGCATTCCCTTGTTAGTACTTACTAATCCTAATGGAGTTGGATTGCTTGCTTTCTTGATCTGTCTCCGGCAAGCACACAGAACAGACAGACAAAACAGAGCCTCCCCCCTGCCCCAGATTTGAAAGTATTTTGTCCCCTTATTGATCCTTTTGGTCAGGTGCCAGCCATGTTACCTGAGCTTCTTAACCCTTTACAGGTAAAAGGGTTTTGTGCCTCTGGCCAGGAGGGATTTTATAGTACTGTATACAGGAAGGTTGTTACCCTTCCCTTTATATTTATGACAAGCCCCCCAAATCACAGATAGTGTTGGACAGCTGGTTCCACACTGGCTGTGATTTCTTCCTGGAGCTCTAGGAGAAAACAGAGTTAATAAGACACATGTACCTTTAGATATCCTACTGACTATATAAAAACTAACAATATTTTCCACATTTCAAGGACGATTTTAACCAGTTGATTCTGGGAAACTTTCACGGGAGAGTGCATCAGCCACTTTGTTAGAAGCTCCCAAAATGTGTTGTATTTCAAAATCAAAATCTTGGAGAGTTAAACTCCACCAAAGAAGTTTTTTGTTATTGTCCTTGATGGTGCGAAGTAACTTCAGCGCAGCATGGTCGGTTTGTAGTTGGAAACACCGTCCCCAAACGTATGGGTGTAGCTTTTCCAGCGCGTACACAATGGCTTAGCATTCCTTTTCGCTGATTGACCAGTGGCTTTCCCTCTCAGACAGTTTCTTGCTGAGAAACACAACTGGATGGAATTCTTGATCCGGTCCTTCCTGCATTGAAACTGGTCCCACACCACACTCGGACGCATCTGTGATTACTAGGAACGGTTTGTCAATGTATGGGGCCCTTAGCACAGGGTCAGACATGAGTGTCACTTTAAGCTGGTTAAAGGCCTTCTGACATTCTTTAGTCCACTGAACTGCATTTGGCGGTTTCTTTTGGGTTAGGTCTGTCAGTGGGGCGGCGATTTGGCTGTAGTGCGGTTCAAATCGCCTGTAATATCCGGCCAAGCCTAAGAAAGATTGGACCTGTTTCTCTGACTTTGGGATAGGCCACTTTTGGATAGCATCCACTTTGGCCTGTAGGGGGTTAATAGTTCCTTGACCCACCTGGTGTCCAAGGTAAGTCACTCTGTTTAGGCCTATTTGACACTTTTTAGCCTTAACAGTTAGTTCTGCCTCCCTTATGCTCTCAAAGACTTTTTGTAGATGCTCCAGGTGTTCTGCCCATGAATCAGAAAAGATGGCCACATCGTCAAGGTAGGTGACTGCAGATTCTCCCAATCCTGCTAGGAGACCATCTACAAGTTTTTGGAAGGCTTTACCCGGTACTTAGTTGGAACTACCACTGTCTTTGAGGATGCCAGTCTACCTGGTGCCCACCAGAAAGTGTTTCCTTGTATATAAGTCCTCTTTCCACAACAAACCTGGATCAATTAGAAGAGCTGAGAGGTGGTGGGTTGCTCCGTGCTGCTGTCCAAGCTCCCTGGAGACTGTCATCTGCTTCTTGCTCAGCCTGGAACTGTTCCCTTGATGCTGGAGACATCAGTTCCTCCTTGGATTGTGGACTTGGGCTTGGTCCGTCTGGAAGCGATGTAGGTGATGGGGCTGTTTCCGTGGACTGTGAACCGCTCTCTGCTGGTGCACTATGTTGTATTTCAGGCTCCGGCTGAGCCTCTTGCATAGGGTTATCTGCTGCTGCCAGTGCAGGCTCACTGGTGCCCTCTGGCATTGGAGTTGTAGATGGGTTTGCAAGCGCTGGATTCAGTGCTGGCAAGGGTTCTGGTGCTGGTTGCTCCACCAGTTCTGGTTCTGGGACTGGCTCTGTCTGGGTCTCTATGACTGGATCCACTACTGCTGCCGCAGTTATGGGCATGGGGTCCAGTTCCATCACCTCAGTCTGGGTCTCGGGTACCACAGACTGGGCCCTTGTAGAAGGCTCAGGAACAGAGCTAGGTGTGAAGGCTTGCTTAGCCTGGCTGTGGGTGACCATTCCCACCCTCTTGGCTAGCTTCACATGGTTGGCCAAGTCTTCCCCCAGCAGCATGGAAATGGGATAATCATCATAGACTGCAAAAGTCCACATTCCTGACCAACCCCTGTACTGGACAGGCAACTTGGCTGTAGGCAAGTTTAAAGAGTTTGACATGAAGGGTTGAATGGTAACCAGGGCCTCTGGGTTGATGAATTTGGGGTCCACTAAGGATTGGTGGATAGCTGACACTTGTGCTCCAGTGTCCCTCCATGTGATAACCTTCTTCCCGCCCACACTCATGGTTTCCCTTCACTTTGAGGGTATCTGGGAGGCATCTGGGCCTGGGGACCTTTGGCGTGATTCTGGTTTAATGAACAGCAATCTGTTGGGGTTCTTGGGGCAGTTGGCCTTTGTATGCCCCAGCTCATTACATTTAAAACATCGCCCAGCAGACTGGTCACTGGGGTGAGGCGGGACGATAAGGGGTTTGGGGTTTTCCTTGGGATGCAGGTGGGGCCTTGGGCTGCCCCGGTGGTAGGGTTTTATTTCAGGATGCCCCTTCTGATATTCGCTCCAACTGCTACTAGTTTTTTTCCTTTCTGTCATCTCCACCCATTTGGCTCCAATTTCCCCCGCCTCAATTACAGTTTTGGGCTTCCCATCTAGGATGTACCTTTCTATTTCCTCAGGAACACCCTCTAAGAACTGCTCCATTTGCATTAGGAAGGGCAACTCTTCCGGAGATTTAACACTTGCTCCTGATATCCAGGCATCCCAATTTTTCACAATGTGGTAGACGTGTTGGGTAAATTACACATCTGGTTTCCACCTTAGGGCTCTGAACCGCCGACGGGCATGCTCGGGTGTTAGCCCCATTCTAATTCTGGCCTTGTTTTTAAAAAGTTCATAGTTGTTCATGTGTTCCTTAGGCATTTTAGCTGCCACCTCTGCTAAGGGTCCACTGAGCTGCAGTCTCAGCTCCACCATATACTGGTCTGTAGAGATGCTGTACCCAAGGCAGGTCCTTTCAAAATTTTCTAAGAAGGCCTCTGTATCATCGCCTCCCTTGTAGGTGGGGAACTTTCTGGGATGGAAAGCGGTACCTGGAGAAGGACGGCTAGGGTTGTCTGGTATATTCTGCTTAGCCCTTATCCTCTCTAACTCCAGTTCATGCTTCTGGGCCTCCATAGCCTTCTTCTCTGGCCATCTGTCTATCATGTTCTTTTTGTTTCTCTTCAGCCTCAAATCTGGCTAATTTCAGTTTTTTCTGGACGTCACTTTCTGTCATCCTAGCTAATCCCGAGAGTAAGAAAGAAAAGGAGAAAAAAAAAAAAAAAACAGCTTGTGAATTTCCTGGCTGTTGCATCCGAAGAAGTGAGGTTTTTACTCACGAAAGCTTATGCCCAAATAAATCTGTTAGTCTTTAAGGTGCCACCAGACTCTTTGTTGTTTCTGGCTGTAGCTAACACCTTTGTTAAAAAAACCTAACACCTTTGCCTCCAGGCAAAAAGAGAGCAAAGAAAAAAAACCTCCAGCTGTTCTCAGCTCCTGCTTTCTCCAAGCAGCTAAAAGAAGAAAAAAAAAATTCCTGAGGTTTGTGCTTCTGATTCAAAATGCTCTCTGGTTCAAAATGATCCCACCTCTCTGCCACCATGTCAGGGTTCCCTCCCCACTCTGAATTCTAGGGTACAGATGTGGGGACCCGCATGAAAGACCCCCTAACTCCCCAAGGCACAAATTCTCCCTTGTACCTTGGATTAGGCAAACGCTGCCACCACCAAGTGATTAGACAAAACTCAGGGAAAGGACCACTTGGAGTTCCTATTTTCCCCTAATATTCCTCCAAGCCCTACACCCCGTTTCCTGGGGAGGCTTGAGAATAAACAAGATGAGCACAGACCAACCTTGGGTCTTTTTAGACCACTAAAAAAAAAAAAAAAATCAGAACTTTATTAGATAGAAAAATGTTAAACAAAGCACCTCTGTAAAATTAGAATGGAAGATACTCTCACAGGGCAGTCAGATTCAAAACACAGAGGATTTCCCTCTGGGCAAAACCTTAAAGTTACAAAAAGAAAACCAGGAATACACCTCCCTCTCAGTACAGAGAAAATCACAAGCCAAAATAAAAGTAAGCTAACGCATTCCCTTGCTAGTACTTACTAATCCTAATGGAGTTGGATTGCTTGCTTTCTTGATCTGTCTCCGGCAAGCACGCAGAACAGACAAAACAACACCCCCCCCCCCCCCCCAGTTTGAAAGTATCTTGTCCCTTTATTGGTCCTTTGGGTCAGGTGCCAGCCAGGTTATCCGAGCTTCTTAACCCTTTCCAGGTAAAAGGATTTTGTGCCTCTGGCCAGGAGGGATTTGATGGTACTGCACTGTATACAGGGAGGTTGTTACCCTTCCCTTTATATTTATGACAGAGGCCCCTAGTGTTGAGGGCGCTATTGGGGCTCTCGGGAGCCCCCAGCACCCTCAGCCCCGGCGGGTCAGTGGGAGGAGGGGCCGGGACGGTGGCTGCGGGAAGGCCCGTGGGGGATGATGGGCCAGAGGGTCCCCCCCCACCCAGTTTCCTAGCAGCCCGGCTCGGGGCAGGACTACATCTCCCAGGATGCCGCGCGGGAGCAGGGCGGGGCTGTTTCCGCCCAGCGTGCCCCGCGCTGGCTGCTGTTGCGGCCGGAGTCGGTGCCGGAGCCGTTGCTTGGGCCCCCCGCTCGCTCTGTCCCCGCTGTGAGGAGCCGCGCGCTGCCTGCCTCCCGCCATGTCGGCCCAGGCCCAGATGCGGGCGCTGCTGGACCAGCTCATGGGCACGGCCCGGGACGGTGAGTAGGGGCGGGCGGGGCCTGCCGGAAGCGCCGCGGCCTGGCTGGGGGCCGGCATCGGCCGCGCTGGGCCCGGGCCCGGACAAGCGCCAGCGAGGGCTCTGAGCGGGGCCTGATCCCGGGAGCGCGGGGCCGCTCCAGCTGGGGAAGGGTCAGCGGCCGCCGTGGGGGACCGATCCTGATTCCCATCGCCCCTCTCGAGCTCTGCCTCCTGGGCTGAGCCCGCCCCTGTCTCCCCCGCCCCGGCCCTGGCTCCTGGGCCCGAGTCTGGTTCCCAGGACTGATCTTCGCTCCTTTGCTCGCTTCCGTCCCCGCGGGGGGCCCTGGTGCCGGGGTCTGAGCCCCTCTCCCCTGCCCTCCCGTCTCCCGAGCAGGGGCAGAGCTCGGTTCTCTTGCTGCCTCCCGCTGTGGAGGCTCCGTATCCAACACCCGAGCTTTGCTGATGCTCCCCTGGCCTCTGCCTGCAGGAGCCCTGTGCAGCTGTGAAGCCTGTCATTATCTGTGTAGAGCCCTCGGCAGCTGCTGGAAACATCTGCATGTGTCAGACTGATCAGAGTCTGTGATTGTTTCAGTACCTATCCCGGGGGAGGGGGGCACATTGACTGCCGAGGCCCCACTTCAAACACGGGGTGTCTCACCAGGGCGTCTGCAGCTCACTTTTGAACAAGTCGATTCAGGACTCCAGTGCCTGTTTGACACTTGTCTCTGTGTCAACTTGAGTGCCCACATGTGGGATTTGGCTGACTCCTTTATAGGGAGCCTGGGGTTGAAAATGTGGAGCCTCTTCTTTTATAATAAGCAATCACAGTAGCCTAGGTCTAGCCTGTGCAGACTTTCTCTTGGGACTCTTCGGAAACTTCAGCAGAGGATATGTGCTTAGTGTGCAGTTCTGTAACAGAGACAATCTAAGCCTCCCCTAAAACAGCCGTGAGTGCCTCTGCTATTGCATTGCAAGGTGAGCTGGAAGTCTAACTTTCCTGACTTAATATATATTTATATGGAGAGACTTTCCAGCCATAAGCTCAGAGGAAAAGCTCTGTGTTCAGTCAGTGCTTTACACGCAGAAGCATGTTAGGTAGGCTTGTATGTAGAAACTGAAGCTCATACCAGTTGCCAAGGACAGGAATGGTGCATCCTATGCAAAACTATTTTCCTGCTATGGTTTGTATTTTCTTTTCTACTGAGCTACTGAATATTTAAATTCATTCTGGCACATTAGCAGGGCTGTCCTGGTACTTTGCACTTTTTTTCATAAGTGAATAAGTGCTTTTTCTTTCTTGTGTATTGAGTTGCTTTTGAATTGCTTCCCATATTTTTATTTCATACAAACTGAACAATTGTGGCCCCTCTATTTTATTTATAAAGGTTCAGTGTATCTTTGCCTGCCTACATCAATCTGCAAGGGAGTTGCAGAAAAGCCTCATGTTCATCGAGCCGTGAGTCACAACCAATTTTTAAAGCTGTTATAACAAAAAAAAGTGTTTGCTTTTTTTCACAAGTAATTTTAAGAGTGTAGCTTAGAAAGAAAGAAAGAGAGAAAAAAAAAACATTTTCAATAGACACTACATTAATCCTGGATGCTTTGCAAATCCTAAACTATATTCATACTTTAGTATTACACATACCTGTGTCATATACACAGATTAGCTATAAAATTGTCACATACCATTGCCACTTTGCCTTTACTTTTATGTATCATTCCCCTGACTTCCTTACTGCAGGTGTGGGCAAGAAAACTTTTCCTTTAAAACTTTTCAACAGTGGGCATAAAATTCTGCAGCTGAGGTCTTGAAGAATGCAGAAGGGTATAGTATGTGTTGGAGCTCGCAGTGTGTATTGACTAACTTTGTTCCTTTTTTTTTTGCTTTTCTGATATTGTCTTGTTTAAGTGGCTCCCAAGTGTAAAATGTTTTCTGAGGGTGGGATGGTGGGGTGGGAAGTACATGTTTTATGTTCCAGGCCGACACTTAAAAAGCTCCATTCCTCACATGGCCTTGGAAAGTACACTGCATATTTGGCTGTCCAAACCAATAGGACTGAAGCATTAGCTTATTGGATTAGTAAATAGCAGTTGCCTGTAGAAATTGCCAGGCACAGCCCTGTTTTGTGATTCATGGCCCTCTGATAGCATGGGTTTCAGTATCTCCTGCCCCTAGCTTTTGTATATTTAAAAGAGAAAATAAAAAAAAATTGTCAGGGCTATCAGCCAGGTTATCTTTTTTTCCTGGCTAGGCTGTCTCTGTGCATAGGTAACAGGCCATGGGCGCTATCTGGCTTTCCAGCACCGTATTTAACATGTGGTGTACTGGTCATCTAAATGCAATGTTAATATTTCAGTTGCCAATTATAAAAGTTCCAGAATACCTTATTCTCCTCTAAGCTTTTCCAAACAATCTTGGGGAACAGGAACATGAAGTATTTTTAATCTGCATATAGAGGCGAAATGATCATACCAGCACCATCATGCTTTATCAGCATTCTAATGCTTTCTTATTTAAACCAACACATGAATTTCAGGAGATGAAACCAGGCAAAGGGTGAAGTTTACAGATGATCGTGTCTGCAAGAGCCATCTCCTGGACTGCTGCCCTCATGATATCCTGGCAGGAACAGTAAGTGTCTGTCTTGGTAGTAGTAAGATATGGTGAAATAAAAGGCAATGGAAGTTGTTCAGATCACATCCCTGTGCCATATATACACCTCTACCCCGATATAATGCGGTCCTATATAACGCAAATTTGGATATAACCCAGTAAAGCAGCACTCCAGGGGACGGGGCTGCTTTACCTCATTATATCCGAATTCGTGTTACTGCAAGCGGTTCCTCTGCGCCCGCGTTACTTGCTGCGGCCCTCCCCGGCCCCCCTGCCCCAGATCACCTCCGCTCTGCCTCCTCCCACGAGCGTGCCGCAGCTCCGCTTCTCCTCCCTGCCAGGCTTGCTGTGCCAAACAGCTGATTGGCGTGGCAAGCCTGGGAGGGAGGGGGCAGAAGCGGAGCCGTGGCGTGCTCGTGGGAGGAGGCAGAGCGGAGGTGAGCTGGGGCGGGGGGGGGCCCGAGGAGGGCCGCAGCAAGTAACGGGAGGCGCAGAGGAATCGCTCCCCACTCCAGCTCATCTCCATCTCCTCCCCTGAGCGCGCCACTGCCACTCCGCTTCGCTTCTCTCTCCCCCCGCCCCCCTTTCCAGGCTTGCTGGGCCAAACAGCTGATTGGCGTGGCAAGCCTGGCAGGGAGGGAGAAGCAGAGCGGCGGCGCGCTCAGGGAGGAGACAGAGCGGAGGTGAGCTGGGGCGGGGAGTGGTTCCTCTCCCTACCCCGATGTAACGCGGTCTCACCTATAACACGGTGAGATTTTTCGGCTCCCGAGGACCGCGTTATATCGGGGTAGAGGTATACAGCTTAGAAGATGCCAGTTAGGAAAGATCAGGCTGTCTCTGCACATTCTGAATGTATCTAGTGCATGAATTTCAGTATGAGCATCTGTGACACACACATGTTGCTGTTGAAAAAAATCTGCCTGTAGAATTATATGGAAGTGGTCAGAAGTGAAGGGTTTTAGTAATCCTGTATCTGGTGCTAAAATAGAACAGTCTTGTCAGTTTGACATACTCGGTGCCTTTGAAACTTTCTAATGCTGATATGGGACTTTATTAATCAAGAATTAAAAGAGGATAATATAATGTCGGTTATGGAAAATAGATAATTTCAAACAAACTTGGTATCTTTTTTTTAATGAGATTTGCAAGTTTGGTTGATAAAGGTATTAGTGTTCATGTAATATTCTTGACTTCTGTGAGGCATTTGACTTGGTATCACATATTTTGATTAAAAATATAGGAAGATATAAAATGAACATGCCAAACGTTAAATGGATTAAAATCTGGCTAACTGATAGGTCTCAAAATGTAATTGTAATTGGGGAATCATCACTGAACAGGTGAATTTCTACTGGGATCCCACAGGGATTGGTTCTTGGCCCTGTGCTATTAAATACTTTTACCACTGACCTGGAAGAAAACCTAAAACCATCACTGAAGTGTGCAGATGACCCAAAAAATGGGGGAGTAGTAAATAATGAAGAGCACAGGTCACTGATAGAGCAATCTGGATTTCTTGGTAAGCTTGGTGCAACCAAACAATGTGTTTTCATATGGCTAAATATAAATGTACCCATCTAGGAAGAAAGAATGTAGGCCATCGGGGGACTGTAGGATGAGGGACTCTATCCTGAGGAGCAGGATTTGAAAAAGATTTGAGTCATAATGGATAATCAGCAGAACACCAGCTCCCAAGGTGCAGACAAAAGGGCTAATGAGATCTGTGGATACATAAAACTGGGGTATCTCGAGTAGTAATAGAGAGGCGATTTTTACCTCTGTGTTTGGCACTGGTGTGACCGCTGCTGGAATACTGCATCCAGTTCTGGTGTCCACAAATCAAGAAGCATGTTGATAAACTGGAGAGGGTTCAGAAAAGAGCCACGAGACTGACTAAAGGATTAGAAAATCTGCTTTATAGTGATAGACTCAAAGGGCTCAATCTATCTCAAAGAGAAGGTTAAAAGGTGATCACAGTCTGTAAGTATCTACATGGGAGTGAATATTTGATATTTTGACTTTTCAGTCTGGCAGAGAAAGGTCTAATGTGATCCGGTGGCTGTGGAAGTTGAAGCTAGACAAATTCAAACTGGAAATAGGACGTCATTTTTTAACAGTGAGAGTAATTTGCTATTGAAACAATTTACCAAGTGTCATGGTGGATTTTCTATCACTGACAATTTTTAAATCAAGACTGGATGTTTTTCTAAAAGATCTGCTCTAGGAATTATTGTGGGGCAGTTCTCTGGTCTCTGTTATAGAGGAGGTCAGACTAAATGATCACAATGGTTTCTTCTGACTTTGCAATGTATGAATCTTAAATAGGACAGGGCCACTTCCTCTTCCAGCCCACCCTCTGTCCTCAGCAGGCTGGATCATGGCTCATTTGTGGAACTCTGAGATGTTTTTAAACAACTTTGTTTCTCTTCGATCTAATTTAATTCTCAACTCCCCAGCTTTCTAGTCTCCAATCTTACTGCATGTGACCCTGTCCTGATGGATTCCCCAGGGAACAACTTTCTTTTAATGGGAAATATATTAGAGCAGGGGTAGGCAACCTTTCAGAAGTGGTGTGCCGAGTCTTCATTTATTCACTCTAATTTAAGGTTTCGCATGCCAGTAATACATTTTAACGTTTTTAGAAGCTCTCTTTCTATAAGTCTATATTATGTAACTAAACTATTGGATGTAAAGTAAACAAGGTTTTCATAATGTTTAAGAAGCGTCATTTAAAATTAAATTAAAATGCTGATCTTATGCCACCAGCCTACTCAGCTCGCTGCCAGCCTGGGGTTCTGTTCACCCGCAATTTCCCTATGGCCGGGACCCCAGACTTGGGGGAGGGAGGGGGGGTGTTTCAGGGGTCAGGGCAGAGGGCTGGGGGAGGGGGTTCAGGGTAGAAGGCTGGGGTGTGGGGGGGTTCAGGGATCAGGGCAGAGGTGTGGGGGTGTAGGGCAGAAGGCTGGGTGTGGGGGGGATTCAAGGGTCAGGGCAGAGGGCTGGGGGCATGGGGGGTGCAGGGCAGAAGGCTGGGTGTGTGTTGGGGTGGGGGGGGTTCAGGGCAGAGGGCTGGGGTGTGTGGGGGGGTGCAGGGCAGAAGGCTGGGGTGCTCGGCTCGTGGGGATGCTCCCAGCCCCCTGCTCTGAGTGGCTCATGGCAGGGGGCTGGAAGGGATATGCCCTGTTCCACCCCCTTTCCCCAGGCTCCGTCCCTACCTCTCTCTGCGTCCTCTGCGGAGCTGTGTGCACACTGCCGCTCTTCCCCCGCCCCCTCACTAGGGCCATCAGCTGGTTGGCGCAGGGACGGAGAGGAGGAGGGGCCGGAAAGCACCACGCTGGGGGAAGAAGCGGGGGAGAGGGGAAGCTTGGCTGCTGCAGAACTAAGCTTCTGCCTCCTGCCCCTGCAGGGGAGAGCAGTGGGCCGGGGGGGGCTGAGGGCCGGGACCGCGGCAGGGAGCTGCGTGCCACTCAAAATTGGCTTGCGTGCCGTGTTTGGCATGCGTGCTGTAGGTTGCCGACCCCTGTATTAGAGTATTAATTGCAATTTGTAGCTCACTGTAATTTAGTTCTTAGGACTCGTTTGACTAAGTAGCATGTTAAAATGTGTTAAAGCAGATTTTGTTTAATCTGCAGATGAAAGAAGGAACCCAATTGCACCTTCCTGCTTTTCTAGTTTCTGTCTCCCTTCCTGGGAAAAATCCGGCTCATCCTGAGTGTTCAGTTCAAATGCATTCTGTAGGCGCAAAAAAGAGGATGTAGGATTTTGATGGTGCTGATGAGATTTTATGTAATTAAAAGTATCCTAATTTGGGTGGCTGAGTAAAGATGAAAAAAATTACTTATGGAAAACGGATACCACCAGACAGATTGCTAAATTACAGTATACCGAGATATTATTTCAAAAGAAAATGCAGCATGTCTTCTGTCATCGCCGCATGAGAACTAGACTGCTGCATGCTGGAGACGAATTCAAATACTTGAATTCTTCCGTAGCATTGCTTTTTGATGGTAAATATTAAAGTATTATAAAATCAGTCATTTTATATTGCTGTAGTCAAGCTAAACTGCTTAAAATGCAGTTACTATTTATAGCCTTGCCTTTTATTATATGGGGTCTGGAGCTGGCATATTTGCTGCTAACAGAGGAAAGGTTCAGTATTTAATCTTTAGATTGTACCACTCAGACCAGAACAAGACTCCATGAGAACAAGGTCAGCGGCCCAAATGGTAAAAAGGAGTAACTTCCAGAATTCTGGGTATTCTTGTTCTGAATGGGTGTTAGGGTGTTATGAATTTGTAACCACGGAGACAGGTCTGTGGTGTTTGAAGGACTGACTCAATTCTGCACCAAAATATTAAAAAGTCTGCACACAATATTTTAAAATTTGGCATATTTTATTTGTAAAAATAACACTGTATAATCACACTATTTTCAATTATTTTGGTAATTTATTTCAACATACCTGTCAGCAAGTTTGTCTGTAACAATACAGATAGCAAAACAGATTCAGGAAAAGTTTTTTGACAAATAGATTCCTTACTAGCATATTGTCACATCTGTGTGGCTACACAGCAAGCAAGAGGGACAGAGTCTCGCATGCATGCTCAGCCCTGCCCCTCTACTCCCTCCCGTTCCCCCCACGATCCAGGTGTGGGTCAAGCAGGCTCAGCTTGGCAGGATCCAAGTATGGAGGCGCTTAGTGTTGGGGGCATATAGGGGTGGGGCAATCGAGCTGCGGTTGGCTTGATGGGGGGGTTCTGGGTGCAGGGAGGTCCAGATGAAGGTCATTGGGGCTCAGCAGATGGGGTCCAGGAGTGGGAGGGACGATGGTATCGGTGGGGGGTCTGGGTGCATGGGCTCAGTGGATGGGGCTGGGTGCTGAGGAGTGGGGTTTGGTGAGGTGCAGGTCTGGATGCAGTTGGTTGGGACTCTGGGGTTGGGGTCCAGGTGCGGGGAGCTCTGTAGGGTGGTCCAGGTGCAGGGGGATGGGGCCTGGCAGGGTGGGGATGGTCTGGGTGCAGGGATGGGGGTCCAGATGCAGGGGGGACTAGGTGGGGGGGTCTCTGTGTGGGGGCACTCTGGATGCACAAAGGTTGGGCAGATGGGAGGGAAGCTCCGCATAACAGTGATCTCTTCCCCTGTGGCTAGAGAGTGATGGGAGCAGGAAGTGGAGGAGGGGTGCAGAGATTCCTGCAGCTGGCAGAGAGAGCCCAGCCCCACCCCTGACACAGCCCTGACACCTGAACCAGATGCACGCCCTGGGTGTGTGAATCCATTTTTCTGTGGAGAAAGTAAGAGCTGCTGGGGACATTAATTTTGAATTCCCTGAGTAGTAAATGATGCAAAGAATTCATTTAGCTTCTCCCACAATGGCCTTGTCTTCCTTAAGTGCTTCTTTAACATCTCAATTGTCCAGTGGCCCCACTGATTGTTTAGCAGGCTTCCTGCTTCTGAAATACTTACAAAAAAAAAAAAATGCTGTTAGTTTTTGTGTCTCTTGCTTGTTGTTCAGTTTCTTTTTGGCCTGCCTAATTATAGTTTTACACTTGACTTGCCTCAGTTTCTGCTCTTTTCTGTTTTCCTCAGTAGGATTTGACTACCAAATATTAAAGGATGTCTTTTTGTCTCGAACAGTCTCTTTTACTCTGTTTAGCCATGGTGGGGGTTTTTTGGTCCTCTGTTTTTTTGTTTTTGTTTTTTAACTTGGGGTATATGTTTAGTTTGAGCCTCAATTAGGTGTTTTTAAATAGTTTCCATGCAGCTTGCAGGTATTTCACTCTTGTGAATGTTCCTTTTAATTTCCATTTAACTAGCCTCCTCATCTTTGTGTAGTCCCCTTTTTGAAGTTAAATGCTACTGTGGTGGGTTTCTTTTTTCTCCGTACAAGCGTTTTAAATTTAATTACATTATGGTCTCTGTTACCAAGTGTAAGGGGGCGGACTCACCCCTGCGGCGCCTCCGGCTGGTCTCTTCCGAGAATTAGCTCGTCCCAGCTCCGGAGCGCCCTCTGCAGGCCGGTAATCCGCCTTGCCACTGGCCCCGTGTCCCTCCCAGGACCCCGGTGCCCTTTTCTCTGGGTGCTGCTCCCTGGCAGTACCCACACACTCTGGGTCTCCCCTCCCAGAGGAACCCCCACCCACTAACCCCACCCCGCCTCAGTGTAAGGCTACTGCCAGTCACCATCTAGACTGGGGCAGACTGCAGTATCAGCCACTCATCACAGGCAAGGTTGGGTTTGGACCTGCTGCCTTTGCCTATCCCTGGGCTGCCCTCTGCAACCCCCAGTACCTGTTGGCCCAATGCTAGGCTACAGCCTGGGGCTTTCCAGGGTGGAGCTCCCCAGCCCTGCTCCACTCAGGAACCCTGTCTCTAGCTCCCTGCAGCCAGGCCCTTCTCTCTCTCTGAATGCAGAGAGTGAGTGTCTGTCTGCCTCTGGCTTCCCTGCCTTTATAGGGCCAGCTGAGTCTGTTTGGGGCGTGGCCCCAGCTGCAGCCACTTCCCCCAATCAGCTCAGCCTAAGAGCTGCTTTCTCCAGCCACAGCCCCCTCCCAGGGCTGTTTTTAACCCCTCTAGATCGGAGCGGGGTGACCACCCCGCTACACCAAGCAATTCAGCTATCTTCACCTCTTAGATTAGATCCTGTGCGCCACTTAAGACTATATCAAGAATTGCCTCTCCCCTTGGGTCCAGGACTAGCTCTCCAAGAAGCAGTCTTTACTGGTGTTTAGAAATTTTATCTCTGCATCCTGTCCTGAGGTGACATGTTCCCAGACAATATGGAGATAGCTGAATCACCCATTACTATTTTCTGATATTATGGCTTTTCTGATCTCCCTGGGCATTTCACAGTCCCCATCACCATCCTGACCACATGGTTGGTAGTATAGTCCTACTGCTATACTCCTGTTATTCAAGCCTGGAATTTCCATCCATATAGATTCTGTGGTACGGTTTGATTAATTTAAGATTTTTATTACGTTTGACTCTTAGCTTTCTTTCACATGTAG
Source organism: Malaclemys terrapin pileata (assembly GCF_027887155.1). Classification (NCBI taxonomy): domain Eukaryota; kingdom Metazoa; phylum Chordata; order Testudines; family Emydidae; genus Malaclemys; species Malaclemys terrapin. Next base: position 55,427,797 of record NC_071514.1, read on the forward strand.
TGCCACTCCCCCATCAGCATGACCTACTCTCTCATTCCAACATGTTTTATACCCTGGTACTATCGAGCCGTGTTGATTATTGTTGTTCTACCACGTTTCTGTGATGTCTATTATATCAATATCTTCATCTAATACCAGGCACTCAAGTTTACCCAGCTTAGTATTTTAACTTCTGGCATTTGTAAACAAGCATTTATTAAATTTGTCAATATTTAGTTGTCTGCCTTTATCTGATGTAATTGAATGGGACTCTTTTGTTTAACTTTCTTTTCAGTTACTACCTGTATTTTATCAGCTTCTATCCTATCCTCTTTAGTAGGATATAGAGTATCCCCATTTATAAATCTTCACCTAAGAGATGTCTCTGTGTGAACCTTGTGCTGTTCTGCACCTGTTGGCTTTTCCCCAGCCCTTAGTTTAAAAACTCTTCTATGTCCTTTTTAATTTTACATGCCAGCAATCTGGTTCCATTTTGGTTTAGGTGGCACCCTTACTTCCTGTATAGGTCCCTCCTTTCCCAAAAGGTTCCCCAGTTCCTAATAAACCTAATTCCCTCTTCCAAAAATCACCATCTCATCCATGCTTTGAGATCCTGCAGTTCTATCTGACTGCTTCCAGTTCTTTTGTTGTCACCTTCCAGAGCTCTCAACCGTTCACGTGGAGAAAGTGAAAGCATTTTAGAGAATGCTACCGTGAAGGTCCTGGACTTTCTTGTTAAGAGAGCTGGTGAGGGAAATGTCAAACATGGTCTGTGTCCCCAAAATTTGACAGTTAGATGGTGGTTACAGGAACTTTAAGCATGTGAGAAAAGACTGTGTCTCTCATCACTGCCATCATTTCTATTTCAACTTCCTCTTCCCATCCTAACAAGCCATCAGCTTTTTAGAAGTCAGGTGTGTACAAAAAATTTTGGTAGAATTTGCAGGAGTTACTTTAGAAACCTCTTGCTCAAATGATCGCAAATTTGGATCATCCCCCATGAAGCACAGCAAATTTCAAGGTAAACATGCAGATTTTAGAGCATTTAAAAAAATCTTCCTTTAAAAGAAAAGTCTTCTCTGCTAGAAGAAGCAAAAAAGGGTCCTGTGGCACCTTTAAGACTAACAGAAGTATACTAACAGAAGTCTTAAAGGTGCCACAGGACCCTCTGTTGCTTTTTACAGATTCAGACTAACACGGCTACCCCTCTGATACTTCTCTGCTATAATAATTGTATGAAATTAATCATCAGCAAGTGCTTTGCTGTGTCCAGATCCCCCACACAGTATAATCTTGAATACATAGGAGGCTCAGTTCATCTCAATGTGATGGTCTCAGCAGAATGAAAACACCCCATGGAGTTGAATACATCCTGGAAAAAATAGAACTGAGCCATGTAATCTGCCCCATTCATGTCAGTGAGTGTTCTCGTCACCTCCTCCCTAGTGCTTAAGAGCCGGTGATATACATCAAGCATGCCTGTTCTCAACTCCTCACCCCAGTTTCAGCATGTTGTGTATTCTTGTGTATGTTCTTAACATGCTAATTCTTAGCTTCCCACCCAGAAGGGCAGGGCTGCCCCGGATGCTGGTCACATGGGGGGAATTGAAGGGGGTCTCAGATGTCCCCAAGAGGGCAAGGCCCCCCCAGATCATGGCACGTATGGGGTGGCACAGAGAGGGGCTCAGATACCCCCAGAGGGGAGAATGTGGGTCTGACCAATGCCCCTGCCCCTCCCAATTCCCCTGCCACCCACCTCTGTCTCCCCTCCTCTTTCACATGTCTAATCTATCATCTTTTCAGACAGAATTTGAGCACCTTCTGAATTTTCTGCTGTACTCAGATCCCCCCCCCCCCCGTCCTTTGATGGGGCATATTGTAGCAACATGCCTACTTTTTTTTTTCTTTTTCATTTTTTTGCCCAGAGTTGGATTTGAATTTACAGTGCCTCAGTATTGCTCAGGTTTGATGGCTATAGTATGTCTGTCCTCTTGAGCTGTGCAGGTCCTATGAGTTGTGTCTGGCTAGCAAACCTCTTAAGCACCCTGTGTGCACATTCGTGTTGGTGGGACCCATGCACTACCTGGGGAGTTAAAAGTCTAGCTAATCAGACCATGTGACCACACTTGGAGACCTGGTTTGATCCCTAGATCTGCTCAAAGAAAGTTGGTAGAATCTGTCAACTTAAGAAAAGCTAGTGTTTCTTATTTCAGGAGGGATGATATACCTTGGGAACCCTTTGCCGAAAGAATCTAAATTTTGGATCATTAAACCCCCCTGGTAACCCTATGAGGCACACCAAATGTCAAGGCAAATCAAGTAACCATACAGATTTTAGAGCACTTAAAAGAGTTAATCTTTAAACAGAAAGGTGCTCTCACCTTAACTGTAGCAGAGCTGGCTCTCTGCTGTAACAACTGTGGTTTGCTCCTGTTTGATTTATCTGGCGACTATGGCTATTTCAAGCAAGCATGGAAAGTCATTATCCTGGGGACAGGGTGTCCATTCATCAGGCTTGCGAATGCCACTGCCAGGATGGAATTTCATACTTCCCATTGGACTGGTTTGTTAACAATCCACTGGCGGGAGAAACCAACTCTCAGCAATCTGATCAGACTTGTTGGTTCAGCTTCAGCTTCCATTCTCTTTTTTTTTTCCTATCTCATGACTGCTGAGCCTGGTTCCAAACCTGTGTGGTGTAGGGAGCCGACGCAGAGGTTCCCAGTGAAGAAAACATTGTTTAAGCTTTTGTGATCTGTTCCACCTCGTGGGTTGTGACAAGCTACAGTTGTTTTGTTGTCACCCTTCAGAATTTGCAACCAATCAGGCGGAGGAACATGGAGGAGGGAGATGGACTATTGCACTCCCGGAGGCTGATGCTTAGCTGGAATTTCTGAGGGACTACTTGTCCTGAAGTGAATGCAGATAGCTCTGGCCTGGTGGCTGTCTATATTGCTAGTGGATCGGCCAACAGATTGCCCTGGAACAAACAATGGCAGTATTTCTACCAGTGGAGGGACTGCAGCACTTCTGGAGGAAGTGTCAGCTGGTAATATTTCCTAAATTGGGTAGCTCTATGAACTGATCATATAGTTTTGAGAGTGACAGAGGTGGAGCATCATCCAGAGAATTGTATTGGCACAAATTACCATTGTGCCTGCTAGCAAGAGACAGTGGTGAGCTGATGAAACCTGTGGCATGGCAGAGATCTTATCCATGAGGACCTGAATTTTGTTGAAATTTTCCTTGGGCAAATCACAACATCCAAGTTAGTTCTGAAAGATGCTCTTAGGGGTTAAGAGTTCTTGTGATGGAGTTACTGAATCTGCAGAGGAGCTCCTTAGAAACATGTGATGCCCCAGGATCTGGATGGCTAGGCAAGTGTGGTGACTCTGCAACCAGTAGGTTGTTAAGATAGGGAGGGGATAAATCTCAGTGCCCTGTTATCCATTTTGGTAGCCATGCTGAGACATCAATTGCATAGTCCACCCGTGAAACAGATGATAGTCCAAAGGACATTGCCTGTCATTGATAGTGGTCATCTCTTATAGCATATAAATGTTTAATGGCGGTAATATTGGCACATGAAGATAAGCCTGCTTGAGGCCTGTGGAACATGAAAAGTTCTAGGGGATTGTTTCGTGATCAGAAAGGCCAGTGTTCTACCAGGAAATCAGCTTGGTGCGCTGAGGTAAAGGGCCCCGTGAAAACCTCCAGACATCTAGATTACCCCCCAAAAATGTGGAAGAGAAATCAAGGCTTTTCTGCTGATGGAAAGCAGGGTGATTGCCCCCAGGGAATAAAGTTCAGAGATGCGTTGTTTTTCACGAGATCTGGAGAGAGAAGGGAAGAGTGCAGAGTGAATTGGGGGACTTCTTGAAAGTGAGGTCTTGATCCTGAGAGCTTACCTCTCAAATCAGAGAAGTGTTATCTCTGCTTGCAAAAATTGTTGAACCTTGTTTTCAGGAGAAGATGGTTCTAGGTTGTGACTGGACCCCCTTGTCTTGTGAAAAATCCTTCTCTGGCTGGTGTTGGAAAGGAATTCTGATAGAATGGCCCCACAGAACAAATGGGGTGAAAGGACACTTGCTGGTCTGATATTGCTGAAAGCTGGAATTACCACAAACTGACTTGAAGCCACTCTAGATTCCCTTGGAGAAATTTGGGCTCGACACGATCGTAACATCTTACTAGTCCTTCAGAGCTTTTTTTTTAGAGATTTAATCCAAATGTTACTCTGTTAAAGGGATCTTGGAACAAAGCTGCTCCTGGAAGTGGTGGCTGTATTTAAAGGCCACAGCCATGTCTCCATTTGGCAGCTCAAGCGAAGAGTAAATGACTTGATAAGTCAATTAGAGCAGTTGTTTCATTGTTAATAACTACAATGATGTTGATGTCACAAGTAATCATTTTAAAACTGATATTTCATCTCTGTGTAGTCTGTTTTTTGTGTTAATGTGCTTGCTTCATTCTGAAATTTTCAGTCCTCCTCTGTACCTGTTCTGCTAGTGTGCGTGTGACTCGCACTGCTCTCTCTTGTTTGCAGAATAATAAAAATTGGAGCTGTCCTCCATCACCATGGGGTTGCTGCTGCAGGATTGTTCCCTATAGATCAGACATTTGTAGGCAGTTCTCTAGGTATTTTCCTCAGTTACTGGCTAGCTAATTTAGGCCTCGGCTACACTTGCAGATGTACAGCGCTGTGAGTTAAACCTGACTTCGTGCAGCTGAGTAGGGAAAGCGCTGCAGTCTGTCTACACTGACAGCTGCCCAGCGCACTGTCGTGGCCACATTTGCGGCAATTGCAGCGCTATTGGGAGCGGTGCATTATGGGCAGCTATCCCAAAGAGCATCTTTTCCCAGTCTGGTGCTGTGGGTTGTGGGAAGGGGGCGTAGGTGCGGGGGATTCTGGGTCCTGTCCCAATGTCCCGTGATGCATCGCTTCGCATCCCAGAAACCCCTTTGTTTCCATCCACCTTTGTCGCCATCTTTCAACGGTTTCTGTACAGCGCGATCTGTCTGCGGGAAATGGAGTCCGAACTGCTGAGGCGTACGCTGACGAGTCTCGCCAGCACGTCACGTTTGGCTGTCGAATTATTCCTTAAGATCCAAATTGACAGTGAGGGTGAGGAGTCCGAGGATGCTATCGAGCCGCGTAATGCGTACGACACGAAATTGCTTGTGGCATTCACGGACATGCTCAGCACCGTGGAACGCCGCTTTTGGGCTCGGGAAACAAGCACCGAGTGGTGGGATCACATCGTCATGGAAGTCTGGGATGACGAGCAGTGGCTGCAGAACTTTCGGATGAGAAAAGCCACTTTCATGGGACTGTGTGAGGAGCTCGCCCCCACCCTGCGGCGCAAGGGCATGAGATTGAGAGCTGCCTGCCAGTGGAGAAGCGGGTGGCTATTGCAATCTGGAAGCTGGCAACTCCAGTCAGTTACTGGTCGGTCGCAAACCAGTTTGGAGTGGGAAAGTCGACCGTTGGAATCGTGTTGATGCAAGTTTGCAAGGCCATTAATCGCATCCTACTCAGAAGAACCGTGACTCTGGGTAATGTGCAGGAAATAGTGGATGGCTTTGCACAAATGGGGTTCCCTAACTGTGGAGGGGCGATAGATGGGACGCACATTCCTATTCTGGCACCACCCCACCTAGGATCCGAGTACGTTAATTGGAAGGGGTATTTCTCTATGGTTCTCCAGGCGCTTGTGGATCACCGTGGGCGTTTCATTGACATTAACACAGGCTGGCCCGGAAAGGTGCATGAAGTACGCATCTTTCGGAACACTTGGCTGTTCAGGAAGATGCAGGCCGGGACTTTTTTCCCAGAGCGGAAGATCACAGTAGGGGAAGTTGAAATGCCCATTGTGATCCTTGGAGATCCTGCTTACCCGTTAATGCCGTGGCTCATGAAACCCTACACAAGGAGCCTTGACAGCAGCAAGGAACGGTTCAACTACAGGCTGAGCCGGTGCCGAATGACTGTGGAGTGTGCCTTTGGCTGTTTAAAGACCCGCTGGCGATCTCTGTATGGGAAGCTGGACTTGGCCGAAAACAGCCTCCCCGCGGTTATATCCGCGTGCTGTGCCCTCCATAATATTTGTGAAGGGAAGGGTGAAAGCTTCACTCAGGCATGGACCTCCGAGGTTCAACACCTGGAGGCTGAATTTGCACAGCCAGAGAGCAGGGCTATTATAGGGGCCCAGCGCGGGGCTGTAAGGATTAGGGATGCCTTGAGGGAGCAATTTGAGGCTGAAAACCAGCAGTGATATCTGGTGCCCTGCACGGTAGTGAAGTGCAGTAGTTCCAATCTTTAGGAATCCGTGTCTGCTTAGCAGACAAGCAGACTTGCAGTGCCTGTTTATTTCCTGGGCTAAGCAGTCTTTTACTTTATGCAATAATAAAGAATGTTTTCAAAGCCAAAGAATCCATTTATTGAAAAGAAACAAGGGGGTGGAGTGGGGAACAGTACAATCACAGATTTGCGTATGTCCTGTCTGGTGTGCTGTGCAGTGAGTGCTGCACTTCAGGACAGCTATGCTGCATGGTGATGGGGGTTGAGTGCAGAGGGTAAGGGTCGTGGTTTTCAGGGCTGGGTGATGAAGATACTGGTGTTGGAGGCAGCGGGTGGCGTGAAGAACACAGAAGTTGGGGAAAGTGGGTTGGAGGTGACAGTGAGGCACAACGGAAAGAGTTTTGGGACAAGGGCTGTGGGGGAGGGGGTGGCATTTGTGGTACTGCTCCTCTTTCTGCATGGCTACCAGCTCCTGGATAGCATCTGCTTGGCGCTCCAGGATGCTTATGAGCCTATCAGTACTTTGCTGCCGGTGCGCTGCGTTTTCTTGGCGGATCCTGCTTTCTCTCTCCCTCCAGTCCTGTGCTTTCTCATTCTCTTTAATAGATTGCCGCATCACTTCTTGCAGCATGTCGTCTTTGCTTTTTCGTGGTCTCTTCCTGAGTCTTTGCAATCTCTGAGCAGCCAATAAGAGGGACGGCTGAGGTCTGAAGGTTGATGCAGCTGTATAGGCAAAATGCAACATTTAACAGAGTCAGCATTCATTATACCAGACAGGGTAATGATTCCCCCCGCACTTAAGGAGTAGAAAACACACAGGGTCTACACAATAGAATAATTTTCCCGTCAGAAACAGAGCACACATATCCCACGGGAGGCTCAAAATGGTGAGTAAGGGGGACTGATTGTTTCAGGGCTGCACTGTCCTCTGGGTTTCTGTGCCTTGGGGAGAGCCAACAGCTTCAGGGGGCACCTACACTGAACACTGTCCCAACATTTTCCACAGGAGTTCGTCCTGGACGATATCTCGCTGCTGAGGGTGACCTGGGAAGCAAGGGAGGGTCTTCTACTGCAATGCGGCTTCCGCCCTAGCCCATATGCAGCTTGCCTGTGTGCAGCAATGGTCCCCCCACCCCTCGCGGCACAGTGGCGCGGACACGTTAGCCTGGCTGGGACAAGGACCACAGTGGCTCTCCCGATAAACCTGCGCAAGCGCATTGCATATGTTCTGGATGAGACATTCGAGGAGATTATCGAGGCCGATTACCGTGATGTGATAAACCACATCAATGCACTATTCCGCATCTAGGCATGCATGCCTAACCCTCCTCTCCCAAAGAGCCCGCACCGAAAAAATTCCTTCCCGAAAAAAAAACAAAAAACGCTTACCAGGAACCTGCTCTTCGGTTTGTCCTCCACCAAGTACCGGTCGCTGCGACTGGCTACCTTCCTCCTGGCTCGAGAAGAGCTCCTGGCTGCATGGCTCCAGGGATTCCAGGGTGTCTCCATCTGGCCCACCACTATCACTCCCGTTTTCCTCCTCCTCCCCCTCCCCCCTCCCACAGGCTCTGAAGTGTCCATGGTGGTGCTCGGAGTAGAGGTGGGGTTAACCCCAAGTATCGCATCCAGCTCTTTCTAGAATTGGCAGGTCGCAGGGGGAGCACCTGAGCGGCCGTTTGCGTCGTGGGCTTTGCGGTAGGCACTCCGCAGCTCCTTCACTTTAATCCTGCACTGCAGGGCGTCCCAGTCATGACCCCTTTCCATCATGTCCTTTGATACCTTCCCGAAGGTATCGTAATTCCTACGGCTGGAGCGCAGCTGGGACTGTACAGCTTCCTCCCCCCAAACACTGATGAGGTCCAGCAACTCGCCATTGCTTCATGCTGGGGCTCACTTGGCGCGTGGAGGCACAGTTACCTGGAAAGATTCACTGATAGCACTCCACACCATGCCGGGCTGAGCAAACAGGAAGGGGATTTTTAAAATTCCCGGGGAATGTAAGGGGTTGGTCACATGGTTGGTTACCTGAGGCCAGGCCAGTAGAGTTTGAACTGATGACCAGAGTGGCTAGAACAGGGATACTACCGAATAATTCTGGAGGCCATTCACAGCGCATTGGGCGGCCACACTGGAGCCGCCGCGCTGCAACGGCAGCGCAATACTCGCTGTTCCTCTCAAAGAGGTGGAGTACATGCAGCGCTGCAACCACGGAGATACAGCACTGCAAATGCCTTGCCAGTGTGGACGGGGAGTGAGTTACAGCGGTGGGAGAGCCTTTACAGCGCTGTAACTCACAAGTGTAGCCAAGGCCTTAGAGATATTTAGTTTTAATCTTAGCCCTGCTCAACCCCTGTAATCATCTGGGGGTACAGATACATACATATACATCTCTGCAGCATGACTCTGCAAGCTCTGATGGAATTTGTTCTCCACTCCTACATGGGCCTTTGGTTCTGGAGCTCTCCAGATGGTAAATATACTTTTTTCCATTTTAAAAAACCAAACCAAGCGCTTGGCAGTAGCTGCTGATAAAACACAGGGATGAAACTAGAGGGGTCAGTTGTAAATATTTTAATTAAAATCTTAAAGCCCCTTAATTTTTTGATTGATCACGGTGGAAGTAGATTTTAAAAATTGGGAGCAGATGGCAGAAGTGTTTGGCAAGGAGGCAGTCCTATTTAGTCTCTTCGTAGCAAGGCAGATTAGTTTTAAATCAAAGTGATTTTAAATCACGTATTTTAATTTTTGTGTTTCTACATTTTAGTTATCTTCCTAAAGAAAGGTTGATTCTCATTGGTTGGTAACCATTAACATATGTTGATTGCAACTAAATATAGCCTTTACACTAAATTTGGTGCCTTTTGGGGGGGGGGGGGGGGCGCTAACCAGGAAGGTACACTATATCTATACATCTTTGTTTAAGCAGTTGTATAACTCAGCTTACATTTATTCTTAGTCTTATTTTTGTACATTATTTGTTATGTTAGAAAATGGGGAACGATGCATTTCTTATTTACTAAACCAATTTTTAACTATTGATTTGTGTCAAACTCTATTTGGATTGAAATTCAAATGCAATTAAAAACACACACAAACAGCATTTCGGGTTTTTAATTGCATAAAACTTCCGTTAAATATGCTGGATACATAAGAAAAGAGTTTATCAAAATATGTTTGGCATTTAAAACTAAGGAAGTATTATCTGTAATTAGTTGAATTGACCTTATTGTTCCTGGTCACCATGTCCTTCAAGATTTTAGAACTAGTATATCTCACCCTCTCATACCTAGTTTTATTCATCAATTGGAAGAGTTTTCCTGCTTTTTCAACTCCTAGTTAATTTCTTAACTTTGAATAAACTAGTCATTGGCCTGAAGTAGTTGAATAAACTGAAGTGAAGAAAATATTCTCTCTCCAGTTGCAGAAAAGGGTACTGTTGTCAAACTGGTTTAGCATTTCAACAAACTCTGGTTCCCAGTGCTTAGCCAGTGATTTTCACCAGTTCAGTAGTTTGACTTTCTTCAAAGCTGGACAGCAAACACGCACTCCTTAATATTATTATTTTTGTTTAATTTACATGATTTTAATAATTATAATAAATTTAGGTCTTAACATAATTTATCCATTTCAAATTTAATTGTAAATAGGTTTATTTTTTTTAAAATAAACGTGTAATTTAAATTAAAACAAGGGGTTTTTTTTATTTAAGTAGTATTTTTTAATTATTTTTACCAATCCTGCTTGCTAGTCAGGCCATTCGTATGGGCTTGTGCAAAAGAGTCCACCGCGTTGGTCCAGTGGGACTTCAAATCCATAACTGCATTAGGCTGACCCTGTGCAAGGTAGCTGTCAATGGAACTCTTAATACTACTCCACAAGTTAGTTGCTAGCAGACATGTAGACATACTGGTCACTGGCCCCATCCTTTCACCTTCAGACTGAGTTACTCTTAACCAGGAAGCAGCACCTGAGTGCTGTGGGGTTATACTGGGTTTCCTTGGACACTTTCTCAGTTACCCCAATGTTAATGCATTTTTCCTGTTGCCCTTTAATATTAGGAGTCAGATAACTAGTTCATTCTACCTGCCTCTGACTGTTGAGTGATATGTTTTGCTTGCATATAGTCAAAATAGTGCTACTTCAGAAGCACCTGGAAGAATAATCCAACCAAACATGTCTCTTGTGGCCATTTCTCATTGGTAAATCAAGAAAGAAAATTGGTTTCTAAATTGCCTTTGCGGGTGTGATACATGAAATGAGCATTTACACAGCTGTCAGCAGTTAAATATCAGTGCTTGTTGCAGCAGTAGAAAGTTCTTACATTGACCTTCTCTTTACTTTCCCATAGCGCATGGACCTGGGAGAATGTACAAAGATCCATGACTTGGCGCTGAGAGCAGACTATGAGATTGCGAGTAAAGAGAGGGACCTATTTTTTGAGCTGGATGTAAGTATTGTGATTTTTAGTTATTTGTGTGTAAACAGATCAGTATAACTTCTGGTATCAGACTGAGCAACAGAATCCAGCTGACATTTCTGCTAATCTTTCTGTTTACTGTACTATTTGCTAATTTGTAGTCCCTTTCCCCATGTCTGCCTGATGCTGAATTGAAAAGTTAAAATTAATTATGGCATTTGCAAAACCTAAGAATAAAAACAGTCAGGCTGCATTCCTTTCCTGTTCAGAACTGCCACCGCTCTCAGCAAGGCTGGAAATATCATGCTCTGATGGGCTGCGAACAGGGGTGAATTCTAACATTAGAAACCTGCTCTGTGTAATTGTACCTTTGCCAGCCTGTGCTTCCGCATTGATTTTGTGCATTGGAACTGCTCATGGGTAAAAGCAATGCTAGCTCTCCCATCCTGGCTGCTCTGGCATATGTGTGCACCAGTTGTCCATGTAGTGGTGTTTCAGTGCACCACATCCGCCATCTAGGTGTGAATCCCCTGCTAGGTCTCAGAATGTAGAGACTTTGTCAAGTTACAGCCAGATCAGAAGCGCTTCAGAGCAGTCTTCATTCTCTTTGCTCACATCTATGTTCAAACTAAGGTGTAAATGACCCTGCTGTAGTTACTTACCTGGGAAAGGTGGGGAGGGGGACAGGGGTCAGTGAAATTCCCTTCCCTAAGCAGACAAGCAGCTGTTGTCTGAGTTTGCCTCATCTCGGTATCCAAGAGTCAGTCATTTGATTCTGTCGTTCCCTGCCCTAATTTCATTTCTATTGAAATAACAGAACCCAAAGCTCTTACTACTGACTGTTTTCTATCTCCTGCTCCTTTATTAGCTCAGTATTTTTCTAGCTAAACCTGTACATTTGTCTTCTCAACTGTCTCATGAATTACTGGCACCCTGCCATTCCCCTTCCCCCCTTTATGAGATCACTGATATCCTGGTCTCCTAGTTACCTTTGTTTTCGCATCCTACCTCTCTTCCCTCACACTAAGGCTATAGCTATACTACAGAGCTTACAGCAATGCAGCACTTCTAGTGCAGATGCTCTAAGCCGACAGGAGAGAGCTCTCCCGTGGTGGCTATGTCGGCAGAAGAAGCTGTCCCACCGTCATAGCACTGTCCACACTGACGCTTAGGCCGGCATAATTTACATCACTCAGGGGGTGGGGAGGTGGCGGCTTATTCACACCCTTGAGCGACGTATGTTATACCACAGGTAAGTGGCAGTGTGTACACAGCCTAAGGAAACACTGTATCCTGGCCCCTTAGAGGAGTAAACGACACTGAGTAAAAAAAATATATATATACACGGGGGGCAGGGAGGGTGTTAGGGCTGAGCACAGCCTCCTTTGTGGGGTAGGAGCTCAAATCCCAGCTGTATCACTGCTTCCAAAGACTAACAGATGAAGGGAAAAAGACAGGCTGATCTCCACCATCCATTTACAAGTGTGTGTTCCCAATAGTGGGTGCTGCTAGCATGAAGAATATAGGAATTGCTGTACTGGATCAGGTCAGTGGGCCTTCTGATCCCAGTTTGACAATGTTGCCCTACATCCACTGAGGTAAAAAGAGAAAGCTGTGTGGTGGGTTGTGATCTGTGAAGGAATCCTCCTGGTTGGCTCTCAGTAGCGAGAGAGCCAGAGCCCAGCAAATGCTGCTTGTATAGCAAAAAGCATCCATAGCTACAGTTCTTGGTTTGAACACACACAGGCTATGGATCACCTGGAGTCCTTTATCGCAGAGTGTGACCGGAGAACTGAGCTGGCTAAGAAACGCCTGGCTGAAACTCAGGAGGAGATCAGTGCTGAAGTATCTGCAAAGGTATCACTCTTCAGTTCAACACTTGTTCTGAGGGCCTGCGTGCACTGTTATGAGTAGGGCTATCTATGTTAAAATGTGATTTCTAAAACAGGAGACCTAAGTTACTTCTAAGCTGTGCAGCTGCACAGCAGGCTATTAAGGGGCATGCAGGCAGAGAGAGGTGCCTGTCCCTGGCCCCAGCCCTAGAGCTGCCCCAGGGCTGGAGGGAGTCCTCTCTCTCCATAGCCCGGGGCAGCCTGCACCCCAAACCCCTCATCCCCGGCCCCATGCCAGAGCCCTGAACCCCTTCCCGCACGCCTGACCCCCCCCAATCCCTGGCCTAACCCCAGAGCCTGCACCCCCAGCCAGAGCCCTCCCCCCGCAACCCTCTTCCCCAGCCCTGAGCGCCCTCCCACACTCTGAACCCCTCGGCCACACCTCCGCCACACATCACCTCCATACTGGTGCACATAACAAAATTCTTTCCATACATGGACATAAAAAATTAGAAGGAACATTGCAGGAGACTGCAAACTAGTAATATTACCAAAATGTGGCTTTGGCCCTTCTGCGGTCATGGGGTTTTTTCTTACCTGCATGGACAAGAAAACCATGTTGGGATCGAGATGAAGACAAAAACACGCTGCTTTAACCTGTTTCTAACCTTTTTCCCTTCCACTCACAGAAAACTGTTATGTTGTGTTTGGGCCACTGTCCTGTCTTGCAGCCATTTAAAGAGTTACTAGTGCTGAGTGGTTAGGGCTGCCTGCCTCTTGTCTGGGCTGACTGACCTGGCTTCTGGCCTTGGCAACTTCGTCCAACTTAGTTTTTCTGCTTGAAGCATTTTTCTCTTCTCTTGTGCTGTTCAATGGCGATCTCTTTAGTATTCCCAGTCCTCATATTTGGGGGTGCCCTTAGGTTCTGAAGCTCTGAGTTTGCTCATTGTGTCTCCTGCTCTTTGGGATGTTGCTGTGAAGTCTTGGCTGACTAAGGAGGTGTCTCCTGATTGAATGTTGCATTGCACAAAGAGTAAATATTCCTGTAGCCTGCACTAGTGGCAATTTAAACAGTGATTTCTTACCACCAAATCCCTGTTGGAAGATCCCTGTTTTCTCATTCATCATATGGTTCCTGGTGACACTTCCTGCGACCATTCGCTTCCCCGTGCCCCTCGTGAGACAGGAGACCCTTATGCACGTGCGCACACTCACATACCCAGCCCTCTCTCCCACCCCTCTGGCATGGAATTTGTATAGTGTGTGTTTTGCTGCTTGGTCTCTTTTGTAGCCCAGGTGGGTGTCTCCTCATCCTTTTTCCCTTCAAGGTGAGTGCAGGGGCTTTCTCCCCGCTTAAGGGTGTGTGCGTGCTGGAGAGGGGAAATGGTTCACTCCTTCCAAAATTGAAAATACCCACATTGCTAATGACTACAGGGCAAAGAAAGTTACCCAGGGATGCACAGGGATGCCCCAGAATGGAACAGGTCTCATTCAAAAGACTGAATTCAATAGGAGAAACTGTAATAAAGACACACAGCAAGGATAGATGAGGTTAAAAATAACAAGCTATGACCATGCTGTTGGCGGGGGCTTGTGGAGACAGTTTGCTGCAGTGGCTGTGAGCAGCTGTGTCCCTGTTGCCCTCCCTGTGGGGAGAAGAGCAAGAGTTTAAAGAAGAGAAGTGGGTGTGGGGGAGAACCCTTCAGACTTGCTTGTGCGGTTCCAAAAGAGGGGTAGCAAAACAGCCATATGTGTGGGGATCAGTTGTGGAACTGTGTGATGTCATACATTTAGCATACACTTCTGGCTGTCTTGCTGTCCATGTCTGCCAGGATTGCTTCCACCGTTCCACATCTCTGAGCAGCTTCCAAGAGCTACTATTGTTAAACCAGCCTGCCAGATAAATGTTACTAAATACCAAAATCCCCCTGAAATAGGCCCTGGCCTGAGGCCCCTGGTAAGGGAATGTTCAATCCTGCACCAGTGACAGGTTTATATCCTGTCTAGTGACCCTGCAGGGCTGGGAGAGGAAACTCTCGTCTGTCTCTTAAGAATGCTGTAGCTCAAGCTGAAGTTGTGGGTTTGATACAGGAATCACTGGGTGACGTTCTCTGGCTTGTGCTATGCAGAACGTCAGACTGTTTGATCAGAATGGTCCTTTCTATCCTTAGTCTATGAATGCAGAACAGGGATGTTCCTATCTTTCACTTGGGCTATACAACATCTGCTTCCAGCCCTGGAAAGTCATGAGATTCAGACCCTAAAATCTTCACATTTTAAAATCATTTTTGAGGTTTCTGTGGCTTCCTCTGAGCCCTGTCAGTTTGACTGAAGGTAACTGAAGCACTTGGCTTTATAAGTAGGGGATGCAAATATTAGTGTTTTAGTATGCTGGGAATATTTTATCTCCACCTTTTCCTGTAACCCCCAAGCAAATACAGAATGCCTGGGGGGTGGGATGGCTGAGAAGTGCTCTAAGTGACCTGCATAACTTGCTTGTGGCTTTGCTACTAGTGAGTAATGCATTAAAGTCATGCTGATCAACCCTATATACCAAACCATCATGCATCTAATATGCAATGTATAAATATTAATGCTGTATTTTAACAAAGCAGGAGACCATTATCCTGTCATCCGTCCCGTCCCCAAGCCTGAGGAATTCAGGCTGCAGATGCCCTGGAATCTTGGTCTGCCAGTGACTTCCCAAGTACCAGCAAAGGTCCGAAAGAACCATCCCCATTAACTAACCTGATTTTTTTATTATTCCTCCCCACACCCTTTGTGGTAGTAGGGAGGACATTTGCTGTGGTAGAAAAACTTGGAGGTCAGTAGCCCATATTCCTTGAGCTCTTCAGCTCAAATCCAGTGCTACTTAAAATTGTAACCAGCCAATTATTCTCCCTCTTGGAATTTTACAAGCAAATGTAGGACTTGATGGAAAATTTTCTGTAGTTCACTGTAGATATTGATAGATCATCTTTAGCTGGGGCAAAGATTAAAATAATAAGGATGCTGCCTGCAGCTACTGCTTTTGCCTAGTGAGTTCTCTAAAGCATTGTGTCTCTGAGGGTGTCCATCTTGAAACATTGTGGCTTTCCTAATAGATTGAAAATAGGTGTCAGCTCCAATGAAGCTAGAATACCATAGAGGCAAACCAGTGTTAATAGCGTTTGAATAGTTACAGTTTAATTTGAAATACAGGTGGTTCCTGTGGAAATGGTGAGCTCTCTCTCTCTCTCATATACACATCAGTAGTGAAAGGGTGATTAATCTGAATAGGTGGTGTGTATCGTACTGGAGCGTGACATGGGACTTCATTCTTAAAGTAAAGTTTCTGCCATCTGGTACTATCCTGTTAGCTGGCCTGCATGAATACCGAGGCAGAGGATAATGTAAGCCTGCCTGCTGCTAGAAGTATGAGGTGCATTTAAACCAGTTCCAGGTTAAGTTATAATTAATGCAAGGCTGGTTCAGGGACCTGGATGTTGGGCCCTTTCCTGTGTAATTATTTATTCCATCCCATTTGTTAAAACTTCAGGTGGGGGTGTTAGCAAATGCTAGGGAGGGACTCTCCCAAGGGAGCTGTCATCCATGCAGCGGGGGAGTGGGCCTGAAGGAAATTCCAGTCATCGTTAAACGATCCTGGTAATGGTGGGAGGCAGGCAGGAACAACAAGGGATAGAAATTGGGATCTGGAGGGAAAGGACAGTTTTCTCCCCTCTTTGTGGGGGCACTGCAGGCCACTGGAACCAGCCCTGGGGTCATGGTGGCAGTGGAATGGTTTATTGTAGGCCCCTGTGTATCTGTAGCTATAAATGCAAGTGAAGGATTCATTGTCTGCAAATCCCACAAGCTTTACAGGTTCTTTGTCTTATTAAAAGCAAACTCCTCTCTTTAGGCAGAAAAAGTTCATGAGCTGAATGAAGACATAGGAAAACTGCTTGCTAAAGCTGAGCAGCTGGGAGCTGAAGGAAATGTGGATGAATCCCAAAAGATCCTGATGGAAGTGGAGAAGGTCCGAGCAAAGAAGAAAGAAGCAGAGGTTTGCCAATATCAACACTTACTGTGTTCCCATGTTTTATGTAATGGTGAACTGAATTAGTAAACAGAGCACATAGCACCCAGCTGGGCAGCCTCCCCTCTCCATCTGCAAAGTGAGCTAGCAAGTGATTGGTCTCAAAGAATGAAAGAAGATGCAATGTTCTCTATAAGCTTTCATCCATCTAACAATGCCTGCTGCAGGGTTTCTTTCTTTGAAGCAGCTGGTACTAGACATGATCAGAGAGCAGATACTGGGCTAGATGGACCATTAGTCTGATCCAGTCTGGCAGTTCCTGGGTTCTTATTAGCAGGTGCTTTTTAGGTCTTTTTTTTAAAGCAGGAGGTTGCACAGTAATAGTAATTTCTTGCACAGATTTTACTGAAGTGTTAGAAGTGGTCCAAATGTTGAGAATGAGATTCCTGTTTAAATTTAAAACACTCCAAGCTCTCTGAGGGTTGCATGTGTCCTGTGTGTGTTATGGTGGTTTCCCCTGGTTTTGAGCTGTCTCTGCCTCTCCGCAGGAAGAATACCGCAATTCCATGCCCGCATCCAGTTTCCAGCAGCAGAAGCTGCGCGTCTGTGAGGTCTGCTCAGCGTACCTTGGTCTCCATGACAACGACCGGCGTCTGGCTGATCACTTTGGAGGCAAATTACACTTGGGCTTCATTCAGATCCGTGAAAAATTGGACCAGTTGAGGGTAATCAGTTATATTTTAAACCCCATTCCTCCACCTTGGCCAGCAGTGGCCCGACAGCTCTCCAGTGAATACTTAGTTATTTAATTTGTTTTGTAACCTGCTGTCCTTGGCTTGTATGGAAACTCTACACAGTCTTTGTTCTGAAACACTCTGAATTCAAGATCGATGAAACTCCAAGTGGAGGTTTGCCTAACCTCACGTCTGCTTCAGCCCTGTAATGTCTACGTAACTGAAATTGTACCTATAGAGGAACAGGGCAAAGAATTACACTAGAGGGGCTTCCTCCTTACATAAATGGGGCTCTTGGTATAGTCTGAATTGGAGTCCATAGGACTGGGCCACAATTTGCAGTGGGAAGTCTGTCATCTGTTTTAAAAATTATACATATATTTTTTGGGTTTTAGCATTTTATAAAACACTCAGACCTACTGGTGAGATGCTGTAGCAATGCAAAGTGTGTTTACAGAGTGCAGACAATGAAGGTCTAAGTGAAGCAGAAGCTGAAGTATTGATAATGGAAGGATTTTAAAAACATGAGCTTTAAGTGAAGTTGGATGCACAGACAGAAGCTTGGCTCATGTGAATGGTAGAACTGACACTTAGCCAAGTCAGTCACTTCACAAACCTTACAAGTGAACTGGGGCTTTCTGCTTGTTCAGATCAGGGTTCTCCATTCTGTGATGTGATTGAGTTATTTGTATTACAATGAGGCTTAGAGGCGCTAACCAAAATCAGGATCCCCTTGTGCTCGGTGCTTTACATACAAACAGTGAGAGACAATCCCTGCCCCAAAGGGCCTACAGCCTAAACAGCTAATGCTAAAGCTAACAGCCACAGGCACCCAGAGCTGTGTTCCTTGCACTGGTATATGTTTGTGATGCTTTCAACGGATTTAGGGGAAACACAGGACTTTGAATAGGGGTGTTGGCAGGCAAGTAAGCAACTGCTTTTCAGGTGTTAAATAATCTGTAACAAAGTCTGTACCATCCATGTTCTGTTCCCCAGCCTTCTGTCTCGTCTCATAAGCAGTTCTTTATAGCCTCACATCCAGCATAAACAGGATGACATGGGTAATTATAGGCCTGTTAGTCGGATATCGATCCTGGGCAAGGTAATAGATACTGGACTCGATTAATAAAGAATTAGAGGACGGAAATATAATTAATGCCAATCAGCATGGGTTTATGGAAATTAGATCCTGTCTGACTAACTTGATGTCTTTTTATGAGATTTACAGGTTTGTTTGATAAAGGTACTAGTGTTGCTGTAATAATATACTGCGACTTCTGTACGTTATTTGACATGATGCTACACAACACTTTGATTAAAAAGCTCAAGTGATAAAAAATTAACATGGCGCACATCAAATTGATTAAAAGCTGGCTAGCTGATAGGTTTCAAAGTGAAATTGTAAATGAGGACTCTATGGGGATGTTCTATGGCCTGTGTTACTCAGGAGGTCAGACAAGGTGATCGCAATGGTCCCTTCTGGCCTTGGAATCTGAATCCCTTTCAAGCCAATAAAGAGATGACAGGACATGTTGGAAAAGGCAAATGTTGCACAAATTTATTGAATTACTGCATTTTGCCTCCAACTGCAAGGTCTTCCCGCTGTCTTAGTTTACTCCCTTGTTGTGTGTCTAACGCAGCATGTGAATTCTTTCTCAACTTAGAAAATGGTGGCAGAAAAACAGGAGAAAAGAAACCAAGATCGTCTGAGGCGGAGAGAAGAGAGAGAAAGAGAAGAGAGAATGGGCAGACGGTGAGTGAAAGCAAGTGAGCCCCTCTTCAGGGATGGGCTGTAAAAGAGTGCAGCTCTCATATTTGTGGCTGTTACAAGAACCCTGAAAATGACAGATGGATCCTTTCCAAAATAATGCTGTCATTAAGGGCTAAGAGAGATCTGCTGTGGCATAGGCAATGGGAGCTAACCATGACGAAGCAGGTGAGTCTTGTGTCAGGTTCATTCCTGGCACTGTTGTTGTCCCTGTGTAAGCTCCTAGGAGTGCACTTGATTAAGAAAAAAAAGCACCTGTAAGAGGTTCGTACCGGGGCTTGACCCTCCTGGGCAGGAGGGGAGCCACACGGACTCACCACTGGTGGATCAACAGCCAGTTAGTTCAGGGGCTCAGGCCCTTGGGTCCAGGGGCTGAGCAACAATGCAACAAGTAGTTTGGAGGCCCAGGCCCTGGATCAGGGCGGGGCACAAACAGTCACAGCTCAGGAACTTTGGGGCAGGGGCTGAGCAAGCAAACAGTTAGGGGGTTCAGGCCCTTGGGTGCAGGGGCTGAGCAAACAACAGTTAGGGGGCTCAGGCCCTCTGGTGCAGGGGCTGTGCAACACTCAGGGAGCTCAGGCCCTCGGGTACAGGGACTGAGCAACACTCAGTTAGGGAGCTCAGGCCCTCTGGTGCAGGGGCTGAGCAAACAGTTAGGTAGGCCCAGGTTCCTACACCTGAGCGTTGGGTGAGGGGGAAACCTGCCACCCAAGAGTGGGATGGCAGGGGGGGATGCAGGCCCACCCACTCCATTGCTGCCCAGCCCGGGGCCCTAGCAGCGGATCATGTTGCTGCTGGTCAGTGGGGTGTCCTGACCGAAACACACTGACATCGGCTCACATGCGTCTGCAGCCTGACCGGGGTCGGCTACCCCCGGGCTACTTCCTGGTTCCCCCTCAGGGCCTACCTCGTTGGTGCCGCCGGGTCCGGGCCAGTCCACCAGCATTGGTTCCTCCCGCCCAGGGCTTGGGGGCAGGTCCGGCAGCTCCTCGGGGAAATCCGGCCACTGGGGCTCCGCCGGCTCCTCCGGGTAACAACAGGGGCGAAGGAGCTCTGGAGGCTCCTCGCCTTCGTAGTTAGCGCAGGGCAGGTCCGACGGCTCCTCCCAATACCGGGTGCGGGGCGGGGCTCCGGCGGCTCCTCCTCGTAGTGGGCTCGGGGGAGCTCCGGCCAGTTAGGGCAACGGTCTCGGGTCTCAGCGGTCTCCTGGCGGCATGTCCGCTCCGTGCAGCGGCTGGGCCCTGACTGAGCTCCGGCGGCCAGCCTTTATGCTTCCTGTCCCGCCCCTTGACTTCCGGGGGGTGGGAA
Organism: Malaclemys terrapin pileata; assembly: GCF_027887155.1. Classification (NCBI taxonomy): domain Eukaryota; kingdom Metazoa; phylum Chordata; order Testudines; family Emydidae; genus Malaclemys; species Malaclemys terrapin. The sequence continues at coordinate 55,448,151 of NC_071514.1, forward strand.
CAGGTGGCAGTGGCTCCGCCCACTCGGGTACCTGCAAGGGTGCTCCCTCTGCTGGGCAAGAGGGGAGCCACACCGACTCACCACAGCACCATATAGATTTTTTTTTTTTTTTTTTATCTTCAGCTGCATTGCTGAAAGCTAGAGGCTCCTAGGAACTTTCAGGCATGTGCTGGCTTATCCCCTGCTTAAGAAACCAACTCTGAACACACGGCTTGAACTATGGCCCAGTCTCTATCCTTCTGAAATTACTAAGAAGGTGCTGCTGGGTCTGCTCAAATAGCTCCTGCCATGCACTAATTCCATGAATAGACTTCAGGTTAGGACATTGTACTGAAACAGCACCAATCTGTGAGTGAAGATGTCGAGGCAAGGAACAGATGGCAGGCATCTTCACTAATTAAGAACATAACGGCCATACTGGGTCAGACCAAAGGTCCATCTAGCCCAGTATCCTGTCTTCCAACACTGGCCAATGCCAGATGCCCCAGAGGAAATGAATAGAACAGGTCATCATCAAGTGATCCATCCCCTGTCGCCTATTCCCAGCTTCTGGCAAACAGAGGCTAGGGACACCATCCCTGCCCATCCTGGCTAATAGCCATTGATGGAGCTATCCTCCATGAACTTATCTAGTTCTTTTTTGAACCCTGTTACAGTCTTGGCCTTCACAACATCCTCTGGCAAAGAGTTCCACAGGTTGACTGTGCGCTGTGTGAAAAAATACTTCCTTTTGCTTAAACCTGCTGCCTACTAATTTCATTTGGTGACCCCTAGTTCTTGTGTTATGAGGAGTAAATAACACTTCCTTATTTACTTTCTCCACACCAGTCATGATTTTATAGACTTCTATCGTACCCCACTTAGTCGTCTCTTTTCCAAGCTGAAAAATCCCAGTCTTATTAATCTCTCCTTATATGGCAGCCGTTCCATACCCCTAATCATTTTTGTTGCCCTTTTCTGAACCTTTTCCAATATATCTTTTTTTGAAATGGGGTGACCACATCTGTATGCAGTATTCAAGATGTAGGCATACCATGGATTTATATAGAGGCAATATTATATTTTGTCGTCTTATCTATCCCTTTCTTCAGCAGCCTTTCATACCTTACCAGTGAGGTGCTTTTGACTTACCTTTGGGACACAGCAGGAGTGCCAGGAATCTTCCTGCTATGGTTCTGCTCATTCCTGTTTGAGAAATCCCAGAGGGTGTTTGCTCTTCTTGGTGGCTTTCAGCTGTGGGTGGTTCTTGTTGCCTCTTGTTCAGTGTGGATGTAAATACCCTAGGGGGAGCGAGACAACTTGAGCTATTATGTTTGTATGCTGGTGACCCAGAAAGAACTCTCTTCCTGCTTCCTCCAATATGACTGACAGACAAGGATATTGCATGGAAACCAGCTGGCTTAAGCTCAGACTGGACATGATCGTGCCTATTCGCAGGGGGCAGCCTCTGGGGGAACTGGCAGCATCTGAGTGCCCCATCATTTGGCAGTGTCTCCCCATTCATTGTGAAAATGATCCATAGTCTCAGGGCATTACTGTATACATCTCTGCAACGAGACCCCCAACATGGTGTCCAGAAAATCCTTTTGTTGCCTTTGGATGGCCAAAAACTCAGCTCTCCGCTCTCATCAAAGACCTTGCTTCTATCGTCCTGCTTTGGTGGCATCTAGGAAATGCTGCTGTAATGTGCTTTACCTTGGACCAATCAGAGGGGTTGCTCCGCAGGCACTGATGTGGCTGGCGGATGAGGTCACTGTGCTGGCTGCCAGGAATACACCCACAAAAATGCAAGGTGCTGGTTCCTAAAAATGAAGCCCTAAATGGCTTACGGTCCAGCTGCCTCCTGGTAGCCTCTCTCTCTCTGACCCACCTCAGGGCCATAGCTTGCCTGGATGCTGTCGTGTGTCTATCTTAAGAAGAGTCCTCTCCATGGTAGCCTCTCAAGTGTGGAGCTCGTTTCTGCCAGAAACTCACCAAACCTGACCTGGCTGCCTTGAGAAAATACTCAAGAGTTTCTTTGATCAGACTGTCCCACAATGCTGGCTCACTTCCCCCAGAGGCTGCCTCCTCTCAGCTCCTCCTTACTTCCTTCCTTCCAAAAGCCTGGTTCCTGAGGGTCAGGAGAGAGACACAGGTTAATGGCTCTTTAGGTGTGGGATTGGTGGTGTGCTAGCTATTAGTGTTGGATCCCATGCCAGACCTGGCTGAGCATGATGCTTCTGGACATACACAACACTATACATGCTAAGAGCTTAAAGTGTGGGCCTAGAACCTCACTTGGTACCTGCAGGCTTCCCATATGGCTTTGCCTGAGCAGATACCACAGCCCTTCTTCAGCCTTTGACCCATACAGAGCATACATTCCCACCCCTCTGAAAGTTCAGGCCTCTTCCGGAGAGTCAGATAGTGGTCATTGCTTTTGAAGGGAACATTATCTTCCTAAAGCTGTCAAATTCCATACCTGTTAGAGCGTGACATTTTTATTTGAAGATACAGTAGGGAACACCAAAAATGATCTTAAATGTCGCTTGTCTATAGGAAGGCTCTGCTGTTCTATTTGTCAAGTTGAGTTACATCACGGGAGTAAGACAACATTGATTTAACTTCTTTCTCGTGTATCAGCTGTACCTTAAGCCCAGCTTGTCAGCATGTGCTAAATCTGTCTAGCTCCAAGTTCAGTTCCAACCTTGTTACTGTTCTGTTAGCAGAATTCCCTTTTTATCTTCCAGTGCTATAATTAACTAATAACTTTCCTTGTGGCTAAGTCATGATACATACTGACTTCATTCAGTAAATGCACCCTCTCACTAAAGTCCCTTCCTTAGTATGGGGTTCTGGCCTCTTAGCCAGGTGTTGTTTGTTTAATAATGTCCATTTAAAACAAGACTTCACCCTTCACTCAACATTTTTCATGTAATTTTCTGTTAATGGATGTGTGCAAGGTTAAACTGCCAGAAGGGAGTTATTGCAAAATTAAAGGTTGAACATGCAACCTTAAGTCTGAGCTATTGCACAATTCCTTATGATAACTTTAAAATTCATGGCCTCAAGAAATCTCAGCTACATGTGTCTAAGGCAGTGGCTTTCAGTCTGCGGACCCCAGGTTCAATACCACTGTTCTATAGTAATGACAAGCTTATAGACATAGTCTGCAGACTCTCAGGTCCACGGACCACAGGTTGAAAACCACTGGTCAAAGGTGGTAGACAAATGATGAGATGTTAATACTGTACATAACAGAGGGCAGTGTGCATACTTAACACTATAGCGAATGGGTGGGTATTGGTTTTGCATTTAATTATTGTTACATGGAGCACCCGAAACCAAGTTGGACCAATGCAGTTTTTTGGAGTTGAATAAGCGATTGATGTACATCTGATTTCCACTATGCTGTTGGCCCCAGTTGAGGGGCCAAGTTACTCAGTGTGCTGCAGTGTCCTGGAGAACAGCGATGTTATAGAATGGGAGATCTTATGAAAACCCATAGTGATGTCATGAATTTTCTCTTTGTTGTTCACTCTCTGAAATAAACTTTGCTCTTCTTTCTAGGTCTGGCTCCAAAAATAGAGATCGCAGAAGGTGAGTATGTAAATCTTACGAAGGCTTATTCAAATACAGCATGTGCATGTGCTTGTTCCTGCCTAGTTTAATTGTGTTTGGTTCCTGGGTATGGTAATCAGAAGCCTAGTAATACTTTCAATAGCTGCTGTGATTTCCCAGACCCACCTGTTGCCCTTGTTGAATGAAAATGGAACTGCCACAAGTGCACTTTCAGGACCCTACACTTCCCTAGTCTCTAAAAGTGATCTGTGCGGACAGAGGAATGCAGTAACTTGAGAGAGAAGTGCCGACTACTCCAGACATCCAGGCACTGGGCACATTAACTCCAGCATTTAAACAAGTGAATATGCTGGATGCCTGTTTGCAGTAGAATGTCTGTATCGTTTGTGAGCACAGAGCTTTGGAGTCCCTGAATGGAATGTGATTTGTAAGTACAAAGTTGTTGGGATTCCGGCAACTGTAGATGGATGCCAGATGTCACTGGCACATCAGTACAATGGCATTCTGTGCCAGGAACAACTTCGTGATTGTTTAACTTTTCTCCCCACTTCCTTACAAATATATTGTCACCCTTTGCTGCTTGTTTTAGGACAGATTGAAATGAGTTTCCTTTTTAAAGTGCAGCATTTTCATAGGAGAGAGTTCATTTGCAGTCCTTCTAAAGATCTTGCATGGCACTTCCCATAGCCATTTATTCCTCAGCTTCTCTTCCTTTAATGTGTGGTCCCATTTCTGACTGCTGCACTGTAGCTGTGCGCTATATCAGCATGTGTTTGAATGGACGTTGAGGTTAGGAGCTTGTCAGCTGGTTTTCAGTTTGGAATTTACCAGCTTTGGGTTCTTGTTGATTGCCCTCCGTCCCAGGATGGTGTGTGCTCCCTGGGCTGGGTTGCCTTCTACGTTAGGACGGATGTATAGTGAAGCACAACTGAAGTTGGTTGCTGCTGTCTCTTGAGATGCAGTGTTACTCTGGAATGCCCCTGTCTTGACTGTGTTGGCAGGGAGGTGTCTCACGTGTACAGAACCTTGGGGTTTGAAACCGCTTGTGTGTTCTCTCAGATCACGATCTCGGGACAGGAGACGAAGACGCTCACGATCCGCTTCCCGCGAGAAACGGAAGTCCCGCTCCAGGTCCCGAGAGCGAGACAGACACAGACGCCATCGGAGCCGCTCACGCAGCCACAGCAGAGGTCACCGCCGGGGTTCCAGAGACAGGAGTTCAAAACACAAGTATGTACTCCCCTTCACACAGCACCACCAGCTGGGGGAGCCCTTCTGTGGGAGTCCTTGATGTTGTGAATGGCCTTCCACCCAGGGGGAGTGGGGCTAACCTTAAAGTTAGGAACTAAAGCATGTAGGACAGTGGTTTTCAACCCTTTTTTCATTTGCAGACCCCTAAAAAATTTCAAATGGAGGTGTGGACCCCCTTGGAAATCTTAGACATAGTCTGTGGACCCTCAGTTTGAAAACCACTGTTCTATAAGAACTGTGACTAACCCCCAAGCCTGTGACGTTCTTCCCCATGGTCATCTGCAGATGATGGTGCCAGGGAGCAAGTTGAGGCATGACTGGTGTAATAGAGATGTGTGTCTAGAGGAGAACCTTTGCTTTTCTTTTTGAATCACAACATGAGGGCCCGCTGTTAGGGAAACCTTTCCCTCACTCACGCCTCTATAGAAAAAGGCCAAAGAGCCTGTTGGGGCAAATCTGGAACTTCCCTCTTAGCCTGCTAAAAGCAAAGTACAAAAGAGATGTTGGGCATCAGCATGGCATGGGCTGTCTACTGTTTGCACAGCTGCCTCTTGGTATGGTTCTGTATCATCTCAGCATTTAAGGGGGTCTCAGACACATGTTCTTTTCTGGTGGGTTGTCATTGGGAAAGGGGTATATTGTTTGCTGGAGCCTAGACTACATCTTGATCGGTCTCTGGCATGTTCTGGCAGGAGGGATGGATGGTTCTCTAGGAATTCCCATGTTTTGGGAGGGCAAGGGGACTGCAGGAGTTATGGCATTTCCCCTTTACTCCTCTCTTCCCTCAAGGTCCCATATTACAGAAGAGCTTGATGTGTCTCTTCGGGAGCTGGCCCCTAAAATAGTCTCTGGGTTAATGGAAGGGTGGGAGCAGGCATCTAAGAGTAATATTAAATACTCTGCACCTCAAGGGACGAGCATGCTCCCTTGCAGTACTTGTAAGTCCAAAAGCCAAGGGCCTAAATGCTGATCCTGTGTGTGCATGCATGTCAGCAGGCTTTTTGCTGAAGTCAGCCATAGCATGCTCTAACAGTGCTCTGGACAGCTTTGAGGAAGCTGTGTTTAGTACTGCATCCCCCTTCTTGAACCCACCTGAGTACAATGCAAATGATATACAACACATTATGCACACACGGTGCTTGTGCGACTGCTAGCTCAGGAGCTATGGGGAATAAGAAGGGTTTTTACAGATATGCGAAGGGGGAGGGAAAGAAGCATCAGAGAGAAAGTAGGCCTGTTAATAAATAAGGGGGGGGTGAAAATAATGTTGACTCACAAATGGCTGAGATACTAAAGTCCTTTTTTAAATCTGTCTTGAACATGAAAAATAAAGAAAAGAAGTTTGGACAATTAGGAAGTGAGGAAGACCCTGTAATAACTATTGCTAAAGAGCAGGTAAGGGAATACTTCGGAAAACTTCAACATATACAAACTAGCCCCCTTGGATAACATGTGCCCCATAGGAATTGGCTAACAAACTTATTGTTCCAGTGACAGGCATTTCTGAAAACTCATGAACTGGGGAGGTTCCAGAAGATTGGTGAAAAGCCGGTGGCAATCCCATTTTCTAAAAAGAAATTAGTGAGCCTGACAATTACTATTCCATAGCAAAGCAGAGCTCTCCAAACGTCTGGAAACTAATGGAATTATGGGCAAGAGGCACCATTGAGGGGAGGGGCTAAAGAATACACCTTCTCAAACAGGCTAGCTTGTTTTGGGGGCTGAATGACTGACATAGAGATGAAGACAAAATGGTGGCTTTGATATATCTGGGTGTTATGAAAGCATTTGATATAGTGTCTCAACCTTACCTTCCAGAGAAATTGAAGCTTGCATGTAAATAAAACCCTACACCAACCTTTTGTGACTAGAAAGGAAATGTTTCTATATCGTAGGAGCTCTAGAATAAAATGCTTCCCATGCCCTCTGAAGGTACCGGGGGTGTAAGGAACCTGATGGGAATAGCACCTCTTGAAGGGTGTTCGATGACCAGTTCACTCTTAGCATAGGTCGCTACTGGAAGATTGGACTTAAGGAAGCTAGTTTACTTAATTCTGCCCAGGCTGAAGTAGTCAAGCCTTGATTAAAATCCTAGCTATCTTATGATAATGTGTGCTAGCAGAGTGGTCCCTGAGTCCAAAATTACAGCTGTTGTTTTGAACAGAGGATGCTGGCAAAACTGATAGTTCTCAAGAGGCAAAGTACCAAAAGCCCAGGACTACACAAACATTTGAGCCCAAGGAGGAGAGTCAATTTAATGTAAAGGAGCACTCTAGGCAGGAAGCCACTGTCTCTCAGTATAGCCAAAAGTGCTGTAAGAGAAACAGAAATAGAGCTGAAGTGAAAGGAACTGTGCACACTTCTACTGTTGCTCTGTAAGCAACACCCTAAAGAGTCTCCTGTGTCAAGCTATTTAAGGGGAGAGTGACAAAGCCTACATGTTTCTCTTACCACTGAGAAATGTTCCTTGACTTCCACAAATAGTCACATGATGGTGGCTGTTACACAAAGCTCACCGAGAGACTGTCTGATCTTTCAGTTCACTACAGGGTGACCTGTAGTCCTGACATAGCATTATCTAAGCATGTGCCTCCTGAGACATACTTTATTTCCTGATAGAAACAACTCTTTGCCATCAAGTGCACATTCAAGAATGCTTTTAGATGCAAAATTTTACAGTGGCTTGGTTTGTACTTCAGATCCTCTAGAGACCGATCTTCAAGAGAAAAGTCACGAGACAGAGAGAGGAAAGAGAAGAGCTCTTCTGAAAGACGGCATGAGAGCACAAATGGCAAATCTCGTTCCAAGAGATCGGAAGAGAGAGAAGCTGGCGAGATCTGAACTCAAATGATCTGTATTGCACTGTAAATAGTCTGATAAACATTCTACAAAAAGCCTAAATTTCCCATTTATATTTACTGAACACAACTCATCTTTTGTAGTTTTGAATTTTTATTATTTGGCAGATAGCTGTGAGTTTGTAGAGATACAGAGTTACGTACTGTTTACCAGGATTTTGTTTTAGTAGGAATAAATAAATCTGATGAATTGACTTCAACATAGATCAGTGATTTACATATGTGTTGATTGGCATGACACAAGGAATGCAGCAGTTAGAGCTAGTGCTATGGTTGGAAACGTAACCTGCTGTATCATTTGTAACACTGATACCCTTTTGGAACGTCCACTTGCCCCTTCTCACAATTCGAGTTTGAGATCATCAGTAGCACTGGTGCTACCTAAATTCACATTTTTCCTTTGGTTTGTGCACATCCAGAGGAATTTAAGGTTTTTCTTGCTTTTTTTAAGTGCTTAGCAACTCATTTTGTGTTTCCAGTGTTTGAGAAACATCTCAGTATTCCAGCTAATTTAGGACAAACAAAACTAGCCCCTAATTTCCCTCTTAAACAACTCCAGTTCATCTTCATGACGATGACCAAAGTACCTGGGGCACAATACTGAGATATGCTTGGGCCTATCCCTAGTAATATTTACACATACCTACTATAAAAAGCCTGTGTTCAAGTGAAACACAATATCTGGATTGATCTCTTTGTAACGGAGTTCAGTCATGCTTAATGGAGGTAGCCTTCCAATCAGGGTAGAGCAGAATTGTACTTTGTACATGTGATGGCACCTTGAGGTGTGGCCTCTTAAGACAGAAGGTTGCCTAATAAGGGTGGGCCCTTGGCCTGGTTTCTGTGTATATGAATTTACACTGAACTGGCTTATCTCATTGGTGCTTACAACTGAGGTGAAAGGAACCTGGACTATAACACAGTGTGGGAAGAATCAAATATCTGTAACTAGATTAATTTTAAAATTAGGGAGGAAAAACTTCCTCTGAGTTCACTGTGTCAGCCACAGTGGCGATCACAAGGATCGTGCTATTGTGAGACTTCCCACAGAATAATTTAGCTGAAGCAGTTAGTATGTGCAGAATCATGAACTAAAGTAATGTAACTCCAGCCACTGCTGTCCAGTTTTTGACTTCCCAGCCTACTTATTAATTAGGTAAGGCAGGTATCTGAAATTAACACAGTTAAATCTTACCATTTTCCCATAGTGGAAACTTAAGGTATTTGTAAATACTATTGCATTAGTGTGGGCAGTGTGTTGGGGTTTTCCAGCCATTTTTTTTCCTTGCTGAGCCTCTGATAATTCACTTAACTCTTCGATTTCCTTTAATTTGCGGGGGAGTGGGGGTTTTGTTTGTTTTTTTGCAGAGGCGCAGGAGTTGTCCTTGGTGTGTTAGTCTTCTAGATGCATGTTTAGGTATTGGGGGGAATCTAGTTCCTTTTTGTTTTACAATTAATATTGCATTTTAATTATCGTTTTGTAATCTCTATGTATCGCAATCGGTGAGCTCCTGCTTTTCAGGGCTCTTATTTACAAGGTCATCATTAGAATAAATTAACCTATGATGAGGGAACATCACACAGGTTGGCAGCTGATTGATATGCTGGGCTCAGATCTTGTCTTCAGTTACACCTGCAGCTCCTGTTGAAGCCAGTGGCAGGGGTGTACATGTTGCTGAGAGCAAGGCCTGGCCCAGTGTATTTCCTTTCTAGGAACACAAAGGATCTAATAACAAATAAAACTCTAAAGCTGATCACACAAGTGTAATAGAGTGTTAGAAAGGAACCCACCATGCATTGATTTGTTGTATGTTGCGGTTTATCATGTTGGAGCATTTTGTTCTTTATAGCACCTTTGCTTATGAGGAGTTTTGGTCTAAATATAAAAATGTAAGTAAAATATGCTGTTCTCTTGCCAGTCTTACTCACATTAAAGATTTATGTTTGTGGCTTGGAGTGGTACTCTGGCTTTTGTATACTAGTCTAGTGTCTGCACTCTGCCGATGTTGCACTGACGTAGTCCCTTTTAATGGATCCCAAAGCCATTTACCTGACCAGTAAGTTCTGTGAATTACTGGGTCACTGTCAATTTTGGAAAAATCATTGCATAATCACTCTAGAGACCAGCACCGACAGCAATCCTGCTCCATGTCATGGGGAATGTGATGCCTCTTATGTAAGCAAACCATTGCTGCTTTTATATTTAAATGTTTGGAAAATGGTAAGAGTGAAAACAAGCTGTTGTATAGGAAAAGGTGCAGCTTCCTTTATGGTGCATTTCCAAATGCTGAGCTACTGCCACCTCCTGGAGTGAGTGCTCAATGGGTAGAGACTCTGTTCATTGCAGTTCAGGGCAAGTCATTATTGCATTGGCCAGAGCTGGCTCCTGTCTCTGTACCTACCTGTTGCTGTCACCCCATCCAAAAGGGCTGTTACTATGCCTTTCTGCAGCATATGCTGGTCAGTATTATTGTGAATGTTCAGTGCCAATGTATTCACCAAGTGCACCGTACTTTACCTATAAATAAAAGGAGGGAACTGTTGGCACTTCAAATGTTTTACTAAGCAAATGAAGTAATGCTGATACTTTTCCTTACTAACTAGTTTGGCATGTGTATATGGTATGACACCGTGGTTGAAACTAGCAAATCCGTGCAATACTGCAGCTTGTCAAATACACTGAGCAAGGAATTCTGCTAGAAACACTGAGGCGAGTGTCAATGCTATGACTTGGATACTGTTCTCCTGGCCAGTGTGTTTAGCTGCACTTCCACTTTTCTTCTCTTATCCTCTCAGCTCCGAGCATGTGGCTACTGCTGAGTGGGTTAAAACATAAGATACCAACCTAAATCTCCAGGTCACTACCAGCTCCCCCTATGATAGGTGATTGAGGAATCGATCTTCAGCTGTGACTAATCTGGCCTGCCTTTAAGCTTTCGGGTACTATCTAGCATGGGACTAGAACTTTGAGACTTTTTTCATCTTGTGCATGCCACTGCCCCTTCTGCAGATAGGGCATTTTAACTTAAGCTCTGTCTATGCACTTAGTTTGCAGCAAGCGGGGGTGGGGTGCATATCTAACTTCCACTAGCCAGCCATACATTAACTGTCCCTGCGGACCCGGCAGCTGTGCACTCAGAGTTCCCTAGTGTGCTCTAATTTACTCCCATTCAAAGCAATATATATTATAGTGACAATGGGACTTCTAGTGCAGGGTGACAGAGTCCATGCAGATAGTTGGTGCACAGCAGGCTAGTGCAGGCTAGATTTACAACCCAGCTTGCCATGAACTAAGCGTTTAGCTAGACAAGTCCCTAGTGAACTGTGTCCAGTTGTGATGCCCACAATTCAAGGATTCTGATAGATTGGAGCTCGAAAGCTTGTCTCTTTAACTAACAGAAGTTGGTCCAATAAAAGATATAACCTCACCCACCTTGTGTCTCTCATCCTGACACCAACATGACTCCAGCAACATTGCAAACAATGTTTGCTCTCATATTGGATCTCTGCAGTGAAAGGATACATTTGAAGCTTAAAACATTCTTTCAGCACTCACGCGTGTTGCTGGAACTGCCAGTACAGTTTTTGCCAGTTGATACAGATCGGACATGCCATTTTTATGATGTCCCCAGTAGTTTAATATGTTTTCTTTCTTATTGAGACATGGCTCATCTGTAAATGAACCAAGAACTGTCCCAATCCCTTTTTTGCACTTTCCTTTGTCCAGATAGCTCTACCTTTTTGGAGATTTCATGAGCTTTATGAAGTTCCAAATCATCATCAGATATTTCAATTTCAGATGTGTCTGACATTGATTCTATGACATCATTATTGCAATGTTGGCAGGAGACCAGGCTGTCTGGAAAAGGTGATTTAAAGTGTGCACTGTATGCTCCATGAGCTTGAGAAATGAACGAATGAAACATTTCCATTTTTGTCCACATTTTGGGTAAATTAAATGTTGCCTTGATTTTGTCCTCCTCTGACAGTAGCAGTTGATATCTAGGATCAAGGTACATAAATGAAAGAAAATATATTTTTCAAAACAGATTTGTTCTTGTTTTTTCATTGAAGACAGTAAAAAGAGAAGAGACTTTTGATGTTTCTAGTTTGCATTTTAACCCAGTATCATAAAAATCACCCATGGTCAGTTCATATTGGATCATGGATCAGACCCAAGGTCCATCTAGCCCAGATAGTGGCCAATGCCAGGTGCCACAGAGGGAATGAACAGAGCAGGAAATAAGTGATCTATCCCGTCGCCCATTCCCAACTTCCTGCCCATCCTTGCTAATTGCCATTGATGAATTTATCTAGTTCTTTTTTGAATCCTGTTATAGTCTTGGCCTTCACAACATCCTCTGGCAAAGAGTTCCACGGGTTGACTGTGCATTGTGTGAAGAAATACTTCCTTTTGATTGTTTTAAACCTGCTGCCTATTAATTTCATTTGTTGACCCCTAGTTCTTGTGTTATGAGAAGAAGTAAATAACACTTCCTTCTTTACTTTCTCTACACCAGTCATGATTTTATAGACCTCTATCATATCCCCCTTAGTCGTCTCTTTTCCAAGTTTAAAAGTCCTAGTCTTTTTAATCTCTTCTCATATGGAAGCTGTTCCATACCCTGAATCATTTTTGTTCAGAAAAGAGCAACCTTTTTCAATCCCAATATATGTTTTTTGAGATGGGTTGACCACATCTGTACTCAGTATTCAAGATGTGGACGAACCATGGATTTATATAGAGGCAATATATTTTCTATCTTATTATCTATCACTATCTAATGATTACCAATATTGTTTGGTTTCTCTATTTTTTAGATATCAAGCTTTACAAGTTATGGTAGAGATTGCACATTCCTTCAATGAGTCTTCAACAGCAAGTTGCAAGTGCATGGGCAGAACAGTGACCTCCCTGCAATGTCACATCTATTGCCTCCTAAGTTTAGTTTCTTCAACCACATGAATCAAATCAGTTCAATCTTGGTCCATATCTTCTTGAGCAGCTTCCCTGAAGAGTAAATTCTGTGTTTCCCCTTTATTTTCAATTTGTTATGCTTGTTCTTCAGTTTTCTGGTCCTAATTAACATCGTTTTCACCATGTTTGCTCCATGAACATAATACTACATGTGTGCCTTGGAGTGATTCCATATATAGCAACAACTTTAAGAATAACTGATTTTACATAGTCAGAGGTGTGTCTCTCCTCAATTGCTTTCTTATTTTATAAAGCAAATAAGATCAGTAGTTTTTTAAACTGGAGAGCTTAAAAAATATTTTAACCATAAGCCAAATTTTGTTTTACTGACAAAATTGTGGTTCAGATTTAGTTCTGGTTCAAGTAAAAATATTGGTTTGAAATGGTTCTGGGTTGACTTGCTGCCCTGCTAATCACAACCCAGTAGCAGGTAGAGGGTGGGGTGTGGTTAGTGCTGCACTACTGGCCAGTTGTCTTGCAAGCACCATGCTGCATGTTCTCTGCACTGCGGAGACACTCATACAAAATCATTCCTGCTTCCTAAACTGCTATTAGTCTGGGGCCAAGATTTCTGCAGTGCTGGGCGGAGGTTTCTTACACCAAGTGGCAGGCTGATCACAGATGGGAAAAACATAGTTCGACTTCCACAGCAGCTTGGGCAGACCCATGTTGCTGCTTTGTGGTGCCTGCCCCAGCTGTTCCCCTCCGGCCAAGGTGCCTGAGCATGAAGTGCAGCTTGGTGGGTGCAGATGCTAATCAGGTTCCTGTTCAGGCACCACCAGGGCCCAAGGAGCTTCCAGCTGAGGGTTGCCAGTTTTGTGGGAGGTATTCCTGGGGATTTCATCACAAAATATAATTGTAATTCCTGGAGACTCCAGGCTAATCCTGGAGGCTTGGCAATCCTATTGCAGCTGATAAAATTTGGGCTATTTTTAACCACAGTCAAGTTAGCCTGCGGAACTCCCCCCCAGTAGCTGCCCTAGGGGCCACGGCTGGAAGAGCGGCAGGTGTACGCAGACCTCGGGCCCCGCCCTGGTCCGAGCCCGCCCCTAGAGGGCCCTACGCTCGCTCGTGGGGCGGGCCGCCAGCTGCCCGAGCGCGTGGGCACTCCCGTCTCGCGCAGGCGCATATCTCAGACGCCCCACTCCTGGTAACCAACCCCCGGGGGCAGAGAACCTCAGGGACCAGAAGCGGAAATGGCGTCATGCCCTCAGCGGGGCGGAGTGATGCTTGCGCAGCCCCATCCCTTCCGGCGGAGACACGCCCCGGGGCGGAGCCAAGAGAGTGGAGCGGAGCCGGTAGGAGGCCGGCTGGCAAGTGGCGAAGGGTGAGTGTGTGTGCGCGCGTGCGCGGAGGGGTACGGGACCCCCGCCCCTAATCTGCGGCGGGGGCCTGTCTGCGTGACTGTGTGTGTGGGTCAGAGCTAGCCCCACCCTCCCACTGGCTGTACTGGGGGGGTCCCCGTGGGGGATGCAGGGCTAGCCCCACCCTCCCACTGGCTGTACTGGGGGGGTCCCCGTGGGGGATGCAGGGCTAGCCCCACCCTCCCACTGGCTGTACTGGGGGGGTCCCCGTGGGGGGTGCAGGGCTAGCCCCACCCTCCCACTGGCTGTACTGGGGGATCCCCGTGGGGGGTGCAGGGCTAGCCCCACCCTCCCACTGGCTGTACTGGGGTGTCCCCGTGGCGGGTGCAGGGCTAGTCCCACCCTCCCACCGGCTGTACTTGGGGGGTCCGTGTCTGGGGTGTGTGCGCGCAGGGCTAGCCCCACCTCTCCACAGCCTGTACTGGGAGGGTCCCTGTGCGTGTGTGGGGGCGCTTGGCTAGTCCCACCCCCACAGCCCATACTGGGGGGAGGGTGGGTCCCTTTGTGTGGGGGTAGTATAGGGCTAGCCCCATCCCCTACAGCTTGTACTGGGGGGTTCCTGTATGTAGTGCCCTCCCCCTTACAGCTTGTACCCGTCATGACTGGTCCTTATGACTTTGTGTATGTGTGTGGAGGGGAATGGACAGTGCTATTCCCTCATCCCCTACAACTTTTTTTTTGGGGGGGTGGGGGTTTCCCATGACTCCCTTTTATGGGGCTGGGCCCCTTCTGGTGACTCTCCCGTGCAGGGTCCTTCCCAGCCACTAGGGCCCCTGAGGGCGTGGAATTTACCAGTATGGGGCTTGGTGGGGAGGGGCAGCACCCACATTGCCCCATGTGCTGGGGAGTGGCGGGACTGCAGTGGATAGCTGGTTCTTTGGGGCCCTCTGGAAAGTGGCCACAGACACCCATCACCAGGCTTCAGCAGTTTGTACGGCACCCCGTAACGCTTGGTTTGTCTATATGCCTCTCATGCCTGAACATGTGATCGCTTGCCTGGCTAAAATACATGAATTGTCTTTAATTGCTCCTATCTGTCTCTGTGCGGCTCTGGGCACTGATGCTCAGATTAAGAATAGTTTATTTCAGTTCCGTTTAAATTGTGTAAACTAAATTGAAATAAACCTGTTTAATTTGCAATAAGTGTGTCTGGTTACAGACTTTCCATAAATAACAAAAGAGTCTAATTAAAAGCACTCAAGCTAATTTCATTGCCAATTTGTGTGTAGGCAAGTCCTCCTCTCATCCTCCCCAGCCATATTGCTCATCTGGCTACAAATTGCAGATCACGGCCACGAACAGATTATTCATAACTTGAGTTGAGACAAAACAAAAACAAACAAAAGGAAGTATTTCTTCACACAACGCAGTCAGCCTCTGGAACTCTTTGCCAGAGGATGTTGTGAAGGCCAAGACTATAACAAGGTTCAAAAAATAACTAGATAAGTTCATGGAAGATAGGCCCATCAATGGCTATTAGCCAAGTTGACAGGGATGGTGTCCCTAGCCTCTGTTTGCCAGAAGCTGGGAATAGGCAATGGGAATGGATCATTTGATGATTACTTGTTCTATTCATTCCTTTTGAAGCACCTGGCGTTGGCCACTGTCAGAAGACAGGATACTGGACTAGATGGGCCTTTGGTCTGACCCAGTATGGCCATTCTTATGTTCCCTGTGCACCTTACAACCTGCACACTGAAGCCCATATTTACATCTCAGTCACACTGGGTACACCTACATGGCAGACAGAAATCCACAGCACTGAGCCTCAGAGGCCAGGTGTACAGACTAGCTCTATAGATGTTCGGGCTCAGGTTGGAGCTCAGGCTCTGAAACCTGCCACCCTCCCTAGACTTCAGAGTCTAAGCTAAAAGAAGAACAGGAGTACTTGTGGCACCTTAGAGACTAACAAATTTATTAGAGCACAAGCTTTCGTGGACTACAGCCCACTTCTTCGGATGCATATAGAATGGAACATATAATGAGGAGATATATATACACACATACAGAGAGCATAAACAGGTGGGAGTTGTCTTACCAACTCTGAGAGGCCAATTAATTAAGAGAAAAAAAAAAAACTTTTGAAGTGATAATCAAGCTAGCCCAGTACAGACAGTTAAGAAGTGTGAGAATACTTACAAGGGGAGATAGATTCAATGTTTGTAATGGCTCAGCCATTCCCAGTCCTTATTCAAACCGGAGTTGATTGTGTCTAGTTTGCATATCAATTCTAGCTCAGCAGTCTCTCGTTGGAGTCTGTTTTTGAAGTTTTTCTGTTGTAATATAGCCACCCGCAGGTCTGTCACTGAATGACCAGACAGGTTAAAGTGTTCTCCCACTGGTTTTTGAGTATTTTGATTCCTGATGTCAGATTTGTGTCCATTAATTCTTTTGCGTAGAGACTGTCCGGTTTGGCCAATGTACATGGCAGAGGGGCATTGCTGGCACATGATGGCATATATCACATTGGTAGATGTGCAGGTGAACGAGCCCCTGATGGTATGGCTGATGTGATTAGGTCCTATGATGATGTCACTTGAATAGATATGTGGACAGAGTTGGCATCGGGGTTTGTTACAAGGATAGGTCTAAGATAGAGTCTAAGCTCTAGCCCAAGCTTGAATGTCTACACAGCTATTTTTAATGCTGTAGTGGGAGCCTACAGTCTGTAGCAGGGCTCTGAGACCTGCTGCTATAGGTTTCTACTTGTTGTGTAGATGTACCCATTGACATAAATTAAGGTCAAAGTACAAGAAGTACAAAGATCAAGAGATAAATAGAATGGAGTTACTCTGGATTTATACTGCTGTAACTGAAAATGGATTCTGGCCCTGAATAATACAGAGATTATCATGACCCCTACCATCAGTTATTGAACACCATCCAACCTATACACAGAAAGATGCAGTGATCCAGAGGGAAAAAAGTATTGCTGTGCCATTATGAACTACACAATGTATACACAAGGGACAGAGGTTAGAGTTGTGTGTGTAACCTTAACTTTGGCTTTTTTTGACTTTTGAGCACTTACTAGAAAAATGTTAAAGCTGCAAAGTTTCATTAGAAGTAACTAAACACCCCAGGTTCTTCTATTCTTCCCCTGATGTTCAGAAATCAACAACTATTCACACTGTAATGAGCATAGCCCTTTATCTCAGACTGAACTGACATGGAACCTACAAGACTGCTGCTAACATATTTTCTGTAAACTGAATGCTCCCATGAAAACACACTCCCTAAAGCAAAGTTTTATAAAAGCTTAAGATAACACTCTGTTCAGTGACACAATGGATTTGGATATGCACTTTTGTTGCACTTACAGATGCCTTTTTGATCTCTAATGCTTACGGTCAACTTATAAAAAATCAGAAGAGAATAAACCTGGGTCCAGTGTTTGTACTGCACAAGCACACTATGCCTCCACCCAGATGTCAGGTGAATGTTCCATGGAATCAGGCCCCAAGACATTACTGTTTTCATTTCAGGAATTTCCAACAGTTGGCATTGCTCACTTATTTTTAGTACAGTTCAACTCACAAGAATTACTTTCAAAGATATCCTCTAACCACACAAAACTAACTGAGTTTCTTTTGGCTTGATATATGGAAAGCGGTATTCTATACAGCTAACAGAACTTCAAGCTGCACTTATTCATTCTTTTATCTCCAGGTACTCTATAGTTCCTCAGCAGGGGCTGACAGAGTACGCTACATACAACTGGATTCTGTATGACATCCAAAACTGAGGTCTAAAACTTTTCACATGAGTGAAGGTGTTAGCCCAAAGCTCCTTGCCAAATTTCAACTTGATTAATGCAATTCAGTCTCCCCAACATTCCCCAGGTAGTTTCAAATGTATGCCGTACTCCTCTCAGATTAAACTGTTGTGTGATGTGCAAGTTCAACACTTGAGTTTCCTGCCAAAAGTAACTCCAGTTCAGTGACAGGCAATGAAATTCTTACATTAGTTTGCTATGTGCTCTGAGGCACATACTGAAGTAACCAAACCTGCTACATTTCACTGTTGAAAAACGTGATTTCAGACAAACATTTTAGACTACTTAGTTTTTCCATTTTTGGGAATGCAAGGAAAGAAGAGACACCCTACATCATAAGAACGTCCAAACTGGGTCAGACCAAAGGTCCATGTCCTGTCTTCTGATAGTGGCCAATGCCAGGTGCCCCAGAGGGAATGAACAGAACAGGTAATCATCAAATGATCCATCCCTTGTTGCCCATTCCAAACAAGGTGGGGTGCCCTCATTAATAGTAAGGATAAGAATAACTCTTATGTTTTTTAAATTTTTTAAAACATTACCAATATTTAATTTCCATAGAGGAAAGTTGCTTTAATGTTGGTAAATAGGGATTGTGGTGTGTAACCACCACCTTCACCTCTGCGTTACAGTCTGTGCACTGCTTGATGCAGAGGTTGTATGGAAAAATAGTACATGTTGATGTAACTAGTGTATATTGAAATGCATACACATGGAGATAGAATAAAGGTGGCACAGGCAACCTCCATATTGTCACTTGTTGTCTTTTGAGTGCATTGCTTGCAACCGTAACATTGAGTGTAGTTTTTTTTTTAGGGCGCTATAGAAATCGAGGACCTGTTTATACTGTAGCTCTGCTTTTGTACTGCAATACTGATCTGCAGAGTTCCCGGCTGTTCCAGGTCTCTTGAATATTGTGTTGAATTTTGTAATTTTATTTTTTATATTTACTCAAATGTGCATTATTGGCTAGGATTCCTCTAGCAAGCTCTCTTCTAACATTGGCGAAAGGCTATGGTAGTAATCCACAGGGCCAATGAGTCCCCTTTTGTCCATTCACTTAAATGACTGCATAATGACAGCCAAGCCTGGGCTTTTCAGTGCTTGTGGAAAGGTCCATTAGTGCAGTGATGTGTGTTAGCAGCTTGTTTTTCCCCTCATATGAAGCAATGATTTAGATAAATTGTTCTTAGCTGCACGCTCTGAAACCAAAGTCTGCAAGCTCCGTTTTATTGACTTTGGAGCCAAGAATAGTTCATTTAATTCCATCAACCCAGTGCAGCTAACGTCTAATACAAATTGTGGCAGCTTGTTTTTAACCTTGTGCACTAAAGATCTTTGGAGCAGAAGGACAAAATGATGACTTTTTGTTCCTACATTTTAAAAAATGGCTTGAATGATGAGATTGGAAGGATTTGTGTGTATACAAGGAAACACACCTTGTAACAATGTTACTTGTGTAATGTGCCTGCTGCACACCTGGAGAAGGGAATAGATTTGATTCTAGAGCACAGGTTCTCAGACTGTGGTCCGCGAGCTCCATTCAGGTGGTCCATGGATAAGGTGGACCTGGGCAGCCGCACACGAGTGAATGAAGGCCACCCTCCTAATTAGTGGAGCCGAGCAGGCTTGGCTCCTCTAATTAGGTGCCTGGATCCTGGAGAAAATGCACATGTAAGGTGAGGCGGTGGCCTTGGGGGGATTAGGGAGTAGGTGGGAGAGGGAAGTGGGATGAAAAGAGGGGGTGGGGGGAATTTGGGACGTGCAGGGCTGCAGTGGCGAGAGAAAGAGGCAACTTTCCCCAGCTCCAGGACTGCGGCTGCCAGGGAGAGACCTCCCTTCTTCCGAGCCCCAGCTCTGGGGCTACTGTGGCGAGGGAGAGAGACCCCCCCCCGCTCCTTTCCAGCCCCAGCTTGGGGGCTGCCGCGGCGGGAGGGAGAGGGCACATCCATCTCATTAGAAAGGTAAGACTACTGATATTAAAATATGAGTTGTGTGCTTTTATTTGTAGAACAAAAAAAGTTAATAATTAAGGTTTTATATAGCACTTTTATCCAAAGCGCTTTACAATAGTTACCTAACGGTGCAAACAACATTTGGAAAGATCATTAAGAGGTCCGCCGAGACCCTCAGCAATTTTCAAGTGGTCTGCGGAAAAAAAAGTTTAAGAACCACTGTTCTAGGGAAAGGATGCGATGGTAAATTGACGATGTTGTGTCCGGTGGATGGCCACCCTTGACAACTGACCAGGGAACTGAGGGCTGTGTTTAGCTGGTATGAATCAGATTGGTTGCAGCTGCCTTTGTCTTTAAGGTCCGGCTTGATAAGGCTGTTCAGCGCAAGGTGGAACGTTGCAGTACTGGGAACTTTCATCTCCATGGGCTGAACTTCCA
This sequence comes from Malaclemys terrapin pileata, assembly GCF_027887155.1. Classification (NCBI taxonomy): domain Eukaryota; kingdom Metazoa; phylum Chordata; order Testudines; family Emydidae; genus Malaclemys; species Malaclemys terrapin. Next base: position 55,468,331 of record NC_071514.1, read on the forward strand.
TATGTTAAAGATGAAGATTTTCTCCTCCCAAATTGTCCCTTCTCCTCTCTGAGAGAGGTTCCCTAATATCTACTGTGATTGTGATTTCTAACCAAAACAATTCCTGCAGTCTCCTGCTTTCTGCTGCGTGATGGCCTCAGCCATTTGGTACTGGCTAAGGGAGTTTGGAGTGGGCGATGGGGAGGGTTCAGTAAAAAATTGCGTTCACACAACCTGCTCACAGTGTTAGAATTCAAAATGTTAAACACTTGCCCAGCTTATCAGCATTCATTAGTCAATTTATCACATTTTCTTACTTCTTTCTGCAGAGTCACAATTTAAGTGTTCTAATCCTCTTTCTTTCCTTGGATTGAATTAATTCATTTTAGATGACTGTGACACATAGCAATGCTGAGGAGGCACTTGCCTTGTAAGCCACTGCCTCCAAGTGCTTTCTATCTTGCTGAAAAAAACACCCTGTTGTTTAGCACTCAAAACTTGGTTTTCTGGCTGGTTTGTTACATTCTATTTAGGGTGCATTGATTTAAATCACCAAGTGGAAAGCCTCAATTTAAATAATTGATTGTAATCAACATTTCTATTTATAGTTCAGTGATTGCCTAGAGAAAGGTGCATTCTCATTGGTTGATATAACCATTAAAACGTTGATTTACAGCTAAATAGCGCCTTTACACTAGATTTGATAATCTTTTTCTACTTAGGAGGTACACTATTTACATTGATTTAAGCAATTATAGCTTAATATTTTCAGGTTCTTATTAATTGCACATTTTTAGTATGTTAGAAAATAGTGAATGATATATTGCTCATTTACTAGCTAATTAACTTTTTGCTTGTAAATTGTGTCAAGCTACATTAGGGATGGTGATGGTAAATGGAATTTAATTCAACACAACATATACAATTTATTTTTATTAAACAAAACAATCTTAAATGTTTTGCATATGTAAACTTCTCTTATCAAAACATGTTTAACATTTACAACTAAATGAGTTATTAAAGAAACAGAGGGATTAACTGTAATCAGTGAATTAAAAGGATTATTTCAAGTCAGCCTGAGAAAAATTTTAAATATGCCCATGTGAAAGTGACTGGGGCCAGCGGGCATGGCCCCATCACTTTTTACTGGCTATAAGGGCAAGCAAGCGGTTCAGGGGAAAGGGGTGGTGCGGGAGGACGGGTTCAGGGGGAAGGGATGGCGTGGGGCCTCCCCACTTTTAGGGAGCTTCCATCGCTCCTGACTGGAGCATAAATTCTTACTTGCCTAAGTCTCTTGAAAATGAGTGTAACTTTAGGCTGAGCTATTGTGCATTATTTATAAAGTTTGACCTCAAAAGTTGGATGTTTTTCCACTGATTCTTTCTTTATATAGACAAACAGCCTTTAACTCTAAGGGTAGGTCTATACTTACCTCCGGGTCCGGCGGTAAGCAATCAATATTCTGGGATCGATTTATCGTGTCTTGTCTAGACACGATAAATTGATCCCAGATCGATCCCAGAAGTGCTCGCCGTCTACGCCGGTACTCCTGCTCCGCAAGAGGAGTACGCGGAGTCGATGGGGGAGCCTGCCTGCCGCGTCTGGACCCTCGGTAAGTTGGAACTAAGGTACTTCAACTTCAGCTACATTATTCACGTAGCTGAAGTTGCGTATCTTAGTTCGAAGTGGGGGGTTAGTGTGGACCAGGCCTTAGAGTTCATGGTAGATGCTCATGGATTCAGCATATTTATTTTTTATTTAAATGTTTTAAGATATAGTAAGTTTAGTCCTTAACATATTTTGTATTAAACTCAGATTTCAATTTAAGCAGGTTTATTTTTAGAAAGAGAAACTTATTATTTAAATAAAATCAAAAATAACAGTTTAAAATAAATTATTTTTCATTTAAAATCATTTTCATTAATCCACTCTCTCTATTTGGCCATTTTATTGGGGGGGTAGGGGCTTTGTGCTCCTCCTCCCTCAAATGGATAACCAAAATCAATTTAATTTTTACAACTTCACACTTGCAGACTTGGTCCTAACAGGGAGAAAAATCCTTTAACGTGTTAAGAAATGACCAGAGTGTGTATGTGTGAAATCACAACTTCTTACTAATTCTTTTTAAAAACTAAAACTTTTTTCTGAAAGGAACACATGACTGCACGCTGCAAAAGGCTGCAAATTTAAATGAGGATTATTCCAGATTGGCATGGAAGGAGAGTTGGTGAGATTAGAAGTGGCAATCAACTTGATTTTCTGAAAAACACTCCCAGATGAGGTAAATAGTTTTTCCTTAAAGGTGTAGGCAACCATTTTAAAAATGGAAGTGCCGAGAGAGAGCACCCAAGGGGTTAACTAATTTTTCTTCAATCTCAACTCACATTGGGTTTTGGAAGAGTTAGTGGGACAGAACAATCTTATTAAAAATATTAATTGAAAAGCCAGGTGATATAAATTGCAAATCAGGTAATCCCCTGCCCTCCATTTTGCCATGATTTCTTAAGTATCTTGTGGGTTATCCGTGGTGTCTTTGTATTCCATAAAAATTGTTGTACAACTCTATTCTTGTGAAAGGTGAAGCAGGAAATTTAAGTGGAATTAAAATAAACATATATGTTAATCTTGGTCCTACATTCATTTTAATAGCTTCTACCTTTCCCAATAAATATATTGGTAGTGAATGCCATTTCTCAATGTCTTTTGTCACTTCTGTGAGTATGACATTCATGTTTGCAGATACTATCTTTGATAAATCAGAGCATATCCTGATGCCTAAATAGGTTATCTCTTTGCATGAATGAAAGGAGAATGATTGTATTTGAGATGGATTTGGTCTACAAGAAATGTCCGTCACTTGAGACTTGTTCCAGTTTATCCAAAATCTGGGATCTCACTGAAGTAGGTTACTGCAGGTAGAATCGAAGAGGAAGGATTTTTGAGAGCGAGCAGAATATCATCCAGTTATAGGCTAATCTTGTACTCTTTACCCCAAATGGTAATTCCTTCAATGGAGGGGTGAGTGTCTGATATATGCTGCTCATGATTCCATGGCTGTATCAAATAATCGAGGCAATCGAGGGTACCCCAGACACATTCCTTGAGTTAACTGAAAAGTGGAGGAGATAACACCATTTGTCAGAATTGGTCAAATAGATTGGAATTGAACTTGCTGTGAGATGTATGAAGGGGTGCATAAAAGTCTTTATACTGTTAATTTTATCAGGTTCTAGTACAGAATGACTGTTGTCCTGTAGCAAAGAGGATGTAGTGTTACTGGATAAAGCCATTTTAATTTTCCTCGCAAGGAGTTTGCTCGCTTTATCCACGCATTCTTAATGCCGCTGTTTAATTCTGTAAGCATGAATTCAATCTGGGTGAACATACGTTCGTTGTATTTGTATTCTGAGGCAATGAGAGAGTGCAGAAGCTCATTATTCTAAGGATCATCTTTGTTTTTTTCCCCACACTTAGGCTATGTCTACACTGCGCAGCTTTTTGTGACAGGGCTGTACCACTACAGCAGTGCTGCTAAAAGGCGCACAGTGTAGCCGCTGTTTGTCTGCAGGAGAGAGCTCTCCCGCCGACGACAAATTTCCACCCCCAATGAGCGGTGTTAGCGAGTGGCGTTACCGTTGTCAGCAGGAGAGTGCTCCTGCCGATAAAGTACTGTTCACATCAGTGCTTGTCCTCAGACAAAACTTTTGTCTTTCGGGGTGGTTTTTTTTTTTTTAAACACCTTTGAAGGACAAAAGTTTTATTTTTCACTGGCCAGCGTACACAAAACCTTAGCAGCCTCCTCTGTTAAAGAACTAAGTAATTTATTTATTTCTTCTCAGATGCAAATTTTATGCATTCTCCCCTTAAGATAGCCTTCAGTGCTTCCCATAAAGTTGGAGTAGAGGAGACAGTATTTGTATTTTCCTTCCGGAAGTTGGTAATGGAAGTTTCAATCATCTGAAGAAATGTAGGGTCTTTATTAAGGAGATGTGTGTTTAACTTCCATCTTGAGGCTCTTGTAGCACTATGACCACTATCTATGTGAAGAGAAATTGGAGCATGATCAGAGATGATGATATTACTGACTTGAGCCTCCAGGCACGTAGGAGCTAGCACCTTAAATTTCATAAACAAATCGGATCTGGAATAGGAGGCATGAACCGTGGAGAAATGTGTGTAGTCACGCTTTGTAGGGTGCTTCAGTCTCCAAATACTCACTAGTCCAATATACTTCAGTAGAGATAATGGATGGTTTGCACAGGCCTGAGATTTTCATCTGGAACACAGATTTGTCTCTCTCATCCATGACAGCATTCCATTCTCCTCCTAGCTCCACTGGGCCATCAGCTCTATGAAAATGTCAGTTATTTCTGTGCTAAAGGGTGTGTTCCCACCACTAGGATTATATACACTCCCCACAAATTATCCTCTTAGTATTGAAAATACTTTCAGCTATTATGTACCTGCCCTCTGGATCTGACCATGATTGACTAGGAGCTTGGCTACACTTGCAGATGTAGAGCGCTGGGAGTTAAACCAGCCTTCAGAGACCGCAGCAGGGAAAGCGCTGCCATGTGTTTACACTGTCAGCTGCAAGTGCACTGGCGTGGCAACATTAGTTTCTCTTGCAGTGCCACAAATCGCAGTGCATTGTGGTAGCTATCCCAGTGTGCAAGTGGCTGCAACATGCTTTTCATATGGGGGGGGTGGTGAAGTGTGATAGGGAGTGTGTTGTGTGTATGTGGGGGGAGAGACAGTGTGTTTTGGGGGGCTGAGCACGTGTCAGCATGCTGTCTTGTAAGTTCAGACAGCAGCAGACCCCCCCCCCTCCTCCCCTCCCACACAGTCACAGCAGCAGCATTCCACAGTAATGGTTTGCTTTGTCCCGGAGCAGATAAGCATGCTGGCTGTCAGAAATGGGGCTTTGAAAGGGGATATCCGCATGCTTGCAGCTGATTTCAAAACAATGAGAAGAGTGGCCACTTGACTTCAGGGGATTATGGGATGTTTCCGGAGGCCAATCACAGCGCAGTAATGCAACACTTTGTCCACATTAACGCCCGGGCGTTTCAGCCAGAGCGCAGCAAGCTTTATGCTTCTCATGGAGGTGGGTTACCAGGAGCGCTCCAGCTAGGGTGACTAGATGTCCCGATTTTATAGGGACAGTCCCGTTATTTAGGGTTTTTTTTATATGGGCTTCTATTAGCCCCCCCATCCTCTGTCACGATTTTTCACACTTTTCTCTCTGGTCGCCGTAGCTCCAGCTGCAGAGTCCAGGCGCTGTACATGCCTTGCCAGTATGGACACCTCAGGAGTTAGGGCGCCTGGGGCTGCTTTAATGCACTCTAACTTGCAAGTGTAGCCAAGCCCTAGATTGAAGAGTTAAGCTCTTGTGGATTAGTATCACAACTCCCTTGCTTCTGAAAGAGATGTGATAGTAATGCCCCACCCATAGTTTTTTAATTCTGTCTGCATCTTCATTCCTTAAATGGGTCTCCTGAAAGGAAGCTATATGACATCCATTTGATTACATGCCTCAGAGTTTTGATTCTCTTGGAGGGTCCATTAAGCCCGCAGTATGTTCCAGGAACAAAACTTAATAGAATTCATGAAAAATCAGTGGTTGTTCAGATGCTAGTTGATGCCCAATAGATTGACAGCCTCTGAGTTCCTCTCCATGCAAATACTACCTGCCTTACCCATGACATCCCAGATTTCCAGTACAGGCACATTCAGATCTCACCTGGTGTATGCCTGCACCCACCCTCCCCCTCACCCCTGCAATATGAATTTATTAGGAATCTGCCAGAAATATACCTATGTTTACCAAAATACTTAGATGTGCCAAGGTGTATAAATGAATTAAACCTATAGCTTCATAGATATGAATGCATAAGTAATAGCATATAGTATATAAATACCAATATGGATATGGTATATAAATATTTATACAAGTAGACTAATGGAAAAAGATTAACGTGAAGTGACATAAATGATATGTTTGCAAACAAATCTGAATATATTACCACCATACACGTATTTTAATGTATATAAACTTTAAGTACGGGTAGAAACGTAACAATAAATATGCAAGTGGCCATATCACAACTAACATGCAAGTAAACAGTTATGGTGAGCTTGGCTGCCAGTGGGTGCAGAGCACCCACTAATTTTTCCCCGTTGGTGCTACAGCCCCGGAGCACCCACAGAGTCAGCACCTATGCATGATAACACAACAAAAAGGGTCCCCCTCATCTAATTAATACATTTCAGAGAAAGTTATGGTTTATATACTTGGGAACCCTTAATTGACGAGGATTAGTGTGGGGTGGGGGGTTGAAAAGACCAGGAGTCAGGCAGCCACCTTTTCTATATGCCACGTGACACCCTTTCCCCCCACCCCCAACAATTGTAGCTTTAGTTTTAATTTAAAATCATATTTAATATATTAATAAGTGCACCACGGTGTGTTTTGACAAGGAACTAGTTTTAGTAATGAGAGACCCCGCAGAAACCTCTGCTATTTAATCTTTGGGAAGTGTGGAGAAGTCACTACACTTTCATTGCCGATTATACCACCTGTGGATGAATGAGGTGTGGGTTGAATAATTTCTGCAGTAATCAATACAGATACTGTTAAGTTGCTGACTATTACAGATAGACCACTCATACTAAAAAACTAATCAGCCGAACAAGTGGCATTGGACTGAAGCTGCGTAGTCTGCAGGGCAGTAAATGGCACTTGTGTGTATGACATCTGATTGTTTGATGTACCAGGAAGTTAGTAGTAATAACCAGTAGTCAGTCACCCTCATATTCCTGCTGAGTTAATGCTACGTTCCTATTTGATTTTAATAACTTACTATGCCCATTGACCCACTTCAGGGGGGAAAACCAGCAAATGTCTCACAATTTGAACACATGATCATAATGAGAACTATTCCAGACAGGATGACTGTTCTCTTACAAAATGGCAAATGCATTACTTTCTAAGATATGAAGTGGAATACCACTCTGAGAAGCTTAAAACACTTGCTGTGAATGCTCTCTGGTTTATGTTGTTCACCTGCAGTAGAGGGTTAAGATAAGTCTCTTGGATGAGATATGTGCTGCTTTCAAGAGAAGTTTGGTGCCAGTGGCAGAATGAGAAGAGTGAGAAATGAACGACCTCACAGGAAACAAACTCTAGATACAGCTTAATGCACTACCAGGGTCCTTTGTTCTCTTTGGGGCATGGTCTGATTCTTGCCTGCATATTTATACCTGCCTCTGGAACTTTCCATTACATGCGTCTGACGAAATGGGTATTCACCCACGAAAGCTTATGCTCCAATACATCGGTTAGTCTATAAGGTGCCACAGGACTTTGTTGCTTTTTGCAAGGAAGATGAAACAGAATGCCAGTGAGGGAGTGATGGACGTGGCACTTGGATGCAAATTGACAATAAGGAGGTGAGAAATGACTCATGCCACACGGGGGGCCCAAAAAGGAGCAGTGTCTCCTCAGAACCACCCTCCTCCTCGCCATCCTGAGCTATCGTTATAACTGACAGGGAGATGGGTTAAAGTGGCTGATGGAGTTTTGCCTTGTGACTATTTGGCTTCCAGTATGTATTCAAAATATTATTTGTCTGAAGCTAAATTCCAGGCTTTTGCCCAAATAGCTATCCAGAGCAAAAGTTTAGTACAACCCTAGTGTTGTGGGTGTTTCAAAGTGACTTTGCTGCTTGTCTTTTTGGAGAGGAAAAATTCTTTTTGATTTTTGCAAAGTTTCTTGCAGATTTCAAGTTGGCCGTACTTGGTGCTCTCCAAGCATTGACATCAGCAGGGCAGAATTTGGCCCAGTCAGGCCCTGATTCTGCAGGTGGGTCCCTAGTGAGTTCAGTGAGGCTCCACATGGACACATGTAGAATGCAGCAAAACCTCAAGAAAAATGGCAGCAGATCATGGGTGGTTGTGGGAGACATCAAGTGGGAAAGGAATGCTGCTTGAGAGAATGTAACTTTTTACACAGAGAACAGTTTGTGGAAGCTATTTTTTCATCCTGTCAATCATGTTCTATAGTTTCAAACATTTTGTCCTGCATACAGAAATGTTTCACCCTTAAGGTATGTGAAAACACTGCGTTTAGTTCCTAAAATGGCAAGTTGTGTTTCAGACAGATTTCTCCATCTGGGAAAGATGTAAACAAACTGTACTTGAGCCTCAGATCTAGAAAAAGTTACTTGCCCATGATGCATTGTTCAGGGATGAGGCAAAACTGGCATCATGTGGGATATTACTGTAGGTAGAGGCATGATGGCTCAGTGTTTCAGATAGGGTGAACAGATCACAGGGATGAAATATCGGGACGCGGGGGGAGGAGGCGGAGCAAAAAAAAAAAAAGAAGCAGTTTCGCAGGGGGCGGGGGCATTAGCAGGCCCCAGCCATGCTGCCGGACCGCACACAGTGCCCCGGCCACGCGCATGGCCTTCCCCGCGGAGCCTCCCGGCCCGCCCCAGGCACATGCGGCGCGTCCCGCCACCAGCGGGGAGCCCCGCACCTCTCCTGCTTGGCTGCGCTCCAGCGGCTCCTTCCTGGCGGGGCGAGCCGCTGGAGTGCAGCCGAGCGGGAGTGGTTCGGGGCTCCCCAGCAGCAGCAGGGAAGTTTATCGGTTCGGGGGACCCCAGCCGGCTCCTCGACCCTGGGCGTCCCGCCTGGGACAAGTCTTGCCCCCGCAGCCCCTCTCCACCGCGTGTCTCCGGCGGGTGGCCCACACTCCCAGGTCGTGCCGCCCACCTGGGCCCTGCCTGCTCCATGCTGCCCCCGGACCCACCGGGGCTGCAGGGCTGGAGCAGCCTCCACGCTACACTGCAGCGCTCCCGGCCAGCCATGGCTCGTGTGCCTAGGCTGCTGCACAGGGGCGTCTCCTCCCCAGGCCCGGCTCGGGATCCAATGGGGCAGTGAGGGGGCGGGGATTTGGGGAGGGATCCAATGGGGGACGGAGGGGGTGGAGTCAGGGCGGGGGGAGCGAGAGCCCCTTGGGGCTCCGCCTGTGCGCTGGAGCGGAGGGCAAAATTGTTTTTGTCCAGTGTCCTGACCGATGTTCGGTCGGGACGCAGGACAAACAAGTAAATATCAGGATAAAATCGGGACGTCTGGTCACCCTAGTTTCAGACCATGGAAAGTGAGCTAATCCATCCAGCAGAGTGACATGAGAACAAGTGAGAGGTTTGAGCTCAACAGCTGCTCTACAGGTAATTTGAAAGGAGAAGCTTGGCGGGTAGCTATACCTAGTACAGGGTAAGTTATTAGTCATTCTTGAAATGTAGTGGTACATTGCTTCTTAAAGGCTAAAGGGAGAAAAAGGAAGAAAACCTGGAGAGAAGAAGGGGGATTGACTGATGAAAGGCAGAGAGTTAATTGTAAACATTTTAGTGATTTAAATAGCATGTTTCATTCACAATTACATCACAGGAGTGCAGCTGCAGCAGAGGGGTAGAGTCAAATCCCACAGTGATGAGTGAATGTGTCTTCTGGCTGCGGCACTGGCAACCTACCCTGTTGTATGGAAAGCACACGCTGTTGTGTGCTGATATTTGAAAATTGGGCATTCCCTAGCAAAAGGCAGGGCCATAGGGGGTTGCTTTGCAGGTTCCATTCCATGCTCTTCTTCACTTTGACCTGTGACTGATTCTAATCTTTTATCTCCACTTAGAAATTTGAAGATGGTCAGTTTGTAATGTGGACTAAATCTGTAAGTGTGTGAAATCCTCTGCTAAGGAATTGGTTCCCAGCCTTATGGCCTAGGAGCCCTTCTTGGGCTGTGCGGATTTGTTGGTGCCTGTCCCATTGTTCCATGCCCTGTGCAGTTACCATCGTGTCTCCTTTTCTCTCCCTTTCCCCCCCTTGTTGTTTGTTCTTTTTTGGTGGTATTCTCCGTCATAATTTTTAGCTCCTTTCCCCTGGTGGCCCTCCATTCCCATTCCCTCACTCACCAGAAAGCTGCATCCTTGAGAGAGAGCTTCATGGGGAGCCACCTACAACCGCTACCCACAGGAGCAGAAGCGTACTTGCAGTAGGGGATCTCATGACTGCAAGGCCATGGAGCTTCTCTCTTCTGTGCCTGCACCGTTTGGACTAGTCTGGGGCTCCCCTGGGCTGAGAGAGTCTACTTTAGGATATAAAGTGGTGACAGTCCAACAGCTGTTCATTCAAGCTTTTGATACATATTACATGCTGGGGATTCCAAAGTATAACATGTAAATGGTTTTTCAAATAAGAAACCTCTTTTGAGCAGTGAGTCTGAGTCAGTGGGAGTTAAGATGCTGATTACACAGCTGAGTTTAATTACATAATTGCATACTTAACCAGATTTGAACACCTGTTTTGGATTAATTTAACAAACGGGAGTAATCTGTGTTCTATACTACTGGCAGACAAAACATCAGCTGTTAAAGGCCTGGAGAAAATATCTGAAAGTGGGGCTATTGTTTATTTGGAGACGAATGGAAAACTAATTACCAGATTTCTTTGTGATTCAAAGAGCAAACACTTTGGGGTAGGGCTGGGCTGTTCTTTGCCATTTTCGGGGTCTGAGCTTTCCAGCTGCATTTGAATCACCTGCAGATTGGATTTCCAAATGGGAACTCTAACCCTCCCTTTACTGCAGTGGTGTGAGGCCAGGTCTATACTACAGACCTATATCAGTATAACTATGTCACTCGGGGTGTGGATTATGCATAGTTATACCATCCTAACCCACCCATGTAGACAGGGCTAGGTTGGCAGGAGAGCTTCTCCCATTGGCATAGCTACTGCCTCTCGGGGAGGTGGATTTACTATGCCAATGGAAGAAGCTCTCCCATCAGTGTAGGAGCATCTTCACTAAAGGACTAGAGCAGCACAGCTGCACTGCTGTAGTGTTGTATGTGAAGATGAGCCCTGGTCTGCACTACAGAATTACTTCGGTATAACTACGTCACTCGGGTGTGAATAATCCACACCCCTGAGCGACATAGTTATACCAATATAAGTCTGTAGTGTAAACCTGGCCTCACACCTACACGCTAGTGTAGACAGCACTCTGTCGGTGGGAGAGCGCTCTGTCATTGGCTTAGAGAATCTTCACCAGAAGGGCTACAGCAGTGCAGCTGAAAATCTGAAGTGTAGACCTGCCCTGAATACTGCCCAAATAGAGAAACAAATGCTGTGGGTCATATTTTTGAGTTACTCATTGTTGCAAATGAAGGGAAAGTTGCTGAGATTATCAGTATAATTACCTCAGAATTTATTACCCTTGTCCAACCTTAAATGACTTTGAAGTGATTTGTATCACATTATAAAAATAACTTCTCACGGAAGGGTTTGGGACATTGTTGTTATCAAACCGAGTCCAGTGGAGAATCCACTTTCCTGCTATTGTGGTAGGATAGAGGGAGTGTTTAATTATTTTTATTATGGGTGATGGATGCATTCTATCATGTCAGAAGCTGCTCTAGCTTTATAGTTGGAGCATGACGGCACAGCTCCTAGTGCAGAAATGCTGGGCTGAGCTACCCTGGGACTTCCAGTTGATGCTTAATGTAGCAATGAGCAGCACTACTTGGATGCTCAGCCTGTGGCTGGAGAATCATCCCAAGAACCTGTCCTGGTGCTCAGGGCTTCCTTCGTGGTGCTTACCAGTGCAATATTACCTGTATTGCCAGGACCTCCTGCTACAAGAACTGAATGATACCTGGTTCACTTGCTCAGACAGATGATCAAGGAGGAGAAAGTGGCAAACCAGCAAAATGGCCAAATCTGAGTGGGAAATCTGTATGCAAGACCATTCGTTCCTCTGTTCCATTCCTAGTTGGAATGCTTCCTAGCATTGACTCTTCCCATGTCAAGTTTCTGGCCAGCAGAGCTGGTGGATGTGCAGCACCCAGTGTCACAAGGAAGCAAGTTGCGTCTGCCATAGGATTGCCAGGCGTCTGGTTTTTGAAAAGAACACCCAGTTGAAAAATTAAAAGTCTGGTCGGCAGCGCAGCAGGGGCCCAGGGCTAAGGCAGCTCTCTGCCTGCCCTAGCTCCGTGCGGCTCCCGAAAACGGCCGCTAGGTCCCTGCAGCCCCCAGGCGCATGGACGACCAGGGAGGCTCCACGCGCTGCCTGCGCCCTGAGTGCAGGGCAAGCAAGTCCCGTTGGCCAGGAACCGTGACCAATGGGAGCTGCAGGGGCAGTGCCTGCAGGCGCAAGGGCAGCACGTGGAGCCACGGGCCGCAGAGACCTGGTGGCCGCTTCCTGGGAGCCACGGTAAGCGCTGCTGGGACCCCACATCCCCTCCTGCACCCCAACCCTCTGTCCCAGCGCAGAGCCCCCTCCTGCACCCCAAACCCCTCATCCCTCCCCCCACCCCAGAGCCTACACCCCTAGCCGGAGGCTGCACCCCCCCTGCATCCCAACCCCCTGCCCCAGCCCAGAGCCTTCTCGCGCACCATACACCCCTCATTTCTGGTCCCACCTGGAGCCTGCACCCCCAGTCCAGAGATCATAGCCTCCTGCATCCAAACCCCTCATCCCCAGCCTCACCCCAGAGCCTGCACCCCAAGTTGCAGCCATCACCCCCCTCCCACACCCCAACCCCCTGTCTCAGCCTGGTGAAAGTGAGTGAGAGTGGGGGAGAGCAAGCAACAGAGGGAGGGGGGATGGAGTGAGTGGGGGCAGAGCCTCAGAGAAGGGGCAGGGCTTCAGGGAAGGAGCATGGCAGGGTATTTGGTTTTGTTTGATTAGAAAGTTGGCAACCCTAGTCCACCATCCAGTTTTCTCTGACTTCTGGGGCAGGTTGATTTACTAGATGTGGAGTAGAGGTCTCTAGAAAAAGGTGAGGTTTTTAAATTATTGCTGACTGTTGTGGTGATATGGAGGCAGTTATAGCTGTTGGAGCTCTATTTTTGTATAAAATGATGTTTTTTAAAAAAAATTTGCCAGGGATTTATGCTGCTTAAAACATATTTGAATAAATCTAACGAAATGTAGTAGGTGGATGGGTGAGCTGGCCAGTCTGATTCCCCTTATGAGACACCTACTGGCTGTTCACGTGAGCTCCTGCCACTGGCTCTGGTAGCACCATGGTTTTCTCAGTGCTCTCATTCCTCTGCTTCAAGGCCCTTTGTTTTTGGTCACCACTTTGCAGCCTCCCCCTCAGCCCCCCCCTTCTCTCCCCCTGTTCCCCGATGGCTCTTATGGGGGTAGAAATGAAGTGGTAAGCTCTCCACCTCAGACAGAAACAGTTTGCTTCCCGAAACACTGGAGTTGTTAGATTTCAGTAGGTCTTCCCATGCTAAGCTTGTCTTTTCGTTTGTTCCCACTTTACTAGTTTGGATAAAATGGAACCCAGATGCAAACAACCCCTGATCAACAAGGCCATCTCAATTCTCCTTTTCTTTAATCAGATATTTGAAGCAGCTATGTCCACCTTTTATCTGGGATTTTCCATTGGAGGGCTAGGCACCATCTTATGCCATACCATTAGGCACATAGGATTCTTACTACTCACCCTTGCCAGTTGGAAAAAATGCAGCATAAGAGTTGATCCAGGTCTGAGGGAGGAAGCAGTTCTGTTCGTGCAGTATCTGCTCCAGAGGACCCGTGGCCTCAGGCCGTAATGACCATGTGTGTTTCCTTTTAGCACTGAAGGATGTGTGTGAGAGGGAGTGTCCCTCTCTCTCTCTGGCTGGTGAATCTTGCCCACATGCTCAGGGTCTAACTGATTGCCATATTTGGGGTTAGTAAGGAATTTTGCCCCAGGTCAGATAGCAGAGACCCTAGAGGGATTTCGCCTTCCTCTGCAGCGTGGTGCACGGGTCACTTGTAGGTTTAAACTAGTGTGAATGATGGATTCTCTAACTTGAAGTCTTTAAATCATGATTTGAGGCCTTCAGTAACTCAGCAGAGGTTATGCATAAGGCTGCGATTCTATCATGGAGGTCAAAGATTCCATGATACTAAGAGATGTTTTTGCGTTCTTGAAAATTCCAATGAAAGCGTTAGATTTGAGGAAAAAATGAGAAATCACTTATTTCCTTTAAAATCTGCAGTACAAGAAGTGTCAAAAATCCCATTTCGTGCACCATTGTTGCCAGGGCCTGCGTTAAGGGGTAGCAAGCAGGGCAGTTGCCCGGGGCCCCAAACCACAGGGGGCCCTATGAAGCCCAGGCAGCAGGACTCGGGCATCAGCCCCGGGTGACGGGGCTTGGGCTATAGCTTTTTGTATATTTCCATGATTTATTGTTTATTGCCTGCATCCTGTCCATGACTTTTAATAAAAAATATCCGGGCCAAAATCATAGCCTTAGTTATGCGTCTATTACAGGAGTGGGTGAGTGAGGTTCTGTGGCTTGCAATGGGCAGGAGGTCAGATGAGATTATCTTGATGGTCCCTTCTGACCTTAAATTCTATGAGATCTGCTGCTGAGACTCCTGGAGAGGTAAATTATTCAGACAGAATTTGGGCATGTGACTGTTCAGGGCATGGCTCTGGAAAATTGGCTTTGTCATCATGTTTATTGGCTCTTAAATCTTTTATGACAAGCTGTAGTGCAGCTTTTGTTCAAGGCCATTGGAACATTATATTTTTCATTCTTCCTTTCTCTTTTCCCTAACAGTTTAATGAGGCCTGAAAACTAACCTGGTGTAAAGCTGATTTTTATTATGATTGTAGGTTTTAAGCTCTGGGTTTCTGTAACGTGCCTGATTTTTTTAAAGCTATTACTTGTGGCTTTTGGAATAAATTAACAAGCAAACCAACCTGATTATTTGCTTACATGACACATGAGCTGTACTGGTCTCATGAATGTGACTCTGTTTTGACAGACATAGAAACAAAAAAACCCAGGAGTACTTGTGGCACCTTAGAGATTAACAAATTTATTTGAGCATCTGATGAAGTGGGTTTTAGCCCACGAAAGCTTATGCTCAAATACATTTGTTAGTCTCTAAGGTGCCACAAGTACTCCTGTTCTTTTTGCGGATACAGACTAACATGGCTGCTACTCTGAAACCTGTCATAGAAACAAAAGATGCCTTGGTAGACCCAAAGGAAGGAGTTTACCCAAGCTCATTTTTGTCTATATCTACTATTTTTCATTTATTTCCCTTCTGATCCTCACTTTTTGCTGAGGGTTGAGACTGGCTGATCAGGGTCATGGGATTGTAAGTTCACTTGGGAGGTAGGAAGCTCACAAGTAAGGGTCTAGTGCTCTTCGGGTCCTGCACTTTGCAGTGCAGACATAAAGCCACACAATTCCCTTCGCTCCCTGGGGCGCGTGGTAATGCTATCAGGGCACTGCCTGCTCTCTTCTGCCATGCGTGAAAGAGAGGTTTTCAGTAAACTGCCCAAATAACGGGATGCTGGTTATAAATTATTTGCTGATTGCCAGAAAGAAAGTCATGTCTTTGACAAATACTGTTTGACTATCTATAAAATTGGATGAATAAGGGAGAAAATTAATGGCTGAGTAATTTATTCAACTGCTGATAGAAAAGCATAACAAATATTACTGACTGACTCTAGTTTAAGCTCCTACCTTTCATTTTATTCTGGGAAGGAGTCTTCGTCCCCAGATGCTGCAGTCTGTTAGCCCACCCCCTTGCTTTCCTGTCTGAGGCTGGAACTGGTGTGTAGCAGTGTCCGGTGCACTTTGGTTTCTCAGAGACGGGGTTAATGGGCTTGTTTAGCTCCTGTGTAGAATGTCTCAGTGTTTGCTTTTCTCTCTCCTGGGAAAACTCCTGTATCCATTACACTAGGGAATGACTTTCTGATTTGTGTCAGCATATGAGGCTCACCGTCTCCCTCCACCTATATGGCCCTGGAATTGTACTGAAATCTATATTAAACGGCAAGGATCAGTGTGCCAGTGAAAGAAGCGTTCAGTGCATGCTTTTCCCCAAAGGTGACCTACAGATCAGGTGAGGGCCCTCCAGTCTAGAATACTGAAGGCTTGTGGCCCTTCTTTATCTTCCCTATTCCAGCCTGAGTACTGATTTTTTTCAGGTGAATGTCAACAGAGCTATATTTCTTCATCCACATTTTCTCCCCTCCTTGCAGCGTGGGAATCTTCTAATACCAGTCGTTGTTTCCTGTTTCACATGAAGCTGTGCTGAGGCCATGTGATATTTGCTTAGCCCCTATTTAACATCTAGAGTTTTTTTCCTGTGCCATTGTTAATAACTCAGTGCTTTCCAATCCGAAGCTCTGAGGTAGAGACTGAATATCTTGTACCTTGCTTTCTTTGATCTATTCCAAAGTCTATTGTAACACTGTCCTTTCTGTTACTGCAGGTGACGCAAATTGTCTGATGAATTCTGATGAGTATTCTGTGATGGATAACAAGGACTTGGAAGCAGAGATCCACCCTCTGAAGAATGAGGATGGGAAAGCTCCAGATAACCATGAGAACTGTGCAGAGAAAGAAGGTCTCTGCAGGAAGCCCACCCGCTTGTCTCAGCTCTCCCGATGGCGCACTGCTGCCTTCTTCCTCTCATTATTCCTGTGCCTGATTGTGGTGTTTGCCTTTTCGTTCATCATCCCGTGTCCAGTGAGGCCTGTTTCACAAAGGACATGGAACAGGAAATATGACCGTGCGGGTGAGTCTGATGGACTAAACAGTATTTCTAAGCGCTCATTTCCCTGTGCTCATCGTAATCAGGATTGTAGAACCTTGCCCAAAGTGTGGCCTCAATCTAGGGCAAGGGTTGGCAACCTTTCAGAAGTGGTGTGCCGAGTCTTCATTTATTCACTCTAATTTAAGGTTTCGCGTGCATCATACATTTTAACGTTTTTAGAAGGTCTCTTTCTATAAGTCTATAATATATAACTAAATTATTGTTGTATGTAAAGTAAATAAGGTTTTTAAAATTAAAATGAAGAGCCCCCTGGTGGCCAGGACCCGAGCAGTGTGAGTGCCACCGAAAATCAGCTCATGTGCTGTCTTGGGCACGCGTGCCATAGATTGCCTACCCCTGGTCTAGGGCCAGCAAGGACGTTGCCCATGAGAGTGTGAGCTGCAGGTATCCCAGGTCTTGATACGCAATGTCCTATCTTAATTGAAGTGGCCTTCTGGTAGGTGTTTGAAATCTTTTATACATAGGCAAATTAGTGCTGCCCTCAAGCACTAGAAAGGTAGCAGATTGGCCCTTGGTTGGGCAAAGCTTGAGAGGATGTTTTTACAGAATTGACCTTTATTGTGGTTGAACTTTAACTTAAAATGTTCTTTAGGTGCCTTTGACCTGAGACTTAAGAGCAGTAATGGGTCTTTCCTTCATCAGAAATGAGTACTTCTATCTTACCTTCATTGGATTAGTGAAGGGAGAGAAGCGTGTCTGTCTTGTAAATTACTCTCATGCTTAATTCTGAAGAGAAATGTCCTTTTACTGAACTCATGTGTGAAAAGCTAGGTAGAGCTCCATTGTATTCCAGACCCTTTGACACTACAGCCTTCTCTGCCCTCACAGCTTGCTATGCCACTTTAATTGTCCTCCTTCAGTTTAAGGGGAGGAGCAGTGCTTCTGTCTTGTGTGTTCCTAGCATAACAAACCATGGCCACATTACACAGACATTGCGCACATCAGCAGGGATCAAACCCAGTGCTTATAAACCCTGGCCTCTACCCTTTGAGCTAAAGGAGAGCTCCATTGACTAAGCCCTAGTACCAGGCTGTTATATCTGCAAATGCCAGCCATTAGAGAGAGACCATTGCATGCCCTAAATCAGTGTATTACATTAGCACAGTTTCAGACATTATCAAATTCTCAACTGTTTGACTCCCCTAACTGCATAAGCTTTCCTAATATTTACTGCTGGATACAACTGTTGTTGTATTTTTGTGGTAGTGCCTAGGGACCCCGATCCTAGACCAGAGATCCCCCTGTGTTAGGCACTGTTCTCACACTAGTATAAATGAAGTGCTGATCTATCTTGGCATTGCTTTCCCAAAGAAAAAGGGAGGGGGCAGCAACCAGGCTTTTAAGAAAATGCATTTTCCTCCAGTTGACCTGCGTTGTCATTGTGCCCTTCAATCCTGTTGATCCAAGCACTGCTTTCTAGCATCCGGTTTGTGATCTCTCTGCAGTGACCTACAGGTTTCTGGCTGTAGAAGATGTGAACGAAGACAAAGTGCAAGATGTTATCTTCGTTTTCAAAGATACCAATGGCAGCAGCAGTTTTAACAGATCCTGCTCAGATGAAGGTAACTGTGACTCTAAGCAGAAACAGACAGAGGCATAGTGGTGAGGGGTGTGCTTTCTCTTTTAGTGCTGGTCAGTAATGCTGCGATGACCGAGACCCCTTGGGTGGATGGAGTTGTCCTCAGAGATGAGGAATAAATCTCCCAAAGAGCTTGCATTCACTGTCTGTGCAGCACATGTCTAGCCGTGCTGCGGTCTTCTCTCACTCCCGAAGCAGGAACCACTATTCACCAAGCCAGAAGGAAGAGGGAGAATTGAGAGGCAGTGTGAATATAAAGGGGAAACATGAACGCTGGTCATCTGGGGATGGGAGGGGGGGACAAGTTATCCCACTGAACTGGTTGTGTGCACGGACAGGTAGAGGGGAGGACAGTACTCTTCCCTCTGCAATGTGTTCTTTCTTCAGGCCTTTCCGCTCCATGTGCCTTTGTTACTGCTGTCTCGGGCACCAACGGCAGCACGCTCTGGGAGAGGCCTGTCACTGAAGACCTCCTGTGGATGGAGTGCGCCATTGAGCAGCTGGGTGGGGCTCAGTCCCCAGGCTGTCTTGTCATTGGGAACCCAGAGTTACTAACTGCAATCAACCCTCACACAGGTAGGCTAAGGGGCAGAACTTGACTGAACCACACGGGAATCACACCTCTGCTATTGCTTTTCATCCCTTCTATCCCCTGGCGGTAGGGGAACCCTGCTGGTTTATGAATAAGGTACAGGCTAATGCCAGGTATTTCATCAGCATGAAAACATAGTGATGTTTGCAATGTGGATGCATTGGCTAAGGCTGTGAGAAGCCAACATGCTCCCAGCCAATTCAGTTCCGAAGCTGCCATTTTGTCCGGCTGTGTGTGTTGGATACTGTCTGTATCCGCTCCTCCCTCCCTCCTGGAAAGCGCTAGGTGCCACCAAACAGCTGTTAGGAGGCGGGAAGCGCTGGGAGGGGGAGGAGCGGGGACGTGGTTCAAATGGTGTCCCGATTGTACATTGATCGGGACGTGGGACAAAGGGTTAAATATCAGGACATCTGGTCACCCTATTTGTATGATGCAGCTTGTGGCCTGACATGCTTTTTTTCCAGGCCCTTGTTATCCAGTACAGTTGCCTGAGGTACTGAAAAACTCTGAATATTGATTACACCATTAAAGTTAATCTAGTCATCCCTGGCTTCCTTTGATGGGATTTAATGTCAAAAGCAGCCATCATCGAGCACATTTAAGGATTCATCAGAGCTGAATAAATGTGTTCTTAATCAAGTTTTCACCTATTCAAAAGAATTCCCAGCCTATTTTACTACAGAAAGTAGCCTGGAGATTTTAACTGTAGATCCACCAGGCAGCCTTTTCACAACTCCCGTTCAGGAGATTCTTTCTCCAAAGGGGGAACAACCCAGCTACTTTGCTTCCAACAGTACAAGTGAGGACAATGAATTAAAGACCAAGACCTCCATGGTAGCATTCTCTGAAATGCTTCTAGTTCCACACGCAGGGCCAGTTAGGCAGAACTTCAGGGTCTCAATGGGTGGATGAGACAGTGGTGTAGAGAGGAGGGATTTAGATTTATTTGGAACTGGGGAATCTTTTGGGAAAGGAGGAGCCTATATAGGAAAGATGGGCTCCAACTGAACCAAAACAGAACGAGATTGCTGGCAGGTAAAATTAAAAAGTGGAAATAAACTAAACGCTGGGGCAAAGCCAACAGGTGTGGATGAACGGTTCAAACAGAGACATCCCTTATGACAGATTTATTAACAGCCTGGCTCTATATCTTAGTAAACAGGAGAGGATATGTATTGATCTGTCTGGGGATTGGTCCTGCTTTGAGCAGGGGGTTGGACTAGATGTCCTCCTGAGGTCCCTACCAACCCTGATATTCTATGATTGATCAAATACAGGTAGAAACTGAAGAAAAATAGGCAAATGAAAGCGTCCCATTCAGTTACATCACATGAAGGCAGACAACTAAACTTTGACACATTTTACAAGTGCTTGTATACAAATGCAGTAACTCTAAATATTAAGATGCATGAATTTGAGTGCCTGGTATTGAATGAGGATATTGATATAATAGGTGTGATGGGTTCGGTCACAGAGACCCCCTTGGGGCTGTCACCTGATGTGCTGAAACTACCTCTGAGCCTGTCTTTCATGCCAGCTTGGGACTCCAGAACCCTGTCTGGCTGAGCCAGACATGCTAAACTGCTGCAACACAGACCCAGGGTCTGAAACACCCCCCCTCCCCCCAAACTTAACTGAAGCAGCTCAGCAAATACTCCTGTCTCCAGCACCCCGTTCCCAATGGGATCCAAACCCCAAATAAATCCGTTTTACTCTATATAAAGCTTATACAGGGTAAACTCATAAATTGTCCGCACTCTATAACACTGATAGAGAGATATGCACAGCTGATTGCTCCCCCAGGTATTAATCACTTATTGTTGGTTAATTAATAAACAAAAGTGACTTATTCAGTATAAAAAGTAGGATTTAAGTGGTTTCAAGTAAAACAGACAGAACAAAGTAAGTCACCAAGCAAAATAAAATAAAACATTCAAGTCTAAGCCTAATACATTAAGAACCCACATATAGGTAAATCTCACCCTCAGAGATGTTCCAATAAGCTTCTTTCACAGACTAGACTCCTTCCTACTCTGTGCCCAATCCTTTCCCCTGGTACAGTCCTTGTTAGTTCCAGCTCAGGTACTAACGAGGGGATTTCTCATGACTGGGAACCCCTTTGTTCTGTTCCACCCCCTTTTATAGCTTTGGCACAAGGTGGGAATCTTTTGTCTCTCTGGGTCCCCACTCCTCCTTCTAAATGGAAAAGCACCAGATTTAAGATGGATTCCAGTACCAGGTTACATGTCCTGTGAGACCCCAAGCCTCCATTCTTTCCGGAATGACTCACAGGAAGGCTTGCAAGTAAACAGAACCATTTACAACCAATTGTCCTAGTCAAT
Organism: Malaclemys terrapin pileata; assembly: GCF_027887155.1. Lineage (NCBI taxonomy): Eukaryota > Metazoa > Chordata > Testudines > Emydidae > Malaclemys > Malaclemys terrapin. Next base: position 55,489,468 of record NC_071514.1, read on the forward strand.
GGGCGCCATCAAGATTCTAAACCACCATTAATGGCCCACACTTTGCATAATTACAATAGGACTTCAGAGTTATACTTCATATTTCTAGTTTTAGATACAAGAATGACATACATACAAATAGGATGAACACTCAGTAGATTATAAGCTTTGTAATGATACCTTACAAGAGACCTTATGCATTAAGCATATTCCAGTTACATTATATTCACACTCAGTAGCATATTTCCATAAAACATATGGAGTGCAACACCACAATAGGCATCACAGAAACTTGGTGGAATGAGGATAATCAATGGGTACAAAATATGTCGGAATGACAGAATAGGTTACACTGATGGGGAAGTGGAACTATAGGTGAAGGAACGCATAATCAAATATAGTAAAAACCCTAAATGAATCAAACCGTACCATCGAATCTCTATGGATAGAAATTCCATGCTTTAATAATAAGAATATAAGAACAGCTATACTGGGTCAGACCAAAGGTCCATCTAGCCTAGTATTCCATCTTCCAACAGTGGCCAATGCCAGGTACCCCAGAGGGAATGAACAGAACAGGTAATCATCAAGTGATCCATTCCCTGTTGCTCATTCCCATCTTCTGGCAAACAGAGGCTAAGGACACCATCCCTGCCCATCCTGGCTAATAGCCATTGATGGAGCTATCCTCCATGAATTTGTCTAGTTATTTTTTTAACCCTGTTACAGTTTTGGCCTTCACAACATCCTCTGGCAAAGAGTTCCACAGGTTGACTGTGCGTTGTGTGAAGAAATACTTCCTTTTGTTTGTTTTAAACCTGCTGCCTATTAATTTCATTTGTTGACCCCTAGTTCTTGTATTATGAGAGAGTAAATAACACTTCCTTATTTACTTTCTCCACACCAGTAGTGATTTTATAGACCTCTATCATATTCCCCCCCTTAATCGTCCCAGTCTTACTAATCTCTCCTCATATGGAAGCCATTCCATACCCTAATCATTTTTGTTGCCCTTTTCTGAACCTTTTCCAATTCCAATATATCTTTTTTGAGATGGGGTGACCACATCTGCACGCAGTGTTCAAGATGTGGGCATACCATGGATTTATATGGAGGCAATATGATATTTTCTGCCTTATTATCTATCCCTTTCTTAATGATTCCCAACGTTCTGTTAGCTTTTTTGACTGCCGCTGCACATTGAGTGGATGTTTTCAGAGAACTATCCACAATGACTCCAAGATCTTTCCCTTGAGTGGTAACAGCTAATTTAGAGCCCATCATTTTACATGTATAGTTGGGATTATGTTTTCCAATGTGCATTACTTTGCATTTATCAACACTGAATTTCATCTGCCATTTTGTTCCCCAGTCACCCAGTTCTGAGAGATCCTTTTGTAGTTCTTCGCAGTCTGCCTGGGACGTAACCATCCTGAGTAGTTTTGTATCATCTGCAAATTTTGCCACCTCACTGTTTACCCCTTTTTCCAGATCATTTATTTGAATAGGACTGGTCCCAATACAGACCCCTGGGGGATACCACTATTTACTTCTCTCCATTCTGAAAACTGACTATTTATTCATACCCCTTGTTTCATATAATTTAACCAGTTACCAATCCATGAGAGGACCTACCCTCTTATCCCATGACAGCTTACTTTGCTTAAGAGCCCTTGGTGAGGGACCTTGTCAAAGGCTTTCTGAAAAACTAAGTACACTATATCCACTGGATCCCCCTTGTCCACATGCTCGTTGACCCCCTCAGAGAATTCTAGCAGATTGGTGAGGGATGATTTCCCTTTACAAAAACCATGTTGACTCTTCCCCAACAAATTATATTCATGTGTGTGTCTGACAATTTTTTGTTCTTGACTATAGTTTCAACCAGTTTGTCCGGTACTGAAGTCAGGCTTCAGTATTATGGCCTGTAATTGCCGTAATAACCTCTGGAGCCCTTTTTAAAAATTGGTGTCACATTAGCTAGCCTCCAGTCATTTGTTAGAGAAGCTGATTTAAATGATAGGTTACAGACTATAGTTAGTAGTTCTGTAATTTCACATTTGAATTCCTTCAGAACTCTTAGGTGAATACTATCTGGTCCTGGAGACTTATTACAGTTTAGTTTATCAATTTGTTCCAAAACCTCCTCTGACACCTCAGTCTGGGACAATTCCTCAGATTTGTCACCTACAAAGAATTACTCGGGTTTGGGAATCTCCCTCACATCCTCAGGAGTGAAGACTGATGCAAAGAATTCATTTAGTTTCTCCGCAATGGCCTTATTGTCCTTGAGTGCTCCTTTAGCATCTTGATCATCCAGTGGCCCCAATGGTTGTTTAGCAGGCTTCCTGCTTCTGATATACTTAAAAAATTTTTTTGCTTTTACTTTGGCTAGTCTTTGGCTAGCTGTTCCTCAAATTCTTTTTTGGCCATCCTAATTATATTTTTACACTTCATTTGCCAGAGTTTATACTCCTTTCTATTTTCCTCACTAGGATTTAACTTCCACTTTTTAAAGAATGCCTTTTTTGCCTCTTACTGTTTCTTTTACTTTGTTGTTTAGCCATGGTGGCACTTCTTTGGTTCTCTTACTGCGTTTTTTAATTTGGGGTATATATTTAAGTTGGGCCTCTATTATAGTGTCTTTAAAAAGTTTCCATGCAGCTTGCAGGGATTTCACTTTTGGTACTGTACCTTTAATTTCTGTTTCACTGACCTCCTCATTTTTGTGTAGTTCCCCTTTCTGAAATTAAATGCTACCATGCTGGGCTGCTGTGGTGTTTTCCCCTGTTGTGAGGAAGCTAAATGCATTTTTTGCATCTGTCTTCACTGCAGAGTATGTGAGGGAGACTCCCACACCTGACCCATTCTTTTTAAGTAGCAAATCTCAGGAACTGTCCCAGATTGAGGAGTTAGTAGAGGAGGTTTTGGAACAACTGATTGAGTAAAAGAGTAATAAGTCACCAGGACCAGATGGTAGTCAGCCAAGAGTTCTGAAGGAACTCAAATATGAAAATGCAGAACTACTAACTGTGGTATGCAACCTGTCACTTAAATCAGCCTCTGTAACAGATGACTGACAGATAGCTAACGTAACACCAATTTTTTTTAAAGGTTCCAGAGGCGATCCTGCAATTACAGACTAATAAGCCAAACAGTACCAGATAATTTGTTTGTAAGAAAAGAATTACCAGACACATAGATGAACATGATATGTTGGGGAAAAGTCAATATGGCTTTTATAACGGGAAATCATGCTTCATCAGAATATTGTGTGACAAAGTTCCTCCTCTATCTTGGTGGGTCCTGCGCTTATTTGCGGATTTTCTTGCCTCAGAGATTCACCATGTGGGTTGGGGAACAGCCCAGAGACCTTCCCCTCTGGGAGAACCCACAGTCCAGGTCAATTGGGAGGTTTAGGGGGAACCCAGGCCCGCCCTCTACTCCGGGTTCCAGCCCAGGGCCCTGTGGACTGCAGCTGTCTGTAGTGCCTCCTGTAACAGCTGCATGACTGCTACAACTCCCTGGGCTACTTCCAAACTCCAAACACCTTCCCTCTTCTCACCACAGGACCTTCCTCCTGGTGTCTGATAACGCTTGTACTCCTCAGTCCTCCAGCAGCACACCTTCTCACTCTCAGCTCCTTGCACCTCTTGCTCACACTCCCACCACAAACTGAAGTGTGCTCCTTTTTTAAAACCCAGGTGCCCTGATTAGCCTGCCTTAATTGATTCTAGAAGCTTCTTCTTAATTGGCTCCAGGTGTCCTAATTAGCCTGCCTGCCTTAACTGGTTCTAGCAGGTTCCTGATTACTCTAGTGCAGCCCCTGCTCTGGTCACTCAGGGAACAGAAAACTACTCATCCAGTGACCAGTATATTTGCCCTCTACCAGACTCCTGTACCCCACTGGTCTGGGTCTGTCACAATTAGAATTCTTTGACGGGGTCAACAAACATTTGGACAAAGGTGATCCAGTCAATATAGTTGTACTTGGACTTTCACAGTCTTTGACAAGGTCCCTCACCAAAGGCTTTTAAGCAAAGAAGCAGTAAAGGGATGCGAGGGAAGGTCCTCTCAGGGATCAGTGACTGGTTAAAAGATACGAAGCAAAGGGTAGAAATAAATGGTCAGTTTTCACAATGGAGAGAGGTAAATAGTGGAATCTCCACAACAGTCTGTAGTGGGACCAGTGCTGTTTAACATACTTATAAATGATTTGGAAATGGGGGTAAACAGGGAAGTGGCAAAGTTTGCAGACAATACAAAATTACTCAAGATAATGAAGTCTAAAACTGACTGCCAGCAGTTACAAATAGATCTCACAAAACTGGGTGACTGGGTAACACAGTGGCAGATAAAATTCAGTGTTGATAAATGCAAAATACTGTAATGCACATTGGAAAACATAATCTCTACTATACGTATCAAAATTAGCTGTTACCTCACAAAAAAGGTATCTTGGAGTCATCATGGATAATTCTCTGAAAACATCTGCTCAGTGTGCAGCAGCAGGCAAAAAAAAGCAAACCGTGTTAGGAACCATTAGGAAATGGTTAGATAATAAGATAGAGAATATCCTCATCCTGCTATAGAAATCCATGGTTCAGCCACACCATTAAGCTTGCATGCAGTTCTGGTCACCCCATCTCAGAAATGATAGAATTGGAAAAAGTACAGAGAAGGGCACAAAAAATTATTAGGGGTATGGAACAACTTCCATATGAGGAGAGATTAAAAAGCCTGGGACTGTTCATCTTCGAAAAGAGATGACTAAGGGCGGGATATGGTAGAGGTCTTATAGAATGTGTGGAGAAAATGAATAAGCAAGTGTTATTTACCCCATCATATAACATAAGAACCATAGGGTCACCCCATGAAATTAATAGGCAGAAGATTTAAAGCAAACGTAAGAAAGTCCTCCTTCAAACAATGAACAGTGTACTTGTGGAACTCATTGCTAGAGGATGTTGTGAAGGCCAAAAGTAAAACTGGGTTCAAAAAAGAATTAGATAAGTTCATGGAGGAGAGGTCCATCAATGCCCGTTAATCAAGATGGTCAGGGATGCAACCCAATGCTCTGGGTGTCCTTAAGTCTCTGACTGCCATAATGTGGGACTGGACAATGGGATGGATCACTCAATAATTGCTCTGTTTTGTTCCTTCCCTTTGAAGCACCTGGCACTGTCCACTGTCAGAAGACAGGATACTGGACAAGATGGACCATTGGTCTGATCTACTATGGTCATTCTTATGTTCTTATTTCTGGGCCATTACCTTCCAATAAAACTGAAGGTGTTAGTCTATTTAAAAAATATTTCTAGTAGCAGAACCTCTGTCTTGAAAGAAATCTCTCAGCACAATTTATCTGTGGACATAATGGAAGCTATATACATGTCCCCCCTTTTGGGTTTAGTTCAGGGGTGGGCAAACTTTTTGGCCCGAGGACCACATTTGGGTGGGGAAATTGTATGCAGGGCCATGAATGTAGGGCTGGGGCAAGGAGTGCGGGATGTGGAAGGGAGTGTGGGGTGTGGCGGGGAGTTCAGGGCAGGGGGTTGGGGTGCGCCAGGGGGCTTAACACAGGGGGTTGGGGTGTGGGGTACAGGAGGAGTTTGGGGTGCCGACTCTGGCCCAGGGCCGCTTACCTCAAGTGGCTCCAGAGTGGCAGCGGCACGTAGCGGGACTAAGGCAGGCTCCCTGCCTGACCTGGCCCTGTGCCTCTCCCAGAAGTGGCCGGCATGTCTGGCAGTGGCTCCTTGGGGCGGGGCAGGTGGCTCTGCTGCACACTGCCCTCACCTGCAGGTACCACCCCCGAAGTTCCCATTGGCCGTGGTTCCCTGTTCCTGAGCCCCCCACCCCCCCTCAGGAGCCACAGGGACATGGTGCCGGCCGCTTCCAGGAGCGACGCAGGACCGGGGCAGGTAGGGAATCTGACTTAGCCCCGGTGTGCCACGTGGCTGGCAATCCCACGGGCCGGATTGAAAACCCTGATGGGCTGGATCCAGTCCACGGGCCGTAGTTCGCCCTCCCCTGGTTTAGTTGCTTTCAGGTCCTGTGTTTTTCCATTGAGCAAGACTAGCATGAAAAGAGTGCTGCCTCCCTGTTAAGTGTATTCTTCACCAAGCCCTTGGCTTCACCAGGAGAAAAGGTGTCAGCCCATATATTTTAAGATCCTAATGTGGACAAGCCAAGTTGTAGTTTTAACATGTTAGCTGGTCAAAGTAAACCCTGGTCTTGCTCAGTGACAAAATTTAGGACACATGTTAACATCCCTGTGTAGACAAGGCAATTCTGCTTCAATATGGTACATTACAAAATGTAGAAAAAGCTCTCATGACTACTCCAGAATGTCACTCAGCCAGGGTCTAAATTTCTGGTAACGCTGAGCTAGTCATTCTCCCTTACAGAAGTGCCCTGAATGTATTGGGTGCTGGTACAGAGGTATATGAAGAGCCAGGCTCTGCCCCAAAGAGGTGTGTGTGGGGGGGTTGTTTTGTTTTTAATAAAAGGGTGGAGAAATGGCAATAATATACAAACACAGTATTACTAATTTTGTAACTGCCCCACTACCTGCCAATCAGGACTGGCTCCAGGATTTTTGCCGCCCCCAGTGGCAGAAAAAAAAAAAAGAAGAAAAAAAAAGCCACGATCGCAATTGCGATCGGCGGCAGCTCCACCACGCCGCTTTCCTCTTTGGCAGGAATTTGGTGGCAGGTACTTCCTTCCGAGAGGGACCCGCCACTGAACAGCCCGACGTGCCGCCCCTTCCCCTTGGCCTCCCCAAGCACCTGCTTGCTGGGCTGGTGCCTGGAGCTGGCCCTGCTGCCAATATTAACTACTTGATTTCAGATTCCCACAGTTCTGCTGACCATGCCAGATGCACATAGGTGCTGGAACTAGGGGTGATGGGAGGTGCTGTTGCACCCCCTGTCTTAAAATGATTTCCATCATATACAGGGTTTACAGTTTGGTCCACTGGCTCTCAGCACCCACACTGTAAAAATTGTTCCAGCACCCCTGCAGATGGCTGCATGGCAGTGGCTACTTGTAAGTTGTTTGATGCTCTGTCCTGATACCATACAGCAGGGGTCCCCAGCGCGGTGTCCGCGGGCGCCATGGTGCCTGCCGGGGCGTCTAAGTGCACCCATGTACTGGCCGGCAGATGAGCACCCACCGGCGGCATTGGTGACACCTATTGACGTTGCCGCTTGTTGGCGGCAGTTCGGCGGATGCTCGTCCGCCGCCACGGTCCTCCGTGGCTCGTCGTCTGGCACCTGCCAGACAAAAAAGGTTGGGGACCACTGCCTTATAGTGAGCACTTCTCCACACCAGGCCTTTGGTGCAACAGAAATCTTCAGCTTCTTCTTTGTGGAGCATATCAAGCTCGCAGTTCATTTCATGGGTAGCCCATATAAGATATCTTTCGGCACAGGGCAGTGCTTGCCTTCCAAACATCATCACCTTATCAGAGGTCTAGAAGTCAAAGAAATAAACAGCTCCTTCCCAATAATCCCTTTACAAATCGGTGATCCTAGAGAGCCACCAAAGGCCAGGGGTAGCTTAACCTAGGAGTAAAATCCAGGAGAGCATTTGGCAAGGTTTTTTTTTCCCCCCGAGAGTCCTGCTCGTATGGTTTAACAAAGGTCCTAACCCCTCCAGGTATCCAAGGCAAATACCTTAGAACAAGGGAGTCCTACATCCTGAAAGGAGAGTCTCACATTTCATCCTCATCTGGTTGTTTTCAAATCGGTGGCGAGACTCAGCTCTCACCACCTCAAAGATCTAGTCTCTCAATTCTTTCGCAGACAGAATAGTATGTTCTGTTATAGATTTCCTGCATATGCATATATCATTTTCCATCTGTTTTTCATTGCCTTCCACTTGCCTTAACTCTGAAAACCCTAAGGAAGTGCAGTTGTACTCTAGGTCTCTGGACACCATTGAAATTCTCCCTCAACTGAGCAGAAGACTGGCAGTAATTGGATTCTGTGCTCATCCTTAATGAGGATCAATATAAGGGCATGAAAGCACCAACGTTCCCTCGTGTTGGATTAAAATGGCCATTGCTCAAGCCTGTGTCTGTGCTAAATCAGACTCCATTTTGAGGCATTGGGACACATTCCTCCAACTTCACCTCACTGCCTACCCAGAAAAGAATAAAACCACCTGCAATTAAATATGTGATGCATCAGCCTGGCCTTCCCTTCATAGCCTCAGGCAACTTTGGAGTCAGGGTATCACTAGCTACAACTTATATTCTCTCTTGCCCTTGTATGTTTGCTTGTTATCTGTGGGGGTAAAATTCTCCGCTACCCTCTGCTCCACAGAGGAACCCTCCCATTCCAAATCTGTTGTGATAGTAACAAATTCTAATGTTGTGGTCAAAGGTTTGGAAACGTTCTACTGAGGTCATGGGCTGCAGCCTGCTCTGCATTACTGCAGACAGCACAAAGTTTCCTTGCTATTCAGCACTGCTGCCCTTATGACAGCGAGCCAGTGATTACCCAGCACTCCTGGAAGGGTAAAATTCCTTTTAGTCTGGAACTGCATGTGTGTGGCGGTTGAATTGTATTTGGAAAATTTAAACAAAGCCCTTTTAGCTTTTTCTGAGCTGGTAAAATGGGATGATAACACAAAATCAAAATATCACTGCTTGCATTTACACAAAAACAATTGGCAAAGGAGTGATCAGACAGGCTGTGTGTCCATTCCTCAGATACGGGAGAATCATGGATTCCAAGGTCAGAAGGGACCTCTGTGATCATCTACTCTGGCATCCTGCATATTGTAGGCCAGAGAACTTCCCACAATCATTCCTAGAGCAGATCTTTTAGAAAAACATCCAGTCTTGATTTAAAAATTGTCTGATGGGGAATCTACCACGACCCTTGGTAAATTGGTTAAGATGCTGACAGAGGCTTCATTATTTTAAAAGTTGTTGGGCACGTACAGTTTATATCTTCAATTGTGATTGTGTGTCCCCTAACATCCAGGTTGGCAGATCTGCTTCTGTGCAGAAGCAAAGATATCAGTAAGAAATTTCTGAAGACTACTTTAATTTAATTTGATAAGTTCATGGAGGATTCGATAAGTTCACGGAGGACAGGTCTATCAATAGCTATGAGCTGGGATGGGCAGGGATGGTGTCCCTAGCCTCTGTTTGCCAGAAGCTGGGAATGGGCAACAGGGGATGCTCACTTGACGGTTACATGTTCTGTTCATTCCCTCTGGGGCATCTGGCATTGGCTGCTGTCGGAAGACAGGACTCTGGGCTAGACGAACCTTTGGTCTGACACAGTATGGCCGCTCTTATGTTTAATTCATTTAAATCTAGACTTCTATGTAGTGTCTTAGGAGTCTGATTAAAAGTCACACAGGATCTTCCCTCAGTAGATCACATCAAATTTACAGGTCATGAAAAGGAACAACGCATGCCAGTTACCTGCTTTGGGCTGGTGTTAGCTGTTCTCAGCAGGCATCAGTCCCCTGTAGAGGTGAGGTTCTCCCAGATCCCCTGTGTCTCTGGAGTTCAGCTGTGGCATACTGTAATGTGCTCATGCATCCATTTGGAGTTTGCTCAGAAGTAGCTTCAGAGTATCAAAGAAAAATCTTTCTCCTAGAGCAGACTCCACAAAAATACTTGCGATCCAGTCCCAGCCAATGCATACACTTTTTTGTTCGTTGTTTAGAATTAGGAAAGATGTCTTAATGCCAGCTGTATTTTAGGCCCTTTCCATTCAGGGCTCCCCAGCTGAAAGCTAGGTTTGAGCTTCATCTATGAATAAAACCTATGAACATTTGAATTTATAATTGAAATGCGAAGAAGACCCGTAACTACTAAGTGCCAGATCTGACACCTCAGTGTGCAGGGCTAGGTGGTGATGCAGGATGGGCTATCAGGCTGTGGGGTATCTCAGAGAACAATAACAGTAACGACAAATTGTTCCTTAGTCCTACAGAGCCACTAAACAATATTCTGAGCAAATGTTTTGCATATTTTGAGCAAATGTTTCTCATAACAGGAATAACTGTGTGTTTCAGGGGAAGTTCGATGGAGGCAGTTTAACAGTTTTGGAGCTAATTATACCGTGGTGACTCCCTTGTTAAAGATACCAGATGTGGATGGGGACGGTGTTCAGGATGTGATGATCTTTACCACTGCAGGAGATGAGGTACATACATCATCACTTTGAACCATGATAGACTCTTTGCACATACTGCTAGGAGTGACAGGAGGTTTGTTTACTGTACCGTTCTAAAGCAGGAAGTACCCCATGGGGGCCTCTGTGAGACCAGCATGTTTCAGTAGGGCAGGTCCCATTGCCCTTCCCCACCCAGAAGGGACATGGTCTTGCTGCTTTTAGCTCAATAAAGTTTTACCGCTCCCTCAAATGAATAGAAATATTTCACTGATTTAAAAATATAAATCCCAATGAAAACCGTACTTTGGTGTAAATATTCCCCTGCTGAGTTTGCAGCCCAGCCATGGTACCTTCCCCTCTAGTGTGTGAGCCACAGTGTGCGACTGACGGTGAACAAGAGTGCACTTGCCTGGCCTGTTCCGTTTGCCCAGGCTGAGAGAAATGCAAACAGCGCCAGGAAGTCAGGTTCTGAAGTGTCCTGCTTGAGTCCTGTAAAGCACAGTTGAGAAGGTATGAGGAGGACTGTGGAACATTAAATCAAGTGCCTTCTGCTCTTCTTTCTGGCCAAACGGATGTTCAAGATCAGCTGGCATTGTTCAGAAAGAGTAAAGCTGGTGTCCTAGACATCCCCCCCTCAATAAATCAGTGAGGCAAGACCTAGCCAGTCACTCTGTTGCTGGGGGTAAGACAAGTGTCCTGTAAAGCTAAATTTCCCTGTTACAGTAACTCCTCGCTTAAAGTCGTCTTGTTTAACATTAACAGAGGGTCCTGTGGCACCTTTAAGACTAACAGAAGTATTGGGAGCATAAGCTTTCGTGGGTAAGAACCTCACTTCTTCAGATGCAAGAAGTGAGGTTCTTCCCCACGAAAGCTTATGCTCCCAGTACTTCTGTTAGTCTTAAAGGTGCCACAGGACCCTCTGTTGCTTTTTACAGATTCAGACTAACACGGCTACCCCTCGGATACTTGTTTAACATTGTTTTGTTGCTGATCAATTAGGGAACATTCTCATTTAAAGTTGTGCAATGCTCCCTTCTAACGTTTGGCAGCCACCTGCTTTGTCCCCTGCTTGCAGGAAAAGCAGCCTGTTGCAGCTAGCTGGTGCGGGCTTGGAACCAGGGTGGACCGGCAGTCCCCTATCAGCTCTCCCTATCCACTCCCCGCTCCTCAAAGTTCCCTGTGCAGCAGCTGCCCAGCAGGCTAGCAATTGCAGCTGTCCCTCCCCCCACTGCCATGTGCTGCTCCTGCCCTCTGCGGGGGGGAGAGGAGGGAGGAGAAGAAAGGGGGTGGGCTAATGTCAAGGTGTTCCCCCTGCTCCTACACCCCGCTTACCCCTTCTTCTCCATATAGAGCAGGGTGGGGACAGGGAGGGAGAGAGACGGAGAGAGGCTGGGGCAGCAGCTGCTGTCTCAACTTCCTGATCCACTTAAAAAGACAATGCACTTAAGAGTGGGTCAGCTTACTTAAAGGGTCAGTGTGCATTTTTCTCTCTCCCACACACAAGGTGTGTGTCTCTCTCTCTCTTTCTGCTGTGCTAGCTCCCCTCCCTCCATTCCTGCTGCCTTGTAGAGTGAGAGGCTACATTAACAACAATGTGTTAACCCTTGAGGACTCAGCCCAGTGCTAGTTCATCATTTAGCACAGGAGTCCTCAAACTGGGGGTCGGGACCCTTCAGGGGGTCGCGAGGTTATTACATGGGGGGGTCGCGAGCTGTCAATCTCCACCCCAAACCCTGCTTGCCTCCAGCATTTATAATGGTGTTAAATATATAGAAAAGTATTTTTAATTTATGGGGGGGGGTCGAACTCCGAGGCTTGCTATGTGAAAGGGGTCACCAGTACAAAAGTTTTTGAGAACCACTGATTTAGCAGTAAATCATTCCCTGGGAAATATCCCACCCTCTAACTTCACCACCTCAGAGAGGGTGGGTGGGTGGGTGGGTAGTGTTGTGTCTGGTGAAGAACATTTTCCTGGAACCTAAGCTCCCCTATGTACATTAATCCTTATGGGGAAATTGGATTCGCTTAACATTGTTTCACTTAAAGTCTCATTTTTCAGGAACATAACTACAACGTTAAGTGAGGAGTTACTGTACCTAATACAACAGCAAAAACACACAAGCAGTTGTTCTGCAGCAGCTTTGTTACTGTTAATAGGCCTAACCTTGCCCTGTGGTAATTATGCACAACAGAAAAATTGAGGCTCATGCCAGACAGTGACACCTAGTAGCCGGATGGGTATGTTGTGAATTGTTTGTGTGTTGCGAATTGCATTGTCTAAGTCGGTGGTTTTCAAACTGATTTAAGGCTACATACCCCTTTCTAAATAATGTAGTCTGCATCTGGAATGGGGTCGTAGTATACCTATGATTAGATTGCAAAGTCTTGCTAAATAAAATGTGTTGTCCACCATCACTGGATTTTTTTGCGTGTACCCCCTGACGCGAGCTCAGTTTGAAAACCGCTGTCTTAAGTCAAAAGCAAAAAGTGATCTAAGGCATGTGAAGTGTCTTCTGATGTGTGGAGAAGGCTCCTCACAGATGGGAGAGCCATATGGCAAGTTGTGCCCAGGCAGCCACCTTTCTGTCTCATGCCGTCAGCCTCCCCAAGGATTTGGGCTGCAGCAGCAGTAGAATGCTAACCTGCAGCAGTGGTGTTAATAAGTATTTATTCTTATGGTTTTCATTTTCTCTGTAGACTCAAAGTTTCATCTATTCGGGGAAGAAGGGGGAGCAGATCGGAACCAGTGGCAGACTGAGTCTGGGTGCAAGGCCTGGTTATCTCATGCATGTGACTAAGACTGGCTCCTACTACGTTCTCTTCAATACTGGTAAGGCCTCTTGCTGGTTGAATACTAGAGATACTCCCAGTACTGAGAAGTTACCATCACTTTGAAATTCATAAATACTCTTCCAGCTTGTCATACAGTATTCCACATTCTCGCAAGACTAGCTTCCAGGTTCTGAAGTGACATTCATGATAAAGCAACAGAAGGAGCCCTCTACTGAAAATAAGAGCTCATCTTGTGAACCCAGAGAGCGCTCTTTACATGTAGTCATGTTCTTTGGACAGTGCATTGAAATGTAAGTTCAAAACACAGCCACTGTTGCCAAGTGAGTATAGGGCGTGTTGCTAAGTTAGTCTGTGCTTCCCTAAGGATCTAATGCACAATTTCTGAGGGGAAAGGATAGGAGAGAAGGCCTCATTTGCACAGTTTAGCACAATGGTCAAGATAAGCTTCTGCTGTCATTCTGATTTCTCTTTGTTTGCACAGTAAATTCTCTTTACGGCTACTCCTTGAAGGATCTCTACAGCATGGCAACTGGGATGGAAAGTAAACTCACCAGCCTCAAGCAAGATCCTCAGTGGGAGAAGAAGATTGAGAGCCCCACACATCACATACCTCTTCTCAGGTAGCAGCTTTACATTCTCCTGACCTTGTGATTTAATTGTGGGGGCTCTGATCCACTGATTGAAGCATAAAGCAGTATAGTTTAGCTGTCTCTAAGATCCACTTAGCAGTGTTGCTCTTGGCTTGTCCAGGAGCATGTTCCAGTGCCAGACAATGAGGAGAAGACTGGGGGGGGACTGACTCAGTGAGTGACAACAAAGTGGAGAGGATGTAATTCTGTTATATGTTGGTTGGGGAAAGACACCAAAGACAGAGAGGAAGTATTGAGTGTGGCACACAGAGGTTAGAACTAGGGGGAAAGTGATTAATTTGAGAGCATGGATTGAGGCTAAATAGTAGGAAAAACTTCCTGGCAGCAAGATCTATGAGATTGTGGAATCATCCGCAGAGGGAAGGGGTGGGACGCCCAACAATCGGGACAGATCAGACAAAACCTATAAAATGTCCTGCATGTCCCAGTCCTGTGTTGGCCCCAGGGAGATGGACTGGATAGTGTAATGTCTCTTCTGTGTTTTATTTCTATGATTTATGCCAAGTTTCAGACTTTGGAGAGTTCCGGTTCAAATTCGTTTAGCCAAACCCATCAATCCAAACCAGAATGCATGCCACGCACACAGTCTTGAACAGCCAACTGCATTGTGGGTAAAGCACAATCCCAATCTGTGCGATCTCTCAAAATTGAGACTATCGCCAGTTAAACGAACTTTCAAACCCACAGCAATGTAAACTGTCCAGCTCCCCCCCACACGCTCTGATTCCTCAGCTCCACTACAGACATCCTTTCAATTCCAACGGCTAGTTAAACATTGCACATCCAAACGCATTTCCACACGAGCCGCACAACCTTAACTCTCCCCTCCACTACAGTCAAATAGATTACTGACAGCTCTGTGGGTTTGGACATGGCTAAAGCATGAGGGCAGAGATCAGGTTGTGTGTCTGAGTGCGGGAGATTGGCAGGTACCAGAATCATGTGTAACTGCAGGGGATAAGGGAATTTTCCAAAATGTGTTTTTGGTCACTCACTCACTAGACAGCATCTGAATTTCTCATGCAATGACCAGGCAGGGAAATCTCTTTATTCTCCAGAGGGGGAGGGGAGCACTTCCAGGTTGCAGTGATCCGTCAGTCATAAAGAAACAAAGGGCACAAGCCCAGAGTGCTTTCCTCATATAGCCGCCTGGAGTGCAGGGAGAGTGAATGCTTTACTTCTCTTGCATGTGGCACCCAGAGGGAGCTGCTCTCTGTGGAGGGAGAGTGCCCAGTTGGATGGGGAGAGCTGGCAACCTGCAGCTTCTCCTCCCCAAATGTTGGCTTCAGCAGAGCCTGGCCTGGCGCATGGTCTTGTGTTCCTTTCCTTTTCCTGGTGGGATGATAGCCTTTGATTTCTACATTGGGCATGCTGAGAATAAAGTGGTATTCTCAGCTAGGAAAGCTCACTAATTCCTTGTCTTGGCCTCTCCTTGTTCAGCTCTGGAGACATTCGTTACCTGGTGAAGGTTCCCGGGAGATCAGGGGAGAATATCTTGGTTGTGAAGTCAAACATGGCTGAGCTTCTCAATGGACAAACTCTTGACTCCCTGTGGACTGTCAACGCCTCCCACATCTTGAGGTAATGCTGCCATTGCAGGAGAGAGATGCTCCTTTCCAAGAGTTTGCCCAATGACACTTGGGGTCCAGGGAAACACGGCCCCTCCTTTGTGTGAAGTGCATGTTTCATATGATCTAGTATCTCTTCACAAAGGGGAGAGCTTGACGCTCTGCCTTGATTCTAGGGAGGGTGGGGAGAGCCTCATTCAATTTCCTGCTGACATGGCTGCAATTCATGGAGTGGGGGGTGGTTGTGTGGCTGTCTCTCCCTGGGAGCCACAGTAGGGAGTGAGGGCAGAGAAGGTCATGGTACTTGGTGTGTGTCTTTTTCTCCTGCAAAACCCTCCCCAATAGCCTGGCTCCAACCCCCACCCCAAATACTGTAGCCATATGAGCAGCTGGAAACTTGGCCTGCTTATTACCTTATATGCCATGGAGGGGTGGGTCATCCTGCATCTTCTCTGAAGGCCAGCGCCAACTACCTGAACCTCCCCTTTCTGTGCCCCAGCCTGGTTACCTGTGCCTCGGGATGAAGCTCCCACTGTCTCAGGGAAGAAGTAGGACCTGGGTGCTGCTTCAGCAGAACTTTCAGCCTAGGGAGCAAAGGGGCCTGACCCCCAGTTCTTCCAGTTAGTAATGCCAAATGCTGAGCCATTGTGGGATCAGTTGAGTCTCTCACCAGGCTAGGTGTGGGCTGGGTACAGGCTGCTCTAGACAAACAGGCACTGGGCCTGAAACACCTGTTCCCTGGCTGCTCGGTACCTTGTCTCAGTCCCCTTCTCCTGTCCCTCTTGCAGCGAGCCAGTGTTTGGTTACTACACACCTGACGTTCTCCACATAGTCCTTGAAAGTGGAGTTGGACCCAACAGGAAGAAGGTTTGAAAGCTCTTTGCTCTGATCCCCCTTTCCTTGCTCGCTTGCTGGCTACGGCGTGTGTTTGATTGGGCTCGAGTGCCATTTGCACAAGGAGTTAGCCCTGCACTGGGCAGAGGGGAGCCGGCTCTCTTGATAGGTGTCAAAGGCCTTTGCTGAGATGTGCGGCTCTTTCTCCAGGAGGTTCCTCCGTCAGCCCAGACAGTCCGTGGAGTTCTTCCCTCCTGCAAGTGATTAACCATAAACGGCAGGTGAATTCAAAGGCAGAGCTCTGGGTCTGATTTCTCCCAGCACCTCCAGATGTGACTCTACATTGACATGGCTATCTACACATAAAGGACCCTAGGTGTCCCCTCCGTGACTGCATCATGCATGTTTCTATGGTGTAGATTTCAGGTTTGATCATCCCCCAAATTGGAGAGCGAGCAAACACCCAGGATAGGTGTTGGGGCAGTCAGAGGAGCCTGGGACTGAAGCAATGGAAAGTTGTATAGCTCTGAGGAGGAACTAGAGCACAGGTTCCAAATGGCAGCTGTGCCGAGCTCATTCCATGGAGTCTGGGTTCGACCAGCCTGCCCTGATCTGATTTCCCCATGTAGCCAAGCCCTGTTCCCGCAGGGAGGTGTGGAGCTGGGCCCCTGACTCTCTGTGCTGTATGGTCCAGGGTAAGCTCTGGTCTTTCTTCTCTGCCAGATCATGATTGTTGAGAGTGGCTCTGGAGCAGTCCACTGGGAGCTGGAGCTGAATTCAAGAGCAGGGAGTCCAAGGCCTGCCACACTCAATACTGCAGATCACCGGTCCATGTTCCTCTTCTGGGGAGAGTACCAGGCAGAGGCCAATGAAACGGTGAGGGCTGGCGAGCGGGGACAGCACACACAGCCCCTTGGGCTCACTCTGATCTTGAACCAGAATTTGCAGGACACCCTCTCACCCCCCCCCATACACACACTGAAATCTGCTAGCCCCGGAGAAGCACTTTGTCCTTCCTGTACTATGTGCACATGCTTACCTGGGCATGTCCAGGCTTTCCTCTGCTCACGTGTGGCCCAGTACCCTTGGCCAGTATCCCGGTCCACACCCCCCTTGTGATGACCTGGGCTGAATCCCCATCGCCACCCCGAGTGGTGGTGCCATGCTGCCTTTGCAGGGGATGTAGCCCAGGCCTGAGGTGCTGAGCAGAGGGGTCTCTGCTTTGCGCAGTGAACGGTGCTCGCTAGACTGCGGGGCAGCTAGCTGTTTCTTAAGCCAAAGTTTACTTACTCACCTGCCAGGCTTTCGAGAGCCAGGCTGCGAGGGTTTTGGTGTGCTCTGGATGGGGCTGGAAAGTCGGGGGGAAGCTCAGCTCATCCAGCAGCAGGAGGAGGAGGTGGTGGCCTGGCAGACTTGCTGTCTGAGCGTCTGCATGTGTCTTTACCAAGCTGTTGGAAAATTGCATGTGCTGGAGCTCCCTGTGGAGGGTTAGATTTGATTTTTCACACTTATGGCAAATGCCCCTGTAGAACTTGCTTTGAGGCCATGGATTCTCTGGTGCCCCTCAAGCATTGTCTGTCTCTCCGTGTCCTGAGCCAGCTCTGTGGCCATGGCATACAGTGGCCTGGATGGGGAAAGTCAACTGGCACATCAGCCTCTCGGTGCTTGGAAACCAGCCAGGGGAGGGGCTGTGAGAACTGAGTGAGGGGCAGTGATGCTGCTGCTCCCACTTGGACCTTTGCCAATGTCTGTCTGATTGTTGTGTGCAGACTTGCTAAGTGTTTTCCCCATGACCGCTGGGTACCTCTTCCTGAACCTCCCCCTCTCTGGGCCCTGTGTGTGGCTGATGGGCACCTGGGGCATTCAGGAATGTTATGATAAACAGACAGGGGCGTTACAGACCAGTGAATAAACCCAGCTCTGGTACTGATGGGACTCATCCAAGGCTGGACTGGTAATGTCTGCCGCCCGGCTCTCACGTTTGGTGCCATCTGGCACAAACTAGCAGAGTTGGGCAAAACCTGGCTTATTTCCCCTAAGCCAGGTGGGTGTTTTGAATATGGCTTCTGCCCAACTGGGCAGGGTGATATGCTTCCACGTCTTGATGCCTCCTGTTTGTTTCAGGGCTCCAAAGCGGCTCGCCAGAATCTGTATCTGTTCCATCCATCCTACCCCAATGTTCTCATGGAGCTGAACAATAGCCCAGACCGAATAGCCGCCTTCGACGGTAAGTGCTGCTCCCTGGGCCCCTCCAGCGGGGACGCTGGCCATGGCAGCTAGCCCTTCGCACTGTTGTCTCTCATGGAATCTGCGGAGTCTCGGGGTTGGCTGCAGTGCTCTGACCTGCCCTTGTCCCGGGCAGGGGTCTGGCTGTGACCCCTTTCTCTCTGTTCCAGTGGTTCTGTTTGAGCGGAGCCGACATGCCTGCTACGTGTTGCTGACCGGGCCACAGAGCAGCGAGGGGCCAGGCTGGGTGTCTGTCACCAAGCGGAAGCTGAAAGAGGACATCACTGGCAGTAGGGTGACCTGGCTGAGCCAGGTGGCAGGGGACAGTGAGCAGTACATCAGGGACCGCTTCTTCAGGATGCGATTCAGCAGCCAAATGTGAGCTCCCTGGGAGACCCCAGAGAACCATCTCAGCACTCTCCTCCAGCAATGGACTCATTAAACCCAGATCACGGACTCATGTGGGAAGCTGACGTTCTTGATCCACAAGCCAAAGGCCGGCTGCTGAGAAAACAGCCACAGCAAATCTACCTGTGAGCCCGCAGGGCTTGGGCATCCCAAATCCTGCACAAGTGGCTGCCAGCGCAGCCAGCCTCTGAGCTGATGGGGCTTCAGTTCCTGGCTGTCCCTGAAGTGCCATCATTTCCAGGAGATCTGCCTCTTTCCCTCTCTAAATCCCGCGATACTTGCTGTGCTGCAGGGCGTACCTCAGCCGGGGCCGCTTTCCCAATACGCCCCAAACTAGGACCCAGGGAGGGCATGTCTGGGTGCTGGAGGGAGGCCTCAGTTGATTACTCTAACCTCGGTGTTTGCAGTGAGGGAGGGCATGTGCATCTGGGTGAGAGCAAGATGAGGAGGGAGTGTGTGTGCGCGCTCACGTGTGTGCGTGTGTTCAGCTGTGTGTGCGCGTGCGTTCAGCTGTGTGTGCGTGTGCGCTGTTGGATTTTCTTTCCTGTTTGCCCATATAGACAGATGGGCTCTCCTGAGTAGGAATTTTTGCCTTTTCCAAAGAGTGGCGTGGACACAGCGTGCTTAGTGTCTCACTGGAATACGGGAGTGCTGCTCGCCAGGGATAATGCAGTGAGATGGGTACTGAGTGAACCCAGCGGGGCGTGCAATGGCAGGTGTATTGGATATGGCAGATATTCTCTGGCCCAGGAGAGCCACAGACTAAAGTGCAGTTCTACTCTGAAAATGTCTCTGTATAAACAGCAGCTCCTTGTTTTCCAAGCCTTCTGCTCCTGTTGCGTACCGAGGTGCAGAGCTACTGCCTACTGCTGACTGAGATGCATAGGCTGCTCTTCCCCCGTTGGTCCTGCCACAGCTGTGCGAGAGGGCACCTGACTTGGCTCTGGTTCACTCATCAGGAACAGAATTGCTAACACAGTTCCACTTGTAGATGATGTAAGAGCCAGAACAAGCCCCTGCCTGGCTACCCAGTCCCCATGGTGCTAGCTCATGCTCTCTGCTCGTCAGCTGGGCAGATCGAGTGTGTATGGGACCCGCGGGGCTGTTTGCAGGCGCTCTTCAGAGTGGAGCTGCCCGTGTTCCTTGCCAGGAGGCCGGCCAGCTGTTCCCAGGGTGCTGCTCGTCAGACATGAATTCAGCCTTGCGACCCCTGCGAGGAGAGTCCTCTGAGCACTGCTACCTCACTGAGTGAGGGGGACAGGCTGTGCAGTGTCTGGCCAAGGTCACCCAAGGTCTCTTTGCAGAGTTCTATCGGCAGCTCTTTCCCAAAGCCCCACCTCCTGATCCCCTGCTCTAATGGCTGGGTAACGCTGCCCCTCAGTGCTAGCAGCCGTGTGGAGGGTAGGACACTTGGGTGCCATTGCAGTGTGGTCATGTTCATTTGCTGTCGCTCTGTACTGAGGTTGCAGTGGGAGGGGAAGAAATGGTGGGGCCTCCCTTGGCATGCCCTGGGGCACCATGCTCCGGGGTGAAATGCCTTGGGGGCCAGGCAGTGCACAGGGGCAGCTCAGTGTGAGGGGCAGTGCCCAGAAGTGCCCTGTCACTGCTCCGGTCGTCACAGCTCCTTGGAGCTCTGTGCTGCAGGCTTGTGAGGTGACTGCTAACCTGGGGTCCTGGTTCTTTGGGAGCAGCACGAATCCGTGAATTCTGCCTGTGTCCAGTGGAGCAGGGGCTGGGTGCTCCAGGGGGATGCTCGGAGCGGGCACTTCGCTCACCTGTGGAGAGAGCAGGACCTGCGAGGCCTCGGGAAGTGTGTGTGATGCCCGTGGAGTTAGGGAACTGATCCCCAGCAGGCACGGACAAGGCTTCCTCACGCTAAGGGCAGGATGTGAGGCAAGGCTAAGCACTCGCCTCCTCCAGGCAAAATTAACTGCAGCATCTACTGTTGGGGTTTGCTGGTGTAGCAACCAACTTTTGACCTTGCACTTCTGTTTCTAAGGGTCCCCTATGCACAACTCCCCACCCCTTTGTGAAATTATACAGTTGTGGAGTGTTCTGCTCAGTGCCCTCACCGCTGGAACGGAACTGCTTTACTGGAGTGAATTAGTGAAGAGAGCAGAGCTAGCCATCATGGGGACCGAGTCTCCCACCATGGCAGCTTGGTTCAGCTGCCCTGCTCTGAGGATGCCCCCAGAACGTGCAGTCAGTGGGATGATGCCTCGGCTCCCTGCTCCTCGTGTCTGGGGAGGGCTCCCCTCTAGCGTTCTCCACAGGGACTGCAGGCTGCATTGTGTGTTGTGCCATGGATTCCCTTGGCTTCTCTTGAAATTCCCCTTCTCCCTAACATGGTCTTTTGAATGGTCTGAGTGCTGGAAGCAGAGCCCAGTCTCGTCTTTGCTCTAGCTCAGGTTCCCGTGATTTGCCCACCCTTCAGGGGCATGCAAACGACCTGAGACCCAATCGCCCTGCACGTCCCTGGGTTGTGCCTTTGGACCTGAGGGATGCCTTACCGCACAGCTGGGCTTCTGGCCCGCACCCTGCTGGTGGCACTGAGCGGCTGTCAGCGAGGATAGCAGGTTCAGCATGCCAGGTAACCCACCCACTGATGGCTTGAGCTGAGATTCTGGAAGCTTGGCTGTGCTGGTTGCACTGTGCCCTGGGCAAATGGTAACCCTGCAGGTTGCAACCCTATTGAACTGATATTTATCATCTGCAGATTGTATCTCACTGAACCTCCTCGAAAGGAACAAGTCTTCAGGGGACGTGGTCTGTGCATCAGGATTGCATTGTGCATTAATGATTCTTGCTGTTTGAGTTTTTCCTCTTCCTTCCTGACCCCCTATGCAGACACAACCCTTCCAGGTAGGCACTCTGAACATTGCCTCAGGAGAGCAGGAGTCTCCGCTTCGGGAGACTTTTCTGGCTTTAAGTTCCTCTGTTAACACTTTCCCTGATAACTTGGAAATCCAGGTTCTCCTGTTAGCAATGTCAGTGCCAAGCTAACACCCTCGTAATGATGCAAGAGTCTAGCTGCTTTTCCCCTGTGTCATTGTTTTTGCAGCATTGAGTGAATGGTTTAATTGTGCCTTGATTCAGTAACTCTGCTGGGCGCTACTAGCAGAAATCACTGCGTGTGTGAACGGTGTATTTTCTAGCACTAGGATTATCGGTTTGGTTCTGTAATTTATTGCAAATGTTGCTGTACTGGGCGTGGTGTAACTGTGATGATTCAATAAACCCTCTTTTGCATTGTTTGTAAACGGTGCTCTGCTTCTGCTGCTGCCTTTAATGAACCAGCGTGGCTGAGCCCTGAGCTCAGGACATGCAGAATTGGGTTTGACAGAATAATAGAAAGTTGTAAAATGTCCTGAGACCCCTTTTCCCCTCTCACCCCCCGCCCCGGAAGGAGGGAAATTGCTCTGATGACATTTCAGAGTAGAGCAGCTTGTCATGTGTTGCATGTAGTTTTAAGTAGTAAACTCCCCCCTTCAGTTTGTCGAGTTAGTCTTGTTTGACAGTGCACTGAAATGAAGTGATGCCAAGGACCATGTCAGCTGTTCAGTCACTGCGATGCACTGAAGCTGCTGTATAAAATAGGGACACCAACCATCTGGGCTAGGCTTGATCCACAGCATCATCAGGAGCATGTCATGTGACTGTGTGACTATAACTGGAAAAGGAGAGTTCCTCTCCTTCCTCAATAGCACTGGAATTTAGCCTGCCTTGCCAGTTCTTCAGGGGGACCTGGTCAAGGACTTTAATAGGACTGGATGCATGTGCCCTTTGAGCTGCTTGTGATAAATAAAGAGCTGGGGTGTTTTCTCACTTGGTTTTTTCCTACTAGATCTCTAAACACACCCATTGCACCAGATCACAGCAGAGCCAGTTATATCCCCAACTGCGGATGCTCTTAAATGGGTTTAATTGATCAGGGGCAATTTCAGTGAGTAGACACAGCCTTAGATATCGCAGGCACCCTGGAAGGCCCATTGGACACCTCAGTGGATCTACATTAGCATTCACATGCTCACTGAAGGGGCCAGGAGTGTTGTCAGTAAGGAGGGGTTCCTGTCTCCAGAATGTTAATTAGTCATGAAGCTCAATAGATGCTAAATTCAAAGTCCCAAAGGGGCATGAGCACAATTTTTTCCCTTTGCAGGTCCCATTTTGTGCTGCTAATAAAGGAGTCACTTTTCAGTTTCTCTCAGTTCATTACTGAACCCTTGGTTGCTTTTATTTCTACTCATTGTGATGTGAAACCGAATGGTTTGTTGTTGGTTTTGTGAGGGAGCTCGAGAATCCAGCTGATCTCAGCTGTGCCTGACACATGGGTAAGCAGCAAATACCCAGGAAGAGATTAAACCTGCCCCAGAGGCTGGACACTGAAGATTTTGCACTGATGATAAATATTAAGTGTGAGATGATGCACTTGAGAAAATGGAATCAGCAGCTGGGTGGCTAGCAGGCAGTCGCAGATGCAGGGAGATGGGGGCAATTGTAATAACCAGCACCACGCTGGATCTGCCATTGCAGTAAAAGGCCATTTCAGTCCAAGCTATGCCTGTGCAGAGGGGCCTGGGGCAGGGGCTGAGTTTAAGGCAGGCCGTGTAAATAGCACAGTGTCCCAGGAGCACTGGATGCAGCTCTAGTCTCCCCACTTAAACAATGGACAGAAGAGTGGGGAGCTCAAGTCTGCCAGTGACTGACATGGCTTCGTCCCTGGCAGCAGGTGCCTGTCTCAGCACCACCGTGCTTCACTCCTGCCACCAAACTCAGCCTATGACCACTGAAGAAGAGAGTCTGAAAAAGCTGTGGGGCTCGTAGTGGATAATCAGCTGCACTTGTGCTGCTTCACACGGGGAGCTCATGACCCAAGTTCTACCCTCGCAGCCAAGACCCGGTGCCAGAAGCACCCCACAGCATTGGCTCTGTAACCCAAGCAGTCCTGTGGCTCCAACCCTTCCTCCCTGTACCTCCAGTGATTCAGCACCAGGATTCTTAGGCCTAGAGCAATCAGAAGGATAATCACATGGAAAGACTGCCCCTCTCCCCATTCCACCTGCAGCAGCTCCCTCTGCCCATGGGCTGGCTCCCTCCCAGCCCCTGCCTTAGCCCGATCCACTTCCTTGTGTTCTGTGACCCTGTCTCCTAAGCCCCTAGCTCAGCTCACCATTTCTCCAAGGCCCTTCTTCAGTGACACTTCCTGCGTTGCTACCTGAACTTAGAGCTCTGCGGCAGGACTGGGGTCCTGCAGGACCCGCTGACATAACATGAGTGGGTAAAATGTACTTCGTTGTGGGTGGGCAAAAAAACTAGACTGCAGTAATTTGTGAGAAAACATTAAATCTATCAGTTTACCAAGAGTCGCCTATTTGAGAAATTGCTAATTTTTGTTTGAGCTGCTCTTTCCTGTACATGTTTATCTCCTTCACTGTGAATCGGTACTGTACACCAGGTCAGGTCAGAGAATCACCCTCAGGTTTTGTTGTTCTGTGACGTCACATACATGCAGACTGTCACTGTCGCAGCAGCTTCCTGTCAGTGCTGTGAGTAGTTTTTCTGTTAAATGTTTTTCAAAAAGCAATAATAATCCTGACATATAAATAACTTGACTGGGATGTTTCAAAGTTCTAAAAATAGTGCCCAAGCAGTTTAAAAAATTCCAGTTTTTTTAAGCCATTTATAGTTATTACAAAAACAGCACCTTTTAAGGCAAAATTATGATGCAATTTGTTTGGACGTTCTGTGTGACGTAGACATGACAGTAGTTTGTCATAGACAGAATTTCACCAATGTAAAGCAAGTTTATTGGGGAAACCGGTTTTAGTACTTAAATTTAAGTGAGGGATAGAAATAGTTTTGATGTCTATTATAACAGGAGTTAGTGTTTTTACATGGGTTACGCAAGATTTGTTTTATTCTTTTAGTGGTAAAAATTGTATTTGAATTCCATTTATATATTTAATATATTAACCAACCGTGGGCTTTTTGGTTTGGTCTTTTTTTAGTGGCAGGGGAGCAAATCCCACACGCGAGAGATTTGGGATCTAAGATTTTTGCAGGTGGGAGTGGAATAAAAATGCAAGAACCAATGCAGGAGTGAGTATTGCGCTGTGGGACAGGAGCGGGATTAATAAAATAGTCCCAGGCAGGGCTCTACCTGCGCTTGCCACAGGCCTGCTGAAAAAAATACATGGCAAGAGGGCTAGAGGAGGCTTGGGTAGAACACCTGCCCACGGGGATGGGCCTGCAGCTCCACATGGATGGCTCCATGTGTAGATATTCTATCACCAACTGCTGCTTCCTGTTCCTGACCTCAGTGTGGGTGGCAGGGGTTGTTAGAGCCCCCTGTTCACACTACCAGGGCTCCCCTGCAGCCAGGAATTAGGGGCTCTTGCCATCTCACAGTGCTGCCTGTCGGTCCAACTGTCCTGTGTAATGGGCCAGTGGGGCCCTCCCCCCAGGCTCTGCTGGCACCAGCTGCATGGCCTGTGGCTCCCCCACCCTGATCTGCATGGCACAGGCCAGAGAACCCCCTGCCCCACTGAGGGTCTATCCTCCCCTGCAACATCCCAGCTTAGTGGCACTCTGGGCTAGTTGACTGCTACCATCCTGGCAGCACCCTTGGTAGACTAGTTATCACCAAGTCCCATCTATTGACCGTTGGCTGGTTTGTTTGCATGGGGGTGGGTGTTTCATGGGTGCAAATTGACATGCTGTCGCTTACCATGGCAGTAGCTCGGTCCACGACTATGTCAGGGGGCTGCCACTGGTGCTTTCCAGGTGCTGGGGGTTAATGGCTGTTTGTTTGACTCTGTGTGGTTAGGCCGGGAGTAGCCACAGGAGAGGAGGGGGGCTGGCTAGCACTTTTGGGGTTGAATTCAGCCTGTGGTCTAGCGCCCCTCCAGCAGAGCAGCACAGCTCGTGGTGAGGATTCCCATAATGGGCGCTGCCTCCGATTCCCCACTAGCCCCAAGATCCCACTGCCCTGCAGCACAGACACTGTGACGTGGAGTCGCTTTGGGGCTAGAGCGTCCAATGGGCTCACTCAGTGCTGGATCCCCGTGGGCTGGAACTGGGCCCCAGCCACCTGCCCCCTGGTTCCACCAGCTGGGTGTGTGCTGTGCAGGGTTAACCTACAGCATTACAGGGAAGACCAAGGAACAAGCCCTGCTCTGCTGCTTATGTAAGCACTGTAATCATCCTGCAGCTGGACCCTGGCTCTGGGCTGCAGAATAATCCTGCCGTAAACTCTCCAACACTGGCTCAGCTTAAAGGGGACTGGAGTGGGGCCAAGGCACCCGCTGATGACATTATACTACAAAGCTGCTTCAGCCGGGGCCCATCTGTGGCCTAGCCCAAGCCGGGCTCTCCTGGCTTCATCGCAGCTCGGTACAAGGCACCACAGATAGCCTCTGCTCTCCCCCTGTGCGTGCAGCACAACAATGGCTTGATACAGTTCCACTGTGCTGTGGCAGCCAGGTTTGATGCACACAGACAGACCCACCGGCATCCTACACTGCTATTAAACAGCACAGGCCATGGGTTTTTAATTGCAGCACAAATGTACCCCAAGTGCTCCTCCACTACAAAGAGCAAGCGAGCCTGGCTTGTAAGATTCCAGGGAGGGGATTGTGGATAAAGGCACAACACACCTTAGCAAACCCAGTGTTCAGCTCCTCAGTGCTAGTGCCCCCATGACCATGCCGGCCCTGTGGGGGTGCAGGCTGTGCTCTGGAGTGATCACTTTCCCAAAGCGGACTCACTATTAACAGTACTAGTGGACGTAGACCTGCCAACCCTAGGCCCTGCTTCAAGAAAAGCTTCCAAGAAAAGCTAGATGAGATGGGGCCGAGAGAGCAGGGGTGAGTGCTGGGGAGGACAGAATGGTAGGATATAGTCCTGGCAAATGGGCTTGATGATGCCCATCTCAGGGAGGCAGAGCCATCTCCTGAACATAGGGACCCTCCTGCCAACTTCAGGCTTGGTCAAGTCCCCACAGCAGGTGCCTTGGGGTTGCGTAGGGCTGTGCCGGATGGTAATCCTGGCATCTCTGCAGCACCAAGCAATTCCCCTGGAGAAGAACAGCACCTTGGGGATGCTCCAATCGAGGGGGAACAGCTCCTCCCTCCATTAACATGTTCTGGGCTAGTCCTGCTTCTCCCAGCCGCATATTAGTGCACCAAGGGGATCGATTGCTTTGAACAAAATCATTTCCTAGCGGGTGCAGTCCCGGTGTGCCATGGGCAGCCCAGAGCAGCCAGCAAGCACCACTCCAGCATTCGTGAAGCAAGAAAAAGGTTAGGATTGATGCTTTTCTTCCTGCCAATTATCTCCAGGAAAAATCTGTTTAGCCTGAGTGCTGATTGTCAGAAAAACCCAACTGTCCGCAATAGCTGGGGAGTGCCTCACCTGCTGCAGCTAAGGAGCCTATTGATCAGCTGCTTTGTAGCTGGCTTGCCAGACTGCCCAGCTAATGCCCAAAGCCAGGTCCCAGTGCCAGGCACCGTGGGATTAAGGACCATCCCTCCCTCACTGAGAGAAGCTACTGCAGCTATCGGGCTCTGCCATGGGGTGTGGGTCAGAGCCACCTCACTGCCCTGCCAACTGGGACATGGGGCCAGCCTACCAAGGTGCAGGGGTGCATAGCAGCCTGGTGGGAGCAGGGCTGGAGGCCCACACCCTGCATCTCTGGGGCAAGGGCTAGGCTCAGGGGTCCCAGTAGAGATAGGCTCCCTGGGCTCAGAGCAGAGGATCCTGTGAGTAGACCAGCAACCCCCCTGGAACTCCAGGGGCTGGCCCAGCCAGACCCCCATGCATGGAGTGGGGATTGGCTGACTCAGGGCTGCCCGGGGGGGGGAGCAAGTGGGGCAATTTGCCCTGGGCCCTACAGGGACCCCCACAAGAATATAGTATTGCAATTTTTTTTTATGGAAGGGGCCCCTGAAATTGCTTTGCCCCAGGCCTTCTGAATCCTCTGGCTGACTCCCTGCATGGACCCTTTGCCCAGAGATGGCACCATCTGGGGGAGATGGCTGTGGGGGTGGATGTGCCCCAGTGCAGAGTGCCTGGGAACCAGCTCCCACACCTGCTTTGCTGGCTGCATCCTCCTTGCCCCACCAGCCCTGTCTGGGTGCCAGCCCCCTGGCAGGGTTGGATTGTGCCACTTCCAGGCAGTTTATTTCACTCCCTGCAGGGGACTAACCCTAGGCAGGCCAGACTAGGTCATACAGAGGGTAAAGAAATACTCTGGACAGGACTGGGTGTGTGAGGGAGAGCAGGGGGCTGTGGGATTGAGGGGTCCTGACAGGGTGGGAGAGGGAGGCAGTCCAGGGCTGCAGTAGGGAGGGGTGCTGGGGGGGTCCAGGGCTGCAGTAGGAGGGCGCACAGAGGCAGGGCAGTAGGAAGGGGAGCAGGAGCTTGGGGGAGGGAGGAGTGTGGGGGCAGGGGCCGAGGGAATGGGATGGGGTGGAGCAGGGGTGGGGGTCGGGGGCAGCGGGGCGGGGCTGGTCGATGCCGGCGGGGGCGGGGCGGAGGGGCTCGGGAAGGCGAAGGTGCGAGGGGATGGGATAGGGTCTGGGGGCCCGGGGGCACTAGGAAGGGGAGAGGCTCGAGGTGGGGGAGGAGCTCGAAGGCGGTGCAGGGCAGCGGGGTCGAGGGGGTTAAGCGCGGCGGGCTCCGGGCGGGCTGGCCGCCGGCGGGGGCAGCAGAGAGGCCCGATGCCGATGCCTGCAGAGCCGCCCCGGAGCCCGCCCGGCCATGACCATCGCCGCCCTGCGCCGTCTGCAGATGCCCGGCCTGGCCAAGGTGAGCGGAGCGCGGAACTGGGCCCGCCCCGGGACCCTCAGGCTCGGCCCCCCGGGGCCGCCCCGGCCCCTCTGTAGCCGGGGAGCCGCGCGGTGCCCAGGCCCGGCCCCCGAACTGCAACGTGTGCCCGAGTCTGCAGACAGCCGGGCGGGGTCGGGTACCCGGGTACTGTCCTGCCCTCCCGGCCGCCTGGGCAGTGGGACTCAGTATCCCGCACACCCGGCCGGTCCCCTCGGGCTAGTACTGCCAGGGGCAGCGGGCGCCCTGCCTCTGTCCTGCCGTCCCCCTCCTACCCCCGGCTGCCAGGGCAGCGCCCTGCCTCTGTCCTGCTGTCCCGTCCCGTCCCCCGGGATGCCAGGACAGTGCCCTCCCTCTGTCCTGCTGTCCCCCCGCCCCGGGATGCCAGGCAGCGCCCTGCCTCTGTCCTGCTGTCCCGTCCCGTCCCCCAGGATGCCAGGGCAGTGCCCTGCCTCTGTCCTGCTGTCCCCCCGCCCCGGGATGCCAGGCAGCGCCCTGCCTCTGTCCTGCTGTCCCGTCCCGTCCCCCGGGATGCCAGGCAGCGCCCTGCCTCTGTCCTGCTGTCCCGTCCCGTCCCCCGGGATGCCAGGCAGTGCCCTGCCTCTGTCCTGCCGTCCCCCCGCCCCGGGATGCCAGGCAGCGCCCTGCCTCTGTCCTGCCGTCTCCACCCCCACCCCCCGCCCCGGGATGCCAGGCAGTGCCCTGCCTCTGTCCTGCCGTCCCCCACCCCCGGATGCCAGGGCAGCGCCCTGCCTCTGTCCTGCCATCCCCGCCCCCCCAGGATGCCAGGGCAGTGCCCTGCTTCTGTTTTGCTTCCCCTCCCTATTGGACAAGGTCTTGCAATTGGGCCCCCTCTTCCAAGTTCTCTCAGCAGCCCCGAGCCATTGCTGGGTTTCTAATAAATGCTCAGGTTCTGGGACCACAGTGGCAGCCTCAAAAAACCCAGCTCCAGGTCCCCGAGCTGGTAAAAAGCCGGGATTGAGGCCCAAGCACTATAGCCCAGGCTGGAGTCCTGCTCTTGGAGCCCTGGGATCCCACCAGCTCTCAGCAAAAAATGAGATCTTCAGCCCTCGTGGATGCAAGAAAAGCTTGAAAAGATGAGGCAAGTGCTGCCTGTCTGAGTCTGCAGAGAGCCTGAAATAACAGCTCTAAGAGCTGGGACCTGCCCATTCATCTTAGCTCTGACCTCGGCTGCCATCCCAAGGGAGAGTGGGGTCACAGCATGGTCGGGGGGGGGCACCCCCGGACTGGGGGTGCCCAGGGCCCTGCATTGCCTTAATGAGGGTTTGTTCAGTCCAGTTCAAAACTGGATTGCATCCCATCTGCTCCTCTGTTCCCATGGGCTGGGGTAGGGCTGCCTGTCCCCATGTACTTTGTAGCCTGGGTTGTGTGTTTATTTTGTCCTCCTCAAAGCAGGGCAGGAATTATTTCCAGGGAGGGAGATTGTTATTTCTGCTGGCTAGCAGCACAGTGGAGCAGGGTGTGACAATGCGGTTCTGGCGGAACCCAACTGAGAGTGCCAACTCAGGACAAATTGCTCAAATAGGGCAGTTACAGCCCAAGGCTGGGGTTTTTTCCACCTCTAAGGCAAACCAAGCCAGCCAGACTAGGAGGACTTCGGTCTCACCCTCTGGCTAACCGCAAGTCTCACAAGCAATCTCCTTAGACACTCCAGTTTCCCAGTATTACCACCAGTGCCACTCATTATGGGGACAAATGGTTATGAAAACCAATACCCCAGTAAAAGAAAAAGGTTCTCCTGATCCCAAAGGACCAAGCCCCAGACCCAGGTCAATATACAAATCGGATCTTACCCACAAATCACGCTGTTGCCAATCCTTTAGAATCTAAAATCTAAAGGTTTATTCATAAAAGGAAAAAGATAGAGATGAGAGATAGAATTGGTTAAATGGAATCAATTACATACAGTAATGGCAAAGTTCTTGGTTCAGGCTTGTAGCAGCGATGGAATAAACTGCAGGGTCAAATCAAGTCTCTGGAATACATCCCCCGCTGGGATGGGTCATTCCGTCCTTTGTTCAGAGCTTCAGCTTGTAGCAAAGTTCCTCCAGAGGTAAGAAGCAGGAATGAAGACCAGATGGAGATCAGGCATCAGCCTTATATAGTCTTTTCCAGGTGTAAGAACACCTCTTTGTTCTTACTGTGGAAAATTACAGCAAAATGGAGTCTGGAGTCACATGGGCCAGTCCCTGCATACTTTGCCGAGGTACAAGGCTTATCTGCCTTCTCTCAATGGGTCCATTGTATAGCTGATGGTCCTTAATGGGCCATCAAGCAGGCTAGGCAGAGCTAATCTCAGCTTGTCTGGGATGTCACCCAGAAGCATAGCATAAGTTTGCCATACAGACAGTATAGAGCCAATATTCATAACTTCGACTACAAAACTGATACACACATATAGACAGCATAATCATAACCAGTAAACCATAACCTTGTCCTAGACACCCCATTTGACCCCCTTTATACAAGATTTGGGTGCCACTACAGGACCTTGGTTGCAACAATGATCTATATGGTCCCAGTTTATGTCAATAACGTCACACAGGGATACTCGGAAAGTGCCACCCCCACACACTCCCCCAGCCCGTGCTGGTGGCAGCCGGGAATCCAATGGGAGCTGGATTGCTGCTGAAAACATAAATCCTGCGTGGGGCTTGGCCGAAGGTCAGTGTCCACACAGCACAGGCCGAGGGGGTCCCTAGGGGTCAGGCAGTGTCCGCACAGCACAGCCCGAGGGCCAGTGTCTGCCTGCCCGAGGTCGGGGGTCCCTGGGGTTCGGGCAGTGTCTGCACAGACTCTGAGCTGGTCTGTGTGATGCTTCCTGGGGGTACCCAGGCTGTGAGGCACCTCGCTGTCACCTGCCCTGAGCATGAAGAAGTCTTGTCTGTGCAAGCCAGGGCTCAGCTCCCCGACTCCACCAGCCATGGACAACACACGCCCTCCCCTCCCAGCCTACACAGTGCCCGCTGGCCCTCGGCAGGTTTGTGATAGGCACGCTTCAGCCCTCTGAGCGTCCCCTGGCATGAGCAGCCCCTGAAGGCAGCGCTGCCACCAGCAGCAACGCAGAAATAAGGTGGCATGGTATGGAGTGGGGTGTCACAGCCTGAAATATTTTCCAAGGGGGTCGCAGCAAACCCCGCTTTAGAGGTCAGTGGGTTCTTGGTAGAGACTTCCATGCCACCCTGTGACCTATTTTACATATATCAACCCCTGGGATCCCTGTAAACCCCTATGTTCCCCTGGTGCCATCTGCCAAGAGTCCCTGGGTCACAGTCTGTGCCTACCTGAGGTCGGCCAGTCTGTATTCACTTGGCACCACTGGAGCTTTTTGCCTGACTTGTGGAAGGAGCAGCCTGGCTGCATGGAGCAGGCCCCCTCCCGTGCAGTCTCCTTGGGCAGGGTCAGCTGCTCCCAAGAGGTGCAAGAACCCCCAGCAGGGAATTCTGGGCTAGCCCGCCCCTGGGAAAGTCTCCTCCTGACCCCAACGGCGAGTGGCTCCTGCCCAGAAGCAGGAGGGGTTGTAGCTCTGCCAAAGCTCTCAGTTATTTTAGTCTGTCTTGTTATAACCCTGGAGGGTCCTGTTACCCAGAGAAACACCCAGTGCCTGTTGGAATCCTATAGAGCTTTTGGCCTCAATAGCATCTTGTGGCAGTGAGTGCCACAGGCTGTGTTGTGTGAGGAACATTTCCTTTGATCGTTGTTGGATTTGTTCCCTTTCAGTGACATTGAATTTCCCTTGTGTTACGAGACCAGGAGAAAAGACGCTCCCAATCTACCATCTCTAGAGCAGTCAGTATTTGATAGAGGACAGGGTAACAGACTCTTACCCATCCCCTCTCCAAAGGAGCAATCCCAGTCGTTTCAATTGCTCCTCGCTTTCCCTAGCCTCTGATCCTTTTCATCGCCCTTCTCTGCACCCCTGGAGCTCTGCCTGTGTTGAGCTGTGGGGCCGGTGCCTTACACAGTGTCGGGACGAGGCTGCATCACTGATTTATGTACAGACGTTACAATGCTCCCTGCATCCTTCCCCATCCCATGCCCCGTGCCCCTGGTTTGGTTTTTTTTCCATGGAGCTGCCCTCAGTGACGCCAGGATTATTTCCCTGAGCCAATGCATGGGCCGGGGTCTGCAGGTCACTGGGAGCAGCTCAGGTTATTCCCTCCGTTGTGTATCCCCCGGTATTTGTCCGATCTGAATTGTGCTGCCCACAGGGCCCCACATTCCCCTCTTGTCTCTGCCTTGCCCTGCCCGCGGGCAGAGGGGCTGGAACGATCGCGGTTTGCTGGCCGATCCCATGCTGAGCGTGGAGGGGGGGTAGTCTACTGTCCCCAAGCCAGCGTTTCCGCTGCTCTCTCCCCCAGATGGAGCGCGTGATCGTAAGCATGCAGGATCCCGACATGGGCATCAAGATGAGAAACCAGCGCCTGCTGATAACGGTGATCCCACACGCCATGACCGGTGAGTGCTGCCAGGCTTCCTGCCTGCCCCTTCTCTGCATGTGGCTCTCATGCCCCCAGGGTTGTCAGTCACCTGCCCCTCCAGCCGCGCCATCCCCTCCACTCACTCGCCCCTCAGGGCTGTACAGCCCGGCCTGAGCCAGTCAGATCCAGGCAGTGGTGACTCGGTGGGGAGACCGCTGTTGCTCACTGTGCGTGTGCACTGTGCTCTGGATCTGAGAGCATAGAGCAGCTCTGGGACTTCCCGTGAGTGTGCAGGAGTGCTAGTGTAATGAGTGTGTCTTGCACTGCAGCTCCCCCCGCTGCCATCCTCTGTGCAAGGTCTCTGAGTGTGCGTGGGGTCGGGGGGTTGATGTGATTGCATACTGTGTGAGGCATGGGTGATTGGGGAGGGGAGGTTGTGTGAGGTGTGTGGAGTGTGCAAGCACTATGGCATGTGCTTGTCACTGTAAGTGCACAGTGTGCGTGTGTTCAAGCACTGTCTGGGGTCTACCCATTGGTGTGTACACAATGTATGTGGTGTGTGTGTGTGTGGTGATCACTGTGAGCACACACTGCGTGAATGGTCGGGGGGTGCGCACTGTGTGGTGATCACTGTGGGCACACACTGTGCATGGTGGGGGTGCACACACTTTGTGTGTGGTGATCGCTGTGAGCGCACACCAGTGCCTGGGTCTGTGTGCGCGCACTGTGTGTGTGGTGATCGCTGTGAGCTCACACGGCATGCATGGTGGGGGTGTGCACAGTGTGTGGCTGCTCCCAGCCCACTCAGCTGCACTCTGGACCTGAGATCCCAGGCCCCAAGGAGCAGCCCTGGGGGTTGGAGGCTCCCAGGCAGCCTGTTGTGGGCAGAGGGCTGAGTGGGGAGCTGGCTCTGTGGCCGGGCTAGGCCCTGGTGTGCTCACTGCTGCTCGTCTGGCAGGCACAGAGCAGAGTGGCTGGGACTGGGTGGGGTCCTGCACAGGCAGGGACAAGGAGGCCAGCAGCCCTTCCCCACCCCTACCTGGCCCTGACTGCCCCACCCCCACATCAGCCCCTGGCCACGACCCCCTTCCTCACGCCCAGTCACTCCCTTGGCCCTGACCTCCTGTGAGCCCCGCATCACCTCTCGGCCCTGACTGCCCCATCCCTTCATCACCACCGCCCCCCTGGTCCTGACATCCTCTCACCCCTGTGTTACTCCCCTGTCCCCACCCATGTATCAGTCCCGCAGCTATGACCCTGCTCTGCCCCCATGTTACCCCCTTGGCCTGCCCCCACACGCTTGCATTACTCCCTCAGCTGTGCCCTTACCTTACCCCCTTTGCCATCCCCCTGCCCCTGATCCCTGCCCCACTACTGCATCACCGCCCCTGCCCCACCCCACCTCACCCCCTGGGCTTGCCCCCTCGTAGCCTCCTTGCCCCTGCCCCACGCCTGTGTCACCTTTATACACAGATGTGGAGATTGTGTCAACGCCCCTCACTTCTGACTCGCTGTCCCCTGTGCTCGCAGCTCCCCCCCCACGCCCCCGGGCTGGGCACCCCTTACCTCCTGCATGATAGTGCCTGGCTGTGCCTGCACCGGTCCCCGCCCAGCTGGGCTGGCCCAGGGCAGGGACGCCAGCCGGCCTAGTCTCCTGTCTGACAGCTCACCCCGTAATGCCTGGCGCTCCTGTCCCCCAGGTAACGACATCGTGGAG
The DNA here is from genome assembly GCF_027887155.1 of Malaclemys terrapin pileata. NCBI lineage: Eukaryota > Metazoa > Chordata > Testudines > Emydidae > Malaclemys > Malaclemys terrapin. The sequence continues at coordinate 55,524,052 of NC_071514.1, forward strand.
TGGCTCATCCAGAAGTACGCCATCTCTGAGGAGGGTGAGTGTCCCCCGCCCTGAGAGGCACTGTGCCGTGGGTGTCAGGCCCCCCGCCCCCACAGGACAGGTATTCGGAGACCATAGCCCTGCAGGGGGCGGGGGGCAGATGAGACCAGCTCACTTGGTTTGCAGGACCCGTAGACGTGAGCTCTGTGAACTCCCCTGCTGGGCCAAGGCAATTCCAAGCCCCAATCTGGCCCCTGTATCACCAGGCTGCCTCATCAGGATGCTTGCCCAAGCCACTCCCCTCTTCTCCCCATGGAGCCTGGTCTGCTGCCAGGGGCGCAGCAGGCATGGGAATGAGCCTCGCTAGGTCTAGCATTAGCCTGCTCCAGGGCGGGCACAGCCAGGCCTCTCCTGGAGCCTGTGGAGTGGGCAGCTCTCTGGGCTGCTGCTGCCAGGTCTGAGTCCCACAGCGCAGGGAAGAGGCTGCAATGCAGCGGGTGCAGAGGTGCAGTTCACCCAGCGTGAAGGCCAAGAATGAGCCACCAAAGTCAGGGTGCTGTGGGGCGATATGGCTCCCATGGCCAGCCTGGCCCAGCCTGCCTGCAGGACCATCTCCCTGGTGCCAATCCTCAGAGCCTCTGGGACTGCTTAGCTGCGGGCACATTGACCTAAAAGTGGAGTGAGAGAGAGAGATGCCCAGTAACACTCATTGGACTTAAACTGCAGCCACTTAAGGGGTGGGGTAAGGTGGCTGCCTGCCGTGTGCAGTGCAGCAGCGAGGCAGGCATGTCCAGGCCAAGATATACCCCCCACCCCACTGGGATACGTATCTCCATCTCCAGCCTGGTATTGAGGGCACAGAACCGTCCCCGCCAGCGTGGTGTGTGGGGCCTGTTTTACTGCCGCCATGGGCAGCATCTCCCCCTCAGTGTCGCCCTGGCCTGGCAGTCCTCCCCGCTCCAAGAGAGCTGTGGCTGGGGGCTGCTGATCAGAGCCTGGGGCTGGCTCCAGCTCTGAGGAGGGAGCGGATGCTACGAATCCCCGTCTGCAGTCCCAGGGCCGCAGCGGCAGGGAGAGATTGCCCAGCAAAGAAAGGATCTGGCCCAAGTGATTTAAACACCTCAGACCACCTGGCCGCTAGCCCAGCAGACATAGCCAGGGCCTGCTGCCCACTGAAGGCAGCTGGCTTACCAGTGGGGCGGGGGCACAGCAGGCCCAGTGGGGTTTGATGTCCCCTGACCTCTGTGTGCTGCCTGGTTTTGCCTACTCAGTGGGATGGGAGCAGCCAGCCGGGTTTGTGTTCCCTCCCTCCCCACGGCGCAGGGGCAGAGCGTGAGCCCACGCGGCGGTGAGCTGGGCTCTGGGCCTGGAGGCAGGGAGGGAGGGTAGACAGTGCTGGGGTCCTGGTGCCCAGAGGGATGCCCCCTTTGTCCCCAACCAGGCATGCGCTGTCGCAGGGACAGGGATAGGAGCTAATGGAAATGGGCCACTCAGCACCTTGGCCCCCAGCCGAGAGCCGCCAGCGCTGACAGTTTCCGGTCAGCTCCCTGGCAGGCTGTATCTGACCCCCCAGCGTTCCTAGGGCCCCGCTCTCCCCTAAAGCCAACCCTGCCCCCCAAGGGAAGTCCTGTTCTGCGTTCCCAGCCCCCGCCCCCCTGTACTCCAGCCTCCCCACCCCTGCCAGAGCAGCCTGGCCAGCGGGTGATGGTTCTGGGTTGGTCTGGCTCTCAGGGGGCCAGGCACGCCCCATGCCAGCAGGCAAGGTTCACATCCTCATGGCTGCACCACCAGGCAGCTGCCCAGCCAGCTGGGGTCAGAGCTCCCAGCTGCCCTGCTTTGGGGCTGGGCCAGGTGCAGTGATATGCAGAGAGCTGAGTGGGGGACCACATACGGCCTGGGCTGTGGCCTGGGCACAGCTCGCGGCAGGGGAGAGCCAGCAGTTGCAGAGCCCCCATCTGGGCTGCCCTGCGAGTGTTCTGTGCTCCCAGCACCAGGACCCAGCTGGGGCCAGTCACCACCACATCTACGACTCTGGACGCTGCCCCTGAATGGCCCCGGCCACTGTGAACGCTGTGCACTCCGCTACCTGTGAGTCCTTGCCCTGGCCATACTCGGCTGGGTGGCCCCTGCCACGCCTGTGGGTGGGCCTGATGCGGCTGGCACTCGCCATGGGCGGGGAGCACTCGGACCAGGCATTCCTGGGCAGGGAACACCCCCTCCCCAGGGTTTTCTGGAGGGGATTGGCGTGAACTCCATGGGGAGGGGCTGCGTTCTCTTGCTCTGGGAAAGCAGGGACCCTCCTTTATTCCTCTGCTTGGAACCTGCTGCTCTCATCTTTGTGTCTTTGCCCCATTCTTGCCCTTCCCTCTTGTCCTGATCCCGTGCTGGGCTCTGCCCGTCTTCTCCACTGCACCCCCCGTTGCATGGCTCTGGGTGGAGCAGGGCCATGGGCCTAGAGGTCCACCTGTCCCTGGGACATGCTCCGCTGGCTGATGTTAGGGACCGGAAGCTCTGTCCCCACCTTGGGGGATGTGCCGGGGCTGGGGCTGAGTCGTGATGGGCTCTTGCTGGGTCGTGCTGTGGGCTCTGCGCCAGGCTGGGCCCCTCAGGATGGCAGCAGCCCTGGTGCAGGCACGTCCCATCTGCTCTTCTGGGCTCCGGGGAACCGGCCTGCAGCTCGGCATGTTCAGGTGCCATCATTCCATCCTCTCTCCCATGCTCGGCCCTGATCCTGTGAGCAGCTGAGAGGTCAGGGAGGAGGCTATGCCTCCAATCCTCACCTGGGGTGTGGGGCTCCTCCCTGCAATGGCTGTGAGGAGCCCTGCAGAGCAATGCTGGCTAAATACTACTGAGCCCCGGTGACATGGGGGCACTTGAGCCAGCGGCATGCCCGGGTTTCGCTACACACCTGAAGAGGGATTTCAGGGAAACTGAGGCACCACATGGGGCTGGAAGAGACTCTAGTGCAGGCGGGAGGAGCAGGCCCAGCGCGGGTCAGAAGGGAGCTGCCCTCTCCTCTCCCAGCCCCCGCTTACGCTCTCTCCTGCAGAGTCCCTGCACCTCGGCAACCTCCTTGTGAAGCACGGCTACATCTACCCCCTGAAGGACCCCCGCAGCCTGGTGCTCCGGGCCGATGACTCCCCCTACAGATTCCAGGTAGGCCTGGTGCTGGAGCGGGGCTGGCGAGGGGCCCGGGCTGGGCCTCTGAGCCCACTCCCTCTACAGGTTCCAGGTAGGCCTGTCCCCGTGAAGCTCGCTCTAGATTTCTTGATGCCCCCAACATACTGAGCCGTGGCAAGGACAGGCCCTGCAGACACTGTGGTTGGCAGCCAGTACGTGCCCATTGCACCGTCCCTGCAGGGTATGGTATCAGGCTAATGTTACCCGCCTAAAGGGTCCTGCCCGGACCCTGGGGCCCAGCGCAGCACGGGCACTCTGCTCTATGACTGAATCCAGCACTCGCCAGCCTGCCTGGCCCTTCTCCTTTATCACACTAGCGGGTCAACGCTCGCTGGACAGGGCCATGTACAGGGTGAGTGAGCCACCCGGCTGCGGGCTCCCTGCCACCCTCGTGTGGGACGTGCCACCTTCCGCCCAGGCTCTGTCCTCGCCCTGGGGAGCACTGCCCAAGCCCAGTCCAGCAGCAGCAGCAGCCTCTTCCTGGCCAGTGAGGGCCATCACGCCCCAGCACCCAGGAAGGTGCACTCCCTGCAGGGCTGGGGACAGGGAGTTTAAAGGGACCCAGCCCAGGTGAGTGCCCTTTGGAGAGGACCAGCCTGAGGGGCATGATGTGCGGCAGCTCCATGCTCATCGGCTGCAGAGCTCTTGTCATGTGGTTTGAGAGAGCCCAGCATGGCTCACCCTGGCACTAACACCCTTCAATGCGGGTACCGAGGAAGCGAGACCCCAACTTTAGGGCTGGTTCCGGCCTTTTGGGGACTGGACAGGCAGCACCCTGCACTGCTCCACTGTACCCCTGCAGATGGCCAGGGCTGGGGGAACTGTAGGAGCAGCTGTGGAGGGAGAGTCTCGCGGCATGGCAGAAACCCCTTTGGCAAAGGGAAGAGGCAGGTTGCCAGGGTGCCCAAGTGAATATGAACAGGCACCTTCTGAAATCTCCCAGGATGCACTGCTTCCGAGTGCTGTGGGATGGGTCCCCAGAGGCAGGCTGGCGGGCGTGCAGGGAAGTCTGCAGTGCTCTGCCCGCAAGCAGACAGGCTGTGCGGCTGGGGCTCACCAGGCTCCACCCAACTGGCTGGGTTGTGTCCTGTAGCTGTGGCCAGAGAAGCCCAGCCCGTGGAGAGGGGCTGCGCTGAGGGCATCTGCTCCGGCATCTCTGGCCTGGAGCTTTCCTGCAGTTTCCCCAGGAGTGGCGGTGTTGATCTGGCCCATTACCAGACCCACCCCCAGCCCAGTGAGTCCTGGCACAGCTCCTTCCCCAGTGGGGCCAGGGCCAGCGACCCACCCTCACAGCTCCCGCTCAGCGTCTGTCTCTGTCTCTGTCTCTCCACAGACTCCTTATTTCTGGACAAGCTCCAAGTGGCCAGCCACAGAGCTGGATTACGGTGGGTGTCCTCTCTTGCTCACCCCCTATCTGCAGGAAATGTGGCTCTGGGGTGCAGGCTGCCGGCTGCCATGTGAGCGGGAAAGGCCCCGTCCCATCGTGGTGTCCCTGGGCCCTGCGATTCCCCGAGCCAGTGCCCGCCCTCCCTCCCCCCATTGGTACATGCTGTGTTTGGCTCCCGTTCCCCTGAGCCCCAGCTGTGGGAGACCCAGCCAGAGTCGAGAGCTGGAGGCCTGGTGTCCTGCCTTGTGATCCTGGCCCTGAGGGCATGGGTAAGCTCCTGACCCTCCCTGATGTCATCCTAGTGCAGAAAGGAAAGGGTCTTCCCTGGGGGGGCATGAGCAAAGGGGAACGGGTGCCCATTAGCATGACTCCTTCTGAGAGATCAAAGCTGAGGCAGTGCCCGGCCCAGGCTGCCAGGGCCGCCCAGCTCCGTGGCTTTGGGCTCCCCACCCTGACACAGCCCCTCTTCTTCACTGCAGCAATCTACCTGGCAAAGAAGAACATCCGCAAGCAGGGCGACCTGATAGACCACGAGAAGGTATGAGCTCTGCCCATTGCAGCCCATCACAGCCCTGCAGGGCACGGGGTTGGGGGGCAGGGGGCAGTGCTGGGAGTGGGGGGCAGGGCACTGAGCGTCCACCCAGGGGAGATGGCTGCAAATCTGAACCCTCTTCAGGTCACAAGTGCCATGAGTTTGAGGGATCTTAGCTTAGCCCGTAGTGGACATTTGTCTCATCTGAGCCACTTCTGAGTCTCTGTTTAGCGCAAGCCCATGTCTGAAATATAGGGGGTTGGGATTAAGGCAGGGGCATTGGTGGAGCTGGGGGGAGAAGCCCAGGATGGGACAGCAGGGGGCTGTGGACAGGGTCAGGGAGCAGATGTGGAGAGTCAATGGATTGGGAGTCCTGGCGAGCTCAGGAAGCTGCAGGCAGAGGCGGCGCTGGAGAACCCTTTGAATTTGGGGTGGGGGGGCCCCACACCCCTGCTTGGTATGGGTTGGGTCTGGGGGAGCCCTGTGGGGGAAAGGCCACCCGACTGACTGCCTTTTACACTCGCTTTAGGATAACTACAACCTGCTGCACAAGAGGATCAACCATACCTGGGATTTTGTGGTGATGCAGGCGCGGGAGCAGCTCCGGTGAGTCCCCTCCAGTAGGCCAAACCCCAGCACTGCAGCATGGCTGGGGGGACAGGCTCAAGCAGTGCTTTGCCCATCCGTGTTGGCACAACTGGCATCAGTATGCCCAGGGCTATGACAATTCGATGACCCGTGGCCACAGACCGTGCTGCAAATTTGCCCTCTCCTGCAGAGTCAGGCTGCAAAGTGACCGGTAGGGGGCGCTGTATGAGTCGGGGGCTTGGCACTCACTGACACCCAGGCCCATCCCAGCGTGGCCTCCCAAAATCATGGGCTGCTCCCTAGCCCATACAGTTTCAAACAGAACCATGAGCACCAATGCCAAGCTGTGTGCCTGTGCCTGCTGGCAGCCTGAGCCCACGGCCAGTCACCCAGTACCTTGGGCAGTCATTGGCACCAGTGCCCACCTACCCTCTGAGCGGATCGTCTCACACCCGCTTTGTCCTAGCGTGAATGGCCGAGCAGGGTGCAGGCCCAAGGGAATCCGGCCCAGGTGAGCTGCGTCGCTGTGACGCACGGGTGATCTGAATTCCAGTGGTTGCATTGTTAATGGTTTCCCTGTTGATCCACCCTTTCAAACTGCCTCCCACCCTTCCCAGCTTCCCCGGGGCACTTCCGCCAGGGAGCCCGTGGGGCCTGGACACAAAGCCGTTGCTGAGTGCTGAGAATGAGCCCAGCACAGTGGGGCGAAAAATCCAGGGTCCTTCCGGACGGGCACTGGTGAGTGACCACCGCAGGGACTGCCCGACAGACTGGAAGGGCCTGAGTCCCGGCAGGCGGCTGCTCACAGCCTGGCCAGCTCCTTCCCACCACCTCCTGGGGCAGGTGCTGGGAGTGGCTGTTCACAGAGGCTGCTGTGTTTCTGCCCTGGTGCCTGGGAGCAGGGCCAGCGGTAGGGGGTTGTCACCCAGGTCAGTGCCCGACCCACCCAGCCAATCACAACCACAGCTTGGCTGAGCGAAGCAGGGACTGGGGTGTCCGAGCACTGGAGCTCAGGGTGGCTCTGCCTGAGCGTGGCGTTTGGGAGGAAGGCCGAAGGAGCTGCCAATCTCAGCAGGACAATTATGGAGCCAGGCAGGTGCGTTCAAGCACTGGACGTGAGTGCAGGCACTGTGGGCACCCCTTTGGGCGAGGCAGGGCCTGGAGCTTCCATTGCCCCACGTGGGGGAAGGCCTAGGCCTAGTGTGATCCCCTCTCCTGGGAGGTGCCAGGACCCGTCTGCGCTGGCTGAGGGGCTGGTGTGAGCGGCTGCCCCCAGCAACGCCGTGCTCTGATGCTACCCTTCTATTGACAGGGCAGCCAAGCAGCGACGGAAAGGGGATCGTATTGTCATAGACTGCCAGGAGCAGGCCTACTGGCTGGTCAACAGGCCCCCGGTAAGAGCGTGCTGGGAGCCTGCCACCGGCCCAGAGCCCTGGGGCCCCTCGTAGCGGGAGGGGGAATGCCTTGGTGGGGCTGCTGGGGAGCCCTGAGGGTGGCAGGAGGACCCATGAGGTGGGGTGAGGAGAGCTGACAGGGTGGGATCCCCGGTCGGGGAGGGGCAAGGTGAACGAGCGGGATGGGACCCCTGGGGTAGGATGGTGGGCAGGACCCCCGGGGTGGTGCGGGGTAAGGCATGCCAGCAGGGCGGGATCCCTGGTGTGTGGGGTGGGGTGAGGCTTGCCAGCGGGGCAGGACCCCCAGGGTGGGGCGGGGTCCATGGGGCAGGGTGGCAGGGCAGGACCCCCGGGGTAGGGCGGGGTGAGGTGTGCCAGCAGGGCAGGATCCCGGTGGGGTGGGGCGGGGCGAGGTGCATCAGCGGGGCAGGACCCTAAGAGCAGAGCAGGGCGGTGGAGCAGGACCGCCAGGGTGGGGCAGGGCGGGACCCCCTGGGGTGGGGAGGGGCAGGGTGTGTGGGCAGGACCCCCAGGGTAGGGTGGCGGGGCAGGACCCCTGGAGTGGTGGTAGGGCAGGGCGGGACCCCTAGGGCAGAACAGGGGTGGGGTGGGACCCCAGGGCAGACCAGAAGATGGGGTGGGTCATGCTGGTGAGGCAAAGCCCCTGGGGTGGAGCGGGGCAGGAGCAGGGCGCGCTGGCAGGGTGAGACCCCCAGGATGGGGCGGGACCCACAGGGCGGAGCAGGGGGTCGTGCAGGACCCCAGGGTGGGTCAGGGGGTGGAGTGGGGCACGCTGATTGGGCAGAGCCCCTGGGGTGGAGCGATGTGAGACGTGCTGGCAGGGCAACACCCCGAAGGTGGGGCATAGCCAGCCTTGTGTGGTGGGGTGACGGCTGCATTCCAGCCCCTTTGCCAGCTATGGGACAGGCACACCACATCTGCCTCACTGGCACTGCCGCTCTGAGCGCCATCCGTGCTGGGCATGAGCCCTGTGTGTCCCCTGCAGGGAAAGGAGCTGGGCCATAGCAGACCTGAGGGCAGACATCTGCAGAGGCTGGGCAGGGAGGGGGAATTCTCAGGTACCCTGGCGCCCCCCAGACTGTCGGAGTCGGCCTGGCTGAGATATGGGCCCTGTGGCGCCTGCCTGGAGGGGCAGGGGGCTGTCCCATCATTGCCTGTGCTGGCAGCTCAAGGGCCCACTGAGGCCTCCCTGGCAGGGCCTCCAGCTGAGGGGCTGCTCAGCTGTGGGGCTGGTCAGTGTGACAGCTACGACTGGCTCCTGCCAGCCAGCACAGCCCCTCCCCAAATGGCTGCTAGCTTCCCCCTGGTGTGAGCCGCCTGCAGCCCCCCAGTCCCAGCCTGCTCCTATTGGGCTGAAGGCACCTCTCCCCTGGTCAGGCCAAGGCCCCTGGACCCTGCGGGCAGCACCCCCGTTGAGCCACGCCAGCTGGATGCATGGGTGGGGAGGTGCCTCCTCCATCCGCCCCCACCCCCACAGGGTCAGGCGCTGGCTCCAGGCAGTGAGTGATGAGCCTGGAGGCCATCCGCCTGCTGGCAGCGACTGCCCGAGCTAGGAGTGTATCAGCTGCCCCCCGCCCCCCGCCCACCAGAGGGCACTGGCTTTCTGGGCAGCCCGCCAATGCTCTGAGGGGCACCCAGCCTGGTACCACAGAACCCTGGAAGGGGGTGGCTGTCCCTCCCCCAGCAGGGCTCAACCCCTGTATCTTAGTGTGATGAGGCTGCAACTTGCCAGGGCATAGGCAGTAGCTGAGGGCTGGCGCAGGGAAGAGAGCCCTCAATGGCCGAGAAGCTGGGGTTGCTCCTCCCACTCCATGCCAGCTGGCTCCCAGGGCTAATCCCGCGCCCCTACGGAGCTCTGCTCCGCGGGAGGTGGGTCTCCTCTCCCCGGGTCATGCAGCACAGCGGGGCACACACAGCCCTGTGCCAGCTCCCAGAAGCTCTGCCCAGGAGCGCAGCTCCCCTCTCAACCCCCCAGGCCAGCTGCCCCCATGCCCGGCCTGGCGCGCTCTCCCAGGGGACGGGTGCAGGCAGCACTCAGCGCATTAGCGCTGGCTCACGGGAGCGGGCCATAACAGCTGGCGTTAAATCCTCTGCCTTCCCTTTAGCCTAATGCCAGTCGCCGCCTGCTGCTATGGGGGCTGGGCAGGCAGACGGGACCTCGCTGTCCCTGGGGGATCTCCCAGCTCAGGGGAAGGGCACTGTGGCTGGATTGCTGTTCTGCCCTGTGCCCAGGTCTTCCCTGCTGGAGGGGCTGGGTGAGGGGAAGTAAGGGGTGCGCATGGCCGTTTGGAGGATATTGGAGCAGAGTCCGGCATTGGGACAGCAGCACCCCATGCCCAAGGCCACCAGTCGTCTGAACACGTCCCACATGCAGGGAGCGCTAACTCCGCGACAGTTAGTGCCCTCGGGACTGCGGGACCAGGCCCAGGCTGCAGCCCCCCAGGGTTCCATGGAGACCAAGCTGCAGCTGGCACCCTGAGGGGCTCTTTCTGTGATGGACAGCTACCACCCTGGGGAACTGGGCTGAACCAGAGGGTGCTGGGCCTGCTGCCATGTGTGTCTGGCTGTGCCCTGCTCACCGCTCTGCCCTCCGTGGCCGCGCCTGCCGGGGGAGCCCAGGCCCCAGACTGGGAAGCCCTGCTCGAGGCGCCCGTCCGGCCCCAGGGGGCGCCCCAGCCTGGGGGCACTATTGAAAATCAGGCTGCGTGTTTGCTGGCTGCTGTGGGTCTGACTGGACAAGACCTGGAGCTTTCCAGCCCCTTTCCCGGCAGGGGACCCTTGGACCATGGCAGGATTATCCCAGCATGCTTAGCCTGGGCTACTCCCTCTCCAGACAGAGGCTGGCCCTGATTCCCTGCTTGGCAGCACAAAGACCCTGCTCTGTGGTGACTCTGGTACCTGGGCCCATGGGGAGCAGGTGGAGAAGAGAGCTGCCTGTAGTGCAGAGGGCATGTATAGCCACATGGGCTCCGGGGACCTGGGCGTGGGGCCCTCTGCCCCTGGGAGCCCTGAGGACGGCACAGAAAGTGCTAAGGGGTGGCCAAGAGGGGCCTGTTCTTCAGGCCACACCCAGTGTGGTGTGAACTGCCCCCCAAGCGACAGCCCCCAGTCCTTTCCCCTCACATCCAGTAGACCATTTGCAGCCTGATAGGCTCCCCAGCTCACCCCGCACTCAGCATCCCCCAGCTCTAGAGCCCCCGCGTAGCCCCTCGGGCCCCGTCAGCCCCTGCTGCAGCTCCCTGAGGTGCAGGTTAGGTTGGCGTCAGTGTGTCGATCCCCGGGCGCTGCACCGGTCCCACGAGGTTGGATCTAGGTAGATTGGCTCTCCCTGTGCCAGGGTCTCAGAGCCAAGGTAGGCTCTGTGCACAAGTGTCCTGGTGGCCAATGCCCAGCTAGTGCGGCTTTGGGCCAGGAGGCATGGGGAGGGGTGATGCCAGGGGGCAGTCAATGGGTCCCTGACCTCATTTTCTCTCCTCTGGCAGCCGGGAGCCCTGAACGTGATGGAGCATGGGCCAGAGCGGAGGAATTGCCACATCAGCCGGGTGCAGCTGGTGAGTGTCCTGCCAGGGTGTGCACCTCTCTCCCTCCTGCTGGGACAGAAGCTCCGTGCCAGCCACACCCTGCTCTGGGGCCAGCCCATGGCTGTTCCCCACTGCTCATTTGCCAGGGCACTTGTTCAGGGGCACAGGGCTCCCAGCAGACTGCCATAGGCTGCTGTCGGGCCTGTCTGCGAGGCTGCTTAGCTCTTCCCAGTCCGACTAGGTACAGACCAGCCCAGCCAGGGCTGCTTCCCTTGGGCTCCCGTGTGCTCCCTTAGCCTGGCCCGGCGGAGTCCCACAGCCATGAGGGACGACGTGGAGCCAGGTCTGGGAGCCTCCCAGAGCCCATGGGCCGCTCCTCACACTCAGAGGTTCACACAGCTCAAGGCCAGAAGGGCCCATTAGACCACCCAGTCCAGACCTTTCACCCAGCTACCCCGGCCAGGGACTTCAGCTCTCGTCAGCGGGACCACGGTGCACCAGTGCCTGAGAATTGGTTACGTGAGACGTGCCCAGATGGGCCCCATGCTGGAAACCCACCAAAGTCCCTCCCAATCTGTGCTGGGGGAAATTCCTTCCCGCCCTCTCTCCCCCCATCTGGGGATCAATCATCAGCCAGACCCAGAGCACAGCGGCCAGGTGACAAGGACAGAGGGTTATCTGTCCCACCCCGAGCCTGCTGGCCCGTCCCCAGCTGGAACCCATCTCTGATGCTTCAGAGAAAGCAAAGAAACCCAGATTACAATTGTGCCTGGGGGGACAACTCTCCCCGCTGCCTGGTGCAGCAACCGGCTGCGGCCCCGGAGCACGAGAGCAGCGTGCAGCTGTTCTCCTAACCCCGAGTGGGGGGAGGTGATGCTGGCTCTCCTGTCCTCAGCATGGCCCTCAGTGTCGCCTCGGCCTGCTGGCAGCTGTGGGTGCACCTGAGCCCCCAGGAGGCAGTGCCCCCTGCCCCAGGGCATGATCCTCTCTGTGCCCAGCCCCAGTCACTGCAGACTCCAGTTGGGTCACTGCTGCTCTCACCCTGGCCCACTCGGCATCGCCGGGTCAGCTTGGGATTAGTCCCCAGGCGTATTAACATCTCTTTCCCAGCTGTTCCCCACCACGTCTCTGATCTCTCCCCTCCCTGTGTGTGGAGTCCCTCCTCCCCGCTGTGTGGACCACCTGCTCGCTAATCCCCCAGCACTGCTAACCATTGGGAATCCTCAATGGGCCGGGCCCTGCAGATCTGCTGGGGAGACAAGAGCCCTGAGGGCCAGGCCTTCCCCAACCCCCGTAGCTTACACCCAGTGTCCGCCCCGCCACCCCTCTGGCCCTGAGGCTCCCCGCACACCATTGGGACAGGTCCCTCCCCACCACTGCCAGGCTGTCCGGTGGATACAAATCTGCTCTGCCAGCGCCTGCCCCAGCCAGCCACTCCCTGGCCATTGGGTGCATTGGGTGACAGGCTGGGCCTGATGCTCCTGGGCTGTCTGTCCTAGCGTGACCTGCCCGACGCCTGCCAGCTCTGGGCACCCTCCCCTCACCGCCACAGAGAGCTGCCACTGTAATGGGACAGGGCCCTGGCAGAAGAGCCAGCCACAGTCCTGGGGGAGCAATGTCAGCAGGTGCCGAGAGGCACAAAGGGTCCCAGTGGCTGCCCCATGGGCACTGAGTCCTCAGCATGGAGTTCCCGGCCTCGCCGCGGGTCAGCCCCTGGTCAGAGCCCTTGCTGCAGTGAGCCGTGGGCCTGGCCTCTAGCCAAGCCAGCCCTGGGATAGCGGCTGAGTGCTTTTGTCGGAGCCACGGCTGGCCTCAGGGGGGGGTGGGGGGTTTGTCACTCAGCAGCTACTGGGTGCCCCATTCTGTGTGTCATGGTGTCACTAATGCAGCCTCCGGGGGCTCCTCTCCTCTCCTGTCCGTCTGTCCTGCCGGCTCCTTACTAACCGCTGGGCTTTGTTTCTCTTCTCTTCTTCTGTCTCGTGCCGCGTCTTCTGTCCAAGTAAGTGTCTCTAACCCAGAGCTGCCCACGATGGGCCTGTGCGATGGGCCAGGCTGCACAGGGCTGGGGGGCACCCAGTTAGAGCAGGGCACAGGCTCCCCCATTTACCGACATGTGAGCGCAGGCTGGGCTGGTGACTGTGCCTCCTGGGTGGGGTGGAAGGCAGCCATGGGGGAAGGGGCAGTGCTCTCCAGTGGCTGGAACAGGGCTCTGGGCCATCCTGGATCCCCATCCCCCACCACGGGCATGGGGCTGGGCAGCGCCGGGGGCTGCAGCTCTTGGGTTTGTGCTGGCAGTCACACTGCAGGGCGCAGCGTCCTCTCAGCGGGCACCTTGCAGTCACGCCATCCTTTCTGGCCCAGCTGGTGGCTACATGGCCTGGCATGCCAGGGTGTCCCCCTCCACAGGCCCTGCATCCTGCGGAGACACTGTCCCTTGGCTGCCTGGCTCCCCGCTCTCCTGGACACCTGCCTGGGATGATGCCAGGCAGCTCTGTGCCAGTGCTAGCGCCTGACCCCTCCTCTCCTGTGCAGTGAGGCGCTGCCTGCAGGGGCTGGGTACTCATTGTGTGCTGGGGGCACTTGCAGGTGCCTGTCACCCTGGCATTGGGTTCATGGCTGAGCAGCTCGCTGCTTTCCCTTCTCCCCCTGGGAGCATGAGGGGCAGGAATCCTGCTGCTGTTCCCCCAGTGCTCTGGCCCTGGCCCAGCTGGGTTGGGGGGCCCCATGCAGTGTGGCTGCCCCAGTGGGCAGAGCAAAGTGCCCTCCAGAGCCTGCCCAGCACCCATGGCCCAGTCTGGCTGGGCTGTTGGACACAGCTGTGAGTCACAGGGCTGGGCTGCAGCTGGGAGCGCCATGGGCATGAGGCTGGCATGGTTCGAGGCGGGCTAGCAGCCAAGCCCTGAGATGCTGGGGTGAACCCCCTCTGGGCAGGGCTGGCACAGCCAAGCTCTTGGCTCGCAGCAGGGGCTGTCCGGGGGCTCAGCTGGGCGCTCACGCTCCTCTCTCGGTCTCTTTCAGCCCGAGAACACGGATTACTACAAGCGGGAGGTGAGTGTGGGGCTGGTGCTGGCCCAGCCGCACCCTGGGCAGTGGGTGGGCAGGCTGCTCTGCAGGGCCTTGGCTCGGGGACTGTGCAGGGCCCCACACTGAGCTAAGGGAGCTGGGTGGAGGGGAGGCTGCTGATGGCCAGTGGCTCGCCCAGCCAGGCCTGCAGGGAGCCGGGTGGAGGGGAGGCTGCTGATGGCCAGTGGCTCACCCAGCCAGGCCTGCGGGGAGCCGGGTGGAGGGGAGGCTGCTGATGGCCTGTGGCTCCCCCAGCCAGGCCTGCGGGTTTTCTGACATGATCGTGACCCTGCTGGAAACTCCACAGCGATGGCTGTGCCAGTATTACTGCATGGGACTGTGTCTGCCGTGCCAGGGCTGATGGGCATGGGCAGAGTGGAGAGGCCATGCCCGTAGCTGTGCCCTGTATCCCGCCCTGCCAGAAGCAGGGGAAGCTGCTAAATCTGTCCAGAAAGGGCTGAGGAATGGGGAGGTTTGGGCCTCAACCACCCAGGGCTTGGCTCAGGCTCTCGCTGTTTCCCCATGGCCTGGGGGTGGGGGTAGGTAACAGCCGGAGCAGCCCCTGCCCCTCTGGGGTCTGTGCCCTGTGTCTCGGGCTGGCCAGGCACTGCTGTTCTCCCCTGAACCCCACTCCTCTCTGCTCCCTCCTGCGCCCGCGCCCAGATCGAGTGCTGCCGAAAGGCCATGGGCAGGACCCGCGTGAAGTCCTCCATTTGCCTGGAGGGGTAAGTTGCCATCTCCAGGTGGGGGTTGGGGAGGGCCCCAGGGAGCCTCACTGGCATTACCATCCTGGTCCCTGGGCACAGGACTAATGCCCTGCAGCTGCCCCTGCCCCTGGCTCTGGGGGAGGGGGTGCAGACAGCTCCACTCACATCTAATAGCGCCAGGCCCCCCCTCAGCTGATGGCTCCCAGTGGGAGTCGCACCTACCCTGTGGGACGCCCTTTTCCAGCAGGGGGCGCTACTAGGATATTAGCATCCCAGGCCCAGAACCCCACTGGAGTTAGCTAGTGGGATTTTTATTCCAGGGCTCCCCCCATCCCCAGCTCTGCCGGTGCCCCTCAATCCTGACCCGCAACCCCTGCTATCCCAGCCCTGGGGCTCCCCCACCCCCAGCTCTGCTGGTGCCCCTCAATCCTGACCCGCAACCCCTGCTATCCCAGCCCTCGGCCCCCAAAGGTGGCAGCGTCCTTATTTCAGCATTGCACTGCAGCCTCCTGTGGCCTGGTGGCATCTCTACCTCGAGCTGGTGCTTGTGTGACCCTCGCAGACACAAGCTGGTTCTGCGCTGGCCCCTGGCCCTGCCTGCCCTGCTGCTTGTGGGGGTGACATGGTGCCTGCAGAAACAGGGAGCCCCTCTAGGAATCGCCTTGGGGCCAGGCCCTATGGCCAGAGCTGATGTAGAGTGGTGCAATGGGCCGTGGGGCTGGGAAGGGCTTTGAGAGAATCTATGCAGCATGACACGTGCCCCGAGGCCTGGCTGGAGCCCTGCCCCTGAGCCCTGCTCCATCCTTAGGACTTGCTGGGAACCAGCAGCAGACTGGGCATCCGGAAGTGCTTCCCAGAGAGCCCCCGGTCAGCGAGGGAGAGCGTACCCGCGCCCTCAAAGAGCGGCCCTTCCTGGGCCTGCCAAGGCATCAGACTCTGTTCGTCCATCTCTCTGTAGAGGGGTACTGGCAGGGCGTGTGGGACAGAGCAGCAGCACTGCCTGCTCCCCAGCGCTGCGTGGCACAGCTCCCAGGCCCCGCGCTAGACCTGCCTGCTGGGTGGAGGCCATGCGGAGAGCCCAGCCATGCTCACCATCGCTCCTCCCTCGGTAGGTACATCAAATTCAACGAGCAGTATGTGCCCCACGATCCCATCATGTCTGGCTGCCTGCCCAGTAACCCCTGGATCACGGACGACACCACGTACTGGGCCATGAACGCCCCCACGTAAGTGCCCGGGGCAGGGGGCATCACAGGCTGCAGTGTGGGGCTCCAGCCTGTGGCTGGTTCCTCCCCAGCACGGGCTGGCAGGGGCAGGAAGGACGCCAGTGCACTGCAGGCAGTGGGCACTGGGTTCCAGGGCCCCTCAGTCGTTGCCCCAGTGCCATGTGCTGTGGTGAGGGTCACTGATCGGCACTGGCCCAGGGGGCCTGCTTGGAGACCTTGCCATGCCACCGGGGGACATTGCTGTGGGCACGAAGGGAACCCAGCCGCCATGTCAGGCAGGGACCAAACTGCACGGCCCAGCCTGGGTGCTGCCATGTGCCGGCAAGGTCCTGGAGGCGCTGCCAGACCCGGCCTAGTGGGGACTCTCCAGACGGGGAGGCTTGGGCCTGGTTCAGGATGATGGGCTGGGGCCCCAGCACAGGGCCGAGCTCCTTGGGGCTCCCCCAGCCTGTCTGGGGGTGGGGGGTCAGTGGCAGCAGGAGCCCTCATGACCTCTCCTCCCTCGCCGCAGGGTGACGACACCGACTAAGCTGCGCGTGGAGCGCTGGGGCTTCAGCTTCAGTGAGCTGCTGGGCGACACACTGGGCCGCAGGCAGCTGTTGGAGTTCCTCAAGAAGGAGTTCAGTGGTGAGTGACCCCCCTGCCCGGCCAGCCCTGGCCCCTGGTGCCAGGCTGGGGCTGGCTTCTCCCTCCTGCCCAACGGGGCCCTGCTGGCAGGAGGAGCCATTTGCCGGGGTTGGCTGGCGAAGGGCTGGCACGTGCAGGATGCCGAGGGCCCCTGCTGCAGTACCTGCTGGGCTTAGAGGGGTCCAGGGGCTGGCATGGCCGGCAGCAGAGCGCCCGGCAGGGATCCTCCCTCACACGGCTCCTCTGCACGTGGCTCCCCCATGGGTCATATCTTCCCCGTCCCTCACTCACCAGCGATGCACGGGTCCCCGTGCCCTGTGGGGCCTGGCTGGAGTGTGAGCCGCGTGGCTGGGCCGCTCCCTGCTCTGCGCTGCCAACAGCGTCTCTCTCCCGCCAGCTGAGAACTTGAGCTTCTGGGAGGCGTGTGAGGAGCTGCGCTACGGGGAGCAGGTCCGCATTGCCGACATCGTGGACTCCATCTATCAGTGAGTGCCAGGCCGTGCCCCCACTGCCCCCTGCCCCCTCCATGCTGAGTTCCCGGCGCACCGAACCCCCACCACACCCCCAACGTGCCGTGCCACCACTGCATCCCCACTGAGCTGAGCCCCCACTGCGCCGTGCCCTCACCACACCCCCGCCATGCTCCGCTCCCAGCCTCCACTACACCCCTGCCGCACCGATCCCCCACTACACTCCCGCTGCGCCCCACCACACCCCCACCATGCAGAGCCCCCACTACAGCTCCACCGCGCCACACCCCCACTGTCCCAAGCCCCCACCACAACCTCACTGTGCCAAGCCCTCCTAACAGCCGTACCGGGCTGAGGTGCCCCCCCCCCAGACCCCCACCACACTGAGCCACCCACACTTCACCTCCACCGCACCCGCACCACACCGAGTCCCCACACGTGCTCCCACTGTGCTTGCATTGTGGACCTCCATCTATCTGAGTGCTCTGCCCCCCGACCATGTCTCCCACTTGACCCCACGCGTGGGTCCCAGCCAGAGGGGGGTGGTGCACAGTCCCCTCTGCAAGGTACTACGGCCCAATGGGCCAATACAGCGGGGTCCCCTGGGGCAGCTCTTTCCTGTGGCTCTGAGCACTGTGGGGAGCACTGTTTGGAGAGCTGGCACGGCTCTCACCTCCTGGGGGAGGGGTGCATTCCAGTCCCAGATGTGCAGGAGAGCTGGGGGCAGATGTGCCAGTCCCAGGTGCACAGCAAAGGCTGGAGGGGGTGGGTGTGTGCCAGTCCTAGACATGCCAGAGAGCTTGGGGGCAGATGTGGCAGTCCCAGATGGGCAGGAGAGGCTGGGGGGAGGTGCCAGTCCCAGACGCGCAGGAGGGGCCCAGGGCACGTGGGGAGGCGGGAGGGCCTTGGCTGATTTGGGGACCTGGGAACCCACAGGGGGCTCCTCCAACTTCTCTCTAACTGCCGACCCCCAACCTGAGCTGCCCTGGCCGGTGCCCTGGTCAGAGCTGTGTGGATGGGACCCGGGTGGGATCTGAGCCCATGGCCTCTGCCCCTCGAACCTGCACGGGGAGCCCCCTGGCCATTGCCCCTGTGGTGCCCTTGCTGGGAGCCCAGGAGCACCACCGCATGGCCCCGAGCCAGCCCTGCTCAGTCTGGGTGTGTGCCCTGCTCCCCAGGCAGTTCCTGGCCCCCGGCGCTACCCGCTGGGTGAACATCGACAGCAAGACCATGGAGAGGACCCTGGAGGGCATCAAGACGCCGCATCGCTATGTGATGGACGATGCCCAGATGCATATCTACATGCTGATGAAGAAGGTGGGGGCCTGGGCCCTGCCCCACACCGGCCCCTCCCCTGCAGCTGGCCTGGGCACTGGCGCCTCCTCCTCGCCCTCAGCTTCAGCTGCCCCAGGTTACCCACGGGGCTGGGTGAACCCTGGGCATTCGGCTGCAGCTTTACCGCCTGGAGTGGGCAGCATGGGTGGGGGGAAGGGCATTCTCCCAGGGCAAGCTGGTCAGTGTGGGGCAGGCTAGTGGCTGAGGAGCGGGGGATGGGGCTGGTCTCTTTGAGAAGTGAGGGATGGGCCATGGGGCAGGCTGGTCACTGAGGAGTGGCGGAGGGGGTGTGGGGAGGGCTGATCACAGGGAGGGAGAAGAGCAGTGAGGAGGCCCGTAGTTGGGCTGGCCAGGGGTTAGGGTGTGAGCCGGCTGGGGGCTCATCCCCCCCTCACGCTTTGCGCTGCCCCCAGGACTCGTACCCGCGCTTCCTCAAGTCGGAGCTGTACCGCAGCCTGCTGGCAGAGGCCGTCGTGCCCCCGGAGACCAAGAAACGGTGAGTGGGGCCCGGGCAGCCAGCGGGCACGGGGTGCCCAGCCTAGGCCTGTGGGGTGGGCAGGCTAGCAAGGGAGAGGCCAGGGGCTTGCTGGGGGAGAGCTGGTCCAGCCCCGCCTCCATGCCAACCCTACTTGGCTCTGCCCCCTCCCCCCTTTGCCAAGCTCACTCAGTGCTGCCCCTGTCCCAGGCACTAACCCACCCTTGGGTGCTAATCTCGCCCCAGACACTAACCCCACCCCATGCTGTCCCCACTCCTAGCCCAAACCCACCCCACATAGCCCCTGTCCAGGAGCTAACCCCGCTCTGGATGCTAACTCTGCCCTGCGCTGCCCCTGCCCTGGGCACTGCCCCCGCCTTGGGCACTAACCTGTGGCGCTCTCTGGCAGGGTTTTCCCATTCATGAGGAAGCAGCGTCACTCCAGCCCGAGCCCGGCACTGCTGCTGCCTACGGGGGAGCCTGAGGCGAAAGTCGAGGATCAGAGCAAGGCGGTCGCTGTCCCCATGGAGAGCTAGGATCCCGTCACCTCCTCCCTACCCCCACCTGCCCCAGGCTGAGCGTTCTGCACTGACGGGGGCAGGGGCTCGATGAAGTGGGGCAGCAACTGCTGGGCCCCATGGGACACCTGTTTCTCCCCCAGCCCGGCCCACCATTGTGGTATCAGGCCCCCCAGACAGGGTGTTCTGGAGGCAACGACGCATCTCTGCCCTGCCCCACCCAGGCAGTGCCAGGGCAGCGTGGGCCAGCCGGGGGGTCTGTTCTCATTCAACGGCTGCAGTTGGCTAGTTGGGTAAGGAGGGCGACTGCCCTGGGCTGGGCCCTGTGGGGGAGCGGCAGAGATGGGGCGGCCAGCTACATGCAGGGCGGGCTCTCACCCACTGGCATGAATGCAATCCCAGGCTCGCTGGCAGGGGCAGACCCAGCCTGCAGCACCCCCTGGGCCCCACACGTCATCAGGCACAGGGAGATGGGCGCTCAGATACCAGTGCAGAGCAGCTCAGCCTCCAGGTCTCCCCCGCACCTCCTCCCACAGGGCAGCCGCAGCCCTTGACACTAAAGGATAAAGCCATATGCCCCAGGAGGCCATGTGCCCAGCCCTATGGGGCGCCCCGCACGGCACCACTGGGGCAGCTCCTGCTCCCTTTGCCTTAGCTCTTAGAGTGACCCCCACCTCCCGGCCCCGGCAGTTCTGTGGGGCGAGTGGCTGCAACGGGCCAAGACACACATGGTCTGACTCCCCTCACTGAGCTGCCCACTCCTGGCTGGGCCAGGCTGGCGGGGGGGGGGGGGGGGGGCGTGCTCGCTGGCACATGAATACCAGGGGTTTGGGGCAATGATGGGCGGGGCAGAGCCTGCCCCATGGCACAGCCCAAGATCTCTGTACCAGCCCTGGGTTCATGGCTGAGCGCAGCCCCTCCCTGAGGGTCACCCCTTCTCCGCACCCCGACCCCCCCAGGAGCACCCTGCTCTGGTGCTGCCCTCCCCACGCCCAGCTGTCCTGCACTGAGCAAAGACACTAATAAAGGACAACTCATGGGCAACCCTGGCCTCTCTCATTGGGGGCTGGCAATGGAGGGGTGGTGCCAGGGGAAAGGGTGAGCAAAGCCCTGGCCCTTATGGAAATCGGTCCAGGGGGTGCGATGGGTGGGACCCTGAGCTGGAGGGGGCTGGGCACAGCCTGGCCAGGGGCCACAGAGCAGTTATGTTGGCCAGCGCCATCCTGCCCTGCCCTGGTGCCTCCTGCAGAGGGCCCCTGGTGAGTGGTTGCTCCCCTGTATGCCCTCCCCCCCGGCAGCATTCCCGCTGCAGTTCAGGGTACAGGGGCTGGGCCTGGTATTAGAGTCAAGGCCCTGTCAGTTCGAACCTTGCTGCCCTGCCCCAGGGAGGGGACAGGAGAGAGTTGGCACCTGGAGCCAGATGTGGCCTGGACTGCTTTGGGGGCTGGTGGACTGGGGAGGATCTCCCCTGGCCTGTTTGGCCCAGTGGCCCTTTGGCATCCTCTGGCCTAGCCCTTGGTGTATGGGCTGCTGTGCCAGCCTGGCCTGGCCCGGGGAGGGGCCCAGCCCAGCAGCGGTGTCACCCCTGAGAGCAGACTGCACTGCCATGGACGCGGAGTGAGAGGGGGGCGTGACTGGGGTTCCTACTCACCCCCTGGCACCTGGCCCTGAGTGAACCCATGTGCCCTGCCAGGGGTGGTGCCTGCCCACTGCACCCTGTGCTGGGGAGTGACGGGGCCGTTACCACAGGGCAAGGGCACCACAGCGAGGCCTTGGGAAACAGCACTGTCGCCCTGTCCTGTGAGCTCCCAGGGAGGGATGGGGGGGCTGCAGCCCAGCAGTGATGCTGAGCTGCTCTGCCAGCCCTGGAGTGGCTGAACTGAAAGCATGATACCCTATGGGGGGTCGGGGGGGACGGACATCTCAGAGCGGGGGGCAGCTGAGGAGTCACCTCAGGCTCCTGGCCAGGGTCACCATGGCCCCAATGGTGCCCTGCAGCCGCACAAAGAGTCTTAATGCAGGGGCGAGACGTTGCTGCGTGTGGGGGAGGAAGCTATGTCTGAGCAGCTGCTGCTGCATTCCACCCCAGAGGTGGCTGCATCGACTCCTTGGGTGTTTGCATGGCACTGAAGCATGCATGGCACTTCCAGGCAATGGCTCAGTGCACAGGGTGGCTGTGTTTGGCTGCTCAGTCTAAGTGCTCGGTGTTATTAGCATTCGCATTGTAACCCTTCTGCCAGGCGCTGGGTTTCTTCTAAAGATCTAACCAAAGCCAGCCAAGCCCCATCCAGAAACCTGGGGCCCGCTGTATGCCAGCCCAGGCCCCTGCCACCAGACCCCTCCTGCAGCGCTGCGCACAGGGGTTGGGCACAAAGAGACCTTGGGGGCAAGGAAAAGGGGGATGAACACCCGAACGCGGGAGACCCAGTAGTTCATAGCAGCTGGAGGTCAGGGCTGCTCCCCAGCCTTGGCCATCTGCCCGCGCAGGCTGAATTCAGCTGCCACTGCTGGCGGGGAGGCTAGCACCACAGTGCTGGGCAGCAGCCTCCGCCCAACCCACGGCCAGACGGCACCACCCGCCCTATTCCCAGGGATCAGCAGCTGCACCCTCACCGAGTCCTCCAGCCCCGTGCTGCACTCCCTGCCACAGCCCCCCCACTGGGCCTGGCTAGGGCTTGGACCGAGCCACTCCGGACACCTTTGCTCTACAGCTTTGGGGCTAGCGTTTCCCAGCAGGGTCAGTGTGTATCACCGCCCCCAGTGCCAAACCTGGCCCAGCCCAGCCCAGCCCAGTTCCTGGAATGCCAATAGGGCCTGGCCTGTCCAGGCAGCTCCCCAGCAGAGGGCGCAGCAAGCTCCCTTCCCTGGCCTGCCTCTGCTCCGCTGGAGTTCCCAGCAGCTACCCCTTTGCCCAGCAATCCCAGCTAATTGTACCCACTGTGGATCTTGGGCAAAGGGCACCTAGCTCAGGAGCAGCACATGGGCTGAGGGCCTGAGACCCCATGGTGCTGCAGCCCACATGCCTGCCCATGGTGACCAGTGCCTGGAAGATCCCTGCCTGCCTTCCCCGCATTCTTGGCAGACGGGCTGTGCAAGGATCCAGCCACCCTGTTTAAACTCTCAGCTGCGAGGTCGGCAGATCTGGGCCCAGGCTCCAGCGCTAAGAGCAGGCAGATGCTGGCTGGCGAGGGGGAGGGGCTGAGGCCCAGCTCCAGGCCAAGGCTGAACGGCTGCATGAGGTTCGTTTAGTGCTGGGCCACGTCTGTCAGCCCAGCTCTTTAATGGCACTGGAGCCTGGCCTGGCGACAGCCATGTCCTGGAGGGGCTGGCTCTAGTGCCCCGGCTGCGATCCCAGCCCACCCTTGCCTGGGTTGTGTGATTGTTCAGACACTTGCCTGGGGCAGGACAAGGAGCCCAAAGGGCTCAGCCAGACGCTCACCTCTGCTGTGCCGCCCCCGCTGGACTGAGCCTGGGCCGCTCCTGGATGGGCCAGGGGGCATCGGGGACTGACGGGAGCGCCTGCCCCTGCAGCAGAGCCTCCACTACCAGCAGCGAGGGGACCGAGTACCTGGGCAGGGTCTCCAGCAATAAACCTTGTTTATTGCCTCTGCTCAGTGCCAGGCACTTGCTTTCACTCCCAAACGCAGCTGCTACCCCAGGGTCCAATGGGCCTAAAATCTCCCTCTGACTAGGAGCCTCCCAGCCTTGGCTACTGGCCTGTGCTGCCTGCCAGGCTGAAGGGAGAGGCGCTAGGCAAGGGGAGATTTTCAGTCTGGGGCTTGGTGGTTGCCCTAAGGCTGCGGTCTTTATGAGCCTGGTGTGGAACAATCAGCAAATAGCTCCAATGCACTGTTACTGCCTCCCCCGGCTTGTGAGTGATGTACTAACTGTTCAGAGCCGGGGCTGGCTCCGGGGAGCCCCACTAGCCCTTTCCAACCATGGACTGCATGCAGGCCCCTTCGGGGCCACGGTGTTGTCAGGCGCTGCACCAACTGCTCCAGCAGAAGCCGCGCGTCCCTCTCCCCTGCTGCCTTCATCTGCTCACGCTGGAATTCCACCAGAAATGGCAGGCAGGCTTGTCTGGCAGGGTTTGTTTGCCATAAAACTTGGGCTGCTTATTCCATACGGCACTGCTGGCCTCCAAATAATGACAGCTGGGTTCCTGTCAGCACTGCTGTTTGATTTCAAAGTGGGGTCTCTAGCCAATGAGTGCCAGGCTCACCTTTCTCACTGGGCTGAAGGTAGCTGCCACGCTGGCATTTTTTCTCCAGGCTCCTGGTCTTTCCCTGCTCCCTAGGCATTTTCACAAAGAACTGGCAACAGCTCCCCGTTCCCCTCTGGGCAGCCCACCTGGGTCACTGTGTTTTTATCCTGGGCCTTCCTACGCATCCCTCCCTTTCCAGCTATCCTCCTCACGGGAGACCGGGGTCAGGTGCGTTTGGGGACACTGGAGTGTCGAGTGGGTACTGCACTCGTTAAGGCCAGGGGAGATGGAGGCGGGTAGGAGGGTCAGTGTGGTGGTGGCTGTGGAGGTGCAGAGAGGTTGATGAGCAGGAGAGAGGAGGAGGCTCGGGTTCAAGGATGCTTGGGCCAAGAGCAATGGCGACCGAAGGCAGGGAGCTGGGTTTTGACCTGCCGTCTGCCCCAGGGAAGCACGTCCGTCCTCCAGACATTCCGCTGAATAAAGAGATCAGGCCGTGAGGCTTCATGCACAAGGGTGGCTGAGTGGAGGGAGTGGGAGGTGCCGTGACTGGACCTGAGTCTTTCTGGGGCACGAGGGGGGTCTAGGGGTGCACGTGGCAAGGGGAGGGATTGGGTCCCTGCTCCAGCCCCGACATGCTGCTGGAGTGCTGGGGCCAGAGACAGCCTGCAAGGGGCTGGGAGAATTGCCCTGGTGCAGGCAGAGGGCTGGGCAGCTCTAGACAGCTGTGTGGGACCCTCCATGAGCCCAGAATCACGAGGGTTTAAAGCCTCTGTGTCTGGGCTGCCCATGCCGCACTGCGCCCCAGGCGAAGCGCAGTCCCTGCCGGGGAGGGCTGAGAATGAGCAAAGCCTCAAGGTGGAGAGCTGATGCTACCTACTCTGCCCCTTCCGGGGCGCAGGCAGGCTTCCCATCAGGGCACCTCTGTATACCGGCGCCCTCAAGTCGCCATATGACCTCTGCGAGGTGCCCTCCTTCCCCTCGCCGCTTTCTGCTGCCCTTCCCTGGCCCCCACCGTCTCGTGTCTGGCGGTATCTCTTGTCTAGCTGGCGCACCCCTCCACCTTGCGGCTGGTCCATCAGCGCTCCCTCTGGGCCATGCTCGGCCGCCCCCTCCAGGTGGGTGCCCTACAGATCCTCTCTGCTGAACCTCCCAGGCACTCAGCTAAGCCCCAGGGTGCTGCTGCTGGCCCATGGGGGGGAATGCAGCACAGCTGAGTGTGCCAGCCTGCAGAGCCCCCTTCTCCACAGCGCCTGCCTGTGGGCGTGCTGGGCGTGCAGCTGGAAACGGCAGGGCGAGAGTGGCGAGGCGCAGGCTCAGCTAGCTATGCTCCCGGGCCCAGCCTGCACTGCAGAGCAGGGAGATGCCAGTCAGCAGCCAGTAAGCACTGCCCTTTGGCAGATCCCACCCTGCTCACTGCCCAGGAACGGGGGTGTGCTGGGCGAACAGAGCTCCTTGCCAGAGCACACTGAGGCTTGCAATGCTGCTGGCACCTCGGGCTGGGCACTTGCTAATGCACACCAGGGACGTAGGCCTGTGCTGGGCCATGGAATGGAGACACCAAGCCAAAGAGAATGTGGTGCTGGTGGTGGTCACTTTTCCCTTGAGCCAGTGTCCGACGGTGGGGCTGTGTTTATTGGGGTGCCATCTAGGCAGAAAGCTGAGGGCCTGAGTATGTGCTGCTCCATGGCCCTTTCCGCAAGTGTCTGTCCTGGCGTCCTAGCCAAACTCCCACCTTGGTGATGAGATTCTGCCACCTGCATCCCTTGCCCTGACGCTGCCATGCCTGCCCTGCGTGAGGATTAGTTGTGATTACAGTAGCCCAGGGGCACTTCCAGTGCCATCCAACAGCCGAACTAGCGCTTCTCCAACCCACTCTGCTGAACGCTGCCCCCCAGCGCCAGCCCCACCCCACGACAGTGAGGAGACACTCGGAAGGCTTTGTAATTCATTAGTATTCATTATAACTGATCAGTGACGAGGCAGTGCTAGAGCACAGACCAGGGAATTAGGACGCCTGGGGTCTATCCCCAGCACCCTGCCACTTGTGCAGGTGCATGACACTTAAATGGCTCAGTCTCCCCGTGTGTGAAATGGGGATGCTAATGTGCCCTATCTTTGTAAAGAGGAGAGAGGGGAGGGCTGGCAGGGGTCTGGCTTGTTTATCACCTCATTGGAGAATGGGGAGCTCTGCCCGCCAGGGCTGCCCTGGCGTTTGGACACCCCGCCACTGCAGGCTGCTCAGCCCTGGGCTTTGGCACAACCCATGGTAACTATAGTGGCCATCCACAAGGCGTGGCTCCCGCCCAGGGCTGGATTTTGAATGTGGCCCTGCCCCAGCATTGGGGTGGGGCCTGGGGGCGGATTGAAAAGCAAACTGGGCTCCCTAGTGAGACATGCGCTCGGGGATTTCAGGGCTGTTCGGATCCCTGATGCCGTGTGCCCAGGAGTGTTGGGGGGAGGCTGCTGCTGGTGCCAGCCGACCTGCACAGCTTGGCTTTTCATGGACTCCCTCCTGACACACCAGTATTGGACTGGCCACGCCTGCCTCCGGCCCTGACAATCCAAGGCGCTGCTGAAAGGGCACTTTTGTGCCCAGGGGTGACCTGGCTTTGACAGCGCACAGCCCAGCTGACAATATTTGCTGTGACTCAGCCGGGCGCATGGCCCACCCTGGCAGCCCTCGTCTCGCCGCATGAAGGGCTCTCTGGGCTGCCATACCCAGGCCAGGCGGGGTTGGAAAACGTCTGTCCTTGACAGAAGCTGGACAGAAGCGTGTGTTTCAGAATGTCCCACCAGCTCCCTCGTGCACTCGAAGAGCTCTGAACTGGCATCTGTGCCACCCACCCACCATGCAGCAGTGTGCGCTGGGGCCAAATACAACCCTCCTTGGCCACAGGAGTCAGACTCTTCCGCATCGAGGGCTGCAGTGGGCAGACAGTTGCTGAGGCTGGCAAAGGAGATGGAGCATTTCTGCAGCCAGGATCCCCAGCACGCAGAAGGGAGCAAGGAGTTGGCAGGCCCTGTGCTGGCCACTTCTCCCTCATGGCTGGAGGGAGCAGGAAGGAGGGTATCCTTTGTGGCAGAGGGGCATGAGCAGTCCCAGGGTCTGTGCCAAGCCCCTCCCCCAATAGCCCTGGGATGGGGAATCTTCTACTGTGCTTCCAGCTGGAACGTCCATTTGGAGGACCTCAGCCAAGCCCTGTGGCATGGGCTGCTCAGACTCCACCAGGAATTTACTCCACCCATCCACGCTGGAGCTCCCTGGGCACGCTCCCATGGCCAATACATTGGGAGAGCCTGTTAATGGCAGAGCCACAGTTGCTGTGGGGCAATACACAGTTGCGCTCGTCTTGGGTAGTGGTTGTGCATTTGAAGTATCAGCTGTAAGTTGATATTAGTGCAAACTCATGCATTTATGCTACATAAGTTCACTGAAGAGCTGCTGCTCCTGTTCCCAGTATGTCCCTACCTGGGGCTGGAGGTAGAGCCAGAGGTAAAATGAGGACAGCTTTTTACCTTTAATTTCCTTCCCCCATAGCCTTGATGCCAAAGGTGCCGTTACCAGTGATAACTCACTGCTGTGCATGTGTATGCTAGATGGTCCTTCCCCAAAAACTCAACCCCACCTGAAAATGAGCTTAGAGATGCAGAATGAGCCACTCCAAAGTTGGAGAGAGCCTGGAGGAGAGCTGCAAAAAGAAGAGGTTTAGTAAACATGAGCTCTGAGGAAAGGTTGAAAGAACTGGACACGTTTAATCTAGAGGACAGACTGCTGGGGAAGAGGGGACAAGATGCAGAAGGGCTAGTCTATAAAAAGTTGTTATAACGAGGACTGTGATGAATTGTTCCACTGAGGACAGGACAAGACGGCTGAATCAACAGCGGGGTGTGTGTGTGGGGTGTTAGTTATTAGAAGCTTTCAGATGATCAGGGTAGGTAAGCTCTGGAGCAGGCTTCCAAGGGAGGTTGTGGAATCCCCGGCCTCTTTAAGAACAGGTTGGACAATCACCTATTGGGGACAGGCTAGGTTTATTTGGTCCTGCCTCCATGTGGGGGGGCTGGACTGGATGATTTCTGGAGGATCCTTCCAACCCTACCTTGCCATGATTCTGTGATTTCAGGGAACGTTAGAGGCTGCTCAAAGAACGGTTGTCTGTTATAGAATCATAGAAGATTAGGGTTGGAAGAGACCTCAAGAGGTCAACTAGTCCAACCCCCTGCTCAAAGCAGGATCAACCCCAACTAAATCATCCCAGCCTGTCCCCTTGAGGTATGTAGAGTCTTCAATTAAATGATCATTTTCTCCAGGGCCCCTCCTTCTGCCAGTGCTTGGGGCTGTGCAGCAGAAGAGGAGGCTGTTGTCTGTACACCCCGTCTCAGTCACTGCAGAGGTTGGAAGGTGGGTGATGACCGAGGCAGGGGGCTGCTGGAACCAAGTGGCTGGGGCAATGGTTGAGATACTAGGCTAGCAAGAAAGAGAACTGGGCTCTGTCTCTGGGTCTTCCTCTACTGGGTGAGTGACTAAAAGCTTTCAGAGGTGGCCACTAGCTCAGTTCCCCCTGTTTTTTCAGACCGTTTGGCCTGATTCCCAGGTGAGCTGAGCTCTCACCAGTCCAACCGTCACCCCAAATTAGTGAAGGATTTTGCAAATTTTGGCCTTAACCCCCTTGTGTAAAATGAGGGTGTGACGAACTGGAACTGTTCTTGCTGGGGTGTGGGAATGCTGACAGGGGAGTGTGACTAGGATGGTCTGCATCGGGGGATGGGAGTCGGCCCAAGGGAACATACCTGAGCTTGTAACATGAGAACCCAGGAGGGGATTGGAGGTCAGGTGACTCCGGGGCCCAGGAAACTGAACAAAGGCTGTGGGAGGGGTCGCTGAAGGCAGAGTGCTGGAAGCAGGCTGGAAGGAGGCTGGAGAGATGGCTGGGAGGCAGAGATGGCTCTGACCCCCCAAAGGGGGGTGGGCTGGCATGCCCTGGGACCCCAAGCTGGACCTAACTGAGGGGGGGCCCTGTTGTCTGTGCCTGCAAGACCTGTCTTGGACTGTATTCCTGTCATCCAAATAAACCTTCTGCTCTACTGGCTGGCTGAGAGTCATGGTAAATCGCAGGAAGCCGGGGGTGTAGGGCCCTGAGTCCCCCAATACTCCGTGACAGAGGGTAATGACCCAGTGGAGTTGTGAGGGTCAATTCATTAGCATTTGTGAAGCATTCAGACTATGGTTACAGCAGCAGAGATCCAGGATTCCTGGGTTCCAGTCCCACCTCTGGGAGGACAGTGACACCTAGTGATTAGAGCAGGACTCTGGGTACTAGCTGTTTGTTAATGACTCCGTGAAGCTGGACCTGTGTAACTACAAAGGGACTTGATGCTGAACTACCCCTTTAGGCATCACTGACAGTCTCAAAACTGCTACTCAGCTGTTGGTCTCGCTCAGTCTTTCCTTTTGCAGCTGCTCCACTTTGTATGAATTAAATATTCATCGGGGGAGAGAGACTGACTCTATAGCCTCTGGATTTGGCACCGCTGTGACCGCTGCTGGAAACCAGTGTCCTGCTCTGGTGTCTACAGTCCAAGAAGGATGTTGATAAATTGGAGAGGGTTCAGAGAAGAGCCCGAGAATGATTAAAGGATTAGAAAGCCTGCCTTATAGTTAAGGCTACGTTTTAGTCACAGGTATTTTCAGTAAAAGTCATGGACAGGTCACGAGCAGTAAACAAAAATTCACAGCCAGTGACCTGTCCATAACTTGTACTATATACCCCTAACTAAAACTTAGGCTGGTGTGGCCACAGGTGCTTGGGGGGGCAGTCTTGGGGTGTCACGAGTGCTATGGGGGGGTTGCCTGGGACCCCTGCTGGTGCTGGGGGCGGGGAGGCAGGCAGTGGTCCAGGACCCCTGCTGGTGCTGGGTCAGGGAAGGGTTGGCGGGGCTGGCAGACTCCCTACCAGCCTCTGCACACTCCCCAGAAGCGGCTGGTATGTCCCTGCAGCTCCTAGGGGGAGGGAAGGCTGGGGGGCTCAGTGCACTGCCCCCACTGCAAGCTCCGGCTCTGCAGCTCCCATTGTCCGGGAACCAAAGGGAGTTGCGGGGGCAGTGCCTCCGCCTAGGAGCTGCAGGCACATGCCGTCCGTTTCTGGGGAGCCCCCTCCCCACTCCTGAGGTAAGCACCACCCTGCACCCCAACCCCCAGCCCTGAGCCCCCTCACACACCCAAACTGCCCCAGCAGTAGCTGGTGCAACTGGCCCAGGGGCGGCCTGATCTGCTCGGGCAGCCCCAGAGCCAGTGCACTGGCCGCTGCAGAAGTCACAGAGGTCACGGAAAGTCACAGAATCCCTGACTTCCATAATCTCTGTGACAGACACAGAGCCTTACTTACTGTGATAGAGTGAGCTCCTTTAGTCTCTTTAGCTTAACAAAGAGAAGGTGAAGGCAGTGGCGGATTTACAATGTAACACACAGTGCCCTGGCATGGGGCCTCCCAACTACAGGGGGCCCCAGGGCTGGGCAGCCCAGCACCGTCCAGCACCCCCTGCAGGGGAGACCGCTGCAGGGGCAGAAGCTGTGGGGGAGAGCAGGGAGGGAGCCATTTAAGAGCTGTGTTGGAGGCGCAGTGTGCAGTGCGTTCTCCTAGCTGGTGAGCCGGGCTCCTGCTGCTGGCTGGTGCTGGCGGCCAGGTGAAGGGCCGGCTGTGGGCGAGCTGTAGGGGAGGCGGGCGGGCACACTCCCCTGGTGGGGCGTCTGCCCGCGCCTGTCCTGCTGCCCTGCTCCTTTGGATGCCGGGCAGTGCAGGTGCAGTCCCTGCTGCTGGCGCCCCCTGGAAAAAGGCCAGGGAAAGGGAGCAGCAGGCCAGGGGGTCTCAGCTCTCACATGCCGCTGCTACCACAGCTCCCTTTGGCAGCGAACAGGAGCAGCGGCCGGGCAGGGACATGTCCACCAGCCAGCCAGGTAAGGCAACCCAGCAGCCATGACTGGGACTGCCCCAGCCCCGAACCCCCATCCCGCGCACTGCTCCCTACACCCCCCCAGTCCCCTGCCCTCACTCCTGAACCCCCATCCCACCCCCACCCTGAGCACAAAACGGGAACTCCTGCACCCTGTGACAATGCGGTTCTGGTGGAACCCAACTGAGAGTGCCAACTCAGGACAAATTGCTCAAACAGGGCAGTTACAGCCCAAGGCTGGGGTTTTTTCCACCTCTAAGGCAAACCAAACCAGCCAGACTAGGAGGACTTCGGTCTCACCCCCTGGCTAACCGCAAGTCTCACAAGCAATCTCCTTAGACACCCCAGTTTCCCAGTATTACCACCAGTGCCACTCGTTATGGGGACAAATGGTTATGAATACCAATACCCCAGTAAAAGAAAAAGGTTCTCCCGATCCCAAAGGACCAAGCCCCAGACCCAGGTCAATATACAAATCAGATCTTATCCACAAATCACGCTGTTGCCAATCCTTTAGAATCTAAAATCTAAAGGTTTATTCATAAAAGGAAAAGGATAGAGATGAGAGTTAGAATTGGTTAAATGGAATCAATTACATACAGTAATGGCAAAGTTCTCGGTTCAGGCTTGCAGCAGCGATGGAATAAACTGCAGGTTCAAATCAAGTCTCTGGAACATCCCCCGCTGGGATGGGTCCTCAGTCCTTTGTTCAAAGCTTCAGCTTGTAGCAAAGTCCCTCCAGAGGTAAGAAGCAGGATTGAAGACCAGATGGAGATGAGGCATCAGCCTTATATAGTCTTTTCCAGGTGTAAGAACACCTTTGTTCTTACTGTGGAAAATTACAGCAAGATGGAGTCTGGAGTCACATGGGCCAGTCCCTGCATACTGTGCTGAGGTACAAGGCGTATCTGCCTTCTCTCAATGGGTCCATTGTATAGCTGATGGTCCTTTAATGGGCCATCAAGCAGGCTAGGCAGAGCTAACACCATGTTGTCTGGGATGTCACCCAGCAGCATAGCCTAAGTTTGCCATACAGACAGTATAGAGCCAATATTCCTAACTTCAACTACAAAACTGATACATACATATAGACAGCATAATTATAACCAGTAAACCATAACCGTGTCTTAGACACCCCATTTGACCCCCTTTATACAAGATCTGGGTGCCACTACCAGACCTTGGTTGCAACAATGATCTATATGGTCCCAGATTATATCAATAACGTCACACCCCCAACGCAAAATTGATGCAGGAAGGGATGTCACAAACATCACTGACTGCATCCTAAGAGCTCTCCACTCTGGACAATGCATCAGCTACAATATTTTCCTTTCCCCTTATGTGGACTATATCCATTTCATACTCCTGAAGGGCTAAACTCCAACGCAGCAACCTGGAGTTGTTGCCCTTGGCCCTGTGCAGCCAGACCAGAGGGGCATGATCACTCAACACAGTGAATTTTTTATTGTACAAATAGGGCTTAAGTTGCTTGACAGCCCAGACAATGGCATAACATTCCTTTTCAATGGTAGCGTAATTTTGCTCAGTGGGGGACAATTTCTTACTTAGATATGCCACGGGATGTCTCTTCCCTCCTTCCCCCTCTTGCATCAGCACTGCCCCCAGCCCAATATTGGAAGCGTCTGTACATAATAAAAAGGGCTTTTCAAAATCTGGGCTGGCCAAAACAGGCTCCTTGGCCAAAGCGCTCTTTATGCTTTGAAAACCCTGCTCACAGGCCTCTGTCCACAGCACCCGGTCTGGTTTTTCCTTTTTCGTCAGGTCTGTGATGGGAGCAACAATGTCGCTGAATCCCTGCACAAATCTCCTGTAATAGTTGGCCAGACCAATGAAGGATTGGACCTGCTTTTTAGTTCTAGGGGTTGGCCAGTTTTTAATGGCCTCTACCTTTACAGGCTCTGGGCGCAGTTGCCCATTGCCCACCCTGTGCCCCAGGTAGGTCACCTCAGCAGCTCCCATTCTGCATTTAGAAACCTTAACCGTTAGATTGGCCTCCCTGAGCCGGTGCAGCACAATCCCTATGTGGTTCAGGTGATCTTGCCACGAACTGCTGAATACGGCCAGGTCGTCTATATAGGCCCTCGCAAAAGATTCTAATCCCCGTAGGACCTCATTTATAAGTCTCATGAACGTAGCCCCTGAATTTCGCATCCCAAAGGGCAGCACTTTGAACTCATATAGGCCCGATTCCACTATGAAAGCGGATTTTCCTTGTGCCTCGGCATCTAGGGGTATTTGCCAGTACCCCTTAGTCAGGTCCAGGGTGCTTATAAACCTTGCCCCTCCCAGCGTATCCAGTAGATCCTCTATTCTGGGTGTGGGGTAAGGGTCAGGCTGGGTGATAGCATTTAGCTTCCTGTAATCCACACAAAACCTCATGGTCTTATCCTTTTTTGGCACCATCACAATGGGAGAGGCCCAGGGGCTCTGGGATCTGGTGATTATTCCCATTGTCAACATGCTCTCCACCTCTTCCTGGATCTGTCTTTGCATCTCTCCCTTGGCCCTGTAAGCTCTGCTAGGGGCTGGGCGGGGACCCACCGTCTGAATGGAGTGTGTCATCCTATCTGTGAGCCCTGGCCTATTGGAGAATGTTTGCTTGTGGTGTTTTAACAGCCTCAGCAGTTCCTTTCTTTGAGGGGGGGTTAAATCCTCCCCCATCTCAATGCTCTCAAGAGGCGTCTCCTCCTGGCTTTCAGCAACCATGTCAATTAAAGGGGCAGATCCTGCCTCTTCCTCAGCATAACAGATTGTGTTCACATTTACCTCCCTTGAATGGTAGGCCTTCATTCTGTTCACATGCACTGTCTGCACACTTCCCTGGACCTGGGGCTTCCTCACATCATAGGTAACCTCATTAATCCTTTCCACTACCTCCATGGGTCCAGACCAAACATCTTTCATTTTGTTCTTCCTGACAGGATCTAGCACCAACACCATGTCCCCTATTTCAAACGCTCTCTCTTTAGCATCTCTGTCATACCAGGCTTTCTGCGTATCCTGGCTCTCTTTCAGATTCTGCTCAACCAACTTCATCATCTCCTGCAAACTCTCCTTGAATTGAGCCACATACTCGGCCACCGGCTGCTCTGCCTCCTCCACATTACCTTCCCACGAGTCACGAACCAAATCTAGGGGCCCCCGGACCTGCCTCCCATAGAGCAGTTCAAAGGGAGCAAACCCTGTAGACTCTTGGGGCACACTCCTGTATGCATACAATAGATACGGCAGCATAACATCCCAGTCATTCTGGCGTCTATCCACATACATTTTCAACATAGACTTCAGGGTTCCATTGAACCTCTCCACTAGACCATTAGTCTGGGGGTGGTAGGGAGCGGCTTTCAGGTGCTTCACCCCACATAACTCCCACAACTGTTTGAAAACCACCGACATAAAGTTAGACCCACGGTCAGACAATATTTCCTTGGGAAAACCCACTCTGCTGAAAATAGAGAACAAGGCCACTGCCACTGTCTCTGCCTCGATATTAGCCAAGGCTACAGCCTCCGGATATCTGGTAGCAAAATCTACCAACACCAGGATGTATTTCTTCCCATTTCTGGAAGGTTTAGGGAGTGGCCCCACAATATCCACAGCTACTCTGGCAAAAGCTTCCCCAATAATGGGCAGAGGCTGGAGGGGCACCTTGCTAGGCCCCCTTAACCCCTTACGCTTCTGGCACAGCTCACAGCTCCTGCAGTAATCTCTCACTGACCCCGAAAGGTGAGGCCAGTAGAAATTCTGCTCTAGCCTGTCGCACGTTTTGCCTATACCCAGATGTCCTGCAAAGGGACTATCATGAGCCAACTTCAACAAATCATTGCGGTAACTCTCAGGTACCACAAGCTGTTTGCGAGCTGTTGCTTGGGAATTCTTCCTTCCCCTAGGTGGTTCCCTATACAACAGCCCATCCTGCATAAAAAACCTGCCTCTCTCTTCACAGGCTGGGACCTGACTCTGAACATCATTCCTGGCCCTCTCTAGAGATACATCACTCTGCTGAGCCACAATGAATTCACTCTGGGTTTTGTTTGGATTCAGAATCATCTCTGATATTTCAGATAAACCCTCACTTGATCCATCTTGAGAGGCACTCTCTGTCTGGTTGCTGCCCCCTTCACTGCCATTAGTCAGGGTATCTGCCCCAGCCCCAAATTCTTTCTGTGACCTGGTCACTACATTAACTTGGCCAGGCACCCCCAATATGTTATTTCCTACCAAGACATCAGCCGGAATCAAATCCCGGACAGCAGCCTTCACATCCCCTTTAAAGCCATCCCACTCCAGGTGGATTCTGGCCATCGGCAGGTTCACAGAATACTCGGATAACGCCACTACCGTCACATACTCCCCCGGCAGCATGTCCTCCGGCTTCACCAGATGTCCCTTGACTATAGTTACATCCGAGCCAGTGTCTCGCCATCCCGTGCATTCAACATCATTGACCTTTGCCTCCATGATAAACCTCTCACTCCCCTGCCATGCCTCAGTCCTGACATAACTGGTGAGCTTATCACCTCCTCCCATGCCACTGGAGACGATGGGGTTAACATTAGCTACTGCTGTGCTTGCACCTGAACTTAAGGTGGAGCTGTTGTGGCTTGGTTCAGCCTGAGTGCTCAGGGTAATGGAGTTGGCATTTATCGTGGCATTTGGGGTTGCTGGCTTTGGGCTGCCCTTCAGGGTCGGGCAATCTGGTCTCATGTGGCCCAGCATACCACAGTGATAGCATGTAATCTGTTCCGTCCTGGGATGAGAGTTCCTACCCTCCGGGCCCCCTTGAACTCCTCTAGAAGAGTCAGGGACAGATTTACTTTTAAATCCCTCCCTCCTCTTGAACTGGGGAGAATGGTGATTAGTTTTCCCCGGGGTTTTACACCCTTCTCGAGCCCTGTTTTGGGTATGGGCATCCGCAATCTCTGCTGCCCGTAGGACTGACTCAGGGTCCCTGTCACACACAGCTGCTCTCACATGGTCAGGCACGATATCTAAGAACTGTTCCAAAGTTATCAAATCCAGCAGTTTTTCAAAACTCCCATGCGCCTTGGCCCCCACAACCCACTTTTTAACAAAACCCATCAGCTTATGAGCACATTCTACAAAAGTACAATCCTTAGGCATTTTAAACTCTCTAAACTTAACTCTGTAAGATTCAGGAGTAACCTTGAATCGCCTTAACACAGAATCTTTAAACTGCCCATAATCCAAGGCTTCTTGTTCCCCCAAGTCATTAAATACCTCCCTGGCTTTTCCAGTCAGTCTGGTCAGCAGGACAGGCATTCGCTGACCCTCGGGGATCTGGTACAGATTGCAGAGGCGTTCAAAGGTAGACAAAAACTCCTCTATATCCTCAGTATCATTGTAAATGGGACACATCCTTTCCCAGTTTTTCTCATGGCGGGGGGGAGGTGGAGTACCAGGTGGGGATGACTTTCTCCGCTCTTCCATTACTTGGAGCTGAAGTCTGGCCGTCTCCTGTTCCATCCTGTGAGTCTCCTGCTCAGCAGCGAGCAGCTCTAGACGTCCCTTACGAGCTCTCTCTTCTCTCTCATCAGCCTCCTTCTTTCTTTGATCGGCTTCTTTCTCTCTCTCAGCAGCCTCCTTCTCTCTCTCAGCAGCCTCCTTCTCTCTCTCTCTTTCTAATTCTGCTATTTTTTGCTTCTCCAGCAATCGAAGATCTGCTAGCTTCTGTTCATGCTCAAATTGCAGTTTACTTGTCACCCTTTGCATTCTAATTTTTTCTGCCTCTTCTGCAGCCTCAGGTAAGGGCTGTGCTCTTGCCCCCTGATCACTGGCTATTAACAGGTTTCTCAGTTCTTGATTTGTAGCTTTCTTTCTAAAGCTTATCCTCTTTTCTGAACACAAATTTTCCAGGGCTTTTTTGCCAAGTCCCTCATATGCTCTTTGCTCAGCCATTGCAGCAGTTCTTTAACCAACAAAACTCTCAATCCCAAAACTCAAATTTGAACAGCGTGGGGTTCTGACCCAAAGCTTAATTGACCTGGTTCTGTGGATCCAAGCACGACTACGCCACTGTGACAATGCGGTTCTGGTGGAACCCAACTGAGAGTGCCAACTCAGGACAAATTGCTCAAACAGGGCAGTTACAGCCCAAGGCTGGGGTTTTTTCCACCTCTAAGGCAAACCAAACCAGCCAGACTAGGAGGACTTCGGTCTCACCCCCTGGCTAACCGCAAGTCTCACAAGCAATCTCCTTAGACACCCCAGTTTCCCAGTATTACCACCAGTGCCACTCGTTATGGGGACAAATGGTTATGAATACCAATACCCCAGTAAAAGAAAAAGGTTCTCCCGATCCCAAAGGACCAAGCCCCAGACCCAGGTCAATATACAAATCAGATCTTATCCACAAATCACGCTGTTGCCAATCCTTTAGAATCTAAAATCTAAAGGTTTATTCATAAAAGGAAAAGGATAGAGATGAGAGTTAGAATTGGTTAAATGGAATCAATTACATACAGTAATGGCAAAGTTCTCGGTTCAGGCTTGCAGCAGCGATGGAATAAACTGCAGGTTCAAATCAAGTCTCTGGAACATCCCCCGCTGGGATGGGTCCTCAGTCCTTTGTTCAAAGCTTCAGCTTGTAGCAAAGTCCCTCCAGAGGT
Source organism: Malaclemys terrapin pileata (assembly GCF_027887155.1). Taxonomy (NCBI): domain Eukaryota; kingdom Metazoa; phylum Chordata; order Testudines; family Emydidae; genus Malaclemys; species Malaclemys terrapin. Next base: position 55,560,880 of record NC_071514.1, read on the forward strand.
AAGAAGCAGGATTGAAGACCAGATGGAGATGAGGCATCAGCCTTATATAGTCTTTTCCAGGTGTAAGAACACCTTTGTTCTTACTGTGGAAAATTACAGCAAGATGGAGTCTGGAGTCACATGGGCCAGTCCCTGCATACTGTGCTGAGGTACAAGGCGTATCTGCCTTCTCTCAATGGGTCCATTGTATAGCTGATGGTCCTTTAATGGGCCATCAAGCAGGCTAGGCAGAGCTAACACCATGTTGTCTGGGATGTCACCCAGCAGCATAGCCTAAGTTTGCCATACAGACAGTATAGAGCCAATATTCCTAACTTCAACTACAAAACTGATACATACATATAGACAGCATAATTATAACCAGTAAACCATAACCGTGTCTTAGACACCCCATTTGACCCCCTTTATACAAGATCTGGGTGCCACTACCAGACCTTGGTTGCAACAATGATCTATATGGTCCCAGATTATATCAATAACGTCACACACCCCCCATCCCGACCTGCACCCTTCGCACCAAACAGGAGCTGCCCCAGGTAAGCGCTCCACACCCCAACCCTCAGCCCCAGTCCTGAGCCCCCTCCCGCATCCTAACTCCTGGCCAGACCCTGCACCCCAACCTGCTCCTGCACCCTAACTCCCTCTGAGACCCTGCACCCCAACCCTGAGCCTCCTCCCACATCCTAACTCCTGGCCAGACCCTGCACCCCAACCTGCTCCTGCACCCTAACTCCCTCTGAGACCCTGCACCCCAACCCTGAGCCTCCTCCCACATCCTAACTCCTGGCCAGACCCAGCACCCCAATTTTTTTTAATAAAGAGCTCTTATCCAAAGCGCTTTACAATAGTTAGCTAACGGTACAAACAATATTTGGAAAGATCATTAAGTGGTCCGCCGAGACCCCCAGTGATTTTCAAGTGGTCTGTGAAAAAAAAGTTAAACTACAAAAATAATCAAGGTACCTCACTTTATTTTCATTTACCTGCTGTTACTTATAGGAGGAGGATGAAGAAAAAAAAGAATGAAAAATGGGGGGGGGGGGGGAGATAAGAGAGAATGTTCTTTTTCTTGGCTGGGTCCCAAGGAGACCCCCAAAAATGAAGCTGAGCACAGGGCCCCACTAACTCTAAATCTGCCACTGGTGAAGGGGTGACTTGGTTACAGTCTAAGTACCTACATAGGGAACAAATATTTAATAGTGTGTTCTTCAGTCTAGCAGGCAAGGGTAGAACGGGATCCCATGGCTGGAAGTTGAAGCTAGATACATTCTCACTGGAGAGAAGACGTACATTTTTAACATTGATGGTCATTAACCACTGGAGAATCTACCACCACCACCGACAATTTTTAAATCACTATTGGATGTTTTTCTAAGAGTCCTGCTCTAGGAAGGATTCCAGGGCAGGTCTCTGGCTTGTCTGACAGGGGTCAGACCAGATGAGCACAATGGTCCCCTCTCGCCTTAGACTCTCCAGCTAACCAATAGGCTGGTGGTCAGGGCGCTCACTGGGAAGTGGGTGCCAGTCCCTGCGCCAAGCCAGGCAGAGCTGAGAACTGAACCCGTCTCCCCCCGTCCACCAGGCGATTGGCGACACAGCCGGGGCGCGGGCAGCCGGACCTAGTGGCCAGAGCCCGAGCCCGCAGTCCCAAGTCAGGAGAGCAGCTGGAGCGTGCCCCTCCCGGCTGGCTGCCTGCACCTGCCCCGGGCTGCAGCTGGGCACAGCCCCCGCCATCCCCGGGGAGGGGCCGCCAGGCCGCAGGGGAGCGGGTGTGCGCGGCGAGCTGGCGATGAGCTCATCGCGGTCTGGCGACTGCTGACAGCTGGGCTGGGGCTGGCGCGGCGCGGGGGGGCCGCACGTCTCCGGCCGGCGCGGCACGGCACGGCGCGGCTCGCACTCCGGGTGCGCGCGGCTCGCCCACCGGCTGCTCCCCCCACAGCAGGCTCGGGCTGGCGGCCTGGGGCTCGCATGGCCCCGTGACCCCTCCCCCGGCGGCGACCCCCTTCGGCTGGCTCGGGCGGCACCATGCTGGGCTCGGACGCGTGCGAGTTCGGCGGGCAGCTGCTGGAGCTGCTGCGGCTGGCGGTGTGCGCCCGAGGTGAGCGGGCCGGGCGGGGCGGCTCCTCTGTGGGGGCAGCGGGGTGGGGCCGGCACCCCAGCGGGCGAGAGTGTGGGGCTGCGGGCCCGGGGCGGCAGGGTGGGGTGCGCAGAGGCGGGGTGTGTGGAGGGGCCGCCGGGGTGTGTGTGCACGGTAGGAGGGGAGTGCAGGTGTGTGGAGGGGGAGTGGGTGTGCACAGGCAGAGGGGGAGTGGGTGTATGGAGGGCCAGGTCGCCGGGGTATGTGTGCATGGGCGGAGGGGAGTGCATGGCTGTGTGTGTGTGTGCAGGGGCAGGGGGTGTGCACAGGCAGAGGGGAGTGTGGGTGTGTGCAGGGGCCAGGGTCGGGTGTGTGTGCACGTGTTCGGTTGTATGCAGGGGCTGAGGTGTGCAGGAGCCAGGGCTGGTGTGTGCGTGCATGGGCGGAGGGGGGTGCAGGTGTGTGTAGGGACAGTGGGTGTGCACAGGTGGAGGGGGAGTGGGTGTGTGGAGGGGCCAGGCCGGGGTGTGTGTGCATGGGTGGAGAGGAGTGCATGGCTGTGTGTGTGCGCAGAGGGCGTGCACGGGCAGGGGGGAGTGTGGGTGTGTGCGGGGGCCAGGATCCGGTGTGTGTGTGCATGCATGGGCGGAGGGGGGGGAGGTGTGTGTGTGTGCAGGGGATGTGCACAGGCAGAGAGGGGAGTTGGTGTATGCAGGGGCCAGGAGCTGGGGTGTGGCTGGCTGTGTATAGGGACCGGGGGTGCAGGAGCCGGGGTTGTGTGTGTGTGGGTGTGGGTATGGGTGCAGGGGCTCGGGGGTGCACACACCATGTGGGTAACTACGTATCCAGTCGGCTGCTCCCAAAGCTGTCCCTGGCCAGTGCCCCTCCCTGAGGTGTGAGGGGTTCTCCATGCCCAGCAGCCCCCAACAGAGCCCCTTCTTCCTATCCCCCCCCGTGCTAGCTCCTTGCAATCTGGGCACAAGGGCTGGGGGCTGTGTGGGCTCAGCTGCAGCCAGGCTGCCTTTGCTCTACCCAAGGCCTGGCCGGGCACTGGAGGTTCGCTGCCCTCTTGCTCTTACAATTGTATAGATTTGTCCGGATTTTCCATTGTCTTTTCAGGGTATTGAGTGTGGGCACATTGGGGCAGGCCCGGCAGGGCTGGAGCAAGCACTGGGCGAGCCTTTGTTGTGCTGGGAGGAGCAGATGGGAGGTGGCAGGGAGAGGAAGGGGCGAGACAGTCGGTGCCCACGGTGAGCACCAGGACCTTCCCCATGTGTGAGCTGGTGGGGGATTTGATGCCAAGGAGGGGTCCTCATGGGTTGACCCCTTGAGGCAGGGGGCTGACGGGTCACTGCCAGCTGGCATGCCAGCCTGTGCCAGGCAGAGCCGCTATGGCCTTAGGCTGGGGCGTGGGCCCATTTGCTGTCCCTGGTGTGGCTCCAGCCTCGTGCAGAGCAAAAGTCCCCCGCGTCCTGCTGGGAGGACAGCTCTGCAGGCCCAGACGAGTGCTGCTCAGCGCTGATGGTGGAGGGCTGGCAGGGTCCCCCGAGGGCGCGTGGGCTCCGCCACTGTCAATCCAGAGAGACAAGCCAGGCTCCGCAGAGCTGGGCGTGACTGGCTGCAGCCAGCAAGGCTATTGCAAACCCTCTGGAGTAAGGCTAGCTCGCTGACCCCCAGCACCTGCTCCGGCTTGAACCACTGGGAGCAAAGAGCCAGGACCCCAGTCCCAGCCGCTCTCTCAGCACAGCCTCGGCTTATTCCCCTGCTCCAGGGCTCTGGTAGGGAGCAGCTTCCCCGGCTCCTGCCCCAGAGGCCTGTGATGACACCTCCCTCCCATGAGAAGCCTGGCTCAGGGTGGGGAGCAGGGCCCTATGTGGAAGGGGGAGGGGCACCAGGCACAGAGCTGTCTCAGAGCAGAACTATCCCTGCTTCCCTCAGTCTGTCCCTGGGACCGGCCCCTACAGTCCTCTCAGTGGAGCCAGATGATGTCTGCCTTGGGAGCACTCCACAGGTTCCACTGTGACCATCCCCCCAGAACCCTCTCTGGGATTAACATCCCCCCCATATCTATAACCCCTCCTCCCCTTCTCTGGGTTCCAACCAGGCCACCCGCATCCTGGGCCCACCCCCCACCCCTCAGGGATTTGGGACATCGCAACCATTTCCATGGCAACAGGCTGTGATGTCACAAGCCCAACGTTATGACTTCACTGAGGAGGTTGAGGTGTGGTGGGCAAAGCTTGGGGAAGAGGGAGGGAGAAACTGGTCTGAGCAAGGAACTGGTCTGAGCAAGTAACTGGAGGGACTCGCTGTGGGGCACCAGGGGCTCAGAGGATTCCCCCCCACCCCAATCTCCCAGCCATGGGCTGTTCCCCTCTGGAAGAGCCCCCTGGCAGGGAGCCGGTAGAGGGCAGAGGAGACAGCTGCTGGCGAGCTCTCTCTCCATGCCTGAGGTGAGGCTGTGCTGGGCTGCTGTCTGCCTGGGGTCTCTGAGCCTGGCGCGTGCCCTGTACTGGAGTCTGGGTGCTGACTGCTTTATAAGGGGGGCAGGACCCGCTCCACGGCACTGGGGGCTGCATCCTGCACCCTGATGCTGAGCAGCACCCCCAGCACAGGGCACTTGTTCAGCACGGCGCTGTTTGCTGTGGCCCTACTAGCCCAGTGAGCTTGTCTGAGGGTGTGGGGGCCTGCTGGCCTGGAGGGGAGCAGGGGCTTTCCCGTGAGCTTGTACCTTACAGCTGTCACAAACCAGGCCCTGTTTCTGCTGGAGCGCTCTCAGGTGCAGATGGGACTTGGGGCGGGGGTGCATGTGCGGAGCCCTCGCTCTTCCTCCCAACTGCCTGTCGGGTGTTGGTTCAGTGGAGGAGCTTACCCAGGCTGCGGCAAGGAGCTCCAGCCTTGGTGCTTTGTAGGGGGGGAGGGGGCTCATCCAAGCTCCCAGCATCGCCCAAGGCAAACAGGACAGCCCCGACTCTGATGTCCACAGAGACCTAACAAGTGCTTCATGAAAGAGGCGTGAGCCACAACGGGCAGTCTTTAGGGCCAGGGCTTTGGAGCTGTGCTCCGGCTCTGTTCCAGCTCCAGGCAAAAACCTGCTGCTCCGCGCTCCAGCTCCGGGCTCTGCTCCAAAGCCCTGGTTAGGGCACTGGCTCTGTGATGATGCCCATCGCTTGCTCTCCCTTGCCTCAGCCAGGGCTGCTTACTGACAGAGCCCTTTGCCAGACAGCCCACCGCACGCTGTGCCCCACCTAGGGGCCAGTCCCCTGCCTCACTCCTTGTGTGTCATTTGCACCTGGGCAGAGTGGGTGTGAAATGCCAGCAGGTCAGGCTCAACATTGGCTCTGCCCAGCTGTGCAGTGGGCCGTGCTAGGTGCCCGGTGGGGGCAGAGCCAAGGGCCTGCTGGCTGCAGAGAGCTCTGGCTGTGGGCCCTAGAGGGGTTCCCATGAGGTGTTACTGTTCCTGTCAGGTGATGCCTAATCACACTGTTCCAATGAGCTGAGCCCCTAGCGCATCCGGCTTGCCAGGTCCCCACGGAGTCAGTCTCCCCCAGGGGCCAAGCCAAGCTCCATGTGCTACTCTCAGCCTGAGTGTGCACCATCCAGGAGCGGCCAGGCCCATCTGCAAAGCGTGGAGCTGCCATTGTTCCCTGGGAGCCCCAACCCTGAGCACTGTCAGCTCATTAACAATAGCCACCTCTGGAGCAGAGCCTGCTCCTGGCCCCTTTGCTCTGGGGAGCCAGCTGGGGTTCTCTCAGGGACCCCACGGCTCCCTTTTCTGCCAGGGCCCAAGGGGCTGGGATGGGACCTAGCCCAAAGTCCTTGGACTCTCCCTGCAAGCCCCAAGGCTGGGCTGAGTCTCTGGTTCAGGGCGGGGGAGGTGAAGGGGTGCCCTTCCCTGCTGCTGGTCGGAGGCTGCTCATAGAAGGGGGCCGGAGCCTGCCAGGTGAACGAATGGAGGGCGCAGCAGCCCTTTCCAGGCCCTAGCTGTAGGCTGAGGGAAGAGGCTGGTGAAATGGGTGTTAGTGGAAAGCCAGTGCCCATCACCTGGAGCTGTGCCCAGAATGCTGCTCGCCCACACATCCGTGGCAAGTCTGCCAGGCCTTGGGAAAGCTCTAGAGTGTTTGCACCCACAGGCAGCTGAGCTCATGTGCCAACATTTCCCAGTGTGCCAGTGGGTGCGAGTGCTCTTTGGGGTGGGGACAAGTGTGATAGACCCAGTTTGTGATAGATGCTCCCCTCCAGCCCACAGCACAGGCATGATCTGGAGTAATTCTCCTGCAACTGGGGAGCATGTGCCCTGCCCCGGTGCCCAGATGCTCCCCTCCTCACCCCCAGGGAGCGCTCCACAGAGCTCCCTACAGGTACAGTTACCAAGCAACCACCCACCTGGCTGCAGTAGCAGCCTGCAGGTGCTGCACTATTAACTCTTTGGCCGCCTGACTGCATTTTACCAGAGTGGGAGGGAGGGGCCTCCCCCACTGAGACAGAAGGTCACAGCAGCTAGGGGGGCACTGGGGGTATGTGTGCTGGGGCTTGCAGGGCACTGGGCGGTGAGCAGCTCTGGTGTTTGGGCTCAGACCTCAATCCAGAGATTTTCTCTCAATCCCACATTCTGAGTCCTAGCAGCACCCCAGCCTCCTGGCAGAGCCCTTAGACCAGAGGCTGCAGAAATGGGCCTCACCCAGCCAGGTCAGCTTTCCTACGTAACTGAGGAAGTGGGGGGGGCGGGCAGACTGTAGCCCAGCTGTGCATGCAGGCGGGTCTGAGGTGGCAGGGGAGGGAGGAGCCGCCTGTGAGATGGTCTCATTTGGAAACCAGGCTCACCCTTTGTCATAAGGAACTAAATCGGCAGCGCTTGGGCACCCACCAGCAGGGGTCATCCCACACTCCCAACATGCTCTAGCCCCAGCTCCACCAACTGCCAGCTCAGGAGCACTCAGTGTAGTTGTAGCCTGTCGGTCCCAGGATACTAGATGGGCAAGGGGGGGGTGAGGAGACCCAGAGCTCCGTGGAAGCCTGACAGCTTCCCTCTCACCAGCAGAAGTTGGTCCAATAAAAGATATTCCATCACCCACCTCGTCTCTCCATGAGTAGGCAGGCTCAGGTTTGTCCTGGGTACAGCGCTGCCTCTAGCTCTGCCTCCAACGCTTCCCTAAGTAAATGCAGCTCGTCCAAGCTGCTGGCCTAAGGCTAAAGCCAGCCGAGTTCCCAGGTCCCCCCAGGTGCTGGTAATCCTCCCATTCTCCTAGGTAATCCTCCCATTCTAGTGCAATGGGCTCCTACTCCTGGCTGGAATAAGTAGAAGGGATTTTGCTTTCTGCTGTGTGTTACTCCCAGTCCAGGCAGGCTCCCTGTCACTGATGTCTGTGTCTCTGCAGGAGCCCCTCTTTGTCCTCAGGGGTGAGGTAAAGCAGCATTCACTCTTCATCTGTCCAAGTCCTTCCCCACCGGGCTGGTGTCCCAGGCGAGGCTGCAGGCAGTGTCTGACTTGGTATGACTAGTGAGCTAGCACAGTCACCAATCCAGTAGGATTTTGAACTGTCAGGGTCTAGCAGGGCATGTGATCGGCACCATGACATATACAGGAGTGAAGCCTCTGGAGGAAAATGCTGAGCCAATTTCACTTTCCTTTCCAAGCAGCTGTACAATGTAGGCATCTCCCATGCATCTGTCCTGGGTTTTTCTCCTTTAACGATATACGTGCTCCCAGCTCTTGGCATGGAGTGGCTGTTGGGTGGCGCTAGGAACCTGCTTCACTTATGGGAAATTTGGGGAAAAAAACAAACACAAACCAGATTCTAATTAGTAGAATTAATTCAGGTTTTAAACACTTTCTGTGTCTGCCAAAAGCTGTTAATTGATGCAGATTGAAGACTCAGATTTTCAATTGCACATCAGTCGGGAAATACAGCGTTCCGGTTCTCCTGGCAACCTTAAGTGTTTGTGTGTGTGAAGGAGAACTACTGAAGGGTGGGAGGGTCAGTTGAGCAGCTCACAGCTTGTTGATGAAACCTCTTGAGTCTGTAAAATCAGACAGATGCACAGGGCTAGGGCTGTCGTGTCGCAGCTGGCAGAGCTTAAATGAAAGCCGACCTGCAAAGGCAATGTGACAAATGCGGTGCTTTGTGCTTGGTAAGCGTGGGTGGGCTGGGTGGGAACTGTGATGGCTTGAACGGTTCACTTCCCTGCTTCCAAGCAGATGGATTGTTAATGAAGGGATTGGCCAGTACGTTGTCGCTGCTCAGCCTTCCTAGCGTTTCTGCTAGAATGGTGCGATGTCGGTGCTATACAGGCAAAGGCCAGGCCTGGCTGCCCGGCCCTCGCTGCACAATTGCACTGGGTGTTTGAGCTGGGAGGGGGACCCGACCCACACTTCACCCTGGGATTCTTCTACAAATCACTGGCAAGGAAGCGTGCAGCAAACAGGGCACGTTGAGGAGAGCACTGGCCCCGCAAACTGACTCTTGAGTGGAACGGGAACATCAGGTGACCTCATGGGGCCAGTCAAAACTGACCAGTGCAGCTGGAGTTGTGAAGATGGGACACTTGCAGCGAATCAATCCCCTGTGCTGTGCAGTCTGGGGACTATTTGCAGAACTTGCTGAGTACCTGGAGAGAGGGGATCAATTCAAGGACATGCTAAACTCCTCTTGGATGATTCAGGGACACAGGAGATTAGATCTGTTTGTACAGCACCTTGCACAGTGGGCGCCTGGTTCGTGGCTGGGGCACTTAGCTGCTACTGTAATGCACCTAATAGTTAATGTGCAGCACCTTGCACAGTGGGATCCTGGATGCTACCGCAATACTTGTAATAGATAATGCACAGCGCTTAGCACAGTGGGCTCCTAGTCCATGGCTGGACACCATGGTAATACAAATAATAGATCAGGGCAGACTGTCAAACCTGGTGCTTGAGTGCTGCTTGCTGCAAACTGGCCTCACTGATGTTCCTGGCTCTGGGTCACGCAGCGTCAGGCTGGAGCCAGTTCCCCAGCTACCTTCCCGCTGCTTTACCATTCCAAAGAAGAAGAACAGGAGTACTTGTGGCACCTTAGAGACTAACAAATTAGAGCATAAGTTTTCGTGGACTACAGCCCACTTCTTCGTGGGCTGTAGTCCACGAAAGCTTATGCTCTAATAAATTTGTTAGTCTCTAAGGTGCCACAAGTACTCCTGTTCTTCTTTTTGCGGATACAGACTAACACGGCTGCTACTCTGAAACCTGTCATTCCAAAGAGGAGATTGAATGTTTGCTATTTAAACAGGATGGCAAATGTGTAGGGTGGGCACCTAGAGCTGCTGGTGTCTCAAACAAGGCTGCTCCAGAGTGCCTGGGCTGGGTGCCTGTCCTGCTGAGAAGTACCCCTGGGCCCCCCCATGCAGAGCACTGCGCCCCTGAGATGCTATCTAGCCTGTGAATGCTCCCTGCTGGGTTGGGGGAGTGACTCCTCCCCACTTCTGAGCCTTAGCTAGGCTTCACAGCAGCACAGATGGCTAGGTCCCCTTGGAGTGCCACGCCTGATCCTGATGGGTCTGTCCAGCAGCCTCAATCCTGCCTGGCTCTGGGGCGGCACTGGAGATGCGGCGGTCTCACAGCGTGATAGCCTGAGGCACCGACTCTGCACAAGGCTGGGAATTTCTAGGCAGACCTGTGCGGCTCTTCAGGTTCTGGGTGCTCAGATCCCCTTCAGCTGGAGTCTCTCAGGGTTCTTCCTGTCCCAGCAGCACTCATGCTGGGGCTCTGCGGTCCCTGTCAGCTCCCTCACACTGCAGTGACCCTGTGCTGCCACCTGAGGCCACAGAGCAGCCTGGGTGTCACTGGAGGCATCGCTTACCCTGCAGACCCCCTTGCTGGTGGTACTGAGTTGGCGAGAGCCTGACGTGATGTGGAGCCTGGAGGCGGCAGGGCCAGCAGCTGGAGAGAGACTTCACCTGTAGACTGACAAACCAGCTGCAGGGCTGAGCTGTGGGGAGTGTGGCCCCTTCCCATCACTTCCGGGGAAAGCAGCCAAGTGGGCACTCAAGGCCCTGTCTCCCATGCACACCTGGCCCTTGGACATGGGACTGGGATGAGGAAATGCCTTCACCCCCATCTGCAGTGACTAGATCCTAGCTCATGGCCCAGCCCAGGCCGCTCCCAAGGGGGACTGCAGCGTGCTCTTGGGGCACCACTAGGAACGGCACTTGGTCCTTCCCAGGGGCTTGTCAGTGACTGGCCTGGATCTCTTCTATTTGGCACTGGTGAGGCCACACCTAGAGTATTGTGTCCAGTTTTGGTTCCCCCTCCCCCTCACTACAGAAGGGATGTGGATAAATTGGAGAGAGTCCAGTGGAGGGCAACAAAAATGATCAAGGGGCTGGGGCACATGACTTACGAGGAAAGGCTGAGGGATCTGGGGTTATTTAGTCTGCAGAAGAGAAGAGTGAAGTGGGATTTGATAGCAGCCTTCAACTACCTGAATGGGGGTTCCAAAGAGGATGGAGCTAGGCTGTTCTCAGTGGTGGCAGATGACAGAACAAGGATCAATGGTCTCAAGTTGCAGTGGGGGAGGTCTAGGTTGGATATTAGGAAACACTATTTCACTAGGAGGGTGTCACGGAGTATTGGGGGACTCAGGGCCCTGCACCCCCGGCTTCCTGCGATTCACCATGACTCTCAGCCAGCCAGTAAAGCAGAAGGTTTATTTGGATGGCAGGAATACAGTCCAAGACAGGTCTTGCAGGCACAGACAACAGGGCCCCGCTCAGTTAGGTCCATCTTGGGGTCCCAGGACATCCCAGCCCCCCTTGGGAGGTCAGAGCAATCTCTGCCTCCCAGCCATCTCACCAGCCAGCTTCCAACACTCTGCCTTCAGCGACCCCTCCCACATCCTTTTTTCAGTTTCCCGGGCCAAGGTGTCACCTGGCCTCCAACCCCTTCCTGGGTTCTCATGTTACATGCTCAGGTATTCTCCTTCGGGCAATCTCCCATCCCCCAATGCAGACTATCCTAGCCACACTCCCCTGTCAGCATTCACAGACCACAGTAAGAACAGTCCCAGTTCATCACAGAGGGTGGTGATGCACTGGAATGAGTTATCTAGGGAGGTGGTGGAATCTCCATCCTTAGAGGTTTTTAAGGTCCGGCTTGCCAAAGCCCTGGCTGGGATGATTTAGTTGGGGATTGGTCCTGCTTTGAGCAGGGGGTTGGACTAGATGACCTCCTGAGGTCTCTTCCAACCGTAATCTTCTATGATTCTATGCCTGTGTGGTTCTTCCTCTGGGACCATCTCTGCTCAGTTCTGGCAGCTGAGGCTGGTGGCTGCATTTTATCCCTTGGTCTGAGGGATGTGCTTTGGGGCATGTGGGATTGTTGCGGGGGGGAGGGGCTGGCCTTCTGCTAGGTGGCCATTCAGGGCAGTGTGGGGGGCCGTGCCCCGCTCGGTGGCCATGGGTGTGTGTGTGGCCGTGCCCCGCTCGGCGGCCCTGCTCAGGGGAGTTGCTGTGATTAGGCAGGGTGCTGATGGGTGATCAGCTGCTGGTACAGCCAAAAGCAAACAAATGAACTCGAGACTGATCTCTGGCTGCTTGGAGTCTGGCTGCCCTGCCCGGCACTTCCATTATCTGGGGGTGAGGCCAGCGCCTGCTGGGGAAGGTGGAGAATGGCTCTGCAGCTGCAATACACAGACCTGCCGGTGGCTGCAGTGCATGGGGGGTGGCTGGGGCTGAGGCGGGAGGTGCAGAGTGGAGCTCTGAGGACTAGGCTATCCCCTCCACCCAGGCTGCTCTTGGGGTGATGGCTTTGTTCCTGTGGCTGTGAGTAGAGAATTGCCATGGGGAGGAGAAAACCTGGCCCCTTGCTGCCTCGAGACTCCTGTCCCATCCCCTGCCACACCCCATTCTCCCTGGCACCACCCCACCCCACCCCATCCCTGTTCTCCCTGGCACCGCTCCCTCTCCCCAACAGGCTGTAGGTACCCTGGGAAGGGTACCTTTCCCACCCCCAGCTCACACCAGCGTGTCTAGCCCCAGGGATTGGGACCTAGTTGGTGGGTGAGTGGCCATGGGGCTCTCCCATAGGAGGCTGTGGGTTCCTCCTTGCTCTGACTGGCTTCTTCTCCCCTCAGATATCATGGTGGACAAGGATGGTGTGATGCCCCCCCTGGAGGAGGAGATGGATGATGTGGACTTGGCGTACAGGGCCCCGGAGAAGAAGACCCTCCAGGAAATCCAGCAGCTGGATGAGGGCGATGAGAGCTTGAACAAATACAAGCGGGTGCTGCTGGGGCCCATCCCAGTGGGTGTCGGTAAGGCCCCAGCCCAGTCTGCGGGAGCATGGGAGGGGCATTCTCGGTGGGGGAGTGGATTTCTGTTTAATCCTCATCTGGGGGCAGTACCAGTGGAGGAGGACCCACGTGGAAAGTTCCTTACCTGGCTCCTTTCAGCTCCAAACTTGGAAGAGCAACTGAGTCCTGTGGGGGAGGGGTTGTGCCGCGGGGGAAGCGGAAGGTCTCCTCTTGGTCTGGTGTCTGTCCCCAGTGGAGACATGCCATGTAGGGCTGTGAGCTGTGCCCATGTGGGCATGGGGGGACAGGTACATCACTGCACCTCCCTCTGTTGGGAATGGTGCTGCCTCAGCCTGTTCCTCCCTTCAGGGCCAGTCTGTGTCCCCAGACTTACGAAGGGGATGCTGGTAGCTTTCCACCCGCCTCTGAATTGTAACAGCTGTCTAGGGTCGGGTCTGTACTGCAGTCTCCTTGGTTACATTATCGCCATGGTAGTTTCCATAGTAACAGTTATGGAGCGACCTTGTACCTTTCATTCGTAGGTGACAAAGATGGAGACACCTTCCTGCTGGGAGTACCTAAAGCAGGATGGGCAAACTATGGCCTGCAGGCCGGGTCTGGCCCACCAACCGTTTTAATATGGCCCTCAAGCTCCCGCTAGGGAGTGGGGTCTGGGGCTTGCCCCACTTCAGCTGGGGAGCAGGATCAGGGGCCGCTTCATGTGGTGCCCGGAAGCAATGGCACAGCCCCCCTCCGGCTCCTACGTGTAAGGGCAGCCAGGAGGCTACGCTCTGCACACTGCCCCCGCCCCAAGCGCAGCCCCCACTGCTCCCATTGGCTGGGAACTGCAGTCAATGGGAGCTGCAGGGGCAGTACCTGCAGATGGGGCAGTGTGCAGAGCCGCCTGGCCGCTCCTCCGCATAGGAGCCAGAGAAGGGACATGCCTCTGCTTCTGGGAGCCACTTGAGGTAAGCACTGCCCAGATCCTACACCCCTGAGCATCCCCTTGCCCCAGCCCTGATCCCCCTCCTGCCCTCCAAACCCCGCAGTCCCATCCTGGAGCACCCTCGTACACCCCAAACTCCTCATCCCCAGCCCCACCCCAGAGCCCGGATCCCCAGCTGGAGCCCCCAGCCTCAAGCCCCCTCCCACACCCTGAACTCCTCATTTCTGGCCCCACCCCAGAGCCTGCACCCCCAACCAGAGCCCTCACCCCCTCCCACACCCCAACCCCAATTTTGTGAATATTCATGGCCCACCATACAATTTCTATCCCAGATGTGGCCCTCAGGCCAAAGAGTTTGCCCATCCCTGCCCTAAGGTGTAGACCCACACACAGTGCCCCGAGTGGGGACTGCAGTGCGGTGCTGCATTATCACCACTATACGGGGGCTTGGCTGTCCTGCCCCCTTCCCAGGCTACTGGCTATTCCCCACCCCCTGCTTCCTGTGCCTTATCTTGCCAGTTGACATCAGCTCCTCTCCTTTGGCATGAGGGTAAGTGGGAAGCTTGATTCGCTGAGTTAGCCAGCCGGGAGTCCAGTGCGTCTGAACGCTGCTGAGGCTGTAGCATTTCTCCGTTTGCATGGGGCGGCTACTCACCCGTGAGCGACGGGCCTGGGTCTGCGCCACTGCATGGCCTGAGTGGTGACACATCCAGGCGTCCCCTGTAGTTGTAGGCAATGACACAGACTGAGAAGAGCGTGAATAAACGCCCTGGTGGTGGGCAGCGAGCAGCTGTGCACCACTGACCTCCTCAGTAACCCCACAGGGAGTTCACTGCATGCTGCTCCACACCGGTAGAGCATGGACGCTAATGGCGGAGAAGCACCGTTATCTCCCAACTATTAGATTGTTCCCTACAGCATTTTCTCCATGGCTTCGTCTAATCTAGTCTTAACTCTCCCAGGCCCTGGGAATGCCACCTGGTCTCATGTTTGCAGGCTCTTTCCATTTTCCACTTAGCTGCTGCTTAGCCAAGTGAAGAATTTGAGTCTTTGGTCTTCTAAGCCAATTAGTCTGGCTCGCTCCGCAGTATGTTTCTCTTCAAAGAAAAGTTAATTTGCTAAATTCTCCATTTTATTTTATTAAAGGAACAACTGGATGTGTGGCCATTCTTTTGTCTATAAAGGCCACGCTTGGACTCCTTAATTATCAAACGCTTGTACCTTAAAACAGGAGATTCTTGATATTTCTGTCTGAAGATCTCCTTGGAAGACTCGGAGGTGGGAAGGGGGAGTTGAGCTGGTGGTGCTGACAAATGAATGAAGAGCACCCAATAAATATCAAAGGAGATAGCGTTACAGAGGGTGTCACCCAAAAACAATTGTCACTAAAGTTTTGACTTGTCTGATGGAAATCTCATTTGCTCTCAGTTCTGATCCATTTCCTGTGGTGATGCTGGCAGACTGGGCTTCTAGGGGAAAATGGGTATTTTTACCATATGTTAGGATGTGTTACACACATAATGTAGACTAAGGAAGTTGTAGTTACCTCCACCAGCTAACATGTGTTATGTCCTGGGGAAACCTAGGGTTCAGCTTGCCCAGTCTACACTAGGACTGTAATACAAGTGTTAGTGCACCTTTTGTGTAGTGAAGGCGAGGCAGTGGTCTTCAGGAAAATAGGGTAGACAAGGCCTGAATTTCTAATGTAAAAACCAATGAGGAGAGAGCTCTTCCCAGCCAGGCCTTCTCTATTTGTCAGAGAAGCAGGAAAGGGCAGGTGCCCAGTTTCTCCGAATTCACCCAAGTTAGGCCATTCCCATGGGAAGCCTTCCCCAGCTGCTCTAGCTGGCCAGCACTCGCTGGGGGAGAGCAGCAGCAATCCAAAACACTCCAGCCATTGCAATGGGGCAGTTCCTGTGGGAACCAGCCTCTGTGTCCGAGTGCTCCGCTAGCAGAGCTGTGGCTGGAGT
The DNA here is from genome assembly GCF_027887155.1 of Malaclemys terrapin pileata. Lineage (NCBI taxonomy): Eukaryota > Metazoa > Chordata > Testudines > Emydidae > Malaclemys > Malaclemys terrapin. Next base: position 55,576,141 of record NC_071514.1, read on the forward strand.
CCAGCTCTTCTCCTGGGCCCGTTCACCCAGCCTTGGCCCCCTCTGCATTTATAGCAGCAACAAAGACCAGATCTGAGTGTGGCTGGGCGCTGTCGGCAAAGGCACCTTGGCAAGAGAAGCTGCAGCCCCGTGGTCACACGTGCCCAGTCTGTCTTGGAGCCAGCGCCCAGGCCTGGAGCTGCTGAATTACAGCATTAGGGGAGGGCAGAGTGGCTGGCCAGTGCTGCTAGGTGGGACTCCAGGCTGAATCATCAGTGCAGGGAGGGCCAGTGATAAACAGCAGTTCACAGATGTGCTTTAAATAACACAAAGGAGGTGAGGGCCAAAGCAGCTGGGAGCCTGGTTAGCTCCAGCTCCTCTTGGCTGGGTTAGGGGGAGATGGGAGACAGGAGACGTGAACCCCCTAGTGCAATGTCAACACTGGGAAATAGGGGCCGACAGGGCAGCACTCCTAGCTCACGGTGGCTGCATTTGCCCTCTGGCTCTGGAGGCAACAGTGGGCACCTGAGTGTCAATCTCTGCCATGTACTGGGTTCATTGGAATGTGCGTGATCCAGCCAGGGCTCATCCCCTGAAGATCAGGGCTCCTCCTGCCTGCCCCACAGGGCAACCCACAGCCCCTGGGCTTAGTGTTGTACCTGGGGGGGGGGAGGGGTGCTCCCGGGCCCCCACTAGGCCAGGAAGGGGATGGTTGCAATTCTACGGACTCACCTGCTTGGGGAGGGATCTGGCACTGCTGCTGTTGGGTGGGTCTTTTCACTGCCTCCAGGGCCTGTGGCGGGGATAGGAAGGGGCTGGGGCCTGAGGTACATAGGTGTTATACAGTTCCCTTGTTACAAAAGTCAGCTGGTAAGAATGAGAATTAAGAGGTGGGGCCGGTCATACCTTGGCACAGATTTGTTCTGTGTCTGTACGGCACCTAGCACAGGGTGCCTTGATCCTGACTGCAGCCCCTCAGCACTGCCGCATCCCCAACCCCAGCTGAATAATAATATTGGCCACGGCAGAGCCAATCACTGTATAGAAGGTGAGGGATGCCCACTAGAATGCCCCTGCCAACTGCTGCATCTCCCCTTGTTTGGGACTTCTCCTGTCACCTGCGTGGGTGCCTCAACCCTGTGTGGGCACCCGCCGTCTTCTGACATCAGCCCCGCTGACTCAGACTCTGATCCTTGGTATCAACCCCAGCCTGGAACCTGACTGAGAACTCCTCAGCTGCTCCCAGCTTCAGGTTTGCCCCTGCTCTGACTGTTGGTCCTGACTGCCTTTGTCAGGATCCTGACACCCGTATCTGTGCCCTGGGCATGTTGCCACCTGGCTCTGCCTGCAGCTAGACAGCTGGAGACGGCATGCAAATAAGGCAGTGCCCTAATCAGCATATCTGATGGTGAGGCACTTCCTCATTTGCATAATATTCCTTTTCCCATTCCCCCTGTGCTCTGCCTTCAGTGCCCTGCTCTCTGGCTGGATTCCCCACATGGTCTCTGTGATGGGTTAACCCCTCACTCCCTCTGGGGTGCCACTGAGCCTGCCTATTCCACCAGCCTGGGCTCCCTTACACTGTCCTGCTGAGCCAGGCCCTCAAGCCTCCTCCAGCACACACGCAGGTTGGGCCACAGCCAGCTGCAGAGAGAGACAGACACTGAAATCAGCTCTGCCTGGGAAGACTCAGCTAGGGAATTGCCCAGCACTCAAGTGCACACCCCCTCTGTGGTGTAAATACAAAATTATATCGTCTTTCGCTGCACAGAGAACTGTACAGCATAAGCTCATGAAATGTGCCTCCTCCCTCAACGTGGAGGAAGATATGCACAGTCGTTCGTCCGTCCCCCCCGGCTATGAATTCCACAAACTGGTTTTAGAGAAAACAAAAACAAGTTTATTAACTACAAAAGGTAGATTTTAAGTGATTATAAGAATTAGCAAATGGATCAAAGCGGATTACCCAGCAAATAAAAAACTGCAATGTGAGCTTAATACACTAAAGGAACTGGTTACAAGTTGTAATTTCTCACCCTAAATGTTGTTTTAGGCATTTCTTTCAGGGTCCAGACACCTTTTCTAGGCTGGGCTCAGCTCTTATCTGCCCCCCTCCCCGGTTTCTTTTAGATGTTTCCGGCAGTCATCCTGGGTGGGGATTCAGTGAAGAATGAGCCCTGATTAAGTCACTCCCTGACCTTATATATGTTTTACATAGGGCGGGAACGCTGGTTTCCACCCACCCACCCAGTGGAAAAATACTGGTATTCTATCATCCAGTACCAAGTGATGTGATCACATGACCTTGCAGTGCCAAAGCAGCCATGAGTCAGAGGCATTTGTAGCATCCCAGGAAAGCTGCTCAGGAAGGTGGGAGATTAGCATCTTCAAAGACCTATTGTTCTTCCTAATGGCCCATCCAGACTGATTGCCACTGTCTGGTGGGCGTTCCCCAAGTGTAAACACACTTGTAATTGATACATAGTCAATATTCCTAACTTCAGATACAGAAATGAAACATGGATACAAATAGGATAATCATATTCAGTAAATCATAACCTTTCTAGTGATATCCTCACATGACCCATCTTACATAAAATACATCTTAGATATGCTATAATCATAACAATATTTCTATGAAGAAGATGGGGCGTAGCGTGTCAGTCTCCCTGACCTTAGAGACACTGCCTAGACCAGTGGTCTTCAACCTTTTTATGCCCAAGATCACTTTTTGAATCTAAGGGCAACCCAGGATCTACCCTGCCCCTTCCCCAAGGCCCCGCCCCTTCCCCAAAGCCCGGCCCCACTCACTCCATTTCCCCCCACCCTCACTCACTTTCACCGGGCAGGGGGTTGGGGAGGGGTGCAGGCTCTGGGCTGGGGCCGAGGGGTTCACAGTGTGGGAGGGGGCTCTGGGCTGAGCCTGGGGGAGGGGGTTGTGGTTCAGGAGTGAGGAGTGCAAGCTCTAGGAGGGAGTTTGGGTGCAGGAGAGGGCCCTGGTTTGGGGCAGAGTGTAGAGGTGCAATAGGGGATGCAGGGTGTGGGCTCTGGGAGGGAGTTTGGGTGCAGGAGAGGGCTCTGGTTTGGGGCAGAGTGTTGAGGTGCAGTAGGGGATGCAGGGTGTGGGCTCTGGGAGGGGGTCAGGGCTGTGGCTTTGGGTGCAGGAAGGGGTTTGGGGTGCAAAAGGGTATGGAGTGCTGGCTCTGAGAGGGGGCTCAGGGCAGGGGGTTGGGTTGCGGCCTCCCGCTGGGCAGCACTTACCTTTGGTGGCTCCTGGTTGGCAGCAGGCGCAGCGAGGCTAAGGCAGGCTCCCTATCTACCCCAGCCCCACACTGCTCCTGGAAGGGGCCAACGCGCCCTTGCGGCCCAATGGGCCGGGGGGGGCACATGGCTCCACACGCTGCTCCTCTCTGCAAGCACCACCCCTGCAGCTCTCCCGGCCAATTAGGGTGACCAGATAATAAGAAAAATATATCGGGACATATGGGGGGGGGGCAGGGCGCCACCGAAGCAAAAAAAAAGCTGGAGCGCCGCCAAATACATCCGTCGGGACGCGGGACAAACTGCTGAATATTGGGACAGTCCCGATTTTATTGGGACGTCTGGTCACCCTACGGCCAATGGGAGCTGCGGGGGTGGTGCTTGTAGCGCGCAGAGGGAGACCCAGGGGCTGCACTGGCTGCTCCGGGAGTGGCGTGGGGCTGGGGTAGGCAGGGAGCCTGCCTTAGCGGCAGCCACACTGCACTGCAGGAGATCACAATCGACCAGTTGGTGACCACTGGCGTAGACCACGACTGCCAGCCTGGCTTGCTTAGCACCGCTGTATCCATCACGCTGCCCAGTGCTCCACACACCTCCATGGCTGGCGGAGGGTTTGGGCCGAAACTGTAGGCAGAATCTCTATGGTTAGCTGTAGAGTAATCCTCCAGGGGCTCTGGCTGAGGCAGGGGCTGTGCAGCCTGTCTGAGCCCTGGGAGAGGGAGCTGGTGCCCCCGCTGTGGGGCGTGCCCTGAGCTGGCCATGTATCCCATGGCTGAGTGTGATGGGGGCTGGGGCAGTGACTTGCCCACCTGCCTGGCCAAGTCGGGCTGGGGCTGGCGGGGCACTGGGCGCTGCCAGCCCAGCACTGCAGCAGAATGGAGTTTGGTCCATTTTGACGGAGCGCCCCAGGCTGCCAGGCTCAGCATGTCCTGGGAAGGAGGCTGCCTGGGCCGTCAGCAGGAGCTGCTGATGCAGGGCAGGTGTGTATCCAAATGTGCAGCATGTTGCCGGTGGGGCGGGGTAGGGCCTGGGCCACAAGCACGCCATGGCTGGGCACGAGGGCCTGCTCTCAGGAGCCCCTGCTACAACAGGCCACCATGGGAAAGGGGAGGCTCCCCAAGGAGAGGCCGTGCCCAGTAAATCTCTCTCCTCCCTCCCTTACTATAGGCCTGGCTGAATTCTCCCGGCCCACATTACCATTCTCTCGATTCCATGGCAACGCTCACTGTGCCCTCTCCATGCTGTGCCAGCCCCGGGCTTGCCTTGTGCTCGGTGGGGAGCGGCGCCATGGTAGCCTGACACGTTCTGCCTTGGTTGGTCAGAGAGCCCCCTGGCTGGGTAGGGAGTCCCCACCTTCAGCAGGCTCTGCAGTGCCAGGGCTTCTGAAAGCCTGTTTACAAGATGGGCCTGCGGCTGCATTTCCCTTCCTGGCAGGGTTGGTGCCAGGCCCCGTGGCCTGACAGGCAGGAGAGGTGTGATGCCTTTGGGGGCTCCGTCTCCCCTCCACCTTCCAGTGTGAAAAATGGTTTCAGATTATAAGTAAGGGGGGGGGGCAACAAATTCTGTGAATGAGATGGGGGCTGCAACTGGGAAAGTTTGACAACCGCTGATCTAGAGCCAACTTGCCCAGCAGCCAGCTAGGCGCTTGTGGCTTGTGGCTCGCCCGTGGAGCCTCCCTATGAATCCATGAGACAGCACAGGCCTATCCCCTGGCTAGGCCTGGCTGCGCCGCTGAACAATCCCTTCTGCCTAGTGGCCACCTCCGCACAGCCCCCTAGCTGCAACCCCAGAGACCTGGGCAGCCGGCATTTCCTCTGCCCCACAGTCACATGGGCTGGGCCACCCCTGAAGCAGCTGTTTAGCCGAGGGTGCACTAACCCTGCCTGTCTGAGGACCACCCCTGCCTGGCACTGGGTGGAGCAGACAGCAGCTGCCCTTCTGGTCATGGGCATGCAGGTCCCGGCCTGGCTGGTCAGACACAAGGAGCACTACAGGAGGGTACCTGTGGGCTCTGTAGCCTGGGCAGGTGCTGGCTGCGCCCTGCCATCCCGGCTTAGTTTGAGCTTTCTGAGCAGAAGCTTCTGGCAGGGCAGCTCTTGTCCTGGGACGGGGAGGTGGCCTCTAGTTCTCAGGGTTGTTGGCAGTCATGCTGTCCCGGGGTCCAAGCTGGGCAGAGGCATAGGGGACTCTATTGTAAGGTCCCCGGAATAGATGTGTTGGATTCATGTTGTTTGTGACGTTCACAATGATTGATACAGACGGGTTTGTTGTATTGGTTTATTCTAGTGATATGAATAATGTCAGAGCCATGGGAGCTGCCCCGTTAGGAATAGGGTGGCGGCACGGTGAGCTACTGCTGGGCTAGGGGGGGCACAGTGGGCAGCAGCTGCAAGGGGAGCCTGGCCTGGAGCCGGGCAGCAGGATGGCTCTGTCTGCAAGAAGCTGCTAAAGCAAAAGGTTTGGATGGCAGAATAAGCCGTGTTCTCTTGGAAAAGCCGGGGGGTGGGGGGAGGAGGATCGGGTAATAACCGTGACCAGCTACCGACTCTGCCCCTCCTGCCGTCTCTAGATCCCAGCGTGGCTAACGTCACCTTGACGAGACTGACTCTGCTGTGTGACCAGGCTCCAGGGCCCATCACCATGGACTTAACAGGTGAGCAGGGCCAGCCCAGCACACCCCCTGGCAGGGGCAAGGATGTGGGGGGAGCAGCTAAATAAGCCGGCAGCCACTCGCAGGCTAACCCCCCCGGTCCCGTGGGAGATTCTGCCCTCAGGGGAGGTGTGGGGAGAGGGGGGAGACAGGCCCCATTCGCCCTCAGTCCATCCCTGCTCCTAGGTGTTGGAATCCCAAGGGGACGCTGTCCATGCCCAAGTGTCTGAGGAGGGACGGGCTCTAGGCCCTGGCGGAAGGGGGACAGGGACAGGCAGGCTGACAGCTCTCCTCTCGCTGGTGCAGGGGATCTGGAGGCGCTGAAGAGCCAGTCGTTTGTGCTGAAGGAAGGGGTGGATTACAGAGTGAAGATCTCGTTCAAGGTGAGCTGATCCTGCAGCAGGCAGCATGGACCCTGGCTGGGCCTGATGCACTCGCTTGCTGCATGCGGGTCAATGAGCACCGTCTCCTCTGGCAGAACAACTGGTCATGACTGACACTGCCTGGCACTTGGCTGGTGGCACTCTCTGGAATGTGCCCTGCTGCCTGTGCTCCATGGTGACGCCGGTCAGTGCAGCCTGTGATGGGGGATGCCTGGTGCAGTGACGCTGCTGGGTGCGCGCTCTTCTCACTGTGCTGCGGACTGCGTGCCACTCTCCTGCATGAGAGCCAGGCTGAGCTAGAGGCTCACACGCTGGGGTGGGAAATGGGGGGCAGGGCAGCGAACGAGCAGGACCTGAGGGCAGATAGAGCCCCTGTGTATCAGATGCCGCCCTGGTGAGTGCTCAGGGAGGGTCACCGCCATCTGCCCTGCAGCTTTCCCAAGGCTGCTCTCCATGGGGTCTCCAGAGGGAGGTCTCCTCCGGCAGGGCCCTGACCCTGACCCTTCTGCCCTGCAGGTGAACAAAGAGATTGTCTGTGGCCTGAAGTATTTGCATCATACCTACAGGAAAGGCTTGAAAGGTGAGTCTGCACCTTGGCCTGGCTGGTCTCCAGGTCTTGCATGGGGCTCCGCGGGGGGCTGGTCATGTGGCGCTCGGCAGTGTGATATGGGGTGGGGGTACTCCTGGTGCTAGTCAAGTGTTCTAGCCCCACCCTCGGCCCCGAGTCACCACAGGCATTTAATGCTCCCCCCACACACACTGTTGCCACCTGGTGTCTGCTCCTGAGCATTCGCCCCTGTTCGTGCTGACGGCTCCCCCTTCTCTCTCTGTGCCAGTGGATAAAGACGTCTACATGATGGGCAGCTATGGACCCCGCGCCGAGGAGTACGAGTTCCTGACCCCCCCGGACGAGGCCCCCAAGGGCGTGCTGGTGCGGGGCACCTACCACATCAAATCCTTCTTCACTGACGACGACAGAACGGACCATCTCTCCTGGGAGTGGCACCTCTGTATAAAGAAGGACTGGAAGGATTGAAGCCTCCCCTCCTCCCCATCCTCCCCCATCCAGACTAACTTTAACATGAATTAGGGGCAAACGAGCCTTACTGCAAACACAAGGGCTCTGGTGCCGCTTCCCGGGTCTAGCCAAGTCAGGCAGCCGAACAGGGCACCATGCCCCCCCGCTCTAGTGCTTCTCTCCCCTCTGCCATCTGCAGCCGCGTCCCCCCCATAGTACATTACCCCAAGCAGGCTGCTGAGCCCTAGTGTGAGCCAGTCCCTCCCCTGCCCACTCCCTGCTCTGTGCCTGTCTTTACTTCGTTAAGGACTAGGGAGTGCAGGACTCCCCCTCCCTAGACTCTGCTGCTGCCCAGCGGGCCCCTCTCGGTGTTGAGCCCAGCTCCCCTCAGCATGGCACAGGGCTCACTGTGCCCCCAGCTGCGGGTATTAGGGCCTCCTGCCACTTTCACAAGGTTCTTCCAGACAGCCGCTCCCAAAGATCACCACCACGCCCCTGCCATTGCTTGTGTCTCAGCGTTAGCGTTGCACTGGTGGCAGGGTGCCTTGCATCAGCCTTGCAGTGCTCTGCGGGAGCTCCCTGAGCCTGAGAAGCAGCCGGAGGGTTTACTGGCTTAGCCCAGCCCCCCCCATTGATGGCTGTGTATGTGAAGTCCCTGTCTGTCTGCCTCTCGAGAGATCCCGGCGGGAGCTGCTGTGCCACCCTCAGCGTGGAGCTCTGTGCTGCCCGTTCTGGCCGTGCCGCTTGCCTCACTCCACTCATTGAAAGCCCTCCCCTTGCCACACAACCAGCCCCAGCCTCTAACAAAGCCCAGGGCCCTTTGCATTTGATTCAAATGAAGGTGGCTCACCCTTTGGGGGTCAGACTCCCAGGGCGGGGTCAGGGTTAGTTTTCATTGCTGGGGGGTATTTTGAATACTGACTCTGTCCAGCATTTCCACCGCTGGCTCTGTAGTGAGTGAATGAGTCACAGCTCTGGGTGAGGGTGTCCTGGTTGTGTAAAGGGCTGTGCCAGCTCACAACTCTGTGCCTGCCGGCCCCATGGCCTGTGCTCTGTGCTGGGCCAGTGTAGTCCTGAAGGGTGTCCCGAACGCGTCTGTACTGGCCCTTCCTCACCTGTCCCACTGATACCCCTGGCTGTGCTCTTGGTCATTACCATTAAACGTTACCGCCTCTCTTTGACTTACGCCCGTGTACGCCTGTGCTTCGTTCACGTGCCAGCTGGGTGGATGGGGGTGCTATTTACAACGCAGAACACTGCCTCCCTTCCCCTCAGTTACCAGCAGCAAACAGGGGCACCTGTGCTGGGGGTGCCAGGGAGCGCAAGGTTCACAGGCAATCTATAGACAAGGGAGCACGTGGCTCCGGTCCCTGCCTTTAGGATAGAGCAGCCTGGAGAGCTACAGGTCCCAGCAGGCAATGCGGCCTGAGGGCCTTACCCCTCTGTTCCTTAATGAAGCTCCAAAATGGATGCTGTTAAGGACAGTCTGGACCCCAAGCTGCATTTTACCCCACCCCAGAGCAGACTCTTGGGTGATTGCACCCCACAGAGCAGGCATGGGGGGATCATTCCACACGCACACAGCCAAGGACCTGTCCTCAGGGCGGGGTCTGCTGGGGTTTGGTCATGACCCGCTCTTCTGCCAGGCTGCTGGCCAAGTGTGTGGGTGCCAGCTGGCCGTGGCTGGCCTCAGCTGCCCCAAGCCGTGTTCCCAAATCCCGGGACTGGCCCTGCACCTGGGGACAGGGATTTTAAATAAATGTTGGGCTCTCTCTTGGCCTTCTGCCTTCGAGCCTTCAGGCTGTGGGCTCTGCTGTGGTGGCTCCCCGCTGCGTCTGGTGCTGTCTCCCAGCAGCTCAGGGAGCCTGCTCACGTCCCTGCAGGGCCCCCGAATCGCACCAGTAACACCACAGGAGTGAATGGCTGTTAGCATCGCCCTGAGCCGTCAGCCAGCTCCAGCACCAGTTCCACTGCACCCTGGGCGCAGGTGCCAGCTGCAACTGGCCCCCAGGGCCTCTGCTGCCCAAAGCGACCCAGGCACGTGGGCACGGTGAGGCTGAATGTTCCACCAGTGCCTTCCTGTGAGGGTACCCGTCTGTTACCCCTGACAGCTGCCCATCCTGCTGTCAGCCCACCCCAATGTACCCCTGCCTTAGGCCCTGGCCATTGCTACCATAGGTTAAAGCCCTCTGCCTGGGCCACAGCTGACACTATATTGGGAAAGTCTCTTTGTCCAGACCTGGGACACTGCTCCCCCTCCCCACACCCAGGCCCAGGGCAAGTGTGGTAGGAGCTGCGCCCAAGGGAGGATGCCAGAGGATCTGCACCCAGGGGAGGGTGTCAGGGGATCTGTGCCCAAGGAAGGGTGCCAGGGGATCTGCGCCCAAGGAAGGGTGTTAGGGGATCTGCTGCCCAGCCCCAGGGCAGAATGCAGTGGGAGCTGGCCTTTGCCATTCACAGTCCCCAGCCAGGGCCTGAGAACTGGGCTGGAAAACAGCTTGTGCAGCCACCTGCTCATTCCTGGCTGGACGCCTTATCTGAGGCCGATCAGCCAGTAACAAAGGGACACGAGCGCCATGGGCCAGGCGCCACCCGCTCCTCCGTGCCCTTATCTGCCCCCCTCGCCTCAAGAACGCCTTCTCCTGCTGGCGGCTGGTGCACTGCTTGCCTGCTCCCCGCGCTGTCACCATGGGCTGCTCCAAGTCCCAGCTGCTCGTAGTCCTGCTGCTGTCGCTGGCCTGGCTGGTACCCGCTTGGGGAGAAGACAAGGAAGCCCAGGTCGAGGAAGGGGTGGTGGAGGAGGAAGAGGAGGACGTCGTCTCTGATGAGCTCCTGGAGGAAGAGGGTGTCTTGGTGCTCCATCAGCACAACTTTGAGCGAGCCCTGCGTGAGCACCGCCTGCTGCTGGTGGAGTTCTGTAAGTTGGCGGGGGGGAGGCGAGGCAGCTCAGACCAGGCAGCGGGTACCAGCAGCAGCATGGGCCATATCCTCAGCCAGCCACCCAGCTGGGCTCATGGCAAACCTTGTGCGCTGCCACTGAGTAGCCGTGGAGCCCTGGGGCAGGGGCCCCAAGGATGCCCGCTCCATTCTGGGGTTAGGCATGTGCATTCCCTGCTGGTCACTGGCTCTTGGGAGCACTTGCTAAGGGGATGGTGGCCGCAGCTGTCAGCGCAGGTGCTTGGCCCTGTCAGCTGCCAGTGGGACCCTGGGCATCTGTGCTCCGAGCGCCAGGGAGAGCAAACAGTGGCTGCCCTGTGCTTGGCTGCCCTTCAGCGCAGGGCTCAGGTGGTGGCTTTCCCACAGGAAGGTGTCCTGGCCTGAGAGAGGAAACACTGGCTGGTTAAACATTAATGTGCAGGCAAAGTTGTGCCCAAGGCCCAATGACCCCCTACGGCCACAGGAGCTGGGGACCAGAAGAGTGGCACAAGCAAAGCCACAGAGCCAGAGCCGTGATTAGACCCAGGCAAGCACCATAATGAGCCTGGGCGCAGAGCCTGCCAGGGTTTCCCCTGGGCACAGCTCCAAACGCTCTTTCTGGACACAGAGCCTATTGCATTCTCTCCTGTCCCCTGGCTGCAGAGCCCAACATGTGCTCTCCAGGGCCTGGGTGCAGATCCTGCCATGTTCTCTCCTGGGCACAGATTCCAATGCGCGTTCTCCAGGGCCTGGGTGCAGAACCGGCAACGCTCTCCTGGGGCCTAGATGCAGAGCCCTCCTCCCCACCATTTAGTCTGGGGCCTCCACGCCAGTCACTGCCTCAAGCAGCTCTGCTGGGAGCTCCTTGCTCAAGTGCATGTGGGCAGGCGGGTTGTGGCTCTGCTCTGGCTGGATGCCGGCATCCCCCACAGGGCCTAGCTTCAGAGCCAGAGGCCGTGAAGTGACCCGCATGGCCTGGCTCACAGTGTGGCACGGCACTCCCAAGTATGGCTCCATGGGGGTCCCGGCCAGCCAGGGTCCCAGCATACTGGCTGTGTGTGAAGGGGCCAGGGCTGCCCAGCTGGGCACTGCTGCCTCTGGTGCCAGGCCCAGGCTGCTTTTTAGGCCAAGCTATTTGGGGGGGTGGGAGGTCACCCTTGCTGGGAGTCTGTGACCCCACAGGGAAGCCCTGTAGCCCTGAGGGGGCCTGTCCCCAGTCACAGGCCAGGTGCAGTGAATGGGTCCAGCTTCAGTGTCCCCAGGCCTTGTTGTGAACTGGGGCCAGAGCAGGGCCATGGGGGAGGAAGGGGGTGCGTGGCACCAGGCTGAGTGTCCGCATGGAAAGGAGCCAGAGAACCCCAGGGAAGCAGAGTGAGCGATTTCGGGGGGTGGGACAGAGCCAGCGGAGCCTTGGAGGCACAGGCATGGCCCCCACCTTAGGACTGGCCCACAGCATGTGCTGACAGCTGGAAGGGACCAGCCAACACAACACCCAACAGCATGGGATCCCCCGACAGCCCTGCCGAGCGGCACCGTCCCACCCTGTTGGGTGGCATAGGGGGCCAGCAGAGAGGGCAGAGCACATGGGAATGAGAGGCAGGCCAGGGTGGGTTGTGCTTCCAGGCCCTGCAGCAGGCTGCGTAGCCTCAACACGGCCCCAGTGGGAACCCTGCCCTCCAGGTGGCTGTCAGATGGGCACTGCCCTCCTGGCAGAGCCAACCACAACCATTAACCTGCTAGGGTGACAGCTGGGCCAGGCTGGGCAAACCTGGGCTGTTCCAAGGGGCAAGTCTGTGCGAAGCCCCCTGCCCCACTCTGGGTGCTCATGCCATCCCTCTCCCAGCCCCCAGCAGGCCTCAGGCTGTGACAGTGACCCCTGCTGGACTCTGCCCTGATCGACCCAGGATTGGGAGTGGTGGGGCAACAGAGCTTGTGGTGGCGGAGCCCCCGGAAGGATTCAGCCTGAGGGGGGGGGGGGGCAGGGTAGGCTCCTGGGGGCTGCTCCAGGCAGAGCTGGGGGTCTCACTGCTCAGCCTGCCCCTTTCTCACAGATGCCCCCTGGTGCGGGCACTGCCAAGCCCTGGCCCCCGAGTTCACGCGTGCCGCTGGCATCCTGAAGAATGACTCCGTGGGCCTGCGGCTGGCCAAGGTGGATGCGATGGAGGAGACGGACCTGAGTGCCGAGTTTGGCGTCACAGGGTACCCAGTGCTGAAGCTCTTCCGAGACGGGAATCGCACACACCCCATAGATTTCACAGGTACAGCCTGACACTGCTCGGGGGTCCCTGCTCTAGAGCATAGTGTGGCTGGGAAGGAGCCTTACCCAGCACAGCCTTGGGGTGTGGGGTGGTAGTGTGGAGAAGGGGCTGTGGGGATGGGGTGCAGGGGAGGGGCTGTGGGGGAGAGGGTGTAAGTTTGCAGTGTGTGTGTGGGGGGGGTATAGGTTTGCAGTGCAGGGCAGGGGTGTGTTGGGGCTGTAGCTAAGGGTGCAGGGGAGGGACTGTGTGGATTTGTGGTGCAGAGGAGGCACTGTGAAGGATCTGCAATGTGTGTGTGGGGGGTTGGTGTGGGAGAGGGACTTTGGGGCTGTAGGTTGGGGTGCTGGGGGGGTTGTGGTGCAGAGAAGGGGCTGTGGGGAGAGTTACGATGTGGGGGAGGGGCTGAGGTGGGCATGGGTCAGGATCCAGGGGAGGGGCTGCAGTGTGTGTGTGTTTGCAGTGCAAGGGAGGGGGGTGGGCTGTGGGGGTGTGTGTGTGTCAGGGTGTGGGGGACAGTCTGTGGCTGTGTAATGCAGGAGAAGGGCTGTGAGTTTGCAATTTGGGGAAGGGGCTGTGGGGTCATGGGTCAGGGTGCGGGGGAGGGCTGTGGCTGAAGAGGGGCTGAGTGGGGGTGTTTACAGTGAAGGGGGGGCTGTGAGTTTGCACTGTGGGAAGAGCTATGTGGGCCGAGGTGTAGGGGACTGTGGCTTTGTGACGCAGGGGAGGGGCTGTGGGTTTGCAGTGTGAGGGAAGGGTCATGGGGGCCGTGGGCCAGGGTGCAGGGGAGGGATTGGAGATGTGTGTTTGTTTGCAGTTCAGGGGAGTTATGGGGAGGTTTGGGATGTGGGGGAAGGACTGTGGGGGCCGTGGGCCAGGGTTCAGGGGGGACTGGCTGTGTGGTGCAGAGGAGGGGCTGTGTGTGGATGTGGGTGTTTGCAGTGTAGGGAGCGCTGTGGGTTGCAGTGTGGGAAGAGCTGTGGGGGCCAGGGTGCGGGAGCGCCTCGGGCAGGTGACATGCTGCGGTGCTGTGCGCAGGGCAGCGGGACGCTGAGGGCATTGTGCGGTGGATGCGGCGGAAGGCTGGCCCCAGCACGGAGCTGCTGCAGGATGAGGCCAGTGCCCAGGAGTTCATCGCCTCCCAGGATGTCGTCGTCGTCGGGTTCTTCAAGGTGCGGGGCCTGGTGGGCAGGAGCGGAGGATGTGGGGCCTGGCGGAGCTGCTGGGTGTGGCGCTGGGACAGACTGGGTTCAGCATGCCCCTGGGCTGGGTGGGGCGGTGGCTGCCCAAATTGTCTAGGTGGGGACTTTCCCCACTGGCTGGCAGGGACGGTGCCCACACCACAATGCCCCCTGGAGGCCCTGAGCTTGGCCAGGAGGTGCCACGATCGAATGCCAGCCCTGTGTGCATGCTGTGGGAGGGCCCTCCAGTGACGACCCCCCCACACCTCTCAAAGGCGTCAACACCTCCCCTTCCCTGGTACCCCAGTAGTGCCACATGCCAGCTCTGTGCGCCCAGCCCAGCCCCACCCCCTGCCTGCTGGGGAGCAGCTCATGGGCGAGGGGCCAGGGCACAGTCCCCATGGTGCCAGCCCCCTGAGCACCATGGCATCGTGGCTGCGGGTGCCATGTTGCCTGCTGAGGCCTGTAGGCTCCACAGGCTGCAGCACCATGTTAGACGGCGAGTGCTCTTCACCATGGGGCTGCCGGGAAGCTGGTCTGGGTGGGCAGCGCTGTGCCCCTCCCCCCCAGCTCAGGGCCTCGCGGGGTGTTTACAGGACCTGCAGGGCAAAGCTGCGCAGGGCTTTTATGAAGTTGCCAGTGATGCTGTGGACGTGACCTTCGGGGTCTCCAACAGGACGGAGCTTTTCCAGAAATACAGCGTCATCCCCGACACCGTTTGCCTCTTCAAGAAGGTGAGAGGGGGTGGGGCAAGGCACCTGGCACTGACCCTACCCCAGCTACAGCCCAACAGAGACATGGGGATTCATGGAGGCTAGGTCCATCAATGACTATTAGCCAGGATGGGCAGGGATGGTGTCCCTAGCCTCTGTTTGCCAGGAGCTGGGAATGGGTGACGGGATGGATCACTTGATTACCTGTTCTGTTCATTCCTTTTGGGGCACATGGCATTGGCCACTGTTGGCAGACGGGATACTGGGCTAGATGGACCTTTGGTCTGACCCAGTATGGCCGTTGTTATGGGCCACCCAGAGATGGGCATGAGCACTAGCCCCAGCAGGTGACAAGGTGGGTATGTTGGGATGGGAAAGGCCTGGGAAGATGGGCAGGAGGGGCTAATGCAATGGCCAGGGCAGGGCATTTTCCCAAGGCTGTTGCCCCAGCAGGACATGGCCCCATTGGGGTGCCCTGCTAGTGCAGGAGGCAGCCTGGGGCCCTGCCCAGCCGCTCCCACCTTCGGCTCCAAGCTCTCAGTGTGTGGCGCTGCCCCGCCTTGGTGTGTTGCAGTTTGATGAGAAGCGGGCGGATTTCCCGCTGGACGCGGAGCTGGGCCTGAACAAGGAGGAGCTCTTCCGCTTCATTGGCCTGCACAGCCTGGAGCTGGTGACGGAGTTCACCAGTCAGGTGAGACCACCCCCATGAGAACAGCCCCAGAGAGGCTGTACCCCAGAGAGCTTTACACAGACAGTGCACTGCAGGGCAGGGCTGGCGGAGGGATTACAGCCAGGGCACTGGGCAGGGCTGACGGAGGGCACATGGCTCACAGCATGGCGTCTTCTCGTGTGACAGGTTTCAGTGGTAGCCGTGTTAGTCTGTATCAGCAAAAAAAACAAGGAGTCCTTGTGGCACCTTAGAGACTAACAAATTTATTTGGGCATAAGCTGTCGTGGGTGAGCAGGACTGGCCTAGGGCACATTGCTCTCAGAACAGTAGGGGTGTGTGTGTGTGTTGGGGATTATAGCTGGGGCACTGGGCAGGGCTGGCGGAGGGATTACAGCTGGGGCACTGGGCAGCAGGGCTGGCGGAGGGATTACAGCTGGGGCACTGGGCAGGGCTGGCCTAGGGCACATGGCTTGCTGCACAGCCGGGTGTGGAGTGTGTGTGTGTGGGGGGGGGGGCGGGGAAATCACAGCTCTGTGTATGTGTGTGTGGTGGGAAATGAGGGGCTCACATCTGGGGGTTTCTGTGTGGATGGCAGCCAGGGCACTGGGCAGGGCTGGCATAGGGCACACTGCTCACTGCACAGCCGGGGTGTGTGTGTGTGTGTGGATTACGGGGCACTGGCGTGGGCAGACAAATGCACATGGAGAGTGTCCAGACACACTAGGCCTTTCCCGCCGGCCCTTCCAAGCCCCTGGGGCTGCAGCCGGTGCCCCGGCTCCGTGTGGTAGTTGCTGCAGGAGCGTGTGTGCGGGCGGGCAGGGGGAGGGGAGGCTTCCCAACAGTGTCACTGGGCAGCAAACCCTCTTTCTCTCCTTAGAACTCACCAAAGATATTCGGGGCAAAAATCCTCAACCACCTGCTGCTGTTTATTAACAAGACCCTGGAGCCCCACCTGGAGATCCTGGGCAGCTTCCGGGCTGCTGCACCCCCGTTCAGGGGCCAGGTAACCAGCTAGTCACGTCCCTGGCAGCGGGTCGCTGACCCTGTGAGCTGCAGCATGCCCCACTCACCTGGCCTGGCAGGGCCAGGCAGGCTGCTCCCAGCTGGCAGGGCTCTCGCCAGGGCTGTGGGACACCAAAGCGTGATTGGCATGCACGCACCATGGGCTGGCCTAGCTGGGCATGTGGTCGAGTCCCTTAAGCTGAGAGCCTCCTCCCAGCCCTGGCGTCACCACTCGCTCGCAGCCCCAGCGCTGGGAATGGGAGTGGTTCCTTTTCTGGCCCTGGCTGGTTCGGGAGGGGCCCTGCTCCTTGTGGGGGTGGGGCCCTGGCTCCAATCCTGGCCCAGGGTGGCCGACAGGGAGAGTGGGGGTGTCAGGGAAAGGACAGGCTCAGATGTGCACAGTCCCAGTGCAGGCTCTGTGGGGCAGCGAGGGGTGGGTGGGGGGCTCGCAGCCCCAGCACAGGCTCTGTGGGGCAGTGAGACAGTGGGGCAGTGTGTGGGAGCTCTCGTTCCCAGCACGGGTCTGTGGGGCAGTAAGGGAGCCTGCGGAGCAGGGGGCTCTCAGTCCCAGGCTGGGAAAGGCACTGTCAGGCTGGTCTGGGCTACGGCTGCCCCACATCTTTGCCCCACTGTAGGTTCTCTTTGTGCTTATCGACGTGAACGGGGAAGGCGCCCAAGTGCTGCAGTACTTTGGCCTCAAGAGCCACGAGGCCCCCACCATGCGCTTCATCAACATCGAGACCAACAAGAAGTACCGCATGGCCACGGACGAGTTCGCCACCCAGGCTGTGGGCTCCTTTGCCCAGGCTGTGCTTGACGGCAAGGTCCAGGTGCGCACAGCAGCCATGCCCAGGGCTCAGGCCCGGCCCATCCCTCCTGATAGCAGGGAAGGGAGCATTGCCATTTGCAGGGGTGGGAGAGCTGAAGACCATGTGCCACCACCAGATTAAGTGAGGGCAACCCGGGGGCCCTGGCCACATTCCTTCTGTGCCCCGAACCTGCTGCTATCCCAGCCCTAGCTCCTTTAATGCAGAGCACTTCCCAGCTGCTGTGTAGTGCCCCACTGAGATACAGCCACCTCTGTGGGGAGAGGGGCACCTGAGCAGGGGCGAGGACAGGGGGCAGATCCCATCCCATCTTCCACAGAGAGTCCTTGCTGGGCTCTCACCCAGTCCCGCAGAGCAGATCTTGGTTTCCCAGCCAGCAAACACCAGTGGACTCCCTGACTTCCGGCAGCAGGACAAGAGCTGAGTTGCCCATGCCAAGATCTGAATCTTTGGCTCCAGGGGGTTTGTTCTTAGACCCCCTTGCGATGCAGCTGGATCACTCAAAAGGGACCTTCTTGACCACTCACGCAGACGTTCCCTTTTGTGTGACGTTTGCCCAGAAATGCTCAGCCTGGAGGGCAGCAAGCGGCGTCTACTGTATTAGGAATACCGAGCACCCTCCTCTGCGCTCCGCGCTAGCGTTGCAGGGCCAGGTGCGGGGAACCGGGTGTGAGGCCTGTGCAAGCCTGTGTGGCACACACACAGCACAGAAGTTTGCAGCCATAGCATCTCTTTGCAGCACTCTCTGGAAGTGAGTTAGCAAACAGCACACACAGCCCCTCCCTCTCTCCACAGCCCCATCTCATGAGCGAGGAGGTCCCCGAGGACTGGGATAAGCGTCCAGTTAAAGTCCTTGTGGGCAAGAACTTTGAGCAAGTGGCTTACGATGAGACCAAGAATGTTTTTGTGAAGTTCTGTAAGTATCAGCCCTGTGAGAGTGAAGCTGGGCCTTCCCCTGCCCCAGGCCTGCTTGACACCCTCGGCCAGGGCCTGGTGCAGACACAAGCACCAACTCCATACGCCACCAGGCAAAACTGTTCCGTCAAGAGACTGCCTAGACATGGGAGCTGGAGGATGTGGGCAACTCAGTCCAGCTACTCAGGGCAGAGGGGACATTCCTAGCATGTGTCTGGGGTAGAGCTCACTGTCTCAGGTAACTTTCCCTTCCCTGGGGAGGCGATTCCCCGTCTGCACTGTTTCACCTCCAGGGAGCCCAGCAATTCCTGCCACACTGACCAATCCCCTCACCCCAGGGGGGCGGGGAGGATGGCGGGGGGGTGGCACCTGGTAGGTGTTTGCAGCATGTGTCCCACCCTGCCCTGGCCAAGCTCCACTCAGGCTGTCCAGCTCCTTCGTTGGTCTCCTCCAAGCCCTTCCATCCCTGGGGAGCCATGACCCCTCGCACCGAAGGGACCCGGAGAGCCCTGACCCCACACACTGAAGGGACTCGGGGAGCCCTGACCCCCATGCACCGAGGGAACCTGCGGAGCCCTGACTCCACACACCGAGGGGAATAATTTTAAGTGCCTAGGTCTCCCCCAAGCATCTACAGCATTGCCATGCATGGTGGGCAAAGGCTCTAACCAGCCCAGCCTGATTGTGCTGTGTGCCCCTGGCCTGCTGACTTTGCCAGCTCCTCCAATCTCCTGGCCCGGGTGCTGGAGCTGCCATCCCAGCCCCAGTGCTCTGCCCCCACAACACTCCCTGCAGAGCAGACAAACAACCTCTCTCTGTCACGGCAGATGCCCCCTGGTGCACACATTGCAAGGAGATGGCACCTGTCTGGGAGGAGCTGGGTGAGAAGTATAAAGATCATGACAATATCATCATCGCCAAGTTGGATGCAACAGCCAATGAGATTGTGAATCTCACCATCCATGGCTACCCTTCGCTGCACTATTTCCCTGCTGGGCCAGACAGGAAGGTACTGCTGGGGTTGCCTGGATGGGATGGGAAGGGCCCACTGGGATGGGGGTGCACTTGGGTGCAGCTCCAGGTCACTCCTGGAGCTGTGCTGGGTGACAGCAAGGAGCCATTCTAGGCCCTCAGCTGGACATTGCGTGCAGCACTGGTCCCCCAGCTCACACAGGATGCAGAGCTCAAGGGCTTCAGAGAAGGGCGACGAGAAGGATCAGAGGCTGGGGAAAGCGAGGAGCAATTGAAATGACTGGGATTGTTCCCTTAGAGAGAGGGTGGGTAAGAGGGGACAGAGTAACAGACTATCAGATACTGACGGCTCTAGAGATAGTAGATTGGGAGCGTCTGTGCTCTCTGTCTTGTAACACAAGAAGAAAGAGACAATCAATGATCCCAGAAGGGAACAAATCAAACAGTGATAAAAGGAAATATTCTTTCACACAACGCAGCCTGTGGCACTCACTGCCATAAGATGCTATTGAGGCCAAGAGCTCTGTAGGATTCCAACAAGGACTGGATGTTTCTCTGGGTAACAGGACCCTCCAGGGTTATAACAAGACAGACTAAAATAACCAAGTGCTTTAGCAGAGCTACAACCCCTCCTGCTTCTGGGCAGGAGCCACTCGCCGTTGGGGTCAGGAGGAGACTTTCCTGGGGTGGGCTAGCCCAAAATTCTCTGCTGGGGGTTCTTGCACCTCTCAGGAAAAGCTGGTGCTGGCAATGTCAGAAGCAGGAGATTGGGCTGGCCCAGGCCTAGCATGGAGGGTGGTGGGTGGAAGCAGGCTATGCTGCTTGCAGTGAGGTCCTGGGAGTTCAGCCTGCAAAGAGGCAATCCTGCAGCACCATTGTCTCATGTTTCTCCTCTGCCTGCACCAGATGATTGAGTACAAGAGTGCCAGAGACCTGGAGACCTTCTCCAAGTTCCTGGAGAACGGCGGGATGCTGCCTGCGGAGGACACACAGCCTGTGGTTAGTAGAGTCCCAGGGCTCCAGCGTGCCACTGCTTGAAGCTGGAAGCCTGCTGGCTCAGGCTGTTGCTTTAGCAAGGAGGTCACTCGGACCAACTTGTCCCACCAACCTTCCGCTAGCCCATGAGCCTGCAGCAGTTGGCTCCACCCAGCCCCAGTGACTCTCCCACCATGGAGAGAGATGTGTCCCTCATGTCCCTCCCCCCTGGTCCCTTGCACCCCTTTCCCATGAGGCAGAGGGCTGGGTCCCTTACCAGGGAGAGCAGGATCCCTCACACCTTCTCCCCCACTGTCCCTCATGCCCTTCCCCACTTTGGAGAGAGACATGTCCCTCCTGCCTTCTCCATGGGGTCCTGGCTTTGCCCCCGACGCATGCCAGGCCTGCTTGGGGCAGTGGTTTCCATGGTAACCACCCTGCTGTTCCCCAGGTTCCTGAGAGCCCAGAAGAACCCAAGGACACAAATGGGACACGCCCGGTGGATGCCCCTGAAAGCAGAGATGAGTTATGAGCCCTGCCCTGCACCCATCCCTGGGACCCCTAAGAGCGTGCACCTGGGGCATGGACTGACCCTGCACTGGGCTGGCCTCTCGAGCCCTGTCCCCGGGCCCTGCCTCAGGCAGCAGCTACTCTCCAAATGGTGGCAAGGCCTATGGTGAGCGCGGCCTGGTACCTCCTCCTTTTGCAGAGCATCCCCAGCTGGGAACAGGGCCATCCTCCATGCCCCCCACATGCTCCCAGCCTCCACCCCATCCTGCAGCACTGATGGCCCAGAAGCCAGGCCCAGCGCACTGAGCGTCGCTCACAGCTCCCCCAGGCAGCGACGCCAGTACCAAACACCTGTGCCCCAAAATCGTGAGATTGACATAAATGTCATGAGACCTGACACCCAGCTGTGGTGGTTCTTTGTCTCTGCTGCCGGGTGCAGGTGTGGGGTCCCAGCCCTGCAGCCAGGAGGGTAGCACTGGATGGTGCTATTGAAAGCTGAGACCTATGGCAGCGCCTGTCTCTCGGAGTTGGGGCTTGAGGAACCCCTCCGATACCATGAGCCTCCTGACAAATCTCGAGCGAGGGCAACAGCAGGGCGTGGGCGAGTGGGGGATGGGCATGTGGCAGAACCAGGATCATGAGGACCTGTGTGAGTCTCCAGCTTCAACCCCAGCAGCTCACTTTCCCAGCATGTCCCCCGGAGGGGGAGAAAGTGGGACAATGCATGGATGGCATGCTGGCACTGTGAGAAATGTGGCTGCTGTCCCACGGCCCACAGGGCCTTCCTCACCTTACAGCAGGGAGGGCCCCTGGGCTAAGTGTGAGCCTCCATCAGCTGCAATAAGATTGGGGCTTATCCCCCTGCAGCATGAGCTCTCCCTTGGGCACCATGCTGGGCTCCCAGCAGGTCCCCACGGCCCCATGAAAATCATGAGATTTTTTTAAAAAGATTCTATTGTGCGTTTTAGGTCAGTCTCTTGCTGTTTGAAGCCCCCTGCCCGTTCGCAGGGCGTGTGCATGTGACAGTAGTGTTACCCATTCTCCCAGTGTGCTGCGTATGGTGATTTTGGCCCCTGCCGCAGGAGCTCTCACCCCCACATCTGCCCCTCTCTTGCCCAGCAATTAATGCTGTCCCCCAGCCCCCCATCAGTTCTGCCTCCACCCAACCCCCCTCAGTTCAGTTCCCCAACCCCCATCACCACCCCAACAGTTTGTCCCCCCTACCCTATCGACCCCCACCACCCTCAGATCATCTTCCCAGCACTCACCCCATCTGCGCAGAACCCACCATCAGTACAGCCCTCACCCTCCTCACATCAGTCCCCCTGGCCATAGTTCAGCCCTCCCAGCCGCACCTCTGCTCCTCTTAGGGTTCTTCACCCTCTCCAGGTCTGGGGGGCTGCAGTGGGGTCCCTCTCCCACATCCCATGCTGGCCTTAGTGGAAGAACTGGGAGGTGCACCTGCCCACTTCTAAAGGCTCCTCCCCCAGCCTAGCGGGAGGGACCACTGGACCCAGGAACCAACTAATCTCTTGGGACAACTAATGAGCAAATAGGGAGTGGAGTGATGGTCAAAGGTTCAAAATAAGGGTGCCAGATGGATATAAGGGGCAGGCCTCGGGAATGGGGATAAACCGCACCAGGTACACGCCCGTGCTCACAGCTCCGTGAAGGAGCCGCCAACCGATGTCCCCGGCGGGCCGTGGGACCAAGGTGGAATAAAGGCTGGCCCACTGGGGCTGGCAGTGGAGCCGTGGAGTCCCACCACATCCCATGCTGGCAGTGGGAGCCCCACCCCCCAGGGCTCACAGCGATTTCTAAGTAAAATTAAGCCTCACGCTTGACCTCGGCGTAGAACTCCCAGATGGCAAGATTTTTTTTTTTCAGCGGCAGCCACCATGGCCTTTCTGCTGATGTCCCCAGGTGCTGTAACCACATATGCCCTCTGTCCCGTCCTCACGGCACTCCAGGCCCAGTTAGTTTAAAGGTGCCCAGCTGTTTTTCTGGTCCCACGCCCTCCTTCTCCCTCCATGGAGGCAGGGCCCTTGCAGCCCAGCTCAGTAGTGCAAGCAGGGGGCCTGGTGGGGGCAGGCCCTGCAGGAAGAGCTGAGCTGGGGCAGGCAGCTGATTTCCCTAAGGGCTTGGCATCAAGCTGAGGGGGAGCCCAAGGGTCAGTGGAGCATGGGGAGTCAGAGAGGCGGGCAAAAGTCAAGGGAGGGCTCAGGCTGGAGGAAGTCAGGGGGAAGGGAAGTCAGGAGCCCCACATCTATCTGAACAGCAGCCATGGTTCCTGGCGCCAGCCCTGCCCATGTGCTGTGGGAAGAACCCCCAGCCCCAGGTGGGCCACGAGATCACAGGGACAGCGCCAGACCAGTGCCCAGCATCACCACAGCAAAGGCCAGAGAGACGCTGCCAGGAGGCCAAGCCCAGGCTGGGGGATGTGGAACGGGCTGAGTGGAGCACTGATTGCACAGCAATGGGCTGTGCTAGCCCTGGGGAGGCACAACTGGCTTGGAGACACTCCCAGAATATGGGCTTCTCAGCAGGGGGCAACAAGGAGGCTGAACCCCATGGCATGGCATGGCATAGCCCTTTGGCACAAGGCTGGGAGGGGCAGCCTGGGCACTGGGTACAAAGCAGAGCGGGATGCCAAGCAGTGGGTGTGGAACTGAGGGACAGCAAGAGGTGTGCAGCTCTTGGGGATTCTCCGGGCCTCTGCTTTCAGCTCCCCATGTAGCCATGTCCTCCGGTGCAGGCTGCCTGATGTAGTCCACGGTGCAGGCCCTGCCCTCTCAGGGGCTCCCCAAACCCAGCTGAGCTGCACCCTTCCTTGTGGAGCCCTGAGAAGAGCTGGTCTGGGCTCCTACAACATAAAAACGGCCATACTGGTCCATCAAGTCCTGTTTCCTGTCTTCCAAAAGTGGCCAGTGCCAGGTGCTTCAAAAGGAATGAACAGAACAGAGCAATTCTTGAGTGATCCAGACCCTGTCCTCCAGTGCCAGCTTCTGGCAGTCAGAGGCTAGGGACACCCAGAGCATGGGGTTGCATCCCTGGCCATCCTGACTAATAGCCATTGATGGAGCGCCATGAACTTATCTATTTCTGTCCTGAACTCACTTATACTTTTGGCCTTCACAACATCCCCTGGCAACAAGTTCCACAGGTTCACTGTGTATTTTGTGAAGATGGACTTCCTTTTGTTTTAATTTAATTTGCTTCTTAATTTCAGTGGGTGACCCCTGGTTCTTGTGTTCTGTGAAGGAGCAAATAACACTTCCTTATTCACTTTCTCCACCCGAATCATGATTTTATAGCCCTCTCTCATAGCCCCCTTGTTTAGTCATCTCTTTTCCAAGCTGAACAGTCCCAAGGCTTTTTAATCTCTCATACAGAAGCTGTTCCATACCACTAATCACTTTGTTGCCCTTCTCTGTGCCTTTTCCATTTCTAATATATCTGTTGGGAGCTGGGGCAACCAGAACTTCATGGAGTATTTAAGGTGTGGTGTACTATGGATTCCAATAGTGGCATTATGATATTTACTGTCTTATCTATCCTTTTCTTTATGGTTTCTAACATTGTTAGCTTTTTTGACTGCAGCCTCACATTGAGTGGATGCAGGGCCGACTCCAGGGTTTTGGCCGCCACAGGCAGCCAAAAAACAAACAAACAAAAGCCGCGATTGCGATCTGTGGCGGCAATTCGGCGGAAGGTCCTTCGCTCCGAGCAGGAGTGAGGGACCTGCCGCCCCTCTCCGGAGTGGCCGCCCCAAGCACCTGCTTGCCAAGCTGGTGCCTGGAGCCGGCCCTGAGTGGATGTTTTCAGAGAACTAGCCACAACGACGCCAAGATCTCTTTCCTGAGTGGTAACAGCTAATTTAGACCCCATCATTTTGTATGTATATTGGGGATTATGTTTTCCAATGTGCATTAACTTTGCATTTATCAGCATTGAATTTCATCTGCCATTTTGTTGCCCAGTTACCCAGTTTTGTGAGATCCTTTTGTAACTCTTTGCAATCTGCTTTGAACTTAACTATCAAGTAATTCTGTATCATCTGCAAACTTTGCCACCTCACTGTTTACCCCTTTTCCCAGATCATTTATGAATATGTTGAATAGGACTGGGCCCAGACCCCTGGGGGACACCACTATTTACCTCTCTTCATTCTGAAAACTGACCATTTATTCAGACTCAGACTTTAAGGTCAGAAGGGACCATCGTGATCATCTCATCTGACCGCCTGCATATTGCAGGCCACAGAATCTCACCCGCCTACTCCTATAATAGACCCCTAACTTGTGGCTGAGTTACCGAATTCCTCAAATCATGGCTTAAAGACTTCAAGTTACAAAGAATCAACCATTTATACTAGTTTAAACCTACAAGTGATCTGTGCCCCATGATGCAGAGGAAGGCGAAACCCCCTCCAGGATCTCTACCAATCTGACCTGGATGAAAATTCCTTCCCGACCCCAAATATGGTGATCATTTAGACTCTGAACATGTGGGCAAGACCCACCAGCCAAATACCTGAGGAAGTATTCTCTGTAGTAACTCAGAACCCTCCCCATCTAATGTCCCATCACTGCCCGTTGGGGATATTTGCTGCTAGCTGTCACCCATCAGTTACATGCCATTGTAGGCAGCCTTATCATACCATCCTCTCCATAAAATTATCAAGTTCAGTCTTGAAGTCAGTTAGGTTTTTTTGCCCCCACTGCTTCTCTTGGAAGGTTGTTCCAGAACTTCACTCCTCTGAGGGTTAGAAACCTTCATCTAATTTCATGCCTAAACTTATTGATAGCCAGTTCATATCCATTTGTTCTGGGATCCACATTGGCTCCTCTCCCTCCCTGGTATTTATCCCTCTGATGTATTTATTTATAGAGAGCTATCATATCTCCTCCTCAGCCTTCTTTTGGTTAAGCTAAACAAGCCAAGCTCTTTGAGTCTCCTCTCATAAGGCAGGTTTTCCATTCCTTGGATCATCCTAATCGCCCTTCTCTGCACCCTGTTCCAGTTTGAATTCATCTTTCTTAAACATGGGAGACCAGAATTGCACCCAGTATTCCAGGTGAGGTCTCACTAGTGCCTTGTGCAATGGTACTAACACTTCCCTGTCTCTACGGGAAATACCTCACCTGATGCATCTTAGGACTGGCTTGGCCTTTTTCATGGCCGCATCAGTGGCAGTCCATAGGCATCCTGTGATCAACCAAGACACCCAGGTCTTTCTCCTCCTCTGTCACTTCCAACTAAGTCCCAAGCTTATAGACTCATAGACTCATAGACTTTAAGGTCAGAAGGGACCATTATGATCATCTGGTCTGACCCCCTGCATGCTGCAGGCCACAAGACCCTTCCCTGGACTCTGCCGTTGAAGTCCCCAATCCTGTGTTTTAGTGACTTCAATCGGCAGAGACCCTCCTGCTAGTGATCCCTGACCCATGCTGCGGAGGAAGGCGAAAAACCTCCAGAGGCTCAGCCAATCTACCCTGGAGGAAAATTCCTTCCCGACCCCAAATATGGCAATCAGTAATACCCCGAGCATGTAGGCAAGAGTCTCTAGCCTGACCCTTGTTGGCCATTATACTATTTACATACCATTGCTTGGTTTTCCTTATGCCTTTGCTTATGGCAAAAATTGTTGTTGTTAGTCCCTAAGTGCATGACCTTGCACTTTGCACTATTAAATTTCATCCAATTTCTATTACTCCAGTTTTCAAGGTCATCCTACCTTTTGTTTTCTGTCTTTTAATCAGTTACTGATCCACGGGGAGCCCTTATCCCATGACTGCTTATGACCCTTTGGTGAGGGACCTTGTCAAAGGGTTTCTGAAAGTCCAAGTACACTATATCCACTGGATCACCCTTGTCCACATGGTTGTTGACACTCCCCTCCCCATAGAATTTGATTAGATGGGTGAGGTATGATTTCTCTTTACAAAAGCTGCGTTGACTTTTCCCCAACAACTTGTGTCCATTTCTGTGTCTGATAAGTCTGTTCTGTACTATAGTTTCAACTAGGGCTGTTGATTAATCACAGGTAACTCACACGATTAACTTAAAAAAAAATTAACTGCGATTAAAAAAATGAATCATGATTAATCGCACTGTTAAACAATAGAATACCAATTGAAATTTATTAAATATTTTGGATGTTTTTCTACATTTTCAAATATATTTATTTCTATTACCACACAGAATACAAAGTGTACAAAGCTCACTTTATATTATTATTTTTTATTACAAATATTTGCACTGTAAAAATGATAAAAAATACACTGTAGTATTTTTCAATTCACCTCATACAAGTACTGTAGTGCAATCTCTATCGTGAACGTGTAACTTACAAATGTAGATTTTTTTATTACATAACTGCACTCAAACACAAAACAATGTAAAACTTTAGATCCTACAAGTCTGCTCAGTCCTACTTCTTGTTCAGCCAATTGCTAAGACAAACAAGTTTACGGGAGATACTGCTGACTGCTTCTTAATTACAATGCCACCTGAAAGTGAGAACAGGTGTTTGCATGGCACTGTTGTAGCTGGCGGTGCAAGGTATTTATGTGCCAGATGTGCTAAACATTCATATGCCCCTTCATGCTTCGGCCACCATTCCAGAGGACATGCTTCCATGCTCATTAAAAAAATAATGCATTAATTAAATTTGTGACTGAACTCCTTGGGGGAGAATTGTATGTCTCCTACTCTGTTTTACCTGCATTCTGCCATATATTTCATGTTATAGCAGTCTCGGATGATGACCCAGCACATGTTTGTTTTAAGAACACTTTCACTGCAGATTTGACAAAACGCAAAGAAGGTACCAATGTGAGATTTCTAAAGATAGATACAGCACTCGACCCAAGAATCTGAAGTGCCTTCTAAAATCTGAGAGGGACGAGGGGTGAAGAGTGCTTTCAGAAGTCTTAAAAGAGCAACACACTGATGCAGAAACTACAGAACTTGAACCAGCAAAAAAGAAAATCAACCTTCTGCTGGTGGCATCTGACTCAGATGATGAAAATGAACATGCATTGGTCCCCTCTGCTTTGGATCATTATCGTGCAGAACCCATCATCAGCATGGACGCATGTATGTTGAAGCATGAAGGGACATATGAATCTTTAGTGCATCTGGCACGTAAATATCGTGTGATGCCAGCTACAACAATGCCATGCAAACACCTGTTCTCACTTTCAGGTGACATTGTAAACGTGGGCAGCATTACAGGTAGCTCCTGCAAATTGTAACCACACTTGTTTGAGCGATTGGCTGAAGTAGGACTGAGTGGACTTGCAGGTTCTAAAGTTTTACGTTGTTTTATTTTTGAATGCAGTTATTTTTTGTACATAATTCTACATTTGTAAGTTCAACTTTCATTATAAAGAGATTGAACTACAGTACTTGTATTAGGTGAATTGAAATATACTATTTCTTTTGTTTTTTACAGTGCAAATATTTGTAATAAAAATAAATACAAAGTGAGCATTGTACCCTTTGTATTCTGTATTGGAATTGAAATCAATATATTTTAAAATGTAGAAAACATCCACAAATATTTAAATAAATGGTATTCTATTATTGTTTAACAGTGTGATTAATTGCGATTAATTTTTTTAATTGCTTGACAGCCCTAGTTTCAACCAATTTGCCTGATACTGAAGTTAGGCTTACTGGCCTGTAATTGCCAGGATCATCTCTGAAGACTTTTTTAGAAATTTGCATCATATTAGCTATCCTCCAGTCATTTGGTACAGAGGCTGTTTTAAACAATAGGATACATACCAGAGTTAGTAGTTCTGCAAATTCATATCGGAGTTCCTCCAGAACTCTTGGGTGAATACCATCTGGTACTGGTAACTTATTACTCTTTAATTTATCAATTTGTTCCAAAACCTCCTCTTCTGACACCTCAATCTGGGACAGGTCCTCAGATTTGTCACCTAAAAAGAATGGCTCAGGTGTAGGAATCTCCCTCACAGACTCTGTAGTAAAGACTGATGCAAAGAATTCATTTAATTTCTCCCGCAACGGCCTTGTCTTCCTTGAGTGCTCCTTTAGCACCTTGATGGTCCATTGGCCCAACTGATTGTTTGGCAGCCTTCCTGCTTCTGATATACTTAAAGAATTTTTTTGCTATTACTTTTTGTCTTTTGCTAGTTGCTCTTCGTATTCTTTTTTGGCCTGTCTAATTATACTTGATTTGCCAGAGTTTATGCTCCTCTCTGTTTTCCTCAGTAGGATTTGCCTTCCAATTTTTAAACAATGCTTTTTTGCCTGTAATTGCCTCATCTACGCTGTTGTTTAGGCATAGTGGCATTTTTTGGTCCTCTTATTTTTTTTCATTTGGGGTATACATTTAACTTGAGCCTCTATTATGGTGTTTAAAAAGTTTCCATGCAGCTTGCAGACATTTCACTCTTGTGACTGTTCCTTTTAATTTCCATTTAACTAGCCTCCTCATTTGTGTGTAGTTCCCCTTCTTGAAAGTAAATGCTATTGTGGTGGGTTTCTTTGGTATATGCCCTGCAGAAGGATGTTAAATTCAATTACATTATCATCACTATTACTGAGCAGTTCAGCTACATGCACCTTTTGGACCAGTTCCTGTGCCCCACATAGGACTAAAACAAGAACTGCCTCTCCCCTGGTGGGTGCCAGGACTAGCTGCACCAAGAAGCAGTCATTAATGGTGTCTCTGAATCCCGGCCTGAGGTGACACCTCAGTATGGGGATAGGTGAAATCCCCCATTATTACTGCGTTTTCTGTATTTATAGCTGAGCCTAAGAGCCAACACAGGACTGAAACTCCTTCCATCTTATCCCCCAAATCAACATGGGCACCAGAAGCCCTTGCAGTGACCAGGCTCCCTGTGGAGGAGTCTGGGGCCTCGGGGAGAGATCAGATTTCCAATGCAGAAAGGCACTTGCCACTCTGGGCACTAGATGGGGCTCCATTTCCAGAAACACAGGTAGGCCGGCAGGACCAGGTAGTTCAGCCGTGGCTAGTGCTTCTTGGTGGGGCAGCTTGCAGGGCGGAGGAGGGTTACAAGGATGCCTCCTGTTCTGCCAGCAATAAGAGGAATCTCTCACCTGTGCGGGGTGCCCTCATTGCTCGTTCCCCTCGTGCCAGCCTGCTCCATGACTCAACCCTTTCTGGGCTGCTGAGGTCTCTCCCGCCACCCCAAGCCCCCTCAGGGATCACAGTTCCTCAGAGAGGAGCAGCCTTTGCTTCAGCAGATGCTCTAAAGCCAGCAGGAGTTCAGGTGGAAGTGTCCCTGCGAAGGAGCATGAGTCCCTGCAGACAGCAGGGATGGAGCCAACCAATCAGGCAGGCCACTGGCTTCAGTCTCTGTGACAAGCACCAGCTTAAATCATGGTTCACGAGAGGCCCTAAGTGCTGCAGCTTTCACCCGCAGAGCCACGCGTCCCACTCCAGACTGACTAGATGTAGCCTATTCAGTGACCAGCTCAGGGAGCAAAGCAGCTGACTCCATCCCAGCTCCCAGCTGTCCAGTTCCTAAGCACACACCTGGGCTCTGTGCACTGGGTGGTGTGCCAGCCAGGGTTCAGGCTCAGCTATCGCCTGGAAGGGGTAGGTGGGTCCCCGCCATCTCCCCAGTTAGCAACCTCCTGGCAGCATGGTCCAGCAGCTCACGCCTGGAAGCCCAGGGATGCTGCAGCTCAGTCTGCGGTGCTCTGAACAGACTGGGAATGTTCCCTCTCCAATGCCCTAATGCCCGTCCTTCCTAACCATTTCCCAAAGGGGGCAGAGCCTGGCATAGCCTGTGCCCAAGGACTTCAGCCCAGAGCTTGTCCGCAAGGCATGGTCCCAGGCACGACGCTTGCTAAGGAGTCATCTTAGTGGGATGGAGGGAAAGGGATGGGATGGAGGGCCATGCCCTCAGCTTGTGATCTAGCCAGCTCTCATGCTAGGCAGGGCTGCACTGGTCACTGGCTAAGGACGTGTGAGGATTTTGATGGTTCAGGAGGGCTCTAGCTAAGCATGTGCCCTGACTAAGTCTAATCATGGCATTACATGGGCATTAAATTACATGGGCTGGCTGGACAACCCAACTTTGGGCCATGGCTCCTCTGTGCAGAGGTGCTCACTCCACGCCAGCTGCTGAGTCAGATCCAGCTGCTGAAGACCTAGTGACCTCGGCTAACAAGCTGCCCGGTGCCCTTGCTCACACCTGAGCCCTGGCAGGATTCCCAAACTAAGTGTTCCCCTGCCCATCTCACCCCCAGCAAGCACCTGGATGTGTGTACAGCTATCCACCACCGAGTGGCCAGTAGTCCAGGGGTCAGCTGTGATGTGAAAAATCAGGCATCAAGTCCTTGCTCTGAAACAGGCAGAGCAGGAATTCAAACCCAGGTCTCCCGCACCCTAGTCAAGTGCTCTAACCACTGGGCAGAAGCGGTGGTGGGGTCTACCTCTGCTTTTTCATGAAAACCAGCTGAGCTGGCTCAGGCATCCAGCTTGAGGAAGGGTCATGGCTGAGAATCCAAGTGGAGAGGCACCTGACTCTCTCTCTCCGGGGTCCCTCTCCTCAGCATTTCCCACTGGCTAGTTTTGGCAGCTCCTTGTGCCACCTGCTGGTTTCTGTGACTCCCATTCTTAGACCCCTCTCCCTCCCCTCCCCCCCGAGCACAGTACAGAGAGCCTGGACATCCAGCTCACGCTGTGAATCTCCTAGGGGACAGGACCCCTGGGGGGAGGGGCTGCAATACTGCGCCTAACTCCCTTTGCAGCTCTAGCCCTCTGGAAACGAGCTGGTCCCCCTACCCACAGGAAGCCTGGCAGAGTGCAGCATCTCAGGACCGAAATGTCTTGTCACCCCAGCCTCAGTCCAGAAACAGCCTGAGCCCTGCTGACACCTCTGCAGAGAAGCCGCATCTCCAGCTCCCAGTGGAGAAAAGTGCTCGCAAGGCTCCTGCCTGGTGAATTCCACCCAGGCACATTCCACCAGGGGGACCCTGGACTGGGGCGAGGGTGTCCCAGAGCCGCTGGGGCTCAGCCTGCCTGGATGTACCTCCCCAGCTCCCGTAACAGAGTAACATCAGCCTAGGGATTGGGGAGGGGCAAGGCCCCAGCCCATTCCTCTTCTAGCCCTGGCGAGTCAAGATCCTGAGTCAGGACGGCAGGAGGAGCTGCTCCCCACACGCCCAGGCAGGCCCTGGGCAGCACACACTGCAATGTGGATCCCTTGCTTTGGTTGAGTAGCCAGCCCAAAGCAAGGGCTTTGGGCCAGGAGTCCTTAGCTTTCTGTGGGCTAGATCTCATAAACAAGGCCACTCCCAGGTGTTTGCTGCAAAGGAGCCTCTGGGGATAAGCACCGGGGGCTGCAGCTGGCTTGGCCGCCTAGCCATGGCTACTCTCACCCAGGGGCAGATGGGGGAGGGGCCAAGGGTCTGTTCTCTTCCAGGCGCCACCCACAAAATAAACTCCACCCACCCAGAACACCACTCACCGCAGATTGTGCAGCTGCCCTTGCTACGAGCACTTGGTCTCTAAGCGCCACTGGGCTCTCCTTAGTGGGGCTTCGTTGTGGCTGTAGGCTCAACTCCTTGACGGGGGGGGGGGAGGGGGGGGAGAGATAAGTGGTGGCATCATCTGAGATGCTGCTCTTGGTGAGTTATGCAGACCTGTGTAGCCCCCTCTCCCCCACGGCCCTTCCTTAGTTAAGGAATGAAACAGTTAATGTTTAAATCATCACTAGGCAATCGAGTTACTATTGCAATGAGGTGAGTGGAGCTGGTCACACCTCGCCAAGCGATTGTTCCAGGCTCTCTTCAGACTCAGGCAGTCATCTCTGCAACAGTCACACTCAGTTGTAAAGGTTTCTTTGTACCTGCCATTTGCTGCTTTTTCCACTTAGCATGGACCATCTCCCCAGCAGCCCAGGACAAGGGGTCCTAGGGAGCTGCCTGCATGCACCATGTTTGCTATAACAGGTTTAATCCTGCTATGCATCCACCCTCCCTCTCTGTCCTAATGGCTCTATACTTCTCCCCTCCTTGACCACTGCAGCCCCAGATCCCATCTCGCCTCCCTCCAGCCCACAGCGGTGAAAAGCCTCTTACCCGTAGCTTGGACAAGTCATTGCCTCCTCTCACCCTCCGGCCCAGCTTTGAGTTGGTCTTTGCTTTCAACTTGCGGCCTGGCTTGCATCTCTGGTGTCCTTTCCCACCATTCCTTCCCTTTGCCCTGCTCCCACCACCAGCTTCACTTCTCCCCGGCACCCCAAACAACCGCGCCACCCCAGCAGGGCTCAGCCTCTCCTTTCAACCCCCTTGTTAAAACTCACGATCTCTTCACAGCCCCAGGAGCAACATTGCTCCCTCCTTGCTGTGACCTGCAATCCCCAGCAGCCCTCCCTCACCCCCCGGAGACGGTGCTCTGACTACACCCACCCTGTCACCCCGGGGGTGGGGGAGTATAAACTTCGCAGGTCAGGAAGGGGTCTTCCTGGGAATGGAGCGCACTGCTGAGCACAAGGAGATCAGGGCGATAGGAACCCAGGTAGGGTAGCAACTGGCACTTGCTTTGTAATCCATTTGCAGTGACACTTTGTGCTCATTTTCTTTTCCTAAAAATAGTCCCTCACACTCTGCATAAATGGCAGGCCCGCCAACCCTGGGGTCTTGGCCGAATTCCAATTCTGCCTGCTTTAAACTCCCTCCGCCATTTGAACTGACTAAAGTATTCTATGCACCTGGACCCGGCGCCTGTGAAGGGCTGTTCTCTGTGGCTGAACTCCAGCAGAGATGGCTGCATACCAAGGAGGGGTAAAAAAGCAGCTTGCAAAATGGGGCCCTCCTGGATTAGATAGCTTGCACTTCACACACATTCCTGAGGTATACGCCCTCTCTGAGCCCTGTCCATTTGCTGCTACCTTCATTGACTCTTTCCAGCACAGCCACTATCCCAGCTACCTACTTCAGCTTGCGTCCCTTGGGGCAGATCTTGCTGAGCCTTGCATACCTCGGCTCTCCAGGGAAGGAAGGAAAACAGCAGCCAATTGGATGTTGGGTTTTTTATTTCATTATTATCCAAGTACCTTTTAAAAGATAATTGTACAAGTCAGCACATGAAAACGCTCAGGAGACGCCGTTTGTAGGCATGCCGCTGGCGGCTGACGCTGCGGTTAGAAAATGTACATATTTACAGTGGAACCCTTCAGAAACGAGGGCAAATGGAAAACCTGTGGCTGTCGGGTACATTAACAATCTCACCAGACACAGAATACAATCCGAACTTAAAAAAAGAAGAAAAATGTTTGTAATGCAGTTCCCTGGATGAAAACAATTTCTCATTTGCTGGACTTCACATAGTGATAGGCAAGTTACAGAACCGTGTTCAAAAGGCACTCTGTGACATATACAATATACTGAGAGGCAAACCTACCTGTGCGGATACACAATCACGCAGGCCTATCCCACTATATCACCTCTGACTGTCATCACCACGCCTGCGCCTAGCAACGCTGCAGCCAACAGAAAGAGTAGAGCTGAGAACACACAACAGAAGAACAACTGTGGCCAGAGTCAGTGCTGATGTGAAAGCCTTCACACCCTTACTGTGGGGCAGAAATGGACCCACTGATCTGCAGGCGGGGCATGGCCTGGTATCTGAAGGGGGTCTGGGTCACCGGGTGATTTAATTGACAAATATTTACATTGGACTCAGGAGCAGGGATGATCCGCAGTGTGACGGATTAAGAGAGCTCAGCGGGTTGGTGAAGAGAGGCCTGCAGAATGGTGCTCAGTGGGGAGCATATTTAAACAACAATCGCTTTGGAGTCTGAGCCCCCAGCATTCTTGCTTCTGAATAAACACTGGCCCTTTGGGAACCTTTCCTGAGGATCCTGTCGTCTCTGCAGCCAGGGTGACTGTTCTCCTTAGGGGATGTATCCTCCCGGGAGACTCCTGGTTAGCTCTACTGATGATAAATGGTCCTAGATGTGCCCATCGAGGGGGAAACAGGTAGAAACAGCTCTATTTACCACAGTCTCTCAGAGCACCCTTTCTCAGAGGATTCAGATATTGGCAGCGGTGCTACCAGAAGAGATCGACCTGCAGAGCCCATGGTGAGATTTCTCTCCTTTCCTGGCCGCGTGGAACAGAAACTGCAAGTTTCCAAGTGGTTTTCCCTCTACACTACATTTGCTCTGATTAAGACTCCCGTGACCACGTCAGGTCTCAGCATTGGCAGGGCTGACATGCCATGCCACAGCACGACAAATTATTACCATCTGCAGCCTAGCAACCCCCCTCGCGGGATGTTACATTCTAAGTCTTAAGAAGTAAGAGGCTTGAATGGAGGGCTCTCTTTGATTGCCAATTACATACGATGAGAGCCCTCCGGCAAAGCATGCGCTCGGGAAAGGCTTATGGCTGGGAGCAGGCATCACCAGACTTCTCCAACTATCACCTCTGATCTGCGGAGAAAAGAGCAGGAGACGGCACTTCACAAAGAAAGCTCTCATCAAAATGGTACCTGCTGATCCCAACCCTAATCCTGGTGCACCATGCTCCGGGTGCCCCCTCCTGGCCGGACTGTAGCTAACACTCACTGGGATGCACCTGAGTTGCAGGAACCAGACACTTATGGACTCCAGTGACAACCAGCCACAGTAGGTGCTCTAACAAAAGACCACTGTGTTAAGAGCTCCTAAATACAAACCCTCTCCTCCAATGCTTACTCAGTCACAAGAATGCTTGGAGAAAAAGCACCTAGGAGATCTGGTGGCTTAAAACATGGGCAAGGTTAACAGATTAAAAGTGGCTTGGTTAAAATGTCATAAATCCAGATTTTCAACCCTGCACTACGGTGGCCTTTGTACTGTCAGTGTGAGCCCGCCAAAGTGTGGGCTTCCATATCAGCATCTGAGATAGCAGCTTGTGTGGACTTCCCCGAGGGAGTTCTCCACCTCAACACACACAGTAGCATCAACTAAAAGCCATCCACTGTCAGGACACGGGGAGGGTCAGATGAAGGCAAGGCTCCATGCCGAGCTGGACAGATGGCTGTACACGCTGGGTGAGCTCCGAAGTACCTGTACGTCTTACATTTACATAAGAGCACTGTGACATTGGAAAGATTTTCCTTTTATTACAATATATCAAAAATATGCAGCTTTAGTAAACAAGGTCATATTACACTTTCTAATGCAACTGTACAATGCTACAATACACGTAATATTCTGTCTGGAGAGGGAGCCCGGCGGGGATCCCACTGGCAAGTCTGTGTGGTGGAACTCCTCCCACTGGCAACGCGTAGCTCCTGGAAGTCCTCGGGAGGGATCGAGGTGCCTCCCTCAGTCTGGGTCAGCCCAGTACCGAGGGATCTGTGCCTCCCAGAGCATCGACTCTGGATCTGCTCTAGACTGTTGAGATTTCCAAAATCTTTCCCAGGCCTCTCCCGTTAGTCAATCTTCTCGACCTTTCCAATGATCTTCTCCTCAAAGATGGGCAGGGTGGCCTCATCCTCGCGCACCTCCTCAAACACGACTCCGCAGTCAAACTCATGGCTCACTTTTTTAAAGTAATACCTGCAGAGCAGAGGGGGCCACGTGAACGACTCGCCCAGCTGGCAACAGCCCAGAACCCTGCAAGGTCCCACCCACCAAGGGCTGCACCAGCCCCAGCCATGGGCCCTAATAGGCTTTGGAAGCCCCACATTGACTCAAACCCAAGCATGCCGTACCCCTGATTCCTATGTGATAATGCCTGGGGGGTGGATATGATACACAGGAATAAATATCCATAACACCCAAATTGGCTCCAGGGCCAGAACTAAAACCCCTCTCCTGCCCTCCCACCAAACCCTCCCCTTCAGAAGCAGCATGGCAGAAGAGATACCAGGTGCCTGTGATAGCAGGGGACTGGACTCAAGTGTTCCTGCTGATCAGCTTTGCAGGTGATGGCAGGCTCACCAAGGCAGGCATTGCCAATCCGAGTACAAATACAGCGGGAGTGGCCCTTACCCCAACTATACTCGCAGCACTCCTCGCACCAGAGGCTGACCAGCTGGGTCCTGCAGCCCACCCCCCAAATAGTCCCACAGTATGGACCAAAGTTGCTCTCCATTTGAGGCTAGAGCTATGGCTCAGAGAGGCTACAAGTCCTAGAATGCAACTGGCCTCTATGCAAATGGCGAGCAGCCCAGGCAGCCCTCCATTGAGCAGCGTTTGGGGGCTGCTGGCTTGGTACACAACCAGGTTTTTGCTTGCAGCAATTGCTGTTGTAACACTCTTCAAAGCCAGATCCTGCTCTTGAAAAAACACGCTCAGGCCACACTGCCTTGTCTGCCCTGATCGTTTGGCTGCAAATAGTTCAGGTGCTGAACTGTCCTGTCTGGATTGCAGCACGGCACAAGCATAGATTGGAACCAAATCCCTAAAATACCCATAACTTGCCACTTCAATAACACACAGTGTACACACGTTCAGGGCCAAGGCCGAATTCCTGCCTGATCCACCCTTCTTTAAATTAGCTCCTGGCAGGCCATTCTACCTGTCTCTTAAAGAATATACACACAAGAAACCTCCTTAGCCACTGGGTGTTCTCACTCGTCTTCACGGCTAATGACAGCTGCAGCACTGCAGGAGGAAGTGCCACAGAACGGAGCCCCAGGGAGAGCACCTCTGACCACATCACCTGCATTGGCTCATTAATCTGTCTCTGCCGGGAGAGACAAATGGGCAAAGCACTCACACCATTGCCTGCTCACAGGTAACACGGATGGCGTCAGATCTCTCTGGATCCCGCTAGCACATCTCTGCCAGGGATGCCGTATTCCTAGGACTCAACGAGCCTTCTGCCCCTGCCCTGGCTTAGCCTACACTGCTGAGGCACTCACTCTCCTCTCCAACGGCCCTGCGCTGGACTAGCTGTATGCTTATCAGGGACTGAGCCTGCTCATTTCTCTGAACCCCAGGCTCTCTGCCCGTGGTGCCGCCTCCCTCCTTGCTTAAGGGTTGAGAAAGCTGTTCTTTTTAAAATTGGGAAAGATTTGCCAGCTCCTCCCTGCCCCCTGCAGGCCCTGCTTTGTTGGAACGTGGGGTTCAGCATAGGCTCAGAGAAAAGACTGGACTCAAGTGTTTAGCTTGGTGAGCCTTGGGGGAGGGATAGCTCAGTGGTTTGAGCATTGGCCTGCTAAACCCAGGGTTGTGAGTTCAATCCTTGAGGGGGCCACTTGGGGATCTGGGGCAAAATCAGTACTTGGTCCTGCTAGTGAAGGCAGGAGGCTGGACTCGACCTTTCAAGGTCCCTTCCAGTTCTAGGAGATGGGATATCTCCATAAAAAAAAAAAAAAAAAGACAGTTACCTTTTCCGTAACTGGCGTTCTTCGAGATGTGTTGCTCATGTCTATTCCACAATAGGTGTGCGTGCTCGCCACGTGCACCGGTGCCAGAAGTTTTCCCCCTAGCAGTACCTGTAGGGGACCCTTGGAATGGCACCTCCATGACGTGGTATAAGGGGCACTGCGCGCTCCCCCCACCCTCAGTTCCTTCTTGCCAGACAACTCCGACAGAGGGGAAGGAGGGCAGGATGTGAAATGGATATGAGCAACACATCTCAAAGAACAGCAGTTACAGAAACGGTAACTGTCTTTTCTTCTTTGAGTGATTGCTCATGTGTATTCCACAATAGGTGATTCCAAGCATATCTGCTGGAGGTGGGAAGGAGTTCACAAACTCTCGGGACAGAAGACGGCCAGGCCGAACCCGGCGTCCTCCCTGGTCTGGGAGACGATCACATAATGCGAGGTGAACGTGTGAACTGAAGACCATGTTTCAGCCCTACAAATGTCCTGAATGGGGACATGGGCCAAAAAGGCAGCCGATGAGGCCTGCACCCTAGTCGAGCGTGCCCTCACAATCGACAGCGGGGGGATATCTGCCGAGTTGTAACAGGTACGGATGCATGAGGTGATCCAGTTGGAGCATCGCTGAGTGGAGATCGGCCGACCTTTCATGTGCTTGGCCGAGGCGATGAACAGCTGCAAAGACTTCCTGAACGGCTTAGTCCGCTCCAAGTAAAAAGCCAGAGCCCGTCTCACATGCAGCATGTGGCGGCGGCGCTCCTCACTGGGATGCATGTGGCTTGGGGCAGAGGACCGGCAGAAAAATGTCCTGACCTACGTGATAGGCGGAGACCACCTTCGGGAGGAATGAAGGGTGTGGGCAGAGCTGGACCTTATCTTTATGAAACACCGTGTACGGGGGCTTGAAGGTCAGGGCCTTGAGTTCCGAGACCCGCCTAGCCAACGTGATCGCAACCAGGAAGGCCACTTTCCACGAGAGGTGTGACCAGGAGCATGTAGCTAGCAGCTCAAATGGGGGCCCCATGAGACGGGCCAACACCAGGTTTAGGTCCCACTGTGGGACTGGGGGCCTAACATACAGGAAGAGACAATCCAACCTGTCGGAGAAAAACTGAGTTCTCACTATTTTGTTTAGGTACAGCAAGTCAGAGCTTTATGCAAATAGAGATTTGAGAATGTTTGTTGTACTAGAAGTACAAAAGGGGGGGTTGTGGAAGCAGAGAAAAGAACTGACAGAAGGGAACTGCAATGCATGACGTTTGTTAGCAAGAGTCAGGCTAACTGTAACCCTGATAACGCGAGATTTGTAGAAGCGAGGATTGTGTGAGCCGGGTGAGAAAGAACTGTGTAAGAAGTCATTATGACCTCAGTATAGATAAGGTGTAGAAGACCTTGTGTAGATAAGGTATAGAAACTAATTGTATGTTGGCAAGAGTCAAAACAAGTGAGGAAATGAGATATCAAGATGGCCTATGTATAAACAAAATGCTGCTGTCCCTCATTATTTCTGTGATGAAAGGTATAAATGCTTGCTGTAATTAGTTACCAGAGAGAGACCTGCTTTGCTCTCTCCTCTGCACATGTGAGAGTTAATAAAGCTCTGACTTGCTGTACCTAAACAAAATAGTGAGAACTCAGTTTTTCTCCGACAATTTGGGGGCTCGTCCGGGATGGCAACGCCCACTGAGGCAACGGCAGCTGCTACGGAT
This sequence comes from Malaclemys terrapin pileata, assembly GCF_027887155.1. Taxonomy (NCBI): domain Eukaryota; kingdom Metazoa; phylum Chordata; order Testudines; family Emydidae; genus Malaclemys; species Malaclemys terrapin. The sequence goes on from NC_071514.1 coordinate 55,615,424, forward strand.
CGTTCCCCTTCGAACCCCATGGCGCCACAATAGAGGTAAGAGACCTTTTGAAATCTCTATTGGGGTGTCGGAGGAGGACTGTCCGTGGGGCCGTCTGCCCCTGTTGGGCTCACGCCATCCGAACTTATTGACTGTGCAGCAAGGTCAGATGCTGAGCGGCGTAATAGGGGAATTGTTTGCCGCCCCCTGTAAGCATATGCTAGGTGCATAGGGTTTGCACCTGTATTGAGGAGTTGTTACCGCCTCAAGAGGGGTTTTTACCGCCTCAAGTGATGCATCGAGGTACTTGGGAATAGTACCTGGAGGTACTCAGGAGTAGTACTTGGTATAAGGCCTTGGTATGTTGGTGTGTGTGGTCTGTGTGTGTGTGTGTACACAGTGTGAATTGAGTGTTACCGGAAGACGCCCAGAGTACTCTGCGAAGTCTTTTGGCTCGTGACCAGAACTACTCTAACGCAAGCCCGGTAACTAGAGGATCTTTTAGGAGATCCGACCCATGTAGGTTGACTCGGCCTGGCATCGTCCGGCGAGGAGGCTACCTGGGTCTAGGAGTGTGTGCACCCATCTTCCCTCCCCTTTTTCCTCTCCGTGTGAGCCACTGACAGTCTGACCATCTCACTGGATGCAACAGAGTAAGCGGCGCTTTCTCTCTGAGATTAGCCGACGCTCTTTGCTGAAGGGAGGTGTAGGGGGTCATGGCTATCCTCGTTAGTCACTCCTGTGTGAATACTCTGTAGGGAGAGTCCTTAGTTTATGAGCCGCTAGCGCGGACAGGGCATCCTTCCCCTTTTGAGTGTGTGATTGGAAATTGGGTGGGGGACAGTCTAAGTCTTCCCTTTCACCCTTTCCATTAAACAGGGAGCCAGAGGGCTCCTCCATCTCCTCCGCAGTGCCGACTAGTTGATGGTGCTGAAGGATCGCTGTGCGTCGACTCGGAGCGGCGCGCCGGAGCCAGGGTCAGCGCCGACTCCATCAAAATAACCCAGAGCCTAATGTCCCTTTATCTCTTGGTCCAAGGCTTAAACGACTTGCAAATCTTGCAGCGATCACTGAGATGGTTTCCACCAAACAGTGTAAACAGTCTGCATGCGGATCACTCACTGGCATAGGTTGCCTACAAGTGTCACATGACTTAAAACCCAGGGCACGGGGCATGCCCAGGCCCGGGCGCTCTAGCTAAACTAAACTAACTAATCAACTAACTAACTGCAGGTACCACACACTGAACGAACAAGCAGTTCTTGGGATGAGCCACAGCAAAGCTGGAGCAGAGCAGTTCCGAAGCACCTTCACTGGTGGCAAGAAGGAACTGAGGGTGGGGGGAATGTGCAGCACCCCTTATACCGCGCCATGGAGGCGCCACTCCAGGGGGTGCTAGGGGAAAAACTTCTGGCACCGGTGCACGTGGTGAGCATGCACACCTATTGTGGAATGGACATGAGCAATCACTCGAAGAAGGGCCCTTCTCAAAATACTGGGAACACATACCAGAGAACCCCGCCATGTGGTTAAGGCCAGGGCGGTGGTGGTGTTACTCTGGGATAGGAGGGGCCTTGTCCCCTTAGTCTCCAGCGCGCCCCCATGATTCCCACTCCCATTGACACCTGCTGCTTTGGGTTTAGCATCCTGGCATTGCACTGAGACAGCGTCCCCAGCTGACTCAGGAACACCTCCCCCCCGGGCAGTCCCTTGCCTCGTCTACCTTGCATGGCTCTGTCTCTGGAGGATCACTGCGAGACAAGATACCATGACATCCATGGTACTGGGGAACGTACACAGTAAGGAGCTAGTGCCGGCTCAGAGGGAGGCCCCGACACCCGCCTTAGGGGCAAAGGGGAGGAAGAGCCAAAAGGTGAACATGGCCATCCGTGGAAAGCAGAGATCTAGGAGCAGGCTGAGCTGAATGGACTTTTCCATAGGTCTCTCCTCCGCCTTACCTGTAGTTCCCTTTCTTGGTGAGCAGCTCCTTAAACTGTCCCAGTGTGACCACGCGCCCCTTGACCAAGGTGCGATAAGGGATGGGCTCTCCACAGAAGTAGTATGCGACCACGATATTCTCGCATGGCTGGGAAGCGCCATTGCCTGGTCTCTTCTGAGGCTTCAACCTGCCATGAAAAACAAGAACATTCCCACTAAGTAATGATGCCTGTTGGCTCGTTCTGGGAGAGGCTGCCGGAGTTTCCGAGGACTCGGGCTGCCACTGGGGAACGTGAGATGTGGGTTAATGGTAGACGTCATTAAGCCCTAGTTAACGCTCACTGCAGGCTCCTGGGGACCAGCTGACACGGGACGGGTGGGCTCCTGGAGTCCCATGGTCAGGGAATTGGTTCCCAGCTCCCCAGTGAAATGGGAGACACGTCCCATTATGAGTCTCCTGGCTCCACTGAGCCACCACATGTGGCAAGGAACTGAGGAAGGCTGCAGGGGGACTCTGCTGACCGCTGGCCTGCTGGGGGAATGCCTCTTCCCCTCTGGACTGATTTCTTCATTTCCAGTGTCAGCCAGGGCCAAAAGGCACATCTTGGGCCCCACCTCTGCCTCCTGGACTGTCTGGAGGAAGCAGAAACTCAGCAGCTTGGCCCATGACAGTCAGCCAGGGACGAACCGATGCCCGGGGCGGAAAGTTATATGGGCCTGTGGTGCCTGTGCTCCAGCAATATTGAGGGCCCGGGGGCTTGGCTCCACCAAGGTTCGGGGCTGGGTCTCTCCCACGGCCCCACCTGCTGCCCCCGTGCGCGTCCCCCATTGCTTGGGCAGCGGGCAGCAGACCCCTACCTGCAGCTCTGCGCTGCGCTCTGCCGGCTCCTGGCATCAAATGCCGCTGCAGGATCCTAGCGCCCCCAACCACTGGTGTCAGGGCAGGCTGACCCAGGCTGACCTTGACCCCGTCCTTCCGCCTTTGACGGATGGACCCTTCCCTTTTCTGGCAGGACCCTCCACCAGCACAGGGGGCCCCCTCGCCTGCAGTCACTGCTCCTGCCCCACTCTAGGCAAGGGGCAACCCCATCCCCCACCCTCAGTGAGGGGCAGCAGCAGGGGAGGAGGTGCCCACGTGATGATAGCTCCCCCCCCCACACCCACCACAGGGTAGGTGAGGGGACTTCCTGGACCTGAGAGGGGCCCTAGGAGCACGTGCAGTGACAGTGGTGTGAGGTGAGTGTGCTGCCGAGGGGAAAAGGGGGGTCTCTCCCCTGGAGCTCGCTGCTGCCGGTGGGGAGAGGGCTGGCGGGGGGAGTCCTCTCAGGCCTGCCTGCACCCCAAACTCCTCATCCCCGGCCCCGCCTCACCCCAGAGCCCGCACCCCCAGCCAGAGTCCCCACACCCCAGCCCTGAGCCCCTCCCACACCCCAAACTGATCTCTGGCCCCACCCCAGAGGCCGCACCCCCAGCCAGAGCCCCCACCTCCCCGCATTCCAACCCTCTGCCACAGCCCTGAGCCCCCTCCTGCACCGTGAACTCCTCATCCCCGGTCCCACCCCGCACACCAACCCTCTGCCCGAGCCTCTCCCACTCCGCAAACCCCTCATCCCCAGTCCCACCCCAGAGCCCTCACATTTTTACATTATTTTAAAAAATATAAATCGGCTTACAAGGCAGGTGTATGTTGGGGGGTGGAACTTGGGCCCGTTCAGGGCACCACCAAAAATTATACAAACCTGACAGCACGGAGCAGGTCCTGGAGGGAACGCCCTCACTCAGAGCCGTTCTGTCTTGTGGGGAGGATGGCATTTGGGTTTTTTAAATTGGAGTCCTCCTTCAGGACACCCCATCAGCTGATCCTGTCCCTCCCAGAGCTTGGGGGGGGCCTCCAAGGACCTGGGGGTGGGCTGTGGAGAAGTTTGACACTGGCTGCCTGAGAGGATGCAGTAACAATCAGCTGGCTTTATCTAAGAGAGCATGTGCCCCAGCTCTCCCAGCAACGGGGCCTCTTGCTGAGCCCATGGAGCTGTTTCATGAGGGTCGCCAGAACCAGCTACCGGGGAGGACATATTCTTCGGGGTTACACTGGCCCCTTCAGTGGTCCCCACACTGGCACCCAGATGTGACAATTTAGCAGAGATGGCCTCAAGGCCGAGTGCTGGCATGAACACCCCTGCCGCTCTGCACACAGCCAGGGGCCGGTCGGAGATCTGTGGCCGAGCCTATTCCTGGAACAGCCTTGTGGCAGTCCCTGCAGTCAGGGGTCAGCGCTGGGGGACTGGGGCCCTCTCTGCCATTGGCTGGTGTGACTGTCTATTGTCTGTATACAAACGGAGAGGGGCCCACGCTGCAGAACCCTACCCCTAGTAACGGAGGGAACAGGGTCTAATGATGAGTGGGGCTAGGATCCAGGAGCGTGGGGGGCTGATCCCTGGCGCTGTCAGTGACTCACCGTGCAATGTGACTTTGGTAACCCACTGGAGCTCTCCATGTCTCAGCCCCTGGCTCTCCAGACAGTGGGAGATAACGCTTGCCTGCCAGGAGGGGGTGCTGAGGTTTAATATGGATTCATGTTTGTAAATCCCTGTTGACTCCTGGATGACAGGGGCTAGTCACCAGTGAAGTATTGAGGAGCATCCTCTCCAAAGGTGAGCTTGAGCTCACCTGTGCCAGCATGCTTAGCCCATCAGGGCAGTATGGGGTTGCTAGCACAGCCTGCTCATTCCCGATACAAGGTACAGAGGGTCAGGCTGACAGACAGACCTGAATGGGCTGCTGCTAGGGAGAGAGGATGCAGGTTCTAGTTCAGCTGTGGCACATTTCAATCGCTCCCCTCCTCTTCCTGCAGCATCACTCCGTTTGAGGAAGAGGGCTCATGGGCCCACAAGCATGAGAGGGAAGGGGCTGTGCTAACAAGCCCTCCTCGGCTCTCAGGGCAGGAGCTCAGTGTCCCTTTGCAGGAGTCGGCGGGAGCGCTGCTAGCACGGGACACCTGTACAAACAGACAGGCGTGTGATTCCTGCTGACTGCGCCGCCTCCAGAGGCAATCTGTGTCTGCAGAGTGCAGGCAGCACGTTTCTACACCCTCCTACAAACCACGGACTGGCCAAGCGGAGCATCAGCACCGCAGGGTATTCAGCGTCTGCTAAGAGAGAATCTAATTTGTAATCTGCTGTGCATTCCCCCTCCTGCGCAATAAAAACCAGGAAGAGAGACAGCAATGACTTCTGAACAATCTGCAGAATCCCCCGTTCCTGGGTCCCGGAGCTAGCCATGTAAGCCAGCGGGGAACGCTCCCTGGGCAGCCCTGCATCCACAATTACAATGTAAACACACAGCCATGGCCAGCCTGTCTGCACCAGATCAGGATGGTGTTTCACTAGTCTACGCAAACCAGATCATTTCTCTTACTCCTACATACAGGAATGCATAAGGCAGCCTGACTTATTAAGGGCAGGACTCATTTTCTTATTGCCAAGTCAACTTTCCGGAGGTTTTAACATCCTCAAAAGAAGCAAATCAAAGAGATAACTCAGGCTACTATTATAGAGGAGCGCCCCCTTGCTGTCAGCAGCTAATTTAGCAGGTGGTTTTGAATCGACAATCTGGGAACGGATAAAAGGTTTCGGGGGGGGGGGGGGAGGGAGAGGAGCATAGGCGCCGACTCCGTGGGTGCTCCGTGGCTGGAGCACCCATGAGGAAAAATTGCTGGGTGCTCTGCACCCACCGGCAGCCAAGCTCCCCACCCCACCCCAGCTCACCTCCGCCTCCTCCCCTGAGTGCGCCATCTCTGCTTCTCCTCCCAGCGCTTGCTGCCGTGAAACAGCAGTTTCGCGGTGTAACAAGCTGTGGGAGGGAGGGGGGAGGAGTGTGAACGCAGCGTGCTCATGGCAAGAGGCTGGGCTGAGGCGGGGATTTGGGGAAGGAGTCCAATAGGGGCAGGGAGGGGGCAGAAACTTTGGGGAAGGGGTTGGAATGGTGTCGTCGGAGCAGGGCGGTGCGAGGACCCACTGGTGCCAGGAGAAGTTGGCACCTATGGGGAGGAGCACATACTCCCCTGAATCTGCAGAGCAGCTGTGTGTGTGAATGCACTTCTGGAGGTTTGGAGGCTACACAATCACGGTAAGTCCCCTTGGAGCTGTGACACAAATCCTAGGTAGCATTTTGTTAACAATCCTCCCAAAAGTCCATGTGCCAGACTGCTGGGGGTGGAAGCAGGTGGGCATGCTCCCAGTATGGGGGGCACATTTTAAATCTTATTATTTTCGGAACCTCTTAAAGTGTTGGTGCATTCGCTATGCACAAGCCAGGGTACTGAGTTAGCTGGCGCTATGGTTATGGCTGTCACATCACATCTCAAAAAGAACGCTATTTTCAAAGGTGGATACACCAAGCAATAATAGCACTTTGCACTTCTATAACGCCTTTCATCTGTGCTCTTCTCATTCATAAAGTTTAGACAAATTCACCACTTTGCACATGTGAGCTTAGCCAGAGGTGGCTTTAGCTCTGAAATCCATACAAGTTTGACAGCTTTGAAAATTACAAAACACTGGACTGGATTAAAGGATGGTTTTATATTTATATAACTGGAACTCACTATAAAAACAGAATTTGCCAAGCACATGAGCTAACCCCAGTTTTGCTATTTTGGAAATAACCTTTAAATATTGGCTCACATGCAGAGTGTCTTTTTTATTACATGCCTATGTAAATATCGACACGGAAAACCTGGGCAGGAGAAAATCTTTTTGCCTCCTTTCAAAGCCGTGCCATGTAACGTGCAACTCAACTGTTGGTGCATGTTCTGCTCAGAAGAGTCTGTGAAAAAGAGTGCAGGGTTTCTAAGCTCCCAGGGCCCCCCACTGCCAGCACAGCTGCAGAGCCTCTCCAAGCCGCATCACAAAGCATAGGCTGCCCAGTAGCTAGGAGAGCATTCAAAAAAATCGAACCATCCTTGGAAAACACATGCATTCCAATGAAAGTAAAAAACAGTTCATAAAGTCAGGGGAATTCTGAGCCAAAAGTTAATCGAAGAGGTGTGGAAAACCTCCCACTCCACTCCCCAGGTGTCTCCCAACTCTCCTAGCCCCAGGGATGGCTGAAATGTGTGCCTCAGAGGCCTAGGCTGTGCATTTGTGTGGTACAGAATATGCAAGTTACACATGGCATCCACAGGTTTAATCCATGTTGCTCACAATACTGATGGGTAAAGAAGCCCTTGTTCATCCTGTGAGATGGAGAGTGCTCGGTCTGTTCTGGGAACGAGAATGCCAAGGAACACAACGCCGGCAGCCTTGCCAGCCCCTCCGGGGCCCTGCTCCACCAGGGCAGCGTGAGTAAGGGAGAGATGGCAGTAGCTTGGTGCAGGTGGCCACGGCTCTCTCACAAACAGCTATTAACTGAACATGCTAAGAGCGGGGAAACTCAAAAGATCCGATGTCCCTTCTTCCTAGGGCTGAGAAAGGGGCTGCTGCAGTTCTGCTGGGGGGAGTGCAGGGGAAGGGAATGAGCACTGGCCCATCTGAGTCGCCTGTAAAGCACGTTCCCACTTGGAGAAGCAGCAGGATCCGATAGTTATGCTGAGCCTGCTGGAGCACATGTCTTTGGTGCCTCCCTTACTCCAAGGGCCTCTCAAAATGGAAGGGAGGGAGAAATGACACCACCATGGAAAATGGGCTTGGGTTCTAGGCATGGCTAGGAGAGCACCTGTTCCTTTCCAAAGCACAGGCACAGGTTGCTAATGCCTAGCAACGCTAACTCTGGTACTTTTTATGGGGCTGGGAACCTCCCCCCTCACATTTTTAGATGCCCCCCACTTTTGCCATAAATCAAAGCAGTGTGGGCTGCCGGCATTGGGACAGACAGATGACGGTTTACAGCGCGCACGCGAAGAGCAGTGACACATACTCAGACTTGGTGAGACACAGGTCAGAGACAATGGGTATTGCATTCAGCACTGGAATACTATCTGGCTGATAGAAGTGCGACCAGACTGGATCTAAAGAACAATCTCAAACTAGAAATGCGTGGCTACCCTCCACCGCTGCTAAAGATTACAGCACAGTATGGCACTGGCACAAGGGGCTGCAGCAGCTCACTCAATGGGGCATTCCAGGGAACGGGCAAGGACCATTTTCCCAACTCCTTGGTGGTGCGAAGGTCAGGAATTCACATCAGCTCTTCGCATCAGGGCATCCCAGCACACGTTGCCAAAGCACTCGCCCAGCCCTCAGTCACAGACAGGCATTTAGAGAGACTGCCGGAATAGCCAATCATTCCGTACGTATATTCCCCCTCCTCACAAGAACGCTCCTACACTCCACATGAGATCTACCTCTGCTACACACAGCAAGAGACCTGCTGTGCAATGTGTCTCCCCCGCTCTCTGACCTGGTTTCCAAGAGAAAAATGCATTCCTGTTGGAATGCTGGGAACACTGTTTGAATTGCTGGTGTCAGCTGTGTACAGCTCCTCTCTGTACCCTTTAACAAGACAGGGTTTGGTCCACCTATGCAGAATCTCTCTGCCTCAACATGAATTGATTTTAGCTGCAAATAAGCCTTAAATACCTTAAAAATAGCCTTAAAAAGTGCAAAAACAGATTGGTGTCCTGACTGAACAGCCATCCAAAATGTAACAGCTTACAAGAAGAAAAGATGGCTTGACCAAACCGACAGGGCACAAAAGGCGCTCTCACCTCTGGGCCAGGAACCCTGATAGAGAAGCAGCTCCTCGTGACACACCTGCTCCAGCACAACAAAGAGCAGGCAACAAACCAGAAAGACCACAGCACAGAGTGCTTCTTCGCAAACACCCCAGGAGTCACGATCAGAACGTCTAGCATGCGAGGAACTCTACTGATTGTGGAACAAGATCAAAAGTCTCAGAGCCGCTGCTTTTTGGAGCAGAACATTTTATTTGGGGTGATCAATGTACCCAACATACGCTTTCCTCCTGAAACTGCAGCTCGGGGGGGGGGGGGGGGGGGCTGTTTGTAAGTAATCTCTGACCCCTATAATAAACAAGCCGCCTTCTCACGAATGGGACACGACCACATCGCTGCCTGTTGCACCAGCCCTTTGCCATTCCAAGGAAGGCTCCCGAGCCCACCTTTGTCCAGTGTGCCATTACTGATTGTCCTGCTGGCTGGACTGTTCAAAAGGACAATGTATAAATACTCCATCACAACGCCCCGTCCTCCTCCCACACGGATGCATCTATAGGGCTCCCAGCCCCACTGAGCTAGTGGTTTTTCAGTATTGTCAGCTTTGGAAACGTGACGCTGAGTTACACACCACGTATAAAGCTCCAAAGTAATCGAGTGTTACTTCTGATCTGAACGTGAAATGCTACTGGAGAGCAAAGAGGATGCCTTAATGCTGCACTAAGATGACTCATTGCAGTTGCACTTCATTATTATCCCTTGTGACTATCTAACAGGCTATTACAATGACAGGTGTAGTTGCATCATGATGGAGCCGCAAGTGAAAGAGGCGCAGTTTCAACATGGAAGGAAGGTTCACAGCACCAAGGCTGGTGGTACCCTGAGCTGGACGTGGTGTCCGAGTAGCTTTATAAGGGCTGTGTTACTCCTGGGCAGAGGCAGAACAAATGGACTAGCCTGAGGTCTGAGTGTCTGTCCCTGCCATGGCCGCATTCATTACACATCATATGCACGTTAGAACGTCTGCTGGGCATAAACTAGTGTGCCACTTGCAGAAGCTGTCAGTCTGAACAGCTAATAGACATCACCACCTGCCTAAGGGCTTCCTACATCTCAGTGGGACCTAGCTAAAGAAACTGGCTGTGCACCTGACGTGAGGGAAATGGTTCAGAGACGCCAGTACAGGCAGAAAGAGAAGTGTGCCCCTTGGGATGGGGCCTTTAATAACTGGGGGGAGGCGTTGTGCACCCAACACCTAACAGCTTCAGAACAGTTCCCAAGGAAGCCTGTGCCTCCCGCAGCAGGGCCCCGCACAGGGAGAGCAGGGCCTGTCAGGTGAAGGTTTGCCTGTCGTTACAGTTGGGTACAGACACACACTTTACATCCAGAGCCAGAACACGGTAGTGGCTGGAGTGCTGTTGAGTGACACTGCTCACCTTTGTCTAGAACAGCCAGGTTTTTTTTTAGGAGACAGCATAAGAGATTGTGGGGCTTCTGGAGGGTCCCTTCAGAAGGAGGGGACAGCTTACGGAGAAGGTAAACGTGTGAGCAACACGGTCAATTTGACAGGGAAATTAACCCTTCCTAGAAGGGGTCGAAGAGCTTAGCTCTCTTAGAACGGTCATGGCCAGCTGGTGCCTCGTGCTCTCCTCCTCCGTCTGAAAGGAGGACCCTGGAGCCCCCCGAGGCAGGGTCTCTGTAGGGAAGCTCTCTCCGCTTTCCTAAGCAAAGGACCAGCCTCTACCAAACCTTGCTGTTTTGCTGGGCTTTTGGTTCCATTGTAGCGGCTCCCTGCTGAAGTGAATGGCATTTTAAAGGGCGTAGCCTATAGGTACAGGCAGGTGTGATATAAACATGGATTAAGGCAGTAATACAAAAGCCTACAAGCCTCAGGCCTGTAAGATATTTAGCATAGCCAAACAAGGCCTCAGGGCCAAAGAACGATTTGACGTAAGCAGCGAACATGATCTGGGGTCACTTTACTGGTTATCACAAGATGGCCATGGCCCAACACCCCAGGATATAAGAAGTGCGATAAAACTCCTGATATTTAGAAAATAGATACTGCAATGTACCAGTTAAAGCTGGTTCGAGCATTCTGGAGATTTTTCAGACATCAGATGTCCAACCACGAGAATACCACGGTAATTAATTGCCATATGTGCTAATAAGCCTGAGGTAAAAGGCCTAGTAATCTATGGGAGAAGGGCACCCCAACATTAGTGGGGTGTGGAAGTTCAAATGAGGAAGAGGGGCTAAAACACTACCAAATATGCATTAGACTTAGTGGAGTCAGTATAACATATTATCAAAGCGGTATCACAGCCTGCATGCCTGGGACAGGCCAAGACAAGGACCACTGGTGATGGTGACGTGGAAAATAATGATTAACACTTCAGGTTGTTCTGCAAGGGATGGAGTGAGTATATGGCTGCTCAGACACTCATTCTATATTCTCTCTATCTTGTTGGGTTTGAGTGTTTGTAACTTTGCTATCTGTGTTAATAAAACTATTGCAAATTCAAAACGTTTTTGCTAAGTGCAAATGTTGCAACCGTGCATGCCAGGGTTCCCAAGTGATTCTAATAATACTGGGCCTGATCTTGGGACAAGAACCTACCAAACCTTAGAGTGTTAGTTGGGAATTCTTAGGTAATCAATATAGTTAATACACAATTGTTTCTGTCATTGGAGGTTTTTAAAAACAGGTTAGACAAACACTTGCCAGGAATGATCTAGTTATTACATAGTCCTGCTTGAGTGCAGGGGACTGGACTAGATGATCTCTCAAGGACCCTTCCAGTCCTACACGTGTATGATTCTATGCTATGAAGCTGGCCAGCATCCCTGAAGGGGTGCAACAATGCTGCATGGAAACAGTCTCCTGTTAGAGCTAGGTGTCTCTCATCAACAGGTATCCTCTACTAACTTGGTTTCTGGGGTCTTTCTCCATAAGCCTGAATCTCAGCCTTTGTATCTCACTGGGACACCCCATTACCCAGAGATCTTATTTTCAAGTCTCCTGGATTGCTAGTCCTACAAGGGCATGGACTCTAAGGAGCCCAAACATGTTTCCATGTGAGCATCAGGGTTTCTCCAGGCAATACAATTCAGCAGGGACATTTCTACTGATAGGAACTCTTAGCTCCCCAGAGGACTCCTGCATGTGTTCTCGTGGGTCACTAAACATGCTACCCACAAAGGATACAGGCACCTTTGCCTTTTATAACAGCTGTATTATTCTCTCCAGTTTGCAAGGTTCTCTCAGAAACCAGAAATGAAACCATCCTTGTCGGCACATTCCATGCAACAGACAGGTTTGTTTCATTCCTGTGTTCTCAACAGAGGGGCAATATGCCCACCCATTTGGGGAGGTTGCTTGTTGTGTGTGTGAGCAGCAGCACAGCCCTGAGAATGCAGCTGATTATGCAGCTTGTTCTCTTGTCCTTGGCTTGACGCTAAATACCACAATAACAAACAACACACACCACCATGTAGGTCCTACAGAGAACGTTGTTTACTATACTTGCTATATTATTTTAATTCTGCAGGTAGCATGGGCCTCTGTATATAGGCCATGTGTCTGTGTCTATACATTTCTGGGAGGGTGGGTGGTTCTTTGAAATGCTCTTTGGAGCCAAGAGGACAATTCCTATTTGATCTCACCAGTTTATATGCAGGCTGGATATCTGGGGCTTAGCCTACTTGGGAGTGCCCTTTAATTACACACTTACCAACCTAAACTTCATGTAAACATTGCTTTGAGTCTGCCATAGGGCAGTTGCATGAGAAAATAATTAAAACCAGGCAATTAAAGGGTGCCTTTGAAAAATTATGTCTATGTTTCTAAGTAGGCAGACACTGAAGTTTCATGTCTCTGGAACACTGCATGAGTGGCTGTTTGCAATCGCCATTTAAAAAAGAATGTCATGGCTAATGTTAATTATCTTGTGCTTCTCAAATGCCTTTCATCTGAGGAGCTCAACATGTTTATGTAAACACAGATTAATCCCACACCTCTCCTGCCAGGTACGTTAGGGACAGGACTATTACCCCTGCTTGATAGATGAGGAAACTGAGTCACAGAGCAGTGAAGTGACTTGAACATGGCTGCACAGTATATCAGTGCCAGAACAGAACTACGGTAGAACCTCAGAGATACCAGTCAACTACATACCTGATTTGGAACCAGAAGTATGCAATCAGACAGCAGCAGAGACCAAAAAAAAGGGGGGAGGGGGCAAATAGAATACAGTATAGTACTGTGTTAAACATAAATAACTAAAAACATAAAGGGAAAGTTTAAAAAAAAGATTTGACCAGGTAAGGAACCTGAGCTGGTTTCACTTAAATTCAGATGGTTAAAAGCAGCATTTTTCTTCTGCATAGTAAAGTTTCAAAGCTGCATTAAGTCAATGTTCAGTTGTAAACTTTTGAAAGAACCATAACGTTTTGTTCAGAGTTACGAACAACCTCCATTCCCAAGGTGTTCGTAACTCTGAGGTTCTACTGTGGAACTGAGTGTTTCTGCCTCTCCCTTCTCTGTTCCTGCCACGAGAACCATCTGCCACTTCAACTTTTAAGGACACCAGCAAAAAGTGATCATTTTACAGTTGTCAACTTCAGGAAATTCGCTGCACCACAGAAAATAAAGGCCATTAAAAATCACATCCCCATTTAAATCATCTAAACAGCACAGACCTGATGAAAACAAGTGAGCTCTTCCCCACCAAAAACCACAAGCACACTGCTGGGGCAGTGAGAGAGGGCAACCCCATAGAGCCCCCATTCGAGCAGTTCCTAGAGCACTGCTTGGCACAGTTCCTTTCCAGGAACTGAAACAGGACTTTGCCTCGTGCCTACAGCAAGAGGATCCCTTCCGGCCCCGCCATCTAAAGGCCCTGCTCCTCATTCTCAAGCCAGTTTTTGGATTTTGCTCCTGGGATGCTCCCTGCTGTTGAATGGATGAAGCATTACAGAGCATGCAGCATCCTACAGCTTCCAAAACGTGCTCTTTGCTAACCACCCATCGCTCGCCTTTGTCTGGTAGATCCTGATAACAGCAGCAGGACCAGCTCAGTGGGTCACCGTGTCCTTCCCTCCTCGCCTCTAGGTTCTGCTTCAGAACAGCCTCCCCTCCCCTCTCCCTCCGATCAGACTAAATCATCTCACCTCTGTTTGGGGGGCAGTTTGCCAGCCCTCTTCTCCTCTTCCTCCAGTCGCCTGCGTGCTTCTTCCAGCTGCGTCAGAGGGTTGGGGGCTGGGTTGGGCGGCATGGTAGGATCTTGAATGAATGGGTGAGAAGGTTGGACGATGTTCCTGAGCTGGGCACTGACCCAGGGGTGCACAGCGACAGGGCGCTCGATGGAGAGAGGTCTGGGCATATCATGGGCCAGCTGCTTCTTGGCACCTGAGGAGCTTCACACACAAACACAACAACATTTGACCCATGCAGCCATGTCCCCTGACACACACAGAGCCGTTCAGTGCTTCATTGACTAGACACAACGATCGCCCAGCCACCCCAAGCCACTCTCTGCACTGTCACCCAGGTAGAAGGTTCCAGAGAATACCATCCATCCATCCTAGGGAGGATTTAGGGGGTACTGAGGAACCGTCTGAGATGGAATTTTGCAAGGCCACTGGGGAGAGCAACTGGCTTACTACAAAATGAGCCCTGGGGTCACACGTGGTTGGGACCTATTTTATGAGTCAGAGGAGACGTCCAATATGCATAAATAAAACTAACAGGAGTTAGTTAAAGAGCGGTCACTCCCCCTGTGCAGTAAGGTGTTCGAGATGTGTCCCTATGGGTACCCCGCAAGCTCTTGACTGGAGATTGTCATTAGCAGCGTCCATTCGGCCCATGCACACGCTGCAGATATCCTCGTGCCCCTCGCTGCGTGGTCGAACTGCCCTCAGCTCTTCTCCACTGCTGAGCCTCCGAAGGAAACTCCGAAGCAGAGGGGAAGGAGGGTGGGCAGTGGAGCACACGCAGGGGGCACATCTCGAAAAACTACAGTCACTGCACAGGGTGAGTAACCTCTCCGAGTAGTGCCCCTATGGGTGCTCCAATTCAGGTGACTCCCGAGCAGCATCCCCATAAGATGGAGGCAGCTTCAGAATTTAGTCCAGCACAGAACTGCATTGCCAACTGCTGCATCAGACCTAGAGGCACAGACTCAGGCGTAGGGCCTGGACCACTGTGGAGCAGCTCTGCAGATCTCAGATGCCAGGACATTTGAAGTAAAGCCTACGTCTAGACTGAGACCTCGCAGGGTGAGCTGCCACACCAGAATGGGGTGGAATGCTGGCAGCAGCGTACAAGCAGTAATACACCCAGAAATCCATTTTGATAGTCTTTGGGCAGAAACAGCACAACCTTTAGATCTGTCTGCAAATGAAACAAACAGTCTAGGAGATTTACGAAATGATTTAGTCTTATCCAGACTGATGGCTAACATGGCTCCTGACATCTAAGGTACAGAAAGCAGTCTCCAGATTGGAATTCTGGGGTTTTGGAAAGAAAGCCCATAGGTAAATGATCTGATTGAGATGAAACTCAGAAGACACTTTAGGAAGAAACCTGGGGCGTGGCCGTAAGGAAACCCTGTCTTTGTAGAATACTGTTAAAGGAAGGTCTGCCATTAAGGCCTCAATCTCTCCGACTCTGTGGGCTGATGTAATAACCACTAATAGACAGTCTTGATAGACAAATGCAGTAAAGAGCAGGTCGCCAGCAGCTCAAAAGAGGGTTTTATGACATTATTAAGAACAAAATTAAGGTCCCAAACTGGGGTGGGGACTTTCACCTGTGGAGAAAGGTTTCCCAGACCTTTCACGAACCTTACAGTTGTAGGGTGAGCAAACAGCGAGAACTCCTCAATAGTGGTATGAAAAGCTGTAAGGTGGTCAAACGAACCTTGAGAGAACTAACTGACAGTCCGGATTGCTTTCATTGCAGCAGGTAACCCAGAACAAGCAGAAGCGAGGCGGATTTGGGAACAGCTCCCTGGAGTTCACACCAGTCACTAAATCGTCTCCGCTTTTTGAAGGTAAGCATTTTTGGTAGACTCTTTCCTACCATTTAGTAATATCTGTTGTACCTCTGAAGAACAAGCCGACTAACCCCATGAACCATCAAGGAATCTTGAGGCGAAGAATGCTCAGATTGGGATGCAGCAGAGGATCGTCATTGTGGGAGAGGAGCAGAGGAGTGTCTAGGTGAAGCAGGTAAGGAAACCATGCCTGTCTCAAACACATCGGGGCTATTAGGATAACTCTGGCCTTGTCCTGTCTGAGAATCAGAGACACCAGGGGAAATGCATGAAACAGCTTCATCATCCAAGTGAGGAGAAAGGCATCCCCTAAGGAATTGCGACCTAGCCCCCTCTTGAACAGAGCAGATGGCATTTTGTTTGTAGCTATCCCGCTTCGGGAACCCCCAAAGTCTGAACTATGCCAACAAGAACCTGGGAATCCAACTTCTGTTCATAGTCTTGGGAAAAACACCCGCTGAGAGCGTTGGCTGTGACATTTCCCCTGCTCAGGAGATATACTGCTGGAATTCTTATGCGATGTTTCATAACCTTATTGCTTCGGTGCACAGGGAAGGCGATCTCGCTCCTCCCTGCTGGTTAATACAGAACATGCAGGCCACGTTGTCTGTCATGTCTCTGATAGACCTGTATCTGATGAGAGCAGAAAATGAAGGCAGATATTTCTAAGGCTTGGTCTACACTACCCCCCCTAATTCGAACTAAGGTACGCAACTTCAGCTACGTGAATAACGTAGCTGAAGTCGAAGTACCTTAGTTCGAACTTACCTTGGTCCACACGCGGCAGGCAGGCTCCCCCGTCGACTCCGCGGTACTCCTCTCGCCGAGCTGGAGTACCGCAGTCGACGGCAAGCACTTCCGGGTTCGACTTATCGCGTCCAGACTAGACGCGATAAGTCGAACCCAGAACTTCGATTTCCAGCCGTCGAACTAGCTGGTAAGTGTAGCCAAGGCCTAACTGCTCTGAGCTCCAACAGGCTGGTGTGGAGGGTGGTTTCTTGGGGTAACCATCTGCCCCGTACTGTGAGAGCATCGAGGTGAGTGCCCCATCCTAACAGAGATGCATCCATGGTTGTGGTTACCATTGGTGTCAGCTGGAGGAAGGGAACTCCTGCACCTACATTGCAGTGAGCCTGCCACCAGTCTAGGGAGCATTTCACCCATTGAGGAATTGAACCTGTTTGTTTCCAACAGTGGTTTTCAACCTTTTTCATTTGTGGACCCCTAAACATTTCAAATGGAAGTGTGAACCTCTTTGGAAATCTTAGACATAGTCTGTGGATCCCCTGGGATCCATGGATCATAGGTTGAAAACCACTGGTCTAGGCTATCTGGCTGGTGAGTAAACTGATCTAAGGCACCCCTGGAAATAAGTAATCTCGCATGTTCTGACACAAAAGTGCAAGCTGCTACGTGATGTAGAAGTTGAAGACAGTTTCTGACTGAAGTCCATTTTTCTTTGGCATGAGGAAGTACCTCAGATAGAAGCCCCTTCTTTTCTGCTGAGTTGGGACCAACTCTATCACTCCTAAACGAAGGAGGAAGTTGATTTCCTGTCTTGTTAAGAGCTCGGGAGAAGTGTCCCTGAAGAGGGATGGGGAAGGGAAATGAGAAGGAGAGAGGTAGATAAAATGGATGGCGTAGCCTGACGATATTATCTCCAGCACCCACTTGTCCAAGGTGATTCACTCCCATGCTTGTCGGAAACAGGAGAGTTGGTCTCCAAATGTGAGGAGGTTGGCAAATCGCTGCAGCTGACAGGGTAAAGAGAGGGGAGGGTCCAAACCCTCCATCATCCCGTCAAAACTGGTGCTTTGAAGACGAAGCCTGCTATGATCTTGTGCTGGGTGGGTTAGAGGATCTCTGGAGGCTACGTCTCTTTTTGGAGGGTCCGTTGGTCTCTGAAAACCAGAGAATTGCATCGGGTGGGATCTTTGAGCCGTTTGCCTTCTACTGGATTTTCTTTTGTTCGCAGGAGTGTAGATGACTAACGAATGTAATGTGGCCCTGGAATCTTTCAGGGTATGCAACCATTTGTTGGTATTCTCTGTGAACAACTTCAGACCATCAAATGGGAAATCCTCTACCATATTCTGGAATTTTCTGGAGAAACCAGACAACTCAGGGAAAGGGGGTTCTTATATGGGTACCCAGGAGAACCCTGGAGACATATCAATAATGCTGAAGGTAGGTTTCCATCATCGGTCTCTTCTTCCTCTAAAGGGGGAGCTCTGAGCGAAAGGGGAAGTGATGGTACCGGGACGTATAAGGGTCCAGAGACAAAGTGGTTCTCGGTACCGAGAGATGCTTGTTACCTGCAACAAACAGAGACTCTCGTTCACCAGTCACCAATAAGTCCTTGGATACCAAAAGTTTTGTGGCGCCGAGTGGCATTGCGGTACTGACGGCCCAGTATGCTTGTCCCTACAGGATGGTTCCAAGTAGGGTGACCAGATGTCCCAATTTTATAGGGATAGTCCCGATTTTTGGGTCTTTTTCTTATATAGGCTGCAATTACCCCCCACCCCCTGTCCCGTTTTTTTCACATTTGCTGTCCGGTCACCCTAGTTCCAAGGGTTTTGAATACTTCATAGGCGGTGCTGCCTGAAGGAGACGGAGGCTTAGTTTTACATGGGACTTGATTTCCCGGTTCTTCCATGCCCTGGATTTTAAGGCTAAACAGAAGTTACACTTCTGTAAGATGTGAGACTCTCCTAGGCTGCGAATGCACTTAGAGTGTCCATCTATGTGAGAGGCAATGTTTAAACCCCAGAGAAGGGGTATGCCCCTTGCATGGAGGATTTCCCTGGAGGAAATAAAACACTCTCTCAAATAACTAGTAACTAACTAGCAAACTAAGCAGCTAAACTAAAACAAACTCAGAACTAAGTCAGCAAGCAGCCGAGGCATGCACAATGAAGACATGCTCAGCTCTGTCTCAGGTTGAGATGTGTCAGAAGGAACTGGGGACAGTTTGCCGGTGCAGCCTGAGATAGCCTGGTGGGGGGGAGGAAGGCACGAGGATATCAGCGGCGAGTGTGTGGGATGAACAGACACCATTAACGAAAATCTCCGATGGCAGGAGAGTGGGGCACATGTGCCCTTGAAGTGGAGCACCCACGGGGACACTATTCAAAGAAGAATACTCTCTTGCAAAATTCCCCTAATAGCCCTAATAGACTTCCACAGAGCATGCTGGTAAGTGATGGCTCCATTTCCAGGCTATGAATCCCATTTGCTCACTATATTTTGCAATGTTGTTGTAGCTGTGTCGGTCCCAGGATATTAGAGAGACAAGGCGGGGGAGGTAATAGCTTTTATTGGACCAACTTCTGTTGGTGAGAGAGACAAGCTGTTGAGCTTACACTGAGCTCTCTGTAGCTCGAAAGTTTGTCTCCTTCACCAGCAGAAATTGGTCCAATAAAAGATATTACCTCCCCCGCCTTGTGTCTGTCACTATTTTTTGGCATATCCATGTGCAGTCAGCACTGCAGCACAGTGAGGGTCCTTCTCAAGCAGAAGCGGTGGCACAGGGTGACTTATAATCAGTAACTCAAACTTTCCACCGCCCTGGCACTCAGAGTCTGATTATGCTACGCAGTCAGACAATTGTGGGCACCACTGCAGGGGGAGAGAGGGCTAACAAAGGACTATCACTGAGCAAAAAGGAGATCAGCAGGGTAAAGCCAAGTGCTGGAATTTCTCTAGGTGCAAGAGATGCCCAGAACATTCAATCCTGCACTGCCAGGGTGCGGCTTAAGTTGGCCACATTTACAGTCAGCACTTAGTTAATAATTCTGTTGATGATGCGCAGCCGGACTAGTATCCAGCTCCCGTAACTGTTGGCTCTCGAGGCTGGCTGGAGAAGTCAAGGCTGAGTGCTGCCAGCAAGCCAAGCAGCCACGAGTCTGAAGCCAGGCCAGACAGGGAGCAGATCTGCTGAGTTAGAAAGGGCCTTCTGGGAAAGTCTCTTTTCTGCCCACACATTAAAGGGCTGAATATATTCCAGGGCTAGTGCATCCTGGTAAGCTAGAGCTCTTGGGACTTTGGAGGGCATGGAACTGAACACAACCATCCACTGGCACTGCCAGAGCACCTGCTTCCAGCCCTCCAGGCCTGAGGAGTGGTTCTTGAGAATCCCTGTAACCAGGCTCAGCTAGGGCTGGGGCGCTTCGATACAGCTACGCATATGAGAACGTGCGTTTGGTAATTGTATTAGGAGTCAAAACACCCTGTCCGTATAACCAAACCCCACACACCTGTCATGAACTTGTGGCACCTCAATACAGACTCCGGCCATCCCCACGGGGGGCACCCGAGCAAGACGCAGGGCTCCTGAAGAGCTGAGCCCTCACAACTGTGCTCTCACACATCTCCCCGCTGCCCCCAGGAATGCTGCTGTACAATGACATGCAGGCTCCACACACTGCCAGCCCTTACCCATGGCTTGTTTTCTTATGCCTGCTGATCTCCTTCTCTCCTTCGATGATCCACTGCAGGATTTTCTGGTTCCTCTCCACGTCCTCAGGAGACCCGGGCATCTCATAGTTGGCACCATCACTTTTCCCTGAATCAGTCTTCTTGACATTTCTTTTTGAGAGCAGACTCGCTTTCCCACTGCAAGAAGAAGGCTTGAGACGTTAGCTACTCATCTGAACCCATACATAGCAGAGAAGTGGCGGACCTGGGACGCTTTTTGCTTTCTAGCTACACTCAGATGGCAGCTCAATGCCCCTGAACGACAGCCCCACAATCTGAACTGGTTTACAGAAGCTCAGCAACACAGCTTGGGGATATCCCAGTGACACACAGAATCACTCCAGCACTGCGATCCACCAGTTTTCATTAGTTTAAATCAAAGACTAGGCCGTGCTTTGGGCTGAAAGCTGCCTGGGGCCTGGATCACCCGGATATATCCCACCTAATCAATTTGCTACCACTGCAGAGGCCTTGGGCATTGGTGGCATCTTGGTCTCGCCCGTCCTCTGCCTGTGCAACACAACAGTTTAGTCTCCCAAGGACTGAAATGCTTTAGTCTACCCAAGTTATTGGTTCAAAGCAGGGGTAACTAACTGGGTGAAATTGGCTGGCTTGGATCATCAGACTAGATAATCTAATGGTCCCTTCTGGTCTTAAATGCCATGAAACTAGGAAGGGCTAAGGCAGTGTGTATGCCTGTTTAAATCACAAGGATGTCAGGCCTCTCACCCGTTCTACACTGTGATGATTATCCTGTTACACAGCTGCTCTCCGGAACTAGAGGACTTCTCCATTGCCAAAGGGATCACAGCAATGTTACACAATTACGGCTGTCGATTAATCGCAGTTAACTCACGCGATTAATTAAAAAAATTAATTACTATAAAAATTAATTGCAATTAATAAAATTAATCACAGTTAATCACATTGTTAAACAATAGAATACCAATTGAAATTTATTAAATATTTTGGATGTCTTTCTACATTTTCAAATATACTGTATTGATTTCAATTACAACACAGAATACAAAGCACATGGTGCTCACTTATTTTTTATTACAAATATTTGCACTGTAAAAGTGATAAAGAAATAATGTTTTTCAATTCACCTCATACAAGTACCATAGTGCAATCTCTTTATCATGAAAGCGCAACTTACAAATTTAGATTTTTTTGGTTACATAACTGCGCCCAAAAAACAAAACGATGTAAAACTTTAGAGCCTACAAGTCTGCTCAGTTCTACTTCTTGTTCAGCCAATCGCTAAGAGAAACAAGTTTGTTTATATTTATGGGACATAATGCTGCCTGCTTCTTATTTACAGTCACCGGAAAGTGAGAACAGGCGTTCACAGAGCACGTTTGTAGCCGGCATTACAAGGTATTTACATGCCAGATATGCTAAACATTCGTATGCCCCTTCATGCTCGTTAAAAAAAATGCATTAATTACATTTTTGACTGAACTCCTTGGGGGAGAACTGTAGGTCTCCTGCTCTGTTTTACCCGCATTCTGCCATATATTTCTTGTTATAGCAGTCTTGGATGATGACCCAGCACATGTTTGTTTTAAGAGCACTTTCACTGCAGATTTGACAAAACACAAAGAAGGTACCAATGTGAGATTTCTAAAGATAGCCACAGTACTCCTGGCTGAACAAGAAGTAGGACTGAGTGGCCTTGTAGGCTCTTGTGTAACTTCTGTTTAGCCTTCAAATCCAGGGCACGGAAGAACTGGACTGAGTGGACTTGTAGGCTCTAAAGTTTTACATTGTTTTATTTTTATTTTTGAGTGCAGTTATTTTTTTTGTACATAATTCTACATTTGTAAGTTCTACGTTCATGATAAAGTGATTGCATTACATTATTTTTATTAGGTGAATTGAAAAATACTATTTCTTTTGTTTTTTACTGTGCAAATATTTGTAATAAAAATAATATAAAACAAGCACCGTACACTTTGTATTCTGTGTGGTAACCGAAATCAATATATTTAAAAATTTAGAAAACATCCACAAATATTTAAATAAATGGGATTCTATTATTATTTAACAGTGCGATTAATCGCGATTAAAATCGCTTGACAGCTCTAGATGCAATGCTTGGCAGATCTCCTAGATCCTGGCGAGGGAGTGAAAGCCTGGACTAACTTCCAAACTCTTAGCTTCAACATGGCAACACAGCCCAATCTTAGACCATC
The DNA here is from genome assembly GCF_027887155.1 of Malaclemys terrapin pileata. Taxonomy (NCBI): domain Eukaryota; kingdom Metazoa; phylum Chordata; order Testudines; family Emydidae; genus Malaclemys; species Malaclemys terrapin. The sequence continues at coordinate 55,637,746 of NC_071514.1, forward strand.
CGGCCAGTTCTGGAGCTGAAATTTACCACCCAGAAAAGGATTTGCCATTCCAGATCGGAGCATTGCTCCAAGTCTGGGTCTCTTCTTCCTGCCACACGAGGAGCTCATCGAGGGTCTGATACTCTGCTCCTACCACATCCCTCCCGGGTGCTTCTGCCCCGGATCCCTCTGCTCTCTGGCCCCCACTACTCTACTCTTAAAGGGGAAGCACCGTTCTCCCCTTCCTCATGGGGAAAATGTAGCAGCTTAAGCCTCTCTGCTCCTCCTCCCTCCTCTCAAAGGAGCTGTGTTGTTTAGGCTGCTCTATTCTGTGCCCCACACCTCCCATCCTAGGGAGGAGTCAGTGACGCTCCAGCCCCGCTCAGCCAGTTTTCCCATCAAAACTTCTACTCCCTGGGGCTTGTAGCTGAGTAGATTTGCCATGCCTGGCTCCAATTGATAAACATTCATTCTAGGGTTCTTGCAGCCAGCCCTCTCAATTAGTTCCACACTGTGGCATTTATTAGTACAGGGGATTTACTGAGCACCCATCAGCCGGGTCAGGACGATATCTGGATGATGCCTACAAGAATAATGCAATAATGTAACTAACAAAACTGGCCCAATGGAACACAACAAACTCTCATCACTGCCTTTTCCCCCACACCTGAGCAGAAAGAGAGGTGGAAACATGGGAAGTGAAGATGGAACAGGAAGGAATTTTAGATCCTCCAGTGATCGTCCTCAGGCAGATGGTCCCAAGAAATGACCTCATCACTGAGAAACGGCGGGCCTGACCCTATCAGACTGAACATTGGGATGGAGGGCTAGGTCAATTCAGCTAATCTTGGTTACTTTCACGAGACAGGGAAAGGAAGCTCCGGCAAGTCCCTTTGACCCTGAATTATGAAAGGGTCTTATGCACTTGCACTAACACTCCCTATTAACAAGGCCATGAAATAAAGCCGTTAGTTTAGGGGCTGTGAATGCAGCATGTGAGAAGAAGCCAACTTTTAGGCACCTATAGCATACAGAGAGCGCCCGGGCACCCGGCACACAGAGAGCGCCTGGGTACAACATTAATATCACCACTAGTAAAGGAGCAAAACAGCCCCCGGCTCTATAGTTCCAGGGCAACTTTAGAGGGAGCCTTTGCAGCAACATAGCCCAGAACTGATAAGGGACAGCATGCATGACTGTGGAGAGATCCACTGCTGAAGGGAAAGGACAGACTGCCGAGGAGAAGAGCGGGACTGGACTGCCATGCTCGGAGAACAGCCCAGAGTGACTCCTGAATTCCACACCTCTGTTACAAGCGGGGACCCAAACCCATTTTGCGCATTTATTTGCATGATGCAGTCCGTTCCCAAATGACCTTGCTACAAAGCAATGGCTATAGAACTCCCACTGGTCCTGCACTCACCTGTAGCCCAAGGAATCCGCAGGGTTGGGAGCCAGGCCCATGCTTTCAGTGTAGTTCCGGGATTTTGTTGCATAGTTATGTGAATCTACATTCCAAGCAAAACTGTTCTGCACTCTCTGAGTGGCTTCAGCCTCAATCTGCTCCTTCGGTTTCATCACACTGTGGTGATGAATGTGGTGGTAGATATGTTTATGGTGGTATAAGTTAGCTGCGTCCAGTTTCATTCCTGATTTTGTTGCATGCTTGCCATGCCCTGGAGGTATTGTCCCTTGCATCTTTCCAGCCTGGCCACTTTCCGGTGACCGGGGCTTAGGTGAATGGCGGCCAGGTCCAGGGGACTGACAACCTGGAGTTTTCATTACTCGCTGTACATGTTCATCGAGAATGCTCTCCGGATTTTCTTCATGAGCATCTCGCAGCTGCATCCCAGCACAACCCATCTCAGAGTAACGAGGAGTGAAGTGATGCAAGGCCTGGGTGGAAGGCAGCTTGTGGCTAATGACTGAAGGACCAGAAGAGATGTCTGCGTCCTCACCTTCTTCTTCCTGCAGGAAAATGGAAAAAGTGGAGAAAACTTGAAGTATATGTCGTCTATCATATTAGGGGCAGACAGCAAGATAGGCTTGTTTCAAACAACTATCAGTATGTGTGTGCGTCTCTCTGACCATATCATAAACAAACAGCTGAGATGAACAGATGGAAATCCTTGAAAACCATAATTTGATTGTATTAAGGAGAAAATAGTTCTTGCTTAAACTGCTGAGTTCCTTGGAGAAATGACTGTAATGACCAACAAAGGAAAGGCAGCTACATGTTGTACATATAGTTTCCAAAAAGCATTTAATAAAGTATCACATCAAAGCATACTGGATAAAATAGAAGAGTTATAGGATAGACAATAAAACAGTTTGTTGAATAGGAAAAAAAATGATAGGAAATAAGTGATGGAAAATGGAAAGAAATGGCAGGGCTATCCACAGGAGAGATTCGGGACTTACCATTCAGATGATTATTTCAGAATATAAGGAAAGCAGTGCTGAGCACACGAAAGCAGAGGATACAGGAGTTAATTTAATGATGACAGCAGCGTGCACGGTTTCAGAAACCAAGGCTCTACCTTCCAAATGCATGACCTCTGAGGCCTAAGGCAAAATACTTCACACATCTGAAGAAACCAGATTATAACTCAAATACTCACTGTGCTAGTCTGAGAGTGGATCACAGAGCGCAGCTGATAACTATATTTTAAAACACCAAATTCCATTCGAACCCATGGGCATGCCAGTAAGAAGGAAAACTTTCCAGTCCTGGCAGCCAGGAATTTTGAAGTTGACAAATCGTTTGATTCTCGAAAATTGCACTGAGATGCTTATGAAGTTGTTTTATAGGGAAGTCAGGATCTTGCTTTTATTTTATTACTTACCCAGGAGAATTAAACAATTTCTTTAGTCTGCCCCTTCCCCCTCCTATCAGGGACAGTAAGCCATGAGTTGCAGTGCAGGATGCTCTGTGCGGCTGTCTGGCCTGCCAATATAGCATGAGCTTTATCTGCCAGAGCATATTGGCTCACATCTGCTTTAACTGCCCACTTGCAGATGGCATCCACCTCCACCAATTAATTAGCTTCTAAAGTCACAAGTGGTAGGCATAGATCAAGGGAAGAAATACAAGATTTCTTTGCCATTCCGTACCTGAGAGTATAAAACCTAATTGACCTCACTAGTGTCAGGCATTTATGTCACATGGGCGCCCTTCACAATGGAGGCGAGGAGGCACATCCCAGAAATTAGAGAGGGAAAAGGCCTGGTAAGCCACCTACTCCAGCCCAGTGCCCACACCACCCTTGCCTCTGCTGCACCTGCTCTTGAATACCTGGGAGTTCATTCCATCCCGCACTAAGTCCCCCCCCGCAACTCCCTTCACACATACTGCAATCGTCACTAACACACTTGTGTTTGAAAGCAACCTAGGAAAATAGGTCCCCACTGACTGGGGAGTCGAGTGCCGAATGTGTGAGATAAACAGAGTAGGAGGGGCTGTCAGCACACGAGAGAATTCAAACCCTCCTTTCCCTTGAGCTTCAGGTCCCTGGCTTCCTCTCCAAGACAGTCCCAGCCTGCACTCTGCAGCTGTGTCAGGGAAGGGCCAATTCAATACAGACACACCTACTGTAGGGCTTGGCAAGACCAAACACCAAACAAGCCAAATAAGACGGTTACTCACCGTTGTAACTGTTGTTCTTCGAGATGTGTTGCTCATATCCATTCCATTAGGTGTGTGCGCGCCGCGTGCACGATCGTTGGAAGATTTTCTACCCTAGCAACACCGGCGGGTCGGCTGTGGAGCCCCCTAGAGTGGCGCCTTCATGGCGCTGAATATATACCCCAGCCGACCCGGCGCCCCCTCAGTTCCTTCTTGCCGGCTACTCCGACAGTGGGGACGGGGGGCGGGTTTGGAATGGATATGAGCAACACATCTCGAAGAACAACAGTTACAACGGTGAGTAACCGTCTTTTCTTCTTCGAGTGCTTGCTCATATCCATTCCATTAGGTGACTCCCAAGCCCAACTTAGGTGGTGGGGTCGGAGTGAGACATTGCTGTGTGCAAAACCGCTGATCCGAAAGCAGCATCGTCTCTGGACTGCTGCACTAGTGCATAGTGAGCTGTAAATGTGTGGACTGATGACCAAACCGCTGCTCTACAAATGTCCTGGATCGGAACTTGTGCCAGGAAAGCCGTCGAGGAAGCCTGGGCCCTCGTGGAGTGAGCGGTGAGGTGCGGTGCTGAGACACCTGCCAGGTCATAGCAAGTCCGGATGCAAGACGTAATCCAGGAGGATAGGCGTTGTGAGGAGACCGGTGAGCCTTTCATTCGGTCGGCCACTGCAACGAAGAGTTGCGTCGTCTTTCTAAAGTGCCTTGTGCGGTCAATATAGAAAGCCAGGGCCCTGTGTACGTCCAGAGAATGCAAACGTTGATCCTGGCGAGTAGCATGTGGTTTAGGATGAAAGACCGGGAGAAATATATCCTGGTTGATATGAAATGGAGAAACCACCTTAGGGAGAAAGGCAGGATGTGGGCGAAGCTGCACTTTATCCTTATGAAAAACTGTGTAAGGGGGCTCGGATGTAAGCGCCCTGAGTTCAGAAACACGCCTTGCTGAGGTGATGGCTACGAGGAAGGCTGTCTTCCAGGATAGGTACAGGAGTGAACAGGTGGCCAGTGGCTCGAATGGAGGACCTGTGAGCTTGGAGAGAACCAGGTTGAGGTCCCACGTCGGAACGGGCTGACGTTGTTGTGGGTACATCCGGTCTAAGCCCTTGAGGAATCTAACGACCATTGGGTTAGAGAATACCGAAGACGCGAGTTCCCCTGGATGAAAGGCCGATATAGCGGCCAGGTGAACTCTAATTGAAGATATCGCCAACCCTTGCTGTTTTAGGGAGAGGAGATATTCCAATATGAGAGGAATAGGTGCCTGTAACGGGGACGTGGCTCAATGTTCGCACCAACAGGAGAACCGCTTCCACTTGGCCAAGTATGTGGTCCGTGTTGAGGGCTTCCTACTGCTCAGCAGAATCTGTTGGACAGAGTGCGAGCACTGCTGCTCTGCCTGGGTGAACCATGGAGCAGCCACGCCGTGAGGTGGAGTGATTGCAGGTCGGGGTGACGCAGGCGGCCGTGGTCCTGAGAGATGAGATCCGGGCATAATGGAAGCGGGATCGGTGTCTGAACCGAGAGCTCCAACAGCGTGGTGTACCAATGTTGTCTCGGCCACGCTGGGGCGATCAGAATCACCTGTGCCTGGTCTCTGCGCAATTTGAGCAGTACCTTGTGGACCAGAGGAAACGGAGGAAAGGCATAAAACAGGTGGTCTTTCCAGGGAAGGAGAAACGCATCCGAGAGGGAGCCCGGAGCTCGACCTTGCAGGGAGCAGAACACGTGGCACTTCCTGTTGTCTCGAGATGCAAACAGGTCTATCTGGGGAAACCCCCACTTCTGGAAAACGGAATGTATGATGTCCGGACGGATAGACCACTCGTGTGTTTGAAAGGACCTGCTGAGTCGGTCCGCCAGAGTGTTCTGGACTCCAGGGAGGAACGATGCCGTGAGATGGATTGAGTGGGCGATGCAGAAGTCCCACAGGCGAATGGCCTCTTGGCATAGAATTGACGAACGTGCTCCTCCTTGCTTGTTGATGTAAAACATGGCCGTGGTGTTGTCGATGAGAACTAACACACAGCGGCCACGTAGGAGATTGAGAAATGCCTGGCACGCCAGGAGCACCGCCATCAGTTCCCGAACATTGATGTGCAGGGCTATCTGGGGTACAGTCCACAGGCCCTGGGTATGGTGTTCGTTGAGATGGGCGCCCCAACCCAGGGATGAAGCGTCTGTGACCAGGTGCAGAGAGGGTTGTGGGGCGTGAAACGGCATCCCCTCGCAAACCCCCTTGTGGTCTAGCCACCATGTGAGGGAGGTCAGGACCGAGTTCGGGACCGTGACCACCATGTTCAGGCTGTCCCGATGTGGGCGGTATATTGATGACACCCAGGTCTGGAGTGGGCGAAGCCGAAGTCTGGCATGCCTGGTTACGTACGTGCAGGAAGCCATGTGACCCAGCAGGGTAAGGCACGACCTCACCGTGGTAGTTGGGAAGGCCTTGAGTCCTTGAATGAGGCTCGTGATGGTGCAAAAGCGATTGTCTGGCAGGATGGCTTGTGCACGTCTGGAGTCTAGAACTGCGCCGATGAATTCTATTCTCTGGGTAGGTTCTAGAGTGGATTTGTCCTTGTTGAGTAGGATACCCAACTTGTTGAATGTGTGCACTATTATGAGGACGTGATCTCGAACTTGTTCTTTGGTGCGACCGCGTACCAGCCAGTCGTCTAGGTACGGGAACACCTGTATCCCTTGCCGACGAAGGTACGCTGCCAAGACAGCCATACATTTCGTGAACACCCTTGGGGCCGAGGATAGGCCGAAGGGAAGGACTGCAAATTGGTAGTGCACCCTGCTTACCACGAATCGCAGGAAGCGTCTGTGAGGCGGGTAAATTGCAATGTGAAAGTATGCGTCTTTCATATCGAGGGCGGCGAACCAGTCTCCAGGATCGAGGGAAGGGATAATGGCCCCCAGAGAGACCATGCGGAACTTCAACTTTACTACGAATTTGTTGAGTCCGCGCAAGTCCAAGATAGGTCGCAGACCTCCTTTGGACTTGGGAATGAGGAAGTAACGGGAATAGAATCCCCTGCCCCTTAACTCCACTGGAACCTCCTCTATGGCCCCCATAGCAAGGAGCGTGGAAACTTCCTGTATAAGAAGTTGCTCGTGAGAAGGGTCCCTGAAGAGGGACGGGGAAGGGGGGGAAGAGGGGGGAATTGAAGAAAACTGGATAGCATATCCCCTGTCCACCGTGCGAAGGACCCAACGGTCCGAGGTTATAAGGGACCAGGCATGGTGGAAATGGGAAAGGCGATCCCGAAAGGATGGGGCTGGATCCTGGGGGATGACTGGGGCGCCGTCCTCGACCGCACCTTCAAAAGTTCTGCCTGGGGCCTGAAGGTGGTCTAGGTGGTCCCTGGTTCTGACCAGGTTGAGGGCCGGTCCACCTTCTTCTACCACCTCGCCCTCGCCTCCGGGCCGAGTCCTGTCTCTGACGAGGCGGGGGGGGGTAGAAGCGCTGAGGCTGCGGTCTAAATGGCCTGCGCTGAGGGCCCACAACGTGCATCCCCAAGGAACGCATGATCGTCCTGGAGTCCTTGAGGCTCTGCAGGCGAGAGTCCGTCTTTTCTGAAAACAACCCTTGACCTTCGAAGGGTAGATCCTGCAGGGTTTGCTGCAGTTCCTGAGGCAGACCCGAGACCTGGAGCCAGGAGATCCTCCGCATAGCGATACCTGAGGCCAGGGTTCTCGCAGCAGAGTCCGCTATGTCTAAGGAGGCCTGTAAGGAGGTCCGAGCCACCTTCTTACCCTCCTCTACCAGGGCTCCAAACTCCTCCCTGGACTCTTGGGGAACCAACTCCTTGAACTTCCCCATAGAGTTCCAGGAGTTAAAGCTATAGCGGCTCAAGAGCGCCTGCTGGTTAGCCGCTCTAAGTTGCAGCCCTCCGGCTGAGTAAACTTTACGGCCGAATAAATCGAGGCGCTTAGCCTCCTTTGATTTGGGCGCTGCGGCCTGCTGACCGTGGCGCTCCCTTGCGTTAACTGATGCCACCACCAATGAACACGGCTGGGGGTGGGTATACAAGTACCCGTAGTCTTTAGACGGGACAAAGTATTTCCTTTCCACCCCTCTCGCTGTGGGTGGGATAGAGGCAGGAGTCTGCCATATCGTAGAAGCATTGGCCTGTATCGTGCGGATCAGGGGTAATGCCACCCTCGATGGGGCATCCGCTCCGAGGATATTCACGATCGGGTCGTGGACCTCCACTATCTCCTCCGCCTGCAGGTCCATATTACGGGCCATCCTACGCAGAAGATCCTGGTGAGCCCGAAGATCTATTGGAGGTGGACCTGTGCACGATGTGCCCGCCACTGCCTCATCCGGAGAAGAAGAGGAAGATGCCTCCGGTGGCACAGGATCCAAGGGTTGGTCCTGGTCTCCCTGTTCCTGGGCCGGAGCATCACCTGCGCCTGGGTCCAGGGCGTCAGGTGGTGCGGACACAGAAGCCTCCATGCCCCCTGGTGGAGGCCGAGAAATGGTGGACTCCGGGGCCCTTCTGACGGAGTGACCGGAGCGAGAGGTCGAAGCAATTGGAGCCCCTTGCGCCTGATGGTACGCCCACGGGGTCCAAAACGACCAGTGAGATGGGCCATGAGAATGGTCCTCTGTCGTGTCCTGCCAATGGCCCAAGTCCTGTTCCTCGGCTTGCCCCTGAGGGGGGTATGCCGATCTCGAGAGGTCCTCCGAGGAGCGAGACACCGATCTCGATGGCCACGGCGGTGCCGAGAGCGTCGAGACGATTCCCGTGGGCTGCGGTGCCGCACGGTGCCGGTCCGGAGATGATCTATCTCTACGCGGTGCCGGCGATCGGTGCCGGGACCGCGACCGGTGCCGATGACCTCGTCGGTGCCGGGAGTCGGATCTGGACCTCGACGAGGACCTGGAGTATGCCCGGTGCCGGGAGTGGCCTCTCGACGTCGAGCGTCGACCGTAGCGGTGCCGAGAACTACGTCTCGACGTTGATCGGTGCCGACGATCATAGCGGTGCCGAGACGTAGAGCGGTGCCGCGAAGAAGATCTTGGCCGCGAGTACGACCAGTGCCGAGGTGATATTCGGCGCCGGGACTGCGAGCGGCGTGGGGACCTGCTTCGGGACCTGGATCGGTGCCGAGGTTCCAGCCCTTGGGATGGAGGGCGCATCAAGGCAGGTTTCCCCCTCGACTGGACCGGGCGAGTCAACGGTGCCGGCTCCGTGAGAGCTATTAAGTCTCTCGCCGCCGCGAAGGTCTCTGGAGTCGACGGGAGGCACTGTATCACCGCCGGCCTCGGTGGAGACGTTATCTGCACCGGACTCAACGGCCTCGGCGCCGGAGTCGACGGTGCTGGAGGCACCTGTTTCCGGTGCTCCACCGGCGGACGCGGCTCTACCCCCGGCACTGGGGGAGCCGGCGTCTTCGGCACGGAGGTCCCCGTCTTATGGGCTTTTTTATGCCCTGGGGATAATGACCGGCGCCGAGGCACTTGCTGTGCTTGCGGTGCCGACGAGGTCCGGTGCCGGGGAGGCTTGTCCGACGCCACTCGCGTGGTCGTCGTAGCCGGTGCCGCCGGGGCACTGCGCATCGAGGCGCTAGGTGCCGGGGCCTGGCTTGTAGATGGAGCGTCCGGACTAAGTGCCGCCTCCATCAGGAGTTGCCGGAGCCGAAAGTCCCGCTCCTTCTTGGTCCTTGGTCTGAAGGCCTTACAGATCTTGCACTTATCTGTTTGATGGGACTCTCCCAGGCACTTCAGACAGGAGTCGTGCGGGTCGCTCGTGGGCATAGGCTTAGCGCAGGAGGCGCACTGCTTGAAGCCGGGAGCGTTGGGCATGAGCCCGGCCCCGCGGCCGGGGGAGAAAGGGGGAGACGACCCCCTTAATCCCCTGAACTACAACAACAACTAAAACAACTTTAAAACTATTTAACTATTTAACTATAACACTAGAACTAGAACTATAACTATAACTGCGAATGATCTAACTAAGCTAGGGAGAGTGGAGAACAGCTAAGCAGCGCTCCACAGTTCCAACGACCGTCAGGGGCGGTAAGAAGGAACTGAGGGGGCGCCGGGTCGGCTGGGGTATATATTCAGCGCCATGAAGGCGCCACTCTAGGGGGCTCCACAGCCGACCCGCCGGTGTTGCTAGGGTAGAAAATCTTCCGACGATCGTGCACGCGGCGCGCACACACCTAATGGAATGGATATGAGCAAGCACTCGAAGAAGAACTGTAAGGTCATAGAACAAGGCCCAGCCAGCGAGGACAGTGACCACATGCAGAACATTAACACACAGAATACCATGCCCGACCTTGGAGGTGGCACATTGGGACGTACATGTCCTGATGGACTACGCTACGTTCACACTGGTAGTTCACAGGAAGAAAAGGGGTCCTTCCTCTACATCTACAATAACCCTAACAGGGAAGTGCAACACTTGGGGTAGCTAATGCAGGTTATTAAAACAACATCCTTGAGAGAGATACAATGCATAAAGCTCTAGCATGGGGATACCACAGCTGTTACTGGCTTATGGAAACCTCACAACTCGTGAGGTGCTTCTCTGACATCCGCGATGGGATGGTTCCCTCCCAGAGGAGCTCAGCCAGAAGAGGCGGCACTGCAAGGCTAACAGCAATAGCCGTTTAGGACATTTACACTCAAACACACGTTTCCAGGGAGCGACTCTGCAGTTATGGCGGAAGCAGCATAAGTGCTGCCGTGCAAAGAGCATGCAGTGCAAATCTCAGCTCATTCGGCCAAGAACCTGCTTTTAAAAAATGACAGCTTCTCATAACCTTTCATGCCCACATTGAGATCAGAGGGGAGAATGCAAGAGATGACGCTCTCCCTGAGCTCTCCTGTAGTCAGTGTACACCACCCAGCCCTGGCTCCAAACACAACCAGACGAGATTATTAGCTGGTCTGTTCGGTTCTGTGGAGCAAGTGGTGACTGGCCTGATGGTGGCCTGTGCAGGCTCAGGCTGGCAGATGGCACTGTGCCAGCCAGTGCATGCTTAGGCTAGTCCCAGTTAGGAACATACTCATCACAGATATGAGCAAATACCAGCTCAGTCATTGAAATAACGTGAATGGCTCACAAATTATTCTGTGGCACCCAAAGACAATGAATTCATGTCTCCACTTCTGCTGACAGCTGTTAATATTCTTCTGCACCTCACAGCTCTTGGTATTAGTTTGCAGCTAAAATGACTGAAGTTGCACAAGGTCAAATTAGGACCCCGGTGTATAATACACCAGACCAAATCTCATTCACTGGGCCACTCTGCCCCTGGCAATGCATCTGCCAAGTGAAATGGTCATGTGATGGTACATCACTGCAGTGTGCGAGGAGGGGCTGCATAAGGAAGGACAATGGGGCTCTGGTTACTGGAATTGACTAGGGACCAGGAGACTCAGGTTCTGCCCAGGACTCGAGTGCAGACTTCAGCGATTCACAGATTCCAAGGCCAGAAGGGAACATTGTGATGATCTAATCCGACCTCCTGTATAACACAGGTCAGAGAACTTGCTCCAAAATCATTCCTAGAGCAGATCTTTAAGAAAAACATCTAAGAGTGATTTAAAAATCGCCAGTGATGGAGAATTCATCCCTCTCCACCTCTGGTAAGTTGTTCCAATGGTTAATTACTCTAGCCATTAAAAATTTACACCTTATTTCCAACCTGAATTTGTCTAGCTTCCACTTCCAGCAACTGGATCATGTTAGACCTTTATCTGCTAGATTGAAGAGCCCATTATTAAATATTTGTTCCCTGTGTATGTACTTACAGACGTACCCCTTAATCTTCTCTTTGTTAAGATAAACAGACTGACATCCTCGAGTCTATCACTATACGGCACATTTTCTAATCCTTTAATCATTCTTGTGGATCTTCTCTGAACCCTCTCCAATTTATCAACATCCTTCTTGAATTGCAGACACCAGAACTGGACACAGAATTCCAGCAGCAGTCGCACAAGCGCCAAATACAATAACCTCTCTACTCCTACTTGAGATTCCCATGTTTATGGATCCAAGGATTGTATATTAGTCCTTTTGGCCACAGAGTTGCACTGCGGATCAAGTTCAACTGATTATCTATCCCTGGACCCACAACAAATCTTTTTTTAGAGTCACTGCTTCCCAGGCCAGAGTCCCCCAAGCCATAAGGTTGGCCAACATTCTTTGGTCCTTCATGTGTACATTCACATTTAGACGTATTAAAACACATTTGTTTGCTTGTGCCCAGATTTCCAAGTGATCCAGATCACTCTGTACCAGTGACTTGTCCTCTTCATTATTTACCACTCCCCCAATTTTTGTGTCATCGGCAAATTTTACCAATGATGTTTTTTTCTTCCAGGTCATTGATAAAAATGTTAAATAGAGTAGTGCCAAGAACCAGTCCCTGCAGGACCCCATTTGAAACATACCAGTTCAATCAGGATTCCCCTTTAACAGTTACATTTTGAGATCTATCAGTTAGTCAGCTTTTAATCCATGTAACATGTGCCATGATAATTTTATAACTTTCTATATGTTTAATCAAAATGTCATGCGGTACCAACTCACATATTTTACAGAAGTCTAAGTATATCACATCAAGACTATTATCTTTATCAGCCAAACTTGCAATCTCATAAAAAAAATATCAAGTTAGTTTGACAGCATCTATTTTCCATCAATCCATGCTGATTGGCATTAATTATATTATCCTCCTTTGATTCGTTATCAGTTGAGTCCTGTATCACCTGCTCTATTATCTTGCCCGGGACTGATGTCAGACTGACAGGCGTATAATTACTTGGGTCATCCCGTTTACCCTTCTTCTCCTTGCTCTGCATCTCTTGGCTCGAGTTGCTTGAGCTCTCTCTCTGTGCTTCAGTTTCCTCATCTGTAGTATATCTGGCATCTCCAAGGACCTGATCTACCCCTTTGCCTTCTAAGATCTATGCGGATGCCATATTCACAATCACACCCTGCTTGGGATGAGAAGGCATCAGGAGGGGGAGACAGGGGTTGTGAAGGCAAGTGCCGTGTTTGGTGTTATATATTTGTAGACTGTAGTTCTGAGCCTGCTGAGCAGCAGGAGTGGGGCAGGAGGAGGGGAGCCTGTGATCCCTCCTTCCCCTCCCCATCAGGAATTTCCCTGAGAAAGGCACGGGGAAGCTGAGAACAGCCAGGCTCGGTGCATGTAACAGGGATACAGGGAAGCTGAGAAGAAGAGATTACTCACTTTGTGCAGTAACTGCGGTGCTTCAAGATCCGTGTGTTTATGGATGCTCCACTTCAGGCACACATGCGCCTCTTGAGCCCCCGATCAGAGATTTTCAGTTAGCAGTGTTGGTTCGGACCACACATGCTCCCTGTGCCGTACATCAAGGCTACATAGGAGCGTGTGGGCGAACCACCCTCAGGTTCCTTCTCCAGCCGAACATCCCACAGAGGACAGTCCGACGCAAAGGGGAAGGAGGGCAGGTAGTGGAGCACCCAAAGGGGACACACATCTCGAAGAGCCGTAATTACTGCACAAAGGGAGTAACCTCCTTTTCTTCTTCGTGTGTCCCTTGGGTGCTCCACTTCAGGTGACTTCCAAGCAGTATCCCCCGAGGGAGGAGGGAGCTTCAGAACTGAGACTAGAACTGAAGACAGTTCAGCAGAACCAAGTGCCACATTGGATTAGCAGCATGGATTAAAGTAATGTTTTAAAAACATATGTACACCCTACATATCTCAGATACCAGCACATTCTTATGTAATGCCGTGAATGTTACTTGTAGTCTGGTCGAATGTGCTATCACCCTTTGGGAGGATGAATGCCTCTTATCATAACATGTGATAATACATCCAGATATTCATCTTGATAGTCTGAGCAGAGATCATGAACCCCTTGGATCTATATGCAAAGAAGATGAAGAGCGTCGATGACTTTCTAAATTACTTGGTCCGATCTACATAATAAAAAGCCAACACCCTTCTAACATGCAGGGTATGGAAACAGGACTCCTACGGAGAGCTGTGCAGCTTTGGAAAGAACACAGGTAGATGAACAAATTGGTCAAGGTGGAACTGCCACAGAACCTTAGGCACGGATTTCGAGTGTGGATGTAAAGACACTTTGCCCTTGAAGAATACCATCAATAAGGGGTCTGCCATCAGGGTTCCAATCTCCCGACCCTCTGAGCCAACGTGATGACTATTAAAAACACCGTCTTCACAGATAAATGGAGCAAAGAACAGGATAATGTTGTCTGTCTGATTTTGTTCATCACCCTTGGTATCAGCGGCACTGGAAAAAATGCATAGAATAGACCCTTCTGCAAAAAAAGATGTCACTTCCTGTTTCTGGAGGTGGCCAAGAGACCTACCTCTGCCAGTACCCATCATTGGAATATGCTGTGGAGAGCTTGAGCGTCTAGCTTCTATTCATAGTCCTGAGAAAAGTGCTGCTGAGGACATCGGCTGTGGTATTCTGAATATCTGGAAGCAGACTGCAGAAATTTGGATCTGATGAACTACGAATGAGTTCCCTAGTTTCATGGGTTCAGCACACAGGGAGGGGGATCTTGCTTCTCCCTGTTTATTGATCTAGAACATAGAGGATATGTTGTCTGTCATGACCCTGATTGATTTGCCCCTGGTGAGGGGCTGGAAATGAAAGCAAGCATTCTTGATAGCCCTGAGCTCCAACAGATAGATGTGGAGACTGGTTTCCTGAGTTGTCCATCTACCCTGAGTCTAGGGAGTTCCTCCCTCCGTCACCTGTCTGTCCAAGGTGCCTCTGACAGGAGAATAGATCGCTCTGAGCCAGTCCTGGAAGCAGCAGAGGCATAGCCTTGTGTGATTGGTCAAAAAAGTTGCAAACTGCCATGTGTCCCAGGAGCTGTAGACAGTTCTTATTGTGGCCCCAGGGCTCCCCTGAATTGTCCGTACTAGACCGGAAGTTACAAATCTAAGGGAAGTCAGGCTCTGACTGTCAATGAGCCCAAATGTGCTCCTATAAACTTTATCTTTTGTACAGAGGTTTATATAGATTTTTTAAAAATTCAGCTGCAGACCCAACCTCTGCAACAGAGTTAGGTGCCATATGGGTGGAAGATAGCAGTGCTTGGTAGGATCGGCCCTTGAGTAGCAAGTCATCAAGGCACAGGAAGATTAGGATCACTTCTTGTCAGAGGTAAGCCATCACTATCGCCAGGACCTTTGAGAACAACCTGGGGACCAAGAAAAGGCAGAAAGGAAGCACTTGGAATTGGAAATGATCCTGGCCTATAGTTAAGCATATGAATTTCCTGTGCAATTGGTGTATCATAAGAACATAAAAACGGACATACTGGGTCAGACCAAAAGTCCATCTAGCCCAGTATCCTGTCTTCCAACAGTGGCCAGTGCCAGGTGCCCCAGAGGGAATGAACAGAACAGGTAATCAAGTGATTCATCCCCTGTCGCCCATTTCCAGCTTCTGGCAAACAGAGGCTAGGGACACCATTCCTGCCCATCTTGGCTAATAGCCATTGATGGACCTATCCTCCATGAATTTATCTAGTTCTTTTTTGAAGCCTGTTATAGTCTTGGCCTTCACAACATCCTCTGGCAACGAGTTTCACAGTGCTTGGAACATGGGGAGCTGAGAACAAGCAGGCTTGTAGCATGTCACATGGAAAAAAGCACAAAGACTGAGGGGGAGCTGATGATGTGTAATGCTCCCGGAACATGGTGTGAGCCTCCACAGGTTCCAATGTGGGGAAAGGATTATAGGGCTACCTCTGTTCCATCACTCTTGCTGCTCATGGTGGGGCTGGAATTCTGAGGGGGAACCCGCTTCCTCTATACAGGACATTAGCAAGTGATAGGCAGATTGGGTCTCCCCTTATGCCCTGGTGTTGACTTTAGCTGGGAGATGAGGAGCTGGGAGGAGTACCCAAGAACACATCCACACCTGTCCCTGAATCATGGCCCCCACACCACTGCCATTTTTCAAAACAACAGAAGTCACACACAAGAAAGCTACATTGACATGGAGTGAAGGTGGCCGGTGCTCAGCCCTGCCCTGTGTGCCTCATTCCCTTCCATTGCAGGAGAGAGTCATTCTCAAAGTTCAAACGCTGAGTGAGAGGGACCCTTCCCACCCAACACAGCCACAGCCTTAACGCTGTCCCTGTGGAGAATGCTATAGACACTGGGAGTGTAACAGCACCTGACCCTACCTAAGCAAACCTGTCGTTGTATCTGTGCCTAGCACAGCTCCCAGCAGCACTCCCATTCACATCCTCCACCTGAGCTCTGGATGGCACCAGAGACCTCGTTGGGACTTGTTGCTGCTTGGCAGACACTGAGGGAGTGGTGAGGAGTTCTTAGGGCTCACAGGGGCAGAGTTAAGGCTGTGGCTGTGCTGGGTAGGAAGTGTTTCTTGGCTGCATTTCCAGGTTTGCCAGCACTTGAGTTTTGGAAGAGGGGAAAGGAACACAGGGCAGAGCTGAGTGTCTGTGACCTTCACTCCATGGTAAAAAAAATGTCACGCATGTGAATGTACGCACACAATAGTTTATGCATCATAACCTCTATAAACTAAGAGCCACATTTTCAACAGCAGGCACAAAAAGCAAGTACCATATATACTTGTTCATAAGCCGAATATTTTTGGTAAAAAAATGACGCATCAAAGAGCGGGAGTCGGCTTATAAATGGGTCTACACCAAAATTTGATGATTTTAAACTCTATGGAATCACTGAATTGAATATCTAATACATTGTTGTTTTGTTTACCTGGAGCGTCTGCAGGCATGGAGCCCCTCAGCTCCTTGTGGCCGCGGTTTGCCATTCCCAGCCAAATAAACAAAATGTCCCACCAGTGGCTTACCTTGACAGGCCAGGAGCCAAAGTTTACCAACCCATTTATTGATGTCAATACTGCAGCCTTTTAAAGTTGCAAAGGCTTTGTTTAGTGGACTAGATTGGCTCAAAATGGACCTCATAAGTCTCGAGCCAATATGAAAATATAAAATGCAGAATCGATGGAATCGCTAATAAAATTGAAATAGCCTGTTATCCCTACAGACATGCCAACCTACAGGGCTGAAATAAACAAAGAACAATAATAATTTGACAGTGATAAAGCAGGTGACATTCCTATATAAAGTCCTACAAAATCTATAACTACAATAATAATAAACTATTTTCATACTAGTATTTAAAATGAACAACGGTGAAATCAAAAGAAAAAGGTCTTCTTATGCAGCATTCAAACTTAAAGTTGTTGAATATGTAGAAGCAAACAATAATTGTGCCGCTGCTCGTGAATTCTGTATCAATGAGAAGCAAGTAAGAGAATGGTGAAAAAATAAAAACACTAAAAGACATGCGAAGAAGCAAGAAAGAATGTCCAACGAGGTACGCTTCATTTCCTGAGCTGGAGAAAGATCTCAATAATTGGGTTGTTGAATGTCGACAAAATGGGTACATTGTCACTAGGACTGGAATTCATCTGCGTGCTCTGCAAATGACGAAAGACGACAAATACAAGTCAGTAAAGCCGTCAATGTTTGTCGCATCAGTGGTTGGAGAACTCGCTTCATGAACCGTCATGGTCTCTGTCTTCGTCAGCGAACAAAGATAGTGCAAAAGCTGCCTAGAGATCTGGAAGAAAAAATCGAATCTTTCCAAAGGTTTATTATAAAATATTGAAAGGAATATGCATTTGAACTGTCACAAATAGGAAATATGGATGAAACACCAATGACATTCCATCTCCTGCGCAACGGAACGGTAACCGGTGTTGGTGAAAAAACAGTTTTAATTAAAACCACTGGCCATGAAAAAAATCCATTTTACGGTGGTTTTATGATGTTTGGCAAATGGATCAAAGCTCCCTCCTGTTGTTAATTTTAAAAGAAAAACCTTGCCTAAAGACATGAAATTTCCTGCTGGTGTCATCGTACGTGCACACGAAAAGGGATGGATGGATGAAAGTGGGACTATTGAATGGCTGGAAAAAGTGTGGAATAAGAGACCAGGAGCACTTTTCAAGAAACCGGCTATGCTCGTTTGGGACATGTTTAGGGCACACAAGACGGATGAGGTGAAAAATGTGGCCAAAAATATGAAAACTACTTTGGCTGTAATACCTGGAGGCTTAACTTCAGTTCTACAACCACTTGATGTCTGCCTGAACAAACCCTTTAAAGACAGGCTATGCAAAATGTGGTCTGAACGGATGTGCTCAGGCATGGCGAAGTTGACAAAAGGCGGGAATCTTATGAAGCCCAAAATCAATCTGGTTGCCCAGTGGATCAAGGTCTCCATTCCCTCAGAAATGGTAGAAAAATCATTTAGGAAATGCTGTATCAGCAATGCACTCGACGGGTCAGAAGATGATGATATATTTGATGATGACACAGCAGAGGCTGCTGATGAGAAGGAATCTGAGTCTGAAGGTGACACTGCCAACATCTATGATGACAATGCATGTGCAGCTGTGACTGAAGCCAAGTTTAATGAACTGTTTGGTGAATCAGAGACTTGATTCAGACTTTGAAGATTTTAAGACTTTTTAAAGTCTCATATTGTTCTAAGTTACTTGTTTTAAATATCCATTTACTGATTTTAAATATTGACTGTAATTTTGTATTTGTTCAGTTATTATTATAACAAGAAGTTTTTCGTTAGATTACATTAAAATAATTCTAGCAAAACTTTTAAGTGTTTCTTGTGATGCCAGCTTTTAAAATAGAGCAGGGGTTGGCAAACTTTGGCTCCCAGCCTGTCAGGGTAAGCCGCTGGCGGGTTGGAACGTTTTGTTTACTTGGAGCGTCTGCAGGTATGGAGCCCCTCAGCTCCCAGCCAATGGGAGCTGCACTGGCTGGGAATGGCAAACCGCGGACACTGGGAGCTGAGGGGCTCTGTGCCTGCAGATGCTCCAAGTAAACAAAATCTCCCGACCCACCAGTGGCTTAACCTGACGGGCCGGGAGCCAAAGTTTGCCAACCCCTGAAATATAGGGTCGGCTTATGAAAGGGTCATACAGTTTTTGCTATTTTTACCTAACCATCTTGGGGGGGTCGGCTTATAAACAAATGGGCTAATGAACGAGTATATACACTAGTTAAATACATCCTCAAAATACATAGCTGGATGCCAACACGGAATGATTTTCTATGGTTTTGTCTACACAATTTAAGTGCCTACTTTTGAAAAATTATCCCTACATTTTATTTGAGGTATTTTTACTCCAAAGTTAATTTTGACTTCACTAGCTGCAAGATAAAATTATAAAAACGTGCCTTTTTGTCTGCTTAGGATAACAGCTGGATTTTGCACAGAAACAATATAGGGTTCAGCAAGCAGCTGATGTGATGGAGTCTTTGTGCATGAAAGGAAAGCAGTTCCGGGAGGCACACGCGCAAGCCCTTTCTTTGTGTGAGCTCTAAAGCAGGTATTTCAGTGCTGCTGGGAATGAAGCTTGGAGACAGCACGGCCTCTGCAGACTACACTTTCCGAAACACAGAATAATGAAAATCAGGTCTGCTGTGCCCACTAGATGGGGCCTGGTGGTTACAATATTGTCAGAGGCTCCTTTAATCAGATTTAGAATGCTCCAAGTCATTTAAAAACACATCTGCAGTGACATTATACCTAGGGAAGTCTGAACAGCCCTTTCTATTGAGCTAGGAACACACACACGTGCACACACACACACTGATAATCTGTAGAAGCAGCAACATCTCGTTTCCTCTCCTTTTTACCTATCAAATGACCCGCGATTGAGCTGAAAGGATTCCCCTGATGTATGTGTGCTTTTTGTTTTAACCGGCGATGCCACTGAGCAAAAATGATGCTGAAAGAAGTTCCCTTCCTAGCAATACCAGCAATGCTTTACATTAACACGGAAAGAATTGTAAACACAGATATGCTTCTCACTGGTGATGTGGCTGGTTGCTTTTCAAATTTCACTCAGGTCAGACAGTGACGCTAGATCAGTCTGTCAATAGCGCATTTGACTTTTTAGTTGCCATTCAGCAGCACAACACTGAAATGCTTGGGCTGGAAATACCACAGGGCAGTGGTTTTCATCTAGGGATACGTGTACCCCAGGTGTATGCAGAGGTCTTCCAGGGGGTACATCAACTCATCTAGATATTTGCCTAGTTTTACAACAGGCTACATAAAAAGCACTAGCGAAGTCAGTACAAACTAAAATTTCATACAGACAATGACTTGTTTATACTGCTCTATATACTATACACTGAAATGGAAGTACAATATTTATATTCCAATTGATTTATTTTATAATTATATGGTTAAAAACGAGAAAGTCAGCACTTTTTCAGTAACAGCGTGCTGCGACACTTTTGTATTTTTATGTCTGATTTTGTAAGCAAGAGGTTTTTTAAGTGAGGTGAAACTTGGGGTACATGAGACAAATCAGACTCCTGAAGGGGGTACAGTGGCTCTGGAAAGGTTCAGCACCACTGTTATAGGGGAATGCACACATCCAAAAAACCCTTTCTTGGGGATTTAAAGGGATGGATGAAGACAGTCCAGTGCTTGGTTTTTCTAAATGTTAAGAAAAAACCATAAATAGTGGGTATAAATTACTTGTCAGTGCTCCCTTAACAAAATCACGTGACTTTAAATTCACTTTCCTTTCTCCTGTATTCATTGACTCATGCTGCCTTGGAAAGGGAACTGCAGGCAGTTGGGTGAAGGGTATTTTTGTTTCAGTAGATTTTGCAAATGTTTCCAAGCCCTATGCTGAACCAATGATTGTGCTTGATGCTTTGCAATTTTTTTTTAAATTTTGGCACCGTTCAACGAGCCATCCCAGAGATTTGCACTGAGAGGAGGCCTCCAGTCCTGACATCGTGCCCCAAAAAGCTGTGGTGCATCAGGATTCAAGCTCTCCTTTTGCAGATACCAGCAGGTCCTGCACTTTAAGTACTAACCTAAAAGGGCTTATATTTAGTTATTCTGAATCCTTAATGCCTCGCACTGACCATCCAATACATTGTTCTATGTGACTACCACAGGGTTTACCATACAGCATTACCTAGAGACCCGGGCTCAAATGTGGATTAAGTCAAAAAGGAAATTTGCTTAAACAGACTTCAGTCTGTTATTTAGCCCAGCGTTTCTCAAACGGGGGTCCGCAAGAATACTCCAGGGGGTTCGCGGGCCCCCCGATCAACTCCTCCCCCTCCCTCCTAGTGCTTCCTGCATGCCGGGGAACAGCTGTTGAGCGGTGCACAGGAGGCACTGGAAGGGAGGGGGAGGAGCGGGAACGGGGCACACTCAGGGCAGGTCTTCATTACGGGGGGGGGGTCGATTTAAGATACGCAAATTCAGCTACACGAATAGCGTAGCTGAATTTGACGTATCGGAGCCAACTTACCCTGCTGTGAGGACGGCGGCAAAATCGACCTCCGTGGCTCCCCGTCGATGGCGCTTACTCCTACCTCCGCTGGTGGAGTAAGCGCATCGATTCGGGGATCGATTGTCGTGTCCCGACGAGACGCGATAATTCGATCCCCGAGAGATCGATTTCTACGCACCGATTCAGGTGGGTAGTGTAGACCTAGCCTCAGAGGAGGGGCGGAAAGAGGCAGGGAAGAGAAGGGGCGGGGTGGGGCCTTGGGGGAAGGGGTGGAGTGGGAGCGGGGCACTTGGGGGTCCGCAACAAATTTTACATCAAAATGGGGGTCCTTGGGTTGCTCAAGTTTGAGAATGGCTGCTCTAGCAGATTTTGATACTGCTACTGGCAGCATTTGCTGGCAGAGGGCTGGGACAACATGTAGTAATTGGGCCCATAGATTTACCCCACTTGTGAGCCTAACTGTGGAACTGTAAATAAAAGTTAATAAACTGTCACAATAACCTATAATAACAAATATGAATGGGAAAAGGTGCAAAAGGGAGACAGAAAGACTGAATTAGTCCAAACAAAACAGCCCACTCATATAATTCAAGGACTGTGTTAAGATCATGTTTGGTGAACACCTGGGACCAGGAATTGGCACGTGGGAGCTTAGGCCTAACGGGTGAACCAAATAAGGAGAAGACAGGTTATTCTGCCCATTACTCCCTTTGGCGCCCTCAGACAGAGACTTGAAGGGAAGCTGGCTACTATGACGCTGGGGGCCTGAAAGAGAAGAGAACAGGAGAAGGCACAATCTTCACCATCCTGGCTGCTGCCCCCATTAACTTTTGGGACCTACTGTGACACTGTTTGTCCTCCTTCATCCTAATCCTGAGAGACACCCTGACCAGACCGCTCCAGACAGAGGGAGCCAAATCACCACCTTCACTGGCTCCAGCTGAATCCCAACCACCAGCTGGGACCTTGTCACTCACACCTCCCTCAGGTGTTCTTTTCCTTCCCCACCTTATTTCTTCTCTTTCCTGACCCTCTCCTTTTGCCTTCTGTTTAATAAGAGTCTGGCTTAGCTGGCCAAGATTGCATTTTTGCAGTACTGGTGTAGGCTGTGACCAGAGGCAGCTAAAAGCAATCCCCTAAATAGCCTGGGGCTGGTACAAGTTTGCCAGGTCTTGCAGTGAGACAGGGTGGGTGAGGAGCATCTTTTACTGGGCCAACTTCTCTTGGTATAAGAAACAACCTTTTGAGCTTCACTGAGCCCTTCTGTGGGACTGGAAAAGGCAACCAAGTGTCCAGACAGTGCGCTAGCCTTGCGTTTCTCCAGCAGTGAGGTTGCAAGTGAAAGTCAACACCAGAGACAGAAGCTGCATTTTTACTCTTTGCCGTTCTTATCTTTCCCTTTTTGTTTGGATCTCATGTTGTCTTCTAGGAAATGTGACTGGACTTTTCACAACAGCAGCAGCAGCAACAGCTCCAGCCCATTTAAGTGCTCTTTTTTCTAAAAAGGACAGTTATTACCATGTTTAATATCATCAAAGAGACTGTCAGACCAGGTTTTCCCCCTTAAAGACTCTCTCCTGCTAAAGGGAAAGGGAAGATGGAATGTGGTTAAACTGAAAGCCTTACATTTCAACTGATTTAATGTTTCCTTCGTTTCTCTACCCTAATAAAGGGGTAAAGAATTTTTAATAGCATATTTGCCATGGCACTAAGTAGACCGAGGGCTCTGTATACCTGAACCTCGTTGACCACGGGTAATGTCGGACAGTTTCAGGGTCACGCTAGCACCTTTGACTCTTTGGGCCCTTTATTCCATCTAAATTAATACACCAGAGTGGTAAGGGAGGCATTGGGCAATGGTGGGGATGTGGGAGAGAGGTTCAGGACTGTATTAACAGGGAGTACCGCAAGCCAGGACTGAGGGGAATCAGCCGATGGTAGAGAACTGTCGTGGGCCAGGTTGGGAAGAGCAGAAGTTATCACAGGAGTTAGCACCTAGAATCTAGGCAGAAAAGACCAGGTAGGTCACCATCATCAACTCTCCTCTCTGCCAACTCACAGGTACTACAAGCAAGCTATTTAAGCCATGGAGTATATGTGGGGATAGATGCTTGTGTCGACATTCAAATCCCCTAACCCGTCTACATCTGGATCAGTTACAATGCACACCAGACATTCCAATCCACTACACTAGCATCTCAAAAAGAGATTTCTGACAAACGCATACAATTCATTTTTATGCTGGTGAAAGGTCTTCAATTGACAGCCCTGGACACTTAACCCGAATACAGAACCACAGAGCAGGCAGTGGTACTTCAAGCCTGCCCACACTAGCTGGCACCATTCTTTGTCCTGATGCCAACATGCCACCCTTAGGGGTAAAATGATAGTTTCAGATGCCATTGAGTCCTTGGACACTCAGCTGAAGCAGCCAACAGGGGAGCCCTTTGGTTTTGAGGGGTGGTGATTTTGGTATGTGGACAGTCATCTGCTAGGAACTGAGATGCACAAACTTATTTTGCTTAGCTATACAGTAGCAGGCTGTGATGTTAAGTAACACACTGATGCACTCAGCAAAATATCCTGTACTTACAAAATAGTATTTATACTTATCTAGGAACTCAGAACACCAGAAGTGTAAAGGGGCTACGTGAACTCTCTGAGCTTTCTGAGCATAGGACTGACCCACCTTTCTCCCATTCCCATCCTGCCACGGAGCTAAGAGCCTGGTATGATTTTTTGGCTAATCCAAGGCTCACCACTGAAAAAACGTACCCGGGTGTCCCACCTGGTCCTTTAAGCTCTCGTGAAACATCATATGGCTCAGCAGCATCGTGACCTATGACAATGTAGTGTTACTCAATACAGCTGCTGCTGAAGGATTCCCACAGTGCAAGTTATTCAAACAACCTGTATTTCCCAGTTTCCAGAGATGCTGAGGCTGCTACTAACCGCTCGAACACGTTTAAGGCGCTCCTCTAATTTCTCCTCTGCTTCACGTTCCCTTTGTACTTCCTCCAGGCGATTGATCAGCTCTGCAGCAAACTTCTGTGGTTCAACATGGATATCCTTTGGCATTCGGTACGTACGCTGAAGGAAGAACACACCATTGTTTAGCAAAAGGAGCAATAAACTGAAGCCAAAACTTAGAATTCCCTTTAAGATTTTAATCTCAGCTTGGAATAATAATAATTTATGGAAATATACCTATCTCATAGAACTGGAAGGGACCCTGAAAGGTCATCGAGTCCAGTCCCCTGCCTTCACTAGCAGGACCAAGTACTGATTTTGCCCCAGATCCCTAAGTGGCCCCTCAAGGATTGAACTCACAACCCTGGGTTTAGTAGGCCAATGCTCAAACCACTGAGCTATCCCTCCCCCCATGGTCCTACCATGGATCAGGCAGCACTAGGAGGGTAGAATTTGGGTAGGCTAGTGAACAACCCAAAGGGATGGTTTGGTCCATGCCAACAGCATTCCACTGATGAAACTGGAGTTCTGCTCTGCTTTCTGGGACCTCCTTCCGCACACCATCTACACAGTTCCTTAATGATGAAGAGATTTTCTAGGATGACAACTCTAGGGATGTGGTTATCATTGAATAACCAAACTCTGTTGCAGACATGCCAGTGCTCAGTCCTTGCTGCTTATATAAGTTAAATGTAACAAGCTAATAATACTCTTACGAAAGGGCTGAAACATCAGGAATTTGTAGCAGAAAAGTTACCATCTTTTTGTTTAACAGATGAGGGGGATTCTTACATGCATATCTGGCTTCTGTCACAGACCCACCAATCTAGGCTGGTGAAGTTTACCTACTTAACTGTGTAAGCATGGCCCAATGAGGCCAAAAAGGGTGAACTCTTGTGGCCTCTCGCCTGCTGGGATCTTCCATTCAGTTACATCCCACAGAGTTTGTGCTACTTAACCCATGCACAAAAGGCAACTGTTTCCCATGAAGCAACCTCTCTAATTGGAATAATGACACGGCACAACTGCATCTAGTTCTCTTCAAAGTCACGCAAAGGCAAAGGCTGCTGTTTGGACTCCTCAGAAAAGCAATATTTTGTCTTTTATAAAGTGCAAAAATATGGATATAATTTGACATTAACTAGAAAAAATAGCTCCAGCTTTACATTTACTGATAACTCTAAAAGGCAGCATGCTGTCCTTAGCTGGCCAGATGGTAAGGGGAAGAAAGTCTAAAGGAGCATTTTGCTAAGGAAACAAGACAAGTAAAAGAATGATTTGCTGCTTGTTCCATGAAGCAGAGAGACGCCCACTCACAGGGAGCAGAAAAAGCCAACTACTTTTTCCTTTTCCCCAGACCAAATTATGTTGCACCTGGGGAGCTGAACGATGGAATGGTGACATGCCCCATACCGAACTATCGAACTGACAACAATTGCATTTTCTCCATTGCCCTTTGTTCTATTGCTGTGCTGACCAAGTGAAATGACTTATCCCAACCAAAGATTTCACCAATGCCGAAAACAAGACAGAAAGTAGTCACGTGGAAACAGAATATGCTGTTACATGAAAAAGGAGGAGGGAGATGTACATTTTCTACAACGAGAGAGAACACAAAGGAACATGGAAGCAAAACAGCAGGTATGTCGGCCCGTCCGGAGCAGGAGGACTTGTGCAGTGTACTCGGCACCAGCCCTTTAACAGGTAAACTCAAAATTTGGCAGTCTGCACCTTTAAACTTGTAAATAAACAAAGTAACCACTTGATCCCTGTGTTTAAACAAGAGCCCTGACCTGGCCAAAGGCTCTGGGCTAGGATCGAGGGGCTCCTTTCCTGTTCCAGCCCCAGTGATGAAGTAGTGCCTGATGGCTCCTGATTGGTTAGTCTCTCTTTCTGGCCTTTCTAGACCCCTTGAGGACTAAGTCCTGTGAAGGTTCTTCCTAGGCAGGGGAATGCCTCCCCCAAAATGCGAGAAGACTGGATAGACGCTGTCATACGCAGGATAACGTATACACCTCTACCCCGATATAACGCTGTCCTCGGGAGCCAAAAAATCATACTGCGTTAGAGGTGAAACTGCTTTATATCGAACTTGCTTTGATCCACTGGAGTGCACAGCCCCGCCCCCCTGGAGCACTGCTATACCGCGTTACATCCAAATTCGTGTTATATCGGGTCACGTTATATCGAGATAGAGGTGTATAAAGAATGGCTATGATACCATGATACCAGGGAATCATACTGACGGAGGAGTAGAGACCAAATCTCTGTGAAGTTTTCAAGTTTCTTTCTCATGCAGAACATGAGAGTTAATCTACAGTCCAATAAGGAGGATGGAAATAATGCATTTCTGCAAGACTTAGAGGTGCAACCAAACTCTGTTTCTGCTCTGCCCCAGCACATGCTGGGGTGGGAGTCAGGGAAAGGAAGGTTATATTTAACATAGCCTTTAAAGGAAGCCAGAGCTCCTCCTATGGAAGCAACGAGTTGAGAACACCTTTTATTACATAAAAATCCACATCACAGATTGAAGCAATGGGCTTTGCTCATTGACCTCAGTGACAGTGAAACTGTGCTGGAAAGTACAGCTAATCAATGGCTAAGCCCAATGACATAGGCTACAAGTACTCTGGCCCATGACGGCTTTCCTATCCCCTTCCCTTCTCTTGCACTGCACATTTGCAATAGCATGCAGACCCAATGCTCCTGAAGGATTTCTGCAGCCAGCATGTAATTCTCACCCAAATTGATTCCTGGAAGAAAGTGCCTGACCTACATGAACCAATGAAAGGAGTGATGCACCAATGAGGTGCTGTTCTCCAAATGCCTTTGGGAGGCACGACTGGACTGGTGACAACACAGGACGTAAGGTGATTGACTATGCAGACTATAGGGGCCACACCCCAACCTGAAGAGACTAAGTAGGAAGGGAGGTGAACACAGACTTGCTGCAGGGAGCACTCTACTGGAGTCGCTTCCCACAGGATCCTGGGCTGGGGCGTGGTGGAAAGGGAGGGCCCAGGTCCCCTACCACACCCCCTTAAAGGCCTAGGCCTGGAGGTGGGTGGCAAGCTGAGGCAATCTGGCTTGAAGGTCAGGAGCAGGCGCCTCTACTGCCTGACAGAGAGGCCAGAAGCTGGGTGCACCAACCTCTAGGCCACCCAGCCCTCCGAGCTCCTATCGCAAAGTCCTTCGGCTTGCATTCTGACTTGTGAAAGGAATACAGCTGGATTTATTCAAACTGTGCTTCTCCCTTACCTGGGATTTCTGGTGAAGAAGTGGGACTTGTTTGGTCCTAAGGGGGAGGAGGAAGATGAGGATGATTTGGGCTGGCAGAGTGGGATCTCTGTAAGGAGTCTCACAACAATGTGGGGTCCTTAGAGAGGAGGGCAAGGAGGTCAGATATGCCCTCTCCATCTGCAGGCAGGCCCAAAGAATCCCAGGATTTTAGCACTTGCACTAACGGAATTCTGGGCATGTAGTTGAGTGTCACTGCTGTAAAGCAGTGGTTCTCAACAAGGGGCCTGGGGGCCACAAGCAGGGCAACCAAAAGACTATCAGGGGTTCTGATCAGATAGCCATTTCTGACTGAATATCTGTAAGCAACAACAAAGCACAGGAAGATTAGGTGGCTGTGGCCATCTGGATACTTTCAGCTCAAGGGTTTTCCAGCCTGTGCTATCTACTGGTTGAAGAGAATCTGAAGATTGACACTGGATTCCAGGGGAAGGTCTGAGATGGCTTGGATCATGAAGCCATGGGTGACACTACATTAAGAGGGGATAGCTAGAGACTGTAGATGGATGTTTCTAGATCCTCTGGACATTCGGGTGGTGGGTGGGACACGCAGGATCCAGTTCTGACACTTTATCCCTTCTCAGGCACCAAAGCTCTGAAGGTATAGAATTCGGGGGTAATGGAGACACATCCCAAGGTGAACATTTTTGCAACTGAAGGGTGAACTGGGAGGACATGCTTCGAAAATGAGTGACCCCTTCTCAACATCCTGTATTTTCTGCTCCACACTGGAACTGTATGTAAGCTGTTACCTCCAATATGTATGGGCCGCCCTCTGAGAATTTTCTGGGAGTTGGCGACTGAAGGAAGGCCAGGATCAGATCCTCTCTTCTTTTGCCTGGGTGATCCCTGTCTCTCCGGGGCATGGTGTGAAGAGCTGTAATTTCCTGCTTGTGGGGAGCTGCAAAGGTGTCCCTAGAGATGACTGAGGAAGGGACTGGTGAGGCTGCAGTGAGCTCTCGCGGAGAATATCATGGAAGGGTCTTTCACAGGTGCGTACAAAGAGGCTGCCAAGGACTTGTGGATCTAGGTAAAGGCCCCTGGGTTGAGGGTTTTCTGGAGGGCTCTGGAAGGGAAGGGTACCTTATACCTCCACGGAATTGTCCTCCTGGAAGCTCCTGTCGGAGTGCTGGTTCCCCAAATGTATTCTGGCGAATTCCCACTCTGAGTGTTGACACCTGACAGAGCTGACTGCCTGACGCAGGGCTGTTCCCGCTGTGACCTGGCTGCAGTGGAGCCACTTGGCAGTGGGCTGGTGGCCAGGCCCTTCACACAGAACAGGCCTGCTACGGGGGCTTGCAATGCACAGGCATAGGCAGTGCATTCCCTGCACGTTTCCTCATTTCTTCTGGGAATACACTTTCCCTTCTGATTCTCCATGTTGCTCCAGGACTCCACTTGAGTCCAAGAATGAGATGGAGCGTCCTCTGAGACCCAACAGCTGCAGCTGTTTCCCAGAGAAACAGGAGAATTGAAAAAAGGTCTTCCCACTTGCTGGAGAAGGGAGGAACTGGGCCCAACCATTTTATCTCATGGATCACTACCCATCTGAGAGGCAGGTGAGACACAAATCCACTGCCCATTTTAATGGCAAGGAGCTGGTTGACAGAAGAAAATACTAAACTCCTAAAGCATTTCTAGACACTGTAAAATGTGTGGAATATGTGGAACACAGGATGGCATGGGTTGGACTAAATGCTTTACTAAAGCTCATTTCAAGTGTCCTATAAAAACTCCCATGTGTGGCTTCACCATTTCTGATTAGCTTGGTCATTTCTAAACTCATGCTGATAAACTGGCTCTCTAGCATCATCAGGTAATCTTAATAGGTTGTTCTTTATATACCTTATTACAAAGGTACTGTCATAACACTGCTTCTGTCTCCTCCACCTGCGCTAGCGTTGACAAACAACCTAACCATGGATGCCTCTACCCAGATCGTGGTGTTGATTTGCAGACTGTGGCCTGCATTTCCCATTCACAGAAAACCAGGCTGGGGGGAACATCCAGTGTGAAAGGTGCCTGCGGGTGGAATCTCTCAGGAAGCAGGTGGGAGAGCTACAGGAGCAGGTGGCTAGGCTGAGGAGCATCCGTGCCCATGAGGAATTCCTTGAAAGTATTCATATGGAGACATACAAGGCTGAGGAAGATATCCAGCTATAGAGAACTGCTGCCACACCATCGGGGGAGGAGGATATGGGTCTGTCACAGGGAGGACACTTGCAGGTGATTACTTCTGGCAGCAGGCAGTGCTCCACTCCTACCCATTATGGTGATGGAAAACTGTTATGCTGCCCTGGCAACAAGCGATGAGGAACCACCCCCAAAGGTGGAGGAGGAGAAGCCAGGAACCCCCAAGGCTGGGAGGATCGCAGCCACCACTCCCAGGAGGAAACATAGGATAGTGGCGGTTGGTGACTCTCTTCTGAGGGGGATGGAGGCCCATCTGTAGCCCTGACATAGCATCCTGGGAGGTATGCTGCCTGCCAGGGCCCCATATCCAAGACGTTACAGAGGGATTGTCGAGGATCATCCAGACCTCTGACTACTACCCCATGCTACTCATCCATGTGGGCACTAATGATACTACAAGGTATGACCCTCAGCAGATCAGAAGTGACTACAGGGCTCTGGGAGTAAAGGTGAAGGAGTTGGGAGCGCAGGTGGTGTTCTCTTCGATCCTTCCAGTCAAGTGTAGGGGCCCAGGCAGAGACAGATGCATCCCGGAGGTGAATGCCTGGCTGAGAGGATAGAGTTGCCAGGAGGGCTTCGGCTTCCTTGAACATGGGATGCTGTTCCAGGAAGAAGAACTGCTAAGCAGAGATGGGGTCCACCTATTGAGGAAGGGGAAGAGCATATTTGGATACCGACTGGCTAATCTAATGAGGAGGGCTTTAAACTAGGTTCGAAGGGGGTAGGTGACCAAAGCACACAGGTAAATCAAAAGCATGGAGAACTGGGAGAAGGGTCGGAATTTGGGGGAGCATGGGCTGTGATAGCAGGGATAAGGGAAAGTCAAGACAGAACTGGGGGAGGGAATCAAATCAGTATCTTAGATGTCTGCATACTAATGCAAGTAGTATGAGGAATAAGCAGAAAACTCGAAATGCTAGTAAATAAACATAACTAGTGGGATAATACGCATGACTGGAATATTGGTATAGAAGGGTACAACTTGCTCAGGAAGGACAGGCAAGGAAAAAATGGAGGAGGTGTTGCCTTATATATTAAAAATGTATATACTTGGACTGAGGTTGAGATGGAAATAGGAGACAGACTTGTTGAAAGTCTCTGGGTAATGATAAAAGGGGTAAAAAACAAGAGTGATGTCATGGTAGGGGTCTACTATAGACCACCTAACCAGGAAGAAGAGGTGGATGAGGCTTTTTTTTACAGAACTAACAAAATCATCCAAAGCACAGGACTTGGTGGTCACTGGGGACTTCAACTACTCAGACATCTGTTGGGAAAATAACACAGCAGGGCACAATTATCCAACAAGTTCTTGGAATGTATTGGAGACAATTATTCATTTCAGAAGGTGGAGAAAGCTACTAGGGGAGAGGCTGTTCTAGAATTGATTTTGACAAACAGGGAGGAACTGGTTGAGAATTTGAAAGTGGAAGGCAGCTTGGGTGAAAGTGATCATGATTCTAAGGAATGGTAGGAGGGAGAACAGCAAAATAAAGACAGTGGATTTCAAGAAGGCAGACTTTAGCAAACTCAGGGAGTTGGTAGGTAAGATCCCATGGGAAGCAAGTCTAAGGGGAAAAACAATTGAAGACAATTGGCCGTTTTTCTAGGAGACGTTATTAAGGGCACAAGAGCAAACTATCCCACTGGGTAGGAAAGATAGGAAGTCTGGCAAGAGGCCACCCTGGCTTAACCAGGAGATCTTCAATGATCTAAAAAAAAAAAAAAAAAATCCTACAAAAAGTGGAAACTCGGTCAAATTACAAAGGATGAATATAAGCAAATAACACAAGTATGTAGGGACAAGGTTAGAAAGGCCAAGGCACAAAATGAGATCAAACTAGCTAGAGACAGAAAAGGTAACAAGAAAACAGTCTACAAATACATTAGAAGCAAGAGGAAGACCAAGGCCAGGCTAGGCCCATTATTCAATGTGGGGGAGGGGGGAAAAACAATAACAGAAAACGTGGAAATGGCAGAGGTGCTTAATGACTTATTTGTTTCGGTTTTCACCAAGAAGGTTGATGATGATTGCACAGGCGCCGACTCTGTGGGTGCTCTGGGGCTGGAGCACCCATGGGGAAAAATTGGTGGGTGCTTAGCACCCACTGGCAGCTCCCCTCAACGCCTTCTCGCTCCAGCTCACCTCCGCCTCCGCTCCTGAGCACGCCACGTGCCCACTTTTTCCCCCTAGCTCCCAGCACTTGCGCCGTGAAACAGCTGTTTCGTGCGGCAAGCGCTGGGAGGGAGGAGGGGGAATGCGGCACACTCGGGGAAGAGGCGGGGCCGGGGCGGGGATTTGGGGAAGGGGTCCAATAGGGGCCGGGGTGGAGTTGGGGCGGGGACTTTGGGGAAGGGGTTGGAATGGGAGCGGTGCAGGGGCAGGGAAAGGGTGGAGTCGGGGCAGGGCCAGGGGCGGGGAGGCGCGAGCACTCACCGGCGCTGGGGAAAGTTTGCGCCTATGGGTGATGGGTCATCTAACACAGTGAATGCCAGTGAAAATGAGGTAGGATCAGAGGCTAAAACAGGGAAAGAACAAGTTAAAAATTACTTAGACAAGTTAGATGTCTTCAAGTCACAAAGGCCTGATGAAATACATCCTAGAATACTCAAGGAGCTGAGCCATTAGCAATTATCTTTGAAAAGTCATGGAAGATGGGAGGGATTCCAGAAGATTGGAAAAGGGCAAATATATAATGCCAATTATAAAAAGAGAAATAAGGATAACCTGGGGAATTACAGACCAGTCAGCTTAGCTTCAGAAAGATAATGGAGCAAATAATTAAGCAATCAATTTGCATACATCTAGAAGATAATAAGGTGATAAGTAACAGTCAGCATGGATTTGTCAAGAACAAATTGTGTCAAACCAACTTGATAGCTTCTTTGACAAGGTAACAAGCCTTTTGAAAAGGGGTAAGTAGTAGACGTGGTATATCTTGACTTTAGTAAAGCTTTTGATACTGTCTCGCATGGTCTTCTCATAAACAAACTAGGGAAATGAAACCTATATGGAGCTACTATAAGGTGGGTGCATAATTGGTTGGAAAACTGTTCCCAGAGAGTAGTTATCAGTGGTTCACAGTCATGTTGGAAAGGATAACGAGTGGGGTCCTGCAAGGAACAGTTCTGAGTCCAGTTTTGTTGAATATCTTCATCAAAGATTTAGATAATGACATAGAGAGTAACTGGACAAACTGGAGAAATGGTCTGAAGTAAACAGGATTAAATTCAATAATGACAAATGCAAAGTACTCCACTTAGGAAGGAACAATCAGTTGCACACATACAAAATGGGAAATGACTGCCTAGGAAGGAGTACTGCGGAAAGGGATCTGGAGTTCATAGTGGACCACAAGCTAAATGAATCAACAGTGTAACACTGTTGCAAAAAAACAAAAACAAAACAAACCTCATTCTGGGACATATTAGCAGGAGTGTTGTAAGCAAGACACAAGAACTAATTCTTCTGCTCTACTCTGCAATGACTAAGCCTCAACTGGAGTATTGTGTCCAGTTCTGGGTGCCACATTTCAGGAAAGATGTGGACAAATTGGAGGAAGTCCAGAGAAGAGCAACAAAATTGATTAAAGGCTAGAAAACATTACCTATGAGGGAAAATTGAAAGAATTAGGTTTGTTTAGTCTGGAAAAGAGAAGACTGAGAGGGGACATGATAACAGTTTTCAAGTACATAAAAGGTTGTTAACAAGGAGGAGGGAGAAAAATTGTTCTTCTTAACCTCTGAGGCTAGGACAAGAGGCAATGGGCTTAAATTGCAGCAAGGGAGGTTCAGGTTGGACATTAGGAAAAACTTCCTAACTGTCAGGGTGGTTAAGCACTGGAATAAATTGCCTAGGGAGGTTGTGGAATCGCCATCATTGGAGATTTTTAAGAGCAGGTTAGACGAACACCTGCCAAGGAGATCTAGATAATACTTAGTCCTGCCATGAGTGCAGGGGACTGGACTAGATGACCTTTCGAGGTCCCTTCCAGTCCTAAGATTCTATAAAAGGCTCTATATAATCAATTTAACATTTATGTAGCTCCCAACAGAGCAGCAGCTAAACCAGGGGAGGGCAAACTATGACCCACAGGCTGGACGTGGTCTGTCAGGGCTTTCAATCTGGCCCGCAGGATTGCCAGCCCCCTGGCGCAGCGGGGCTAAGGCAGGCTCCCTGCCTGCCCTGGCCCCGCGCCGCTCCTGAAAGCAGCCGGCACTATGTCCCTGCGGCCCTTCGGGAATGGGGGGCCAGATGGCTCTGGCGCTGCCCTCACCTGCAGGCCCCGCCCCCTGCAGCTCCCATTGGCTGGGAACGGGGAACCACGGCCAATGGGAGCTTTGGGGGTGATACCCACAGGGGAGGGGAGCGTGCGGTGGTGCCACCAGCCCCACCCCACCCCCAGGAGCCACTGCCGGACATGCTGGCCACTTCTGGGAGTGGCATGGGGACAGGGCAGGCAGGGAGCCTGCCTTAGCCCCACTGCGTGCTGCTGCCATGCCGGAGCCGCTCGAGGTAAGCAGCGCCGGGTCGGAGCCTGCACCTCGAACCATAGGTGCCAACTCCGTGGGTGCTGTGGGGCTGGGGCACCCACGGGAAAAAAATTAGCAGGTGCTTCACACCCACCGGCAGCCAAGCTCCCGCCGCTCCACCCCCTCGCCTCCTCCTCTCCCAAGTGCGCCACGTCCCCGCTCCTTCCCCTCCCAGCGCTTCCCGCCCACCGCCTAACAGCTGTTTGGCGGCGCTTAGGACTTTCTGGAAGGGAGGGTGAGGGGTGAGGACATGGCACGCTTAGGGGAGGAGGCAGTAAAGAGATGGGGCAGGGGCAGGGACGTGGGGGAAGGGGTGGAATTGGGACGGGGCGAGGATGGGGCAGGGGTCAAGCACCCAGGGGGCAGAGGGGAAGTCGGCGCCTATGTCCCGAATCCCAACTGCACACTGCATCCCAACTCCCTGCCTTGAGCCCCCAACCCGCTGCCCTGAGTCCCCTGCCGCACCACTCCTGTACCCCAACCCCCTGCCCTGAGCCCCCCCACATGCTGCACCCCCTCCTGTACCTGAACCTCATCCCGATCCCCCTCTCACACTCTGCACCCCAACCCTCTGCCCGTAGCCCCCTGCCACCACCCCACAGGCAGCCCAACTGCCTGCCCTGAGCCGCCTCCTTCATTCCGCACTCCAACCCCTTGCCCTGAGCCCCTTCCTGCACACTGCACCCCCTCCCACACTCCAGCCCTACATTCATGGCCCTGCATACAATTTCCGCACCCAGATGTGGCCCTCAGGTCAAAAAGTTTGCCCACCCCTGAGCTAAACTCTTCACTGGTAAATGAATGGTGAAGTCCCTAGCGGACTTTGTGAACTCAGCTTCCTTCCTGGTAATGGTGGCTCTATACCATAATAAGGGGATTATGCAATGCATTCTGCAAGAACTATCTGCACTGGTTACATTATAGCAATTGGCTATTCTGATAAGGTTTGTTTCCCGTTATGAAATCCTCCAATAGAAGAAAGTTAATAGGTTACTACTGCCTGTCCGAGAGTGTGCTACACATCAGGGATTACTTTAACTATAGGCCATACTACGTAGCAGTGACTGATTTTGGAAAGCAACAATGGAAAAATGTATCCGCTTAGATGTTAATTGGGTAGATTTAATTCGACACACTTACATTTCATTTTAATTTTAAAAAATGAACTTTATAAAATGCCACACTGGCGTGTTCTAAAACATATTATCTTATTACCTTCTCCTTTCATAGCGGATGGATAAAGTGAGGGCAGAGCAGTGGCTCTCTGAAGTCTATGCCAATTCCATGCCAGTAATTGGCAGGCAGGAGGTGCCACAGTGTCTGAACTAAACTCTTATTCCCTGGAGAGAGACTAGAACTAACTTGCTTCCTCAGTCCTCTCAAATATAAATATGCAATGATATACCTTCTCCCATGGGACTTAAAATTAAAGCACAAAACCTAATGGGAAAACTGTATCTTTCACTGAGAAATCCTTGTGGAGTGTCTGTGTGAAATTTACAAGGAGCAGGTAATTCTCAAAGAACATGCAGATAAGCACTACAGTAGAAACGTTTATCAAGCAGCAGGTGTCCAATTTAAACCTTGCTTAAAAAAAAAAAACTGTTTTCCAAAAAAAGTGAATAAAATTTCATGCTAAGTAAAACTAATTAGGGTGCAAGTAACCACTGCTGGAATGACACTTATTCATCTCAACAAAAGAAATATCTGGCAGATGGAAGTTCGTTAAAGCAGAGTTCGCCATACATATTTTATGCGCCACACTCAGAATTTATAACCTGCGGTTCACTGAAGCGTTGCCAGTACACATGATCAATAGAAAGCCACTATTATTTTTATCCAAAAGGTAAAGCTGCTGACAGGCTTTGAAGTCAAAGAATATTCACTCAGTGGTTCCCACTGTTCGGCAACTGGAAAAAAAAAAAAAAAAAAAAAAAAAGGCCAAGCCTTCAAATTTCAA
Source organism: Malaclemys terrapin pileata (assembly GCF_027887155.1). Taxonomy (NCBI): domain Eukaryota; kingdom Metazoa; phylum Chordata; order Testudines; family Emydidae; genus Malaclemys; species Malaclemys terrapin. Next base: position 55,673,676 of record NC_071514.1, read on the forward strand.
CTCTAACAAAGCAATGCTTACAGTAAAAACGGCAGCAGCGGGAAATAAAAAGGCACCCAGCCAGTCTTTTCGACAGCAACCACACTGTGAAAGCAACTATGTGAAAGGAGAAGAGGCTGAACAACAGTGGCTAGTAAGCTTCCACAGCCAGGGCTTTTATTTTCAACCCAATGATCAAAGCACAGGAGACCCTCTTAAATCATCAGGAAAACAATCTAATTTAAAAGGCAAAATAAAGATTTTAAAACACAAGATTAAAACAAGCGTGGATTTTGCCTGCATTGCACTGCTTCTGAACAGGCAGGAGGAGAGTGGCTATGCTGAGTGAAGCCATTTCTCGGAGGACAGAGACACTGTCTCAATTTGATTTGTGCTAGAGCACAGCTGCCCAAGGAAGAAAGTAGTATCTTTATTTTCTGCTAAACATGACATATCACCTGTAACTTCTCGCTCAGGGGAAAAAAGGCTTACAGTGATCAGCAAATGTGCAAAAGTTGCTACAGAATCTTAAGGGTTATGTTAAGCGTCTAATACCAGGCTCTTTGCCCTGATGAAACTGGGGAAAAACTAGAGACAAGAAAGGAGCCCACCTTTCTATCTTATATCCCAAAATAGTGGTCCTCTGCATCAGGCTGGGCTGCCTGGACAGAAACACCAGTTGGGGACATGACATTTGTCAAATAACCATCAGTCCAGATCCTTAAATTGCCCCTAAGTTTACATCATTTCTCTGCTCAGCTTCGCTTTGTGCTAGATGGGTAGTTACACATTACAGAAATACATCCAAGATTAGCTCCAAAGAACTTACTGTGAGGGGTCTGCCACCATTATATGTGAGCTTGCCCGGCCATCCTACCCAACAACCCAGCCCCTGTCCTGGATCCTCAAACAGGCAACTATTCACCAATTACCTTAAAGGGCTGTGCATTTTAAAATCAAGTGTTGAGTAGGCGTAACAGTTTTGAAGTGGACTATCCAACTTTGCCTCTCAATAGCCCACTAGACCACCATTTTAAAAAGCAATGCACTCCCCTGTGACTCCATACAATAGTGAGACCACCTGGAGACCTGATCTTTTGCTGACCAAGTGTGCACCTGCAGTCGCTCATACTGGGAGATAAACTTATCGACAGGCAGAGTATTGCTACTTACAGGAATGTGAGGTAGTGGCACACGTCCATTTGCTTTGGCACTTTCCTGCATCTCTCGGCGATGCTGCTTTCGGAGTCTGTACGGGGGGATCCCATCTCTGCCAGGACAAAATGACAATATGCGCCACTTTAGTGCCTTCCATTAGATGATCTCAATGCACACTACGTTCATTTAAGCGTCATAACTCCCTTCTGAAGCAGGTATTATCTCTGTTTCAGAGATGAGGAAACTGAAGGAGAAAGGTTCCTTGTACACTCGTCAGGTGAGCTAGTTAAGGACTACAGGAGTTAATGAGGAGTAGTCAAATGTAAGAGTGCCATTTAAATATAACATATTAAGACAAGCAACTGAATATTGACAAAATGTACATGTGCTTATATACAAATGCTAGAAGTCTAAATATTTTCCATCATTGTTTGCAGTGGTGTTGTAGCCATGTTGATCCCAGGATGTTGGAGAGACAATGTGGGTGAGGTAATATCTTTTATTGGACCTGCTTCTGTTGGTGAAAGAGACAAGCTTTTGAGCTTTCAAAAACCCGTCTCTTTCACCAACAGAAGCTGGTCAAATAAAAGATACCACCTCTTCTCTCTAGATACTAAGATGAGTGAACTTGAGTGCATTAAAGGAGGATATTGATATAACAGGCATCATGGAAACTTGGTGAAATGAAGATAATCAATGGGACACAGTAATACCATTGTACAACACATCTAAGAATAAGAGAGTAGGTTGCACTGATGAGGGAGTGGCACTATATGTGAAAAAGTATTGAGTCAAATAAAGTAAAAATCTTAAATGACTCAAACTCTATGGATAGAAATTCCATGCTTGAACAATAAGTGTACAGCAGTAGCAATATACTACCATCTGACATAGGATGGTGACAGTGACTGTGAAATGCTTGGGGAGATTAGAGAGGCTGAAAAGGAAAAAAACACAATAATAATGGAGGATTTCAGCTATCTTCATATTGACTGGGTATTGTAGCAAGGTACCTCCTTCACCTCTCCAGGAAGTACAGGGGGCCTGGAGTAAATCAGTCCCATTCCACAGAGATTTTATTCCTCGCTCAGGTTTTATGTTTCAGTGTTTACAAGGTAGGCCTCAGGGTAGGCCCAAGGAGTACACTTAAGCCAAACAAACAAAAAACAAGTTAATAACATAAAGAGATCTAAGAGTCATCTGCTCAATGTGCAGTGGCAGTCAAAAAAAGCTAACAGAATGCTAGGAACCATTAGGAAAGGAATAGATAATAAAACAGAAAATATCATAATGCTGCTATATAAATCAATGGTACTCATACACCTTGAATACTGTGCGCAACTCTGGTTGCCCCATCTCAAAGAAGATATATTAGAATTGGAAAAGGTACAGAGTAGGGCAGCAAAAATGAATCAGGGTATGAAATAACTTCCATGTGAGGAGTGGTTAAAAAGACTGGGACTGCTCAGCTTAGAAAAGAAACGATAGAGGTCTATAAAATCATGACTGGTGTGGAGAATGTGAATAAGAACGTGTTATTTACCCCTTCACACAACACAAGAACTAGGGCTCACCAATGAAATGTATAGGCAGCAGTTTAAAACAAGCAAAAGGCAGTACTTATTCACACAACACACAGTCAACCTGTAGAACTAATTGCCATGGAGTACTGTGAAGGCCAAAAGTATAGCTGGGTTCAAAAAAGGATTAGATAAGTTTGATGGAGGATACTCCATCACTGGCTGTTAGTCAAGATGGTAGGGATGCAACCCCATGCTCTGGGTTTCCCTAAACCTCCAACTGGCTGAAGCTGGAACTTGGCAACAGGAGATGGATCACTCAAAATTGCTCTGTTCTGTTCATTTCCTCTGAAGCACCTGGCACTGGCTACTATCAGAAGAGAGGATACTGAGTTAGATGGACCATTGGTCTGACTCTGTATGGCCGTTCTTATAACTATATCTGTCTATATGACCACTAACTCCTACGAACAACATTTCTCTTTCTGTTCAAAACACTAGAAATTAAATGAGAAAACTTCATTAATGCAGCATTCAGGTTCCCTGGCTGTATCTCCTGCCATTCCAGAATGTCAAGTTCAGCAAAACTCACTTCTTTCCTATCATCTTTACCACGATATAGAATTCCCCCTTTAATAAATTCACCCCAAGAAATGTTTCCAACCACCTATCCACATTTGCTGGCTTTCCCCCAGCATTTGGTTTAAAAATTTCTCTCTAACCTCTTTTAATTTTACATGCCAGCAATCTGGTTCTGTTTTGGTGTAGGTGGAGCACCCATGGAAAAAAAATTAGCGGGTGCTTAGCACCCACTGACAGCCAGATCCCCCCATGCCTCCTGCTGACCGACGGCCCTGCCGATCAACTTCTCCACCTCCCTCCCAGTGCATCCCGCCCTCCGCGATCACCTGTTCCACGGCGTGCAGGAGGCAGTGGGGAGTGAGGAGCGTGATGGGGTGCACTTGTGGGAAGGGGCAGGGTGGGGGGTGGGAGCTTGGGGGAAGGGATGGAGTGGGGGCAGGGCTTGGAGTTGAGCTGGAGTTGAACACCCCCGGGGAAAGGAGGAAGCCAGTGCCTTTGGCGCAAGCAAACAATGTGTGTTTTAATATGGCTAAATGTAAATATATACAGCCAGGGACAATGAATGTAGGCCATTCTTACACAATGGGGGACCCTATCCTGGGAAGCAGTGACTCTGAAAAAGATTTGAGGGTCATGGTGGAAAATCAGCTGAACATGAGTTCCCAGTGCGACGCTGTGGCCAAAAGGACAAATGCGATCCTTGGATTCATAAACAAGGGAATCACAAGCAGAAATAGAGAGGTTATTTTACCTCTGTATTTGGCAGTTGGTGCACCTACTGCTAGAATACCATGTCCAGGTCTTGTGTCCTCGATTCAAGAAGGATGCTGATAAACTGGAGAGAGTTCAGAGAAAAGCTACAAGAATGATTAGAGAATTAGAAAATTTGCCTATAGCGGTAGACTCAAGGAGCTCAATCTATTTAGCTTAACAAAGAGAAGGTTAAGGGATGGCTTGATTATAGTCTATAAGTACCTACCATGGGGAACAAATATTTAATGATGAGCTCTTCAATCTAGCGGGGAAAGGTCTAACACAATCCAATGGCTGGAAATTGAAGCTAGACAAATTCAGACTGGAAATAAGGTGTAATTAACCATTGGAACACACTACCATGGGGCGCGGTGGGGGGGGGGGGGGGATTCTCCATCCCCAGCAATTTTAAATCAAGACAGGATTTTTTCTAAAAGCTCTGCTCCAGGAATGATTTCGGGGCAGTTCTCTAGCCTGTGCTACGCAGGGGGTCAGACTCGATGATCACGATGGTCCCTTCTGGCCTCAGAATCTATGAGGGAAATGTAGGGCTTGCAGGCAGTCCTGCCCCTATTCTCCCTGCCCTTCTCCTGTCACTCACCCCCATGCCACCCTTTCCAGTATCCCATCCCGCTCCTCTAACTTCAACTACGCCCCACTCCTTTCCATCCCTTGACCCACAACTGCTCTCCTACCAACTCAACCCTATGTTTTCCCCTCTCATAATCATCCATCTCCTTGTTGCACCACAAAGCTCTTTGGCAGCCCTGATCACTTTCCCCTCCCACAGAACATCTGCATGGGTAATTTATTTTCTTTTCAAAAAGAATGTCTGCGCCTTCTGAATACTCTGCTGTACTCCGACTACATCTCCCCAAAATACAAAAACCCCTTGGACAGAGGCAGGTAGTAGCAAGATGCCTCCTTTCTTTATGTCAGATTTCTGCCCATGGCTGGATTTGAGCTCACAGTGACTGGGTGTTGCTCAGGTTCAATGGCTGTAACATTCCTCCTTGAACTATTCAGTTCCCATGATTCACAGATAGTTTCCAATTGCCTCTATCTCTGCACATGCACAGTGTAATCTGTTTATTGTGGGAGCTTTAGAATTGCTTGGTGCATGCTTAACTAGAGAACCAAACTCTTTAATTTGATTTCTCTCGAAGGTGGCATGCACTCTTTTGGGGTAACTCTTGAGCTTTTGAGTTCCTGGTGCAATTATCTCAGCCCTAGTTTGCTATCTGTGTACACAAAATAGAAATTGCTAAAACAAGGGAACTTAGAGAAAAGCTGGGTTTTTGGGACGGCGGGAAATCCCTTGGTCATATGGCCCTGAATTTGGATCAGTAACCAAACCCATGCCACCAGGAGAGACACCAAATTTCAAGGCAATCTGAGTAACCATGAGGATTTTATAGCACTTAGAAGAGTTGTGCTTTAAACAGCTGGTCTTAACCTTCAGTGTAGCAGAGCTGGTGCTCCGCTGTAATACAGTGAGTAAACCACAGATTGGTCTGGGAGAGGAGGAGGAAGAAAAGGCAGTACAAGGATAACTATAGTGAGGAAAACTCAGCCTGGAAATCAAGAACACATTTTTAATAGAGAGGGTAGTTAACCACTGGAGCAGCTTCCAAAGGGATGTGGTGGATTCCCTATCACTGATATCTTTCTAAAAGACATACTGTAACTCAACCAGAAGTTATGGACTTGACCCAGGAATCACTGGATGAAAATTTTTGACCTGTGCTATGCAGGAGGTCAGACAAGATGATTGCCATGTTCCCTTCTGGCCTTAAAATCTATGTATTGTTACTGCATGGTTGGGTTCTGCTGAAAGTTCCAAAGAACAGTTTCTAATTAGCTCTGTTACCATGCATCTGAGGAACCTCATCCTCCCACATTCAGGTGCTATGATGCATGACAGTAAGTGTGTTTCTCCTTTCCCCTTGCCCAGTGGCCTCTGAACCCAGCCATCTGCTCTGAGGACACTGCCACAGGTGGGAGCTGGTCCACTCATCCACTGCAAGTAACGGCCATTGTGAATGTCTAGTGTTTCCATCAAATAATAATTTGCATATTTTCCATTTTTGCACATACTCCATGCCAACGCTCAGGAGGTTAGCCATTTGTTCAGACAGGTGGCTATAAATTTCCTGTTCAGTGTTTAAGTGGGGACTGCTCCAGCTACTTAAAGAGTTTCTGTGACTTCAGTGTCATTTCACTAATTCCCTTCTGTTTTCTCTTTCAGCTCATAGATGAGCAGGGGAAATGCAGAGCACAATAAAGTAAGAGTTAGTGGCTGCAATTAAGTATATTTGGTTATTTTCCCAATTATTTTTGAATGGTTATAATTCTAGTGTGTATGACTCATTTATTTGATCCTAATATTTAATTAATGTTTAATAAATGTTTTGTAATTTAAGCTGTGAATAATGTAAAATACTGAGGTAGTTTATATCTAATTCAGCGTGTTCTACTTATTACACATGATGTTTCTCCAACAAGCGGAGACCAGCCTAGCTGATACCTTAGCCCTTGGCTACACTCGGGACTTCACAGCGAGTGTAGTCGCGCCGCCAGCGCTGTGAGAGAGCTCTCGCAGCTCTGTACGTACTCCACCTCTCCGAGGGGAGTAGCTTGCAGCGCTGCGAGCGAGTGTGCAGCGCTGCAGGCACTGATTACATTAGCGCTTTACAACGCTGTACTTGCTGCACTCAGGGGGGTGTTTTTTCACACCCCTGAGCGTAGCAAGTTGCAACGCTGTACAGCACCAGTGTAGCCAAGGTCTTGGTTGCACTGGGGCTTGCACATCTGAGGCAGAGCCAAGAAGATGCCTTGGCTGCCACTGAGAGGGAAGCACCAGCATACAGAGCACAGAGAAGTTGCTGAAAGGCAGGGCAAAGCACTGTGTAACAGAGCTAGGCAGAGGGTTTGATCCACACTCGCACTGCGAGTCCCAGTGCAGGAGGAGCAATGCACAGGTAGCTCTGTGGTGGTGGACTCCGTCACAAAGTTCAGGGCAGCTGCACCTCTATTCCCCCTCTATGGGCCACCAAGGGCATCCACTTTAAGCTTTCATTTCCCAACCATCACCTCTCTTGGACAGAGAACCACATCTCACTCCCTCCTGACTGGGGTTTATCCAGGCTGCACAGTTCCCTGCCTACACTGTGTTATTTCCTGCAAGCCAGACTGCCTAAGCAGGCCAGTGTCTGTGTTTTGCTCTCTCCTCAGAGGCTATAAAGAGCATATTTTCCCACTGTCATAAGTTACCACCCAGGTCGTCTAAGCAAACATATTTATTTTTAAGGCAAAAGCATTAGAATCATAGGGTGAGTAGGGACTGCAAGAGTCATCTAGTCCAAACCCCTCAAGATGCAGGATTTGTTGGGTCTAAAACCATTCAAGACAGGTGGCTATCCAGCCTCCTTTTGGAAACTTCCAGTGAAGGAGCTTCCACAACCGCCTTAGGCAGTCTGTTCCATTGTCTTGCTGTTCTTAAGAGTTAGGAAGTTTTTCCTGGGATTTAATCTAAATCTGCTATGCTGTAGTTTGAACCCATTGCCTCTTGTTCTGGCCTCCGTGGCAGGAGAGAACAACTTTTCTCCATCTTTTTTATGGCAGCCTTTCAAATATTTGAAGACTGCTATCATGTCCCCCCCAAATCTCCTCTTTTCCAAACTAAACATACGCAGTTCCTTCAACCTTGCTCATATGGCCTGCATTCCATCCCTTTGATCATTTTTGTCGCTCGCCTCTGGATCCTTTCTACATCCTTTCTATACACTGGTGACCAAAATTGGACACATTACACCAGCTGAGGCCTAGCCAGCTCTGAATAGAGCGGTACTGTCACCTCCTGTGACTTGCATGCTATGCTTCTATTAATGCAACCTAAAATTGCATTTGCTTTTTTTCTGCTGACTCATGTTGAGGTTGTGATCCATCACAACTCACAGATCCTTCTTAGCAGTGCTGCTGCCAAGCCAGTTATTCCCCATTCTGTATTTGTTCATTTGTTTTTTCTTCCCTAAGTGTAGCACCTTACATTTGTCTTTGTTGAATTTCATTTTGGTGTCAATAGCCCAGTTCCCCAATTTATCAAGATCCCTCTGAATTTCAGCTCTATCCGCCAAAGTGTTGGCAACCTCCCCTACCCCCCAGCTTTGTGTCATTTGCAAATCTGATCAGTCTGCTCTCTATTCCCACATCCAGGTAATTAATAAAGATGTTAAACAGCACCGGACCCAGAACAGATCCCTGTGGAACCTCACTTGAGACCTCCCTCCAGTCTGGCATCATTCCATTAGTCGTTACTCTTTGTTTGTGGCTGTTTAACCAATTAAGTATCGCTTAATGGCAGTTCTGCCAAGCCCACACTTCTCCAGCTTGCTTATCAGAATGTCATGTGGCACTGTGTCAAAAGTCTTGCTGAAGTCCAGGTATATTATGTCCATCACATTCCCCCTATTCACCAAACCAGTTACCCTGTCAAAGAAGGAAATCAAGATGCTTTGGCATTTACTACAAGCTCTTAGTAAATTCATGCTTGTTTCTAGTGATTACCCCTTCATCCTCCAGGTATTCACAAATTGAGTTTTATACATTGCTTTAGTAGCTTCCCAGGTATTGAAGTCAGGCTGACTGGTCTATAATTTACCGGCTCCTCCTCTTTAAAGATGGGCACTACATTAGCCCTTCTCCAGTCTTCCGGGACCTCTCCTATCATCCATGAGTTAGCAAATATTATTACCAGTAGCTCCAAGATTTCCTCAGTAAATTACAGAGAAAACATATTAAAAACAATACAAGAACCTACACATGTATGATAATAAGCTTAACAGCAAACTTCAATAGGGGATCTAGTAGGAGTTAGTCCTTCAAACCACGCCGAGTTTTTCTATGGTTACAAGTTCATAGCCTTAGCTCAGAATGAGCACACCCATGATTAGGTTAGTCTTTCCTTTTGATCAAAGCTTGGGCCTTTGATCTTCAGATTCTGGCAACACATAATTGGTAGACAATGGTCCCCTCCTCAGGGTGTAGCTTGAAAAAGCTGGGCTTCTGCATAATCAGAGGTGGGAAGTTGCATTCACTTCTACCTAGAGGCCCCCAGGCAAACACTTGATGCTGTCCAAAAGTCCATTCTTGTCTGGCTCATTGTTCAATATAATCCTTTGAAGTTCTGAACACTTCCCTGGGCTCACTATAATACACAAGCTTTGCATTTAATACAATGGATTCCAAAGATACTTAAATTTAATCCAATGAGGTTTTTCACAGTCTTGGAGGAAATTGTCATATCTGTCACACATTGACTCTACTCCTGGTATCATATTTGGGTGCATAGTGAGTGCTGACACAGTATCTTTTACAGTAGTTGTGGGCACCAGGTTTTAAGACCATAATAAGAACATAAGAATGACCATACTGGGTCAGACCAAAGGTCCATCTAGCCCAGTATCCTGTCTTCCAACAGTGGCCAACGCCAGGTGCCTTAGAGGAAATGAACAGAACAGGTAATCATTAAGTTATCCATCCCCTATCGCCCATTCCCAGTTTCTGGCAAACAGAGGCTAGGGATACCATCCCTGCCCATCCTGGCTAACAGCCATTGATGGACCCCATAGACTCATAGACTTTAAGGTCAGAAGGGACCATTATGATATTCTTGTCTGACCTCCTGCACAGCACAAGCCACAGAATCTCACCATGCTCCATGAACTTATCTAGCTTTTTTGAACCTTGTTATAGTCTTGGCCTTCACATCATCCTCTGGCAAAGATTTCCACAGGTTGACTGTGCATTGTGGGAAAACAACCATTGCTACCGGTAAATCACTTTTTGCTTAGTACAGATGGGCCCAAGGCGGTTGCCCAACTGTAAAAAAAACAAAAACAAAACAAAAAAAACCCACAAAAAATTGTACTCTAATTTTCACCAAGACATATCCATACTATTCCAGAAGCTTATTTACCATTCCTACATTGACAAATATACAAATATAAAACATAATAAAAGTGGTACTCAGAGAGGACACCAACCCATGGAGATTGTATTATAAAACATGGAAAACAGGTTGATAGCCTAATGAAATTGGACTCTTTAGAAAGAAATCAAGGGGAAAAAAACAAATGCCCATTTAGGAATGTTGGCATTTTAATTTTTGCAGGTTATTATAGTTTAACCTGACACAACAAGAGCAATGAAATTTGAAATCTTTGAAATACAAATTAGACTCGCTCAGATAGTGTTTTTAGTTCTCAGACACTGTTTCATTAGACACACACAACTTCTCCTTACAACTGTTATACTATGCAACTCCAACAACAAATAGCCACCGCTTCATTCTGAAAAGCAGCACAAGTAATCCAGTCACAATACAACTCACAATGTTTAGATAATTCACGTTTACACATGCCAGCTGTATTTATTATTGTGTTAAAATAAAATTGCTAAATATATTCTTTATAGTTGCTTCCAAATATTGCATAAAACAAAGCTGTTTAAAACTGTCACATTACCAATTCCTGCATTCCCTTCACACACTATTTGACAATGAGAACAGACTGCTTACTGTACACTAAGCCTGAACAACCAAAGAATTACAACTACCAAACTGTTCAAGGAACAATAAAAGAGCAGACTTGTATTATAACTTATGTTTGCTACCAAACAGTTATTGCAATAGGCACTTCATTCAGTTGCTCTCTTTTTCAAATGTTAGTGACTAAAATTCATATTGTCCTCAGAGGATAATTCTCTTTCCTTATTATTGTGGGCACACAGGATTGCTGCAGATTTGCTAGTGTGACTCAATTACCTCATGTGAATGGAATTTTATTTAGTAACCCAAACACTCAAAATGAAATTCCATTAAACTGACATGATTAATGACAAGTGCTTTTTAATATGAAGATAACTGACAAAACAGAAACGTAGGCTAATTATGACTCTGCTTATTGGTTGCAAATAATGTAATATAAGAAAAACACAAATCTCAGAACACTACCTATACTGCACCAAGTCGGTAACATCATCCAAAGAGCCAAGTGTTTTTCTGAGAGTTATAACATGGAAGTGTTGCTATAACAACAGGCTATTGTGATGGCTTTCATTGTAGGGCATCCTTTTCTTTAATGGTGAATGTTCACGTGGAAAATAAATTTAGAACCACTGTAGTTAAATAAACCAGTTTCATCAATGTGCATTCAAAATGTAGCTCTCTCCAGACAAAATGACAATAGAACTACCGACAATTTTACAGAAGATGCTTTCCATATGGAATCGTTTTATCTATTTCTGTTATAAAGTCAAGGTCTCATAAATACGTAACAGTGGTGAGCTGATGGCTAAACACCAAACACTGTAGAAGAGTACAACTCGTGTATTCTAAGCAGCTTAAACATTCATGGTAAACGCAGCATTATGTTGGAAGGTAGGGTGCTGCTTTTTTTTTTTTTTTTTTTTTTTAAATTCTCTGCAGCACCAGTCCCAGAGGAAAGAGCAGAGTTTTGTTCAGAGCACAGTAGTGAAAGGCTGATAATGGCCTCTAATCTATCCAGCTTCAAACACATGTTCAGCCCTGCTGTGCTGCCTTTGATGTCACTTTAACTAGATTCCCCAGTGCCACCTCTGAACTCAGAACATTCCTTCATTCAATGCACTATGCCAACTCAACCAGAGGAAGCAAATTCAAAAGACAAGCACTTTAATTTTATCCCAACAAACCCTCATTCAGTAGATGGTGAAAGCAATGAAAACCAACACCATACTTTTGTTTTCCTTTTGTCAGGTAACTTTCTTTGAGATATTTTCAATAGCTAGAGAAGTTAAAAAGTAATCCATGATTTTCTTTTGCAGCAACTTTGCTTTTAAGTAACTTTATAAAACTGAGTTGACATGTTTGACTGGATGATCTTTGCTGGTACCAAAAAGAACTGCTGTTGGACTAGGAGGGAGAGCTGCTGAGATGGTTTGTGACTATCTTTTCTTTTTTTTCAGTGATAATTATTTAATGATACATTTCTAATCTGCTCGTCTGGAAACATTGGAGCTTCCGCTCCTTTCAAGACGGACAGGCAGCCACAACCAGTAATGACAGATTCTTTTGTTGGCCTGTAGCCAGTGCTCCCAGGTTATTTTCCTTTTCTCCCAAGTAGATAGCTTCCAAGCCCAATACATTAACTATACACTTGGGATAATTATTCAGGATTTTTAAATTAAAACTGCTAATAAACTTCCAGGATAAGAATTTTAGATCATTTTGGATCACTGGCCATGAGAGAGGCAGGAAGCATATCGGCAGGTAAGATGCCATTTTATGAACCATCACTTCTACCAATGCACAACTATGAATATTTGCCTCGTCAGCCCTCATTCACAGAAGCAAGCAGCGGGGTGGGAACTTCTTAGACATTGCTGCTCCTACAAACCCTTTGGTTAAACGCCCTCAGGTGAGGAAATGGAATCTAGCATGTCATGTTTTCAGGGGTGACCAGAGGACCAAACTGCTACCCTAAACTCAGTTATTCATGTGCAGCTTCTCTTCCTCTCATCCAGGAAACAATGGCTCAAGTGCAGTGACAGCTTTTACCTTGGTTGGGCAAGAACATTGCTCTCCCCTCCATATTTCAGCGGAATGATCTCTCATCCACCTTTGCAATAGTGGCCCTGAACATCCACCTGGCAACATAAGCAACGTATCTACTGGCCTAAATTCAAGTTCTTTCTGGTTAGAAACAGAGCCATACTCCTGACATCTAACAAATGCCTGTCCTTTTCCTTTTCCAGGAAGAGACCTTACAAATGAAACCACTGACTCGGGGCATATCTACACGGCACCTGGAGGCTTAACTCCAGCTTGGGAAGACATATATGCACTAGCTTTGATCAGAGGAAGTGTGCTAAGAATAGCAGTGTAGCCATGGCACCGACATGGGCTAGCCATCCTGGCACAATCATATCCGAGACCCTAGGTACATATACTTGCTGGCCCTTCCTGCTACTCAATCGCGGCAGCTACACGGCTATTTTTAGCGAGTAGCTCAATCAAAGCTAGTGCATGAACGTCTACCCAATGTGGAAATTACACTATAGACAAGCCCACAGATAAACCTGCACACGGGACAAGGCCCAGAGAAGGGAATTACATTCCTTTTTTACTGCGATAAAGGGCTGGGAAGAGCACATTCACTCTTGGTTAGAATTTGTAGGCTTTGCAAAACTGCAAGTCTAAGAAGAATTTAATGAGAGGGTGGTGGTTTGGCATCTATGGGGGCTGGGAGGTCATTCCTTCTGAAGGCAGCAACATGGAAGGAGGCACGGGAAGTACAAGAAGGAAATGAACGGGCTCTGAGGCATGGAGGAGCAAGAGAGGCAAGATGGAAAACAGAAACAGAGAATATCCGACTTGAGGACCAAGACAGAATTAGGTAGGAACTTGCAGAGGAGTTTAAATTTAATATGCTAAAGAACTCCTCCAGCAAAGGGACTCTAACATGGGGCTGATGTGGTCTAATTATAATACAGTGGCTAAGTGTACCCTGTTCCTCTGTGTGCCTACTCCATATAGAGGATAAGGGCCTGCCACCAGTAAATGGAATTACTCCTTTAGTTCAGGTGATGAAGACCTGCAGTTTTGATGCTGACAGTCTTGCTTCCTCCCTGCTGATGACCAAATGGTAGGGGCCACTACATAGTGAACAGTTGAGGAAGATGGCATCAAACTTGCCACTATGCAGAATGTCATCACAAGACAACTGTTTTAAGTGTGGGATTAAAAAAAAAATTAAAACGGTTTCTCATAATCTCCCCCAACAGGCAGCATTCTCACCAACCTTTGCAGAGGAACTGTGAGGGGCAGGGGGCTGGGAGAGAGGTCGAGGGAAGGATCAAGAAAAGAGAACGTTCCATCTCTCAAGTTTCCCCTGCACTCTACTCTGCCCACTCCATCCATGGGCCTCATCCCTTTCACCTGAAGGGACCACCTTTAAGGCTTTATGGCCTTAAAGATGCAGAAATTACTGGATAGGGTTCTCTGGCTTGTAATACACAGGCACAGGAAGTGGTCAGACTAGATTATCGGAATGGCTGCTTCTGGCCTTATTTATGGATCTATGCCAGGACAAGATGAGAAGGGAGTAGAGACTCTTAGTGCAGTACTTAGCAATGACCCACAAAGAGCTAGCTGGTCACATGGCACTGGTTCCTCCTTGTTCCAAGTCACGACATTTTATTAGAAGCTAAATACACTGCAAACCCTTTTCCAAATATGACTTTTCTGTGTAAGCAGATGCTATAGCTGCTACAGGGTTATGTAATCATAATATGTAGGGAAAGTAGGCCACTGATCCTGAACTAAAGGGGACGGGCTCATGGATAAATCTATTAACACCAGGTCCATATCATGGCCTCTCTCCTGAGGTTGCCAGCAAAGGGGCTAATTGTGATACTGGGGTTCCAGTCACTTGCACACTACGAAATGGATTAGGAAAATCAGCTTCTGTTCACTGAACTGCCACCAGATGGCAACACCTTCAGTTGCTACTAACTTCGACCAGAGTGGAACTGATGACCTAAATGTAGAAAATATGGTCTGATTATGATGATGAAGGTCAAGGCTTTGGATGTAAGCAAAAGCTAAGAGATGATCACATGAGAGCCTATTGTCCCTGAAAATTTCAATAGCGAGGGAAATATTATGTGGCACCCAGGAACCTAAACTGAGCTCCAAATTACAAGAATAAAAATCACATAACGCCAAAAAATTATGCTAATGTCATAGACCCCCAAGTTTACACTAGTCTTCAAGCCATAAATTACCAAATCTAAGGTGAACAATTCCCGGCCTGATTTACAGAGGTGTTCAGAACCCAACATTTCAGCTGAGTGCCCAGCACATCTGAAAGTCAGGTCCTCTGTCTTTAATCTTATGCAAAACTTCACTTACTTGACATCAAATTGCCTGTTACAGTAACCCCCTGCTCAGTCAGGGCAGTTTATTGTATACACTTGCCCACTATGTTTTCTAGCACCTTCCTATGAAGCATCTGTTAGTGACCTCTGTTGGAGCCAAGACCCTGGAGTAGCTGAGCCGTTAGCTCTCTTGTGGCAATTATCTATTTCCCTTTCTCACATTTTCCTCTCTGTCAAGCCCGTGGAACTGCTCCTTCAGCTCACGAGGTAGAGGGCATGATTTTGACCCAGGAGTCTGATTTCTGATGCCATATATATTGTGACTGTTATTTAACATTTACATATATGTGGGCCAGCATCTGACCATGCTTGTTTTCTAACACAAAGATACCTCATGCAAGTGTCTTCATGCCCCGTTCAGACACAGTCATTATCAAGTTTACTGCTTGCTGCATGCTGCCACTGTGTTCCTAATATTCCAGAGAATATTACTTCATGAATACTTTGAGGAGGTTTATATTACTGAAGATAAATTCCAATTAGATTATATACCCTGTAGGTGACACAATTAGCACCATTACCAAAGATGTTTCACACATCAAATACCGTGAAAGCTATAAACAGTTCAGCTGAGGAAACCTGAAATGGATATGTATTCCGTAGGTACAAAGGCCTTGGCTACACTTGCAGATGTACAGCGCTGTGAGTTAAACCTGACTTCGTGCAGCTGAGTAGGGAAAGCGCTGCAGTCTGTCCACACTGACAGCTGCCTAGCGCACTGTCGTGGCCACATTTGCGGCAACTGCAGCGCTATTGGGAGCGGTGCATTATGGGCAGCTATCCCACAGAGCACCTTTTCCCATTCTGGCGCCGTGGGTTGTGGGAAGGGGGCGTGAGTGTGGGGGATTCTGGGTCCTGTCCCAATGCCCTGTGATGCATCGCTTCGCATCCCAGAAATCCCTTTGTTTCCATCCACCTTTGGCGCCATCTTTCAACTGTTTCTGTGCAGCGCGATCTGTCTGCGGGAAATGGAGTCCGAACTGCTGAGGCGTATGCTGACGAGTCTCACCAGCACGTCACGTTTGGCTGTCGAACTATTTCTTAAGATCAAAAGTGAGAGTGAGAGTAAGGGTGAGGAGTCCGATGTAACGCGTACGACATAAAATTGCTTGTGGCATTCACGGACATGCTCAGCACCGTGGAACGCTGCTCTTGGTCTCGGGAAACAAGAACCGAGTGGTGGGATCACATCATCATGGAAGTCTGGGATGACGAGCAGTGGCTGCAGAACTTTCGGATGAGAAAAGCCACTTTCATGGGACTGTGTGAGGAGCTCGCCCCCACCCTGCGGCGCAAGGACACGAGATTGAGAGCTGCCTGCCAGTGGAGAAGCGGGTGGCTATTGCAATCTGGAAGCTGGCAACTCCAGACAGCTACCGGTCGGTCGCAAACCAGTTTGGAGTGGGAAAGTCGACCGTTGGAATCGTGTTGATGCAAGTTTGCAAGGCCATTAATCGCATCCTACTCAGAAGAACCGTGACTCTGGGTAATGTGCAGGAAATAGTGGATGGCTTTGCACAAATGGGGTTCCCTAACTGTGGAGGGGCGATAGATGGGACGCACATTTCTATTCTGGCACCACCCCACCTAGGATCCGAGTACGTTAATTGGAAGGGGTATTTCTCCATGGTTCTCCAGGCGCTTGTGGATCACCGTGGGCGTTTCATTGACATTAACATAGGCTGGCCCGGAAAGGTGCATGAAGCACGCATCTTTCGGAACACTTGGCTGTTCAGGAAGATGCAGGCCGGGACTGTTTTCCCAGAGCAGAAGATCATGGTAGGGGAAGTTGAAATGCCCATTGTGATCCTTGGAGATTCCGCTTACCCGTTAATGCCGTGGCTCATGAAACCCTACACAGGGAGTCTTGACAGCAGCAAGGGACGGTTCAACTACAGGCTGAGCCGGTGCCGAATGACTGTGGAGTGTGCCTTTGGCCGTTTAAAGGGCCGCTGGCGATCTCTGTATGGGAAGCTGGACTTGGCCGAAAACAGCATCCCCGCGGTTATATCCGCGTGCTGTGCCCTCCATAATATTTGTGAAGGGAAGGGTGAAAGCTTCACTTAGGCATGGACCTCTGAGGTTCAACACCTGGAGGCTGAATTTGCACAGCCAGAGAGCAGGGCTATTACAGGGGCCCAGCGCGGGGCTGCAAGGATTAGGGATGCTTTGAGGGAGCAATTTGAGGCTGAAAACCAGCAGTGATATCTGGTGCCCTGCACGGGAGTGAAGTGCAATAGTTCCAATCTTTAGGAATCAGTGTCTCCTTAGCAGACAAGCAGACTTGCAGTGCCTGTTTATTTCCTGGGCTAAGGAGTCTTTTACTTTATGCAATAATAAAGAATGTTTTCAAAGCCAAAGAATCCATTTATTGAAAAGAAAAAAAAATTATTTATTGAAAAGAAACAATGGGGTGGAGTGGGGAACAGTACAATCACAGATTCGCGTATGTCCTGTCTGGTGTGCTGTGCAGTGAGTGCTGCACTTCAGGACAGCTATACTGCATGGTGATGGGGGTTGAGTGCAGAGGGTAAGGGTCGTGGTTTTCAGGGCTGCGTGGTGAAGATACTGGTGTTGGAGGCAGCGGGTGGCGTGAAGAACACGGAAGTTGGGGAAAGTCTGTTGCAGGTGACAGTGGGGCACAACGGAAAGAGTTTTGGGACAAGGGCTATGGGGGGGGGGGGTGGCGGCGTTGGCGGTACTACTCCTCTTTCTGCATGGCTACCAGCTCCTGGATAGCATCTGCTTGGCGCTCCAGGATGCTTCCGAGCCTATCAGTGCTTTGCTGCCGGTGCGCTGCGTTTTCCTGGCGGATCCTGCTTTCTCTCTCCCTCCAGTTCTGTGCTTTCTCATTCTCTTTAATAGATTGCCGCATCACTTCTTGCGGCATGTCTTCTTTGCTTTTTCGCAGTCTCTTCCTGAGTCTTTGCAGTCTCTGAGCAGGCGATAAGAGGGACGGCTGAGGTCTCAAGGTTGATGCAGCTGTATAGGCAAAATGCAACATTTAACAGAGGCAGCATTATTTATACCAGACAGAGTAATGATTCCCCCCGCACTTAAGGAGTAGAAAACACACAGCGTCTACACAATAGCATAATTTTCCCGTCGGAAACAGAGCACACATATCCCACGGGAGCCTCAAAATGGTGAGTAAGGGGGACTGATTGTTTCAGGGCTGCACTGTCCTCTGGGTTTCTGTGCCTTGGGGAGAGCCAACAGCTTCAGGGGGCGCCTACACTGAACACTGTCCCAACATTTTCCACAGGAGTTCGCCCTGGACGATATCTCGCTGCTGAGGGTGACCTGGCAAGCAAGGGAGGGTCTTCTTGCAATACGGCTTACGCCCTGGCCCATATGCAGCTTGCCTGTGTGCAGCAATTGTCCCCCCGCTCCTCACGGCACAGTGGCGCGGACACATTAGCCTGGCTGGGACAAGGTCCACAGTGGCTCTTCTGATAAACCTGCGCAAGCGCATTGCACACGTTCTGGATGAGACATTCGAGGAGATTACCGAGGCCGATTACCGTGATGTGATAAACCACATCAATGCACTATTCCACATCTAGGCATGCATGCCTAACCCTCCTCTCCCAAAGAGCCCGCACCGAAAAAATTCCATCCCCAAAAAAACCCAAAACCTGCTTACCGGGAACCTGTTCTTCTGTTTGTCCTCCACCAAGTACTGGCCGCTGCGACTGGCTACCTTCCCTCCTGGCTCGAGAAGAGCTCCTGGCTGCATGGCTCCAGGGATTCTGAGGTGTCTCCATCCGGCCCACCACCATCACTCCCGTTTTCCTCCTCCTCCTCTTCCTCTTCCTCCTCCCCTCCCCACACCGGCTCTGAAGTGTCAATGGTGGTGCTCGGAGTGGAGGTGGGGTTAACCCCAAGTATTGCATCCAGCTCTTTGTAGAATTGGCAGGTCGCGGGGGGAGCACCCGAGCGGCCGTTTGCGTCGCGGGCTTTGCGGTAGGCACTCTGCAGCTCCTTCACTTTAATCCTGCACTGCAGGGCATCCCGGTCATGGCCCCTTTCCAACATGTCCTTTGATACCTTCCAGAAGGTATCGTAATTCCTACGTCTGGAGCGCAGCTGGGACTGGAAAGCTTCCTCCCCCCAAACACTGATGAGGTCCAGCAACTCGCCATTGCTCCATGCTGGGGCTCGCTTGGCGCGTGGAGGCATGGTCACCTGGAAAGACTCGCTGATAGCACTCCACGCCACGCCGGGCTGAGCAAACAGGAAGGGGATTTTTAAAATTCCCGGGGAATGTAAAGGGTCGGTCACATGGCTGGTTACCTGAGGCCAGTGCAGTAGAGTTTGAACTGATATCCTTTCTTTGATAGGATAACGAGCCTTGTGGATAAGGGTGAAGCGGTGGATGTGGTATACCTAGACTTTAGTAAGGCATTTGATACGGTCTCGCATGATATTCTTATCGATAAACTAGGCAAATACAAATTAGATGGGGCTACTATAAGGTGGGTGCATAACTGGCTGGATAATCGTACTCAGAGAGTTGTTATTAATGGTTCCCAATCCTGCTGGAAAGGCGTAACGAGTGGGGTACCGCAGGGGTCTGTTTTGGGACCGGCTCTGTTCAATATCTTCATCAACGACTTAGATATTGGCATAGAAAGTACGCTTATTAAGTTTGCGGATGATACCAAACAGGGAGGGATTGCAACTACTTTGGAGGACAGGGTCATAATTCAAAATGATCTGGACAAATTGGAGAAATGGTCTGAGTTAAACAGGATGAAGTTTAACAAAGACAAATGCAAAGTGCTCCACTTAGGAAGGAAAAATCAATTTCACACATACAGAATGGGAAAAGACTGTCTAGGAAGGAGTACGGCAGAAAGGGATCTAGGGGTTATAGTGGACCACAAGCTAAATATGAGTCAACAGTGTGATGCTGTTGCAAAAAAAGCAAACATGATTCTGGGATGCATTAACAGGTGTGTTGTGAGCAAGACACGAGAAGTCATTCTTCTGCTCTACTCTGCTCTGGTTAGGCCTCAGCTGGAGTATTGTGTCCAGTTCTGGGCGCCGCATTTTAAAAAAGATGTGGAGAAACTGGAAAGGGTCCAAAGAAGAGCAACAAGAATGATTAAAGGTCTTGAGAACATGACCTATGAAGGAAGGCTGAAAGAATTGGATTTGTTTAGTTTGGAAAAGAGAAGACTGAGAGGGGACATGATAGCAGTTTTCAGGTATATAAAAGGGTGTCATAAGGAGGAGGGAGAGAACTTGTTCACCTTAGCCTCTAAGGATAGAACCAGAAACAATGGGTTTAAACTGCAGCAAGGGAGGTCTAGATTGGACATTAGGAAAAAGTTCCTAACTGTCAGGGTGGTTAAACACTGGAACAAATTGCCTAGGGAGATTGTGGAATCTCCGTCTCTGGAGATATTTAAGAGTAGGTTAGATAAATGTCTATTAGGGATGGTCTAGGCAGTATTTGGTCCTGCCATGCGGGCAGGGGACTGGACTCGATGACCTCTCGAGGTCCCTTCCAGTCCTATAATCTATGAAACTATGAATCTATGATGACCAGAGTGGCTAGAACAGGCATTGTGGGATACTGCCGAATAATTCTGGAGGCCATCCACAGCACAGTGGGCGGCCACACTGGCGCCGCAGCGGCAGCGCAATACTCACTATTCCTCTCGGAGAGGTGGAGTACATGCAGTGCTGCAACCACGGAGATACAGCGCTGCAAATGCCTTGCCAGTGTGGACGGGGAGTGAGTTACAGCGCTGGGGGAGCCTTTACAGCGCTGTAACGCGCAAGTGTAGCCAAGGCCAAAGATATACCCTGTATGCTTCACTCCACCATTAGGGGATCATTGATACAATGCATTCAGGCATCAACTTCTGGAATGGCTACTGGTGGCAGATTTCTTTTGCTAATGTGGAATCAGGGTAAATTAAACTCCAGTCTGTACAATGTAATCTCAACACAGATGTCATAAGGAGAATACAATCAAAACTTTGAGGCAAAGCAACAACAAAGTAAGGGACTGCTCCCTTGCAGAACAGATATATGATGAAGAACAATCAACAATTTCACTAAGAACAAGGGTATTGCGGAAAAGCTATATGAATTCTTTGCATCGGTCTTCACTGCAGAGGCTGTGAAGAAGATTCTCACACATAAGCCAATCTTTTTAGGTGACAAATCTGAGGAACTGTCCTAGATTGAGGTAATTAGAGGAGGTTTTGGAACAAACTGATACATTAAACAGTGTAAGTCGCTAGATCCCGATGGGATTCACCCAAGAGTTCTGAAGGAACTCAAACATGAAACTGCAGAACTGCTAACTGGTATGTGACCTACTGCTTAAATCAGCCTCTGTACCAGACAACAGGTAGGCAGCTAACACCAATTTTTGAAAAAGGGTCTCAGTGACAGGCCCGTAAGTCTTGTTTCAGTACCGGGCAAAATGGTTGCAACAAGAGTAAAGTAAAGAATTATCAGACACATAGATGAACACTATATGTTGAGGAAAAGTCAACAGCTTCTATAAAGGGAAATCATGCCTCACCAATCTGTTAAAATTCTTTGAGGCAGTGAACAAACATGTGGACAAGCGTGACCCAGTGGATATAGTGTATTTGGAATTCAGAAAGCCTTTGACAAGGTCCCTCACCAAAAGGCTGTTAAGCAAAGTAAGCAGGATAAGAGGAAAGGTCCTTTCATGGATCGGTAACTGGTTAAAAGAAGGGAAATAAAGGGTAGGACTAAAAGGTCACAATGAAGAGAGGTAAATATTGGGATCCCAAAAGGAGCTGTGCTGGGATCTGTGTTGTTCAACATATAAATAAATGATCAGGAAAAAGGGCTAAAGAGTGAGGTGTCAAAGCTTGCAGATGATACAACCTGGAAAGGATGTTATTTACCCCTTCACATAATGCAGGAACCACGGGGTCACCCAATAAAATCAATAGGCAGCAGGTTTAAAACAAACATGAGGAAGTACTTTTTCATGCAATGCACAGCCAACCTGTGGAATCTGTAGCCAGGGTTAAATTGTTGTGAAGGCCAAAACTATAGCGGGGTTCCGAAAAATTAGTAAGTTCAAGGACAATAGGTCAATCGATGGCTATTAACCAAAATGGTCAGGGATGCAACCCCTTACTCTGGGCGTCCCTAAACTTCTGACGGCCAGAAGCTGGGATTGGATGACAGGGGATGGATCACTTGATGATTGCCTGTTCTGTTCATTCCCTCTGAAGCATCTGTTACTGGCCACTGTCAGAAGACAGGATACTGAGTTAGATGGACCATTGGTCTGACCCAGTATAGCCATTCTTACGCTCTTAGATGTAACAGTCCTCTCCTCTGTGTTACACAAGCAGACACCATGCCAGACAACTGCACAGCAGCTTGTGGATTTGCTGCAAAGACACAACGGAGGCCACATCAACTGGTGAGCTCCCATGTTGTGGTTTATGATTCTATGAAGAGGAGAAAGGGCTCTCAGGGAAGATGTAAAACTCTTCATGTGAAGTCTTTATTAAACAGGCCCAAACCAAGGCTATCACAATAACCAGGTTAGGAGCTTGCCCATCTCACAGATCAATACTGGCCATACTGCTGCTCAGAGTAGTTTAAGGGGCAAGCGCAAGAGAAGCCAATGGGGAAGAATCTTAACTTCAATGGCCTCTGCCTATTGCCAGGTCTATTGCTAGCTATTATCTTTACATGATGCCTCCTCTGCACCTACTTGCCACATCAAACAGCTAAAACAACACAGCTACTGGTCAGCTTATAAAAGCAATTTTGAGTAGAAAGGTCTGAAGCTGTTTTGCCTAGAAGGACATAGGAATTCATATGACAAAGGTGAGCTAAAAAGCCATCAGCAGTGCTGCATCCATTTGGGAGCAATGCATTTACAGCCACGTGAAAGGGAACTCCCTAAAAGAAGCAAAAAGACTGCAGAAGTATGTGTTATACATACAGTAAGCACATCCCAGCACAGCACAAGAATATTTGACAAAGTCTGCAATTACATCCTATTGAAAGATGGTCAGCAGCGACGGGGTTTGTACTAAGAGATCATGGGCAAAAATTTCAAAGCACCATAATACTACTACTACTTAACTCAGAAGGCTAAATCTAGTAAAATGATACTGCTTTTTGACAGTTTCCTATAACTGGATTGTGTGTGCGGTCGGTGAGGGGAAAGCATACACAGGGGTTTCCGGAATGGTCTTCCATGATTGTTCCTTAGACTATCAAAGCTTACAACTGAGTTGTGGACAACTGGCTGACACTACTCAAGATTTTGTCTTGCACTAGGTGTTGTTCTCCCTGACTGCACACTTCTATGAGCTTGTTTTTAGCACTCTGGGGCTCTCTTGGATTATCCCAGGCATACATTCTCCATTGGGATCCAGTGCTGTGTAGATTTCTATCCAAGCATTACACCCAGTTTAGTTATTGCCTTCAATAAGATGTTAGATTTCTCGATTAGAGCACTTGATTAATACTATAAATTGCAGTGCACTACAAATCTCCCCAATCACCAACTGAGTTTTTCACTGCAGAGTTTTGTTTAGGGTACGCCAGAATTCAAAGTACTCATACATGGAAGTCAAGTAGCAGAAGCCCCTTTTTCAGAGGCTGCTTTCGGTTGAGTTTCATTTTTGGCTGTCTTTAGCAATTCAGCAGAAACTCCTTTGAAACTCAGAAGGTATATAGCTTCAGGAATTCCATATAAAAGGTAACCATAGCCAGCAAGACTTTGGAACTACATAATGAAAAACAAATGTTAAATCTATATTGAGTATTTTGTAAGCCAAAGGTCAAAATTTTGTCTCTGTAGTTCACAGTGTTTGGGATAATAATGCATGCAGCCCAATCTGAAGAATACTAATTGAATGAAAACATTTTAAATCCACGTAGTCACATCAGTTTATTTAAAATGAGCCATAGCAATTATACTAGTTACTAACATGGAATGTAGCAAGGACCAAGTCTTGATAGCAATTAAAATCCTGAAACTCAGCGTTAGCATGTCATAACAGTCACAGAAGGGATGCATACACTGAAAGAAAAGGGGAATGGGAAGTCAAGAAAACACAGGATGGTTAAATGGGAAGAGATTACTCAAATATAAAAAAAAATCCATCCAGCAGATGGAACACATTGTGGCAGCTAAAATAGAAATTAGAAGGGCTAAGAGAGAACTTGAAGAGCAAATAATCAAGGACATAAAACATATATGCTTTAAAACAAGCATGCTGAAAGTAGGAAACCAGTGAGAGTCGGTAGGACAGCTACACTATCAGAGAGTAAACAGAAGCAATAAGGAGGTGAGAATACTGCCAAGAATTTTTCCCTCACTCTTCTCCACTGAGCACGAAGGAGCAATATGGCACCTGCTCTTTGCAGATAGTGCAAATCAGATTAGGGTTGGAAGAGACTTTAGGAGGTCATCTAGTCCAACCTCCTGCTCAAAGCAGGGCCAACACCAACTAAATCATCCCAGCCAGGACTTTGTCAAGCCAGGCCTTAAAAACCTCTAAAGATGGAGATTCCACCACCTCCCTAGGTAACTCATTCCAGTGCTTCACCACCCTCCTAGTGAAATAGTTTTTCCTAATATCCTACCTAGACCTCCCCCACTGCAACTTGAGACCATTGCTTCTTGTTCTGTCATCTGCCACCACTGAGAACAGCCTAGCTCCATCCTCTTTGGAACCCCCCTTCAGGTAGTTGAAGGCTGCCATCAAATCCCCCCTCACTCTTCTCTTCTGCAGACTAAATAAGCCCAGTTCCCTCAACCTTTCCTCATAAGCCATGTGTTCCAGTCCCCTAATCATTTTTGATGTCCTCCGCTGGACTCTCTCCAATTTGTCCATATCCTTTCTGTACTGGGGGGCTCAAAACTAGACACAGTACTCCAGATGTGGCCTCACCAATGCCAAATAGAGGGGAATAATCACTTCCCTTGATCTGCTGGCAATGCTCCTACTAATGCAGTCCAACATGCCGTTAGCTTTCTTGGCAACAAGGGCACACTATTGACTCGTATCCAACTTCTCATCCACTGTAATCCCCAGGTCCTTTTCTGCAGAACTGCTGCTTAGCCAGTCAGTCCCCAGCCAGTATTAGTGCATGGGATTCTTCCATCCTAAGTGCAGGATTCTGCACTTGTCCTTGTTGAACCTCATCAGATTTCTTTTGGCCCAATCCTCCCATTTGTCTAGGTCCCCCTAAACCTTATCCCTACCCTTCAGTGTATCTACCTCTCCCCCCAGCTTAATGTCATCCATGAACTTCCCGAGGGTGCAATCCATCCCATCATCCAGATCATTAATGAAGATATTGAACAAAACTGGCCCCAGGACCGACCCCTGGGGCACTCCGCTCAATACCGGCTGCCAACTAGACATCAAGCTGTTGATTACTACCCTTTGAGCCTGACAATCTAGCCAGCTTTCTATCCACCTTATAGTTCATTCATCCAATCCATACTTTTTTAACTTGCTGGCAAGAATACTGTGGGAGACTGTAAAAAAAGCTTTGCTAAAGTCAAGATATATCATGTCCACTGCTTTCCCCATATCCACAGAGCCAGTTATCTCATCATAGAAGGCAATCAGGTTGGTCAGGCATGACTTGCCCTTGGTGAATCCATGATGACTATTCCCGATCACCTTCCTCTCCTCCAAGTGCTTCAAAATGGATTCCTTGAGGACCTGCTCCATGATTTTTCCGGGGACTGGGATGAGGCTGACCGGTCTGTAATTCCCCAGATTCTCCTTCTTCCCTTTTTTAAAGATGGGTACCATATTTGCCTTTTTCCAGTCGCTCGGGACCCTCCCCCAATCGAGTTTTCAAAGATAATGGCCAATGGCTCTGCAATCACATCAGCCAACTCCCTCATTACCCTCGGATGCATTAGATCCAGCCCCATGGGCTTGTGCACGTCCAGCTTTTCTAAATAGTCCTTAACCTGTTCTTTCACCATTGAGGGCTGCTCACCTCCTCCTCATACTGTGCTGCCCACTGCAGCAGTCTGGAAGCTGACCTTGTCTGTGAAGACCGAGGCAGAAAAAAGCATTGAGTACCTCAGCTTTTTCCACATCATGTGTCACTAGGTTGCCTCTCCCATTGGGGTCCCACACTTTCCCTGATCATCTTGTTGCTAATATACTTGTAGAAACCTTTCTTGTTACCCTTCACATCCCTTGTTAGCTGCAATTCCAGTTGTGCTTTGGCCAAATGAGGTGCTGTTGGAAATGGAGGTATCAAGAGAGGAGGATTTGCACCAAACTTATCCCTTAAGAGAGTCGCTCTCAACCTATTCCATAGTGGGACCACCAAAGGACCTCCTCCCTCATTTAGCAATATGGGAAGGGGAAGGTTGTGGCATGTTTGTGACTGCCAGGTTGAGAACTCAGGACATATCCCATTTCTGGACAGATGCATTCAAAGTAAGCCAGTACTGATCACTGCTATATTTAAGAAAGGGCAGAGACAAATTTGGCGATGAAAATCTTTGTGTATCTGAGCTCAGACACTTGATTCAAAACTCTGCCATATGAAAGCCAGCAAACTTCAATGTGGAAGAGGACTGCAAATGTGTTACTCTGTGCAGTAACTGCAGTTCTTTGAGATGTGTGTCCCTATACACTCCACTTCAGGCACGCATGCACCTCTCAAGCTCTTGATCAGAGATTTTCAGTTAGCCATGTTGGTTTGGACTGCACATGCACCCTATGCCTCCTCATGCTGGACACCAAGAATATATAGTGGTGTGTGGGCAAACCACTCTGAGGTTATTTCTCCACCCAAAAGTCTGATAGAGAACAGTCTGATGCAGAGGGGCTGGAGGGTGGGTAGTGCAGCACCCATGAGGGCATACATCTCGAAGAACTACAATTACTGCACAAAGTGAGTAACTGCCTCTTCTTCTTCATGCAGTGTCCCTCTGGCTGCTCCAGTTCAGGTGACTTCCAAGCAGCATCCCCAGAGGAAGAAGGGAGCTTTGGAACTGAATCTAGAACTGAAGACAGTACTGCAGAACCAAGTGCTACATTGGATTTGGCGGCATGGATTAAAGTGTAATGTTTTGAAAATGTATGTTCCGAGGCCCATGTAGTGGTCCTATACATTTCAGATACCGGCATATTCTTAACTAATGCCATAGATGTGGCTTTAGATCTGGTTGAATCCGCTATCACACTTTGGGGGGATGAACGCCATGCAGCATCATAACACATGATATAATACATCCAGATATTCATCTCAACAGTCTCTGAGCAGAGATTGGAGACCCCTTAGATCTATACTGAAGATTAAAAGTCTAGTTGATTTTCAAAATCGCATGGTCCTATCTAAGTAGAAAGCCAACACCCTTCTAATATCCTGGCTATAAAAATAGGATTCCTGCAGAGACCTATGTAACTTTGGGGGGGGGGGCGGGGAACGAACAACCAGGTAGATGAATGGATTGGTTAAGGTGGAACTCTCACAGAACCTTCAGCACAAATTTAGGGTGTGGACGTAATGATACTTTGTCCTTGAAGAATACTGTTAAGGGGGAAATTTGCCATCAAGGCTGCAATCTCCCCGACCCTACGGGCTGACATGGTGGCTACTAATGAGGCTGTCATCTTAAATAAATGGAGCAGAGGAAAGGTTGCCATAGGTTCAAATGGAGGTCTCATAAGGTAACTAAGTATCAACCTGAGGTACCAGGTTGGGATGGGGTCTCTAATCTGGAGTTCGAGATCCTCTAAACCCTTAAACCTAGAGTATACCAGGAGAGGAAAAATGGAGAATCCTTCTCCTGGAGGATGAAAGGGTGATATTGCAGCCAAATGGATCATGATCAAACTAACCAATAACCCCATTTTTTTCAGATCAACAAGGAATCCAGGATGAGTGAAAGGGGCACAGATTCTGGCAGTGGCTACAAGAATCTTTTCCATTTTGGCAGGTAAGTAGTACTGGTTGACCTCTTCCTACTATTCAGGAATACATTTTGTACTTCTGTGGAGCAGGAGGATTCTAACCCCTTGAACCATCACGGAACCAAGCACTGAGGCATCCTGGGAGAGGAGAGAAGAAGTTGGGTGTTCGAGCAGTGGTTGGACACACAGTTGAAGCAGGTACGGGTACCAAGCTTTTCTCAGCCAGATTGGCACTCTAAGGATAATTCAGCCCTGACCAGCCTGATTTTGTTCATCACCCTTACTACCAGCAGCACTGGGGAAAACATACAGAACAGACCCTTCTTCCAAGATTGAAGAAAGGTTCTCCCAAGGAGTGGTGACCCAGACCCGTTCTTGAGCAGAAAAAAGGGCACTTTCTGTTTCTGGAGGTGGCCAAGAGACACCTCCCCACCCCCGGCAGTCCTCATTTTGGAATATACTGTGGAGAACTTGAGCATCTAGCTTTCATTCGTAGTCCTGTGAGAACTGTCTGCTGAGGACGTTGGTTGAGGTGTTCTGAATATCTGGAAGTAGACTGTTGCAATTTTGAACTTATGAACTATGAACCAGTTCCTTATCTTCCTGGGTTTGGCACACAGGGAGGGGGATCTTGCTTATCCCTGCTTGTTGATCTAGAACATACAGGATATGTTGTCCATCAGGACCCTGATTGATTTGCCCCTGACGAGGGGCTGGAAATGAAGGCAAGCATTCCTGACAGCCCTGAGCTCCAAGATAGATGTAGGAGCTGCCTTTGAGTAGCAAGTCATTGAGGTACGGGAAGACTAGGATCACTTCTTGTCAGACATAAGCAGCCATTACTGCCAGGACCTTTGAGAACACCGTTGGGGCTAAGGAAAGGCCAAAGGGAAGCAATTGGAACTGGAAATAATCCTGGCCTATAGTGAAACATAGGAATTTCCTGTGCAATGGGTGAATCATTATATTGGAAATAGGCGTCTTGTAGATCAAGGGCTGAAAACCATTCCCCTTTCTCCAGTGAAGCAATTATGTCTGCTAGAGTCACTATCCTGAACTTCTGAGACTTTACAAACATTTTAGAAGTCTTAGATCTAAGATCAGTTTCCACCCTTTGTTCTTTTCTGGCACAAAGAAATACTTGGAGTAAAACCTCATGCCGGTATTAGGAGGAAGGACCGATTCTATTGCTCCTAAAGGAGAGAGTTCACTTCTTGTCTCAGTGAAAGCTTGTGAGAGGGGTCCCTGAATAAGGACAGGGAATGGGGGTAGAAGGGAAGGAGTGATATAAAACTGATAGTATAGCCCGATGTTGTGATCTATATGACCCACTTGTCTGTAGTGATTCACCTCCAAGCATGTTGGAAATGGGAAAGATGGTCTCCAAAGGTGGGAAGGTGGGCCAATGGGTGCAGCTGTAAAGCCAGGGGTGTGGGAGGATTTGAATCCATGACCAACCCATCAAAATTTGCTTTGAAGATGGCTAGATGCTTGTGTTTGTGGAGGGCAGCTGGGTGGCCCTCTTTCTCTGAAATCTATGTATTTCCGGGGGCGGATGGGGGTTTCAGAGTGTCACATCCAGAAAAGTGAGCAGGATGTGATTTCTGGGCAGTCTGACCTACTAAACATTTTCTTATTTATAGGTGTAGCTATGCCCAGGAATTGTAAAGTAGCCCTAGAATCCTTCAGTGTGTGCAAGAACTCATCCGTGATCTCCAAGGAAAGTTTACAACCATCGAAAGGGAGGTCCTCAACAGTGTTCTGTACTTCAACCAAAAGCTGAAGTCATGATGCCCTGCGCATAACCACCGCCGTGGAAATGGACCTGGCAACAGCATCCAGAGCCTCGAAGAGCAGTTCTGGCTTGGCACTCAGAGGTGATGGACTGGAATTGCTCCCTATGCTCCTATAGCAGATGTTCAATAAAGGCCGTGAATCTGTTACCATTCGTAAAATCGTATTTGGCCATGAGCGCCTGATATTGCAGGGTTTCTGATGAAGAGGACTTTCGTCCAAAGAGATCATCTTTTCTGGTCTTTGTCCAAGGGATGGACAGCACAGTGCTGTCTACCCCTCCTACTTACCACATCCACATCCTGCAGGGAGTTAGACTAGTGGTTCTCAAACTTTTTTTTTTTACTGGTGACCCCTTTCACATCACAAGCTCTGAGTGCGACCTCCCCTAATAAATTAAAAACACTTTTTTACATATTTAACACCCTTATAAATGCTAGAGGCAAATCGGGATTTGGGGTGGAGGTTGACAGCTCGCGACCCCCATGTAATAACCTCGCGACCCCCTGAGGGGTCCTGACCCCCAGTTTGAGAATCCCTGAGTTAGACTCTCCCAACCAATGGATACACAGAGTGGCCATCGCTCACAGGGACAGCCGCTCGGTAGGAGAGGCAGAGTTTGAAACCTGGGTAGCCAGGCATGCCCTGCCAGGAAAAGTAAGTCTCCCAGAGTGGAGAGAGAGGAGAAAAGTGATTATAATTATACTAACAACTAACTATACTAACTGATCTTAACAACTATAGAAAAATAGAAAGCCGAGGACTCCTCAAAGGCTACGGCTCTGTCTCAGGCTGTGGCAGTTGAGAAGGAACAGAGGGTGGTTCACCTCAATATCCCTATATAGCCTTGGTCTCCAACCTGAGAAGGCACAGGGCAGGCCGAATGGACACTACTAAATGAGAATCTCCTCTCAAAGGCTTGAGAGGCGCACACACACCATGAAGTGGAACACCCATAGGGACACTATTCAAAGAAGAGTGCTCTTTTCTTCTCATCAGATAGTCCATTAGGCTCACCTATAATAAGGTTCACAACTTTCACAGCTTCAGCAAGTTCCTCTTTCAGTCACACTGGCAATCTCTTTGCCACAAAAGCTTCCCACTGAGTTGAACGACGAATCCAAACAGCTTGGGGTGCAATAGGTTGGATTCTAAGCACAAGGCCACAGTATTTTCTTGTCACAGCTCAGGCATCAGCACAGTGTTGCCGATCCAACCCTACCGCAAGATCTGACTGTTGAAAAGCTTCTAAATTTTTCCCCCCTGTAGCATACACCATCCGGGGAAAGCAAAACAGGCAGACCTCATGCATGGCTCTTTCCCACTTATACTGTAGTAATGTTAAAAGTTGGGCAGAAGATACCACACATCTGTAGTTTCATTAGTTGTATTGAAAGAAATTGTTCTCCTGTACCCTCAAACAGTTGTTCCTATACATCTGCAGCCATGGTGTGAATCCATTGTCTCACCGTATCACAGGGGAGGGGAACTGCTTTGATGCAACTGGCAGCATCAGATCCCAACAGAACATTAATGACACCCAAGACATAAGGTGAAATCAGTACTTCCTCCAAGAGGTTCAGCAGTTTTCAGCATTCATAGTGACACCAAGCAACTGCTCAGAGGACTTTAATGTTTACAGTATTGCTATTTACTGAATGAATGTCCGATTTCATAAACCCTCTTTTGCTTGAGAATTCCAGGGGTTTCTTTTCTAAGATGGAGGCTTTGCATTACTAATACAAAAAAAGCATAAAAACAATGTTTTGAAAAATGCTTTTACTCTTCTTTATCCATTACCGAGAAGCAAATGAAAGCACAAGCCCATTTTTTTATTTTATTTTATTTTACAGATCACCTTTCAGGGAATTAAGTGGTCTGAGGTGAGGGTGAGAGGTAAAGTTCCCTCATGAGGTTAGAAACTGGAAGAGACAAAAAAAGACTTAGAATTTTCTGCAGGGAAGGAGTATAACAGTGTAGTGGATGTGGTTAAACTATCTGAACAAGGACTGGCATAATTTACTAATTTAGAATAATCTCAAAGAGGGTGAGCACAGCAAGGTGGCAAAATTAGAAGGGAAGATTATACAGGTTATTTATTTAGGTTAATCAAGACTAAACTATATTGAAGAACTCATAAGAACCTAAAGTGAAGCTAGGTGATGAGGTAATATAATGGCAATTGATATTTAACATCAACAAGTGCATGGTAATACATATTTGGAGAAAAAAATTGAAAGCTCTTTAAAACACTGATGGTTTCCAAGTTCACTTTAACCACTCAGAAAATAGAAGTCTGTGGTTTCGAACAATTTCTTCCAGGGGTTTTAGAAGTGAGGAAAACGGGGGATTGGAATGAGCCCTGCAAGTTTTACCTATGAACATGGTGGATTGTCCTTCACCTGGAGACTTTAAATCAACATGGGATGTCTTCTTCTAAAAAATCTGCTCTAGCTCAACCGTGAATGACAGGCTTGATGCAGGAACTGCTGGGAGCAGTTCTCTGGCCTGTGGGATGCAGGAAGTCAGACAGAATGATCATAATGTCTGGACTTAAAAACTATATATATAACTCAGGGACACAAGGTACAGTCCTTCCCACAATGGACTGGAAGGCTAACTCATTCTCCTCGCCAGAAATTGACCCTTTAGGCAGTCCATGCATCAGACACCTGCCTGAAGGCACTTGCTTAGATACAGGTTTCCTTTCAGTCACTGTCATAGATCCCACAGTTATGATTGGACTGCTCAAGCGGTCAGTCCTGTAAGAATGCACATCTATTTGCTCCCAGTCTCTTAGGCTGTCCATGCAGATTTGTTCACTGAGCCGACACTACTGAAGAAATACTCATGTTTCCCAGCCTGGAATTCTCTTTATTCGTGCATTTCTCCTCTCTGTTTTGTGTACTGAAAGATTACACTCAAAACTAGAACCCAGTTGCCTCGCCGCTCACCTTTCATTCAGTCTTAGTCATCTGGAATTAATGTAAAGTTGAATGCTTCCCTCTCCTTGAGCTGACTTGGCCATACTGATATCTGTCTGACATTCCACCCACCAAAGCAGCTTTCGTAAGACATAAAGGTCTCAATCCTCCAATTCACCACCTTCCACTCATCCTCTGAACAGTGTCAGGCATTTGGTAAGAAGATTGTTGCAACAGACACCTTTCAGGGTCCCTCCATTTCATTCGAATGATGAATTGGAATGACAGCTTGCACATGCCCAATGTTCCTTCCCCCGGTCTGTTACTGTACAACCAGTTCTCTTTTGTAACCTACACTCACATGTTGTTTTGCATGGTCTGTAGCTTTATCTATGTATTCTCAGTCATCATGTTTATTCAGATTTTTTCTCTCTAGCAATTCAGGAGACACTTTCCTATTGACAGAATCCCAGAAGCCATTTATGGAAAAGGATACTTCAAAAACTTAAACCAGTATTCTGGCTACTTTACCCTCTCCTCCCTTTGCACAGTATGCCAAATCACAGCTTTTAAAGCCATTGTTTCCTGTTGGAGACTCAGCACATTTTATTAGAACAAGATTTTTTTACTTTCCTTATTAGGAGAGGAGAAAGGTAGAGGTTTTCCTTATTGGGGGTTAGGGACTTCAGAATTCCTTTGTATTACATTCCTCTTCTAGTGCACCAGACAACAAACACACTCATCTCTAATCCCCCTCTTCCTTACTCTCTCTTACCCTACTTCACTCAATTTAAAAAGTGTATCTGAAAGTAGAGGATTTATTTGCAGTTTGCCACACACTTTTAGCCCTTGTTAACAAGCTTTTCTCTAAGGCCTCATCTACACTACACAGTTTTGTTGACAAAAGTCTGAAAAGCTTAGTTTTATCAGTATAATAAAGTAAGGCTCTTGAAATATCTAGCGTGTGAATATCCTCTCCTTTTGCCCCTCCAGACCCATGAACATGATACAGTTCTGCGGTGACCTAGAAGTATCCTCACACCTTCTTGTCAAACTGTCTTAAATGGGCTATCTTGATTATCACTACAAAAGTTTTTTTTCTCCTGCTGACAATAGCTCATCTTAATTAATTAACTTCTCAGAGTTGGTAGGGGAACTCCCACCTTTTCATGTTCTCTGTATGTACAGTATATCTATCTCCTCACTATATGTTCCATTCTATGCATCCGATGAAGTGGGCTGTAGCCCACGAAAGCTTATGCTCAAATAAATTTGTTAGTCTCTAAGGTGCCACAAGTACGCCTGTTCTTTTTGTGGATACAGACTAACACGGCTGCAACTCTGAAACATGTAACACAATGTCATTTTCTACTGACACTTTGATGACTGGAATGAGAACACATGAATAAAGATGACCCAGTATCAATCAAATGGCCTGGGTGTGGAGTAAGTACCAGCTATGTATCTACATGAGCACTTCACAATCTTTAATGCATCTATCCTCCCAACCCTCCTGGGGGGGAGGGCAGGGCTATCACCCCCATTTTACAGATGGGGAAACTAAGGCACAGAGCAGCTAAGCAACTTGCCCAGGAGGTCTGTGGTGGAACAGGGACTGGAACCCAGATTTCCCATGTCCCAGGCTAGTACCCTAACCGCTTTTGCACGATCCTTCCTCCCTCTCGTGAGCCAAAATGTAAATGAGTGTAATTAAACATGGAAGGTATGATTACAGATAAATGAATTCCCTCCAAGCTTCAGGCATAAAGCCCAAGAAGTTCCCTGAACTGTACTCCAGTGATCACTGGGTGACACTCCGGTGCCATTATCTCGGTAATCAGATGTCTAAAAGGATTGTGTTTTCGATAAACCTGGGAAACTTCAGAAGATAAATCAAGTGGCAAACAGTGTAGCTGGAAGCCTGTTTGATTCAGTCCAGAAGGGGAGCAGTTTACCAGAAGCTAATCTCTGTTTTTACTTCGCAAACCCACCTGCAGTCGCTGGCTGTTAAAACCAGAAACACCTGCTGGTCATTATTTGGTTTAGATTACAAACATTCCCAGTCCATCAGACCAGAATAGTCCATGTCTCAACAGGTAACAACAAAGCAATACATCTAAAAAGGAAACCGTAACAGGAATGCATTGGAGCTAGATTGGTCACATGTCTGGTATATCCCATGTCAGCTACTTAACAGTTAGATATTCCTCCCCAGAATGATTCATCCCAACATCTAGGGCACTGACCTCTTTACACAGCCAAAGCCACAGGCTGGAATCTGAGAAATTAAATCTGCAGTCAATTCCAGCGGCCAGGAAATAGATACACAATGTCTCCTTTACTCCATGTCATGCTCAGTCCCCTGCCCAGGTAAGTTACTTACACACTGCTGTCTGTCAACGACATGGTGTCTGCATCACTAGACATGCTCTGCTGCTCACTGTCATTCGCACTGGTGGCTGGTGCCAGAGCATACCCTGTGTTGACATAGTAAGGGTTAACTGGCTCTCTCCACGGCCCATGCCTGAAAAAAATAAAATACAGTACAATTCAGATGACAATCTTAATTTCTGCTATTCCCACAGTCTGAACCAGCAAGAATCTGCAGCTATTTTATAGGTTTTCTTCATATTAAATACAATAAAGGATCTTGTAGTAATGGCGGCAGAGATAGCAATGAGAGGTGAGCTGCAAAGAACATAGGTTAATAAGTAGAAACAAGGAACAGGCACAGACATTATGATGGTATAATCAGACGACACTACAATACTTCACTGTACAGCTCTAGGCTAGACTGGATGTAGGGCTATGTATCACAAGAGCTTGACTGTAACCGTGCGGCACAGCAGGTAAATGAAAGAAGAGTCATATTTAATGCAATATTGTATATTGCCTCTTTCATCCCCTCTTTCATTGCCCTCTTTCACCAACAATAGGAACGTCTAAGGGCACGTCTTCACTGGCAATGTTAAAGCGCTGCCTTGGCTTGTGTAGTTGCAGCATAGCTCTAAAAAAACCACCTCCATGAGGGGAATAGCTACCAGTGCTGGTGCACTGGCTACACTGGCACGTTACAGCACTGAAACTTGCAGCGCTCAGGGGGGTGTTTTTTCACCCCCCTGAGCGAGAAAGTTGCAGCATTGTAAAGTGCCAGTGTAGACAAGACCTTAGACTGTGTCCCATCTACAGAGAAGAACACTGATGGGCAGCCATTCCCAGGGTAGATGGCAGCAGCCAGCCTACACAGAAATCTTTGGAGGCACACAAGGGCAAAAACCTACTCTAATAATGTGCCACAGAACCTTTAGCATCCTCACTAGATCTCTGGGTCACCCGCACATTGGGTGGAGGAGGTGTAGCATTCCCATCCATACCCCTCTGACTGTCTAGTAAATCCCCTTTCCATTTAGTCCCACATGCCAGTTCCATTGGACCTAGGCATGAACATGGATTTGGCCCTTTGTCCAGTGATGTTCCACACTGTGTGGGTATGTCTACACAACTGCTGGGAGCAGGTCTCACAGCCTGGGTCAACAGACTTGTGTTAGTGGGGCTCACGCTAGCACACTAAAAATAACTGCGTAGAGTTGCTTTGATATTTGGGCTTGGGCTGGAGCTCAAACTCTGAAGCCCACTCCCCTTCCTAGACTTCAGAACCTGAGCTCCAGCCCGAGCTGGAACGTCCACATGGCTTTTTTGAGCGTGCTAGCATGACTCGCTCCCAGCAGCTGCATAAACATGCCCTGTGTGGTTCTTTCCTTCTATTATCTGAGAGGAAGAATTCCATGCAGCTCCCTCTGACAACATTCGCTAATGCTGGAGTCACACTTTGATCTCCACAGACATGCCAGCAGTTTGGAGTCATGGTCACATGTGACTAGCACTGACAGCATGGAGCACTAAGGCAAAAAAGGGAAAGGCAGCTCTGCCCGCCTGGTGAGGGGACAATGGGCACTAGGCAACTAACACTTCAGTACCAACAGTGTGCATTTAAATCATCAGTGTTGCACCTCTGCTCAATTCATTAGCATGACAAGACAGGTGCTGCCAACGTCTCACAGACATACTGAACTCTGTCAGGTGTAGATGTAACAGACCAGGCCTCTGCCCAAGATTGGGCTTCACAGGGCGTTTGTCATTAACCACAGACTCCTACATCCATATTTAGGCACCCAAACAAGTCCCCTTATTTTCAAAAGTGTAGCCCAATGAGACAGACTGCAGCTCGTGAGCTGCGAGTATCTCTTTAATGAGTCTGCTGTGGCTCCTTGCAGCACATGATACTAAATCCCCATGTCATTTAATTAACAACCAAAGTTATTAACCAATCAGGATGCTTTTACTATGTTATTAACCAATTATGTTATCAACTTGCACTGTTATTAACTTCTTTGCTGTGCGAAGGAATATGAAAATATATATAAACTCAGTATTTCCTGTCATGCTGTTTAAATATGAATAGCACTATAGTAAATGAAACAATGAATTCACACTACCATGGCTCTTCCAAGTAATATTGGTTGCTAATTTGGCTCCTGAACCACTGAGGTCTGAGTATTACTGGTGTAGCCAAAACTGGAAAATCTACAGAGGTCGCACATGCATAGCTTGTGTCCGTTGAGCCCACTGTACTCTCCAGGGGCTCCTTGCATCACCATCCCTCCAATTTCCTGTAGGCCACACTTCCATTCCCCTCTATTGCAGGGACTCCCTGCAACTCCCCCTAATCTTGCCCCTGCCAGGGGTTGTGTGTGCCTCCCATACAGGTGGTCCCCCCCAAAATCCGTGACTATATGATTGTGTGCCTGGTTCTACACACAAAATAGCACCAAGAAACACGAAGTACTGTATCGAGAGGAATTTCCCAGTTTACTAAACTCTCTGGAGTTTTCTACAGAGTAGGGTATAACTAGCATAACCTGTATTTTCTCTTTTACTGCTGACATATATGCTGAAAGCAATGGTATTTGGCAAATAAATTGTGCACTGGTCTATCACATACATCTAAACATGGTATCTCAGATTGTTTATACATCTCAGAACTAGAAAGCTTCCATTTCAAGTGGTAATGTATTGTTTAAAAAAGACCATTCTATTTACAGGCAACTAAAACAGTGATGGCACTGCATGAATTCTAGGACTATTCTGGAATTAGTAACAAACTGTCATGCAAATTTACCAGCCAAGACACAAGATCTACTTATCTACAAAAACAATAAGGAGTCTGGTGGCACCTTAAAAAGACTAACAGATTTATTTGGGCATAAGTTTTCATGGGTAAAACCCCCACTTCTTCAGATGCACGGAGTGAAAATTGCAGATACAGGCATAAATATACTGGCACATGAAGAGAAGGGAGTTATCTTACAAGTAGAGAACCAGTGTTGACAAGGCCAATTCAGTCAGGGTGGATGTGGTCCACTCCCAATAATTGATGAGGCGGTATCAACACCAAGAGGGGGGGGAATTGTTTTTGTAGTGAGCCAGCCATTCCCAGTCCCTATTTAAGCCCAAATTAATGGTGTTAAGTTTGCAAATGAATTGTAGCTCTGCAGTTTCTCTTTGAAGTCTGTTTTAGAAGTTTTTTTTGTTGAAGGATGTTCAATCTGTTATTGAACGTCCAGGGAGATTGAAGTGTTCTCCTACTGGCTTTTG
Source organism: Malaclemys terrapin pileata (assembly GCF_027887155.1). Lineage (NCBI taxonomy): Eukaryota > Metazoa > Chordata > Testudines > Emydidae > Malaclemys > Malaclemys terrapin. The sequence continues at coordinate 55,711,947 of NC_071514.1, forward strand.
TATGTTACCATTCCTGATGTGTGTCCATTTATTCTTTTACGTAGAGACTGTCCAGTTTGGCCAATGTACGTGGCAGAGGGGCACTGCTGGTACATGATGGCATATATCACATTAGTAGATGTGCAGGTGAATGAGCCCCTGATGGTGTGGCTGATGTGGTTGGGTCCTCTGATGGTGTTGCTAGAGTAGATATGGGGAGAGAGTAGGCAACAGGGTTTGTTACAGGGATTGGTTCCTGGGTTAGTGTTTCAGTGGTGTGGTCTGTAGTTGCTGGTGAGCATTTATTTGCTTCAGGTTGGGGGGCTGCCTGTAAGCGAGGACTGGCCTGCCTCCCAAGGTCTGTGAGAGTGAGGGATCGTCTTCCAGGATAGGTTGCAGATCGTTGATGATGTGCTGGAGAGGTTTTAGCTGGGGGATGTACGTGGTAGCCAGTGATGTTCTGTTATTTTCCTTGTGGGCCTGTCAATGCATCTGAATAAGTTGGTTTTTTACCCACGAGGTTCCACCGGACTCCTTGTTGTTTTTGTGGATACAGACTAACAGGGCTACCCCTCTGATACTTGTCCTGTAGTAGGTGACGTCTGGGTACCCGTCTCACTCTGTCAATCTGTTTCCTCACTTCCCCAGGTGAGTATTGTAGTTTTAAGAATTCTTGATAAAGATCTATTTATCTGTTACTATGGTAACAAAAAACTAATATTTCCCTCATCTGTCAAAAAACAGCCCTTCTCAAGCAAGTAGGCTGTGCAGAATTTTTAAGGCTGGTATAGAGTATCCAAAGTTTTTCAGTTCTCAGTAAGCTATTTTATGTATTTTATTTTATTTTATGTAGAGAGAGTCCTGTGAGTCCTCTCCAGGATCTGGGGCAGTCTGGCAATCCACAGGTATGAGTACTCTCATGCTAAGCCCTACCTTGAGATGGCAAGCCAGCTTGTTCTTTTCCTAGCAAGCAAACTTTCCGGTTGTCATTTTAAATGTGCGCTGGCAGAACCTTAGTTCTATATTCCATTAGGTCTCAGAACAGGTTTCTAGGGCAAGGAAATAATTTGAACAAGTTTGTCCTAAACAGCAAGGCATAGCAAGTCACAATGTCACAACTCATATTTTCCATTTTTGCCTCCTGAATAATGGTCAGTTTTGAATAGTAAAGAAACACCACGAAGTATAATCCTCCTGTCAAGTTTGATATGACAGTTGGCACTATGGAGGCAGATATAACTTCTTACATCGGAGTGAGAATGATGGATAGGTCAGGCCTTCCCCGCCGGCAAAGAGATGGATACTTTTTTGGGTAACCCAATTAAAATGTACCACCACCTTCTAGTGGACTGTTTGCCAGGTACTCTCCTGGCCGCCACTAGATTTTTCCAGCAATACATTTAAATATAGTGCAGCAATTTATAATGCATTTAAGGACTACTACAGACAATATGTCTTATAAAAGACAATTTGATTAATCAATTCCTCTTTCACATCAGCTGATCATGTAAAATGGGCCGAAGAGAAGGAAAAGAAAAAACCTCCCAGATTAATCCTACTGATAATGCAATATTTGCCACATACTAGTCTGCAAGAGAGAAACAAAGCCCTTAAGTTATTTTTATAGTTAAAATGTTCAATTTTGTCCATTCCTTGCAACTGGCAGGGCTGAATTTGTTGTAGGAACCCCACGCTCCCCATACAGGGTCACACAATTCCTCTATAGGGGAAGGATCGCAGCTATCCTGCTGTTCCTGCACAGAGGACGTCCTCGGGAAAAGCAACTCAGCAAAATTCTGCAGTTTCATCATGACACACTCAGATATGGCTGGGTAGGCATCGTGCGGAAGTAAACACAAGAATAATTCTCTGCCACCACTACTTGGGGAAGAGTAGTGGGAAAGAGAACTTCTCTCTTTCCTTCAGCTCCCATTCTTCCTGCGCCCCCAGAAACAGCAGAGGTTCAGCTTGAGATATCACTCCTGCAGTGACCTAGAGGCATCATTTCATCCCATGGCTGCTGCTGCTAGGAGAGCATTACCTGCAGGAGCAAGAGCACAAGCAGGATTCTGCGTGGAGGAGAAAGTTTAAGGAGGCAGAAAAGAGAATAAAAACTTTTAAGGAGAGAGGACGCAAAAAGCAGGAGGAGCAGGAGACTCGCAGAAGAGGGTTGCTGGACCAATAACAATACTTAACATTAATGTGGGCTTTCCATCCAGCACACTAGCAGTACTGCAGGAATTTGGGATCCAGTTCAATGTACCACCCACAGAGCCAATAAGGACAGGGAGTGCCACTCAGTCTCTCTCCATGCTCCTAGCAACCCCTCTAGCTGAGCAAGGAAGCCATGGCTGCAGGCTGCAGAAGGGACAGTTCCAGTCTGCCCCTATGGAAAGATACATCAATCACTGCATTCATTCATTCACTTGATACAAACTCTCAGCTCCTTCTCTTAGTGACAGAGTTGATGTGAAAGTCAAAAGAAAAAAAACTCCTAACACTTCTCTCATGGCCCATGGAGCCCCATTATTTGAAAGTAGACGTGTCCGTGTGCTGGGCAAGGAGAGAACCAGCACCACTCTCCCTTCCTCCTCTTCCAGTAGAGCACCCAAAGAAAAGTAAAATTAAAGAACTGCTTGGTGCTGATATAGAAAGACATAAGGCAGTCCCCACCTCTGCAGCACTGCAGAACACTGTTAAGAGGAATTCTTTGGGTATCCATTTGAGATGGCGGAATGAATTCCAAAAGGATAACACCAAACAGATGGGTGCCTTTGATTCCTCTCAGTTCCAGAGGACTGAAGAAGATAAGCACTCTCCTATTAAAATGTACACGGCTGTGAACTTTCCATTGAGAATACAGGAAAGGGGTTAGTCCCAACTGTTATGTTTAGTTAAAATTATGCACTTAAGCATGTATACAGGAGGGATTACTTACAGCTTAGCTCTGGCCTCTAATACTCAAACGTGAATGTAAACTCTGGGTAAGCATAAGTAAAGAGTATAGGATTTCAAAGCAATCATAACAGGTGACGTTACTTTTGAGGAATCCATCTGCACTCCATCCTTCTCTAAATGTTCTCCTGCCCTGACAACTCTCTTCAGCTGGACCGTATCACTGTTTGAACGGTTCACACTGTGCCTCTGAAGAACACTTGCAACAGATACTAATAAAAAAACAAAAAAACATGCAGTCTAACAACGAGGAACTGATCCTCTTCTCAGTCAAGGAGATACAGCTACCTAAGGAATACAAACTCACTTACTCTGATTTTAAATTTCTGTTAAAGACACCTATGCACCAAATGCAAACTCTGACAGGAGAGTGAAGGAAGAGGATAAACAAACAAAAAGTTCCTCTTGATTTCTGAAATTACATTTTTATATCCACAGCACAAGGAAAACACCGCAAGAATTTCACAAGGACATACCAAACACTTAAACCTCAATCTCTCCACTGTTCAATTTCAAAAACAGTCACATACAGAACAATTAAAACAGGATTAAAGATCCAGTGAACCAAACATTGCAAAGCAGGGCAGAGAAAATCATCCTTAAACCAAGCTGTGATGACATGGCAGGAGCAAGGGTGGGAGGACTCAGCAATGGGGATGCTTCTGGCCCATATGCTCTAGACCAGGGGTGGGCAATCTAAGGCTTGTGGGCCGGATCCAGCCCATCAGGGCTTTAGATCTGGCCCACAGGATTGCCACCCCTGTCACGCCGCGGGTCCTGCACTGGTCCCTGAAGTGGCTGGCACCACATCCCTGCAGCCCCTGAGGATGGAGGAGGCAGAGGGCTCCACGCGCTGCCCTCGCCTGCAGGCACCGCCCCCCACAGCTCTCACTGGCCAAGAATGGGGAACCGCAGCCAATGGGAGTTTCAGGGGAGGTACCCAAGGTGAGGGCAGCGCACGGAGCCCTCTGCTCCCCTCTCCTGCTGGGGCTGCAGGGACGTGGTGCTGGCCGCTTCCAGGAGAGGCGCAGTGCAGGGCCAGGGCAGGCAGGGAGCCCGCCTTAGCCCCGCTGCATGCAGCTGCCACCCCAGAGCTGCTCACAGTAAATGGTGCTGGGCTGGAGCCCGCATCCCGCATGCCTGCCGCATCCTGCATCCCTCCTGCACCCCAACCCCCTGCCCTGAGCCCCCTCCCACACTCCTCCCTGCACCCCAACCTCTTGCCCTAAGCCTCCTCCTGCACACTGCACCCCCTTCCACACTCCCTCCTGCACCCCAACCTCCTGCCCAAGCCCTACATTCATAAGCCTGCATGCAATTTCCGCACCCAGATGTGGCCCGAGGGCCAAAAAGTTTGCCCACCCCTCCCCTAGGCACACACTTGAGAGGTAGAAGGCAGTCAATTTTGACCGAGTGTCTCTGCTTTGGGAGATTGCTGGAGTGGGTATTGTGACACCTGGATCAAGTCTCTCCCCTCCTCAACTGTTGACGTTCACAGAATATTTGCATGTGACAAAGATATCTTGGGAAATCAGTAAGCATCTCCCTCGGGCAGCACTCAGCCTCACTTTGATTAAATGCATATTCTACTTCTAAATATTAAACTGAACTAGTCAGAAAATTTATTTCTTTGGATTAAGATGATCACAAGCGTGATCATACTCTCATACTCTAGGCAACCAATGCAGGACCCTGATATTATCAAATGCATTTGCTTATATGACAGTATTATTCACAGAGAAGAAAAATATTTGTGCGTTCCTGTAGCCATTCGCCACTCTCCAAATATCACCTATTTTCCACTCCTAGAACAGAGACAAGAATAGTGCAAACTAAGTGTACAATGCTCTCACAACTTCAGTTTTGCTAAACTTTGTAGCTTAAATGTGAGTGGCTAAGCCCTGGTCTACACTACATGGTCAGGTCGATGCAAGGCAGCTTACATTGACCTAGCTGTGGATGTGTCTTCACTTACGCAAAACAGGATGTTAGGATCATTAACAAGAGGATAGAGAATAAGACTGAGAATATATTATTGCCCTTATATAAATCAAGGGTACGCCCTCATCTCAAATACTGCATACAGATGTGGTCTCCTCATCTCAAAAAAGATATACTGGCACTAGAAAAGGTTCAGAAAAGGGCAACTAAAATGATTAAGGGTTTGGAAAGGGTCCCATATGAGGAGATATTAAAGAGGCTAGGACTCTTCAGCTTGGAAAAGAGGAGACTAAGGGGGGATATGATAGAGGTACATAAAATCATGAGTGATGTGGAGAAAGTGGATAAGGAAAAGTTATTTACTTATTCCCATAATACAAGAACTAGGGGTCATCAAATTAAATTAACAGGCAGCAAGTTTAAAACAAATAAAAGGAAGTTCTTCTTCACGCAGCGCACAGTCAACTTGTGGAACTCCTTACCTGAGGAGGTTGTGAAGGCTAGGACTATAACAGAGTTTAAAACAGAACTGGATAAATTCATGGTGGTTAAGTCCATTAATGACTATTAGCCAGGACGGGTAAGGAATGGTGTCCCTAGCCTCTGTCTGTCAGAGGGTGGAGATGGATGGCAGGAGAGAGATCACTTGATCATTGCCTGTTAGTTTCACTCCCTCTGGGGCACTTGGCATTGGCTACTGTCGGTAGACAGGATACTGGGCTAGATGGACCTTTGGTCTGACCCGGTACGGCCTTTCTTATGTTATGTTCTTAAATTTGGCTCCTGGAGACATAAGTGCCCCACTACGCTGACTTAATAACGCTACCTCCCCAAGCAGCATAGAGTCATCATCGGCGTAATTAGGTCAATGCAGCGATAGTGTAGACACTGAATTACTTACGCTGACTGTTACTGGCCTCCAGTAGCTGTCCCACACTGACCACTCTGGTCACTGTTGAGAACTCGGTTGCCCAGCAGTCAGGAAGCTGCCCCTCCCCTTTACAGCCTGCAAATTTTTGAAATTCCTTTTCCTGATTGGCCGTCTTGGTGAGTACACCTAGCAGCTCTCCATTATTGAGTGTAACTGCTCAGCTGACCATGCCGGCTACACGCTGCAGACATGCTCCAGCGTGGAGTACACGGGAAGTGGTGGATCTCCTGGGTCTGTAGAGTGAAGAGGCTGCGCAGGCACAGGTCCGATCCAGCCGTAGAAATGTAGACATCTATGAACAGATTGCTCAGGGGATGCAGGAGGAGGACTATGACAGGCATCTGCAGCAGTGCCATGTGAAAGCTGCGGCAGGTGAAGCAGTAGGCCAAGGAGACCAACGATCGATACGGTGCTGAGCCACAGATCTGCTGCTTTTACAAAGAGCTCCATGCCCATCCTCAGTGAAGACTGCCCCTTGCCCCCACCAAGAGCTCTGTGGATATTTCCAAGTCACAGGCCTCTGTTGTGAACAGCGAGGAGGAGGAGTATGGGGGGCAGGCGACCAGGGGCTCCAGCTGCACAGCAAACCAGGACGTGTTTTTGACTCCACCGCAGTCCAGGCAGTCCCCACAGTCCAGCACCTGAGCCTGGTGCAGGGGAAGGAACCTCTGGTAAGTGTTTTCTTTGAAATTACAGGGCTGGAACCCCCAAAGTAGCAGGACACATCTGCTGATTTACTCTGTTTTACTTGTGCAAGAAGAGGCAGTGGAACAACCACGAGAGGCAGAGTTGCTGTCTGCTTTTCATTCCCCCTTAGAGCGAGGCAGAGGGGGCCACGTGGAGCAATTTATGTGCACTGGGATGTCCCGTGAATCCTCCATAGAGATCTCGATGACACTTCCATGGAGGTACTCAGCAATCCTCTGCCAAAGTTTCTGGGGAGGGCTGCCTGATTTCTTCTGCCTCAGAAGGACACTTCCCCATGCCTCTCAGCGATTACTTCAGCAGGCACCACTGCAGTATGCAGGCTAGAAGCATACGGGACCAGGCAGCATGGGGATGCCAGCAGCAGCTGTGCTCTCTCTGCCTCTGTTACCCTCAGGGGTGAGATATCAGCTAAAATCACAACTGTTCTGTGGAACACTGCCAAGGCCTGGAGGATCCCCCCTACACACAGCATGGAGGAGGGTAGTGCTGAGAGAAGAAAAGCGCAGGAAAAGGAGAGGGATGTGCAGCAGCAGCAGGAAATGCTTGCACTTCTCAGAGAGCAAAGAGAGATGCTGCAGACTCTGGTCTTCCTGTGCAGCCCATAGAGAACTCAGTTTTGGAACCTCCCTACACCCCCTCAACATTCCACATGGCCTCAGGGGTCGGTGCACCTCCCTTACCGCTCCACCCAGGGGGGACATTAAAGACAATCACAGGTTCTCAGCATACAATGACCCGTGAAAGCCACGGTGGGCGTACGTGTACCTGAAATGGAATGTTCTTTCCCCTTAATAAATTAAGGGAACAAAACTTAGGAAGTTTTCATATTTTTTTTAATTGCCTGGTTCATGTTACAGAATAAGATTCTATTTTTTGGAACAAAATTCACCTTTATTAGTTGACAACATGTGCTGTCTGATGCTGAGCTGGTCTGACACCCACCAATTACTTGCCATTTCACTTTTTCACAGAACCCATAACACCATTCACGGACAATATTTATAGGTGCAACGACAATGTCATATTCCAGCATACAGTGCAAACACTACAAGATTTATACCGGGTTGCAAAAGAGCAAGGCCAGGTAGAGCACACTACACCACCGCACACTACTCTGACTTGCTATTTAAAGGGTCTTTTAAAGACTCCCTAAGCCGTATAGCTGTGCGTTGAGCTCTTCTTACATCCCTGATATCTGGCTGTTCAAATTTAGCAGACAGTCACTCCACCTCCACCCTGGCAGAAACTTCGCCCCCTTTGCGTCACAGATATTATACAGGACACAGCAGGCAGCTATAACCATTGGGATACTTTTCTCACTGAGGTCCAATCTTGTAAGTAAACAGCACCAGAAACCCTTCAAATGACCAACGGCACATTCATCTGGTGAGCCTGTAGTTGAAGCGAACCTTGGTGCTGTTGAGATGGCCTGTGTACGTCTTCATGAGCCACGGGAGTAAGAGGTAGGCTGGGTCTCCCAGGATCACTATTAGCATTTCAATATCACCAATGGTAATCCATTGGTTAGGAAAAAAAGTCCCTGCTTGCAGCTTTCTGAACAGTCCTGTGTTCTTAAAGATGTGTGCATCATGCACCTTCCCTAACCAGCCCACACTGATGTCAGTAAAATGTCCCTGGTGATCCACCACAGAAATATGGCCCTTTCTGTTGACGTATTCTGTGGCAAGGTGTGTTGGTGCTAAAATAGGGATACGCGTGTCATCTATCACCCCACCGCTGTTCAGGAACTCCACTGCTGCAAATCCATCCACTATGTCCTGCACTGGGAGGCGATTAATGGCCCTGCCCCTGCGGTGAATTTCCCAACTCCAAATTGATTCCTGACTGACCGGTAGCTATCTGGAGTTGCAAGTTTCCGCAGTGCAATTGCCACTCACTTCTCCACTGTCAGTGTGGATCTTATTTTGATGTCTCTGTACTGGAGGACTGGGGTGAGTTTGGCACTACAGATCCAGGAACATGGTCTTGGGCATCCAAAAGTTCTGCAGCCACCGCTCATCATCCCAAACCTGCATGACAACACAATCCCACCAGTCAGTGCTTGTTTCTCAGGCCCAGAACAGCGCTCCACCATCTGCAACTGCTCCATGAATATCACCAACAATTCTTAATTGCTTCTTATAATGTCCCACAGCAATCTAGCCTCCAAGGAATCGTCATGTTCCCATCTGCTCCTCTTGCAGCTCTGCAAATTCTGCAGGGTCATGCACCCTGTGCTTGCAACACTCATGACAATAGTGCAGAGCTGTGCACATGCCATGCTGCTGACCGAGATGGTGGAGAGCGAGGAGGGACGCCCAAGTTTGTGGGGATTTTGAAAAGAAGGCACAAGATATTATGGGATGCATATGAAATTATGGGATGGAGAACACTGCATTATGGGACGCTGACCCCATGCTCCCAGTCACCCCTGCGTGACTCATTTTGGCCCCATCAAGCATTGTAAAAACTTCCCAAAACACCCTGCCCTGGATGATGGCAAGTTGTACAGTGGGATATGCTGCACTCTGCATCGATACAAGCGCTCCTGGGGAGACACGCATCGCTGGCACAAGGAACAAAGTTTGCACGTGCACAAGCAATGTACTAACTGCAGCAGCTGTATTGTTGACGTAACTTAGGTCAACATAATTTTCCGGTGTAGACATGGCCATAGAATCCTGACTACTCAGAGCTATCCAGGACTTCCCAACACCTCTACCACTTGATATTTAGTTGTAGGACCTCTGCCAATTCACTTTCACCGAAGCACTGCAATCACATCCTCTGCTATTCCAGTCCTGGCCTCACATAGCTCTGTCAGTGCATCTCGGTGCTGACTTGCAGAATGCCCTGCTACTGAGTTCTGGGCCTCTCCTGGTCCTCTGCTGATTTCTGCCAAACACACTGCTATTGCTTTTAATAAAAAGAGTAAGAGAACACGATTTGGAAAAGAATTTCTTCTAGCCCCAAATGATCTACCAAGTAGGGTACTTTGGAAATATTTACATTTTCTGTATCCCAGCAAGAAGTGTTTGTAAACACAGAGGCAGCCAAATACATTCTGGAACATGCTGGTAAGGCTGGCTGCATTTCAGAGGCTAGTCTCCTCTAGCATTGGCAGGCAACACCCTGAAAGGCCTTTCTAATATCGCAGTCCAGGGATGGAGATTCTGAAGGACTGGTGTATGCCACCTTCACCTGAACACCCTGTTTCTACACAGACAATGATGCTCTAATTGCAAAGAACCGAATATGCCTAACACAGGAGGACTATGGTGGTAAGAGAAGGCAGCAAAATAAAGACAATATTTTCCAAACAGGTGACACAGCACAACCAGATTTCACAGCTCCTTGCTACAATGCTACTCAAGAGCTCTATTAGCCGACATGAAATACCTGTTTATCCTCTTTGCTTGAGTTTATAACACCTCTTATTTCTAACCAAGGTTTGAAACAACTCGCTTGCCATAGGCAAATCAGAAATTTTCCCTGAAGACGAGGGGCCTCTAAGCTACCAATTTCTGCAGAATTTAAGCTTTAATTTTAAAGAGGACGTTTCCCAACATTAGGCTGCAAAGATAACGTTCCATCTGTGGACCAATGCAGTACTGTCTACCCAAGCCTGCAAGCGACTGCAGCCTCTAATGCTGCTCATAATTTACCCTAGAACCAGAAGGGAAACTGACTAGCCTCTAGCCAGTTTCATGGCTACACTTGAGAACCCTCTCTGAAACTATCAAGAAAAACAACCAGCTTCATGCTGTGGCCACTGTCTTGGAAAGCGCTGAGGAGCAGCAGAGTCAGGCACTGGAGCAAGTAATAGGGATGGACACTCCAAAAATGGGAGCTGGCAAAGGTACAAAGTAACAGAGACCTTTCCTGTCGCCTTCACTTTCAGCAGACAAGAGGCAGAGGCCCAGGCAAAACAGTTCAGACACCCCTCTTCCCTTCACAACAACCAGGAGAGCATGGGAGAATAAAGTTCCTTCTCCCTTTTAATGGTCAAAGGATAGAAGAGAGAAGTTCATATTTGCTGTCACCTACTCGATAGAGATTAATATAAAAGATAGAACCCCTGAGCAGGGTCTACGAACAACACACGAGTTAGAATCCTTGCAATCTACCCTGAAACTCAGCTTTTCATATCAGCCTCTGGCTAGATGGTTAAACCTTCTGACTAGTAAATGTTTCAAGCCCTGTGCTAAAGATTTTCAACACATAATTGCCTTTTCCACGTCAAAACACTAATGACGCAGTCTTATGTTTATGAAACACCAATACTTCAGTCTGTTTGAAGAACGTGTTACATTTTTGCTTCATTGTTCATTACCAATTTATTTATAAAGCGCCTAGGACACCATAGTATCTACTGGTGCAGCAGACACTGTAGGGATATAATCCAAAAGTCCAAGTTCCCTCTAAAGGGACAAGTGGTCTACCCCTCCTTCATTCCAATTTCTCAAGTGAATACCTTAATTGACTGTCTTTTGGGAGAAAGGTACAACAGCTCTGCACATGGTTTGGTCCCCTTTGATTCCACTCTCCTCCTCAAAAAGCAGCAGTTTAAAGAAATGTAATGAGTGCCTTCACAACTGGGAAGATGTGGCCCATATTGAAACAATTCTCCAGCTAACCCTTCAGAGAAAGCTGTTCTAACCCCACAGATGTAGTCTGTGAAAAATTAAGCTTTAGATGAACACATTATCATGTGCCTCCCTCCCTCCTGAAAAAGGATGCCTTTAGAAATGACAGCTTGCTGATTCTTAGGCTGACAACGAATATTAAAACAGAGTTCTCTTGTTTACGATATTTACATCTACCACGCATGTGGGTAATTGTCCCATGGAGTCAGATTTTCACAGCAGCCTTAGTTCTGTACTGAAGTATCAAACCCAGCAAGCTCCCTGCTAGATACATTAAGAAGCCAGGAAAGCATATAATAATACTTCATGTACTGCTAAATTTTACTGTTATAGTCAGCCAAATAAAAATGTGCACTCATTATCCTATGCTACATGACCTTCAGCAATTCCCTAGGCATATTTAAATATCATGTGCTGTCAATTATCTGATAATAATGCCCAAATGGTGGAGTTGCCTTTAAACAAGAGATTAGAATAAAATCTACAAGGATGTTTTGGCATTAAAGAGCGAAAAAGATTACTTATCAGGTGAACAGAAAGGTTTAGTATTCAAATGTATGATAAAACAAAGGCTGGTCTCTCATGCACTAAATGTTGTGCCTTGTTGTGTTTAGTGCTGAGAGACTAGCACTACAGAACTCACAAGAACAGTGCCAGCATCTTTTGCAGCTGAAAGTGAAACAGATTACAAAGAAGCAAAGCTAACCAACTTTCCTCCCATCTGGATTTAACCTACACTTGTGTTTCAAAGAGTCTAATCAAAAGGCTGAAATTGGGGATTGATTTGATAATCTGACAGCAAATCCTCAGAACTGCTCAGTCCACAGTCCTTCTCAATAGACTGTGTGATCAGATGCCAGCGTGTGTGTCAACTTTATCATTGTGTCAGGCTAATAGCAGCGGTTTTAGGCAGAAGTGACTTCCCTGGAAGAGCAGATCATCTTTGGACAGACTATTCTGTTCTCTGCAGAAGTCAAAAAGTTAACTCCTAGCTGTGTCGCATGTAAGGGAAGCAATAAAATCACTCCACACAACACTAGAAAGGCAGCCGATCAAAATTTGATCCTCCAAAAAAATAAAACATCTAGAGAGTTTGAAAGGGAACAGCAGTCTGTCATCTGCAGGTATAAGCAGGATTCGTCACATTCTGCAGATGTCAGGGAATTTAAGTTTACAGACTATTTTTTAAAAAGCTAATAAGACGACACCCTCTCACCCCCGTTTGCACATTTATATATTCTGATATGAAAAAAATGCAATGCACAGATGAGCACTCTCTTCTTCCTATATTCCAATAATCTAAACAAAGCTGTCAACTCCCACTGGCGGTACACTAGTAACTGTTACATGGATCAGGTCTACACTAAAAAGTTTTGCTGGCTTTGTTGGCTAGGTGTGTGAAAAGCAAATCACACCCAGCCAATAGTCATGCCAGCAACCTTTCTTCCCTCCTCCCCCTCCAGTGGCCTATACACAGCTTACTCTGGAAAGAGCCCTTTTGCTAAGAAAGCTAATGTCATTTGGGGAGGTAGTTTATCCTATCAAAAGAACTCCTTTGGTTGGTACAAACTGCATCTCCACTAGGAGGCTTTGCTGGTAGAGCTGTACTGGCCAAGACTTTGTAGCGTGGACTAACACATAAGGAGTGTAAGTTGCTACTGGCAGATATTAAATAGAGTTAAACCACCTAGACACAGGGCTCTAGCAATCTGAGTTTCTAGGTCTTTTGACTCCTGTGCACTGCTGTGAATATGGCAGTTTTGAAGACCCACAGCACAGACGATGCATCCATTCATGCAAACTGCAGCTGCAACGCGCATCAGAAATGCCCCATTGTGCACAAAAGTGCATATGAAAAGAGTGGCATGGATTTTGTAAAAACTGGAAAGACACTGCAGTGCAGGAGAGAAAAACTGAAAATACTTAGAAGCATGTTGGGAATTCTCCTTTGAAATGGAATCTTTGGGCTGAGTATTTCACTTTTCATCTAACCTATAATAAAATACTTTTTCTTAAAATACGAACGGCATAATTTGACTTACACCACTTAACATTTATTTGTCCATTAAAGTTGGCAATTTCCTTTAAAAACCTGATTATTCCAAATATTTCAGGGATGGCTGATATATCCCTAACCTAACCTACTCAGAAATTAGCACTTTAGAAAACAGGATACGACTACGAAGTTGCAAAGAAATTGGAAAAAAAACTTTCTAGAGATTTCAACTGACTATGCCTCTATACATACTAACTCCAAATCCTTCTGATCATCAGAAGTGAGACTGTTTCCATCTTACCTACCCAGGTGTAATCTAGACTGTTTCCAGATACAGGTTTTAATTTAAAATTGTATAAACCTAATCTTGCTACTGCAGAATATAAATTCAGGTCTTCCTCTGAAAGATTGCATACCTTTCCCTTGTATGTTTAGGATTAAAAATCTCATATGTTTAATACTTAAGTGCAAAATAAATGAGTTAAAGTAAAAACACAAAACAGAAAGAATACATGTATTTTTGGTCATCTATCAACTGCAACACTGGTCCTAGGAATAGGGTTTCAGATCAGAGCAGCATAACATTTTGTTCTACATCTCTGAATTTACGGCCTCCAACAATCACAGAATCATAGAAATGTAGGAGTGGAAGGGACCTTGATTGATTATCTAGTCCAGTCCCCTGAACTGAGGCAGGATTAAGTATTTTCTAGATCATTTTTGACAGGTATTTATCTAACTTGTTCTTACAATCCTCCAAAGACAGAGATTCCACAACCTTTCTAGGTAATTTGTTCTAGTGCTTAACTATTCTTACAATTAGGAAGTTTTTCCCTAATGTCTAACCTAAATCTTGCTTGCTGCAATTTAAGTCAATTACTTCTTGTCCTGTCCTCAGTGGATAAGGAGAATAATTTATCACCCTCCTCTTTATCACAACCTTCTACAAACTGAAAACTGTTATCATGTGTCCCTCAGTGTTCTCTTCTCTAGACTAAACAAACCTAATTTTTTCAATAGCTCCTCACAGGTCATGTTTTCTAGATCTTTAATAATGTTTGTTGTTCTCCTCTGGACTTCTTCCAATTTGGACACATCCTTCTTGAAGTGTGGTGCCCAGAACTAGACACAGTACTCCAGTTGAGGCCTTATCAGCGCTGAGTAGAGTGGAAGAATTACTTCCCGGGTTTGCCTACAACACTCCTGCTAATACATCCCAGAATGATGTTCGCTTTATTTGAAACAGTATTATATTGCTGACTTATTTTTAATTTGTAGACTATACAATAACCCACAGATCCTTTTCTGCAGTACTCTCTCCTAGACAGTCATTTCCCATTTTGTATGTGTGCAATTATTTCTTCCTAAATGTAGTACTTTGCATTTGTCCTTATTTAATTTCATCCTATTTATTTCAGACTGGTTATCCAGTTTTTTTAAGATCACATTGAATTCTAATCCTGCCCTCCAAAGCACTTGCAACTCTTCCCAGCTTGGTATCATCCACAAACTTTATAAGTGTACTCTGTATGCCATTATCTAAATCATTTGTGAAGATAGTGAATAGAACCGGACCCATGACACATCCCCGGGGTGTCAGCTTGACTGTGAAACATTGTCAATTACTCTCTGAGTACGGTTTTCTAACCAGTTGTGCACCCACCTTATAGCGGATCATCTAGACTATACTTTCTAGTTTACTTATGAGAAGGTGATGTGAGATGGTATCAGAAGCCTTACTAAAGTTGAGATATATGGTATCTGTTCATGCTCATTTGGACAAGTTAGATTGGACTTGCAAGGAAAACTTGGCCATTTTAAAAACACAGCTTCTGTGTATTGTGAGAGATTAAAAATGTTGACATTAAATGTCTCCAGTAACATCTACCAGACAGTTAATTGAGAGCAACAGTTTAAAATGCAAACTTAATGAAAAAAGGAAACGTGAGGTTTGCCAGTGTCCCCCATTCTGGAAGCAGCACTCACCATTCCTACCAGCACCAGGGAAAGGTGTCATACAAAAGAACTGTCACAGTGACCTGTAAGATTACTACACAGAGGAACTGGCCAACAGAGTCCTCACAACTGTCACAGAAGGAATTCCCAGGATCCACCACTGAGGGTCTCTTATACCAACAGTGGTATTAAAAATTATCTCCTAGCCCCTCTAAGGACAATTGTTTGATGAAGGCCATGCAACTGGCACAGAGACCCACTGCAACAGCAAAATATAAAGTCAGTCTGCCCTGAAAAGACATTTCAATATCTGAACACATGACTGACTTTTAGAAACCATAGCGAGAGATACCTTAGAAAAGCTAGACAGAAACATGCCATAGCTGAGGGGCAGTATATGAACCCAAGGGCAGACAGACATCACTTATGGACGTCTGCAATTGCTTCTCCTTGCCTGCAGGACACGCAGAGGCACCAGGTCAGCTTCCCTCCAACACAGACTGCAGAAAAGGGTTTTACAGTTATTACAAGTATATAAAAGGGCAGTTGTACCAGACATCTCAGAAGGATCTTAACTATAAATTCACTACCAGTAAAAACACTGTAAACAAGATCTAAATGCAAATCAATTCAAACTACAGAAAATCAAAAACTAACATTGTGGCCAGCCCTTCTGCCTCATATCAACGATGTTTTCCTTAACATAAATTGTGATATCGAGCAAAGCTTTTAAACAGATTCATCCAGGATGTTTCCCCTTTGCTTGGTAAGTAGCTTATCAAAGGGAAATTACATTTAATTAGTGCGGCAGGTATTGCATTAGAATTTCAACATGCAAACTAGCCAGCCCTTTAAGATAACACATGGGAGTAACACCTCCCCACAGGGCAAGTGAGACAGCACCTTCCTCCCAGTCCCCCACCCCCTAAATTACAGCAGGCAGATAAAATAGCAGCTCCTGGCCACACCTTCACAAAAAGTACAGGAGTCTTGTGTATCAGCCATTTAGTTGAAAGGCTTATATTTCTGGGGGTTGGGTGTGTATGTATGGGGGTGGAGGTGGATTTAAGATTCGGACCCACCCAGGAACCACTCCCGGGACTAAAGATCCAAACAGAAAGGTTCCTGCCATCCAGGAAAAAAGGGAGTATGATATTGGAATGTCCTTATATCCAGTTATAGTTTTTACGTTGAAAACATACAAATATAACCAAGAAAAACAAAGTGTTAAAAGCCTCCAGAAAACATGCTGAGCAAGCAAATGCTGCAATTAATCCCTTCACTCTTCTCTGTATTGATTTCAGGAAAGGCACTTGAAGAAATGCAGATGAAATAAACAGCTGGAAGCAGCTCCCTGATCTCCAGCTTTGGGAAATCTTCACAGAATTTCACAAAGCACAACCCTCAAGAAGAGACCATCCCCCTTGTCTGGTCTGCAAGCTCAGTGAGGGGTGATGGGCGAAAGAGGCTCCTTGAAACAAATTAGTTCCAAATGCCTGTCACTGAGGCACTACAGAGGGACAGGGAAGGAAGCACAAGGCTATACATGGTCTGCTCACATTCTAAAGAAAGCAGCCACTCTGTTTACAAATACAGATGCCTGCAAACTATCAAATTGATTCTGGGATTTCAACAGCTTTTCTTGATTACTGCTAGTTTCAACCAAGCCACAGATTCATTTAATGACTAAACCAGGCAAGCAAGCACTTTGTTTTCCAGACAGCAAGGAACCTTTCTAACAGGATCCAGGTTTTCAGATAATATATCTACCTAAAGTCATGATGATGAGAGTGTTTCTTAGCCTTGTTCCTCACTAACTTTTGAAATCACCAGCATTCTACATTAGGAGAGGCAGACAAACCTCTACAAGCAGGCAACAAAACAGTAAAAAGGAGGACACACACTAAGCAGAGCAGAGCAGTGCCTCACTGGATTCGGGACCCAGCTCAGATACAAATCAAGTGGGATATAATAAAAAGAACACTCTCTTCCAGAAATCATTTGAATGGTCTCTTGGATTCTAGCAAGAACATCCAATGCTATAACCTCAATCTGACACTTTGTAACACTCTGCCTGCTGTATTGTTGGTTGCCCTGCCTTCTCTGAAATGGCAGAGCATTTCCCTTCCCCATCTATTCCAAGGGAAGATATGGAGAGGCCTGGCATAGCCAGTCAGTGATTGTCCAATCCTTAATTATTGCTTGCCAATGTTCTGTTTAACAAAATAAGGGCTTAGGGAAAAATTGGTAAGTATGGCTTGGTCTACACTGTACAGTTAGGTTGACGTAAGGCACCTTACGTCAGCCTAATTAGGTCAGTGTACACACTACAGCCTTGTTCCCACCGATATAAGGCCCCTCTACATCGACCTAATAACTCCATCTCCAGGAGAGGCTTAGGCGGTGTACAGCACTGCAACTTGCTGTGCTCAGGGGTGTGAAAACGCCCCCCTGAGCGCAGCGACTACAGAGCTGTGAAGCGCCAGTGTAATCGGAGCCTGCAGCGCTGCACACTCGCTCGCAGCGCTGCAGGCTATTCCCCTCGGAGGGGTGGAGTACATACAGCGCTGCGAGAGAGCTCTCACAGCGCTGGCGGCGCGACTACACTCGCTGCGGCAGCGCTGTGAAGTCCCGAGTGTAGCCAAGGCCATAGGTCCCCACTCCCAGCCGGGGCTGCTGCCTGTGCTCCCTTAAAAATTCTCACTTCAAAACTACTTGCTTACAAAAATCAGACATAAAAATAGAAAAGTGTTACAGCCACCACTACTGACAAATTGCGGACTCTCTCATTTTTACCATACAATTATAAAACAAATAAACTGAAATGAAAATATTGTACTTCTCTATATTCTATAGAATGAAATGTCACTATAAACAAGTTGTCTGTATGAGATCCCAGGAGAAAATGAAGGTCCCAATGCAGCTGTGGCTAAATAGGCACATATAGGTTGTTTCAAACCCACGGGGCACAGCGAGTTGTTGGGCGATAATGGAAAGGTGAGCATCTCCATTCTGAAACTGGCCTTTTGTACAAAAGTATTGAGAAGGGAGAAGACCAAGATAGTAGCGTCATTCCTCTCAGGAAACAAGATGAATTGCCCCAATACTGAATAAGATGTGCACTGCTTGGAGCAAGAACTTGTCTCTAATCAACTTGTCAATGGGAAGGAGAGAGGATTGGAGGAGATATCTGGTAAACACCGAGAAAGAACAAAGCTCTGCTGAATATCACCAACGGACAGTTTCTAGTGCCCACTGCCCACAGCAGAACCAATCCAGATAGGAAGAAACTATTTCAGCCATCCCTGCATTTCACCAGCAACCCTTCATTTCAAATTGGCACCAGGAGGCCCAGAAGTGGTGGTAGTAGACGTGGATGATCGGACAGGAGCTCTGGGTCCAAACAAGAGGCCACAACCTTGGGAATAGCTCCTCATTTGGAAACATGAGGACCTCTGGCATAGAGTGGAATATATAGAAATTAAGAGGTTAACTGTTGTGTCAGAATGTCTTGGTCATGACCCATCTGTCTGTGGAGCAAAGGTAGAAGAGAGCCAGCAGAAATGAAATGGCCCAAGAACCAGGGGAGTGGTCTGTATGGGTGCATGACATCCTGGTCACAGGTGGACAAGCTAGGTTGCCTGGACCATAGGGCAGAAGCCAAAACGCCCTGGATGAAGACACTGGAGTGGTATCCTACCCTTGGAGGAGTATGTGGGCAGGGCAGCAGAGAGCAGAGGGGAAGCAAGAGAACAAAGACTTGTTTCCATGAGGAACTGTTAGGCACATAAGTATGGTCCTCAAGACTGTCAGGAAGCCAGGTGCTGAGGGCAAGAGAAGGGAAAAGCAAAAAAGATCTGCAACTCCTCCTGCAGAGGCAGCAGAGTGGGGCTAGGGTAGTCGCTGAGACTCTCAGAGTGCCAGCAACTGGATACAAAAATACGCCTCAAGGACTGCTGATTTGCACATGAGCACTATATAATTCAGCAGTTACAACAGTGATGGATGTTTGTTCACTGGAGAATTCGGCAATGCAGACATTTTCTTGGGTTGCCACATTCTGCCATTTGAGAGTAGAACTGAGGAATAATACAAACAGTGTCTAAGCAGCTGCTCAAAAAGAACAGGAGTACTTGTGGCACCTTAGAGACTAACAAATTTATTAGAGCATAAGCTTTCGTGGGCTACAACCCACTTCTTCGGATGCTGTGAACTAGAGAGGCAGAGAAGAAAATTGGTGGGGAGAGCTGGCACCAGTGTGAAGAGCAGTGTTGGAAGGGATTAATACTGCTCAAAAGGAAGGACGCAGCATTGTTGTAGCTGCGTCTGTCCCAGGATATTAGTGAGACAAGGTGGGGGAGGTAATATCTGTTATTGGACCAACTTCAGTGGGTGAGAGACAAGCTTTCGAGCTACACAGAGCTCTTCATGCACATCACACACACCTACATCCCAGTCGCTCTTTGTTTCTAATCATTTACAATTCCTCCACTAATCCCCAGGATTTTCACTATAAATTTTCGGTTTAGTTTTAAGTTCTACCCTGTACTGGTTTCTTCTCCAGTTTTTGAAGCAGTCTCCAGGGGAAGTCTGGTGCATTGCAGTTATGAAGCTGCAGAACTTGGTAAATGGTGACAAACATTTTTGGATGAATTGCCTACATATCTGAAAATGGGAAGGACCTGCTCCTGAAGTCTCAGCGGATGGGCAAATGTACAGATGAAGGGCAACATTTCTTCCCATGCAGGAACTGTGTTCCATTGGGAAAGCACGGCATTCTTACTCCGTATTTCTTTCAGATTCACAAGCATGTCAGCAGACTTATTGCTGGTTATCTCATTACATTAAGGCCTAAGGGCACAAGTCAGAATCAGGCCCCACTTTGCTGGGCACTGTGCAACACACAGGGAGATGAGGTCCCTGCCCCAAAGAGCTTTTAATGTACCATAAGTTAAGACAAGATGCAACAAAACGTTAAAATACAAGGGGAGTGAAAGGGAATGTAGCAGTATTAAGGATGTGTAGTTACCCAGCTCTAAACCATTTTAGTTACCCAGCTCTAAACCATTTTAAAATAGTTCATAAAAATTACACCTTTTATTATACTTTTCAGGGCCGGCTTTAGTAAGTGCGGGGCCCGATTCGAATACCCAGCAGCGGTCTGGGTCTTTGGCGGCGGGTCCTTCACTCACTCCAGATCTTCCGCAGCACTGAAGGACCCGCCGCCGAAATGCTGCCGAAGACCCGGAGGGAGAGAAGGACCCGCCGCCGACATGCCACCAAAGACCCGGACCGCCGCTGGGTGAGTAAAAAAATTAAAAAGGCGCCTAAGTTAGGCGCTCTTCTTTAGGGCGCGGGGCCCGATTCGGGGGAAATCAGGGGAATCAGCCTAAAGCTAGCCCTGATACTTCTCATCCCCAAGCATCCATACAGGATCACCTCACGGACCACTAAAATACAGCCTTCTCTGGGGTGAAAGGTGGCAACTGTTAAACTGCACTCAGCAACTGTGTAGGAAGCAAGGGGAAAACTGCAAGGGGAATCTGAACTAGATAGAACGGAACTGCCCAAATTTGAGTTTAGCCAGGACAGCACAATTAACACTACTACTTTTGCATCTCTACAAGAAGTACAAAGCCTCCAAAAAGGTCAGGTCCTCTGTTTCATATCCCATCCAACCCACCACCACCACCCTTCTCCCCAGCAGTACTGCATCTATCTCACAGGTTAAGGTCAGAAGGGGCCATTATGATCGTCTAATATGCAATCAAAAAAAAAAGCAAAAAAAAAGCCAGAGATTTTCATCCAGGTATTCTTGCATCAAGCCAATGACTTCTGGTAGAACTAAATTGAGTTTGACACAAAATTGAGATGCTGAGAACAAATTTTATTAAGGAATCAAAGGATGCGAAGAGAAGAAATTCTTGAACTGCCCATACATTAATATTAGGAGCCTGGGTAACAAAGGAGAAATTAGAATTGCTCGTTTACGAGTATAAATCCAATATAGTTGATATTCCTGAAACCTGGTGGGATGATTCCTATGACTGCCATGTTAAAATCAATGCTTATAACCTATTTAAGAAGGATTGAGTGGGCAAAAGGCAAAGAGGAGAGGCCCTCTATGTAGGAAATGGCATTACCTGTTTCTGAGATCCTGACAGCTCAAAAGAAAATGATCTTAAATACTTAAGCATCAACAAATAAAGCACAAGATGGGGTACTAGTTGGTGTCTGCTACAGACCACCAAATCACACTAGGGAACAGGATGACTAGCTCTTTATGCACCCACCTATAGTGCGTAGAAACAAAAGCTGCATGATCATGTGAAAATCAAGGAGCTGAGAAAAGCGTACCAGAAGACCAAAGAGTCAAACGGACGCTCCGGATCCCAGCCCCAGACATGCCGTTTCTACGAGGCACTGCATTCCATTCGAGGTGCGGCTGCCACCACTACCCCACCACTGACCGTGGACTCTGAGGATGGGATATTGTTGACGGCCGCTTCCTCGGAGATGTTAGCGGACGGGGAAGATGAGGAAGGTGAGGACGACGACGAAGCAGGCGACAGCGCTTACAACGCTGATTTCCCAGACAGCCAGGATCTCTTCATCACCCTCACAGAAATCCCCTACCAACCGTCCCGAGGCGTTAACCCGGACCCTGAATCAGGGGAAGGATCAGTCGGTAAGTGTTTTACACATGTAAACATTTATTTTGAACAGAACAGGAATATAATCAATGGGTTTTTCATGATTTGTTTGCCCTAGGCGCTTATCGTTTTAGTCCTTGGCAGTGCAACTACTGCAAAAGAATCTAACAATGTCCGGTTTATCATGATTACTTTGCCCTAGGCGCTCAACTTTTTAGTCCTTGCCAATGCAGCTACTGGAAAAGAAGATCTATATGTACGGGGATAGAGCTGAAATCCTCATGGGACATCTCCATGAAGCTCTCCTGGAGGTAATTGGAAAGCCTTTGCATGAGGTTCCTGGGGAGAGGGGCCTTATTGTGTCCTCCGTAGTAGGAAACTTTTCCTCGCCAGGCTATCATCAAGTACTCTGGGATCATTGCCTTGCAGAGCATGGCGGCATACGGCCCTGGTTTTTGCTGGCTTTCACGCAGCATGCGTTCTTTGTCGGTCTCAGAAATTCTCAGCAGAGTGATGTCGCTCATGGTGACCTGCTTAGAATTAGGGGAATGTTACTATTGGGACTGCTTGCCTGTTCCTTTACAGAACTCTCACCGGCGGTTTACAGCCACGCGGTGGAGGCGGGAGAGGGGCAGCATACAGGGATCTTTCCCGGGGACAGCCGTGAGGGGGTGGGAAAGGGGCAGAGTTCATGCTTGCCGGCAGCAGGAACTGGCCAACGATAGGAGCATTGCTTTGAACTTGAAAGGAGGGCACAGCTATAATTTAAGTTTTAAGCAGCCAAAAGTCTACAGCTTACCATGTCAGCCTGCTACCCGAATTCCGCTGTCCTGCCCCGGTTGTCTGATCTCCACTGCAAGACCCCAGGCACTGAATGCGAAGGCCGAAAATTCGACCTTGTCCTGAGTGTGCATGTGATAGGTGTTGTGCATGGTCTTGCTCACAGAGAAAGACTATGTTCATTGTTCACCAAAAATTATCTTTGTGAGGAATTCACTCCCTTTTTCCCATTCCACAGCTGCGAATGTCTCCCGACCTACCCTGCCATCCCCCTCACAGAGGCTGGCGCAGATTAGGTGGAGAAAGAAAAGGACACGGGACGACATGTTCTCAGAACTTCTGGGCTGCTCCCGAGCCAAGTCGGCACAGCAGACCCAGTGGAGGGAGAACATGTCGCAATACCAGTGAGCACACAGCGAACGGGAGGAGAGGTGGCGGCAGGAAGACCAGCAGGCGACTCAAACGCTGCTTGGACTAATAAGGGAGCAAATGGACATGCTCCGGCGCCTTGTGGATGTTCTGCAGGACCGGAGGCAGGAGGACAGAGCCCCGCTGCAGTCTCTCTCTAACCGCCATCCCCCGCCACAAAGTCACATACCCCCCTCACCCAAAGTCCCAAGAAGGAGGAGCAGCAGGTGCCGTGAAAACTGTCACTCCACCCCTGCAGATTGCTCAAGTACCAGAAGGCTCTCATTCCCATAAATTTGATAAGTCTTTTCCTTCCCGCTTCACCCAAGCCCCCATCCCAGTTTCATCCCCTAAGTGTGTAGTTAATAAAAGATACGTTTCTGTTAATTACTGTATCCATCATGTTCTTTTAGGGGAGACTGTGTTTGAAGGGGGAGGAAGGGGGTTGGTAATTGGAGAGGATAGTCACCTTTACCAGGGTACAGACACGGGGGCAGTTCAGCAGAAGGTCACACACACATTGCAGTCACTAGGCACCCTGGTCAGTCTGGGAGGTGGTTTTCATGTTCTGGGGGGGGGGGGGGGGGGGGAATGTGACTTTGTGGCGGGGGAGGGCGGATAGAGATCTTATGCAGCGGTCCTTGTCCTGGATCACAGAGCCACGCAGCAGGGGATCTGTAACCGTCCTCCCCCACCACAAAGTCACATAGCCCCCACACACAGAGTCCCGAAAAGGAGGGGTGGCAGGCTCCGTTGAAACAACCAGTCCACCACTGCGGACCTCTCTAGGAGCAGGAGCCTGTCATTCCTCGAGTTTAGAAGTGTTCTTTCCATCAGTACGCCCGCTACCCACCACAGTCTGCGTCCAACTTTCAACACTTTACCGTGAAATGCGTAATAAAGAAAACGGTGTCCATTAACAAAGTTCCGTGTCTTTTATTTTTAAATGTGTGTTGGAAGGGGGGGGGACGGGGTGAATGGGGTATGTAGCTGGAGAGGATAGTCAACAGTAAGTGGGTAAAGAAACAGGGGCAGGTTCAGCTTCTCTTTAAACAAACTTAATAGTCACAGGTTACCCTGCTCACTGAGGAACCTAGCTTTCAAAGCCTCCCAGATGCACAGCGCATCCCGCTGGGCTCTTCAAATCGCACGGCTGTCTGGCTGGGCGTAATCAGCAGCCAGGCTATTCACCTCAACCTCCCATCCCGCCATAAAGGTCTCCCCCTTGCTCTCACAGAGATTGTGGAGCACACAGCAAGCTGCAATAACAATGGGGATATTGGTTTTGCTGAGATCAGAGCGAGTCAGTAAGCTTCTCCATCTCCCCTTGAGACGTCCAAAAGCACACTCCACCACCATTCTGCACTTGCTCAGCCGGTAGTTGAAGAGTTCTTTTTCACTGTCCAGGGCGCCTGTATAGGGCTTCATGAGCCAGGGCATTAGCGGGTAGGCTGGGTCCCCGAGGATCACTATAGGCATCTCCACATCCCCAACAGTTATTTTCTGGTCCGGGAAGTAAATACCTTCCTGCTGCCATCTAAACAGACCAGAGTTCCTGAAAACACGAGCGTCATGAACCTTGCCCGGCCATTCGACATTGATGTTGGTAAAATGTCCCCTATGGTCCACCAGTGCTTGCAGCACCATTGAAAAATAGCCCTTTCAGTTAATGTACTGGCTGTCCTGGTGGTCCGGTCCCAGGATAGGGATGTGAGTTCCATCTATAGCCCCACCGCAATTTGGGAATCCCATCACGGCGAAGCCATCTATGATAACCTGGACGTTTCCAAGGGTCACTACCTTTGACAGCAGTGGCTCAACGATTGCATTGGCTACTTGCATCACAGCAACCCCCATGGTAGATTTCCCGACACCAAAGTGATTCGCGACTGACCGGTAGCTGTCTGGCGTAGCAAGCTTCCAGAGGGCTATGGCCACTCGCTTCTGGACAGTCAGGGCTGCTCGCATCCGGGTGTCCTTGCTCTTCGGGGCAGGGGACAGCAACTCACAAAGTTCCAGGAAAGTTCCCTTACGCATGCGTAAGTTTCGCAGCCACTGTGATTCATCCCAGACCTGCAGCACTATGCAGTCCCACCAGTCCGTGCTTGTTTCCCGGGCCCAGAATCGCCGTTCCACAGCATCAACATGACCCATTGTGTCCATGATGTTCACTGCGTGGGGTCCCGTGCTTTGCGAGAGGCCTGTGCCACTCTCAGCCTTCATGTCCTCAGCGCGCTGCCGTAGCCTCCTCTCCCGATTTCTCAGCATCTGCCTCTGGAAAAGGTGGATGATAAGCTGTGAGGTGTTGACAATGGCCATAACTGTAGCGATGGTCGCAGCGGGCTCCATGCTCGCAGTGCTGTGGCGTCCGCGCTGTCACTCACCAGAAAAGTGCGTGAACTGATTGCCCGCCGGCGCTTTCAGGGAGGGAGGGCGGGAGTGACTGTTGGATGATGACAGTTACCCAGAACCACCCTCGACACATTTTTTTCCCCAGCAGGCACTGGGGGCTCGACACAGAATTCCAATGGGCAGCGGGGACTGCGGGAACTGTGGAATAGCTGCCCACAGTGCACCGCTTCCAATGTCAACGCTTGCCCCGTTAGTGTGGACTCACAAAGTCGAATTACTGTCCTTAGTGTGGATATACACGTTCGACTTTGTAATATCAATTCCACATATTCGATTTAAGTACAATCGAAATACTCTCGTAGTGTAGACATACCCTTAGAGACTAACAAATTTATTTGAGCATAAGCTTTCGTGGGCTACATCCCATTCCCAGTCTTTATTCAAACCTAAATTGATTGTGTCTAATTTGCATATCAATTCGAGTTCAGCAGTTTCTCGTTGGAGTCTGTTTTTGAAGCTTTTCTGTTGTAAATTGATATGCAAATTAGACACAATCAATTTAGGTTTGAATAAAGACTGGGAATGGCTGAGCCATTACAAACATTGAATCTATCTCCCCATGTAAGTACTCTCACACTTCTTATCAACCTGTCCATACTGGGCTATCTTGATTATCACTTCAAAAGTTTTTTTTCCTCTTACTTAATTGGCCTCTCAGAGTTGGTAAGACAACTCCCACCTGTTCATGCTCTCTGTATGTGTGTGTATATATATCTCCTCAATATATGTTCCATTCTATGCATCCGAAGAAGTGGGATGTAGCCCACGAAAGCTTACGCTCAAATAAATTTGTTAGTCTCTAAGGTGCCACAAGTACTCCTGTTCTTTTTGCGGATACAGACTAACACGGCTGCTACTCTGAAACCAGTGTTAATGTAACATACTTAGATTTCTGAGGTGTTTGACTTAATACCAAATTACATTTTGATTAAAAAACTAGAAAAATATAAAGTTGACATGACTCATATTAAATGAATTAAAAGCTGGCTGACTGATTGGTCTCAAAATGTAGCTGTAAGCAGGGAATCACAATCGAGCAAGTGTGTGTCCAGCGGGGTTCTGAAGGGATCAGTTCTTGGCCCTACTCTATTTAACACTTTTATCAATGACCTGGAAGAAAACAAAAGAATTACTGAGAAAGTTTGCAGATGACACAAAAATTGGGGGCATGGTAAATAACGAAGAGGACAGGTCGCTGCTGTAGAACTGGATCACTTGGTAAGCTGGGTGCAAGCAAAAAATAAGCGCTTTAGTATGGCTAAATGTAAATGTCTATAGCTAGGAACAAAAAAATGTAGGCTATACTTACACAATGGGAGACTCTATCCCATGAAGCAGTGACTCTGAAAAAGATTTGGGGGTCCTGGTGGATAATCAGCTGCACCGAGCTCCCAGTGTGACACTGTGACCAAAAGGGAGAACGCAATCCTTGGATGCATAAACAGGGGAATCTTAAGGAGTAGAGAGGCTATTTTACCTTTGTATTTAGCACTGGTGCAATTGCTGCTGGAAACCACGTCCAGTTCTGGTTTCCACAGTTCAAGAAGTATGTTAATAAATTGGAGAAGGTTCAGAGAAGAGCCATGAGAACGATTGAAGGATTAAAAAGCCTACCTTATAATGACAGACTCAAAGTGCTCAATCTTTTTAGTTTAAAGAGAAGCTTAAGGGGTGACTTGATTACAGTCTATAAGTACCTACTTGGCAAACATGCTATGCATCCGAAGAAGTGAGGTTTTTACTCACGAAAGCTTATGCCCAAATAAATCTGTTAGTCTTTAAGGTGCCACCAGACTCCTTGTTGTTTTTGTAGATACAGACTAACACGGCTACCCCCTGATACTTGGCAAACAAATATTTAATAATGGGCTCTTCAATCTAGCAGAGAAAAGTGTAACACATCCGATGCCTAGAAGTTATAGCTAGTCAAATCCAGACAGGAAATAAGCTGTATATTTTTACCAGTGAGAGTAATTAACCACTGGAATAATTTAACAAGGGTCACAGTGGATTCTTCATCTCTGACAATTTTTAAATCAAGACAGGATGTTTTTCTAAAAGATCTGCTCTAGGAATTATTTTGTGGAAAATCTCTGGCCTGTGTTACATAGAAGTTGGACTAGATGATCACAATGGTTCCTTCTGGCCTTGGAATCTATTAATCTATGGATATATAAAGCAAACCTTTTAGAAAAGCACACAGTCTTGATTTAAAGACTACAAGTGACCATATTCCTTGGTAATCTGTTCCAATGGTTTTAGTGTAGGACAGACTTAAGGTTGTGTGTGTGCACTGAGTGTGCACTTCCAAATGTTAACATATTGGATTTCTTATAAATTTAACCTGAACTCTGGTTTATAATGCTTATTCTAGGGATAATTACAACATTCCAGTAACATACTGTTCTCTAAATTACTGATACATATTCTCAACCTTCACTCAATTTTAACAGTTGTTTTGGGAACAGAAAAATAATTACATCTCGGGCCAGGTCTACACTATAAGTTTCCATTGGTATAACTATATCGCTCAGGGGTGTGAAAATCCACCCCCCCCCCAGGCGATGCAATTATACCGAACTAGCCCCCGGTGTAGATGGTGTTATGTTGACAGGTAGGGCTTATCCTGTCAACATAGCTACCGCCTCTCGGGGAGGTGTATTAACTATGAAAACAGAAGAGACTCTCCTGTCGGCGTAATAGCGTCTTCGCCAAAGCACTATAGCTGCACCTCTGCAGCGTTCTAGGAGTAGACCTGCCCTAAATCAATTCATCCAACAAAAGTCAGAGCACTGCGAGAATACTGTTAAAGATCAATTTTGGCAAATAGCATCAAGAAAATAGAATAATATATTGTGTTCCCTAAGTAGCATGGGCAATAGAAACATTCAGCATTGAATTTAAGACACTGATTACCGACTCTCTTGTAATGGGTCAAGCACACATGACCTTGGGGTCATCTCACTACACCTGCCAGTACCATACAAGTCTGCTAGAGAATGAGGCAGTCAAAGAGGGTCAGGTAAGCACCTTTTTAGTATTGAATGCCCACAATCTTCACTAATTCAGAGTTTTAAGTTGCCTGGTTTTGCCTTGTGCTTTTCCAGAACGTCAAGTTCAGCTATATTCACACTCTGAAAACTAAGGTTAAGGTAACACAAAATTAAATTTCTGAAAACCAAGAAATACAAAGCTAAGGTACAGGCTATTCCTGCACTAACTCTGCCCCTGGAGTTGGGAATAGCCACTGGGAATGGTTCAATACAGTATAAGCAGAGATGAAGAAGTCCTAAGAGAATGTGCCTTTATTTGCATGTTGTGTTATGGGGATTTGAATTCCAGCATTTATCTGCATGCACTCCCACTGCCTTTACGGTGCTAGTTTATAAGAATCTGAAATTATGATCAGCAGCTCATGTTAAGGCAGCTGTATGTCAGGAGCCTCTTGACCAAATGACCCAGCAACTTGCTTTCCTTCAATCACACTCAGTCCCATTGTTCAGGAAAAAGGTGAAGGACATGAATCAGGATTCCATTATCCTCACTGCTTGTTAACGTCTTTCATCTTCCTGCTACGTAACTCATGCTAACTTCCTTGACAATGCTTCTAAAGTAAAACCAGGTCTGCATGTGGACTTCAGAGCACTTTACATTATAGCTCTTACACCAGAAATTTTGGTTCCACAGCAGAACAGAGGCAAGAGCATCTAATATGTGCACAAAACATTCTCTGAGAACTGCCAAGGGAAGGGCTCAAACTCTGAGTGCATGGGTGTAGCTCAGGTTCAATTACCACAACGTGTCTCCTTGAGCCACCCAGTTACTGTGACAACAGAGTGCTCACAAACCCTCTGGCCCATGTCTTGCTGCATTTGCACACTTTGAGGCACCTCCATTTAGCCTGCGCATTGACTCAGAGTTCCAACGTTACCAAAACTATCTTTTCTAATATTGCTTCCCCAAAAGGGCACTTGTGCTGTGCACTAGCTCAGACAAATCCTGAGGGGTGGTATCAGTTTGGGGAGGATCAGAGCCATACTTTGAATCCCAGAGGTAGCAGAAGAAACTGGACCACTAATCCTATCGTGCACCCCCATGAGGCACAATACAAGTTAAAACAATCTGTCAACATATGGATTTTAGGGCCCTTAGAACAGTTGCCTTTTAAAGAGTAAGCAACTTTCAGCCTTAACTTCTGTCGCTCAATTATAATATTGTAGGATTTGGGGAAAACTTTAAAGGGCACTTATCCAACCTCTTTCCCCCTGTCAGGTCAGCTCCATGGACTTGCAGGCTTCCATCGGAGAAGTAACATTCCTGGCACAGAGCATGAGCTAGTGACCTGCAATTTTCAGGGAATATGAAAGGTAAAGAGGATAGGTCTGAAGTAAATTAAATGCTGAATGCCCTGCTTGACTTTGACCCTTGGGGATCTCAGCATAGCATGGATAGCCCTATTTACACAATCTCTTCAAAGAGAAAATGATTTTAGGAGATTTGCAGTCCAAACGAATCTGATTAAGAAAGATACTGCACTGTCTTCACTTTTATTACGGTATGAACACGGCAACATGCAGCTCACACATTCTATGAAGGACTCACAGGAGTAATGAGAACTCATGGTTAATACTTCACTGCCACTTCCAAGCCAAAATCTTTGAAATGCTTTAAAACTAAAGAAATAAAACTGCTAGTAGACCTTTGGCACTGTTTAAACCACCAGGTTTCTTTTAAGAGATGCAGAATTGCTCGATGCCCTTTATATTAATTATTTATTATGAGTCCAGGTTCCAGGCCGTATGCAATAATTAAAATCTCAGTAGGTCAAATGACCTCTATCCCCCCAACCCCCCAAATACATTCCGAACCACTGCATTAATAAACTGGTCTTCAAAGCCTAATTCAACCTCACTCCCTGCTCCAAAAAAGCCTAGTAAACTGATAAGCTTTGCAGGATGCCTGAGGGTCACCCCAAATCCAGGCTCTGGGAGATCAGGTAAGGAAATTTCAGAGTCCAGAGAATTCCCTGCCTCCAGCCACCCAGTGTTAGAGCAAGCGTCTCACTGATTGCAACTATTGGATTTCATTCAAGGAGAGAGGCAGAGTCTCTAAGGATACATCTACATAGCTTATGGCCGCAAGCCTCCCAGCCCGGGTCAATAGACTTGGGCTACGGGCGCTTGTGCTAGCGTTTTAAAAATTAGCTGGGGGGCCGGTGCTTTGAAGTTGCAACTCAGGCTCTGAAGCCTAGGGAGGGGGTAGGGTCCGAGCTGCGATTTCAAAGCGCTGTCTACGGATCTATTTCTAGAGCATAAGCTTAGCCAGCCTGAGTTTGTTGCCCTGGGCCGGGAGGTTCACTGTTGCAGGCTGTGTAAAGGTACCCTAAGCCGATATCATACAGCAGACTTCTAGAACTCCACACGCCCCTAAGACTGAATCATCTGAGGATACTGGGGTCAGGTAATTAATTAATTAGTGGTGATGGAGATCAATTGAAAACACCTTCAAGCTATACAATGCTTTTAATAGCTATGGCGTTTGGAGCCCAACTCTTAAGATATCTCAGTGCCCATAGTGAACACAGACCATAGCCAAGTGTCCTTCTGGTTTCTGCTGGGGCTGGGAATCTGACACTCCCTTTTCAAATTTAAACGGATTTATCCTTTGTGCTAAGGAGTAAGGATTCTCCTGTTGAAAGAGTCTATTAGGGACTGGCAACAATTACAGACCCCTGGAAAGAGAGTGGAATGACAAGTAACCACAGGAGGTGCTCTGCGTAGAAGCAGTATTCACTGGAGACAAATATGGCAAAAACGGATCTCCAAGAAATGTCGTGGGCTGAAAATGTTTTCCGATTTCAGCTCAGGTTAATGGCAGACAACCTCAAAAGAGACACCCCAAAGTAGTAACTGTGCATGTGGAAGTTATTCTGGGCAAGGATATCAACAACAGATCTCCTTCTAAAAAGGAGAAAAATACAAAAATATTCTCTCTTTAGATGGTGCAAGGCCTCAAGCATCCAAGTCCAAACCTTTGTCCATTTCACCCAGGCCTTTTATCCCAATACATACCCCGGCCCTACCCTCAGTTAGCTCTGCTTAAACTACACCTTCCATCTAGAAGCGCAAGATAGGAGAACGCTTGAGGTAGCTGCAATGTTCTTCCAGCCAGTTTGCAAAGGTGCCCAAGCATTAACACAAACATCTTTGCTGGAAGAAAACGAATACACGCTTTCTGCACAGCAGTAACACTCTAAATTCAATGCACAAACGAAAATCCAAGCACTGGTCATAATTGCAGGTCTCTTGCAGGACACAACCACCAATGCCAGCAAAAAAATCACAGTAAATATATATATGAAAAATTATAAAAATTAAACTGATTCCAATGGCATCAGAATATTCCACATTTATCAATGGTGCACAATGCTCAACAGCTCTCTGGTAAACCTGGAACATATAAATATGATCTCTGTAAAGAATTCTACACTGCAAGGGATCCAATTCCTTTGCCCAAAGTAAAGTATGAAAATAGAGCATGTAACAGTTATAAACCTCTACAGAACAGGAGGAATTTTAGGAAAAATGCCCAGGTTTTGAACTTGACCACATCTGCACAGGCATTCATTAAGCAGTTCAAGGTACCTAGAACTAACTCACCTCATGAAATGGATATGAAAATAAACTGGAAGAAGACCAAAATAACTAAGTGAGGTAAATAATGACTGCCCACACACAATTCCTTCAGCAGCTAAAACAACAGTAAAGACAGAATGTCAGTACATTACAACAGCCAGGACTCTCAGAAGGGATCTGGGGGGGAAGGTTCATATAAGGAGACGAAGTTCCTTTTATGTTTATGTCACATCATTGTGAAGCCAGCCCACTTATCTCAAATGAAGGCAGTCATACAGCTAACATCCTCTCTGTGTTGGTCCAGCATTGGGCTTATTGTCAATGGTTCACTAACTAGGCAGGTTCTGTGTTCCCTACTGTTACTTTCTCAGGCCCTTCGCACACTTTGTAGCTTCCATGCTTTAATGAAATATCTTGACAGCTACCCTCATTTCTCTCCACTGTAGGGCTTTCCTAGTTTGGTTCTCACATATTAAACCAGGTAGATATGTGAGCTTTTTCTTCCTATCTATTTTTATGTGATTAAAAGAAGTAGTTTGATGCCACAATATAAGGAAAGAAGTGACAGTGCAGAAAATATGCTATTTGTTCCAAATACATTAGCCATTGTTCTGATGGAAGGCTGCCTTTTTGTCTGGTTCTACAATCTGAAGGGCAGGGGATGTGTTATGTAACGCAGTGAATTTAAAGGGAAGCTTTACTGATCATTCTTCCTTGTGTGTTGACTGCCCCCAGTACAGACAGTTGGACTCTGAACAACAATCCCTAGACACTGGAGGAGAGAAAGGGAGACCAAATTTTCACAACCAGGCAGACCCACTGGCACACACCAAAGTCCAACCCAGGTGATCATAACTAGCAGTGAAATACTGTGGAGGAAGAAAAGGTACAGAAATAGCTATGACTAAGCAAGGCATGGAGCACAAGAACTATGGGTAACTGAATGCCACATGTGCAGAAAACAAGACATCACAACTGATTTGTGTGTGAGATACATACAGGCGTTCTTTTTGTTGAGTGTTTTAGGGAAAGGCAGTGGTGGATGAAATACTCTTCTGTTTATTCTTTGCTTATAGTTTTGAATATTTACTTGTAAAATATTAATTTTAGATATTATATACAAAAACTATGTAAAAATAATATCACGGTAGCAAAATCAAGCTATTCAGAATTAGAAAGTGCTGGATTTCTGGTTCCCCTTCAACCTTAATTTGGCCCCCTTGTAGATATACTTTATGGTACCATATTTAATTACATGATCACATACTATTTTTTCCATAGAACCGCTACCTCATTCAGTGCACAGGATGAATGGTGCTCCCTGAACAGGCAGTTATTCAATATTTTTTAATCCATTTCATTCAGTGGGTGGCTCCATACCTTGTTCACCATATATCATCCAAAGCCTGCACTGAACACAGAATTACTCATTTTCTTTCGGGCTTTTTTACAGCACATACCACAGTAGATCCTGAGTACGTCACAAGCATTAATGCATTTTCCTTGACAACATCCCTGTAAGGCAGGGAGGTTTTATTATCCCCATTTTACACATGGGGATCCAAGGCGCACACATTGTAAGGCTAAAATTGTCAGTAGTGTCCACTAATTTTGGGTGCCCAACTTGAGATGCTTACGGTCTAATTCTGTATAGCCTTTTATAAAGCACAGCTCCCACTGACTTCAGCCATAGTTGTGCACACCCAGTGCTTCTCAAGTTGAGCTCCCAGAAGAGGAGGAACACACAATAAGTGTCTCCCTGTGAAAAGTTTTGATTTAAGTGGCTTGTCCTACATCATACAAGAACTCTGTGGCAGAGGCGGGGACAGAATTCAGTTCTCCAGGATGACAATCACCTATGTGCCTTAACCACAGAGTCATACATTCTCTTCTTGCAGCCCTCTGCCCCATTCAGTACACACCTTCCAACTTCTGCAACCAAGGCTGAGGTCCTATAGACAACAGCCTCAGTCACTACACAACCCTGATTCATTCCCTGAGCACCATCCACCCTGCATACTGATTGAGGCAGAGGTTCTGTGGAAAAAATAATACATGATTGTGTAATTGAAGACTGTATCACAATGCATAGGCACAAAGGTGCCGAATTAAGATTGAATGGGCAACCTTAATTCCTACATTTTTAAACTTGAGTGCTTGACTTTCCAACTTTAATGTGCTTTAAATATTTTTGTATGCAATTTCCATTTGATAAAAATCCACAAAAACCCTAATAACTCAAATTTTATGATGTGGAACTAGAGTGATTCCCACATTGGTCATCAGCAAGATTAGTCTCTATGCATCTGAAGAAGTGAGGTTTTTACCCACGAAAGCTTATGCCCAAATAAATCTGTTAGTCTTTAAGGTGCCACCAGACTCCTTGTTGCTTTTGTAGATACAGACTAACACGGCTACCCCCGATACTTGACAGCAAGATTAGGACTTTCAGATCCACAGTCCAGACTTCTACCATTTAGGCTTACAGAGTAGTAATACTAGGCTGTTATCCTCTATGTGGACCAGTCATTGGAAGGGAATGACATACCCTGCACCAGGAGGTTTACTGCTATTTGCTGGACAGAAGAGGAATTCTGGAACTCAGGATGTTCTATTCCTGGTTGTGGAAGGGAATGTTCTTTAGTAGTTATAGACTTTTGCCCCAGACTGTCCCATTCTGACCCTGCCTCCTGTGTTGCTGTTCTCCTCCATCCTATTCTCCCCATCCACCCACTCAACCTGTCTCTATTCCCCGCCTCCATTCAACTCAGGCTGTTGCCTCCACCTCCATGCTACATGGGCACCAGTAGGGGAAGCACTGAGAGCAGAAGAGAGAATCGCCTTGCTCTCAGTGCCAGTGCTGGGTGCCACAGGAGCACTCAGTACATGGGAAGAATAATTGCAGAGAAAGTGCTGTTCAGCCCTTGTTAGAGCATGCCAAGTAAAAATGGAACTATCAGAGATGTTGACTGCAACACGCTAACAAGTCTGTAGTAAATATGTGCAAACAGCAGTTTCCAGAGGCTTATAATTTAGCTAAACTTGAGTGAATTTTCATAGGGACATCAAAAAGCATCTCTCTTACCCCAGGGCAACTCACTTGGCAAATTACTAGTGCCTGCTTCAAAGCATGGAGGAATTGAAGTTTCTCCACAGTTGTAAAGTTTTTGTTTGTTTTTTTACCATTTGCAAACAATATATTTTCCCATAACTTCTGTTTTTGCTGAAATTTTCCAAAATATTTCAGCCTAGCATGGAAAACTGCAGCCTGATCAGTTACAGTTTGGTAAAGTTACAAGCAACTGAAAACAGGGTTTTTATATAATGGGAATTGTTAGGCAACCTTAACCACAGGCATTGCTGCCAACTCTGCCTATATAATAAATGGGTGAGATTTTAAGATTTCTTGATAACAGAAAAAAATGTGGAGTGAAAAAATAGAGTTGAGCCTATAACATGAGTCGCAACCTTTTCCCAGACAGAATAAGGGCAAAGGTGATGAAAATATCCATCCATAAACGCGTGTGGAAAAAGTAGTTGTGTGACTTAAGAAATGCAGCAGCCTGCAAAATTATTGTCTTGAGTCAGCCCATGGATTTACGTGAGCAAACAGACAAATAAAAATCCCATTCCCATGTATGAGTGTGTGACTGTGAAACATCTTGCCATGACATGACAGAAATCACTTGCATACCTCAACACACCCCGTATCTCGTCTTTGTCATCTCTAGGACAACAAAATTCTTCCTTTTACATTCACGTTTACATCTCCAAGAAAATGTAAAATTCACACATTGAACAAGGGAACTGAAAAATATTTGTAATCACTGCAACTAAAAACAACAACAGCTCTTAAATGTCAACATTGTTTCTCAGATAACAAAACAGATGTGCCCGTAGAGCTTTCATTTGTCCAGTCACTACATAACTTTAAACAAACATTAATAAATGAGTGTGTTCGTGAGAAAGGCGGCCAGGGTAGCTGCGTTTTACACAGCCTCTCTGCATACAGGATGCTCTCCCTTGAGAGAAAGGGAACTAACTGGGCACAGAACATGTTCCCTGATGCAGGAACAGACCCTGCTTATCAGAATTTTTGGCCCAAGTTCTCTAAGTTCATAATTGCTGCCAGTTACCCCCAACGGAAACCCCTCTGGTACCAGTGACACATCAGTGAGGTAGGCTGCACCAGGAAATGGGAGAAGACAAGCTGTAGCAGTAGCCAAGGCTAGGGGCTGCACATGCTTTCTCCACAAAACTGACAGCACTCCTCAGTCCTGACCTGCTGCAGCATTCCCTGCTGTTCCAGTCCTGAGCCTCCCTGATTCGGCTGCCAGTTGTGCTAGACTGGATGGTGGTTCTGCAACACGAGTGTCCAGAGGCTAGACCAACAACCACCCAGCCTCATTCACTTTGAGCATAAGCCTCAAGTTGAATCCCAGAGTCCAGTTGTTGAATTAACCCTCTAACCTGCCCCCGGCCACACCAGTGTGATTAAGCAGAACAGGGTTCTTTAAAGTAGTACAACTTAGGGTATGTCTACACTACGAAATTAGGTTGATTTTATAGAAGTCGATTTTTAAAAACCGATTTTATACAGTCGATTGCGTATGTCCCCACTAAGCGCATTAAGTCAGCGGAGTACGTCCTCACTACCATGGCTAGCATCGACTTACGGAGCGGTGCACTGTGGGTAGCTATCCCACAGTTCATGCAGTCGCCGCCGCCTATTGGAATTCTGGGCTAAGCTCCCAATGCCTGATGAGGCAAAAACATTGTTGCGGGTGGTTTTGGGTACATGTCGTCAGTCGCCCCTCCCTCCGTGAAAGCAATGACAGACAATCGTTTCACGCCTTTTTTGCTGGGTTACCCGTGCAGACGCCATACCACGGCAAGCCTGGAGCCCACTTAGCTCACCGTCACCGCTGCTGTTGTGGGCAAATCTACTGTGTGGGCTGCTGTCATCCAAGTAGCCAATGCAATCATTGACGTTCTCTTATCAAGAGTCAAGGAGTCTGGTGGCACCTTAAAGACTAACAGATAAGGTGCCACCAGACTCCTTGTTGTTTTTGTAGATACAGACTAACACGGCTACCCCCTGATACTTACCAAGAGTCGTGACTCTGGAAAATGTGAGGGCCTTTTCAGATTTTAGGTGCATCATATTCCTGTCCTTTGTCGCTGGTGAAGAAGTTTTGCAGCCGTACATTCCAGTCCGGTTGGCGCTGTAACACACCATAGCACTTCTGTGGTTGACACATGTAACCACTCCAGAGCTCTTGCTCTTTTGCCGTGGCCGAGGTACCTTGCCCTACCAGGACCTCCAAGCATTCAACACAGAAGCACCTGCAGCAGCTGGCATTGCTACACAGCAGCAGCTCCTTGCCTTCGCAGCAGACGGTGCAGTAGAACTGGTACCTGTCCTTTTCGGACATGTAGCTTGGCCGGGGGTTCTGGGATCCGTTCTGGTCCTCCTGGGTGCTGCTGGCAGACATGGTACTGCTGCTCTGGGAGGACTCCTTGGAATCCTCCTCAGTGAAGCCCATCAGGGGCGCCTGGACAGGCATGGCCATCCTCCTCTTAGAGCACCGAATGGGAGCCAGAGACTCCAGGTCATTCTCTTCTTTAAGTTTTGTCTCATGGAGATTCAGTCCTGCCTGGAATATCATGCGAGCTGGAGGCTTCTGCCTCAGGCTGCTCTCCCAGCCGGCAGCACTGCGCAGTTGCACCTACCCCAGCCTACCCCTTGCTCCCATGGCTCATGAAACCTGGACAGTAGTAAGGAGCAGTTCAACTATAGGCTGAGCAAGTGCAGAATGGTGGTAGAATGTGCCTTTGGATGTTTAAAAGCTCACTGGTGCTGTTGGTCAGACCTCAGCGCAACCAACATTCCCATTGTTATTGCTGCTTGCTGTGTGCTCCATAATATCTGAGAAAGTAAGGGGGAAGATGTTTATGGCGGGGTGGGAGGTTGAGGCAAATCGCCTGGCGTCCAATTTTGAGCAGCCAGACACCAGGGCGATTAGAAGAGCACAGCAAGGCACGCTGCGCATCAGAAAGGCTTTGAAAACCAGTTTCATGACTGGCCAGGCTTCAGTGTGACAGTTGTGTGTGTTTCTCCTTGATGCAAACCCACCCCCTTTGATTTTAATTCCCTGTAAGCCAACCACCCTCCCCCCTTCGAAATAAAGTAACTATTGTTTTGAAACCATACATTCTTTCTTTATTAATTAAAAAAAAATGAGATAACGGACAAGATAGCCCGGGTAGGGTGGGGGAGGAGTGAAGGACAAGGCCACATAGCTTATTGTAGCCACACTAAAAAAATCAAACTGTTTGAATGACAGCCTTCTGTTGCTTGGGCGATCCTCTGGAGTGGAGTGGCTGGGTGCCCAGAGCCGCCCCCCCCACTTTTTTGGGCGTCTGGCTGAGGAGGCTATGGAATATGGGGAGGAGGGGAGGCAGTTATACAGTGGATGCAGGGGGGTCTGTGCTCTTGTTGGCTTTCCTGCAGCTCCAACAGACACTTCATCATGTCCGTTTGCTCCCCCACTAGCCTCAGCATCATGTCCAGCCTCCGCTCTTCGCGCTCACTTAATTCTTTCCTGGCCTCTGCCACGGAATGGACTCCATGCATTAAACTGTGCCCTATGAGTGCAGGAGGACTGCATGAGCTCGGAAAACATGTCATCACGAGTGCGTTTTTTTCGCCTTCTAATCTGCGATAACCTCAGGGACGGACATGATAGGGGGAGCGTAGAAACATTCTGGGGGACTGCATGGTCACCTGTGCTGCTGAGTTCGCCACGCTGACCAAACAGGAAATGAAATTCAAAAGTTCCCGGGGCTTTTCCTGTGTACCTGGCTAGTGCATCGGAGTTCAAAGTGCTGTCCAGAGCAGTCACAATGGAACACTCAGCTGGGGCTGACTGGAAGGACTTTAGTTACATAAAATGAAATGTTAAATTATTTTTACTTCTAGGGCAAAAAAATTATTTTGACCCAGATTCAGATTTCTTTTAAACCAACGTCTAAGCAAAAGCAGCTGAAGTTTAAATGATCCAATTTTGCAGGCCACTACACTGCTGTTGCACAATTCACTTGAATCCCAAAAATTCTGAAGATGTGCCAATGCAAATCCATGCACATCTCTGTGTGTCTTCAACTGGGCTTCCCACCCTTCCAATAAAAGCCTTCATTCCATTAGAACATTTTTTGGGAATGTCAAACACTAAAGCCTCCCTATATATTTATTTTGATTTCTTTGGCTACACAACCACAAGCGTTTGAACTCCCATCTCCAGTTGGGAAGTCCTTGTCTAACGGAAATTAAGTAATGTAAATACAGACCAGTGATCTCCAAACCTTTCATCCTGACAAACATGTTCCCAAAGGTCAAGAGGCCCCAATCAGTATAAGGGGCACATTCTCTGCCCTGTTCTGCTTCTGTGTGCTAACAAGAACCACCCATAAATCCTCTTCTGGGGATTCCCCTCATGTGGTTAAGTCAGGTTAGTCTGTTTCAGCACTCCCCCCATTCCTTGCTAGGAACGCCCCCAGGCTCAGGCAGAGCCAACTGAACTCCTGCTCAGTGCTCCCCGCATCCAGCAGGGAAGCAGCTCAGGGCACTCAGAACAACTCCTGGAGTAGTACTTCAAGGAAGACAGCTGGGGAGGCAGCTCTCCTGACCTCCCTGCAGCGATGGGGCTGATACACACACTTCAGTTTAGCTACAGGATGTAGCTCAAGGAACCCATCTTCAATTCATCTTCAAATGCACATTTCCTTCTTAATTCGGGCCCCATCCAGGACCATAGTGAAGCACACTGTGTAACAGTTACCAAATACAACAGGACTTGTTAAAGGAACACAGACAGCTGCATGTTGAAATGTAGGGTTCAGGCACCCCTTGAAGATGCCACAGCACACTCAGGCGGGCGCTGCTGAGCCCACCCACTGAAAACCATTAGGTCCTCTCTCTATTAAAGGGTCACAACAACGGGTAGGTCGGGGTTATAAATCTCTAAACTGGTTGACTATCAGTACACGCACCATGTACGCATTACAAACAGTGCAACCTCATTTGGGCAGAGTGGCCCAAATGGAGTGAGCTGAATTAAGGGAATAGCAGGAATTAACCAAATGTCCTTAATTTTATAGGTATGTCTTCAGCTTATTATGTCAGCAAATACTTTTTGTTTAGAGCAACACTTTCAGATTCAAATTATATTTGTTTAAAATTTTTCCTCTGTTAACATTTTAGATTAAAACCACAAGAATTTGTAAAAGTTTATGTCCAGATGGTGCTGTTTATTGATGACAGCAATAAATGGCTAAATTTAAGATATCTCAACTCCAATACCCAGCTTTAAGAAGCTTAGTGTGATCCTATAGCACTTGCCTGAACTAGTGCAAGCCTGTGCTTTACAGTTCCTATTGAAACTCAAACAGAGTCACCCTATGTGAAGCAT
The DNA here is from genome assembly GCF_027887155.1 of Malaclemys terrapin pileata. Taxonomy (NCBI): domain Eukaryota; kingdom Metazoa; phylum Chordata; order Testudines; family Emydidae; genus Malaclemys; species Malaclemys terrapin. Next base: position 55,752,418 of record NC_071514.1, read on the forward strand.
TCATTTTTTTCCACAACCCAAAACTGTGTTTTAGGCAGTGGGCACCCCCATGATTGTTTATAAGGTGAACATAGCAGGAATGCATACTTGTAAAAAAAAAAAAAAAAAAAAAATCACTAGTGTTCTGATTCATACCTGAGGCACATTACATACTACCCTAAATCTACGACATTCAGACCAATCTATGTGACGGAGACATACAGCACATTGCATCAGAATCTAAGGCCTTGTCTACACTGCCACTTACAGCACTGAAACTTTCTTCGCTCGGGGGGTGAAAAAACACCCCCCTGAGCAATGCAAGTTTCAGTGCTGTAAAGTGGCAGTGTAGATAGTGCTCCCAGCACTAGTAGCTAGTCCCCTCACGGAGGTGGTTTTATTACAGCGCTGGGAGAGCTGCGGCAGCGCTTTAACGTGGCTGTGTAGACATACCCCAATACATTTCAATTCCAGGCATGGATTCCAATCCCCAAACTAATAAAACAATACATGTAACCAAAGAAGAAAAGGGAACGCTGCTCCTTCAGGGAAACTGGCCTTATCCTGCTGCTTTGCAATGCAGAAACTTCAGGTGTGCATGGGTATAAATCCTGATGCAGCTGTACCTGCGGGCCAGTGTGTCCAGGCAGCTCTGCAGGAACCATGCCTGCTGCAGGAAAAAGTCAGGCTCCTATGGCTGCTTCCCGGCCTCTTTTGAAGCCACTTTCTTTTCTTGTCCTTCTGTTTGCCTGCTCTGTCTCCCTTTTTAATTCCTAGCAGTCTTTGCAGTAGCTGGCTGAGGGAGCAGCACTTCCAAGAACACAGCTACCCTAAAGTGGAGGAGCCGTGAGCAAAGGGACAGAGCTTCTATCAGGGACTGCATGGCGGTGGGATTTGTGGGTTAGTAGATAACACCTGGGGCAAGTTGCAGGAAAAAGGGACTTCTTCCCACAGCAGGGGCTATTCCTGCACAGCCTCTTGGACCCAAGGGATACCTCTTTAAATTTGTGCTTGACAGCCCATCTGAGTATTGTTAAAGGCTGAAAGTATGGTTGTGCCATCAGAAGTGACTAAGAATGGTCTGGGAAAACGGGGAGTCCCTGGCTTATTATGTGTCAAAGAATTGCAGACTAAGTTTCCTTGGTTTAGAACTCTGTTTTTTCTAATTGCCAGTTGCGCACATCCCACCTGGCATCTCTGAGGGCACTGAAATAACTAACCCAGCTATTATTCACACCTTTGGTTATTCCAGTGCAAGTCTGTGTGTGGACAGACATTTCAGAATAGCTGTCCTATTTCAATTGAACCTCCTTTTTTCTTTTAACCAACTTAAGCAAAATTGAAATAGGACATGGCTGTTCTGAAATAAGGGTGTCCACATGCAGACTTTCACCAGAATAACCAAAGATGTTAATTACAACTGATTTAGTTGTTTTGGTGATGCTTTAAACGTTGGCTGGCTGGCCTGGCTTGGGACATATGCTAGAGTTTAAATGTTGCTTTCCGTCCAGCTGCCAGAGGCCCACCAGAGAGACTGTGACACTGACAGGCCAGGGATGACACCTTGGTAGAAATTCCAGTATCCTCTCCTCCTCCCAGCAACTAAGATGGTAGGGGAAAGGGCTTCTCACTAGGTTGTTACCCCAGACTTCCTTGGTGGGGTGTCCCATCTTCAGCATGTTTACCTTTAATTAGAATGTTCAGTCCTCTGCTACTGGATGTTTGGGGAAATTTGTCAAGCCCTATTTCTGCATGTTCAATATTTCTGACTATAAGTATATACTATTAGAGAGGGTCTCCAAAGTACTTCAAAATTAAGAAGTACTCTGTGCCAATTACTACAGATAAAACTGCCAGTTGTCATTTACATTGTTTAACTTGACCCTCTGGCATACTTCAGATCTCTTCTAAACAAAATGCAACATGTTTACTAAGGGGGAGGATGTGCAAGGTGCCGATGTACAGTGTGCCTGCACTGGAGGGTTTTACCTTGCCAATTAACACACAGCACTGAACACACTGGTACAGGCTAGTCTAGTGTGGACACTCCTCAAATGCTCGTTCCAGGGTACAACATTTGTGGTTTACACTAGGGATGTGCCAAGGGTAAAGAACAAACATTTGCGTCCTGGAGCAAATATCTGGGGAAATTTTCATACTACCTTTTTAAAACGTTTATAGAGGCTATCGTGTAGACAACCAATTAGGAAGTTGGGAACCCAAGTCCTACTGTAAATCAATGAGAGTTGTGGGTCTAATCCCCTTAGGCACTTTTGAAAATCCCACCCTAAAGATGTAATGCCAATGGTTTGAAATGTACACAATTCCTTTGTGACTGTCCAGTAGCATACACTTTGTGCTTGCATAGATACTACTGCTAGTAAAGCAGAGGGCTTTCATTTTGTATTCAAAGCTCAGAACGTTGAAATCTTTCTCTGCATAGCCTGGAAAGAATCTCAGCAATTTAAAACTACAAGAATCTCCCTCCCTCCCTGCCTGCAAACTCTGGCCCATTTTTAGGACAGTCCCTCTACAAGGCCTAATTTCAGCTAAACGTTGCTCACAAACCAATTATTTAAATTATTCACATCTATGTTAGTGCATGCCATGGTTTGAAGAAAGTATTCATTTAGTTACCTCTGTTTTACTGCATAAATGGGACAAATTTCCTCACCCCCTACAAGTCTATTATGCATTCTATTTATACCACAAACATTTGGTGCACAATTCAGTAGCAGCAGGAACAGGTGATGTAATGCACTGTACAAACAACATTCGATTCAAACAGTGGGAAAATAAACTGTATTCTATGGGTTTCTTTGATCAGCTTAAAACAATCAGATTAGAAGTCACAGATAACCCAGTATGTACTGGAGATGAAAGGCCTCTGGAGAAATAAATTACCCAAAGTTAGATATTAAGCAAGATTTCTCTCTCAACAATCAACTTATCTGTGGATAGAAGAGGACTGGCCATGGGGTTTCAAACTCCTGCCAGGCACTTTATTTATTTTTATAACACTGTATAGCTACTCCACCCAGAATGAACTTTGCATTGCACAACACATCAAAGGCACTTTATGGCCTAAATTAAGCAATAAAATTGTTAAGATTGTGTGTTATGCTGAAAATTGGCTGGCCTCTAGTGTGAAGTAAGACAGGAGGTGAATGGCATATGCTTCCTGGAGAAGGCTCAGGGCAGCATGGCCTGGGGTATCAAAGTGTGCGGCACTCTTATATTTAACCTTTTATGGACCAAAGTAAAATACTCTGGGACTTGAGTATCCATTTTAACCCTCTGTCCCACAAGGGATTTTAGCCTTCCCCCCCTGAAGCCTACAGCCTTGTAGCTAAGCCCCAGCAATGACCAGACAGACATCAATACCACTCCTTAAATCTTTCAATAGAGTCACTGTTGACTGAGCTGACTCACTCCCTTCCCCGAGAGCTATTCCACACCATTCCCCAGCTACGGCGTAACAGACCAGAAATAAAACTAAAGCCAAAGCAACTGCATGTTTACGTGTCTTTAGTTTAGTAAAAGGGGATTTTTTTTTTTAAACTTTCAAGTTTTTGTTTAAAAAATTCCTCAAAGGGGACTTTTACTGCTCTCCATTTGCTCCCTTCCGACTTGGCATCCGCGTCATCCACACACTTCGGCAGATGCTGCCATGTGGCCGTGACTTTTAACACATGTTCGAGTGACAAAAGAAACAGAGGGATGTTTAAACCTATTGACTTAGTTTAAGAAAAAATAGAAGTTATAAGAAAAACCCAACTGAAATGTTCTGGTAATCTACAGGAGTGGTCGCAGAGCCATTCATAAAACAGCCTTTCTTGGCACAGTTTCCAGTACTGCTTCAGCAGAGAATGAGACAGCTTTTAACTTTCACTTTTTATTTACCTTCTCTTATTTATTCATTACCTCACAACATTAAGCCCTGACAGTTTACCACATAGGCTGTCTACACTAGCGCATTCTTCCCCCCACCTTCTCCAAATTTCCCCCATAGTTTCTCCAGCAACAGTGCAGGTCAGATCCAGTCTAGATGACCTGCAGGATAGAACCCTAGCAGCCAGTCTACACCAACACTTTCACCTTTGCTACCATAGGAAACCTCAAGAAAAATGTTGTGTAAGTAAGGCCAGAGTGCAACAGAAATTACATTAAACTTTCGCAAGCAGTAGTTGATTCAAAACCAGGAGGTATTCATTCCAAAAGTGTTTTAAAAGTAAAATATAGGTCTGGGAATTCAATTAAAATAACACACACAACCCCTTCTTTAGAATATATTAGCTAATCATGGCACACATGCGCCTTACTGCTGCATGCAGGATGGGAACAAAGCCAAAGGAAAAGCCAAGAGAGCCCACATTGGGGGGGAAAGTAACTAAAGTAGAATGGTCCTGCCTGCAGAATAATACACACGGGGCCAAAGTAGTGGACAAGGCCAGAGATAAGAGGAGCCGGCACACTGACTAGCATGCTACTCCCACCTCTAGACTTCCAGGAAGCCATAGGGAAAGTCCTGGGAAGTTAGCAGTAACTCCCAGAACACCGCTGACAGCTTTTGGTCAATGCTGAGGAATACATTAAAGTATTAAAAAAATTGAAGATATAAATGTCCTTTACACGCTACTGTTTATGCTTTTTGTTCACAATTTGAATTTTTCACTTCTTGGACTGTGAAAACAGACATTTAATGTTCTGCTTTTCTAATATGTTTTTAGTGCATTTACTTCCAGTTTTCATGCATTAGCTCGGTGCTATTGTATTTGGGATTGCAAACACAGCACGTAAATGTTTATTTGTTAAATAACATTATTTCCATTGGAATTTATAAAAAAAAAAAATATTTCTCTTGATAGTTTTTTTATAAAAAGCTGTTGATTAACAAAACCTAATGTTGGGGCTAAATTTGACTGCATACCATTCCTTTAAAATCATTGGGGCTAATGTAGAAATTGGGTACTATCGAAATGAGTGGTTTCCCATTAATATGGATTCATGTTAGGGGGCAATTTTTGGCTTGACTGTGCATAAATTCACAGCTTTTCAAATCTTAAATATCTGATATAAAATCTGGCAGCCCTATTGCAGAACAAAAATTCACTTCCAGGAGAACAAAGTCACTATAACTCTCACCTCCCAGGAGAATGGTGGTATGATTCAGGGATTATGAGTTGATTGAATAAACACAACACCCCATTTTGAAACTGACAAAGTTACATGCCAAGATTCCCATGCGGCGTTCTAAAGGATGCTGTTTGAAGGCTTGTGTAAATGACTCTAAATTACCTGCAATTTGTTGGGAGTTGCCATTTCTAAGTGCTTATTGCCTCTGTGGATATCTGAGGAAGCACTTGATTATCCTGAGCTTGTAAAGTATAATTAGCCATTTTTTTAATTGTTGTCCTCAGTGGAAACAATATAATTACCTGTAGTGTATAGCTTTTTGTTTGCTAGCGCCACAGACAGGAAACCAGGAGAGTCTGCTTGGGATGAGTTCAGGCACTCAGTTATGAAAGGTCGTTTGTACAGGGTGATTTTAAAAGAATTGAGTGCCTCATTTTATTAACACTGGGCCATTACATAGTCCTTTGCAGCTTTCAAAGTCCTTTACATAACTTAAATGTCTGTCAATGTCAGTGCATGGATAACTGTCTCATACTTGATTAAAACATTCACTGTTGACACAAGTGAAATCTTTCAAGATGGCGGCATCTCCTTCTCTTACTTCTCCTGTAATGGGTGAGGCGTTGTGCAAAGAGAGCAGTTCTGGCACAGGCTGGAGAAAGGCTACAGTGTGATTAGTCAGAGCTCTTGCGGATGTTCACTAAAATTGTAGAGGGAAATAAAATAATACAGAAATCAGCAGCTTCAAGAGAGCCAGGGAGTCCAGGAATCCCTCTGGCCCCCATCTCTCCAGGGCGGGGAGAGGGCACAGTGTGGGGCCTGAAAATGGGGTGCAGAGAAGGAATCTGAAAGCCGTACTGCAGCTGCATGGAGGGGACTTCCGTGCCTCTCCCTACAACCATGGCAGCACTATTAGCCATGTTTTCGTCACAGGGAAGGAACTAATTTTAAAATATTATTTTAAAATCTGACAGTGTCCCTTTGAGATATCAGTTATTGTTTCCCATCCCTTGCAGGCAATGGCACCCTTTCTCCTGACTATCACCAGCTAGTGCTTCACGTGTGTCCACTTCACTTGTGTGCATTGCAACTTTCCATAATGCTCACTGAGTCAACAATAGTGAGACACAGAGAAACTGACAGAAGCACCAAGATGTGCATATGACAGATGAGAAGCTGCTATGTATTAATGTATGAATATTGATATGTAGTAATGCTATGAGTATTGTAACTGACCTGGTTAGTGTGGTAAAGTTACATGGTGGGTTATTAGAATGCCCTTACAATTGTACTGATCTAGCTTAATAAGAGGGAAGAGCAAACAGGAAAGCAACACAATAGCTCTAGAGAAAGGCACCCCAATCATGACTTGAAAAACAACAGGGCAAGCTATTAGCTTAAAGGATCCTGTCTCCAAGGAAGATGCCAGCTTGTTTTCTCAGGCTGGGAACTTGAGATCAAAAGAACACTAGAGAGTTAAAAAGCGTTTTCAAGGAGAAGGTGAGTTCACTTATCAGACAATGTCTTCTAGGGAGACAGCTTTAAAGAGGCTGTTTGGTCACTGATGATTACCACTGTCATTGCCCTGGAGGGAACCAAACTGCAGGCTCAGGGCCTAAACTCAGACCTGCTGAGGCATTCACCATTAGTGTCAGGGCCCAGTCTGAAAGTGGGAGAATCGTGATATTCCACCCCAAGAGACAGGTGGCAGCTAGGGGCCTGAGACCTGACAGACAGTGTGCTCAGAGACCAGGAGGGGTCAGAGCAGGGCCGGCTCTGGCTTTTTTGCCGCCCCAGGCAAAAAAGACTCCGGCCGCTCCCCCCCCCCACCAGCGCAGCAGGGGAGGGCGCCGGAGGAGGGCGGCCAGCCCCAGCCGGGGCGCCGCTCTCCCCGGCGGCCGGGGTGGGGGGGGAAGGGAGGGTGCCCAGAGCCCTGGGAGGAGGGCGGAGTGCCCGGCCGGGGCTCCGCTCTCCCCGGCGGCCAGAGCGCTGGGGGGAGGGCGGCGAGCCCGGCCGTGGCCCCGCTCTCCCCGGTGGCCGGAGCACCACACCACGCCGCCCCTATCCAGGTGCCGCCCCAAGCACAAGGTTGGTGGGCTGGTGCCTGGAGCCGGCCCTGGGTCAGAGATGCAGTTTGCTTGCTAACCATGGCACAGAAGTGGGCTGGTACATCACAGAAGGTGTAGAACACCAAGTTCCCTGTCCCAAAAGGGGAATGGTCTAAACAGTAGATGTGAAATGATGGGTAAGAAGGGAGGGGATGGAGTGGCATAAATTGAGGCATCATCGGATCATGTTGCCATCAGCCGCTGTCCTTCTGGCACCCCATCCCCACCCTACTTTCTCAACTTATCACATCTCAAATGTAGCCTGTATACTCTTTTGGAGAGGGAACAAGTTGCTCTATATCATCTGTGAAGCATTAGCCCACTCTGGGGAGCTATCCAGTATTTGCGTGCTGTTCCAAACTCCAATTCAAAGGCTCTCTTCATTACACTTTCTGAAGAGGAAGCCTGAGGCCTTGGCTACACTTAAGAATTCACAGCGCTGCCGCGGCAGCGCTGAAGTGTGAATGTAGTCGCGCCGCCAGCGCTGTGAGAGCTCTCTCGCAGCGCTGTATGTACTCCACCTCTCCGAGGGGAATAGCTTGCAGCGCTGCGGGCGCTGATTACACTGGTGCTTTACAGCGCTGCGCTCGGGGGGAGGGGGGGGCGTTTTCACACCCCTGAGCACAGCAAGTTGCAGCGCTGTACAGCGCCAGTGTAGCCAAGGCCTGAGTATCAGTTGCAGAAGCCTCAAGCACCAACAGTAGTAGTGCAGAGCAGTGGCTGGGAAGCTGCCGCAAAGCATCTTTAACAATATATTTTTCTATAGCTGTTTTTGCCAAGTACTGCCTTTCGTTTCCAAATTCCCTCTCTGCACACTTCCTATTTGGAATTTATAAACTAAAATTTAAGCCATCGGCAGATGAAAATCACTGGACTAACAACAATATAACCCATTGCCTTGGAATGACAGTCTGTGGGGAGGAGAGGAAGGGAAAGAAAGCAGAAGGCAAAAGGATTTTCTGTAGAGGATGAACAACTTGGGGAGACACTTGAAGACCTGAAGACAATCCTTGCAATCTAAATTTACACTCTGGGTCCAGTACTCTATACACTGACCCCTCCAAAGGAGGGAAATGATAATTTACAAATTCTGTTCCCACAACCACTGTATATATAATAAGTAACTTCCTAGAAACAGCCTTCCTTCCCACAACTTTAAGTAGAATGATGTCTGACTTTGGAGTTACTGGTCTTCTATGCCGAAGGCTCGATGTCTTGATGGTGGTACAAATGAACTTTGGGCTTGATAATGGAACAAAAAGTCTCTATCTGGAGACAATTTAATGTCATATGACAAAACAGTTTAGCTGATCTGTAGTTAGCAAGCTAACAATAGATGGTTTATGCTTTCAGGTGCTCGCTCTTGTACTCCTGTTTTTGCCTACTCACAGTGCCCCAAAAAAATACATATAACATTCAGATTTTAGAAGAGGCAAATTTTCCTTCCCTGTTAATTGCTTTCTGTGGCTTGGCAATACCAATGTGGACACTAGGGTGTTCCTGCTTCTGCTGTCCCATCAGGAAAAAGTGGTTTGGCTCCAGTCCCACCCGCTTTCCTAAGCTCACTCCTTAGACTCAGCTCCCAGGATGACTTCCAAGGCTGTGAAATCAAAGGATTAGCCTACTCTGCACTACCTGAGGCTACATGCTACACCCAAATCTACACCCAGGATGGGCTACTTGAGAGGGCTTGGCTGTTGCCAAGCCACAGAAGGCAAACAACAGGGAAGTCGGGTTTGCCTGTAGCGTGGCTGATGGCTCTGACTAGCAGAACCACCAGAGGATGAGAAAGCAAGCCATCACACGGTAGGTCTTCACTGCAGGTCACTTGGGTGATCAGCACCTGGGTCAGCATAGCTTGGGTGTGAGCAGCCACACAGCAAAGCCATACCTGAACTACTGTGCACTCTTATTGGTGCTGCACTCACTTAAGTCTGCAGGACTGCTGGGGTATATCCCACAACTCTTTGTGCGTCAGAAGCTGAGCTGCTCGGATTCTTTCCCAGCAAATTGTGGGAAAACTTGTCTGTCCTTCTGGGCACATAGGAGAATTGTGGGAAAGCACTGGAGGCCTATCAGCATTCAATAGCTTTAGTCTGCAACCTCACTGCAAAGCTGGCAGGGTACTAGCCCGAATGGAAGTCTCATTTGGGTTTTAGCTTATAGACCCGATGAGGCAGCTAGCTTGGGTTGAAAGCACCACCAAACTTGGGTCACAGGTTTGTGTGTGGAGTCAGAGGCAATACCTGAGTAAGCGCCTAGGTTAACTCTGCAGCAGACCCATGGTAGACTGGGGAGGAGAGAGTATGTTTCAAGTGCGGGGGATCCTGGCTTTTCCCCAAAGATTGCTCCAAGGCTAAGGCAAAAGGACTGCCCTCAACTCTGTAATCTTAGCCAAAGGGGTCAAGTCTAGGCAGTAGTGCCTAGCCAAAGCGTGGATGGAGCATCATCAAGTGTCTTCCCTCAGAGTTCACTCACAGGGTATGTCTATACTGCAATTAGACACCCTCAGCTGGCCCATGCCAGCTGACTTGGGCTTGTGGGGTCCAGGGTAAGAAGCTGTTTAATTGCAGGGTAGATGTTTGGGTTTGGGTTGCAGCCCGAACTCTGGGACCCTCCCACAGTTCTAGAGCCTGGGCTCCAGCCCAAGCCCAAACGTCTAACCGCAATTTAACAGCCCCTTAGCATGAGCCCTGCGAGCCCGAGTCAGCTGGCACAGGCCAGCCGCGGATGTCTGATTGCAGTGTAGACATACCCTCTGAAGCTTCACTTCATTCAGCCTAGAAGCATCAACTGCTCCAGTACAGCAAGCCCAAAGTTTTGACTGGGCAATCAAGATTGGATGCTGGCTTACACTGGTCCCCAGTATGGCACTATGGGAAAGAACCAAGGCATTGTCAAAACATAGGCTGATGCCTGGATTGGAGAAGGTCACTGCAGCAGGTACACCACTCCAATTTCTTGGCCAGAAGTTACCGGTGCTGCTATGGCTCCTTAGGTTGTTACTGTTGTTCCAGGCCAATTCTCTGCACTTCTTGGTCCTGAAGAAAAGTTGGAACCTACACACGCTCAGAATTAAATGGTGCCTTAAGCAAGAGTTGCCACCTGCTTCTTCCTGGACAAGCAGGAAACAATTGGGAGAGAGATGGAGGTGGAACTGGAGCCAGAATTCTTTTTCCTAGTGAGATACCACCTGCCTGATGCGCAGCAGAGAAAAGCACAGCTCATCTCCACACTGATGTTGCCAGGACAGAGAAATGTCTGTATTAAAACCCACCTGACCTATCCAAACTGAACCACTTCCCCCATCAGCTCCCTGCTCTCAAGGAAAGTAGATGGGCTTTGCCATGTGCCCTGAAGGACAACGGATTTGTGACATGATATGTTCCCAAGCCCAGCCCTTTACTGGCTCCTCCCTCTTACACTGGGAGCAGATAGCTCAAGCAGCTCAGCTTATGAGAACTTCTGCAGAATCACTGGGAAAGAGGCAGATCCTAACCATTCAGAGCTTTTCAGGTCAACACCTACCCCCATGAACTGGGAACTAAAAGTGCCAGCAGGCTATATGGCACACATGCAATATGTCCCCTATGGGAAACCCCACGAAGAGGGCAGGCAGCTGCATTCGGCACCACCTGAAGCTGCTGAGTGTTCCGTAAGGTGCAGCCGCATACAGAGTGGCACTGTTGTAACTCAGTCAGGAGTCCCTACCCCAAAGAAAAAGCTGCCAATTGCAGATGGATAGAAACATTTGCAAACGCCTTGTAGGATGAATGAAAACCAATTTTTTATTTAAATCAGATTTTTTAAATTTAACTTAAATACAGGAAACCTATTTCACATCAAATTTAAAATTGACAACCTATGTTAAGGCTTAAACATCTTATAGTCTATTACAATCATTTAAATTAAACACAAAATATTACTAAAGAGCACATGCCGGTATTTCTTGCCAAGTTTTAAAAAATGTCCAACCCCTGAGCTGGTGGTGTAGCTAGAATCAGAGTTTGGTGCAGCGCTAGACCAGAAGAGGCTACTGCTGTCAAAAGTTGAAGGTCCAAATAGAATATTTTCTTCATTTCAGTTTATTCAATTCATTCACTTCAATGATTAATTCATACAAAGGTAAGAAAACAGTTGGGAGTTGAAAAGGCAGAAAAACTTGTTTTCCTGTTCCAGTCTATGAATAAAAATAGGCATCAGAGGGTGAGATCTACTAGTTCTAAAATCTTGAAGAACACATCGTGACCAGAAATAATGAGTTGAATTCACTAACTACAGATAATACTTCCTATGTTTAATAAATCAGTTAGTCGTAAATGCAAAGCATTTTTGTTAAACATTTTTCCTTCCATAACCAGCATATTTAAGATAGTATTATTTAATTAAAAAAATTAAAATGTTGGTTTTGGGCATTTTAATTGAATTCCAATTTCCATCCAAATACACAAACCACAAGGAAAAAAAAACAATCAGCCAGTAAATAAGAAATGCAACATTCACTGTTTTCTAACATAATAAAAAATGTAAAAATGAAGAATCTGAATAAATGTATATTAAGCTATATAACTGTTTAAATAAATGTGTATAGATATAGTATAGCCTCCTGATTAACAAAAAGCACCAAATTTAGTGTACAGGTTATATTTATTTTTGATACTGTCTCGCATGACTTTCTCATATACAGGCTAGTGAAATACAACCTAGATGGATCTACTATAAGGTGGGTGCATAACTGGTTGGAAAACCGTTCCCAGAGAGTAATCATCAGTGGTTCACAGTCATGCTGGAAGGGCATAATGAGTGGGGTACTGCAGCGATTAGTTCTGGGTCCGGTTCTAGTCAATATCTTCATCAATGATTTAGATAATGGCATAGAGAGTACACGTATAAAGTTTGTGGACGATACCATGCTGGGAGGGGTTGCAAGTGCTTTGGAAGATAGGATTAGAATTCAAAATGATCTGTAGAAACTGGAGGAATGGCCTGAAGTAAATAAGATGGAATTCAGTAAGGACAAATGCAAAGTACTCCACTTAGGAAGGAACAATCAGTTGCACACATACAAAATGGGAAATGACTGCCTAGGAAGGAGTACTACGGAAAGGGATCGGAGGGTCATAGTGAACCACAAGCTAAATATGAGTCAACAGTGAAAGACTGTTGCAAAAAAAGCGAACCTTATTCTGGGATGTATTAGCAGAAGTGTTGTAAACAAGACACAAGAAGTAATTCTTCCGCTCTACTCTGCGCTGATTAGGTCTCAACTGGAGTATTTTGTCCAGTTCTGGGTGCCACATTTCAGGAAAGATGTGGACAAAGTGGAGAAAGTCCAGAGAAGAGCGACAAAAATTATTAAAGGTCTAGAAAACAGGACCTATGAGGGAAGATTGAAAAAATTGGGTTTGTTTAGTCTGGAAAAGAGAAGACTGAGAGGGGACATGATAACAGTTTTCAAGTACATAAAAGGTTGTTACAAGGAGGAGGGAGAAAAATTGTTCTTCTTAACCTCTGAGGATAGGACAAGAAGCAATGGGCTTAAATTGCAGCAAGGGATGTTTAGACTGGACATTAGGAAAAACTTCCTAACTGTCAGGGTGGTTAAGCACTGGAATAAATTGCCTAGGGAGGTTGTGGAATCTCCATCATTGGGGATTTTTAAGAGCAGGTTGGACAAACACCTGTCAGGGATGGTCTAGATAATACGTAGTCCAGCCATGAGTGCAGGGGACTGGAGTAGATGACCTCTCGAGGTCCCTTCCAGTCTTATGATTCTATGATTTGCAAATCAACATGTTTCACTGGTTACCAACCAGTGAGAATCAACCTTTCTTTAATAAAATAACTAAAAAGTGCAAATGCAAAACACAATTAAAATTGATGATTCAAATCAAGGCTGCCTGATTGTTGATTTAAATTATGATTAAAAACAGTGATTTAAGTCACTTTGACTTAACTCAGTCCACCCTGATACAATGTGGATTAGTGCCTCTGAGTATTTTAGAGAATTAAAAATCAAGATACTGAATCTCACTTTGCTAGGTGTTAGACAATACTCCAACGCCTGGATAAATCAGAGGAAAGATGTTGCAACGCTCTCCATACCCTTGAAAGGGATAGGAAGGCTGGGTGGGAGGGAGTTCTGAAACTGCCCATTTGTCAGGTTCTAAGTAGACTCCCCTAATATCCTTAATGCTCTTCTCTTGCCCGCTCCCATTGCCACTATAGCTCATACAAAGACAGATCCTGGTGTAGTCTCAGAAAATATGAATGAAATAAAACTAGATCATAATGCAACAGGTAACTCAGCCACAGTGGACTATGGCTACACTAGGCTTGTCCCCCCACATCTGCAATTTCTCCAACAGTACGAACAAGGTCACTTGTGTAGGTCAACTACTGGCATTTTTAACATCACATAGCCTAACTCTACACAGAGCTGGCTTAGATGAAACATTTGTTAAAATGCTGGCAGATACTCCCCACATCTACTATAGCACTTCCACCGTTGCTTTGACTGGTGGAGCCACACCGGTGGAAATTTTAAAGAAAAAAGCTAGTGCAGAGAAAGGTGTGTAAGATTTACCTTAGAAGGGATTTATATCTGGAGCACTTACCCTTAAGAAACTGCTGAGACAGCCATTTTCTCAGGTGTATAAACATCCCAAGCTGTAAGTGCCAGGCTTGCAAGAATTTTCCCCCCAAAGCTTAAGAATAAATGCAAATGTTTTAAAATAATTATGGATGAATCATTCTGAAAACTTTCTACACTTCACCTTCAGTTACTGACACCAACTGTGCAGCTGTTACTAAATTACCCGTGCCCACCTACATACACACTGTGGAGAGGACACCCTCAAAGCTGTAACTAGCTAAGTACTTCGGGCAGCAGGAAGCCCAGTTTCTGAGTTACAGATTGTGTGTGTAAAATTCACTGTGGTGTATAACAGTGTGATCACAGTGGTTAGCACAGTAGAGTTTATTATTATGGAAAAAGAACAGAGTCACAACTAAATTTCCATTACAAGCCCAATTTTGGTCTCTGCACTGAAATCTACAAAAAAAGAATACTGGCATCAAAATTGGTAGGTTAGGTCAGGTCAGGGGACAAGGTAGAATTGTTCTGAGAAATGAAGTCTACCAGGCCCTGGGAGGCTGCTACTGAAAACTGCACCCTGATGAAGTTGGCACTAAGGCCCATCTCCAAGCATTTGAGAGAATTCAACAGTTTCTTTAACTGTCGAGTGCGGTCAATCTGTAACAAGCAGAGAATTTTTTCAATTTCCCCAAAAATGGTACAGTCATTGTAGCATGACTAGCATGACTACTTTCCAGAATGTAGCATAGTCAGTATCATCTGAAATGCTCCAAGTCTTTGCAGGACACTGGAACCTGTCACAGTTGGTCCTCTATTGCCAGAAGCGGATTAGACTAGCAATGGACATGGTCACTAGTTCTGGGAACCACAGCCTCCATTGCCAGTCCAAGGCTACAAGGAAGAAGATTCATGGAGATTGGGCAATCTTCTGCAATACTGTCTAGCATGGGCCAGAGAGGAAGGATGATATACACTGGCCCAAAATTCCAAGAGAATGCAAATGCATCTGTTATTCTTGATCTGGGCTCCTTGAACCTGCTGGAGGATTTTGTTTCTTCTGGAAACCTGCCTGTATCTTGGGCCATGCTATACTCAGCTGCATCCTGCTCATCCAGTCTTTTATACACTTCCGCTTTCTTCTCACCGGAATAGCCAACAGGCTGAGAGATTTCACTCTGTCCAAGAAATGAGTAGCTGTATTTCCCTTGGTCATATCTTGGTTCCCACACCCCCTTGCCCTGTAGCAATGTCTGACTCACTCTTGCAGGGGTGTTCTTATTTTGTTGTGAAAGTGCAATAGTACAAATCTGAGGACTTTGGTATCCATTCTGTTTATGGATCACTTTCTCTCTGCCAGAGACCACCTGACTTGCCTTAGTGGGCACCCCAACGCTGTAAGCCAAAATCTAGCATAAACACTTTCCATTCTCAATGGCTCAGGGGATACCGCCATCCCCAGGTTTCCTGTGATCAGACACCATCACACTTTTCTTGAGAAAACTAGTCATTTGCAACAGTTTCTGATTCTGCTTTTGACTGCGCTAACAGAAACAGTTGCAACCCTCTTGTGAAATCTGGGGATAAAGAACAACTTCAAGGCTTGGTGCCACTGAGCACAGGACTTGAAGACAGCTGCAACCAATGCACTTCTTGTGGTGTGACAAAGCTTGCATCCAGTGTCACAGCTTGATCAGTTTCTCGTAAGTAAGAGATTCATGCCCTTCCCTGGTGTTGAACCTTACTTCCAGGATTAGTGGATCTTGGGAAGGCTGCTCTTCATCCTCTTTATTATCCCTCCATGTGATTCGAAGATGTTGCAGATTTCCATGACTGACAGGTTGATTTGTCTATTCCAATCTGGCTCTGATGAGTCAGTCATTCAAGAACAGGTGGGCACATCTCTTCATATACTCAGCTGCAAGCAAAAGCAAGAGTCCTCATGGCTGCAGCCAGCCCTAGGGATAGTACCTAATACTAACCTGTTAGCCCACTATACCAAACAGGTACCTCTGATGGGAGTGGAGGCTGGGTATGCAAAAGCACGATGAATCCTGGGGTCCCCAAGGTCACAGAAATTGGCCTTAATTCAGCAACAACTGACTGACTTCAAGGGCTCCACATTGAAACTTGGGATGCTAAAAGAGGAATTGACTCTTTTCAGATTCAGTCCTCATTTTGTCACTGGGATGGCAACAGACTGAATTCCTTAGCCCCTCTGCTGCTCCAGGACCAGTATGATGACTATAACCCAAAGTACATGGCTCAGTGTTTCCTGTACGCCTTCCTGTTTAGCCACCTTGCAGCAGGGTGACTGAAGATGAAAGTCACATCTTTTCCAAGGACACAAGGCTCTGTAGCGGTTAAACCTTTCTTTTCTGTTATACTGATCTGGGGTCATTGGAGTAGACAGTAGGACTTCGCTCTTCTGAATGTGCTGTTAAACTGTGTGCCTCTGGCTCATCCCATAGGCCTGTCTCATGGCAGACCCAGATTCTTTGGAATTGTTAGAACTTTTCTAGCATCTCCACAAGTAGGAGTCTGCCTAGAAAGGTAGAGTAGATCATTTGACTTTAGGGCACATATCTGCTCCATCACTTATTGCTTCAGCCACAGGACCCTCCTGGCTAAGATCAACAAGGCAATACAGCATGAGCTATTTTTGATCACATTGAATATGACCTTGCAGATGAAAGGGCATGCCTAACCAAGCAGCCAGAGCACCCTGGCTAGTTCCGACTGCTTGTCCTCACATTCCTGGGGACTCCAGAATCTCTGAAACCATCTTACTGCCACTCTGGATGCATAGGCACCCTAAACAGACATTTACAGGAAAAGCCGGATGATTCTAACAGTATCTTCAGGGACCCTGCAATTTCTCTCTCCAAAGGCTCCTTCAGGGCTGCTCTCCTCTGACAGCATTGACATTGGTCTAGCAACCATGGAGATGGGAATATCACCTTTTGGGTTCCCTAGCAAAACCTTTGCATTTGCAGGTCAGGCAGGGTGGGTGATGCAAAGCCTTGACTGTCTTGAGGGGGATGAATCCCTGTTTGAAATGCACGACTTATTATGTACCTTTTTCTCTGTGGGAGGGTGACCAAGCAACAGTTGCAACAGCTCATATGAGGAAAGCAGCAAGCCTGAGCTCTTGCTCTGCTGGCATTTCTACCTCCAGGTCAGGGGTAGGCAACCTATGGCACGCGTGCCAAAGGCAGCACACGAGCTGATTTTCAGTAGCACTCACACTGCCCGGGTCCTGGCCACCGATCCGGGGGGCTCTACATTTTAGTTTAATTTTAAATGAAGCTTCTTAAACATTTTAAAAACCTTATTTACTTTACATACCACAATAGTTTAGTTATATATTATAGACTTATAGAAAGAGACCTTCTAAAAACGTTAACATGTATTACTGGCACACGCAACTTTAAATTAGAGTGAATAAATGAAGACTCGGCACACCACTTCTGAAAGGTTGCTGACCCCTGGTCTAGGTCATCTAAGTTGAAAGGTGGAAGAATCCTCCTTTTTTCAATACACACAACTCACCTGTCTCCTGGGACTGCCAGTCTAGGATGTCCCTTCCTTGGGCAAATTCTCCTCTTCCCACACTGCTTTCCCCTCTTCTGATGCCTGATCCCAACAGCTGGGATGGTGAACATTGCCCTTTCACTGTGTGTGTGCTGGACAGGGGGTTGTTTTCTCTTCTGCTTCTCCCTGAGGGCTTGGAAAAGAGTCCAGGAGCTCCGCTAGGTTGGGGTTGGGCTGCCCCGAGGGTCCAAGCAGGGGGCTTGTGATTGAATGAGGTTGAGAAGGGAGCTTGAGATGTCCCTCCACCTCTGTCCTCTTCCCCAGACCATATGATCAAGGAGCCCGCATAAAGATGACCATATAACAACTGGGGGCAGGGGAGACACTTTACACCTACCCTGAGCTTCCTTTCTGCACCCTGGGAATTGCTACTTCCATGCACATTGGACCCTGCCTGTCTCCTGTGCTTCCCCGGGGGTCTATCTGTGAGCAAATGCATAGCTGCTTGGCTACCACCTCTCAAAGGGGTGATCTGTGGGTGATCTGGTGCAGGGATAACTGTTGGAGTTGCAGTGTTCCTCCCCTTCCAAGCCTGGGCTATAGTGCTGCAAGTGGGAGTCTCCTGCACACAGAAACCATGGAAGGCTACAGCCACTCTGCTAGGGAAGAGGGCAGCAGTTTGCTGGCACCAGGGCCAGTTCCCAAGCAGATTCCACATGCCTTGCTCTCCCGCCCCACTCTAGGGCATGCGCAGGAGCCATTCTTTTGATTCCCTCTAAGGCCTAACTATTGGCCTAAGGGCAGGGCAGGGCAGTGCCTGCATCTGCTCTCTTCTTCCTATTCCCTGAGCAGGAGGCATTGTGGGGCCTGTGACCTGGGAGGATGTAGCCGAGCCAGAGGGTAGTTGGAAACTCTGCAGCACATACCTCTTGGGTGCTATGCTGAAGGTTCTATCCATTGGGGGCTCTCTGCTGGTCCGTCGCCCCTAGGTGTGGGGATTCTTCAGAGTCCAAACCTACACATACAATTCAGGCAGAAGGATCTGAAAGGGGTGGGGGTGGGTGTGCACACATGCAAATATATTTTGCTACTTGATTCCCTAACTCTGATTTGAATACTGGCCTTCTTTCCCCCCTTGTGTGTGTGGGGTGGTGGGATGGGGTGGAGGGGTAGTTATGCCTAGAGGAATCAGAACATGTTTATGGCCTGGTCTTTCTTGCACTGCTCTGGCACAGTGCTGTCTGTGAGGGGGAGCAGGGGAACCAGGCACTGAGGATTACCCCCTGTGCCACACTCCATGAAGGTGGGCAGGGGAAGCAGTGCGGATTTCATTTATTCCCTCTTCCAGAGTTCATCCCTATAACCTTGTTTCAGAATAGGGAGCACAATTGGGTTCAGAGACTGCTCTGAAAATATGTCCAGTGGCTAGCCATCTCCCTGGCCTCAAAGATTCTGGCTTATTTGTCTCTCCTCCCACACATCAGCCCTTCTGGGTCTCAAGCCTGGGTTCCCAGAAGCTCTACCCCCTCTGCTGCAGGGGATCCACATGGGCCAGGTGGGTCCATGTTTCCCCTGGAGTTCTCAGCCTGGTATATCAGTAGGGATCCTCGAGGGAAGGGAGGGGGAGGGAGGGAGCTTGCTATACAAGCGGCAATAGGGGGAGGAAGCTGGGCTGGAGGCACCTTTCTGCACTGGTATTGGCAGCATCCAGAGCCCATGGGGAAGTGGAGAAGCAAGGGGAGGAGGTAACTGCTCTTCTGGCTTCATTCCTCTCATAGAAAAGGGGTGAGGGAGGCCTTTCCCAAAACCTGACTGCCTAGAGGAGAGGGGCTGAAGCAACTCCACCTGTCTTGGGCTGTGAGGGAAACTGCACTCTGCCCACAGGGCCAGCCAAGCTCCCCAGCGAGAAACTTGATAAGGGGGCAACAGGAGAGACAGACTCTTTCTTCGGCCTCTGGCTTTTCTTGGCTTAGCTCACTCCCTCAAGCTTCCGGGGCACCAGCCACTGCAAACACTTCAGAAGGGGAAGCAGAGCTGAGGGGACAATCACTCCAAAAATCAAAATGCAGACCTGGGACATGGCTGGGAATTAGACAGAGACAGGACTGAGCCCAATTGTTCTTCTGAACATTTGAAGTGAAGTTTGGAGATTCCCCTCTGAAAAGCTCTGCAGCAGGGAGGGACTGCAAAGAAAACTGGGATCTTCAGGGGACAGGGCCTTCCCTAGTTGCCAGAGACTGCCAGGCTGAAGTACCCATTGGAACAGTTCTGTGGACCTTACCACAAAGAATGATTCTTCCTAGCCTTGAAATCTTAGCTATTCACATGGGAAGAGGACCCAACAATGGAAATTGAGCGAGGCAGACTGCCTTTGCAACACATAGGGGTGTAAGGACAGCCCTAGTTGGAAGGAAATCTAACTTTGATTCCTGGTTCAGCCACACGCTTCCTGGGTGACCATGGGCAAGTCAATTAGTCCCTCTCTGCCTCAGTTCTCCACTTGTAAAGTGTGGTGATATTTCTGAGGAGAACACCCATCAATGGTTGTGAGGTGTCAGCGATGAAAGCCCAGTAAGTACCTAAGATAGCAAAACCCAATCTCCACATCTCTGTTTTTTGGATTTCTACCAAGGTCCTGTCTCTGGAACCTGCTTAGGGGGATTCATATGTTGCTACTGCAACAGGTGGAAAAGCAGCTCTCTCCCCAACTCTCCAAATAAATGACTTGCTCATCATGATATATGAAGTCTATGGTAAAGCGCTGGACAGAGCCCAGTCCTCCTGGGCCCCAAGCCATTGCCGAACCATACAACATCTTTGTCTTTATCTTCCTTCCAGCACTTGCACATGATGGAATTTAAATATAGTGACTATCATAAGAGAGGTGATTATTGCCTGGAGCAATTCAGCTTTGGCAGGGTCATTTCAAAGACTAAGTGGATGAGGTTTGATCTTCTGCCATATCAAAGACCTAGGTTTTATCCCTAGCTCTGCTATAAGTGACCTAGTGAAATTTCTCTGATATCTTGTCTGTAAAATTGCAGGGAAGGATAGTTGCCTCTCTCTAGGATAGGGATATAAGGCTTTGGTCAATAATAAGAGCTTATGAATTGCACAAATATTAACAGCAGTTGTAAGAGGAGAAATCAAGCAGCAACATCACATTAGAAGGTGAAAACATCAATAAAGTAGAGAAGTTCATCTACCCAGACAGCACCAGAGTAGTCAATGGAGACCTCAAGAAAGAAGTCACATCAAGGATAGGAACGGCATCCACAGCATTCACTAAACTCAACAAGATATGGAAATGACAGGTATTCAGCACCAGAAAAAAACCAAGAATCTCAGTGCTAACATATGGGTATGATAATGGGAGATGTGCCGAAGTGTTCAACAGAAAACGAGACAACTTCAAAAATAAGCGCCTATGAGAGATCCTGGGTGTTGGATGGAAAGACTTAATCACCAATGAAGAGATCAGAGAAATCACCATCCAACTGCTTGTCTCCACTAGAAACAGAAGGAAGCGCTGGTCATATCTGGGGCATGTACTCCAAATACCCACATACAGACTCCCACATGGAGTCATCAAATGGAAACCAACTGGTGTGAAGAAACATGGGAGTCCAAGAGAAAATTCAAGAAGAACTCTTTGTAGGTAGGGCAGAACAGTTGATCTCAACACCATGGAGCAGATGGAAGCAGGAGCGGATGACAGAGAGGAACAAAAGATTAATTTCCACCCTTTACACCAACATTGACATGGGGAGGATGTAAACGTAATGGAAGACGAGACGACTTGACTGCATGTCTTCTCTCAGGCCTCCCAGTATAAAGGATATTTTTTGGTTGGGAAGGGTCTCTCCCTTTGCTCTCTTTCCTTTGTGCTTCCCAGCCATACATTGCTCACAGAAACTCAGTGCACCACTCCGCAGATCCAGAAACAAAGTCTAATAACTTTTGAATTATTGTGTTTTGAGGCCTAACAGATTTCAGCTGAGCAGTTCAATGATCAAAGTTTTCTGAGATACTGCCTATAGTTCCAAAGACTCCCAATCTCTGCAACAAAAAGTATTAAGAAAGCAGGTATTCTAAAGAAAGAGTTACGTCTCAAGAACCCCTTAACCAAATGACCCTAAATTTGCACCACAAACTCTACTCTGGGCTCTGGATTTATATCAAGTCAATTTGACTACATATGTGTATTTTAAAGAACTTTGCAAATTCAACTTTACTCAGAAACCTCTGCAGCCTTAACTACTAATTGCCTCATAATAGAGAAAGACTTGGGACAACATGGTAAATAATAATACTGAGTTATGAGATATTGCTTTATGCAGAAGATGACCTGCCTACCAATGGTAACATCTTACAGAACTGCTGAGTGACTACTTAATGGAAAATGAACCATGGTAAGTTTCATACGGGCAGAAAGATGAATGAGGAGACAGATTTATCTCAGAATGTAATTGTAACCTTGTTGAAACATACAGATTTGGCAAAGGGAGGTTCATAAATGTCCATGGGGTTTCACTGTAGAACTGAAGAGACCCTTGCTTTGCAGTGAATAAAGAAAGACTCAAGAATGATAAATAACATAGGACCTCAATTAAGATAACATTTTTTCCTATTGTAGTTGAGAGAGATCAAGATTCTCATATGTCTAGCCGGACAAGGAGAAAATTCTGCTTAGAGCAGGAAGTGAGGCAGTTTATCCTCATGAATGTAAAAGCATGTTTTAAAATAACATTATACATGTCTTTTTAACATTTTTGGTTTTTAGGCATCTAACAAACAATTAAGTCTAAGGGGGTTAACAGACCCTTTAAATGATGGAATTTACTGTTCTTTATTTCAAAAGATTCACTTCACCAATTTTTGGCAACTGTAGGTTTGTCATATTAATGCTAGGATAGCAATAGAAATGTGACCGTTAAATTAATTATTATTACTGGGGATATGATTTTTGAAGCCATAACATATAAATATTGCATTTTTAGAACAAAAATTGCTTTTTTGGTCAACAGATTGTCACTAAAATAGCTGTATATTGTTGGGGGCTTGGTTCAACAGCAGAGGTACCTATTTTGTAGATTCCCAGGCTACAGAACTGCATGTTCATGCTAGGTAGACTGTAATTAGTTAATTACTGGCATTAGGCTTGATGACGTTGGACTTGTTTAATAGCCTATACAGACAGTAGTGTAGCTGCTCCTCCAAACATGGGTTAACTACCAAATTACCACCATTAAAATAAACTGGAAAAGTTATGACAGTCCATTGTCACTGAAGAGTTTCATAATAAGCCACTGACTGTAACTACCCCCAACCAACAGCAGAGAAATACTTGCACACAGAGAACACACTTTATACTGTCCATCAGGGCAGGGGAAAAACTAATTGCTGTTTTAGTTTGCAGCATACTAGTTTTAGTATGTCCGCACTTGCCAAATAAGTGTCAAATTCTTTCAGAGAGATGTTCCGAATTACACATACAACCAATTTGGCTTTTTAATCATTTCAATTTCTGTGACTAAAACCCTTATAGCTGAACAAAAGAAAAAAAAAATCTCTCCATACTGAAACATTATGCCTAGCTTCACAGACCATACCAAATTGTATGGGTTCTTGCTTTGTCGTCTTCACATATTCCATTTAGAACACATAATTAACCTCAGTTTCTATCTAATTTCAAATCTTTCCACATAGAGAAACCAACTAATCCAGTGCACTCAGTGGCAGATTGCAAATTAAATCATTACTACAGCTCCCACCTGTATCTTAAAAAAATACGGGGTTCCTTCTTTTCAATGACTAACTGTAATTTCTTAAAAGATTTAAGGATGAACCTGATAATCCAGAGATTATATTTCTATAAACTATTTCAGGTGTCAGTGCCTCTGTTAAGAGTCTTCTTAAAATGTCACTTTTCTGCACTAAATGAATGGCCACTTTTCAAACCAGAATTTTCTTTTCCCGCTAAATATTTAGGAGTATTTTTTTTTAAATAAAATGTACAGCAATTGCTTGATACAAATTAATCACCCACATTTTACCTCTCTTAGCTATGGTGATCTACATAAACTGCAATCAAAACAACAAAAAGGAAAAAGTTTTGGGGGTATTTAGCCCAAAGTTTATCTATCTGTATCTGCCCTGAAGATGTCAAAACATGAGCAATGGCCTCTAGTCACTGCCATGCCATTTATTTATGCATTCATTTGTAGTGGCGGAGGCATATATAATATAATAAAATCCAAACAAATTAGAATTGTCCAAAATTGACTCCACCCATCCCCACTGAAATCACTGTCCTCTAAGAGGTGGATCTTCACTGACTTCGGTGGTGTTGTGTGAGAGCATAGCCATTGCAGGAAGGAGACTTAAGACTCTCCCAGCAACCTATTCAACCTATGAATTACGGCTTTGCAGCACAACTTGATAGTTAATACATCCACACTCCGACCGACCAATTAAAGAAAGCGAGTTACAGATGCAGTAACTGCACGAACGTCCTGCATTCTGAAATTACACAGGGAAAATTAGCCCCCTATAGCCACAACAAAGAACATCTCCAAACAGATAAACCAAAGTTAAGGTTGAACTGCAAGGCACGTAAATGTACCATATGGCCCACTTATTGGGTATATTCAGCACAGATTTCTGGGATTGGATCAATTTTCATTTAGCTTTTCAGTACCCATCTTTTTTGGAAATTGCACAGAATTCAAAATTACTCCAACTATGTTTCCCAAATACCGGACTCTGGGACTTGTGTCAACAGAATTGTGGGAAAGCGGAGGTGGACATATCACTAGAAATGTACACCTTTTAGAAATGTGCATGAAGCTAGGTATCAAATCAGGCAAAGCTTCTCCATGAAAGGTAAGACATCCTTTAACAAGGAGTTTACGGTATCAATGTATTGCTAATTTATGAGCTTCAGTATGTGACAACAAACCCAGGGATACTAGAAATGGAGAAGCTAGTCTAAAACCAATTTGGAAGACTAAGACATCATTTAATTCTATTTAAAATACTTGTTTTTTAAAAATGTAAGTTTTGTGATCTGAATAAGATTCAATGCAATCCTTGCAAGGAAAGGTACACATTCAGGGAAGGGGGGAGGGAGATAACATTGTCATTGCTTATCAAAACAGATGGCCAGAGGTTTGCTGTCTCTCTCTCTAAAAAGAAACCCAAATATCAATCCACACCCAAACAACAACAGATGAACTATTTCTTCAATTCAATTGATGAATAAGAGCTTGTCTACATATAAACACTGTTCAGGTTTACATAACATCAATTTTTAACTCAAAGCCGAGCAAAACCTTGTAACAACACACTTTACATTGTTGATATAAGTGTGTCCATGCAGGCGCTCATATCAGTTTAACTACATCAATTTAAAAATGGGTTTTAATTAAACCAGTTAAAACAAGGAGTCCGGTGGCACCTTAAAGACTAACAGATTTATTTGGGCATAAGCTTTTGTGCGTAAAAAACCCACTTCTTCAGATGCATGGAATGAAAATTACAGATGCAGGCATTATTATACTGACACATGAAAAGAAGGGAGTTATCTTACAAGTGGAGAACCAGTGTTGGCAGAGTAGACTAACACGGCTACCCTCTGATAGTTAAACCAGTGCAACTTGATTGTACAGAAGGGCCTCTCAACTGGAAGGAGATACTCTTCTAGCCAGGTGTATATGGAACAAGTCTTTCTTGAGCACAGCTCCTATCTGATTTTTTAAACCCAGCCATTGATCTAGTCAGATCCCCAAGTTATGCCTTCAGCTTAACAATGGTGGTTGAATGCTCCCAATTCTAGAGACAGACATAATCGCCACCTTCACTTCCAGTTGTTTCTCCTTACCTACCAGCATCACCCCCGTCTTGTTCAATGGAGCCTCAACCAGCTCCATGCCCCAATCGCCACCACATGCTGGAGCAACTGAGATAAACACTAAGCTGGTTGTCATCAGCAGATTGAAAGCATTGCTGACCAAGTCTCCTCATTAACCTCCCTACTGATCCCACATATATACTAAGTTTCAGAGTAACAACCGTGTTAGTCTGTATCCACAAAAAGAAGAACAGGAGTACTTGTGGCACCTTAGAGACTAACAAATTTATTAGAGCATAAGCTTTCGTGGACTACAGCCCACATGCATCCGAAGAAGTGAGAGGGAAGACCCTATTCGGACACAGACTGGCTAACCTAGTGAGAAGGGCTTTAAACTAGGTTCGACGGGGACAGGTGAGCAAAGCCCACAGGTAAGTGGGGAACATGGAGACCGGGGAGATGGGTCAGAAACGAGAGGGAGTGTGGGCTATATTGGCAGAGAGAAAGGAGAGTCAGGAAAAAACTGGGAGGAAAGATCAAACCAGTATTTTAGATGCCTATATACAAATGCGAGAAGTATGGGGAATAAGCAGGAAGAACTGGAAGTGCTAATAAATAAATACAACTATGACATTGTTGGCATCACTGAAACTTGGTGGGATAATACACATGATTGGAATGTTGGTGTGGATGGGTACAGCTTGCTCAGGAAGGATAGACAGGGGAAAAAGGGAGGAGGTGTTGCCTTATATATTAAAAATGTACACACTTGGACAGAGGTAGAGATGGACATAGGAGACGGAAGTGTTGAGAGTCTCTGGGTTAGGCTTAAAGGGGCAAAAAACAAGGGAGATGTCATGCTAGGCGTCTACTACAGGCCACCTAACCAGGTGGAAGAGGTGGATGAGGCTTTTTTCAAGCAACTAACAAAATCATCCAAAGCCCAAGACTTGGTGGTGATGGGGGACTTCAACTATCCGGATATATGTTGGGAAAATAACACAGCGGGGAACAGACTATCCAACAAATTCTTGGACTGCATTGGAGACAACTTTTTATTTCAGAAGGTTGAAAAAGCTACTAGGGGGGAAGCTGTTCTAGACTTGATTTTAACAAATAGGGAGGAACTCGTTGAGAATGTGAAAGTAGAAGGCAGCCTGGGTGAAAGTGATCATGAAATCATAGACTTTGCAATTCTAAGGAAGGGTAGAAGGGAGAACAGCAAAATAGAGACAATGGATTTCAGGAAGGCAGATTTTGGGAAGCTCAGAGAGCTGATAGGTAAGGTCCCATGGGAATCAAGACTGAGGGGAAAAACAACTGAGGAGAGTTGGCAGTTTTTCAAAGGGACACTATTAAGGGCCCAAAAGCAAGCTATTCCGCTGGTTAGGAAAGATAGAAAATGTGGCAAAAGACCACCTTGGCTTAACCACGAGATCTTGCACGATCTAAAAAATAAAAAGGAGTCATATAAAAAATGGAAACTAGGACAGATTACAAAGGATGAATATAGGCAAACAACACAGGAATGCAGGGGCAAGATTAGAAAGGCAAAGGCACAAAATGAGCTCAAACTAGCTACGGGAATAAAAGGAAACAAGAAGACTTTTTATCAATACATTAGAAGCAAGAGGAAGACCAAAGACAGGGTAGGCCCACTGCTTAGTGAAGAGGGAGAAACAGTAACAGGAAACTTGGAAATGGCAGAGATGCTTAATGACTTCTTTGTTTCGGTCTTCACCGAGAAGTCTGAAGGAATGCCTAACATAGTGAATGCTAATGGGAAGGGGGTAGGTTTAGCGGATAAAATAAAAAAAGAACAAGTTAAAAATCACTTAGAAAAGTTAGATGCCTGCAAGTCACCCGGGCCTGATGAAATGCATCCTAGAATACTCAAGGAGCTAATAGAGGAGGTATCTGAGCCTCTAGCTATTATCTTTGGAAAGTCATGGGAGACGGGAGAGATTCCAGAAGACTGGAAAAGGGCAAATATAGTGCCCATCTATAAAAAGGGAACTAAAAACAACCCAGGTAACTACAGACCAGTTAGTTTAACTTCTGTGCCAGGGAAGATAATGGAGCAAGTAATTAAGGAAATCATCTGCCAACACTTGGAAGGTGGTAAGGTGATAGGGAATAGCCAGCATGGATTTGTGAAGAACAAATCATGTCAAACCAATCTGATAGCTTTCTTTGATAGGATAACGAGCCTTGTGGATAAGGGTGAAGCGGTGGATGTGGTATATCTAGACTTTAGTAAGGCATTTGATACGGTCTCGCATGATATTCTTATCGATAAACTAGGCAAATACAAATTAGATGGGGCTACTATAAGGTGGGTGCATAACTGGCTGGATAATCGTACTCAGAGAGTTGTTATTAATGGTTCCCAATCCTGCTGGAAAGGCGTAACGAGTGGGGTACCGCAGGGGTCTGTTTTGGGACCGGCTCTGTTCAATATCTTCATCAACGACTTAGATATTGGCATAGAAAGTACGCTTATTAAGTTTGCGGATGATACCAAACTGGGAGGGATTGCAACTACTTTGGAGGACAGGGTCATAATTCAAAATGATCTGGACAAATTGGAGAAATGGTCTGAGTTAAACAGGATGAAGTTTAACAAAGACAAATGCAAAGTGCTCCACTTAGGAAGGAAAAATCAATTTCACACATACAGAATGGGAAAAGACTGTCTAGGAAGGAGTACGGCAGAAAGGGATCTAGGGGTTATAGTGGACCACAAGCTAAATATGAGTCAACAGTGTGATGCTGTTGCAAAAAAAGCAAACATGATTCTGGGATGCATTAACAGGTGTGTTGTGAGCAAGACACGAGAAGTCATTCTTCCGCTCTACTCTGCTCTGGTTAGGCCTCAGCTGGAGTATTGTGTCCAGTTCTGGGCGCCGCATTTTAAAAAAGATGTGGAGAAACTGGAAAGGGTCCAAAGAAGAGCAACAAGAATGATTAAAGGTCTTGAGAACATGACCTATGAAGGAAGGCTGAAAGAATTGGGTTTGTTTAGTTTGGAAAAGAGAAGACTGAGAGGGGACATGATAGCAGTTTTCAGGTATATAAAAGGGTGTCATAAGGAGGAGGGAGAGAACTTGTTCACCTTAGCCTCTAAGGATAGAACCAGAAACAATGGGTTTAAACTGCAGCAAGGGAGGTCTAGATTGGACATTAGGAAAAAGTTCCTAACTGTCAGGGTGGTTAAACACTGGAACAAATTGCCTAGGGAGGTTGTGGAATCTCCGTCTCTGGAGATATTTAAGGGTAGGTTAGATAAATGTCTACTAGGGATGGTCTAGGCAGTATTTGGTCCTGCCATGCGGGCAGGGGACTGGACTCGATGACCTCTCGAGGTCCCTTCCAGTCCTAGAATCTATGAATCTATGAATCTATAAGTGGGCTGTAGTCCACGAAAGCTTATGCTCTAATAAATTTGTTAGTCTCTAAGGTGCCACAAGTACTCCTGTTCTTCTTTTTGCACATATATACTGAATATGAAGGACGATAAATTAATATCCTATGCTAGCCCATGAGAGTGCCCTTGGAGTTGACAAGCAATTACCCAGTACAACCCTTTGGGGCCTTTCAGCTATCAGATAACAAAACAAGGTAACGCCATACACTCCTGCTAGAGACTGCAGACGACTCAGCAATGCCTCATGATCACCAGTATGGAGAGCAGCTGGTATATCTGCTATATCAGCAGTGACCCCTAATTGTTGTTAATCGCTAAGAGAACATCGACCAAACAACAAGAGCTGTACCAAACCCAGATCTGTACCCAGACTGACAAGGGTCAAGATAATCAAAGACAACTAGAGCTACGAGAACCAATGTGCCACAACCTTCTCAAAATCTTACTCCAAAAGAGAAGACACCACACTGGACTGCCTAGACTGTCTATGTCAATGTCAAAAGATGATTTTTTGAAGAAAGGAAGCATGCTAGCCTCCATGCTCTCCCTAACAGAGAGACTATCTCCAGCAATAACAGATTGCACTGGCCTTCACCAGCCAGGAAGGACTTGATTCTGACGCACAGATTGTGGCCTATTATTGGCTACAAGTCAAGGTTGTGATTTTCCTCAAATCAAACAAAACATTTTTTTCCCTGGGGAAAAAAACCATTAAGATTTTGCAAAAAAGTCACAAAACAGAGGGCTCCAAGTGATTCTCTTTCAAAGCATATTATTTTCCCCAAGTAAAAGAAGGAACATCTTGTCCAAGAAAAAGCTTGTACTTCTGTAAATAGAACAAACAAGCTCCCCTAGTGAGGTCTAACGCTTTTTTGTATCTGCCCTTACATACAAGTATACCTTCAGTAACTATTTGCTCTTTCAGTAACCAGCCTATTATGAAGTTTCAGCCAGACCAATCCAAACATACTAAAACATGTTCAGTTAATGCTGAGCTGGCTACACCACAATGCAGGTTATAAAAATGGACAAAATTCTGAATTAAACTGTCCTAGGTTTTTACTTCCACAATTTCCCCCCACTTCAGCGCAATGAACCGTGACACACACTCCTTCGCCAACAGAGGCTGAGGTAGAAATTTGGGTCTCAAAATGTAACTGCTAACAGAGAAGAAACATCAAGATCACCTTCCACTAGCCACGCTTCAGCTTCTTCTTCTTGATATGCACTCAACTTATGACATTTTTATTTGGGATCAGTTATGTTCACTGAATTATTTTTCAGTGTTCTCTCTGTGTAGCTGCAGTTCTTCACTGTTGGTTAAATCAAGTCAGATTTCCACTAAAACTGCAAGAGAAGTGTCCGAGTAAATTGTCATGTCCTTCTGAAACCTCCTTCAATTGTTTCTGTAAGTCTCATACCTCACAGTAGAGTACCATGTTATGAAAAAATGGGCTGCATTTTGATCAGAGTCCATCTCATGCTTGGTGAAAATTTCAACACTGATAATATTTGAATACAAATATACAGAACTTTCTAAGAAGAGTCCTTGGGGAATCATGGCATCTATCCTCCTTTTTCAACAAACCAACCAACTCTGAAGTTAATGGTGATTGAAAGCATTTTTGACTATGCATAAAGTTTTTTAAAATAGAGAGAGAGAGAGAGAGAGAGAGATACCTATCTCCTAGAACTGGAAGGGACCCCTGAAGGGTCATCAAGTCCAGCCCCCTGCCTTCACTAGCAGGACCAAGTACTGATTTTTGCCCCAGATCCCTAAGTGTGGGGTCCCATCGTGACCCTTACCTCCTCATGGAACTTTCCATTAGGTTGGTGTGGGGATGATACATCCCCACACCTCCCCCCTTTTTCTTAAATAAGGCCTGTAGGAGGGTCCAACTAACATTAGGACAATTACTAGCCACCTGACTACTCTCTTCGAACCTATAAAACTGACGACAGGTGACATTCAACAACTGGGAAATATATAGAGAACTAAAAAATACCATAATATTACATAAATACCCACGAAAACCATTGGGGTGTAAATAAGGATAGCCAATAAGACATATTCTAAAGGGATCCGATGGGGGTGGCCATGGACAAGCAAAAAGGGCTTCTTGGCCAGTCTGGTTCACCCAGGTGACCCAAACATTTTGTCATGGGTTAACAAAAGGTACAGAATTTGGACATACAAAGACCCCTGCTCCTATAATAAGGAGTCCGAACAAATAGAAGTACAGCATTATCAGGTGTCTAGGCTGTGACAAACAACAAGTGCAGGTCCGGTGTCGCGAGGTTCTGTGGATCCGGTGTCACTACTGGATAAGCCTCGGGCGCAAATTCCCCCTCTATATGGGCTTTCCTAATAAGTCCGTGCCAACGCCTTACGGGGTCCGGGGGGCCCGAGCCGCCCGGGATATTGTCCGAAGCATGTCGCAGGGTGGAAACATCGGTTGAGTATGCCGGAGGCTTTGGAGCAAACGGGTTGGCGACATCCAGTGGCTGGTGCGTGGACACGTTATTCCGTCCAGTGCACCCAATCGCGCAGCCCCACAAACCACAACGAGGACAGGGGGTAGCTACATCATCCGCCGGAGGGATCTTATCCGGTGGTTTTTTCCTATATGTCCTTTCAAAGTTAGATAAGCCTGGCTCCGCCATTCTTTCCAACCTATTCCGCAACTGCTTACCCTGCCCCGGGAACTCCGCCCGGAACTCTGGGGTACAAACATCATTGGTGACAGGAAAGCCGGGCTGGTTCAGGGCTTGCAATGTGTGGGACTGCGGGGGATGGCTCTCACCGGCCAAATGGGACAACTGATTCAGCATGTCCTGTAGCTGAAGGCCCTGTTTGTACATTTCCGCCCGAAATTTTTGTAACTTATCCCCTTCTGGGCTCGAGACCTCCATTTTATCCGCAGGGTCGTCCGGTAACGGGACGATACTAGGATCAGCTTCGGGTGCATTGGGGATGAGTGGTATGATAGTGTCCTTACCCCCAAAGAACTCACGGGCTCCCACCGGCAACACATAAGGCGGCTCCTCTTTTGGCCGAAAGAGGTCATTAATGGCCGACTGGACCTCGGCTTCTGCCACAAGCGTCTCTATCAGTTTCTTAGATTTGCACCATATTTGGCTCAATGACAAGGCCTCCTTGTTGCCGTGAGAGACCGACTCCCAGAGGTCAGAGCCTAGACTTTCCCAGACTGCCTTATCAAAGACAGTATCAAGAGTAACAAAAAACCCGCGTCTCTGCCCCCATTTCAACAAACGGGACAACACGTCAGAGGGAAGCTTCTCTCCCTGCTTTTCAGCGATGCGTAATAAAAAATCATGCACCGTCTTCTCCTTTGCAGACAAAGCAGAGCCCATTTTATTAAATGCAGCCGCTCACCTGTGAGTTCACGAACGTCCCTCTCGGACGACCAGGAGCCGGTATCCTCCGATACCTCCTGCCTCGGCTGCCACCTCCGCCTTTTCTCACCGAACGCTTCAGTCGGCTGTGAGCTCATGAACGTCTCTCTTAGACGACCAGGAGCCGGTATCCTCCGGTACCTCCTGCCTCGGCTGCCACCTCTGCCTTTTCTCACCGAACGCTTCAGTCGGCTGCCTCGATGTCCAAGCCGAATCACGTCGGGGTCACCATTTGTGGGGTCCCATGCGGAGCGGATTCAGCTTGCAACCACACTGGTCGTGTGCTTTATCCGCTCCACATGGGACCCCACACCTAAGTGACCCCCTCAAGGATTGAACTCAGAACCCTGGGTTCAGCAGGCCAATGCTCAAACCACTGAGCTATCCCTCCCCCAATGGTGTTGTTTATTTCACAATGCAGTTTAAGTAATAAGCTTTGTACCCATAAATCAGAAGTTTAGGATCTTTAAATCCAAGCAATTCTCATTTTTTAAACTTTTATTTTTATTGTCTGAGCAAATGGCTGTCATACTTTCCTCTACGTTCCTGGATGGCATCTTCACCAATTTTACATAATCTGTGGTTTTCTTTTGAGACATCAAATCAAATTTTCCTAGTATGGATTCTTGAAACCATTATTTCTTATGATTAACCAGCCATTTTTTCATTAATTTAAGTGCTGATTTTTCAGTTTTTATTTAAGTATATATTTTTCGCTCCAGAACCCCTATATAAAATTACATTTGAGATTATGACAAACTATGTTAAAGCCTACATTTACTATAATCTACTAAAATCAATTAATGTAAACAAATAATATTCAAGCAGTAGGTTTGCTGCCAAAGTCTCAAAAAAAGTCAAACTACAGAATTGGTGGGCGTCACTGGCTAAGCACCTGGAACCAGAGTTGGCTGAAGTGCTAAGCCAGCTTTTGACAGCAGTAGCCTCCTCTTGTGCAGGTGCAGAGAGTATTTTCTTCATTTCAGTTTATTCAACTCATTCAATTCAATAACTAACTCATACAAAGTTAAAAAACAATTGGGAGTTGAGAAAAAGCAGGGAAGTTTATTTTTCTCTTCCAATTTAGGACTAAAAATAAAGTGTGGAAAGAAGAGATCTACTAGTTTTAAAATCTTTAAGGACATGGGGTCCAGAAACAATCAGTTCATTTCACTAACTACAGATATTAAACAAAAAAAGTAACTCGGTTTTATAAGCAGAACGTGCTTTGATAACCGTATAAAAGAAAAGTATCTAGCACATTTAAGGTCATTTTTATTTTTTTAAAAAAATGTAATGCTGGTTTTGTGCATTTTAATTGAATTCTAAATTTCCATCCAAATGCAGCTTGAAACATGTGAGAAGTAAAAATGAAAAATCTGAATAAATTAATGTTATGCTATATTATTGTTTAAATAGTGTGTATAGATAATATATTCTCCTAGTTAGTAAAAGTAGTGCCAAATTATACGAAAGAAAATCAACTTTAAAAATTAGGAAAATAAAGTACAAATGCAAAACAAGATTAAAATTGATTTTAATCAAGCCACCCTGCAGCACGATATAGCGAAGATTCCAAGATGAATGCTTCAGTTATTCCTTTAAGCCAGTGGTCCCCAACGCAGTGCCCACGGGCACCATGGAGCCCGCCGGGGCATTTATGTGCACCCGCCTAGTGCCCAGCAGGGGAGAGAAGCCACAGCCCCGCGCCTGATGGGGACAGCGAACTCAGGCTGTGGATGCGGTGTTCTCTGTTTCCGGCAGGCGCAAAGCCCGCCTAGTGCCCAGCATGGAAGAGAAGCTGCGGCCCCATGCCTGCCGGGGACAGAGAACTCCGGGGGTGCAGACTGCGGGCGCTGGTGTTCTCTGTCCCCAGCAGGTGCGGGGCCGCGGCTTCTCTCCAGCTTAAGTCGCGGCCCAGTGCCTGCTGGGGACAGAGAACTCCGGGGCTGCAGGTTGCGGGCGCCGGTGTTCTCTGTCCCCAGCAGGCGCAGGGTCCGCCTAGTGCCCAGCAGGGGAGAGAAGCCGGGGCCCCGTGCCTGCTGGGGACAGAGTACTCCGGGGCTGCAGGCGCCGGTGTTTCTGTCCTCGTGGCTTTTCTCTGGCTTCTCTCTGGATTCATATATTATGTAATATTAAATATGATGTTTTTCGTATTATTTAATGTACAAATACAAAATAAGCCTTGAAAAATTGTTGGCGCCCGCCACACTCTTCTGAAACCATGAATGTGCTACTGGCCACAAAAAGGTTGGGGACCACTGCTTTAAGCTGATCATTTTGTGCTACAATTAAGGCAATGTTGTTAGAATGAAGAAGGTTGCAACTTTTTTATCAAGTTAATATCTTTGATTTTCAATTATTGTTATGGTATAATCACCCATTGATCTTTGCCATTTGTTGGATGTTGAAGGTGAATAGAGACCACTCTGAATTTACCTGGAATTGAATTGCTGCTGGAAGGCCTGGAACAGGGACTTACATTATCACATATCTATTTTAAAGTCTTACTTGCAAGATCACCAAACTTCTTCAAATCATTGTACTACGCTTCCACTTCAATAAAAGTTTTATTCAATGCACATTTGTTCTTGAACAACCTAAAGAAACCAATTTTTTCCCACGTTTTGAGATGAGCACAGATCTGTCCAATTCTACCACTTAACTTCTGACAATGTTTACATTTACTTTTAAAGAGTTAAAGATAAGTACTTCCGTCCATTCAAATCACTTTTCCTATTATTTCCTTCAACTTTGGTTATGCTGAGTCAGATAAATTCACATGCTGAAGTTTGATAATCAGTACACACAATTATCTGTTTTCAGTATTAAATAGCAGCTTTCACATTTACTATAGTTGGAATGAAATACCACCGCCGTAGTGCATTCAACTCTGCGAAGACTGGAAAATAAGATTAGCTAGCCAGCTTCATAAAAAAACTACTTTATGTTATCATACATCGCGCCCACCTTCCACAAGTTTCCCAGTTCTAGCAATTCAAGCTGAGTCAAACTTTCCACTCTAAAATAGCCAATGACAATTGATTCCACCTTTAACCATGTCCTCCTCCAATCACGAATCACTCCACCTATTTTCGCTCTCTAATGTATGTCATGTTCATGGAAACATTTCAGAGTGACACAAATTTTCAAAAAATTTTAAAAAACGAGAAACCAAACACCACTAGATTGTTTTTTCCAAAAATATAGCCAAAACAGTTGTTACACAATGCTGCCCCCTTAATTACTACTACCAAAACAAAGCCAAGAAAGTGTGTGTAACTTCTAAAACAAAGTTAATTATTCTTTAACAAAACGGTAGCTGGAAGTTTATAATTTAGTAAAGCAAGTATGTTCAACAGGAGGTTTTGTAACTCCTGGTTTATGGTGTAAGTCCAAAGGACATTCAGAGCTCCGGATGGGCATCCGTAGGTGGGGAGATCTTAGACCAAATAGCTAGTAGAAGAAACCTACACACATAAAAGAAGAATGTGACATATAACCTGGTAACTTTATGACTAGCAATAGAGTTCCAAATCTTTAAATGTGCAGGTTTTATTAGAATACTTCAAAATAAATCTGCAAGGCAGTTCTGAGGCAAAAGTTTAATTACTGCTCTTCATATCTCGGAAAAATCCGATCAGTGGATGTCAAAAGAAGGTTAATGAAAGATTTAGTCACGCTCACTACCATGCTAGTGTCAGTTTTGGAAGCTGTGCGTTAATGCACGAGATCTTCTGAGGTTACCTTCTTTGAAGTTCACTGATCCATAACCAATGTCCAATTAATTTGCAGTAGCCTACCTGCAATGACTATTGGCCTTTTCCTTCATATACAAAAACACAGTAGGTAATAAGATGACACTTTTTATTTTAAACAATGCTCTCCATACTACACATGAGTGAACACTCACCTTCAGGAATATAGCACACTAATAACAGGCTTAATTTAAATGGTTTGAGCAAATATTTATATTTGTTTAATTTAAATTGAAGTGATTTTAATCATGATTTAAATATCAATTTTAATTTTGTTTTGCATTTTTACTTTTCAGTTATTTTCCTAAAGAAAAGTTGATTTCTCATTGGTTGGTACCATTAAAACATTATTTTGCAGTGAAATATAGCCTTTTCCCCTAATTTTTTTTTTATTTTTGTTAATCAAGAGAATAATATATCTGTACTCATTTCAGTAATTCTATAGCTTAATTTAAAATTTATTCAGATTAATTTTTACATTTTTATTATGTTAGAAAAACAGTGAACGATACTTTTTTATTTAGTAGATAATTGTTATTTGTGTCAAGTTCTATTTCGATGGAAATTCAAATTGAATTGAAAATATACAAAAACATTTTAAAATGGTTGGGGGGGTTTATAAGTTAAATAAGAGCATCTTAAATGGGCTGGATACCTAACAACAAAATGGTTTATCAGAAAGTTTATCAAAATAGTTTTTAAAACAAACTGATTTATTAAATGTAGGCAGTCTAATTGGTGGTTAGTGAATTGAACTGACTGTTTCTGGTCACCCTGTCCTTCAAGATTTTAGAACTAGTAGATCTCATCCTCTCATTCCTAGTTTTTATTCATAGATTGGAAGGGGAAAACAAGCTTTCCTGCTTTTTCACAACTCCCAACTAGTTTCTTATCTCAGAATGAACTACTCATTGAACTGAACTAGCTGAATAAACTAAAATGAAGAAAATAGTCTCTCCATTTGCAGAAGAGGCTACTGCTGTCAAAAGCTGATTTAGCACTTTAACAAACGCTGGTCTGTTAGGCAGTAGAGCTTTGCCAGTGACTTTCACCAGTTCAGTGGTTTGACTTTCTTTAAAGCTCGGCAGCAAACACATACTGCTTTATTTTAAAAAACATTAATTTAAATTATTTTAATGGATTATAATGAGTTTAGATGTTAGTATAGGTTGACAATTATACTTTTTTTATTTTTCTTTAAATTGAATTTTAAAAAATCCAGTTTTAATAAAAAAATCAAATTAAAAAAAAAATTTATCCATTGTGGAGAAAAGTACTCAGGCACTTAAGTGTTTTCAGGACCAAGGTCTTAATGTTTAGAAGGCCACTCAAAACAATGGTTAGTATACTGTACCCTTGGAGGACTTTAGCTAGATGACCTGTTCTACAAGGATGGATTGGCAATTAAGATGTCAAATTACTTTTAGCTTATGAGCTTTTTGGGAGGGTGGATCATGTCTACATATATATTTGTACAGACCCTTTGCACAATGGGTCCTCTGGACCTACAGTAATACATATATTGATGTTTTCAAAATTTTTATTCCTATTCAGTAATTCCTGGTATGGAAACGCATCTCACTTAAGTGCCCATTGATGGCAAGAATTTCCAAGAGGCACTTGACAATGAAAAATCTGTACCCGTAGTGACGGACTGTTGGGTACAAAGTTTTACGAAAGATGAATATCCCAGTTTATTTTTTCTGAGATGCACAACCTGTGTTTAATCCCATCTCATATTGCTCTGATCTAGTATGAAAGCCTCTGAACTTTATGAACCTCATTACACAGTGCCACTAATTCATGGTGTTTTAAAACAGTTTTCAAGTAAGTATTCAACCAATACATTCACGGTATTTTCCTTAAATTAGATCTGAGAAGTGCAGAACTGCTAAATACTCTTTTGTTACCATTCTAGAAGTGAGAAAACTGCACCTCAAATAAATTATTTCCAATCTTAAAAGCTATTTAGCACGTAAATAAAAAGATACTTAAATCTTAAAATTTTCTAATCTTCCCTTATAGTAGGTACCCAATTGGTCAGTCAAAATGCACTTCAAGAAATGTTCAAGGTTTTTATTAACTCCACAGGAAAGTCC
Organism: Malaclemys terrapin pileata; assembly: GCF_027887155.1. Classification (NCBI taxonomy): domain Eukaryota; kingdom Metazoa; phylum Chordata; order Testudines; family Emydidae; genus Malaclemys; species Malaclemys terrapin. The sequence continues at coordinate 55,790,323 of NC_071514.1, forward strand.
CAGGATGTGGGGTTTTGTTTTTCAGACTCTTGATTAAACCAGCAGGGAGTCACATGAATTCCCCCATTTTTCAAAGTTTCACATTCAACCTTCCCTCCTCAAAATCTGTACAAAAACAAGGATCAAAATGAAAATGCTTCAGCATCTGCAATGGGCTGAGGCTTTGCAGAGGGAGGGATGAATTTCCAGCTGCCAGCCTAAAGGGACTGCTGAGTGAGATTAAATCCATAAATACCTTCTCCTAAGGCTGGGGCAGCTTTGATCAGGACACTTTTAGCTGCTTCATTTTATAACCTTCACAAAGTGGCCAAATTTTAGCCTAAGATGTATTTTAAAAAGGTGATTTTATTTTAAAGAAATTAGAACACATTCTGGACATGTTACTGCACCTGGAGAACTCCCTGCTAAATTAAATATTTGGCATTTTAACTGAACTTACAAATCTGTGTTAGCTGGAAGGGTGTGGGAGGAATGACAGGAAATAGAGTAACTTATTTATGAAAAACAATTATTTGGATGAAAGGAAAAGCCTTAAAGGGAAAATAAATAGCTAAATTTGGCAACTCCTACTTTTGGATGGCACTGGTAGAATCCACTGTCAGAAAGCCTTTAAGACCAAATCAAAAATCACTTCCAGGGATTGCTATGCACCCCATTTGGTATAGAGGAATATGATGGCTACTATCGCTCAAGTGACAAAGAACTTGTAGTCACCAGCCACCGGTCACATTGAGTATTCCCTTCCATATTTACACAGCAAAGTCCTATTACGAGTAAGGCCCTACCAATTTCACGGTCATAGGATTTTAAAAATTGACGATTTCATGATTTCAGATACATAAATCTGAAATTTCACAGTGTTGTAATTGTAGGGGTCCTGACCCAAAAAGGAGCTGTGGAGATGGTTGCAAGGTTATTGTAGGAGGGTTGCAGTACTGCTACCCTTACTTCTGTACTGCTGCTGACGGCAGCACTGCCTTCAGAGCTGAGCGGCCGGAGAGCGACGGCTGCTGGCTGGGAGCCCAGTTCTGAAGGCAGCAGCAGCGCAGAAGTAAGGGTGGCATGGTATGGTATTGCCACTGCTGCCTTCAGAGCTGGGCCCTTGGTCATCAGCCGCCACTCTCCAGCTGCCTAGCTCTGAAAGCAGCAGTGCAGAAGTCAGGGTGGCATGATATGGTATTGCATTGCCACCCTGACTTCTCCACTGGTGCTGGTAGGGCGCTGCCTTCAGAGCTGGGCGCCCAGCCAAAAGTCACTGCTCTCCGGCTGCCCAGCTCTGAAGGCAGTGCAGAAATACCACGCCCCCCCCTAAAATAACCTTGCAACCCCCCTACAACTTCCTTTTGGGTCAGGACCCCCAATTTGAGAAACGCTGGTCTATCCCTGTGAAATCTGTATAGTATCGGGTAAAAGCATATAAAAGACCAAATTTCACAGAGGGAGACCAGATTTCACCATCCATGATGTATTTTTTGTGGCCATGAATTTGGTAGGGCCCTAATTATGAGTATATAAATCTACAATCCAACCACTAAATACTGACATTTCTCCCCTACAGGCCAAATCCGAACCTGGAAATGCAGCTCATTTGAATCATCCTTCAGTGCACATGAGAGGATCACCCATGGCCATGATTGATGCATTAGCCCTCCATCTTTCACCAGCCCTAGCTTCATATCACACTCTCCATCAGCTCCTTAAGATGAGAAACACACTTCAGGTGTGATTAATAGAAATCATAGAGAAACTGACAAGCGCAGTTCTCAGTTTCCACAGATATTTCAGACTGACTCTCCTCAAAAAAAAAAAAAAGCTTGCATTCCAAACAAAATTTCCAAATGAAAAAGTAGCGTTCATCCCCAAAACTGACACTTACGCAGTCCCACGTGCATCCCCAAATTCACAACAGCCCCAAGAAGCCCAAACAGCTTTCATGGAAGTTCTACAGACACAAGACACTAGAAATTTTATTCTATCAGGCTAATGTACCTGAACTCTCTTCCTTCGCTATATCGCCTGGTTGATGTGGCACGCTGGGTGGCTGTCTCCAAAAGCAGCTTCTGAGTAAGCCTGCTGGATGGGGCTGAATCTCGGCTGGTTTCCTCTTCGATGTCTTGGTCACACTTCCACTCCTCATCCTCATTAAGAGTAGGCAAATATCCAGGCAGTCCTTTTCCTGTCCCAGATCCTGAGCTCTGATCACTATAAATTTTAGGACTTTCCCCACCTGTCCTTGTATATTCCAAATAAATATCTGACTTAAGGAACAAAGGATAGGTATTATCTTCGATCATGCACTGAATCTCAGTTTGGGCCTGGTCAAACATGTCAGGATCAATTTGCAGTTTCATAACACAATCTTTTATGAAGCTTTTTGTGGCTGGTTTGATTTGCCGGGATACTATCCCATTATTGTCCAGAATGTATTTTTTGTAAATAGCTTTAGCCAATTTGAGCCTCTTTTCCTCATTGGAGACACAGAGCTCTAGCTTCCTGAAGCCACTGCAGGCAAACCAGAAGTCCAGCAAATCTGCACAGTCCTCCTGCTTCAGGAAAGTCCTGAACAGATTTATCCCATCTTGATCATCCAACAATGAGTGCAACGACTCAGCCCATTTCAGGTAGGGTGGAGTTGGAGAAGCACTCCCCTCAGGTTCATACCCCAAATCCAGATCAGAGCGCCTCGGTGTTGCTGTAGAAGTCTCATTTTTAATCACGTCACTTTTACCAGAGTAGAAGCCGTGGCTGATTGGCCTTGGATCTGTAGAAACCAGCTCACCCTCCTCACCAGGGACCGGTGGCCTTGGAGCATCTTCGGTGAAGCTTCCCCCAAGATCCAAAGGGAAGCCTTTCCCCTGGATATTCATTTTTATGGTGCCTGCTTGCACAGGAACAATGAGGGAACAGGCTTAGTCTCAAAACACCAGTATCAGTAGTTCCAGAGTGAATGCGTTTGTCCTGCTAAAACAAATGAGAACAACATTAAGAAATATTGCAGACAAAAATTCTAACACAACTATTTTTTAGAATACTCCAGTATTTCTAAGCTTTCAAATACTGAGGTAGCTAAACAAACTGATGACCAACCCCTAGAAGAGGATTTCTTAAACAGGGGATTTACTTGAATTTTTTTAATGTGTATATATGTATACCAGACTTAAGTCATAAAACATACAGTATTTTTACATAGCTAAACACCAGGTAAATTCACGTCTCCATAATAGTTTTAGAATTTCTTTCAGGGCATATGAAAATATTCTGAAAAAACTTCCAATTAGCATTAAAATCAAGAATATAACTTAATCAAGCATGGACAACTTTCAATACAATCAACGATCATTACACATTATGAAATTCCCCTCCAGTCCTGGAAACATTTTGACAGTGTCTTAGCACATTTAACAGACAAGCATTTTGCGCATTCATTAGGTTAAGTTAACAATATACTTCAGTGAAATTAAAATCATAATGTACAGATAATCATAATACAGTCGTGCCCAGAATATTTTGCACTATTTCTCAATTACACTCCTGTAATAAATTAGCATAATGTAAAAATTGTGTGTATTGTGTACAGCACTACTAAATATATCATTATACTTCATGAAATGGAGGGTATTTACTGACACTTCATGTAAGCTAACAAACATCATTTGCTGCTGGCCCTGAGAACATTTCTAGTCACCACCTGATGATGAGAAACAAACAATATTTTTTAAAGTAATTTGAATCAACATGGTGCAGAAGGTGTGTGTTTATGGAGGCAGGAGTAGAAGCGTACAACCTCTGGTACCTACTTTTGTAATAAATCAATATAACTTAAATTCTTTAAAGACACTAACAAAAGTTGTGTTACAAAATAATACTGGTGAACTCAAAAACCTGAATGCTGTAAAGCTGCAGCTGTCTTACAAATCACTTCTTTACATGGACTAACTCAATTGCATATGAAAATATGCCAAGGAAAATAATTATGAAATAAAAGCCTCTCTCACAAAGCTCACCCCACACAAAGGAATACATCTTTCAGACAACTTTCCCACTTCTGTTGCTCCCAACTGAGCTGAAAAAATACAGCTAGAAGGTGCCCTTGCTGGCCTTCAAGACACCAAACAGTTTGTATGTCATCACAGAACAAAATAAGGTGGGAAACAAGCAGGTTAACTGATTTTAATTCCTAGATAACTGTGCTTCAACTGTTTTTTGTGATCATGAGACCAAGATATACTGTTACTCATTACACCTACTGGATCAAAACACAACATTCAGGTGCTATTCTGAGGTTTGCCTTAACACCTGTAATTTAGTGTCTTCTTATTTCATACTATGCCCCGTTTACAGTATGTTTCTCGTCCATCACTAGAACAATGAGGCCGTGGAATTAATCTGATCTTCACAATAAAGATCCTAAAGTTCCCAGCACCTAAATATCCAACATAACGTTTCAACCTTTTCATTGAGTTGAACCCCACACTCCGAAACTGACACACGAGCCATTTTGCTCCAAGTTGCAAGCAAGGCTCCATTTCTCTCGACCTAATAAGCTCTGAGCATTTCAACTCCGGGGAAAGCTTGAAGGCACTTCTGTAAATCACCATGCCTGGTGACTCTGGGCACAGCCCAGGTACATGGTGCGGAGACACATGCACTGTCTGAGGCCCCGATCCCGGCGGCTATGTGCTGCTGTTCCGGCGCGGATCGAGGCCTTGGTGTCCAGACCCTGGATTTTCACCCTATAATCCCTCCTAACTGTTCGGATAATGATCCTCCCCCGCGCTGCCCAGGGTCTCCCAAGTGGGCTGCTCGTTCGCCCTGCTGCTGGCCAGTGCCCCGAGCTCGGAGGCTCCCGCAGCCCCGGGCCAGCTCCGGTAGCGCGCTGCGGCACTGACAGGAGCCATGGCTCCGCCTGAGCGAGCAGGACGCGGGGCCCGGGACCCTCGCGGGCCGAGCCGGCACTCCGCGGGGAGCCTGGCTGCCCGCACCCGCCGGGGACCCCGGGAGCCCGATCCCCCTCCTCCCGCCGGCCCGGCCGGAGCCCAGCGCCCGCGGGCGGATCCCGCACGCCCGGCCCGGCCCGGCCCGCTCCCCTCCCAGCGCGGCGGCCTAGCGCCGGCTCGGAGCTGGCCCGTCCCGGCGGCCCCACAATGGGGCGGCCTCCCCGGCTCGGCCCCGCGGCCTCGGCGCAGCACGGCCGGGGCCTGGCTCCGGCCGCTCCCGCTCGCTCACCCGCTCGGAGCAGCCGCGGCGCGGGGCCCGGCCCATGCGGCTCAGCAGTGGCGGCGGCCAGAGGCCGCAGGCGGCGGCCGCGGGGAAGCAGCACAAGGCGGGCGGCCCGGGACCCCCATGGCCGCAGCCGCTCGGTCTGGCGGCGACACGGAGAGCAGCGAGCCCCGCACGGCTCAGCCTGCGCCGCGGCTCCAGCCCAGCCGCTGCCGGGAGAGACCGGCTCCGCCGCGCCCCCCGCGCCTCCACCCGGTACTGCGGGCGCCGCGCCGGGAGAGCCCGAGCCAGGAGGCGCAGGAGAGCCCCGGCTCCGGGGGCGGGCTCCGCCGTGCTCAGGAGAGGAGAGAGCCAAACCTGGAGCCTCCAGAGCTGCTGTCCGTGCCCTCCGTGCAGGCCGGGCTGCACGCCTCCCTCCCCTTTCCCACTGCAGGGAACGAAGCCGTTTCCAAATTTGGCAGCAGTGCTCTGCAGAAGCCAGCTCAGTTTCCCGGGTCATTTTAAAAAGAGGATATTTACCAACTTTGCAAGACAAAGGCATACAGCTGCTCCTTTCTGGACCCTGGTCCTGGACAGGCTAACCTTTGGGGGTTCTTCTAAACAATCACCCGCACTCTGCTAACATCGCTGCCACAAGCCACTTTAAAAATTAAATACAAAGAGCTTATCCTTATTCATTGTAACCTCATCAGTCTCCAGTAAGAAAAGCCATCAGACCTCTCAGCTCCATCACCATCTTCCCATTTGCCATGCTACAGGGACAGTTACCTTTGCAGCAGCTGCAAACTCCCTGTTTCTAATAAGGAACTGCCTCCAAGTCCAACTCTTTTCTCCCACCTCCAATCCTAGGCCCTATGAGTAAGAAGGGACCAAGATATGGGGGAAAGTGAAGGTCACATCATCAGAGGCCCAACTCTGTACCTTTGCTGCACCTTTGGGGTTTGCCAGATGAAAGCCCTTGTCTACAGGGCCGGATTAAGGCACAAAAGGCCAGTGCCTAGGGCTTTAGCTCCTGGAGTCATGTGATTACATCAAAATCTCAGTTTTCATAAACACACAAAGTTAACTTCTAGCCCTCCTGGTTGGATAGAATAGTTTGTAAACAGGACACAAGAGTAATTGATGTCTGTTACCTGCCTGAGTTTGCTGAGAGCCTGACCTAGTAGCTCTGATGAGGAGGAGGAACTGCTCTATACACCATGTTATCTCTGAGACATGCTGCTCTGAGGAGCTTGGCCCATCCACCTCAGGTGCTGGGACAAGAACAGGGGAATCACTGCTGCCACCTCTGCTGCTCCCAAAGGGAAGGGGAACCTGCTGCTGCTTCTAGGCAGGGAGAAGTGGGCCCCATACTGCTGCCTCTCTGGGGGCAGAACTGGGGGACCCCGTCATTGCCACTGGAAGTGGGGAGACAGGGCCACAGGGGCCTGATGTGGTGCCGTTCCTAAAGGCCCAGATTGCTTTCATCCTGCCCAGCCCTTCTGGGGGACCTGAGTAGAGTGACCACCTTTGCTGGATGGAAATAAGGGAAAACCATGTGAAAAATAAGGAACAATGCTTTATTTTAAGGGACATTTTAGGAAAACAGTATTTCCATGAGCCTATGTATTTTTCTCTCATGTACATTTCTACTGCCTTCAAGCATACCATGCAATTAGTGTAAGCTTCAATGTTGTGTAAAATGGTACTTATCAGTTTTAATACATTTCAGTACATGTTAAAATAAAGGACCTGAGGAAATCTGTTGGGCTGAGACTCAGCCGTTGGGCTTCACAAATGAGAGAGAAAGAGGCTGGGGGTTTGGACAGAGTGGATAGTGGGAGAGATCCTTATCCTCATAGCAGAGCCAGTTCTATGGCCCCAGTGGAGAGCCTGGCTCCTGATTCCATCAGCTCTAATCCCAGCCACAATGGTTTTTCCTTTTCCTTTTCCCCCCTTTTATTTTTATGATTGTTCCTTCAACCTAAACTATCATAAAACTCAAAAAAAAAACAAAAAAAAAACCACAATCAATATGTTTAGGAGCCTGCGGAAAGACCATGGAACAGGGGTGCCAGCCACCCACTGGGACTGGGGGGCTGGAATCTTCCAGGAAGATGGGAACTAGTTGGTGACAGGGGCCCGGCTGTCATCCAAGAGCACCACTACTCAGCCCTGCTCTCTAGCCCTGCCCTGCTGCCAATCTGTGTTATCCATGCCCCCCTTAAGGAGTGTTGCTGTGCCAGTGAATAGGAGGGGAAGCTGGCCTGTAAGGAGGCATGGGAGGCACCAGAGCCCTGCAGGAGCTAGCACACGCAGTAATGTGAATTACTACCACCACTGATGCCTAAAGAGTGATATTAAGTGAAATCAACTGTTCAGCCTTTTCGCGATCCAATGCTAGAAACACCCCTCTTTCCATAATGACCACAACAAAGGTAGGGCAAGACCTGCAGCATGCCTTCCCTCCACCACCACCACGACCTGTCTTATCAAGCTGCTGCTCCCAAGTGGGTCAAAATTCTCATACAGCACCTTAGCATTTAGCCCCAATGCAGTACCCTGCTCAACATGCTGGAAACACAGGTGGAAATGAAGCAACCAGTAGCTGTGACTGGCCCAGAGAGCAGGTGGGTTCTGTTCCCCTACTGAAAGGAGTGCAAGTGACTCAGCTGAAATGCTAGCTTGATTGGGTGACTCAAATCCCAAAGGCAGGGGGGTAAAATAGTCTGTCCTTTTTCTCCCGTTTATTCTGAACAGAGTAACCCAAGCTAGAAATAATCCTTTGGAAAGGTTCTGGCCAGAACACTGCCCAGGAAAGGCTCACTCTTCAGAGACTTCTCTGTCTGCAGAGCTGAATCTGGGAAAGGATGTCTTAATTTAAAACTGAAATACTGGTGTGGTTCCCAAAGTTCAGTAACCAACAGGATTTAATGCCATGTGTTTGCCTGAAAAATATTCCAAGCCTTACATTTGTGTCAGTGGATGAAGGGGTGTAGATACTTGCCTTAAGAGTTGCTCTTTTCAAGTCAAACAGATAGAACTGGTTGAAAAAACAGGGTAGGTATTGTCTCTGATTTCCCTACTCAGTTGAAATAAATTCTGTAGCCAGAGTCAACATGTGAACTCACCAAGAGGTGGCGCTATAGGGAGTGCAATGTGAAAAACAACTTGAACTATAACTCTGAGAAAGGCATGATAGGAATCATGTCCTACCTAGATATAGACTGTTTTTTAAAAAACTGTTGGTTAAATATATGTTACCACAGTTAAATTTGTAATGTTTCCAGGCTCAGGAAGAGTTCTGCACCACATTCTGCAAAAGCACAGAATGGGAGCTCTGTGCCCATCACTCAAGTGTGGGGGTGGGGGTTGTTACCGTAGTTCAAGTCTCTGCTGCTTACCATGTGTTCATGGCTGAATTAGGGTTGCCAGGCATCGGGTTTTCAACCAGAAAGCCCAGTCGTAAAGGGACCCTGGCAAGTCTGGTCAGCACTGCCAACCAGGCCATTAAAAGTCCGGTCGGCAGCACAGCGGGAGTTTGGGGCTAAGGCAGGCTCCCTGTCTGCCCTAGCTCCAAATGGCTCTCAGAAGCGGCCGCCAGGTCTCCGCAGCCCCTAGGCCCATGGGCAGCCAGGGAGGCGCCATGCGCTGCCCTCGCGTTTGCAGGTGCTGCCACCACAGCTCCCATTGGTCGTGGTTCCCAGCCAATGAGAGCTGCAGGGGCGACACCTGCGGGCGCGAGGGCAATGCGCGGAGCCTCCCTGGACACCCATGGGCCTAGGGGCATGGAGGGAGGGGGGATGGAGCTAGTTAGGGTGGGACCTCAGAGAAGGGGTGGGGTCTTGGAGAAGGAGCAGTGCAGGCGTCTTCGGTTTTGTGCCTTTAGAAAGTTGGCAACCTTGGGTGAATAAAGCTTTTCCTGTTTAAAATGTGACTCTTCTCTGAAAAATGACTATACAAAAGTCCCATTCTGACTCAGCAAACCAGCTATCTGGGCACGTTCCAGTGTTGCCAAACCTAAAAGTTCAAAAATCCTGTGATAGCGCCCCCAAAATCATGAGGGGCTTAGAAACAGAAAGATTTGATGTGTAGGGTCTGTTTTCTGATGTTTAGGGTTACCATATTTCAACAATCAAAAAAGAGGACAGGAGGAGCCCCGCCCTAGCCCTGCCCCCGTCCTGTCCTAGCCCCGCCCCTGCCCCTTCCATTCCCTCCCACTTCCTGCCCCCTCAGAACCCCCAACCCTCCCCCCCACTCCTTGTCCCCTGACTGCCCCCCAGGACTCCACCCCCTCCCTAAGCCTCCCTGCCTCTTGTCCCCTGACTGCCCCCTCCTGAGACCTTCCCCACATCCTAACTGGCCCCCTAGGACCCTACCCCCTACCTGTCCCCTGACTGCCCCAACCCTTATCCACACCCCCACCCCCTGACAGCCCCCCCGAACTCCTGACCCATCTAAACCCCTCTGCTCCCTGTCCCCCCCCCTCCTGGGACCCCTGCTCCTAACTGCCCTCTAGAACCCCACCCCCTACCTAAGCCTCCCTGTTCCTTATCCCCTAACTGCCCCTTCCTAAGACCCCTCTCCCTAACTGCCCCCCCAGGACCCTACCTCCTACCTGTACCCTGACTGCCCAAAACCTTATCCACCCCCGCCATAAAGCCCCCCCCCAAACTCCCAACCCCCCCCCCGCTCCTTGTCCCCTGACTGCCCCCTCCTGGGACCCCTGCTCCTAACTGCCCCCCAGGACTCCACCCCCTACCTAAGCCTCCCTGTTCCTTGTCCCCTAACTGCCCCCTCCTGAGACCCCCCCACCTGTACCCTGACTGCCCAAAACCTTACACCCCCAACCCCCAGACAGCCCCCCCCGAACTCCTGACCCATCCAACCCTCCCCCCTGCTCCCTGTCTCTTGACTACCCCCCCTACCCCAGAACCTCCCTGCCGCTTCTCTGGCCCCCGGCCCTTTTACTGTGCTGCAGAGCAGCGCGCTCGGAAGCGGGGGAGGGGAGCAGGGTTGGAGCTCCAGACTGCCGGAGGCAGAGGCCGGCCGGCCATCTGCGAATGCAGGGAGGGAGGGGAAGGGAGGGAGAGGAGGGGAGTGGTGTCAAGTTTCAGGAGAGAGGAGGGGGAAGTGAAGGAAGGGCTCTGGCTGCCGGAGCCCCGAGCGAGTGGCAGGATCCGGGCTGCCCTGTAAGCTGCGCACGCTCTGCATGGGGGGCGGGGGAAGTCCGGAGATTGACAAATTCCCCCCGGATGCTATTTTTAACTCGAAAAAGCCGGACATGTCCGGGGGAATCCAGACGAATGGTAACCCTACTGATGTTTGAATTCCCAAGAGGTATCACCCCTTTGTGTGTATGCACACGTGTGTGCCTGGGAGTGCACATGTTCAGGTATGCGTAGGCATGTGTGTGTGTGTGTGTGTGTGCACGCGCATAGGCACATTTCAGGGAATGTAATCTGAAATATAAAAACTACATACATGGCAGGCCCCTCATCCAGCACTTCTCACTGGCAGGAAGGGTCCTTCTTGAGCAGATACCCTACACCTTTCCCTGCTCTCTTCCAGGGGCTTTCAGCAGCTCTTTCCCCTGAGTACTGCCCCCCAACTTGCTCTCTAGAATCATAGAATCATAGAATATCAGGGTTGGAAGGGACCTCAAGAGGTCATCTAGTCCAACCCCCTGCTCAAAGCAGGACCAATTCCCAGCTAAATCATCCCAGCCAGGGCTTTGTCAAGCCTGACCTTAAAAACCTCTAAGGAAGGAGATTCCGCCACCTCTCTAGGTAACCCATTCCAGGGCTTCACCACGCTCCTAGTGAAAAAGTTTTTCCTAATATCCAACCTAAACCTCCCCCACTGCAACTTGAGACCATTGCTCCTTGTTCTGTCATCTGCTACCACTGAGAACAGTCTAGATCCATCCTCTTTGGAACCCCGTTTCAGGTAGTTGAAAGCAGCTATCAAATCCCCCCTCATTCTTCTCTTCTGCAGACTAAACAATCCCAGTCCCCTCAGCCTCTCCTCATAAGTCCTGTGTTCCAGCCCCCTAATCATTTTTGTTGCCCTCCACTAGACTCTTTCCAATTTTTCCACATCCTTCTTGTACTGTGGGGCCCAAAACTGGACACAGTACTCCAGATGAGGCCTCACCAATGTCGAATAGAGTGGAATGATCACATCCCTCGATCTGCTGGCAATGCCCCTACTTATACAGCCCAAAATGCCGTTAGCCTTCTTGGCAACAAGGGCGCACTGTTGATTCATATCCAGCTTCTCGTCCACTGTAACCCCTAGATCCTTTTCTGCAGAACTGCTGCCTAGCCATTCGGTCCCTAGTCTGTAGCAGTGCACGGGATTCTTCCATCCTAAGTGCAGGACTCTGCACTTGTCCTTGTTGAACCTCATCAGGTTTCTTTTGGCCCAATCCTCTAATTTGTCTAGGTCCCTCTGTATCCTAACCCTACCCTCCAGCGTATCTACCACTCCTCCCAGTTTAGTGTTCTCTACACAGAGAAGTTTCCCTTTCTCCATCTTGCTTCCCACCAGGCCACTGGCCCTGTCTAATTCTCCCTTCTGCCCCCCATCGCAAGCCTTGCAGTTATTGCCTTTCCCACCAATGGGCTCAGTTCCCTTTCCAGCACTCTCCATCCTATGGACAGCGTTTCTGGTCCCTGCCCAGCTCCCTCCCAGGACAGTGCCCCTGCTTCCTCTCCTGCCTCTCCTTTTAGGATAAATGTGGTGTTTAGGGCAACTGCCTGTGTGCCATTCAGTGCAAATTACATAATTAACTAATTTGCATGTAACAATGCAATGTCAATCCCAGGCAAAAAAAGAACGGAAAAACGGATATGGGATTAAATTGATAAAGAATTACAGGATAGGATCGAAAGTAGGTCTTGTCTAACAACTCTGATTTCATTCTTTGACGAGCTGTTACAAGTTTGGATGATAAAGGTAACTGCATCGATGCAAATAACGTAGACTTTTTTAAGGCATTTGACTTAGCACCACATGGCAGTCTGATTAAAAAAGTATACAATAGCAATAAGCACGTGTTAAATGGATTAAAAACTGGCAGCTAACTGACAGAGCTCAAAAAGTAGTCGTGAAAGGGGTCAGCATGCAATGTGGGTGTTGATAATGGGGTTTGACAGGGGTCAGAACTAGACCTGATGCTGTTCCACTTTTCATCTATGATCTGGAAATAAATATGAAATCACTGCTGATCAAGTTTGCAGATGACATAAAGATTGGCGGTGTGGAAAATAATGAGGAGGATCTGGAGGGATTTGGATCACATTTTAAAATGCGGTTGAAAAATTGCAGGAGAGCTGGAGAAAATGCCTTACAGTGAAAGCTTGTCAAAAAGAAGATTGAAAGGGGACTTGATTACAGTGTATAAGAACCTTTGTGGGGAAATGGGATAGGGTGTGTACACCACAAAGGCCCTGAAGGGGTTTATGTGGGCCTGAGAGGCCAATTAACATACCTGGCAGCACCTGCAAGAGAGAGAAAGCCAGGCTGAATCCATATTGAAGCCCAGCTGGGGAGGGGGTGGGTTGTGATTATAAAGCCTGGAAGTTTGTAACAGAAAGGGGCTGGGCTAATGTCTGACCTCCAAGTGAAGTCACTCTGGAAACTGAAGAAGAGTCTATTGGAGAGGGAGAAGGGGAGGGGGAGAGGGAGAAACAAAAAAATAAAAGAGTAGAAGCAGATGACAATATTGGCAAAAAAGCAAAGCTGAGAAAGGAAATTAACCAAAGTGTTATAACTGTAAGATCCCTAGCCAAAGAAATAAAAGACAGAGATGTTAACCCTGTGAAAGTAGCTGACTGGATTGAAAAAAAGCATAGAGAATACAGTAAAAGCCAGTAGGTTGCACCATGGGGTTCTTTTAGTTGAATTTAAAAACAAAGAGAAGGCTGATAAATTGCTAACAATGAAAATACTAGGGAAAGTTAAAATCAGTTGCCAGCTACAAAAGTATTTGACTGAAACAAAGGGGGTAGCCTGTGGACTGCCATTAGAACGGCCCAATGATGAGAGAACAAAAAGCCTAAGAGCAGGGCCGTCCCTAGCCATTTGGGTGCCCTACGCAGCCCCCCCGTGGGGGGAGGGCTGTGTGGGGCCCCAGGCTTCCCCCCCCCCAGCGTCTGGGAGGCAGGAGCTGTGGGGGGCCACTTTTGGGGGCCCCACAGGCCCAGAGTGGCCCGGGGGATTAGCGGGGGGGGCCGGGAGCAGCCCGCTCCGCTTCCCTCGCCCTGGCCCCAGCCGTGTCACTCAGGGGAGAGGGCTTGGGGGAAGGGATCCCCCACTCACCAGCAGCGGTGGGAAGCAGAGCAGCCCGGCCCCAGCCCGCTCTACTGCGCCAGCTCCCAGCTGCTGCGCTCCACTTCCCGCTGCTGGTGAGAGCCGGGGGTGGTCCTTTCCCCAACCTGAGCGACATGGCTGGGGCCGGGGCAAGGGAAGCGGAGCAGGCTGGGGCTGTGTCTCTCCGCTTCCCGCTGCCCGTGAGTGCAGGGGGCGATCCTTTCCCCACGGGAGCGGTGCTTGCAGGCAGGAGCAGCGCAAGGAGACCCCTGCCCCCTCCAGGCCGCTGGGGGCATGCTGGGCGCTTCCTGGAGCGGCATGGGACCGGGGCAGGCAGGGAGCTTGCCTTAGCAGCAGTCCCGCTGCACCCACTGGAGATCGCGATCGACTGGGAAAGTCTCCAGAATTAACCAGTCAATCACAATCAACTGATTGGTTACCACTGCAATAGAGAATGAAGAAGCAAACCTAGCATATAATGCTGTTGAGATCCCAATGCAGACGTCATATTTTCTTTAAGGATTTATAATATCTATAACCTGTGTGGGAAATCAGAAAGTTCAGAGCTGCAAGAAATAGTGCAGAATGCTAAAAAGATCTTATATTATATGTGGTGACCTAATAATAGTAATAATAATAATTGTGGTAGGATGAGAGCTTGAGACATAAGCTTTTCTATTAGACGCCTAATATGAGGCAAGACCTGCTCACAGAATCTGGCAAGAACAGGGCTGATATTGCAGAAATACATATTCCTAAGAAGTGCTAGCCATGGAGCACTCACGCAGACACATCCAGATATCAAGTGGTAACAGATCATCCCGAAATCAAGAATGTTACAAAAACATTCCCCAAGAATAACAGAAACACACTGACCCCTCCTAAAAGATAAGGTCAGGATGACAGTACGTAATAGAGATGTTTTGATCGAACCAACATGTATAAGGTGATAAGTGATAACTAGCCACATCGGGGGCAGTAATTACAGTAACTATGTCAGAGGGGCAGTATTAACTTGTTTGTATTCGGGTATAAAGAGGTATCTCAGAGGGAATATCTTTGTCTGACCTAGGGAAGAACGGAAAGTCTCGCTGTTCACTGAGCTGGTCCATTGTTACAGGCATACATGTATTAGTGGTCCAGTACAGTCTGCAGGATACTAGTACCATGCTTTGTCAACAATAAACCTGGCTGGGTGCCTTCTTCCCTCAACAGATCTTGTGGTCATTGGGCGGTTCACTCAAGGTCTGCCATGCCAGCTGTCTGTGCAGGGCTGCGGCAACACACAGAGGGAACAAACACACACAGCCAAACATCTATCAACATCTAACCACAATAATAATAAATGGTGGGGCAATAAGGCAACTGATAACAATGGCACATGCTTAGAAAAGTTCATTGATGAAAACAATCTACTGGTTTTAAACAATGGCACCTCAACTAAATTTAATGCAGCAGATGGTAGTTTTTCTTTCTTAGACCTGGGATTTATAACAGCAGATATTGCAAATGAGAAATAGTAATGATTTAAGATAAGGCAATCACACAAAGATTTACCAAACAAAACAAACAAAAACAGTTGGAGAAAATAAAGAAAGATAACAAGACAACAGAAATATACAGGCAAATAAAAAAAAAAGAATGGAATTCAGACTAAGAATAGAAACATCCAAGTTCTTATTGCCATCAATAAAATTGTCAGAAGTTCTGATAATGAGAAAGCAGAAGTTTTAACAGAAACTTTCAGAGAGGTGAGTAATGATAAAAATCAAAGTGCAGGTTTTTGCCAGAGTCAAAGACAAGTAATTGAAGGGAGTCATGAACTATTATTTAGGTGAGGTAAAGATGAAGATACTGTCCTGAAAGAATGGGTTTTTATGTGAGAATTTGAGATGAGCTATTGACATCAGCAAGAATACATCCCCAGCTAAAATAATATATGCACAATAATATTTAAATTTCTCTCTGAAGGCAGTTTGAAGTTTCTCTTGGAAGTATATAATACTATATGGAGAAAAAAAGAGTGATACTGGTAGGATAGTATCAGGGGGTAGCCGTGTTAGTCTGTATCTACAAAAACAACAAAGAGTCTGGTGGCACCTTAAAGACTAACAGATTTATTTGGGCATAAGCTTTCGTGAGTAAAAACCTCACTTCTTCGGATGCATAGAGTGAAAGCTACAGATGCAGGCATTATATACAGACACATGGAGAAGTAACTCCCTGCTCTCCATGTGTCTGTATATAATGCCTGCATCTGTAGCTTTCACTCTATGCATCCGAAGAAGTGAGGTTTTTACTCACGAAAGCTTATGCCCAAATAAATCTGTTAGTCTTTAAGGTGCCACCAGACTCTTTGTTGTTTTGGTAGGATAGAAACATGCAGAAATAATTCCAATATGAACACCAGGCAAACAAGTGGATACTTATAGACCTATTGCCCATATGTTCTCTCTGAGTAAAACTATGGAGAGAATGGTGAATGGAAGATCGGTTGCCTATTTGGAAAAAAATGGTATTATAGATAAGGTACAAGGTGGTTTTAGGAGAGGAAGATGCACCATTGATCACACTGTTAAATTAGAAGATGTAATACATGAGGCACGAAGGTTACATGATAGCTGTCTTTCTAGATATTGAAAAGGTGTATGACATTTTCTGGAGGGAAGGCTTGTTGTACAAAGTAGGTGCACTAGGGATAAGAGGAAGAATGTATGGGTGGAGACTTTTTGAGTAAAAGGACCATGCAGGTCAGAGCTGGGAAAGTTATGTTGACGAAGTGTTATCAGCCCAACCTTATTTATTATGATAAATGATCTCCCAAAACGAATAAGTGCCAGAAGCAGGTGTCACTCTATTCGCAGATGATTGTGCTCTGTGGGTTAGGAACAGGAATACGGAGTTGGCAGAAAAGAGAATCAATCAAGAGTTAGGAGAGACCTTTGACTGGGGCAGTGCATGGTTCAAGTTCTTCATTGCCAAAACCAAAGGATTAATCTTTACAAAAAGGAAAATTACAAAGGAATGTAAACTGTATCTGTATGGAGAACAAATAGATATAGTTAAAAGGTTTAAATTCCTATGGGTAATATCTGATATTAAATTACTTTGGAAAGATCATATAAACTACGTTAAAGATAAATGCACAAGAAGGATTAATCTGCATAAAAGTCTTGCTAGGACCAGTTGAGGGGTGGAAAAGAAAATGCTTCTGATCGTACACAGACCCTGAATCAAACTGGTTATTAACTATAGCTGCCACGCATTTGGGTCAGCATCAAAATTGGAACTTAAAAAAGATGAGATTTAATAAAAGCCCAGGTACTTTGAATTGCATGTTGCGCAGTTATTATAGCACCTGTATGCATGCTACGGCTAACTTCTGGTGAAATGCCAGTTACATGACCAATGAAACTACAGGACCTAACTTTCCAGGCCAAAGTTAATGAGAATTGCAATGATAAAAGTACCAAACAAATATATAAGGACTGTTGGGAATTTGATAGGTGAACTATCGCCCACTATGTTAGAATGTCACATGCCATTCAAGTTAAAGTGTGGATGCAGTAGCTGAAAGACAAGGAAAAAGTAAATGATGTCAAAACTCTTGGTTATGGGATAATTAATTGTAGATGGAAAGTTGCATATCCAAATGTGGATTTAGATTCATTTTATAAACTTAAGGGTAAAAAAGAGACAAAGTATTAAAAGTGAAGTGTATATAGATGAAAAGTAAAGTTGTTTTTGTC
Source organism: Malaclemys terrapin pileata (assembly GCF_027887155.1). Classification (NCBI taxonomy): domain Eukaryota; kingdom Metazoa; phylum Chordata; order Testudines; family Emydidae; genus Malaclemys; species Malaclemys terrapin. Next base: position 55,807,587 of record NC_071514.1, read on the forward strand.
AAATATATACAAATGGGTCCAAAAGAGAAATGACAGAGAACGCAGTTGAAAATGCTGTAAGAAATGAAAAGATTGACACAGAAATACTCTTGAGTAATCAGGAATTCAAAAGTGTAATACAGAAAAATTTAAAAGAGGAATAACAAAAAATATCGGATTAATGAAAAAAAGAGAAAGAAAATTTTTGAATTGTGCCCCAGAGTTGAGAATTATGACATACTACAGGGAATGGATAGGAAAAGTGAAGTGATTTTATTTAGAGTATTAACTGGCCATTGTGGCCATTGTGGCTAAACAGAAGTCTTTGTCAAATAAATAGAAGAAACAATTGATCACCTTTTATGGGTAAGTAAGGGCTTTGATAAAGAAGGGAAACAGCTTTCTGAGGAATTCAAACATCTTATGGTAACAAAAGTTACATTATGTTATTTAGTTAAAATATTGAGGAAATGGGGTAATATTAGAAAGGTATTGTTACATTGCCCGAAGGATACAGGGCAGAGTGAGATAATTTCAGCCATGGATTATTTAGGAATTATAGTGGGTGGCAGCTGTAGATTATTCAGTGAAGTCTGCTTCACTATTAAGAAAAGAAAAAAAGAAAGAAAAGAGTTGCAGGGAGAAAGTCTGCAGTCAAACTCTGGGGGTTAGACAAGGGAGGAAGCGGTCCAGGAAGGCAGCAAGCAGTCGGAGGGAGTAGGCCTTGGCTGCCAGATGGCTTCCCTGGGATGGACCCCAGAGTAGAGGGAAGACCTGGGTTCCCCTACCTGCCACTGAGGAAGGTGGGGCATAAGGACCACTTTGCCCAGAGAGAGATGGAAGGTCATTGGACTATTGCTAGGTTGGACTCTCTGGTACCCCGGAAGCAGTGGACTAAAGCATGACCTGGCTGGAGGGCCAAGCTGTGGGAAGAGAAGAGAACACTGCTGCAACTGAGTGACTGTCAATAGGGGGCACTTTACGGGGAGTCAGCTGCTACCCTGCCCCTGGCCACAAGAAAGTGCTCCAGTGGTGAGCAAAGCCTTTTACAGAAGAAAATACTGGGTCCTAAAGCACTCGTGATTCTAACGGAGAAAGGCAGAACAAGAGTCAACGTCTGGAAGCTGAAGCCAGACAAATTCAGGTCAGAAATACAGCACACGTTAATAGTGAGGTGATTATGCACTGGAACAAGCTACCAAGGGAGGTGGCGAATTCTCGGTCTCTGGATGGCTTCAGATCAAGACCGGATGTCTTTCTGGAAAAGGTTTTGGCCCAACACAAGTCATTGAGCTCTATGCAGGGGTAAGCGTGCGAGGTTCTTTGGTCTGCGCTATCCGGGAGGCCAGGCTAGATGATCTGATGATCACGTCTGGCCTTAATCTCTATGAATTTATTATGTACAATTCTGGCTTAAAGTCAACACATGCAGCCCAAAGCAGAGGTGGGGACATGGAGCTACACAGACCTTGGCTGTGGTGGCTGGGGAAAGCCAGTGTCTGTTGGGGATAGCTGAGAGGGGAGATGCTTGGATGGCTGGGAGTGATGGGGTGGGTGTTCATCGCTGACTGTGGCAGATGTGCTTGTTTGCAGGCACTGAGGGACGGTAAGGGCAGGGGTGAAAGTAAGCTGGTATGAGCCGGTACAGCATACCGATAAAAAGTGTCCGCTGGTACCAGCCCATACTCAGCTGACGTTAAAGCACTGCTGCAGCAGCACTTTAAGATCGTTGCTCCTCCTCCCCCCCCTCGGACCAGTGGTCAGAGCCACAGGCCCTTTAAATCTCCACTGGAGCCCCGGGTGGCGTGGGCCAGGCAGTGCGGATGGGTTGGCTGGGGGACGCTGACCCCCAGCCCCGCCCCTTCCGCCTGAGGACCCGCCCCTTCCTGGGGCCAGAGCCGGCCCCCATACCAGTAAGTGTTGAATGTTACTTTCACCCCTGGGTAAGGGGTGCTGGGTACAGGGACTGCATCTGGAATTGGGAGGGAAGGGAGCTGCTGGAGGGACAGGGTGGTGGCTGGGGCCTGGAATGGTGTAATGTGGAGGTGTGGGGAGTGGCAGCTGTTTTAGTGCTGGTTTGGGTGTTGAGGGAGGCAGCACGGGGGTAGTTCCTGAGAGGGTGTCTTTGCTTGGGGTGAATACCCCATGCATCTGACGAAGTGGGTATTCACCCACGAAAGCTTATGCTCCAATACGTCTGTTAGTCTATAAGGTGCCACAGAACTCTTTATTGCTTTTTACAGATCCAGACTAACATGGCTACCTCTCTGATACTTTGCTTGGGGCAGCTGGTTGTAACTGGCTGTAGATGGGAGGGCAGAGAGCCTGCACTAAATTGGGTCTCTCTCCTTGCCCTGTGGGTCCTTCCTGCCTGGGATCGAGCAGAGGGAACAGTGAGAGAAGAGGTGCCACAGTGATCTCTGCTGGCCAGCAGGTGCAACTGCCTGGCCTGCCCACTGCTCAGACAGACGTGTGAGGTTGCAGGTGGGCTTCCACTTGGGAGTGCCATGTGAGGTAGATGCTTGGCAGTGCAGTGGGCTGGGGGTATGGAGAGGGCACGAGCTCCTGGCTCTCTCCTTTCTCCTCCCAGGGCAGTGCTATATGGGGCCATGTAGGTAGCAGCTGTCGCTGCTGCTGCCTCCAGGGCCATGTCCTGCACAGGCAGCTTGCTGCTGGGGAGCAGTACCGGCAGGAGCCAGCCCTGCAGCAGCCTCTGCGGACAGCAGCCGGAACTGCAGGCCAATGCCAACAGCATCTAGTGACTAGACCAGAACTGCAGTGTCCCGAAGGAATCCTGAGCTGCTCTTGAGATCGCCAGATGCCAAGAGAGTGCTGCACTATTGTGGAATTCGTGGTGAGGCAGAGCTGCTGACATTCACTCAAGAGTAACTCACTGCAGTTTTCTACCCACCCTTAGCCTTGCAGAGCCAGAACAGTGCTCAGGGAGGCTCATCCACCGTGAGAATGGCTTGGGGATGTTCAGGCAGCAACGCCTGTGCAACTGGAAACTGCACGGGGTGGCAGAGGGTGCGTTCATAGCTGCCTGCTCCTTACAGCTAAAAGAGTGACGTTTTTCCATTGGTGACAAGACATCACTAATTCACCCCCTTCCTCCCCCGGGGCTCCTCCAGGCAGTGGGAGCAGAGACCGGATCTTATTGCTTGAACCCCAGAGAAGCTGGAGGGATAGTGAGGCTATAGGGTGCATAAGGCCTTTTGTTCACACCTACCATCCAGTGTTCTGCCACTCTGGTTCCTATAGGGGGCCCTGGCCTGCTTTGTGTTCCCAGTTTCCCTGCTGTTGGCTCCTACAAATGGCACCTGACCTCCCCTGTTCCTGATAAGGAGCCCTGTCTGTGATGTGGGTAGAAAATGCAGTGCTTCCCTGCTGATCACACACTCGCTCCAGGCTGAATCCTCTCTGAAGCCGGGAGCTGCTGTGTGCTGAAACGCACACTTGCAAAGCTTTCTGCGCACCAGAACGCTTGTCACAGCATTTGCAGCTGCAGTTTCTTGTTCAGCTAGACCAGCCATATTGTGCTGGGTTGCTCAAAAGCCAAAACAGCTTCCCTCCCCCACGGAGTGGCTCCAGCTGCAAACACACCTGCTGACAACTTGCTTCTTGGCAAAAACCAGCATGCCCCTTTCTGTGTGTGCAGTAAAGGAGATGAAAGGGCCAGGAGAATCAATCATTCTCAAATTGCCCAAGGGTCAGAGATTTCTCTGCACTGTATTGATTCTCTTTTTAATGCTTAAACATTGCAAGCAAGAGGTTTGCTCATCCCAGGGCATTGGTCTTGCACATTGGAGACTGCAGTATCCTGGGGCCATCATTGATCTTAGTGTAAGCCACACACCTCCTGGGTGTGGTGTTCCGTCCCCTCTAGTGGCACCGAGACCACTTAGAGATTAATGAGGCTGCTACACCCTTAACTAAGGGCCATGTGGCTTTTAGCTCATGCTCATTCACTAAGCTCCCAAGGTCCCAGGTTCAATCCTATATACTGGGATCTGTCGCTATTACATTAGTACTGGGCACTATCCTCTGGCAGAATTACACGTGAGGCCTAACTTAATCCCTTCCTTTAGAACCCTTTCCCAGTGAGGACTCCCATGTCTGTCAGGCAAAAGCAACCTCTGCTAATGCAGGCACAAAGGTCTGGGCATCGTGAGCACAGTTGAGATATACAAGGGGGAGACTGTACAACTTGTCAAGAGGTTTCACTTCTGAAAGCAAATAGAGATGTTCAGAGAGGAAATTATAAGCACCAGCCAGTTTGGGGGTCTTTGATACATGTCAGCACTGGGCAGCTGTAGTATCAGACCCTAAACAGACAGCCAATATTAAAGTCACACAGCCTTCTCTTTCCACACTGGAGGGCAAATTCAATATGAACTCAAGCCAAACACTTCACTGGAGACCTTCTTTCCCTCTTCCTCTTTCAACTTTAAGTGCTATAACCCAGATCAGAGGCAAAGAATAAAGCAAAAGTTTCACTGGCTCTTGCTGGAGGCAGTTGCCTTTCACAAATGGATACATCTGAATGAGAGAACCTGCTTCGGTGTCACACTTAAAGTTGACTAGGTAGACCTGTTAATATAAAAATAACCTATTGTAAAAACTGGAGTCTTCCCTCCCTGTCTCATTGATAACTCCCGAGAGGATTCAGACTGAAAGAACTTTCAAAATCTAATTTCCTGGTCACTCAGAAAGCTGTTCCTTTGCTTTTATCTTTCAGAGGTATAGACAGTGATGTCAAACTGGTCAGTTTCCCTTTCTGTTTTTAGTCACTTTCACAATCTAGGTCTCCAGCTCAGGAGGTTACTTACAGAAAACAAAAAACAAGCAAACAAAAAAAAACCAGACCATTTTGAGATAAATCTTTAAACCATAGCTATTCCGGATAGGTTTTCTAACCCTTTGTAACAAAAGCTAAATTTGCATTCTAAAATCAATGGACTGTTCTTTGATATTTTATTCTTTTCTACTGGAAGTTTGCAATTAAAATCCTAAATGTATATTACAGCCCCTACTTACTAAGTCATGTGAATGACATGGAGATCCCTTGTGAATTACTGAATTTTGCAAGTTAGTAAGCTCCTGATCCTGCAAACACTTAGAACATATGTAACTATTCATGTGAATAACCCCACTGAGTTAAATGCAGCTACTCCTGTGAGTAAAGTTAAGCATGTGTTTAGGTGTTTGCAGGATTAGGGTGTAGGTGACAAAATACCACAAGAGAAGGGACAGTGCATCACAGAATGTACTTTCTTCAGTTAATTAGACACTTGCAGTTTGTTTGAATTACATATCACATTATTATTACACCCACAGTAAATACCGGGGAATAGTCAGGTTTTAAAGATAATGACACCTTCATGATTAATATGAGACCTCACTTCAGCACATGCAGAGTGCAGCTTTGTGAAGGAGTAGAAAGAGGCCATTGATATTTTGGATGAATTATAGGGTAGGTCTACACTGCAACCAGAGGTGTGACTGCAGCATGTGTAGCTTTGATCTCACTAGCTCCAATAACAATAGAGGGAAACCATGGCAGTGAGGGTCATGCAAGCCCGCCTGGACCCCTGGGAATATACTCAAGCAGTTAGCTCATGCTGTCAAGGCTTCAGTGCTATTGTTACTCCAGCTAGCTAGATGAGGGCTAGCCCGGTTATGTCTACTACTGCTGCAGTCACACCTCGTATTGCAGTGTTCTGTGTAGACATACGCTGAGTGTGAGCAGGTCTGGTTTAAGACTAACTAAGGCCTGGTCTACACTATGAGTTTAGGTTGACTTTAGCAGCGTTAAATCGAATTAAGCCTGGACACGTCCACGCGACGAAGCCCTTTTTTTTGTCTTAAAGGGCCCTTTAAACCGGTTTCTTTACTCCACCTCCGACGAGGGGATTAGCGCTAAAATCGGCTCTTGCGGGTCGGATTTGGGGTAGTGTGGGTGGAATTCGACGTTATTGGCCTCCGGGAGCTATCCCACAGTGCTTCATTGTGACCGCTCTGGACAGCGCTCTCAACTCAGATGCACTGACCGGGTAGACAGGAAAAGCCCCGCGAACATTTGAATTTCATTTCCTGTTTGCCCAGCGTTGAGAGTACAGGTGACCACACAGAGCTCATCAGCACAGGTAACCATGATCAAGTCCCAGGATCGCAAAAGAGCTCCAGCATGGACTGAACGGGAGGTACGGGATCTGCTTGCCATACGGGGAGACAAATCAGTGCTAGCTGAACTCCATAGCAGTAAACGAAATGGCAAAATATTAGAAAAAGTCTCAAAGGCCATGAAGGACAGAGGCCATAACAGGGACGCACAGCAGTGCCGCGTGAAAATTAAGGAGCTAAGGCAAGCCAACCACAAAGCCAGAGAGGCAAACGGAAGGTCTGGGGCAAAGCCGCAAACATGCCGCTTCTACGCGGAGCTGCATGCCATTCTAGGGGGTGCAGCCACCACTACCCCAACCGTGTGCTTTGACTTCATCAATGGAGAATCACGCAACAGGGAAGCGGGTTCGGGGTACGTGGAAGATGATGATGATGATGAAGACAATGAAGATAGCTCACAGCAAGGAAGCAGAGAAACCGGTTTCCCCAACAGCCAGGATATGTTTATCACCCTGGACCTGGAACCAGTAACCCCCGAACTCACCCAAGGCGTGCTCCCAGACCCTGAGGGCACACAAGGGACCTTTGTAAATATTTCACATGGTTTAAAAGCAAGCGTGTTTAATGATTAATGATTAATTTGCCTTGGCAATTGTGGCCAGTACAGCTACTGGAAAAGTCTGTTAACGTGTATGGGGATGGAGCGGAAATCCTCCAGGGACATCTCCAGAAAGCTCTTCTTCATGTACTCCCAAAGCCTTTGCAAAAGGTTTCTGGGGAGGGCTGCCTTATCCCGTCCACCATGGTAGGACACTTTACCACGCCAGGCCAGTAGCACATAGTCTAGAATCATTGCATAACAAAACATGGCAGCGTATGGTCTCGGTGTTTGCTGGCATGCAGACAACATCCATTCCTTATCTCTCTTTGTTATCCTCAGGAGAGTGATATTATTCACAGTCACCTGGTTGAAATGGGGCGATTTTATTAAGGGGACATTCAGAGGTGCCCATTCCTGCTCGGCTGAACAGAAATGTTCCCCGCTGTTAGCCACGCGGTGGGGGGGAGGGGTGAAATGATCATCCCAGAGAATTGGGTGTGTGTGTGGGGGGGGGGGGGGGGTAGTTGGGTTTGTGCTGCATGTTAACCCGGAAACCGCAGCCCCTCCTTTTACATTGTAAACCCATTTTAAATGGCCAACCCAACGGGTCCTTGGTATGGGAAATAAGGGCGCTGCTGTTTGAAACCATTCTCACATGTTATGAAGGTTAAAAAGGCCAAAAGACTGTGGCTTACCATGGCTGCTTGCAAGCCAAATTCTGTTGCCTGGCACTGCGTGAGTGATCTCTCACATCAAACTGGCAGGCCCTCAATATAAGAGGAAAAATGCGACCTTGTAACGAAAGCAAATGTGCTGTGTAATGTGAACAGCAAAATTTAACGTGAAAGAGTGTACCCATTGTTCTCTAAAATGTGTCTTTTTTAACCACCTCTTCCTTCTCCTCCACCAGCTGCAAATGTTTCTCCTTCACAGAGGCTAGTGAAGATTAGAAAGAGAAAACGGCGGACTCGGGATGATATGTTCTCGGAGCTCCAGATGTCCTCCCACGCCGACAGAGCACAGCAGAATGCGTGGAGGCAGTCAATGTCAGAGTGCAAAAAAGCACAATATGAACGAGAGGAGAGGTGGCAGACTGAAGAGAGCAAGTGGCGGGCTGAAGAGGATAGGTGGCGTCAGCTTGCTGACAGAAGGCAAGAGTCGATGCTTCGGCTGTGTGACGTTATTGATATAATCTGGGACCATATAGATCAGTGTTGCAACCAAGGTCCTGTAGTGGCACCCAGATCTTGTATAAAGGGGGTCAAATGGGGTGTCTAAGACAAGGTTATGGTTTATGGGTTATGATTATGCTGTCTGTATGTGTGTATCAATTTTGTAGTTGAAGTTATGAATATTGGCTCTATACTGTCTGTATTTCAAACTTATGCTATGCTGCTGGGTGACATCCCAGACAAACTGGTGCTAGCTCTGCCTAGCCTGCTTGATGGCCCATTAAGGACCATCAGCTATACAATGGACCCATTGAGAGAAGGCAGATACGCCTTGTAACTCAGCAGAGTATGCAGGGACTGGCCCATGTGACTACAGACTCCATTTTGCTGTAATTTTCCACAATAAGAACAAAGAGGTGTTCTTACACCTGGAAAAGACTATATAAGGCTGATGCCTCATCTCCATCTGGTCTTCAATCCTGCTTCATACCTCTGGAGGAACTTTGCCACAAGCTGAAGCTTTGAACAAAGGACTGAGGACCCATCCCAGCGGGGGATGTATTCCAGAGACTTGATTTGAACCTGCAGTTTATTCCATTGCTGCTGCAAGCCTGAACCAAGAACTTTGCCATTACTGTATGTAATTGATTCCATTTAACCAATTCTAACTCTCATCTCTATCTTTTTCCTTTTATAAATAAACCTTTAGATTTTAGATTCTAAAGGACTGGCAACAGCGTGATTTGTGGGAAAGATCTGATTTGTATATTGACCTGGGTCTGGGGCTTGGTCCTTTGGGATCAGGAGAACCTTTTTCTGTTACTTGGGTATTGGTTTTCATAACCATTTGTCCCCATAACGAGTGGCACTGGTGGTTATACTGGGAAACTGGAGTGTCTAAGGAGATTGCTTGAGAAACTTGTGGTTAGCCAGTGGGGTGAGACCGAAGTCCCCTTAGTCTGGCTGGTTTGGTTTGCCTTAGAGGTGGAAAAAACCCCAGCCTTGGGCTGCAACTGCCCTGTTTGAGCAATTTGTCCAGAGTTGGCACTCTCAGTTGGGTTCCGCCAGAACCGCATCGTTACAGGCTGCTGGAGCATCAAACTGAAATGCTCCAGCGTATGGCTGAGCTGCAGGAAAGGCAGCAGGAGCAGAGACCGCTGCTACAGCCCCTGTGTAACCAACAGCCCTCCTCCCCAAGTTCCATAGCCTCCTCACCCAGACGCCCAAGAACACGGTGGGGGGGCCTCCGGCCACCCAGCCACTCCACCCCCAGATGACTGCCCAAGCACAAGAAGGCTGGCTTTCAATAAGAGTTAAAGTTCTAAAGTTTTAAAGATTTAAACTGCAGTGTGTCCTTGTCCTCCCCCATCCCAACTGGCGCTTCCCTCCTCCCCCACCCCTCCCGGGCTACCTTGGCAGTTATCCCCCTAGTTGTGTGATGAATTAATATAGAATGCATGAATGTGAAGTAACAATGACTTTATTGTCTCTGCAAGCGGTGCTCGAAGAGGGGAGGGGAGGGTGGTTAACTTACAGGGAAGTAGAGTGAACCGGGGGTGGGGGGGTGGGAGGGTTCATCAAGGAGAAACAAACAGAAGTTTCACATCGTAGCCTGGCCAGTCACAAAACTCGTTTTCAAAGCTTCTCTGATGCGCACCATGCCCTGCTGTACTCTTCTAACTGCCCTGGTGTCTGGCTGCGCGTAATCAGTGGCCAGGCAATTTGCCTCAACCTCCTACCCCGCCATAAATGTCTCCCCCTTACTCTCACAGATATTGTGGAGCGCACAGCAAGCAGCAATAACAATTGGAATATTGGCTTCGCTGAGGTCTATCCGAGTCAGTAAACTGCGCCAGCACGCTTTTAAACATCCAAATGCACATTCCACCACCATTCGGCACTTGCTCAGCCTGTAGTTGAACAGATCCTGACTCCTGTCCAGGCTGCCTGTGTACAGCTTCATGAGCCATGGCATTAAGGGGTAGGCTGGGTCCCCAAGGATAACGATAGGCATTTCAACATCCCCAACAGTTATTTTCTGGTCCGGGAAGAAAGTCCCTTCCTCCAGCTTTTGAAACAGACCAGAGTTCCTGAAGACGCGAGCATCATGTATCTTTCCCGGCCATCCCACGTTGATGTTAGTGAAACGTCCCTTGTGATCCACCAGGGCTTACAGCAGCATTGAAAAGTACCCCTTGCGGTTTATGTACTCGGTGGCTTGGTGCTCCGGTGATAAGATAGGGATGTGGGTTCCGTCTATCGCCCCACCACAGTTTGGGAATCCCATTGCAGCAAAGCCATCCACTATGACCTGCACGTTTCCCAGAGTCACTACCCTTGATATCAGCAGGTCTTTGATTGCTTTAGCTACTTGGATCACAGCAGCCCCCACAGTAGATTTGCCCACTCCAAATTGATTCCCGACTGACCGGTAGCTGTCTGGCGTTGCAAGCTTCCACAGGGCTATCGCCACTTGCTTCTCAACTGTGAGGGCTGCTCTCATCCTGGTATTCTGGCGCTTCAGGGCAGGGGAAAGCAAGCCACAAAGTTCCATGAAAGTGCCCTTACGCATGCGAAAGTTTCACAGCCACTGGGAATCGTCCCACACCTGCAACACGATGCGGTCCCACCAGTCTGTGCTTGTTTCCCGGGCCCAGAATCAGCATTCCATGGCATGAACACCATGATTTGCACATTGCTGGGGCCTGTACTTTGTGAGAGGTCTATGTCCATGTCAATTTCCTCATCACTCTCGTCGCCGCGCTGCAATCGCTGCAATCGCCTCCTCACCTGGTTTTGCTTTGGCATGTTCTGGCTCTGCATATACTCCAGGACAATGCGCATGGTGTTCATAGTGCTCATAATTGCCGCGGTGATCTGAGCGGGCTCCATGATCCCAGTGCTATGGCGTCTGGGCTGAAAAAAGGCGCGAAACTATTGTCTGACGGAGGGAGGGAGGGGCGAGTGACGACATGGAAGGTACAGGGAATTAAAATCAACAAAGGTGGCTGTGCATCAGGGAGAAACACAAACAACTGTCACACAGAATGGCCCCCCCAAAGATTGAACTCAAAACCCTGGGTTTAGCAGGCCGTTGATTTCACTGAGGGAGGGGGAAGCAAATGAATACAGAACAAATCTGGTCTATTTTTTACATCTTAAGCTGGCAGCAGACGGTGCAGCATTACTGATAGCCATCGGCATCTTCTGGGTGCTTGGCAGAAAATGATGTACTACGACTGCTAGCCATCATTGTCAAGATGGTTCAATAGGCCAGGAGACAAAACATGTCTGCCCAGGTGCCTCTGATTGAACTCACTGAGGAATACGACGATGACGGATACCAGTCGTAAGACACCATCCACTGCCAAAAGGCAAGGAGCTGCTGCTGTGTAGCAATGCAGCCCCACGTCTGCCGTCACCCAGATGACATATGGTGACGGTGAGCTGAGCTGAGTGGGCTCCATGCTTGCCGTGGTATGTTGTCTGCACAGGTAACCCAGGTAAAAAGGCGCGAATCGATTGTCTGCCGTTGCTCTGACGGAGGGGGAGGGGCCTGACGACATGTACCCAGAACCCCCCGTGACACTGTTTTTGCATCATGAGGCATTGGGATCTCAACCCAGAATTCCAATCGGCGGCGGAGACTGCGGGAACTGTGGGATAGCTACCCACAGTGCAACGCTCCGGAAGTCGACGCTAGCCTCGGTATTGTGGACGCGGTCCGCCGACTTAATGCACTTAGAGCATTTTATGTGGGGACATACACAATCGACTGTATAAAACCGATTTCTATAAACCCGACTTCTATAAATTCGACCTAATTTCGTAGTGTAGACGTACCCTAAGGCTTGGATCCAACCTACCAAAGGCCCTACCAAATCCAAGTGCCCTCACTTTATATGCTAAGCCAACAGAAGTGACTGTGTACATTTTCTGCCCAATTCTAATACACACTTTAATTTCTGCCTTAGGGTGAAATTCACTCCTACAAAGCTCTATGAGCCACTCAAGGCCCACTTAAGGCTTATTTTTAGGATTTAAGTGGGACGTAAGTGGTGTGTGGGCATTGCACTGTCAGCTTCACCTGTGGTGAATACGAATGATCAGCCAACAAGCGTTTCACATCACTATCCTAGTTTAACTTGCCTAAAGATTGCATCCAAGCATCCTGACCCTGTGCATATAGTGAACACATGCAAAGCCTGTGTGTGTCGGGAGATTACTGTAGCTAGGTTATAAAACTGTATGCAAACATCTGCCTGAGTCTGAAAATGAATTTTCTTGTCAAGTGTTTGCATCTCTTCCAGGTTTGCTTTCCAGATCCATCCAGCCGCTCAAGTCTCACTGACACAAAGACTCCAGAGACGTAAATGAAGCTTGAGGGCTGACATATACTGCAAGTGAGTTTTGATGCATATATTTGATTGTAATACTAGCAATTCACACTGTGCTGGGTAGTTACACAAACCATCCAGTCAGGGACGAGGGAAAATACCAGCTTTCTCTGGATCCAAACTTCCTGGGTTCATGGACCTCCCCTCAGCCCAAGCCCTGGTCTGTGGATCCTGTCTTAATTGCTCCCTGAGTGTGAAGATAAATGAAGTGTGGGTTAATGAGGTACTGCTCTAAGATTACATTGATAGTGGAATATAAAACCAGGTTTATGACAGAAATGCCCATTTACTCTTAATTACAGATATGCTACATTTGACTGTACCAATGAGTGTAATGCGACATTGCAGGCTCTGGGACTTTCATTCTGATGTGCATCGCAGCTTCACTAGATGGTGCTGTGGAGTAGTATTGCTCAGAGGCAACCTTTGGTAATAGTTTAAAAGGAACTTTCAGGTAAAATTTGGTCCCAAATGTAGGTTTTATAAATTAAAAAAATAAATTAATTAATTAAAAATCCTGTAAGACTTTCATGCTATTGTAAAAGAAGTCTAATTGTAACAGCTATTTTAAACGAACATTGCCTGGGCAGCATCTGCAGCCCAATATTGCTACACTGTGCTAGCTCATAAGAATGTGAAGTTGACTAGAAACTGACTAAAAACAGTGAAACTGACCTGTCAATATTCATTTTCCAAGCCTAAAGAAATTAACCCTGAACTTTGCACATTTCAGCTACAAAACTGTAGTGTTTTGGGGTTGGGTGGTGCTTTTATTGCTTGTACATTAAAAAAAATAATAAGGGGGGCGGAATTGAATCTAATGACTCAGTTCAGATATCCTGAGAGTATAAATCCAGAAGGGACCATTAGATCATCTAGTCTGACCTGTATACCACAGGCCCTTGCATTTCACCCGGTTATGCCCGCTATTGTATTGACCCCAATTGTAATAAATGAAAGGGTGGGGATACCTCCCTTTTATGGACACCCAGTCAGCCAGTTAGCTATAAAATCCTCTTAGTAGCTGTTTTCTACTTGCTTTACCTGTAAAGGGTTAAAAAGTCCTTAGGTAAAAGGAAGAGAGTGGGCACCTGACCAAAAGAGCCAATGGGAAGGCTAAAACTTTTTAAAAATTGGGAAAAAAACTTCCCCTTTGTCTGTTTGTATTGTTCTCCCAGAGAGCAGAGACAGGTCTGGAACTATGCTGTAAGAGCTTGGGCCAGGTATGAAAAATCATCAGATCATACCTAGAAACTACTCATTTGAAACCCCAGATACGTAAGTAGATCACAAAATGTCTAGGAAGACGGGATTAGGTTTATCTCTTTTATTTCTTACTGGCTTGCGGATTCCGATGTGCTAACCCCAAATGCTTTTGTTTTGCTGGTAACCTTTAAGCTGGACCTCAAGAAGGTTATTCTTGATGCTTAATTTTTGTAAGTGGGTTTTTTAAATCTAGCAATAGCCTGAGAGTTCAAGTGTATTTCTTTCCTTTTGGTTTTAATAACATTTACCTTTTTTAAGACCAGGATTGGATTTTGTGTCCTAAGAGGTTTGTGAACATGTTGTTTAATTAGCTGGTGGCAACAGCTAATTTCCTTTGTTTTCTTTCTCAGGTCTTCCCTGGAGGAGGGGAGTGAAAGGGCTTGAGAGTACCCCACAGGAAGGAATTCCCAAGTGCACCTTCCTGGGTTCTCAAAGGCATAGGTGCTGACTCCGTGGGTGCTCCGGGGCTGGGGCACCCACAGGGAAAAATTAGCGGGTGCTCTGCACCCACTGGCAACCAAGCTCCACCCTTCTCGCCTCCTTCTCCCCCCCAGTGCACCGCGACCCCACACCTCCCCCTTCCTCCCAGCGCTTCCTGCCCCCCTCCGCCACCTAACAGCTGTTTGGCAGTGCTTAGGACTTTCTGGGATGGAGGGGGAGGAGAGGGGACACGATGCGCTCAAGGGAGGAGGTGGAAAAGAGGCAGGGCAGGAGCAGGGACTTGGGGGAAGGGGGTGGAATGGGTGTGGGATGAGGGCAGTGCAGGGGTGGGAAGAGGTGGGGCAGGGGGGGTGTAGCATGCCTGGCAGAGGGGAAGTCAGCACCTATACTCAAAGGGGTTTTTGCACTTGGGTGGTGGCAGCATCTACCCTCCAGGGTCAGAGAAAAGCTGTAACCTTGGGAGTTTAATACAAGCCTGGAGTGGCCAGTATTAATTTTTAGCATCCTTGCGGGCTCCCACCTTCTGCACTCGAAGTGCCAGAGTGGGGAAATCAGCGTTAACACCAATAACTTGTGTTTGCCTAAAGCATATTTTCCAGAAATGCATGCTGTCTTGATGTGATCATGTAATGGAAAATCCACTGTTTCCCCTGGTAGTTTGTTCTTGGGGTTAAGCACCTGCGCCGTTTAAAAATCGTGCCTAATTTCTAACTTGAATTTATTTGGCTTTATCTTCCAGCCATTGGTTCTTGTTCTGCCTTTCTCTGCTAGACTGAGGAGCCCTTTTGTACCTGGTATTTTCTCTCCATGAAGGTACTTATCACTTTAATCGAGTCACCTCTCAATCTCTGGTTTGATACACTAAACAGACCGAGCTTTTGAAGTCTCTCACTCGAGGGCCAGGGTTGTTCAATAGGCAGACTGTGAGCCAAAGCTGGACTGCCAGATGCTTTTGAATAGACCCTGAAATCTTTTTATTATTTATTATCATCATTATTATGTTTTGTGTTATTTCCTCTGGAGTCTGGACCTTGACTATACCTTGACCAAGAAATTTGGTCCTTGACAAAGAATAATTAATTACCCTGCTCTAGGGCATTTTCACCAGTCCTTGAATCATTTTTGTGGCTCTTTTCTGCACCTCTTCAATTTTTCAACATCCTTTTTAAAAGGTTGATGTCACAACTGGATGCACTATTCCAGTATTGGTCTCAGAATGCTGTACACAGAGGTAAAATCAGCTCCTTACTCCCCGCTTTAGCCATCCAAGGATTGCATTATCCCTTTTTACCACAGCATCGCACTGGGAGCTCATGTTCAGTTGCTTGTCCCTGCTGAGCCCTAAATCCTTTTCAGAGTCACTGCTTCCAGAATACAGCCCCCAATTCTGTAGGCATGGCCTGTATTCTTTGCTCCTAAATGTATAATTTTGCATTTGTTGGTATTAAAACACGTTGTGTTTGAATGGGCCCAGGTAACCAGTTGATCCCAATTGCTCTCTATGACTGCCTTGTCCTCCCATCATTATATTAATCATTCTGCCAGTCTTCATGTCATCTGCAAATTTTATATTTACTTTCAGATCATGAATAAAAAATTCTAATGGTGTAGGGTCTACTACTGATCCCTGCAGAACCCTACTAGAAACATCTCCATTCCATGATGATTCCCCATTGATAACTAATTTGAGATCATTGTTAGCCAGTTTAACCATTTAACATGCACTTTACTGATATTGTACAGTGCTAAATTATTCAGAATGTTGTGCACTGCTAAGTCAAATGCCTCACAGAAATCTATGTACATTACATCTATGCAGTTACCTTCAACAACCAAATTGGTACTCTCACCAAAGAATGAAATCAAGTTTGTTTGACACGACTTATTTTTCATAAAACCATGTTGACTGGCATTAATGATATTACTATTCTTCATTGATTGAATCCCATATGAGCTTTTCCAACGTTTTGCCTGAGATTTGTCAGCCTAACTAGCCTATAGTTACCAGGTCATCCTGCTAGCCCTTTCTGAATATTGGCACAGCATTAGCACTCTTCCAGTCTTCTGGAATTTCTCTGGTATTCCAAGATTTATTAAACCTTAACATCAGTGGGCTAGAGATCTCCGTAGCCAACTCTTTTAGGACTCTTGGGTGCAAGTTACCTGGTTTTGCCGATTTAAAAATGTTTAGTCCTAATAGACATTGTCTAGCATCCTCCAGTTACTAATGGACTGGAAAGTACTTAGTCATTCTCATGTGATACGTGATCCTGCTTCTTTCCAAATACAGAGCAGAAATATTTATTGTACACGTCCACCTTTTCTGCATCATTAACAATTTTACCATCTCCATTTAGTAATAGGCCTAGGCCACTGCTAGGATTTTTTGGGTTCCTCATATACATTAAAAAAAACTTCTTATTCATAGGCTCCAAGGCCAGAAGGGATGACTGTGATCATTTAGTATGACCTCATGTACAGCACAGGCTGGAGAACTTCCTCAAAATAATTCTTAGAGCAGATCTTTGGAAAAACATTCAGTCTTGATTTAAAAATTTCAGGTGATGAAGAATCTACCACCACCACTGATAAATTGTTCCAATGATTAATTACTCTCACAGTTAAAACAAATGTACACTTTATTTCCAGTCTCAATTTGTCTATTTTTAACTTCCAGCCATCGGCTCATCTCTGCTAGATTAAAGAGTCTATTCAATATTTGTTCCTCATGTAGGTACGGCGGCACGGCTGGGAGTCAGGGGAGCAGAGGAGGCTGGGGCCAGGTCACTCCACTTCCCGCAGGAAGTGGCCATCCCCCATCCCCCACAGAGGTCTGGGGCCACACCCCCTCCCACGGAGCCCCCCCACGGAGGCCTGGGACCAGCCACACCCCCACACACACACTCAGGCCTGGGGGCTGTGTAGGGCACTAAAATAGCTAGGGACAGCCCTGAGTCTACCACTATAAGGCAGGTTTTCTAATCCTTTACTCATTCTCTTGGCTCTTCTCTGAACCCTCTCCAGTTTATCAACAATTGGAATTGTGGACACCAGTACTGGACGCAGTATTCTAGCAGCAGTTGCACCAGTGTCACATACAGAGGTAAAATAACCTCTCTGCTCCTACCCAAGATTCCCCTGTTTATGCATCAAAGGATCGCATTAACCCTTTTGGCCTTAGTGCCGCAATGGGAGCTCATGTTCAACTGATTAATTCACCGTGACCCCAAATCTTTTTCAGAGTCACTGTTTCCCAGGATAGCATCCCCCATCCTGTAAGTAGGGCTCCATTTTTTGTTCTTAGATGTATACATTTAGCCATATTAAAATGCAAATTAGTTGCTTGTGTCCAGTTTACCAAGTAATCCAGATCGCGCTCTAGCAGTGACCTGTCCTCATTATTATTTACCACTCTCCCGATTTTTGGGTCATCTGCAAACTTCATCAGTGATTGTAATGGGGGACACTCACCTCTTGTGAGTGCCTCCTATCAGCTGGGTGTGGTGCTGCAATCTTTTTTCCCTATTCCTGGCACCCCCTGTAGGTTGCCAACCACATGAGGTAGGTCTTTGGTGGCTCAGTCCTCCAGCCAAGTCACACAGCCAAAATGAATGAACCCCTTCTGGGGTATCAAAGAGTTCAACAAACTGTCAGCCCTCACCAGGATCTTCAGCCCCATCTCTGGGCCCTTTAAATCCTACCCTTCACTCAGGCTTCTAAACAAGCCTTGTCCCCTTCTTGGGGCTTAGGCCACTTCATCAGTGGCCAGTGGGGGAACCTGGGCCCACCCACTACTCTGGGTCCAACCCAGGGACCCTACACACAGCAGCCACATACCACTGCCTTCAGTTTATGTGGTGATGGGATGTTCCCTGGGCCTTTTCCCACATTGCCCCCTTCTCTTCGCCCTGACTTCAGGGCTGAAGTTCTCAGATCCTCTTCCTCCTCACTATGTGCAAAATACCACTAGAACCCATCCTTTGGATCTCTCTCAAGCTCCTGTGACCAGCCAGGAGTCCCCATCCCTGCTGCTCTAGTCCCAGCCAGGCTCAGCCCCTCCAGCTCCTTTTATCTGAGCCTACTGTGTTCTGATTGGCTGCTTCTGTGCAGCCTTTCTAGGCAGCCCTGGAGGACCCATCTTCACTGCTACTTTCTGGGACAGTGTGTAGTAGGACCATAGAGCCTCCAGCAGGGGGCCATGAAGGCCCAGGTACATCCCATCACACTGATTATTTAAGTTATCTTTCAGGTCTTTGATAAAAATATTAAATAGCTTTAGGCCAAGAACTGATTCCTGCAGGACCTCACTGAAAACACACCCATTCCATCATAATTCCTCATTTACAATTAATTTTTGAGACCTTCAATTAGCCATCTTTTAATCCATTTATTATAGGCCATGTGACTTCTGTACCTTTCTAGTATTTTTAATCAAAATGTTGTGCAGTACCAAGTTAAATGCCTTATTAAAGTCTTAAGTTTATTACATCAACTCTATTATCTTTATTAATCAAACCTGTAATTTCATTAAAAAAAAGATACCAAACTGTAATTCTGCCAGCTCCTCAGCCACCCTGTTTCCACAGACCTCAGGTGGTGGCCAGGATGTGATAGCTGGCTGAGAAGTCACAGGCCTTGGTTCGAGACCTGTGACATCAGTCTGTTCCCCTCATGTGGCACCTGGGATCAGCTGGGCAAAGCAATTCCATCTGGGATATTCTGATGCCAAATGGGGAGGCATTGGGCCTGGGGTCAGCTGGTGTGAGGTCTCTCAGGTGGGGTTGGGGGTGTGCTCCAGTGTCAGGTAGGAGAGTCTACTTTGTGCCTTGCCCTGCCTGGACCTTCTGTAGCTGTGGCCCCCGCAGCTGTGGGATCTGAGCCACTCCAAGCCAGCAGGTGTGTACAGTTTCGGCCCATCAGAGAAGGGAAGAGATGCCTGCCCCATGTCTCAGTGCAGCCAGCCACTTGCCCTGTGGCAGTGGGAATGAAAAGGCCACCTTCAAACTCTCCCAGCCAGAGACACCTCTCTGCCACCATTCTAGCCAGTCAACTGTCAGAACTCCCTGCCCCCTCTGAATTCTAGCCAATCAGCTGGTGAGAGATTGTCACATGCCAGGCATTCCAGCCAATCAGTTGACAATGCGATGCTGTGCCACTTAGCAGACATTATTAATTCAGTTAAAATGAAAATATGAAAACTTAATAACTAGAAAATACATGACTCCTTGTTCTAGGCGGACAGCCCCGAGTCCCCGCCCTTCACTCAGATAGTGAGCAGCCATCATTGCCAGGCAACACAGAAATCACACACCAATGAGGGGACAGGCAATGGCATCGAGAGGCAGCAGAACACTGACCAAAGGAACCACACTCCCATGACACAGTTAGCCTGTGGAACTCACAGCCACTAGGGAACATGGAGGCAAAGAGATGAGGATTCCAGCGGGCACTGGACATTTCAATGGGCATCGAGACCATCTTGAGTTCTATCAGAGAGGATGAAAACACACTTGGAAAAGGCCAAAACCCTGCTGTCCTGGGCACAAGCCACTCACTGGCTGATAAGGGTTCAGGGGAAACTTCCTCTCTGGCCCGTTACACCATTATGGGCTTGCTAAGCTTCCAACTCCCCTCATACAGCTAGCAATGAGCACAACCAGGGACAAGGTGGACAAGCAGGGTGCTGCCCTGTTCCAGGATGGCGACCTTGGTGACCTTCGGATTGGAATGGGCACTACAAAGCCATGACAGAGCAAAGCAGGTTCCAACCACCTAGCCCTGCTGCCATCCAGCTCCTCCCAACTACCCAGCCCTTTGCCATCATGCTGCATTGCCCTGGTTAGGGCTTGTTAGATATGCCCTCCTCTTTAATGCACTAGCTTGCCTAGAGAAGAGCAGAAACAGAACCGGATCTGAGGATGGAAACAGAGCGCGGCGACCTGCTGCAGAGGGGTGGGGGATCTGCCATAGCAGGGAGGGTAAAAGAGTCTGAGATCCTGTCCTTTGGAAGAGGACATCTGGGATGGCCTGGAGTCTGTACCCTGTCTCACAATATGAGAGCCAGTGGCAAAGACCACACATTCGTAATGAGTGCAAAGGAACAGTAGCTACGATGTGGAACTGGCTGCTCCAGGATGGGACTGAGGCTGATCTGGATTCAGAAAACACCTGGCCTTTCTACGGGTGTTGCAGGACACCTGTATATTACAGTGTCGCTCACATGAGCTGTACCCCAGAACTCCTCCCAGAGCGGTCCTTAGTGACAGCAAACAGGGGAGGGAGGAGATACGGACCAGAGGGGGCAGATGTGGAGAGAGGGCAGGAGCTGAAGAAGGGACAGCTCCTGCACCACCAGTGAGAGATCTCATGGCGGAGCAGAGGGGAGCTAGTGCCGGTTGAATGGGGGAGGAGAGCTGAGGCGGAGCTAGGTCTTAAAAATGGCACCTCCCATGTGGTGTGACCTCACAGACTCTGTGTGTGTGAGGTCACGCCACATGCGGGAGGAGCACCATTTGAAGAGTGTGTTGCTCCACCCCCGCCAGTGTGGCCTTGCTATCTAGTTTAATACCGGAAGAGAGGCCTGACTAGTTTAATACCGGAAGAGTGGCCTGCCTAGGCTGGGGTCAGAAGTGAGGCGCACCAGCAGAGCTGTGTGGAGGAACCCAGGATTGGGATAGCAGGGGGCTATAGGTCAGGATTGAGGGGCACTGACAAAGCTGGGGGATGGTGGGAGCCCAGGACTGGGATAGCAGGGGGCTCTGGGATTGGGATTGAGGAGCATTGGCAGAGCTGTGTGTGAGGAGCACAGGATTGAGATAGCAGGGGGCCGTGGGTTGAGATTGAGGGGCACCAACAGAGCTGGGGGGTGGGGGGAGCCCAGGGCTGAGACAGCAGGGGGCTCTGGATCGGGATTGAGAGGCATCAGCAGAGCTGCGTGAGGACCCTGCACGAGAACAGCAGGGGTTGTTCTTGCACCAGAGGCAGGTGTGCTAATAATGCTCCAGTATGTAAGGAGCTTTGCACAACGGCTGCCCCACAAGGCCAGGGTGTAACAGTGCTGCGGCACATTTGTGGTCGCAAACCCCACGTCCTGAGAGTGGCCAGGAGCTAGTGGTTGCTGAGTGAATGAAATGCCAGGTGGAGAAAGCTCTCGCTGAAAGCACAGCATTTTCTGTGATCCATGTTTATTGTTTTTATAGGCAATTCCTTCCAGCCAGGTCACTATGCATGTTTCTCCTTTCCCCTGCAGGATGAACCATCCCAGGCGGTCTCCAATTGCACTACCCTGACTGTGCCACTTCCCCAGTGGCTGGATGGGGAACTCAGCCCCCTTCCCCACCCCCCGTTCTCTGCATTCCAGCCCAGGGACCCTATAACCAGAGGCTAAGGTCTGCACTGTCCCAAACCTTGCTGCTCTTTCCCTGGACTGCTTCTTACGCTGCCTCTCTCAGGCTCCTTCTCCACCCTCCTGCGGACATGTCCTTCCCCCTGGGCCACACCCCCTGCTCTCCCTAGCTTCAGAGAGAGGGACTGCAGCCCTCCTCCATGCAGCCCACTTCTGCCCTCAGCTACCTGGCTTTCTACCAGCCCCACCTGTTCCTGGCTTCACCCTTTAATCAGTCCTCCTTGCTCCCTGGCTCCTCCTCCAGGTGCAGCCGCCGCAGTTCACTGGCCCACCCAGCAACCTTAATCTCTCTGGCTGGTGTGGGGTGAACATACCATCACAGTCTGGTTTCTCGGAGATGCTGGGCATCTGAAGCTCCCAGTGAGTTCAGTTGCAGGCTTAAGTGTTCAGCATGTCTGAAAATCAGACCCCAGGTGTCTTCATTTGGGCACTATGGAAATTAGTTGCCACCTCTGAAGTCATTGGTTTAATCACAGAAGAGACCAGTAGCGGAGTCTGAACCCAGGTTTCCTGGGTCTCCACCCACTCCAGTGACTTAACCAGGAAACTGTCCTCTCTCGTCCTTCATGGCCCTGCCTCAGTCCCATGTTCCAACTTCTGCTGTGAATGAGGCTGGAGTCCTGCAGGCAACAGCCTCAGTCCCTACTGAGCCCTGATTAGCTGGGCCATCCACTGGCTGCTGAAGGTACAAGGAATAGTGCATAGCATGTCCTGCACTGCATGAGACAGGGTCCTGAGCAAAACCAGCATGTTAGTGTGGGACATAATGGCCAGGAACCAGGGGCCTGAATTAGGTTTGTGGACCGCAATAACTGTCATTTCTTAACATTTGAGTGCTTGGCTTTGCAACTTAACAATGGGCCTTTCAATGGAGTTTTTATTATGAATTTCCTAGTTTTTTTTCCAAAAGAAAACTGAATCTCCCCAGACAGTCCCTGCTCCTGGAGAAGAGTGCAAAAGTATGTCTACACTGCAAATGGACATGTCACTGTAGCATGGCTAGGTGCACTCACATGAGTTTTAATCTAACTAGTGCGGGTACTAGTAGCAGCGAAGGTGTGGATGCCAGAGCGGACTAGCTGCCCTAGAACATGCCTGCTGGGGATCTTGTGGGTTGCTAGCCCACTCTGAAGATTGTGCCACCCTGTTAGTGCTCCTATTATTATGCACACTAGCTAGACTGGCACGAGTGAGTGTCAATCCACAGCCACTGCTGCAGTTACACCATAGGTTGTGGTTTAGATGGCCTCCACCAGGTTTGGCCCTGGCCACTCCTCCTTTGTGAAAGGCCAGAGCAATTCCCCACAGCCGGCCTGCCGAGCCGCATGGCCATGGTGGGTGCCAAGCATCACTGGCTGTTGGGGAGGGCTGGGTGCCCCTTTACTGCACTAGAATAATGGGGCCTGTTTGGCTGCGAGACTTGTTTTCAGTTTTCTGAGCATGTTTCTAGGCCAGGAACAGCCAGTGGGTTCTCCTCCCATCCTGCCTCCATCTGTCTAGGCTCTCACACACTCTGCTGGAAGCAGCATCCTGAGTGTGGTGGGCACTTAGGGTGACCAGATGTTCCGATTTTATAGGGACAGTCCCGATTTTTGGGTCTTTTTCTTATATAGGCTCCTATTACCCCCCACCTCCCGTCCCGATTGTTCACATTTGCTGTCTGGTCACTCTATGAGCACTGAATGGCGCTGCCAGAGTAATAAGACCAGAGCCTGCACATAAAATCCCCGACACCCCCCGGCTCCATTTCCCTGCCCATTACAGTTGTTGCAGCAGGTCCTGTGCTGCTCACATTGCAAAGGCACTGGACTTATGGGGTGGGAAGGAACACATTGCCTGAAGGAGCACATGCCCACGCTGGCCAAACCATCACACACCTTCTTGGCTGCTGCCACCTGCAGGTGGCCATGCTGTCAGAGCAGCCAGCTACCATTAAAGCAGGGACGGGCAAACTTTTTGTCCTGAGGGCCGCACTGGGTTTTGTAAATTGTATGGAGGGCTGGTTAGGGGAGGGAGTCATGGCCCAGCCCCCACCTCCTATCTGCACCACCCCCCGGGACTCCTGCCCCATCCAACCCCCCTGTTCCCTGACAGCCCCTCTGGGACCCCTGCCCCATCCACACACCCGCGCTCCCTGTCCCCTGACTACCCCCGAAACCCCTGCCCCTGACTGCCCCCTGGTGCCCCATCCAACCCCCCCTTCCTTCCTGACTGCCCCCCGGGGATCCCTGCCCCCATTCAACCCCCTGTTTCCTCCCCGACCCCTATCCACACCCTCGCCCCCTGACCAGCACCCCGAACTCCCCTGCCCTCTATCCAATACCCCCTGCTCCCTGCCCCCTTACTGCGCTGCCTGGAGCACCGGTGGCTGGCGGCGCTACAGCTGCGCCACCCAGCTGGAGCCAGGCCACACTGCCGCCACCGCCACCACGCAGCACAGAGCACCGGGTCAGGCCGGCTCTGCAGCTGTGCTGCCCCAGGAGCTCACAGCCCCACCACCCAGACTAGCATTGCGCTGGCGGCTGAGTGAGCAAACTGAGGCTGCGGCGGGAGGGGAAGGGGGGGACAGCAGGGGAGGGGCTGGGGGCTAGCCTCCCGGGCCAGGAGCTTGACGGCTGGGCAGGACAGTCCTGTGGGCCGGATGTGGCCCGCGGGCAGTAGGTTGCCCACCCCTGCATTAAAGGCAGGAATCCAGGCCCGCTTCTGTGAAGGCCTGGGCCCTCTCTCCACCCACCTTACAGCCTTCAGGGCAGGCCTGCCCTCTGCATGCCAGCTCCAGCAGCGTCCTGCAGCTTTCTGCCGCATCCCTGGGTTGTAACATCTGCCTCTCATCTTGGCGAGTGGGGGCATGGGATTCTGTCCTTTTGCTTCCCAGTGCTGCTGCTCTGTAAAGAGAAGAGGTGCAGGCTGTTAGATCTCTGAGAGCCTGCGACACCCTGCAGAGAGGGGGACTCAGCCCACAAACTGCAACCCTCAAGTTCAGGAGAGTTACATCTGGGGGCTGTTCTGGCCCCAGACAAGCCCCATGTTATCACCCTTCTTTTCAATCTCTCCCCTGCCCTTTAAACATGTTCCCTTCTTTGGCTGCTCCAGGTGGTTGGTTGCAGAGCATGGCACTGAATTAGGCCAGCCATTGCTGGCTCCTGCACAGTGGCCTGCGGAGCACTGGCTGATCACCGGTGCTTGACTGCATTAAAAGATGCTAAATTTACCTGAAATAGCCTCCCCGCCTCATTAGCTGCCGTGCACAGATGCATTGATTGCCAAAGGAATGTCACTAGACAGCCAATGGGAGAGGAGGTAGGAATGTGTGCCAGCCAATGGGAAGGAATGGAGAGTGGGGGGTCTGCATGGCAGCCAATGAGAGAGCAAGGTCCTGACCCTGTGAATTGCTGAGTGCCCTGCATGACTGCTGAGAGTGCTCAGCTCTTCTCAGGCTCAGTTCCCTAACGTACATCTCTACCCCCAGGGCCGGCTCTAGGCATCAGCAAAACAAGCTGGTGCTTGGGGCGGCACATTTTTAGGGGCGGCATGGCCGGCGCCAGAATGCCGCCCCTAAAAATGTGCCCCGGCCGCCCTAGCTCACCTCCGCTGCTGCTGACATGGCGCGTGAAGCAGCTGATTCGCGCGCCGCTACTCGCCCTCCCTCCCAGGCTCTCAAGCCTGGGAGGGAGGGGGAGATCCCGAGCGGCTGTTTCGCGCGCCGCTGCTCCCCCTCCTTCCCAGGCTTGGGAGCCAGGGAGGGAGGGGGAGAAGCAGCGCCCGCGCCGCGGCCACTCGGGGTCTCCCCCTCCGTCCCAGGCTCTCAAACCTGGGGGGGGAGACTCCGAGTGGCCGCGGCGCGGGCGCCGCTTCTCCCCCTCCCTCCCTCCTAGGCTTGAGAGCCTGGAGGGAGGAGGCAGGGCTGGGGATTTGGGGAAGGGGCGGAGTTGAGGCGGGGCCGGGGGTGGGGTAATTAAAGAACCGGGAGACGGGGGGGGCGGCCAAAATTGTTTTTGCTTTGGGCGGCAAAAATCCTAGAGCCGGCCCTGTCTACCCCGATACAATGCGACCCGATATAACACGAATTCGGATATAACGCGGTAAAGCAGTGCTCTGGGCCATTTCGAGCACAGGGTGAGTGAGGTACACCACATGTTGTGATAGACATGTGTAGGACCCATGGATCTTGAACGGTGCATTGTGGGGGTGTTGATCATCATAGCAATGGAGATATGTCTGCAGATTTTGCATCTGTTGTTCTGGCAGCGTCTGGTACTGCTTTGAGGTGCTGTGTCCTGGTCTGTGGAAAGCTTGGGCGGGAGGCATGGGGGGAGTTCTTTGAAGGCCAGAAGAGGGGGTTCAGAAAAGATTTCCTTTAGGATGGGGTCACCATCCAGTATGGGTTGTAGTTTGATGAAACACCGTATGCGTTCCAGTGTGGGCTGGTAGGTGACAACTAGGGATGTGCAACTGGAAGGGTTTTTATTTCTGTATTGAAGCAGATTCTCTCTGGATATTGGGGTGGCCCTTCCATGATGCCATCTACTTCTCTGGTGGGGTGTCCTTGTTCGATGAAGGCAGTTTTGAGTGTGTTACGGTTTATATCCCAGACTTTCTCCTCAGAGCATAATCTGTGGTATCTGAATGCCTGGCTGTAGATCACAGATTTCTTGGTGTGTTTGGAGTGGTTAGGAGTGGCAAGCCGCGAGTTTCTTGTATGTAGCTGTCTGTAGGATTCTATTGCTGCAGCTGATTATGCTGTCCCCAATATGCCACTATTTTCATAGGTTACCTTGAAGAAGAATTTTTGGACAAATGCTCCGCAAAACCATCAGAGACATTTTCATCCTCTGGACAGGCGACTTAAACTCCCTCATAGATTTCCACCACAATTTCAACAACCACCATTTGTCCATAAAACTCTCTGGTTCACTCCAACACTAGCATCATCTTCCTTTTGCCAGAACAGGAAGATTGTAAGAATTCCACCTCCCTGACATTACTGTACTGGCAAAAATTTCTAATGTAGTTCTGGCCTAAATTTATGGGTCATATCAATTATTTACAAATGTTCAAGTTTGTTCATTCATTGAGTTGCTCAAAATGTCACAGAGGGAGTTGCACAAAACTGTCCAGCCCTGTTTTTCGAAGACACCTGTCACCATGGTATCTAGCCTTCCTTGCATTCACACTGGAGCCAAATACCTTGTGCTTCCTGCTGCACACCATGCAACAACCCCGAGACTGCAGGTGGTGGGGTATCATTCCAGCCCAGGTGCTGGCTAGTACTGTCTGCTTCCTGCTGTGCCCAGTCTCAGTGACTCCAGTGGGGTCACACAGCACAGTCAGCATGGGCATGTGTGTGCAGGGCAAGGAAGGGGAGAGCAGGGCTCTGTCACGTGCATGGTGTCTGCTTCACTCTTTATGACCTTGCCTTCTCCGCTGGCATTTTTCAAGAGCAGCAACGCTCCCATTACAGGGGACGGAGAGTGGGCCAGGGGACAATCTGAGAAACACCAAGCTGGGTCTGACCAGGGGCCATCTGGCTCAGTCTCCTGGCACTGATGGTGGCCAGGACCCGATGTTGTCGAGGAAGGGCAGGAAACCCCCTAATGATGAGTTCTGATACAACCTGCCCACTAGGGCAGTGTCACCCTACCCCCACCAGGGAGGGTGGTTCATGCCCTGGAGCGAACAGTTCTCCGGTTCTCATACATGTCGGTCTCCTCTGTTGCAGCCATACTAGTTCTCATTATCCACGGAAGGGCCTACAAGGTTTTTGAACCCCACTAAGCCCTTGGCCCTGAGGTCATCTTGTGGCAGTGAGTTCCACACATTAATTATGTTTTACGTGAAAAAGTACTTTCCCCTTCACATTTCAATCCACCGCCCCTTATTCTTCCATTACCAGAGCCCGATGAGTCACATCCCTCCTCTTCTGTAGGCCATGCATACACATCTGCTGGGTCCCTTCCTGTTACAGAGGCGGCTGGGTGAGAGCAGGGTCAGGAAAGCAGCGGAGGTGTTCTGTGGAGCATCAAAGCAGCTTGCTCTTCCTAGCGAGGAAGCGGTATAGCACCAGCATTTCAGAAGAACTGAGAACAGCCTGGAAACAGCAGCTTAGGGTGAAAATGTCTCTTCTTGGAGAATCGCAGACCTGCCGCCATGATGCTCTAATGACAGCATCCTAGTGGGGTACAAAGCCGGGCTCTCCCCTCTCAGTTGGCCTGGTTTGCAGGATTTCCATGAGCCCCCACTTTAAGGCCTAGTCTACACTTAAAACTTAGGTGGATATAGCTATGGCACTCAGGGGGCAGAAGGGCTGAAAAATTCCACCCCACCCCCCACCAGGTAAGCCAACCTAATCTCCAGTGTAGAGGCAGCTGGGTCACTGGAGAATACTTCTGTCAACCTAGCTACCAATGCTTGGGGAGGTGACGTTCCTACAGCAATGCAGAAACCTCTTCCATCGCTGTAGGTGGCATCTACACTATGGGGTTATGCCAGCATAGCTATGGTGCTGTAGCTATGCCCGTATAGACTGCATAGCATAGTCATGGCCCAAGGTGGCATCTCAGCGCTGGGGGCAAGTGTTCCTAGATGGGCAGTGCCCTGAGTTCTCAGCATCCTCTGGCTCCAGGCACCCTTTGCAGCCGGGCTGAGTGCCTCCCGACATAGGGGGCCTTGTTACGGTGCCCGTGCAGGAAGGAGACATGAGAGAAAGGACATAAGCATACATCCCATTCTCAGCCTCGCCCAGTGCTCTCTCCACACGCTCTGCTCCTCAGTCAGTGGGGTTTAATTTGCACAGGACGCTGTTCCTGCTTCGGTTGGAGAAAGCTCCATGCAATCCAGAGACTGAAATGAGGGCTGGGTGGCCTGTGCAGCCAGCTGGATGACATTAAGCTGCGATTCCTTCATTAAATGCCATGGATCCTCCAGAGAGAAATTCTGTCACACAGAGAAGAGTCAATTACCCAGCGCTTGGACGAGCCAGCCAGTCAGAACGGGGAAGCTGCACACAACTAAATTCCCATTAATTTGATCCCCAGTGACCTTGCCCATTATTCTGCTCTACAGCAGGCAGGACAGCGGTGCCTTTATGAAGTTTTAGACCCTGATGATGGGGAGCCTGGCATATCAGATACCAGTGCTGGGATGCCCCCCCTCACCATCTGCCAGCCCACTCCTGGGGTGCTCCCCCCCAGCTAGCCCCCTCCTAGGGTTCTCTGCTTCCCAAGTCTCCCTCCTCCTAACAGCTACTCCCCCTGCAATGCCTGGAACCCCCAGACTGGTTCACCAGCCTCTCAGGCATGCATTACTCAAGATAGTGCAAATAGCCCCTCCCCCATATGGTCACCTCAAGGGACATCTCTCCCACATGCCACTTCCTCAGATGGCCCTCTGCGGAGAAGCCCTTTCCTAGGCAGTCACCTCCTGTGGAGTCTGTCCCAGACCCCCATGTCCTTTACCCTGCTCACCTTGCAGAGCCCTGCCCTTGCAGCACAAGTGAGTGCTATGAACAGGCATTGCCTTGAGATCCTGGGGCCCAGGGCACACCTGGTCATTGATTCCAATGGCAGACATGCCCCAAACAAGCCAGCACTGGGATTTCCAGTGAGCAAAAGACAGATTCTGGGTTTGACTCTCAGCCTTGTGCTCACACCCCCAGCATGGTCTGAGGGTCTGGTTCCCATTGTGCCCTGCTGTAAATTGGAGTAGCCATGGCCAGGCCATGCACTGGACTTCTCCCTCTCCCACCTTCCTCACATCCAGGCCATGTCCAGATCCTGCACAGCCCCTCAGAGGCCTTCACAGGCCCTCACCCTCTCTCCCCTGACTATCATGATCATTATTCATTGGGTGTATTGCAGCAGCCATGGACCTGCTGCACCAGGTGCTGGCCAAACAGAATGAGATGGTTCTTGCTCCAAAGAGCTGGCAGTCTGTGCCGCTGCCTCCTCTCCGGTTTCCCCTTACCCCCATCGGCCTGCAGCCCATAGCAAAGGCAACCCCCAAAACCATTTACCTGACCTGCTAGTCTGGCCACATCACCCCCAGTGGGAATCTTTCCACTGGCTCCCCGTCATTGAATGCAGCTTCTCCTCCTTGCCTTCAGGTCCTGTGATATGCTGCCTGTGGCCTAGCGCCCCACTGTGCTGCCCAACCCACTCCGCTCATGGTGCCAGCCTTGATGCCCCATTTGTCTGCTTCTCTCCCAACCAATCACATCTTTCCCATGCAGCCTCCTGGGCATGGAATGCTCACCCCAAACCAGCTCGCCAGGCTCCTCCAGGCCTCCTGAACATGCTGCCCGGAGGAGGGAAGCCATCCAGGCCACAGCTGCTGTACATATATAATATAGGCTGGAAACTCAACCCCCTTCCCCCGCCAGGCAGGTGCCTTTGCTGAGTGACCAGGAACGATGGTGCTGCATCCATCTTTCTCCCCCAGCTCCACCCAGCTGAGCAGTCTCCCCTTTGTTGCACCATGTGTTAGTCAGCCTGTGAACACCAGGTATCTGGATGTAGGATGACCAGATAGCAAGTGTGAAAAATCGGGACAGGGGGTGGGGGGCAATAGGAGCCCATATTAAAAAAAGCCCCAAATATCGGGACTGTCCCTATAAAATCGGGACGTCTGGTCACCCTATCTGGATGGCACCCAGCACATTTTTAGCTGTCAAGGGCTAAATAATTAGTGTGCATCTGGCTCATTAGGGCAGGTCCCCGGCCCCAGCGCTATTCAACATCTTTACCAACAATGTGGAAGACTTTGTACAATCACTCCTGGTAAACCTTGCAGAGGACACAAAGTGGTGAAGTGGAAATAATGATGGGGACAGGGCGGTTCTACAGAGCTGTCTGGATTGCTTGGTAAACTGAGCTCATTTAACCAACATGCATGTTAAATACATGTCAATGCAAGGTCACACATCTAGGAACAAAGAATGCAGGTCACACTTCCAGGATGGGAGAATGTATCCTGGGAAGCAGCGACTCTGAGAAGAACCATGGTGGAAACCAGCTGAACATGAGCTCCCAGGGCTATGTGATGGCTATGGCGATAATGGATACTTGGACGTTCAAGCAGAGGAATATCCAGGAGAAGTAGGGAGATGCTATTACCAGTGTATACAGCATTGGTGAGGCCATTACAGGAACACTGCGTCCACTCTTCAAAAAAGAAAGGATTCAGAAAAGAGCTACTAGAAGGATTCAAGGGCTGGAAAACCTGCCACACAGTGGAAGACTTAAGAAGCTCAGACAATTTAAACCCAAGAGACTGTTAAGAGGTGACTTCATCACCATTTATACCAGGGGTCGGCAACCTTTGGGAAGTGGTGTGCCACTTCATTTATTCACTCTAATTTAAGGTTTCGCATGCCAGTAATACATTTTAACATTTTTAGAAGGTCTCTTTCTATAAGTCTATAATATATATCTAAACTATTGTATGTCAAGTAAATAAGGTTTTTAAAATGTTTAAGAAACTTCATTTAAAATTAAATTAAAATGCAGAGGCCCCCGGACCAGTGGCCAGGACCCGGGCAGTGTGAGTGCCGCTGAAAATCAGCTCGTGTGCCGCCTTCGGCACGCGTGCCATAGGTTGCCTACCCCTGATTTATACGTTCCTACATCGGGAGGAGATTTCTGAGGGCGGAGGATGCTTTAATACAGCAGACATAGGTGTAACAAGACCCAATAGCTGCCAGCTGAAGGTAGACAAATCTGGACTAGAAATGAGGTGCATATTTTTAACAGTGAGCGTAATTAACCATTGGAACTAGGGCCGGTTGGAAATTCTGTCAAAACTGTTTTTCCAACAGAAAATTGGGCTCTGGATTAAATGATTTTTTTAAAAATAGGTTTCTCCTTTCTGTAGGAAATTAACTTTTTGTCAAAAAAATGAAACCCCGCCCCCCCAGTTTTTGGATTTTGCCCTTGCAGTCACATGCCTGTTTCCAAAGCTGCCTTTCCCTGTAGCCTGTGGAATAGTCTGGGCTTGGAAGATGGCTGGACTAGCTTGTCTTTAAAGTGCCTTGTCTGCTTATGAGGAATAACCTCCCTGTTCCATTCGACTGTTGCTGCTGAGTAAATGTCAAGTGGCCCAGGAGACTAATTAACTCTAACGGCAGTGCCAGAGATGGCTTGAGAGGCCAGATGTCTCACAGCTCTGCATATCCCAGAAGCTCTTGTGAGACCTTCCAAGCACCGTGGCCGCTGGACTGGGCAGAAGTGAGATTCCAGGCCCCCCTGCTGTAGGTCACTCCATACTGCACTCTGGTTTCTGGGCTTTTGAAATCTATGCTGTAGTTCTCAGGCAGTGTCAGCCAGCCTTGCTCCATTCAAGGCAATAGAGCTGCATTCATATATGCTAGCTGAGGAGCTGACCTAATAAGCCTTGGCCTGAATCTTCCCCCATTCCTGACAGCCAGTCCTGCCAGAAACACTGAGCTCTGACGGAGGTTTTTTGCCTTATTTTCCATGCCTATGCAGGGGAAACAGCCCATATCTGGTGAGAGCAGAACTATGGAGTATTCAGAGATAAGTTCTTGCACTATTTCTGCCTTGGCAGGAAATGGGAAACCCAGGTTGGCAAAGCGAAAGAGGTTCAGACAGCTCACGCAGTTAAGGGCCAGGGCTGCTGGTACACTCCAGCTGACTGGAGGCCTCTCCAGTGACAGAACGTGAATAGCTGGCTATATTGCAACCCTGGAGTACCACAATGAACTGAAGAGTCTAGCCAAAAGCACCTGCCTTTTTATTCAGTCTGAGCCCAAAGACTGAAGCAGATGAATAATTGCTAATGATGACATTATTGCTTCTTGGAAAGACATGGTCAGCCAGTGACAAATGTCCTCAGGAGTCAACTCAGCATATGTGTCAACAGCATGTGTACTCGGTATGATATATAGCATCACTATTAGCATTGCCCTATGCTGCAGCGACGTGAAAGACACACAGTGCCAGTCTTGCCATATCAAGGAGTGAAGGCAAGAGTTTTAACTATCACCCTTCTAAATCCATTAAAGGGAGGATGAGATTCTAACGAATCAGCAACCCGGAGCTAACAGCTCGGACAATGCTCTGGACAAGCGGCTTGCTGTAAGAGGTGCAGGAATGAGTAAGAAGAATCATAGAAAAGGTGGTGGGGAAATTAAAAGTAAAGAGTTGAATTTCTTCCGAGAAAATACTGAGGCCAAAGAGTGGAGGATTTAGTGGGGTTTGGCAGGGCAATACCTCAGATGGGAGGGCCCCGTGCAGTGTCCCAGGGAAAGCTAGCGAGCAGGACTCTGCGAATATTCCTCTCGGTGCCACCCCAGCCTGCTCTCACAGCCCAACCCAACGTGGCCAGTTCTGGTCAGCACGTGCCTGGAAGACCTCCAGGGAAAAGCCAAGAATTGCAGGAAATAGTGTTGATGGGCACCGTTCCCAGTGAGTAAATAGTTAACCAATGCTTCAGCATGGCGCTAGGGGCTGCTGTCTGTCCTAAGAGACATGCTTAAGGTCAGAGCACTTTTCACCGGGGCAGAGGCATTAGCTCCAGCATCCAGGCCAAATTCCAGTTTGGGATGTTGCTTTCTCTCGCTGTACGTTCCCCCGCTATATCTGCATGAATACAGTGCTCCGATTCCCTTCCCAGCTGAAACTGCTGCGCAGTGCTGCTGTGTACTGTTAACTGATGTAGCTCTGCACTGCATCCCAGAGATGGCTGTATCTCAAAGGAGGAGAGCACGTATTTATCCTGTGATCTGCATCCCCTTTGAGCCCAACAGGTACAGAAAACAGGCAGCAGTGTCTGCTAAAAGGGAGCAAGTGTCCTGAGTACAACATGAGGGCTCCTGCCCCAGGCCAGTGCCTCCCCCCAAGCTCCCAGATGCATGCTGGTGCAGCAGTGCAGATGGGAGCCTGTATTGTACAGGAGCAGCTGCCTTTCCAGCTCAGGGCTGTTGCCCTAGTCCTTGCGCTGAGGATATTTCCCATAAGTGGAGCGTTTTCTCTCTGCTGATCCTCGAGCGCTCCTCCTTTCCCTCTGTGTGGCTCTGGGAACAGAGGTGCTCCTCATTAGCAAGCCAGTGCCACGCTTTGCTTGGGCAAGGCGCATGCTGATTAGCCGATCGATGGCTCCGGACTCGTCGGAGAGGTGTTATGGATTTATGGAAATAGGGGATGCTCCAGGCGGGGTACTCACATGGCAGCCAGTGTTTTGCTCAGTGCTGAAGCGTAAGTGCCTCTGGCTTTGCCTCTGGCCCCTCATCCGGATGCCACCTGAGCACTGATTGCTTGTGACAGGCTGAATGCATCGGCTGGGCTGGATTATGCAGTGCGCAGTCCCCGCCCAAGCAACAGAGGATGTGTGAGAGTGACCCCTGCCCCATCTCACACTAAATCTTCCCCAGAACTAGGCTATGTTCCCCCTCACGCCAACGCCCTGTCTAGCCACTATGCATCTGCTCAGTGCAGCCCCTCCCATGGCAGGGAGCCATCTCAGTCCTGAGCCAGCCACACAACTGGGGCCCAACATCCCTGAGGTCCCACGGGCCAGCCTCTGAGCAGCAGTTATATGTATAGCTGCAGCAAGTTCCCTGCCCTCAGCTGGACAGACCTGAGTGGGCCTGACTAGGGCCCAAGCCCCACCAGGGGATGGGTGTGTTTGATGGTGCGGTACAACCTCACCACGGAGGAGGCCTTAGCAGAGCTTCTCAGTACTGTGGTGGCACTGGAGAGGCAAAGGCTGGTGAGCTGGTTCTATTGTACCTTGAGCTTTTTTCCACAGTGTCCTCTCCACTGGCTGTGGCTCTCCAGAACACCACAGTTGATAGATGGCTTGTAATAGAGGAAGCAGGAGAGGCAGCGCTTGGCAATTCAGCCTGGGAAGGGAAGACCTCTTAGCTGTGAGTCTGACAATAGTGCATTGTGCACTCATCTGGAGAGCAGGTGCATCACAAAGGCTAGGAATGTTACCTGTTTAAGCTTGTGGGTATCTAAAAAGCACTAAGATGGGGATTTCTGGGCTTGGACACTCCAGGGCCAGGCAGCCCAGTACCTGTTTCCAACAGGGGTCAGCGCCAGATGCTTCAGAGGAATAACCAAGTTTCTTCCCACCCTTTCACTTGGGGGTTGGCTCATGCTCTGATATGCTGTTTGAACCTCTCCACTGTAGCTGCAGATGTCCTCATTACCCAGAGAAATATCCAATCTGTTTTGAATCCTACTAAGCTCTTGGCCTCAGTGAAACTTTGTGATATCCTCTCAGAGGGGGAAGGGGCTGGAGGGAGGAGCATTCCTGGGGTGCCCACAGATAGTGAGTGCCAGGCAGAGTGATGGTCTGGGGACAGAGGGAACAGGTTGGGGCGTGAAGTGGGATGGACAGAAGCCTGCATTGCTGGAGTAGAGAAGGAAGTGAGAATTCATGGGCATTGCTAGAGCTGACTTAGACACACGAGCTGCTCAGCACTTGCTTTCCCAGTAAAATCGTTGGGCTCCAGCACAAACTCCCCAAGAGAAATGGGTGGTGGGGGCAGATTAGGTGCACTTCCCTAGTGTGCACAAAGTTTCCCAAGTGAAGCTAAGCAGCTCCATTATCAATGAGGTGGGGTCTGAACTTCCCCAGGACAGGTCTACTGCAGCATTGACCATGGGCAGGCCATGGCCAGTGCTGATGGCCACTTAATACAAAGGAACTAAACCCTTACCAGTTAAAACTCTAAACTAACTATGCTATAGACAGGAGCAATACGGGGCTGATCCAACCATGTCACACCCAACCCAAGCCATCTCTTGTGGTAGCTCCCTCTCTTTATATGTGGGATGTGCTGTTGTATCACAGTATCTTGCCAATGGGCAGCACGACCCAAACAAACTTAAAAAGTATGCCCCCTGCTTGCAGTCTGCAGTCGTGGTGAAACAGCATCATCCACACTGCTGCAGTATGACGCAGACGGTCAGGTTTACCCAAGACCCTGCTGCCAGTGACCGTACTGCAATGGAAGAGCATGCTAGTAATGAGTCCTCCTCACCATCCATCCAGTCAGACCTGAGCTGAAGCCCTACATGCAGTGTTGGGCATCCCATTTTTAAGAAGATAGAGACATCAGAGAGAGTACACGTAATAGAAACACAAAAGATAGAAAAGTTTGTAAAAACAAGGGTTGTGAGGAAGGGTGAAGAACCCAGAGTATGCTCGGTCTGGATGAGAGGAAAGCAAGGATAGGTGAGATAACTGCCTGGAAGTGCAGAAAGGGGAGTTCATGCTCATTAGTTTGTGTGGAGATGAAGTTATTGTGGGTTTGTTCATAGATTTCAAGGCCATAAGGCACCTATGTAACCAGCCAGTCTGTGCTCCTAAATCACACAGACCACAGAACGCCCCCCGGGGATTCCAGTATCCAACCCAATGACTCCTGGTTGAACTAGCATGTATCTTTTGAAAGCCATCTAATCCTGATTTAAAGATTTCCAGTGATGGAGAATCCACCCTCCACTTCCCCCCCGGATACGCTGTTCCAGTCGTGAATTACTCTCACTGTTAAATATTTGCATCTTACTTCCAGTTAGAACATAGCTGGCATCAGCTTCCTGCCAGGGGCTCTGTAGGCTGTTTTGAAGAGCCCTTTGGTATCAGATACAGAATGCAAGCAGATGTAATGGGTGTCAGAACAGTTTAGGTACTGGAAGGAGCTGGCAGTGGGGATGTGTAAACTCTGGAGCTGTTCCAGATTGACATGATACACGTCTCAGGGATGTTTTTGGAATAATGGCCTCAGTCCTGTGTAGATGCAGGGGGATGAATTGCGTCACCCATGAGAGGCCCCTTCCCAGCCAAATGATTCTACAGTTCTGTATCAGTGATGATCCTGTTTGTGCTGATTTTCTCTGCTGCTCAGAGGTACAGGGAGTTGCCCTGGACTGAGGCAGTGTCTTTGCCCGCTAATAGGATAGGCTTCCAGCAAAAATGGTGTCCTGGACAGTGCATGTCTTTAAAACCCAGCAGTCTGGCAACACAACACAACCTACAACACCTGAACATAAACACACACACTAAAAACCACCAGCAGGCCACTTTTCAGACAGCAGCAGCCAGAGACTGTAACCAGAGCCAGGAACTCAAACTGATACTGATCAATGGTGGATCAGACCAAACCATCCATGGCCATGTATCTATTAAGCCCCCTTATCTAGCCTACATTACTGAGATTGTGGGCTTTATCCTGGCTGAGTTTGCTCCACTGAGTTCCCGTTCATTTCAGGCTCAGATAGGTCACCCAACCTTACACGTGTCCTCAGCCATTGGCAGCAACAGGCCCCAACCAGACCTGCATATCAACTGGGTTCAACAGCCTCTGTCAGTGGAAACAAGAAGTACAGAAACTCAAATACTGGTAGCAGCAACACTGCCAACCACGAGAGAGAGAAGTATGTGAGGAGTTCCTCCTGTGTTGTGCCACAATTATAGATGAGGCCAAGAGATCCCTCCTCTTCTCTGCCATAGTATCCAAAGGCAATCTGGTAATGCTATTCTGAATCTTGAACAGCAGTGATAACCTGGAACACCCATGCACAATCCCAGAACACAGCACAGACTGAGTAGATAAGAACCTGAATTCAAGATGGTCCCTTGATCACACACATGACCTTTCTCAGGACCACAGAATGCAAACTGTTCAAGCATGAAGAAGTCCCAGAAAATCTCCAGGTCCTTAGAGGCACTGCATGTGATTCTGACCTGGGCCTTTCCCAGCAGTAGGAAGATAGTTGAGAACTTCTCGGCCTCCTGATTACCTAACTCTTCAAATCTTCCTTCAAAGTAAGCAGCTACTATGCTCCCAAAACCTGCAATAACCCAACACTTGATTTGATCAACTTCACCTACACTCAGTGTGGTTAAAACACATTGATTTATTTTTTAAATAAAAGTGTATTTAATCTTTAAAAAATCCAGTTTTTTTTAAAATAGCCTATTTAAAATTAAATTTGAAATTGACAAGTTATGTTAAGGTCTAAACTATTATCATTTAAATTAATATAAAAAATAATATTAAGCAGTCCATGCTTGCTGCCATTTTTAAATAAAGTCAAACCACAGAACAGGTGAAAGTTGCTGGCTACTCACCTGGAAACAGTTTGTTGACATGCTAAGCCAGCTTTTCAAAGCATTAGCCTGTTCTGTAGGTGCAGAAAGATTTTCTTAATTTCAGTTTATTCAGTTCAATGACTAGTTCACTCAAAGTTAAGACAATTGGGATTGAGAAGAAGCTTTCATGCTTTTTTCTCTTCCAATCTATGAATAAAAACTAGGGGTTGGTCTAAAATGTTAGATCACTCAGGGATGTGAAACATCCACATCTGAACAATGTAGCTAAGCCAACCTAACTCCTGGTGTAGACAGCACTAGATCGATGGAAAAATTCTTCCATCAACCTAGCTACCACCTCTCAGGGAGGTGGATTATCTACGCCAACGGGAGAACCTCTCAAGATGGTGTAGATAGTGTCCACACCAAAGTGTTATAGAGGTGCAGCTGCAGCATTTCAAATATAGATAAGCCCTCAGTGTGAGAGGATGAGCTTCTAAAATCTCAAAGGACATGGTAACCAGAAACGATCAGTTTCATTCACTAACTACAGATAATAGTCCCTTGGAATCTTGCTGGATTCATGGCCTCAATGATGTTTTGTGGTGAGGTTCATAGTTTAATCACACGTTGTGTGACAAAGCATTGCCTTTGATCAATTTTGAATTTCTCACCTTTCAGTGTGATTGACTATCCCCTTGCTCTTGTGTTATGAAACAGGGAGAATAGAAGCTCCCAATCTCTTGTCTGTAGTCCAGTAAGACTTTTATAGACTTATCTTGTTCCCTCTTATCTGACTCCTCTCTAAGGGAACAATCCCAATTGTTTCAATTTCTCTTCACTAGAGTTTCTCCAGCCCTTGATCATCCTTGTTGCCATCCTCTGAACCCCTCAAGTTCTGTTCTATCCTGTGTAAGATCAGGGCACCAGAACTGCACAAAGTATCCAGATGGGGCTGCTCCATTGATTTATCTGAAACCATTACAGTATTACTTATTTTATTCTCCATCCCATTCCTTATACATCCTAACATCATGTTTGCTTTGTTGACCACAGCTTCATGTAGAGCAGAGGCCCCCATTTAGCTGACAACAGCAATGTCAAGGTCTCTTTCCTGAGCTGATACAGTTAATTTAGACCCCTGTGAGGTGTACAAGGATTCTACATTTCCCTCTCCAACATGCATTGCTTTGCATTTATTGACATTGAACTTCATCTGCTATCGTGTTGCCCATTCTCCCAGTTGGGTCAGGTCTCCCTGAAGTTCCTTACAGTCCAATCTGCTGATGATTAACCTAAATAATTTTGTGTCAACTGCAAGTTTTGCCCCCACACTGCTAATCCCCCAACTTTTCAGATCATTAAAGCAGGGTGAATCAGAAGGTGAAGGGTGCACTGGGTAGATGTTTGCATTGAGCTCTCAAATCCTGAGAAGCACATCTTTTACCTGAGTTCTTACCTTTAATCTAGGACCCATCTGTGTGTATAAATCCTTCAGATTGTTCCATACATTACATTGAATTGCATCCACCACCATTCTGCTCATTCTCATAACTTTGTTAGGTCCATGTACCAGGGTGGCACTGACCTCTCACGAGCACCCCTGGCCAGGTGTGCATCTGCACCTCTCTCAATCTGTGGTAATCCTTGGCAGTGGTTTCTCAGGTGGTTTCAGTGATTCAGACCTCCAGTCGAGTCACACACAGTCCATGTGAAAGATAAACAAAGCAGACCCCTTCCTGGGTAGACAGTCCAATAGAGGCCTATCGCAAGGCCACTCAGTCTTTAAGCAGTCTCACCATATCTCTCAATACCGGCCCTGGCCCCAGCTAGGCTGCTAAGAAATTCAGGTCCTCTTCCAGGGGTGTATCAGAGTCCAAACAGTTCACTATCACTGACCCACTTCAGGGGTCTCCAATCCCCTCTTCAGGGCCTGGTTCAACTTCCCTCTCTGGGATTAAGGCCACTCTGCCTGTGGCTGGTGTGAAGGACCTGAGCCTGCCCACTACTTCAGATCCCAGCCCAGTGACCCTATCAATAGCAGCCACCCGCTGCATCCCTTTACCCAGTCACTATACTGCTACAATTCCCTGGGCCACTTACCACAGGCCCCAGCACTTTCACCTTCTGCTCCACCCTTACCGTAGGGTTCTTCTATCTTCAGTCCCAGCTAGGGTGACCAGATGTCCCGATTTTATAGGGACAGTCCCGATTTTTGGGTCTTTTTCTTATATAGGTTCCTATTACCCCCACCCCCTGTCCCGATTTTTCACAATTGCTGTCTGGTCACCCTAGTCCCAGCATCCAGACAGGAGCTCCTTCTTGGTCCCCCAGTCTCTGTCAGCAACTGCTATGTCCATGGTCCCATAGCTCCCTCAGTCAGCCAGGAAAACCATTCACACTCCTCCAACTCCAAGCAACAACTGACTCTCTCTAGCTCTGCAGCTCCTTTTATGTGAGCCTGCTGGGCCTGGATTGGCTACTTCCATGCAGCCTCTCCCTGATTGGCTGCTTTCCCTACAGACTCTCTAGGCCGCTTGGAGGACTCACCTTCACTACTCCTTTCTGGGGAGGGGTGTGGTATGACCCTGAGGCCTCCAGCAGGGAATCTCTGAACCTGGTTCACCCCACTACAGTCCCTCTGAAGCTCCTTACAGTCTTTTCTAATCTTGACTACCTATCCTAAATTATTTTATGTTACCTATATATTTTGCCATCTCACTGCTCAGCCCCACTTACAGAATGTTAATAAGAATATTGTACAACACCACTCTACAGACACCAGCATCCCAGTTGTAACCTCCAGGACCATTCATTCCTACTCTTTGTTTTCTGTCTCATCCGATTCTAATTTACGACCAAACTTGACCTTTCATCCCATTGTTACTTTTTCTCCTTAACAACCTCCTGAGAGGAAATCTATCAAAGTCCAAATAAGTTATACTACCACTTCTCCTTTATCCACTATTCTACTAGCCATCTCAATGAATTCTAACAAATTGGAAAAACATACGTTTCCTTTAGCGAAGCCATAATGATTTGTCTCTATTATATTTCTAATACTTTTGGCACCTTAGAGCCTAACAAATTTATTTGGGCATAAGCTTTTGTGGGCTAAAACCCACTTCATCGGATGCATGCAGTGGAAAATATAGTAGGAAGATATATCTACACAGAAAACATGAAAAAATGGGTGTTGCCATACCAACTATAGGGAGACTAATCAATTAAGGTGGTCTATTATCAGCAGGAGAAAAAAAACGTTTGTAGTGATAATCAGGATGGCCCATTTCCAACAGTTGACAAGAAGATGTGAGTAACAGTAGGGAGAAAATTCGTATGGGGAAATAGGTTTTACTTTGTGTAAAAACCCATCCACTCCCAGTCTTTATTCAAGCCCCTTCATGCTTCGGCCACCATTCCAGAGGACATGCTTCCATGCTGATGACACTCGTTAAAAAAAAATGCGTTAATTAAATATTGACTGAACTCGTTGCGGGAGAATAATATGTCTCCTGCTGTTTTACCTGCATTCTGCCCTGTATTTCATACTATAGCAGTCTCGGATGATGACCCAGCACATGTTGTTCGTTTTAAGAACACTTTCCCTGCAGATCTGACAAAACGCAAAGAAGGTACCAATGTGAGATTTCTAAAGATAGCTACAGCACTCAACCCAAGGTTTAAGAATCTGAAGTGCCTTCCAAAATCTGAGAGGGACGAGGTGTGGAGCATACTTTCTGAACTCTTAAAAGAGCAACACTCCTATGCAGAAACTACAGACTGAACCACCAAAAAAGAAAATCAGCCTTCTGCTGGTGGCATCTGATTCAGATGATGAAAGTGAACAAGTGTCGGTCTACACTGCTTTGGATAGTTATCGAGCAGAACCTGTCATCAGCATGGACACATGTCCTCTGGAATGGTAGTTGAAGCTGAAGGTACATATGAATCCTTAGCGCATCTGGCACGTAAATATTTTGCGACGCTGGCTACAACAGTGCCATGCAAATGTCTGTTCTCACTTTCAGGTGACATTGTAAACAAGAAGCAGACAGCATTATCTCCCGCAATGAGTTCAGTCAAAATGTAATTAACTCATTATTTTTTTAACGAGTGTCATCAGCATGGAAGCATGTCCTCTGGAATGGTGGCCGTAGCATGAAGGGGCATACAAATGTTTTGCATATCTGGCACGTAAATACCTTGCAATTGTGGCTACAAAAGCCTCAAGCGAATGCCTGTTCTCACTTTCAGGTGACATTGTAAATAAGAAGCAGTCAGCAGTATCTCCCGTAAATGTAAACAGACTTGTTTGTCTTAGCGATTTGCTGAATAAGAAGTAGGACTGAGTGGACTTGTAGGCTCTAAAGTTTTACATTGTTTTGTTTTTGAGTGCAGTTATGTAACAAAAAAAATCTACATTTGTAAGTTGCACTGTCATGATAAAGAGATTGCACTATGATACTTGTATGAGGTGAATTGAAAAAAAAATTCTTTTGTTTATAATTTTTACAGTACAAATATTTGTAATAAAAATAATAATATAAAGTGAGCACTGTACACTTTGTATTCTGTGTTGTAATTTAAATCAATATATTTGAAAATGTTGAAAAATATCCAAAAATATTTAATACATTTCAATTGGTATTCTATTGTTTAACAGTGTGATTAAAATTGTGATTAATCACGATTAATTTTTTTGAGTTAATCGCGTGATTTAACTGCAATTATTGGCAACCCTATATGTGTATATTGTGACAGACCCAGACCAGTGGGGTACAGGAGTCTGGTAGAGGGCAAATATACTGGTCACTGGATGAGTAGTTTTCTGTTCCCTGAGTGACCAGAGAAGGGGCTGCACTAGAGGAATCAGGAACCTGCTAGAACCAGTTAAGGCAGGCAGGCTAATTAGGACACCTGGAGCCAATTAAGAAGAAGCTGCTAGAATCAATTAAGGCAGGCTAATCAAGGCACCTGGGTTTTAAGAGGAGCTCACTTCAGTTTGTGGTGCGAGTGTGAGGAGCTGGGAGCAAGAGGCGCAAGGAGCTGAGAGTGAGAGGGTGTGCTGCTGGAGGACTGAGGAGCACAAGCATTATCAGACACCAGGAGGAAGGTCCTGTGGTGAGAATAAGGAAGGTGTTTGGAGGAGGCCATGGGGAAGTAGTCCAGGGAGTTGTAGCTGTCATGCAGCTGTTACAGGAGGCACTATAGACAGCTGCAGTCCACAGGGCCCTGAGCTGGAACCCGGAGTAGAGGGCGGGCCCGGGTTCCCCCCAAACCTCCCAATTGACCTGGACTGTGGGTTCTTCCAGAGGGGAAGGTCTCTGGGCTGTTCCCCAACCCACATGGTGAATCTCTGCGGCAAGAAAATCCGCCAATAAGCGCAAGACCCACCAAGATAAAGGAGGAATTTTGTATATATATATATATATATATATATATATATATAAAACACTGGTGACTCTCCAGTCCTCAGGTATGGTAGCCGATTGGAATGACAGATTATGTATTTCTGCTAGCAGATCAGTCACTTTCTTCATTTTCTTATATCCTTTCAAGATTGCTGGATAGCCACCATACAGATAGGGTGACTTGTTGCTATTCAGTTTATTATTTTTGTGCCAACACTTCATCTTTGATCATTGAATTTCTGGAAGTGCCCCATATTTGTTACCTAGGGGAAAAATCATTTTGAGGTAAGTATCTCCTCAACATCTCTGGGATACAAAAGAACCATTTGGCTTCTTTCCAATTTATCATCCTTAAAGCCCCCATTATCCCCTGCAGCTCCAGCAGACCAACCAGTTCTCTTGCAGTCTTCCTACTTCTGATAGGCTTA
The DNA here is from genome assembly GCF_027887155.1 of Malaclemys terrapin pileata. Taxonomy (NCBI): domain Eukaryota; kingdom Metazoa; phylum Chordata; order Testudines; family Emydidae; genus Malaclemys; species Malaclemys terrapin. The sequence goes on from NC_071514.1 coordinate 55,850,872, forward strand.
AATAATTGAACTTTATTTGTTTCTGTTTTTGACTATTTGATTTTCAGATTCCTGCTTAGCCCCCCTGACTTCCATCTGACACTTCATCTGCCTTAGTTTATACTCCTTTCTATTGGCTTCACTTGGACTGGGCTTCCATTTGCTTAGGGACACTTCAGTCACTTAAGTAATGTCTTCTATCTAGCTTTCTAAGCCCACATTACCATAGTATGTTTAATGTCTTGTACCCTGCCATTTAGCTCTATTGGGGGTAGAGTGGGTTTCTAACCTTCCTTTTCAGCGTTTCAGTATATCATTATAGGAAGGATGCCCCCTTTCTGAAATAACTAGGACTTCAAAATGAAATCAGTAGAATATAGCTTAGTCCTAGAAATGAGGGGCTGTGTTGTGTGGAGCTCTGTACCATTACTAATAAGCCCAGCTCATCTGACATGCTAAGGATGCTATCCTGCTCTGACACTGTGTTTTCAGAGAGTCCTCGCCAAAGGGAGAAGAATGTCCTGACAACGGTAACAGAGCTGAGGCCAGTCTTAAAAACCTGTCTGCCATGAACAGAACTCTTTCATGGCTGGTGCAAGAATCTGACATTAGCCCAGCAAAATGGGACTCATTAGGAGCCTGTGAACACTTATGTTACTTCTTGAGTGCTCTGCTTCTTGTGAAGAGAATTGTATTTCCTTTACCAAGGGCTTCCTTATCCATGGATCTCTGCCAAATTTGTGACACCATCTGTGTTTAGCTATATTCCTGCCTCTCACTTCTCCATTTTCCTGTTGCTCCTCCATCTTGGCCCCTCTAACCAGCCCTGTGGCAATCCACTGCCCTGCCTCACCTGGCCAATGGTATTCCACCCTCCAGCATACCTGCAGAAAGGCCTCTGATTACTTTACTCAGAAAAGTAATCAGCTCTAATTGATGACAGTGACATCTATAACAGTGGCAGTGACATAGATTCATAGACTATAAGGCCCAAAGAAACCACTGCGATTATTTAGTCTGACCTCCTGTATAACACAGGACCTGGAACTTCCCTGAATTAATTCCTGTTTGAGCTAGAGCATATCTTTCACAAAAAACAACCTGTCTTGATCTAAAAATTTCCAGTGATGGAGAATTCACCACTACTTTGGGTAAGTTGTTCCAGTGATGGAGAATTCACCTACCACCTTGGGTAACTTGTTCCAGTAGTTCATTTTTCTCACTGTTAAAAATTTGAACCTTTTTTTCTAGGAATTTGTCTAGCTTCCACTTCCAGCCGTTGGAACATGTTATACCTTTCTGCTAGATGGAAGAGTACATGTAGATAGTTATAGCTGTGATCAAGTGAATGCTTAACTTTCTCTTTGTTAAGCTAAACAGCTTGAGATCCTCAAATCTCTCACTATAAGGCATGTTTTCCAATCCCTTTAATCATTCTTGTGGCTCTTCTCTGAACCCTCCCCAATTTATCAACATCTTTCTTGAACTGTGGACACCAGGACTGGACACAGTATTCCAGCAGTGGTTGCACCAGTACCAAATACAGAGATAAAATAACTTTCCTACTTGATATTCCCTTGTTTATGCATCCAAGCATCGCATTAGCTCTTTTGCCCATAGCATCACACTGGGCACTCATATTCAGCTGATTATCTACCATGATTCTCACGTATGTTTCAGTTGCTGCTTCACAGGCTAGAGTCCCCCACCACGTAAGCATGGCCTACATTTGTTGTTAATAGATGTATGCCCTTACATTTGGCCATATTAAAATGCATATTACTTGCTTGCACTCAGTTTACAGAACAATCTGGATTGCTTGGGATCAGTGACCTGTCCTCTTAATTAATTATCACTTCCCCAAATGTAGGAAAATCCACAGCTTTGTCAGTGATGATTTTATGTTTTCTTCTAGGTCATCAATAAAAGGGTTAACTTGCGTACATCTCAGGAGGGAGAGGCTGGGATTAGGTCAATTGCCTTCACAGCAGAGTTGACCTCATACCCCTCACTAACACTGGGCACTCACTCCTCAGAAGGTCCTTTCCCTGGGCCTCTGCTTCAGTTGGAGTTTGTTCAGTTGGGGCTCCTTGAGGGCTTGGGTGGGGGGATTCTCACTATTATGGATCAGGTAAATATCTGTACCTGCTGCTGCCCATTGGTTCTGAACATGCCCGCTTTGTGGGGAACGTCCCCAGCCTCCACTGCTCAAGCTAGTTGTGAAGGGCTGGTTGTGCCATGGATGTGGAATCAGATTTCTGCACATGGGAGGACAGACCAGCCTCACATCAGGGCTATGCAACAGGAACTGTTGTTTATGGCCCATTCAAATACTTTCCCTTCAAGGAATCTCTACATCATGGAGTCATCCCCCCAGGTTTCCAAGTTCCCCCTAAGGGTCTCTTCCTTCACTGCTGCAGTCTCTTTCATGGCTGAACCATTCCGCCTCCAGTTATGGTCCTGACCCATTAGTAGCAATACTGAGGAGTTAACTAGCTTCTGCCATTACTTCCAGACCCTGGGTCCAAATGTATCAGCCAACCCTACTATTGTCTCAAGAGCCGGGATTGGGCTGAGCCTGGGATGGCCTCAAGAACCGGGACTGGGTCAGTGACGAGGCTGGGCCCCATGAAGGCACATCTACACAGCCCATGGCAGCAAACCTCCCGGCCTGGGTTGACAGACTTGGGGTGGCGGTGCTCACGATAGCACTCTAAGTATAGATGTGTAGACAACACTCTGAAGCTGAGACTTGGGCGCTAGAGTCCATCCCTCTGAATAGGCTTCAGAGCCTGAGCTTTGGCCCAAGCTGCAACTTCAAAGCGCTGTCTATACAGCTATTATTAGAGCTAGAGTGGGCCCTGCAAGTCTGAATCTGTTGCCCTGGCTGGGAGACTTGCTGCAGCGGGCTGTGTAGATGAATCCTGAGAGGCTCTGAGGTAGGGAGTGGGCCGAGCCCACAGGAGGCTCCAAGGCAGGGTACAGGGCTGTGCTGGGGGCCACTCTTTCCTCTTTGTGTTCTCTTGAATGAGCAGTTCAGTGTAAACATCTCAGTGGAGCTCTTTGAAATGAAAATAAAACTGATAAAAGTCTTGCAAATCACCCACCCCCAGCCCTACTGCTGACCCGGGAAGTCTCTCTTTCTGCTGCCTTGCAAGCTCCAAGTGGCAGAGTTATAAATACATTATGTATGCTGGTGTCCATCAGCCAGAGCCTTTTGTTGGCGCTGAATATGTCATGGCCAACAAAAGTAGACTGGATTAGCCACAGTGGATTAAAAGATTTTCTTCTTAGAGTTTACCTAATAATATAACAATTGACATAGAAGGTTCCTTTGAAATCTACACGACTCTGTTATTTTACCATCTGTGAGTTTGCTTTCCATTAGTATGCGACTATGATGAAGAGGCTGTTTCTGGTGGTGCTTATGCTTGGGTAACACTGCCTATTGCTCAATTTCCTACTCACAACAAAAATAAACACGTATGTAAAGAGGAGCAGCAGTAACAGAGAGTAGCTGAACTCCTCCCTTTGCTGATGTCCCTGCTGCTCTTAGCCCTGAGGGCTCTGGGATGCTACAACTTTGGGAGGAAAAAGAAACCCAACAAAGTAGGCTCAACCTCTGAAGAAAGCATCCATCAGCCGCTGACAAAAGCAATGAACTGCCGTGCTATTCAAGGTGTCCTGGGAGGTTCTGACTGAAATACGCTCATTTATTAAAAACAAATTTGGAATCCCAGCTACTTAGTTTCTGAACTCTCTTTCTCTCCCTCCACTGCCACAAGCTGATGGAGTTTGTTTGTCCCCATTTCAGCCATTCAGCTACAGTTGCGTAATTATCTGCCTCCATCCCTGACTGACATCACATTTGCAGTATCCATTGCAAGATGGGTCACACAGCAGCAGCCGCGACACTCGGAAACATGGAGGGCAGCAGCAGCAGGGGAGGAGAGCTCCCCCCGCGATCCTGCGGCTCGGTTCCTTACACTCATCCCCCTCCTCTAGCCATCACAACAGCAAACACACACAACTGTGTCCTGGCTCTTTGGCTTTGATCTCATAAAGGGACTCCATTTACAAGTCATTAATAGCAGCCTTTGGAAATATCCATCCTCAGAAGTCTTGAGAATGAGATTTGGAGACTATGATCAATTTAGGAGCCGCTCTCTTTCGGTCTTTTTGCAAACACACTTTTTAAGCCGCTCTGACTTTGCGATGAATTGTCGCATCATCCAAGATCTGGCGGGGGAGGGGGCCATGTGGGCGGCAGGAATATGGGTTGAGGCTCTCTCAGTGAGAGCCCAGCTGGGGGCCTTTGATGAGGCTGCTTTGAGAAATTTGATTTGAAAGGCCTACGATAACAATTTTGGGAGAATAGTTGAGCGTTTTTCCATACAGCTCTCTTTGTCTCTCCTCTGATAGGGGTTTTATTGTTGGTTTCAGGGGTGGGGGTGAGAGAGTCGGTGGTGGCCGAGGGTGGGGTGGGGCGGCGGAGGGGGCTGCGGTGAAGGAGAACAATAAATGGAGATATAGGGAGAGCTGTATTTTCTCACCTGCCTCCCCTGCTGCGTTTCCTTCCTGCTGGGTTTTCGCAGTCCGCCATGACAGGAGAAGCCGCCCTGTTTGCTGTCCGGAGCACTTTCCAACACTCTTAAACCTATTTCCCTTTCTTGGTAACTGTGTGGCTGGAAGATGGGAATCTTTACTTTATATTGCAGCTTTGGCTCCTCAACCTGATTGGCTGAAGCCAGGACCAAATGATGGTCCTTCGAATCCTATTGTAACTATGGCAACCAGCCCCTTTAGGCACCACTGATTTACTTATAATTGCTGGGTAAACAGTCGAGACAGACCACTTTCATCCCACACAGAAAGATTGTCTTCCCTTTCTTTTTAGGATGAGGCACTAAAAAGCAGGGACACTTAAGCAAACTCTTTCAACACTGCTGAAATAAGCTGTTGTCTTTCCTCCAGCCAGCCGGCTTTCCCCCGCTGCTGCTGCCGCATCTGATCCTGACTGCACAATGACTTGATACTGGGGCTTTCTGCACCACCCTCCAGACCTCGCCACCCTCCTCCTCCAAAGAGGAGCTGCTTTGGCTCAGGGCTGGGGAAAGCACACCGTGTGTTTCTACACTGCAGCGAGGGGGTGTAATTCCCAGGGTGGGCAGACTAGCTCGGCTCGAGGTAGTGCACTAACAGCAGCAGTGTGGATGCTGTGGCACAGGTGATGGCTTGGTTAGCTGCCCAAGCTCTGACCCAGGGGTCAGGAGGACTTGGATTTCAGCGGCTAGCCTGAGCCGCTGCCCATGTCATAAGTCCACTCTGCTATTTTTAGCACACTAGGTTGAGCTGTGGTAGCATGAGTAAGTCCTTCCAGGCCAGAAATCGCACCTCCCATCTACAGCATAGACATCTCCCGACTACGCAGGCCAGGAATCGCACCTCCCACCTGCAGCAAAGACATCTCTCGACTACACAGGCCAGGAATCGCACCTCCCACCTGCAGTATAGACATCTCCCTACTGCAGCATAGACATCTCCTGTCTACACAGGCCAGGAATTGCTCTGTTTCTTAGAAACCTCAGCTGCTTGCACTGAAGCCCGGAGCTGGGCACAATGGTGCTATGTGAGCCTGGGTCTCACAGCTGAGGGAGGGAATTTGTTATGAAGGATGATTATCATCATCTATGTGATTAGCTAATGAAAGACCCAGCTCAAAATGACAGGATGATGGTGAGCCACCAATGTGATACAGCCATGAAAAAAAGACAAATGTGATCCCAGGATGTATCAGGCAAGGTATTTCCAACAAGTGCCATGGCCCTGGTGAGACCTCTTCTGGAGTACTGCATACAATACTGGTGACTCAAGAGAGATGAATTCACACTGCAACAACTGCAGAGAAGAGCTACTAGGATGATCAGGGGACTGAAAAACCTACCTTATGAGAGGAGACTGGAAGAGCTTGGTTTGTTTAATCTAGCAAAACGAAGGCGGAGGGCTGTGAAGAGCTGTGTAAGCAAAAGGACAATGTTGGCACAAGAACAAATGGCTATTTAACTGACCACGAGTAAACTGAAGCTGGGCATTAGAAGGTTTCTAACCATTAGAAGAATGAGGTTCTGGAACAGACTCCCAATGGAGGCATAGGATCTATCTAGTTTTAAGATGGAGCTTGATAAATTAATGAACAGGATTCTATGATGGGGTGACCTGCTATAGCAGGGGATTGGGCTTGACATCCCAGATGGTCCCTTCCAGTCCTATGTTCCTATAAGACCCAGGGGCAAAGGAGTCGGATTAAGGTGGCCAGGGGATCCTCCTAACCTCAGTGCTTCTGCCTGTTTGTGGGTGAAGTCTCAGAGTTCAGGCTCATCCCTGATGAGTTCTTGCATAGAATTTCCTGTGTTTTATAAAGGGAAAGACAAAATGAGACCAGAGAAACGTAGGCCTTCAGAAAAATCGTTTGAATTATTCCAACCCTATCTATAGCGCTGGGAACTGTGAGCAATGGTGGGATGATTTCTCTCTTCCCCACCTTGGGACCTGCTTGTCTGTTCCTGAACATTTCTCATGGAGGAAAAGCCATGTTAAAAAAAGGACAGCTCAGACACAAAGACGTGGGGTCAAACTACTGTATATTGAAACATGTGAGGTCAGAAGTGGGGCTGCAAGTTTAGAGATCTGGCTGCTTTTAAATGTGCAGACTCATTTCTGACTACACTGGTTTCAGTCTACAGCAAAAATGCCAATTCCTCTCCCTGCTCCCACACTCCCCAAAAGAACTTATGGAGCATTTTAGGGACGGTGGAGTTCTTGGGGAAATGTCTAGATAACCTGTCTAAAAAAACTAAAGCACGTGAGCAGAAGACTGATCTTCTGGGGTGTGGAATGGAAATGCACTGAAGAGCATGAAGCAGAATGCGAAGAGTTGAAAAGATTACTCACCTTTGCATCCACATTTTGATGTTTCCTGCCCTACAAAAATGTCTATGGGTGCCTCAAAAGAGGGATTGGGGCAATACTACCGCGAAGGAACGGCTGTGACTGGAGGCCTGTCGCGTGTGCAGTCAGAGCCTTCACATACCCAAAGAGGAAAAGATGTGGGGAGCATCTCTCATTGCTGTTGAAGATGTGGCATGCAGAGACCAAAGCTCATCCTTCATCCTGGAGGGGGCACTCTGGACGGCAGGGAGCTACAGACTACATTAAGACTCTGGCTGCTGTTTTGTAAGAGTTGAGTGATGGTTAAATAAAATAGTGCAATTATTTAAATGCTTTAATGCACAGAATAGCACAGTGTTCTTCCTAATATGTATATCATCAGAATCCTGTAATATCATCTGCATTGTGCTGGCACCCTGGTTGTTCTGAGTCATGTAGTGAGTTAATGGTAACAAATGGTATCAAACAGCATACTCTGTGTAGTTGCCGTTTAATTATTATGTAAGTACAGTGCCCTGTTATAAAGCGTTACATAGGGATTGCCATTTAAACAGATATCTGAAGCAAGGCCCAGCCATGGCTAGCTTCGATCCCTATCTGAGAGCCAGTGGGTGGTTTATGAATCCTCAGAGAAGGAATTATGTTAGCCCTAGTTGTGTCTTCTTTACCTTGTCCATTTTAATGGCTGAACTCCATGCCCCTTATAATTGGGGGATTTTGGTATTTTTGTAACTATCACCTCTTTATCCAGATGAACTGTGCTTTTTCTAACATGCCTTTCTTACCCGTGACATTTTTTGATCAGATGGAAGAACAATATTAGGACGTACTATGAACAAGTCAGCTTATTAAAAACCAACGATAGGAGTTACATTGATCGAACCAAGTCTGTCCTCTGCTATGCTATCTATCTATGAACTTGTAAAAGTGCATGCAAATTTCCACACCAATCAGAAGGAATCTGCTATGTGTTTTAATCATCCCTACAAATGCCAGGATTTCCCTGCACTGTAGCCATACATTTCCACTGACCCTGTTAAACTGGCTTCTTTGCAGTTAACATTGGAGTGAATTGGTTTCTGCAAGAACAAACAGAATGAAGTCCTAGGTCTTTGTACTGTCTTGGCAGCACACCAGACCCTGCCGGGAGCTCAGTCCCGGACAGATGACAAGGCTGAGGGGCACACAGTGACAGGAGACTCAGAGTCACAAGTTTATTGATAATTGAGGGTCAGGCTGAGCCCCACCCTCACTGGGATCTGACTGGCCCTTTTGACCCTGAACCTGCCCCCATGGCAGGGTGCTTCGCTGGGACTATGGCACTTCCTGCTCTGCCATTTCACCCTGTAGTGGGGGCAGGGGAAGGAATGAGGAAGAGGAAGAAGGACCCTTCCTCTCTTAGGCAGGAGAGGGTGTGAGCTGGGCCTCCTCACGAGTGTCACAAACAAACACAGTCACGGGCCCGAAGCCTCTCCTCCCTCTGCTGTGGAAATCCATTTCCTGCCCTTCATCTCCACTGACAAGGCATAAAGGAATATGGCTGTGTGTGACAGAGTTCACTCACCGTGGTGGTGCCTCCTGCTAGTCACCCTAGGGATTAGCTTCACCAGTTGGTGCGCCTTTTCCGGTGGTATCTCTCCTGTTGTCTCTGACTGCAGGCCTGCTTCATTGCAGGAACTGCAGCCTCCTTTTCATGACTTGGCCCTCCGGCCGGGTCACCATCAATGTTGCCCGCTTCCGGGGGATAGGTAGCACTGTCCAATAGTTAGGCCACTTCCCCAGTGGCAAATGGGGGGGACCCAGGCCCACACACTACTCCAGGTCCCAACCCAGGGACCTTGTAGATAGCAGCTTCCTGCTGTGCCTCTTTAACTTCTGGCAATGCTGCTACAATTCCCTGGGCCACTTCTGCACAGCTTTAGCACCTTCTTCACCCTGACCTCAGGGCGTTCAGCTGCTCACTCCCAGCAGCCAGCCAGCAGCTCCCTCCTGCTCCCCCAGTCCTTGCCAGCAGCTGTCCTGTTCAAGGCACTACTGTTCCCTCAGCCTGCTAAGGACACAGTCCTCACTCCCTATGCTCCCAGCAGCCACTGACTCTGGCCCTGCAGCTCCTTCTATGTGAGCCTGCTGGGCTCTGATGGGCTGCTCCTTGCAGCTTCTCTCCAATTGCCTGCTTCCTGAGTGGCTGCTCTAGGCTGCTTGGAGGGCTCCCCTCTGCTACTCCATGCTGGGGCAGGACATGGATAATCCCTTCCACCCCATGGGGGGTGGACACCCCATCATACTGCATCACCCAAAATGGAGAACATTCAATTCAAGATGGCAGCCATGACCCTAGGCTCCACACTGTGTGTTGTTTGCTGCCAGGAGACTCCCACTAGGCTCTTAGAAACGCCCGGACCCACCAGTAGGACAAAACTGCAGCCAGGCTCTACTGTTGCTCAGCAGAGTAGAATTGCTGGAGATGAGGAAGCACAGAGATGGCCGAGTCTCCTTTATGACTCTTGGCTCTCACTCACTCCTTGTCTTCTTGCTGGGCTAAAGGGTCTGCATGGGCCGCAGCATGAAGCTAGTAGCCAGGAGCTCCTGGGTTTGGATCCTGGCACTTGATGCTTTCTTGCTTAGGACAACATTGTCAAAAGTAGCCACTAATTTCCAGCTCCTTATTTTTGTGGACACCCAACTCTGCACAGCCATGGCCTGGCCCTGAATCACTTAGCCAGGGGAATTTTGTCACTGATTTAATGGGAATCGGATCAAGATGCTAGGGCCTGGTTTCCAGAGGTGCTGAGCACCCATGACTTAATTTGATATACATGAGAGAGATTGGGGGTGCACCTCCTCGGACTATCAGGCCTGTGGTGGCTTAGGTTGGGCAGCCCTGAAATTAGTGGTCACTTTTGGTCTTCACCTCTGTGTCACACTTTCTGCGCCCATAAAATGGGGAGAATCATGTTGTGCAGAAAAGTCCTAATGGCTGCCATCAAAAAAGTCTTTGATCCAGAGGCAGTCATTAAAGCCAACGGGTCTGCCAGGCACTCTTTCAGACTCAATGGAAGGAGCAATTTAAGAAAGGCAGCTGCGGACAAGGGCAACTGCCCAAAGCAATAGCCATGTGGCAGAACAGAGCTAAATTGTGTGGATGGAGGGGTTTCTCGGGTAGGAGGCTGTGGGGGTCAGAGGCAGAAAGCCAGCAGAAGTAGTTGCAAGCATGAACCTGAGGGATAGCAGAGACATAGAGCTTTTTGGCCACAGACCTTCGTGGAGGGACAGACTTGGGGATTTCTGGGCAAGGAAACTTCCTGCTGCTGATTGTTTTTCCTGTGTTCAGGGAAACGAGACTTTGTGTGCATTCTTTGTAAATAAAAAAGATTGCACCAAGAACAGGCCTGAATCATCCCATCGATACCTCCTTTGAATGGAAACAGCCCTGCAAGGCCCTGAACACTGGCCAACTGCTTGGGCTGACGGGGGCAAGGGCCTTGCTGGGATGAGCGCTTTGAAGAGATGAAGCACTATGCAAGCATGGCATGTTATTGTCACTCCCAGGCCATCTTGATCTGTGAGCCAGGGCCAGCACACGGCACATACCTGCTTGTTCTCACCCTCAGCCCTTTCCTTAATCCTCAGCTCCTACCACTTTTGTACTGTTGTTAATATTATTTACCGCAGGGCCTGACAGAGTGTGGGTGCTTTACATACACAGACTGGATAATGTCCCTCTCTGAAGAGCTCACAGTCTGACTGTAGCTGTTACACAATCTGAGGGTGACTAGCAATAGGAGGGGCAGACTGAGCAGATAGGAGGGTTGCATGAGTGAGATCGGGCAGGTGTGTCCTTCTGGTGATTGCACTCCCCACGCTCCTCCCAGCCTGATCGCTGTAGCTTTCCGTGTGTAACACACTATATTGTCAAGGGCAAATGAAATGGGTGTTCCAGGAGCACATCCCAGCGAGGATTAACCATACTAATGAGCAATTAACAACGATTGTATTTATAAAGTCCCTGTGAGCATTTGGCATTCAAATGTAGCAAACCACCATTATACCACCTGAGAAGAGATCACAGAAACAGCTAAACAAACCACGCAGAACTTCGTGATTGAGGGAGGGCAGGGCCAGCCACCAGAGGCAAAGCAGCCTGCCTCTGATGAGGAGTGGGAAGGCAGGGCTGAAATGGATGCTGCAGGGAGAGAAATCCCAGATTGTCACAGCAAACGTTGTCAGCCACTGATCTAAGTGGCACTGTTAGAAGCTCCAAAAGACAAGTGCTGCCTGAGAGCGGATCGCACAGGAGGCTGAAGCTCCAAAGCCAATGTAGGGAATAGGTTTCCCATTGTATACTGGTGATTGCACAGAATTTCCACCTTGAACATACACATTTGCAAGGAGTCCTGCCTCGTGCTGGGGAGATAACGGGAATGGGTGATGTCAGGCCTCCAGAGAGCTGTGGGTCCAGCTAGGAAGGGCTCACTTAGGTAACCAAAGAACACCATCAAGCTGCATGCATTATTCTCTTTCGCCCCAATTCAGCAATGCACTTAAGCACATGCATCAGTCCATGGGAGTTAAACAAGTGCTCCTCTGACTCGAGGCCTTAGCAAACACACAATTGCTCTAGCTGCAGCTCTGTGCTCCTTTCCCCCTACCCACACCCACCTGTTGTGGCATGTCAGTGTTTAGACTGCAAGCTCTTTGGGGCAGAGTCATGACTGCTACCTGCTCTACAAAGCACACAGCCCTGCGCAAATAATGAAAAGTGACAGCACTGCAGAAGGCCTACAACTCTGGGGGCCGTGGGACTGCTGGCCCCATGGCTGCATTCATCGAGAGCTTTGGTGCTGGATCAGTTCCAGCAGTAACCATGTTCAGGTTTTGAAAACCAAATGTTTGCACTGTGAAATGTTTGCTGGTCAGTCTCTGGGTTTTGGGGGGGAGGGTTTTAAATTTTGTCAAAAATGAAATATTTCTGGTTTTGACAAAACGCCACGTTTCACTTATGTTACTTTTGGATGAAAAAAAGAAGGTTGATCAGATCTACCTCGAGGTTGCAGACCCAGCAGATTCAGTGGTGACAGCCTGATAGCCACCCTGGTGCTGCAGAGGCCTGGCTGTGGCCCCTCCCCCTCAACTTCTCAAAATCCACGGGCCATGGAACATTTGAAGACATGCTCAGTCATAGCTGTCCAGCCAAGTGCTTCCAACCAAGGAATGTCTCTGTGGCCAGTGGCCATTAATCAACATTTCATCAACGTGTCCAGGCAAAGATGGTTCTGGATTTAGAGTCTAAACATAAGAATTTCTGCTGATCTCCCCAGCAAGCCCCAGCACTCACCCATCCCCACATAACACTGCAGCATTCAGGGAGGCCAGGCCCATGGGCAGAGGTTGCAAGGCAGGGCCAGGAATGTCCAACATCTTCAGGAGGGATCAGGAACAGCCTGACTAGGGCTGGAGGAGGATGAAATGCTCCCCCTGGAGATGCAGAGGTGAGGACACTCAGCTGGACACACAGCGCCCCGCAAAAGGCTAAATTCAGTTGCTAAGGAATCCTCAGGGGTTCTCTAGGAACCATGCGCTAGGTTGATGGTGATGCACGTTGCTAGGCAACCTCCCAGATGACGGCCATGCCTGCAGTCACAACAGTGGATGATGGGAAGAGGAGACAAGGCTGAAGTGTCTGGGCTGATTCTGTCATCACTAAGCAGTTTTCCATACCAGTGACCAGCAGGCAGCACCTTGCAGGAGCAGCTGCAGTGGCTTTGCAGTGGCTGAGCCCTTTCCTGTCCAGGAGCCCAGGGAGAAGCGCTGGTGTGGCAACTGCTTATTCTGCCTGAGATCTCCACTCCCAGCAACGCCTACGCCTGCAAGCCCAGCTGCATCTTTGCGACCGTTGACTCCATGCTCAAACCTCCCTGCTCCAGTCCCCATTGCCCACCATGCTCTCACTGCCCTCCCTGACGGCTTCAAAGAGAAAACCAGCAAACCAGGACGGAACCTCCAGCCCTTCCCTCCCGACCTGTTACTTTTGTTTGTTAAGATCTTTATTTGAGGGAGGCAGTCAGGGGTGACAGTGTAGTGAGTGGCATAATTGCCAAGTTGAAAGGCTTTGGCTAAGGGCCTGTCTACACGTCTAATGTGGTGCACATTTTGTGTGTCTGCATTAAGTGATCCACAACAGCTACTGCACGATTGGTTCAAGCACACCGCCTTGTTACCACAGTCAATTTACTGTTGTGGCCACACAGCACAATACTGTTTTGCAAGGAGCCCTCAGCATTGTGATCAGTCTCCCCACAGTGTATTTCTCTGTTGCTGTTCCATATGCATTCTGGGATGTTTCATGCTGTGCACTGTGCAGTGGCAGATTAATAATTTTGCCGCCCCTAAGCTGGGAAATAATTGCCGCCCTGGCCCCGCCCCATCTCCGCCCTTTTCCTGCCCCCATTCCAACCCCCTTCCCAAAGTCCTGGCCCCAACTCCGACCCCTCCGTTCCCCTATTGGATCCCTTCCCCAAATCCCCGCCCCCGGCCCCACCTCTTCCCCCGCTTGCGGCGTTCCCCATCCTCTCCCTCCCTCCCTGCCCCGCGAAACAGCTGTTTCAGGGCACAAGCGCTGGGAGGGGAGAGAAACAGGGCGCGGCAGTGCACTTGAAGAGGAGGTGGAGGTGAGCTGGAGCAGGGGGGGAAGGGCACGGAGGGGAGCTTCCGCCCCTGCAAATTTGCCACCCGAGGCCTAGGTCTTGTTGGCCTAGGCAATAATACGGTGCTGGCACTGTGGGATTCTTAAGGGAAGGCGATGGAATCATGGGACTTGGGAGGGGGGAGAGACAAACTGAATAATTCCCATGATTCCTCTTGTTTCATCTCATCATCCTTCTTGTTTCTGTGATCCAGAGCCATTTTACAGGCACTGTCAGGCAGCATGTATGATCACTGCTGACCTCCAGTCATGAACACAGAGACTATTGGTAGAGTAGTTGGCTATCCAAACAGGATGATAAGGGCACCAGAAGAGGAGGAGACTGAAAACAACCAGACTCTTCTCCTACATATTCTCCTGAAGCAGATTCACTCATCAGCGTGTTGCTTTGAGGCTTGGCCAGCTACTACTGACTGGTGGGGCAGGATAGGGCTGCAAACCTGGGACAACCAGAACTGGGGGCAGAAATTCAGGATGTCAAAAGCCACTTTCTTAGAACTCTCTGCAGAGCTTGTCTAAGAGCTGCACTGGTGAAGCACCACATGCGAGCTCTCCTTCGCATGGAGAAGCACGTGGCCATCACCACTGGAAGATCGCCCCCCTCCCTCGTCCCCCCAACTGTAGTCTGTTAGTTGCTGACCAGTTTGGTGTTGATCAACAGTTGGGCTGTTGTACTGTTGTAACAGAGGTCTGTGCCACTATCAAGAAGGTGCTGTCTGTCCCCTTGGGACATAAAACTAGGCTCTGTGCAGACAGCTATTAAGGTTCTTACATGGTTGGGGTTCCCTAAATGCATAGGGGCCACGATGGGACCTACATGTCTATTCTTTGCCCCCCCTCATCAAGCCTCATTGTTCAGCAGCTCCTTGATGCTGCAAAGCCTGATTGATCACTGTGGAAGACTCACCAGTATTAATGTGGGGTGGTCTGGAAAGGTCCATGATGACAGGATCTTTAAATGTCTGCACTTTCTATGCAGTGACAAATGGTACTTTTGCACCCAGGGTCTACATGGACATTAGTGGCATCGCCTTCCCTCCTGTCATTCTGCTCCCCTGGCTTAGGAAGCTTTTCACTGGACAACTGGAAAGGAGAAAGGAACTGTTCACTTGCACCCTGAGGAAGTGCAGAATGACTGGGTAATGTGCCTTTGGAAGACTGGGTCCTGATGTCAAGGCTGGATTCTGATGAAGACCATCGCACAGCCTTTGTGAGAGCAATATGAAAACACATATTGCTGGCATATGGATGGGTGCAGGAAGGGGGCATACTTGGTGAGCATTTTGAACAGCCAGAGCAGAGGCCTTTATTGACCGATGCAGCCACTTAGGGCACATAGTGCGGGATGCATTGTGCTCCTACTTGGCGTTCTAGGGCCCACTTGTGAGAAAAGTTACGTCTTTGTTTAAGGCATTGTCATAAACATACAGCTAAGGGTAGCATAAAATCCCTCCTTACCTGTAAAGGGTTAAGAAGCTCAGATAACCTGGTTGGCACCTGACCAGAAGGAGCAATGGGGAAGGAAGATACTTTCAAATCGGGAGGCGGGGGAGGGGGGAAGGCTTTGTTTTGTGCTATGTGGGTGTTCTCTCCAGAGAGAAAGGGAGAGACCAAGCAAGTAATCCGGCTCCCACTGAAATGATACATCTAATATTACAGAAAAAGTAAGTAATAGCAAGGAAATGCGTTAGAGTATCTTTTGTTTTAGCTTGTGAATTTTCCCTGTGCTAAGAGGAAGGTTTATTCCTGTTGAGTTTTTTTTGTTTTTTTTTTTTTGGGTGGGGGGGGTAACTTTAAAGTTTTGCCTAGAAGGGAAATCCTCTGTGTTTTGAATCTTTTGTTACCCTGTAAAGTTATCTTCCATCCTGATTTTACAGAGGTGATCCTTTTATCTTTAAATAAATTCTTCTTTTAAGAACCTGATTGCTTTTTCATTGTTCTTAAGATCCAAGGGTTTGAGTCTGTGTTCACTTGTACCAATTGGTGAGGATATTATTCTCAAGCCTTCCCCAGGAAAGGGGGTGTAGGCCTTGGGGGAATATTTTGGAGGAATAGGACTCCAAGTGGTCCTTTCCCTGATTCTTTGTCTAAATCACTTGGTGGTGGCAGCATACTGTTCCAGAACAAGGTGGAATTTGTGTCTTGGAAAAGTTTTTAACCTAAGCTGGTAAAAATAAGCTTAGGGGGTCTTTCATGCAGGTCGCCACATCTGTACCCCAGAGTTCAGATTGGGGAAGGAACCCTGACAGGCATTTATTAACATCAGAGCACATTACCTCTTTGTAATGCACTGCATGTGTGGTTTGTAATGTGGTGTTTTTACCCCAGTGCTTGTTTTGATACTGTTATTGACCCGGGTGCTTTGCAATAGAAAGGAGGTCCAAGCTCCAGTCCCACGAATGCCACCACATTTTCAAATTACTTTTGTAAACACCACATCATAATACACCGAGGTGAACTTTGTTAGCATTTTAGAGTTGTACTGAGCGGTCATACTGCAGTGCAAACTTAGCAGGCCATGTGCTCCAGCAATGTGGTCTGCCTTTCCATAATCCAATGTTCTTTTCTTGCCTCTTCCTTATGCTGCTGATACAGTAAAATAAAGAACTTTTGAAAAGTCAGATTTCAATATATGTGTCTTAACTTCAAACAGTCTCCTTCCCCTAGGGTTACCATACGTCCGGTTTTTCCCGGACATGTCCAGCTTTTTGGTAATTAAACCCCCATCCGGGGGGAATTGCCAAAAAGCCGAACATGTCTGGGAAAAATATCGCAGGCCGGGCACTTCCCCTCCCACGGCTGCTGTGCTCCCTACCTTGACTCTTCTGCTCTATTTAAAGCCGAGCTGCCCGAGCGCTACCAGCTTAGGGCAGCCCCCATGCTCCCGGACCCTGAGCCGCCGGCCGGGCACTTCCCCTCCCGGGCTCTAGGGGCGCAGGGTCCAGAGGCATGGGGGCTGCCCGAAGCCGGTAGCGCTCGGACAGCTCGGCGCTTACAGAGCCCAGGAGTTCAGGGAGCACAGCAGCCGCCGGAGCCTGGGAGGGGAAGTGCCTGGCCAGGGGCGCAGGGTCCGGAGGCATGGGGGCTGACCGAAGCCCGAGTACTACCGGCTTCACGGTTTGCCGGGCAGCCTCCAGACCCTGTGTCCCCAGCTGGGCGCTTCCCCTCCCAGGCTCCAGCTGCGCTGGGGAAGCGCCGGCTGGGGGTGCAGGGTCTGGGGGCTGCCCGGCAAACCATGAAGCCGGTAGTGCTCGGGCAGCCCTTTTCACGTGGCTGGGAGGGAGGAGGGGGAAAGCGGGGTGCTCAGGGGAGGGGGCGGAATTAGGGCGGGGACTTTGGGGAAGGGGCAGGGAAAGAGCGGAGTTGGGGCGGGGCCGGGGGTGGTGAAGGGGTGGGACCAGGGCCCCATGGAGTGTCCTCTTTTTTTATTTTTTAAATATGGTAACCCTACTTTCCCCAGGAAGCCACATGGCGCCATTGCTCTTGGGGTGGGTGGGGGTTTGACCAGGTGGAGGGTGAAGAACAATTACACCCCCAGGTAGGTTGGGATGGGGGCAGCACACAGCAAAGCTACACGGTGATACTGGGTTTTCATATTGCTATTTAAATGAGGGGAGAGTTTGTGCAGTCTCTGGTGCAGCCTTTGCATTGAGCACAGGGGTGAGGTTCCAAAGCCAACGAGCTAGAGAAAAGTTAGACCAACATGGCGAAATTCTTATGGCAGCCGGTCACATGTAAACACTTCTGATCCCTCCTGTTGTGGTGTATTTTGATAAATTATTTCTTACAGGAATTGGTGCCATCCACAGTAGGGTCGGGACCTCTGTGACTCTGGCTCAGGGTTAAATGGTCTCACACGGTCGCCCACATCTGGGATGAGTCAGGCTGTGTCCACAACAAACTCTGGTACAGATGCAGCCAAACTCCACAGCAGACCGTGGTACCACTCTGTAGTCACTTTGTACTTCATATGTCTATGGCCCAGCCAGAGCTCCTTTGTTAGCTCTTTACTGCCAACCTACCATGTGATCCAGCCCATCAGGTGGTGGTTACTCATACTGCCTTCCCTGCATGCCAGCCTCAGTTGATTGCTGGCCACCCAGGTTCTGGAGGGCCCCGTTTAGCAAGGGGTACGTGTCTTTCAGGCAGACTATGTCTGCCCCTATGAGGAAGTCAGTCTCTCAGAAATGCTTCATGGGCCTCCAGACCCCATGACACAGCACAGACTTGGGCCCAAGCTGAATGCTCTGCGGACAAATTCTTATGGAAGTACTCCTGCCTCTGCTTCGAGGCCAGGGGGAGCTCAGTGATCATTACATCTCCCTCATGCAGGGTGGCAAGGATGCCCATGATGCTAGCCAATCACCTTCTTGCCCCAGAAGTTGAACTTCTGCTCCTCAAAATATTTACGAAGGGTTAGAGCTGCCTCCCAGAGGAGTGCTGCCACCCCAAGTTGGGCCCTGTAGTGCTGGTCAATGGTTAACATGTGGCTGCAGAAGGGGTAGCTGGTCTCCCTGGAGAAGATGTCAGCCAAGAGCCCGACCTCCTGGGGGAATACAGCCTCCAGCCCCTCAAGGGTGGCATCCGCAGCAGCCGCCTGTGGCACCTGGGCAACCCATGCCCCACAGGGGAGAAGGGAGGCTGCCTGGATGCAGCCATCGTGCAAGGCACACAACACAGCTCTCTCTAGCATCACATACACCACACAGTGCTAATAACCACTCTGCCTGTTGGGACCTTTCAAGGAAGAGCACTCCCTCGCCTTCGCACACACTACATTGGAGCGAAGTGAGTACTAGAGACGCCTGGTTTCCCTGTAGCTTCACCAGCTTTTAGGTCCTCCTTTGATCTAAGTAAAAAGATTTGTTTGAACCTTGTAGCCCTTATATCTGATGTTTTATTAGTGTTCTTCCTTCCACACCTGTTTCTATTTGATTCATGGAAAACCATGTGAATACTGTGCTGGCCACTGCATGTTCCTGAAAGACAGCATAGCCCAGAGGACAAAGGCCTCGCTCACTGGAGCTTAAGCAGTAGCACTATTGGCTAGTAGACGTAGTAATCCTTATCCTGTTCGATTCAGCCACTAGTAGGAGGCAGCACATTTAACCAGTGTGATATATATCATTAAAGGTCCACTGTTTTATTACAGAACTGCAATAGGGAAGGGAAGGGAAATTCTAAGCTCATTTAAACAGTGTCGACAGAGAGTGACTCCAGCAAAGACAAGAGGTTTATATAAATGAGGCCGGAATTTGATGTTCCACATTTAAGATTCTATGTAAAGATGAGTGAATAAATTACTCAACAAGTTTTGCCTTATTAGTTGTGAATTGTCAGCCTACAGATCACAAAATCCCACATGTATTCATTACTTGTTATTATTCACAAATCTCTTTGATAAATAATTCTTAGACAGTCAGAGAGACACGGTGAGTTAGGAAATACCTGTTAATGGACCAACGTCTGATGGGGGGAGAGAGAAGCTTTTGAGCTGCCCAAAGTTCTTGACTTCCTCTTTAAGAAATAGTTTGTTGCAAATATTCACAATTCAAGCTGTCTTGATTAGTTACATGGTATTGTTTCTGTTTCCTGATTGGATGAGTTATATAAAAACAATACAGTACAAATCACAAATTTAACAACCAAATATACACTTTGAAATACACCAGCAGGTATGTAGAATGTGACACATTTACACTCGTAGCCAGTGATGTGAAACATTTCTAAAAAATTGTTGCAATAACCATATTAAATCTGTATCCCCATTAGGTGGGACTGGGCAGGACATGGGGCCAGAGTTAAGGTTGTTTCTGGAAATTAAGTCTGAATTCCCCCTACTGTCAACTTAAAAAAACCAACGGCAATGTTTGTATTATTATTTGTATCACTGTAGTGCCTAGGAGACTAGTCATGGCCCAGGGCCCAAATGTATCAGGCACTGTACAAATACAGAACAAAAAGACAGTCTCTGCCCCAGAGAGCTTTGTTTCTTTTTGTTTGCAATCTAGCTTTCCGTCCTTAGTTTTATCTTAATGACATTTACAGGATGGGATATTAATATTATTTGGCCTAAATTTTCACAAGTGGCCAATGATTTTGGGGGTCCATCCTTTAAGATAGGTTTCAGAGTAGCAGCCGTGTTAGTCTGTATCCGCAAAAAGAACAGGAGTACTTGTGGCACCTTAGAGACTAACAAATTTATTTGAGCGTAAGCTTTCGTGGGCTACAACTACTGTTGCATCCAATGAAGTGGGCTGTAGCCCACGAAAGCTTATGCTCAAATAAATTTGTTAGTCTCTAAGATGCCACAAGTACTCCTATCCTTTAAGATGTGTCAATTGCAACACCCAAAACTTGGGGCACCCACAAATATTAATCACGTGTGAAAACGTGGGGCTTGAAGTCCTGTATGAAATGCTCTAAGAGGGCTAGCTTCTGATGGCACTGGTGTCAATCTGGAGTAACTCCATTTCCCTTTGATGGCCACACTCTGGAGTCAGTCTGATATAAGTGAGGTTCCCTAGTTGAAGTTCGGTTTTATAGAGACTCAACCTTTGGCTATATAGGAAGAACACACCACCCCCACCACCCCTAAAATGACAACCCTTACTCTTTGAGTGGGAAATGTTTTTTCTGAGAATTTACAAGTAAACCCATTATAAGTTTCTGAGCTACAATTAATTCATATATGAGCTCTTGAAGAAATTTAACCCCATGTCAAACATTTTTTGTCCTGAATTATCTCAGTGACCATGAGGGGTAAAAAAAATTGAAAATCTAAGGTCTTTAAAAAGCAATTTAATCTCATTTTGGGATCACAAGCACTGAAATGCCTTGATCATACTTGTACACTGGCGCTGATACAATGGTGTCACTAGAGGGCAGAGGTAAGGTTGGTTGGATGCCCTAGCTGTGCATTTCTAGACTGTAACATCCCTGTTGAGTATTTTGCCTTCCATTCCTGGTCTGTGTTCTCTAGCATCAATCTGTCTTAATGCTGGGTTTTATTTTGCTTGTGTTATTATTGTTTTGTTCTTTTCCAGGATATTGAAGAAACTGGGTGTTTCCAATACATTAGTGGATGGAATCAGAATGGGATTTCTCTACTACCTGAAATAATCCCTCTAAAAATCCCAAGGATGGTAACTTCCTTTTTCACTATAAGGTCCCACTTTAATTTAACTTTCTACGAATGCTTCTTTAGCCACACAATTATACATTAATTAATTCTTACCACATTTTCTAGTGAAATATCTGATCCCAAACCCATCACATGAAACAAAGCTAAGCAAAAACAAACAGCTGAGCTGGCTAATGGTGTGATCAATCATGAAGGAATCAGTCGCTTTGTTGGCCAAGGGAAACAAGACTCACTTTGTGCTAAGTGGATTGCCTTGATCAGACATCCAGCGGTGGTGTAATGGGGGACACTCACCTCTCGTGAGCACCTCCTGTTGGCTGGGTGTGACATTGCAATCTCTCCTGGTCCCGGTGCCCCCTGTAGGTTGTTGACCTTGCTTGGTAGGTCTTCAGTGGCTCAGTCCTCCGGCCAAACCACACAATGAAATGGATGAATGAACCCCTTCTGGGGTAGCAAAGAGTTCAACAAAACTATCAACCCTCACTGGGGTCTTCAGTCCTGTCTCTGGGTCCTTTAAATCTAGGCCCTTTTCTCGGGTTTTTTAAACCAGCCGTGTCCCCTTTTCAGTGCTTAGACCCCTCCAGCACTAGCTGGGGATAGAGGGGGGAACCAGGATGGCCCACTACTCCAGTTCCCAACCCAGGGACCCTATAAATAGCCACCTGCTGCTTCTTTTACTTGGCTGTTGCTACATTCCCTGGTCCTCTTCCCACCTAGGCTCTTCACCTCTGTCTGTTACCTTAGGACTAGAGCACTCAGCCCCTCTCGTTCCTAGGTTTAGCTAATGCAGCCCACAGCAGAGCCCCCATCCTTCCCTCTCTGGCCGAGCTGGGGCCTGCCCTTCTCAGCCCTTGCAGCTCCTTTTATCTGAGCCTGCTTTGCTCTGATTGGCTGCTTCTGTGCAGCCTTTCTAAGAAGGCCTGGAGGATGCTCCTTTCAGGGCCTGGTATGGTAGGACTTAGGGTTACCATATTTCAGCAAGCAAAAAAGAGGACGGGAGGAGCCCCGCCCTAGCCCCGCCCCTCCCACTTCCCGCCCCCCCAGAACTCCCAACCCTCCCCCCGTTCCTTGTTCCCTGACTGCCCCCTCCTGGGACCCCTGCCCCTAACTGCCCCCCAGGACTCCACTCCCTATCTAAGCCTCCCTGCCTCTTGTCCCCTGACTGCCCCAACCCTTATCCACACCCCCACCCCCAGACAGACCCCTGGGACTCCCACGCCCCATCCAACCACTCCCCACCCCCTGACAGCCCCCCCCAGAACTCCCAACCCATCTAAACCCCTCTGCTCCCTGTCCCCTGACTGCTCCGATCCCTCTCCCCACTCCTGCCCCCTGACAGCTCCCCCCCAGAACTCCCAACCCATCTAAACCCCTCTGCTCCCTGTCCCCTGACTGCTCCGATCCCTCTCCCCACTCCTGCCCCCTGACAGCTCCCCCCCAGAACTCCCACCCCCCCACCCCCCCGCTCTTTGTCCCCTGACTGCCCCCTCCTGGGACCCCTGCTCCTAACTGCCCTCCAGAACCCCACCCCCTACCTAAGACTTCCTGTTCCTTGTCCCCTAACTGCCCCCTCCTAAGACCCCCCCAACTGCCCCCCAGGACCCTACCCCCTACTGTACCCTGACTGCCCAAAACTTTCTCCACTCCCCCCAAAAAGCCCCCCCCGAACTCCCGACCCCCCCCTGTTTCTTGACTGCCCCCTCCAGAACCTCCCTGCCCCTTCTCTTGCCCCCTGGCCCCCTTACCCTGCTGCTCAGAACAGGGTGTTGGGCTCTGTGCAAGCTGGACACGTGGCTGCGCTCCCCAGCACAACACACAACCCGGTCCCTGGCCCTGCACAGTGCTGCCGGAGCCGGGCTGCAGGGGAGAGCTGCCGGCTCAGAATGCAGGGCGGAGCTCCTCTACAGCTGCTCCGGAGTCCAGCCCGGGACTTTCCTGCAGCCCTCCCAGCCGCTCGCTCGCTCTGCTCTGCCGGGGGAGGGGGGAAATCCCGGACATTTTGAGTGCTTTACAAATTCCCCCCGGACGCTATTTTTAGCACAAAAAGGAGGACATGTCCGGGTAAATCCGGACGAATGGTAACCCTAGTAGGACTGTAGGGCCTCTAGCAGGGGGCCTTAAAAGCAGGGCCGGCTCTAGGTTTTTTGCTGCCCCAAGCAAAAAAATTTTTGGCTGCCCCCCACCTCAGCTCTCACCCCCCCCCCCACCAGTGCCCTCCCCCACCCGGATCCCCTGCCATCCCAGGCCTGGTCTCTCTCCCCCACACACACCCGCACCCCCTGTCGCCCCAGCCCTGGGCTCCCCCCACCAGTGCTGACTCCACCCGCTCCCCCCTTGCCTCCAGCCAGTCCGGCGCTGGCAGGGTCGGGGTAAGCAGTGGGGCTTTCGGGCCGCGCCTCAGCCCAGGATCCCTCCAGCCAGGGATCCCACCTCCAGGACCGGCCGGACCCGGGAGGGCAGAGCTGGGGGACCGCCCCGGCAGGGGGCTGAGGAGCCGGGACAGGGTAGCCCCAGAGGGAGTGGAGCCCCGGAGAGCGGGATGCGGGCCCCGCATGGCAGCACCCCGCCCTCTATGGCCCCGCTGCTGCTTCTGCTTCTGGCTGCCCTGCTGCAGTCCCTGGGTTGTTCGTAACTGAAATGTTTGTAACTCTGAACAAAACATTATGGTTCTTTCAAAAATTTACAGCTGAACACTGACTTAATACAGCTTTGAAACGTTACTTTGCAGAAGAAAAATGCTGCTTTCCCTTTAGTTTTTTAATAGTTTACGTTTAACACAGTACTGTGCTGTCTGCTTTTTCTTTTTTTGGCTCTGTCGCTGCCTGATTGCATACTTCTGGTTCCAAGTGAGGTGTGTGGTTGACTGGTCAGTTCGTAACTCTGGTGTTCTTAACTCTGAAGTTCTACTATACATTTGTGCTTGTATGGTGGGAAACTGGGACTAGCCAGCAGGGCCGGCTTTAGCAAGAGCGGGGCCCGATTCCTGGGAGCGGGGCTTGCTGCAAGCCCCGCCCCCAGGAATCGAGCCGCGCTCTGGCCGGGGTTGCTGGGCTTGGGTCCGATCCGGAGCCGCGCCGCGGGAGCCGGGCCGGACCCGAGCCGCGCCGTGGGGGCCGGGCCGGGGACGGGCTGGACCCGAGCCGCGCCGCGGGGGGCGGGCCAGGGCCGGAGCCGACCCAAGCCGCGCCGGACCCGACCCGAGCCGCGCCGCGGGGGCCAGGCCAGACCTGAGCCGGGCCAGAGCCGCTGGGGCCTGCATGCTCGGCGGGAACGGGCAGCGCCTCCCCGGAGCCCTTCTCGCGCCCCCACCACCCCAGCTTACCTTGTGTTGCCTGCCCTCCCCTGCTTCTTTTCAGACTTCCTGCGAATCAGAGATTCGCGGGAAGCAGGGGAGGGGGTGGAGCGTTCAGGGGAGGGGAGGAGGGGGAAGTGAGCTGGGGGCGGGGTGGAGAGCTGCAGCGCGGGGCCCTCTTGGCACGGGGCCCAATTCAGCCGAATCGGCTGAATTGGCCTAAAGCCGGCCCTGCTAGCCAGCCCATAATCCCTTCTAATATGGCACATGATAAGCCATTGCTTTATTTACCCAATGCCTTTCGCTAATAAAGTATATGCAAACAGTTCAGCAACAGAGGTGAGACACAGACCCTGAGAGCAGAACTTGCCCATCAGAGCCCCACTCCGTTGTACGGAACAGTCCTTCCTGTCCAAAATGAACTGACCCAAAGCTCTGCCCAGAACTGGAACCAACACTGCTTTTTTTGAAGTTCAAAACAGCTCAGTACCTTTCCCCTGCCCCCCGTGAGGCTCTTGCCCATCCTGGTCACACGCCCACGTCCTAGCACTGGCAACCCACGAGAGGGCTGTTCTCTCTGTGTTTCCAGCTTGGCTGAGACCAGGAAATGCTGCAGGCTGCCAGGGGAGCCTCTCCTCTCAGCAGTGACAGAGCAGAAGGAGCCACCGTTTTCCAAAAACAAAGCCTGGCCCTTTATCCCATCCATAATCTGATCCAAACTGAACCTCTGAGTCCTTCCTCAGCAAGGACGGGGAGGTACCTGGTGGGGAGAGAAGAGCAACAGAGCCTGTGCCTGCAGCCTGTGCCACACTGGGGCACCTGGTGACCAGACACACACCCACACCTTTCCACATGCCCAGGCCCAAACGTGGGGCACGAGCGGGGACAAAGTCCCAAACTGAAGGAACACAAACCAGCTTTTCATACAGAAAAAGTCAATGCCTGCAGGATTCCTCCCTGGGATTCCAATTGCCACCTGAAATCTCAGCTTCATGTGTCTTTATTTTGGGTGTAACTCATTTTCGGCTGTAAAAGTGAGGGGACGCCATATTTTATCTGGAACAAAGGGTACCGGGGACAGTGGCAGCCCTTGAGTTGAGGGCACTGGAGAGCTATGCATGCACCCTGCCAGCCTACCCCTCACCTTAGTGTGTCCAGCAGGGTTCTTGGGGTTTAGTTTGCAATCACCCACTTTGTATCTTGTGGGGTCTGGGCTTCCCATATCCGCTGCTGAGCAGCCACCATTACAGACCTAAAGGGTGCTCTGTGGTGGCAGTAGCAGCACTGACAGGGCAGGCTGCAGGGCCTAGTTCAGGCAGAGCTCCAGAGCTTGGTTTGGCCATCAGGAAGGAGACCAGTCCACCTCACAAACCAAAGCAGGCCCATTCCTCAACTAACCCCCGAATAGCAGAGGCCAAAGCACAGCTCTCTTCCCACCTCAAGGAGCATCAGACAGCGAGGCCTCCACCTTTCAGGGCTAGAGAGAGCAATGGGAGTTCCCAGTGCACTGCTGAGAGGGAGCTCAGCTCATTTCCAGCACATTATTGGAAAGTTCTGCAGGGAGAACCTGCCAGTCAAAGCCCCTGCATGCTGAGCCACATGCAAGCACCAGCACCCACACTGATGTAGGGGAGTTGTCTCCACTGGCTGGGGCTATGGGTCTGGCAGCAGATCTCTCCTGGCTGGGGATTGTAGAGGGCCGACACCAGGTGCCCTCTCTGCTCTTCTGATTTGGAGCAGAAGCTGGGCTGGCACTGGGGAGACGGGCAGCTGCAGATGCTGCAGGATTCCCACTCAGCAGCAGCAGCTTGGCCCCATCTCCTTCCCTCATTCTTGTGTGCTGCCTTAATGACATGGACTGACACCCACAGACTAACATGAGATTCACATACAAAGCGGGTGGGACCAGTGCCGTCCTGTAGGGGGCAGTGATGCTCTTTGTCTCTTGCGCAGACGCATGCATGCACACTCCAGGTCTGAACTGTCCTCTCCAGCAGGGGGCAGTGGTGCTCTCTCTCTCACTCACTGTGTGTAAAGGCCTCTATGTAACAACACAAGGGAGTGTGGCAAGAAAACCAACAAATAGCAGAGTGTACAGAAAGGAGTCTGGAGCCTTCTTTCTGTGAGTGTTTCACACCTTCTTCTTGGCCAGCAAGGGTATATCTACACCTGCAGCCGGCCTGTGCCAGCTGACTCGAACTCGTGTGGCTCAGGCTTGCAGGGCTGTTTAATTGTGGGGTAGATGTCTGGGCTCAGGCTGGAGCCCAGGCTCTAGGACCATGCGATGTGGGAGGACCCCAAAGCTTGGGCTGCCGCCCAGGCCTGAATCGCTACACCAAGTCAGCCGGCACAGGCCGGTCGCAGGTGTCTAATTGCAGGATAAACATCCCCTAAGTCACAGTTTGCTGGTTCCTCATGCTTTGGTGCACGGCAGTAAGTCTAAGGGCCTCTGACTGATGCTCACCCGTCAACCCTGAATCCCTCTCTCCCTCTGAAGCGTACAGCACATTGTACGGTACAGTTAGGGTGACCAGACAGCAAATGTGAAAAATCAGGACAGGGGGTGGGGGGTAATAGGAGCCTATATAAGAAAAAGACCCAAAAATCCAGACTGTCCCTATAAAATCGGGACATCTGGTCACCCTAGGTACGGTGATCTCCTGGCCAGGCAGCCATTGTCACAGGCAACAATAGAATTATCATCCAAACACAGCTGACTATGTTCCAAATATAACTGAAATCAAACCTTCCGTGATCTGCTGTCTGCTTAGCAGCTCGCTATTGTGGGAGCTCAGCAGTGCCTCACCAGGGTCAGGCAGCCAGCCCATTGTGAAGCCGTGGGCGAAAAGCTGAACAAACAGAGGAGGACAGCATGCCTGCTGGGTCTTCCTTGTTGCCCAGAATGAACAGGGCAACAGGAGGTCTGGGCTGCTGCACCATTACCAGTGTGCTTGCTGCTGCCAGGGCCTGAAATGCAAATGTTCCCTGGTGCACCAAGAGCTCCTAGCCACAGAGCTAGGAGAACAGCCACCACCAGAGACGCAGCTTTGGGTAGGTGGCATTTTGGATAGAGGGGACCCAGAGGAGGGCAGTGGGGGAAGAAAAGTCCCTCTTTAACAATGGGCAGAGGGACTCCCCTGAGCCCAAATGAGAACAACTCTTGCATTCTACCTTGGAACTGGAATTTCTTTATGCAAGCGACTACAATGGAGCCCCCTGGTGGGAACTATTTACCACAATCCTGGACCAATCACCAGAGAAGAGCTAGGCAGGAATCTGTTCAACTGGAGCCCAGGGTGCAAATATCAGTTGATTGCATATGGTATGGTCTAGATGCCAAGGGGCAGAAGTGGGAACAGCTGGGAGGGCTTAAGTGACAACCACCAGCTGGGACTGAACGAGGGACTGCCAGAGCTAACAGTCTGAATCACTGCAGCTTGAGCCAAGGAGCCAGCCCTGCTAGGGAAAAGCTGCAACAGACTCACATCCTCTATGGATGAAACACACGTTTTTTACCCACGAAAGCTTATGCCCAAATAAATCTGTTAGTCTTTAAAGTGCCACCGGACTCCTCACTGACCAGTGGGTTTCACTCCCACATTAGAAGGGTTCCTGAAAGGTTGGCAGTGCTCTGAGTGGCTCTTTCCGACACCTCTGAGCCCTTGCTGCCCTGCGCCCAGAGAAACCAGATGTGCAGAGACTGCCTGCTGTAGCCTGACTGCATGCAGACAGCCCCTTGCCTTGCAGCATGCAGTGTACACACTTGGAGCTACAAGGCCATGCGCAGTGCCTAATCATTTGCTGGATGTAACAGGAGCGGGGGTTACTGTGGGGACAAAACATCACACTCGGGTCAGTGATGGCACTCATGGGACAGAGTCCCTTGGCCCGAGTGGATGGCTAATAACTGGAGCCTTAGTGGGTTGGTTCCATTAGGAGGGGAAATTGAAACGGAGGCAGGCATTTCTTTGGTGCAATCCTGTGTATTGACAAACAATGGACACAGAGTCCTGTCTCCCTGCGCACAGCAGCAAGAAATGTCCTTGCTCATCATTCCACGCCTGCCTTTCCAGCCAGCACTCTGCCCCAGAGACACTTCCTCCCAGGGCCTCTCTCACCAGTGCTTCTCTGGCCCTGTCTGCTTGTGGCACACACTGCTCCACCAGCCAGGGGCTCTGCCCTGGCCTTTGCTATCTTCTTATTCTTCCTGAGTTAGCTTTTGCTCAGGCCTCCCCATGTCCAGTGCCTTGGGCAGTGGCTACTGTTGTTTCATCTATCTTACTTCATATAGGAGCTTAATTGCTTCTTCCATATAGCCTGAATGAAGGGCAGCTCACACCCCCGTCAGCTTCAGTGATGTTTGTGATTGCCCATGGATCAAATCCTCCAGCACAACAGTCTGTCCTGGCAGCCCTGGGTGAAGATTTGATTAACTTGGACCACAGGCTTTCTTAGTCCTCCCAAGGCAGGATGCCTTAGTAATCCCTGCCTGGACACTGCAAGGCACCTCCTGCTCCGGTTCCCAGCCCAGACGTGTTTCCAGGAGCTAAGGGCTCATTCTGGGTCCCCTCAGCCCCCAGTGGTGCCCTGTGGGAATGCTGATTCTGCAGGTGACAGAAGAAGATGCTGAGATGCCTTGGAATTAATTTGCAAATTGGACACCATTAAATTAGGCTTGATTAGAGACTGGGAGTGGATGAGCCATTACACAAACTAAAACTATTTCCCCATGCTTATTTCCCCCGCCCCCCAGTTCCTCATATCTCCTTGTCAATTGCTGGAAATGGGCCATTTTCATTACCACTACAAACAGTTCTTTTTCTCTCCTACTGATAAAAGCTCACCTTAATTGATCACTCTCCTTATATGCATGTGAGGGTGGAGGGATCCAAGAGAAGCCAGCTTGCCCTGCAGGGGAAGGAAGGCTGCAGGTGGGGAGTCAGCTCGTACTGCCTTGCCTCTGCTGCCTGGATGCAGTCCAAGTCCTGTGCACGATCCAGCTCTGGGGCATTTCTCTGATGAGTGCACTGGGCTACGCTTAGCTCTGTGTTCTCTCCCTAATTCCTGGCTTTTTGGGCAGTGCCTCTGTTATTACTGTTGTTTATTAGATGTATTACGGTGATGCCCAGGCACCCCAGTCATGGCCCAAGAGCCTGCTGCGCTAGGTGCTGTACAAACACAGACCAAACCGACAGTCCCTGCCCTAGACAGTGGGCAGTCACTGAACTCTGCCTTGACAGCTCTGTAGCTTGTCCAGCCTCCGAGCTGACACTGCCTGGTTCTCCCTTTGCCTCCATTGGTCCCAGTGAAAGCTGAGCACAATTCTCTGGTTTGGATCTGAGATGGTGTTTTGCTGCTTGCGTGTGTCTCCCGGAGCTTTGTGGGGGATGCTCCCTGGGTGCTGTGGCTATTTCCAGGCGTGGAGAAGGGAACGTGTTCCCTGGCAGGTCTGTGGTGTGAGCTGTGTTAGTTCTGAGGCTGCTGCAGGGCAGGACGAGAAGGAAGGGTGGGAGGGGCTCTGCCAGCCACTGAGAGGGAGGATCTGCTCTGAAGTTTGACGGGTTCCCCACTCACCTGCTATGGGACCCTGGAATCAGGCCCCTCACTGATCTGCCAGAGAGGCCATGAAGGGAAGTCTTCCAGCCATCACTTACTCTAGCAAGCCCCCTCCGCCTCCCCACGTCAAGTGGGGCTAACTAGAATTATATGAAGCATGTTTGTTGTTTTTTAATTTAGTGGCTGGAACTCAGAGACCACCTGGGGTGTCTGATGGGCCATACCTAATTAGCACTTTGTCAGAAAGCGGGGGCCATGGCAGGCTGTTTTGAGCTCATTTCCATCCTCCCTGCTTTCTCCTCACATAATGAACCTTTGCAACTAATTAATGTTGCAAATCCCTTGGAACTGGCTGGAGGCTGGAGAGCCGGAGGAGGCAAGCGCAGCAAGGAGAGCCAATTAATACCATCAACGTGCTTCCAGCTTCAGGAGGGGGAACAACAGGAGACCTTCCACCTGTCGGGCTGGGCTGGAGGGGCCATGCCCCAGTGCAGGAGAGCAGCACCACAAACACCAGGCTGGGCTTAGAGCTCACACACAGGCTTGGAGCTTTGAAAAGTTTGTCATCAAATTTGAAAAGAATCTTCAGAACTAAAACCTGAGCTCCCAGCCGCTGTGGCTAGCAAAGGGTGTGACGTTGCACTCTATATGATTTTATGAAAATATGCTAATGTAACTGGAATATGCTTCATGCAAAATGTCTCTTGT
Organism: Malaclemys terrapin pileata; assembly: GCF_027887155.1. Taxonomy (NCBI): domain Eukaryota; kingdom Metazoa; phylum Chordata; order Testudines; family Emydidae; genus Malaclemys; species Malaclemys terrapin. Next base: position 55,881,202 of record NC_071514.1, read on the forward strand.
AAGGTATCATTACAAAGCTTATAATCTGCGGAGTGTGATCATCCTATTTGTATAAATGTATCATTCTTGTATCTGAAATTAGAAATATGAAATATAACTCTGAGGGCCTATCGTAATTATGCAAAGTGCAGGCCATTAATGGTGGTTTGGAATCTTGATGACTCCCATTAACCAGGACAATTGATTGCAGATGGCTGTGTTTACCTGTAAGTCTTCCTGGATATGTGTGTTCTGGCAAGTGGGTAATGCAGTCGTACAGTGACATGTGATCATGTCACCTGAACGGAAATCCATCTTTAACCTAGTGCTTTTCCATTGAGAAGGGCGGGGGGACCCAGGGGGACAAAGGATTCCCACTTATGCAAAAGATATATAAACGTGTGGAAGAGAACAAAGAAGGAGGCCATCATGAGAAATCCCCTAGCTACCACCTGAGCTGGAACAAGGGCTGTACCGGGGGAAAGGATTGTGCCCAGACTAGGAAGGTGTCCAGTCTGTGAAAGAAACATACTGAAACATCTCTGAGAGTGAGATCTTATCTGTATTCAGTTTCTTACTGTATTAGACATAGACTTGCGTGTTTTATTTTATTTTGCTTGGTAATTCACTTTGTTCTGTCTGTTACTACTTGGAACCCCTTAAATCCTACTTTCTGTATTTAATAAAATCACTTTTTACTTATTAATTAACTCAGAGTATGTATTAATACCTGGGGGAGCAAACAGCTGTGCATCTCTCTCTATCAGTGTTATAAAGGGCGAACAATTTATGAGTTTACCCTGTATAAGCTTTATACAGGGTAAAACAGATTTATTTGGGTTTAGACCCAACTGGGAGTTGGGCATCTGAGTGTTAAAGATGAGAACACTTCTGTAAGCAGCTTTCAGTTAAGTCTGCAGCTTTGGGGCAAGTAATTCAGACCCTGGGTCTGTGTTGGAGCAGACAGGTGTGTCTGGCTCAGCAAGACAGGGTGCTGGGGTCCTGAGCTGGCAGGGAAGGCAGGGGCAGAAGTAGTCTTGGCACATCAGTTGGCAGCTCCCAAGGGGGTTTCTGTGATCCAACCCATCACAAAGGGCTCCTGGCAATTTTCCTGAGAAAATTAGCTCCACTGTCCTGGCCAAATTCTATGCTAAGTAATTCCATTCTGCCTAAAGAGTCCAGAATCTCAGTCCCACTGGGACAGCCACAGTTTTGTAAAAGCTGCCCCAGTGGGCCAGGAACTTCTCTTGGGAGCCCCATTTTTTCATTTCATTGATTCAAACATTTCAGTTTGCTGTGGGTGAATTGCTGCCCTGAGCATGCCCTGCTCTGTGTTTGTCTGGTACGAGCAGGCCAGTGGCACGAGGGCCCAGCGTGTTTTGGGGGAGGAGGGAAGTGGAAGGAGTGCAGGCACTATCAGAGCTGCTCAGTGTGAATGGGAGTGTCTGTTTTATACACAGATGTCTCTGGAGTTGGCTTCTGAGGCTCAGAACCTGCAGTGAGAAGGCCATCTCTAGATGATCTCTAGATGATCAATTTCAAACCAACTCTGAATGTTGCCCCCTAACCTCTCATAGCCATTAATTCTGTCAGGATGAGGACACCCAGTTTACCCTTGTATTTTCACTCCAGGGCCTGGTTACACGGAAGGTTGCTTTTTGAATGGGCAGCTTCCCTCCTGGCTGCAGCCATCCTCTCCAGTGGCGAAGGATGGCTGCCTGCAGACAGTATAAATAAGTACACTTTCAGAAGCTAATGAATGCTGTTAATTGAGTTTATGCTTAGGCACAGAAATTCTAGCTCGCCTATAGTAAAGATGCACGTTTGTTTGCTTGTGTATCACCTGTGTGGAGAGCAATAATTGCTTGTGATATCCAAGTCATGAGTCAAACTGGAGACCGTATTGAAAGTCCAAGAGAAATGTGGCCAGACACTCATGTCTGACAATTCCAGGAGAAAGTGGGACCAGGCAGCAGGAGCCCAGGTCACATGGACTTTTGTTTAGCACATTTGGAAAGTCAGGCGGCCATTGGCTGAACTTCAGGCTTTGCTACATCTCAGCTGGATCCATGGAAGAGCAGCAGAGTCACAGGGAGCATGGTTAATTACCTCTCACTGCAACAAGAAGGGGCAAAAGGGCAATTCCCAGAGGAGTGGCTGGTGTTGTTCTGTCTGATTCCAGCCACAGCATGAAAGACTGAGAACCTTTCACCGCTGCTGCAGGTGCCCAGGGATTGTCTATGTTGGCCTGGTCTGAATCAGTTTAATAAACCCCACATCACTCAACACTGTGCTCCAGAGCACTGATGAGGCCTCCAACACTCCTGGTTCTGGCTTATTGACCCAGGTGAGAAACCAGCCAGGGAAGGAATTCCAGGCCAGATCAACACTGCCAGCTTATATTGGTATAACTGCCTGACTCTACACGCCCCTGAGCGACGTAGTTATACCAACCTACTCCACGGTATGGGAAGCGCTATGTCAACGGGGGTGGTGGCGTGGGGGGGGCTTCTCCCATCGATACAGCTACTTCCTCTTGGGGAGATGGCGTGTATACACTGATGGGAGAGCTCTGCCTTTGGCATAGGAAGTGTCTTCACTAAGCACCATGGGGGGCAGCTGCAGTGCTGTAAGTGTAACCAAGCCCCCAGTGTCTGCTCATTTGCCTGGGTCCCAAATGTAACCAAACAATTGACACTAACACAATAGGAAATTGGCTTCCTTTTCCTCATATGCCTGGTGGAGGAACAGCACCTCTCTGATCTGATTCTGCTCCCACTTACACCTGGCGTCAGTGGAGAGACTCCTGGTTTCCACCAGTCTGAGCGTAAGCATAAGGCCCGTGGGGGTGTGTGGTAAATGGTTGTGAGGGGCCAGCATGTGCATGTTCCTTGAATCAAAGTTCCCCTGCACAATGACTAGTCTTTCCGCTAGAAGGAGCCAGGACAGGACTGTGGATGCAGGAGCGAGAACAAGTGTGGGCTGAGGAGCTCCACAGATGTCCTTGTCTGCCAACAAGAAACAGAATGTAACAATCTTTCTCATCACGTACCTGCGAGCTAGCAGGATCCTGCTTGGGATGGGGACTCTATGGAGCACCAGGTGGTTCTAGGCACTTCCAGGACCCTGCTGGGCCCACCAGGGTTTTGGTAACACCTGCTACGGCATCAGGAAGCACCAGCCAGCGGGTGTGGAGAAGGGAGGAGGCTGGGAACGTGTCAGGCAGCATTTGTGTGTGGCGGGGCATCGGAGGCTGCAGGGCACTGAGTACCAGAGAGTAGCCTGACACCCTGTGGAGAGCCACGGCAACTGTGCCTACCGACACCCCATGGACAGACCCGGCAACTGGGCCTACCGACACCCCGTGGATAGACCTGGCAACTGGGCCTACCGCCACCCATGGACAGACATGGTGACTGGCCAGGTGCCTGCCTCTTCCACAAGCAGTGCTTCTTTAACCTGCCCCACCCCCTTTGTGCCCTAGAGCCCTGCCTCCAGCCTGGGGGGTTCAAGTAATGGCACATCCCGCTTTTGCAGGGGGGAGCTCCCCTTAAGCAGCTTTAACTGGTTTTCATGGTGTTTTGTCTTTGTGAGAGAATGGGGCTTTGCCTTGTTGTGTTCTCATTGGCCTGGCAGAGGGTGTGACTGTTCTTGCCTGACGGGGCTCTCGCTGCAGTCACCCCAGACTGGGCCACCACAAGGGTCTCGACGTGGCTCTATTGCTACGGTGCATCCAGAGCCATGCGCTGGGTGCAGCCTGGGTTACCCACAGCTGTACTGGAGCCCTGCATCAGCACGCACCTGCCTTCCATCCTGGGCACTGGCTTCCACCTGCTTTCTGGGTTTTACTTTGGCTCTGTGAAGCCCTTTGTGGGTGCTGGGTATCTGCACAAATCCCCAGGTTGCTGGGTTTTGCTGTGGGTCTCCATGGCTGCTATTCAGATGCAGTGTCACAGGTCCCTGTGCAGTATCTGCTGAGCAACAGGAAGGGACACACCCATGTGGATGATTTACACAATTTAACATCATTTCATTGTGCAGGTGCAGCATTGCCAACACCAGTTAAAAATCATGGGTTTCTCCCCCTGCCTCCCTCTCTTTCTGGAGTTAAAGCTGCTCTCAGGACATGTTGGGGACTGCTCTCCAGAGGGTCACCGTGCCTGGTGGCACTTCAACAGCTCAGTCACATAGGCAGGGCAGGGGCCTCGGAACCTGAACCCGGAGAGCCTGCCCCAGCAGCTGTCGGACCTGCTGGGAGTTCTGGGGATACAGGGGCAACGGGATACTGGCCCCTCCCCCTTGTCATCAGTGGCGTCCACTGGTGCCTGGCCTCATCTTTGCAAAGACCAGCCAAGATAGCTATAAAAGCAGCTGGAAGCAAAAAGGAGACGCCAACCTATTTCGATTACATGCCAGCGCTGTACAAGGAAGCGGGACCATTAGAAGCCACCAACAGATGACATGGACTGTGCAGGGAGGCAGGGCCAGGGGAAGGGTGTGTGTGAGCCAGAGACCTCTTGATGCCAACTGGCAGAAGACATGGGGGTGCACAGGGTTTTACAGGAACCCCCTGGGTCAGAGCTATGCATAATAATTCACCAAAGAGTGGCATGTGAAGTCTCTATGAGAGCTAGTAAGACACTGGTTGTCATGACCATTGCAAAATGTATGTACAGATAATATTTAAGGCGTTACATGTGTGTACTGAACATTGCGTTGTTAAGGCAAGTAATGTAACTTGGACAGGTTTCTTTCAAGCAAACCCTTATCCCTCTGTCTGGTCATGTGTGTATTGGGCATTGATGTCTCACAATAGATGCCTGTTTGCATAGTGAGCTAAATGCTATCAAGAGACTGTGAAATCTTCAAGAGAGGAAATTGAGAGGAAGACATAAAGAGCAGGAGGGGATCCTATTTTAAGTAAAGACAATGGATTGTTGGGATATATTTGGGGTTGCAGAAGTACACCCTGGATCCTTCACTGTGGAGGCAAGCTAACTCAGTGTTTGTGTTATGATCATAGGGTCACAGCCAGCCTGGCTGCAAGACACTGAAAGCACTGTAGATTAGATTCTGCTGCAAGACATAAAAGCATCTAGTTAATTGAGTCTAGGTTCTAGAACGTGTGTTATGATTTTAGTTTATACGTAACCATTTGTTTCCAATACTCGACTTGCTATTACTTGAATCTCTGTGCTTTGTTAAATAAACCTTTACTAGTTTTCACTATAAACGTATCTAAACGCTGTGTGTTAAGCAGTGAGCTGGGGTGGAACTGGTGAGCTGTGGTGCACAGCTTTCTTCGGGAGCAGCGGGCCTATGAATTCTGACAGGTTTCAGAGTAGCAGCCGTGTTAGTCTGTATCCGCAAAAAGAACAGGAGTACTTGTGGCACCTTAGAGACTAACAAATTTATTAGAGCATAAGCTTTCGTGGACTACAGCCCACTTCTTCGGATGCATATAGAATGGAACATATATTGAGGTGCCACAAGTACTCCTGTTCTTCCTATGAATTCTGAGTGTCCAGTGGCTGCATGCTCCAAGGAGACACTCCAAGAGCTGGAGCATGCCTATCACTAACCTGTGGAGAGAACAGGGCCCACGCAGCCTGGAGGGGAGTACCTGTGGTGCCTGGGGAGCTGACCCACGCAGCCACAGACAAGGCTTCCTCATGCTCAGGGCAGGTGGTAGCGAGATGCCTCACAGCCCTGCGCACCCACAGGAAGCATCACAAAGAAGAGTGGGGGATGGCAAATGGGAAGGGAGATGACCAAAGTGACAGTGAATGGGAGGGATGAGAAGGGAGATGCCCATCAGGCAATGGCTATATTAAGTCATGGTCCCCATTCGGGGCCATAGGAGAGCCCCTGGGCTAAGTGGATCCCTGATGGCTGTGGACCCATTGCCCCAGTCGGTGCTGTGCTCCAGCACACGGTTTGAATACTGATTTGCAGATCTGGGTCATGCTGTTGGTCTGTACAGGATTCCTGTGGCATATGCATGAGCTGGGGCTATGCTTGAGCTACCATGTGCTGGCATTAATATGTATAACGCCAGTAGCTGTGATAGCCCTTATGATGCACAGAGCTGTCTAGGAGGAGCTCATCCCAGGTAATTAGCTCTAATGAGGGCAGAATGTCAAGGTCCCAGGGGAGCTGGGCAGTGACTTCTCACTCAGATGCCTGGTATCAGACCTGAGGAGGGGGAAAGTTACCCAAATGTCACTGTGAGAGACTCACTAAGAAACCATTAATTAGGCAAATGTGACCTTCCCCAGTTGTTTGTTCTCGTGAGCCCACTGAAAACGTGCAGTGTTCAACACACTGTAGCTCAGACACAGACAACACATAGCCTGGCTGGGATGGTGAGAGCTTCCACCTTCCAAGCTGCCACACAAACAGGAATGCTTGCTGCCCCCTCACGAGGAGTGTGGGGCACTGCAGAGCAGTGCTCTCCACACAGGGTCCCAGAGGCACCCCTGCCTCCTGTAGTCAGAAATATGGATCATCCGGCCATACAAATGCCAAATACAGATTCACAGGCCAGTCAGCTATTCTGAGGACTGCCCAGCCCAGCCCTCGGTCAGGTATTTGGGACCCCACCCGTGCACATTCCTGCTCCCAAGATGTTCCCCTGCACAAACTCTCTTCTCTTCTAGCACTCCGGCCTGCAAGTCTCCTTGTTTTGCCTTGAAACAGTCCTATTTAAACCAGCTCGCTCTCAGGGAGTGCCACTGCTACTGTTTTCACCGTCTACTGCCAGCCTTGCATGGACACTGGCTCTGCACATGTTGGAAGTGATGGCTCTGGCTCTGGCTAGTGATTACTGCTCAGCTGCACACCTCCCTCTTGAGGTGACCACCTGCCCTGTGCTGTCAGGGAGCCAAGGTGCATCCCCCCCAACCCAACAGCGATGCATCTGCGGTTACAGTCACTGCCTGTTGGACAAAGGGGATCCTTGCCCCCACATTGTGATGAAGCTTCCAGAGGCCTAGGGAACGCTTCACCCTTTAGGGAACCAACACCTGCTTGTGTAGACTGTCTGGTTGGCAAGCAAGCCATTCTGAGCCACCCCTGGAGACAGCAGAGGTGTAACTTCATATGCTCTGTCACGAAAGTCCAAGCGGCTACATGACCCAGAAGTTGAAGGCAGTTTCTGACTGAGATCTGGGGGCTGTCAAATTGTTTTGACGAGGTGCAATAACATCCAGAACCTGTCCATGGGAAGAGATGCCCTTGCTGCCAGGGAATCCAGCTGACCTATGAACTGTATATTGTGAACAGGTATTAGTGTGGATTTTCTACCTTCAGCTGGAGGCCCAGGTCCAAAACCAGAGAAAGCATTGTCCTGGAGGACAACACATCTTGGTAGGACTGATCCTTGAGTAGCAATCATTGAGGTGCAGGAATACCACCATAGTCTGGCAACGCAGGTAAGCAACCACCACTGACAGAACCTTTGAGAATACTCTCAGGGCTGAGGAGAGGCCAAAGGGGAACACTTGATACTGCAAATGATCCTGGCCTACCACAAATTGGAGGAGATGGGTGTATTGCTATATGGAAGTACGCAGCCTGGAGGCTTTAGGCCAAAAATTCAGTCCCCTAAATCTGGCGAAGAAATCATAGCTGCCAGGGTCACCATCCTGAATTTCTGGGGTCTCACCAATCTGTTTAGGAGTCTTAGATCTAGAATTGGTTTCCAACCTCAATTCTTCTTCAGTATGAGCAAATAACTCTAATAGAAGCCCTTTTTCCTGTATTGAGCAGGTACTAGTTCTATTGCTCCTAAATGAAGAGGGGTGTTTACTTCCTGCCTTAACAAGGGTTGTGAGAAGGGTCCCTGAAGCAGGACGGGAAAGGGGAATGAGAAGGAGGGAGGGAGGTAGAGTGGATGGCGTAGCCTAATGATATTACTTCCTGTACCCATTTGTTTGAGGTCATCCACTCCCATGCATGCTCGAAGTGGAAAATCTGTTTCCAAATGGGGGAAGTGGGCAAAACACTGAAGCTGGCAGGCTAATGATGGGTGGGAATTCAACCCCCCAAGAGTCACGTCAAAATTGGCACTTCAATGACGACGCCTGTTGTGGAACCACATCAGATGGAGTAGAGAGTCTCTTTCTATGGAACCTGTGCCTCTTCCTGGGCAGGTTCCATGAGTCTCTGGAATTCAGAGAATTGCATAGGTCGGGATCTCTGAGCCATTTGTGATCTGCTGAACTTCTGTTTGTTTGCAGGCGTATAGCTGCCTAACAAGCATAACATGGCCCTGGAAGATTTAAGGGTATGTAACAATTCAACGTCCGTCCATCAAACAGGAGATCCTCAACCATATTTTGAACTTCTCTGGGGAAGGCAGACAATTGCTGCCAGGAAGCCCTACACATTACCACTACCATAGCAATGAAATGGACTGCAGTGTCTGCAGCACCACTTGCAAAGATGTTCGTGCCAGCAACTGTCCCTCAGCAATAGGGGCCTGGAATTGTTCTCTTTGGTCGGGGGGAAAGGTGCTCAGTAAATGACCCAAATTTCATGTACTTGGCCAAGTTGTACTTGGCCATCAGTGCTTGGTAATTTGCAATATGAAATTGCAGTGTAGCCAATGAGCTGGCCCGCCTTCCCAGGAGGTCCAGATGTTTTTGGTCTCTGTTTTATGGGGTGGATTTATAACGGGGTTGTTTGCCCCACTTGTTCATCTCATCACCAACCAAAGAATTGGGAGATGGGTGGGGGAAGAGGAATTCAGAGTCCGTGGCAGGGACATATTTTACAAATGGATGTCACCAAAGCCGGGGTTTGCTAGATAGTTCTAGCGTGTTCCAGTAGAGCCTTGTTTATGGAAAGAGCAACTCTAGACAGTGTCTCAGAATTTCCAGTAGCTTGTGTTGTGGTTCCCCAACCTTCTCAAGGGGTATCTGCAGAGAGTCTGCCACATGCTTAACAAGATTACTAATAAATCTATCCAAGCTGCCACCACTGAAAAAACTTATAAAACACCTGGGTGCTGTGGGTAGTCCAAAGGGGAGGACTCTAAACTGGTAATGGTCTTAACTGAAGAGGACCCTGAGGAACCTCTTGCGAGATGGGTGAATGTTTATGTGAAAGTATAACATCTTACATGTCAAGAGCTGCGACCATGTGCCATCCTCCAGGGAGGGAATTACTGATGCCAAAGAGATCATGTGGAATTTTAGTTGTCAGATGAATATGAATATGTTCAATTGTCATAGGTCGAGAATCTGTCTCCATCTCCCATTCCTTTGGGGGATTAAGGAGAGTTAGAACCCCTTCCCCTGATGTTGAGGTGGAACTCTTTCTAAGGCTCCCCAGAGAAGCTAGTCCACTTCTTGGCAAAACATCTCCTTGTGAGAGTGGTCCCTGAAAAGGAATCGGGAAGGAGGTTGATCGGTAGAAGTTGCCAGAAACTCAATCAGACAGCCACCATGAATAATTTTCTGTACACATGTGCCAGTAGTTGCAGGGAACTTGGGTAAGGTGGCCTCCAAAAATCTGAGGAGGGAAATGATGTGGCATCAATAAAGGAGGACCGGTCTCAACAGTCACATTCAAAGAAACAGTTTGGCTGAGGGTCAGAGTAAGATGTGGTGGATGTTGAAAGGGCTTCATTCCTGGGCCTATAAACTTTCTGTCTTTTATGGTGGTGCCCGAGAACATTTATGATAAAAGAGCCGCGATGGTGGTCTCACCATATATCCCTGTCTCTGATGTTTTGTCTTGGTGGTGGTATACAGATGCCCAGTGAGTGAAGAGTTGTCCTCAAGTCCCTGAGGGGGTGATCATCTGTCTTCTCATGGAGCAGACTAATCATATCGAAGAACGGATCCCGGATGGTACTCTGCACCTCTCTAGGGAAACCTGAGGAGAGACTAGTTGTTACAATCCTCATAGGAATGACCGTAGCTATTCCCCTGGACACAGTGTCCACAGCATCCACCGCGGCCTGGTGGGAAGTTCTGGCCACCAATTTGCCCTCATCAATTAAGGCCTGGAATTCAGCTCTATCCTCTTCCTGGGGCATGTCCTTAAAATCTAGACACTTAGCATAATTGGTAAAATTACATTTGGCAAGGAAGGCCTGATAGTTCGAGACCCTGAACTGAAAGGGAGGTGGAAGAGAAGATTTTTCTTCCCAGGACGTCGAGCTGTTAGTGCCCCTTATCATAGGGAATAGCCTTTGGATGTTGCTGCCTGGATCTCTCAGTGGCCACTTGTACTACCATCAAGTTAGGCAGCAGATGCAAGAATAAAAACTCTCCCCCTTCAGATGGAACAAAGTAACACTTCTTGACACTCTTTGGGGTGGAAGCACAAGAACCAGGAGTGTGCCACAAAGTCTTTGCTGGGTCCATGATGGCCTTGTTGATTAGGAGGGCTGTCTGACTGGGACCGGAAGGCTGCAAAATATCCAGCAATCAATGTTGAGGCTCCTGAACTTCCTCAAGCTGAATCTGCACCTTGGAAGATCCACTGAGCACAAGCTCCTAGTATTGCCTGAAGTCATCAGGCCAAGACACCGAAGATGGAATAACCACCTCATCTGGTGAAGACGATGAAATTAGTCCCCAGAACAGTCAGATCCAGCTCACCTTCCTCCTCAGAATACTCCGATGGAGCTGTTTGGTGTTGGCCAGGAGATGGGAAATAGGGCTCACGTACCAACCCCAGGTGTCTACAGTAGAGCTCCCATGGGCCCCATCAATGCCAGTATGTGGAAGCAACTGGAAGGGGAAAACCTCATGGCACAGGGTACCACCTGTCTTTTGGCCAATCATATCTGGCCATAGGTCGGGACCTTGATCTTACAGGGCTTCTGTCTGGGGCCAACTCTACCTGGTACTGCAGAGACGCCAGAGGAGTTTCCAACTCACTGGAAGAAAAGGCTTAACCCCAGATTAGAATAATAAAATCATAGAAGATTAGGGGTGGAAGAGACTTCAGGAGGGCTAGTCCAACCCTCTGCTCAAAGCAGGACCAACACCAACTAAATCATCCAAGCCAGGACTTTGTCAAGCCGAGCCTTAAAAACCTCTAAGGAGGGAGATTCCACCACCTCCCTAGATAACCCATTCCAGTGCTTCACCACCCTCCTAGTGAAATAGTGTTTCCTAATATCCAACCTAGACCTCCCCCACTGCAACTTGAGACCATTGCTCCTTATTCTGTCATTGCCACCACTGAGAACAGCCGAGCTCCATCCTCTTTGGAACCCTCCTCCAAGTAGTTGAAGGCTGCTTTCAAATCCCCTCTCACTCTTCTCTTCTGGAGCCTAAACAAGGCCAGTTCCCTCAGCCTTTCCTCATAAGTCATGTGCGCCAGCCCCCTGATCATTTTCGTTGCCCTCAACTGGACTCTCTCCAATTTGTCCATATCTTTTCTGTAGTGGGGGCCCCAAAACTGGATGCAATACTCCAGATGTGGCCTCACCGGTGCTGAATAGAAGAGAATAATCACTTCCCTCTATCTGCTGGCAATGCTCCTACTAATGCAGCCCAATATGCCGTTAGCCTTCTTGGCATCAAGGGCACACTGCTGACTCATATCCAGCTTCTCATCCACTGTAATCCCCAGGTCCTTTTCTGCAGAACTGCTGCTTAGCCAGTCAGTCCCCAGCCTGTAGCAGTGCTTGGGATTCTTCCATCCTAAGTGCACGATTCTGCACTTGTCCTTGTTGAACCTCATCAGATTTCTTTTGGCCCAATCCTCCAATTTGTCTAGGTCACCGTAGACCTTATCCCTACCCTCCAGCGTATCTACCTCTCCCCCCAGTTTAGTATCATCCGCGAACTTGCTGAGGGTGCAATCCATCCCATCATCCAGATCATTAATGAAGATGTTGAACAAAAGCGGCCCAAGGACCGACCCCTGGGGCACTCCGCTTGATACCAGCTGCCAACTAGACATCAAGCTGTTGATTACTACCCGTTGAGCCCGACAATCTAGCCAGCTTTCTATCCACCTTATAGTCCATTCATCCAATCCATACTTTTTAAACTTGCTGGCAAGAATACCGTGGGAGACCTTATCAAAAGCTTTGCTAAAGTCAAGATACATCATGTCCACCGCTTTTCCCATATCCACAGAGCCAGTTATCTCGTCATAGAAGGCAATCAGGTTGGTCAGGCATGACTTGCCCTTGGTGAATCCATGTTGACTGTTCCTGATCACCTTCCTCTCCTCCAAGTGCTTCAAAATGGTTTCCTGGAGGACCTGCTCCATGATTTTTCCAGGGACTGAGGTGAGGCTGACCAGTCTGTAGTTCCCCAGGTTCTCCTCCTCCCCTTTTTAAAAGATGGACACTGTATTTGCCTTTTTCCAATCGTCATGACCTCCCCCAATCGCCACGAGTTTTCAAAGATAATGGCCAATGGCTCTGCAATCACATCAACCAATACCCACAGCACCCTCCGATGCATTAGATCTGGACCCATGGACTTGTGCACGTCCAGCTTTTCTAAATAGTCCTTAGCCTGTTCTTTCAACACTGAGGGATGCTCACCTCCCCCCCTTACTGTTGCCTGCCCAGGGACAGCAGTGTGGGAGCTAACCTTGTCTGTGAAGACTCAGGCAAAAAGAAAAAGCATTGAGTACTTCAGCCTTTTCCACATCATCTGTCACTAGGTTGCCTCCCCCATTCATCAAGGGTCCCATACTTTCCCTGACCTTTTTCTTTTTGCTAACATACCTGTAGAAACCAATGGCACTGACGGCTGCGCACTGAGGCTGGCAGGCAAGATGGAAGAATGACTTTGCATCCTCAGGAGTAACAATGTCCTGGAATAGGGACGGTCCCAAGAGGAGGGGTGAATGAGATCATGGGAGAGCAAAAATATCCTCCAGGAAGACTTAGGTCTTAGACCACCCTGGGGAGCAGGGAGAGTCTACTGGTGAAGCTGTCAGATCCAAAGCTTCCCTGGTCAAAGTGGAAGTCGGATCCATCTGGGGTCATGTTGTTATAGGCACCACATTGGCCTGGATGTGGCAGAGAGCACCAGCGGCTGTTTGTCCTTAGCCATAGGAACTGGTGCTGCAACTGGCGGATCCATACCCTTGAGCACCACTTTCTCTTGCCAAGATTTACTCAAGCCTAAGTCTTTAGCTCCCAACTTTGACAGGGTGGGGAGGGATCCTTCCTCTTTGGAGCAGTTTTCCACAAAGACAGTTTGTCCTTTTGCCTATGAGTGCCTCTTACTCTCATAGGAAGGCTTCTCTTTAGGCTTAGAAGTCTTAGGCCTTGTCTACACTACCACGGTAAGTCGACCTAAGTTACGCTACTTCAACTACATGAATAATGTCTTCACTGCACTGCGTCGATGGACACTCTCCCGTTGACTTACCTTAATCTTCTTGTTCCGGTGGAGTACCAGAGTTGACCGCAAAGCGCTCTGCGGTCAATTTAGTGGGTCTTCACTAGACCAGCTAAATCGACCCCTGCTGCATCAATCGCAGCAGCATGAATCTCTGGTAAGTGTAAACATGGCCTTAGCCTCAGTTCCTGTTTGATGGGTCTGACGTACAGGGCGGGGGTTGTCCCTGGCCCTGATCAGATTAGACTCATTTCCTTCTCCGTTAGGTGTTTCTTAAGTCACAGTTCCCAACCCTCAGGAGTTCTGGGGGAAAGGGCGGCAGATGCTACTCTTGGCTGAGATATTCGTTACTCACAGAAAAAGACCCAGGACATGAAACAGTTCTTGAACCCCAGAACCCTAGGCATAAGCCCAGCCTTCCGTGGGGGAGGAATAAATTCCCCAAGGTGTGTGTGGGGTGGAAAAAGGGGACCAACTATCTAACTACACTATACTAGAAAAAATACTAAAACTATTTACAATATATTTACAGAAACAACACAGTAGAAATGAGTTGAGAACACACCAAAGATTCCTACTTGGACCATTCAGAAGGAAATGGAGAAATGTTGGCCCACACCACCTTTTATGCCCTCGGTTCAGTGCACAAAGAATGCTATGGCACATGTGTGGACCAACGGACACTGCTTGAAAAAAAAATTTCAGACTCTGGCAGCTGGAGCGCATGTGCACCAGTGTGTGGAATACACACAGGGACCCTCATTTGAAGAAGAAAATTCTATTTAGGAACAGTTAATGCAGGGGCAAAAGTCATCTTAAAGGCATGGGAGTAAGAGGAAAGACTTGGGCATTCCTTTCTATCTTCATATGGCCTATAATGCTCTTGATAACACTCTTCAGCACTCCATAAGGCTTTTCACTTCCATCTCCAACAAAAACACTACATACCTCAGCTTCATCAAACCTACTAGGGTAAAATATTAACAGTGATCCCGCATCCTTTTAGATCAATTATATCAACAGATCAGCAAATCTGGCTGCTCCATATTCCATGCAATGGGGACAGGAGCAGCAGAAGCACCCTAAAAGTGGGGGGCCCACAGGTGCCCAAACCGTGGCCCCACCCCAAGGCCCTGGCCTCACACTGCCCCTTTGATCCCCCAGAACCCCTGCGACACCCCTTCTGCCTGCCCTTGCACCACCCCTTCCCCGAGCCCCCACGTGGCCCCTTCTCCCTGAGGCCTCACTCTTGCGCTGCCTTCCCCCCCCCCCCCCCACCCCACCAGACCCTGCTCCCCTGGCTCACTCCTCTCCGCCCCCTCCCCTCCCTTGTTTGCCCTCACAGACAGTAAAAGGTGGGGGGCAATGGCTCTGCCTGAACCCTGCTGAGGTCACGGTTATGGTTTTGTGTTGGAGTGTAGAGAAGAGTGAGAATCCAATGAAATAATGGCAAAGCAGGTGATTTTTAAACTTTGTTCTTTCTGTATCAATTGAGTTTTCATCAAATCACCATGAACGCTTCAAACAGCTCTCACACTTTATTCTAGCGTTTGGTTTTAGCCAGTTCAATTAGATTTTTACAAAATAAAGAGCTAAAGCTTGTATTAAACTGAACTGTAATGGAACCAGAGTTATGGTGTAGCAGTAACAAACAGATACAGTCCACCCAGGCTGAGAACACTGCTCCACCTGCTGGCAGATATGTGCATTTGTCACTATTTTGGAGCCCAGAATCTCAGATGCTAAATAGTTGGCTCTTCTATATAAGCTGGGGCAAGCAACCTGAACTCCTAAGTTGCTTCATCCCTAAAGCTTGCATTCTGTGCTACAGACCAAATAAAGCCAGTCAGCATTAGGGTTATCAGATGCAAAGATATTTATTGATGCCCTGAATAAGCACATTTCATTGTACATCAGGAATCCAGTTCAAAGCATCTAAATCAGCTCCCAGTTCAAGACCCAAAGGGAATTATTTGCAGAGGCAGATGGCGTCACTTTGGTCAGTATAACAGGCGCATGACAGGAAGTGATGGGGGTAAGTCCTTCCCTGACCAAAAGGGGCCATTTTCTTCCTGAATTCAGGCTTCACTTTGTGCCACTATTGCTAGAGAGTAGTAGCAGCTATGATCACTCTGGATCAAACTCTTCAACAGCCCACCTTTCTCTGCCGCACGAGTGACTCAGGAGCAGAGGGAGGCCTGCTGAAATCAATAGTCCTGGAAGGCTGCACACTCCAGGCTGTGACAGGAAGCTGTTCCTTGCTAGAATTTCTTTACTTCTGCTGCTTCAGAGAGTGACTGCTCCGTGAGCTGCTGGACCAGCTCTTCCACATACACTTTAAAAAGAGGAGTAGGGTCCTGAGAGAGAAAATGGGTTAATGAGAGACTGAACCTGAGCAGCAACAGGAAGAGGGAAGGGGTAAAGTGTGCAACGGCCATTGTGCTAGTTAAACCATGAACAATCTTTAATGGGTGTTTTAGTCCTTACCTTTTAAACACACTGCCTCTCTCTATCTGTACTACGGCACCAAGACTTATCTCTATTCACTAACCTGCAGCTCACCCTTGGGATGTTTTCCCAAGCCCTTCCCCTCTCTCCCATGGAAGGATACGGCTTCACTCCTGAATAGTTTAGGAGGAAAGAGCAGCATGGTGACTGTGACACTATGTGGAATCTGGGGGACACTTAAGAACATTATGAATATCAATATTGTAAAATTGTAAAGAGTTGTGCCAGATATGCCATGTAAGCGATCTGCAAAAATGTTATAATTCGCCAAAGATGATAATCTTGTTTATATGTTTGTGTCACCTTTGTGCTATGGGTTATAGATATGTATGTCTGTATTTCAAAACTTGTGCTATGCTTCTGGGTGACACCCCCAGACAGTGTGGGCATCAGCTCTGCCTAGCCTGCTTGATGGCCCATTAAGGACCATCAGCTATACAACTGACCCATTGAGAGAAGGCAGATACACCTTATAACTCAGCAAGGCATGCAGGGGCATGCCTATGGACAGAATGCTAAGGCCTCCAAGCCAGGTGCTGGGCAGCTTGTGTTTGAAACAAAGGAAGCACAGGCCACATGGCAAAAGACTATAAAAGGCAGCTGCATCTTCTCCATTTTGTCTTCAATCCTCCTTCTTACCTCTGGAGGAACTTTGCTACAAGCTGAAGCTCTTAACAAAAGACTGAATGATCCATCCAAGCTGTGGATGTATTCTAGAGGAACTTTCAAGCCAGCAAACTCACCACTACTGCTAAGGACTGATATATGGACTTTAAAGTCTTTGTATGTATGTGACTGTTTTACCATTTAATGTCTCTCTTCTTTTTCTTTCCTTTTTCTTTATAATAAATCTTTAGTTTTAGACACTAAAGGATTGGCTGGCAGCATGATATTTTGAGTAAGATCCAAACCTATACTGACCTGGTGACGTTCTTCTAACCCCAAAGGGTCAGCCACATTTTTGTATTTGTGAGCAGAGTTTAAAATAACTTCTCACTGTACTGGACCTATGTGCTGACTGAGAGCCAGAAAACTGGCTTGCAATGAAGGAAGCTGTATGATTTCTTTTTTGGCTTGTTGATAATCAGTGTGGGAGATAGCAAGCACAGTTTGTGACTGGTGATGAGCTTAACTTCAGAATTAACCACCAGTTTTGGGAGTATCTCTCTCCCTTTTGCAGCCTGCCTTGACTTTCGCATTTCCAGTGAGGGCTACCCCAGGCACCCCCAGGTCACAGTGACCAATGGAAGTGTATTTGAATAAGTGTAAAGTAATGTACCCTGGGAAAAGTCACCCAGTCTTTTCTCTCACGCACACAACTCTGAACCTGCGACATGCTCTGCCATAAGCACATGGGGTAGAAAGTGATGCACAATATCTCACGGCGTTCTACTGAGCAGTTTGCCATTCCCTCTGAATAGAACTTTGGTCACTATCACCTCGCTGAGAGTGAAATGGCCCTAAGAAGGGCAAGGAAAATAGGCAGAGGTCTGGGCAGGACTGAGACCAGACGGCAACCTGGGAAGAGGCTGCGCAAGTGGGGACTGGGCTGTGGTACTTAGAATCCTGAAGGGATGGTGAAAACTGACTAGTCCCTCCATTAGCTGTACATGTCAAGCAATTTCACCCAGCCAGTGCTGCAGGACAGCAGATGGTCATATACTGGAGGGGCTGGATCATTTTACTGGCTGAGCGAAGCAGGGCCCTGCTCTCATCCTGATGGCATGTGACTGTTGGTCTGGAAGTAAAGCTGTAACTTTGGAATACCACATCTGATCTATTCCAAAATTTCAGGGAACGTTCTACTCATGTATGGGCAGAATCCTATTGATTTTGGGGAAAATCAGAAAACCGGAAAAAGGAAATGGGGGGCACAGAACCCCTCACATCTGCTTAGCACATCTAGCAGCTTTAACAAGGCTTGTAATTGTAGAGATTTAAAGACCAGATGATGGTAGCCATTAACTTCCAGCATAACACCCCAACCATCTCATCTCTGCCAAAGTTCCAGAGGAGTTTAACAGATTGGGAGATAAGGCACTCAGGGTGTGAAACAGGGAAAAAAAAAAGAGGGGGGGGGCAGAGGAAGAGGGAAGGAGACTAAGGAGTAAAAAGGTACTTTGGAGTTGCAGGGGTGTGTGGTGAGGGGAAGCAGGGACCTGAAGCAGTGGTGCCCTGTTGTGCTCCCCCCTCCCCCGACCAGTAATGGAATCTGTCCATGCCTCCCCCCTCCACCCCCCCCCCGATTACTGCACAGTTGGCTCAGCAGAGGAGCTTGGGCTGAAGGCGGAGCTGGGGGTGGAACTGGGGATGTGGGAGGAGCTGGGGGTACAGGCACAGCTGGCCTGGGGGTAGAGAGGGAATGAGGGCAGAGCTGCAGTTGGGGGGGGAGATCCCTCCCCGCCTTCTCGTTGGGGCTGGCCCAGGCCCTGTCATGCACCCACCTGAACATTCCTCCATGCCCCCTTATGTGGCCATGCCCCATAATTTGGGGACCACTAACCTGGAGGGAAGTGAAAATGTGGAGGTCAAAGCAGGCACCAGGAGGGGAGGGGGCAGTGTAGTTGGAAGGGAGTGGGGGGTGATAATGAGGCAAGCAGGGATCTGGGGATGGGGAGGAAAGATAAGGACCCAGAAGAGGGAGCAGAGACTGTTTATAATGAACCCTGCATTTATCAGCTCCACAGCACAAATACTGTCTCTGGAAGAAGGGGGGCCCTGGAGGGTGGGTGGGAGAGTAGGCAGTGATTCTCAGCCAAATGCTGGGGGGCATTAGGATTCTAGTGAGGGAGCTGTGTGAACTTCTATAGTCAAGTGGGAAGAGGATGGAGTCAGATTAATGAGTAATTGGAAGGTAAAGAACAAAAGCAGCTCGGAGTGCAGGGACTAGAAGTATCTATTGCAGGCTCCCCATTACCCATCCACATCACTCCCTACACATCTCCTTCCCCCGGCCAAATAGCTGCAGGCATAAAAATGACTGGTTTCAGAGTAGCAGCCGTGTTAGTCTGTATCCGCAAAAAGAACAGGCGTACTTGTGGCACCTTAGAGACTAACAAATTTATTAGTGCATAAGCTTTCGTGGACTACAGCCCACTTCTTTGTATGCATCCGAAGAAGTGGGCTGTAGTCCACGAAAGCTTATGCTCTAATAAATTTGTTAGTCTCTAAGGTGCCACAAGTACGCCTGTTCTTTTTGCGGATAAAAATGACTGGCTCTCCACCTGCTGCCCACACATCACAGACTGCAGGAACATGCTGCCCTCTCACTGGGTCTGCAGCTTGGCCCACAGACACAACAAAGCGCACCCCTCTAGTTATTTATCATAAATAACGCAGTAGTCATTTGCAGTCACTGGGGTCACGCAGTGTGATGCTGCTACAGGGTTTCAGCCGATCACTACACAGGTAGGGGGAAAAAAATCTAACCCCAGAAAGCACTGCAGGCTTTGCTAGGTGCTGAAGCCACTCAGAGACTGGGCACCAGTTTATAGAATCATAGGAACCATAGGGTCAGAAGGGATCACAAAGATCATCTGCTCTAACCCCCTGCCAAGATGCTGGATTTGTTGTGTCTAAACCATTCAAGACAGATGACTCTCCCGTCTCCTTTTGAAAACCTCCAGTGAAGTAGCTTCCACAACCTCCTTAGGCAGTCTGTTCCATTGTCCTGCTGTTCTTACAGTTAGGAAGTTTTTCCTGAGATTAATCTAAATCAGCTATGCTGTAGTTTGAACCCATTATCTCTTGTCCTGCCCTCTGAGGCAAGAGAGGACACCCTTCCAAGTATCTGAAGACTACTATCATGTCTCCCCTTAGTTTCCTCTTTTCCAAACTAAACACACACAGTTCCTTTAGCCTTTGTTCATATGGCTTGCATTCCATCCTTTGATCAGCTTTGTTGCTCTCCTCTGGATCCATTCATTTCTCCACGTCCGTTCTATACATTGGTGACCAAAGCTGGACGCAGTACTCCAGAAGAGCGGTACTATCACCTCCCGTGTCTTGCATGCTATGCCTCTATTAATGTAACCTAAAATTGCATTTGCTTGTTTTGCAACAGCATCGCATTGCTGATGCATGTTGTGGTTGTGATCCACCACAACTCCCAGATCCTTCTCTGCAGTGCTGTGTGCTGCCAGGCCAGTTATCCTGCATTCTGTATTTGTGCTTTTGATTTTTCTTCCCTAAGCGTAGCACCTTACATTTGTCTTTGTTGAATTTCATTTTGTCATCTATAGCCCAGTTCTCCAATTTTTCAAGATCCCCCTGAATTTTAGTTCTATCCTCCAAAGTATTGGCAACACCCTCTCCTCCGCAACTGTGTCTCAACTGTTTAGGATGTCTCAAAAAAAAAGTAAGTTCACAGAAGAGCACAAGTACTGATCCATTCACACTCATGCAGGTAAGGCTAGAGATCAATGATTCCACACGAGGATTGCTAAGCCTTTTGATAATTGCCCTTGGCCTCCACTGCCAACCCTTCCATGCTCTGTCCTTTCTTCCTCTGCTACTACAGGACACCCCCACCCCTGGAATTGGTGGCCTGGAATCCCATCCTCCATGAAGCTCAGGAACAACTAAGCCATACTATGCCGTGTCTTTCTGTGACTGCTGAGGTTGCAAACAGATGGGAGGATGGGAGTACTGGGGGTGAGCGTGGGGCACACACCCTGCAGGCTGCTGGGAAGCTTGGAAGCTACTCTCTCTTCTGATGCATTGTGGCTGCCTGTGGGATCCCCAACCCCTACCTCATAATACTAAGCTCCAGATTAGTATTTCTGAAAAGCAAGTGAAACTGAGGTGTTGATAGGGCTGCAGGGGGGGACCTGGAACCTGCAGTCATATCTACATATCCTAAGCAGCATGGATGTGACCTAGAAGGGGCTCAGAGGAATGATTCCTTCTGAAAAGAAAGAAGCCAGCAGACCCAAAGCATTTCCATTATAGGGTCAAGGGTGTGTGTGTAACTGACTCCTATCAAACACCCCCAAGGAAATCATTCCAACATTAAACATCTCCTGTTAAAACATGTCCACATTAGCTGTGCTGATTAACGTGGCACTTCGGAGGTGCCCACCTCAGAGCACAGCATCAATGAGAGCACTGCATGGGCTCTTTGTAAAGCAACTGAATACACAGCCAGTGGGTGCTGCCCAAGAGAGAGTGAGGACATTGTGTTCCCATATAACTCAGAACTCACCTTCTTCTCTAGAAGCCGCTGCTTTTCTACGGCTTCTTCCAAACTCAGCCCAACCCACTCAGCCTCCTCTTCTGGGATCACAAATTCCTGTGTGACAAGAGGAAGGGGTTAATGGTACAATTGCCACTGGGGAAGTTAGTGACTAGCTCCAGTAGGACTGTGGGAATGTCTCAGGCAACTGCGGGGGAGCTAATTGGAACAGAATCACCGTCAAAAGAATTGAGCATTGTGCATGTGCACTTTCCATTTCTGGTGACCAGCAAAGAAGTTTATCCACCCCAGCTTACTTCTTTTCCATTTAGCAAACATAGGTTTGTTTCTTATTGCACACAAGCTGCCAGGCTCTGTCTTAAGTCAGCATAGTGAACGTCAGAATAGCTTTGGGAACTGGGTATCACGTTAACACTGGCTCTGTGCTGACTTACTTCAGCATTAAATGTTAATCAGCCGTATCCCACACACACGGATAGGGCTTCACTGCAGCAGCAGCTCAGATGGCCCCTCTGTCAACATAGTGGTGATGGTAGAAGCCCAGTGATCATTTCAAGGCCTTTCTGGCTAACACCGAAAACGTGAGCCTTTCCCTTCTGACTGATCAAAGGTGCACTCAGCAAACAGCCCATGTAAAATGACAACTGGCCAAATAATAGAATGGGGGAGGGAGGGGAAATCAACTCTACCCTCCAGTTTTAACCCTGAGAATAGAATCTTCAACTATTCATCACCCCACTGCCTAGCAAACATGACCAATTAGGAGGGACAGACAAGCTTCATTGTATAGATCTGATAATAAACAGGTGAACTACCCACCTGATACTTGTTATAGATAGCCTCTCTCTTTGCTGGATCATTTGGATGCAGGCTAGGGTCCCTCCGAGCAAGCCGTAGCAGCATTGTTCGTTTCAAATCCATCCCTAGCTTGGAACACAGATCAACCTTTGGAGTCTGAAGGAATAAAGTTTGATGATTGATGTTGATGGATGGATGGATTCAAAAAAGACTGTAAATTACTTTTCTGCAACATCAGTGAAACAGTCAGTCCTTTCCCCACCTACTTGTGGCTACT
This sequence comes from Malaclemys terrapin pileata, assembly GCF_027887155.1. Taxonomy (NCBI): domain Eukaryota; kingdom Metazoa; phylum Chordata; order Testudines; family Emydidae; genus Malaclemys; species Malaclemys terrapin. The sequence goes on from NC_071514.1 coordinate 55,903,289, forward strand.
CCTCAGTACTGCCTGCTATTTTATAGGCAGCATTGTAGTAACAACCAGAAAGGAAATTTAAACTAGGCACTAAGAAAATGCTGCAAACAGCTGCGTGACTAGCTGGTGGAATAATCTGCCTGTGGAGGTTGTTGAAGCTCTCACTAGAAAGGCTTGAGGACAGACAAGGCACAGCAACTTCTTGCATCTACATTGAACTTAACTCACTCTGAGGTGTGGTCAGAGCGTAGCCCCTGAGTCACAGAGGTCTAGAATACAGACACAGCTGCCCTAACATTTAATGCTGAAATCAAGATGGAACATTGGAGGCTGGGACCTTTAGGGCTGCACTGCCATATTAAGGTTAGGGTGCTTCCAACCAGCTCCACTTACATGATTTGGGTGCAGCGCTGTGGTAAATGCCAAGCTGCTGATGTGGACCTCATTGGGAAAAGTTCAGGGGCCTACCCTCCCACATAACTCAGCAAAGCAGAAACACATGCGCCTTGCCTTGAGGATGTAGAAATCCAATCCATAGGCTGCATCAATCAAGTCCAGGGTTCTCATGGTGACTGTAATGGTCAACTTCTTGTCAAGGATCTCACTATACAACTCCCGCTCAAAAAGCTGTGGCTTCCAAGTCTTCTTCAATCTGTTTGAGAGCTAATAGGGATAAACAAGATTCCCAAAGAATAAATCATCCCTCTGTTAATGGCCACATTACTCAGAAGAGACTATACAATCGCACCCACAAACACTGGCATGGCAGTAGAGAGCCTATGTTTTGTCACAGAGCCCCTGAGGCAGGAATGGACAAATAGGGCCCACCCGCAGATATAGCGTGTGGGGAAAGCAGAACCCAGCATGCAATCTAGGCAGCCAGGCTACATTGCATGCTGGGAAGTACTTCTCACAGCTATTGCAATCTACTCCATTTTATGCAAACTACTCTCCTGATAAGCTGCTATGATCCACAATTGAGTTAAGTTGGGGTGCTCCCCTACCCAATGACTTCCTCCTGCTCCCCCACATCACCTTCTCCTTGCTGGTCAGTGTTTGTCAGGTTTCATTCACCTCAGGTTTACCCTGATCCAAGGCTGGAGACATTACAATGCCGCTCCAAGACCCAGAACATTGGGTCATCCTAGGACACACCAAGGGATTACTTGGAACGAAACAGACAAACTCTTACAAAAAGCACAAACGTGCCTTGTTTGGCATCCCAACACCTCCAAAGACTAGCCCTAAGGCAGGAAGCCTAATCACACCATAGGAAAGTAGACACACTGTTGCTGTGTGCGGAAGCCTTGGTTCACACACCTCGGTTAGACAAACACAATGCTAATTATTGTCGGCTCTGCTGTGCAACAGATTTATTCCTGTGTCAAGAAGTTGCTCTAGATTCTCAAAAGGTATTTAGGTACTCAACTACCACCTGATTTCAATGGGAGATGGGCACCTGATACCTGGAGGGTCTGGCCCTTACAGCCTTTCAGGAACTACAGAATAAAATCATGCTGGGTCAGAAATTAAATCTAGGCATGATTTACTGAAAACTGGATGAAGGGTTTGCTGGAGAAGTCTGTGGGTATTGGGTCTCAGTCATTCCAGAGCAAGTTTGCTCAGCTGATAAGTAAAATTATATTTGTTATATCTGCCACCCCTGCACACTTACCCTGGGATCTGATAGCTAAGCTGGGCTCTTCCTGATTTGCACATCACCAGCACTAGAACCTAACACTGGAATTCAGTCAACAATTCTGAATACGTTGCACAAATAGGTGGGCAGCAAACACCACCAATTTGGTCGACTTAGTATACTTTCTCTATACACACATATGCCCCCTGTACATCATTTGAAAGCTTATTATGTCTACTTTAAGATGAGGTCTAATGTGAAGCTGTGAATTGATGCCATTACCATAGAAACAGTGATATAACTGTCATCAATACGTTAAAATGACCACTTTGACATATTTGCATTTGTTTCTGTTAGTTTGACTCTATGAATCAATTCAAGACATAAAATTGGATTTCTTTGTTGTTGTGATGCTTTGAAATTATAATCTAGAGCAGTGATTCTCAACCTGTGGTTCACGTACCCCTGGGGGTCCGCAGATTATGTCTATAACTTCCAAAGGGGTTCTCACCTCCATTTGAAATTTTTTTTAGGGGCCACAAATGAAAAAAGGTTAAGAACCACTGATCTAAAGGGTTAAACAAAGTCTAACAACATATTTGTACAGGTATCATTGAAATGTAATAGCACTGCTGACATTTCTAGTCAACGTCATTACTGTTGGGAGCAAAGGCATATGTAGGCCTGACAGAAGCCTGCTGTGGATTTTAAGAGTCTATTCTCATGTTTGACAGCATAAGCAGAACTGTGTATGTATAAGAAATTGCAGCACAATCATGCATCTCTCTCAAATCTCTCCATTTGTTCTTCCTCAACATCTGCTATTTTCAGTAGAGTCTCTTGTACATCTGATGTGACATGTACTTCAGCAGATATGTTGATAAGCACTTCTGGATGTTATGTAGGGTAAAATGTGTTTGTCTTATTGTTGCTGACATGGTTGTTAAGAGTTGTAACATGCTCTTCTTCCTTCTTCAGTGCAGAGGCAAGGACTTGTTTGTGGACTTTGTCTTCACTTCTTCTTGTTAGGTAACTTCTTACTCTCATAGCCTTTGGATATTCATAATATGAAGCTGTCATCTCTAACACTAATACTGACCTGTGCATACGTGTCACTGAATTAAAACAATAGTTTCTAGAATATTTCAATGGGTAATTGCATAGGCGAGTACAAAATTAAATCTACCAGGCAGACTAGATGCTACATTGTATGTATAAAAGCTCACAAATGGAGAACTACATTAGGAATTAACATACATTTATATCTACCCACTACGAAGCACAAACTATGGGCATGTAATCTACTGCTAGTGGTGTGCAACATTCAGCGTGAGACTGATCAGATCAGCAAATTTCAATTGAAAATATAGAAAATTATTATAATCACGTGATATGCTTTGACATATAAAACATGTGATGTGAAAACATTTCATGTTAGTATATGTTATTATTTGCCATTTTTGCCACATGCTAAACAGCATCATTTCTGGGGGGTGGGGGAGGGGGGGAATTGCCCATGCAATACCAATGAAAATCTTTTAATACATTATCATTTACTAGCTTTGACCAATAAGCATGACATTAAGGTATTGAAATTAATTTAAACAGAAAAACCATGGTCATGTTGCAGTGTTTCTGGAACTGTGAAAAAAGTTACACTCATTTTGGGTACCACTGTTTCACCTTACCTACAGGCTTACAGCCCCACTTGACAGCGCCACATCATACCTCATCTTAAATAAGTTTTCAAATAATATATAACATGGGTGTGTGTAGGGTGGATACATTAAACTTAAAAAAATGGCCCTTTTTGGAGAACTGCCACACAACTAAACAAGAGTAGGCACCAGTTCTCTTCCAGAGCTGTACTGGCATTGCAGTACCAACAGGAGCAGGAACTTGTTTGGGTCTGTGAAATCAACAGATAAGACTAAATATGCACAGGTAGCAGGTTCTGTGAAGTAATAAGGTATCAATTTTACAGACCATAAACACATACTTTAAGCAACACCCTTAATGAAACAACTTAGACTAGGTCAGGGGTAGGCAACCTATGGCACGCGTGCCAAAGGCGGCACGCGAGCTGATTTTCAGTGGCACTCACACTGCCCGGGTCCTGGCCACCGGTCCGGGGGACTCTGCATTTTAATTTAATTTTAAATGAAGCTTCTTAAAACATTTTAAAAACCTTATTTGCTTTACATACAACAATAGTTTAGTTATATATTATAGACTTATAGAAAGAATCCTTCTAAAAACATTAAAATGTATTACTGGCACGCAAAACCTTAAATTAGAGTGAATAAACGAAGACTTGGCACACCACTTCTGAAAGGTTGCCGACCCCTGGACTAGTATCTGGTCTCATATTATAAACTAGTGAAGGGTGCCAAGCTGAAAATAACAGTTTTAGACGGAACAAGTTTAATTCTATTCCTGATTAAGCTTAAGAGGCTGGTGCTCAAGATCTCTTATCTGTGCTCAACACAGTCAAATGCCAGAGGAACAGGCCTGCAAGTTATAGGACAGTTTACGGGTCTGAAAATATGGTTTTACATAAAGCACATCTTGAATAAATACATCGAAGGCAAGAACTCTCTATGTAAATAGGAGACAAGATCCATGTCCTTACAAAAGGAGAAATAAAGTGATTTACATTAAGTTCATTAGTTACCAGGAAGGTCATTACTTAAGCACTTAGAAATACACCTCCAAACTTCATGGCCAGAATTGACCTTGGCATGCCCCTCCCCAACTCTGCTTCTTATAATAAAATTATCTGCAGAACAGCAGGTAAAAAGCAACGACTTTCAGGATGCACGGGCTCCTTTCTAAACCACGTGGGGATAAATTTATCACTCCTCACACTGCCTGACTGTAGCTATGACTTTGCTTCCTACCATTCTGCTCCTCTTACTGTATTGTAGCTCTGCAGCTTTGGCAACACTAAGGCTGCAGCAGCTCCTCTTGCACATGTGGTTGGGTCTTGGGACTGGTCTGGGGGGAGGGAAATCGAGCCAAGATACACAACTCCAGCTACGCAAATAGCGTAGCTGAAGTCGAAATATCTTGGATCGAATTACCTGGGGTCCACACGGCGCTGGATCGACGGCCGCGGCTCCCCCGTCGACTGCGCTACTGCTGCTCGCTCTGGTGGAGTTCCGGAGTGTTCGGGGATCGATATATCGCGTCTTAACGAGACACGATATATCAATCCCGGATAAACTGATTGCTACCCCGCCGATAGGGGGGTAGTGAAGACGTACCCTTAGTTACACAGCCCATTACAACACTGCATAAACATGAATTATTTCTCAAGATTAGCAAATGAAAGTATAGTAGACCACAGTTCATATGATGCTCTCATCAGAGCAGGTGGGAAAAAGAGGAACAATAAACCCTAACATGGAAGCCTGGATACTATTGGTGAAGAAAAAAGAATAAGAGTTACAGCAACTGCCACCCAAGCTCCCTGCTACTGAAGAATGGGGGGTGGGGGAGAATTTTCTCTCCCTTCTGATTTTGGTGCTAAAGTGTGTGGTGGTGGCAGCCTGTTCCTAGCATTGGCCCAGTTCACTCAGCAGACAAATGAAGCCATAAGATGAGAATGCACTTCATACTCACTCACTTTGTCATTACCAGCATACCGAAAGCCAGAAATCCAGCCTTCTCCTCCCCAGAGCCCTTGCTGAGACTCTGGGGGGTAGTAGACTGGGATAGGAACATCCTGCACTCGCTCTCGTTGGCCTGTTTTTGGATTTAATTTATATTTCACCCCAAGGGGTTTCCAGTGAACTGGGGTGGGCTGTGTATTATCCTGTAGTGACTTAAGATAATGAGCAGGCAGACGGGCATAGATACCCTGCTTCAGTTTCAGAGCTTCCCAGATCCGCGGCGGGTACTTGTGTAGCGGCATCAGGCAGTGGTTGCTGTTAACAAACAACAGAACGGATCAGTTAGGATATCGGATATTTGTCAAAAAAGTCAGGATGGCCGGGACAGAGTTTAAAAAGGGAACTGTCCCAGCCAAAAGGGGATGTATGGTCATCCTATCTACAGGCAAGTGGGTCCTGAGGGAGTCCGGTCAGGGCTGGGGGAGACCCTGGCCTGACTAATTGTGCCACTCCCAAGAGGCTGGAGTGATTCCCTATCCTGGCACTGGACCAGCCCTGGCCACGCTGCCAGCTCAGCCTGGCAGATGCCCTGGGCATAGGGAGTCGGGGCTGTGTGGCACGGCACGGGCCCACCCCCGAGGGGAAGGGGCACGCTGGCAGCACAGGGCTGGGCAGGTCAGTGTGCGATTGGCAACTGCTGGTTTGTATACAGAGCCCTTGCACTGGGCTGGGTGGAACGGGGCCGGCCCCACCATGCCAGGGCTAGCTCTAGGTTTTTTGCCGCACCAAGCAAAAAAATTTTTGGCTGCCCCCCACCCCAGCCCTGGGCTCTCACCTCCCCCCCCGCCCTCCCCACCAGTGCCCTCCCCCACCCGGACCCCCTGCCATCCCAGGCCTGGTCTCTCTCCCCCCCACATGCACCCCCTGCCGCCCCAGCCCTGGGCTCTCTCCTCCCCCCACCCACACCCCCTGCCGCCCCAGCCCTGGGCTCCCCCCACCAGTGCTGACTCCACCCGCTCCCCCCTTGCCTCCAGCCAGTCCGGCGCTGGCAGGGTCGGGGTAAGCAGTGGGGCTCTCGGGCCACGCCTCAGCCCAGGGTCCCTCCAGCCAGGGATCCCACCTCCAGGACCGGCCGGACCTGGGAGGGCAGAGCTGGGGGACCGCCCGGCAGGGGGCTGAGGAGCCGGGACAGGGTAGCCCCAGAGGGAGTGGAGCCCCGGAGAGCGGGATGCGGGCCCCGCATGGCAGCACCCCGCCCTCTATGACCCCGCTGCTGCTTCTGCTTCTGGCTGCCCTGCTGCAGTCCCTGGGCAGCTCGGGCTGTTTCGCCCAGCCCCGGCTGCGGCACTGGGGGGTGGCCGCCCTGCGGTACCTGCAGGTGGCTCCCTGTGCCCCACGGGGCGGCCCCCAGCACAAGTATCTCCTGCTCGGCCCAGCCACAAGGAACGGGCGCTGCTCCCCCACAGTGTGAACCATAGCAGCCCCAGGGCGCCCTGCGCCCACCACGCACTGCTGCTGCCAGGGCCGGCTCTAGGCTTTTGCCGCCCGAAGCAACAAAAAACAAAACCAAAAACAGATGGCCGGAATGCCGCCCCTGAAAATGTGCCACCCCAAGCACGTGCTTGGTTTGCTGGTGCCTCGAGCCGGCCCTGCCCCATGCTATGCCCCAAAGCCCCTGGCTGGCCCCTGGCTCTGGGGACCGCCCCCCCACAAGTATGCCTGGCGCCGGACCCACAAAATGTTAATCCGGCCCTGCCGCCGCCCTGCTTCCCGGGGCTCCAGCCACCCTGCTCCCTCTCACTCACCCCCCAGCCCGACCCCATCTACAGCCCACGTACCACAGCCAACCCCCGCTCGCGCAGACAGGCCCAGCGCCCGCCCCTTGCCACCGGAAACAGAAACCGGGACCTGCGGCGCTATCCACGAGGCTGCTCCCATTGGCTGCCGCTGGTGTCACTCGCAAGCTCCGCCCCCTCCTCTCGGGGTTTGGAGGAAGCGCGAGCGGGGACGAGCGAAGAGCGGATCAGAGCGCGCCTGCGAACGGGCACCGCCCGCTGGGGCGGGGCGAACCTAGCTCCCCAGAGTCCGCGCACCAGGGCCCTGCCTATGCTCAGCCCAGCTCTAGCAGGGGTGCGGGCCTGAGGTCAGGGGGGTTCAAGGGGTCAGGCTGGGAGCACCAGGGTCAGGCTGCGGGTGGTGGGGTTGGGGGCGAGGGCGGCCACCTCCAAGATGCAGAAAAACCAGCCACTGACCACCCCCAAAAAGGGCCCTAGTGCCCACTGTAGCGCATTGTGACCGAAATGCATTAGCGCAGTGGTTTTCAAACTGGGTCACAGCCCAGTACTGTAATGTAAGGCACTGGGTCGCGGCAGCTCTGGTGAGCACCACCGACCAGGCCGTTAAAAGTCCTGTCGGTGGTGCTGCCTGGCTAAGGCAGGCTCGGCCCTACCTGTTTTGACACCACACTGTGCCCCAGAAACAGCCAGCAGCAGGTCTGGGTCCTGGTGGGGGGCCACGGGGCTCCGCACACAGGGCCGGCTCCAGGCACCAGCCTACCGAGCATATGCTTGGGGTGGCACCTGGAGGGGGGCGGTGCTCTCCCGGGGAGAGCGGAGCCGCAGCCAGGCTCTCCTCCCGGCGCTCCGGCCAGTCGGGGAGAGCGGGACCCCGGCCGGGCTCTCCGCCCTCCTCCCGGCGCTCCGGGAGAGTGGGCCCGCGGCCGGGCTCGCTGCCCTCCCCTGCTGCGCTCCCTGGCGGGGGGCAGCGGGAGGCTTTTTTGCCTGGGGTGGCAAAAAAGCCAGAGCCCTGTCCATGCGCTGCCCTTGCCCCGAACACCAGCTGGGGGAGGCAGTGCCTGCAGGTGAGAACTGCAGCTTAGGAGCCAGATCTGCTGCTGGCTGCTTCCGGGGTGCAGCGTGATCTGTGGTGCCAGGACAGACAGGAAGCCTGCCTATGCACCCCGGCTGTGCCCCTGCCCGGGAGCCACAGGAGGTAAGCTCATGCCCCAACCCTGCGCTCACCCAAACCCGTATCACACTATATCTGGTTGCTCTTAGTCACAAGAGACTAGTCACTTACCCTAGATCAATTGGTACTCCAAATCTTACACCAAAGACAACACTAGTAGCCAATTCTATAGTAATGTAACTATAGGTTTATTAGTTAAGAAAAGGAAATAAGAGTTGAGAGGTTAAAGCAGGTAAAAGATATTAACAGGTGAGTCACAGTTTGTAGTTCCAAATGGTGGCAGTGATGTGATAAACTGCCAGTTTCCCAAAAGTCTTTTCAGGGTACCCAGATTGTCTCTGGGGATCTCTGCTTTGCATCTGGTACTCTTCCTTGTAAGAATCCAAACAGTCCAGAGATACAGGAGCTTTCTTTGAATCATATTTATAGTTTCTTTACACAGAAAGCAAGCTATGTCTCTACCCACATGGGGTTTTCCTTTGATGCTGAGTAGTGAGGAATGCACGTAGTCTTTTGACCTCTGACCATCATACATAATGGCTGCTTGTTTTGAAATTAGCATTTCACAAGACTTCTTTGATGGGTTATTTTTTTTTGCTGTTACATTATAACAGGACACAGACAAGTGAAAATAATGCAAGTTACGTCCCATTAGTTTTCATGGAGTTTAAACACCACTCTTATACAAACACTTTGATCTGTATTAACACAAATGAATTGGCCTGTGGCCCTGATCTGACTTGGTCTGCTAGCATCACACGAGATTTGGCTTGTTTTACTTTCTTATTTTCAAGCAGGGCTTTATCTTAGTTGGCTCCTATTTTCCCCCCATCAGACACTCTATGGATTGTAGACAATTTACCAGCATGATTCCACTGGTATAATTTTACCACTATAGCTATATGGGTATAACTCCCTTTGTGAATGTTTTTATTCTGGAATAAGTGTGATTTTTTTCTGGCTTGGTTGATGTTGCTTTGAAAGCAGTATGTTTGTATGCCATTTGACAGCCTGTACAGGGTGAGTGGCAAGAGCTGTGCAGTCTGCTACCTGCAGTTTTCTGTATCTGTGGCTTTAGGCTTTCAGCTGCATCAGACCTTGTGATTCAGCTGCCAGTGCTGGTGGCCTGTGCAAGGTGAGATGGGGTGGATAGCACGCAATAGTAAATGGTTAGGGGAACATCACGTTTCAACCACTCTCTCTCACAGCCCTGCTCTGGAGTGAGTCCTTGCCTTGTGCACATGAATAGAAATGGGCCTATGAAATATGGGAAAGTACTATGGCTCATTCACAAGGCAAATACAGAACTCCTGTTCCAGCCAGGAAGGGCAGAAGGAGCCATTCTCCAGTGTGCTGTGAAGAGTACATCCTCACTGAAGTCTGTGCCAGAGTTGGGATTTCCTACACAAAGCTTTGCCATTGGCCTTGGAGGAGGCTGGAGGAACTGCCTATTTCAGGAAAGATCCCCTCCTTCTTGACTCCAGTACGTAGTTCATGGGAGGCTGCACCTGCTTAACTGAGGTGGATTATCCATTTGCTAGACTATGTCTACACTTAACCACTACTGCTGCACCGCTGTAGCACTTCAGTGTAGACACTTACTACAGTGACAAGAGGGGTTTTCCCTTTGCTGTAATAAATCCACCTCCCAAAGAGGTGGTAGCTAGGTAGATGGAAGAATGCTAGTGTAGGCCAACCATTACTCACTTCCTGTTCCAGATATAAAATGAGATGGAATGGCTAATCCATTGTCTGCAGCTATTGTCCTGGGCAGACGCCGCCTGACTTCATAGGCCCTTTGGATGCAGACCCAAGAGTTTAGAGTCTTTGGGCTGGTCTACACCAGAAAATTAGACCCAGCTACAATAATATAAATAGAACATTTTGCAAGAGACAGAAGATGGGGGCATGAGGTCAGCACTGACACGCACAAGCAATAGTGGAGGAACAATTCTACTGAATTATGCTGCTTTAGATGTTTGGTCAGGGTTCCCCCACATGAGGAAGGGAGGTTACGGTTCAGCTTTTCTGCCAGTAACCCTGGCAGGAAGTGACCATTTCCATGTCTTTGCCTGCCTGTTCAGCGCTCTATGTGCAATGAGGTTGGTGCTCCCAGGCCAGTTCCTACTGGATACTTATGCACACCACAAAAGCCACCAACATGGTCTCAGCAGAGAGGCCACGGACTGAATGGGTCACAAAGCCTGAACTCTCTTCTCCCTCGCACAGTGGGTTCCCTACAGCCAGGAAAGGGGACTCACTGGTGGGGAAGGGGGAACGTGCACTGCCGCTGTCTATGTTAAGCTTGTTCTATGGAGAGATTACTTCAGCCTCCAGGGCACCATCACCACACAATCATACCCATGAAAGAAGAGACTGGCTGGGACTGCAGAACTTTGTTTTACTTTTTATTTGATTTCTTGCCTTAGACATACAAATATAAAATCCCATTCCAGAAAGTGCTATTGCAGATTGGACGATTTCAAGTACAATTACATTTATTAAATTATAAAAACACGAAGCTTTAAAATTCACTATATAAAATAAAATTAAACCACAAATATTACAGCAAAAAAATCAAGTATTTAAATATTGGCATCTGCTCAAATTCTACCCGAGGTAATTGACAAAATATTTATTTCTCCCAGTAAAATTATGCAAGATAATTCTTTCCAATCATAGTGTTGGGGATGAAGAGGAATAAGAGTAACAAAAAAATTACAGGGATTTACCCCCCTCACCCATCCCAAAGCTCAATGTGCTTCACAGCATTGAAAACTATATTAAAAAGGCATAAATTAGAGTATTATTGCTCCATCTAGTTAATATGCAGCATCCCAGCTGCAAATGCAGCATTCTATGTATGAAAGAGTTGCAAACAATTTATTACAATCCACTAAGGCCAAGTGCTCAGCTTACAACTAATTAGTAACAACTGAAGGAAAAGTGCTAAAAACTGGTGATTAAGTTATAGGAATCCCAGAGTGTTTGAAATCCTGCTCCAACGAGGTACAAAATTACTAACGAGAGCCTTGCTACAGGAAGGGAAAGGAACAATAAGACAGAGACCCAAGCCTATAGCAGAATAACAAAGGCCGGTGGATTTGGGACATATCATCTCAATATAAAATCCTGACTTCATGTTGCTTGGAACAACTAAAAAGTCAGACTACCACAACACTTAGTGTTACCACTCAGCATCTTCCATACAAATTCACATTACCTGTAGCATGGAGTGAAGAGATACAAGTGTTTCTAAACAACCTGCAATAGCCATAACCATTTTTTCCCCTTTCATCAGTGGCTTTTTCATCTAGGTACAATGAGTGTTATTCGCTCATCTGTATGTCTGTTTCAAAAAAATTAATTTGTAAAGAAATATGGCAACCAATGTGAAGTTCTCGTTGCTGCCTCTACTCCAGGAGCAAGATGCAGATCAACTCAGCTTGCAGGTCTTCCCCAGATTTACCTGCACCAAATCCAGCCCAGGTCCCCTGAAGAGTGTTTGTTGGAACTTTAAGTTAGCTGGTGACTGGATTAGTTGCTAGAGAAGGGTAAAGTTTGAGACTGTAAGCAGCTGGCAAAATGCTGGGCTATTTTTCAAAAGCCAAATAATCTTACCCAGAGAAAGGGCCCTTAATTAACAGCTCTTACTCTCTTCCCTTCTCCCAACCGCATGTTTTAAACAGAGTCTTCGCTGTCTTCCTCTGCAGCTGATCATCGTGAAGGAAGGATCCTTGATGTCAAATAGCAGTCAGACTCCATATCGTATACAGGAAATATACAACACTCTACTCACATCAGACCTAAGTATGAAATAGTCAGCACCCTGAGGGAAAAGCCAGAAGTCACATACGTTTAACATCCACCAGGCCAGATGTTCAGGCACTGGCCTCCTTTTGCTTGACACAAATTGCACACAAATAGTTGCAGTTGCAATTTTGCCCCTGCAGTTTAGTTTGCTGAGGTGTCTGATCCCCTGGTTGGTACATGCACTTTGACATCGGCATGATCAGGGCTGCCCCTAGCTATTTTGGTGCTCGTGGGAGGGGGGGAGGAGGGCTGTGTGGGGCCCTAGGCCGCTGTGGGGGAGGAGAGTGGGGTTGGCCACCTTCTGCGGGAAGTGGAGTGACCTGGCCCCAGCCTGCTCTGCTCCCCTGGCTCCCAGCCTTGGGAGGAGGGGGGAACTGCCCCCCAGCACTCGCCGGCAGCGCGGCTGGGAGCCAGGGGAGCGGAGCAGGCTGGGGCCGGGTTGCTCTACTTACCGGTGGGTGCAGGCCTGACTGCTTCTAGAGTCCTCAGGGGAGTGGGGCTGGGGCCGGGAAGAGCCGGGGCTGGGGCAGGGAAGGGGCCATGCGGAAGAGCTGGAGCAGGGGCTAGAGTAGCACGCAGCTGCACAGGGCACCAGGAAATTTCCTGGTGCCCTACACAGCTGCGTACTTTGCGTATGGGTAAGGACGGCCCTGGACATGATCTCAGCTGTGGATGCTATAGCCGCCAAGGCATTTAAACAAACTCCAGCAGCTGCCGACCTGACACTTGATAGAAACAGGAGTGAAAACAGTAGCCTGATCTGGGGTTTGGTTCTTGTTTCAGTGGCAGAATTTCCACGTCAGTTATTATTCCCCCAATGCAAAGCTGGATGTGAAGGACTCAAACCCTTGAGCATATTATGGAGATGGGCAAAGGGGCAGCTAATTCTAGAATATATGGGCACAGTGTGCCTCTATTTCCATAGTTTTGCTTTGGGATGGGCAGCCCACCGCACCCCTGCAGCTCCCCAGTAACGCCAAGATGAGACAGACATGCCTTGCTGAAGGAGGCCACCGGCTCCAGCTAATACACAGCTGGGGTAGTTGCCCTTTCCATGGCAAAGGGAGGTGAGATCACAGGAACTCCTAGTGGAAACAAAGCCAGGCACCATCCTGGAGCCCTCTGCGAGGAGTTGGCATCTAGAGAGGAGCTCTGGTGCCAGAGACCTCACTATGGTAGGTAACAGCGAGCCCCAGACCAGCTGCCATGGCTGGAAGGAATGGAGCTCTCGGCTTTTTGGTGGCACGTGGATGCAGGCTATTCCTTTCTTTATAAAACATATTAGAAGCCTCTCCCTATCCCGTGGAGGGGTGCGGGGACTCCTTGTCCCCATTTTCCCCAAAGGCAGAGGCCCAGCATCTGCAGTCAAACCTGCTCCTGCCATTGTGCTGCCCTGGCTAGCCAGCAAAAACACTACTGAGTTCTGAGCATGCACAGGTGGCAGTTCTCACTCGTCTGGAGAAGGGGGGCCCAAGCAAGTCCTCCATCCCACTGGCCTGTGGCCCTGCATGCCAGCCCAACTCAGGTCACTGCATAAAGCTCCTCACGGTCATTTTTGCATATCTGATAGCGACAGATGAGCTTCTGTGACCAGGCCCAGGGATTCTTATGCTTATCACAAGGCGGGAGTAGGAAAGCCACGCTGCTGGCCACCAGGATGTGCCAGATGCTGTGCGTGTAGTAGTAGTTGTCACTGGTTTCCATGAATGCATACACTGAGATGGCGACGAAAGCCAAGGTGATCCCTGGAATGAGGTAGAAAACCCAGCGCTTCCATGAGGTGGGGTAGCAATGGCGGCGCTTCACTCCGTGGTAAACCTAAAGGCACAATACCAGAGAAGGGTTATAGCAGCACAGACCCACCTCTTCTGTGGGGACCAGCAGACGCTCACACTGGTACCCGGGGATCCAGCCAGGAGGGGAACAAAGTGATAACTAAGAGGTCTGCACCTCCCAGCAAGAGAGGTCACTTGTACCATCTCAGTCCTGAGGAAGGAAGCTTAGAGTCTGCCCCAGCATGATGCAATGCCTGGACCTGTCTATTTTGTATTCAAGGCCCAAAATACCTTCAGTTAATAGAACAACCAAGTTACACATTTAAACACATGGAGTTAGCAATGCCCAAGTCACAGTCGCTGTACCTTTAAAGGCCCAGAGCACATATGTAGCCAGCAATCACAGTTCAGCCATGAGACGTGTTGGTGAATTAGAGCTGCCAGAGCAGCTGGGCCGGGCCAGGCTGAGATTGGTAACCTGGGAATTCCTCAGTTAACTTGTGGCAACAAGTTAAGGAAGAGACAGAAGTTGAAAGCACCTAAGCCTTCACCTTTACCAGGGTCAGTGCATCCCCAGGTCACCCTGATCCATGGGCGGAGGGGAGGCTGCCTGAGGCCTGCTCATTGGGGCAGTCAGGGATCTCATCCCACTCAGCCACTGTGGCAGCTCCTCCCAGATTCCACCTTGTTAAAAATATGTTTCTGAAAGCAGTAACAAATGGAGCACAGCCCCAGCCCAGCAGTCACTTACCCATGCCATGATCATGATGATGAGAGCAAAAAGACAGGGGCCCATCATGTTCCAAATCCCTCTGCGGTCCAGCTGCAGGGACATGGCAATTAACAGGGTCCCCAGCACAAAGAGAACCTAAGCAAGACAAGAGGACAACACTGACATCAGGAACGTATCTACCAGACTACCTTGCAGTGCTGTGCAGCGCACTGTAGTCACTTGGCTCCTGTGGCTGCCAATGTCCTAACTCAAATGCAGGGTCCCTGGAAGGGAGAATCCTGCAGAGAGGCGCCGGAATCTGGATGGGATACAACAGCGCAGCATAAAAAATGCCACCTGGACAGACAGAAGCGCCACACTTGCCCTGCCAATGTGGCTCTGGAACAGCAGGTTCAGTGCTGAGCACACCGTGATGCTGAGAAACTGGAGAGGGTCAGAGAAGAGCAACAGAAAAGCTCTTTGGGGCAGGGACGGTCTTGGTGTTGTGTTTTTACACAGCAGGCCCTGGCCCAGGCTGGGCTCCACAGTGCTTCCCCAACACAAATAGTCGGGAAGCTGCAGGAGCCAAGTTCTGAGGAGAGATTACAGTTTGGCTCAGTGAGGGCGAATAAAGGAGACGCGTGACGGTCTACAGCTAACTGAGGGGGATGGCACAAAGGGGCGAGGGGGAACGGATCCAGTCGGGAGGGGAAGATTCGGCTGAATGTATTGCAGCAGCACACACGTACGGTGACTAGACAGGAAGTGTGAAAAATCGGGATGGGGTGCGGGGTAATAGAAGCCTATATAAGAAAAAGACCCAAAAATTGGGACTGTCCCTATAAAATCGGGACATATGGTCACCCTACACACAGGCCCTAGTCAGGCTCTGGGTGCTGCACAAACACAGAATATAATGCAGGCTTTGCCCCAAAGAACTCATTCTCTAATTTGACACATGGAGAAATGACACCGCCGAGGGGTTAAGTGGCCAGTGAGCCTGAGACACTGGGCCTGCCTGAAGTCCCGAGCCCCCTCATCTGCACCCAGCAGGGTGAAGGCACTCTGGCTCTGAGTCAGGCCAAGCATCTCACACCGGGCACGTAAAACCCTGGGCCACTTTGGAACATGCCTTGGCCCAGGTCACGCAGCCCATCAGCGGCAGAGTCAGGACCAGAACCCAGCTCTCCTACCCCCCAACCCTTTGCTTTCACAACAGCCCAGCTTTGCGCTCTGGGGTCAGCAGGAAAAGAAATGGTTAAACAGCCAGTCTCAGTCAGTTGTGACAAGCAACTTCCTGCACCGCAGGTCTCAGCCTCGACATTCCCCTGGGTTCTTCAGTTAAAACTGATCTCTGAAGGACCAGGGCAGGAGGAAACTTGCCCTCTCCCTACTCTGCTAGTTGGGTGGGTGTCAGGATAGGAATCACAATGGTCCTGGTGGGTCAGTACCATTCACAGACTGCCCAGGATTTGCAGTCCTAACTTAGCCACACATTCAGTTGCACATTCATTCGCCGAGTCACTGCTGCATGGAGAATTTGTTTGGAAGTTGAATTAAAATCCCTTCAGCCATTTTAGAAAAGTGTTTTTTTAAATGGATGAAAAAATGCCATTTTCCCACTTCAGAAGACAGATCCCAGGTCTGGTTCTTTGCTTGGAGAGGCCGGGTGGTTCCACCAACAAGTGGGATGGAGGGGTTAAACTGAGCAGGCGTGTTGGCCTCTCCCAGCTTGACCCAGCTGAGCGAGAGGGCAGGCAGTACCCGAGCGCAGACCTACCTAACCCTGTCAGCCCTTGTCTTTCTGCATGCTCACAATGTGGATATTTGAGTAATCAATCATTAGGCCCCACCCTACTGAAATGAATGGGGCAATTCATCTGTCTCAGAGCTATTGCTTCAGGGTCTGCAGGGAGCATGAGACCAGGGGCTGAGAGGGCGATAAACTCCTATTCATCTCTAGGAGTTTGACTCAAACCAGCTCTGGAGGGCCCAATACTGGCGCAGCTGAGGACTCTGTGTGGGGAAGGTCCCGTTTTCCACCATCCCAGCACAGCTCTGCTTGGGTAGCACTGGCAGGGCCCCCACACAGACAGACTCCAGCCTGCCTGAGCCATGGTCAAGGAATGGGGAGGCCCAGTCTCCCCGAAGAGAAGTAGCAGCTGTCCCCATTAGCCCAGCTGGCTCATGTGGCACCCCCGCCACCCCAAGCAGGATGGTAGGGCCATAGGGGACCGGCACCCCGAGTGGGGCTGTGCCAAGGGCCCTGGGTTGCCTTAACAGACATCAAGCCAAATACCAAGGACATTCAGGGCTTTTACATTTATGAACATTTAGAATCCCAGGGGCCACTGACACAGGTACAAGGGCGCAGAGCAGCACACAACAGCGGGCATGGAGCCTGCAATACTAGTCAGCCTTTGGCAAGCCATGTGCTGCTATGTCACCCCTGGCCTGATCCAAAGCCCAGTGAAGTCACTGGAATCTATCCACCAACTACAGCGGCCTTTGGCTTGGGCCCCAAGAGCACAGTAACCTTTGCTCACTTGGACCAGTTAGTTATGGAAATAGGGCTCTCTCAAAATCTCCTAGAAATTTAAATGCAAAAGGCCAACCCCACAACACTGATACAGGGTGCAGGCTGCATGGCTAGGGTTACCATACTTAACAAATAAAAAAAAGAGGACCCTCCAGGGGGTCCTGGCCCCGCCCATTTCCCCACCCCCAGCCCGCCCCAACTCCACCCCTTCCCCGCCCCAACCCCACCCTAACTCCGCCCCCTCCTCCTTCCCACTCCCAGCCACGTGGAAAGGGCTGCCCGAGCGCTACCAGCTTCACGGTTTGCCGGGCAGCCCTCAGACCCTGCGCCCCCGGACGGCGCTTCCCCAGCGCAGCTGGAGCCCGGGCGGGGAAGCGCCCAGCCAGGGGCGCAGGGTCTGGAGGCTGCCCAGCAAACCGTGAAGCCGGTAGCGCTTGGGCTTCGGGCAGCCCCCTTGCCTCCAGACCCTGCGCCCCCAGCCGGGCACTTCCCCTCCCGGGCTCCGGCGGCGCAGGGTCCGGAGGCATGGGGGCTGCCCAAAGCCCGTAGCGCTCGGGCAGCCCGGCTCTTAAACAGAGCCGAAGAGTCAGGGGAGGAGCAGAGCCGTCGCGGCCGGAGGCATGGGGGCTGCCCAAAGCCCATAGTGCTCGGGCAGCCCGGCTCTTAAACAGAGCTGAAGAGTCGGGGAGGAGCAGAGCCGCCGCGGCCGGAGGCTCTGCTCCTCCCCTGACTGTTGGGCTCTGTTTAAGAGCTGAGCTGCCCCAGTGCTACCGGCTTCGGGCAGCCCCCATGCCTCCGGACCCTGCGCCGCCGGAGCCCGGGAGGGGAAGTGCCCGGCCGGCAGCGCAGGGTCCGGAGGCAAGGGGGCTGCCTGAAGCCCATAGCGCTCGGGCAGCTCAGCTCTTAAACAGAGCCCAAGAGTCAGGGGAGGAGCAGAGCCGCCGTGGGAGGGGAAGTGCCTGGCGGGCATTTTCCCGGACATGTTCAGCTTTTTGGCAATTCCCCCCGGACAGGGGTTTGAGTGCTGAAAAGCCGGACATGTCCGGGAAAAAACGGACGTATGGTAACCCTATGCATGGCCCAGTGCTCAGGAAGCCAGGAAATGCCAGTGTTGCAGTTAACATGCAGCCGTAGTGCTTGTCTGTATTAAAAATGTTGCACTGGCTTTTAAACTAAACTAATCTTGTGAAACAGATTCCCTTTTCTATAGGGCAGGCCTTTGAATCATATGTACACATTACAGGAGAACCCTTCCTTGTGCGATAACGGGAATGGAGAGTCTACGGCTGTAGGAGATGGGTTGGACTGGCCGGTAGACTGTGGAATTAAGAGCAGAATAACAGCCGTTGTGCTGATCCTTGAGTGTTTCATGTTGCAGGGTGACTGATGCTTTGTGCAGCGAATGCCAGTTACTCACATATTTTAAGATTTTCTTCACTCGGGCCATACACAGGATCGTCACCCAAATGGCGACTACGGAGCCCAGGAAGTCGCAGTACTGCAGAGTGTCGTAATCCATGATGCACATCACAGCAACTCCTGGCTGGTCACACGCATGGTAGAACTAGAGGCAGGGAACAAGAAGAGCCAAGTGCAGCAGAAGGCCGACATGCTTGCATGGCCAAGCTCCTTTTTGGACGGAGTTGGTAGACAAATACAAAAGGCTCAGCCCTGGAGCTACGAGTACCTGCAGGGAGGGTCTCCTGGTGCCTTGTTGCAGGCACGGAGAGCATCTGCTTTTGAACTGTATTTGTTGGTGACAGGCCTGCCAAGGGCTGAGGGGAAGGAAACGTTGGTTTCTCAACAGACTCAGCAGCCCATCTGCAAGTGTCTGGGACAGATCAGTCTCATGTGACATCCCTATTCACGTCCCCGAGATCTTGCCAAGGGTTCCCCGGCTGAGAGGGGAAAGGGAGCACCTGATGTTTCTAGTGTAAAATTGCTGCAAAGCAAACAGGTTTTGAAGGCAGTGGCGGTTTTGCTCTGCAGTTCACCCATAGGGCCCAAGAATCGGGCGGAGGGAGGGGAGGCTGGGCAATTTTGTTCTTTGGAGACTGCTCTGTTTCAAGTCATAGTAGCAGCACCCCACACCCTCATTCCCCTTCTGCAGACCTCCTTGCTGCCCTGCTCAGTCATGACTAATGCCTGCCCTTCGCCTCCTTGCAGAGATTCAGTTGCCTCATTGGCTTGTTGGGTTTCCTGCACTCAGTGCGGGAGGAACTAGGAACAGCACTGGGTGTATTCCCCAAGGCTCCCGTCCCAATCTGCTGTGGGGGAGTGGAGGGGCTGTTCTGGTACTAGACGTGTCATACTTTAGATATGATCCCTTATGATCCCTCTCATAGGCTATGTGGAAGGTCCAGGCTCCAGGCCACTATCCCAGCTAGCCAGAGTGTGAGCTTTCACTGAGCGCACTGTGGCTGCCTCCCCCCTGGCCTGCATGGTCCATGTCTGCCTCAGGCCCCACAGAGGGGTGCACCCAGTCTTAGAGAGAATGGATCTCACTGGGAGACAGGGTAATTAACATACAAGACAAGCACCCCACCCCCGCAAAGCTCTCCCATGGTTCCCATTGATCAGGCTCCGGCTGGGACGCTAACATGACATTGGAAGGAGGCAGGCTGATGAGGATGTTTTTCATGCCAAGTTTCGGACGGAGCGGCAGCCCTGTCAGGTTCACCAGCACGGGCAAAGGGTTCACATGGGGCCGGGCATGTGTGTTTTAACGGGTCTGTTCTCCACTGGTGGTGCCCGGCTGATGGCAGTGAGCGTTCCCAAGAACTGTGGGGGCTATAGGAAGAGAGCACCCTCCCTACTAAGCCTCTCCCTCTCAGGTACAGAGAAGCGGGCTACAGGAGCAGTCAATTTGAGGGTGTGGGTAGTGGAGTGGTTATAGCCTCTGGGGAGGGCCCAGCACCTCACACCAACTTGCTGCTGGGTGGCAGAGCGAACAGACATGACTTACCGTGGAGAAGAACATGGTGTAGGTGTAAACAGAGGCTTCCACCAGGTAGTAGCGATACAGAGCAACTGCAATGGCTGGCAGGAACATGAGGTTACTGAGCGTGAGAAGAAGGGTGGCCAGATTCTGTGAGCCGACAGACTGGGCTTTAGTGTTATCAGTGCAGCTCCATCCACCCCAACCTGGCACACAGCAGAGGGAGGTTACAATGGCACATCTCCAGGGCTCCATAACATACCAACAGCTGTCCAAGGATTCCCTAGCAAAGGCGCACACAATCCATCCCCACATGTGACAAATTCCACATCCCTCTCAATCTCCTCTCTCCATATCCTGTGGGTGACCAAATGCACTTGCTGCATTAGCCATCTGCCTATTCCCCTGCTCCTGCAACCCCAGGCTCTGTTGCAGCAGCTTAGCTTGGCAGGGAATGGGGCAGACTGCACCTTCGGGAAGGATTCCTGTGCTGGGGTCACAGTGATTCCAATAGGCAATGTGCGTCGGCTGGTCAAATCCACAGTAACAAGAGACAAATGGACACTACACCCCTTCCTGCTCCTGGTGCTTAGCCAAGGGTCCCAGGTAACATGGCTCCAACTGCCCATCTGAAACCTTCAGCCAGTGACACGCCTGCTCTCAGCACACAGTGATGTGCCAGCCCCAGGAGGGGTGCGGTCTCCAATTTACACTGGCACTGGCCCAGACCCCAAAACCTGGGGAACATCCCAACAGAGCCTAACCTTTATTTTGGAGAGGTTTCCATACTACTCCTGTACAGTGGGGGCTATCAGCGGTCGATGGGCTGCACAGAGTCTGTCAATCCCTCCCTCCTCCAGGGCTCTCTCCATCTCCAGGGTGACTCAACAGGCATTCCCTACTTGTTAAGCTATTTTTCAGACATGGTGATCAGTGGCTTGGGGCATGATGCTCTCCAGTGGGTGGGGGCTCAAAAGGGGAGTGTAGTGAGTCGGTGTGGCTCCCCTCCTGTCCAGAAGAGGGAGCCCACGTGCCGGCACCAGAGTGGGTGGGACCACCACCGCCTGTCCCCGCCCCCCGGAAGTCAAGGGGCGGGACAGGAAGTATAAAGGCCGGCCGCCAGAGCTCAGTTGGAGCCCAGCCACCGCAGGGAGCAGACGTGCGGCCGGGAGCTCCTGCCCAGGAGACCGTTGAAGACCGGGGCTTGGACCCTGGCTGGCCTGAGCTACCCCGGGCCCGCTACGAAGAGGAGCCGCCGGAGCCCGCTCACGCCCGCCACTGGGAGAACCCCTGGGAACCGGACCCCACTAACCCTGAGGGTGAGACTGGACCCGAACCCCTCCGCCCCTGCTGCTACCCAGAGGAGCCGCCTGGGGACCGTTGGCCTGACTTCCCGGCAGAGCTACCGGACCTGCCACCGAGCCCCGGCCCAGAGGAGCCCATGCAGGTGGACTGGCCTGAGCCCGGCGCGACGAGCGAGGTAGGATCTGAGGGGGATCACGGAAGTGGCCCGGGGATAGCCGACCCCGGTCCGGCTGCAACTGAATGTGAGCCTATGTCAGTGTGTTGCGGTCTGGATACCCCACTGACCAGCAGCGGCAGCAACCGCTGTTAGGGCCCCGGGCTGGAACGCAGTGGAGTGGGTGGGCCTGCGTTCCCCCCTGCCACCCCCACTCACGGGTGGCAGGCATCCCCCTCACCCAACGCTCGGCTACAGCAAGCCTGGGCTTTGAACTATTTGCTCGCTCAGCCCCTGCAACAAGGGCCTGAGCCTTACTGTGTTTGCCCCGCCCTGATCCAGGGCCTGGGCTTTGAACTATTTGCTCGCTCAGCCCCTGCAACAAGGGCCTGAGCCTAACTGTGTTTGCCCCGCCCTGCTCCAGGGCCTGGGCTCTGAACTATTTGCTCGCTCAGCCCCTGCAACAAGGGCCTGAGCCTAACTGTGTTTGCCCCGCCCTGATCCAGGGCCTGGCCTCTGAACTATTTGCTCGCTCAGCCCCTGCAAACAAGGGCCTGAGCTTACCTGTGTTGGCCCGCCCTGATCCAGGGCCTGGCCTCTGAACTATTTGCTCGCTCAGCCCCTGCAAACAAGGGCCTGAGCTTACCTGTGTTGGCCCGCCCTGATCCAGGGCCTGGCCTCTGAACTATTTGCTCGCTCAGCCCCTGCAAACAAGGGCCTGAGCTTACCTGTGTTGGCCCCGCCCTGATCCAGGGCCTGGGCTCTGAACTGTTTACTCGCTCAGCCCCTGCCAACAAGGGCCTGAGCTTAACTGTGTTGGCCCCGCCCTGATCCAGGGCCGGGGCTTTGAACTGTTTCCTCGCTCAGCCCCTGCAAACCCGGGCCTGAGCCAACCGTGTTCGCCCCGCCCTGATCCAGGGCCTGGGCTTTGAACTCTTTGCTCGCTCAGCCCCTGCAGTCAAGGGCCTGAGCTTTAACTGTGGCTGCTCCGACTCTGCACTAAAGAGCCGGAGTTCCGGGACTAACTGACTACTTGTTCCCACAGCAGTGAGTCGGTGTGGCTCCCCTCCTGTCCAGAAGGGTCGAGCCCCGGCTAGGACCGACTACAGGGAGATTCCTACAAAGTCAGAGAACCAGGATTGAAAACCAACACCACAGTTTACAGAGGAGGCTGCGTTCTCGCTCTAGGGCCACATGGCTGCAGCCAAATAGCCAGGAAGCAACTGGCTGGAATTTGAAGACAGCCAGGAGTTTTGGGCAAATTTCACCTCTGTGTCTGTGAGGAGCTAACGATTTTCTCAAGTTTGTGCAAAGCTGGAAGGATATGTTAAGTAATTACTGTGAAACCCCAGACTGCAGTGGGTTGGCCAGCCACTTGCTCTGAGCCATTGAGAGTCCCAGGTCCAGGATTGTGGGTTAGTTCTGATTGGATGCCAGTTCTGTTGATTGACTGGATGGGTGTTGCTCTCCAGAACAGGTTTGTAGGGTGAATGTTCAGTTAGGAATTGCAGAGCTCCTGCCAACACTCTCCAGTATTCATTGGCCCTGCTAGGACACTCGTGGAAAGGTCCAAGAAGTGCAAAATGCTGGGTTTGATGTGCCTGCGTGTTTTCAGAAAAGACTTGGAGGGGTTCACCCAGCTCTGCAATTTAGGAGGAAAGTCTAGAAGCCCATCTGTGAATTCTAAGTGCTGACCTCATCATAATACAATGAATAGTGTAGGTAGATAGGACCTAACCATGTCTCAGGAACTGGGCTAAGGTCTACAGGGACATGGCTCTATCCCATCCACACTGTAACTCTTAGACATGTTGCAAGAGTCAGGGAACAGGCACCCCCCGATGGCTGCATGGGGCCTAACACATACAGGCAACCAGCCAAGTCATCCTGCATCTTCCTTGGGCTATTTTCTATTTGATACAGACTCATGGCTCGCAAAGCCAAGAAACATGTAGGAGCACTTTGTGGATCACTACATTCCTAAGGGTGAGAGGCCTGTCGTCTCACTGCCAGTAGCCTGGCCCAGGAGTGCCTGCATTGCTGTCCTTTAGTGATGCCACTGGAAGATCACGGTCTTGGAGCTACTTTCATAAGAAAGGGGAAGTTGGGCCTATAGCAGCAAGCGCTGCAGCCAGAGGGCCCTTCCCCAAGTGTTCCAAGCTGGAGGTGGCTGTGGTCACTGCAGGTGGTCTATTCCAGTGCTCCTCACTAGCACGGGGGTCTCTGAGCATTGCCTGTGCAGGGGCTGCATGGGGTGCTATGGTTTCACCCTACACTCTCCAGCTCTTGGAGCCCCTGGACTCCATTGCCTGCACATCAGAGTCCCTACACAGGAAACGGGAAGTTTTGCCTCAGGGTGGATTTGCAGGCCTGCCGGAAGCTAGCCCAGGCTCCGGAGAGAGAGGGGACTCACCAGCTTTACAGCTGCAGCCGGCGTAGAGGTAGCCATGTCTTCTCAGAAGACTGCACTGTCCATATGTTCCACAGTCGTCAAAGCAGGGGGCGAGGTATGTGGAGACGGTCACTTTGGCTTTCGCTTTGTTACATTCTCTGCAGCCAGAGGAGATTTGACTGTCAGATGAGCCTGAATGTGCAGAGTCACCTGCTGCCAACAGAACGTACTTTGATCCCCTCCCCCAGGTAACCAAGGGCTAGTACACAGCTTGGAGCCCCTCCCTGCACTGGGGCCAGGAGATCCTGGGGCTGATGTCACCCTGGCAGTCCCCCCATTCAGTGTGCTGGGCTCTTTGTGCTGCGCTGCCAGTGACCTGATCTCCACTGATAGACTTGCCCCTCTCCAGGGGCTGGAGGAAAGCTGCGGACAGCGGGCACCTCTTTGGGGAGCCAACCCTTCCCCTGCTGCATTCTACAGAGCAGCCATAACAGTACCAAAGTGGTGTGCCAAGGCCTCCATAGCCTCATAGATAAATGGGTATGGGGAGGGTGTTTGTGGGGGCTCCTCAGAACTAGCAGGTTAGAGAAACCTCCCCCCGGGTATCATGGAAGAGCCTGACCCCCCCAGCTGGCCTGTCCCTCCTGCCCCCTGCCCAGGGAACCCAGTACTTTTGAGGGCTCTGGACAGTCTCCTCTGAAATGTCTCTGAGAAGGATGCTGCCACCCAGCCCCCGGCAGCATGCGAGATGGATGTAAACATTCCAGCACGGCCCCAACCCAGATACCTCCTACCTCAAACCACCTCCTGTTGTCACCCACAGAAGCACAGTGGGAGTGGCATGGAGCACTCGGAGTGAGGGTGGGGGGCATCCCATGGGGGTTTCTCTTCCGTTGCCATAGACATGGGACATGTGGGAGGGTTCTGGCCTGGCTGATGCTTAGTGACCTGCTCACTGGCCCGAATGGGTTCTTGAGTACCTTGGCCAAAGCGTTTAAATACAGATTCAGGCCCCCAGGTTTGGAAACCTGTATGGATGGGACCTGGGCTGGCAGGAGGCAGCAGGTTCCAGCCAGGAGCTGTAAATTAATGGAGATAACCTATCTCCTAGAACTGGAAGGGACCTTGAAAGATCATTGAGTCCAGCCCCCTGCATTCACTAGCAGGACCAAGTACTGATTTTGCCCCAGATCCCTAAGTGGCCTCCTCAAGGATTGAACTCACAACCCTGGGTTTAGCAGGCCAATGCTCAAACCAATGAGCTATCCCTGGGGCAGACTTTATTTGATGGTGATTGGATATTCCTGGCCTGCAGCTGCATTGTCCAACTCTCAGTGAAGAGACAGTGACTTCGGCCTCTGCAGGTCTCAAACAATAGAGAAATGCTCTCAGCTTAAGGCTGCAGAGGCCCCTGCGGAGCTGTAGGACAGCAGTTTTACTTTCATTTACAGCATGGCCGTTTGCAGCACCTGTCGGGTGAAAGCCAGCCTCCAGGTGAGAGCAAAGAATGCAAGCCAGCACGAGCCTCCACCACTGCCTCCTCCAGGTGAGAGCAAAGGGGCTTCGTGCCAGTGGCTTCCTGGTGCCAGTTTGTCTGTGTGGTGGCGTTTGTCGAGGGGAGCTCCTGGCCAGCCATCACACACTCACCCCTGGCCCCATGGGCAGATGAGCTGCAGGGAAAGGAACCAGTTGTCAGTCTCTGGGTAGGGAATAATCAGCGTTGCTTCTGTGGAGGACCCAGTCACGTTCAGAGGGTAGCCCTGGAAAAAAGCTTCAGAGAAAAAGGGTGTTTGCCATTAGTTACATGACATGGCTAAGAACTCCCATGGGCTCCAGAGCTTTGGCGGGTGGAGAAGGGAAAGAGACAAGACCCATAGAAATACCAGGCTGAGACCAATCCCCTGAGCTGTGGAGCAGTTGGAGATACATACCACATCAGCCTGATCTCTCCACAATTGGCCCTCCTGAGATCAGAGCACACCAGGTAGCCAGCCCTCATGACCAGGGATTAGGGGTAATGGGAAAAGCCCAGACCCTATACCTCAGCACTCTCCAAGCCCCCATCCCCACTAGGGACAGTGTCCAAAGATACCCACTGGTTCAGCTCCACTGGTCCTTGCAGCACTGGGAGCCCAGGTGAGGCTGGCCCGGGGCGGTCTCCGCTGTATGACACCGTGTGATGTTACCCTGCTCACAGCAGGATGAGTAAGGGCTTAAATCACCACCAGCAGCCGGCTACTCGCTGCACCAGTGCTCCCACCACAGCTAACTCCCGTGGCGCTCCGTGCTCCACAGTGTAAGCGGAATCTTGATGGTTCCCTCAGCTCCACTGAACAAAGTCCAGAGATCCCCAGCATAGCAACTACACCCATTCCACCAGCAGGAGGCTGGGCAGCAGAAGTGGCAACAGCATCTCCCCCTTATCTCGCTAGCACAGGCAGCTTCTTCCACAGGGACCCTTTATAACCAGGGGGCAAGGTTTGGAGAGGATGGTTCAGGCTGAAACAGACCATCACTATCAAACAGGAACTGAAGTGCTGCCAGGCTCCAGCACCAGCCATGAGACCATGCTGCCAGAACCCAAATGTTACACCAGGAATACCAGCAGAGCCCAGAGGTGGGTGCCAGCGATGCCCGTACCTGTGCTGCAGTTCTGTGTGGTATTGAGGGTCAGCACTGGAGAGGCAGCACTCATGCACGCGAACACACTAGCATTGCCTATGCTCAGGGAAGTCTGAGGAAATAAAACACACAAGATCTGAAAAAACATTGAGCTGACCCCTCCTCCTAAAGTTACTCTGCCCAACACACCACACATTTCCACCACCCCCTGCCTCATGCTGATACCCACCCCTCCCCACAACATTTCCCAGCTATATCATTTCATACCTCTCCACATCCCTCAAACAGACCGTTTGGCATCGGGGATTGTAGAACAAACCCATCTGGCAACACTTCACTGCTCTCTGGGCAAGCCAGGCTGGGGCACTAGTAGTGACTCTACCAAAGAGACTTATAGGCGAATGGCAGACACCAGTGATTTTGCTGACTTAATGTTCCCGCTCTACACATGTGCACATTGTACATCATTTGAAAGCTTATTATGTCTGCTTTAAGATGAGATATAGTGTGGATCTGTCACGTGGTGCTGTTACCACAGAAACAGGGATGACATCATCAGCAAGTTAACATGACCACTTTGAAATATTTCCATTTGTTTCTGTTAGTTTAACGACTTTAGGTATCATTTCAAGACATAAAATTGGATTTCTTTGTGACTCAAAAGCATCACAGCAATCCAAAGGGTAAAACAAAATCTAATACATTTCTACAGGTGTCATTGAAATGTAATAGTATTGGTGATATTTCTAGTCAACACTGCCATCTTGTTCATCATTACGATCTGTGTCGAGAGCACATGGGTTACTACAGTCTTCATTGCCTTGGCTCGTACACAGTTCTGTGCAGGGAAGATTGTGTGGACATAACTGATTGTGCCTGTAACAACAGGGGGTGCAGCACAGATAAGGTCTTATAGAAGCTCAGATGCCACTGGGCCCTTGAAGAATACAGGAAGTAGTTCATCATCCACATTTTTCCAGCCATGTTGCAATAGTGACCCAAAGCTGGTTTCCCTTTGTGTGAAGATATCCAAATCTTTGTTTGACAAGATGCTCTTTTGACATGCTCTTCAAAACTGTCCACACATGGTGGGAATTTTGCCAGTGACTTGTCCTTTCTGATGGCTATACTGAGGCACAAGCAATTCAGGTTTCTGTGGGTCTTCTTTTCTCTCTCACTCTGGTCATAGAGCACTTCCTTGCTGTAGAAATTCAGGCTTGTCCGTCACGCTTTCCCAACATGCCAAATTTTTGATGGGACTGAAGAAGCTATGAGTCCTACCAGAATCAAGTGCACCTCTCACAATTCTCTCCATTTGTTCTTCACCAACAACTGCTATTTTCAGTAGAGACTGTTGTACATCTGATATGACATGCAGTCCAGTAGATATGTGGATAAGCACCCCTGAATGTGATTCAGGGTCAAATGGGTTTATCATATTGTTGCTGATGTGGTTGTCAAGAGCTGTAACATGCTTTTCATTCCTCTCTAGTGCAGACACAAGGACTTGTTAGGCCACTTCTTTCTCCTCAGTGCTTCGCATTTTCATTCGAGGTATGTCTTGTGAGGGTCTGTCTGACAAGAGCTGGCTTCTCTCTTGTCAGTCCTACAATCCCACTGCAGCCTTTTCAGTCTTTGATTATCGTTTTCTCTGTTCCCATGTCACTCCAAATTCCTTTTTTTCATTGTGGTAAGTCCTTCTTTTACTTTCTCAATGCTTACAGTGGAAGGTTCTCCTCGGGAGATTGATGCAAGTGTCCAGTAGAGTTGTTGATACACTTCTCTTCTTGTGTGTTTATCAAATGATCCTTTTGTATTCTCTACCAGTTTGGAAGCTATTGAGTTTGGCTGGATTTTTGGTGGCCAATGCTCTGTGGGATTAGCAACCCGTTACAGTAATGTCCAGGTTCGACGGCTTGAATGTGCAATATCAAGGTTTTGCATGCAGACAAGCCAGCATTGGCATCTTGCTGTGTCAAGGGAGCATAGCAGGGATTTTGCAGTGTGATAGCTCCTGGTCTGATTGTATTGCTGGAGCAACTCCTGCGACTCTGTCATCCATCAGGGAGTGTGCTTTTCCCGGACACCTCGGGGAATGTTCTTCTTTCCTGCTACTTTCAGGAGCCCTGCAAAATGTTGATACCATTATGGTCTCACCAGAATCCTTGCAACAGTTTTCTCAGTCTGTTTGTACGCATCTCAATCAGCTGTAGCAAAATTCCATCATAGTACCTGTTTTGGAAAAAACACAGGAATTTCTATGCCTACATAGATCATTATAGGCCTGTGTTGGCTGTTCAGAAATGCCAATTCATGTGATGCGATGAGAGTGTTATCACTTTGGTCTTTAGACACAAATGTTAGGTCTGGATTGTACCCTTCTTGCCAGCAGCTTGAATGGAATGATGACCGTTGTTTTAGTATATAAATTCATTGTAAGTCTTTGTGCACACATCCAGTCCAGGAGATCTTTGCCATCGGTTTCATTTGTTTTATAGCCCCACTTAGTGTGGTGACTATTAAAATCACCTGCATAGATGCATGGAATACCCTGGTTTTGGCCATCTTATGCTAGGGGCTTTATAGACATTGGTAATGTGGAGCTCCCCTACTTTGATAGTTGTGGTAAATGTGGTCTCCTCTTCAGTTGGTGGAACAATATTCAAATCTGTGATTGTGTCCTTGATGTATATTGCCAAACCACATTTAGGATGATAATTGCTAGTCATTAGGTTGTATCCACAGATACGGTAGCGCTAGCCTGTTGGTTATTACTAACATGGGTCTCTTGCAACATGAGGATATCGATGAAAAAAAGGAAGGCTGCAGGCCCTAATGGTATTCCGCCAGAATTCCTCCACCATCTTGATCCTAAAGGACTTCAATGGCTAGCAACATTGTAGTCTGCTACCTTAAGGACAGTACAGATCCCTGAAATATGGCCTAAGAAAATGGTAATTACCATTCCAAAGCCTAGAAAGCCCACTGATGAAGCAGGAAGCTATAGGCCAATTTCTCTACTATACATGACCTATAAATTCTTGAATGTATCAGCCTCAAAAGAATATGCCCTTTTACTGAGCCAATTATTACTGTTGAATAGACAGGCTTCCAGCCAGAATGTGTTGTTGTGACCAAGTTCTGGCAATCACAACTCACGCTGAGGATGGTGTAGTGGGGCGGCTGCCCCACTCCTGAAGAACAGGGGATAAAAGCAGCCCTGCAGAGGGCTGTGGCTGTGAAAAGCTAGGCTGACTGGGGAAGCAGCCACAGCTGGGGCCATGCCCCAATCAGGCCACAGCTGTCCTATAAAAGGGCTGTGAGCCAGGAGCTCAAGAAGACTCTCTCTCTAGCTCCTGAGAGAGAAGGACCGGGCTGCCTGGGAGCTGAGAAGGATACCTGAGGTGGAGCAGTGCTGGGGAAGGGCAGAGGGAGCTGGGGAGCTCCAGCCTAGTAAAACCCCAGGCTGCAGGCCTTGTTAAAGGCCTACAAAAGGTACTGGGGCTGAAGAGGGGCAACGCAGAGATAGGCAGAGGCAGCTGCTCCAACCCCCTCTTGCTGATGATGAGTGGTTTATAGACTGCAGTCGCCCCAGTGAGCGGGGGCTAGATGGTGACTGACAGTAGCCACTGAGGCAAGGTGGGGATAGAGGGTTGGGGGTTCCCCTGGGTGGGGAGACCCAGCTTGTGGGTTATTGCTAGGGGGCAGAACCCTGACGTAGAGGGGCACAGGGGGTCCAGGAGGGACACGGGGGCCAGCGCAGGCGAGACACTGGCCTGAAGAGGGTGCTCCATATGCTGGAGAGCTAATTTCCAGGACGACCAGCAGGAGGCGCTGCGCCGGTGAGTCATCGCCCCACCACAGACGGCTATAAAAAAAAAAACTAAAGACTGGTGCAGTATTTGTCAACCTGTCATCTGCGTATGATACTGTATGGATTAAAGGCCTGATGCTGAAACTTGCTAAAATTTTATCTTGCTACCAAACACTTCAATTGCTGTGAACCATGCTGAGTAACAGATGCCTACAGGAGTACCTGGGTAATAAGACCAGCTCACCCTGTACCATAAAAAACAGGTTACCACAAGGCTCTGTACTTGCTCCAACCCTTTTTACTATTTACATAAGTGACATGCCTCCAAAATTAGGATATGCAGATGATCTTGCCATGACAATCAAAGTATCAAACTTGCGTGACATGAGAAAGCATTAACTGAGGACCTCCAAACTATGGAACAATACTCCCGGAAATGGAGGCTCATACCAAACCTTGGGAAAACAATAGTAAGTGCATTTTGTCTTGATAATAGAAGTGCTAAAAACACACTGAAAGTAGGTTTCTGTGGTAAAAATGTGCGACATGATTACACTCCAACATATCGCCGAGTGAAACTCAACCACACCCTCACCTTCCATGATCATCTTGAGAAGGTAGCTGCAAAGGTAAAAACGAGAGCCAACATAATCCAGAAACTAGCAAGTACAACCTGGGATGCATCAGCATTGAGAAGATCTGCAATAGCACTTGTATATTCAGTAGCTGAATATTGTGCACTGATATGGAGCAGATGCAGCCACAGGCGACTTGTGGATACCCAGCTGAATACAGTGATGCAGTGCATC
Source organism: Malaclemys terrapin pileata (assembly GCF_027887155.1). Classification (NCBI taxonomy): domain Eukaryota; kingdom Metazoa; phylum Chordata; order Testudines; family Emydidae; genus Malaclemys; species Malaclemys terrapin. The sequence goes on from NC_071514.1 coordinate 55,934,361, forward strand.
ATGGGAACCCTTAAATCGACTCCAACATCATGGCTATCTGTTCTAACATCGCTCCCCCACCGATACGCTGAATTGCTGCGACATTCTGCAAAGCTCAGCAAATCCAGGAAAACAGACATCTTCCTATCCACCAAGACCTTGACAACATCCCCTCACAATGTCTTAAGTCCCGCAAGCCTTTCAGGGAACATTCATTTAGCCTCATGCAATCAGGCTACGGTCAGGAGGAGGCTTGGAAAGCAGATTGGGTTAAACAAGACTTTAAAAATAAGCACCTTGTGCCAAATCCCACGCAGAATGTTCCTGGGTTTGACCTTCCATGGTCATCTTGGTCAACTCTGAACCGAATCCGAACCAATCATGGTATATGTGGACATCTAATGCACAAATGAAAAATCAAGGACTCCCCAGCATGGGAGTATGGTTCCCCACAACAGACCATCGAACATATCACTACCTACTGCCCAATTTATAAATATGAAGGAGGCATTATTGCAATAAATTCTGCTACTCCTGCTGTAGCCATTTGGCTCAATCAACTTCAGATGAAATTGTAGTTGCTGTTCTACACCAACCATACGAAAGACGATGACAACTCCTCCAAATTTCACTAAAAGAACCAGGAGTCTGGCACAAAGCAAATGCCAGATTCAAAGGCACTATGTACTTCTTCAGGGCCTGTCTGCAGTAAAACATGGTAGCATTGCACACTGTGTGTGAGCATAGGTGAAGTTTCCAATCATCCTCTCGTTCTGTATGGACATTCGGAAGTAGTATCTGTATAACCTGGAGAAAATGATCCGAGAATTTGAATGTAGGAGGCTTGGCATACTCCCTTATCTAGTATGCCTCCAGTAGCGGTAGCATAGGCTGAGTCACAGCATCATCTCTTTAACAACATGTTGTAAGGACTCGGTATCTTCAGACTCAGACACCTTTTGAGCATCAGCCAACATTTGCCAGACAAATGCTGGAACTATAGGAGCACCTCTTCCTTGCTCACACCACTGAACAAACGAATAAAGTTCCAGTGCACTCAGGGCCTCAAATGCTAGAAGCAAGCCACATAGAGCATGATTGAATTGCTAACCAACAAGCATTTGAGCTGCAGTACAAGCTGCATATACATCAGAATCAACAAGAAGGTCTCGCAATCCTGTTTCCCCAAAATTTCCCAGTACATGCACTAAAGCAGCACGGGGTGTGAAAAGCACCCAGAAAAATTACAGTGGTATCAAGTTCATTTGGGACAGTCCATTTCACTTGCTGAGCAACAGCACTCAGCTGCTGATCCCTGTCATTTCCTTACTTTTCAGCATTGTAGGATAGATTGTGGCCATGTCAGCTGGTTTGGCCTCCACAATAGGTATATATGAAACTACTGTGTAGGTGCTCTTTTTTGTTGCAAGCTTGTGGTTGAAACTAGGCCAAAATGGAACCACCTGAGTGTGAACAGCAGTAGGAGCAGCATCTGGTACTGGCAGGACATCACGAGGTAGTCATCTTAAAAGACAAAAGGAGAGATCTCAGACAGCGTTCATATGTAGGTGACAAGAGTTTATTTTCTCCAGTACTTTTTCATGGCAAGTTGGTTCTGGACGTGTTCTAGGTTTTTCAAACACTGATTGCCCAGAGAGAGTAAGTGACTTTTCTTTCCTACACTTCAGTGATATTTCTTGTGATGCTGGACTACATGTAGACTGGTCTTGAAATACCACTCTAGGCACTGAATGGAAGGTGTTCTTTCCATCAGTGGTCTCTACATTGATGTCTATATTATCATCTCCTCCATGGAGAAGCTCTCCACCAGCATGAAGTGGTATAAATTCATTTGGAATGAACATACCTCCCTGGAGTCTTTCTACTTCAGTTTTTGCAGCAGTAGTGATGAGCCAGCTGAGCTCATCATAACTGATGCGGAATCCAGGAATGTGTAATATGTCAATTAATTTGCAAGACCCAAACTCATGGTATAGCTGTGCAGCAAGGCTTACATGCAGTGGTGTGATAATTTTGGAACTGTTAAATATGATGCACTCTGCAATTGAGAGCTATCTTCTTTAAATGTCTTCTGAAGGATGATACCTCTTGCTGGCTGAATTATATGCCTCTTTATCTATCAATCAGCCAAAGGACAAACTTCTGCACCAATTGGAGCACAAAAGTAGCTGACCTCTGAACTACTATCATCTGACTTTGGATAATATTCCAAGGCTTTCATTTTGGCTATTTCAGACCGAAAGATTGAAGCAGTATTATATAAAACCACTTGTTCATTTAAAAGCTATTGATCAGGCTCATTCACTAGAAGAACATCCATAAAACATTTGGATGACTTAATTTCCTGTTTCAGATTACTAGCAGCTTGGATAGCATCAGCTAATGTTACTGCAGTGCACAGAAGAATGGTAGACTTGCCTTGTCCATGCTGTGAATGAAATGAAGTGCAGAACCATTGTGTTTGTTTTCTAATCTTGCCTGTAATTTGCTACTGGAACAGTTTACAGTTTCGACATCCGAAGGAAGTAGGCTCTGCATCTTTGTAGCAGCTTGGACAGAAAAAGAGCCTTCTTGTTAGACAATGATATTATGTAAATCTCTTCAATCAGCTGATAAAATGAGGTGACTGTATTGTTGCAGTGTAACTGGATAGTTTTGCTTTAAGAGTCACTGTACTCAAGTAGGAAGAAAGGCATATTGAGTGACAAACTGCATCCTTAGCAATGAAGTCTTCCACAGATATTCTTTGCAACATGTCACCATCTCTGCTTTGAAGTGCTGCCTCTCTTAGAATGGTTGCTCTCTTGTATGTTTCTATTTTATGAAGTTTCTTATCTTTTTCATGTGGTTTTCTCAAGCAAACAATGCAACAGGACCTGTCGCTGGAAGACGGGCTTGCTCCGATGGTTACAGACGCAGATGAACATGATGCTTTCTTATCAGCTTCAGAGTCTATTTTCTTTCCGGGGTTCAATACAACTCTGCTGGTGTGCCAAAACTGACTCGTGTCTGCATTTCTGAAAGCAACCCCTGTGATAGAGTATTGGCAGCAAATCCTCTACACTAGAAAACTCATGCAGAGGCCGCCAACACAATTACTCTCTCCTGGAGTCTGCTGCCAGCGTCACAGAATTCTGTTCAGCACTGGTGGCTTTTGACAGTTTTGCATTCTTTTGATTTTCTTGAAATACAAAACATTTTTCAAAGTTTGCGGAGAGCCTTTTTCTCTTTGATGTAAACTTTAAGGGACTTGTATTCTCTCTGTCTTTATATACTTAACTTCCCTGTAGAGGTAAAATTTCCAAAGCACATTGTTAGCATTCCCACCCCCACTACTACCACTTGTTATTTTGTACAAGTACACAAACTCGTGCTAAATTAAATCTATATATTAGTATCAAAATTGCCATTTTTGTTCAGTGAGCACTTTGACTGAAGCCCAGTATGAAGTTGTGTATTGTCATCTCGAACACTAATAATGACCTGTGCATAAGCGCCACTGAATTAAAAAGCTAGTTTCTAGAATAGCTAGAACAGCTAGTACTGCATCTGTGGGCAATTACAAATTAAAACCTTCTATCAGGCAGATTACATTTTACATTGTATGAACAAAAGCTTACAAATGGAGAAGCATTACTTTAGGAATTCATGTATATTTATATCTACCCACTATGCAGTACAAACTATGGGTACGCAATCTACTGCTACTGGTGCACAACCCTCAGCGAGAGACTGATCCGGTTAGCAAATTTCAACTGAAAATATAGAAAACTATTATAATCACTTGTGAGATACTTTGACAATTAAAAATATGGGATGTGAAAACATTTCATGTCAGCATATTGGAAAATATTGAGATTTGCTATTTTTGCCACATGCTAAACAGCTTCATCATTTCTGGAAAAAAAAATACTTGGTCATGCAACGCCAATAAAAATCTTGTAATATGTTCTCATTTGGTAGCTTTGACCAATAAACACCACATTACGGTGTGGTAATTAACAGTAAAAGCTGTAGTCAGTCACGTTGCAGTGTTTCTGGAATTGCAAACATTATCCTCATTTTGGGTACCGCTGCTTCACCTCATCTACAGGCTTACGGAACCACTTGATAGCTCCCTATCATACCTCATCTAAATTTACTTAATAATAAATGATGTCTGTGTACAGAGGGTGGGTACATTAAACTCCAAAAATATGGCCCTTTTTGGAGAACTGCCACATGCCAACCAGTCATGGATCCCGGAGATTGCTCTCACCCCCAGTGCACCAGGGGAAGAGGTGAGACTAACCTGCTTGGAGCATTAGGAAGTTTTCTAGTCAGGTGCTGCTAGTAATACAGCATGCACTGCAGTGCATGTATTACATGCTCACTGAACGGCTCACAAGTCGCTGCCCAAGCCATTCATCAACATATCAGGGTGAAGCTCCCAGAAGGGGAACAGGGGGGTGGATCTGACCTCCCAGCACAGGCTGTTCACTCTAGCATATTGTTTTGCCAGATCACAGGCATGGAGAAATACATTTTAGTTGCCGTCACTCAACAGAGAGGCTGTGACTTCCCAAGGTCCTGGCAGAGCAGGGACTTGAACCAAAATGTCTCAAGTCCCAGGCCAATGTCTTAACTACTGGACCATCCTTCCTCCCTTGCTAATGTGAGCAGCCCCCTGCTTCTCTCAGCTGTTTGGGAGGCTCTGCAACCTAGCATTTTCAGTGATGACTGGGCTAGGGCTGTTGTGAAAGCTCAAGTTCTTTCCCACTGCCTCTCCACAGGCTGGACTTTTCTGCTCTGCTGCAACTAAGAGACACTGACTAAATAACAGTTCTTGGCCCCCCAGTCAGGACACTTTTCTCCCCCGCAGATCCAGAGCCAGCCTGCAGGACATGCTAGATACAGAATGGCAGATCTGTAAAATTCTTTGTGACACTGAAAGATGAAAAGCAATGTATAGGGAGGTTCTCCCACGGCTCTGTAGCTCCCCACCAACTCCCAGCCTCCTCAGGCCTGCCCCTGCAGCTCTGCTAGCACCTACACTCCCCAGATGGCTCACGAACAGTGTATATGCATTCATGGCAGGGCAACTATAGAGAGAAGATGCCAACACAAAGGTGACAGCTTACATGGGAGCACACTGTACCTCGTTCAGCAGCAGGTTCACCACCAGGGTGCCTCCACTGTCCATGCCAGTATTCAAGTTGAAGAGGAGAAGCGTGGGGAATTCAGTGTGGACAGGAATGCTGGGCCCATTTATAACTCTGAACCTCACAGAGGCAACGTCCAGGTCCTCACGGATGACGGGCTGATTCTGGACGCAGAAGGTCCCTGGGTTGGATGCATTGTTTGCAGCACCCACTGCGAGTAGAGTGGTGTTCCCCAACATTCCCAGGGTGCTGGCATTGCGACCCCCGCCCAGGGCTGGAGTGCTCTGGCTCTGATTCAGGCTGTTGTAGAAGTTAAGGAATAAATTGGTGCTCCCCGGCTTGCAAGCTGCAGAGCAACGAGGAAAGAAGGGAAGGTTAGAGTGACCGAGACCACCACGAAGACACCGCTCATTGGAACTGGAGGACTTTGCTTAGGGGGATGCTAGGCCTTCAGCTCATAGGACTGCCAAGCAAAGCCATTTGATCCTGAGGCCAGGGCTGGAAACCAGGCCTCACCCCTCTAGGTGGCTGAGACTTGAAGGGGTGCACACACTAAGTGGGTACAGGGGGCGTGGGGCACCCGCACTAACTGCTGCCACACGAGAATGGGGCACTAGCGCTAGTCGTCTCCCAACTGTTCCATGCACACAAGGGACCACAGCTTCCCACAGGCCTGGTGATGCTGCTGCACTGGGGGGTGGGGTTGGGGGTTAAATCTGCCTCAAGCCCAGTTACAGGACCAGGAATAAACCCCAAAGCGCGGGGGCACAATCTGAACTGTGACACTCAGTGATCCACTGGCTTTGGCAGCAGGTCACCACAACCAGGTACTCACAGGGGACAAAGTGCCCCATTACTGAGCTCAGCTCCTGCCTCCCCTCCCCAAAGCTCTGTCTTCTGCAGCAGCTAGAGACACTGCTTTCCTACAAGCACCTAGGATTATGCTCTTCTCTTGCCTCGAGAGCCCACCAGCTGCTGCAGAAGGCAGAGCCCCCAGAGCCCTCTTATCAGGTGGGAGAAAAGAGTTTCTAAAAGCTAATTTGTTAAAAACTTTCCAAGGATCAGATAAACTCCCCAAAGTAAAACCCGGGTCTGAGAGCCAAACGAGTCTGGGGCACCCAATGCATCAGTGGCCTGCCCCACATCGTTCAGAGACCAGGCTCATTGCAGAGCCGCCAAACAGCCAGCAGATGGTTATTGCCTCAGTGCTGGAGGGGAGAGGCTGCCTCTCTCACTGCAGTGCCCTGAGCTAGCCTCTGCCGCCCCAATGGCCTTTGAAGAAGTCTGTGGCTGAGAAACCCTGGGCTCTTCTGAATTCCCAACACAGGCCTCCTGCTCCACCCAACAGAATCAGCTGTAAGCACACAGCAGGGAGGCCTCACACCCAGTGGTCAATCATTTAACAAGGAGCAGCACACACAAGGCACAACTGGATCCCAGCCTCCTGGAAAGCTTGAATGGCCTAGCCATGCCAGGCAGCAGGGATACAGGGGACAGTGACCCACACGACTACGTCCAGTCACACGGTATAAGCTGCCCCTCTCAAGACATGGGGCTTGTCCCACCTCTGTTTCCCTCCTGCCCCCCCGTTTCCCACTCTAGGAAGAGCATAGGAGCAAGCCAGCCTGTGCTGGTGAAAGCCCAGTGGAGACATGGCAGACTGATGTGCACACTGGCCCTTCCCCACATGGCTGGCAGCATCCAAGAGCACACCTGTGAAGGAGGCAATCATCTCAAAGGAGATGCTGGAGTTGGTGGTGTCCAGATTCTCTGCCATGATCTGCAGCCACTTCTCCCATGGGGGCGAATGGAGGACCAGGCTGCAATCCGCTGTCCCCTTGCAGCTGAGGGTTTTCTGGAAGGACTGTGGCAGCATGATGGAGCCCAGCATGACCCGGATGGCACAAGCCTTTGTGCTGTTCACCACACAGCTCCGCAGTGTGAACTGCATCGTGGCAGTGTACTCAGGGATGAAGATCCTGCAGGAATGGGAGCCATCAACACCTCAACACCTGCCCTGAACACAAGCCAGCCTGGGGCACTAGGGACAGAGAAGGTCCGTAGACCTAAAAAGTGAAACCCTCCCAGAGTGAGTCCAGAGGGGCTTTTGGAGCCCAGTACAAGGTCACTCTGGTTTGTATTGCTACAGTCCTGTCCAGGATGGTGCATTGTAATGTGTAACTGTGTCTCTAAAAGCACCATGAAGGAGCTTGTCTTTCCCTTCCTTGAAGGAGTGGGGCCCCATTTAGTACAAGCCCCTCCCCGCCCCCAACACACAGACCCTTTGGTTCCAGGGGAACTATCACAGCTCTAGCTCGCTCTGAGGTGCAAGGCAGCAAGGGCCCTCTATGAGATTCGTGTGCGCCTTTACAAGGCCAGCACCTGTGGGAGAGAAGCCCCACCCACAGCCCCAAGCAATCTCTGCTGTCATGCTCACTTACTTGACATGCAGTGGCCTAGCAGGAGAGGCAATGGTTTGCTGCAGGGGAGTGTCCGGCTGCAGGACAGGGACATCAACAAGTCTCAGCACAAACATGTCCGGCTGGAATATATAGGCGCATGGAATGGAGAAACCCTGCAGGGAGAGCAGGAAGGCAGTTTAGCATCAGCCACCAGGGATTGCCAATCCGAAAACTGCTTTGTTGGGTGAAAGATCAGCCAGTGAAGAGTCCAGCTATAACCAAGGGACCAGTACCCACTGCCAGCCCTTCCTGACTCCCAACCAATGCTCTCCTTCCCCTACCATTGCCTGCACACACAGCGACACCCTAGCCCAGGGGTTCCCAAACTGGGGACTGGGACCCCTCAGGGTCCACCACTCCACCCCTGCTCTGCCTCTTCCAGGGGTGGCAGGTTTGTAGAAATTTTGGTGGTGCCCAGAACCTGCCCCCCCAAAACTCCACCCCCACCTGCCTAAGGCTCTGGGACGGAGTTTGGATGGGGGAGGGGGTCTGGGGTGCAGACTCTGGGAGGGAGTTTGGGTGCTGGGTGCAGGCTCTGGGCTGGGGCAGGGGGTGGGGGTGCAGGCTCTGGGATGGAGTTTGGGGATAGGAGGGGGTGCAGGGGTGAGGGCTGTGGGGCTGGGGATGAGGGGTTTGGAGCATTGGAGAGGCTCGGGACATTGGAGAGGCTCAGGGGAAGGGCAGCCTGCCCTGGCCCTAGTGGAGGGTGGCACTAGGACCCTGCAGCAGCAGGTGATGCGGGAAGACAGCAGAGCAGAGTCAGCATGAGCTGCAGGCTCTGGGGAGGTGAGGGGGCAGCAAGTGAGGCCAGGGATACTCGGGGGAGGTGCGTGGGGGCGGCAGGCGGGGCCGGGGAAGAGACCCGGCCCCAAACATCAGGGAGCAGCGCGCAGGGAGCTTAGCGGGGGGGAGGGAGGGGAGCGGCGACAGGAAGTAACTGGGGGGTGGGGTGGGGAGCTTGGCGGGCTGCAGGGAAGAGCTCTGCAGGCCGCATGTTTGAGACCCCTGCCCTAAGGGGAGCCTATGGGAGGAGGCAGAATGCACTCCCAGCAGGCATGCCAGAGCAGAGTGGAATCTGGATTCCTCCAGCAGCCAGTCTGTACTAATGGAACCTCTGCACCTAGCACATGCCATGAGAACCCCCAAAACAGCTCAGAACCAGAACCAGAACCAGCCAACTTGGGTCTGCAGATACCCTGGCCTCTCCTACCATTACACAGAGCAGCCCTGATGCCACCTGTCCCCAGCCCCTCGGGGTACCTCTCCCTGGTGGAAGGCTCTACCCAGATGCCTCCCTAGGGCAGTGTCTCTAGACCAGGCTGTCTCAGGGTAGAGCCGCAAGAATGGTGGAATTTCTCAAGTCAGTCTCTGGACAATAAGCCTAATTGTGTGGCATTGGCTACATTTTTCAAGCCCCTCCCCAACTAATGTCCCCTTGGCATCTGCAGCCAGTCTGGCTCCAGCAAAGTCTGTCTATCCCTCCTGGGGGAGTCAGATACCAAGGACAGAAGGGACCACTGTGATCATCTAGTCCAGGGGTTCTCCCACTTCTCACAACAAAAATTATTACACGACTCCAGGAAGGGGGACCTGAAGCCTGAGCCTGCCCAAGCCCTGCCGCCCTAGGTGGGATGGGGGAGGGGCAAAGCCTGAGCCCCAACACCCCGGGCAGAGGGGGGCCAAAGCTGAACCCAAGGGATTCAGTCCCAGGTAGGGGGTTTTAATGGCGAACCCATTAAAACAGGGTCACGACCCACAGTTTGAGTACCGCTGACTAGTCTGACTTCCTGTAGAACACAGGCCAGAAAACTACACTACAATAATTCCTAGAGCAGATCTTCTAGAAAATCACTTCTCTCCAGAGGCAGAGGGGTGTAGCTCCCACACAGCCTTTCGCTGTATGTCCTGGTGTCCCAGCGGAGGGGGAACCATCTCACAGCCTGCCTGGATGCTGGGCTCCCACTTACCACAGGAACATAGACATGGTCCAAGTGTGCATGGACAGCTCAGAGAGTTCCACCCCCATGCAGCCCCTCTCCCACATCTCAGCTGCAAACTGGGAACCCGGGGTTGGCAGAGTGACTCTCCCGTGGCTGGAATGCCATTCCATGCCCAACTGCACAGGCCATGGTGAACAGTTACTGCCATTCCTCACTACGGGCAAGGGCTTCCCTTGCTGGGGGCCTTGGACTGGTGAAAGGATTCTGGACTCATGTCCCCTATAGCCTTTACCTTCACTTCGATCTTGCCTGCAGCCTGAGGCAGGTGTGCAGCGATGAACCAGTCTCCGGCAGCTGGGTTGGTGATGTTCACAAAGATACTGTTCTGCAGAGTGATGCTTAGAGTCATGGTTAGGTTGTAGGATGGGCGGACAGTTGCATTTGAGGGAAACCGAGTGCCCAGTGGGTTAATAACGGGAGGGGCTCCGTAACGGAAGTAGCTGCAAGATAAAGCAGGGAAGGATGCACATAAAATGCCATGCCCACCCTCCAATAGCATGAGCACCTACAGCAACAGCCAGGCTGGACTGGATCAACCGGGGAGCAGAAAGGAGGCAACAGCCTGGTCCCAAGGAGAGCACAGAGCTGCAGGCTGGACTCCAGATGTTGCCTTGCCCCCTCCCACTCTTGACCTGCTGGCAAATCCTCCTGAGGAAAAGAAAGTGGGAACACGTCATTGGCCTGGAAAATAATTAAAGCAGCAGAATGTGCTCAAGGGGTCTGAACTTAGGAGTCACCTTCCCCTCCAGCCACCAGTGTACTCAGTGTGCAAACCAACATGGGGATGACATTTTAGCCAGCACAGGACAGAGATCAGAGCAACCAATGCGTCCCCAGCACCAAGAGAAGATGAGTCCAGACACCAGTGACTGATTAAATTCAAGCAGCCACAGGCAGGAAGTTGGGCTGCAGCAGCAAAGGGACATAGGGATTGTCAGGCTGAATCAGACCCAAGATCCATCTAGTCCAGTATCCGGTCTCAGATAGTGGCCAACACCAGATGCTTCAGAGGAAGGTGCAAGAACCCTGCAGTCCCACTGTGGGATAACATGCTTCCTTTAGAAGTCTTCTCCTAGAAGATGGCTTGAGCCCTAATGTGGGAGGGTTTATAGTCCTTCCAAAACTATAACAACTGGATAGTGTCACTACCCAGTAAGAGTCCAGTTCCTCTCTGAATCTTGCTAAGTTCTGGGCCTCAACAAAACTCTGTGGTGACTACCTGCTGTATGAAAGGGCATTTCCTTTATCAGTGTTGAATTTGTTCCCTTTTAAAGTCATTGACTGTCCCCTTTTTTAGTGTTATCAAACAGAAAGAACAGACACTCCCAATCTATCACTTCTAGACAATTATTTGACTGACTTACATCACCTCTTATCCCTCTCCTCTCTAAGGGAACAATCTCAGTCATTTCAATCTCTCTTCACTGGAGAGTTTTCCCAGACCCAATCATTCACGTTGCTCTTCTCTGAACCTCTCTAATTCTGCAGTTTCCTTTTTCAGATTGGGTGGCCAATCCTGCCCACGGGATTCCAGCGGCAGCCATACCATTCATTATAGGATGGCATCACCATATGCCAGCAATGTGGGCAGGAGGGCTTTACCCACAGGGTGCTTGGGAAGAGGGAGCTAAGTGGTGAATCAACAGCAGAAATAAGTGGGGCACTAGAGATGCATCCAGGCTGGAGGGCAGGAGGGAGCTGCGTGCATTTCAGGGGGAGAACAGCAGAGTGCAGTTAGAGCTGGGTCCAAGGGCGTGGGAAAATTCAGCTACCAGCACCACTCCCTACCTCTGAGAGAGAAAGCTGCGAGGGACCATACCCAAGGCACTTTGCCAGGCCCCAAGAAAGGCTAAATCCATGTTTATGCTACAAAATTATATCTACCTAACTTACGTCGGCATGCAGCCGCCGTAGTAATTACATTGCCTGTACATGTCTACACTTTGCTCCTTGTGTCAGCGGTGCACATCCTCACCAGAAGTGCTAGTATCAATTGTACTGTCGGCGTGGGACAGTGTGGGATGGCTCCTGAAAGCCGGTATGAGTGGACATAAGCAACACAGCATCTACACCAGAGGTCCCCAAATTGTGGGGCATGCCCCCTGGGGAGGCATGGAGGAACATCCAAGGGGTGCAGCGGGGCCTGGACCAGTCCCCACAGGGGCTGGTTTCAATTATTTTGGTAATTTATTTAAACTACAATATAATGGATAGTGAACAGGAGTGGGGCGCAAACCCCCTTGCCTAATAGTAATATAGCTAGGTTTTACCCTTTATTTCGAGACAACAAATATATGCAGCTATATGCTCTCCATGTTACATCACAGGCAACTGAAGAGCAAATGAGGGCAGGGGAATCAAAACTCACTATTTATATTGGCTACTGACCAGCTCCAGAAAGGTCAGTAGCAAACAGTTCCTGGAGCACGTTTTGATAGGAAATTTTTTCAGACCAAAATTTAGATCAGTTCTAATCACTAAAGCACCATACGCATTTATAAGGTCATACTGTCTTCTTCTACACCACTCTGGCATTGTAAAGAAGCCTTAAAACTTTTACACCTGTTTTATACTCCTGGGGGAATTCACAAAGACAATGGGAATAAATCACTAAGCAGGCAGGCTGCTACATTCTGCTCTGCCTGAGGGGACAGAGCCCGCCCCATGCCTACGTCCTCAGAAACACCCCAAAGCCCTGCCCCTCCATACTGAGCGTGCTGCAATAGCAAATGAGAGGGACAGAGTGTCTCTCTCACGTGCATCCCCCTCCTGGCGGTGATTTACGTCCCTACTGGCTGCTCTGGGCACCCAAACCAAGCTGCCTCCACTGCTGGGGAGGGGCGTGTGACCGCTCTTGCAGCTTCCCTTTGCTTCCCGCCCGGAAGTCATTTTTTCTTTGGGGAAGCAAAGAAATCTGTGGGGGACATGAATTCTGTGCACGTGCAGTGACGCAGAATTCCTCCAGGAGTATCTATCATGACCTGCAGCAGCCAGTCCTGCTCCCAGCTCTGCTGATGCAGTTCAATGAGCCCTCACACAAGCTCTGCATGTGCATGTCATTTGCATGTTATGAGAAAGAGTAAATAGCACTTCCTTATTTACTTTCTCCACACCAGTCATGATTTTATTGACTTTATCATATCCCTCCCTTAGTTGTCTCTTTTCCGAGCTGAAAAGTCCCAGTCTTCTTAATTTCTCCTTATATGGAAGCCGTTCCATACCCCTAATAATTTTTGTTGCCCTTTTCTGAACTTGTCTAGCTTCAACTTCCAGCCATTGACTCATGTAATACCTTTGATTGTTAGACTGAAGAGTCCCTTATTAAATATTTGTTCCCCATGTAGATACTTAGAAACTGTGATCAAATCACCCCTTAACTTTCTCTTTGTTAAGCGAAGTAGATAGAGCTTCTTGAGTTTATCACTATAAGGCATATTTTCTAATCCTTTAATCATTCTCATGGCTCTTCTCTGAACCCTCTCCTGTTTATCAACATCCTTCTTGAACTGTGGTCACCAGAACTGGACACAGTATTCCAGCAGTGGTCACACCAGTGCCAAACACAGAGGTAAAACTGCCATATCAGGTCAGATTAATGATCCAGCTAGCCCAGGACCCTGACAGTGGCTGGTGCCAGATGCTTCAGAAGGAATGAACAGAATAGAGCAAGTTATAGAGTGACCCATCTCCCGTCATCCATTGCCAGCTTCTGGCAGTCAGAAGTTATGGGACATCCAGAGCATGGGGTTGCATCCCTGACCATCTTGGCTAATAGCCATTGATGGACCTATCTTCCATGAACTTATTTAATTCTTTTTTGAACCCAGTTATACTTCTGCCCTTCACAACATCCCCTGGCAATGAGTTCCAGAGGTTGACTGTCCATTGTGTGAAGAAGTATTGCCTTATATTTGTTTTAAGCTTGCTACCTACTAATTTTATTGGGTGACCCCTGGTTCTTGTGTTATGTGACGGGGTAAATAACACTTCGCTATTCACTCTCTCCATACCATTCAAAGATGTTATAGACCTATATCATATCCCCCCTTAGGCGTCTCTTTTCCAAGCTGAACAGTCTAAAGCTTTTTAATCTCCGCTCACATGGAAGCTATTCCATGCCCCTAATCTTTTCTGCTACCCTTATTTGTACATTTTCCAATTCTACTATCTTTTTTGAGATAGGGAGACCAGAACTACATACAGGTGTGGGCATACCATGGATTTATATAATGGCATTATGATATTTTCTGTTTTATCTGTCCCTTTCCTAATGGTTCCTAACATTCTGTTCGCTTTTTTGACTGCTGCTACACATTGTGGATAGTTCTCGGAAAACATCGGCTCAATGACTTCAAGATCTCTTTCTTGAGTGGTAACAGATAATTTAGACTCCATCATTTTATATGTATAGTTGGGATTATGTTTTCCAATGTGCATTACTTTGCACTTATCAACATTGAATTTCATCTGTCATTGTGTTTCTCAGTCACCCAGTTTAGTGAGATCCCTTCGTAACTCTTCGCAGTCTGCTTTAGACCTAACTATCGTGAGTAAAAGTGTATCATCTGCAAACTTTGCCACGTCACTGTTTCCCCCCTTTTCCAGATCATCTAGTGCTGGTGACTTATTACTGTTTAATTTACCAACTTGTTCCAAATCCTCCTTAACTGACACCTCAATCTCTGTTAGTCTTTAAGGTGCCACCAGACTCTTTGTTGTTTTTACCTCAATCTCTGACAGTTTCAGGGTATGCCTACACGGCAAGTTTCTGTGCAACAAGTTATACCACTTTTATTAAAGCGCTGGAATTAAACCATTGTTGCGTATCCACACTGTGCTCCTCGTGATGGTGGAGCGCATCCACTTTAGCAGCTCTTGCAAAGAGAGCAGTTCATTGTGGTAACTATCCCACTGTGCAACTGGCCGCAGGGTGCTTTGGGAAGGGTTTGCAATGCCTCATGGGGCAGGCACAGCATCACATGATGCAGGTTTCCCAATCCCATTGTTCCATGGGCATCCTACTAGATTGTGAGCTGCTTTTCAACTGAAGTGGTGGTGGGGGGGGGGGGGAAGAGAGAGAGAGAGAGAGAGCGCGCGTGGCGGGGGGGGGGGAGGAGAGAGTGTGTCAGCATGTTGTCTTGTAAGTTCATACAGTGGCAGGAAGCAACCAGTCCTGAGGCAGGGGGAGGGAGAATCTCTCTCTCACACACCTCTGTGTTCAACAGCATGAGCATTCCACATTAATGGTTTGCTTTGTGTCCTGAGCTTTGAAAGGAGAGGGGCACATGTCTCCAGGGCAGCCAAGTTCAGAACAATGAGCAGAGCAGCCACTTGATGGATTATGGGACACTTCCAGAGGCCATCTGATTGCTTTCTGTGCTGTAATGTGTTTACATTGACAATACAGCGCTGGATCCTTTGAGCTGTAAGGCTTACAACTCGAAGTGGTTTTTTGCAATGCTGCAACTGAGGAGTTTCTGTGCACAAAGTGGCTTGGCAGTGTGTACACCACAGGAGTTACACAGCAGAAAGCTGCTTTACTGTGCAGAAACTTCCCAGTGTAGACAAGGCCTCAGATTAGTCATCTAAAAAGAATGGCTCAAGTGTGGGCATCTCCCTCTCATCCTCGTCAGTGAAGACCAAAGAATTCATTTAGCTTCTCTGCAATGGCCTTGTCTTTCTTGAGTGCTCCATTAGTACCTTGATCATCCAGTGGCCCTACTGATTGGTTGGCTGTCATCCAGCATCTGATATTTGGCCTGCCTAATTATACTTTTACCCTTGACTTGCCAGACTTGAAGCTCCTTTCTATCTTCCTCAGTAGGATATAACTTCCAATTTTTAAAAAGAACAAGAGTACTTGTGGCACCTTAGAGACTAACAAATTTATTTGAGCATAAGCTTTCATGGAGCTTATGCTCAAATAAATTTGTTAGTCTCTAAGGTGCCACAAGTACTCCTGTTCTTTTTGTGGATACAGACTAACAGCTGCTGCTCTGAAACCTTCCAATTTTTAAAGGATGCCTTTTTTCCCCCTCTAACTTTTTCTTTTACTCTGTTGTTTAGCGATGGTGGCATTCTTTTGGTTCTCTTCCCCCCTTTTTTGTTTGTTTGTTTTTGTTTGGGACATACATTTAATTGAGCCTCTATTGTGATGTTTCTAAATAGTTTCCATGCAGCTTGCAGGCATTTCACTCTTGTGACTGATCCTTTTAATTTCCGTTGAACTAACTTCCTCATTTTTGTGTAGTTCCCCCTATTGAAGTTCAATGTTACTGGGGTAGGTTTCTCTGGTATTTTCCCCCCTTACAAGATTGTTAAATTTAATTACATGGTCACTATTACCGAATAGTTCAGCTATATTCACCTCTTGGACCAGATCCTGTGTGCCATTTAGGACTAAAACAAGAATTGCCTCTCCCCTTGTGCGTTACAGGACTAGCTGCTCGAAGAAGCAGTCATTAATGGTGTCTAGAAATTTTATCTCTGCATCATGTCCTAAGGTGACATATACCTAGTCAACATGGTGATAGTTGAAATCCCCCATTATTATTAGGTTTTCTGTTTTTGTAACCTTTCTAATCTCCCTGAGCATTTCTCTATCACCATCAACATCCTGGTCAGCTGATCAGTAGTATATGCCTACTGCTATACTCATTACTCAAGCATGGAATTTCTATCCATAGAGATTCTAAAGGTACAATTTGATTCATTTAAGATTTTTACTATATTGTACTCCATGATTTCTTTCACTCTCCAGCAGCGTGACCTACTCTGGCATTCCTGTATATTTTGTACCTGGTATTACCACATCCCATTTATTATCATCGTTCCACCAAGTTTCTGTGATGCTTATTATATCAATATCCTCATTTAATACCAGGTAATCACAAAAAGAAGAACAGGAGTACTTGTGGCACCTTAGAGACTAACAAATTTATTAGAGCATAAGCTTTCGTGGACTACAGCCCACTTCAGGTAATCACGTTCACCCATCTTTGTATTCAGACTTCTCTAGACTTCTAACCTTTCTATTCTAACTGAGATTCCCCTGTTTATGCATCCAATGATTGCATTACCCCTTTTGGCCACAGCATTGCATGGGGAGCTCATGTTCAGTGGATTATCCATCATAACTCCCAATTCTTTTTCAGACTCACTGCTTCCTAGAATACAGTCTCCCCATCCTGTAAGTATGGCCTACATTCTTTGTTCCTAGCTGTAGACATTTACATTTAGCCATATTAAAATGCATTTTGTTTGCTTGTGCCCAGTTTACCAAGCAAACCAGACTGCTCTGTATCAGTGATCCGTCCTCTTCATTATTTACCACTCCCACAGTTTTTGTGGAATCTGCAAACTCTACCAGCAATGATTTTCTTTTCTTTCACGTCATTAATAAAAATGTAAATGGCATAGGGCCAAGAACTGATCATTGTTGAATCGCACTAGAACTGCATCCCCTTGATGATAGGTCTTAGAATGTAATTGTAAATGGGACTCATCAGTTAGCTAGCTTTTAATCCATGTTATGTGTGCCATGTTAATTTTATAGTTCTAATTTTATAGTTTTTTAATCACATCATGCAGTAACAAGTGAAATGCCTTACAGAAATCTAGTACATCAACATTATTATCTTTATCAATCAAACTTGTATTCTCATCAAAAAAAAGATATCGAGTGAGTTTGATAGGATCTATTTTCCAAAAATCCATGTTAATTGCCATGAATTATATTACACTCCTTTAATTCTGGAGTTATGGGACTGCAGAGGGTTAGAATGGCAGGTATTATACAATATGGTCTCTGGAAGCCCACTATCCTCTCACTGCAGTACTGGTCACGACAGCACTTGCTGGGATGCTGCTTAATAAATGATCATACCATTCACTGACAGAGGCAGAGACCTATTAAGTCATCCAGTCCAACCATACCAAACCTTTTGAGACACTTTACGTTATCAGACTAAGACCTCAGCTGTGCCAGCCAGTGCCCAGCGCCTGCCATTCAATGGTGCATTGTGCCCAAACTTGCAGCTGCCCAAGTGCCACTGTGGGTCAGAGCTCACAGTTGGATGGGAGGTGGACGGCAGCAGTATAGTAAGATCTAGCTCAGAGGCTAATCGAGCTCAGGAGAAGCCAAGACTCAAAGCAGCAGCCCCAAGAGCCTGAATCTGCAGTGCTGGGAAGCCCAGCTAGACCCCACTGGCTGCCCACACACTCGTCTGCCCAACCACACAGAATTCTTTGTCTTTGGTGAAGTCTGGCAAAGTTACAATATTGAGAGTTTACAGCTTTCCTGATACAGCAACACTTCTCATGGAAACAGACAGGCCTTCGGCGAACCCAAAGGCAGGGGGTACAATGCCTTCAAAGGAGGTGTGGGGAACACTGCTCCTGGGGACAGGCGATGGTTGTGACAGACTAGGGCCAGGGCCCTCGTTAGCCATACGCAAAGTACGCAGCTGTGTAGGGCACCAGGAAACTTGCCCCACCTCGTCCCACCCCTGCTCCATCCCAGCCCCGCCTCTTCCCGCCCCTGAAGAGTGCAGCAGGGCTGGGCCTGCATTCACCGGCAGTGGGAAGTGCAGGGACCCGGCCCCAGCTCGCTCCGCGCTGCCTGTAAGTGCTGGGGGTGATTCCCCCCTGCTCCCCAAGCCAGCCCCCTCTCACCCTGCGGAGGCCTTGGGCCAGCCCCACCCACCCCTGTGGAGGCTTGGGGCCCCCCCCCACCCCACAGGGGGGCTATGTAGGGCCCCAGAATAGGTAGGGACGGCCCTGACTAGGGCCATCAGCCTACAAGTGGCATCTCTCACTCTCTCCTGTTGAGGCTATTCCACTGTGTATAAATACAGACCATCACTGGGCCAGAGAGAGCAAGCAAGAATGACTCTATAGTCTGGTGCAGGGGTAGGCAATCTAAGGCACGCGTGCCAAAGGTGGCACGTGAGCTGATTTTCAGTGGCACTCACACTGCCTGGGTCCTGGCCACCGGTCCGGGGGGCTCTGCATTTTAATTTAATTTTAAATGAAGCTTCTTTAACATTTTAAAAACCTTATTTACTTTACATTCAACAATAGTTTAGTTATATATTATAGACTTATAGAAAGAGGCCTTCTAAAAACAGTGAAATGTATTACTGGCACACAAAACCTTAAATTAGAGTGAATAAATGAAGACTTGGCACACCACTTCTGAAAGGTTGCCAACCCCTGGTCTGGTGGTTAGGGCTCCCATCTGGGAGGTGAGACACCGAAGTTAATGTTTTTGTTCCAATGACTACTTATACACAGTGGAACAGTTTCCACAGGAGAGATTGAGCCCCATATCAGAACATCCCATAGCTCCATGGTTAGGGCACTCTCCTGCAGCATGGAAAATCCAAATCCACATCCCTGCTCGACATCGGTCAGAGGGAGGAATTGAACTTGGGTCTCCCATACCTCAGGCCAGTGCCCTAATGACTGGGCTGCAGCTTATAAGGGAGACACTGCCACCACCTCCTCATAAAAAAATGCTTTTGGCCAAAACTATTTGGTGAACGCATGTCAAATTCACAGTTTCAGTTTGTTGAAAATGCATTACACATAGATTTTAAATGCACAAGAAGCATACACAAGTGCAAAACACAGAGGGAGGAACTAACCCTTCAAAAAATCAGGAGTTGCAGCTCAGGCAAATTCCCCTCTGGGCTGATAGCAGCCCCGAAGGAATTTTAAAGGGAGGGGACTAGAATCAACCTCCATGGATGCCAGGTTATACATACATGGTGATCTCCATACTGGTGCACTCAGGTCCTTTTCCCTTGGACGCCTGCAGGAGAAAGCGCAGCAGTACCGTGTCCTCCGGCACCTGGAAGCGGAAGAGTTTGGTGTTCCCATACCAGCTGTAGAAGGACAGCTTCTGGGCACTCTGAGAAAAATACTCAGAGATGTACAGGAGGTCTGGAAGGAAGAGAGCAGAACACAGGTTAGGGACCCTTCATGCAGGTCCTATCCACAGGGATGTGTGGGCATTCTAGTGTCGCTGGAAAGAACCCTGTTACTTCACCGACTTCTCACACAGGACCCTGTGTTCTCACCTCCTGCCACAATCAAGTCAGTCACCTATGTGCCACCTTAGCCCTGCTCCTGTGAGAGGGACAGTCAACACCGTCAGCATTAACCAGACACAGATGCCAATCTCACTACTCCTGTCACACTGCAAGATCACACTCTCATGCAGGCCAAGCCTTCAGTAGCCAGGATATGTCAGAGGAGGAGGAAAGGGCATCCTCAGCACTGCCTAGCTGGATAGACACGTTACATCCCGTGCAGTCTAGTTACCGGATAACCTGGGAGTCAAGGTAGAAGGGAGGGGACCAAGGACAAAGACAGCCCGGAGGGACCCTCTGGAGGGGAAGGGGAGAAGCCAGCCAGGGAGATGCTAATGTCACAGTCAAACATGATGGAGGCAGTAAAGCCACCAAGCAAACAGCCACAAAAGCCCAGCAGCAGGTGGATGCAATTAATAATTGGGCCAAAATGAGCTGGCTGGACCCAGGAGGATGAGGCTCACACAGAGGCCTTGGATTAGGTATGCAGAAGTCATTAGTGGCTTTGGGGCATGGATAGGACTTTGCATCTCAGTGACTGGCTGTGGCATCACTAAGAAAAGAACCGTGTCTTACTCCCCTTGATTGCACTGTCACTCCCATCCCTTGGCTGGTTGCAAGGGTATTAGTGCTTTGTAGCACACTTTCACAATTTCTTTGAAATTTAAGACCACATTTAGAATGACAAAAGCTTATACAATCCTCAGCCCCCAACTTCTCTCTTTCAAATGCACCTTCCAATGCCTGGCCTTGCTCCCTAGCCCTGAAAAGCCAACAAGACATGGTCAGACACAAGGTGGCTCATGGTAACTCAGGGCGTGCACTAGCACACAGAGCTAGGCACTGAGGGTCCATAGCCATGGACTCCGCAGAGTCTCCTGGGGAAGCAGGGCTCTGAACTGATGGGCCAGGCCAGTCTACTGGCCTGAATATTACACCCGGGAGGTTCAACAGAGTAGTCGGAGGCCAGATCTACACTAACCCCCTAATTCGAACTAAGGTACGCAACTTCATCTACGTGAATAACGTAGCTGAAGTTCGAAGTACCTTAATTCGAACTTACGTCGGTCCACACGCGGCAGGCAGGCTCCCCCGTCGACTCCGCGGTACTCCTCTCATCTAGCTGGAGTACCGCAGTCGACGGCGAGCACTTCCGGGTTCGACTTATCACGATCAGACAAGACGTGATAAGTCGAACCCAGAAGTTCAATCGCTCGCCGCCGAACTACCGGGTAAGTG
The DNA here is from genome assembly GCF_027887155.1 of Malaclemys terrapin pileata. NCBI lineage: Eukaryota > Metazoa > Chordata > Testudines > Emydidae > Malaclemys > Malaclemys terrapin. The sequence continues at coordinate 55,955,297 of NC_071514.1, forward strand.
TAGACCCACCCTGAGTCACGCTGCCCAAGACAGACATGGAGATCAAACTCAAGTTTCTCTTGTCCAATAACTAGGGGACACAGCTCCCAGGTGGGGTGAAAAGTTCAGCCCTAATCAAAATTTATAGGACACAGCAGCCAGAAGGCTATTGTGGATACAGAGCACTTAGGGTACATCTACACTGCTATAAGAGACCTGCAGGATGGCTGCAGCTAGCTTGGCTCAGCGGGCTCGGGCTGTGGGTCTGTAAAACTGTAGTGTAGACATATGGGCTTGGGCTCGAGCCCAGGCTCTGAGACCCTGGCAGAAGGATGCATCTCATAACCCAGGCTCCAGCCCAAGCCTGAATGTCTATGCTACAATTTTATAGCCCCACGAGCCTGAGTCACCTGACCTGGGCTCTGAGACTGGATGCCAAGGGTTTCTCATTGCAGTCTAGACATACCCTAAATGACTGGTGCTGGGAATAGAGCATGGAGGCAGAGAATTAGCAGACTGCGCTCCGGTTTCTGCCTGTGTGCATTGGAACAAGTGGTCCGGGCCATTCTATGCCTGCAGGGAGCGCAGGCTTCCTAACATTCAGCAATGTTCTGGGGAGAGGGGAGAAGGCGGCACCACTTCACACTCCTCCCAAATTCCATTACTACCTCTTTCTACCCACAATTTCCTTGGCACCAGGGGAAGATGGCCCCTTTGAGACCAATTTCACTTCTATTGGGAAAGAAACAGAGCAGTGGGTGTTGTTTAACCTGTGCTGTTAAGGCTATGGCAGCTTCATAAAGGGCCTGCTTAGAGCAGAACATATGCTGGGCTGGTCCCCAAGCAGCGTTTGGAGCCCAGAGCCTAAGAAATTAGGGGAGCCTATTGCCAACAGGAAACATGATTGATACCTCAAAGCAGGAACTGGCCTGGCCTGCACTCAAGGCACTGCAATTTGACAGGGTAATCATGGGTTTAATTTCTTGGCACACAGGCCCAGTTTTTCCACTCAGCAATTCAGGCTCTCAGTTTCTTAGTGCAGACGGAGCTCCCTGGTCTGCAGAAAAACAGCTTGAGAGTGTAAGTTAAGAGAGGGGAACTGCTCTCACTCAATTCAATGGGGGTGATAAGTCTTGAGCCCGAGGAGAACCATTCCAATAACATTCTTTAATATTTCATACCCGGTTAATGCTTTTATCCAGGGGATCAGCTGTAGGGAACAGTTGGTAGCGGTACTGTTGGACCCAGAGGGCACTGTGTTCATGTGGGGTGGATAGTAGATCTATAAACTTCTATTTCTGGTTCTGCTACTGACCTGCAGGGTGACCATGCACCAGTCACTGCACCTCTCTGTGCCCAGTTTCCCCATCTGTACAATGGGATCATGATGCTTACCTTCTTTGTAAAGCACTTTCAGATGATGAGTACTATACCAGAGCTAGGTAATATTATATTTGCTTCTCAGGGTTATTTGATTTGTTCTGGGGAACTGAGGGGGTCTCTATTTATCATGTTGATTTAAGATTGCCAAGGACAAGCATGGGACAGGCACTTTTGGAGTTTACAAACACACAAGAAAGTTGATAGCTATTGGAGAGCAACAGCGGCTCTTCCTCTTCTCCCCGCCCCTGCTTTGACCCTAGCCAATAGATCTCAAAAGTTGCTGGGAGCAGCATCACATAGCAGCCTCCGGTGACGTAGGGAGTCAGAATGACTCAGACTTATTTCTCTTTACCTGCCCTTTAGAAAAATAAACTAGGCTGTGAGTAGTTCTTGTCCTTTCTCCTTTCCTTCCCCACTCCTCCCTACCCAGGGACTGCTCCACCTGCCCTACTGTCATGCTGCTCCCCCTCTTCCCAGGAACTCTACTGCGGGCTTTTGAGATTAGCTAGTAGAGCATTACACTTTATAAATGAAACAAACATTTAAAGCAGCCACTGCCTATAAGCACCAGGGGATCTGGTTGGGGGAAGAACAGGTAGACAGAGATATGGGGAGATGGAAGAGCCACACAGTTGTCTGCACCAGTTTAAATGAACTTGAAAAATACTTCAGCTAAACCTGCACAAATTGTGCATAGACAAGGCCTTTGCCATTTCTTAGATCATCTCCATCCTCCCCTAAGGATAGCTAAAGGCACTGAAATAATTCCTTGACCTCCTTGGGGTGATTTGGCTTTGAACAGGTTAACGCTAGAGCTCTACTGGATAGGTGCTAAGCACAGCTGTTAGTGCAGGGGGATTGAGCAGAGCCAGACAGCAGCTGGGAGCAGAGCCAGTGGGTGCAGGTCAGAATCTTAGACAATTAGGGTTGGAAGAGACCTCAGGAGGTCACCTAGTCCAACCCCCTGCTCAAAGCAGGACCAACCCCAGCGAAATCATCCGGAGGTTGGATCTGACAGAACCTGAAAAGGGAACAGCCTTTCTGCAGTTTTAATGTCAGTTCCTGACCCTGACGTGACAGGCTCTGCTCCCAGCTGCTGTGTGGAGCAATGTCAATCAGTCTACACCTAGCTTATTCTGTCAGCTTCATTTGGTAAACTGGTGCAAACCCCTGCCAGTGAACCAATTTTCAATACAACTGTAGATAATCCAGTGTAACCTGTGTATAGACAAACATCAGAGCTGGCTTCCCTTTCACATGACTTTTTAGAGGAGCATTCCAAGAATCCAGCTCTGGGTGCTGGATGTTGTACAAACACAGTAAGGGACTCACAGTCCAGGTCAGTCATGAGACACATGGGGATGAAATAAGGCACGGGGAAGGACAGAATAATTATAGTAGGAGCGTGTTCTCATGTAGTCTAGCTACTTGCACAGAGCAGCTCAGGACCTGCCTAGCTACATCCCAAGGACAGGTAAGGCCAGTGGGATTTAAAGGGAGATGCAGAGAAAAGAGATGAATTGAGACAAACCATTGTGAGCAGAACTACACTGTACACAGGGTGAGCTGGGCATGGAAGCAGTTGCAAAGAATGACAAATTCCCAGGCAGGTGAAAGGCAATGCCCTTCCCCCTACCCATGAGTGATTGAGGAGGTGATGCCAGGGGCAGCTCCCCCCACCAGTTACAGCTCATCAGCGATTAGTGAGATGGCATTCACTTGGCTCAAGTATGGTGCAGCTATATGATTAGAACCCTGCATGGATATAAAATTTGTATCCACGTCTGATCTGCGATCCACAAACATGGTCCACAGATATAAAGCAGGTATCTGCAGATTTGCAGGGCTCTAAGTATGATGGGTTGTCTCGCTTTTTAAAATAAAGGAAACCCCACTTTCTTTGTTCATGCCTTCAGTTGGGCTGGCTTCCTCATGACGACATCATCCCCAGGAATGGAAAATCCCTGCTGGGAAAGTTTGTTCATTTGGCACTTAGAAATTCCCCTTTGGCTCTCAGATCAGAGCCTGATTTCCAGCTGTGTGTTGGAGGTCTAACGGCTCTGTCCACCTCCCACCACTGTGCCCCGGGAAGAAGGGTGGCAGCTTAAGAGCGGGGTCGGTTAACCCACCAAACAGCATGCCAGACGAGGGTGGGGCTAGAGCACAGCTGTACCAAGAGCTGGCTCCCAGTGCTCATCAGCAACTTGAACAAACACTGCAAACAATGAGGGAGTAGCCAGAGAAGCTCGAAAGATAATTCTGTCAAAGGATAACCAAGGCCAAACATAAACCTTAAAGAAGCAGCTTCCTTAAAACAGCCTGTGTCAGCAATGACTGCAAATACCCTGTTGCACTCAAGGCAGTCAGCCCACACTGGGCTCTCCAGGGCAGCGGAGACTCTACTGTATCACAGCCATGGGAGTTGTTAGAGTCACAGAGAGAGTACAAAGGCTAGAGATCAACTATCATACAAACTCCACTACGTAACCAGTGGCAGCTCAATGCAGAACACAGCAGACAGCTAACGCTCCATTAAAAACAATGTTGGGTGGGTCTGAAGAGAGGGTTCAAATCACATGTCAATTATCTCCTTACTTCCAAAGGCTGAGGAGTGGGATCCCAAAAAATCTTGGGGCATGGACTGTGTCTTCGTTCTGTGTACACCACCTATAGCACAGTGGGTAGGGTTACCATTCGTCTGGATTCCCCCAGACATGTCCGGCTTTTTTGAGTTAAAAATAGCGTCCGGGGGGAATTTGTCAATGTCCGGATTTCCCCCCATGCAGAGCGCGCACGGCTTACAGGGCAGCCAGCTGGATCGTGCCACTCGCACGGGGCTCCAGCAGCCAAAGCCCCTCCTCCACTTCCCCCTCCTCTCCCCTGCAACTTGAGACCACTCCCCTCCTCTATCTCTCTCCCTCCCTCCCCCCCTGCATTTGCAGATCGCGGGCGGGCTGTTCGCCTTGGGCCTCCGGCAGTCTGGAGCTCCGACCCTGCTCCCCTCCCCCACTGCCCAGCGCGCTGCTCTGCAGCACAGTAAGGGGGCCAGGGCATCAGAGAAGCGGCAGGCAGGTTCGGGGGGGGGGGTAGTCAAGAGACAGGGAGCAGGGGGAGGGTTGGATGGGTCAGGAGTTCGGGGGGGGGCTGTCTGGGGGTTGGGGGTGTAAGGCTTTGAGCAGTCAGGGTCCAGGGTCTCAGGAGGGGGCAGTTAGGGGACAAGGCACAGGGAGGCTTAGGTAGGGGGTGGGGTTCTGGAGGGCAGTTAGGAGCAGGAGTCCCAGGAGGGGGCAGTCAGGGGACAGGGAGCAGAGGGGTTTAGATGGGTCAGGAGTTCTGGGGGGGGGGGGGCCTGTCAGGGGGTGGGGGTGTGGATAAAGGTTGGGGCAGTCAGGGTACAGGTAGGGGGTAGGGTCCTAGGGGGCCAGTTAGGATGTGAGGAAGGTCTCAGGAGGGGGCAGTCAGGGGACAAGGAGCAGGGAGGCTTAGGTAGGGGGTGGAGTCCTGGGGGGGAGTTAGGGGCAGGGGTCCCAGGAGGGGGCAGTCAGGGGACAAGGAGTAGGGGGGAGGGTTGGGGGTTCTGAGGGGGCAGGAAGTGGGAGGGAGTGGAAGGGGCAGGGGCGGGGCTCCTCCCATCCTCTTTTTTGATTGTTGAAATATGGTAACCCTAACAGTGGGGCCCTGGTCTTAAACCACAATACAAATAAATAATCTATTTATGAACACCTTAACCCCAAATTACTTAAATGGACACTTTCAACTTAAACATCACACTTCCTGGTTTTTTAGTGGATTACAAGCAGCTCGCTAGGGCATGGTCTGGGCCATCCTGTGGTCAGCATTGCATTCTGGGCACCACTGTAATACAGTAAGCATTCAATTTGTTTCCTTTGTGCATATGCCTATCACCGGTGCTATTGGCTTCCTTGTAAATACACACTCCCCATTTTGTGGGTCCTTATTTTGTAAGATAGGAAAACATGATTGAAAATCATGTCATTGGCAGAGGGACCCCTGGCAGAAGCAGTATCTGGAACAACCATGATTAAGTCATGGTTTGACTGACTAGATTTCAAGTTGATGGTGTTTTGTACACACTTAAAATTGAAGATTCACTTTACATGGAAAGAAGCTGAAGCACCTCACAGAGAGAAAACAAAGGAGACTCCATGAGCTGACACCATTACTGGACTTCTCTACGCTAGGTTAAACACCACAACTCAAGCCCCAGCACAAATTCAACCCAGACAGGTAGTCACAAACATCAGAACAATTCCTTTTCCCCCAGATCTAAGATTGGAAGGAAATGGTCCTATTTCAATGAACCTCTCTGGACATGGCCATGTTATAACCTGCTGCCCTCTGCATCCTAACCCAGGGCAGAGTCACTGCCTTCCGGACACAGTTGAGGGCAAGACACCTTCAGGCACTGTGAAAATTAGAACAATGTGGATGGCAGGGACAAGGGAACCTGGGGCATTAACATGATCAGGCATGAACTATGCAACAACCCGCTGTAGAGAATGACAAGAGCAAAAACCAGAAGACCCAGTTCTGCTCTGTTTCTCACCCCCAGTCCTGTTCACTTCAAGGGCAAAGTGCTACAGAGGGAGTGGCTAGAACAACTGTCAATAGGGGCTAGGCTCTGTAGTAAAAGAAACCTTTGTAACCTTTTATCCATGAGAATCATAAGGAGTCAGGTCAGTCCTGCCACTTTCAAGCTTAGTTTCTAATTATGTTTATTTTACTCTGTTTTGAGCTACCTTTATTACAAGCAATGGCACAGTGCTGTTTGCTTTTCATTGCTCTGTAATGAATTCATAGAATACCCCATCTGCCCTTTCAGCTAGGACTCACAGCTCTGCAGGAGTTAAAACACAAATATTTGAACAATAAGCCATGCTAAGGGATGGCAGCCACAAGACAGGTGTGGGTTGATTACTCCAGCAAATGCCATGCTGGGAGGGTTGGCAGCCCCAGGACAGAACTTTCACAGCATCACTGACGTGCTTCCCTAACTGATGAAATTGAGTTGGAGAATGGCCTCTGGCCATAGGGAAGGTGTGCATGATCCAACTCAGCGTGGGTGGGGAAGGATCTTGCACTGAAACCTGGCCTCTAGGAAAGGAAGTATGTGGTCTCAACAGGATGCATACTCCTCCCAAACAGCACCAGAATACATTTCCAGGATGCACACCAGCTGAGGGGTGTGATAGCCCACCTGGAGGGGACTTCCAAGTAGAACATGTGCAGGGAAGCACCTCAGATGTGGCCTGGAAACAACTCACCATGATCTTTTGGATAATCCTCTTCTGAGGCTTCTCAGACAAGCCAATTTGTAGCCAGGATAGGGCAAAAAAGACAATTTTGAAAAGTTTTCAAAATGGCATTCCACATTTTTAGAACAGCTTGTCCACCTAACCAGGAGTGTGTGGAAAGTCTCTTAAGTGATCTTGGTGCAAAGGGGACTTGCCTTTTTAGACACATCCAGCTCCCTGACCCTTAGCGTGGGTCTTCTTCTTCTCCCCTTACACAGGCTGAGCAAAAAAATTTCCTAAAATCTTGTTAATTCCATTTCATTGATGATGAACTCACATATAGAACCAGTGAGCAAGTCAAAAGCCAGGTCTGTTGTACCAACCCCCTATTGTTCCACTTCCAGCACACTACAAGGCACCAGAGAATGACTCACTGACCATGGAATTTGATTATGTTAATCAGTCTCAACTGATAGAGCATATGGATTGAATGCTCTTAACTTTAACCCACCTTGTGTCTCAAATATCCTGGGACCAACATGCCTACAACCAACACTGCAAACAACTTTCCTAGATAGCCATTTCCCACTGATTCTGAAAAGTCTGCCCAGTGCCTACACAGATAGGGAGGCAGTGTTGAGGATCAGGAAATCTTACACACCCAGACAGAATTCTGCAGCTTTGAAACTATGCTATATATAAACATTTAGCGAGCTTCTGGCAGGGCTAATTAATATCGATTATAGATTGAATGACCTTTCTAGGCAGTAAATTCAGTCTAACATATTTAATGCAGGCAGCAGAATTTGCCAGGTGAAGAATTTGCCAGCACATGCAAGAGATGGAAAGAGATCAGAATTTGATGTGCCCACAGATGCAACTACTAAATGAGAGCGAGGCAGGCTGCACAAGCCAATCGCCATCACCAAATTCCAACAATGCTCACAGCATTGGTACAGAAATGTCTGGCTGTGATAATTCTTCAGGGACAGGAGTTCAGAAATCTCACCCTCTTCCAGGAAGGATGACACACAGTTAGCATATGGGACTAGGTCAGGAGAAAGCCACATACAAAAGTAACAGGAGCCCAGCCAATGCAGCGTACTCAGCTCCTCACAAGCATCTCTCCAGTGATGACGTGAATAATGGCCACAGTTTAAAGGGCTGAAATTAGGCGCCACCTCCAACACTCAATTTCTATAGGGTCAGCCAGCGGAGCACGGAAGAAGGAAAGAGGACAGACACTGCGCAAACTGCTAAGCCCCCTCAGCCAGCTCAGAACGCAAAGCAAAGTGGCCCGATTCTCACTGCACAGCTGGCCAACAAGCTCTAGACAGACGGCCCAGCAGGCCGCCAGCTGCCCTGTTTCCAGGCTTAGGCTGCCCTAGCGGCTGCTGAGGCCAGGAAGCAGCATGAGAGAGGCTGACTCCCCCCCTCCAGCCATGGAGCGAGGAGACGCAGACACCGCTAAGGGAGTATTCAGGCTATTTCCATTCCCCCCTCCCAAACCAGGACATTAGTCCAAGGCCATCAGCACCGCTCCTGCACAGCCTGGCCCATTCCCTGCCTCCTCCGCCTCCACCGGGAAGCAGGAAAAGCACCAAGGGGCCGCGGTGGCCGGTCTCAGGGACTCTACCGCTCCCCATACCGGCGGACCTGGCGCACGGGCTCCTCTCCCCGGGGCCGGGGCTGCTCTCGTAGGTGCCAAGCCCCCGGCCCCCTGAGCGCGGCGCCGCACCGAATTCCCAGGACAGGTCTCTGGAGACTGGAGGAGCCCGGGAGAGCTCCCCGGTGCCCAGCGCCCGTTGAAGACAGCTACCCGGGCTGTGCCCGCCCCTGCTGTGCGTCTGTTCCGGGGCAGGGGGGGGCGCCGGGCTCTGCCCCACACGGCTAGGCCCTGCCGGGCGGGGGGGTCTCAGCTCCGCTCCGCCCCACTCACTCACCGCCGGGGCCGCCGGGCCCGCTGCTGCGGGCGGCGGGGAGCGAGAGAAGCTGCAGCAGCCGCAGGAGGAGGAGCCCGAGCGCTGGGGCCGCTGCCCGCACCATGGCACCAGCTGCGCTATCCTGGCATCGCCGCCCGGGGCCGCGGACTCCTCCCGCCGCGGGACCCCATCACCGCCCCTGCGGCTCCCTGGCAGCCGAGTCCCGCCCCGGCTTCCGCGGCTTGGCCCGGCCCCGCCCGAGGGGAAGGGCCGGGCCCGGCCCGGCCGGGGCGGGGCGCTTCCTCTAGCCCGGGGGGCGGAACAAGACCCCCGCCACCCCCACAGGCGCCCTTACCGAGGAGTGAGCCGTCATGCCATAGAGCCCTTAGTGACACTCCCCCCCCCCCCCGACCTCCCACTCTACAGTGACCTCCCTCGAGCTCCTTGGAGTCACCCCCTAGACACCTCCCACTCTGGAGTGACCCCCTCAGAGACTCCCTAGCCCCAAGAGAGTTCCCTGTATACCCCGACTCCAGAGACCTCCCCAGAATGACCCCTCACCCCACAGTGACCCATCCCCCGGCAATTCCCTGTGGTGCGCCTGTCCCCATAACCCTTAAGAGCCCCCTGGAGCTGGGGGCAGGACTCTGGTGATTACTGCTGGGGCGCTATGCTGATGTAAAATAGGTAGAGCAATGTTGTAGCGTAGACATGCCTCTCATTCCGAATTAAAGCGGCCTTAATTTGATTTATTTTAATTCACCATTAAGCTGATAGCCTACTTTAATTCTGCTTGAGACTGTCCACAGAGAGGTTTATTGCAGTTCAAATACACACCTTTAATTAATTCAAAGGTTAATTTTCTAAAGTTTCCCTGTGTAAACAAGCCCTTAAAATATAGGCACATAAGTTGGGCTGATGGGAACCACAGCGGTGCTGCTAGAAAAATGCAAGAGCACATATGTGATCTGGGAGGCAGAGCCATCTCCAGACCTGCCCTAGTTCTGGCCAGGATTGATTTTCATTGAAATGAAAGTGATTTAAATCATCAATATTAATCATGATTTACCTCAGCAAGCAAGAAAGCCTGATTTAACTAATAATTGTGTTTTGCATTTGTACATTCCTAAAGAAAGATTACCAACAAATGAGAATCAACCTATAACATGTTAATTTGCAACTAAATATAGCCTTTACACTAAAGTTGGTGCTTTTTTTTCGCTAACCAGAAGAATACACTACATGAGTACACATTTAAGCAATTTACATTTTTATGTTAGAAAATGTTGAATGCTATATTTCTTATTTTACTCTAGATTATGTTAAATTTTTACTTGTGTTTTGTGCCAAGCTCTGGATAAAAATTCACGTTCACTTAAAAAGCACAAAAACAGCATTTTTTTTTTAATTTAAATACAAGTACCTTTAAATTTGATGGAAAGAAGAAACAGTTTATCAAAGTATGTTTTGCATTTAAAACTTATTTATTAAAAAAATGATGCTATATAGAGTTAGTGAATTTAAATTATTTCTGGACACCATGTTTTTAAAGATTTTAACAGTAGTCAAGCTCATCCTCCCACACCTCATTTTTATTCATAGATTGAAAGAGAAAAGTGACTCTCTTGCTTTTTCAACTCAATTGTTTTCTCACTGTTGAATGAATCAGTCATTGAACTGAATAAATTGAAGTGAAGAAAATATTCTCTGCACCTGGAGAATCATAGATTATCAGGGTTGGGAGGGACCTCAGGAGGTCATCTAGTCCAACCCCCTGCTCAAAGCAGGACCCATTCCCAACTAAATCATCCCAGCCAGGATGATTCCCAACTAAATCATCCCAGCCAGGTTTTTAAGGTCAAGCCTGACCTTAAAAACCTCTGTCAAGTTTCCTTCCCCACTCTGAACTTTAGGGTACAGATGTGGGGGCCTGCATGAAAACTTCTAAGCTTAACTACCAGCTTAGATCTGGTTTTGCTGCCACCACTCCCAAGTGCTAACTCCCTTCCCTGGGTAGTCTTGAGAGACTCCTCCACCAATTCCCTGGTGAACACCGATCCAAACCCCCTTGGATCTTAAAACAAGGAGGAATGATTAATTAATCATTCCCCCTCCCTTCCCTTTCCCCCCACTAATTCCCGGTGAGTCCAGATCCAATCACCTTGGATCTTAAAACAAGGCTTGCATCTGAAGAAGTGAGGTTCTTACCCACAAAAGCTTATGCTCCCAATACTTCTGTTAGTCTTAAAGGTGCCACAGGACCCTCTGTGACTTTCTAAGGAAGGAGATTCCACCACCTCCCTAGGTAACCCATTCCAGTGCTTCACCACCCTCCTAGTGAAAAAGTTTTTCCTAATATCCAACCTAAACCTCCCCCACTGCAACTTGAGACCATTACTCCTCATTCTGTCATCTGGTACCTCTGAGAAGAAGAGCCAAGTGCTGTCAAAAGCTGGGTTCACTCATCAACTCTAGTTCCAGGTGTTTAGCCAGTGAGTTCCAGCTGTTTAGTGTGTTCTTTAAAGCTGGGTAACAAACATGGATTGCTTAATATGTTTTTGTATTTAATTTAAATTGTTTTAATAGAGTATAATAAATTTAGGCCTTAATATAGGTTGTTATTTCAAATTTAATTTGAAGTAGATTTTTTTTAAAATCTGATTTTTTTTTTAAATAAATATTTACCCACCCTGGCTCAGGCTTTGGGGAAATTTCTCAGACCTACTTCCAAACAAATCTTAGAGCCATTGGTGTGGCCAGGGCTGTCAGGGCCATTAGTCCCATGGCTGCAGCAGTCAAATTCTGGAAAGGTTAGAGGGTGTACTGGAGAGCTCAGTTCTGCCCAGAAAAGCAGAGTAGATGACTGCTCTTGTACTTCTGAGTGTGGATCCTGCCAGAATTCATGTGAAATCAGGCACAGATTCCACCCCACCCCCACCCCCGATTTAAAAAAACAAAACCAAAAACATTCTTAGGTACTAATATTTGTTTGACTGGCAGAGAGCTCGGGGTGTGTGTGGAAGGTGCTGGGGACAATCAGGAGAACAGTCCCAGACTTTTTTGTGGGTAGCAAGTAGAGCTCACATTAAACCCCTTCTCTGCCCAAATGCAGGAATTTGGGTGATGATGCTGGGAAACCTGCAGGGTGACAGCCCAGATTCACCAGTCATCATTTCTATGTAAGTTCAGTTGGGAGCCCCAGTTGTTCAATGAGGTGTGAGGGGAACCAGGGCTGTTTTACAACTTTGAGGAAAAACTGACTGGAGTCCTAGGTGGTATAACCCCTCTCTGAAAGGACCAGGGAAAGGTGGGTGATTATTGGGGTGTCCCCCACTCAGCATCAGGGGAGATTTGTGTGATTAGAGTCTATTCCTGCTGTGACCCAGGAACTTCTTGAAGCTAACTGGCAGAGGGCACAGGGGATGCATGGAGTTTTACAGGGCTCCCCTGGGTCAGTTATATGCATAATTCACTAAAAGGAGGCATATGAGATCTCAGAGCGAGTAAGACACTGGTCATCATAACCGTTGTGAAATGTAGGTAAGGATAATATGTAAGGAGCTATGTTCCTAGACTGGAAATTACAACCTTCAGGTCTGAGTTAAAGAAGGTCACTAGGAGATGACAAACACCTTGCTTTTTTCAGACAGGCAGGCAACACTCATCTATCTAATTATATGACAATTTTGTATTCTCTAGTTCACCATGGATCCATATCTACATCCTAAACCATCTGCTAATCAAGATTAACAAATGAACAAGAAATTAAAAAAATCTACGGAAAACACACAGCTGGAGGGGTCTGGTTTATGAATCAAGATCAAAGGACTGTATGATATATCTGCAGTTGCAAAAGGACACCCTTGTATCTTTAACCTAGAAAGTAAGCTGACAGCGGGTTTGCATCTTGAATGGAAGATCACAGCCAAGCCTGGGTGTAATACGCTGGAAGGCTTTTGGGTGAGCTTTAGCTCTTAGGACATTATGTCCTATTGGTTAAATTTAGGCGTGTGTGTTATGATTTTATCATATCCTTTGTTTCCAATATTTATGCTTGCTATCATTTGAATCTCTGTACTTTGTTAAATAAACATAGACTTCTTTATAGAGAAAGGAAGTGTAAGTGCTGTATTAAGCAGAACCACGTTCTGCAATGTAACTGGAAAGACTGGGTGTACTGTCCCTTTGGGAACAGAGGATGTTCTAAGAGTGTCCAGTGATCAGAGGCTGGAGTCTCCAGACAGATGCTCAGAGGACTCAGATGTTGGAATGTGTCCATCCTTAATCTGTAAAGAGAGCAGGTCTGGCAGAGGCCTGAAGGGCAGTGCTTGTGCTGCCAGAGGCTGGAGGTGTCAGGGACTAGACAAGAATTCCTTACTCTAAGGGTATGTCTACACTACGAAATTAGTTCGAATTTATAGAAGCCGGTTTTATTGAAATCGGTTGTATACAGCCGATTGTGTATGTCCACACAATAAAATGCTCTAGGTGCTCTAGTCGGCAGACCGCGTCCACAGTACGAGGCTAGCGTCGACTTCCGGAGCATTGCACTATGGGTAGCTATCCCACAGCTATCCCACAGTTCCCGCAGTCTCCGCCGCCCCTTGGAATTCTGGGTTGAGATCCCAATGCCCGGATGATGCAAAACAGTGTCGCGGGCGGTTCTGGGTACATGTCGTCAGGCCCCTCCCTCCCCCGTCACAGCAACGGCAGACAATAGATTCGCGCCTTTTTATCTGGGTTAGTTACCTGGGTTACCTGTGCAGACAACATGGAGCCCGCTCAGCACAGCTGAGCTCACCGTCACCATATATCCTCTTGGTGCCGGCAGACGTGGGACTGCATTGCTACACAGCAGCAGCTGCTAACTGCCTTTTGGCGGTAGACGGTGCAGTAGACTGGTAGCCTTCATCGGCGATCTGGGTGCTGGCAGCCGTGGGGCTTGCCTTTTGGCAGTAAATGGTGTATTATGACTGTTAGCCGGCCTATTACAAGTCGGGTCATCGCACATTAGCAGAGTCTTCCCTGAGCAGCAGCTCGTGCAATAGGCCTGAAGACCATCGTCATACACCACCCCGTATTTGCTGCCAAGCACCCAGAAAGATGCCGAGGGCTATCAGTCACGCTGCACCGTCGTCTTAAGATGTAAAAAATAGATTTTCTCTGTATTCATTTGCTTCCCCCTCCCTCCGTCAAATCAACGGCCTGCTAAACCCAGGGTTTTCAGTTTAATCTTTGGGGGGGACCAGTCTGTGACAGTTGTTTGTGTCTCTCCCTGATGCACAGCCACCGTTCTTTATTTTAATTCCCTGTGCCTGTACGCCATGTCGTCACTCGGCCCCCCTCCCTCCTTCCCCTAGGCCGTCAGATACTACGTTTGCGCCACAGCTCGAGCCGCGAAGCGGTTCACGCCTTTTCTTTGAATTCTGGGTTGAGATCCCAATGCCCGGATGATGCAAAACAGTGTCGCGGGCGGTTCTGGGTACATGTCGTCAGGCCCCTCCCTCCCCCGTCACAGCAACGGCAGACAATAGATTCGCGCCTTTTTACCTGGGTTACCTGGGTTACCTGTGCAGACAACATGGAGCCCGCTCAGCACAGCTGAGCTCACCGTCACCATATGTCCTCTGGGTGCCGGCAGACGTGGGACTGCATTGCTACACAGCAGCAGCTGCTAACTGCCTTTTGGCAGTAGACGGTGTAGCATGAGTGATAGCCGTGGGGCTGGCAGCCGTAGGGCTGCATTGCACCAGCCCCTTCCAGGCGATGGTATATTATGACTGGTACCCGTCGTCGTCGTACTGGAGTGGCTGTCAATCATGGCCACCTGGGCAGACATGCTACTGTCTCGATGATGACGGTTACCAGTCATAATGTACTATTTTCTGCCAATTGCCCAATATTGTCTGCTAAGCACCCAGAAGAGGCCGAGGGCGATGCTGGGTGCTGGCGGACGTGGGGCTGGCAGACGTGGGGCTGCATTGCTACACAGCAGCAGCCCCTTGCCTTTTGGCAGATGATGGTATATTATGATTGGTACCCATCATCATCATACTGGTATGGCTGTCACTCATGCTGCAGCGTCGGCTGCCACCTTAAGATGTAAAAAATAGATTTATTCTGTGTTCATTTGCTTCCCCTTCCTCCGTGAAATCAACGGCCTGCTAAGCCCAGGGTTTCCAGTTTAATCTTTGGGGGGACCATTCTGTGTGACAGTTGTTTGTGTTTCTCCCTGTTCCTGTACCTGTACGCCATGTCGTCACTTGGCCCTCCCTCCCTCCCTCCCTCCCTCCCGCCCTCCTTCTCCTGGTCCATCAGATACTACTTTCGCGCCTTTTTTCTGACCAGGCACCATAGCTAGCACTGGGATCATGGAGCCCGCTCAGATCACCGCGGCAATTATGAGCACTATGAACACCACGCGCATTGTCCTGGAGTATATGCAGAGCCAGAACATGCCAAGGCGAAACCCGGACCAGGCGAGGAGGCGATTGCAGCACGGCGACGAGAGTGATGAGGAAATTGACATGGCCATAGACCTCTCACAAGGCACAGGCCCCAGCAATGTGGAAATCATGGTGTCACTGGGGCAGGTTGATACCGTGGAACGCCGATTCTGGGCCCGGGAAACAAGCACAGACTGGTGGGATCGCATCGTGCTGCAGGTATGGGACGATTCCCAGTGGCTGCGAAACTTTCGCATGCGTAAGGCCACTTTCATGGAACTTTGTGACTTGCTTTCCCCTGCCCTGAAGCGCCAGAATACCAAGATGAGAGCAGCCCTCACAGTTGAGAAGCGAGTGGCGATAGCCCTGTGGAAGCTTGCAACGCCAGACAGCTACCGGTCAGTCGGGAATCAATTTGGAGTGGGCAAATCTACGGTGGGGGCTGCTGTGATCCAATTTGCCAGGGCAATGAAAGACCTGGTGATAGCAAGGGTAGTGACTCTGGGCAACGTGCAGTCAATAGTGGATGGTTTTGCTGAAATGGGATTCCCAAACTGTGGCGGGGCCATAGACGGAACCCATATCCCTATCTTGTCACCGGAGCACCAAGCCACCGACTACGTAAACCGCAAGGGGTACTTTTCAATGCTGCTGCAAGCCCTGGTGGATCACAAGGGACGTTTCACCAACATCAACGTGGGATGGCCGGGAAAGGTACATGATGCTCGCGTCTTCAGGAACTCTGCTCTGTTTCGAAAGCTGGAGGAAGGGACTTTCTTCCCGGACCAGAAAGTGACCATTGGGGATGTTGAAATGCCTATCGTGATCCTTGGGGACCCAGCCTACCCCTTAATGCCATGGCTCATGAAGCCGTACACAGGCAGCCTGGACAGGAGTCAGGACCTGTTCAACTACAGGCTGAGCAAGTGCCGAATGGTGGTGGAATGTGCATTTGGACGTTTAAAAGCGCGCTGGCGCAGCTTACTGACTCGCTCAGACCTCAGCGAAAAGAATATCCCTATTGTTATTGCTGCTTGCTGTGCGCTCCACAATATCTGTGAGAGTAAGGGGGAGACCTTTATGGCGGGGTGGGAGGTTGAGGCAACTCGCCTGGCCGCTGATTACGCGCAGCCAGACACCAGGGCGGTTAGAGGAGCACAGCAGGGCGCGGTGCGCATCAGAGAAGCTTTGAAAACGAGTTTTGTGACTGGCCAGGCTACTGTGTGAAACTTCTGTTTGTTTCTCCTTGATGAACCCTCCAACCCCCCCCCCCGACCCGGTTCACTCTACTTCCCTGTAAACCAACCACCCCACCCCACCCTCCCCTCCCCCTTGCAGAGGCAATAAAGTCATTGTTTTTTCACATTCATGCATTCTTTATTAGTTCCTTACAGAGGTAGGGGGATAATTGCCAAGGTAGCCTGGGATGGGTGGGGGAGGAGGGATGGAAAAGGACACACTGCATTTTAAAACTTTAACTCTTATTGAAGCCCAGCCTTCTGATGCTTGGGCGATCATCTGGGGTGGAGTGACTGGGTGGACGGAGGCCCCCCCACCGTGTTCTTGGGCGTCTGGGTGAAGAGGCTATGGAACTTGGGGAGGAGGGCTGTTGGTTACACAGGGGCTGTAGCGGCGGTCTCTGCTCCTGCTGCCTTTCCTGCAACTCAACCATACGCTCGAGCATATCACTTTGATGCTCCAGCAGACGGAGCATTGCCTCTTGCCGTCTGTCTGCAAGCTGACGCCACCTATCGTCTTCAGCCCGCCACCTCTCCTCTCGTTCATGTTGGGCTTTTCTCATCTCCGACATTGACTGCCTCCACGCATTCTGCTGTGCTCTATCAGCCTGGGCGGACATCTGCAGCTCCGTGAACATCTCGTCCCTCGTCTTACGTTTTCTCTTTCTAATGTTCACGAGCCTCTGCGAAGGAGAAACATTTGCAGCTGGTGGAGGAGAAGGGAGAGGTGGTTAAAAAGGACACATTTTAGGGAACAATGGGTACACTCTTTCATTACAAGGTCGCATATTTCGGCTTGCAGGCAGCCATCGTAGGCCACAGTGTTTTGGCTTTTTTAACCTTCTTAACATGCGGGAAAGGTTGCAAACAGCAGCGCATTTCCCATATCAAGGATGAATTGGGTTGTCCATTTAAAATGGGGTTTCAATGTAAAAGGAGGGGGCTGCGGTTTCCCGGTTAACATGCGGCACAAACACAAGTAAACCACCCCCCCCCACACACACACACACACGATTCTCTGGGATGATCACTTCACCCCTCCCCCCCACCGCGTGGTTAACAGCGGGGAACATTTCTGGTCAGAAGAGCAGGAACGGGCGCCTCTGAATGTCCCCCTTAATAAAATCACCCCATTTCAACCAGGAGAGCTTTCTGGAGATGTCCCTGGAGGATTTCCGCCCCATCCCCATACACGTTAACAGACTTGCTTGCTTTTTTTTTGTAATGTTTACAAATATTTACAAAGTTACACTCACCAGAGGTCTCCTGTGTGCCCTGAGGGTCTTGGGTGAGTTCGGGGGTTACTGGTTCCAGGTCCAGGGTCACAAACATATCCTGGCTGTTGGGGAAACCGGTTTCTCCGCTTCCTTGCTGCTGTGAGCTACCTACAGTACCTCCATCGTCATCTTCCTCGTTCCCCGAACCGTCTTCCCTGTGTGTTTCTCCAGTGAGAGAGTCATAGCACACGGTTGGGGTAGTGGTGGCTGCACCCCCTAGGATCGCATGCAGCTCCGCGTAGTAGCGGCAAGTTTGCGGCTCTGCCCCGGACCTTCCGTTTGCTTCTCTGGCTTTGTGGTAGGCTTGCCTTAGCTCCTTAATTTTCACGCGGCACTGCTGTGTGTCCCTGTTATGGCCTCGGTCCTTCATGGCCTTGGAGATCTTTTCTAATACTTTTCCATTTCTTTTACTGCTACGGAGTTCAGCTATCACTGCTTCATCTCCCCATATGGCGAGCAGATCTCGTACCTCCCGTTCGGTCCATGCTGGAGCTCTTTTGCGATCCTGGGAGGACTCCATGACGGTTACCTGTGCTGATGAGCTCTGCGTGGTCACCTGTGCTCTCCACGCTGGGCAAACAGGAAATGAAATTCAAACCTTCGCGGGTCTTTTCCTGTCTACCTGGTCAGTGCATCTGAGTTGAGAGCGCTGTCCAGAGCGGTCACAATGAAGCACTGTGGGATAGCTCCCGGAGGCCAATAACATCGAATTCCGTCCACACTACCCCAATTCCGACCCGCAAAGGCCGGTTTTATCGCTAATCCCCTCGTCGGAGGTGGTGTAAAGAAACCGGTTTAAAGGGCCCTTTAATTCGAAAGAAAGGGCCTCGTTGTGTGGACGTGTCCAGGCTTAATTCGGTTTAACGCTGCTAAAGTCGACCTAAACCCGTAGTGTAGACCAGGCCTAAGCAGAGGTGAAAGAAAGCCGGTACGGGCCAGTACAGAGGACCGGTAAGAAAAGGTGCAGTCTGACTCCTCCTCCAGCCAGTCTGACAATGCTAGGCTCCGTACTTTCCCCCTGCCTGGCTCTCAGCAGTGGCTGCAGGGGCTCCCCTCTAGCTTGCAGCAGGGAGCAGGGAGACTGGCTGAGAGGGAGAAGCAAGCCTAACCCCTGCATAAGAATAGTTTAAACGCAGCTGTTCCCTGCGCCCTTCAGCCCCCAGGGTTAGGAGCCGTTTCTGGCATCCTTGTTAATTTCACTCAGTTGCTGGGGGTCGGGGGGGGGGGGGAGGGGGGGGGAGGGTGTGTTTGACCATAGCAGGGCCTGTTCTTTTCTGCCCCCAGGATGAGGGGATCTCTCCAATTTTAGTATATGTGCTGCCGAAGCTAATATACACAACAAATACAAGCATTTGGCTGCACAGCTTAAATCCTCCCCACCCCCCACTCAGCAGGGGCTCTCCCCTCTAGCTGCCTGCATAAGAACATAGGGCGCAATCTCAGATCTCTTTTTGTTTTGTCCTGCCTGCAGAGTACAGAGGCTGAAATTGACAAAACTTTCTCTAAGTATCTTGTATATTTCATGAAGGCTATTCCAGTTGTCCTTCATTTACCCCTGCCCTGCCTTCCCCTACTACTAGCCACCCACTGATGTGCCCCCTGCACTCTTTTATGTGCCTGGAAGGGAGATTAAAAAATCCTTGATATCTGACTTGCTAGGAAATAGGGAGGATCTAGGGAAAGCGGGGCACTGGTGGGCATGGTGCAACGTAGTACCTTGCCCCCCTGGCTCCCACCATGTGGGGGTATGGCATTCAAAAGCTAACTTTGGAACATCCACATGAATGTCTTCCTGGGAAAACAAAATCTTCTTGTCTTGCTTCACAGATCTAAATCTACTCTGATCCAGGTATGTTCTAAATGTATAGGTACAGTATGGATGGATCTCTCAAAAAAGATAGCTCTTCAGTGTAGGAGTTGGACCAACAGCCCCCCAGGGAAGGACGGACTCCATTAAGCAGCACACATTAAGCAGAAGTTCCTGAGGTGTTAGCCCAAAACACTTGTCTCCCCACCCCTTAAAAGGGCACTGGCACCTTCCCCACAGGACAGTAATACATACAGTATGTATGTGTATGAATGAGTGTGTCACAAACAATGCAGCTGCTGCCTGCCGCCGACTGCCCCGACCCCAGCAACCGGCCCCTACTATTGTATTATAGTAGTATTGGAGATCCCCTCATCCAGGGGGCAGAAAAGAACTGCCCCTGCCATGGTCACACACACCCTCCCCCCCCCCCCCAACAACTGTGAGTGAAATTAACAAGGATGCCAGAAACGGCTCCTAACCCCGTGGGCTGAACTGCATAGGGAACAGCTGAGTTTAAACTGTTCTTATACAGGGGGTAGGCTTGCTTCTCCCTCTCAGCAAGTCTCCCTGCTCCCTGCTGCAAGCTAGAGGGGAGCCCCTGCAGCTGCTGCTGAGTGCCAGGCAGGGGGAAAGCACAACTTAGCATCGGCAACCTGGCTGGAAGAGGACGGAAGACATGGAGAAAAATATCAGAGGGGTAGCCGTGTTAGTCTGAATCTGTAAAAAGCAACAGAGGGTCCTGTGGCACCTTTGAGACTAACAGAAGTATTGGGAGCATAAGCTTTCGTGGGTAAGAACCTCACTTCTTCAGATGCAATCCCAGGGCTCCCAGCCGCCTCTGCAGCTGGTAGCTCCGGGGGTGATTTAAAGGGCCCGGGGATCCTAGATTCAGCCGGATCCCCAAGCCCTTTAAATCCTGATTTAAAAGCCCTGGGATTTAAAGGCCCCACCTCTTCCAGTTGAGGCCCCGCCCCCTCCGCAGGACTCTGGAGTACCAGTAAGTCCTTTAAGTTTCTTTCACCCCTGACTCTAAGGCAGTGGTTCTCAACCTATTTTCTATTGTGGGTCACATATGTGGCCCACAATGTGTTATGTGGGCTGCATCCAATACTACCTCTATGGCCCTGAGGATGTCACATGGGTCGCAACTCTGTGCTGACTGGGCCGCAAATGGCCCGTGGCCCGGAGATTGAGAACCACTGCTCTAAGGGCAGGTGGTAGGGAGGTGCCTCACAACCGTGGGTACCCCTGGGAAGTGTCACATCTGCTGCCTCCTCCATTGTGGTTCAGTTTTAGGGAAGTACCAACAGATGTTTATTGACACTATGGAATTTGTCTGTTGTTTCCGTGATGACTTTAGTAAGAGGCACATGCACTGCCTACTCCTCCCTCTTCTACAGCAGCTTCTCTCTCTTCAGGCCATAGTGAATAGCATCAACCTTGTGACAATTGCAGCATAGGTATGGAGCTGCTGGGTGCTGCCCTGGGGGAATGCATCTCTTTGTTACATCTGCAGTCATGTAGAGGGAGCAGACAACCTTTTATCCTTAGTAATTTACATGGAGAGAGCAGGGGGTGAAGTGGCAGCAGAAACACATTTAAAAGTTACCCTCTAGGACAGGGGTTGGCAACCTACAGCACGCGTGCCAAACACGGCACGCGAGCCGATTCTGAGTGGCACGCTGCCTGCCCGGTGAGAGAAGGAGGAGGGGCAGAGGAGCCGGAAAGCGCCACGCTGGGGGAAGAAGCGGGGGAGGAGGGAAGCTTGGCTGCCGCAGGATCAAGCTTCTGCCTCCTGCCCCGCCACCCACCGCTCTCCCCTGCGGGGGCAGGAGGCAGAAGCTTGGTCCTGTGGCAGCCAAGCTTCCCCCCTCCCCCGCTTCTTCCCCCAGCATGGTGCATACCGGCCCCTCCTCCTCCTCCTTCCCCTCCCTCTCCCTGCCGGCGATGGCCTTTACGAGAGGGAGGGGGAGCGGAGCAGAGCCGAGCGGCAGCGTGCTTGCTGCTCTGTAGAACAGGCGGAGAGAGGTAGGGACGGAGCCTGGGGGAAGGGGGTGGAATAGGGCATATCCTTCCCAGCCCCCTGCCATGAGCCACTCAGGGCAGGGGGCTGGGAGCATCCCCACAAGCTGAGCACCCCAGCCTTCTGCCCTGCACCCCCCACACACACCCCGCCCTCTGCCCTGACCTCGAGTTGCCCCCAACACCCAGCCTTCTGCCCTGTACCTCCACACACCCCCAGCCCTCTGCCCTGACCTCGAGTCGCCCCCAACACCCAGCCTTCTGCCCTGCACCTCCACACACACCCCAGCCTTCTGCTCTGATCTCGAGTCCCCCAACACCCAGCCTTTTGCCCTGTACCCCCACACACCCCCAGCCCTCTGCCCTTACTCCTGAACCCCCCCACACATCCAGCCTTCTGCCCTGCACCCCCACACCCGCCAGCCTTCTGTCCTGACCCCTGAATCCCCCCACACTCCTGGCCTTCTGCCCTGAACCCCCTACATCCCCACTGCCCTCTGCCCTGACCTCTGAACCCTCCCACACACACCCAGCCTTCTGCCCTGCACCCTCTGCCCTGAACCCTCCTCCCCAGGTCTGGGGTCCCAGCTGCTGGCCCCTTGCCAGCCGGCATCCCGACCACAGGCCCTGCTCAGCCCGCTGCAGGCCTAGGTGAACAGAACCCCAGGCTGGAAGCAGGCTGAGCAGGCTGGCGGCATAAGATCAGCATTTTAATTTAATTTTAAATGAAGCTTATTAAACATTTTGAAAACCTTGTTTACTGTACATACAACAATAGTTTAGTTATATTATATAGACTTAGAGAGAGACACCTTCTAAAAAACATTAACATGTATTACTGTCACGTGAAACCTTAAATTAAAGTGAATAAATGAAGACTTGGCACACCACTTCTGAAAGGTTGCCTACCCCTGCTCTAGGAGATTGAGCCCCTGAAATACTAATTCTGGCTGGTTACTGCTAGAAGCAGGTGGTGACAGATGAGACAGCAATGAGAACACAGAATCATGTGCTCCTGATTATGTCCCTTGTGCTAATGGAGCACTGTCTCCTGAGAGTTCAAAGGAGACCAAAAAGAGTATGAGTGGGAACAAGACACTGTCATAGGTGGAAGTACTAGCACCCTCATGCCACATTGCCTCCATTTGAACCAACATGGTTGAGTGGGATGGTCAGCTATCCAGGGTATGTTCCAAGAGTTCTGCTTTGCCACATCACACACCACAGGAAAAAGTTACCTGGAAGTCATGCAAGAAATCCAAGACTATATAAAAAAAACCCTGACGATAGCAATCCAACAGAAAAAGTGGAGCCATCTACAACTACTCCACAACCCACAGAGCACTACCTCCAGGAGAAACCTTGGCACCAGTACCCACCACATGAACATTACACAACATCAATTTATCAAGTCTGCCCCTCACTGGAACTGAATTATCTGTACCCAAGGGACTGAACGTCTGCCCCACCATACAACCTGATACCATACTAACATGTGGAGAACTAGAAGAATTCATCCGCCGTCTCTGCCTCAAAGAATTCTTTCACAACAATGACACCACTCACAATTACCACATGCCCACTGACAATCATAAGAAAGGACAGTCATCTGACTTGACACTGCAGGGTGGATGAAACCACTCTTGATCATTACATTTATTGCTTTTGGGGGGGTGGGGGAGTTGAAATCCTTAGCAAATATCACATCCACCATAATCTCTCCACCACCAAGAAGACAGCCACATAGTCCCTGAAATCTAACTACCAGATAGTGATCAAACCAGCAGAGAAAGGGGGTGCCATTGTAGTCCTCAACAGTGACAACTACGTTAATGAGGCCAACAACTCCACGACACCTAAAAAGAACTCAAAGACTCCACAACACAATTTACCCAGGAATTTAAGATAATAAAATCCTTCCCCAAACAACTCCAAGATAAACTCATCCCCCACAAACTCACCCCAGGGATCTTCTACACCAGTGGGTCAAACTTTTTTAATGGCGACCCCTTTCACATCACAAGCCTCTGAGTGCGACCCCACCCCAATAAATTAAAAACACTTTTAAATATATTTAACACCATTATAAATGCTGCAGGTAAGCGGGGTTTGAGGTGGAGGTTGACAGCTCACAACCCCCCATGTAATGACCTCATGATCCCCTCAGGGGTCCTGACCCCCAGTTTGAGAACCCCTGTTCTACACACTTCCCAAGATACACAGGAGGGCAGGATGCGCTAGGGGGCGCTGATAGGAGGGCTGCCGGTAGGTGCTCAGCACCCACCATTTTTTCCCCATGGGTGCTCCAGCCCTGGAGCCATGGATGTCATTCTCCATACAACAGCATCCCTCACAATGACAGCATAGCTGCCTGCCTCAAATATTTACAAGACAATGGGCAACACTCAGATATCCTCACCAAACATCACCAATCTCATTCATTTCATCCTCACCCATAACAATTTTACTTTAACAACACACTTTGTTTCCCATGGTTCGCACAGTCATGGGTACTAGGATGGCTCACCAATATGCCAACATCTTCCTGGGCCACCCTGAAGAAGAATTTCTAGACAAATGCACACCAAAACCCAACAATGATATTTGCATCCTCTGGACAGACAACAAACTCGCTCATAGATTTCCACCACAACTTCAATAATTACCACCCGTCCATTAAACTCTCTCTGGAACACTCCCACACTAGCATCAACTTCCTGGATACCATGATCAGCTTCAACAACGAAACCCTTCAGATAACTATATACACAAGAAACCCAGAGATCATCACACCTGTCTTCATAAATCCAGTAACCACCCCAAACACACCAAGAAATCTGTTATCTACAGCCAGGCACTCAGATTCCAAAGAATGTGCTTCAAGGGGAAAGTCTGGGATATACACCCCTAACACATTCAAAACTGCCTTCACCAAACAAGGAAACCCCACCGGAGTAGATGTAATCATGGAATGGGCCACCCAAATACACCAAGAGAACTTGCTACAATACAGAAATAAACCCCCTTCTGACCACACACCCCTAATTGTCACCTACCACTCCACACTGGAGCCCATACAGGGTATCAAACAACTACAACCCATTCTCAGTAGGGACACCATCCTGAAAGAAATCTTTCCTGAACCCCCTTCTCTGACCTTCAAACAACGCCCAACCTTTCCAAGCTCATCATCAGAAGCAAGCTCCCCACAGACCAGGACACACCATCTCAAAGTGGCACCAGACCCTGCCAGAACAGGTGAAAAACCGCCAAACATCTCTCTGCTGCTACAGTGATCAACCCTCCCCCATAACCCACTTTCCAAGATACATGGGTACAACACATGCCTATCACAACATGTTGTATACCTCATCCAGTGCACTAAATGCCTCCAATAAACCATGTAAGTGAAATCAGACAATCGCTAGCCTTTTGAACAAACTCATACAGGAAAATAACGAGACAAAAACACCCCATCACCTGTGGGTGAACACTTTTCACAAAGTGATCACTCTATGTATCTGACTGATCAGTCCTCATCTTTAAATGAAACCTGCACAACACTTTCAAAAGACGAGCCTGGGAGCTTAAATCTATAACTTTGGTATATACTAAAAATTATGGACTGAATAGAGACATTGGATTTATAGCTTATTAAAGCCTTCTGTAAACCATCTCCAAGGCCCCCCAACTGCTTTCTCACACACCCCTCTTCCTCCCTATGACTGGAGAGGTGTTAATGGGCCACTTCACTTGAATAGTCCCTTGAATTATGTGTGAACTACATATGCTACACAATCTGTTCCATCTTGTATTTAGCAGTAACATTCTGAGGGCAGGTCTACACTACAAACTTGTACCAGTGCAGCTTCACTGATGCAGCTGCACTGCTGTAGCGCTTTTGGTGAAGACACGCTTAAGAGATCACTACCATTGGTTTAATAACTCCACCTCCACAACATAGCACTGATTACACCGGGAGGACGGGGGGTTAGGTCAGTATAACTACCTTGCTCAGGGGTGTGGATTTTTCACACCCCTCAGTGAGGTAGTTATAGCAAAGTGTGTAGTGTAGATCTGGCCTGAGTTAGTTTCCCAGAACTGAAGAAGAGCTCTGTATGAGCTCAAAAACTTGTCTATCTTACTAATAGGGCTTGTCTACACTGGCACTTTACAGCGCTGCAACTGTCTCGCTCAGAGGTGTGAAAAAACACCCCCCTGAGCGCTGCAAGTTTCAGTGCTGTAACGTGGCAGTGTAGACAGTGCTGCAGCGCTGGTAGCTACGCCCCTCATGGAGGTGGATTTTTAGAGTGCTGGGAGAGCTCTTTCCCAGCGCTGTGCTGCAACTACACAAGCCACATTAAAGCGCTGCCATGTTGCCAGTGAAGATGTGCCCTAACAGAAGTTGGTTCCATAAAAGATATTACCTCCCCCACCTTGTCTCTGTGGCGTCTGGAAAGAATTTCCCCCTGCAACATGATGGTTGTTTCCCTTTCATCTTGAGGAGTTGAGTTCATTACTAATGCCAATATGGAAACAATATTTCAGAGTAAATACCAATCACAATATTGGTTCAGTTCCCTTCTCAATTCTCATTTGTTCGTGTCAGTTCCTAAAAACTGCAGTTTTATATTAGTAATCAGCTCACACCTTATGCTCCTGGTAGGTTTACTGGTTGCCTTCAAAGGAGTCAGGGAGGAATTTTCTAGGTGGATTTTTCCCCCTTCAGTGGAGGGAATCTACAAAACCTCCACTGCCATTGGCCCTCATTGGAAATCTCAGCAGAAAGGTCAAGATTGGGCAATGGAGAGTGAACTATCCTCATCCCTTCAGATCAGGGCTAAACCCTTTGGGGAAGTGTGGGAAGCTTGCACTGCCTTTGCCTATGCTGTGCCTCTTGTGTGCACAGAAGTCAGTGTAAACTGTAAAGCAACCAAAAGCAGATGCTTTGACAGCTGCCTCCTCTTGTGGCTCTAACAAGAATTGCAGCAACTCTTTTAAAAGTTAACCAGACATGAAATTCAAACTCCCTTTGAAGTTAATGGGAGTTTTCCATTGACTTCACTGGGACTAGGACTTCACCCCAAGACCAGGTGCAACACTAAACAAAAACCAGCCAACCAAATGCACCATAGACATAGTCAGGTGTGAGGGACACCTGCGGTGATACATGTGTGCCTGGTTAGGACTGAATTGCTGCCTGGCTAACTATACAGTTTCTGCTTACAGGGATTTTTCAGGTATGTAAACAGGAGTTCAAAAAAACATTTCAGGGTGTAAGCTGGGCCGAGAGCCTCACTCTTGAAAGAGCATTTTTTACAAAATTTGAAATATAGCTGGAGAGAAACTAGGATTGTTTATTGAAGTTAAATTCTGAAAAATATGTAAATATACAAATAAGACAGTGGCATCAGATGCCTTTGAATGGATCCTATATAGACTATGGACTCCTCCATAGTAGCCAGTTTGCCTCCACAACACATTTTTCCTTATCTCCCATAATGGAGACCCTTGGCTCACTGAAACAGCAGCTACAGGAGGTGTGAAGAGACAGCTCTCTGGCTAGGCATCTGTGCTGTGCTGCTGTGCCTCGATCCTTATCTCAATTATGCAGGAAATCCAGACCCCAAGTGTTAGGCTGGGCACCCCAAGCACAATGGCTGGGATTTTAGTACCAGTGCAGCACTAGTTTCTTGTGGCTGGATCCTTTTGAACTGTACATGTGAATTACCGGATTATCCATGTCCTTGGCTAAGGCAGAGCAGCTAGGTACATTTACATACTGTCACGAGAACCTAGAGATTAGGGTTTAGATAATCAAAATCCACTTTGTAAAAAGGCCAGAAATATGGACATAAGTAACTGTCTTGAAGAGGACCATTGCATCTTCTGAGGAAAAAACAATAAGCTCTAGTGGTCTCCTGCCTGGAGCCATCAGGTAAGAGAGCATGGCCTACCTGATCCCTCTGGTCTCCCTCATTGGACTATTAGAGAGTTGCTCAGGTATGCTCTCCAATACCACATGGCCCTGCAGCAAATATCTTCAGCAGCCTCAAAACCCCAGGGTACAATCCACCCTGAAGGTTTCTAAATGTCCTGCAGTATGACCTAATGTAATGGCATGGTGCCCTCCTCTCATGAGCACCCCTCTGCTCAAGTGTGTCTGCGATCTTTAGGTAGTCAAAGCCCTGGTATTGGGCTGTACCCCCAGGGCTTCTGCCCTGGAGGCAATGGTTTCATCCTTCTGGTCTATTCTGGTATCAGCTCAGCCTCTTAACAGTTCAGATCCCCTTCTTGTGGTGGAGGGGGGTGGGGAACCAGGCCCACCCACTACTCTAGGTTCCAGCCCAGGGACCCTACAAATAGCAGTCACATGCCACCACGTCCCTTTAACTGCACTACTTTCAGTTCCCTGGGCCACTTCTCCACAGCACCACCCTTACCCCCAGGGCTTATCTTAAGTTCAGGCCCAGCAGCCAGCCAGGAGCTCTTCCTCTCAGCCCTGGTCCCTGCTAGCACTGAGTAGTTCCAGGAGCACCATATGTAGGGTTCTGCCAAATTCACAGCCATGAAAAACATGTCACAGACTGTGAAAACTGGTCTTGTGTACTTTTACCTTAAACTATACAGATTTCATGAGGGAAACCAGTGTTTCTCAAATTGGGGGTCCTGACTCAAAAGAGAGTTGCGGGGGGGATCACAAGGTTATTTTAGAGGGTGGTCACAGTATTGCTACCCTTACTTCTGCACTGCCTTCAGAGCTGGGTGGCCGGAGAGGCGTGGCTGCTGGCTGGGTGCCCAGCTCTGAAGACAGCACTCTGCCAGCAGCAGCACAGAAGTAAGGGTGGCAATACCATACTATGCCATCTTTACTTCTGCTCCGCTGCCTTCAGAGCTGGGCGGCCAGAGAGTGGCGGCTGCTGACTGAGAGCTCAGCTCTGCAGGCAGCAACACAAAAGTAAGGGTGGCAGTACCATGCCATACTTACTTTAAAGACAGAGCTGGTGCCAGCAGCAGCGCGGAAGTATGGCATGGTATTGCCACCCTTACTTCTGTGCTGCTGCCTTCAGAACTGGGCTCCTGGCCAGCAGCCGCCACTCTCCAGCTGCCCAGCTCAAAGGCAGCACCAGCAGCAGTGCAGAAGTAAGGTTAGCAGTACTGCAACTCCCCCCATTACAATGACCTTGTAACTAACCCCCGCCGCCTGTAAAGAACTGAGTCATGCATGGACATGTGACTTGCCCATGTGACTCCAAACTCCATTTTGCTGTAATTTTCCACAGTAAGAACAAAGAGATGTTCTTACACCTGGAAGAGACTATAAAAGGCAGCTGCCTCATCTCCATCTGGTCTTCCATCCTGCTTCTTGCCTCTGGAGGAACTTTGCTACAAACCGAAGCTCTGAACAAAGGACTGAATGACCCATCCCAGCTGTGGGTGTACTCCAGAGACTTGATTTAAACCTGCAGCTTATTCTATTACTGCCACAAGCCTGAACCAAGAACTTTGCCATTACTGTATGTAATTGATTCCATTTAACCAATTCTAGCTCTCATCTTTTTCCTTTTATGAATAAATCTTTAGATTTTAGATTCTAAAGCATTGGCAACAGAGTGATTTATGAGTAAGATCTAACTTGTATATTGACCTGGGTCTGGGGCTTGGTCCTTTGAGATCGGGTGAACCTTTTTTCTTTTACTGAGGTATTGGTTTTCATAACCATTTGTCCCCATAACGAGTGGCACTGGTGGTGATACTGGGAAACTGGAGTGTCTAAGGGATTGCTTGTGAGACTGACAGTTGCCAGTGGGGTAAAACCAAAGTCTTTTCTGTTTGGCTGGTGTGGTTTGCCTTGATGTCTCTGGGTCCCCACCCTCAGAAAAGTACCAGATTTAAGATGGATTTCAGCATCATGTGACATGGTCACATGTCCTGTGAGACCCCCAACCTCCATTTTTCCTGGGCTGGCTTACAGGAACACAGGAAGGCTTGCAAGTAAACAGCCATTTACAACCAATTGTCCTAATCAATGGGAGCCATCAAGATTCTAAACCACAATCAATGGCCCACACTTTGCATAATTACAATAGGACCCCAGAGTTATACTTTATATTTCTAGCTTCAGATACAAGAATGATACATACATACAAATAGGAGGAATATATTCAGTAGGTTATAACTTTTGGGATGGGGGGAGCTGAATGGGGGGCTGCTGGTGGTTGCTTAGCACCCACCATTTTTCCCCTATAGGTGCTTGTAATGATGCTGGCTTTGGTGGGACACTTCATACCCTTGATCATCTTTGTTGCACGTCTCTGAACCTTTTCCAGTTCCACTATATCTTTTTTGAGATGGGGTGATCAGAACTGGACTCTATATTCAAGGTGTGGGTGATCATGGATTTGTATAGTGGCATTATGATATTTTGTCTTATTTTTATTCCTTTCATAATAGTTCCTAAGATACTATTAGCCTTTTTGACCACTGCTGAGCATTGAGCAGAAGTTTTAAAGGAAATATCCAGAGTGCCTCCAAGATCTCTTTCTTGAGTGGTAACAACTAATTTAGAGCCCATCATTGTATATGTACAGTTGGGATTCTTTTTTCCAACGTGCATTACTTTGCACTTTTCAGTGTTGAATTTCATCTGCCATTTTGTTGCCCAGTCAAGTTTTGTAACTTTTCACAGTCTGCTTTGGACTTCTCTATCTTGAATGATTTTGTATTGTCTGAGAACTTTGCCAATTCACTATTAACCCCCTTTTCCAGATCATTAATGAATATGTGAAACAGCACAGGTCCAGGACAGCTCCTTGGGGGACCCGCTCATCTGTCTAGCTCACCTTGCCCTGGGTGCAGTCATTCCAGGCGGACTTTCTCTCCAGGCTTGCAGCTTTCCTGGGACTAGCTTTGCAACTGGCTTCTGCTCCCTGCAATGTTCCTGGCCAGTCCCCTGACAGGTGCACCTTTGTCCCCACCATATATGGTGGTGAGAGAACCCCTCACAGGTAAAGCATGGCTCTATCTATGTGCCCTGCCGATGGGCATTTCCACAGTGGGAGGATTTGGACCTTGGGCTTTCACTGATGTATATTCCTTTTCCCCATGCCTCACGCACCCAGGGTTCCCCCTGCTGACTCATTATTTCCCAAATTTCTGTCTGAATTTCTCTCACCTCCCCCTTGTCCCAGCCTTCCCTTTCCCTCCACCATTGCTCACTCAGCTCTCTCCCCCTCCTGCTCCCCCCAACTGTCACCCCCAGCATTCCATTGCCAGATGCTCCCAGAGCTGGGGAGCTCCATCAGTTGGAGGTGCCAGCAGTGTGGTGAGAGGAGAGGCTCTGGGCACAGGATGGGGTATGGGGGAGCAGCCTGCCCTGGCCCCAAGCCCCTGGCTCCCCCATCTAGGGGGCTGGTGTTTAACTACATGGAGCTTCCTGGCTGCGAGGGCTGACCTTGGCCCCACAGCCCATTGCATGGCAGCAGGGCGAGTAGGCCGAGCGAGGGGCAGCACCCCCCACTCTGGGTCTGGATCTCAGCAGCCTCCCCGTGGTGAAGTCCCCAGTCAGACAGTGTGAGGCCACGCTCTCAGCGTCGCCCCCTGGCTGTGCTGAGGTGATCAGGGCTGGGCACGACACAGCCTCACTGAGCCAACGGGGCAGCACCCTTCACTTTCTAGGGGCATTCTGAGGTGGGGGAGGTGCACACAGACGATATTGCCACGTTCCTAAGCACAAGGACCTAAATCTCCTCTCATTGACTCAGGCGTCACACCAGTATCATCCATTAACTTTACTTTCGTGGATGCACTCCTGACTCTCATTACGGGTGAATAAGCAGCGACTCAGCCCTACAGTTCCAGTGTCAGTGGGCTTTTCCCCACGGCTTTCGATGGGGCCAGGAGTTGACCATAAATGATGCTGGTTTGAAAGGCCTGATCCGTGGTTTTGTAGGTTCCTGAAGCTACGGAACACAAACTAAACACATTTTCTTTTTGAAAGGGAGGTTTAATGCGGTTTCCCTGGTAACTCTGATTTCCTTGGTAACCTTGTTACTGTTCATATTAAGATGGACACACACAGTCGTGAATTGGTTTGGGGTCCTGACTGCAGCTGTGCTGTTGAGGCCCCTGATGGGAATCTCAGCTTCCCCCACCTTCCCAATAAGCTCACTAGTTGTCTCACTTTTGTTTTGAAGTTCCCTTTCGGTTGCACCCGCTGCCTCTTTATTCAGAAGAAACAGGATTCCAGCACTGAGGTACCTGGCATGTATACATCCTAAAATGACACCATGGGCAAATCCTACTCCCTCCTCTGCACCTGCAGAGGGCCCTGCTGCTGGCCTGCTCTGCATGGGCTCCCCCTGCACAGCAGGGAGTGGCAATGGGCCAGAGGCGAGGCCTGTTATCCATCAGATATTGCTCCACCCCACCCCCCCGGAGAAGGGCCACACAAGGACTATTGCAATCACAGGGCCTGCAGCTGCCACCATGGAGCAGCTTTGCTGTCACTGCAGCCGGGAGGGGAGGATTCCTTCTCCTCTGCCACTCCAGTGACAAGCCCAGCTACTCAGGCTTAGGTGAGAGATGTGTGAAGAAGGACAGGCAGTGTGGCCCAAAATAAGGATTTGAGGGTCACAGAGCTCAGTTCATGCACAGACACCATCTGTTTTATTGCTGCCTGTGCCTGAAGCAGTGGGAAAGAACACAGTAGAACCATGACTTTCTTGACAGAGTTCCCTGATCCTAGGACCACAGAGAGATAAACGTTAGTGCCATTAGATAGTCCAAGGCCAAAGGGAATAATCCAACATACAGTTTGCCTGGGACATCTCAGCAAAGCAAATTACAGAGGCAGGGCTGAGATTAACTCTAATTCGCTGATGGACAGTGATCGGGGAACCTAAAAGAATCAGATTCCAGGTCTGGTTCTGAATAAAAAAATCTGAATCCAGCTTTTGGAGGCCCTGCTCTCTTAACTGTGTTATCTATCTTCCACTCCCAACAGGCCTTGCTTCTCCTCTGCATTGTTGTAGGTCTTCTTGGAGGTGAGTCTCAGCAGCCTACTAATCCTTCCAATGCTGGAACTCATCTGCAAGGCACAACTGGACAGCTACAATTTGTATTGGATTTTGGAGCTCAGCTACTAGATCTCCTCTACCCTTCTATCTCTAGGAAAATGATCTTCTGGGGAGCAGACAGCTTCCCTTCCACCCCATTCTGAAGCAGCAGGGCCTGGAAATGTTCCCCCAAGTTCTGCTGCTTCCGCCTACATTTTGGCTGATACCCCAGAGTGCAGTGGGGGTTTAAGATAGGCCTGATGTCTCAGTGTCACAGTGCTTTAAAGAGCAGTGCACAGTCAGGAGTAGCACGACCTGGGGCAGTGTTTCCCAGTCCCACCTCAGAAAACCAGGGATGGTGTGAATTGGAGCTAGGTTGTGGGTCTGCCAACTGACCTCTGAAAGTTTGAAAGAGGATGCTCACCACTTGACTGTTCAAGTGGACTACAGCACTGAGCTTCACCCAGCCTCCACCATCTAACAAGTGGGAAGGAGTGTAAAGAGGCCATTTTTTGGATGGATCCCTCTGAAAGGGCTATGGGGCATCCTGAGTCAATTTATTCAACTATTTAGAATGTCAAAAAACACAGATGTTTGATAGGTTCTTACTGTATGCAGTCCCCTTTGCTGTCCCCAGCAGGAGACAGCAGTTTTTGCCTTTGTCACTACTGGTGCTTGGTCGTGCATCCCCACTAGGAGACAGGAGGTCTTCTTGTTAACATTGGCCTAATGGTGTGGAAGCCTAGTGTAAATAAGATCACTTATACCATGCGTTCCACCACCCCAGAATGTTCTCTTCCCGTGAAGCGTGAGCTTATTCTGTTGAAACTTCATCCAAAATCTGCAGATATTTTCTACTAGAGATGGACCCAAGCTGAAAAGATCAGATTTCACTCCTTTCCCCAAAGTTCAAAGTTGATCAAAGTTCTGATTGGCAAACATCTCTTTTACACTGTGCTGGAATGGCTCATTTGGCTTTTCTTATACTCTCCCTTTCGGTCCCGTCTGCACTTTCTGTTTGGAAGTGACCCCCACATCTCTCTCTCTGTCTCTCTCTCTGAAGTACAGAATGAAAGTAAGCCCTGTGTCACAAACAGAACCCCTCCTGTCGAAGGAGTGGTTTCATATGGAACATTTATGTCTGTTCCATTTATGTCTGAATTCATCAAAATATTTGGCTTCTTCCAAAAGTAGGGGCTGCAAATTGTCTGCTATCTTGTCATTTCACCAGGGAGCATCCTCCAGGCATCATGGCTTTGTTAACTGATGCTGATAAGAAGAATATCCAACACATCTGGGCAAAGTTATTTGAGAATCCAGAAGAGAATGGCAAAACAATTGTGATCAAGTAAGTCATGACATTCAAGGGCTTCCTGCTTATCTGGGTTTAGTTCCTGCTTTTGTTTTAATTCAAACTGTAGTGTAAAATATGCTATAAAATGTAGCTTTCTTCTGTTCTTGTTTGTGACATCCGATATCATCACTGTTGTTCCTTCTGTTTCTACTAAACATAGCTGTTGTGAGATATCTTTTTTGGACCAATTTCTGTAAGTGAGAGAAACAAGCTTTTGAGCTACACAGCGCTCTTCTTCAGGGCTGGGAAAGGTACTCAAGAGTGTGCCAGTTTAATACAAAGTGGAACAGATAGTTTAGCATAAATAGAATATGTGCGAAGAGACCATTCAAGGTGAAGTGGCCTGGTAATACCCCTGCAGTCATAGAACAAAAAGAGGGGTTAATGGGATACAGATTGTTGTAATAAGCCATAAATCCAGTGACTTTATTGAGATCATGATTGTTAGTGTCTAGCAGCAGAGCTATTTGAATTTAAGCTCCCAGGCTCATCTTTTGAAAATGTTGTGCAGGTTTCCTTTGAGGATGAGGACTCATAGGTCAGATACAGGGTGATTGCTTTGTGAAAAGTGTTCTCCCACAGGTAATGTGGTGTTTTTGTCTTTTATCATTGTCTCCCTAATATTGTGGGACTGACATGGCTACAACAACACTGCATATGCCTGCTGTGAGTGTATTTATATAGTGACTGTGATTGCCCACGAGACAGACTTGCAGATAAAGGTCATAGCACAGCACAACACATTTGGTTTTGCTTCACTGGAAACTTTTCCCCCTTCTCCTTCCTCATGAAACATCCCTCTCTGTCTCTGTGCTGCTTGAGAGTGAAGACTTAGGGCATTACTCTGTAACGGGATGAGCAGGTCTGCTCTGCTCTCTGAGCTCCTCTCATCTTCGCGTGTGGTTTTGTTTCAGTCGATAAATGAACTCCAGGTTCAGTTCAAATTCTAAGTCCATAGATTCTGAAGCTGGGCCTTTGGACTAAGGGGACGGAGATGCCTGGTGGACAGTGACAACATGCATCCTTCTTGTCTGTTTGGCATGAGGTTCAAGAGGACACATGCTCCCTCATTCTGCCTCTCCCCTTCGCTGTCTGGTCTCTGAGCTGCAGAGGGTTATTCAAACTGGAAATGTGCTTAGAAATAACTTTCATTACAAATATAACTGCTCCTTTCATTCTGCCCTTTACAATGCTGCTGACTGTGCAGGAGTCCTTTCCCCTCCCACTACATTCACGGGGGACACACTGTTATTCCCTTTAATAGTTGCTGGCCAGATGTGTTCCAGGATAATCTGTTCTTCTAAGGGGTTTTGTTAATGAGTGTGCATCAGGTGATCTACCAAAGGTACTGAACAGCTTTGGGAGTGAATTAGCCAGTTTCTATCCTCTGTCTCTGAGGGGTGATATTGCTGCACATTTAAAAATGCTGGTCTAAGCTACTGAGCATTTCTCTTTTGTAAATTCCTTGAAGCCCATCTGTTCACACTTGGACTTTTGTAATGTTGCAGCTGTCACTCTCAAGCACCCTTGGGAATTTGGCTAGCTAAAATAACGACTATTACAAATACAGGACAGGAGTCACGCTATGAGAGGGGGCTAGTTCACTCTGAAAGGGAATGATCTGGATTAAGGGGGTCCTCTTCCTTCAAATATCCTTTGTTTTTTGCCACCTGGACCTACCCCAAGTTTGTCCTTTTGGGCATCCCAGTAAACAGTTAAGCAGCTATCACGATTAAGAGAAGAGGCCATTAAATATATCAATCTGAAAAACATATAATGAAATAAAATGATTTACTGAACCAAAATACAGGGGTTCTTTTAATGTGTATTTGACAAACTCTATAATAAGAAGCCTCAATTTAATGTTTCACCCTGGCTAGACACCATGCTATTGAACTTTCTGGAGGAGTAACTAGACTAAATTCTGTGGCCAGTTTTATGCAAAGAGGTCAGATTAAATGATCTAATAGTGCCTCTGGCCTTAAAAATCTATGAAGCCTCAGCACTGGCCAAATATGTCCCCATTAACCAGAATTGCTGCTGTTACGGTCCCAGCTAAGAAAAGTCATCACCATTCACTGTCATTAGTACCTGGGGAGAGGGTCCAATGACCTCTTTGACCTGGTAACATAGAGCGTAATGTTTCAGGGCAACAATAATTAGCACCAACCAGAAGGGATTAAGAAATCATGATGGGAACTTTTTCTGAACTTTGATATGGAACTCTCAGGAACAGGCCTTGTTGCCAGATTTCCAGTGTTTCTGGTCTCAGACCTACTGATGCACCCTGGCAGTCCACAGGGGCCTGAAAGTGGGAACATCTTTGTTTTGGTGCAAAGTGGCCTTACTGTAACTGGGCACCAAGCCCCAGGACTCTGGCTCAGAGACAACCGGTATCTGCTGATAGCACGAGGGCACAGTGTAAAGATTCAGCCGCCTCCAGAACAGCTCGAGCCCTGCCCCCTTATCCTCAGTCTGCCCTCCCAGCAAGCAGCGGCTCCTCCCTGCAGCTTCCAGCTGTGGCTCCTGCCTCTCCCCGGGGTCCCAGCTCATGGGCTCTGGAAGTTGCTGCGCAGGAAGGGGGCCCAGCCACACCATGTGACCAAGTGGGGCTGGCAAACCCTGGCAGAAATCGGGGAGGGGGGAGGCACATGATCTGTGGGTCCCCCACACATGTCACCTTTGAATGGGAGGGAACACATTGTTGAACAGTCACATAGCAAGAAAGGTTTTTCTTGGCATTTATTTCACTGGCTGCTTTTTCCAGATTTAGATCTGGTTCTTCAAACAGTCTTTTTCTTACATTAATATCTTGTATACCCATCGCAATTTGGTCTCTTATCGTTAACTCATATTGATTCTGGAAATTACATGTCTGACTTCTTATCTTTAGATCTGTTAAAAATGATTCAAAAATCTCTTCCTCCATTTGATTTCTTGAGTGAAACTGAAATATTTTAAAAATGTTTCATTTCTTGTTTGTAAACAGTATGCCTCAATTTTTTCTAAGACAAACTCATAGTCAGTTTGTTCTCTAACATTAAGCTCAAATGAATTATATAATGAAATTGCTTCAGTGCCTGTGATGTTCAAAAAGATGACAATCTTTTTCTGTCTTATAAGTAGATCCCTATGCCCTCAAAAATAAATCAAATATTTGTTTAAACCTTTTCAGCATTTTGCAACATTTTTAGAAATGTAGGAACTTTTAATTGATCCATATTATTTCATTCAAACTTGTTTTTCACTGCTGAGTAACTATTACCTTAGGGTTTGTTTGTTTTTAAACTTCTTCCAGTTCTTTTTATCACTTGCTTCCCTCCTGGTCCCATGTGGTGTTTTATATTCAAGTAATCTACTAAGCTTAATAATAATTCATTGCTAGTAATTTAACAATGGTCTTTATTAGACACATAGTTAACATATAGACAGAGCATCTTAACTCCGATCAATCTATCAGTCTAACCTGAAACCAACAGCCTCCTCCCACAGTCATCTCCTATCCTGGAGATTATTTTAAAGCCACAGCCACAGTGGGCTTGTTTTGCTAATTTGTGATTTTTCAGTCACTATTGTTTCTTCCCAATACAGACTCTTCAAAGATTATCCTGAGACAAAAGCATACTTCAAGAACATCCCGACTGAAGGCAACCTGCAGGAGGATCCGCTGGTGCGTTTCCATGGCCGGAGAGTCATGGTTGCCCTCAACCAGGTGGTTGAAAACCTGGACAATTGGAAGCAGGCCTGCAGGATTCTGGACCGTCTAGCAGACAAGCACAAGAATGTGCACCAAGTGCCAGCAGTGAATTTCCAGGTACCGATGCACGCAGACATCAAGGGAACATGCTTTGTTTAGAGATTACAGCTATTTGTTCTGGCACAGGGGACAGATCAGTATCCCAGAGGCATAGTTATGCATGTTCACACATTCTGACATGGTGGTCAAAAAGCAGGAGGTTAGCATAGGCATGTGCAATAAGCATTAGAATTAATAAAGCACCCATGCCATGCAAGTTCAATTGTGTGTGCGATCAAATGGAAAATGAGATCACAGAAGTTTATTACAATAATCCCCAGAGGCCTCAACCAAGATCAGGGCCTTGTTGTGCTGGACTATGTACACAAATACAGTAATAAACAGTCCTCGCCCCAAAAAGCTTACAGGCCACACACACAAGATAAACAAAGAAGGGATAGCCCCTATGTTACAGAGAGGTAACTTGGATGGTAAGTGACTTTCCCCAAATCACATCAGGAGTCTGTGGCAAAGTTAGGAACTGACTCAGATCTCTGGACCCACAGCCAGATCCACACCCACATCATCCTTCCTGTCATCACAAAGTCTTTACAAAGTATTTAACTTCTAATGAAAAAATACCAGAAAAATGCACTTAAATGGGCTTAGATGAAAACACTGACACTTGGTTTGATCCCTGGCTCCAGAAGCCTAAACTAAAGAGAATGACATTGGGAAGGTGCAGATTTGGGGGAGACATCTAATGAGTCCTGCAGAGATCAGTGTTAGGTCCATCCCCCACGATGCTGAAGTGGGAGCAAAGAGCTCATAAGTACAGTTACAGGTTGTAGGTGCAGAAATACGGGCAGGACATAATAAAATGAGGTTCAGCCTCCACTGGTAGTTTTTCAAATGTTTTCATAGAATAGCCCATGTCTCAGTAAAGAGAGCATCCAATAGATGCCTCCACTCCTGTTCCTGGCTGCGGCCCACCTCCCCTCCCCTATGTAATTGTTTGACATCCCATAACGCCCACAGCAGTAACTTACACGGAGAAAGTCAGGAGCTGTAGAGAGCTAGTAAGGTGACAGGGAGTGCAGTGTCTCCAGGTATAGAAACCCTACCACTAGCTCCAAGCACCCTACCCATAGGAAACCTAACCTACCTCAAAGTACCCTAACCCTAGGGCCGGGAGCTGTACCCATAGGAACCCTAACCTTAGCTCCTAATACCCTATGCATAGGAACCCTAACCCTAGCTCCAAGAATCCTACCCATAGGAACCCTAACCCTATGGCGGGGATCCCTATCCATAAGAACAGTAAACATAGCTCCAAGTAACCTATCCATAGGAATGCTATCCCTAGCTCTAAGTCCCCTACCCATAGCAACCCTAACCCGACCTCCAAATACCCTACCCATAGGAACCCTAACTCTAGGGTGGGGACCCTTAGCCTACGAACCCTAACCCTAGCTCTAAGTACCCTTCTCATAGGAACCCTAATCCTGGGGCGGGGTGCCCTACCCATAGGAATCCTAACCCTAATTCCAATTACCCTACCCATAGGAACCCTATCCCTAGGGCAGGGAGCTCTAGCCATAGGACCCCTAAATCTAGCTCTGCATAACCTGCCCACAGGAATCCTAACCCTAACTTCTAGTACCCAACCCATAGGAACCCTAACCTAGGGCAGGGAGCCCTGGATGACCCTCAGCTCCATGGCTCCCTCACATCTGAGCCAATGTCTGCGCACAAGATCTGCTGCTCTACAAAAGCCACAAGAATTTAACTTTGTGACACAAACAGAGAGGTGAGAGTAGGCAGCCCTAGAGGTGAGGGGAACTGGGGCAGTCAGTTTGGGTTCCTGCTCCCAAGGGATGTAAGAGGATTGACAACTGGCAGGCAGTTCTGCCTGTCATTCCAGGGTTACCGCACCGCACTGCTTATTCAGAATTGGTTCCTTTCAAGCTGAAGAATTTACCAACCTTAATGCAATTCTGTGTTTGTGTCTCACTTGGTCTGTGTTCCTTCGACAGAGCATGTTTCAGGTGATCCTGAATGTCTGCAAAGACGTCCTGGGAAATGAATTCAGCACAGAGGTGTCTCTCTCCTGGGAGAAGCTCTTTGGTCTGCTCTCTGAACAAATAAATGCATCTTATGTAAGCACTTCCAAGTCCTGAAGTGGCCACAGTCACTCTATAGCTATGGAAGAGAGGAGACTAGTCTCTTTGTACTGTTCATGTTATTATATAGATACATTAATATATATATGGAAATAGTTCTAGATGTGATGGAATAAAGGGAGACTCAGCAACATTTTTCTTGATCAGTGTTTGATTTCTGAACACAGGAATTGCTAGACTGCAGCAGACCCAGATCCATCTAGTCAGGGTCGTGTCTGACAGAGGAAGAAAGGGTGGAAGAGCCCTACGATAGGCAGATGTGGGATAATCTGCCCTCCACTTTCACAGATTCCAAGGCCAGAAGCGACCCTAGGGCAGATCCTTTAGAAAAACATCCAGAGATTTAAAAATTGTCAGCGATGGAGAATCCCCCATGACCCTTGGTAAGTTGTTCCAATGGTTATTTACTCTCACCATTAAAAATTTACACTTTATTTCCAGTCTGAATTTGTCACTGGTCACCTGTCCATAGTGTGATTGTGTGGTCTGTAGCACACACTGACTAACACCCCATCTTGTGCTTTACCTGCTTCCCACAGCGATTCTCAAACTGTGGGTCAGGACTCCAAAGTGGGTCACAACTCCATTTTAATGTGGTCATCAGGGCTGGTGTTAGACTTGCTGGGGCCCGAAGCCCACCGTGCAGGGTGACAGGGCTCAGGCTTCAGCTCCAGCCCTGTGTGGTAGGCTCAGGTTATGGGCTGAAGCCCTTGGCCTTTGGCTTTGGCTCCTCCACCTGCGGTCGTGGGGCTCAGGCTGTGGCCCGCCCCCTGGGGCGGTGGGGCTCAGGCGGGTTCAGGCTTTGGTCCCCCCGCCTGTGGTTGTGTAGTAATTTTTGTTGTCAAAAGGGGGTTGCCGAGCAATGAAGTTTGAGAACCACTGCCAGTTAGGACACTGATCAGTTAGTGTTCAAGATCATTTTCTAACAGCTATCAGTAACTTGAAAATGGGTAGTGCCATTTTTTATGTAGACTGCCACAGCCTTTCCCCTTTTGCCCACTGATCCTTCCAAAATAGGTTCTAACCATTGATTTTAACATTCCAATCACGGGAATCATCCCACCAAGTATCAGAAATATCAACTAGGCCAAATGTATGCTAATAAATTAGCAATTCCAATTCCTCTCATTTGTTAACTAGGCTCCTAACATTGGTGTATAGTCAATTCAATAATTTCTTCTCTTCCTGTCCTTTGGGTCCTTGATTAGTTTTGTTCTCAACATCTCCATTTTGTGTGGAGTGCTCATATCTTCCCTCCCTTTACCCTCCCCTTTTGTTTCAGAGAACCATGGTCTGATGACACATCCCAACCTCTGAGCCTCCATCTGACAGCTTGGATGCTCAGTGGTTAACTCCACAGGAAACAGTGTGTTCCCTAGAGGTTCAAAACATTTTTTTTTTTTTTTTGAGTAGCAGGAAGCCATCCACCAGCTATGCTTACCTCATGAAGTGGAGAATATTCTCTGTGTGGTACCAGTAGAGGGGTACTCCTTCTTTGCAGGCTTCTATACAGCTTATTCTGGGTCACCTGCTCCACAGAACGGGGACAGGGCTCTCCCTCCATTCCCTGAGAGTTCACTTGGCAGCTAGTTCCACATTCTACCCTCCTGTAGAGGGAAGATCTGTTTTTTTTTTTTTTTCATCCAATTACTACTGGATTTTTTAAAGGGTTACAAAGACTTCCCATCTCTAAGAGAGCCCCTGGTTTCATGGAGTCTAAATTTGGGTTTCAGCTCTAACAGGCCTGTCTAGGGGTACTGCCCTCCAGCATGCCCCTTTGTGGCCCTACATGTGCTCTCTGTCTCAGTTTCCTTCTTCCCAAGGTGTTCTATCTCTCCCAGGGTTCATGTGGTTGAGCCCTCCAGCTGGGTCACTGAGATCAATCCTTTTTCAGGGTAACAAGTCCAAACAATGGTCCCAAAGGTTATTCTGGCCTTCAGGGCTCCTCTGAAGCCTGTCCTCTGGGCCCTCTTCCCAGTACCTTTCAGACTCTCTTTCTCTCCTTAAACCAGAGTCCCCAGCTCTCGTCCTTGGAGCTAGGTTGTGAGTTAGCCAGGTGCAGGGCCTCAGCCAGCTTCTTCTCAGCTGGCCCCTTCTGCCCAATTAGTCCTCAGCCTCCGAAAGTTCAGCAGGCAGCATTGTCCTGCTGGTGCCTGCCCTGCTATGAAAGGTGGGGTTGCCAGCTTTGGTAGGACGTATTCCTGGCTGTTTCATCATATAACATAATCTTTAATTAAAGATTAATCTTTAATTCCTGAAGACTCCAAGGATGGCAACCCTAAAAGGTGTTGGGGGGTGGAGCTTCCTCTATCACTGTTTCCTAAGTCCTTGCATATATATTGGACCTTTCAAAATCTTAAGGGTCACACCACGCGGTGGGAGTGGGTGACCTCTGGGCTCCATTACTCTTCATGGACTGTTCTTCCAGCCCTGCCACAGCCACAGGCTCTGATAGTCACATTGGGCTTCTCCCGGTTCATGCATTGTCAATGGCAATAAAGATACTGCTTTCCGTTCCAGCTGTGCACCCTGCCCTCTTCATGTACCCAGGTGTCACTGCATGATCAATTTGGCCCTGGAGTGGGAACTCATCTAATGGCACTGTCTGTGCTGAATGAGTCGGAATAGACCCCAGGTCCCTCTCCCAGAGCTGGGCTGGCTCTGCAGGGGCAGTAGGAATGAGACAGAGCTGTCACTAACATACACAGATGTGACTGGGAGTAGGACCCTGTTGCAGGATAGCCAGTCCCTATGGGTAGATCAGGCCAGCGCCTGTGTGTCAGAGCAGGTGGGCCCAACTGAGCCAATTAAAGGGGGCAGGGCTGAGAGTAAGAGCAGTTTTGAACTTCCCAGCAAGTCACATTCAGACATGCCAAACTAGCAAAACAAACAAACAAACAAAAAACGCAGAAATTGGACTTAGTTTTGGTTTAACTGGCTTGTGAGTTGCTTGTTGGCTAGTTTTTGGCTTGAAGCTTGTTGCTTTTTTTTTTTTTTTTTTTTTTTTTTTTTTTGATTGGCTCCTGGCAAGCAGGGGCAAGGGAGGGGAAGCAGGAGCAACAGGGGTAAGGAGTCGGGGTGCACAGCAGGCCCACCACAGTCCCAAACTGCAGGCTGGGGGGATCTAGTCACATAGGGTGTTGGGATTCTTAGGGACTGGCTTGTTTTGGCCTTGTTTTGAAATGGGATTAGCTTGGTTTTTGGCTTATTGTGAAAGTCGGCATGTTTATTTACCACGTGAAAATTGGCAACTGGTCAGATTGGATCAGAAATTCCTGAGACAAGGCCACAAAGTCACTCTATAGGGCAGAGCCGCACTTCAGAATGGATTGTGTCACCCATTAGTGTGACTCCTAGAACCACGAGAACTGGACAGCTTTGTAATGTGCCAGATACTCTATTGCTGGGTAGTACTGCACGGGTGCTGGGTTAGTTATTAACTGCATGTTATTAACTGCACAGGAGGTGGGATTTTCTGGTTAGGTGTTTGATGCTCACATAATTTCCTTCTTGCTGGAGCTGGCCTCACTCCAGTTCAAAGCAAAGCTGGTGGCAAAGCCCCCTCAATTCTGGAATGGAGTTCAGAACCTGGGCAGGATCCAGATCCAGCTATTATGGTTGCTCCCTCTTTCTGTAATGGGCTGAAACCAAGCCCTGTGTCAGACAGCACTAACCTCCTGGAGGTTCAGACCCAGATCTGTGTCGCAGGCCCATCTCTCGCTTTGGCTGGTTGGGTTGGTACAGTATCTGTTTGGAGTCAGTTGGCACTGCTAGCGGTAGTGGTATGAGTACAAAGCAGGTTGACAGCGCCATCTGGAGGCAGCAGAGGTTTATGGCCACACTGTCATTTTGTGCATCTGTTCTGAGCTCAGCCATACTGATCTTGTCACTCCTGCCAGGGTCGCAGTGCAGTGCCCACCGAAGGAAGGCTTCAGCCCTGTCCCCAAGCTCAGCATGCACATAGCTCTCATCCAGGGCAGGCTGTGTTGATATAGGTAGGGTCTGGCCCAACAATGGGTAAGATGTTAATAAATAATAATACCACCAGCTTTTCATCAGCAGACCTCAAAGTGCATTACACAAGAGCTCAGTATTATCCCTGTTTTACAGATGGGGAAACCATTAACCATTGAAACAACTTACCAAAGGGGGTGGCGGATTCTCCATCTCTGGCCATTTTTAAATCGAGATTGGATGTTTTTCTAAAAGAATCATTTATTAATATTTTCTAGGAATGATTTTGGGCCAGTTCTCCAGCCTGTGTTATGCAGGAGATGAGACTAGATGTTCACAATGGTCCCTTCTGGCCTGGAATCTCTGAATTACACAATGGCAAAAGGAGAGAGATAGAGAAGAGGAGAAATAAATTGGGGGGAGGAAAATAATGTACAAGGGATGGGGTAACAGCAGGAACCCACATCTCACGTTCCAGGTGGTGTTCAGGATCTAGCTGAAGCTGGGGAAGGGATGGTGTCATTTGGTTCCCTTTCTGGCCTGGTCTGGTCAGGATATCTGTCAGGAGCAGGACAGTGAAGGCCCAATGCTGTCATCACAGACTCCCAGGAGACAGTGGGGGTGGCTGCCTCCTTCCAGTCCATGCATCCCACCTCTCCCACTAACTGATCCCCAGAAAAAATGGGTGGCAACCTCACAGTGTCACCAACCTCACGAGAGCAAAATTCATGAGTCAGACCCCAAAAATCATGAGATTGACCCAAAAAGATCCAATTGCCTTTCAGAGTCGGGGCTGGTGTGCGTATGATGTGAAAATTGTCAACCTGTAATGCACACAAAAACGCACAGCTCTCTGGCTGCTCAGCTCGGGACTCCACGTACCCTCCCCTCACCCCAAGACAGGGGAACTGCCAGTCATTGCCTAGCACTCTCCTGACCCAGCAGCAGCATTTCCTTGCCTCCGGCTGCTCTGGGATCCTCCCGCTGCCCTACAGCCACACGTGAAGGCAGGGTCCAGACCAGAGCAGGGCTGCATCCTTAGCCCCAAGGCTCTTGCAGAGCTCTGCCCCTATGCCCAGCCCTGCAACTCGCAGAACTGGGACTTGGGAGAGCTCCTCCTGCCAGCTCCAAAATCCTCTGACTCACCACCAGTTCACAA
Source organism: Malaclemys terrapin pileata (assembly GCF_027887155.1). NCBI lineage: Eukaryota > Metazoa > Chordata > Testudines > Emydidae > Malaclemys > Malaclemys terrapin. The sequence goes on from NC_071514.1 coordinate 56,000,072, forward strand.
GAGCTGGCAACACTATAATACACCTTCTCCTGGCTGCTCAGAGAGGCCTCCCCTTCCCCACCCCCAGACTAGGGGAGCTGCCAACCCCTTCCAACACCATCACTGTCCTCTGCCTTCCTCTTTCCCTCCTGCCCCACACCCCTGAACCCCGTCAGCCTCCCCCACCCAATCTCCCTGAACTCCCTCGGCTTCCCATCCCCCTGCCCTCTCAGCCTCCCTCCTGCCCCCACCCCCTGCACCACCTCAGCCTCTCTCCTGCACCCATCCCCTGCAACCCCTCAGCTTGTCCCTGCCCCCTCAACCTCCCTTCTGCCCCCACCCCCTGCACCATCTCAGCCTCCATCCTGCCCCTTATCCCCCTGTTACCCCACAGCCTGTAGGGAAATGGTGGCATCTTGCTGGCTTCAGCCCCAGTGACAGTAATGGGAGATGATGGACATTTTGAAATTCATGAATTGGTGCCTTTTGTCATCTTTTCATGAGTCAGGTAAAAAAAAAAAAAAAAAATCACTAGAGTAACAATAAAATCATGAGAATTGGCCTTACTGATCTCATCCCACTAACATTCACCAATCAAAACATATTCTGGAGATTTCAGCTCTAAACATTTCCTCCCATTTCTAGAATAATTCAGTTCATTGTCATGCCAACCCATGATTCTACCAGGGGCCCGGCAGACCCCTTAGCACAGCTCCTTTTATTTAAACACTCCAGTTTGTACCAGACTATTTGTCTCCCAGCTTTTGCTGACTTTCATAAACCATTTATGGAGCAGGCGGAGTGAGACGTCTGTTATCCAGGACAACTCGGAGCCCAGGCTTCCACTCAGCATTTCCGCTCTAAACCAAATCCACTTAGAAGTTGGTTCATAAATCACACTTATTTTATTTTAAAGTAGAAAAGAAAAAACACGTTCTTAATTATTTGTTAAGGTTTGTACCTTCTGTCTCCTGAAACTGGGATTTACAAATTGACAAACTGATTTACAGTTAGTTCTTTCAGATGTTTATAAAGCTAAGACCAGCCTCAAACTGCTGTTTATATGCTTTTAAGATGTTTACAATGATATAAGCTCTTATTATGTCATTGGCTGGACATCCAGAATGGAAAAAGGACCCTTCTTTGTCTTTTTGCTGCTTGCATTTTTAAAGCTGCACATTTATACAGCCCATGAAAATTCCATGCACAAGTGGTTAAACTTGCTTCCTTAGAGAAACATTTAGCCCTTCTGGCTTTTTTACCCAAGTGTATTAACCAAAGCAGGGAGCTGATGGTTTTTTTGAACCAGAACCACTTTTGCATTCAAAAGCTATTTGCAACTCCTAAAGGTGATAAAAAAAATGCTGATGTATTTAATCCAGGGCAGACTCTGCCCACCTGTTTGACCGCTAGCAATTGTGAGAACAATGTGGCATGGTGATTTAGCCAATCATGGGGATCTAACTTGCAACACTAGCCCCATGCTCTCTCACATCCACAGACCAACAACACTGGAGCACATAAAAAAAAACAACACAATCAAAATCACACAAAAAAATGTTTGCTCCGGCAACAGTCCTCAGTTCATGTGGTTTGACACTCAATTCTCAAACCATGCAGCAGCAGCCCAAAATCCCACTGGCACTGTGCTAATAACACATTATTTGTTTTTACTCTTTCTGGCCTGAGCACTTAGCCAATATTTGGGGATTTGTAGAGCATTGCTGTTAGGAGTAGACCTGTCAAATGTCAGAATTTCCATTCAGTGAGAAATTCCAAAATTCTGAAAAACATTTCATATTGTGTCAGCACAAACAGCAGGAGGCAGTTTCTTTGCTCACAATTCCAAATCTCTTTCCAGCCAGCACTCTGCCCAAAAAGCTCTCTCTCTCGACTTTTTCTCAAAGCCACCTTGCCAGTGCTTCTCTTGTGGTCTTCTTGGCTCACCTGCATTTTTCTCTGGCTGCTTACTGGCTGCTTCTGACTGACACACACAGCTCCACCAAAACAATGTGTTTGCATTCAGTCCCCAGGGAAAACCCCTAATCCCACATGGTTCGGCTCCTATTCCGCCTTGCCATGCTGGTCTGTGGTTTGGCTCGTGGCTTCTATTGTTTCAGCTATCATTAAACAAAAAGGCATTTAGCTGCTCCCTTCATTTAGCCTGAATGAAAGGCAGCTATTGTGACTACTAGCTTAAAGGAGGTTTGTGACTGTCCATAGATCAAAGAGACAAGGTGGGTGAGGTAACATCTTTTACTGGACCAACTTTGGTTGTTGAGAGAGACAAGCTCTTCTCCTTGTCTCTCGCACCAAACAGAAGTTGATCCAATGAAAGATAATACCTCACTCACCTCATCTCTCTAATATCCTGGGACCGACATGGCTACAGCAACACTGCATACAAGATCACAGACACACTCCCTGTTATAACATAACACTGGTTTAGTATAAGTCTGCATTAGCAATTTAGGGCCAGATTTTTAAAAGTATTTACATGGCTAAGGAACTGGGCACCTGGGCACTTTTAAAAATCTACCTTTAATCTTTAATACTGTCAAACACTTAATTCTTACTGTTTGGGGACAGGGGGTTAAATGCCTTTATATTGACCCATCAAAGTTATTACTAATCACAGGTTTCAGAGTAGCAGCTGTGTTAGTCTGTATCCGCAAAAAGAAGAACAGGAGTACTTGTGGCACCTTAGAGACTAACAAATTTATTAGAGCATAAGCTTTCGTGGACTACAGCCCACTTCTTCGGATGCATATTCTATATGCAAATACTCCTGTTCTTCTTATTACTAATCACAGAAACTGCAAACCTCAAAGAAAAGGAAAAAGGAAACACAGCTTTGGTAAAAGATGAAAAAACATGAATAACTGTCAGAGACCCGGGGGTTGGCTGGGCTCAGCCACCACCTGTCTCCCTTTGCAATGATGCCAGCAGCACGCTGCACTCGCTCAGTAACAGAGCCTGACCATGTCCAGCAGAAGCTGCTGAGTCAGTGTCTTTGCCAGTGGGCTGCCTCTCTCCTTGCTGATGGGAGAGCAGGTTATCTAAATGGGCAAAGAGGCAGATCACCCACCCCCTTGCCCAGGGCCGGCTTTAGGAAGTGCGGGGCCCGATTCGAACAGTTTCGACGGGGCCCCAACAGGGATGACTTAAAAAAAACAAAAAACACGTAAGGCTTGTACTCACTGGGCCGCGCTCCTAGTCTTTGGCGGTGGGTCCTTCACTCGCTCCGGGTCTTCGGCGGCACTGAAGGACCCGCCGCCAAAGACCCGGTGCGAGTGAAGGACCTGCTGCCAAAGACCTGGAGCGCTGCCGGGTGAGTAAAAATTAAAAAGGTGCCTCTAGCCAGGGAAGGGATTCTCTGCCACTTGACCCCCACTCTGGGCAGCCCTGTCACTGGGCGCGGGGCCCTCTTAAGCGCGGGGCCCGATTCGGGGGAATTGGTGGAATTGGCCTAAAGCCGGCCCTGCCCTTGCCTGTGTCTCCGCAGCACACCCTGGGACATGGGCTTTCACAGGCAAAGGGAGCCCCTTGGTAAACTATTGGCAGCACATCCCTGGAGAGAGACAGCTCAGGGACCCTAAACCTCCCCCACAGTGGCAGCTCTCTTCCCCCCAATCCTCTATGTTGATCTTGCCCCTCACAGACCTGATCTGAGCAGAGGAGAAGCTGGGTGGTGCCCCGTGGTGTCGGGGTCAATTTGGAGTCTTGCTGCAGCTCCCAGCCTGGCCTTTATATCATTTGGCCCTGGCTCCTGCAGAGCTCATGTGGCTGTCAGCCATGGCCTGGAGCTGCAGTGGAAAGCCTGGGGCATTGGTACAGGGGCACATTTCAAAACCCCCCATCCCTCTGACACACAGGAGTGGCTCTGCTCTGCTGTGCCCAAGGCACCCAGGGCATAGCTGGGATCTCATATTGGACAATCAGCAATAATATATTACAATGAATGGACACATGATAATAATGCAGCGACCTAACCTGCCCCCTATACACACTGCCCCTTACAAATACGGATACATACCTCCCTATAAATACACTGCCTGCCCCACTCACACATAGTCTCTTCCCTGCTATACACACATGCGCCTTCCCTCCAAGCACAGACACACGCCCGCCTGCACACGCACGTGCTTAGCTCCAGGGATGCTCTTAGGTTTAATGGGAAGTTATTGGTATGACAAGCTGTTCATACAAGTGTTGGCAGAGTGTGGCCAGAGACAGAGGCCTCAGATGCCTGGCAGAGGGGATTCGACCCATCCTGGACAGGGTCACACACAATGTCTGGGGTTTGATCCCCTGGGTCCCTCTGTCGTTCCTCTCCGCTGCTGCCCTGGGGGCAGGTCACTCACTCTGGAGAAGGATGCTGTCTCTGCGATCTCGCGCTGTATCTCACATTCAGGTAGTGGTTTCCTCATTACTCAGTGATGAAATGTTGACCATGATCCCTGACACTCTGAGGGAATCCCTCATGTCCTCGCCTCCCCACACACATACACTGCTCCTGTCTACACACACTCCCTTCTCCACCAGGCTCACACATACTTCCCCACAAAGCCCAGGATGTGCTGTGATGGGGGATACCAGGATGGGGTAGGATGTCAGAGGTGGATCTTTCTTGCTTTACTCTGCCTGAGTACCATGGCGAGCCTCCTCCCCTGAGCTCAAGGCCCCGTTTTCCTGATAAAGCATCGCTTTATTACAGACTCGATTTGAGGGACGGTGTGAAGCAGGATTGGACGAGCCTGAGGGAATCGAGGGGTGTCTCTCACTCTGGCATTACAGTTCCAGGATCTTGTCTGCCTCCCTATGAAATCTGTTCATAGGGCTGCTGCTGTCCCTGCTCTGTGCTGGGTGCTGTGCTGGGGGGAGGGGGCAGGACTGTCAGCTGCAGCTCTGCCTCTGTGGAGCCAAGCCAGGATTTCACACTTGCTGTTCCCTGGGGTCCTGGCAGACTCCCCGAAGCCTCTGCAACCAGTGTGTCCAGTGCAAGTGCCAACACTGGGCTAATCCTGCTCTAGGGTGACCCGATTTTATAGGGACAATCCCGATTTTTGGGTCTTTTTCTTATATAGGCTCCTATTACCCCCCCACCCTGTCCCGATTTTTCACACTTGCTGTCTGGTCACCTTATCCTTCTCCCATGGCTCACAATGGGGGATGTGTCCTCACTGGGAGCAGGAAGCAGCCCAGCTGTCTGCTAAGCACCGGGGGAATCTTTGCAGTGTCACGGTTTGGAGAACGTGCACAATCTTACCACCAGCCACGCCAACGTCCTCTCGCCTCTCAGGCGCCATCCTGCTGAGCACTCCCTGGAGGTGCTGAGCACCCTCTACTTCCATTTGCCCTAGAGGGCGCTCAGCCCAGAGCAGGATCAAGTCCCTGGAGACTATCCGTTGCCAAGGGCTCCTGACCAAACCCAGAAGGCTGGGCAGTGAGCTCTTGCTGCTCCTCTATCGGCCCCTTGCAGCGGGCGAGGCGCTGCACACCCAGAAAACCAGGCACGCCCTGGCTGGCTGCACCGATAACGGGGCTCAGAGCCATGCTGAGTGTTTGCACCTCATTGCCTAGTGCTGCTGATTCAAATTCAGTTACTGCCTGTTTACCGATCTAGGCCTCACAGTGCTTCTGAATAGAGATTCAGAACCAGCATCTCTCCAGCACAACAGTGTTAGATGCTGTGACCCAGGAGCACAGAACCCCTGAGAGCAAGCATCCAGCTGGAGATGTTCTGCTGGTGCCTCTTTCCTAGGCATGGTCAGGAACTCAGCATATCTCCTGGACAACAAAGCCCTCGCCATCCCGTCTGTGACCTTTCATGTTTGTCTGTAGTCTCCCTTAGTTCATGGTTTTCAGTGTCACATTTGGGAGGGCGGGAGTGGGGGCAAGTGCATGCTGGATATTGCAGGAGAGGGGGCTGGGCTGTTATCAGAAGATGGAAACACTGAAAGTTACACAGTGTAGGCACTGAAAGCTAGAACGTCATGGTAGCTTCATACACAGCACCTAAGCAATGTGCAAGGATGATGCTGGTTTGCCATATGGCTCCTACCCACCTACCTTCAAACCCCCTGACCCAGAGAATGTCAGAACTACACTTAAAACCAAAGTAACTGAAAGGGGGAGATTCCATGGAGCAGCAGCCTATAGTGGTTTCCTTTAATAGAGAAATTGAAAGAGGACATGGCTGCTTTTAGCAGATTGGGGACCCTGCTCATGCCCGGATATTTCCCCATTCCATCACAATGCCACATTCAACCTCTTTACAAAAACTAGAAAGCCTGGCCACCAGGATATTGCTGGACCTACTCCCACAAGAGCTCTCTGCAAACTTTTCCCCTCCCCAGTGGAGGAGCATATAGGTTTAGCTGAAGATACGGGAGAATAAGGAGCTGGGCTACTTTAAATGTATTTTGCAAAGTTTCTCTCTTTCAAATCTTCCCTCTCTTAAACAGCTGACCACCCTTCCCCAACACAGAGGGTCCTTCTGTCATTCCTTTGGAAGTCTGGGGTCAGTGAATTATGGGACTTAGAAAAATGGATGTTTCTTCTCCGAGATGAGCTTCTGCATCCTCCTGTTCATGAGTCTCATCTCCAGAACTCTGGTTACTTTACAGACAGGAGCCTTCATTTTATTTAGCACATTTTAAACATTCTGGCACTTTGCTTAGTTACCTTGCAAAACCAGCCGGTGGTTCCGATTTCACACTTACTTTATAGATCAGCCTCCAATCAAAGCCATGCACAAGCTTCATTTTGCTGTTTGGACTCTGTAGGGGTTGATACAGTTAATTATTCTTCTGAATATATAATAACTTCTGAGTTTGCTGCTGCCGAGATGTCATGGTCTGCAGACTTTGCCTAAGGACCCGAGAGTCCACAGGCAGGACACAACCATTATAAGCTCAGCATGAGAAGAAGAAGAAAAAGCAGCTGGTTATAGAGCACTTTCCACTTGATGATCTGGAAGCACATGGAGTGGAAATGTTATTATCCCCATTTTAGAGACAGGGAAAACTGAAGCAAAGGACATTTTCTGTTGGACATTTGCATCTCCTGTTGGGTGCAGTGGGAGCTGCTGATTTCCTGTTGCTGGATAGCAAGGCCAAGAGAGGTTAATATGTGACTTGCCCTGGGTCACACAGGCAGGACACAGCTCAGGCTTCTTATGTGCATGCAGGCAAAGATCCCTGGAGTACATGAATTCTTGGATAGAAAACTAGATGGCTGACACTCAGATTCTCCATGCTCTGCTGGCTTCAGGTTTCTTACATAGCCTCCCATTAGGCGCTTCATGCCAGGCACTGAAGTCTTATGCACTGTGCTTACCATCATGAAGTTTGCAGGTGCGGTTCCTTATGAGCTCCTTGCTCACTGATGCAGTGCTCACAGGGTCTGGAGCTGTTGTAAGGTGCTTAAACTTTCTGCAGGCCCATCCTAACCCTTGTAAGTTCTGGGGTCCTTCCGTCCATACATACGGGAGGGTTGCCCTGTTCTCTATGACACTGCTGGGGGGCACACCCTGCTGGGCAGTACATGAACTGCTTTCTGGAATAGCAGTTATTCATTATGCCCTTTGAACCCTGACCCTCCTTCTCTGGGCTCTCCCTTGCCTCCCTTGGGATGCAGGAGAGACCTGCTGATCCCCTGGGGCCTGTGCACTGCTCTCATGCCCACCAGCTATGCTGGAGAGAGATCCCAAGCAGAATCCTCCGGCTCACTGAATAATGGATTTGAAATTGTACCTCTCAATAAAGGAATCTGCTGGAGCTTCATAAGACAGCTGGCTGGTTCCTGTTCGTGAAGGGGCTCACTGGCTCTGGGCACCAGTGACTGGTCTGAATTCATTACCCCTTCCTGCGTGCCAGACACAGCCCCGGGGAAAGGTGCCCTCTGACATCAGTGGGGCCAGACCAGCAGAGGGCAACATCCCTTTCACCTCCTAAGCATAGACTTCCAAAGGCCAGGCCTGGGGACAATTCTGAGTTTGCACCCAGGCACCCTCACTGTCTGTCATGGGGTGGACTCAGGCCATTGCCTTGGTGGGGTGGAGGGGGGCTTGGCAGAAGCTTTTGCTTTTTGCTGTAGCTTAAACCTTGTTCCTCCCTGTTTCCAGGTGCCCCTCCCCCTTGGCCTGGAGGCTCAGGCTGGGTTTGCCTTAGGTGTGTTTGACCCCTGCCTCCTGCCTGCAATGGAAGGGCCAGGGGATTGGTGCAGGGAGCTCCTGGGCCATGCAGCTGCCCCACAGCCTTCCCCAGGGGCCTGTTCTCCCCTCTCAGCCCTCGTTGGCTTCATCTGACCCCAGTGAGTCATAGTGCAGAGGCTCTAGACAGGGCACATGCTGCGCACCTGCCAGCCCACCCCCGGATGGGTTGCCTGTCCCCCCACCAGCCTGTCCCTGGGTGGGGTCCCCGTCCCCTGCCAGCCCGCCCCTGGGTGGGGTCCCCATCCCCCACCAGCCTGCCCCCGGGTGGGTTGCCTGTCCCTCCGCCAGCCTGCCCCTGGGTGGAGTCCGCATCCCTCTGCCAGCACACCCCTGGGTGGGGTCCCAAGGGTGCAGAAAGCCAGAGAACCCGGTGCCTTGCAAGAAGGGAGAGAGCCCAGGCCCCCAGACAGCTTTTCCTAGGCCCCTCGCCATAGATGCTGGGACTAGGGGAGCTGTTGCACCCCCTGGCTTGAAGTGGTTTCCTTTATATATGGGGTTTACAGTTTGGATCAATGGCTCTCAGCGCCCCCACTATACAAATTGTTCTGGCACCCTGCCCCTCACTGTGTGGCTGCACTGGCCCCAGAAGCTCCGCAGCCCCTCCTGCCCAGTGCTGCCCAGTTCCCATGAACAACCAGCCCCGAGGAGTCCATGGGCTGGCGGGTTGCAGCTGCACCCACAGGCCGTGGGCTGAGGCACAGAGCAGGCAGGGCCTGTCTCCGGTACCCTGGGGTCATTAACCAGGTGACAGGTCAAAGGAGGGCCCGATCCTGCACTCCGTGCCACTGGCTGGGCTCATGCAGACTCCGGGGGGAGGGGAACTAAGGGGGTCCCAGGGCATGTCCTGTCCCCATGGCAGGAGTCTTGGGAAACACCCGCCAAGGCAAAGAACCTGCTTCCCAGCGAGCCCGATCCTGCCGTCCCCCCAGTCCCCGGCCGGGTCCTGCGCGGCTCCGGTACCCCAGGGCGTGGCTGCTCGGTGAAAAGCAGATCAAAACCCAGCGGCACCGCCGAGCCCGGCCCCGGCTGGGGTCAGCCAGAGGAGTGGTGGGCGGGAGCCGCGGGGCTGGGGGCTCCGGGGTCCGGGAAACGTGCAGAAGCTGCGCCGTGCGTACGGGGACGCTGGCTGGGAGCGCAGCAGAGACGTGGCCCTCGCAACACCCAGGTGCGGGTCCCCCGGGACTGGTGTATGGCTGCGCCGAGGGGTCCCCGCCCGGCCGCCCCGGGTGGGGTGCTGCGTCGCAGCGCTGCCGGGTGCGCCACGGGACCCACCCGCTGCTGTCACCCGGCCCAGCTGCCCCTGCAGCCCGCACCCTCCAGCCCCAGCCCCGCGCGGCGCAAGGAGAGAGCAGGACAGCACACGTGAAGCGCAAGGCAGCGGCTTTTATTTCAGATCATTGGGCTGCTTGGCTGCGCACAGGGGCTGGCGGAGGCCAGCCCGGCCGAGGCCGCCGCCTAACGGTACTTGGAGGTCAGCACAGTGGCCACAGCGCTCAGGAACTTGTCCAGGGAGACGTGGACCTCGGGGGTCAAGACGCTGGGCTGGTGGATGGCCACGACCACCAGGAAGCAGTGGTTCAGAAACTGGAAGACAAGGCACGCGAGTGAGAAAAGCTGGGAACCGGCTGCACAGAAGGGGCCACCCAGCTGCTGCCCGAACCGGCCTCAGCTAGCCCGGCACCGTCCTCCCGGCCCTGTTCAGTCATGGGGCGCCCCTATAACCCAGCAGTCCGCCCCAGGGGCGGGGGCACAGGGACAGCAAGGGCTGCGGGCGCCGCATAGGAGGGAGGTTGGGGAGTGCCCCGGGGGAGGGGGGAGCAGCGGGCTCGGACCCGCGAGGAGCATTTCTCCTGGTCACTCACTTTGAAGTTGACGGGATCCACGCGCAGGGTCTGGGCGTGTATGTCGCTCAGCTTGCTGAGAGCCGAGGCGAGGTCATCGATGTGGTTCACGGCTTCCCCCAGGGCGTTCAGCACCTTCTTGCCGTGGGTCCGGATCTGGGCGGAGCCGTGGTGCAGGTCGAAGTGCGGGAAGTAGGTCTTGGTCTGGGGGTAGACGGTGAACATCCTGCAAAGAACATAGCGGGTTAAGGGGGGGCTGGCCGGGCGCAGGCGGGGCGCGGGGCAGGGCGCAGCGGCTGTTACCTCTCCAGGGTCTCGGCGCCATACTCCTCCACGTGGGCGGCCACCTTGTTCCACACTGCCTTCACGTTGGCCTTGTCACACGCGTTAAGCACCATGGTTCCGGCTCCGCAGCACCAATCCCTCCAGGGTACCCGCCTGCAGCCCCGGCCACCCTTATATCCCGTCCCCGCGGCCCGCCCCACCTCCCCCATTGGTTGGCACCGGGCCTGCCAGGGGACCGCTGAGCTGCTCTGCCTGCAGGATGCCCAGCAGGAGGCACTGGACCCCCGCGAAGAGAGCTGCTCTGCCGCCCGGACACTTCACACACCCCTGCGCAAGAAAGAGGGGGCCTGTCCCCTGGGGGCGCACCGGGGAGAGCAAAGCGCAGGGGCAGGCGCATGTCCCTCATGCTGGGGCCACCAGTTGCCCTGGGCTCTGAAAGCCCCAGGAGCTGAACGATCCGCGGAGAGGCGCCACACTCAGCAGCGATCTCCCCGGCCTGCTGCCTAGTGGGCTAAGGGGAGAGCTGTCCAGAGTGCTGGGCTCCTCCGCCTTAGCCGGTGCCTATGGCTGGGCATCCTGGGGTCGCCCATGAAGCCCGTTGGGGGGCTCTGCCCGTAGAGGCAGCATGAGGCGGCGGGTCTGCTTGGGTGGACCCGGGCGCCTCCTTGAACTACAGACAAAACGAGAGAAACAATTCTCAGCCGAGAGTATCTTAGCCCACTCCCTGAATCCTCCGCCGCCTTTTCCCTGCCAGTGTCTGCTGCGCCCGGCAGGGAACACGGGCTTGGGAGGGGTGGCTCACGCTGCTAAGGAGAAAGTATAAAAAGTAGCATTAGCGCTACTCAGGGGGCAGTTCCCCCATACAGTGCTCCCCATACTGCCCCCTCCTATACACTGACCCCGGAAACAGATTACCCCTCCTGGCCCCTTCACACATACTGGCCCCCTGCTAAGAACACAAGAATGGCCAGCCCAGTATTTTGTCTTCTGATAGTGGCCAGTGCCAGAGGGAGTGAATAGAGCAGGGCAATTATTGAGTGATCCATCCCCTTGTCCTCCACTCCTGGCCTCTGGCAGTTAGAGGTTTAGGGACACCCAGAGCATGAGGTTGCATCCATGAGCATCTTGGCTAATAGTGGTTGATGGACCTGTCCTCCATGGAATTCTCTAATTATTTTTTTGAACCCAGTTATTGTCTCGGCCTTCACAACATCCCCAGCAAAGAATTCCACAGTTTCATTGTTCCTTATGTGAAGAAGTAATTCCCTTTGTTTGGTTTAAACCTGTTGCCTGTTAATTTCATTGGGTGATCCCTGTTTTATGTGTTATGTGAAGGGGTAAATCGCACTTCCTTCTTTACGTTCTCCACACCACTCATGATTGTATGGTGTTCTATCACATCCCCTCGTTGTCTCTTTTCTAAACTGAAAAGTCCCAGGCTTTTTAATCTCTCCTCATACGGAAGCTGTTCCATATCCCTCATCATTTTTGTTGCCCTTCTCTATACTTTTTCAAATTCTATTTTTTTTTAAACGAGGTGACCAGAACTGCCCGCAGTATTCAAGATGTGGGCATATCATAGATTTATATAGAGGCAATATGATCTTTTCTGTCTTATTATCTATCCCTTTGCTAATGGTTCCTAACACTGTTCGCTTTTTTGACTGCTGCTTCACATTGAGCAGTAGTTTTCAGGGAACTATCCACAATGACTCCAAGATCTCTTTCTGCAGTGGTAACAGCTAATGTAGCCCATCATTTTGTATGGATAGTTGGGATTATGTTTTGCAATGTAGATTCCTTTGCACTTATTAACATCTTCCATTTTGTTCATCTCCAGTCACCCAATTTTGTGAGATCCCTTCAGGGAGGCTGGAACAATGTATATCGTGGGGATGCTGTGAGCCACTGAACCAAACTGTAAACCCTGTGTATGATGAAAACCACTTCAAGCAGGGGGGTGCAGCAGCACCTCCAGCCTCTATGGATCCTTTCCTAACTCTTCACAGCTAGCCTTGGATTTAACTATCTTGAGTAGTTTTGTGTCATCTGCAAACTTTGCCACTTCACTGTTTACTCTTTTTCCCAGATAGTGTATGATTCTGTTGAACAGCACTGGTCCCAGTACAGATCCCTGCCCCCCATCCCATTTACTGCTCTCCATTGTGAGAAATGACCATTTCTTCCTACCCTTTGTTTCCTGTCTTTTAACCAGTTGCTGATACATGAGAGGACCTTTTCTCTTATTCCACTGTGCAACCCCACACCCACACCTCACACGCTGCTCCCTCATACAGACTTTCCCCATACACACATCCCCACACTGCCCCTCCACACACTGTTCCCTCATACACACTCCCCCTCACACACACTGCCCCCACGCACTGCTGCTTTATACACACTGCCCCCCACACGCTGCCCCCACAGCCCTCGACCCAGACCCTCCACACACACTGCCAACCTGATGCTGCACCATCAGATATATTTTACACACATACTGCCCCTTCATATTCACTGCCCCCCACACTACTGCCTCACACACACTGCCCTGTAACACAGACTGTGCTCCTCATACACTGCTGGCTCATACATACTGCCCCTACACGTGCCCCCCCACTGCCCCTTCCTACAAACTGCCCCACGCGCTGCCCCCTCATATACACTCCCTCTCCATTCACTTCCCGTCCACACACTGCCCCCCATGCTGCTCCTTCATACACACTGCCCCCACACATACTTCCCGTTCATACACACTGACCCCTCCACACACACACTGCCCCCTCACATGCTCTGCCCTTTCGTACACACTTTCCCCCCCACACCCTACCCCTCCACACACACACTGCCTCCTCACATGCTCTGCCCTTTCGTACACACTTTCCCCCCCACACCCTACCCCTACACACACACACTGCCCCCTCACACACACTGCCCTTTCATACACACTGCCCCCCCACACCCTACCCCTTCACACACACACTGCCTCCTCACACACTGCCCTTTCATACACACTGCCCCCCCACGCCCTACCCCTCCACACACACACTGCCTCCTCACATGCTCTGCCCTTTCGTACACACTGCCCCCCACGCCCTACCCCTCCACACACACACTGCCCCCTCACACACACTGCCCTTTCGTACACAATGCCCCCCCACACCCTACCCCTCCACACACACACTGCCCCTTCACACACACTGCCCTTTCGTACACACTGCCCCCCCACACCCTACCCCTCCACACACACACTGCCCCCTCACACACTGCCCTTTCGTACACACTGCCCCCCACACCCTACCCCTCCACACACACACTGCCCCTTCACACACACTGCCCTTTCGTACACACTGCCCCCCACACCCTACCCCTCCACACACACACTGCCCCTTCACACACACTGCCCTTTCGTACACAATGCCCCCCACACCCTACCCCTCCACACACACACTGCCCCCTCACACACACTGCCCTTTCGTACACACTGCCCCCCACACCCTACCCCTCCACACACACACTGCCCCTTCACACACACTGCCCTTTCGTACACAATGCCCCCCCACACCCTACCCCTCCACACACACACTGCCCCTTCACACACACTGCCCTTTCGTACACACTGCCCCCCACGCCCTACCCCTCCACACACACACTGCCCCTTCACACACACTGCCCTTTCATACACACTGCCTCCCCACACCCTAACCCTACACACACACACTGTCCCCTCACACACTCTGCCCTTTCGTACACACTGCCCCCCCACGCCCTACCCCTCCACACACACACTGCCCCCTCACACACACTGCCCTTTCGTACACACTGCCCCCCACGCCCTACCCCTCCACACACACACTGCCCCCTCACACACTCTACCCTTCCATACACTGCCCCCTCAAACACAGCTCCTCCCCACACACTGCTCCCTCGTATGCACTGCTCCACACACTGCTTCCTCATACACACAGCCCCACAAAGAGCACCACACACACAGTGCCACTCCTACACACTGCCACCACACTGTCCCCTCATATACATGGTCCCCTCACATACACTGACCCCCACACTGAGCCCCTCCCCACACACTATTCCCTCATACACACTGCCCCCCAACACTCTGCTTCTTTATACACTCTGCCCCCCACTGCTGCTCCATACAATTTCCCCCCATACACACTGCCCCCCCACAATGCCCCTCTACATACAGCCACCTAATACATATTGCCCCCAAACACTGCCACTTCATACACACTGCCCCTTCAGATACATGTCCCCCCACACTGTGCCTTCATACACACTTTACACACAGCCCTTTCATATATTCTGCCCCCCAACACATGCCCCTTCATACACACTCCTCCCGCATGCTGCCCCCTCACATACACTCCCCCAACAGACCATCCTCATGCACTGCTCCCTCATACATACTGCCCCCATGCACACAGCCCCTTCATACACACTGCCCCCCAACATTCTGCTCCTTTATACACCCAGTCCCTTCACCGCTGCACCACACACTGGCCCCCATACGGTCCCCTCCTACACAGTGCCCCTCCATGTACTGTCTCCTCAGTCACTGTCCCCTTACAGTGCAGGGTCACACACCGCTCCCCCATGTTCACCATATACAAAACCCACAGTCACACTTCATCTACACACAAACACACACTTACAAACACTGCCACCCCAAAAACCCTGTCCTCTATTCACACACACATCCCCTCCCTCTCTCACAGGCTCACATACATACATGTTTGGTGATGATAGATAAAGAACACAAAGCACTTCCCTAGGGTTCTGGCTGAGCCAGACACCGAAGATCCCCAAACAAAGGGAGAGGTTGGTGTGCACGCAGCACACAACTAATGTGGCACGGCTTATTTTAAACGGAGATTTAATGCAGGGCATGGGTGCTAAGTGGAGAGCTTTGGGGCTTTTCTTCTAAAAAATGGAAGCCATCCTCCCTCAGTCCAGCTGTCTTGGTTGGAGCAAAAGCGGAGGCTTCAGAGCAGTCATGGTTTGACCCAGGGTAACCAGTCCTGGTTTGTCCCAGACAATCACTAGTCTGAGAACAGTTTGGCCTGCACAGTGGATAAGATGTCTGAATCTCTGAATTGTGGGACTCAAACTTCCCATGTGGAGCAGCTCCAGTATGGGAAGTTTGGGTCCCACAATTCAGCCCGTTCTGCAGATCTAAGGACAAGTGCTAAGTGATAGTGACAATTGAAGATAGGCCCTAATTCTGTCCCTAGAAGATAGTACGGCTCAAGGATCTCAAAGTAAAAAATTCAGCCTCCCCACTGCACACCCTCCTCCCCAGCCAAGTAGGTGAGGCATGTTAGTTCTATTTTGAAGATGAAGAAGCAGGAGGCAGAGAGAGACTAGAGAGTCAATGGGAGTGTGGCTATAGACTCTAAAGTGTCCAGGACTGGACCCTTAGTGACTTGCCCCAGGTTGCACAGAAAGTCAGAGTTAGAAGCTCTGTCTCCTGCCCCCTCCCCCCAGCCCCTGCTTTCACCACAAGTCTGCTCCCGCTCTCACCTCAGCATGCCCACCAGCTGTGTACATGTTCTGGCTGATAAAAGCACACCCTGCAGCACGGAGTGCTCCCACACTCTGACATGGCACTGGTGTTCCAGAGTCACTGCCTCTGTATTTTTCTTGTTGATTCTGCCAGTCCCTTTTGGAGTCGAGAAGCCCAAGCCCATGTGTACTTAATCTATTCTCTGCTACTATTGTCCTCCCATTCCTAGGAGTGGCCCTAGCATCTCCCAGGAGAGCGTAGTTATTCTTCTTGACCCTCTTTAGTATTGCAATAAGGACATTGTGCAGCCTCATCTTCTTATATCTACCTCTAGATCATTACTGTGAGTCTAACCCTGGTCCACTGGGGCCCAAAGTTGTGGTGGGTGACAGGAGCTGGCAGTCCGGGCCAGGTCCCCACATCAGACCCAGCAATAGGTAGAAAAGGCTGTTTCCAAGCACCCCTGGAAGTGATGGATTACAAAAACTTTGTAACTTTGTTACAAAAACAGGCCAATTCATCTTGAAAATGTTATCTACATGTGCTAAACAATCTGTTCCACTTGTATTTAGCTGGGACTCTCTGAGTCCCTTTCCCAGCCCGGAAGAAGAGCTCTTGATAAGCTCAAAAATGTCTCTCTCTCACCAGCAGAAGTTGGGCCAATAAAAATCATAGAATCATAGAATATCAGAGTTGGAAGGGACCTCAAGAGGTCATCTAGTCCAACCCCCTGCTCAAAGCAGGACCAATTCCCAGCTAAATCATCATTACCATACCTCCCCCACCTTGTGTCTCTAAAAACGTTGGCAACGCTGGGAGCCATTGAATCAAACTGTAAACCCTGTACAGGATGGAAACCACTTCAATCCGGGGGTGCAGCAGCACCCCTAGTTCCAGCACCTGTGCCCTTGGCAGGTCTCATTGAGGAGTTTATCAGACCCGGTTGTTTCACAGAATGCAGACCCCAGTGACTTACAGGCAGCGGCAGAGCTGAGTACCCCCCCCCCCCCAATAAGACGCGGAGACAGAGCTGCGTGGTTGGCATCTTTATTGGGTCAGAGCACAGCAGGGCGCGTGGCTAACCCGCCGGAGCCGCCGGAGCCAGCCGCTCACCGGTACTTCTCGGCCAGCACCGCCGAGACGGCGGCCAGGAACTTGTCATAGGCGACGTGCACCTGCGGGGTGTACTCGTCGGCCAGGTGCACGGCCAGCACCACCTGGAAGCAGTGGGACAGCAGCTGCAAAGCAAAGCGCACAGTGTCAGCGGCAGACCAACCCTCGGTCCCAGGGAGTCCCGAGCCGGCAGCGCTTGGGACAGCGCGCACCCCCGGGAGAGAAGGGAAGGGGGGGGCTGATCCCGCACCCCCGGGAGAGAAGGGAAGGGGGGGGCTGATCCCGCACCCCCGGGAGAGAAGGGAAAGGGGGGGCTGATCCCGCACCCCCGGGAGAGAAGGGAAAGGGGGGGCTGATCCCGCACCCCCGGGAGAGAAGGGAAAGGGGGGGGGCTGATCCCGCACCCCCGGGAACTCTCCCCGGCCCTGGCCTGCACTTGCCTTGAAGTTGACCGGGTCCACGCGCAGGTTGTAGGCGTGCAGGTTGCTGAGCTCGGAGAGCGCCTCGCTGAGGTTGTCCATGTGCCTCACGGCGTCCCCCAGGGCGGTCACCACCTTCTTGCCGTGGTGGCGGATCTGCTCCGAGTCATGGTGCAGGTCGAAGTGGGGGAAGTAGGTCTTGGTCTGGGGGTAGACGATGAACATCCTGCGGGGGAGGGAGGGAGGTCAGAGACAGTGAATCCCAAAGTCCCCCACCCCGGGTGCCATGGGAGCCGCGCGCCGGCCGGCAGGGACACCCCGCGCCCTCCCGTCCGGGTGCCAGGGGAGCCCCCCGGCCGCCTGCCCACTCGAGTGGGGTGCCCCCATCAGCCCGGTCTAGCTGCGCAGCTGGGTCATTTCCAAGTCGTGCCTGCGCTGGTTTCCTCCCTGCCCCCGGCCTTACCTCTCAAGGGCCTCGGCCCCAAAGTCCTCCTGGTGCCCCAGCACCTTCTCCCAGGCGTGTTTGATCAGCTGCTTCTCGTCGTGGTTCAGCATGGCGGCGGTCGGGGGTCTGCGCTGGGCTGGCTGTCCGGTTCCGCTCGCCTCTGCCGCCCCCTTTATAGCTGTGGCAGCCGCCCTCCTCCTAGCTCCGGCTGGGCCGGCCCTGATCTTATCCGGGGAGAGGGGCGTGCGGCCGGGCAGCTATCGCCTTCCCAATGAGACCTGCCCGAGACACTGGGCACAGCCCGGCCTCCAGTCCTGGGACCCCGGAGCAGGCAAGCACATCCCCTGCCACTGTGCCTGGCAGGACAGCAAGGCAGAGGGTCTGGGAACAGCCCCACAGGCACCTAGCCCTCAGGGCAGATCCCACACAAAAAATCGAAGCACTCAGAGTCCCCTCCCCAACCGCCAGGCCCCCGGCTAGCGCAAGGAAACAGCAGGAGGGCTGTAAAAATCATTAAACTGTAACGTCAAAGGAAATGTTCCAAGGGGCACCCTCCTGAGCCTTTCCTATCGTGGTCAGCCAAAAACCCCAGCTTTGACTGGTCTGCATCTGGTGCAGAACACTCCCTTTGCTGCTCTGGAGCATAACAGAAACTAGCCTCTTTGCCCCCAGAGGGTAGCACACAAGGGTCTCTTAGCACAGTCCAGAGGGCCCTCTTATCCTCCCCTCAGTGACACCAGGGTAAACTAGGAAGGATTCCAAGGCACTAGGGTGAGCGGGGTGTAAATGAGGAGAATTTGACCCATCTCATGCACTCTTGTTTTTCTTCACTTCCCTTGGGTAGTTCCATCCTGCTGGGAGATTTACTGCACTTGAACTTCTCAAGCTGCCCTCTATCTGCTTGTTTAGAAATTTCAATCTCTCATAGATTCCTAGACTGTAAGGCCACTAGGGACCATTTGATCATCTGCCTGACCTCTTGAATTTATCAGGTTTTAACTACTAACTGTTGGTTCTTGTTATGCCTTTCTCTGCTAGATAAAAGAGCTCTAGTCAAGGAAGGCCCCATGCTGTTTTGTTACATAAGCATCTTTGGAAAAAGAAAAAACCCATAGTCTTCTAAGGAAAGACTCAATGCAAAATATGAATGTAACATGTCTACTGCTTCTCTCTACTCCCTTCACCCTTTGGGAGTCAACAGGATGTATGTCAAATTCAGTCTGTGTATGAAGAAAAAAATTCATTTTTAATTGTGTTGGCTGGGTTGGGGCTACACAGTTAGGTCTCTCAGTTTACAGGGGTTCTGCCAGGGATGACCAAGAGAGGTGTGCACAAAGATCAAGGGAAAATGGCCTTTTCATAGTAACTAAACTGTTAGTAAATTTACAGCAGATTTTGGAATCACTTTATGAGGAATACAAGTTGCAGAGCACTATCAAGAACATTACCATTTCTGCTCTTTCTTCATTTGGCTATTTGCCTATGCAATTACAGTAATTAAACATGCAAATTACAAATATACAATTTGTGTGTACAACAACCTATGTAAGTTATCAGGAATTCTGGTCTCTAAAGTGTATTTGTTATGCTTCAGAGTCAACAGACCACTTGCTCAAAACTCTCAAAGCTGTTGTCTCCAACATTGGTTCACATTTGTAACATTATTTTCACAACTATAAGGGCTATTAATTGTCTTTCAATGAAAACTTTCATTCTGCAGAATCTGAAGCTGAAGAGGTTATGATGGCCAAAAGTATAACTGGGTTCAAAAAAAGAACTAGGTAAATTCATGGAGGAGAGGTCCATCAATGGCTATTAGCCAAGATGCTCAGGGATGCAACCCCATGCTTTCAGAGTGGAGAGAGGTAAATAGTGGTATCCCCCAGGGGTCTGTACTGGGACCAGTTCTGTTCAACATATTCGTTAATGATTTGGAAAAAGAGGTAAACAGTGAGGTTGCAAAATTTGCAGATGATAAAAAAACTACTCAAGATAGTTAAGTCCAAAGCAGACTGTGAAGAGTTACAAAGGGACCTTACAAAACTGGGTGTCTGGGCAACAAAATGGCAGATGAAATGCAATGTTGATAAATGCAAAATAATGTACATTGGAAAACGTAATCCCAGCAATACATAAAAAATGATGGGGTCTAAATTAGCTGTTACCACTCAAGAAAGATCTTGGAGTTTGTGGATAGTTCTCTGAAAACCTCCACTCAATGTGCAGCAGCAGTCAAAAAAGCTACCAGAATGTTGGGAATCATTAGGAAAGGGATAGATAATAAGACAGAAAATATCAATGCCTCTATATAAATCCATGGTACGCCCACATCATGAATACTGTGTGCAGATGTGGTCCTCCCATCTCAAAAAAGATATATTGGAATTGGAAAAGGTTCAGAAAAGGGCAACAAAAATGATTAGGGGTATGGAACAGCTTCTGTATGAGGAGAGATTAATAAGACTGGGACTTTTCATCTTAGAAAAGAGATGACTTACAGATGATATGATAGAGGTCTATAAAATTATGACTGGTGTGGAGAAAGTAAATAAGGAAGTGTTATTTACTCCTCATAACACAAGAACTAGGGGTCACCAAATGAAATTAATAGGCCGCAAGTTTAAAACAAACAAAAGGAAGTACTTCTTAACACAAGGCACAGTCAACTTGTGGAACTCTTTGCCAGAGGATGTTTGTGAAGGCCGAGACTATAACAGGGTTCAAAAAATAACTAGATAATTTAATCAAGGATTGTGTCCCTATCCTTTGTTTGCCAGAATCTGGGAATGGATGACAGGGGATGGATCACTTGATGATTACCTGTTCTGTTCATTCCCTCTGAAGCACCTGGCATTGACCACTGTTTGAAGATAGGATACTGGGCTTAATGGACCTTTGGTTTGACCCAGTAGAGCTGTTCTTATGTTCTTATGCTCTGGGCATCCCATAACCTCTGATTACCAGCAGCTGAGAAGGGAAGAGATGGCAGGATCACTCCATAATTGCCCTGTTCTGTACATTCCCTTCAAAACTCTGGTTCAGGTTATTGTTGGAGACAATAATGGGCAAGAGTGACTATGGTCTGACCTGGTCTGGCAGCTCTTATGTTCTTATATCATGGGATCCACCAGGCCAGGCCAGGAGTTTGTCAAGCCTGGTCCAGAGGAACCACAAGCCACAAAATCAGCCGTCTTGCTTGTAGGGATTTGTGATGGGATTTGTGTGTATAAACCCCACACTGGTAGTGACAGGGCTAAGGGGAGACCAAGAGTCCAATTAGCCTATTCTGACATCTCCAGGCAATAGAGGGAATTAAGGATTAGACCCAGCTGGGAAGAAACAGACTAAATGATTGCTATAAAGGAAGGGCCAATAGGGGAGGACTGAGAGAGAAGAGCTGCAGTAGAGATTGTATATCTTGGGTCTGGCCCTGAAGGGAGAAGGTAGAAGGGATGAAGGTGTTCCAGGAGGCTGTGAAGCCACTGAAAGTGACACCCTTCAGCAGCAGAGTGATGAGAAGCAAAGCTGGACCTCTAGGAAGAGAGGATCACAGGACCTGAGTCTGAGGAATCACCTGCAGAGGCCCATGGTAGGAAGCAGGTCAAGGAAACAACAAGGGGTCAGAAGAGATTTCAACCACTTCCTACAAAGAGCCTGGAACCCAGAGGAGTGAGTGCCCTTGCTCCCCTGCCAAATCCAGCAAACCTTGAAAGAGTGAGCCATATCTGAGGGATTGTTGACCTTTGCTCCAGGTCTGAGGATCATAAAAATGGAAACTGAGTCAGAGTGCTACAATGCTGCATCCTAATGTGAGGTGTTGCTGAGGCGCTGAGCATGCACTGTTTCAGGCCTGATGCAACTGGGATTCTTTTTATTGATTTTAATGAGAACTGGATTGGGTCCCAATGGCTTTCTTTATTTACATCTACCTCTAGGTGTGATAGTTCTTTGCATATCATGATAAAATAAGGTTCTTCATCTCTAGCCTCTTCTAGTTCCAGATTACTCTGAAACTGGCACTAGTACAACAGTGAGTATTAAGTATCAGGGGGTAGCCGTGTTAGTCTGTATCTACAAAAACAATAAGGAGTCTGGTGGTACCTTAAAGACTAACAGATTTATTTGGGCATAAGCTTTCGTGAGTAAAAACCTCACTTCTTCAGATGCATCTGAAGAAGTGAGGTTTTTACTCACGAAAGCTTATGCCCAAATAAATCTGTTAGTCTTTAAGGTACCACCAGACTCCTTATTGTTTTTGTAACAGTGAGTATTGTCACTGGACACTCCGCTACTCAGGGGAGTCCACGCAACTCAGCATTTCCTCAGGGTGTCACAATTAAAATCACAACAGTGCCCATAAATCTTGCCGAAATCCTGCCCTGTGCCCTGCAGCCTTGGAATATTGTATTGCTTGTTTGTATTGGGGAAGTCAGCATGTTGCCCATGGAGCTGGAAAGGAACATGGGGAAAGGGGCTGGATATGGATACAATGCCTGTCACCTCTGTCTTGGGTTCCACTCCAGCCTAGGTCAGGAGCAGGGGTGGCAGGTTTGTAGAAATTTTGATGGTGCCCAGAACTGACCCCCTGCAAACTCTGCCCCCCCCAACTCTTTCCCCCCCCCACCTGCCTAAGGCTCTGGGAGGGAGCTTGGGTGGGGGGAAAGAGGTGGGGTGCAGGCCCTCGCCTGGAGCTGGTGATTAGAATGCAGGAGGGGTGCAGGCTCTGGGAGGGAGTTTGGGTGCAGAAGGGGTGAGAGGTTGGGCATTGGGAGGGAGTTTGGGTGGGGACGGGGGTCTGGGGTGCAGGGTCTGGGATGGAGTTTGGGTGCAGGCTCCGGGCTGGGGCAGGGGGTGAGAGATTGTGATGAAGTGGGACTGTTCTTAATGTTTCCTCTGAATACTGTAGGTGTGCCTCAATTTCCCCTATGCATTTCTTGAGTCTTTAGGTGGTGGGATAAGGGGGTGTAATTGTTGCAGAGCAAGGGGCCAGTGTGCATAAATGGCCGACACTCTTTCTTTTGGCAACTAATGGCCTGGGCCCTTCCCCCCTGCAAGGTGATAGCTAAAGGTGTTTGAGAACAAAGGAATCAGGTGACTGCCTGGCCTGGGAAAGGGACAAATCCCAGAGGAGGAGCGGCTGGAGAGGGAGAGTTTGGGACTGGCTGGTGATGAGGAGGGAAGTGCAGACATAGGGTGTCTGGCTCACTGCCCCCCAAAATGGACCCGGCTGAGGAGTCCTGTTCTCTGTGCCTACAAGTTCTTTTTTGACCATGTTCCTGTCATCTACTAGACCTCTGTTTTACTGGCTGGCTAAGAGTCATGTCTGACTGTAAAGTGGGGGTGCAGGACCCTCTGGCTTCCCCAGGACTTCGCCTGGGCGGACTCACTGTGGGAAGCGCATGGAGGGGCAGAGGATGCTGAATGCTCCAAGGTCAGACCCAGGAAGGTGAAGCTGTGTGAGCTTCTTGCCCTGAAGACTGTCTGCTCACAGAGAGGAGACTTCACCAGAGTCCTGACTGGCTTTGTAGGGAGCAGTTCCAGAGCATTGCCTGGGGATTCCATGACAGGGGTGCAGACTCTGGGATGGAGTTTGGGTGTAGGCTCTGGGCTGGGGCAAGAGTGGGGGTGCAGGAGGAGGTGAGGGGTGCAGGCTCTGGGAGGGAGTTTGGGGATGGGAGGGGGTGAGGGCTGTGGGGGTGGGGCTGGGGATGAGGGGTTTGGGGTGTGGAAGGGGGCTCAGGGCTGGGGCAGAGGGTTAGGGTGTGGGGGGTGAGGGCTCTGTCTGGGGGTGCAGGCTCTGGGGTGGGGCAGGGCTGGGGATTAATTTGGGGTGCAGGCAGGCTGCCCCGGGGCTGGGGCCAGAGAGGAGGACTCCCCCCAGCCCTCTCCCTGCTGGCAGCAGTGAGTTCTAGGGGAGGGGCCCCTCTCTGCCTCCTGGCAGCACACTTACCCAGCACCACTGTCACTGCACATGCTCCTAGGGCCCCTCTCAGGTCCAGGAAGCCCCCTTGCCTCTCCTGTGGTGGGTACTGGGGGGGAGGCTTCCATCACATGTGCATCTCCTCCCCTGCTGCTGCCCCTCACTGTAGCCTCACTGGGGGTGGGGGATGGGGCTGCCCCTTGCTGGGGATGGGGCAGGAGCAGTGACTGTGGGCTGAGGGGGAGGCCCTGTGCTGGTGGAGGGTCACACCGGAAAAGGGAAGTGTCCGAGGCAGAAGCGCAGGGTAAGGGCAGCCTGCCCTGCAACTCTGCGGCAGCAGTTGATGCCGGGAGCTGGCAGAGCAGAGTCAGCGTGGAGCTGCAGGCTCTGGGGGCCCGAGGTGTATGGGGGCAGCAAGTGGGGGCTGGGGGATACTTGGGGGAGGCACGTGGGGGCGGCAGGCAGGGCCAGGGGAGAGACCTGGCCCCAAACATTGGTGGAGTCGGGCTCCCAGGCCCTGAATATTGCTGGAGCCCGGCCACCATGGGACCCATACAACTCACCGCCCCTGGTCAAGAGTCTGGTTAGGCATCCTGAGAATGGGAATGTAATACAGAACCTTTCACCTTTGAGTCACCATTGACAAAGTCACTAACCTCTGGCAGCTGTTTGGTGACCTGTGTACAATGAATTAGGACTGGACATAATGGGAACTGTTGCTGGCAATCTGAGACTGAATCATGGAGACCGAATGAGAGTGGCCCATCTAGACCAGGGCAGGGTGGGATGCTGCTGCCCATCGGAAGACAGAGGACTTAATGCTCAAGACTGTCAGTCTGGCAGCTCCCACCAGCACTGACTTAACTTGAAATATAAATGCATAAAACAGAACCAGGCTTTGAAGTCCTGCTAGAGAACTTTCCTCTGCTTTCACACAGCATCCCAGCTACACTTGCACCACAGTGGCTTTGTCTAGCCGGGCAAATCAGCTGGGGAGGGGGTGTCTCAGAGATACTGCCAGCCTGGCTCAGCCCAGGGTCCTCTTAGCCCAGGATCTTTCCTCTGGCAATGGTCAGCACCAGCACATACAAAGATCCCTGCACTGGTAGTTCTGGTATAGCCTGCCCACAAAGGAGTTTCTTCCTAGACCCTTTCATTAGAGGTTGTCTTATTTCCTGAAGTAGGAGGGTTCTATGCCTTAAAATGTTGGGTTTGGGGGAATCTTATCTAATGTAACTTCTCTTTAACAAGGATGTATCTAATTATTTGTGAATCTGGGTAAGTTCTTGGCCTCAATGAGATCTTGTGGTAATGAGTTCAACAGGCTAATTGTGCAAAAAATACTTCCTTGTATTGGTTTTAAATTTGCTGCCCTTCAGTTCAATGTATAATGAGAAAAGGGTAAATAGAAGTGTTTGTATGTGGATCCCAGATAATTAACCCCGTGGCATCCTATAGGGAATGTCAGAACACCTTCCATTATGAACAATGATGTGTGGCTGCAGTCAGTAAAAAATTAAATCACAGAGATCATGAAGACATATTTATTGACTTTTTATTAAGGACAAAACCCATGTGTGGGGATTCATGAAGCATGCATGATGAGGGGTGGGAACTCCACTCCTAGCTGCCATGGCCTCATACTCCAAGGAGACAGTTTATCTATACTTCTCAGTCAGCACCGAAGAAATCTGGGACAGGAACTTGTCCCATGCAGCATGAACTTCTGGGGTAAAGTCATTGGGAAAGTGGGCAGCAACAGAGCACAGAATGCAATGGGAAAGCAGCTGCAAGAGAAAATAACAGGAGGAAATCAAATGGAACTGCCTGAAATAACATTCCTCTGGCTGGTGAGACTCCGGCCTTTAAAGAATCAAGCAGGAATCTCCTTGCCAGTTAGAGTCGCCTCATGTGGATATGAACTATTGGCTGAGAAATCTGCCTTCTGGACTAGAGAAAAGTCATTGCTCCCTCTTCTCTCCTCCCCCCCCCCCCCAAAAAAAAGGGGAATACAAAGTAACTGTGAATAACCCTTGCATTTATAGAAGGCTTTTCATGCAGGAACCTCAGAGCCCTTGGCCAAAAACTGTCCGTATCATAATCCCCATTTTAGAGGGGGAAGATGAGGCACAGATGTGATGTGACACACCGTATATGGCAGAACCAGGTCTACTCATTCCCAGACTGGTGTGCAGACTCCTGGACCACAGCTGCACTCTCAGGATTGACTGTTCCCAGCAAAGGCAGGAGTCTTAGCAAGCACAAGAGGGAACAGCCAAGGACTTCCACAACCACTCTGATTAAAGTGAAGCTGCAGCCACACTTCCAAGGCTCAGCATGATAATAGCTTCACCTCTGAGCTGCAAGGCTTAGTCCCTGCTGCACTTTGCACTACATGGGGAAGTATTCAGTGCTTAAGCTCCCATCAGCTGAAGTGGCCTGCGCCCACTGACTCAGTGATCAATGGACTCTCTTCACCCTCTGCACTGCATGTAGAAATTCACTCACCTTGAAGTTCACCGGATCAACTCGGAGGATGTAGGCATGCAGCTCGCTAAGTGTGGCCAAGGCACCTGTAATGTTATCGATGTTCTTGACAGCCTCACCAATAGCACCCAGGACCTTGGAGCCATGGCCACGAAGCTGAGCAGAACCTTGGCTGAGATCGAAATGAGGGAAATAGGTCTTGGTCTGGGGGAAGCTTGAAAAAAGCCTGGAAGAGAACATTAGAAATGGCTTGAGCAATGGAAATAGCACTGAGCACCTGACACGGAGAAAGGGGGGCCATGACCCTGGATAAACACTCCCTTCTGCTCTTCTAGTCCAAAGCACTAGAACTGATAATGAATGGATTAGAGAAGATCTGTGATCCTTAGACTGTTAATGTCCTACTGTAACCTGTACTAAACCATGAGCTGAAATGGTGCTGGAATATTCAAATGTTACAGGCCAGCAGTTCCACAGAAGCAGTTTGTAATCTTATTTCTTTATTTTAGGAAAAGAATATCAGACCAAATTCATCCCTGGTATAACTGCATAAATCAATGGAGTCATACCAGGGAGGTTTCTGGCCCACAGTGAATAATCAGATGTAGTGGGAGCCTAGAGGCAAATTTAGATTTACATGCTGAAAAGTATTTAAAAAGCATTTTAAACTTACTTTCTTTTCTTCTTTGAACTAAATAACCTAATATACTACAGAAGGTGCAGGTATCTTCTTCAGCAGAACCAAGTTGTAATTCCTAATGATAGTTAGCAAAATCCATAACCTTACAGTGAATAGTCTATATACAGAGATATTTCATTGTCCAGAATCTTTGCTATACCTACTATAAGTGGGGCTATACATCCAGAAAGGACTATCAAAAGATTTAAAATTAACTGGCTGAATAACACAAACCTGGGACTATTCTTCTTTGTCTGAAGAAACCAAGCCTGGTTCCATCAACTTCCAGATTCTTTCCCTCCCTTTGTGTCAGGTTGATTAGTTTTAGATGGATTTCTACTGGAAGGGGCTTATAAGGTGGATCATCCCCAAACTTCAGCTGGGTTCATTTGAAATGTTTGGGGGGGGTGGGACATCCTCTTCACTTAACATAAACTTCACAAAATATAATTTCCCAGTTCTGCCAATAAAAGGCTATATAGGTGTATTTACAGCAAACCCTCCGTGGACCTACAAGTTCATGTGGTTTGAAGTGATATACACTGCTAGGAGATGATTACTTCTTCTCCTACTAATCTGTTACACATCAAATGGAATGTTGAGACATGTTTCAAGCAATCTGCTTGAATGCCCTGTATATTATCCATTCTCAAGCATTGCTCAGTACTTGCCAATATAAATTGCATCATTCACATAATAAACCCCACATCCATGCCTTTTCTTTTCATGTTCAGCTCATAACAATGATAACCTTTGCATTGAGCAAGGTATTATCTGGGTATTAATGACTATGTGGAGTCACTCTCCTGAACTCTCAGCTGGCATTCACGGAAAGTGCTATACAAGTGAATAGAAAATTACATTCTTTCTTTAGAAACCATCCAGTAGGATTTGATAGCAGGAATATTATTCTCTGATGAATTCTAGAGTTTTAAAGTAATTTCTATAGAGCTCTACCACATTTTACTAGACTTTCCATGAAGGTTATTCTCCAAGAAAAGCTGAGGTCCTCAATCATCAATGTTTGAATGATACACTTTAAAATCTGCCCACTCAAGGGTGACCAGTAGCCAATCATCACGGTCTCTGATTTCCCCAGGCCTCTGAATTACAGGCCCAGATTCACCCCTGGCAAAAGCAAGCACAGATCAATTATTGTCAATGTTGCTAGGCCCACACTGGTGGTGAATTTGGCCCACTGACTCTAATGAGAGTCTCAGGGCCTGATTCTGATCTCATTCACACAAGTTTTACACTAGAGTAAGTTCACCAGACTGAGATCAGAGACAGGCCCACAGTATCTAAGCATTGCTTACCTCTCCAGTGACTCGGTCCCAAGGGCATCAGCTTGGGCAGCGATCTTTCCCCAAATGGCAACCACTGCAGCCTTCTCAGCTTGAGTTAGAGTCATCGTTGCTGGAGCTTGTGAGATCAGCCTTCTTACAATGGAAACTCGGACAGGTCTGTGATGATTGCCTTCACAGCCTAAGTTATAAAGGGGAAGGGGAGAGCAGAACTTGGCTACTGTCCATTGTCATTGGTCACTTCTGGGACCCACCCAATGACGTGGGGCTATCTTATCTCCCTATGAAACAATGCCTTGCCCTGCTCTGGATTGTACACTGAGAGGTTTTATCATTTCTCACATCTTAAGCAGCAATGGGATGGCCTGGGGAAATGAACTGGCCACAGGGGCACAGATGAGCAATCAAACAGTACTGGGGAATCATAATGACAAAGTGAAAAGTGTCAGGCTAAAGAGCATGGAGGGAATCATCATGTTTTACAAACACGCTAAAAGGCTTAGAGAGAGGTGACAGCCGTGACAGATCACTGCTTTCCATATAATACATGGGACAGATCAGGATGTGCTAAATGCAGACTGTGGGTAAAATTCTGGCCACACTGAAGTCAGTGGGAGTTCACCCTGTGTTGCTCCTGCAAAGAATTATTTACTAATTACACGAGGACATTACTACGTAGCACTAGTTAAAAAAAATTACATCACTTTAGATCTAAAAACTTCTCATGAAAGTAGCAGTAGTAATGATACTTTGTACAAACACACACACACACACACCCCTTGCTGAATTAAGTAGGGTTCCACAGAAACATGTGTGTGTGTGTATGTGAAAATTATTATTATATACTACCTCTATATCTACAGAATGCTTCTGATCCCTAGATTTCAAAGTGTCTGAGCTATGCTGCCTTCTTGCAGTAAAATAGCAGGCACCCAGAAATCAGTTTCTGAAACCTATAATTCATTGGCCTATAGGTATCTCTCTGGAGCTCATCGCTGGAGTATTTGATTCTTCAGGTCTTTCATTCCTTGACATATAATTATTACTATTATTTATCCCTTATATTGTGGGATAGCACAGAAGGCCCCAGTCAGGACTGGGAGCCCATTGTGTTGCATGCTGTACCAACTCACAGGAGGACACGGTTCCTCCCTGGAAGAGCTCACAGTCTAAATACACAGAAACAAGCAAGGTGTGGGGGAGTGAATGAGCAAGGGGATGGCTGGCATATGTCTAGAGTCACTAGGCAGCCACGAGAGGCTGGAGGAATTGCCAGGCCCTGTGGTTAGACACAGTGTCAAAGAAATGCTCCTCTGGAGAAGATGCTGACGTGATTGCAAGAAGGACCTCTTGTCCCAGTGCCTGAGACACGGGCTACAACAGACCTATATGCCACCAAGATGAACTTATAAAAGCAATGCACACAGCTCCCCTCACCCCGCCATACTGACAGCAGGCCACAGACAAGAAACTGCCACCATCAGCCAAAATGAATGCCCTTGCACCTTGCCACAACTGCAGTGTGATGCCTCATATACACAAGCCAGACCGACAACTGCCCTTTCCCCTAGAGGGGATTGGTGATCTGTGAAGATCAATAATTTGTGGAGGGTCAGGAGAGATGCTGTACAATCCACACCACCTTGTCAGGACATCATGTTTCATTGGGAAACTGTCTGAACCACAAGGTCTTCGAGGAATAGATTTAAACCCAATGGCTGCTGCTTTCTGGAGAAGGTAATTCTGCCTTACAGGGGACACCTTCCAGGGAACTAGTGGTGCTTGGGCCATTTGTGTGTCTTGGAGCTTGTCCAGATTAGGGAAATCTCCACTAATCATAGAAAAATAGGGTTATAAGGGCGTGATTACACCTGTGGAAGCCTCTAATGGAGACACACTGCACCAGTGCAAAGTGGGGCTTGCCCCAGTGTGACCTGCCCTGCAATGGCTTGCCTGCACTACAGGCTTTTGCAGTGTGAGGCTGCACCAATGCAACCCCAGTGTGGATGCTCTGCACTGCTGTGAAACCAGAATCAAGCACCCCAGGGTAATGTGTCTACACTGGGGGTTTGTACCATTGCAGATTTCCCCAATCTAGACAAGCCCTCAGGAGGCTCCATTTGCTCCTCTAGCCAGAGCATTCAGTCCTCTAGCTGTGGTAGATGCAGAGCTGGAAGTGCTTCCCACTAACTGGTCCTGGCTGCTAGCCTCCACGACAGCTAACTGCACAGGGATGCCATGCATCATTATGCAGGGCTCCCTGCCACTGGTGAGGCAGCAGGCTCTGTGCCTATGCTGTGGCAAGCATTGCTACTCAGGCCTGTGTAGGAGCATGGGAGGCACTGCTGCTCCCAGACAGGAGCATACTATTAGCAGGTGTCTTCAGTTAATGGAGAGAGAGGCTGCCCAGCAGCAGCAGGTTTCCCTGTGTGAGTGCTGGAGCCCTAGCAACAGTGACTAGTGCAGTGAAGGCTGGTGGCTCGAGTGTTTCCATTCTGATCAGGCTTCAGTTGATCCTTGACTCTCCAAACCCTTCACCATTGGAATGGACATTTTCTGGGCCTGGTCTCGGCCTGTGGGTTTTTGTTGTAAGTTTGAGCCCCTTATGATCATCATATTCGGCATTGGGAAGGATTTTTTCCCCGGATCAGATTGGTGGAGACTCTAGGGGGTTTTCACCTTCCTCAGCAGTGTGGGGCACAGGTCACTTGCAGGTTGAAACTAGTGTAAATGGTGAATTCTCTGCAATTTGAAGTCTTTAAGCCACGAGTTGAGGAGTTCAGTAACTCAGCCACAGGTTAGGGGTTTATTATGGCCTGCAATGTGCAGGAGATCAGGCTAGATGATCATGATGGTCCCTTCTGACCTCAAAAATCTATGAATCTGTAATAATAAAACCTTGCAATATTTTTTTGAACCTTCCTGGTAGGGTAGTGGCTGGAATGGGAATTTGGTCGGGAAATAGGCCTCATTGAGGAGAAGTGCCTTTGAGTTTTCTGAGGAGAATTGGTTTTCAATGGGCAAAGGTACAAAACTCTGAAAATTGCCCTTTGTGCTTGTGCAGTAGGCTTTGAATGAGGCCTGGCATCATCCAGATGGCTAAGTAAGCAACATCATCAAAAATGCCCTGGACCCTGCCCCACACAATGTGCCGCAAGGGGGCTCTTGTGGACCCTTGGCACATTCAGTGCACACTATATGAAGGAGATAAGGTTTTATTTGGCATGAGCCGCTAGGAAACACTCATGTGTTCGAGGGCACCTCTAGCCCCTGTCATCATGCAGGAGGCCGTATGTAGCAGCATACTGGGGAGGGAAGGGGAGTGAAGCATGGATGAGTGGGGGAGGTGGTAGAGTTGGGGCCAGATGATTGCTGATGCATCCTCACATCTTCCCCAGTGCCCTGTGGGCTGAAGTAGAGAGGATCTGGCCCAGCTACTCAGGCTGGACACTAGGCTCAGGACTCTGGAAGTGCTGAGCTGCACTGCATAAGTGAATAGTGCTTCCCTTGGAATTTCATTTATTACAGACCTCCTTTCTGCTTAGTCTTTATTCCTTTCAAAATATTATATACTATGTTAAAATTAGTGCACTCAAAAGCTAGGTCCCCTTAACTCTGCCCACTTGTAATTAAAACAAAACACAGGAAACGGTGACTGTTCCAATTAACTCCTGAACATTAGAACTGCAATAAGGCAAGACCTCCAGTCAGCAGAAAAGCAAGGACAATGCTTCATTTGTTCACCTCTCAGATTACAGGTGTGTGTATAAATTTAGGGATTTCCCTTTGTGGGGACCAAGAACTCAATTTTGCCAAAGAACCTGTGGAAGTAAAAAGTGCAGCTGAGCTGTAGAGATAATGCACACCACTTAACGTGCTAGATCTTCAAAGCACAGTATACATATATTTTCTCCCCATGAGATTCCCACTTAATGACTTATATAAAGATTTCTATACATGGAAACTTCAAGTAGTCAGATTAGATATCTTTAAACACTAAGAGTAGTTTGTGTGTGCACATGTGAGTATCAACAAGGTATTCTTTTAGGGTGACCAGATGTCCTGATTTTATAGGGACAGTCCCCATTTTTGGGTTTCTTATATAGGCTTCTATTACCCCCCGCCCCCGTCCCGATTTTTCACATTTGCTATCTGGTCACCCTATATTCTTTCTGTCATGTGTTCTATATGTTTTACATATATGTTAACATATTCTTTGTATGTTAGTTCAAGTTTTTATAATTCCTGTACTCATTAATCTTGTACTTGTAAATTACTTGTGTAATCTTGTTAAGATTGGTAATGGCTGTATAATATGCAGGCAAGAACACATACAAATATATCACACTGTGACTGTTGACGCAAGTGCATTGTATGGCACCAAATATAGTTATAAACAAACAGGATTTTCTTAAGTAAGTCAGTATTGTGAAACCTACTCAGAATGAATCCTCTTTAGAGTGAAGTACAGTTAGTTTTAGATTGTTCTGGGCATTGCAAGGTATAAATGGCAATTGGTTCCAACAGGCCTCTGTCAGTCAAGCACTTCTGTGTTAAGAAATAAATAACAGGGTTCCCCTTGCTATTTACAACTAACTACTCCCAGGGCCGGCTCTGGCTTTTTTGCCGCCCCAGGCAAAAAAGCCTCCCGCTGCCGCCCGCGCCCCCCCCCCCCCCCGCCAGCAGGGAGGGCGGCGAGCCCGGCCGGGGCCCCGCTCTTCCCGACCGGCCAGAGCGCCGGCGGGAGGGCGGCGAGTCCGGTCGGGGCCCCGCTCTTCCCGACCGGCCAGAGCGCCGGGGGTGTGTGTGTGTGTGTGTGTGGGGGGGGGGGGGGGGGCGGCGAGCCCGGCCGGGGCCCCGCTCTCCCCGGGTGAGCGCCGTCCCCCTTCAGGTGCCGCCCCAAGCACATGCTTGGAGGGCTAGTGCGTGGAGCATGCCCTGACTACTCCATAACCTGGGTTGGCTGGAAGGAGGTAGCACCAATTTGCAACTAATGCTCTAGTTTAACTCCAGATGCAAGATTCTGAAAGCATTTTTTCCATCCCGTCACAGTTGCTGGAGGATCTGAGAAATAAATTGAACAAAGTCCACCTAAAGAAACACCAGAGCTGGATGTCAATTTTTAGGAAGTATAGCATTGATTTGGGGTCTCTTGTGCCTCTATGTCAGGGTTCACAATCTTTCCAGATTATTGTACCCCTTTCAGGAGTCTGATTTGTCTTGCGTACCCCAAGATGTCATCTCACTTAAAAAATACAAAAAAGCATCACAGCACACTATTACTGAAAAATTGCTTATTTTTAAATATAAATATTGTACTTACATTTCAGTGTATAGTATCTAAAGCAATATAAACAAGTCGTTGTCTGTATGAAATTTTAGTTTGTACTGACTTTGCTAGTGCTTTTTATGTAGCCTGTTGTAAAATGAGGCAAACATCTAGATGACTTGATGTACCCCCAGAAGACCTCTGAGTACACCCAGGGGTATGCACGTACCCCTGGTTGAGAACCACTGCACTATGTCACTCAACAGGCAGGCTGACCAATAGATAGAAGTGGATTGTCTCACTTTTGCAGACAAAAGCAAGCAATGAGGCTTGGGGATCCACTTCAAAGTGAAGGTTTATCTTCTAAATGCTTTTCACCATAATCTCAGTGACCAATTAATACCAACACAGAACTGGATTTCCACTGCACCGCAGTAGGATCAGGGATAGTAATTCCTCCAGGTCCTCATCTGTGGCACTATCAGTTGATTCCAATTCATTTCAACTCCAAATAGTTTTGGGACCATTATGTTTTGAAAACCAAATCTTGAAAGTAGAAATCAAAGTGTGATGATTTTATGGTGTGGCTTCATGCTCATCCTCAAATTGCTGTGTTATGGCAGGCTCTCACCCTAGAGTTCCCTGCCTCAGCTTCCCCTTATGGACTATCAAGAAGTTCAATGAGGTTCCTATATAGTGAACAGTACCTCTTCAGGGGTCTAGTTTAATTAATCAAAGGTGGTGCAAACCAAACATGGTATGCAAATAAGCCTTCACTCCTGTATCATAACTGAGTGATGGGAAAGAAAATTAGTCTGCATGCCCCCACCTGATTCCTTCCATCCAGGCTCTTCATCAGTCAGGCCCCCTCAACCCAGAATCCTCTCCTGAAGTCAGGTCTCCTGCCATCCACTGGGAAAAGGTTCCTTCTCTGGATTCAGGACTGCTACAGAGATCAAACCATTACAGCTCTTCCCTAGAGGAGCACATAGCTCCCGAACAACCTAGATCCCTTGCCACTAGCTGGCAAGATCCTTTCACTGGGACTAGGACTTAGTTCCTCCTAGTCCTTTCAAGCCCACCTCATCCCAGCAGCACCTCTCCTGGGTCCCCTTTCCTGGTAAACTCTCTCTAACCAACTCCCCTGCAAATTTTCTCTCCTCAGGAGCTTCTCTGATCTGAGAACCACTGACTGAGCTTTCATAAGCCTTTATTAGGCCCAGATGTTCCTTAACTAATTAACGGCCACCCAGGCACTAGGCAGTTAACTACTCATGTGGAGCTGAATTGGCTCATTCTCCTTAGAGGAGCCCGTCTCAGGTAGATTGGGTGCCTGAGCCTCTGATGGATCAGCTACCCTGTGACAGGCTTATTAGACTTTTTGCTGTAATTTAACTATAACCTCTCCCAAATGTAAATGACAAGCATCTCTGTAATTTCTTATCTTTTAAAATTAATATTTTGCTTCACAGAAGACAAACTGGGAAATTGTAGCACAGTTAACACAGTTCAGGGCACAAAGAATGCTCTTTGAAGATAATACGCCTGCTCTTTAATCACTCTCAAACAAATATCTCACATGGGCAACATCTACTCCTGCTACAATCTTTATCATCCACCTCACAGAGAATGGCAAGGCAGATAAAGCATTCAGCAGTGTGTCCATCCATCCCCTGGCCACCCCTTTCTCTTTGTATGCAACCTCTGAGAGGGGATCCTGCAGAGCCAAATCCATATTAAGTATGTATTACTTTGTTGCTCAAAGCCTTTTTAGTCTTTGTTAAAGTAGCTGTATATCTCAAATTGATACACAGGAGTTTTTATGCGAGGTATCCAGATGAAAATATAGGTCCTTTTCAATTGTAATCCCTGATAATGGACATTGTCCTGACCCCAATTAAAATTCCTGAATATGAACTGGAAATTGTTTGGCAAATAGAGAACTGAAAATAAACATTAATGGTAAGGGGAGTAGTATCAAGTGACCTACAACAGGCAATAATGTTTTCATTAATGATCTAGAGAAAGGTATAAATTCAACAGGGATTGCGTTTGGTAAGAAAAGCTAAATCAGAGGGTCAGACCCACAGTGCACAGAAACCCAGAGAGATCATAATTGTGGAGTTTGGGCAATAAGATCAGTTCTAATGAATGTTATATCCAAGGAAAGGAAGCATCAGCAGATACTTGTCACATTTTGATAAAGGAAATTCTCCCCCATGGATTTCAGTCTGGAGTATATGAAATCAGTCCCATTGTGAGAGTCACAGGCCTTGTCCTAGGGCAGGGTATCTGGGGGCATTCTCTCCCATGGGTGACTATGTTATCTGTTGGCAAGAGGCAATGACACAGGACTTGAGGAAAGGAGCTGAGGCATGGAGAAAGAATGGGTGATGCTTCTGCTAGTGGTCCCCAACCTTTTTGTGGCCAGTAGCACATTCATGTTTTCAGAAGAGTGTGGTGGGCGCCAACAATTTTTCAAGGCTTATTTTGTATTTGTACATTAAATAATACAAAAAACATCATATTTAATATTACATAATATATGAATCCAGAGAGAAGAGAGAAGCTGGAGAGAAGCCGCAAGGACAGAGAACACCAGCACCCGCAGTCCCGGAGTACTCTGTCCCCAGCAGGTGCGGGGCCCCGGCTTCTCTCCCCTGTTGGGCACTAGGCGGGCCCCGCGTCTGCCGGGGCAGGGCCGGCTCTAGATTTTTTGCCGCCCCAAGTAAAAAAATTTTTGGCTGCCCCCCACCCCAGCCCTGGGCTCTTCCCCCCCACCAGTGCCCTCCCCCACCCGCACATGGAAGGCATAGGGACTAACCCTCAAACCTTGTACCCGGAAAGGGATGGGGATCTAGTAAAGAGGGTTCCGGCAGAGGAGTGGGTGTGGGAGTGCTTGGGGGCTCTACACTGGCAGAGAAGTGGAGTGTGATGTACTCGCGGAGGCGGGTGGAGGAGGAGAGGGGATATCAGGAGGGTTGCGGGAAAAGAGGTGCAGGGAAAAGGGGAGGTGTGGGAGGAGAAGGCTGGGGGAGGGTACAAGGGGAGAGGTGCGGGTGAAGGGAGAGTACAAGGGGAAGGGGTTTGGCAAAGGAGTGATGGGGGGAGGTACAAGTGAAGAAGCTGAGAGCAGGATGGGGGGTGCAAGGGCTGAGAGGGGCAGGTGCTGACAGCTGCTTCCCCAGCCCCGTGCAGGCAGAGCCAAGAGGACAGTCACTGACCCCCAGGTGCCTGAGCCGCAGGGGTCCCTCAGCGGGGCAGTATCCCCCGCTGCCCCACTCAGAGCCAGGCTCTGTCTCTCCCCGCCCCTGGCACTGTGGGAGCCTGGGGCAAGCAGCCTGGGGCTGAGGCGGGAGAGGTGCGTGGCGGGGTGGGTCTGGGGGCAGGAGGGGGCAGCTCGGGCTGCCCAGCCACTCGCCCCATCAGCATGCGAGCTGGGATCCACACCCCCCTGCCCAGCCTGGTGGCACCCTGCCCAGCCCACTCGGGCAGGGAAACACTGCGCCGCCCTGGAGAGACTAAGAGCAGTAGCAGTGGCAGCAGCAGGACCCCTCCTCCCTCCCTGCATCCCGGGCCCCGCTTCCCTCCCTCCCCGGCTCCTCACACACTGCGGGAGCCCCTCTCGCTGCCGCAGCCCAGGCTCGGCTCCAGGGGACGATGCTCTGGCTCTCCAGCGGCAGGGCTCTGGCCAGGGCCGGCTCCCAGCTTTTTGCCACCACAAGCAGCCCCGGAGTTCTCTGTCCCCTGCAGGCGCGGGGCTTCTCTCCCCTACTGGGCGCACATAAATGCCCCGGCAGGCACTGCGTTGGGGACCACTGTGCTAGACATTAGTCAGGGAAGTACTGAAATGCTGGCCACATGGGTTTGTGTACTCTGGAAAATCACAGTTATAACATATTCATTAGTACAAAGTGAAACACCTAGTGTACACTAGGGCTGGTGTGTTTAAGTTTGTATTTGCTGGCTATGGTTAACCCACCAGCTCAGTGTAGAGTCTACAAGGTCTTTTCCTCCAGCCTGGCGTTGCTGCACTGCTGGGTGATGGTGGGAGATGCTGCAGGGCCTGGGCCGGTGAACGGAATTGTGGTGGAGAATCAAACGGCTGTTAGAGCAACGAGGGGCGTGAGCCCCTGGGAGGTCAGCGGGCGAACCAGAGCCAGTGGCCCGGCACGGCGGTAGGGTGCCGCAGGCTGGGCTGGCGCTGCAGTGGCTGGCAGGTCCCAGGCTCTGAGCGGCAGGATACGCACAGGCTGCAGAGACAGCGCCACGGGGGGTAACCCCGGAGCCCCAGGCTGCTGTGCACGCAGGCAGAGCTCCCCGTCCTGTTCTCGTGCGGGCCCGAGCAGCCCGGGGCACGGCAGAGCCGCGGGGGGAGGGGATCTCATGCCTCACACGAGCGGGCCCAGCCTCGGGGAAAGCGTCGCTCGCTTCTCGCCGGCCCGCGGCAGAGCGCGACCTCTAGACCGGAGCAGCTCGAACCAGCGGCCACTCAGCGCATGCGCGGAACCGGAAGTCCGCCAGGCATTGCTTCTTTAGGGCCCTTCTATGCTACTGAACTGAGGCGTCTCTATAGCCCGCGGCTGCCGCTCGCTCGGGGAGCTGTGAGGGAGGGGGAGTGGCGGCGCCTCCGGCTGCCTCGCGGGGAGCCGGCGCGGGGGGATGGGCGAGAGTACCAGTCCCATCAGCGTGATCCTGGTGAGCTCGGGCAGCCGCGGCAACAAGCTGCTCTTCCGCTTCCCCTTCCAGCGGGGCCCGGAGCACCCGGCCGCCCAGGCCGGTAAGTGACAGCGCGGGGCCACGTGCCGGGCGGCCGGGCGCACGAGGCTGGAGCGGGCCACTAGGCCTCGGGGCTTCGTCCTCTGGGCCTTGTCGCGCGCGCAGAGCGGCCTGAGCCCCCCCGCCCCTCCCGCTGTGTGGGCTGGTCCCGCGGGTGCCGGCCTGGCCGCGTGGCCAGGAGCCGGACCCCTCCCAGACACACAAGGGCTTGCTTCCCATCCCGGTTGAAGAGCGAGGCGGGGGTTGGGCTCTGGCCCCGGGGAGTAGCCCGGCAGCGCTGAGGGGCAGGGAGCCGAGCTGGAGGGATGAGGGGGGAGCGGCCAGGCGATGGTGGAGTTCCTGAGGCCAAGGGAAGGAAGGAGGGAGGGAGAGCAGTGGAATAAGGACAATGACCTTCATAACAGTAGACAAACTCAGAGAACCAGTGTGTACGGTCTCGAAGGAAGACCATCTTAGAGGAAAATCTCAGTTCACGAGAGGTGGGGGCAGTGTTTTCCCCAGGAATTGAAATTAGGAGGGGTGTTGGACTATTTGGATGAGGGCTGACGAGGGTTGAGACCGGGAAGGCAAAAGTGGGCTGTATGACACCACAGTAAAAACTGAAAAATGTTTCATGACCATTTTATTAGATTTAACTCATGTTTTAAAATATCACAAAAATTAAAGTTGGCTATTCAAGCTATGTAGTACTGTGTAGTATGAAGTACTATGAAGCACTACATCTACATCCATCTTGATTTCTTGTTGTAATTTTGCACTCATTGGTGTCTTGTGTGTCTGTTACTTCCAGTCCTTCATGATATGCTCATGATCAGGCAGAAGTCAACTTCTTTCAGAACACAAAATTCTATTCATTGAGGGAAAAGAACACTCAACTGTAGCTGTTGTGACTCCGAGTATCGAGAGATGAATTCCTACTTCTTTCATCCCAGGAAACAGCACAAAGATTGGGTCGAACCACTAGTGATGATAAAAAAGTTGAAGTTAATTCTTCATTCATTCGTCGTACGATATTCCACTCTGTGTTCAAAATTCTCTATTCTGTTCTGATCACATAGCAGCCCTGTTGCTGGTAGTGCCTCATTCCACACAACTGTAAGTGCTTTATAAGACAGGCATCTGTAAAAGCTACGTGAAGGTTGAGTAGAATCCAGAAATCACTATTGTAGATTTGTAAGGATTAAGTCTGTGTACTTTTTCAGCTGGCTTAACAAGCACTTCTTGTCCTCTTCACTGAAGGAGTCAATATAAGTACTTTCATTAGTTAACTTCTAGACTGAAGTCTTTGCTTCTTCCAGTACATTTTCAATGGATATCTCTCTGATTAATCCAAGGGTAGTTTGGACAGAGATCTACTACTGTTGTAGCAGATGCCTGGATGACATTGTTTAATGATCCAAGTGGTTTCAACAGTAGACATACAAGAGAGAGAATTGCGATAGTTTTCTCTGAACATAGCAACAAAAGTAGTCCGCCAGCCTCGCTACTTAGATCTGTTCCATCTTGGTGGATACTTTCCAAAGCCAGTAATAATGGTTGCAGTAATTTTAAGACAACAGCCAAGAATCGCTCATGAGAAAGCCAGCAGGTTTTCCCAGGTTGGACTCATTTGAACTTCAATCCCAGTGTATCTTCTATTTTGTTTCCAAGATGCTCAGTCCTTGTGGACCCTTGCTGACAAAAAGAGTATAAAAAAGCCATTAAATTTGTGGCTTTTTAATGTCTTTTGAAGATTCTGCAGCTTGTACTAGTGCTAGCTGGAGTAGATGGCCTCTGCAGCATGTATAGGAGAGATTAGGGTTACACTTTTTTCTAGCAAAGCTTGTACTCCACTATGTCTTCCATAGAAGTTTGTAGCTCCTTCAAATGCACAAGCAGCCATCTATTTGGGGTTCAGTTTACAAGCATTTAACTCTTCTAAGATGTCACAGATGCAGCTGATTTGTCTTCTATAACCTGAACATCTAGAATGCATCTACTGGCCTACCACAGACATCAAGATAACGTACGTAATGACTTAATACTTGATGCCTATTTGCATCGGTGCATTCATCAGCCACGTATGCACATATTTTGAATATGGTGACAGAGTTCTTCACTTTTTCAACTGCTGAGTCTTTCACTGTTCACTGCATGCTTCTAGAGAGTCAGCTGAGTTTTTTGCAGAAAGATAGTGAGCATTTACCAGTTTTATTCAAAACCAGTGTCCAACTTCAGGATTAACAAGTGACAATGCACTTAACATTGGCCTCCAGTTTGTAGTGTGTTGTATCTCTTGCTTAAATAGAAAGTATGATGCAACAGCTATGTTGGTTCACATAAACTGAGTTAAAACAACGAGGAGTCCTTGTGGCACCTTAGAGACTAACACATTTATTTGGGCATAAGCTTTCGTGTGTTAAAACCCACTTCATCAGATGCATGGAATGGAAAATACAGTAGGCAGGTATAAATACACAGCACATGAAACTGAGTTGTGTCTCCAGCATTCTTAACAGCCTCATTAAGTTCTTTTAAAATTGGCTTTGATAGTGACTGGTGTATAAGGCTTTCTGCATGTTGATGCAGTCCAGAGGCATGGTGTTTTGGAGCCTTTTCATAAAGGTTGTCAGTATTGGCTTAGCTCAGGGGTGGCCACCCTGTGGCTCCGGAGCCGCATTCGGCTCTTCAGAGGTTAATATTTGGCTCCTTACCTAGGCACTGATTCTGGGGCTGGAGCTATGGATGCTAACTTTCCAATGTGCTGGGGGGTGCTCACTGCTCAACCCCCGCTCTGCCTCAAGCCTGCCCCCACTCCATTCCTTCCCCTGAACCTTGCATGCCCTCGCTCCTCCCCTTTTCCCCCATAGCCTCCTGCATAGGCGCTGATTGGTGGGGGCTGCCGGAAGGCACTGGGGAGCAGATGGGGGGCTGCTGACATATTACTGTGGCTCTTTGGCAATGTACATTGGTAAATTCTGGCTCCTTCTCAGGCTCAGGTTGGCCACCCCTGGCTTAGCTGATCAGTCTGGCAAACCAGGCTCCTCCACTTTTACTATATAAATCCATGATATGCCCACATCTTGAATATTGCATGCAGTTCTGGTCACCTCATCTCAAAAAAGATATATTGGAATTGGAAAAGGTACAGAGAAGGGCAACAAAAATGATTAGGAGTATGGAACAGATTTCATATGAGGAGAGAGTAAAAAGACTGGGACTTTTCAGCTTGGAAAAGAGACGGTTAAGAGGGGATATGATAGAGGCTTATAAAATCTTGACTGGTGTGGAAAAAATGAATAAGGAAGTGTTATTTACCCCTTCACTTAACCCAAGAACCAGGGGTCACCCAATGAAATTAATAGGTAGCAAGTTTAAAACAAACAAAAGGAACTATTTCTTCACACAACGCACAGTCACCTGTGGAACTTTTTGCCGGGGATGTTGTGAAGACCAAAATTACAACAGGGTTCAAAAAAGAACTAGATAAGTTCATGGAGGTTAGGTCCATCAATGGCTATTAGCCAGGATCGGCAGGGATGTAACACTATGCTCTGAGTGTCCCTAGCCTCTGTTTGTCAGAAGCTGGGAGTGGACGATGGGATGGATCACTCGATGATTCCCTATTCTGTTCATTCACTCTCAAGCACCTGGAATAGTCAATGTCAGAAGATAGGATACTGGGATAGATGGACCATTGATCTGACCCCCTATGGCTGTTCTTACATAAAAATAATAATAAAAAAGTTTAGTACAGAAACTCCCCAAGATAATGACCTCTTGAGATAGTGATGATGTGAGATAATGACCTTGGCAAATAATGCATTTTAAAAATCTTGGCCTACTAGGAAATGTATATTTATATAAGTTTCCCAGTCACAAATCTAGCATTCTGGAGAAAAGTCACTAAAACATAGTCCAAAGCTCTGGCTGCTGTTGTTTGTCGTGCCACCGTTCACTCTACCGCTCCATCCCCATGGCCCTGCACTGTCATCTGCTGCCACCTGCCACTGTGACCTCTGCGAGTTGGTCTCTCGAGGTTCCACCCAGCTCTGAGTGACTTCAGCTCTCAGTGGGGGAACCTCACTGCTAGTGCAGGCTGGGCTGTCTCTTCCACAGAAACACTGTCCCACAGCAGGTCTAAGCACTTAGATCTGATTATCAGTGATTTCAGCTCTAGTGGTCACTTAACAACCCAAAAGACTCTCTATGAAGCCTAATCAGCTCTATCTCTAAACAGGAGAGAGGGGCAGGTCAAATAGTATCTGTGACTCTTAGGTAGCGCCCACACCACCAAGCAAAACACCTGTGACCCATCCTCTTCACTAGGATATGGCATCCAAACCTCTTGCTTAGGGAGTGCAGTTCAGTTGAGGGTGACCAGTGCTTAATTTGTAACGAAAGAGGTGCTGGGGCTCAAGCAAGTTTGTTACTTTCATAACTGATGTGACAAGCCCAGAGGTCCCAGGGCTATGAACTGCCAAGCCTAGAGGTGCTGTGACTCAGCCCTGGCAAGCCCTAGCACAAATTAAGCACTGAGGGAGACCCCCTCATTCAGCCTGGCTAAGTACAGTTCTGCTGCCCTTTACTCATACAATAATGATAACAACATTTCATGACCTCCACATTTAATACGTAAGTGATTTGTAACCCAACACCAGCCAAAATTGATAACTTGGGCAGCACAGCTCTGTCTGCTGGATACCCAGTCACAGTAGGTGTGTTCATGTAAATACAGTCTGGTCCTGAAGCCTTTACATCCACCCCGGCTCATCACTAGCTGTCAGGAGAGAGCTCATTCAGACCTCACTTATAAATAATAATTTGAAATTATTAGGTAGGCCAATATAGCCGAAACAAATGTGCCGACATTGTCATAAATAACAGCTGTATGAGGAAGCTAGTCTTTGTTCATACTTTTCAAACCCTTTATGCTTTCTCAGGTACAAGTATTTTCTCATATACTGTATATGCTTTTAAAGTGTGTATTAATGTTTCAATTTCAATTCAAATTTCCAGCCAACGACTAAATTGGCAACACTGCATGTAACTGGGGAGGTGTTGGGGAAATTCAGGGGGTTGTACGCCCCCTTGGGTGGGGTCTAGGGAAATCCCTGGCTGCGGGTTTCTTAAGGAGACTATTAAATTGAGCACAGCAGACTATTCCGATATGAAGGAAAGATAGGAGGAGTAAGACTCGAATGATCTGAAAATCAAAAAGGATTCTTACAAAAAGGGGCAACAGGGACAAATTGCTAAGGAGGAGTACGGAAGTATACTAAGCAGTGGTGTTGTAGCTGTGTGGGTTCCAGTATGTTAAATGGTCCCTCGAAATATGTGTTAACTACTCATGCTAAACCATCTGTTCCACCTTGTATTTAGCTGTGGTACTCTGAGTACGTTTCCCAGACCTGAAGAACTCGGTGTAAGCTTGAAATATTGTCTCTCTTTCCGAAGTTGGACCAGTAAAAGATATTACTTGACCCACCTTAACTCTCTCTCTACAAAAGAATAGCATAGAGGTAAAAACAAAATCAGGCTAAGGCACAAAAGGAATCACACCAAGCAAGGGACATAAAAGACAACAAGAAGAGCAGGGGTTCTCAAACTGGGGGTCAGGACCCCTCGGGGTCGTGAGGTTATTATATGGGGGGTCATGAGCTGTCAGCCTGTACCCCAAACCCCAGTTTGCATTCAGCATTTATAATGGTGTTAAATATATAAAAAAGTGTTTTTAATTTATAAGGGGGGTGGGGTTTCACATTCAGAGGCTTGCTATATGAAAGGGGTCACCAGTACAAAAGTTTGAGAACCACTGAAGAAGAGTTTATTTAAATACATTCGGAGCAAGAGAAAGACAAAGGAAAGTGTAGATTTGCTGCTTAGCGAAAAAGAAGAGCTAATGTGACATCAAGAAGGCTGAGGTGTTTAATACCTATACTGCTTAAGTCTTCACTAAAAAGGCTAATGGAGACCCAGATACCAAACACAGAAAAGGCTAATATTCTGTGGTGTATTAACAGGAATGTTGTATGTATGTAGGTAATTGTCCTGCTCTGCTCAACACTGGGGAGGCCACAGCTGGAGTAGAGTCCAGTTCTGGGTCCACACTTTAGGA
The DNA here is from genome assembly GCF_027887155.1 of Malaclemys terrapin pileata. NCBI lineage: Eukaryota > Metazoa > Chordata > Testudines > Emydidae > Malaclemys > Malaclemys terrapin. The sequence continues at coordinate 56,044,428 of NC_071514.1, forward strand.
AAGATGTGGACAAATTGGCAAGAGTCCAGAAGGGAGCAACAAAAATGATAAAAGGTTTAGAAAACCTGACCTGTGAGGAAAAGTTAACAAACTGGGCATATTTAATCTTGAGAAAAGAAGACTGAGAGAAGACCTGATAACAGTCTTCAAATATGTTAAGGACTCTTATAAAGAGGATGGTAGGACAAGAAATAATGGGCTTAATCTGCAGCAAGGAAGATTTAGGTTAGATATTAGGAAACACTTTGAACTAGTTAAGCCAGTGGTTCCCAATCTTTTTGTGGCCAGTAGCACATTAATGTTTTCAGAAGAGTGTGGCGGGCGTCAACAATTTTTCAAGGCTTATTTTGTATTTGTACATTAAATAATACGGAAAACATGATATTTAATATTACATAATATATGAATCAAGAGAGAAGCTGAAGAGAAGCCACGAGGATAGAGAACACCGGCGCCCACAGCCCCGAGGATAGAGAACACCGGCGCCCACAGCCCCGGAGTTCTCTGTCCCCGGCAGGCGCGGGGCCCCGGCTTCTCTCCCCTGCTGGGCACTAGGCGGGTGCACATAAATGCCCTGGCAGGCGCCACGGTGCCCGTGGGCACTGCGTTGGGGACCACTGAGTTAAGTTCTGGGATAATCTGTCAAAGGACATTGTGGAATCCCCATCATTGGAGGTTTTTAAAAGCAGGTTGAACAAGTGTCTGTCAGGGATTATCTAGATTTACTTGGTGCTGCCACTGTGCAGAGTGCTGAACTTGATGATTTCTCAAGGGCCTTCCACCCCTCCATTTCTATGATTCCATACATTGTATGTTTTAAAGCTGCAGGTAGGAGGGCTAGAAACCAACTTTGTTATTATTTGTATTGCAGTAGTGCCTAGGAATCCCAGTTTTGGAGCAGCCCCTGTTGTGCTAGGCACCCAACAGACAGAACAAAAAGACAGTAGTTCCCCTATAAAAATGGGGATAATGATACTGACCTCCTTTGTAAGATCCTTTGGGATTTATCTACTGATAAAAAGAATTATATAAGAGCTAGATATTATTTAGTATTTAAATGAAAGATGAGGTTCTCGCTTAATCACATGCCTCCAGGAACTGGGACTTCAAGAAAAATATCGAATATTGTGAGACTCACGATAAAATTTTAAGAGTTGGCAACACCAGGATTTCAAAAGTTTGATGGGAGAAAGATCCAGCAAAATGTCCATTCGCAAAAGTTAAACACTCTTTTTTTTGTTTTCTCACTTGAATAGATTATCTTTATCCAAAGGGTTCCCAGAAGCCAGTGCAATGAGCATCTGATCTATTCACACAGTTGAATGTAGCGTGGAGAAGCACATATGATGAGTTATATGTTCTAGTAGACTTAGTTCAATTTCCATTCCCTCCTTTCCCAGTTACTCATAATTCTAAAGCAATTCCTTTTTGGGCTGACATTTTGAGTGCCTGGTTTTAATATTCGATCTAAATGTAAAACCTTTAAAAGTATAGTCATTTCACCTCTACCCTGATCTGATGCACAGTGTCATTGTGGCCGAAGACAAAAGTTCCCTATGACCTACCCTCAGTCTGCTACTGTAGAATGCTGCTAGTTCATGTTCAAGATCTGTCTGAGGTAGAAGAAGCCTTCTGATTGCTTTATTCTTTCCGCCAAAGGGTAATGATGGACAGTTGCTTCCTTTTATAGATTCACAGATTCTAATGTCAGAAGGATTTGTGATAAGTTAGTCTGACCTCACGTATAACACAGGCCAGAGATCTTCCCCAAAATAATTCCTAGAGCAGATCTTCTAGAAAATCATCCAACCTTGATTTAAAAATTGTCAGGGATGGAGAATCCACTATGGCTCTTGGTAACTTGTTCCAATGGTAATTATCCCCACCGTCAGAAATTTACCTTATTCCAGTCTGTTTGTCTAGCTTCAACTTCTAGTATTGGATCGTGTTATACTTTTCTCTACTAGATTTAAGAGCTTATTATTAAATATTTGGTCCTCATGCAGGTACTTATAGACTGTAATCAAGTCATGCCTTAACCCTTCTCTTTGTTAAACTCCAGGAGCTCAGTCTGTTTAGTTTATCACCATAAGACATCTTTTTCTAATCCTTTAATCCAGGGGTCGTCAACCTTTCAGCATTGGTGTGCCGAGTCTTCATTTATACACTCTAATTTAAGGCTTCGTGTGCCAGTAATACATTTTAACGTTTTTTTAGAAGGTCTCTCTATAAGTTTATAATATATAACCAAACTACTGTTTATATGTAAAGTAAACAAGGTTTTCAAAATGTTTCAGAAGCTTTATTTAAAATTAAATTAAAATGCAGATTTTATCAGTTTAGTGTGATCCGTGCCCTTGCTTTTCTTTGCCGAGTTTTCCAATATCTGGCATGTATCTGGATACTTTAAGCTAAACACAGGCTTCTGAGCGATCACTTGTTAACCGGCTCCGAGAGGGACAGAGGACAGATTTCATGTGTGAAAATACCTGTTCACACAGGTATGTGGATCCAAAAGCGGAAAGCATTGCAAACACAACTTTCTTCAAACAGTTAAATTTCACTGGCAGGGACGTCCAGCAGGTCAGAATAGAGACTCCATGATCTCTCTCGGTAGCTTCATGTGCGCTCCGCAGATCCACAAACTTTGATGTCCGCAATTCTGAGCTTTTTAACTGAATGAGCTGCATTTCGAAATCTTCAACACCCATCCACTGAAATACAGACAAATCCAAGTTGCTTTCATTGAACTTTTCAGGTTTAATTAGGAAAGAAAGCATTGGGCCAAATCGCTGGAAATCTTGAAATCTGTCAGAAAATTCTGATTTCAGTTCTTGCATATACATTCCAATCTCATCGACACTGACAGTGCAACGTGTCGATAGCTCTTTTATGAGTTGGAAGTAGCAGAAAGTAGAAGTTTGAATATCCCAGGAAAAAACTGCTAGTTTCACAACAAATGCTTTCCTGGACCTTTATGAAGCCTGAACAGTTTGCCCTGGAGACACAGGTTGAGTTCGTTTAGGTGAGCGGTGATATCAGTTAGAAACATGAGCTTACACAGCCATTTGTCATCATAATGTTCAGGGTAGTTTTGTTCTTTTTCTGACAAAAAGGCCTTGATTGCATCAAAACAGTTTACAAAGCGCACCAAAACCTTGCCACGACTTAGCCACCGAATGTTGCTGTGAAGTGGGATGTCGTTATAAGCACTGTCCATCTCTTCTAGCAGTGCTTGAAATTGTCTGTGAGTCAAAGAAGATAGAGCAACAAGGAAATTCACAATTCGCACCACTGTATTCATCACATTATTAAGCTCTGAATTAGAAATTTTAGCACACAGGTTTTCTTGATGAATGAGACAGTGAAATTTGACTGTTGGATGGGCAATTTGATCTTGTAGTAACTTTACAAATCCCTTCTGTTTTCTGACCATGGCAGGAGCACCATCTGTTGTCACACAAAATATTTTTCTGGTGTCTTCAAAATGGTTTACAAAACTTACCAGTATATCGTCCCCCTTTGTTGTGCTATGCAGGGGTTTTAGGCAACAAAGTTCCTCTCGGATTTCATCGGAAGCACAGTCTCTTGCAACAGCTGCCAAACGTGGAACGTCGTTTATTATCCACGCTCTCATCAACTGCAACACTAAACACTACTGTGTCTTTCAATGCAGTTGTCTGCTTTTTCCTTAATGTTTTCTGCCATTTCACTTATGCATCTCTCAACTGTTCTGGCAGAGACAGGCAGTTCTTTTATTCTAGATATGATTGTATCTTTATTTGGCAAATCATTGAACAAAATCTCCGAACTGCTGAGAAAAACTTTTTATATATTTCCCCATCTGTAAACGGCTTTCCGTTTTTTGCAATGCACTGTGCAATCTTGTAACTTCCTTCTGTAGCTTGATTTTTTACTTACACTTAACCTTTTAAAAACACTGCTTTGCTTCTCATAGGCTGCTACTGCCTTTTTGATTGATTCAGTCTTGTCTGCTTCGTCAAGAAATGTTTTTTATTTTTCATGCTTCGTTTCAAAATGTCGTTGAACACTCGATGTGCGACAAACAACACTTCCATAACAGAAAGCACAAATAGCATGGTCCTTCTTTTCAATAAATCCAAATGCGTCTGTCCAAGCAGGCTGAAATGATCGGACATCTAGCTTCACTTTCTTAGGAGCTGCCATTTTGTCAAATGTTCCCTTCAACTCTCAGTGGCGAAAAAAATGGCAATAGAAGGCAGGCACAAGGTTAAACGCAGTGTGGTCTGATATAAGCAATTTTAAGATGGGGTGCTGAGCTGCACCCTCTCTTGCCTTGTGTGCAACCCTCACTGTCCCAGGCTGGGGACAGTGGGCCACAGTGGAGAGGCTGCAGAACACTGATCCAAGGCCAGGAGCAGAGCCCAGGGTGGCCTGCTGGGACTCCAGGCCAGAAAGCAGGCTGAGCAAGGCTGGAGATCCTGACCTGGCTGGCAGGAGGTCAGCGTCTGGAACCCCAGATCGGCAGCTGAGGTGAGTGGAGCTTGCGGCTGGTAGGGCTGAGCAGGGCTGGAGGCCTGGACCCTGTCTGGCAGGGGGCCTGCACAAAGTGAGTGGGGCTGTGGCAGGGGGGACCCCAGCTGGCAAGGGGCCAGCAGCCAGAACCCCCAGAGCAGCTCCTAAGCAGCTCAGCCTGCCTGCCCCTCTGGGGTTTCAGCTGCTGGCTCCTGCCAGCCAGGGTCTCAGCCTGCTGCCAGCCTGGGGTTCCTTCCCCCAGGCCAGCAGCGGGTTCTGAGTGGGACCGGCGGTGGGACCCTGGCTGGCAGGAGCCGGCGGCGGAAAGCCCCAGAGTGGCGGCGGGCTGAGCGTGCCGTAGGTTGCCAACCCCTGCTTTAATCATTCTATGGCTCTTCTCTGAACCCTCTCCAATTTATCAACATCCTTCTTGAACTGTGGACACAAGAACTGGATGCAGTATTCCAGCAACAGTTGCACTAGTGCGAAATACAGAGGTAAAATGACCTCTCTACTCCTACTCAAGATTTCTCTGTTTTTGCATCCCAGGATTGTATTAGGCCTTTCGGCCACAGTGTTGCACTGGGAGCTCATGTTCGGCTGATTATCCGCCATGATCCCCAAATCTTTTTCAGAATCAGTGTTTCTCAGGGTAGAGTCCCCCATCCTGTAAGTATGGCCTATAGTCTTTGTTCCTAGATGTATATGTTTACATTTAGCTGCATTAAAACTCATAATTTGCTTGCATCTAGTTTAGCAAACGATCCAGATTGCTCTGTATCTGTGATCTGTCCTCTTAATTATTTACCACTCCCCATTTTTTTGCATCATCTGCAAACTTCATCAGTAATAATTTTATGTTTTCTTCTAGATTGTTAATAAAAATGTTAAATAGCATAGGATCAAGACTTGATCCCTGTAGGTTCCCACTAGAAACACACCCTTCTTAAGAACACTCATTTATAGTGTTCCTTTTATGGGGGCTCAGCCTTGCCCTTAATTAACATCAGTTAGATCTTTAGGGAAGATTTTTCAACTCTCTAGGCTCAAATGCCATCAGTACACACAATGCCCAGCTCTGTGTTCTCCTTTTCACCCCAGCTGGACTGTTGTTTTGAAATTTCCTGGATGTAAAATGGCTGGCTTTAACTACCCCTAGGCAAGATCATGTGATGGATTTGGAAAATCTTGACAAAATCTATTCTATTTAGGCTGAAAATATGTGAGAGAGTCTCCAGTGGCTTCATATGTTCTGAGAATTCTTTGATTTCCTAAAGGCTATTATACCTTGGTCTAATTTCAGTTGGGTTTAGTATGTGGGTGCTGGGTGGTGGTGATAGTGGCCTGTGATATACAGGCGGTCAGACCGCAAAGCACCTAACAAGTAACAGATAGCAAATAAACCTTTAGTTAGTATCAAAAGGTCACATATTTTACCCTTGATCTTTGTGCTAACCTTCCAATGTCATCAAAGAGCATTTAACACCCCGTTGTAGGTGTTAAAATGTGATTTGCCAAGAGAGAAGATGTTTAAACCCTCTTTTGCATTATTTACCAAGATCAGCTGAAAGTTGTTTGAAAACTGTTTTTTTTTTTTTTTTTTTTTTTTTTTCCATTCTTGCTGATGGCATTAGATCTTTAGATTTCTTTCTCTGTGTAAGAGGACCCTCTGAAGGGCTAGTCAACTTGCTGGCTTGTGACATCAGAAACTATGATAATTACACCTGAGCAATAGTAAGGGAAAGGAGTTAATCAAACTTTTAAAAGTTTGATTGTTTGCTGACTACACCTCTACCTCGATATAACGCTGTCCTCGGGAGCCAAAAAATCTTACCGCGTTATAGGTGAAACCGCGTTATATCGAACTTGCTTTGATCCACCAGAGTGCGCAGCCCCGCCCCCTCCGGAGCACTGCTTTACCGCGTTATATCCGAATTCATGTTGGGTCGCGTTATATCGGGGTAGAGGTGTATCTATTTAATTCATATTTCTGCCAGATACTTGGGAAATCAGTTCTCTTTGTGAAAGTTTCAGCACCCCTTCATCTTCAGTTGAAGGATGAGGACACTTCTGGTCCTGTTTCTCAGACTGTCTTGGAGCAAAAACAGAAGTCAAGGCTGGATGTTTCTAATATAAAAAAGGAGGGCTTTTGTTGTTGTTTTTAAAGAGAACACTTTTGGGCCTTCCTAGTACATCCTTTAGAAAAAGGCACAAACACACATTTCTTTTTGAAGGTCACTGTTAAGCAATTCGAAATTCTTTTTTTCCATTTGCTTCAGGTAAGCCAAGGAGCAGATATGCTGTGAATAGCACTAATGACAACACAGAAGACCAAGATGGAGACTCCAGGTAAGGAAATTTCCCCTCAACCAAAAGTTTTAAAATAAAGGAGGAGAATGGCCCATTCTCCTTTCTTGCACACTAGTTGAGTAGGCAAATCCTCTTGTACTGTATGAAAGGAGATCTGCAAAGAAAAACTCAGAACCGAGTTAATCTCAGACAGATGTGCTGGATGCACCTACTAATCAGGCACTTCTTGTGAGAGTCAGAGTGCTGCTGAAGGTGCTGGTTTTCGGGCAAGATGTAAATCAGACATTCTAACCTCTTCTGGTCATTAAAGAGCCCATGCCACTCTTTGAAAATAGGAGTGTTAATCCAGTTGCCTTGGTCAGATTTCAGTTCTACCTACCTGCATCTCCAGATGGGAGTTACAGTTGGATGCAGTGTTCTTCACTTGCTGCCTTAACTCTCATGTAGAATTGTGCGCAAATTAACTGGTGTGTTTCCCCAGAGGTAGCTGCAGTTTTTTGTTGGATGAAGTGATGTCTCATAAGGATACTGAAATTTAAACAATGTTTTTGGGATCCTTGGATGAAAAATGCTCTGGAGGTGCTGAGTGTCCCTGTGTATTATTCTGTTTAAATTGATCTTTTAAACATTCTTCTTACTTCATGCAGAGTCTCCTGCTTTGTTCTGGTTTGTGCATACCACAAAATTTATCACTCTGAGCTATCGCAGATGTTGGCAAAGTCCGCAGGTGTCCTGAGCTCACCCTTAGCTAAGTTGGTGTTCTCTGGGGCATGTTTTTTAAATCTTACGAAATAGTTAAACTCCTTACAATTGGAGTTACTGGAATATTGCGTTCAATTCTGGAATCCACTTCAAATGGATGTTGAAAAATTGGAGAATGTTCAGAAAAGAGCCACCAGAATGATGTGAAGTCTGGAAAACATGCCTTTCAAATACTTATAAGCTACATACATTGAGCTCCTTTGGTCATAGTGTAGAAGTACCTACATATGGAGAAGATTTTGGATAGTAGAGTTTCTTTAATCTAGCAGACCTGATGAAAGTGCTCTTTGTGTGCATATGCATCTGCATTCAAATGTGCAGAGGTGGCTTCATTTTAAACCTGCTAGCTGTGACAAAGTCCTTTTCTGAAATTACACTTGAGTCTAATTCTTCCTTTGCAAAAGTCCTTCTCTGGCTCCCAGAATAATCAGTATTTTTCACATTAATCACATTTTTTCACAACTTTCCTCTCACATGCTAATGGAAGGAAAGAGATAAACTCTTGTCTACAGCTGAAGAACTGATACAACGGCTAGACTGATCCCCATCTTCAGAAATGATAGCTCATAGCAACAAGTGACTTCTTCCATCAAATTACTGCACGTGCTGTTAATGTACAACATGTTATCAAATTGTTTCCTGAAATGCACTAACTTTACTTTCTTCAAATATAAAGTCATACAAATGCCTTCTGTTTTGCATTTTTGTCTTGAAATATGATGGCCGGACAGCTCCAGTTTTCAGATCTGTATCTTTCAATAGATTGTGACTCTGATTCTTCTTCTCTTTCCCCTTATGCCATAATCTGGAGTCAAGTCGTTGAGCAAGCATGCACTATCTTTGGCTGTCCATTGCAGCACTAAGATCCACCTGCTTAGGTCCCTAATCTTTGATGCGATCCATCCACCACTTCCTCAGCTTTCCACGGGGTTTGTTTACTACCATGCTGTCATCCCATTCGATCTTCGTCTGTTCCTCTTCATTCATCCTCTGCATGTGTCTGAACCAGGGAAGTCACGCTTCCTGGATTTTGTCAGCTATGTTAGACTTTGACTGCCATCCTAATGCTTTCATTTTGAAATCTGTCACTTTGTGTAACTCCTTTTATAGTGCAAAGACATCTTACCTTGAACAGCTGTAGGCATTGAATCTGCTGCCTCTTCACCACCCATGTTTCTGCACCATACAGCATTGCTGGGTGCACTATTGTTCTATAAAGTAGGGCTTTCAGTCTCAGAGGCATATGCTTGTTGTGCACAACACTTGTGTCTCAACAAACATTCAAGCTCACTCTTGAGGTACTTGAACTGGTCAATTTGTTTAGTCGTACTTCATTAATCTCTATATCCAGTTTCCCTGTGGCATCTCTACTGACCCACATGACCCTAATCTTACTCATGTTCATTTTTGTCCGATGCCTGCTTAGCTTGTCATACCACTGGTTTACTATTTTCCCTAAGTCACCTTTTAAGGATGCCCTTACTACTACATCATCTGCATATAGCAGTTTTTCATCTTTTCCCGTTGTCACCAGTTTTTGAACGGATAGTGTGAACATCTCAGATTGAACAGACTCAATGGAATAGACTACTGCTTTTTCTCAGTTAATTCTGTTCTTTTCAAAGTATATACTTTACATTTTCCTTTAAATGAAAAACCAGTGTGATACCTTTAATTGCACTCCAGTGAACATAACTCAGTTATAATCAAGCCCTTGAGCTGGGGAGAAAAATCAAATCTGCATTTAGCAGGAAACCTTTTAATTGGAGCATGAGACAAGTTGCCAATAGTTTATAGATCAGTACATAATACAATTGCTCCTAAAGTGGAAAGAGGATAGTATTTACTTCATTAGGTTTTAGCAGTAGCAATCCCCACTGTTAGCATTAGCTTTAGTAAGAGATTTCGTGAGGCTGTGAAGTACTTATGTGTTTGTGGTCACAAATTAGAATAACTTGATTTTGAAGATTAGATTTGCTTTGTAATTTTATTTACTGATGGCATTACTGCAGAGAGAGTTAAGGTGGTTTAGGTGTCTGAACTCTGTATTTCCATACCTTAACATAATTGGATTTTTAAAAAATTTAGACTTATCTCTTGAATTTCCTGGGTTTGTTAATGCTTGTTTTTGAGATAATTACAGCATTCTTGTGATGCTTTCACCCATAGTTACTGGTATATACTCTCAGCCTGAACTCTATTTTAATATTGTCTGGGTTTTCATCTCCTTTTCAGAAGCAACTGGAGTAGCAAAAATACTTGCATTGTATTGTTAGCTTCCTGATAGAAGGCGACTATCTAGTAGGATCAGCCATCTGTAAGAACAAACTTGGCCTGACAAACATATCTCCGCTTGCTTCCTCCTAGCCTTCCACTTTTCCCCTCCTACCCAAATAACCCAGTTAAAACACATCTCCTCTCCAAAATGTCTTACAAATATTAAATAATCATCACAACTGGTGGAGAATTGTATTGGCTCTTTTGCACAAATGGGAAAACTGAGGTACACAGGCCTTAAGTGACTTTCCCAAAGCCATAAGGTAAGGCTTGGTCTACACTTAAAAAGTTTTACTGTGGTTATGCCAATTGGGGAAGTGATTGTGTCTCTTCCCAGTCTCCCCCCAACATAGCTGTGATGGTAAAAGTGCTAATGTAGATGCACTTATATTGGTATAACCTATACTTAAGGCTAGTGATTTTAGGTTTTAATTGATAAAACACTCCGAGTTTATCTATATCTATATACAAATCAGTGTTTATTCAATAAATATTGCGAAAAGCCAGAAATGGTTTGCGTTGACTTCACCACTTTTCCAGTGCAGTTTGTTTATATAGGTGATGTCCCTGCTCCCTGGCTTTCATCTAAGGGCTTGTATAGATGGACCAATAATGCAGACTGCAGATTGCGATTTCTAAAACGTATTGTGCATTAGTTGATCTGAGTTGACCCTTCTGATGCATACTAAAATTTCCCTAGTGTGCTTTAACATAGTGTTGTTTGAAGCAATACTGTGTTAAAGCAGACTAGGATACAAACGTGCTACATGGTAAACCAGGGGTTCAACTACAAAGATCAAAGTAAAATACCGGTAAGTCATTTTTATACAGATCATAAAAATTAAAGTAGATCCTGTTTATACAAGAATTTTGGGAAGTACCCAAAAAAATCTTATTATGGTATCAGAGAGAGAGCTCTGGGGGGAAAAAACATTTTTGGGGCATCTACATAAAACTCAAATTGTTAAGAATAAACCCCCAAGAATGAAATGAATGAAAATCTGAAAAACAGGACCTCTGTTTATCCTATCTGGCATAAACTATACCGGTGTAAGCACTTTTATACCAATATAACTGTAGCAACACTCGGAAAGTTTTTGCCAGTTTAACCATGGTTAAACTGTCAAAAATTTAAGTGTAGAAAAAGCCTAAATTTCTGGCATAGTAGAATTCTGGGTACCAGACTGGGAGTCAGGAATTCCTTCCCAGCTGTTACCAAGCTGATTCAGTTGGGACAACCAGCACATTCAGGGATTGCTGTGTCAACAACAGGCTTTTGCACAAGTTGGCTCTCAAACCCTTGTAGCATTAAGCAACTACAGCAGCATGTTCCTTCGAGAGGGAAATCCTCAGCTGTCTGCTGAGCTGGGGAGTCTGATACAGATAAGGCAATGCTAGTGCTGTAGTACCAGGAAACCAGCACCCTCCCTCTCAGGTCCTCATACTCCTTTACCCTCCACCACATGGAGCACAGTCCTCTTGCCCCATACCTGCTGCTTCAGTCTTTGGTTCAATAGTGAGAGCTATAAAAACCCATGAGAATGTCTCCCCAGCTGTTGGGAGCATTCTCTCTATATCAAGGTTTTTCCAGTTGTCGGTCTCATGTATGTACCTTTTTGTTAATACACCTATTTTAACAGCTCAGAAACTTGTTAAAGTAAGACACTGCTGAAGAGTGTACTACTGAGCTGCGCTATAACAGTGCATTCTGGTGATGAGGCTATGTGGCAGGCCCTCCCCTCCTGATTGTAGGAACCAACTCCTATATGCACTCCCTTATTAGCATTTCCAGTGAGACTCTCTCACGTTCAGAAGTGCATATCTTTCCCTTCCCACTTCCTGACTGGCATCTGCTCCCCTCTGATAACTCCTCCATATACACTCTCTCTCACTCTTTTCTTTTGTTAAGCACCTACCTGGTACCCCTTACAGGTGTTCTTAGGGGCCTCCCTTCAGTGAAGCACCTGGCTTTCCATCCATCCTTTTAGACACCCATCCCATGATTCCACTTCTCCCTCCTTTGGTGACACTTCTCCCATTTGTAGGGTGCCCCTGGTTTTCTTTGCTGTAAAGTGTCCGGCAGGAGACTGACTTACCTTTCCAGTAGAATGAGTTGACATTTTGATTTCAGGTACAGCTTTTAACATGCATGGTATAAGGCAGCCATGGCTTTATCTGGCCAAATTTTCAATTGCACCATCCATCTTTGGAAACATTTTTATTCTTGAGAGAGAAGCATTTCTATTTGCTCTGTCCACTGGTATCTGGGAGCCAGTGCAGGAGCATCTGCTGCCATAGTGTACAAATAGCTGCAGTTGAGAGCAGAGTCAGTAAGTGCCTTCTTTTGTTCTCTGCATCAAATGGAGGGCCTCATGTCCTTTGCCACAAAACCTTTTTCAGCTTACTCATCTTAAGGCTTTGATTGCTGACTGGTCCTGGGTATGAAATAAGCCAGGGATGGAACTGGCTCTGCCACTGCTGTGAATCTGGCCTGTCTCATATGGGGAGATGTGCTTATTTGGGAATAGCAGCAGTTCCATGTGCAAGACCATCCAAGGGGCCACAAATGTGCATAAAATCCTCAGTGTCCTATGTCTCATCTCTAACCTCTGAGCTACACTGCCAGTGCCTTGCAAGTTGACAAGGAGGGTTTGTGCCATATGATGCTGTGAGCAACTTTAAACAACACAGATGGGTTCTTGTGAACACCAGTAACAATCTGCTCCAGGAAACGAAGTTAAGGAATCTCTTCCTCTGAAATCAGTGTTAGTTTTTCTGCAATTTCTAGGTAAGAATATGCTAGGTAAGCATTAATTATAAAATATGCACCAGCAGTGCCCTTACCATAGGCTTGCTTTTACTCTTGCATGTAGTTCTCTACTGTACAGAAGTTTAACCCTTAATAGTCCATCTTCATTTTTAATATTGTCACTTTTGTGTATCTTGTGTTACTTTGCCTGGTTTATTCTTTTGCTGTATTTTTTTTTGTTTTGTTTTTTGTTTTGTGTTTATGCCCATGTTCCCATTTCAGAGAGCAATGTCCTCTAACTGATGAGCAATTGGTTTCAGGGTAAGAGCAAACATTCTAAACAATCATCTGTCTAGAATGGCTTTCTTTTCTCACCATCCTTTAATTGTGCTTTGTTTCTGATTTCCATTTTACACTGAACACTGAGTTAATTTGAACTCTATATTAAATCACAGTGTCCGTAAGAAATGTATTGCCAAGGTTTCTTGCTAGGTGATTTGAAAAAGTCCTGCTAACACTACAGGAAGCACAAAAACGTATCGAGTGGGTGGACCCATACTGTCATTTCTATTGGTAAAGGAAAGTAAGTAATCCTGCAAGAATCCATGCCTGTGTCAATGAAGGTGCTGCAATGCCTCCAGAAAGCTCCATGGGAATTGGGTCTGGGGTCACGTATCACCAAACACAATTTCATCTTAGTATTAATTACCAAACCCTAAATCAGCTTCTTTCTGACTAGCAATTGATCGCTTACAAGTATGGTCCAATGAGTAAAGTTATTTAATTCCATGATAGCCTTACTGTATTAGTCACTGCAGAGTGACCAAGAAAGTGGAAATGGTACACACTGGGGAGAGGCTCCTTCTTCCAACCTGGAAGAGAATAATGTCTGGAGGCTGGAAAAGAGTCTGAAGAAGCTGGATTGGAGTGAGAGGGAATAAATTCCAAGGTCTCTTCACAGACAACTGCAAGTATTCAGAGCAGGAGTGATGCAGAATAGTCTGGCATTCTCTTAGCTGCATAGCCACTATGCACAGGAACCTGAGATTGCTCCCTCAAGAGCTGAAGCTGTATTGTATGCAGTTGCCTTCTGCCTAGACCAAACAATAGCAGGGAAAAGCTAAGACTCTTTCTCCCTATTCATTTGAACACCTGGTATAAGTCAATCATGGTATAGAATCTCTTCTTGGGCTCAGATGGCTGTGGCTGTTTGAGGGTGTCTTCCACCCCACCAAAAGAAAATAAAAATAAAACTACTGTTGCTACCACTGGTCCAGTTCCACAGGTGATAGCAATAGTGGCAGCCAGCTAATGCTAGTGCTCCCAGCGTTAACTGCTCTATTGTCTACTGTTGATACCACTGATGGAGTTGAACTGGTGGTAGTAGTCGTGAGAGATTTCTGGTTTAAAAAAATCCCAAACCCTAGTGTAGCCAAGGCCTTGGGTTTCTGTGGTTAGATCCTGCTTGTTCTGTGCCATGGTACAATAAGAGTTTGCTCCCCTTTAGAAATCACAGGGCTTTACATGGTTGCACAAGTGCTGGATCTGTCATTGCCTAGGAGTGGAATCTCGTTGGCTTCAGACAAAACTTTAGGGTTCTGTCAGTTGAAGTATCAATCCCCATTGACTTTAGGCATTTTTACAAACCTCAATAAAATCCCAAAAATGTTAATATAAATAGTAATTATAGCACTTTGGAGCCCTGGTCCTGGATCCGGATCCAGATCCCACTGTGGTGTTCATACAAACCAGTCCAGGCTGGAATAATAAAAACTGATAAACCCCTCAGTCCACCTTCTCTGTAAAAGCCCAAGGAAATAGATTAGCTATGCAGTGTGTCGTCAGGGTTAACAAATCCAGTTTGTGTGACTAAGGGGGAGTGGGATCCAGAGTCAAAGACCCCTCATTCCCTTGAAGAGGCCCTGCTACAATACCAGACTCCTCTCTGTGGAACCAGAGGGCTGTGTATCTCGGGTGCTTCAGCTGATCACATCTGTGGTAGTCTCTCAGAGGGAGAAAGAAGTGTCTCTCAGGTAGGCAGTTACAAACCGTTGAGGGCTTTATAGTTGAAACCAGCTCCTTGACCTCCACCTGGAAGCCAACCAGAAGCCAGTGCAGATTAGTGTATTCTGCACCAACTTTACCTTCTGAATGGCCTGGTTGTGTAGTCCCATGTTGAACATGTTGTAGCTTAATCTTGAAGTGATAAAAGCCAGTATAATGGGTCGCGGCCCCACAGTCAAGACTTTTCTCTCCAAGGACAGAGAAAAAATTCCCACTCATCAGCACCTAATCCTTTCTGCTCCCAAATTTGCCATCCCTTGTGGCCCAGCCCACTTTAAGATTCTCCCCAGTCCAGTGTGAACCACCTAATTAACACAGACTAGTGATGCAGGGGATTTTTCACAAATGGGCACCTAGAGCTGTAACCTTGTGTTTGTTTTTAACAGAAACTGTTTTCAGAGGAGCTTGTTCTAGTCAGTTTAAGGAAACTACAGTTTTTTCCTTATTGAATTCATATTTGTTGGACATACTGGTAGATACACTATTCATGAAATGATGGTTCAGTTGGCTTTGAGGCACCTGGATTAATCCATCTCCTTATGCCAATATCCCAGCTGCATTCAGTAGGAAACTGTCTCCTATAAGCTGCAATACTGTCTGTGATGAGCAGTTATGGGGTTTGAAAATGCAGTGCACACTTGCTCCCTCCAGAAGTGCAAGGGCCATCATGACCCTAGCACACCTAATGTCCAGCAGGGCAAGGGTACTCCGAAATCTCATAGCCAGAGCCATTGGGTCAGCATAGACCTTCAATAAAACCAAGAATATTCTCCTTACTAATAAAAAGAAATGACCAGTGTGCTAACTGAAAGGCAGTACAGCTGCCTGTGCATGGGTGAATGTGTATATATTATATGGCTGTAAATTTTTCTCTTAATTCCTTTAATAACTCACCAAAACTAGACCAGAAAGCTTTCTTAAATGAGTAGCTTCCTTGAGCACTAAGGGCTCATTTGCTGACAAGAGATAAAGGGAGTGCAGCACACACCCGTGGTCTGCCCTTTTCCTTAGGTGATACAGTGTTATCTGGGATACTTGCATTGGGAAGGGGGATGGGGGGGACATGCGCGCGCACACACACAAGCAAATGTAAGTACAGGAACTTGTTAAACTCTCCCCAGAGGGTTAGTTTAAATTTCTTCACTTTGGTTGTAGCTGGGCTGCTTCAAAGAGGGCAGTTGAGGAAAGACTATACAGCAATAAAACAATAAAGTTTGTACAGTCTCTTAACTGAGGGGAAAAATTTCCTACAATTCCAAAATGAAATCTGTTTTACTTTGGTCTGAGCTCCTCTGTCTCAGACAACATGGTAATGGAAGCGATATAAGAACCTAAATAGATTAGAATGGTGTAAGATCACCCACAGCACTGTCAGTGGAGTTGCAGAAGGGTTCCTTCTAATGGCTTTTTATGGCAGGGGTTTTCAGACTTTTTCATGATGAACAACATGCCTTTACAGTGAGATTCTCTTGTGGACACTTGCCCCCACATTCATAGACCACGTCCTCCCCACTCACAGTACCATTAGATTCCAGTGCTAACAGCAATTGTTTACATTGAGAAGTTTTATTAGGAAAGAGTGTACTGTATTGTTACTTCTTTTAATGCAATTGACTAGCTGGGATGAGGAGAGCCAGTACCATGTGACCAGCCAGCTGTCTGCAGACCACCAGTGGTCTGCTGATCTCAGAGTATCTCTCATGGCAATACATTTGAATCTGACTACTGGATTTAGAAGAGATGGGGGACACAGTGGGAAGAAGATTTTTATTAAAATCCAACAACCCCCCCCCTTCACCTCCCCCCCCACACTTGGGTAGTTAAAGATCCTTGTCTGCTTGAGTGAAGATTATTTTGATATCTGCCTGCTTAGTCAGTTCATTAACCTGCAGCTAAATCCAGGCAATGACTAATTTGAGCGGGTTTTATCTTTTTGAAAGCAGATGACATCTAATCTTTCCCAGAGCATGTAATTAAATAAGCATGAACTTTCATTCTTTGCCTTTGATGCTTCTCATTTTATTATTCTGGTGATCTGAGCGACATAATCTTATGGAATTATTAATTTTCATAATTGGATGCATTCAAGGTGTTCCAGTTTAAATATGTAATTTAAAACACTCTTAAAGCTCACACAAATGAAATAAATCTGTATTTCAGTTTGGGGAATATTTTTAGGGTGTGGTGTTTTGGTTATCATAGTAACTTGTTTCTACTTTTGAAGATTTTCAGATGTCATCCTGGCAACAATTTTGGCTACCAAATCAGATATGTGTGGCAAAAAATTTGAGCTGAAGATTGATAATGTCCGTTTTGTTGGCCACCCTACCTTGCTGCAGCATGCCCTCGGGCAGGTACGGTAAGAGAGCTGCTGGGGCACTGGGAAACATTTTTCTCCTGAGAATTGATATGGACAGAACAGCAAAAGAGTTATGAAATTTGGAATTCAAAATGTACAGCATTGCTTTGAAACTCTGTTTTATGCCTGTGGTTTTTGAAAGCTTTTGTCCTTGCTTATTTGCTGATGTTAATGCCAAATATGTTGTGTCTACTCTGGAAATTTTTCACAAAAAACTTCCCAGTGGCTCAAACACAGGTGCAACTGAATCAGTGTTAATATTAAATAGAAACCCTAGCGACGATATGGCTCCAGTGGACCATATCTGTGTTTACCACTGTGCTAGTTAAATTGGCTTTTTGGCAGGTGTAACTAAACATAATGGTAAAAATTCTGGAAGCCACCTGAGCCTTGTCAACTCTATGGCTCCTGCCAGTGCTAAGGCTGGTTCTTCAGGATATGGTTTAGAACAGGGGTTCTCAATCTTTCTTTCTGAGGGCCCCCCCAGCATGCTACAAAAACTCCATGCCCACCTGTGCTACAATAACTGTTTTTCTGCATATAAAAGCCAGGGCCAGAGTTAGGGTGTAGCAAGCAGGGGAACTGCCTGGGGCCACATACCACAGGGACCCCTGCAAAGCCATATTGCTCAGGCTTTGGCTTCAGCCCCGCGTGGCAGGGCTTTGGCTTTCTGCCATGGGCCTGAGCGAGTCTAAAGCTGGCCCTGCTTGGCGGATGCCCTGAAATCAGCTTGTGGACCCCTTGTTGAGTACCACTGATTTAGAACATTTGTTTTTTTTTTTTTTTTTTTTTGGGGTAAAGGGTGGTGAAATTTCCCAGGGTCAGCAAGGCCATATAGGCACTTATGAATTAACATCTCAACCCAGAAGTGCTTCATGCTGAAATGGAGTAGACGTTCAGCCACATGGGCCATGGAAAGGGCTTCTGCATGAGTCTGGGGAAGGATTTGCACTTTCCCTATCCCCTTTTATGATCTCACTAATAGTGCCTAAAAGTGAATTGGGCTCTAGGAATTTCCGTGATCAGCAACAGTCTATCCATTTCTCAGTGTCTGTGTCTTAGTCATTTTGGCCTTGTTTACATTAGATTTACTAGATTAATGTGGCTTTCAAAAATTTCCTACTGTCACTAACTGGTTATTCTTCTCCAGCATTAGTAATGGTGGGGGAATTAGTGTAAAACATGCAGGCAATCTGTGGCTACTGCTTTTGGTTTAAGCACCATGTTTAATAGATTTACCCTGAGTAAGGTGAGAGACCATTGGGTAAACCTTTCAAAAGTACATAAATGGCTTGGGAGTCTAATTTCCATTTTCAAAAGTGATCTCAGCTCTCAGGAGCCTACATCTCACTGACACTGCTAGAAACTTACGAGTCAATGAGACCTTAGGTTCCTAAATGCCGATATCACATTTGAAAATGGAATGTAGGTTCTAAGCCATCTAGGTGCTATTGAAAATTTTACCCACTGTGCTCAGAACACCAGCAGTCCATGCGTGCTACGGCTCCCAACATTGCCATTGCTGGTGGAGTTGAACCCGTATTCATAGCAGTGACACGTTTTAAACAGAGTTCTTTACTGCAGACAAGGCCTTATGACTTTAGCCTTGAGGTATAACAGCAAACTGAGAGGCAGTATTTTGCAGGGAACTTCTAGGTGCAATTTGCATTTATTTTTTCCAGAATCACTTTTAACCCTTCCTATCCATGCCACTAGAAATTGCTAAGCTGTGACTGCTCATACTGCTGGCAGTTTTTCTCAGATGATCCTGGGGTGAATATTCAGTGGAGACAATGTCATGTAGTGCAGTGAATGGCATTAACGT
Source organism: Malaclemys terrapin pileata (assembly GCF_027887155.1). Taxonomy (NCBI): domain Eukaryota; kingdom Metazoa; phylum Chordata; order Testudines; family Emydidae; genus Malaclemys; species Malaclemys terrapin. The sequence continues at coordinate 56,063,271 of NC_071514.1, forward strand.
TCATTGTACCATATGCCAGAGTGAACACTATGTGTTGTCTAATAGTATCAGATTTGTGCATTTTCCAAGCCTGATCCTAAAGAGCCTGTTTATTAAGGTGTCAGTTGCCCAATGTATTTGTAAGTGTAATGGCTGAAAATTAAATGGAAAAGCTACCAGATTTGCAGTTGCCTATTTGCGATGGAATACTGCTCAAATTCTTCTCACTCTCTTTATGTAACTAGAATGAACATCTTGGTTTTCTATTTTTCTGAATAGAATCACATCTGGGTAGTAAAAGTTATTGAGACCTGTAAACATCTTTTTGTTATTCTATAGAACTATTCAATTGTGTATATTTTATCACTCCTAAAGACCTCTGCATATTCAGTGTTATAAACTAATGCAGAAATGGCAGCCAGCTCTGCTAGGTCATTCAGTTCTAAAGCTGAAATTTTCTTTTTGCAAAATTAGAAAGAGGCAAAGGTATTTCCTTCCAATCCCTTTCAATAAAAAGTAAATAAATAAAATTCTGAATTATAAAGTAGCCACAACATTTCTGGCTTGCATCTCATCAGATTTCATAAGCTGCAGTGGGTTAATATCCAGGGCACTACAAGAAGTGGTGTTTGTGACTCATTAGCTGTGGCCCAGAATGCAGTGTCAGAACAATGTGCTGTTGCAAGATTCTTGTTCACGTTAGATCCTGGCCTTTTGTGATTGTTAAAAATCATATGGCAGTCTTTTCACAATAGTTAAAGTATTTAATCCTGTGTCCCTGGTATGACCGCTGTTTGTTTAATGACATTCTGCCTCTTTAAACTCTCCCTATAGTTTAAATTGGTAAAGGTACTCCTGTCTTTCTCTCCTGGTTAGAGAACATTGTGAGATCTGACCCAGCTGCCGCTTGAAGTCAGTGGCAGCACTCCCTTTAACTTCAGTGGGAACAGGATTCGGCCCTAAGTTTGTAAATGCTTTGAGGCCTCTGAAGGGTGCTTAGAGAAATGTTCCTGTGGGAACCTTTAAGTTCCAAGAAACCAAATAACAAGGCTTGTTGTCAAAACTGCAGTGCAAAGTGATCCCTCTCTCCTCCTGTTAACTAGAATCTCATTTGATCCTTTAGAAAACAGATGATTTCCTCTTTCCTTGTAGTTTTATCTAGTTTTTTAAGAATACTGATAAATCGTCCCATTTGGGCCCCAAGTAATGCACAGTTCAGGGAAACAAAGTCCCTGGGAAGTGAGAGTTTTCCATACTTGTGAGGATTAGGCATAAGCATTATGGAGCTCTCTGGGAGTACAGACATGTCGCTTGGATCTCCTACTCCATCTTGTGGAGACACTTGGTCAGTGGAATAATCAAGATTTAACAGCTCCTAATGAAGGAATTCCACCTGTTGTTTTGTCTTGCTTGATTTTATTTTTTTCAAACATCTATATATTTTTTTTGTTAAATCTCAAAAGCCTTTTGTTGTGATGAGAATGGTTTTGGGGGAAAAGGTTTCCAAAATGCCATATGTAGGAGACAAATTTACTTTTGTTTTAGAATTGTATAATGTGTGTGCTTGAATATATACATTTCTAAAACATATATTCTCTTCAGTCCTGACAAGTGGAAAGATTAAAAACATGATATAGTGGAGTACATTTTAGGAAGGGAAGGTCTGGGATTGTTTGGTTGACGACACCTAGAGGCTTTTACTTGTTATAAAAGAATCAATTTTCCATAAATTTAATTAACTATATGTAGAAATACAGTGAGTCCCTTTTGAAGGAATAAATGTACAGGCAGCCAATGGTGAAATGCAACAGGAAACTAACCTAATAAGACTAGATCTGTTAAATCAAGACCATTTTTTTTTTTAGTAGTCACATCTATACTATTTTAAAACTATGTCTGAAGTACTGCCTTCACTCATTTAGATATTTTTAAAATGTTTTGCAGGTATCCAAAACTGATCCATCACCAAAGAGAGAGATGCCCACCATGATTCTCTTTAATGTTGTATTTGCCTTAAGGGTAAGAACTGTTTTTACCCCAGAATGGATTCTGTATTGTTTTATAAGGACTGTTGATTCAGATGCCAGTAACATTTCAGTAACATACATTCACTGCCTTCTTTCACTATAAACCAGACTTTCTTAATTTGAAATATATAAAAATGTAAAAACAGTACTGCACGTGACACTAAAAATGCACAGTTAAAATAAAGAAAGATCAAGCAATCATAGAAGTCAAAAGATGGAAGAGCCCTATCTGCTTTTGCAGCCAATCTCTCGGGCCAGGGAATGATTGTTTCCAACAGGACATTTTCTGTCATTCTTTTGCAGGTAAATGCAAAGGTTGAGGTCCTACTTCATAGTGAAGATCAGCCTTATTGCACATCCTGTATATTTTATGGTGTACATTTAATAACATAGACAGGAATCTTAAAGTATCCCTTTAACAAGAAAAACAAGAATGCAAAAGACTATGTAGGTGCAGCAAGGCCAATGTAATATTGCTGTAGAAACCGCAACTGTTACATATCCTGACTTTTAAGATGTTGTACAATTGTAATCTTGCATTATTGTTTACCTATTGATGATGTACAGACAAGAGAAAAGTTTCCTGCCTCAAAGAATTGAGCACTGTTATATTATTTAAAAGAGTAGCCTTAAATCCTACTGCTAGAGGCACAGGTATGTTTCTTCCAAGCACAGCATTGCTGCCTCTGAAATGTGGAGTCATTGATGCATTTACTGTTTAGTGATAGGCATTTCTGTAGTCCTCATTACCATGGTATTTGAGTGCTTCACAGAATTAAAAATATATCAAATACATGTGCACTTAAAGAGCCATGCTGATTTCTTTATGCAGGTAGCAAGGGAGTGGACTGCGGATCCACTTGTTAGCAGGGCAATAGAGGGTGGGATGCTCCTTTCAATCCACGGAGCAGGGATCTTAACGGATGCACAGGGGCCTACTCTGTGCTTGTGTGCTGTGAAGTTCTCAGCATACTTGGTATGCTTGGAAATTTGAATATATATGAGAACTAGTGATCTCTCAGTGAAAAGCATACTTTGTCAAGGAGTCGAGTGAATAAAGGGGCTAGAGGCCTGCCAGGCCAGAGGTGTGCTCAGCTTCAATACAGGGCCTAAGTACCTATAGAATACACAATAAACAGCCTGCACTTGTAAGCAGACCAGCTCTCCAGAAATGTGTGCTCTCAGATTTAATAACACTCTCTCCTCGGCATACTCAGGATAAAGTTTTTAAACATCCATAATGAATTTCCAGATGACCTTTTCTAAACACCACTGTGAACACATGCCTCACTAAGCTACTGATAGGTCAGCTTCCAAAGCTCAGTATTTTTGAATAATCAGTCTCTTTTATGTTAAGCAGGCAGTCTGTAATAAATGATCAGCAGGAATGTAGCTATTATATTTTGCAGTGAAATTTTTCCACATACACACAGAACTCAAAAACAGCTGAAGAGACTGTCCTCAAAGTAGAAACAATAATAAAAAGAAACCACATCAGGCATGGTCCAAGCGTGGAAAATTTCAGCCCAAGAGGATAATTTTTCAAAATTTAGGAGTGAGTGGAAACTGAGATATGAAAACAGTTTTGCAATCTTAAGTATAGCATATACTGAGTAATTCAAATTCTGAAGCAAAAGCAAAGCAAAATTTCCTTGGCTCTGTCATTTACAATACATGACAATTAGCAAATACACTTAGAAATTGAGGAATAATTAACGCACCTATCCCAAGAATCAAAGCACCAAGTTTAGGCTTATATTTTTAGATGGAAATGGGACTTGGGAGTCCCCTTTCTGTCCCTAACACTGCTTTCTGCAATTAGTCCGGTTGTGTGTCCTTTGCTGCATCAGAGGTTTGTGGTTTCATCTGAACCTGGCCTTTTGCTGAAAGTGTTTGATTTGGTGACCAAAATGTGTTCTTTCCCTTCTTGTCACAGTCAGGAGAAATTCCAGGTATGGGGGAGAAGGGCCTTGAATTTCTGTAGGGAAATTACTAGCCCTCTTATAAGTCCTGTAGTGACATTTCAGAACAGCATTCTTTGGAGTCCTAAGTCATGCTGCAGGGTTTTTGAGACGAGGACCCCAGTGGACAATATTTAGGGCTATTTCCTTGAACCTGATAACATCTTAGAAGTGGAATCTTTCTATTCGTGTGAGCCAGGGGAAGGAAGGCACCAGGCAGCTGTTGGGTCTGGAGTTCAAAGTGACAGGTAGTGTGTAGAGTTATTAGGCTATAGGCTTGTACTGAGTCTCTCATAAGTCACAAAACCTTTTTTGTCTCTCTCTTCTGGTCAAGCCTGCTGTATTGTAATTATTTACATAGTGGGACCCATATATAGCCCATGCATTCTGGGAGTAGGTTTGCTCAGAACCACTCATTCTGATTTTAACATTGCTGTACAATTGCTTTAGTGTTTGGAGAAGCCTGATTCAGCCACTTTAATGGCATAAAAGCTGCCATATGTGAGATCAGCATTTGTTTTCCCAGCTCTGGCTTTCCCTTCCCAATCCATAAGCCTGCGTGTTGTGGAGGTAGCACGTTGTTTTGTGTGTGTGTAAGTGTAATGCATGAATATGAGCTAAGAAGCCTTCTAGGAAGGATTAAGGGAGTTATACCTGAGGGAAATAAGCCTTTGTAAAGCAATTGGTTGTGATACGGCTTCTATTTGGAACTGTGGAGTTCATGTCCTGGCCATTGTGGCCAAAAGCTGAAATGGAGAAGAGCCTCCTACCCCTCCTTCTTCCCCTCCCCAGTTGTTAAGAGTGCTGTCAGTGAAACAAAGATTTTTCTGTTATACTGATGTGTCCTTTGTTGTTGGCTTTTTTGTGATGACTAAGTTCTCCCTCACTAGGGGGACAGAGTTTTCTGCTTGAGTTTCACAGATTTAATAGAGAGATGGAATTATCCCAGAATTGAATTCAGAAAATCTAAAACATATAAACATCATTCTGAAGGTGTTTTATGTTGAAAACATTGCTTATTCATTCACATGCTCTGTGCGGCAACTTGGTGATTTGCAGTGAAGCCATCGACTCTGGTATAGTTTGTATTTCTCTAGAATCTAATTTCTAATGGCCCTTGTACAGGGAACAAAAGCAGAACTTCTGGCTTTGTAATTCAGTTGGAGTTTACTGTGCCATCTTTTTAAGCAGCACTGCATTGTATTTACCAAAATGACATTCTCTTCATAAAGAACTGTCTGTGGAACATACTGCATGTAAAGCAAATGGAATTTTGCTAACATAGAGTTACTGCTGCAGATGACCCAAGTTGTGGGTGGAGGTACTCTAAGATAAAGATGAGTCCATCTGCAGCAGACAGACAGAACAGGCTAAGACCCAAATGTTATAATCAGCAGTGATCCTGCTGTGCTAAGTTTCAGCCCTACCAACGTGTTGTGACTCAGCAAAAATGTTGGCCTGTAAAAATGTTGACTCATGGTTTTCTAGTTTAGATGTCAGGTTATCTGCTGCCTGAACCTTAAATTCCTTTAAATGTCTTAACAGACATAAAACAGCTGCTTACTGCACCCTTCCTGGCTTAGAGCCAGTGAGCCCCACCTTATCAGCTGTCTGTGGCCGATAGGCTTTGCAGCACTTTCATTCTAGAGGGACACCTACAAATGGAATCTTTTAAATAAGCAATATTTGTTAGGAGTGTGGAAACCTAAATCCAATTTCATTTTCTTTGGGATTAAAAGTGTCATAGCATCTTATTAGTTCTCTAGTGATTAGCATCAAATGTTGTTGAAAATTTTAATGCCAAAAGCCCAGTCATAATGCGTAAGGTCTGAATATTGGGGCATGTGTTTTCACTATGTAGCTCTACCTAAAGTCAGAGCATTTGCATGATTCTTTGTCTCTATTCCTGTGTATGACTAGGCTTTGATTCAGGTGAAGAGAATTAAAATAATGGTGGCTGTGTGATTTGCAGTCAGTGTAAATAAGCTACTAAAGGTTTGACAAAAATGAGTAAAACACCAGTGCTCCAGTATGGAGCGATTGGCTTGTGGTAAAAGCTATGTCATCCTTGTACTTCTAGTGCTTTTGTATTGGAATGTATTGATATTTTAAATTTCTCTGTAGTCTGAAGTTTCCCTCTAATGCTCTGAAGGTCTGTTCTATAATCTTTCTTTTAGTAAAAGGTCCAGTAACAAATGGGAAGATACACAAGTAAAATGAGTAATCGTGCCCTAGGTTATGTTCGTCGTTTTGTACATGCCAACTTGGAGATCCCTCCTCATTGTTTTTATGACTACTTCTTGGCCTAGTTACGTGTGTTTGACTTGCTTTAGTTACGGATCTCTGTCCTTCAGCTTTACTACTGTGTGAGCCGGAGAAATCTCCTTTCTTTTGACAATCGCCAGGGAGGCTGACCTCCAACCTTACTATTAAAGATAATTCATTATCTTTAATGAAAATTATTAAAAAATAATTTGTCCAACAGTGCAACGCTCATATTGAGTCTAGTTGCATGTGTTTGGTAGCTACTGAATTAATGACCAGGTCTGTTCCTGTATTGCCTGTAGGCCAACGCAGATCCATCGGTGATCAACTGTTTACACAACCTCTCTCGTCGAATTGCCATAGTTCTACAGCATGAGGAGCGTCGTTGTCAGTACCTGACCAGAGAGGCCAAGCTGATCCTAGCCATTCAGGATGAAGTGTCTGCCATGTCAGAAAGTGAGTTCTGAGCTCAGGGTAATGGGGAGCTTCTTTACCAAAGGGAACTTTCGACATTGGATAGTCAGTCAATTACTGGCCAATTTAATGAATAATCCACTTAAATGCAGATTACCATGGTTTGAGAATGTTAGTGTTGTACATACTTCTAGTAACAGCGAGGCAGTAGCAGGAATCCAGGAAGCTGGGTAACAAAGTGACTTAGTGAGCAAACCTTTCACGTCTGGAGCCTTGAGTTTCCAACCTGATTGGGGGTCATGGGCAAAATCAGGGTCTCATCTTAGTCCATTTTTGTACGTGTATAAAAGCTGTCTCTTTACTGCTTGGCATAACTTCCAGGTTCTGCTTGAGAGAAGTGACTCGGAATGTAATTGCCAGTTTATAGTGCATTTAAACAAACAAGCAAGAAAGAATGAGACTAGTTCCAGTTTTGGAATGGAGTTGTTTAAAAAAGGAATACTGCAACAGTGTAAAATGAACAGGAGTACTTGTGGCACCTTGGAGACTAACAAATTTATTAGAGCATAAGCTTTCGTGGACTACAGCCCACTTCTTCGGATGCATATAGAATGGAACATATATTGAGGAGATATATACACACATACAGAGAGCATGAAGAGGTGGGAGTTGTCTTACCAACTCTGAGAGGCCAATTAAATAAGAGAAAAAAAACTTTTGAAGTGATAATCAAGCTAGCCCAGTACAGACAGGTTGATAAGAAGTGTGAGAATACTTACAAGGGGAGATAGATTCAATGTTTGTAATGGCTCAGCCATTCCCAGTCCTTATTCAATCCTTTGTTGATTGTGTCTAGTTTGCATATCAATTCCAGCTCAGCAGTGTCTCATTGGAGTCTGTTTTTGAAGTTTTTCTGTTGTAATATAGCCACCCGCAGGTCTGTCACTGAATGACCAGACAGGTTAAAGTGTTCTCCCACTGGTTTTTGAGTATTATGATTCCTGATGTCAGATTTGTGTCCATTAATTCTTTTGCGTAGAGACTGTCCGGTTTGGCCAATGTACATAGCAGAGGGGCATTGCTGGCACATGATGACATATATCACATTAGTAGATGTGCAGGTGAACAAGCCCCTGATGGTATGGCTGATGTAGGACCTAATCACAGAAAATATATCTCCTCAATATATGTTCCATTCTATATGCATCCGAAGAAGTGGGCTGTAGTCCACGAAAGCTTATGCTCTAATAAATTTGTTAGTCTCTAAGGTGCCACAAGTACTCCTGTTCTTTTTGCGGATACAGACTAACACGGCTGCTACTCTGAAACAGTGTAAAATGTTATCCTTTAAAGTTTACATAATTTATTACAATAATTGGATCCCATTGTTAAAGCCAAATAAAAAATGGGGCAAATCTTTGAGAGAGGTGCTTTCATTTTGGGAGGGTGGTGGTATGCTTGAAGTCATCTACAATATTATGTGCCAGCTACTAACCCAGCAGCCAATGAAACCCTGCTCCTGAGCTGTGGTAGTATGTGCCGAAGTGTGTATTCCCACAAAGCAGGGGTTGTACTGGAAAATCCACAGAGACCTTTTGCTATAATAGTCTTTCTGATTCTCACTATGATTAAATCAGAGAGCCAAGGTAGATGAGGTAATATCTTTTATTGGACCAACTTCTGTTGGTCAGAGGCAAGCTTTCAAGCTTACGCAGAGCTCTTTTTTAAAGATATTACCTCACCCACCTTGTCTCTCTAATATCCTGGGGCTGACATGACTACAACAATGCTGCATACAGTGTATGATTCAGTTGGACAAACGAGCCTTCTCAGGCCTTATCTCTGCTTTTCCCTTCCCCTTATAGTCCCTGAGGTTACCTACTCTAATCTCAAGCCCTTGAGGCACTGTCATGGTTCTTCTTTTCTCTGTAATTCCTGCTAAAGACTCCCATGTGTATCAGATCTTTGAAAGAGCTCTCTTACTGCAGAATTTCTGGTGCTTGTCATTTTGTTTTGTTCATTTGTTTTTTAAGAAAACAAAACCCAAACCCTTATGTGTGTTAAAGGAAGATGTTTCCTTGCAGAGCTGAGAAGAGGTTTGTCACTCTTTTCTGGGGGGGTTTATTATTGCCATTTTGTGGCATATAGTTATAAACTCAGTATAAAAAAAGTCGTTGAAAATGCTAATTCTGAAAGCCCAATCATAATGCAGCAAGGTCTCAGTGTTGGAGCATGTTTGCACTATGTGGCTTTGCCTACAGTCAGAGTTTGTGCGTGATTCTTTGTCATGATTCCTATGCAAGGTGAAGTTCGGATTCAGGTGAAGAGAATTAAAATCCGGTGGTGGCTGCATGAACTGCAGCTGAAGTAAGCTATCATGGTTGACATAGCTGGTAAAGCCTCTAATGCACACTAACCAGTCTGTCAGAGCCCACAGTTGGCGTTTGCACAGGAGCTTTAGTTTTAGTCTGATTTTTTGAAACACAAATAAAACAGTGAAAACTGCAGTTTGCAGGAGACTAAAGTATTCACTTGAGACAGCTCTTCTGGTATCCCCAGATATCTTGGTGTAGCTGTTCTTTTGCCTTTCTCATGCTTTTGAGTATAAACAAAGGGCACTCTGTGAATGGGGCCAGTTTGAATGGGGTTCTGTGGTTTTTATCATTCTGACTGCCTTTGACTCCACTTTGCCTTATCGTCTCTGAGGGTCACCTGTGTTGCATAGAGATCCCCGCTCTACAAGTGAAGTAGCTCAGTTGCTTTTGTGACTAGCTCTGCTCCTGTCATTTGCTAGGGTGGGGGTACAAGTGATACAGCTTTGCCCTCTGGTGCATTTGCAATCCAGATGTGGGAAAAGCCCTCAGGTAATCTCAAATCCAGGTTTCCCATTCTGTGACCCTGTATGCCAAGCCCTCTGGCCATCCTCAAGAGGGATCTTTCTATTTTGCATGTAGTTTCCATGACCAGTGTAGATAGTAACATGGCATTGTTTCAACCTGTTATGAAGATATGTCCCTTTTTAAGGTCACTCAGTAAAATTTTCAAAAGCACCTATGTCTCATTTTCAAAAGTGACTTGGACACTTAGGAGCCTGTGGTCTCATTGAAAGTCAGTGGGACTTAGGCACTTTTGAAAGTGTTACTTGCTGTGTTGTAACCTAAGAATCCCAATTCTGTTGAGTGAGCCAGTTGCATGAGCTGTTACAGTTAGAGTATGGAGTGAATTTCTGGAGCTTTACTAATAAACCAGCATTATCCTCTTATTTGTGTATGCACCTGGCTTTACTTTACAGAGGCACAACATGTATTGTCTTGCTACAAGCATTAAAAACTAAAATTTAGAAGTAAAAACATAAAGAAGTAGTTGCTCCTCAGATTAGTGAAGATGCCCATATTGCATAAAGTTGGGATTCATGGGATTCAAAAAGAAGTTTGTATCGTTGCTTAATTAAAAAACAACCACTGTGAAAGGTGAATGTGGATTAAACAGACTTGAATCTGTCACTGTCTAATCTCTCCACAGAATCTGCTATTACAATTGTGCAAAATTCAGATGACCGTCTGAAAGCAAGGTTTCTCTGCTTTGAAAACAGTTGAATGTTTTCTTGTTTTAATCTTTCCATAGCAGCAGAAGGTCCGCAATCACCTTTCCATCACATTCTACCCAAGTGCAAGCTGGCTAGAGACCTCAAGGAGGCTTATGACAGGTAAGAGGAATCCTCCTGATAACCCAAGCTATTCTTCTTCTTGGTGAAAAGTTTTTGACCTGTATATTATCACTAGTTCACCTGATTTTATATGTCTCTTCTCATTAGTGATTATTGGATCACTGGAGACACCAGTTCAGAGAGGAGGTTTGCCTCTATTTTTTATATTGCATTTGATTCAGTCTCATCCCAGTCAGTGAACATGAACAAGTATAGAGCCCAGAAAGTGAGTGGCCCTTTGGGCTTTGAAGTTAAACCAGGTGGAGGTTTGTAGCAATATGGCGTTCAGCTGTTGAAGTAAATCAGAAATATTATGGAGACCAAGTTGCTATCTTGGTCTCTCCAGTAGGATATCCCAGGGATTATCTTCTTTGAGGCTTGATAGGAGTCTTTGCCATGGCTATAAGAACTGTGCTACTCTTCCTTGGCTGGCAAGAGGCCTAATGACAACTTATTTGCAAAGTATCCTATCAGCAGCATTTTGGGCAGCAGCTCTCCCAGCAAGCACCCCAAACATACAATTTTATGCACTGCTCTATGTAACATAGTTGGCAGTTCCACAGGTTGCCCCTACCTCACTTGGTTACACTTTGCATGCCTGGAAGCCTGGATGAATGAGGCCTTTAGCATCATATAAACTGCAGCCTGTCAAAGCCTGACCAGTTAATGGTTCTGGCTGGGATTCCAAAGATGCTTAAAGGAGTTAGAAGTTCAATTCCCGTTGAATCTCAGTGCGAGTTGGGCACCCATCTCCCTTGGACTCCTTTTGAAAATTCCAGTCTGTGTGTCTTTCTGCTCTGTCATGGCATAGCTAACCCCTTAATGCAGAGCAAAGGGCTGCATTTGGTGCACTAGCATGTGCTGGTGACAACAGCTACCACAGCAGGGGGAGACAGAACCCTGAACAGGGAGTCTTTGCAGATAAGTAGAGCAGGAAGGTTGATTCAGTGTTTAGGGGCCAGGCTTCAATTCCTTGCTCTGCCACAGACTCCCTGGGTGACTTTGGTTAAATCACTTAATCTCTATTGACCTAAAGTTCCCCATCTGCTGAAAGGGGGTAGTAGCACTTTTCTACCTCACAGGGTTGTTGTGAGGCTAAATATATTAAAGACAGATGATTAGATACTACTGTAATTGGGGCCAGAGAAGCATTTTAGATAGGAATGATAGTTAACAATTTTCTGTGATAATTGCTTTTGACCTTAAGCTTCTGGAAGAAATTCAGGCCCCTTTGAAAGAAGCTGCAGAATCTGCATTTGGTGTGAATCCTGTAAAACATACTCTAAGTTTTATTTGAAAACATTTTTCCTGGCCTGGATTTTGAATACCAAACTCTCACCCACTGCTTTTTTTTCTACCTTCCTTCTGGTTTATTTATTTGTGACTCACTGTGGGGTCTGCCCAGTAATACAGTGACATCTAGTGGCTGAGAACAGTGATTGAGAGAATTTTGAATCTAGGACCAAAACTCATGGTAAGGACAGAAAATACATAGTGGTGCCCACACAATTTTCCCAATGTGCTAGCATCTGCCATCCATTGAGATAGACGTGTACTGGGGCAGGGACTATCTGGGGAAGTAGGCCACTCCCTCCCAGCCCTCATCCATGCTGTAGTGGAAACTTCTCCCACACTATCTCATGTTGACATGGAGCATTGCTCAATGGAATCTTGTCTTTAATTATTTTACCTAGCTTATTTCTGATTTGAAGGCGTTACTAGAGACTATCCCAGTTAAAGCTGGAATGAAGTTGTTTGATGGTTTCCTCACCAAGTGCTGTTTGCTTTATATCTTTAGAATCTGATTTTGTGGCATTGTATTGGCATAACTACAATTACAGTTTTTTACAACATTATATGCTTTGTATCTGTTTGATTAGTCTGAGGTATGCAAAACAATTAAATAGTTATAAATCTTGATAGTAGCCAATTTATTGTCTTAATTGTGTATGAATTTCTGGCAGTTTCCCTCCTGGGAAGCAGCATGGTGCAGTATATGGGGCACATGGAGTTGCGAACCAGATTCTATTTCTGGTTCTGCCAGTGACTCACTTGGGCAAGTCACTCAGGCAAGTCAGAAACATCCACTGATTTTTGGATGTCCAATTGGAAACATCTTGGTTTTCAGCAGTGCCAAACCTCTGAGTTGACTTTAATTGGCGTTTAATTGGTGCTGTAACTGAGGGGGATGCAATTGTTTCAAAGTATTTTCCTACAAGGCGCTCCCCACTAGATGGCACTGGAGTATTTCAAGTCAGGTCTGACATATCCCTAGTGCTTCATTCTGTGTCATGAGACGTATACAAATCTGAACCTTTGTCACCGCTCAAAATGCATTGAATGCTCCTATCTTTTAAATTGCAGTATAAATGGGGTGGGCTGGCATGATTATAGAAAGTTATACCACTAGTTCCCATGATTTCCTAATGGCTGTAGAAGAGAACCTCAGAAAGCAGGGCTTTTTAATGATTAGTTTAAAAGATTTTAATGCATTTGGGATCCTCAGACATTTTCCACACAACTCTGCCTACAACGTGAACAAAAAGCAATGGCTTGAAGGCCAAAATACCTCAGCTATAGCTCACAGACTGATTGCCATAGTTTAAACTGCAGCTGCAGAGAGCGTTTGCTAGATTTACACCAGTCCACCACTTAGAGGTTTTGAAGAAGAAAATATTTGCTGTTTATTTAGTGGGGCTCTACTGTTTCCACCTCTCTCCAGATAGGTTTTTCGTACAACAAGAGCAACCACACACTTTCAGCCTGACTGATTTTCTTTTAGGGGAAGGGTGACAACCAAAGCAAGAATTAACAAAAATAGGGAAAATCTTCATGAGGGTGGTGTCTCTCTGTTAACATTTTGTTTCAACTTTGTCTCGCAAAATGTCGGATGTCCCCATAAGACAGGCAGGCTTTGTAGAAATTTCAAGGTGGAATACAGAGCAAAAGTGATCGCCATTATTTAGATACATACACCACAAATGGGTTTTGAAACAGTGGGCTTGTCTAAATGGCTAGTTTAGTGTGTGGCAGGTTGGAGTGTTTCAAAGCAGATTAAATCAGCACACTCTAGGGAACTTTTAGTGCACAGTAACAAAGTCCACATGACCAGTTAGTGCGTGACTTGCTAGTATGTTGTAGATTTACAGCCCACCTTGCAACACACTGACTAGTCATCTAGACAAGCTTATACCCAAGAGACTACTTATACACAAACTGGTCTCCATGGCTCAGTAGAAGAGGCTACTACAAGGTCAATAGAATTATGACATCACCACATGAATAAGGCCGATGTACTAATACAGTAACAGCCATACTGCATTGCAATGCTTGGTACAAAAGCCATAAATAACGGATAACAAGTAGTGTACATGCAAAGAGGGGTACGTCTTATTCAAGGCTCCAAATGGCTACTGCTTTGTATTTCAAAGAGAAGACTACCAACACAAGCCTATAATCCCCTTCCTAGGGTACATTTTGAATAGCATCTAATAAACATGTCTATAGGACACTCTACTTATAGATGAAGTGCTGTAAAAAGGTGAGTAGATATAATTATCTGTATCTTGCATATGGAGAAACAGAGATGCAGAAGTTAAGCCCAAAGTTTTCATAAGTATCTATCAATTTTGGATGCCCAGTTTGGGACATCTCAGACCTGATTTTCCACAAGTGTTGAGTGCCTGTGTTGAATTTAATTGGAACTGTGGTGCTCATCATCTCTGAAAATCATGTTCAAGGCGTCACGGTAGGCAACCAAAATTAGTGGACACTTACCGTATATAAACTATTACTCACTCTTTTTAATGTAGATAATTGAATAAATCGAATTTTGGATTCAGATGTTCTTACTTAGCCTTGGTTGACCTAATTATGTCAGTGTACACACTACAGCCTTTCTCCCACTGATGTCCCCCTGCTACACCAACATCTTAATTACACCTCCACAAGAGTTGTAGGCTTATGTCGGTGTTAGGGTGACAGTGTCCTTGTAAACATTGCAGGTTACTTATATCTGCTGTTCGCTTTCGTTTTTGTCAATTTCACAGCTTATGTCGACTGTGAAGACCCTTCGTGGATCCCACCCCTAATAATTTGTTCTGTGCAGTCCATTTTTATTTTCATGTTTCCTTTGAGCATTGTAAATAGTGTGAGTGAATGTTATATCCAGAATACCTTTTGACTGTGCTGTATTTTAAGAGTTCATTCTTGATGGCATGTTACCAAATGTATGTCAATTATGGGTGAATCTGCTGGGTCTTCCTTAGCCAGGATAAACAAGTGTGTTTTAAATTTCATCCTTTAAGTCCAAGAAAAACCAGTTTGTTTGCAGTACTGTGGTGTAACTTTGGATGCCCTTTAAAGGCTTCTTGCTGCTGACTGGATGTGGGATTGAGGAATGTGTGAGAGTGGCTTCCAACTCTCAGTAGCTTCCATATCAAATTTGCTCAATTTACAAGTAATGGATTTTCTAACAATCAGGACTTCAAGTTCAGCCTGGGATCTGAGAGTAAAGCTGTGGTGTTTCTGCAGCTCAAATCATTACCAGTAATAATGATTCTGGGGTGAGATCTTAGCTAACGAGTTTGATAGTGCACAACACAGAACAGAATCCTGTTCTGCTCCACTATTGCTGTGTTATGGGGTGGCACTCTAGCTAAACCTGCGACATAGCTTCAGTTTAAAGCTGACATTTCAGACTTATGCAAACACTACATACAGTCAGCTAAATTTGAAAATTGTTATGCAAATTCATGGCTTGGGATGGTATATTTCGTAATTTAGGCTATTGTTACACAGCAATGTAAGCCTAGGGTTAGTGGGACTTGAGTTAGCTGACCTGTGTCAGGGAACCCTGGGCTTAAGTGTCTACATTGCATTTTAACCCTAGGTTAAGAATTTTCTGACCCATGCTCAAACCTTGGGTTCTGGTGTCCACACTGCAGTGCACAGACCCGCATCAAAGTAAAGGTATCCTGAAGTGTCTAGCGCGCCCCCCCCCCCACCTCCTCCCTATGTCGACGCTCTAGCCTTAGGAACATGGTGCACTGTGGGGAAACTCTTCTGCCCACTCCGTTTCCTAACGGTGGTGGTGCTATTGATGGGATTCATGTGCCCATAAGGTGCATGTAAGCACATACACCTCATAATTAGCTCCTTTAGTGGCCGTCTCAGTAGAATGACTGCAATTTGAGAAGGCTTTATACCAGGGATCGGCAACCTTTGGCACATGGACCTCCAGGGAAAGCCCCTGGTGGGCCGGGCCAGTTTGTTTACCTGCTGCGTCCGCAGGTTCGGCCGATCACAGCTCCCACTGGCCACGGTTCGCTGCTCCAGGCCAATGGGGACTGTGGGAAGCCGCGGCCAGCACATCCCTCAGGCCGCGCTGCTTCCTGCAGCCCCCATTGGCCTGAAGTGGCGAACTGCGGCCAGTGGCAGCTGCGATTGTCCGAACCTGCGGAAGTGGCAGGTAAACAAACTGGCCCAGGGGCTTTCCCTGATGGGCTGCGTGCCAAAGGTTGCTGATCCCTGCTTTATACTGAACTATCATCTAATCTGAGAATTGGGCTCGCCAGCTCTAGGTTGAGTCACGTTGGTAGGAAAATGCCCATGTGCACCTGTTCAGACAATAATTAGGAAATTTATTTAAATGAAACTTTGCGATGCTTAATTTTTAAAATGGGATTTTCAATGAAGGTGTTCTTTTGTTTTGTTTTATTTTATTTTTGTCTGTTTTGAAGTTTGACATAAAATGAAGGCATCAGAGGAAAAACACACACACCCTCCCAGCCTGGCTACTGCCAAGCAGTGAAGTGCACCCTGGGCTTTGGGTGCAGTGTTTTTTTTTTTTTTTTTTTGTAATGCTTTTTGCACAGAGATAAGGGGAAATTCTGGGGCCGTTTCTATGTTAAACTTTTATCACTGGACTTGCTTCTGCTGAGAACTAGTGTCTGGCACAAAGAAAAAGCACAGCTCCAAAAACTACTAACAAAATTATTGGACTTTGGTTTCTGGCTCTGAGAATTGAGAATTAACGTTCTTGTGTTCCTGTTCGTACACTTATCACTGCAAATCTCTCTGGTACACAACACTTTGATTTTAAATTTGTAAACTTTTGAAATTTTTGGCCAATTTTTTTTTTTTTAAGTGTAATCTTTGGTGTAAAATTTAAAAGCATGGATGCTCAGCCCTAGGCTAGTGGGAGCTGTAAGTTCCCTGTACGGCTGAAGGTCAGACCACTTAGGGCTCTGAATGTAGTTAGGTAGCTAATTTTAGGCACCCACTTTTGATTGATAGTTGCTCCTGGCAATAGACTTCCCCTTCTGCTCTGCACTAGCACCCTCAGCAGAGCAGCCTGCAAACCACCAGTTCCCACTTGTCAAAAACCTGGCAACTATCCGGCAGTCAGGAGATTAGTGTGACCCCGCTTTCACCCTGGTTGGGTAAATTTAAGTTCTTTTTCTAATTTGGTTCTTTTCCACTCTGAAATGTTTTAGAGCAAATGATCAATTCCCAAAGGGGAGCCCTCGTTTGGCAGAGATGGTGCTCCATAGATGCCATTTCCTTTTGGGTTATCTGGAAGTGAGACTTTGGCAAAGACTTTACAACTTTATTCTTAGTGTTTTGTGGTTTTGAAAATCCAGGGGAAGAAGGACACTGCCTGCCCTTATCTGAGCCTCTTGAGGTTGATTAACTGCCTCTTTCTTGGCATGTGCAGTGCTTAGCTTGGTCAGTTTTAATAACTTTGTTGGTGAGTGTGCTTTGAACACAGCTTGTCAGAGAAATAATTTACACAATATTTTCAAAAAGGTTCTATATTTAATGTATTTAAACAAAAAAATAAAACTTAAATGCAATCCAGAGAGAACTGAGGTTTTTTGGGTGACCGCTATGGTTCTGAATCCAGATAGTTCTGCAGCTAGAGACAGTGTTTTAGGGCTACATGTCCTGAATTGATTTTCAGGTTCTGTTTTAGGAACTGTTTAATGTAAATGATGTCAACTGCTATGGATGGGACATCAGCTTTTTTTTATGGTCTCAACTAGCACACTCGTGTCACGATAAATGGCTTTTTGAGCAGACATGCTTTCTAATATAGAGGGTGGGGTGTCTTACCCACGTATGCTTGTACTTGGGTGGTGGAGGAGGTAGTGAATGCCATAAAGATAAGGAGTAAATATGTCACCGTCTAAAAACAAGAACAAAGATCTGTTTGAGTGAAGTTGGCTGCCCCAAACTCCCTGCTTTCTGTGTGTCCTGCTTTCCGGGGTATTAAATAAAAGATACTTAAAGCTGCTTTCCAGCCAAACTGTGAGATCAAACTTCATTATCATTCCTGAAGTGCATATTCTCTCCACTTCAATCCTGTTCTCTTGGGTAAGCTTAAAAGTTTAGTTTTAGATGCTGTGGTTTCCTAGAATGAAGGAACTATTTAATAACAACTTTCATGATTTCCTGTGACAAGGAGGAGCAAGTCAATGGGAAACAAACCACCTAGGTGGAATCTATGGAATCCGTGTTGTGGTGCCATGTTGCTCTGTAATGCCTTATGCATAGTTAGGGAACTTCCCTCCCTCTGTATCGTGCAGTAAAATTATGATGGAAACATTGGGCCCAATTCATCATTGCCCTGTGTGCCATCCAGTCCCACCATACCTCCCCCAGGAACACCCCCCACAGGGTCTCTGCATCACTTTTACAGGAGATCCTCCTCCCTCCCTGGGGCATTGGTGTGGGGTGAGGGCCAGCTGGAGGAGGGAGGGAGTGTGGTTGGGGCATTCTTATGATTCTGTGACCATGCAATAGCCTATAAGAGACCAATTTAAAGCAGGCCTTATGGCAGGGTGGGCCAACTTTTTGGCCCAAGGGCCACATCTGGGTATGTAAATTGTATGGGGGGCCATGAATGCTCACAAAACTGGGGGTGGGATGCAGGAGGGGGTCTGGGCTCCAGCTGGGGGTGCAGGCTCTGGGGTGGGGTCAGAAATGAGGAGTTCAGGGTGCAGGAAGCGGCTCCGGGCTGGGGCAGGGAGGTGGGGTGTGTGTGTGGGCTCTGGCTGGGGGTGCGGGCACTGGGTTGACGATGAGGGGTTGGGGGTGCAGGAGGGTGCTCCGGGCTGGGACCGAGGGGTTCGGCGGGCAGGAGGGGGAATCAGGGCTGGGGCAGGGGGTTGGGGCCTGGGAGAGGGGCAGGGGTGCAGGGTCCAGGCAGTGCTTACCTCAAGCAGCTCCCAAAAGCAGCAGCAGCATGTCCCACCTCTGTCTCCTATGTGGAGATGCGGCCAAACGGCTCTGCACGCTGCCCTTTCTGCAGGCACCACCCCTGCAGCTCCCATTGGCCATGGTTCCTGGCCAATGGGAGCTGCGGCAGCGGTGCTTGGGGTGGGGGCAGCGTGCAGAGCCCCCTGGCTGCTCCTATGTGTAGGAACCAGAGGGGGGACATGCTGCTGCTTTCGGGAGCCCTGCGGAGCGGGGCAAGCCCCCAACCCCGCTCCCCATCTGGAGCACCGGAGCGGGACAAGCCCCTGATCTTGCTCCCTGGCGGGAGCTCGAGAGCCATATTAAAACATCTGGAGGGCCAGATGCAGCCCCCAGGCTGTAGTTTGCCCACCCCTGCCTTATGGACTAGAGCAGAGGTGGGCAGCTGGGGAGCAGGGTCTGGGGCTTGCCCCGCTTCAGCGCTCCAGCCGGGGGCACCAGGTCGGGGGCCGCACCACACGGCTTGGACCCGCTCCAGCCAGGGGTGCCATAGCTTGGCCTCGCTCCAGGGCACAGGCTCTGGGGCCGCACCACACAACTCCTGGAAGCAGCTGCATGGCCTCGCTCTGGCACTCTAGCAGGGTTGGGGGCTGCTCCACACGTAGGAGCCGGAGAAGGGACATGCCACTGCTTCCAGGAGCCGTTTGAGGTAAGCATCACTCGGAGCCTGCACCCCTGAGCCTCTACCTACGCCCCAATTCTCTACCCCAGCATTCATGGCCCGCCATACAATTTCTATTCCCTGATGTGGCCCTCAGGCCAAAAAGTTTGCCCGCCCCTGTACTAGAGTCAAATTGGTCCCTGGCAGTTGCTGAAAGGAGGGAGGTGCAGTCTCTTCTCTTGTTCTGGCATCAGCACAGGTGAATCTGGCCCATTGCTTTTACTCGAGAGAGGCAGCAAATGCTGTATTTATTTATTTTTTATTATTATTTTTTTTAAGTCTTTGTACTACAGGGGTGGTGCGATTGCACATCAACAACTGGCTTGAAGTGAGTTTCTGTCTACCTCATAAAATCCATTATGTTGCAACAAACTTTATACCTCCTGAAGCGATTGAAAGAAGCCTGAAAGCTATTAGGTAAATATACCCTGTTCTTCAGTGCCCAAATGTTCTTGTGCCTCTCTAACACTAACATTTAACTTCTCTCCCTTTGTTCCGATTGACCCAAACGTTTTACAGCCTTACTGAAAAATGTTACAGAAAATAATGAAGATTGACTTTTTTCGTTGTGCTCCCAATTCCTGGAAATGGACTGTGTGTCTTTGTGATGTGAAAATTAGAGCCCATTTTGGTTTTCTAAATGGTGATAATGAGCTGAAACCAAGCTCTGCGCCCCAGCCTGTTCTCTTGTGCCTAGACTTTTTTTCCTCAGGTATTTGTGGCACTGTTGTTGACTGAACACACTCAGTGGCAATGCTGAGGTTTTAAAGTAAGGCAGCAGCCAGCGTCTGCATTATTTACAATTGGAAGATCTTGTCTTAGAGGTTATTGCAAGATATTCCCCATTCAAAGTGCCATCCTTAAAAGCAAACACTTCATTTTAACCATATTCATATTGAAGTGATTTCTTATCCATATCACAGTTCCATGAAGTATCTAAATTCGGAAGGATTGGTATTTCCTGTAGATTTTGGGGGGGGAGGCGGTCCCATTTTTGTTTCCCGCTGTTCTATGGAGGTTTAGCTGCAAAAGTCACCTGCTGCGTTACTTTCATTTTTAGTGCCCAGTTCTGATCAGCAGTATACAGTGAGGTGTTTGCATTTCATCCCTGCTCCCTTGGGACCACAATCTGTCCACCTGTCTGGCTAGCTTTTAGGCTTTCCAAATGGTGATAGAGGTTTAAGACTCTTTGACAGGAGGCAGCTTGTCTTGCATAAACAAGAATGAACTAACTGTGAACATAGTCCTTAGCTATAGCTATCACAGTATCAGATGGTCTATTTTGCCAGTAGCTTGACAACATGCTCCAGCTCTGTGCCATAGTGAGGGGTAGCTGATCCTTCAGGAAAGAAGCAATTACAGATGACAGTGTTCTTTCTACAGGCCTTACCATGCCTTATTACTACTGAATGATGAGAAGTCGTTGCTTAATGAGCTCCCATTGGACTGTTCCCCAGCCCTGGTGAGAGTGATTAAAACTACCTCTGCTGTGAAGAATCTGCAGCAGCTGGCTCAGGATGCTGACCTGGCATTACTACAGGTACAAGGAGCTGACAGTTTTTTAATTGAAGCTGTTTCAATTCACTAGGCATTTTCCTTCTTAGTGTCTGTGGTGTTTCTCTAGTATCCTTTACATGTGCATAGAATGCTCGTCTTAGCGCTAGGGAGAGGGTTGGAGAAAGGCATCAGCCCCTCCTGGTGGAGGGAGAAGTTGGTCAGCCCTCATGCTGTACCCGATTCAGAATGAACTTTAACTTGGCCTCTAGTAATTAAATCCCCTACATTTTCTTACATTGATCTTTACTTTGTAAGTATACATTTTAAATGTTGGTGCAACCTAACCTTGCCCAGTCACAGAATATCTGTTACTGTTGCACCTGGGTCTGCTAATTCACAGTGCTGGATTTGGGTTTCCTCCTTCCTGAGAGAGCAGAAATGCTACTTGCTGCTTCAACATTGTGTAGCTATTCAACCATCTTATACATGTTTAATAATAATAATAATAATAATGTGCTAACTCCCAAACACCACAATCGGATTGGGCTCAATTGTACAAGGTGCTGTACAAACGCACAATAAATCAGTCCTTGCCCCCAAAGATCTGACTGTCTAAAAGTAAAATGGTAAGATGGAACAAATAAGTGGGCTGGGGGTGAGGGGCAGGGAGCAGGGGAGACAGTATAACAGGGTCAGTTCAGCAACACTCAATTCCGTTTAGTGTCTGGACCATGGTTTGGTGGTGACCTGGGTTTCCACCCTGTGGGAAATGTCAGCTTATTCTTAAATTGTGCTGCTGGGAGGAGAGAATGTCTTAGCCCTGAAACAGGGGCTGCAACAGTACAAAAATGACAGAGTTTATAAGATAGAAACTAAAAAATGTCTACCTGTCTGAGAGGCTGAATTTCTAATGTGTGTCATGTTTTCCTGCTTATCCAACCTTCAGGGAATCTGGCTTCACAAGAATTGCCAGGCTCAATCAGACCTGTGGTGGATATAGTCCAGTATCCTGTCGCTGACAGCAGCCAGACCAGATAGAATCATAGAAATGTCCAACTGGAAAGGACCTCAAGCCCCACCCTCCTGCTGAGGCAGAATATGTAGACCATCCCTGTCTAACCTGCTCCCCTTATTGTGACAGGTTGGACCACAGAAACCCCCCTGGGAACTGCCAACTGATGTGCCAAGACTACTTCTGCCCCTGCTTTCCCTGCCAGATCGGGACCCCAGCACCCTATCTTACTGAGACAGACACGCCAGTCTGCTCCAACACAGATCCAGAATCTGAACCACGTGTCCCAAAGCTGCAGACTTAACTGAAAGCAACTTACAGAAGTGTTCCTGTCTTTAACACTCAGATGTCCAAATCCCAATTGGGTCTAAATAAATCTAAACAACTCATAAATTGTTCGCCCTCTATAACACTGATAGAGAGAGAGATGCACAGCTGTTTGTCGTCCCTCCCCCCGCCCCCCCGGTAGTAATACATACTCTGGGTTAATTAACAAGTAAAAAGTGATTTTATTAAATACAGAAAGTAGGATTTAAGTGGTTCCAAGTAGTAGCAGACAGAACAAAGTGAATTACCAAGCAAAATAAAATAAAACACGCAAGTCTGAGTGTAGTACAATAATAAAACTGAATACAGATAAAATCTCACCCTCAGAGATGTTTCAATACGTTTTTTTCACATACTGGATGTCTTCCTATTCTGGGCACAATCCTTTCCCCTGGTACAGCCCTTATTCCAGCTCAGGTGGTAGCTAGGGGATTTCTCATGATGGCTCCTCCTCTCTTTGTTCTGTTCCACCCACTTAATATATCTTTTGCGTAAGGCAGGAATCCTTTGTCCCTCTCTGGGTTCCCACCCCCTTCTTCTCAATGGAAAAGCACAAGGTTAAAGATGGATTCCAGTTCAGATGACTTGATCACATGTCACTGTAAGACTTCATTACCCACTTGCCAGCACACACACTTATCCAGGAAGACTTACAAGTAAAACAGAGCCATCTACAGTCAATTGTCCTGGTTGATGGGAGCCATCAAGATTCCAAACCACAATTAATGGCCTGCACTTTGCATAATTACAATAGGCTCTCAGAGTTCTATTTCATACTTCTAGTTTCAGATACAAGAGTGATACATTTATACAAATAGGATGACCACACTCAGTAGATTATAAGCTTTGTAATGATACCTTACAAGAGATCTTTTGCATAAAGCATATTTCAGTTACATTATATTCAAATTCATTAGCATATTTTCATAAAATCATATAGAATGCAACGTCACACTTATATTACCCAAAGTCCATTTTCTAGACCTCAAGAGCCAGGAGCCCCTGGTCCCCAGTCCCCCTATTGAGCTCACTAGCTTGTTAACTTGATAGCTTTGTCTTCCGTACATGTAAATGTACTTTCATTGTTCTTTGCCAGTTATCAAGCTAGTCAGGCAGGTAAATACACATTCCTTTGCCTAGGGCAGGCTGGCTTTATGCATTGCCTCCCAAATACGTTTTAGGAACACATTTCCAGCACACGCATACGACTCTTTGTACATAATATGTATGTACATCACAAAGTGATTTTTGGGACCAGCATGTCACCAATTTACATATGATACATGACACCTTTTAGATACATATTATGACAAAAGTATGTTGAGGAGTAATGAGTGTGTCAGGTCTGATACGAGTTAAATATGGTGGGCTCTCTGCCAGTTAGCACTGAGGGGCTCCTAGGGTCATACCTCCCCTCTTACAGTGCTGCAGAATGGTTAGCCACAGGCTGAACTATAAGCAGTGGATCAGAATCCTCTTTCCTGGACAGACCATCTACCACTATATTTTCTTTCCCTTTTAATATGCACAATTTCCATGTATTCTTGGAGCATCTCTACTCCTTCGCAGCAGTTTGGAATTGGTGTCCTTGGTTCTGGGTAACCAAACTGATGGAGAGTGGTCAGTTAGAACCCTGAATTTTCTGTTAGAGAAAGGGCCTTAATTGCATGATAATCCATACAATGGTATACCACTCTTTTCTATGACAGAGTAATTCTGTTTGATGGGTGCCGATTTTTTTACTCAAGAAAGCAGTGGACTGCTTTTTGCTACTTTCCCCTGGCTGCATTAGAACTGAATCTAAACCAGTGTCTGATGCATTCATGCGCATTTTGTCAAAATCTGGACTGGCCACAACAGGCTTTTCTGACAAGATTTTCTTTATCAAAACTCTCTTGACAAGCTTTTGTCCACAGCACTCTGTTTGGCTATGTCTTCTTGCAGAAGTTTGTGATAGCGGACATAATGTCAATGAACCCATGCATAAATCGGCAGTAATAGTTAACCATGCCTATGAAAGATTGGATCTGCTTTTTGGTCTGGGGCAAATAGTTTCTACTTTCAAAGGATCAGGAGAGGTTTGGCCACCATCTTACACAGTGTCCCAAATAAGGAACGTTTGCTGCTCCTATTTTACATTTAAAGGCCTTCACAGTAAGACTTGCATCTCTGAGTTTTGAAAATACAGCCCTCCAGTGTCTCTTGTGAAGTGACCAAGAGTAGCTGAACATCGCTATGTTATCATGTGAAGTCTTGTAATCTGTTTAACACTTGGTTGACAAGCCTCTGAAAAGTGGCTCCTGCATTAATTAATCCAAAAGATAACATTTTGAAATCATGAAGTTCAAACCCATATCAGTAATAAAAGTAGATTTCTTCTTTTTGTCGTTGTGCAAAGGAATCTGCCAGTACCCTTTTACCAGATCAGTTGTGCTAAGAGATACTTTGGGCTAAGCAAAATATAACATTTTATCAATTCTGGGCATAGGATAGGCATCAGAAACTGTGACAGTATGAAGTTTTCCATAATCAACACAAAACCTTACAGTCTTATTTGTCTTAGGAACCAACACAGGAGATGCCCAGGGACTGTCAGACTCTTTAATTACTCCCATATCCTGAATACTCTGTGTTGCTTTATGGATTTGCTTGTGCACTTTCCCAATGGTTCAGTATGCCCTGCTAGGTGCAGGTTGGGGATCCACAGAGTCAGTCTTGTGGACCATTTTATGAGTCATCATTGGCATGTTAGAAAATATCTGCTTGTGTTTTTGCAGCCAAGATTTCTACCCTCTCTGTCTGTTAGCTCTTTGCATATCTTAGTGCTTTCAAATAATGAGTCATTGGGGCATTCAGACACTAGATCAATGAAGTGTCAAGTCTGACTGACTCCCTTTCATCACAACAATGCATATTCACAATTGCTTCTGTATTGTGATAGATTTTAAGTCTATTCACATGCACTGTCTGTGGGCAACCTTGCTGTGGGGTCTTTTTACACTGTACATGACTTAATTTTCTCTCTCCACAACCTATAAGGGCCCCTCCCATGAGTTTTGCATTTTGCTCCTTTTTACAGAAAACAGTTTTAGTAGTATTATCAACCCCCACACCTCAAAACAGCACAACTTCAAGCATTCTTATCATACTATGCTGTTTGTGTGGTCTGGCAATCCATGAGGTTAGTTTGAACCACGTCCAGCATGTCTTTTAACTCCTTTCTGAACTTTTCTACATATTCAATCGCTGGTTCTCCTTCTGGTTCAGTACCCCTCTCCCAGAAGGGCCTGATAAGATCTAGGTGTTCTGTCACTTTTCTCTTACACAAGAGATGAAATAGGGAAAACCCTGTGGACTCTTGGGGCACCTCCCTAAAGACAAATAACGTGGTAATTTTTCATCCCAAGCCCCTTGCCCTTTTGTTTGCATACATTCCCAGCATAGATTTCAGTGTTCCTATGAACCTTTCAACCAAACTGTTTGTCTCTGGGTGATATGGGGCAGCCTTCAGCTGTTTTAAATCAAACATCCTCCACAATGCACTGAATAGTTGGGATGTGAGATTTTACCCACAATCTGACAAAATCTCCTTAGGAAAACCTACTTGGCTGAAAATAGTGAAATGGGCTCTTGCCACTATGTCAACCTCTAAGGGTAGGTCTACACTACCCGGTAGTTCGGCGGTAAGCAAATTGAACTTCTGGGTTCAACTTATCGCGTCTTGTCTGGACGAGATAAGTCGAACCCAGAAGTGCTCGCCGTTGACTGCGGTACTCCTGGTCGGCGAGAGGAGTACCGCGAAGTCGACAGGGGAGCCTGTCTGCCGCGTCTGGACCGAGGTAGGTTTGAACTAAGGTACTTCGAACTTCAGCTACGTTATTCACGTAGCCGAAGTTGCGTACCTTAGTTCGAATTGGGGGGTTAGTGTAGACCTGCCCTTAGTTAAAGCAACTGCTTCTGGATACCTAGTGGCATAATCCATTTTCATCAAAATGTTTTCCCTTTGGGTTGGCTGGGGCAAAGAGCTCACAATATTTGTTGGCACTCTAAGAAATGCCTCCTTGATTACAAGTGAGGGTTGCAGGGGAGCTTTGTAAAACTGTACTGGCCTCTTCTGATCCTAGCACAAGTCACAAGACCTGCAATAGTCTCTCTCCTCATTCTGAATATCTGGTCAATAAAAATTCCTTCTTATCTTTTCATAAGTCCTTTAAGTCCCCAAGTGACCAGCAAAAGGACAATTGTGGGCTAACATAATTAACTCCCCATTATGTTTAACAGGCACAAGTTGCTTGTAAATCTTCTCAGACCCTGTACAGGGGCTTCCCTGTATAATCTTCCCTCTTCTTCAAAAACCCTTCCCCATTTCCCCTAGCTGGACTCCCCCTGGAGATTATTCTGCTTATGCTTTCTAAGGATGGGTCCGCTCTCTGCTCTGCTGCAAATTTCTGCCTGCCATAGCTTTGAGAGCTGCTTCTTCCACTGGGAGCGGCTCCTTCTTCCTTGTCCCTGGAGACACACTGCTTCCCTCTTCTAAGCTGGGGTTAGGGTAACCAGATGTCCCGATTTTTATAGGGACAATCCCGATTTTTGGTGCTTTTTCAGATATAAACCCCTATTACCCCCCCACCTCCTGACCTGATCTTTCACACTTGCTATCTAATCATCCTAGCTGGGGTAGGATGTTTCCTCACCCTTTAGCTGTTTCTCTGTCTTCACCGTTCCCTCCTGGGATCACAGAGCAATATTTCTGTCTACAATGGGTACCATATTTAACAGGCTTGGACATAGTAATACAGCATTACCTGCATGAACTCCTGCTGGAATGCAATCCAGCATGCCAACTTTTAAAATGCCTACTATACCTTCCCATTCCAAGTGCACTTCTGCCAAAGGCACAGTGGTTTTAAATTTTCCAAAGGCCAAGAGTTCTACGCTTTCCCCATGCAGCATGCCAGTCTCCCTGACCAGAGAGATCTGGGCAGCCAGTGTCTCTCCATTATAGGCATTCTTTGCCATTCACTTTGGCAACCTTAATAAAGTCAGTAGCAACCTCCCATAGGTCAGATTATACAAAAGTCATCAGGAACTCCTCGGGTACCTCTGTGGGTCTTGTGTTTACAATAGTTATATTCTAAGGAGTGGGTGTGGACTCTTTGTTTAGGGCATTTGTCCCTCAGGTGTTCAGTGGAGTTACATATGGAACATCATCTTGGACTGTTTTCCTGTGAAAGGGGTCTGTGAATGCAATTACCAGGAAGGGGTTGATTCGGGGGAGATGAGCGCCTGGGCTCCCAACCACCCTCCCTTTTCCCAGGGATAAACCAAGCTTCTCTCCTTATACTGGGCTGCCGCCTCTTTCTGTGTCTTTTGCTCACTAGATACTCTGGCTTGTACATAGAAATCAGACAGATTGGCTGCTTTCTATGCAGACCCTAAAATTTTATCCCAAATGGCTTCTTTGGTCTCTTCAGAGCATATGCTCAGGAAATGTTCTGTGCAAAGAGGTGAAATAACTGGTCATAATCTCTTCAGCCCCTTTGCCCATTTTTCTCATCAAATCACACATCTTCTCTGTGACTAATTTTATCACCTTTTTTGCGGTTTCTAAACCTTACCTTATACACATTAGGAGTAATTTGAAACTTGCAAAATATAGAGCCTTTTAAAATTCAACATATCTCAAAGCTTGTTCAATTTCCATTTCATTAACTACATTTAATGCTTTACCCAAGAGCTTTGCAGTCGCTATGGGGACTTGTCTTCTGGAATTTTGTGCAACTGCGAGTCTTGCAGTAGTATACAATCTTTTGTATGCAGGATACAATTTGTCCCAGCTGGGTCTTCCTTGGAGCGAGGGAATGCCTGGAAGCTGGGGGGTCTGTCCAGGCTTTCCCTACCAGCTCAGATTATGAAGCCTTTCCTTCTTCTTTTTCGGGGCTTCCTTCTTTCAGTTCTGTGATTCATTGGTGTGCTTCCTCTTGCTTTTCTGCCTTCCTTTCCTTGACTCTCAGGTCAGTTTCCAACCTCCGGTGCTCTTGTTCCTTTTCTATTTTTAGTCATCTCCAACTTTTTGGTTGGCTCTGGTGACTCCAAATTCAGTAACTCTATCTCAGCCAGTTTGAGTTGTGTGGGTTCCTCACTAAGGTCTGTCTTTGACCTTGTCTACACTACAGGTTACTTTGGTGTAATTTTATGTCACTCCGGAATGTGAATAATCCACACCCCTGAGCTACATAAATTATACCGACCTAAGCGCCGGTGTACATTGTGCTGTATCAGCGGAAGAGCTTGTCAAACCGCTCCCTGGAGGAACAGTCACCATTCCTTATTTGTATAGCCCCAACAGTGTACTATAACTTGCACCCTGGAGGGAGGCAAGGAAAATCTTTGGGCTGGCGTCTCGGAACCACGCAGCTCTTCTCTGATCTGTTTAGTACACAGGGTCTGAATACAAGCTGCCTAGAGGACAGCTTCGGCTCAGCAGAGAGTGTATCATTGGCATCACAAATAGATTTTCTGGCTGTGCATGCACGCCACTAAATAGCCAAGGTAGACCAATGTAGGTCCCGATAATTGGGCTTTTGGACCTTTGATTGTTAGACCTGATGGCCAGTTTGGGTAGCTGTTAGAGGCAGATAATTCTATGACTTTAGGTAGTTGTTTAGCTCAGACCAGGGAATATATTCAAATGCTCCTTGCGTCTCACGGTGAAGTGCAGCTGCTGCTTCAAAAAACAAAATACAATGTAAAAAAAAAATCCTGACCAGACTTCTCAGCCAACCCTTATTCAAAGGGAAGTGCCTTCTGTTAGAATTCCAGTGTTATTACTGTACATGGTTAACATCAGAAATACTGAAAGTTTGGATTGTTTGAAATATCTCTGACCTGCTGGAAATCCCCTACGGTCTTTGTTGTTCTCACTGTCTTCACTGAAGAAAGGTGAAGTGTATTTGTTAAGGCTGGCTCTTATTTATTTTAGGTGGTTGTTTCACAACCACTAGAGAGCAGTCACTGACTTTCTTCATGTGCCTGGAATACTTTCTGCAGCTCATCAGTGAAGTAATGCACTGATTTAGCAAAGGCAATATTGACCTTTTCTAGTACGTTTATTAGCAGAGGCTGAAAAAGTGACATGAATTCTTATCCTGGTTAAGGAAGTGACCAAAACATAATCACTCAGAAATAGTGTACCTATGAATTCATCTCTGAGCTATTCAGGCTGTTCCCACCATGAATAAATGATTTAGTGGAAACAGTTAACGTTTTAGCTCCTCCTCACAAGAACTTTTTAATCTTCCAGCTATTTAGAAATGACAGTGAGTTGTAAATTCCTACTGTAATGGTCTCTCCGATCTGTAGAATGAGGAGTCCACATAGATGCCACCTGTGGAAACCAGAGGCATGATTAATAGAAGACCAAAGAGAGCATTTCCAATGAGCCAGTACCATTCTAGAAAGAATAACTAACATTCCTCAGATTCTGCAGTAGTAGTTGGGATCCACGCTGGCCAGTACATGCAACAGCACTCTGACTGTCAGCGAAGGTACTGGGATGCCCGTAGATTATATTTGTCCATAATGCAGGCAGCTTGGAGATTTTTTTTTTTTTTCCCCTACCAAAAACTGTCCATAAAGAACGACTTTGAAGTCACTTGTGGGTTGCCAGTTAAGTTTATTTTTAAATCTGGCTTTGCCAGATCCTGGCTTGAGCAGAAAAATGAAGATAATGGGAAAGATGAGGTTTATGGATCCATCTGAAGATCTTTCTGGGTAGATTGGGGTCTGTGTTTCCCTGGATTTCCTCTGACACACAGTTGTGGACTTTGAGGTGGTGATGTATAAGGGAATTTATCTGCTCTTTCCTGAAAATTCCCTTTCAGGTCCACTGATTTAGGTGACTTTGTATGAAAAGGGCTCATCTGGAGTCAGATAAGAATGGAAAACAGGCATCCAGAAAGTTCTTGTATTCATGAGAGTCTTTGCTACACCTCTGAGAGGAGCAGCACAGAAGTGGCAAGCCAGGGGAGGGTGGCCCTATGGGCTCTAAACCTCCTTTGGACTCTCCCAATTCTGGGCTGCTCTAGAAACCAGAGCATCGCCTGGGGTAATTTAGGCAGCCTTGGGAAGATTTCTAAGTTACAGCCTGGCAGGCTATGCTGGCACTCCAACGTGCTACATGCTGTGGCTCTGTCCCCGTATGTCGGAGTTTGTGAGGCAGCCTTTGGAAAGCCGCCTGTGACTGTCTTCCTCAGTTCCTGCACTGGGTGAACACTACCCCCCACCTCCTGCCAGGTCTGAGGTTTTCATCCCCCTTTATGCCATTCCAGTCCTTTTACCCATTGTAGAGGAGTGGGGTAAGGATGTTCTGCAGTAAGATAAGCTATTGTTTGAGGTATATTTTAGATTTATTTTGGGGAAATTAGGTGCAATGATCCTGGCTATGGTAGTTGTCTTACTGATGAGCTCATCAAAGGTTGGGCAATCCCCTCCTGTCAGTGATACAGGCCTGGTTCGGTCCCTAAGCTGCAAGCTAGCTGGAGACCTGTCATAATGGATCTATGGACTTTATTACTTGATGAAAGAACACCTGCAGGTAAACATGGATACATGTTACTATTCGGGCAAGCTGTGCTATCCTGATGAGCCTAACTCACCTTACCCTGGGTTGATGCAGAGTTACCCTCCCACAACCCTACCCCTGTGTATCTTCCAACCTCTGCAGGAGATAAGCTGCCCTCCAAGATATTAGGAAGCATACTTTAGGGCAACTCCCATCCTGCAGATCTCAGAAAAACAAGTCAGAAAACGGGAAATGCCCCCACCCAACAAAGCTCCTTTGTTTGCCTGTCCCATGGGACTATTTAAGAAACCTAAGGAAAATCCCAAACATGTACTACTTTGTGGTGAAGTTGTAGTTTCAGGTTACCATCTCTTTGAGCTTCTAGATTTACAAGGAACCGAAACTTTTTTGACAGTTGAACTAATTGAATTTCCTGGGTATCCAGCACTTCATCTCTAGCATTCTTAATGATAATCTGCAATCAGCACACCGCTGTAAGACATGTTAATGTGTCCCCTCCACCTTCTAGCTGTTTGGTTAGTGCTACCTTAACTTCCCCTTAAAGTTTTTAGTGTGGAAATTAATATGTTTTTGATCAGTTACCTTGCAGTTTCTTGCCATCGAGTTCATATGGAGCTTGTTTTCAAAAACTTCCATTAAAAAGCCATTTTTTTTGTTGTGGAAATTTGATATGGCCCTTGCTTAGCTGATAGTAGCTCCTTTGTTGAGCTGCTGGATTCATATGAACTCAGGTTTCTTACGTAGGCCACTTTCCTGATAGTGGTAGCTTCAGCTTAGAACATACAAGCTTCAGGCTCCAGTTACTGATACTTTACTCCAAATTCATCAGATAAGGAGGTGCTACAAGTGTGCTCTCCTTCTGAATTTGTCAAATTTCCACTTTAGTAATCCTGGTAACACTTTCCTCATGCCTGTATTCCCATGACAGTGATGCCCTTCTCCACAGTTTTATCTGGAGCAGACGATAGCCCATAAAAAGGCTACCTGGGCTTTTTCTTTTTGTTTCATTCAACACTAATAGAGTTCTACTTATCGTAGGACTTGGTTCTGTTGTGTAATGTATTGTTGGAGCATCTCTCACATTAGATTGGTATAACACAACTCCATGAAGCCCATTAGGTCTTTATGCTCTTCTTCCTTCTCTGGTTATGATTCTGTTGTCTTGAATACAACTGTATTTATATGGCTGTGTGACTGCATCTCTCTCAGGCTAATTCTGTACACTTTAAGTTTGTTATGGCCGCAAACTTCTGATCTGTTTCCACTCTGGAGATATGCATAGTAGCCCCACAAAGTTCTATGCTCACCCTCGCCAATCTTTAAATTATGATCTGTGGACAGGAGTTAACAGCCAGGACCCACAGGCATTCCTTTGTTTTTCAAATTTATGTAAAAATTTCAATGATCCCAGAACAAATGATGATAACTTAAAATAGAAGACATGACTGGAAACTGTAAAACTGATGGAGAGAATCTTGTTTCTGCCTCAGTGGTGAGTAGTAAGCATTAATGACACTACTGCTTCAGTAAACTATAGAATTATAGTGAAAGAAATCAATGCTAAGTACTCTTCTGCAAATGCAGGGGAAATGGCCTATGGAGTTAGACATGACTGTCAGGGAAGAAAAGAGAGAAACAAGTTATATTTTCTGACTGTTTTCTCAAAAGTGCTCAACACCTTGCAGCTGTCCCTGGAAATAGTGGGAGCTCCTGGGTTTCGAGTTCCTATGAAAACCTGGCCCTAACTCTGCAGCTTTTTCTCAATGCTTGTTCTCTTTCAACCATGTGGTTTATTGGATGTATATTAATATATTGAAGGCCAAAATTCAGAAATCTAATGGATGTTGCTTTCCTAAGTTTGGTCCTGGTTCAGTGATTCATCTGGTATTTTGTCTTTGCAAAAACGAGCGAAGAATGAAAAGTGTCCATCTGCTGTCCGAAGCTTTAGGATCTTCCTTATTCTTCAGGTCATTGCATTAGGCCAAGAGTTCTCAAACTTCATTGCACTGTGATCCCCTTCTGACAACAAAGGGACCGAAGCATGAGCCCGCCCTAGCTCTGCTGCTCCGGAGGTGGGGGTGGGAAGGGGGAGGGTCCAAACCCCAAGCCCCAATGGCCTGGGCAGGGGGGCCAAAGCCGAAGCCCAAGGGCTTCAGCCCCAGGCAGGGAGCTTGTAACTTAAGCCCCGCCACCCAGGGCGGAAGCCCTCGGGCTTTGGCCCTGGCCCAGGGTGGTGGGGCTCAGGCTTTGGCCCTGAGCCTCAGCAAGTCTAAGCCAGCCCTGGCGACCCCATTAAAATGAAAATCTTTGAAATCTTGATTGCTGTTGCTTTAAAGCCCCTTCTTAACGCTTAGATTTTTCTGTGGTATCTTATGGTGAATGCTTACACACAGGGATATATGGTTTAAACAAAGAATGGATTACTGATGGTCACTTTCATAACAACTGCAAAGTTTCTGAGCTGACCGGTATTTCTGTGCCACTTTGCTTTTTAATTAATGCATTAATATGATGTGAGCCCATTATTATTCAATAATATTTCATTCATATACATTCAAAATAAAATATAAATCATCTAATAAGTCATGCATTAAATGTATTTTGAGTAGTGTGTGTGTGGAATGCATGTGTAAACCATTGATGGGTGAAGCATAAAGGAAACTACTCGGTTGTAAAACCCTTTACTGGCACAGTCTAAAGAAATTCCTTTGAAGCAGGAAACATAAAATTTGCTTCGATATGTGAAGCCAAGCCCTGGAAATGTGTCACTTCTGTTGAAGCTTTGTCAGACTCTTTTTGATGTGCCACATGTTACATCATTTTCTTCTAAGAGAAGAGGACCAATTATTGCCATTGAAGTGATGTGATGGCACAGTGCTAGCTTTCTTCAGATCAAACAAGGCTTTCCTCTCAGCATAAAGTACTCTTTGCTGGGAGTTTGAATGTTGCTGTTTTGCTTTTCTAATAATGATCTTTGGTCTTGTTTCTTTCTCTCTTTTTTTTTTTTTTTTTTTTTAAATGCAGGTTTTCCAGCTTGCTGCACATCTGGTTTACTGGGGAAAAGCAATTATTGTCTATCCACTGTGTGAAAACAACGTCTATATGCTGTCCCCCAATGCCAGTGTTTGTCTGTAAGTAGACAGACCATGAGTGCCTGTAGTGGGACTGCTTTGAAAAATGCAGATGTGTTTTTCCTGGGCATTTATTTGGGCAGGGTGGTGATATTTTCTGTTATATTGAAGTTGTTGAGATGTACAAATAGTATAATTTGCTTGAATTTCACGAGCCCTTAAGAGCTGTTCAGTGCAGGGATGAACAAAGGAATTGGGCAGCTCTTCTGTTGCAGTGACAGGTGTGCTTGCCTTCACTTGCACACTAATAGAGTGGGTAGCAAATTTCAGGAGCTCAGTACTGTGTTGTCATCATGAAATTGCTCTGTGAACATAGACCATTTTTAAACCTTTCAATACTCTTGGCTGCTGAGTATGTCCAAGAAGGACTCTTGCATGGAGCCTAAGGGAGTATCTGTCTTAATCAATTCCCTTCCAATGCAGGGGCTTCAGGCATAGGTGTACCTTGTGTGATGGGTTCGGTTGCAGAGACCCCCTTGAGGCTATCAGCTGACATGCTGGAATTACTTCTGAGCCCATTTTCCACTGCCAGCTTGGGACTCCAGAACCTTGCCTTGTTGAGCCAGACATGCTAGACTGCTGCAATGCAGACCCAGATCTGGTCCACGCCCTCAAAGCTGCAGATTTTAACCAAAAACTGCTCCGCAAGTCACCCATCTCCAGCACCCAGACACCCAGTTCCCAATGGGATCCAAACCCCAAATAAATCCATTTTACTCTGTATAAAGCTTATACAGGGTAAACTCATAAATTGTCCGCCTCTATAACACTGATAGATCTCCACAGCTGTTTGCTCCCCCAGGTATTAATCACTTACTCTGGGTTTATTAATAAACAACAGTTATTTTATTAAGTATAAAAAGTGAGATTTAAGTGGTTTCAAGTAATAACAGCCAGAACAAAGTAAGTTACCAAGCAAAATAAAACAAAACAAGAAGTCTAAGCCTAATATATTAAGAAACTGATACAGGAAATATCTCACTCCCAGAGATGTTCCAATAAGCTTCTTTCACAGACTATACTCCTCCTTAGTCTGGGCCCAATCCTTTCCCCTGGTACAGTTCTTGTTAGTTCCAGCTCCGGTGTAACTCGGGAATTTCTCATGTCTGGCAGCCTCCTTTGTTCTGTTCCACACCCTTTATGGCTTTGGCCCAAGGCAGGAATCTTTTGTCTCTCTGGGTCCTCATCCCTCCTTCTAAATGGAAAAGCATCAGGTTTAAGATGGATTCCAGTATCCTGTGACATGGTCACATGTCCTGTGAGACCTCATTCTTCATTACCCACGTCAGGTACACAGGAAGGCTTGCAGGTAAACAGAGCCATTCACAACCAGTTGTCCTAGTTAATGGAAGCTATCAAGATTGCAAGCACTTTGCATAGTTACAATAGGACTTCAGAGTACTACTTCATATTTCTAGCTTCAGATACAAGAATGATACATTCATACAAATAGGATGAACACACTCAGTAGATTATAAGCTTTGTAATGATACCTTACTAATGACTTTTTGCATAAAGCATATTCCACTTGCATTATATTTACACTCATAAGCATATTTCCATAAACATATGAAGTGCAACGTCATACCTTGGTCTTTCCTATTCTCTGCATGTGGCACATAATTGTATAGTCTCCTCTGGGCTATAATACTTTGGTCTAATTTCACTTGATGGGTTTAACTTGCGCTGTGCAGGTGCTGGGAGGTATTGATGGCCTGTGATATACAGGAAGTCAGACTAGATCAAGAGTGGGCAAACTTTTTGGCCCGAGGGCCACATCGGGGAATAGAAATTGTATGGCTGACAAAATTGGGGTTGGGGTGCGGGAGTGGCTGCAGACTCTGGGGTGGGGCTGGGGATGAGGAGTTTGGGATGTAAGAGGGGCTTTGGGCTGGGACCGAGGGGTTTGGAGGGCAGGAGGGGGATCAGGGCAGAGATGTGGGAAGGAGTGCAGGCCCTGGCTGGGGGTGTGGGCTCTGGGGTGGGGCTGGGGATGAGAGGTTGGGGTGTAGGAGGGGGCTGGGACTGAGGTTTGAAGGGTGGGAGGGGGATCAGGGCTGGGGCAAGGGGTTGGGGTGTGGGGGAGAGGCTCAGGGGGTGCAGGCTCAGAGTGATGCTTACCTCAAGCGGCTTCCGGAAGCAGTGGCATGTCCCTTCTCCAGCTCCTACACGGAGGTGGGGCCAGGCAGCTATGCGCGCTGCCCCATCCGCAGGCGCCGCCCCTGCAGCTCCCATTGGAGCATGTAGGAGCCGGAGTGGGGCCATGCTGCGGCTTCCAGGAGCCGTGTGGTGCAGCCCCCAACCCAGTGCCCCAGCTGGAGTGGGGCTGAGCCACATGGTGCGGCTCGCGAGCCTACTTAAAACTGCTTGCGGGCTGAATCCGGTGCGCAGGCCGTAGTTTGCCCACTCCTGGACTAGATGATCTGGTGGTCCCTTCTAACCTTAAACTTTATGATTCTAAGCAATATGGAAATACTCAAAGGAAGACCAACATCTCAGTAAGTTCTGTGTGGTTAAATCAATGGGTAGCGGCTTTTGATAGGCAGCCTGTCTGCGAGCCTGTCATGTGATATTTCAGTAGCAGGTAACTCAGAAGCATAAACAGCAGCAACATGGTGGGGTCCATTACAGTCACTATTTTCATTGTAATTAATCCTAGTGGTAATTGTGCTTCTAATCAAGACTGGGGTTTGGATAAAGATGAGCTGCATATAAAGCTCTGCCTGTCCCAGACAGAGACGGTAGTGGGGTGGGGGAAGGATGTTGAGGGTATGTTGGGTAATTCCTGCTCCACTGTTAAAAAGTTGTCCACCTTTTCCCCACTGAACTTGCAGTTGGGGTGCATTCAAATTCCAGATTAGTTCTGGAACCTCAGGTGAGCCCATGAGCACCTTTATGCACTGGTGGCTGTCACATCTGCTTTGGGTTACTGCAGTGTGTAATGTACATGTATAACGTGTAATCTACACACAAACTACTTTGAAGTGACAGCTACCATTGGTATTGGCTTTTGGACTGGCAAGTTTAGACCATGGATACCTATTACACCTGTTCTTCAATAGCTGTGCTGGTTTCCTATTCTTTTCTGAGTACAGTTCAAGGTTATGACATTGATTCATAAACCACAACCTGGCCTAGTTGCTGGCTCTCTGAAGACTCTCCTCTCTTGGGATCTGCCGCACCAATTGAGTGAGGTGGTGTTGTAGCCGTGTTGGTCCCAGGATATTAGAAAGACAAGGTGGGTGAGGTAATATCTTTTATTAGACCAACTTCTGTTGGTGAGAGAGACAAGATTTTGAGCTATAGAGAGCTCTTCCTCAGGTCTGGGAAAGGTACTCACAGTGTCATAGAAAGAACAGGAGTACTTGTGGCACCTTAGAGACTAACAAATTTATTAGAGCATAAGCTTTCGTGGACTACAGCCCACTTCTTCGGATGCATATAGGGTGGAATATATATTGAGGAGATATATATTGTTGTGTGTATATATATCTCCTCAATATATATTCCACTCTATATGCATCCGAAGAAGTGGGCTGTAGTCCACGAAAGCTTATGCTCTAATAAATTTGTTAGTCTCTAAGGTGCCACAAGTACTCCTGTTCTTTTTGCGGATACAGACTAACACGGCTGCTACTCTGAAACAGTGTCAGAGGTGTTTGACCTAGTATTTAGCTAATTTAGCATAATTAGCTAGCACATATTCTGAGGGACCATTCAAGGTGAAGTGGCCTGTTAACACCCCTGTAGTCATAGGATAAAAAGTAGAACAGGAGTACTTGTGGCACCTTAGAGACTAACAAATTTATTAGAGCATAAGCTTTCGTGGACTACAGCCCGAAGTGGGCTGTAGTCCACGAAAGCTTATGCTCTAATAAATTTGTTAGTCTCTAAGGTGCCACAAGTACTCCTGTTCTTCTTTTTGCGGATACAGACTAACACGGCTGTTACTCTGAAACTTGTCAGGATAAAAAGTGGGGTTAGTGGGTTACACATTGTAATAATCCATAAATCCAGTGTCTTTATTAATACCATGATTTTTAGTGTATAGCAAAGTTGTGATTTTAAGCTCCCAGGCTCATCTGTTGAAAATGTTGAGCAGGTTTTCTTTGA
This sequence comes from Malaclemys terrapin pileata, assembly GCF_027887155.1. NCBI lineage: Eukaryota > Metazoa > Chordata > Testudines > Emydidae > Malaclemys > Malaclemys terrapin. The sequence goes on from NC_071514.1 coordinate 56,101,207, forward strand.
GGATGAGGACTGATAGGTTAGATATAGAGTGATCACTTAGTGAAAATTGTTCACCCACAGGCGATGTGGTGTTTTTCTTTTACTGTTTTCCTGTGTTAGCTCATTCAAGAGCATAGTGATTGTCTGGTTTCACCCACATAGTTGTAGTTGGGGAATTTAGTGCCCTGGATGAGGTACACCACATGTTGTGATAGGCATGTCTAGCACCCATGGATCTTGAAAGGTGTATTTTGTGTGTGTGTATGGGGGGGAGTGGGATGTATTGATCATCATATCAGAGGAGGGTTCTGGCAGGGTCTGGTGCTACTTAGAGATAGTGTGTCTTGGTCTGTGGGGAGCTTGCTTCTAATGGTGATCTTGAAGAGTTTGGGGGGTGGTTTGAAGCAGGGATTAAGGAAAGATTTCTTCAGAATAGGGTCCCCATCAAGTATGTGTTTTACTTGTTTGATATCTCGTATGGATTCCAGTGTGGGGTGGTAGGTGACAACTAGGGGTGTAAAATCAGAGGGAGTTTTATTTCTGTGTTGAAGCTGGTTCTCTCTGGGTATTTGGGCGGCCTGTTCCATGATTACATTTACTTCTCTGGTGAAGTGTCCTTGTTTGGTGAAAGCAGCTTTGCATGTTTTAAGATGTATAGTCCAGATTTTCTCTTCAGAGTATATTCTGTGGTATCTGAGGGCCTGGCTGTAGATAACTGATTTCTTGGTGAGTTTGGGGTGATTACTGGATCTATGAAGTTAAGTGTGGTGATCTGTGGGTTTCTTATATATAGTTGTCTGTGGTGTTCCATTGCTGAAGCTGATTATGGTGTCCAGGAAGTTAATGCTAGTCTGGGAGTGTTCCAGAGAGAGTTTAATGGTAATTACTGAAGTTGTGGTGGAAATCTGAGGGAGTTTAAGTTGTCTGTCCAGAGGCTGAAAATATCATCTATATATCTCAGGTATATCAATGGTTTTGTGGTATGTTTGTCTAGAAATTCTTCAAGGCGGCCCAGGAAGAGGTTGGCGTATTGGGGAGCCATCCTAGTACCAGAGCTGTTCCTATGGTTTGCACAAAGTGTTTATTGTTGAACATAAAATTGTTATGGGTGAGGATGAAATGGATGAGTTATGCGATTGTGTTTGGGGTGGATATCTGAGGGTTGTCCATTGTCTTGTAAATATTTGAGGCAGGCAGCTATGCTTTCATTGTGAGGAATGTCGTTGTATGGGGAAGTGACATCCATGGTGGCAAAGATGGTGTTTTAAGGAAGGTTGTTAATGTTGTGGAGTTTGTGGAGGAAGTCAGTTGTGTCCTGGAGGAAGCTGGCCCTTTGTGCAGTGAGTGGCTTCAGGATGATTTTTGAGAGTCCCCATATTCTTTCAGTGAGAGTGCTGTAGCCACTCTCTGCCTGGGAGTTGTATCTGCCTGGGTTCCCTTTAATAAAGACACTGGATTTAGGACTTATTACAACAATCTGTAGCCAACCCTCCTTTTTGTCCTATGACTACAGAGGTGTTAATGGGCCACTTCACCTTGAATGGTCCCTTTGGGTATGTCTACACTACGAAATTAGGTCGAATTTATAGAAGCCGGTTTTATAGAAATCGGTTTTATACAGTCGACTGTGTCCCCACATAAAATGCTTTAAGTACATTAAGTCGGTGGACCGCATCCACAGTACCAAGGCTAGCGTCAACTTCCGGAGCGTTGCACAGTGGGTAGCTATCCCACAGTTCCCGCAGTCTCTGCCGCCCATTGGAATTCTGGGTTGAGATCCCAATGCCTGATGATGCAAAAACAGTATCGCGGGGGGTTCTGGGTACATGTCGTCAGGCCCCCCCCCTCCATCAGAGCAATGGCAGACAATTGATTCACGCCTTTTTACCTAGGTTACCTGTGCAGACAACATACCACGCCAAGCATGGAGCCCGCTCAGCTCAGCTCACCGTCACCATATGTCATCTGGGTGCCGGCAGACGTGGTACTGCATTGCTACACAGCAGCAGCTAATTGCCTTTTGGCAGTAGACAGTGCAATATGACTGGTAGCCGTCATCGGCTATCTGGGTGCTGGCAGACGTGGGGCTGAATTGCTACACAGCAGCAGCTCCTTGCCTTTTGGCAGTGGATGGTATATTACGACTGGTATCCGTCATCGTCATATTCCTCAGTGAGTTCAATCAGAGGCACCTGGGCAGACGTGTTTTGTCTCCTGGCCTATTGAACTGTCTTGACAATGATGGCTAGCAGTCGTGGTACAGCATTTTCTGCCAAGCACCCAGAAGATGCCGATGGCTATCAGTCATGCTGCACCGTCTGCTGCCAGCTTAAGATGTAAAAAATAGATGGACCAGATTTGTTCTGTATTCATTTGCTTCCTCCTCCCTCCGTGAAATCAACGGCCTGCTAAACCCAGGGTTTTGAGTTCAATCTTTGGGGGGGCCATTCTGTGTGACAATCGTTTGTGTTTCTCCCTGATGCACAGCCACCTTTGTTGATTTTAATTCCCTGTAAGTCATGTCGTCACTCGTGCCATCTATCAGCAAGCTGATGCCACCTATTCTCTTCAGCCCACCACTTGCTCTCTTCAGCCCGCGATTCAGCCCGCCACCTCTTCTCTTGTTCATATTGTGCTTTTTTGCACTCTGACATTGACTGCCTCCACGCATTCTGCTGTGCTCTGTCAGCGTGGGAGGACATCTGGAGCTCCGAGAACATATCATCCCGAGTCCGCCGTTTTCTCCTTCTAATCTTCACTAGCCTCTGTGAAAGAGAAACATTTGCAGCTGGTGGAGGAGAAGGAAGAGGTGGTTAAAAAAGACACATTTTAGAGAACAATGGGTACACTCTTTCACGTTGAATTTTGCTGTTCACATTACACAGCACATTTGCTTTCGTTACAAGGTCGCATTTTTCCTCTTATATTGAGGGCCTGCCGGTTTGGTGTGAGAGATCACTCACGCAGTGCCAGGCAACAGATTTCGGCTTGCAGGCAGCCATGGTAAGCCACAGTCTTTTGGCTTTTTTAACCTTCTTAACGTGGGAATGGTTGAAATAGTAGCGCCCTCATTTCCCATACCAAGCACCCGTTGGGTTGGCCATTTAAAATGGGTTTGCAATGTAAAAGGAGGGGCTGCGGTTTCCGGGTTAACATGCAGCACAAACCCAACTACTCCACCCCCACCCAATTCTCTGGGATGATCACTTCACCCCTCCCCCTACCGCATGGCTAACAGCAGGGAACATTCCTGTTCAGCCGAGCAGGAACGGGCACCTCTGAATGTCCCCTTAATAAAATCACCCCATTTTAACCAGGTGACTGTGAATGATATCACTCTCCTGAGGATAACAAAGGGAGATAAGGAATGGATGTTGTCTGCATGCCAGCAAACACCGGGACCATACGCTGCCATGCTTTGTTATGCAATGATTCCAGACTACGTGCTACTGGCCTGGCGTGGTAAAGTGTCCTACCATGGCGGATGGGATAAGGCAGCCCTCCCCAGAAACCTTTTGCAAAGGCTTTGGGAGTACATGAAGGAGAGCTTTCTGGAGATGTCCCTGGAGGATTTCCGCTCCATCCCAATACATGTTAACAGACTTTTCCAGTAGCTGTACTGGCCGCGATTGCCAGGGCAAATTAATCATTAAACACGCTTGCTTTTAAACCATGTGTAATATTTACAAAGGTACACTCACCAGAGATCCCTTGTGTGCCCTCAGGGTCTGGGAGCACGCCTTGGGTGAGTTCGGAGGTTACTGGTTCCAGGTCCAGGGTGATAAACATATCCTGGCTATTGGGGAAACCGGTTTCTCCGCTTCCTTGCTGTGAGCTATCTTCATTGTCTTCATCATCATCATCTTCCGCGTACCCCGAACCCGCTTCCCTGTTGCGTGATTCTCCATTAATGGAGTCAAAGCACACGGTTGGGGTAGTGGCGGCTGCACCCCCTAGCATGGCATGCAGCTCCACGTAGAAGTGGCATGTTTGCGGCTCTGCCCCAGACCTTCCGTTTGCCTCTCTGGCTTTGTGGTAGGCTTGCCTTAGCTCCTTAATTTTCACACAGCACTGCTGTGCGTTCCTGTTATGGCCTCTGTCCTTCATGGCCTTTGAGACTTTTTCTAATATTTTGCCATTTTGTTTACTGCTACGGAGTTCAACTAGCACTGTTTCATCTCCCCATATGGCGAGCAGATCCCGTACCTCCCGTTCTGTCCATGCTGGAGCTCTTTTGCCATCCTGGGACTCCATCATGGTTACCTGTGCTGATGAGCTCTGTGTGGTCACGTGTGTTGTCCACGCTGGGCAAACAGGAAATGAAATTCAAAAGTTCGCGGGGCTTTTCCTGTCTACCTGGTCAGTGCATCTGAATTGAGAGCGCTGTCCAGAGCGGTCACAATGAAGCACTGTGGGATAGCTCCCGGAGGCCAATAACGTTGAATTCCGTCCACACTACCCCAAATCCGACCCGCAAGGGCCGATTTTAGCGCTAATCCCCTCGTCAGAGGTGGAGTAAAGAAACCGGTTTAAAGGGCCCTTTAAGTTGAAAAAAAGGGCTTCGTCGTGTGGACGTGTCCAGGCTTAATCCGATTTCACGCTGCTAAATTTGACCTAAACTCATAGTGTAGACCAGGCCTTAGAGACTATGTGCTATTTATGCTAACCTATCTGTTCAACCTTGTATTTAACTGTGACACTGAATACCTTTCCCAGACCTGTAGAACAGCTCTGTGTAGCTTGAAAGCTTGTCTCTCCCACCAACAAAAGTTGGTCCAGTAAAAGTTATTACCTCACCCATCTTGTCACAGCAGTTGAGTTCATTTGGGGCTATGGAGCTAGCAATTCCTATACTTATTTGTGATGGTCCTGGTCTCGGAGTTCTCAGTTAGGGGCTCTTGACTCTGAAATTACCTCCTCCATCCACTTTGCAGAGTCAGACTTTATCAGGCACAATGCAAGGCCCATCTTTTCTGTCACGCATGGAAGTAAAGGGGGGACTGTTTGTGGGGATCATCCTTTGTACTACCTCTGGAAAATTGTACGTTCCTAATTATGTAAGTTGTGAGCCTGTGCCCTGAGCAATATGGAAGAACACATTTAAGTCAAGCCTAGGGAGGAGTCTAAGATTTACCTCAGCCAGCTAAGTCCATGTAAAAGATGCTATCCTGTGTTTAGGCAATAGATGTTGTCTGTTAGCTGACCCCAACCTGATCTTGACCTCTTAGCCCATGTAAGGGTTTGTCTAGATTAGGCAAACAGTAGAAATTTGTGCTGAAGCAGTGTGTGATTTGTCTATACTATGCGATCATGTGCACTTACGGGGAGGCGGGGTTTAAAGTGCACTAATGTGTTGCTCATAAATTGGTCTCTGTAGGGTATCTTTAGTGCACACCAGCAGGTCTAGTGTGCTTTAACATAGTGCTGTTTGAAACCGAATTACATAAGCGCGCAGTGGGGAACCTTTAGGGTATGCCTACACCTGGAGCTTGGCTTGTGATTCCTACCTCGAGGAGATGTACTCGTGCTAGATCTTATCGAGCTAGCATGCTAAAAATAGTCATGTAGCCATCGTACAGCAGCGAGCAATAGGAAGGGCTCACTCCCCCGAGGACAAACCCACACAGACTCCATGGGTATGTACTTGGGCAGCTAGCTCAAGCCGCTGCCCTTGCTACAGTGATTGCACTACTAACTCATATCCCCAGCTCTAAGTGTAGACAGACCTTTAGTGTACACCAGCAGGGTCTAAGTGGACTAATTAATGTGCAACACGCCACTGTGCTTTAGAAATCCCACCCCCAGAAGTGCACATTACTTCACTGTGTAGACAAACCCGTAGATGATGATTTGTCCTTCCAACGGAGCTAGGGATAGTAAGATGAAGATATTGGATCTGTTTGTTGAATTTTTTAAAAAAATCTGTAATAATGGGTCATGGGAAAATAGATCCAATTAATTAATGAGTCTGTGATTAAAAAAAAAAAAAATTGCTGTGGCAAAAGCTAATACCACATTGAATATGTTCATTATTTTCTCACATAATCAGGATACTAGATGTCATAAACCATAATGGGCTTCTTTATTATTTACCTAAAACATAAAGAATATTTTTGTTGTGAATTGGCACGTCTTGTGCAATGAATATGTATTAGTAAGTTTATGTAAATTCTGTTTAGAAAACAGTGCAAGACTAATTTCCTCTTGTACCTCTTTTTCATAGTTACTCCCCTTTGGCAGAGGAATTTTCATGTCAGTTTCCTGGCCATGATTTGCCGTCTGTGCTTTCCAAGTTCTCTTTGCCAGTTTCCTTATCAGAGTTCAAGAATCCGCTAGCTCCGCCAGTACAGGAGGTAAGTTATGGGGGAGCATGTAAAAGCTCATGATTGACAGACACCAGACCCCTCATGATTGATCTGTTTAATGTCAGCATGGGGATGAGAATGTCCAACTAGGAGCTTTCAGAGCTCTTGTGGATTCAAAAATCTTTCAATTACTGGGCTTCCTAGCCACCCATTCAAATTACTTTACATCCACATGATAAAAATCCGTAGGCAGGTCTAGTTGGAACCATTTGAGTGATCTGTGCTGAAAAGCATGTTGCTTAATGAAATTGCTGAGTGTACTCCTTTGCATCTTATAAAATGCCCTGAGTAAGATGACAAGGGAAAATTGAAAATCAGAATTGGATTGAAAAAAAAAAATGTCCTAGTTCAAACAGGTATTATTTAGGGCAAGGTCTATTGCCTGTGTTATACAGGAGGTTAGACTAATCAGAGGTTCTCAAACTTCATTGCACCGCGACCCCCTTCTGACAACAAAAATTGTTACATGACCTCAGGATGGGGGACCGAAGCCTGAGCCTGCCCAAGCTCCGCTGCCGCGGGCAGGGGAGGCAAAGCCAAAGCCTGATGGCTTCAGCCCGAGGTGGGGGGGCTTTGGCTTTGGCCCTGGGTGGTGGGGCTCGGGCTTCAGCCCCAGGCCCCAGCAAGTCTAACACCAGCCCTGGAGACCCCATTAAAACTGGGTCGCAACCCACAGTGAGAACCGCTGGGTCACTAGCTGATCATAGTGATTCCTTCTGGCTTTGGAATCTATGAAAAATTCTATTTGCTCTATAGAAAATTGTCCTGATCCCCATGAATCTTTCATCTATAATATGTACATAGAATGTACCTTCCTCAGAAACACAAAGATAAAGAGCTATTCTTCTTCGAGTGCTTGCTCATATCCATTCCATTAGGTGTGCGCGCGCCGCGTGCACGGTCGTCGGAAGATTTTCTACCCTAGCAACACCGGCGGGTCGGCTGTGGAGCCCCCTAGAGTGGCGCCTTCATGGCGCTGAATATATACCCCAGCCGACCCGGCGCCCCCTCAGTTCCTTCTTACCGCCCCTGACGGTCGTTGGAACTGTGGAGCACGGCGTAGCTGTTCTCCACTCTCCCTAGCTTATCCAGTTATTCACAGTTCTAGTTGTAGTTCTAGTTGTTTATAGTTATATAGTTGGTTATTCCCTTGTTTATAGTTGTTATATAGTTAAAAAAAGGGGGATTAAGGGGGGTTGTCTCCCCCCTTTTTCCCCGGCCGCGGGGTCGGGCTCATGCCCAAGGCTCCCGGCTTCAAGCAGTGCGCCTCCTGCGCTAAGCCTATGCCAACGAGCGACCCGCACGACTCGTGTTTGAAGTGCCTGGGAGAGTCCCATCAAACAGATAAGTGCAAGATCTGTAAGGCCTTCAAACCGAGGACCAAGAAGGAGCGGGACTTTCGACTCCGGCAACTCCTTATGGAGGCAGCACTTAGCCGGGACGCTCCACAGCCGACCCGCCGGTGTTGCTAGGGTAGAAAATCTTCCGACGATCATGCACGCGGCGCGCGCACACCTAATGGAATGGATATGAGCAACACATCTCGAAGAACAACAGTTACAACGGTGAGTAACCGTCTTTTTTTATATATTCCATCTGCTTTAGACTTGCAATCTGGATTTAAAAGCAAGCTGTACTGTGTATTTACTTAGGCTTCTGTATGAGGCTGAAGGAGTTTAAAGGCTAATCCAAGAAGTGGACTTCAGCATGTAGTCAACAAAAGTGCATGTGTTGCAATATTATAGTATTAAGGTTTTCAGATTTGTGTTTTACTGTTTGTTCAAGCAATTAAGGCTTGGGGAATTTCCTGAGGATTAGTGAAAGGCTGGAAAGAGCAAAATGGCTTCTGGCCACCAGCTCTATAAAAATGCTGAAGTAATTGTTGTTCTTCGAGTGCTGTCCCTGTGGGTGCTCCACTCCAGGTGACGGTGCGTCCTGGCGCTGTTGACCTCTTGGGCCACAAGGTTTATACCTCCTCCACTCTGCAATTCAGAATTGCACTATTGAACTCTACTTGCAAGCTACGACTTCGATAACTACAATAAACTCATTGATTTTACCTCCCATATCCCAGAGGACAGGAGAGCAGACTTTGTCAGTCCTCGTCAAGGGCCAATTGGTATCCAGAACGGCCCTACAAGCATCTCTAGACATGGCGGACACAGCAGCCTGCACTACCGCAACTGCAGTGGTTATGTGCAGATCTTCCTGGCACTCTGCATCCAATATCCCCAAAGACCTGCAGACCAAAGTGGAGGACCTCCCCTTTGATAAAGATAAACTCTTTTCCAAGAAAACCGACAAAATCCTTCACACAATGAAAGATTCTAGAGTGACCCTGCACACCCTGGGCATTTACCCATCCCTTCCCAGGAGACAACGGTATCAACCTTATCAGAGGCCACGCAAACAACAGTATCACCGGCCTCAGCCCAGACCATACGATATACCCAGGAATTGCGCTAGACCTCCTAGGCGCAGACAAAACCAAGCACAACAGCTACCTCCCACCCATCAGAAAATAAACAACAATTTTGAAGCATTGGTCGAGGGTCTGCACGACCACCCCTTGACTCCACTGCCTATTTGCCCATTTGGCCACCGCCTCCAGGTTTTCCACCATGCCTGGCAGCAGATTACACAGGACCGTTGGGTCCTGGAAATAGTTCAGTTCGGTTATTCCCTCCCTTTTATATCCTACCCTCCTACCCTTCCCCCTTCTCCGCCCTCTTCAGGGACCCCTCTCACGAGCACCTACTTCACATAGAAGTGGCTCATCTTCTACAGCTAAGTGCAGGAGAACCTGTTGCCGACACAACATAGAGGAAAAGGGTTCTACTCCCATTACTTTCTGACCCAGAAAAAGACCGGGGGATGGAGGCCAATACAGTAACTCCTCATTTAACGTTGTAGTTATGTTCCTGAAAAATGCGACTTTAAGCGAAATGATGTTAAGCGAATCCAATTTCCCCATAAGAATTAATGTAAATGAGGGGGTTAGGTTCCAGGGAAATTTTTTTTCACCAGACAAAAGACACTATCTATCCATCCATCCATCCATCCACACACAGTATAAGTTTTAAACAAACAATTTAATACTGGTACACAGTGATAATGATTGTGAAGCTTGGTTGAGGTGGAGGAGTCAGAGGGTGGGATATTTCCAGGGAATGCCTTACTGCTAAATGATTAACTAGAAATTGGCTGAGCCCTCAAGGGTTAACTCTCACACTCTACTGTACAAGGCAGCAGGAAAAGAGGGAGGGCGGACAGAGACACACACCGTGTGTGTGTGTGTGTGTGTGTGTGAGAGAGAGAGAGAGAGAGAGATATGCGCATTTCCCCTTTAAGTATGAAGAGTGGGGTCAGAAGAACACTGCCTTATTAATTAGATCAGACCTCAGCTGCTGCTGCCTGGAAGCTCCCTCTGTCGTGTGTCCCCCCTGCTCTTTGGAAGATGGAGTAAACAGGGTGCAAGAGCAGGGGGGAGGAGGACACCTTGACATTAGCTCCCCTCTTCCCCCCCCTCCCCCACACACAGCAAGCAGGAGTCTCGGGGAGCAGCTCCAAGGCAGAGGGCAGGAGTAGCACATGGCAGTGGGGGGAGGGACAGCTGCAATTGCTAGCCTGCTGGGCAGCTGCTGCACAGAGAACTTAGGGGAGCAGGGAGAGCTGATAGGGGGCTTGTCGGTCCACCCTGGTTCCAGCCACCCACCATCTAGCTCCATTGGGCTGCTCTTCCTGCAAGCAGTGGACAAAGCAGGCGGCTGCCAAACGACGTTAGAAGGGAGCATTGCACAACTTTAAATGAGCATGTTCCCTAATTGATCAGCAATGTAACAACGAAACAACGTTAACCGCGATGACCTTAAGTGAGGACTTACTGTACTAGACCTACACCAACTGAACAAATTCGTAAGAGTACAGAAATTCAAGATGGTCACACTGGGCACAATAATACCTGCACTGGAACAAGGGGACTGGTTCACAGCCCTCGACCTACAGGATGCCTATTTTCACATATCCATTCATCCAGCCCACAGACGCTTCCTACGATTCACACTCTGACACGACCATTTTCAATACCGGGTACTTCCATTTGGACTCTCCACAGCACCGAGAGTATTCCCCAAAACCCTAGCTGTAGTTGTGGCCCACCTCCGCAGACACGGGATCATACTTTTCCGCTACCTATACTATGCCTCATCAAAGGCAACTCGTACGATGAGACGCTACAAGCTACCCATTTCACCATCTCCCTCTTCTACAGCTTAGGCCTGCAAATAAACGTCCAAAAATCCACCCTGACACCTACACAGCAAATCGAATTCATTGGCACTCACCTGGACTCAATTCGAACCAAAGCCTCACGCCCACACAATAGATTCCTCGCTATCACTCACCTCATACGCATGCTCTCTGTTCGTCCCAGGATAAAGGCAAGAATTTGCCTACAGCTCCTTGGCCACATGGCAGCCACCACCTTCGTGGTCAAGTACGCCAGGCTGCAAATGAGATGTCTTCAGGGTTGGCTCAACTCTAACTACAAACCCAGCAGGCACAGCCTCTGCATGCTGCTAACTCCTCCAGCAAACGTACTAGCTTCCCTACAATGGTGGACAAGACCAGAGAACCTCTGCATGGGCGTTCCCTTCCAGCAATGATCCCCGATGCTCATGCTCACCACGGACGCTTCCCTGATCAGTTGGGGAGCACATCTGGGGGGACACACGGCACAAGGCCACTGATCTGTGCCAGAGACGTGTCTACACACAAATCTCCTAGAGCTCAGAGCAGTGAGACAAACCTGCCTTCACTTTTTTCCCCTCCATAAAGAACAAATCTATCCGGGTCCTAACGGACAATATAGCATATATATTTTACATCAACAGACGGGGGAGCACGATCACACTCCCTATGTATGGAGGTCATCCGGTTGTGGAATTGGTGCATACAACACCACATACAAATTACTGCTTCGTACCTACCCGGCTGCCACAACACTAGTGCCGACGCACTCAGTAGACATTTTTCCACAGAAGACGAATGGGAATTGCACCCCGCAATACTACAACAGCTCTTCTCCCACTGGGGCACCCCGTCAATAGACCTCTTTGCTACAACCCAGAATCGCAAATGCCACCTATTTTGCTCCAGAGCGGGATTTGGAACTGCATCCCTAGGAGACGCGTTCCTCATCCCATGGAACAACTCTCTCATGTATGCCTTTCCATCGATCTCTCAGATACACAGGGTTCTGTGCAAGATCAGAGACAACAAGGCCCGGGTCATACTTATTGCCCCGGCTTGGCTGAGACAGACATGGTATCCTTACCTGCTCCACATGTCCGCCCATCCTCCACGGACTCTCCCCTCAGACCAGATCTGCTTTCTCAGGACAATGGGCGGATTCTTCACCCTCAGCTCCAGAAACTCCACCTGACAGCATGGTTCCTGACCCACGAACTAGTCTGTTCCGAGCAAGTCTAATATGTCCTCCTGCATAGTAGAAAAGACTCCACTCATAAAACTTACCTGCAGAAGTGGAAGCGCTTCTCCCTGTGGTGCTCACATAAACACTTAACACCCCATACTGTAATCCTTCCTGACATCCTAGACTACCTTTTGAAACTAAAACAGGATGGACTCTCGCTCAGCTCCATCAGAGTACACCTCACGGACCTCACCACCTTCCATGATTTGTTAGATAGCTATTCACTCTTTGCCCACCCCACCATAAAACACTTTCTCACGGGCCTACAAAATCTGTACCCTGAGATTTATCCATTGGCAGCTGCATGGAATCTCAATGTCGTTCTTCGTGGTTTTATGAAACTTCCATTCAAACCCTTAACTACCTCATCTCTTCTTCACATGTCCATGAAGGTAGCTTTCTTGGTTGCTATAACATCAGCAAGGAGAGTAGGGGAAATAAGTGCCCTGATGGCCTACCCTCTCTACAGACCTTTTCTAAAGACAAAGTTACCCTGTGACCACACCCTAAATTTCTCCCTAAGGTGGTCCACCCAGGGCCGGCTCTAAGTTTTTTGCTGCCCCAAGCAGCAAAAAAAAGCGCCTCCCAGCCGAGCACTGCGCCGCCGGAACCCCCCCTGCCGAGTGCTGCTCCCCCCGCCAAGCGCCATGCCGCCGGAAACCCCCCCCCCCCGGCGCCGCGCGCCATGCCGCCGGAGCGCCCCCCCCCACGGAATGCCGCGACGCGCTGCCCCCTCCATCCCCCCACCACCCCAAGATTGGCCGCCCCTTACCAGGTGCCGCCACAAGCATGTGCTTGGTTGCCTGGTGCCTGGAGCCGGCCCTAGGTCCACCTTCCACCTTAACCAACCAATATATTTACCTACATTCTATCCCAAACCTCATGAGACTCCGCACGAGGTGACTCTGCATACCTTTGACATCAGACAAGTAATTGCCTTCTGTTTAGACAGGACTAAACCATTTCGTAAGTCCTCGCGACTATTTGTCTCCACTACCGAGAGATCGAAGGGTACGGCCATCTCTAAGCAATGCCTTTCCAAGTGGATCTCTGACTGCATCAGATCCTGTTACCGCATTCAGAATGCTCAACTGCCTGAAGGCATCAGAAGTCATTCTACTCGAGCTATGTCAACATCCTTTGCCTTCCTCCATAACATATCCATTCCTGATATCTGTAAGGTGGCCACATGGTCATCTGAACACACATTTACCAAACACTATGCTATCATGCAAGATACCATGGCAGACACCATAGTAGGCCATACAGTACCCTCTACAGTACTCACTGCTGCAACTCCAAAGTCCCACCAGCCATAGTGGGTACTGCTTCACATTCACCTGGAGTGGAGCACCCACAGGGACAGCACTCGAAGAAGAGGAGAAAGTTACTCACCTTGCAGTAACTGAAGTTCTTCGAGATGTGTGTCCCTGTGGGTATTCCACTCCCAGCGCTCCTCCCCTCTACTCTGGAGTACTATTCTGACTTCTCCATGGTAGAGAAGGAACTGAGGGGGGCGCGGGACGCGTGCGCTCAGGCCCACTCTAACGAGACTGCGAGACAGCAGCTGAGCGCGTGCGTCCCGACCAGGCACTGCTACCGAAAATCTCCGATCAAGGGCGTCGGGATGCACCGTCACCTGGAGTGGAGCGCCCACGGGGGGACACATCTCGAAGAACCTCAGTTACTGCAGGGTGAGTAACTTTCTCTTGCTATTATAAACTGAACTTTGGCAAAAGCTTCTCTAATTGGGTTCTTTTTGCATTTGCACTCATCCCCCAACTTTTGTGACTGTCTACACTAGAGACCTTACAGCGGCACAGAGCTCTCCCTTTGACATAAATAAATCACCCCCAATGAGCTGCAGTAGCTATGTCGGCGAGAGACACTCTTCCACCGACCTAGCACTATGCACACTACCTCTTATGCCGGCGAAACTTATGTTGCTCAAGGGTGTGGTTTTGTTACATCTGAAATTATATAAATTTTGCCAACATAAGTGGTAGTGTAGACATGGCCTCTGCTGCATACATGACATTGGCATTGGCCACAGTCCATATTTACAGAAAAGTAACATCCAGCAGTGTAGCCAGTCAGATTGCAAGAGAAGAACTTATTCTGATTGTGATTTGAGTGAGGTAGAGCTCAAAGTGCACCAATACAAAAATATACTGTGTGTGTAAAGAGTAATCTTAGTAGAACAGACCTGGTCAGTCCTGGTCTTGGATAGTGACTAAGACTAGATGCTTCAGAGAGAGAGAGAGAGAGAGGTATAATTATACCTAACTGTGAAATTTTATATCGATGATGAAGTTTCTTCCTCATTCTACTTGGTGACCGTTTTGTCCTGAAAATTGAGGACTAGTAGCCCTTGTAATTTTTTCCTAGCTACTGTAACTTCAGACACTATTCTTATTCTCTGTGATGAGTTGGTAGGGATTCCTTGTTTTTGTTTGTATATGCAACAGCCTCATATTATATGTTTTTAGGAACTTATATTTATAAATCTGTGCTATGTATCATTTTACAGCAATAAAAAAGACATTAAGTTAACTAAACAACCTTAGGGTTCTCTTATTAACTTCTTAAAAATCAAAAAATACCAAACTAAATTTGCATAGTCAGCCTTAACTCTGCCCATTGAGCATATGCAAAATGAAACCATCTTTGACTGCAAATGATTTCCCAAATAAGGTATACTTGTAATGAGCCCAATGGAGCAGTGGCATGAATCAAAGCAATAAGGAGGGGCAGAGGCAATCTGAGATAAAACATAATTTGGCCTCTAATCAGTTTGGGGTAAAGTATAAATCAATTAAGTGGGAAATAATCACAAGTAAATCAGTTAGTTGTTTCTACTAAGGCTTATATCATAAACTACTGTGAACTATTATTATCTACTGTATATTAGCTATTATCTTATTATCATTTTATAGATAACAATTTACATTTATGAGATAACAGAATTCTAATTAGATAATATAATGCCTTGTAACATAAACCCCATTGTTCTACATTCCCTTTTCAGTTCTTCGGTTTTCAGCATCTGGAAGCCCAGAGGGGGAAGAGAAGTTCTTAGGATGTTTAGTTATATCTTGAGCAGTCCTATTGTGCAATCTTTGTTTACTGTTTTGAAGTTCCAGCTTAAATAAAGACATGTATTCCTTGATGCGATGAGTTGGTTTCTTGATTGATCAGTTATTATAAGAACAGAAGAATGGCCATACTGGGTCAGACTAGTGGTCCGTCTAGTCCAGTATCCTGTCTTTTGACAGTGGCCAATGCCACATGCTTCAAAGGGAATGAACAGAACAGGGAAATTATCAAGTGATCCATCCCCTGTTGTCTGACTCCCAGAAACTGGGATTGGAGCTTTAGGGACATCCAGCGCATGGGGCTGTGTCCCTGACCATCTTGGCTAGTAACCATTGATCAACTTATCTAATTGTTTTTTGTACCTAGTTATTCTTTTTGGCCTACACAAGATTCCCTGGCAACAAGTTTCTAAGGTTGACGGTACATTGTGTGAAGAAATACATCCTTATGCTCGTTTTAAACCAGTCGACTATTTATTTCAGTGGGTGACCACTGATTCTTCTGTTATGTGAAAGAGTAAATAATACTTCCCAATTCACTTACTCCATACCAGTCATGATTTAATAGATCTCGATCATATTCCCCCCCCCCCAGTTGTCTTTCCTAAACTGAATTGAGCAGTCGCAGTTTTTTTAATCTCTCCCAATGTAGAAGCTGTTTCATCTCACTAACCATTTGTTGTTGTTGTCCTCTTTGCCTTTTCTAATTCTAATATATGTGTATATATGTATATGTGAGATGTGGTGACCAGAACTACATGCAGTATTCAAGGTGTGGGTGTACCATGAATATCTGTAGTGGCATTATGATATTTTTCCTCACATTCTGTTAGCTTTTTTGACTGCTGCTGCCCCTCAAGTTATTTACCTCTCTCCATTCTGAAAACTATTTATTCCTGCTCTTAGCTTCCTGTTTTTTAGTCAGCTACTGATCCATGAGAGAACCTTCCCTCTTATCCCATGACTGCTTACTTTGCTTAAGAGCCTTTGGTGAGGGACCTTGTCAAAGACTTTCTGAAAGTCCAAATACACTATAGCCAAGGGATCACTTTTGTCCATGTTTGTTTGACCCCCTCAAAGAAGTCTAATAGATTGGTGAGGCATGGTTTTCCTTCACAAAAACTGTCAACTCTTCCCCAACAAATCCTGCTGATTTATGTTTCTGATCATTCTGTTTTTCTATAGTTTCAACCTTTGTCTGGTACTGAAGTTAGGCTTACTGGCCTGTAATTGCTAGGATTGCCTCTGGAGCCTTTTTAAAAAGTGACTGTCATATTAGCGCTATCCTCCAGTCATTTGATACAGAGGCTAATTTAAGTGGTGAGTTACATAGGGTTACATACCACAGTTAGTGCAATTTCATATTTGAGTTCCTTCAGAACTCTTGGGTGAATACCATATGGTCCTGGTGACTACTTATTGTTTAATGTATCAATTTGTTCCAAACCCACCTCCATTGACACCTCAGTTTGGGATAGTTCCTCAGATTTGTCACCTAAAAAGAGTGGCTCAGATGTGGGAATTGCCCTCGCATTCTCTGCAGTGATGCAAAGAATTAATTTAGCTTCTCCTTATATTAAGGTCAGTATTACTAAGTGGTTCATCTATATTCATCTCTTGGACCAGATCCTGTGCTCCACTTAGGAGTAAATCAAGAATTACCTCTCTCCTTGCTTCAGAAGCAGTCATTTAAGATGTCAAGAAAATTTATCTCTGCATCCTGTCCTGAGGTGGCATGTACCCAGTCAATATGGGGATATTTGAAATCCCCCATGATTATTGAGTTTTCTTTCTTTAGCCTTTCTGATCTCCCTGAGCATTTCACAATCACCATCACTGTCCTAGTCAGGCGTGGAATATTCTTATTTTTGAAGCATGGAATTTCTATCCATAGAGATTCTATGGTACAATTTTAGCCATTTACTATTTTTACTTTGACACTGTTTGTTTTCTTTCATCTATAGTGCCGCTCCCCCCCCCAGCACACCCTACTCTGTCATTCCTACATATTTTGTACCCTGATATTATCGTGTCCCATTGATTATCATTGTTCCACCAAGATTCTGTGATGCCTCTTATATCAATATCCTGATTTAATATCAGGCACTTAAGTTCACCCATCTTAATATTTAGATTTCTAGCATTTGTATACAAGCAGTTAGAAAATTTGTCACTTTTTAGCTGTCTGCCAATATGTGCTGTAATTGAATTAGACTCTTTTTCATTGGACTGTT
This sequence comes from Malaclemys terrapin pileata, assembly GCF_027887155.1. Taxonomy (NCBI): domain Eukaryota; kingdom Metazoa; phylum Chordata; order Testudines; family Emydidae; genus Malaclemys; species Malaclemys terrapin. Next base: position 56,118,374 of record NC_071514.1, read on the forward strand.
TCTCTTCAGTTCCTACCTGTACTTTATCAACTTCCATCTTCTCTTTCTTAGTATGATATACAGAATCCCCCTTAATAGATCCTCCCCAAAGGGATTTTTCTGTCTGAACTGTGTTCTCTTCTGCATCTGTCAGCTATCCCCAGCCCTTAGTTTAACAACTCCTCTACAGCCTTTTTAATTTTCCATACCAGCAGTCTGGTTCTGTTTTGGTTTTGGAGCCCATCCTTCCTCTATAGACTCTTTCTTTCTCAAAAAGTTCCCCAGATCCTAGTAAACCTAAATCCCTGTTCCCTACACCACTGTCTCATCTATGTATCCACGCACAGTATGAATTTTCAAAGGCTCATATTCCAATCATATGAAAACTGGTTCTTACTGGAATACTTGAATGTGCTTCACAATGAAGCCTATTGCTGTCCCATATCTTAACTTCCTACATCTGGCTATTTCCAAAATGAGGGGAGAGGAATATGGGGCCCCCATACTTCAAGGTGTCTGAACCAGCTGTGTTAGAGGGAGATGTAAACCCCCCATAAATGGACAACCCTAGAATAACAAGTCCTTGACGGAGATTTCTACCCATTCCCATGCAGGTGAGAGTGTATTTTCACCAACTGGGTAAAAACCTCCCCAGTAGACATGTTGTCACTGGCCTCCTCCACTAAAGTACGTATTTTTAATAATTCACATTTCCATTGCTCTTAGTTATTTGATCCTTCCAGGATAGGACCAGCTTGGCTCTGAAGAAAGCACTGGGTGTAACTGGGGGTGGCTAGCTGTTTCTCACTGAACAAACGATGCTTTTAATTTTTTATTCTGTTTTTTGTTGTTGTTGTTTTTTAACAAAGTGGTTGCTAGGTGAAGCCTCCATTTTGCAGATGAACTGAATTAATTATGGATTGTACAATAGTGCAGTGGAAAATGGGCATGTGAGGGAATAGGAATTGGAGGGGGCTGCATGCGTTTGAGAGAATAGCACAAATAGGACTCAGTAAGATCTACTGTGCATCTGGAAGCCATTATGTGGCGAATCAAGGGCAGCTTTTGTTGTGGAGGGTGTGGAAGTACCATTTATATGCAGATAGTCAGTTATAGTAAATATAAAATGCATGTTTGCTGTGTGCTGGATTTAAAAATAGTGTTTGCAAGACTTTAAAGAGAAATATTGGGTGAGTGCTGTTCCGTCAACTGAAGTAAAGGTCCAAAGCTAAGCCTGTCACCTGATGATTGGAATGCTGATATGTTCTAGAGTAATGCATTGATTTGATTTACAGTGATAGCAGAGACCTGAAGTATCTGGTGGGTCTAAAATAAGGAAATGTTTTAATGATGGTTTTGGGTTTTTGGCCATAGTGTGGTGAATGTTTGAGCAGGCTCATTTAATTGGACTAACAACCGTTTATTTTTGCCAATATAAACGCAGTACACCCTCGCTATAATGAACCTGTTGGGACCCAAACCTTTTGTTTGTTTTAGCCAGGAGTTCATTATAGTGAAAGGACAATGAAAATGAATGTGCGGCGGAGCAGCAGACCTGCCAGCCCTGAGCGGTGGAGCTGCCAGCCCCATGTGGTGGAGCGGCAGAGCGGGATAAAAACTGCATGCATGTGCAACTTTTTTTTTTTAAACATTACAGTACTGTACTGTAGTTGAGATACAGGTACTATGTTCGTTATAATGAAGGGCATTATAGCGAGGGTGTAGTGTATGCTGTCATCTTTTCTTCACTTTTGAACCAAAAGCTTTCCCAGTAGCTATTCTGTTTTTTCAAATGTAATCCTGAAGAGTGTGTGTGTCAGTCAGGTTAAATTAGACTAGTTCCAGACTGTGCTCCACTGGCTATATTTTTTATTAAAACCGGAAAATATATATGACCAAACCAGGACTGGACCTTTCTTGTCCACTTTGTCCCAGCTTCTAGCTAGTCCCAGTTTTCTTGACATTTTCCTTTTTCATGGAAAAAAACAGCTCTGGGGGTCTGATCACAGGAAACAGGCTTCTAAAAATCCATGTGTTAAATAAAGAATTTTACAAATGCTCTCTGTTTCCAGGAAGGCAAAGACTATTGAAGGGCTCGGTCTTGCCCTTGCAGAGTTCAGTGGGCTGTGTTCTGTATTGTGTCTCCAGATGGGGTGATGCATAAAGTCTTTGTTTTTCAGAACCAAAATGTCTGTTGTGTGCTTATTTGTCAATAAATACAATGCCCTGTATTGTTACCAGCTTCTTGCATACAGTGTGTCACACAGCCGTACACTACGCTACACTGCGGGAGCTTGGCCTACAGCAGTGATGGGAAATGGCGTCATAGGGATGGAGAGGGGGGAAAGGGGTGTTAAAATGTATTAGTGGAAACAATGTAAATGTTGTTGCAGACCAGATAACAGACTGGAAGGAGGCGGGGGTGGGGATGAGGAGGCAGAGTGAAGGCAGGGATAGTGGGATGTGGGGAGGAGGAGAGTGGAGTGAAGGAGCCATGAGAATGGGGTTAAAATTTAGACTTAATCATAGATTAAAACAAAGCAAAATGTTTCATCCTTGTATTTATTGCATGGCTCCAGTTTTTCAGCCAAAGAAGGCTGGACATAACTCCCTACAGCACCGGCTGATGACTAAGCTTTATGAGCAGTCCCCCATGGCTAAACATGCCATTGCCTACTCAGCTGTCCAAGGTCTTTCTGGCATCAGGAAAGAGGCCATCTGATTGGTAAGGTTTTGAGACCAGATGTGAAGATGAAGAGACTCCCATGGCTCAGAGGAAACCAGTGAGTTTCAGATCTAGATCAGGAAAAGTGGTAGGGAGGGAATGCACCTCTGAGACAGCTATATCGAGAATGTCCATTTCCTCTCCAAAGCAAAGAGATGCTCACTTGATAGAGATGAGGCAGGAAGTTCAAAATGGCCATGTTCAAATGAACTGTCTGCAGAGCCAAGTACCAAAATCTCAGCCAGGTCTTGTTTCTGAAACGGCTTGTGTAGTAATCTTCACCCTGGCACTAGCACCTGCTGCAGATGTGATGCAGCAGCACAGAATGCTGTCCTGGGAGAGAGACAGACTGCCAAGGAGAGGAAAAGGGAGGGGGGTTGGAATCCACCCAAAGGGGCAGCTGGAAAAAGCTGTTAGAGGCGGAGAAGAAACGAGATGCTCAGCTGGAGGATAAACTGGGGCCTGGGTCGAAGGTAAGGTGATAAAAGAACAGGAGAATAAAAGTATGGGACTGGGAAGTGAGGAGGAAAAAGAAAACAGGAAAGGTTTCATGTCAGGACAAGCAGAAAAAATAGACCTGGGTATGTGACTAGATGCTGTTGGAGAAGGAGAGTGGGGGAGGGGGGGGGAAATATACAGATTTACCAGAGAGTGAGTCTCGAGAAAAAATTGAAAGGAAATATAATTGGTGAAAGAGGAAATTGATCAAAAAGCTGCATTGGATGGAAACAGCTCCTGGAAGCAGTAAAGAGAAGCACACCCACGAAGGACCTAAAGTACATGAACAGAGAGAGTGACTGTTGGAACATCTGTTGATGGAATACAGTTCAAAGGTGCCTAATGGACGAGCAAGGGCCCCCTAGGTGAAGAAACCCCACTTGTGGATAAACATGGTGAAAAGAGGTACAGCCACAGGGATATCGAATCTGAGGAGCACTTCAGGCTGAAGAGAGGAGAAGAACAGGACAGCAAGAGTGGAGCTGGACTTGCATCCAAGGAGAAGAAAATTTGATTCTTCTCTGAAGTGACACAGTATACAGTATATTGTAGAGCAATCTCTTTTGTTCATAATAACAATGCATTTGGTATTAACTGTACAGCATGTAAAAGCTCACAAAGATTAATGAGTTGGTATCCTATAGTTTATTAGTATACGTAGTAAGTCTTTGGTAATGGTCTATATTATTTATGCTCCTGGTACAGTTTTGGAGTTTTCCCTTAGAAAGTTCTAAAAATTTAAAATTATCCTTTTTGTCTTGGTTTTCCTCTGCCTCTCCTCATAGTTAGCATAGACTTGTCAGGTCACCACACTTGCTGTGCTGTGTAAGTATTGGTGTAAACTTGAGAGTAGCCCTCTGTATGATGCATAACACAGGAGAAATGTAACAAGGCTGCAAGGATGGTATGACTCTTCAGGGCTGTGCAGATTGTGCATATCAGAAATGACTGTAATTATTGTGTTTTTACTTAGTCTGTATCACTGATTAATATCCTCAGTTCAACAATCCTGTCTTCCTGCCTTGAAAGGGAAGCTGAAGTCTCATTCAGATCTCACTTGAAAGGTGGTCAAATTTCATGGTAGCTTCTGTATTCCCCATTGAAATGCAACTTCTCCTAGCTGTTTAGTGATTGACAAATGATATCCCTTGTGGCCGAGTGAACTGAAATATGCCCAGTATCTCAGAAGAACAAATCTATTAACTTTTTATTAAGATCCCCCTGAAGAAGCTGCTACTTTTATAGTCACTAGTGCCACCAAACTGTTACCAAAGAGGGGAGGGCATTAACTACAGAATTTTGTTTAGATTCCTTGTCTCCAGTAGCTGCTTATTTATATTGTTATGTTCACAATGTGCTGGGTGATGTCCAAACATAAGAACACTGGTTCCTGCCCCAGCTAGCTTTCTGAAATACAGCAACTTTCTGTGAGCTACATCATCCACCTTCAACAAAAAGAGGAGATATTTGCTGTTAAGCAAACCCAAGCTAAAATATCATTAAAGTTGCCACAGCAGTTGCTCCATTCAGGTAGTGCTTTAATGTTGGCTCTTTTAAAATATTGGTTAGTATCCCAGTATTAAATGAGGCAGAAAGAAGGCATGTGCAGTGGCTGTGATGTGACACATGGCATTTGAGGTTTAGAGTTTTTGTTCCCTTTAAACAGAATTCCTCTGAATACGTCCAAGGTCAAGACGAGAGTGAAAGATTTCAAGGGTGTGTGTGTGTTTGGATATACATACCTCCCCACAGCCAGCCTGGCAAGAATGATATTAAAAGCCTGCATGGAGAAAAATGGTCCTGCCCCATGAAACTGCTTGAGTTGTCAATCCTCCTGCATTAGGAATTCATGAAGGGATAGAAATAAGATCTAGGTGAAGGCATAGTCTGCCAGTGGGGCAGCACAAAACCTCTCTCCACTCTGCCAAGGAGAGGAACTGGTTTGTGACACCTGCCAGGAAAGGGTTCATATTCCCCTTCTAAAATAAGGGACCCACTCTGTTCCCCAGAGCACAAGGAGCTACACTGCACATCCAGAGACAAAAGGTATGTCTACACTGCAATTAGACACTGGCCTGTGCCAGCTGACTCAGGCTTGCAGGGCTTGAGCTAAGGGGTTGCTTAAGTGCAGTGTAGATGTTTGTGCTCGGGCTGCAGCCTGAGCTTGGGGACCCTCCCACCTCGCAGGGTTCTATTGCCCAGGCTCCAGCCTGATCCTGAATGTGTACATCGCAGTTCAACAGCCCCTTAGCCTGAGCCCAAGTCAGCTGGAATGGGCTAGCCACAGATTTTTAATTGCAGTATAGACATATCCAAAGGGACTGCTTCGAGTAGATCTGAAACAAGGGACTACTTTTTCTGTCCAAAGTCAGGTAAACTGTGTTGTGATGAGGAGGTACAGGCACTGGCCTGTGTCATGCCCAAAAATCTGATAAATCTTGCTGACATCTGAAAGCGCCCCCAACAGCTTAATAATTCCCACCATAAGAGTGAGACAGAAGGGGCAGGAGGAAGATGACTTTAGCAGTAGTGTTTCAGATGGGTTAGATGGAGTAAAAGGAAGAGGAAATAACTTTCACTTCATTAGTTTGGAACATTGTAAATATGAGCCAAACTCTGCTTTTGGATATTTAAACATTAATGTGACTGGGAGTTGTGTGTGGATGTGTGTGCAGAATTTGGCTCATGGTTTGGAAATGTATGCTAATGTGTCTGTGCAAAGATTGATCCTGCCTATACGAATGTCTCAAATGCCTAGACATGTAAGTGTTAGGTGCATGGAATCTGGTAAAAAGAAGTGTGTGTTGGTCTGTCCATCTCTACAGATCATGTGGCTGCATAACACTTCATGCAACTAAAATAAACTTTGGGGTGACAGCTTTATTAACAAAATAAGATATGCTGACTACTTTTTTGGCAAAAGTTTTCAAAAGAAAATAGACTTGTGTGAAATGCACATATTGATCCATATTGCTTGAGAGAGAGACTGTTAATGACTCTGGAGGGAGCGCTAGCATCTTGACATAATTGTTAGGCGAAATTTCTTGTAGGTTTGTTTCAGTTGTTGGCAAAGTTGATCTATAATGTATGGTACCTACAGTATTCGTTTATTGTACACCTTTGCGTTGTGTCTCTCTCTCTGTTCTCTGAGTAGATTATTGTATAATTAAAATTAATAACAGATTTTCTTACAAAGAGGTGTTTGAGGGAGATCTCCAAATTATATGTCCAGCAGCCCCAAGAGGCAGGAATTCCTGAAGAGACACTGGGTGTGTGCCAGGCTGCAAAAGGCACGTGTGCTTTGGGGCTTGGTAGAAGACAAGGCCGGGAGGGTAGAGCCAGGCTGAAGTTTGCTCAGCTTTTAGCAAAATGAGAATTGTGTGGGCTGAAAAGTTTCATTTGGGGGCTTTTACTGAGGTTTGGCCCATTTACCATAATGATTAATACAGCAGATTTAGTTTCCTTCGGAGGATCTGAGCTCATTCTGCCTGTTTCTCTCACCAAAACACTGCTGGTTGCTATCAAGTCCTTGAGCAGCTTTTGTCAATGAATCAATGGTTTCAGTACCTACAAGTTAATATTTGGGGGCCTGCAATATTTTGTGAACTGAAAAGGCTGTTCATGTGAGATTCAGCCAGGAAGATGATGCATTCTCCAAACCCTCTGGAAACAGGTCACCCCCAAATCCACAAACCGCTCTTGCTCACTCTGTCTGCTGCTTTTGGCATCTGTTGGGGGATGTTCTGTACTTGGTTTTTTGGATGCTGTAACACAAAGAATGTGTTTGCACTAGGAAGGTGGGGCTGAATTGAGGCAACCTAATGCCCTATGAGCACAACCACATGCTAGTGAACATTTCAATAATTAAAGCTATATTAAGGTTAAAATAGCTCAAGACAAAAGAAGATCTTGAAAAAATCAAGGTAATTCAAGGAACTAGAAAAGCAGACTTCACTGTCTAGCCAGTGGAACTTGCCAGGTGTGAGATGACTCAGACTAATCCTCCCCCATTGCCTGAGAAACAGCTAGCCCAAGAGCCTCATGGCCAGATTTTTAAAGTTGTTTAGGTCCTAGTGGGATTTTCAGACACTCCCAGGTTCCTGTCTCCCATTGATTTCAATGGGGGTTAGGAACCATGGTATTTCTGAAAATCCCACTACGTGCCTACTCTTTATCTTATGATGCTTAAACACCTTTAAAAATCTGGTTCTCTATTCTGTACAATGGACTCTTAATGACAGATGCCCTATCCATCTGTCTAGGTTCTCGTATTGTCCCCCAATACCCTAGTATCTGAGCGCCTCACAATATCTAATGTATTTATTCTCACAACACCCCTGTGATGCTAGACCATACCATTGTCCCCACGTTACAGATGAGGAACTGAAGCACAGAGAGATTAGTAGCTTGCATAAGGTCACACATGATGTCTGTGGCAGAGCCCAGAATTGCAGCCAGGTCTCCGTAGTCCCCGGCAGTGTCCTAACCACTGGGCCATTTTCCTCTACTATGTCCACATGTACTCACACCATGATAATGGCAGGGCGGTCTACCCTCCCCCTTCTCTTTGGGTAGGCTGGGTTCAGATGGGCTGGGATGTTTCCTAGAAGAGCTTGGGTTCAGCTGCTATCTTCCTGTGCTGGGAGCCTTTTTTGTGACCGTTGATCTATGATAACAGCTGTGCAGTGAACTCAGGGTCCTACAGTTAAGGAACAAATTGCTACTAGAAGAACACTTACATAGTAAACATGCATTGCCGTTGAGAAATTTTCATTTAAATATGGGGTGTATGTCTATAGATCCATTTCCAATAAAGCACTGTAATTTATTGTAATGCAAAGCATTACATTAAAGTCTTCAGCCTGCCTTCAGAATTACTAAAAAAAACAAAACCCCTGTATTCTGTCCTGTAGACGATCTAAAGTGCCTTGAACTTTGCTATCAAGTTGACCTACTAGAACTGTACACCGATTCTGTAGGTTTAAACTCCAGGGCATATTCTTATACCTGTTCCAGTAAATGTTTTCCAAAATACATGCTGTGCTGGATTCTTAAATCTTTGGTCATTGCTCTTAGCTTGAGTCCAGGAAGAGCGCTGTCAAAGTTTAATAGTTCTTCCATAGATTTTAAGGCCAGGAGAGACCTTTCCGATCATGTGAGCACAGGCCATACATTTTCACCTGGAAATTTCTGCATCAGGCCCATAACTTCTGGTATCTTTAAATCGACTGGATGTTTGTTTTCAAAAGTGATGGAGAACCCACCATCTCTCAAGGTAAATTGTTTCTAGGTAGCTTAATTACCCTCACCGTTTAAATTTATCTCTTAGATATGCCAAATAGATTAAGATTCCTAAGTCTCATTGCTAGGCACGTTTTCCAGACCTCAAATCATTTTCTGAATCCTCTCCATATTTTTAACATCCTTTTTCCAGTGTGGACACCAGAACTGGACACAGTAACCAGTAATGGTTGCATCAATGCCATGTATAGAGGTAATGCCACCTACTTATTCCTGCTCAGTAGTCACCTGCTTCTAGCAATAGATCTGCATTGTTGGGTCTAGAAGGTTATTGAGCCCTGACCTCTAGCCCCACCCCTCTAGCACCTACCAGAGTCAGATCCTTTCTGATTGCAAATGGTAGTGCTCCCTGTGGGAGTTTGTCTTCTTGGCTGCCTCAGTTGTGCTGACTCACCGAGCTTTCTCAGTTGCTTTCCAAGAAAGTCTGGGCCAAAATCTGACTACTTTGGTCAAATTAATCTCTTTTCCATAGTTACTCTTTCTTGTTGGCATTTGCACAGGAAACAGAATATTAGTTGTTTAATTGATCTCAGGGTTGGTGGCATTATGCTGAGGCCTCCAAGACTAATGTTTGTCTGAGGTTTATTTTATCCCTCAGAGTTGAGGGTGATCCAACCCTATTTTATTAGCTCTCTGTTCAAATGTGTATATAATTTTCTCCTTTTTGCTGGAAGGACCGGGACTGCAGTAGATGCTAGGGTTGCTGTGACCGCAGCATGGGGAAGGCAGGGAGTTCCTTGCTGGAATGCCTCAGTCTGTTTTGGAGCAGTGGGATTTCTTTGCCTGCTCTCACATTTGGAATAGGGACAAGTTCATCTTAGAGGGTCAGCTTGTCTACACAAAAGCTTAAGTTTGTTGCAAGCTGGGATGTAAATCTACCTCACACTAGCCTGCCATGTACTAAACATCTGTGTGGACCCTGCTGCCACACACTCTAAGTTCCCTAGTGCACTTTGATATACATCTGTTTCAAAGAGGGGTATATCAAAGTGTACTAGGGAACTTTTAGGGCATAGCAACAGGGTCCAGCTAGACCCTTAGTGCACTATGTAGACGAGCCCTAGTCCACACCAAGGGGGTGTAAATTTCTAATGCACACCAGCATGTTGCTAACTGAAAGTTCTTCAAGTTACTGTTTTTATGGGTGCTCCACCACAGGATGTGCCCACACCATTGTGCTGTCAATCAGAGATTATAGTCAGCAGTGCCTGCGGGTCCAGGCCTATGGTTCATCATCAGCACAGAGCCATTACTTATACCATGTTCTTCCCTTTTGGTTTTTCAACTGCCCCAAGAGTCTTTACAAAGCTCCTCTTTGTCATCCCAGCTCACTTATGTCAACAGAGAATAAGTTTTCCCCCTCTCTGGACGATCGGCTCCTTAAGGGTCACTCCTTCCTCAAGGTCCAGTCAGCAACCAACAAGGCCTTGTTTCATTCCCTGGACCTTCCTCTGAACATGGACATGTCCTACCCTAACACTGGTACAGCTCATACTCTTTATCAGAGTCACTCTGGACTCCTCAATTGTCAGGGCTACCTACTTGCAGACAGATTCACTACAATGACCTACCTGTGGACAGGTTCACCACAATCTCATCTCCACACTGCAGCAGAGCCCACAATCTAAAGCATACCTCCGAGAGTTCTCGACTCTCTCAGTTGGTGGAAGGACCCTCTCAAGGTCTGTGTGAAAGTTCTGTTTTTGCATCTGCCCCCTTCAAGGGTGATCACTGTAGGTGCATCCCTGCTGGCTAGGGCGGAGGCCAATCTCCAGGGCAAATGGTCTCCCCCAGGAACATCCCTCCACATCAACATTCTTGAACTCAGGGCAGTAATTCCTTCACAACATCATGGGCCTCTCAGTCAAGATAATGTTGGACAACAGAGCGGTAATGTACTAGATACATGGTCAAGGGGAAGCAAGATCTTAGTCCTTATGTACAGAATCACTAAAACTGTGGAGCTGGTACATATCCCATCTCATACACATTTCTGCGGTCTACTTGCCAGGCCTGCAAAACACTGCAGCGGATTCCCTGAGCAGGCACTTCCACCAGGACCATAAGTGGGAACTCAGTCTTTCAGAATATTTACCAGACCTGGGGCCTTCTGCAAGTGGATCTCTTTGCAACACCATCCGATGCAAAGTGCCAACACCTGTCCTTGAGGAAGGGGTATGCTTGCTACTCCATAGGGGATGCTCTCCTAGTGCTTTCCTAGTCCTATTGTGGCTGAGGCAAGTGGTGTGGTTCCTGGATCTGCTTCGCCTCTCTCTACTAACTCCTATAGGCCTTCCTCTCACAGTGGCTCTCCTGACACTGTGGGCATAACCCATCCCAATCTTTCATCTCTGCATGTCAAGGCCTGGCTCTTTGATGGTTCCTGGACAAAGAATTGGGCAGTTCTCCTGAAGTTCAGTCTGTACTCTTGAACAGCAGGAAACCTGCCATGAGAAAACTGCAGAAGTGGAGGTATTTCCACATCTGGTGTACTCATTGATCTGTATCTGCCTCTGAATTTCTCCTCATGGATGTTGTTGATTAACTGTTAGATTTAAAAACACAAGTTTGTCACTGAGCTCCGTTAGGGTTCACTGGGCAGCAATTACAGCCTTTCTTCCACCAGTGGAAGGATTTACGGGCTTTGCTTACAACAAACCCTTGAGAAACATGACTATGGTAGGGTATCTGTTTCCTCATGTCAAGGACTCCATGCCACCCTAGGATCTTCATCTGGTTCTTAGTGTTTTTAAAGAACCTTCTGTTTGAACCCATGGGTACTCTTTACTTCTCCACCTGGCCTTCAAGACTTTATTCCAGTTAGCCGTAACCTCAGCCAGAAAGGTAGGAGAGCTAGGGGCGCTCATGGCAAACCCTCTTTATACTACCTTTTACTGTGATAAGGTGATCGTAGGCCCTCATCCTTGTTTCCTGCCTCAGATCTCTTCAGAACGCCATATCAATCAGTATATTAGTCTACCAATATTTTACCCCCCACACTTCATTCCTCGAGGGATGTCCTCCATTCTCTGGAGGTGAGAAGGCCCTTGTCTTCCACCTCAACAGAGTAAGACCTTTCAGGGTTTCCAATAGGCTTTTTATCGCCTTTGTCAAGAGAATGAAGGAGCAGCCAGTTTCCATTCAGACTACTGAAGTGGGTTTCTGGGTACACTCTAGCTTGTTGCAAAGCTGCTGGAGTGCATCCCCCACCTTGAATGACTGCCCATTCCACCAGGGCCTGTTCCACCTCTTTAGCCCTTCTTAAGTTCATACTCACATTGTGGACATCTGCAGCAGCAACCTGGTCCTACAACCACACGTTTGCCAGGCACTGTGATATCTTAGTTGCTTCCAGATATGGCCTTTTGTCATGCTGTCCTCAGAACTGTGCTGGATCTGCCTCCTCAGCTCCTGCCTCTATGTTGCATTACTGCTTGGGAGTGGAGCACCCTGAGGGACAATAACTTGAAAAGGAGAAGTTACTTACCTGTATAGTAACTTGAGTACTTTGAGATGTATTGTCCCTATGGGTGCTTCGCCTCCCACCTTCTTTCCACTCTGCTGCAGAGTCTTCTGGGTTACATAGTTGAGAAGGAACTGGAGCGGCTGCAGGTCTACATCTCCCTGTATACCCTCACACTGGAGCACAAGGATGTATGGTGCATAGGCACAGACCCGTGGGCACTGCTGACTAAAATCTTTGATCAAGAGTGCATAGGCATGTGCACATCATACAGTGGAGCACCGATAAAAACAAAACAGCTCAAAGAACTCATTATTGTGCTGGTAAATAACCTCTCTTTCCTTAGTGCATGTTAATGTAGTATTGTTTGAAATGGGACTACATTAATGCGCACAAGCAGGGTCCACATAGGCCAGTTAGTGCGCAACATGCTCATGTGCATTAGAATTTACGCCCCTCTGATACAAACTAACGTAGCATGTAGTCAGGCCCTTACTGCATTAGAGGCTAGTGCAGCACAGACTCGTACCCCAGTTTACTAGAACTAACCATGGGTAGACAAGTCCGAGTCTGTCAGAGTCTCCGGGTCAGCAACAGTTCAGTAACACTGCTTAGAGTTTATGCCTTACCTATCCATGAACATACTAGCTTAGTGGCCTTAGTAGACTCTTTTGTTTTATTGGAGATGTGCAACAAAATGCATTGGAGCAGGGTTACAAGAACCCAGGGCATGTTTTCAAGTGCTCAACCAAGTGCTAAGGAGAGAACCTGCTTCTATGTTTGAGCATTTCTTTAGTTTTTATCCCCACAGGGCCTTAGAGTGCCTTGTGCATTGTCTCCTTCTTGCTTTTGAACTTTACTGTGCTCTGAGTGTTTGCCTGAAATGCTAGCTTTTTCTTTGCAGACTCAGCTCATACAGATGGTGATATGGATGCTCCAGCATCGCCTTCTCATCCAGCTCCACACATATGTCTGTTTGATGGTGCCCCCGAATGAGGAAGATTTCCGAGCTCAAGATGAAGACATGCCCTTCACTGCCAGAGTTGGAGGCAGAAGTCTAAGCACTCCCAATGCTCTCAGCTTCGGCTCCCCAAGTATGAATACACTTTCTTTTTCTACTGTAAACAAGTCTGTATTGGCTTTTAGAGATTAACATAGGCCATATCTAGAGTAGGAGAATAGGTAGTGTTATATAATGTGATAGTCAATGTGCCTTAGCTAACATGATTTTAAACAGACTTTGCAGTAAGTCTAGGTAGGGCAAGTCATATTTAACAGTGTGTTAGCTGATCAAGGTCAGCCCTGGGCTGGAGAACCAGGAATTGGTGAACATCTTGGTGGCCATTAAAGCTCTCTTATCAAATGCCTGCAGTCCATTCTAGTCACCCAGTTCTTGATCACCCTCTTCCTATCTGCTTAGTGCTGACTGTCTCTTCCCATTCATTCTGTCAAGAAGTCCTTTTATGCATCCTTCCCAAGTGACCCAGGTGTTCTTCCAGATAGACAGCTGATATCTCCATGGACGTCCATAATCGGAAACAGAATAGGGGAAGTTTTAAACAAAATGCTTGCGAGAAAACTTGTTCCAAACAGCAGTGGAATCGTTGGTTATAGGCGATGTCTTTAAGGAAAAACACACGGATACTGTGGCTGACAAATGTTTACAATTGCCAACTCCCTCTCTTCTCACTTGACTCCCCCAGCTCCTCCTATTGCCATGGTTTGAGGTCAGCTCTGGGAAAGTATTCTAACCAAAGGCAAAATGTTGTGCTGAAGTCCCAAATTGCTCAAAAGCCTTGTCAAGGAAACTGAAGTGTGTGTCTTCAGCTGCCTGTGTCCTGCGGTATTCCCAGAAGCATGTTGTTAATTATGGGGCATTCTGCAGGACATTATTTCTCTGTGTTATAGCTTTCTCTGGATTGGGATAATGGATCTTATCAAAAAGGACTTCCCTGAAGTGTTGGAGTTAAATAGGTATTAAACTTAACCCAAAGCAGAGATTTAAACAGTCTGAATAAATATAGTTTCTTAGGTTTCACTTGCATGGCCATAATCCTGGTTCTCCAGTTGTCAATAGTCATCTGGGAAAAACAAAAGGCGACAAGTGAATTTTTAGTGTGGGAGTAGGAGGAAGTTTTGAGGCCTTCTTTGTCCCTTTTTTCCCCTTTATAATGATGGATAAACTCACAATTTTTCTTTTTTGTTTGCTAGGCATCTTTGACAGTCGTATATAATTGTTGTATTTATAACTCCTCCCAGCAGGTAGTTCTGTGATTACAGCATAGCTTCCTTGGCCTTCTCTTTTGCCCGTACCTACCCCCCCAACTGCTCTACTTTTTCTCATTGTCGCTTCATGTTGTTTAAACTAGAGCTGTCTGGGAGTTTTCTGGCCAAGTTTTTCAGGGAATGTGTGGTTTCTCCAGAATAGAAATTTTCCACAGGAGAAATGTTGATTTTGTTGAAATGTTTCTATTTTCCACCAGGGAAAATCAAAACAAAATGTTTCCGCTCTGTTTAACATTAATCTCTGTGTCTGCCTAAGCCATCACAGTGCCCCATGAGAGTAGTTCACATACCTCATGTCCCCAAATCTCCTTATGGACTGGTCTCTCTGCATCATGATCATGGGAGGCTTAGTCTGGGACTTGGAAGCCTGGCCCATAGGGGAAAATGGGGGCATGAGGCACTAGCTCTGGGGTTTTCCCAATGGTAAAGAAGGAATGCAGTTCCCATTCGTAACTTCCCAATGCCAGTGCCAGCACTGTTTATTATTTGTAGTCTCGTGTATTTATTTCCCACTCCTCCACATGTTGCTGTTTCATCTTGTTTGCTATACATCACCAGTTTATAAAGCTCATTAGATATGTTGTTTCTACCTCTGTATTTAATCACGCTCATAGTCTATCAGATCATAAGAATGGCTCTACTGGGTCAGACCAATGGTCCATCTAGCCTAGTATCGTGTCTTCTGACAGTGGGGCATGCCAGGTGCTTCAGAGGAATGAACAGAACAGGGCAATTATAGATTGATCCATCCGCTGTCATCTGGTCCCAGCTTTTGTCAGTCAGAGGTGTAGGGATACCCACAGCTTGGGGTTGCGTCCTTGACCCTCTTGGCTAATAGCTATTCCTCCATGAACTTATCTCTCTTTTTAAACCTAGTTACACTTTTGGTCTTCACAACATCCCCAGGCAACAAGTTCCATAGATTGACTGTATGTTGTGTGAAGTATTTCCTTATGTTTGTTTTAAATGTGCTTCCTGTTAATTTTATCGGGTGACCCTTGGTTCTTGCGTTGTGTGAAGGAGTAAATAACACTTCGCTATTCACTTTCTCTGCACCATTCATGAGTTTGTAGACTTCTCTCATATCCCCCTTTAGATCATACTGTTATTCCCGGAAACTGAAACTTACCTCCTAGACAGCATGCCTTGGATGCATTTGCAAGGAGTCCACCATCTGGCCAGGAAATGTGCAGATAGCTGTGCAGTCCCCATTTTCAAGAAAATCCTGATGTCCCAATAATATTTTGTATGTTGCCCCAGATTACCCATCACTTGTCTGCAAACTCAACAAATTGGCCAAGAGAACCAAATTTCCTGTCCTCATCTAATTGTTTGCAGGCAGTTCCCATGTCATGTTTCCAAGCCCCCTTTCTTTGCTATACTAAGCTGATTAGTTTGCTTGGATGGAGGGGCAGAAAGAGCCTGCTAGTTTGCACTCTTCACAGCATCATATTATTTCCGAATTTACAGCCAGTAGTGATGATATGACTCTCACAAGCCCTAGTATGGATAATTCCAGTGCTGAGCTGATACCTGGTGGTGACTCGCCATTGAATAAACGGATGACTGAGAACCTGCTAGCGAGCTTGTCTGAACACGAGCGGGAAGCTATCCTCAATGTCCCTGCTGCACAGAATCCAGAGGATCTACGCATGTTTGCAAGGTAGGGAGAATGTAACCTCCTTTCTCATTTCCCCCTTTGCAATTCATCTCTGCATTAGCACTTTAGGGAGGGCGGGGTCAGGGTGCATCTTGGAAGATTAAATTTCTGGCTCTTATTCCCACGGTGACCTCTTCACCAGTGCTTGTTGGTGTCTGACACTAGCTATTGGCTGGGTTTTTAATTAGTTCCCCAAGAATATTTTGTTAATAAGCTCTGGATGTATGTAAAGGCTCTGAGGCCCTCTGATGGGCAGTGCAGTCTCAGGTCTGACTGCCCACCAGTTGTGTCTTGTTGTGTGGTTCTGAGAGTCTGTCACTCTTGAGAACACAAAATAGAATTTGCATAGCCTGAAAACAAGCTAAAGAGAGCCTCAAAGCTGAAGCCCTGGTGTGTGCATGCGCATGCTGTAGTTACAGGCCTGTTAGCATGTCCAGAGATCTGTAAGTAATGGTTTTTAAAAGCATTTGAAAATACAGTGGCATCACAGGAATTTAGCGTTCACTGGGTTTCATACTTGTGGAGAAAAGAATGGCCCAGGTGAAGTGTTACAGCTCCTCTTATATATTCTAGATCACCCAGTCACCCCCCAACTAGATCTTCCCTGGCATGTCTAGCTAGGAGAGTAGTACTCAAGTATCCCAAAGAGACCACTGTGGGAATAAAATAATTGCTTTCTGTGCTGTAGAGTTCTCTGCAACTGGACCATTGCAGATCATGGATGTTTTGTAGGGAATTCCTGAATCCTGCAGATGTAGTTACTGTCCTGCAGTAAAGTATGCCTCTGCCGCTCCTTTTGTGTGTAACCCTTCTGCCCATCTAAGTTGGCAGCAACAAGGGCCAGGTTCTGTATCTAGGGGTTCCGTTTCAATAACGCAATGCAAAACCGGCTCGAGCCCCCACCCAGTGACCTGGGACAATTACATACCACCCCCTGGGTGCCTCTAAGAGGCAATACTTCCCCTCTCGCAAGCACGGAGTTTGAGTGTAGCAGAAAATGTTTAATAACATGAGGTAAACGACATCAGCATTAAATTGGAAAAACACCACAAACAGGGTTCATAACACAAACCATGAGTAAAAAAACCTACCCCAGCAAATTGGGCTGTGTCCTTTCCCTTCGGGGTTCTTGAGTCCAGCAACCCAAAAATCACCCAGAGTCTCCAAAGTCTCTTGGGTCCAGCAATCACCCAAAGTCCCAAAAGTCCAACAAACCCCCAAGTCTCAATCCCTGGTCAGTGCAGCCCCAGAGCAAAGCGGGGGGGGGAGGGAGGCACGCAGGGTGTTAAAGGGCACCTTACGTGATCCGAGGCTGGCTGGCCGGCCATCTCTCCGTGGGGTTCCGCCACAGCCTTCACCACGAGCCAGTCCACTTCCTGCCGTCCCACGAACTGCTCCGCTCTATAAGCTGCTCTGCTCACCGACCTGTGAGCCGCTCCAGCCGTCCCCACAAACAGCTCCACTCGCCGTTCCTTGGGCCGCTCCAACCGGCCCGGCAAGGCTCCGCACTGCTCACTGCTCCTCCAGTTGTCCCCACAAATTGCTCCACCAGCTGCTTAGCAGTATAGCTTCAGGCTCCCCCACTAGTCAACACAGCACTCAGTGATCTCAGCTCTTAATAACTTTAGCTCTTTTGTGATTTCAGCTCTTAGTGATTTCAGCTCATAGTAGGGGAGCCCATGTGCTGGTGCACCATTGGCCCAAAGTAAATTCAGCTCAGCAGCCTGTAACTAGACTCCTAATAGAATCAAAGTTAGCTCTGACATTCAACAGTGGAGAGAGGAGATGGTGCAATTGGTGTATCAAGCCCTCAGAGGGGGCCCATACCATCAGATGCAAATACCTGTCCCCACCCTCTCTCCATTCACTGGGTTTTGTAACCCATGTCCCTTGTCAAGCAAGTGCTACTTAGGTAGTGGTGAAGGACTCACTCAATCCTTCTGTCATACAACAGTTCCACTGGCCTTGAGTCACAGAATCAGGGTAACAAAACTTTATTCTTCCTGCCCCAATAACAGAGAAACTGGGGATCCCACACCAGCCAAAGTAACCACTTTCAGTTGCTGTTGTTTCATGCCAGGCGAGTGGGTGTGCCTATGCAAACAAGATCACCCCCTGGAGTTCTTTTCCACACTCGCCATAATTCACCACCAGATGTCAGGGTAGAGCTCATCCTGACTCTGCTTACGTGTGTAACTGGGAGATGGCAGCATCCCACTGATTTAGAGGATGTGGATTCTCTGAGATGTCCACTCAGATGGAAATATCATGACCATTTGAGAACTCTGTCCCCATCCGTGGCTAGGTGTCCGCAAAACCTACGCAAAAAAAAAAAAAAATCGAGTGTCTTCTGATAGAATACTTTTTTGAAAATTCTGTGAAATTGGGTCTGGACTATTATTGTTCTGCTCTGATTAAATAAAGCTCCTTAACCTATCATCCATCTAGAACCCTTTTGGCCTGCTGAACTGGTCTTGTGGGGGGACAGCTCTTTGATAGCTCATGATTTGCAGATGCCAAAAGCAATTTTGGTTTCTTCAGGAAGTCAGAGGGTGCGACTAACAGGTCACGCAGATGTTTGAGGAGGAGGAGAGTTTGGTTATATTTCAGTTTGCTTGTACATCAGATTCCTTAGCAAAGCAATCGATAGCAGTAAATGGAGTTTCCATTTTTCCTTCCATTATCAATATGGGCAGAAACACACAATTTAATATCCCAGAATAACCACTCCTAAATCATTGCTGAGGAGATGAGAAGGTACAACAGAGACATACTTTCTTGACTGTCTGGATGCTGAAGTGTTAAAATATGACTTGTCTTGCAGAATGATCACAACTGTCATGTGATTTACTGATTACACACCATCAGTGAGTCTGTAAATGACATCACTCAGAGTTCTTTGTTGTTCAATTCCCCTCTTCCAATTGCAAATCAGGAGACCAAAATAATCATTATGTGATTCCCTGTGCACAATTCTGTACCCACCACTGAGTACATAAATATAGGACATCAGAGAGAAGCTGAGGCAGTGAGCAAAGCGATACTTCCGTTTACTCCACACATGCTTCCTCTTTCAGGGGTCTTGGATCAGCTCTGCTTTTCACTTAACTTTTAACTGTGGGTGGTGTATGATGATGAATCTCATGCTGTGGGAAATAGAACTCTGCTGTATTTGTCAGTATCTCAGCATGAGCTCCTACTGTAACTGCATAGTTAGTTGCATACCAAATGTACTGTAGTTAGTAGCATACTAAATGTACTGTAACTGCCCTCCTGAGAATAGTTCAGTGTGCAAACAAAGAGAGTGCCTATTTTTAGAAGAGCAATAAATTGTGGTCCTGATCAATTTTCCTATGACAATTGTCTCTGAACTACTTGCTGCTCTCTGCTTAATACATCACAGAACTTGTGCCTGTCTGTTACTATGCACAGCCAGTACTTGGATTTCTCTAGTGAAGGCAGACACCTTAAACAGAATGTGGAATAACCTAGCTTGGCAGAGGTTAGCCACATGGACGTTGGATGGGGATTAAGATCCAAATTCTTTTCCTAAGTATTGAGTGGGTGAGAGATGGAAGGTTATTCCAAGAGTAAAGTTCAGATACAGAGGAGCTTTTTTTGAGCTAGGTTTGTAATGTATTAGGGACAAACATTCTTTCCTTGAACATCAGGTAGTGCTTTCTAAGGGCATGGCTACACTTGCAGATGTAGAGCGCTGTGAGTTAAACCCACCTTCAGAGAGCGCAGTAGGGAAAGCGCTGCAGTTTGTCCACACTGACAGCTGCTTGCGCACTGGCGTGGCCACATTTGCGGCACTTGCAGCGGCATTGGGAGCGGTGCATTTATGGGCAGCTATCCCAGCATGCAAGTGACTGCAACGTGCTTTTCAAATGGGGGGAGGTGGAGTGTGACAGGGAGTGTGTTGTATGTATGTGGGGGGAGAGAGCATGTCAGCATGCTATCTTTTAAATTCAGACAGCAGCAGACCCCACATTCCTCCCTGCCTCTCTCTCTCAGCATTCCACACTAATGGCTTGCATTCCGGCTGTCAGAAACAGAGCTTTGAAAGGGCATTTCCGCATTCCTACAGGAGTTCAAAACAATGACAAGAGTGGCCACTTGACTTACGGGGATTATGGGACGTTTCCGGAGGCCGATCAGAATGCACCTCATTCACACTGACGCCCGTGCGTTGTAGCCAAGGCGCAGCAAACGTTATTCCTCTCGCCGAGGTGAAGTACCAGCAGCGCTGTAGCTGCAGAGACAGAGCGCTCTACGTGTCTTGCCAGTGTGGATGGGGAGTGAGCTAGGGCATCCGGGGCTCCTTATTGTGCTGTAACTCGCAAGTATAGCCAAGCC
Organism: Malaclemys terrapin pileata; assembly: GCF_027887155.1. Lineage (NCBI taxonomy): Eukaryota > Metazoa > Chordata > Testudines > Emydidae > Malaclemys > Malaclemys terrapin. The sequence goes on from NC_071514.1 coordinate 56,138,645, forward strand.
CTAAGCCAGATTAATGCTTTACTGTCAGTTCACTGCCTCTAGCAAGCCACTTGGCAGAGTCATTTCCAAGAATTTGCTCCCTAGAATGGAGAGATGAGGAGAGGAGGTGGAAGCCTTTTTGCTATTCTGTAGTCCCGTTCTATTATTTATACACCACCATCAATGTACAGCTGCTTAGAGACAAAAGACAAGATGGCTGCCCCAGGAACTTGGAGCCTAGGTTCTATATGAGGTCCATAAATGTACTCCGTGCTTTACAAAGCCAGGACAGGAGGGTCTTGTCTGCATTGAGTTTTAGGCCATGAATGTAGCTGCACTGGTACAAACCCCTGTGTGCTGCACTGATGGAACCTGTGCTGTGGACTGGTGCAGCATTGCCTGCTTTCAAACTGGATTATGCTGCACTGGTGCAAGTTGCTGATTACTCTGGTGCACTGACTGCACTAGGAGTTTGCATCCGAGCAAGACAGAGCTGATGCCGGTGGGCAAAGGAAAGTACTTTTGAAGAGCTTGCAGCCATAGTGCAGTCTCCATTGGTTGAAGATACACACCCACAATTGGTCAATTCAGTCCATAGTCTAGGAGTACTCTTGGATTCCTCACTAATGCTGAACTCTCACGTGGCAGCATCCACTAGCAACGCTTTCTACCATTTCCGTTTGACCGGCAACTCTGTCCCACCCTGCCAAACAAAGACCTGGCCTCAGTTATTCATGTTGTCTTCACCTCTCTACTGGATTACAACAATGCAGTATACCTGTACACGAAGCCTTCAGCACTTAAGAAACTCTAGTTTAGAATGTTGCAACACGTCTCCTCAGCAACACAAGGTACCGTGAACATAGGAGACCTGTCCTCCATTCCTTGCACTGCTTCCCATAGAATTTCTATCAAGTTCAATGTCTTGGTCCTTATCTTCAAAGCTCTCTGTGGCCTGGGTCTAGTGTGTCTAAAACACCATCTAAAGCTCTGGGATGAAGACCCGGTCAACAACTCAGTTCCTCTGGCACAATGGTAAGAGTGAAACTTGTCTGTACAGGAGACAGTCTTCTTCAGGGGTGGTCCGAGACTGTGGAATAAACTCCCCCAGGAACTAAGGATAATCACAAACCTCATCATGTTCTGCTCCATTTCTTTGATCTTGCCTTCTGTAATATAAACACATAGCTACCTTACCAAAACAAGACACTCCACTGCATACTGTTCTCCCCCTGGGGAGAGGGTGAAAAAACAAACATGACAGATGTGTAGCTACGTTGCTGAATGCACTACTAGAAGGCATTCAGATACTCCATTTAATCACTTTCCTCTTCTCCAGGAGAGGCTGCAACATGCTTTAGCAGGTGTGAGCTGTCGGCAGGCACGTGTATAGGAATCTGAGAGTTTTAGGCTCTGAATGTGTGTGGATAACACTAGGAGTGCTACGTACTTACATATGGAAATAAAGAACAGTGAGGAAATTTAAAATAGAATCTACAGTAGAATCTGAGCTTTGCAGGGTAGATGAGGGCAGCAAAAAAGGAGAACGACTAACTAAATATCAGTACCTTTCTGAGAATTTAAGCCAGGAAGGACCATTATCGTAATCTGGTCTGACTTCTTACGCAACAAGCCAGAATTTCAACCAGTGATTCCTACATGAACCCCAGAATTTACTGTTGAGCTAGAGCATATCTTTTGGAAAGAGTCTTGATTTAAAAAACATCAAGTGATGGAGAATCCATCACATCCTTTGGTAATTTGTTTCAATAGCTAGTTACCCTCATTGCTAAAAATTCACACCTTGTATCCAGTTTGAATTTGTGTAGCTTCAGCTTCCCGCCATTGGATCTTGTTCTGCCTTTTTTTGGCTAGAATAGAGTCCTCTAGTTTCAGAAATCTTCTTGCTGAGTAAGTACTTATAGGGTATGTCTACACTATGAAATTAGGTCGATTTTATAGAAGTCAATTGTGTATGTCCACACTAAGCGCATTAAGTCGGCGGAGTGCGTTCTCAATACCATGGCTAGCATTGACTCACGGAGCAGTGCACTGTGGGTAGCTATCCTACAGTTCCCGCAGTCTCTGCTGCCCTTTGGAATTCTGGGTTAAGCTCCCAATGCCTGATGGGGCAAAAACATGTTGCGGGTGGTTTTGGGTACATGTCGTCAATCTCCCCTCCCTTCCTTCGTGAAAGCAACGGTAGACAATCGTTTCGCGCCTTTTTTCTTGGGTTACCTGTGCAGATGCCATAGCACGGCAAGCATGCAGTCCGCTCAGCTCACCGCTGCTGTTTGTGAGCATTGTAAACACCTTGCACATTATACTGCAGTATGTGCAAAACTGGCTAGGAGACGCCAGCATGAGGACAATTGTGAGGAGGACATGGACACAGACATTCCTGAAAGCACTGGCTGTGGCAATTGGGACATCATGGTGGCAGTGGGGCAGGTTGGTATAGTGGAACGCCGATTCTGGGACCAGCAAACAAGCACAGGCTGGTGGGACCGCATAGTGTTGCAGGTATGGGATGATTCCCAGTGGCTGCGAAACTTTCACATGTGTAAAGCCACTCTCCTGAAACTTTTTGAGTTGCTTTTCCCCACCTTGAAGTGCAGGAATACCAAGATGAGAGCTGCCCTGACAGTTGAGAAGCAAGTGGCGAGAGCCCTGTGGAAGCTTGCAGCACCTGACTGCTACCGGTCAGTCAGGAATCAATTTGGAGTGGGCAAATCTACTGTGAGGGCTGCTATGATCCAAGTAGCCAATGCAGTCACTGACCTTCTGCTATCAAGGGTAGTTACTCTGGGAAATGTGCAGGTCATAGTGGATGGCTTTGCTGCCGTGGGATTCCCTAACTGTGGTGGGGTGATAGACAGAACGCATATCCCTATCTTGGCACTGGACCACCTTGCCAACCAGTACATAAACCGCAAGGGGTACTTCTCAATGGTGCTGCAAGCACTGATGGATCACAAGGGACATTTCACCGACATCAGTGTGGGATGGCCAGGAAAGGTGCATGACACTCGCATCTTTAGGCACTCCGGACTGTTCGAGTAGCTGCAAGAAGGGACTTACTACTTCGTCGAGTGATGGATCATGTGTATTCCACAATAGGTGTGCATGCTCGCCATGTGCACTGGTGCTGGAAGTTTTTCCCCTAGCAGTACCCGTAGGGGGGAGCGCCCCCCGCAACCCCTGGAGTGGCGCCTGCCTGGGGTGGTATAAAGGGATCTGCGCACTCCCCCCACCCTCAGTTCCTTCTTGCCGCCAGTGAAGGTGCGTCGGAACTGCTCTGCTCCAGCGTTGCTGTAGTTTGTCCCCAGAACTGTTCGTTCGTTCAGTGTTAGTACCTGTAGTTCGTTAGCTGTTTAGTTAGTCAGTGAGCCCAGGCCAGGGCATGCCCTGCGCCCCGGGGTTTAAGTCGTGCGGCTCTTGCAGGCATTCTGTGCCAAGAAGTGACCCGCACACGGACTGTTTGCGGTGCTTGGGAGAAACCCATATCAGTGAAAGGTGCAAGATTTGCAAGTTGTTTAAGCCTCGGACCAAAAGAGAAAGGGACACAGACTGGCTAACCTAGTGAGGAGGGCTTTAAACTAGGTTCGACGGGGACAGGTGAGCAAAGCCTACAGGTAAGTTGGGAACATGGAGACCTGGGAGATGGGTCGGAAACGAGAGAGAGTGTGGGCTATATTGGCAGAGAGAAAGGAGGGTCAGGACAAAACTGGGAGGAAAGATCAAACCAGTATCTTAGATGCCTATATACAAATGCGAGAAGTTTGGGCAATAAGCAGGAAGAACCTGAAGTGCTAATAAATAAATACAACTATGACATTGTTGGCATCACTGAAACTTGGTGGGATAATGCACATGATTGGAATGTTGGTGTGGATGGGTACAGCTTGCTCAGGAAGGATAGACAGGGGAAAAAGGGAGGAGGTATTAAAAATGTACACACTTAGGCCTGGTCCACACTAACCCCCCACTTCGGACTAAGGCACGCAAATTCAGCTACGTTAATAACGTAGCTGAATTCGAAGTACCTTAGTCCAAACTTACCGCGGGTCCAGACGTGGCAGGCAGGCTCCCCCGTCGATGCCGCGTACTCCTCTCGCTGAGCTGGAGTACAGGCGTCGACGGCAAGCACTTCCGGGATCGATTTATCGCGTCTAGACAAGATGCGATAAATCAATCCCAGAAGATTGATCGCTTACATCCGGACCAGGAAGTAAGTATAGGCGTACCCTTGGACTGAGGTAGAGATGGACATAGGAGATGGAAGTGTTGAGAGTCTCTGGGTTAGGCTAAAAGGGGTAAAAAAACAAGAGTGATGTCATGCTAGGAGTCTACTACAGGCCACCTAACCAGGTGGAAGAGGTGGATGAGGCTTTTTTTAAACAACTAACAAAATCATCCAAAGCCCAAGATTTGGTGCTGATGGACTTCAACTATCCGGATATATGTTGGGAAAATAACACAGCGGGGCACAGACTATCCAACAAATTATTGGACTGCATTGCAGACAACTTTTTATTTCAGAAGGTTGAAAAAGCTACTGGGGGGAAGCTGTTCTAGACTTGATTTTAACAAATAGGGAGAATTCTCGTTGAGAATTTGAAAGTAGAAGGCAGCTTGGGTGAAAGTGGTCATGAAATCATAGAGTTTGCAATTCTAAGGAAGGGTAGAAAGGAGAACAGCAAAATAGAGACAATGGATTTCAGGAAGGCAGATTTTGGTAAGCTCAGAGAGCTGATAGGTAAGGTCCCATGGGAATCAAGACTGAGGGGAAAAACAACTGAGGAGAGTTGGCAGTTTTTCAAAGGGACACTATTAAGGGCCCAAAAGCAAGCTATTCTGCTGGTTAGGAAAGATAGAAAATGTGGCAAAAGACCACCTTGGCTTAACCAAGCACTGCTCCCCTTCCACGGGGCATGCCAAGAGGGCCAAGAAGACTCCCTCTTTGCAGCAGCACAGAGGGAAATCTGGGACAGAGGCTAGGCCCATGTCGGGCAGTCCTTGATCCCCACCAGGCCCCAGGCCTCTCCAGATGTCCGGATGCCTTCCATGCCTGAAGCCCTCCAGGCGGCCCAGGACGTCCTGTCCAGGCCAGTGCCTGGAGCGCTGCTGATGTTGGCCCCGCATTCCAGAGGCAAGCCGCCGCTGGGATCTCTGCAGCCGCCTCCAGCCCAGTCTTGGTCAAGGGAACGTTCCCGACGCCAATTGCCGCCCAGTGACCATTCAGGGCAGAGTCCAGGTGGATCGCACTCAACGCCGACCAGACTGTCTGGCTGGGTTCCGGCCAGCTGGGACTCGCAGTACCGCTCGTCCTCAAGGAGTGAACATTGATGGGACCGTGGCAGGCATCACCGTCGGTCCTCATCTCGGAGAAGGTACCGCAGTCGGTCATAGCATGATCATCGATGCCATTCCTGCTCGGACTCCCGCTCCAAATCTCCGTCAAGACATCGCAGCGCCAGGCGTCTGACCATCGTGGGTCCGCCCGTCGAGGCCGTTCGCGGAGCAGCTATTACCGTCGGTACCAGTCCGCCACGTCGAGATCACGGTCCTGTGGCCGTCGTAGATCCAGGCACCGCCACTCCTCCCAGTCCAGGGACGGCAGCGGATTGTATGCCAGCCGGGTCTCCATCCACAGCCGTCCTTCGATGGGCCAGGCCAGCCAACCCAGACAGCCGGTCCTGCCGGTGCCACAGCAGGTGCAGTGGCACCGAGGGTCATGGCCGGCTGAATGGTACCAGTGGGCACCCTGGCCTCCGGCGCAGCCCCCGGTGGGAACTCGCTTGGTGGCCGGAGTTTCGGAAGCACCGTCGGCCTCCCAATCCAGACCCCCGAGAAAGGAGTCAGTGGGGCGTACGTCCTCGGCACCGTGCCTGGAGTCCAACCAGGTGGTGGACCCGCCAGTGCCGGCTGACACCCAGAGCACCGGCCTCTTTGCCCCGCCCAGAGGAGGCGATTGCGGCCCTGCCCCCCTCCGTCCTGCAGGAGGACTCTCACCAAGAACTTTTAAAGAGGGTGGCAGCAGAGGAGATGGAGGAGCCCTCGGACTCCCTGTTTAACATGTCCTCATCTGCACCGGGAAGGGTGGCCTTGCCTTTCCACAAAGGGGTGGCTAAGATTTCAAATGCCCTGTGGCAAACACCAGCCTCATTAGCCCCCATCTCTAAAAAGGCTGAATGTAAGTACTTTGTACCCACTAAAGGGCATGAGTACTTGTATACCCACCCAGCAGCCGATTTTGAGCAGCCAGACACCAGGGCGATTAAAAGAGCACAGCTAGGCGCGCTGCGCATCAGAGAGGCTTTGAAAACCAGTTTCATGACTGGCCAGTTGTGTGTGTTTCTCCTTGATGCAAACCTGCCCCCTTTGTTGATTTTAATCCCCTGTAAGCCAACCACCCTCCCCCCTTCGAAATAAAGAACTACTGTTTTGAAACCATGCATTCTTTCTTTATTAATTTAGGAAAAAAAAAAAAGAGATAAAGGACAAGGTAGCCTGGATGGGGTAGGGGAGGAGGGAAGGACAAGGTCACATTGCTTATTGTAGCAACACTACAAATCAAAACTGTTTGAATGACAGCCTTCTGTTGCTTGGGCCATCCCCTGGAGTTGAGTGGCTGGGTGCCCGGAGCCTCTCCCGCCCCCTCCACCCCCAGCATTGCCTCCTGCCTCTTCTCATCGTGCTCACTTAATGCTTTCCTGGCCTCTGCCACTGCTGCCTCCATGCATTCAGCTGTGCCCTATTAGTGCGGGAGGACTGCATGAGCTTGGAAAACATGTAATCGCGAGTGTGTTTTTTTTTTTTCCGCCTTCTAATCTGCAATAATCTCAGGGACGGAAATGACAGGGGGTGGCGTAGAAACATTTCCTCCTGCAGGGGGATAAAAAGGGAGAGTAAAATTTAAGATGATACATTTCTTAGAACAGAAGGGAGATTCTTTCACAGTGAAGCAATTTAAAGCAGACAGTACATGTGCTTGAAGTACAAGGTCGCATTTTGCCTTTTATATTGAGTGCCTGCCGGTATGGTGACACATCACACACAGCTGGGCAACAGAATTTGGTTTCCAGGCAGCCATGATAAGATAAAGGATACGCGGGGTTGGCTTCTTCTGCCTTCATAACATGTGGGAATGGTTTCAAACTGCAGCGCCCTCCTTTCCCATAGCAACCAATGCAGATTGGGTTTGCCATTTAAAAGGAGGGGCTGAAGTTTTCGGGTGGATATGCAGCACACACCTCCCCACTGCGTGGCTATTCTCTGGGATGATCCCTTCACCTCTCCCCCCACCGCATGGCTATTCTCGAGGATGATTCCTTTTAGCCAAGTGCAAACAGTCCACCATGAACGGGGTCCTTTTACTGTTCCTTACAAAAATTCCCCTATTTCAACCAGGTTACCATCAATGATATCACGCTCCTGAGGCTAACACAGAAAGATATAGACCGAATGTTGCTTGAATGCGACCAAAACCCAGGACCATTTGCTGCCATGCTTTGTGCTGCAATGATTCCAGACTACTTGCTACTGGCTTGGCGTGGTAAAGTGTCCTACCGTGGAGGATGAAATAGGGCACCCCTCCCCAGAAACCTTCTGCAAAAGCTTTCAGAGTGCCTCCAGGAGAGCTTCAAGGAGATGTCCCTGGAGGATTCCCACTCCATCCCCAGACACATTAACAGACTTTTCGAGTAGCTGTACTGGCCACGAATGCGTCCCAGTTCTTCAGGGCAAATCAAACATTAAACACAATTGCTTTTAAACCCTGTACTGTAGTTACAAATGTGCACTCACCAGTGGTGCCTTCTCCAGCTTCAAGGTCGGGGATCCTGCTTTGGGAGGGTATTGGCTCCAGGGTGATGAAAAGGTCCTGGCTGCAGGGGAGAACGGATTCACCGTTTGCCTGCTGCGCATTCTCCTCCTCCTCCTCCACAAAATCCTCCGCCCTGTTGCGTGAGACTACCCCTTTGCAGATAGTGGTGGGGTACTGGTAAGGTCCCCCCTAGAATGCCATGCAGCTGATCATAGAAGCGGCATGTATGGGTCTCTGACCTGGAGCAATTGTCTTTTGGTAGGCTTGCCTGAGCGCCTTAACTTTCATGCAGCACTGCTGTGTCTCCCTGTTGTAGCCTCTGTCCACCATGCCCTGTGCGATTTTTAGCATTTCTTCTTTTTGATTGGAGTTCAGCCTGCACAGATTCTTCTCCCCATACAGCAATCAGATCCAGTGTTTCCTGTTCGGTCCATGCTAGAGCTCATTTGCGATTCTGGGGGAACTGCATGGTCACCTGTGCTGCTGAGCTCGCCACGCTGACCAAACAGGAAATAAAATTCAAAATTTCCCAGGGCTTTTCCTGTGTATCTAGCTAGTGCATCGGAACTGAAAGTGCTGTCCAGAGCGGTCACATTGGAGCACTCTGAGAGAGCCCCCAGAGGCCAATACCGTCGAATTGCATCTGCACTACCCCAAATTTGACCCAGCAAGGTTGATTTTAGCGCTACTCCCCTCGCCAGGGGAGGAGTAAAGCAGTTGATTTTAAGAGCCCTTTAGGTCGATGGAACGGGGTTGGTTGTGTAAACGCATTGCTTATAAAATTGACCTAACGCGACTAAATTTGACCTAACCTCGTAGTGTAGACCAGGGCTTAGACTGTGATCTAGTCACTTCTTTTCCCCCCCTCTTTGGCAAGCTAAACAAATAGACAGACCTGCGGGTGGCTATATTACAACAGAAAAACTTCAAAAACAGACTCCAAAGAGAGACTGCAGAGCTAGAATTGATATGCAAACTAGACACAATCAACTCCGGTTTGAATAAGGACTGGGAATGGCTGAGCCATTACAAACGTTGACTCTATCTCCCCTTGTAAGTACTCTCACACTTCTTATCACACTGTCTGTACTCGGCTAGCTTGATTATCACTTCAAAAGTTTTTTTTTTTTTTTTTTTTCTTTCTCTTAATTAATTGGCCTCTCAGAGTTGGTAAGACAACTCCCACCTGTTTATGCTCTCTGTATGTGTGTATATATATCTCCTCATTATATGTTCCATTCTATATGCATCCGAAGAAGTGGGCTGTAGTCCACGAAAGCTTATGCTCTAATAAATTTGTTAGTCTCTAAGGTGCCACAAGTACTCCTGTTCTTCTTTTTGCGGATACAGACTAACACGGCTGTTACTCTGAAACTTGTCATTATGCAAGGCACTGCATTTAGCCGTATGGAATGGAAATCCATCAACCTCATGAAAAAACTCGCACAGATACAGACAGACATCATCTTCCTTTCCAAATGCAAGCAGATGGACATCATACCAAAAGGACTAAAGGTAAAAAATCCATTACAATCTACATATCACACAGACTATGCTGAGAGACTGTGTCACACACTCTCAAAGAAACTGCGAAACCACCTGATCAGCATCCTATACAGCAAACAGGGAAAGATTAAGAATGAGCTCTCAGAACTGGATACTCTCATAAGAAACCAACCGTCCACACAAACTTCCTCATGGATAGACTTTACAAAAACTAGGCAAGCCATTTACAAGACAAACTTTGCCTCTCTACAAAGGAAAAAGGACACTAAACTATCTAAACTGCTACATGCCACAAGCAGCCACAACAGTAGTTCCCTTAACCCACCCAGCAATATTGTTAATCTTTCCAGCTATACTCTTAGCCCAGCAGAAGAGTCTGTCCTATCTCGGGGCCTCTCCTTTTGTCCCTCCAGACCCATGAATATGATACAGTTCTGCGGTGACCTAGAATCCTACTTTCGACGTCTCCGACTCAAAGAATATTTCCAACATACCTCTGAACAGCATACTAACCCACAGAATCCTCCCTACCAGCACTACAAAAAAAAGGATTCTGCATGGACTCCTCCGGACAGTCGAAACAACAGACTGGATTTCTACATAGATTGCTTCCGTCGACGTGCAAAGGCTGAAATTGTGGAAAAGCAACATCACTTGCCACATAACCTCAGCCATGCTGAACACAACGCCATCTACAGCCTCAGAAACAACCCTGACATCATAATCAAAAAGGCTGACAAAGGAGGTGCTGTCGTCATCATGAATAAATTGGAATATGACCAGGAGGCTGCTAGACAGCTCTCTAACACCACATTCTACAGGCCATTATCCTCTGATCCCACTGAGGATTACCTAAAGAAACTACACCATCTGCTAAAAAAACTCCCTGACAAAGCACAGGAACAAATCCGTACAGACACATGCCTAGAACCCCGACCAGGGGTATTCTATTTGCTACCCAAGATCCATAAACCTGGATATCCTGGACGCCCCATCATCTCAGGCATTGGCACCCTAACATCAGGCTTGTCTGGTTATGTAGACTCTGTCCTAAGACCCTACGCTACCAGCACTCCCAGCTATCTTCGAGACACCACTGACTTCCTGAGGAAACTACAATCCATTGGTGATCTTCCAGAAAACACCATCCTGGCCACTATGGACGTAGAAGCCCTCTACACCAATATTCCACACAAAGATGGACTACAAGCTATCAGGAACAGTATCCCTGATAATGTCACAGCTAACCTGGTGGCTGAACTTTGTGATTTTGTCCTCACCCACAACTATTTCACATTTGGGGACAATATATACCTTCAAGTCAGCGGCACTGCTATGGGTACCCGCATGGCCCCACAATATGCCAACATTTTTATGGCTGACTTAGAACAACGCTTCCTTAGCTCTCGTCCCCTAACGCCCCTACTCTACTTGCGCTACATTGATGACATCTTCATCATCTGGACCCATGGAAAAGAAGCCCTTGAGGAATTTCACCATGATTTCAATAATTTCCATCCCACCATCAACCTCAGCCTAGATCAATCCACACAAGCGGTCCATTTCCTGGACACTACTGTGCTAATAAGCGATGGTCACATCAATACCACCCTATACCGGAAACCTACTGACCGCTACACTTACCTACATGCCTCCAGCTTCCATCCAGGACACACCACACGATCCATTGTCTACAGCCAAGCTCTAAGATATAACCGCATTTGCTCCAATCCCTCGGATAGAGACAAGCACCTACAAGATCTCTATCAAGCATTCTTAAAACTACAATACCCACCTGCTGAAGTGAAAAAACAGATTGACAGAGCCAGACGAGTACCCAGAAGTCACCTCCTACAAGACAGGCCCAACAAAGAAAATAACAGAACACCACTAGCTGTCACCTTCAGCCCCCAACTAAAACCTCTCCAGCGCATCATCAGAGATCTACAACCTATCCTGAAAGATGATCCTTTACTCTCACAGATCTTGGGAGACAGACCTGTCCTCGCTTACAGACAACCCCCCAACCTAAAGCAAATACTCACCAGCAACCACACATCACTGAACAAAACCACTAACCCAGGAACCTATCCTTGTAACAAACCCCGATGCCAACTCTGTCCACATATCTATTCAAGTGACATCATCATAGGACCTAATCACATCAGCCATACCATCAGGGGCTCGTTCACCTGCACATCTACCAATGTGATATATGCCATCATGTGCCAGCAATGCCCCTCTGCCATGTACATTGGCCAAACCGGACAGTCTCTACGCAAAAGAATTAATGGACACAAATCTGACATCAGGAATCAAAATACTCAAAAACCAGTGGGAGAACACTTTAACCTGTCTGGTCACTCAGTGACAGACCTGCGGGTGGCTATATTACAACAGAAAAACTTCAAAAACAGACTCCAAAGAGAGACTGCAGAGCTAGAATTGATATGCAAACTAGACACAATCAACTCCGGTTTGAATAAGGACTGGGAATGGCTGAGCCATTACAAACGTTGACTCTATCTCCCCTTGTAAGTACTCTCACACTTCTTATCACACTGTCTGTACTCGGCTAGCTTGATTATCACTTCAAAAGTTTTTTTTTTGTTTTTTTTTTTTCTTTCTCTTAATTAATTGGCCTCTCAGAGTTGGTAAGACAACTCCCACCTGTTTATGCTCTCTGTATGTGTGTATATATATCTCCTCATTATATGTTCCATTCTATATGCATCCGAAGAAGTGGGCTGTAGTCCACGAAAGCTTATGCTCTAATAAATGTGTTAGTCTCTAAGGTGCCACAAGTACTCCTGTTCTTCTTTAAACAAATAGAGCTGCTTACATCTCTCACTGTCAGGTATGTTTTCTAGACTTCAAATCATTCTTGTGGCTTTTTCTTTTAAACCCTTTCCCATGTTTCAACATTCTTTTTAAAATGTGGACACAGAACTGGCGCAGTATCCAGTAAAGGTCTCACCAATGCTGCATACAATGGTAATGCCAGCTCTCTACTTTTACTTGATATTCCTTTTTTTTATATCCAGGGATCACATTTGCTGTCTTAGCTGCAGCATCACATTACACTGTGTGGAGTTTGGTTTCTATCATAACTCTTCCAGTACTGCTGCTTTCCAGGATACTTTACTCCATCTTACAAGTGTGGCCTGCATTCTTTGTTCATAAATGTATGATCCTGCTCTGTATCTGTGACCTGTTGTCCTCATTATTTACCACCCCACCAGTCTTTTCATCATCTGCAAACTTCATTAGCAATGGTTTTATATTTTCTTTCAGTTCATTGATTAAAATAATGAATAGCATCGGACTGAGAGCTGATCCCTGCAGGACCCCTCCTCCCCCAAAACCACCCCCCATGGATGATTCCCCAGAATATGAGCTATATTGATTTAATATCATATTAATGTTTTAATAAAAATATTGTGAAGTATTCAGACTCCTTACAGAACTCCAAATATATTATGTCAGTAATTACCTTTATCAACCAACCTTGTAATTTCATCAAACAACATTAGGTTTGACATTTTTTTCCATAAAACCATGTTGATTGGTATTAATTATGCTCCATATTAGCTATTTTTTATTTTTCTTTCTTTCCCCAAGAATAACATCAGGCTAACAAGCCTATAAATGACCTGAGTTATCCTGTTTTTGTTTTTCAATACCATAATAACATCAGCTTCTCTATAGTCCTCTGGAACTTCCTCATTATTCCGAAATGTATTAAGTATTACCATCAACTGTCCAGAAAGCTCTTTGGCTAATTCTTTTAAAACTCTTTTTGATGTGACTTATTTGGACTTGCTGATTTATAAAAATATTTAACTTTAGTTGATACTGGTTAACATCCTCCATAACTACTATTGGAATGGAAAGTATTTCATCATTATCTGATATGAAAACATCATCCAATTGCAAAAGAGGCAAATGTCATTCTGGGATGTATTCACAGGAGTGTCATACGTAAGACACGGGAGATCATTGTTTTAGTCTCTTCTGTACTGGTGAGGCCCTAGCTGGAGTACTGGGTCCAGTTTTGGGTGCCACACTTTCAGAAATATGTGAACAAACTCGAGTCCAGGGGAGAGCAACAAAAATAAGTAGTTTAGAAAATATGAGGGATGGTTTCAGTCTAGAGAAGAGAAGGCTGAGGGGGGACATAAGTCTTCAAATATGTAGAAGGTTGTTAAAGAGGACGGTGATCAATTGTTCTCCATGTCCACTGAGGGTTGGACAAGAAATAATCAACTTAGTTTGCAGCAAGGGAGATTTAGGTTGGTTATTAGGAAAAACTTTCTAACTCTAAGGAGTTGAGCACTGGAACAAGCTACCTAGAGAGGTTGTGGAAACCCCAACATTGGAGGTTTTTAAAGAATTGGTTAGACAGATATCTGTCAGGGATGGTCTAGGTTTGCTTAATCCAGCCTCAATGTGGGGGGAAAGAGAAATGGACAAGATGGCCTCTTGAGCTCCCTTCCAACCCTGCCTTTCCATGATTCTTTCCAAATGCAGAATGAATGTGTGTATTGAACATTCCTGCTTTGGCTGCATCATTGACAATCCCGTCGTAATCACTTGTGCCCAAGAAGCTATTTTATATATACTGATGGGAATACTGCCCACTGCAGTAAGCAGTATTGCACTGGCAGGAGATGGGGAGGTAGTAAAATAGATCATTTAATAAGTTGTCTATTTTTTTTACTACTTTGATGCCAGTTAGGAGTGCTTCCAAACTGCAGTGCAGAAAGATAATACAAAGAGCTCTGCCATGATTAGACATAGTGTGGTTCAGCTTGGAAGAATGTAGCTAGCAGTTGTAGGGGGAAATAATTGGAAGCTCATGCAGGCAGAGGGAGGGAGAAATATTGGAGTAGTGATACTGGATGAAGCTTATGCCACACTATCTGAGCAAGTTGGCTCTACAGTTAGGACTTGTTTAAATTGAGCCTTAAAAAACCCCAGGACCAATAAACATGTTACCATGTTTTTTAAAAAATGTCAAGGGAACAATATTTTTTAACAAATTTTCAACTGCTGTGCTAGCACCCCAAACACTCAAGTACTGGCCAGCACCTCAGGGTGAAATTGAAAGTGAAATTAACTAATCTAGTTTCATTGCCCGACAAGAAAGAATGCAAAAAGTGATTGCAGAGCATAAATAGTGGGAAGGTAAATCAGATTGATGACATTTTCTTTTTGGCAATCTCTGTTTAGCGGATATAAGGAAACTTGTTTTTAATTATGTTTTATGTAAGCATGCCTGCTTAAGGGATGAAGATGAACATCAAAGTAGAGATGAGTTTGCAATGTGATAAGCTGGAATAGAAGCCAGTTTAATTGTGCCTCCTCAGACACAGGCTTCATCTCAGGGACAAGGGCGATGCTAGTTCCTCTTTATGTGACTGGTGAGATTGCAGCATTCAGCACTGGGCACCTGCAGAGGGCAATAGAACAAAGACAACAAACTGTAAAGAATTTGCAGCAGAGAAACACAAATGACTCAGGGCTGGAGGGGATGACTCATAAGGGACAGCCAAGGATCTGGAATGTGCAGGAGGGCGTATTGTTACACAGCTATTCCTCCCCGATAGTTCACTAGGGGCAATGAGATGAGAGTGGTATTTTGGGTGAATCAGGGCCGGATTAACCTTTTGTAGGCCGCCATGGGGGTGAAAGGAGCATGGCGGGGGGAGGGCGGTCCCCAGAGCAAGGGGCAGCCAGGAGCATTGGGGCATAGCATGGTGGGGCCGGCCCCGCTCCACCCAGCCCAGGGCAAGGGCTCTGTATACAAACCGGCAGTTGCCAGATGCACACTGACTCACCCAGCCCTGTGCTGCCAGCGTGCCCCTTCCCCTCAGGGGTGGGCTCGGGCCGTGCCACACAGCCCCGACTCCCTATGCCCAGCAGCCCCCCACACAAACCCTCCACTACAAATGCACAGTAGCCTGCACACCACCCCCGCTGCCCAGCACCCGCCCCCAGCCACACCACTACTGCCCAATGCACTTCCCCACAGCTCACCACCACCCTGGCTGGACTCCCTCAGGACCCACTTGCCTGGAGATAGGGTGACCATACGTCCCCGTTTGGCCGGGATAGTTCCCTTTTTAAGCTCGGTCCCAGCCATCCTGACTTTTTTGACAAAAACGGACGTTTATCCCGTTTGTTCTTGCCAACTGCTCAGCTGGCAAGAACAAACAAACAAATGCCCTGTTTACCAAAAAAGTCTGGCGCACCCTCCTACCGGGGCGTGGAGGAATGTGTATGTGGGGGTGACAACGCAAGGGGTCAGGCAGCAGGGTTTGGGGGTCAGCCCCAGCCCCAGCCAGAATGGAGCTTGGGGGGCTAGGGGTCAGCCCCATCTCCTGGCAGCGGTGTGGGGAGCTGGGGCGAGGAAGGGGTCAGTCCCTGACCTGGCAGCAGCATGCGGATCTCGGGGAGTGAGGGGTCAGCCCCTGGCTATGGCATGGGGAACAGTGTGGGAGGGGTCAGTCCCCATGGTAGATTTAGAGTTAGTGGGGCCCTGTGCTCAGCTTCATTTTTGGGGCCCCTCCTTAGGACCCAGCGAAGAAAAAAAACATTCTCTCTTATCTCCCCCGCCCCCGTTTTTCATTCTTTTATTCTTCCTCCTCCTCCTCCTCCTATAAGTAATAGCAAGTAAATGAAAATAAAGTGAGGTACCTTGATTGTTTATGTAGTCTAACTTATTTTTCCATAGACCACTTGAAAATTGCCAGGGGTCTCAGCGGACCACTTAATGATCTTTCCAAATATTGTTTGTACCGTTAGCTAACTATTGTAATAGTTATCGTTGGATAAGAGCACTTTATTTTAAAAAAATGTAAAAAAAAAAAAAAGTTGGGGTGTGGGGTCTGGGAGGGAGTTAGGGTGAGGGCGAAAGCTCAGGACTGGGGATGCAGGGTCTGGGAGGGAGTTAGGGTGCAGGAGGAGGTTGGGGTGCAGGAGTCAGGGAGGGCAGGGGGCTGGGTTGTGTGAGGGGTGCAGGAGTCAGGGCTGGGGTCATGGGGGTATGTGAGGGGGTGCAGGGGTCAGTGCAGGGGGCTGGGTGTGTGTGAGGGGGGTGCAGGAGTCAGGGCTGGGGGTGTGGGTTGGGGTCGTGGGGGTGCTCCCAGCCCACTGCCTGAGTGGCTCATGGCAGGGGGCTGAAGGGGATACATGTAGGGGAGTGCGGGGGCCCCGCCTTTGCCCCACCCCCTCCCCCAAGGTCCCACCCCTGCCTCTTCTCCGCCTCCTCCCCCAAGCGTGCTGCGGCCCTGCTCCTCCCTCTCCCTTGTGCTGGCAAACAGCTGTTAGGCGGCAGGGGAAGCACTGGGAGCGGGAGGGGTGGGAATGCGGTGCGCTCGGGGGAAGAGGAAGGGGCGAGCTTAGCTGCCAGTGGGTGTGGGTGGAGCCTGCCCTGCAGCAGGAGCTGGCAGGATGAAGCTTCTGCCTCCGCAGGAGAGGGCAGGAGGGCAGAGAAGAGCTAGCGGGCCCTTACTGCAGCCCAAGCAGAGCAGGTCGGGGCCCCTTTGGAGCCTGGGTCTGGAGCCATGGTGCCATGGTAAAGCTGGTACTGAGGTGAATATCTGGAGAAGTAGGGCAACAGGGAGATTACAAAACTGCAGCTGAGAACAAAGTGTTTCCACAGGGCCTGTCCTGTCCTGGAACAGAAGGATTGAATGGTATTTTCCATCCCCAGTGTTTTAACATCAGTGGGTAGGTTTAGGGTATGACAGTGTTAACAATGCTTGACGCAGCCCGGAACATGTATGTACTCATCTGGTGAAATGAATCTGGGCCGCTGTGTGCAGGCACTGATGAGTTGGACCATTTTCCAATAGCGTATGCAAAGCACAGGGAAGATACTGAGTAGACTAAACGGTTCAGCAGAGAACAGTGAGTACGAATGATCAGTTGGAGGGCTAGCTAGGCAGTTCTGCTCTGGAAAGTGACCTTGTGCCTCAGTATGCAGCAAGAGGGACTCCAGCGCTCTCATCTTGCCTCTGTCACTCATTCATTGTGTGGCCAAATCTGTAAGGCTCTAATTCAGTCTGTGCCACCCCATCAAGGGTGTAAACCAGGGAGCGAGCATGGAACATGTGTTGTGTAGCTAGGCACTCTGGCTCTAGTCCCCATTTCTGAGTGGGAATAATCCCCCTTTGTGCACCCGGGGCAGTGAGGCAGAATTAGCTACTTGTGCAGTGCTTTGGGGGAAGAGTGAGCCCGTCATAGTGCTAATCCCGAGTCAAACTCCGGCAGAGTAGGCTCAGTGGTTTTCTTTCTATGGAAGATAAATGGAATTTGCTACAATCTCTGTGTGTCTTCTGGATGAGACCTCACAAACCAAGGCCCTGCCTGCTTTCTATGGACATTAAAGCTACCCGATGGTTGCCCTGGTACCCTCAGCCAGAATTTCCGTGCTCCCTGCTAAGAACAAACTTCAGTTACTTGGCATTTTATGCAAAACGAGGGACTTAACCAAATCTTCCTCCCTTGCATTTCTGATCTGGTTTCCTGGTTTGAGTTGGAAATTTGAGAGCTAGAGAGCAGTCGAAAATCCACAGGCAGGGTCTGGCTGCTCTCTGGGTCTGTGGATGTTTGTTCTGTATTATTAGCAGGTTTAGATACTAAGTCATGCAAGTGTCAGGAGGAGAAAAGGTGAGTTGTTCTGGGCCAGGAAGGTTCCTAGGCTGATGTCCTGGAGACTGAATGAAACTGTGGTAACATGGGAGAGGCAGAACAGGTGAAGAATTGGAAGGGAACCAGGGTTTGTGGCTTTTCAGTGTGATTGCTGCGTTCTGTCCTCTTCCATTTTTACCCCAGGATTGCATCACATGCACAGTGTGTGGGGGCCTGGGCTCCTCTCCCCACAAGTGGAATTAGTGCAGCAAAGTACCTGTACTGTGTCCAAAGGTTTTCTTTGAGGTTCCTGCTCCCATTTATAGGAAACCTGTGTTTGTGCCCTAGCATTGGTGTGTTTCTCATTATAGCAATCTAGTGCCAATACATACACACTGTGGAAGCATGGTGTAGCGTGGCTGGGCTCAGAAGCAGCACATCAGGAATGATGATGGTTTGGGAGAAGTGGTTTGGCTTGGTGCCTTATATTTCAATAGCACATTAACTGCCAAGTAACCAATGCTCTGTGGACTGCTGGAACTACACACAAAAGCTAGAAGAATGCTTGTGAGAAGCTTTATCTTGATCAGTGTTTATACAAAGAAAGCCACTTAAAATGAGTTATTGTAGATATTAAAAAAAGTAAATCATCATGTTAACTGTAAACAATATCCTTGTGTGTTTGAGTTAGTTATTCTGTGATAAGTCTTTAGTAGTATTTAGTAGTACCTGAGAGTCCTCTGTGGGATCAGGGCCCCATAGGATTATTTGGGGTACAGTTTACTAATAAGCATCCCAGCCCCAAAGATCTGGCAATCCAGGCAACAAGTGGCGCAAGGAGTTTAACTTCAAGGCTCCAGGAGTTGCAAACCTCTGGTTGGTGGCTTGCTCTGCCCTAATACAGATCACATGTGTTGCAGGCACATGGGGAGGTTGGGATGCTGCTACAGCCTAGCACTGGTCATCTTTTAGTGTGGACTGATCTCAGCCAATGTATTTTCTAAACCTGAACTTCTTTTGCATTATTGGAGTTTAGGGGGAAATGGATAACTGTTGGGCAGGCACCGTAGCTGATTCGCAGTGACCACATGGCAGGACCTTGGACAGCAGATTAGGCTAAACTGTGTTTGGAGGTTGTAAAATGGAGTTGCCCAAGTTTTAGTCTCTGAAACCTCTCTTTTATGGGCTCATGTTCAGTGAAATGCGCTGGTGGCCAGGTTGCTGTAGCACTCAGACTTGGCTATTAATCCAAGCTTGAAAAGATCTGCTCCGTCTCCAGCTTGTTCCAAGGGCTGAAGCGTTGTTTTGTAATGGGGGTGCAGAACCCATGTGCACACAATGGAGGAGCAAGTGCGAGCTCACCTTCTCCTCTCCTTGCCTTGCAGGCTGCTACACTATTTCCGAGGACGGCACCATTTGGAGGAGATCATGTATAATGAGAACATGCGCCGCTCCCAGCTGGTCATGCTCTTTGACAAGTTTCGCAGCGTGCTGGTTGTGACCAATCATGAGGACCCTGTGATTTCAGTCTTCCAGTCCCTCTTGAAGTGACTGTGGAGTGTGGGAGGGGAACTGCTCCTCTGTTTTCAGCTCCCTCAGTCGTAATAGTTTGTTTATATAAATGTTAATACAGGAGCAGGGTGGCAGCAGCCAGAGGTTCTACCCCTGCCATTGACCTTCCCAGCGACCCTCAGCAAGTCACCCCTTCTCCCTCCCTTTCACCATCTGGCTGGGGATATAAACCCTGACCTGCGTGTGGACAGAGCTCTGCCCTCAAGATGCATGGGGTGGGATAGAGAGGCACACACAAGTGAAGCTGTTCAGTCCAGTTAGTTCCAGCTTGCAGTGTCTTCCTGAAGTCCCTAGCCCGGGGCTGGGGTTCCTTGCTTCCTGCGCAGGCTGTGTGTGTGGAGTTGAAGAAAGGTTTTACGTTGGTGTCACTGAATAAATAACATGCATTTCAACTGGACATTGGTGCAGCAGAAACCGGTTGCCTCTATTCAAGCAGCAGAGCAGTGGTTTTAAAAATGTCAATGGCGTCTCCAGCCTAGTCTCCACTAGAATCGCTACAGCAGCACAGCTATAGTGCTGTTAGTATAGATGCTCTATGCTGCCGCGAGAGCTGTCCTGTCAGTAGCTATGTCCACACCAGCACTTAAGTCAGTGTATCGTGCAGGGGGGTAGCTTTTTCACTACCGCGTGACTTAAATTATACTGAAGTAAGTGCTAGTTGTGTACAAGCCTTCAGTATTGGCCTGAGGCATGTAACTGCAGCCTGAGGTGCTTAAGTACCCTTGTGAATCTGTCCTTTAGCCCTTTAACTCTTTCCTGTACCTCTTGTAGGCTCTGTGTGTTTCACAGCAGTTTTGATACCTCTCTTTACCAGTTCTCTCTGTGCTGCCCCTGTTGCTGGTGTGTCGCTAGCTCAGTGTGGAGTTTGATGCTGAGGGTAGCTAGTACCTGTGCTGCCACAGCTGCAAGAGTGTCCTTGTACCTAAAGGGGATATGCCTCCCCACCTTCACAGACTGTCTGGGCTTTCTTTCTGCTCAGGAATCTGGATGGCTGTTGGCTTAGCAACTGCAGAAATCAAACAGGAGCATTTTTGGGTGGGGTGGCTGGGGACAACTGGCAGGGAAGCAGAAGAATGAGTCAGGCTGGGTAGGAGATGGAATTGTCCCTATACTTAACAACCTCTCTCCCTCCCCTCCCACAGTTGAAGGGTTCTTGCCATGTGGAATCTCATTGCTTTCACTTCGGAGTTAAGAGCCCTACCCTAAATGCCCACAAAACAAGTCCAGTGTCATTTGGAAACCCCAGAGGAGCGTGGCACTCCAGGGAGTGAGCCTGGCTCTCTTAGGCTAACTACTGACCAGACATCCCACCTTACTCATATCATTGTAACAAAGCATATTTATTATTAAAACAGCTTCCAAACCAGCACCACCCCCCCTGGCCCAGTTCCATTAGGTCAGAGTCTGGGGCTGATAGTTAATGAAAGCACCCACACCTCTAGTCTGCAGCACCTTGCTCTCTCTCCACCTTCTTGTCCACAACACTCACGCATTTGTTCCCTCGTATATAAAACCTCAGTGGTTTCTGTGCCCACTCTCCACCGTAGCTGACACCAATTCTGGCTGCAGTCACCACAGCCTGCTCTCCCGGTGCTTCTGAGCCAGGCTCCATCCAGATTGCTGTGTCACGAGCCAGGTCCTTTTGGTCAAAGCTCTTGTTTATAGCGAGTGCTTGACATAGCTTGGAGGGCCCATTGCACAGCTGCCAGTCCTTCAGTGGTTTGGCTGATCCTTTCCTCTGAGTACTTCGCAGCTGCCTCATGATGTCCAGGCCCTGCAGAGGTTCCAAGGACCGGAGCAGTACTGCAGCCCCTTCCCCTGTGGAACAATAAGAACTTGCATGAGCATGGGCTCCTCTACGGGTGCCTCTCACCACTGGCTGGCTGGGCTACATGTTACTCTGTGCAGGGGGTTGAGAGCAATACAGAATTAATTCCAACCCTCACAGAAATCCTACACACCTCCCCTCCCTTGTATTAACTGGTACCCATTGGTCAGCAGATCAACTCAAGGGACAATAGTCTATCAACGGTCCTGCACTCCAGTATAGCATGCCTCACACTCTTCAGTGTATTCATCCCCACCACACCCTGCGAGTGCCGTTAGCCCTGTTTTACACATGGGAACTGAGGAGCCAAGGACCAGATTTTTCAAGGCATTTAGGTGCCTACATGGAGTGGGGCCTGTCTCCATTGAAATCAATGGATGTATGAAAATCACTAGGAGTTTAAGACCCTTTAAACATCTGATCTTTAATGACTTCCCCAAGGTCACACAGAAAGTCTGTGGCGGAGCAGGGAACTTTGAAGTGATCTCAGGTCAGATTTGTCACAGTCACGGATAGCAGAAGTCAGCCAGTAAATGGGGAGAGAGGAAAGGGCAGTGAACCCCTTCCCCTGCTCTGACTGGCCAAACTCTCCTTGGCTCAGTCTGTTTCATCTGTAACCATGAATTTCAATCTCCAGCCAGCTTTTCCCTGACGACCTTCCCAGCATTAGTGTTTAAGGGAGTGTCATGGGCTGAGCTCCCTCCAGGAGGCGCTCAGAGGTCCAGAGGTTGTCCTGTCAGCACAGCACTCTGGAACAACTGCCACATGTGAGTTCAAGGGTGGGGTACCTGGAGCAGCTCCCCAAACCCTACAGATTTGTATTCACACACCATGGGCTCAGTGCACCACCTCCAATCAGCTCTGGAGCAGGGGGATCAGGACATGGTCAGGGGTGCTAGTGCCCCCCTTCCAGTTTGCCAAGGGCCCTAGTCCATAGAACTAGCTTAGCTGTATTTTACTGAGCAGTAACGCAAGAAGCCTACAAGGTCTATACCCTGTGAGCTATTTGGCTTAAGCAGTTAGCATAAGGCTTTGAGGCCTACCGGCCTTCACATAAGTGAATTGCCCAACACTGACAAGTTTGATTTAGAGGATTTTTGTATAAAATAACACCAGGTACCCTTAAACAATCAGACTGAGCCGAACTTTGGATATTTTAAGACAGGACATCTGCAAATGCACAACCACAAACTTGTCTTGGCAATGAAACTGACATATATATTAATATTAATGAGATCATTCATATACTAACCTACAGAATAAGAACACCAGACATTATTAGGGTTAAGAAGTCAGTTATGGACTAAGTGGGCCTGGCCTTTATATGAATATTCATGGCAGCCTCCAGACTTATAATAGGCCCAGTCACCATGTAAACCTCAAAATCTTGACCACTGGACTCACTTGGCATGGAACACCATGTGTCTCCTACCACTAGGCCTCCATGAGAAGGTGTGAGTATGTGTCAGGGATGGTACTGGAAACAAGCTTGGTTTTAAATTACAGCTACTTTCTCATTTGGTTCAGAACATTTGTATTTTTACTAATTGTGCTAATACAAATATTTAAAGCTTTGGTTTGCCCCTAGTATGTCGTTGTGCACATCGAGGTTCCCAACCAGACACAACTAAACCTGAACTCTGTTGTGCCTGCTTCTGGGACTAGAACCTTTCAACACTCAGACAGTTCATCAGTGACTAACTGGAAATTCTTAACAGTCTGTCAATAACCAGCCAACACATTAGGAATTACTGTGGAAAGTAAATGCAGCCTGCCCAAAATGGGGCCTTAATCATGGGGCAGAGGAAGGCTCTAACTCCCCACAGGATTTCTGCAGCTCCAACTTGGGTGCTGCCCTCCAGTCCGTACCCTGCAAAAGAGAGGCACAGAGAACTGGCTGGTCCCCCTGCCCCTCACTAGTGCAGGGAGCTGTAAACACATAACACTCCCTGTACTGCTGGCCACCCAGGGCCCCCTCATCTCCAACATCTGCAAAGCCAGTAATGCTGACTCCACAAGAATCCTCTCCCCTCATACACACTCAAGGCAGCCAGAACCATCTGGAGCCAGTCAGGGCCTAGTCCTCAAGCACCTACTCTCAGACACAGGAACACCTTCTCCCTCACAAGGCCCAGAAGGGCCTCAGATTGCTGTTCTAAATATAATGCTGTGTGCTCTGATCCCTACCACAGTAACACTGGCATAACAATGATGTGTCCCAGGAATATTGTCCATGACAGAACTTGCAACTACTATCAGTTATGAGGCAGTTTACTGACCCACCCAGGAGCACAGCAGCGTACAGATCAAAGCCGTGGAGCCTGGAACCAGTTGTCAAAAAACAATTTCATCTTCTCCACTTCAAAATAGGATTAATGGCAAATTGCTTAGAGTCCATTTATACCCCACTCTTCCCATCCTGCATGCTCACCCCCTGACCTGCTGCTCAGAGCTTTGGACTAATGAATCACTCTGGCACTAAGTGTGAGTCAACAATGTGATGCTGTTGTAAAAAAAGCAAATACAAATGTAAGTTGCATTAAACAAGGCAGAGCATGCAAGTCACAGGAGGTGATAGTACTGCTCTACTCGACACTGGTTAGGCCTTAGCTGGAGTGCTGTGTCCAATTTTGGTCACCAATAGAAAGAATGTAGAGAAACTGGAAAGGGTCCAGAGGCGACCAACAAAGATGATCAAAGAGATGGAATGCAAGCCATATGAGCAAAGGCTGAAGGAACTAGGTATGTTTAGTTTGGAAAAAAGGAGACCTGGGGGGACATGATAGCAGTCTTCAAATACTTGAAAGGCTGCCATAAAAAAGATGGAGAAAAGTTGTTCTCTCTTGTGACAGAGGGTAGCAATGGGTTCAAACTACAGAGAAGCAGATTTAGATTGAATCTCAGGAAAAACTTCCTAATTGTAGGAACAGTAGGCCAATGGAACAGACTGCCTAGGGAGGTTGTGGAATCTCCTTCACTGGAGGTTTTCATCTGTCTTTGATGGTTTAGATGACAAATCCTGCATCTTGCAGGGGGTTAGACTAGATGACCCTTGCAGTCCCTTCTAACCCTATGGTTCTGATTCTAAGTACTGCAGGAATTTTCCACACTCTTCCTTGTTTCCATTCAGACTCAGACACACTGGCTCCCCTGTCCTTCATGGGGCAAAAGTGTGACCTGAGGAGTCATTGGGTCAGGTTCCCCGTTGCCCTGCACATTTCACAGAGTGAGTGTGAACCCACTCTGCACTAGTGTGAATGGCACGCATGGTGCAAAGCGAGAGGCGAGCCCAGTGCTGTGCATGGAGTAGCTTCTGTACTTGAGGATTACATCTGAGGCCCCGCAGGTTTCTGTTTCTGCAGAAAACAGAGCCAATGGAAATAAATGTGTTGGCCCATGAGAAAGGTGTGTGAACAGGGCAGGATCCTGGGGTGGGGAATGGTGGCCTAGCCCTGCACCACCAGCAGATTTTGGCAATAAAGCTAGCATAAGTGGCCACAGGAGCTTCACACCAGCACACAAAACCCCTTCAACATATGGATGGCAGAAGAGAATTCTTCAAAACTCAAATCATACGGGAAATGTAGTCACTGACTTTTGGCATCTTAGTCCATTCTCAGGGTATTCTGAGAAATCTCATTCTTTACAGCCTTTGTATCAAACACATTTTCCTGAACTCCTGCAGCTCTTCCCAAAACAGCCCTGAACAAAGCAGTCTTCCCCAGATACATAACCCAACCCTGAGTGGAAACAAAAGTGCTACCCAGATGTTTTCCATTTTGATGGTAAGAAGGTTCTGTCTGTGACCCTGAGTGGGCAAGCGGAGAGCTTGGTAGACCAGTTGCGTGTGCGATTCCTACACAACACTCCCTGTGCTGTTGGCCACCCACAGAATTCTGTATCTCCAACATATGCATGTTCAGTAATGCCAGCTCCACCATAATCTCTGCCTCACACACTCCAATCAGCTTGAAACATCTAGAGCCATTCAGGGCCTAGTCCTCAATGCCTAGGTCTCACAGCCCAGCAAAGGCTTCTCGATGGCACTTCCTAGCTTTATAATAGTCTCTGATTTCTCTTCATGCTCTACATGAGTCTAACAGAGCGCCCCCCTAAAATTTCTGTCCACAGCACAGCGGGGTGTGTTTAGCAGAGAACACAATTTGCTGAGTTGTGGTATGTGCTGGACTTGTAATGTCTCTGTTGTTCTCCATCAAGCTGGGTAAAGTCAGCAAAGTGATTTCTGACAGACATTAGCAATTTGTTGCGTTTCCAGCAGCTCCCTTCTGTGATGGGGGTGCCTAGGACATGCTGGTCTTGCAGCACAATCCCTGAAAGCTGAGCATTTAGATGGGAGCTTTCCTAGCTGTACCCTCAGACACACTCAGAGATAGAAATCCAAGCAAAGGAATTCCAAGCAAATACTAATTACACCAGCTCCTTTTGTTCCTTGTTAGTGACTGTGGTCACCATCTGGAATCAATCTACATTTCTTAGGGATTTTCTTAGAAGTGATACTGCTTTTACACAGAGATTGCTGAGGCTCAGGTCATCTCCTCCACTAACATGAACAATGGGGTTCGAACCACATGGCGCTCCCTTAGGGCAGAGCAGGGGCGTGCTGCCTCCAAGAGACCCCCCTGGAAGACCATCTATGGCTGTACCCCATTGGGACCAGCAGCCACGGGCTGCAGTGGCAGATGAGAGGGGGAAATGATGAGAGCCAAGCACTGCAGCACAGTCCCTGACCGACATTATGGGTACCCTGCTGGAAGTTCATGCTGCAGGTTTCTCCCCCATTGTGAGTCAACAGCTACTGAAGGCTCAGACAATGGCAAGAGAGCTCCTACAGAAGAGGCCAGAAGGCAGCAGGTGGGGGCCGTGTGGCTGACTTCTGCCTCCTCCCACCTTCCTTATGGATCCCTAGGATCTGGGCAACTGGGAATCCATGTCCTGAGTCCTCACTGCACCCAGCGGCTGCTTTCCTGGATATGCAGGATGCTCTCACCCCCAAGCACGTGTACTTCCCCCCACAACAACAGATAAACCCTTCGAGGCTCAGTCCAGGCTGATGCTGTGCCTGCCAGAGAGCTGGAATCTCCCCTCCCTGACCCCACGGCCACCTCAGCCCACACACCCTGGAGCCCTGGCTCAAGCAGCTGGCTTTGGTATTCCCTTGGCATCCATTAGTAGAATAAGAACGGCCATACTGGGTCAGACCAATGGTCCATCTAGCCCCGTATCCTGTCTTCCGACAGTTGCTGGTGCCTGATGCTTCAGACGGAATGAACAGAATGGGACAATTATGAAGTGATGCAGTCAGAGGTTTAAAGACACCTAGAGCATGGGGTTGCATTCCTGACCATCTTGGCCAGTAGCTATTGATGGACCTCTCTTCCATGAAATTATCTAGTTCTTTTTTTAAACCCAGTTATACATTTAACCTTCACAACATCCCTGGCAAAGAATTCCACAGGTTGCCTGTGCATTGTGTGAAGTACTTCCTTATGTTTGTTTTAAACCTGCTGCCTATTAATTTCATTGGGTGACCCCTGGTACTTGTATTACATGAAGGGGTAAATAACACTTCCTTATGCACTTTCTCCACACCGTTCATGATTTTATAGACCTCTATCATATCCCCCCTTAGTCATCCCTTTTCCAAGATGAACAGTCCCAGGCTTCTTAATCTCTCCTCATATGGAAGCTGTTCCTTACCCCAATTCACTTTTGTTGCCCTTCTCTGCATCTTGTCCAATTCTGATATGTCTGTTTTGAGCTGGGGCAACCAGAACTGCACACAGTATTCAAGGTGTGGATGTACCATGGATTTATATAGAATGAGAGCAGGCCATCTACGCTGCATGTTCATCAGTGGTGCAGGTCAGAGCAGCTCGCTCCAGTATGGAGGTGCTAGCTATTTACATCACATGCCTAAGCAAAAAGCCCAACCCTCAACACAGGGAGTAGAGTCAAAGACCAAGATAAAGCCTGGAATCCCAAAGCAGTGAAGAGGTCAGTTCTCTTTCTGAATAGAAGAAGACCAGGAAGCCGTAGTGCAGGCCAAAACCCCCAGGAAGCAGCTAACTGCGCTTTCCCCGGAATAGCTCCAGCTCTCATTCATGGAAACAGCTTTTGGCTGCTGCAAGAATAAAATACTCCTTCCCTGATGACGCTCTGACTCACTGCTCCCAAAATGTCTCCTTCTATGTGCTTGTCTGCAATACGAAAGCTACAGGGCAATCCATGCATAGCGACACAGAGTGTCTGGGCGGGGAAATACTGGTGCCCTGGATTTTATCGCATATTCATCCAGATCTGGCAGCAGGACAGCTACACAGGCAAGTTCAGGAAAAACGAGATGCATGAAAGCCAAGGGAAAGCTGGATGCAGCATCTAGGATAAGACGAGAGTCCAGTGTAACTCCTCTGGGCACAGGGAAGGCTGTTTGTATTAGCGTTATTTTGCTGTTGCCAGGATGTATTGTATACTCATGCATGTTAACAGACATCTGCCAGACTTTTCAATAAACTTCCTCCCGCTCCCTGCCTATAATTTCTCCAGCAGCAGCTGTGCACCCCCATCAGAACACAGACTAACTAGTTCCTGGGATGGGCTCCATAAGTTGCTGGAACCTAGCCCAGTGATGTGCAGGCCGTAAACTGGTAAAGCCCCATATGGAGCAGATTTAGAGTGGTAAAGTCCACAGAGGCTTTCATTCTCTCATCAGAGTGATAAAGAGCATCTACAAATCCCCAATGACTAGTTATGTTTTTATGAATCTAAAGATATAATCAAGATACATGAAAGCATCAAAATTTGAGTTCATCTGAACAAAGCCGTCGGCAGTTCCAGCATCCTATACCGTGACTTCTTGTTCCAAGGGACAAAATGGCAAAGCATCAAAGAATCCAACGCTGCCACTCACATGCTTACAAAGCTTCTTGTCTCCAGCCTCCCACTGGCCTGAGCAGCCATTGCCAACATTCTGCCTCTGGGCTGACAGCAAACACTGATGTCATCAAAATACCAGCAAGCTGGAGGAACCGTACTAACTCATGAGAGTTATGGCGATGAATGTAACAAACAACAAACCTACAACTGCCATTTGAGTGACTACTGTACCTCAGTGGAAGAGGCTGGGACACTTCCACTGATTCATTTAAGCTCCATAACTCTCCATACGAATATATATAATTGCTGTTAGACCAGGAAAAAAAAAACAGATCCCACTGGAAGCTCGGGACCCTGCCTGCATAGAAAGTCCACAGAAAGTCATCATGTCAAATGCTCTCCTGTCCTTGTCCATTTAAGGAGTTACTGAGGCCAAGTCTACAGTAGGAGAACGTTGCTGGTTCAACTATACCATGATAACATGCTATAGGCATAATGGTAAACTAGATCAGCAAAGCACTTCTATTGTGGAGTAAAGCTATACTTCTGCAGGTACAGCTCACTATAGCCTCATCCCAACCCCCTGAGCAAAACAAGCTATACCAGTAAAAGCGCCATTTTGCTGCTATAACTGTGTCCACACAAGGGGTTTTTGCAGGCACAGCGCTGTTGGTCTGGGGTGTAATCACTGACCAACAGAACTGCGCAAGCAGAAGCCCAAAGGGTAAACACCCTTATACCGACTGACTGACTTTTACCAGTACACCTACTTTTCACAGAATCACAGAAATGTAGTGAATGGTCCTCAAGAGGTTGTCTAGTCCAGCCCTCTGCGCTGAGGCAGGACCCAGTAAACCTAGACCATCCCTGACAGGTGTTTATCCAACCTGTTCTTAAAAACTCCAAGGACCTGAATTCCACAACCTCCCTTTGAAACCTATTACGCTTAATTGCCCTTAGAATTAGAAAGGTTTTCCTCTTATCTAACCTAAATCTCCCTTGCTGCAGATTAAGACAATTACTTCTTGTCCATCCTTCAATGGACAGCACTTAACATATCTGAAGACTGTTATCAGGTCACCCCTCAGTCTTGTCTCAAGACTAAACATGACCAGTTTTTTTAACCTTTCCTCATAGGTCAGATTTTCTAAACTTTTATCATTTTGTTGCTTTCCTCTGGACTCTCCAGTTTGTCCACATCTTTCTTAAAGTGTGGCGCTCAGAAATGCACACAGTGCTCCACCTGAGGCCTCCCCAGTTACCTCCCGTGTCTTACACATGGCATTCCTGCTAATATATCTCACTGATATTAGCCTTTTTTGCAACTGCACCACTCTGCTGATTCATATTCAATTTGTCCCCCAAGATTCTCTTCAGCAGTACTACCACCTAATCGCTTATACCCTATTTTCTAGTTGTGCATTAGATTTTTCCTTCCTAAACGTAGTACCTTGCACTTGTCTTGAACTTCATCTTGTTGATTTTAAATATTGCCCCCCGCGCCCCCCCCCAGTGTAATTTAAAGCAATTTAGGGGCTGTGTGAAATTCCATTTGCTGCAGCGATCCCATGGGGCCTGCTCTGCCACTGGGGTCAGTCAGAGTGCCCTACTGTCCCAAGCCCCTCCCCAACCCAACATATGCCCTATCTGAAGGGGGCTTTGAGGCATCTTGCCCCCTGCCCAACAAAGCTGCAACCCATTCTCACTGTGCCAAAAACTCCATATTGGGACTGCTATTCATCCAGTCCAACGGGACCTCCATCGTGGCCTGTATAGCAGCACCAATACCTGGAGTAACTGCTGCCTGTTGGCAAAGGTCATCCTGGACACACTGAACTGCCTTCTCCTCCTTTTCAGCGGCACAGGCACAATGAGATAGGCTAACAATGCATTCGGGGTGTTCCTGGGAATAGCTGCCTGCAGTTTAAGCAACAGAGTGAGGGCTTGTCTACACTAGACAGTTGTCCTGCTTTTGCTGTACTGGCCTAGTTAAAGCAGTATAGCCCTCATACTGAGAGCACATTATATCAGTATAAAAGGTGCTTTACTGCAGTACAGCTATTCCAATACAGGAAGGGGAAGAACTTTACCAGGATAAAAGTCACCTTTACACTGCTCACTGTCCACTCTAGGGTTGTTTCCAGTGTAACTATTTGGTTAAATAAATCCATCACCTCAACCAGAAATAGTTCTATAAGTGCAGCGTTCAAGGGCAGACTAGGCCTGAGAGGCTGAGACAGCAAGGTGGTGACATCCCTAAAGGGGATGAGTTAAGGTTGTGTGCAAATCAGCCACTTAACTAGGTATCTCCTGGCTTCTTCGCACAGGAGTATGGGAAAAGGAAGAGCACAGAGAACAGGAGGCACTGTTATGCAGCAACAGACTTAACTGCACCTTAGCAAAGTTCTTTGTAAGCGATTTCCATATTGTACTTCCAGTTAGCTTCGAGAAACTGAGCATTTGTTCCCATATTGCCCAGCTCCTTGCCAGACTTTCCTGTCAGTTCAACTTCCCATGACTCTCTGCAGTTAGAGATTAGGTCATTCTAACTGTTATGAGTCACGCTGTGTCAGACACAACAAGATCACTGTATGAGCATTTCATGAGATTTTTGTTGTCAGTGGAATGGCTCCAAGAAGTCCTCCCACTTCTCTCATTCAGATGCACCCTTGACACAAAGCTGAACGTTACTGAACCCGTTAGTGTTTTATCATAAAAGTTTGATGCTAGGGGATGGGGGGCTGAAAGTACTTTTGACTCATTGTTTCAAACTGACCTCTCTACACCTCAGTTTTCCTCATCATCAATTGGAGATGATGAGACTTCCCCGCCTGACAGAGAGCTAGGAGCTGGAGTTCATCTTGCTTTGTAAAGCACATTGATGTCTTTGGCAGGAAGGAAGGAAAGAACTCAACGAACAATAAGTTATTGTTTTTATAATAATCATCTCTTTGTTTCATTTCATCAAGCTCTCTGTCCTGGCCACTCCCTGAATTAACAGAAAAAGGAGTCTGATAACATTTTTGGAGAGTCTTTTCCTAAGATGAAAATATGTTGCACTGAAAAGTTTGTTTTATTTTTCACCTCCCTCACAGGGCCTTGATAAAGTCAGAGATTTCAACTTTGGCAAACTCCCAGACAGACACAGCCCAAACAGGTTTGGTTTATGATTGTTTCACTTCAGATGGAGATACAGCATCCTCATTAGCAGTAACCACAGAGATGGGTGAGAGATTCCAGAGTTTTCTCTGAAGAAGCTGTGACAGCCGTTCTCTCTGTACAATGTAGATAGGAAAGCCCTAGGTCTTTGCTTAGGATTCTAGTCCACTGCAGTTTGTTACATATGTTTGAAGTTTTCAGAAATCTCGATGAGGTAAGCAGAAGGGGCAAATCCATGACAGAAAGAGCTGAGGAACAAGAAAGGGAGGAAAATCCCAGCAGGGTCATCCCTCTCCTAATTCAGAAATTGACCCAAGATATCCTCCAGTGCCACAGAAGAACACCCCAAGAGGTGCACTGTGTAATACTTTGTTTTGGAACAAGTACATGCAGCAATGGGAGACAGTCTGCTTAATAAATCTTTACCATAACTCATAAGATCTAATGCCGACTCCATAAACTGGTTTGAGGAGTCTCCATCTTGGAAACTGCAGGCAGAAAACTTGCCTCTTTTCCCCCCAATTGCTCCCATTGCAGTTGGCAAAGACTGGTTCTTCTCCCCTGTCTGTAGTGTTTGTGATGTATACCAGCTCATATGAGTCCTGCATGCATTTTGGAAAGAGAAGAAAATCCCAAGAAAATGAAGAAAGTCCATGCAAGTACTGATATACAAACAAATAGGTGACATGCACAACTGTTCAAAGTACCAAGGAATCAATCTGGTGTCCCGCTGCATGAGAATGTTAGTTGCATTCACTGAACAGCGGAGCCCATTTTAGGAAAGGAGCAGTTTGACAGATGGTATGCTCATCTCTAGACAGTGGATTGAAAAGAAGCTGGAGGGAATAGTTGAGCATGGTTGGGCTTTCCTTAATTTGGAGAAAGCAGTCAAAGTACCTAGGAGACTGCGGGTGTCTTCACTACAATTCTATGGGGTGCTAGAGGACCCTGTTTACACAGTGATGGGCTCGCATGAGGGTTCCATGACAAAAGTGCGGACACCTTTCAGTGTAACAGAGTTTTGAGGTGAAGGTTTGGTTCCACGAGGGATCAGCACTTAGTCCTTTACTATACATAATTGTGATGGACTTTATAAGTAAGCAAATCCAAAATTCCGACTCAAAGAATACTTTCATGATAACACTGAACAGCGCACTGATACACAGATACCCTCCCACCAACAACACAGGAAGAAGAACTCCACATGGACTCCTCCTGAGGGTCGAAATGACAGTCTGGACCTATACATAGAATGCTTCCGCCGACGTGCACAGGCAGAAATTGTGGAAAAACAACATCGCTTGCCTCATAACCTAAGTCGTGCAGAACGCAATGCCATCCACAGCCTCAGAAACCACCCTGACATTATCATCAAAGAGGCTGATAAAGGAGGTGCTGTTGTCATCATGAACAGGTCTGACTACCAGAAGGAGGCTGCCAGACAACTCTCCAATACCAAATTCTACAGGCCGCTTTCCTCAGATCCCACTGAGGAATACACTAAGAAACTGCACCATCTACTCAGGACACTCCCTACACTAACACAGGAACAAATCAACATACCCTTAGAGCCCCGACCGGGGTTATTCTATCTACTACCTAAGATCCACAAACCTGGAAATCCTGGACACCCCATCATCTCGGGCATTGGCACTCTCACTGAAGGACTGTCTGGATATGTGGACTCCCTACTCAGACCCTACGCCACCAGCATTCCCAGCTATCTCCGTGACACCACAGATTTCCTGAGAAAACTACAATGCATTGGTGACCTCCCAGAAAACACCATCCTAGCCACCATGGATGTAGAGGCTCTCTACACAAACATCCCACATACAGATGGAATACAAGCTGTCAGGAACAGTATCCCTGATGATGACACAGCACAACTTATTGCTGAGCTCTATGACTTTATCCTCACGCACAATTATTTCAAATTTAGTGACAATATATACCTCCAGACCAGTGGCACCGCTATGGGCACCCGCATGGCCCCACAATATGCCATCATTTTTATGGCTGACCTGGAACAACGCTTCCTCAGCTCTCGTCCACTCATGCCCCTTCTCTACCTACGCTATATTGATGACATCTTCATCATCTGGACCCATGGGAAGGAGGCCCTGGAAGAATTCCACCATGCTTTCAACAGCTTCCACCCCACCATCAACCTCAGCCTGGACCAATCTACACGGGAGGTCCACTTCCTGGACACCACCGTACAAATAAGCGATGGCCACATTAACACCACCCTATACCGAAAACCCACCGACCGCTACGCCTACCTTCATGCCTCCAGCTTCCACCCCGGTCACACCACACGATCCATCGTCTACAGCCAAGCACTGAGGTACAATCGCATCTGCTCCAACCCCTCAGACAGAGACCAACACCTACAAGATCTTCACCAAGCATTCTCAAAACTACAATACCCACACAAGGAAATAAAGAAACAAATCAACAGAGCCAGACGTGTACCCAGAAGACTCCTGCTACAAGACAGGCCCAGAAGAGAAACCAACAGAACTCCACTGGCCATCACCTACAGTCCTCAACTTAAACCTCTCCAACGCATCATCAGTGATCTACAACCCATCCTGGACAATGATCCCTCACTTTCACAGACCTTGGGAGGCAAGCCAGTCCTTGCCCACAGACAACCTGCCAACCTTAAGCATATTCTCACCAGCAACCACGCATCGCACCATAACAACTCTAACTCAGGAACCAACCCATGCAACAAACCTCGATGCCAACTCTGCCCACATATCTACACCAGCAACACCATCACTGGACCTAACCAGATCAGCTACAACATCACCGGCTCATTCACCTGCACGTCCACCAATGTTATATATGCCATCATATGCCAGCAATGCCCCTCTGCTATGTACATTGGCCAAACTGGACAGTCACTACGCAAGAGGATAAATGGACACAAGTCAGATATCAGGAATGGCAATATACAAAAACCTGTAGGAGAACACTTCAACCTCCCTGGCCACACAATAGCAGATGTTAAGGTAGCCATCTTACAGCAAAAAAACTTCAGGACCAAACTCCAAAGAGAAACTGCTGAGCTTCAGTTCATCTGCAAATTTGACACCATCAGATCAGGATTAAACAAAGACTGTGAATGGCTATCCAACTACAGAAACAGTTTCTCCTCCCTTGGTGTTCACACCTCAACTGCTAGCAGAGCACCTCACCCTCCCTGATTGAACTAACCTCGTTATCTCCACACTGATATATACCTGCCTCTGGAGATTTCCATTACTTGCATCTGAAGAAGTGAGGTTCTGACCCACGAAAGCTTATGCTCGCAGTACTTCTGTTAGTCTCAAAGGTGCCACAGGACCCTCTGTTGCTTTTTACAGATTCAGACTAACACGGCTACCCCTCTGATACAAATCCAAATGGAAGATGGTAAGGAGTTGATATATGTAGATGATACTGTGCTGCTGGCTGATAAGTGAGGAAGATTTGGTCCAGGCAACTGATGCCTGGAACAAGGAATTAACAAACTGTGGCTTCAAAATGGGTAAAGAAAAATCAAAATGGGTAAAGAAAAGACTGAAGTCATGTGGGTGACTCACGTGGAACCAAGACAGATGAATATTGTGCCTAATTCAGGTTTCTGCATTAAGTATCTTAAGGGCTGGTTAGCGGCAGCTGGAAAAGACTGATCCAGTGCCCGAGTCCAGCTAGCTGGGAAAAGGGGAAGAAGAAGAAGATGACTCTACATCAATTTGTGATGTCATATTCCCCTTCCATTATTGTCTCTGGTGGAGAAAGGGATTAGAGTAAAGGAAAAATACCCCAGTTTAACATTCTTAAGTTTTCCTTCTATGCCTTCATTTGTCTCCATTAAGAAGGAAATGCTTCTGAGAAGCCATTTGTGATTATTATTTGGTGCTAAATTTAATAAGATTCCCAAAGTCTCTAGAGATCTTGGTTAATGCAAGGGCGTGCTCACATAAGGGATAATTCAGAAACAAAAACCTTGGTCAAAAATGAACCAAGGTGGAAAGTGGGTTTCAGTGCAGCCTAGCTAGCAACCTAGACACCCAAACACATCCAGGCAGCCCTTTCAAGGAAAAGACAGTGGGAGAAAGTCTGGAAATGAGCATGATATAATAATACAGAAAATGCCATATAATACATGGCACTCGTCTTCTGAAATCCCACTTGATTTCTCACCCCATCTGATCCACATGCCCCCCCAAACCCAACTCTGTAAATACTTATGTGATGGTCCCAGTAACAAATTACTAGGGATGAGATTATTCCAGCCCTTTTCCAGCTGCACAGGGGACTAACAGAAAGGAAGCCCACCTCCTTAGTGCCCTGCTCAGACTGTGACTCCAACTGCTGGGCTCCTCACCTGGCAACCCCAGCTGTGACCCCTCCCTTCACTCAGTGCCAAGGTAACTGCCCAGGTATACAAGGGGAGTAACTTACTTCCCACCCAGTGCATGGGAGGAGCGGGGGAGGGAATGGGACTGAGTCACAACTCATTCTCTGCTCTGTTCTGCTCCTGGGGTGGTGCAGCTTACCCAGAGGAGGAAAAGACGGTTACTCACCGTTGTAACTGTTGTTCTTCGAGATGTGTTGCTCATATCCATTCCATTAGGTGTGTGCGCGCCGCGTGCACGATCGTCGGAAGATTTTCTACCCTAGCAACACCGGCGGGTCGGCTGTGGAGCCCCCTAGAGTGGCGCCTTCATGGCGCTGAATATATACCCCAGCCGACCCGGCGCCCCCTCAGTTCCTTCTTGCCGGCTACTCCGACAGTGGGGACGGGGGGCGGGTTTGGAATGGATATGAGCAACACATCTCGAAGAACAACAGTTACAACGGTGAGTAACCGTCTTTTCTTCTTCGAGTGCTTGCTCATATCCATTCCATTAGGTGACTCCCAAGCCCAACTTAGGTGGTGGGGTCGGAGTGAGACATTGCTGTGTGCAAAACCGCTGATCCGAAAGCAGCATCGTCTCTGGACTGCTGCACTAGTGCATAGTGAGCTGTAAATGTGTGGACTGATGACCAAACCGCCGCTCTACAAATGTCCTGGATCGGAACATGTGCCAGGAAAGCAGTCGAGGAAGCTTGGGCCCTCGTGGAGTGAGCGGTGAGGTGCGGTGCTGAGACACCTGCCAGGTCATAGCAAGTCCGGATGCAAGACGTAATCCAGGAGGATAGGCGTTGTGAGGAGACCGGTGAGCCTTTCATTCGGTCGGCCACTGCAACGAAGAGTTGCGTCATCTTTCTAAAGTGCTTTGTGCGGTCAATATAGAAGGCCAGGGCCCTGCGTACGTCCAGGGAATGCAAACGTTGATCCTGGCGAGTGGCATGTGGTTTAGGATGAAAGACCGGGAGAAATATATCCTGGTTGATATGAAAAGGAGAAACCACCTTAGGGAGAAAGGCAGGATGTGGACGAAGCTGCACTTTATCCTTATGAAAAACTGTGTAAGGGGGCTCAGATGTAAGCGCCCTGAGTTCAGAAACACGCCTTGCTGAGGTGATGGCTACGAGGAAGGCTGTCTTCCAGGATAGGTAGAGAAGTGGACAGGTGGCCAGTGGCTCGAATGGAGGACCTGTGGGCTTGGAGAGAACCAGGTTGAGGTCCCACGTCGGGACGGGCTGACGTTGTTGTGGGTACATCCGGTCTAAGCCCTTGAGGAACCTAACGACCATCGGGTTAGAGAATACCGAGGACGCGAGTTCCCCTGGGTGAAAGGCCGATATAGCGGCCAGGTGAACTCTAATTGAAGATATCGCCAACCCCTGCTGTTTTAGGGAGAGGAGATATTCCAAAATGAGAGGAATGGGTGCCTGCAACGGGGACGTGGCTCGTTGTTCGCACCAACAGGAGAACCGCTTCCACTTGGCCAGGTACGTGGTGCGTGTTGAGGGCTTCCTACTGCTCAGCAGAATCTGTTGGACAGAGTGCGAGCATTGCTGCTCTGCCTGGGTGAACCATGGAGCAGCCACGCCGTGAGGTGGAGTGATTGCAGGTCGGGGTGACGCAGGCGGCCGTGGTCCTGAGAGATGAGATCCGGACATAATGGAAGCGGGATCGGTGTCTGAACCGAGAGTTCCAACAGTGTGGTGTACCAATGTTGTCTCGGCCACGCTGGAGCGATCAGAATTACCTGTGCCTAGTCTCTGCGCAATTTGAGCAGTACCTTGTGGACCAGAGGAAACGGAGGGAAGGCATAAAACAGGTGGTCTTTCCAGGGAAGGAGAAACGCATCCGAGAGGGAGCCCGGAGCTCGACCTTGTAGGGAGCAGAACACGTGGCACTTCCTGTTGTCTCGAGATGCAAACAGGTCTATCTGGGGAAACCCCCACTTCTGGAAGATGGAATGTATGATGTCCGGACGGATAGACCACTCGTGCGTCTGGAAGGACCTGCTGAGTCGGTCCGCTAGAGTGTTCTGGACTCCAGGGAGGAACGATGCCGTGAGATGAATTGAGTGGGCGATGCAGAAGTCCCACAGGCGAATGGCCTCTTGGCATAGAATTGACGAACGTGCTCCTCCTTGCTTGTTGATGTAAAACATGGCCGTGGTGTTGTCGATGAGAACTAACACACAACGGCCACGTAGGAGATTGAGAAATGCCTGGCACGCCAGGCGCACCGCCATCAGTTCCCGAACATTGATGTGCAGGGCTAACTGGGGTGCAGTCCACAGGCCCTGGGTATGGTGTTCGTTGAGATGGGCGCCCCAACCCAGAGATGAAGCGTCTGTGACCAGGTGCAGAGAGGGTTGTGGGGTGTGAAAAGGGATCCCCTCGCAGACCACATTGTGATCTAGCCACCAGGTGAGGGAGGTCAGGACTGAGTTCGGGACCGTGACCACCATGTTCAGGCTGTCCCGATGTGGACGGTATATTGATGACACCCAGGTTTGAAGTGGGCGAAGCCGAAGTCTGGCATACCTGGTTACGTACGTGCAGGAAGCCATGTGACCCAGCAGGGTAAGGCACGACCTCACCGTGGTAGTTGGGAAGGCCTTGAGCCCTTGAATGAGGTTCTTGATGGTGCCAAAGCGGTTGTCTGGCAGGATGGCTTGTGCACGTCTGGAGTCTAGAACTGCGCCGATGAATTCTATTCTCTGGGTAGGTTCTAGAGTGGATTTGTCCTTGTTGAGTAGGATGCCCAACTCGTTGAATGTGTGCACTATTATGTGGACGTGAGCTTGAACTTGCTCCTTGGTGTGACCGCGTACCAGCCAGTCGTCTAGGTACGGGAACACCTGTATCCCTTGTCGACGAAGGTACGCTGCCACGACAGCCATACATTTCGTGAACACCCTTGGGGCCGAGGATAGGCCGAAGGGAAGGACTGCAAATTGGTAGTGCACCGTGTTTACCACGAATCGCAGGAAGCGTCTGTGAGGTGGGTAAATTGTGATGTGAAAATATGCGTCTTTCATGTCGAGGGCGGCGAACCAGTCTCCAGGATCGAGGGAAGGGATAATGGCCCCCAAAGAGACCATGCGGAACTTCAACTTTACTACGAATTTGTTGAGTCCGCGCAAGTCCAAGATGGGCCGCAGACCTCCTTTGGACTTGGGGATCAGGAAGTAACGGGAATAAAATCCCCTGCCCCTTAACTCTATCGGAACCTCCTCTATGGCCCCCATGGCCAGGAGCGTAGAAACCTCCTGTATAAGAAGTTGCTCGTGAGAAGGGTCTCTTAAGAGGGACGGGGAAGGGGGGTGGGAGGGGGGGATAGAAGAAAACTGGATAGCGTATCCCCTCTCCACCGTGCGGAGGACCCAACGGTCCGAAGTTATAAGGGACCAAGCACGGTGGAAGTGGGAGAGGCGATCCCGAAAGGAGGGGGCTGGATCCTGGGGGATGACTGGGGCGCCGTCCTCGACCGCACCTTCAAAAGTTCTGCCTGGGGCCTGAAGGTGGTCTAGGTGGCCCCTGGTTCTGGCCGGGTTGAGGGCCGGTCCACCTTCTTCTACCACCTCGCCCTCGCCTCCGGGCCGAGTCCTGTCTCTGACGAGGCGGGGGGGGGGTAGAAGCGCTGAGGCTGCGGCCTAAATGGCCTGCGCTGAGGGCCCGCAACATGCATCCCCAGGGAACGCATGATTGTCCTGGAGTCTTTGAGGCTCTGCAGGCGAGAGTCCGTCTTTTCTGAAAACAACCCTTGTCCTTCGAAGGGCAGATCCTGCAGGGTTTGCTGCAGTTCCTGAGGCAAACCCGAAACCTGGAGCCAGGAGATCCTCCGCATAGCGATACCTGATGCCAGGGTTCTCGCAGCAGAGTCCGCTATGTCTAAAGCGGTCTGTAAGGAGGTCCGAGCCACCTTCTTACCCTCCTCTACCATGGCTCCAAACTCCTCCCTGGACTCTTGGGGAACCAACTCCTTAAACTTCCCCATAGAGTTCCAGGAGTTAAAGTTGTAGCGGCTCAGGAGCGCCTGCTGGTTCGCCGCTCTAAGTTGCAGCCCTCCGGCTGAGTAAACTTTACGGCCAAACAAATCGAGCCGCTTAGCTTCCTTTGATTTAGGCGCTGCAGCCTGCTGACCGTGGCGCTCTCTTGCGTTCACTGATGCCACCACCAGTGAACACGGTTGGGGGTGGGTATACAAGTACCCGTAGTCTTTAGACGGGACAAAGTATTTCCTTTCCACCCCTCTCGCTGTGGGTGGGATAGAGGCAGGAGTTTGCCATATCGTAGCTGCATTGGCCTGTATCGTGCGGATCAGGGGTAACGCCACCCTCGATGGGGCATCCGCTCCGAGGATATTCACGATAGGGTCCTGCACCTCCACGATCTCCTCCGCCTGCAGGTCCATATTGCGGGCCATCCTACGCAGGAGATCCTGGTGAGCCCGAAGATCTATTGGAGGTGGACCTGTGCATGATGTGCCCGCCACTGCCTCATCCGGAGAGGAAGAGGAAGATGCCTCCGGTGGTACAGGATCCAAGGGAGGGTCCTGGTCCCCCTGTTCCTGGGCCGGAGCATCACCTGTGCTTGGGTCCAGGGCGTCGGGTGACGCGGACACGGAATCCTCCATGCCCCCTGGCGGAGGCCGAGAGATGGTGGACTCCGGGGCCCTTCTAACGGAGTGACCCGAGCGAGAGGTCGAGGGTATTGGAGCCCCTTCCTCCTGGTGGTACGCCCACGGGGTCCAAAACGACCAGTGAGATGGGCCATGAGAATGGTCCTCTGTTATCTGCTGCCAATGGCCCAAGTCCTGTTCCTCGGCTTGCCCTTGAGGGGGGTATGCCGATCTCGACAGGTCCTCCGAGGAGCGAGACACCGATCTTGATGGCCATGGCGGTGCCGAGATTGACGAAACGATTCCCATGGGCTGCGGTGCCGCACGGTGCCGGTCCGGAGATGATCTATCTCTACGCGGTGCCGGCGAACGGTGCCGGGACCGCGATCGGTGCCGATGACCTCGTCGGTGCCGGGAGCCGGATCTGGACCTCGACGAGGACCTGGAGTATGCCCGGTGCCGGGAGCGGCCTCTCGACGTCGAGCGTCGACCGTAGCGGTGCCAAGAACTACGTCTCGACGTTGATCGGTGCCGACGATCATAGCGGTGCCGAGACGTAGAGCGGTGCCGCGACGAAGATCTTGGCCGCGAGTACGACCGGTGCCGAGGTGATATTCGGCGCCGGGACTGCGAGCGGCGTGGGGACCTGCTTCGGGACCTGGACCGGTGCCGAGGTTCCAGCCCTTGCGATGGAGGGCGCATCAAGGCAGGTTTCCCCCTCGACTGGACCGGGCGAGTCAACGGTGCCGTCGGTGCCGGTGGTTGAGGCGGTGCCGGCTCTGTGAGAGCTATCAAGTCTCTCGCCGCCGCGAAGGTCTCTGGAGTCGACGGGAGGCACTGTATCACCGCCGGTCTCGGTGGAGACGCTATCTGCACCGGACTCAACGGCCTCGGCGCCGGAGTCGACAGTGCTTGAGGCACCTGTTTCCGGTGCTCCACCGGCGGACTCGGCTCTACCCCCGGCACTGGGGGAGCCGGCGTCTTCGGCACGGAGGCCCCCTTCTTATGGGCTTTTTTATGCCCCGGGGATAATGACCGGCGTCGAGGCACTTGTTGTGCTTGCGGTGCCGACGAGGTCCGGTGCCGGGGAGGCTTGTCCGACGCCACTCGCGTGGTCGGCATGGCCGGTGCCGCCGGGGCACTGCGCACCGAGGCGCTAGGTGCCGGGGCCTGACTTGTAGAGGGAGCGTCCGGACTAAGTGCCGCCTCCATCAGGAGTTGCCGGAGCCGAAAGTCCCGCTCTTTCTTGGTCCTTGGTCTGAAGGCCTTACAGATCTTGCACTTATCTGTTTGATGGGACTCTCCCAGGCACTTCAGACAGGAGTCATGCGGGTCGCTCGTGGGCATAGGCTTAGCGCAGGAGGTGCACTGCTTGAAGCCGGGAGCGTTGGGCATGAGCCCGGGCCCGCGGCCGGGGGAGAAAGGGGGAGACGACCCCCTTAATCCCCTGAACTACTATAATAACTAGAACAACTTTTAAACTATTTAACTATTTAACTATAAACACTAGAACTATAACTATAACTATAACTGCGAATAACTAACTAAGCTAGGGAGAGTGGAGAACAGCTATGCCGCGCTCCACAGTTCCAACGACCGTCAGGGGCGGTAAGAAGGAACTGAGGGGGCGCCGGGTCGGCTGGGGTATATATTCAGCGCCATGAAGGCGCCACTCTAGGGGGCTCCACAGCCGACCCGCCGGTGTTGCTAGGGTAGAAAATCTTCCGACGATCGTGCACGCGGCGCGCACACACCTAATGGAATGGATATGAGCAAGCACTCGAAGAAGAAGTAAAGTTACAATTTAGCCCTGAAAGATTACTGGCAATGGAACCCTTGAACAGAAAAAAGGATTTTGTGATCTCCTAGTAATTTACCACCAAAAACACATGCATCTACCACTCAGCAATAAGGTGAAAGCAATAGTGGTTCGGGACTATTTCGAAAAACTGGACGAGCACAAGTCCATTGGGCCGGATGCGCTGCATCTGAGGGTGCTAAAGGAGTTTGGCAGATGTGATTGCAGAGCCATTGGCCATTATCTTTGAAAACTCATGGCAATCGGGGGAGGTCCCGGATGACTGGAAAAAGGCTAATGTAGTGCCCATCTTTAAAAAAGGGAAGGAGGAGGATCCGGGGAACTACAGGCCAGTCAGCCTCACCTCAGTCCCCAAGGAATCCCCTAGAAAAATCATGGAGCAAGTCCCCAAGGAATCAATTCTGAAGCACTTAGAGAAGAGGAAAGTGATCAGGAACAGTCAGCATGGATTCACCAAGGGCAAGTCATGCCTGACTAATCTAATTACCTTCTATGAGGAGACAACTGACTCTGTGGATGAGGGGAAAGCAGTGGATATGTTATTCCTTGACTTTAGCAAAGCTTTTGATTCAGTC
Organism: Malaclemys terrapin pileata; assembly: GCF_027887155.1. Taxonomy (NCBI): domain Eukaryota; kingdom Metazoa; phylum Chordata; order Testudines; family Emydidae; genus Malaclemys; species Malaclemys terrapin. Next base: position 56,181,470 of record NC_071514.1, read on the forward strand.
TCCCACAGTATTCTTGCCAGCAAGTTAAAGAAGTATGGGCTGGATGAACGGACTATAAGGTGGATAGAAAGCTGGCTAGATCGTCGGGCTCAAAGGGTAGTGATCAACGGCTCCATGTCTAGTTGGCAGCCGGTTTCAAGTGGAGTGCCCCAGGGGTCGGTCCTGGGGCCGGTTTTGTTCAAGATCTTCATTAATGATCTGGAGGATGGCGTAGACTGCACTCTTAGCAAGTTTGCAGATGACACTAAACTGGGAGGAGTGCTAGATACGCTGGAGGGTAGGGATAGGATACAGAGGGACCTAGACAAATTAGAGGATTGGGCCAAAAGAAACCTGATGAGGTTCAACAAGGACAATGCAGAGTCCTGCACTTCCGACAGAAGAATCCCATGCACTGTTACAGACTAGGGACCAAATGGCTAGGAAGCAGTTCTGCAGAAAAGGACCTAGCGGTTACAGTAGACGAGAAGCTGGATATGTGTCAACAGTGTGCCCTTGTTGCCAAGAAGGCTAACGGCATTTTGGGCTGTATAAGTAGGGGCATTGCCAGCAGATCGAGGGATGTGATCATTCCACTCTATTCGACATTGGTGAGGCCTCATCTGGAGTACTGTGTCTAGTTTTGGGCCCTACACTACAAGAAGGATGTGGAAAAATTGGAAAGAGTCCAGCGGAGGGCAACCAAAATGATTAGGGGGCTGGAACACATGACTTATGAGGAGAGGCTGAGGGAACTGGGATTGTTTAGTCTGCAGAAGAGAAGAATGAGGGGGGATTTGATAGCTGCTTTCAAGTACCTGAAAGGCAGTTCCAAAGAGGATGGATCTAGACTGTTCTCAGTGGTACCTGATGACAGAACAAGGAGTAATGGTCTCAAGTTGCAGTTGGGGAGGTTTAGGTTGGATATTAGGAAAAACTTTTTCACTAGGAGGGTGGTGAAGCACTGGAATGGGTTACTTAGGATGGGGTGGAATCGCCTTCCTTATAGGTTTTTAAGGTCAGGCTTGACAAAACCCTGGCTGGGATGATTTAGTTGGGAATTGGTCCTACTTTGAGCAGGGGGTTGGACTAGATGACCTCCGGAGGTCCCTTCCAACCCTGATATTCTATGATTCTATGATTGCTTCCAAGGCCAGAAGGGACCACTGTAATCATCTAGTCTGACCCCCTGTATAACACAGGCCAGAAATTTCCCCAAAATAATTCCTACAGCAGATCTTTTAGAAAAAATCCAACCTTGATTTTAAAATGGTCAGTGATGAAGACTTCACCACCATCCTTGATAAATTGTTCCAATGGTTAATAACGTTCACTATTAAAAATGTCTGTCTTAATTCCAATCTGCATTTGTCTAGTTTCAACATCTAGTCATTGGATCATGTTATACCATTCTCTGCCAGACTGAAGAGCCAATTATTAAATATTTGCTCCCCATGTTGATATTTACAGACTAATCAAGGCATCCCTTAGCCATCTAGATTGAGCTCCTTGAGTCTATCACTATAAACCATGTGTTCTAATCATTTAATGCTTCCTTTCTAAGTAAAGTGCATAATTGTGATGATGTACAAACGTAACAGGAGAAATGATGTATTAGAAATAAGGCAGCTGTGGACAGGTGGAGGGGAAATAGCCCACTGAGGCTCTTGTACATAAGTGGTGAGATTTCACTCCGAACAGTACTGAAGTGGCCAGTTAAACGACCATGTCTGATGTGACATTTCACAGCTGGCTTTTGCCAAAGGAAAAATGTGTTTTACTTTAGATCCCATGAATCACACATTATGTAATTTGCTGAATTGATATTGTTTCATTTAATACTTTAAACACTATAATTATTTCACGAATTACGTTTTCTAGATTGGGTTGTCAACCCTTTCTGGGAACATAAGGCAAATGCCGAACGTGACAATGAAAAAATTGCACAAAGCTCACCAAAGAACTGTCTGTATTGTTTCTTCTGGTTTTCCACTGACCTACTGCCTGTTTTTCTAGTCATGCATCTTAGCAGCTGCTTGGCTCCCAAATGTGCTTCAGCTTTAACAGTAACAAAGATATGATGTTGAAACAGCTGAGTGGATTTAAGGTTACTGACATTTTTAGGACTCTCTAAGCAATGCTGCTTTCCCTCTAGAGCTGATCATGAAAGTCCTGCATGATCTGAGTTACATTTGTTTTGTTATTCCAGCTCTTGTTCTGTCTCCAGATACTATATTTGTATGTATTTTAGCACAGAGGCAGAAGTGTGACTCGCTGTCTGCATACACATCCCTGAATCTGTCAATTCAAAAGTTGTCTACTGTGTCAATGTCAAGAGCTTAGGACTCTGAATTGTTTTGGGATGGGAAAAACTTGAGCCCTGCTGAGCAAGTGTAGACCTCAAGGCAATCTTTCTGAGTGAAAATTAGCTAAACGAACATGCCCAACGACCCTAAGCCCTTGCTGGAAAATGTTACGATGCTAAAGACTGACCAACCAAGGGACTTTAATCAGGGCACACGTATCCTTCCTGCATGAGGGTGTCATACCAGAAAATGTGACAGATAGGACAGTAACATAGAGACACCACCTCCAGAGGTTACATACACGGACAAGATGGGGAGTTGGATTGATCAGCTTTCCCTCAAAAAAGACTGCATAAAGCAGGGGACACCGCTCACTGTTCTATTCCAAACTCAGCCACTAACTTGCTGTGCAACCCTGGGCAAGTTCCTTCCCCCCTCTGCACCCGTTTCCCCTTCCACACTTTATCTGTCTGGTTTGTCTTTGGAACAGGGAGAATCTCAGTGTCGGTACAGCGCCCAGCACAATGGGGTCCTGCTCTTGATTGAGGCCTTTAGCTGCTGCTGTAATTCAAAGAATAACAAAATTTATAATTCCCGCAATAGCAACCCTTGCTGTTATGGGAATTACGAGTAGCATACAAAGTCATGCTCTATTGCTACAGTCCCCTAGTCATTCTATACCAGTGGTCTCCAAACTTTTGAGGGGCCATGCCCCCCCTTACCCTTGTCCATTCCCCCTGCCCCTCCTGGGGCCAGGAGTGGGGCCGCAGCTCTGGGGAAGTGGGGGTGTGTGGACAGAATTAAGGGGGCAGAGGCTGGGGCCACAGCTGAGGCCACAGCTAAAGGTGGGGCTACGGCTGGGAGCGGGACAGGGAATGGAACTGCGACCAGCAGCCAACGCTGGGGGCGGGGCTGGCAGCAGAGCAGCATCTGGGCTAGCGGCCGGATGCAGAGCCGTGCCGAGGCTGGGCATGGGGGTCAGGCACAGGACCAGGAGCTGGGGAGGCAGCTCTGGGCCGGGCTGGAGCAGAGTTGGGGGCAGGGAGGGGCTGGGTAGTGCTCTCTCCCTGCCCCCCGTAGGGGCTGGCCCAGGCCCTGCCACACCCCTGCCCCAAAGGTTCCTCTGTGCCTCCCTAGGGGACATGCCCCACAGTTTGGTGACCTCTGTTCTATGCGTTCAGATATCAGTGTCTATGATCCCTGCTTGCCTTTGCAGAAAAAAAGTACTGAACTCCCTGGAAATGTGCTCTGTAATGGGCTCATCTCATGAAACCCTCCTTTACTGGGACTCATCACCTGGAGTGCCAAATTGTGAAGTCATGTGGATTTGGCTTTCTGCATGGCTGATTTAGAGCCTGCCTGCACTGCCAGATCTATCACATGAGGGGATCACATCAAAACAGTTTGGTCCCATCTTCCCAGGCAAGCCCTGCTAGAAATCTAAATAATAAGATGGGTGAACTAGAGTGTCTCGTGATAAAGGAGGATAGTGATATAATAGGCATCACAGAAACCTGGTGGACTGAGGACAATCAATGGGACACAATCATTCCGGGGTACAAAATATATCGGAAGGACAGAACAGGTCGTGCAGGTGGGGGAGTGGCATTATATGTGAAAGAAAACGTAGAATCAAATGAAGTAAAAATCTTAAGCGAATCCACATGTTCCATAGAATCTCTATGGATAGTAATTTCATGCTCTAATAAGAATATAACATTAGGGATCTATTATCGACCACCTGACCAGGACAGTGATAGTGAAGATGATATGCTAAGGGAAATTAGAGAGGCTATCAAAATTAAGAACTCAATAATAGTGGGGGATTTCAATTATCCCCATATTGACTGGGAACATGTCACCTCAGGACGAAATGCATAGACAAAATTTCTCGATACTTTAAATGACTGCTTCTTGGAGCAGCTGGTACGGGAACCCACAAGGGGGAGAGGCAACTCTAGATTTAGTCCTGAGTGGAGCACAGGAGTTGGTCCAAGAGGCAATAATAACAAGACCGCTTGGAAATAGTGACCATAATATAACAACATTTAACATCCCAGTGGTGGGAAGAACATCTCAACAGCCCAACACTGTGGCATTTAATTTCAAAAAGGGGAACTATGCAAAAATAAGGAGATTAGTTAAACAGAAATTAAAAGGTAGTGACTAAAGTGAAATCCCTGCAAGCTGCATGGGTGCTTTTTAAAGACACCATAATAGAGGCCCAACTTAAATGTATGCCCCAAATTAAGAAACACGGTAAAAAAAAACTAAATAAGAGCCACCATGGCTTAACAACCATGCAAAAGAAGCAGTAAGAGATAAAAAAGTGGAAGTCAAATCCTAGCGAGGTAAATAGAAAGGAGCATAAACACTGCCAAATTAAGTGTAAAAATGTAATAAGAAAAGGCAAAGAGGAGTTTGAAGAACGGCTAGCCAAAAACTCAAAAGGTAATAACAAAATGTTTTTTAAGTACATCAGAAGCAGGAAGCCTGCTAAACAACCAGTGGGGCCCCTCGATGATAGAGATAGAAAAGGAGCGCTTAAAGACGATAAAGTCATTGCGGAGAAACTAAACGAATTATTTGCTTCAGTCTTCAGGGCTGAGGATGTTAGGGAGATTCCCAAACCTGAGCAATCCTTTGTAGGTGACAAATCTGAGGAACTGTCACAGCTTGAAGTGTCACAAGAGGAGGTTTTGGAATTAATTGATAAACTAAACAGTAACACATCACCAGGACCGGATGGCATTCACCCAAGAGTTCTGAAAGAATTCAAATGTGAAATTGCGGAACTATTAACTAGGGTTTGTAACCTGTCCTTTAAATCGGCTTCTGTACCCAACGATTGGAAGATAGCTAATGTAACGCCAATATTTAAAAAGGGCTCTAGAGGTGATCCCAGCAATTACAGACCGGTAAGTCTAACGTCAATACCGGGCAAATTAGTCGAAACAATAGTAAAGAATAAAATTGTCAGACACATAGAAGAACATAAATTGTTGGGCAAAAGTCAATGTGGTTTCTGTAAAGGGAAATCGTGTCTTACTAATCTATTAGAGTTCTTTGAAGGGGTCAACAAACGTGGACAAGGGGGATCCAGTAGACATAGTGTATTTAGATTTCCAGAAAGCCTTTGACAAGGTCCCTCACCAAAGGCTCATACATAAATTAAGTTGTCATGGGATAAAAGGGAAGGTCCTTTCATGGATTGAGAACTGGTTAAAAGATAGGGAACAAAGGGTAGGAATTAATGGTAAATTCTCAGAATGGAGAGGGGTAACTAGTGGTGTTCCCCAAGGGTCGGTCCTAGGACCAATCCTCAGGGCCGCCCAGAGGGGAGGGGCAAGTGGGGCAATTTGCCCCAGGTCTCACAGGGGCCCCCACGAGAATATAGTATTCTATGGTATTGCAACTTTTTTTTTACGGAAGGGGCCCCCAAAATTGCTTTGCCCCAGGGCCCCCGAATTCTCTGGGCAGCCCTGCCAATCCTGTTCAACTTATTCATAAATGATTTGGAGAAAGGGGTAAAAAGTGAGGTGGCAAAGTTTGCAGATGATACTAAACTGCTCAAAATAGTTAAGACCAAAGCAGATTGTGAAGAACTTCAAAAAGATCTCACAAAACTAAATGATTGGGCAATAAAATGGCAAATGAAATGTAATGTGGATAAATGTAAAGTAATGCAAATTGGAAATATAACCCCAACTATACATACAACATGATGGGAGCTAATTTAGCTACAACAAATCAGGAAAAAGATCTTGGAGTCATCGTGGATAGTTCTCTGAAGATGTCCACGCAGTGTGCAGAGGCGGTCAAAAAAGCAAACAGGATGTTAGGAATCATTAAAAAGGGGATAGAGAATAGGACGGAGAATATATTATTGCCCTTATATAAATCAATGGTACACCCACATCTTGAATACTGCATACAGATGTGGTCTCCTCATCTCAAAAAAGATATATTGGCACTAGAAAAGGTTCGGAGAAGAGCAACTAAAATGATTAGGGGTTTGGAGAGGGTCCCATATGAGGAGAGATTAAAGAGGCTAGGACTTTTCAGCTTGGAAAAGAGGAGACTAAGGGGGGATATGATAGAGGTATATAAAATTATGAGTGATGTAGAGAAAATAGATAACTTTTCCTTATTTACTTATTCCCATAATACAAGAACTAGGGGTAACCAAATGAAATTAATAGATGTCCTATATTGGACAAATTAATAAAACAAATAAAAGGAAGTTCTTCTTCACACAACGCACAGTCAACATGTGGAACTCCTTACCTAAGGAGGTTGTGAAGGCTAGGACTATAACAGTGTTTATGAGAGAAATGGATAAATTCATGGAGGTTAAGTCCATTAATGGCTATTAGCCACGATAAGTAAGGAATGGTGTCCCTAGCTTCTGTTTGTCAGATGGTGGAGATGGATGGCAGGAGAGAGATCACTTGATCATTACCTGTTAGGTTCACTCCCTCTGGGGCACCTGGCATTGGCCACTGTCGGTAGACAGGATACTGGGCTAGATGGACCATTGGTCTAACCCAGTACGGCCATTCTTATGTTCTTATGTCCAATATAGGACATCAATGACTGAAGCATTATCAAGTTGTAGGACGATTCTCCCATGTGGTAGAGTTGGCAATGTAGAAAGACCATACTTCATCTACCGCTCTGTGATGGATTATTTTCTCACTGCTTTTTCTTTATTGCATGGTCACAGTGAAGGTCACAGGAAAAGCAGTACCAAGTCCTGTCATGTATCCAGGAAACCCAATGCATCTGCCCTGTGTGTTAGCAGGCAATTCTCCCTATAAAAGGGGACTTCCTCCACCATCTTATGGCTGGCTGAAGGCGGGAAGGCCAGAATGTTTGAGACACTGGATTCTTGCTGCACCAGTTTAGCACACTGACGTAGTAACACTGGTGCAAGCCCCTAATGACATCGATGCACGTGCTGACACAAAATGGAGGTTACAGACCTGTAACTGGAGGTTCATTGAGATCTGTGTTCCCTGTAAGCTGTGCACTTGGGTGGCCACGCAGCAGAGATTTAAGTGCCGCCAGCTTGGCATACACAGGCGGCAGTCTGTGATCAGGTGCCCCTCCCCCCATGTTGCTCTGTCCTGCAGCTGCTCTTGAGACCTTCCTGCTGGCTGTGCAGAGTGGGGGGTGGAGGGATGGGGAGGGAGGGGGTGCTAATGTCAGGGTGTCCCCCTTTCCCCACCCCTGTACCCCATCTCCACAGAGCACGGCAGAGTGGACAGCCTGGCTCAGGGGGACTCAGAGCTACTGAGGTCTGAACGGTGAGTGACTGAGTGCCCTTCAAAAAGAAAGACAGTGCACTGGTCTGAGATTTCCCCAGCAGCCAACTCTCTCAGTCTCTCTCTCACCCCCCTCCCCATGTACCCCATCTCCGCAGAGTGGGGGAGGGGAGATAACAGGGCTTGGGACAGAGGAGGAGAGCTTTCAGTGAGTGTCTTAAAGAGACAGCGCATGGCGTACGTCAGAAACTTCCCCAGCAGCCAGCACACACCCTGTCTGTGTCTGTCTCTCTCTCTCTCTCTCTCACACACACACACACAGTCTCTTTCACACTCACCTCCCAACACATACTTGTATTTATTGTTATTACTTCTTGTTACTTCCTGCAATGCACATATATTCTCTGTAATTTTATTCTTTCAAGGTGTGTTATTTTAGTGTTTTGACTGGTCGCTGCATTTCATAATTTTTATTTCTCTTACACTTACCGGTAAATTTATTTCTTTGAGTAGTGAGTTCTAAAATACCTAACCTGTCCTGGCTGGAGTAATTATCCCTATGGTAACTTTTAAAAATATATATATTATATCTAGGTTTTTTGTTTCTACTGGTGGTGCACATCCCTCGGTGCACATAACAAAATTTATTCTGCACATGGATGGAAAAAATTAGAGAGAACATTGATTGAGATGTGTGGTCTCTACCTATATTCCACATGTGAGTACCCACATGCATCATGTGCCTGAGATTAGAGATTTCTAGAAAGTAGTGTCCATTGGTCCACGCTTGTGCAGCTGTTCTCCTCTCTTACCGCAAATCAGAAGAATTCAAAGCAGAGGGGATGGAGGGCAAGTAGTGGAATACAGATAGGGACCACACATCTCAAAAGAACCTCCAGTTACAGGTCAGCAACCTCCATTTCTTCTTTGAGTGCTGGTCCCTATGTGTATTCCACATTTGGGTGATTGATAAGGAGGGGGTGGTGAGGATGCAGTTGGTATAGATACTTGTAATACTGAAGTCTTAACAGCTGCATCTGCAGAGAAGGCTTGAACTAAAACATAAAATGTTTCATGAATGTAGGAATGGAGCTTCAAGTAGTCGCTCTACAGCCCCGGAGCTCCCACGGAAAAAAATAGTGGGTGCTCAGCACCCACCAGCCATCTGCCCATCAGCTGTTCAGCAGCGGTCAGGAGGTGCTGGGGGAAGTGGGTGGAGCAGAGGCAGGAAGAGGCAGAGCGAGGGCAGGGCACGCTGGGGAAGGGGGTGGGAAGAGGCAAGGCAGGGTGAGTCCTTGGGGGAGGGGATGAAGTGGGGGCAGCAAGAGGCAGGCAAGGGTGGGGCCTTGGGTGAAGGGGTGGAGTGGGGGTGGGGCACCTATCCAGACAGAAGAAAGTTGGCACCTGTGATCAGACCTTTCAGAGAGAGATGCTGCTGAAGTGGCTTGTGCTCTAGCGGAATGGGCTCTCACCCCAGCCAGGGGAGGAATACACACTAATTGGTAACAGAATGATGCAACTGGAGATCCACTTAGATAGTCTCCAAGCAGATAATACCTGTCCTCGCAACCACTCCGCTACAGCAACAATTAACCCTGGAGATTTTCTATCCATTTTGTCCTTTGCAGGTAGAACGCCAGAGCTCATCTGACAACCAGCGAGTGAAGTCTCCTTTCCTCACTGGAAACAGGAGGTTTGGGGAAGAATACTGGTAAGTCGATAGATTGATTTATGTGCAACTCGGAAATTATTTTTGGGATGAATTGCAGGTGAAGGGAAACCTCCTTATGAAAAATAGTGTAAGACAGATGAGCCATGAGTGTTTTTGGTTCACTCTCCTACTAGCATAACTATTCAGAATTTTGATTTGCAAATAAAAATGTTTAATTGCCAAAGGTCGAGAATGGGTCTCCATCCTCCATTTTTCTTGGGGACTAGGAAACATGGGCAATAAAAAAAGTTTCCCATGGTGTTGAGGTGGCATTTGTTCTATGGCTCCTCATTAGAGGAGAGAATCTGCCTCCTGACAGAAAGTCTACTTGAAAAGTCCAAGATCTTCAAGTAATTGGCAGTGGTCCCTGAAGAGGAGCCAAGAGCTCTCTAGAGTCTCTGCAGTAGAGGATTTCCAGTACCCACTTGTCTGGTGTAATTGCCCTCCAGTTGTGTATGAAGACTGAGGTAGCCACCAAAGATTGGGGGGACAGTAGTGATGACACCAATAGGTGTAGGCAGTGCCTGCTCATCACTTAGATGGTGGATGGGTTGAGTAGTTGCAGTTCTGGTAGAATCTGGTAGCATCTAGGCCTCTGCACCCTCTGGCTTGTGTATGGTGGGTCGAATGAGCGCTGGTGCAGAATGGTTGAGGAGGCAGTCTTGGCTTGTATATCTATTTATGAGGTTTTCTGTTCATGACTGGGATGTAAATGTGCAGGGAGCGGAGGGTTGTTCTAGAGTCTTTCAAGGAGCATTGAGACTCGTCAGTTTTCTTGTTAAATAAATTAGATCAATCAAAAGACATGTCCTCTGCGGTGTTCTGAACCTTCCTGGGCAGGGCTGTCCTTAGGCATACGCAGCATACACGGCTGCGTAGGGCACCCAAAAATTTGGGGCACCACCGGGACAGCAGGTAAGAGGTCGGCTCCCGCACACCCAGCGCATGCTGCAGTCTCCTTAGGCAGGGGCCGTATTCACAGAGCCGAATGTGCCAGCACCAGGCATTCTGCGTGAGGGAGAGGGTACAGGAGTCTCTGTGGGGAACTGTGACTCTCCGCCACCATGAGGTGGGCCAGGCAGCTCGGTAGCCTTTGCTGCCTCCCCCACCTCCACCCCCGGCCTGCGAGCCAGGGCTGCTGCAGCATCTGCTGCGTACAAAGCTCGGTGTGTGTCAGCAATGGTGGTGGGGTTATTCTGGGGCTCCGCAGGCGGGATGGTGGCTGTGCCCCAAGTTGGGCATAGGGGCACCAGTTTAATAATACTGCATAGGGCCCCATAAATCCAAAGGATGGCCCTGTTCCTGGGGAACCCCAAGGTGTGCAGCCACGATTATGCCCGTGGCTACCCCTTTAGATGCAGTGTCAACTGCACCCACTGCAGCTTGATGGAAGGTTTTGGCCACCAGTCTGCTTTCCTCAATAAAGGCCTGGAATTGGGTCCTGTCCTCTTTATGGTTTTTGTCCTTGAAGTCCAAGATCTTCAAGTAATTGTTGAAATCATATTTTGCTAAAAAGTCTTGGTAGTTAGCAACATGGAACTGAGGACTTGTAGAAGAAACACCTTCCTCCCTAGAAGGACAAATTGTTCAGAGCCTTTGTCTGCCAGTGTAGCCTTGGGGTGTTGTGACCTAGATCTTTCTTGCACCACCAACGGAGCTGGGTGCTCGGTGTGTGAAGACGACCTCCGCTCCTTTGGCTGGTACAAAATGGTGCCTCTCAGCCTTTTCAGCGTGGAGGTGCAGGCAGCCAGTGTGTGCCAAACTACCCTCATTGGTTCCATGATGCCCTTACTTACTGGAAGGATCACTCTACTGGGCCATAAGGTTGCAAAAATTTTAAGGAATCATTGTTGAGTATCTTGCACCTCTTCTAGTGGAATCTGGAGGTCATTCGCCACTCTGCAGAAGTCTGTAGTCAACAGGTGGTGATGGCAAAGATGGGGCAATTGCCTCATCTGCTGAGGACGAAGACACACCCATGTGTGCCGGTGGGACCTGCAGATCCAGTTCAATCTCTTCTCCCTCATACTCCGATGGAGCCATCAGGTGTTGCATGGGAGAGGTGTGGTGGGACTGACAGATGGAACTGGAATGTCTGCCATATGGATCCCATGGGCCCCAACATAAAAGATCGACTGGTTGAGGGGAACCCCACAGCATTGGGTACCTTCCGTCCCTTGAATAGTCATATGTAGGTGGAGGACAGATCCCTGATTTTCTTGCGTCCCTATCTGGAGTCACCGCCCTATCTGGGGGTGAAGGAACTTTTGGAGCCTCCAAAGAGAAAGTTGGTTCCAGCTCAACAGGCAGTGCCATTGGTACCAGTGGCTGAAAGTTCCAGCCTATGGAATGAAGAAAGAAACATTCCCCTCTTTTCGAGGTAGTTCCTTCTCCATGTCATAATGTCTCTGGTCAGACCCGAAAGAAGAGGAGATTAAGGATAAGGTAGGGTGAAGTTATCCTCTGGTGAGGTGAAAGTTTCAGTTTGTCCCAGAGTCCATGATGTGAAAGTAGTCGTGAACGATAGATCTTGTGCATCCACAATCATTGTGGATGGCAGGTCTTTACAGTGATGGGTCGATACCATCGAAGAGTCTACTTGGAAGCTCTTAGATGGTGTAAGTATATGCCAATCCTTAGGCTTAAGAATCAGAGCTGAAATTGGTTCCATCAGAACTCTTCTCTTTCGATCCTTGCCCACATCTGAGGACTCACCCGACTTGGATGCAGACCTGGAAGGAGATCTGTCCTTATGCTTACAGGAGCACCCCTTACTCTCATGAGAAGTCCTAGATGATGACTTCTTAGGCTTACAGCTCTGGCTTCTGCTCACTATCTCATGCTCGGAGGCATGCTGCTCGTCAGTTGAGGCTGATGTATGGGGGAGTCTCCGTGGCCTGGATCAGACTGAGGTCTCATAGCCTTCTCCATAGGATGTTTTCTTAGCCGCAGCTCTTGTGCCTCACAGGTTTGAGGGGGAAATGAACAGCAAATATTGCCCTTAGCTGAGATATGCACTTCTCCCAGACAACAGAGGCAGTGTGGATGCTCATGGCTCACAGAGAAGGAATATACACAGGAGACGCAGTTCTTAAACCTTGGATTCTGGGCCTAATCTTTGTCCATAGGGAGTGACTCCATGAGGCAGGGAGAAACTAAGGGTTGGTCTACACTACAAAGTTAGGTCCCTTAACTACATCACTCAGGGGTGTGAAAAATTTCACATTCTGCAATGTAATTAACCTGACCTAAGCCCCATATAGATTCCTCTAGGTTGATGGAAGATGGTTACCGCATCTCAGAGAGGTGAATTTACTACTGAGATGGAAGAACTCCCCTGTCACTGTAGTAAGGGTCTGCACTGCAGCTGTGCTGCTGTAGTGTTTTTAGTGTAGACATACCCTAACTATACTATATATTTACAGGTCTGAAGCAGAAGTCTGGAGAAATCTGTGGACATAGAGGATTCTGACTCAGGTCACATGGCAGTAAGAAGGACCTGAAGAGGCATAAATCCCACCAACACTTATACCCTTGGTTCAGAGCACAACAAGAACTACTAAACAGGCACGGACCAACGGACACTACTTGCTAGAAATCTCAGGCGCATGGTGCGTGTGTGTACCCACTTGTGGAATACACATGTAAGGAGCAGCACTTGAAGAAGTGGGTATTACGCCAGTCCTGCTCCCTTTGGTAAATTACTGGATTGAGCTGCTGCAATACAGAAGCCCAGCGGTGCCAACTGGCAAAGGATTCACTACTCTGTCGGCAACTCCTATCAGGCCTGACAAACTCACTACTGTTAACACATTGCTTTCCTGGTATTTATCTATAAATAATGACTTGTAAGGTATCAAATGAAAGCTGGTGACACACTGGCCATAAGTGATGAAAGCTGTACATACAGATGGTGTGTAAGCAGTTATGTGTACCTACTAAAATATGTTTTAAACTATTTAAAAAGGTAAAGTTGACAAACAGGTTTTCTGCCAGACAAACTATCTATATCCATTCACCTATCCCTGTCTCTGATGTAAATTAAGCATTGTAAGCCAAACACATAGTAGCTACATTTGCATTCCAAGTCAACATGAGGCTGAGAAGTCCCCATGAGAGTCGGCACACTGAAGAACAAATGGAGGGCGTTTCCAACTTTTACTGGTCTGTAACTGGGGGTCAAGACAGATATTTTGGTTGTCCATCACCGAAGGAGCAAAAAGGACAGCGCCTTTTGCATTCATGAATGGTGGATCCTAGCCATGTAGGTTGGTGAAACTAGGTAGAAGCTTTAGGTGAGACACTTTAGGTGAGACCTTGCTTTAGACAAGGATTTCAGCCCGTTAAAGGTAAACGTAGGCTCTAAGGACCGTGTTATACCTTTTGTTTTACATGTAACCATTTCTGTTTCCATTATCCTTTCTCAGTATCTCTTAAATCTTTATCTCTGACAATAAACTTACAATTGTTTCACTATAAATACATCTGTGTGCTATGGTGTCCTACAAACCCTGATCCTGAGCTGTACCAATGAAGCTGTGTGTATATACTGTTCCTTTGGGAATAGCAAATCTGGTAATTACTGAGAGCATCCAGTGACAGGGGCTGATGCTCAGAGGAGCTCAGGGACTGGGGTACATCCAGTGTTAACTTGCAAGGCAAAGCAGGGGCTGGTAGAGCCCTGAGGAATTTGTTTGGGTGACTAACAGACTGGGGGTGTCAGGGACCTGACACAGTGTTTAGCACAAACAAGTCTCTCTCTCACGGAGGCAAGGGGGGGGGTAACAATGACTCTCAGCTCTGGGTACCCCAAAAAAGAATCCCAGCTATTTCTGCACCAATGCCGGATGTCTGCCACAGCACAATGACATCAGTGTAGTTCCAAGGGGACAGATTTCCTAAATGTAGACTGGTCCTTGGAAGCTACTACAAGGGCAAGGCAATCTGCATCAACAGACTCTGCCTAGCTATTCTTTACCTGTCCTGACATGTAGCTGTATAAATGCTTCACCAACCTACCTGACGCTCTCAGATCCAATACAAGACTCAGACGTACAATGGAAGAGCAGCCCACAAGGGACAAATCTCCTGTAGGGCTACTGATGAGGACAGGTTTTTATCTTAAAACAAAAACAACCCAGTGAATATATGAACAGACCACACACAGAGATCAGCCCTTCTAATAAGCTGAACACAGGTATCTGAGGAAAAGCTGCTGACAGAGCCAATTTCTATCATGTCAAGGGACTCAATTTAAGCACAAAAGATTGTGGTTGTTTTTTTAACAGAAGATTATTATTTACAATATTTCAAGCTGTATAATCCCCAACCCAGCAAAGGAAGCTATCTGCTTTTTATTATCTGGACAGATTCGACAGAGACAGCTTAATGAAATTCACATGTGCTGGTCCAACACAATCCAGACTCCTCCATTCAGGAACCCAAGATTCCTCCTGGAACAGCCATGGGAGATATACTAGTTCTTCCCTATGGTTTTAACCTGACACTGACTGGCTAGGCTCCAAAGACTGACATTTGGAGATTCATGGTCACTTGTTCTACAAACATTTGCTTCCTACTTAGGAAAATGCCAAGTGTTTTTTTTTTTTAAAAAATACCTCCTTTGCACAGATGCAAAACCATTAAAAAATATCATCTGAAAATTCCAAAATAAAATAAATAGTTCCTCTAAGAATAACTTATTGCAATATTAGGATGTCTTTAGTAACCCATAACTTTATTCCAAGCAAACTGTGCAGGAAATGAGAAAGTAGGACTGAAGGAAAGTCAGTGAATAAGACAGTGGCATGCTTGGAAGGATATTTTCAGATAAGTTTCAATATAACTTGAAGTCCTTCACACCAACTGCAGTCCCAGCTCCCCTGATGAGGGCTTCCTAATATTATCATCACAATGCAGGAAGTTTACTTCAATCTGTAGTGATTCTTCCCAAACGAGCAGCTTTCAGATGCCTTATTAATTTTTCTTTGTGTGCATAAATTGTTTAGAAGACTGAGAGTTTAATTATCTTTAAAAACAATAACAATGAAACAAGTTTGAAGTTCTTCAAAAATAACAGAGTTTTCTTTTAAGGTAAATCAAGGCACAGACTCTGAAATTTCACAGTCCTTTTCCAACAGCGGCAACCCCTCATGATTTGGGCAGGAGACACCAAATTTTCCCATCATTCCACCAGATATGAGGACTTGTTATAGCCCATACGGCTAACTTGCCTTGGGGGGGAGGGATAGCTCAGTGGTTTGAGCACTGGCCTGATAAAACCCAGGGTTGTGAGCTCAATCCTTGAGGGAGCCATTTAGGAATCTAGGGCAAAAATCTGTCTGGAGATTGGTCCTGCTTTGAGCAGGGGGTTGGGACTAGATGACCTCCTGAGGTCCCTTCCAACCCTGATATTCTATTATCTTCATTGCCTTGCCTTCATTATGTTCTGCCTATATTCAGCAGTAAATATAAGGAACCTACAAGCCTGTATCCTGTAAGACATTGGCTTCAGCAGTTAGCATAAGACTTGAGGCCTAGGAACTTTGGCACAGATCAATGACCCCTAAATTTTGGGGACCTGAAACTAAGAGTGAGAGGGGGAATTCTGTCCATAATGACATCAGCCAACCACAGGAACATGAACTAACACCAGCTTTTGGATAGAACGTCCACAAATATCTGACCATAAGAGTGCCATGGCAACAGATTGACCTACATGATAATAAGTTGAGATCATTAATATGCTAACCTATAGGAGAATGACACACCAACTTTGGTAGGTGAGGAAATACAAATAAGGAAGAGGGGAGAAACCCCACCGCATTAGACATAGTGGCGTTAGTGTAACATATTATAAAAGCTGTATCCCAGCCTGTGTGCGGGAGGAGAGAGAGAGAGAGAGAGAGAGATGTAGCCCTTGGGAAGTGCCAGAATAATGGCCACTGGTGATGATGAGGAAGGTGATGGTGATGAGGAAGATGATGGCTAACATTTCAGGTTGTTCTGCAAGGGATGATGTGAATATATGGATATTCAGATGTACATTCTGTATTCTCTCTATCTACCTGAGTTAGAGTGTTTATGACTGTGCTAAATGTATTAATAAATTATTGTAAATGTAGAAGAGTTCTGCCTGCCTGTCTAGCCAGTGGGATGGCTTGAAGTTAACAGCTAAAACAACATGAGTAAATGGGTTTTAGTTCCCTGCACGTTATCGAACCGTTCTACGGTGGTGGAGCAGAAATTGAGTGACGAGAGGCTATTAAAAATGTCAAGTGTTAGGCTAACATGGAAAAGGACAACCCTAGCTGTGTGTACTTACAATTGTAGGTCGCTGGCAAGGGAAGAAATGTTAAAACATCTGATGGCGGAGAAGAAAAGGATAAGATGCGATAGCCTTGGTGTCAGCAAAACCCGACGAAAGAAGGAGTTGGAAGTCAACTGGAAGGATAGAAGCACTGTGAGGCTCAGAAAGGGAGATGGAACTAGAAATGTTGGAGGAGTCGGATTTATCATCAGTAAGGATTGGTCTTTGAAAGTCATACCATGCCAGCTAATATCATCACGTATTGGTGTGTTGCATCTTCAGATGGAGTCAAAAGCTACCCTTAAGTTCATCCAGGCCTACACTCCCACAAGTGCAAGTGAGGACGAAGAAGTGGAAGAATTCTACTGAGAGCTCGAAAGAGCCCTCACGCAAAAGTCCACTTACACTGTCAGACTGGGAGATTTTAACGCCAAGGTTGGGCGAGGGAAAGCTGGTGAAAAGTTCATAGGGAGATATGGCAGTGGCAAAAGGAATGAAAGAGGAAAAAGGCTCGTTTCTGCCATCGCTACTAAAGAACTGTACGTGGCAAACACCGGGTACAAAAAGACCACAACAAGGTGGACGTGGATCGTGCCAAACGTGAAGAGCAAGAATGAAATCGACTATATTTTAGTCGATAACAGGCGCATCGTTCAAGACGTCTCTGTGGTGCAGCCTTTCAACACCAGCAGTGACCATCACCTGCTTAGAGTGAAGTTGATTTTCGACAAAGCGGTGGAAAAGAAGGCGTTACAGATGGCAAAAAGGAAACAGCGGACGAAGACATTCAATGAAGCAAAGCTGAAGAAAGTGATTTCTGGGTTTGACTGGACCCAGACGGAAAAGTGTGATAAGGACTATAGCATCTTTGCTGACAAGCTGAGACGTTGCATAAAAGCGGCTGAAATTGGAAAGCTGAAGTAGGCGAAAGGAAGAATCTCGAATGAAATGAAAAAGCTTGTTGGAGAAGCGGAGAAACATGAAAAGGAGCTCAGATAACAACCTCAAGTACTCCATTCTGTGCAAGCTTATACGGCGAAAACTGAAGGATGACTTTGAGAACTTCCGGAAAGAAAAGCTCCTCAAAACAGCTGAATTATGCAAGAGCCTCAAAACATGCAAGCAGGAATTGACACAGTATAGACTGAGCGTAACAGCATTGAAGAACAAGGACGGAGAGAGAGTAATCGACACAGCAGGGATGGAGAAGGTCTGCAAGGACTTCTATACAGAACTGTTCAAATCAAGAATCAACGTCCCTCTTCCAACGCTCCAAGAGTCACAAGAACACATTCTCCCAATAATCGTCAGCGAAGTCTGAAGCGCACTACACCAGATGAAGAAGGGAAAAGCTCCAGGCAAAGCTGGAATAACGTCAGAAATTATTTCTGCAGGAGGCGAAAAACTTTGGAAGGCCCTCGCTTTAAGATTCAGTCAATATCTTGAAGAAGGAAAAATACCATCAAGCTAGAAGGAGTCGAATACCATCTTGTTGCACAAGAAGGGCAATTGAGAAAATCTTAAGAACTACCACCCTATATGCCTGCTCTCTCACATCTACAAGCTCTTTACAAAGGTGATAACAAACCAACTCTCGCAGAGTCTGGATGAACAACAGCTGAGAGAGCAGGCAGGGTTTCGAAGAAATTTTAGCACGATCGACCATATATTTACCCTTAGTCAGCTCCTAGAAAGAGCGAGGGAATACAAACTCCTGCTGTGCATTGCTTTCGTCGACTGCAAAAAGGCCTTTGATAGCATCGAGTTTAACACATTATTAAAGGCGCTCACAGAGCAGGGCATTAACACACAGTACATCAGTTTGTTGCAGGAAGAGAATACTGGATGTACAACAGACATTACTCTCCTCAAAACTCCCCTCCGCATCCCAATCGAGAAAGGCATAAAGCAAGGAGATATGATTTCACTGAAATTATTCACCGCCTGCCTCAAAATGGTTATGAACAAGATCAATTGGAGGAGTGGTGTCAACATAAACGGAGAACGATTATCTCATCTCAGATTCACGGACAACATCGTACTAATTGCCGAAAGCACCAACCAACTGCAGAACATGCTACGAAGACTTGACAAGAAAAGCAGTCAGGTCGGCCTGAAAATGAAATACATGCGATCAGACGTCTTACAAAAAGCCCAAATAACGATAACAGGAGAAGAAGTCGAAGAAGTGGAACAGTGCATATATTTGGGCCAAGAAGTTAATATGCGCCAAGATCTGAACAGAGAACTCTCGCGAAGGATTCGGGCAGGATGGTATGCATTTAATTCCATCAAGGACATCCTCAAAGGAAAAATCAACAAGACCACACATACAAATATCTTCAATTCAACAGTGCTGCCAACCATGCTGTATGGCAGTGAAACGTGGGCACTGACGAAGAGAGAAGAGCAGTGGCTGTTGGTGGCTGAAGGGCAATGGAACAAGCTATGTTGGGAATTTCCCTTATGGATCCCAAATGAAATGATCAGAGAACGCACCGGTGTGAAAGATATTGTTGTGGAAAGCAGATATAACAAGATGCGATGGGTGGGCCACACAGCACGGTTCACAGACAATAGGTGGACCGCAATCATTGCTGGGTGGTACCCGCAAGAACAGAAAAGACCACCTGGTCGGCCTCCAAGAAGATGAGAAGATGACATTGTTAAACGTCTCGGACGAACATGGAGAAGAAAGGCAAGAGTGCAAGAAGAATGGCAGAGGTGTTGTGATCGGCGCAGTCTTAACAACAGCTGAAGACCGATCGATCCAGGTGATAGAAGAGTTCCTATAGTGCGAGTGTTGCAACTGTGCACATCGCGGTTCCCAAATATATAGTAATTTTAATAATACTGAGCCTGATCTTGGGACAAGAACCTGTCAACCCTCAAAGTGATAACGGAGAATTCTTAATTAATCAATATAATTAATACATAATCTATAGATCAGGCTACATTGTGTCCTTGAAAGAGTGTAAACAAATTTACCAAGAACCACCATCAGTGTTGTCTAGCACAAAGTTTGCACATATGAGGCAGCATCTCAGGATAACAACACTGAGAATTTTTTAAAATTCATCCTAAGAAAAGTTTGGCAAATACAGATTCTACCTTAGAGACTCAAATCTTACTATATGTATTCCAGTACTGCCTAGAGGCCTCATCTGAGATCGGGTCCCCATTGTGCTAAATCCAGTACATACACATGGTCAGAGACAGGCCCTGCCTGCAACGTGTGTGTAATACTCACTAGTTGACAATGGCAACATTACATTTAAAGAGGGCCAAGTCTTCCGGGGTTGTTTTTAGCTAGAGGTCCATGGGCAGAAACACTAAGTCATGAGTGTCAAGTGTCAGAGGGGTAGCCGTGTTAGTCTGAATCTGTAAAAAGCAACAGAGGGTCCTGTGGCACCTTTAAGACTAACAGAAGTATTGGAGCATAAGCTTTCGTGGGTGAATGCCCGCTTGCGTCTGATGAAGTGGGCATTCACCCACGAAAGCTTATGCTCCAATACTTCTGTTAGTCTTAAAGGTGCCACAGGACCCTAAGTCATGAGGGGAGGCAAAGGTGGTGGTAGCAACTGTCTTTGCAGACTAAGAATCTGTATGAAGCTCATAAATGACTGAGACATGGCAAGTATGAATATCTGCACTATGGAAGCACCTCATGCCATAATCATTATAATTCTTGAGTCCCCACTTACCCTGGCTGGAAACATTCATGCAGAAATAAATCCCATAGATCTGGTACACGTACAAGGTTCCCGGTTTCATGAACATTGCTGTATTTCTTGCAGTTTGTTTCCCTCCCTTTGAATGGGAAGCTGCATCTTCCCCACCCAGATATGCTTCCGTTTCCACAATCTTTCCCCGGAGTTCTCTGCCATCGGGAAGTTTATGAACTAAAATCTGAAAGACAGGTCAAAAGTGTGTGTTAGTGAGTTCCAAGGTAAGGAACCCTTTAGTTAGGTCAACGTAGCTACATCAGTCAGCGGTGTGAAGAAAACTCAACCCCCTGACCATGCAACTATGCCGACCTAACCCTCAGTGTAGGCGCAGCTATGTTGACAGAAGCTAACTGTGTGTTAGCTAACAGTGTTCCTACAACAAGTGAAAAACCCCTTCCATTGGTGTAGGCTGCACTTACACTACAAGGCTCTGCTGGCACAGCTACGTCAACATAACTATGGCAGAATAGTCCCTGGAGCATAGACACAGCCTTGGTCACAGGAAAAAGCATGAGAAGTACAGAAATGTAAAGAGTCATAGATTATCACACAGCATAATGGGTGCTTCTCCATCATCTCCCATAGAATACTCTGCAAACCAATGTGAGCTCTTCCAGCTCCCATCTGATGCCACACCTCAGTCCAAGGATCCAGACACTTACCTATCAAAATGCTGGAGGGAACAAAAGTTCCATTTTTCTCAATGTGACTGTATCATGCAGTACAAATTTATGGTGTTACAGCATAAAATAAGGTCATTTTTTCCAGCCTACCCACTTGTTTTTTGTTCCATCCAACATGTTTATTGGCTGAAGCAAAGAGTGCCACCTGTTAAGTCACTGACACTGACTCTAAATCACAACTTTAGCACATCATTACATGCGTATTATTTAATTCAGAGGAAAATATGACAACAAATATGATGAAATAACTTCCTTATTGGACACAGTCTTACCAAGACTAGTACCAAGTCCTGGTCCCCAGCTGGGCACGTAATCATAATCAGGGTATTAATAATGCTTTTGTAGTTTCCACAGTACATAACATGCAGCGGAGAGACTCTGGGCAACATCCTGACAAAACTTTGCTATTGAAACAGGCTCCCTGCTGCTGGCACTTAGGTAAATAATTAAATGTAGGTGGAGAAATAGAGAATGGTGAAAATAATTTTAAAACCAGAGAAAGAGAGAAATAAAACTTAAGCAAAATCCATGCACACTGTTTTTTGTGGTTTGACCTAATGTTGTTTCCAGACATCTTGTTTTATTTAATGTGTTTATGAAATACTTCAACGTAGCCTCATTTGGGCACAAACTCTCTGTTTAATTATACTACATTCTGCACTCCCATATTTAAAAACAAGTGGTTTTGGAATGACCCTCACGAAGCACAGAGCTTAATTCCTGCCAGATGCTTGCACTGGATTGCTAAAGCAATTGTTGGCCTGATCCAGTAATGGATTTGCCAGAAGTCTGCATCAAACACTACAACTGTTGCATTTTAGAATTTGTTTTTAACAACTCTCGAGTTCTCAACGGTATCAGAGAAATTATTGAGATTACCATTTTCAGTCATGAAATATGCACAGAGAGGCTTCAGAGGCATACTAATTTTTTGGCCAGTCTGAAGTCATGATCTGTGAATAATGACAGTCAGCTTTTATGCTCCAAAAGCATCAGACACACATGGCTGACTTTCTCTTTTTAACAGAAAAAATGCTGAGGATCGAATTGTGGTTTTAAGATTCACACAGCCATTTCCTCGATTTCTCAGCTACCCCAAATGTGCACAAAGGAAGCCACTCAAGACACACATCTCTCTTCCACTGATGATTAGTAAACTCCGTCTGTATTTTGTCCTCCATTACAGCAAAAACAATTCACTGAAGTAGAATAAAGACAAGGGTTTCTCCTAGTGGAAAAATAAGCAAATGCCCTTAACTATCCTCATTCACTAGTACATATGCAAAATATCCTACGATGTATTCTATTCTGTTTAGGTTTCTGTGTCCTACTGACGGTGCATACTAATATGACCAAATGCATTTTAAAGAGAGTTACTGTCAGGCCAAGTATGATCCAAAATTTAGGTTTGGTAAGACAAAATCCAAAACTTTTATCAAATCTAAGACTGACAGAAACATTTCCATGACAACTTTTTAAAACAAAATTCCAAGAGGGATAGCAGGCACAGCACAGGACAATACAGAGCAGGAACGCACAAGTTTGAGACCTTTGGAGTGCTTCAAGAGTGTGTGGGTGGGGTTTTACAGATTTAAGGGCTAATTCCTGGCTAAAGTACACAACTCATTTAACTGAACTATGTAATCAGGATTTCTTGTCCCTGGGGAGGAGGGGGGGGGAAGGCTGTGAAGATACTATGCAGCTGCTATCACAGCCTCAGGGCTCCTGTGGCTCCCCGCCTACGGGTAGGCAGAGAATGTCTAATGGATGTGCATAGTCAAAGATCCAACAGCCCCACCCCTGTGACACCCACGGCCTGCCCCGCAAAACACATTGTGTTCTAGTGCAAAGGGATCCCCGATGGAACACAGTTAAGTAGTGTACAAGGAAGGGTGAAATCATGCACCTTGTCTTTTCTGTAGGATCGACCCATGCTGATTCAGCTGCAGTCAAGAAAGAAGCAATATTTGCCTCCTAAGAGGATAGAGCTTGGTGTATATTAAGTGAGAGGCTGCCCAAGCAAACAAGGCAGCAGGAAAGAAGGCACGAAGTCTAGAGAGGTAGATTGGGTTTTCAGAGAGAAGTAACTATTCCAACATATTATAGCATAATAATAATCCATAGCCCTTATAAACTACTATTCATCCATAGATCTCACAGCGCTTTACAAAGAAGGCCAGAAGCACTATCCCCGTTTCACAAATACAGAAACTGAGACACAGGAAGGGAAATCACAGAATATTAGGGTTGGAAGGGACCTCAGGAGGTCATCTAGTCCAAACCCCTGCTCAAAGCAGGACCAATCCCCAGACAGATTTTTACCCCAGTTCCCTAAATGGCCCCCTCAAGGATTAAACTCCCAACCCTGGGTTTATCAGGCCAATGGTCAAACCACTGAGCTATCCCAAATAACTGACCCAAGATCACCCAGCAAGGTAGAGCAGGGAATAGAACTCAGGTTTCCTGAGTCCCGGTCCAGTAACCTATCCACTAAACCACCCAGCCAAAGAAAATACAAAGCCAACATACAGGAATACCTGTTACAAGAATAATGGCCCTGGATCAGTCACCAATCCCATTTCAGTGAGTAAACTGGATTAAAAAAAATAAAGTTTCAGGATAAGCTTAATGCAAAATGCAATAGAAAACTGATCTGATAAGGGACTGGTTCTGCTCATGCAACCAAAATGGGCCCAAGCCTGTTCCCGAAAGTCCCAATGATTTCACCAAGAACAAGAGTGAATCAATAGTTCCTGTAACAGCATAGAGCTTTGGAATTAAACCTCAGTAAAAGGATGCGATTATGGTCCAACAACTTATGTTGTTGGTGTGTGCTGTACCACAAAGTGAACCTGTTGGCATGGACATGAGTCCTTGTGTCAATTACCTGTCCAAGAAATGATTTAGCCAGGCTGATGCAGGATTGGTTGAAAAAGTCTGTCCCTAGCCGGGAAGATGTCCTCTTCTCTTCACTGAAGTATTTGCTGCTTACTGGAGAGGAATTCCCATCAAGAACAACTGTCAGGCTCCCAGAGGTGTCAGCTGGAGAGAAGCTGGGTTTACTTTGGACAGCATTTAATGGAGTTAACCGCTTTCTTTTTCTTGGCATCATTGTGGAAAACTGTCATTTAAAAAAAATAAAATAAGCTCTTTGTATGTATTTACAGGAACGAATTTCCATGATGGTGAGCTTTTACCCAGATCCTGTTATCCAAATGATTACAAAAGCTCTAATTTATTGGACAAACTAGACACAGTCTACAACCAGGTTACACACTTATAGGCAGCTAAGTCAGGCAATGCAAAGTTGGCCTCTGCTCTGACAAGTGTTTGTAAAAAAGCAGCACAGGGCTCCACAGTTTTTAAGGAATTTAAATCAAATCAAATCTGATAAATTTACAAGTAACAATAAATTTCTAATTGCCAGCCCTAAAAGCAACCTGTAACAAAGATTATGCAATTCTGTTAAGTGATACACAAGCCAAAGAAGACTCTAAGAGCCATTTCAAGACCTGTCCCGGCTCAGGACTCACAGCAGCAAAGAGAAACAAACAGTTCAGACAGCAAAGTGAGCAGAAAAGGCTCTGAACATACACAAAGCACAGATTTATGTACACTTCACCATTCTCTGAAATGCAGCCACCTCTAGATAAATGCTTGCCATGTACCAAGCAACACTGCTCAACAGGAAGTGAAGAAGAATCCTGTACCAACTGAAACTGCAGAGGAAAGAATTACATAATAAGAATGTAATTGCCTACACTGATCTGTGGCAAGAACACCTAAATACTTCTAAAAATGCCATTGCTGCTAAAAGCCATTTGTACCGACATTTTGTGTCTCTCTTGACCGATGGCCCCTCCAGCAGCACAGTGTCCCTAGGACCAGTTCAGTACTGACTCAGATAAAATAGTGCCACCTACTGAATCACCACCACTATTTCCTGTAGCACCACTTTCTGCTCCAGAAGGATCCATTAAAGTACATGTTAGGGTGCATAGCAGGAAATCGCCCAAACACAGCACAGAGACAGCCCGTTTGATTAGTTTTTTTTCTAAATACCTAAGTTGAGAAGTAAAACAATCCTTAAGTGCAATTATCCAATGATGCTAGAGACTTAAGTGGAAAGGCCAGCTGCATGCTAAACTCTAAATCACAGCCTTCATTTATATTTGTGGGAATCTTTAAAAATCCCACTTGAGGTCACTGCATTAGTCTCACATACATGGCACACCTGCAAATGAGTGTCCCCATTCAAACACACAGGGCAGCGGGTATGTGAGGAGGAACACTTCTGGACGTCACATTGACCTCTAAAGTTCAATCAAAGGAATGACTCCCATTCAAAACGTGCTGGAGTTACTGCCCTGAAAGATTAACTGGAACTTCCAGTTCACTAGCCATACATAAAGACATGCTGAAAATATGACCAATCTGCATGGTGCATTAACTCATTTGGCAACCGCTGCTCTTGTGGAATGCAAGATCAGAAAGAGGCTCGGAATCATTCAGCATCTATTGTCTTTCAAATTAAAGTAATTCATAAAAATTGCATGTGTGTCATGTAAACATTTCAGTACACTGTTACCACAGTTTTAGCACCTTTGGGGAGTATCTCTCTGCTCTTCTCCTAGAAATCTATGGGCTAATCCAGCAAGGCACTCAGCACCCTCAACTCTCACTGAAGCAAATGGCAGCCAAGGATGCTCGAATACTCAATGGCCAGGAAAACACTATGGCAAACTTGTCTTATGTGAATTGGTTGTTATAAACAAGTATTTGATTGTGCCTGTGTACTGCATCTATAAAGAAAAGGGATTAATGGAATGTTGATCCTGTTTAAGAGGCCTTGGAAAAAAGAAAAAAAAAAAACACTCCTTCCCTTTATCTTTCTGTTTGTTGGTGCCTATGTACTGCGGGGAAACATGCATTGAACACAGACTAGAATACGTGTCAGGTCACTCCAAGTCCATCAGTTACCAAGCAATTGTTTGGCAAATAAAGGACACCATCTTCTCTAATGCGAGTCTGTAGGCGACTCCAGGGATTGTAGTCAAAGTAGGGTTTTTCATTTGCATGTATATATTAAATAATCTAAACAAGAAAATTCTAGCTCTGTGTGTTATGTGCCTTTGAAAAACCCTAAAACCTGTAAAAGGCAAGCTACCCACCACTCTAAGGCTAGGTCCACACTACCCGCCTGATTCGGCGGGTAGAGATCGATCTTCTGGGATCGATTTATCGCGTCTCATCTGGATGCGATAAATCAATCCCAGAAGCGCTCCCCCGTCGACTGTGGAACTCCTGCTCACCGAGAGGAGGAAGCGCTGTCGACGGGGGAGCTTGCCTGCACCGCGTGGATCCGCAGTAAGTAAACTTAATTCGATCTAGGAAACGTCGACTTCAGCTACGCTATTCTCGTAGCTGAAGTTGCGTTTCCTAGATCGATCCCCCGCCCCAGTGTGGACCAAGCCTGAGAGTAGCAAATGAGAATTAAACAGTGTTTCAATGTGTTTCTAACACAGATTTTACTGCAAGAAGTCAAGTTAATTACAAATTGTTGAAGATGCTGAAAAAAGATCAGTTACGAAATTGCAGAGTCCAAGCTGGGAGAAGAGAGAACAAAAAGAATCAAGGGGTAAATGACAGCACACTGACCCCAGAGAGTGTGCTGGGGTCTCTCTTCACAGGGGCTGCTGTGCTATACATAAGAAGATATTTAGCATGCTTTCAGCTGTAATGACAGACAGGTCAATAGCACATATATAAAAGGTTTTGATGCTGCTCAGCACTTGACATGCCCCATGCAGCCCAAGTTCTGAACACACACTGCTGCTGCTCAGGCACACCCAGCCTTCTCTAGTTATTCTAACCAGAGTGCATTCTTAGGCGGTTCCTGCCAGAGTATTTACAAAGGAGGAGAAGGCATGAAGGTCTTCACCGACTACAGAGCCAGAAGATTCCTTTCAGCCACTTCACATGGCAGTGCCTCACTAGTGCAGACTGCAGCAGCTAGAGCAGGCTTCTTGCCCACTCCTGTATGTGCCTTTAGTAGAGACCAAACATGAAATGGTTAAAAGCCTGCTGCTGCTCTCGCTGCTTCTGGAGAAGCAGATGGCTCCAAGGGGAGGTCCCCAACTGCCCAGGCTTCTGATAACCAGGAGAAACACATAGCAAATTGCTTGCCAGATACGAAGGTTGCAGATCTCTCAAGACAGATAGACAGACTTATGTGCAGTTCTGGCAAGAGATTCAAGTCCAGGACCTCCATGGTAGCATTCTCTGAAATGTTTCTAGCTCCACACGCAGAGCCAGTTAGACGGGCAGAAATGCAACATTTCAATGGGTGGCTGAGACAGTGGTGTTGGGAGCCTATACAGGAAGGATGGGGTCTATCTAAACCAAAATGGAACCAGATTGCTGGCAGGTAAAATTAAAAAGTTTGTAGAGGAGTTTTTAAACTAAACGCTGGGGGAAAACCAACAGATGCAAAGGAGCGCACATTTCAGACAGAGACATCCCTTAGGGAAGGATTTATTTAACAGGGATTCTCCGTATCCTAGTAAAAAGGAAAGGATAGAAGTTTATAAAGTACCTGTAGGCTTTGAAGAGAAACAATCACATTAAAAAGAGTTCCAGTCAACTACATCACATGAATGCAGACAACTAAATATTGACAAATTTTATAAGTGCTTGTATACAAATGCTAGAAGTCTAAATACTAAGATGGGTGAACTTGAGTGCCTGGTATTAAATGCGGATATTGATATACTAGGCATCACAGAAACTTGGTGGAATTATGATAATCAATGGACCTGGTAATAACAGGATATATAATACGTAGGAATGACAGAGTAGATTGTGCTGGCGGGGGAGTAGCACTACATACGAAAGAAAGCATAGAGTCAAATATAATGAAAATGTTAACTGATTCTAACTTTACCATGGAACCTCTATGGACATAAATTCCATGACTGAATAAGTCTATAACAGTAGGAATAGATTACCAACCACCTGACTAGGATGGTGATTGTGAAATGCTCAGGGAGATTAGAAAGGCTACAAAAATAGAAAACTCAAAAATAATGGGGGATTTCAACTATCCCTACATTGACTGGATACATATCAGGACAGGATACAGAGATAAAATGTCTAGACACCATTAATGACTGTTTCTTGGAGCAGTTAGTCATGAACCCCACAAGGGGAAAGGCAATTCTTGATTCGGTCCTAAGGGGCACACAGGATCTGGTCCAAGAGGTGAATATAGCTGAATTGATAAGTGATAGCAACCATAATGTAATTAAATTTAACATCCTTGGGAGGGGGGGAAGGGATACCAAAGAAGCTCAACACAGTAGCATATAATTTCAAAAAGGGCAACTACACAAAAACAAGGAAGTTAGTGAAATGGAAAAGGTCACAAGAGTGAAATGCCTGCCAGCTGCATGGAAACTTTTTAAAAATACCATAATAGAGGCACAAATTAAATGTATTACCCCTAATAAAAAAATAGTAAGAGGACCAAATAAATGCCACGCTGCCTAAACAACAGAGTAAAGCAGGTGGTTAGAGGCAAAAAGGAATCCTTTAAAAATAGGAAATCAAATCCTACTGAGGAAAATAGAAAGGGGCATAAACTCTAGCAAGTCAAATGTAAAACTATAATTAGGCAGGCCAAAAAACAATTTGAAGAGCAACTAGCAAAAGACACACAAACTAACAGCAACAACAACAAAAATTAAGTAATCAGAAACAAGAAGCCTGCCAAACAATCAGTGGGGCCACTGGACAACCGAGAAGCTAAAGAAGTGCTCAAGGAAGACAAGGCCATTGTGGAGAAGCTACTTGAATTATTTGCATTGGTTTTCACTGCAGAGCATGTGAGGGAGAGTCCAACACCGGAGGCATTCTTTTTAGGTGACAACTCTGAGAAACTGTCCCAGATTGGGGTTTCAATAGAGATGGTTTTGGAACAAATGTACTCAACAATTCTGAAGGAATTCAAATATGAAACTGCAAAACTATTAACTGTGGTATGTAACCTATCGCTTAAATCAGTCTCTGTGCAAGATGATGGGAGGATAGCTAATGTAACTTCAATTTTTTAAAAAGGCTCCAGACACGATCCTGGCAATTACAGGCCAGTAAGCCTAACTTTAGTACCAGGCAAATTGATTGAAACTATAGTAAAGAATAGAATTATCAGACACATAAATTAACACAATATGTTGGGGAAGAGTCAATATGGTTTTGTAAAGGAAAATCATGCCTCACCGATCTATTAGAAATCTTTGAGGGGTTAACAAACATGTGGACAAGAGTGATCCAGTGGATATAGTGTACTTGGACTTTTAGGAAGACTCTGGCAAGGTCCCACACCAAAAGCTCTTAAACAAAGTAAGCAGTTATGGGATAAGAGGGAAAGTCCACTCATGGATCAGTAACTGGTTAAAAGACAGGAAACAAAGGGTAGAAATAAATGGTCAGTTTTCACAATGAAGAGAAGTAAATAGTGTGATCCCTCAAGGAGCTGTACTGGGACCAGTGCTGGTCAACACATTCATAAAGGATCTAGAAAGCAGATTAAACAGTGAAATGCCAAAATTTGCAGAGGATACTGAATTACTCAAGATAGTTAAATCCAAAGCAGACTGTGAAGAGTTACAAGGGATCTCACAAAACTGAATGACCGGACAATTAAATGGCAGGTGAAATTCAATGTTGATAAATGCAAAGTAATGCACATGGGAAAACATAATCCCAACTATACATACAAAATGATGGGGACTAAATTAGCTATCACCACTCAAGAAAGATCTTGGCGTCATTGTGGATAGTGCTCTGAAAACATCCACTCAATGTGCAGCAGCAGTCAAAAAAGCTAACCAAATGTTAGGAACCATTAGGAAATGGACAGATAACACAGAAAACATCACAATATCACTATGTAAATCCATCCCTTGAATACTGCATGCAGTTCTGGGCACCCTGTCTCTGCAGAAATATATTAGAATTGGAACAGGCACAGAAAAGGGCAACAAAAATGATCAGGAATATGGAAGAGCTGTTATACAAGAAGAGATTAAAAAGACAGAATTTTCAGCTTGGAAAAGAGATGACTAAGGGGCGGTATGATAGAGGTATATAAAATCACGAACCATGTGGAGAAAGTGAATAGGGAAGTGTTATTTACCCCTTCACATAACATAAGAAACAGGGGTCATCCAATGAAATTAGCAGGCAGCAGGTTTAAAACAAACAAAAGGAAGTACTTCACTCAACATACAGTCAACCTGTGGAACTCGTTGCCAAGGGATGCTGTGAAGGCCAAAAATAAAACTGGGTTCAAAAAGGAATTGGATAAGTTCATGGAGGATAGGTCCACCAATGGCTATTAGCCCAGATGGCCAGGGACCCAACCCCATTCCCCAGATGTCCCTAAGCCTCTGACTGAGAGAAGCTGGGACTGGATAACAAGGGATGGATCACTCAGTAATTGCTCTGTTCAGTCCCTTTGAACCACCTGGCAGTGGCTGCTGCTCGAAGATGGGATACTGGGCTAGAAGGACCATTGGTCTTACCCACTATGGCCCTCCTTATGTTCCTCTCCCATCATGGATTCAGCTGCTCAAGCAAAATCAATCACCCTCTTTCCCACCTAAAATACAAAATCAGGCTCTCACCTATGGCCCAGGACCTGAGGGGTCAGGCAGTATCTCAGCTCCTCTATGCAACAGCTAGACCTGCCTCTCCCTCTCACAGCTCTCGAGAGAGGAGGCTTCTGCTAACATTTCTTTGCCAGCAGGGTGCCCTAGCGCTATAGCAGGAGGAGACAAGTTGGGAGGTAAAGATCCCCACAGTACGGTTACCATTAGGACTCTTGCCAATCCTACAGCAGTCAGGAGGTACAGAAAATTTAAAGCAACAATTCTAGCAAGTAGGCAGACAGAAATCTGGATGTGGCAGGGGGCTGGCTGGCTGAAACACGGGCTGAGTTGATCTCTAATGACATCTGGACAGGACAGCACAGAGTACCAATCCCTATGCTGGAATGCTGCACAAGGTAAAGGTAAATTCCCCTCCCTCTTCCTCTCCTGTCTCGACCAAACTCCACCCTAGGAAGGTGAAACAGACAGATGACTTATTCAAGCGGAGAGGCTCTTCTTGAGTGCTGCAGACAGAGGAAAGTAAGGGAGGTCTGTCTTTTACGTGTGGCTCTCCAGAAGCAGATGCCAAGCCTGTCAGCTGTCAAGTCCCTCCCCTCAGATGAGCCATCTCCTGGACTTTTGGCATAGAGTGTAGTGTCCAGCCCCCACCGCACCCTACAGTGTGACATCCCAACCTTGTACAGCATTCCAGCATAGCAACTGGGACACTGTCTGCTCTGTCCTGTCATCAGAGATTATCCCAGTCCCTGCTCCCAAGAAGGGAGTGGAGGCAGAGGCTAGCCAATTATAACTATAATCTGTAAGTGAACAATTTAGTCTTTTTTTTTTTTTTAAATAAAAGACCTTGATTGTGGGTTTACTCCTACACTCCTACCAATACTTTAAAAGTCTGGCAAAATGAATGAAGGTTACACCCACTTTTAGTGACTGCTGGGGATGTTCGTTTCCTGTAAGAAAGAACTCCCGGTACGTTCCCATCCATCTGGCTGCCACATGTGATGCAACAGCTGACCAGACATCTTAGTTGTTTTGAAATAAAACATTTATCCCACTGCAAAGAACAGGCGAAGAGTAAGGGGGAAGAGGAGAACTGATGAAAATTCACAGCTTCAAAATCTACACACAGTTGTTTTTTTTTGACTGAAGCCATTCCAGGCTCTTTTCAACATTCAAACACATAGCACATACCTGAAATGCCAAAATTACATATTAAACGTGAAAAATAAACAGAAGTTAAGACTAAAACTGACAACAAATGTCACCCAGCTCAACATCCTGAGATTTTAATCAACAGAACTGATATCAATTATCATTTAGAAAGATGTCTAGGGAACGGAGAAAGGGAGTGAGGGTCATGACTTCTAACCTAAAGGAAGGAAAAAACTAAGTTGATGTGACAGCACAGATCCCCAAAACTACGGTACTTAGGAGGCTAGCAGAGCACAGACCTACGTGGGCATGAGGAAAGCTTAAGTGTGTGAGGCATCACTGACATTCCAGCAAAAGATAGTCCCTTCCATAGCAGAGTGGCCTAGTTTCCAGTCTCTCCTTGTGAGCAGTCTCTATTTTCCAAAATAAACTTGCATCCCATTTCTGATAGGCCTTGGACCAGGCTTCTTTCTTCCCCTCCCCGAAGACAAAGTATATACTATTTCTAGGAGATCTCATGCAGGTCGCATTTCTCCACAGCAGGTGGTCCTCCAGGCATGAGCTGTGTCATTACACCATCTACCCCAGAGACTGTATGGCATTCAATACCCTATCTATATAACTGAATTCCTGGCCAATCTATTTACATTTTTATGTACAAAAATAACTATGTTAAATGAAGGTTATTTAGGTTAATAAATCAACTCAAAAGTTAGGAAATGGCAGAATGTAAGTATCTGTGCAATCTTAATGCGCCCCATTGTGCATATGCATTATACGTTCTTTATTTACATAATCACATACTGTTTTCCCCGCACTGGACAGCCTTACTCAATGCACAGGCTGGATGGTGCTCAGGAAATGAGGAAACTGTATTTCTTTCTATCCTGAACATTTAATATAATATTTACTTCACACCATCTATAGCCAATAATGTTAAGACCAATCAGAAGTGTTTTTTTTTTAAATATTAGAAACAAAAGAAATACTAACAATATATGGGTCCATGATGCATGGAGATGGTGATTACATCATTAATGATGTAGACAAGACAAGTGTGTTCAATCAACATTTCTGTTCTTAATTTGGAAAGAAGCTGGATGATATATTGGTATCACATGATAGTGAAATCCTTTCGGTGCCAACAATAACTAAGAAGGACACTAAACAGACTCAACAAAAGAAATATTTTTAGAATGGCAAATCAGGATAATTGGCACCTGTTTTAAAAGAGTAGGCCGAGGACATCTCTGGAGCACTGATATTAATATTTAATAAATCTTGTCATACTTCGGAAGTTCCAGAGGACTGGAAGGAAGGAAAAGTTGTGCCAATATTTAAAAAGAGTAAATGGGATCATATAGGTAATTATAGGCCAGACTGACACTGATCCTGGGTAAAATAATGGAATGGCTGATACAAGGCTCAATCAATAAAGAATAAAAGGATGGTAGAATTAATGCCTGATGACCTACAGAAAATAGGTCCTGTCAAATAAGCTTGATTTTTAAAGTGTTGACACTATATGCTTTGGACTTCTGCAAGACTTTTACCTCATGATATGTTAATTAAAATAGTATCATTCAGAAATTAATATAGCACATAGTAAATGGACTAGAAACTATCTGAGATCTCAAAACGTCATTGCTAATAGAGACTCATCATCAAGCTGGGGGTTTCTAGTGGGGACCCAAGAGGATCAGCTTTCATTACAATGATACTGAATATCTTTATCAACCATCTGGAAGACAATATAAAATCCAATGATCTGATAAATGTTGCAGATGACACAAAAAATGTTGGGTTGTAAATAAGGATGAAGACATGTCACCCCAGCAGAGCAATCTGGACTGCATGGCAACTTTGGGGTGATCGAAGTATTTTAATACAGCCAAATGCAAAATCATATTTAGGAATGAAGAATGTAGGCAACACTTACAGAATGGGGAACTGTATCCTTGAATGCAGAGATTGTGAAAAGGACTTAGGGGCCACAATGAAAACTGGCTGAACATGTGCACTCAGGGCAATGCTGCTGCCAAAATCAACTCTTGGATGTATAAGCAGGAGAATATTAGGTAGAAATAGGGAGATGATGTTACCTCTGTATTTGAGGCTGGTGAGACCATTAATGGAATACTATGTCCAATCGCATGTATTTGTAAAGAAATATGCTCTAGTTAGTTATTGGGCTTAATGAGGACTATACAGGGTGAAATTCTCTGGCCTGTGTGACACAGGAGGTCAGACTAGGTGATCATAATGGTCCCTTCTGGCCTTAACATGTATGAATTTATAAGTCTTGCATTTTCTGTTTTTGCTGAAAACTCCTTGGAGGAGCCACTAACTCCGGTGGTAACTATGACAACGTTTAACTGAAGGAACAGGATTGTTACTCTTTGTTACTGATTCTTTCCTCCAAAACTGTCAGGCAATTGAGTTTAGCTAGGCGTTAACAAATAAACAAAGCACCAAGAGTATAAACAGACAGAATAAAAATCCCTCTCTTCACTCAAGTTCCACTTCCTTTGGTACCTGTAAAATAATTTCCCTACTAGTTCTTCAGTCATCCACACAGTCTTCAAAGTAGACAATACCTGAATTTCTAATGTAAATTCCAACTCCCTTAAGGTTTTTTCCCAGGACTTCTTTACATATTGTAAAGAATTAAACAAAAGAACAACCCTGTTATTACCTCTGCAGATTCCTTTAAAGCAGGGATGTCAGAACTCACAAGTTAGCAGCCAAGTGGACATTGCACTGGGAGGTTTCTTTAAGGAAGCAGCAGGTTATTCTGTCACTATGCCCTCTGATGCAGTACTAACTCAATGCCCCAGCAAGATGTTAAGGGGCACTGTGATGATAGAGACCCCTTCTTTTAGATGAGACATAAAAGGGAGGCACTGATTACCGGTAGCCCAGTGATACCCATACCTCAGTGGTTCAGGAGCCAAAATTACCAATCAACATTACCCAAATAGCCACAGTAGTGTGAATTCATTGTTTCATTCACTATAGTACTATTCATATTTAAACAGCATGATGGGAAATATTTAGTTTATATATATTATATAATTCTCACAGCAAATAAGTTAATAACTTGATGCAAGTTGACAACTGATTAACAACATAGTAAAAGCATCCTGATTGGTTAATAACTTAAGTTGGTTAACAATTAAATCACACACTGTATTAATATCATGTGCTTCAAAGATCTGCAGGAGACATTAAAGAGCCACTTGCAGCTTGTGAGCCACAGTTTGAGTATCACTGCGGTAGCCATTCAAGATCCTGAGGCACTATTTATTCTATTTACTGATGTTTATCTTGGTGTCTTCAGCATGATTAACAACCTTGGCACTAACCTGCCCCAAACCTGTGAAAATTTAAACACTCAAGTAGTCTCAGGGAATCAAGGTCCAATGAGACTTAAGCATGTCAGTTTTTGCAGGACCAAACTCTTCAGGTGATTTCAAATTAATACAGCATTAAGCTTTGCTGACAGTCCTAGACTGTTTGTGCAAGACTGCTGTTAGATGGTAGCTGCATTTCAGCTTGTACAGCACACACTTAGCTGAAGTGAAAAATGCAAGCAGAACTTTAAGTTCTTGCTAGTGCATCTGTACCCTCAACTGCTGGAAGATCAGCACTTTCCCAGCAACACAGACGTAACTTTTATGGCTGTCAATTAATCGCAGTTAAACTCACGCAATTAACTCAAAAAATTAATCACAATTAATCACAATTTTAATTGCACTGTTAAACAACAGAATATCAATTGAAATTTATTAAATATTCTTGGATGTTTTTCTACATTTTCAAATATATTGATTTCAATTACAACACAGAACACAGAGCGTACAGTGCTCACTTTATATTATTTTTACTACAAATACTTGCTCTGTAAAAATGATAAACAAAAGAAATAGTATTTTTCAATTCACTTCATACTAGTACTGTAGTGCAATTTACAAATATAGATTTCTTTTTTGTTACATAACTGCACTCCAAAACAAAACAATGTAAAACTACTTATTCAGCCAATCTCTAAGACAAACAATTTTGTTTACATTTACAGGAAATAATGCTGCCCCCTTCTTATTTACAATGTCACCTGAAAGTGAGAACAGGCGCTTGCGTAGCAATTTTGTAGCTGCCATTGCAAGGTATTTACGCGCCAGATATGCTAAACATTCGTTGCCCCATCATGCTTTGGCCACTTTTCCAGAGGACATGCTTCCATGCTGAGAACACTCGTTAAAAAAATAATGTGTTAATTAAATTTGTGACTGAACTCCTTTGGGGAGAATTGTATGTCTCCTGCTCTGTTTTAGCCACATTCTGCCATATATTTCATGTTATAGCAATTTCTGTTGATGACCCAGCACATGTTGTTCCTTTTAAAAACACCTTCACCACAGATTTGACAAAATGCAAAGAAGGTACCAATGTGAAATTTCTAAAGATAGCTACAGCACTCAACCCAAGGTTTAAGAATCTGAAGTGCCTTCCAAAATCTGAGAGGGATGAGGTGTGGAGCATGCTTTCAGACTCCGATGTGGAAACTACACAACCCAAACCACCAAAAAAGAAAATCTACCTTCTGTTGGTGGCATCTGACTCCGATGATGAAAATGAACATTTGTCCGTCCACACTGCTTTGCATTGTTGTCGAGCAAAACCTGTCAGAAGTATGGACACATGTCCTCTGGAGCGGTGGTTGAAGCATCAAGGGCCATATGAATCTTTAGCACATCTGGCATGTAAATATCTTGTGATGCGAGCAACAACAGTGCCATGCGAGCACCTGTTCTCACTTTCAGGTGACATTGTAAACAAGAAGCAGGCAGCACTATCTCCTGCAAATGTAAACAAACTTGTTTGTCTGAGTGATTGGCTGAACAAGAAGTAGGACTGAGTGGATTTGCAGGCTCTAAAATTTTACATTGTTTTATTTTTTAATGCAGATTTTTTTGGTACATAAGTCTACATTTGTAAGTTCAACTTTTATGATAAAGAGAATACACTACAGTACTTGTATTAGGTGAATTGAAAAATACTATTTATTTTGTTTTTTACAGTACAAATATTTGTAATAAAAATAAAAGTGAGCATTGTATACTTTGTATTCTGTGTTATAATTAAAATCAATATATTTGTAGAATATGTAGAAAACATCCAAAATATTTAAATAAATGGTATTCTATTATTAACTGCATGATTAATAGTGCAATTAATTTTTTTAATTGCTTGATAGCCCTAATAACTTTGCATTGCCCTGTTCCCACTTCCCAGTCTGAGAAGTCAGCTGCCTTCAGAGAAAGGAAATAGGTAGCGATCCTTACTTAGTGCTGTGCACATAGGGACAGGTGACCCCCAGGAAGGGCATAGGGTATATCCCATTTACAGACAGAGTACTGTCTTAAGGCAGAGGAAGGTACAACCAAACCCTCATCTTCTGAAGAGCTGGGAGAGAGGCTATAGCTGGCCTGCACCCCATGCCCCTCCCCCCCCAACTGCCCGGGGGGCTCCGGGAAGGGGGGGGCTGCACCCCGTGCCCCTCCTCCCCCAACTGCCGGGGGGGGCTCCGGGAAGGGGGGGGCTGCACCCCGTGCCCCTCCTCCCCCAACTGCCGGGGGGGGCTCCGGGAAGGGGGGGCTGTACCCCGTGCCCCTCCTCCCCCAACTGTTGGGGGGGCTGCAGCCAAACCCCCCGTTGGGGTGTCTCGATGGCCGCGGCCCGGGGCGGGAGGGGCAGTCCCTGCTGCTCACCTGGGCCCGGCCGCCTCCAGCCGGCGCTGTAAGCAGGGGCGAGGCCGAGCTCGGGGAGAGCCGAGGGAGCCCCGCCTCACCGGAAGGACCGCGGGTCCCGGCTGCGGAGTCCCGCCCCGGAGCGACTTCCCGCCCTCCCATTTCCCCGGCCCGAGCGCCCCCTGCACCCTCCGGACAAAGGCCGCGTCGGGAGCTTCAGGCCCGGCCCCTGCGCTTCCCTCAGGGAGACACCCCCCCCCCATGGCCTCTCCCCGTGCAGGGCCCCCCCGGCAGACCGACAGGCCCCACTTCTGCTCGCCCCTTGAGCCCGCCCTTCCACCTGCACACCCGCATCCTTTGTTACTATGGGCCTGAGTGCGGCGGGGCACAGGCCGGCCTTGGAGAGTGCAGGCTGGGGGGGGCTCCCAGGTAATGGGGGGCACAGGCCTGCCCAGGAGAGTGCAGTCTGACGGCACGCGCAGCTACAACACAAATAAGATCCTTCAGTTATTGGCAGTTGCTTGCCCATCATGATCCTTCCATTAAATGCATGTGTAGGTGCATACACTCCCCCCAGTCATGGACAGCCCTGCATGCGCACACCATTAAGATACCAATCTCCACACGTTAGGCATGCTAATTATCCTATTTTTATTGTATAAAATCCAAGGTACTTGCCCCTCCTTCTCCCTGTCAGAGCCTGATTTATCTGAGTCCGGGCATAGCTTCCCACTCACCTTTCTGTTCTATGCAGAGCCCTACTTCCCTCATGCTCTGCTGGGTTCTGGCAAAACCCTGCTCCCTCCTGCAGAACTTCCTACCCCTCACCCCATCCTGGGCAAAGCAAGTCTCCCCCCATCCCTCCCTCTTGGGATGAGCCTCCCACACCACAGATCAGGGGTGGCCAACCTGTGGCTCTTCAGAAGTTAATATGCGGCTCCTTTCATAGGTGCTGACTCTGGGGCTGGAGCTGGAGCTAAAGGTGCCAACTTTCCAGTGCTCAACCCCAGGCCCTGCCACCCCTTACCCCAAGGCCCCTGCCCCCTCCCGTGAGACTGTTGCACCCTTATTCCTCCTACCTCCATCCCAGAGTCTCCTGTACACTGCAAAACAGCTGATCACAGTGGGCAGGAGATGTGGGGGAGGGACAGGTGCTGATCAGCAGGGCTGCCAGCAGGCAGGAGGTGCTGGGGGGCGGGAGCTGATGGGGGCTGCTGATGTATTACTGTGGCTCTTTAGCAATGTACATTGGTAAATTCTAGCTCCTTCTCAGGCTCAGGTTGGCCACCCCTGCCACAGATCATTTTCTACCAGATGTATTAGCTGCAGTTTTCCCAGCTGAATCTCATTGCTATTTTCTGCCCATGTTTCTAATCTGCAGGAGGGGACTGTGATGGGGTGTCTACCTCACAACTGGCCTGAATAGGTAGAAAGGGCCTATTAACCCTTTGACAGTCTGTACCTGGAGAAGAGTCAGGGCTGCCAAGCTCTAACTGATGATGAAGCACAGCTGGGCAGGGCCATGCTGAGTTCATATAAAACCAGGAAGTGGGGCAGCAAGATGGGGGGTGACAGGAAGGAATGTGATAGTTGCCCCCCCCCCCCCCCCCCCCGAAGGAGGGGTGTTGATAAATGACAAAAATAAATAAGTCTTGGGATCCTACCTGGGAATAGAAATACTGGCAAGAACTTGAGAGAGTGAAGTAGTCACATAGAACAGAGGATGTTCTCTTGGTAACTAAGGGTGGGCTAGCAGAGAGAGACAGGTAGGTGGGAAACAGTAACAGGGTCTGAGATTGGATACTGTGTGGTTTTGGGGCTGGAACCTACAGGAGAGGGTAGGCCTAGGTTCCCCTACCAGCTACTAAAAAAGTGATGCCATCTCTAGGTAGAGTAACAAAAGACTGCCTGAGACCATGGGACTTTGAGACCCCAGAAAGGGAAAACTATAGTAGCCTGGCTAGAGGGTCAAGCCATGAAGAGGGAGTACCTGAATCCAGTGAAAGAGAGGGGGTGAGAAACCAAGGAAGGTGCATTGAACTGGTTGAAAACTAGTTGGCCACAAGGAGATTCCATAGTAGTGAATAGTAAACTCTCCAACAGGGATGTTGTGAGGAAGCTTGCATGGTAGGACTTCTGGTAGCTATATTTCTCCAGCCTAGCATCTGTAAAGAAAATGTCTGTTTAGTGGCTAACCACTACCTTATTTTCTAGATGGCCTGTTATAGGCTTTTCAATTGATCTGAGCCAGGGTCCTCTTCTGCAAAAATCTACAGCTAGTTGGTCAGCTTTTGCTTATGGCCTTCCATTTTTCTGAGTTGATTGGGATTCTTGAATAGCCTTAAAGATGAGGCCCATCTTGTGATGGAGCTGGTTGGAAGCCAAGATGTCAAAGGGCTGGCTAGCTTGGACACCGGAATCTCTCTGGGAAATAGTTACTTGGTCAGGAATCAAAGATTTCTTGTACAGTGTATTTATGAAAGGCACTATTATGTGCCAGAGCAGTGAATGTTGTAAGTTGAGTTTCCAAATCCAGATAATTCAATGGCATCTTCTAACCACACAGATTCATGCAGCCACTTTCTGAATCTGTATGTAATAGTTCACAGATGGACTCTAATTCTTACACTGGACCAAATCCCATAATCTTTAAAGTCAATGGCAAAACTCCAAAGGGTGCTCAGACACTACAGTAATGGAAGCTGTATAAGAACCTAGGGTTACCATATTTAGTGCCTCCGAAAGGAGGACACTTTAAAGGGGCCCCAGCCCCGCCCCCAGCCCCGCCCCCGCGCCCGCCCCAACCCCGCCCCTCCCCAAAGTCTCCGCCCTCTCCCCTGCTTCCCGCGAACATTTGAGTCGCGGGAAGCCTGAAGCAGGTAAGGGGGAGGAGGCGCGGCCCAGCCCCGGCACCGCAGGTCCCCAGCCTGTCCCCCGAGCCCCCGGCCCGGCCCGGCACCGCCGGCCGAGCCCCCGACCCGGCACCCAGTCCCCGGCCGGGCCCGGCACCGGGCCCCCCCGAGCACCGCCGGCCGAGCCCCCGGCCCAGCACCCAGCCCGGCACCCGGCCACCCCGAGCACCCCCGGCACCCGACCCGCCGGCCGAGCCCCCCGGTCCGGCCCGGCACGCGAGCCCCCGGCCCGGCACCCGGCCCCCCCCGAGCACCGCCGGCCGAGCCCCCGGCCCAGCACCCGGCCCGGCACCCGAGCCGCCAGCCGAGCCCCCCGGCCCGGCCCGGCCCCGGGCCCCCCCAAGCACCGCCGGCCGATCCCCCGGCCCGGCACTGCCGGCCAGGCCCCCCGAGCCCCCGGCCCGGCCCCGGGCCCCCCCGAGCACCGCCGGCCGAGCCCCCAGCCCAGCACTGCCAGCCAGGCCCCCCGAGCCCCCGGCCCTGCACCGGGCCCCCCCGAGCACCGCCGGCCAAGCCCCCGGCCCGGCCCGGCACCCGAGCCCCCGGCCCGGCACCCGGCCCCCCCGAGCACTGCTGGCTGAGCCCCCGGCCCAGCACCCGGCCCGGCTCCCGAGCCGCCGGCCGAGCGGCCAGGCCCGGCCCCGGGCCCCCCCAAGCACCGCCGGCCGATCCCCCGGCCCGGCACTGCCGGCCAGGCCCCCCGAGCCCCCAGCCCGGCCCCGGGCCCCCCCGAGCACCGCCGGCCGAGCCCCCGGCCCGGCACTGCCGGCCAGGCCCCCCCGAGCACCGCTGGCCGAGCCCCCGGCCCGGCACCGGGCCCCCCCGAGCACTGCCGGCCGAGCCCCCGAGCCCCCGGCCCGGCACCCGAGCCGCCGACCGCATGTCCGATTTTCCCGGACATGTCCGGCTTTTTGGGATTTCCCCCCGGACGGGGATTTGGAGCCCAAAAAGCCGGACATGTCCGGGAAAATCCGGACGTATGGTAACCCTAAAGAACCTAAGGAAATATGTGAACATCAATGGAATAAGGATTTCACCATAAGCATTTAAATGCTATGTGGAATGAAGAGGTGAGTCCCTCTAGTGACATGAAGAAATGGAGAACCTGGTTAAACCAAGCACCTTTTGAATAGGTGTCTTCTAGTAACCCACTTCCCTTGCTGTAGGTCTTGATGTGAAATGAATGATAGAGAACTTACTACATCCCTTGGCAACCTGTTCCAATCATTAATTACCCTCACTGTTGAAAATGTGACATTGCTGGTTTGAACACTGCTGATCTCAATGTCCACCAATTGGATCTTGTTATACCTTTTTGTCTTATCCAATACAAGAGGCTCTTTAGTCTATATCTTCTCCCTCAGTAGATAATTATGGTCCATGATTAAGTTGACTCTTAACCTTCTCTTCAATAAATTTAAAAAGATTGTAATCATTGTTTTCCAAACCACAAATTATTCCTGTAGCTCTTTTCTGAAGCCTCTTCAATTTTCAACATCGCCTGTGAAGCATTCTGCTGTTTTTGTATCAACAGCATGACACAAACACAAAATATGGAGATAAATATATTTAATTTCCTATGAGTAGATCTGATCCCAAATAGTGATTTTTTTTTTTGAATTTTGTTTTTTTTAATATAGAGAGTGCTGAATTAAATAGTCCCTTCATTCTGTGAGTAAGTTTACTTCTGGCCAGTATGGAAGACATTCTTGGTTTAGTTTTTAGTTTTTACTTAGCTTGGTCATGTTATTATGGAGTAAATTTTTTTTAATAGATTTCCCCCTCCCTTAGAGAACTTCCTCTCTGTTTGGATAATTCCTTGTGCGTGAGGCCTGCAAAGTTTCCTCCTTAGTTTAATTGACCTAATAGGTAGAAAGCCATTCCTGATGGCCAGCCTTGCTTCACTCACTTTCCTCTTTTGGTTTCTGTTGGCCCTTCTAAAAGAATTTTCCTTAATCTTGGTATTGCTGTTATTAGCATAGGTGGAGCTGGCAGCAACACCTACAGTTAAGATTGCCTAACACTTTCCATTATAAAACCCTATTTTTAGTTGTTTATAACTGCCAAACTAACTGTGGGGGCTAAAACTTTCCATGCTGGGTGCCTGTCTCAGGCTGAATTATATTTTAAAAATTTAGGTGGTTTTTTTTTTTTGCTTATTTCCAAGAATGAACTGGGGCGGGGGGGAGGGAATGTTTTGCTAATATGAAATTCTTACAATTCTTGAGAAGCTTTAATGCAAATATGCTGTGGAGCTGGGACTCTAAACTTAGTGGGAGGGTTGCCCTCTGGTCAAAAGGGGCTTTTTGCTGTCTCCATTAAAAATCTCCTCCTCTCCTCCCCTCCCCTCCCATGGCTCAGTTATAAGCCTCTGAAATTGCTGTTTGCAGATGCTCAGTGGAGGTTTGCTAAAAGTCTGGCAGATAAATTCTCTGAAGATTCTGTCTGCACTGAGCATGCTCAAACCCAGTTTTTCCCTGCAATTGCTCCTGTTTGTTGAAGTAGAGGCTACTCTGCCACACTGGCTACTGGAACTGAAAGCAGGGAGACTCTGTCCTCTGCTCTCAAGGGAGGAGAAGGAAGAAGCAAACTGACTGCAGTGCAGGCAGCTGAGGAGCTGGAGGTACAGGGATAGGCTAGGGGGAGCAGAAGTAGAGATGGAAGGGAAA
Organism: Malaclemys terrapin pileata; assembly: GCF_027887155.1. Taxonomy (NCBI): domain Eukaryota; kingdom Metazoa; phylum Chordata; order Testudines; family Emydidae; genus Malaclemys; species Malaclemys terrapin. Next base: position 56,224,604 of record NC_071514.1, read on the forward strand.
TGGGGACAGGCTGATGGGGGCACAAGCTAGGGAACAGGAGCAGAGGGGGCATAGATGGGTAGAAGAATCCCTAGCTACTGTGGAACACTGCTGCAGAACCTGGAATTGAACCCCAATTTGCGAGCCTTGGCATTCCTCTGCTGTCTAGCTATAAAACCTATTGGCAAAGTGGACCAGCCAATAGAAGGGAGTGGAACACACAGAGGCTAGAACCTCCTCCTGCTATCAGTTAATCCATTAGTTCAAGTGGCCAGGTTCTGTGATGTGAATCTTCTGTACTGTGATATAACCCACTGGGGGGAGGGTGTTCAAAATCCTTCCTCATGATGGAATTTCTATTTTTTCAGCTTCAATTTTTAAAAGTTTGGGAAGTTACATGCAAAATAAATTCCATTAAAAGTATGTTAAAGTTGCACAGTTAAAAACTCAGAAGTTAGAAAATGCAAAATATAAGATGGCCTGTTCAACTTTAATTTGTTCCCTTTGTGCAACTGGCTCCACTTCCCCTTACTTGTGTCCACCCCACATCCCCTCAGCATTCCCCATCCTCAGCCTGCTAAGAAACACCTTCTCACCCTAACCCTCCAGGCCTACCCTGGCTAAGAATCTCCCTCCCACCTGTCCCCCCCCCCAGACTGAGATCCCCCCTCTTTTCATCTAACCTCACCACAGCTCTGGAATTTCTCCCACAATGCAAACACAGCCTGCCCCCCACCCACCCACAACTCAGTCTCAGAACTCTTCCTCCTGAAACCCTTCCTTCTGCACCAGCTCAGAAAGCTTCTACTGATCTGACTTGGCCCCACAGAGGTATGTACCCCTGTTTTGCATTTCTTCCTTACACTGCATAGAAGCTGTGAGCTGGCTCTTGTGGAGCCCCTGGGCCACTGCCTCTGGCGGGGGTGGGCTCATGCAACCTTTTTCTGATAGACTGAAGAGCCCAGGCCATTATCAAATATTTGTTCTCCATTGTAGATACTTACAGACTATGATCAAGTCACCTCAACCCTTGAATTCATAACTGAAAGGAATGTTTTCTAATCCTGTCTTTAATAGTTCTTGTATCTCTTCTCTGGATCCTCTGCACTTTACCAACATGCTTCTTGAATTGTGGACACCGGACCTGGACACAATATTCCAAGGAGCAGTCACATGAGTGCCAAACATAGAGGTAAAAACCTCCTCTCTTACCCCAGATCCCCTTGTTTATTGATCCAAGGATTGTGTTAGTCCTTCTGGCCACAGTATCACAGGAGGAGGAGGAGCTCGTGTTTAGCTGATTATCCACCACGGCCCCAAAATCTTTTCCACAGTCACTGCTTCCCAGGATACAGCCCCCCATCCTGTAAGTGTGGCCTACATTCTTTGTTCTTAGATGTAAACATTCACATTTAGCCATATTAAAAGACACCTTATTTGCTAGTGCCCAGCTTACCAAGCAATCAAGATCACTCTGTATCAGTGACCTGTCCTGGGAAGTGGTAAATAATGAAGAGATTATGGGGTTATCTGCAAACTTGATCAGTGATGATTTTGTTTTCTTCAACGTCATTAATAAAAATACTAAATAGAGTAAAGGACCCCAATAGAAACACACCTGTTTGATTTTAATTCCCCAGTTAGTTACATTCTGAGACCTATCTTTTAGCCAGTTTTAATCCATAGCTGCCATGTTAATTTTATGTCTTTCTAGTTTTTTAATCAAAATGTCTGTGGTACCAAGTCAAATACTTCACAGAAGTCTAAGTATACTATGTCAACACTACTACCTTTATCAGCCAAACTTCTCCTTCAAAAAAGAAGTCAAGTTAGTCTGAGAAAATCTATTTCCCATAAACCCATGTTGATTGGCATTAATTATATTACCCTCCTTTAATTCTTTATTAATCTAATCCTACCTCAACCATTCCCTTATCTCACTCTGAATCAATGTCAGACTCACTGGCCTATAATTATCAAGTTTAGCCTTTTTAAAATATTGGCACAATATTTGCTTTTTCCCAGTCTTCTGGAATTCCCCCAGTGTTCCAAGACTTATTGAAAATCTGCCTTAACTGTCCAGTGAGCTCCTCAGCCAGCTCTCTTAAAATTCTTTGATGCAAGTTATCCAGACCTGTTTGATTTTAGTAGCTGGTGTTTAATATCCTCCTGAGATATTAGTGGAATGGAAGGAGTGTTGTCATATGACTGTCACAGAGTGTGGGGGAATCAGGGCCCTGCCCCCCCCCTCCCTCCTGTGATTCACCGTGACTCTCAGCCAGCCAGTAAAACAGAAGGTTTATTAGACGACCGGAACACAGTTTCCCCAGCCAGCTCCAAACTGAACCCCCCTCCAGCAGTCTCCCACCAGCCATACACCCCGGCTCCTTCTCCAGCCTTTGTCCAGTTTCCCTGGCAGAAGGGGTCACCTGACCCCAACCCCCTCCTGGGTTCAGGTTACGTGCTCAAGCAGGGCCGGCTTTAAGCCAATTCCACCAATTCCCCCGAATCGGGCCCCGCGCCTAAGAGGGCCCCCGCGCGCAGTGGCAGGGACGCCCAGAGTAGAGGGCAAGTGGCAGAGAATCCTTTCCCTGGCTAGAGGCGCCTTTTTAATTTTTACTCACCCGACAGCGCTCCGGGTCTTTGGCGGCACTTTGGTGGAGGGTCCTTCACTCGCTCCAGGTCTTTGGCGGCACTTTGGTGGCGGGTCCTTCAGTGCCGCCAAAGACTAGGAGCGCAGCCCGGTGAGTACAAGCTCTGCATGTTTTTTTTAACATGTTTTTTTTAGTCACCCCTGCTGGGGCCCCGTCGAAACTGTTCGAATCGGGCCCTGCACTTCCTAAAGCCGGCCCTGTGCTCAAGTATCATCCCTCAAGTGAAGTCACTCCCTGATATCTCACCACCATCCAGCACCAATGCAAACAGTAAACCAGTAAAACTCCCATGCAGCATTACCAGGTCAATACTCCCCACTCCTTACTCTGTCACAATGACATAACTACATCATCTGTTTTTCTCCAAATACAGAACAGAAATATTTAACACCTCTGCCTTTTCTACATCATAATTCTACCATTTCCCTTTAGTAATGGACCAATATAATTGCTGGGATTCTTCTTGTTAGGAGTCTGCAGAATGGGCCTTGTGGGAAATGTTGGTCTCCTAGGAGGCAGATCTATTTCATGCTCAAAGGAAGCATTTTGAATACTAGCACCAGAGGAATGTGAACTGCTCCAAGCTGCAGTATGTGCCATACACTTCATCCATTCAATAATGTCCCTATTATAGCATCATGGTTTAAAATAGCCCCTTGTAAAAGTTGATCTGTTAGGCCTCCTGCCCTACAGGACAAATAGATATTTTACTTTATCCATACGAGGAACGATTTGAAATTTGCTGCTAGTGAAACACCCTGTCTTCGACTATGGCAATCTGCCTTCACTGAGGGTAGTCAGCATTTTCGAGGAGAAAAAGCCATGTGGGAAAGCTGATCTTCCAGAGCCCCCAGGAAATGCAAACCTCATGCTTTCTGACCTACAGGCCCTTTCTAGTGGACAAAGCAGATTGTTGTGAGAAATAAGGGGCAGATTTTCCCGGCAATGGGCTGAAGTATTCGCTAAGATCCCAAATCAAGCTCTAGTGATGTTACCTGAAGGCCTCCACTAGTCAGTTTGAGGATATGTCTTCAGTACCAATGTTAAAACGCTGTTTAAAAAAAAAAACAAAAAAACCACCCCCACAAGGGGAGTGTGGCTCCCAGTGCTGGTGCACTGTCTACACTGCCCCTTTACAGCACTGAAACTTGCATCGCTCGGGGGGGGGGGGGGGTGCTTCTTCACATCCCTGAGCAAGAAAGTATCAGCACTGTAAAGTGGCAGTGTAGACACGGCCAGAGGCTGTGAAAAAACACCCCCCTGAGTGACAAAAGTTTTAAGCACCAAAGCACCAGTATAGACAGCGCTTTATAAAGCTACCACCACTCATTAGAGGTGGGTTTTTTTTATTGCTGGGAGACCTCTCCCCCGGCGATAAAGCATGTCTACACTGCCCACATCACAGCACTGCCATGACAGTTCTGCTGCAGCTGTGCTGTAACGTGGGTAGTGTAGATATACCCTGAGATAAAGCCATTGGGCCAGATCGTGGCCCCACTGTGGCCACTTTGTCCCCTTTCCTGCAAAGCTTGCTTAACCAGCTACTTCAGGATTCCCCTACATGAGTTACATACCTCCAGGTATAGGGCCCTTACAGATGCTCCTATGGTACCCACTCCTGGTGCCTTTGGTGAAGAGGATGAGCCTGATGAGAAGGGGATGCAGCTGGTACAGATGCCCAGCTACTGAAATGTCCCATTAGAAGCCATTACTAGTCAGCATAGTTTAGAGACACCTGGAGGCTGCTCTTAATTGCACATCATGTTCTGACTGACTGCCAGAGGGTCATGTGTGCGTTCACTTTGTTTTAGAAACACAAAGTTGGGGGGAGGGGGGGAGTTATAACCACCTTTATTTCCCTCAAACTTGAGATGTACCAGGCACCAAATCATCTAATCCTGCAGACCAAACCTATTCAGCTCATTATCACCTAACCATAGTATGGTTGGGTTTTTTTTGTTAATCCTTCCAGATCCTGTGACTTCCATCCCTGAGACAGCCAGGTGACTCACACCCCTCCTTACACATGCAGTGGTGTCATTTGAATTACAGCTAAGCCTAGGGAGCTCTAGACAGGTGCATTGTATAACCATAGTGATTAAATGAACAAACTCCCTGCGAGCCTTAGCTGGAGCCTGGGTCTGGCCCACAGCAGCCAGGCAAGTCTCGCTTTGTAGTACATTTATGGATTGTTTCTGCAAACTCTTTTCCCTTTTTTATTATTTATTTTGTCATTTGGGGAGCAATTTTCTCCGTCAGCGAGGCAGGAACACACAGCTGTATGGCATCACTCACTGGGGAGAGAGAGCTACAAAAACCAGGTAGGCATTGGAATAATTAGAACAGGATTAACTCCATTGTCCTGTGTGACCAGACTCAGCTGGGATCCAGTAGGATCACCAGAAGTGCTTAATTTGTAACAAAAGAGGTGCCAGGGCTCAAGCAATTTTTTTACTTTCATAACTGACACAGCAAGCCCAGACATGCCAGGGCTATGAACTGCCAAGCCTAGAGGTGCCAGGGCTGCCCTGGCACTAATTAAGCAGTGGTCACCAGTGAAAATAAGGCTCCCTCATTGTTGTTCCCTTGTTAACAAATGTAAATCAGGGTCAAATAGTCAGTCAGCCAGGCATAGAAGCCACAAACCAGTCTCATGGAACAGGGGTACCCAAAGAACGGACTAGCTGCTTCCATGCGCCAAAGCTGTTCCCACCTTTATAGGCTGCAGAGACTAATCACATAGGGTTGCCAACACTGACTTCCAAAAATACCTACATGACAGAGGGGCTGGCCAGGCCAAATCTGAATGGCGTTGTGATCCCGTGCACCAGGTAGCAACACCACTCAAATTTGGCCCTGCCACCCCTCTGTCAGCATTCTAAATCAGTATGGAAAGCCTTTAATCCAGTCCTCATTTTAGCAGCGCTACAGCCTGATATATGGGATAAAATGTTGTATTTAAATAAGAGACGTCCCTTATACTCCAGCACTGTTGGCAACCCCAGTGAGTCACATGAGGTCTCCACTATAATGATGTTGCTTCTTAACTGCTGCTCTGCTATGGATGACATTATGTCCCAAGTGTTGCACACATTTGAATTTAGGATATAAATGGGCATGGGCCTTTTTAAAGATATATTTACTTGTTGCTAAAATTGACATGAAGTTGTTTGCCTTGTAGAATGAGGTAAGGAAACTTGGCTTGAATATCACAGACTAAAGTTACAGTATGCAGTGTAGTTGCAGCCATGTCGGTCCCAGTATATTAGAGACACAAGGTAGGTGAGGTAATATCTTTTACTGGAACAATTTCTGTTGGTGAGAGAGACAAGTTTTCAAGCCCTACAGAGCTGTTCATCTTATTTAAGCGCCTGGCTGTAGATAACAGATTTCTTGGTGTGTTTGGGGTCACAGGCGCTGACTTTCCAATGTGCTGGGGGGTGCTTGACCCCAAGCCCGCCTCCACTCCACCCTTTCCTCCAAGTCCCCACCCCGCCTCTTTCCACCCTCACTGCATTCTGCCCCCTCCCCCAAGTGCATTGAGTCCTCTCTCTTCCCCCTCCCCCCCAGATCCTCCTGCATGCCTCAAAACAGCTGATCGGCAGGGCCCACCAGCAGGCGGGGGGCACTGGGGGAGGAAGGACTGATGGGGGACTGCCGGTTGGTGCTTAGCACCTACCATTTTTCACCCATGGGTGCTCCAGCCCCAGAGCAACCTCGGAGTCAGTGCTTATGGGAGGGATAGCTCAGTGGTTTGAGCATTGGCCTCCTAAACCTAGGGTTGTGAGTTCAATTCTCAAGGGGGCCATTTAGGGATCTGGGGCAAAAATCAGTACTTGGTCCTGCTCGTGAAGGCAGGGGGCTGGACTCAATGACCTTTCAAGGTCCCTTCCAGTTCTAGGAGATGGGATATCTCCATTAATTTTTTTTATATATATAATTTATTTATTTTATGTTTGGGGTGGTTACTGGATCTATGAAGGAATCTGTTATCTACAGCCAGGCACTCAGATAGCACAGAATATGCTCCAAGGAGAAAATCCGTGATATGCACTTTCACATACTTAAAAACTGCCTCGACCAAACAAGGACACTACACCAGAGAAGTAGATTGAGTGGCCTGTTCCATGATGCAAATACCCTGAAAAAACCTGCTTCAATACAGAAATAAAACCCCATCTAACTGCACACCCCTAGTTGCACCTACCACCTCACACTGGAACCCCTATGAGGTATCGAACAACTACAACCCATACTCAACGGGGACCCCCTCCTGAAAGAAATATTTCCTGAATCCCCTCTTGTAGCCTTCAAACAACTCTCCCAACCTCTCCATGCTCATTATCAGAAGCGAACTCCCCACCGATTGGGACACCACCTCAAAGTGGCACCAGATCCTGCCAGAACAACAGATGCAAAACTTGCTGACATCTCTGCTGCTACACTGATCAACACCCTCCACATAGACCTTTCAAGATCCATGGGTCCTACACATGCCTATCACAACATGTGATATATCTCATCCAGTGCAGTAAATGACCCAATAACTATGTGGCTGAAAGCAGACACCGAATTCGCACAGGAAAATGGTATAAGACAAAAATACCCTGTCACCTGTGGATGAACACTTTTCACAAAATGATCACTCTATGTGTGACCTATCAGTCCTCATCCTCAAAGGAAATGTGCACAACACCTTCAAAAGACGAGCCTGGGAGCTTAAATTAATAACTTTGCTAGACAGTAAAAAATTATGGGTTTCAGAGTAGCAGCCGTGTTAGTCTGTATCCACAAAAAGAACAGGAGTACTTGTGGCACCTTAGAGACTAACAAATTTATTAGAGCATAAGCTTTCGTGGGCTACACCACTTCTTGGGATGCATATAGAATGGAACATATATTGAGGAGATATGTATACACACATACAGAGGGTATGAACAGGTGGGAGTTGTCGTACCAACTCTGAGAGGCCAATTAAGTAAGAGAAAAAAAACTTTTGAAGTGATAATCAAGATAGCCCAGTACAGACAGTTTGATAGGAAGTGTGAGAATACTTACAAGGGGAGATAGATTCAATGTTTGTAATGGCTCAGCCATTCCTAGTCCTTATTCAATCCTAAGTTGATTGCATCTAGTTTGCATATCAATTCCAGCTCAGCAGTCTCTCATTGGAGTCTGTTTTTGAAGTTTTTCTGTTGTAAAATAGCCACCCGCAGGTCTGTCATTGAATGACCAGACAGGTTAAAGTGTTCTCCCACTGGTTTTTGAGTATTATGATTCCTGATGTCAGATTTGTGTCCATTAATTCTTTTGCGTATAGACTGTCCTGTTTGGCCAATTTACATGGCAGAGGGGCATTGCTGGCACATGATGGCATATATCACATTGGTAGATGTGCAGGTGAACGAGCCCCTGATGGTATGGCTGATGTGATTAGGTCCTATGATGATGTCACTTGAATAGATATGTGGACAGAGTTGGCATCAGGCTTTGTTACAAGGATAGGTTCCTGGGTCAGTGTTTTTGTTAGTGATGTGTGGTTGCTGGTGAGTATTTGCTTTAGGTTGGGGGGTTGTCTGTAAGCGAGGACAGGTCTGTCTCCAAGATCTGTGAGAGTGAGGGATCATCTTTCAGGATAGGTTGTAGATCTCTGATGATGCGCTGGAGAGGTGACAGCTAGTGGTGTTCTGTTATTTTCTTTGTTGGGCCTGTCTTGTAGGAGGTGACTTCTGGGTACTCGTCTGGCTCTTTCAATCTGTTTTTTCACTTCAGCAGGTGGGTATTGTAGTTTTAAGAATGCTTGATAGAGATCTTGTAGGTGCTTGTCTCTGTCTGAGGGATTGGAGCAAATGCGGTTATATCTTAGAGCTTGGCTATAGACACTGGATCGTGTGGTGTTCCTGGATGGAAGCTGGAGGCATGTAGGTAAGTGTAGTGGTCAGTAGGTTTCCGGTATAGGGTGGTATTTATGTGACCATCCTTTATTAGCACAGTAGTGTCCTACATACCTCCAGCTGTTCCCTCCACCTGGCTACGCCACTGGCATGCCCCAATCAGGCCACAGCTGGCCTGTATAAAAAGGCTGTGAGCCAGAGGCCCAGGAGGAGTCTCTCTCTAGGCTGGGAGAGAGCAGGGCCTGGCTGCTTGTAGAAAGGGTACTGGGAGTGAAGCAGGGCTGGGGAGGAGCAGGGGAGCTCCAGGCTGGCAACTCCCTGAGCTTTGTAGAGTCAAGGTCGATGTAGTTAGGTCAATGCCATATCAGTTTAGGGTGAAGGATATGGAGGTCCCCACAGCTGCACGCATGGCTCTTACTCAGGCCAGGCTCCTGAGTAATCCCCCACCCTACACAAACCCACCTTAGACTCTTAGACACCTGCTTTAGGCAATAATTCTACCACATTAGTAAGATGAAAACGGAACATTTATTAACAACACAACTTATAACAAAACTCTATGCACAGTACACTACACACTGTGTCTTATACTCAGGTTAACTCACCAGGCCTAAGCCTAGACCCAGATTACCTTACAAGTGGGCCACCATACAGCATACAACAATAATAAGGTTTCCTTCCATATTATCTGCTCAGGATACCAGGAACACTGCTGGATAAGGAACCAGGATCACAGGAACCGAACCCTCACAGGGCCAGGAACACGGGAACTGCCAAGAGGAGCCACCAGCCAGGAGCCACCAATGGGAATGGAGAGCTTTAGGAACAGGTAAGTCATCTTCTTCTCTCTCTTGATCCGACGAATGGCGGTGATGCACAGACACTGGCTGCCCCTAGGACAGACAGCACGGAACAACCTGTGCTGAGTCCTTATATGCACTTTTGTTACAAGGCAGATTTTACACTTGGATCACCTGATATTTCCCACCTTCTGGGTAACTGGGCAGATTACAGCTGTCACTGAGCATCTTTCAAAAACTTTTAACCACTAGCACCAAAAAGGCACCAGTTAGGGCAGAAAGAAGAAAGCCCAAGATGGAGGCTGAACCGGGGGTAGCCTAAACAAAATGTATCATGGGCAATTGCCACAATTTATGGGCTGCAGTAAAGAATCACAATTTCAACTAAAACATGTTGTACCTCCAGCAGAATTCAGAACTAGCAATCTGTCCTGCCTTGTAGATCTGTAAGGTGACACGTGTTTTAAATCTTTACTGTAGGATTTTCCTGGAGAGCCATACCTGCAATGGCCTCACTAATGACAGGTGTGGCTCACCAGGAAAATCTTCCCTATTAAGCTTTTAGCTACATTTAGACTCTCTTCTCAAAATAGTTGCAGACTTGGATGTAGCCACATCAGAGACAGGAACTTTCCAACCTGACCACCCCTCCCTAAGGGCTTACAACTGCATTCAACAGGCATACTGAGCCATGGGCTTACACCAGGGTGGACAGAAGCCAACCCTGTATTGTAGCCACACAGCTGACAGAATTATGAGTTGCAAACAATTTATTTGCCCAATTTAGCCCTTTTTTCCATTTGCAAATTGTTCCCCAAAAAAGCCTGATTTTTACAAATACACCTCTACCCCGATATAACGCTGTCCTCGGGAGCCAAAAAATCTTACCATGTTATAGGTGAAACTGCGTTATTTTGAACTTGCTTTGATCCGCTGGAGTGCGCAGCCCCGCCCCTCGCCCCCCGGAGTGCTGCTTTACCGCGTTATATCCGAATTCGTGTTATATCTGGTTGTGTTATATTGGGGTAGAGATTTAGTTATCCAGAGTTGTTCAACATCTAGAATTTTTGTTGTTAAAATGAAAGTCTTACATTTCAAATGCTTTTACTGTTTTTGCTTCTTTTTCTGTATCTTTAATATAGGATTTTTAATGGTGTCGTTGCCATGGTACTAAACAAGCTGAGGTCGCTGTACAGCAAGCCTTGAACCTTGCTTAACACTGTTTAATGCTGGACAGTGACAGGGTCATGTCAACACCTTTAACTCTTTGGCCACCAAGTATCAGTCATCTGCACTAGCAAAAGGTTAATTGGCTCCACTTAAGCCTGCAGCCTTCTCTGTGCTGCAGCAACCTCAGTGACCTGGGTGCTACACCCAGCTCTCTGTCAAGAGGCACCAATGGCCTTCGTTCTGCCCCAATAACAGCCCTACCCCTATCTAGAGAGTGGCCAGTGAAAGAAGACTGACGACCCTTCCAGCAGGATCAGCCAGGAGATAAACGCACAGCACGACTAGCCAGGCGGAAGAGACAGAAAGGGAAAGGGGAACCTATAAGATAATAGCCTGTGCTTACAGAGAGAGGGTTATATTTCGTTAAGTATACTTTGTGTGTGTGTGTGTGTATTTGAACCATTATTTATATATATATATATTCTTCATCTATTTAATGTTATTGTAGGAAGGTGGAATCCAGTTCCATTTGTTCCAGTTTAAATAAACCCCCCATGATGATAATGATGTTATTTTTGACAACCAGTTGTATTATCTTGGCTACCATAAAATAACCTTTTATCACACTGTAAAACACATACACCCCCAACTCTCTCCTGCCAGGTAAATTACACCACCATAATGATGGACCATTACTAAATCTTGGTTGGTGGTTTGGGGATCAGGTGACCCTCTGATATATTTCAAATTATACCACAATAACCCTACTCTGAGAGGTCGGTTTACATAAGTTTCCATTAAATCATCCCTTGATGGCTCTGGGATTAGCTTCTTCCAACAAGGACAGTGTCATGTACGTGGTAAGTTGCAGGGCTGCCAAGAGCAGGTCAGCCTTCTATACCAGATAGGGATTGGCTACAGGGCTTCCTTCCCAGAGAGATGTGTTGTATGTTCAGATAAGGCATGTTACATATGGCTCCACCTAGTGGTTGAACAATATAATACAGTTTAGCTTTCCATTACATCTCCCCTTTTAAATTTTATTTTCCCACCATTTTCAGAATTTTACAATATTTACACTATCATTCTATCTTTAAAGTTCAGTACATTAACAGTCTGTTAGGTGTCTCTGAATCACATTGTTTTTTTAATTACATGACAACTTTGGTCATCTGACTGTCTATTAGTTGCAATAACTGTTTCCGGTCAGTTTGGAGTCTTTGAGTCTTCTTGTTGTAGTTTTGCAGTTTTGCATCCCTCATCTGTACAGTTTGCTCTGCTGATTGTTCTTTATGAGGATCAAACTGTAGATGTTGATGGTTTGTTGAATTCTACACTATTGGTCTTGATCCCACATTATTTAGGCAATGAATTCTTTTTTTTTTTTTTTTTTTTTTTTTAATGGCTGGTGGAGTTTTCCATCCTTTTTTTCTATCCAGTTTGACACAAATATGGTCATCAGGACCATATGCCGAGCCATTTTCTAACTTAGTAATGTCTGTTATAAAAGTGTTCGTAAGCTCTTTTTGCCTTTTTATCCAATTTGGCTACTCTCTTCCTGTCTGGCCACTTTAGAGATTGGAAAAGAATCTAAGTCAGAACAGCAGTTCTGGGCTGTCTTCCCATCACAAGTTGTTCTGGACTATATCCAGTAGCTGTTATTGTGGTTGATCTGTAACTCAGAAGAGCAAGGAATGGATCTTCCTGGTGTAGGAATTTCTTGGCTGCCTGTACAGCTCTCCATTTGCTTGGGGGTAATGTGGGCTGCTAGTAATATGCTCAAGATCATATTTCATTTGGAATGACTTAAATTCCACTGCAGTGAAATGTGGTTTTTAGTCCATCACTAATTGTTCAGGAGTACCAAAGTGAGCAAAAATGTACTTTGAGTTTCTCAATAACACTGCAACATGTTATGCCTTTTGCGTACATTATTTCTACATGCCTGGAAAAATAGTCCACTATAAACATAGTCCTCTGAATTTGCATAAATCTGCAGCTAGTCTCTTCCACAGTCCTGCTTTTAGAAGTGGTGTTATTCTGTATGGTTCAGCACTGTCTCTTAAGGTTATTTGTACTGGATCTCCTTTCAAAATTCCAATATAATCAAATCCTTTGTCGCATTCTCCCACCTTTCTTGCTAGGCCCATCATGACTGCCACACAGTGGCTCAGAAGACTGTTGGTCCGTGGTCCTTTGATCACATACAAAGACAAAAGCTTTGCATTCAGAGTGTAAGTGGTTTCTGTGTGAACTGGCTCTCCAGGGCTAGTCAGAGCTGTGTCAGGTGACTTCAGCTCTAGAAGGAGTTGACAGTGATTGTAAGCCCCTTCTGAGATGGTCTCATCTGCTTCTGACTCAATTTTAATGTCAATAGTCTGTATGAATGTTCAGTTTCATTCTCCAGGCAGACTCTGTGACATCACACGATAAATACTAGAAACAATGGCTCTTGATTGTTTAGAATTGTAGTTAGCACTCCCACTGCCTTAGTGCAGCACTGCAGCAAACAGCTGCAAATTGTCTATATTTTGTGCATTTATTACATATTTCATCTTTAGCTAGACACATCTCTAGAGCTATGAAATTTTCCACATCTTGTACATTTATTCTGAAAGGCTTTGAAGTCTGCCTGGAATTTCCTCATGGCTTTTATGGTTATGATTTTTAGCACTCAAAGTGCATCTGTTTACAGCTTCTAAGCTAGTTTCTTGTTTTTCAGGTTTATTGAGTTTGTTTTGCTGTTTCAGTTCAGTCTGGATAGCTGTGTTTAGGATTAAGTCTGTATTCAAATGTAGTTGCTATGAAGGTTCTTGTCTGCAAGACCTATTTTTAGCATATCTCTAATATTTTCATGTTTTGCACTCCCAAAAATCAGTTTTCTGACAATGCATAGTTAGCTCTTATACACATTTTCTCTTGGTTCCTGAATTCTCTGGTGAAAAGGTGCTTTCATAAACCACATTTCTCTGAGATATAACTTATGAATCAAACATAGACAATTCTTTCATAGTCATCTTTGTAACTGTCTTAGTAAAGGTAAAAGATTTAAAGATAAGCTCTGCCTGCTTCCTCATAACATAAATTAAAGGTGATTCCTGAATATCTTGTTTCCTTATGGAGTTTTATAGCAATACAAAATCTTGCAAAATGTTGCTTCCATTCTGTCCATTCTCCCCCATGTACACTGTGACGGTTAGATTTGCTAAGCACAGGGATGACAATGCTGGAAGCAGAGGGCATGCGTCCCCTCCCCAAACTGCAGCTGCTTGCATTCTCTCCACTTGGTATTAGTGTAGCTGTATATTAATTAAGGTGTGTGGCCTGCTGAAGGACAGGAGGCATCCTATCAGGGAAAATCTCTGGAGCTTATATTGTACCCTACCATCTGAACTGATGATGGTCATTCACCCACCCCACTATGGTTTCTATGCAACAGAGGAGGAAGCACATGCTCCATCTGCAGGGAGCAGGCCCTGGGTCCCCAGTGCTGAAAGGAGAAGGAACCAGAGAGGCATATGGTCTAATTTTGGTTGATGAGTTTAGTGTGCGGGTACTGGTGGCCTGTGACACACAGGAGCAGGGCCGCCCAGAGGATTCAGGGGGCCTGAGGCAAAGCAATTTCGGGGGCCCCTTCCATAAAAAAAAGTTGCAATACTATAGTAACATGTATTTGGAAATGTAAAAAATAACCAGTGAAATACGTTCAAAAATTAATTTTTAATAATTTGAAAATACACAAAATACGTTATTTAAAAACATTAAATGCTTTAATGGTATGTATACATTTGCAATTACATAATGGGCTGTCGCTGGGTGATGGTGATGGTTGGTGCCAATGGGCTGTCGCTGCCTGGGGGTGGCACTGCTGTTGCCCAGGGCTGGGTGGGGAGCTGGGCTCTGGGTCGGGGGGTGCACGGCTCAGAGGGGCTGGGCTCGGAGCTGGGAATCAGGGGTGGGGGATGGGGTCGGGGGAGTGTCCGGTTCAGAGGGGCTGGGCTCGGAGCTGGGGGTCAGGGCTGTGGGGGGATGGGGATGGGGTCGGGGTGTGTCCAGCTTAGAGGGGCTGGGCTCGGAGCTAGGGGTCAGGGCTGCGGGGGGAAGAGGGGTGCCCGGCTCAGGGGGGCTGGGCTCAGAGCTGGGGGTCAGGGCTGGGGGGGGGGCAATGGAGTCGGGGGGTGTCCGGCTCAGAGGGCTGGGCTCGGAGCTGAGGGTCAGGGCTGTGAGGGGATGGGGTTGGGGGGGTGCCTGGCTCAGAGGGGCTGGGCTCGAAGCTGGGGGTCAGGGCTGGGGGGGGATGGGGTGAGGGGTGCCCAGCTCAGAGGGGCTTACCATGTCGCCTCCCCCCTCTCCCAGAGCCTCAGCGAGCCGCATCCAGGAGCTCCTGCCACTCAGCCCGCTGGAGCTCGCGGCTCCAAGCGGGAGGACCTCAGGCCCCGCCCGAGCCACGCTGCTGCAGCGTTGTCCAGGGCCACTCCTGGACACAGCGCGCTGAGGCGCCAGGGGATGGGGGAAGGCGGAGGTGGGGGGGAGCCTCCGACATTCTCAGGGGGGGCCCTGCAGGGCCTGGGGCAAATTGTCTCACTTGCCCCCCCCCCTCCTGCCCCCTCTGGGCGGCCCTGCACAGGAGCTCAAATTAGAAAATCTGGTGGTCCCTTCTGGCCTTAAACTCTCTGTGGTAGTGCTTACACAACATATGAATGTGAGACACACTGGATTTTGCTATGATCTTCCTACAGACCGCAGCCAACACTGGTTTGGCTGGCAATGCCCACTGCCAATTCTGCCCTGTCTCTGCCACTGCTTTCCAAAGGACAGAACACAGTGGATTTTTCTGCATATAAATGTGCTGGATGTGTGTAGGTAATTCCTCCCTTTCTATTCCTTTTCAGTTGGGGAGGAGAGGACATGAATGAACATTGAGAAGAGTCAGCACAGCTTTTGTAACAGGAAACCACGCCTCATCAATCTATTAAAATACTTCGAGGGGGTCAACAAACATGTGGACAAACGAGATCCAGTGGATATGGTGTCCTTGAACTTTCAGAAAGTCTTTGACAAGGTCCCTCACCAAAGATTCTTAAGCAAAGAAAGCAGTAATGGGATAAGAGGGAAGGTCCTCTCGGTAACTGGTTAAAATATAGGAAACAAAGGGTAGGAATAAATGGTCAGTTTTCAGACTGGAGAAAGGTGAATAGCGGGGTCCCCCCAGGACCTATACTGGGACCAGTGCTGTTCAACATATTCATAAATGATCTGGGAAAAGGGGTAATCAGTGAGGTGGCAAAGTTTTCAGATGATACAAAATTACTCAAGATAGTTAAGTCTAAAACTAACTCTCAAGAGTTACAAAGGAATCTCACAAAACTGGGTGATGAGGCAAAAAATGGCAGATGAAATTCAATGTTGATAAATGCAAAGTAATGCACGTTGGAAAACTTAATTCCAACTATACATATAAAATGATGGGATCTAAATTAGCTATTATCACTCCAGAAAGAGATCTGGAGTCATTGTGGATAGTTCTCTGAAAACCTCCACTCAGTGTGCAGCAGTTGTCAAAAAAGTTGACAGTGTTAGGAACCATTAGGAAATGGATGGATAATAAGGCAGAAAATATCATAATACCACTATATAAATCTATGACACACCCACACCTTGAATGTGTGCAGTTCTAGTCATCCCGTCTAAAAAAAAAAAAGATACCTTTTCTAGTTTTATTATATAGAGAAGGGCAACAAAAATAATTGGAGTATGGAACAACTTCTGTATGAGGAGAGATTAAAGAGACTGGGACTGTTCAGCTTGGAAAAAAGACGATTAAGGGGTGCTACGATAGAGGTCTATAAAATCATGAATGGTGTGGAGAAAGTGAATAAGAAGTGTTATTTACTTCTTCACATAACAAAAGAACCAGAGGTCACCCAATTAAATGAATAGGCAGCAGGTTTAAAACAAGCAGAAGGAAGTACTTCTTCACACTACGTACAGTCAACTTGTGGAACTTGTTGCCAGGGGATGTTGTGAAGGCCAAAAGTATAACTGGGTTCAAAAAAGAATTAAATAAGTTCATGGAGGATAGGTCCATCAATGGCTATTAGCCAAGATGATCAGAGATGCAAGTCTCTAACTGCCAGAAACTGGGAGTGGACGATGGGAGATGAATCAGTGGATCATTGCCCTGTTCTGTTCATTCCCTCTGAAGCATCTGGCACTGGTCACTATCGGAAGGCAGAATAATGACAGGGCCGCCCAGAGGGGGGGCAAGTGGGGCAATTTGCCCCAGGCTCCGCAGAGGCTCCCACGAGAGTTTTCAGGGGCCCCCACGAGAGTTTTCGGTGGGTCTTCAGCAGCAGGTCCTTCAGTACCGCCGAACGCACCCGGCGTGAGTGAAGGACCCGCTACCGAAGACCCGGAGCTTCTACCGCTCTGGGTCTTCGGCAGCAATTCGGCGGCAAGAGCTCCTTCCGCTCCGGGTCTTCGGCGGCAGTTTGGCAGCGGGTCCTTCACTCGCTCCGGGATCCGCCGCTGAAGTGTCCCAAAGACCCGGAGTGGAAGGAGCCCCACCGCTGAAGACCCCAGACCCCCTGAATCCTCTGGGCGGCCCTGAATACTGAGCTAGATGGACCATTGGTCTGACCCACTATGACCGTTATGTTCAAAGCCCCAAGTGCCCTGGATCAAACAGGACCCATAATCTGTGATGGGCTCCCTTCATTTCTGCGTACACATGCACACGCAGTCCCCCTCCCTCCCACTGGTATGGTAGACTGCAAATTCTGCAGCAGCAGCAGTTAAATTAAAAAGATGAGGTTTTTATTGATTTAAATACAAAAGGAATGATCCAGTCAATACAGGATCCCTGCTCTTATATACCTGCATATTCAATCTTGTTTATTTCATGCTGCCATTAAATGTCATTTTCAGTATATCACAGATGTTTACATTGTTAAGGCATAGTAGCTTTGCAGAAGATGTCAAGGGCAAGCCGGAGGTTCTGGCAGCTGGTCAAAGGCAAGTATGAGGTTATGTCACCTGGGAAGGTACAAATGGTGAGTCGGGTTTATGGAGTAAACACATTAGCTTGATATGTCTGCTAAAATGGTCAGCTTTGAAATAATTAACAATTCTGATACATGGGTAGGTTTCAAAGTTAATATAGTCCATTGAGACGGAGGGGAGCAGCCACATCTCCCAGAGCTATTTCAGGCTGCCTGCAGATTGAGGGCTTTTCTACATTGGCAAGTTTTGTCGATGAAACTAATGTCAACACGAAAAAAAATAAAAAATCGAAGTCGCCAAAACGAGTCTACATTTGCTCCCTCTGTCGACAGATCATGTCCACATTTGGCACACCATTGTCGACAGCATGAGCAATGCACTGTGGGTATGTATCCCACAGTGCCTGGCGACACCATCTGTTGCTAGGTGTTGTGGGAAGGCGGAAACGGAGGGAGGTGCATCCTGGGATGTGCAAAATGTCCCATCATGCACTGCTTTGTGTCCCAGCCCTCCAATGGTTTCTGACTTTCTTTTGTGCCGTTCTGGCTTTCCTTTCACGCCATTTTTCTAACTGTCACTTTGTAGTGCGCACCAGCATCTGCAGTGAGAGAGGATGGATCTCGCACTTCTCTTCTATGTGCTGTTAACTGTCATGAGAACATCGCACATGGCAGCAGAGTTACTCGCAAAGTTACTGACCGAGGATGAATTGCAGGCACCCTTGTGTGCTATGGACAGCAGCAACTTATCAGTGCTTTTGGCATTCACAGAGCAGCTGCATACGGTGGACCGTCGCTTTTGGGCTAGGGAAACAAGCACTGATTGGTGGGATCACACTGTCATGCAGGTGTGGGATGACGACCAGTGGGTACAGAACTTTAGGATGCGTAAAGCAACCTTCATGGAGCTATGTGCTGAGCTGGCCCCCGACCTGCGCTGCAAGGACACCAGAATGAGAGCTGCCCTTTCGGTAGAGAAGAGTGTTGCAATCACTGTGTGGAAGCTGGGGAATCCAGACTGCTATCGGTCAGTTGCAAATCAATTTGGAATGGGAAAGTCCACTGTTGGGGCTGTATTACTCCAAGTGTGCAGGGCAATAAATTGCACACTTTGAGGACTGTGACTCTGGGAAATGTACATGAAATAGTGGATAGCTTTGCAGAGATGGGTTTCCCTAACTGTGGCGGCGCAATTGATGGCACACACATTCCAATTTTAGCGCCACACCACCTTGCCTCAGAATACATCAATAGGAAGGGACACTTCTCCACAGTGTTGCAGGCACTTGTGGATCACCGGGGGTGTTTCATGGACATCAGTGCAGGCTGGTCTGGAAAGGCGCATGACGCATGCATCTTCAGGAACAGTGGCCTGTACAGAAAGCTGCAAGTGAGGCCTTTCTTCCAGACCACAAGATCACAGTGGGGGATGTGGAAATGCCCATAGTAATCCTAGGAGACCCAGCTTACCCCTTACAGCCCTGGCTCATGAAACCTTACAGAGGACACCTGGACAGCAGCAAGGAGCATTTTAACAACAGGCTGAGCAAGTGCCGCATGGTAATCAAATGTGCCTTTGGCCGTTTGAAAGGTCGCTGGAGGTGTCTCAATGGCAGGCTAGACCTTACCGAAGATAATATTCCCATGGTCACAGCTGCATGCTGCACTTTGCACAATCTGTGTGAATCTAAGGGTGAAATGTTTGTTCAGGTGTGGAGCACTGAGGCAGAGCACTTGGCTGCACAGTTTGAACAGCCAGATGTTAGGGCTGTCAGAGGAGCCCCGAGGGCTGCTATTAACATCAGAGAGGCTTTGAGGAACCACTTTGACAATGGGGGGCACTAACAGATGTCTGCTTTGGAGTTCCTTCCCTGGTGCATCAATTTTGGGGCCCAAGCTCCACGTAACAAAACGCTTTAGAAGGCTGTTCCCGAGATTGAATTGATTGCTATACACTTTTGTAGAACACAGAATAAAAATGCTGTACCATTAAATACCTTAGCCTTTATTTATTGTTAAAAAGGGTAAAACCTCACAACTGTGTGTGGCTCCAGCTATCATTGTCCAAGCTGTGAGAGGGGATAGAGTGATGGGGAAACTCAGGAGTGCTGTGAAGTGAAAAGGAATGTGTGGGCATAGAGGGGAGTAGGGTTGGCAAAGAATTGTACATGTGCATGTGCTGCAATGGAGGTAAACCACAGATCTGCTCAGTCTGCAGCTGTATCAGAGACTTGAGCATCTCTGTCTGATCCTCCATAACTTTTATCATCTGCTCTGTCGCTTGCCTAGCAAATGCTGCATTGGTTTCCCAGCACTCTTTGCGTTCCCTGGTCTGTCTCTCATTGTGCTGCAGCACCTCCCGGAACATGTCTTCTTTGCTGCGTCTTGGAGTCTTCCTTATCTGCCAAAGCCGGTCAACAGGGGTGCGTGGTGTGTTCCTCAAGGTCTCTGATGCTGTGGACATTGCACAGAAGAGGGATTATTACATTCCAGCAAACTATTGAAACATTTCAGTAATAAAGGCCTTTTGCAAAGTAGCAATCGCTTTCTCACTGACTCTAGGCGGGCACACAGTTCCATGAGCACCCCAATCATGGTGAGTGTCGGGAGTGGGGGGAAGGCGGTTGTGTGTACGGCCAAAACGGTCATGGCTTACAGGGAACTCATTCTAAAATTATCACACTTTTTCCACAGGTGGCCAACCTGCTGGCTGACATCTCACTGCTGTGGGTGAGCAGGGAAACCAGGGCACAAATCCTGCATGCTTGTGGCTTTCAACCCACTCTATATGCAGCTCAGCTATGTGCCGCTTTGGTCCCAGCTCCAGTGATTGCTAAATGGCATGGTACAGTTTCCTACAATGGGGGAACTAACAAGGCAGCAATCCCTTGGAATCTGCAGCAGAGGATTAACAAGTACCTCTTGGAAACTTTTCAGAGCCTCTCTCTGAAGGATTCCCTGCAGATCTTGATGTCCATGGACACCCTGCTTAGCCATGCAGATTAGCTACACAAGGCAATGTCCAGCTCACAAAGCACTGCCTGCCTCCCACTTTTCGATTCCCTACGCAAGCCACAGCAATTTACCCAGCGTCTCATCCTCCTACTCCCCGCAGAGCACTTCTGGAGTGGAGAAAAGTTCCTGGCTGACTGCCCCACCGGGCGACCCTGCTGGGAGCTCCACTTCCTCTTCTAGTTCCACTTCTTCATCCAGAATTTTAGCCTCCGGGTTACCCCCTCTTTCTATCGGGGCTGTAGACGATGGAGGTGGGGTCACCACTGAGGATAGCATTCAGCTCCTTATAGAAGTGGCAGGTCTTAGGTGCACTACCAGAGCAATGGTTTGCCTCCCGCACCTTATGGTACACCTGCCTCAGCTCCTTTATCTTCACTCTGCAATGCTGTGTGTCCCGATCATAGCCCTTTTCGCACAAGCCTTGAGAAATTTGCCCATATGTGTCCCGATTCCTACCAGTCAATCGCAGCTGCAACTGAACAGACTCCTCTCCCCATATACTGATCAGATCAGACAGCTCAGTGGTGGTCCAGGTGGGAGCGAGTTTGGTGCAACAGCCAGCCATGCTTATCTGGGAAGCCACCTGGGAAGCCAGCAAGCAGGAAATGAGAATTAAAATTCCTGGGACTTGCAAGGGGGAGGGGCGGGTTGGCTGCAGGGCAGCGGAGTTCAAACCACTGACTAAAGCGGCAGCAAGGGAATTGTGGGACACTTTCTGGAGGCCAATAAAATCCGGGAAAAAAAGGTGCCTATCTACACTGGCTGTTTGTTGACAATAAAGGGAGGGGGAAAGACCAAAGTCTCTCGCAGGGGTGGAAGTTTTTTGTCACCAAAACAGGGCGTTTTTCCTCAACAAAAGTCCCATTGCAGTGTGTACACTATCGCTGTTTAGTCGCCAAAAGGCAGTAGACAAGGCCTAAGGCAGGCATTGCTCACCTGAATACAGTCAGTTCATGTTTGGAAGCTTTTCTTCTCAATCATAAAGGCTAGAAAACCTTGGAGTTTAAAGTACAAGGCCATGGTAAGGAGCAGATTCTGCAGCCTATTCCTTAGCCGTAGAATGGTGGGATACATGGGGCCAATGCATTGCCCTTAGCATTTAAATAAAGTAGTTTCTCTGGACATTTAAAGTCACAGTCGCACTATTTTCCCAGGCTCACTGATTAAAATAAGCTTAAAAATAAAAATTCCTCCCTAATCAAAGCACAAAAATTATCCTGGGAACGGAAACACTGCTCTGAATAGCTTCCCTAGCCTTCCGCTCTGTCACTGGCCTGTCAGCCTGCAATGCACCATATGGATGGCCTTTCCCAGAAGAAGGTCACAGAAACAACCAGCCTCGCTATTTCAGCTTCACACACATGCACTAGACTCCAGCGTGCTCATGAGTAGCTTGGCTGGGTCAGGGGGTGGACAGTAATAGTCAGCACTTCTATCTCAGAGCCACCAATGTAGTTGCTGTCCACAAAGGCATCATGCATCTTCCCTGCTGTCTGTCCAGTCAGACTTCCTGTCTAGAGTGACCTCTACCAGCCCTGTCCATGCACCAATGGGATGCTGTTCTGCCACAAGTGTTGTCAGCCCTATTTCCTCTGACTCCAGATGCTGTGGTTTTTACTGGCACTAGGAAGATGCAGTTGCCATAGCAGATCAACCCATCATTGGTCTATAAAATCTCCAGTGCCCTACCTCCACTGTGGCCAGTACCAGAGGCTCAAGAGGAAGGCAAAGCCCCCATAATGTTAGTTGTTCAGTGACTTATTCACATGCCTCTGATTAGGAAGGCTTCACATCTGCCTCTGTTACCTGGCTGCACCTGGAGCTTCTGCTGCTGGAAATAATGTTGATATTGTTAACAATATTTTTCATGTTCTTGAGGAAGATTAACCCCTTCCTCCCCAAGTGCATCACCAGACATAACAATCTTGGAAAGGCGAGTCCAATGTTTGCAATGGAAGAGCAGGGCACTCAGAGAGCAGTAAGAGCAGAGACATGTGGCTGCTGTTTCAGAGGCTGCATAGTGTACTTTCAGAGGCATTGAAGTGTGATAGTTAAATATGAAATAACTGAGTGTTGAATACCAAACAAACCCATCTGTACTGTGAGAATATGTGTATAAATCAGACTACATGGAGTGAGCCCCTCTCTTGGATACACACCACAGAGAATGTGGGAACCCATCTGAGCTCTTTCAGTGACCAACTAAATGAATTCATTCCTGGAGTCTCTTGAGCCCAGAGAACTTCCACAAAGAGGAAGAAATGGCCCATCTGTAACAATGTGATGGAACTTAGTAGCTCCATTTGATTAAAAAAAAACTGGCTCCTTGGCAGCCTTTTCCCCGGCACTGTCCTTCAGGTTATTAGTTCTCCGACACACTACAGAAATGCAATAGGAAGGCAGAAGATTAGGACCAATCTTTTCTATCCATGACCATGACCACAGTTTCACTTGAACAATGGACCTCTGAGCCTAAATGTGAGGCACATGAGCACTGTGGGCATGATCTTCTCAGCAACTGATCCTCATCTGTGGGACTCTCTGCTACAAGACATTGTCTTTCCCACAATAGCAGACAACAAAAAAGAATGGCAGGGGCAAGAGAAAAAAGGGCCCTTCGAGGGATTTTCAAAAATGCCAGAGGGGGTGTAACAGGTTGTGCTCACCACCGTGGTACCCCCTGCTGCTTGCTCGGGGAATTAGCTCTGTCCATCAGCAGAGCACCCTCCTCTTGTGGTGTCTCACTCTCCATCACTGCTTCTCCACCGTCTCTGGGGACCCATGTCACTCCCGGACTGCAGTGTCCTCTTCAGGGCACAGCCCCCTGGCTGTGCCCCAACTCTGTTGTCTCCCCACTTCCGGGGGAACCAGCAATGCCTCACCCAACCTCTTGCCACAGAGGCAAACTGCAGCCCCTAGTCCAGCCCCTTGCTCAGGGGGCAAACTGCATTCCTTTGGCTGTCCGGTTCCTTTGGCAGTCAGTGGGGCAAAGGGGAGGGCCCAGGCCCGCCCACTACTCTGGGCCCCGACCCAGAGACCCTATAGCTGGCAGCCGCTCATGGTCTCTCCTTCCCCTCTGTCTCTACCTGCTTTCCCTGGGCCACTTCCCCATAGCCCAGCACCTACTCAGCCCCTGTATCAAGGCCTCAGTCTGGGAGTCAGCCAGGCTGGAGTTCCACTTGCTCCCCTGACCCTGCCTAGCACTGCTCTGTCCCAGGTACTTCTCTCTACAGGCAGCCAGTCCTTCTCTCTCAAGCTCCAGGGAGAGACTGAGCCCCTCTCTGCCCTGCAGCCCTTCTTATAGGGCCCAGCCTGGCCCTGACTGGCTGCTTCTAATCCTTCCTCTGATTGGCTGGATTCTGCGCAGCTGCTCCAAGGGCTACTATTAACCCTTTGCCAGCCAGTGAGGGGCAGCTGCCCCGTCACAGGGGGTTAGGAGCACAAATCCAATGAAACTCAATGTGGGCTCCTAAATCACTGAGGCACTGTTAGAGTTGGTGAGGTGTTCTGATACCATAACCAGAATAGAACAGATTATAGTGACAACCCTTTTGTTCTGCCAGTCCTTTGAAATCGTACATCATGGATTTTAATCACTGTTATTGGGGGACTAAGCCTCTAAACTCATTCCACTCCAGGAGGGCCCCAGTTTCAGGGATGTGTTGTCCTTGATGCACACGCTCTCTTTCACAACCTATGGTAGGATTTAAGCAGCAGTTGCTTCATACACTGAGTGTTTCCCAAGTGCTCCTCAGGTGATTTGCTTTTAGCAATGTCAGAGTTGAAAGCCAGAAGGGACCAGATCTTCTAGTTTGACCTCCTGGATTGCACTGGCTACCACCACCACCCACACACTAAACCCAACAATTCATTTTGGACCAAAGTATTACAGCTCTCAGGACAGTACCCTATTATATGCCACCAGCAGAGAATAAGAGGGACCGAGGTGCACCAGTGCCCAGGGCCTCCACAATGGCAAGGAAATGATCAAGTGACCCGCACCCACTCACTGCAGAGGAAGGGGAACCCCCCCCAAGGTCACAGCCAATCTGACCTGGGGAGAAATTCCTTCCTGACCCCACATATGGCCATCAGTTCAACTCTGAGCATGTATGCAAGAACCAGGCAGCCAAGCACCTGAGAGAATGTTCAGTGCCACTGCAAAGTCCTGGTTCACCTCACCCTTCCCCACCCCCCCACTTCCCCACCCAATGTCCCATCTCCAGCCATGGCCATCCCTGATGCTTCACAGGAAGGAGATTAAAAAAAAAAAAAAAAAAACAGAGCACATTGGGTGGGGAGATCCTTTCCTGACCCCTGCTGGTGGCCGGCTGAAACTCTGATGCAGGAATTTTTAGGAACATAAGATATCAGTTGGTAGTGAGCCCCAGGGCTGCTGAGCCCTGCCCCACCATGACACAAGCAACCCTATCATACCATTTCACTCATACATTTGTCCAGCTCCCTCAAAACTAACTAAGTTGTTTGTGCCCATGGCTCCTATTGGGAGGCATTTCCAGAGCCTCACCCCTCTGATGGTTAGAAACTGTGACAGTGTACCCCATAAGGCTTTATGGGGGGGGTGTTTATAAATGTATGTATGATATAACTGGAATATGTTTTGTGCTGCCTGTGCCATGTAACATATCTCCGTAAAGGTTATGGTCTACTATATCTATTCATCCTATTTGTACATATATATCATTTTCTACTTAAGGTTAAGAATATGGGCTGTATGCTTGCTTGGTTTCTAAGTAAGCTTTGTGAGGCATTTGGTCAGCTTCTTTAGGAAGGAATTCGCCAGGTTAAGTACCTGATCAGGAAACACTGGGGGAACAATGCATCTTGGAATGCTCCAATCCACATAAGAAGTCTTCCTGGAGACATGCAAGATACCATGTGGACAATGGGTTCGGCCTGTAAAGACCGAGTCATGCAGGGACATGTGACTTGCCCATGTGACTCCAGAACTCCATCTTGGAGCTGGACTTTGCATAGGAGGGAGGGGGGGGTCTCTACCCACAAGAGAGAGTCTATTTAAACCATGGGAGACCCCTCCATTTTGTCTTCAGCTGGCCAAGGAAGGAGCCTCTCCACCCCCCCAGGATACTTGAAGGGAACTGGAACAACAGGGAGTGTGAGTGATTGCTGGACCCAGGCTAAAAGGAGATTAGCCTAACCTGTAAAAGGGAGCATTCTGGAACTGGTGAGGAACTCCCAACTTTATATCATCAGCAAATTTCATTAGCACGATCCTACTTTTTGTGCCAAGGTCTTTAATAAAAATATTGGTTCCAAGAGTGATCCTTGAGGAACTCCACTAGTAACCTCCCTCCAGTCCAACAATTCACCTTTCAGTGCAATCTGTTGCCTTCTGCCCTTTAGCCAGTTCCTTATACATGTTAAAATGCTTGTTGGGATCCCCATCTTCCTTAATTTAACTAACAATTTCCCATGTGGTACCATGTCAAACGCTTTACTGAAGTCCAAGTATATTAAATCTACTGTACTTCCCTTATCTAAAAAATCAATTATTTTATCAAAGAAGGAAATCACGTTAGTCTGGCACAATCTACCTTTGGTAAACTCATGTCCCTTTACCATTTACCTCCATGAATTCGATTATTCTTTCCTTCACAATTTGTTCTAAAGCCTTGGCGTACTACAGAGGTAAGACTTACAGGTCTGTAATTGCCCGGATCACTTCCCCTCCCCTTTCTTAAATACAGGTATGAGGTTAGCTAGTCTCCAGTCATATGTTACTACTCCAAATAGATAGATTTATTAAAAATCCTTTGTACTGGACTAACAATCTTATGTGCCAGTTCTTCCACTATTCTAGGATGGAAATTATCCAGTCCCTCCAGCTTGAGTTCACCAAGCTCTTTAAGTTTTTCTTCCACTTCAGATGTCATCATTTCTATTTCTAGCCATACAGTTACATCAGCCATACTGCCTGCCTGCGCCTGTTCCTGATCATCATCCTGATTGAAAACCGAGGCAAAGTATTCATTAGTTTTTGGGCCCTACCTAGATTATCTTTATTCTCCTTCCCATCCACATTGCACAGTGGCCCAAACTCATTCTTCCTTACTCTCTTTTTATTTATATAACTAAAGAAAACCCCAACTCTTATTATTATAATAATGCTCCTCAACAAGTGGCTCTGAGGCTACAACTGCCTTATTCATTGTTCAGCTGTGAAGAATTGCTGGCAAGAGGAAGGGCTTCCATAAGAAAAGGCTTGTTTGTGCTCAGACCATGGAGCCAGGGTCTGGTCTGACTACAGAAGGGGAATGTTATTTTCTGGCAATGCAGCACTAGAGGGAAAGGAGAACATCCATGCTGCCAAGGGAAGACTTGACAAGACACAGATGCAAGAGTAACGTTAGCTCTTTTCCAGCAAAATGCTGTGACCACAAAGGGATTCATGCTGAAACTAAAGGTGCCTCCAGCTTCTAGGATAATACATGTATAATACATATTTGTAC
The DNA here is from genome assembly GCF_027887155.1 of Malaclemys terrapin pileata. Taxonomy (NCBI): domain Eukaryota; kingdom Metazoa; phylum Chordata; order Testudines; family Emydidae; genus Malaclemys; species Malaclemys terrapin. Next base: position 56,251,608 of record NC_071514.1, read on the forward strand.
ATGGCAGCAACGGGACTTGTCAAGATTTAAACTACATGTCATGAAACTATTCTTCTGACTCTAAATCTAACAGAACTGGAAGCCATTCCCCTGTTCCCATGGGCTCATTCATAGCCATTTTCTCATGCATTCATAATCTGTTTGGAAGGAAGCAGGCAAGGCTTCCAAGCCATGTGAGTTCTCCAATGTCCTTTAGAAACACCCCTTTCACAGACGGAGCAGTGCAAAAATGCACCATCCTCTTACCTTGCTCTCCCAGGTCAGCCAATTAAGCTGCAAACGGGAGAGATTTAGGCTGTGAGAAAGGTGCTAATTAGGAGGAAGTTCACCGGTGAGGGAATTGGCAGGGCTTCTATAAAGCCAGGAGGTTGGCAACAGTGTCTCCCTGAGGTAAGGGAGAAGGAAGTGGGGGATGGGATACCCCTCCCCAGAGAAAAGGGATAAGAACCTATGAGGAAGGATTTACGTATTAGGCCCAAGAGACTGGGGTCTGACTAGGAAGGTTGGCGAAGGAGAAGCACTGTAGTAGGGTTATCATATTTAACAAATAAAAAAAGAGGACCCTCCATGGGGCCCTGGCCCCGCCCATTTCCCACCCCCAGCCCCGCTCCAACCCCGCCCTAACTCTGCCCTCTCCTCCCTCCCACTCCCAGCCACGCAAAAAGGGCTGCCCGAGTGCTACCGGCTTCATGGTTTGCCGGGCAGCCCCCAGACCCTGCGCCCCTGGCCGGCGCTTCCCCAGCGCAGCTGGAGCCCGGGAGGGGAAGCGCCCAGCCGGCGGCGCAGGGTCCGGAGGCATGGGGGCTGCCCAAAGCCTGTAGCGCTCGGCTCTTAAACAGAGCCAAAGAGTCAGGGGAGGAGCAGAGCCGCCGCGGCCGGAGGCTCTGCTCCTCCCCTGACTCTTCGGCTCTGTTTAAGAGCCGAGCTGCCCGAGCGCTACCGGCTTCGGGCAGCCCCCATGCCTCCGGAACCCTGCGCCGCCGGAGCCCAGGAGGGGAAGTGCCCGGCCGGCGGCTGGGGTCCGGAGGCAAGGGGGCTGCCTGAAGCCCATAGCGCTCGGGCAGCTCGGCTCTTAAACAGAGCCGAAGAGTCAGGGGAGGAGCAGAGCAGCCGCAGGAGGGGAAGTGCCCGGCCGGCATTTTCCCGGACATGTTCGGCTTTTTGGCAATTCCCCCCGGATGGGGGTTTGATTGCTGAAAAGCCGGACATGTCCCGGAAAAAACGGACGTATGGTAACCCTAACTGTAGGAAGTAGTCCAGGCGAGAAAGCAGTAAGGTTGGTAAAGTCCCAGACCTTCACTGCTCACTATAGAGCCCTGACTGGAACCCAGAGTAGAGGGCAGGCCTGGGTTCCTCTACCATCCACTGTAGAGTGGCATTGCTTGGGGCAGTGAATAGGAAGACTATCTGAGTCACTGCAGGAGTGACACAGTTAGGGCAGTGGGTGTGAGGACTTGAAACGACTACCCCAGAAGAGGAAATCACAGTGTGACCTGGCTGGAGGGGCGAGTCATGAAGCAGCCATACTGCGACACTGTGAGCAGGAGGAGAGCAGCAACACTGGGAAAGAAGAAAGGGGGTGCTGAACCAGGCACAGCTAACCCCCAGAATTGCCATAAGGGGGCACCACCCAGCAGTGAGTAGAGTGCACTGTGACAGGATCAAAAAGAATCCTCACAATGGAATTGGTCCATTACTAGATGGAAGTGGAGGAATTATACACCATTATGCAGAAAAGGCAGAAGTGTTCAATAAACATTTCTGTTCTGTATTTGGGGAAAAAACACAGATGATGTAGTCATAAGGTGGGTGAGGTAATATCTTTTATTGGACCACCTTCTGCTGGTGAAAGAGACAAGTTTTTGAGCTTTCCACAACTCTTCTTCCAGGTCTGGGAAGGAGAGTAAGAGCTCTGTGGAAGCGCAAAAGCTTGTCTCTCTCCAACACAAGTTGGTCCAATAAAAGATGTTACCTCACCCACCTTGCTTCTCTAATAACCTGGGACCAGCAACAACACTGCATACGATATAGTAGTATCATGTGATAATACTCTTTCCATTTCACTAGTATCTCAGGAGGATGTTAAACAGCAGCTATTAAAGTTAGACATTTTTAAATCAAAGGGTGCGGGTAACTTGCATCCAAGAGTTTTAAAAGAGCTGGCTGAGGCTCTCACTGGACCTGTAACATTGATTTTAATAAGTCTCAAGAGACTACATCTACACTACAGGGGGGAGTCAATTTAAGATACGCAAATTCAGCTACGTGAATAGCGTAGCTGAATTTGACGTATCGCAGCCGACTTACCCCGCTGTGAGGACAGCGGCAAAATCGACCTCTGCGGCTTCCCGTCAACGGCGCTTACTCCCACCTCTGCTGGTGGAGTAAGAGCATTGATTCGGGGATCGATTGTCGCGTCCCGACAGGATGCGATAAATCGATCCCCGAGAGGTCGATTTCTACCCGCCAATTCAGGCGGGTAGTGTAGACCCAGCCTCAGAACACTGGGGAAGTTCTAGAAGACTGGAAGAAAGCTAATGTGTGAATATTTGAAAATAGTACATGGAATGACCTGGGTAATTATAGGTGTCAGTTTGACATTGATCCCAGGCAAGATAATGGAGCAGCTTATACAGAATTCAATTAATAAAGAATTAAGGGAGGGTAATAAAATTAATGCCAATTAACATTGGTTTATGGAAAATAGATCATGTTCAACTAACTTGATTTTTTTTATGACATTACAAGTTTGGATGGCAATGTAATAGTGTTGATATTATATACTTAGACTTCTGTAATGTGTTTGAAGTGGTACCACACAACAGTTTGATTAAAAAACTAAAATGATATCAAATTAACATGGCACTCATTAAATGAATTAAAAATTGATAGATTTCAACATGTAATTATAAATGGGGAATTGTCATTCCGCAGGTGTGTTTTTCTTCTGGGGTCCTGCAAGGATCAGTTCTTGGCCGTACACTATTTAAGATTTCTATCAATGACCTGGAAGACCACATAAAACCATCACTGATAAATGTTGCAGCTAACACAAAAATTGGGGAGTGGTAAATAACGAAGAGGACAAATCACTGATAATCAGCTGAACACAAGCTCACAGTGCAATGCTGTGGCCAAAAAGGCTAATGGAATCCTGCAATGCATAAACAGGGGACTCTTGAGTAGGACAGCACTGCATATAGGAACAAAGAGGTTATTTGACCTCTGTATTTGGCACTGGTGCAACTGTGGCTGGAATACTGTGTGCATTTCTGGTGTTCCCAATCCAAGAAGGATGTTGATAAATTGGGAGGATTCAGAGAAAAGCCACGAGAAGACTGAAGGATTAGAAAACCTGCCATATAGTGATAGTCTCAATCTATTTAGGATTAAGTTTTTAACAGTGAGGGTAATTAACCATTGGAACAATTTACCAAGGGTGGTGGTGGAATGTCCATCGCTGGCAATTTTTAGATCAAGGTTGGATGTTTTTCTAAAAGATCTGCTCCTGGAATTATTGTGGGGCAGTTCTCTGGCCTGTTTTATACAGGAGGTCAGACTAGATGATCACAATGCTCTCTTCTGGCCTTGGAGTGCATCGGAACTTAGGGTGTGGGGGTGCTGCTGCACCCCCGGGCTTGAAGGGGTTTCCATTATAGACAGGGTTTACAGTTTGGTTCAATGGCTCTCAGCACCTCCACTATACAAATTGTCCTAGTGCCCCTGCTGGTGTCTATGAACGTATGAATCATTTAATGCTATACTTAGAGTTGTCTGAACAAGGAGTTTTTCAGTAACTAGCTCTGACTCTGTGCTCATACAGTGATATTACAGAGCTTCTCCATGTGACAGCTCCAAGGTGTGCTATCCAAACACGAACAAACTTTATTCCAGGGGTCTTACTGGCACCCTCTTTAGGTTTCTCTTCCTCATAACCCCCACTGGGGCACCTCCTCTTCCTCATCCTGGCTACGCTCCTGGTTTCTTAAAGGAACCACATCTCACAAGCAGCTGTTCCCAAATACTAGATATAGCACTGAATACTCCTGAAAGAATGCACCACAGACGCTGGGACGGGAATTGCCCCGGGCCTGCAGTTGTAATTGTCCAGTGGCCAGAGAAAAAATTTGCAGTCAGTCCTGTGTACTGCCAAGTCTTTTTCACAGCAATATTTATCTAACATTACTAACTGGGCACTAGGCCAGATCCTTAGCTCATGTAAACTGTTATCATTCCATTGATTTCAATAGAACTACATTGATTTACACCAAGTGAGGATCAGGTCCCAGTATTTTATAATAAATCCCCAGACAAAAAAATGGCAAACTGGAGTTAAAGTTGAGAACATATACCGGTAATTTAAGGGCAACAAACCCCCACAAGAAGGTTGCTGTTATTATGAATCAAGCATTAGCACCCTGGATATTCACCATTAATATTAAACCCTGATCCTAAAAAAACATACTCAAATAAGGGGTCACAGAATCGGAACTCTGAATGATGAAATGGTCTATTATTGGAAAAAGGCCTTTTTCTAAGGGCCTGAAGAAGTTCTCAGATTGTGACTGAAGATTAGAGAAGCTAGTGCAGTGGCTCTCAAACTTTTTACTGGTGACCCCTTTCACATAGCAAGCCTCTGAGTGCGAGCCCCCCCTTATAAATTAAGAACACTTTTTTATGTATTTAACACCATTATAGATGCTGGAGGCAAAGCGGGGTTTGGGGTGGAGGTTGACAGCTCGCGACCCCCCATGCAATAACCTTGTGACCCCCTGAGGGGTCCCAACCCCCAGTTTGAGAACCCCTGAGCTAGTGTCCTGATACAGAGCCCACAGCCACATTACCATCACCCCATCCTCTCTTCAGCATCTTTTCCCTAACTCTGCAGTCCATGGAAGCAGATATTTTATAGCACTGGAGGCACAAAACTGCACACACCAGATTCTGAAAACCCCCCTCAGACTCTGCGGATCCAGAGTAAATTAAATCCAAAGCCAAGCTGTATTCTTGCTTATACCGGATGCTGGTTTGAAAGTCCCATTTATATATAGGAATTTCTATGTCAATTGTCACAATAGCATCACATAGAGAAATAAAATGACATGTCCAGGGTCACAGAGCAAGTTAGTGGCAGTGCCAGGAATAGAACCTAGGAAACATAACACAGATGTATGTTCTAACCCTATTCAACTGCCTTTGGCAATTAGCCTCTTCCAATGAACTGTTACTGAGGAACACAAAATACCTTTGGGATCATCTGATAACTTATAAGAGCTACTGATATTATATTGATATTGATGGCTCTATAAATACTGTGAATGTAATTTTTTCACAGAATTTGCCCTTCCATATCTGACCAATGTCCCAGGAGGTCTAGTATACTGCCACCTATAGTGGCTAACACCTAATGTAAAACCTCTGATAATGCATCTAGTTATTTGTGTACTGATATTGTTGCAGTGTCCTTCCTGACCCCTGTGACATTCTGTTTGTGCCCTGAAGCATGGGAGTTGGTCGCTCTATTTTAGCTTATAACATTAAAAATGTTACTGCTGGTCATAAAATTAACTCCTCCAATTTTAAACACAGCCACAGTATTTCATTCTGTTTCTTTTATCTACAATTTTAAAAAATGTATTGCCAACATGTGGTGTGGGTTAAAAATAGCAACTGCTTAATTAAAATAAGCCCTAGAAAAGCGCTCACATCTCCAATGACACACTGAGTCCTTCTCTAACATGTGGGAGACATAACAACATGGCCTTCTAAGTTAACATGGTTCAAATTAGGGCTCAGGGATCATTCTATGGCTGAGTAAGAAAAGAATAGAATCTACCACATATGTTGTGAATAGTTAATATCCCAGGAGAATGCAGTTTCCCTGTGCATCCAGGGATAGGTGGCCTAGAGCACATAGCTGTGGTGTCTTACATTAAGCCATTCCTTTTCTTAGTTCAAGTGTGGGTGTGTGAAAGGAGTGACCTATCTTATTTATATTTGAAATTTATGGGAATCATTCTTAGCAGGGCGGAATCCTACAATAATGTTACATTATTGGTTTTAGGCTGTGATGGTGCCAAAAATAGTATTTCATAAACTGTAATGCATTGCGATGGGATGGGGCAATGAAATTCCACAGGGCTATTATTATCTTATTAACCATTCCTACAGTGCATAAACCAGTACAAGGGGCAAGGCCTGCCCATGGCTCTTGAGCAACCAGCACTTACATTCATTCCCACAGGAGTAGCTGAGTCAGTCCACTCAAGGAGCTGGCAAACTAGCCAATCTCTTGGATTCAAATCTGAATTGGCAGCTAATTATGATTCTTGTCTCAGATCCTTTGACATTAATGAACCGTGTGAATAGTGTTTTCTTACAAGCACATTAAGCAAATTGCATCCTGTGAAATACATGGCATGGAGACACTGCTGATCCTCAGTGAACGGGGCATGGGTGAGACCAGGCTGCAGGACCTGGCAATGCCCTTTTTGACCACTCATCATGGGGCTTTCAGGCTTGTCTCCAGGACTTTCTGGGGGAGGACAGAGCAGTTTAAAAGTGTCTTGGATTTTCCTTCTCCAAGGCGCCCCAGAGGGCTGTTGGGAATTTTCCTCCTCCTCCTTGAAGACTCCAACTTGTGGAGCCCCACATGATGTCTGATTGCCTATTTTGTCACATGTGTGCATCAAACCCCTGGGGCAGAGGTGCTATAGGCCACCAGGGCAGAAATATGCTGATATGTAGAAACATACCCATATGGGAGTTTCCCTGGGGATTGTGGGAGATTGACACAAGTGCTGCCGAAGACGCGGAGCGACTGAAAGGGCCCCCGCCACCGAAGACCCGGACCACCGCCAGGTGAGTACAAGTGCAGCAGCTCCCCCGCTTTGCCCCAGGCCCCCTGAATCCTCTGGGCGGCCCTGGCTTTCCTAGGAAAGGTGGGATGTGTAGCCAGAGAGCAGTGCAATAGCAGCATTGTAGAGCTGTGCTAGTGTAGACATGGGACAAACCAATAACGGTCTTTAGCCCCAAAGAACATGGCTAGTGTGGGCACACTGTACCACTGGTGCTTACAGCTTTGCAATCCCAATGGTCCAATTACCAACAGCTCCGCTCTCTAGTGTAGAGCTGGCCATAAAGAAGATTTTGTCTGGATCTCCCAGAGTCTGCCCTCCCCACTGAAGGGGTACCCTAATCTGGGATGACACATTGCATTGTGTAATGGAGACTGATTCCAGAATCCCTAACCCACTTCCTGGAAGGGCGGTAATTTGGGAGTGACTTTCTGGTTCCAGAGAGTGCATTTGAGTTTGAGCCTTCCATTCAAAGTGAAGAGCTGAGCTTTGGATTCCCTGTACTTGCTGTCTGATTAGAGGGAGCCCATTACTCCCCTGTAAATAGGGGGTACGATTCCAAGGAACCCAAATTTCTCCCACTAGCAGGGGGTTGATTGTGGAAGAGGAATGGGGAGGTCTAATTCTGGGATCCCCACCCCAGCTTAGAGAGTCTGGAGCCCCACATTTCTCCCCATAGATTCCAAAGCCAAAAGGGTCCATTGTGATCATCTAGTCTGACCTCCTGTATAACAAAGGAGCCAGAATTTTCAATCCCTTGTGTACAGTATCTCAAGGATTTGAACTCAGGACCCCCTGGTCCTGTAGGTATGAGCTACGCTACTAAGCCAGGTGGCTGCCAATAATGAGTACAAATTCTCGTCCCACCCTTGAAGCTTGTTTTACCTTTGAATGCCAGATCTAAGAGCCCTCTACTCTTTGAAATCTGCTCTTCAAGGAAATGCTTACAGACTGCGATTAAGGCCCCTCTTAACCTTCTCTTGAATGGGACAAATTCAGCCTGAGGGAACTCCATTTATCCCGTGGGAACATTACATTTTCACTGCATTGTATACATATTGTATGCTGTGTGTATCTATATATACATATTGTATACACACTGTGTACATATTAACAGGGGCTGGTGCAAACTCAGACTGAGCCACTAGAACAAGATCTCTTTCAGTTCGCACCTTTTGTTATTTTGCTGCAAGCCTCTCATTTCAGAATAAAAGTGTCCTCTTAGTCTTTTCCCATGCACACTGGCACCATCTGCACCCCCTGGGGAAATATTTTCTGATACCTGCCATTTGGTGCAATCCAGTCCATTCCTAAGGCAAACAGAAGTAGTTCTGAGCCTCAGGGAGATGTGAGCTTGGAAAGATGATTTCACAGTCTGACTCCACTACAGGCAGTAACAACAGCAGCCTAACCTTCTTGTCAGAGAATAATGTTTGTTACCTGCAAAACAAAATCTAAGCTCTTTCAAAGCAATCCCACTCCCTTTGCAATATTGTGATATTAGATTTTATGGCACTAAGGGCACAAAAGTCAGGCAACTTAATTGAAACTAAAGTTATGTCAAACTCTTTTTTTGATACCCCTTCTCAAAAGGCTTATTATCTGGAGTGCAAAATACCCCATCCAGGCTCACAGTCACCACATGAATTGGCAGGAGGGCTTACTGCCCAGGGGATGTGATCACAAAAGCTTTTCTCTGCAGACAAGAGACGGCTTGAAGCAAGTTGCTTCTCTCCCCACTCCTGCAAAGCAATGTAAAGTAAATTAAACTGGAGCTGGACAGGATTTCCTAGATGAAATGACTAGCTCTATTTTGGGAATTCTTGCCAGGGAGAGGCTCCTTTGTGGTCATGCTGATTCCTCTCCCAGCTCTGTGACATGATCAATGACTGAAATGATGAGGTTTAATTTCCCATTTCTACTTGAGATTTCCAGCATGGGCTCTTTTCAGCAACACTGAAAATCAGTCACTCCAAAGATAGTAGTGGCCATATAATTCGAGTTGCTAATTCTGATATAAAACCCCTCTTCCAGCTGAATTGGGCTGGCTGCAAAGAATACAGCACATGCAGCGGAACACTGGCATCATCCTTCAACAATACTTACCACTGCTGCCAGCCACATAGCTCCTTTGTGTGTTTATGGGCCCCAAAACTATATTAGCTCCGGCCACCCCTCAGCACCTGAGCCTATGGGCTGAATGGTACGGGCTTAGTTTTAATGAAAGTTAGGAGCCTAAACACCTTTTAGGATCTGGGCCCTTGTCTTAACCGGCACACTAGTTACAAGGGTTCTTCTGCACTATGGGGCATATCCAGGGACTTCTTAAATCCATCTTGAACTGGCCCTAGTGTTTGAAATGATGTTCCATCTAATCCTGCTGAGTAGATGAACACTGCATGGAGGCTAAAATGCCACAGCAGCTAGTAGCTGCTGCCTGTTGGCATCCCCACCACTGCTACCACCCCATGGAGCTCCAGCAACATTTGAGAAAAAAAGGCTAGTGTAGACAATGGGAGGCAAAAAAACAGGAAGAGTTAATAGTGATTTTGGGTGTGTATGTGTGTGAGAGAGAGAGACAGAGAGAGAGTAAATGGTCTGATGAAATTCATCCTACGGTACTTAAGGAACTTGCTGAAGCAATCTCGAAGCCATTAACAATTATTTTTGAGAACTCCTGGAGGATGGGAGAGGTCCCAGAAGAATGGAGAAGGGCAAACATAGCACCTATCTTTAAAAATGGGGAACTAGAGGACCCGGCAAATTATAGACCAGTCAGCCTAACTTCAATATCTGGAAAGGTACTGGAACAAATTATTAAACAATCAATTTTTAAGTACCTGGATGATAATAGGGTTATAAGGAATAGTCAGCATGGATTTATCAAGAACAAATCACACCAAACCAACTTAATGTCCTTGTTTGATAGGATTACTGACCCAGGGGATGGAGGGAAGCAATAGATGTGATATACCTTGTGTGACGTTACTGACATAACCTGTGACCATATAGATCATTGTTTCAACCACTGTTATATATTTGCAGCAAATATTGTACAAAGGTTGTTGTGTAAGGTGTCTATGGAAAGGTTATGATCTGCTGATTATAATTATGCCAGCTGTATGTGTGTATCATTTTGGTAGTTGAAGTTATGAATATGGGCTATGTACTTGTATATTAATGTGTTTTGATTCTAAGTAGCCTCAGTGAAGCACTTGGTCAGCTTCTTGAGAAGGGACTATTCTCAGTAAGTACCCAGTCAAGAAACACTTAATTGAAAATGGACTTTGGGGGACGCCAATCCACATCTGAGCTTTCCTGGGAACGTTCAAACTAACATGTAAACAATGTCGTCGGCCTGTGAAGAACTGAGTCATGCATGGACATATGGCTTGACCATGTGACTCCAAACTCCATCTTGCTGCAGTGATCTTCCAGAGGGCAGAGACTATAAAAGGCTGCTGCAGCTTCTCCATCTTGTCTTCAGTCCTGCTTCTTGCCTCTGGAGGGACTTTTCTACAAACTGAAGCTCTGAACAAAGGACTGAATGACCCATCCCAGCTGTGGATGTACTTCAGAGACTTGATTTGAACCTGCAGTTTATTCCATCACTGCTACAAGCTTGAACCAAGAACTTTGCCATTGCTGTATGTAATTCATTCAATTTAACCAATTCTAGCTCTCATCTATATCTTTTTCCATTTATGAATAAACCTTTAGATTTTAGATTCTAAAGGATTGGCAACAGCATGATTTATGGGTAAGATCTGATTTGTATATTGACCTGAGTCTGGGGCTTGGTCCTTTGGGATCAGGAGAACGTTTTTTCTTTTACTGGGGTCTTGGTTTTCATAACCATTCATCCCCATAACGAGTGGCACTGGTGGTGATACTGGGAAACTGGAGTGTCTAAGGGAAATGCTTGTGTGACTTATGGTTAGCCAATGGGGTAAAACCGAAGTCTTCTCTGTTTGGCTGGTTTGGTTTGCCTTGGTGTGCAAAGGAACCCCAGCCTTGGGCTGTAACTGTCCTGCTTTAAGCAATTTGTCCTGAATTGACACTCTCAGAAGTGTTCAACCAAGTGCAGCATCATTACACCTTGATTTTAGTAAGGCCTCAGACAAAGTTCTGCATGACATTCTCATAATAAACTAGGGAAATGTGGTCTAACTGAAATTACTATAAGGTGGATGCACAACTGGTTGGAAGACCTAATCCAAGGAGTAGTTACCAATGGTTTGCTGTCAAATTGGGAGAGCATCTCTATTGGGGTACAGCAGGGTTCAGTCCTGGGTCCAGTTCTATTCAATATTTTCATTAATGACTTGGATAATGGAACAGAAAGTATATTTATAAAATGTGTAGATGACACCAAGTTGGGAGGCGTTGCAAGCACGTTGGAGGACAGGCTTAAAATTCAAAACAACCTTGACAAATTGGAGAACTGGTCTGAATTCAACAAGATGAAAATCAATAAAAACAAGTGCTAAGTACCACACTTAGGAAGAAAAAAATCAAATGCACAACTACAAAATGGGGAATAACTGTCTAGGTTATAGCAAACCACTGAGGGTTATAGCAAACCACAGGGTTCTGTGGGTTATAGCGAATCACAAACTGAATATGAGTCATCAATGTGATGCAGCTGCAAAAAAGGCTAATATGATTCTGGGGTGTATTAACAAGAGTGTTGTATGTAAGACACGAGGTAATTATACTGCTCTATTTGGCACTGGTGAAGCCCCCAGCTAGAGTACTGTATCCAATTCTGGACACCACAGTTTAGGAAGGATGTGGACAAATTGGAGAGAGTCCAGAGGAGAGCAACAAAAATAATAATAGATTTAGAAAACCTGACCTATGAGAAAAGGTTAAAAAAAAAAAAAAGAGTATGTTTAGTCTTGAGAAAAGAAGACTGAGGAGTGACCTGATAACAATCTTCCAATGTGCCGGGCTGTTATAAAGAGGACAGTGATCAACTGTTGTCTATGCTCACTGAAGGTAGTACAAGAAGTAATGGGATTAATCTGCAGCAGGAAAAGTTAGATAGTAGGAAAAACTTTCCAACTATAAGAGTAGTTAAGCTAAGAAATCAGTATCTAAGGAAAGTTGTGGAATCCCCATCACTGGGAACTTTTAAAACCAAGCTGGACAAACACCTGTCAGTGATAGGGTGTCCATCCCACACACACCTGAAGGGGTAAATTATGCCAATTAACCTATAGGCTGCACCTGGAGGAAAGCCAAGGCATGCTAAAGCCTAATTGGCTGATGGAGTCCAGCGGAGGGTGAGCTGGGCTGGGCTTATAAAACCAGGAAGCTGCCAAGCAAAAGGGCTGTAGGGAAGTAGTCTGTAGTCACTCCCTTAGAGAAGGGAGGTGTGTTTAGTGCTATAGAGAATAGCCACAGTTACTCCCTAGGAGGAGGGACTTTGGCCTGACAAACCCATAGAAGGGGGAAAGCCAGAAAAGTAGAGAAGGCTCAAAGGAAAGGCAGCAAGGTATGGGGTAGGGTAAACCTTGGCTGCTGATGAGAGGGCCCCGTGCTGGAACCTGGAGTACAGGGCATGTTCCCCTACCAGCCACTGGGCACAGACAAGGCAGTGGAGAGTAGACTGCCTGAGACAGTGTGCCCTGAAAGCCTGTTACCCCAGAAGGGAGAAACAAGCATGGTGACCTGGCTGAGGGCAAAGGCATGAAGAAGAGGCTCTGGAGTTGCAGAGATGGGTGGAGAGACTGCCAGAGGAGGGCACAGCATCTGGAAGAAGCTAATTCCCAAAGTGACCAGGGGGAGGCACCCTAGTGGTGAGTGGACCCTGGGACAGATGTTCTAGGTGTACTTGGTCCTGCCACAGTACAGCGGACTGGACTTAATGATGTCTCAAGGTCCCTTCCAGCCCTATATTTCTATCATTCTATGATGATCTGTGTGTATGTGAGTGCACATGTGAGTAGGGGTGCTGAATGGTGAGTGTGTGAGAGAGTTAATGGTGGGTGAGTGTGTGTGTGTGGAAGTACTACAATGCTCTGTCAACTTGTAGAACTCATTGTCAGGGGATGTGTGAAGGCCAAAAGTATAACTGAGTTAAAAAAAAAATTAGCCATTAATGGACATATTTTCCATCAACTTTTCTGTTAGCCAAGATGGTCAGGGTTGCAACCCCATGCTCTAGGTGTCCCTAAACTTCTGACTGCCAGAAGCTGGGAGTGGATGACAGAGGATGGATCACTCGATAATTGCCCTGTTCTGTTCATTCCCTCTGAAGCACCTAGTATTGGCCACTGTCGGACGACAGGATCCCTGGGCAAGATGGGCCAATGGTATGACCCAGTATGGCCGTTCTGATGGTCTTTTTGGTGGGGGGGGGAAGAGATGGTGACTATGTGAGTTAATGGTGATTTGGAGAGGGGAGGATGCTGAATGGTGGGGGAGTCTAAGGGACTCTGAGTGTATCTGTACATGCAGAGAGGGAGGCCTGAAAGCCCTGTGGAGCTGAGCAGTGAGTGGGAATGGTAGGGGTAGTACTGTGATTCAGGGGGGGAAGGAGCAATTAGGGCTGAATGGAGACTGCATGTCTGAAAGCAGAGAATTTGCTCACTCCAAGTAGGGGAGAGGGAAGGTGTGGGGGATTCCTAGGCTTACAGCACTGCTGTGGGGCAAGTGCAGCAGTGTCAGCGGGCTGAGTGAGAGAGGAGCCTTGTGTTCTGGCCTGGGGGTTAGTTACCAGCCTGCTGGGTTCCCTGCAGGACCCCCATCCTTCTGCCAGCTCCTTTGAATGGGTCTCCCTTGAGCCCCAGCTCCCCTTGGGCCCAGCTGTGTACTCATGAGGGAGCTGTACCAGTACCTGAGGTTTTGGTTTTTAGGGTTTTTTTTGGTGTGGCCAGTTAACTGAAACCTCAGATCGATCTGAAACAGACTTTTTTAAAAAAAGTTTTTGGCAAACCAAGTATTTAAAAAAAAAAAAAAAACTTTGTCCAACCCAAAACAAAACATTTGCTTCATTTTTGACTTTTTACCCTTTTAAGAATCTTTTAAATGAAATCTAAGTAAATTTTGAATTGAAAAGTGATTTTTTTTTTCCCAGGGTTGTGGTGGTATGTTGTTGTTGTTGTTGTTGACCATAACAATTTGGCAAAATCAACACCAACTCATGAAAGGTTTAGGTTGACCCAAATTAGCATTTTTTCAGCAAAAAATTGTTTTGCATGAAAACTCCCCCACTCCCCCATCCTAGCTCTGTCCGTGCGTCTGTGAAGAGCCCAGGGGGTGGACTAGGGTAGGGGGCTTAGCCCCCATCTGGCTATGATTCTCTTCACCCTTGCCACCCTAGATTATTAGGGTGACCCAAGCATGCCCCCTGCCTCTCTGGGTTTAGGATTGCTGCCAATAGGAGCAGCTGCTGCCCCCAGTGACGTCACCCTAGGAAACCCGCTTGGGATGTCTACACTGCTATTAAAAACCCACGGCTGGCTCATGCAAGCTTCCATGGGCTTGCAGGGCTCGGGCTAAGGGGCTGTTTAATTGCAGTGTAGATGTTCAGGCTTGGGCTGGAGCCCAGGCTCTAAGACCCTATGAGGTGGAAGGACCCCAGAGCTTGGGCTACAATCTGAACCCAAACGTCTATGCAGCAATTAAACAGCCCCTTAGCCCCCAGATCCCACAAGCCCGACTCGGTTGGCACAGGCCAGCCCTGGGAATTGCAAGGTAGATATACCCTTAGTCACCCCAGAGGGTGGGGCTTCCACTGGTGAATGGGAAAAATAATGAGCAGGCCAGTTAGGCCCTGTACATTGACACCAATGAACCTCCCTCCCCAGGAGTGTTGTCTACCCCTCCCAGCAAAGTTGCCAGCCTTGGGCACCGTGTCATGAGTCATCCCCCAAAGTCAGGAGAGTTTACACAATACTATGTTGGGGAGGTTAAATTGCTGTCTGGTCTCTGAGCCTTTCAGGGGATCTACCTGCCCTCAAACTATCTGTGAGCATCTCAGGGTCACAATGCACCTGCAAACCTGGGAGCCTCCCTGCCAGCTTCGCCCTGGTCACTCCACTAAGTCCCTCTCAGCCCTTGGATTGGGAAGATGCCATTTTAGCTCCCTGCCCCACCTTCCTGCATCACTGTCCTGTCTACCTCCCTCCTGTACCTACACACTCCCCCATATATACTGTTCCCCACCAGCCCCCAGATTCGCTTACCTCATGTTGTTAGTTTACTTCTGTTGCAATAGTGGCTAAAGTTGCAGTCAGGTCTGGTCCCGCATTGCACCTGGCTCTGTTCACACATGTAATTAAAAGGTGGTCCTGGACCCCAAAGCTTGCAATCTCGGTAAGCTCCTTGAGTTCTCCTTCTTTTTCCCCCTCATATTCTCCATTTCTGCCATTCCTATTCACATGCATCCCCCTCCATCTCCCTCCGGTCCCTTCATTTTTCTGCCAACTGCCCTCCCAGAGCCCTACATTCCCCACAACCTCCCTCCTGCTCTCCATATTTCCTGGCACCCTAAAATCCTGGCACTTTTCTAACCACAGAGCACACAGGGTTCCCATCTTCCCTGAGGGCAGCCTAGCTTCAGGCTCACTAGAAAACTATACCACTGGTGCTTCTAGCAGGCTGCCAGTGCCTCAGCGGGTGCCGTTTACCCAACGTACCTGCTGCAGGGGCCACCAGAGAAACAGTTAAATCATGCTCTTACAGGCTGAATGGCAGCTTCTATTATGAAAGAAAATTCCCCATCTGAGAGTTATCCCAAGAGACCACAACTCCCAGGTACTGTAAACAAATGTTCAGAGGCTTTGTGAAATGTGAATTCTTGGCTACATTGACCTGACTCTTTCTGTAAATATTTTTCTAGGGGGGGTTAGAAACACACATTTAGCTGGGCTGATGCCAATGAATCCTTCAGCATGGCAGCCTTTCTAAAGGGGATCACGGAGCACTTGTACTGAGAATGTACTCTGCGTTGCCCCTTTCTGGGGGGGGGGGGGGGATTTTCCCTTTGAAATCTCCAGTCTGAATCAGACAAACCACAGGCAGACTCCTGGGGTGGGGGGAGAACACCCCCTCAGTTCACCACGCACAATGGTTGTATATGCAAACCAGTGATTTACACATGAGCTGTGTGTAATGTATTGGAGGCAAATGTGTTTTAATATGGCTATATGTAAATATATACATTTAGAACAAAGAATGTCAGCCATGCTCAGGATGGGAAGCTCTATATCCTTGGAAGCAGGGACTTTGAAAAATATTTAGGGGTTGTGGTAGAAAATCAGCTGAACGAGAGCTTCCAGTGTGATGCTCTGGCCAAAAGAGCTAATGTGATCCTGGAATGCATAAACCGGGGGATCTTGAATAAGAGTGGAGAGTTATTTTACCTCTGTATTTGGCACTGGTGTGACCACTGCTGATGGAATACTGTGTCAAGAAGCATGTTCATAAATTGGAGAGGGTTCAGAGTAGATCCTGAGAATGATTAAAAGCAGGGCCGGCTCCAGGCACCAGCACAGGAAGCAGGTGCTTGGGGCAGCCAGTGGAAAGGGGCGGCACATCTGGGTCTTGGGCAGCAAGTCCCTCTTGGAGGGAGGGACCGGCCGCCGAATTGCCGCCAAAGAATGAAGCGGTGCGGTAGAGCTGCTGCCAAAGTGCCGCCGATCGCAGCTTTATATATATATATATATAAATAAATATATATTTTTTTCTTTGCCGCTTGGAGCAGCAAAAAAGCTGGAGCCAGCCCTGATTAAAGGATTAGAAAACCTGCCTTCTAGTAATAGGCTCAAGGAGCATAATCTATTTACCTTAACAAAGAGACGGTTAAGGAGTGACTTGATCAGTCTATAAGTAACATAGGGAAGAAACATGTAATAATGGGGTCTTCAACTTAGCAGACAAAGGTATAACATGATCCAATGGCAGACAAATTCATTCTGGAAATGAGGCATACATTTTTAATGGTGAGAGTAATTAACCATTGGAACAATTTAACAAAAGCTGTGGTGGATTCTCCATCACGGGTGAATTATTTTTTATATCAGGATTGGATGTTTTTCTAAAATCTTCTCTGGGAATTATTTTGGGGGCAGTTCTCTGACCTGTGTCATATGGAAGGTCAGACTAGATGATCACAACGATCCCTTCTGGCCTTGAAACCTATGAATCTGCCCCATGGAGCACTCACACAGCCTTTCAATGAAACACACAGTGCAAATGCATCTCCATGCCCTTGAGCACAGACCAGAGTCCCCCCTGTCTCTGGTGTCTGGGCTGCTGGAATAATTTTGAATTCTTTCCACAATCTGCTTATTGCAGACATTACTGCTCCTGTCAGAATTCATTCCCAGCCCTCATCTCAAAAGTACAGAATGGCTGCTGGGTCTATTGGCTCTGTAAAGCCTTTAATCCTCTGTCAAAGGGTGCACATTGTGATCTGTTTGGCAAGCTACTTCCCCCCCCATCTCAGTGATCCCCACCTTCTGGAAGCTGCAGAGAGGTTGGAATGGGTCTCCAGGCAGCCAAACTGGCATTGGGTTTGTTCCTGGCAGTGATACAGTTACTCAGGCCTGGATTCATTAACACCAGGACCGGCTCCAGGGCTTTTGCCGCCCCAAGGGGGGTGGGGGGGAAGCTGCGATTGCAATTGCGATTGTCAGCACTCTGGCGGCAGCTCCACCGCACCGCTTTGTTCTTCGGTGGTAATTTGGTGGTAGGTGCTTCCCACCGAGAGGGACAGCCCGACGTGCTGCCCCTTCCCCTTGGCCGCCCCAAGCACCTGCTTGCTGGGCTGGTGCCTGGAGCCGGCCCTGATTAACACTAGCTGGGGAAGGAAGGGTAAAGAAACTCTCCCTTGATAGGATAACAATTATGCCATACCTCAGCACATGGGTACATCTGCAGGTCCCCTTATCTGCACCAGAATGGATCCAAATTAATTTATATTTGCTATACAATGATGAGTGTCAAGTCTGCCCAGAGAAGGCAAGGCACTACAGCGATAGGCCCTGTACAAGTGTCTCCAACCCCAACTAGTCATCTCTGTCTGAAGCACCAAATGGACATTCTGTGGCCTGATTTTTAGTGTAAATTTGGCTTTTCTTATTTGCCAGTTTTCACCAAAATCAATAAGGGTTCTTCCCATTGATACCTAGAATGTTCCCCCAAAATTCTGGAATTGGTCACATGTATATTTCAGTTATCGCATTACAGACAGAGAAATGCCATCAAGTTGAGTATAGGGCCTTACTTCTCATGGCCATCCATAACTCTGGATATTCTTGTTATCCATAGACATGTCCAGTCCCTCCCCCCCCCCCCCCCCCTTTGAGCTCTTGGTCTCAATGACATCTTGTGGCAATGAGTTTCACAGGAAACTTATGGATTGTACGTAAGTTATTTCCTTTTAGTTAGTTAAAACAGAAATTAAAAGGTACAGTGACTAGAGAACTCCCTGCAAGCTGCACAGACACTTTTCAAAGACACCATAATAGAGGCCTAACTTAAATGTATATCCCAAATTAAAAAACACAGTAAAAGAAGTAAAAAAGAGCCACCGTGGCTTTACAACCATGTAAAAGAAGCAGTGAGAGATAAAAAGGCATCTTTTAAAAAGTGAAAGTAAAATCCTAGTGAGGTAAATAGAAAGGAGCATAAACACTGCCTAATTAAGTATAAACATGTAATAAGAAAAGCCAAAAAGGAGTTTGGAGAACAGCTAGCCAAAAACTCAAAAGGTAGTAACAAAATGTTTTTTTAAGTACATCGGAAGCAGGAAGCCTGCTAAACAACCAGTGGGGCCCCTGGCCGATTGAGATACAAAAAAGGAGCACTTAAAGATGATAAAATCATTGCGGAGAAACTAAATGAATTCTTTGCTTCAGTCTTCGCGACTGAGGATGTTGGGGAGATTCACAAACCTGAGCAATCCTTTGTAGGTGACAAATCTGAGGAATTGTCACAGATCAAAGTGTCACAAGAGGAGGTTTTGAAATTAATTGATAAACTTAACAGTAACAAGTCACCGGGACCAGATGGCATTCACCCAAGAGTTCTGAAAGAATTCATATGTGAAATTGAGGAACTATTAACTATGGTTTGTAACCTATCCTTTAAATTGGCTTCTATACCCAATGATTGGAAGATAGCTAATGTAACGCCAATATTTAAACAGGGCTCTAGAGGTGATCCCAGCAATTACAGACCAGTAAGTCTAACATCCATACCGGGCAAATTAGTTGAAACAATAGAAAAGTATAAAATTGTCAGACACATAGAAGAACATAAATTGTTGGGCAAAAGTCAACATGGTTTCTGTAAAGGGAAATCATGTCTTACTAATCTATTAGAGTTCTTTGAAGGGGTCAACAAAGATGTGGACAAGGGGGAATCCAGTGGACATAGTGTACTTAGATTTCCAGAAAGCCTTTGACAAGGTCCCTCACCAAAGGCTCTTATGTAAATTAAGTTGTCATGGGATAAGACGGAAGATCCTTTCATGGATTGAGAACTGGTTAAAAGACTGGGAACAAAGGGTAGGAATAAATGGTAAATTTTCAGAATGGAGAGGGGTAACTAGTGGTGTTCCCCAAGGGTCAGTCCTAGGACCAATCCTACTCAACTTATTTATGAATGATTTGGAGAAAGGGGTAAACAGTGAGGTGGCAAAGCTTGCAGATGATACTAAACTGCTCAAGATAGTTAAAACCAAGGCAGACTGTGAAGAACTTCAAAAAGATCGCGCAAAACTAAGTGATTGGGCAACAAAATGGCAAATGAAATTTAATGTGGATAAATGTAAAGTAATGCACATTGGAAAAAATAACCCCAAGTATACATATAATATGATGGGGGGGTTAATTTAGCTACAACTAATCAGGAAAGAGATCTTGGAGTCATCGTGGATAGTTCTCTGAAGATGTCCATGCAGTGTGCAGCGGCAGTCCAAAAAGCAAACACAATGTTAGGAATAATTCAAAAAGGGATAGAGAATAAGACGGAGAATATCTTATTGCCCTTATATAAATTCATGGTACGCCCACATCTTGAATACTGCGTACAGATGTGGTCTCCATCTCAAAAAAGATATATTGGCACTAGAAAAGGTTCAGAGAAGGGCAACTAAAATGATTAGGGATTTGGAACAGGTCCCATGTGAGGAGAGATTAAAGAGGCTAGGACTTTTCAGCTTGGAAAAGAGGAGACTAAGGGGGGATATGATAGAAGTATATAAAATCACAAGTGGTGTGGAGAAAGTGACTAAGGAAAAGTTATTTACCTGTTCCCATAATATAAGAACTGGGGGGTACCAAATGAAATTAATGGGCAGCAGGCTTAAATCAAATAAAAGGAAGTTCTTCACACAGCGCACAATCAACCTGTGGAACTCCTTACCTGAGGAGGTTGTGAAGGCTAGGACTATAACGGGGTTTAAAAGAGAACTAGATAAATTCATGGAGGTTAAGTCCATTAACGGCAATTAGCCAGGATGGGTAAGGAATGGTGTCCCTAGCCTCTGTTTGTCAGAGGGTGGAGATGGATGGCAGGAGACAGATCACTTGATCATTACCTGTTAGGTTCACTCCCTCTGGGACACTTGGCATTGGTCACTGTCGTTAGACAGGATACTGGGCTGAATGGACCTTTGGTCTGACCCAGTATGGCCATTCTTATGTTCTTGTGTTATGTTCTTTATCAGTTTTACATTTGCCACCCTTTAATTTCATTGAATGTCTCCTTGTTCTCCTACTTAAATGTAGTCATTACCAATTTTGCACAACAAAGAACATCTCAGTAGGCTGTATAATGGAGTCACAGCTTTTAAGGCCAGAAGGTACCATTATGATCTATTCTGACCTTTATGGCCTCTGTTATACCAAAGTTGGACTAGATCACGATAGTCCCTCTGGCCTTTTAAAAAATTAAATTGATGAATGACGTTTATATTCACTTTTCTACTGTCATTCTGACACTAAGTGCATGTGCATACAAGAGCCTATTTGCAAAGGTTATAGCCTGACTCATTTAAATACCTGAATCCCAGGGCTCTGACCAGGGATTTTAGCAGGTTTCTGTGTGTTCTCCCGTGCCCTGTAACATGCACACACTCATGCACACACATTTCATTTGTCCACTAAATACAAGACTGAATCCATCTGTCTCCATTTTATGTTATGCTATCATTTACTGTGCACTCTTCTCTGTCACTAATCAGGTGGACATGCACAGTGCTGTTTGGGAAGGGGATGCTTATGTGCCCTTGTTTATTGGTGTTAGTGCCAGGTCTCTGTGTCCCATGCCATGAACAGCTGTATTTCATATATCTAACAAGGGCATGTGTTACTGAACTTACTGCTCTCATTTTCTGGTACTGCTCCCAGCCGTCACTGCCTGAGTGCCAGATGCTGGCTAGGGCCTCAGGCAATTGCTCTGTATCCTAGATACAAAACACACTGCCCCATATATTCCTCTCAAGTGCGTGAATTGCAATCCAGGGGTCTTCATTTCATGTTGTGCTTGCGGTTTTAGCAAGTCAGCATTTTTGGCACAAACTTCCCTGATCATGTGTGAATACGCTTCTTTATTCATGAATAGCCACATCCGAAAGAGCAATATTAGCACCTCCACAAACATTCACATGAACAGAAACTGCTCATCCAAATGAGCATGGAAACACCAAACAAAAAAGTAGCAATGAAGTGCAAGTTGGATCCAGATACCCAGGGTCATGAACATCCTCTCCCATTATTGGACCAGCTCTAGCTGTCAGCATCAAATGCCAGACATGCTTCCACAGACTGCAGAATCTCACAAAAATACATTATTAATTTGTACTAGGAACCCATTGTGCGAGGTGCTGTAGAGCAGGATTGCTATTTCTATAGCCCCAGAGGTCTACATCACCTTTTACAAGCAGATAGAATGAAAGGGCCCCTGCCTCATCCCACCAAAACACATACATGGGTTATACCCAGCTCAAACAGCAGAGCACTTGTCCCTTTCATTCACAATCCCGAGCATTAGTTTCAGAGTAACAGCCGTGTTAGTCTGTATCCGCAAAAAGAAGAACAGGAGTACTTGTGGCACCTTAGAGACTAACAAATTTATTAGAGCATAAGCTTTCGTGGACTACAGCCCACTTCTTCGGATGCATATAGAATGGCATTCTATATGCATCCGAAGAAGTGGGCTGTAGTCCACGAAAGCTTATGCTCTAATAAATTTGTTAGTCTCTAAGGTGCCACAAGTACTCCTGTTCTTCTTTCTGAGCATTAGTGCAGTTCTGGGCTCTGGAAACTCCTTTCATGTTGGGGAGTTTCCAAAGTCCAGACTGGGGCTGGTCCTCTGGCATCCCAGATTCTAGACAGAATTGGCATGCATGTGTCTTGAGCTTACCAGGCTATCTGTTCTTTTGTCTTATTTGGCTCAGGTCTCAGGGAGCTCGTCAGATCTCAGCATATGCCAACACTACAAGTTCTGATACAGCTACGCTGCTGTAGCGTAGACACTGAAGTGATGGAAGGGGTTTTTCTATCTCTGTAGTAAATCAGCCCCCTCAAGAGGTGGTAATTAGGTCAATGGAAGAATTTTTCCATCCACCTAGAAGTGTCTACAGTGGGGGTTAGGTTGACCTAACTACGTCACACAGGGCGGCAATTTTTTCACAGCCCTGAGTGATGTAACTAGGTCAACCTTTGTTTGTTTGTTTGTTTGTTTTAGGGGTTGTTATAAACATACAGCTAAGGGTAGCATAAAATCCCTCTTTCCCTGTAAAGGGTTAATTCCTCTTTTACCTGTAAAGGGTTAAGAAGCTCAGATAACCTGGTTGGCACCTGACCAAAAGGACCAATAAGGGGAGAAGATACTTTCAAATCTGTGGGGGAAGGTTTTTTTTGTTTGTGTCTTTGTTTTTGTTCTCTTCGAGTCAGCGAAGGAACCAGGGCAGGGCAAATACATCTCCCTAAGCCATATCTGGACTAAGCATCTAGTATTGCAGAATTAGTAAGTAATGGCAAAGAAATGCGTTAGATTATCTTTTGTTTTAGCTTGTGAATTTTCCCTGTACTAAGAGGGAGGTTTATCCCTATTTTTGTAACCTAAAGTTTTACCTAGAGGGGAAATCCTCTGTGTTTTTGAATCTGATTGCCCTGTAAAGTTTTCTTCCATCCTGATTTTACAGAGGTGCTTCTTTTACTTTTTCTTTCTTTATAATAAAGTCTGGGGTTTTTTTGGTTTTACAATTTGATTGGGTTTTAATGTCCTAAAACCCAAGGGTCTGGTCTGTGCTCACCTTGTTACCTATCTGGTAGAGTATTCTCAAGCCACCCCAGGAAAAGAGGTGTAGGCCTTGGGGGAATATTTTGGGGGACTAGGACTCCAAGTGGTCCTTTCCCTGATTCTTTGTCTAAATCACTTGGTGGTGGCAGCATACTGTTCAAGGACAAGGTGGAACTTGTGCCTTGGGAAAGTTTTAACCTAAGCTGGTAAAAATAAGCTTAGGGGGGTCTTTCATGCGGGTCCCCACATCTGTACCCCAGAGTTCAGAGTGGGGAAGGAACCCTGATAGGGGTAAACTAGGCTTTGGTAAGAAAAAGCAGCCTGTAAAGCAAACAGCCACCAGTGGAGCATCAAAACAACTTTTAACTAACCTCACTCCTTGGCATAAACAATTCTTGGCTAACTCCACCGCCCCCACACATTGTCTTGTCCCCTTCATATAGCCTGTCCTGCTAGGGTTTCAGAAAGTGGAATGGCCATATACTTCTCTGTGCTCTTATCAGAGAGGAACACTGGCTCCAAACAGCAGAGTTTACCACTGCATAGCTGTTGTACTTTAAGTTGTAATATCTAGGGAAAAAAACAGACCAATTAAATGAATTTAACTCTGTTGCAGGGCAAACAGCACCACAAAGCCCTGGACTTCACCTTCACAGCTTTGGTTTGGAACCACCCCTCACTATTATAGGGTGCAGATCTTGGGTCTCCTCCAGTGATGTGGTGTTTCTTTATCAGCACTGCTACTCACTAGAAGTGAAAGTTTTATGGACTGTGGGTTTCAGAGGTGAATGACCCACCTCCAGAACAGGAGTGGCCTGAGGTCAAAGGGAACAAAGTGACAGACAATATTTATTAAGTGTCACGTCCTTTTCTCTTTAGTCTCCCATGCCCTTAAACATCTCTCACTGACAAAATTCTCCCAGCAGCACAGAAACAACCAAGTGCCCTCACCAATTCTGTCCTCTGGGGTTGGGCAAACATCAGGTTTTTCCCCTTCTTTGTGTGCATAGATGCCACAAGTTGAACAGCTCCACATCTGATATTCTATGTCAACTATTTCAGGATCTCATTTCATATTTGCAAATTTTTTGCATATCACCATAAACTTCAGCTTAAAAATATTGTCTGGATGTAGTGCTGGTGAAAGCATTTGACAGCCGTGATGCAACCAAGCATATAATTGTGACACGAGTGCTAAAAAAGGCAGTGGCACTAAAGGGATGAAATATGAATCTGTCATATGAGAGACCTACCTATTATACCCAGATAAGGAGTATAAGGCCTTGCTCAGTAATAAAACCTGAGAAGCGCAGAAATATTAACAGTGGCCTTGTGGAAGAAATGATCCTAAAACTTATAGCATCCTAGTTTCCAGTGCCCCTTCCCTTGTGCTATAGGGCATTTTGCTGAGGAATCTCTCTCTCATTTGTTCATGTTATGTGAGCCCTTTTACCTAAGATGATCAGGCATGACAGGACTGCCAAATAGGTGAGTGACAAGGTGGGTGAGGTAATATCTTCTATAGGATCAACGTCTGTTGGTGAGAGAGACGAGCTTCCGAGCCTTGCTCATCTTGCTCGAAAGCTTGTCTCTCTCATCAACAGACGTTGGTCCTATAGAAGATATTACCTCACCCACCTTGTCTCTCTAATATTCTGGAACTGACATGGCAACAACAATGCTACATACAAATGTGAGTGTGTCATGCAAGACAGGCACGTCTATCTGTCTGTCTGTGACCAGGGATGTCTGCATAGGCCTGTGAATGGACAAAAGACCATGAAATAAAAATAGCAGCAGAACCAAACAGCAGTTCTGACAATGACACTATGAAACCATAAATGGTTAAGAAACTACATGTCCAAACTGATCCCAAGAGGAAAACATCCTCAACAACCCACCTCTGCAACAGCAATTTAAGCAACCACCCACCAGCTGAAAGAAAACAAATCAGATTGGTTTCCCCCAAGTCCTACAAAAACAGTGGTTTTCCCCTGGCTCAAAGGCAGGATGGTTCATATGAAAAGAAAATACACATTAAAAGCCCAGGGGATACCATCCACTTGGCAAAAGATCTGTGACCCCAGGCAGCCAACAGGGGCAACCTGCCATCAAACAAAGGGCAAGTGCCCCTGAAACCTCAGCACCCAGCCCACGAATGCTCTGGCTGACCTGACAATTCGTCACTGCACAGCTCTCCTGTTTGGTTACGCTTAGACTGGGTGGAATTTGGGGCACCTCTGGGCTGATGTTTTGGTCATGGAGGCTATAGAACTTGTCAGTTTTGTCTGCTTTCCATGTTGATTTGAACAGCTCATGTGAGAAGAGGGATGGCCCAGGGCTTAGGGGGGTTAGCCCAGCACTTGGGAGACCTGACTTCAAATCCCTGCTCCCTCACAGACTTCCTGTGTGACCCTGGGCAAGTCACTTTGCCTCTGTGCCTCACTTCCTCATTGGTACAATGGGAATAATAGCTCACAAGGGATGTTGTCAGGCACTCTGATATGGCAGTAAGGGGGGCTAGACAATTACTTTAGATAGCTAGGTTCATCTGAATGCAGAATGCACGGGGGAACTCATGAAGTACAAAACACCATGCCCATAACAGAAGTGTCCCACAGGTGCCCTTGCATATCCGGACTGCCCACAGCTCTGACCATGTACTGCAGCTGGCTTGGGGAACCAGGAATGGCCACACTCTTCTCTCTCTAGGACAGTGGTTCTCAACCTGCAAGCTGCATGCGACCCAATTAGCACACAGCTGTGGCCTAACTGTGTGCTAAAGGCCGCTGGGCTGCGCGGCAGGATCCGGGTTCCTGGCTGCCTGGCGTGGCGGGGTCCAGGCTTGGGGCTGCCAACTGGCCCCGCAAGGTCCGGGGCTGCCATCCGGCTCCACACAACACGGGTCTGGGGTCCCTGCCACCTGGTCCCCCGCCCAGGGCTCCGCTCCTGGCCCCAATCTGTGGAGAGGTCTCTGGGTGGGTGGCACTGGGCACAGGGGTCTGTGGAGAGAGGTTCTCAGGGAGGGGATGCTGTGGGTCTCAACCTGTGGCCCAAGTAACACATTGTGGGCCACTGCTCTAGGACCTGGGTTTCCACCTTCCCTTATATTCCCATTGGCTGGGCGGGCCTCTGCCTCTATATACTTTGTAGCTGGGGTTTGTGTGTCTATTTTGTCCCCCTTGAAGCAGGGCAGGAATTATTTCCAGGGAAGGAGATTGTTATTTCAGCTGCATAATGTCACAGGAAAGCAGGCCCACTTGGGAAGTGAAAACCCTGGTGTTCCTCTAAGCTGGGAAACCAAAACCAAAAGCTGAGGTGAAAAGACAAATCTGGCAATTGGTATTGTGCCCAAACCAAACCCTGTATGCCCAAGTCTGGCTCTATTCTAGGCTCAGCAGAACACAGAGGAGCGGGATGTGGCTCCCAGGGTGACAGCCCATGCTTAATTTGTACAGGGGCTTGCCAGGGCTGACCCCGGCACCTCTAGGCTTGGCAGTTCATAGCCCTGGCTCCTGTGGGCTTGCCATGTTATGAAAGTAAAAAAATTGCTTGAGTCCCAGCACCTAATTGCTTGAGCCCTGGCACCAATTTCATTACCAAATTAAGCACTGGTGACAACTCAACTTGTGTGCTGCGTACGTGCTCGCCCCCCAGCAACGAGAGCCCAGCCTTTTTGTAAACAGGAAGCTGGCAAGCAGCTGCTGAATAAGTCATTCTGGGGAGTTTGTCCCAAACTGGCTTTCAGCTTGTGAATGTGTAGGAAGGAAAAAGCTGTGAATACTCTTTTGTGACCAAGTCTGGCACCAACATAGGCTCTGTGAGTAGAACAAGAATGTGGCCATTTAGACCGAAGTCAGCTGCCCTTTAAGAAATCGAATGATCCTTTCCCTTTCCTGCAAAGCTTTATTCAGAGAAGAATGGGAACTAGAGAGTGAACAGCCTCTTTCTTTTACAGGCAACAGAATTTGTGTTCCAAACAGTGCCTGTCAGAGCCCAGGAAACAACACATTCTAGGGAAACTGCCCAGCTAGATGGAAGAGCCCATCCAGCATATCCCTCTTGATGCAGCCATTCTCCTTCGGGAGCAAATGAGCTTATGGATAGCTGTGGTCCAAAGCTGGCCTCGGCTTCTGCCCATTTTGTGATGACACTGCTGGCTGCATGCACTGCAGTGTTTTGACTAGAGCTGGATGGAGAACCATCTTCCACTGCAATATGTGATTATATCAAATCAAAATACCACTCAAGAGTGGGTTGATTTCATTAGAATGCCACCTTGGGAAAACCCGAAAATAAAGTTCTGACAATGTCGAAATATCCTTTCCTGACAACGTTGAAATGTCTCATCCCAACAATGTTAAAATGTCTCATTAAGACATTGTTGGAATGAAACATTTTGATTTTTAATTTTGAAACCTTTTGTTGATTTAAAAAAATTATATTACATATTATAATGTAATACAGAAAATTAAATCTTGAAATAAAAAAAGAAATGTGCCCATTCATAGAATCATAGAAATGTAGGGATAGAAGGGAGCTCTAAATGTCATCTAGTCCATTCCCCTGCACGGAGAAGGACCAAGTAAACCATCCCAGGTTTCCCCAACCTGTTCTTAAAAACCTCGAGTTATGGTGTTTCCAGATTCCACAACTGCCCTATGTAACCTATTCCAATGCTTAACTATCATTACAGTTAGAAAGTTTTTCCTAATATTGAACCAAAATGTCCCTTGCTGCAAACTAAGCCAAGTACTTCTTGTCCTACCCCTGGTACTTGCAGTGAACATTTGATCAGTCTTTTTATAACAACCTTTGACATATTTGAAGATTATTATCATGTTCCTCCCAGCCTTCTCATCTTTAAACTTACACATGCCCATTTCTTTCACCCTTTCCTCTTAAGTCAGGTTTTCTAAACCTCTTATCATTTTTATTGCTCACCTCTGGCTTCTCTCCAATTTGTCCCCATCTTTCTTAAAATGTGGTGCCTGAAATGACACAGTACTCCAGCTGATTAGTATCACACTCAAGACAGGCCACTTGATACATCCTCCCAGTTTGACAGCAAACAATTGATAACTACTCCTTGAGTACGGTTTTTCAACCAATGGTGTACCCATCTGTAGAGGTGCGGACTCACCCCTGCAGCGCCTCCTGCTGGTCATCTCAGGAATTAGCTCTTCCAGCATCCTGGAGCACCCCCTGCAGGCTGGTGATCCACCTTACCTGTGGCCCCGTGTCCCTCCCAGGACCGCTATGCCCTTGTACCTCGGGTGCTGCCCCCTGGTAGTAACCCCTCAGTCTTAGGGTCTCCCCTCCCTGGGGAACCCCCACCCATTAGTCCCGCCTCACCTCAGTATAAGGCTACTGCCAATCATCGTCTAGCCCCACGCCCTGGGGCAGACAGCAGTATCAGCCTACTCATCACTGGCAAGGTTGGGTTTGGACCTGCTGCCTTGGCCTACCCCGGGCTACCCTCTGCAACCCCCAGTACCTCTTGGCCTTCTGCTAGGCCACAGCCTGGGGCTTTCCAGGCTGGAGCTCCCCAGCTCCCCAGCCTGTCCCCAGCTCTGCTCCACTCAGGTACCCTGTCTCTAGCCAGTGCTGGCTCTAGGCACCAGCAAAGCAAGCAAGTGCTTGGGGCAGCCCATTTGCAGGGGCGGCAGGGATCCAGCATGGGAGCTGAGAACTAACAGGGGGCCCTGGGAGCTGTGTTCCTTGGTTAGCTCCCTGCCTATAGAGCCAGCCCTGGAGCAGGGAAAGAACTACATTTCCCAGCATTCCCTTGCCCACTATCAACGGGAAAGAGGGGGAGGGAGTGAGGAAGCTGAGACCTCATGCTGCAGCCTGCTGTGAATGGAGAGCTGCACTAGGAAGGGTAGGGATACCATATTTTAACATTCAAAAAATAGGACACTCCACGGGGAGGGAGGGTAGCCCCACCCTGCCCCCATCCACTCCCTCCGACTGCCCCCCACAGAAACCCCAACCCATCCAACCCCCCCTGCTCCCTGATCACCCCCTCCCAGGACCCTGCCCCCTATCTAAGCCCCACTGGTCCTTGTCCCCTGATTGCCCCCTCCTGGGACCCCCCCCAACTTCCCCCCTAGAACCTCACCCCCTACCTGACCCCTGACAAACCCCTGGGACTCCCATGCCTATCCAACTGCTGTCTGTCCCCTGACTGCCCCCCCAAACCCCTGACCCATCTAATCCCCCCTTCTCCCTGCCCCTGACTGCCCCCCCAAATATCCGCCCCATCCAACCCCCCCCCGCTCCCTGTCCCTTGACTGCCCCCCTGGAGTCCCCTACCCCTTCTCCAGCCCCCCAGCCCCCTTACCATGCACTCAGACCAGCGTGTCTGGCTTCGCACAGCGCCAGACACGCTGCTGCATACATGCTGCCGTGCTCCCCTGCGGAGCCACAGCCTCCCCCGCCCCAGCACCTGCCTTCCAGATTTGAACACCTCAGAATTCAGGAGTGCTCAAGCTCAGTTTGGGTGGCTGTTACTTCATTTCTCCCAAATCAAATATACTGATCCACTGTAACTTGCTATAGAAAAAGTAGGATAAAATTGAGCAAGAAATGCTTCCCAGTGGTTGTTAGGACTGGAATTGCTATTTTCAACAGCCATTGCCTTTTGTTTTGTTTGTTTGTTTAAAAGGAAAACTGTTGGCAAATTCCCCAGAGAAAGAAAGAGTGGAACAAAAGAATAATAAAGGCACCTCAACTTTTCCTCATTTATGTATGACAGTCTTATAATATGCATCCAGATATCCTCCAATCACACAAGCTGAAAATTGTTCCACTTTACTGCAGTTCTGTAACCATATGGGAACCAATCCTGTCTGTGTTCTGTGCACACCTAAAATTCCTGCTGAATGACTTGCCCTGGGAGTGAGTTACCAGTGATCCAGGGCTGCGGCAGAAGGAGGGTGCAGGTGGGGGAGGGCCCAGGGCTGGGGCAGCAGGAGGGCGTGGGTTGTGGGGGGAGAGCCCAGGGCTGGGGTGGCAGGGGGGTGCAGCGAGGAACCCAGGGCTAGGATGGGGGGCAGCCAACATTTTTTTTGCTTGGGGCGGCAAAAAACCTAGAGCTGGACCTGTCTCTAGCTCCCTGCAGCCAGGCCCTGCAGAGAGAGACTGTTGAGCTTCTGGCTCCCAGCCTCTTATATAGGGCCAGCTGAGGCCTGATTGGGGTGTGGCCCAGCTGCGGCTGCTTCCCCAATCAGCCCAGTTTTTAGAACTGAAGCCCTTTCCAGGACTGCTTTTACCCTTCAGGGCAGGAGCAGGTATCCACCCCGCTACACCATTATATTGTAATATCATAGAGACAACACTTCCCTAGCTTGCTTATGAAAATGTCATGTGGGCTTGTGTCAAAAGCCTTACTAAAGTCAAGTAGGGTGACCAGACAGCAAGTGTGAAAAATCGGGACCGGGGTGGGGGATATAGCAGCCTATATAAGAAAAAGACCCCAAAATCAGGACTATCACTATAAAATTGGGACATCTGGTCACCCTAAAGTCAAGACATCAAGGTGTATCACATCAGCTGCTTCCACCCCATCGACTAGGCTGGTTACCCTGTCAAAGAAGGAAATTAGATTGATTTGACATGATTTCTTTTTCATGATCATGTTCGCTATTATGGGCCAGCAACTCCCATTGGCCTGGAGCAGCGAACCGCGGCCACTGGGAGCTGCGATCAGCCAAACCTGTGGACGCAGCAGGTAAATAAACTGGCCCGGCCCACCAGGGGCTTTCCCTACACAAGCGGCGTCCCAAGTTTGGGAAACACTGCTCTAGGGCTTGGATCCACAAAGGGATTTAGGCATTGCTACTCCAACCTTTTAAATATTTAATAATGAGCTTTTCAGTCTTGCAGACAAAGGTACAATCCAATCCAATGGCAGGAAGTTGAAGCTAGACAAATTCAGACTGGAAATAAGGCATAATTTTTTTAACAGTGAGAGTAATTATCGCTGATGATTTTTAAATCAAGACTGGATGTTTTTCTAAAATATCTGCTCTATGAACTGTTTTGGGGAAGTTCTGTGGCCTGTGTTATGTAGGTCAGATTAGATGGTCACAATGGTCCCTTCTGATCTTGGAATCTATGAATCAGGTGAATTGCAGACTAATAAGGAAGAGTTATAATCATCTGGATTATCATGATGTGTTAGGGACAAACCAGCCTGGCTTTTTAAAAAGAAAATCATGTCTTTTAGCACAGTTATCCCTAAAATATCACAAGTAAGTGCTCCACTCAGAGCGGTGCTGGGATGACTGACGAGATGTTTTGGGGAGTGTCACAGAAGCTCTTGTAATGCTGAGATTCTTGGAGCTTGGATCCAAATGCTTCCAGGTTGCTGACTGAAACACAACACAACTCTGTGTAAACCAAAAAGGAATGGTTGGCCACTGGTTTTATTTGTGAACAGTTTCATGAATATGTAGAAATCAGGCTTGAAAGAAGCAGAGCATAAGCCTTAGGGAGGCGTATTACAGAAACTACTGTGCCAAGTACCACTCAGACTTTAGTAGGTGACCATGGCATTACAAAATCGCTCATACAGTGTGGAATACAGGCCCAGTAAGGAAACTCTTATAACAGATGCTTCAAAGAGCTTCTATCACTAGCAGAATCAGGAAATACAGGGAGAGAACTTTGAAGAAAATATGATTCAATTTCTAACCATTTCCAAAACAAAAATTGACAAATGGAAATGAGAAGCACAAAATGACCCAGACTTACAACAACTGGATATATAAAAAGGGATAAAAAGGCATGTTGATAGCAATAAATATACATTAGATGGTCAGAAATGCAGCTAATTGATACGGGAAGCTAAAGATTTAAATGAAAACTCTATTGCCAGTGGGCTTAAGGATAAAAAGGATTTTTTTTAAATATGTCAGGAACAAAAGGAATCCTAGTAATGCTATATCTTCATTATTTAATGGAGATGGTAAAATTGTTATTAATGATGCAGAAAAGGTAGGAGTGATCAATAAATATTTCTATTCTGAATTTGAAAACAAGCTGGATGATGCACTCATAGACTCATAGACTCATAGACTTTAAGGTCAGAAGGGACCATTATGATCATCTGGTCTGACCCCCTGCATGCTGCAGGCCATAAAACCGTCCCTACCCCTTCCCTGGACTCTGCTGTTGAAGTCCCCAATCCTGTTTTTAGTGACTTCAATCGGCAGAGACCCTCCTGCTAGAGATCCCTGCCCCATGCTGCGGAGGAAGGCGAAAAACCTCCAGAGGCTCAGCCAATCTGCCCTGGAGGAAAATTCCTTCCCGACCCCAAATGTGGCGATCAGTAAGACCCCGAGCATATAGGCAAGAGTCTCCAGCCCGACCCCGTTAGCCATTATACTATTTACCCACCATTGCTTGGCTTTCCTTGACTACTATGTTTTACCATTAAACCATTCCCTCCATAAACTTATCTAACTTTATCTTAAAACCAGACAGGTCCGTCGCCCCTACCGTTTCCCTCGGTAGGCCGTTCCAATATTTCACCCCTCTGACGGTCAGAAACCTTCGTCTAATTTCAAGTCTGAACTTCCCCACGGCCAGTTTGTATCCATTCGTTCTGGTATCCACGTTAGTACTAAGCTGGAATAATTCTTCTCCCTCCCTTGTATTAATCCCTCTAATATATTTAAAGATAGCAATCATATCCCCTCTCAGCCTTCGCTTTGTCAGACTAAACAACCCAAGCTCCTCTAGTCTCCTTTCGTACGACAGCTTTTCCATTCCTCTGATCATCCTAGTGGCCCTTCTCTGCACCCGTTCCAGTTTGAGTTCATCTTTTTTAAACATGGGAGACCAGAACTGCACACAGTACTCCAAATGAGGTCTCACCAGCGCCTTGTACAACGGAAGCAGGACCTCCTTATCCCTACTAGATATACCTCGCCTAATGCATCCCAAGACCGCATTGGCTTTTTTCACCGCCACGTCACATTGTCGACTCATAGTCATCCTGCGGTCTACAAGAACCCCTAGGTCCTTCTCCTCTTCCGTAACTTCTAACCAATGCGTCCCCATCTTGTAACTAAAATTGTTATTAGTCATCCCCAAATGCATCACCTTACACTTTTCACTATTAAATTTCATCTTATTTCTGATACTCCAATTCACAAGCTCATTCAAGTCTCCCTGCAGGATATCCCTGTCCTCCTCCGAATTTACAACGCCTCTCACCTTCGTATCATCCGCAAATTTTATCAGCCCACTCCTGCAATCGGTTCCGAGGTCAGTTATAAATAGATTAAATAAAATGGGTCCCAAAACCGAACCTTGAGGCACTCCACTAGTAACCTCCCTCCAACCTGACAGTTCACCCTTTAATACAACCCGCTGCATTCTCCCCAGTAACCAATTCCTTATCCACTTCTGGATTTTCATATCGATCCCCATGTTTTTCAGTTTAACCAATAATTCCTCATGGGGTACAGTATCAAACGCTTTACTGAAATCCAGGTATATTAGGTCCACCCCATTTCCCTTATCTAATAAATCCGTTACTTTCTCAAAGAAGGAGATCAGATTCGTTTGGCACGATCTGCCCTTCGTAAAACCATGTTGTAATTTATCGCAATTGCCACTACCCTCCAGGTCCTCCACTAGTTTCTCTTTCAGAATTTTCTCTAACACCTTGCACACTACAGATGTTAGACTAACAGGCCTGTAGTTACCCGGATCACTTTTTTTCCCTTTCTTGAAAATAGGAACCACATTAGCTATTCTCCAGTCTAACGGGACCACCCCCGAGTTTACAGATTCATTAAATATTATCGCTAACGGGCCTGCTATTTCCCGCGCCAATTCCTTCAATATTCTCGGATGTAGATCGTCCGGTCCTCCCGACTTAGCCCCATTAAGGCGTTCAAGTTTTGTTTCTACCTCGGATACGGTAATCCCCCATCCCGAGTGCCCCTCTATAGTGGTGCTAGTATCCCTAATACCTTCATTGGCCTCATTAAACACCGATGCAAAATATTCATTAAGATATTGCGCCATGCCTAGATTGTCTTTAATCTCCTCTCCGGCAATAGACTTCAGCGGTCCCACTTCTTCTTTCTTTGCTTTCTTCCTATTTATGTGGCTGTAAAACCTCTTACTATTGCTTTTAATTCCCCTCGCTAGGTCCAACTCTACACGGCCTTTGGCCTTTCTCACTCTATCTCTACATTCTCTGACTTCACTTAGGTACATTTCCTTACTGATCCCTCCCCTCTTCCACTCTTTAAACGCTTTCTGTTTTTTCCTAATCGCCCCTTTGAGTCGGTCGCTCATCCAGCTCGGTCTAAATCTCTTGCTTAGTAATCTTTTTCCCTTTTTTGGAATACAGGCCTCCGACAGCTCATGCATCTTTAACTTAAAGTAATCCCAGGCTTCTTCTGCTTTTAAATCCATTAATACGTTTGCCCAATCCACTTCCCTTACCAGTCCCCTTAGTTTGTTAAAATTGGCCTTTTTAAAATTATAAACCCTAGTCTTTGATTTAATTCTGTTACTCCTTCCATGTATTTTAAACCGAATTAGCTCATGATCACTGGAGCCCAAATTGTCCCCTACTACCACTTCCTCAACAAGGTCCTCACTACTTGCTAGAATCAAATCTAAAATGGCCTCCCCCCTCGTCGGTTCAGTTACCACTTGATGGAGGAATTGATCAGCAAGCACTTCTAGGAACATCTGAGCCCTGTTATTGCTACTAGCGTTTGTTCCCCAATCTATATCCGGGAAGTTAAAGTCCCCCATAATTACACAGTTTCTGTTAGTAATTACTTCTCTAAACACATTAAATAGTTCCTTATCCATATCCTGGGTCGATCCCGGCGGTCTATAGCACACTCCAAGCACTATCCCCGGAGAGGCTCTAGTAGTCCTATTACCCAGTGTGAGTATTGCCCAGACAGACTCTGTGTTATCTAATCCATCCACTATTATTTCTTTACAGTTTATTTCACTATTGACATACAAGGCCACCCCCCCACCTTTACCCTTGTTCCGGTCTTTCCTAAACAGCGCATACCCCTCCATACCTGTGTTCCAGTCGTGACTGCCATTCCATATCATATAATATCAGGATAGTACTTTGTATTCCAACAGTAACCAGGGAGGATGTTAAATAGCATCTACTAAACATTTTAAAATCCCAAAAGTTTTAAAGAACTGTCCGAGTGGCTCTCTGAACCATTGATATTTAACAAACTTTGAAACACCGGGGAAGTACCAGAGGGTTTGAAAAAAGCTAATCGTGCCAATATTTAAAAAGAATAAAAGAGATGACTGTTAGCCTAGCATCAATCCCTGGCAAAATAATGGAACGGCTGATGTGGGATCTACCAATAAAGAATTAAAAGATAAAAATATAATTAACGCCACTCAGTATTGTAAAGGGGTCTTGTCAAATGTACTTGATGTTGTTTTTGATGAAATCACATGTTTCTCTGATAAAGGTAACTATGTTGATGTAATGTACTTGGACTTTTGTAGTATGATCTACAATTTTGGCCCTAGATGTATGACATTGCATTTGGCTGCATTGAAATGGATATTATTTGAGTGTGCTATAGTGACCTATCCTCATTACTGATCACCCCACCAGTCTTTGTGTCATCTGCAAATTTTACAGGCAGTGATTTTATATTTTCATCCAGATCATTGATAAAAATATTGAATAGCATTGGGCTGAGAATCAACCCTGCAAGATCCACTAGGAATATTCTCCATTCATATGTTGAGATCTATCAAACAGACAGCTTTTAATGCATTTAATATGGGCCATGTAGCATTGGTAGAGAGCTAGTTCTTTAATCAGACTATAGTGCATTTGTATGTTGAACTACTTGCAGAAATCTGAGTACATTATAGTAATCAGACATTTAGTCTTGTTTAAGAATTATATTAAGTTTCTGTGATGAGACCTATTATCCGTGAAACTATATTAATTGCCATTAACTGTATCTCTAACCTCTACCCTGGAGACTGGTGATAAATCCTGTGCCCAGACATAAGGTGTGAATGCAAACCCACTGTTACCCAGGATCAGTGTGGGGGTGTCAGGAATTCAATATACCCCTGGCCATGGGAATGAGGCGCTTACTAGCAAGAGCAATGCCCCACCCACCCTGCCACAAATTTCCCTTGTCAGGGGGCGCATGCTGCCTACATCAGTAGCAGCTGAGCAAAGCAGGTCTTCCTGAGGCCATGAGACATGGGATTGGGATCATTGGGGCAGAGTGGGGCCACTCCTTTGTGTCCCTGCTGTTCCTCTCTCTCAGAGCTCCCAGGAGCAGGGTCGACACAAGTAGTTCTGGGATTTGGTTCACAGGCCTCCCTTGTTTCACTTTGTTGAGACAAACATTAGGTTGTTCCAGCTTTCTGACTTCTCCCTGTCGTTTCCATGGGGACTGTTGCTGTCCGAAGTTTGTTCTAAGAATCTGAGGCGGGAGTGAATCTGCGAGCAGGGGAGTGGCTATCTCAAGTGCTGGGCTGCAGCTGCCAGTGCAGCCTTTCCTCCAGTACACACAGAGCCAAGAGGTTGCTCTTCCCTAGATAGCCAGTCTCCGGGAAAGGGCAAAGAGCAGGGGCAGAGAAACTGAGTAGCCAGGTCACTGGGGAAGCCAAAGCCTGTGGAATACGGGGGTGCAACTGGCAGCCCAGCCAGAACAGCCACCCAGAGAGTCATGGAAAGGTCAGAGTGCAGCGCAGTTAGGAAAAGACCTGATTGACAGGGCAGGCAGGCCAATGAGGGAATCAGGAGACCAGTCCAGTCCTCTCCCTGTGAGCTGGAGCTAGACTGGGTCAGAGTGGGGCCGAGCTAAGGGGAGAGCAGGGGCGAGAGCTGAGCTGCCGGCCAGAGCTAGAGGGGCCAGACGAGCAGCCCAGGAAGCTGCGCTAGAAGCAGAGCAGCAGCTGTGCTGAGGCACAGTGGTGGAGCTGGGTGCGGTGAGCAGCTGGGGAGAGCAAGGGGGACCCTGGGCAGCGGGCCCAGCGTAGGGAGACGCCCCCAGTCAAGATGCCCCTTGCAGGGTGCACTGGGAGGGGGATCGTAACCTGACAGAGGGTGGGGGAGTGATGCTGGGGGAAAGGGCCCTGTCACCTAGAGCCTGAAGGCATGTGGCCACCGCCAGAGCAAGTGTCCGACCCACAGCATCCCTGCAACACAGCCAGGGCCTGGGCAGGAGGCCTGGGATCTGTGAGGGACAGACTGAACTGCCCTTACATTCCAGTGATGGCTGGTTGTGGTGTTCCTGTGCCATAGAGCAGGGTTACGTGTTTTCCTTTCACCTTGCCCATTTTTTTCCTTATTTTTTTTTAATTGACTGCTGCTTAATAAATTATATTTTGCTTGAATTGTATTAAATGGTCAGTGGGTCAGGGAAGTATCCAAATCAGAGAGAGCACCCCAGAGTGGGAACATCCTAGCCCCTGTCCTAAGTGACCATGACAATATTGGGGGTCAACCCCCCCAGAAATCCTGGGCCCAGCCTTGTTGGGGTTACAAGGACTTTGCCACACAGGAGAGTGGAAGGGGAGCCCTCGAGGTCAGGCAGGCCTCTGGGTAAAGGGAGTGGGAGAGAAGACTCAGATCCTTTCGCTAGCCCACTTCACCAGGGTAGTGTATAAGCCAAGAAAGATCCCCACAATAGCAGGACCATTCCCCCACTTTCACTGGCACAAAGCACAGTACAAAAGGCTTTATCATAATCACCATTGTCAGGTTTCTTCCCATTGACATTTATGTCCATACTGCCTATTCATTGTTTTTTCTCATTAGGTCCAAAACTGTCTAAAGTTCCTGGTGTTTCCAGTATTTCTAGGCAGATGGGCTGCTGTATCTGGACCCCTGCAGCTTTCTCTGGCTGGTCAGCTCCATCCCTATATAGAGTTGTAGGAATTGAGGCTAGAGGTGACAAGTTGAGGTATTCACCCCAACGTCCTGACCAAATTCCAACATGGAAAATAACATTCAGCACCCCACCCCCAAAATCTGCCTGCTCCTCCCAGCGGCTATTTCTGTTGCATAACAAGATTCCCATTCACATCCTGTCCTAAATAACTGCGGCATTGCTGCTGAACAGCTGCCATGTCCTTCCCAAGAGCTCATTGCATTTCGGAGACATGCAAAGTGCTTCCTGGAACAAACCCCACTCTCCCTTTTCCAGGAGAAACTTCCATTGTGGCCAGTGTGCATTTTGGCTGAGTGGGGATGCAGAAATAGGGTACGTCTACACTTACCTCCGGGTCCGGTGGCAGGCAATCGATGTTCTGGGATTGATTTATCGCGTTTGGCCTAGACACGATAAATCGATCCCGGATCGATCCCAGAAGTGCTTGCCGTCGACGCCGGTTCTCCAGCTCGGCGAGAGGAGTACGCAGCATCGACGGGGGAGCCTCCCTGCCGCGTCTGGACCCGCGGTAAGTTCGGACTAAGGTACTTCGAATTATTACGTTATTAACGTAGCTGAATTTGCGTACCTTAGTCCGAAGTGGGGGGTTAGTGTGGACCAGGCCCAAGTTTGGAAATAACCTTGGGATCTTCTGGAATGGAAGGCAGTGGGTGTATATGAAGCTGAGGAAAGGAAAAGGATGGACCAAGACACTTAGGTGTGTGGAGAAGAGACAGTGCTTGGCTCTAGTGAGTATAATGGAAATTCTGTTTTGGGGCTGCTGGACACAGACAGACCCTGTGGTTCCCTCTGGCTCTCCAGCTCCCAGCCATGTAAATGCACAGAGCCTACCTAAGTCCTGGCCTGGCCTGGTCAGATATGGAAGGGATGGCTAGCTACAGTGGACATGTCCAAGAGCCACAGGGTACCTGGTGCAGGACCTGGCTGCTGAGTTAGCTGTAGTGTGGGGGTGTCTGTGAGAAGCTTCAGGAAGCGCTGCAGCCCCTGGGCCAATGGGAGCTGGGGGGGGCGGTACCTGGAGGCATGGGCAATGCACAGCGCCCTCCCGGGGGCCGCAGGGAAGTGGTGCTGACCGCTTCCACAGAGCGGCGCGGGGCCTGTGCTGCCATGGGGGGCAATCCCGCGGGCCGGATCTGGCCCACGGGCTGTAGTTTGCCCACCCCTGCTCTATGGTGACTCTAGGCCAGGAGTGGGCAAACTTTTTGGCCCGAGGGCCATATTGGGGTTGCAAAACGGTATGGAGGGCCGGGTAGGGAAGGCTGTGCCTCCCCAGACAGCCTGGCCCCCGCCCCCTATCTGCTCTCTACCACTTCGCACCCCCTGACTGCCCCCGTCAGAACCCCTTACCCATCCAACACCCCCGCTCCTTGTCCCCTGACCGCCTCCCCCCGGGACCCCACCCCAATCCAACCCCTCCCCCCCGCTCCCTGTCCCCTGACTTCCCCGACCTCTATCCAAACCCCCGACCCCTGACAGGCCCCCCCGAGACTCTCACGCCTATCCAACCCCCTGTTCCCCATCCCCTGACCGCCCACCCCCCCAGAACCTCCACCCCATCCAACCGCCCGCTGCTCCCTGTCCCCTGACTGCCCCCCAGGACCCCCTACCCCTTATCCAACTCCACCACTCCCTGCCCCCTTACCATGTCACTCAGAGCAGCAGAACTGTCTTATTGGAAAGCCTGGGAGGTGGGCGGGCGCAAGCCACACAGCCCAGCATGAGTGGCGGGCCAGAGTGCTCCCCGCACGGCAGCGTGACTGCGGGGGGAGGAGACAGCAGGGGAGGGGCCAGGAGTTAGCCTCCCCATCCGGGAGCTAAGGGGCCGGGCAGGAGGGTCCAGTGGGCCAGATGTGGCCTGCAGGCCGTAGTTTGCCCACCTCTGCTCTAGGCCCACAGAGCCTTGGCAGCAAGGGTGGGGACTAGGGCATGGTTTCTGCTCCCTTTGCACTGCCTGTTCAGCATAAAGGAAGGGTAACAGGGCAGACTGTCTGGCCCACTGACCTTTCTCAAATAACATGTTTGGCCCCAGGCTGAGAGGGTTGAACAGCACAGCTCTAAAATGTCTTGCCGCCCAGCACTGGCTCTGTGATTCACTCTGGAGATAGGGAACACCCCTGAGTGGATCCATTCAGGAAGGTTAGAGAGGAGCAATAGCATCCCAGAGAGGAAACCTGGGGTTCTCAGAGGTGATTTCATTGTGAGTCATTGATACAAACAGGGAAGCAAAGTCCAAAGCCCTTGACACAGCAAAGGGAGGAAACTTGCCAAATTGTTGCAAAAGAGGCAATGTTAACTCCTTCTCTGCCAGTTCTCCCCAACACCTGTTTTGTTATCTTCACCCATTAATCCTATCTCTACCTGTCCTCTCTGTCCTCTCCTTCATTCACTATACTGTCCTTCCCCATTAACCCTTTCTCCACTACCCTATGGCCCATATCTACCATTCTGCTCTCCCATTAACATTTTCTCTGCTTGTCTTCCTGCACCACCACGGCACTCTGCTGCCTATTAATTTTTTCCATGCTCATTTGGATGCTAGCCTACTTTGTTACCTTGTCCATTCACACTTTTCTTAGTGGTCCCAGTCCTCGAAGATTTCACTACAAATCCCAGACCCCCATGTGGGTAAAAAGGGGTAATTTTAATTGTTGGGTGCCAAGACATTTTATTTTAAAATTACTAAAAATATTAGGCCAGCTCTACTAATTGTCTCTCTTACAATTCAGCGGTGTGGATCACATTACTTAGTCACCAGGGTTCTTTTACATACTTTCTGGTCACCATCAGAACCGTCTCCAGGCACCAGCACAGCAAGCAGGTGCTTGGGGCGGCCAATGGAGAGGGGCAGCACATCTGGCTCTTCGGCGGCGGATCCCTCAGTCCCTCTCGAAGGGAAGGACGGCGGTAGAAGTGCTGATCGCGGCTTTTCCCCCTCCGCCACTTGGGGTGGCAAAAACGCTGGAGCTGGCCCTGGTCACCATGATCAAGACCAAGGAAAATAATCACAATTAATAATCATAGCTATTTTATTATTAAAGAAAGAAAACCGTAAACATAAACAAAACAATCCAAATGGTTACTGGTTACATCTGTTACCAATCTCTTGTATATGTCTCTCTGAGGAGAGTTTCTAAGGCCTGGTCCACACTAACCCCCCACTTCGGACTAAGATACGCAAATTCGAAGTACCTTAGTCCGAACTTACCGCGGGTCCAGACGCGGCAGGGAGGCTCCCCCGTCGATGCCGCATACTCCTCTCGTCGACGGCGAGCACTTCCGGGATCGATCCCAGAACATCGATTGCCAGCCGCCGGACCCGGAGGTAAGTGTAGACGTACCCTAACAGAGATTATACCTTTGAGAGTGGACCACCTCTGGAGCATTCTTCATTTGGTCAATTAAGACCAAAGTATACTTTTTTCCAAAATTATTGTGAATTCATTCTTTAGTATCTTATTTGATACTTAAAAAACTGTTTATGATTGGGCAAAAGAATGTTGCTTAAGGGCAGATGGATCCTATTGGTTTAATTGGGCAAAGTAAGCAATTTTAACTAAATCCTATGAAATCAAAGAAAATATTTAAATTAGTTACTTAGAAGAAGTCATTTAAGGAGCTGTTATAGGACAGGCCAATCACAAATATTAAGAATCTTAAATCCAATTAAATCCCAATATTTCTCTGCTTATCAACGTTTAGCCTCTGTCTTCTCTCCAGGAATAAATGGTATAACCATCTAGTGATTAATAGGAGAAACTGCTAATATTTTAAGTTACAACTGCATTTCAGTATCCCAATAAAATAATCAGAAGAATTAAATCTAATCCCTTGGCACTATCTTAGTTAAATTTCACCTATCCATGTTGAAGTTTTGGGGAGATTTTCCTTGGGTTGGTTTCTTCTTCGGTCTTCCTGTTTTCATTAGCTGTTAGTGGCAGCTTCTTTGTGAAGTGCTGTGTTTGAGCAGGGTGGGGGGGGGGGGAGGGGATAATGTGTGTGTGACGGGTTGGACCCCCCTTCCGGGGTGCCACCTGATGTGCTAGGGTCCCTATTTCACCAGCCTAAGCTTCCTCAATGTGTTCTGCTGTGCCAGGTGCGCGCACACACACACACACACACACACGGGACACACCCAGCTGTAGAATCACACAGAATCTGCAATCAGCTCTGTGTGGGAAGTCTCAGCTCGGGGATTGCCCAGCACTCAAGTGCACACACCTTCTGGAGTGTAAACCCAAAATTGTATTGTCTTTTGCTGCACAGAGATCTATACAGCGTAAACTCATGAAATTCGCTCCCTCCCTCAATGTGGAGGAAGATCTGCACAGCATTTTGTCCCCCCCCCCCGTTATGAATTGCACAAACTCAGTATTAGAATAAACAAAAAACAAGTGTAGTAACTACAAAAGGTAGATTTCAAGTGATTATAAGGGATAGCAAACAGATTAAAGCAGATTATTGAGCAAATAAAACAAACATGCAAATTAGGTTTAATGCATTAAAGCAGGGGTGGGCAATAATTTTCACAGGGGGGCACTCCATGCATTTTGGTAAGTTGTCACAGGCTGCACATATTAATGGAGAGACTGTGGGGTCTGGGAGGAGTTTGCAGGAGGTAGCTCCAGGCTGGTGCAGAGTGTTGGGGTGCAGGAGAGGGTGAGGGGTGTGGTCTCTGAGAGGGAGTTTGGTGCAGGAGGGGGCTCTGGGCTTGGGCAGGGGATTGAGGTGCAGGAGGGGGTGCAGAGTCTGGGAGGGAGTTTGGGTGCAGGAGGGGGTTCTGACCTGGGGCAAGGGGTTGGGGTGCAGGAGGGGGTGCTAGGTGCAGGCTCTGGCCGGGAGGCGCTTATCATAGGTGGCTTCCAGCAGGCAGCGCAGCAGGGCTCAGGCAGGCTGCCTGCATGCCGCCTGCATGCCGTGACCTCATGCCGCTCCCGGAAGCAGCTGTAGACGGCTGCTGCTGGCACATCTCTGCGTGCCTCTTGAGGGGAGGAGGACAGCGGGTCTCCAGGCTCTGCCTGTGCCCGCAAGCACCGCCCCCACAGCTCCCATTGGCTGGTTTCCAGTACTGGGGGTGGGGGCAGCGTGCGGAGCCGCCTCTCCCCCGCCAGGGGTGCGGATAGACATGCCAGCAGCAGCCAGCCGCTTCCAGGAC
This sequence comes from Malaclemys terrapin pileata, assembly GCF_027887155.1. NCBI lineage: Eukaryota > Metazoa > Chordata > Testudines > Emydidae > Malaclemys > Malaclemys terrapin. The sequence continues at coordinate 56,294,828 of NC_071514.1, forward strand.
TTTTAGCAGCCCGGACTCAGAGATTGCGAGGAGGCAGAGGAAGCTGGACAGAAATGTTTGTCATGGCGGGCTGTACAGAAATGTTAGAAGGGCTGGATTTTGCCCACCCCTGCATTAAAGAAATTGGCTACACGTAGTAATTTCTCACCGTAAATGTTGTTTTATGCAGGTTGCAGAGTTTCTTGAAGGCAAACTGCACTGCTTGCAGCTTAAATCTCCAGGTATACCCTTCACAGCAGGGATAGGCAAGCTATGGCACGCGTGCCAAAGGCGGCACACGAGCTGATTTCAGGGAGGGGGAACGCCGCATGCTCGGGGAACAGGCGGCGCTGGGGTGGGGATTTGGGGAAGGGGTCCAATAGGGGCAGGGAGGGGGCGGAGTTGGGGCAGGGACTTTGGGAAAGGGGTTGGAATGGGGGTGGGGCAGGGAAAGGGTGGAGTCAGGACAGGGCCAGATGCGGGGGGGGGGGGGGCACAAGCACTCACTGGCACCAGAAAAGTTGGCACCTATGTGAGGACCTGTCTGAGCAACAATGCAGACTGACTGCAGACGTACCTGCCTCTGCTCCAGACCCTGCTTGCTGTAGACCCTAGACTAAGGTTCCTTGACTTAACTATTTGATCACTGCCTGCAACTTGGTGCCTGACCCTGCCTTCCTGATATCCTGGCCTTGCTCTCTCCTGACCACAGTACTCGTCTCACTGCTGCAACTTAGCAGCTGACCAGTGCACACAGGTGGTCCACAGCCAGGCTCTGCAAGAGGTTTGCTTGTTCATGGGAGATAAAAAGCAGAAACCTTTTGGAATTTCCTTGATTAGCTTTGAGAGAGACAAGGTGGGTGAGGTAATATATCTAATTGGACCAACTTCTGTTGCTAGGAGGGATAAGCTTTCACATTTCACAGAGCTCTTCCTCAGCTCTGGGGAAGAGAGTCTGAGCTTAATACAAGGTGGGACAGTTCGTTAAGCATAACTGATCTGGAGAAAGGGGTAAACAGTGAGGTGTCAAAGTTTGCAGATGATACTAAACTGCTAAAGATAGTTAAGTCCAAAGCAGACTGTGACGAACTTCAAAAAGATCTCACAAAACTAAGTGATTGGGCAACATGATGGCAAATGAAATTTAATGTGGATAAATGTAAAGTAATGCACATTGGAAAAAATAACCCCAACTATACATACAATATGATGGGGGCTAATTTAGCTACAATAAGTCAGGAAAAAGATCTTGGAGTCATCGTGGATAGTTCTCTGAAAATGTTCACGCAGTGTACAGAGGCGGTCAAAAAAGCAAACAGGATGTTAGGAATCATTAAAAAGGGGATAGAGAATAAGACTGAGAATATATTATTGCCCTTATATAAATCGATGGTACGCCCTCATCTCGAATACTGCATACAGATGTGGTCTCCTCATCTCAAAAAAGATATACTGGCACTAGAAAAGGTTCAGAAAAGGGCAACTAAAATGATTAAAGGTTTGGAATGGGTCCCATATGAGGAGAGATTAAAGAGGCTAGGACTCTTCAGCTTGGAAAAGAGGAGACTAAGGGGGGATATGATAGAGGTATATAAAATCATGAGTGATGTGGAGAAAGTGGATAAGGAAAAGTTATTTACTTATTCCCATAATACAAGAACTAGGGGTCATCAAATGAAATTAATAGGCAGCAGGTTTAAAACAAATAAAAGGAAGTTCTTCTTCACGCAGCGCACTGTCAACTTGTGGAACTCCTTACCTGAGGAGGTTGTGAAGGCTAGGACTATAACAGAGTTTAAAAGAGAACTGGATAAATTCATGGTGGTTAAGTCCATTCATGACTATTAGCCAAGACGGGTAAGGAATGGTGTCCCTAGCCTCTGTCTGTCAGAGGGTGGAGATGGATGGCAGGAGAGAGATCACTTGATCATTGCCTGTTAGGTTCACTCCCTCTGGGGCACCTGGCATTGGCCACTGTCGGTAGACAGGATACTGGGCTAGATGGACCTTTAGTCTGACCCGGTACAGCCTTTCTTATGTTCTTATGTAAGAGGTTCACTACCACTGCAGTCATAGGACAAAGGAGAATACTAGGCAGCAGGGTGTGTTACAAATTGTAATGAGCTATAAAAGCAGTGTCTCTGTTAAATCCATGATTTTTTAGGGCTGGTCTACATTACAAAGTTAGGTTGGCTTTACTACATTGCTCAGGATTGTGAAAAATGTCACACCCTGTGTGATGTAATTAGGCCAAGCTAAGCTCTGGTGTAGACACTGCTAGGTCACCTGAAAAATTCTTCCCTTGACCTAGCTACTGCCTTTTCGAGAGGTGGATTCTGTCACTCTAGTAAGTGTCTAAGGCCTTGTCTACACTGAAGAGTTTTGTCAGCAAAAGGCAGCTTTTGGCGGCAAAACGGTGGAGGTGTATATGCTGCATTTCCACTTTTGGTGACAAAACTTTTCAGTTTTGGTGACAAAATAACACCACCCCGACAAGAGGCACAAAGCTTTTTGTGGCAAAGTTAAAATGACAAAGTGTCAGTGTAGACCCTGCCGTTCGTTATATTGCCAGAACTGGTCTCCCCCAGTAACACACAATGCCTGCTGTGACTACTCAGCTCACTGGTTTGAACTCGGCTGCCCTGCAGGCATGCGCCCCTCCCCTTTCAAAGCTCTGGGAAGTTCTGACAGCTGAGCATGCTCCCATCACAAAGAGCATATCATTAACCCGGAATGCTCCTGCTCTCTCCTGCACTATGAACACAGAGGCAGGTGTGTGTGTGTGTGGTGTTTGTGTTTGTGAAAGAGAGGCAGAGAGACTTGTGCTTTACAGAGCTAGAGAGGGAGGCAGGGGCTGATGTTGAGGCTGTCCCCCTCCTGCTTTCAGGCAGCTGTCTGAACTTAGGCCTGGTCTACACTAGGAGATTATGTCGAATTTAGCAGCGTTAAATCGAATTAACCCTGCACCCGTCCACACAACGAAGCTATTTAGTTCAACATAGAGGTCTCTTAAATTCGATTTCTGTACTCCTCCCCGACGAGGGGAGTAGTGCTAAATTCGACATGGCTATGTCGAATTAGGGTAGGTGTGGATGGAATTCGAAGCTAATAGCTCCGGGAGCTATCCCACAGTGCACCACTCTGTTGACGCTTTGGACAGCAGTCCGAGCTCGGGTGCTCTGACCAGCCACACAGGAAAAGCCCCGGGAAAATTTGAATTCCTTTTCCTATCTGGCCAGTTTGAATCTCATTTCCTGTTTGGACATCGTGGCGAGCTCAGCAGCACTGGCAACGATGCAGAGCTCTCCAGCAGAGGTGACTATGCAATCTCAGAATAGAAAGAGGGCCCCAGCATGGACTGATCGGGAAGTCTTGGATCTGATCACTGTGTGGGGCGATGAGTCCGTGCTTTCGGAGCTGCGCTCCAAGAAACGGAATGCGAAGATCTACGAGAAGATCTCAAAAGCCATGACAGAGAGAGGATACAGCCGGGATGCAACGCAGTGCCGCGTGAAAATCAAGGAGCTGAGACAAGGGTACCAGAAGACCAAAGAGTCAAACGGATGCTCCAGATCCCAGCCTCAGACATGCCGTTTCTACGAGGCACTGCATTCCATTCTAGGTGCGGCCGCCACCACTACCCCACCACTGACCGTGGACTCTGAGGATGGGATATTGAACAGACCAGAGTTCCTGAAAACACGAGCGTCATGAACCTTGCCCGGCCATCCGACGTTGATGTTGGTAAAATGTCCCCTATGGTCCACCAGTGCTTGCAGCACCATTGAAAAGTAGCCCTTTCTGTTAATGTACTGGCTGGCCTGGTGGTCCGGTCCCAGGATAGGGATGTGAGTTCCATCTATAGCCCCACTGCAGTTTGGGAATCCCATCACGGCGAAGCCATCTATGATGACCTGCACGTTTCCAAGGGTCACTACCTTTGACAGCAGTAGCTCAACGATTGCGTTGGCTACTTGCATCACAGCAACCCCCACGGTAGATTTGCCCACGCCAAAGTGGTTCGCAACTGACCGGTAGCTGTCTGGCGTTGCAAGCTTCCAGAGGGCTATGGCCACTCGCTTCTGGACAGTCAGGGCTGCTCGCATCCGAGTGTCCTTGCTCTTCAGGGCAGGGGACAGCAACTCACAAAGTTCCAGGAAAGTTCCCTTCCGCATCCGAAAGTTTCGCGGCCACTGTGATTCATCCCAGACCTGCAGCACTATACGGTCCCACCAGTCTGTGCTTGTTTCCCGGGCCCAGAATCGCCCTTCCACAGCATCAACATGACCCATTGCCACCATGATGTTCACGGTGCGGGGTGCCATGCTTTGTGAGAGGTCTGTGCCCCTCTCAGACTTAATGTCCTCACCGCGCTGCCATAGCCTCCTCGCCCGATTTCTCAGCATCTGCCTCTGGAAAAGGTGGATGATAAGGTGTGAGGTGTTGACAATGGCCATAACTGCAGCGATGGTCACAGCGGGCTCCATGCTCGCAGTGCTGTGGCGTCCGCGCTGTCACTCACCAGAAAAGTGCGTGAACTGATTTCCCGCCGGCGCTTTCAGGGAGGGAGGGCGGGAGTGACGGTTGGATGACGACAGTTACCCAAAACCACCCTCGACACATTTTTTGCCCCAGCAGGCATTGGGGGCTCGACCCAGAATTCCAATGGGCAGCGGGGACTGCGGGAACTGTGGGATAGCTGCCCACAGTGCACCGCTTCCAATGTCGATGCTTGCCCCGTTAGTGTGGACTCACAAAGTCGAATTACTGTCCTTAGTGTGGATACACACGTTTGACTTTGTAATATCGGTTCCACAAATTCGATTTAAGTAAAATTGAACTACTCTCGTAGTGTAGACATACCCTCAGAGACAGCATGCCACTAAACTGGGAGGCGTGGTAGATACACTGGAGGGTAGGGATAGGATACAGAGGGACCTAGACAAATTTGAGGATTGGGCCAAAAGAAATCTGATGAGGTTCAACAAGGACAAGTGCAAAGTCCTGCACTTAGGACAGAAGAATCCCATGGACTGCTGCTACAGACTAGGGACCGAATGGCTAGGCAGCAGTTCTGCAGAAAAGGACCTAGGGGTTACAGTGGACAAGAAGCTGGATACGAGTCAACAGTGTGCCCTTGTTGCCAAGAAGACTAACGGCATTTTGGGCTGTATAAGTAGGGGCATTGCCAGCAGATTGAGGGACGTGATCATTCCCCTCTATTTGACATTAGTGAGGCCTCATCTGGAGTACTGTGTTCAGTTTTGGGCCCCACATTACAAGAAGATATGGAAAAATTGGAAAGAGTCCAGCGGAGGGCAACAAAAATGATTAGGGGGCTGGAGCACATGACTTATGAGGAGAGGCTGAGGGAACTGGGATTGTTTAGTCTGCAGAGGAGAAGAATGAGGGGGGATTTGATAGCTGCTTTCAACTACCTGAAACGGGGTTCCAAAGAGGATGGATCTAGACTGTTCTCGGTGGTACCAGATGACAGAACAAGGAGTAATGGTCACAAATTGCAGTGTGGGAGGTTTAGGTTGGATATTAGGAAAAACCTTTTCACTAGGAGGGTGGTGAAGCACTGGAATGGGTTACCTAGGGAGGTGGCGGAATCTCCTTCCTTAGAGGTTTTTAAGGTCAGGCTTGACAAAGCCCTGGCTGCGATGATTTAGTTGGGGATTGGTCCTGCTTTGAGCAGGGGGTTGACTAGATGACCTCCTGAGGTCCCTTCCAACCCTGATATTCTATGCCGACACACTCACTCTCCCCCAACAAATACTCTGTCTCTCTCACATACATCCCCCCTTTCACACTCTCCCAACACACACTCTATTTCTTCCCTCCCCCAAATGCTCTCTGTCACACCAGGGCCAGCTCCAGCGTTTTTGCTGCACCAAGCAGCGGAAGAAAAAAAAAAAAAGCCGCGATTAGCACTTCTACCGCCGCTGCTTCATTCTTCGGCGGCAGGTCATTCCCTTTGAGAGGGACTGAGGGACCCACCACCGAATTGCCAGGCACCAGCGCAGCAAGCAGGTGCTTGGGGCGGCCAACGGAGAAGGGGCGGCATGACCGGCTCTTTGGCGGCAGGTCCCTCTCGAAGGGAAGGATCTACCGCTGAATTGCCACCAAAGAATGAAGTGGCGGCGGTAGAAGTGCCGATCGTGGCTTTATTTTTATTTTTTTCCGCCGCTTGGGGTGGCAAAAACACTGGAGCCGGCCCAGCTAGTAGGATGCCCATGGAACAATGGAAGTGAGAAATCTGCATCATTTGATGCTGTACCTGCCCCATGAGGCATTGCAAACCCTTCCCAAAGCACCCTGCAGCCAGTTGCACAGTGGGATAGCTACCCACAGTGTACTGCTCTCTGTGTCAATGCAAGAGCTGCTAGTACTGATGCACTCTGCTGACACAAGGAGCATAGTGTGGGACATGCTTTAATTAAAGTGGCATAACTTTTGGCGACAAAACTCTGCAGTGTAGACATAGTCTAAGGCTTTGTCTACACTTCCATTTTTGTTGGTAAAACTTTTGTTGGTCACGTGTGTGGAAAAAAAACACACCGCCTACTGACAAACTTTTCACCGGCAAAAGTGCTGGTGTGGGCAGTGCTATGTCAGCAGAAAAGCCTCTCCTGCTGCCATAGCTAATGCCGCTCATTGGGGGTGGTTTAATTATGCCGGCAGGAGAGCGCTCTTCTGCCAGCCAAAAACAGCTACACAGGAGACATTACAGTGACACAGCTGTAGCAGTACAGCTGTGCCACTGTAAGGTCCGTAGTGTAGACATAGCCTAAGCGACAACAGCATAGCTGCAGCTATGCTGCCAGAGTGTTTCTAGTGTAGACATGCCCTTAGAGTCCAGCCAAGCTATGACTTTAAGTTCCCAAGCTCATCTTTTTGAAGGCCTTGTGCAGGTTTCCTTTGAGGGCAATGACTGAAAACTCAGATATGGAGTGGTTGCTTTATGAAAAGTGTTTGCCCTTGGGTGACAGGATGTGTGAGATGCGTGGCTAGAAAGGGTTAAACATCCTGCAAAATAAATAACCCTCAAAAGACATGTGGGAAGATAATATTTGTGGTTTTGTGTATTTACATATGTATGAGTAGGGTCGACAATGTAATCAACAGTCCCTGTCTATGCTGTATTCTGATATAATTTAAATGAATTGTAAACATGGGATATCTCAGTATTCATCTCTCTTTGAAATGTACTGTGAATGGTGAAGGAAAAAGCAAATGGCCTTATGTTAATTGATATAGCTAAGTACCAGTGATGGACCTTCTTCAAAGTCATCCTAATTACCTTTTGTTCCCCGAGGAAATCCCAACTTGTCAAAGAGGACATGAAATTGTATAAAAGATCCTGGGTCCTGATTCTGTCATCTCAGATCTGCTTAGGCTTCACCAGGGGAAGTTTGAGTCGCAAGACTGAGGTCCCAGTTATGATGGTATGCCCTGAATAGGATATTTGCACATTGAACTATAAACTATGAACTATTTCTGAAAGAACTCTGTGCAACTACGAAGCCCACCATCTCTCCTATAAATCTGAACCGCAATGGATTGAACTCATGTCTGTATGTATATTGATCTTTTAACCATACTCTCTCTCTTTCGATTTTTAATAAATTTTAGTTTAGTTTTTAAGAATTGGCTGCAGTCTGTATTTGTGTAAGATCTGAAACATTCATTAACCTGGAAAGTAATGTGTCCGATCCTTTGGGATTGGTAGAACCTTTTATTTTATATGATGAAATAAGATTTTCAGAAATCATCATATTTGACATGGGTACCTGGATGGAGGCCTGAGGCTGGATCACTTTAAAGGAACGGTGTTGTTTGGACTTCTGAGTAACCAGGGAGGTAATAAAGAAGCTGTTTTATGCTGGCTTGGTAAATCTAAGTATTGGAATATCCACCAGCTTTTTGGGGTTTGGCTGCCCCATTCTTTGCAGTTCACCCTAATTAAGTGACCACAGCTGGCCCCCACTAGGACCCCGGTCACAGGGTGGTTTTGGTTTTTATCATTTTGTTGTGCGAGTTCATTTGAGAGCATAGTGATTATCTGGTTTCACCGACATAAATGTTGTTGGAGCATTGATGCACTGCGTGAGGAACACAACATGTTGTGATAAGCATGTGTAAGACTCATGGATCTTGAAAGGTGTGTTGGGGGAGGGATCATTGTAGCAGTGGAAATTGTATAGGCTTTGCATCTGTTGTTCTGGCAGGGTCTGGTGCCATTTTGAGTTGCTGTGTCCTGGTCGGTGGAAAGCTTGCTTCTTGTGATGAGCTGGGGGGTTGTTTGGAGGCCAGAACATGGGTGTTGGGCCATGAAAAGCAGGGAAGCAAAGTGAGGGCGAAGGCCAAGTCTTGCTCCTTGCAGGCTGGACTGCAGTTCTCAGTATGTTGTGTGCATGTAGCAGGGTGGTCACCCGCTCCTGTCTTAGGCTTAAATCAGCCCTGGCAGAGGGCTGAGGCTGCGAGAGGGCTGCTCCTAGAAAAAGCAGCAAGCCTCAGCTGATTGGGGAACCAGCCACAGATGTGGCCACGCCCCAATCAGGGCCCAGCTGGCCCTCATAAGAGGGCAGTGGGCCAGGAAAACACACACTCTCTCTGCCTGTAGAAGGAGAAGGACCTGGTTGCTGGGGAGCTGAACAGAGTACCAAAAGTGGAACAGGGCTGGGGGAGCTCCAGCCTGAAAACGTCCCAGGCTGCATGCCTTGTGAAAGGCTGGAAAGGGTATGGGGGTTGCAGGGGGGAGCCCAAGGGTAGGCAGAGGTAGCAGGTCCAAATCCCCCTTGCTGATGATGAGTGGCATTTACACTGCAATCTGCCCCACTGAATAGGGGCTAAATGGAGACTGGCAGTACCCATAGACTGTGGCGAGTTGGGGATAGAGAGACTATGGGGTACTGCAGAGGGCAGAACCCTGAGAGAAGAGGCACTGGGGTCCAGGAGGAACATGGGAGGCCAGCGGCAAGGTGAGACACCGGCCTGCAGAGGGCACTCCGGAGGCTGGCAAGCTAATTCCCTGGACGACCAGCAGGAGGTGCCGCCTGGTGAGTCGTTGCCCTGTCACAGTGCACCACCTGCTTTGAAAGTGCAATGACAATGGGGGATGGTGTCCTGGTCTGCCCATGGTGCTGGTGTGTCTGATTGCTGAGATTCTTGAGCTGGCTACAATGCTGCTCTGGACAACAAGAAAACCAGGATAGTTAAAAATAAAAAATCACGTTGTAATATAGGTTTCCTAACCTACCATTTGTGCTTGAAGCAGAGACTTATGTGACCTTCAGAGTTACTAGGCTACTAACCAAGCATCTTACAGTGATTCTTTGTTATTATTAAGATGACATGAATTCAAGGATAACATTTATATTTAGGAACTAAACTTCTCTGCAAATGTTTCTCTTCTGACTCATGCTTTTACATAAAGGTGAAATCTTTGTTTTTTATCTCAAATGCTTAAAATGGCACAAGCTTTTAAACTATTTATTTTCGAATGTTAGGCTTTCATTTAGAAACTATTCTTTGGCAGTATTGTTATGCAAATAGTAGTTAGTACTACAAGAAGCCCTTGAATAAGTATAGTTATATTAATTGGGGAATTAGATAATTGGCAGCCATGCTCAGGCAAACCCACATCCCAAACTAACAAAAGACCTTTCAAGGGATTGTTACAAAGATGGTACGATCTGTAATAATCACTGAAATTTAAGACTATTTTAAAAGCAGAAAGACTTGATGTGGTGTGTGGTGTTTTTTTCTGAAAACAGGCAAGCCTGGACTGATTCGAAGCAGCCTGGTAAGTACTTTCAAGCCTTTTTAAAAAGTAAAATGATGTCTCAGAAAATGAACTGAATAAAGGAAAAAGTCTTAAAATGTAAAACCCTAGAAGATTCAGAGATCCGTCTCCACCAAGCCAAGAGCAACAAAGCTGGTTCTGCATGAACATTAGCTGATTGCACATGCATGAGCTTAGGAAGCATTTAGAGTAGCCCAGTGTTGAGCCAATGGCTGACACTTGAAATTAGGGGTGTGTGTCTGTCTGTCTTAACCTACAATGAGTATGGAAGGGAAGAAATAAAAGCCTTGGAAGCTGGTGAACACGGTCTTTCAACTGCTCATTGTGTCTTGCCCCTCCAAGACAGCACCTCTACAAGTAAGAACCGCTCAGAAGAACCAAATAACCAGGAACACCACAGCACCAAGAGAAACCAAAGTTCCAGCCAGCACTGATTCTGCAGCAAGATGCTTTCACCAAGCCCTCAGCATCATAGGCAGATGAAGTTTTCATAAGCACTACCTGAAATTATTCACTTTTATTTGAGATTTTAATTGGCTATTAAATATTATTGTAACTTAAGGTTTATTTACAGCTTCTCCAGTTAAATAGTAAAATGATTGGATGATGTATTCTTGGAGAGGAGACCTAGATAACCTTAATAAAACAGATTGAGACTTATTTTGAATTTAAAGTCCTTAATTTGTATGTATTTGCCCATCCCAAACCACTTCTTAAAGTGAATTGTGGATTTATAAGAAACCTTGTGACTTTAAGTAACTGATTTAATTTTTTTCTCCAGTTAATAAGTGATCTCAGCATAGCCCTATGAACTCATCTATGCTCTTCTTTTTTTTTTTTAAACAATTTAGGTTATTTACTGTTCATCAAACAAAATTCCTCTGCCTATTTATAAACTGTTTTAGTTTATCTGGGATAAACCGAACAGGATCTGCCTGCTGTTTTCAGGAATCATTAACTTGTATTTTAATTTACCTATAAATCAGTGACCTCCTCACTCTTAGAAGGCTGAAGTGCTGAAAGCGCTGCACAAGAGTCACAACAGAAAGCACTGTAGATCAGCTAACCCCTGGATTTAGTTTTTTTTCTTTATAATCTATAAATAATTTGTTTAACAATCTTGAACTTCTGCTTGTCTGTAGTTGTGGTGCCCCAAAGTCAGGATAAGAACCATGTGTCTAAAATAGTGGGGTCATATCCCTGGATCGGTATGCAGAGAAACAGTTCCCATGATTCAGCCTACCCATCCTTGTTTTTCTAGACTAATTTTAGTAACTGGGGGGGATACGGTTACTTGGCACTCAACAACTAAAGCACCCTTTGCTCACTTCCCCCACCTCAAGTCTTTATTATTACCCAAACATTAGGAATTATGGCAATCAAAAGCTAAGGTTACATGAACAATTAACCTTAACACACAATTTACCCAGCAAGACCATTAAAAGAAACGTTCCCAATGAACAGTGCCCAACTAACCTTAACTCTGTCCCTGGACTTGTTACTATTTTAGGGCCCAATCCAAACTTAAAACAGAAGTTTGCATTACTGGATATGTAAGTATACTACATATGAAAAAACACTGTAAAAGAAAATTTAATTTCCACAGCAAGTACTCCAAAGTTAGGAAATAAAATTAAGGAGCCTGTATATAAGTTGATTTAACAAACAATAGAGATTCAAACAGTAGCTAGCAGAAGCTTTGGAAACGGTTACATATAAATTCATAATACACGTTCTAAAGCCTAGACTTGATTAACAAGATACTCTCATCTTTGTAAAGTATTGCTAATCCAAAATCCTTCAGCATTTTACAGCCAGGCTGGCTGTGAGAGGCTTGCATGCTGTCAGTTTGCCTCCTGGACGAAGGTTCCTGTGTGTGTGTCTGCACTCCAGATAAACCCCCTGCTGTTGGTGCAACCCCTTTGAAGGGGGTACTCCTGAAATGTCACACTGAGCCTCAGGGATTTGCCCCTGAACTACAGCAGTAATGGTGGCAGAGGCTCTGGCCTCAGTTTCTGAGATTGGTCCCAGTAGTGTTTGTTGCTAATGGTTCTGAACCAGGACTTAGAAAATAGGGACTGAGTTTACTTTTAGTTGGCTGTGTTTGGTGTGTAGGGAGGAAGGAACTGCACAGATGGGGGGGGGGGGGCACCTGATTACCTTATACATTCCTACCCAAAGGGAGGCTTTGAGTCCTTTTGGGATTTCTGGAACATCTCAACGGAGAACAGGAGCCCGAGGAGAGGCTACCAAGAGCCGGCCTAGCTGCACATTTTGAGACGAGCACCATATAGACTATCTGACCATCCTTAGTATGGATACTTTGTAAGAATACCCTCATTTGTTTGTTTTAATATTGAATTATAAGATGGCCACTGGTTTCAGCACTGCAGAACCCATCAAAGACTGAGCCTAAACCCACTATTTGCTGAGAAAGGTGTTGGGAAGGAGCAGAGTGGAATGTATTGGCTGTAACTATTCAGGAAGTTGAGTTTATGTATAGTCAATTTTTGTCTTTTATTATCCTAATCCCTTTTCCCATTGTCCCCTATCCTGAATTCCCCATACCTAGTAAAGCCCCAGTTACTGTTTTAGTACTCTGGTAATTGTGACAGCATTTTATTTTTGTGTGCTCTGACTGACACTCTATATGAGATTGGGTGTTTGAATGTTATCTCAAGCACTAGGAGGGGTTTCCTTGGGTGGAGATACCAGGTGTCCTTATAGGTGAGCCCAATACCCATACCAGTGAGGAGAAAAGGGAAGAAGGTTGCAGCTATGTCTGATGGCTTTGTTACGTTTGTTTAATCCTGTAGATTTCCGCTTTTGCAGTCTCAGCTCAATCTCAGTCTTAGTTTGCAAATAGGCATACAGTATGAAGCACACAATACACCACTGGCCAGAAAAGGAGGCAGGTGTCAGAGGCAGGGATTGAATCAGATCGCTACAGTGGCATTCAACTGCCTTAAACCATGAAATTGTCCATTCTCTCCCAGCAGTCCCCTGCCTCATTCACTACACCCTTCCAAGTTCAGCAACAAATGAGACAAGGGTCCTATAGCCAAGTCTTCTTCACTGCACAACCCTGATTCTTTCTCTGAGCATTGTCCATGTGGCCCTTTGTATGAGGCAGGGGTCCTGTGGGGAAAAAATAGTATGTGATCATGTAATTGAAGACTCTATCATAATGCATACATACAAGGGGGCTGAATTAAGGTTGCACAGGCAGCCTTAATTCTGGCATTTCCTACCTTTTGTGTGCTTGACTTTGTAACCTGAATGTTCTTGCAGCGTAGCTTTTGTAAATAATTTTCTAGATTTAAGAAAAATCTTGGAGGGGGAAAAAAATTCTGTGATGTGAAACCCATATTGATTCTCTACATGGGTCATAAGAAGGATTGGAACCTTTAAATCCACAGTACAGGCCTCTCTACCACCTGACCTGAATAACTGACAACAGTAGTAGGCTGTTATCCTCTATGTGGACCAGCACTAGAGGGAAATGGGACAAACAGTTTTTTGTCAGTTGGCTTAACTAATTTGCTGGACAGCAGAGGAATGATGAGACTCAGGAATAATGGGTTCAATTCCAGGTTCTGAGAGGAAGTGTAGACTTTTTTTTTTCCCCTATCCACCCTGCCCTTCCACTGTCCCTAACATGTACCTCCTCCCCTGTCTCTGCTCCTATGTCTCATTCCATGACTTTCCTCTGCCCCTCACAGCCTATTTCTTGCCCTCTTCTCTCATTCCTCACCTGTCTGCATTTGAGCTTCTCCTAAGCCTCACTAGTAGGACTACTGAGAATGCAGGAGAGAGATTCTTCCCTGCTCTGAGTTCCAGTGCATAGCAGCCCCCATCAGCCATAAGGAGCAATTGCAGAGAGGGTCCTGCTCAGCCCCTGCAGCCCTGGGCTGGGGCATGCTCAGTGATAATGCTCATCTTCAGATAGCATGCAAAATGTGACTTTTTTCCCCCCTAGAGTCTTCTAACTTGTCTGAATTTGGGTGATTTTTCTCACAGGAACAGTGAAATACATGTCCCTGAAATGAAGGCAACCTCCCACCCCAACAAGTTTCAAGTTCCTGCTCCAAAGAATGGGGGAAGAGGGGATGGAGCATAGAGATTCCAAATGAAAAAGTGCACACTTTTTTTTTTTTAATTAAACACTGGCAAAACTATGTATTTTTCCCTAATCTCATTCTGAGAAATGGCTGAGTTGTTTTTACTGAAAATTTCTTACAAAAAAACCCAATTCCATCTGAGGCAGATACCAAACTTGAAAAATTTCAGCTGGAACCGTTAAATTTGGCAAAGTTATAAGCAACTGACAACAGGTTCTTATATAATAGACCGTGTTAAGCTGTACTGGGAGAGCTTTTCTACTTGGGATTTCTCTAACTTCCAGTGGAAACAAAACCAATAAATAATGAAGAGACTTAAGAACTCTAGAGCTTTCTGACTGGCTACAGCATCAGTGATGTTATAATCAGGGAATGCTCGGGAGATAGGGTGACAGTGCCCCTTACCAGTGGGTGCAAATTCCATTTCCTAAGACAACCCAGGCCTTGCATTTCAGGGTGACAACTGTTCTCTGGACATAGGGTTAAAGTAGGGTTACCATATTTTGAGTGTCCAAAAAGAGGACACTCCACGGGGCCCCGGCCCCACCCCCAGCCCCACCCATGCCCCCGCCCCAACTCTGCCCCCTCCCCTGCTTCCCGCGAACATTTGATTCACGGGAAGCCTGAAGCAGGCAGCAGGTAAGCTGGGGGAGGTGGGGGGAGGAGGCGCGGCCCAGTCTGGCCCCCGCAACCAAGCGACTCCCTCCGGCGGCCGGCCCCAGCGTCTCCAGCCTGGCTTGGCTCCTGGGGTGCCGGCCCCTGGCCCAGCATCCAGTGGCCAGCCCCTCCCTATTTTCCCGGACATGTTCGGCTTTTTGGGATTTCCCCCCGGACGGGGATTTGAGGCCCAAAAAGCCGGACATGTCCGGGAAAATCCGGACGTATGGTAACCCTAGTTAAAGTCACTTGGCCTGAGCCTGCTTGGGTCAGGCCTCCTTACCACAAAGCAACTGTCAGCCCCCTAATGTGGAAATGCCAAGCTGGGAAAGGAGCTGTAAAGCAGATGCTGGTGCTCTAAACTGCTGTGCTTAAGCAATGGTATCTGAACCCACCCAGAGGGGTGGTTTGCAGCTATCTATGCTGGGGTGGGGTCGACAGGCAGGAGCAGCTCGGCCTTTGTGGCTGCTGTTATCAAATGCAGAGAGGCTGCTCTCTAGTTAGCTGCTGAGGAAGCAACTCTTTGCTCTTTATAATGCTGCGATGACCATAGCGTCTGGAATGCTTGTCAGATGCCAGCCTGTCTGCTGGCCCTTTTTACTCTGGAGTTAGTCCTGTTTTAGCTTGGACAAGGTGATTATTCCCTTGGCATTTAGCCCCAGATCCAAGGCATTCTGAAATGACAGGCTCTCCTTTCCTTGGCACAGATGCACTGCTGCACCAAAGTCCCCTGGGAAAGAAATATATGGCCCTGTGTAACAGAATTGCTGGCTCTCAGCCTCTGGGCAGGCATGCAGGTGTCTACTGCTGAGTCACAGTGGGTCAGGTGCTAACACCTGCCTCAGGGTTCAAGTAGTTATTGCTGAGTCATGCTATCAGGTAGGTCAGCCAACTTCAACAGGATGGAAAGAGACAGATGTGCCTCTTGGGGTCAAAAGAAACCAAGAAGCTAGGACAGAAGAAGCCTTAAAGGAAAAGTCTCGAGAAAAGCTGAGCTCAGGGAGAGAACTGGGCTGAGTTTTATGTGTTACTAATAAACCCCAGCTCTTGAAAGGGTGAGCTGGACACTAACGCAGAGTCTGTGAACTCTGTTGAGGACAGGGTAAGATCCCACCCCATTTACACTTTGCTATGTGCAGCCCTGGAGGATTACAGTTGAACATGAGCTCCCAATGTGATGCTGTGGCCAAAAGGGCTAATGCGATCCCGGGATGCATAAACAAGGAAATCTCGACTACCTCTATATTTACCAGTGGTGTGTGACCGCTGCTAGAATATTGTGTCCAGTTCTGGTGCCCTCAATTCAAGAAGGATGCTGATAAATTGGAGAGAATTCAGAGAAGAACCACGAGAATGATTAAAGGATTAGAAAACCTTCCTTATATTGATAGACTCGATCTATTTAGCTTAACAAAGAAGGATAAGGGGTATTTTGAACACTGGTTTTTAAGTGCCTAAATGGGGAACCAATGTTTAATAATGGGCTCTTCAATCTAGTGAAAAAGGTATAAAACAATCCAGTGGCTGGAAGTTGAAACTAGACAAAATTTTAACAGAGTAAAAACAACAAGGAGTCTGGTGGCACCTTAAAGACTAAGGCTAGGTCTACACTACCCGCCTGAATCGGTGGGTAGAAATCGACCTCTCGGGGATCGCGCTCTTACTCCACCAGCGGAGGTGGGAGTAAGCGCCGTCGACAGAAAGCCGCAGAAGTCGATTTTGCCGCCGTCCTCACAGCGGAGTAAGTCGGCTGCGATACATCGAATTCAGCTATGCTATTCACGTAGCTGAATTTGCGTATCTTAAATCGACTCCCCCCTGTAGTGTAGATGTACCCTAACAGATTTATTTGGGCATAAGCTTTCGTGGATAAAAACCTCACTACTTCGGATGCATGGAGTGATAACCCCGATACTTAACAGAGTGTAATTAACCATTGGAACAATTTACCAAGGGTGGTGGTGGATTCTCCCTGAATGACAATTTTTGCATGAAGATTGGATGACTTTCTAAAAGATCTTAGGAATTATTTTGGGGCAGTTTTCTGGCCTGTGCTATACAGGAGGTCAGATGAGATGATCACAATAGTCCCTTCTGCCTTGGAATCTGTGACACACCCCTCTCCTTGGTAAATACCGTTGGCTGGCTAGGCAGCTCCCTGTCTTGCATGCTGGCTTTTGTGGATCTTATTTTGGGGCTGCTGTCTCTCCCCATTCATTGTACAGGGAACCTAGGTGCCGAACTCACGCTTTGTGAATTTCTCTGATTCCGAAGAAGTGGGATGTAGCCCACGAAAGCTTATGCTCAAATAAATTTGTTAGTCTCTAAGGTGCCACAAGTACTCCTGTTCTTTTTGCGGATACAGACTAACGCGGCTGCTACTCTGAAACCTGTGGATTTTTTTTTTTTAGCTGTCTAAAAGTTAGGTGTGGCAATCATAAGTGTCATCACATCTACGTTCTTTTGTGAAACTAGCCCTATGTGCCTCAGTTCTCCCTCTGTAAAACAGGGGTAGTAATGCTTGCTTCCTCCCATTCTTTGTCGGTCTTGTCTATTTAGATTATAAATGCTTTGAGATAGGGACTTGCTGGCCACAGGAGTAGCTTGGCACAAAGGGGCCTGATCTTATTTGGTCTCTAGCTTCTACTAGTTGCTATTGTAATCTGAGTAATTATTAATATGTTGCATGCAGTGTCGTCGTAGCCATCTTGGTCCCGGATATTAGAGAGACAAGGTGGGTGAGGTAATAGCTTTTATTGGACAAAGTTCTGTTGGGGAGAGAGCTCAAAAGCTTCTCTCACATCAACAGAATTTGGTCCAATAAAAGCTATTACCTCACCCATCTTGTCTCTCTGATTACTAATAGTCTATACAAGGTTCTATATCATAATTTCACATCTAGAGGAAGACTGTTCATTGAGTCTATGGCTGATGGCTTGCCACAGCTTGGAGCTGTTTTATAATCACCTAGGTATAGAGTTGGATGCTGGACCTTCCTGGGTCTGTGGCATGAGCATTGATCCTGTCTATCCCTCTGTGGGGAGAAAAGACTGAGTAAGTGAACCATGCTCTACCTCTGTGTAAATAACATGTTGAGAATAACTAATTCAGATGTCCAAGTGTTAGGTGGGTTTTGCATCAGAGCTCCACAAATGCAGGATGAGCTTTTTTGCTATTAATGCTAGGTCTTGGGTGCAGGTCTTGCTTGAGGAGCATTTGTAGAGCTGTGAGGGAGTCCAGGACTGGCATAGTAGAAAGGTTGCAGACCAGGGCTGAGGGATACTAGCAAAGCTATTGGCAGGCCAAGGCCTGGAGCAGCAGTTAGGTACCTGTAGGAAGCAGTAATTGAATTGCAAAAACTCTCTTTCACAGTTGTTGACATTTTCCATGGGGGATGAGAACAATGAAAGGAGTGTTTCTGGAAGGTTCACACTTAAGTCAGTGGAACAAGTTTCACCCTGCTACACACCCCACCATCACCTTTTCTGCCGCCTTCTCTCCCAAAAGATTGCCTCACCCAGCCTGCAGGACCCTTTCCAGTGGGCAGATAGCCTCTCACTAGCTGCGTGCTGGCCTCCTCCAATCCTGGCCCAGAAGGAGGGCTCCATGTCTGAAATCCCCAACTTCAGGGGCTACTTCTCAGCTCCTGTCCCCAGTCACTTGTGTGTGTGTGTGTGTGTGTGTCAGAGCCTGGGACACAGCAGGAGGCAGAATGGGGGCAGACAACAGAGGGTGGCTTCTGGTAGAGGAAAGGTGCCACTTGGGAAGTATCCTGACCTGACCGTGCCTCTGAGCATGTCAGCAGTGACTCTTTCACCGTCTCTGAAAGAATCCCTGGAAGTCAGCCAGGGCCCAGCTGACACCACTGGCTGTTAGTCTTTTTCCTGGGACTGAACTAGAGACCAGTAACTCTGGCATTTGTTTTGAAGGGCCCGGGGCAGCCCCTGGAGAGAGCGTGCAGACAGGCCTGGAACTGTGGGAAGGTGTCTCTAAAGGTGTAAAGACATTGTCTCCTTGTCACTTTACTCCTGGCAGTGCTGGCTCCTTGCCAGGCCACCTGCATTTGCAGCTCCTGGTGAATTTGTTTGAGTTTCTCCTTTTTTATTTATATTCCTCAGGAATAATCTCCAGCCTCTTTGGATTCTTTCCCCTCTAGCCTGGGAACGTGGGACTAGGTACCTGCTTAGACCAGTTCAATAGGCATTTAGAAGTCAAGATGTCTTCAGAACCCAAGGGAAATGTTTCCGTATTCCAACTTTGTTAAATCCACAATCTGATTATTGTAATAATTTTAAAATACTCCTGTGGAAGCTGTTCAGTTGAATAAAGCAGTTAAATATCTAACCAGCCATAGTTTGATCTTGTTTTGTGATCTTCTGTACTCCTGGTGGGTGGCACTGAAGTAGCCATTAAGTAGCACACACGCCAGGACTGTTGTGACAGTATTGTAATGATTTGTCTGCCTGCATGGGCATAACCAACGGATTCATAGATTTTTAAGGTCAGAAGGGACCATATGATCTTTCAGTCTGACCTCCTATATAACCCAGGCAAGAGAACCTCACCCAGTAGTTCCTGCATCCAGCCCATTAATTTATGCTCTAACTCAGTCATACCTTTTGGAAAGATACCCAAGATTGATCTGAAGATTCCAAATGATGGAGAATTCACCATGTCCCTAGGTAAGTTATTAATTATCCTACCTGTTAGAAATTTGCACCTTATTTCTAGTCTGAATTTATCTAGCTTAATCTTTGAACTGTTGGCTCTTGTTATATGTTTATTTCCTAAATTAAAGAGCCTTCTATTATCAGATATCATTTCCCCATGTAGATACTTGTTGGCTGTGATCAAGTCAACTCTTAACCTTCTCTTGGATAAACCAGATAGACTGAGATTCTGAAGTTTCTCACTATAAAGCAGGTTTTCCAGACCTCAAAACATTCTTGTAGTTCTTTTCTGAATCCTTTTCTACCTTTCAGCATCTTGTGTCCAGTCTGGTGTCCACACTGGAAACAGTTGTGACTTTATTGACATGAACTGTGACCATATAGATTATTGTTGCAACCAGGGTCCTATGGTTGCACCAAGTCTTTTACAGAGGAGGTAAAGTGGGGTGCCTATGGAAAGGTTGTAGTTTGCTGGTTATGATTATGCTGTCTGTATGTGTGTATCATTTTTGTATTTGAAGTTATGAATATTGGCTATGTACTTGTATCTCAATGTGTTTGATTCTAAGTAGCCTCAGTGAAGCACTTGGTCAGCTTCTTGAGAAAGGACTATCTCAATGAGTGCCCAATCAAGAAACACTTAACTGACAATGGACTTTGGAAGACCCCAATCCACATATGAGTTTTCATGGGAATGTTCAAACTAACATGTAAACAATGGAGTCGGCCTGCAAAAAGCGGAATCATTCATGGACATGTGACTTGCCCAGGTGGCTACAAACTCCATCTTGTTTCTGTGCCTTTGCACAGAAGAACAAAGGGGTTTACGCCCACAAGAGAGAGAATATAAAAGGACCTGGAAGACTCTCCATTTTGTCTTCAGCTGGCTCAAGAGATGGCCTCTCCATCCCCAAGAGATGCCTGAAAGAAACTGGAACAAAGGACAGTAACTATGGGGGTGTGAGTGATTGCTAGACCCAGACTAGGAAGGAGTCCAGTCTGTGAAAGGAGCTTATTGGAACATCTCTGGGGGTGAGATTTCATCTTGTAATCCGTTTGTATTAGGCTTAGACTTGCATGTTTTGTTTTGTTTTATTTTGCTTTGTAACTTACTTTGTTCTGTCTGTTATTACTTGGAACCACTTACATCCTACTTTTTATACTTAATAAAATCTCTTTTGTTTATTATTAAACCCAGAGTAAGTGATTAATACCTGGGGGAGCAAACAGCTGTGCATATCTCTCTATCAGTGTTACAGAGGGTGGACAATTTGAGTTTACTCTGTGTAAGCTTTATACAGAGTAAAACTGATTTATTTGGGGTTTGGATCCCATTGGGAGCTGGGTGTCTGGGTGCTAGAGACAGGAGCACTTGCTAAGCTGTTTTTAGTTAAGTCAGCAGCTTTGGGGGCGTGGGTCAGACCCTGGGTCTGTGTTGCAGCAGATTAGCATATCTGGCTCAACAAGACAGGGTTCTGGAGGCCCAAACTGGCTGAGAAAATGGGCTCAGAGAGAGGTAGTGTCAGCACATCAGGTGACAGTCCCAAGGGGGTCTCTGTGACCCAACCCACCACAACAGTATCCACTAATGTTGTATGCAGAAGTAATATAACCTCCCTACTACTACTTGATAGTCCTCTGCTTATGCTTTCAAAGATTTCATCCTCTTAGGTGCAGCATGGGAACTCCTCTTCAGCTGGTTTACTCCACGATCCCTAAATCCTTGTCTGTTAACATTTCAATGTTATCACAATAGTCATAAGACAGGGGTGGGCAAACTACACCCCATGGGCCGGATCCAGCCCGTCCGGGCTTTGGATCCGGCCCAAGGGATTATCACCCCTGTGGTGCTGCGGGCCCCGCGCCACTCCCAGAAGTGGCCGGCAGCACATCCCTGAAGCCCCTGGAGGAAAGGGGGCAGAGGGCTCCGTAAGCTGCCCTCACCTGTAGATATCTCCCCCACAGCTCCCATTGGCCGGGAACAGGGAACTGCGGCCAATGGGAGCTTCAGGGAAGGTACTCACAGATGAGGGCAGCGCGCGGAGCCCTCTGCCCCTCCTCCCCCAGGGGCTGCAGGGATGTGGCGCAAGTCACTTGCAGGAGCAGCACGGGGCCAGGGCTGCTCAGGGAGTCTGCTCTGACTACCGTGCATGCTGCTGCCACCCCAGAGCCGCTCTAGGTAAGCGGTGCCAGGCAAGAGCCTGCACCCCAACTCCCTGCCCTGAGCTCCCTGCTGCATGCTGCACCCCTCCCTGCACCCCAAACCCCTGCCTTGAGCCCCCTCGTACACTCCACACCCCTCCTCTCCCCCAACCCCTTGGCCTGAGCCCCTTCCTGCACACTGCACCTTCTCCCACACTCCCTCCTGCCCCCCAACCGCTGCCCCAGCCCTACATTCATGGCCCTGCATGCAATCTCCCCACACAGATGTGGCCCTTGGGCCAAAAAGTTTGCCCACCCCTGCCATGAGAGCTAGAGACTTACTCTTTGGTTTAAACAGTATGCTGGAGAAAACAAACAAAACTCTTCCAGTGATAGTTCTTCACAGCACACATCAGGCAAAAGGTCTCCAGTTGTTCTTCTCCCCTACCTGGGGCTTCAATCAGCAGATTCCTAGGTTAGGAGGACACAAAGCAGCTCTTCTCCCTTTCTCTCATTTTCCCTCTTTTCTATTTCCCTTTTATGGCTTCCACCACTCAGGAGGCACTGCTGTCAGTTCCACTGTCTGGTAGCCTAATAAGCCACAGCCTCCAGCATTTCTTTCCAGTCCTGGCCGTCTCTAAGGACTAGTCTCCTCCTTTCTGCCCAGTAAAGCAGTTCATACAGCGACTGATCACTTATACCCCATCACAATCCTCTGGGTACGGAATGTTTTAATCAGAGTACACACCACTAATAGGCCTTCCGATTGGGGTAGTGATGGTATGGGATATGTGAACTAGAATATAACAGCATAGAATGAAGGCTGATATAAACAAGATTGTAGGCTTGGAGGAATTAATTCATTGAGGGTGTATTACAAGCTAAGAGAACCTTCTCACCATCCTCCACTGAAACTGCCAAATCCCACCCCAAGGAGCTATCCAGAGTGGAAACGATTTCATTGATCCTGAGTGCCTATAACCTGCATAAAAGCTGAGTGCCAAGCACTGCAAAGAACTCTCATCCTATTGTGCTGAAAAGATCACACGCATTCAGGAAGCCTTCTCAAACAGCCTGGCTCTGCCCCACCTGCACCCACTAACCAACAGCCTGCCTGCATTCCCCGAGTTCAGTACATTCACTCATGACAAAGTTCTTGACCCAAGACCTATGAATGTGACTCATGCCCCTATTGGCTTGTGAAAGCAAATTATGAGCAGCTAGTGCCATTCCTGACTGGAATAGCCAACACCTCATTCAGGGAAGGGATCTTCCCTTCCTCCTTCAAACATGCAATAGTCCAACTAGCACTAAAAAACCTCATCCTGAATATATTGGTACTAGCTATGACAGATATTACATCCATCTACATGCAGTATGTTTGGGGACTGTTGCATTAACTTTATGAATGGCATAAATAGGTGTCATAGCACCTATCTTTAAAAAGGGGAACAAAGAGGATCCGGGAAATTATAGACCAGCTAGCCTAATTTTAATATCTGGAAAGATACTAGAACACATTATTAAACAACCAATTTGTAAGCACCTAGCGTATAATAGGGCTATAAGGAATAGCCAACATGGATTTATCTAGAATAAATCATGCCAAACCAACCTAATATCCTTCTTCAGTAGGGTTATTGGGCTAGTGGATAGCTTTAGACATGATTTTTCTTGAGTTTTAGTAAGGCTTTTGACAGTCCCCCATGACATCTTCATAGGCAAACTAGGGAAATTGGTCTAGATGAAATTACTATAAGGTTGGGTGCGCAAGTGGTTGAAAGACTGTACTCAAAGTAGTTATCAATGCTTCACTGTCAAACTGTGAATACTTATCTACTGGAGTACCAAAGGGGTTTGTCTTGCATCCAATACTTTTTAACATTTTAATTAATGACCTGTTAACCAAGCACACAAACCCTTACAGAAGGGTCTGAAAGACTTTGGAACCTCTCAGAGATCTCTATGTGGAAAATGGGAATCTGGCCCTCTGAGCAGCATACAGCAATCTTCAGAAATTCGAGAGCCTCAGCCGGAGCACACCTGCTGGGAGCTCTGAGACTCTTCCTCCCCACTGGACAGAAGTCTCTATCCCACACCCCACTGCAAGGCAGAGGTCCTGAACTCCCCCCACCCCGCCAGCCTAGTAGGTGGAGAATGGGAGATCGGGGGGGCTTATGAGCTGCACTTTAACAGTAAAATAGCCGCATGTGGCTCACAAGCCACAGTCTGGCCACCCCTGCTCTAGATCCTTGATTGTTTTATTATGTTTTCTCTGCATTGCTTGTCCTTAAATCAAGGTACTCAGTGTTGAAAGAGCTGTTTTGTTATTGGTAACCCCCAGGCCAGTATACATTGTTCATAGCTCTTGAAAAGAAAGCAAAGTGAAGGGGATGGAAGTTAGACCTGGTGGGAATAACACCACTCTGTTTCAGGGCTGCTGCAGCCTAATATGCCAGTCATGGAACTAAAACTGCATGAGTGGCATTGATGAATGATCTCCTCCTGACAGGGGGCAGACATCCATTCTTACTCTGCTGGACCCATCTGCAGCATTCAACATTGTCAACCATGAGATTGGTTGCTGTCTTGACTGAGAGGTGGCAGATCCCCAGGGTAATGCACTAAAATGGGTTGAGTCCTTCCTGACGGGACCCAGCGAATGAGTAGTGACAGGAAACTGCTCTTCTATCACTAGACCACTCACTTGTAGAATCCCACAAAGATTGAGTCTCTCTCTATTCAACAATCTACATGAAGCCCACAGATGAACTGGTCAGATGACATGAATTCAAGTCCCAGAAATATGCAGATGACGCATAGTTCTACCTATTCTTCACCAGATATGACCATATCATTACCACCAAGATGGCTTGGAGGAGAAGATCAGCTCATGGATGAAGAACAGCTAGCTGAAGTTGAATCCGAGCAAAAGACCCCATTCTTTGTGTACAGTGACCCAGCCTCAGTTATTCACACCTTTGTCACCTCTCAGGTGGATTACAGCAATGCAATATATCTGGTCATGAAGGCTTCAGCACCTAGAAAATTCCAACTAGCACAGAATGCTGCAGTGCATGTCAGCAACACTCGCTACTGCAAGCAGAGCACACTCATCCTCCACTGTCTACCCATAAAATACTGAATCGAGTTCAAGGTCTCGGTTCTTATAGTCAGGGCATTGTATACAGGTATAATCTCCCATCTGGCACAAGAGTGTTTTTGTTTTTGTTTAGTTAAATCCCTCCCCAAGTGACATAAACTAAACCAAAAAAGGGCATTCACACCAGAATAAGAGTGTCTACACAGTAGGTTATTCTGATATAACTATTTCACTTTGAATTCACATCCTATGTTATACCAAAATATCTTTCCTGGGTAGACAAGGCCTGAGTATCTCTTAAGTAGAAGAGAGGCCTTGCTGTTCCAGAGGGAGTCCACGACCACTTTGTTCAATCTTTTTCTTTGTTTCAGGGCCCAGGTGTGAACTCTCATGATGCCTCTCATGGTGCCTGCAAGAGCCTCCAGCAGAGGATGCCCCTGTGATGGCTGCTTTCTTGTGTTGGTGATTGGACTTATTCAGTCTTAGCAGGTTGTAATCACGAGCCTGTGGGCTGTGTCTCCTCTGTAAATGAGGTTGTTTAAACTGTCTAAGCAGCGGTATGTGTGTGTGTGTGAGTGGGGGGGGGGTTCGCTCCCTTTTGTCAGACTAAGACCTTGTCTACACCTAACATTTTTACTGGCATAGCTATAACAGTTAAGGGAGTGATTTTTTACCAACATAGCTATGCTGTCAACCCCTCTAATGTAGAAAGGTTATACAGGCATAATCTATGCCAGTAATCTGAAATGACATAGGCTACATCAGTATAAGCAATTTTATATTAACATAACTGCATCCACATTAAAGGGTTTTGCCAGTTAGTTATATCAGTGTAACTGTACTGGCAGTATTTCCTAGTATAGACAAGGCCTAATACACCATTTTAGAAATGAAGCACCTAAATCACATTTTGGATACAGATCAAAATATGCAACTAATACAGAGATACTTATAGTCATATACTGTCCTCTGCCTCTCTATTCTAGTTTAGTCCAGTCTTTATACCATACCCATTACTGTGCTGAGTTCCTTTCAGAATTAGAAAAGCCAGACACCCTGAAAAATCCCCAGATGGTACCAAACAACAGCTGTCTGCTCAGCAAGACATGTCACTATGATTGCATCACTGAGGCGCTCCAATCTTCTGCACTGACTGCTCAGTGCATAGAACCCCATTCAAGGTCTCTGCCCTCATGTTCAAAGCAGGATGTGGGCACTGAGAGATGCTGCTCCCTCCATGACCATGACAGCTATGTCACATTGGAATAATTAAACTGTCAGCCAAGAGCAAGGGGTCAGGAATTCAGAAGATGTCACTTTCACAGGAGCTGGACTTAGACTGTGGAGCCATCTCCTGCAATGAGAGACATCAGGCCTCACAACATTCAGCATTAAATGCAAAGCCTCTTTCTTCACCTTTGCTTTCCTTCAGTAATTTTTATACACACATAAAATCCAACAAAATAAATCAAATAAATACATTAATCAAGCTCTGTCCCCCAAATGCTGGGAAGGAAAATTGTTATTTTTGTTTCTTTATTGGGAGGTACTCAGAAACTACTCTGATTGATTGATAGATACTACTAGTGAGGGAAGGACTTCCAAGCCAAGAATGCTACAATATCCTATATTATTTGCCATATGCAAATCTAAACATGACACCATTGCATAGTTCCTTTACCTGATTCTCATGAGAGCAAGTTGCTACTGATATAGTAGGACCGCGGGAGACAGCACCAGTGGCAAACATGCCATTATACTATTGCTGTAACTGATTACTTTGGCAAATGGTCACAAGTAACTTTCAATTTCAAAAGTTATCTAGTTCTTAATTCTCAGCAGAGTCCAGAACAACTACATTCTGACAATGGACCTCAGTCCACATCAATGGAATGTAAAGAATTCCTAAAGGAGAGAAATGTTAACCACATTATTTTGCTCCACACAAAGCACATCATCAATTCTGCATTCTCATGCCATTTGTTATTCTCTGGCCAATGGAAAAATAGAATGTTCTAATCAAATTTAATCAAGACTGTTTGCAAACAGCTAACTTAGAAGGAAAGCCCTGGGAATGATCTGCCTTTCAGGACCATGAGATACCTGATATATTCTGTTCTATTCTATACAGGTTCTTGTGCCATGCTCAGCCCCACAGCACATGAACACCTTTCAGTAGTGCATTAAGCAATATGACTAACATGTCACGTGTTGTTTGTTCTCTTATCCTCTCCAAAGGGGGAGACATATGTGCAGTGGAGTGTTCTTTTTTGGTAGCGGTTTATATAGATCTCTCCTCACCTCAGGTGTTTGGCCTCTTGCTCTTACCTGTTTCAGGGTGGGATCTTGTGATTCTCCTACTCTGTGAATGTTAGTACAGAGCAATGCGCTTGGGTCCATTCCATTCACAGAGTAGGAGAAGTATGCTCAGAGAGACTAGAAAGGGGACAGAGCAAGCAGCCATTGCTAACACCACCAATTGAGCTACCAGTTATCTACAGGTGTTTCTCCAGGACTGGTCCAACTAATGATTGCAGAGCTTGGTCTTAAATCATCTGATCAGAGATATCCACAAACTGGCATGAACTAGTTCACTTAAAGTTGCAGCATACTGGTCTGTGAAAGGGACAGGGAAAATGTAATTGTACATGGTGAGAGCCTGCTGGGCAGCGGTGATGGGGAGTGTAGTGTACTCTATGAGAATGTACGAGGGTGAAGATAATCTTTCAGTGAAAGAAAATTATTTGTCTCATATTAAAATTCCATGTGCTGGTGGGTGGAGGCTAATAAAGAGCAGCAGTGTCTCTGAACCACATGCTGGCTCCAAATTGCTCTTTTGGGAGGTGCTGAAGGGACTTGTGGATTTATCTCTTATTTCTGTTACTGGACAATTTTTTTGCCTGGTTTGTGTGGTTGGAGCATCTGGAAATAATCTGCAATTGTTGAATTGCTTCAGTAGAAAGGAGCTTTGAGAATGGTCAGTCTGTGCCTTGAGTAAGCCCAGCCCTCTGCAGCAGCAACTAACAGCCGAGGCTATTGCTGTGGTCACACCATGACCAATGAGAGGGGCTGTGGATAGACAGATAGTCATTCTCTGCAGGGCTCTCTTTTAAGCACTCTCAGAGTATTCACTGATTTCCCTGTTGATATGGGTGTGAGTAGGAATGTGTTGGGGTGGGTGTGGTGCAGATGAGCTAATTCTTCCTTGGGAGTGTAGTTCCTGGGCAGCCCCCACACTCCTCCTTTACTGCATTTTGTAATTCAGATCATTAAGGTGAAAAGCAGGAAGCAGTAATGCTGCAAACAAGGCAGCAATTCTGAAGGTGGGGTGGGAGAAATCCAGAATAAAAATGGTATAAATTTAAAACAAGAGGGAAAAAAATAGCATAGTGCTGGAAAATTGGGACCAGAGGGTAGGCTAATGGCAGGGCTAGCATAGGGCGAGTAGAGAAAGTGTTCATGAAGTGCCAAGAAATGGAGGGAAGAAAAACAAGGGCACCAGAATATGAAGAGCTGAGGGGTGGAGAACAGTGGGCAGGTAACAGAGGCTGGAGAATTGGAAATAAGACAACTATGAAACAGAGTGTGAAGGACATAGCTGCCAAATTTTGTGCAACTCCATGTGACATTCATTCACATTATAAAATGGAATAATTTGCATGTAATAGTAAATACACATTTTAAAAAATGGTGTGGATTTCTTAAAGGTGAAAAGGGCAGCTCTGGTGAATGAAACCTTCAATTTATTTACAGAGCAGTACTAGGGTGAGCTTCCCCCACTCACTACCCTGCCAGCCTAGGTTATGGGATAAGTCAGTCTCTGTGGCCATTCCAGTTCTTGGCCTCTCTGCCAATTAGTTCAAAGTGTGGGGGTAAGAGTGTCATGTGGGAGCTGGAGATGAGATACTCTCATCCCAAATTTATCTTGCATCAAGGCCACCAAATGCCCATTAGAGAGGAACAACTTAATTCCAGCTTAACTGGGCTGCTTTTGGACTGCTGACCTACAGGGAAAAGGCACTGAATCCTATTAGTATCATCCTGAGGAATCCAGCGCCTATAAGTGCTAATAAGACACCCTCAAGAGGGAGGTTATTTTCTGAGAAGATAAGTTTATTAAATCTAGTTCTGACCTCTTCCAAGTTCACACAAGCAACATGTCCCCCACACTGTGTGTGGCCTCTTTCACACAACCCTTGTGTGTCTCACCCCATGCTGAAAGGGGCAGCTCCCATTAATCGAAACACAAACCCTAAATATGCAACACTAAAACAGACACAACATCCACATTCATCTCTTAGTACAGTATTTTGCAATACAAAATGATTTAAACAGTTTTCCCAAGGGCCTCACACTAATTTGCATATACTTCTTGAGCAGTATTGGAACTCAGGTTGTTCAGGTGGGATGAGGGAAAACATATTTTTGTCCTTGATGAGAAGCAGCCCATACCAGCTTCAGCATCACTTTATCTGCAGGTTACACAGCTATTTGTGAACTAGCACTAGAATGCTGGGTATTCCTGGGTTCTTTCCTTGGCTCTGAGAGCAGAGCCTGGTCTAAGGGTTAGTTACAGCACAGACGAGTGTAACAAAGCCCCTGACTGAGTTGTCCACAGGGAATAAGCCTCTTGGACGTAAAAGCCTCTTGATGTAAAAGTTTAGCTTGAGTGGTAGTGGTAATTTAGCTTGAGTGGTAGAAGCTCAAAAGACAATGCATATTAGGTATAGAGACCAGCAGGATCTGTGAAAGGACTGAATGATAGCTGCTCCCCCCAAATCAAGGGATGAGGCTTGGGTTAATCTGAATTGCTAAGTGCACTGATGTAATAAGAACAGTCCTTGATGAAACTCCTCACTGAGCTCAGTGCCCCTTCTCTAAAGCTATACAGGGCTTTTTGAAGCACTGCCAGTGTAGTGGCACGAACTGCAACTGGCACATTTTCCCAACAGTAGCAGTTACCACTGTGTAAGGATGGCCTTTACTTACCCAGGAGAATTTGCTACCTCTGGACCTTTCACATCTTCTGGTCCTGGGGCACATTTCGCATCCTCTAGTCTAGTGGTTCTCAACGGGGGGTACACCATACGCAGAGGTCTTGTAGGGGGTACACTGGGCAGATCTCCAAGACATAGGGTGGAATAACACTGGGCAAGGGCAAGAGGAGAAGGGAGCACCGGGACTATTTAAGGCTTGCCTGCACAATGAAAGTTACTCTGTACTAAATGAGGGTGTGAAGCTGAAGTGGAGCAACTGTTCCGGAATAACCGCAAGTGTGGACATTTCTGGACCGGGAGTTCCCCACGGTCTACCGGAACGGCCGGCTGAAGGCAGGGGGCATCTCCCTGGCTGTGTGAGGGGCTGCCCGGCTGAGCCGCTTCCGTTGGGCTCAGGGGGGGCAGCTGTCCCGCACCGCCACCAGCAGCATTCCTGCGCCGTGACTCAGCGCAGATAGCGCGCCGCGACGGGCGGGCGGGCGGCCACCACCCCAGCGGGAAGGGCACGGGGGTGCGTGGCGGAGCCGCGGACGCACGCAGCAGTTCCTTTGCCGGGCGCCGGCTGCTGAGCGCGGCGCGGCTCGCAGCTCCGATTTGCATGCTCGGGCTGTGAATGGCGTTGCCGGCCGGCCGGCCCCTGGCACGGGGGCGGAGTCTGCGCTGCCTGCTCTGGGCGAGTTTGCGAGCGGGGGCCCCTTAGCCGCACCGGGGCGGCCCGATCGCTGGATCTATCGCTCGCTGCCGGGCGGGCCCCGCGCGGAGCCCAGACGGCTGCCCGGTGAGTGTGGCTGCCTGGCGCTGGATGCCGGGCGGGGGCCGGCGCTGGGGGCCAGGCGGGCGCCGCCGCGGGGGAGCGGCCCCGGGGCCCTCGGAGGGGTGCAGGGGGTGCGGCCGCGGGCCGGCCGCTGGGCCCAGGGTGGGAGAGGCGCCTCGGCACGGCAACAGCCCCGGACCCAGCTTCGCCGGGTGGGCAGCCGTTCGGGCGCCGGGCTCGGTGCTGCCCCGAGGAGCCGCCTCAGCCCGGCTCCAGCGAGGGTAGGGCTCGCCACCGCCGCCCCTCGGCCTGGCGCGCACGTGAGCTGCGGGCTCTGCTGCCGGCCACCTGCCGGGAGGGCGGCCCGAGACGGCGCCGCACCCCGCCCGGGAGCCCCCAACTGGCGGGTTCCCTGGGGGCTGTGTGGGGCAGGCGGCTGCTCGCGGCCCCGCGCCCTCGGGTGGGGCGAGCTCCCTCAGCACTCCGCTCCGGCTTGGCTTGGCCTAGAGACCGGAGTCTCCTGGGTCGCTGAGGGACTGGGCGCTCCTGTCCGCGGGGTGGGGTGCAGGCTGTCCGGGCTGGGGGACGGGACGGTGCTGATGTACGTGTGAGTTTGTAACCCCAAAGGCCGGGCCCGAGAGCCAGAGTCGAGTTACTGCCGCCAAACCGTTACTGATCCGACAGAGTCAGAAGGCAGCTGAGCCCACCGCTCTTTGTAACCTAAAACCGGGTAAACAGCTTGGGCTGGGATCTGGTGCGCTGAGAGCGGAGCCTGAGCCCTAGCAGGCCCGGGGTCTGTCCAGCCACGCAGCCTGGAGATGGAAATTCAATGGTTGATACTTGTTGCAGGCATCCAGTCTGGCTTCATTTCCTCTTGGGCCCTGGGGATGATCCCAGAGGAAAGTGAGGTGGTGGTGGTGAAGCAAATTCCGTCCGTGTGGAAAGCACTGACTGGAGCAGGATGGTGGGAGAAGTGAATTCAGGCATTAAGGTCCTTTGCTACTTGCTGTGGGAGTGGGACCTACACTTGGGAGTGCTGGAATTTGCAGTTGCACTAAGGCTGTAGATCTGCTCCTGGGTGCACCCAGTAACGTTCTTTTATTTGGAATTTGGCCTGGAGAGGGGAGGGGATGTATGACAGTTCCCGGACATGTTCACAGTTGTGGGGAAGGGCTCAATTGGGAAATCTCAACAGATTCTATACTGTGATGTGCACATCCCCCAAATAGTTTTGGTGGGATTAGTCTAGTGCATCTCCCTCAGCTGGCAAGAGCCCCTGGTGGACACTAGTGTGAGAGATGGCAGGCAGCCCCTGTTCCCAGGAGTGCCTGAATGTAGCTGTGAGCAAGCCTGGACTGCATACTTGGGCTGGAGTTAGTGTCCGTCCTGCTTAGTGACTCATGGATATGTTGTGGGGTTTCAAGGCAAGTGATCAGCAGGCAGTAACCTGGCTCTGTGCTAAGACATCCTCCCCTCAAAAATCTGGCTTATCCTGCATGCACATGTGCATCCCTCGGGACTCTACCTTTCAAACAGGTTCAGTTCACTGGGTGCATATTGGGATCTGCTTGGGCAGAAGCTGGGATAGTTAGGGAGCTTCAATGGTCCTACTCAGAGGACCTGTCCCCTGCTGGCTCCTTGTTTTCTCTTCCTGTCACAGGCCCTGCTGGCCCAGTACCAGCAACAGCTCTGCCTCGCAACGTAATCCCCACTAGTATGTGGGGGTGTCACAAGGGCAGTCCAGCTCCTCACTCTGCCTCATGGACCACGCTCAGGAAGGAAAAGGCTCAATCCGCATCCTTTCTGCTAGCTGCTCTACAAGGCAGCTGAGGATAACGCCTGACACAGGGCTTGGTGGAGCCCATAGCTTGAAGCACAGACATCTGAGGCTGCTCTAAGTTACACTGGGAGCTATCTTGGCCTTTAGCCAGCCCAGGACTGGGGAGGCAGAAAGATAGTTTTGAGTCACCCCCTTTCCCTGTTCTCCTCGGGATGGCAAGTGTAAACTCAGTCTAGCTGAGGATGGAGCCTAAGATCTTCAGATGGATCTTGGATTCAGGAAGAAACGTGTTTGTCACCAAATGCAGCCTGGCTGCTCGGACAGCAGCCTTGAGGAGCCCTTGGCTATTGATAATATTCTCAGAGTCACTGAAACGTGAGTGGGACAGGCCCCATCAGCTCACTAGTCCAGTCCTTGCACTGTTTCTCTCCGTAGATTGCAGACAATATCATTGAGATGAGAATATTTTCATGCTACTGGCACTCTACACAAATGGCACACAGCTAACGGCACTCAAATGTGTAAGTCCCCTAGATGGCATGCTCGTGGCCTTGGGACATGGGAGTCATGAGAAATTAATTTGCACTAACCTGCCTGAGTCCGGTGAAGGGCAAAATATACTGTGAGGGGCAGAATCCATGGCATGCTATCATCCCCCATTAGGCAGAAAATTTCCAAAGTAAGTTTAAGTAGTCAAGCAAAGGGACCTCCAGCCTTTCCTTGGGGAGCCGACTCCACAGCTTGATATTTCTCCGTGTCAGGAAGTTTCCCTGATGTCCAGTCTGAAGATTCGTATCCCCATTACAGCTGGTTGTTCCCAGTGCATAATCCTAAATAATTCTTCCCCTTCTTTGATGTCTACTCCCTTCATGCTCCTGGAGTCGATAGCTACTCTACCTTCTCTGCCCCAGCTGCTGGATGCACAGCATGCAAGTGGGGCCTTCTGTGGTGTGGAAGTAGAGCAAGAACTGACAGGGATTTGAAGGGGATTGCAATGCATACAGTCTCTTCTGTGAGCAAAAGTCAGGCTAGCTGTAACCCTAATAATGCGAGATTTGTAGAAGCGAGGATTGTGTGAGGCGAGTGGGAAAGAACTGTGTGAGAAGTTGTTGCGACCTTGTTAGGGCTGTCAAGTGATTAAAAAAATTAATCACGATTAATCATGCAATTAAACAATAATAGAATACTATTTATATAAATATTTTTGGATGTTTTCCACATTTTCAAATATATTGATTTCTATTACAACACAGAATACAAAGTGTACAGTGCTCACTTTACTTTTTATTATGACTATTTGCACTGTAAAAATAGTATTTTTTTCAATTCACTTAATACAAGTACTGTAGTGCAATCTGTTTATCATGAAACTTGAATTTACAAATATAGAATTATGTAACTTGCAAAAATAACTGCATTCAAAAATAAAACAATGGAAAACTTTAGAGCAAACGAGTCCCCTCGGTCCTACTTCTTGTTCAGCCAGTCGCTCAGACAAACAAGTTTGTTTACATTTGCAGGAGATAATGCTCCCCTTTCTTGTTTACAATGTCACTTGAGAGTGAGAACAGGCGTTTGCATGGCATTATTGTAGCTGGTGTTGCAAGATATTTACGTTCCAGATGCGTTAAAGATTCATATTTCCCTTCATGCTTAAATCACCATTCCAGAGGACATGAATCCATGCTGATGATGGGTTCTGCTCGATAATGATCCAAAGCAGTACAGCCCAATGCATGTTTATTTTCATCATCTGAGTCGGATGCCACCAGCAGAATGTTGATTTTTCTTTTTTTTTTGGTCGTTTAGTTTCAGCATCGTAGTGTTGCTCTTTTAAGACTTCTGAAAGCATGTTCCACACCTCGTCCCCCTCAGATTTTGGAAGACACTTCGGATTCTTAAATCTTGGACCGAGTGTTGTAGCTATCTTTAGAAATGTCACATTAGTACCTTCTTTGCGTTTTGTCATATCTGCGGTGAAAGTGTTCTTAAAACAAACAACATGGTGGGTCATCATCTGAGACTGCTATAACATGAAATATATGGCAGAGTGAGGGTAAAAAACAGGAGACATACAATTCTCTCCCAAGGATTTCAGTCACAAATTTAATTAACACATTATTTTTTAACTACTGTCATCAGCATGCAAGCATGTCCTCTGGAATGGTGGTCAAAGCTTGAAGGGGCATACAATTTTTTAGCATATCTGTTACTTAAATATCTTGCAACGCCAGCTAAAAAAGTGCCAGGTGAATGTCTGTTCTCAGTTTCAGGTGATCTTGTAAATAAGAAGCGGGCAGCATTATCTCCCGTAAATGTAAAACAAACTTGTTTCTCTTAGCCATTGGCTGAACAAGAAGTAGGACTGAGTGGACTTGTAGGCTGTAACGTTTTTTACATCGTTTTGTTTTTGAGTGCAGTTATATAACCAAAAAAACCTACATTTGTAAGGTGTGCTTTCACAATAAAGAGATTGCACTACTATACTTGTATGAGGTGAATTGAAAAATACTGTTTTTTTGTTTATCATTTTTACAGTGCAAATATTTGTAATAAAAATAATATAAAGTGAGCGCTATACACTTTGTATTCTGTATTGTAACTGAAATCAATATATTTGAAAATGTAGAAAAACATCCAAAATATTTAATAAATTTCAGTTGATAGTCTATTGTTTAACAGTGCGATTAAAACTGCAATTAATTACGATTAATTTTTTTGAGTTAATTGTGTGAGTTAACTGCGATTGACAGCCCTAATATTTATTGGCTAATTTTTTTTCATTACATAGTGTGAAGTATATGAGTATTTCTGTATTAATGAGTACTGGCCAGGGCCAGGAAGACCAGGGGCATTCCCAGTATAAGCCTTGGCATTGGCTGCTGATTCCCCAGCCAGTTTGCACTGCTTAGTGTTGGTGTACACAGAGTTGATCAGGGATGTCTCCAAGGCAAGCAGGAAGTTGATTCCTTTCTTCCTGTTTTTGTCCCCCTGGCTGCTTATTTCCTCTGAGAGGAAAGAGCTGCATTTCTGCAGTAAAGGAAAAAATATCCATATGTAATGGGCAGGGAACAAAATGGGACGCAGGGAGGTGAAGTCTCTTATGAACTAAGCATGGGCAAGAAAAGGATAGATTGTTGTGACTCCTATAACATTACCTGAATGGTAGAACCCCTCTTATCCATGGCACCAAGCCCCCAGAAAATTAGCACCTCTGACCCAACCAGAGATGGCATCACACTCTCAGAAAGTGAGCGGTCACCCCAGACTGGCCATGGCACCACATCCATAGAAAGTGAGCTGGGAATAGAACTCAGGTTTCTTGAGTCCTAGTCCAATACTCTATAACACACTGTCTCTCTAGCTGCTGTAACCTATGGCAGCCTGTCTCAGGCTAATTGTGAGCTGCTGGGCAGCCCAGAATCCTTTAGGGCCTGCTCCCAGCACACCGCCTACATTGTAGCCTGCAAAGGGGCAGCATAGGATGACTTGCAAAGCCTGTATACTCAGTCTGGGCTGGGGGGAATTCTTCCTTGGCCCCTTGCATCACCCTTTAATGTCAATGTGTCACAGCATGTAGCTGTCCTGTAGAGTTTGGAGTGGGGGACAGAATCTGCCCTTTTATCTCCCTCATCCTGGTTCTGCCACAGTTCCCTCAAAGGGCAGTTGCTCTGCACATCACCATGTATTAGTGGTGCTCTCTTCTTGGTGAGCTTCTGTAAATGAAGGCTGATCAGTGCTGTGCAATGTTGAGTGAAAAGCAGCACCCACACAGCTAGTCCTGCTCTGGGACTTTGCTTGAGAAGCTTTTTAAAGCAATACACTTGCAAGAAATTTGAATACAAACTGGCTTTTCTGGTTTCATGTGTAGCTGGGAGCTGCCCAGATCTCAGGAATGTCTCGCTCTGTGCAAGGCAGGCCCATAATTGGGGTCAGTTGCTGCTGGAATCAGGGCAGAGTATTGGTTGTGTGTGGAGCAGGCACCAGTTCCCCAACATGTACGTCCATTCCATGCCTTGGTCCTGTGAGTTATGGGCTGCAGACATGGTGCCTCAGTCATAGGCTCTCCTCCTCTCTGAAGGGATTGCTTCTGCCTTGGTGCCTTCAGAGGGAGAACAGACTCTTCCCGACTAGCTGTTCTTTCTCCCTTGTGCAAAGAAGGAGATAGTGGTATTGGCATAAAGAGGCCCCAGAGGATGGGGCCTCGCTTGTCCTCCTTGTCCTTGTCATGTCCATCCCACCAAGGGGTAATTGCGTCCTATTAGGGTATTAGGAGTTAACCCCAGCAGTCCCCAGCATTGAGAGGGCATAAACCCCGATAGGGTTAGTGGGAGTTACCCCCACGGATAGGGACAGCGGATATTCGACCCTATTAGTATTGGTTGGCATTTCTCCCCAGCATTGAAATATTGACTTGTAGGGCCCTGGTCACTTTAGGGGCCCCTTCCAGCTGATTTGTTCTACTCTGGCAACGGAAAGCTGATATAATTGGACGTTGTTGTAGAGAATCACTTTCCTGGCTCATGATGTGGGGAACTTTTTTTTGCTGAGGGAAAGAGGGTGTGGCTAGAGTGCTGCTGCTCTCCAGCATGTCCCAGCTTCCAGACTGACCCAAAGGGACCACTAGCTAGGCGCACCTTACAGCAGCCCTGAAGCTGCTCTGAGTTGTGCCAAGGACTGAATTGGCCCCATGGGGAGCTGCAAGGATGATGTTCAGCCACTTCTATGTCCCACCCATCTCATTGTGTCCGGCACAGCTGAGGATTTGAGAGGGTCTTGTTACCATATTTTCAAACACAGTTAGGCTAAGACATGGGAAGAACCTTTTGCCTATTGCAAACCTTCTGGCATCTGTGTTAAACACAGAGCTGAACTTGTCAGGGACTGGCTCTGTTAAGTGCTCCCTGTGAATGCAGCATGACAGACCGTGCTAACACCATGCTAGCTTCATCCTTGCTTGAAAACACTTGGCATGCAGAGTCCTGTGGTGTTAGCTGGAATCAGGTTCAAACCTGACCAAAATGAGCGTGAGCTTGTGCTTAGTGTAGGACAGGCCTCCAGGGTGTATGCAAACATCAGGGTATTAGCTTTCGGTCAGTAAAACATCAGGGTATTAGCTTTGGGTCCTCTCTGATGGACCGCAACCGTGTCGTGATGGAGAGGCTTGTGTGGGCTAAAGACCCTCAGAGGTACATCGTCCGTAGCTTTCATGCTCCTGGTAGGGTCCCCCTTAGCGAGCAGGTCTGAGGCAAGGCTCCTGACTAACTGCGGTCCAAACTTCACAAGACCCCAGCAGTGGATCAGGGGCATATAGAGGACCTTTTAGTACTATATGGCTATACCAAAGGGCTCACACCCGCACAAAGCCCTGCAGTGACGCATGGGTGGTGGTGAAGACAGGAGCAGTGATTTCTGGGAGTCTTAAATCACAAATTTGCACGCAGGTGGCAGCAGTGAGACGGAAGTGCGTTTCAGCAGCAGCGGCTGTGACTGAGCAGGTCTTTTCGGGATCCCCTCTGCTCACCCCAGATGGGGAGGGTGCTAGAAAAGGTGCCCCAAACATAGGCTGTCTCTCACTTTTCTGACTGGATGGCTGCATCCAGTGGGATCACTCAACTCCGCGGCTGAAACAAGAGATGAGACAATGAATTTCTCCACCTGGAAGGTCTGCACCCTTATGGACTCTCAGCACAGTGAATGCCCAGAAAGAAGAACTGCCATAATTGCCAGAGAACTGGCAAGGCTCAACATTGACATTGCAGCCCTTCGTAAGACCCGCTGGGCCGATGAGTGCCAATTAAAAGAGGATGGAGGTGGCTGCACCGTCTTTGGAAACGAAAGCCACCTGAAGAGAGACGTATTTATGGGATTGGCTTTGCCATCAAAAATAAGATCACCAGTTAGCTATTGGAGCTTCCTGTGGGGGTCAACGAACGTCTCATGACTCTTTGGCTCAAGCTCAGCAACAACCAATATGCCACAGCCATCAGTGCATACACCCCAACACTTGATATGAGAGACAACAAGGAGCAATTTTATGGTGCTCTTGCTGCAGTCCTCACAGCCACACCTAAGGCAGACAAACCCATCCTCCTGGGAGATTTCAATGCCAGAGTTGGATGGGACTCCCAATTCTGGAGCAGCACAATAGGCAAAGAAGGGGTGGGAAATGTAAAACCCAATGGTATTCTCCTCCTCAGCAAATGTGTGGAGCATGACTGGCTCATCATAAATATCATCTTTAGGCAGAGTAACAAATTTAAGACCACCTGGAAACATCCTTGGTCCAAACATTGGCACCTCCTTCACTATGTTATAGTCAGACCTTGAGATTACACCGATGTCCATATAACACGAGTCATGAGAGGTACGGATCACTGTTGGACAGACCATTGATTAGTAAGATCAGTCATGTACCTGCAGCTCACTCCACCACACCGCAAACACCCAAAGGCTAAGCGAAAGCGGTACAATGTCAAAGCATTTCAAGACCAATCCAGCTGCAAGACATTCCAACAACACCTCTCTGAGAAACTCTCTAACTTGCCTGATAACATCATTGACATTCAAGAGTAGTGGGATCAACTTAAAAATATCATTCACAGTGCATGTGCTGAAACTATAGGATATTCCACTCCTCGGCACCAAAACTGGTTTGACGAAAACAACAAGGAAATCCTAGCATTAATTCAACAGAAAAGAACTGCATTCTCTAACTGGCAAAATGATTCTTCTAATCAATGAAAACACGAGGCTTATCACCTGCTCAAAGCCGAAGTTCAAAGGAGGCTATGTGACATAAAAAATAAGAAGTGGTAAGAGAAGGCCTCTGAGATCCAGGGTTTCGTAGACCAGGATGACATGAGAAGCTTCTTTCAAGCAACAAAAGCTATATATGGGCCGAGCTCCAAAGGCCCAACCCCCTTAGGTTCCTAGGATGGCTCCACCCTCCTCAATGAAATTGCGGCTATTAAACAACACTGGAAGGAGCACTTTGAAAGCCTACTAAACTGTGAATCCATGGTCTCTGAAGACACCATCAAGTTTATTCCACAATGCTCGGCAGTAGAACACCTTGCTGATCCCTCATCTTCTGAGGAAGTCCGGCGTGATCACAAGACACCAGGCCCAAGCGGCATCCCAGTTGAGGTTTTTAAAGCTGGTGGAATAATGCTCCAGCACAAACTTTGCAAACTCCTCGACAAAATCTGGACTTGTGAAGAAATTCCACCTGACTTTAAGAACGCCAATATTGTTACAATATTCAAGAAAGGGGATAAATCTTTGAGTGGGAACTACAGAGGTATTGCCCTCCTCTCCATTGTAGGGAAGATCCTTGCCTGGATCCTACTACACCGCCTTCTCCCCCCGGCCAAGGAACTCCTCCCTGAATCACAGTGTGGCTTCAGGCCATCCTGAGGCACAACTGACATGATCTCTGTGGCACAATAGATTCAGGAGAAGTGCAGAAAGCAACACCAGGAACTGTTCATGGCATTCATTGATCTAACCAAGGCCTTTGACTCTATCAGTCATGATGCTCTAAGAAAGGTGCTCTATGGTAGGTTTGGCTGTCCACAGAAATTCATTCCGTCATCAGACTATTCCGTGATGGGATGACTGCCACCGTTCTGTGCAACGGCTCAGAGACCGAACCATTCATCATTTGCACTGGTGTCAAGCAGGGCTGTGTCATTGCTCCAACACTCTTCTCCATTTACCCTGCCGTGATTCTGATTCTCATCTGTGACCACCTTCTTGATGGAATCAGGATTGAGTATGGTATGGATGGTCAACTCCTCAATCTCCAACATCTCCAAACAAAATCTAAGATCATGAGAATTGGCATCACTGATTCAGTATGCAGATGACAGCGTCATTCTTGTAAACACAGAGGATGACCTGCAAAGTACCCTAAACCTTTTTGCAGATGCCTGTCACAGCCTGGGTCTCTCTCTCAACACTGGGGGGAAAACAAGCTACTCTACCAGCCTTCACCTGCACAAACTACTCTTCGTACTCCACAAATCACCATCAGCAGACAACCCCTGGAAAATGTGGACCATTTTCCATACCATGGCAGCCACTCTCCCAAACAGCCAACATTGACATAGAAATTGAATACAGGATCCGCTGTGCCAGCCCATCCTTTGACAGACTACTCAAACAAGTCTTCAATTATAGAGATCTGCAAACAGGCACCAAGATCTTGGTTTACAAGGCAGTTGTCATCCCTACTCTTCTCTATGGGTGTGAGACCTGGGTAACCTATAGACGACATCTCAAGCAGCTGGAGTTGTTCCAACAGCGCGGCCGCAGGAGGATTCTCAGGATCAGCTGGGAAGACCGATGCACTAACATCAGTGTTCTCTCTGCAGCCAACATCACTAGTATAGAAGCGCAGGTCATGAAACACCAACTCTGCTGGGCTGGTCACTGTGTCTGTATGCCTGACATACTCCTCCCGAAGCGAGCATTCTTCTCTCAGTTAAGTCAAGGAAGAAGTGCTCACGGAGGGCAGCAGAAGCGCTTCAAAGACATACTGGAAGTACACCTTAAAAAGGGAAGCATCAACCCAACAAACTGGGAGAACTCGGTGCCGAACAGAACATAGTGATGCCACACCATACACCAAGCCACAGCTCACTTTGAGGGGAACAGATGTGCTCATGAGACAGAGAAGCAACAAAGGAGGAAAGAAAGGGCACAACACTCCAGCCAACAACTTCAAGATTACACCTGTCGCTTCTGTGGGAAAATTGGGCTCCTCAGCCACTTAAAAACCCACCGGTGAATCCCCTTGGCAGACATCATCCTCTCATCGAGTGATAGCCGAAGATGAAGAGAGAGAGAGAAGCTTTTGGTCAGATATTCTACTGACAAAATGCACTCATCAGCAGGGGGGTAAGAAAACAGACCATTTGGATCATGGGGACTGGTCCCAGCATCTGTCCCATCCCTGACTGCAGCGTTCACTACTCTCGTGGACCAGTCTGGAATCTCTGGGTGATGGGTGCTGAGTAGTCTGCTGTGCTACCCAACAGCTCTGAATGTTAGGAGCCAAGTCCCAATATCTGAGGAGGCGTTCCATTCTTTAGGGTTAGGCTTTTGCTCCTGGAGCTGCTCCTGTAACTCGTTCTCCCTTTGTTCCTCTTTTTCTCACTTTCCTTATTTGCATTTCGTTTTGTTTTTCTGTTTCGTGCAGATCAGAGTTGTGCACTTTGCCTCAGCTCTGTTTGCCCCAAGTGTAGGGAGAGGTGCTCTTACCTCCATGATTTGACATGTGTATTGAACATTCAGGGGATCACACCTGAGAATAGCCCTGGTCACTGTGAGTTTGCTGTGTGCTCTCAGCCCTAGATTTCTGAGTACTGAAGAGGAGAGACAGACTGGTCTCTCTCTCTCTCCCCCTTAATTCCTGTTTAAAGCCATAAGACAGTTTGAGCCTCCTCGTTCAGGGGCTGTCCCAATTTTTGCCCCTGCTGGTTGCAGAATCTGGGGTGTAGTACTACTCTGGCCATGTGCCATTCCACCCTCACTCTGCCTTCTTCCTTCCTTCAGTTACCTCTGCACCACTGGGGAACCCCCCTCCCTGGCAGCGGAGGCACTGGAGCATAGATAGAACCCTGCAAATCTGCAGATATCCGCAGATTGTGTTTGCAGATCGTGGGATGGATGCAGATCCATATTTTATATCTAGAGCCCTGCAAATCTGCGGATATCTGCTTTATATCCGCGGACCATGTTTGCGGATCGGATGTGGATACAAATTTTGTATCCATGCAGGGCTTTAAGCACAGAGGCCCCTTGCCTGGACATGTTCCTGAGAGTCAGGTATGGTCCTCACACCTAGTCTGTGGCTCTGTTGCTCCAGGTAGATGGCACAAAGGGGCATTGGGCAGTGCTGAATCAGGCCCACTGCATTCTCCAGAAATGACCACACTCCCCCTACCATGGGAATTCTGGGTAAACCCTCAAGTAAAAGCTGTAAGCTAATTCCCCTGCGGCCGGCTTGGCACTGACTCTGGCATTGCACGGCCCTCAGTCAAAATTAGGAGGCAATTTTCCTCTTAAGACGCCATGTAAGTGACATGTTTGGTGTCTTGTAGGCTTCATGAGACTGGAGACGTCTGGTGCAAATGTTTTGACGTGAGCTGTGTCACAATGTTCTATGGTGGGCTTTATCACAAGGCAGAAAAATAAACTTTGTTTAGGGTCCATAGTCCTTTGTCTCTGCATTCCAGCCCCGGGCAGTGACTAGCAGTCCTAGCACATTCTCCCTGGGGGCAGGCAGGGCCTGGGGCTAGGTCTTGCTGAGTGTAGCATGATAGGGTAGTTTATTCTGGGCTTCATGCTGAGCTATAATTAGCTGATGTTTGACCCTCCTTAGACAAGCTGAGTTTCTGCACAATGCGAACACCGCCTGCTCGGTGCGGACTGTCTGATACAGACAACATGACAGAGCAGCTCAGCCAGTTCCTCTTTCCCATCCCGCTTGTTCAGCAGAGATGGTGACAGCCTGCAGGGGTCTCAGCCAACACCGTTTGTTACTCTGTTTGGGATCAATCCACAAGATCACTGGGAAGAGTCAAGGTTGTAGCACACTTCCTCCCCACGGGCACCTTCACCCGGTTCGCCGACTGGCAGTTCATACACCGCGCCCGGCTGAACTGCGTCCCCCTCAATGGAGCCATCCGCCACGGGATCTGGGACAAACCCAGCAGGAAGTGCGGGTACGTCGCCGAAACCCTGCCCCACGTCCTATGGTGCTGCAAGCCCCATGCCAGAGCCTGGCAGCTGCGCCACAACGCCGTCCAGGACCACCTAGTGAAGGCCATCGACCCGCGCCTGGGAGAGGTCACCGTCAACCGTGCCGTCCCAGGCACCGACAGCCCGCTGCGCCCAGACATCGTCATCACGGACGAGGTTGGAAAAAAGATCATCCTGGTCGACGTAACGATTCCATTTGAGAACAGGACCCCGGCCTTCCGTGAAGCCCAAGCCCGCAAGCTTGAAAAGTACGACCCCCTGGCTGACATCCTGCGGACAAAGGGCTACGAGGTGCACACCGACGCTCTGCTTGTTGGGGCCCTGGGTGCCTGGGACCCATGTAATGAACGCGTGCTGAGGACCTGTGGGATAGGCCGTCATTACGCGTGGCTCATGAGACGCCTAATGGTCTCGGACACTATTCGTTGGTCTCGGGACATCTACACAGAGCACATCACCGGCCACCGCCAATACTGGGAATGAGCCGGGGAGATCTCGTGCACCCACAAGGAGGAAGAGACCTATAAACCCCCCCTGCTGGACTTTATCCCCTGAACCCACCAAACCTAACTGAATCCCACCACGTGAGGGTCACCCCATCCCCATTACCCAGCCCACTTACTTATACCCATGACTGTCTCTACTTTCTGTATGAGTGATGGACCCTCACCGCTTGTCGGCTGTATCATGATCCTGTCCACCGTTTACCCCCCCCCCCCCATTGGGGACATTGCAGTCTGTATATATTATGTGTGCTGCCCAACACCAAAATACTAACATCTCCCTATATGCTGTATGTTACCCCCAATGACCAATA
The DNA here is from genome assembly GCF_027887155.1 of Malaclemys terrapin pileata. Lineage (NCBI taxonomy): Eukaryota > Metazoa > Chordata > Testudines > Emydidae > Malaclemys > Malaclemys terrapin. The sequence continues at coordinate 56,338,429 of NC_071514.1, forward strand.
ACTGACGCTTCAAATTTTCTGTATCGTTTATTTTTCAAATATTATCTAATAAACTTTTTAAATCTCTATCTCTGACTCATTTGAATCTCTCTATTTTCACCCTATGAAGCAGCCTGCTCTAGGATTTTCCCTTTGAGACAGCATCCTTGTCCAGTGGTTGTGGGATCCCACATGGAGAGTGAGCACAGATGTTTCTGTTCTCACAGACCCCAACACTAATCACGGTCTAGGTGAGCTCATGATTCTCACAGCCATCAGCAGCCCATGCTGTGTTCCAGCACAGTTCCTCTGGCATGTGGGAATGCCACAAAATCCTGCACCCAAAGGCTGCATTCCACGTCCTTCACTTTTTCTCAAAGGTAGGGACTGCATTAATTTCCCTGTAGCTGTAAATCTGCAGAGGGGGATAGCCCTAAGCCCAACCCTATCCCCATCTTGGCAAACCATAGGGTCAGGAACTTTTACCTCAGGCTTTCTCACTGTAGGGAGCTGCTCAGTGCTGTATGTGCATAACTGTTATTGTGGAGAATCCACAGGTGGAGAAGGAACATTGGATGCTGGCACCTGTAGTTCTGTCTGCATTGTGTGAATTGCTGAGCCACACTGCTGTGGTGGAAGCTCTGGGAGCACACTGTGTCCCTGTCAGGAAAAGTCTTCCAGTGCTACAGGAGGAAAGGGGTCACTGCAGCGTCCTTTCCCAATGACCCCTCTCTCCAAATTCCACATGGCCCAGCCCTGCCCCCATTCTGGGGGTTAGTACTGGGTGGGTGCTGGCTTGGAGGCGTTATTGTACTTGGAAGCCTAAGCAGAAAAGCTCCTTGCACCCTCTGTTTCCATCCTCATAGCTGAAACGGACAATTCATTTTGGTTTCGTGGTCAGTTATTTTCAATAACTCAGAATTAATTTGCTAGCAGGCTAGTCCCGCAAATTATTACTAGGGCTGTTGATTAATCGCAGTTAACTCACGCAATTAACTCAAATTAATCGTGATTAAAAAAATTAATCGCGATTAATCACAGTTTTAATCTCACTGTTAAACAATGGAATACCAATTGAAATTTCTTAAATATTTTGGATATTTTTCTACATTTTCATATATATTGTATTCTGTGTTGTAATTGAAATCAGTGTATATTATTTTTATTATAAATATTTGCACTGTAAAAATGATAAACAAAAAAATAGTATTTTTCAGTTCACCTCATACAAGTACTGGAGTGCAATCTCTTTGTTGTGAAAGTGCAACTTACAAATGTAGATTTTTTTTTTTTTTAACATAACCACTCAAAAACAAAACAATGTAAAACTTCAGAGCCTACAAGTCCACTCAGTCCTACTTCTTGTTCAGCCAATTGCTAAGACAAACAAGTTTGTTTACATTTACAGGAGATAATGCTTCCCTCTTCTTATTTACAATGTCACCAGAAAGTGAGAACAGGTATTTGCATTGCACTTTTGTAGGCAGCGTCACAAGATATTTACGTGCCAAATGCGCTAAAGATTAATATGTCCCTTCATGCTTCCTTACGTGCCAGATATGCTAAACATTCGTATGCCCCATCATGCTTCGGCCACTATTCCAGAGGACATGCTTCCATGCTGATGACGCTCGTTAAAAAAATAATGCGTTAATTAAATTTGTGACTGACCTCCTCGGGGGAGAATTGTATGACCCCTGCTCTGTTTTACCCACATTCTGCCATATATTTCATGTTATAGCAGTCTCGGATGATGACCCAGCACATGTTATTCGTTTTAAGAACACTTTCACTGCAGATTTGACAAAACGCAAAGAGGGGACCAATGTGAGATTTCTAAAGATAGCTATGGCACTCGGTCCAAGATTTAAGAATCTGAAGTGCCTTCCAAAATCTGAGGGGGACGAGGTGTGGCGCATGCTTTCAGAAGTCTTAAAAGAGCAACACTCCGATGCGGAAACTACAGAACCCGAACCACCAAAAGAGAAAATCAACCTTTTACTGGTGGCATCTGACTCGGATAATGAAAATGAACATGTGTTGGTCTGAACTACTTTGGATTGTTATCGAGCAGAACCCATCATCAGTATGGACGCATGTCCCCTGGAATGGTGGTTGACGCATGAAGAGACATATGAATCTTTAGCACATCTAGCACATAAATATCTTGCGACGCCGGCTACAACAGTGCCATAAGAACACCTGTTCTTACTTTCAGGTGACATTGTAAATAAGCGGGCAGCATTATCTCCTGCAAATGTAAACAAACTTGTTGGTCTGAGTGATTGGCTGAACAAGAAGTAGGACTGAGTGGACTTGAAGGCTCTAAAATTTTACATTGTTTTATTTTTGAATGCATTTTTTGTACATAATTCTATATTTGTAAGTTAAACTTTCATGATAAAGAGATTGAACTACAGTACTTGTATTAAGTGAATTGAAAAATACTATTTCTTTTGTTTTTTACAGTGCAAATACTTGTAATCAAAAATAATTATAAAGTGAGCACTGTACACTGTGTTGTAATTGAAATCAATATATTTGAAAATGTAGAAAACATCCAAAAATAGTTAAATAAATAGTATTCTGTTATTGCTTAACAGTGCCATAATCGCTTGACAGCCCTAATTATTACTTGTATTCCAGTTGCGCCTACAGGTACCTGTGCTTCGTGCTGTACAGACGCATAGCGAGAGATGGTCCCTCTTCCAAGAGCTTACAATCTAGAGCAGTGGTCTCCAACTCTTTTATGCCCAAGATCAATTTTTGACTTTAAGGTAAACCCAGGATCTACCCCGCCCCTTCCCTGAGCCCTGCCCCTTCCCCAGAGCCCTGCCCCACTCACTCCATCCCCCCCATCCATCACTTGCTCTCCCCCACCCTCACTCACTTTCACCGGGCTGGGGTAGGGGTTTGGGAGGGGGTGTGGGTTCTGGGCTGGGGCCGAGGGGTTCGCAGCGTGGGAGGGGGCTCTGGGCTGGGGCAGAGTGTCGGGGTGTGGAGTGCAGCCTATGAGGGGGTCAGGGCTGGGGTTGGGGTGCAGAAGGGGGTCTGGGATGTTGGCTCTGGAAGGGGGGTCAGGGCTGGGGTAGAGTTTTGGGGTGCAGGAGGGGATGGGAGTGCTGGCTCCAGGAGGGGGCTCAGGGCTAGGGCTTGGGGTGCAGGAGGGGGTTTGGGGTGCTGTCTCGAGGAGGGAGCTCAGGGCTGGAGGTTGGGGTGCGGTCTCCCCCTGGGCAGCACTTACCTCTGGCGGCTCCTGGTTGGCGGTGGAGCGTGGCTGCTACTAAGGCAGGCTTCTGACCTACCCCGGCCCCATGCTGCTCCCTGTGGCCCCTGGGAGAGGCAGGTGGCATATGGCTCCGTGTGTGCTGCCCCTCTCTGCAAGCACCGCCCCCGCAGCTCCCATTGGCCACAGCTTCCCGTTCCCGGCCAATGGGAGCTGCGGGGGCAGTGCTTGCAGGCAGGAGCAGCATGAGGAGGGAGACCCCTGCCCGGGAGTGGCGTGAGTCTGGGGAGATCCTCTAAGATCGACTGGTTCGTGACAAAAGGACAGCCATTAGCAGCAGGAAGAACCCAGTCTATTGGATTCTAACAGATATTTATGCAACCCTTTGGGCATCTTGTTGAGGATGAGATCCCCCCCAAATTCACCGACTGCAAACAATCTGCTGGTACTGATACCAAGTGCCCTGTGTCTGAATGGCTTAGGTTTTGACACTCTTACTACAGCATGGTCAAGAGAGGAAATGCCTTAGTTTCTCATCCACTCTGTGCGCTGATGTGAGCTTTCTCATTGCTAAGGACCAAGTTCAGCTGTGGTATAATGGAATTATGAAATTATGGTATTTATGGTGGAGTCAGTGGGAGTTGCACCTTCACTGTATTTGCCCCTAAGTGATTCCTACATGTGGAACCTGTTAGGATGTTTTTGATTGCTGTGGTGTTTGCTGCTTTCTTTTGGTCCAGCATTAATTTAGTTGTTTGGCAGGATTGGCTGAGGCCCGTGTGAAAGCAGCAATCATACTGACATTGACAAAAGAGATCTGGGTAGAGAGGAACAAAATAAATTTGCAAATATGTTTCTGAATATTTCAATTTGTGCTGATTGGAGGAGTCATATTACTCTTTGTTTGTGAGCGTTCAGGAAACTGTGCTCATGTGCCATTGATAGCAAAATGACTAGCTACAGAGAATAGTTTATGGGCAACCCAGATGTTGAAATTCTTCATCCAGTGAATCCTTTTGAATAATAAATGTGATAAAGAAAATCCAAATCAGTTCAGGAAAAAATAATTAACCAACAAAGGGGCTTAATTTTAATAGGGAAAATAGCTTTAACACTCAGTGATGGTTAAAGGGTATTAGATTCTTTTCAATGAATTAAGAGATGATACAAGATTTTTTATGAAAACCTCATAATGGAACTGAGGAGACTTGCAGCTTTTGAGAAGGAAATGAAACTACCCACGTGAAGAGTGCAGGAGGACTGTAGTTGGACTAGTGTGCCAGTATCATCATGGCTGTGTGATTCTTCCTTTGGGGACTGGCATGAGAGAGAATTCTTTATGTGAATCTAGGTGGCTAAGTGGCTTTTTCTCTGAGGAGGCTGATTCTGTTATAGCTCTTCCCTCCTTTTCCTAACTGTCTTTTGAAAATAGTGTTTTAAAATGTAAGTTCCCAGACCTGAAGAAGAACTCTGTGTAAGCTTGAAAACTTGTCTCTCTCACCAAGAGAAGTTGGTCCAATAAAAGATATTGCCTCACCCACCTTGTCTCTATAATACCCTGGGACCAAACTGTAGTTTTGTTGTAGCCAACAACGGGTTCAAAACTTAGTTAGTTCAAACTTGCAGAACTTGAGTGTGCTTCTAAGGCTCTGTCTACACTGACAGTTTCGTTGTTAAAGATTTTGTCGTTCAACAGTGTGACCCCCCCCCCCCCCCCCCCCCGACAAAAGTTTTAATGACGAAAAGCGCCGGGGTGGATAGTGCTTTGTCTGTGGGAGCCGTGTTCCCAGCGATGAAGCTACTGCCCCTCGTTAGAGGTGGTTTTATTTTGTCACTGGGAGGCTCTCTCCCGGCAATACATTGGCTACAGAGTGCACCTTACAATGGCATGGCTGCAACAACCGTTGTAAGGTGCACGGTGTAGAGAGAGCCTAACTGAAGTAGTAGTGGAATTGATAGGTGGTGTTATTGTTTATCTGAATGTATAGGAGTGAGTTCTTGGGGAAGTGTACCTTGTCAGTAGTAATGCATTCTCTTGCTGAACATCTCGAGCAGTAGTGATGCTGAGCGTATCAGTCTGTTGCTTTATCAGTGAGTCTGTCAGTCTGTCATACATGCTGAATGATTTAAATGTAGAGCTGCTACCTTCAGATCATTCCTATGTGAACAAATAAACCAGGGATTGCCCATTGCCCCCCCCCGCTGGCCAGGGGGTTATTCTTAACCTTTTGAGATTTATGACCTCACTCAGTCTTCTTACAGTTGTTAATGTTGCATATGTTTTTTAACTCTCTGAATAGCTATTAGTGAAAATTTCTGAGGCTGTGTTCAGGGATTGTTAGTTTCTTCGGGCTTGTCTATACTTACGCGCTGGTTCGGCGGCAGGCAATTGAACTTCTGGGTTCGATTTATCGCGTCTTGTCTGGACGTGATAAATCGAACCCAGAAGTGCTTCCTGTTGACTCCAGTAATCCTGCTCGGCGCGAGGAGTACGCGGAGTCGACGGGGGAGCCTGCCTGCCGCGTCTGGACCGCGGTAAGTTCGAACTAAGGTACGTCGACTTCAGCTACATTATTCACGTAGTTGAAGTTGCGTACCTTAGTTCTAATTGGGGGGTTAGTGTAGACCAGGCCTTCGTCTCACATCCTGTAGGACAGTGGTTTCCAGACTACAGTACCCCTTTCAGTAGTCTGATTTGTCTTGCATACCACAAGTTTCACCTCACTTAAAAACTACTTGCTTACGAAATCAGACATAAAAATACAAGTGTCACAGCACACTATTACTAAAAAATTGCTTACTTTCTCATTTTTACCATATAATTATAAAATAAATTGATTGAAATATAAATATTGTACTTACCTTTCAGTGTGATACTTTAGCCTATTTTTCACTTGTGAGCCTTGTCTGAACCCTGAGACCCAGGCAGCGGGGCTGGAGCATGTAACTTAGCTTCACGGGGCCACCTGTGGCATGGGGGCTCTGGCAATTGCCCTGCTTGCCACCCCCTAATGCCGGCCCTGCACTTGTGATCCCCCTAAGCCCCTCCCGTGACCCTCCTGGGGGCTGCAACCTCCAGGTTGAGAAACGCTGATTCCCTACATACCCCCAGAGGTACGCATACCCCTGGTTGAGAACCACTGCTGTAGGATACTGATATATTGTTGGTATAGGGTGAAATTGAGACATATATCTCCTTACAGTTGGGGAGATTTTCAGCACTGGACAGTCCATCTGGAAGAATGAGAGAGGTAAAGGAATTGCTAATTATGGGAGGTATCTGCACTCTGAGAATACTATATGCAGAAATTCCCATGTCCCCTTCCCTTCTCATTTCCCCATTGCCCCCACTGTCTAGAGACTCCCAAGTTGCTGATTGGTAAGCATGCTTCCGTCACATTTCTTAAAAATATTATCTGAAGTCACACTGGATACTGGTCTTTACTACTTCACAGGCTTTGCTGTTCTGCTGTGATTCAGTGGAACCTAAGACTTGAGTCCATGGGTTTAAAAATTCTTGAATTTGATGAGGAAAATATTCATTTGATGAACCACAAATACATTGGAAGATAGTATTGTAGAACTTCAAGCACAGATAGATCACTTGAAGATCTTTACTCGTGTTACTGTAAAAGAGAAGGTGTGGGAAGACATTGTCACAGCATGTAACATTTATGAATGGGGATTATTATTATAATTTTATTATTTGCATTATAACTGACATTGGGTCGATTGTGGTGGGTGCTATACACACAAAGTAAGGGACCATCTCTGTCCCAGAGAGCTTACAAGGGGAAGTGACCTGCTGTGTGACTTTGGACGGGGCAGGTTTCCTGAGTCCTGGTGTAGTGCCCTATCTACTGAACCATGCTGTATCCTTGATCATGTTTTGCCAGCTCAGCAAAATATGTTGAGTTTTTGATTTCTGGAAAAGTATATTTTTGAATGAAAACCCAAAATATTTGTCAAAAAACTTCCAAACTGAAGAAAAAGGCTTTGTGACCAACTCTGTCTGGTAAACATATGCAGTATCGCCAACCCCACGAGTTCAAAAAATCATGAATGAATGAGTTAAGGCACCCAAAATCATTATATATAGGGGTTCTTTCATTTGTGTTCTGGTATTTGAGCCATTGGGTTCACTTTATCCAGCTTTTCTTTTCAGCTGGGGAACTAGAAATTTGTTTATTAATGCAGGCTGAAATGCTCATATCGTCACTTGACTGCAGGATCAGGATTGAAGAGTAAGCCCTAATATTGCACATGTGCCTGGGATTGTACCAAATACTCCAGTGATTCAGTTAGTCATGGCAATAAGTGAGCATTCAGCTTGCGGGGTGTTTCTGTGGTATTGATTTTTTTCCCCCTTTTGATTGCTCATGAACACTCAGTGTGCAGCTGTGCCGTTAAGACAGAGCCCTGAGTAGGACTTCATACAGCTTTATCTCCCAGTGGCTCTCCTGGAGTTCCAGGGAACTGAACATGCTCTTAAGGATGGTGCAGCCTGCTCTCTTCTCTGTATCCACCCAGCTCCCTGTCCCCCCCATTTCTCATTCCCTTTGGGGTGGATTGTGCCCTGGGAGGTACTAGGATGTAGCAGTCCTTGTGCTGGCATAGCACAGGAATTGTGAATGTGGCTGACCTCTGAACAAGAGTGCAGCTGGGAAAGCCTCCTTTGGCCTGTTTCAAAAGTGCTGTGCACCCAGCAGCTTCCGCAGAATCACAGATTTTTAAGGCTAGAAGGGACCACTATAATCTTGTATCCTGACCTCCTGCATAACATAGACCAGAGAACATCATGCAGTGAATCCTGTGGCAAGTCCATGACTTCTGTTTGAGCTGGAGTGGATCTTTTAGAATTGCAATTTTCAAAAGTTACCACATTCCATAAATACATATCAAGAGGATAGATTGAGCTTCCTAAATCTCTGACTTTGAAGCAGGTTTTCCAGAAGGGTGGATGCTAAACAATTAAAACAATATTTTTTTTAAAGAAATCAGCAATTTTGGCTTTTATTAAAATAAATATTTATTTTTAAAAATGAACATGTTTAAAACGAAATCTGAATTTATAATGAGTTTAGGCCTTAACATTTTGTATTAATCATTTAAAACATTTAAATAAAATGTAAATATGCTGAATCCATGAGCCCCATCAAAAACTTTGAGTTAAAGGCTGTTCTTCTGTATAAAGAAAGATGTTTTCCCCCTGATTCTCACTTTTGAGGTCATGCTTTATAAATATGGGATAATAGGTCATTTACTGTGTTAGGGGCTTGGTCCTGTGTGGGACCCGTGGACCTTGAATTATTATTGTAGATGTTTTCTGGATCCCACACAGTTTTCAACATTTGTTTTTGACGTGTCTATATCAACTGGACACACTATCCAGTAATAATCTTGCTATTGCTGTATACAGTGGTAATATCCCCTCCCTGCTTCTACTCAATATTCTTCTGCTTACACATCCGAAGATCATATTCTACCTCTTAGCCACAGCATTGGATTGGGAACTCATGTTCAATTGGTTACCTAGTATGACCCCTAAGCGCTCTTCAGAGTCTCTACTTTCTAGGATACAATCTCCCATCCCGTAAATGTGACCTACATTATTTTTTCCTAGCTGTATGACCTTGCATTTGAGTATGCTAAAACACATGTTGTTTGGGTGAGATCACCTTTCTAAGTGATCCAGATTACTCTGTATAACTAACTACCTGACCTTATGATTCCATTTTACCAGCATTTGGGGCAACTGCAAAAACTCGTAATTACTTTTATATTTTCTTCCAAAGGGTGTCTAGAAAATTGATATGATAAATACATATTGAGTGAATCCTATTAGCAACAGCTCCCATGCCCTTATTAGCAAGGAAAGATGGTACAGCTCGCAGAATTGCACGCTCTGAGGGAGCAGTGTGTCTCTCCAGTTAGCAAATATCTTTTTAATCCATGCAAGTTTCCTCTTTTCCACAACAGGTTGAGCTGTTGTTAACTGGGGTGGTGGTAGGAGGCCCCCAATGCAAGGTGAACCCTACTCTGGCTGGTGCAATAAAGGGTATGGGTAGGGTGACCATATTTCCGAAAGGGAAAACAGGACACTGTGCGGGGCTGACCCAAGCTCCGCTCCCTGCAGTCAGGACTCAGGCGAGCAGCGCCACATACCAGATAGGGTGACCATATTTCCCAAAGGGGGGGCTGGTGTTGGTGCTCGCTCAAGCCCTGCCTGCCCCCTGCCCGAGTCTTGCCTCCCGCCCCCCCTCACCCATATGGGGCTGGCTGTAGTTCTGGTTGCCCCATTTGAAAAAAGATGTATTAGAATTGGAAAAGAAACAGAGAAGGGATTAGGGATATTGAACAGTGTCCATATGAGGACAAATCAAAAATACTGGAATTTTTCAGGTTGGAAAAGATAACTAATGGGGGGAATGATAGAGGTCTATAAAATCATGACTGGGGTAGAGAAAGTAAATAAGGAAGTGTTATTTACTTCTTCACATAACACCAGAACCAGGGGTCACCCAATAAAATTAACAAGCTGCAGGTTTAAAACTAACAAAAAAAGGAAGTCCTCCTTCACCCAATGCATAGTCACCCCTTGGAACTCATTTTTCCAGGGGGTGTCATGAAGAGCAAAAGCTTTACTGGGTTCAAAAAAGACTTAGATAAATTGATGGAGGAGAGGTCCATCAATGGCTATTAGCCAAGATGGTCAGGGACACAACCCCATGCTCTGGGTGTCTTAAGCCTCTGACTGTCAGAAGCTGGAACTGGATGAAAGTGGATGGATCAGTCGATAACTGCCCTGTTCATTCCCTCTGAACTGTCTGGCACTGGCCACTGTCAGAAGACAGGATACTGGGCTAGCTGGACCACTGGTCTGACCCAGTATGGCCTTCCTTAAGTTATTTGTTCCTATGCTCTTATCGCATAGGATGTTTTATAGCCAGCACCCAGAGTCTGCTCACATTCGTCTCTGCTGCCTAGCTGGGTGCACACTGCAACAGGGCCAATGGGCAGTGGGTCAGATGCAGTGTTTCAACCACTCTGCTAGGCTGCTACTGTCTCCCAAGCTCAGCTCTGTGCACTGGGGAATTTGGTTAGGGGACTGGAATCAGCACCCTGCAAGAGCCTGAGTGAAGGGAGATGCCTCGCCACCATAACAGGTTCAGGGAAAGGACCCAGGAATTCTCTCATGCAGCAGGGAGCACCTTGTAAGGGAACTGGGGCTGCCATGCAGTGTAGGGAAAAGCTTTTCAATCCGTCTCGCAGCCTTCACAGCCCCACTCTCGACCCTCAGTCAGAGGAGCCTCGTTTGTGTTTTTTGCTGGAGGGCCTTGGCTTTGATCCGCTGCAGTTCTGCCATTTCAGACATTCCAGCACATTCATGACTGATCCTCCATTGGCCAGCATAGTGTGTGCCATCAGCACCAGTGCACAGAGAGTGTAAAACATGCCTGTTCTGAGTTAAGAGCATTTGACAGCCTCTTTGCTTTGGATGAGGAATAATACACAAGGGTTGGGGTAGGGGAGAATCCGCCCGAGTCACTACTGACAGATAAAGAGGAACGGATCACAGAACTAAAAATTAATGGTATCATAGGCACAAGTGATTATGACGGTGCAAACAGAATGTCAAGGCCAGTAATCTATATACTTGGTGCTTTGACAGGGCCAATTTCACAAAGCTGAAAACAATGATGAGTAAGGCTAAGATGTTGGCACAGGTATTTTTAGTAAAAGTAACAGACAGAATGTGAGCAATAAACAATAAATCATGCAAGCTGGAGCCCCACCGCCCAGGGCTGAAGTTGTGGAGGTCACACAAAATCATGGAATGCGTGTTCTCCCTGACCTTAATCATGAGCCAAATCAGCTGGGAAGAAGAATTTAATGAGAAAAAGGTGAATTATAATTTAAAAATACCTCACTAGATGCTCAAAAAACCACAATTCCATAATTGAGGAAGAAAGCTGTGCTGTTTAAAAAACCAACTTGGTTTAAAAAGGAATTGAGGGTAGTAGTAAAAAAATGAAAAGATAATATATAACACATGGAAGAAGAGGGAAATTGATAGTAATGAATATAAATCAGAGACTAAGAATGGTAGAAAATTGATAAGGGAAGCCAAGGGATACAAGAGAAATCTATTGCCAGCAGAGTTAAGGACAAAAAGGAGTTTTTAGATATATTAAGAACAAAAAGAATCCTGACAATGGTATTGGTCCATTACAAGATGGAAATGGAAGAATTATCAATAATAATGCAGACTAGTTCAATAAATATTTCTGTTGTGTATTTGGGGAAAAAACATGATGTAGTCTCATCATATGATCGTAACACTCTTTCCATTCCACTAGTATCTCAGGAGGATGTTAAAACAGCAGCTACTAAAGTTAAATATTTTTAAATCAGCGGGTTCAGATAACTTGCATCCAAGGAGCTCGCTGGACTGTTAATATTGATTTCCAATAAACCTTGAAACACTGGGGAAGTTCCAGAAGACTGGAAAAAGGCTAATTTTGTGCCAATATTTAAAAAGGGTAAACAGTATGCTCTGGGTAATTATAGGCCTGTCAGTCTGACATTGACCCAGGCAATATAATGGAGCAGCTGATTTAGGACTTGATTAATAAAGAACTAAAGGAGGCTAATGTAATTAATGTCAATCAACGTGGGTTTATAGAAAATAGATCCTGTCAAACTAACTTGATATATCCTTTTTGATGAGATTACAAGCTTTGATAATAAAGGTGACAGTATTGATGTAATGTACTAAGATTTTTGTAAGGTTTTTGACTTGGTGCCATGTGACATTTTTAATAAAACAATCTAGAATGATATAAAATTAACATGATGGCACACATTAAATGGATTAAAAACTGGCTAACTGATCTCAAATGTAACTGTCAGTGGGAACTCATCAAGCGGGTCTGTTTCCAATGGGGTACCACAGGGATTGGTTCTTGGCCCTGCGCTATTTAACATGTTAATGACCTAGAAGAAAACTTAAAATAATTACTGATAGTTTGCAGATGACACAAAAATTGTGGAGTAATAAATAATGAAGAGGACAAGTCACTGATTCAGAGTGATCTGGATCACTTGGTAAACTGGGTGCAAATAAACAATACACATTTTAATATGGTTACAAAGAATGAAGGTCATACTTACAGGATGGGGGACTCCATCCTGGGAAGCAGTGACTCTGAAAAAGATTTGGGGGTTATAGTGGATCATCAGCTGTGGCCAAAAGAGCTAATGCGATATTGGGATGCATAAACAAGGTAATCTCAAGTAGGAGTAGAGCGGTTTCTTACCTCTGTATTTAGCAGTGGTGTGACCACTGCTGGAGTATTATCTAGTTGTGATGGTCCCTATTGTATTCCGCTGAGGGTTATGCATGAGCACCATGCGTCCGGAGCTGGATAATTTGAAAGTAGTGTCTGTTAGTGCACACCGTGTGCCTTGGCTTGCCTCGTTCTTCTGTCTGAGGTCATAAAGGGTGGGGCGGATTGACCGCATCTCCAGTTCCTTCTCAACATTGCATGGTCCAGGTTGGAACTTTCTGTCCTCATCTCTGACACACTTTAAAATAAGATAGTTGTACATAGTTTTGAGAGTTTTATAGTAGTTTTACCAGTTTATTGTAGTTTTATCATAGTTTTAGTGATCAGTTTAGATAGATTGGGGGGAAGGGGTTGTTTTCTTCACATCCTTCCCGCCCCTCCCAGGACTTGCGAGTGGGTACTGAACTATGCCCAGGACGCTGGGCTTCATACTCTGCGCCTCCTATCCACGCTCCTTGGTCAACAGTGAACACCAATGCTGTCTCTACTGCTTGGGAGAAGCTCACGTTGCATCCAGGTGCAGTATTTGCCAATCCTTCCCCAGCTGCAAACCAAGAAGACTGAGCTCAATGTCTCTGGAAGCACCTCATGGAGCTTGCCATGAGGCCTCACTCAGACCCAGGCTGGTGAAACCCCCTCCCTCCCCTTGTAATCCTCTAGACCAGGGGTCCACAACCTTTCAAAGAAGAGCCGTGTATTTTTTTTTTTTTTTGGTCTTTGACTAAAATACTTCGAGAGCCTCATCACATGCAAAGCTACTTGTAGAGTTAGAATTTATCAGCTAATAATAATTGAACATATTAAAGTTATTACTACTCACTAAAACTTTTAATGCGACTTCTGCTGTTTGAGTTTGAATATAAACAGGAGGGGGCTCTGGGCTGGGGCAGGGGATTGGGGTGCAGGGGGGGTGCGGGGTCTACAAGGGAGTTTGGGTGCGGGAGGGGGTTCTGACCTGGGGCAGGGGGTTGGGGTGCGAGCGGGTGTGCGAGGTGCAGGCTCTGACCGGGAGGCGTACCACAGGCGTACCACACTCTGCGCGCCTCCATCCCCAGCACTGTCCTCACAACTCCCATTGGCCAGCAACCGGCCAATGGGAGCTGCGGGGGCAGTGCTTGCGGGTGCGGGCAGCACATGGAGACCTGCTGCCTCCCTCCCTGCAAGGGGTGCGCAGAGATGTGCCAGCTGCTTCCGCTGGCTGGGAGCTGCCGGTGGTAAATGCCTCCTGGTCAGAGCCTGCACCTCGCTTCCCCTCAAAAAACAACTGCCCACAAGGGAGCAGCCAAAGAGCCACAGGTTGCTGACCCCTGCTAAATGGATTTTGGGTTGCATTAAACTCTGCTACCAACTGTCAAGCCTACCTCCCCCCACAGATGTGCGAGCTCACTCCTGGAGATCTCAGGGCTAGTCTACACTGGCAGCGCTTTAACGTGCCTTGTATGGTCACAGTGCTGCTCTCTCCCAGTGCTCTAAAAAACCCACCTCCACGAGAGGAGTAGCTATCAGTGCTGGGAGCACGGCTCCCAGCACTAGTGCCCTCTCTACACTGGTGCTTTAAAGCGCTGAAACTTGCTGCGCTCAGGGGGATGTTTTCTCACACCCTGAGTGAGAAAGTTGCAGCGCTGTGAATTGCCAGTGTAGACAAGCCCTCAGGCTTCAACCATGGCCTCCCTTCAGGATGTGCTACTTATGGACATATGTAGAGCTGCCACATGGCATTCTTTGCACGCCTTTTCAGGGCACAATTCCTTAGTACAGGACTCGGCAATGGAGGCCTTCTTCAGTTTTGCAGTTCTCCGCATGACCATCCCATCCATCCATCATCCTTGCACTCTCCCCCGACTTAGTCTGCTTGTTAATCACCTTCAGCGGAATACAATAGCGACCATCACTTGAAGAAGAGGAGGAGGTTACTTGCTTCTAACTGGGATTCTTCACGATGTCTGATCTCTATCTCGCTGCTTTCCCTCCTTCTCTGCTATGGATCTGCCTGGTTAGCAGAGGAGAAGGAACTGGAGATGCGGTCAGTCCGCCCTGCCCTTTATGACCGTGGACGAAAGCATGAGGTGAGCCAGGGCGCACATGTTGGACCAGTGAATGCTACTTTCAAATTCTCTGGCTCTGAATGCATGGTGGGCATACATGACCTTCTGTGGAATACAGATAGGGACCACACATCTACAAGAACCTTCACCTACAGGTAAGTAACCTCCTCTCATGTGCCTTGTTGATTTTTGTTATCATTTTAATCAGAAGTTATTGTGGTAATAAATTAAACTCTTCATGGAAGTCTGAGTATTTTAACAGCATAGTTACCTTTATCAGCCAAACTTGTAATCTCAACTGTTAAGTTTGTTTTTACAAGACCTATTTTCAATAAAACCATGTTGATTGGCATTAATTACACAACCATCCTTTAGTTCTTTATTAATAGTCTATCATCAGTCCCAGGCAAAGTAATGGAACAGCTGAAAAAAGAACAGGCCCTTAGTTACTCAGGTCATCCTGTTTACTGTTTTTAAATATCATCCCAACTTTAGCTTTCTTGCAGCCTTTGGCAACTTACTGTTCCTTCTCTCTTCTTTGATTCCTGTCCATCAGCTCCACAGTGACAACAGAACCTAATGAAGTCTGTCCACTATTTTCTCTCTTGCACCAGTTTCAGGGCTTCATTCATCTTTAATACTTTTTGTTCTATTTCATTCTTCACTGTATCTATCCAATGCATCCTCAGTCTTCCTCTATTTCTAGTTCCTTGCACTCCGGTATATATCGCCAGGTATGGTACGCTTTCTGGGTCCATTCATGACACATGTCCAAACCATCACATTCATCTTTCTTCACTCTCTTGTAACAGCATTGCTTCTTGCCCTAGCCATTTTCTTATCTCTTCATTTTTTTATTTTCTTCAGTCGTGAAACTCTCAGTATTCCCTTCAGTCAGTTCACTTCTGCAGCCAAAATCTTTCGTTCATTGGCTGTTCCTGTACTCCAGCATTCTGACCCATGCAGCAGTACTGGCATGGCAGTTGTCTTATAGACACTGGTTTTTGTATTTATTGAAATGTGTTTAGCTTTCCAGATCTTGTGGAGTTTTCCGAATGCAGTAGTGGCTATTCTGAATCTTTTTATGTCAACTTCACAATTCCCATTCTTTGATACTGCTCCTCCAAGGTGGACTACTTTCTCAAATTAGTATTCTAGTTCTTTATCTCAGAGTTTGATTTGTACCTCTTTCTCTTTGTCTTCCAATTGCCATAATTTTTGTCTTCTCCATGCTGCTCTTCAATCTGAGTTTTTTGCTTTCCCATTCTACCTTGTCAGTTGTTTTTTGTAAATCCTCCTTGGTCAATGCTGTGAGGTCAATATTGTCTGTGAATATAAGGTTATGCATTGTCCTACTTCATAACATGATTCCTCCTGCTTCATCTTTCAGTGCTACAGCCATTACTGCTTCCAGTATTAAATGAACAAATTGAACTAATTTCTCCAGGATTCATTAAATATTAACACCAACAGTCTGGACACTTCCTTGGTGAACTCTTAAAATTCCTGGGTGCAAGTTATCAGGGCCTGATGGTTTTAAAATATTTAACATCAGTAGATGCCATATAGCATCCTCCTTAGTTGGAACGGAAAGTATTTCACCATCAGATGATATGAGCACATCATCCAGCTTCTTTGCAAATGCAGAACAGAAATATTTATAGAACACTTCTGTCTCGCTTGCCTCGTTGATAATGTTACCTTTTTCATGTAGTGTACAATTGTCAGGATTCCTTTTCTTGTTGTTCATTTACAGTAGCACTCATTGTATGCGGGGTGCTCACCAACACTTGAGGAGGAAATCCCTGTTCTGAGAACTTCATAATATGATGACAGAAGTCAAGAGAAAGGAAATAACAATTGGCTGCTTATATACAAATCAGCAAGTTTCACTATGGGCAGCATGGCAGAGGTAAATCCTTTAAAGGGTCTTATGTGGGTAGGATAGGGCCTTAAGCCCAGACAGGTCGGACCATGCATAGGGGACTGCATGGAAGAAGACAGGGAGGTGATTGGGAATCTGAGTAAGTGGTGGGTGAGTTTGGGAGCATTGGTAGAGTGGAGGGGACACACATTTGCTGTTGCTCCATTTAAAATGCAGCTTCTTGTTGTGCCTAACCTAGGGTGAGGTTGCTGCAGTGGAGCTTGTTTGTAGGACTCTAAAGGTTTAGGATTTGGTGATTGTTTGTGGCTGGGCATCTCCTTCAGGATCAGTGCCTTCTCATGGCTCATCTGATCTCTCTTGATAGATACACTTCTACCCCGATATAATGCTGTCCTCAGGAGCCAAAAAATCTTACCGCGTTATAGGTGAAACCGCATTATATCGAACTTGCCTTGATCTGCCGGAGTGCACAGCCTCTCCCCCCCCCTCTTCCCCTGGAGCACTGCTTTACCGCGTTATAGCCGAATTCGTGTTATATCGGGTTGTGTTATATTGGGATAGAGGTGTATTGTGATTCTAGTTTGTGCTGGCAATAAGTGTAAATGAATATGAGAAGTTCCTCTCAGATATTTTAGCACTTGAGAAATTCTTGAAGTTAGCCGTGCAGTATGTATCAGTGAAATGGCTAACTGACATAAAGGACTGTAAGTTAAAGCGGCACTAATAGAACACTGCAGCTGTATAAAACCCAGCTGTCTGAAAGCCTGGGAATTCAGAGTCATGGTTGCAGTGAATGTGGAAGCCTCTGAAAGCCAGGAAGTTCAAAATGATGCTTGCATTCCTGGATCCCTTATCCATGCTGCCGACCTCTCTTCTAATGATTCAGCTGCAGAGCCTTGTGAGATATCCAGTCAGTGTGTAGTTTGGGTGGTGAATGATGTAAATTGAGACCTTTGATTCATAGTGGAACTATGATTTAGACTGGGTTGTATCGGGCTGTAAATGGAGGGATGGGGGGAGGGGATGACGTGCAGGAGTGTCTGGTGGGGTCCATGGCCTACGTGTATGTGGGGGTGTCTGAATGAACTGTATTGGAGCAGTGGTATTTCCAGTGTGAGTCAGACCCACCATCTCTTTGCTGCTAATCGTTTTCTGACTTCCAGGTACTGACACAATTCTGCATAAGATGCTTTACGCTACAAAGATTTGCTTCCATAGCTATAGTGGTTAGGAGTGTGAAGAAAATTACCTCACTACTCGATATAGCTATGCCAGCATAAGCCCTAGTGTAGATGCAGTTATACTGGCAAAGAAGTCTTTTGGAGAACTAGTTTAATCTATACTGGCAGCAGTTCTTTTGCCTGTATAAGCTGCCTCCCCCACTGTGGGAGGGAGTTTGCTGGTATAGTGCTACTGGATAACCTATACTAGGAAACCTTTAGTGTAGAGCACTGGTTCTTAACCTTTACTGCAGCCTGCACCCCTTTGGTTCTCAAAAATATGTTCTTGCACCCCTTATCAAAAATCGTTGAAGTAGCTCAGTTTTTTAAACCTAGATTTTTGTTGTTTTGTTTCTGGCAGCGAAAATCAAAAATCTCAACTAGGCAGGCAAAAATTTTCAGTAAAATCCCCAAATTTTTGCCTGACCAGCCAGAATTGTATGATTTCCAGTTGTTGAAAACAAAAATAAAATCCCAAAGAAGCAAAATTTTTCATTTGTTGACATTTTTCACAAGGAAAAAGCTGATTTCCGAATCAGCTCTAATATGTAGCAAATTGCAAGGTTTTATGAACCTGACACATAAACATGTGCACCCGTACCCTCATGTACCCATCCTCTTAATTTACACACATTCCTCTCCACGTGCTCATGAACATCCACTCAATTACATTTGTACTCCCTCTCACTCAACCATAGTTCTGTTCCCCGGGTAATACGTCTGCTGTGGCATCTCCGGTAGTATGCACCATATGTGCCACCCAGAGCGAGTGTGCAGGAATGCTTTGCTCCCACATGCTGAGTGCTCTCAAATTCCCCAACCCGTGACATGCAGTGAGGAAAGCAGGAGCTGCAGCACTGGGGCCTTGGAGCTGGAAATGGAGTGAGCACCTCACCGCAAGCAGAATGCTGGGTTTGCCCTTGGTGAGTGCCTTGCCTCACCTCCCCTTCCCCCTCCCAGGCTGGCAGGACTGCTTCCTCTTCCCCTCCTGTTTTGTCATTCAGGATGGAGGATGCTCTAAGAGGCTAAGGGCAACAGTGACCAGTTGGACAGGCCATGTGGAAGGCAGCCAAGTCTGTAGTAGCAGGGAAACAGCTCTGCCTGAGGAAGGAGGGCTTTGAAATTGAAATGAGACCTTTACCCAAGCACTCCTGCCAGGGTCTCTTACCCCAGTTAGCTCATTAGGGAACTCCTAAGGGAAATCCCCTGCTTTCCTGAGGGCATTGGAATGAGGGGAGCATGCCCGAGAAGAGGGCAGAGCTGGACCCCTTGGCAGTGAGGGAAGGACCTAGTGATGGGATTTGGCTGGACACGGTGATGTAGCAGGGAGGCTGATCCCGGACAGGCTGCAAAAGAGCCAGGCTCTGGAATGCTGCTGACTCGAGAGCTTTGCTCTGTATTTAATTGTGGTTTTGCTTTTACCTGTTCTTCCATTTTCTCTTATTTCTGGGTGGAGAGTTGTAAGGTTTACAGACCCAGCTAGGAGTTGCCAGGTTCAACAGGCCCAATTCATCCTCCGGAATAATGCCACTGACTGCATCCCATGGAGCTACACTGGGGCACCATCTGGTTCGAGGACTGTACAGGCTCAATGACTCCGCTTGCGTTAGTGAAAGTGTGGGCTCTGTGCTGGTTCTCTGCTGTCTCCCACACTTCCAGGAGCTATCTGGTCTCTTCGGTACCAGGGGCTCTGGCATGGGACATCCCCTTCTGACCAGGATTTGAGAGACTCCATCCCAGGTTTACAGTGAGCCCAGTGCATACTGGGACAGGATTTTCAGAGCTCGTTAACAGCCATGTGATTATGCATGCCGTGAGCAGCAGATCTCACAGTTAGACACCACTGTGAGCTCCCTAAGTGACATGACTGAAGGAGTACACAGTAACAGGATATGACACAATGGTCGGCTGAGCAAAAGCAGGCCATATAGCTCCGGAAGAGACATATGGAGTGTAATGGTGATGATATCTATAGGGTTCTATGGAAATTACTCTAACTTGTAGCCTTTAAAGGGAAGAAGTGTCTTTCCATGGAATTGTTATCCAGTAGAGAATAAGATTCCTGACCAACAATTCTATAGATTGGTTTAGAAATTCTACAGCAAGGTTTTCATTCTGTTTGGTTCTCTAGAGACTTTTCTAGAAGTGGCCTTTGCCTGAGGCTCTCTGGACTTAACCACCTACTCTAGGATTTAACTCACTAACTCCCACCCCTTGTTGGGTTGTGTCACTGATGTGGCAGATTTCAGTTTTATGCTTTCCCCAATGACTGCTTCACTTTGGCCTAGGGATCCTTAAAGCATCTTACCTCGAGAAACTGTGTGCCTTAAAGCTCACAAGCAGAATTTGTGTGTTTCATTACCATAAGTGCATTTGCAGTTGACCAGCCGAGTGAATGCAACGAACATTCTCTAAGTGTGTGCACAGTTGTGGTAACTGTGTTCAAGTTGTGTACATGGATTCCTGAAAATGTGACCCTTTTCCAGTATATTGGGTCCAAGATCTGCACAGAACTGTTTGGTGACCTGGCGAGAGGCAGATGTTCAAAATCCCTGTCATCTAGAATGGTTGCTCAGGAGAGAAGTTGCCCACTAGCACTTTGCCCAGCCAGTCCAAGATGCTAAACACAATGTAAAGTGACATTCTTGGTGGGGCTTACAGTTCTCCAACAAATGGTGGAAGTGGGGCAGCTTTGGAGGGGTACCTGCTTTCCCAGTACAGCCAGGAGCGATCCCTCTTAGACACACCCCTCCCTTACTGGGCTTCAGAGCCTGAGTGGGAATGTCTCTATGCTGCTATTTTTAGCACAATAGCATGAGGCCCATGAGCATGAGTCTGTAGACCCGGGCTCTTAGATTCACTGCCATGTTTTTTTGTTGTTGTTGTTGGGTTTTTTTGCGGTGTAGACATACCCTTGGTAGCAGGAACTCTCTCATTTTACAGGGCACCCTCTCATAGTTGCCAACGCTCCTGATTTTATCGCCAGTCTGGTGAGATTTGGTGCTTCACTGAAAGTCCCAGCTGCTGGAGTCCAGCTATTACCTGACAATCTTAGCTTTTGTTTAAAAAACCCCCAAAAACTTTATAGCCCTCCTGTGTACAGAAAAAAGCTTGGAAACATGGACCCTAAATGTTCCCATGCCAGAAGGGAAGTACAAAGAGCTCAGTGATTTTTTGTTTGTTTGTTTTTAAATATCTTGATTTTTTTGGGGGGCCTGACTCATGATTTTTGAATGCTTGGGACTGGTGATACTTCCCTCTGCATGGGCCCTTCTTTATTAGAGGCAAACATGCGAAGTTCCCTCTGTGACCTTCATCACTGGGAGAGAAGTGAAGGCGGCTGCTCACATCAGCCTTTCACTTAGACTCCTAGCTCTCTGAGGTCGCTGCAGTCTGCTGACCAGGCTGCGCCACTGTCTCCTCTCTGGAGAGTGCACCCCAGCATGCATTGAAATGCTTTCCTCTCCAGAGTGACTGGAAAAACCAGCTGTATTCTTCAGTCCCTGGGTGGGCCAGCTATGGCTGACAATGAGAAGGATAGGGTGTTCCCACGTGCAGTGCAGGGCGCACACACTGAAACATTGTTGGGCTCACAATGCCTGACAGAGATGTTTCTGGCGAGTATGAAAAAAAGAACCATTTGCCCCAACCCAGGAAATATTTACATCTTTCTGCAGGTTAATTTCTCATGAGAAAGAGTTTCATTCTCCAAGCTGGAAACTCTGGGACCCCGGCACTAGTAACAATGCCATGCACCAGCAGCTCAGCCCTGCATTGAGCTTGCAACCACTGAAGTCAAGTGAATCCTGGGGACGGGAATGTGGGCTGATCCCAGAGCCTGGGATCCCATTAGTCAGGAAAATTTCTTCTGAATGGTTAGTTTGTAAAAGTTATAGAGAACTACTTCAAATAGAGGCTCATAAAGGGGAATGCTAGGCAACTTTTAATTATAAGCATCAGTCTGCACTCCACCTATAATTTTTTGGCCCGAGGGCCACATCTGGTATGGAAATTGTATGGTGGGCCATGAATGCTCATGGAATTGGAGTTGGAGTGCAGAAGGGGGTGAAGGCTCTGGCTGGGGGTGCGGGCTCTGGGGTAGGGCCAGAAATGAGGAGTTCAGGGTGCGTGAGGGGGCTTCGGGCTGGGGCAAGGGGCTGGGGTATGGGAGAGGGATCAGGGTTGGGACAGGAGGTTGGGGCACGGGAGGGGGTAAGGGGTGCAGGCTCTGGGCAGCGCTTACCTCAAGCAGCTCGTGGAAGCAGCGGCATGCCCCCCCTGCGGCTCCTATGTGGATGTGCGGCCAGGTGGTTCCGCACACTGCCCTGTCCGCAGGCGCTGCCCCTGCAGTTCCCATTAGCCGCAGTTCCCAGCCCATGGGAGCTGCGGGCGTGGCGCTTGGGGTGGGGCCAGCGCGCGGAACCCCCTGGTTACCCCTAAACGTAGGAGATGGAGGGGGGACATGCTGCTGCTTCTGGGAGCCTCGGCACGCGTGCGCGGAGTGGTCTCCAACCCTGGTCCCTAGTTGGAGTGCGGGAGCAGGGCAAGCCCCAGACCCCACTCCCCAGCGGGAGCTCAAGGGCCGGATTAAACAGGCTGGAGGGCCGGATGTGGTCCCTGGGCCGTAGTTTGTCCACCTCTGACCTATAGTTACCCATTGGTATTTGGAAATGATGACATCTCTTCAGTGCAAAGAGAGAACAAAATACTAGAAAAAGCCAATTCATTAATGTTTCTCTCACAGTATATGCAAAAGCAAAACACTCGTTTCAGCAAACTAAGCATAAATGTGCACAATTATTACATACATTTTTGTAAATTTTGACCAGTGGCTTGCTATTTTTCTGAGAATGAGGAAGATTGTAAATGTTAATGTGTGAATGTCCATTTCATGTATTATTCAACAGCATTACAAAATGTTTCACCATCTGTAACACTGGACTATATATTCAATAAGGCACTTGTGCAAAGGCGGCTAAGCAGATGAGAAGTTATGAAGTCATAATAATGTACAAGTCTTCTGTTATTTAATGTTTATATAACAGTAGCGCACACTTGCCCCAGTCAGGATTGTGGGTGAGACACAAACACATGTGAATATGCAGTGCCTTTCCCAAAGAGCTTCTATTGCAGAGGTCCCCAAACTGTGCCCCCTTTGGGAGGGCTTGGAGGAACGTTTTGGGGAGTGGTGCAGCTGGGGCCTGGGCTAGCCCCCATGGGGGGTAGGGAGGGAGCCCCACCCAGTTCTGCTCCTGGCCCTGGCTGCCGGCCTGGGGCTCCAGTTGCTGGCCCCGCACCTGGGGCTCCACTCCCTGGGGCTGTGGCCCCAGTCTCGGCCGCTTTATTCCTGATGGGGGTGTGACCCTGAAAAGTTTGGGGATCACTGTTCTTCCGCAAGAAGAGAAGTGAAGAAGTAGTAGTAGTTTATTAATAACAATTTAGTTTTGGGCCATTGCACACAAAGTACTACAACAAAACTGAAACTAAATCCAAAATGATAAAATGTTAAAATATTTATAAATACAGATTAAAAAGGATATACAGTATTAATCTTACACAATCACCAGGCCCCTTGCTTTTTCCTTATTTTTAGTGGCTGACTATGCAGATAGGGTAACCGCTCGATACATTGTCAGTTCCTAAAAAATATTCTGTTTTCTGAGAGATCATAGATAAAGGCATCTGGGACAAAAACACGGAAAGCCAGTTTGACCTTCAATGGCAACACAAATTACAATGTAATAAATAATGAAGTAAATATTCCACCTGCCCTAAATTTCATGGACAGAGGTGTTTACATTTCTCAGTGCCAGCATCTTGGCCTTTTAAGTAAGTTGTCTGCATGGGTTGGAAATGAAAAGCTGTAAAGGCCCTCCTGAGTGTGTTATTACAAGGACTGGGTAAATATCTGGCATACACAAGTCTTTTTTTAACAAGGGGAGCCAACATGACATATTTGAAATAGAAATAACTGCCATATCTAGTTGATTATTCATATCCTATATTCTCAACTTGAATAGGGATTTCACATTTTTAAACTTAAATTTAATCATTTCCGATTCTCAGAAACGTAGAGAATGCAAAGAATTCTGAACATGCTCTAACTAAGGAAACTTACGTGAGAAAGTCCTGCTGAGCTGTTCCTCTGAGCATAGCCTGGGCAAAGGCTGTGGCTGCATAGGATGACTATGAAGCCAAAATTTAATATTACAACATTGACTTTGGACAGAATATCCATTCCTGCCTCAGCTCTAAGCAGAGAAGCTGGGGTATTATTTGGGAGACCAAGGATCTTTCTAAGAAATTTGTTTTGACTCGCCTCCAGTCCTGCGGGTTCATTCCACCCCCATATTTCTGCACTGTACAAAATTTGAGCTCACAACTTATCCTCAGACTCTCTTATGGGCTGGTGCAATTAAGTTGCCTCTATGAGTCCAGATAAAACATAACACAGCTTGTACTGAATTTGAGGCCTTCTCTTTTATTACTTGAATATGCTTATCCCACAAACCATTTTGTGAGAATCACATACCCAGGGAGGGGAAAGAGCTAACTTGTTCAATATTTTGCCCATTGATCCTCCATTTATGCAACCTCCGTCTCCAACTAACGACATTTACTTTAGTTAGGAATAATTTATCGAGAGGTCCTCCTATTGATAGTATAAACCCAATGCATTTAATAAAATGTTTCAATACCAAAAGTATTTGTAACAATAAAACCGTATCGTCTGCATATAATGACAGACACTGGGTGATTCCTGATTTTAGTGGGAAAATACTGAGTCCCCTTTAATGGTACAACAACATAGAAAAGTGGTGAAAAGACAGTCCTGTCAACCCCCCCTTTGTAATTGGGATGGAATCACTTAATTCCCCAGCTAGCCTATCAAGAAGAGAAATGACAAAGAGTGGGGAACAATCACACAGATAGTTTTTCCCGACAGAAATATATTTGCAATGAATTTTACTTTATCTGTTTAGAGTAAGTGCTGACTTTCCCCTCCTGCATCTGTGCAGTTCTATAGTCATGCCCTCCAATCTTAGTGATTTCGGTGAGAGCAAGGGTACAGAGCACCACAGGATTGTACCTTTCATAATGTGCAAGGTTTAGCTTTAAATCAGCCAGTTTGATAGATTCATAGAGTGAATCTGCTGTGCTTCTCTCCCTGGCACTGGAGGATCATATATCAGGGATAGATAAAGGTGTCATTAATGCCAGGTGTCTGGGATTCTAGTGTTGGTAATCTTCTCCCCATTTAGATACTCAGAAACTAACTAATTCACTTCTTAATCTTCAGTAGGCTAAGAAGATAGAGTTCCCTTGATCTCTCACTGTAATATAGGTTTGTCAGACCTCAAATCATCCTTGTATCTTTTTTCTGAGCCATTTCTGATTTGTTTCAACATCCTTTTCAAAGTGTTGGCACTAGAACTTGACACAGTTTCCAGAAGTGGTATTACCAATGCCGTTTATGGAGGTAATGCTGCCTTCTTATTCTTTCTTTATATTCCCCTCTTTATACATCCAAAGATTGTTAGCCCTTTTTGCCACAGCATCACACTGGGATCTCATGTTCAGTTGGTTTTCCTATGACGCCTAAATCCTTTTCAAAGTCATTGCTTTCCAGGATCTAGTCCCCCCATCCTCTAAGCACAGCCTGTATTTTTTTGTTCTTAGATGTATGAGCTTGCATTTGTCTATATTAAAATGTATGTTGGGTAATTGCAGTGAGTTTACTGATTGATCTAGTTTATTCTATCTGTGTTTTGTCCTTATCATTGTTACCACTCCACCACTTTTTGTCCCATCTGCAAATTGTACAGCAAGGGCATATAAAGGCATTTCTTCCAGATCATTGAAAACGATATTGAATAATTTAGTCCCATCCCCCATTTGATGATCATTCCCCATTAACAATCTATCCAGTAGCCAGGTTTTAATGACACTATTTAATAGAGCGTCATTGACTTGGTATAATGCCTAGATACTGTGGTACACAGTAAGTCAGATTCTTTACAGAAGTCCAAGTATGTCAACACAATTACCTTAGTCAACCAAACTTATAATTTTTTGATGAGATTACAACGGGTTAGTTGGACAAGCTCTATCTTCCATAAAATGAAGATAATTGGCTTTAATTATGCTATTATTCTTCAGTTCTTTACTGATTATGTCCTGTATCAGCCATTACATGATTTTGCCCACAATCAGTGTCAGGCTAACCAGCCTATAGCTACCCAGGTCATCCCATTTACCCCTATTAAATATTGGCCTGTTCGCTCTTGCAGTGTTCTGTAACTTCCCCAGTGTTTTAACATTTATTAAAAGTCAACACGAATGGCTCAGAGAGCTCTGTGGCCAATTCTTTTAAAAGTCTTGAGTGCAAGTTATATGCTCTTGCTGATTTAAAATTATTGACATGTACTAGATGCTGTTTGACGTCGTCCCTACTTACTGTTGGAACAGAAGATATTCCATTATCACTGTAACATATTAATAAATCACCTAGCTTCTTTCCAAATCCATAAATATTTCTGTAACATTTTATTACTTACCATGGGGATTGGATGCCTGAGGACATTGCTAATGTAGCCTGAGCCTTTCACTTGCAGGTCACCAGCCCAGCTCAGTACAGTTTAAAAGTGGTTGCCTTTGAGTGTTTGGAAGGCATTTGGGGGCTCTTATTTCCCCATTAGTGAGCATTCGCCCTGAATGACAAACTCAGACCTTAACAAACTTGCCGTGTTTGTTAAGCAAGAGAAAAGCCCTGTGTGAGTACTTCTAAATCAGTTTAGAAATAGCTTATAGTGATTTATTTACCTTCATCTCGTCATCAACTTCACTTAATCAGTTATAGCCATTTCTAATCCAGTTTAAGACTGTTCACGCAAGGTTGTGCAAACTGGGCAAGTTTGTGTGTGGCCAACCCCTCAGTCAAACAGGATTGTTCTGAACAATACCTTCCCGAGTACCTGGAGTCCCTGCTTCACAGGTTGTTCTGCCCGACAGCTTGTTATGTAAATGTCTGCACCTCAGGTCTGCACAGCAGCCTGCAGGAGGATTCGTTCTGCTGCCCTACTGGGGCAATTGTATGTACTTGTCTGAGTTTCTCTCCATTGAGCGTCAGGTGACCCCTCTTTAATTCTAAAGCCAAGAGCTGCTCCAACACCGACCTGCCTATGCTCTCACACACTCTGCTCCCTCTAGCTTTGGGTGGGAACAAATGTGCTTGTGAGTGTGTGTGCGCGTGCGCACATCCCCCCCCTCTCTGTCTGGCATTTGAGAACCCGGAGCGGTCTCTTCCATGAGTCAATATAAAGTAAATGTGACCGTTTGGTCACAGAGCTAGCCTCAGCAGTTACCCAGTGTTTTTACTTGCAGCAATTCAGGAGAAAACAAATTTCAGATGCCTCCAAAGTAGTAATGTAGCTGCCATGCTTGCAGCAGATAATGACTCATGTACAGTTAGTGTTGGGAGAAAAATATGTGAAGGTGCCAGCAAAACCATGCTACACCTCCCAATAGAGTAGCCTTTTGGGTGTGGACCGGACTTTGCCCATATGACTAAGCACAGCCCAGACTGTAGGATTGTTGTGTAAACTCTTACGTGATATGGGATGATTCATGCATCTGCATTCCCAGCTTGACCTGAGGACTTGTTTGGGCCATGTGCTGGTTTTGATCAGTTCCTAGTATCTTACGCACTTATGCTGTTAAGTCAAACCCCACTGGCCCTGTAGGCTTTGCTGGAGCCAACGACAGGCTCCATACACAACAGACAAGAAGGTTTCCAGATGACATTTGGTTGGAATTCTTTCCAAGCATTTAGTGAAAATGCAGCTGAGAGCAGAGAGTTGCTTGAAGGGCTATCAATTTAGCTTCTGAGGCATGTGATGTAAGCTCTTCCATAAACACTTGTGTTGTATTTGGTACATGTGAGGCTAGTTGTGTTAAGACCTTTTAGGCGGCCACCAGGCTGACATCTCCACACATTGCAGTGGCTGTATGATAAGAATGTTTCAGGGAACTTTGGCCTCTTATCAGGCTCATTTGACAAATATTATTCACTTCTGAACTGCACTGAGAGTATGTTTTCAGATTCCATAGCTTGAGAAACCTGCCTTGTTCCCAGTCTTAGTCAACGATGGGGAATTTGTCAGCATATTGCATGTTAGGATAAAATGCAGAGGGCTGTCTGTTTTCCCATCTCTTATTCTGACTAATGCTCTGATGCCCTTGTTTAGCTCTGTTGTACCCTGGGGATCAGTATTAATCTCCAGCCTCCCTGCTGGTTTGTCCTGGCTTGGAATTAGTACAGCTCTGATACCAAGGACAGCAGTAAGGGTGTGCGTGAGAACTAACACCCACATTCCTTTATGGTGCCCTTGGGTATGTGAAGCAGTGCAAGTGGCTGCCATCATTCTGCAGGTTATTGTACATACTAGTTGACTGATACGATTGCTGGTGCAAGATGGTCTCTATTCCTGGAGCTAGAGGAATCTGTAGCTTTTTAATGCCTAACAGACCACATCAGCATGTAGCAGCAGGAGAACACTGAGTGGAAGTAAGGACGTGGCATCATTTCTTTATATGGTATTAGTGAGGCCATTACTAATCACTGTGTCTATTTCTGCTGTCTGCAATTGAAAAGTATGTTGACCGATTGGAAAGGGTTCAGAAAAGAGCTACCAGAATGGCTGGAGGTCTGGAAATCCTGCCTCAGTGAGAGACTAAAGAAGCTCAATGTACTTAAAGTAGCAGCCGTGTTAGTCTGTAGCCGCAAAAAGAACAGGAGTACTTGTGGCACCTTAGAGACTAACAACTTGTCAACTGCTGGAAATGGGCCATTTTCATTACCACTACAAACAGTATTTTTTCTCTCCTGCTGATAATAGCTCACCTTAACTGATCACTCTCGTTATAGTGTGTATACCCATTGTTTCATGTTCTCTGTGTGTGTATATATATATATCTTCCTACTGTATTTTCCACTGCATGCATCTGATGAAGTGGGCTGTAGCCCATGAAAGCTTATGCTCAAATAAATTTGTTAGTCTCCAAGGTGCCACAAGTACTTCTGTTCTTTTTTCAATGTACTTAGTTTATCCAAGAGAAGGTTAAGAGATGATGTGGTCATGGTCTACATGGGGAAGACATTTCTGATAGTAGAGGGCTCTTTAATCTTGGAGATAAAGGCAAAACAAGACACAAAGGTTGGAAGCTGAAGCTAAAAAAATTCAAACTGGAGATAAAGTATTTTTTACAGTGAGGGTATTTAATCACTGGGACAACTTACCTAGGGACATGGTGGATTCTCCATCACCTTGAAGTCTTTAAATCAAGGCTGGATATCGGTCTAAAAGTCAGAAGTTGTGATGCAGAGTTTACTGGATGAGGTTCTTTGTCCTTAAGTGATGCTTAAGTGATTTCCCTCCCATATGTTGCTGTCCCTGCTGCTGTCTTTTGTCACCTGCCAGATTTTCATGAGAAGGCTGGAGATGGACAAATGGCTCATGTAAACTCTGCCAATGTAACCCTTCTGCTAGGCAGCAACGGGAGTAACAAGAGCCAGGTTCAATAGGACATCAAGGGTCCCTTTTAAAATAAATAAAATGGTCAGCTCAAGTCCCACCTGACACCTTGTTCACGCCCAGATTTTAGAAATTTATAATCTAACCATCGGGACCCTCTTACAGGTGTTTTTTCACCACTTGTGAGCACAGGGGAGGCCTGGAAATAGGAAACATGAGTCTTTTTTATTCAGTAACAAGATAGATGTTTCTTAACACAATAAAATAAAATTAGCCAAACCCCAAAGTGTGTACGAAGGGCATGGCCAACTCCATGGGCTCAGTTATAAATTCCCTGGCTTTTTGGGGGCCTGAGACTTTACTGAAACACAATCCTCTCAACCAGGCCAAACTGGATCTAGTCTGCTCATCCATGTCCAGTTCCATAATATCAGCTCCACAAGGGTCCAGAAGCCTGGGCTGGAAGCCAGCACAAAGCAAGACACCCAATGTCTGTCTTTCTCCTGTTCATCTTGGGCTCACTACCGAATCCAAGCTGCTATCCATCAGCTCATGGTGACCCATTTCTCCCTTCACACTTCATATAACTGTAACCATTTATACAGTTATATGGCACCGTTTCTCAGAACAGCCCACAAGCAAACTACAGAAATGCAGTATAATACCCAGTACTTGGCAGTGGTGGTTCAATTTTAATCCCTTGATAAGGTGTCATTTTCCAATGAATTTACTGCACTATATTTTGTAAAATTAATGAACTCTTAGTAATCTGACAGGAGACCTCTCTCCAGATTTGTGTCTGTGTCTTAGATTCTTGCAAAAGGGACACATTGTGGTTTGAAGGTATTCGTTCAACATACAGTCCCCTCCACATCCACTGTGTGGAGAGGATGGGCCAGGGCTCCACCTCTTCCTCACCCTTGCTGTGGTAGGTAGGGCCCATGGAGATATTAGTAGAGAACCCTACTTAGACAAATTAGATGTCTTCAAGTCAGCAGGGCCTAATGAATTACACGTTAGAATACATAAGGAACTGGCTGAAGAGATCTCTGAATCATCAGCGATTATCTTTGAGAACTCATGGAGGACTGAAGAGATACCAGAGGACTGGAAAAGGGCAAATATAGTACCTATCTATAAAAAGGGGAATAAGGACAATCCAGGAAATTATAGACCAGTCGTCTTCACTTCAATACCCAGAAAGATAATGGAACAAATGATCAAACATTCTATTTGTAAGCACCCAGAAGAAAATAAATGTCAGCATGAATTTGTCAAGAATAAATTATGTTAAACCAAACAAATATCTTTCTTTGACAAGGTAACAAGCCTCATGGACGGGGGGAAGCGGTAGATATCATTTATTTTGACTTCAGTATGGCTTTTAATGCGGTCTCATATTATCTTCTCATAAACAAACTAGAGAAATATAGCCTTGATGAACCTACTATGAGGTGGGTGCAGAACTGGCTGGAAAACCATATTCAGAGAGTAATTACCAGTGGCTCACAGTTGAGCTGGAAGGGGCCTGCAAGGATCTGTCCTGTGTCCAGTACTATTCCATATCTTCATAAATGATTTGGATAATGGCATAGAGAGTACACTTATAGAGTTTGTGGATGATACCAAGCTGGGAGGGGTACCAAGTGCTCTGGAGGACAGGATTTCAACATGAGGAATAATCAATTGCATAAATACAAAATGGGAAATGATTCCTGAGGAAGGAGTACTTTAGAAAGAGATCTGGGGGTTATAGTGGATCACAAACTAAATATGAGTCAACAATGTAATTCTGTTGCCCCCCCCCCCCAAGTGAACATCATTATGGGACGTATCAGGAGTGTTATAAACAAGAAGTAATTTCTTCCACTGTACTCAGCATTGATAAGGCTTCAACTGGAGTATAGTATCCAATCCTGGGCTCCACACTTCAGGAAAGATGTGGACAAATTGGAGAAAGTCCAGAGCAGAGCAATAAAAATGATTAAAGGTTTAGAAAACATGACCAACAAGGAAAGATTGTAAAAATTGGGTTTGTTTAGCCTGGAGAAGAGAAGACCGAGGTGGGACATAAGTCTTCAAGTATGTAAAAGGTTGTTATAAAGAGGAGGGTGATAAATTGTTCTCTTTAACCCCTGAGGACAAAACAAGAAGCAATGGGCTTAAATTGCAGCAAGGGAGGTTTAGGATAGACATTAGGAAAAACTTCCCGACTGTAAGGGTGGTGAAACACTGGAATAGATTATCTAGGAAGGTTGTGGAATCTCCATCTTTCATTGGAGGTTTTTAAAGAACAGGTTAGACAAACACTTGTCGGAGATGGTCTAGATATGCAGGGTATAGAAAGGCAGGAACTGGACTAGATGATCTATCGAGATCCCTTCCAGTCCTACATTTCTATGATTCTAACCCAGGTAAGTGCAAGGAGAATTGGGCCTGTTGTCACATTCATATTTTTTTCCCTCCTCCTTGTAACAACCTTTTATGTACTTGAAAACTGTTATGTTCCCCCTCAGTCTTCTTTTCTCCAGACCAAACAAACCCATTTTTTTCAATCTTCCCTCATCGGTCATGTTTTTTAGACCTTTAATCATTTTTGTTGCTCTTCTCTGGACTTTCTTCAATTTGTCCACATCTTTCCTGAAATGTGGTGCCCAGAACTGGCCACAGTACACAATACAATAATTGCTAGCTTGTATTTATAGAAACATTGCGTTTCTGCATTCTCCACAGCCTACCGCACTGAGGATGCTGAGACAGAAAACAAATTTGTATAAAGGGCTTGGTATATTTATAAATTTGTATATAGAAATAATTGATGAGGATGATGATTTGTTTCTGTTTCTATTGCACACACAGTGTGCCAGGCACTTTCCAAACAGAATCCCTGCCAGGAAGAGCTCAACTCAAAAAGGCAAAGGACAGGGGAAAAGGGCATAATATCTAGTAATTTGTCACTTTGTTGTTAAAACATTTAATTAACCACAGTAATTTTTATTTAATGCTATTTCTATACTATTCCCATCTGACTATCACTCTGTCCTGGATTTAACCTGGATTTGATGAGCTTCTATAGTTTGCACACTGGGCTCATCTTTCCCGGGGTCAGTATGTGGTTGGTTTTTATATAAACAGTTAAATAAAATATAATTTTAAGACAATAATAGTTAATTAGTGTTTGCCAAAGTCAGAAATACAGTTCTTGGCTCAGGCTTGGCTAGGGAATGGACATGAATCACAAGGAGTTTTCAGAGTGAGGTTGATGGCTTTGATTTGTTGGGAGGGCCCATTGGTTGGATTAGACCCAGGTCCAAATAAGTGGTATTCCACCCCCAGTCGTTGAGGAAACAATGGCTATTAAGCAAATCTCAGACAGTGTTAATGGAAAGTGAATTTTAAAACCACAACTTAGCGTTCACTCTGGAAACCTAATTCTAGGTGTTCCCTGCCTCCGATTGGAGAACAGAAACATGCCATGTGATGATCTGGGTGTCTAATCAGAGCTGGCCAGCACCGCTGGGAAGGTGACTTTTGAATACCCATAGCAAACTGCTCACAAAACTGCAGCAGCAGATTAGTCACAGAAAGTACTCAGCAAATCAGCTAACTAGGGACAGAATTTGAGCGAATCGCTAGCTGTTCACAGCCACTTAGCATGCATGATAAAAGGCGAGATCTGCCTGACCAATGAACGGCATGGACTCCTTCCAAACTCAATGATCTCTTCTCTTTCCCTCAGGCCTGAGGACTGAGACAGGAAGATGTCTGAAGTGCGGCGTGACAGCACGAGCAGTTTACAGCGGAAGAAGCCACCATGGCTCAAACTCGACATACCAGTGCCAGTCTCTGTGGCAATGCCTGAGGAACCCACCTTTGTGCAGGTACTGGTATGAGTAACGTACAAAGATCGGGGAGGGGCATAAGGAATGAATATGTGAGTTCAGTGTAGTCTGTACACACAATGGGAAGGGATTTGGATGCTTAGAGCTTTGGACTCTACTGTGATGGGAGCCTGTTTGCATTATATGGTCTAGGGACAGTGGCCTCCTAGATACAAAACAGGTAGGGCATATTAAATGGTTATTAAGTTACAGGGGTAAGGATGGAAACGAGAGCTTCATTTAAGTCGGGTGATCTGAATTGTACCTTCCAACAGACAAAGGGAAGCAGAAGATGGGTTGTCCTGAAAGAAAAGATGAAGAGTAAGTGGAGTGTTAACATGTCAGAATGCCAGGAGCATGGGAAATCAGCAAGAACCCAATGGATCCTAAGAGCCACACAATGGACTAAGTGCCAGAGAGAATGAAGAAATGGGAATGGGATGGTTAAATATATATCAAGGGCAGAGAGGAACTCGGAAGAAAGTAGCTCCATTAATAAGTGAGGATGGGATGAAATTAACAATTCATAAATAGCTGATAGTGAATTCTTCTTTTTAATCTTGTCTTCAACAACAACAAAAATAGTGAGAAGATGTTTAGTACAGGAAGTAAGGTAGGAATAGCCTACCTTATAAACGGTAGTTAAGAATTAAATACATAAGTTCTATATGGTGATGCTGGCATCTATTATTCCCTCCATTCCCCACGGAGCCTGGTTCGCAGCTCTTGATATGAAGGCTGTCCATGTCCACGTCGACATTCACCCAACCCACTGGAAATTTCTCCCTTTCCGAGTAGAACTACACCATTGCCAGAATGGTATTTAGTCATTATTTAATTGCATCACATTGTTGGCTCATATTCAAATTGTGATCCACTATCACCCCAGACCCTTTTCAGCAGTACTACCACCTAACTAGTTATTCCCTATTTTCTGTTTGTGCATTTGATTGTTTTCTTCCTGAGTGCAAAATACTTGGCTTATCTTTATTGAATTTAATCTTGTTGAATTCAGACCAATTCTCCAATTTGTCAAGGTCATTTTGAATTCTAATTCTGTTTTTCAAAGTGCTTGCACCCCTCCCAATTTGGCGTCATCTGCAAATTTCATAAGCACACTCTCCACTCTCTTACACAGGTCATTAATGAAAACATTGAATAGTACCAGACCCAGGACTGACTTTTCTGGCACCCCACTAGATATGACTTTTTGATTTGACAGTGAACCATTGATAACTATGCTTTGTGTACAGTCTTTCAACCAGTTGTGCCCCCACTTTATAGTAATTTAATCTAGAATGTATTTCGTGGTTTGCTCGAGAGAAAGTCATGTGGGACTAATCTCCATGCTTGAATAATAAGAGTATAGAAGTAGGGAATGTTCTATCGACCACCTGACCAGAATGGTGACAGTGATTGTGAAATGCTCAGGGAGATCAGAGAGGCTATAAAAACAGAAAACGCAATAATAATGAGGGATTTCAACTATTCCCATATTGACTGGGTACATGTCACCTCATGCAGAGATAAAATTTCTAGACACCTTTAATGATTGCTTCTTGAAGCAGCTAGTCCAGGAATGCACAAGGGGAGAGGCAATTTTTGATTTAGTCCTAAGTCACAGAGTCCTAAAGTGCACAGGATCTGGTCCAAGAGTTGAAAATAGCTGAACTGCTCAGTAATAGTGAATATAATGTAACTAAATTTAATGTGCTTGTAGGGGGGGAATACCATTGAAACCCTCCACGGTCGCATTTAACTTCAAAAAGGGCAACTACACAAAAATTAAGAGGCTAGTTTTAGAAAAAAATAAAAGGAACAGTCACGAGTGAAATGCTTGCAAGTTGCATGGAAAATATTTAAAAATACCATAATAGAGTCTCAAACTAAATATATACACCAAATAAAAACAACAACAACAAAACAGTAAGAGGACCAAAAAATGCCCTCCATGGCTAAACAACAGAGTTAAAGAGGTGGTTAGAGGTAAAAAGGCATCCTTTAAAAATTGGAAGTCAAATCCTAATGAGGAAATTAGAAAGGAGCATAAACTCTGGCA
Organism: Malaclemys terrapin pileata; assembly: GCF_027887155.1. Classification (NCBI taxonomy): domain Eukaryota; kingdom Metazoa; phylum Chordata; order Testudines; family Emydidae; genus Malaclemys; species Malaclemys terrapin. The sequence goes on from NC_071514.1 coordinate 56,373,608, forward strand.
AGTCAAATGTAAAAATATAATTAGGCAGGCTGAAAAAGAATTTGAAGAGCAACTAGCAAAAGACACAAAAACTAACAGCAATTTTTTTTTAAAGTACATCAGAAGCAGGAAGCCTGCTAAACAGTCAGGGGGCCACTGGACGATTGAGGTGCTAAAGGAGCAGTCAAGGAAGATAAGGCCATTGCAGAGAAGCTACATTAATTCTTTGCATCTGTCTTCACTGGAGAGGCTGTGAGGGAGATTCCTTATGTGACAAATCTGAGAAACTGTCCCAGATTGAGGTGTCAATAGAGAAGGGTTTGGAATAAATTAGTAAATTAAACAGTAATAAGTCGCTAGGACCAGATAGTATTCACCCAAGAGTTCTGAAGGAAACTCAGGTATGAAATTGCAGAACTACTAGCTGTAGTATGTAACCTATTGCTTAAATAAGCCTTTATACTAGATGCCTAGAGGATATCTAATGCAAAGCTGATTTTTAAAAAAGGGTCTAGAGGTGATTCTGGCAATTACAGGCTGGTAAGTCTAACTTCAGTACCAGGCAAATTGGTGAAACTATAGAAAATAACAGATATCAGACACATAGAGGAACACGATAGTTGAGGAAGAGTCAACATGGCTTTTGTAAAGGAAAATCATGCCTCATCAATCTATTAAAATTCTTTGAAGGGGGTCAACAAACATGTGGACAAGGATGAACCAGTTGATATAGTGTACTTGGAATTTCAGAAAGCCTTTGACAAAGTCCCACACCAAGGGCTTTTAAGCAAAGTAAGCTGTCATGGGATAAGAGGGAAGATCATCTCCTGGATCAGTAACGGGCTAAAAGATAGGAAACAAATAAATGGTCAGTTTTCACAATGGAGAGAGGTGGTTTCCCCCAAGGACATATTCATAAATGATCTGGGAAAGAGGGTAAACAATGAGATGGCAAAGTTCGCAGATGATACAAAATTACTCAAGATAGTTAAGTCCAAAACTGACTGTGAAGAGTTGCAAATGGATCTCAAAAAATTGGGTGTCTGGGCAACAAAATGGCAGATGAAATTCAATAATGATTAATGCAAAGTAATGTTAATTGGAAAACATAATCCAACTATACGTACTAAATTAGCTGTTATCACTCAAGTAAGTGACCTTGGAGATATCACGGATAGTTCTTTGAAAACATCTGCTCAATATGCAACAGCAATCAAAAAAGCTAACGATGTTAGCAACTATTACGAAAGGGATAGATAATAAGACAGAAAATATAATAATGCCACTATAGACATCCATGGTAACCCACACCTTTACACTGACCGTAGTTCTGGTTGCCCCATCTCAAAAAAGAAATATCAGAATTGGAAAAGGTACGAAGAGGGTAACAAAAATGATTAGGGGTATGAAACAGCTTCCATATGAGTAGAGATTAAAAAGATTGGGACGGTTCATCTTAGAAAAGAGATGACAATGGGGTGGTATAATAGAGATCTATAAAATCCTGAATGATGTGGAGCAAGTCAGTAAGAAAGTGTTATTTACCCCACATAACATGGGAACTAGGGGTCACCCAATGAAATTGAAGAGGAAGAAGGTTTAAGACAAACAAAGGAAGTACTTCACACAACGGAGAGCCAACCTGTGGAACTCAATGCCCGGGGATGTTATGAAGGCCAAAAGTATAACTGGGTTTAAAAGGAATTAGAGAAGTTCATGGAGGATAGTCCAACTATTGCTATTAGCCAAGATGGTCAGGGATGCAACCTTGTGCTCTCGATGTCCCTAATTATCTGACTGCCAGAAGCTGGATTTGAACAACAGGATGGATCCACTTGATAATTGCCCCATTCTGTTCATTCCCTCTGAAGCATCTGGAATTGGCTGCTGTCGGAAGACAAGATACTGGGCGAGATGAACCATTGGTCTGACCCAGTGTGACCATTCTTATGTCCTTACAGTGTCAAAAGCCTTACTAAAATCGAGAAAGATCATATATAATGCTTCTCCTCTATCTACTAGGCTATTAACCCTTTCAAAGAAGGTTTGGTATGATTTGTTCATGACAAATCCATACTGACTATTCCTTTCATAACCCTGTTATCCTCTAGGTCAGGGGTGGGCAAACTTTTTGGGCCGAGGGCCACATCTGGGTGGGGAAATTGTATGCAGGGCCGGGGCAGGGAGTGCGGGGTGTGGGAGGGATTGTTGTTGTGCAGGAAGGGGATCAGGGCAAGGGATTGGAGCAGAGGAGGGGTGCGGAGTATATGAGGGGGCTCGGCAGGGGTTGGGTTGCGGAGTGCGGCAGGAGGCTCAGGGCAGGGGGTTGGGGGTGCACAGGGGTGCAGGGTGCAGCAGGGAGCTCAGGGCAGGGGGTTGGGGTGCAGGGTGTCCAAGGGGGCTCAGGGCAGGGGGTTGGGGTGCAGGAGGGGTGCGGGATGTACGAGGGGACTCAGGGCAGGGAGTTGGTGTGTAGGAGGGGTGCAGGGTATAGGCAGGGGGCTTAGGGCAGGGAGTTGGGGGGCGGGGTGCAGGAGGGGGTTCGACCTCCAGCCCGGCGCCTCTTACCTAAAGCAACTCCGGGGTGGCAGCAGCACTCACTGGGTCTAGGGCAGGCTCCCTGCCTGCCTGCTGTGTCCCTGGCCCCGGCCCCGCGCCACTCCAGGAAGTGCTGCGGCCTCGGGGGGAGGGGGAGCGGAGGGCTTTGCATGCATTGCCCTTGCCGTGCCTCTAGGTACCTCCCCCGAAGCTCCTATTGGCCACGGTTCCCCGTTCCCGGCCAATGGGAGCTGCGGGGGGCGGTGCCTGGGGGTCAAGGGCAATGCACAAGGAGCCCTCTCACCCCCCCCCCCCGCCTGCTTCTGAGAGCGGCACCGGGCCTGCGGCGCCACAGGGGGCAATCCCGCGGGCCGGATCCAAAGCCCTGAGGGGCCGGATCCGGCCCGCGGGCCGTAGTTTGCCCACCCCTGCTCTAGGTACTTACAAACTGATTGTTTAATAATTTGTTCCTCTGTCTTTCTAGGGATTGAATTTAGGCTGGTCTATAATTTCTTGAGTCCTCTTTGTTCCCCTTTGTAAGACAGTTACGAGGTATCATTTTCTCCAATTGCCTGGGACCTGACCTGTCCTCCCATGAGTCTGCCAAAGATAATTGCCAATAGATCTGAGACAGCTTCAGCTAGTTCCATGAGTACTCTAGGATGAAGTACATCAGGTCCTGCTAACTTGAATACATCTAATTTGTCTAAATATTCTTTAACCTGTTCTTTCCCTATTTTGGCTTTTGTTCCTTCCCCCTTGTTGTTTTAATATTAATTGGGTTGAGTATCTGATCACTGCGAGAGAGCAAAGGGAGCGAGGGAGCTGCCTGCAGAAGACTTGAATCCTGGAGCAGGCTTGCTAAATGAGCCAGTCAGAGACACCTGTTGCAGGGAAGGAACCCCAAGCAGCTGGTTCCTTATGAGAGAGCTGAAGCAGTTCTGGGGGGAGAGACTGACACTTGAGAAGCTGCAAGGGAGTCAGCTTGGGTAGGGTAGATGCAAACTGATGATAGGCTCTGTGAAGAAACCATTTCTGCCCCCCAGGCTCTGAGGTAAGAGCCAGGCCTTGGGACAGATTTGTGGGGGGCTCTGTGAGTGGGAAAATTCCTTTTTTGTGTTTGCTTTTTTTGGAGCTTTGTAAATAAAGAAAACAGACCCCAAGAAGGGCTATAATTGGAGGAGAAAGACTGTGTGGTTTGTCCAAGGAGCCCTGAAAAAGGGAAATGGGTGGGGCACTGCAGACATACCCATGGCCATGAGGGAGCGTTACAGTCATCATTAACTTTTTTAGTGAAGACTGAAACAAAATGGGCATTAAACACCTCAGCCTTCTTCATGCCAGCCATTATTAGCTCTCCTTCCCCACTAAGTAGAGGACCTACCCTTTCCTTCGTCTTTCTCTTGCTCCTAATATATTTAAAGAACCTCTTCGTATTGTCTTTTATGTCCCTTGCAAGTCATAACTCATTTTGTGCCTTAGTCTTTCTAATTTTGTCCCTACCTGCTTGTGCTGTTCTTAGCAATTCATCCATGTTTCCACTTTTTATAGGAACAACAAGGAGTCCAGTGACACCTTAACAACTAACAGATTTATTTGGGCATAAGCTTTCGTCCAAATAAATCTATTAGTCTTTAAGGTGCCGCCGGACTCCTTGTTATTTTTGTGGATACAGACTAACATGGCTACCCCCTGATACTTTTTATAGGGTTTCTTTTTGATTTTCAGGTAATTAAAATGCTCCTGATGGAGCCATATTGGCCTCTTACTATTATTCCTGTCTTCCTTCACATTGGAATAATTTGCTGTTGTGCCTTTAATATTGTCTCCTTGAGAAACTGCCAACTCTCCTGAACTCCTTTTTCCCTTAGATTTTTTTCCCATGGGACCTTACCTACCACTTCTTCCAGTTTGTAAAGGCTGTTTTTTTTTAAGTCCATTGTCCTTGTTCTGCTGCTCTCACTCCTTCCTTTCCTTAGAGTTATGAAATCAGTCATTTCATGGTCACTTTCACCTATATTACCTTCTACCTTCAGGTTCGCTACCAATTCCTCCCTGCTGGTCAGATTGAAATCTAAAATTCCTATGCCCCTGGTTACTTCCTCCGCTTTCAGAAACAAAAAGTTGTCCCCAGTGCACTCCAGGAACTTACTGGAGATTTTGTGTTTTGCTGTATTACTTTTCCAACAGATGTCTGGGTACTTAAAGTCCTATATTACTACCAGGTCTTGTGTTTTGGATACGATGGCGAAGTCCGTCTCCTCGCTCATGTGACTAGTGCCCAGTTCTAAGAATGCAGCACTATGAGCCTGGGGGTGTGTAGGGAGAGAGGCCCTGACCATAGGTGACACATCTCTCTCACCTACTCAGAACTGTAGCAAAGCCCATGAGCTATAAGTGCCCTACAGTGCCCTACACTACAGTGTACAAACAGCTCTTGGCTAGGGAAGCTGCCATACTGTTGGCTTCTTTGTGTTTCATGTCCCTGTTGGGTTTTGCTAGGGAATGAACGTGCAGCATGAATGCTGGGGCACTGAAATGCTCCCCACTTGTTTTGCAGCCATTTAAACGCCAGGCCTTCCTGAGAAGTGTCAGCATGCCTGCTGAGAACACCCGCATCCCCTCCCCGCCAAACGAGGTGCGGCGGCCCATGCTACAACGACAGACCTCCATCACCCAAACCATCAGAAGGTAAGACGTGGCATATTGTGCACACAGACTGTTTTAAGAGGGAAAGGTGAAGGCCTTGGGATTTGCAGGTGACAAGCCTCCTGGCTTGTTTGCACTCTCTGAAGAGATGCAGCAATTTCCTGCTCAGGATTCTGGATGGTGGAGTCCAAGGAGCAGTTTCCTCTACTAAGGAGAGTTTTATTTAAAACTGCTGCTGGGAGATCAGATCATGCCCATGTTGTTGCATTACACTCTCCTCCTTGCATTAGAAGCGCCTTATCATGATTTTTACTGTACCATAGCGCAGAATATTTCCTGAGTGTTAGAACTGCCTGTTCTCTCTGATTTGGTCAAAGCCCTTCAGGAGATTATTGTGCTCTGTGTTTGGGAAGATACTTCAAATCACTGCAAAGGGGGCAGGGTCGTGGTTCTTGGGCTGCATACAGAGAAGCAGTATGTGCTAGCCAAAGAGCTTCTGTTGTCTCCCTGTGCCCCAGGCCCAGTCCTTCCCAGAGGTCTCCTGGGGCCAGCAGCTCTGCACCGCCCTTATTCAGGGCCATTTGCACTTGGACCAGTATGACCTCAAGCTGCTGTTTTGCCAGAACCAATGGAAATGAAGGGCCTCCCTGTCTGAGATCCAGCTGCAGCTGGAGGGGCCATGGGCAAAAGTTAGTTTGGACAGAATTGTACTAAATGAACAATTTGGACAGAATTCTGTGCAGTGCTGGGAGTGCCCCTCTAGGGAAGGCTGCAAGCCATTCTTCATTTTAGGCCCTTAGTTTCACACACTCCCTTCTGAGCTGATGTGTTCTCGGCTTGGGCTCTGCCCAGAGGGGAGAGCTCTGGAAAGTTTGAGCAAATTTCCTCAGGCTGCTTGTGTTTATGGCATGTCAAACAATGCACTTCTTGCCTTCTGCAAGTAGTCTGACCACCCCTTTCCAAATGGCAGAACCAGTTGATGTCTGCCTGATGTCTGCTCGAAAGCTTGTCTCTCCCACCAGCAGAAGTTGGTCCAATAGAAGATATTACCTCACCTGCCTTGTGTGTCTGACATCTGTTCAGCAGCCTGGCCGTGATGGTTCTTAGGAAGGTACATGTGCCTGGATGTGTTTGGGGAAAGAACCTTTGAAAATAGGCAATTGTTGGAGAAGGAGGGAATCCTGCTGTGCAGACGTAGAGCCGGGGAGAGAGAGCTGCTCTGCAGCTGTTCCCATGGCATCTGCTTTCTTGGCTGCCAGCTTTATGCACTTGGGACTTTTGGGGTTCTGGAGAACATGGTGGGATGGTGTCTGCCTCCAGGACTGAGAGCAACCCCTGCCTTGTTAGTGATGTCTGTATATTGGGGTAACATGCATCTGCATCCCCAACTGATCCTGAAGCCCCAGGTCACATTAACAGGCAGAAGTGACTTTTCTGTCTGTATTAGACATATTGATCCAGTTTCTCCCAGGTGTGGCTATCTCCTTACTGAACACTGCCCTATGACTTTTGGCCTGGTTAATATTTATCATATTATTAGAAGCTACCAGCACTCCAGACAAAATTGGAGTTCCAGTGCGCTGGGCACTGAACAGACGCAGTGTGAGACTTGCCCCATGGATGAACAACATGCATAGCTGCATGTTCCCCACTCAGTTATACTCTTTTTCTAATTATCATTTTAAATAGTCCCCTCCGTCCTCATGTTCCGAAAATGTGACCTGGGGAACACGCTTGTACGTCTGGCTCTTGGGTGTGATGGGTTTGATTCCCATCTCACATACTCCGCTAATGCGGTTCCGCTGGCTCTAAGGAGGTCGTTCCCCATTTATGGGAGAGGAGCCTACAACTCCCTTGATGATGAGCTCCTCTCTCTGCATCTGCCCTTGGTGCCTGCCCCATGGAGGACTGGGAGGCCACTGGGGCTTGAAGGGTTGATGCCCTCTGTGCTGCCATCCAGAGGGCAGCGGTGTCAAGTCTAACAGGGCAGAAAGTCCATTGATCAGTATGGGGGATGTCTCTGGGGTTCACAGCCTGTTCATTCCCTAATCTCCTACCTACCCCTTTCCTGTCAACAATCACTTCCTCAGCCCTCCTGAACAGCACATAGTCCTGAACACCTGGCATTGGGCCAGATTAATTGCTGCTCTATGACCTTTGTGACAGCTAGACTGGCAATGGGGCAGGCATGAGCACCCTGCTCAATAAATAGGGAATACACCATGGAGAAGAGGCCCGTGTGCCAGGCCCAACAGCTGAACCACTACCTTTGCAGGAGCTCTGAGCACTGGGTGCATTCCGGGGGATAGGCCAGAGAAGTGAGGGGGCAGTTGAGGATAGGAGGAGGTTCGGCTGGCTCAGCCCTGAGCCCCAGCAATTCTACACCTTTGTAATGACCCATAGGGACCATTGCAACTGGCACAAGTTAGGGCAGCCCCTAAATGGGAGAGGCACAGGCTGCCTCCCCTCTATCCCTGCATTAGCACACGTGGGGATGAATCTTCCCCCTTCTGCTGTTCGGAGGGGTGAGGGCTCCTGGGGCTGTGAATTGGCTACAGCAGGTGCAGAATGGTCCCTGGATAGTGGGGAAACTGCTCATGCTTCATTGAGGCGCTGAGGTCAGATGATCTGCTCATGCCAACAGTCCCTAGATCTGACTCTCTGGGCCTGGGTCTGGGCAGGGCATGCTTGGTGCTGGGTCTTTGGCTGTTGATCTGACAGAACTTGAGTCCTGCCTTTCTGGGCATGTTGGAAAGTCCATTTACTCTCTCAGGCTGGGGGTAGCTGTGGGCTCTGCTTGGTAGCCTGGATCTGGCGTTGTGTCTCTGCTGTAGTGAACGTTTCCATTGTTTGTTTTGTGCACTGTTATTTTACAGCCCTGAGAAGTGCACAAGGCCCCTCCTAGTGCACCTGGGGAGTCACAATTCCTGGGTGCGTAAATGGCTCAGAAGTCCCATTCGCCTTCATGTCGCATACAGGAACTTTCGAAAATGTTCTCCTGCTCTGAAAAGGTGATATCTAACATGTTGCAGTAAGACAATGTAGCTGTTCCACACCGGCTTGTACACAGCAGAGAGGGTCTGCTAAGGGCACTGCTTTTCTTTATTTATGTGCCTTTTGGCAAGTGTCTTTGACTCATGCCTTGTAGGTGGTCCACCAGATTCCTAAGGAGTGGGGAAAGGCCTGGTGGACTAGCTTGGAAGGGAATTCCGTGGGCAGGAGGGAGTTGTAGGAGATGCAAACGGGGCACTGAGGGTGAGTGACAAGGGTGGGAAATGGCGTAATAAAAGACTAGGATAGATGAATAGGAAGGGCAACACTAGAAATGTACATTTGATACAAAGACGGTGGAGAGCTAGTCGAGAGATGCAAGGGGATGGCGTGTGATGAGCTGGCCAGAAAGATGATCTCAGCAGCTGTGTTGTGTGGACTGAGCAGCATTGTGTGTATCAGGGAGGCTGCAGATATCAAGGCAGGAGATGATGGGGGCCTGGATGAGGGTTTTAGTGGTATGGGCAGAAAGAAAAGAGCAGAGCTTAGTGATGCTGAAGAAGAAGAATCAGCAGGATTCTTTCCCATAGCCTAGATTCCAGTGTAGGGAGATGAATGGGTAGGAGCCAAAGGTCCCCGGAGGGAGGGGTAGACAATGGCTGAGATGAAGGGGTAGGGAAGGAAGATAAGGAGCCCAGTTTTGGCCTTGTTGAGTTTAAGTTGACAGCAAGACTTCCAGGAGGAAGCTGGGAGTGTTTAATTCAGCTTCCTGGCCTCTGCCCTTGCTTTCACAGGGGCTGGTCAGCAGCAGCCTCATTTTATAGAGAAAGCAACTGACACATGGAGAGGTAAAAGCCAACATTTCCAAGTGTTGGTGCCTAAAGGTGGGCAGCTCAATCCATATTTAGTAAGGCTGCCGATTAATCACAGTTAACTCACGCGATTAATTGAAAAAAAAAATTAATCCCGATTAATCGCAGTTTTAAGCACACAGTTAATAGAAAATCAATTGAAATTTGTTACATATTTTGGATGTTTTTCTACATTTTCATCTATATTATATTCTGTGTTGTAATTGAAATCAAAGTGTATGTAATTTTTGATTACAAATATTTGCACTGTAAAAATGATTAACAAAAGAAATATTTTTCAATTCACTTCATACAAGTACTGTAGTGCAATCTTTGTCCTGAAAGTGCAACTTACAAATGTAGAATTTTTTGTTACATAACTGCACTCAAAAACAAAACAATGTAAAACTTCAGAGCCTACAAGTCCACTCAGTCTTACTTCTTGTTCAGCAATCGCTCAGACAAACAAGTTTGTTTACTTTTGTGGGAGATAATGCTGCCCACTTCCTATTTACAATGTCACCAGAAAGTGAGAACAGGCATTTGCTTGGGACTTTTGTTGCTGGCATTGCCAGGTATTTACATGCCAGATATGCTAAACGTTCGTATGCCCCTTCATGCTTTGGTCACCATTCCAGAGGACATGCTTCCATGCTGATGACACTCGTTAAAAAAATGTGTTCATTAAATTTGTGACTGAACTCCTTGGGGGAGAACTGTATGTCTTCAGCTCTGTTTTACCTGCATTCTGCTATATATTTCATGTTATAAAAGTCTCGGATGATGACCCAGCACATTTTAAGAACACTTTCACTACAGATTTGACAAAACGCAAAGAAGGTACCAATGTGAGATTTCTAAAGACAGCAGCCGATCTAAGGTTTAAGAATCTGAAGTGCCTTCCAAAATCTGAGAGGGATGAGGTGTGGGACATGCTTTCAGAAGTCTTAAAAGACCAATACTCCAATGCAGAAATTACAGAACCCAAACCACAAAAAAAAGAAAATCAGCCTTCTGCTGGTGGCATCTGACTCAGATAATGAATATGAACATGCGTCAGTGTGCACTGCTTTGGATTGTTATCGAGCAGAACTCGTCATCAGCGTGAACACACGTCCTCTAGAATGGTAGTTGAAGCATGGAGGGACACATGAATCTTTAGTGCATCTGGCATATAAATATCTTGTGACGCCAGCTACAACAGTGCCATGAGAACGCTTGTTTTTACTTTCAGGTGACATTGTAAACAAGAAGCGGGCAGCATTATCGCCTGCAAATGTAAACAAATTTGTTTGAACAATTGGCTGAACAAGAAGTAGGACTGAGTGGACTTGCAGGCTCTAAAATTTTACATTGTTTTACTTTTGAATGCAGTTTTTTTTTTTACATAATTCTACATTTGTAATTTCAACTTTCATGATAAAGAGATTTCATTACAGTAGTTGTATTAGGTGAATTGAAAAATACTATTTCTTTTGTTTTTATACAGAGCAAATATTTGTAATCAAAAATAAATATAAAGTGAGCACTGTACACTTTGTATTCTGTGGTGTAATTGAAATCAATATATTTGAAAATGTAGAAAAGATCCAAAAATATTTAAATAAATGGTATTCTGTTATTGTTTAACAGTGCGATTAATTGCACGATTAATCATGATTAATTTTTTAAATCGCTTGACAGCCCTAATATTTAGGCACTTAAATAGAAAGTGGCTTCACTTCCAGAAGTCTGGGGGACACAGGCCTCTCCGGTGTCAGCAGGAATCTTGGGGAAATCAGGTCAAGAGTGTAAGTGCATGAAAGGTAGTCTGTGTCCTAACACCTGTGGAAACATGGTGTTTCTTGTCCCAGGCTCTGCTGCAAGTTACAAGCACAGCGGCTCTTTTCTGCAATCCCCAGCTTCTCTCCGCACTGTTGTGCTGTCCATCAGAATATGGCCTTGGGTGCACCTGGTCTCAGCTGTCACTGTGGTGAAGATGTTATGAACAGGAATAAATGACAATGCAATACCCTCCCTTTACCCCACCCCCGATGGCAGTGGGAAAAGGCACCTCCCACTTGCTGCCGCTCCCAGACGGCCCTGCAAGCTCTCTCCCTTCAGCTCTCTTTTCTTTGCAGCAGACGGGTACGGTTTGAGAGGATTCAGACCTTGCCTATTCATGGGCACCGGGCGGGCAGGAGGCCCCTGAGAAAAAGGCAGTCAGTTCCCCGATCGCTCTTCAGGTACCCGTGGTATTGAGTGTGAAGCCCAGCCAATGCATGCGTGTGGTAGGGCTGCTTTGAACCGTGCATGGATGCTAGCTCTGCGCCATGCTGCCTACTGCATAGATCCCTGGGCCTGGGCAGGATCCAAACAAAAGGGCCTGCTGTGGTGGGTGTCATGTGCGCACCTAACAGAAAGAATGATCATACCCACTAAATGTTTCAGAAGCTGAAAATACCTAGCATGGAATTGACTAATGAGCCATTAGCCTCCTTCCCTCCCTAACAAGCCCTTAGCCTCCTGGCCTCCTTCACAGCTAGAACCAATTCCCAGAGGCATGACTGAGCCCCACGGAGCTCCAAGTGCAGGGTGCACTTCTTCACCCTGCTGTGCAAGCGGGAACAGAGTAGTGTGTACACAATGCCTTAGAATGATAAACAGTCCCCTGGGGAGGGGAAGAGAGAAAGAGAATGACCCACAGGACACAGATGCTAGTCACCGTTGCTTGATATGCCTCTGGAAGGTGCTCCGGTAGCAAGGGAGATATGTTACATTTCCAGACCAGGAAGGATTTTAAAACTGGGGTTTTATTAAAGTTACTATCTAAGAAACCAAACAAACGCAGTTTGCCCAAGCCCCATGCCTGCTCAGTCTCACTGGCGTACAACAACCGCCTCCTGTGGCCACACCTTACTTCCCCACTGTGTTCACTTTAACCTCTTCAGCAGAGCTCCAAAGCTGCAAAGGCACAGGACACATCTTTAGGGCCAGGGTGCACATAAATATAACCCTGGCATTCCATAATGAGTGCTACAAATAGAACAGGATAGCTGCCCCTTCCATCCCAACATCACAGCTTTGACTTCAATCAGAGCAATTGTCTTCTTTTGTCCTCTGCTGTCAGGGCAAGGGGCCTGCCTTGCTGGTGGCTAATGGAAGTGGAAGGTGTTCAGAGGGCTCTGAGGCATGATCCGTTTCCATCAGTACATTGTTCCATCCATGGTTAGTTAGGACAGTGCTTTGCCCTCTTCCTTCAGTGGAGTGGCCCCTAGGTGCAGGCTTCACCCTCAGAGATTACCCTGGTTCACATATGTCCTGTGACAAATGAAGTGACTGGGAAGATGGGTAGAGTGCTGGTTACGGATGCCTTGAGACAAATCTGGTCAACTGAGCCATAAAGATTGTTTTGAAGCCTTACACCGTGGCCACGCAGGAGGTAAGGGGAGTTTCTTTCCTCCACTGTAGCACCTGTACAATCTTAGTCAGTGGGTTTATTCTGGGCTGTGGACAGCTCAGTTAATTCAGGCTTTGTCAGCTTGGGTGCTGATTCTAGTCCTTCCCACTGTGGGCAAATGGAGAACATTGTTCAGATCTGAGCTGATCTATCGGTGTCTGTAGGAGCAGAACAGTATCCTGAGGGGATAGACTCCTGAGCAGAGTGCAAAGCCACCTCTCTCCTCTTGACTTTTGGCCTGTATCACCTTACTGAGGTGCTGGAGGTGTTAGGAGAAATGTGGGTCACTCCAATCAGATGAGATCCACAGGCTGGTGAAGACTAGTGGGGAGCGCTGGGTTTGTTGTTAGAGGAAACTGTCCATGTCTTCGCCAAGGAGGAGATGTTGGTGCTTGACTAGAGTTCACCATTTGGAGTCTAGTTGGATGAACAAGTGACATTGGGCCAGGATGGCTTTGTTCAACCTGCATGTGTCCAGAAGGACAGGCTCTCTTCTCTTGGATGCAGACCTTGCTTACTTCATCTGGGCAAGGTTAGACTGTTGCAATGGGGGCTACATTTGGACCTGGTGCAGAAGGCAGCTGCATGCTGGGTGAATCGAGTGTCTCACTCGGAGCACATGACACCAGAGCTCTGTAATCTACACTAGCTGCTGGTTAACTTCCAAGCAAAATCTAAAATGCTGGTTTTAACCTATAAAGCTCCAGATGGCATGGGAGCCACCTCTTTTCCTGGGCTGCACCGCCAGAGCTGCCATCTGCAAAGCTGCTTAAGCTAAAGCCCTCTTGGGAATGACAGAGAGGAGGCTGCTGCCAGGGTGAGGGCATTCTCTATGAGGGCCCCTCTCCTCCTTGGATCAAAATAGTCAAAGTCTTTTGACCTTCGGGACAAACTGCAGGGCTCATCTGTTTTGGGTATCTGGGAAGGGATATACAGAGGAGACCAGTCTGAGATGAATGGAATTACAATTGGAGTTTAACAGGAGAGGCTGTCTGAGGCCTTTGAATTGGATATGTATTTACATAATCCAGACCGTTTGGATAAGGACCTTTTTGTTATAAATCAAAAAACAGCGTTTATTCTCTCACTGCCCAGGCACAAACCCCATTAACAGAATCTTGCCCCTGCCTAATTCTAATTCTAGGGCATAACCTACTTCCTGCTAATACTAAAGTGGTATATTCCCCTTTGATGCCCAGGCATAAACCCGATGAACTATCAGTAACTGAGTCTGCTTTCCTCTCAGTGCCAGAACATACCCCCTGGCCTCCACCATGAGCACATGCTAAAACCCCTCCCTCAGTGTGTCAGCATCAGTGGATGTCCTCGCTCCCAGTAAGGAGTTGATGCAAAGGATCAGATGATCTCATGCTTCCATGTGTGCACTTGGGTGGGGTTAGGATGAAATTTTTCTTCATAGCATTGAACACTTGTCTAGGTGCGTTATGGGTTCTTGTGGCTTGCCGCCTTTGGTATTTGCCACTGCTGGAGGAAAGGCATGGTGGATCAGTGGCAAATCTTACATTTCTAGGACTGTTTACAGTGCATTACTAGAGAGACAAGGTGGTGAGGTAAGTAAGTACCTCACCCACCTTGTCTCTCTAATGTCCTGGGACTGACATGGCTACAATTACACTGCATGCTACAATGCATGACTGTCCTCCTGCATTTGGGGTGGCTTGTAATGCTCCTAATTTCATCCCTCACATGTTCTGGCTTCCTCTGGGATTTTGTCTTTGAATGTAGATGCCTTTCAGTGATGAAGCAGCAGCAGCGCAATACAAACTGTTCTGCTCCCAGCAGAGCCCTAGTAATATCCTGATGGCCTGCTTGGCTGCATTGCTGCACTCCACTGCCTTCTGCTCCTAGCTTTTCTCAACTTCCCGCAGCAGGCAGCTCAGTGCCATGTACCCCTATAACCCAGACATAGGTTATATGTTGGAAACTTGAGATCCCAGGGAGCATAGCGGCGCTCTGGTGCTGATGCTAACTTCAGCTAAGTACCAGTGTGGAAACCACAAGGAGGGAGAGGGATTGTTTAGAGTACAAGGGCAATAATGGGGAGTCAGGAGAAGAAAAGATGAATTCAGACTGAATATGAGGAAACTCTTCTTGACTCTGAGATGGCTGAGGCTGTGAAAGGGCCATGGCCCCACCACTTGGGACTAGGCCTGGTCCAACATGGGTAAGTATTTTCTGTGAAAATGTTGAAAGAAACAAAATAATTGTTTCATTAAAATATTTTTCCAATCAAACTAAATGACAAAACAAAGGGTCCCCTGGTTCCTGCTGCCCCTTCTTTTCTTTTCACCACTGGAAAAACTTTAAAAAAAAAATGTGACCAAAATAATTTTGTGTGTGAAATGTTTGTTTTGGTAGAAAAGGCATTTTTTGTTGTAATAATGTTTTGATGAAAATTTTGTGCCCTGGTCTTACTGCATATTTAAAACCAAGCTGTGAAGAGCCCGTGAGATATACTGTAGGGCAGAATCCTGCATGGGAATGACTAGGTGTGATTTCTATCTCTAATTTGCATGATTTAAGCGAACCCAAACCTTCCCTGTGCTTCTGTGTTGGTGTCTTTCAGGGGCACAGCAGATTGGTTTGGCATAAGCAAGGATAGCGATGCCACTCAGAAATGGCAGAGAAAAAGCCTTCGCCATTGCAGCCAGCGATATGGGAAGCTGAAACCTCAGGTCATCCGGGAAATGGACCTGCCTAGCCAGGATAACATCTCACTCACCAGCACAGAAACTCCTCCTCCTCTCTACGTCGGGCCTTGTCAACTTGGCATGCAGAAGGTGAGTCCAGTGGAGGAGTAGCCAGGGCCATTCCATGGAGCTTGTTAGCTTTCAGAATATACCAGAAAGGCTCTTTTCTCCCCTCTCCGACTGCTGGATGCTAAGCCTGCTTTAGGGTTCAGTGTTTCCTGAACATTTCAGATCAGTGTACACAAGACACTATAGAGATCAAACATGGAAACGAAGATCTTACAGGAAAGGAAGAGTTTCCTGTGAAAGGATGGTTTCCTAAATCTCATATACACGTTTTAGTATACTCTTCCCATAATCAGTATTGTCACTTCCACTTGGGCCTCTATGGTTTATTCTCTGCAATCTGTTTCCCCAGGACTCTGAGAGCCATGTCTTTGTCCCTTTGGCATCATTACTGAGTGAGAATGGTATATGAGCACTAGTCAGGAATTACAGTAATCGTGGAAGGTGTTTTTCAGCATTCTCCCTAGCAAGATTCCAGTTTCCTAGTCAAATCTGGTTGTCAGAGTCTCTTCTAACATGGGGTATCCAGCAGTTTTGAGAGGAGAACTGTCAGTTTACTTCCGATACCCAGATTAGACCCTATCCTCCCTAACTGCAGTTTCATACTAATAGCCCCATTGCCATGCAATGCACTTACTTTTTTATTCTTCACGTTTTGCTGGCTGAAGACAATACCCTAGTTTTCAGTATCCTCAGAAATATTATCTCATGACTTCACAGGAGCTACCTATGTGTCAGCTCTCTTACAGCAGGCTGGTACGCTCTGCTCACAAGCCCTCAGAAATTGCCAGGGGAAGCTGTAAAGCTTCCAGCTTCCTTGCCTACTCCGTATTCCCAAAGTATAGATTCTGCCTGTACACAAACCTAAATGAGGTAACTTCATTAGCACTTGAGCTCTAACCTGAAGGGTTCCCAGTTCCTGCATTTTCCTTGTAATTGATTGGATATTATGAAATCAGTTAAGAGTGCTGCTCTTGTCCAGATGGTGAAATGGGATATGAAACTATCTCCATCTGCAGTCTCTAATCCCGTCTTGGAGAAAGGAGGGTAAGAGCTTGGTAGTGTCTCCATAGTAAAGGATGGACTATTGTCTAACCTTGATTCTGCCCACTGAGTGCTCTCTCTCCTCTTTCTCAAAACTTGAAATTTCTCATGATTTTTTAAAAGTTTTTTAAAGTTTGGATTTAATCAAACAAATCATTTTAGAGTTATGGGACTTAGAAAAATGGCTTCTTTTTCAGTTTGGAAAAGCCCTTGAATTAACTCATAGTTTACATGTGGCTTCAAACAGGTCCTGTGCTCTAGACCTTGCTGAGAACTCAGGCACAGAACCACCTTAACAAAGCATTCTTAAATATAAAATATTTATTCATGGTCAAGATCATTAATATTGGAACTTCATCCAGTCCTCTGACAGCAGTTGTAACTTTTGTCTAAAACCTTGTGTTCGTTCTCAAAAATAATCTCTTTTGTGTGCCAATTTATAAAAGACTTGTAAAGTTATTGAGGACCCACATCTCAGGCCTCACAAAAGTTATAATCTCTCCCACCCTACCCATTGGAGCCACATGGAAGTTGTAATGTCTGTCGGATGTAGCTGCTGCAGTTTATAACGTCCATATGTAACAATAGAAAGAGACATGCTATGTTGTGCTGTTGGATGTTGAACTCTTGGTTATGAGCCCAACCATCAGAGCCTATAACTTTTTCAGGCCACAACTGTTGGGGTAATGAGGGTTATATGCTATACTGGCAGAATTTGTAAATCTGCCAAGGATTGTATTTCATCAGCCTTTTGGTTAGGAGAGTGCATAGAAATTGCTGCCATAGTCAGCATTAGTTTTTTCTGACTGTGTTGGACAGAGTTAAATCCTAATTTCTGGCATTGTGGAGGAGTAATGTGATGTTTCTGGATCCTGTAACTTCACAAGTGTGTGCTGCCCAGGAAGGTTACAAGTAGGGCTGTCGATTAATCACAGTTAACTCACGCAATTAGCTCAAAAACATTAATGGCAATTAAAAATTTTTATTGCAATTAATCACAGTTTTTATCACACTGTTAAGCAATATAATACCAATTGAAATTTATTAAATATTTTGGATGTTTTTCTACATTTTCAAATATATTGATTTCAGTTACAACACAGAATACAAAGTGTACAGTGCTCACTTTATATTATTTTTTATTACAAATATTTGCATTGTAAAAATGATAAACAAAAGAAATAGTATTTTTAATTCACTTCATACAAATACTGTAGTGCAATCTTTGTCGTGAAAGTGCAACTTACAAATGTAGATTTTTTTTGTTACATGACTGCACTCAAAAACAAAACAATGTAAAACTTAGAGCCTACAACTCTACTCAGTCCTACTTCTTGTTCACCCAATCGCTCAGACAAACAAGTTTGTTCACATTTATGGGACATAATGCTACCCGATTCTTATTTACAACGTTACCTGAAAGTGAGAACAGGCATTTGCATGGCACTTTTGTAGCTGGCATTGCAAGGCATTCACATGACAGATATGCTAAACATTCATATGCCCCTTCATGCTTTGGTCATCATTCCAGAGGACATGCTTCCATGCTGATGATGCTCGTTAAAAAAATGTGTTCATTAAATTTGTGACTGAACTCCTTGGGGGAAAACTGTATGTCTTCAGCTCTGTTTTACCTGCATTCTGCTATATATTTCATGTTATAAAAGTCTCGGATGATGACCCAGCACATGTTCGTTTTAAGAACACTTTCACTACAGATTTGACAAAATGCAAAGAAGGTACCAATGTGAGATTTCTAAAGATAGCTACAGCAGTCGACCCAAAGTTTAAGAATCTGAAGTGCCTTCCAAAATCTGAGAGGGACTAGGTATGGAGCATGCTTTCAGAAGTCTTAAAAGAGCAACACATTGATGTGGAAACTACAGAACCCAAACCACCAAAAAAGAAAATCAACCTTCTGCTGGTGACATCTGACTCACATGATGGAAATGAACATGTGTTGGTCCACACTGCTTTGGATTGTTATCGAGCAGAACCTGTCAGGAGCATGAATGCATGTCCTCTGGAATGGTGGTTGAAACATGAAGGGACATATGAATCTTTAGCACATCTGGCATGTAAATATCTTGCGACCCCAGCTACAACAGTGCCATGTGAACGCTTGTTCTCACTTTCAGGTGATGTTGTAAACAAGAAGTGGGCAGCATTATCTCCTGCAAATGTAAACAAACTTGTTTGAGTGATTGGCTGAACAAGAAGTAGGACTGAGTGGACTTGTAGGCCCTAAAGTTATCCATTGTTTTATTTTTGAATGCAGTTTTTTGTACATAATTCTACATTTGTAAATTCAACTTTCATGATAAAGAGATTTCACTACAGTAGTTGTATTAGGTGAATTGGAAAATACTATTTCTTTTGTTTTTATAAATTGCAAATACTTGTAATCGAAAATAAATATAAAGTGAGCGCTGTACACTTTGTGTTCTGTGTTGTAACTGAAATCAATATATTTGAAAATGTAGAAAACATCCAAAAATATTTAAATAAATGGTATTCTGTTAATCTTTAACAGTGCGATTAATCGCGATTAATTTTTTTAATCACTTGAAAGCCCTAGTTACAAGTAGAGCTGGTTGAGAAATTGACAAATTTCGCAGAAGATTTCAGAATTGATTTTTCAAATTTATTATCCAAAATTCTAATCAGTATGTTTATTGTTTTCCATTTTCTAAACAAGCAATATTGGGGAAAAAATTTGGTCAGCTTAGTCACTCGGTAGGATTAAAAAAAAAAATTAAATTATTGACTCAATTCCTTATTTTGGAAATAGTCAGCAATAAATGAAAAAATCTATGAAATTTTCTGTGAAAAATGTCTGTGGATGTGAAGGAGATCACTCGTTTCTGGAGTTCCTCCTTGTTGCTAAGCACGGTGTAGTGTCACGCCCTCCATCTGGCACACCCAGGTGCCCATTGCTTTGTCTCTGCAGTGGTCTCTTTTCCTGAAACTCGGCCCTCTGGCCAGGTCACAATTGAATCCACCTCTGGCGAGGTACCAGAAAAGTCTAAGTCCAAGACCATATATCAGATCTTCAGCTCTGACACTGGGCCTTGTGTCCTCACTCCCTTTTCTCAGGGCTCTCTGTCATCCACGTCCCTTTCTCAGGGGCTTCATGCCACCTTCCCTGGTGGCTGGTAGGGATCCTGGCCCCTCCCACTATATCAGATTCCAGCCCAGGGATCCTGTAACCAGCAGCCAAGCGCTGCTCTGCAGAACTCCTTCCTGCTGCCCCCTTGGGCTTCCAGTTGGGTTACCTTAGCCCCAAAGTGAGGTAGGTACATTTTCAAAAATGGGGCCCCAATCTTGCAAACACACATGTGCTTTACTTTACTTTCTCAGCTAGTCCCACTGAAGTCATGTTCTGGTGGGGAAAAAGGGGGAAGGGGTATTTTAAAAAAAACAAAACCAAAAGGAAGCGAGAGGAAACACCCTCCCCCAAACTAAAATGAAATGAAAAATGCAATTTGAAACTAAACAAAATGAAAAATTTCAGTTTATTTCAAAAATTTCCATTGAAATATTGAACAATATAATTGAAGATGACATTTTTCTACAAAAAAAATTATGTTCAACAAAACAACAATTTTTGGAGAAAACAATTTTCAGCTTAAAAATTTTGACCAGCTCTAAACAACAGTAGTGATGACCAGAAGGGAGTTTTTGTGTTCTGCTGCTTAGGAATGGAGGAATTTCAGAGACCTAACTAAGGTGGGTGAATGTAGATTACGTTCAATGCTGATATGTGCTGCTAAGTAGTGCACATTGGAGGGGAAAATGTGAACTATTTACACATCTTGCAGGGTTCTAAGTTAGCTGTATTAAATCACAAAAAGGACCAGGGCATCACAGAGGACAGCTCAATAAAGACCTCTGCTCAGCTGTGGTCCAGAAAGCAAACAAGATGTTAAGATACAGGATGGAAAATGCTAAGGTAAACATTGTTATGCATTGTGTAAATCAGCCCATCTCGACAGTGTATGCAGCACTGGTCACTCCATCTCAAAAAGGATATTGAACAGTTAGAGGAGTCTCAGAGAAGGAATTTACTTTAGGAATTATTTTGGGGAAGTTCTCTGACCTGTGTTAAATAGAAGGTCATACTACATGATCACAGTGGTTCCATCTGGCCTTGGAATCTATGAAAGGAAGCCAAAGAATGATCAAGGACCTAGAAAAAACTCTCATTCACACAACAGATAATTAGACTGTGGAATTTCACTCCCACATGATGTTGGTGAGGCCAAGAATTTAAGAAGAGTCAAAGAGGATTGGACACTCCTGGATAGTCTTGTTATCCATATTTGTTATAGTTAATGATGATAAACATTTTGGAAGGACTGTAAAACCTCATGTTCAGGGCTCACGGTGTGACCTTCATGGAGTACAAATTATCCCACACCTTCCTCTGAAGCATCTTGTGCTGTCAGCTGTCAGAGACAGGATACTGGGCTTGATGAAGCCCTGGTCTGATCCATTCTGGCAGTTCCTATGTTTCTTTGTGTTTGTTGAGGGGAGAAAAGGGCCCCAAGAATGAGGCACAGACCTTCGCTTCTATCCTGAGAGTGTATGCTGAGATCTCCCCAGTTTCTCACAGTAACTGAGATCCTGTCTTCGACTGCAGATTGTAGACCCTTTAGCACGAGGCCGAGCATTCCGTATGGCTGATGATAATGATGGATACAGCATCCCTCACACACCAATCACTCCAGGTGCCACATCACTGTGCTCCTTCACCAGCTCTCGGTCTGGGTTCAATCGCTTACCACGACGGCGGAAACGGGAATCAGTGGCTAAAATGAGCTTCCGAGCAGCAGCAGCCCTGGTGAAGGTATTTTTTGAGTGAGGGGGATTCCTGTGGGGAGGGGTGGAGGTCTCTGGTGCAGGCACCCTCTGGGATTCCTGAGGTGGGAGGAGTTATAAAATGGGACTCCACAATGTCATTTTGGGAAGTCACTGTTCTGACTAGAAGTACACTTTGCACTGTGTCTCCTGCCCATGTCTAGAAGGAAGTGGAGTAGACCAGATTACCTGTAAGTTTTATAAAGACCTGCCAAGAGTTTGTCAGTCTGAGTGCTTCAGGGCTGGCAACAACCAGGCTCAAATGTTCTTTACGGAATTTGGTTAGCAGTAGGTAAGCTCTAGGCTCTGATTGGATGAGAAGTTTGGAAAAGCTAGGCTCTGAATGGGTGATGGTCCGTTGTAAGAAGCACATTAGAGCATTCGTATACTGCAGAAGGCACCATTTAGCTCAGTTGAAAGGGATGGTGCTGCCATCTTGGAAATACTGGTATGTGGAATTCACAAGTCTCACTAGAAGGGTGTCAGGTGCCTGGTGGATCTGCTGCACTTAGTTTGGTGACTCCCTGACACAGCTAAGCCCCTGAAGAAGCAGGGTCTTCAGAACTCTTAAGTGTTTGTGGGGTCAAATTTCTCTGTGACTGAATGCTATTCCCTTCTCTTCCAGGGCCGGTCTGTGAAGGACAGTACCCTGAGGAGGGCTCAGCGGCGCAGCTTCACCCCAGCTAGTTTCTTGGAGGAGGACACAGTGGATTTCCCGGATGAGTTGGACACCTCGTTTTTTGCTCGGGTAAGGGGAGCAGTGCTGGCTTTGTCCTGGTAGCCAAAGGCTGTAAGAACGCTATCACCCAGCAGTATGCGTGGGCTCAAGGGAGAGGTGCCGTTCCTGCAAGAGCTTCCTTTTGAGTTACTTTGCTCTAATAAGTCACCGGAATGTCTTTGACAGGACTTATGTTTCTTTGCCCAGGAAGGAGTCCTCCATGAGGAGCTCTCTACATACCCCGATGAAGTGTTTGAATCTCCATCTGAAGCTGCGATCAAGGACTCTGAGGTGAAGCCCCAGGATCAGGCCGATCTAACAGGAGGTGCCTTAGACAAAAGTGAACTTGAAAGAAGCCACCTGATGTTGTGAGTATCTTTCTGACAGTTGGCAGAATCTAATCCATGGTCCCAAATGTGGGAAGGGAAGGACATTTCACACTACAGGTTTGAAAGGCCTTAGCCACCATTACTCATGGTGAAGACAAGCCCAGAGGAGCTAGTGTCTCTGATGCTGCTAGTACTCCTCGGAATGGATCTGATATAGAGGCCTGACTTGTGTAATGATTGATACCTCAACTCAGCTGACTAAGTTGAGCTCAGTGCAGGTCCAGAACAGCAGAGCACACAGATTCTTGCCTAGTGCTAAATACCATCCCTCTTGTTGAAGGCCTTGAATGGAAAGGCTGAGAGGCTGCTTAGGCCATTGCCCCAGTATTCCTATCTGTTTGGGAGGAGAATCCCCAGGGCTGCTGTGCAATCTGTGTGACATCCCCTCTGTTTATCCCATACCTAAAATCTTGTTTACCTAAGAAACAGCCTCCGACTTCAGAGAGCAGTTGACAATTGGTGCATATGAGGAGCTAACTCTGCTAACTTACCTCCAGTCAGCACAACAGCATGATGAAGTTGTGCCCCTGCACATCTTGTTTATGATGCCATATCATTCTTAAGGGGAAACAAAGACCAGTTTAAATGGGTTATATGAGTGCCGAGAGCACAGAATATGGCAAAAATGTAGTGTGTGAATGTCAGTCCTCTAAGGTATTGAAATGAAGACTGGTAGATAGAATGGGTACCCCTAGCCATATTCACTATGAAGTGTCCTGCTCAAATGCCGTGGAGTGATATTACACTAATTTGAAACCAAGCAAGTGGAAGACCTGATGCTTGGAGACCATGATGCATGGGTGGAACCTTGTGTCTTCAGTTTCCTCTTAAACATAAGAATGGCCATACTGGGTCAGACCAATTGTCCATGTAGCTAATATCCTGTCTTCCAACAGTGGCTGGTGCCAGATGCTTCAATTTATTGAGTGATCTATCCCTGTCATCCAGTCCCAGCTTCTGGCAATCAGAGGTTTAGGGACACCCAGAGCATGGGTCCCTGACTGTCTTGGCTAGTAGCCATTGAAGGACCTGTCCTCCAGGAACTTATCTAATTCCTTTTTGAACACAGTTACACTTTTCAACATCTCCTGGCAATGAGTTCTACGTGTTGACTGTGCGTTGTGTAAAGAAATATTTCCTTCTGTTTGTTTTAAACTTGCTGCCTATTAATTTCATTGGGTGACCCCTGCTTCTTGTCTTATGTAAAGGGGAAAATAACACTTTCTTATTCATTTTCTCCACACCATTCATGATTTTATAGACCTCTATCATATCCCCTCTTTGTCATCTCTTTTCTAACTGAACAGTTGCAGTCTTTTTAATCTCTCCTCATATGGAAGCTGTTCCATACCCATAATCATTTTTGTTGCTCTTCTCTGTATCTTTTCGAATTCTAATATATCGTTTTTGAGATGGGGCAACTAGAACTGCACACGGTATTCAAGGTATGGGTGTAACTTGGATTTCTATAATGGCATTATGATATTTTCTGTTTTATTGTCTATCCCTTTCCTAATGGTTCCTAACATTCTGGTTAACTTTTTTGACTGCCGCTGCACATTGACTAGACGTTTTTAGAGTACTATCCACAATGACTTAAAGATCTGTCTTGAGTGGTAAAGGCTAATTTAGACCCCGTCATTTTGTATATATAGTTGGGATTATGTTTTCCAATTTGCATTTATCAGCTTGAATTTCATCTGCTGTTTTGTTGACCTGTCACCTAGTTTTGCGAGATCCCTTTGCAACTCTTCCCAGTCTGCTTTGAATTTAACTATTTTTAGTTTTGTACCATCTGCAAACTTTGCCATGTCTCTGTTTACCCCTTTTCCCAAATCATTTATGAATATGTTGAACAGCACTGGTCTCAGTACAGATCACTGGAGGACCCTGATATTCACCTCTCTCCACTATGAATACTAACCATTTATTCCTACCCTTTGTTTCCTATCTTTTAACCAGTTACTGACCATGAGAGGACCTTCCCTCTTATCCCATGACTGCTTACTTTGATTAAAAGCCTTCGGTGAGGGACCTTGTCAAAGGTTTTCTGAAAGTCCAAGTACACTGTATCCACTGGATCACCATTGTCCACGTGTTTGTTGACACCCTCAAAGAATTTTAATAGATGGGTGAGGCATGATTTCCCTTTACAAAAGCTGTGCTGACTCTTCCCCAATGTATCATATTCATCTGTGTGTCTGATAATTCTGTTCTTTACTATAGTTTCAACTTATTTGCCTGGTACTAAAATTAGACTTACTGGCCTGTAATTGACAGGATCACCTCTGGAGCATTTTTTAAAAATTGGCATTACGTTAGCTATCCACCAGTCATCTGGTACAGAAGTTGATTTAAGCGCTAGGCTACATACCACCATTAGTAGTTCTGCAATTTCATATTTGAGTTCCTTCAGAAGTCTTGGGTGAATATCCCTGGTCCTGGTGACTTATTACCATTTAATTTATCAATTTGTTCCAAAACCTTCTCTATTGATACCTCAGTCTGGGACAATTTCTCAGATTTATAAACTAAAAAGAATGTTCGTGTGGGAATCTCCCTCGCATCATTTGCAGTGAAGATCAATGTAGAGATTTCATTTAGCTTCTCTGCAACAGCTTTATCTTCTTTGAGTGCTCCTTAAGCACTTCCGTCAACCAGCGGCCCCCCTGA
The DNA here is from genome assembly GCF_027887155.1 of Malaclemys terrapin pileata. Classification (NCBI taxonomy): domain Eukaryota; kingdom Metazoa; phylum Chordata; order Testudines; family Emydidae; genus Malaclemys; species Malaclemys terrapin. The sequence goes on from NC_071514.1 coordinate 56,398,516, forward strand.
TTATGTGGCAAGCTTCCTGCTTCTGATGTACTTACAAAAACGAACAGCAATTTTTTAATTTTTTGCTAGTTGGTTCAAATTTTTTTTGGCCTACCTAATTATACTTTTACACTTGACTTGCCAGAATTTATGCTCCTTTCTGTTTTCCTCAGTATTATTTGATTTCCAGTTTTTAAAAGATGCCTTTTTGTCTCTAACCGCTTCTTTTACTCTGTTCAGGCACGGTTGCATTTTTTGGGTCCTCTTCCCTTTTTATTTATTTTTTTAATTTGGGGGTATACATATAGTTTGAACCTCTATTATGGTGTTTTTAAAAAGTTTCCATGCAGCTTGTGGGTGTTTCACTCTAGTGACTGTTCCTTTTAGTAATATGTTCCTCACCCTAGCAAGGAATCAAACTATGTCATTTCCTTTTGTTTCCTGATAAGTCAGAGCCTCCCTGAGTAACTGGCACCTCACACTGGCAGAGGGCAGCCTTGTTCTTGGCTCTAGCAGTTCACCAGGGTGTGAATGCACAGCAGACATGGGGAAGGACCTTGTCGTGGTTCTGCTGCTCACAATCCATCTCATTGTGCTAACGCTTTCCCGCGTCATGTTCTTGAGAATGTTACCAGCTATGACACAGATGCTGGAAGTAATACTGGGAGTTAGGCACGTTTCCAATGAGAATGAGACCCAATTTTGGGGCAAAATCTGATTCCCAGTGTTTCCATTTTTATATCGTTTTAATGGTTTTATTTATCAAAGCAAAAATGATTTCATTCAAACTCTAGGGAACTGTATCAAATTATTGAAGGTGCCAGTTCAGGGAGTCGGGTATGCACCTGGTCATAAACCAAATCAGAGATTTCATAGCAGGTAATTTTGAGGGCAGTGCCTCTCTAAAGACACATAGAAACACCTCAAACTCCCAAGAGGAAGAGGTGTTCAAGGCTAGGCCACAGGTCAAATCTGAATCCATATTGCTTATCGAGGAGAATGACTTTCCAAGTGACACGTAACAGTCTTCTTCTCAGAATGTCTTGGGAGAGTTTGTATCTAATCATTCATACACTGAGCATCCCCAAAGGTTACAAAGATTGTTTTATTAAATTTCTTTTGAGCATTTAAAACGTCATCTGTTATGCTCTGCCACACAGAAACTAACCTACAAACACAGAGGAAGGTTTGGGGGTGTTATTTGTGCACTTACTATTTTTCTGTGGATTCTTTCTTTCCCTAATACACACTCCAAAGAGTTGAGCACTCACAATATTCACTATCCACCACACCACAATTAAGTGATGTGGTGGGCAGTGGATCCCCATTGGACACAGTCTGATACTACTGGCAGCTGCAACAGTCACTCAAAAGATACCAGAGAACATAATGCCACCCTAAGCCCATGCTCTGTTGTGCTGAATTTCCAGGAACCAGTTACGAGATTTCCTAGGTCTAGACAGTATTTGGTCTTGCCATGAGGGCAGGGGACTGGACTGGATGACCTCTTGAGGTCCCTTCTAGTCCTAGAATCTATGGCTGTGCTCTGTTTCTTCTTCGAGTGCTGGCCCCTATGTGTCATCCACTGTGGATATGCATGCGCTGCAAACGCGTCTGAGACCAGAGAGTTATTGCGAGCAGTGTCCATTGGCCTACGCTTCTGCCTTTGCCATCCTCATGCTCCACTCCAAGGCCATAAGAGGCTGTGCGCATCAGCTGCCTCTAAAGTACCTTCTTATTGCCTCCTAGCCTGACTCAGCTTAAAAATTTTGACCAGCTCTAAACAACAGTAGTGATGACCAGAAGGGAGTTTTTGTGTTCTGCTGCTTAGGAATGGAGGAATTTCAGAGACCTAACTAAGGTGGGTGAGTTTTGATCCCTCCCCAAGACTCTTCCGCTGACACATCCTTCAGAATGGTGGTTTACAGGCAGCCATACCACCTGCATTCTCACGACCTCCTCCTCTCTGAGTGCTACTTGCCAGTCACCCACAGTGGAAGCCACAAAGGGACCAGTGCTTGAAGAAGAAAGGGAATTTATTTTGTGGCAGCAGGAGTTCTTCGAGATGTGTGGCCCTTATAGGTATTCCACTACCCACCCTCCACCTCAGATCATGTCTGCATTCACAGGAGAGAAGGAATTGGAGAGGCATCTGTCCACACCACCCCTTATATCCTCAATGCAGAGCACAATGGTGGCAAGGGCATAGGCACTGACCAACGGACACTGTTTGCAAGAATTCTCCAATCTGAGGTGCTTGGTGCACAGGTGGTGTTACATTCTGGGGTGCAGTGCAGATCAGTGAGGGGCCTGCCTGGAACGCCCTGCTGCTGTGGCTTACAGCCTGGACATCAGCAGACGAACACGCAGGTCTGTATGCTGCGCATCCCTGGAGTAGCAACTCTGACTCCAACAGTCTGCCTACAGCACAACAGCCCTACCGTGGCTTCCACCAACCTGGGTTGCTATTTGCAAGGTGATCCCAATGCACTCCCAATCCCGAATTTTCCCAGAACCGTGTGTCCTGAAGTGACATATCATATCATAGAATATCAGGGTTGGAAGGGACCTCAGGAGGTCATCTAGTCCAACCCCTGCTCAAAGCAGGATCAATCCCCAGATTTTTACCCCAGTTCCCTAAATGGCCCCCCTCAAGGATTGAACTCACAGCCCTGGGTTTAGCAGGCCAATGCTCAAACCACTGACCTATCCCTCCCCCTGTCCAGCCCTCTCCTGAGAAATAATAAGGTTTGTTTGCTTCTTTAAAGAGACAAAAGCACCTTACAGCTTATTAACTTAACTGGGAGAGATACACCCTTCCCTTCAAACACAGCACTGAGTTAGTTTTTAAGGAAAAAAAATAACCAAAAACAGATTTATTAACAGTAGGACGAAGGTTATGTGATGCCAAGTAAAAGAAATTACAAGCAAATACAAGTGAAAATATGCATCTAAAGTTTAAAACTTAATCTAGCAAGGTACAGGCTTTGTTAAAGATGGCTTCTCTCACCAGTCATTCTTCTTTCCAGCCATGGTTGACTTTCCCTCAGTCAGGGCCTTCCACAAAAGCAAAAGAGGCTGGCTTCTTTTGTCTTCCTAGGTGAAAGGTCTTGGCCTAAGCAGGTTTCTCACCTATATTCAGTTTCCAGTGGCTTCAACCCCTCCTTGGTTGAAGGGCCCATCCTTTTCAGCTTGCAGAGCTCTGGCCCTTTGTGTCTGTCTGGTGATGGATGCCAAAGATGACCTCTGTCCTTGCTTATATCTTCCAAAGTTCAATGACTTTATTTAGAAAGGCAACATAAGATACTACAAGAACCTAAGAATGGCCATACTGGATCAGACCAATGGTTCATCTAGCCCAGTATCCTGTCTTCAGACAGTGGCCAGTGCCAGATGCTTCAAAGGGAATGAACAGAACAGAGCAATTCTAGAGAAATCCATCACCTGTTGTCTACTCCCATCTTCTGGCAGTCGAAGACTCAGGGACACTCAGAACAAGGGGTTGCATCCCTGACCATTTTGGCTATTAGCCATTGATGGGGACCTATCCTCCATGAACTTATTCGGTTCTTTCTTGAACCCATTTATACTTTTGGCCTTTACAAGATCCCCTGGCAACAAGTTCCCCAGGTTGACTGTGTGTTTTGTGAAGAAGTACTTCCTTTTGTTCGTTTTAAATCTGCTCCCTATTAATTTCTATTCCACACCGATAAGGCCTCAATTGGAGCATTGTGTCCAGTTCTGGGCGCCAGATTTGAAGAAGGGGGTGGACAAACTGGAGGAAGTCCAGAGAAGAGCAACAACAACGATTAAAGGTCTAGAAAGCACGACCTATGAGGACACAACAGTTTTCAAGTACATAAAAGGTTGTTACAAGGAGGAGGGTGAAAAATTGTTCTCTTTAACCTCTGAGGACAGGAGAAGAAGCAATGGGCTTAAATTGCAGCAAAGTGAGGTTTAAGTTGGACATTAGGAAAAACTAACTATCAGGGTAGTTAAGCACTGGAACAAATTGCCTAGGGAAGCTGTGGATTTTCCGTCATTGGAGGTTATTAAGAACAGGTTAGACGAACACCTGTCAGGCATAGTTTAATTTTTACGTACTCCTGCCTTGAGTGCAGGGGACTGGATTAGATGACCTCTTGAGATCCCTTTCAGTCCTACACTTCTATGATTCACTGCGTGACCCCTGGTTCTTGTGTTATGTGACGGGGTAAATAGCATTTCCTTAGTCACTTTTTCCACACCATTCATGATTTTATAGACCTCTATCATACCCCCCCCCTTTTAGTCATCTCTTTTCCAAGCTGAACTGTCCCTGTCTTATTAATCTCTCCTCATATGGAAGTGGTTCCATATCTCCAATCATTTTGTTGCCCTTCTCTGTATTTTTCCAATTATATCTAATCTATCTTTTTTGAGATGGGACAATCAGAATTGCACACAAAATTCAAGGTGTGAGTGTACCATGGGTTTCACTAGTGGCATTATGATAGTTATTGTCTTATTATCTATCCCTTTCCTAATGGTTTCTAACATTCTGGTTAGCTTTTTTGACTGCCGCTGCACATAGAGCAGATGTTTTCAGAGAACTATCCACAATGACTCCAAGATCTCTTTCTGGAGTGGTAACAGCTAATTTAGACCCCATCATTTTGTATGTATAGTTGGGATTATGTTTTCCAATGTGCATTATTTTGCATTTATCAACATTGAATTTCATCTGCCATTTTGCTGCCCAGTCACCTAGTTTTCTGAGATCCATTTGTAACTTAACTATCTTAGATGATTTTGTATCATCTGCAAACTTTGCCCCTCACTATTTACCCCTTTTTCCAGACCATTTATGAATACGTTGAACTACACTGGTCCTAGTACAGATCCTTGGAGGACCCCGCTATTTACCTCTCTCCACTGTGAAAACTGACCCTTTGTCTCCCATCTTTTAACCAGCTACTGATCCATGAGAGGGTCTTCCCTCCTATTCTATGACTGCTTACTTTGCTTAAGAACCTTTGGTGAGGGACCTTGCAAAGCTTTCTGAAATCCAAGTACATTATATCCATGGGATCACCCTTGTCCACATGTTTGTTGACCCCTTCAAAGAATTCTAATAGATTGGTGAGGCATGACTTCCCTTTGCAAAAGCCATGTTGACTCTTCCCCAACATATCATGTTTGTCTATGTGTCTGATAATTCTCTTCTTCACTGTGGTTCAGATGCTTTGCCTGGTACTGAAGTTATGCTTACTGGCTGTAATTGCCAGGATCTCCTCTGGAGCCTTTTTTTAAGAATTGGAGTCACATTAGCTGTCTGTCAGTCATCTGGTACATAAGCTGATTTAAGTGATAGGTTACATATCACAGGCAGGATGACAGAAAGGTCTTTCTTTCTTGTGGGCTTCCCATCCTCTTGCTGATTTCTGTGTAAATGGGGCTTCCATTGTTTTTGGTCACACCTTGCTTAATTTCATTGGGGACAGGCAGATAGCTGCCTTTCTCCTGTCTGGGAGAGACTTGTTTCTCCCTTTGGTCACAGACTGTAAAACATAATATCAGTGAATATTTGTAATTTTCATATAATGTTAATGAAGATATTTCTCAGTGATATTAATCACTAGTGTGTCACAGGCTTTCCTAAAAGACCCTTGATATTGTATACAGTCGGTCGATTCAATTGCTTATCACTTGAGGATCAGTCCCCTGTCTTTGTAGACCAGTGAACCTTTACAGTCTATTCTTGAAAAGTAAAACCCAGACCAATTTTCTCTCTCCTGCTCTTGTGTAGATGCCATGCTGTCTCCTCCCCAACTTGGTAGCTTCAGGGCTTTCTTTGCCTAATATGTAAATGGACCTTCATTAACTCTGCCTGTCAACCAGGCCAGTCAGAAAAGCAAATACACATTCCTGTGTCTAAGGCAAAGTGCTTATGCATTGCTTGACAAACACATGCTAAGAATATAATTCTAGCACACATTTTATACACACCCTATACATACATCATGCAAGAATATTAATGATCCGTGAGTTCTTAGTTTTCAAATGATATCTTACATGCCACCCGTCAGATACAGATTGTGACAACAGTGTGTTAAGTGTAGCGAGTATGTCAAGCCTGACAAGAGCTGCTGACACAGAGTAGTGAGCCACCAATGGGCCTCTGTGTCAAATGTGTACCTATAGTGGAGTATAGATTGGGGGGGTAGAGGGGATGGGGACAAAGGGGGATGAGAGAAAACCACACCGCTCAAAGAACTCCACTTACAACAAGGTAAGTAACTTCCCTTTACTCCTGCTATGTGCAATGTGAGCCAGTGAGTGTAGGCACAAAGCCCCCTGGTGCTTGATACAGTGTGCGCTGCAGCAGCATGGCAATAAGATGGAGATCAGATTATGCATGCAGTGTTCACCAGGGGTGATGGTGAGCAGGTGTGGAACACCACAGAGTGTTGTGCAGCCAGCAGGTGGAGTGAGGTGTGTGGCCCTGGATGTGCCATGCAGTGTGCACTGCAAGGGATGTGAGCAGGTGAAGTGAAATGGGGTGTGCCATGCAGATGCTGGGTGATGTGTGAGGAGAATGGGAGAGGAATTTTAGGGTGTTCTAATTTTAAGTTAGCTACTTTTCTGTTGCTGTCAAAACAGAACAGTAGTTTGGGTTGGGGTCTGGTTGCCAACAACTTGGTTTTGTGTGTTGTACATTACCCACCCACCAAACCATCAGATATTTAAAACAAATGGAAAAAAAACTACATTGGTAATGCAGGGGAGGGGATGTGGGGCATTGGGCTGGGGGATGGAGGGGCAGGGTGGGGTGTTGGGGATGGGGTGTCGAAAGCAGGGCAGGGGACGGGGCGTTGGAGAGGGAGGTGATGCGGAGGATAGGATGTCTAGGAGGTGGGACGGGTGGGATGGAGGCATTGGGGCGGGGGCTGGGGTGTCAGGGAGGTGGGGCAGACAGTACTGGAGACAGGGCTTTGGGGAGGGTTGGGGTGTCAGGGAGGTGGTGTGGGTGTGGCCAGGGCAGGGATGTCGGGGAGGTCCGGGCTCGGGGAGGTGGGGTGGAGGATGGGGCATTTGGGAGGTGGGAGTGGGGGATGGGGAAGGCAGGGCTGGACTGTTGGGTGGACGGGGCAGACTAGGTGGCAGCACAGGGATGGGGTGTTGGGGAGGCGGAGCAGGGGATGGGGCTGGGGTGGCAGGACTGGGCGAGTGGGGTGGGAGGTGGGGTGGGCGGTGCGGGGGATGAGGTATTGGTGGTACGGAGTGGGTGGGGCATCGGGGGGGATGGGGCATCAGGGAGATAGGGTGGGGGATGGGGAGGCGGGATGGGTGGTGCTGAGATGGGAGAGGGCTTAGGTGCAAAGCCAAGAAGGGAAGGGTTTTCCTGTGCAATCTAGCAGTCCCCCCACTCCATTCTCCCCATAGATATTCTGAGGGTTGAGCTTTCAGACTGTTAGGAAGACCTGGGGTCTCTGTGCCAAGTGCTCAGTTACCTGCCCCAACCAGCTTCTGACAATGAAGCTTAGTTGGTTCTTGGATCTGTAGTTCCAAGGAGCTAAATGCTGGGGCAGGAAGGAGCCCTCCAGCGCCTTGCTCTGCCGTCCTGTCCCCCTCTCTGACCCTGTGGCCATAGCCCAGGGAATGACCTTTGCTCCCAGCCGCACTCTGCAGAAGCAAAGCATTGCTGTCCTGCTTTGTGTTCCAGTCCCCTGGAGCGAGGCTGGAGGAAACAGAAGGAAGGGACCCCACCCCAGCCCAAGGTTCGCTTACGGCAGGAAGTGGTGAGCATGAGCCCGCAGCGACGTGGCCAGCGCATCGCAGTCCCAGTCAGAAAGCTCTTTGCCAAGGAGAAGAGGCCGTACGGACTGGGCATGGTGGGCAGGCTGACCAACCGCACCTACCGCAAGCGCATAGACAGCTACGTGAAACGGCAGATTGAGGACATGGACGACCACAGGTGAGAGGAGCGAGCCCCTTTGCTGCAAGAGGCTGCATTGAGCCGGTTAGCGTGTCCCCTGCTGGGTGGGATGCATCTCACTTGCTGGAATATGTGTGTGACACTTGTCGAGTGAGACGTGCATCCTGCAGTGGGAATTATTTGTATATTCCTTGAACCCCTACACTCAACACATTTTCTTGGTCCCCAGGAGGACAGTCCTGCCCTGGGCACCCTGAAGCCTGCATGGCTTTGGCAGCCCAGCACATCTGCTAGTTGTTGACGAGGGTGATCCTCTGCACAGACCCACCCGTCTTATTAGCCAGATGGATGGGGAAATTGAGACATCTCCTGTTACCTCCTCCCTGATGAATTTTTTTAGTCACAAAACGAATTTAGGCTTCAGGCCTGACATTTTGTGTCACTGAAACTGCACAAATGTTCATAAGAAGTGAATACGGCAGGGTGTGACCCCGGGTCCTAATCCTCCCTCCAAACCATTTCCTCCAGTCTTGTCCCAGCTCTAATTCGACTTGTGCCTGGTCCTCCGTACTAATGAAAACCAAAAAGACCATTGCTCACCTGTGCATGGGGCCCAGGCATTACAGAGCACAGCAAAGCTCCTTGCTGACTGAAGTGCCTGTGAATTAGCAGGAGTTTTTCTTATGCTCCATGAGCAAAGACACCCCCAGAAAATATTAACATGATCTTGTTCTGGCTCTGATCTGTGATTGTCTCCATCTTCTGTCTAGGCCTTTCTTCACGTATTGGGTCACCTTTGTGCATTCGCTTATCACAATCCTTGCTGTGTGTATCTATGGCATTGCCCCCGTGGGGTTTTCTCAACATGAAACTGTAGATTCAGTGAGTAAATCCTCTGCCGAGCGGTATGAAATGTGATTGTTTCTCAGTGGTTGTTTGTTCCCAGAGTCCTTGATCTCTCCCCATGTTGTATAACTTGTCAGTGTGTTTCCTGACAAAGGCCAATAGCTGGAAGCCAAATGTGCTCACCTGGGGGACTGGCAGCTATAATTGCATGCACATGCACACCTACAGGCCTAAGCACCTGCCCATGTTCACAGCTGCAGCCACACGGCACACGTGCATTCACGTACGCATCTGCAGACTTGTAAATTCCCCGCTGTGCAGAGGCCTGGCTGATATTCAAGGGCAGCACATTGCCTGGGCAGACAAACCTGCCTGTTGGGCTTGCCTGCCTGTGAGCTTTGGCTTCCTGCCATTAGCACTGAGTGATGGGAGACAAGCCCATCAGGGCTGGTAATATCTGCGTCTGTCATATAGCAGCAACGTGGCACTGTTCAGCCTGAGGAGCAGGGTCCTAGCGGCCTGTTGGCCCCTGCAGCACAGTTTAGAAGGAAGGTGTCTGAATGGAATCCTAGGCTGGGCTCTGGGGCAGAGCTGGAATTCAGCCAGGACTCCTGGGATAACATCTTACAATGTCGTGAGGTATTAAGGCAGGGATCTCAAACTCAATTTACCTTAGGGCCAGTGCCAGTCCTCAAATCCTCCCAGCAGGCCAATAATGTCACTCATGCTGCCCAAAACTCCTCCCCCACCTGCCTAAGACACTGGGAGGGAGTTTGGGTGGGGGAGGAGGTCTGGGGTAGGGGATTGGGGTGCAGGCTCTTGGAAGGAGTTTGGGTGCCAAACGGGTGAGAGGTTGGGCTCTGGGAGGGAGTTTGGATGAGGGAGAGGGTCTGGGGTGCAGGCTCTGAGATGGAGTTTGGGTGCAGGCTCTGGGCTGGGGCAGGGAGTGGAGGTGCAGGAGGAGGGAGTGGGGTGCAGGCTCTGGGAGGGAGTTTGGGGTCAGGAGGGGGTATGTGGGGAGGGGATGGGAGTTCAGGCTCTGAGAGGGGTTGGAGGTGCAGTGCTTACCTGGGGCTCCGGATGCACTGCTGCCCCTCCGCACGCTGCTGCCCCCAGCTCTGCTGCGCTGCCAGGCCCCTGGGGTGAGGAGCGCCTGGGGGCAGTAGGTGGGGCCAAGGGAAAGACCTGCCCCCAAAACTTCTGGAGCTCCACGGGCCACACTGGGGAGGCTTGCGGGGGCTGGGAGTTTGAGACCCCTGTATTAAGGGCTAGATTTGCAGGCTGTGTTTGAAGTGCTTGTACTAGTTCCCTTGTGCGGGATCCCACACGTCCCCTCCAGTTTGTGCCTCCTCTGGCACCAGTTAACATCTAATAGTGCTCTCCCCTCCTCAGTTGAGCCCAGAAGAGTGTTCACAGCAGGGAAACGTTTATTTTTAGTGACACAGAGACAGGATTTCCCTTAAAATTCGAACAAATCCCAACCCACCTGTAGCAGCTGCAGAATTCCATCCTGCCCCATGATCCTGCTCCTCCCAAAGGGTGAAAATGGGGTGTCAAATTTTGGGAAGCTGAGCCCCCCTTCAGGAAAATACATCCCCTGCATACTCCTGTAGCCTGCCATGTGTTGACAAGGGCCCACAGAACCCTCCCTCCCCTCCCCTTTGGGAGACACTTGTAGATAATCGTAGTATGATTCCTCCTCTCCTTTCCTGCGTGCTTTGATGTGCAATGCAGCAGTCTCCAAGGGTGACATTTAGAGCAGCATCTGAGTCAGCACCCAGTGAAACGAATGGGGCAAGACACTGCTCTGGGTTCACGTTTGGGCAAACATTGCTGCATCCATCACACTTGGGGCATGTTTTCAAGGTTTTTTCTCTCAACTAGAATAGCTGGAGATGAAGGGGTCTATTAATGAAAGCTGAGGCTCGAGATCAATTGAGAGGCCAAGGGCAGCCATGCACACACCACTCCCTTCTGGTTCAGGGGACCGTTTGGAGAGCTCTGGATTAAAAGAAACCCGAGCCTGATGACCTGTTATAGGGCTTCCACTGTCCCAGGTGTTGCAGGTTTCCACTGCTCCTTCCCAATTAGTGCCCCTTTTTACCATTGCTCCCGGACCCTGTGGTGCCCCACTGTCCATGTGGTTCAGAGGGGGCTGCTGCTTTCTTGTCTTGCAGGTCCTGATGAACAGGGGGATTTATGAAAACGTCAAATATGTTCAACAAGAGAACTTCTGGATTGGCCCCAGCTCGGTGAGTCCCACCAGCTCGGGTTGGGTCCCTGGGGCTGGGGCAGATAGTGCACCCATACCTTCATCTGAGGGGTGTGGCAGCTCTGCTGTTTCCGCATAGAGCGGTGAGCCTGGCCAGCCATGGCCGTGTCCAGTGACACTCAGATCCCATGACTGGCGATTTGTGTTCTGACATGCTCCCTAGTGGGCTTGTGGCCTGGCCCAGCCAAGCTTTTCAGGGTCCCATCAGAGTGGCATTGCCTGCACTGGGTGCCCCTGTAAAATGGGCTCATTCCCTGCTTAGGGAGGCATGTGATGTGTCTCCAACGGGGCCTGCCTTCTGCTGCTTGGCACTTTGCAGCTTGGCCAGGGGAATGCCCTGCTCTAGATCGGGCTCTGCCTCTGTGGGGCACAAGCTGGGACATGTCAAGCCCTGTAGGGGTCAGTGCAACAGGAGTGGCTGCCCTAACTGGTGCTTTCTCCTCCACCCCTGCACTGGCACCAGCATGAGGGGGATCTTGCACAGATGATCCTTGTTGTGTGGGGAGACTGGTGGCACCCATTTGGGATCATGTTTTATGTGTGAATATTGCTAGTTGTGCCCAGCCCCTTGCCCTCCCTCTCCATCCCTGCCCTACTTGACTTGCCAGAGGCAGCTGCTGCCCAGCCTCCCCCTGCTTCCCTTTTCCCCTGGACCCCTTGCTGCCAAGCCTCTTCCTTCCCTCCTCCCCCGGAGCCCTCCCTGCCCCCTTGGCCCCTGTGTGACCCTCAGCTGAGCTCCTAGCCCAGTCTCTTTCCAGGAGGCCCTGATCCACTTGGGGGCGAAGTTCTCACCGTGCATGAGGCAGGACCAGCAGGTGCATAACTTCATCAGTGCCACGCGGGAGAAGGAGAAGCACTCGGCCTGCTGCGTGCGCAATGACAAATCGGGCTGCGTGCAGACCTCAGAGGAGGAGTGCTCTGTGAGTGCCCCCATTGCAACCCACTCACAGCCCTGCACAGCTCCCCTCCCTCACTGCTCATCATCACGCTGCAGATGGGACCCCTAGGCCAGTCTCCCTGCCTGACTGGCAGTTGTGACACCTCCAGCCTCCCTGTCCAGTTGGTGTGGACCTCTGCAGCCTCCCACATACCTGGGTCTTGTATTCATGTAGATGGAATAAATGGGCCCAAAGAGTCAAAGGTGCTAACATGAGCCAGACACTGCCCATTAACAGTTCGACAAGGTTCAGGGTTTGGGGGACACAGACTTCCACCTGCTTAATATCATGGCAAACACACCACTACACATCCTGTGACCGTATTAAGATTCAGAAAAGAGGAAACAGTTTAAAACATTTGAAATGTAATTTTAACAACTTCCATTTTCCCTTTTCCTCTAGCTAGGAAGAGTTTTTAGAAGGGAAAAAAACCCTTGTTTGAGAGTCTCTTAAATGGTATCAAAGCAGGTAATAGCTGTCCTTTTGGGGAACAGAGAAGTCAGTTGAGCTGGGCTCAGGCTGCTGTTGTGAAAGTCTGATCCCCTTTCCCAGAAGGCAATACAAGACAAACACACACAAAGGGGAGAGCAAAGACAGAAACTGCAGCTTCTGGCACTGGTGCTGCCTCACTTGCAGCCTCACTACTGCAGAAACTCAGCTGCAGCGCATGGTCTGATCAGCCATGCTGAGACCTGGCAAACTCATACCAGTATCTTATTCAGGGCATTGCTTTTAGCTGCCTTTTTGGTCACAGGCTTATGGAAATGTTGCAAAATATATAGTCTTGGCTGCTAAGGCAGACTCTGGTTAGACAGAAGGGAAAAGAAGAGGGATGGGAAAGGGAAGTAGTAAGATGTGGAGGGAAAGAGAGAGACAAGAGATGTGTGTGATAGTCTCACCTCCCAGGAGGCATCTGGGATTTAGCTGAAGCCTGTGGAGGTGGCAATGTCAGCTGGGTCCCTCTGACTCAGTCTGGTCAGGGCATCTCTCAGGATCAGGATGACAAAGGCCCAACTGTGTCCTGGTGCATCCCGGGGTTCCAGAATTTCTGGTCCACCTGTCTCCCACCCAGCTTTTGTCAGCTTCTTGATTTTTGCCCCCTGAAGTGTTTTTTTTAAGGACCTCCCAAAAGGGAGTGGTGGACAAAATAACCTGTCGCTTCATTATTTTTGTTCAACAATTAGACCTAATTTCTTTCACACCAATTTTGTCCATTGATTTCTGGTCTCGCACGTCTCATTTAACAAACATGATCTTAACACAGTTCCTTGAGATATATTAATAGGCCTCTTCGTTTGGACTAATTTGGTCTGCCTCCCTCCCTTTCATACCTTTCCCCCTTGCCATTTGTTCTTATTGTTTATTGGAACAGTTTGTAAACTTTCCCTCACTTTTCTCAGCTGAGCTCACAATCAGGCTATGTTTGTAGGCTGGTTGTCAAAAGTCTCTGTACTCAGCGTGTGTGACCCCATCTCATTCTGATCCCCCTGCTCAGTCACTGGGACCCCACCCCACCCCCAGATTGTCTCTGTGAATGCCTCTGCCTCCTAGAGCTCCTGGGCCCTGTGGTGATCAGTCGTGCCTCCTCTGCTCTCTCCTGCACAGTCCACCCTGGCCGTGTGGGTGAAGTGGCCCCACCACCCCAGCACGCCAACACTGGCAGGAGGCAAGAGACAGTTTGGATCTGTTTGTCACCAGGATCCCAGGTAGGCACTCCTGGCTCAGGCCTAGCTCAGCCTCTCTCTGTCTGGTGAGCACCAGGGGCTGCTATGTCTGAGCAACAAGACAGAGGCATCGTGGGGTGGAGCCGGGTGGGACTGCTCATTTTCCTGGGGCTTCTTAAGGAAGTAGAGGCTGTTTGGAGAATGGGCAAGGGGAGTAGATCCACAGCTGGGGAAGGAGACTGCTCTGGGCCTTGAGCGGAGGAAGGAGCATGATGAGGTTCTGACCCCAATATGCTGTGAGGTTCTGATACATTCATATACCATGGGGCAAACTGCTGGACACAGGTGAGGGCAGTGTCACTGGGTAGAGGAAGCGGGCACAGGGTGTCACTGGGTCGAGGTGGGGAAGGGGGTGTGGAGTGTCAATGGGCGGGGAACGGCACAGGGCGGGGACTGTGGGAGAGGGTGGTGCTGTTCAGAGACCAATTGGATACTTGGTCTGATTTCCGCTCCCTCTCCCCTCAGGCATTGCTGTCTGCCTGTACTTGATGCTCTCCCTGAGCCCCCAGCAGTGTCCAGGCAGGGAGCTCCTCTGTGCCTGGCTCAGAACTGCTGGAATTCACCCTGCTGAGCCATCCCATCCCACACTGCCCCTGCCCTGCATGCCATCCCGTTCCCAGCTCTGCAGTCTCCCTGCCTTCCTAGCTGCTTCCTGCCACACGGGCCCCACCTGCATGCAGCTCTGTGACTATGGCAAATACCACAGAAACCCACAAACCATGGGAGTCAACCCAGCTGGCCTGTCGCTTCCCCTGCTATGGTTCCACCCTGCCCTCTGTTGGAGCCATGTATTTCCCTGAAGCATCCAGACTCCTGAGAATCTCCCTGGGACTCCCTGTGCAGGGGGAAATGTGCATTGGGGGATTGCTGGCAGCTGGGTGTGGGGCTGGCCCTGTGTGGAGAGGAGTCTGATAGCTGGCAGACAGGGCAGAGCTTGGGTGCTCTGTCAGATAGCTGGCCAGCCAGCTCGCTGCTCGGGAAGTGGCCCAGATGCCGGATTTGCTAGAATCAGCGAATGCACCAGGAAGTCGAGGTGTGCCCCTTCAAGTGACTGCACTTCAGTCAGTCAGCATCACAGCACCATGACAAGTTCTCTCAGTACGGAGGCCTTGGTCCCTGTGGCACAACACTGCCATTGGCAGCTTGGACAATCTGACCCTGAGCGATCCCTGACCCAGCCTAACCTGTCCTCAGCTCTATCCTAGAGACATTGCACATGAGCTTGGAGGAAACCCTGGGGATTGTGGCAGCAGCATGGTGCTGTGGCTCCTGGGAAGTGGGGGGGTTCTCCTCCCCGGCCTGTTCCTGTCTGCTGCTGCCTGGTTTGTCCAGCTGATCTGTTGGATTTTGTTGCCTCAGGGTTTGTGAGCAGCCAGCATCAATGGATCCCCATGAATGGCCTGATGACATCACCAAGTGGCCGGTGAGCATTGCTAGAATCACGGTTGGGGGGCAGGGAGTTGCAGGCCAGGGTTGGCACAGACGGTGCCGAGCACTCCAGCCTGACAGCTGCCCAAGGAACAGAGGCGCTGGAGATGGCCTCAGCCCGATGTCTTTCATCTCATCACCATAGAGATGCTTTGCACATCCTCTACTGACCAGTCAGTGGGAATTCCAGGCCCCCAGGCAGAAATCAGTGCTGTGTGCAGGGAGAGGGTGAAAGATCAGGGGCAGCCCCAGAAGATGCTTCCTCCTGCAGAGCCGGGAGATTCAGAAAGGGAAGAGTTGGGCAAGGGCAGTGTGGGGCCCAGCCTGCTCTGGGGGCTGACTTGGCCCACAGCTACCACTAGGGTAGCTGAGATTTTGAATCTTTGACCTGACTTTGGTATTTGGGAGGGGAAAAGCCGCCAGGCCAGGAGACAGGCCTGCATTCACCACGCTACGCCAACCTGCTGAGCCCTCTCCTGAGGGCTGACTGTTAAGGCTGCTTCTCCCAGTCAGAAGCCAAGGGAACTGTTGTAACTGGGAGGAGCCTGCATGGGCTGCTAGGAGCCCATCTTGGGGAGGGGGCTGGCTGGGCCACCCAACTGGCAGCTAAAAAGCTAAGTATGATCAGGTTGTTCTGTTGCAAACCCGGGTGCATCCCCATTAACCGCTCCTCTGCCAAATCACAGATGGAGGTAGAACGTGGCCACAGCACCAGCCCCAGCCCCTTCCAGGACCTGGTCACAGGTGGCTCAGAGAATGGCCACAGCACCCTCCCCACATGGCAGACGGCAGAAAGGTTCCCACATCCATCTTATTCCATTTTTTGTTGTTATCCAGATCTGCACCAAAAACAGCGCCGGGAATTATACCAACCACCTTCACATGGACTGCGTGATCACAGGCAGGCCCTGCTGTATCGGGACCAAAGGAAGGTAATGGGAACCCATCTGCCCTTCCGCAGAGGGCTGCAAATAGAATGAGGCACACGGTGCATTTGCAGAGACTTTGTGTGATTTGCATGTGGGCACAGGGGGCTTGTTCTTCTCCGCAGAGGGTAGTCTCCTGGCTATGCGCGGCCCAGGACACTACTTTGAAAGGGAAATCGGACAGAAATGGAACCAACTCAGGCTTGTGTATCTAGAGAGCTAGGGTATATGGGGGTCTGAGGCCTGCAGAGCAAGGCTGGCTCCAAGAGGGCAGCAGGTGCTCCTAACAGCACAAATGAATCTTGCTCTTTTCCCCCCCAGGTGTGAAATAACATCCCGAGAGTATTGTGATTTCATGCGGGGCTATTTCCATGAGGAGGCAACGCTCTGCTCCCAGGTACGGCCAAGGCTGCAGGGCAGGTTCTCATGACCACTCACTCCTCCCTCCCCTCACTCTTCTCTTTCCCTCTCCCCTGTCTCCTCCAAGTGGCTTGGCGAGATTTGGGCAAGATTTTGCAGCTTTCCTTCCCTTAGCTTGGGAGCCCCCCCGCTGTTCCCCACAGCGGGCTCCATGTGAGGCTGCACTGCCCACAGAGCTCTCCTGCCTTTATTCAAATGGGGGCAGGTGGGCAGGCCTGGCTCTGAGCCACAGATAGGTTAGAGAAGGCAACGCTCTTCCCTCTCTGGAGACCAATGCAGGATTTGTGCTGCAGGCAGCCCTCCAGCGCTGGGGGAGATTCAGGAATGAGTGTGAGGGGGTAAAAGCGAGGTACCAGAATCCTGGTTCTAGTTCTGCTCATGATGTGCTGTGTGATCTTTTTGCTTCCTCTCCATGAAGAGAGGAGAATGTGACTTCCCTGCTCTGTGCGAGTGGTGGGGAGGAGGGTAACTGGAGAGTTGCAGGGAGTAACTTAGGGCAGGTGCACAGAGCACCGATACCCATACGGAGGCTCCCACACTGACAGGAAGTCAGGTGAGTGGGCTCCCCCTGTCCCATGTGAGCAGGGGGAAGATGCATATCTTCCTGTAGGGTGCAGTCACACAGCTACACTGGCTTCCCTGGACCAGTCCATGTGATACCGGTGCAGAGGTGCCTAGATTCTATGGCACTAGGCACATTACAATGAGACAGGCAGAGCAATATCTTTGTGTGGCAGGAGGGAGCAGCATATTCCAGCCTGCATTCTAGCCAGGTTTCAGCCTCCAGCCTGCGAGCTGGCTATTATGGGTCGCTAGGTAACATGGAGGGTGAAGAGAATGTTTGAGCCCTGTAGGCTTTGTGTTTTGGTGCCTGTTTTGCTATGCCTCTCAGGTCACTTTAGGAACTGAGTAATAGTGCTTCTGGGGAGAGGTACCCCATGGGCACTGTGTGCATGGTGATCGGGTATGATACTACCTATTCACAATGAGGTGGGTGTCAAATCCCTGTAAAGTCCAATACAGGCCCATGCTCTGGCCCCTGCTGGAGTACAGCATCATAGCCCTGGAATACATTTCCTCTTGCTGGCCATATGGGGACTGGGAATTCCAGCAGCTGTGTAAGCAAGTGTAGATGCACATGAAGATGGGACTGGCTAGGACATGCTCATGAACCTTGCTCAGTTCTCTAGAGACCTAGGCAGGTGAGTCATCCCAGACACAAGTGTTAATGCAGTTTTTGGATGCATAAACAAGGGACTCTTGAGTACGACCAGAGGTTATTTGACCTCTGTATTTGGCACTGTTGCAACCACTGCTGGAATACTGCGTCCAGTTCTGGTGTCCATAGTTCAAGAAGGATGTTGATAAATTAGGGTTCAGATAAGAGCCATGAGAATGATTAAAGGATTAGAAAACCTGCCTTATAGTGATGGTCTCAAGGAGTTATTACAATCTGTAAGTGCCTACATGGGGAACAAATGTTTAACAACGGGCTCTTCAATCTAGCGAAAAAAGGTCTAACATGATCCATTGGCTGGAAGCTGAAGCTAGACAAATTCAGACTGGAAATAAGGTGTACATTTTTAACAGTGAGAGTAATTGGAACAACTTATTATGGGGTCATGGTGGAGGGCATGTTTCTCTAACAGATCTGCTCTAGGAATGATTCTGGGGCACTTCTCTGGCCTTTGTCATACAGGGGGGCAGACTAGATGATCACAGTGGGCCCATCTGGCCTTGCAGTCTATGAAACTGAGGTGTTTATGGCCTTATGCTTCCCCCAGCCCTGACCATGCCCATCTGGAGGCCTCAGCCCCTGGCAGAGCACTGTCATGGCTGGAGTAGAGAGCAGTACGTCTCCCAGCAACCACCATCACTGCCAGCAGCGTGGTTAGTGTGACTGCCTCCCCATAGACCCTCGGGGCTTCCAGCTGACCTTGCTCTCTGTTAGGTGCACTGCATGGATGATGTCTGTGGCCTCCTGCCCTTCCTAAACCCAGAGATTCCTGACCAGTTCTACCGCCTGTGGCTCTCCCTCTTCCTCCACGCTGGGTAAGTCTCACTGCAAAAACAAACCAGTGTCTGACACTGTTATGGGGGGTAGGGGGGGGAGAGGTGTCGGTGTCTGGGTATGGGTATGGTACTCATTGGTTTCCTGCAGGGGTTGGGGAGTGGTTATCCCTGCTTGGTTGTGTTACAGGCAGTGCTCAGCAGGGGGCCAGTATCCTCTGCACCTCAAATAAGTTACAAATATTTCATGTCCTTGGCCCAGGTGCTCGCTGGGGCCATGGACTGAAGTGCATGCAGGAGGCAGGCCAGAGGGCAGGGATTACAGAGCAGGACTGCGCAGGACTTTAGTAGCTGCTGCCTCAGCTCTGGTGTTCTCCTGATTTGGTAGGATCCTGCACTGCCTGGTTTCAGTCTGTTTCCAGATGACCATCCTGCGAGACCTGGAAAAGCTGGCAGGCTGGCATCGCATCTCCATCATCTATCTGCTCAGTGGCATCACTGGGAACCTGGCCAGTGCAATATTCTTGCCCTACAGAGCGGAGGTAGGTCTCTGGCAGGCGAGCAGGCCCAGTTACCTGCTGAGAGCACTGAATTCTACATCACCCAGCCCTGGCACAGTCCAGACTGGGGACCCCAGATTGGTCCAGCTCCTCCTTTGTGGACACCACTTGGATGAGGAGTGGGATGACGGCTCCTGGCGCTTCAGCCTCCACTGCCACTTTTGTCATGGGCCATCTCTGCATCTCCTTGGCCTGTGAGGCAGAGGGCAGGACTATTGACCAGTGACCGATCCTCTGAGTGTCTCGCCCTTTCAGGACATGGCCCCAAGAAACAGGAGTGAGGCCGGGCCCTGCCCACAGTTCTGAGGAGGCAGTGAGATGCCCAGCATGATAAGGAGCCCATCTTGAGTTAGCGTAGTGCAGGGGCCCAGGCCCCTGACAGACCTGAGACTGAGAGCTCCATAGCTAATGTCCAAGAGCTGTTGCACCACCGCTGTAGCGCTTGAGTGAAGACGCTCCTATGCTGATGGGAGAGCTTCTCCATCTCCCCAAGAGGCAGTAGCTTTGTTGATGGGAGAATCTCCCGGTGACATAGTACTGTCTACGCTGGGGGTTTGGTCAGTATAACTAGGTCCCTCAGGGGTGTGGATTTTTCATATCCTGGAGCGATGTAGTTAGACTGATATGGGTCTGTATTGTAGAACTGGCCTTAAACAGAATCCCAGCAATGGGAGTTGCTGCTGCCACCACCTAGGGGCTCTGTCTCCAGAACTACCCAGCTAGGCATGGCCCTCTCTTTACCCCTGAAAATGAGCTTGAGCATGTTTGTACTGCAGGTAGGAGCAATATGCCTGCACTCTTCTACAAATAGTCACTGCCTTTAGGCTGCTGGCTATGGGTAGGCCGTGATCTTAAAAGGCTTTGAGTGTTCTCATGGCAAGGAAAAAGGGGCAAACAACTAAAACAGCCTGTCATGGCAGGAGAAGCACATAAAACATTACACCCACACCTTCCTCCACCCCTGCCTCCCTGCTCCCATCTTGTATCCAGCAGCTGAAGTCGTATCGTGCTCCCAGCTGATGTCCTGATGCATTTTAGAAGAATGGTAGAGCCTAGAACAGTGATACTCAGACTGAGGCTCGCAAGCAGCAAGTGGTTCTTTTATGTGTTTCCTGGGGCTCTTTGTAGCACATGACATTAAAATACTGGTTAATAACTTATATTGGGTAATAATTAAAATCACACAATCAGGATGTTTTACTATGTTAACGAACTGTAGTTGATAATAATATACTTGGTCTGTCATTCTGCTGTGAGAATATATAGCACTATAATAAATGAAACAATGAATTCACAGTACTGTGGCTCTTTTGGGTAATGCTGATAGCTAATTTGGCTCCTGAACCACGGAGGTCTGAGTATCACTGGCCTAGAGGATACCTTCTATTCCTCACCACTGGATACTGGTATCTAGCTTGGGCTGTTTAGCATGCTTGTTGCTTGAATGCTACCATACAAGAGCGAGGGCTGACTCAAACTGGCAGAAGGCCTGATGCAGATACTTCTCTTCCCCCCCCCCAAGTAGAAAATGGCTCCCCTGGTAGCTGTTGATTCAGAATGAGGCAGCTCCTCAGTGTCACTGACATGGAGCATTCCAGTGGCTGGTAGCAAGAGAGAGACCTCTGTGAAGTTGAGACCCGGCAGGAGCAATCAATAGCAGGTTTGGTTTGGTCTGTCTCACTGTAACCTGTGTCATCCTTCTCCTGCAGGTGGGCCCTGCAGGATCCCAGTTTGGAATCCTGGCCTGTCTCTTTGTGGAACTTTTCCAGAGCTGGCAGATCTTGGCACGGCCATGGAGGGCCTTCTTCAAGCTGTTGGCAGTGGTGCTCTTCCTCTTTGCCTTTGGCCTCCTGCCTTGGATTGATAACTTTGCCCACATTTCGGGATTCATCAGTGGCCTCTTCTTGTCCTTTGCCTTCCTGCCCTACATTAGCTTTGGGAAATTCGATTTATATCGGAAGCGATGCCAGATTATAGTGTTCCAGCTCATCTTCATTGGACTCTTCTCAGGACTGGTGATTCTGTTCTATTTCTATCCGATCAAGTGTGAATGGTGTGAGTTCCTCACATGTATTCCATTCACAGACAAGTTCTGTGAGAAATACGATCTAGACGCACAGCTTCATTGAAAGGCGAAGACTGGCTTCTCGAGCAGGTCCTGGAGTTGGATTGTCTTTGCAGCTGCTGGGCCAGTTCCATATGGACAAAACTTCTCATCCTGTGACACATCTAACCCTGACCATGGTTAATTTAAACTGTTTTGTCAGCACTTGGCAGACCTATTTTGCCTTATCTCAGAAGATCTGCACATTTTCTGAAAACAGAACAATTGTGCCTTGTTCAATTTATTGAACCTTTTCTGCTGCCATATTTTTATTACAGTACTTTAATACTACATTTTTAACCAGATTTGTTTACTACTGCTAAGGTGGTGATTAAATGGAAAGGTAGCGTTTTAGCTACTCTTAACTATTCTGCACAGTCTATGGCTACATTTGTTTGAATGTGCTTAGGATAAAGCAATCTCAGGCACCTACTGGCCACATCCTTTCCCTCGGGCTGCAACATTAGGTTCCATGTCTTAGGGTTTCACAGTCCCAGCAGGATGATTCGACTTTACTGTTTTGTAGTAGTTGCCATAATGAATTCTCTATGGTAGTTTACAGGCTCACCATTTTGTAGGCTAAACCTTGAGCCTTTGTGACAGTAGGACAAGCCTTACATGCCCCACCTGGTGATGGCTCTTTATATGAAATCAGTGTCATCATCAGCTGCTTGTTGCTAGACTCACCCGTACTCATGGTGAACCATGTCTGTTTGCTTCCTTCACCTTAATTGCCCTGTATCGACTTGCCTGCAGTACAAAACCCAGGATTTCTGCCAATCTGACGCCAAATATGGTGATCAGTTAGACACTGAGCATGTGGGCAAGACCCACCAGCCAGACACTTGGGAAAGAATTCTCTGTGGTAACTCAGAGCCTGTCCCATCACTAGCCCTGGGCATTTCTATTTTTTTGTTAGGTTGGCACAACTGATTAAAAAGGGACCTATTCAGTCCTAAAGCTCTTTTAATGTCCTGTTTCTCTCTAGTTCCTATCTGTATCTTATGAACGTCTGTCCTCTCCTCTTTACTAGGCTATGGAGCAAAGGTTCTCAAACTGTGGGGCTTGAATGACTGTTTGGGGGGGAGGGGGGATGACAGCTGGGGCTCAGGCCAACCCTATGGGGAGTGGCATCCAGCTGCCGGCCCTGGGCCCAGGGCTCCACCCCCCCAGCTCAGGGGAAACAGAGGTAAGAGGGGCTATGATCCTGATAAGTTTGGGGGCCACTGCTATAGAGCATCCCTGTTCCTCCCCTAAGGGCTGTCTCTCTCTGAACCTGTTGGCTATCCCCCCAGCCCTTAGTTTAACAACACCTCTACAACCTTTTTAATTTTACATACCAGCAGTCTGGTTCCATTGTGGTTTCGTTGGAGCCCATCCTTCTTGTATAGGCTCCTCCTTTCCCAAAAGATTCCCCAGTTCCTAATAAATCTAAAACCCTCCTCCCTACACTATGGTCTCATCTGCACACTGAGCCCCTGCAGTTCTAACTGGCCCTGCATGTGGAATTGGAAGCACTTCAGCAAATGCTACCATAGATATCCTGGACTTCAGAGGTTTTCTAGCAAGGTGGCACAGCTGGGTGGGAACCTTCACAGAGAATTCTTCCAAAATGTTTAAATTCTCATAGTTGATGGGATAGTGATTCAGTTGCTGTAGGAACAGGATGAATATTGACCAGTATAGGTCCTGATCCTATACACCTTCTACTCCTCCTTCAAACCCATCACACCATCTTTATTAAATGTATTTAAACACACATAGGCTGCCATTCTGCAACATGGAGCTGCTGCCTCAGCTTGTTTTATAGGTGCCAGTTCCTTGTTTCGAGACCATCACATCCTGCCTATCTCACTAAGGGAGCAAGCACAAACGCCTTGGTTTTTCATACAGGCCAGTCCTCTGACTACATGCGTGCTCTCTAGCTGCTGTTGGTCTGATTCCCATCTTCTGGGCTCAAGGCCTCATGCCACTATTTATGGCTTCTTAGAGGCAATGCTCTATGCTTTCACCATATTCATTTTTTAAGCTAGCAGTAGCTCAAGATCAATACCACCTCTCTGTGGTCTGGACTGCTTCAGTGTCTGTTTCCTCATGACCAAAGTCCGATCAAGACAGCTGCCTAAATTATTAGGCTTAGTCCTTTATTTGTGGTTGTGCCCATGGTGGCATCAAGTTCTGGCAGACGGAACTTCAGAGGGCTCTGAAAAGCATCAAAATGCACCATTTGTCCTTCATAGCCAGGGCACAGCAAAAGCAAACACCACATTCAAACACTAACCTATAAGAGAATTTTCATTGCCTCCTGCATTTGCTCTTCTTTGAAATGCCACAAGTTTCTCTTCTGGAAAGATGCTGAATCTGGAGGCTGGTCCTGCTACAGTAACAGCCTTGAGTTAGTCCTTTTCAGGCAGAGGGAATGCTGTGCCTGGAGCTGTAATCAAAGAGTTAGAAATTAAAATATTGCTTCTGCCTCCACGATTTCCACAGGCCAGCTGGGCACACTCAGAGTGGTGTATGTTGCTGTGTTTTATTTATAGTTACAGGATGCTTGATTGTTCTAGGGTATCAGGCACAATGTTTCCTACATCAATTACTAGGAGCTTGGCATTTAAACCAAAACAAATTTTTGTAACTTGGTAACTAAAGTTAGGCACCTAGATGAGCAGCCTGGTGGTGCAATGCTGCTGCTTCCTTTGGCATTTGGAAAACCAGTTCACTTTATTAGATGCAGGAATATAGATTTAGGTGCCTAACTTTAATCAACCAAGACTGACACTTTTGGCCACCCTAGTTTAAATGCCAGCCAGACACTGGAATTGTTTAGTAAGCACACACTGTACACTTGTTACATTGTTGAAAATACTCACACTGTCAAAGCATTTTAACTATGTTAATGAAGATTTACGGTTGCCCAGCGGTGCACTGTGCCCTTACAGAACATTTAGTTCTACAAGTGACACTGCATATTCCCACTTACGGGTACTATGCCACCTTGTGTGCCTTTACTAACACTACTGCCCCTCAGTCTCCCCGAGGTACTGAAGGAGGCCGAATGCCCTCCCCACCTCAGTTCCTTCCAATTGCGTGCCTGGACAGACCGTGACCTCTGGTCTCCTCAGAGCTGGAGTCTTGTTTCCTCCCAAAAAATCAGTGTTCCCTCATAGTGAGAAGTTAGGGTGTCTCTCTGGTTCTGGGGTATGGTGGAACCGAAAAAGTAAAGGAAGCTGGGGTTTAAAAGATGTGCTTGCTGCCGAGCAGTATTCCCAGTATCAGACACCCATGTACGGTATAGTACCTCTTTGCTTAACGTTGTAGTTATGTTCCTGAAAATGTGACTAAGTGAAATGATGTTAAGCGAATCCAATTTCCCCATAAGAATTAATGTAAATGGGGGGGTGGGATTTAGGTTCCAGGGAAAAATTTTTTCACCAGACAAAAGACTATTTTTTTTTATATACACACACACACACACACACACACTATAAGTTTTAAACAAACAATTTAATACTGTACACAGCAATAATGATTGTGAAGCTTGGTTGAGGTGGTGGAATCAGAAAGTGGGATATTTCCCAGGGAATGGCTTACTGCTAAATGATGAACTAGTACTCTGCTGAGCCCTCAAGGGTTAACATGTTGTTAAAGTAGCCTCACACTCTACAAGGCAGAACAAATGGAGGGCAGGGAGACAGCATGGCAGACCCCCTGTGTGAGAGACAGATGTGCATTGCCTCCTTTTAAGTTGATCAAGTTGAGAGCAGCTGCTGTGAGCAAGCTCCCTCTGTCCCCCCCACCCCCTTCTCTATGGAGATTGGGTAAGTGGGGGGCAGGGGAGAGGGGGACATCCTGACAGTCTGCCGCCCCCCAGCAAGCAGGAGACTCCCAGGAACAGCTCCAAGGCAGAGGGCAGGAGCAGCACATGGCAGGGGGAGGGACAGCTGAACTGCCAGCAATTGATAGTCTGCTGCACAGTTGCTGCACAAGGAATTTAGGGGAGCGGGGAGCTGATAGTGGGGCTGCCCGTCTATCCTGGTTCCAAGCCCCCACCAGCTAGCTCCAATGGGCTGCTCTTTCTGCAAGCAGTGGACAAAGCAGGCAGCTGCCAAACAGAGTTATAAGGGAACAGTACACAACTTTAAACGAGCATGTTCTCTAATTGAACAACATTAACCAGGACGACTTCAAGTGAGGAGTTACTGTACCTGAAGTGTCTGGGAGAAGGCCACTTGCTTTTTGGTATCTGATTTGTCAGACCTTCACTCCCAGCACCCACAAGTACAGATTTGTCTGCAACGTCCTCTGCTTAAAGAAGCCCTTGAGGCTAGACCTTTGGATCTGTTCAGACTTTGGTTTCAAGGTCTGAAAGAGTCAGCCTCTGCCCCGGTTGACTGAAGAATTTCGAAGGTGCCTAAATTTTCTCCATTATGATTCTGTCAGTGCTTCTGTGCACCCAGAAAGCAAAGGTCTCTGAGGACAATCCCTTGTTCATGGAGGGATAGAAAAATTAGTATAATTACATCTTTGGAATCCCAGTTTTTCATCCAAGCTCTAACCATCAAACTGGGTTTTCAAAAATAGCATTTGGGATGGGTCCTGACACTTGTAAAGGCTGCTGTCCAGTGGTGGGCTGGCCCCTCAGTAGCTATGCCAGAGCACAGCCCTAACAATCAAAGGTAGACAAAAGGGCAGAGCGCCCAGCTTGAAAACCCCCCCCCCCCAACTTTCTGGCACTGCTCTGACACCACCTCCCATCCCTCTCTCACTACTCCCACCCTCCTATCTTTGCCCCCCAAAAGTTTTAAGAATCTGAAAGTGTTAGAAGCACCTCATGTTAGGTGGGCAGTGTATCAGGATTCCCTTGACTAAATGGCCCAGCCACTTGCTTTTCTTTGATCACACAGTCCCGTTGTACAGGAAAAGGGTGGAGGGGCCTGCATCAGGATTTCATTATCCTTACTACTTACTAGAGTCTTTCATCTGCCCTGTATTTAATTAACACTAATTTCCTTGACAATACTTCTAAACTAAAACCAAGGCCGCATGTGGATTTTAGAGCACTTGACAATATTGCTCTTCAACCAGAAATTTTGGTCTCAGGGCCAAACTTTCAAAAGGATCCCTGCAGAATGCAGGTAGAGAGCAACTAGTGTGTACAACATGCATTCTCTGACAGCTGCCAAGGGAAGGGCTCACTCTCAGTACATGGGTGCAGCTCAGGTTCAATTTCCACAGCATGACCCCTTGAGCCACCCAGTTACTATCACAACACTCTGCCTGCAAACTCTCTGGTTTCAGCAGAGCCCTAGGATTGCTGCCCTTACGCATTTTACTCTTTCGGCCAACCCATGCTGGAGTAGTGTACTTTACTCAGTAACTTTTTCAATACTGATTCCCCAAATGGGTAGGGGATACAACCGGGGGAGCAACGCCAGTTTGGGTGATATAAAAGTGTTTGTTCCTGGGCATAACAGCAGAATTTTCTCCAAGTACGGCATCAAAAATCAGGATGAGGTCTGCTTTATAAAGAAAAAAGTCTGAGCCCTGAGTATGGGGGAAAAAAAAATGATGATTTTTGTAAACAGCTGATATTTAGGGAGGAGATCCTTTCCTCAAATGACCCCAAATTTGGACCACTAACCCTACCCTGAATGCACCCGTCTCCACGAGGCACAGAAATTTCTAACAATTCAAGTCGCCCTGTGGATTTTAGAGTATTTAGGTGTGTTTTAAACAGTAGGTGACTCTTGACCTTAACTGAACTAGAACTGCTGTTCTACTATAATCTTGTGGCTCAGAATTAAAGATATCTGGGAAATGCGTCAAGAATTTTTTTTTTTAACTATATCAACATTAACCAAATGCATGAACTCCATTGACAGTGGGTGATTTATTAAATACCTGAACCAGTTGTTTCCACTGCTTTCAACATGTAGGTTGATTTAGTTGTGTTCTTGCTATGTGGTTTATATAAGCACTGAATTAATCATTAACTATAAATTAAAGTGCTACTTCAGAGAACAGTATTTATTAGCTGTAAAATACTATTGGGGGGAGGTAACTAATCCTATTGATATCAGTAACAGCTGCAGTGCCTGACAATGAAGCATGTCTGCCCACTTGGTCTCACTCCAGCCTACGTGACTGAGACCTGGAAATGTAGGACAAGCCAAGCAGCTGAATGTGATTGGGATACAGCAACAACTCTGAGTACTCCAGGAGCTGAGAGTTGCAGCGCTGGCCTCCATGAGCACAAGCCCTATGGTCCTGGATTAATGAAGATATAGGCTTACAGAATGCGTGCAGGAAGCTTTAGGACATACCTTACAGGTCACTTTCGAAGCTTCTTTATAAAGCAGACCTCATCGCGATTTCTGATGCCGTACCTGCATAGAGAGTTATGCTGTTATATGCCCAGGAACAAACCTTTAATATGCCCCCAGCCCACACACTCCTCCTCACCTGGCAGCGTCCATGCTTTAAAGGAGAGAGACGGCCACCGTGTTATTGGCAGGACACATGACTAACATCTATCACATGCACCTCATTCTCTCTCGTCCTGTCCCCAGTGGGAGAATCATGCATGCATGGCAGTGTTGATGGGGAGAGGGCTGGAGGGTTGTTTTTTTTTGTAGCGAAGGCATTCCTTGCACCCACCAATCTGTACACAGTAGGAGACAAGCCTTTTCCCTTCAGTTTGTGCACGGAGGTTGCCAATTTTCTTTGTCCAATCTGATTGGCTCCAGTGTGCCCAGTGCCAGAGTGTGTGTAATAGCTAGAGAATGCAGCAGGTGCTGGTGCTGCTCCCTTCTCCTCATGTTACTGAGTGTGTGTAGAGCTGGGATGGTTTGTAAACTTCTTTACTTAGATCCCGAGTGACATACCACTGAGCAGGGCCAGAACCTGTTTTCCACTCTCATCCTTGGTATGCTTGCTGCCTTCTACTCTTCACTCCCTCTTCCTGTGTTATCATGACTCCCATCCTACCTCTCCCTTCAGCCTCTCAACCAGTGGCACGGCTCCCTCCCCCATCCCAGGGTTCTGTCCTTGCTCTGCTCCCTATCCTCATCTTATCCTAGATGCCTCACTGCCCGTTAAATCACAACAGAAAAAGAGACTGACTTACCCCTGGTCCCAGCTAATTTCTGCCCTCCCAGCCCCATCACCACCACACATGCACACTGCTCCCTGAGGAAAAATAACCCCCCTGCCTCTTTTTCCCTTGGTCTGTTGGCATCTATGGTGTTGTCAAGCTAATTTAAACTGAGGCCCCTCAGGGCAGACTGTGTGTCATATTTATCTGGGAAGCACCATGCATAGCTGTGGTTGGTGCTCTGGAAACAGCAATAGCCTGGGAAATGCAGAACCTACTCTCAGTAACTGCGAATCAGGGAAATTCCTTTCTCCTGGTGAAAAAGCTCTCATGGCTGCTCTGTTGAACTTCAAGGTTTGCTGACTTCAAAACATCAAGTCAACATATTGTATTGTTATACACACTATGAGGACAGCCCAGAGAATGAGAAACAGGGACTGAGACGTTGGGGGGGGGGGGGGGGGGTGTCCCTTTAATAATAATTATAAATGTTGGATCTAGATCTGTCAGTGGTGTATCGTAAGTGGGGCAGGATCTTTCACCCTGCATAGCGGAGCTGACCAACCTATGGAGAGAGAGCTTTCTAAGAGAACCCCTTATTAATAGTCACCAAATCACTTCCACTGAGATTCATTAAGAGACCAAGCCAGAGAAGTAGCCTTAATGGTTCTAGCCCACTTTTGTGGGAATAGTCTGAACAAGAGGGAACCCAAATGGGAAACCCAAAGACACAGGAGGTTCTGGGCCGGCTAGAGGAATAGAAGTGGCTTCTGTTTTGCTCCTGTAACTGAAGAGGAAAGCCTGTCTAACTGAGCATATAGAAAATCATAAGACTAGATGAGACTCAATACGTGTGTTGGCTGTTTATTGTTAGAAAATCTCCCTCTCTCTCATTGCTTTGTTGCAGTGGTTAACTAAAAACATTGTTTTAAAGGAGGCTGTTGGTCAATCTCACTGGTCACAGATTCCCCCAGGGAGAAAACACGTGCCTGACCCCAGGTCAGGGAGAGACGTGCAGCTAGTTCACTCACATGACACCAACCCTGGGAGCACTCCATGAGGCAATGCAGTCACACTTCTCAAGCTTTCTATTGGAAAATAGAACCAGAATCAAAGGGACAAGACCAGCCCCTGCACGCATAAACGTTTTACAGACATGCAATCTGACAACTTCGATCAAGCCAGGCCTCTTTCTAGTCCCAACAAGCTCAGTGAAGATAGAAAAATCCTGCTACTTACTCTCGCAGCTTCTTTTTGTCATCTGTCATTTTCTCTCCAGCAAAGGTTAAGTGATATGTTCTCCATACGTAGGTCCTGTAAAGGCAAAATTCTGTAACTTAACAGAGGGCAGCAGGAACAGCAGCAACCCACAAAGGATCAGAGAATAAGGATGACAGCACAGAGGGGGCAGCAATGAACATGACTCAGTGAGCGCAAGTGCTGCTCCCTGAGGTACCCGAAATATGAAAGGAGTGAAATCCTGCTCTGTATGTGGCCTGCCCTTCCACCGCTCTGTTCCCAGCTATCACAGGTCAGTCCAGAGTGGAGTGACTGAGCAGCTAGGGCCTTCAGGCTCTTAGTGCCCCACATGTGCTTTACAAGGGACTCCACCTGCAGTTGTGTCTCTTGGGTTGATTACACAAATGAAGGCCAGGATTTACGCGCCTCAGAGACAAAAGAAAATGAACATGATTGTGTGGGTGGCTGCTTTACACTCCTCTTGTTGTAGGAGAAACGGTAGTATCAAGGTGCATCAGATTGCCCATAGCACCCTCTTTCCCCTGGGGAGCCCCCAACTCACCAGCTAATGTGCTGTATGCCCCCTTCCCGCTCCTGCTTCAGCTGAACATATCGCTGGATGGCTTTCTTCAGGTCCAGGACACTGGCATTCTGTACCACTACTACAGCTAAAAGGGAAAAGGCTGTCACCTGGCAATAGCCCCAGAGATGCAGTCCGAAGGGAGGCAGAGCTCCAACTCCCAGACCCCGCCTTCAGCTGTTGGAAGCTGCACTTTAAGTGGAGTTGCTTTGTGCTATTTGTGGAGAATAAAGAGCAACACTAGGACTGGCTTTCCTTAATGCTCCAATCCAAAAGCCTGTGCCACAACTGCACAGAGCTGGGAACTGGATGATACAAAGCCAGCTTGGCAGCTGGTGAGAAGTGAGGTAGGGATGAGTCTGCCTGGCTGTATCACACAGGAGTTTTTTACTTTATTGCATCACAGCATTTTAGGCCCCTGTGCGTCAGACTCAGAAAATGGTTTGGGCTGCATGGGCCTGGTGAGAAGGCACTAAGCTACAGCACTCTGATACCCTGCTGGCAGTATTCAGAGCCCTGCATGACAAGGAGTTTACTAATCTAGCACCCTTCACAATATCACCATGGTAGGGTGCCATGTGGTGGGGTTTGCCCAACCTCAGACACAGCACCTGCTGGATTGGCTTACTAGCTGGCTCAATACTTAAGTGTTCTGGATTGAATTTCCTAGAACTACTCAACCTTCTGATCCCATTCAAAACCCAGCCCCTGCAGACAGCCTTCTTTCACCAAGCACGGAATTCCTCCCCAGAGCCCATCAATGCCACCCCTACACTGGCTAGGGAAGGTCACCTCACAGTGAGCTAAGTGGTGGGGTAGGCACTAGATCAAGTGGCAAAAGAAGATATGGGAACTGAACCTTGGTCTCGGTGTCCTTCCCAGATCCAACCCCACCTCAGCCTGGCTTCAGAGACGCCTAACACAACCCCGACAGTCAGCATAGGGTGCCGTGGATGGGGCGAGAAGCATGTCAGGGACTTACGCATAACTTCTTCATCCACCTTGCACACCCGCACAGTCATGGCTTGGCCATACTCCAGCGCAATCTGAGAATTGATTTCCTCCACGGTAACCTGTCCAGAAAGTTAAAGACAGATGAACCACTAGGTGTACCTTGCTCCACACAGCCCTGTTAGCACTCTGAGTGGTGTGACTCAAAGCATCTGATACCTGCAGCCATGGGGCTCTGCCCTCTTGCCCGCCTCCTCCCCATCCCAGGGCTCTGCCCCCCCCCCCCATACCCTGCCCCCAATCCACACCCCTAGCACCTCCACAGCCCTGCCTCCTCACCCCCATTTCTCTCGGGCTTTTTCTCCCCCACCCACTCCCTTTCTCGAGGGCTCTGCCCCCCCCATGACTGCCCATGCCCTGAACCCACCTGCACCCCCAAGTTCCTCCAGCGCCCTGCTCCGCCCTACACCAAACCACCCACTCTGCAGGGCTCTGCACCCCCGCCGCCGAATTTCCAGGGCCCTGCGCACCCCACAACCCGCACCCAACCACCCCCATTCTCCAGGGCCCTGACCCCGGCAGCCACGTGGGCTCGGGACACGCCCCCCAGCTTCTGTCCGGCTCGCCCCAGAGCGGGGTGTGTGTGGGAGGGGGCGGGGCAGTGCAGTGACGCGGCACAATGCCGGTGAGGGCGGGGCTGGGCGCTGCTAGGACGACGGGGCTCCGCGCGGGGGGCGAGCGGCACCTGCACGGGGAGGTCGCAGAGCAGCGGGTCCTGCACGAGGCGAGCCAGCCCCTCCTGGAACAGCTCGAGCACTTCGGCGTGCGCCAGCTCCTCCTCCTCGGGGCCCGGCTCCGCCATCAGCCCGCCGCGCGCGGCTCGCCAGGAGGGCGGGGCTTCCCGTGACCCGGAGAAAAGAAGAGGCGGGCTGCGACGTAACCCGGAAGCGGAAATGCTGCTGTTCTGCCCGGCTTGCGGGAACGTGCTGGTGGCTGAAGAAGGCGCGAGATGCCACCGCTTCGCCTGCACCACGTGTCCCTACGTGCGCAACGTCACGCGCAAGGTAACCCCCCTGCTGGTGGCAGCGTCCAGTGCTGCCGCCTCCCCTGGCGAGGCCTGTGCTTCGGTGGGCGGGGACTGCCAGTCCCTAAAGCCTGGCTCCTGGGGCAGAGCAACCAATCAGAGCCTGGGGGCGTGGCCTGAGTGGCCTGCTGGGGGCGGGGCGGCGCTGGTCGCTGCGGGGCGGGGCCAAGCCTGAGGGGTCAGCTGGGGGCGGAGTTAGTCGTTGCGGGGCGCGGCCGTTGTGGGCGGGGCTCATGCCATGGACGGAGGTACCTCCCACCCAGGCTGCCTGGGTGAAAACTGGGTTGGGGCTGGCTGGAGCCTCACGGCCTGTGTGCCCCACAGGTGAGCAGCCGGAAGTACCCGAAGCTGAAGGAGGTGGATGACGTGCTGGGTGGCGCTGCGGCGTGGGAGAACGTGGACTCCACGGCAGGTGAGCATCGCCCTTGGGGCTCGGCTGAGGATGCCTGGTTGGCTCCCCCACTGCTGGGGACATTGGGCGCTCCTGGCATGGCGGGAAGCCGAGCCAGAGCATGAGGGACAAGCTGAGTCAGGGAACAGCTCCTGGCAAGCTGGCTCCCAGCTTCCCTCCAGTACAAGAACAGTCCATCTAGCCCAGGATCCTGATGGTGGCCAATGCCAGGTGCTTCAGAGGGCATGGACAGAACAGGGAAGTTAGCAAGTGATCCATCCCCTGTCATCCAGTCCCAGCTTCTGGCCGTCAGAGGCTAGAGCCATTCAGAGAATGGGGTTGTGTCCCTGCCCATCTTGCCAAATAGCTATTGATGGATCTGTCCTCCATGAACCTAACTCTTTTTTGAAACCCCTTATAGTTTTGACCTTCACAACATGCCCTAGTATGAGTTCCACAGGTTGACTGTGTGTTATGTGAAGAAACCCTCTTTTTTATTTTCAACCTGCTGCCTATTAATGTCATTGGGTGACCCCTAGTTCTTGTGTTATGAGCAGGCCCTTTCAGAGGTCCAGAGAGGCGTGGGACACTTCCAGGTTTTGAGGCCCCTAGCCATAATAAATATGACGACACATGAAAACAAAATAAGGCACCAAAAAAAGAGTTTCAGAGGGAGCTCACAGATGATATACAAATTACGAAAATGAGTCAGGCAAAAGTGGAGAAAAAGGTGGAAAGGAGGAACGAGGACTCTAGAAAAAAGTAAATCACAATTTAAAAAATACAATGCAAGCTAACTACAAAATGTCTTTCATAGCTGTTTTATTATATGGAGATATATCTATCTCATAGAACTGGAAGGGATCTTGAAAGGTCATTGAGTCCAGTCACCTGCCTTCACAACAGGACCAAGTACCATCTCTGACAGATTTTTGCCCCAGATCCCTAAATGGCCCCCCAAGGATTGAGCTCACAACCCCAGATTTAGCAGGCCAATGCTCAAACCACTGAGCTGAAACATGTAGCCAACCATATTTGAAATGTTCTGCTGTAAATAAGTAGCTTGTCTACGCTTGAAATCTTCTACTGTAAACATGTACACAAATGGTGAAAAGACTTAAAATACCAAGTAAGAACACAAAATGAAACAGTCAGGTTATTATCCTCATCACTGAATCAAAACTCAAGCATGCAAGATATGATATAACAGGCTGAACTGAAGACAAAGGGATGACATATATATATAGTAAACACAGACACGGATACAGACAGAGGGATAATGTCCAAAAATTTCAAACGTGCATCCTCACAAAACTCACTGTACAAGATTGTCCTCACGAATGTTCACCTTGAATCTGGGCCTATAGACTATGAAAGCCTATGATGATGGCCAAGCTACCAAGCTAGGGCTCAACCAACCAACCAGTCGCCTCTTTTAGCTACCGTATGAAGATAATAATGAGGAATTCTCACACATTAATAATTCCTTAGTCAACTAGATGTAAAACTATAAAGACACTAAAATGTAACAATTCTATACCTTTCAACATGCTCTTGATCCAGCACCAGCCACTAGTAGTGGTTTGTTTATATAATCAGCTGATCTGAGAGGACACGGTCATCACGGTCTAATCTTGTGCCATCAGAACCGATATATTAATATTTATGAATATTTTTAACTTTTAATATGACAAATCTATATCAGTTAACAAAAAAAGATGTCTTTTACCAAATCACATCTCTTATTTACTTAAATTTGCAGCTCTAAGATGAGAGTATGTGTCACATTTTGGTCTGATAGGGATGCGCATAAAAACAAATTGTGAAACTTATCAAATGCCAAAAAAATTAACAAGTGTCTAAATTTGAGGTCCCCTTTGAGCTTGAGGTCCAGGCCAAATGGCCCTCCTGCCCCCCCTCCCCATTGGCCCTGGTTATGAGAAGGAGTAAATAACACTTCCTTATTCACTTTCTCCTCATCAGTAATGATTTTCTAGATCTTTATCATATCCCCTCTTAGTTATTCTTTTCCAGTTTTTCCAAAATTGCACACTGTATTCAAGGTGTGGGTGTACCATGGATTTATATAGTGGTATTATATTTTGTCTTAGTGTCTATCCCTTTCCTAATGGTTCCTAATGTTCTGTTTGCTTTTTTGACTGCCTCTGCACATTGAGTGGATGATTTCAGAGAACTATCCACAATGACTCCAATATCTCTTTCTTGAGTAGTAACAGCTAATTTAGACCCCATCATTTTGTATGTATAGTGTCCCCCATATCTTAGAAACCAGGTAGTCCTCAACATGTTAAATCTGTTGGCATTAGGGAGTGTTCTCAAGGACAGTGGCCAGAGTTACTGATCTACCCTTGAAGGCCCTCTTAAGTTCTCCCATTATGTAAAAAGTGAGCCACTGGACATTTTGAAATAGCTCTTGAATAGATTGTGGAAGGCTGAATTCTAGCCCTTCAGATAGAGCAGCTCTAGAAGTTAGCTCCCGTGGCAGAACGAAGAAGTGCTTTGCTAGCCCTGGGATCTGTACTCACTGTAGTTCTTCTGGTTTCTTTTGCAGAGCCGTGTCCCAAGTGTGAGCATCCTCGTGCCTACTTCATGCAGATTCAGACCAGATCAGCTGATGAGCCCATGACCACCTTCTATAAGTGTTGTAATGCCCAGTGTGGCCACAGGTGGAGGGACTAATTTTTGCTTCAGATTTAATTTCTTCAGTATCGTTTTTGCTGTTTGTTTGAAAATTCCCCGGCTTGGTTGTATGAAAGATGGTAACATGGAAATAAGTGTCCCTGGTTCCAGTTGTTGCATGATGTTAAATTAACACTGGCTGCTGCTAGTGCAGGCTTTCACCATAATCTGATGGTCCAGGGGCTGAAGGTTATGTATATACTGCACATTTTCCTGATAGCAAACATTGTTAGAACAAAGAACTGCCTCTGTTTAGAGATTATATGCAAAAATGTATTTATTCAGCAGTTCCCACTGCAATGCTGCTCTTTTATAGGGATGCATTAAGTTATCGTTTATTACTAACCACAGCTGTGATCTAAGATTGCAGGTTAAAATTGGCAGGAATGGTCAGTATCTAGATGGGAAACAGCCAAATAAAATGTTTACGTCGTACTATTGCTTCAGCGGGTGATGCTTCCCCTGGATCAGTACTGAACTCACAGGACTGGGGCCCTGTTGTACTATGCTCTGTACAGAAAGCTGACAAAGCCTGTCCCCTTGCCCTAGATTGCTTATGAATGAAAGAAGAAAAAAAAAAAAAAAAGACAGGTGAAAGATGAGGGAAAAGAGATGCAGCATACAAGGAGCATGATCAGAGTGATGGAGAGAAATTGTCATTTTAGTTTTGTGTTTCAATATTTAACTCCTGTCCCTGGATGGTATGGGGCCAGTGTGTGAGTGGAGGTGGCTTCCATCTCATAAGGCCTAAAATCAAGGTCCTGACTGCTGGACACTAAGGATATCACAGTGCTTTTTTCAGGCTCATTTTAAACAGAGGCCTTGTCTATGTTCAAAGTTGCACTGGTTTAACTAACGGTGTGTTTAAAAAACCTTCAGCAACTAGTGAAACCAGTGCAAATCCCTGTGTTGATACACAGTAGGATTTAAACATAACTTATATTGATGTATTTTGATTCCTTAGGGAGTTAATATAAGCCAGCTTTAAGTCAAATTAAGAGTGTCCTCCTGTAGTTTTACTAAACTGGCTTTTCAACTTCTTTAAAGTTAAATCAGTGCCATTTCAATATAGACAGATGTTCTCCTTTTAATATTTATTCAGTGTCAAGTAACCAGGTGACTTTTCACTAGAAAGAACTGCAGTGTAATGTAATTTTTCCCAGTGCTGTGTTACTCTAAAATTTAGATGCCAATTAAGTTAGCCTACGATAGTGCTTTTAAATTAACAAAAGGGTAACAGGGTTGTGGCCCGCCCTAAAGGAATTGCCAGAGTGTTACCTGCAGAGGGCTCCCCAGAGCAAGCTAGTCTTGCTAACCCCTGAAAGGACACGGATACAGCCTTCCGCTCAAGGATGGGCACACAAGCAGAAATTCTTTGAAAACAAAATAATTATTTATTTTACAGAAATAGAAGTTACAGTGGGTTTAATAAGGCAAGAAAAAATACATAGGATTTAATAAAACACAATAGAATTACATTTAAGAATTGTACAATAAAGCGGCGTGAAAAAATAAAAAGACAGACTATATAGGATATCTAAGACATACAGGAAATACAGTAGTTTCAATGTAACATGCATATAGGGATCCCATATACACAAAGGCTTTTAGTTTTAGTGATACAATTTAACCCCGTACTTAATATAATGTGGTATACATAACCTCTATATACACATATGAAAAACCATTACCATATTCACAGATTTAAACATTTATTTAGCATCAACATTAACACTTAATACTAAACATTTAAAATTTAACATCCTGCAAATGCTGGCCAAATGGTTGCAGGACGGGTAGGGGAGATCTCACTCAAGACACAGGCATCCGGCTTTATTTACAGACAGACCTATACATTCTTAAATGATAAGTAGAAAAGAAGATCAGACTTACACTAAGGGCTGGTCCACACTGGGGCGGGGGATCAACCTAGGAAACGCAACTTCAGCTACGAGAAGTCGACGTTTCCTAGATCGAACTAAGTTTACTTACTGCGGGTCCACACGGCACAGGCAAGCTCCCTCGTCGACAGCGCTTCCTCCTCTCGGCGAGCAGGAGTTCCGCAGTCGACGCGGGAGAGCTTCTGGGATTGATTTATTGCGGCCAGATGAGACGTGATAAATCGATCCCAGAAGATCGATCTCTACCCACCGAATCGGGCAGGTAGTGTGGACCTACCCTTATATTGAAAATTCCCTTTGTACCGTCTTATATCCTTCTGATCTGTCTTAGTTTTAGGGAGTGTAGTCTCTACAGTTGTGGTCTCTCTTCGAGCTGGGGGGTAATGGCAGTTGCTGCTGCTGGCCATTACTGCTGGCACGGTAGCTGCTAGCAGGCAGTTGTTTGTTGCCAAGGCAACCTTAGAATTCTGCTGATGATCTTTGAAGCTTCTTGATCTTCCGAGGTAGTGCTGTCTTCCTTTGATGTCTTGCTACTCTTGCTCTTCTCAGGTCTGCTGTCGAACCCACTAATGTCTAACTCACTACAGTCTCAGCCTGCTGGCTGTCTGCCTCACATACTGGTTGTTCGCTCAAAGTCAACTCATTAACATATTTTTTCTGGCTCAGCCAATCTGCTTCCAGATATTAGCATATTTCTTCTTCCTGTCTAGATCCGTTCCTTTTTATTAGCATATTTTTACTTCCTGACTTGCTCCTTCCCCTCTTACATTATCCTATTTTTAGATAACTAAGCTCCTCCCCGATGCCATCTTGGATTCTAGACCTTTCTAAGCTCCTCCCTCTGATGCCATCTTGTTTGCTAGAACTTTCCACTACCTAAATTTGAACTGCATTATCCCCATCTCTGCCATTTTGGTCAGCCATGTTGGATTTTCTAAATTTAAACTATCATTAGTTTCTACTTATTTAGAACCTTAATCTTAAAACTAATTAATATTTTATGCAAGCCAAAGTTTCCTGATACTGTCATCACCTTAATTATATCAATTGGGAAAAGTGAATTTGATGGTGTTTTTAAACTCCCTCCAAAGTTTTTCTGCAAGCCTTTATTAAGGTGCTGCAAGGTATTTCAGAACATTCAGAGCAAAAATCTCTTGTTACAGCTGTGCTCTGAAAAAACATATTCAGCCGTGAAAGAAGAGCTGCAAGGGGCACCCCACTTTGGGGCTTCTGTCCTTGGAGCTTCCCTTTCACACTCAACTAGGTTTGAAAGTGGCACCTATGAGAGTGAGGTTATACCTGACCAGTAACCAGTTGGTACATTCTACAAGTAGCACATTTAAGATGCTGCTGTAGAAAATGATTTTGGGAAAGCAGCATACAAATTCCATATTCATCGTTCAGTGATCTCGCATCAAATGGGGCCAATTTACAAGTACAAAGAATTGTTTTAATTGCTAGCTCTGCACATTCACACTGGCATTAGTACATCTGTGCTTTTTCCATTTCATGGATGATCCATAAAGACTTTGTAATCAACTTGGGTTATAATTCTGTTACATGAGGTAGAATAACACTTAACTCCCTCTCCCAGAGCTGAGCTAGCTCTTCAGGATTTGGAGGAGTAAAATGTAGGAAGAATTTACTTCGGCAGCAATCTGCTGAGAATCCTCATCGGTTTGCCACGTGTAATGTCATGGCTAGGGCCCTACCAAATGCACGGTCCAATTTGGTCAATTTCACGGGCAGAGGAATTAAAAAATCATAAATTTCATGATTTCAGCTATTTAAATCTGAAATTTCACAGTGTTGTAATTGTAGGGGTCCTGAACCAAAAAGGAGTTGTGGGGGGGGTTACAAGGTTATTGTAGAGGGGGTTGCAGTACTGCTACCCTTACTTCTGTGCTACTGCTGGCAGGGCGCTGCCTTCCGAGCTGGGTGCCTGGCCAACAGCCACCGCTTTCTGGCTTCCCAGCTCGGAAGGCAGCGCAGAAGTAAGGGTGGCAATACCGTGATCCCCCCCCTGCAATTTCCTTTTGGGTCAGGACCCCCAATTTGAGAAATGCTGGTCTCCCCCAAGACATCCTTATAGTATCGGGTAAAAGCACACAAAAGACCAGATTTCATGGGGGGAGACCAGATTTCATGGTCCTTGACGCGTTTTTCATGGCTGTGAATTTGGTAGGGCCCTAGTCATGGAGAAGGAGCACTCTCACAGGTTTGCTTCCTCTGCCCAGCCATGCTCCAAATTCAGAGAAGCCCAACCACGTGGAGCTCAGAGAGGAGAGCTGTGTCGACTCAACTCTCTGCCTTCAGAGAAATTTCATGTCAAAGGAGCAAAAAAAATAGTGGATAAAAAGGCCAAGTGAGAGCTGCGAGATTGTTTAAGCTGCGTCAGGTAGGATCTGTGGTGTGTATTTAGACGGAATATATGGGCCAAAGCTGTTAACATAACCCAGTCACTATCCAACATTAAACAATTTTAAATAAGGTTTGGTATACAGAGACCTTAGCCTGTTTTGTGCCATGCCAAACATACCATTAAAAATCCTTTTAATGTTTTATAAGATACGGGAAAAATGGTTACAGCATTTGCTATGTAAAGTATTGAATAAGGTTTTTGTTTTAACAACATTCCTTATTCCCTTTCCCTTTAGCTGGAGAGAATTTTTAGAAGGAAAAAATATGTTTGACACCATCTAAGAGACTGCCAATGATGGTAATAACTGTCTTTTTGGGGGAAAAGATTAGTAGTTAGTAGAGATGGGCTGGAGCTGTCATTGTTGCTGTTGATGTTAAAGTCTGATCCTGTTTCCTAAAAGGGAGAGGAAAAGAACAGCAAAGACAGAAAATGCAGCATCTGTATCTGGTGCTGATTCTCACTTGCAGCCTCACTGCTGGAAGAACATAGGCATGGCACACGGTCTGATCAGCCACTCTGAGACCTGGCAAAGTCATACCAACATCAGACAGTTTAGGGCATTGCTTTTTGCTACTCTCTGGTCACAGGCTTACAGCAGTGTTGCAAAATATGTAGTCTTGACCAGCTAAGCAAGACAGAAGGAAAACGGAGAGAGAGAGAGGAAGAGAACAAAAAAGGATACATGGGGTGAGACAAAGTGGTAGTGGGGATTTAGCTGGACGTGGTAGGTAGGGATGGTCATCTGGCTCCCTGGACATCTTTCAGGATTGGGACAAAGGAGCTCTGCAGTCCCAGGAGATGATGGGGGTGGCAGCCACGAGAGTGAAGCTCACTCCTGGAGCCTTTTTCTCCCGAAGTCTCTTTCTTTAAGGACCCCAAAATTGAGTGATGGGCAGAATGGCTCATCCTCTCATTTTGTCCACCAGTTAGGCCTAATTCCTGACGCCAATTTTGGTTCACTGATTGCTGATCCCATCCTTTTCTTGTTTATCAGGCATGATGTTAACTCAGTCCTTGAGTTATATCAGTAGGCCTCTCTGTTTGGACTAATTCATTCTTTCTGTCTCCTTTGTGCACTTCTTTCCATCACCATAACATGATATTTTATAACCTTTCACTCACTCGTCACAGTTGTATTCACAATTAGGGGAAGTTTACAGGTCCATTTATTACAACAGATCCCTATAGTGAGCATGGACAAAACACTTGACAAAGGCTGCAGGCACGAATCTGTTCCTAGCGGAGGAACTTGCAGGACTTTGATAAGGTAACCTGGTTGGCAGAGTTAAACAAGGCCAGTCCAAGTCAAAGGCAGGGATGGCTGAAATCAGGAGTGTGCTGGAAGCAAGATGGATGCCATCTGCTGGGCTACTGGGGGATTTGCTGCTGTGATGGTTGAGCCAATAAGTTTATATTACATTCAAAACTCAGTTAAAACATTATAAAGGTTGCGAAGTTGAGCACTCAGAAGTTAGGAAATGCCAGAATTAAGGTGGTTTGTGCAGCCTTCATTTGGTCCTTGTGTGCCTATGCCTTATGATGGTCTGTAATTAGGTGAGCATATATTATGTTTTCCACAGGACCCCTGTCTCATTCCGGGCACAGGCTGGATGTGCTCTGGGGATGAATCAGGGTTGCAAAGTGAAGGAGTCTTAGAATGGTGCTCTTTGCTGTCACAGGCAGCAGGAGAAGCTGACTGACCAGAGGGCACCTATGCCATAGGCTCAGCAGGTTTTGATGAAGTGCTAGGTCCCCAGATTCAGGGTGTTGGGGAATCAGGGCGCAGTACCCAGCCTGTCTGACTCACGAAAGACTCCCCCCCCCCCTGCTTGAACCAAAACCAATCAGAGGACTTACAAAAAGCAATGAAAAGGCAATGGGAGACACACCTAAACCCTTGGGATAAGGGTGACAGGATTAAGGCAACTCCCCTAGGCTCATTTGCATCGAAGATGGGACAAGGAGGCATCTCCATTATCATACAGCCTGGAGAACAGAGATTCCAAGGCAAGAATTGCATGGAACTCTGGGACCGGAAAGCAGGGAAGCACTGCATGATGGGGGATCTCTGCTCCAGATGTTAATGAACCCATGCCTGTACACACCCAGCTTGGTAGTTATCAGACTAATTCTAGTAATAAAGCCTTTATTGGTATCCAAAATAGTGAAGCTCCCTAATTGCATTGTGAGCTCCCTCCAAGGAACACTGCCCATAGCCAGAAATGATCAGCTCCCATTGTCTAGCATGAACAAAACAACTTTGGTGTACTCCCTTGAGCCATCAGTTTACTCAC
Source organism: Malaclemys terrapin pileata (assembly GCF_027887155.1). NCBI lineage: Eukaryota > Metazoa > Chordata > Testudines > Emydidae > Malaclemys > Malaclemys terrapin. The sequence goes on from NC_071514.1 coordinate 56,440,296, forward strand.
AAACAAATCTAGTGTTGCTCTTGAACCATTGTTGTTTCTCTACAAAAACCATTGGGAGTTCATCTTTTCCTGATTGATTGTGCTGGCGGCTCTGCCTGTCTCCAGCACTCCAGACCTCAGCTACCACCACCACCTGAGACCCCTGATCAATTCAAGGTTCACAGCGTGGTGAGAACCCAGCTCTAGGTATAGCCTGACCCTGACTTGAGTGATCCGTTATAGTTTTCTAAACCTGACTTTTATAATCAAATTTAAGTTAGATTTAATATTGTAACTGTTTTGTTTGTTTGACTCCCCTTGTATGGTTATTACCTGGCAATAAATAACTTTCATGGTTAAGCTGGTTGCCTCTCTCCCTCGCTCTCTTGTGGGTGTTTTTGGCTTCCTCATTCGCTCTGCAGTAATGCTTCTCATATCTAAGCTAAAAGATCCCTGCAGTGGCCAAAAATCCCGTGGGGCTTGCTCGTCAAGTGGGTTACTACCAGAACAATTGTAATGTGAAAGTGGGGACAGGGCGTGCTGACCTGGGACATGTGAGGGTGGCAGATTCAAAGTGCTGCTCAACCCAGCCTGCTCAGGTGTACTCTATTCTGGTGTGATGCCCATTGCATACGAGGATGACAGCTTGGAGGTGCTTCTCGACCCAGCCTAGTGAGTCCAGGGACATATAAGAGGTCAGCTTGGGAGTACTGATTAACCTGGTCCTCTCAGGTGGGGGGTGTGTGTGTGTGTGTGTCTCTCTCTCTCTCTCTCTCTCTGTGATTCTGGGGCTGGAAGAACCCAGCCCTGAAGAACCTAGGTCCTGCAGGATAACTCCATTAGGAGGGAACTTGAAGTAGAGCTCCGTATAAGAACACAAATAGTACATTGATAGAAGTACAGGAAACATCCCCCCACCCCCAGAAACCCTTATAAAGGAGCATACCCCAAAGTAATGGGCAAAGCTGATACAAGGGTAGCCAGAGCATTGGCTGAGTGAGTCTTAGAAATGGCAGGCACTTCTCAGAAAAGAGCACTCCAACGAAAGAATATTAGAGCACCTCCGGCATGTTGAGTGTGTTTTGAAAAAAACCCTGCATCCTGAACACTTGAGTTAAATGCATTTCTCCAAAGACACTTAACATGCCCATCATTTACAGGCATAGCTGCCTCACAAGCTGGAAAGTTTTAAAGCCTGGAGATGCTCAGTCATAAGGACGGTGCCCTGACAATGAAGTAACTAATTACACAATCACCTACCGTTGCCTCATTCAGTGCACCAAAATGGTGTTTTCTCCCTGTTGTCCAATGTGTGGCTCCTGCCTTATTTACCGCACACTATTCAAACCTGCTCTGAAGACAGAATTATTAACTCATTGAGTAACTGAGTGCTTCACCAATATTAATGAATTTATTTTCAGACCACCCTGCAAGGTGAGGGGATGGAATTATCCCAATTTTGCAGATAGTGAACTGAGGTACAGAAGTGAAGATAAAATTTTGGATACCCAATTTAAGACACCCTACAACCTGATTTTTCAGAGTACTTAGCATTCTGTGACACATCATATGTTCAAAGCACGGTTCCCATCAACTTCAGTCACAACTATGAGTGCTCAGCCCTTCGGCAAATCAGGACCCAGCATCTCATGTCAGATACCCAGAAAGGGAGGAACGCACAGTTGGTGACCAGCTCTAAAGAGTTTGGTTTAAGTGATTTGCTAAGTATCAGACAGGTACTCTATGGCACAGGGAGGGACAGACTCCATTCCTCCAGGGCAGAATTAACCTGGCTTAATCATGAGGCCATCCTGTCTCTTCCTGAAGTCCCCTGTTTTTCTTTAAATATGTGCTGCTGTAATTAAGGTTGCACAGACATCCTTAATTCTGGTAGTTTCAATGACTTTGCAACATTAGTAACATTCTCTTACCACAGATTGTATAATATTCTAGATTTAAAAAAAAGCAAACAAAAAACAGATTCCATCACGTGGCATTATCTTGACACCTCCATGGGTCATCAGCAAGGCTGGAATTTTTAGATCTACTGTACAGACCTCTGCCAATTGAGCTAATCGAGGAATGGATAGCAGTGGTAGGTCATCATCCTCTACCTGGACCAGCACTAGAGGGAGATGGGACACTGCCAATGAGTTTCATAGATATTTGTGGACAGCAGAGGAATAGTGACTCATGATTCTTGGGGATCCATTCCAGGCTCTGGAGTGGAGTGTTCTCTAGTGGGTACAGACTTTTGCATATTCCCCCTCTCCCCCAAATGATTCCCTTCTGCCCCATCTATTCCATCCCCCCTGCTCTTGTCCCAGTCTCATTCACCTCAGGCTTCTTAGTCCAGTCCTAGTCTCCGTGCCCAGTCTCCCCCCTAATTTTCCCAGCTCCTCATCTCTAGTCCCCCCCGTAAGCCTTGCTGGCCCCCTAGGCATGGCTAACAGTATGAACCAAAGTAGGCTTGTCAGGATAGTTAGGTACAGTAGAACCTCAGAATCACAAACACCTCAGGAATGGAAGTGGTTTTTAACTCTGAAATGTTCATAACTCTGAACAAAACGTTATAGTTTTCAAAAGTTTACACCTGAACATTGACTTAATACAGGTTTGGAAATTTACTGTGCAGAAGAAAAATGCTGCTTTTAATCATCTGAATTTAAATGAAACAAGCACAGGAACAGTTTCCTTACCTTTGTCAAATCATCTGTTAAAAAACTTTCCCTTTATTTTTTGTAGTAGTTTACATTTAAACACAGTACTGTACTGTATTTGCTTTTTTACTTGGTCTCTGCTGCTGCCTGATTGAGTTCTTCTGGTTCCAAATGAGATGCATGGTCAGTTCGTAACTCTGAGGTTCTACCGTATCAGCTAACCAAGTACACACATTCCTGACTTGAGAGAATAGTACAGAGCACACAGAGTTCTTAAGTAACTACATGAACACATTCCTAAGAGATGGTACAGGAACACCCAGACCCCTTGTAGGAAATGACAGGATAATGGATGAGGATGTTTTGTTTGAGGTACAAGGGTGGAAACAGGTCTGGATTGTAATACATAACTTGTCTGTGTCTCTGTATAAAACAAGAAGTCATAGGAGCGGCAACTTTGCACTAGCCTAGGGGATGGCGCTGTGTCAAGTGAGCTATTACCTTGCTGCGGGCAGACATGGGTTAGCGTACCTGTAACTGTTGAGTTGGAGCACTAGAACCTTGGTTTGTCGACAATAAACCTGACCAAGCATCTTTGCCACTGAACTGAGCCTGTGGTCTTTATGAAAAACACTGAGGACTGCAGAATCAGCAAGCTGCAGTCTCTGCTGGTGCAGCTAATACCAAAGCTCCATGAACAGCGTGGGAGCAATGCACAAACACAACCCCCCACCTCCAATCTGTTTCTCTCTGCTTTTGGCATCTAGTTAAGTCTAGTTCATATTCACCATCCTCACTGACTCCCAGTTCCAGTCTCCTTCCATGGCTTTTTGTCCAATGTCAGTGTCCACACGCCCATCTCTTTGCTCAGCTAATCTTAGTTCTCCTCCCTGCCCCTGGTCAAGACTGGGGGATTAAGATGGGCTCACGACACTCTTCCGCTGCACACAGATTACTCTGGGGAGGTTGGGTCTTGGCATTAAAAGACCATTGACTAATTGGGTCAGTTCACCCCTCTCAGAGGCTTCGCTTCAGCCTCTCTGCAGACTTATATGTTCAACTGAAGAACTGATCAATGATGCCCCATACTGTCGAGAACAGATGGAGAAATGCCTCCATTTAGCAAGCTAAGTAGCTCTTGTAGAAGGCTTTGTTCTATTTAGCAGGACCGCTTGAATATCTTTTTGAACAAGCCTTCTCTCCAGTGTCTAGCTATGGAGCATCCATGCAGTTAAGTGAAGGGATTGTAGGCTTGGGTGGAGTAGGCGACCGTGATCCTGGGAGATTAGGTCTGAGTCTAGTGGAAGTGAAATTGGAGGTTTCATTGATAGAGTCAGGAGAGTGGAGAATCAGTGCTGGGGCAATAAGTATGACTCTGGCCTGGTCCTGACTTATCTTTAGCAATAGGCTGTGAATGAGTGGGACTGGTGGAAAAGTGTAGAGGAGCCTGCCTGACCATGTCAGTATGGAACGTGGGCTATGATCCTGTAGAATTGCTGATACGTTGGACTTTGCTGTGGAAAAATGTATCTGGCCACATCTGGGTGAAGAGAGCACTCACAGTGATATGTAAACAAATTGCTCAGGTGGTCTGCTAGGTTGTTCTGTATGCCTGACAGGTAAGATTTATTGAACTGGCAATACTGAGCTCCCAAAGTAAAGTTGCTTCTTGACAGAGTGGCGTAAAGCAGGCTCCACCCTGCTTGTTGAGGTGAAACACTGCTGCCCTGCTGTCTGGGAGGACTGACAGGCTGCTTCCCCTGATCTGTGATAAATACTTGGCATGCCAGTCTATCAGCTTTCAGTTCTCTGACACGGATGTGTAAAGCTAAGTCCTCTGAGGACCACAGACCCTGCGTTTGTAGAGAAGGCAGGTGGGCTCCCCATCCAAGAGCCAGGCATCTGGTTTGCTTTGCAACAGGCCTGAAGTAATTCCCAATAAGAAAATTTATTTAACAAAACATGACAAAATGACAAGCAGAGCACAAGTTACGGGACGCACCAGAAGTTTCACCTCCATTGGCATTCACCAACGCAGGCTGGACAAGCATGACGCACCATGCCATCTCTCATACATGGATCATCTGCACCCATTTATTCCAGTTGCCTTCGTACGGGAACACTCTGCCCATTCTCAGAGTACAGTCTATGGTAGGCTCATAAAATATTGTTGGAGTCTCACTCAGTTTGGAGTCGGTTAGCTCTTCTTCAGGAACAGGCCGAGAGAAGAGAGATATTGCCGGGGGCTTTTTCATGCAGAATCTTCTGATGCAGCCAAGGGCTTCCAGGCCCTGTTGAAAAGTTGACATGTTTTAGCTTAAGAAGTTACAGAGAAATGCTAAAACCCAGTAACACCCAGTAAGACTATTCTGTGTGACATGCTTCATAGATTGTTTCTCCAGATGTCTCGTCTCCACAAGAAAGTGGCACTGCTATAGATTACAGCAATATAACTAAACCAATAATGTGAGCCCATGCTGCTGAGTGCATGCACCAGTTTAAGCTACTCTGCTCACGAATCATGTGTCCACACAATGCAGCAGTATATTGATAAAAGCATGTTGCACTGTGGGTGGGTATCCCAGAGGGCTGACTGACACTGCTAGGCTCTGTGCATTCTGGGCAAGCCTGAGGCATAGTTGTGGCAATGGCATCAGATCCTTGAACTTGCAACAAAAGCAAATTGCAAATGCAGATAGTCAAGGGTCTAACTGGCATTTAAACTGAAGGGGAACATTCCGTCAGGCGACCCTGGAGCAGTGGAGCAACCAGACATTTCAGGAGTGGACAATATAGCGTGGATAGCTTTGGCAGAACTAACTACCGTAGATATATAAAATGGTGATGCCGCCCTGTGGCTCTTACACCACTACAGCTCTCACCAAATTAGAGTTAAGTCAATTCCATAAGTCATAGAATCAAAAATGTAGCACTGGAAGGCATTGAGGCAGGATTATCTAGACCATCCCTAACAGGTGTTTGTCTAACCGGTTTTAAAAACTTTCAATGACAGATTCCACATCCTCCCTCGGTAATCTGTTCCAGTGCCGGACTACCCTTACAGTTAGGAAGTTTTTCCTAATGTCCAACCTAAATTTCCCCTGCTGCAATTTAAGCCCATTACTTCTTGTCCTGTCCTCAGTGGTCATGCTCCTCTTTACAACAATGATTTACATGAAGACTTATGTTCCCCCTCAGTCTTCTCTTCTCCAGGCTAAACAAACCTAATTTTTTCAATCTTTCATCATAGGTCATGTTTGCTAGACCTTTAATCATTTTTATTGCTCTCCTCTGGACTTTCTCCAATTTGTCCACATCTTTCCTGAAGTGTGGTGCCCAGAACTAGACACAGTACTCAAATTGAGGCCTTATCAGTGCTGACTAGAGTGGAAGAATTACTTCTGGTTTCTTGCTTACAACACTCCTGCTAATACATCCCAGAATTATGTTCACTTTTTTTGCAATAGTTTTACATTGTTGACTCATTTAGTTTGTGATCTGCTACAACTCTTTCTGCAGTACTCCTTCCTAGGCAGTCATTTCCTATTTTGTATTTATGCAATTGATTATTCCTTCATAAGTGTAGTACTTTGCATTTGTCCTTATTGAACTTCATCCTATTTACTTCAGACCATTTCTCCAGTTTTTTAAGATCACATTGAATTCTAATCCTGTCCTCCAAAGTGCTTGCTACCTCTCCAGGTTGGAACTCCAGATTCCCAGCCAGCCAATTGTACACCCATTTTATAATAGGTTTGTCTAGGCCAGTGGTTCTCAAACTCTTTTTGTGGACCACTTGAAAATTGCTGAGGGTCTCGGCAGACCACTTAATGATCTTTCCAAATGTTGTTTGTACCATTAGCTAACTAATGTAAAGCACTTTGGATAAAAGCGCTATATAAAAAAAACCCTTAATTTTTTTTTGTTCTACAAAGAAAAGCACACAACTCATATTTTAATATCACTAGTCTTACCTTTCTAATGCAACGGATGTGCCCTCTCTCACCCGCTGGGGCTGGGAAGGAGGGGTGTCTCTCCCCCGCCATAGCAGCCACAGAGCTGAGGCTGGGAAGGAGGGCTGTCTCTCCTGGCAGCCGCAGCCCTGGAACTGGGGAAAATCGCCTCTTTCTCTCACCACCGCAGCCTGCACGTCCCAAATTCCTCCCACCCCCTCTTCTCACCCCACTGCCCCCTCCCACCTACCTCCTATTTCCCCCAAGGCCATCACCTCACCTTACATGTGTGTCTTCTCCAGGGTCCAGGCACCTAATTAGTGGAGCCACACCTGTGCGGCTCCACTAATTAGCTGGGTGGCCCTTCATTCTCTTGTGTGCGACCGCCCAGGCGCGCACCATAGAGGGAACTATCCGCGGACCACAGTCTGAGAACCTCCGGTCTAGGTTATATTTCTCTAGTTTTTTTATGAGACGGTCATGTGAGACAGTATCAAAAGGCTTACTAAAGGCTTTTTTGATGAGATGTCCGTTGCATCAACCGCTGATGGAAATGCGGTTCTGGCCATCAGCTTACCTTCCTCAATAAGAGCCTGGAACTGATTTCTGTCTTGCCGTGACAGCTTTTCTACAGTTTGTGATCTTGGAATAGTTCAGATAGTCATACTTAGCCAATAGGACAGGATAGTTTGCTATTCTGAACAGAAGGCTAGTGGATGTGAAGACCTTCCTTCCCAACAAGTCTACATGTTTAGTGTCCTTGTCGGGGGGAGTGGATTTTGGATGTTGTCTGGATCAGGGTTTCTCAACCCGTGGGTCTGGACCCAAACTGGGTCACCAGAATGCTTCAAAGGATTGCGTGGAACTCCTGTGGCTCCTGTCCCATGACGAAGCAGCAGTTCTGGATCCTGGAGGTTCTGACCCAGGCCATGCTTGACATTTCACACCAATAGGCCCATTTTAGAAGGCAATCCTAGTTATGCAGTTGCTACCAAGCACCACAATCATTCAAAGAACAGGCATGGCAGGGCACATTTCCTATCAACCCCACCAGCCAGCACACCCCAGCCCTGGCCTAGATGAACCTGTTCAAGGCATGAGACGGGAACTCAGTCTCCACGGTCCATTCACAGTTCTTGGCTTCTCCCCTGGGACTCCCAACAAGGGAGTCTGTTCCTGTGGTGTGGACAGGTAAGACTCTTTTGTAACACTCCAGTGGGACAGTCACACTAAACAGAGGCTGAAATAGGATAACGTTCAACATCTGATAAAAACGTACCTGTAGTATCTCCAAGACAGAAACAGGCTGAAGAACCCCCACATAATGTTGCAGCAAGGTGTTTTCCGTTATGCCAGGCTTTGTCATGATGTGATAGAGCACAGCTTCCATCATTCCCTTACACACTGGTTTATTCAGATTCCCGTCCACGATTCGCCACGGCCTCCCAATGAAAGAGACATTCTCACAGGCCCTGCAGAGGGACAGTAAGTTTCACTTTGTCAGTTTCAGTTTTAAAAATTAAAAATGCAAACTGCTTGCTAGATAGAGGCGTCTCTTCCGTTTCCCTGCACTAGCAAAGCACCCATATGAGAAGCAAAAATAACAGCACTCTCATATAACATCTTTCTGTGATTCTGTGCAAACACATTGGGCTGCAGATCCCTGTCCTTAGTCCCTGCAGGGCTCTCCTGAAATAAATGTTCCACCCAGCTACCAGAGTCCCAGGGTCAGAAGTACTGCTTGCTAGGCATGCCCCTTTGAGAGTGATCTGGGAGTGAGTTTGTCACAACAAAGCATCCTAGTGATGGCCAGTTTGCTGGTGAGTGACAGTGTTTTTAATCTGGCAGTGGGCGTGGAGACCAATGCTAGTTTCTATTCAGCTTCCATGGTGGTTTGACCCCAGAGCTGAACTGAGTAAATAAATGTGTGCGTGCGTTGGATGGAAACTCTACCTTAGGGCTCCTCCCACCACATTGCAGGAGGTAGGTAATGTGTGTTTTCAGCAAGGGGCTTTAGTTCCATATCATGGTTTCTGCATAGCACCAGTGGGAATGCTTAGGAAATGCATGAGCAACAGCTAAGTCAGAGTGCTCCCTGACTCGTTGGGAAAGGCAGCTAGCCTGTTAACATAAACCATCTCAGTGCCAATCAATGAAGCAGAAGTGCACAGCTAACGTGCTTGGCTATTTTTGCTGGATGCACTGGCAAATACTGGGACAAGGCAGTGGGAGAGCTGGTTACTGTCAAGAGTTACTGGGGCAGGGAAAAAAACAAGTCCCTCATACCCCAAATACATAGCAACTTCTAAACCAGGCTGCAAAGGACAAAGAAAGAAGAGATTTGTCCCTACCCCAGCGCACACACCTTCCCAGGTACCAACAGTCCCAACTGCCCTCACCCCCTACCATTTCTGCAATGAAGTTGAGCTGACAATACAAAACTCTGTATCACATTAAAGATTATGGGGGTAGTAACAAATAAACCAACTAATTGTCAGGAAGCCTACCTGATTGGATTGCTCATTTCATATAATTTTTAGTTCAATACAATCTGCATTTCTGATATATCTGGATCTGCTGCTGAAACCACAGGGCCAGAGTGTGTCACAGGGTGCACTTCACATCCATGCCCAAAAATGATGCTGGCTTTCACTCTGCTCATGGGTCCAATTCAAGGAAACGGCTCTTTAATGCCCTACAAGGCTACACAAGACTCCTCTCTCTGTGTTGTGTGTCAACAGCAGAGATCAGCCGAGGTACTGAGTCCCCTAATTTAACATCTTCGAGGTGATGGCCAGGTTCTTGACTGGAATCTACCACTCCAATATTGTTCTATTCCCTAGACCAGTGGTTCTCAAACTTTTATACTGGTGACCCCTTTCACATACCAAGCCTCTAAGTGCAACCCCCCCCTTTATAAATAAAAAACACTTTTAAATATATTTAACACCATTATAAATGCTGGAGGCAAAGCAGGGTTTGAGTTGGAGGCTGACAGTTCGCGACCCCCCATGTAATAACTGCGCAACCCCCACAGGGGTCCTGACCCCCAGCCCTAGACCCTCACTTGGGGAGCAGGGCCTAATGCGCATTAAGTTTATTTGAGTGTGGGGTGGAGAGGATTACTTCTGTTCCTTAAGAACATAAGAATGGCCGTACTGGGTTAGACCAAAGGTCCATCCAGCCCCGTATCCTGTCTGCCAACAGTGGCCAATGCCAGGTGCCCCAGAGGGAGTGAACCTAACAGGTAATGATCAAGTGATCTCTCTCCTGCCATCCATCTCCACCCTCCGACAAACAGAGGCTAGGGTTCCTATAAACACTAGGTACCTTCTAGTGTTTATAATATGTTGGGGACTTTCAGAAGTGCCCATGCCCCAGAGACATTTTGAATGGCCATGCCGAGGGGCAAGGAATCTGAAGTAACAAGAGGAAGAGGACGAGGTAGGACAGTGAGTCCATCTCCAGAGTCCTTCCATGCACTTTGGGTTCACCAAGGAATTGGAGACACACTACACTACACTAGCGCCAAGTGTACACTTTCCACATCTGCTTTTGTAGTTATTTTGCTAATATATTGTATTATATTATACATGATATTTTTCTAAATTATTGCACATATAAGCATGATATGCTTATTATTTAATGGTTCTACAGACTTCTCTTTACTCACCTTTCCCGTACTGCCTGGGGTAGATTTGTCAAAGAATCTTCTGAAGAAAGATCAGAAAACATGTAATGAGCACCAGAAAAAAAAAAAAAAAAAAGGACATACAGATTTTATATTAACTGCCATAAATCACTATTCACTATTAATGAAAAAGCAGTAAGAGAGATGTCTGTTTTCTGCTATAGCACGAAGCTATGAGGTTTGGGACTAGTGAATTTACAGGTATAAGCGTATAGCTTGCGAACTAGTCTATATCCCTTATGAATAAAACTCCTATGCACCTTTAGAGACTTCAGAACTTTCCTGTGGGTGACATGCATCATCGAGCGACATGTTCAATGCTGTATCTCTGGCTGTATGTTCAAAGCTAGGCATCTGCCTTTCCTCCTCATTAGCTGCAACACTATCATCTACTGCAGTCTCTTGTTCTTCAGAATTGGCTTTATCTTGCTCTTTATCTTTACCAGTGACAGATTCTGGTCCGTGCACAGGATGTTGCACACAGTGTCCTGTCTGCCCTCTGAAAGGACCCATTCCTTCATGTGCAACTAACACCCCTTTCACCTGCGTGGGCTCAGTTAAACTTGCATCAGGGGCTGCTTCAGTTGCTCCTTCTGAACAGCTCTTTATGTCCTGATGGACTTCAGTGCCATCTTGAAGCCCACCATGTTGAGTCTTGAATCTTTTCCTTGAGGGTCCTTCATCACTGATAACAGGTCTTAAGACTTTGCCAGGCTGTCCCTCTTCCCTTGAAGTTGCCACCCCTTTCTTTGGCTCTGGCTGCTGAGAGTTCTGTTGCAAATCCAAGTGAGTGACGGAGTCTTTGCCCTGCAGACCAGCACCACCAACTTTATTCTTCAGACACACTGAATACAACAGCCAGGGTTTGGCAAATGTCATTGCAACCAATCGTACAGTGCTCCCTCCCACTTCTAACACCTGTTCCATCTTAAGGAGGTCCTGAAAAAGAAACAAGTTTTATCTTTAGGTAGCGCTGTGGAATACCAGTATGTATCAAAACTTCCTGGAATTCCCATTATTGTAACCAGTTGCAAGAGTGCCTTGCCAAACTCTCAGTCCCTTTTCAACTCTCCTGTCCTATAGACTTAAAAAAGGGAATAGCTCCGTTGCTTAATCGCCTCTGAAACTACAGCAAAGATTTGAAATATTCCTGTGCACTTTAGAGACTGACCATGGTGCCCTAGGTGACTGCAGTCACTCATCCAACCTTTTCATTTAGTGCCACCATATTTTCTGGTCTTCAGTGAGACAAACACAGGATGTACGAGGTGAGATGACCATTGATTGTTGACTGGGAATCTCACTACTAAATTTATCACACAGAGGAAGTAATTCTGTTCACATTTGTTTCACATGGATTAGATGTCCTTCCTATTCAAAAAGAGTCCTATGGAGTTCACATATATATGGTGATGGAGATGCAAACCAACCTGAATATATTGCTGTAAACTCCTGGTGCGTTCAGTGTCCGCTTCTTCATAGCAGTGGAACTGTTTGCCCAGTTCTGCCTTGTCAATCCCGAAGGAAGAGGATGCCTCAATAGCATTACGGATCTCCAGGACAGCAGATACATCTTTGGAGCTATACCCATAACACTCTGTACACTGGAGGACAAACTGATCTACGTCATAAGTCGCTTCCTGGACTTTTAGCAGCCTGGTAAAAGTATCAGGGAGGCAGGAGATTCCTACAGCCATGTTATCAACCACAGAAGGAACTGCAAAGTAAAACAGAATGAGCGTATTAGTCTTGATAAAGACAAAATCTTCCTGTACTAAAGTTACCATACAGTGGATGACAGAAGGATCAAAAATCTTTCCAGGCTCCTCTGTCAACAAGTCTCTTCTTAGACTCTTCAATTAAAAATATAGCTCAATGTTCCATATTCACCACTGCAAATTCCATTTTTCTATATGCCCTCCAAACTTGTGTATGAAATGGGCTGCAGAAAAGGAACCATCAAGTTGGCTTACAAAGGCTCTAACCCCAAGCCAGTATGAAATGTCAGCAAAGGAGAGACTGGACTCTTGCAGTCTCTCTCTCTCTAGCTCTGGGTGACTTGGGAAATCCTGTAAATGAACAGATTTAAGAGTGTTCTGCTATGTCTTTGAAGGTGGTCAGTAAAATCACAACTGGAGAGCCTAGGGCAAAAAGACAGACTCTGGAGAAGTGACTCCTTTGGTAGAAATGAGTGACAGAAGCCAATGCAGAGTAGAAAGCTATTGGCCAAGTCTGATAAAGAACATGGAATGAAAGGTCATGCCACCATGAAGACACTAGAAAAACTGGGTATAAATAGGGTGTACATCTCTGTCTGAGTGGTTTTTGCCTTAACGAGAGGCTCTTTATCAGTTAGCTCCAAACTACACACGGTTTTCAAAAGTGACTTTTCTGGTCCAGGATGCTGGGGGTGGGGGAAAGGACAGATATGACACCATTCTTAATTGATTCTTTGCTTCCACCTTCCTTTTTCTGGTGTTTACAGATAGCCCTATTGGGCACTGTGACGTAACACCTGCTCTCCTTTGAGGGCCAAAGTCAGGTGTTCAAGAGGAACGGGAAAGTAATGCAATGGGCTGGCAACCTGATTGACCCATACAGGGATTGTATGGTAACAGGACTTCAGGAATGGGGACTTTCAGATTCTTGTTGTGACAGATGTGAATAGCATAGGCAGGGACAGCAGCAGGCCTTCCATTACAAACCAAGAAATCCTTCCTGGATACATCTGTCTTGAGCAAAGACCATCACCACTCTTGTGGTTAAGGCACTGGACCAGCACTCTGGCAGAGCTGAGAACTGAATCCAGATCCCGCGACTCCTTGTGCGACCATGGGAAAAACTGCACTCCTTGCCTGAGAGTTCCCTGTGGGTAAAATGGAGATAAATTTTCCCTTTCTCCCTCTCTTTGTCTGTCTTCCCTACTCAGGTTGTCTCCTGTTCTGTGTTTGTGCAGCTCTGAGCACAATGGGGCCCCGATCTTGGCTGCAGCTTTTAGACACAGATACTAAACAATGAGTACAGCTGATGACAGGTCTCAAGAATAAGAGTTCTGAATATTAACAACATTTATATTGCAGCAGAGTCTAAAGGCCACAGCCAGATCAGGCGCCGTTGTGTTAGGTACTGTATAAAATACAAAATAAGCGAGAGTCCCTGTCCCAAAGAGCTTTTCAAGGAGATTGGCTCAGTCTCCTTACAGAAGAGGAAACTTGGAGGTAACACAAAAGAGGTTTTAAAATTAGGAAAGGGACTGATAGGTTCACCAAGTAGCAGGCATGTTTGGCTTAATGACCGCACATAAAGTGGGATACACACAAGGAGCTAAGTTACCAAGGAAGCTGATCAAAGCAAGGTGCACTAATAAAACTACATTAGAGTCAGAAGAATGAAATAGCCCAATAAGTAGTATGAGAATACAGGAAGAATCAGATATTTTATAAGTATGAAAGGAGATGATCCTGCTAGGAGACTGCATAAAAACACTGCCTCCATTCCCTTGAGTTTGCAAGCACAGAATGACATCCATTCCAATTTGTTTTACTTGTTTACACACATACAGAAACTAACCTGAGGTACTGAGCCTCCCTGGCATTGGGGCACATCTCAGCTTGATCTTCATTTGGCAAGAATTGACCACGATATTGTCGTTGGGGTTCAGATTGCGTGTGCTGACGATTCCTGGTGCATAGTACCCTCTCATGAGTAAGTAATTGGTATGAGATGCTTGACGAGCTTTTACCTCTATTCTCCGTTTGTTTCCAGAGCTCTCATCCAAGTCATCATCTTCATCATAGTCATCATCAAGACCATCTTTTCCCAAACTGCAGGAAATGTACTGTTAATCTTTTGCCATTTTCTTCCAAAACAAGAAATTTTTTTTCAATAATTTATTTCATTTAAACTAAATCAATTAAAAGGATCGATGATGAACACACAACACTACAGTAATGCAACATTCCAGCTATGATTTTAACCACAATCAGGAAATTCAGAAATGAGGTTGCTGACCCAGTCAAATGTATGTATTGCAATAAGGTCTTTCATTACACAACATCAAGAAAGATCACATTCTGCTCCGCACTCCAAGATGTTAGTCATTTTCAAAATACAGCCCATAGAAGACTGCTTTGCTGTAGAGCTGTTTATAGTAGCCTGATGAATGAAATGCTTAGAACCAGACAGTAAAAAGGAATTGCAAGAAAGCTTGGAAGAGGGACCTCCCCTTTCTGGGAACTTTTAATCTGTAAATTCTTTAAAAACAATCCCAATGCATCAGCTCCAACTACTGAACAGTCAGGCTACATGGTCATTTCATCAGCTACATTATGGAGCTTTGAGATGCCTCACCCCCCCATAGAGGGCTAGATCTGTATCTGGTTTCCATTGTGTTCATCACTCCCTAGTTCCTTCACAGTATGCCTTTGTATCCCATATTCAGGTATTTGATTATTTTCCTGGATTTATGCTGTATATTAATGATTTTATTAGCAACACTTAATAGCAGAGCTCTCCTTTCCACCAGCTGCCTGGTCTTCTCATTATTTCTTAGGTTGCCCATCCTTTGGAGCCACAGCAAGTGCACAGTGTAAATACCATGCAGACAGTTTCTTTCCCACAAATCACAACATGAGTCTCCACAGCAGAGCTGAAACCCACATAGAAAACCTAACAAAAACAACAATACATGGTAATTCCCTGAAACAGTTAGGTTGGTACAATGGCAATGAGCATGTGCACTTGGCACAGCTAGGCTATGCTGCCCTGCTTATCTCTGAAAACTGTGATGAAGTCTTTGGCAATTCTATCTTCACCATAGGCATGTTCTTCCAGGGTAATGTGGAAGTTAACACATTCCAATGCTCAGATGAAAGACTAACAAATGCTGTTAAATCTTCAGGATGCTCCCTGAAAACATCCAACATTGCCACTGGAAAGCATGTGCTGAAATGCAGAGCAGAATATTCCCGTCTGTTGTCAATTTCATTCAGCAAGTTATACACAGCCCTTATTTGGATCAGAGCATTAATGTTTACCTTTTGATGACTTCATTCTCCACCATAGTGCTGTCCACCACGATTATTTGGTCTGGGATCCTCACATCCACAGAAATAAGACCCAGGGAGAACAGGGAAAGAATTGCTACACAATGACCTCCGGGGCCATCCATAGGAAAAGCTAGCATGCCTGCTGAATCTTTGGTTTCTTGATCCTTGAATGAAAAGCTATCGGGTTCGTCTGATTTTCCAGCTTCCTTGAGCTTCTCTAGGAACTGGAAGGATTCTGTACAAATTGTACTGGGAAACCGCCATGTGAAGACTCTGGACACAAAAACAATTGAATGAATCTATACAGGGTTTGTATTACTGGGCAGAAATCCCCACAAAACAGCAAAACCCCCCAAAAGGAAATGCAACAGTCTATGTTCCAGGCTGTAGCAAAGCATCCCAGCGCAAAGAAAAACCCTCCATTGGCCTAACAGCTCTTATGCTACCCTCTCCTTAATGCAGTTTCCAGCACAAGGGGCGTGGCTGGAAGAAAATAGGCTTAGTTCCCTATAATTCTCTGATGATCCCCCAGCTGCCATTTCAGCTATTCTAACCTAAGCCTGGGGACTAGCTGAAGGCGCACATTTAAATCACCTTTACACCCTCAACTCCTGCTGTGTGCTCCTTAGCCATAGCAGAGGATCTGGTCCCTCGTTCCTAGTTTCTCACTGTTTCTATTCCTTGTTAAGTAACAGAGTTATGTATTTTATCCTCTATGCAAAGCATGTTTGGATACATTACTGCAGTAGCTCTATATAGTACAGCAGACTTTGCTGGACACTCACCTGTAGTAGCTTTGAGATAGTTGATATGACATAGGCACAAAGGGCAAAGCCCGGCTTTTCTTTGGACCCAGGGTATGGTTAACCCGACGGCGATTGACCAAACTTCTCTTCTGACATTCTAAGAAAGCCTTCACAAGAATGTCATCCTTGTACTCACGGTACAGCCGAAAGGTCTGCAACACACACAGTTTAAATGCCAGATTTACAGCAAGGACACGTTAATAAAATCCACATATGGCAGCCCAAATCAGAAATTCTTCAGCTCTGTAGAGCAATGTTACATCCAAATCAGAACAGTGACTCAAGGCAAGTTAGACTAAGAGCAAAGTCATCCCTGTATGTCATAGAATATCAGGGTTGTAAGGGACCTCAGGAGGTCATCTAGTCCAACCCACTGCTCAAAGCAGGACCAATTCTCAACTAAATCATCCCAGCCAGGGCTTTGTCAAGCCTGACCTTAAAAATCTCTAAGGAAGGAGATTCCACCACCTCCCTAGGTAACCCTATGTCCAGATGCTATTGTGGGGGGGAATATGATAGCCATTACTGAGATACTGGAGTGAGCTTTATGGGTAATCTCAGGTACTGACCTCATAAATACCAAGCATTAGCTCTCTATTCTGTTGATTTTTTTTCCAGAGATCTAGTCACTATCACGTACAACAAATTATGTTATGAGGTACGCTATTTATGGAGAAATTTATACCCAAATATAACACAGTTTCACTTGTTCGCTCAAGAGGCAAAACAAATTCCATTCAATTTACATGGCGGTTTGCGTGCATGCAGATTCTGCTAAGAACTAGGAAACCATTTATTTGGAATTAATAGCCCTGGTAATCAAGTCTGTATGAATTGTTTATAAATTGTCAGTTACATTTTGAGTATGAAACCACAAATCAGAACTTACAGTTGAACGTAAGCTTAAGGACATATATACACGTTTATATTGCATTTACAGGGTTTCCTAGGAACCGAAACCAGTAAATTCCAGTGATGTGAACCAAATTCTATAGAAATTTGTAAACAGAGTGCCGGTTTGATATTTCAAAGATAAGTATTGAGATCAGCTCCTGTTATGATTGCACTTTAAAATTCTTTATCTGTTTTTCTCATTAAAACGATCACAGCACTTTCAATGCACTTCAAATGTTTGCATAATTATCTATGTGGAAGTATGCCATGACAGACACAATCCCATGTAATATCTTTGGGAACCTCATTTTATTAAAGTTATGACTGGTTTACATATGATTATGTTCTTCTCCATGGAGGAGGGTTACCACAGTTCCTACAGGAACTAAAAACAGTGGGAGGTGATTAAAGTGAATCACTGAGACTAAACAACTCTAGAGAGGTACCACCTCCTGGGGAGGCTTGCATATACTGGTTCAAGCTGGCTTTTAGGCAGTCTGGCTTGCTGGGGATATAACAGTGTAAGGCATGGAGCTGTGCAGCCTTAAACCCTCCAATCAGAAGGGACTCGGACGAGGGTCCCTACCCAAAGACAGGTGATGGTAGGAGACCTGAGATCTGATTGGGAACTCCTGGAGTGGATCACAGGGGTGAAGGGGGAGAGAGAGAGAGAGAGAGAGAGAGGGAGGAAGGGGAATACAGGTGTAGTTACGCTGAAACAATTTCAAAGGTAAATACTGAGATCAGCTCCTGTTAGGATTCCAAATTTAAAAAAAATCTTTATTTTTCTCATCATTAAAAGGATCACAGCATTTTCACTACTCAACGATCTTTGTGGAATTATTTATGTAGAAGTACGTATTCTGCAAGTTGAGAGCCATGAACCGGGTCTTGAGCTTGGAGCGATGGAATGATGGAGGAAAGTGTTACCATTCTGAACCTGAGACATGTACATATTTGTTCAGTCTGCTCAAGTCTAAGATAGAAGAAAGAGGGTTTTCGTCCTTCGGAATGAGGAAATACCGACAGTAGATGCCGTTACCCCTATACTCTGAGGAACCTCCTCTACAGCTCCTAGATGAAGCAATGAGACCACACTGCTGATTGTAATAGGCTCTTATGAGAAGGGTCCCTGGAGATGGATGGGGAAACTATGGGTAATATCTCTAAAATCCATCTATTGGCTGTCAGGGCAGACAACACCCAGTTGAATGGGATGAGGTGGCTTCCGAAGGTTATGTTCTCTCTAGACTTGGTTTGATGCAGCTCTCAACTATCTTATCAAATCTGCTGATGTGTCAAAGCAGCTGTGTGCATTGCCAGGGAAGAGGAAGGTTGGTGCCTCGTGTTGTATGGTGCATGCCTTTTGGCTCGCTATTTCATCTGCCTGGGGCGCTAAGATGGTGTGTGCTGTCTCAGCCGTGGCTGGGGATGGTATGGCTTGCAGTATGAAGGAGAGGTGTAAGTCCCCAGAGAGTGCAGGAAGCACTGGAGTCATTCAGTGAGTGCAGAGTGTTGTCCATCCTCTTGATGAACAGCTCTGTGCCCTCAAAGGACAAGTCCTCTGTCATGGCCATGGGCTTTAAGAGGGAACTGAAGGAGCGTTACAACTGCCCTGCCCTTTATGGCCTTATATGGAAGCATGCGGTAGTACAGGACACGTGTGGCCCCACTGGACACTGCTAGTCACAAAGATCAGGTTGTGTGTGCATGAGGCGCATGCGCACCTACAGTGGGATCCACTCTGACAAATTTGAAGAACTTTATTATTTCCATCACAACGTGTTGCAGAAAAAGTGAAATAAAAGCAAAATCGTACGGTACCTGAAATGACTGGCAGGACTTCATTTGATTATCTGAGAGTGCCAAAGTACTCTGAATCAGGTTCTGGAGCACTAGGAAGTGTATATCATAGATACTGAAAGAAAACAATCAAATTACGTTATTCAAGGCATTCTGAGCATGAAGCACCCAATCATTAAATTAACACAGTAATATTTAAATGGAGTGTTTGCCTGTAATGTTTGCATATGCGCGCGCACACACACACACACACAGTTAGCCACAATGTTGCTACATCTGAATTCCTAACGAAATGGGGACATTTCCCTATGTGCTACGCTTTGTTTTTTCAAGAACTTTATACCAGGCCAGGATAGTTGGATCATAGCTCCTCCCAATCAGCCCATGGAGACAGAACTCTTAGGGTTTTTGATACCACCACAGACCCCCATAGAAGGATCTAGCCATCTCCCATCCTTCATTTGGCTGATTCAGAAGCCATATGCATAACGAAAACAGACTGACACCACACTTTAACGAACATAACACTTCAGTGAGCTTTTTAAATGACTCACAATAAACACTGGGTACCAACATTCCCAGAGGGTCTGGATTGTTATAGATCTTGAATGAGAATTAGCAGATAGAGAAAACTTCCCTTTCTCTCTTCTATACTTGTTCAGAAGCTTGGGACCTTCCAAGACAGTTTACAGGCTAATAATACAGGTGGAATTAGTGCCTAACTGCTGCCTATGAAACCCTTCTGCCAAAGGCCACAGCTGCAGAAATAGGCACTCCTCGTCTACAGTGTTTTACAAACAAGAGGGACTGTAATACTACTTATGGCTCCATTCCTTAGACTAGGTGGAGAAGATTAATTTGGGGACAGACCTGGGACTAATTAGATGAATTTAAGAAACTGAGAATGTAAAATGAATATCCAGAGAAGGCTTCCTGAGAATGAAGTGGACCAGGCTGTGGAACTGTCTCCCCTTGCTTGGCAGTCAGAAAACTAAACTGGACAAAACTCTAGTAAGCGTACAATAGGGGAAATTCTGCTGTGCCAGGAAGATGGGGTGGTCTGATACCATGGTCACGAGCACACTTATAAACACCTCAAGTCATCGTGGAAGCTTAAGCTGGTAAAGCTGGCAATGGGAGCACACCACACCTGTGCTCCATGATCTGCACTGGCTGCCCGCTGATTTCAGGATAGAATTTAAGTTGTTGGTTTTGACCAACAAAGCCCTAAATGGCCCGGAACCCAACTTATTTGATACGTTGCCTCTCTCCTCATGACATACCGCTGCAGCTGTAATCAGTGAAGGTACTTCAGTTGGATTCCCACAGATCAAACTTCATTGCACCGTGACCCCCTTCTGACAACAAAAATTACCACACGACCCCAGGAGGGGGGGACTGAGGTCGCTGAAGCCCTGCTGCCCTGCGTGGGGCAGGCCAAAGCCAAAGCCTGAGCCCCACTGCCCAGGGCTGAAGCTGTTGGGCTTCAGCCCCAGGCCCAGCCAGTCTAAGCCAGCCCTGGTGACCCCATTAAAATGGGGTCCCAACCCACTTTGGAGTCCTAACCCACTTTCTGAGAACTGCTGCCATAGATTTTAAAAAGAGAGGGAGTGAATGATAGACTGATCTGTGTGTGAGGCCCTCAGCTTTGGAACCAGCTTGCCTCTTGGTCTGAAACAGCTTGGACCTGACTGAGTCGCAGGGCATGCTAAAGGGCAGGACCTGACTGAGTCGCAGGGCATGCTGTTTACTAAAGCTTTTGGAGAGGAAGGGGTTGATGGGGAGTTGGTGAAAGGCTTGGTTGAGTTTTAGAATCCTCTCTGTAGCCTATGTCAAAAGTGCCTATAGACTTAACACAAGCAACTTAACTCCCAAGCTCTAATGGGAAAGGCCTCTAACTCTCCCTCACCTGTTGAGAACATCCTGTTTGATGCTTTGATTTGCTTCATCTCCAATGGCCAAAACTCTGAACCTGGTTAAGAGAGAGTAAAAAGGAAACATTTAATACAGAAAATAGCATGCCCTGTATCACACACAGAGTCCCTGATTTTATATTAACCCTTGAAACGCCGAAGGCTGATATTTATCATTGTGTATCTTGACACACAACCTGCTAAAACAATGTTGGGGAACCACCTGTCCTAGCAGACCTCAGCAGAGGTGTCAAGGACTGAAAGAGCCGTGGAGATGAATTCCCGTCTCCAAGAAGCTGTTTGTCCACATCCAGACTGAAGCACATAGGGAGGAAGCAGCCTGGAGCCACTGTCTATGCTGTGGATACAAAATACTTCTGTCTACAGGGCTGGTGTGTGGAAAGAGAGAGAATTTTTGTATTAGAGAGGGAAAGCATCTGCTCTTATCCCCTGATGTGAAGGAGTGGAAGGGACTTAAATGTCATTGGGTGCTAGAATGTCTAGTTCTCAGTCCCAGTGTATTCTGCAGTTCCTCTCAAAATCAGGGAAGTTAATGAGGTGACTAACTTTGGGACACCAAGAGGATAAGGCCAAAATTTTCATGCTTGGCTATCTAAATTCCCCATCTGTAGATGGGCACACTGATACTTATCCTTCCTTGTAAAGTGCTTTGCAATCTATGCATGAAAAGTGCCATATAAGTGCTAAGTATTACTATTACAGCAACTAGGAATGTGATGTGTCCACTCTTTTAGGAATCAATATTAATACTTCTTTTTTATTATTTAATGGAGACACCAACTACAAATCCCAGTGTAAAATCATGCCACATAATTTATGCAAAACAGTAAGTGGTTTGTGACAGTTATCCAAGTACTCAAAATGTTTTCTCTAATAGAAATATGAACGACATTAATGAAAACTATAATAAAAATGTTCAATATAAAATGCAGATTAATATCTGGTGAACTGATGAGAGTAATTAAAAACGTAGAATCGTGATTTCAGACGTGTATGTTAATGAACAACTTTTCTTTGAAAACCAAACTGAAAAAATGTTGATACCATGATTCCAGGTACTCTCAAAATGTCTGAAATTCTTGACAGCAGACTCTATATCTGGTCCTGATCTCACCTTTGCATATGACATGAGAACATCTTAAGTAAAATACCTGCAATACAGCTCCTGCAATGTATCTGGAATTTCGAGTTTGGGATTCCCTAGGGTTGAACTGAATTTCTCTTTAAGTCTCTCCACAAAGTCTTTAAACTCTTTTGCACACACCTTTCAAAACAAGAGATTGAAATATTAAACACTTAACAGGTATATTTCCTTCAGTGCAAAGGGGCAGTAGGACTTCCCTATTTCATATTCATAACTGGAAGACCCATTGCAAATGGCTACAGTTTATGGATTAGCAAGTAGGGGAAGCAGCACAGTAAATGAGCCAGGATAATGTGTCATGAGATGTACCCTGTACCTTTATTTATTTAACAAATGCTGTTTCATAATTATGAGTAACTAAATAACATATGAAGTATCCTATCGACAGTGTATTCTGTAAAAACAATGATATCTCATTACCAGTATGACAGCTTTCTCAGAAGAGCCCTGATTTAAATCTCATCTGGTTGGAGATTTTTCTGTGTACCAGCCATGCTGCACAGATTATCAGACTGTGAATTTGTGAGGTTCCATTATTTGTCTCTTCAAACAAGTCTGGCTTCTAAAAGCATTGTTGGAAAGAACCCTAGTATATTGCAGGGGATGGCTGGTCCAGATATCTCATTGGGAACATTCCATTTGGTTCCAGAGAAAGAAAGACAAACAGGGACCAGCAGAAGAGAAATGGAAGAAAGAGGGAAACAAAACAGTAACAGCTGGAGACAAAGAAAGGCCAGGGATTAGACCCCCCCCCCCTTCTCTTTGTTATAAAGGTTGACACTAGAAACTAAATGCAGGAAGATACTCAGCTCACAGTTTGCTGAAAAAGGACGTTTATCCTTTGCAGTTTTTCCCTCTGAGGTTTTTTTACTCCTTAACTTTTACTTTGTTTTTTCTTTCCTGTGCTCTCTCTGAACACAGCAAGGGAGGAAGTGCACATGCAAGAAAGGTGATATTCTCTTCTAAAGGCTGATACTGCACTCTGGTGGCACAGTCAGGTCAGCAGGCTTTTAGGTTATGAGTCACAGTGCTATTTAACAAGCATATACTGGGAGCACATGCATCAGAAAACCTGCTCCATTCTCTTCAGCATGCAGGTCACAGGCTGGGTGTAGCTCACAACCAGAAGCAGCCCAGCAGCAGGGCACTCTGGTTACTTTAGATGCTGGCTGCCCAAAACCACGTTCCAATTAGCAAATCAGGCCTTTTGGTGATGTCAGGTCAGGATGAGTCATGGAGATGACATTGCCAGCATCTCATTTACATCTACAGGATCTATAATTCCAGCATGCTGGGGAACGGGGGGAGAGGGATGCTAAATTATTATGCTGGAAAGCAGAAAAAGAGGAGATTTTGACTAAGTAAATACTACAGGCAGCAGGTGCAGAGTGCTTCTGCAATGACCCACCCCTCCAGCCCAGCTGCTGTGCTTTGCAGGCTGCTTCAAAATTTGTCAAGGTCCTGGACTGAGCCTGGGAATAGCTAAAAAGAAGTTCAGCCACCTCTGCAATGCTTCCAAGGATCTCCCCCAGGCTGGAGGAGAAAGATGGCACTTTCTTGTGCAGCTTGAGGAGAGCTAGTGGCTGAATTTCACATAGAAATACCCTGGCCATGGCCCTCAGGGCTGCAGAGGTGGCTGGGTTGCCTTTTTTGTTAATCACGTGAACTCATGTCCAGCACCGCACCCATCCTACATCATCCCAGCTCTCAGAATCTCCCTGCCACTCTCTAGCTGAGCATCAGAACATAGTCAGCACTGCCAGCCTTGTAAGCAGATTGTCTCATGCTTCTTGCTTGCCTACCACCACCCCAGGCCTCTGTCCAGGATTTTCTGCTGTCAGCTTCCAGCTAGTTCCTTGGATACCTGGTCTTGTCTCATGCCAGACCATGTTGCCTCCCTCCTGACTTCTAGCCAGAACATTCAGATAGTAAGTATATCAGGAGATGCAGGAGGCACCAGAAATGCAAGACAGAGAAAGAGGGAGGCAGAACAGTCTTGGGGAGAGCTGATCCCAACCAAGCCCACGCTACAGCTTTGGGAAACTATTCCTCATCTCTTGGCCTGCAACACCCATTAGCCTCACTCCACAAACTTTAGGAATCAGCTGGTCACCACACCAGCAGCCCCATAGCTAAGGGTTAAAACAGCCTAGCCACTTGCAAAGCACAGCAGCTGGGCTTGGTGTGGCTGGTCCATTAAGAGAAAAAAATCAGAGAGGCAATTGTTGTTTTAGCCATGTTCACCTCCCACTCTGTACTGTAGGGGTTCCACTGGGAGCTAATCCTTTGAAAAACAAAACGGAATGGCTAGATAACAGTAGAGCTAGTTGGGAATTTTCCAACATGTTTTTCTATAATCAAATTCCAACTAGTCAAAACCCAAACTGCAGAAAAGGCTGGTTTCAGCATATCTCCTGATTTGAAACACATTTTGAAAAAAGTGTTGAACTAGTCAAATAGTTCCAGTTTGACATTTTCAAAATGAAAAGTTTCATTTCTTGATTCAAAATGACTTTGTTTAAAAATGTTAATTTATACTACAAAAGGTAACAAAGGGGGTGAAATGAAAACAAAAATGCATTGATCGGCCCAATCTGAACATATTTTCTTAGTATCAATTTGCAAAAGGAAAAAAAATGTTTGAAATTGACTTTTCATCTCAAGTTGGGAAAAATTTCAAAATTATCATGGGATGGGTAAACTTTCCCACACAGCTCTACATAACCAGTAACAAGACTGGTGGGAAAGATTTGGGGCAACTGACACCAAATGGATAATCTGTGGAAGCATAAATTGGCCTAAGAAAAACTAGCTTTGAGGATAGCTTGGTGGTACAGGTCTGCTAGGCATCCAAGGGTTAAAGCAGACTCTCTTGCTGCACAGCAGTGCTGCTTTCTTGCTATTTGGAAGGCTAACCATGTCTATCTAACTCCCAGAATAGCAGTGATGTGGAGCAGGAGTCTGTTTTTAGGAGGTTGACAGCACAAAGGGAAGAGACAGGAGGTGAATCATAGGAATCCAAATACAGTTCCATGGAAATGTTATGTTAACCACTCTGTCTCCTTTTAGAATACCTTTCCTCCTACCTGTGGGTCTTGGTAGTTATCTTCCCTCTTCATGAAATCCTCAATAAGAGCTTTATCTTGGTAAACTTCAGCAAGGCAAACTCTGCAACAAATAAGTGTAAAAGTGTTCACAATTCACTGTGGGTCACAATTCACAACTTGGTGCATCAGAAAACATGCACACAACCTCTTATTTGGTTTGCCATTTCTATGCACCCTGGACTGCAGTATCGATGCTGCTGGCTGAGAAAGTCTGCCTACTGGATCACACACATGCCAACGTCTTCAGTGCAACTAACCCCAACAACCATATCTTCATCTAAGACCTAAGTTCACTTTTGTAGGAGAAGCTTCCATAATGTGAGCATGCTATCATATAAGAATAAGGGAACTGGCATAACAGGGTCCCATCATCTCCTCAGCTCTTGGGAAAGAAAAGGGAGAGAAAAGTAGATCTCTGTCTGGATGGAAGGGGCGATGGAGTCTGAAATGATGCATGTCTCTAGAAGGCTAGTCGTAGCTCTGTCAATTCCAGGATATTAGAGAGATGAGGTGGGTGAGGTAATATCTTTAATTGGACCAACGTCTGTTGGTGAGAGAGAGACAATCTTTCACACTTACACACCGCTCTTCTTCAGAGCTGGGAAATGTACTCAGAGTGTCACAGCTAAATACAAGGTAGAACAGACTGTTTAGCGTAAATAGTTAACGGACCTGAAGAAGAGCTCTGTGTAAGCTTGAAACCTTGTCTCTCTCACCAACAGAAGTTGCTATAATTACAGCAATTACCTCACCCACCTTGTCTCTCTAGCAGTCTAGTTCATCTGAGACTTAGGACACCCAGGAAACACGCTTGTTAGAGAAGTATGTAGTTATGAATAAATGAGGTTTTCTTGTGATATTTCATTATTTTAGCAGAGCAAATGTCCTTCTGGCATGTCCCTACATCTCAATGACAATTAGTTTCAAAAGATCCTGAAGTGCAATCAATAATACCCTAGAATGCAGGTAAACTGGACTTGCTGATCTGTACATGTTAAAAGTTCTCCAGCCAGTCCCATATCTGAACTTCAGCAAAAGTTACATCTCGTGGGTCTGTCTTCCTTATTGTTAATACTTTCTATTTGCTAACTGAAGACAAGTGTCAGAGTTCAGAACATCAGACATTTTTGAGTCACTAATTTCATCCCCCCTATTTAGTAAGGGAACTACTTTCTTCATTTCCTTTGATATTTTCATAAAAGCCTTTAAAATAAGTTTTATTTATTTTTCAGAAACAAGAATTGTCAAACGGAAGATGTTGGAGAGACAATTCAGTGTAATTATAAGAATACCACACATGTATACTTATTACTATGCATAACTGATCTGCTGTTACACACCCCAAAGAGGAAAAAGAGGACAGATTTTATCAACAGTTCGATAGCACCATAGATGAGATTTCTGATCATGATATGATTTTGATAGTGGGAGATATGAATGCAAAGGTTGGTAGCAGACATGGTACACAAATGAATAATGTTGGACCACACAGCATTGGGACAGCAAATGATAATGCATAAAGGTTAAGAACTTGCTGTGAGATGCTCACAAGGTTACATGGAGTTCATCAGATGGTCAAATCAAAAACCAGATTAATCACATCACCACCAGTAAAAGGCACAGATCGTCACTGATGGATGTTAGAGTTTATAGAAATGCTAAGCGTGGCACTGGTCATGAACTACTAATGGGAAAGATGAAGATTAAGCTGAAGTCCAAGAAAGAGAGGGGTGCAACTGGAGCTAAATTTGATTTTGATAAGTTAAAGGATAGCTCTGTGAGGGAAGCATAGAAAATGACGCTTGGAGGGCATTTCAGGTCATTAATCTGTGATGATGAAGAAATCTCACTACAGGCCAGATGGGAAATATTCAAGGAAGTAATAGAAAACAGTGGAGGAAGTTCATGGGAAGTTATCGTACTACTGGCAGACGTGTGAATTAATTACTTTCCTCTTTGCTACCTTGAAATGTTGGTGTAGGCGATTTGGAATAAATGCCAAGACGACAAAGTGGTTGTATCTTGGAAAAGGGACAACAGATAAAGTGTCGACATGCAGTGGTGGTGAAGTCATAGAAAAAGGTAAATCTTAAGTGTACCTAGGAAACTTGGTCAGTGCCAATGGTTCCATCAATGATGAAGTTAAAATGATGGTGTTTTAGCTACAAGTGCTGCACAGAAATTGATGAAATTATGGGCTGATAAAAACATAACATTTGGAACCAGAGTGAAAGTTTATCAAGCCAGTGTACTAACAAAATTACTCTATGGTCTGGAAGCAGCTGCATTAAAAACAGGAGGCTGGAGGCAGCAGAGATGAGAATACTCTGAAAGGTGGAAGGTGTAAAGTTGAATGCTTTTAAGACAAATGAAGTTAGAAGGAAAGCAGAATAGGAAATCCAGGTAGGACTGCGTGCAGTTGAAAAGATTACAATGGTAAGAACACTGGAGAAGACAAACAGATGATACAGTGCCAAAGAAAATAATGCAAAAACAACAAAGGTTGTCTGACCGAATAGGTGGAGGGACATTGTACACAGGGACATGACCAGGCAGGGTTTCATGGAGGAACAAGCCAGGGATAGGAATGAATGGTGATGCTGTACTGCTCCCTGTGTCTGCAAAGGCGCTTGGAGATGAAAAGATGATACTTATTCTAGGCAGAGCAGGTAGTGTCACCTATTAAGATTACCTGATTTCCCATCATAAGACCCTTATAGCTTTGCCAAACTTCAAGCTCAAGCTGAATTTTTTTTTTTAAAGTTTCAGTCACAACTGTTCAACTGTTTCTGAATGAAGTTAGGGAAAAATGTTTTGTTATGACAAAATTCTGGTGACCTTTATTTTGAGAAGCTCTAGAGGCTTTGGCATAGGGACTTGAAATTCAGCAGGGAGCGGCCTCTGTGTCAGAGAGGTAACTTTTGCCATGACAGTGAAAATACACCCACATTTGGCCAAGTTACAAGCCTTTGAGAAATTTCAGTTTGCACATGCTCAGTGGAGACTTGGGAGTTTCATGACAGTTTTTTGAAGATTCCATCCATACACTGAGTATGCTCCAGCCTAGGGCTGAAGGGGCCAACCAGGACTTTCCCTGCAATTGCTGGTCCTAGCTGCTATGGGGTCAGGGTGGGGCACTGCAATTGAGAGCAGGAAAACTCTCTCCTGTGGTCTCAATACTCCCCTGGCTGGCACCCAGGCTTGTGGTGAAGGAAGACACCTGACAGACACTAATACAGAAGAACAGCCAGGGGGTTGGGGTGGGGTGGGGTGGGGTGGGGAGGAGAGTGGGAGAAGGGAACAGGTCAGGATCAAGGACTGGGATTTCCTGGGCAGGGGGACAGGAGCCAGCAGGAATACACAGACTGAACAGGGAGACTGGGCAAGGCATCAGATATGGGGAGAAGAGGAGACATCCCAAATTCTGACTCCACTATGAGTGGTGCACATGCCTCTCCCTCAGGATGTCACAGATCACGTAGCATTCCAGACTAACTTGTATAGAGATGCTGAAAGAGGGACATTGGAGATCTGAATTAATATGATGGAGGGGGACAAAAAAGCAGGAACCCAAGTATGGAGGAATGAAATCCTTAACTTCATTTCATAAGAATTTAGAAAGACAAATGAAAAAAAATCACTTACTTATAATTAAGATAGGTTTGTGGATTTTTGACAATGTAGCGAGCTCTTCGTCCAACAGAATGAGAAGTTTTATCTAAAGATTCTTCAAAGCTGGCATGCATGATATCTCGGACAACCTGCCATGGAACAAACGGTCCTTTCACCTGGATCAAATACAAAAAGAAAGTCAAAGCTCAGCTTACTTTGACCTGCAGGTATGCAAGTTACGGCCGGCACTAGCAACAACCACTAGAAAAAAGGCTGTGATCCTTTCCTGCATGCCCCTCCACACACATTTATAACTGTCAAAGACATTCATCTTTGCTGCTGGGATTTCCCATGTTTGCTCTGTTCCTAAAAGTGAAATCAGATCTGGAAATTTTGAGCACAGCCCCTTCAGCCATTTGTGAGATATGGAAGGGTACAACAGTTTACTTTTCTCCACTTAAAGTACAGGCTAGGACTATAAAATATATCATAAGAGGGGCTAGTAGCACTTCCTATTAAGATCACTCCATACTCCTTTTTATAAGACTCCATTTTCAGTTGCTTATAACTTTGCCACTTTGTTTCAGCTGAAATTTTCAATGCTGGGTATTTGCCTCTGGGGGGAAATTTCAGCCAAAATCATTTAGCTGTTTCTGTGAATGAGTCTAGAGAAAAACAGGTTGTTTTGCCCATGTTAAAGAATTTTGCTCACCTCTTCTTTGAATAGCTCTAGCATGCCCATTCTTTGGAGCAGTGAATTGAAATATGGCAGGGGGTGACAACTGCACCAGAGATATGTCTTTTCCTGTCCTGTAAAAATCCACCCACATTTATCCAAGTTATAAGCCTCTGAAAAATTGCAATTTGCACATGTCCAGTAGACACTTGAGGGATTTTAGCTGCTAAAATCCCCAAAGATCTCATCTGCACTGAGCATGCTCCTGCCCAGAACTGAGAAGGACTTTCTCTGAAATTGGAGCTCTTGAGTGCTGCAAGCTATGCGAAGTCTGGACACCTGAAATGAAAACAAGGAGTGTCTCTCTCCTGTGCTCTCCATGACTGAGCCCAGGCAGAGTTGAAGAGGAAACTGTCTGATTTGAATGCAGAGGGGACAAGAGCCGGACCCATGGAAGGGATGGATGAGTAAACTAGGATAAGGACCCTTTGAGGGGAGGAAAGGGGGGAATTGTATATCAGTACAAACCAAAGCTTTGTTTAATGACAGCTAAAGTTGCTTCAGGACACGTCAAAAGCATGGGAATAAAACTAAGAAAAATCTTCTGCATTCCTTTCTACCTTCACCTCACTTGCAATTCTGTCAGTAACAACCTTCCACTTACATCTGAAACACATTACAATAAGCAATATGTACCTCAAACGACATCCAACTCATGAGCTAACATAAAACCTTGTTAGTGACCTCATACTCTTGTCTCAGATTGGCACATCCGACTGGCACACATCCTATTCACTTGGGAAATTATTCCCCCTTAACACTGAAGATTCATCACTAAGTTGTTTTGTGTTGAAAGTTTTAGCATTGGCCCCAACATCATATACCTCAAAAGGACAATAATTTCATACTTCATCCTGCTTTTCAAAAGAGATCCAAAAAAAGGTAAGAGTGCAGAATATTTTATTTTAGGGTGCTTTTTGGTACAGGCATAGCTAAGCTCAGATTTCCCCCTTCCACGTACCCTAGAAAATTCAAACTGCTTTACAATCTACAATCAGCATTTCAAATTAATCCTAAAATTCAAATCACACAATACTTTGGAAACCTTTGTCACCTCCATGAACATAAAAGTTTGGAGCAGGCCTAATTGTGGTGTTGCTTCCACTCCCTCATAATACAGAGGGATACGGCAATGCCAATGGCATACTAGTACTATTGCACACACATTCAGTAGAGAAGTAATAAGAAGTGAGTACCTTTGTGTTTAGCACATTACTGGCAATTCGACATAGCATGAGCAGGCTGTCTTCTTGCACAGTCCAGGTGACACGTAGGCGCGTCATTCTCAGCAGGGCGCTCTGGTCAGCCTCATCATGGTAGCGCAGCTTTTTATTTTTTTCTACAGACTCCTCTAAACACAAACCCAAAGAGAGACAATTATACTAACAGTGTTTCTAGCAAGGCCTTTATTCTTATTGATTTGCTTTGCTAATAGCTAGAGGCTCATTGTGCTAAGTACGGTATAAACATCGTCCCGGTGCTGAACAGTTTAAACAGGCAAGACAGACAAAAGGTGGGAAAATGAAAGCACTAGCCTTATTTTATAGGAAGAGAATTGAGGCACAGAGGGACTAAGTGACTTAGTCTGCGCAGTGTTTCTGCCTGCTCCCAAAACATGACTTCTATTATTTATTTGAGGTAGTGCTCACCACGTGCAAGGTGCTCAGGAAAGTGTCCCCTTCCCAGAAACTCAAACTGAGAATCTGATTGAACATCTAATTGTAAATAATTTGTCTGACAAAGTTAACAATTTCAGTGATGAAGGGCCTCATGGCATCCATCTCTAGATTATGATTAATTCTTGGCGCTGCCACTGACCTACTCTGTGACCTTGGACAAGTCTCTTGACCAGTCCATGCCTCTGTTTTCCCATCCTTGATGATAAACTCTTTGGGACAGAAATTGTCTTTTACTATGTGTGTGTAGAATGCCTAGCAGAATGGGACCCTGATCTCAGTTGGGATCTGTGTTACCATTAAAAAATAACATTAATAAGGGGGCGGGGGGTGAGTGAAGGATGACAAAAGGGAGGAAGGTTGAGGGGTTTTAGACAATGAGACTGAGATTAGCATTGCTGGGGTGAAGAAGAGCTCCTATTTCACAGTGCCAGTGTTTTGGAAAAATACTGGCAAGATGTAGAGTAGAGGTGAAAGAGGACAAGGGAGAAGTAGTCAGCAGGATTAGAAAGGAAGAGCAAATCAATTTAATGTTGTGAGTCAGCACAGTATGGTGGCCTTTTCCAAAGGGGCTCAACAAAGCACCAACAGTGATGGGAACAACTATGGCTGGGAATCCAAGGGATGGACAGTGGTCTCATTAGCATAGGACACAGGAAAGCTGAAAGTAGAGACCACGGAGCTAATAAGGGGAGGAATGTCAGGTGGAAAGGTGGGGGCTGAATGCAGCAGTGAAGCCAGAACATGAGATATTGAAAAAGGAAGTGATGGTTGGAGAAGCAGAATTCAGAGATGGAGACATCAGCAAGAGAGGTTATTAAAGACCAAAAGTGCAAGAAAGTAATGAGACAGAGTGGAAGAGACACCCCAAAGCTATCAAAGTAGGATGTTGAGAGGTAATGAAGTCAGACTGATCAGCACTAGGAAATTAAAATTGTTCCTGAGAAGGGTAGGAGATAGAGAGCCAGGCAGCAATCAGCAAGAGGAGATGGGGGCTAAGTTCTCTTTTAGCTGCCTGGCTACGCAGTAGGCTATCAAGGGCCACACAGGCACGCAGCCATAGGGCCTGGACTAGAGAGGTGCCTCTCCCTGGCCCCGAGATGCTGCAGTGAGAAAGGGCTGGGGGGAGTTCTCTCTCACTGCTGCAGCCCCAGGGCAGCCTGCACCCTGAACCCCTCATCTCCAACCCCATCCCACAGCCCACACCCCCAGTCAGAGCCCTCGCCCCCACGCACTCCAAGCCTCTGCCCCAGCCCTGAGCCCCCTTCCACACTCCAAACCCCTTAGCCCCACCCCCACCACACATCACCTCCATATTGGTGCACATAACAAAATTCATTCCGCACATGGATGTAAAAAATTAGAGGGAACATTGGCTGGGGGCAAGAGGGGCTTTAGATAACAGCCACTCAAATGGAAAGGGAGAGAAGAGCTGGATAGAGTGGTTTTCAGAGAGGAGCCCAGTGTCACCAGCACAACCTTCAGGATAAGAAGGAGAGCACACAGATTTAGAGGGAGATATGTGGTGTATCAAGGCAAGTTTATAAACAAGAATTAAGATTCCAGGGAGTAGGAGGGAAAGGAAGAAGAGGAGGAAGGAGCGCTGAGGGAAAGGAGGCAGCAAAGAAAGAGGTTGGAAGGTTTGTGAGAATGAAAAAGTGGAGGCAGGAGAGGAGACACTGAGACAACAGGGGTGAGAAAGTAAAGTCCATGAAAGTCAGTGGAAGGAGTATTGGTGATGCCCACAACGTGGAGAGGAGGGAGGTGGAGAGTGACAGGAAGAGTGAAGGCCAGAAGCCAGGAAACGATTTCTACAGAAAGCAAACTGACTGCCCTGTGGCTCTCCATGGGAGAGAGCTCCGAGCTGGGACACACCAAGGGTGACTGCAAAGCTGTGGTGCAACTACAGCAGTGGCCAATGGGGCCCAGACTGGGATCTGTGATTCTGCAGCTAGTATGAACAGTGATGCAAATCTGTAAGTGCATGCAGCTAAAGGACAGTGATCCAGGATGCTGCTATGCTTCCCCAAAGCCAGCACATGGCCCTATGGCACTGATAGCTTTCTGTTCGCCAGGAGGGCAACCCAAGGAAGAGGCCAATGAAAGCTTTTGGTTACACAAAACTCAGTCACCACAGCTCCTCTGAAGTGATGCCCAGCCTGCAGACTGCTCAAAACAAAGCTTCTCTTCCTGACAAACATGCTACTTATTTACCTCTCTTTTTCTTCTTTGTCTTCTTCCCAGTGTCTTTCTTAAGCCTCTTACGTTTCTGGCTTTTTCCACCCCTCACTCTCTTGGTTCTATTCTGCGTTGCTTCTTTATCAATCTCAATACATTCTTCCTTCTGCACAGGGGACTTTGCGCCTTCCCTTGCATCTCCCAAAATGTTTATTTTATTACCTACGTAGAAGTACATTTACACCAGTGGAATTTTATAGCAAAATATACAATGCAATGTTAAGCAATCAAAAGTCAAAATACAAAGCTATATGAGAATATACCACCCAAACTTTGCCCCCTTCTGTATATACATTATCAGTGTAGTCATATAATCATGTATTATTTCTCAAAGACAACACAACAATAGGATTTTCCCCATGTTTAGATATCCGTATCCCTAAGGAAACATATGATCATGTAGCTGAAGACTGCAATGTGTTGCACACGTTAAATACAAGAGGGCAGTTAAAATTTTACATTCAACCTTAGGTTTAACATTTCCTTACTGTGGTGCTTTACTAGGCAATCTTAATATTACTGTAGCTCTATTGCATTTAATTTCTTCCAACTTATTGGGAATTAAAATCAAACCAAATTTGAAGAAAATAGTTTGGTAGTTTCAAAGTTACTAACTTTTGAAGTCAGCAAGTGAACCACCTTATCTCAATTTAGTGTTAAATAAAAAAAGATTCCACTTGACAATTTTAAAAAGTTAACAATAAAAACACCCACGCTGCACAGATTCTCTTCAAACATGGCTTGCAGTTTATATATTTCAATGAGCTCTACAAAACAAGACAAGTATGAAGAAAACTTGAAACTTGGCAGGTTTTAAAGTTTTGAATATTTAAATTCATCAGGACCATCATTTTCATCAAAATTCATCATTTTTAAAAGCTTCCTAATTGCATTTTGCCATTAGTCTATAGACGGACTAAAGATTCAACTGTTCATATGTAAAAAGCAACAGAGGGTACTGTGGCACCTTTAAGACTAACAGAAGTATTGGGAGCAT
This sequence comes from Malaclemys terrapin pileata, assembly GCF_027887155.1. Taxonomy (NCBI): domain Eukaryota; kingdom Metazoa; phylum Chordata; order Testudines; family Emydidae; genus Malaclemys; species Malaclemys terrapin. The sequence goes on from NC_071514.1 coordinate 56,474,574, forward strand.
AAGCTTTCATGGGTAAGACTTGCATCTGAAGAAGTGAGGTTTTTACCCACGAAAGCTTATGCTCCCAATACTTCTGTTAGTCTTAAAGGTGCCACAGGACCCTCTGTTGCTTTTTACAGATTCAGACTAACACGGCTACCCCTCTCATACCTGTTCATATGTAGTAAGTCATTTTCAAAAATTCCTAACTTTGGTTAAAAACAAAAAATCAATATTCTTTAAACTAAGCAGAGGGACCTCAATAAGGAAAAAATTTCAGCCAAAAAAGACTGATGTTTAGAAAAGTATGAAAATGTGAAAACTGTTTTATGTTCTACATCACAGTGGGAAGTATAAGACGCCTGATACAATTATGGCTACAGTAGAAAGATCTGAAACAGCATCTGGCTTGTCAGTCATGTACAATGTGTGTGTGTCTGGCCTTTCTGCAAGCTGTGCTTCTGAAACTCTCCAGGATGAAGTACAAATGACCAAATACGGTCACACACATCCAGAAATAGGAAAGAAAGTTAAACTATTTCACTGTTCCAGTAATGATCTAGAATGTCTCATATTATGGGAGAAGTGAGAAGAACTGATATAATCACTGTGGGTTTAAGAAAGAGGATCATAGTTCTAATGCAATTACAAATGTTATATGCACCATTATGTTACCTCCAGTACTGAGTGGAAGGGGGTGTTTTGTTAAGAAAGTCTGGAGTCTCACTGTAAGTCCATTTTCAGGAACGGCACTTTCCTAAAACCAACAAAACATCCACCGAGATAAGATGTAAGCACCAAGGAGTACACACTCTAATATTAATACATCCAAGAAATTTCTGAGAGAAGAATGTGTTGTGGACAGTTTTCAGAAAGATTTTTAATATACGCAGTAGAAAGACTGCTGGCATGAGTCAAGGTTGATCTAGTAATATACTCACTACTAAATATATGGATAGTTTAAAAACATTTCTTAAGTTGCACTAAAGCCACCACCATTGTTGGAAGTTCTGAACTTCATACTAATTCCTTCAAGTAAAAATGTGTGGAGGAAAAGTAGAGAGGAAATAAGAATTTAAGGAATGTATGATGGGGGTGGCTCCAAGGCTGTACCATAGTTAAGACTGAGCTGCAATTTCTCTATAAAAAATTGCTTTGTCAAAGTGCTTTAAACTCCATATGAATTTCTAAGAAGCAGGAAATATACACAAAACAAACATTAGAAAACCAGGAAATGCAGATTTCAGGTAATGCTTCCCCCACCACACTCCACCCAACCATATCTCTAACCCCATGGAAATAGCAATAAAGTAGAACTTTAGCCATTCCCAACAAGATCTGCCATTTTCTGTGTGGCCACTACAACTCCAATCTGTACTGTTATTTGCATGCTTCCATGGACCCTCTGTGCTGCACCATTAATACTGACAGTATATGTGGTGGGCTGACAGACACCACTTAGAAAAGAGTCTCAGCAAGGGATCAGAGGCTTTCAAACACTTTACACTCCTCCTCCCCTCTCCCTGAATACTGTTCTTTTCTTCCCTAACCTCCACATCTTAAAAGAGCTGTACAATACTGAGAACTCCCCCAGGGACTCCTGAGGGCTGCACTCGCTGGGGACAGAGTTAAGGTCAGATGGGGGAATGGCATGGGAGGCATTATCCTGTACTGACAGATTTTCTAATGTTTGTTATGTGCATTTCATGCTTTTTGGAGGTTTCAGTGTTCAGCTACCAAATTCCACATTATGGAAGTGTACAAAGCACTACTCAGCAACCTTTTACCCTCATATTAATTATATGGTTGGGTAGTGAATTCTCCTTTGGCTGAATGTGACGGTAAAGCAAATGTCAGTAAAGCACATGTACTGAAGGGAACTATAATTCAGATAAAAGGCAACAGAGTGTTGTGGCACCTTTAGGACTAACAGCTGTACTGGAGCATAAGTTTCGTGGGTGAATACCCACTTCGTCAGATGCATGCGTCTGACAAAGTGGGTATTCACCCACGAAACTTATGCTCCAATACAGCTGTTAGTCTTAAAGGCGCCACAACACACTCTGTTGCTTTTTACAGATCCAGACTAACACGGCTACCCCTCTGATATATAACTCAGATAGCATTTCACCATGGAGACAAATTTTCCATCCACTGAACATCAAAATTCACCATGGTAATTATTCATTTGCCATCCGTTACCTTTCATGTTTTTATTAAGATGCCTTGATAAGGAAAAACCTTACAAGGATATGTGTCCTTGGGAATGCACACAACTAGAGTAGCAAACATTTCTATTAATATTTCAACAACTCTTAAAAATACTAGAAATTAAAAGTTTAAATAAAGTCAAGCCATTGCTATATAATAAATCCACTTAAAAACCCCTTACCTTCCTAGTTTTATTAATGATATAGCTGGTCCAGATCCAATTGCGTTTTAAATGTCCATAAAAGCTGGAATCCAGACCCCCAGCTCCCATCCCATCCCCAGGAATACATCCATCATCCACCACCTCTCGACTTCCTCTAAGGAAAAGAAACAAAATACATAGTAACAGACTTGTAAGAATAGCTGACAAGACACTTGCTAGACGACTTTGTGTACATCACAAAAGTAAAATAACCAACAGCTAATGAGTTGGTGCAAAACTGCAGGAAAAGGCACACACTCTATTGCTCACACCAAAAAGTTGGCAACAATGTCAGCTTTTCTATTCAACTTAGGTACTCAGGATCCAGTGAAGTGACTTTTCAATTTTAGAGAAAAGAATTGAATATTAGAAATTGCAACCAAAGAGACTGCAAAACTGTTAACTTAGATGAAACTGCAGGACCAAATTCTGCTCTCACTAACACCTGTGCCACCAAACTGGAGACAAAGTTTGCCAAGCTGAAACTGAGGTTAGAATTCAGCTAACAGAATTTTTAATTGAGATAGCACAAAGGCCTACAAGAACACAGCTTTATCTGTTAAATGGAGGTGGCAGTGGCTCACACTTGATTACCTTCTGAGTTTGGGGCTCATGGACTTGGTCCATAGTCAAGGTGATGAGATGCATGGAAATAAAGATATCAGTCATTAGAACTGAGATTTGAACTCACAGGCTCCTGGCTGGCAGTGCAAGGAACTTTCGTTTAGATTACAGAAGAATTTGATGGGCCTCACTCTGAGTCAAGGGTGATGGAGGTTCCCTCAGAGGGTGTGCAGGAGACGGAACTTTTTGGGGGCCCATCTATGCCAATGGAATGAACTCCCACAGGAATTAAAGACCTCACCACTGTCTGCTCCAAGTGAAAGATGTAGTTCTTCATCCTGCTTTCTCTAACACAGAGCAGTGTCTGCATTAAAACAAACACAACACCCTACCAAAAAATCAAAACACTACACTAAACACACAGTTCCTAGAGTATAAAACCAGAAAGGACCACTCTACTCTAACCTCCTGCACAATACAAGTCAGGGAAGTTCTCTGGCCTAATTCCTGTTTGAACTATAACATATCTTTCAGAAATCTAATCTTGATTCAAATATTGCCAGTGATGGAGAATACACTTGGTCAATTGTTCCAATAGTTAATCTCCCTCACTGTTAAAAGTTTATACTTTATTTTCAGTCTGAATTAGTCTAACTTCAACTTTCAGCCACTCAATCTTGTTATACCTTTGTCAGCTAGGGTGAAGAGTCCATTATCAAATATTTGTTCCCTATGTAGGTACTTATCAACTGTAATCAAGTCAACTCTTAACCTTCTCTTTCTTAAGCTAAATAGATTGAGTTCCATGAGTCTATTATTATAAGACATGATTTCTCATCCTTTAATTTTATTCTCATGTCTCTTCTCTGAACTGTCTCCAATTTATCAACATCCTTCCTGAATTGTGGACTCCAGAACAGGACACAGTATTCCAGTTGTTGATGCCCCAGTGCCAAATATAGAGATTATTTTATCTTTTTGGTCCTACTCAAGATCCATATTTATGCATCCAAGGATTGCATTAGCCCTTTTGTCCAGAGTGTCATACTGGGAGCTCATATTTTGCTGATTATCCACCACGATAGCCATATCTTTTCAGAGTCACTACATCCCAGGATAGAGTCCCTCATCCTGTAAGTATGGCCTGCACTCTTTTTTCTGAGATGTATACTTTTTCATTTAACTATATTAAAATGCATATTGTTTGCTTGCGCACGGATTACCAAGTGATCCAAATTGCTCTGTATCAGTTTTACCTTCTTTATCATTTACCATCCCCCTTTCCCTCCCACACATTTTTTGCATCCTCTGCAAATTTTATCAGTGATTAGTGTGCATTTTCTTTCAGGTCATTGATAAAAATGGTAAACAGCATAGGGCCAAGAGCCAATCCCTGTGGGACCCCACTAGAAATATACCACCACGATGATCCCTCCTTTACAATTACATTCTGAGACCTATCAGTTAGCCAGCTTTTAATCCATTTAATGTGTGCCATGTTAATTTTATATCTTTCTTGTTTTTTAATCAAAATGTAATGTGGTACCGAGTCAAATGCCTTGCAGAAGTCTAAGGGAGAGGATGAGAGAGAGAGAGGACAGATGTTTGTCACACTGCCTAATACACTATGGGGAGGCACTCAGATATGATGTTGAGGAAGGCAGTATGTGACAGTACAGCATAGCAATATTGTCACTCCTAAATACACAGTATTTATCTTGGCAAGTTTTTCATTTATGAAGAAAAAGTTACAAATCATGAGATAAAAACTACTTCTCACACAACTGATACTTATTAATGAGCTCATGTGAAGCTACACATGGAGCAAGGCACAGAGCCCAGAAAGTTTCAGATTTATTGCAAGAAGGTCTTAAAACAAAAGATAAGACAATCCAGTTCAAATGTCGAAAAGTGGTCATTTTAGAACTCATGATTCTCTTTATATCACTCCATTTTTCATCTACCCACTATGAAAAATTCAAATATTAGACAAGATAATTTTATGAATTTTTTGTTGAAGGTTTAAAATTCCTGTTAAGCTTCAGCCTTAACTATGCTGTCACAACCGACTCCAGCATAATTACAAGTCATAACTAGGCAGAGATAATTTTTTAATAGGCTATCAGACAGTATTGTGATGGGGACTACTTAAGGAGCTAGATAGAGCAAATGAAAAATTCAGCCTGGCAACATGGTTCACTGGAATCAGGTTCCCCAAATGCAGTACAAAAGTACTGCTACTAACTTAAAAAGCATAGGGAGGGATTTACAAAAACACCTGAAAAGCATAAATTCCATTGACCTTCATGTCACTTAGGTACTTTTGTAAAACCCAACCATAGTATTCAACTTTTTGGAAACACTGACTGATCAATAACAGACTCTGGGGTTACTTTATTACAGCAGAACAGAAGGCTAACCTTTCACCTGTATATATATATATATATTTTTTAAAGAGCATATTGCATGATGTGTGACTTCCATTAATGCTGATGGATGTTCTACGTATATATCACAATGCAGCATGTGTGCAGTTACTGACATTACTGGATACATAACAATGGGCTCATACTAATCAAAGGACAGAATTATGAAAATGTCTCCATGCAGTTTTTGAAAGTCTAGTCATGGTGAAGCAAAGCATTACACAGGATTATATAAAGGGTGGACACAGAGAATCTTCAAATATTAGCACTGCCAGAGTGGTGCTTCTTAATCATAATCCAAAAGTCTTCAACAACACTCCTTGCTGTTGGATACAGGAGGAAATTTGAGCCCAGTTTTCTCACTTGGTAACACATAGCTCTGGTCACTTAACCACCACCCTGGTCTTTAAACTAGTCTATTAACTGCAAACACAGAACTGATCAACTATCTGCCCTATTAGTTAGATGGACTCCAGAACGGAAAGACATACCAGATTAAGTATTATGATGCTAACTCAAACACTATTATGTGTTATGTAGTAGTAACACTACTATTGAGTTATGATGCTAACTCAAACACTCTTAATACTCTTAAAATGAACTGTTCTGTTCTTAATAACCCATCTATTCAGTGACACAGAAAGCTGGAAAGAGACATACGAGGTGTATTTCTCCATTGCACACTTTCGTTCAAGATTGTGTTTATCCACTGCTGACTCCTGTTCCATCTGCACATCCAATGTGTTGCTGGTCTCCTCACCCTGAAGATTACTTCTTTTTGCACGAGGATGGCGGACAACTCCTAAACACACAAATGTACTTCAGTTACTATCAGTATGAAGAATTATGTTCCAGTCTCTTCCCCAGCCTGCTTCTGGCTACTTGCTGCCACCATGGCAAATAGTTGGGCAAATGAGTGGGGTAGATGTTTCACTGAAATAGAAATGCTAAGAGAGTCAGGAACACCCTGGACCACTTTCCTTAGGGATCAAACATGCTGCTTTCATAACATAGTCGCTTGTGAGGCTCATGGCCTGGACCTTAAATTCCGACACAAAATTCTACTTAGCACAGGAGAATGGTGATGGTACCCATCAGGGTGTAGGCTGCACACTGATGCTCTGGGCACAGACCCCAGAGGTTAGAGTAGCTCCTTGGAAAACAGACCTGTAATAGTCCTCAAGAGACAGCCAGTTTAGGATTGCTTGAACTCAATGTGAAGCAGCCATGCTATCTCCCTATCCAATATGCCCCCTACACTGGGGTGGGGTTGGAGGAATAGTGCAGGATGGACCTGTACCAGTTGAGAGCTCCCCCACATTGTGGGAAATTCTGAGCTGGCCAGATCCATTTGGGTTTTGGCCCTTTGTGCTGACAGAACAGCAGGATGGGCCTTGAATGCAGGAGAGCACCTGGCCCATAGGCTCAGTATAAGCTGAAGCCTAATACAGTTTTGCTGTCTTCCCTCAAGGCTCAAAGCAGACAATTTGTTAAAAACCCTAAAACTTTCTAAAGCATTATGTTGGTGGCACAGTACACAAATCCCCATATTACAGGGAGCCAGATGTAGATTATATCTATGACAGCCTGGTAAACAAATACTACTGCACAATGCCTGAGAGCAGCAGCACAATTATAGCACTGCCACAATGGACATCGGCTCAATTAAACAAAGTTGTCTAAAGCCTTCTGAAAAAAACTACTTCAGTATAAAAGGGAGGATTAAACTGCAAGTGGATCATTCTGCTTGGCTGCTTTCAAGTTTCAGAAACAAAAAAAAGTTGCTTTTGGTTTTAGAAGCTTTTGCTCTTTAACCAATTATTGCTATTGCACTACTCTACCTTTATTTAAAAAAAACAAAACAAAAAGACACTCCCCCGTTGCGAAAATACTGTAACCACGTATAACTGTAATACTTATTACTTCGATGAACCTGTGCTTATGGGCTATGTCAGAGTATCTAATGGAAGGTTTAGCAACATAGTTCTCAGAAAAAAAAACTCTCTGCTTATGCTAGTCAGGGAAATCCTGATAAAATCATGTTGGCAACAAGTATTTTTTTAGCATGCTTGGCAAGGACCGAAGTAGGCCCTGTAAGGTGGTGGCGGGGTGAATAATTTGCCTTGTAACTCTGCTCTGAAGGTATTATCCTGCATGAGTCTCATTCTTGGATCTCAGCTCCATAGCATGAGACTGAAACACCAAGTCCTAAAGTTTTCTGGTCTCCAAGGGCAGCAGCCCTGTACTGTTGATTGTGCTCCATGCTGCACCTTAACCCCTGCCCTTACTTGGAGATTTCCAGTCAGTTTCACATTACCCACACCCCAAATAGTGCCAATCACAAAAATCAATCAAGAAGGTTAATATTTCAAAATCTTAGACAATAAGCTGCAGAACAAACAACAGCCAGATACTTGCTCATAGGGGTTTAGAGACAGTAAGTTAAAGGTGACAAGACCAAATCTGTCTTACTTCATGGCAGAGTGCCAGGGAAGGTGTGAGAAGCATAGGATATAAAGGATGAAGGTGGAAATGACAGAGAATGCTGGATCATACCATACCTAATGGAGTATTAAGGCAGACACACTGCAAATCAAACCAAAAGTTTTCTACGTCCTGCATAGTGTTCAAAACATACAAACGTCTCTCAAATGGGCGACTGCTTTGAGCCAGGTTATAGTGAGGATCACAGATAGTAGTATCAACAATCACTGCATTTCTCTTCGTATAGATGAATACCTGTGAAACACACAAGGTTTCACACTGGTAAGTAAAATCGCTGAAATGGCTATTTTAGCAGGACACACAACTCCATCTATTCCAAGTGGCCCATACTGGCAATAACCACTTTGCACACTGCTGTCATCTTGCCCAATGATGGCACTTTCTGTGATTAGGGAACATATTCTGGGTTCTACAGAGACAATCTATCATCACCCAATGGCTAGGAACAGGAATAAAATTCCAGAGATTATCAACTGTGTTGAGGTAGAATATATCACTTGCTCAAGTCAGAATTTTACTAAAGTAAGCTATTTATGCCTGGAATTCCCCTGTTCCTTACTGGTTGGTTCTACCCTGATTAAATAGTCCACTGTGTATACAAGAACTATTGTCTTTAATTCAGTAATGAATGATTGTATAAGTGTGTTTAATCCCAAAGGGACACCTTTCACAGTTATGTTTTCAAAAAGCCACATCTCCCAATGCAGGATTTACATGGCACCCCAGTTCCCAGTAATGGAGGCAAACACGGTAAGCCCCAGACAGGGTGCTGGCATTCTGAAGACTTCCAGATAATCACTGCACAAAGTTTGTAAGAATTTGGCTCAACGTCTGTGGAGTCTCGTTCCAGAATAATGGTCAGAAATTATCCATACGACTTCCAATATTTCACTAAAAATTGCACGGTTGCATCTTAGCCCAGAGCCAAATATTTAAGCTCATTGCAAATTTAAAATCTCTTATTTTATCATCATCATCGGAACAAAGAGTAGAGTAATATTCAAGTTTAAAATAAATTACCTGATCTTTATCTTGGAATTTCTCAGTTGGGCCAAACTGTAGTAGCCCCATGTAACATAACCTCTGCAGGTTTTCCACCACTGAAAAGATGTATCTCCTGCAACGTAGTTGGACGTGTTACATTTTGTATTCATGATAAATTCAACATATGTGATACATGTCACTAATTTACACTAAACTGTAAAAACAGGCACGAGCAATAACATCTTTAAACAGACATATTAAGTAGTCATATAACAACTCAAAGGATGCTTCTTAGTGTAGGAAGCAAAATAGTTTCACCAAATCTAAAAAAATGGTTACTTAGTGCATCAATGAAAACCAAACTTGTATTTTTAAGAAGTAAAATCTGCCAAATGTTTGAGTTTAACTGAATAGTAAATAGGGGTGAGGGCTCCAGTTGGTCAGCAGATAATTTCATTATAGTTTGAAAGAGAAGATACCTGGCTGTTGTATCTGGACTGATAGAAGTGCATGTACACTGTATTATAGGAGGACCTGGCAATGATCCCCAAGTAAGGCTGCCTAACACTATTAGACCCTGTTTTCAGTTCCTTATAATTTTGGCAAACTAAACATTCAGGCTGAAATATTTCATGCCAGATGTCTCCTTGAGGCTTAATTTTTTGGAAAGTTTCAACAAAAACTGGCTCTTTCCAAGAACAAGGTTAGGGTAAAATACACTGTTTAGACCAGGTTTAAAAAAAAATCTTACAACTGTTTCACTGATACACTCTAGTGTCTCCAAATGTTGAAGCACGAACTTGAAATTTGTCAGAAGGGGCTGCTGGGATCAGAAAGGTGCTTTCTGGTGTTTCCATGAAGATCCATCCAAATTTGGCAAGTTATAAGCTTCTGAAAAAAATCACTTTGCATATGCATGGAAAAGATTTGTTTGAGGCTGGCAGTTAAAAATCTCTGAAGATTTCATCTGCTTTGAGCCTGCTCTTACTCAGGGCTGCAGGAGCCAAGAAGTACATTCCCTGCAATTGCTCCTCCACGCTCATGGGGACTGCTATAGTAATGGGGACTGCTATGGTGCCAAGCACTAGAATAGAGAGCAGGAAGAGCGTCTGTGCTGTTCTCTCAATACTTCCCATGCTGGTGCCCAGGAGGCATGGAGGAGAAAGAGGAAGCTGCCTCCTGGAATGTAGAGGGTGACAAGCAGGGGGACAGGCTGGGTGTGATACGAGCAGATAGGCTGGTTTGGAGCAGAGATGGGGAAAAGAGTAGTAACCATTAGAAGTTAATCTCAAGAATTTAGAACAGAACCCAAATTCCTACGTCTCAGCATTCCTTCGCTGTATAGCAAACTATGACACCCACTGGCAAAGTCTGTCTCCTCTGTCTCATCGTCCTCTGCTGGCTGGTTCACAGAGGATAACAGCCTCCCAGTGCTACCACCAATACATTAGTTCAAATGGAAGTCTGTGCTGTGTAGCTAAAAGTTCCAATCCTGCTGACTCACGTGGTGGGTTGATACAGTCCCACATGATGAAATTTCTGTTCTCTCAAATTGCTTTTTATTAAAATTTAGGAACTTACATTAAAAACATTACAGTTGTAAAATCAAGAACCCAAAATTTAGGAAATTCCAGATTTAAAGTTGCCTGTGCCACTCTGTTCGCTGACACAGCATGGTGGATGAATTAATTGACAAATCAGGATGTTCTCCTTTGGGAAGAGAGAAGACAGTGCCATAAGGTGAACTGTCCAGGCCAGAGTGCTAGCCAGTTGGCACTGCTCTTTAACTGACCACATGCCCTGAACCAACTGATATTCTGAATGAGCCCAGAACCAATTAGATCAGCACCTGTCGCAATGCTCCCCCTGTCTCCCTAGAGACCTGACTGATGTGAAAAATTTGTTCGTTCTCTGATGACATGGACAAACTTCCCAGATCCCAGTCACTTTACCCGTCTGTTTTTCATCTTTTAGAGCATAAAGTTCTTCTGGGCAAAGAGTTTGCCCAGTGTAGTCTTTGGGAGAACAATCAACAGCCCCACTTCCTCTCCACAGCCACTTAGTGTGACACATCCCACCATCACAGGTACTTGCCTCTTATAAAGAAGCTGCTGTCGGACTGACCTCGGAAGACATCTGATCAGTGTGTGTTTTTTTAGAGGATTGTTTAAAAAATCCTCAAGACCATCCACCTAAAAATAATTATTTTACGATAAGATTATCAAAATGTGAAAACTGACTGAAATTTTATCAGAACACTTACTAGAGATTAACTAGTCTTCAAAGTATCACTCTCAAGTGTGACAACTGCCTTCAGAATTTGTTTTTTTAATAACAAATATCAGGACCAAGAAGGATGTTCAGAGAAGAACCATGAGAATGATTAAAGGATTAAAAACCATACCATATAGTGATAGATTAAGGGAGCTCAATCTATTTAATTTGAGAAAGAGAAGGTTAAGTGGTGACTTGCTTACAGTCTATAAGTACCTACACGAGAAACAAATATTTATAGTGGGCTCTTCAATCTAGCCAGAAAAGGTACAACAAGATCCAGTAGCTGGTTGGAAGTTGAAACTAGATAAATTCAGACTCAAAATTAGGCGTACATTTTTAACAGTGAGAGCAATTAGCCATGGAACAATTTACCCATGGTGGAGGTAGCTTTTTCATCACTGACAATTTTTAAATAGAGATTGGATGTTTTTGTAAAAGATCTGCTCTAGGAATTAGTCTGGGGAAGCTCTCTGGAATGTGTTATACAGAAGGTCAGGCTAGATCAGGGGTCAGCAACCTTCAGCATGCGGCCCATCAGGGTAATCCGCTGGCGAGCCGCGAGACATTTTGTTTACGTTGACCGTCCACACGCACGGCCCCCGCAGCTCCCAGTGGCCATGGTTCGCCATTCCTGGCCAATGGGAGCTGCAAAAAGCCAGGAACGGCGAACCGTGGCCACTGGGAGCTGCCGACCCCAGAGCTAGATAATCACAATGATTCCTTTTGGTCTTGGAATCTATGAATTTCCAGTACATACAAAGTAGCTAATCATTAGTCATGTTAATTCATTTTACCAGGCAAAAGCTGTGTTCTGTGAAGTCTTCAATAAGTCACATGCAAATTATTGTCCTATGAATCAATAGCACTAGAGTGCTGCTCATCTTGGATTGATTATTTTCTTCCAGAATCAAACTGGCAAAAACTGAAGTTAAATTTCTATGGACTACCAGCTGAAATTGATTATATAGTCTTAAGAGCAGATAATACAGACTAAGCATGTCTGCTTCTTTGTAAAGTACTGTTAAACAACACTGGACATTACATCATACAGAATATAAATTGCAAAATGAAAGCACAGTACCTTGTGGCTAACTTGCACTATCTGGATAAAGATGGAGAGAGGTAGGCAAAGAAGAATGTCACTAACAAGAGCCCAGCCATACCCAAATTCCCTGTGTACTGGGAGAGGAGGGACGTAGCGCATCCACGAAATATCATCCACATACACTAGAGAAAGGATGCTGGTTTAGAGTCACAGATGGAACAAAATTATTAGTCCTATCTGGGGACCAGTTAAGTATTAGAAATCTGAAACCAGGTCTACGTTTGTAAACAAACATAGGAACTGCAATACAGATTCAAAGCAGCAGTCCACCTTGACTAGCATCCTGTTTCTGCCAGTGTCCAGTACCAGAAGCTTCAGAGGGAGGTGCACTAATCCCTGCCATGGACAATTATGGAATAACCTGCGCATAGGAGAATCTTCTTCCTATACTAAGGCAGTGAGTTGTTGGCTTAATCCAGTCAAAAGCCTTAGGTCCAAACCACCTCCTTTTTTTAGTTCGCAAAAGTACATGTTCTCCATTTCCAATATGTGCCCCACATTTTAATCATGGCTACAGCATCCACAGCTGAAGTCTGAAATTCTAAACTATGGCAGTACCAATCCTTTAATGAGGGCCAGTGCCTTAAGTAAGCTTTGAGGAGGTGGTGTTACAAGCAATTGTAACAACATTTCAGCGCATGCTCAGTGAGTAACTGGCATTAAAAGTGGTGAGGATTCCCCCCCTCGTCCACCACCCCAAGAATTCCGCCATGTAGACACAGTCCTGGTCTGATAAGGAGCCAGTTCTTACCTGTCTCGTTACACAGATCTACCTCAGACTCCCGTGCAGGGACTTCATGATTCCCCATGCACGTAGTTTCTGGTGCAGCCTCCTCCTCATCTCCTGATGCACCTGGATGGGTTTCAGGTACAGCAGTGTGTGCGTCCAGTATCTGTGGGCTGTCTCTTTTCTCACCATCATAGCATGCTTTCTGTTGCTGCCCATTTAAAGGATGTCCGTAAACTAGGTACCAGAGGAAAATGTGGACCATTCTTAACCGAGGCATTTTGGGAAGAAAGCCAAGAGAACGCCCAAGTCCTGGAACTGCGAAGAAAAGAAGATGAACCACTGAATGCAAAGACAAAATAGATTAAAAAGATAAAATGGCTAATTCCCTAAAACTGAGAGAAATTACAAGTTAAATTGATTGGGAGGAAAAATTTAGACACACAAATGTGCATGAAAGTTGGAAGCTGTTTAAGAGGAGTTTATCAGATGGCCCAAAAGCCAAAATCACAAATAAGAATTTTGTGCAAAAGCCCATTCCGGTTAAGAGGGGAATAGAAGGACGCAATTAGAAATAAAAATGCAATATATAACAAACACAAGAAAGGAGAAGATGACAGCGATCAATATAAATCAGAAGTTATGAAGTGTAGAAAATTGATAAGGGAAACTAAAAGACATCAGGGAAAAATTCATGGTTGGCAGGGCCCAGAACAACAAGGAGGAATTTTTAAGTAGATCAGGAACAAAACAAAGGTATTGGCCTACTATTAGACGAAGATGGTAAAATTGTTAATAATGATGCAGAAAAGTTCAATAAATATTTCTGTAACGCATTCAGCAATCCTAACTTTAAGAGTTGTTGCCAGCACTGCCTAGAACTGTTCTACTTCACTGAAGTCTTGTTTTAGTATGCTCTAATGCATATTTTTCTGTACTACTTTATTGTCACACAGTAGTACACAGTGCATGTGAAGCAAAGGCTATAGAAAAAAACCCTTATATTATAGTAAGTGACCAACTGAGCTATAGTTTTAGCATCCCTGTTGGTGATTGTGGATGGAACGGGAGTCTTTAATTGTTGATGAAGAGCTGGGCATAGCCACCTATGGGAACATTTTTCCAACTGCAGTCACATCACATAGGAACTACCTGAGCACTAGGGGCAACTACATTTCACTGCCAATGGCTCTGGCACACTGAACCTAGGAAGTTCCCCTAGGATTTCACTCTAGGGCACAAATCTGAAGTGTGAGGATCTCTCACACCCTGTATCTGAGAAATGGAAAAGTTTCTCCAGTTGTCTGAATTATTTGACGGATGAGTAGAAGTTAGTTTTACCTGTAACAGGGTGATAATTTTTTAGCTGCATTATGCCCATTTTCTCATCAGTTTTCCTTGCCCGGCCATTATTTTCAGCGTTAGAGGGAAAGGTTCCTTGCATTTCCCCTGATACAGCAGCAGTCTCTTGCCCCAGACTATCTTCCTCTAAATGCTCTTGGGGTGTTGGTGTCTGGGGAACTTTAATCCTATATAAAAATCACACAGCAATATTGGTACATTAGTAAAGTCAAACAGGCACTAATATAATTAATTCTGCAAACAATCACTAGCCAAGGTGACAGTCACTGTTCTGCAAGAAAATCTTAATACAAAACCAAGACTAACTCCTCTCCTTGGAAATCATTACTGAGAAAAAGGGTTTTGCATGTTTGCTCTCACCAGGGAAATAGTAGGGGGTCTCCTGGTGAAGGATGTGAGTCTATTTGCAAAGAACAAAAGGATTTCACTGAATGGACAATGCAGTGGGCTGCACAGAACCAGGGCTTTGGAGCGGAGCCCGGAGCAGCTCCGGAGCAGTGGAGCTGCAGGTTTTTGCCTGGAGCTGGAGCGGAGCCAGAGCACAGCTCCAAAGCCCTACACAAAACACCATTCCCAAAGCCACCAGGACAAGCCCTTATGACTGCTACAAGAGAGAAGTCACTCCAAACACAGGAAGCATCAGCTAGAAGCTTCAAAAGGGGAGAGTGTGCAGGGAGCAACAAGAGGTGCCGCTACCTTAGGCTGTGATTCTCCAAAGGATAGTAACAGTTTCATATGTTGTAGGAGACAACAGCTGTAAGTGAGGAATGATTAAGATTGTGAAGTATGACTCCTCCACTGAACAGATGTGTGAGCCTGTTATCTAAATGGAATGTGAATCTCAAATGGAAAAGCAGCACCAGGAATCAGTTCTCCCCTGCAAGGGGTAAGAAGTGTTGAGGAGGACACCTCCAGCTGCAGTTGATAGTCTGGGGCACCTCAAGCCTTTGGGTAATGGTGTGTCATGAAAGCTAGCAGGAAGGGCCCCCCTCCTAGTGACATGCATGTGGAAGGAGTAGTCCCCAGGTGATGGGGGAAGAAGTCAGGGGAGATGTCCTTTCCCTACTACTTCTGAATCAGTCAGGAGGCCATCAGGTATTTCATGACCCCCGGGATAGGTGTGTGTGTAGGAAGCAGTGGCTCTCGCGCGCTGCCACAGGCTGGACTCTGTTTGAATGCATGTGACCAGGGAGGGAAGCAATCAAGAGGCTGTCAAGTATCCTCTTGGCCTGGATTTTGTAAATGTGCAAGAAGCAATTGGGGGAGGCTGTCTCTGTTCAACAACAGGATACAGGTAACCACTAAGCTAGTGAAGTGTATCTGGCATGAGACATTCATAGTTTCGAACAAAAAACCAGAAAGCAGATGTCACATGCCTCTTTACAATAACGTACTCTTTAGACATAAGATCTTTAATTGGGGCCTGTCCCTATGACTTGCTAGAACAAGTGAGGCTGATACCAGCAGACCTGCTGAAAAATCAGAACTGCCAGGCTTATAAGGTTAGTCTTTGAGTTAAGGCTTGGGATTCAAGAGATCTGCGTTCTATTTCTGGCTCTATTAGACTTCCTGTGTGAGCTTCAGTAAGTCTCAAATTTCTGTGCCTCAGTTTCTCCAAACAAAGTGAAGCTAATACTTCAAAAAAATTCATCACTGTTTGTGAGTGGCTCAGCTAACCCACCCAGCTGTGTCACAGACAAATGTAGAGATAAATAATCAAACAAGACTCAAGGACATAAGACAGAATAGCCCTATGCATTATATGGTGGCACAACTGAGGAAATGAACAAATAGGATGGAAATTACAGGAATCTCAGACTGCAAATATTGGAGTCACTGAATTGTCGTCAGTACTTGCCTGTTTGCTGTGCTTGAGTTGGAGATCCGGAAGCGCACTTGCTCAATGGCACTTTTTACCAGGGGGTCATTAGGATTCACCGAAGGGTGAACTACAAACTCTACCTGTACAACAAAGTCAAAACAGAAGAGTGTATAGAGGAGATTTACTTGTACGGCTTCAGAGCAAATAGAAATTAATCACCATACAAAAGCAGTATTATCTGATGCCCTGCACATCCTTTATGTTTTACATTAACGGTTCCCAAGCTGTGATCTTCACATCACTTGTTGATGGTCCATGATCAACTGGCTGGTCACATGGTGCAGTTGTTTTCAGCTGCCTTGTCTGGACTTTTCACTGTAAAGAGCAGCCAGTAAAAGCAGCTGAAGCTAGGCTGAAATCCTGGCCCAACTGAGGTCAATGCCAAAACTCCCCTGGAATTCAGTAGGAGCAGGATTTGACCCAGGGACAAGGAGCCAACTACATAAGAGGAAGAGAGGAGACAGGAGCTGCCCTCAGACCTGAGCCCCCATGAGGCTTGATATCCCAGAGGGAGACGGAGGAACAGAACAAGTAGGTGTGGCCCATATTACATTTGAGAACCATATACATTTAGAAATGTTCCCTAATTTTTTAAGAAAAAAATAAAGCCAAAAAAAGTAATTAAAACTGCCTCAACTGTGAAATCTGTATAATTTTAAAACACATCTTAAATACATAAAGGGGAACATAACCCTGTAGGGCAGCATAAGGTGTAAATTTTTAACAGTGGGAGTAAATAACCATTGGAACAATTTACCAAGGGTCTTGGTGGATTCTCCATCACTGACAATTTTAAAATCAAGATTCGACGTTTTTCTAAAAGCTGTGCTCTAGAAATTATTTTGTGGAAGCTCTCTGGCCTCTGCTACACAGGAGGTCAGAATAGATGGTCACAATGGTCCCATCTGGCTTTGAATGCTAGTAACAGGCTGAAAAGTGTATGAAAGACTTCAAAAGTCCGTAACACTAACAAATTCCTATTAGAAGGAGTGCACCTTGAGGACTTCTCTCAGATCAGGCACTTAGATTTCACAAACTTTCTACTGTGCATGCTCAGCAGGTAATTTTCAGTGGATCATTATCAAACAGTAACTTTCACTCATGATTGTGTACACTCCTCCTCACTGAAGACTGTTTACATAGCAAGCACCAGTTTGAGTTGTGTGAAAGAAGTTCCAATCATTATTTCAAATTAAAGAATTTGTTTTTACCTCCACGAAACTCAAGAACAGATGCAGAGATTTTCATAGAATCATAGAATATCAGGATTGGAAGGGACCTCAGGAGGTCATCTAGTCCAACCCCCTGCTCAAAGCAGGACCAATCCCCAACTAATTTTGTTTAAACTTAAAGAACACACACCATTTTGGATGAAGATCAAGCTTGGGAAAATTCCCAAAGGTTAACTTATGAAGTTTTCACATGCTCTTACTTTCCAAGAGAGGGCTAAAGAAGGGAACTGTTTGACAGTCTGAACTATGCTGAGAGGGAGCAACCAGCCAAGTTACCAGAGAAGTGACAATGGGAAACTCCAAGTACTAATTAGGAGGAGTCTTGGCTTGCTGAGTGTAATCTCTGGGTAGCTTTTTTTGGGGTATTACTAATAAAACAAAGTATTTCTACAAGAAAGGCCTGATGGGTGTCGACACTGGAGAATATTTAATATAATATGCTGAGAGATCTACCTGTTATGTCATTTAGTTCTAAATTTAAAAATGGCCAAGAATAGCTTGATAATATGTAGTATAAGCAGCCATTTTGCTGCCACAGTTCCCAGCAGCAGAGACTCAGAGCAACAAGCTACCTTTTTGCTAATGCCATCTTGAATGACTGTTGTGCGGTAGAGTCTGACGAGCCCTTCTTGGGAAAGCTTGTGTACCAGTCGAACAATGGACTTCTTACAGCATTTAGTGGAAACACCTTCTTGCTTTTCCTGATCCATGATCATTTTCTGAAGCCTAGAACATGAAACAGCATCTTACACTTCTTAGCAGCAGTGACATTTCCATGCTGCTTAAAGCTGCAAAATCTATAGTGAGTTTGTGTTCAAAATTAGTTCTATTTTTAACCTTACACCAAACTGCCGCAGGCCGCTCAACCCACATTTGAAAGCTCCATTTGTCACTGCCTGAAAGGAACATTTAGTCACCAACATCCTCTGGCAAACTTAAATTGTGACGTGTTTAGAAACAGTGGCTGAGATACAGCAACTGCAGTGTGGTATGTGCCTGATGTCATAAAGATTTTGTTCTGGTTTTAAACCAGTAACTAAACCGAGACTTGAACTTGGCTAGGCTGTGCCATAAGAACAACCCAGCTCTTCTTCTGAGGTTGCCATCCTGTTTTCCAGAATCTCAGCTTTCATTTTAAAAAAGGTAAGTTTAATGCTTATGGCCGTGTAGAATAACTTGAAAATGTGAAAGGAGTGTGCATCATGGCAATGATTTCTGGCTGCATCTGCAAACCCCGAAACAATCGCTCAGGGTTGCAAACTGCCTCATACATCTCAATGGGGCGTTAGATCAGCTATGGTAGGATAATTTAAATGTCATCTATGTATAGGGGGGGTCTCCCGAGCCTGGACTGAGTGCACCCTGGGTCTCATCGCTTCTTTCATCAGATATTTACAAAGGCAGAGCTCGTGGGCTTCCCAGGTCTGGGGCAGAAGGATTTGCAGATAATGCAGTAAGCTGAAATGTGTGCCTCACCCAGGCAGTAAAGGCATTGCCGGTGCTCACTGCTCACAGAGAAGGAGTGCAGTCAGGAAACAGTTTTTTAAGCCCAGAATCCAGGGCATAGTCCCGAACAGGGGTGGGGGGCAGAATACATCCCTGAACGGGGAAGAGACCTAAACTAATTATACTAAAACTGATCTAAACACTAAGAAAAACTATGTGCAAACTATTTACAACTAGGCAGAAGTAAGTCATTCTTAGAAAACAAAGAGCATGAAGAAACAGTGGGTTCCGACTCAGGCCAGGCGGCAGTAAGAGGGAACTGGGGAGGCATCAACCCACACTACCTCTTACACCCTCGGCTGGGAGCACAAGGAGACACACTACTTATGTGTGGGTCAACTAACATTGCTAAGAAACACTTCCGGACTCAAGCGCCTGGCGTGCATCTGCACCCACACGTGGAATACTCATAGGGACCATCACTTGAAGAAGCTTATATATGCAATTAGACCTTTTATTGTTTATATGTTTATTGTGTCAGACTTATCCTAAAATAAATGTACTGTGCTTTGACAGAACTCTGTTACTCGTAGCTGCTGGCATACAGCTAATAGCCCTCTGAAACAAAGTGAAGTGCAGGGGTTAGACTTTAGTCAGACCTGCTGGGATAAACACAGTGAAGAATAAAGGGGCTGCAAACCTATACCTGTGCTCAGTAGGGAGATGGACTAGAGGCTTTGAGGGCATTCCTTGAGCAGACCATGGAGGGGGTCAAAAGGTGCAATTATTCTGAAACTGTAAATACCTGCATTCCTACAGTACAGAACATGCTGCCAACAGGAAACCAGGATCAACCACCATGTAATGAAGTGCACAGACTTTTCAAAGCAGTGATTGTGCTACCATAATGCTTCACGCTCCCACTAAACAAGTAAACAGCTTTCAGATCCTGTCTTACGTGAACAAGCTTTCGATTAAGCGGAGGTTTCGGACAGCTTCTACAATGAGATTTCGGCGCTTCAGTAGCCGGTATGTTTCATGAGATCTCTCCACTGCAGTGGTTCTGGAGCGCTTTTCCTTCTTTTGCTCAGCATTCTTCTAGTGAAGAGCACGGAGAGAGGAAATTCAGTCTGTACAAACTCAAGGAGTTCCTGTCTGCCCCCCTATCACCATAGTATCCGAGTCTCTCTCAACTTTAATGTGTTACCTACTCAGCATCCTGGTAAGGCAGAGCAGTACTATTTATTCCCATCTCGTAGATGGGAACTGAAGCACAGACTAAGTGACCTGCCCAAGGTCATACAGGGAGTCTGGTGGAGCAGAGAACTGAACCCAGCTTTCCCATGTCTGAAGCTTGTGTCCTAAACAACTGGTCTATCTTCCACCAAACTTCAATAACCATGCCCAAATCATGCAACACCATCAGGTTTTGAACCCTGAACCTTCAGCACCAGATCTCTACCACTCCAACTTCAGGATGACTTTAGGTCTAGCACATGCTAGCTCTTCCTACAAATCTCACTCAGTTTTAGCCCTACGGCATTTGGCTATGCTTGTTTCTGAGTGTTTTAGGTAAGTGGCGATCAATGTGCACAGCGACTGAAGAAGAAAGTCTGCTCAGCGTGCAAGCAAGGAGTGGCATTTCCCAAGCCCCCAAAGCTGAAAGACTGACAATGGGGAAGTTCCTATGAATGCAGTTTCATCCTCTCATTCCACTGCCTAAACTTTGAACTGCATGACTCAACTAGGCTGCCGATAACCTTTAAACAGAACCAGGCTGAATGTGTGCAGGGAGATGGGGAAGCAGAGGGACAAAATAACCAATGTGAAACAAAGGGATTGTAACTGGAAGTCTTGCTATGAAAAGTAGAAAACTGTCACTCAGAGGGTCACCTGCCCAATGTTGCAGGAATTCTCATACTTCAAGCAGCTGTACCAACAAGACAGCAAGTATCAGGCCATAATATCGTACCTTGGGGTCCTCAAGTCTGACCTCCTCAATCACAGCCATATCCCCATCTTCATCTATGGAATGAGTGCCTAGAGAGAGATTAGAGTCCTGCTTTATAGTGTCCAAACTAGAATCCTCCTCTGCAAATCCATCAGGGAGCTCATCGGGATCTTCAAGAAGGCGGGGGGAAGGCAGCTTCTGCACTGGGGTCTTCGTGGCTTGGAACTTGCAGCCTAATTTAAGAACACCGAGAAGTCCAGTTAGGCTGGCCACTTCATTGTCCAGTTGCTACAGGTTTTCCCACGGCCCAGCCATTCCCTAGATGACAGGGACCTAGCCCAGGCCTGCAGACAGGTTTGCTTAAAGTGTCTCCTGCTATACTCTTCAAGCATCTTCTATCCGATAAGGCCATTGCAGGAAACAGGGAGGCTCAGGGAGAGTAAACAGCTATGCTCAGTATTAAAAATCTAAATATTATTTGAGTGAATTCTGGACATTTACATCATCCAGGTGATGCTCATTTCCCCCCTCCCTGACTGCAGGTAAAAGACTCTCCAGGTAGATTCCTACCTGATAGTAGGGGGTAGGATTAGCTTGGTCAGCAGCTGCGGCCTGAAGAAAGGGGGGAGGGGGGGGAGGAGGTTGTCTCCCGCTTCAAAGACTGTCTTGCCTGAGAGGAACCTCCCCTGGAGCATGAAAAGAGCAGGAGTTCACAACATGCACCTCTGCAGCCTTTCTATAAATCTATGGCAGGTCAGGTGACCCCTTCCCACAGCTCATTGGAGAGATGGATGGGAATGCACATGGGACTGGGAAGAAGCACCTGTGCCACAGCCCTACACCAGTTTCCCAAGAGTCTAGCAGCCTTAGGCAAGGAAGGTGTTCCAACTCCCCAGCAGAAGGAAGAGACTGTGGAATTAGGAATGAATGTGTCACCCTTGCCCCCCAACAATACAATAAGGTTTGGGGAGAGAACACCAACCACAAACAGGGTGCAGGCAGTGCTGCAGAAGAGACTTTTTTTTTTTTTTTTTTTTTTTTTAAAACAAACCTGATGTCCTCTCCATTTTCTCCAAAGGAAACCTACATGAGAAAGCCAGGCTCCCCAGAGAACCATTCTCTACCTTTAGCTGGAGTTGACTGATGTGGACCATCTCGGAAACTGAATTTCAGCAGTGAATCTGAGTTGGCCTTCACTCCTTTTTCTCGTTTCTTGTTGTATTTCATCTCTTCCTCATTATCTGATTCTGAGAGGAAAGTGTCTTCTTCTACAGGAGACAGATCTTCCTCAGGCAGGGAGTCTTCGTGCACTAGAGCCAAGCTAACTGTTGCTAACTGTTCACTCCGGGCCTTCTCCCTCTCAAACTGACGGCTTAAATCACTTTCTTCTGCAAAAACGTGTGAAATATACTTTGTTGTTCGTTGCCGACCTTCATCTTCCATAAATCCCTAAGAGGACTGAAAGTCATTATTTTGGCAAATTCTTCCGTTTCTCCCTCCGTTATCCTTGTCCTCTGAACACCCAGATTCTGAACTCCTCCTCCTCATAGCCCCACCTCCCAAAGCTTTAATCCCTATTCTTAAACAACTAGGCCGGCCACGCTGGCAGCTCATGGAAAACAGAGAAACATTCTGTTTACACAAAAATTCTGTATCCTGCATAGAAAACAATCACATACCACGATATATTTTCTCTTATTCTGTATTGGAGACATCTGAACAAAACCAAGTGTAGTGAGTCGGTGTGGCTCCCGTCCTGTCCGGAAGAGGGAGCCCACGTGCAGGCACCAGAGTGGGTGGGACCACCACCGCCTGTCCACGCCCCCCGGAAGTCAAGGGGCGGGACAGGAAGTATAAAGGCCGGCCGCCAGAGCTCAGTCGGCGGCCAGCCACCGGAGGGAGCAGACGTGCGGCCGGGAGCTCCCGGCCAGGAGACCGTCGAAGACCGAGGCCTGGACCCTAGCTGGCCTGAGCTACCCCGGGCCCGCTACAAGGAGGAGCTGCCGGAGCCCGTTCACGCCCGCTACTGGGAGAATCCCTGGGAACCGCACCCCACTAACCCTGAGGGTGAGACTGGACCCGAACCCCTTCGCCCCTGCTGCTATCCAGAGGAGCCGCCTGAGGACCATTGGCCGGACTTCCCGGCAGAGCTACCAGACTTGCCGCCGAGCCCGGGCAGAGAGGAGCCCATGCAGGTGGACTGGCCCGATCCCGGCGCAACGAACGAGGTAGGCTTTGAGGGGGATCACGGAAGTAGCCCGGGGTAGCCGACCCCGGTCCGGCTGCAACTGAGTGTGAGCCTATGTCAGTGTGTTGCGGTCTGGATACCCCACTGACCAGCAGCGGCAGCAACCGCTGTTAGGGCCCCGGGCTGGAACGCAGTGGAGTGGGTGGGCCTGCGTTCCCCCCTGCCACCCTCCGCACAGGTGGCAGGCTTCCCCCTCACCCAACACTCGGCTACAGAAGCCTAGGCGTACCTTATTTGAACTATTTGCTCGCTCAGCCCCTGCAACAAGGGCCTGAGCCTAACTGTGTTTGCCCCGCCCTGATCCAGGGCCTGGGCTTTGAACTATTTGCTCGCTCAACCCCTGCAACAAGGGCCTGAGCCTAACTGTGTTTGCCCCGCCCTGATCCAGGGCCTGGGCTTTGAACTGTTTGCTCGCTCAGCCCCTGCAACAAGGGCCTGAGCTAACTGTGTTTGCCCCGCCCTGATCCAGGGCCTGGACTTTGAACTATTTGCTCGCTCAGCCCCTGCAACAAGGGCCTGAGCTTAACTGTGTTTGCCCCGCCCTGATCCAGGGCCTGGGCTCTGAACTATTGCTCGCTCAGCCCCTGCAACAAGGGCCTGAGCCTAACTGTGTTGCCCCGCCCTGATCCAGGGCCTGGGCTTTGAACTATTCACTCGCTCAGCTCCCTGCAAACGAGGGCCTGAGCCTAACTGTGTTTGCCCCGCCCTGATCCAGGGCCTGGGCTCTGAACTGTCTGCTCGCTCAGCCCCTGCAACCAAGGGCCTGAGCTAACTGTGTTTGCCCCGCCCTGATCCAGGGCCTGGGCTCTGACTGCCTGCTCGCTCAGCCCCTGCAACCAAGGGCCTGAGCTAACTGTGTTTGCCCCGCCCGGATCCAGGGCCTGGGCTCTGATCTATTTGCTCGCTCAGCCCCTGCAGTCAAGGGCCTGAGCTTTAACTGTGGTTGCTCCGACTCTGCACTAAAGAGCCGGAGTTTCGGGACTAACTGACTGCTTGTTCCCACAGTAGTGAGTCGGTGTGGCTCCCCTCCTGTCCGGAAGGGTCGAGCCCCGGCTAGGACCTACTACACCAAGGTATTTGTTTCTTAATCAGTTTGATGCATACTCTTCTAGAATCTTAATTCTCTGTGAAGTTACTGGAATATGGGATTTACAAGGCTGGATCAGACCAGGGGTCCTTTTACTCCATTATCTGGTCTGACAGTGGCCAGAACCAGATGTTTCAAGTGTAGAAAAGCCCAGAACAAACACTTAAGGAATTTCTTCCTACCTCCACCCCAATCAATGAATGGTTGGTTTATGTCCTGAAACATGTTTATATCCCTTTTATAATCTTATATACAGTAACTCTAGATATGAATCCTGGGAATATATATATATTTTTAAATCCTACGAATTTCTTGGCCACAATGACACGAAATCTTATTAAAACAACTGCTATACTGAAGGGTTGGAGGGTAGCAAATGTACCTATACTTAAAAAAAGGCTCTTGGGGTGATCCAGGCAATTATTGTCCAGTAAGCCTTATATGGAAACTGGTTAAAATGATAGTTAAAACTAGAACAAGAAAAAACCTGGAAGATCAAGGTATGACAGGGTTTAACACCATAGCTTCCTCAAAGGAAAATAATGCATCACTAATCTCTTAGAATTCTTTGTTACTTTAGTGACATGTTCAGATAAAGGAGAACCAATTGACAATTTATTTAAATTTCAAAAGGCCTTTTGACAAGGTCTCTCAGTAGAAGCTACTAAAGCTTTATCTATGCCGGGGGGTTTACCTTGCACAGAGTTTTTGCGTATTAGAGTGTATGCACTGATTGTGTACACACCGTCAACTGTTTTCTGATCCAATACATG
This sequence comes from Malaclemys terrapin pileata, assembly GCF_027887155.1. Classification (NCBI taxonomy): domain Eukaryota; kingdom Metazoa; phylum Chordata; order Testudines; family Emydidae; genus Malaclemys; species Malaclemys terrapin. The sequence continues at coordinate 56,499,535 of NC_071514.1, forward strand.
TAACTGTGTCTACATGGGGACTGTACACCACTATGGGCGAGTACCACATGGTGCTTTGCTTCACTTCTGGGTTCTACACATTCCGGGACTTTTCTCCCTGTGTATTATGGGATACATACTGAAGTCAGCTGGAAAGGATTTGAATTCTGGGGGTCAAACTCAATTTCCATATCTTCTTTCCCACTCTCTCATCTAGGCGAGCCCGTGCCATTTTCAAAAAGCCAGCATTTTCTGTCTCCTATCATGTACAGGTAAATTAAGTATTGGGGCAGCTAACCAGGGACTGGGCAAGGAGGGGCATGGCTTGGGGAATTTGTGTATTGCACCTTGGCAAGTAGGTTTAGGCCTAGATTTTTAAAGGTATTAGGCATGGCTGCACTCAACGTTGCAACACCTAATTGATTTAGGAGCCTAAATCTCATTTTCAACTGTCAATGGAATTTAGGCTCCTAAGTGCCTAAATCCATTTCAGAAATGAGATTTAGGATACCAAATCAGTCATGTGTTGCAATGCTGAGCACAACAATGCCTAAACACCTTAAAATTCTATGCTGTTGATGTTGAATTAATTTTTCAAATACTGCCTTCACCATTCATTATTTTTCATATGCTATCCCTTATCTGTCTCAGTTCTAAACTACAGGCCTCTTTTTTCACCAGCCATCTTCAAATCCCTTTTTATTTTTTCTCTTTTTTGAGAAAAAGTGACCAGTAAGTTATAATTTATTTCCACAATGATGGTAGATGTAACCCTGTCTTTAATCTCATTTTAATCCACAAGACATTACCTTGACAACTTTGTATCTCTCTAGAAGACGACAAAGCATCCGTGCTTCTAGCTTCCCCACATTCATAGCCGATCGAATTTCTGCCTGAGAAATTCCTTTGGTTCCCCTACTTTCAACTGTTTTAGGGAGGGAAAAAAGTTTAAACTTAAGTTTACAGGAATCACCTCATACTGAAACAATCTGGCTGAGATGCAGAGGCCATCAGATCCGGCCTGAACAACTGTTGAACATCATTGTCTTAAAAGCTTAAGATTTTCAAACATACATCAGAATGTCTACTTCAATACTTACTACTATAAATCATTTTCACTGGCATACACACATAATACAGTGTTGTACAATAGAATATGCGCATCTAAGACTGTAAAAAAGATTTCTACTACATTATATTTGTGAAATAGTATGTGCTAATTTAGTAAAGAAGACCATAATGCAAGTTCACAAGGGGCAGAGTTAAGTCTGCCAGTGCAAATTTGAGTGGTTAGCTGTGAAAAGAAAAGTTACTATAAGGTAAGTAACTGAACTGTGCTTCTCCAAGATGTTCTGTGCATGTGGATCCCACTCATGGTGTGGTAGCACCCCTTGCACAGGAGTTCAGAAACTTCAAAAGCAGGGTCCATTAAGGGGTCATGCATGCACCCTTTATGTCCTTGCGCCCCCTCTCCTAAGGGCATAAAAGGCAGTGTGACCCTGCTCACTCCCTCAGTTCCTTCTTGCCATCCAGAATCTCAAAAAGTCTCTGAGCTGTGGGTCATGGGACCCACATGCAAAGAACATCTTTCAAAGCCACAGTTACTATAAGTAACCATTCCTCCTTCTTTGAGTTCCTGTGCACGTGGCTCTCTCTCATGGTGATTAACAGGCAATTCAGAGATCGAGGTGATGGGACTCAGAGCTCATTTGAACAGAGATTGTAGGTCTGCTCTTCCCATTTGTGCATCTACTCTGAAATCTGATACCAAGGAATAATGCTTGGAAAAAAATATACAATGAAGATCAATTTGCTCCTCTGCAAATTTCAGATATTGGTGTCCTACTGAAGCACACTGTTGAGGCTGTGTGGGGTATGGCAGAATGAGCAGTTACTTTGGCTGGAGTTTGTTAATAAGGTAGGAAATTTTTATACACTTTATTGTCCATTTTGATAATTTTTGAGAGGAGACTGATTTGCCCTTTGAAGCACTGCCATCAGCAATAAAAAGACAGTTCAGGAAAGCACCAAGATGTTTTATATTAAGATAGTATAAAAACATGAGAATGCCCATCCTGAGTCAGACCAATGGTCCATCTAGCTCAGTATCCTGTCTTCCAACCATGGCCAGTGCCAGATGCTTCAGAGGGAATGAAAAGAACAGGGCAATTATTGAGTGATCCACTGCCTGTCATCCAAACCCAACTCCTGGCAGTTAGAGGCTTAGGGACACTCAGACGATGGAGCTGCATCCCTGAAAATCTTGGTTATTAGCCATTGATAAACCTATCTTTCATGAACTTATCTAATTCCTTTTTGAACCCAGCTATACCTCTGGCCTTCACAACATCCCTTGGCAACAAGTTCCACAGGCTGTCTGTGCATTGTGTGAAGAAGTACTACCTTATAGTTTGTTTTAACCCTGCTGCCCATTAATTTCAGTGGGTGACCCCTTGTTCTTGTGTTATGCGAAAGGGTAAATAACACTTCCTTATTCACTTTCTCCACACCAAACTTTAGATTTAAGTTTGAGAACAGATGTAAGGTTGATTTTACTGAGTCTGAGACCTGCTGAGCTGATCTTCTGCGGATTAACCAATCGTTGAGGAATGGGTACACAAATACCCGGATGATGGAGCTGGGCACATACTACAAACAAGCATTTTGTAAACACCAGGAGCAGTGAAGAAGCTGAACAGGAGAACCCTGAATTGATGATTGTGTAGTACTTGGAAATGAAGAAGTTTCTTGATATTGCAACATGAAAAGGTGTCTTGCAAATTGAGGGTACTGAACCAGTCCATGAGATCTCATGAATGTGTGATAGATGCCAAAGTCACCATGCAGAATTTTGTATTGATTGAGGTGTTAAGGAACCTGAGGTCCAGTATAGGGAATAAAATCATTTTCCCTGGAAGGGTAGGAGGACTGGCTCTACTGCTCCAAACTCCAGTAGTGATAGTATTTCTGGACACATGACTCATGTGAGATTGGTTCCTCAAGAGAGACAGGGAGGGTAGTGGTGGGGGAGGGTATGATATGGAATTGGAGGGTGTACCCTTCCTGGATGACCTGTAAGACTCAACAGTCTGACATCATGACATCCAGGCATATTTGAAAAAGGAAAGGCAGGTACCAAAAAAGGGAAGAGAAGGGTACAGGATCCACAGTCTAATGCAGAATCCTTAACCGAAGCTTAAAAATTGTTGCTATCCTGTTGGTACTCTAGCCACTTCTCTCCTGCTGAATTACCAACATGGTATCTGTTGCTCCTCATTTTTTTACTAAAGCTGAACTGTTCTTGCTCAAGGAAGGATTCCATCGTTCTCCTAATCCTAGCAATGAAGATGTATTCCTATATCTTCATCCCATGTGATAGCAACTTTATTCCTTGATATAGTTTCCTCATTCCTGGATGTGTCCCTTCTCATGTTCTGGGATTAAGATAGACTTGCACCAATCTCCCACACGAACAGAAATTAAAATTGCTAAATGAGAGTACTGTTAATTGCCTAGGCCAGAATATCTCAGAGGTTTTATCCATATGCACATTTTCTCCCAGTTTGAGAACCCCTGTTGTAAATGTTGCATTCTAGAAGTTAAAGGAATTGTATGACACAAGGAAGATGTTGAAATATATAAACTAGGGTATGTCTTTGAATTTTAAAAGAAATTGCTTAAAAAGGGCAGAAATCCAGTTAATAATGTGGGCTAATACTGAAATACAATCCTTGAAGTTAATCAAACAGAAAAGGCCTCCAATAAGGAAAGAATTGAAGAAATGCATTATACACAGATGCCATCTACTGGATGCCAATGGAAGCAGCAGAGATACAGAGCTGAAGTCTGAATGCTTATTTGGCATGTGTCCAACAGAAATCCAGAGGATGACCCTCTCCAATGGCCCCTGGAATCATGGCATATAAAACTGAGGACCCCACAGCTCATCGAGCGGGGAAAGACTCTTTTCGTCCAGGGTAACAGGAACAAGAGTTGATTGAACCCATGAAAAAGCTGCAGAATCCTAAATGCAATCGATGCCTCGAACAACTGCGTGGAAAGGACTCTTCCCCCCATCCCTGGTTTAAGTGGTGAGATTTCATTTCAAAGATTAGCCTGCTGAGTCTACACCTCAAGTAACTATATCTTAGACCAGTAAGTATTAGTCTTACCGGTTAACCTGCCTTAACTGTTAATCCCGGGCCAGCTGGCCAACACCAGTGGCCCTGCTGCCTGGCCAGAGCAGCGCCACCTGGCTGGAGCAGTGGCCCCAGCCGGTGGGATCGGCCCCTGCCGCGCTGGCCAGCAGAATTGGCCTCAGCTGCTTAATCAGTTAACTGTTTAAATGCCATTTTTAATAGTTTAAAGGATTAACTTTTTAAATGGTATTTCATCCCTAATGCTGTGCTTTATAAGTTCAAGCAAATTGGCCTAAGAGAGATATGAACCATAATTTTAAGCAATTCCTTTTGATATTCTAAACCTGTTTAAAACAAATAAAAGGAAGTATTTCTTCACACAACGAACAGTCAACCTGTGGAACTCCTTGCCAGAGGATGTTGTGAAGGCCAAGACCATAACAGGGTTCAAAAAAGAACTAGATAAGTTCATGGAGGATAGGTCCATCAATGGATATTAGCCAGGATGGGCAGGAATGGTGTCCCTAGCCTCTGTTTGCCAGAAACTGGGAATGAGCGACAGGGGATGGATCACTTGATGATTACCTGCACTGGCCATTGTCGGAAGACAAGATATTGGGCTAGATGGACCCTTGGTCTGACCCAGTAAGGCCATTCTTATGTTCTGCTTTGACACCAAACCATTCAAATAGCAGGCAGTTAGAAGTGCCTTACAGACACGTATATTCTTACTCCTCGAAGAAATACTGGAATTGTGATAAGTGTATTAGATACTACACAACTGATGATCACAAGTAAACGTTACAAGAAATTTTGGTGATTTGCATTAAAGTAACTGCTGAGCCTCAACCCTAGTCTATGACAACTGCTTGTAAGATTATATTGTTGTGCTCAGTACAGGCCTAAAACAGTGGTTTTGTCTACCCTTGATTGATGAACTGTTGATTGTATACTAATGTGGTTCTGGGTGAATTAATACATCATTGATTGGTTAAGAGAAACACAGTGTACTGATCTGAGAAGTACTGCCCAAGATAAAAGTTGGCCTGAAAAGAACCTGTCATTAAATTAGTAAACTAACGCTTCCTGGACTCAATAAAAAGAGGTTATTAATCTATTAGATTCCATCTAACATTGGCTATAACATTCATCAAGCTGAAATCTAGTGTATTAGATTTCAGTTTTAAAATCTGACTGGTACCCTGGCAAATCATAAAACTGATCCCTATTGACGTTTACACAAGGCTGAGTGCAGGGGAACAAAGCCATTTAATAAGTGACAGTGTGGATGAGGTAGTAGGCAAAATGCTAGGGTGGAGCTAGATATGAAGGGAGAGGCCTGGATTAAGAGCAACAAAGGAGTGGCTGTTCTCACACCCCGCTCTTTACTATAAGGTGTCAGGTTTGTTTTTGTTTTTGTTTTTTTTAACTCTGAAAGGGGAAGGGATGGGAAAAGGAAGAGGGCAGCCCTTTTTCTTCCTCACCAACCTCCTTTATTCCCCATCAGCATGCTTCTGTGTGATCCCATCCCCACCCCCCTTTTTCACTTTGAAAATATAAACAGTCTACAGCAGGGATCAGCAACCTCTGGCACGCAACTCGCCAGGGTAAGCACCCTGGCTGGCCAGGCCGGTTTGTTTACCTGCCGCGTCCACAGGTTGGGCCGATCACGGCTCCCACTGGCCGCAGTTCACCGCTCCAGGCCAATGGGGGCTGCGGGAAGTGGCGCGGGATGAGAGATGTGCTGGCTGCCGTGTCCCGCCGCCCCCATTGGCCTGGAGCGGCAAACCGCGGCCAGTGGGAGCTGTGATCGGCTGAACCTGCAGACGCGGCAGGTAAACAAACCGGCCCGGCGTGCCAGGGGGCTTACCCTGGCGAGACGCGTGCCAAAGGTGCCGATCTCTGGTCTACAGAGAAGGGACAGAGGTGATGGCAATTGAGGTAGCTTGCTACTTTCAGCCCCACCAGTTACTCTGGGCACCAGCCACCACTGCTATGATGGATACAGAAGTCCTGCATTTTTTTCCCCCATTACAAATTCAAATCCTGTCTAGGCTTGGCCTGGAGAGCTAGTGTAAGTGACGACAAAGAGGCAAAGCCGCATCTAACCTAGAAAAAGAGGCAATATTTAAAAACATTAGCTAACATGTTTTAAAAAAATAGTATGGACTTAATTTAACCTCCTTTAAAAAAATGTTATCTGGCTAAGTAACATTTTTAAACAACCTATTTCCTAGTGTAGAAAGGGCCCAAGAGAGCAAAAATTGAGCTGTTAGAGGGAAGAGATTTTTAGCAAGTTTTTAAAACTCTTGGCTCATTTTTCTTAACTATTTTACTCCAATGCCAAACTGACATTTTGAATAAGGAAGCTTTGTTAATCATTAAGCACCCATACTCCTTTTAAGAGTTCACAAACAAGCCTTAGACATCTCATTTTTATATCCTGGTAGTTTCTAGCAACCAAAACTGGGACAGAGGAGCGCCCAATGTGCTAGACACTGTCACACATGGTAAAAGACAATCCTGCTCTGAACAGATGAGACAAAGGGTGGGAGAAAGTAATTATTTTTCCCATTTTAAAGATATGCACAAGAATCTAATGTACAAAGTAAAGACAATTTCAAAATTAAGCCAGTAAGAAAATATTCAGTTCATTTTCATGCAGGTAACAACATATGAACTGAATACACACACAGAACCTGATTACATTACCTACTTAGCTCATAAGCCTGCGTAAGCATATCCCGCTCATAAACAATATCTACAGGCTGGACAGTTTTTGTGATCATCTCTTCCTCCTCATCATCGTGGTAATCATCCACTTTCTTTCGAAATTCCTTCACTAGTTTGAGGCATCGGACCATGACATCAGTCCCTGAGAACACATGATACTACTGGTTAGTAAAATAACTGAACAAAAATCTATGGGTGAAAAGGAGGGATCCACATGAAAAATAAGTTAATTCGTTTCTCTCAGCATTGACAAACAGAATGACATTCCAGTTAAGTAACTTAATGAATTACCACAAGTGGAAGTGGGCACTTGCATATGGGCCTGATGATAATTCTCTCAGCCCTGAGGTTTTAAACGATGGATACAGATGGAAAGGTCTCCTGCTCACTTGCAAAGGTAACTTAGGGTATCTCTAGGATCAAACAATGAAGTATTTGAGGGGATGAGAAAATGGTCCTATGAAAGGACATAATATGAAATTAGGGAACTTTTAACTATGTGCAGGAAGGTGTGTCAATGGTGATCCTGTGAGATACATCTCTTCAGAAAACCAATTTAGATTGCAGTGTCTCTTCAAAGACACGGTCCCTTTGCTCTGATAATCACCTAACAAATGTCTGGGTCTTCTAAAGAAAGTAATTAACTGTAATAATTTTATCTACCAAAATGTAATACCACCCTTGAAGATTTACAGCCCTTCTATTCTATGAAAACAATAGACTCAGGGAACCTGGTTACAAAACAGCTATCTTTTGAGCTGTTGTAATATGGTTAAAATGTATAATGTGGATGAAACATCACAGTGCTGGAACCAGGACTAAACCAATAGATTTGTTTCAGGTTTTCCATGCAGACTTGGGAAAACGATGTGGCATTAGTCACAGTCATCAGAAGGCTCTCCTGATAACAATATATATGGACAAGAAACTCTTAAAAGTTTACCTTTTGCAGCTGTGAAACAGTGGAAAACTTAGTACTGTGCATCTAGGGCAGGGGTTGGCAACCTAACCATATCATAATCCCACTAATCCCTGGTTTATTATTAATACTCAATATATCCCTGGATTGGATAATGATTTCAGGTGTGTTGCATTGTGTACTAACAAATTTATAACTTTATATATACACCTGAGATGCAAAGGAAGCTTTACCTTTAAACACTCTGCAATTTAAGATTTTGGTTAGTTTATACAATTGATGACATCAGTGCGTACATAATAAAGATGTGGCTGCAATTACCTTTCTTTGTTTTATAGGGTCCACCATCAGGGTGCAAGTCCTGTAACGGGGTAGATAATACTTTGGCCAGGCCAGCATTCATCATATATTGATACAGACGTTTGAATGTTCTTTCACAGAGACCCTACAATAACAGTAACAGTAAAGAGAAATGAAAAAGATGTCACTATTTTAAGGAGCATTCCCTACAAATCAGGAAGTTAACAGCAGCTAAAGCCTTGACTTTCATAGAAAAGTAAACAGAAGCACCTCAGGGACAGAAAGACGTTTCTGACTCAGTTACTATATGCCTCTAGCCCCTTGACCAGGACTTGAGATCCCACTTCTTTTTCATTTACCTGGTTTGTAGTACCCGGTTGTCTTTCCCTGTCTAGAAGCTCTCCATTATCTGTCTTGGAAAATAGCTTTCCCACTATCACATCTGTCTCTAATTACCATCCCTTGCCTCCTTTCTTCCACTGTGTTCAGTTTATTCAAACGTCCTAGACCTCAACTAAATCCTTCATTCCATTCAATCCTGCTTCTGCCCTCTCCATTCAGAACTGTCAAGATCAAAAATAATAATATATTACAAATGGAAGAAAGGGAAAGTTGATAGCAATGAATGTAAATCAGAAGCTAGGAATTGTAGAAAATTGATCAGGGAAGCAAAGGGACACACGGAGAACTCTATGGCCAGCAGAGTTAAGGATAAGGAGGAGGTTTTTTTAAGCACATCAGGAACAAAAAGAATCCTAACAATGGCTCTGGTCCATTACTAAATGGAAATGGTAGAATTAATAATAATGCCAAAACAGAAGTAGTGTTCAATAAATATTTATGTTTTATATTCGGGAAAAGAACAGATGATGCAGTCATATCATCTGATAACACTCTTTCCATTCCGCTGGTATCTTAGAAGGATGTTAAACAGAAGCTACTAAAGATAGACATTTTAAAATCAGCAGGTCAAGATAACTTGCATCTAAGAGTTTTAAAAGAGCTGGCCAAGAAGCAGGCTGGGCCATTAATGCTGATTTTCAAGAAGTCTTAGAACAGGGAAGTTCCAGAAGACTGAAAGAAAGCTAATGTTGTGCCAGTATTCTAAAAGGGCAGATGGGATGACCTGGGTAATTTTAGGCCTGTCAGTCTGACATTGATCCTGGGCAAGATAATGGAGCAGCTGATACAGGACTCGATTAACAGAGAATTAAAGGAGGGTAATATAATTAACGCACATTTTATGACATTACAGGTTTGGTTGATAAAAGTAAAAGTGTTGATGTAATAGACCTTTTTAAGGCAATGTTGGGGCACTTCTCACAGCCCCTCACGTACCAGCTCCTGACTTCCTTGTGACCCAAATGGAGTTGAAGCAGCCAAAGGAAGACGAGAAACTAGTAACTAATGGGATATGAGGAGTTCAGCTACCAGCTGGAGGCAACATAGAAGAGAGCAGAGGAACCCCAGAGTTCATACAAAACACTGTAGCCAGTATGAAAGGGAAATTGATCTACATTCCCCTTGCTCCCAGAAGCAGAGAAGAGGGGATCACAGAGCCCCTTCCGCTCCCACTGCTCTCCTCCCTTCAGGAGTGGGGAAAAAGGTAGCCCCAAACCTATCTTCAGAGCAGGCACCTTAGGAGGCTGCTCGCTGCAGCTATGCAGCTCCAGAGGCTCCCAATGGGGTGGGAGAAGCAGAGGCCTACCTTCCAATCCTAGTCTGCCTCTCTGGGCTCCTGTCCCAGTCCCATCACACCCCTCCCCCACCAGTTCTCAATCTGCCAGTCTTTTCCTGTTCCTCCTCCCCCCCACAACTTTTACTCCCAGTTTCTCTCCCCATCTGCCACCTTCCAAGTCCCAGTCTCCCACAGGTTCCATGTCCCAGTTTATTCCCTCTGGTCTGGCTCTAGTCCCTTCTGCATCCAATTCAGAAAGCTTACGCCTTCATGATGCCTGGGCCCAGAAAAAGGAGCACCAAGAACACAGGCTCTTACTTCCAGTGCCTGGCTCCACCCCAGCCAAACCTGCATCAGCCAAGAGTGGCAATGGCAGACAAAGCCCTGCTTAGCCCCTTCAGCCTGGACAGGCGTATGCTCACTGCGGATGGAGTCTTTGGAGAACGTAGCTGTGAAGCTCCAACAAGTCTCTACTGAGTTCATGTGGACTGAGATTTTTCAGAGGCTTAAAACCTGGCCAAATTTTAGTAATTTTCCACCATAAGAGTAAAAAGCACCTCCCTGACACAAAGGCCACCCGCTTCTAAATGTCAAGTCCTTGCTCCAGAACATGGGGGCACTAGAGATTCTCAGAGAAATGTTGTTTATTTAATATGATAAACAACATTTTCCTTATACCTCATTCTGGGCAATGGCTGAGCCATTTTGTCTGAAACTTTCTAAAGTTTGTTTTGAATTAGACACCTCACACTGAAAATTTCAGCCTGAGAAGTTGAAGTCTGGCACTTAGAAACAATGGAAAACAGGTCTGTTTAATGGGAAGTATTATAAGGTTGTCTGATACTTCTCATTATACAGACCAGTTCTGCTTGTAATGCTGAATTTTTGGATTTCATTAACAGCAAACTGAACTTGAAAGCAAATGATAATCTCACCAGTTCTTCCCTCAGATTCCCCAATGTTTCCATTTTGTTTGGTCGAGTGCTCAGCATACCTGAGAGCTTCTCCATAAGGATATCATATTTACTCCTCCTAAAAACAAAAGAAAGTTATTCAACACATGAACTTCATGAGCACTGAATTTTTACATCCAGAAATATCACAGAAAACGCTAGTTACCATCACGGAGGTAGACTGAGAAATAAAAAGCAAAGATTTTAGCAACATTTGAGGGGAAAATCCAAGTTGTTTTTTGTTAAGGTCTTACAAAAAATAGATGCAATTCAATTTTTGACTCAAAACCCAACATTTCATTTGAGTGCCCTTGGTTTAAGATGTGCACTAATTTTGAAAAGTTGGGATCCCTACTGGTTAATTCCCCTCAAAAACAGGGGCGCTGAATAAGTTTCTAAACCTTTTCCAATAGGCTGTTGGACTTCAAAACTTCTCTAAAAGTTGATAAACCCAATATAGATTTCAGCAGAGCTTTTGAGCTACATTAGTACTTCACAGTACCCTGATGACTTCCCAAAATTATCTCTACCCATCATATTCCCCATATCTTGATTTATGCTATCAATCCCTGGTTTGCCTCCTGGAAGCATGAAAACATGAAAAGCTTTCTGAAGTCCATGTAGGTTCAATGGTTCCTACTAACAGGCCTTAGTTACAGGACTACCTACTCTTTGTCAAACAATATTCAAAGGTTGGATGCTTATCAGATATAAAACTATATTTGATATAAACAGTGTTTGTCATGGGAAACTAAGAAGTCATACTTCACAATTTTTTTTACCCACTTCATATTTAAAAGCCCACACTCTGTTACATTTGTCATATACAGAGTTGAATTTTTAAAAATTTATGGAGGAGTTCATTTCATTTACACACAGAGTGCTGGTTAGGGGAATGCCCTTCACCCAAACAGCAGATGCAAATATCCAATACCAGGAAGACAGCCAGATACACAAGCTGTTCTGAAACCAGGCCTGCTGTTTCACTACGACCAAGTCAAAGCCAGTGCAGGATCTAACTATGCAACAGAGGAAAAGAGAGTCAGAAGTAAAAATTCACTAGAAAGCGCTGTAGAAGCTATCCAATAATAACACAGCTATTAAAACAATGTACAAGAAAAATCAGATCTCTGTAGGACAAGACCTGGCAGCAGGATACCTACCATGCAAACCATGGCTGGAGGAGGAGCACACATCCTTTATACAACCTCCGTCCCTGAATGCTTAACCACTGTGAGGAGGAGCTAATTCAGTAACCAACAGGCACTGCTTCCAGAAAGTTTTGATGGTCCTATGGCACCAGGGGCATGTCCTAATGGTAAGAAACTACACATGCCACCCTGAAGAACCACCTAACTTCTGTTTGGTACATACCTGTCAACATGAAAGCGGTTCAAAAGCAGAAGAATGGAGTGCTGCTGGGCTCCACTTGGTAGTCTTATGACATGGGACTGCATTGAAATGAGACCATTTCTGTCTAATACTCTTCTGTGATAATGCATTTTACCAGCATCCACCCTAGAGAAGACAAGACATCCACAGAACCTCCCATGATGGCTTGTAAATAAATATAATAAACAAATTATATTCATATAGCACCCATCATCCCAACGCCCTTTACAAATTTAAATTACTATACAAATTGCCTGTACAACCTTAATTCAGCCCGCTTGTGCATATACATTATGATAGTCTTATTACATCTTCACATACCACTTTCTCCATGGGGCCTCATTCAGTGTACAGGAAATGAATCAGGGTAGTATACTGAATGAGGCTGTTGTCTATAAGATTCAGCCTCATTTGCTGCTGAAGTTAGGTGTATAATAAATGAGAAAAAATACTATTAGAAAAGAAAGGATGGTCTTATGGTTAAGGCAGCTGAATGTCACACTGAGAGATTGGATTTTATCTACGCTTCTGCCACATGATGCTGGGCAAGTCACTTAAATCAAACTTTTCACAGGTGGCACTAACTGCATTTTTCATTTTCTAGGTGCTTAACTTGAAACAAACTGGGGTCTGATTTGCAAAAGTGCTGAGAAGTCATAGCTACAGTTGAACTCAATGGGAGCTGTGCTCTGAGTGTATGAAATTCTACAAATATATTGATTGACAGAGCCAGACGAGTACCCAGAAGTCACCTCCTACAGGACAGGCCCAACAGGGAAAGTGACGGGGCGCCACTGGCTGTCGCCTTGGGTCCCCAGCTGGAGCCTCTCCAGCGCATCATCGGGGAACTGCAGCCTGTCCTGAGGGATGATCCCTCACTCTCACAGATCTTGGGAGACAGACCTCGCTTACGTACAACCCCGCAACCTGAGGCGGGTGCTCACCAGCAGCCACGCATCACTGAACAAAGGCACTGACCCAGGAACCTATCCTTGCGGCAGAGCCCAGTGCCAACTCTTCCCACGTGTCTATTCAAGTAACATCATTGTGGGAACTAATCGCGTCGGCCATGCCATCGGGGGCTCATTGACCTGCACATCTACCGATGTGACATATGCCATCATGTGCCAGCGATGCCCCTTTGCCATGTGCATTGGCCAGGCTGGACAGTTTCTGCGCAAAAGAATTAATGGACACAAATCTGACATCAGGAATCATAACATTCAAGGACCAGTGGGAGAGCACTTTAGCCTGTCTGGTCATTCAGTGACAGACCTGCGGGTGGCAATTTTGCAACAGAAAAGCTTTGAAAGCAGACTCCAACGAGAAACTGCTGAGCTTGAATGGATATGCAAATTAGATACAATCAATTTAGGCTTAAATAGAGACTGGGAATGGCTGAGCCATTACAAACATTGAATCTATCTCCCCATGTAAGTATTCTCACACTTCTTATCAAACTGTCTGTACTGGGCTACCTTGATTATCACTTCAAAAGTTTTTTTTCCTCTTACTTAATTGGCCTCTCAAAGTTGGTAAGACAACCTCCCACCTTTTCATGCTCTCTGTATGTGTGTGTGTGTGTATATATATATATATATATATATATATCCTCAATATATGTTCCATTCTATGCACCCGAAGAAGTGGGCTGTAGCCCATGAAAGCTTATGCTCAAATAAATGTGTTAGTCTCTAAGGGTACGTCTTCACTACCCACCGTATCGGTGGGTAGCAATCGATTTATCCGGGATCGATATATCGCGTCTTAACGAGACGCGATATATTGATCCCTGAATGCGCTCACCGTCGACTCCGGAACTCCACCAGAGCGAGCGGCGGTAGCGCAGTTGATGGGGGAGCCGCGGCCGTAGATCCCAAGCCGTGTGGACCCCAGGTAATTCGATCTTAGATACTTTGACTTCAGCTACGCTATTCACGTAGCTGAAGTTGCATATCTTAGATCGATTCTCCCCTCCCCCTGCCCCCCCAGCGTAGACCAGCCCTAAGGTGCCACAAGTACTCCTGTTCTTTTTCCGGATACAGACTAACACGGCTGCTACTCTGAAACCTACAAAAATATTAAGTACTCCAAAATATCAGTCCCCAAATGTCTCAAGTTGGGCACCCAAAATAGACAATTATGACCTTCATCTCTCTGTGCCTGAGTTCCCTATTTGTAAAATGAAGGTAATCCCACCACCGTGTCTCACAGGGGTGTTGTAAAGATAAGTTCATTAATGTTTGTGAAACACTCATATTATGATGGGCGCTCCACAGAAACACCCATGAGGAAATTAATAGTTCTGTATTCAATGCAGGGTTAGGATGGTCTGAGTATTGCAGGAATGCGGAATTGGTCAGCCCTATGCTCGGCTGATGCAGCAACTCCTGGTGTTGGACGCTGTCACGAGGTCGAGGGACATCTACCTAGAACATATCACCCGACATTGGAAATACCAAGAGTGATGAACTGAAGTGCCAATTAGAAGCAAAGTGGGGAAAGTATCGGAAAACTTCCCTGATGGACTGTATTTTCTAAGGAACAACCTATCCTAATTTCTCAAATACTGAGGGACATTTCTGCCTAACTTAGGTTTGCATTTTAAATAAATATTAAATTTCTAGTCCTTATGATTACAAACAAAATCTTGTGAACACGAACAGAATCTTTTACACCTTTCTAGGTCTGCAGACAGTTTCATTGTCTGAGCTTCAGAAGTAGGGCCCTACCAAATTCACGGTTCATTTTGGTCAATTTCATGGTCATAGGATTTTTTAAATTGTAAATTTCATGATTACAGCTATTTAAATCTGAAATTTCATGGTATTGTAATTGTAGGGGTCCTGAAGCAAAAAGGAGTTGGGGGAGGGAGGGGGCGCAAGGTTATTGTATGGGGGGATTGTGGTACTGCTACCCTTACTTCTGCGCTGCTGCTGGTGACGGCGCTGCCTTCAAAGCTGGGCAGCTGGAGAGTGGCAGCTACTGGCCGGGAGCCCAGCTCTGAAGGCAAAGCTGCTGCCAGCAGCAGCACAGAAGTAAGGATGGCATGGTATGGTATTGCCACCCTTACTTCTGCACTGCTGCCTGCAGAGCTGGGCCCTCAGTCAGCAGCCGTCACTCTCTGGCCGCCCAGCTCTGAAAGCAGCACAGAAGTAAGGGTGACATGGTATGGTACTGCTACCCTTACTTCTGTGCTGCTGCCTTCAGAGTGCATCCGGCCAACAGCCACCGGTCTTTAGCCGCCCAACTCTGAAGGCAGCGCAGAAGTAAGAGTGGCAATACCGTGACCCCCCTGCAACTCCCTTTTGGGTCAGGACACCCAGTTTGAGAAATGCTGATCTCCTCGGTGAAATATGAATAGTATAGGTTAAAAGTACACAAAAGACCAGATCTCACCTGAGGAGACCAGAGTTAATGGTCCGTGACGTGTTTTTCATGGCCGTGAATTTGGTAGGGCCTAGTCATAATCAGCAGGAACAGTGTGAATTAACATGGATAGCAGCAGTAAAACTATAGAAAGTCTGCACATGACAAGAGCCATGCCAATTTCATGCTGCTGCTTGGTAAAACTAACAAAAACAGCAGAAGCAGGCAATTAAACTATTAATAAGGGTAAGAGGAAGGGATAAGAGACTAAAAAAATTGGAGTCTTGAAAAGAGGGGTAGAGTAGCAAAAAATGGGCTAGGTGGAACTTCAAGTTTTCCTATCTAGTAGTTGGAAACTAGTATAAAGGAAGCAGATCCCACCCAGGATTCAGGTACAGCAGAAATCCCCGCACCATCCCCTCAATATCATCTGGGGGTAGGTGAAAGGGAAAGAAGCAGCAACTGGGCATATTAAATTGCGCATCTGGGCTTTGCAGCACTTCATCTTCATGTTTTGTATCTAGCTATAGCTATTAGGATCAGTCCTCCACATGAAAGTAATCCCTATATATAAGCAGGTTAGGATAGGAAATTAAAATACAATCTCCAACTGAAACTGCAGGAGGAATTTAAAGAAAGCATAAAGTAGTTAACCAAATGGGAATTTGGAAAAGACACAAGGTTAATAACTGTTTTGGTGAGGAAGTACCATGAAATTTAGTTACTACAAGCAGTAAGCTGGCATCTCCAGAAGCACAGGACCTGCAGAAACAAAGTGCCCACAGTACTGTGATGAGACATTCCTGATGAATGAAGCCTTGTCTGCAAGGCTTTGATTTACTTTATAAACAGCAACAAACTCTATACTTACTTGAAAGCCCCACTGTGAAGGTCTCTCTGAAGTTCCCCTTGCCATCTAGCACGACCTAATCGCTCCAAAATGCAGTAGGAGAAGTCTGGGAGTTTTAAGTCTGGATCCCCCTCCCAGCCAATTAAAGCCCTGTAGCGCAGAATCTGTGAAGCAACGATAACGAGTTTCTCCCCCCACCTACAAAGCAAACAGCAAGAGATGAGAGGTTAGTTTCCCAGAGCGCCTAAATTTAACCATTTCCCCAACTGCTTTCTTTTCTGAGCGAAAATGATTACTGAAGGGATTACTTTGAAGTTGAACAAGGCTCAGCTGAAGATCTAGAACTTTCTCTCCCTCTTCATGATGGCATATAACACCCATTAACATTACAAATGATTAGCTGTAACTCCAGAAAAATACTTCACTAAGCACCAAGTTTGAAATTTAGGAAGTTGTCGATTGAACTGCCTGCCTGGCTCCTATCCAAACCTTTCCCACCTTCCTGATACAGAACTGAGATATGGTCTTGTTCTCAACCACTATCTCCATATAGGCTGAGGACAATTGCAACAATTCCACGATAGGCTTGATATTAGGTAACCGACATCAGCAATAACAAGAGGCTTGTTACTCATACTAGCCCTTTAAAGTAATAGAACTGCTTTCACAACAGTGTTTTAAATGCTGAATTGAGGGATGGAAAGTATCAAATTATTTTTCAGGAAGCTAGTAAGCTGCTTAGGCCTGGTCTACACTTAAAAGTTAGGTCGACGTCGCTACAGCACTCAGGGGTTCTGAAAAATTCACACTGTAGATGTAACTAAGTTGATGGAAGAATTCTATCTTCGGGCATGGTAGGAAGTGTCTACAGCATTGCACTAGAGCAGCATAGCTGCACTGCTGTAGCACAGACATGGGCTTAGTAAGCAGCATTAAAAGAAGTAACCTTGCAGCAGGAACTGGTGATGGAGCTTTAGTCATAACAAGAGCAGTGCACATACAAAATGATCAGCTGCTAGGTGCATATTATACAGCCTACATGCTCTCCAAGTGCTGATAATGCAGCACATCAATAGAGAAATGTAAGAAGTTCCAGAGTAACTTGTTTAGTCATGTTTTTAACATTGAATAGTGGTAGCATTACTAAATACATGTTTGTTTTACTCCAAACAACTGTCAAAGGAAAGCCTAGACTTCTCCACTGTATTACCAGGGATATGTAGTACCTTGGCAGCACTGAGATCTGAGAGCTAATTTAAAAGAGAAAAACTTCAAAAGCCTGGTTTGAAAATCTATATATCTGGTTCCAGGCTAAATTTCTCAATTGTTAAAATGGAGAGAAGCCAAGCTGACGGTAGGCCAGACAAAGGGTTTGGGAGGCTCAGTGCAGACAGAATATTCAGATGTTTAACCAGCAAGCTTCAAATGATTTCTCTTGTTTGTGTACAAGATTTTCCCAAGGATTTATAGTTTGGCCAAATCGGGCCAGAGTTCCATGAGGACAGAAAAAGATGCCTCTCGGTCCTCCTGCCAAATTTCAGATTCTTGTTCCAAACCACAGGTGTGCTAGAATGCTTTTAACATTTTTTTCTGACCATTTTTGAAATACTTATTTTCCCCAAACTTCCTCAGAAACTTTTACTTGAAATTTCTAAAAAAAAGGTGACCTGAGATGGACACCAAACAACCCAAAGTGGGTGAGATCATATATTTATTGGACCAGTTTCTGTTGGTGAGAGAGACAAGGTTTTGAACCAACAGAAGTTGGCTCAATAAAAGATATTACCTCACCCACCTTGTCTCTCTAATATCCTGGGATTGACACAGGTACAACTACTACACCAAATAGCCTATACGGTTGGTAAATTTCAGCATAAACAGTTAAAGTTTGGCAACAGTATAAACAACTGGAAGTGGAATTATAATGGCAAATGTTAGGTTAATAGATTCATAATTAGAACCTCTATAATGGTAGAAAACATGACAACTTGTATAAGTGCTATCTGGATGGGGAAGGTACAAATGTCTACAATTATTTGAAGACTGCAGACACCAAAGAGGAAGAGCAATTATTTAGGGTGAAACAGGGCAAGAAATAGGCAGCAGAGTTTACAATAATTGGAATGCAAGACCAATGGATGCATTTGGATCTGATTAAGAAAGCTTAGTCACTCATATATGCCTTTGATGAATGTGGTGAAGGAGAGATAGCTTGAAACCCCATGCCTCTGAAAATCTCAGTGTGCATTTTTGGAGGATGCACAAGCATTGTCTCTACAGCTGCAACATAAAATCAATGTTATATTGAAAACAATGGTTTCTTTACAGAGACTTTCCTCCATTGATTTATATGTATCTAATGCAGCAAAATAAAGGCAAATTAAATCATGGAGCCAGCAGGGCTGTAAATATTGTTTAAAAACTTAACCGTTTAAATGATTAAAATTATACCATTTAACTGGTTAACCAATTAAAGGGAGAGGTCCCAGCCTGCGCGGTCCGGGGTGGCTCCGGCCGGTGCGGCCCAGGGTTGGGGGTTAATGGTAAAACTAATGCTTACCAGTTAACCATTTAATATTTTACATCCCTAGGAGCCAGGCTCAGCTCTCCTTAAAAGGAGCTGTTTCCAAATAGCAAAGCATTGTAATTTAAAATGAAACACCAACAAATATTGAAATCTTCTTACTCACTTTTCATAGGCTTCTGTGTAGGCATAACAAGGCTGCAAATCCTCTGTCCTAATTTGATCAGTATAATTTAATCTCTCCTTAAAATATTGGCATGAACCCTGAATGCCATCCTTATTATCCAAAATCATATGGACAGGATAAATATCATCTAGAGGGACAGGATCTCTTTTTGTTTCCAGTATTCCTGTTTCAAGATCTATTTCTTCATACCTGAAATAAAAATGCAAAGGGAGCCAGTATTTAAAATTGTAACATTCACAAGACAAAAACAACTTAAAAGCTGAATTTAAGGTTGCTGCTACATTTCAACGGATCTCCAACAAACGTCTTGGAAGAAACCTAGAACTAAAAATCTTTCAAATCTCAAAAGTTAGAAAGCCAGGAAATGCAGAATTAGTGTTGCACTTCTTAAACAAGGAATCCAAATACACCTCTACCTCGATATAACGCTGTCCTCAGGAGCCAAAAAATCTTACCGCGTTATAGGTGAAACCGCGTTATATTGAACTTGCTTTGATCCACCGGAGTGCGCACCCCACACCCCCAGAGCGCTGCTTTACCGCGTTATATCCGAATTCGTGTTATATCGGGTCGCGTTATATCGGGGTAGAGGTGTATGTCAACATTCAGAGCATAATGAAAAGGCTTTTTCTGAGGAGATGGGAGCAAACAAAGAGAATTTTTAGCATAACTGTGTCAGGAGCGTAATAATATGCACACTGGCCTTGCTGAATTTTAATGTCCTTTTATTGATTTGCACACGTACCACGAGTTTTAGACAGGAACACTGAACTAATGCAGCACTTGACTCTTTTTCAATACTTTTCAAAAAAAAGTTGCAATGCTTTTTATTTTCTGATTATTTTGCAGTAAGACAATCATGTACAGAAGCTAAGTTTTTTATATTAATTTTGATTTATTTACAAAACCATTAAAATAGTGCAATTCACAAATTATTTCTAGTTTTATAGTTTTTGACAAATACAGGAGAGAGTTGTGAGAGTTGAGGGCCATATTAGTATACAAAACTTATATTTAGTAACAATTAAGGTTGCAAGTTTATACCCCACCCATGCTTTCTTTTCCATCTTGCCCACAACACTGTAAATAACCCACTCCAGTGCTCCATAAAGCTTTCATTTCTTTCTCCACCAGATACCCAAAAGTAATACATACCACAGCTTTATCAAACTTTAATTCAAATGCAAAACCTTAAGCTACCTCATCTGCTTTTATAAAACTGTATCAAAAGATCAGTAAATCTGACTATCACATATTCCATGCATTCTGGACATTATTCTGCCTTAACACTACAAGGTTACTGTTAAGATTGTTAATCATGCCATCCCTCCACACACAGATCAGCAGCCCCCTGACCTTCATATCCCTAGCTTAGGTTATTTGAATTACACAAGTAATTATTAGCTCCTTTCCAGACCAGGCACTGGAGAACGACTTGAGACAATTTCCCACTGGTTTACACAACTGTGTAGTAGACAGCAGCAGAATCCTGTATTCCAGGGGTTCTCAAACTGGGGATTGGGACCCCTCAGGGGGTCGAGAGGTTATTACATGGGGGGGTCGCGAGCTGTCAGCCTCCACCCCAAACCCAGCTTTGCCTCCAGCATTTATAATGGTGTTAAAATGGGTCGCACTCAGAGGCTTGCTATGTGAAAGGGGTCACCAGTACAAAAGTTTGAGAACCACTGCTGTATTCTATGCATGCTTGGGAGAGGAGTCATGCTGCAAAGCAGAATGGTACACTGGATAAGACTGGGGTTTGTCATGTTAAATACCTGGGTTTTGGGCCTGCAGTGATCTTGCATAAGCTCGCTCCTTAATTTAAAAAAAAAAATTTTTTAAATAGGCAGGAATGTTCAGCAGCTCTTCTTTAACTATCTCCTATGTTTGGATTCATAGCCTTAGTCAATAAAATTAAACTGCATGGGAATTAACAGCATTTAGAAAAGGTGAGATTCTGGGAGCTGGCAGACAGGTATGTAGTGTCTTTCTTTCCCAAAAGTTAATGATAGCATTCACACCACAACATTTATTTTTTGTTGTTGAGTTAAAAATTAATAACTTCAGTTTAGTACACTTATTTGATGTTATGGCAAAAAAGTTACAGTAAAACACACTTTACAAACACTACTGACATATAACTGCTATTCTAGGTACAGTAGAACCTCAGAGTAGAACCTCAGAGTTCTACTGTACGTCGGGAAACGAGGTTGTCTGTAACTCTGGGCTCGTCCACACTAACCCCCCAGTTCGAACTAAGATACGCAACTTCAGCTACGTGAATAACGTAGCTGAAGTCAAAGTACCTTAGTTCAAACTACAAGGTACTTACCGAGGGTCCACATGCGGCAGGCAGTCTCCCCCGTTGACTCCGTGTACTCCTCTCGCGGAGCAGGAGTACTGGGGTCGACGGAGAGCACTTCCAGGATCGATTTATTGCGTCTAGACAAGAAGCGATAAATCGATCCCAGAAGATCGATTGCTTACCACCGAAAGCGGAGGTAAGTACAGATGTACCCTCTGAAATGTTCCGTAATTCTGAAGGGACTTCAGCCACATGGGGGATTGGGGCTGCAGCCGTGGACGGGGGTGTGGGGGGGGGGGAGAGGGGGAGATGGGAGGTGGGGTGGTCAGGACTCTGGGGGAGGGTCGTGGTTTCTGAGCATTGGGGCACCAGGGCCCCGGGCAGGGGGCTCAGGGCTTTTGCCCCGCGGGAACATGGGGCTCAGCACTTTAGGCCTGTGGGGAGTGCTGGGGCTCAGGGCCTTAGCCCTGCAACTCCGCTCCCAGCTTCAGCCCCGCTGGGGGGCGCTGGGGTTTGTGGCTCCCCCCGGCACCTCTCCCAGCTTCAGCTGGGGGGCAAGGGCACTGGGACTCGGGACTTTAGCTACTAGGGGAGCCTTGGGCCTGAAACCAGCGCTTCCCTCATAGCTAAAGCCCCAAGTCCCGATGCCCCCGCGGGGCTGTAGCTGGGAATAGAGCTGCGGGGCTGAAGTCCCAAGCCCCAACGCTCCCCCCTGGTCTAAAGCCCTGAGCCCCACTGCTCCCATGGGGCAGAAGCTCCAAGGCACCCCCCTCATCCTGCCCAGAACCCTGCCCCCATGGCTGCAGCCCCAACCCCCTGTGACTGAAGCCCTGAGTACAGTATTTGCTCTCTCTCTCTCTCTCTTTTTTTTTTGGTCTATGCTGCTGTCTGATTGAGGACTTCCGGTTCCACAAGGTGTTCGTTTGACCAGTAAGTCCATAACTCTAGTGTTCGTATCTTTGAGGTTCTACTGTATCAGCACATGAGTAGGAAGAATGTGGTCAAAGGATAGGTCCAAGAGTGTTTTAGATTTCTTACAAAACGAGAACAAAGAAAAGGGAGACACTTCCCAGCAAAACATCTATTTTTCAAGAAATAATTATAAGTGGCAATCAGACTCTTCCTGAAACAGGTTAACATGCAAGACTTGCCTGTGAAAACAAGCGAATGCCTTACACAATTTCAGAAGGAATGCATCCCACCTCCACACAAAGATCAAGAAAACTTTCTGCAGACTGAGCATTCATAGGGGATGGATCCTCTTTACCAAAGACACCCTTAGACATAATTAGGCATCTCTCTTCACTCCCCAACAAAAGGTGACAGGACTTCCTTTACTGCAAAGCCCTTTTCACTCTGAAAATGTGAAAAAAACTTCTTGTCAAGAGGATGGACACAGAGCAGGGAGAGCAGAGAGGAAGGGGAAGCAGGAGGTGAAGTTCCTGCTGTATTTCAGTGACTCTCCAGCACATACCTTACAAGCCTACACAACCAATACCTAGAAGGGGAGGCAGCCAGGAAACACAAAGCAAGTACTGCCCTTTTCCAGCCAAGCCCACACTTGGTGACAGTCACAGCTCAATGCAAGGCCAGCTCTTCCTTCAGGCAGGCTTTCCTGATGACCTAGGGCAAGGCCATGTTTGCAGAAGAGCATCACACTGCCAGATAGGACACGCCTCCTACTGGTCTACACTGCTGCCTTAGGATTGAGGATGGGCCACTTGTGCATGCCCTGTGCGCCTCACCCACTACACGTCCTACCCTGCTAGCCCCACAGCCACCCATTTCACCCCCTACCCTGCCAGTTCCACCCACATCCAACCCATGTTCCCTCTAATTTTTTACATCCATGTGCGGAATGAATTTTGTTATGTGCACCAATATAGAGGTGATGTGTGGCGGGGGTGGGGCCGAGGGGTTTGGCGTGTGGGAGGGGGCTCAGAGCTGGGACAGAGGATTAGGGTGCGGGGGGGTGAGGGCTCTGGCTGGGGGTGCAGGCTCTGCAGTGGGGCTGGGGAGTTTGGGGTGTGGGGGGGACTCAGGGCTGGGGCAGAGGGTTGGGGTGAGGGCTCTGGGGGGCAGGGCAGGGATGAGGTTTTGAGGGTGTGGGAAGGGGCTCAGGGCTGGGGCAGTGCGCAGGGGTGTGGGCTCTGGGGTGGGGCTGGGATGAGGAGTTTGGGGTGCAGACTGCCTCTGGGCTGGGGCCAGAGGACTCCCCCCAGCCCTCTCCCCGGCAGCAGGAGCCCTGGGGCCAGGGGAGAGACCCGGGGCACCCCTGCGCACCCCAACTTGCTCCCCGCCAGGCCCCTGTGCCTGCACGGCCCTTTATAGCTTGCTGCGCAGCTTAGGGGGAACTTAGCACCCAACCCTCACCCACTTCACCTCCCCCGTGCCAGTCCCACCCGCCTACCCTAACCAACCAACCCCCCCAAACACACGCTCTGCCAGTCGCACCCTAACCAACCAAACCCCCTTCCACACACCCTGTCAGCCCACCCTATACCCACACCCACTTCACCCTTGGCAGCCCCATCCCTACATCCCACCCATTTCACCCGTGACCAAATGCACCCCTGTATTCAGACCCTACACATCACTGTAATAATCTTTGTATAAAATATGCCTTGTAAGGTATCATTTGAAAACTAATAACTTGTTGGTCAATATCCTCAGGGTGCAATGCAAGTAGCAACATTATAAACATAAGCTGAAATCATGGCTGAAATGTGTTTATCAGACAAGTCTGGGGAGGGTAAACCTGATTCTCAAAGACAAAGGACAAACTGATGCCTCTAGCCAAGTGTCATCAAAGCCGATGGGCAATCACCTATCAAGTGGCCATTCTTGGGCAAGGAAGCGGGGGGAGGGGAGGAGATGGAGGATGGACAGGAACAAATAGATCTGCTTCTTAGCAAACAGCAGCATCGAACCTGTACCATCATCAGCCTCTTTATCTCGGTCCTCATAACAGAAACGAACTTTATCTAGGGGTAACCCTTAGAAAAGACAATTTCAAAGGGCAACTGAACTATAAAAGTGAGGGGCAAAAACACCTCAAGTTCTCTCTCCCTATCCATCTCTCTCCTTTTCACCTAAGAGGCCAAAAGAAACAGCTGTTGGAGTTTGGGAGCAGATCCTGTCCTGAGAGTTTGGTCAGCAGCGTTACTGAAAACACGTTTGTTAAGGTTAGTACTAAGAAGCATGTTATATGTATTTCTCTTGTAACCATTTCTGACTTATGCCATACACTTGTACTCACAAATTATCTGCTTGTAGTTAAATAAACTAGTTTTATTCTTCAATTAAAACTAATCCAGCGTTGTGAAATTGTCTGGGTAACTTCATTTAAGGTAGCAACTGTTGCAAATTGATCCCCCCTAGAGGGGGATGGACCTAATATATGTGGACTGTACGGGAGAGGGCTGGACCGTCCAGAACACACATTTTTTGGGGAAACCAAAATGTGTGTCTTACTAATCTATTAGATTTCTTTGAAGGGGTCAACAAACATGTGGACAAGGGGGATCCAGGGGACAAAGTGTACTTAAATTTCCAGAAAGCCTTTGACAAGGTCCCTCACCAAAGGCTCTTACGTAAATTAAGTTGTCATGGGATAAGAGGGAAGATCCTTTCATGGATTGAGAACTGATTAAAAGACAGGGAACAAAGGGTAGGAATAAATGGTATATTTTCAGAATGGAGAGGGATAACTAGTGGTGTTCCCCGACGGTCAGTCCTAGGTCCACTCCTATTCAACTTTTTCATAAATGATCTGGAGAAAGGGGTAAAAAGTGAGGTGGCAAAGTTTGCAGATGATACTAAACTGCTCAAGATAGTTAAGACCAAAGCAGACTGTGAAGAACTTCAAAAAGATCTCACAAAACTAAGTGACTGGGCAACAAAATGGCAAATGAAATTTAATATGGATAAATGTAAAGTAATGCACATTAGCAAAAATAACCCCAACTATACATACAATACGATGGGGGCTAATTGAGCTACAACTAATCAGGAAAAAGATCTTGGAGTCATCGTGGATAGTTTTCTGACGACATCCACGCAGTGCACAGTGGCAGTCAAAAAAGCAAAAAGGATGTTAGGAACCATTAAAAAGGGGATAGAGACTAAGACGCAGAATAGCTTATTGCCCTTATATAAATCCATGGTACGCCCACATCTTGAATACTGCGTAGAGATGTGGTCTCATCTCAAAAAAGCTATACTGGCATTAGAAAAGGTTCAGAGAAGGGTAACTAAAATGATTGGGGTTTGGAACGGGTCCCATGTGAGGAGAGATTAAAGAGGCTAGGACTTTTCAGCTTGGAAAAGAGGAGACTAAGGGGGGATATGATAGAGGTATATAAAATCATGAGTGATGTGGAGAAAGTGAATAAGGAAAAGTTATTTACTTGTTCCCATAATATAAGAACTAGGGGCCAGCAAATGAAATTAATGGGCAGCAGGTTTAAAACAAATAAAAGGAAGTTCTTCTTCACACAGCGCACAGTCAACTTGTGGAACTCCTTGCCTGAGGAGATTGTGAAGGCTAGGACTATAACAGGATTTAAAAGAGAACCGGATAAATTCATGGAGGTTAAGTCCATTAATGGCTATTAACCAGGATAGGAAAGGAATGGTGTCCCTAGCCTCTGTTTGTCAGAGGGTGGTGATGGATGGCAGGAGAGAGATCACTTGATCATTACCTGTTAGGTTCACTCCCTCTGGGGCACCTGGCATTGGCCACTGTTGGCAGACAGGATACTGGGCTAGATGGACCTTTGGTCTGACCTAGTACGGCCGTTCTTATGTTCTTAACCCAGGCCTAGGAGTGTGTTGGGGTCACCATGCAAGTGGAAACCAGGCTGTGTCTGATGTGTGACTGGGGTAGGTTGTAGCCATACCCAGACACTCAGGGTGTTACCTGCATACTGGAGGAATGTGAGTAGCCCGGGGGAGGTATAGCAGCAAAGCTTTCTGAGGCACCCAAGTCTGCAGGGCAGGGGTGAAACAGCCTCTCACCGGTTTGGACTGCACCCCTGAATGTCACAGCCCCCCTCCCCTTTGCCGCCCCCCCCCTCCCCTTCCCTCACGGCCGCCCCTCACCGATCGTGCAGGCGGAGGGGGGGCCGCTCCCGCGGTAACAGGTAGAAGCTGAGGCCGGGCTGGGCGCTCAGTGCACCCCACAGGAGCTGCTGCGTGGCGGGCTCCAGGGGCAGCGGGAAGGGCGGGACGCGGCTGCTCAGCCGGTGCCATAAAGTGTCCAGCGTGATCCCATCCAGACCCTCCAGGGCCACCTCGTCCAGCAGAGCCCACAGCGCCTCCATCCCGCCGCCACCCTCCCGACGGACCCTACGCCGATCCGATGAGCTCTACTGCGCCTGCGCGTCTTCATTTTGCGTCACAGAGTCGCTCCGGAAGTGAGGTTTGCTAGTCGCGACGGTAACCAAGGGAACCGGTAAACAGGGAAGGCGGCAGAGCTGTCGGTGTCGCCGCTAGCGGGAAAGAGACACGGTACGGGGCGGGCGGGGAGGCTCCGGGGTGAAGCAGCGGAGGAGTGGGGACGGGGTGCAGAGGGGAGGCTCCGAGTGGAAGGCGAATTACTGGCCTGGGGTGAGCGGGGAGGACGGGATGGGGAGAGCGGGGAGGCCCGGCCGGGATGGGGGGGGGGAGGCCCGCCGGCGGGCTCTGGTGCTTGTGCGATGAGGGGCTCCGGCCGCAATGTAACAATGTTTGTTCTGGCCCCACCCTGCCATTGCCCCGGAACAGCGATCGGTGTTCAGCTTAAAAACCCAGGCTGAGGAGTTGGGCCTTCGCCTCTGCCCCAAACAGCAGCTTTCCGGGGGCTCTTACAACCCGTCTCCTGCCTGCAGACATTTCAAACAGCGCTGTGCGTTTAAATTAATATCGACATGGAACGAAGGAATGTCTCTTCCGCAGCTCCCATTGGCCGGGAAGGGCGAACCGCGGCTACTGGGAGATGCGGGCGCCTGTGCCTGCGGACGGCCGATGTAAACAAACTGTCCTGCGGCCGCAGGCGGATTAACCTGACGGGCTGCAGATTGCCCAGCATTGTTTTAGAGGTTATATGTGAACAGGAGAAAAAAGAGGGTTTTTTTCCTTTGCATTAGAAATTCAGATCTTATGCATGTCTACACTACAATCTTAAGTCTTCCTAGGTAAGGTCGACTTACAGCCACTACAGTAATGACTGTGGTGGCTGATGTCCACACTGTCCTCCTTCTGTTGGTGGTGTGCGTCCTCACCAGGAGCGCTTCCACCGACTGAAGAAGGGCAGTGTGAGGGGGTGAGAGCCAGGGCTTTCAGCTCTGCACAGCTTCCCACCCGGCTACTCGCCTTCCAGTTCCCCATTGGCAGTGGGGGGAAACCACCTGGGGTTTATCATCTCCAGCAGGGAGATCCTCGGCGGCTGTGCTCCTGGCAGGGAACCAAGAGCCCAGAGGGGCAGCCAGGCTCTGAGCTGGGAGCGATGATGCAGCCGGACTCCCTGACAGGAGCAGAGAACCGGGACACTGGAGAATAGAGAGGCTCTCAGTGGGGAGTCCAGGCTGCAGCCCAAGCTGGGAGCCTGGCTGGCAGCCCAACTTGGAGTGGAGACAGGGCAGCAGTGAGGTGGGGAGTCAGGCTTTCTTGTAAATTTCATGGCTCTGAGTAGCATGGAGCTGTGAAATTGACAAGACAACCAACAGCCCATGTAAGTAATGCAGTGTCTATATTGACACTGCATCACCCTAACTACACCAACATAAGCCCTACGCTTCTCATGGAGGTGAAGTTATGATGTTGGTGTTGTAGGGCGCTTACATCAGCATGAGCAAGACTGTAGTGTGTACAATAGTTGCCCTATGTCAATCTAACTGTGTAGTGTAGACCAGGCCTAAGATGTCTTTTCTGGAAGATAGAGTGGATAACTAATGAACTGGGGAGATCATATTCACAGATACCATGCAGGCTAGCAAAGTCAAGAATATATTGTTTATTTTTTATAAGAAACTATATAAAATCCTTATTTCAGTGTGTAAATTAAGCTTTTCAGTGTCATGCGTCTGACGAAGTGGGTATTCACCCACAAAAGCTTATGCTCCAATACATCTGTTAGTCTATAAGGTGCCATGGGACTCTTTGTCGCTTTTTACAGATCAAGACTAACACGGCTACCCCTCTGTTACTTTTCAGTGTGTAAGTATTCAAGTGGTTTATATGCATATAGAGGCTGAAGGGAGTAAACTTTTTACTTTATTGACATGTATTGGAGATGCATCAGGAGTATCACCCTGGACTGTAACTGTTGAGAGAGGCCTGGTAACTTGAAATATGTTCTTGTAATCTGTATTCAACTGTCAGCCTGAACCCTAGCTTCTGCCTTATTGCATCCTTCATGTTGCACATCTCTTTAAACCTCCTTAGAAAGAAACACAATATATATTGCATCATTTCTAAGGGAAGTACTGGTTCCCTGTGACAGCCAAGTCTGAGAGAAACGGGCAGCATTTAAAATGAAGTTTACTTTATGGGCCTGAACTGGAAACTGGTTTAAGCGTCCCAGTTTATTTTCTTGGGAATTTAAGAAGAGAAACAAAGTGGTGTTGTGGAGGTGGAGGGTTGCTACTGCCTCCACTCCCCAATGAGCTCCTTTCCAAGTTGTAATGCTACAACTACTTTTAGCTTTCACTTTTAATTGGAAAAACAAAGCTAGGTGTTCAGTATCTTCTTTTAATTGTAAACCGAGTTGTAATTGGCTGCTGGACCACAAACTGCTGCTGAAAGGTTAGCATTTATAAACTTTTCTCTACTGATTCGTTTTATTCTTCTGCTAGTGTATGTTTCCTAGTTGAAGAATACTTTGCATAACCCCTTAATTCTTCCCCATTCCAAAGTAATTGTTTTATAGTTTAAAAATGAAACAAAAACATCGTAAGTAAATGAGATAATAAAATAACTCAGAAAGATTTCTCTAATAACAATAAGAGACATTAGGGTATGAATTAGTTTGCCTCATAATACACATGAACTCACCAGCTTGTAAAAAGTATATGTTTGTGTATTTTCAGTAGATGTTCTAAACAATCTCACATTTTCTGTTCTGAGGACCAATTCAGTTCTTATTAAGTCAGTGGAAAGACT
This sequence comes from Malaclemys terrapin pileata, assembly GCF_027887155.1. Lineage (NCBI taxonomy): Eukaryota > Metazoa > Chordata > Testudines > Emydidae > Malaclemys > Malaclemys terrapin. The sequence continues at coordinate 56,529,005 of NC_071514.1, forward strand.
CAGATTGACTTCAGTGGGAGTTGAATCAGTCCTGATTAGTTGCTATGTAACACTGACAGACTCCAGTTGTCGTCGAGCGGGATCGAACCTGGGATCTCTGGGGCTAAATGCATCAGCCAAAAGTCATGTGGCTGTTAGCAGACCCATTAATCTTTTTCTCTAAGTGGTCTCAGTGCCATTAGATGGGACAGAACACCACACGCAGGCGGTGTGTGGGTTACAGCTACATGCTAAGATTCCACTGGGAACTGTAAAATACAAATCAGACTACAAAGTCCTTATACTGTATTGTCAATTGAGATAAAATACAACTGTTTTTCAAGTTTAGAATTGTGAAAATATTTCTGGTGCTTCCTTTTTTTTACTATAAATTCAGTGTATTCGAGTCACTGTTTTGTTTTATGAAAACTCCTATGTTAAAGCAGCAATTAAACAATACATTCTTGCAAAGTAGGCCAGTAATGTGAGTTATTTTAAGAAAATACACTGTGCAATAACAAGTGTGAATTATTTAATTCATGCCTTGCAAATTGAGAAATCTCATAGTACACAGAGGAGGAAAAGATCTATTAGTTAACAGCTTGTATATATTGTCTTTTGTTATTCCCCTTTCCCTGAAAGTTGTTTACTTGTTTGTCCTTAAATTGTGCATCCCCTTGGAGCAGGGATGTTACTTCTTAAGTGTTTGGAAGGCATCTCACACATAGTGGGCAGTACTCCAACTAAATAATTACTTAGGCTATGTCTACGCTCCAGCTTATGTCGGCATAATTTATGTCACTCAGGGTTCAGGGGGTGAATAAATCACCCCCCCGAGAGACAGACGTTTACACCAACATAAGCTCCGGTGTGAACAGTGGCTTCTCCTGCTGACATAGCTACGGCTGGAGAGCACTCGTGGGGGCTGGAGTAGTTAAGCCAATGGGAGAGCACTCTCTTATCAGTTTAGAACAGCTTCATTAGAGAGCTTACAACAGCTCAGCTGCATTGGTGCAGCTGTGCCACTGTAAACTCGCTAGTGTAGCCGTGCCCCTAGTCCATCTCTTTAGGAGGTAGTGCAGCATTGTTTTCCTTGTTTCCTCTGTTGAGGGTTTTAATGTTCTTCAACATTAGAATATAGCCGCCTTCTTTATTACTGATGCTAGGAGAGTAAACTTTGTGTTCTGAACCCTTTCCTTACTCCACTACTCCAGTTATATTTTCTTGTTTCAGGTTTACATTAAGGACATGGTGACTGACTTTGATGAGAAGCATGATGAATATTTAATATTACTTCAACAAAGAAACCGGTAAGATGCAAGGTCACCAGCACTTTTCATATTATGGAAACTGGGCTAATGCTTGTATTTATTAACAGAGTATAAAAGTGGACAGTGATGCAGAGTCTGGGTAGAGGGAGAGTGTCAAACTCTGGGCTCCAGCCCAAGCAGGAACATCTAGACCAGGGGTTCTCAAACTGGGGGTCAGGACCCCTGAGGGGGTCATGAGGTTATTACATGGGGGAATCGCGAGCTGTCAGCCTGCATCCCAAACCCTGCTTCGCCTTCATCATTTATAATAGTGTTAAATATATAAAAAAGTGTTTTTAATTTGTAAGGGGGGTCACACCCAGTGGCTTGCTATGTGAAAGGGGTCACCAGTACAAAAGTTTGAGAACCACTGCTCTAGACTGTTATTTTTACTCCCATGGCACAAGCTAGAGTCAGTTGACCTGGGATCCGAGACTTGCCTTTTTTTTTTTTTGGCAATGTAGACATACCCAGACTATTCACTTTATTGAGAAATGAAACAAATAAATAAATAAACCCTTACTTAGATGATTCTGCTTGTGTAGCCATTATTTTCCGTATTTCTCTTGTTTATTACCACTAGTGATATAAGCATGGAAATAGGACTCTCGTTTCATTCTCCACCTAACTTTCTTTTTGTGACATCACATTCTTCTTCACAGCAGCTTATTGTGTTGTCACAAATGTAGTCTAGACAATGAGCAGCATCTGGTAAACTCTTATAGACCAAAGATCCTGGTTCCATGCAGATATCACCAGTAATAAAATGAATGAAAGAAATGAAAGGGCAAAATGTACTGGGGTCTTCAACCCCATAGTGATCTGGAATCACAAGGGATGTGACTGAGCTGGGCAGGCTCTTGGCCCCAAGGTTGGCCAGAACAATTAAGTGTTGTTTACCCCTTCACATAGCACAAGAACCAAGGGTCACCCAATGAAATTATTAGGCAGCAGGTTTAAAACAAACAGAAGGAAGTGTTTGTTAATACATAGAGTTTAGTAGCAGTCGGGGCTTGTTAACTTTCTTTCCTGAAGAAGACAAAAGGAACAGGAGATGCCCTGCTAAGTGCTTCTGGGACTGGAACAGCCAAGCTACTAGACAGGGTTAAGGAGCCCTGCTGTGACTTGGACTTTGTTTAAAAAGACTTTGGGACAAAGAGCAAGAATATTGGTTTGTTTTTTCCCATTTGGCAGGAAAGGAAAATATAGATAACTTTAAAAAGAGTGTGCTGTGGCTTTCCCTCATGGTGTTACAAGGGGTGTTATTGGTGGGTGGGGGTGAGCGGCGTTGCCTTGTTGTGGAGTTTTCCTTTTCTTCGTGATGATTCATATTCACCCCTTTTTCAAGATTATGATAAATTTTGTACAAAGTATGCCTTGTGAGGTATCAATTGAAAACTCATAATTTGCTGATCATTATTGTCCTGGTAAAATATGTGCGGCAACACTCTATGTAAAGTTATAAAATTCTACTGTATGACATTACTGAGACATATACAAGTTTAGAAAAGTAGCCACAAACCAGTTCCTCAGAGACAAAAGGTTAGCTGATGCCGTGGCCCAGGTGTCAACAAGATCAAATGGACTATTACTTGGTTAAGTGGCCGTTCTTTGGCAGAAAAGAGGATGTAAATGAGAAATGTACCTGTTGACAAAGAAACAGCGGGAGGTTCCTGTCCCCACAGACTTTCTGTCTCCAGAACCTCATCTGGAGATGATTCTCAAAGAAGAGGGAAAATATAAGAAAGGGGAACAGATGTCCCAAGTTATTCCTCCCTTTCTCTCTACCCACGGTAGCCACAATGCCTGAGGAACAAAGAAACAGCTTTAGAATGAGGAAAGGATCCTGTCTGAAAGAATTCAGCTAGTAAGACTGCTGAAGCATGTGGTGAGAGAGACTTTTACTTTGAATTCACTTAGCTTTGTTAAGTTAGGTATTAATTGCTCTTTATTTTCATTTTCTTGTAACCAGCTATGACTTTTATGCCTCATTACTTGTAATCGCTTAGAAGCTATCTTTCTTTAGTTAAGTAAATAAACTTGTTTTATTGTTTTATCTAAACCAGTGTGCTTGGATTGAAGTCTTTGGGAAATTCCATTTGAGATAACAGGATTTGTGCATATCATTTTCTATTAATAAAATGATGGACTTTATATGTGCTGTGTTGTCCAGGAGAGGGCTTGGCAGTACAAGATGCACATTTCTTGGGGAAGTCTGGTACTGGGAATTTGCTGGTATTGCTCTGCAGTGTAATGAAAGACTGACTGGCTGTAGCACTGTTACAGTATAACTGGGAGTAATGTATATGCTGGAGGCTTTGTGTGAGAAGACCAGGAGTGGTAACTCTCACAGCAAAGCAGTGTAAAAGGCACCACAGGTTGGAGAACTGATAGGTTACAGCTGTTCTTCAGTCCAGATTGTATCCTGGGTAATGGCACCGTGGTGCAGTGGACAAAGGAATATACACAGCTTGTTATTTTAAGTGAAGTTTACACTTTAAGCACTGGTATAGCAATTTTAAGTGAGTCTCAAGTGTGGTAGCTAGAAACAGTCAAAAAGAGGTTACAGTTGTTTTCTGTTTGTTTATTTCGGGTAACGGAAATAGAAACAATGAGGCATAAAAATGAACAGTGAAACAATTGGAAAGTTAGAGATGGCCAGATTGGAAGCAGAAAAAAAAGGGAACTCCAGCACCAGAAGTGGCCGACAGAATTGAGACTAAAAGAAGCAGGTACTGCCTTGGCACGTAGGAGAAAGAAGCATGTGCTGCATGGGAAGCTGAAGAAGCAGAAGAGCCCTGGAATTGAAATAATGAGAAGGAGAGAAAATATCATCTGGAGTGGAGAGAAAAACATGGGAAGATCCCAGAGTCACCGACATCCTCCAGTCAAGATTATCCACAGCTGGGACCAGTTATGTCTGCATAGAAGGAGACAGACTGCACTGAGGAGTACTTCACCACTTTTGAAAAGCTATGTGAAGTTCATAAGATTCCTGAGGACAAAAAAGTCCTCATACTGGTTTCAAAACTGTTGTTAAAGTTTTGAATGTATTTAATGAAATGCCAATTCAGGGAGCTTTGATATATTTTATATTTAAGGAAACTGTTTTTACAAAAAGAACAGGAGTACTTGTGGCACCTTAGAGACTAACAAATTTATTAGAGCATAAGCTTTCGTGGACTACAGCCCACTTCTTCAGATGCATATGCATCCGAAGAAGTGGGCTGTAGTCCACGAAAGCTTATGCTCTAATAAATGCATCCGAAGAAGTGGGCTGTAGTCCACGAAAGCTTATGCTCTAATAAATTTGTTAGTCTCTAAGGTGCCACAAGTACTCCTGTTCTTTTTGCGGATACAGACTAACACGGCTGCTACTCTGAAACCTGTTTTTACAAAGGTTTCAGATGGGTAGCCGTGTTACTCCTCATTGTTTTTGTTTTACAAAGGTTTAAAATCACTCCTGAAGTGTATAGGTGAAAAATTTAGAAACCATATTTAAAAAATAAAAAAAGAGGACACTCCACGGGCCCTGCCCCTGCCCCTTTCCCACCCCCAGCCCCGCCCCAACTCCACCCCTTCCCCACCCCCAATCCCGCCCATTCCCTGCCCCTTCCCCAAAGTCCCCGCCCTAACTCCCCCTCCTCCCTCCCAGCCACACGAAAAGGGCTGCCCGAGCGCTACCGGCTTCACGGTTTGCCGGGCAGCCTCCAGACCCTGCGCCCCCAGCCGGCGCTTCCCCAGTGCAGCTGGAGCCCAGGAGGGGAAGCGCCCAGCCGGGGGGCGCAGGGTCTGGAGGCTGCCCAGCAAACCGTGAAGCTGGTAGCGCTCGAGCTTCGGGCAGCCCCCATGCCTCCGGACTCTGCGCCCCCGGCCGGGCGCTTCCCCTCCCGGGCTCCAGCTGCTGTGCTCCTCCCCTGACTCTTCAGCTCTGTTTAAGAGCCGAGCTGCCCGAGTGCTACCGGCTTCAGGCAGCTCCCTTGCCTCCAGACCCTGCGCCGCCAGAGCAGAGCAGCTGGAGCCCGGGAGGGGAAGTGCCCGGCTGGCGGCTCGGGGTCCGGAGGCATGGGGGCTGCCCGAAGCTGGAGCGCTTGGGCAGCTCGGCTCTTAAACAGAGCCGAAGAGTCAGGGGAGGAGCAGAGCAGCTGGAGCCAGGGAGGGGAAGTGCCCGGCCAGCGGTATTTTCCCCGGACATGTTCGGCTTTTTGGCAATTCCCCCCGGACGGGGGTTTGATTACCAACAAGCCGGACGTGTCCGGGAAAAACCGGACGTATGGTAACCCTATTAAAGGGAGTGCTTGCATGAGTCATACTGAATATGTTTATAAGATGTGTGACCTAATAAGAAAATGGGTAAAGGGAAAAGGGGCTGCAGATTATGACTGATTGCTTGATCTCATTGCTCAAGAACATTTCTTGAGTATATGCACTGACAATGTAAAAAATTGCCTATAGGCTAAATCTGTAGCAGAGATGGCTACGTTGGCTAATGCCTTTGAGCAAGCCAAGATGTCCAATGAGTGCAAGCTACAGACTGAGAGACACAAACCCAGTGTAAAGGGGGGATCCTGTTTTACCCCTGGGTAAAAGAAGGGTAGTTGGGAGCCTAAGCACTCCTTCCTCCCCCCCAGAATTATTCCTCTCCTGGTTATCCCCATCACAAACCTCCTATGAAAAGGGAGGGCCCAAGAACGTTTTACCAGTGTAACTCCACTAAGCATCTGAAAAATCAGTGCCCTAAGATGAAAGAAACTAAGCCCTATCCAATCCATGTTAATGCAGCTGTCATCAGCACAGTAGCCCAGAGGCACCTGCAGTTTACCTGATGAGTAGGGCCCTACCAAATTCACGGCCATGAAAAACACATCACGGACTGTGAAATCTAGTCTTTTGTGTCCTTTTATCCTATACTATACAGATTTCATGGGAGAGACCAGCGTTTCTCAAATTGGGGGTCCTGACCCAAAAGGGAATTGCAGGGGGGGTCACAAGGTTATTTTAGGGGGAGTTGCGGTATTGCCACTCTTATGTCTACACTGTCTTCAGAACTGGGCGGCCGGAGAGTAGCGGCTGTTGGTTGGGCGCCCATATCTGAAGGCAATGCCCCACCAACAGCAGCGCAGAAGTAAGGGTGACAATACCATACCATGCCACCCTTACTTCTGCCCTGAGGCCTTCAGAGCTGGGCGGCCAGAGAGTGGTGGCTTCTGACTGAGGGCCCAGCTCTGCAGGCAGCAGGGCAGAAGTAAGGGTGGCAATACCATCCCATGCCATCCTTGTGTGCTGCTGCTGGCGGCAGCTTTGCCTTCAGAGCTGCGCTACCGGCCAGCAGCCGCCGCTCTCCAGCTGCCCAGCTCTGAAGGCAGCGCTACCCCTACTATAACCTTGTGACCCTCCCGCCCACAACTCCTTTTTGGGTCAGGATCCCTACAATTACAACACTATGAAATTTCAGATTTAAATAGCTGAAATCATGAAATTTATGATTTTAAAATCCTATGACCGTGACATTTACCAAAATGGACCATGAATTTGGTAGGGCCCTACTGATGAGTTTTAAGGGGGCTGGCCCTGCAGAGCTAGATATGGAATTTGTTACGTTTATCAAGATCAATAACAGAGAGTGCATAGTGTGGCAAGACTCCAGTGCACAGATTTCTCTGGTTAAGCAGAGAATGTGATCCAAGACACTAATACGTTACCTGGCTGAATGGCAGAGCTTGTGGTAGTGGGAGGATCTAGGATTCCTGTGCCATTAGCTAAAATGCATGTGGAGTGGGAAGGTTTAGAAAGTGATTTGACCGTAGGGGTGGTGAACAATATCCCTACTGAAATGCTTGTTGGGAATGATTTTTTTTCATGTAGCTAAGGCTGTTAATATTGTAACACACATCAAAAGTCAGTGATGCAAGAATATAAAGAGGTATTTTCTAATAAGCAAGGGAAGACACACTTGCTAACTCATAAGATCATTACAAAAGGACCACAGCCACCTCCCAGCAGACCCTACAGGGCCACTGGCAAGGTACAAGAACAAATTTGTGCAGAAATACAGAGCATGTTAGACCTAGGAGTAATTAAAGTCTGATAGCTCTTGAGCATTACCTGTGGCCTTGGTCCCTAAGAAAGACAACATATTAAGGTTTTGTGTTGATTATAGAAAACTCAATGCGGTTACAGTACCAGATGTATATCCCATGCCTAGAATTGCTCAGGTGCTGGACATTTTAAGCAAAGCTAAATATCTCTGTTCTTTTGATTTAACTCAAGGTTATTGGCAGATCCCTTTGGATGAGAATGCACAGAAAAAATCTGCTTTCATCACAGATATAGGACTCTATGAGTTCACAATGTCTGATACAACATCTGTACACAATTCAAACATTTTGTCAAAATTAGGGTTAGCTTTTTAGACAAGATCTTTAGATGAGATTTTCTTTAACTTATCAAATCTTTCCTGGCATGCTTTCATCCAAACAACTTTGTTTGGCTTAGTCTTTTTACATAGGTGCCACCAGACTCCTTGTTGTTTATGAGTTCACAATGTTACTGTTTGGCTTAATTAATACTGGGGCCACCTTCCAGAGGCTGGTTAACCAAGTGTTAAATGGTTAACAGAACTTCACAAGAGCATATGTGAATGATATTGCAGTGTTTAGCTACACTTGGGCTGAATACAAAACACCTGGGAGTTGTACTGTCAAAACCCAAGAAGGCAGGCCTAACCATAAAACCTCTCAAGTGCAAAATTGGAGCAGCCAGAATTCCTTATCTGGGACTCTGTTTCAGTGTGTGTGGAGGGTCAAATATCTCCCGGTCCTTTGAACGTAGAAGCCATTGTGAATTGGTCTGTATCCCAAACCATAAAGGAGGTCATATCTTTCATTGGTCTTGTAAATTATTACAGAAGGTTTGTGTGGGGGTTCAGTGATGTATCTGTAATCACAGATTTATGTAAAAAGACTAAGCCAAACAAAGTTGTTTGGATGAAAGCATGCCAGGAAAGATTTGATAAGTTAAAGAAAATCTCATCTAAAGATCTTGTCTAAAAAGCTAACCCTAATTTTGACAAAACGTTTGAACTGTGTACAGATGTTGTATCAGACATTGGTCTAGGTGTTGTGCTTATGCAACAGGAGAATAACAAGAAGCACACAGTTGTTTTTAAGCAAAAAATTGACACCAACTGAACAGAATTATTCTATCATAGACCAGGAATGCTATGCTGTAGTGTGGGCCGTTAAGCAACTAAGGTCCTAACTTTTCAATATGAAGTTCAAGGTCTTAACAAATCATTCACCATTGATCTGGCTAAGCAAAACTAAAGGCTCAAATGCTAAGCTTCTGTGCTGGAGCCATATACTTCAAGAATTTTGTATGGAAATCGTGCTCATAAAGGGAAAAGAAAACATGGTGGCAGATGCCTTGTCTAGGAAGGAGGGCCCTGACCCACTGCCTCTCACTTCTTGTACACTGCCTCGCATAATGTGGCCTTGTCACAGACTCCTTCGGAGTCTGTTTCTTTGGAGGGTGGCTTCTGCCCTCACTGGGACCCCCCCTTAGTTTGTTCCTGGTCAGGGTAGTTCTTTGACTGTGACTGGAAGCATGCCTCAGTCTCTTAACTGTGCTGGGGGAGGGAGCCTGGTACAGCATGTTGCCCCTTTGCTGTCCCAGGCTCTTCTACCTTCCACTCCAACCTTCTCTGCACTCCCTCCTTTATAGTATAGGAGCAGGATTTTATAACTGTACTGTGAAAATTAATGTATGATTTGATTTCATCCTGCCAGCCACCCTTTTTGAATAGCAAAAAGGAAGGACCCTCTGGGACTATGGGATTCTGTTTCCCATATGCATTACAAATTGGGCCCTTTTAGTTCTTTGTTTTAAGGTTAAGTTAGTAAGAGACAGAATCCTGTATTGTGTCTATGTTAAGTAGATTAGAGGAACATTGAAGGCCTGGGCCTCAGTGTGAATTGTTTTGGTTATAAAACTTAGGAAGGTTTAATTTACAATGTCTTTTTGCTTGATATAAAATGCTGCTGTTTGTATTCTCAAAGGTCTCTGTAAAAGACTGTTTGTGTGAATAAGAAATGCATGCATCGAAAAAAATAAGGTGTAAAGGCCATTGTAACCAGATGGTCAAAAAAGAAGGAGCAAAAACATTTATTAAAACTTATTGACGCCAGAAAACCATCAACGTGCATCCATGATTGAGGAAGGGCTGATTAATAACCCTAAGGTGGAGGCTGGCACCCCTAAAGACAATTAATTAAATCAAATCCAGGACAGAATGACCCTCTCGGAGGTGTTTGAAATATTTACATAAAAAAATAACACCAATTAAAAAGTAACCGGTCAAAAACTAACACAGCAAAATCCATAAACTTAAAAAACAAAAACAAAAACAAAAAACCTATAAAATTGGGGTGCTTTGCCATGGGACTTTGGGTTCAGCTTGCCACTACTCCAGGAGCATTGGATCGTGACCGACAGAGCCCGGCTCCCCTCTGCGACCAATCTGGCTGGCCACTAGATTGATCCAGATTCTGGACTGGTAACTGTCAACATCATCTGGCGGAACTGTGTGCATGGTATGTGTGTGTAACTAAAAAGCATTTGCTAACTGCTGTATTCTCAATAAATGCGGCGTGTTGCCTTCTCCCCTGTAAAAAATCTCGTGTGCTTTGTTTAAGCATAACAATAGTATGTCTTGTTTCTTCTATTGAGCGCAGCTGTGAGTGCCCGCCTCCATGGTTGACAGCTCTGGCAGCTGCGTGTGGGTGTGACTAAACTGCTTGCCTGCAGATAGGAAATGCTCCTTGTAACACTCTGTACCTCAGGGGAATACCCTGTACCCCCGTGTTCATCCTTATAATATGATTGTGTGGTATCCAATGCAAAGTTTGTCATGTCGGGTGTCTCCGGAAGGCTCCTGATGCACTGAGCATTGTTGTTATAGTACTGTTATAGGTTGTAATTTCATGTATATAGTTATGAGGCTGAAAATATGTCCTCATGGCTTAAAACAAGCCCAGGCAAAACTCTCCAGAAGCAGAGGGGCAGTTCACACCTCATCAGGGCATGTATGGGACAAACCCAGCTCACCCTCATAGGAATAAAGGACACTGGCCTAGGCAGCAACAAAGGATCTGTTGGACTCTCCAGTGAGTCACCCCCATTCCCTTGGTCAGCTTGGGACTGCGATGAGATAATGCTCACCTGACTCTGAAGGGTGGGGAGGGGGCAAAGCCAAGAAAGAAGAAAGAACATTATAAAAGGGAGAAATGTTTGCCCTGCTCTCTCTCGTCCACCTCCATCTACAGACACCACCACCAAGCAGCTGAAGCGCTGCTGAAAGGGGAGAGTGTGGTTGAAGGGCAACCAGCCAGCCTGGGGTGAGAAGCATCTAAGTTTGTAAGGGCACTGAAAGTGTTAAGATCAGCTTAGAATGCGTTTTGCTTTTATTTCATTTGACCAAATCTGATTTGTGCTTTGACTTAGATTTTAAGTGATTATATCTTTTGTAGTTAATAAATGTGTTTGTGTATTCTACCTGAAGCAGTGCCTTTGGTTTGAAGCGTGTCAGAGACTCCCCTTGGGATAACAAGCCTGGTACATATCAATTTCTTTGTTAAATTGACGAACTCATACAAGCTTGCAGCGTCCAGCAGGCATAACTGGACACTGCAAGATGGAGGTTCCTAGGGTTGTATCTGGGACCAGAGATATTGGCTACTGTCATTTGGTTGCACAATCCAAGCAGCGGTTGGCCAAAAGTGCTCACTCACGTAGCTGGGAGCAGCTTACATGCTAGAGTCTGTGCGTGAATAATCAGGGGGTGGGGGTTCTCACAGCGGAGCAGGGTAAGGCTGGCTCCCAGAGTCGAGGGTTGGAGTGACCTAGCAGATCATCGGTCCAGATAACACCAGGGGAACGTCACACTCCTCTCCTGCCTAAGCTCAGTATGGGTTTTGTAGTCCCCGTTACAGGCCCTGATCTCAGTTGGGTTCTTTAGCAAGAGGGCCTTCAGCAGGGGACAAAATTGCCTTATTCACTATAAATGTGCAAGTGTTGGCAAGACTGTACATGTTGTGCACGCACACTGGAGTGGGCAGGAGGAATTCAAATATCAGAAGACAGAACAAAAAACATGACTGATTTTTTTTAAAATCTCATATTTGGGACAACAGCATGATTTTGGGGGGTGGAAGGGGAAGGTCTGACTCACGATTTCTGTGCTTTTAGGGTTGCAGTACTGTGTAATACACACTGCCAGTGGAGCACTGTCAATTAGTTTTATTGTATATCAAATGAACTCTCAACTTTGCTGAATCCAAACTGATACTGGACTGCTGGAAAAAAACTCATGGAACTTGGGATGATTTCTCCGCCAAATGTTAGCTTTCCATTATCTCTATCAGAACTACTAAAGCTTTTTATTTTTAAAGTCACAAAATTTTGACTTTTTTTTGTTTCTCTATTCTTGAAAACAGCTCAACCATTTAAAAAAAAAAAGGTTTTGGGTGAAAGTTTCAGAAATAAATTGCTTCCTGAGTTTAGCGCAAATGTTCTAAATTTCAGCTAAAAATATAAAATGATCTGTTAGAATGGAAATGCTTGGGCAGCCTTAATATAGGCGTCACAATGTCTGTAACTATAAAAGCACTGCACAGATAGAATAGCTCCTGGTGGTTATGCCTTGAAAGCTTTTATGATTCAGATTGTGAATATGTTCTTTTACTCCACAACCCAGCAGTATATATCTATCGTTAATTCATAGATAGTTCTCTGAAGATCATATTAATTACTGTCCTTTCTATTTTAGGATATTGAGACATTTGAAAAGAAAGGACCCCATGCAAATCAAACTAGAGCATTTAGAACAAGGATTTTCTCTGTATCTAAATGGAGCTAATTCAGAGTCAAGAAACTATCGCAGAAAACCAAGTTTTCAAGAATTCTTTAGATGTGGGTTGCAGACTGCAAGGATAAATGGTGAGTTAAAAGTAATAGTTACTCAATATCTTACTACAGTCACCATTTTAAACCTTCGCTTATCAGACGTGTAAGCTATCACCATGGCTACTGGATTTTAAGGAAGGTGAACCGTGAGGGAGTAAGGGTAGTAAGACAGTGCTAGCTGAATGTGGTGAAAATGAGGCTCCGTGGCACCCCTTCATCAAAGCACTAATGCCTATACTACACTACAGATACAATCCTAACAGGAAGCCTGCTTATAACTCAGTGGAGCCCCAGCCAGATCCAGTATTTAATGTAAACTGGATCTTAAACATGTTCGTAACCAGGCTGAAGTTATGTAACACAGTTGGAGCTCAAGTTTGCTAAGTTGAAACCAACATAGTTGTAACCAAATATTGCCTTTTTTCTCTTTTTTTTACCCTCCTATGAATTTGTCTAAATTCAGTTTCCATCCATTGGATATCATTATGCCTTTGTCTGCTAGAATACAAAGCCCTCTACTATCAGAAATCTTTTTATGTACCAAGTTACCTCTTAACTTTCTGTTTGATAAGCTATAAATATAGGGTTACCATATTTAAAAAATAAAAAAAGAGGACACTCCATGGGGCCCTGGCCCCACCCCTTTCCCACCCCAGCTCCGCCCAACCCCACCCCTTCCCGCCCTAACTCCGCCCATTCCCTGCCCCTTCCCCAAAGTCCCCGCCCTAACTCCCCCTCCTCCCTCCCAGCCACACGAAAAGGGCTGCCCGAGCACTACCAGCTTCATGGTTTGCCGGGCAGCCCCCAGATCCTGCGCCCCCGGCCGGCGCTTCCCCAGCACAGCTGGAGCCCGGGAGGGGAAGCGCCCAGCTGGGGGCACAGGGTCTGGAGGCTGCCCGGCAAACCGTGAAGCCGGTAGCGCTCGGGCTTTGGGCAGCCCCCATGCCTCCGGACCCTGCGCCCCCAGCCAGGCACTTCCCCTCCCGGGCTCTGGCTGCTGTGTTCCTCCCCTGACTCTTCAGCTCTGTTTAAGAGCTGAGCTGCCCAAGCGCTACCAGCTTCGGGCAGCCCCCATGCCTCTGGACCCTGTGCTCCCAGAGCCCGGGAGGGGAAGTGCCCGGCCGGCGGCTCAGGGTCTGGAGGCATGGGGGCTGCCCGAAGCCGGTAGCGCTTGGGCAGCTCGGCTTTAAACAGAGCCGAAGAGTCAGGGGAGGAGCACAGCAGCCGCGGGAGGGGAAGTGCCCGGACGGCGGTATTTTTCCCGGACATGTTCGGCTTTTTGGCAATTCTCCCTGGACGGGGGTTTGATTACCAAAAAGCTGGACATGTCCGGGAAAAACCGGACGTATGGTAACCCTAATAAATAGATTGAGCTTTTTAAGTGTCTCACTGTAAGGCAGATGTGCCAGTCTTAATTCGTAGGCCTCAAATCTCCTACAATCTCTCTTCTAGAGGTAGGCCATATCCATTAGTAGGCCATAGTCCTTATGCCCTAATCATTCAAGTGTTGGTCAATTCAGATCAAGGTATGGCACATGTGTGTGTATGTATGAGAGAGAAAGAGAGGAAAAGGCAGAAGTGTTCAATAAATATTTCTGTTCTGTATTTGAAAAAAGCAGGAGGGTGCACTCACATCACTTGAGGATGATGAAATACTTTGCAGTCCATTAGTAATAGGGGACACCTGGTAAAATTACTTGTATTCAAGCAAATTCAATGGCAATCAATCAGAACTATGCAGTTCAAACGTTCAAATTAACATCAGATTGACTGAGACCCTCTTAAAAAGAAATATTGCATAGCTTGATTCTTTTTATTTACCTTCTTATCTTTAAGGCTTTAGGGTTCACACAAGGAGGGGTGACATACCTACACACACACACACACACACACACATAGGCAGAGGTGATATACACACACTCCCGTACACCTCTCTCACACAAGGGAGGGGTGACCGACCGACCAAACTCTCCTTGCCCAGCGTTCTCCGCCCTCCATGCTTGTCGGGGCTCCTGAGACAGACCAGCCTCTTCTGGTATCTGGCACCATGTCTTCCCGAGGAACACATGGGTCACATGCCCCTGCTCCCCAGATTTCTGCCAGGGTTCACACCAGAATGTGGCCAGCAGCAGCCTTTTGGCACTGTGTGGGAGGGAAGGGACGGGATCTACTTCCAGCTGCAGGGGAGAAGAAGAGGGAGAAGGGATGACCTACCCTGTGTCTTTGCAGAGCTCATCTCTTCTCCCCCGCCCCACTCCTGTATGTCTGAAAGCAGCTTGCCCCTTCCTGCACGCTCATGCAGGGCTTGGTTCCACCTGGCCAGTGCCCCAGGCCGGAGGGTCTTGGGCTTTCCTGGAGCACCAGCCAAGTCAGAGGCAGTCGGGGAAGGACAGAGCCTGCCGGTCAGGCTGTTGATGATCTGAGTGCTCCTCCGCACAGCACTGGGAGCAGGAAGCGCCCCGCCAGGAGGGATATGGAAGAGCAGCAGGGCTGAGGAGGGATGGGGGGAGAAGGGGCAAAGCAGAGAGAGGACAGTGAGAGGGGGAGCATGTAAAGGGCCGATGGGTGGGCAGCAGAGGCAACACATAACCAACCGTCGCCTGGCGCCTTTCTGCACTCACCAGCCACTGCAGCTCGCTGCCAGTGCCAGCCAGAAACAGAACGGGGGGCGGGGCCCTGCTGGCCAGGAGCTGGCATGCAGCCAGGGCTGCGCTGAAGGACCAGAACGGGGAGCAGCCAGTCCCATGGGCTGCATCTTTGCCCCGCCATCAACCTTGCACACCCATCCCCATTGCCGGCCACTGGACACACCCCCCATTCACCACTTAGAGTTGTAGAAGAAAATCTCTGGTCACTGAGGTTAATTTTTAATAAATCTTGTAATGATGGGGAAATTCCAGGAGACTGAAAGAATACTAATGTGTCAATATTTAAAAATGGCAAGCAGGACGAGTAGCCTGACAGCAATAATTACTGCCAGTAAACATGGTTTGATGAAAATAGATCTTGTCAAATAAGCCTGATTTCATTTATTGAGGAGATTACAAGTTTGGTTGATAAAGGTATAAGTATGAATGAGGGTTGATTTTATGAGTTTGCTGAGGTGCCATTTAGATATTAAAAGTGAAATCTAACAAACTAGATTTGCCAATTTTATAAGTATTACAGCCAATATCAGAATGAAATTTAATTACGTTACTCTCTTTTTATTGAGTCCAGGGAGCTTTAGCTTAGTAATTTTAATGCTAGGTTCTTCCCAGGTCAATTTTTACCTGGGACAGTATTTCTAAAATCAGGATGTTTGGTTATTCTTAACCAATCAACAATTTATTAATTCACCCAGAACTATATCCATATACAATCAGCAGTTCAGTAAAACTTTGGTACAACCAATGTTTTAGGCAGTAACTGGATACAAAAGATAGTCTTGGAAGCAATTGTCATAGTCTAGGGGTTGAGGCTCAGATGTTCTACCACGTAACAATACAAATCACAAAGATTTCTTCTTATATTTACTTATGATCTTCAATCTTCAGTTCTTTAGTATCTCTACCACATTTATTATACTTCAAGTTTTCCTTCAAGGAGTAAGGATACACTTGTCTTAAAGGCACTTTTAAGGATGTTTTCCCTGCTGTTGAATGGTTTGGTCTGAAAGGGACAAGTTTAAAATATCAAGTAGTTGCTTAAAGTTATTGTTTTATTGTGTGTTTGCTTTAAATCTCTTAGGTTAGTTTGCTTAGACTTACAAAGGAGTGCATGCAGATAGCATTAGTTAAAATCCAAAATATGATTTCTTGAGGTCTCACTAAAAAGTGTAGACTCATTAAAATAATTTTCAGTTCTTTATATTAAAGAACAGAAGGCGAAATACAATCTTATTTGAAATCTCAACACTTCTTTAGGGCTTACAATAGCACAGGAGACATTGTCCACCTACGGAGAGCCAGTTTATTTGATTCATAAAGGCATACAAATGTGCAGCTTCTAATTTGGGGTGAAAGGCATATCGGCAGGATGAAACAGATTCTCCATGGTATATTTGATTCATACGGCAAACAGATTTGGAGTGAAAACATGTGAACTGGACTTCTTGGAGTAAATAGGAAATTTGTTCCCTAACATAACATGCTTCTTCGTGACTGGTTTAAGCTCACAGCTTCCCTGATCATCTCTTGATTGAGATACACTTACAGAATGCAGTATGCCACCTTGCATAGGAAGGCAGGGTGTTATTGTGACCCAAGGACCTCGTGCTGCCAACTGGCAGAGGATTCTGGGCTTCTGCCAATCAGAAGTGACAGCACCTATGGGGGAACTCCAGATGGCGGCAGCTAGCCAGAAGGAATTACTGCCAAGCTTGAGTCCCCATCTCCCTGAAAAGCATTGGGATTACGCAAGCGTTTTTGAAAAGAACAATGAGGACTTGCTGCCTCCGCACTGAAACTATGACTGCCCTATAAATCTGCAACCCGGGGTGAAGATCTCTTATGGACTGATAAATGCGATATCTGAGCTTGAACTGGCAACCCTTCATGAATACATCCATGAAAACCTGGCCAAGGGCTTCATCCAGCCTCACCAGCAGAGGCTCCAGTCTTTTTTGTCAAGAAAAAGGATGAAACGCTATGCCTGTGCGTAGATTTGTGGGCTCTAAACCATGTAAAGATCTGAAACGGGTTGTGATGGGTTGGATCACAGAAACCCCCTTGGGGCTGCCAACTAATGTGCCAAGACTTCTGCCCCTGCTTTCCCTGCTAGCTTGGGACTCCAGAGCCCTGCCTGGCTGTGCCAGACGCACTTGCTGGCCACAAACACAGACCCAGGTCTGAACCACGTCCCACAAATTGCAAGCTTAACTGAAAGCAGCTTAAGAAGAGTCTTTAACACTCAGATGCCCAACTCCCAATGGGGTCCAAACCCCAAATAAATCCGTTTTACCCGGTATAAAGCTTATACAGGGTAAGCTCATAAATTGTTCGCCCTCTATAACACTGATAGATATACACAGCTGTTTGCCTCGCCTTTCCCCCTCGTATCAATGCATACTCTGGGTTAATTAATAAATAAAAAGTGATTTTATTAAATACAGAAAGTAGGATTTAAGTGGTTCCAAGTAATAGCAGACAGAACTAAGTGAATTACCAAACAAAATAAAACAAAACACGCAAGTCTATGCCTAATACAGTAAGAAAACTGAATACAGATAAAACCTCACCCTCATAGGTGTTCAAGTAAGCTTCCTTTTGCAGACTAGTCTCCTTCTAGTCTGGGCCCAGTAATCACTCAGACCTTCTGTAGTTACTGTTCTTTGTTCCAGTTTCTCTCAGGTATCCTTGGGGGTGGAGAGGCTATTTCTTGAGCCAGCTGAAGACAAAATGGAATGGTCTCCCAGGGGTTTAAATAGACTTTCTCTTTTAGGTGGATTACTGCTCCCCCCCCTCCCCGGTGTAGAATTCCAGCTCCAAGATGGAATTTTGGAGTCACATGGGCAAGTCACATGTCCATGCATGACTCAGAACTTACAGGTAGCAGCCATGGTTCGCATGCTACCTTGTACGTCCTCATGTAGACTTCTTATGTGGATTGGAGCCTTTCAAGATCCATTGTCCGTTAAGTGCTTCTTGATTGAGCACTTAACTTGCAAATTCCTTTCTAAAGAAACTGACCAAATACTTTACTAAGGCTATTTAAAATCAAACAAGTATACAGCCAATATTCATAACTTCGAATACAACAATGACACATGCATACAAATAGGATGAATATATTCAGTAGATCATAACCTTTATAGAGATATGTTACATGGCATATATAGCATAAAACATATTCCAGTTATGTCATATATACATTCATGAGCATATTCCCATAAAGCATTATGGGGTGCAATGTCACACGGGTATCCTCTGCCCTTAATCTGAGAATTAGAAGATCATGTGTAGTCTGCCAAAATCTTCAATTTAGTGCACAACATGTCAAGGGACGAATGGAAGACCATACGTCGAACCTGCTATGAGCACTTCAAATATTTAGTAATGCCATTCAGGTTGACCAATGGTCCTGCAACCTTTCTCAACACTTTGTGAATGACACATATTTAGAGACATCCTGGATCAGTATGTAGTCATCTATCTATCTTGATGTCTAAAAACACAAGTATGTCAGACTTGAGGAGCATCGTTATCACGTTCATTCCATCCTGGAAAGACTACAAAAGCATCGCCTGTTCACAAAGTTGGAAAAATGTACCTTTGACCAGTCCTCTACAGAATTTTTGGGTTACATCCTCCCCACAGAGGGTGTTAAGATGTACCCCCAGAAGGTGGAGGCCGTCTGTCACTAGACCCTGCCCTGGTCCTCCTGGGAGTTACAGCACTTCCTGGGCTTTGCTTCTTTTACCAATGATTCATCCCAGGCTTCTCAGGGCAAATAGCATCCATAACCAACCTCCTCCGCAATGCCGCCAAGTTTGTTTGGACACCTGAAGTTCACCATATTTTCGAACAACTCAAGGCTGCATTCACCAGCACCCTCATTCTAGCACACCTGGACCCAGGCATTCATAGTGGAAGCTGATGCCTCTAGTGATACTCTCCCAGAGGCATGGTCCACAGCAAATCTTGCACTCCTGAGCCTACTATTCCCAAAAATTTACCCCTGTTAAACAGAATTATGAAATATTGGATAAAGAACTGCTTGCAATTAAATCAGCCTTTGAAGAGTGGCACCATCACCTCAAAGGAGCCTGACACTCAATGCAAGTCTTTTCGGACCATAGGAACCTTGAATATCTGTGGAAGGCTCGGGCTTTGAACCAAAGACAGCTCAGGTGGACATTATTCTTCTCTCGGTTTGACTTCGTCATCACCTCTCTCCCAGGTACCAGGAAGGGAAAAGCTGACACCTTATCCTGAAAGGAGGAATACTACCGAGAGTGCACGGATCCAGCCAAGAACTACCCTGTCTCCTAAAACCTTGCAACTTCCTCAGTGCCACAATGCACCAAGACCTGCTTGATCTAATTCAGTCCACACAAACAACTGGGCTGGAGCCTTTGTGTTAGGACATAGGCGCCATTTATGGCTCAAACTCGCTGTCTGCCAAGAAGGAGCTCATCAGGATGAGCCTGGTAGCCTGTACTCTTGTGGGCAGTAGAGGAAAATGAAGAAACAGTGCTTGTTGAGGGAATGCAAATATGTCTGGGTTTGGACAGCAGAAGAGAAGGCTCAGATGAAGGCAGCACCAAGTTGATGGTCCTGGTAGGGGTTTAAGAGAAGGAGATACTAGGGATTGTAGACTCGGATGTAGAAAAATGGTGAAAGCCACTCTGCTGGGTGAGAGGATCACCTTGTGGTGGGTGGGGGAGGACGACAATTTCTTTGCAGTGTGCACATGCAGATGACAGGAACTGACAGTGAGGACCCATACTGATTTGATCATGGTAGCACTAGCCGAAAAATTAGCAGACCCTGTGATAATTGGCCAATATTGGCCTGCCTTTTGGCAAATGGGTAATTATAGCATCATAGAACCATGGGGTTGGAAGGGACTGCAAGGGTCCTCTATTCTAACCCTGTGTCAAGATGCAGGATTTGTTGTGGCTAAACCATCCAAGACAGATGACTGTCCAGTCTCCTTTTGAAAACCTTCAGTGAAGGAGCTTCCAGGACCTCCCTAGGTAGTCTGTTTTATTGCCTACAGTTCTTACAGAGTTTTTCCTGAGATTTAATCTAAATCTGCTATGCTGTAGTTTGAACCCATTGCCTCTTGTCCTGCCCTCTGTGGCAAAAGAGAACAACTTTTCTCTATCTTTTTTATGGCAGTCTTCCAGTATTTGAAGACCACTATTATGTCCCCCTTAATCTCCTCTTTTCTAAACTAACCATACCTAATTCCTTCAGCCTCTGCTCATATGGCCTCCATTCCATCCCTCTGATCATCTGTCTTGCTCACCTCTGGATTCTTTCCAGTTTCTCTACATCCTTTCTATACATTAGTGACCAAAATGGGCCACAGTACTCCAGCTGAGGCATAACCAGCTCTGAATAAAGCAGCACTGTCATCTCCCATGACTTGCATACTATGCCCCTATTAATGCAACCTAAAATTGCATTTGGTTTTTTTTTTTTTGAAACAGCATCGCATTGCTGACTCATGATGAGGTTGTGATCCAACACAACTCCCAGATCCTTCTCAGCAGTGCTGCTGCCAAGTCAGTTATCCCCCATTCTGCATTTGTACATTTGGTTTTTCTTCCCTAAATGTAGCACCTTACATTTGTCTTTGTTGAATTTTGTTTTGTTGTCTATAGCCCAGTTCTCCAAATTATCAAGATCCCTTTGAATTTTAGCTCCTTCCTCCAAAATGTTTGCAGCGCCCCATAGCTTTGTGTCATCTGCAGATTTGATCAGTATTCCTACACCCAGGTCATTTTAATAAAGATGTCAAATAACTCTGGACCCAAAACAGATCCCTGTGCAGCTCTTTTAGAAAAAAACATCCTATCCTGATTTTAAAGTTGCCAGTGATGTAGAATCCACCATGACCCTTGTAAATTGTTCCAATGGTTAATTACTCCCAGGGTATGTCTATACTTACCTCCGGGTCCGGCGGTAAGCAATCGATCTTCTGGGATCGATCCCGGAAGTGCTTGCCGTCGACACCGGTACTCCTGCTCTGCGAGAGGAGTACGCGGAGTCGACGGGGGAGCCTGCCTGCCGCGTGTGGACCCGCGGTAAGTTTGAACTAAGATACTACGACTTCAGCTACATTATTCACGTAGCTGAAGTTGCATATCTTAGTTTGAAGCGGGGGGTTAGTATGGACCAGACCTCAGTGATAAAAATTTACACCTTATTTCCAGTCTGCATTTGTCTAGTTTCAATATCCAGTCATTGGATCATGTTATACTTTTCTCTGCTAGATTGAAGAGACCATTATTAAATATTTGTTGCCCATATAGATACTTATGGACTGTGGCCAAGTGACCCCTTAACCTTCTCTTTGTTAAGATAAATAGATTGAGTTCCTTCAGTCTATCACCACAAAGCATGTTTTCTAATCCTTTAATCATTCTCGTGGCTCTTCTCTGAACCCTCCCCAATTTATCAACATCCTTCTTGAATTGTGGGCACCAGAGTTGGACAATGTATTCCAGCAGCAGTCACACCATTGCCAAATACAGAGGTAAAATGACTTTTCTACTCCTACTTAAGATTCCCCTGTTCGTGCATCTGAGAATTGCATTGGCTGTTTTGGCCACAGAATTGCACTGGGAACTCATGTTCAGATGATTATCCACCAAATCTTTTTCAGAGTCACTGCTTCCCAGGATAGAGTCCCCCATCCTCTAAGTATAGCCTACATTCCTTGTTCCTAGATGTATACATCTACATTTAGCCATATTAAAATGCATAATCTTTGCTTGTGCCCAGTTTACTAAGCAATCCAGATCCTGTTCTCTTCATTGTTACCATGCCCCAAGTTTTGGTTCATCTGGAAACTTTATCAGTGATGATTTTATGTTTTCTTCCTGGTCATTGATAAATGTTACATTCCATATGACCCAGAACTGATCTCTGTGGGACTCCATTGGAAACGGACCCACTCGATAATGATTCCCCATTTACAGTTATATTTTGAGACCTATCAGTTAGCCAGTTTTTAATCCATTTAAAGTGTTCTATGTTAATTTTATATCGTTGTACTTTATTTACATTAAAAAGTTATGCAGTATAAAGTCAAACACCATACAGAAGTCTGTTGCATCAACACTATTACCTTTATAACCAAACTTGTAAGCTCATAAAAAAAATCAGATTAGTTTGACAGGATCTATTTTCCATAAACCCATGTTGATTGGCATTAATTGTGTTACCCTCCTTTTCTTTATTAATGGAGTCCCATATCAGCCACTTCACTATCTTGCCCAGAATTGATGTCTGGCTGAGGGACCTATAAAGACCCAGTTTTATATGTAACCCTTTGTTTCCAAATTTCTGGGTGCTGTCCTATGAATCTCTATCTTTTGTTCAATAAACGTATACATACTTTTGCTATAAACAAATCTAAGTGGTGTGTGCTAGGCAAAGCTGTGTTCCAAGGTGAACTATTAAGTAGTGGTATACTGTTCCTTTGGGATCAGTGGGCCTGGTAATTCTGTGAGTGTCCAGCTGGGCAGGGACTGAAGACTACAGGGGATACTTGAAAGACTCTTGGGTTAGTTTGTGCCTGTCACTAACCTGTAAAGAGAGAGTGGAGCCTGTTGAGGTAGTTGTTAATGCTGCCAGTAGCAGGTGGCATCAGGGCACTGATCCCAGGCAGGCACAGACAAGGTTCACTCATGCTAAGGGCAGGTGGTAGCGTGGTTCCTCACAAACCTGGGTACCCCCAGGGAGCATCACACTTGTGTTTAACTTTTTGTGTGACATTGGAATCAAAAAAGTGTCTCAGACCTGGAGAGACTTATAAACATTCTGAAATAACTCCAAGGAGGATATGTTTTTTCAATGAGATTGTTCCTAATTCCTGTTTCAGATTCTGGTACAGCAGCCCAAGTAAAAGAAATTGAACTGCAAGGACGCAGCACACAGACTGCACCAAGCAAAATCCAGCGTAAAGGATGGTGTCAGGTATGGCGTGGCAGGGAAGAATGCATCCTTGGTGAACTGTTTGGGGCAGCAACAAGTTTGTTGGGAGGCCCTTTCCTGACCCTAACTACAGCTCTTAGTTCTGCAGTGTTACACAGGGAGACACACTGTGCAGTTCCTATAGCCTGAGCCGTAGTCAGTAGGGAATTCTTACATTCCTGAATTAAAGAAAAAGAGCAGCATGTACTGGGAGTGGATATTGCTTCCCCATAGGAGGACAGTGGGCGTCAGCCCCGCTTGTTTACTCCACAGGGAAAAAAGTATTTTAAAAAAAATCTCGTAGGTGATCAGTTTATCAGAATTCAGTACACTGTGTGTGCAGTAAGATGTCTTGATCGATGACATTTTACAAAATTGCTCTGGATGTTTGGGTTTGACAAGATGGATAAATATGGCTGCTCCCTACCACTGATTGCAGCAGTAGCTATGGCATGGTTCAGAGGAAGTGTGCATGCCCCCAGACAGCTAATATTTTTAATAGGATCCCTATGGAAAGAATAGGGGACGTGATTTCCACCTCAAGTTATTGGGGGAAAAGGGGTGGGGAACAGCAGAAAAAGGGACTGTTGATTAGACCAGGGAGCAAAAAGAACGTATTGCTGCAGGAACCAGTTTGTGGAAGAATGAACGTAATGTTTGTGTGCCCGCTATATTATCTTCCTTCAGTGACTTATTCTGCTTATTTTCATAGATTTTTAAGGCCAGAAGGCACCATTGTGATCATGTAGTCTGACCTCCTGTATGAATAGGCTATAGAATTAGTCAAATTTGTAAATTTTACAGTTCCAGCCTGGACTGATTTTAAAGCAAGATGATTGAAATAACTGATTTCAATCATTCATATAGATATAAACTTGATAACTGTACATGTCTCGCTCAAGCAGTGACTTGCCTTAAGAAATTTCTTCAGTCTTCATTTTTGGTATATCAATTTTGTACGATAATATTAGACCATACTTCTTCAAAATATAGTACATGCACCTGTTTCATTGAAATTCATGGGAATTTTACCACTAATGGGAACAGGATCAGATCCTACGTAAGGAACATTACTTGAACTAAATTAAATCCAACCACTGAGAGCAGCTTGCTAGACATTTTTTAGAAACCAAACTTTTTCCTTATTAGGTTTATACTTTCAGCAAAATGTTCAGTATTGTGTTATACTGAAATGATACAATATTGCTAGTAATCTATTATCTTGTGATAGGCCACAACTAACAGTCTCCCTAGGGAGCCACCTGTATGTTTTGTTTTTATATATATATATATATAAAATCATCCTTAGCAGCAGCAGTATGCATTTCTAAACTGTTTCTTTCTTACTACCAGACCTTGTATCTGTTCATCACACTTTGCACATTTGGCCCATAATTTTTTTAAATTATTTATTCATTTTATTATTATTTTGACACTGTCAGTAGGTACCTTTAGCATATTTTCCCATAGAGTGGTTTCTCTGATCTAGAGACCTGACAGGCTTTTCCTCTAAAATGTCTAGTAAGATAGCTGAGCAGCCTAGACAGGGTTTCTCAACCCGTGGGTCGGGACCCAAAATTGGGCCGCCACAATGTTTCAAAGGGTCGCATGGCAGCTCCCATCCCAAGGAGGTGGCTGGGCTCGTCTCCCTGTTCCAGGCACTACAACCTCTGGGGTCCCAGCACCACTCAGGTTTGGCCCAGATATTGTGATGACAGGAGCCCGGGTAGGCAAAATTTGAGTGAGTGACACTGCAACCCCATGAGTCAGGTCACAGCTCCACTCACAAATTTGGTCCAGTCAGGGGGTGGGGCCAAACCTGAGTGATGCTGAAACCCCAGCGGTTGCAACACCCGGAGTGGAGAGCCAAGCCCAAATAGCCCCACAGCACAGGAGCCACCACTGTGGGGTGAGTGCTTGGCAGGATCCAACCCCCCACAGGGGCAGGATCCAACTGAAACCACCCCAGTGCCTCTGCCCCCGGACTATTTACTGGGTCACAACAGGTCATAAACATTTACAAATGGGTTCTGAGCCTAAAAACTTGAGAACCTCTGTTCTAGACTAAGCATTGTATCAGTCCCATCACCATATGGGAACTTTATATCAACTTTATAGTCTGAAGTCCCTTGTTAATTTAGTTTCCTCCTTTGGAGATAGCTGGAATACATCTACATAGAGCAGTTTTGGGTGGTGGCTTCTTGCAATTTGACAGAGAACCCTAATGGAGCTCAGTTATATGGCACACAGAGTTTGAACACTAAATATAGCTTCTGTACTCTGCTTTTCCCCAGTAACTGTGGAAAGGCTAGGAGGAATTTGGCTCTAAAAGTAATGAGTTTTAGACTTTGACCAACAAAGCACTTAAGCACATGCTTAACTTTAAGTACAAGTAGCCGTAACATCATTAGTCATTCCTTGGTTCAGGCTATAAAATTTCCTTATGCATTTGAAGTTTATAGTGTGTAATAAAGTTGAGGACTGAACAGAACATAGTTTAAATCCTATTTGTGCTTGTAATTTCATACATGTGAATTGTGCAAAGCATCGAGCTATTCCAACATATTACACTATTTTTCTATTTAAGTGCCTTTGATATGTAATGAGCTTAAGTAACTTGTTATAAATGAGATAAATGGTTGTAAGTTTAGATTTAAATTGTTAAACAAATCTAATCCTGAAAACAAACAAACAAACCACGAGTGCCTCCTGTGTCCGCAACTAGTAGGTTTCTAGTAGTCTGTTCCATTAATTTCTTTTCGGGAAGCTGCTTTTCTCCTGTGAGGTCAAATGGTATTTAAAAATAAAGTGAAGATAGGAGTTCACTAAACTTCACATGATAGGGAATCCACTGCATCCCTACATAACTGCTTTAATGGTTGTTTACCCTCAGTGTTAAGCATTTGTACTTTATTTCTAATCTGAATTTGTCTAGCTTTAAGTTCCAGCCATTGGATCATCTTATCTTTCTTGTCTGCTAAATTAAAGAGCCCTCTGCTATCAAAAATTTCTTCCCCCTTCCTCCTTGTAGGTACTTGTAGACCATGATCAAGTCGCCACTTAACCTACTCCTGGGTAAACTAAATAGATTGAGCATTTTAAGTTTGTCACTATAAAGCATGATTTCCCAACCTTGATTAATAACTTGGGATTCTTTTCTGCACCCTCTCTAATTTTTTCAACATCCTCTTTGAAGTGTTCACACCAGAACTGGACACAGTATCCAATAATAGGCTCCCTTTTGACAATACAGAATTAATGCTACCACCCTGTTCTTACTTGATATTCCTCTGCTTACACATCCAAGAATCAGGTTCACGCTTTTAACCACTGCATTGTGAGCAGGATGGCTAATGTGGAGACACTGCACCATTGCTACTTACATTGGTGCAATCCGTTTGATTCAACTCTATAGTGCAAATGCAGCCATTGCTAATACTTGTAACAAAATTAGATAAAATTTCAGATGGGAGAGTATTTTTAAGTTAATGGTATCCCTTTAAACTTAGGGAAGGAATATTTTTCCAGTTACATTTGAAAGTTTATATCTAATAAGCATGGATATAACATTGTGTGAAGCATGTGATAATTTCATACTTAGTGTGCTAATAACAGAAGAAAGATGTGATTTGTTTGTTTCTTTTTATAGAAACCAGTGCAGATTAAAACAGAAAGTGGCTCTAGACTCTGCATTTCACCTCCTCCGGAGTACTCTGATGATTTTGAACCTTATGAAAGCTTGAATATGGAGACAAACGACTATCATAGTAATTGTTCCCAGGTACAGATTGACTTCTGCTGTGGCATTGTTCATGATCAAATGTGAGTCTAAATCAGGGGTCGGCAATCTTTCAGAAGTGGTGTGCCGAGTCTTCATTTATTCACTCTGATTTAGGGTTTCACGTGCCAGTAATACATTTTAACGTTTTTAGAAAGTCTCTTTCTATAAGTCTATAATATATAACTAAACCATTGTTGTATGTAAAGTAAATAAGGTTTTTAAAATGTTTAAGAAACTTCATTTAAAATTAAATTAAAATGCAGAGCCCCTGGACCGGTGGCCAGGACCCATGCAGTGTGAGTTCCACTGAAAATCAGCTTGCGTGCCGCCTTCGGCATGCGTGCCATAGGTTGCCTACCCCTGGTCTAAATGAAAGTGGACTCAATTGCCATAGTTTTTGCAGCTGAATACCAATACTCACTAATTCAAGCAAAACCCATTATAATGTATATGGCTAACTAGAGTATTTGGGAGTGGTTAAAAGTGACACCAAAAGGGTCAAAAATGAAAACATCTAATGTGTCATTTAAAAAGCATCAGTTTACTCTAATTGCAGTCTACAACACTAAAATACTTACATCATAATTGTATGTCTTTTGCATGGTCTCACTACAAGGCAGAATTAAGGGTTCTGCTGAAGGAAAGCTTTCAGCCCTTAGAGTGATTGTCCACAAAGATTCCACTCTCCCAATTTTTGGGTCAATGGCAAACTTGGTCAGTGATGATTTTATGTTTTCTTCCAGGTCATTGATAAAGATAGTAGTAGTTAAGAACTTTATAGAATTCTTCACCATATAATTTTGACCAGTTTCCACACCAGCCCCCTTCTGGTTTATGTCCTACCCCGTGTCTTCTATTTGGACCTGCACGCTTTTGGTGTGGTTGGCCATTTTGAAAAAATATTTATGGGGAACTTAGGGTGATTTGTATGTGTGGTTTTTTACATATTAAGGTTAGAAGAAAATAGGGTTTCTTACACACTTTTAGAGAAAAATAATTTTATAGGTTTTTAGATAATTTACAAAATAAAGTGGATTATCACAAAGTGGTAAAGGAAAAATGTCAGAAAAGAGAGTTTTAAAACTGCACTAAAGGAATAAGTTTTAAAAAACAAACATGTTAACAAATCTCTTTAGAGAAAAAATCATCTTTATTCATTTTTTGAAATAAAGGTTATGATGCTGGCTGACCAGGACTGCCTGCTCTTGCCATGGCTTTAGGCCTCAGCCAAGCACTGATAAATTTATTACCGGAATCCAGTCTGCTTTTACTGTGTATTAGTATGGTTATGATGGGTATTGGACTTATAACAATGTGTTTGGTGTTTAGACTTTAGAAAATTATTGTAAGTTGCTGCATGCATTAACCTCACTTATAATATCTTTATCACATATTATAAGGTAATATTTAAATTTTTGCTTTGTAGCTGTAAAACATATTTGCTCTGAACTGAATCAGGAGGGATCATCTCCTGCCCATCAAGAAGGCCTATCAAAACTAAATGGGCCATTGTGGGACATCACAATACAAAGACTTGGTTAATTGCCCCTTTAAACCCATGAAGAGGCTATGTGCAAAAGGGCTTGTCCCATTCAGCATGAAATCTGGAAAAAAGAAATAAAAATAGCCGACAAGAAAATTTTTCATCTTTTGTTGTTTAGACTCTCACAGGGCCAGAACTATGAAACAGAAACAAAGATTCTAACCTGGGTTAGCCCTAGAAGACATTCAGAGCTGACAGATTACTACAACTCTGTCAGCTTTTGAAACCAGAGACTGTAACTCATTTGTATATATATGAGTGCCTGCTTTAACCTTGTAATAACTCATTCATTTCTTTTCTTAATTAATAAATCCTTAGATATTTACTATAGGGTTGGCTACAAGCATTGTCTTTGGTGTGAGATATAAGGTACAAATTGACCTGGAGTAAGTAACTGGTCTTTTAGGACTGGAAGTAACCTGACTATTTTGTGATCTTTTGTGAAAAGTGACCATCTATCAGTGCTTAATTTGCTAGATTTGGCAGTTCATAACCTCGGCACAGCTGGGCTTGCTGCATCAGTTATGAATGTAAAAAAAATTGTTTGAGCCCCAGCATCTTTTTCGTTACAAATTAAGCATTGACATCTATCCTATAGTCCAGCCTGCTTGAGTGGCAAAATAGACTGGAATGCCCAAGTGGACTGTCTGTGACTCCATGGTAAGACTGTTATAGTGATTTAGGAGTTCACACTTGTTACTGGGTTGGTGATATCTGATTATAGAACATACAACCAGTTTGGGGTCTCTGCTCTGCTTCTTGACAGTCTGCCCTGAGGTTGGCACTCACAGCCGTAAGCAAATCCAGATAGTGTGACAAAAGTATTAAATATTAGTTTTTAGAAAAAAAATGTTCTTTATGCATTTAGGTTATTTTGAAATAAAGTCTGAAAAATAATTGTATGTCTTTTGAAATATGAAAATATGCTTATGAATGTGAATATAATGTAACTGGAATATGCTTTACGCAAAAGGTCTCTTGTAAGGTATCATTACAAAGCTTATAATCTACTGAGTGTGTTCATCCTATTTGTTTGCATGTATTATTTCTATGTCTGAAGTTAGGAGAATAAGATATAAACTTGTATTACTGATGTAAACATATTAAGTGGAAGCCATTAAGGGTGCTTCAGAATCAATGAACTGTAAATGGCTGTTTACTTGCAAACCTTCCTGTGTACATGTGGGCCAGCCCAGGAAGAATGGAGGCTGGGGTCTCACAGGACATGTGACCATGTCACATGATGCTGGAATCCATCTTAAATCTGGTACTTTTCCATTTAGAAGGAGGGGTGGGGACCCAGAGAGACAAAAGATTCCCACCTCATGCCAAAGCTATAAAAGGGGGTGGAGCAGGACAAAGGGACGGCCAGTCATGAGAAAGCCCCTGCTTACCACCTGAGATGTCTGCTGGAATTAACAAGGATTGTACCAGGGGAAAGGACTGGGCCCAGACTAGGAAGGAGTCTAGTCTGTGAAAGAAGCTTATTGGAACATCTCTGAGGGTGAGATATTACCTGTAATCAGTTTCTTAATGTATTAGGCTTAAACGTGCGTGGTTTTGCTTTATTTTGCTTGGGGACTTACTTCGTTCTATCTGTTATTACTTGAAATCACTTAAATCCTGCTTTTTATACTTAATACAATCACTTTTGTTTATTAATGAACCCAGAGTAAGTGATTAATACCTGGGGGAGCAAACAGCTGTGCAAATCTCTCTATAAGTGTTATAGAGGGCAGACAATTTATGAGTTTACTCTGTATAACCCCAACCCTAACCTTTATACAGAGAAAAATGGATTTATTTGTGGTTTGGATCCCACTGGGAGCTGGGTGTCTGGGTACTGGAGTCAGGTAACCTGCAGAACTGTTTTCACTTAAAGCCTGCAGCTTTGGGGGCATGACCCAGACCCTGGGTCTGTGTTGCAGCAGGTTAGCGTGTCTGGCTCAACAAGGCAGAGTTCTGGAGTCCCAAGCTGGCAGGAAAAACGGGCTCAGAGGTAATTTCAGCACATCAGGTGACAGTCCCAATGGGCTCTCTGTAACCAATCCTATCACAGGGTTAAAGTTACTTCAGGGGTCCATTTGGGCTGCATAGAGGCTCTAATGACTGCCAATGCTAGGTACCCTGTGGACAGGGTAGGCTTGAAGGTATTTAGTATTTCAGCTGGTAGTCATGTCAGTAACCAGGAAAACCTCTTTTGGGGACAGTTATTGGTTTTATAGATAATGATGCCATCAGTGGCAATTATGCTAAAAATCCTTTCAACTTTAAACATTATGACATTAATTTTGTGGCCTTATATGTGGATGGCAAGAAGGTGCCGGCTAAACCTCTATAACCTGATTTTGAGAACAGAAACTGTGTGAGGGAGTACATGCAGCTCATGCAGGCAGCTGGAAAATATGTAAAAGACCGAGTGCTCTTGTTCCATTGTGGTGACTTTGCTCACACTGTATAACAGGGGTCAGCAACCTCTGGCACGCGGCTCACCAGGGTAAGCACCCTGGCGGGCTGGGCCAGTTTATTTACCTGCTGACGCAGCAGGTTCGGCTGATCGCGACCCCCACTGGCCGCGGTTCGCCATCCCAGGCCAATAGAAGTGTCGGGAAGCTGAAGCCAGCACATCCCTCGCCCGCGCCTCTTCCCGCGCCCCCTATTGGCCTGGGACGGCGAACCGCGGCCAGTGGGGGCTGCGATCGGCTGAACCTGCCACGTCAACAGGTAAATAAACTGGCCCAGCCCGCCAGGGTGCTTACCCTGGTGAGCCGTGTGCCAGAGGTTGCCGACCCCTGCTGTATACCTTCAACCTGACCAGGAATGCACTGATCATTATTCTCTGATTAAAACTGGAAACCTAAGAGCAGAGATTTGTTTTTCTAGGGCACTGCCCTCTATAGTCAACATGATAGTGTATGGGGTTTTTGATAACATACCCGAGGTTAATCACAGAAGGAATGTTCCCTTTGATTCTATTGATTATAAACAACATGTAGTTAACACATTTTTTAATTAAAGGATGCTTCCAAAGGGTTCTGTGTTCAGTAGATCTCTGGGACTTGTAAACACAACTCCCTACAATTTACCCAGGGAACACTGGCTAGCCCTCTACTTATCAAATCATGGGCCAAGAAAGTTCTTTGACTCCTGTGGATTTTCCCCAGACAGTAACTTTTCCCCTAAATCTTTCTTGCCTTTTTTTAAACCAGAGACAGCTACAAGACCCCCTCGCTGTTACTACGTTTCATTAAACAAAATATACAATTTTATTAGAGCATAAGCTTTCGTGGGCTACTGCCCACTCCTTCGGATGCATATAGAGTGGAACATATATTGAGGAGATATATATACACACATACAGAGAGCATCAAACTGTCTGTACTGGGCTAGCTTGATTATCACTTCAAAAAAAATTTTTCTCTTACTTAATTGGCCTCTCAGAGTTGGTAAGACAACTCCCACCTGTTCATGCTCTCTGTATGTTTGTATATATATCTCCTCAATATATGTTCCACTCTATATGCATTCGAAGAAGTGGGCAGTAGCCCACGAAAGCTTATGCTCTAATAAATTTGTTAGTCTCTAAGGTGCCACAAGTACTCCTGTTCTTTTTGCGGATACAGACTAACATGGCTGCTACTCTGAAAAAAATATACAATCATATCCATAGGTAAGGGTTTATCTTTTGATCAGATTTTAAAATTGTATACAAGTGATTTACCAGAAAATGACCACATGGGGGTGCACTTTGTAAATGGGAAAAAGTCAGACATGTCCAGACATGCCCCAAACATGTTTTAGCATATCCAGACTTGTCTATCTTATTGCAAGTATAAAGATGTGCATCAATAAAGCAACCCCACACATTTGATCCTGTGAAGTGTACAGATGGCCTGGTTTCTAGAGGCTAATGTGTAATGAAGGCTGCTGTAATGTTGTTGCGCAAATAAAGTGGGAGGCGGCCTCGTTTTAATGGGGTCACTAGGGCTGGCTTAAACTTGCTTGGGCCTGGAGCCAAAGCTCATGTCTGAGAGCTTCAGCCCTTGGTGGTAGGGCTCAAGTTACAGGCCCCCTGCCTGGGGCTGAAGCCCTTGGGCTTCAGCTTTGCCCCCTCCCCCTGGCCTGGGGAGGTGGGGCTTTGTCTTTGTCTCTCCCACCCCACCCCGGGGTGGCAGGGCTTGGGTGGGCTCAGGTTTTGGTCCCCCCCTCCTGGGGTCCTGTGGTATTTTTTGCTGTCAGAAGGGGGTCGCGGTGCAATGAAGTTTGAGAAACCCTGATTATTCTATAGTGACATTTGCCCCTGTGTTTTAAATAGCATTTTAGTGCAAGCCCCTTATATTAAGGCTTTTTATATTATACCCTGGCATTCTTTACCGTAGAACAGTTTTTGTGTGGTACTTTAAATGCAAGCTAAAACTGTTTTTAAAAGGAAAGGGTAGTGTATCTTAAACATTTTTATTTCACTAAACCTACAAAACATCTCTAAAATAGGTCTTTTTATTATGTTACATATCAGTTAAAAATGCCCAATGCTGAATTTTCATGTTACACTTTTCATAGTTTATTTGATATAATTAAAAACTGTATGTTAGCAAAAGAACATGACTGTTTTAAACTGAGGGAAAAAAGAGTGAGATAAGGGGGTAGGGGGCAGACGTGGGGTTGTTTCATCAGATAACCACATGGGGGGAGGCGGGATGTATGTTTCCTCAGATAAGGGTGAGTGGAATCAGTCTTCATCTTGGGCCAGGTGTACACTATAAACTTACATCAGTATAACTATGTCGCTCAGGGGTGTGAAAAATCCACACCCTGGAGCAATGCAGTTATACCAACCTAATGCCTGGCTTCTTCTGTCAACATAGCTACTGCCTCTCGCATAGGTGGATTAACTACATGGGAGAAGCTTTCCTGTCAGTGTAGTATTGTCTTTGCTGAAGTGCTACAGCAGTACAGCTGCGCTGCTTCAGAATTTTAGACCTGCCCTTAACCATTCATACAGTTAGAAAAGTATAGCTTCATGGCAAAGGTGCCTCTTCGCTGCAAAATGCTGCTTTCTTAGTATTATGTTTAAATCCAGTATAAAAGCATGCTAACAAAAAAAATTATTTTGTTGCAAAAGTTATTACCCTGTTTCCCCGAAAATAAGACATCCTCCGAAAATAAGGCCTACTTACAGTTTTGCCTCTCGTTGTAATA
This sequence comes from Malaclemys terrapin pileata, assembly GCF_027887155.1. Lineage (NCBI taxonomy): Eukaryota > Metazoa > Chordata > Testudines > Emydidae > Malaclemys > Malaclemys terrapin. Next base: position 56,562,407 of record NC_071514.1, read on the forward strand.
TAAGGCATCCCCCCGATAATAAGACCTCCCCGATAATAAGGCATCCACCGATAATAAGGCATTTTTCATTTCTGAAAAATAAGACATCCCCTGAAAATAAGACCTAGCGCATCTTTGGGAGCAAAAATTAATATAAGACACTGTCTTATTTTCGGGGAAACAGGGTAGAAATAAAGCCAACAGCTTCAGATAAAAAAGGGGAGGGGGGAAAGTGTTTATCTTATTCCTTCATCCAGTTAGTCAATCCACATGGCTTTTTTTATTTTTTAGACTTTTATTGTAAATGATGGGAATATTACATTCACCCCAAAAATTTTCACATTTTACAAAGGATATCCTATAAACCCATTACAAAGTTTAAATTAAAGACCTCCTTACAGTTGTCAATAGGTGCTAATTTCCAATAAATGTAAAAGTCTATAAAATACATTACTTTAAGTAAATGGAATAAGGGAAATTGATATAAAGGTTAGACATAACGTTCATGAAGGTCTTTCTATCATTTTTAAAGACAAAGGCTAAAGGCATTATGTAAAAAAGGTAATTTAACTCCTGGTACAAAACTAAAAACAAATAAGGATGTTCACTACATTTACATACTTTTTGTAAATAAAGAAATCTACACTCATGCTCCTTTTGATTGGCATTTCAAAAGTTTGTTTGTTAAAACTTTACTTAGTTTAACAGCATTTAGATTAAAAAAAATTAGGAAAGAAAAAGTGTGGGGAAAAATAACACTTTTTACCATAGATAAAGCAGCAAGCTGTTTTACATAAGCTAGTATTTCTTTTAGGTTAGCCTGTGTGTGTTTTCTATAAAGTGTGTAATTCTAAAGCTTTCTTTATAGTTTACAAGTAATAAGTTTTTAGAGATGTTTTCCTTTAGGCAAATCTTTAAAAAGCAAGCCAACAATTGTTCTACAAAAACTTGTGTTATGCAGTGTTCGTCGGTCGATAGCTACACCTCAGTGGTCATGTGGGACATCCTGATTGGTTCAGGAAAATGCATTCTATGACATAGCTATAGAACAGCTTCTGATTGGCTCAGCCAAAAGACATGGTTTGCCCAAGTCTGGCTGACCCCAGGATTGTTGGCATTTCACTAGAGGTCACCTCGGGTGAGGTGCTCTTCTCTTCTCTCTGCCATATGGACAGTGGCACAGACTTTCTTGATGCTTTAAAACTTACTCTCTCCCTTTAACTTTTCTCTTTCTGTAACAGGCTAAAAGAACAGCCAAGAAAAGCAAAACCTATCTCACTTTGTGTCTTATTTATTTTCTCTAACAATACATGATCTATTCTTTATTTCAAAAGACATACAATTATTTTTCAGACTCTATTTCAAAATAACCAAACATACAAAATATTTTTCTAAAAACTAATTTTTAATACCTTTATTTAAAAAAAGTATAAAAATTGTTCTTCCTCTAAAAAGACCTGTTAACATATTTGTGTCTTACAATTTTAGCCCTTTTTTGCAGTTTTAAAACTCGTTTGATAATTTTCCTTTTTCACTTTGTGATAATCTGCTTTATTTTGTAAAGTATCTAAAAATGCCTATACAATTATTTTTCTCTAAAAGTGTCTAAAAAACTTATTTTCTTTTATTAACAGTCCAGGGCGCTTCTCGGCCAACTCTTTTAAAGCTCTGCAAATTATCTAGACCAGCTGATTTTAAAATGTCTGACTTTAGTAGCTGCTGTTTAACATACTCCAGAGATACTAGTGGAATGGAAAGAGTGTTTTCATCACCTTATAATGAGACTGATTGTCTATTTTCCCTAGAAGACAGAACAGAAATATTTATTGAACACTTCTGCCTTTTCTGTATTATTAGTGATAATTCTATCATTTCCATCTAGTAATGGACCAATACTATTGTCAGGATTCTTTTTGTTTCTAATATCTTTAAAATATGTACTTATTGTCCTGAACTCTGCTGGCCATAGAGTTCACCTTGTGTCCCTTAGCTTCCCTTATCAATTTTCTACAATTCCTAACTTTGGATTTATATTCATTACTATCAACTTCCCTGTCTTCCATTTGTTATATATATATATTTTTATAGCTGTCTTCACTTCCCCTCTAAATCAGGTTGGTTTTTAATCAATAGGACCTTCTTCCTGAGTTGTGGAATTGTGGCTTTTGGGGTATCTAGTAAGGTGTTCCTAAATGATTCCCAATTATCATTCACATTTTTCTGATTAAATTCTTCCTCCTAGCTGATTTGGCTCGAAACTGTTTTCAGCTTTGTACAATTGGCCCTACTAAAGGACTAAGTATATATATTACTGATTTGGACTTTATTCTGCTTGCACATTATAAATGTGATCAAATCATGGTCACGTGTACTTAAGCTACCATTATCTTTTAGTTCTGTGATCACTTCCTCTTTATGGGTTAGGACAAGGTCTACTATTGAATTCCTCCAAGTTGACTGCAACACATTTTGAGTTAGGAAATGGTCATCCATACTATTTAGAAATTCCAGGATGTTTTAGTACTGGCGGTATGACACCTCAGGTTTATGTCACTCAAACTGAAGTCTCCCATGATCACACAATTTTTTCCCTACACATTATAGATAGGTGCTGTTGGATTGAGATTCATTTGCTCAGCTGCTGGATCTAAAACAAAACACTCAGCAAGTAGTGATCAGTTACTTACAAGTGGGAATCTTATCAGGATGATCTCATCACAGTTGCCTCCAGCACCACTCAATACAGCTTCAACCTCCCTTTGTTTCACAGACTTACTTATAACTTTATATTTTCTTATACATATATATTAGTCTCTCATTTCCATGTTAAATCTTCTCCCCATCAGTACCAGGTTAGTGTTAGGTCAAACTGGTCTTTTCTAGCTTATTAGTTATTTTCTTTTTTATTTTTTCACACAAACATGATTACCTTGCAATTTCTTACACACGTGCAGTTCTACCTATGCTTACACTGTTAAACATTATCAGAATAGACTCTGACAATTTACAGCAGGCCTAAATATGCCTTCACTTTCAACAGGTGTGTAAGGAGGCAGTTGTCCTGGTCTGTTTTGTGACCTGGTGGTCTGTAACAGACTCCAACTAGTATCCCATCTTGTGCTTTATCTGCTAGAACATTAATCCATAAGCATTTACAATAATTTTCTTCCAAATTGTCAGTGACACAGAAACAGGTAATGCCATTTTTGATGTTGAGTGCCACTTTCCCACCCCTTTTGCCCATTTGATCCTTCCTAAATAGGTTATAACCATTGATTTTAACTTTCCAATTGTGCAATTCATCCCACCAGGTTTCAGTAATACCAACTAGATTGAATTTGTGCTCCTAAATGAGAAATTCCAATTCCTCATGTTTGTTACCCAGGCTCCTAGCATTAGTGCGTAGGCAATTCAAGAACTTCTTCTCTTCGTGTCCTTTTTTTGTTCTCAACTTCTCATTTTGTGCTGAGTGCTCAGAGCTTCCCCCTTTTTACCCTCCCCTTTTGCTGTTAGTTTAACCCCCTCCTGACTAGTCTAGCCAGCCTGTCTCCTAGGACAGTGGTTTTCAAACTGTGTGAATATAAGGCATTGGGTCACAGTGGCTCTGGTCAGCACCACCGACCAGGCCGTTAAAAGTCAGCTGTGCTGCCCGGCTAAGGCCGGCTAGTCCCTACCTGTTCTGACACTGGGCTGCGCCCCAGAAGTGGCCAGCAGCAGGTCTGGTTCCTAGGCAGGAGGGCTACGGGGCTCTGTGCGCTGCCCCAGTCCCAAGCACTGGCTCTGCACACCCATTGGCTGGTTGACAGCCAATGGGAGCTGGGGGGCGGTGCCTGCGGGCAAGAGTCACGTGGAGCCTCTTGCACACCTCTGCCTAGGAGCCGGACCTGCCGCTGGCCGCTTCTGGGGCACAGTACGCTCCGCGGTGCCAGGACAGGCGGGAAACCTGCCTCTGCACCCCGGCTACGCCACTCACCAGGAGCCGCCAGAGGTAAGCCCATGCCCCAACTCCATGCCCCAATCCCCTGCCCCAGTCCTGAGCCCTGCTGAAACCCAGAGCCTCATCCCTAGCCCCACCCCAGAGCCTGCACCCCAGCCCAGAACCCAGACCCCTTTCTGTACCCCAACCCCTGCCACAGTCCTGAACGCGCCCAAACCTGGAGCTCCCTCCTGCACCCCAAACTCCTCATCCCCGGCCCCACCCAGCACCCCAGCCCAGAGCCCTGACCCCCTCCCAGACCCCAATCCTCTGCCCCAGCCCTGAGCCCCTCACACACCCCAAGCCCCTCATCCCCAGCTCCATTGGGTCACGGGCATCAACAACTTTCTTCAACTGGGTTGCCAGAAAAAAAGTTTGAAAACCACTGTTCTAGGAGATTGGTCCACCTTCTACGGAGATGGAAGACACCATAACTACACAGCCCCTTCTCTTCATAGAAGGTGGACCAATGTTCCACATAACCAAAGCCCTCCACACTACCCCACTTACCTAACCAGTGATTCACTTCCAGGATCTTCTGCCTTCTGTCTTCCTTCGCTTGTGGGACAGGAAGGATCTCAGAGAAGATTGCTTGGACATCCTTCTTCAGCACGCTTCCAAGTTCACTGAAGTAATTTACTAGCTGTGAGATATTCCACGATGCAGAGTCATAGTGCTGATATGAACCATCACCGATGGATCCTTGCCTGTAGACTTCAGAAGTCTATTCAATCTTAGAGTGACATCTCATGCTTTGGCCCCTGGAAGGCAGTGCACTCTCTTGTTGTCTGCTTGTCCCTGGCAGAATGTTCTTTCGAGTACTGAATCTCCAGCAAGGATCATTGGTCTTCCTCGGATGGTTGGAGAGCTCTTTTGCTGGTAAGCTTGTTTTTCTTATAGGTTGACCCAAGTTGCCATACATGCATATGTCCTGTACATCTCTCCATTCCCATGGATCTACCTGATCTTGAGAGGTGTCTTTTGTAGTTTCCATGTTGAGGACCTGATACAGATTTGAAACTTTAGCTCTGTGGAATTCCTCCTGCTTCTCTTTTCTTGGGCGGCCACAGTCCTCCTAGCCTCATCTGTCCCCAACTGTGTAGAAGGCTGCAGTGATCTCTTGCCTCTAATTGTTGTGAACTTCCAGGCCTTCACTTTTACCTATTCTTTTGTGGCCAGCTCCATTCATCCTTGAACCTGGGGTACTAATGGTTCCTGAATCTGGTTGTCTAGGAATTCCCCAGCTTCACTGATTCTTAGTAGCATCTCAGCTTGCCCCTCCAATCCAAGAATCTTTTCCTCCAGCACAGCCACCAACTTGCTCTTCATGTACAGGAGCCCCTTCTGTTTTCAGGCAGGAAAGAAAACATGGCATATACATTTCAGGTAACCACCACTGTTCCATTGCTAGCCATCTTGATATCACAAGTTGTGCTGAAACTGGAAGAAAAACCTCATAGACTCCCTTTCCAAACTCCCTCCAAAACTTTCCTGTTAGCTACCTTTGTTTGCCGCTCTCAAGTTCACCTAGCAAGTGTCTTTTATACCAAGTCTTCCCCTCTTAGCTCAGCTCAGCTCCTCACCACCAGGAAGTGATTAGCCTCTCAGAGACTTTAAATAGTTGGGCTCCAAGGGCCAGAGCCTCACAGCTTTTAGCAAGGCACCAATCAAAGTTTCAAGGGCTTACTCACAAGGCCACAGCCCAGCTACACCACCCAGCTATACTAGAGTTCATTCCACTAGGATCAAGAAGTGTCTTCTGCCTGCTTGGGGAATATTCCCATTCCTGAAATATGCAGACCAGCTACGCAGATCTTGATCCCCACATTTACCATTCACTAGACTCCCAGGTTGGATTTTGGTAGGGCTGTCCTGCAGTCACTATTCAAGTAGGACTCCTCAGACTCTCCTCCAAGCAAATACATAATTGCTTGTTAGTCAGCAAGAGTGGAATCTGTGGACAATCATTTCAAGAAAGAATGGTTACTTACTATAACAGGGGGCTGCCCTTGACCATGGTCCCTTGCAGTCCTGCAGATGCACTGCCCGCAGCTCCCTCCTGGTTTTGCAATAATTTCCTCAGACCCAAGTACCTCAAACAGGTACACCCTTTGGGGGTCTGATTTATTAACTCTTTCACAGAATGCAAAGACCTCTTCTTTAGCTCTTCAAGTCCAAGCCTCTCTGGGGTCTCTATGGGTTCAGGTAGGTTTCTCTCCCAATTTTGGGAGTCTCCAGCTTTCCTCCTGGAGCTGGGTTACAAAACTGCCTCACCCTCCTTGCATGTTTTATGCTCTTAAAATCTCATGCTTCAGGGCTTCAGCTGGTCACCTGCAGGGGTTATGAAGAGATTGCCTCTCAGCGTATTCTGGGTTTTTTGTCTCGTTCCTCTAAATTGTCAGAGGTGGCCACAGGTGGTGGTGGGACACTAAATGGGGTGGGCCAGTACTCTAAGGTGGCACCCAACTTTCTCTCTCTCTTAGGCATTTAGCTGGCTGGTTCTTGCTCACATACTCAGGCACTAACTAATCACCAGATGTGAGGTCAACAAGGAATTTTCCCCAAGCTAGATTAGCAGTGACTTTAGGTGTTTTCACCTTGCTCTGCCGCATGGGGTGTGGTCACTTCTGGGACCATCTGCATATATCTCAATACATTCTCTGCCATTACAGGGCCTCAGGCATTGAGGCATCTTGGTCCCTCCTGTTCTCTGGCTGTGGCACCTAATAGTCTAATCTCCTGTATTATGTTGGTCTGAATTTGGTTATTGGGTTTAGTGTGTGGGTGCTTTTGGTGGCCTGTGATACACAGGAAGTCAGACTAGATGATCTAGAGGTCCCTTCTGGCCTTGAACTCTAGGACATCAGCAAAAAGAACAGGAGTATTTGTGGCACTTTAGAGACTAACATTTATTAGAGCATAAACTTTCATGGGCTACAGCCCACTTCTTTGGATGCATAGAATGGAACATATATTGAGGAGATATATATACACACATACAGAGAGCATGAACAGGTGGGAGTTGTCTTACCAACTCTGAGAGGCCAATTAAGTAAGAGAAAAAAACGTTTGAAGTGATAATCAAGATAGCCCAGTACAGACAGTTTGATAAGAAGTGTGAGAATACTTACAAGGGGCGATAGATTCAATGTTTGTAATGGCTCAGCCATTCCCAGTCCTTATTCAATCCTGAGTTGATTGTATCTAGTTTGCATATCAATTCCAGCTCAGCAGACTCTCATTGGAGTCTGTTTTTGAAGCTTTTCTCTTGTAAAATAGCCACCCGCAGGTCTGTCATTGAATGACCAGACAGGTTAAAGTGTTCTCCCACTGGTTTTTGAGTATTATGATTCCTGATGTCAGATTTGTGTCCATTAATTCTTTTGTGTAGAGACTGTCCGTTTGGCCAATGTACGTGGCAGACGGGCATTTCTGGCACATGATGGCATATATCACATTGGTAGATGTGCAGGTGAACGAGCCCCTGATGGTATGGCTGATGTGATTAGGTCCTATGATGATGTCACTTGAATAGATATGTGGACAGAGTTGGCATCGGGCTTTGTTGCAAGGATAGGTTCCTGGGTCAGTGGTTTTGTTCAGTGATGTGTGGTTGCTGGTGAGTATTTGCTTCAGGTTGGGGGTTTGTCTGTAAGCGAGGACAGGTCTGTCTCCCAAGATCTGTGAGAGTGAGGGATCATCTTATTATCACTTCAAAAGTTTTTTTTCTCTTACGTAATTGGCCTCTCAGAGTTGGTAAGACAGCTCCCACCTGTTCATGCTCTCTGTATGTGTGTACATATATCTCCTCAATATATGTTCCATTCTGTGCATCCGAAGAAGTGGGCCGTAGCCCACGAAAGCTTATGCTCTAATAAATTTGTTAGTCTCTAAGGTGCCACAAGTACTCCTGTTCTTTTTGCGGACACAGATTAACACGGCTGCTACTCTGAAATCTAGGACATCAGGATTCCTCAGCCCTCCTCTTGGAGCTGGGTTATAATTCAGGCGAGCTGCAGCCCACTAGCAGCTCTCCCCAGCTGGCTCCCTTTTCCCACTCAGTTCTTTCCTTTAGGCTTGTAGAGGTCAGCAGTCCTTCTCCCACTAGTGGGGTAGAGTGGAGAGTTTTGGTTTTGTGAAACATTGGTCCATCTTCTACAAGGAGGGGGCTGTATAGTCTGGATGGCCTCCACTTCAATAGAAGGGGAACCACTCTCCTCAGGGACAGGCTAGCTAGAGTAGTCAGGGGGGCATTAAGCTAAAAGCAAAAGGGGAGTGTAAAAAGAGGGAAGATATGCGGACTCAGCACAAAATGGAGAGATTGAAAACAAAATTAATCAAGGAACCAAAGGACATGAAGAGAAGAAATTCTTGAATTGTCTATACACTAGTGCTAGGAGCCTGTATAACAAACAAAAAGAAGTGGAATTGCTCATTCATAAGTATACGTTTGATCTAGTTGGTGTTACTGAAACCTGGTGGGATGATTCCCATGATTGGAATGTTAAAAATCAGTGGTCATAGCCTATTTAGGAAGGATCGAGGCAAAAGGGGGAGTGGCACTCTAAATCAAAAATGGCACGAGGATTAACACAGAAGAAAATTATCTTGAATGCTTATGCATCAGTGTCCTAACATGTAAAGCATAAGATGGGGTATTGGTTGGTGTTTGCTGCAGACCACCAAATCACACTAGGGGACAGGATGACTGGCTCCTTACACACTTATCTATAATGTGTAAGAAAAAAATCTGTGTGATCATAGTGGATTTCAATCTAAGTAACATATGCTGGAGGTCTCATGCTCCCAGTACCAAAACATCCTTGGTATTTCTAAACATTATTGATAAGTTTTCTAAGTCAAAAAGCATTGCAGCCAACACAGGAATTCTTTACTAGACCTCATCTTGACAGATAAAGAGGTCAAGGTACACTTGGGCCTGCCTCATTGCAGGGGGACTTGATCTATACACTGTTGAATATATAAACTTATGTGAATGGCAGGGGGACAGACTTGAGGTCCCTTCCAGGCCTACATTTCTATGATTCTGTGGTAGTGGTAAAATGAAGGACTTCCCCTTGATTTATTTCCCTGGGGAATGCAAGTTCTTAAAAATAGGCAATATGGATTTAGAAGCCTGACTATTTTGAAAATCTTGGCTGTATGTTTTCATAGAATAACAAGAAGTTCTTTTCCAAAGATACATTTCTTGTGCTTATTTTATAGATGTGTATCTACATAAAAAACATAACAAACACTGTAAAAGGTTGTAACAGTAGAGAAAAAAAATCAAAGGTAACTGGCTAAATAGGGGGGAGGGAAGCAAATATATTATTCTTGTGTATGTGTGAAAGATAGAAACAAGAATCCTGTGTGTTGGAGGGAGGGCAAACACAAAAGCAGGCACAGGAAGGCTAAGATGTTTCCCAACCTCTTCAGAAAGTTAAATAATAGAACCTTCCATCCAAAATAATAAAACCGTATGGGGCATCACTTATAGGTTCTTAATGCATATCCCAAACCAGAATTCCTGTTTAGATGCCAGATGTAAGCAATAATGTTTTGTAATCATGTGGTGCTTTGTAGGTCTGAAACCAGCCACTGAAATGGCAATACCCATAATACTTTTAGCATGACCATTGTAAGCATAAATAGAGATCAGTTGTATGAAATTGTCAAGGTGCCAGTTAGATTTTAAAGCTGAAATCTAACAAACTAGATTTGCCAGTTTGATAAGTGGCGTATCTAATATTTGAATAGAATTTAATTAGGATAAACCCTTTTTAGTGAGCCCAGGAAGCATTAGTTTACTAATTTTAAACACTCGGTTCTTTTGAGGTCAACTTTTAAGTTGGACAGTATTTCTCAAATCGAGACACCTGGTGTTCTTAATCAACAGTTTATTAATTCACCCAGAAGCACATAAGTATATATATATTCAACAGTATATAGATCAAGTTTAGGTACACCAAATGTTCTAAGTATGTACTGAACACACAAATACAGTCTTTCAAGCAATTGTCATAGGCCAGGGTTGAGGCTTAGCAGTTATACCATATAACAACACAAATCATCAAAATTTCTTATTACACTTACATATGATAATTAATCATCAATTCTTTAGTTCCTCTAACACATTTATCGTACTTTCAGTAATTCTCCAAGGAGTAAGGATGTCTTAAGTCACTTCTAAGAGTGTTGTCCCTGCTATTTGAATAGTTTCGGATGAAAGGGACAAGTTTAAATATCAAAAGCACTTGCATAAACTTTATTGTTTTAAATCCCTCTTGGGCCAATTTGCTTGCATGCATATAGCATTAATTAGTTAAAATCCAAAATATGATTACTTGAGGTCTGTCAGCAATATCCCCCCTCATCCCTTTGTGCCCCCTGTGTCTGCAAGCCCTAATGTCAGAGTTACCATCCCATTTCCTCTCTTGGGTCCCTAATATTCCACAATAAGATCTTGTGTCAATAATACCCCTCCTTGGGAGCAGTTTATTACAAAATCTTAGTGCAAATAATCTGTAACAAAAGTCCCAAAACATAGTCCATTTCTCACCCCCATTGTATATAGTCCTTAATATCCCACATCATTTAATCCATCAGCATAGTACATATCACACTCCAGCATCTTCCGTCACACCCAGGCTTTTCTTCTGCCAGGACAGCCACCACAGCCCCTCTAGCTGGTGTGAAAACCCTGATCTTCCCAGCAGGCACTCCCCTCTTCCCCCGCAGCTGGGAGTTCATCCTCACCAGGGGAACATCCATCACACCCTGTTCCATTAACCTTTTCCAGCTTTTCAGGATGGAGACATCAGCACATAAGCTCCTCATTGCTGCCTTCCTTCAGTGCTCTCTGGTTTTTCGCTCCGGCTTTCTGGCTTGGGAGTCATTAGGCAATTCCCTCTGCTGCCTTCAGCCCTGTCCTGCCCTCTGGGTCTCCAGCTTGGGCCCTCCTACAGCCTTCTTCACGAACCTTCCCCCTCTTATTCTCCCTGATCCTTATAGCCCAAGGTGCTACCACATCCTTGTAACTGGCCAAATTGGGAGCACATGTTCTGGTAAATGGGTGTTGGACCTGCTTCATTTAAAGAGGCCAGCCACCATGTGACAAGGTCTCACTAAAAAGAGTGCAGCCTCATTAAGATAGTCTTTAGTTATTAATATTAAAGAATAGAAAGAAAAATACAATCTTTGAAATGAAACCTGCCCACTTCTTCTGTTAATTCTGGGAGGGGGAGTCAGTCCATATAATTGATCCAAGTGGCTGGGAGCACTCCTGATTTTGTAGTTTCTTCAATGGGTTCAGCAACTCTTCTTAGTCCTATAATTCCAGAGGAGAGAAGAAGCTGTTCACAGGGTATTCAGCAAATCTCCCATCCACATGGTGACTTCAGGTTCATGTACCTTATTTCTGTGTCTGTTGGAGGAGACAATCCTCTTACTTTCTATTGGACACTGGTCAACTGGGCACTCAAAGTTCACCTCTTAGTTTCTCTCTGCTTCAGTTGATATCCAGTAGATGGTGGCAGTTTATAGCAAATATATTTGATGCTTCTCTTAGTCGGAGGCTTTAATTCATTTCCTGATTCTATTTCAGCCCCGGTTATTATGACCAACACCATCCCTTTTTAAGCAATTGCTTGTAATATTCCAAAGTTATATTCTGGTTAGGTGCTTATATCTTTCAACATTCCCTTTTCTTTCTTGTGCTATGCAATTCCTACCACTTTTAGTGTGCACCAATCATTTACAAAGAAAACTAACAAAATCCTTTATAATTCCTCTACATCTACTGGACATAATCTATACATTCTTTGACTATATCTAATATTTTTCATTGCACAACTTTCAGGACATACCATAGGACAAGGGTTCTCAAACTGGGGGTCGGGACCCCTCAGGGGTCACAAGGTTATTACATGTGGGTAGTAAAAAATATCGGGACACATGGGGGAGAGGCCTGCCGGCTGAGCAAAAAAACAACAACCCACTGCTGTTGGTGGATATCGGGATGTCTGGTCACCCTACATGCGGGGGTAGCGAGCTGTCAGCTTCCACCCCAAACCCCGCTTTGCATCCAGCATTTATAATAGTATTAAATATATTAAAGAATGTTTTTAATTTATAAGGGGGGATCGCACTCAGAGGCTTGCTATGTGAAAGAGGACACCAGTACAAAGGTTTGAGAACACTGCCAGAGGATATAAGACATAGCATTGAGGGAACAAGACAAATTATCCACCTAGAGAGATCTGTGTATGTCAATCATAAGGCAAACAAATATATAGTTTCTATTTTGAGGTGAAAGATATATTATGGATATTTGGGTAGTAGGCAGTTTGACCTCTGGAACTTCAGCTTTTTGTGGGTATCCCACCAAGTTATATCGTAAACAGTTTTTCCCTTTTTGTTGACCCCTGGTGTTCTATATAACCAAACAGAGAGAGTCTCTTTGGTTTGAGAATCTAACAATAGCTGGAAGACTCCTTTCCTGGAAAATGCATACTTGAACTTTAGCTTAATTGATGCTCCCAGATGAGATGCCTCACCTGTTGGAATGTGCATATTGATTCTCATTGTCTTTCGTCAGGCAGGCTTGAGTACTAGCTTGAGTACTATTTTGATGGCTGTTAGATGTCCAGGGCAGGTCGTAGCTGTAGCAAGAGTGTTTTTTCCACATCTGCATCTGGCAAGACAAGTGAGATCTTTTCTCCCTGAGGTAGCCTTTGCCTTAACTGTCCATGTCTTTGTCACTTCACTACTAGGCCATATCTACACTAGCACTTATGTCGGCAAAACTTTTGTCGCTCAGGTGTGTGAAAAAAAGACCTCCCTGTGTGACATAAATTTTGCTGGCATAAGCTCGAGTTTGCATAGTGATCTGTTGTTGGGAGACCCTCTCCCGCTGACATAGCTACTGCTCTCTCCCATCGGCATAACGTGGGTACATGAGTGGTCTTACAGTGCTGGCACAGCTGCATTGGTACAGCTGTGCCATCTTAAGCTTGTAAGTGTAGACATGGCCTTAAATTGCTGTAATGTGTTCTACCTGGGCTACACTTTGGAACCATTCAGAATTCTTCAGTCTGCTTCTTAAGAGTAATAATAATACCTAGCTCTTATGAAGTACTTTTCATCAGTAGATCTCAAAGTACTTTACAAAGGAAGTAAATATCACTAGCCCCATTTTACAGATGAAGAAACTGAGGCACACAGAGCATTGAAGTGACTTGTCTGAGGTCACCTAGTAGGCCAATGGCACAGTCATGAATAGCACTCAGATCTCTTGACTGCCAGTCCAGTGCTCTAACTAGTAGGCTATGCTGTGAAGTTGCCTGTTGGGAGCATATTAAACCAATGCTCTGTCATCTGTATCAGCTTCCAGTAAGTTTCTGCATGGAATCCAGGGTGTTGGTCTCTGCCCAAAATATGCTGTCACTGTTGAGATTAGCAGAGGCACTTAAGAAGCAACTCCTTCACTATAAATGAGAGGGAACTGCTGGCAGGACATTCTCCATTAGCAGTCCTCAGCTTTGGAACTCGCTCCCCCACTTGCTCTGCCAGGGCCCAGATTGTTAACCTTCCAAGCATGCTGAAAAGCCCATCTTATTTCCCTTTCTTAAAGCTGTTGAGGATGGTGTGAGTTAGTTGAGGTGGATGTATTTTATGGGCAGTCCTTTGTCTATGTTGTCATTTTTAATGTATGAGATAGGTGTCCACAGCATTGTATGGACATCTATAATTAATTTTATTTATTTAGATTTTTAAAACACATGTAGAAATCAGGTGATTACTGTTCCCCCCTTGGTGCAGAAAGAATGTGGCTCTTTAGAGGAGGCAATGTCTTGCTTGAAGTAGTAGAGGGAATGTCAAACATCCCCTGGATTGATGCACAGAAGCACTCAGGACAAAATTTTGATGCATCCTGCTGACAGGTATCAGTATCAGGTGTGCAGGGTGTGTCCCAGGGGTGGAAGAGGTGGTACAGGACCTGTCCTTCTGCCACATGGGTGACAAAGTCACAGAGAGCAATAAAAAGTTCTTGTTCCCCACTGTGCCTTCTCTACACTGTGGAGCACTTTGGGTTGGCTATATGTTGGATTTATCAGAGGGTACAAGGGAGGCCTGCGGCACTTTCACGCACTCTTTCTGGGGCCTAATGCAGGCAGACCTCATGGTGTCTCAGTCCTTGCACAGAAAGATATGAAGTTCTTTATGCCTGCACAGCACAGGCTGAATACAGTGTGAGTGCTTTCTCTTTGCTACCTTGTTTTTAAATTCAAATATGTTTTATTGTTTAAAGTGTTTAAAATATTTCTAAGATAATTTCCCTAAACATTTTCTAATTCTTTTAAAAGTAAAACTCCATTGTATATTGGAAGTATTGGGTTGCTCTTTTTTTCTCTTTCAAGAGACATCCTATCCACCTTGACTGGTTGTATATGACACGGAAATGTACTTGTAAGTGAAGCTACAGTGAGTTGTTCTGTATTTTTGCTTCCAGAATCTCAAGTCTCCCAAAAGTCCTGTCAGTGACTTTAAATTCACCACCCGGAACCCAGAACTGCAAGTACAGGGTGATGTGGAAAAGGAAAGAATACTTTTAAGTATTGATGATGTAAAGGTGTGGTATAGCCTTTTATGTTTTGCCAAACTTTATAGATAATCTGATAATAGAACAATTTTTATCAAAAGCTTCACAAGGTGATTGGAATCTAAACCATTTCCTTTTCAGGAAGATGAGGGCCCCAGGCTGCCTTCATAGCTTCAGGCCATCCCCTGTCCCCATGCGTACACATACATGTACACACACATTCCCTTCAACCAAATTCTCTAGCCTGAAATCTCTGCCTCTCCCCCCTCCTATGTCCCTGATCCCTCTGGCCCTTTGACTCCTCTGTCGTACTTCCCTGCTCTATTCCCCTGGTGCACCATGCAGCAGCCCGCTCAGCCTCATAGTCACTCTGAAACTGTACTGTCCTTGCCTGCCCCTATGGTGCCCCTGAGCCCAATTTCACCCCCAGAGCCTATCTCATGCCTCCTGCAGCCCAGCTTTCCTGATTCACCAGGGATATTCATAGATTTATAGTTTAAGGCCAGAAGGGAACCATTAGATCTCTACTCTAACCTCCTACAAAACATAGGCCAGAGAATTAAATCCAATTACCAAAAAAAAATAAAAAAAAGTTGTAACCATGTAATTAGAGACTGTATCACAATGCATTCCTAACTGGCATTTCCTAACTTCTGACTGCTTGACTTTGCAACCTCGGTGTTCTTTTAATGTTTATTGTTTTTTGTATGTAATTTCCTAAGTTTATAAAAAAATAAGATGGAAAAAACAGGATTTCCATCATGTGGAACCCCATATTGACTCCCACATGATTCATCAGCAGAGTTAAAAGTTTTACATCCACAGCACGGACTGCTGCCACTTGAGCTAACAAAGTCACTGATAGCAGTAGTAAATTGTCATCCTCTATATTGTGAGGAAGGTGAAGCACAATGTTGAAGGACGACTACCTCCCTGGCACGCCCTCAGGGTGGTCCTGCAGTGTTCCAATGCCTCAATTTTCCCCTTCCAGGCACTTGCAGTTCCACTCTTCACAGGGGATCACCTACTCCACCATATTTAATAACACAAATCCCATCTGGGGCACCATCCTGTGGTAGGCTGTGACATGACTGGTGCATCTGCTTCTGTTTGCCCTTTCTTCCAGCATCCCAGTAACTCCATGCAGGCTTTCAGAGAATAAATAGCCCTTTACAGGGTTAATTTATTACAGAAGGTCCCAAAACCATAATCCAGATTTTCCTAGCACAGTCAATCTTCCAAGTTCCACCAGTCTGTCAACATAACAACTACAGCTCCAGTGTCTCTCACCATGCCCCAACACTTCAGAATGGCTCTGGCATTTCTTACCACACCTCATCCCAGCATATCTAGCTAGGGAGCTTCTCCATCCTGTTTCTAGCTCCTGCTTGGAGACATAAGTAGGCTCACCCTTTAATCATTCCCCAGCCTTCATCCCTCTGGCTTCAGCTCTGCAGCTCTGAGAGCAAGCAGGCATCTGCCTCCGTGGCTTTCAGCCTTCAGCTCTCTCTGGGCATGGCACTCTGGCCTTGGAAAGTTTGTAAGTGACCCTCCCCCAGCTGTCTTCTCACCTCCACCAACATGACCTGGATCCATTGCTCAGTAAGGAAATGCTCACTGCTCCCTCCTTCAGGGGCATCTCCTTCCTGAAGTTCTCAACCCACTTCTGCTCTTCTTCTGCATTCTTCTAGTCTGGGTTCTGAACGCTCTCATGTCTTTGGGCTGTCTTATTTATAACTTTTTCAGGGCAGCCCTCCCTCCTTATTACACCAAACTAGGGCACCTGTACTTGGACTGGGGACCTGGGCCTAATTTCATTTACAGGGCCAGCTACCCTGTTACACATACATTGTATTAGTGGATTTCACATCTACTGGCTGGTATCAGAGGCATGTTGACATCAGAGGAATCCTGGGTTCTATTCCAGATCATTCTGCCCCTGTTTTCCCCCAAGTCTGATACCTTTCGCCCCATTGATCCCTCCAACCTGTCTCAGTCCATCTCCACCTCAGCTTCTTGTCCCAGTTCCTTCTCTCTTTTCTGGCTCTTCATTCCAGTCTTCTCCTTTCACCACCATTCCAGTGTGACTTCTTCCTCTTTCTCCTTCTCATTGCCTGGGCACCAGCAGAGGGAACATTGAGAGCACCAGTAGAGACAGTATCTTTGCAGTTAGTTCTTGTGCCTGGCATCCTAGTTGTTCTTGGCATCCAAGAGGAGCAATTGCAGGGCAAGTCCAGCTCAGGCGTGGGTATCCTGGGATGATGCATGCTCAGTACAAACTCGCACCAGGTTTTCAGCGGCATTTCGGTGGCAGTTCCTTCACCCAGAGCAAGTGAAGACACTCCCCCCACCACCACCCCGCTGCCAAAGTGCCACCGAAGACACGGTAGGGAACTGTGCGGTGCGTACAAGCCCCACGTACCTGTCTCCCTCCCACCCATCCGACCCCAACCCACGTCCTGCCCCCAACTGCTCCCCTCAGAACCCGCAACCCATCAACTCCCCCGCTCCTTGTCCCCTGATCACCCCCTTCCGAGACCTCCCACCCTAACTGCCCCCCAGGACCCCACCCCTTACCCAACTTGCCCCGCTCCCTGTCCCCTGACTGCCCCAACCCCATCCAACACCACCCCGACAGACCACCGGAACTCCCACGCCTACCCAACCCCCCCCCGTTCCCCATCCCCTGACTGCCCCCCCAGAACCTCCGCCCCCTCCAACCGTTCCCCGCTCCAACCCCCCCCCCGCTCCCTGCCCCTATTCAACCCCTCCTCCCAGCCTTGGCCCCCTTACCATGCTGTTCAAAGCGGCAGGAGCTGCAGAGCTGCCCAGAACGCTGGTGCCCTGCGAGGGTGGGGGCGGGAGCAGGGGAGGGGCCGGGGGAGCCTCCCCAGCTGGGAGCTCAGGCAGGCCAGACAGGACAGTCCCGCGGGCCAGAGTTTGCCCACCCGCCTGCCCCTTTAACCACCGGTTCTACACCGGCTTCTAAATTTAACAACCGGTTCTTGCGAACCGGTGCGAACCGGCTCCAGCTCACCACTGGCTAGAGGGTATTCTGGGGTGTGGCTCTCTCACTCTCTTCTGTTCAAGTTGTTCCACTTTGTGTAAAATACTTTAATATTCAGGAGGTCAGAGAGAGAGTGACTGGATAACCTAGTGATTAGCACACTCCCCTGGCAGACCTGGGTTCCAGTCCCTGCTCCAGTGAATAGTTCAGCGTTTCATCCAAAGTCGAACCATTTCAACAAGCAAGTTTAAAAAAGACATCCCCCACCCCACTCCAGAATATCCCGTAGTCCAGTGGTTAAGAGATGCAATTAGGAGACCTACATTCAAGTCCTTGGTCTGAATCAGGCAGAATGGGACTTAACCTGGATCTCCTACATCCTGGGTAGTGCTCTAATGACTGCACTCTTGGGTATAAAGGAGGCGGCACCTCCTTTTCATTTTTTACTTGAGAAAGGGCTGTTCCAATTTAGGTCCCTAACTCCAGGAGAGGGTTCACAGTTGTGAATTCTGAGCAGACTCCAGCCCAGAGTTAGGCATCTATAACGGGTTGACCCCTTTCAAGGCGCCACCTGATGTGCTGAGATATCACTGAGCCCGCGTGTTCTGCCAACATGGGCCCCCTTTAACCTGTCTCGCTGAGCCAGGCTCTTAAACCTTCTCTAGCACACACACAGGCAGGGCCACACCCAGCTGCAGAAAGACACAGATACTGAGATCAGCTCTGGGAAGACACAGCTTAAGGGACTTACCCCAGTACTCAGGGCCCACCTCCCTTAGAGTGCAGACCCAAAGGTATATTGTGCTGTATAGAAGAATCTGCACAGCGCATGCTCATAAAAATGCATCCTCTTCCTCAGTGTGAAGAGAGATATGCACCCCTTTTTGCCCCCTCAGTGAGAAATTGCACAAACTGGGTTTAATAATAAACAAATATATAAACTATAAAAGATTTTAAGTGATTATAAGAGATAGCAAACAGAACAAAGCAGATTACTAAGCAAATAAAACAAAGCATGCAAACTAAGCTTGATTCACTAAAGAAATTGGTTACAAAATGTAATTTCTCACCCTAAATGTTGAATTAGATAAGATGCAGAGCTTCTGTAGCTCAGAGTTCCAGTTATTTCTTCTTACAGACTGGATCCCTATCTCTCAGTCTGGACTCACCCCTGCCTTTCCCTTCAGGTTAGTTCCTTTGTCCCTTTAGGTTCTTTCAGCAGTCCTTCTTCTTGGGTAGGACATGGAGGAGAGTCTGGAATGCCTTCCCTCCCAGTCTTAAATAGAATTTACATAAGGCGGGAAGCATTTTGTTTCCCAAACTTGACCTCCCAATCTGGTGAGTGGAAAATTACTAGAAGTCCAAGATAGTGTTTAATACCAGCTGGCAGAACTACCTGACCTAGTAGTGTCACAGCTACGTCCCAGGACAACTCTCAGGAAGGAGAAAGATTAGTATCTTCACAGTCTTGTTGTTTCTTCCTAATGGGCCATCAGCCCCATCTGGCTTTTCACTGTTGTACCTGAAGGGCTAGTTGTGAGTGACACCCAAAGTAGCACATTTGAAATACAGATACATGGTCAATATTCTTAACTTCAGATACAAAAATGATACAGGGATACAGATTGGATAATCATATTCAGTAAATCATAACCTTTCCAGTGATATCTTACATGAGCCATCTTGCATAAAGTATATCTCAGTTATGCCATATACATATCATAAGCATATTTCCATAAAGAATACGGAGTGTAACATCACAGCATCCAACTCCCTTTCAGGGGCAGGGCTTAGGCCCCGCCCTTCTCCTTGGCATTTCCTACTGGCTAGCTTAGGTGGCTTCCTGCTCTATACTCTGGCTTCTGTGAATCCCTTTTTTTGGTGCCCAACTGTCTTCATGCATTGTATGAGGAGTCCAGGCATCCAGCTCGGGGTTGTGAATTCCATTGGGTGGCAGGGTGCTCAGTGCTGTTGCCGGCCCAAAGGGCCTGAGGGGGCAACAGGGTTCGTTGCCCGGTGTGCGTCGCACCAATAGACACACCAGGGTGCAGAAGCAAACCAAATTTATTCAAGAGCTCTGAATAGGCACTAGGAGACCAGCATGTCTCAAATCAAGCGCAGCAAATACAAGCAAGTTTCCCATTTTATATTCCAAGCTGTTTGTGTGTAAGCCTTTGTTCTGTTCCTCCCTCACCCCTCCCTTCCCGACAGCGGTTACAGCAGGCAGTACATTGTGGCGTGTTAGAAAAGTTCTCGTCCGCATGGTTATCTTCGACCTTGCAAGCTCTACGTAGTAGGCCTTTTCCTCCCGCTTTTCCCCCTCGTTATCACTACTGCTTCTGCTAGTGTGAGCGAAACTGCAGCTGTCTGCCGAAAAAAAGCTGACCGTTACATATTCTGCTTCAGCATTTAGGCTGTTAGCATGGAGGCTGGTGAAAGTTCACAAGATGGAGTTACTGTGGTTCACTTAGACCCAGAGCAGGGGGTTTCATCGGCACTTATGGCCTTCCACTCCCCCGAGTTACCTGGTAGCTATGCCTAGTGACGCCAACAATTCCCTCCTTTGAGAACACTCAACAAACCTTTGGCAGAGTTTTCTCATACTCTAAAGACAAAATGCGATTAAGCTCCATGCAATTGGGATCATCAATGAGAGATTATAAAGGAACTTCCGGGGAATGGGAGGTACAAATCTTATGTATGAGCACTTTACAGCAAGCGAGCAAAAGAAAAAGAACAAAACATATCACAACACCTGTGAGCAAGAGGCGAACAATGCCTCCCTCTAGTCCCCGTAGACCAGGTAACCAACCCCAAAGGGAATCAAAAATAGTGGGTTCTCCTTCCTGGTCCTTCCACTGGTTCAAGGCCTGTTCGGCTGACAAGATGTGCTTGTTAATATCCTGTGAAAACTCTGGGACATAGGTGCAACATTCTTCTCCAATAGGGGCACAGACCCCGCCCCGTGAGGCTAACACATTTTCTAGGGCCTGGTGGTTTTGCAGAGCCAGCAATCGAAGCTGGTACAGCTCAGAGCTTATGCCTTTTTCTATGGCCAGGGTATCATTGGCAAACTGGGTGAGAAATTTAGAAAGTCTTCTGTAGAGTTGGGTTAGCCATCCCACCTCATAAGTAGGGAGGAATATCATCCCAAACCTGTCTCCTTCTCTGATGGGTTCAGTGGTAGCTCTCAAGGACCGATAGTACCTGGGGCGACCTGAGGGAGCCTGGGTCAGAACACGGAGGGGAGGAGCGAGATAGCCTTTATAACAGCTACCATGCCAACCATGAGGAAGCCATTTGTAGGCACTATTACCACAGACCCAGAATGCTTCACCATAACTAGCCTTTCCATTGTTACCTTGTAGGTCCCATAGGGTGGCTTGTGGGGAAAGGGCAAAGAATGCAGTGCCGGTTTGCCAACCGGTGGCATTTAGTAAAGGGATAGTGAGACTTATACCAGGACCAATATAAAATCTACATGTACTAATGCCGGCAAACCAGGTATGATTACTTGTACTGGCTTGCTGAAAACATATAAGACCAGTGGGTGGAGAATGTAGACGAATAGGCTGGGGCTTAAGAGTGCTGCTATAGTGGGAATTCCAAGAGCCATTGTGTAGGCCATAAGGAGCTTCCGCAGTACAGTTAGATCGCAAACTTAAATTGTCAGAGGTGCTGCTGCTGGTAACCATCCACCTTTGACAAAAGTCTGACCAATTTTGGGGAACTACTCTCCAGGGCAATCCAGCCGAATGGTGGGGAGTCTGGGCACATATCTAACAGTGAGAGAGATTGAACTCACGGGCAAAGGCAATTTTCAGGGCCTCATAGGTATTGGTAGCCATGTCTGCAGGGATGGCTCCCCATCCTGCATGCGATGTGGGGGTAACAGAAGGATTGCTTCTGTGACAAAAAGGAATGTTGTGAGAGACCCTAAAGCTGAACCAATATTGTAATTACAACAACCCAAATGCCCAGAAGATAAGAATTATTGACACCAGACAAATCAAAAAATAAAAGGACCAGGACCATAGGCTAGGTCGGCCTTCTGTGAATAGATGGAACCAATGCTCAGGGTTTTCGCGGGGAGTGTGCTATGGCTGTTCAGAGAGATCACCAGACATTCCCAGCTACCCTTACTGTCTTTTGAATAACAGCTTAAGTCCCAAATCGTCGCTGGCAGTCTTTTCTGCAGGCTGGACAGTCCACTGTTTAGGAGTGGGTACTGCTTTCAGTCGAGAGTGATGAATCCAGTTCTTGTGTCCTTCGACCTTTGCTGTCATGTGTGAGACCAGCAGGACAGTGGGGGGTCCCTTCCACTTCTCTTGGAGAGGCTCGTCCTTCCAGGTTCGAACGAGAACGGAGTCACCTGGCTGCAAGGAGTGGACAGAGGCATCCAGCAGAAGAGGCTGTGAATCTTTGGTGTATCTGTGAAGAGAAGAAAGAACAGCAGACAGAGAGCACATGTACTGAGACAAGAAACCACACTCCATTTCCCACTCTCCTGCCGGAACCGGTGTACTGTTCAGAGGCCATGCCCTTCCAAACATAATTTCGAAGGGACTAAGCCCTAACCTGCCCTTGGGGAGAGCACGAATGCAGAGTAACACAAGGGGCAAAGCATCAGGCCACCTAAGAGAGGCCTCCTGACAGACCTTTGAGAGGTGTCGCTTGAGTGTCTGATTTGTGCGTTCCACTACTCCACTGGCTTGTGGTCGCCATGGTGTGTGGAGCTTCCAGGGGATTTGCAAGGCACTTGATATTTTTTGAACAACTTGAGATGTGAAGTGTGTTCCGTTATCAGATTCCATCCACTGGGGGAGTCCGAAGCGAGGAATAATCTCCTTGACAAACTTAAGAGCCACCGTTTTGGTAGTGTTGTTACGACGTGGGAAGGCTTCGGGCCATCTGCTGAATCGATCCACGAAGACGAGGAGGTACCTGTACCTTTGGGTCCTGGGAAACTCAGTAAAGTCTATTTGCCACACTAATCCTGGGCCTGGGGTAGGTTCCAGGGTGGCTGGCAGCACTGCTATTCCTGGTCGAGGGTTATTCTTTTGGCAGATTAAACATTCAGCTTGTACCTGTGATGCTAGGGGTTTAAGTCCAGAAGTTAGAAAATATTTATTCATAAGCTGGGTAAGAGCCTCTCTGCCTGCGTGGGTGGTTTGATGCAGTTTCTGCAACACTGGTCGGATCAGGCCCTTGGGCAGGAGGATTTTTCCCTCTGTTTTTTCCCTATTCCCTCTGAATAAAGCCATCCCTCCTTTTCCTGGAGACCGAGCCTGTCAGCCAGGTTTCTGTCATCATGGGAGTACTGAGGAGCTGCAAGCTCACCTATTGATGGGATGAGGGCATGCATTTGGGCATTCTCCTCTGTTGGTGATTTCAGGGTAGCAGCGCGCTTGGCTTCCCTGTCTGTTCTGGCATTGCCCTTGGTTACATCTTGAGCTTCCTTTTGATGGGCTCTGCAATGCACCACTGCTATTGCTGAGGGGAGTTGTACCGCTTCTAACAGCTGGAGAATTTGAGACCCATGCTTAACTGGGGAGCCTTGGGCTGTTAGCATCCCTCTTTGCTTCCACAGACCAGCGTGAGCATGCAATACCCCAAAAGCATACTTTGAGTCAATAAAGATATTAACCCGTTTGTCTTTTGCCAGTTTGAGTGCACGAGTCAGGGCCACAAGTTCAGCAAGTTGGGCAGATGTCCCAGCAGGTAAACTCTCAGCTTCCACAGTATCATGAAGGGTCACAATAGCATAACCCACCCTCCTTTGCCCATCCACAATGGCACTACTGCCATCAGTATACCATTCCAAGTCAGCATTTGGGAGTGGTTGATCTTTTAAATCTGGGCGGCTGGAGTATTGGGCATCTATGATTTCCAAACAGTCATGTTCCTGCTTTTCTGTTTCTGGTAGCAGGGTAGCTGGATTAAGGGAGGGACAGGTTTGCAGGGTAACTTCAGGGTTCTCTAACAGTTTCGCCTGATACCGAGCAACCTGAGCCTGTGTGAGCCAGAGACCACCCTTAGTGTCCAGCAGGGCTTGGACCATATGGGGAATATACACTTGCACAGTTCCTCCCAGTGTCAGTTTTTCAGCTTCCCCAAGCACTAGGGCAGTGGCTGTGACCGCCCTCAAGCATGCTGGCCACCCCTTTGCAACTTGATCCAGTTGATTAGAGAAGTATGCCACGGGACGTTTCCAGGTGCCTAATAACTGAGTAAGCACTCCCAGGGCTATCCCTTTTCTTTCATGCACATACAGTTGGAACGGCTTAGAGAGATCCGGCAGACCCAGGGCTGGGGCTTCCATCAGTTTCCTTTTCAAGATTTTAAATGCCCTGTCCGCTTCTGGGGACCAGTGAAAGGGGTCATGATCCGATCCCTTAACACATTCATACAGAGGTTTAGCCCACAGTCCATATTCTGGGATCCATATTCTGCAAAAGCCTGCCATGCCCAGAAATGCCCTGAGCCATTTACGGTTGCTTGGGATAGGAACTTGGCAGATAGCCTCCTTTCTGTCATTTGCGAGCTGCCTCTCTCCCTGCCTTATGTGAAATCCCAGATACTGTACTTCTGAGAGAGCAATTTGAGCCTTGCTCCGAGCTACCCGGTATCCTCGGAGTCCAACAAAGTTCAGGAGGCTCACAGTGGCTTTGAGACAAGGGATCAGACCCACAGCAGCAATTAGCAAGTCATCTACATATTGCAGGAGGAGGACTCTGTCCGAATTATTCCACTCCTCCAAGTCTCTGGCCAGAGCCTGGCCGAACAGAGTGAGGGAATTTTTAAATCTCTGGGCCAATGCTGTCCAGCAAAGCTGCTTTTTAACCCTTCTGTTGTCCTCATTATGCCTGGCAGTATTTTGCAGATCTCATAGTTGCTTAGGCACATTCAGGCCCCCCTTTTCTTGGTTGTCGGCCAAGTCTTAGCTGTGAACAATGTCCTTGGATGGGGCCAGCATCTTATCTTTGGACTGAGCTTGCTAGCTATATTTTCCAGTTAACTCATTCTGTTCTTTTTCCTTCTCCCTTTCTTGGCTTCTTTTAACCTCCAGAGGAAACTTCCACTCTTCACTCGTACACCTTTTCCCAACAATGAACACATACACATTGCCATTATACACCCTTCCAGTAAAATAACTTCTATACAGAGCTTTGAAGCAACAAACCAGGACGAGCACACCCACTTTTGAGGATTCCACTCGGTACAACCTCTGGTGTCCAATAGCTTTCCTTTTTAAACCTTAAATGCCTTCTCTGTGTCTCCTCCTTAGCCTTAACTATAACCTGATTCCGCTCCACCTCAGACAACAAGGTTCTCATAAGTATATTGCAATCATCCCAGTCAGGCTTATGGCTTGCTAGACACCCTTCAAAGATTGAAATAAACTTGCTTGGATTCGTGGCGAATTCCCCTGCTTCTGCCTTAAAGGCAGCTAGGTGCACTGGGTTAAAAGGAACATAAGAATACACTGGCACAACCTGGGCTGAACGATCCTGTGTTCCTGGACGGGCTACCACATTCTCAGTAATCAACGGATACAATCCCACCGAGGGGGTACTCTCTGGAGTCTGTGGGGGTGTTGGAGCCGAAGGGGATACCGATTCTGCCATTACAACTGTGGGAGGGTTCTGGGGATTAGCAGCAGGTACTACCGAGTTTGTCGGAGTCAAATGGCACTTGTGCAGAATATCAGGCCTATTTCTTAACATCATAAACGTATACGCATAGAGATGTTCATTCCATTTACCTGTTCGCTGACAAAACAAAAGTAACTGAAGGATTGTGTTGTAATTAAGTGATCCTTCCGGTGGCCACCTTTCCTGGCACTCTAGCTGGTATTGAGGCCAATCAGCTGTACAGAACCTTTTCAATTTACTTCTAAGCATTGAATCTGACCCAAACACATCCCAATTTGCTAGAATGCATTCTAAGGGCGTACACTGTGCCCTGCCGGCTGTACTCTGTCCCTGCCCCATACTCTAGGGAGACTGGACTGTTCCTACCTTATCTAAGGGTCCGGTTCCTCACCGTCACCCACAACTGCTTCTCCACTGTCCGAGCGCATTGCACCGTTGTGCCCTCCGGGGTCGAACACACCACGTCTCCGCCGAGGCCCCTGATGAAGTCACTGGTGCGCGCTGGGCGTCGGTTGTCTCCGTAATCTGTCAGCTGCCAGGAGAGATCCGGGCAAGGCTAAATTTCAGCCTCGAGCCCCACGTTGGGCGCCAAAACTGTTGCCGGCCCAAAGGGCCCGAGGAGGGCAACAGGGTTCGTTGCCCGGTGTGCGTCGCACTAATAGACACACCAGGGTGCAGAAGCAAACCAAATTTATTCAAGAGCTCTGAATAGGCACTAGGAGACCAGCATGTCTCAAATCAAGCACAGCAAATACAAGCAAGTTTCCCATTTTATATTCCAAGCTGTTTGTGTGTAAGCCTTTGTTCTGTTCCTCCCTCACCCCTCCCTTCCCGACAGCGGTTACAGCAGGCAGTACATTGTGGCGTGTTAGAAAAGTTCTCGTCCGCATGGTTATCTTCGACCTTGCAAGCTCTACATAGTAGGCCTTTCCCTCCCCCTTTTCCCCCTCGTTATCGCTACTGCTAGTGTGAGCGAAACTGCAGCTGTCTGCCGAAAAAAAGCTGACCGTTACATATTCTGCTTCAACATTTAGGCTGTTAGCATGGAGGCTGGTGAAAGTTCACAAGATGGAGTTTCTGTGGCTCACTTAGACCCAGAGCAGGGGGGTTTCATCGGCACTTATGGCCTTCCCCTCTCTCCCCCCCCCCCCCCCGAGTTACCTGGTAGCTATGCCTAGTGACGCCAACAGCGCTGCTTTTGAATCTAGGGCCTAAGGCTAAGCATGCACAACTCCTGTGCGCTTCAGCTACAATTCTGAATGATCAGCACTTCAGAAAATCATTGCCTAGCTAGCTCAAGTTGATTTCCCAGTAAATGAGGAACACATAATTATCAGCCACCTCTGAAAATGCTGATTTTAAGTAATTTATCCAAAATTCTATTAAAAATCTTTAGCAGAGCCAGGACTAGAACCCAGTTCTCCTTGGACTTAGTCCAGCACTTTAACAAGAAAAACCATCTTTTGTCTTTCTCTATTCTCCTGCTTCCCCATTATGAACTTTTTGAGTAAATGAGCTTGGGTCCTACAGCCATCAATCTTGGTTACTATTCAGACCTGTCTTATTCACTGCCCCTCCTTTTGTATGTAATTTTCTAGATTTAAAAAAAAATGAAAAAAAGGGAATTCTGTCATGTGTAACTTTAATAATATTTACCTGGGTTGTCAGTAGGATTTGAACCTAGTACATTCAGATTCCCACCATAGATACTGCAACTTGAGCTAAAGTTGTTAGCAGTAGTAGGCTGTTATTGTCTGTGGACCAGCTACTGCTAGAGTCGGATGTGTATTGCTCTGAAACAGTGAGTTACGCATGCAGGAGTAGCCCCATTCTATAAAAAAAGAGTCAAGCAGATACATTTGGCAGATTATTTCTAAGAGGAAATGTGGCTAAATTGAAGAAACTTAGGTTCTGTTCTGAGCTATGCCAGATGTGATCTTGTATAACATTTCAAGGCATATTAAAACAAACAAACAAAAAACCCTTGGCCATTGGCATATTTTATACAATCCCTGTTCCAGTGCTTATTGAGCTTTTATTCTGGGACATCCATTGAGTGGTTTTCTTCAACAGCCGTGGGTACCAGGATGGATCCCCAACATGCCAACCTCTTCATGGGCCACCTCAAGGAAGAATTTCTGGATAAAGGCAACATGAAACCAACTGTATGCCTGAAATACATCAATGATATTTTCATCCATTAAATGTCCCTGTTCTGTTCACTCTCTCTGAAACATCTGGCACTGGCTGCAGTCAGAAGACAGGATATTGGGCTAGATGGACCATTGGTCTGACCTCGTATGGCCATCCTTAGGTTCTTATCCTTTAGACAGACAACCTAAACACTGATTTCCACTACAATATCAACAACTACCATCCATCAAACTTTGTAGAACACTCCAACACCAGCATCAACTTCCTGTACAGCACAATCAGTGTCAACAATGGAACCCTACAGACAACTATATACAAGAAAGCAACAGATCACCACTCTTACTTCCACTGATCCAGAACACCAAGAAATATGTTATCTACAGCCAGGCACTTAGATACCACAGAATATGCTTGGAAGAGAAAGTCCAGAATGTGCACCTTAACACACTTAAAACCACCTTCATTAAACAAGAACGATTCACTAGAGAAGTAGATAGCCTCCCCAATAATCTATGGCTCTTGCAGAGAAGAGGAGGCAAAAAGATTAGGAGAATGGAAAGAAAAGAAGAGCTACCCCTCTGTATTTTAAAAAACAAGGAGAAACACAGAATACTACAAAAATGCTACAGAATTAAAATAACTTTTGGTTGACTACCTGTAGCTCAGGCTAAGTCTACACTACCTGCCTGAATCGGCGGGTAGAAATCGACCTCTCGGGGATTGATTTATCGCGTCCCGTCGGGACGCAACAATCAATCCCCGAATCGACGCTCTTACTCCACCAGCGGAGGTGGGAGTAAGCGCCGTCGACGGGAAGCCGCAGAGGTCGATTTTGCCGCCGTCCCTACAGCGGTACAGGGGTAAGTCGGCTGCGATACGTCGAATTCAGCTACGCTATTCGCATAGCTGAATTTGCGTATCTTAAATCGACCCCCCCTCCCCGTAGTGAAGACCTGCCCTCAGAGTCTTAATATGACAATAACAACGAGGAGTCCGGTGGCACCTTAAAGACTAACAGATCTATTTGGGCATAAGCTTTCGTGGGTAAAAAACCCACTTCTTCAGATGCAAATAAATCTGTTAGTCTTTAAGGTGCCACCGGACTCCTCGTTGTTTTTGTGGATACAGACTAACACAGCTACCCCTCTGAATATGACAATGACATTTCCACTTTTGTAAAAATAAAATAAGTAGGAGTTCATTATGCCATACATCTCTCAAAAAGATACTAGTAATATATTAGAGAGACAAGGTAAGTAAGGTAATATCTTTTATTGAACCAACTTCTGTTGGTGAAAGAGACAAGCTTGCAACCTTACACAGAGCTCTTCTTCAGGTACTCAGAGTGTCACAGCTAAATACAAGGGTGGAACAGATAAGGAGTTAATATGTTTTGCAAGAGAGCATTCACCATGAAGGGGGAAGTTAATACCTCCACGGCCATAGGAAAAAGGAGTATTAGTGAGTTACAGATTGTTGTAATGGGCTATAGTAATATATAGTAATATATTAAAACAACAAAGAGTCTGGTGGCACCTTAAAGACTAACAGATTTATTTGGGCATAAGCTTTCGTGAGTAAAAACCTCACTTCTTCGGATCCGAAGAAGTGAGGTTTTTACTCACGAAAGCTTATGCCCAAATAAATCTGTTAGTCTTTAAGGTGCCACCAGACTCTTTGTTGTTTTTGTAGATACAGACTAACACGGCTACCCCCTGATACTTGACAATATAGTAATATATTATAGTTCACAATATTATTGTAATAAACAGGTTTGTTTGTAATAACTGGTGAAGGCTTCT
The DNA here is from genome assembly GCF_027887155.1 of Malaclemys terrapin pileata. Lineage (NCBI taxonomy): Eukaryota > Metazoa > Chordata > Testudines > Emydidae > Malaclemys > Malaclemys terrapin. The sequence continues at coordinate 56,591,583 of NC_071514.1, forward strand.
AAAGGGGATTACTGCCAGATTGAAAGCCACAACTGTAAGAAATAAACATTAATCCCTCTGGAACACTGGCAACAGAGAGCTGAGTTAAGATTGTCTGGTATGACCTTGCTGAGTAGGGCTGATTTGCCAAGGGAAAGTGTTTGTGAGCAGCTGTTGCTGTGTATATGGGAGAAGGTAAGGTGTGTAGCTGTATACTGTTTCCTGGCTTTTGTAGATTTAAATTTTGCATTGCTGACCCTCAGCGACTTACATTTTAATTTAAAAATTATTGTTTTTGAAATTCAGTCTATTTACTCAGTTTCATAGCTTTCCCTGAAATACTATACTTCCATGCTCTTGCCTGTGAAGGCCCAAAATGTTTCCAGCTGTGTGTATTTATAAAAAGCATTTGTATTTTTTTCTTTTTGGGGGTGGGAGGAGCAGCAGTTTAATTGGTTTTATTTTGAAAGACATATGTGAGATTATGCTGACAAATCTGTCTGGATTGTACCAGGAATTGAGAAGAAGTTTGGAACTCTGTGTAAGTCAGAAAAGGATGGAGAAGGACTGTTCTAGTGATGACTATGATTCTGTTGAAGAGGATGTGCTTTTGGAGCACTCTCAGGTGGAAGAGACAGTTGCAAGTTTTGGAAGCCTCCAGTTGCCCAGCAGTGAGTCATTACTGAAGGATGAGGCTGGAAGATGCTGTGACCTTGATGCTGGTGCTCTTGTGCTGGAATTTAAGGAGAATCTGACAAGTAAGTCTTTGTGTCCTGTACCAGTTCAGCTGCAGTGTTGCAGTAGTAATTCTAGTTTTTATGCATAGAGTTTGTGGCTAAAAGGGAACTTTGTCATCTAATCTGACCTCTTGCACAACACAAGCCATTATGTTTCACCCAGGTATCCCTGCATTTAGGCCAATAACTTGTGTTTGATTATAGCATATCTTCCAAAAAGGATTCCAGTCTTGATCTGAAGAATTCAAGAGATGGAGACTCTACCACTTCCCTTGGTAGTTTGTTCCAATGTTTAATCACCCTCGCTGTGAAATATTGGTGCCAATTTGTTTCAGCTTGCAGCCATTGGTTTTTGTTCTGCCTTTCTTCACTAGATTAAAGAGCCCTTTAGTACCTGTTTTTTTCTCCCCATGTAATCAAGCCATCTCTCAATCTTCTTTTTGATAAACTGAACAGATTGAGTTCTTTACGTCTCTCACTGCAAGGCATTTTCTCCAGCCCTAGAATAATTTTTGTGGCTCTTTTCTGCATGCTTTCCAGTTTTTCAATATCCTGTTTAAATGTGGACACTAGAACTGTATGCAGTATTCCAGTGCTGGCCTCACTAATTGTAATGGGAGACTGTCTCCCTAGACCACGTCCCCTAGTCATCAGCGCACTGGCTAGTCATACCACCTAGTGGGTTCAAGTCCTGGTTTGGCAGTAGTGCCTGGTGGGTTCAAGTCTGAGGGTGGTGGTAGCACCTAGTGGGTTCAAACCTGGGGGTTGGTTGTAGTGCCTAGAGGGTTTGAGCCTGGGGGTTGGAGGTAGGGGAACCCAGGTCCTCTCAGTCCTCCAGGTTCCAACCCAGGGACCTGGGGCAGACAGTTCAGGTGTGCAACGTGGGCCAGGGTATCATCCAGCCTATTCCATGGGTTACTTCCTATTGCATCCCTGCCTCTCCAGAGGCACAGTGAAGGCCTGGCTAACAACCTGCAACATGTACCCCCAGAAGGGGGGCAGGAGGTTCCCTTCCCCACTCAGAAGCAGATTCTGAGTTGTCTCTTCTGCAGTGGTTTGCCGTTTTGAGTCTTTTCAGGGTGGTGTGGAGTTCCTTCTGGATTCCTGCATGAGCTACCAGTGGAGGTCTGCTCCCTTGCACTGACCGCCCTGACTGAGCCGTGCTGTGCCTGATCCCTGTGGAACACCACTAGAAATACCCCATTCAATGATGATTACTTTTTGAGACCTGTCAGTTACACAGTTCTTCATCCATTTAATATGAGTGTTGTTGGTATTGGACATGGCTAATTTTTATGCAGAATATCATGTGAAACCAATTCAAATGTCTTACAAAAGTCTAAGTCTATTATATCTTTCCTGTTACCTTTATCAACCAATCTTGTAATCTCATAAAAAAATGAAATGAGGTTTGTTTTATAAGATCTGTTTTCCATAAAACCATGTTGACTGGCATTAATTATATTCCTGTCCTTTAATTCTTTATTAATTGAATCCTATATCAGCTTTTCTATTAATTTGCACAATAATTATGTCTTCTTTTACTGCCTCTGTTCATTCCCACTTGTGGCATATGGTGCCCCTGGCATCAAGCTGTGGAGCTGCCTTTAAAAGCCATGTTTGTAGGGTGCACAAGTGGTCTCACACAAGGGGAATGTCATCCCCCTACACTATATAAAGGAGTGCACCCCCTGACTGCCTCAGTTCCTTTGCTGTTGCTGCAGAGAACTAACAGAACTCATCTCATGTCCTTGAATTGCTCCATTGTAGTCTAATTCTCTTCTTGTACATAGTTTAGTTAAATTAGTTTTTAGTGTAGTGTAGTTTTTAGCACAGTATAAGTAGCTACCCTCTTTGGGTAATGGCAGGGGCCATGTTGGGTCCTGAGCCATGTAGGGCATTTAAGTTATGTGGGTCCTGCCCTGCAATAATTCCTGAGATGGACTATTTCAGATGTGTCTGTAGTGCTAATTTTGATTGAATGAATGGGATCAGAGAGTCAAAGGTGTTAATATGACCCTATTGCTATTCCACACTAAACAGATAAACATGGGTCAGGGTTTCTAGAACAGAGACTGTAGCCTGCCTAGATCAGGGGTCGGCAACCTTTCAGAAGTGATGTGCCGAGTCTTCATTTATTCACTCTAATTTGAGGTTTTGCGTGCCAGTAATACTTTTTAACGTTTTTAGAAGGTCTCTCTCTATAAGTCTATATTATATAAATAAATGATTGTATGTAAAGTAAACAAGATTTTTAAAATGTTTAAGAAGCTTCATTTAAAATTAAATTAAAATGCAGATCTTATCAGTTTAGTGCAGTGGTTCTTAACCTGGGGTGCACACAACCCCTGGGAGTGCGAGATGCCCTTTCTGGGGGTGCGAGACATGCGAGATTTTTTTAGAAGGTAAATCATCAAAAACACAAATTAAGCACAGGCACATAAGTACAACTACTTTGTTTCATCAAACCTATGTATTTATTAACATCATACATGTTTTAACAATTGCTATAATATACAAAGTTTTTAAGTTTTTAAGCTAATTGTAGTGTAATTTTTGATAAGGGCTGCAAAGCGCTGGGACCAGACCAGGAGCAGAGCCCTGGGCTGGCTGCCGGTACCCCAAGCTGGCAGGAGGGCTGAGCAGGGCCAGAGGCTCAGACCCCGGCTGGCAGGGGGCCAGCAGCGAGGTGATCGGGGCTGGCGGCTGATATCCCAGGCTGGCAGCAGGCTCAGCAGGGCCGATGGCCGGGACCCCGGCTGGCAAGGGGCTGGTGGCCGGAACCCCAGACCGGTAGCGGACTGAGCAGCTCAACCTTCTGCCGGTCTGGGGTTCCGGCTGCCGGCCCCGTTCAGCCGCAGCTGGCCCGGGTTTCTGTTCACTCAGGCCATCAGCAGGCTGAGCGGGGCCGGCGGACAGAACCCCAGACCGAAGCTGGGCTGAGCGACTCAGCCTGCTGCCGGTCTGGGGTTCCATCCGCTAGTTCCTGCCAGCCGGGGTCCTGGCCGCCGGCCCCGCTCAGCCTGCTGCCAGTCTGGGGTTCCGTTCACCCGGGCCGGCAGCGGGCTGAGTGGGGCCGGCGGCCAGGGCCCCGGCTGGTAGCAGCATGCCAGTAAAAATCGGCTCACGTGCCGCCTTTGGCACGTGTGCCGCAGGTTGCCAACCCCTGGCCTAGACCATTAAATATCTTTATAACCTTATTTTAAAGATATAGAATAAATGGGGAAAAACAGTTGAAGCATTTGAAATGTAAAGTGTTAAGTGAGGATTTAATTTTAACAATATCTCTTATTACCTTTCCCTTTAGCTGTCGAGAGTTTTTATAGGGAAAAACCCATCTGATGGTCTTTTAGGTGGTATTAAATATGGTAATTGTTTTTTCTGAGGACAAGAAAACTAGTTAGTTGAGGTGGGCTGGAGCTGTGGTTGTTCCTGAAGTCAGATTCTGCTTTCCCTAAGGTTAAATGAGGCAAACACCCACAAAAGAGAGAGAAAAGAACAGCAAAGATAGAAAATGCAGCTTCGGTCTCTAGTGCTGACTCTCACTTGCAACCTTGCTGCTGGAGAAACACAGACACAGCATACGATCTGATCAGCCGTATTAAGACCTGGCAAACTAGTACCATCATTGGGCTTTGTGTCTCCTGTGTGCCACTCAATGGATACAGCTTTTACAAGGCAGTTCTGCAGCTCAATGCCAGGGTCACTTTATCCCACAAGTGGGAATGCATAGAGGCAGTTACTAGTAAGTGACCTGTCTTTTCTGTGAGTTGGGTCTTCAACTCTAAACCTCTGTCATCAATCATTTAAACTTTAAAAGTTTGAGGACAACATTTATTATCTGAATGCTTTCCATTTTTCAAAAGTTCTATTTTTTTTTAAATGGTTACCAATAAGGATATAGATTCTTGGCTGCAACTTGTCTTTCACTATTGCCCTTGTAGGCGGGGTCACGTCTCTCTCTTGCCTTGTGCTTGAGGCTGAAATGTCATTTTGACTGCTGAGCAATCTTGTTCTTCGAGAGCAGAAAGATCAATGGTCCTGAAAGATCCAAAGAAGAAACACAGGACTATCTTTGCTGCAGTGTCCTTCTGCAGCCCCCCTTTGTGGGCCCAGAAGCTGCCATGAGTAGAGATGGGGGGAGAGAAAGGTGAAGGGGAGGTCACTGTCTCTCATTCTTATAACCCTCTCCCCTCTTTAAGGATTACCCCCAGCTGGGGAGCAGGCGACAAGCAGTCTCTTGTAGATGTGAGGTTTGAACCATCACTGTGATGAAATGTAAATTTTTTATTCACATCTTCCCCCGATGGAGAATGGCCACTTAAGCAGGTGATAGTCTTTTAACATCTGGCTGGGTGTTGGCCTGACTTTTATTCCTGAGAAACTGGTTTGGACCTGCTTTTCTTAACATTGGAGCATGTTATAACAATGTTATACAGTAGAATCTGTAACTTTACATACAATACTGATACACATATTTTACCAGGACAATAATGTTCAGCATATTATGAGCTTTCAAATGATAGCTCACAAGACATACTTTGTACAAAATTTATCATAGTCTTGTAAAAGTGGTGAACATAATAGTATAGATAATCATATCTTCCCTTGTAATCCAAAATTTGTGTCTAAATCCTAATCTACATTTCACAAGTTTTATTGGCCTAACTATGTTGGCAAGGTATATGTTTTATTTACAGATATATTATGCTGGTAAAAGCCCTAGCATAGATACAGTTATACAGGTATAAGGCACTTCATACTGGTATAGCTTATTTAGCTTCATTGTACTTGAATAAGCTATATGTAAGCACTTCTATAACAGTATAACTACATCTACACTAGGGGAAGGGTGTGTGTGTGTGTGTGTACTGCTTTAACTTTGCCAGCATAGTTAAAGCAGCAAAACTCTTGTTTGTAGACAAAGCCTAATAAGTCTTCACTGAGTTGCTGCTCCTAAATCCAGTTGAATTTCACTTGACTAATGTGTTTAGTGTGCAGGAGCTGGGTGATGGTGGTAGCCTGTAATATACAGGAAGTCAGACTGGATGATCTGGTGGTCCCTTCTAGCCTTAAACTCTGTGACTCTAGTTCTCATACTCTTCTCACTTGTTTTTCTGCAGATGTGAAACAGGAACGAATTCTGTCTGCAAAGAGGAAAGATGCTGCTGAAACCTACATTCCAATCAGACCTATGAAGGTCAGAAGTAAAATGGCTCGGCCACTTTCTGCTGGACCCCTGCACCAGGAGGGATACGAAAGAACCTGTTCTAGTAAGACAGATGAGAATATGTAAAGTATACAGTGTGAGCTTCCATTCTCCTTCCCCAGCCCTGGCTCAGATGTTGTCCCTTCTGCACACTTCTATCTTCACTCTCCTGGGCTGTTGTCCATTTTTATGCTTCCTCTCATCTCAAAATTCCATTGACTTCAGTGGGAACAGGAGCAAGCCCATGGCTATATATGCCATTTCTCTGCCTCCTCATTCTTCTTTCCCTGCCCCCACAAAATTAAGACTTCTTCCCCTCCTTTTCCATCCTCCCTATTGCTCTATACTTGCCCCCTTTTCTTTACACAGACATATTCCCTATGGTGAAAGGGTGCTGACAGGAAGGCAGCCTCTGCATGTCAACTACTGGATCTTCAGAGGAACTGTCAAAAGATGGTAGCTCTCTGTAATCCAGCCACTCCCCTTAGGCAAGTTCACCATCAGTTACAAAAAAATGTTTTTTGGGGGGCATGGAGGATATCTGACATAAACCCAGTTATTCAAATGAATGGAAGAGGGTCAGATGGACTTATTACTGTAATAAAACTTCTCAAGCTAAGCACTACTGCTTCCAAATGAATCCCGAGAGCCAGTAAAGTTAACAGTACTGAAAAACCCAAACAGTGACTCCTTAATTAATGCAAAACCTAAACAAAACCAAGAAATTATATTTCTTCTTAAACAAAAGAGAAACTCAAACACCATATGTCACCTGGATGCCAGCACCAGCTAATGTTTGTAGCAATACCTGCCAGATCAGATCCTTGCGTTGACCAGTTTTTGAAAGATGTGTGTTGCACTTCCTTCAAACACTTTTAAAACAGGGTATTATATGCATATAGTAATTGTGTGTGAGCAAGACAACCAAGGGACAGTTTGGAGAAAAACAACAGCAGCTTGAATTAACAGTGGTCATCTTGGGAAGACCTCTGGGGAGCCCAACACAACAAGAGCAACCATCCAGCATGTGTGCTGCATCTTTCACAGTACCATAGATACCCAGGCCACAGGCATAGTCAGTCTTGAGCAGCGAACAATGCCACATCTAAACTTGTTAATCTGTCTCCTGAGGTGGTGTGGGAAGCCCAAAGCCAAGGAGTGGCTGGTAGTGGCAGTGGGTGTTCCTGGTAGTAGCAGAGGCTCTCTCCCATCCTGTCCACCATAGTAAGCTGATGATGTTATCATCTTAATGGAAAGTATGCAGCACTGTCCAGATAGGATTTCTGCTATGTAATTGGTGATGCAGTGCATCCCATATATCCCTGAACAGTGGCAAGTGTGTCATTTTCTGTAGCTTGGGGGGCAGTTTATTGGTGCATTCTGACACCAGATGTTAGGTGGAGGAATATTAGCTAGGACTGGTAACCATACAAGTTTTGCTGGCTTCAATGCCTCGGTTATCATTCTTATAGTGTGATTAAGCTGTGTTTTAAAAACAGTAGGCCTGAAAGCTGTCGGGGCTTTTTGAGGGCTGTGGAGGAAGGATTGTGTTTGGTTGTTTTGCCTTTGGCTATGTCTACATTATGTACTAGGGGTGTGATTCCCCTGCTCATGTACACATACTCATGCTAGCTCTTATTGGGCTAACACAAGTATAAATAGCAATGTAATTGTGGTAGCACGGGTAGCGGCAGCATGAGCATGGGTGAGCTGTGCTGAGTACAGACCTGCCGGAAACCAGTGGGTATGTATTCGGCACAGCTCAGCCGGGCCCATGCTATTGCAGCCACACTGCTATCTATACTTTCTTGTGATGTCATTTGTTCACTAGTTGTCCAAGGTAGAGAAGACCTGGAACTCTAATGTTAAAACAAAAATTCATAGAATCATAGAATCATAGAATATCAGGGTTGGAAGGGACCTCAAGAGGTCATCTAGTCCAACCCCCTGCTCAAAGCAGGACCAATTCCCAACTAAATCATCCCAGCCAGGGCTTTGTCAAGCCGGGCCTTAAAAACCTCCAAGGAAGGAGACTCCACCACCTCCCTAGGTAATACATTCCAGTGCTTCACATCCCTCCTAGTGAAATAGTGTTTCCTAATATCCAACCTGGACCTCCCCCACTGCAACTTGAGACCATTGCTCCTTGTTCTGTCATCTGCCACCACTGAGAACATTAGCATCACCTATATGCTGTGCCTTACTTGGGCCGGGTTGCAAGCTGCCAGTTCAGCCCTTTGTTAATAACTAGACCAGATATTTAATGCTGCATGGGCTTTTACAGTGTTTTATACATGTATGAGATAATCAATAGACATTTCTTGTTACTTTTCGATGTCAGGACCAGTAAGTCGACCAGAAAAGCCACTGTCAGCAACTCGAAGGAATGTTTGTGAGAAGAAGGATCCTGAGCAATCTGCTTCTGCTGTCATTAAAGCTATGCAAGTTGAAAATGAGATCTTGCAAAGAGAGATGCTTTGCAGAAGGCTGGAGACTTCTACCAGCCATCAAATGGTATGCCAAAGTACTGAGCTCAGACAAGAGAGATCCAAGGTGTTCAGTAGCAAAAATTATTTCCTTCCCCTAAACATGAATAGGAATCTTATATAGTTTAATACAGTGATACTCAGACCTCAGTGGTTCAGGAGCCAAACTGGTGATCAACATTATCCCAAAAAGTCGCAGTAGTATGAATTCATTGTTTCATTGTTAATTCAGTTAATTATATATATAATGCTCACAGCAAAATGACTGACCAAGTATTATTATTTTATCAACTACAGTTGGTTAATAACATAGTAAAAGCATCCTGATTGGTTAATAATTAAATAACACAGTGTTTTAATATCATGTGCTGCAAAGAGCCACATTAGACACATTAAAGAGCCGCTTGCAGCCCACGAGCCTCAGTCTGAGTATCACTGGTTTAAAGCCTTACAAGGGGGGATGGTGGGGTGAATCTTAACACTACATGAAATGAAATAGTGTGGTCACCCCACATGCACTTTCTGGGAATATTACCTTACAGCTCTTTCTTGAGTTCAGAGAAGATCAGAAAATATGTGTTAACCATTTATGTGACTCTTCTTCTTTAAGGTAGAAAGGATCCTTCTGGTTTCTGCCATTCCCTCCCTCAAAGTTACAATTAGATAACACCCAAACAATTTGAAAAGCAGTCACATGACTTTCATTGCACACATTCACCAAGCACTTAGGGCCTGATCCTAGTTTCACTGAAGTCAATGGGAGCTTTTCATTGGCTTCAGAATTGGATCAGACCCTTATTGGCTGGAATTTAAGACTGGGTCTGTTGGTGTTACAGAATCTCTTTCCAGGTTATGGGCTGCCAAATTCTGCAATCTCCTTTTTATTTTTTGTGATGTCTGTTGTTTTGTGATTAAGAGAGAGAGAGAGAGTAGTTCCCTCTGCATATTCACAAATAACATGAACTTGCTATGCTTTATGAAAGTAAGGTAATACTTAAAATAGGCATTGTCTTGGGACACAGCGTGGTATTTTCAAAAGCCCCCAGTCTCAGAGTTGGCCTAACTCTGCTCTCAGAGAAGTAATTTACTTCCAGTTACTACTAACACTGAAGTCTTTGAAAATCCCACCTTCAACATGTAAATGTGCTACAGGGCAGAATTAAGGAGCTAAAAAGAAAATAAACAAAAGATGGCATTTTATTTCCCAGGACTTTTAAATTCTACTGGCTTCGATTGCATGTGTAAATTCCATAGCCCAACTCCTTACCTCAGATTCTGTGCACCTTCCAAAGCCTACAGGAGCCTCTCTCTATCTCTCTTACAAGATTCAGAGGGTCCTTTCCCTCAGCTTCAGCTGTTCCTAATTATTCACCCCATATTTGACCCACAGACTTTTCACTGCACAGCTAGGTTACCCATTTGTTCATATATCTCACATTCTCAATGACAAGAACATGAGAAAAATCTAGTGCAGGTCTGGTATGTCATTTAGCAGAGAAATAGTTCTCCTGGAGGAGCAGTGCATGACCTTGTTCCAGATGAAATAGGATTTGGTTTAACCAAGTTACAAGCCTTGAAGTCCAGGGGATATAGGTTCAGGCCTCCTCCTCCTGCTACTTTGGCCCCAGCTCCAGGCCAGGCCCTTCAAGACATGTGGGAAGTGCCAAACAATCATTTTGATGGGCCTGTTGAGGATGCAAACAGTCTCCATCTCTCCAGACCCAAATTCCCCTACTTTTGAAAATGGTCTCTCACACTTCCTCAGTGCTTGGTACCAAGTTACTTCAGACCAGTAGGTCTTGAGCACTGTGGAAGTGGGTTATACCCTCCAGTTTGTTTCTACCCCTCCCTGCCACCCTCCTTCCCCATCCCTCTTCAGGGACTACTCTCATGAGAAGATCCTCCTCCAGGAGGTACAATCTCTCCTTTGCTCTGGGGCTGCAGAGGAGGTTCAACACTGTCTCAGATGACAGGGGTTTTAGTCCCTCTATATCTTAATCCCAAAAGCGAAGAGGGGTCTCAGACCAATCTTAGACTTTTGTCAACTCAACAAATTCTTAAAAAATGAAGTTTTGCATTGTCACCCTAGCTTCTATTATCCCCTCCCTGGATCCTGGAAACTAGTGTGCCACCCTTAACTTAACAGATGTCTGCTTCCACATGGCAATCAATGAAGCTCACAGGATGTACCTCAGATTTTTGGTAAATCAAAATCATTACCAGTTCATTGTGCTACCATTTGGCCTGTCAGCAGCTCTCAGGGTCTTTACAAAAGTTATGGCAGTAGCATCTGCATTCCTCAGAATATCTGGAGTACAACTCTGTCTGTATGACTGGCTTGTCAAGGACTGATCCAGACTGCAGGTACAGTGCAGTGTATCCCTGAGCCAGTCGACAATCAGTGTTTTGGGACTGCTAGTCAAACACAGAGAAGACTCTCATCTCCTTAGTCCAGCGGATAGAGTTTATAGGGGCTGTAACGGACTCAACTCAGGCCAGAGCTTTTCTTCCAGACTCAAAGGTTCAAGCAATTCAATCAGTTGTTATAGATATGAAAGCTCACCTGGTCACAACAGCACAAAAGTGTTTGAGGCTTCTGAGGCACATGGGTTCCTGCACTTACGTGGTTCAGTATACTAGACTGCACCTCAGAGTTCAACAGGGTTGGCTGGCATCAGTCTACTTTCTGAGCTATCATCATCTAGATTCAATGGTGATGGTACCCTCCCATGTCCTCCCTTCCCTACATTCATGAACAAGTCTAGCCAATCTATATGTAGACGTTCCCTTTGCCTGCACACAATCGACATGCACATTAGCTCTGGCTGTTAAGTTCGGTTGCTAGTTTGATCAAAGTACATCTGGCAACTATTTCACTGTTCCATCCTGAAGTGGATTTTTCTCTAATGACAAATCCATAAGTTTTTGAATGGCCTAGTCAAATTGTATCTTCAGGTGCAAGACTCCCGCTCCCCCATGGGATCTAAACTTAGTGTTATGAAGACTTATGAATCCCCTGTTTGAGCCTTTGGCTACTTGCACTCTACTGCATCTGTCAATAAAGAGAATTTTTGGTGGCCATCACCTCGGCCAGGAGGGTAGGAGAGCTGCCTGTCTTAATGTCTGGGCCTCCCTATGTGATATCCTTTAGGGACAAGGTTTACCTGTATTCTCAACCAAGGTTCGTCCCAAAGGTGGTGTCATCTTTCCATATGAACCAGCCAATTTATTTGCCAGCATTATATCTGAAGCTGCATTCGAGCAGGGAAGAGGAGTGTTTCCATACCCTGCATATCAGAAGAGCTCTGCCATTCTAACTGCACAGAACCAGGCACTTCCCTAAGTCTTCCCAACTGTTAGTAGAGGTGGTAGACAGAACAAAAGGACAATCAGTCTCCACCCAAAGAATTTCTTCTTGGATAGCCTCCTGTATATGCATGTGATATGACACGGCTAATGCCACCCTTGCGAGCAGAGTCACAGCTCATTCACTGAGATCACAATCTGCCTCAGTGGCTTTTGTGGCACATGTTCCAATTGTGGACATTTGTAGAGCGGCAACCTGGTCCTCAGTCCACATGTTTGCCTCCCAGTATGCTGTGGCTCAAGGCTCTGGAAACAATGCTAGAGTTAGATGAGTTGTTGTCCAATCCCACCTCTTGTTTTCACAGCTTGAGAGTCACCAAGAGTGGAATGCACATGTGCAATCACTTGAAGAAGAAAAACTAACCCGTTCAATAACTGTTATTCTTTGAAATGTGTCACATGTGTCCATTCCACGACCCACCCTCCTGCCCCTCTTCATTGGAATTCTAGCAAGAAGGAACTGAGGGAAGTTAGGGGTGGCTCTGCCCTTTATATGTCCACACAGTGGTGCATGGCAGCAGAGGGCACTTGAGCCTCCCAATGGGTACCGCTGAGGGGAAAAATTTCTGACGTCTCTGCGGTGGGCACACAGACACTGAGAATGGAATGGACACGCACAACATATCTCAAACAAGAACAGTTATTGAGCAGGTTAGTAACTGTTTTTTCCAGGACCTGATGAAACACATGGTGGAAACCTCAGGCATACCCCTGGAAGTGGTCCAAGAGAAGCAGTACAAAGAAATTCTTCATATTTCCACCACAGGGAGACTTATCATGGCCATTAATGAAAGTTTACTGGAGCCCTCAAGAACCATCTGTGTACACCTCCATCCATCCCTTTGTGAGTCTGTGACCAGTGATGAATAAAGTGTGACAGCCTTCTTAAGCCAGTATGTTGCTTAATTTTAACAATAGGAGCAACATTTAGAGAAAAAGGATTTTAAAACAGTCAACATGCGTGTCTTTTTTACCTAAAGCCCTATTATTCTGTGAAGGTGTCCTTAGCAGGCCTCGCTTCTTCAAATACCCCAGTAAGCGTCTGTGTTAGTTTGAACAGCTCTCCCAACAATTACCTCCCCATGGAAAGAGAACCTCATTTTATCCCACTAGAGTTCCTTTGGGCTTGCCAGTTGACAGGCTTTTGGCTCTGCTTGTCCAAACCAATTCAGCAGGCTCCGCAGGAGATTGAGGCAGGCTCCTCAGGGCCAATGGCTCACCCATTGTCCTACAATAACCCTCTAATGTTCACTATAGGGTAGCTTATCTTGAGCTGTTGTTTCCTTCCTGTTTATTTTCTTACAGATTACTATTAAACTAAACCAATATATTCACACAGTAAACATCTCAATAACCAGGTCAACATATAGTAGTTATAAATAATTACAGAGAAGCTCACCATCTGTCACACTAGTAATTGTTCTCTGAAAGCTGTGTGATGTGATGGATCAAAGCTCACTCTTCCTTCAGCATTTAAAGGTTATGTAATCTTTTGTACTTTGTACAATTGTGATAAACATGGGAATATTTTATGAAGAACCAGGGAGATATCTGCATTTTTTTATGAATGTTCTGTGTACCTCAGTGCTTGATATCGTCCTGTAGGACTGCATGAAGTTGAATCAAAGAAAGCTGTTAGGGGAAAACAAGCAGGAAATGAATGACTGACACAAGGTTCCTCCAAAGAGAATACCAACTGTGCTTAAGAAAATGATGTGGGAACTATTAATTGGAAAATGCTGTTTCCAGCCATGCTAGCAGATTTATTTTTCCCCAGCCTGAGCCTAGAATCAAAGGAACATTAAACCATTAAAGACTTCCTCCTACAGAGGAAGGCAGGGGTGTGTGGGCATCAGCTGCCTGGGGGAAACACTGTAGGAGAGACAGGGAGAGAGATGCAGAAAATGCTGCATGCGTCTCTTGCAACCCAGAAGTAGGGGGCCTGGACTGAATGGAACTTATGGGAAACTTTCAAGGAAAGGGTAAGAGTTAGGAAAGACCCAGGCAAATAGACCTTTTGTTGTTTTATCCCTTTCTGCTTGCTATCTACATTTGGGTGTATAAACAACATGTTTGTTTTGAAGAAGTCAGTTTTGAGTCACTTTAATTAACCATGGTTCACAAGTTTCCCAAGAGAAGTTTTCTTGCAGGTTCAGTTGGGACTGTCATGTTATCATGGTTGGGAAATAAGGGGGACTGCAATCCACAGATTCAATGCAAGAGTGGTTGAGCCTTGGAGTTCCACCCTTGACAGAGGGGAATGAAGCCAAGTCTGTCACCTAAAGGGTGCACTCAAGTGGGCCTTTAAAGGGATCTAAAAAGCAGTTTTTATCATCTAATGTGAAAGGAGCAGGTGGTTTTAGCACCAGGCCCCACCAGTGACTTTAGGCCTTTAAATGTGAGGAGTTTCTGCCCTGTTCACATGCAGGATCCTGAGACAAGGGCAGTGCTCTTTCTTTCAAAGTATTATCAGCAGAGGACTGCCATTGCAGGATGTAATTTCTTATTTTCATGAAAGCACATTGGAGTAGTGCAAGCTGAAAGTGGGAAGGAAATTGCATTTTTGCTCTTTGATATATGCTTTAAATCTCATATTAATAAATTATTTTAAAGGGTGGTAGGTAATCCTTTTACATTATTTTCACCTGCCTATAGTATTACATGTAAAGGACCAGATTCTAATCTCAGCTATACCAGTGTAAATCCACATTAATGCCATTAAATTCAATGGAAACAGGATGGATTTACATTAGTTTAGCTAAGCTCAGAATTTGGCTATACTCTCATTCATTTCAGAGACACAAACCACAACTCATATTGTTTTGTGTGTGTAGGGAATAGTGTACATAAAATTTGTTAATCTTTTCTTACATAGCTGCCTTCTGTTTCAACTTCATCTGTTTCTGCAACAACTGAGCCTTCAGAAAAACAACAGGAAACAACTGTAGTCACAGAAGCTATTGAAAGAATTGGCCATTTGGGAAGCAGGTAGCTATATTAGTTTATTTAAGAATGATTTCCTTAATGTACTGGATTTTTGATATCATATACTGTAGTTGTCTGGTTTCATCCTTTCTTGTGATTATTTCTAGAAGCATTTAATTTCTGCTCTGTGTAATGGGATAAATCTTACCACAAAGTATTTTTCTAGATGTTCCTTCCTGTGTCCCATATTTTGTCTCTGCCCTGCAAAAGGCAGGATGACCAGCATCTTGGTTATGTACAGGGGAGAGGCTGAAAATATTGGTTTTCTTAAAAGTTCAACAGACTTTTCTGCTATAGTCCAGGTTATAGTGGGTGTGTGATGGGGTTTATCAACGCTGCACCAGAGTGGCTCCTTACCCATTGCCTCGTTGGACACAGAAGCCTTGCCTTTGCTAGGCATGTTTCCAGTGGGTGGGAGCATTCAAAGAGGAAGTAGTTCAGCAGTGGAGGAGATTCCAGAGACAGACCAGAGAAGAGCACAGGAAGGCCCGATTTTGCAAAACAGTTCATTCTCCAAATGGATTCCCCCAAGATGGGCCTCAAGGCCATATTGTCCGAGGAGGTGGATGGCAAAGAACATCCAGTACTGTACATAAGCAGGAAGCTGTTCCCCTGGGAAACCAAATACTTGACAATTGAGAAGGAGGTGCAAGCAGAATTAGGAATTGTAGAAAATTGATAAGGGAAGTCAAAGGACTCAAGGAGATCTCTGTGGCCAGCAAAGTTAGACAATAAAAAGGAATTTTTTCAATATATTAGGAACAAAAAGAATCCTGAAAATTGTATTAGTCCACTACTTGATGAAAATGATAGAATTTTCAATAATAATGCAGAAAAGGCAGAAGTGTTCAATAAATATTTCTGTTCTGTATTGGGGAAACATTAGATGACATAGTCTCATCATATGGTGATGATAACACTCTTTCCATCCCACTAATGTCTCTAGAGGTTGTTACACAGAAGCTCCTAAAGTTAGACCTTTTTAAATCAGCAGGTCCAGGTAACCTGCATTCAAGAGTTTTAAAACAGCTGCCTGAGGAGCTCGCTGAACCATTTATGTTGATTTTCAATAAGTCTTGGAGCACTGGGAAGTTTCAGAAGACTAGAAGACAGCTATTGTTGTGCCAATTTTTTAAAAAAGTCAACAGGATGACAGGGATAATTATACACCTGTCAATCTTAAATCGATCCTGAGTAATGGAGCAGTTGATATGGGACTCCCATTAATAAACAGTTAAAGGAGAGTAATGTAATTAATGCCAATCAACATGGATTTATGGAAAATAGATCCTTTCTAACTTGATATCTTTTTTTGATGAGTTTACAAGTTTAGTTGATACAGGTAATAGTGTTGATGTAATAGACTTTTGTAAGGTGTTTGACTTGGTACTGCACAACATTTTGATTAAAAATCTAGAATGATATAAAATTAAAATGGCACACATTAAATGGATGGAAAACTGGCTAACTGATAGGTCTCAAAATGTAATTGTAAATGGGGAATCATCATAGAGTGGGTCTGTTTCCAGTGGGGTCTCATAGGAATCAGTTCTTGTCTCTATGCTAGTCAACATTTGTATCAATGCTCTGGAAGGAAATATAAAATCATCACTGATAAAGTTTGTAGATGACACAAAAATTGAAAAAGTGGTAAATAATGAAGAGGACAGGTCACAGATACAGAACAATCTGAATTGCTTGATAAACTGGGCACAAACAAACTGCATTTAATACAGCTAAATGTAAATGTGTAATGTGATGGGTTCGGTCACAGAGACCCCCTTTGGACTGTCACCTGATGTGCTGAAACTACCTCTGAGCCCGTTTTCTTTGCCAGCTTGGGACTCCAGAACCCCGTCTTGTTGAACCAGACACGCTAGCCTGCTGCAACACAGACCCAGGGTCTGAACCATGCCCCCAAAGCTGCAGACTTAACTGAAAACAGCTCAGGAAGTACTCCTGTCTCCAGCACCCAGACACTCAGATCCCAATGGGATCCAAACACCAAATAAATCAATTTTACTCTGTATAAAGCTTATACAGAGTAAACTCATAAATTGTCCGCCCTCTATAGCACTGATAGAGAGATATGCACAGCTGTTTGCTCCCCCAAGTATTAATCACTTACTCTGGGTTAATTAATAAACAAAAATGATATTATTAAGTATAACAAGTAGGATTTAAGTGGTTTCAAGTAATAACAGACAGAACAAAATAAGATACCAAGCAAAATGAAACAAAACACGCAAGTCTAAGCCTAATACATTAAGAAACTGAATACAGGTAAATCTCATCTGCAGAGATGTTCCAGTAATCTTCTTTCACAGACTAGACTCCTTCTTAGTCTGGGCCCAATCCTTTCCCCTGGTACAGTCCTTGTTAGTTCCCGCTGAGGTGGTAACTAGGGAATTTCTCATGACTGGCAGTCTCCTTTGTTCTGTTCCACCCTTTTTATAGCTTTGGCCTAAGGCGGGAATCTTTTGTCTCTCTGGGTCCCCACCCCCCTTCTAAATGGAAAAGCACCAGGTTTAAGATGGATTCCAGTTCAGGTGATCACATGTCACTGTAAGACCTGCTTCTTCATTACCTAGTAGCTGGAAGACAGGAAGGCTTGCAGGTAAACAAACCCATTCACAGTTCATTGATGCTGAAACACCCTTAATGGCTTTCACTTAACATGTTTACATCAGTAATACACGTTTATACCTTATTCTCCTAACTCCAGACATAGAAATAATACATGCAAACAAATAGGATGAACACACTCAGTAGATCATAAGCTTTGTAATGATACCTTACAAGAGACCTTTTGCATAAAGCATATTCCAGTTACATTATATTCACACTCATTAGCGTATTTCCATAAAACATATGGAGTGCAACATCACATGTACATCTAGGAACAAAGAACATAGGACATACTTACAGGATGGGGGACTCTATCCTAGGAAGCAGTGACTCTGAAAAAGATTTGGGGGTCATGATGGATAGTCATCCGAACATGAACTCCCTGTGCGATATTATGGCCAAAACAGCCAATGCGATTCTCAGATGCATAAATAGGGGAATCTTGAGCAGGAGTAGAGAAGTTATTTTATCTCTATATTTGGCATTGGTGCAACCACTGCTGGAATACTTTGTCCAGTTCTGGTGCTCATAATTCACAAAGTATGTTGATAAATTGGAGAGGGTTCAGAAAAGAGCCCTGAGAATGATTAAAGGGTAGGAAAATATGCCTTATAGTGATAGACTCAAGGAGCTCAATCTGTTTAGTTTATCAAAGAGAAGGTTAAGGGGTGACTTGATTACATTATATAAGTACCTACATGGGGAAAAATATTTGAATAGTGGGCTCTTCAATCTAGCAGAGTAAGGTATAACATGAAGTTGAAGCTAGACAAATTCAGATTGGAAATAAGGCTTGTTATACAGGAGGTCAGACTAGATGGTCACAGTGGTCCCTTTTGTCCTTGGAGTCTATGAATCTATAGCACAGGCCAGAGAACTTCCCTGAAATAATTCCTAGAGAATATCTTTTAGAAAGCATCCAATCTTTTTTTTAAAAATTGTCAGCGATGGAGAATCCCCCACAGCCCTTGTTCAGTTGTTCCAATGGTTAATTACTCTCACTGTTAAAAATGTACACTTATTTCCACTCTGAATTTGTCTAGATTCAACTTCCAGTCATTAGAGTGTGTTATACCTTTCTCTGCTAGATTGAAGAGCCCACTATTAAATATTTGTTCCCCATATAGATACTTACATGTAGGTTAAAGAGCCCTCTGGTATCAAATATCTTCTCATGTATAGGTACTTATAAACTGTGATTAAATTCCCCTTCTCTGAATAAGCCCTTAAGAAAAATCCTTTATCTAAAAATAGCACATCTTACAAAGCAAGTATATGGGAAACAAAGAAAAATGCTGCTGCTGTCGATACGGGGGCAGAAATAAAGCAATGTTTGCATTGCTTTTTAAGTACATCTTTGTCTGAATTTCATGGGCTTCTAATAGGGTTTTTTTAAATAATTGTAATGTCCTGCATGAGTTAGGTGGGGTTTTTTTCATTCTGAGTTTTCTTCACCTTTACTCTCACTCAGTATTTTTTTTCCAAGTAAAAGATTTAGAAACAAAATTCCTAAAAGTTTAACTATGTTTCAGGCAACAGAAGAAACTTTTGAAACTCCTGCAGGAAATTGAGAGCTGTTCTACCTGCCACAGTCACAAAGTCCTACCTACTGAGGAACTGGAGCCAGATTCTGTGGTGAGAAATAAGGCTTGTACAGATAGGTGGAATAATCACAGCTCTGTAACTATTCTGCCATCCAGATTTTATTAGAAACCAAAATGAAAAAGTGGTACTTTGAATGTCCTGTGGCCTTATGGGAGAGGGCACAGGAAACATGACTTCAACATGTCTCAGGGAGCAGGCGCAGCTGTGGGCATGGGGCTTCCTTGGACTACTGAATTGCTAGGGCCTCACTTTCTTGCGGTGAGAAGGGGTCATATGGGTCCCGCTGGTCATATGTGTTTGGAAAATGCAGTTGTATAGTGGCACAATGAATTAGAAACCCTAAGTAAAAGTTTATATTGCACCTGTGCAAAACCTGTTTCATCATTTCAAACCTTGTCATTTAACATTTCTTTTTTTCAAAGTCACTTGCAACTCTTGCTCCATAGACACACCATAGACACAACAGGAAGTAGGTTTACACCGTGCAAGTTATTGGAGTCTTGTTATGCAGATTTAGCTCTGTGGTTTCTATATATTCACAGGTTTGCTTCTTTTTCTGCATCTTATTGAAGGCTGAATCCTCTCACAGCAGCTCTAGGTTAGTGTTACTCAAGAGAGAACTAGCCAGAGATTATGATTTTGTATAAAAATATTTCTTCTGCATTTACCTTCTCCCTCCACCCAACCTGATCTGAAATAGCATCTCTGTCCTAGAGTGAATAACATCTATGAAAAACAAATGACTTTATGGATAGACTAATTATATTAAAACCAGTAGCTGAAAGCTTGTGCTGCCCCATGGGTGTGGCAGTTGGTCCAAGTAATCCATCATCTGTGCAGTCTCCCCCACACAACCACCATGGAATAGTTGCATGTAAATGATCTGTAGAATAAGGGTGATTATTGGTTGAGTTGTCTCTGATTTCACCATGATTTAAGACTTTTAGCATGGCATAGATACATGTCTTGCTGTCACATGCATGTAATTTGTAAAGTCAAAATGGCTGAGAACTTTGAAATTAGATGGTAACACACTGTAACTCTCCATGATGATTGAATCTGGTGATTATTTTGAACAAAAAGAATTCTCAGCCATGGTTGTAGCTGTTCCATCACTACATACTGACTCTACAGACATTCTAGGCTTCAGAGTGACATTCAAAGTGACAATCCAAAAATCTTATTATATAGATGCTCCAGTGTCTGCTTTCAAAAGCTCTGTTGTCACCTCCAGCTTTTACTGAATATATACCTGCTGCTGATGGGTTACTTGCATCATTCAATTAATTAAAAGTCTAGTTATTCTTGATCCTCCCAAGGTTTTTTGGCAAGGAACCAAAATCCTGCCCTTGGACCTTACAGAGCTCATAGCTAATACATACACTAAGTTCAATACGTCTGTTTGTCTGAATGGAGAGTCAGAAAGTCACTAGCAGACTAATCAGGCTTTTGAGTAATTTTCTGATCTTCAAACTCAATTTGGTCTCCAGGGATGTGTAGTGAGGAGAGCACTTGCTCTGCAAGTGAATCCAGTTGTCTGGATTGGTTCTCTGCACACCATTACGTCCGTCACTGCTCAGATTTTTTTACTAGGATTTTGTAGGGAACCTAAGCTAGTTAGATACCAAAAATCTCATTGAATTTCAAAGGGGTTTGGGTGCTTAACTCCCATAGACTCCCTAAAGAACCCCACACTTTGTTAATAAGGATCCAAGGCTCACGGCCATTGTTACAACTGCTGTAGTTGCTAATGTATATAATAAAAGGGCAGAAGGACCATACCTGAAAACCTGCTGTCTTTCAGATGATGATTGGTCAGAGAGAGGGTATGTGTGTGTATTATAGGTGGAACTCCTACCAACAACTATAGTTAGGGTTGCTTAACTATACTTCTTGTCAAACTTTGTCAAACTTTAACTGTTCAGGATGAAATTTTCTTAAATTCTTTTAAGAAAGTTTAACCAAAAATAGCTCAACCATTTCTTTAGGGAAAAATAGCTAGTTTTGCCACTGCCTCATACACCTATCTTACGAGGCAAGCAAGTATCATTCCTCCTTTATTTTACAGATGGAGTAACTGAAAGGTTGCAAAGGTCAATTCTGGCAGACCTAGGAAATTGAACCATCCACTAGATTCTCTGATGCTTTCCGGAAGCTGAGTGAAAAGATGCCACCTGGAGAGAAAGGGGGTAAAGGAGGCTATAAAGCCCCTTTGTACCTTTCAGATTCTGGGCTGCTTGTGGGTCATGTGGCTTCCAGCATAAATCAGAGCAGTCCCTGAGGGAGCTTTAACTTCTTCAAGTATTGTCCCTGTGAGTGCTTCACTTCAGGTATTCATGTGCCTCTCGAGCCCTTGATCAATGATTTCTAGCTAGCAGTGCCTGTTCAGCCTGCACATGTGCCCTATATCTCCTTGTGCCAGACACCGTGGATATATGAGGTGTATGAGGAAACTGCCCTCAGTTCCTTCTCTGCTGCCTTGACCTGAGGAAGAACACTAGTTTGTCTGCATAGAGGATACTCAGCCATTTCTCTTTACCGTTTTTCCATCAAAGTTATTGAGTTTAAAGTTGTTAATAGTATTGGTATAGATCAGTGGTGGCCGCCACTTCCCACAGCTCTCATTGGCTGGGAACGGTGAACCACGGCCACTGGGAGCTGCAGGCGGATGTGCCTGCGACGGTCAATGTAAACAAACTGTCTCGTGGTCCACCAGCGGATTACCCTGACAGGCCGCAGGTTGCCCACCACTGGTATAGATAGTTAATTTAGGTGAGAGGACTGTTTCCCCTCTCTGTTTCTCCAGGAGACTTGTCTTCTCCTGATGAGATATGCCTGGTTTGCCAGGCTTCAAACACTGCCTCTTTTCCCAGGAGGCTATATTGATGGACATTCCAACTGTGTCCATTGCTTGCGGGAGTCCCACATCTTCCAGGAGTGTTCTTTTTGTTTAGCTCTTAAGTTCAGGGCTAGGAAGAACAGGGAAATAAAGCTCAGAGTGTTGGTGATGGAACGTTCCCTGCAACCACCCTCTGTGCCAGGTCAGGAGACACCCCATGTATGTCTGTCCCTGGACAGATTCAGCGCCACGTCAACATTGGGGCATGCATCTGCTAAGAAAGGGAAGCCTTTGGAGCATGCAGGGAAGACTCCCAAAAAGTTGAGCACAGACTCTGTATCTGAGGAGCCAGTTCCAAAAAAGACCAGGTCCCCACTGAGAAAGGAACGGCAGTGTGTAGGAGAATGGACATCAAGAGGAAAAATAATGCTGATAGCAATGAAGCTAGCTGTCAGGTAGGCGATCCTAGCTGTAGAATGATTGTACTCAAGGAATGTGGGCAAGGCCTAGCAGAAACAACTAAGATGTTTGTACACCAAAGCAAGGAGCCTGGGTAACAAAATGGAGAAACTAGAACTACTGGTGCAGGAAGTGAAATCAGATATTATTGGGATAACAGAAACATGATGGAATAGAAGTCATGATTGGAGTACAGGGATTGAAGAGTATGTGCTGTTCAGGAAAGACGGAAATAAAAGTAAAGGTGGTGGATTGTAGCATTGTATATTAATGATGAGGCAGACTATAAAGAAATCAGAAGTGATGGAATGGATAAAACAGAGTGTATTTCAGTCAAAATCACTTTGGGAAAGAAAGCTACTAGAACAGGGGCAGGCAAACTTTTTGGCCTGAAGACTGCATCAGGTTTCGTAAATTGTATGGAGGGCCGGTTAGGGGAGGGGGTCGTGGTTCGACCCCCACCTCCTATCTGCCCCCCCCGGACTCCTGCCTCATCCAACCCCCCCTGTTCCCTGATGGCCCCTCTGGGACTCCTGCCCCATCCACACATCCCTGTCCCCTGACTGCCCCCGGTCCTCCGCCGCCCCATCCAACCCCTCCTCTCATTCCTGACAGCCCCCCCAGGACCCCTTCCCCCTCCAACCACCCCTTCTCCCTCTCCCCTGGCTGCCCCCTGCTACCCCATTCAACCCCCTATTTCTCCCCCGACCACCATCCACACCGCCGCCCCCTGACCACCACCCCGAACTCCCCTGCCCTCTATCCAACCTCCCCTGCTCCCTGCCCCCTTACCGCACTGCCTGGAACACCGGTGGCTGTCGCCACCACGCAGCACAGAGCACCGGGTCAAGCTGGGCTCTGCAGCTGCACTGCCTCAGGAGCTCACAGCCCCGCCACCCAGAGCATTGCGCCGGCAGCGGAGTGAGCGAGCTGAGGCTGCGGAGGAGGGGGGACAGCAGGGGAGGAGCTGGGGGCTAGCCTCCCAGGCCAGGAGCTCGGGGGCCGGGCAGGATGGTCCCTTGACCCAGATGTGGCCCGTGGGCTGTAGTTTGTCCACCCCTGTACTAGAGGTTATCTTGGGATAGTGCTTGGGGTATGCTACAGACCCCAGGAGCAGATTTGGGTCTCGCTAGGGACCTCTTTAATGTTCACCCTTCCCATTGTCTTTGTCTATAAAAACTGATTTGGGCTTGCTTTTTTTTAACCTTGGAGCAAGTTATTACAATGTTATAGAATCTTGTGATTTTACATACAGCACTGATACACACATTTTTACCAGGACAATAACCTTCAGTAGATTATAACATTTCAAATGATACCTAACAAGGAATACTTTATACAAAATTTATCATAGTTTTGTAAAAGTGGTGAACACGATAGTATAGACTGGGGTCGGCAACCTTTCGGCAAGTCTTCATTTATTCACTCTAATTTAAGGTTTCGCGTGCCAGTAATACATTTTAATGTTTTTAGAAGGTCTCTTTCTATACGTCTATAATATATAACTAAACTATTGTTGTATGTAAAGTAAATAAGGTTTTTAAAATGTTTAAGAAGCTTTATTTAAAATTAAATTAAAATGCAGAGCCCCCCAGACCGGTGGCCAGGACCCGGGCAGTGTGAATGCCACTGAAAATCAGCTCGCGTGCCGCCTTTGGTATGCATGCTATAGATTGCCTACCACTGGAATAGACCATCACACCCTAAGGACCAGGGGCTTTCCTCCTCCCTTCTCCTCCAACAGAACTCCCACTCAAACGCCTCTGTTTACAGTTCTGTTTGCTGGCTCCCATGCCTCACCCATCCATAATTCCTCCCTTAGATCTCCAGGACTGGTTCATGGCTCTTGACCTGCAAGAGGCCTATTTCCATTTATCTATTCATCCAGCACAGGAAGTACCTCAGATTCCTTGTAGAAACATCTAATTATCAGTACAGAGTCCTGCCCTTTGGTCTTTCCACAATACTAAGGGTATTCACCAAGTACTTGGCATTCATGGCTTTCACCTAAGGAGACAAGGAAACCAAGTCTACCTATACCTCAGAGACTAGCTGATTCAAGGAGATCATCCAACAGGTGACCAACTCAATCCAAGTAACCTTATAGCTCTTCACCTCACTGGGACTCAAAGCCAACATATAAAACTCCACAGTGATTCCAACTCAAAGCATAGAGTTCAGAGGTGCAGTGTTAGACTCCAGGTCAGTGAGAGCTTACCTTCCATAAGAAGGGTTCCAGATAACAGTAAGCATCATTAACTACCTTGAAGATCATTCCAAAATATCAGTAAGAGTATGCCTTAGTCTGCTGGGATTCATGGACTCATGCACCTATGTTATGCAGTTTGTAGACTTCACCTATGCTCCATAAAAGGATGGTTGAAATTAGTATCTATCCAGCAGACACCATGTGGACATGCTGGACAAGGTCCCACAAGAAGTCCTCATTAAACTGGTGGACAAACCCTCTTCACGGGTACAGTGGCGTACCCTTCTCCACACCTCTATCTACAAAGACTTTGGTAACAGTCACCTTTCACTCAGGGACGGGGTGGGGAGCTCCTCTGGATCACCATCAGTCTCAGGGCCTGTGATTCCCTCAGAGTTGTCCCCAGAAATGTGCCTCTTGTACTGCCCAGTATCTGCCTGGACAGTACAAGCTCATAGAAAATCTGTCATTCCATTAATAGAAAATGATATGCACACATCTTGTTATCCCAAATGAAATTCCCAAACACTTCAATCCAAACACACTGGTTTAGATAAAACAAGTTTATTAACTACAGAAAGGAAGATTTTAATTGATTACAAGTAATGAGGCATAAAAGTCAGAATTGGTTACAAAGAAATAAAAGGTAAAACGCAAACTAATACCTAACTGAACAAGCCACGTGAATTCAAAGTGAAAGTCTCCCTCACTACATGTTCTAGCTGTCTTACTGGCTGAATTTTCAGACAGGATCTCCCCCAAGTCAAATCATGCTTCCTTTGTCTTTCAAGTGTTGTCGATGCAGTGAGTACAGATGAATGGACATATGATTTGTGTCCTCTGTTCTCACTTCTTATAGTTATTTTCTTCTTTGAAAATCATCTCCAGCTGACTTTCAGGAGGCAGAAAGACTGTTTGCATAGGAACCACCAGCTGTTCCATTGGCAAGATGTAGATTTCTTGCTCACACCCATCTTCCTGTCAAAGGATGGCCGCTTAATCAGGGATTGATTATGTTGACACCTGGTTGAGGTGTTGGCTAGCCTGTCTCTGGGGAACTTGTTTGAAGCTATTTCCCCAGACTTGGAACATGTCTTATACAGTAAAATTGTATAACTTTACATACAGTGCTGTCACACATATTTTACCAGGATGATAATGTTCAGCAACTTATGACTTTTCAAATGATACCTTACAAGGCATACTTTGTACAAAATTTATCATAGTCTTGTAAAAAGGGTGACTATAAGGGTAGGGATCTCACACCATTACATCAGCTTGAAGGGCCGGCAGGGCCGGTGCAAGGAAGTTTCACGCCCTAGGTGAAACTTCCACCTTGCGCCCCCCCCCCCAGCCCTGCAGCAGAATTGGTTACAAAGGTTACACCTCTCCGCCCCCCCCTCCACGCTCCCGTGCCCCAGCTTACCTCTGCTCCGCCTCCTCCCCGAGCACACCGCCCCTGCTCTAATTCTCCTCTCCTCTCTTCCCAGGCTTGTGGCGCCAAACAGCTAATTGGCGCCGCAAGCCTGGGAAGCAGGAGAAGTGGAGCAGTGATGGCATGCTCGGGGAGGGGGGGTAGCAGAGGTGAGCTGGGGTGGGGAGCCCTGCGGCAGCTCCTCTCCCCCTCCCCGCCCTGAGGCACCTCCACGGCAGCTCTCCACCCCCCGGGCCCGGGGAGCCGCGCGGCACCTCCCCGCCCCAGCTCACCTCTGCTCCACCTCCTCCCCGAGCATGCCGCCCCCGCTCTAATTCTCCTCCCAGGCTTGCGGCGCCAAACAGCTGATTGGCGCTGCAAGCCTGGGAGGCGGGAGAAGTGGAATGGCGACCGTGCGCTCGGGGAGGAACACTGTAAAAAAAAATTGAGGGCACTGCTTTTTGGTGCCCCCAAATCTTGGTGCCCTAGGCAACCGCCTAGTTTGGCTTAATGGTAGCACCGGCCCTGAGGGCAGGAGATATTCTGGTCCTCATGGCGGGTCCCCCTTATACAGTATTTCATAAGGACAACAACATCCTCAGGTCTCAACCCAATTCCCTACCCAAAATTGTCTGAGTTCCATGCATACCAATTTATTCATCTCCTAGTTTTCTTTCCCGAGACTTGCTCAACGTTGGGGGAAGCTAAAATTCACAGACTTGATGTAGTACTGACATGACAACAACCACTCAGAAATGTACTGCGGCTCTATGTGGCCTTTGCAGAGATGGTTATAAGTCAAGCAATATCTTCAGAGCTTATCTAAGTGGGTCTCTAACTGTATAAGGAGTTGTATGTTATGTAATTATGTTATGTATTCATAATGTAAGTTATGAATTAGCCAGCTTAGGTCCACCTAACCACATTAGAGCTGCCTGTTTGAAGAATGTCCCTATTTCTGAAATCTGTAGGGCTAGGGCTAGAGCAGTTACATAAAGCTTGGTCCACACATTTACAAAACACTTCTATTTCATGATAGACACTTCCAGATTGGATGCCCATTTTGGTAGAGCTGTCCTACAGCCCTTTTGACTCCTACTGCCCACCTCCAATCAAACAGATAATTGCTTGTTGGTCACCAAGAGTGGAATCTATGTGATCAATCACTTGAAGGAGAAATGGCTACTTACCCTACAGTAACTGTGGTTCTTTGAGATTTGTTGTCCACATGTATTCCACAACCTGCCCTTCTACCCTGCTACTGCAAAGTTCTACTCCTGAAGGAACTGTGGGAGGGTTGGGCCTGCTCCACCCCATATGGCTTCAGATGGGTATGTTGGAGGGGTATACGGAAGTAAAGGGTGCAGGCATGGCCCCAATGGATTCTGCTGGCCAAAATAATCGTATCTCACATGCATTGGGCATATTCGCACCAAGAGTAAAATCGATTTAGATAACACATCTCAAAGAACCACAATTACTATAAGGTAAGTAACCATTCTTTTTTATTGTTTTTAACAAAATTAAGAATTATATACCAAAAATACATTAAATGATCATTATGGTTGCAAAGCCATGCACCCAGAAATTAGAAGGTGCCAAAATATTTGTTGTTTGTGCAACTTCAGTTTGACTCCCATAGGCATATGCTGTCAGAGGCAGTTTTTACTTACAGCTCACATACTATTTGTTCTACAGAACATGCCCACCTGACTCACTGTACAGAATGAAGTGAATGAGGCAGAGTGTGGCAAGAAGAGAAAGGAGAGTCTCTTGTGTTTAAATGCTTGGGACTGGACTGGGCCCCAGGAGTGCTGAGTTCTAGTCTTTACTCTCCAATAGGCTTCCTGTGTGATGTTGGGCAGGGCTATTATAATGCACATGAGGTCAAAATGAACATTACCTAGACAACCTTAATTCTGACATTTCCTAACTTCCGAGTGCCTGACTTTGCAACCATAACATCCTTTTACTATATTTTGTGTCTATAATCTATGTGTATAAACAATCTCTCTTTTAGGATCAGCTGCAAACAAAGGCAGAAGTACAGGATGCCATTTATGTGACTATGGAAATCCTCTCCAATTGGGGGGATGCAGTCAATGTGGGCCTGACGGAGGTGGAATTCTTTGATTTACATGCTGTCAGGATGTTTGTGTCTCCTCATGATGTGGATATCCGAAATGCGGACTCTCCAGGAGATCTCTCTTGCCTGGTTAATAGAACCCTGAATGTAAGCTCCCCTCATCCCACCTGTACAGGCTCCCTCATTTCAATAGTTTTCTTTATAGTTTATGATCTCTCAGTAAGTTATTTTCTTTCTAAAAAATTTAAACCTGAATTTCACCACTTATTCAGTGATTTTAAATGTATGTAATGTATTGTTTAGGATTTGCAGAATTTTGTGCTCAAAAGTCAGGAGACTGTAATTCTCTCTCCTTGTGTGTTTGCACTGTAATACAGGCTTTAAATACAGGAGCACATTCAATTTATAAAACAATGGACTACAATGTAATGCCTCTATCTGCCAAGATAGAATTTTTCTGGAAAGTCTTGTGACTCTTCTGCATTTCCTTATTTTTCTTCTAGTGATTAACCTAAATAATTGTGTCTTCTGAAAATTTTGCACCTTCACTTCTTTTTCCAGACTCCTAATATATATTAAACACTGATTTTAGGACAGAAGTTTGGGGCACCCCACTGCTAACCTTTTGCCAAGGGCAGTCATTGGATGGAGTAGAAAGACAAGGTGTTCCAGGCATAGGAGTGGCATGAAGATGAGTGAAAGAATTGAACAAAAGGGATGTGCAGCTTGGAAACATTGGATGAAGTTGAGGCAGTGAGAGGTGGGAGAGGAGAAAGGATGCTCTGTGGTACAGCCATTGAACTCAAGAGTTCTGGGATGAAATCCTGGTCCCATTGAGATCGGTGGCAAAACTACAATTGAGTTCCATAGGAGTAGAAAGACAAGGTGTTCCAGGCATAGGAGTGGCATGAAGATGAGTGAAAGAATTGAACAAAAGGGATGTGCAGCTTGGAAACATTGGATGAAGTTGAGGCAGTGAGAGGTGGGAGAGGAGAAAGGATGCTCTGTGGTACAGCCATTGAACTCAAGAGTTCTGGGATGAAATCCTGGTCCCATTGAGATCGGTGGCAAAACTACAATTGAGTTCCATAGGGCTAGGATTTCACCTTGGCCATACACTCACTGTGTGACTTTCAGTAAGTCACTTGAGATAAAATTTTCAGAAGTCTTTAAGTTCTACTGAAAGTCAATTGTACTTCAGGTTCTAAGTGACATAGGTGCTTTTTGAAAAATTTACCCTTAATCTCTCTGAGCCTCAGTTCCCAGTTTGTAAAATAGGGATAATACTGTACTTCTCTCCTTCACACATTGTCTGAAGATAAATTGATTAGTATATGTGAGCCACTCAGATGTAACAGTGATGTGCGGCATATTATTCTGTCCTATTCTATGCAAGTTCTTATACTGCATGTCTTCCAGAATGGTGCAATGTGACTAACATCTATCACATGTGGTTTGATCTTTCTATCATGCTCTTCCCAGGGGAAAATTATGTGTGCAGTGTAATGTTTTGTTTTGGTGGTATGTGTGTTTTTTTTATAAATTACATGTACTCTGTGTTATGTGTCTATATGGTCAAAGGCAAGTTTTAAGACATACACCTTCCACTGAGAACAAAAGAGGCTGAGGTTTGTGCGGTTCTTGCAAACTATAAGCAGGAGCAGAGCTGCCTGCAGCCTTGAAGGCAAGAATAAAAATTTTAACTTTCTAATGACTTCCACATCAACTTCAGTGGAAGAATTTTGAGGAGAATGAGGTGGTCCAAAGAAAAAGGAGTGCTTTGGAGGAATGGAAAAAGTCAAAGTCAGTCCCCCCCACCACTCTAGTGACTCCCATTCCCCAACTTCCTAAAACCCACTACCACTCTGAAACCCTCCTATATTGAGCTGGTCAGAAATAGAGGGAAAAGGGAATATGAGACAAGTGAACTCTCTTGTGGGACTGCATCAGCATTTCTAAATTGAAATATTTTGGGGTTTGTCTGAAATATTTTGGGGGTTGGTCATTCAATTTTGAACAAAAATAAAAAAATGTCCACAGAAAGCACACTTTTCACAATAAATTCTTGTCAAAAACTCAGTTTTCTGTTGAAAAAACTGTTCAACAGAAAATTTTCAAGAAGTTCTCATACTGTGCACCCTCACCTGACTTTACCTATAGCTGCCAA
This sequence comes from Malaclemys terrapin pileata, assembly GCF_027887155.1. Classification (NCBI taxonomy): domain Eukaryota; kingdom Metazoa; phylum Chordata; order Testudines; family Emydidae; genus Malaclemys; species Malaclemys terrapin. The sequence continues at coordinate 56,621,752 of NC_071514.1, forward strand.
AATACACCATCCTTTCTGGTTGCCAGAACATGTCCCACCCTTTTCCTCTTGGCTTTTGAAACCCCTTGCTTCTTACTCTTTCCCTGCTGTTGGCAGTGTAAGAGCACAGGAGGGTCTCAGTAACTGGGGTGGGGATTATGGGTTTTGCTCTCTGACCCCGTGATATAAACTCAGTAGCTGCACATGCGGCGGTAGATCATTGCAGGCTACAGAGGTTGCTACATTCTTGTGTTTTTTAATCCCCTTTGTCCATTCGCAGATGTCTACTCAAATCCATAATGTGGTTCTCTGTGAGGCTTCAAAAACATCAAGCACAGACCTCTGTAGATCTGTAAGCTCTAGGTCTAAAATTGTCTGCAAAGGAGTCTGTTAAAGCATGAGCAGTACAGAAAATAACGTAGAGTCCCTTATTCCCAAGAGTTAAACCAGAAATGTACCTTCAGAAATTGTATTAATCTTTTTATCTCAGTATCCGGTGGGCACAAATCATATTCCCTTCCCCCCCTTCCCCCTGCCCTCCTCAACTTGCAAAGCTGATTAATTTGATTAAAATAAACTGTGGACTGGTTTTGACCCTGCATGTACGAAGCATTGCAGACAGTCTGAGCACTGGTGAGCATGCAAACTTCTCACAAGCACAGCAGGTAGCAGACCTACATTTAACAGCCCATCTGCTCTGTGCTTTTCTGCAGGCAGGAGAGTAGAATGTACACTTTGGAGCCTGGGGTTAAAGGTTTTTTCCTTTTGCTTTCTCTATAGCAGTCTTGTCTGTCAATTTGTTGTTCCTGTGAGTTGGGCTCTCTGCTCCCTTTTTCTGGTGAGCTGTGAGTTAATCACAACTACTTTGCTTCAGGAGAAGAAAAGCCTATTACTAACAATCTCTGCTTGTCCGTGTTTTAGAGCACCAAGGAGCGTTTCCTGTGGACGTGCCCTTTTCATGCACCAGTTCAGCTTTACTTTGTTATCCGCAATCCCAGCCGGTCACGTGACTTTGGTATATCTAAGATCAAGATTTGGAATTACAACACGACGACTCTTAGTGTAAGCAGTTTCTTCTCAACTCCTTGCTGTGTATACTCACCTTAGACCTAGATAGACTCAGTTTGACCTTCCTTCCAAAAGTCTGAAATAAATATAGGTATTGTCTTCTCTAATAGGAAGGGGGATCTGGAGGGATGTCTCATCTACTGTGGGGTTTTGTTGTTGTCTTAATTCTAAGTGGTAGAAATGCAACTCATAGTGTTTTCACCAACAAAGTCAGTATTCTCTTTCAGATCCTTGCTAGTATTTCAGAGGGGTAACAAAATCTTTGCATAGTGTTTGTTGTGGCTTTACTGGTAATCAGAAATTGAGACGCTGGAAGGTAAGTGCATGTCAATGTGCAGGTCTCTGTTTGGGTTATATTATCAGAATAGAGAAGACTATTTGTCTGATCACATGATTATTTTGTAGATGATTTACGAGAGAGAGATTGACTGACTCTCCAACTCAGGGTCCTGTAGTTTTTGTCACTTGAAATTTGGCATGTACGATCTGTGTATGTATGTTAAAACTTTAAAATATTCTAGCATTGCAAGAGACATTACATGGCAGATGGTTACTGATTCATATGTCTGAAATTCACTGTGAAATTATTCTAGTTAGTAAACTATGATGTTCAGTTCAGAAAATTCCCAGGTACTGAGTCAAAGAGGATTTTCTGTTCTGGATTATAAATGAGATAAGCTTTATCCTTTCTGACTTGCTCTCATCTGTGTTCTTATATAAGCATATGGCAATACAAATGTATAGAAACTGCCACAGAGGAAACAGTCTTAACAAACACAATATAACACCAGCTTAAACTATTTTTTGGAATCCTTGTTGCTATGTGTATTAAATGTGGGTTACAGGATGTTATACTGTAAACAGGGGGGATACAATGGACCTTTCCGAACCCTTTGAAAAGGAATTCTATTTGTGGAGTAAATAATACTGGTCTGTTGTCACCATGTGTTGAATATGTTGCAAATGTAACTGTATATTGATTTGATTAGATACATGAAATAGTTGGAAAAACCCCATTATGGCCAGGTTCTCAGCTAGTACAAACTAGTGTAGTCCAATTGACTCCTGTGCAGCAGTGCTGACTTATGCCAGCTGAGGATCTAGCCCACAATTTTTCATGTGGAGAAATAATAGAAAACAATTCTGCATGGTCCGCTATCATCTGTGATATAGAAAAGTTAGCATAATTTCTGCTGTATTCATTTCTATTCAAGTATTTTTAAAGAAATAAATAATAAAGAGCTTTACAATTTAAGTTATAACAGCCCTCTGATCACTCCCTTCCCTGCTAAAATAAATCCTGACCAAAACTACTATTTTTTTAAGATCCTGAGTATCACCGCCTGCTTCCCCTTCTTTCTACCCCTCAAAAAAGCCGTGAGTGGGGAGAAGTGTCTAAATGCATCCCAAGTGAATCCCAAATATTTTTGCAATACTATGCAAAGCTCAACTCAGTTTGAACAAGTACTTAAACAGAAAGTGGAATTGTTGAGATTGTTTAGGGATCTAGGATTTTAAAACAGGAGACTGAAGGTTAAAGGAAGTGGTGGAAAGAAAACTATTAGAACCTGCCACACAATTACTACAGAAAATTTAACTGATTTAAGTGAAAATTAAGTGTATTAATTTAAGGGACATCTCAAATAAGAAGTACTGTCTCACTATCATTATTGATTAAAATTTAAGGGCACTTCTGAAGACGACTGCTGCATGTATTGATTTAACGCAAACGTGATCAAGGTGATATCTTAGATAATCATCAATATAGGCAAGTTTACTAATTTAAGAGCAGTCACACACCAAATCACACAACTAGCTGATTAAGGGCCTGGTCTAAAGCCTATTAAGTGAATAGTAGTCTATCCATTGATTTCACTGGGTTTTGGATCTAGACCTACATTTACTGGATTAATTATAAAGGCAGGTATAATAATGACTAAAACTATAAACTTTAAGGAAATTGCCTTTATTACTATTGCCTTTATTTACTTTAGGGATACATAGAATTAACGGGCTTGCTAAATTTAGTGGTTTAAAGTGTTAATTCATGTAAGAAATGTGTTAATCTGTGAGTTTTGCTGTTCATAAAAAGACTCGCAATGAAATTCACTTCCTCTTTTTGAGAATTATCTCGGTAGATCCACACTTTTTAGAGCATGTGTCTTGGAATCAGACCTCCTGGTACCTGTGGAAAAACAATAGCCATTAGGGTTGTGTGCGTATCTTACTCAAGGAATTAACACTCTGGGGGTGGTTATAGGCACCAAAAAAGATTAAGGTCATCAAAAAATATTGATTTGTCGAAACAACCTCTGTGAAACAGGGTCACTTCTGATGAATCTCCCAACTCAAAAAATGTTGAAGAAAATGTCTTGAAATTGTCAAAACATTTTTGAATGAAAAATTCCATTTTCTGGTTCTAAAATTCATAGATTATAGAAACCATTGTGATAATCTAGTCTGACCTCCTGTATAAGAGGACATAGGATTTACCTGAGTTAATTCCTTTTTGATGAAGTTAAGGTTAACAATATATATCAGTATATAGGGTAAAATATATTAGAGATGTCACAATTATCTCCAAACCAAATATAATAAATCCAGGAAATTCAGAGCTAAAATTAAACTTCAGTAAATCCAAGCATGTTAATGTATGGAAAAATGCTGTCAGGGCACCCAAATCACCTTACTGTGTCCTATAGGGATACCATGCAATAACTGTACAGGTATGGTGAGTGTTTTGGTCTAAGATAAAATTAATCTGGGAATTTCCTTGTTTTTTTAATTAAAAATTCCATAAATTAACAAAAAACCCAAGTAGAATGTTACCATGTGATATTTCTAGTGATTTGAAGTAGCAACCATATATCATTTTTTAAAAATGTTGTCTTTGATGATCAGTTGCACCAATGTGCGCTGGCTGCTTCCTGCCACTCTGAAGCAGCACAAGAAGCCAGAACATATTGGCCAGTTAAATTGGGTTTACAACTGCTTTGTTTTGCTAGAGCAGCTTAAAACAGCCAGAGTGTACACCCCAGTTTTTTCCATCCTCCACCCCGTCCTTCAAATGCCACCTGCTTCTTGCACCTCTCTGTATTCCCTCATGCATCCCACCAAGTTTCCCCCGCTTGCATTCTCTACATTCCCCTGTGTACACAGACCTGTTTTCCCTCTCTCCTGCACACCCCTGCATGTGTGTACACGTAATTTCCCCACCCCATCCTCCTGCACTGCCTACACACACACACACACACACACACACACACCTCCTGTGAAGTGGGTGGACTCCCCTGCAGGGTCCTAGAGCCTGGGCTCAAGCCCTAGTCCGGTAGTCTACACAGCAATGAAATAGCCCCTGCAGCCCAAGCCCCGTGAGCATAGGCTAGCTGCAGGTTTTTCTTTGCTGTGGGCAGCACATTCTTAGGAGTGAAGTTAGGCCATGATCTGGAACAGCACTTAAATATGCCCTGGCTCTGGGCGCACTGAGATAGCAAGTGTGAGGGACAGAGTCTTGCACGCACCGCCCAGCCCCACACCCCGAGGTGGTGATTTACTTCTCCTTTGGCTGCTCTTGATGCCTAAACCAAATGTGCCCACTTGGGAATACTACCCAGAAGGGGCGCATGAATCAATTATTCTGCAGGGAAAGAGTAAAATCTGCAGGGGACATTAATTCTGTGCTTGTGCAGTGGCACAGAATTCCCCTAGGAGTAAATTTCATCTGTATAAAGTCTGCCATCCATCAGATGGATCAGATCAGCCTCCCTAAATGGTGTAGGCCCAGGTCACCATAAAGGATGCCTCAGTGTCTTAACCTACTGTGTAGTTTATGTCACAAGCGAATGGTGAAGGTTGGAGATGCTGGTGGTAGTTTTCTTGGTAGCAGACAATGCCTCTGGAACTCACTTCCAGCAGAAGTACAATTAAAATCAAACTTGCCGTCTTTGCTGAGGCTTTTCCAAGTAACTAAATTTTGGTTTCCTAGCTGACTGGTAAAGCTGCAGGCAAGAGGGAAAACAGCAGGACTTTTGGATTCTCTTACTGAAATCCTGAATGCCTCAACTTAAACCTTAAAAGGTATTCAGATACCATGAAGGTGCATGCCATGCTTACAATAACAAAAGTAGTCTTGTTCAGTAAACTTGTTCCATTTTCTAACTCTTATTCTGGATCCCTGCACAACTGCCAGACACCTTTCTGGGGTACCAGTTGTAGTAGGAAGAGGTCCTGAAACATAAGCCCTTGTATCAGAGGCCTAGTATGAGGCCTGAGGCCTGGACTAAAGAAGTGGTCAAAGCTTTGCTAATATAAAGCAAAGTCAGGCTATGAACTAGAGGCAGACCCTGCTCAAGGAATCTGGCAATAACAGGGCTGATATTGCAGAAACACACATTCCTAAGTAGTGTTAGGTACAAGAATAGACATGCGAACACATTCCAGAAGCATGGTACCAGAACACCCCAATACCAGCACGTTCCCCAAAGATAACAGGAACACACTGACTCATCCTAAAGATTAGGTCAGGATGACAGCATGAGGGATAGAGATGTTTTGATTGAACCAACAGGTACAAGGCAATGGGTGGCGCCCAGATACGTCAGGGGCAATACGTAACTTGTTTGTATTGGTGTATAAAGAGGTATCTCAGAGGGAGTGTCTTTGGCCAGCCTAGGGGGACAGTGGAAAATCCCACCACTGACTGAGCTGTGTCCATTGTCATGGGCATATATGTGCTAGTGTAATTGTAGACATTGATCCGGGGAGGTAGGACCATGCTTTGTCAGCAATAAACCTGGCTGGGTGCCTTCGTACCTTAATCGATCTTGTGGTCATTGGATGTTTCGCTCAAGGTCTGCTGTGCCAGCTGTCTGTGCCGAGCTGGGACAGCACACAGGGAGAACACACACACGCATCCAAACATCTAACCACACCAGTGATAAAAGAGAAAATTTAACTTCTGACTATATTTGAAACAATAGCAACAGCTATTTTGGAACTTTAGTTTACTGGCTTCTTCTTACAGGGAATTTAGGACAGTTATATTTTTTCCCCAGAGTCTTTATCTTACACAATCATATAATAAAACAACCCTGTAATCTCTAAAGCCAAGACTTCTCTCTCCCCTTCTCAGAGGCTTGGAAGATGCTGACTTTAGTGGAAGTGTTGTGGTTTCACTTAAACATGACAGAGTACCACTCTGTGGTAGTTCTGCCTGCAACAATGCAGAGGGGGTTGGGGTGATAGCTGGACTAATGCGTCTACCACTACACATATCTACTAGCCAAAACTTCCCATTTATAGGTTTACTGGACAGCAGCTCATGGGTTATTTTAGCATCTGTGGAGTTGCTATACTGGTGACCCATAATCTGCAGGGGGAAATTCTGTTCCCCTGGACCTCCACAATGATCCCCATGAAAATCTGATTGCTTGGAACCTACATATAAAAAATGTTATGTATCTTTATATGGATTAATATCATATTATATTAATATGTTCCCTATTCACTCTGGAGTCAGTATATCAATTCTGTTATATCTGGTACTTGCGGCAGTGCAATACAAATCTTCATGCTTCTATTTCATTTCCTTTAGGACCTTGACGTATGTGCAAAGAATGTGAAACTATATATTGATGAGAACCTTGTATTCGATGGTCAGTTAGAAAAAGGCTGTGGAGATCTAACCACTGATTTCAGCACTACAATTGACCTTAAAGACAATAGACAAGAGATTGCTGCACATTCTACACAAGGAAATAAAAAATCAAATGGAGCTAATAGCACAGGCAATAAGGAGGACCTGTTTTTAAAATACCCACAGCCAGACCGGGTTTCGTTACACTGGAAATCTTCCTTAGAAGAAAATCTCTCTGAGGAAATGATGAATTCCATCAACTTTAGGAAAGAGAAATCAACTACATTAGAAGAAGATCTGAAGGTGTTATCAGCTCCTGTGTCTGCGAAGACTCTCAAGAATGATGTGTCAGAATCAGCAGTTATGGAGTACGTTCAGTCTGATGATGAGCTTACTATGAGTGAGCAAATGGAAAAACTAACCGGAATAAAATTATCTGAATCTTCAGGCGTAACTCCATCTTGGTTACAGTCCTCTTCCCGAGTGACAGAGAAGTGCCATAAACAGAAACCCTCCTGGCTGGATAAAGAGCACTCTTTAGATTTGAGAGTTCAAGAGCAGTCTGATGGCACCATGAGGGGCTGTCCAGGACTAATTGATGAGACTATCAAATGTCACGGAAGTGAACTGGGGAGATCCAACAGTAGGAATGCAAATGGAGATGAGAAGACACAAATGGTAACCAGTAAAGCCTGTACTATTGACTTGGACATTTTAGACCAGCTTCCGAACAAATATTGCTGCACCCCTGAATGTCCTGCTAGTGGGAGGAGAAGCGGCAGAAGTGTAAGAAAGAAGGGTTTATGTACAAGTCATGGAGATGAAGGTCTGACACACACAGGTAAGAGCTGAAGACAGCATCCTTAACTCGAGCATTGCTTACATATTCTCCATTATCAGGATTATATGAGACAGGTTTTAGTTACACTAATGCAGTATTTAGTTTTTGTTGTCCTCGAGCAATACAGAGACACCACTGTACTGAGCATAGTGCAAACATATAATGCTAGAGAGTCCCTGTCCTGAACAGCTAGCATTCTAAGGGCAGGTCTTCACTCCGGGGGGGGGGAGGGGGTCGATTTAAGATACGCAAATTCAGCTACGCAAATAGCGTAGCTGAATTCGACCTATCGGAGCCGACTTACCCCTCTGTGAGGACGGCGGCAAAATCGACCTCCGCGGCTTCCCTTCGACAGCGCTTACTCCCACCTCCGCTGGTGGAGTAAGAGCGTCGATTCGGGGATCGATTGTCGCATCCCGACGAGACACGATAATTCAATCCCCAAGAGATCGATTTCTACCCGCCGATTCAGGCGGGTAGTGTAGACGTAGCCTAAGTTTGGGTGTCAGTCATGTTCAGAGGAGGAATGGATTCCGTGGTTAATTATGTTGGAAGGTTATCTTTGCAATAGGGCTAGTTGGAAGTTCCGATGAAACAGTTTAATCAGATACTGTGTATTTATTAAACCTGAAAAGTTTTGTAAAAATGGTTTAGATTTGATTAATTTTCATTGATTCTCAGGCAGGATTCTGTTAGAAACATGACTGGTTTCCTGGTTCACCTGGTGGGGGTGCTGGGGAGCCTGTGTTTCCATGGTATGTGGCTCCAGATCAGCCCCATCATGTGAGGGCTTCCAGATTCCCTTTCATGGAGCCTGGGAGCCCTGGCTCTAGCCAAGGCTCAGCTTCTAGTTCTCGAGCAGGAAGCCTTTAATCCCTCAGAGCTCCAGCCTGAGCCAGGGCTGTCAGGGTTTCCAGGCTCCAGGACACATAGGCAGAAGCCTGGAAGTCCTGGGATGGGCTCCCAGGATTTGTGGCTTCAGGGTCGCCCTGCTATACCGATGCCCTAGCCATGGACTCTGGGCCTTCCAGACTCCCAAGCCAGCTTACCAACCTATTTCCAAGAAAGTGGACAAGCTGTACCAAATCCTCTATGAGGGCTTTTCATGCTTTCATATGCATCTAACTCCTAACTCCCTAGGACTGGCAGCAACAGTATAGAGATCAAGATCTGGGTATTTACACTAAGCCCCTAATGACAGAGAGGGGAAAAGATTAGATTCTTTGGGAAGGAAGCTGTTTTCTTCATCTTCCTTAAATATGAGAATTGCAAATGATCAGGCAATGATGGCCACATACACATTTCATATCTGCGACAAAATTTCACTTTTTACAAATGATCTCCCAGAAGAGCATAGTAAATTAGCCAATGCCCTCATCAAGGAGAGTCAAAAGGTGGACAGGTTTCAGAGTAGCAGCCGTGTTAGTCTGTATCCGCAAAAAGAAGAACAGGAGTACTTGTGGCACCTTAGAGACTAACAAATTTATTAGAGCATAAGCTTTCGTGGACTACAGCCCACTTCTTCGGATGCATATAGAATGGAACATATATTGAGGAGATATATATACACACATACAGAGAGCATAAACAGGTGGGAGTTGTCTTACCAACTCTGAGAGGCCAATTAATTAAGAGAAAAAAAACTTTTGAAGTGATAATCAAGCTAGCCCAGTACAGACAGTTTGATAAGAAGTGTGAGAATACTTACAAGGGGAGATAGATTCAATGTTTGTAATGGCTCAGCCATTCCCAGTCCTTATTCAAACCGGAGTTGATTGTGTCTAGTTTGCATATCAATTCTAGCATATCAATTCTAGCTCAGCAGTCTCTCGTTGGAGTCTGTTTTTGAAGTTTTTCTGTTGTAATATAGCCACCCGCAGGTCTGTCACTGAATGACCAGACAGGTTAAAGTGTTCTCCCACTGGTTTTTGAGTATTTTGATTCCTGATGTCAGATTTGTGTCCATTAATTCTTTTGCATAGAGACTGTCCGGTTTGGCCAATGTACATGGCAGAGGGGCATTGCTGGCACATGATGGCATATATCACATTGGTAGATGTGCAGGTGAACGAGCCCCTGATGGTATGGCTGATGTGATTAGGTCCTATGATGATGTCACTTGAATAGATATGTGGACAGAGTTGGCATCGGGGTTTGTTACAAGGATAGGTTCCTGGGTTAGTGGTTTTGTTCAGTGATGTGTGGTTGCTGGTGAGTATTTGCTTTAGGTTGGGGGGTTGTCTGTAAGCGAGGACAGGTCTGTCTCCCAAGACACCTGCACATCTATACTCAAAAAGATTAAAGAAACTAGATCTATGGCAAGATGTCTAGAACCCTTTCAGTCTTTCAGACAGAGAACTCCATCCTCATTCAGATACCAGAGACAATACAACATTTTCATAGTCTTTTTATTACTCTAAAAGAAAACATCTTTATCAAGAACAGCAACAACAGCATCCTCCTCCTTCTCAGTCTCAATTTAGGAAAAGATTCTCCAAACTCAAGATGAGACTGAAGTACTTTTCTATGACTTCTTTTTGCCCAATATTAGACCTCAGGTTTGATATTACAACCAAGAGCTGCAAACGAACCTTAGATGTTCATTGTCTACCCTGTGGAGACTGTCTGTCTGATTTTTACAATACATGGCAAAACATCACTATGGACAGATGGATTTTGGTTCAAGACTATTTCACTCTCCCTTTCCTTCCCTTTTCAGGGACACCTCTCACAAGAGAATTCTCAGAGCAGAAATCCATTCTCTGCTTCTACAGAGCAATAGAGGAAGTCCTGGAGGATCTCAGGAATCAGGGGTTTTAATCTGGTTCCTAAAATGGATGGAGGTTTCTGATCAATCCCAGATCTGAGAAAATTAAACAAATACATTAGGAATTTTCACTTCAGGATGCTGACTCTTAGTTCAGTCATTCTCTCTCTTTGATATAGATTAACTTGGTGCTCTCTATTTAAAAGATACATCCACATTTCCATTCAACCATCTCACAGAAACTACCTTCATTTAACCCTGGGACAGGTCCATTTCCAATACAAGGTTTTCCGATTTGGCCTTTCTAATCTACCTTTGGGTTTTACAAAATGCCTTTCTGTAATAGCAGCCTTCCTGAACAGACAATGCATTTTTGTGTTCTCATATTTCAGTGACTGGCTTCTGAAAGCTCATTCCAAAGTCAAGTTGAACAAAGTCATTCTCTTCACGCATTCCCTATTCCAAAAATTAGGTTTTCCAACAAACAGGAAAAAATCATATTGCACCCAATGTAAACATAGCAGTAGTTGTCAACTCCACAGTAATGAGAGCATACCTGGCAGAGAAAAAATTCCAAAAACTGAAATCCAGCTTTCTCCAGAAATCACTGCAGGAAGTACTGTTCTTCCTCATCCTTCTGGGTCTTGTGACTTTAACAACATCTGTTACAGCTTACACAAGATTCAGAATGAGACCTCTGGGTTTCAAGAAATTTCATTCTCACAGTGCACAGCATGTACATGATGCTTACAATCCAAGGAAAGTTTGGAATACTTTTCTACGGTGGATGAAGCCCAGAAATGTACTGAAGGGAATGATGTTCAACCCTCCACCTCCTTCAGTAATAATTACAACAGATGCTTCCAAGACAGGTTGGAGGCACATTTCAACAAATTATTAACAGGGGATCTCTGGAATCTGCAAGAATTGCAAATTGACATCAATGTTTTGGAATTAAAGGCTATCCATTTAGCACTCAAATCCTTACTCCCTCAGATTCAAGGCTCTGTGTTGCAAGTTGCCATCAGCAATGTGTCAGCAGTGTATTCTGTAAACAAACAAGGAGGTGCCCATCCATCACAACTTTGCCGAGAAGCAATAAAACTATGGAACTGGTGTATATGTCATGAAATTTATCCAACAGTGATGCATGTAGCAGGATCTAACAATAAACTGGCAAACCAACTAAGCAGAGACTCTTCTCAGGTTCACAAATGGTCTCTAGAGGAATCAGTGATTCAAGACATTGTCAATCTTTGGGGATTTCCAAATGTAGATCTCTGCCATCAGCCTCAATACCAAATGCCCTCACCTTTGTTTCAAAGAAGAGACAGACACTCAGTCATTGATGGATATGTTTCTCCTCAATTGGGGGACAGATCTGATGTATGCTTTCCTGCCTTTTCCATTATTGTTTAAGGTGGTAAAAAAGATCAGACAGGACTCAGCCAAAATGATACTCGTTGCTCCAGCATAGCCAAGACAGCAATGGTACATGAACTAGTTTCTCCTCTACAAAAGGAAATTCAAACACTTACCTGTATTGCCATATTTCCTATCATAAAAATGGGAAGAGTGCACCATCCAGACCCTCAATTGCTACATCTCATGGCATTGGCAACAGGACTCTGACAAATTTTGAGAACTTTTTTTCTCTTGAGATGCAACAAAATGGCAGATGAAATTCAATGTTGCTAAATGCAAAGTAATGCACACTGAAAAACATAATCCCAACTATACATATAAAATGATGGGGTCTAAATTAGCTGTTACCACTCAAGAAAGAGATCTTGGAGTCATTGTGGATAGTTCTCTGAAAATATCCTCTCAATGTGCAGCGGCAATCAAAAAAGCAAACAGAATGTTGGGAATCATTAAGAAAGGGATAGCTAATAAGACAGAAAATATCATATTGCCTCTATATAAATCCATGGTACACCCACAACTTGAGTACTGTGTGCAGATGTGGACCCCCCATCTCAAAAAAAGATTTATTAAAATTGGAAAAGGTTCAGAAAAGGGCAACAAAAATTATTAGGGGTATGGAATGGCTTCAATGAGGAACGATTAATAAGACTGGGACTTTTCAGCTTAGAAAAGAGACGACTAAGGGGTATATGATAGAGGTCTATAAAATCATGACTGGTGTGGAGAAAGTAAATAAGGAAGTGTTATTTACTCCTTCTCATAACACAAGAACTAGGGGTCACCAAATGAAATTAATAGACAGCAGGTTTAAAACAAACAAAAGGAAGCATTTTTTCCACACAATGCACAATCAACCTGTGGAACTCCTTGCCAGAGGATGTTGTGAAGGCCAAGACTATAACAGGGTTCAAAAAAGGACTAGATAAGTTCATGGAGGATAGGTCCACCAATGGCTATTAGCCAGGATGGGCAGGGATGGTGTCCCTAGCCTCTGTTTGCCAGAAGCTGGGAATGGGTGATAGGGGATGGATCACTTGATTATTACCTGTTCTGTTCATTCCCTCTGAAGCACCTGGCATTGGCCGGTGTCAGAGACAGGATACTGGGCTAGATGGACCTTTGGTCTGACCCAGTATGGCCGTTCTTATGTTCTTAGGTACTGCTTAATTCTTGAAAACAATCTACTAGAATATGTTATGATATAAAATGGAGATTTCTACTTTGGGTATCAGATAAGGGTTTTGATCCAGTATTTGCTCCTATTTAGTGTATTTTAGAGTACTTGTTTTTCCTAACAAATAAGGGATTATCCATCTCATCGTTCAGAATGCATTTAGATGCAATAGCAGCTTTTCATAATCCTGTGGATGGTAAAATCAGTTTTTTCTTGTTATATTGCTGAAAGATTTTTAAGGGTCAGTTGAATCTTTACCCACCAGTTTCTCCATGGGACTTAAACCAAGTGTTAACATTTGAACTTTTATCAGCTTAATATTTATTTCATCTTTCCATTAAAACAGCCTTTATTATAGCAGTTACATCGGCTAGAAGAATTAGTGAATTTTATGCCTTGATGGCAGATCCTCCATTTACAATTTTTTATAAAGATAAACACCCACATTTTTTTACCTAAAGTAATTTCTGATTTTCTTGTTAATCAATGTATTAACCTGCCAATACTCTTTCCAAAACTCATAAGAGTGAATTAAAGTTACATTGTTTGGATGCTAAAAAAGTTCTGGCTTACTATTTAGACAAAACTAAAGTGTTCAGACCTCCCAACTGTTTATTTCTTACGCAGATAACTTAAAGGGAAAAGTGGTGCTTAAGAACATAAGAACGGCCATACTGGGTCAGATCAAAGGTCCATCTAGCCCACTATCATGTCTTCCGACAGTGGCCAATGCCAGGTGCTCCAAATAGATAAAGCCAAGCACCTCACTGCTAAGGGATAACAGGCCCAGCCAGAAACTGCTGCGCAGGTCCCAGCAAGATTTGAACTCATGACGCCTGGTTTACAAGATCAGTGCTCTGGGTCAGACAGTTCAATGAAGTGAGTTATAAGAATGTTTCACGTTCTTCTCCTCCTACTATTAAAACACATTCTACTAAGGTAGTTTCTACTTCAGCAGCATAGACCTATTTCATTAATTGAAATGTGTAAAGCAGCCACATGGAGCTCAGTACATACTTTTACTAAACATTATGCATTAGACATAGCTGCTAGTCTGATGCACAATTAGTCTGATGCACAGTTCTTCAACCTCTATCTCATTGGGATACGTTTACACCATACATTTACTATGTACTGCTGACCAAACTATCCCAAAATATTGCCAACTTTGTAATATATAAAAACTGGACATTCCAGCAGGAGTGCTGGAACCTCCCTTGCCCAATCCCTTCCCCTTGAGGCCCTGCCCTGCCCCTTCCCCCAGGCCTCATTCCCGCCTTGCCTCTTCCTCCGAGGCCCCGCCCCTGCCCCAAGGCCCCACCCCTCATTCACTCCTCTTTCCTCCTCCCCCACCGTCACTCGCTGCTCTTCCTCATCCCCTCCTCCCTGTCTGGGTCAAGAGGGATTTGCCTGCAGAGCCAGGGCTGGGAACTGCAGACGCCCAACGCAGGTAGGAGGTGGCCCTGGCTAAGTAGGGGCTGGCACAGGTAATGACTCGATGCCTCCCTGCCTCCCCTGCCTGCAGTAACTGGACTGTGGGTGTCCAATCAGTAGAGCTGACCGGACACTGTAAGGTCCCCTTTTCGACTGGACAACACCATTCATAGCTGCTGGTCGGTGCATATCCCAGGAGTGTGAATATGCAGAGTCCATCTTGAAGAATCTCGGTTATATGTAGGTAACCTTCATTTCTTGTGAGAAGCTGCTCAGGGAGGAAGTGGATTCCCTTCTGAGGAAGTGGGTTATAGAAGAAGTTTTGAGTCAGCCCTGGGGAGAATGCTTTTACCTCAGCATAAGGAATGAGAATGCTTCTTCATAGCAAATAAAAAGGAAAGCTTTGGATCAATTGTGGATCTTAGAAAGCTTAATAAGTGTATCAGGACTTTCAAAATCCAAGTGCTAATCTGAGCTCCATCTTCCCTTCCCTTTCTGTGCAAAACTAAGGTGGGACTATCAATTTAAAGAATGGCTACTACAGTAATCAAACCATCCCATTGCAAGTTCCCACACCAAGGATGTTTATAAAGCAACCAGCTGTGGTAGTTACTTACTTAGGGCCTTGGCTACACACACAAGTTGTACCACTTTAATTATACTGCTATAAAGTGGTACAAGCTCCCTACTGTGTATGTAGTTATACCACTATAAAATTGCTTACACTGGTAGAGCTTATTCCCATTTGGAAAGAGGGATAAACTATACCAGTATAAACACTTTTATACTGGTATAATTGCATCCACACTGAGGGTTGTACAGGTATAACTATTTTGGTAAAAAAATAAAAATCACACCTCTAATCGAAATGGCTATACTGGTACAAAATCTGCATGTAGATCGGGCCTAATATTTAAAATGGTCAGTAATGTCTTTTCTTATCTGGATGGCTGGCTAATTTGGGTCTTGTCCACTCAGGCTGTGAGTTATAAGTATTCCTTGGAGTCAGCTTGCAATCTATTGTAATCACTGAGGCTGCAGATAAACTGGGAGAAGAGACAACCCTCCTAACTGAAGAAAGGTACTTCAGCATCCACCGGTCTTGTATGATGTTTAAGGACAACCCTCTGCAGACAACTCCAATAAGGAGGGAGAGGTCTCTGACTCTGACCTTAGAGCAAGCCCAGCAGGAGAAAGAGGGCAATTCTTTTTTCATCTGTGGCCACTGTTCTCTTGCATTCTAATAATCCATGGAATCAGCCAAGAAGCCAAAGGACAGATACTTGCAAGACTACCTTCAGAATCTGCTCATTTCCCATCACCCTTTATTTAAGAAGTAAACTAGGATGCAAAGAAATGTCCTGGCAGGTGCAAATGCATAAGTAAACAGGTAACCAAATTCTAGACAATTCAGGAGTCAAAATATGCCAACAGTGGCGCTGGAACACTTTTTATAGTCAGAACAATTAATGAAACTGTAAAGCAGTGGTCCCAAACGTTTTACCTCGCGCCCCCCCCCCCTTACTCCTGTCCGTGCCCCCCTAGAGTGGGTGCCAGGAGTGGGGCTGTGGTTCCGGGAGGGGAGTACACAGACAGAGGTAAGGGGGTTGAGGCTGGGGCCACAGCTGGAGGCAGGCTGCAGCACCCCCACTTCCCGCGCCTATGGATGCCACTGCAGCTTCAGTACTTCATACATCGTCAACAACAGAAAAGGGGTGAGGAACACAGTTTTCAATTTTTCTCATTTCTTTGACCACATTTATTTGTCTGGACACAACTACATTTTCTGTGAGGTGGTAAAGGTGGCTGGCACATGTTTGCAGGAGAGAATCCAATTCAGGCTAATCCCTGAGCTATATAATACAGCTCTATATTTGGTAGACCTAAACCTTTATTTGTTTTATATGCCTAAATTCCATTCATTTAATTCTGGGATGTATTTTATCCTATATAAATCCTTTAATCAGATTTTGTATTATTTTAAGAAATTGAGACCCACTTGTAATGAAGCAGACAGAATATATAGTTTAACCAAGGGGCTGTGACCATACAAAATAAATGACGTCCCTACACTGAGAACAAAAGATTGGACGAGTTCACAATATGATCATGTAAAGCTTATATCATTGGATTATATTGTATTTTACCATAGCCTTAAATCTTTGTTTTGGTGATGCATAAATTAAATAGGGAAAAAAATGTTAATGCAGCATTGTTGACAAATTAAGTACCAAAAAGGCAGGAAATGTGATAATTGTGGTTCCTTCAGTAATATTAAGTTGACCACATTCCATATCCTGGGTGTTTTATGTTATAACATTTAATAATATAAAAAGTAATCTATCATTGCTGTTGGGGGTAAAAGTTGGGAAACCGAGTCACAAGTCCACCCAATTTAGGCTTAATCAATTGTCACCTTTAATTCTCTCTGAAATTGTATAGATACCATCACTTACAGTATGTTGTCACAGGGTTGACTCACCGTAGGAGCTGCCTCCTCCTGGTGGCTCTGGGGATTAGCTCTTGCCAGCCGCTGCTCTCCTCTGGTGGTGTCTCTGCTAGTTGTCTGTTTCACCCTGCTGTCCCTTTCACTCCTGGAGCTGCAGCTTCCTGTTCATGGCTTGGCCCTCTGGCCAGGTTACTAAGGTCCTCTCCTTCCGAGGTAGTCAAAGTCCTTCCGGACCAGCTGTCCGGCTGGCATCTCCTGCGCTCTGTGCCACTTCCCAGTGGCTGGTAGGGGAACCCAGGTCCACCTTCTACACTGGTTCCAGCCCAAGGACCCTATGACAAGCAGCCAAGGTCTGTACAGTCCTTCCCCTTGCTGCTGGTTCCCTGGGCTTCTTCCTACTTATCTGGCTTCCTCCTCTTTCTTGGTTCACCAGCCCAGGTTCCCTCCTCCTAGGCAGTGAGTGTAGACTACTTCCTTACAGCCTCTTGCTGCTCACAGCTCCTGGGCTTTATACAGGCCCTTCCTGTTCCTGCCCAGCTGAGCCCCCTTCCAATTTGTGGACTGCTCCCTGTCTCCTTCTTCAGGTGCAGCCTGGGCAGTTAATTGGCCTGCTGAGCCACTTTAACCCTTCCAGCCTTTGTGTGGGGTATGCACCCCATCACATGTGTGGACATACATTTATACCTGAAAAATAATAACAGTCAAGACAGAATTGGTAAATGGGCCCAAGTTACTACATTCTGGACACTAAGAAGACTTTCACCTTTCATGATATTTATCACCTTCTCTGATCCCTTGGTCTGGTCCTTCAGTCCCATTCTTCAGTTTCTGGTCTGGTGTTTTTCCAGTTTTGACCCATGTTCACTTGGGTCTTTTATCCATTTATACATTACTGATTACTTAATCTTTCTTCAATTAACATTTAACACATCAGACCTTTGGATTTTAGGTATCCTGTACATTATGTATGCACAAGCTTTAGTCACCTAATGTCCTCATTTTTCATGCTGATTTGAAAATTCTAGGTCATGTTGCCCTGGATCACCCTGTTTCTAAGTCCAGAAAAAGGGAGTTTTTGCTTATCGTTATATGTTTGTACCCCTTACTTACACCTTCCAATACCACACATTACTTGTCTTGCCAACAGTATCATTTTAAACAAATCAGCAAATTATATCAGAGAAAAATTAACAAAAAATACACGTATGCCATATACTCCAAGACCTGAAGAAGAGCTCTGTGTGGCTCAAAAGTTTGTCTCTCCTCACTAATAAAAGATATTACCTCACCCACCTTGTCTCTCTACTATTCTGGGACTGGCACGGCTACAACTACACTGCATATTATATTTCAGTCCTTCTACCAACAGATGCTTAGGTACCTGCCTATACAGCCACTGATAGGACTTGGCCTGTGTGGCCTCAGCATGGATGAATACCCCTACCAAAGGTATGTCATAGTGCCCCTGGAATTTCCAGAGGAGGTTGCTGGACACCGCTACATTAATATGCCCCGACCTTGAAGAAATCTCTGATGTCTCTGTGGTGATGGGACCAAATGCAGTCTCTTCAAGGTACTCGCCGATTACTGCAGACAACGATCATGGAATCAATACCTACGCACCCTGATGATTCATGCACTTTGTGCTACAGCCTATAGAAAAATTGAGGACAGTAAAAAGATGACTGAGCTACCAACGAGAGCACTGAGGTACATGGGCACAACCCCCTTAGTGGTGCCTTCAGTTACTGAGAGAGAAGTACTTGTCATGCGTACCTGCCTAAAAGGCAGTAAAGGGGCATTAGCAATGGTAGAGCAGCCAGCTGAAGGAGGGCTCCCTGAAAGAGTGCTGGTCCCTAGTGGAGGCATAATCCTATCTGCTGAAGCCCAGGAAAACGTGATTCTACTGATTGCTAATGAAACCAGCCATGATGTTGTTGTGAAACAAGGGCAGAAGGTAGCAGACCTCTTTGGGCCCGAAATTATCATGAAACCCCTGTGTGAAGCCAGGGCTCCATCAATAGACCATGCAAAGTTTGACTTTGGGGATTCACTATTGTCTGAGGAGTGGAAGGATCACTTGAGGAAGAAACTTTATGAAAGATCCAAGGTATTCTCACTATACGAGTATGTTGTGCAAACGGAATGGAACATAACATCAGACTACAAAACTCCCAACCCTTCAGGGAGCGATCTAGGAAGATTGGTCTCTCAGAGATGGAGAACGTGCAGCATTATCTTCAGGAGCTGATTGCACATGGCATCATTGCAGAATCCTGCAGCCCATATGCCTCCCACATTGCAGTGGTCTGTAAGAAGAATGGGAAAATCCGGATGTGTATCGACTATGGTACTCTAAATAGGCACACTGTAGTTGACCAGTACAACATACCTCGAGTACAAAATGCCTTGGATTGTTTGCTGGGGAGCCAGTGGTTCTTGGCGTTGGATTTTCAAAGTGGATACCACCAGATCCCTCTGGGAGAAGAGCATAAGGAGAAGACAGCCTTCATCTGTCCTTTAGGTTTTTATCAGTTTGAACACATGCCCCAAGGAATTTCTGGAGTGCCTGCCACATTTCTATGTCTTATGGAGGAAGCTGTGGGAGACATGAACTTACTGCAAGCCTTAGTTTATTTGGATGACCTGACTGTATTTGGAAGAACCTTGGAGGAACATGAAGAAAGACTTCTTAAAGTGCTAGACCAGTTGGAAGTCTATGGACTGAAGCTTTCAATTGATAAATGCCAGTTCTGCAGAACATCATTCAAGGATGTGGGTCATGTTGTGCCCTAAGAGGGTGTGAGTACCAATCCAGATAAAATAGAAGCACTCACTATGTGACCCCGCACAAGTAATTACAGAGAGCTCAAGACCTTTCTCAGATTTAGCAGCTACTGTCACAGGTTTGTGAAGAATTATGCTACCATCATAAAGCCTCTGAATGATCTCACCAGGGGATGCCAGTCGAGTAAGAGCAAATCTCAGACCAAGGGGAAGGGGGAAGTCCCTGAAGTCTCCTGAGCAGAGAACTATTGGCCCTTCAAACCTCTTTGGACCCTGATGGGACGAGATACATGAAAAGGCTTTTCGAGAAATCATTCAATGGCTAACACATGTCCCAGTCCTCATCTTTGCTGACCCAAGTGAGCCTTTTATCCTACGTATGAATACCAACTGGGAGAGCAGTCCTGTACCAGAAAGCTAAAGGCAAATGTAAACCCCTGGCCTTTGCCAGCCTAGGGCTGTCTGATAGCAAGACTCATTACCCCATTTTGGATGTTTTGGCCTTGAAATGGGCTGACACTGAGAAGTTTCAAGATTTCTTGTATGGGGCTCAGTTTCAAGTGTGGACAGACAACAATCCACTGACTCACATATTAACAAGTGCCAAGCTGGATGCCACAGGGCAGAGATGGATAGCCACCTTGCCTAGCTATGAGTTCAGCATTCGGGACCGATCAGGAAGAAACAATGTAAATGCAGATGCATTGTCCCAGCATCCACAGGCACTGGAAATTGCTGTGATCCCTACAGATGGAGTGAGAGCTATTTGCAGTATGAGTTGTCAAGAATCAAAGGCCCAGGAGAATCTTTATGGTTGTGTAGCAGAAACTCTGGGTCTGTCCCCTGGAAGTGTGCCATCTGCCTCAGTGAACTATATTGTATTGGACCAGTCTCCATTGCCCATGCTCAATGCTGCAAAAAACACAGTTGCAAGATACCGATATTCATGACACACTCTTGCTAAAAGAGAGGGGCAAAACCCAGCTGCAGTGATCCCTTCTACCCCTGAGTGTATGTTACTAATGAGAGAATGGAGCAAACTAAAACTGATTCGGGGAGTGCTGCACCAAATCACAGCAGATAATTTACATAATCAACAAATACAGCTAGTAATATGAAAAGTGTCTTCCCTGCATGACGACTTTGGACATTTGGGAATGGACAGAACCCTGGAACTTATTCATAGTAGATTCTATTGGCCCTGAATGGCTGAGGATGTTTGCAGGAAATGTGAGACATGCACTCAGTGTGTTCAAAGGAAAACTCTGCACACTAGAGCTGCATATCTGGAGAATATCTCTAGCAGCAAACCTTTGGAGCCTGGTGTGTATTGATGTATTGTCTTTATGTGTGGACAGAAAAAATATTGGAACATTTTAGTAGTGACTGACTGCTTTACATGGTATGTGCAGGTATGTCCTACATGCAACCAAAAGGCAACGACTGTTACTCAAGAGTTGTGGGAGAAATAATTTTCAGTGTATGAATTCCCAGCACAGAAACACTCTGACCAGGGATGGAGTTATCTTCTGAAGAAGTTGCTGAGGATGGTGGGAATTAAAAAGTCTGAAACAAATTGCATTATCAACCCACAAGGTGACCCTAACCCAGAGTGGTTTAATTGAACTCAGTCGAATATGCTAGGGATTTTACATCCAGAACAGAAGGCAACCTGGAGCCAGCATGTTGCGTTTTTGGTGCATGCCTACAATGCCACATATAATGATGCTACAGGAGTCACTCTAGATCTCCTGACGTTTGAGTGAGAACCAAGATTATCCATAGACTTGTACTTCAGAGGATGGAGATAGCTATGAGATGCATCAGCAATATGACTCCTGATTAAGAGAAAAGTTGTGGGATGCTTATTGCTTAGCTATGGCTGCAGCCTTCAAGAACTCAGACAGTAACAAGCACCAGTATGATAGGGTGAGTTCAGAAGAGCTCCGGCCAGGGGCCAGAGTCTGTTGTGAAATTGAGATGTTGCTGGCAAACACAAGATAGCTGAGAGATGGAAGGCATTACCTTCCACCTGGTGGTGGAAACACTCAGGGATCTGCGGTCTACAGGATTAAACCTGAAATGGAGCCCGGGCATATAAAGACAGTACATAAAACCTCTTACTACCTGTGGGGGAATTAGTAGGCGCTCTTGGGACTGGGTGGCAAAAAGGTGCTGGACCAAAGCCACTACCCAACAATGCAGTGGTCCCCCTGGGGCTAACTCACCCTTACTTAGTGCATCTGAGAGGGACTCTGAAGAGGCAGACACTACCATGGTGTATCCTATGGTGAAGATCAGATTCTGGCCACAATCAGCAGAACCTAGTGAGAGCGCCACTTCTTTGATCCTAAACCCCATGGTGGAAGCATTTGGGCCTGTTGTTGACATACCCAAGCCACCAATGAAACCAGGCTGGGATGATGACTCTGCCCCATCATCATTCCCAGACCTCCTTTAAGAAAGACAGGCTTGTGATGACACATCTAGGTTGTTGGACAGTGGGGACATACAGATGGAAAGTGTCCCTGGTGCCATGGACCCTCCAGTATTAAAACAAGAGTTGCAGGGGCCTATGTCAGTAGCTGAGGGACCCTCAAGGGAACCCTCACCATCCCTAGCCCAAGAAGAAGTCCCCCGTATGCCTCCAATGCCCACTCTCCATAGGCATGACAGGGTTTTAAGGCCAGTAAACAGTTTAACTTACGATGCACCTGGGGTGGTCAGTGAAGAACAATACACTTAGCTCACAGGCTTTTGGCAGCCATAGTAGGCTTCCTCAGACCCTTTGAGGAGAGCTAGTGGACTTGGTATAATATGGAGTGTGATTTTCTGGAACAACAAATGCTTGGCTGAGGGAAGGATATAAGCAGGGTCTGAACGAGGTCTCCCCTGACATCTAGTGACGCACTGGGGGAACTGGGGCAGGAGACCATGCTTGCACAGACTTGCCTACTCTGCCTAGGTGCACAGCATGATGGAGTACACTGGAGCTACTTTGCCAAAATGATCACTTTTGACTGGTGTTGGGTTACAAATCCCGTCAGTATGGAGTGCAGTGGTAATGAAATGTTGTTATCCTTATTGTATGAGTAAAGGGCAGCAGAACTACTTAGCCTGCCCTGATTGAGGGGGTCACCCTGAACTGAAACTCACTCACTTAAGCAGGGGGTAGGAATGTCAAATCCCAGTGGAGAGAGGAGGTAGGTGCTTCTACCTGGTGGTGTGGACCCTACCTAAAGAGTCCTAGACACCATTTGACCTTCCCTTCTCCAGTGTTTAAAGACAACTAATTCGACTCTGCTGAGAGACATAATTTCTGTTCAGTGATTACCAGGGCTGAATCACAGATAAGCAGGTCTATTTCTTAGACCTGGTGGAGGTACAGTGGTGAAATGAAAGAGAATGCAGAGGCTGTACTGGCAATGGAGCTTCCCTGTTACCCAGAGAAATCACTAAGAGCTGAAATCACTGAAGACCTGGGTTAAGCAGTGGAACCTCAGAACATGGCATCACAGAAGTGGCAGTGAGCATCCAACAGCAGCAGCACACAACCAGCGGTAGCAGGGAAAAGCAGCAGAGGCAGAAGTAGTGGCAAAGGAGCACAGTGACCACAGAGACATTGCTCGATGCTCCCCCTATCCTCAGCGTGTGGGAGGTGAACCCTGTGAACACACCTCTGAACTCTGGGTCTTTGATAACCAAGGACAGCCACCTGTGAGTGGGTTGCAGTGGCGGGAGAGAGGAGTGATGTGTTCGAGACATTTGTTGGTCTGACTTTCCCACCACAAGGTGGGAAGCTGGGACAAAGGACACTGCCCAAAGCACTGTTGGGTTAGGGTTGCCTATGGACACATGCTGTTGAATGTGGTTGTGGTGTTTTCCCAAACTAATGCTCGGTTTCCTTACCCTTTAAATAAAAGTTCTTTTGTTATACACAGACTTAGCGAGTGGGGAAGTATTGCCTCTTAGAGGTGCGATGGGGTGGTGGTAAGTTTTCCCAGACTACTGGGTGGGGGCTTGAGCCAGTTCTGTTCTGTATTGTTAAAAGAAACCCCTGGATGTTGAACCTGGACCTTATTGCTGCCAGCTACCCCTGGCAGAAGGGTTACACTGATGATCAAAGGAGAAAGAACAATAACTGTCTCTCTCTGAGTAGATTGTCAGTATAACTGCACACTCTCCAACCTTCATCCCCACTTCTTCACGGTCTCAGTTATGGATTCCAATTAAGTGGACAGGAGGTGGGATGGAGTCATTGTTGTGGCTCTCTACGTAACCTTGCAACCAATATTCAGGGCCATAAGGAAGCATGTGCCCAGCAGTCTTGCCAACGTTTGTGATTTTGTCAAGAGTTTCATGACATTTGGTGTTTTTTCTTAAAACCCCAGCTCTTAGACTCCTGGGGTTATGTGAGTACAGTAACTCCTCACTTAAAGTCGTCCCAGTTAACGTTGTTTCGTTGTTACATTGCTGATCAATTAGAGAACATGCTCATTTAAAGTTGCGCAATGCTCCCTTATAACGTTGTTTGGCAGCCGCCTGCTTTGTCCTTTGCTTGCAAGAAGAGCAGCCCAGTGGAGCTAGCTGGTGGGGACTTGGAACCAGGGTGGACCAGCAGCCCCCCATCAGCTCCCCGCTTCCCTAAGGTCCCTGTGTGGCAACCGCCCAGCAGGCTATCAATTGCTTGCTGTGCAGGGGGTGGGAAGAGGGAGGTTAATGTCAGGGTGTCTCCTCCTCCCCCCCCCGCTCCTGCCCCCCTGTTTACCACATCTCTATAGAGCAGGGAGGGGGGACACGACAGGGCTTAGGATGGAGGGAGCTTGCTAGCAGCAGCTGCGGTCTCAACTTGCTGATGTACTTAGAGTGGAGTCAGCGTACTTAAAGGGGCAATGCGCATCTCTCTCTCTCTCCCACACACGGTGGGTGTGTCTGTCTCTGTCTGCCATTCTGTCTCCCCTCCCTCCATTTGTGCTGCTTTGTAGAGTGAGGCTACATTAACAACAATGTGTTAATTCTTGAGGGCTCAGCCGATTGCTAGCTCATCATTTAGCAGTAAGGCATTCCCTGGGAAATATCCCACCTTCTGACTTCATCAACCAAGCTTCACAATCATCATTGCTGTGTACAGCATTAAATTGTTTGTTTAAAACTTATTGTGTGTGTGTGTGTATATATATATATATATATATATATATAGTCTTTTGTCCGGTGAAAAAAATTTCCCTGGAACCTAACTCCCCTCCCCCATTTACATTAAAGCTTATGGGAAAATTAGATTCACTTAGCTTGCTTGTGGGGGGGGGGATAGCTCAGTGGTTTGAGCATTAGCCTGCTAAACCCAGGGTTGTGAGTTCAATCCTTGAGGGGGGCCACTTAGGGATCTGGGGCAAAATCAGTATTTGGTCCTGCTAGTGAAGGCAGGGGGCTGGACTCAATGAGCTTTCAAGGTCCCTTCCAGTTCAAGGAGATAGGATATCTCCATTAATTAAATTAACATCATTTTGCTTAAAGTCACATTTTTCAGGAACATAACTACAACGTTAAGCAAGGAGTTACTGTCTGTCAACTTTCATTTTCTGTAAAATGTAAAACTTCATGGTTGTAGAGAAAAATCTTACAGGTATGACCCTTAAAGGCTCAAAAACCAAAGGCAAATAAATAGAACCTGATATTTTATTATTTTTAAAAAATCTGATTTTGGGGACCTAACTCATGATTTTTGAACCTTTGGAGTTGGAAAAACTGACATAGCTGCAGTGACCAGTGCTTTCTGGAAGAGTCTGATCTCTAAATCTAGCCCTGCTAGTGTTCTCCCAAACATAGTGACTAGTAACTAACTTTGTCATCCATTATTCTGTGGGGCTTTTTGAGGTAACCTTAACTTTGAATTTCAAGTTCCTTTTAAAAAAACAAAACAAAACAAATGTTATTTTTTCCTCTGTAAATATTAATAATTTCAATCTTAACTCCAGCTTAATGGGGTTTTTGGCTGGGAGCTTAATTTATTATTAATTGTATAGTGCTATATTTGTCTGGTGCTTTACAGGTATGTCAGAAAGCTGGTCTCTGACCAGAGCGACTTACAGTGTGCATAGAAATGAGACACAAAGGAAAGGGGAGGGAAACAATAAGAGACCTTTTCCTTTAATATTATTTCATATTACAGTAGTTCCTAGAGACCCAGCCATCATTAGAATCCCATTGTACTAGTCACTGCAGAAATACATAGTGAGAGACAGCACCTGTCCTGCAGAGCTTACAATCTCAGTAGACAAGACAGACAAAGGGTGGGAGGGGAAACAGAGGGGAAGTGAGTTCCCCAGGTCACACAAGAAATCGGTGGCAGTCCTGGAAATAGAACTCAGGTCTTCTGACTCCTGGTCCAATTCCTGCTCCACTAGAACACACAACCCCCATTATCCCTTGCCTGAGAATTGTATTCCCTTGCATCAGATTGTGTGTGCTCTATCACTGTACTGGCTATAGGCCTAAATTTGCATTCACATGCAGAAAAAAGTCCTCCTCCTCCTCCCCCTCCCCTCCCCCCCGAGTCTGTAACCGACTCAGAGGATACACTCACCCTTGTCTCAGACTTTCTCCATGTTCCAACCTCTGAGTTAGCATCTTGTCAGCACTTTGAGGTGGCCCCCCATTGCGCACTTATCTTTATGACCAAAGGCTTCAGCCATCCTTATATTCAGAAGTCAGTTCCTTCATTACAATTAGAATGCCCAGCAGTGATTAAACCCAAGTTTTCCTTTTTAGCATTTTCAGTTTTTTAATAAAAAAATTATTAGATAGAAAGGCGAATACAGTAAATAAAAGTTAAATTGCTGTATAAGCAAGTGCCTGATTAATATTGCTGCCTGTGCTAGAAATGCGTTTACAAAGTATTACACTGTTATCTCAAAATACTACATAGTGTAAAGTCATTGGTTCCCACACCCTGACCCTCAATGATAGATCCCTAGCATAAAGGTTATGTTCCACTCCCCTGGCTGTGAGAGTGAGTCTGTGGCTTGTTGTTTGTGTCAAACTCCTCCATCCCCCTCAGAAGAATATTTTTAACCACATCAGGCCAATATAGTGTGACAGGGTAACTCTTTCTACAGACACCCCTAACAAATCTAATGGGTTTGAGCCCTAACTTCTTAAGAATGTCTTTCTTGTCCTGCTTAGATCTCCATTAGTTCTCATTACCTTTCACTGAAACATGTATAAATGATTATAACCAATGTGAGGCCCAGTCAGTGGATTATCTGGGCAGGATCATTAGCTCAACCGCCACTGGTGAGCGGTTTGCTCAAAAAACACAAGTACAATTTATTCATACAGCAAGTGCATGAAAGTTTAGCTCTCTGACACAAAAATATAACTCCAATGTCCAGATTCAGCAGCTTGTCAAAGAGTCAATGGAAGTTCTGATTGGTCAAGCAATATGGCAGAGGTGTGGCGAGGTGTGGCTCTCAAGCCACATGTAGCTCTTTTACCGTTAAAGTGAGGCTCGCAGAGCCTCCCCCCATCCTCCACCTACCACACTTAGGGGAGACGCTCAGGACCTCTGCCTTGCAGCGGGGAGGGAGGGTGTCTTGAGGCTTCTGCCCAGTGGGGAGGAGGATCTCAGGACTTTAGGCCTGTGGGACTCACCTGTGGTGGCTTGGGGCTTCAGCAGGATGGGGGCTGAAGTGCCAAGCCCCAGCAAGAGCCTCCCGTGGGGCTGAAGACCCAAGCCCTGGCAGGTGCAACCCAGGTCTCGAACTTCTGAAGCTTGTTGTATACAGCTCGGAGGGTCAGTACCTTCGGCCACCCCTGCAATATGGGATAACACCCTATAAGATCTTCTACTAGAACAAATTATTGTGTCTATCAGTCTGCATTTACCACGGTGCTTTTATTTAAATCCCTTCATTCTTTATGTACATATTTTTCCTGAAAAGAAAAATAAATTTGTTTTGAAATAATTAAAATCTGTACAAACCGCAACCAAAAAGGTTGCTGGAAAAAAGCATGGGATCCAACATCCGTTCTTTGATCCACATTGTTCAGTATATGATGCACATGCAGACCACTCCTGGCAATAAAAAGTGAATATAAAAGCAAAATAATAAAAGGTAATGCTCAACATCTCTGTGTGAAATTCTAGAGCACTGTGGGTAGGAGGGTGTGGGTTAACAATTAGCATTTCATTCTCTCTTTATGAATACTTCAAAGAGCAGCTTCCTTTTATGCATCTGTTCTAGGGCTGTCAAGCGATTAAAAAAATAAATTGCAAATAATCATGTGATTAAAAAAACCAATCGCGATTAATTGCGTGATTAATGGCACTGTTAAAGAATAATAGAATACCATTTATTTAAAATTTTTGGATGTTTTCTACATTTTCAAATATATTGATTTCAATTACCACACGGAATACAAAGTGTACAGTGCTCACTTTATATTATTATTTTTTATTACAAATATTTGCACAGTAAAAAACAAAATAGTATTTTTCAATTCATCTAATACAAATAATGTACTGCAATCTCTTTATCATGAAAGTTGAACTTAGACATGTAAAATTATGTACAAAATAACTGCACTCAAAAACAAAACAATGTAACATTTTACAGCCTGCATGTCCACTCAGTCCTACTTCTTCTTCAGCCAATCGCTCAGACAAACAAGTTTGTTTACATTTGCAGGAGATAATACTGCCCACTCCTGTTTACAATATTACCTGAAAGTGACAGCAGATGTTTGCATGGCACAGTTGTAGCTGGCATCATAAGATATTTACATGCCAGATGCTCTAAAGATTCATATGTCCCTTCATGCTTCAGCCACCCTTCCAGAGGTCATGCGTCCATGTCGATGATGGGTTCTGCTCGATAACGATCCAAAGCAGTATGGAGCGATGCATATTCATTTTCGTCATCTGAGTCAGATGCCACAAGCAAAAAGTTTATTTTCTTTTTTGGTGGTTCGGGTTCTGTAGTTTCCGCATTGGAGTGTTGCTCTTTTAAGACTTCTGAAAGCATGCTCCACACCTCGTCCCTCTCAGATTTTGGAATGCACTTCAGATTCTTAAATCTTGGGTTGAGTGCTGTAGCTATCTTTACAAATCTCACATTGGTACCCTCTTTGCGTTTTGTCAAATCTGCTGTGAAAGTGTTCTTAAAACGAACATGTGCTGGGTCATCATCCAGACTGGTATAACATGAAATATATGGCAGAATGCAGGTAAAACAGAGCAGGAGACATACAATTCTCCCCCAAGGAGTGCAGTCACAAATTTAACACTTTTTTTTAAACAAGCATCAGCATGTCCTCTGGAATGGTGGCCGAAGCATGAAGGGGCATACGAATGTTTAGATTATCTGGCACGTTAATTCCTTGCAGTGCTGGCTACAAAAGTGCCATGTAAATGCCTGTTCTCACTTTCAGGTGACATTGTAAATAAAAAGCGGGCAGCATTATGTCCTGTCAATGTAAACAAACTTGTTTGTCTTAGCAGTTGGCTGAACAAGAAGTAGGACTGAGTTTACTTGTAGGCTCTAAAGTTTTACACTGTTTTGTTTTTTTGAGTACAGTTATGTAACAAAAAAAAATCTACATTTGTAAGTTTCATTTTTAGGATAAAGATATTGCATTATGATACTTGTATGAGGTGAACTGAAAAAACACTTTGTTTATCATTTTTACAGAGCAAATATTTGTAATAAAAAATAATATAAAGTGAGCACTGTACACTTTGTGTTGTGTTGTAATTGAAATCAATGTATTTGAAAATGTAGAAAAGCGCCCAAAATATTTAATTGCAATTGGTATTCTATTGTTTAACAGTGTGATCAATCTCAATTAATTTTTTAATCGCAATTAATATTTGAGTTAATCGCGTGAGTTAACTGCGATTAATTGACAGCCCTAATCTGTACCTTTATATAAAGCTGCACC
This sequence comes from Malaclemys terrapin pileata, assembly GCF_027887155.1. Lineage (NCBI taxonomy): Eukaryota > Metazoa > Chordata > Testudines > Emydidae > Malaclemys > Malaclemys terrapin. The sequence goes on from NC_071514.1 coordinate 56,651,253, forward strand.
TTTGTGCAGTGGCACATCTGTGTCACTACAGTCTCTTGTGTACTACAATCCAAAGCCCATTGAAAGCCTCCCATGATTTCAGAGGCCTTTGGATCAAGCCTGTACATAAAATTTGCACGATGATCCTGTAATTGACTTGTATTTCCATAATCGTGCTCAGCTGATGATACTCAGGCAGCCTTAAAACTTGAATTCCTTCCCTTTTTTTTTTTTTTTTTTTTGCTGGTTTGTGTCTCAACATTAACCGTTATTGACATAATTATTTTGTTTAACACTAAGCTGGGAAAGGGAGTCAGAGATTTTAACCTTGTGTGAGAAGCAATGTAATAGCCAGGGCCGGCTCCAGGGTTTTGGCTGCCCCCAAGCAGCCAAAAAAAAAAAAAAAGCCGCGATCGCGATCTGCGGCAGCAATTCGGTGTAAGGTCCTTCACTCCGAGTGGGAGTGAGGGACCATCCGCCAAATTGCCGCCGAATAGCTGGACCTGCCGCCCCGCTCCGGAGTGGCTGCCACATGCACCAGCTTGCCAAGCCCTGGGGTAATAGCAGCATTAGAACAGAATGCTACAGCAAGAGCACCCAACATAACCAACACAATAGTCTACGTTTGATAGTCTACATTGTGGGAATTAGTTTCTCGTCATGTCTACATATATAAAGACTTGGATTTTATTTTCAGATGAAGCCCTTTGTGTCAATGGCCTAAAAAACTTCAGAGCTGGGTGGCATAGTGAACAAGAACACACTCTGCAGGAGTCATGGAACTCCCTTCTAAAGTTCAATTATTCTCACCGTGGGCGAATCTCCAACATGGATTTTCAAGGGGATATCTTTGATGAGTTTCTCCATCAGCAGAAAATCAGCCGGCATGGAGAACATCAGCTTGTGAGGAAAGAAGGAATACAAGTGCTACCAAAAAGACAAGAAGAAAATTACATGGAGACAGATGATGGAAATGATTTTAAAATCCCTGTTTTGCCATATGGACAGCACTTAATAATAGACATTAAATCCACATGGGGAGACAGACACTATGTCGGTCTTAATGGAATTGAAGTTTTTAGTTCCAAAGGAGAGCCTGTTCAGATTTCAAAGATAAAAGCTGAGCCACCTGATATAAATATTTTACCAGTCTATGGCAAAGATCCAAGAGTAATAACCAATCTAACTGATGGGGTAAATCGGACACAGGATGACATGCACCTTTGGTTAGCACCCTTTACTCCTGGGAAGCCTCACCATATCTATATTGACTTTGTGAATCCCTGTCAAGTAGCTATGATTAGGATTTGGAATTATAATAAATCCCGAATACACTCCTTCCGAGGTGTGAAGGATATTACAATGCTATTAGATGAGCAATGCATCTTTAAAGGAGAAATTGCAAAGGCTTCAGGAACATTGTCTGGAGGTATAGTATGATCCCTCATTTTCTTTGTGAAAACGACACCTGGCTACACTGCTGTTTTTAGCATGCTAGCTAGAGTTAGCATGGGTACATCTGCATGAGCTGGGAATCAAACTTCCCAACTCAAAAGTTGATGTATCCTCTGTAAAGAGATTTTTTTATATATTTATAGCTCCTAGATCCCCAGCCAGGACAGGGAACAGACAAAAAAACAGAACATTGTCTCTGCCCCAGACAGCTTACAGTCTTGGGCTTTATTTGTATTGTCCTTGTTTTTATGTGTATGAGATCTTTTTTACAGATTTATATTATAGATGTGTTTAAAAATCCTCTGGATTCTCTAGACTCACCTACACTACAATAAAAAAGTGTGTTTTAACCTGTTAACTACAATAGAATCTCAAAAATACAAACACCAGAGTTACAGACTTACCGGTGAACCGGACACCATGTGGAACTGGAATTAATTAATCAGGAAGCAGCGGAGACAAAAAAAACCACAAATACTATACTTGGGGCTTTAGCCCTGGAGCTCAGGGCTTCAGCCATGGGGGTTTGGAGCTGCAGCCGCAAGCGGGGGGGATGAGAGCTCCAGACGGGGGAGAGCTCGGGGCTTCAGCCCCATGACCATGGGTGCACCAGGGCTCAGGACTTTAGCTACAAGGAGAGGATCAGTTTCAGCCCCAGCACTCTCCCAATAGCTAAAGCCCCGAGCCCCAGTGGCCCCCCCCCGGCTGAAACCGGGTGCAGAGTAGTGGGGAGCCCCGATGCCTGTGACAGGGTTGAAACTGGAAGCTTCTGCCCCAAGCCCCAGCACTCCCCCCTACGTCTAAAGCCCTGAGCCCCGTTGCTCCCATGGGGCAGAAGCCCTGAGGCCCCTGCCCGGAGCCCTGGGACCCCAAAGGTCAGAAGCCCTGACCACCACCACCCTGCGGCTGCAGCCCCAACCCCCCGTGGCTGAAGTCCATAATGTCTTGTTCAGAGTTACAGAACATTTCATAGTTACGAACAACCTCCATTCCCGAGGTGTCTGTAACTCTGAGGTTCTACTGTAACATGACTGTAAACTGTAGCATAGATAAGGAATAAATTGTCCCTTGTCTATGTTACAATTTACAATCATATTAGTTAAACATATTACTCAATGCATGTTAAAACATAGTTCCATATTGTAGTGTAGTGAAGCCCGTGGTTTGCAGTGCTTTCACATTGTGTTTTTAATTCCTAATGTCTTGTTGTGCTTTTCAGCTCCAGAGCACTTTGGGGATACAATATTGTTCACAACTGATGATGATATTCTAGAAGCCATATTCTGCTATGATGAGACTTATGATGGAGAAATTGAAAATGTGTGCTCGCTAAGATATGAGGAAGAGCTAAAGAGACCAAGGACTGCTGATGGGGAGGGAGATGAGAGACCTTTTACACAAGCAGGCTTAAGAACAGATGATAAGCAGGTAGGACACATATTAATGAGGATTTCTAAGGAAACTATCTTCTATTTCCATTGAATAGTTCCAGTGGCAATAATTGATATCAGGGACTGAAGCTGGGACGGATATGGCTGTCAGTATGTTCTGAGGATTTTATCACCAATCATATTACGGGGAGAAATTTGTTTTCAAAATGAATATTGTATTCCAATTTGTGTCTTTTCTTATTTATTCATGAGCATTTAATGAAGGCTATAGTGACATTATACACAAACTTCCTCTTTAATTATGTGGATAGAGATAAGACCGTGTTTCTTTTGGTTTCGACCCAGCTGCATATGTATACTGCTTTGAAGTTTTCTGTGTTTTTAATCCACAACTTGTACTTTTCTGAGTGTCAGGGCTGCAGGTCTCAACTGCCAGTCCACAGGGCTCTTAGGCACCAGTATGTTCCAACCCGCCACCCAGTGGCCTGTTTTAAAGTGATCAGAACTCAAAGTTCACCTCTGACAGAGGACTCAAGTCCTGGGCTCTGATGGGTGGAACTCCAGGAATCCTGTTTGGTTCACTGCTTCTATTTGAACCAAGCAGAGGAACAGGAATTCATTTGTGCAACTGGGTTTCCCCTGCTTAGGATGGCATCCCCTGCATTACCTGCTCCTACTGCCTAATCTGATCTCTACCTGACCCTGCTGACATCTGACTCTCTTTTGCCCTCTGGCCTATCTCAGACTCTGATCACCTGGTATCCGGACCTGGCTTCCAACTCTTGTTCTGACCAATAGGTCTGGACCATTCACATCCCACTTGTGACACTGGGCTTAAGTCAGCTATAAAAGTAAACCCTGAACTAAAACTTATTCAAAAGTTCTTTGTGAAAATTTTCTCTACAGATCCAAATTGTAGCAGCTAGGCAACTTACCTTAGGAGCCAGGGAACTATAAAGAGCAATATCATCTGTCAGGGAGCACTTGCTCATCTGTCATGGTATAAAAGACTCTCTTGTGACTTGTAAGTCGTGGAACATTGGGGAAATTCCAAAGGACCGGAAGAAAATTAATGTTGTGCCAATATTAAAAAGGGTAAACAGGTGACCCAAGTAATTGTGGGCCTGTCAGCTTGACACTTAGAAAAAACAATGGAATGGCTGATATAGGACTAGATTAATAAAGAATTAAGGGAGGATAATATAGTTAATGCCAATCCTCATGTGTTAATAGAAAATAGATCTTGTCGAACTAATTTCATATCTTTTTTATGAGATTACAAGTTTGGTTGATAAAGGTAATAGTGTGGATGTAATATACTTATGTACAGCATTGGCTTTGGTACCACACAACATTTTGACTGAAAAACTATAAAGATATAAAATCAACACAGCACACATTCAATAGGCTAAAAACTGGCTAACAGCTAGGTCTCAGAATGCAGTTGTAAATGGGGAATCATCATCTAGCACATACGTTTCTAGTGGGTCCTCTGGGGATTGGTTCTTGGCCCTATTATATTTAATATTTTTAATCAATGATCTAGAAGAAAACATAAAATCATCACTGATAAAGTTTGTAGATGACACAAAGTTTGGATGGGTGGTAAGTAATGAAGAAAACAGTTCACTGATATAAAGTGATCTGGCTCGATTGGTAAACTGGGCATAAGCAAACAATGTGCATGTTAATACAGCCAAATATGTAAGATCATACATCTAGGAACAAAGAATGCAGACCATACTTATATGATGCGGGAAGCAGTGACTCTGAAAAAGACTTGAGGTCATAGTGGATAAATAGCTGAACATGAGCTCTTGGTGCGATACTGGGGCCAAAACAGCTAATGTGATCCTTCAATGTATAAACAAGGAAATATCATGTAGGAGAAGAGAAATTGTATTGCCTCTGTATTTGACACTGGTGTGACTGCTAGTGGAATATTGTGTCCAATTCTGGTGTCCACAGTCCAAGAAGGATGTTAACAACTTGGAGAGAGTTCAGAGAAGAGCCACATGAATGATTAAAGAATCATAGAAATGTAAGACTGGAAGAGACCTCAAGAAGTCATCAAGTCCAGCCCCCTGTACTGAGCTAGGACAAAGTAAACCTAGACCATCCCTGACAGATGTTTGTTCAACCGGTGCTTAAAAACCTCTGATGATGGGGATTCCACAACCTCCCTTGGAAGCCTATTCCAGCATTTAACTACCCTTATAGTTAGAAAGTTTTTCCTAGATCTAACCTAAATCTCCCTTCTGCCGATTAAGCCCATGACTTCTTGCCCTAGTTTCAGTGGATGTGGAGAACAGTTGATCACTGTCCTCTTTATAACAGCCCTTAACGTATCTGAGAACTGTTCTAAGGTCCCCCCTTCAGCCTTCTTTTCTCAAGACTAAACATGCCCAGTTTTCTAACCTTTCCTCATAGGTCTGGTTTTCTAAACCTTCTATAATTTTTGTGGCTATTCTCTGGACTTTCTGCAATTTAGCTTTCCTAAAGTGTGGTGCCCAGAGTTGGACACAGTACTCCAGCTGAGTGAACAGTGCCAAGGAGAGTGGGACAATTACCTCCTGTGTCTTACATAAAACACTCTTGTTAATACATCCCAGATTAGCCTTTCACTGCTGCATAACATTGTTCACCAATATTCAATTTGTGATCCACTATAATCCCCTGATCCTTTTCAGCAGTGCTACCACCTAGCCAGTGATTCCCCATTTTGTAGTTGTGCCTTTGATTTTTCCTTCCTAAGTGTAGTAATTTGCACTTGTCTTTATTGAATATCATCTTGTTCATTTCAGACCAATTCTCTCATTTCTCAAGATCATTTTTAATTTTAATCCTGTCCTCCAAAGTCCTTGCAACCCCCTGCCAGTCCAGTGTCATCCCCAAATTTTATAAGCACTACTCTCCACTCCAGTATAATAGATTCATAGATTCCAGGGCCAGAAGGGACCATTGTGATCATCTGTTCTGACCTCCTGCATACTATAGGCCAGATAACTGCCCCACAATAATGCCTAGAGCAGATCTTTTAGAAAAACATTCAGCCCTGCTTTAAAAGTGGTCAGTGATGGAGAATCCACCATGACCCTTGATAAGTTGTTCCAACGGTTAATTACTCTCACCATTAAAATTTTAAGCCTTATTTCTGGTCTGAATTTGTCTAGCTTCAACTTCCAGCCCCTGGAGTGTATTATACCTTTGTCTGCAAGACTGAAGAGCCCATTATTAAATATTTGTTCCCCAGGTAGGTATTTATAGACTGTAGTCAAGTCAACCCTTAACCTTCTCTTTGTTAAACTAAATAGATTGACCTCTTTGAGTCTATCACTATAAGGGAGGTTTTCTAATCCTTTAATAATTCTCGTGGCTCTTCTCTGAATCATCTCCAATTTATCAACATCCTTCTGGACTTGTGGGCACCAGAACTGGACACAGTATTCTAGCAGTGATCACACCAATGTCAAATACAGAAGTAAAATAATCTTTCTACTCCTGCCCTGTTTATGCATTAAAGTATTGCATTAGTCCTTTTGGCCACAGCATCCCACTGGGAGTTCATGTTCAGCTGATTAGCCACTAAATCTTTTACACAGTCACTGCTTCCCAGAATAGAGTCCCCCGTCCTGTAAGTATGGCCTATATTATTTGTTCCTAGATGTATACATCTATATTTAGCCATATTAAAATGCATATTATTTGCATGCATCCAGCTTACAGAGCGATCTGGATTGCTTGGTATCAGTGACCTGTCTTTATTATTTACCACTCTCCCAAATGTTGGGTCATCTGCAAACTTTATCAGCGATGATTTTATGTTTTCTTCCAGGTCATTGAGAAAACTATAACCTATTACATATAATGTTTCCATGTGCATTTGCCATTATATTATTTATCAGCAAATTATGAGTTTTGAAATCATACCTCACAAGATACATTGTACATAGTGTGACAAAGTTCCTCCTCTATCTTGGTGGGTCCTGCGCTTATTGGCGGATTTTCTTGCCTCAGAGATTCACCATGTGGGTTGGAGAACAGCCCAGAGACCTTCCCCTCTGGAAGAACCCACAGACCAGGTCAATTGGGAGGTTTGGGGGGAACCCAGGCCCGCCCTCTACTCCGGTTCCAGCCCAGGGCCCTGTGGACTGCAGCTGTCTATAGTGCCTCCTGTAACAGCTGCATGACAGCTACAACTCCCTGGGCTACTTCCCCATGGCCTCCTCCAAACACCTTCTTTATTCTCACCACAGGACCTTCCTCCTGGTGTCTGATAACGCTTGTGCTCCTCAGTCATCCAGCAGCTCACTCACAGTTCCTTGCACCTCTTGCTCCCAGCTCCTCACACTCACACCACAAACTGAAGTGAGCACCTTTTAAAACCCAGGCCCCCTGATTGGCCTGCCTTAATTGATTCTAGCAGCTTCTTCTTAATTGGCTCCAGGTGTCCTAATTAGCCTGCCTGCCTTAACTGGTTCTAGCAGGTTCCTGATTACTCTAGTACAGTCCCTGCTCTGGTCACTCAGGGAACAGAAAACTACTCATCCAGTGATCAGTATATTTGCCCTCTACCAGTAGGGTTACCATACGTCCGGATTTTCCCGGACATGTCTGGCTTTTGGGGGCTCAAATCCCCGTCCGGGGGGAAATCCCCAAAAGCCGGGCATGTCCGGGAAAATCGGGAGGGAGGGCTCGGCCGGGGCCTCTTTGTCTGGGGTCGGCGGTGCGGGGCCGGGCTGGTGCGGGGCCGGGGTCGCGGGGCCGGTGCCGGGCCGGGCGCGTGGTGCCGGGCCGGGGGCCAGGCCGGGCCAGGGTCGCAGTGCCGGGCTGGATGCGGTGCCGGGCGGGGAGCCGGGGGCATGGTGCCGGTCCGGGGGCCGGGCCGGGAGCCGGGGGGCCGGGCCCGCGGGGCCGGGAGCCGGTCCGGGGCCGGGAGCCGGGCCGGGGTCCGGGCCGGGAGCCGGGGGCGCGGTGCCGGTCTGGGCCCGCGGGGCCGGGAGCCGGGCCGGGCCCGCGGGGCCGGAAGCCAGGCCGGGGTCGGGGAGCCGGGCCCGCGGTGCCAGGAGCCGGGCCGGGAGCCGGGGTCGCGGGGCCGGGAGGTGCGCCGGGCTGCCGGGGGCCGGCAGTGCCGGGCGGGCTGGGGGTGGTCGGCCGGGGGCCGGGGCCGGCACCCCAGGGCCCGAGATGACCCAGGCTGGAGCCGCCGGGGGGCCAGCCTGGGCCACGCCTCCTCCCCCTACACCCCCCTTACCTGCTTCACGCTTCCCGCAAATCAAATGTTCGTGGGAAGCAGGGGAGGGGGCGGAGACTTTGGGGAGGGGGCGGAGTTGGGGAGGGGGCGTGGGCGTGGGCGGGGCCGGGGCCCCCTAGAGTGTCCTCCATTTGGAGGCACAAAATATGGTAACCCTATCTACCAGACTCCTGTATCCCACTGGTCTGGGTCTGTCACAATACATTATTACAATAGTCTGTAGGGTGTGAACACAGGGTTATATTCTGTCACAATATGGAAACAGTAAATCCACACAGCTAATGTGGAATAGAGTTTGTGTATTTGGATTAATGGACCCACATTCTGGCAATTCATCAGAATGAGACCAAATTGCAGTACACCAGAATGAGAATCTTTTGTTCATTTATAATACATAGCTACAATAGTGTCATGTGAAATAAGTGCACCATAAGTGATAAGATTTCTTTGTAAATTATAGTTTATCCCTTTCCTCTAGGTGTCTTTTTTTTTCTTTCTTCTGTTCTTATGGATTGTCCTTCCCCCTTCCCCGGCCTGTTGTCATGTCTCATTATTTTATCTGTCAAATTAAGATTGTGAGCACTCTAGGTCCAGGGCTTGTCTTCTTTCTTGTGCACATAGTTCTTTTCACATCAATAACACTGTATCAACAATACACTATATACAACATATGAATATCCACTGCACTTCTTGGTTTACTTTTTAGGTTCAAGAACAAGTGATGGTGTCAGACCATCTTTCTGAGCTTACACCCAAGGTACCTGGGGTATACACTGGACAATGTAAGTACTGTGTTTTGCCATTTTTTCTTGTAATATACAAACTAACGTATTACATACCACATTCTTTCACCCATAACATCTGCGAACATTATCATGTGAGATTTTTCTCCAGCACAGTTGTGTACAGACTCCTGATGAATGTTGGAATGAAGTAAAGAAGAGTAATTAAGTGTGCATAGGCTGAAGCTTTGTTCATTATGGAATTTAGCACACTATAACATTTGGAATTTAACCCAATTTTCTGTAATACTCAGAAAAATGGCATAAGTTAATTGACCAGTCCCTGAATGAAGGCTGATTTGAATTAGCTCTGCCCTTGTCAGTTTCTGTGTAAACTAGCAGGATATCTCTGGACAGGTCTACACTAGGAGTGCTTTAGTGGTATAGGAATACCAGTCTAGTGTACCAGCAAAGCGCTCCCCTCACCCCCCCAAGAATGAAATAAGTTATGCTGCTAAAGTGCTGTTTGCCAGCTAACTGCATCTGCACTGGGCTTTCAGCTGTGTTATTCAGGGCTCACACCTCATCATACCCTTGACTGACACAGCTATGCTGGCAGAACTCTGTAATATAGACCCAGCCTCAGTAGAAATAGAACAGCAGTAATCAGTAGGAGCAAATCTTTAATGGCAAAGTGTTATAATAAGCAACACAAACAACAAAATACCTCCACAGCTAGGGTTGAATCAGTAGTACCTGGATAAAGATACCTACCTTCACACAGGCATTCTCCCTTTTCTACCACCCCAGCAACCCTTCTGTAACTCTCCCCATGAGCACTTGTATAAAGAGAGAGGAAAATGAAACTGGAGTTAACATCTCCAGGGACTGCCCTTGCCCCATCACAGTCTGCTTCAGGAGACAAGACTCTTGAGCTTGCCAGTTGAAACTACTATCGATTAGCATCCATGTAAGCTCTGCAGAGATTGCCACACTTAGGGTAATTACTAATGTGCACAACATGAGCTCAGCATTGTGCATTTATTAATAGCAGGTTATATGTAGCTGGACTGTACAGTTTGGCTGCCTTGCTGTTCGTTATACAGAGTATCATGAGTATTAATGCTTCTTCAGACTTGGTGAAAGGCAGCTACTTGTGGGATTTATTGTTATTTATGAAATGAGAAATATTTTTACAGTTACTATGGTGGACTTATCCCGCCTGATGCATTGTAATTTTACCTGCTGTAGCTAGATATTATTGATACTTGTTTAGTAAACCTATGAGACTGTGGAATGTGAAAAGCCACCTGTCTGTATGTATACAATACTGCTGCACGCTACTTTGGCAGTCCTGCAGCAGCTATCTCACACTGCTTTGTGGGCAATTGTTACCGACCTTTCTGTGTACCCCTGTGCCCTCCCCTCCTCTGGTGTCAAGTTGCCAGGATGCCCCCCTCTCTCATTTTAAAACTGACACAGGGCCAGATTTTGCCAATTTGCTGTTGGATTTGAGTATCTCAACATTGCTGAAATATTACTCCAGAAACTCCACAACATGCCTCACACAGCTGGTTGGAGCTGTGCCGAGACACTGGATCTCATCGCCATCTAAGGAGAAGCCTCAGTGCAGGAAGCTCTTGTGGCCAGTCACTGCAATAAAGACCCTTTTGTGAACATTGCTAACAGATGACCACGACGGGCCACAACCAGAATGCTGACCAGTGCAGGATAAACAGCAAACAGCTCAGGAGAACCTATATTCAAACCAGGATGACAGAAAATGGTCCAGGAGTAGATAGGTGTCCTGTCCACTTTTTGAGGATCTGGATAGGATTTTGCACTATTACACAACCTCCCAAACCAAGGAGTCTGTGGAACCTGCTACCTTAGCTTTTCCCTATCCTGAGGATGACCAGCGAGACTCTTCGGAGGAGGACCTTGAGGAGGCCATTGAAGAGCTTAGGTTCTCTAGGTTCCCTGAGAGTTAGGTTCTCTTTGGGACCACAGGACCCTGATGCCAGTCTGGAAGAAGGCAACCCTGATTGCTGCCATATAATGACTAAGCCCAATTCCCAGCTAGCAAACCTGGCCAGGACTGAAGAGGGAGATCCTGTGGAGAGAACCTCACCATGTAAGTGTCTAGCTTTACAATTTATTATTGTTGTAGTTATTGTGCTTACTGCTGTACTAGCTTCCATTCGAGGTGCCCCATGGTTACAGCCATTGTAGGTGAATGTGAGCTAGGAGCCTTGCTGAGTCTTCAGCCCCCGCCTGCATCCATCCCTTCTTCAACCCATGCTGTCCACTACCTTCCTCCCTTGTACACATTTTCAAAATGGCGGCTGTTCCAACTGGGCAATTGGCCTCTGTCACAGTTCCAGTGTAACTGCACCTGTATTTCCTCTCCATGGTTCATTGAGGGCACCTACTTAAAGGTTTCTGGCCCCCAGCCATCACCTCTCTTTGGCAGAGAGCCACATCTCACTCTTTCCAGATCAGGTCTTTTTCAGGCTGCACAGTTCCCTGCCTTCACTGTGATACTCCCAGCAACCCAGACTGTCTAAACAGGCCAGCATCTGTGCTTTGCTTTCTCTCCAAAGGCTGTGAACAGTGTAATTACCCTCAGTTACCAAATACCACACAGCTCTTTCTAAGCAAACACATTTATTCTTAAGGTGAAAGCATTAAAGAGAAAACATAGTAAAACAATAAAAGCACACACACCCATGCTTAAAAGCTTACTGGAGGTCACCCCAACTCCAGCCTCAGGTTCTGGTAGCTGTAAGTCCTTGAAAACCCACAACTAGGTTTTCCCAGTAGTTACAAGTTCATAACTATCTCAGATTCAGAACCAGAACAACAAGCGGGGCAGTTCATCGTTTTTTTTATACAGCTCAGGCCTTTGATCGCCACTCTCTGGCAATAGGTAATCAGCAGACAAAGACCCTCTCCTCAGGGTGTAGCTTCAAAAGGCAGGGTTTTTTGCATAACCAGAGGTCGATTTGCCGTAACCTCCCTCTAGCTATTACCCAGGAAATCCACTTAACGCATATTGTCCCCAAAGTCCATTTTTGTCTGGCAAATTTTCAATATAGTTCTTTGAACACGCAGGCCTCTCATCCCATCTCCTTTCTAAGGAGCTGACATACAATCCCAGCCCACAATAATACTTAATCTTTGCATTTAATAGAATGGACCCCAAAGATACTTAAACTTAATTCAATAAGGTTTTTAAAGGATATTGTAAGAAATGGACATGTCTGTCACAACCTCTGTTTCATACTAAAGTCCAGACTATCAACCATTTTTAGTCCCACACCACAGAGGGCGCAATTGCTTGATATTCATCTAGATATTGTGGGGGATATCTACACGGTCATTCTCCCCAGAATAGCTCGCAACTCTCTTCCATTTCTGCAGCATTTCTTGGGGAGCCATCTTGGGCAGGTGAGGCCAACCTGTGGCTCCGGAGCCACATGCGGCTCTTCAGAAGTTAATATGCGGCTCCTTGTATAGGCACCGACTCCGGGGCTGGAGCTACAGGCGCCAACTTTCCAATGTGCCGGGGGGGTGCTCACTGCTCAACCCCTGGCTCCGCCACAGGCCCTGCCCCCACTCCACCCCTTCCCTCCCCCTCCTCTGAGCCTGCAGTGCCCTCGCTCCTCCCATCCACCCCCAAGCCGCCTGCACGCCACGAAACAGCTGATCGGGAGGTGCTGAGAGGTAGAGGGAGGCGCTGATCGGCGGGGCTGCTGGTGGGTGGGAGGCACTGGGAGGAGCTGATGGGATGCTGCTGACGTATTACTGTGGCTCTTTGGCAAAGTACATTGTTTAAATTCTGGCTCCTTCTCAGGCTCAGGTTGGCCACTCCTTGGGGAATAACTTCACAGTATATCTCACTGGTCTGCTCTTTGCCTTTTTGAGTAAGGCCATTCTCTGCCTTCTAGTCACCCACCTCAGTGCAGTGTCACAGAGAGTCAGGATAGCTTAAAGGGGATGTAGAGGGAATTACTATTCAGCTCGCTGCTGGGTGCCCCTTGGTAAGGCCTCCAACACTATATGAACTCCGCTAAGGCACATCAAACCTGCAAAGCCAGACCAGGAACATAATTCCCAGCTCCCAGCCTCCACGGCACAACAGCAAAGCTAAACAGTATATACTAAACAGACAAAAATCTCAGTGCAGCCAACCCTCCTCATGTACAAACCACTCTCCAGATCTGAGGTTCCCCAACCTGGGTAGACTCTCAGTGAGGTAAAATCAGAAATACATATACAAATGCTATTGTAGTCTGTATGGAATAGGAACAATAACTGCCTTTGTTTTTTTCTTACTCCCACAGCCATGGCACATGCATTGTCCAGATCTTCAAGGATGGGACCTTTATCTACAGCTGAGCTGCTTGGTAACCTGCAGGGGAGAAAATGGAAAATTCAGGACAAAAATGTTATGGACCTCATCAAAGTCCTAAAGTAAAACCAGAATAGTGGAGAGATGGAGGCATTATTTGAGAATGGAGAGGGAAAAAGAGAGGGAACTCTACAGGGAGATCATGGGATCCAGAGAGAGTGTGGTCAAGGACAGCATGATAGTTTCCAGGGAGAGCGCTGCTGTGGCCAAAGACAGTATTGACAAAGAATGGGAGATGCAGAGCCAACTTCTGGAGGCAATGTAAAGCCTGAATGCTCTGCTGCAATGCATGTTGATGTAGGGCAGCAGGTGCTGCAAGTGTCATACAGCAGGACTCAGCCATGTTCTGCAGCCCCTAGATAATAAGAGATACTGGGAACAGCAGCAACTCCTCCCAACTGTAACCCCTCCTCCTATGCAGTCCTCCCAGGGGCCGTTCCCTTCCCAGAGGCAGATCTGGGCACTGAGAACATTTGCACATAGGAACCAGGGCCGGCACCACTTGGAGCGAAGGACCTGCCGCCGAAGAAGAAAGCGGCGCGGTGGAGCTGCCGCCGATCGCGATTGCGACTTTTTTTTTTTTTTTTCCCCCACAGCTTGGGGCGGCAAAAACCCTGGAGCCGGCCCTAATAGGAACAAGGCTCTTTTGAGCCTTCCAGCACCCCTGGTAACTTTGAGCCTTGCCACTCAACACCAGAAGGCCCTCGAACAAGAAGAAACAGAGGCAAGATGTATACGTCCCTATGACTTTAAGCCACCCTCCCCCTTGTTTTATTTTACACTGCACTGTTGCACTTTCAGTTTTTACTTCACTATTGTTTTAATTAAAGGTTTCTTTCTAGTTGTTAGTTAATAGATTGTTGTTTAATGTATTAATAATAAAAATTGTTGTTTCATTATTGCTTCTACTTCAGTTAAAGCTTTATTTAGTTTGTTACATAGCTGATTGTGGTTATATAATAAAAACCGTTAAAATTCATACATAGTGAGTCATCAAATCATTTTACATAGAAAATCCTTAAACCTGAAATAATTCACAGCACATTTTCTGGCCCTGAGACTCAAAATAACAGCAGTAGGCGTCTGATAATAGTGCCTCAACTGTTTCTGTTGGATGCCTTGGTGGCTGCTCACACTGCTGAGTGAGTCTCTGCATCTCCACCTCCCACCCATCGTTAAGGTTTTCTCCCTTACTCTCGCAAATATTTGCAAAATCCAAAATGCTGCTATAATGGTTGGAACTTTTTTCTGCTGCTTCCAACCCATTCCAGAAGCAGCAGCACCTCCTTTTCAAAAGCCCAGATGCGTAAGCCACTGCCATTCTGGAACTAGCAGGGCGATAGTTGAACTGTTCCTTCTGTTGAAGCATCCTGTGAACAGCTTCATTAACCAGGGAAGCAGAGGATAAGCCAAGTCTCCCAGGATAACTGGAGCAACCTCCCCACCATTAATGTCCATAGTGATCCTGGGGGCAAACTGTCCATTATTCATTAAGGTAAAAAGAGCTGAGTTCCAAAGGATCCTAGCATCATGGATCCTTCCAGGCCACCCTGCACTTATATCTGTTAACCTGCCATGGCAGTCAACCAGCCCTTGGAGTACCATGGAGAAATAAACCTTTCTGTTAATAAATTCCTTTCTATTTATAAATTCTTCATCCTAGTGTGTATGTGGAGGAAGAGAGGGGTGCGAAATAATAGGCACCTGAGTCCATCAATTGCCCCAATACAGTTTGGGAACCCCAAGTGTGCAAAGCTATTAATGACCCCCTGAACATTACCAAGCTGTTTAACCCAGTGTACCTTTTCCATGGCAACACATACCTGGATGACAGTGACCCCAGTAGTCAATCTCCCCATGTCAAACTGATTGGCTAAGGATCAATAGCATTTGGGGATGGCCAGCTTCCAGATGGCAATGGTGACCCATGTCTCCAAAGGCATGGGGCACCATGTATGGTAAGCTGTCACTGCAGCTCTGGGATTAGTTCAGTACAAATCTCAAATTTCCCCTCCTGAAATTCTCTTGATTTTAAAATTGTCAGTGGTGGAGAATCCACCACAAAAGTTGATAAATTGTTCCAATGGTTAGTTACTCTCACTGTTAAAAATGGATGCCTTGTTTCCAGTCTAAATTGGTCCAGCTTCAACTTCAACAGCCAGTAGCTCATGTTAGACCTTTCTCTGCTAGACTGAAGAGTCTATTGTTAAATATTTGTTCCATGTGTAGGTTCTTGGACTATAATCAAGTCACCTTCTCTTTGTTAAGCTAAATAGATTGAGTTTGAGTCTATCACTATAAGGCATTTTTTCTAATCCTTTGATCATTCTCATGGCTCTTTTTGGAACCCTGTCCAATTTATCAACATCCTTCTTGAATTGAGCATGCCAGAACTGGACACAATATTCCAGCAGTGATAGCACCAGTGCCAAATACAGAGGTAAAATAACCTCTCTGTTCCTACTTGAGATTCTCCTGTTTATGCATCCCAGAATCTCATTAGTTCTTTTGGCCACACCGTCCCAATGGAAGCTCATGTTCAGCTGATTATCCACTCCCCACCCCAAATCTTTTTCAGATTTTTAATCAGCATGTTGTATGGTACCAAGTCAAATGCCTTACAGAAGTCTTATATTACGTCAACACTATTACTTTTATCAACCAAACATATAGTCTCATAAAAAATATCAAGTTAGTTTAACAGAATCTATTTTGCATTCCATGTGGGGTGGGGACAGTTGGTGGCAGGGGAAGGGAAGAGGGAGGGAAGCAGCTACTTGCTGGGACCAAGGAGGGGGAGAGCAGGTGGCAGCTAGGAACAGGGAAAGGAGGATCAGGAAGCTGCTGGAAATGGGATGGAGGCAAGTGTAGCCAGCTGCTCCAAAATTGTGTGAGGGCATGAGTGCTTTGCATCATCACCAGAGCTCCTGCAGCAGGGGTCAAAATCATGGGACTGTGCATAAAATCATAAAAGGTGGCAGTAGTGGGGGTGACAGAGTATTCTGTCAGGAAGATTCTCTTAGCAGCATTTTGAATGGACTTGATGGGGTGAGTTTGCAGGCATTGAGTTCACATTTTAATGCCCGCTCCCAAAGATTTTGAAGCTCCTGCATCTTTGTGGATAACAAGCTACTCTGAATTCCTTAGATCCCCTGCTATCTCCAGTTACTGTTAGCAAATCTTAGTTAGCCCTTGAACTTGCATATTGTTATTTTGCACTTTTCTGGATGCACCTGGAAAAAAATGAAAGGAGGTGCTTCCTTCTTGTTGCATGCTAATTATGGAGGTTTGGATTAATAAACTGATCTGCTAGTATGTGCTTTAGGATAATTTCTTTGGAGCCTCCTGCTACTGACTGATAAATATGTATGTGTTCATTCTTATTTTTAGGTCTGCAGCTAAATTTCACCTTATCCTGGGGAGACACACATTATCTTGGACTGACCGGACTTGAAGCAGTAGGAAAGGATGGTCAGGCTTTGCCAATTACTATGGATCAGATTTCTGCTTCACCACAAGATTTAAATGACCTTGCAGAGTACATGGAAGATTCCAGAACATTAGACAAGTAAGTAGAAAAACAACTGAAAACTCTAAGTATCTCCTGTAGTGTTTTGTCCTGTGTGGGCTGTTTCAGTGATAGTCTTCTCAATATTCTCATTAGTCTGAGATTTTAGAGTTAATGAATGAGAACTTATTATAAATACATATAAGTTAAATTTATAAAATGATATAATTGTTTAACCCTTATTATATGATAATAATAACAACAATAATAATAATAATTAATAATGTAAACTCGCAGCGGTGCTATCATTAGCTATGACCTGTGTCAGATTGCAGATTCCTGTGCCAGCACGTCCCTGCGGCCCGCTGCTTCCCACAGATCCCATTGGCCAGGAACGGCAAACCACAGCCACTGGGAGCTGCGGGGGGCCTTGTCTGCGGATGGTCAACATCAGCAAAATGTCTTGCGGCCCGCAATCAGGTTACCCTATACAGTACAATTTTGCAGACCTGATCTCAGCCCAAGTATTAATCATTTTTGGAAAGTTTGAGCAAATATAGGTTCTTGTGACCCCCTCCCTTTAAAAAAAAAAAAAAAAGCTGTGTGCTAAAATGTAGTGGTAAACACTGGAACTATGTCAAGCAAATAATCTTCATTATGGAGAAACACCTTTCAGTTTTCCAGTGAAAATGGGTTATGGGCTGAGTTATGTTCATATGAAAACTATGTCACACACACTCAAGTAGTTTTCCTGGTAGCTCCACCTCATTTAATGTGCATTGGCTCATGCATTTGAAATATGTTATGTGCCTAGAAAGTAAAGTTTTCTGTAAAATTAATTGGATTCTTTAGGCAGGATCACATTTTCACCGTATACACAAACAGCACCTACCATAATGGGGCTCTCGTCCCTGATTGGCCGTCTAGGTGTAACTGCATTACAAATAATAATAGCTTGTGTGCATAGTACATAAAACATTTATGGTGCAAGGAGCATGTTCAGTGAGACAAGAGAACACTGGAGTTCTTGCCTCATAGAATAAAATATGTAGTGACTTATGCAAGACCTTGTTTCCTTAAGTGAATATTTTGCACAGGACAGACCTACCATTTTTAATTTTTTTAAAATAACAAACCTAAGGAATGCTCTTAAAGTAACTTGTGAAAGAAAATGTTACGGTTGCATAATTAAGCACTCAGAAGTCAGGCAGGGAGCACTCTTTTGGCAGCAAATGTAAAAAAAATTATTACATATAGTAACATCACTATGAACAATTAATTTGACTTCTTTAAAATATTTGTAATAAGTACTTAGTGTAAAGTTATTTTACTTCAGACTTAAGTTATTTAGAAATAAATCTGTCACATCTTTTCCTTCACTGAGCACAATTCTACGCATACACTGCAGAGGTTCTCGGAAATCATACTGTGCAATGATTTAATTAAAGCTTGTATCATGCTGCATAAACACATGGGCAGAGTTAAGACTACATGGGCAAAATTAACTTTGTCATTTCCTGATTTTTGAGTGGCTCACTTTTGCGATCATAACATTTTAATCATTAAAAGTTATTGCGTTGAAACCTCATTCTTCTTTTTAGATTATATGTCTGCTCTAAACTGAGGTAATTACAACTGTTGTCCTCTCAGTGTCTAAAAAAGGAAGACTGATATCATCTAGCTTAAGGACCTAGCCTACTAACCCGGATGAAAATATATTCACCAAATACAAAACTGAGAACCACATTCATTTACTGCATCTCTTGATTTATTTTTTCTGATAATTCATTAAGTATCTTTTCCTGAGTTGTCTACTTGCACTGCAATCAGATGGCATAACTGCAGTACATGTAGGTGTAGCCAACTAGCCTTGATCCAACTAGCTCACTAAAAATAGCATGGAAGCTATGGCAGCAACTACAGGCTAGCCACTCGAGTATGTACCCAGGGTACTGGTAGGCTTTTACTCAGGTGGCTAGTCCACCACTCATGCTGCCACAGCTTCACTGCAATTTTTCGCAAGCTAAAACCTAGCATGGGTAAGCCTATATTTATCGCAGTCATGCCTCATGATTGCTCAATCTCTTTCCTCTTTTCCTTCTTTCTCCTTTTAGCCTCTTTTATCAGGTTACATAGTGTTCTCTATCTTTTTCCATATATATTCTCTCTCTCCCCCTGCCCCCTTTTTCACATATATGAAATATAAACATATAAAAATGTAAGTTAAAAATACTAAATCATGAATTCAAACAATCAAAAGTTAGGTAACCTTAATTCTGGCATTTCCTAACTCAACATTAATTTGTCTTCTTGTAAGTATTCATTATGATACTAGGTAAAATTTTCAAAAGTACCTAAGTGACTTAGACACTTTAGAAAATTTTACTCACTGTCTTTAATTACATGATGATATAGTGTAGAGTGCTTTTTAAACTTTCAGACAAAGGCATAATAAAATCTAATGTCTGGAGGCTGGAGCTACTCAAATTCAGACTAGAAATAAGGCACATGTTTTCCTGCGATCAGTTTTGTGTCCGTTCTGTGTACTGTTTTCTCTTGCTATTTTCCGTTGCTTAACAATTGCCAGTCCATCACTAAAGGATTTTTCTGTGTTTGTAGGTTAATAGATGGGACTAACATCACTGTTGAAGATAATCATATGTGGCTTATTCCTTTCACTTATGGGGAAGATCACATTATCACAATCTATTTTGATAAAGCTGAAAATATTGCAGGGCTTCGCTTTTGGAACTATAATAAATCTCCAGAGGATACCTATAGAGGGGTGAGTGAAAGAATGTGGCACTGCCAGCAGAAGTGTTCAACCACCCATTAGAAAATTTGTGCTTTGATAAATGAATGTGGCTGCTTTAATGTAATAGCATAAATCCTTCTAAATTATCTGACTGAGTTTCATGGCAGTTTAATGGGTTTCTGTCTTCCTTCACAATCAGCAAATACAAGAAAAAGAGCCAGAGATAGTTCTAAGAAAATCACAGGGCCTGATTCTTCTTTGAGACACACAATAGCACATGGTGCCAAATTCATTGAAAATAACAAACGGATAGGTGTAAATACTAGGTGGGGAGAGGACACAGCATGGATGCCTTCCATATGGCATTAGCTCCTAAAGCATTGAGGTTCTAGATTGTGGGATACTCTTTCATAGAAAATCTAATTAGGAAAGACACTGATAGCAGTTTGTGGGGCACGGGTTTCCATGTGCTCTCTTAGCTGGAGGTAATTTTTGTTCTCCTTTTATTTATTGTATCACTGTATAAAATGCCAACAGGAATTTTTTTCTAAAAGATGCCTTGGTTGTCTTACTGGCTGGATGCCTTTCAGTCAGGACCCATCCCCCAGTTCAATGCTCATTTTCTTCTTCTTCACACGTTGTGGATGTCGTGGGCAGAGAGAAAGGGTTGACAGGTGATTTGTTCCTCATTTTTATATCTTTTCCTCCTCTTTGAGAATCATCTCTAGCTGGGGTTCAGGCAACTGAAAGTTTGTGGACGGTAACTTTCAACTGTTCTATTGCTAAGATGTAAATTTCTTGCTCACACCCTTCTTCCTGCCAAAGAATGGTCGCTTAATCAAGTGATAAGCCATATGATTACGCTGACACCTGGCTGTGGTGCTGGCTAGCTTTTTCTCTCCGGGGAACTAGTTTGAAGCTGTTTCCCCAGAGTTGGAACATGCCATATACAGTAGAACTTTACAACTTTATTTACAATGTTGTCACACATTTTACCAGGGCGATAATGTTCAGTAGATTATGAGTTTTCAAATGATACCTCACATGGCATACTTTGTACAAAATTTATCATAGTCTTGTAAAAGTGGTGAACATAAGAGTACAGACTGTCACAACACATTGTCCAAACCATGAGAACAGCCATGGATACTAGGATGGGTCCCCAATAGGTCAGCCTCTTCCTGGGGTACGTCAAGGAAGAATTTATGAAGAAAGGCACCACAAAATCAATGATATACCTGAGATACATCAATGATATTTTTATCATCTGGACAGATTACCTAAAGTCCCTCATAGATTTCCACCACAACTTTAGCAACCACCACCCATCGATGAAACTCTCTCTAGAACGTTGCCACACATCATCAACTTCCTGGACACCATGATCAGCATCAATAATGGAACCATACAAATGACTATGTACAAGAAACCTGCGGATCACCACACTTACCTCCAATGAGCCAACAACCACCCCAGACACACCAAGAAATCTGTTATCTACAGCCAGGCACTCAGATGCCATAACATTTGCTCCAAAGTGAAAGGGGGGGGAGCTTAGTAAAATTGCCACTATTTCCCATTGTTTCCAATGGGACTGAAGCCACAGGCTACCCTCAGAAAACTGGCCCCCATTTCATTAAAAAGTGTGCTGTCAAATTTCTCAACCACCAAATGGACAGTGTGTGACATCAGGTGATCAAAATATGTGAAATATGACCAAAAAGTGGAACACCTGTTTTTTGTTACATGTCACATACACCTTAGTTGGCAGATTAAAACTTGCCTAAGGATATTTTCTCACTGTGTGAATTAAATAAGCCTTTTTTGTAATTTTTGGAAAATCACGACTTCTACAGTGCAGCCATCAGGGAACCCGGTGTGGGTCACAGCAGAGTTTGAACCACAGACAATCACATTCCCAGCCTATCTTTCTAACACCTGAAGTGCAGGAATAAGTGTTGTTCTCTCAGTGGAGCAGCCACTAGAGGGGAAAGTGACATGTACCTGTTTCCAGTGGCTTAAGTAACTATTTGCTAGTCAGCTGTACAATACTGGGTTCTAGTCCTAGCACTGGGGTGGGGTGGCCTACTGATGATTAACAGGATAACTTTTCACATTGGTTTGTCAGTGTAGTTGAGACTAAATTCTGTCAAATTACTGAACTGGATTCTATTCACAGCTGTGCTAGAAATGAACTTGTGCAATTCTGCTACTTGATTGGTAAAATGGGACGTCTGATACTTGACTGCCTCCTCAAATAGGTGTTTGAGGTATGGCTCAGTAGTAAGGGCTGTAAAATGCACACAAATATAAGCAGCAGTGAGTAGAATAGGTGAGATTTCAGCCTGGGCTCTCCTGGCTCCCAGGTCAGTGCTCCTTCCCTTAGGCTAAAGTATATTTTTTGATTGGACTCGCTCTCTCTCTCTCCTCTCCAAATTGGGAGCCTGATTCAACTGAAATGTAGTACATCTAAGAGTGCTGCTTGCCATCTGACTGTAATGCTGTACCAACTCAAGATGGCTACCTCTTTGCTCTTTCATTTCCAGTGGGGCTGCAGCTAGTGGCGTAGCCAGGTTTTAAGAGCGGGGGAGCAAATATAAAAAAGGTGCCCCCCCTTGGCTCCTCCTCTGGCCACGCCCCCTTTGGCTCCTCCTCTGGCCGCCCCCCCTTTTGCTGGCTCCTCCAGACCCATCTATTGCCAGGGCCCTGCAGGCACCCAGGAGCCCCCTGCACGCACCCTGACACCCCCCCGGGCCGGGCCAAGCTGCGGTGGGGTCCGTGTCCCTTTAAGAGCGGGGCTGGGCTGAGCCAAGCTGGCGGGGGGGGGTGGCTCCACTCCCTGCTGCAGGCTGATGCCAGATCCTCGGCTGAGAGCCCCGCTCATCTCCTGCACCAGCTCCAGGCGGGGCTTTGCTGCGGCTCCCCCCGGGCCAGGCCATCCCCTTCACCTGCACAGTAGGGGCGAGTTGCATGAGGGCAGGACCTGGTGCCATCCGCCTGGTGGGCCCTGGGGGGCACCGGGTGAGATGGGGTGTTGCGGGGGACATCAGGCAGAGGGATGGGGCACTGGGCCCCGGGCTGAGCTCCCAGCGTGCGCTCGGTCACTCACCTTCCCGTCCGGGCCGAAGGAGAGGGACTCTCTCTCAGTCTCTTCCCCGACTGGGGAGGGCGCGGGGTCCTGCTGGGTCTCCGCGGCCTTGCTTGGCCTCAAGGAGGCGGCGGCAGCTCCGTGGAGCTGGTAGTCTGGCCGGCGGGGCTGCTGAACGTCCGCTCCTCCATCTCCGCCCCGCCCCAAGCACAGAGCACGCCAGGCGCGAACCCCATCCCAGGTTAGCCCTCTACTGGGACCGAGGGCTGAACAGGCCCGGCAGGGCAGTGCGGGGGCTGCTGGAGCCTGGAGGGGGAAGCTGGGGAAGGGGTGGCATGGCCTCAACCCCCTGGGGCTGTGGAGGAGGCAGAGGGGCGCAAGCCGCAGCAGGACCCCAGCCCCCCGGAAGAGGGGATCTGGGGCCAGCCTGGGGAGGCAGGAGCAGCCCCGGGGGTGCTGGGCGTGTGCAGGTCAGAGCCCCGGGAGAGCCCCAGCCCCATGGCGGACAGCGCTGCAGAGGAGGAGCCCGCGGCGGGTGAGGGGCAGCTGGCGGGCAGATCCCCTCTCCCCGGCAGCTTCCTGCTTCCCTTGGCCCAGAAGCAGGAAGCTGCCAGGGAGAGGGAAGCTGCCCGCCAACTGCGGAGTGCTCGGCTGCCACGCCCTGAGCCGCCGCAGGAGGCGGCTGCGGCGGCGATGTTGGGGCCGCGTGGGGCGCGATGGCCAAGGAGCCGGCCCCTTCGCTCCTCTGGCCGTGCCCGCTGCCCCCCCACAATGGCTCCTCCGGAGTCTGGCCTTGCTGACCCGCCCCCCACACTTGCCTGCAGGACCCCAGCGGTGGCCCAGCAGGCGCAGCTTTTGAAAAATTTGCTGAGGGGAAGCGGCTGCTTCCCCTGAACCCCCCTAGCTACACTACTGGCTGCAGCTACAGGCTGCCCCCAGAAAAGATGTCTGCCATCTATGTTTTGGCTAGGAAACTGCGGGGAGATAGCCTGTGACACAATCCTTGGCTATGCTGGAGAGCAGTAGAAAGAGCTCCCCTGAGAAAGAGGTTACATGCTGCAATGCTGGGGCTCCGTACTGCCAACCCTCACTATTTTGTTGTGAGTTGTGTGATATTTGGTGTGTTTCTTAAGGCCCCCGTCTCTGGAGTCGTGTGAATACATCTGAATTTGAGCTATCATTTTTTAGGAGGACATTTCTAACACTCTTAGTTGTTGGGAAGAGCCAGGAAACATGACACCAAAGGCTAAAACTAGAAGGCAACTACCAAGAGCACAGCTATGTTATTTCCCTGCATTCTGCTCTCTTTCCTCTCACTGCAAGCATCCCTGCTCCATCAATATTCCTATATACATGATAAAAGTTGACATGGAGAGCATCACTATCTCCTCTTATATATCTCCCAGAGCCCTTCAACACTTGCTGTATTAAAAACCAAAGAAGTTCTGTAAACAAAAGCTTTCTTCAAAAAGATAAAGGTTAGTAGGTGTGACATCCCCCAGTGTAAACCCAAACCGCAAACAGATTTAAAAATTACTAAAATACCTGCAGATCTGACAAAAAGTGGAACTATAAACAGTCACTCCTCAAACATTCAACCTTGCATTCCAGAGCACAAAGATAAACTCTCTTCCTCTTAATTCTGAGGTTAATCAGTTCCTTCTTATTACAGGTGAAAGCAGTTCCTTAAGTTGCTACTAGTTTGTATTTTGCTGATGCTAGTAAAACCAAATTTACTAACTTTAAACAGCAATGTAACAACAATTTAGGGGAAAGTGATACTTACCTTTATTAAAATAAAATCTTTTACTTTTAAAATTCAAATTTAAAATTTAAAAACACAGCACTTCTATCGAGAGCCTATATACATTCAAACAGGCTCAATAGTGATCATAGCAGTGTCCCATAACTTACTTCCTTGCCTTTTAGGTTTGGTGTTGTGGGATGTCACTCTTAACCAGCCTCGGCCCCTTTTAAATGAAGGGTTTTTTTAATGGAATTTTACTAGGAATTAAAATTAGCATATTGGAGGCTAAGCTCTGAGTGTGAGCATGCTCATTGTTCCTGGGAATTTTTATCTCAATGACATTTTGATTTACACTTCTTGTGTCACTAGTGAGGTATATGTATTTTACGCCTTCTTTTTTGTAAGAATTCAGATTCAAAAGGGAGATGAAATAAGTTCAATACAACAAAAGTATCTTTAATAATTAAATTGTTTCAGCCAGTGAAATTAACATATTTGTATTAGATCCATATGTTTTAAAATAAGGTGTTCTTTCCCTAGGCTAAGGTTGTCCATGTCTTGCTGGATGGACACTGTATCTCTCCGCCAGAGGGCTTTCTTATCCGAAAGGGACCAGGCAACTGTCACTTTGACTTTGCTCAAGAAATTCTCTTTGTTGACTACTTGAAGCCCCAACAGATTATCAGACCATATGGGAGGTAAAATAGAATGTTCTTACTATCTAAACCTTACATATTCTCTTACCTATTCCTTGAAGGTAGTCTGTTTGGATGGGCCTCCCTGAAGCAGATGCATTATGAAGTGCATGGATACAAATATCAAGTACTTTGGGGATACTTTTTTAAAATTACAGGCACTTAAATCTGCCCTCAATTGTGTGCCTAATTTTCACATGTGCTTACAAAGACTGTATGTGCAAGTGGCCAATTAGATGCACAGTGAACAATTAGCATGAAGAAATAAATGTGTATACAAAATAGATGTGGAGTTCTGCACTCAGCTGTGAAAATAAGGCCCTCTTCTTCCTGTAGTTTCTCAGAGAATTCCTGTGCTGAAAGCAGATGGATAAATTCTCCAAATTCACTGGTTTGTTTTTGTTTTCTGTTTTTGTTTTTTGATCATTTTTTGGTGGAGAGTGTCCGTTCTTTACTAAATATGTCAGGATTTTAAAATTTTTCTTGTATATTTTGGCAGAACTGATTCACGTGGGATGGAACAAGCTAGTATGGACTATGAAGCACCATTGATGCCATGTGGTTGTATCCTTCCCTATCATTTTCTCACTTGTATTATTATGTATAGTATCTTGTGATTATTTTTATTATTATTATGGGTATTGCAATTCTGTTCTTTTTGGTCTCCCTGAATACCTCTCTCTTGACCCCAGCATTTTCAGAGTTCCTCTATATGGCTTTGTTTTAATTTAAGTGAGGTACCTAAAGCATGTGAGAGGCATCATTAAAAACAAATAAATATAAATAACCTATACAATGAAGCATGAATATGTAACCCCAGCTTCAAACTCTCCACTGGCTCCGCCTCTAATTCAGGATCAATTCTAAAAACTGCCTCTTGTTTTTATAAGCCTCCATACAGAATAAAGCTGGACATGATTTAAATAAGAAGGACAAAAACTAGTGACATGAATGTAGGTCAGGACGTAACAATGGTTTGTACTAAACTATGTTAATTGTATATTTTAAACTCAATTTTCCCGAATAGAGAAGTTGGATTGGGAACTTCTTTTCTCTCTCTATCCAAGTGGGAAGAAGAGGACATTCAAAGTAATTGAGAGACAGTGAATTCAAAAGCGATAAAAGGCAATATTTTTTCACACAAACTCATTGCTCCAGGATGTCACTGAGGCAAAGAAGTTAATGAGATTCAAAGAAGGATTGGACATTTCCATAAATATCAAGATTATACAATGTTATAACAGTAAATACTAAAAACAAGATTTAAAAGGCTATAAATCCACCTGCTTCTCAGGGCTCAAGCCTCTCTCTGTTAGTGGTTAGGAGAAGTCCCAACCAGGGGTATTCTGTCTGCTACCCAAGATCCATAAACCTGGAAATCCTGGATGCCCCATCATCTCAGGCATTGACACTCTTACAGCAGGATTATCTGGCTATTTGGACTCTCTCCTCAGACCCTAGGCTACCAGCACTCCTAGCTATCTTCGAGACACCAGCGACTTCCTGAGGAGACTGCAATGCATTGGTGACCATCCTGGCCACCATGGATGTAGAAGCTCTTTACACCAATATTGCACATGAGGATGGACTACAAGCTGTTAGGAACAGTATCTCTGATGAGGCCACAGCACACCTGGTGGCTGAGCTTTGTGACTTTGTCCTCACCCACAAACATTTCAGATTTGGGGATAACTTATACTTTCAAGTCAATGCACTGCTATGGGTACACAGTATGCCAACATTTTTATGGCTGACTTAGAACAACGCTTCCTCAGCTCTTGTCCCCTAGTGCCCCTCCTCTACTTTCACAACATTGATGACATCTTCATCATATGGACCCATGGGAAGGAGGCCTTTAAAGAATTCCACCTGGATTTCAACAATTTCCACCCCACCATCAACCTCAGCCTGGACCAGTCCACACAAGAGATCCACTTCCTGGGACCTACAGTGCAAATAAATGATGGTCACACAAAAACCACCCTATACCTGAAACCTAGTGACCGCTATACTACCTACATACCTCCAGCTTCAATCTAGGACACATCACACAATCCATTGTCTACAGCCAAGCCCTCAGATACAACCGCATTTGCTTCAGTCCCTCAGACAGAAACAAACACCTACAAGATCTTTATTCTTAAAACTACAGTACCCACCTGGGGAAGTGAGGAAATAGATTGACAGAGCAAGACGGTTACCCAGAAGTCACCTACTACAGGACAGGCCCAACAAGGAAAATAACAGAACACCACTGGTCATCACGTACAGTCCCCCACTAAAACTTCTCCACAACATCATCAACGATCTACAACCTATCCTGGAAAACGATCCCTCACTCTCACAGATCTTGGGAGGCAGGCCAGTCCTCGCTTACCAACTGCTCCCAACCTGAAGCAAATACTCACCAGCAACTACACACCACACCACAGAAACACTAACCCAGGAACTTATCCCTGTAACAAACCTCGTTGCCTACTCTGTCCCCATATCTACTCTAGCAACACCATCAGAGGACCCAACCACATCAGCCACACCATCAGGGGCTCATTCACCCGCACATCTACTAATGTGATATATGCCATCATGTGCCAGCAATGCCCCTCTGCCATGTACATTGGCCAAACCGGACAGTCTCTACGTAAAAGAATAAATGGACACAAATCAGACATCAGGAATGGTAACCTACAAAAGCCAGTAGGAGAACACTTCAATCTTCCCTAGACATTCAATAACAGATTAAAAGTATCAGAAGGGTAGCCGTGTTAGTCTGGATCTGTAAAAGCAGCAAAGAGTCCTGTGGCACCTTATAGCCATCCTTCAACAACAAAACTTCAGAAACAGGCTTCAAAGAGAAACTGCAGAGCTACAATTCATTTGTAAACTTAACACCATTGATTTGGGCTTGAATAGGGACTGGGAGTGGTTGGCTCACTACAAAAGCAATTTTCTCTCTCTTGGTATTGACACCTCATCATCAACTATTGGAGTGGACCACATCCACCCTGACTGAATTGGCCTTGTCAACACTGGTTCTCTACTGGTAAGGTAACTCCCTTCTCTTCATGTGCCAGTATATTTAAGCCTGTATCTGTAATTTTCACTCCATGCATCTGAAGAAGTGGGGGGTTTTACCCACAAAAGCTTATGCCCAAATAAATCTGTTAGTCTTTAAGGTGTGTCCCCCCCCCCCCCCCCGAGTCCTCGTTGTTTCTGTGGATACAGACTAACACGGCTACCCCTCTGATACTTAGGAGATCATATTATCCCACATCTGCGTACTGTGGGGTTTCTTGCACTTCTGTGGTAAGTATCTGTCCCTGGCCACTGTTGGAGACAGAAGTCTGGACTTGATGGACCCTGGCCTGATCCAGGATGGCAATTCCTATTCCCAGTTACTATGTGGGTCTGGGATTAGTCCAGCACAAGGACGTAACAGGATGATGCAAGGTCTTCAAATCTCACTTAGTGCAAACTATTTAATCAAAAGTCTGGTGGCTGGAAGTTCAAGCTAGACAAATTCAGATTGGAAGTAAGGCACAGTTTTTTAACAGTAAAGGTGGTTAACCATTGGAACAATTGACCAAAGGAAGTAGTGGACTCCACATCACCAGGAACTAGATGTTTTTTTTCTAAATGCCATGATCTTGTTCAATCAGAAGTTATTGTACTTGGCATAGGAATTACTGGGATAAATTATATGGTTTGTATTATGAAAGAAACAAGACTAGATTATCATAATTGTCCCTTCTGACATCAGAATCAGTGAATCTGTATATCAATTAATTGTATCCCATATAAGCTGTTAGCTAAATGGGCTTTATAGTTACCTGAATCCTCTCCTGAATTGCAAATCAGAATACCCGTGTCATGTATTTGTGCATAGCTTATTTAGTTTCATAGTTAGTTGGCTCATCATGTGACCCGCATCTAGGGAAGACTGTGATGTCTGAGAAAAAGAATATGTATGGTATTGTGAATGCAGATTATTAATTAGAGAGAAGACAACTTATGGTAGAAGCAGTGTAAGTCAAGGAAGGAATATTTGACCATTATGACAATGAATTAGTGAAAGTAATAAGAGAATGAAAAAGAATAATGCAAGATGTTACCGATGTAAATAAGACTGTAGAAAAAAAATGTATGATATAGTAAATAATGTGTGCCCTGTAATTAAAGACAGTATCATGATGCGTACACACAAGTGGGCAGAGCAAAGGTTGCACAGCCATTTCTTCACCTTAGAGATTTAATATTCTCTTATAACTTTCTTCTGAAATAGAAAAAATGTTGGAATCAACATTTTCCTTAATAACATCTTTCAGTTATTTTCCAGTTTCAGCTTCTAACGAGCTGGGGTGATCCATACTATATTGGTTTGAACGGACTAGAGTTGTATAATGAACATGGAGACAAAATCTTACTCACTGAAAACAGTATCCTTTACCAGACTGAGTTTCTTTTTCTCTTTCAAATGCACTCTTCAGTCCTTGATGGACCCTATCCTACCATCATCTGCTGACCTATACAAAAAGTGCAGTATTACCCCTCCTGACTAACTGCTGTGATTGCTCTTGAGTTTTTGGTGATATTTATTGAGGTACAATTTCATAATGTTGCTGCTTCAACAAGTGGCCTCTTCACATTCCTGCCCTTGGGATGGGCCTGGCAATGCAGCTTGGACTGGTGGATCCTTCTCATAATAGTGTCCATTAGAGCAGTGCTTCTCAAAGCCAGTCTGCCGCTTGTTCAGGGAAAGCCTCTGGCAGTCCGGGCCAGTTTGTTTACCTGCCACGTCCACAGGTTCAGCCGATTGCGGCTTCCACTGGCCGCGGTTCGCCACTCCAGGCCGATGGGGGCTGCGGGAAGGGCAGCCAGCACATCCCTCGGCCCGCACCACTTCCTGCAGCCCCCACTGGCCTGGAGCAGCGAACCGCAGCCAGTGGGAGCCGCGATCAGCTGAACCTGCGGACGCGGCAGGTAAACAAACCGGCCCGGACCGCCAGGGGCTTTCCCAGAACAAGCGGCGGACCGTCTTTGAGAAGCACTGCATTAGAGCATTCTCATGGCTCCTCCTGCCTCTCCCCTCACTGTTCTTGAATGTTCTGAAAGCAAAGCTATAGAAGGGAGTGGTGGGCTCCAGCTGCCTCAGTTCCTTACAACCACAGTAGCAGACGGACCAGGAATCTCACCAGCTTGAGCTGACCTGAATTTGTTGGAACAGATTGTTCCCAGTGCCTGCTTATTGACCTAATTATCTATTCAGTTTAGTTAGGCTAGAGCTGTTCATTTTGATTATTTAATTTATTTTTATTTTAATTATTTTACTTTTATTTTTCATTTTATTGGCTCGTGTGCCTTGGCACAGATCCACAGTTCCAAACCACCACCAAAAGGAAAGAAATCAGGATTCAAGAGGTGAGCTTCTTGAATGTGGTCAACAACGTTGGGCTTTTACCATGGTTACATTGGTCTGAGGCAGCCTCTTGCTCTCTTGGGGAGGAGCCTCCCTGGCTACAGCCAGACACAAGCACATCTCTCAGAATTAAGACTGTCTTTATTCAAGCTCATCTCTCTCTCAGGATTTCTGAATACTAAGAACGGCACCCTTTTTTTCCTACATCTTTTAACAGCTCACTCAGCATCCCCCATTGATCTTCTTCCTGCACCCAGAATATTTTTAAATGATCTTCTGGACCACAGAACCACACAAGTTTTCATTATTCTTCGGGGTAGGTACCTTCATTTTAGTAGCACAGTGGCTGGGGCTTTGTCTTGCAGTTTCCTCATGGTCCCATGTTTTTATAGCTCTAGCAGGGCAGCTCTTATTTTCAGCTGACCGTTGTACCTCCTTCACCAGCCTGTTCTCCTTCTGTATAGCGTTACTCTGCAATATTTCAGCTCTTTTTGTAGGGTGGCCACTTCAGCCTTTAGGTCCTCTAGTTCTTTACCCTTCTCCAAGTCAGACTTCAACCCTTGCTTGACATTAAGCTGGTTCTGGGGTGCAGTTAGCTCCTTCTATAGTAGCGAAGACTGCTGTTCCCCAATCTCCTTTTCAACTCTGTGGCGGGTTAGCCTCTGCTTCCACTTTATGGCTTGCACTAAGAACCTTTCCCGTGAAGAGCAGGTCTCAGGGATTTCAGCCCAGTTCCCATCAGTCGTAGCAGCCTTCTCCTCCAGTTCCCTCCAGCCCATTATTATATAGGACTGCTGAGTAACTGAGGAGTCTACTGACATTATTGCAGCTTCTTCTGTGTACTGGTTCTTGGTGTTCGTGCCATGGGATTCCCAGTCCTTTGACAAACAGCCAATTTTCCTTCTTGGAAGGCCTTTCTGGAGCTTTGAGGGGTCAAACAACTCCCCTGTATCTACACCAGCCTGCCACTAATCTACTTCTGGGCTCAGCATGTGCGTGCAGGTCTCCACACATGCTTTAGTGTCCTGGTCACACCATCTTTCACAGTCCTGGACCAGTTTTCCCTGCAACCCAGTTTCTTCTGCCACAGTGTGTAGGCTAATGCTTCATTGGCAAGTTTCAGGAGCTCACTAGCCTTAGTCTCCAGCTTCTTTTACCTCTGGGTAACCCACTGCTCCAAGGTATGATTGACTTTCAAACTCCAGTTTCTGCTTCAAAGCTTCTTCCATTGTTCTACTCATGAAAAGGATCTCTCTCCCTTCCTTTGTACTTTTCCTTCAGCATATTCCCTCACATCTCTGCAGTGGGAGGAGCAGTTCTCCAAAATTAGCTGTCCTTCTGACTTTTGTCCTGGTTGAGATCCCTAACTCAAGATCTCCATTTTCTTCTGCTCCTCCACACATGTGCTCCTTTAGGGTATTCTCACTCTCTAATCCAGTGGTGGGCAACCTGCGGCTCACGGGCCACACGCGGCCCATCAGGATAATCCACTGGCAGGCCGCAAGACAGTTTGTTTACATTGACTGTAGGCACGGCCACCCACAGCTCCCAGAACCCGCACCCTCTCCTGCATTGGAAGGCTGAGATTTTTTTGATGGTCTCAAAGCTTTGGGAGAACCAAGGATTTAAACTTCTGAAATTGATCCAAGATCAGGAAGACTTTTCCTAAATCTGTCTTGAAAACAGCTTGTGGGTGAGTGGTCCCTGTAAAGGATTCTGGAACCTCTTCTCCTGATGGATGATAATATTAGAATATGGTGTCTTGATGAGCATGGCAGACTGTTCCCCTTGCTGAGGAAGGATTTATTTATCTGCAGACAAAAATACTGCATTACTTATTACAAAACCACAAGCCAATGTAAAGTTAAGGCATTTAATATTACATATTATCTACTTCTTTGTCCAGAGACATGTCACCTTACCACTGGAACAGTATGTCATAGTAAACAAACTCTTACTTTTATCAGAAGATCATTCAGGCAACAATAGATTTGAATCTTCAAGCTACAAACATCTCTGAGCCTATTCACAGAGGTGTGGTAACAATAGTGGCTCAAGTCAGAACCAAAGAAATTCATTTGTTCCCTTATCTAATTGTCAAAGACAAGATATAGTACTGAATTGGAACAGGCAACAAACACTGACATCAGGGTGCTGTTATCTTTCAGATTTATGCTAAATCATGACAAGGGCAGCCTCACACCCACTTATTCGCTGATGTGCCTGGGATTACTCATACAGACTACCATAGGGAAAATAGTTATCAAAACTATAAAGGTTTGGCACTCTAGATCCAAAGCTCAAAGAGATCATAAGAGCCTGCTCAGACTCCTGGGATGATTATTTTTTCCATTGACATCCCCTGACCCAGGTTTCACATGAGGAACCTTCACAAGTTCATACTAAAAAACTGGGGTTCAACACAGAAAAGAATGGAGAGGAAACTCTCATCTGTGAGGATGGAACTGTGTTATGAAGTCAGAGATACCTACTTTGAAATCAGTGGGAGTTAGGCATATCTAATCCATGTAGGCATTTTCAAAAATCCCAATAGGCTCCTAAATACTAGGCCAGACATCCCCTTTTCCATATGCTGGATATGTCCTTAGGTAGTGAGACTGCTGCACCTATTCCTTGCCGGGTCAGGCATTTGCCTCCTTTGCTTATGGAGGTCCAGAAACTCCTGGCACAAAACTGAATTACACCAGAGTTTTGTAACCATTTCTATAAAGGAATATTAGGCATGGGAATGGATACAGACCAGTGGGCTAAATGTAGTGAGAAACGTAAGGGAATTCAACAACAACACTGAAACAGTGAAACAACAACACAGTCCCTTCCCCTGCCTCTGGAGGTGCCCAAAACCTTTAGCTCCTTCACCCGAGGCCTCTAATCCCACTGGTGGGACACATAAAGTTGAGCTGCACTAGCCTGGTGAGGTGTCCTGCTCTCTGGTGGCTGCTCAGTCTGAGCCTCCAGCCTGGTGGGGCGCTGCTTTTTGACTGCTTGGTCATCACCTGCCCTCGGGACACTAGCAAATCTGAGTCCAAATTGCTCACAACGTGTCCTTCCCCCCAGACTCATGCACACCCACACCAAGGGAAACACAATCCTTCCTCCTTCCACCGAAGCCCCTCCGCCCACACACACATACTACAGCCAAGATGGTATCCATCCCCCAGTTCCTCCCAGCTGGCATGGACTCCTCTGACCTTTTGTTCCTATAGGCCATTGATCCTCCAGGACTTGGCTGCTCGCACTTAGGTGCCATCTGCTGGTTTATTCCAATACCTTTGAAAATCTGGCCCTAAATTCTTCAGTTAACTGACAAAGTCACCAATAAGTGTCCTCTAATCAGCCTAGCTGTAGGAAGGATTTTATAATCTATACTGCTAAAGAGAATACATTTATCACGAAGTCTGGTAGACAAAACATAGGTTGTAAAATGATGGTGTTTTTGATTCTTCCTGTTTGGTTAGTTAAGCTTAAGTTTTGTTTCAGATATTGCTGCTTTTCCAGACAGTGTCAACATTTTAGAGGGTGTGTGTGGAGATATCCGAACTCCAGATAAACTCATTGACAGAGTTAATGACAGTGGTGATGGCAGACACATGTGGCTTGCACCAATTCTTCCTGGTTTGGTATGGATACTTTTCTGTTTTCATCTCTTCCTTACATTTGAGTGCTCTGTATGTGTCATGTGTGCAAAGATATAGATATACAAACATGTGTGTGTATGTGTATACTTTTTAAAGTGAGGTTCATGCCAGTGTAAAGTGCTGGACTGACACCTTTCAAAGCGAAATCCTCTGTCTCTTGAAGTGCTACAGCATGGACAACAGCAATGCAGGTTTCCCCACACTGTGACCCCCCGTGCCTGCACTCTGACATGGAGGCATCACTTCTAGCAACAGGGTATGTAGATCCTTAGCCTATCAGCTGAGACTACCAATAAGGGAGGCAGATGTGTGTGTCTTGTGCAGTGGACACCTGTCCACTGAGAGTTGGGCTCAGAACACCAACTCATTTCATGTAAACCAATGCTCTGTATTGAAAATAGTGAACTAGAAAGGACAGGCGCAGTGTTCCATGTCCCAAGGTTCTGAGTAATCCATCCCCTTCTAGTAGCATCATTTTCAATTTGTGTGTGGTTTCTAATAGGGAAAAGAAGGGAAAAGGGAAAAGAAGATAAACCAGACTAGTTCTGGCCTACATTTAACTTTTGGGGATGAACCATTTTGCACACCTGTATCGTGGTCATTTATATTTCTCCACTTAACCTTTCAGAATTAGGGAGGTTAGAAGTTTCCAAAGAAGGTCTAACATGAGATCTGATGTTGGCTATTGTGTTGGGAAATCCTGACTTAGGGCTTGACTACATTGTGGGTGACCACCTGTCCCGAATTGGGCAGGACAGTCCTGAAATGCAAAGTTCAAATCCTGGTCCCGAACTGAATGACTACAGGACAGCCTTTGTCCTGAATTCCCTGCAGTGCTGCTCCACACCTGCCCCAGGCTCAGGGATGGCACTAGTCTCTTTCCAGTAAGGGGGGCTGAGGTGGGCCTTTATCCCGCCTCACCGCGAGGCCCTGCCCCTGCTCCTCCTCTTTC
The DNA here is from genome assembly GCF_027887155.1 of Malaclemys terrapin pileata. Lineage (NCBI taxonomy): Eukaryota > Metazoa > Chordata > Testudines > Emydidae > Malaclemys > Malaclemys terrapin. The sequence continues at coordinate 56,686,288 of NC_071514.1, forward strand.
CCCTGAGGCCCCGCCCCTGGCCAGGCTGGAAGCCAGAGCAGGGCCATGGTAAGAGCTGTCCAGGGAGCCCAGGCCACTGTGGGGAGCCCCAGACCCTCCACCTGCCCTAGGTGGGGTGCTGAGGTGCCAAAAAGCAGCCTCCAGACCATGTCTCCACCCCCAGGGGCATGCTGCCCAAGGCAGGTGGAGGATATGGGGCTCCCCACAGTGGCCTGGGCTCTCTGAGTGGCTCTTACCATGGCCTGGCTCTGGCTTCCAGCCTGGCCAGGGAGGCGGGACCTCAGGGGAAGACGAGGGGAAGGGAGTGGGTCCACACAGACTGGTGGGGATCCTGCGTGTAGGGTTGCCAACTGTCTAATCACACAAAGCTAAACACCTGTGCCCTGACCCTGATGCTCCACTCCTGCCCCACCCCTTCTCCAGGGCCCCACTCTGCTCACTCCATCCCCCTCTCCCTCCATTGCTTGCTCTCCCCCACCCTCACTCACTTTCACTGGGGTGGGATGGGGGGTTGGGTTTGGGAGGGGGTGTGGAGTCTGGCTGGGGCCGAGGGGTTCAGAGTGTGGGAGGGGATTCTGTGCTGAGCCTGCAGCAGAGGGTTGAGATACAGGAGGTGGTGCGGGCTCTGGGAGGGAATTTGGGTGCAGGACGGGTGGCTCAGGGCAGGGGGTTGGGGTAGGGGGTGTGGTCTCTGGGAGGGATTTTGGGTGCAGGAGGCTCTCATGGCTGGGGCAGGGGGTGGGGATGCAAGAGGATGCGGGGTGCCAGCTCTGGGAGGGAGCTTGGGTGTGGGAGGGGATTCAGAGCTGGGGTAGGAGGTTGGGGTGCGGGCTCTGGCCGGGCGGCGCTTAACTCGGGAGGCTCCCAGTCAGCGGTGCAGCAGGGCTAAGGCAGGCTCTCTGCCTGCCCTGGCCCCGCACCGCACCCGAAAGTGGCCGGCACGTCCCTACAGCCTCTAAGGAAGGGGCAGGGGGCTCCGCGCACTGCCCCCGCCCTGAGCACCGACTCCACAGCTCCCATTGGCTGGGAACTGCGTCCAATGGGAGCTACGTGGGCAGTGCTTGCAGGCAGGGGCCGTAGGGATGTGCCGGCCATAGGGATGTGCCGGCCGCTTCTGGGTGCAGCGCGGGGCCAGGGCAGGCAGGGAGCCTGCCTTAGCTCTGCTGCGCCACCAGACTTTTAGCGGTCTAAAATCTCCCAGATTAGCTTCAGTAGCCTCTGGGAGACAGAGCCCGATTCCGTGAGACTCCCAGTGAAACAGGGAGGGTTGGCAATCCTACCTGCATGTGTCTTGCTTTTGCCTTTTGAAAAGGTGGTCATCCTAGTAATGTGCACTACTGGGGTGTGATTTGTAAAGTGCACCAATTTGCCACGCAGTAGTTGGTCTGTGTAGGCCCTGCTGGTGTGCGTACCAGCAGGGCTTACACAGACCAATTACTGTGTAACACATTAGTCCTCTTTAGAAATCACAGCCCCGTTGTTCAGATTGCACTCCATTGTGGACAAGCCCTCTGAATGTTAAAAATTACGATTATAAATTTAAACTGTCAATTAATGAGAAATTTCAAAAACAAAAAAAGAAAACAGCTTGGGAAATTATACAAACAGCATTACGTGTTGCAATGCAGTGGATATAAATGAGGTAATGTTTCCAGATACATAGAAACTCTTGGATATCTGCATTTCTTGGGGTAATGAAAAGCACGAGATTAATTGAAATACCGGACTCTTGTAAGTATGCTGTACACCTGAAATGCCACAGCCATATGGATGTTATTCCTTACACAATTGCCTCTTCTCCCGGATGTGCTCTTTCTTCAGTAAATGCTGTGCAGTGGAAACCTTTTCTTGACTTCTTTGGCCCCAGACTTTGCCTTCATGGCTGTGCCAAAGAATCTAGATTTCTTTGTAGCACTGTAGTTGGTTGTGCTGGAGTACCACAAGATGGATGTATTTATTCCCTCTGGTGCATACATCTCTTTTGCTTTGGGACTGGAGTCTTGTTTCACAAAGCTCTTGGAACCTCCAGTTTGCTATTGGTGAGAGTATTATCTGTACCATACACCTCTGAAGAGGACATTCCTCATAGCAATAGTTACAGCCCAGTCATAGTGAGGTACAGTCCAAATGGTCAATTCTCTGTAAACTGTAGTCTATATGGGAAATGTGATGTGGGCAGTGATTTTATCCACATTGTCAATCTCAAGTCATCTCTGTTTCCATCTCTTACAGGCCTCTATCCTGTTTATATTTCCCCAACTCTCTTTTGCATCATTGTTATGACTCACCAGGTGTTCATTCACCTGAATATATCTAATGGTACTCATCTAATCTAAAACCAGCATCCATTGCAGGCCATCTGTCTTTTTCAGAGAGTTTGCAAAGTTGTTACTTGAAGTTCTGGATGTACTTGAAACCAGATTTGTCCCTCACTCATTTCTGATCTTGAAGAACAAAATTATGGTCGCTTATGATGCTTTCTTGACCTGCCATTCAGAGCTGATGCTCATTTGGGCAATCTTGCAATCTCTGATCACCTAAAACTCCTCAGTACATCTTCTGAGTAGGTTGCACTGCTTGCTAATCTCCCACAACTGGGAATACACAGAGGCCACTCAAAGAAGGGGAGGATACTTACCAGTAACTGTTGTTCTTCCAGAGTGTTGCCTCTGCATATTCCCAGTCCCTGCCAACCTTCCCCACTTCTTCAGAGTTCCAGGCAAAGAATTCTGAAATTAGGAGACAAATTCAGAGTGGTTTGGGCCATGCTTCCTTTTGTACCTTCAGAATCCAGAAGAAGGGCCAAATGGCCCTAAGGGACTGCTCTCTAGTCCACAGCCCAACCCCAGGATGCATCAGTCCCACAAGTGTGAATATGCAAAGGCCATACTCTCAAAGAACGACAGTTACCAGTAAGTAACCGTGTAAAATGTTTCCAGCATTCAGTGGAAGGTCACACTCCCAAACTTATTTTGCCTGTGCAGTCTCTACTTCTGGGATGAGGAAAGATCAGAGCAATTAACTTAATGATGCTCTTGCACAGATTGAGGTGCCATAGTGTGCAGATCTTCCATTCTGGCTCTGAATCCTTGGGTCATCTGTTTTATCTGGAGTTTCAGAAGGCTTTGATTCCCCTGTTGGAGCCTTTTAAGAGAAAAGAGAGACTATTTTAACATCCGCTCTTGCAAAGAAGAGAGCCCTAAACTGAAAGTAAGGAGATCAGGAGAGTTGAATTGATCACTTCCTAGGCACAGAGGAGACTCTGGTTCTGACCATATTTCTTTGCCATGTTTCCGTGCAGGGCTTTGTTCTCAACAATCAGATTCAAGACACTTGGATCCACTGAAGCATCAGGCCTGGTGTTCAAGTGATTCTTTAGTTCCACACTAGGTCTCGTACCCTCCAAGCCAATACTAAAGTTAGAAACTGTTATGAGGGTTGAGGAAGGATTTAATTCTGGGACTTGGAGCAAAATCTTTACAGATCCATCAGGATCTGCACAGAGAGGGTCCTCTGATCCATTGTCTGGGTGGAAAGTGCCTCAAATGATATTTAGGTCAGATCCATATGAATCTTTGAGATGGATGCCCATGCTACAGTTAACACTCAGCAAACCAATAGCTTCTTTTGTTCTCAGAGAGGATGAGTGTCCAATGTCAAATACCTCTGAGTCTCCTGGCCCTGGTTCTCTTATCATTCCCCCAGAGCAGAGTTCGGTATTTTCCCTTGCATTTCCCCAACTGTATGGGGAACTGAACACCACTAGCTGTCACCTTCAGCCCCCAACTAAAACCTCTCCAGCGCATCATCAGAGATCTACAACCTATCCTGAAAGATGATCCTTTACTCTCACAGATCTTGGGAGACAGACCTGTCCTCGCTTACAGACAACCCCCCAACCTAAAGCAAATACTCACCAGCAACCACACATCACTGAACAAAACCACTAACCCAGGAACCTATCCTTGTAACAAACCCCGATGCCAACTCTGTCCACATATCTATTCAAGTGACATCATCATAGGACCTAATCACATCAGCCATACCATCAGGGGCTCGTTCACCTGCACATCTACCAATGTGATATATGCCATCATGTGCCAGCAATGCCCCTCTGCCATGTACATTGGCCAAACCGGACAGTCTCTACGCAAAAGAATTAATGGACACAAATCTGACATCAGGAATCAAAATACTCAAAAACCAGTGGGAGAACACTTTAACCTGTCTGGTCATTCAGTGACAGACCTGCGGGTGGCTATATTACAACAGAAAAACTTCAAAAACAGACTCCAAAGAGAGACTGCAGAGCTAGAACTGATATGCAAACTAGACACAATCAACTCCGGTTTGAATAAGGACTGGGAATGGCTGAGCCATTACAAACGTTGACTATCTCCCCTTGTAAGTACTCTCACACTTCTTATCACACTGTCTGTACTCGGCTAGCTTGATTATCACTTCAAAAGTTTTTTTTTTTTCTCTTAATTAATTGGCCTCTCAGAGTTGGTAAGACAACTCCCACCTGTTTATGCTCTCTGTATGTGTGTATATATATCTCCTCATTATATGTTCCATTCTATATGCATCCGAAGAAGTGGGCTGTAGTCCACGAAAGCTTATGCTCTAATAAATTTGTTAGTCTCTAAGGTGCCACAAGTACTCCTGTTCTTCTTTTTGTGGATACAGACTAACACGGCTGTTACTCTGAAACTTTCCATCTCATGTTACTCATGGTCAGTGTTCAGCTTACATGCCAGTATGGCCTTAATTTCACATTTAGGGCTGTTAGAGTACCTGGGACTCTACATTCATGAATGAATTCTCATTACCTTTTCCTCTTACTCTCCAGATGACAACAAAGCTTTGGAGATTCTTGTGGCTGCAGTTCCAAGGAAGTCGTATAAATTATTCAGTGTTTTCCAATCCAAGTAAGGTGTCCTTACCTATTCTTAAAGGCCTTAAGGATTTTGCCTAGGATGTCTGCAAGTATCCAGCTTCTTTGCCTTCTAATTTCAAGAAGTCTGATAGGACATACCAGGACCTGCAACAGGATTTAAATATTTTTCTTTCCCCCACCCCATTCTGAGGACTGTGTAGATGTTTGCCTTTGCAGATAGACCTCTATAGTTCCCCTCCCTCCATCCCCCCGTGCAATAAAGAGTCTAGAAATTTGTGTATTTTATTGGGAAAAGTGTATTCACTTGCTTGGCTCCTTGAGTGACATTTGCCTCTAAGTTCAAGGTGTTTGCATCACTAAAGTCCCACTTAAACCCTCTAAACTACAATGAATCAAATTGATTTGAATATAAATTGTCTAATGTTCCTCTTCCCTCTAATCTCTGTCTGCTTGCCTGCCAGCCCGTAAATTGTGAGCTCTTCAGAGGAGGGACTATCCTTCCGTGTTTGGAATGTGTCTAGCACAAGTGGGCACTACCATAAATAAATAAATGAATAAGTACAACTAAGCCCTTCAGAATCATCTGGCTCTTTGTGGAGATGTCCAAGGGGAAAACAATAACTGTTGAGAGACTGTGAAAATGGATTGAACTCTCTTATATTATTGAGCGTACTACCAATACCAGACAGACCAGTAGTGGCTCAGTAGGGACTAAGCCCCGCCATATTAAATCAGACCCTCTTTAGATTTTTGGGGTTTCCAAATATCCATCCTTTCTCCTCTTTCTTTCCCAGTGCAGCTCCATGGAGAGCAGTCCAGTGGGGCTGCTGACATTTAGCCCCTGCAGTGCAGCTGTCTGGGGAGGAAGAGGTTGATGGAAGTGGTTGCCTCTAGCTCTTAAGAGAACTCCTTCTTCCAGTGAAAGTATTGAACAGTGCAGGGACCAGCACATGTTCACAGGCTGCCTTTTCAATTTCCTTTGAGCATAGCCTCAGTACAGAGCTCCACACCTTCCTTAAAAAGAACAGGAGTACTTGTGGCACCTTAGAGACTAACAAATTTATTAGAGCATAAGCTTTCGTGGACTACAGCCCACTTCTTCGGATGTATATATGCATCCGAAGAAGTGGGCTGTAGTCCACGAAAGCTTATGCTCTAATAAATTTGTTAGTCTCTAAGGTGCCACAAGTACTCCTGTTCTTTTTGTGGATACAGACTAACACGGCTGCTACTCTGACACCTTCCTTAGATGCTGTGGCAGTGGGAAAGGGAAGCAGAGCTGTCCAGTGTCCTGCAAATGTAAAGAGGAGCAGAGGCAGCAAGTGTGTAGGAAGAAGGAAATGGATGGTTAGCAGCCCAGCGGTGAAGGGTTGGGCCTCTCACGCAGTGTAGGAGCCTAGCGGGGAGATTCAGGAGCTCAGTGAGGGATGGCCTTTGGCTTGTCAGGTCTGACAGTGGGAGCTAAGTGGCTGGAGCCACAGCTTCTTTTCAGGAGAAGGGAGGGAAGGAGCTAAGGTGGGGCCTTTTGCCTATGTCCTGGTTGGAAGGGATGGTAAGGAGCAGGAAAGGGGAAGGAGCAGCGTGACTGGAGCGCCACCGTTTGCTTTGGGCACCAACTGCCACTGAGAGGGACTTGGAGAGAGAGGAGAGACAGGCTGGTTACCTCAATGACTTCCCTCTGTAACGTTTCCATTATGGCAATATGTAAAGCTGGTACTTGGCATTTTAACCATGCCGGATGAAGCATTCCTCTTTCCATTGAGATGCCAGTCTGATTACTGATTTGAGAGAGTAGTGCTTCAGTCTCTGTTTAATTAAATCTCCTTAGCCCTCCCTCTGTAGCTGTCTACTGCTTGCTAATCTCCCTAATAACTGGGAGTTAGCAAAACCCATTTCATGATAGTAAAAGGAAAATAACTCATCAATAACTGGAGTTCCCCTAATTAATATATATATATATATATATATATATAATATAAAATATGTATCTGTGTACATCCACACAACTCTTTCCTCCTTCCCCTCCTCTTTGGAGGGTGGTTAGTGTCAGGAAGAGGAAGCAAGCTGAGCCTGCGGGGTGTGAAAAGGGCAGTCTCTGTAATGGAATCAGTTGGAATGCTGAACCAAATCTTTGGAATGCATGTGACTCCTAATGGCCAGGCTGCTTTGAACTGTTCCAGGGACCCACCAAAGCAAGTGTGCCCCTCTTTAACTGGAGATCTGCAACACATTCAGCAAACTTCTCTTTTCTGTTAAATAATCTTCCTTTTTCTTTTACTCTTTGTATTTAATCGGACAGAGTAGTTCTGTCTTGGGGCATGATAGATATTTGTTTGGTTGAAATGATTCATTTCTCCAGCTCTGATAGCTGTTTTATTATTAATATATATGAATAGCCAGCAAATTAATTATTTCACCTGAATGTAACTGTCACAAGGCAGAGTCTATGCTGCAGGGTGGGGGTGGGAGGGCTTGGTTGGAGTGCATTTTTGGCTTTTCTCAACTGCAGGACAGATCAGATATTGTACTAAACTGCACCAGACGTAGTCAGACCAAGAATCAAGGCAACACAAAGATGTCTTAAAAGCCACTCTTGAGCCACCTTGGGCTCAACCACCCCCATGAACCTGGCCTATTGTCTTCAGTGGAGGACTCCCAATCTTTAATTGTGTAGCTGAGAGCAGAATCAGTCCCCTGAGTTCCCAGGTAAATTAGAAAGCTGAGCCAGTATATTAAATACCACCATTAATCTTCTCACAGGCAAAGGCAGTGTCAGATCTATATTTCAGGTGGATTCAGAAAATAAAAAACTCAGTGTCAGCATCTGGCAACCTGAAGTTACAGAAGCCAGATTTACAGTAGTACATACTTAATTGCTGCCTTAGAAAGAATATTAAAACCCCAAGAATGTTAGTAATGACCCCTGAGGCATGACAACACCATCCCTTCTTAAAGATAATCAGAGAGTAACTATTGTTTTTTTTTAAAGAGATTGTCCTGGAAAAGTTAGCTCTCCCTGTGGAGAATGTATTCATGGAACCACACTCTCCCTGAAGCCCAAAGATTGAATCCTAGCAAGAAATAAGAGTAGAACAATATATTGAAAACATACAATATTATTATTTTCAACATTTAAAAATAGGCTTGCATACTCCTGTGGTCAGCGAACTGCTTCGGAACATCTGGCAAGGCTTATCCAGGCTCTATTGCTAACCTTACCTGAATTACAGTAGCGCTGAGAAGGTCCCAGTCAGAACCCTGTGGTGCTAGGTGCTGTACACACAGAGACAGTCCATACCCCAAAGAGCTTACAGTCTGAGTATGAGACAAGAGACAACAGGCTGACGCAACCAACAGAGCAGGGAGCACAAGGAAGCAATGTGACGATCCTAGCCAGCCATGTTAAGTTTTTTGTAGGCCTCAGGGCAAAGGGGAATTTTAAGGAGGGATCTGAAAGAGGACAATGAGGTAGCTTTGCAAATGTTATGAGGAGCAGCTCCTGGGCATAAGGGGCAACACGGGAAACAGCACCAAGGTGCTTGTTGGAAAATGTAACAAGTGGGCAGTGGAGGAAGCATTGTTAGGAATGCAGAGGGGAGAGTCATTATCTTGATAGCGTATTGGAGATGATAGGTAAGTGGGGATAGGCCACAAGGGCCTTACAATCAAGACCAGTAGTTTTTGATGCAGTAGCAAGGGGGGAGCCAGTGGAGAGATGTGTGGAGAGGAGGGACATGGTTGGAGTGATGAGGCAGGAACATGATCTTTGCTGTAGCATTTTGGATGGATGTAAGTGGGGAAGATTGCATTTGTCAAGGACATGTTGCAGCAGTCAAGACAGGAGATGATGAGGGCCTAGGTGAGCGTTTTAGCTGTGTGGATGGCAAGGCCGGGTCTTAGAGATATTGTGCAGGAAGAAGCAGCAAGATTTCGACTGGCCTGAATCAGTGAGCCTAGAGCAAGATCTGAGTCGAAGAGAACACCATGGTTCCAGGCATGAGAGATAGGCAGGAAGGTGGTGCTGGCCACAGTAACTGAGAGAGGAGGGGGAGGGAATGGCTTTGGGCGAAGAAGGAAGAGCTCTGTTGTGGGTTAAGCTGATGGCTGGACATGCAGGAGGCGATGTCAGAGAGACAGGCTGAGATTTCATTTTGAACAGAAGGAGAGAAGTCCACAGTGGAGAACTAGATCTATGAATCATTGGCATGGAGATGATAGCTGAACTCATTAAATGCTTAAATATCATTTTTCTGCTTACTAGCTCTGCTCCTTTAATACAAACCATTGAGTCTTGTTCTTCGTGTTTGTCCTGCTTTGATTGCATTCCTTCATTGGTGTTTGTCATGTTTTACTGAAAATTAAATGAATTCTTTTCTCTGACAGGTGAATAGGGTTTATGTTATTTTTGACCTGCCCACTACCGTGTCAATGATCAAACTGTGGAATTATGCGAAAACTCCCCAAAGGGGAGTGAGAGAATTTGGTGTAAGTACTTATTCATAAGCAATTTTGATGAGTCAGCTTGCCCTAATTTCCTTTTTTATTTCATACTCATAATTTATCACAGTGTGATTCACACTTTTTGTGTGCAACATCAACATAAATGTCTAAAGTTTTTAAAAACATGATTCATTAAAGTTAATAACATGCAGAATAACAGAATCAATTTCTGTAATAGGGTGTAGTCAGTTCTTGTATGCCTGCTCATATATTTTATTAGAAACTAATCTGCCACGAGACAGAGTGAGAAAGCACCAGAGATAAACTGAGAGAGATGCAAACTGTTTGATACAGAGACGCAGCTGAACTAGTGACCAGCTCTCCTGGAACAAATGGTGCAACTCCTATTCAGCTGACAGAGAGGACTGTATTGAAAGCAATGACATTTCATTCAGACACTTTTTCCAGAAGAGTTTTCAGTTTTCATGAATAATAATATAAACTGTTCTGTTGCTTGAACAAAACTGATTCTTGATTATTTTATGTTTCCAGCTTCTTGTAGATGACTTGCTTGTGTACAATGGAATTCTAGACATGGTGAGCCACATAGTGCATGGCATCCTGCCCACCTGTGACCCTGTGGTTCCATATCATACCATTCTCTTTACAGATGATGAGAGGATTTGCCAGCGAGAGAAGAATACAGTTATTAGGTAGGTGCTGGGCTTTGATTTTAATGAGGAATCCTGTTTACATAATTTTATTTCTAGTGGCCGATGTCAGCAACTTCTACATTACTGTAGAGAATTGCAGTGCTATGTACTGACTGGCATAGAAAGCAATTGTGCTGTATATTGTATTCAAAGGATCAGATACCAACCCAGTGATGCTAAATTTTAGAAAAGGAAATTTTAATAAAATGAGGAAGTTAGTGTCAAAAAAACAAAAATTAAAATCCTTACATTTGGCATCAATTCTACTAAGGAAACAATACTAGAGTCTCACAAAGTATGCATCCCATAGAACAAAAAGGTAACCAGGAAGGTAAGCAGTAAACCAGAGATCTTTCAGAATATGGAAAACCAACCTTAGTGCAGAAAGCGGCACGGGCCGAGGGACATGCTGGCCACCCTTCCTGCAGCCCCCATTGGTCTGGAGCAGCGAACCCCAGCCAGTGAGAGCCGCGATCGGCTGAACCTCAGACGCAGCAGGTAAACAAACTGGCCCGGCCTGCCAGGGGCTTTCCCTGAACAAGCGGCGGCCCAAGTTTGAGAACTGCTGCCCTAACTCTCCTGCCCCCAGGATTTTCAGTTCAGGAGATCTCTTGGGTCTCTCTTTTCAGTTGGACTTTTTTAAGCTTTCATTCCATTTTTTTCTCCAAGGAGAGGCACCCTACCCTCACAGTTTTGTGGTGGAGAGAATAAAACCTCACACTATTAGTACTTGGTGGATCTTAACCTTCATTTTCAGAAGTGTGTATAAACTTTTCTTTATTGTTACTTTTGGCATTGGCCTACTGTCTTCCCCACTGCACTGCTCAGCACTTTTTATAAACTTTGGGCCTGATTCTGATCTCATTGACCTGTTTAAATCCAGAGTGACTTCAGTGGAGTTATTTTAGCTTTACACTGATGAAGCCTGAGGTAGAATCTGACTCACTTTGTGTTGTTTTGAGATATCCCTCCTTTGTCTCCAAGAATGGAAATCTAGTACAATAAAGTATCTTTAGAGAAAAGGAAAAAGGCAATTCTTGTTTTCTGAAGCTATCATATCACGGGATTCCCACTCACCCACCCTTAGGGTTTGCTTTTTGTGGTGGTTGATATGTAAGCATAAAATGGGGTTCGTCCATTTTGTTAATTTGCCAAGGTGGCCGTTAGATTTTAAAGCTAAAATCTAACAAACTAGATTTGCCAATTGGATAAGTATTATAGCCAATATAGAATGGAACCTAATAGGATAACCCCTTTTTTTCTAATCCAGGGAATATTAGCTTACTACTTCTCATTCTGGGTTCTTTACAGGTCAACTTTTAACTTGAATGGTATTTCTCAAATCAGGACACATTCTTATTCTGAACCAACCAGCAATTTATTAATTCACCCAGAACCATGTTAGTATACAATCACACATTCACCACTCAAGTGTAGACAACAACCAGTGTTCTAGGTGTGTAGTACACACACACACACAATATACAGTCTTGCAATCGATTATCACAATCTGGAGTTGTCTCAACAGTTATACCAAGCAACAATGTAAATTATCAAGATTTTTTATTACATTTACTTATGATACTCAGTTTCAGTTCTTTAGTACCTAGCACTTTTATCACATTCCAAGGATGAACTTGTCTTTAAGGCACTTTTAAGAGTGTGGTTACTACAGTTTGAATGGATTGGTCCAACAGTGAAAAGTTTAGCATATCAAAAGCAATTGCTTAAAGTTATTGTTTTTTATCTCTCATAGGCCAATTTGCTTGGCCATGCAAAGGAATTAAAATCTAAAATACGGTTACTTTAGGTCTCACTAGAAAGTGTAGACTAGGCAAGATAACTTACAATTATTTATATTAAAGATTAGAAGGGGAAATACAGTCTTCGAAATGAAATCTCATCACTTCATCATATCCACTTAACCTGGGATGGGGGAGAGTCCTTTCCACCCAGTTGGTCTGGGCATCAGTCACACTTAGGATTCTGCAGCTTCTTATTCAGTTCAGTCAACTCTCCATTTGCACGTGGTGACCTCAATTTTATATACTCTAATTTCAAGGCTGGTTGGAGGGGCCACCCTCTGATTTCTATTGAACATGTGCCAAGTGAATGCTCCGATTTCAGCTCTCTCCATTTTTCTGCTGCTTCCATAGGTATCCCATAGTGTAGGTGTACACAAATTTCTTCAATCCTTTTCTTATCGGAAGCCTTTATATGTTCAATTCATTTCAAGGATTGTATTTCGTTATTAGCCCCTACTCTCAATTGGGATCCACCCCTTTTAGCAATTTCACTTACTATCCCAAAGTTATATCTTTCAACATTCCTTCTTCCTTGTGCCAGACAATTCCTATTACTTCTAGAGTGCACCAGTTATTTACAATGAAAATCAACAAAATCCCTTCTCATCTTCTAAATCTGGAGGACATACTCAATGCATTCTTTAGTTGTACATAAGCATTTCACATTATTTAAGACTGACAGTAGAACAAGAAGGATATATATAGATATAGATTGAAGGAGATAGATCTGACTCACAAGGCAAACAAACTTGTAGCTTCTAATTTGGGGTGAAAGATTATCCAGGGGATATTTGATTTACAAGGAAAGCAATATATAATTTATAATTTCGGGTGAAAATATGTGGCTTTGATTTTCTTGGGGTAGTTTGCCCAATTTGACCTTCAGTCTTACAGCCAGTCATCTCTAGTTTGCTTAACTTGCAGCTTCCCCATTCATCTCTTGATCCATTCACAATGTGCAATGGGCCACTTTGCATAGGATAGGAAGGTGTCACTCTTGCATGTAAATTGGAATTCTTTTTAGGTAGGTTGGGAGGGAGAAAGAGGTTTTATCCATATGCAGATCATGAGAGAGTCTTGGCTGATCTGTGGGTTCTTTGAAAAAGTGTCTCACATGATGTGAATCATTTTCTTCTTGTCTTTACTTCCTAGATGGATCCTGTTTTAGGATAAATAGCTATTAGAAATAGCTTTTCTAATTTTTTTTTAAGGCCAGAAGGAATCAGTAGTTATTAATCAGTTGACATTTTTTCTGTATTTAATAGCATTTAAATTTGATTAGATTTTGAAGCTATTGATTCCTGCTCATAAAGGAACAGACAGTCTGTCTGCAGTCTACACACAAATGTTGCATTGGTTTAACTAAAATAAACTTTTAAATAAACCACTCCCATATGGACACACTTAAACTGGATAAGAAAGAGAACATTTTCAGCAGTGAGGATAATTTGGTAACATTGGAACAACTTACCACAGGTTTGATTCTCCATTGCGTACAGTCTTTAAATCAAGAATTGATGTGTTTCTAGAAGATATTTTTTAGTTCAGCCAGAAGTTATGGTCCTGATGCAGGAATCACTGGGTAAACTTATCTGGCCTGTATGATGCAGGAGGCCAGACTAGGTGATCATAATGGTCCCTTCTGGCCTTGAAATCTATAAATGTATGAAATTGGTTTATAACTCTTTTATATCAATTTAGCTTAATTCAGTAAATTACCAAATTAAGCTAAATAAATTTAGGATGGTTGCAAACTGATTCAAGAATGTCTACGTGGGTACATGGCACTGGTTTAATGAAGTTGATTTAAAAACAGATTTTGGTTCAGATGGTCAGATTTTGCATCTAGAGAAGGTCGGAATAGGCTGCAAAGTGGATGTGGTAGTAGCAGTTGGAATGTGCATTTGAGAGCACCCCTCCCAACAAATACAATTGTGAGGAATAACTTTAGGTTCTTAGGTTTATAGCTGTGGGCTATATGAGGGTGAAGCCTCACCCTTCCAGACTGTGACTCACAGAAGGCAGTGGTGTCAGTAGTACAGCCTCACAGTGGTTTAGGTAACACATTGCAGTGTGCTTCCCCGTAGCTGCAGTGGTATCTATGGACTATTGATTCTCCCTGCTATTGGTCTGCTTTTCATCTTTGCAGCAATCGTGTAGAGGATCAGGATGTACGAATGATGAACGAAAATCAAATTGTTACAAACTCCAAACAGAAGCAGATTGCTGCTGACCCAGGTGAGTTTCATTTCTTTACGAGAACCTTTTGCCCACTTTCCGCAGACACAGAATGAATAACAGGCATGCTTTTTGGCAGATATACAATCACCAAAAGTATAGAAAGTGGGGAAGTTCCAGTAAATATACCTCCCTTCCCTGCCGCCACCACCACCCCACCCTATGAGGGCAAACCTTCTAGTTCAAGCTCCTCCTGCCCCAGCATGACAGCAGGACCCCTTCATCTAGGCCAATGGTTTTTAAACTTTTTTTCTGGGGACCCAGTTGAAGAAAATTGTTGAGCGGGGGGTTCGGGGGCTATTTAAAGGGCTGGGGATCCAGCTCCCTCTGCTGCACCCTCTGCCCGCACCAGCCCCGCACCCCCTGCCCTGCCCACAGCCAGCCACTGCTGCCCCCACTGCCCTGCCTCCAGCCCCACACCCCCTGCCCACACCAGCCCTGCACCCCCTGTCCTGCCCGCACCAGCCCTGCACCCCCTGTCCATGTCCTGCCCGCACCAGCCCTGCACCCCCTGTCCTGCCCACACCAGCCCAGCGCCCCCGCCCTGCCTGCAGCCAGCCCTGCCGCACCCCTGCCCACAGCCACCCCCTGCCGCACCCTCTGCCCTGTCTCCAGCCAACCTCTGTGGACCTGCCCGAAGCCAGCCAGCCACACACACACCCCTGCCCGCACCAGCCTTGACCCCCTGCCCTGCCTGCACCAGCCCTGCACCCCCTGCCCTGCCTGCAGACAGCCTTGCACCTCCTGCCCTATCTCCAGCCAACCCCTGCCACACACCCCTGCCTGAAGCCAGCCAGTCCTGCACTCCTCTGTCTCCAGCCCTGCCATCCCCTGCCGCACCCCCCTGCAGCCCTGCCTGAAGCTAGCCAGCCCACCCCACACCCCGCTGTTTCCAACCAGCCCCGCACCCCTTGCCCTGCCCGTAGCCAGACCCTACTTCCAGTCAGCCCCTGCCCTGCCTCCAGGCAGCTCCATGTCCACTGGTGCCCTGCAGTTCCCAGGGCAGTAACTCTGCACACCTGCTTCAATGAGGGGGGCAGGGAGCAGCTGGGACCCACACATGTGCACACCACTAGGGTGACCAGCCAGCAAGTGTAAAAAATCGGGACAGGGGGTGGGGATAATAGGATCCTATATAAGAAAAAGACCCCAAAATCAGGACTGTCCCTATAAAATCGGGACATCTGGTCACCCTAGCACACCCCCAGGGAGTAGCGGGGATCCACACATTTGAAACGGTGCTCATTAATAACCGATCAACAGCATATATGATGCAATGTACATAATATATAATTTTACTATTTATATAGTTATGGAAAGTAAATAATACATGGAAGAAATGAAAGGCTTTTCTTTACATGTTTTTTTTTTGTTAGTCATCCCTGTCGGGGCCCCGCCACATAGTCCTTCTCTCTATAGGGTGTAACCCTTCTGCCCATCTAAGTTGGCAGCAACAAGGGACGGATTCCGTATCTAGGGGTTCCGTTTCAATAACACAATGCAAAACCGGCTCGAGCCCCCACCCAGTGAACTGGGACAATTACATGCCACCCCCTGGGTGCCTCTAAGAGGCAATACTTCCCCTCTCACGAGGACGGAGTCTGAGTGTAGCAGAAAATTTTTAATAACATGAGGTAAACGACATCAGCATTAAATTGGAAAAACACCACAAACAGGATTCATAACACAAACCATGAGCAAAAAAAAAACCTACCCCAGCAAATTGGGCTATGTCCTTTCCCTTTGGTTCTTGAATCCAGCAACCCAAAAATCACCCAGAGTCCCCAAAGTCCAACACCCCCAAAGTCTCTTGGGTCCAGCAACCACCCAAAGTCCCAAAAGTCCAACAACCCCCAAAGTCTCTGACCCTGGTCAGTGCAGCCCCAGAGTAAAAGGGGGGCACGCAGGGTGTTAAGGGGCACCTTATGTGATCCGAGGCCGGCTGTCTCTCCGTGGGGTTCCGCCGCAGCCTTCACCACGAGCCAGTCCACTTCCTGCTATCCCACGAACCGCTCTGCTCTACAAGCTGCTCCGCACTGTGACCTGTGAGCCACTCCAGCAGTCCCCGCAAACAGCTCCACTTGCCGTTCCTTGGGCCACTCCAACCATCCCCGCAAGGCTCAGCGCCGCTCGCTGCTCCTCCAGTCATCCCCACAAATTGCTCCGCCAGTTGCTTAGCAATATAGCTTCAGGCTCCCCCACTTAATAAGTTTAACTCTTGTGTGATTTCAGCTCAGAGTAGGGGAGCCCTAGTGCTGGTGCATCATTGGCCCAAAGTGAATTCAGCTCAGCAGCCTGTAACTAGACTCCTAATGGAATCAAAGTTAGCTCTTACATTCAACAGTGGAGAGAGGAGGTGGTGCAATTGGTGTTTCAAGCCCTCAGAGATAGGGTTACCATACGTCCGGTTTTTCCCGGACATGTCCAGCTTTTCGGCAATCAAAGCCCCGTCCAGGGGGAAAATGCCGGCCGGGCACTTCCCCTCCCGCGGCGGCTCTGCTCCTCCCCTGCCTCTTCGGCTCTGTTTAAGCGCTATGGGCTTCAGGCAGCCCCCTTGCCTCCGGACCCTGCGCCGCTGGCCGGGCACTTCCCCTCCCGGGCTCCGGCGGCGCAGGGTCTGGAGGCATGGGGGCTGCCCAAAGCCGCTGCGGCTGGAGGCTCTGCTCCTCCCCTGACTCTTCGGCTCTGTTTAAGAGCCGAGCGCTACGGGCTTTGGGCAGCCGGAGGCATAGGGGCTGCCCGAAGCCCGAGCGCTACCGGCTTCACGGTTTGCCGGACAGCCTCCAGACCCTGCGCCCCCGGCTGGGCGCTTCCCCTCCCGGGCTCCAGTTGCACTGGGGAAGCGCAGGGTCTGGGGGCTGCCCAGCAAACTGTGAAGCCGGTAGCGCTCGGGCAGCCCTTTCCGCGTGGCTGGGAGTGGGTGGAGTTAGGGCGGGGTTGGGGCGGGGAAGGGGCAGAGTTGGGGCAGGGCTGGGGGTGGGAAATGGGCGGGGCCGGGGTCAGGGCCCCATGGAGGGTCCTCTTTTTTAATTTGTTAAATATGGTAACCCTACTCAGAGGGGACCCATACCATCAGATACAAATACCTGTCCACATCCTCTCTCAATTCACTGGGTTTTGTAACCCATGCCCCTTATCAAGCAAGTGCTACTTAGGTAATGGTGAAGGACTCACTCAGTCCTTCTGTCATACAACAGTTCCACTGGCCTTGATTCACAGAATCAGGGTAACAAAACTTTATTCTTCCTGCCCCAATAACAAAGAAACTGGGGATCCCACACCAGCCAAAGTAACCACTTTCAGTTGCTGTTGTTTCATGCCATGCGGGTGGGTGTGCCTATGCAAACAAGATCAGCCCCTGGAGTTCTTTTCCACACTCGCCATAATTCACCACCAGATGTCAGGGTAGAGCTCATCCTGACTCTGCTTATAGGGTCAGGGTTACAGTCTACTGAGCCCTTTTCATCATAAGCCAGCAAGGAGATTGGTGAGAGAACTCCCACAGTCTCTGTTGTACCTACAGGCTTATTCAAGAACAGTTTAGCCTCCTGTTCTGACAGGGGTCTGACTTCCCCTCCCAGGAGGGTGTTTCTGTAGTGGCGGGTTGGGGGGAACCTGGGTCAGCCCTCTACTCCGGGTTCTGGCCCAGGGACCCTAGTGACAGCAGCTGTTGGCAGGCGACCTTTCACCGCCAGAGCTGCTACACTTCCCTGGGCCACTCCCCACAGCTCCCCTGCTTCTATCTCTCAACACCTTCTTCACCCTTACCTTAGGGCTCCCATCCCAGTGTCTTGAGGGTATCTTCATTACCTAGACCTTCAGCCACACTCCTTTCCTCTGGCTGCCTTTTCCTTCCCCCAGCCTGACCAGAGTGAGCTCTTTTACAGTATCAGAGGGGCCTTAATTAGAGTGAGGTGTTCACATTAGCTTAACGGCCTCGCCTGACTCTTTTCAGGCTAATTGGAGTCATGTGTCCACCCTAGCCTGGAGCAGACCCCACTCTGGTCAGTCAGGGAACAGAAAACTGCTTATCCAGTGGCCAGTATATCTGCCTTCTACCACTCTGCTGTACCCAACTGGCCTGGGTCTATCACACCCCATATATGTTCTGCCCCATATATAGTTGTAGGTACTATATTTGAGTCAAGGCAGCCCCTTAGCAAGGCACTTCAGATGCCTCAAAATCTACTGCCTAGCCTCCCGCTCCTTTTAGTGGCCCTGGATGTGGGTTGAAATTCAGGCTCATGTTGACTCATGTGACTTATGCACTTGCACCAAGATGCTGCACACCAAACCTCTTGGCACCCTCATGCCTCTGGAGACTCTGCCCCAACCATGGACAGCCAGTGCCATGATTCCATCGTAGAATTCCCCAAATCAGATGGCCACACAGTAGTACTAACAGTTGTAGATCAATTGACCAAGATGGCACACTTCCTCTCCTGTGCCCACATACCGTCAGCTCAGATGATGGCTCAGCTCTTAGTAACAAATATCCTCTGCCTCCCTGGGCTCTCCTGCCTCTGATGCGAAACCCTCAGGCTACTAAACATCCACGCTTATGCCTCCTCAGCATACCACCTGCAGACGAATGGCTTGATGGAGAGGATGAATTAAGTACTTGCGCAATATTTACAGTCCTTTCTTAATTACAGCCAAGACACCCTCGTACTATATGTTGAATTTGCATACAACACCAACTGTGCCTCCACAGGGAAAAGCTCTTTTTTTTTTTTGTGCTAACGATGGATTCACCCATTTCCTCCTGCACTACCAGTAGCCTCCCTGAACCCACCACCTACTGACTTGGTTCAATGAATCCACCGCATAAAAGAAAGACGAAGGGGACACTTTGAGGATGCTAAGAAGGACTACACAGGGTACACAGACAGCCAGAGACAGAAGGGGCCAGTCTTTTCAGTACACAAGAAGGTCTGCTTATCTGCTAAGTTTCAGAGTAGCAGCCGTGTTAGTCTGTATCCGCAAAAAGAAGAACAGGAGTACTTGTGGCACCTTAGAGACTAACAAATTTATTAGAGCATAAGAAGAAGTGGGCTGTAGTCCACGAAAGCTTATGCTCTAATAAATTTGTTAGTCTCTAAGGTGCCACAAGTACTCCTGTTCTTCTTATCTGCTAAGAATCTCACCATGAACAGGCCATCTCGCAAACTAGACCACCGGTACCTTGGAAACTACCAGATTTGTCAGAAAATCAGCTCTGTCACTTTCAAACTCCGCTTACCTAGTCCCTCAAATTGCACCTGATCTTCCTTGTTTCTCTCTTGAAACCATACACTGAATGCCTGTTCCCTGACCGAACACATCCACTTCCCTCTCCGGTTCAAGGTCCAGGCCATACTGGACTCTAGATTGAAGTGGGATCAGTTGTGGTACCTCATAGGCTGGGAAGGTTGTGGTCCCAGAGAGTGCTCCTAGGAGCCTGCTGGTAATGTTCACATCCCTAGACTTGTACAAGAGTTTCACAAATATCACCTTGACAATCTGGTCCTACAATACCCCAGGGGCACCCCTGAAGGAGGTGGGGCATGATATGAAGGTTCATGGGACTTGACCCCAGCACTTCCATGCTGCCACGGCAGAGCCATCATGAATGCACCATACATTCTGGGAGACCAGCCACTGTTGGAAGTGCTGACCATGGTAGAGATGACTGGCAGCCCCTACTATGACCTCTGATTGACCCAGACATACTATTTAAGCTGGAGGGAGTATCAGGAAGTTGTCTGTGGAACAAGGCAGATCCCTGACTTGCTGTTGAAACAGATCCAGCATTATTCTTACCTCCTTGCCCTGCCCCCTGTTTTCTGGCTATTGACTCCGGCTTGATCCTTGGCTACGATTCTTGGCTATTGACCCTGGCTCAACCCTAGGCTCCAGTCCCTGGCTATTGACTTTGATGTGACCCATGGCTCTGGACTCCGACTACTGACTCTAGCTTGACTTCTCAGGCCCAACCACTTACGCCTTCAACCATTGAACCTGACCTCCCACACCCTGGTTCCTGACTCTGAGGAGTCCAGGTTTCTCATATTGCCCACAACTCAGACCCTAGGAGAAAGAAATTTTGCCTCAACCACACCTACAATATAGGAATTAAAAATGTCCATATCATGCAATCAATTGGATTCAGAGCTAGTTTTCCAGCACCTGCACCCAATCCTTTTCTCATTGTTTCCTCTGTTATGTGTTACCTAAATTCTGTGTTGACCTGCAAGATCAGTGCTGAAGAAGAAGGAATCCAGGTGTCACCGTGTCCTGTACAGAACAGTTACACTTTGACTTCTTGTCGCATCTCTTGTGCCAGCACTGGGTGGTCATGATAGCACCCTGTGTCTGGGTCAGAGATGGTCTAGGTCTCATTCTTCACTATCAACCCAACTGAGGAGTGAGGATCACCTGCTGCTGCTTCTGAGCTGCTCCCATGCAGGACTTGCCTTTAGTTAGCTGGTTAGACTGCTGTCCATCCTTGGTCTCTTCTCATTCGGGTCATCCCCTACTTTTCAAAGATGAAATGTATATTGCTAGCACTGAGATTGAATGATGCTCTTCTTCCTTACCATATTGCCATGTTCTTCTACTTTCCTTCCCCTTCTTCCACATCCATCCCATTTATCATGCCATCCTGCCATGTCTCTCATAGGTGGTGCCTCCCTATGTGACCTGTCCGATTCAGCTATAACTCATAGCAGATTTAGCTTCTATCTGAACCTAGGGTGACCAGACAGCAAGTGTGAAAAATTGGGACAGAGGTTGGGGGGTAGTAGGAGTCTATATAAGAAAAAGACCCCAAAATCGGGACTGTCCCTATAAAAACAGGACATCTGGTCACCCTATCTGAACCTCTTAACTATCTCCTCCAGAATAGAAACTTGTACTTGTGCATATGTAGCTCTTCTAGCTTTCATTCAGAAATAGAATGATGTACAACTTCCACATCAGATCATTCTGGTTCAGTCAGGAGCCATGCTAGATTCTAGCTTATTTTTCTTTTAGAGTTGCCCTCCTCTTTCACTGTAGAAAAGGTTTCATAGATTCAAAGTGTTTTAATACCAGAAGGAATCATGAGATCATCTAGTCTGACCTCTTTGTATGTTACAGGCCATTAAATTTTACTGTTACCCCTATAGGAGACCAGTAACTTGTGTTTGGCTAAAGCATGTTTTTCAGAAAGGCATCCAGTCTGGATCTGAAGAGCTCAAGGGATGGAGAATCCACCCATTCCCTTAGGAGTTTGATCCAATTGTTAATCACTCTTATAGTGGAGAGGGTTCTCTTTCTTTGGGGCTCAGTACCAAGGAGGAAAGGTATAGCTTTCTGTCTTGGGTGGAAAATGGAATTGATTCTTGTCTCCTGGTTTAACTTGTGACTTCACAGTTAATATGTATTATTAGTCTTAAAACAACACACTTTTCTGTCCCAACAGCTTTACGTCCAAAAACCTGCATACGTGATAAAGGAATGCTGAGGAGGAAAAGACACTGAGGGGTTATGAAGTGGATGTCCCGAGCCCACCCAGCTGAGATGCCTACCATCTGGCACTTCTGAATGCAAATCAACCATGTGGCAGATGTTTGCCACTTGATACTCCCGAACCATCACCGAAAGGCCTGAAATCTTTACTGTCTAATGATGGGAAGTTTCATTTGATGGAGGAAGTGCTTTAGAAATGAAATTTTAAGTATACGCTGATAGTGTTTCTTATTATGTCAGCACCTATACTATCTGTATTTTCATTCTCTGTTAACTGGCAAACCAGTAAACAGTGTAACTAAAGTCACTGTTAACTTCTACCTATCTCTACCTAAGTGGACCTGCTTTTGAGTAAGAACCTTAATGCTAAAACTGGAGTCCACTCCTGATGTGTACACATAGCTTTGGGGAAGCAGTATTGTAGAACTGAGAAAAGACTTTCAGAGTTGTATTTCAGTCCTGAACCCTCAAGTTTTAAACTGCTGGTCGGCCACAAAGCTCTTTGAGCCCCTAAATCATTTCTGTTCCAGTTCAGGCGATTTGTATATAATCCACCGGAAAATGTACATATTAGGAAAAACTGTACTTCAGGAGAAAAGCCCCTGTACTTCAGGAGTAGTGCTGTTAGAGGCAGGAAGTAACATTGCTTTTGATCCCATGGAACAGGGCCGGCTCCAGGGTTTTTGCCGCCCCAAGTGGCGCAAAAAAAAAAAAAAAAGCCACGATCACGATCTGCGGCGGCAATTCGGCGGGAGGTCCTTCGCTCTGAGCTGGAGTGAGGGACCATCCGCCGAATTGCCACTGAATAGCTGGATGTGCCGCCCCTCTCTGGAGTGGCCGCCCCAAGCACCTGGCAAGCTGGTGCCCGGAGCTGGCCCTGCCACGGAAGCTCCTTTTCCCTCATTCCTCCAATTGACAGAGGTATCAATGATGGCATGGGAATTGTCTTTTAAAAATTCAGATCAGGAAGCAGGGTTTCCATCAGTTCGTGATCAGTAAAGTTTTAGCAAATTGCTCAATTCTCATTTTTGCAATGAAAGGATTTGAAATAATGATAAATGTGCATTAATTTCACTATTGTGAAAATAGCAAAAAAATGTGCAGCTGGACCATTACCTCCTTACACATACTTCATAACCCTGCAGCCAGAACACTCCTCTCCTCTTCTCTTTTACACACACATGGTTATATACTGGATTGTGTACAAAGAGGCTGTAGCAACGCATGCCACATAGTGCCCAAAACAGATCTATTGTCATCAACATACCACACCCATCCTGGCAAACCAAGTGCTTTCCCTCTGGTAGGTAACTTGTGTTCCATATATAAATGGATTATATTTCTGGATCTAAACCTGAAGAGTTCAGATATATTGTACTATAAGTTTGGTGTTATGCAACTCAAAATGTGATGAAAAAAATGACTGTGTTGCAGGATGCAGTTATGTAAGTGTCATTTTCACTTAAAACTTGTAGCTGATTATAACCTATACATCTCTTTTCCATAGAAAAGATTCTTCCTTTTCCCAGGCAGAGAGTTCCCAGTGTTCACCGTAGAGATGAGACACTGAAATACCATAAGACACATTTCTTTTAGCCAGATGCTATTTTAACCATAAAGCAGAGACTTACCACTGCAATTCCTGATACAGCAACCGAATTCATTGCTGCCAACTCTAGGCTACATCAGGACCATCTGAGAACCTGATAGCTTGTATATTTGCTTATAAAAATATATTTTATTCTTTGTCCTGGTCAATGTCGTTAGCTGAGTTGTAAAGCACAAATGAAATGAAATGTGCTTCCCCGATTTCTGTGTATTGATATTGCAGCTATATATAACATTTTGTATTTAAGACAAAAATAACTTTTTACTTCCTCTAAATATAAAATAGATTTATATCTCTATTTCAATATCATTAAAATGCTATTCTATGGAAATATTAACGTGCTGGCTATTACCATGAAAAAGTCTTATTGTAGCAGCCAGGAGATAAAAGGTAAAGTCTCTTCAACAGAGCAGGGTTAAGATCCTGATTAGGAATACTGTAAATGGAAGTCTCCTCTTGGTTCCTAGAAGGCATTTGTCCACATCATAAAGCAGTTGTCAAATTTTCCTTTCTTGGCCCTTTCTGCTCAAGACCCCCCTGGCAACAAAAGGGAGTGCTGCCAGTCAGGACTGGAGTAGATTTGGGATATTGTGGGTCCAGGTGAGGACTGTTACAGTAGTGAAGGGCTAATGTTTTGGGTTCCAGGTCTGCACCATCGTCAGTAAAGCCTAGTTTACACTAGAAAAAATTAGTAGCCACAATTCATGACTATAGCAGCTCACTATGATAGCAATGGTGGAAGCTGTAGTGTAGATGAGACTTAGACATGGTTGTACAAATGCCTGAGTCCTAAGAATAGTTGAGATTCTGCCTTAGCTACCTAGTAGAGCTGCACCGATTGTGAATTATGATGACAAAGTTTGCTAGTATTGCTGCAACCCAAAAGAAACCATATAGAATAATGTTAGGAAAGTGAGTAATCCAAGAACTGTTGGACTGTGCACTGATTCAGCTCTACTGGTGGTAAAAATGGTGAGAATGAGTGTGTACAGTGCTCTGGGCAGCCACTGGCATTTTGAGCACTGTTGTCTTCATTGGCTCAAAGCATGTCTCTGGCCGGTGGCCACATCTTGTCTACACTATTGCTCCCACTATTGCTACCATCAGTGGAGCTGAAATTTTAGCAAAATGTGATAGCTTGTATACATGGCGATTTAGTGTGTGACAAACTAGGGTGTGTATCTACATTTCACTAGCGTGCTGCACACTAACTGGTCATGTGAACCCTGCTACTACACACTAAACATTCTGTCTTTTTAGCGTGCAATGGCAGAGCCCACATGAGCAGTGAGTGCATAGCATGCTAGTGCACTGTAGAATCACTCGCTGGCTTGTCGCGCATTAAATCACTGTGCAGACAAGCCCTCTGAAGGTCTTGGAGAACTGGAGTTTAACAGAATGACAATTATTGGTAAGGCGCTTGTTAAAAAGCTTCCCTAATTTATACCACTTATTTATGTCAAGTTGCACTGTACTTCAGTTCTTCATTGGTGAAGTGAAGATAATATTTCCCTCCCCACTGGGGTGTTGAAGACATTGTCATTAATGTTTGTGAGGTGCTCAGATACTACAGACATTGGTAGATAGAGTTGAGTGTTGTATTTTGCAAGGCTAGGTAACCGGAGGATAGCTGCTGAGTAACATGACAGTGGATAGTACTGAAATACATCTATTAAAACTGCTTTCAAAATAGGCCTGGAGTAATGGATACTAGCATCCAAATAAGCTCTGCATTTCTGAATGATCAGCCATAGAAATGCTGCCCATTCTCCTCTGAGCCAGCCGGGCACCATTAAAAATGATACATTAATTTCTTATTAACAGTCTAACTTGCAAAATGTCCCAATGTCATGCAGGAAAAGGTATTAAACTCTTGGAGCTGGGCCCTCTTGGAGTTTGCGGTGGACCCACTATGTGCTTCACAGTGGGGGAAGCAAGTTTCCACATTCCCTCCCCAATGCCGGGTGATTTTGGAAAACATTGCCAAGGAAACGGCCCGAACCCTTCTCAGAACCCTCACCCATGGGCATTTCCACAGTAATGAGTGACTGGGCCCTCTGCAATATATGCGCTCCCCTTCTGCACAGGGAGCCAACAAAATAAAGGTTTTTAAATAGACAGGGTACAACAGCTACAACCATCACTGTGGTACACCCGGTGCAAAGTTCCTTAGCTCCTTTGGACACTGTCATAGCCTTGGATTGTCTCCACCGTAGCCACAGGCAGAGGGAACTTTTGGGAGCCTGAGCACCAGCATGTCTTTACAGAGAGGGCTCCATGGGAGGGCATAGAGCAGGGGACTGGCTGTGCTCCATGACACCAGACACTGCTCAGGCAGGAACTATATCAGCAGCATTAACTGCAGCATTCCCTCCGCAGCTGCGACTGAGCAAGTGCCTGGGGCCTTAGCCAACACAGGAGTTGGGGAGGCCTCACTAGAGCTGGTTAGAAATTTTCCATCTAAATGTTTTTTCGATGGACAGTGCTGGTTTTCGTCTAAGTTAAAAAAAAATTGAAAAATGTCTCTATTGCAACAAAAAATTCCCAGGAAAATCATTATTTTGAAACAAGCAGAGAATTCATTTTAAAACATTTTCCTTTTGCAAGTTTTCAGGATTTTTGTTTAGCTTTCAAAAAAAAATTTTGAATTTCAAAATTTCATTTAGAATTTATTTTGGCCTTTTTATAAGTTTACATTATTTCATGATATGTCAGTGGTAGTATCATGCCATTTTGCCTTTAAATCTCTCTTTGAAACCTATCTATGCCATGATGCTTAAAGGTCCCTCCCATCAGATACTGGGTAGGTCAGGGACCAGCTGGACCTTGGGTTCTCTGTTACACATTGCTTACACTATTGTTATCTTGTCTCCTCCACCCACCCCAACTCTGACCTAGATTGTGAGCAACGTGTTGTGGGGACTGTTGCATTAATTTAGATGGCATTCGTAGATTCCAAGGCCAGAAGGGACCATTGTGATCATCTAGTCTAACAGGCCAGAGAACTGCCCCACAATAATTCCCAGAGCAGCTCTTTTAGAAAAACATCCAATCGTGAGTTAAAAATTGTCAGTGAAGGAGAATCCATCACGACCTTGGTAGATTGTTCCATATATGGGCCCACAGGTGTTAACAAGACCCTGTCACTGTCCAACATTAAACAGTATTAAACAAGATTCAGTATACAGATACCTCCGCCTGCCTAGTATCATGGCAAACACATCATTAAATATTCTTTTAGCCTTTTAGTAAACATGCAGAAAAGAAGGAAAAACAGTTCAAGCATTTGAAATGTAAAGTATTAGGCTTTCATTGTAATCTTACGCCAGGTTCCCTTTCCCCTTAGCGGGCGAGTCATTAGAAGGAAACAAACCCTTGTTTGACAGTCTTCAATCATTGCCCTTTTGTGGGAAACAGAGAAGGAGTTAGTTGAGATGGGCTGGAGCTGTTGTCGCTGGTCCAGTCCCATTGCCTGGAAGACAAAACAAGACAATCACACACAAGAGGGGAGAGAAAAGAACAGCAAAGAAAGAAAACGCAGCTTCTGTCTCTGGTGTTGACTCTCACTTGCAATCTCATTGCTGGAGAAACACAGACATCGTGCGTGGTCTGATCAGCCACTCAGACCTGGCAAACCTGTACCAGCATCAGGCTGTTTAGGGCATTACTTTTAGCTGCCTCTTTGGCCATAGGCTTCAGCCATGTTGCAAAATATTGTCTTGGCCAGCTAAGCCAGATTCTTACCAACAGAAGGCTTAAGAAGAGGGATAGGAAAGAGACGAAAATAACGTGGGGAAGGAAAAAGATAAATTGGGGGGAGGGGGTGTTGGGATGACAAAATCTCACATCCCAAGTGGGGTTTGGAATTTAGCCAGAGCTGGTGGAAGTGGTGATATCATCTGGGTCCCTCTCTTTAGCCTGGTCTGATCTCAGGATTAGGACGATGAAGGCCCAGCAATGTCACAGTAGAGCCCAAGGTCCCAGAAGATGATGGGATTGGCGGCTATGATGGGCAATGCTCACTCCAGCAGTTGTTTGCAGACAGCTTCTTCTGCTCCTCCCCACCCCAAATCTTTTCTTTTAAGGACCTCCCAAAGGATAGAGGTGGGTGAAATAGCCCATTATTTTGGTCACCAATTAGATCTAATTTCTTTTGACACACCAATTTTGGTCCATTGATTTCCAGTCCCACACTTCTCTTGTTTACCAGGCATGATCTTATTAGAGTTATACCAGGATGTGTTTTTGTTTCTACTAATTCAGCCTTTCTGCCTCACTTTTGCACCTCATCCCATCAACATGTATTGTTATAAGTTATTGTGACAGTTCACAAACTTTCACTTATTTTTGATAGTTGCACTTACTATAAGGGAAAATTTGTTGGCCCCATTATTACAATATAATCCCTCTCCTTCATGAACCAATTCCATCCAGGATTGGCCACTGGTTCATGAAATTACTATTACAAAAACAAAAACCTTGCTTATTTTAAGCATAGAAAAACGGAAAAGGTATTTGGCTATATTTTTAGGTTTTCAAATTTCTTATTCCAAAATGGGGATTTATAGATTTTATTTGATTAGATGTTACAGAAATTACAATTAAACCTTAAAGATGTTATCAAAGTGCAGAACAATTTACTTCATTCGTAGCTAAAACAAACCCCAAACTGCTGGTGTTATATGTATGTAAGATGTTTAAAAACAAACCCTCTCTTATTGCTTCTTTAGCTGTGTGTCTAGAATGGTTAAGATGCCAAAAACTTCTCCCTTCTTTTTGCCATTTACACAGTTAAAGCTGTAAATTTACACACACCGTGAACATTTTATGCACTTAGTGCTTACTTGGAGAACAATGGCATTTTCACTCAAGTGTGTTGCCTCCTTTAAAAAGAAGCAACAAAATGATGTTCATTGGAACCATTTTTGCATTCATGAGCCATTTGCAAAACCCAAAGGTGGTGAAAATTTGTAGGCATTTTTAGTCTATGCCATATCCTGCCCACGTGTTTCACCACAAACATTTGTGAGGACAACGTGGCCATTGTGGGGTTGAGCCAATTTAGCCCATTAAGGGGATCATTAGCACCGTGCTGTCTCTCATGTACAGAACAACAACAACAATCATTTACATCAAAAACAAAACCACCCCACATTGCAACACCACCACAACAAGGAAGAAATTGCAAATCAAACAATCGCAAAAAGGTTTATTGTTGCAACAGCCCTCGGTTCAGGTGATTTGAAATTTAATTTACAGTCAATTCATTAGGTGCCCTGAATTAAGAATATAAGAACGGCCATACTGGGTCAGGTCCATCTAGCCCAGTATCCTGTCTTCTGACACTGGCCAATGCCAGGTGCCCCAGAGGGAATGAACAGAACAGGTAATCATCAAGTGATCCATCCCCTGTCGCCCATTCCCAACTTCTGGCAAACAGAGGCTAGGGACACCATCCCCGCCCATCCTAGCTAATAGCCATTGGTGGACCTATACTCCATGAATGGATCTAGTTCATTTTGGAACCCTGTTATAGTCTTGGCCTTCACGACATCCTCTGGCAAAGAGTTTCACAGACTGACTGTGCGTGGTGTGAAAAAATACTTCCTTTTGTTTGTTTTAAACCTGCTGCCTATTAATTTCATTTGTTGACCCCTAGTTCTTGTGTTATGAGAAGGGGTAAATAACACTTCCTTATCTACTTTCTCCACACCAGTCATGATTTCATAGACCTCTATCATAACCCCCCTTATGCGTCTCTTTTCCAAGCTGAAAAGTCCCAGTCTTATTAATCTCTCCTTATATGGCAGCCGTTCCATACCCCTAATCATTTTTATTGCCCTTTTCTGAACCTTTTCCAATTCCAATATATCTTCTTTGAGATGGGGCGACCACATTTGCACGCAATATTCAAGATATGGGCGTACCATGGATTTATATAGAGGCAATATGATATTTTCTGTCTTATTATCTATCCCTTTCCTAATGATTCCCAACACTCTGTTCACTTTTTTGACTCAGGTGTCAGCACCAACATGTTGCGCGACGGACACTTGACAAAATTACTGGACTCAGTGACGGACATTAGCGGGGGGTTATGTCATTCAACCCGTAAAATAGCGCACATAATTTTCAACACTGAAAAAAACAGTAACCTAGCTAGCCATGTGCCTGTGTGAGCGTCTCTTGCCGATTCCCCCTGCAGGACTGGCTGGGAGCGGGACTCCTCTCTGCGTGGAGCCTCCTTCCCCTGCCTACACATGCCACCTCTCAGGGCCAGGCAAGGAGTGAAACCAGAGAACCCTACCGCCCGCTTCTCTCCCACCCCGAGGCCCCCGGGCAGCACACTCCCCTCCTTGCCCATCCCTCCCCATGCCGTGCCAGCCACACGCAGCCAGCCCCACACACACTGATCCCCTCCAGGCAACGATGAGTTAGAGCGCCCACCCCTCTGCCCTTCCCCCCCCTTACCCAAATCCCACGTGTGACAGGTCAGTAACCTCCCCAAGCCCGAGCTGTGCCTCCGCCCCCAGCGCTCAGGGAGGGGTGACGGAGACAGCCTGCAGAGCCGCCTGGGCCGCACCTCCACCAGCAACAGCAGGGATAGGGAGCCGCCTGCGGTGGCCATGAGTGCCCCCGACAGACCTCAACATTTTTACAATGGACACTTGTGTCCGTGTATGGACACATTGCCGACCCCTGTTTTGATTGCCGCTGCACGTTGACTGGATGTTTTCAGAGAACTATCCACAGTGACACCAAGATCTCTTTCTTGAGTGGTAACAGCTAATTTAGACCCCATCATTTATATGTATAGTTGGGATTATGTTTTCCAATGTGCATTACTTTGCATTTATCAACATTGACCTGGCATTTTGTTAACAAGGGGTGGAGGTTACCCAAGATGTGATTGTAGTAAAAATCTGCTTTAGCAACTTAACCTTTAACACTTTATTTTTACCACTTTTGCTGTTTCTTAAAAATACCTTTACATTAAACCATTAAAGTTATTGCCAATTACGGAAAAGACAAATTTACAGGAATAAAAAAAGATCTGAAACAAAGCATTTGTGAAAGGTTAAAAAACAATAACTTTTACTGTTATTACTATTAAAAGCAAAAATGTTAATGGTTTGCTTTGCATGCTCATTCCAAACAAGATCAACACATTTAAGGATTTAAAAACAAACTTGTTTGTTGGCTCGTCAAGGTACAAGGTGTGATGGGGTGTTCACCCCACACTTGCCCTGGAGGGGTTAATAGAGGACAGATAGGCCAATTAACCTATTAGGCTACAAGCTAGGAGAATTAAGACTGACGGGAAAGCCCTAATTAGGGGGAGATCACCTCTGTGGGAACAGGTGAGGCTTCTATAAAGCCAGGGAACTGAGAGCAGAAAGGGGCTGCAGGGAAATAGTCTGCAGTCACTTCCTGGGAGAAGGGAGGTGTGTTTGGGGCTATAGAGGCAGGTAGCCTACAGTTACTCCCTGGGAGGAGGGAGTTGTGGGGCCGGCAAACCCTGAGAAGTCAGGGAGAGCCAGAAGGTAAGGAAAGGCTCAGGGAAAAGGCAGTAAGGTCCAGGAAGGAACAGACCTTGTCTGCTGACTAGTGGACCCCTGAGCTGAAACCCAGATAAGAGGGCAGGCCCAGGTTCCTCTGCCAGTCACTGGAGAAGTGGCACCAAAGGGGCAATGAATGGGAAGACTGCCAGTAAGGAAAGACTTTGACACCCTGGAAGGGGAGAATACACATAGTGACCTGGCCGGAGGGCCAAGTCAAGAAGAGGGAGTGCCCTGAGTGGTAGAGAATGAGAGAGAGTGGTAACAGAGCATGCTGCAAGCAACAGAAGGGCACCTCAGACTGGAAAGAGCTGATCTCCAGAGCAGCCAGGAGGAGGCACCACCTGTGGTGATTGGACACTGTGACATGAGGTACCTACATATGTATTAACCCTTTAGGCCCACCCGGAAAGCCAAAAATGTTGTATTCATTTAGATAGACTGTATGGGCCCAGAGAGTCAAAGGTGTTAACACGAGCCTATCACTGTCCAATATTAAACAGTTTGAAACAAGGTTCGGGGGTTGGGATATAGAGACGTTAGTTGACTTAGTACCACGGCAAGCACAGCATCAAACACCAGAAAAGAAGGAAAACCAGTTTACAAGGCATGATCATAACAATGTCCTTGAATTATATCAGTGTAACTTTTTTTACACTTAAAAATCACAATTAAGGTAAATTTGTTGGTCCAACAGGACTCTCCTTGTTATTTATCTGCACAGCACCTGTCAAATGGGGCCCTGGACTTTGGTAAGGTTCTGAGGCTACAGCTACAAAACCAATAATAGCAGCTTCCCCACACTATGGGTTTTTCAAAGGACTTCACAAATGTCAGGTCTCCCGTGCAGTCAACAAATGGTGTCTCTATTCTCACTATCCAAAAACGGGATTCCCAAGCCTTCAGACTGCTCCATAGGAACTGCTGTAAGGGCCTGTCATAACTATAAAGGGAAGGGCAACAGCCCTCCTGTGTACAATACTATAAAATCCCTCCTGGCCAGAGACTCCAAAATCCTTTCACCTGTAAAGGGTTAAGAAGCTCAGGTAACCTGGCTGACACCTGACCCAAAGGACCAATAAGGGGACAAGATACTTTCAAATCTTGGTGGGGGGAAGGCTTTTGTTTGTGCTCTTGTTTTTGGTGGGAGTTCGCTCTTGGGACTAAGAGGGACCAGACATCAATCCAAGCTCTCCAAATCTTTCTGAACAAGTCTCTCATATTTCAAACTTGTAAGTACAGCCAGGCAAGGCGTGTTAGTTTTATCTTTGTTTTCTCAACTTGTAAATGTACCTTTTGCTAGGGTGTTTACCTCTGTTTGCTGTAACTTTGAACCTAAGGCTAGAGGGGGGTCCTCTGGGCTCTTTAAGTTTGATTACCCTGTAAAGTTATTTTCCATCCTGATTTTACAGAGATGATTTTTACCTTTTTCTTTAATTAAAAGCCTTCTTTTTAAGAATCTGATTGATTTTTCCTTGTTTTTAGATCCAAGGGGGTTGGATCTTGATCCACCAGGAGTTGGTTGGAGAAAGGAGGGGGGATGGTTAATTTCTCCTTGTTTTAAGATCCAAGGGGTTTGGATCTGTATTCACCAGGGAGTTGGTGGAAGAGTCTCTCAAGGCTACTCAGGGAAGGGAATTAGCACATTGGGAATGGTGGCAGCGGATCAGATCTAAGCTGGTAGTTAAGCTTAGAAGTTTTCATGCAGGCCCCCACATCTGTACCCTAAAGTTCAGAGTGGGAAGGAGCCTTGACAGGGCCCCAAGTCAAGGCAAAACTGAATGAAATCCTGGGCTTGTGCCTGCAGTAACTTATACAGAGCAATGTAATATTTAGAAAATATTTCGTTAATCTCTATGTTATGGGAGCAGACATGAGTTTCTGCATCCCTAATCTGAGGGATTAGCCTGGATGCAAAGATCTTATTATAAACCATTGCTAGCAAAGGACCTCTTTTATCCCTATACTCACATACTCTCTGCTTCAGATACCAGTCCGGCTTCCAGTCATTAGAAGAACAAAATCTGAGCTGTTGTTTTAATTTAATGTTTTCAGTAATAATTATTTGCAAAAACATTTATCTCACCCCAGGGCTCACAGCAGGCAGAGAGGAGAAACAAACTTGTCATCAAGAAAGTTTCCTTTAGTCAATGTCAGGTCCAGTTTCAGTGAGAGTAATTCATTCACACGCAGCAGCTGCATATCATTCAACATTGCCAAAAGTATGATGCAAAAAGAAGAATTAATGTGACTTCTTGCCTTGCCATTAAATGTAAAAGATTAAACTTCAGGCTTATCCACCAATTCAATTTCCAGGCCATTAAGCAAACCATCACAACGGGATTGTTCACCTTTACCTATAGCCTGCTTACTCAGAATGAACTGAATCTGGATTGTAAACATTAGTTTGTTTATCACAGCATGACATTGGCAAGGGCAAAGAATAAAGAAAAAAACAAATCTGTAATGGACCATATCTCAGTCCAAGTCAGATCTACAATTGCCTTTTGATTTTTGAAAATCTAGCTAGCCGGCTATCATCACACTGGTATCTGATCACTCCAGATGTCCAGCGATGGATTACTAGCTTACATTTTCAATTTCTTTCTTAAACAAAACCAAATTCACCAATCAGCAGAATTTCAAATGCTAGTTCCTGGTAGGGGGCACTGGGTAGTAGACAGGGGAGCACTGGTAGTATTTTAACAGCCTTGGAACTTCTGAAAGGTGCAGGGCAGGGCAGCTGGAAAATTGCTGAAATGAGTCAGATGAGGATAGCAGTGGTGATGGGGAACTCCTTGGTGATGTCAAGTCAGCATAGCAGGCTCTGTGCCAGCTGTTCCTGCTCCCGCCCCTTATCCCCCCAGTTATAGGATATGTGTCAAGCCCAGGTCAGGAACAGCCAGACCTAGTGGTCAGAGCTGGAGTCCACAGTCAGGTGTCAAGAGTCAGGACACGAGGAGATCAGAAGCAGGAGACAAACTGGAGATCAGAACCACAAGTCGGCAACCAAAGTCAGGCCAGGTCAGGTCAGGATTCCCAGGGGTCAGAGGCAGGAGCCACGCCAGGTCAGGATGACAGGAAGTCAAGTAGGAGCAGGGTAGATCCCAGTTGTTCAGAAAGCTTCTGGTTCCTGTTGCTGGTTTACGTAGGGCTAGGATTGCCAACTGTCTAATGGCATAAAACTGAACACCCTAGCCCCGCCCCTTCCCCAAGGCCCCGGTCCTGCTCCACCCCTTCTCTAAGGCCCTGCCTCCACTCACTACAGTCCACCTCCCTTGGTGGCTTGCTCTCCCCCACCCTCACTCACTTTCACTAGGATGGGGCAGGGGCTTGAGGTGTGGGAGGGGGTGAGGGCTCCGGCTGGGGGTGTGGGCTCTGGGGTGGAGCCAGGGGTGAGGGGTTTGGAGTGCAGGAGGGGGCTCCAGGCTGGGGGGTGGAGCTGAGGAATTCGGAGTGTGGGAGGGGGCTGTGGGTTGAGGCGGGGGTTGGGGTGCAGGAGGGAGTACGGGATCTGGGCTGGGGTGGGAATGAGGATTTTGGGGTGCAGGAGGCAGTTCTGGATTCGGGGATGTCTCAGGGCTGGGACAGGGGGGTTGGGGCTCAGGGTTGGGATCCGGGCTTACCTTGGGCGGCTCCCAATTAGCAGTGCAGCGGGGCTAAAGCAGGCTGCCTGCCTGTCCTGACACTGCATTGCACATGCCCTGGAAGCAGCCAGCAGGACTGACGCTAGTAGGCAAGGGGGGCAGGAAGCTCCACCCACTGCTCTCACCCGCCATAGGCACCCGCCCCCCCAGTTCCCATTGGCCAGTTACAGGCCAATGGGAGTGTGGAGTCGGTGCTCGGGGCAGGGGCAGCGCACGTTGACCCGTGGCCCCCCCACCTAGGAGCAGGACTTGCTGGCCGCTTCCGCGGCACAGCATGGTACCTTAGTGCCTTTAATGGCCCGGTTGGCGGTGCTGACCGGAGCCACCAGGGTCCCTTTTTGACCGGGTGTTCCAGTCCAAAACTGGACACCTGGTCACCCTAAGTAGGACCAGCAGGCCAATCGGTTGCTCTGGGACTCCACTAATGGAAAGTCAGGGGCAGAGCCTCAAACTGGGGCTGGACTTCATGGGTCTTGGGTCAGCAGTTGTCAGTAGGCTGCCAAGTGGAGGGTTGAAGCATGGCTGCTTTTGTGGACCCGGGTTTGAGGCCTGTGGATCATGCTATCGTGTGTCAGGGAAGGCCCTGGAGCAGGAGAGTGTGGCTGGAGTGCATTGCCCTCTGATAATGGGTACCATTACTGCATCTCTTCTACAGCGTAAGTTACACTGGGGCCTGAATCAGCAGCTGAAAGGCGGCGGGAGATCTTTCCCACCCTCTCCCAGAGGCTGGGGTGCAGGTGTCTTGGTGTCTGCATGAAGCCGAGCTGGTAAGATTTTTATACAAAGCTTTCAGAGCTTTCTGTGCATTCTCCACAGGCCTGCAGCAAAGACTCGTACGTAGTTTCCATTCAGTCGGTGTCAGCGACAGAATCAAGCAGGGAGGAGCTGCCGCAGGCCCACCAATACAAACTGGTGAGCAGGAAACTAAAAAATCAGGTAAATTCACCATCTGAGTCACAGGCCAGACAGTATGTTGCTTGTTGCCTTTTGGAACACCTGGGAAAATTGGACATGTACTTCACTGCCACTGCTGCTTTATAGGAGATACCAATGTGTGCGGCCCACTCCTATTGTGCTGGGCCCTGGGGTCCCCTAGGAGCTCACTGCCCAGCCTGGGTCCAGATGGGACTGGTTTGAGAGTCAGCGCTGCCTTGTCAAGTTTGGTTAATGGAGGAGTTAAAGCCTGTTTTTGCCTCTCCTCCAAGTCCTGATTCTATCTCTGGAGATCAGGGCCGGCTCTAGCTTTTTTGCTGCCCCAAGCAGCAAAAAAAAGCACCGCCCCTCAGGTCCCCCGCCGAGCGCCGGGCCGCGACGCCCCCCCCAGCCGAGCGCCGCCAGAGTGCCGCCCCCCGAGCCGCCCCCCCGCCGAGCGCCATGCGCCGGAGGCCGCTCCCCCGCGCTGAGCGCCGCCGGAACCCCCCCCGAGCGCCGAGCCCCACGACGCCCCCCGCCGCCGGAGCCCACCCCCGCCCCCTGCCAAGTGCCGCTGGAACCCCCCTCCAGCGCTGCGCCCGTGCCGCACCCCCCCCCGAGCGCCGAGCCCCGCGTTGCCCCCCAGCGCCAAGCCCCGCGCTGCCGGAGCCCGCCCCCCGCGGAATGCCACGCCACGCTCCCCCCGCCACCCCTTACCAGGTGCCGCCCCAAGCATGTGCTTGGGTGCCTGGTGCCTAGAGCCAGCCCTGCTGGAGATAGAGACTGGTTGGAGAGAGAAACTGGGCTTAGTGCCGCTGAGGCATTTCTGTTGCCTGCCTGGGGGATGGGTCCTGCCCACACGGAGGACACATCGTCACACTCTGCAGAAGCTCTTGATATGAATGAAATGGATTTGCCAGGAGAGACACCTTGAACTCCACCAGCCCCAAGTCACAGACTCTCCTCTCCCTCAGAACTAGATGGGGCTTTGCGGGGATGGAGGGAAGCTCTGCTGCATTAACAAAGCGCTGCAGGCTTCACTGCTCCTGGGTTTAAAACCCCTGAGGCCACAGCATCCCTCCCCTTCTGGGGTTACTATGGGACAGCTGTCTCCGCTTAGCCAACAAAGACCAGCTGGCTCAGAAATACCTAAACAAAGCAACATCCCAGGCCCATTAATAAACCTAAAACCAACCCTCTTCCCTCTTTCCTGAGAACTGGAGTACCTGGTATTAAATGAGGCTATTGATATAATAGGCATCACAGAAACTTGGAGGAACAATGATAATCAGTGTGACATGATAATATCAGGGTACAAAATATATAGGAGTGACCGAGTAGGTCGTGCTGGTGGGGGAGTGACGCTATAAGTGAAAGAAAGCATAACGTCAAATAGAGTGAAAATTTTAAATGACTCAAACTGTACCATAGAATCTCTATGGACAAACTTCCATGCTTGACTAATGAGTATAGCAGTAGGAATATACTACTGACCACCTGACCAGGATGGTGATGGTGGCAGGCTTTGCTGGAGCCCTGGGCATAGCTGACAGCGTGAACCAGAGTAGGCCTGGCCATGGCAGAATAGTAACACACTAGCTGTCAGCTAACCAGGTAAGCACATTCCTGACCAGAGAGGATGGTACAAAAGCACACACATCTCTCTCTCTCACATAAACATATGCCTAAGAGCTGGTACAGGAACACACCAACCCCTCATAAAGCTAAGGGGATGTTGTGAAATCCAAAACTAGAATTAGATAAGTTGATGGAGGAGAGGTCCATCATTGGCTATTAGGCAAGGTGGTCAGGGTTGCAACCCCATGCTCTGGGTGTCCCTAAGCCTCTAACTGCCAGAAGCTGGGACTGGACAACAGGAGATGGATCACTCAATAATTGTCCTGTTCTGTTCATTGCTTCTGAAGTATCTGAAAGTGGCTGCTGTTGGAAGACAGGTTCTCCAAGTAGAAGCATCTACTGAGGTTTGTGCACTCTCTGGAGCCAGAGAACTTTGCTGAGAAGTACCCTTAAGGGTGGCATGCATGCCCTGTGGCCATGGACATGGCCCCTCTCCATATAAGGAGACCCCCTCAGTTCCTTCTTACTGACCAGGGCTAGAGTAGGGGCACAGTGTGGTCTTTCATCTTGCACATTCAGTCTCAGTTTTGGAGAAAATGTTCTTGTGTATTGTAGTTAGCAGTACCTTAGGTTAAGCTTAGTGTTAGTTTAGTCTTAGTGTAGTTGGCTGCCCTGTGTGATGCCCTCACCAGGGTCCAAGCATTGCCTGTCGTGTAGGGGCACATCCCCAACAGTAATCTCCATGCGAGGTGTGTGTTGTGGCTCAGTGAAGGACACATTGAAGAGTGGTGCTCCATCTACAAGTCATTCACAAAGAGGAGTCAGGTGGCAAGAGATTTGTGGCTGAAGCAGCACATGTTGGAGCAGGCCATGAGGCTTCATTGGCACCAAGGCTCTCATCTTATTGGTAATCACCTTTGGATCCAGCAAGTGATGCCACTTTGCACTCAGGCTCTGCCGTGTCCCCCAAGAGGAAAAGAGATCATTTCCCCTCCTCTGGTATGGCAAGGAAGAGGTCCCATAAAATGAATTGGGCCCATTCCAGGGCTTGGAAAGATGCTTCCTCATCTTCTAAGAGGACTGGTGACCAGCACCGTTCTCCCTCGAACATGCAGGATGGAGCAAGTCCATCTAACCACTATCTGGTACTGCACTGGGAGCAGCGAGACCCCACACCATTGACTCCAGTTCTGGACATGGGGCATCCGTTGAGTCCAGTACCGATGACATCCGCATCAATGCCAACTGTATCCATGCTGGTGGAGGTGGCATCAGACCTGCTTTGCTTCTCAGTCCCAGACTCTCCACTGGTTCGAGTTAG
This sequence comes from Malaclemys terrapin pileata, assembly GCF_027887155.1. Taxonomy (NCBI): domain Eukaryota; kingdom Metazoa; phylum Chordata; order Testudines; family Emydidae; genus Malaclemys; species Malaclemys terrapin. The sequence continues at coordinate 56,724,501 of NC_071514.1, forward strand.
CTGGTGCTATGGCTTCTACCACCTTGTCCTCCATTGTGCTCTTAGCAGCTTCTGGTCCCATTGCAGAGCTACGGGGCTTGTTAGCACTGCAGTTCACACCGCCCAGACCTCAGGCTGTGGAGTTGAGGCTGATGCTGGGCCCAGCACCACAGGCCCCATCAACATTGGCGCATCCTTTGGCAGCGTTGTTGTCTTGGCAGCAGATCCCTTCATTGAGCTCAGTACCACCCTTAGCCTTGGTACCAGCACCTCTCCTGGTACCGGGTAGGGGTGTGTCTCATTTGGTACTGCCAGTGCTGATTCCTACCCCCTTCATTCTGCTTCAGCACTGATATCACCCCCCATATTGGGCTTCTGATAAGTCTGTTTGATGCATTGGGGTTTGCTTCCCCATTGTCACCAGAGAACTTCAAGTTCCAGGTGGAGGTCGTCCTTTCCCTCCTGATCTGATAGGCACCAGAGATTGCCCTGGGATCACCATTGGTACCGAGATTGGCATCTGTCCAATTGGCTAGAGGTGTTGACACCTGGCTAGAGGTGTCAGCTTGTCATTTGTCTTTGAGAAACCAGTTTATCCCCTCCCCAGATGTGTCTGGTAAATATGTTGAGTCATAATTTCAGCTTATGTTCATAACTCTGCATATAACGTTGCTACACACATTGCACCATAATATTATTGACCAGTGAGTTATTAGTTTTCAAATGATATCTCCAAAGGCATACTTTTACAAATCTTATTACAATAATAACATGTAAGGTGTGAATACAGAGGTGCATTCAGTAACAAGAACATTTTAAAAAACCGTGAGCTGTCACATTCTTCCTAGCATTGACTGCAGAGAAATTTGGAAAGGATGGGAGGGGAGGCAGGGGTGATTGTGCAGTGAAAAACATGAATACATACAGAGAGGGCCACTTTTTTCATGGCTTCAACCCAGTGTCCAGTTCTGCAGGTGTAGTCAGGTTGCTAGGTGTGTAGATGGTGTGTAGAGGGGTGCATGTCCATGGTCTCTCAAGACTAATAGATTCAGAGGGGAAGGAGATTGGAGCTGTTGGCTCAGGGCCTCCACTGCCCATTTCTGTGACTGTTTGTGCAGAGAAATGACTTACAGCCCCCGTGAGACACAAACATCCCTTTATCACGCAGCTTGTGTCACCCTAATGCAATTCTGTCAGTTGAGGATAAAATGTGGACTCAAAAAGCAATTACCGAGTGAATCTCCCAGCTGCTGGGAAGAGCTGAATAATGGGGACAGAGTGCCCATCCGGAATAATATCCTGTCTGACTGGCCACTAAATCTTTCTGGGAAGAGATCAGTTTTCCTCCCTTGTCTAACAGCCTCTGCTCCAGCCACCCAGCTCCATTCCAGGAGGAGCTGGGCTGAAATGTATGCACAGCAGGAGATACCTGCAAGTTATGGCTTCTTCCCTGTTGCGTTGGCCTGGAAATTAATGGAAAAAGGAAAGCAAGGCTGCAGCTCCTTTTACTCAAGGATCTAAACTTTCCCTTCCCCAGCACCTGGTCCAGACAGACCCCTGGATGGTCCACATGATTCACAGCAGGGGAGCTGCCCCCAGGCTAGGCAGTCAGCATACACCCCCTTCCCTCCCACCCTAACTCTAAGCAGCACACTGTGGGCCATGGCATTGGTACTAAGTAGGAGGGAACAGCACCAGCTGATGAGCTGCTAGGAATATTTTTCAGGCTGCATGGGCTTCCCTTGGATGTTTCCCATTCATATGGTGATTCAGCCTAGCCCTGCTTAGCTTGCAAGGGTACAGTGAGGTACTATGTCTGCAGAAACTCTGCACCACCATGTACTTGGCATGATCAAAATCAGCCACACTTACAAACTCCCAGTGTGTCAGCTGTTCACTACTCTTTGGGGCTCTGAGGATAACTGGGCAAACACTCCCTTTGCCCTTAGACCTGAAGGAAAACATTTCCCTTGCAGGGCGGAGTGGCTGGCTGGGGAAGTGGCTTGGGAAGAACTGATTTAGTTACTGTTTGTTTCAACATTTGCTGTTTGTTTTAACCCTCTTACGCTCCAGGCATGTGAACAATTCTCTCTTATACGAGCTGCCTGCAGGAAGTCCTCACTCCTTAGCACACCATGGAGGTACAAAATGAGAGCCTCTTGCATTACCATTCATTAACCACCCCTCACCCCCGCCACTGAACAGTGGGGGCAGGTCGACACTTAAAAACTGCACTGGTGCAACTGCGGCACTGTAGTGCTTTTGTGAAGATGCTGCTAGGTTAGCGGAGGAGCTTCTCCCATCAGCATAATTAATCCACCTCCGTGAAAGCCGGTAGCTATGTCAATGGGAGAAGCTGACATAGCGCTGTCTACACTGGGGGTTAGGCCAGTATAACTACGTCACTCAGGGCGGTGGATTTTTCACACCCCAGAGCAACGTAGTAATACTAATATAAGTTTGTAGCATAGACCTGGCCTTAGAAAGCAGGGCACTTAAGACACCCAAAGACAACTAATACCCAGGATGGATGTGCTATTGAAAAGGCCAGAAGCTGGGCTGCCATTAAAACAGTGTGAGCAGTGGGAAGAGGAGGGTCCTACACAGGGACTATGCTGATTAAAACAGAAAACACCTGGAAAAGGGAGCTTCCAGCTGTTTTTTAAAGTGAGCAGCGCTGGATATGGGAGTGACGGTGAGTTCAGTAGCGAAGTCTGCCTCCTGCTTAGCCAAGACACAAACCCCAAGAGGGGAGCTCAGAAAGAGCCCGGTCCCTCTTCAGTCAGGGTTTGAGAGCCCAGGAGCCAGTTTAAAGCCCGTTGACCATATTGTAGGCAGCTGGTGTGAGGGGATGCGAAGTGGAATTCTCTTATTGGTTGATCTGGATTTAGAGGCTCCATTCCACAGCTCACCCTGGAGGTGTCGGGGAGCTCAGTGCATAACTGCTTGCTCCCAACAGCTGTGGGAATGCAGCAGAGTGCCAGCCTCCAGCTCTGCAGCACAAGCGGATTTGGTGCAAATTGCATCACAAGTGCAGTGGGGGTGAAGCAGAGAGTGGAATGGCCTAGTCCCAGGCACACGAAAAAAGTATGCTGGCTAAGATGGGCCGAATCAGGAGACGGGAGAAGCTGCCTCATGATTGTCAGCGTTCTTCCACTGAAGGAGGTTCAGCCTGTGAGATGCTTGGGAATGGTCCCTTTGTGGATGGGGGATGGCAGAGGAATGGTTGCCACTAACACCTTATAGACTCATAGACCTTTAGGCCAGAAGGGACCATCATGATCATCTAATCTGACCTCCTGCAGATTGCAGGCCACAGAACCTCACCTGCCCTCTCCTGTAATAGACCCCTAACCTCTAGCTGAGTTACTGAAGGCCTCAAATCATGATTTAAAGAGTTCATGTTACTGAGAATCCACCATTTACACTAGTTTAAACCTGCAAGTGACCCATGCCCCATGCTGCAGATGAAGGCAGCCTCCAGGGTCTCTGTCAATCTGGCTCAGGGAAAATTCCTTCCCAACCCCAAATATGGCAATCAGTTAGACCCTGAGCATGTGGGCAAAACCCACCAGCCAGACACCTGGGAAAGAATTCTCTGTAGTAACTCAAAGCCCTTCCCGTCTAATGTCCCATCACTGGCCACTGGGGATATTTGCTGCTAGCAGTCACAGATCGGCTACAGGCCCTCTCATCATACTATCCCCTCCAGAAACTTATCAAGCTCAGTCTTGAAACCAGTTAGATTTTTTTTTTTTTTTTTTTTTTTTCCCTCATTGTTCCCCTTGGAAGGCTGTTCCAGAACTTCACTCCTCTGGTGGTTCTCTGACAGGGTGTTTCCAGAACAAACCCTGCTGCTCTTGGCAACCCAGCGAGGTTTGGTCTAGACAGAGAGTGATACGTTCAGAGAGGATGGGAAGACAGGCAGCACCAATGCAGCTGCTGTCCAGGAGTGCACTGGCTCTGTGCCAGCTTGGTACATTATGGCCAGGATGATCATAGAATCATAGGACTGGAAGGGACCTCGAGAGGTCATCTAATCCAGTCCCCTGCACTTGTGGCAGGACTAGGTATTATCTAGACCATTCCTGACAGGTGTGTGTCCAACCTGCTCTTAAAAATCTCCAATGATGGAGATTCTACAACCTTCCTAGGCAATTTATTCCAGTGCTTAACCATCCTGACAGTTAGGAAGATTTTCCTAATGTCCAACCTAAACCTCCCTTGCTGCAATTTAAGCCCATTGCTTCTTGTCTTATCCTCAGAGGTTAAGAAGAATAATTTTTCTTCCTCCTCCTTGTAACAACCTTTTATATATTTGAAAACTGTTATTATGTCCCCTCTCAGTCTTCTCTTTTCTAGACTAAACAAACCCAATTTTTTCAATCTTCTCTTATAGGTCATGTTTTCTAGACCTTTAATCATTTTTGTTGCTCTTCTTTGGACTTTTTCCAATTTGTCCACATCTTTCCTGAAATGTGACATCCAGAACTGGACACAATACTCCAGTTGAGTACATCCCAAATGATGTTCCCTTTTTTTGCAACAGTGTTACTGTTGACTCATATTTAGCTTGTGGTCCACTATGACCCCCAGATCCCTTTCCGCAGTACTCCTTCCTAGGTGGTCATTTCCCATTTTGTATGTGTGCAACAGATTGTTCCTTCCTAAGTGGAGTACTTTGCATTTGTCCATATTAAATTTCATCCTATTTACTTCAGATTTGTCCAGATAATTTTGAATTATAATCCTACCTTCCAAAGCACTTGAAACCCCTGCCAGCTTGCAAACTTTGTAAGTGTACTCTCTATGCCATTATCTAAATCACTGATGAAGATACTGAACAGAACTGGACCCAGAACTGATCCCTGTGGGACCCCGCTCATTATGCCCTTCAGGGTGACTGTGAACTACTGATAATTACTCTCTGGGAACGGTTCAATCAATTTGCAAACATAACTGGTAGTTATTCACCCACCTTATAGTAGCTCCATCTTGGTTGCGTTTCCCTAGTTCGTTTATGAGAAGGTCATGCAAGACAGTATCAAAAGCTTTAGTAAAGTCAAGATATACCACGTCTACCACTTCCCCCCTATCCACAAGGCTTGTTACTCTGTCAAAGAGAGCTATCAGGTTGGTTTGACATGATTTGTTTTTGGCAAATCCATGCTAACTGTCACTTATCACTTATCATAGATTCATAGATTCTAGGACTGGAAGGGACCTCGAGAGGTCGAGTCCAGTCCCCTGCCCGCATGGCAGGACCAAATACTGTCTAGACCATCCCTGATAGACATTTATCTAACCTACTCTTAAATATCTCCAGAGATGGAGATTCCACAACCTCCCTAGGCAATTTATTCCAGTGTTTAACCACCCTGACAGTTAGGAACTTTTTCCTAATGTCCAACCTAGACCTCCCTTGCTGCAGTTTAAACCCATTGCTTCTTGTTCTATCCTTAGAGGCTAAGGTGAACAAGTTTCTTCCCTCCTCCTTATGACACCCTTTTAAATACCTGAAAACTGCTATCATGTCCCCTCTCAGTCTTCTCTTTTCCAAACTGAACAAACCCAATTCTTTCAGCCTTCCTTCATAGGTCATGTTCTCGATGTTTGCAAATTGATTGATTGCTTAATTATTTGCTCCATTATCTTTCCAGGTACAGTAGTTAACCTGGCTGGTCTGTAATTCCCTGGGTTGTCCTTATTTCCCTTTTTATAGAGGGGCATTATATATTTGTCCTTTTCCAGTCTTCTGGAATCTCTCATGTCTTCCATGACTTCTCAAAGATCATTGCTAATGGCTCAGATATCTCCTCAGTCAACTCTTTGAGTATTCTAGGATGCATTTCATCAGGCCTTGGTGCCTCGAAGACACATAATTTGTCCAAGTAATTTTTAGCTTGTTCTTTCCCTATTTTAGCCTCTGATCCTACCTCATTTTCACTAGCATTCACTATGTTAGACGTCCAATCACCACCAACAAAGAAGTCATTAAGCACCTCTGCCATTTCCACATTTTCTGTTATTATTTCTTCCCCACCCCCCCATCATTAAGTAATGGGCCTACCCTGTCCTTGGTCTTCCTCTTGCTTCTAATGTATTTGTAGAATGTTTTTTGTTACTCTTTATGTTTCTAGCTAGTTTGATCTCATTTTGTGCCTTGGCCTTTCTAATTTTATCCCTACATACTTGTGTTATTTGTTTATATTCATCCTTTGTAATTTGACCTAGTTTCCACGTTTTGTAGGACTCTTTTTTGATTTTTAGATCATTGAAGATCTCCTGGTTAAGCCAGGGTGGCCTCTTGCCAGACTTCCTATCTTTCCTATGCAGTGGGATAGTTTGCTCTTGTGCCCTTAATAATGTCTCCTAGAAAAACTAACAATTGTCTTCAATTGTTTTTCCCCTTAGACTTGCTTCCCATGGGATCTTACCTACCAACTCCCTGAGTTTGGTAAAGTCTGCCTTCTTGAAATCCATTGTCTTTATTTTGCTGCTCTCCCTCCTATCATTCCTTAGAATCATGAACTCTATCATTTCATGATCACTTTCATCCCAGCTGCCTTCCACGTTCAAATTCTCAACCAGTTCATCCCTATTTGTCAAAATCAAATCTAGAACAGCCTCTCCCCTAGTAGCTTTCTCTACCTTCTGAAATAAATAATTGTCTCCAATACATTCCAAGAACTTGTTGGATAATTTGTGTCCTGCTGTGTTATTTTCCCAACAGATGTCTGAGTAGTTGAAGTCCCCAATCACCACCAAGTCCTGTGCTTTGGATGATTTTGTTAGTTCTGTAAAAAAAAAAAGTCTCATCCACCTCTTCTTCCTGGTTAGGTGGTCTATAGTAGACCCCTACCATTCATCACCCTTGTTTTTTACCCCTTTTATCCTTACCCAGAGACTTTCAACAAGTCTGTCTCCTATTTCCATCTCAATGTCAGTCCAAGTGTATATATTTTAAATATATAAGGCAACACCTCCACCTTTTTTTCCCCTGTCTGTCCTTCCTGAGCAAGCTGTATCCTTCTATACCAATATTCCAGTCATGCATATTATCCCACCAAGTCTCTGTGATGCCAACTATGTCATAGTTGTGTTTATTTACTAGCATTTTGAGTTCTTCCTGCTTATTCCTCATACTTCTCATATTAGTATACAGACATCTAAGATACTGATTTGATTCCACGCCCCCCCCCCCCCCCCCCCCGGGTCTGTCTCGTCTCTCCCTTATCCCTGCTATAACAGCCCATGCTCCTCCCAAATTCCGACCCTTCTCCCAGGTCTCCATGTTTTTGACTTACCTGTGGGCTTTGGTCACCTGCCCCCTTCAAACCTAGTTTAAAAATGAGACAGCACGAGCCCCCACAGGAATGGTTGGGAACGTCAACTCCAGTGCATATGAATAATGCTCACAAACCTAATTTGTAAGGCTCCCTTCAGTGAGAGTAAAAATTGTAGGGTAGGTGGCCAGGCCTGGAGGGTCCTCTACCCTCTGCCCAGAGTCATCTGCCCTCTCATCCCCAGATTTGATGGGAGATCCAATTGTGTGTGTGTGTGTGTGTGTGTGTGTGTGCGTGTGTGTGAGAGAGAGAGAGCATGCTGGGGAAAGGGATGGGAGTTCCATGCTGTTTATGAAATAACCCAGTTCATTTAGTTCACACATCAGGTTAGGAATGACAAAGTAGCGTGAGCTGCAAATGCCTTTACTACATTTCTAAACACTGTCCCATCCCTTTGCTTTGGAGAATTAATTGTAGAACTGGGGAATAATGTCACCTATGGAGTTCAGTGCATGAGCTGCCCTGATTTTGGCTGTGCCCAGAAATGGTGGAACTCTGTGTGGAGGAGTGAAAACACCACTGAGGCCTGGTTGCAGCTGAATCAGTATCTAATTCTAAATGCTTGCGACTTATTGGTAAACTGGCAGGAGGGGGATGTTTAAGAAGCCTGACCTGTCCCAAGTACATTAGCAGGTGGTTGTGGAGGGGGCTTTTTGTTTTGTTATGTTTTCTTAAAGAATGGTGAACAAACTCAAAGGCCTATCCATTTACCAATCGCATTGCCTGTGTGCTGTCATTGCTCCAGTGAAACAATGGATCGGGTGCTCCAGTAGGTAAAGGCATCACCTGTTATTTGGAAGATACATGGATAGTGAGAGAAACAGAAGAACATGGCTCATCCTGGAACACTTCAAATTGGTTCTGGAAAGGTTGTAGAAATATGATTGGTTTTCTGGGGGACAGTGGCACGGAAACCAAAGGGGGATTTCCGAAGAGAGAATATCTCCATTGCCGAAAATGTTTCAGAGTGAGAGTTTTGGGGGGATATATTGAATTGATATGGAGAATTCATTCTAAATATATCAACATTAATCAGACCCATGTCTGCATTGCTAAAAATCTGTGCGGTGGGTTTGGACTGAGAGAAAATGCGACTCTTGAGGAAGTGACACCAAACCTGAGTTGGCACTGTGTAGTGATACACTGTAAGGGAAATGGTAGATTAAAATGTAAGTCGCTACACAGTGTGGGTAACGGGGACCGGAATCTGGCACTTTACCGATGGGGCATATTCATGATAGTCAAGTGGCTATATGCAAAGCTCTATTGAATCCCGCTGGCTGTCAAATGAGATCTGCAAAGTTGGAGGAATCTGATGACTCGAGGGTTGTGTCCCGTTTTGCTGCTGGCTAGGCCTGTGCTATTGTGCAGGGCCTGCAGGACCCTGGAAAAATTAATAACAAAAGAGGAAACACATCTAAACCTCAAAGGGGCAAAAATGAAATCCAAAGTTCCATTCATGACTAGAGGCTCCAGAGGGCTCTGGAGCTGGCATGTTTTCAAACAGCTATTTTCACCGGGGGAAGAGGAACAATTTTTGCATGGCTTTTCTATCGGTTTAAAGATTATTGGGTGAGAAGTAGAAGGTGAAGGAATGAATCAAGTTGACATTTCCATTACCAACAGGAGATCAGTTTGTGGTCAGAATTCATGGAGAAGGATGCTGGATGCTACCAGGACTATTTATTACGTTTTAACACTGTCAGAGAGATGAAATAGCTTCTATTATTCATCTCCCCAGGACAGTAATGCATCTGTGAATATTAAAGCAAAACATGGAGAGCTGATTCAAACCTCTGACCCACCAAAGTATTTATCTGAATGTGGAAATATTTTAGTCTTTCTCATTTGGACACTGAGAAAATAAGCCCTTCACAATTAGGCTGTGAGCTGCTAAGATGCATATTTTGATTGCTGTTCCAGTGATTTGATAATGAAATACAAGCTTCCCTTTCAAAGGCCATTCTGTCTGCAGTCTGTGTCATGTCAGCTTCGTGCATCTTGGACTGCCGCCTTTCAAAGTGTCTTGTATTCATTCTTTCACCCTTGAGAGTTGACATAAGAACACCGATGAGATCTGTGGTGCCGTGACCTGCCTAGGAGTGCACAGAATGGGAGCAGAAGGATTTACACATCCCAGCACACGGTGCATGCAAGCTGAGCCTAGCAGAAATTACTGATGTGAGAATGAGAGACACCTGAACACAAGGCCCCTGACTCTGCAGTGCTTCATTCCTGCACTTGGCAATGGGTCAGAGACGGGGGGCAGAGGTGGGTGCTTTTAAGGCACCTTTGCCTCTGCCTAGTTCTGGGCTCAGCCTCCAGCACAACTTAGAGCAGCTCCAGCCTGTCTCTGACGTGCCCCTATGCCCTGGCTGCAAGGGGAGCTGGAGTAGCATTGTTCTGTCCGTGATAAGAGTATTCTGAGAGGGCTATTTCCACCCCTTTACATTGCCAGAGCTGCACCATATGGAAGGCTCGGCACCAAGGGCAGTAACCTTCCCTCCATGTGTTTAAGAGGGACTCTCTGGCACAGCACTGGCTGTGGGAGGCATATTGCGCATGTGTGATTCTCCTCTCTACTGGGTGCTCCAAGTCTGGCCCACGAAAAGGAAGCAGCTGTCCAGTGTGAGCTGCAAACCACTTCTTCTTTGCTCAGGGCTACTTCCTTCATTTCTCCCCAGCGATCTTGCTTGAGTCCATTTGCTTTCCCTGTGTCCCAGAGAGGTTTTCATAGCCTTTCTGCCTATCTGTAACTGGCCAAACTGCACCACCCCTCCTCTGGAAACCTTCCCACTGTACCAATGCCCGCTTAACATGTCATGCCATATGGAATCACAGTCTGTCTAAAAGAGGAAGCATTTATTAATGAAAACAACTACAAATGATGGACACAAATAAAGAGGCTTCCACGTAGTTTGAGTCCCTGTTTTGTCTCCCTTGTTCACCAGGGACCACATCCTGCCTGGAAATCTAGAAAACACACAGACATCTAGTGTCCAAATGATATGCTGCATGTGAACATATCATAGACTGGCTTGGCCTGATCATTCCCTGCTTCCCAGAGTCTTATATCAAAGCCCTCTGATGATGATACACCAGTTCACCAGCCCACTCCAGCAAAACATGCACATGGGATTGGGAACGGCAAAGAGGAGACTCCCTTTAGGCACTTTACTAATGTGGAAGTGGAATTTTGACTGTTCCTGGGAGCATTTGAGACAGAACCAACCTCACTGAGGAGAGCCGGTGATTGTCAGCCTACCCGCCAGTATATTGGAATATGGAGTCACCAGAAAAGAAGAAAGCTCTGGTTTACACTGGCAGGTGCTGGAAACATTAACTGGAGGTGTCAGTAGGTACACCTGGAAGAAGCACTGACTGTGCTGGGTCACTCCGTGGTTTCCTCCTTTGGAAGTCAGACCATGCTCCTGCCTGCGCCACAACATGGCATTGTGTTAGACCTGAAGAGAGGACGGGGGGAGAGAAGGAAGAGCATGAGTGAGAGGGGAGGTGTCCCGGACTCACAGGACCTGTGCTCTCTCTTGGCTCTGTATGGTCCCTGGGAGAAACCCCCTTCAGTGTGAAAGCCCTTCTTGGGGGTTCACTCTCTCCCGGGGGTTAAGCCGTAGGCCCCTCCACCTCCTGGAACTGCACCTATCTGAGCCTTCAGCACTCCTGTCTCTCGCTGTGGGCCCCCTCAGGGAGTCCCCTCGCTCTGGGCCTCCAGAGCCTCCATTCCCAGAGGGAATAATGCAACCCTGATCTCGAGACCGGAGTGACTCTCAGCCGGCGTAAAACAGAAGGGTTTATTGAGCATCTGAACCCAGTACAGGAAATTCCCTGGGCCCTAGGGCCTAGCAACCCTCAGCACAGTACATCTAGGTCTCTCCTGCATCCAGGTGGACTCTGGCTGCTCTCTCTCCCCCGTCCAGAAGCCCCCTCCTTCCAGCTGATCATCCTATATCATCTCCCCCAACAGCTCCTCCCCTGTACTTTGTCTTTGGTCCCAGGTAAACAGGTCGCTGGGGCTCCTCTCTTCTGTCCTTTTTATCCCACTGGCTGGTCAGGTCACCGGGATGCTCTCTCCTCAGGCCTTTGTCCTCCCACTGGCCAGAACCGGCTGACTGCCAAGCTGGGCTGGGCCTCTTGGTCACCAGTTCACCTGTCTCTAGGGTCCCCATCTCCAGGCCATCTTCCGGGGGTCCCAGCTGCTAGGCAAGGTCACACCTGGTCCTCTGTATCAACAAACCCTCTCCCACCTCCTTGTTAAACATGCAGCATCCAGGGAAACTGAGACACACACATACAGACTATTCCTGTAAAACACTACAAAAAACTCCAACTTCGTCACAGGAGGGTCTGCATTTCTCACCCCCCAGCACAGAAGCAGGCTGCACTAGCAGAGTGAGAGAGCAGCTAAGACCCTGGGAAGGGCTGAGAGGTCAGGAAAAAAACCAACCTGATGGGGACACAGAGACCTAAAAAAAAATGGGTTTCACCGCATTGCTTAATAGATTTGTCATGCTTCCCAGAAGATGACATAGACCCTTTGTGTTAAGCTACAGGTCACGGTTAGTGTGTAAAAAAGGGAATCCTGCTTTTATGATCTTTGTGTGAAAGATGGATTAACTATAAACATATGCATCAAAGATACTACATTAAAATATTTATGAGAGGGTTCCAGAGCACTAAGTAAAACAAGCATTTCTTATGAAATTTAACCGAGAGGAAATTTTGGTAGCAAATGCTTTATTAGTAGAAAGCTGCTAAGAACAACACTGATTGTTATAATTCTGCAGACAGGAGTGGTAACTACCACATATGCAGTTTAATGCCACTTGTACAGAGGGATTCATTAAATTTTATTCTGTTCAATTCTGTATCCATTTAAAATTGCTTATTGATTTGGAGGGGGAAAAAAATCCAACCACCTTGAAATGGCAAGGGGATGATCTAATGGGAAATTCTGTTGCTAAAAAACCCCCCACGACCACAGAGTATCATGAATATTTGTTCTTTTATTTGAAATCGTATGTGACTGATCCTTTGGTTACAAAGCAAGAGGTGATAGAATTTATTTCCATTCTATCTGAAGCCAAGTGACACATTTCCCTGCACTCATGTTCTGTGGAGGACATGTCACACGTGTGTGTGGTGAGGGGGTGGAGACAGAAGGAGCATGCACAACCCTCACAAGGACCTGCCATAGTTGCCATCCAAGGAGTGCATGGATTGCTCTGTCAGTGCACCTTTGGGTTGCCTGGTGCCCCACGGTGCCACCCCCCCCCACTGCACCAGCCTGCGGAGGAGGTGGCTGCACTGGAGGCAGCAGGCTTTTCAGGCCCCCAGGGCACTGGTATGCTTGGTCCAAGCCCTCCCGGTGGAATGGTGCAGCTGCTTAGCTATTTGCTAAGCCCCACAGTAGGGCCCTGAACTGAGCCCAATGACATTGTGTCATAGAAGAACTGGCTGGCCAAAGCGGTGCATCAGGGGCATGTTTATAAGAGTGCAGATGAAGCAATTTAAGCTCAGGTTTCAGAATAGCAGCCGTGTTAGTCTGTATCCGCAAAAAGAAGAACAGGAGTACTTGTGGCACCTTAGAGACTAACAAATTTATTAGAGCATAAGCTTTATGCTATGCATCCGAAGAAGTGGGCTGTAGTCCACGAAAGCTTATGCTCTAATAAATTTGTTAGTCTCTAAGGTGCCACAAGTACTCCTGTTCTTCAATTTAAGCTCATAAGTGAAATGAGAACTAAATAAAGGCAATGGGTAGTTACTGATGTGGAGATGAAAGAGTGAAATGTCCATTTCCTTGAAGCTTGTTTTGAACCGAGTCCTAGATTGACTGGGAACAGAGACAGCCCAACTGATGTTGTATTGCTGATAAACATGGACTTAATAAGTCAGCTCATAAACCCAGCAGAGAATGTGCAGATTCTTGGCACTGAAAGACAAACTTCCCAGCAGGCTTCATGCAGAATGGAGCAAATGTCAGAGTGTACCCAGGTGCGTGGGCTGTACTTGCCCTGAAGTTCAAAGCAAGTGACTGCAGTGTGGCCGCCTTGCCTGCTGTATCATGAATCTCATGATATTTGGAGTCATGTGATTAGGATGAAGCTCAGCTTCCATTAAAAACACGAGCAAATGTGAGTTTCTAGCCCTCATGCAGAAAGATGTGATAGTGTGGCTCCGAAAGACCCAGCACCCGAAGGCAAGGAATGATTTTAAGGCAATGAGTAACCGGATTTTGGGGAGCTGATCTGTAATTTTTGAACACTTGGGGATGTCAATACTGTGAATGTCATGCAAAAGGAGGGCCTATGGGGGAGGGGCTGCAGGGCACAGGCTGACCACCCAGCTGGTCTCATTGATTGAGAATTACCAGGGCTGGTTGAACATTTTCTGTTGGAACTTTTTTTTTTAATGGAAATTTAATTAAACAAAATTTGTCATGCAAAATGTTGCCTTTCCTTTAACGTTTTCAGTTTTTCTGTCAGAAATCTGAAAACCTCAAAGCTGAAAAGTATTGATCAAAACCTGAAAAATGTCAATGTTCATTTCTTTGATAAAATAAACCCAGATTTTCTGTGGGGAAAAAAACACATTGTCCAGCCAGCTCTAATCGTTACCCCAAATCTATTGCTGTATAGGGGTTCAGGGTATGGGAGGGAGCTCTGGGCTGGGGCGGGGAGTTGGGATGCGGGGGGGTGTTAAGGCTCTGGGCTTGGGGTGCAGGCTCTGGGGTGATACCAGGGATGAGGGGGTTGGGGTGCAGGAGGTGGCTCCAGGTTTGGGGGGAGGCTCAGGCTGGGGCAGGGGGTTGTGGTATGGGAGGGGGTCAGGGCTCTGGGCTTGGGGTGCAGGCTCTGGGGTGGTACCAGGGATGAGGCGATTGGGGTGCAGGAAGGGGCTCCGGGTTTGGGGGGGGCTCAGGGCTGGGGCAGGGGATTGTGGCTTGGACTTACCTTGGGCGGCTCTTGGTCAGTGGTGCAGTGGGGGTGCTAAGGCAGACTTCCTCCCTGTCCTGTCACTACGGACTGTACTGCGCCCCGGAAGCGGCCAGCAGCAGGTCCAGCTCCTCTCACCCGCAGACACCGCTCCCCCACAGCTTCCATTGGCTGGGAACCGACCAATAGGAGTGCGGAGCCAGTGCTCAGGATGGGATCAGTGCGCGGAGCCCCGTGCCCCCCTGCCTAGGAGCCGGACCTGCTGCTGGCCGCTTCCAGGGTGCAGCGCAGCATTGGAACAGGTAGGAACTAGCCTGCCTTAGCCGGGCAGCACTGCCGACGGGACTTTTAATGGCCCGGTTGGCAGTGCTGACCAGAGCCGCTGCAACCCAGTGCCTTACATTCTGCAACCCAGTACTGGCTCGCAACCCACAATTTGGAAACCACTGGACTAGATTACTCTTACAGTCACTTCTAACCGTACAATTCTATGAATCTATGATTTGAGTGCTATTCCCACCACTTGTACAATGGTTCATTTTTTCCTTCTTTACCATGGGAAGCCTTGATACTTGTCTCCCTTATAGGAGAGGAGTATGACTCTTTGCTTAGTAAGGGCTGTGACGTACAGAGAATTAGTAACATCACTAAGAGAAGAAGTGGAACTTGAACATAGGGTCTCCTGGCTCCCAGTCCAGTGCACCTGCCTTTAGGCAAAAGGATATGTTGATGGGTTAAGGCAGCAGCAGGAGAAGTGATTTTATCTGTGGCCCATCTGGAGGGACTGCTCTGGTCTGGGTGGCTATTTCAGGAGACTCAGTAGGCCCAGGGAACTTGCTTGCTGTAGATGGAATGTTCAGAGTTTAGTAACAAGTTTGTAACAAGCTCTACTGAGAATGTGCAAATGGTGGTGCTGGGGGAGGGAGGGGGGAAGTTGTGTGTGTGTGGCGAAGGGGGGGCTTATAACTTGGCCAAATCTGGGCATAATGTTTTGGGTAGAAACTTAGAAAAAGCAAAAGAAATTCAAGCCAATGCAGAGACCAAACATGGAAAATAACTGTCCACATAGTTAAAACGTAGAAAAAAATGATAAGCAGTTGTAACTAAAGGGTTGTAAATGATAGTGTTAGGCAATCTTAATTTTAGTGGTTGTTAGTGCTCATGGTAATCATCATCATCATGAATAACTACCCCTGTGTTGGATTGGTGATGTGTGGGTAACACCCATCTTACTTAACCTCTGGGAGACAAGTACCTCCAAACAGAATCTGGTTAGAGCATCTCCAGCACAACATCTGCTATAGGCCCTTAGGAAAGTTTGATCAAATTCTATATGTGACGTTGCACTCCATATGATTTTATGAAAATATGCTAATGAGTGTGAATATAATGTAACTGGAATATGCTTCATGAAAACAGTCTCTTGTAAGGTATCATTACAAAGCTTATAATCTACTGAGTGTGGTCATCCTATTTGTATGAATGTATCACTCTTGTATCTGAAACTAGGAATATAAAATATAACTCTGAGGTCCTATTGTAGTTATGCAAAGTGTGGGCCATTAATGGTGGTTTAGAATATTGATGGCTCCCATCAACTAGGACAATTGGTTGTAAATAGCTCTGTTTACTTGCAAGCCTTCCTGTGAGTCAGGCTGGGAAGAATGAAGGCTTGGGGTCTCACAGGACATGTGACCATGTCACCTGGTATTGGAATCCATCTTAAACCTGGAGCTTTTCCATTTAGAAGGAATGGGAGGACCCAAAGAGACAAAAGATTCTCGCCTTGTACCAAAGGTATATAAGGGGGTGGAACAGAAAAATGGAGCAGCAGTCATGAGAAATCCCCTAGCTACCACCTGAGCTAACAAGGACTGTACCAGGGGAAAGGATTGGACCCAGACTAGGAAGGAGTCCAGTCTGTTAAAAAAGCTTATTGGAACATCTCTGAGGGTGAGATTTTAATCTGTATTCAGTTTCCTACTGTATTAGGCTTAGACTTGTGTGTTTTATTTTATTTTGCTTGGTAACTTATTTTGTTTTGTCTGTTATTACTTGGAACCACTTAAATCCTACTTTTTATATTTAATAAAATCACTTCTTGCTTATAAATTAACCCAGAGTAAGTAATTAACTCCTGGGGGAGAAAACAGCTGTGCATATCTCTCTATCAGTGTTATAGAGGGCAGATAATTTATGAGTTTACCATTTATAAGCTTTATACAGTGTAAAACGGATTTATTTGGGGTTTGGAGCCCATTGGGAACTGGGTATCTGGGTACTGGAGACAGGAATACCTGCTAAGTGGTTTTTAGGTAAAGTCTGCAGTTTTGGGGGGACATGGTTCAGACCCTGGGTCTGTGTTGGAGCAGACTGGCATGTCTGGCTCAACAAGGCAGGGTTCTGAAGTCCCAAGCTGCCAGGGAAAATGGGCTCAGAGGTAGTCTCAGCACATCAAGTAGCAGTCCCAAGGGGGTTTCTGTGACCCAACCCGTCACAGTATAAAATATCGACTACGCTTGAGAAGGGACACTGGGAGCTTCTCTTAACTCTAGCATAATGCGAGAACAGGGGGATGTGAGGTGACTCATAATATCTGCCACCTTTGCTCCTAGCAGGCAAGACAGCAGAGCATTCTCTCAGTTACTGCGTACCAGCTGTTTATATTCCAGGTGATCTAATCACATCAGCACAGCCTGTCTTACTCTACCCACTGTTGCAACCCCTTCAGCAAGTGAGGAGTTGTCTGCTTTCTCTATCTCAGTCAGCAGGTGGGTTGCATCTAAGCGGCATGTGGCCCTCCATACCACCTCAGCGCCCTTCTCTCCTGAGACTGGATTCATCAACTAGAGGGCAGGAGAATCAGTTCTGATTTGGGCCCTTTCCACAATGTTCCTAATGTTGTTTCTGAAAGCAGTTCTGTCTCGCTCTGCTCATCCAATTCAGCAGCTCTGGCCTGCCGACACTGCATGTGAGTGTCGAGGGCCACGAGCTGCTGGCCCTGGGCACACACAGACACCACGTGGCCATAGTCAGACATTCTGCAGTAACTGGGCAGTGCCCCCCTTGGCTAGTCCGCTGCTGGTCCGCTACCTTCACAATCAGAGGGAGTTTAAGCACCAACTAGAGCTACAGTATACCTTTTAAGTGGTTGGTTGAAGCATTTAGGGCAAAAGCTTTTAATTAGCCTAATTGTCTCTTAGGCTAGGTCTATACTACCTGCCTGAATCGGCGGGTAGAAATCGACCTCTCGGGGATCGATTTATCGCGTCCCGTTGGGACGCGACAATCGATCCCCGAATCGGCGCTCTAACTCCACCAGCGGAGGTGGTAGTAAGCGCCGCCGACAAAAAGCCACAGAAGTCGATTTTGCCGCCGTCCTCACAACGGGGTAAGTCGGCTGCAATACGTCGAATTCAGCTACGCTATTCACGTAGCTGAATTTGCGTATCTTAAATCGACTCCCCCCGGTAGTGTAGATGTACTCTTAGCAATGAAAGTCAGAAGCCTGCTGCCCTCGGTGCCCAACTCCCCTGTGCTCACTCTGTCAGTTGCCCCCTCCCTTGGCCGGGGACCTCTCCTTATGGAAGAACCAACCAGCAAGCCCTCAACACTTGCTACTGCTTGGCAGGGATGGGGGACAGCTGCCCAGTTTTGTGCAGTGCCACATGTAACGTTTTATACAGATTTTAATGAGCTAATTTATACAACTGCGAATAATTTGAGTGTAACCATAAGTTTCAGCCAATGTGTTGCTGATGAAAGGTGGTGGCCTGTTTGACCTCTGTGGAGAGAGGTGGATCCCCACTGCAGAGAAGAACAGTGGCCTTCCTCCCAGGAAAGGAGAGGGGGCCACACAGATACTGCTCAACTAAAAGAGGCAAAGCAAAACTATGAGGCCAGAGCTGAGGTCAAAGGTGCAGAAGCAGGGAGCTAGCGGGTGGTGCCATGCAGAGACCCCAGAGAAAAGTTGACCAAGGAGTTGATGGTCACTGCCCAGTGGAGTTCTGCCTGGACTTAGAACAGACAAGAGCAAGGCAAATGGCCCTATACTCATAGAGAGCCTCCGCATGGCTGAACTTCCTCCCTTGAACTGGTGCATGGCCAGCTAGGTCAAGGCCAGGGGTAGGTTTGCAAGGCATCTCTGGAGTGTGTGGGTTCTTGGATGGGGTGACCAAAATGAACACGTGAGAAGAAAAGGGGCCGCAATCTGGAGATAGGCAAGTGCCGTGGTGCATATACATTACAATACGCTCTTTAGTTACATGAGCACATGCTGCGTTTTTCCAAATGGGGCATCAGGGTTTGAAGATAGGACTCTCTGATCATTATCCCTTGAGCCAAAGGTGTAACTGAATGCATTTGACACAGACCTTCCAGCACCTTACACAACTATTTACAAGATTCATAGATTCTGAGACCAGAAGGGTCCATTGTGATCATCTAGTCTGACCTCTTGCATAACACAGGCCATAGAACTTCTTTGAAATAATTCCTAGAGCAGGTCTTTTAGAAAAACATCCAGTCTTGATTTAAAATTGTCAGTGATGGAGAATCGACCAAGAGCTTTGGTTAATTGTTCCAATGGTTAATTACTCTCACTGTTAAAAATGTATGTTTTATTTCCAGTCTGAATGTATCTAGCTTCAACTTCCAGCCATTGGATTGTGTTAGACCTTTCTATGCTAGATTGAAGAGCCCATTATTAAATATTTGTTTCCCATGTGGGTACTTGTAGCCTATAATCAAGTCACCCCTTAATCTTCTCTTTGTTAAGCTAAATAGATTGAGCTCCTTGAAGCTATAAAGCATGTTTTCTAATTCTTTAGTCATTCTCTGCACCCTCTCCAATTTATCAACAACCTTTCTTCTTGAATTATGGACACCAGAACTGGATGCAGTATTCCAGCAGCTATCACATGAGTCCCAGATACAGAGGTAAAATTACCTCTCTGCTTCTCCTGTTTATGCATTGTATTAGCCCTTTTGGCCACAGTGTTGCACCGGAAGCTCATGTGCAGCTAATTATCCACCATGATCCCCAAATATTTTCCTGAGTCCTGGCTACTCAGGATAGAGTTTCCCATCCTGTAAATATGGCCTACATTCTTTGTTCCTAGATAGATACATTTACCCCTATTAAAACACACATTTTTACTTGCATGCAGCTTACCAAGCAATCCAGCTCACTCCATATCAGTGACATGTCCGCTTCATTATTTTCCAGTCCCCAAATTTTTGTGTCAGCTGCAAACTTTATCGGTGACGATTTCGTGTTTTCTTGCAGGTCATTAACAAAAATGTAAAATAGCACAGGGCCAAGAACCAATCTCTGCAGGCCCCCACTAAAAACACACCTGTTCTACTATATTTACATTTTCAGACCCCTCAGTTTGCCAGCTTTTAATCCATTTAATACATGCCATGTTAAGATAGCAGTGGCAAGCTGGGTATCAGGACACTTGTCCCTGTGAGGTGAGTGTGGTTGAACGTGTGGAGCAGTGCAAATCAACAGTACAGCACAGCACACTCTGAAAAGCAGGGTGACTAACTGTACTAACTTGGTTGGCTCTGCCATAGCTGGGCTATGGATTCTGTTCCCAGCTTTGCAAGAGCTGGGACCTTCTGCAGCTTCTCAGTTACTTGATTTGTAAAATGGGGGGAATGATTCCTAGCGTAGGGATATGAGGCCTTGGTAATAATGAGGGTTGAGAAGTGCCCAGAAATGGTAGCAATAATTTGTAGAAAAGGTGAGAGCAGAGCTCATGGTCTCCTAGGTGCTTTGGCAGCAGGTCTTTGGAGTGGGACACTCCAGAAATCATGACAGTGCAACATGTGAGATGGCCCTTTCAGTGTACAGACTGTCCAGTGAAAATTGGGATGAGTGGCAACCCCACCCCTGCTACGTATTTTGGAGGGTGCTCCTACATATTTGGTGTCCTGGAAGCAGAATGGTATGAGTCCAGTAAATTGGGAGCAGAATGTCACACTAAATGTCATCTAGCCCTGAACTCTCATGCTCTCAGGTAGCGGTGGCAGTAGTGATCGTGGGTCAGAAAGCATCTCAAATGCGTTTGCAGTCATCTAAAAATCCAACTAATTTCAGGGATGCCTTTGACCTGGATACAAGGGTGATGGGTCACGATATGAGTGGAACAGATGACATGGATGATAGGCGTAAGCAGCAGCAATTAAGGAAGGTGCTGGCCACAGAAAGGCCACGGTCACACAGAGAAAATGCATAGTCGTTAACTGTGGTGATCTACTGCCCTGTCAAACAGCTGATCATTACATCCACAATTGGGAAATACACAGGCCGGGGCAGTTCCTTGCTGACCTATACATAGTAGCCAAGGAAAACCAAGCAATGGTACATGAACAGCATAATGGCCAACAAGGGTCAGGCTAGAGACTCTTGCCTATATGCTCGGGGTTTTACTGATCGCCATATTTGGGGTCGGGAAGGAATTTTCCTCCAGGGTAGATTGGCTGAGCCTCTGGAGGTTTTTCGCCTTCCTCCGCAGCATGGGGCAGGGATCACTAGCAGGAGGGTCTCAGCCGATTGAAGTCACTAAAACACAGGATTGGGGACTTCAACGGTAGAGTCCAGGGAAGGGTCTTGTGGCCTGCAGCATGCAGGGGGTCAGACCAGATGATCATAATGGTCCCTTCTGACCTTAATGTCTATGAGTCTATACACCTTTCACCGGGATCTTTTTATGGGGCTGACAGCTACCGTGGTCACTGAGATACCCCCGGCCCAACCCATGGCAAGAGTACAATTTTAGACTACAGGGGCTGGTTGACTTGGTGTTTGTTGTATTTTGAGACACAAAAGAGGCACAGTTTTTTAACAATTGATGCGATTTAATGAATGATGCACTATAGAAAATAGAAACTAGCTGGGTGCTGGGATCCAGATGAGAGCCGTGTTCCATGGAGCCATGAGAGGAGGCCCTTTCCCTCACACACAGTGCCGGCTTTGGCTTATTTTGGCAGCATTTGCTGCTGCTGGAACCAAGGGAACATCAATATGTCGAAAGAAGTTCTAAGGGGACATTTTCTTTCAAATGTGAAGCTGCACAGAAAGTCTTCTTGGCCTGTCTCCTCAGGAAAAGGTAACGTGACAGACTCAGAGCTCACCAAGCATTTGCAGATAGAGGTAACATACAATGTCACAATTCAGTGCTCTGAAATCTGTACAGAATGCAGGGTTCCTGGGCCTCTGTAGATGCTGGATTTGCTTGGTTTTATTGGACTTCTTTCTGGATTCTTTTCTGCACGTGCTGTGTCTTTTCTCTCAAGGTTTGGCTGCTGATTCCAGGGAATAGGCTTTTCAGAATGTTACAGTACACCATGTACAGCTCCGGGTCTATCTTGGGCCTGGGGCCTGAGTTCGAATTGCAGGCCTGTTCAGTGACAGAGTGCTGCAGCAAGTACACATCACTGAAGAGAGCAGTTAGGATTTTGTGTGCCGCTTTGTAAGGGTCATTTTCAAACTGCACCATTGCCTTAAGCTCAGTCAGGGTATAGCCATTGTAACGCTTGCTGTCTTCTGCGCGAGGCGGCACAGTCTCACCAATATGTCTCACCTTCCACTTCAGGCATTTCAGTTCTTCTTTTACATCATCCAATTCTCTCTCCATGGCTTGGAATTCCTTCAGGGTTACAAATCTCCTGCTGAAAGAGATGTTAATAGATATAAGGTGGGAGTCAAAGGACTGTCAGTGTTAATTCAAAATTAGCTGCTGGGTGGGATTATCAGTACAGGATTTGAAGACTCTGCACAGGGGCCAGCCCCAAATACCCTCAGTCTGGGGCCATTCAGAGCTGTAGCTAAATGCTTGAATTTTGTCATTAGTGGAGCTTGGGCACCATCCTCGTGAGACTCCCTCTGACCCTCCAAAAGGTATGTCCTGAGGGAGCTATCCAGCAGATCTGGGGGGTCACCGCGTAAGTGGGGCCGGGGTAGAAAGAACTTGGGAGGGTGTGTTGGTGAGTGGAGTAGGGGCTGACGTAAGGGGACATGCCGGCAGAAAGGCAGGGCATCCAGCACTATATGTCAGCAACAGCACTAGCAGTACTTTGGAGGATTGCTCACATCTGGGCTGTGGCAGTGCACACAGGGTGTAGGGGGGGACAATGCATATTGGGGCTGGGAATACAGTCATGGGGGGTTTCCTACATGGGCATAGCTGCATGTTGGGGCTGGGGCTAGGGCCTGAAGCCATGCACGCTGTGGTTGCTAATTGAGGAGTTGCATGGAGCTATGGGCAATCCACACTGTGGCTAGGGTAGCACACAGAAGGCCTGGGGATGTAGCCAGAATTAGGTCATTACAGCAGGTCAACTGCACGATCAGGCTATGGAAGTACACACTATAGGCCAGATTCAATGTTGCACTCTGGGCCTTTTGTACCAGCTACCTCGAACTGGAGGGCAAAGATAGCCCACTGATCAGTGTGCATTACACGTCCTCTGTGCTTGATCCCCAGAGGAGGTGAGTCTGTTAAAGCGGTCAGCTGGCAGGGTTGCCTCAAGCTGCAGCAATTCACATGTATAGCTATGGAGGTCCCTGGTTCCATCCTTGGCATGTGGGCCAACACAGTGCCTGACACATAAGCACAAAGACACAAGTGGCAAATAGTCCTGGCACAGAGGGCGCAAGGTGGGGTGGAAATCAAAGATGGGAGGAGGCATAGCCAGGGCAATTCTGCCCCCCTTGATCACTGTAGTTGGTGGGGAAGAAATACATTTTCCTATTGTAAAAATTTCCAATGGTGCTTATCCCAAGGGTGGAATTTTATAGCCCGGCCCAGAGATTGTCCTTAATAAGGAGCTTCTGCTTTGCTGGGTTTGGGGGAAAGTACCACAGTTACTGCCAAATCACTTCTGGGCAAACTCACTGAGCTAAGTTTCTGATAGTGCTCAGTGGGGTCCTTCCCTCTTTGTGACAGCATTGCACATGCTGAGAGGGGGGCTCCGGCTGGCACGACTTGGAGGAAAAGCATCAAGTATTTCCTGAATGCAGCAACAGGAGAAAATCTGAAAGCCTGGGGTGCAAAGAAAGGGGCCAGTGCTGTGATTTTAAGGCCTCCGCTATTTGGCTGCATCCTGCAAATTCTGTGTTTTTAGCATTTAAACAAATTAAGGGACAGCTCTTAAAGGACATATCAGCCATTTGCTCTTGAGTAGGGGCCTCTGTGGAGGATGGTCGGGCTGGCGTGGTAGGTGGTGGGAAGTCTCTCAGCTATCACTCAGATTGGGATAACCCCACCACTCACTGAGGTCACTCTCCCATCACAACACTATCGACCATGTTTAGAGCCATAGTCTGCCTCCAGCAGGCTGGGTGGCTGTGGTGCAGCTAAAGGGGCCTTCCGCCAAAGGATCTAGCTAGAATCTGTGGGCACAGAACCCAATTGGGCCACCTAGGACCAGGCTCCTTGTCGTCTGAATGCTGAGTCAGGAATTGGCCCTACATTTCTATTTTTTCCCAGTGTGGATGCAGCCAAACCAATATAAAGGGACTGACAGGAGATTATGCAGTCACATTAGGGAAGCAGCAGAGCTGGGAACTAGACTTTTCCCAGCCCCGATCACCTCACCCCGAGGTATGATCTACAAAGCCTTTTGGAAAATCTGTAGGGAAGCTCTACTGGAGTTTAGAGCACTGGTCGGGAGCTTCTATTTCATAGCTGGATATCTGCATACCTGAACTATTTGTTGGTTTTATGTGTGTGTGTGTTAAATAATGTGAACTGGCTGGAGCATAGAATGGGCATGGGAGGAGTTAAAATACATTTAAAAATAAACCCCATAGACACTAAAATGTGGATATTAATAATCACCAACTTTTTATCTTTCACAAAAATTCCTTGGAAATTAACTGTCAAAAACCTGCATTAATGAAATGTGATCATTGCACACTTAAAAATTGCAGTCAGGAAATGCCCAGATTAAAATTCCAGTAGCAATGTTCCCTTAGCTATGGTGCACAAGCAGATAAGCAGTGTTTTAGCCTTCTGCTTTTCTGGATAAAGATGCTGCTTTGTCATGAAGAACCACATTTTCAGAAGCACTCAGCATGTTGCGTGCATCCTGGGCGATGAGTTCTTGAGAATCTGGCCATTAGTGTCACGCTGGGATCTGAGGGGAGCTAAGCACTTGATAACCTGACTCCAGTTGCAGGTGCTGGTCCTGGCTCTTTGGCAAATCTGGCCCTTGGTAACACCACCGGTTAGGAGAGTTGCTGTGCTGCGGTTAGCATGGCATAGGGAATGATTTTGCCATGACAATGTGCTAGAACTCCTCCCATTGACTTCAGTGGGATTTGAATCAGGAGCTAAGTTTGCTACAGCTTCCTTTAAGCAGCCTGATCCGGCAAACAATTAACATGTAAGAAACTTTAGCTACGTGAATAAAGTTTCTCCTGTATCTGCAGGATCAGGGCCTATGTTACACCACAAAACATGCAGAAAATGCAGCATGACTGAGTTATCGCTGCTGCTCACTAAATGTCCTTTGCTGAGAAATCAAGAGCAATCACTGCCCCGCGTATGTAACCAGATACCTGGGGTCGTGTGTATGAGAGACAAACAGCCACCTGTTCCATGGCAGTGATGAGTCCAAAGGTAAATTCTCTGAGTCCTGAGGCCCAGACCAGGGAAATAACTCTCTGCCCTGAGGGAACCTGAGGCAATGTTGAGCGCAGTGATGGCCGTGTCTCCAGCTGAGGCCATTGTAGAGCACTGCCAAATCTATGACACCTACCCAAGGGTGGGAAATGCCCAAATAAAGGGCTTGCGAGATGACAGAAGTAACTACAGCCAGGAATATGGGGGAACGTCTTCCTCCAGGTTATGGCTGCCTGATGGGCTGTGAAAATGTAAAGGACCCTGAGCAGGGTGGAGTGGGGGGAAGAACTGCTGCTCACCTTGTCTTAGTGTGTAGGGAACCAAAGGCCAACACAGTGGGGGGTGGGGGTTAATACTCTCCCTCCTCCCCCCAGAAAAACTGAGGTTAGGCCACAGCAGTCCCCAGGCCCCAATCTCTGAGGAGGTGGGACACAGACAAGGAAATGGGCTGTGGGGAAGACTGTTTACGATCTGAATTATTGAAATTTGAAAAGAGAAAAGGTATTGGCAGGGACCCCTTAGCATGCCAGTTGTGTGCCCTCATTACATCAACTTCTTTATGGGGGAGATGTGACTGATATGGCAGCCCTATGCAGTATCTTTGGGGACCATTGTATTACATTTGTGATACTTTATATAGGATTGTGTTCTACTCCATGGGGGAGGATTACCATAGCTCCTCCAGGAACTAAAAACAGTGGGGGGTGACCAAGGTGAGTAAACTCCAGAGGTACCACCTCCAGGGGTGGCTTGCATTCACTGGGTCAAACTGGGTTTTCCAAAGACTACGTAAATCAAAGCTTTTGGTATAAAAAGCTCACAACCTTCCTCTTGCTTCAGCAAATGGACAGGCCCCTTGGTCCCAAGGTGGTCCCAAGTGTTGTGGAAGGACTGGAAAGACCTTGGCAAACCAGACTGCCCATGTGGATAGTGGATTATTCCTGGTATGTGTAGTGAGCATTAAAATCCTTGTATTGTTTTTGGCATGTTTTCTCTGTGATGCTTGTGTCCTTATAATAAATAAATGTGCTTCCTTTGATAGAGTCATGTGGTCACTTGTACCCGCTAGCACACACAGGCCATAGCCCTTGGAGAGAAGCACAGTACAGGTGCTGGCCATTAGGCAGCCTGGCTGGCTGGGGATATCTCAGTGTATGGCAGGGAGCTGAGCAACTTTCAAACCCCCAGTCAGAAGGGAGTGGGATATGGGTCTCTGCTCAGACACAGGAGTTGGCTGGAGGCCTGAGACCTGACTGGGCACTCCTGGAGTGGACAGGGTGCAGGTACCCTGAAACTGTAACATCCATGTCTTGTAAAGTGTGGGCTTTTCAATGAATGGAGCGCTGCAGTGTTTGCAGTTTAAATACAGTATAAGCAACTGTTTAAATTCACAGACAAATTGCTCACAGCACCTAGGAGGAGGAAGCCCAATAGGTGTGCAGCCTTGACCCCAAATGAAAATACCAACCCACATTGAGTGCAACTTCCCAGCGCTGCACTCAGGAACCATCCTAACCACTTGTGTGTAATGAGGCCATCCCAAGCACAGTATAGAAAATAGCTCACCTGTGGGTCTGTCTGCTGCTTGATTACAAACTGATTTATTGAACCAAATACCAGCTTGACTCCCAACTATCAGTGTAACAAGGGACCATGAATATCTCTGGTACGCCATGTTTACATCATTCACTGGTATAACTCTGTGTGCTAACAGTTTACTCAGTTATTTAAAAAAAAGAATAAAATGAATTAGTGACCTCCAGGATGGGACCCCTAGTGCCTGTCTGAACTAAACATGTTACCCGGATGCATACCTTTTGCAAAGGGGATCTTCATGAGTCGGTTCAAGATTCCTTCCTGTAGGTGTGGACCCAGAATTGGAGTAGCCAGCAGATTGCGAGCTATCACTGGGGTTTGCTGTCACTTTAGGCCTTGTGCTTTTCCTGCTTGGAATCACTGTGTGGTCTGATGGTGAGGCTTGTAGAGTTTGTGCTGTGTGAGGACAACAGGAATATGAGGAGGTCAGATTGAGTCCTGCCTGGGATTCTGGGTCTTGCTGTGGATTGGCTGAGCTGGATGTTAGATTAGGCCTGAGGCTGGCGGAATGAGATGATGTATTTGGCCTTGGATTGGTTGGGCTGGAACCTGATGTCACTAGTTTTGGATTCATTTGCTCCAATGTTCTAGGTCTTGGTGTTATTCTTGGGGCCAATTGAGTGACGTGACCAACTTCCAGCATGGTTGGGTTCTGCCCCATGGAGGTCTGGCTGACAGGCTCTGATGAAAGCGAGGCATTGGTTGATGTATCGCTGGAGGAGCTTGATGTAGAACATGGGGATGTTTTCTGAGCATTGTGGCCACTCCTGGTCCTTCTCACTTTAGTAACGTTTAGAGCTGGGTGTTGCGCTGCCCTGAAAAAGACAAGCAAACAAATATTCACTTCCCTTTCCGGACCTGTGCTAAGAGTTGATATGTCAGTACAAGACCCATCGCCCTTGCGTATTACACCCATGATTCACCTATCTCTTTTGTGCCATATTCCCCCAAATTGGTCTCTGAGGAAGCAGTTTTACAAAAAAGCAGCCACTGTGAGAATCATACCCAGCATATCAACATTTCCTGTCTTCTCAATGACTTAATATACGGAGACCTTTGTTGGGGAATCCAGAAACCAGGCAGCAGACAAATAAACACTGACTAATGCTAGGGCGAGGTCATATGGATGGGCAGCTGAATGGACGGGTGAATGGCTGAAATGCAGTCCTCCCCCATGCCTGAAGAAGTCATTCCTGCAAAAGGCAGAACCTCTCTCCTCATTGCAATGGACTCAGCGGGGTACCATAACAGGTGAGTCCTGGCATAAAGTTATTGTGGGAATTCTGGCCACAAGCAGCTCCACAAGCTGCTATCCCAGCTGGTGTCAGAGTTAGATTGGCTGGGGGACTTTGTTGTCCTGGCAGACCTTGCAGATGACAGTTCTAGTTCATTGGCTTGGGTTATTATGGACCTCCTGGTGGTCTCTGGCTCCACTTATATAAGGTATGCAATACCCGCTCGTGTCTGGGCCGTGCCATAGTCGGGTATTGCAAATATGCCACTGTTGTGGTCAAATCATCACCTCTAAGGCGAGATCAGGCCTTGTCCCCATTCCTGGCAGGGCAAGGACCTGTGACATTCTCTGCTCAGAGACCATGGCTCCTGCTGGGGGAGAATACTTTCCTTCCTGTAGGCCAGTGTGGACAGCCTGGTGCAGCATTGTGATGTCATCCTTGACTATTTATGCCCTGACCCTTGACTCTTTCTCGGCAGTGTCCTTGCACTTCATCGTGGTTCCCAGATGCAGTGGCAGGGGAGGCGACTGGCAAGCTAGCAGTGGAGGGGCTGCACTGACTCATGTCACCAGTATCGTGGCAGGTTCAAGCCCCTGCTATTGCTCAGCTCAGGACGGGGAGGTCTTCCCTTCTTTTCCTCAGCCACAGGAACTACAGAGTCCTGACCAGTGGAACTGTTCCAGGCACTGGGACATCTGACTGCCACAGGCTGCCTTCCCCAGGCTGCACAGTCAAACCAGTCTCACTGAATGATGTGCTTGACAGATAATTTTCTCTTGGGCCCCTGAGAAGCAGGAGGGAGCATTAAGTACTGCCGCCCTGGCTGAGCTGTATTTGGTCTCTCAAGACTCTGATGCGCGGGGGGAAGGCAGAGACATTTGCGATCCGGCTCCTTGTGCTGTGCCGGTGGTTCAGGGGACCGGAATCTAGTTGTAACTGCACATCTTAGAAACCCCCAGCCCAGCATGTCCAAGGAAGAGGGGTGGTGTTGGGGGCAGGGGAGGAGGTGGGGCAAAATGCAGCCCCACTCTGCTAATTCTCAGCTGTTCTATGGTCCCTGACTAAGTTAGAGCAGCTTCTGGGCAGACAGGGCCAGATCAACTGCGACTCCAGACCCAGGGAGCCAGATACAGCTGCCTGATGCCTCGCCACCCTTACACTCCCTTGTGCATTACGTGCAGGACAGAATCTAGCCTCAGGTTTCTAAGGCCACTGTCATGCTGTCTGGAACAGCTCACGACCCAACCTCAGGGCAAACTGTGCCAACCTCAGGGCAGACTGTCAAAAAGCAGGGCAGAGACCCCAAGCTGGTGTGTGCTATAGATCGATTTCACCAGCCCAGTAACAAATGTGAACTCTTGGATCACTGTAACAGTCTTACCATGCAGTCACAGACAGTCCTCTTGGGCTCTGCAGTTTAGCCTGCCACCCAGGCAAGCAGGACTATGTGATAAAAGGTCAGGTCCACCAAAGATCACACAATATTCAGGTTACTCCCAGTCCCAAGAGATCAGTCACTTACCCCAGGTCAATTTGTCCCTTAAATCTCACACCAAACACAAAGCTCATAGCCAATCCTATAGTAAACTAACTAAGAATGTATTAACTATGAAAAAGAAAGGAGAGAGTTATTTACGGGTTAAAGCAGGCAACAGATAAGCACAAATGAGTTTCAGCCTGTGATTCAAAAGGTGACAGAGTTGTAATAATCTGTCACTTCAGAATGTCGTTCAGGGCTAAGCATGCCAGGTAGCATGGGGATCTCTTTGCTTATGTTTAGGAATCTTTGCCCATCACAGTCAAGACAGCATAAAAGTTTCTCCTTGTCAGGGATTTTTATGTTCTTCACTCTGGAGTCCAAACTGATGGGATAAGTTCATGTGCAGGCCTTTCCTTCCTGGAGAGAGTTAGGAATGCAATCAATGGGGCCTCTCTCCTTTGAGGCTACACAATATTTCATTTGCCTTCAGTGGTCCATCTTGTAACTTTATCTTAACTAATGCTTCTTTTCCTGTTTGGTGAGTTACAAAATTACAGAGGTTTACAATGCAAACACTCAATACAACTTTACACCATGGGCTGTGGAGGTTATAAGTGAGATCAATATAAAGCCTAAACACTAGACACATTATTATCAGCAAAACATCTAATCTCTATTTTGATGATGCTAACACACAGGGAAGTAAGACTGGTTTCCAGCTATGCATTTGTAAGTGTTCAGTGAGGCCTGGGACCTTGGCATGAGCTAATACCTGGTCTGCCAGCATCACAGCCATGATCCGGCAAAGCACTTGAGCATGTGCTTCATTCCCCTCAATTTCAAAAGGACTATGCACATTCTTGGGGGCCTTGCTGGACCAGGGCCTAATCTCCAAGTTCAAAATGAACAAACCCTTTGTACTGGCTTAGTGCAGCTGAGATAATGGACAGAAGGGTGCGCTCACGCACACGGCACATCCAGCTTAGCTCTTTAGAAAGGAAACACAAAAGGGGTCCCTGTGAAAGGAAAGAAAAGTGGAGAAACTAGAACATGCCATCTAGGGCAGAGCAGAACGCCCCAGAAAAATCCCATCCTGAGCTGTGACTCAGTAGGGCCGGGGAGGGAATCCTACTTGGAATGGCTGATGCTGGCCTGCCTCTTATTGGAAGGGAGAGATGTCACTGTGCAGCCACAGCCGGGAGCTTTGTCCAAGTGGAGATGGGTTGGCTGCAGGCCACCTGAGTCGCATGGGAAGGGAGCGATGTCACATCACACAAGGACAGGAGCTCGGCCTGGAACCAACCCAATATCCCATAGCTACTTGGCCGGACAGTTACAGGGAGAGGGAGAGCCCTTAATGTCCACGGAGGAGTGGGCAGGTGGTGGCCCAGGCACAGCGAGTACATAGTGCCCTTGGTGGCCTGGGTGTGGTGGGAGCTCAGTGTCTTGGATGGACAAGGTGGGTACTCGGTGCCCTTGCTGCCCTGGGTGGGTCAGGGGGGTAGTCAGTGCCCTTGGTGTCCCATGCAGCTTGTGGCTCAGGGTTGCACGTTATTTTCTGTAGCTGGAAGGAGCCAGCCAAATGCAACCTGAACCTGGGGCGTGGCAGCAGCCAAGCAGCCTAGACCCTAGAGAGTCCTGTTCTGACCAGGGAGCATGAATGCCTGCCAGCAAAGCAGAGCCCAGGACTCAAGACTCCAAGATTGCACTGTATTCAGCACTGCCACCTGGGGCGGTGGGAGGACGTACCCTACTTGGGACTGAGAGACTGGGGCTATTGGGGTTTAGTGGCTTTAGAAAGCATTAACCTGTATATTTAGGTGCTGGGCACATTGTACCTTTGCTGGGGGGACCCTCCTTTGAATCATCCTCCATACTGATAGAGGCTTGTCTTGGCGCAGATAAAAGTGTTCTCTTATTATTAACTGCATCTTTTATTTTTGGGGTTAATTCCTGCCTCCCCAAGAGGGGTTGGGACATAGTGAGAAATCCGTGGCTATGTGACTTGGGATCTGGGAACCACTGAACCAACTGCGGGGCCCTCCCACCATGCAGACATCGCCAGCCAAAAGTCATTGCTGAAATATTCCTTACCGCAATGACAAAATAATCATCTTCCCTGTTCTAGTCCCCTCTTGTGAATAATCTACAGTTCTAAATGATCATAAACATTAAACAGTTTCTGATTGTATTCCTCTGCTAACAGCAATCTGAAACAGAAGGCAAAAGCTTCCACTAAAAGAGGCAGGCTGCAAAACTTCCTCCTCTTTTCCATTACATGTACAATTCTACTCCTCACAAACAACTACTTTTAAAGGCTTCAAAAACCCAGTGTAGGAGTCGTATTTGAAATCCATAGTAGTACAGTTTTCTACCATACAGCCTGGTTTAAGCAACTGTGGTGGTGGATGAAGATAAACCCTGCAACCTGCCCATTTCCCCATGATATAGTCTGCTGAGCCTAATTTGACATTTATGATAAAGCATTGCTAGTAAATGTTGTCATCATTTCAAAATTTCTCTGAGGACAACACAATAGACTGTATTAATCCGGCCTTGAATTTTGTGTTTAGAGCTCTCTGATAGAGTTTAAGGATCAATTTTAGAATAACTATCTAGGGACATAAAGCATCTAAGAAAGCATTTATATGGAAGCTCAAAAAAATCTGTTGTCCTTAAAGGAGATTGCATTTTTTCTATACACCTAATCCACTGTTCATCTTCTAAAGGGGCTTAGAAATCCACCTCCTATCATCTCCTAACTGGAATTAATACCCTTAGACGTGCTTTGATTGAAAACACATCTATAGCAGAAATGCAATATGAGAAATGGCAACTCTGACAGGAGTAAAGATTCCCAAGGAGACTGCAAATCTTTTTAGTCCCTGCGCCTGAGTTCAGAAGTGCTGAGGAGTTCTGGCTCCAGTTCTAGTCAATGGAACTGCGGTTGCTTGGAGATTCTGAACATCCTGTCCCATATGTTTCGATCTCTAGAGTGAGCTATTCAAGGGCCAAGCACCCACAGCTCCCGGAAAAGGCAGTGACTGCAGCAAGGGCTCAGCACCTCAGGAAACCAGGCCCAAGACATCTTGTAAAAGATACAGATTGAGTCTGGTTGAGTCAGTCCATTTCTGGACTCATAAGATCAGACCCTGCCCATGTACCTGGTTCTGTGCCATCCAACATGACCTTTGCCAAGCGAATTGGCACACAGCTGTTGTCCCAGAGCCATGGGGAAGGGCACCCTGGCCTGACTAAATACTGCTCAGAGAAAGGAGAGGATGGCCAGTCCCAGGGCCACCACAGATCGGAATAAGAAGAACAGGAGTACTTGTAGCACCTTAGAGACTAACAAATTTATTAGAGCATAAGCTTTCGTGGACTACAGCCCACTTCTTCGGATGCATAAAACCTTGACCCATCATGTAGCTTTTAATGGCTTCCAAGGCCAGAAGGGACCACTGCGACCATCTAGCCTGACCTCCTGCATAAGGCAGGCCAGAGAGCTGCCCCACAATCACCCATGGAGCAGATCGATCAGAAAACATCCAATCCTGAGTTAAAATATTGATATTACCAGAACCATATTGTTTTGGGATTCATCCTGCTTTCCCAAGGGGCAGCAGGGCATGAGTCCAGGACCCTGCCCCCACCACACACACCATGTGAGCTACCCAGGGGTAGAGTCTGTGCGTTCTGCTCCCCTAGCCACAATGGGGCAGCATCAGCAGAAGGAGCTCTGGGAGGGGCTTTTCATTGGAGACAAAGGGACTTCAGGCACCCAAATCCCATTGGTACAGGATGGGAGCTGGGCACCTAACTCCCCAGGACATCTGAAACCCCCAACCCCGCCCGTCCAGAACGCCCAACAGCTCAGTTGTTAGGGCCCTCTCCTGGCATAGCAGGGACTGCAATTCAGATCACTGCTCCACATCAGCAGAGTGGGGATTTGAATCTGGCTCTCCCATGTGAGCACACTGACTGCTGGGCTATTGGGTAAGGGCGATGGGGGGCACCACCTGAGAAATGGGCTGGTCTGGCTTAGGCATCCCACTCCAGGAGAGGGGTCATGGCTGAGACTGCTGAGTGGAGAGAGGTGCCTCCCTCCAGCCTGGATCCAGGCACCTAAGTCCCTTTGAGGCTCTACTCCCTCAGCATTTCCTCCAGGCTAGTGTAGGACACTCCCCGCTCAGCAGGCTGGTTCCTTTGACTCCCTTTTTTAGGCCCCTAACTCTCCCCAGGCATTGTCCGGGGAGCCCAGGCACCTACCTTGGGCCTGTGGGTTCTACTAGCTGGTAGGGTACCTGAAAGTTAAGCTGAGTGTTGTAACACCTGGAGACTTGTTTTCTAGCCAGCCCTCCTGACTGTGCGTCCCTCCAGATACACTTCATTTGGGCTGTGCAGGTACAGGATGACAACGAGCTGGGTACCAGCTGTTCCCCATGGCAATACCCCGGTTCTCCCCGCCACTATCCACATGAGTATTCCATTGGGAGTTTAAGCTGATTCCGCCAGCATTGCCTTGTGCAGATTTCCCTTGGTGACTGCTGCCACACACACACTGCACACTCGGTGAACAGCAGCAGGTTCAGGGGAGAGAAGAACCAGTAATGAGGAGTGCCTGGCCATGAGTCATAGGGGGTGCCTTTGCGTGCCATTGGCAGTTCACCCAGATCTGACACATTTTTTATATTTAACACTATTTTAAATGCTACATTTATAACCCTATGTAGCGGGATGGTCACCCGCTCCTGCCTGGAACGGCTTAAAACAGCCCTGGAGGAGGGCTGAGGAAGGACACGACGCCTGGGCTGATTAGGAGGAAGCAGGCTCAGCTGGGGCCACACCCCAATCAGGGCCCAGCTGGCCCTATAAAGGCTTGAGCCAGGAGCTCAAGCAAACAGTGTCTCTCTATCTGTAGAGGGAGATGGGCCTGGCTGCAGGGCGTAGAGACAGAGTACCTCAGTGGAGCAGAGCTGGGGGAAGGCAGAGGAGCCGGGGGGCTCCAGCCTGGAAAGCCCCAGGCTGCGGCCTAGCATAAGGTCTATTAGGTACTGGGTTGCAGGGGACAACCCACGGGTAGGCAGAGGCAGCGGGTCCGAACCCCTTTGCCTTTGATGAGTGGCTGATACTGCAGCCTGCCCTAGTGAATGGGGGCTAGAGGGAGACTGGGCAGTAGCCAAGACTGAGGCTAGGGGGCAGCACCCAGAGAAAGGGGCACCGGGGTCCTGGGAGGGACATGGGGCCAGTGGCAAGGCAGATCACCAGCCTGCAGGGGGCGCTCCAGGACGCTGGAAGAGCTAATTCCCCAAGGACAACCAGCAGGAGGCACCGCCGGGTGAGTCCGGCCTGTTACACCCTATTGTTTAAAATTAATTTATTTTTTCTCCCTGCTTTTAAATTAAGACTAAAACACATTTTTATCAAAGTGGGGGTGGGGGAGGGGGAAACTTTCTCACTGCCACTTTTCACAGCAGACTTAGTGCCCCATTACTTCTGTGCTGCCGCTGGTGGTAGGCGCTGCCTTCAGATCTGGGCAGCTGAAGCGCAGCAGCAGCTGCTGGCTGGGCGCCCAGCTCTGAAGGCAGCATCGCCACCAGCATTAGTGCAGAACTGCAGAAGTAAGGGCAGCAATGCCATACTATGCCACCCTTACTTCTGCAGAACGTTTGACCTTTGCGCTGGGAGGGGTAGCTCCCAGGTGGGCTCAGGCAAATTTTGGGGTTGCTATAGCCTCCACAAGCCCCCGTCCCAGTGCCCTCCTGCCTGTGCATCTGGCTGTTAAATTATTAATTACTTTTTTTTGCTGAACTCAGTGGTCTGTTTGATCTGTGATTTAATGCATCTCTTCAGCTGCTGAACAATCAAGCCCTCTAATGTTGTCTCAGTCCTAGGGCCGGCCTTAGGGAAAATGCTGCTCGGGATGAACTTCTATTTTGGCACCCTTTCTTTGGAAGAGGAGTTGGGGGTGAAGTTGGGCACATCCCCTTGCACCACCTTAGGCTCCCTCCTGCCCCTACATCCTCCTGCACCCCTTAGTCACTCCGCTCTCCCCATGTCCCCTGCACTCCCTCAACCTCCTTTCTTGCCCCACATTCCTGTCTCCTCATGGTTTCCCGTCCAGCCCTCAAGCTGTAGAACACAGTGACAGCCATCTTTCCTGACTACACCCTGGCTTCAGTCTCATTGAAAACCATGGGCATTGGTGTCCAGCTCTATTATTACAACATCTTGTAACCCACTAGCCCCCTCTTTTTGACCTATGACTGCAGGCCACTGTGCCTTGACTGGTCCTCTAGTGCAGCAGTTCTCAAACTGGGGTCCACGGACACCAGGGGGACCCTAGAGACTGCACAGGGCGGGGGCCGCAAAATATTACAAAAAGTTTTAAAAAAATCTCACCTCATGTCTGCACTGCCTACTGATTAAAAGCAGCAAATCTACTATTGCTGTGTTCACAACATATTCCGTGGTGCATGAACAACGCCATAATACACTACATAAGCATCAATATAAAAAATCGGACGGCTTTGCGATAGCAAAGCAGAAATGCCGTCCATTTTTTTGATGACTGAGATGTCTTTGGCGGGTGGAAGTGGAATATATTTTTACAGTGTGTGAGCAAATTACATTGAAAATAGATCCATTTTTAAAATGTCCTCATACTAGTACTGCTAGTTGTGCTGAAGCCATGGATAATGAACAGTCAAGTAGTAAGAAACAAATGAAGAACAGAAAGTTTGACAAAAGTTATATTGATTTTGGCTTTATGGAATTTAGTGATGGATGACCGCAATTGTATGCTTACAAATCCTATAAAACGAAGCAATGAAACCTGCAAAGTTGAAATGACACTTCACAACAAGTCACTTTCAGTATAAAGGTAAATCCACAGACTTTTTTCAAAAGAATACAATCAACAGAAAACTCAAATGACAAAAGTAACATCAGTTCCGGAAAAGGCTCTGAAAGGATCTTTCTTAACAGAGCTTCAGATTGCAAAGAGTAAAAATTCCCATAGCACTGGAGAAGACCTGATTCTTCCAGCTATTGTAGAAATGTGCAACATGATGATAAATGAAGATGCAGCAAAGAAACTTAAGGCCATACCACTTTCTAACAATACAGTTAGTAGGAGAATTGACGAGCTTTCAAATGACAGCTAATTGAAAGGCTACGTACATGTGAATAGTTTGCAATTCAGCTTGATGAGACAGCTGATGTTGGTAATGCAGCACAGTTATTAGTTTTTATTCATTATGTTTGGCTGGGGGACATTTTGGAAGATTTTCTTTTTTGTCAGGAGTTACCAGAACAGACAACAGGTCAGGAAATATTCAAATTATTGGACGATTTCATTAAAGCTGAATCGCTGAACTGGGAGAGTGCATTGCTGTTTGCACAGATGGTGTTGCTGCTATGACAGGCAATAGGAGTGGTGTTGTAGCAAGAATACAAGCCATAAACCCACAGGTAATTGTAACACGCTGTACGTTGCATTGCCAATCCCTTGCATCAAAGAGAATGGAACCCAAATTACATGATGTGCTAAATGTAGCTGTGACAGTTGTGAATTTTATAAAGTCCTGGCCTTTGAATTCATAATGTTTTTGCAAAGCTGTGTTTAGAAATGGGTGCATGATATGACAAATTTATTGTTTCATGCACAAGTGCATTTGCTATCTCACAGCAGAATGTTGGAAAGAGTTTTTGAGCTTCACAAAGCTGCTGGGTTTGCTTTCTGTGCACAATCCCAAGACCGCTGCAAATTTTTGTGACCTGATATGGATCGTGACATTTTTAACTTGTTGAATGTGCTGAACCCGTCCACACAAGGGGGCAATACAACCATACTTGAGGTGAGTGACAAGACTGCAGCATTTCAGAAGAAAGTAGAGATTTGGCAAACTAGTGGAATCTCCAATGTGTTTCCGCTACTGACAGATTTTCTCGGTACTAACAGCATGACAATTGACTGTGTGAGAGACAGGATCGTTGCTCACCTTTCAACTTTGGAAGAGTACGTCAGTGTTTACTTTAAAAATATAAACCTGGAGGAATATGATTGGGTTTGGGATCCATTCTCAACTCTTGCTATGTCATGCTGTTTGAGTGGAAAAGCAGACCAGGAGCTGCTCGAACTATTCTGTGACCACACACTGAAAATTAAGTTGCAGGCACAGATTCCTTGCCACTTTGGGCCAAATTTCGGCCAACATTGCTGCAGAGTACCCAATTTTAGTTACAGAAGCAATGGAAGTGTTGCTACCTTTCCCAACAACATATATATGTGAAGCATCATTCTCTGCCATGACAGCTAGGAAGACGAAGTTCAGGTTCTGCCTGGAAGTGGAGAATGATTTACACATTTGCTTGTCAATCATCACACCAAGGATAGACAGACTCTGCAGTAAGAAACAGGCACACCCATCTCACTGTAAGTACTCTTACACGTCTTCTCTTAAAGCTAACGATACGTGTTTATATGAAGTACACATATACTTCTGTCAGTCACTTTCTCTGTTGGGGGTCCGTGATTAACACTGCATTTGAAAAGGGGGCCGTCAACCAAAAAATGATGGAGAATCTCTGCCTTAGAATATGTGCTAACTGCTTGTGCTAAACAATTTCTTCTGCCTGGCATTTTGCTATGACGCTGGGAGTACCTTTCCCAGCCCTGAAGAAGAGCTCTGTGGGGCTCAAAAGCTTGTCTCTCTCACCAACAGAGGTTGGTCCAATAAAAATTATTACCTCACCCACCTTGATGCACCTTTATTACGATCAGCCTCACTTCCCCATGCAAAGGCTGTAGGAAATGGCCGCCATTGTGACAGAAGGCAGTGTGGATTAATTCCTGTTGAAAGTAATGGGAGCTGACAGCCACTTCAAATAAAGAAATATTTACACATTTGATGCCAGGAATCATGAGATTCCTTTAAAAGCCCCCAGCTAGGTAGGTTTGAGTTGCTGTGAGATTGGGGATGGGGTGTGATGTCATTTGGGGGAATGTTCACATTTTTATTTCTGGGCTCTTGTGCATTTGAAATGTTAACTGCCATGTCACATTAGTTGTGGTTTTTGCAGGGCCGGCTCCAGGCACCAGCATTCCAAGCAGGTGCTTGGGGCGGCAATCTGCAAGGGGCGG
Organism: Malaclemys terrapin pileata; assembly: GCF_027887155.1. Classification (NCBI taxonomy): domain Eukaryota; kingdom Metazoa; phylum Chordata; order Testudines; family Emydidae; genus Malaclemys; species Malaclemys terrapin. The sequence goes on from NC_071514.1 coordinate 56,762,872, forward strand.
CAGTCCGTGTGTTTTTGCCCCCAAGCAGCGCGCCGAATTGCCGCCGCAGATGGCAGGGGCAGGCCGTGCACCGGTAGGGCGGCACGCGCATTTCCACGGTGGGGGCAATTCGGCAGCAGCTTCTATGTTCAGCTGCCCCCGGCGGCAATTCGGTGGCAGCTTCTGTCTTCCGGCTGAAGACAGAAGCTGCTGCCGAATTGCCGCCACCGTGGAATCGCGAGTGCTGCCCTAACGGCGCACAGACTGCCCCTGCCGTCCCTGGCGGCAATTCGGCGCGCTGCTTGGGGCGGCAAAAACAGTAGAGCCGGCCCTGGGTTTTTGCATTTCATATACAAAGGCTCACATTCCACTTCACGTGGGCAGTCTCAGCCTCCTACAGAAGCCAGGCCTGGGGAAGGTGAGCAGCATTTGGTCCTTCAGTAGGAAGGTCTATAAAACACAGAGAACATGCATAATTTTCAGCATGACATGCAAAAGTCAGATGAACATGCAGAACACTGTCTGGCAAGGTGGACACATAAAGCAGCCTTTGTGTAATGCTGGGTCATTCCTCTCCCCCTCCATGAATTCTTTAGTAAAAAAACCCTAAAGATGGGTCTGTCCGTTTCATACATTATGATAGTATGCTGAAAACATGGTCCCTATACATTTCCCCAATGCTCAGTTATCGAGTCACTAAAGAATAGCTGTGGCGTTCTCAGTAGTTTACACCCTGTGCAGTTCCTCACGTGAATCTGGACCCTGCAAGTCATTGCACAGGGTGCAGGAAGGAGCACAAACCTATTCTGTTCCAGCAAAAGCAGTAGCCGGGAGCGTGTTGGGTGTGAGTGAGGAGTGAGCTCAGCCCACTACTGCATGCTGTGCCTCACTCTGCAGCCACACATGCTCCCTTGCCCCTAAAACTGTAGGGTAAAGGAGGGTGGAGCAGGTTTTGGCTGAGGAGACAGGGGCTTAATAGAGCCGGTTGCCATTTTTTGAATAAAAAAATTTTTTTTTTTGGTTGAAAAATGGCCTTTTTTCAGAAACAGATATTTTCAATAAAGGTTTTTGTTGGTTTACAATGCTCTGTTTTTTCAACAAAACTTCAAAATGAAAAACTTCCATTCCTTTGGCTTTTCAGATTTGGGTTTTTCTGTTTTACCTTTTTTCTGTCTTTTCTTCCATTCCTTTGCCCCTCCCCCCCTTTCCCAGTAGTAAGGTGGAAAAATAAGAGGGAACAAGGGAACAAAAGCCAAACCAAACATTTCCAAATTGAAACAGTTTTAAATTGAAAATTTTAATGAACAATTTCAATCCATATTTTTAAATAAATCAGGACAGTCTCTGCAAAAGCTATGGAACAAAAATGATTTGGAAATTGTCCAAACTTTTTAAGACAGGCTTAAAACTGATTCTCCTGAAAGTAAAGTCGGGGCTCTGACCTCACACCACCGACTTGGCAGAAGTGACTCAGTAGCCGCACTTGCTCACGTTAGGGAATGACCAGGTGCCTCTGGGTGCTGTTTGCTGGCCAGCCAAGACTTCGGGCATATGCAATATTTAGCCCGTCAGACATTGCTTAAAGCAGCCAATCTGGTTCCAGTTTATGCAGTTGTGACCAGTCAGAATTTGCAGTCAGCCTCACAGTGCTCTGGCTGGCCTTTGGCCCATGGAATCCCACACTTGCAAGGTTGGTCAAGTCTACAATACTTATTCTCAGGCTGAACGCCCCGAAAATGGGCCAGATCATGGCCCAGGCTATGCAGCTGCATGAGGCATATGGAGGAATCAAACACGCCGCCCCAGGCTTATGCAACTACTACAGCCATGGAGGGGCAAGCAGGAGATTCATAGCTAATACTTCCCCTGTGTGCAAGTGGGTGTGGAGTGGTCAGAGAAGGGCAGAGCCTTGATTCCACTCCCAAAGTTAGGGATACCATCCGTCTGTATTTCGCCGGACATGTCCGGCTTTTGCATCTCTAAATAGCCGTCCAGGAGGAATTGGTAACAAGGTTAAAATGTCTGGGGTTTTTTTCTCCCTCCCTCCCTCCCTTCCATGCAAAGTGCGGCTGCTGATTGGGCGGCTGGGCCAATTGAGCCACTCCCATTGGCCTCCAGCAGCCAGAGCCCTCCCCTGCTCCCCCCTCCCTTTGTCTGCAGCCCTGTGTAACACACAATCCGACCCACCAGGCAGCGTGTTTTGCCTACACGTGGAGCCAGAATGGTAAGGGGAGTCCAGGGTGGGGGCAGTCAGGGAGCGGGGAAGTGTTGGATGGGTCCCCGGTCTCCACCTGCCACCCCCTCCGCGTGTCCCTCCCCCGCCGTTCCCCCCCCCCCGTCTGCCTCTCCCTTGCCGGCTTGTACTGCCAGAGCCAGCAGCAACTGCTGTCTGCTGCCCCCGGGTCCTAGCGTCCCCCACCCACTAATGGGAAGACAGGCTGCCCTTACCCTGCTCTGCCACCCTAGCCCTGAGCCTCTCCAATGCTCCAAACCCCTCAGCTCCAGCCCTCATTCCCCCATACCCTAATCCTCTGCCCCAGCCCTGCGCCTCCTCCTGCATCATGGACCTCTCATCCCCAGCCAGAGCCCTCATCCCCCCACACTCTAATCCTCTGCCCCAGCCCTGAGCCTTCTCCTGCATCATGAACCCCTCATCCTCAGACCCACAGCCCTCACCCCTGCACCCCCTCCTATCCCCAAATTCCCTCCCAACCCCCCTCCCCCTTCCCATACACCCCCTCCTGCCCTCAAACTCCCTCCCAAAGCCTGCACCCCCTCCCTTTGCACCACCTCCCACCCCCAAACTCCATCCCAGAGCCTGCACCCCTCACCCCCTCCTGCACACCCACCCCCTGTCCCAGCCTGGAGCCTGCACCCAGCACCCAAACTCTATCCCAGAGCCTGCACCCTGCACCCCTCCTGCACCCTAATCCCCAGCCCAGGACCTGCACCCCAGACCTCCTCCCCCCACCCAACCCCCCTCCCAGAGCCTTAGGCAGGTAGGGGGGGTGGGTTCTGGGCACCACCAAAATTTCTACAACCCTGCCACCATGCGAGTGGATAAGGGTTGGGGCAGTCGGGACAGGTACGGTCCTAGGGGGCAGTTAGGGTGGGTAGTTCTCAGCAGGGGGCAGTCAGGGGACAAGAAGCAGGGGGGGTTGGGGTTCTGAGGGGGGCAGTCAGGGGATGGGAAGTGGGAGGGAGTGGATGGGGGCAGGGCTTCCCCCCCCCCCAAGTGTCCTCATTTTTGATTGTGGAAATATGGTAACACTACCCAAAGTGCCAGCCAGTACAGCTGAGTTTCCTCCCCTTTTCCCTTCCCCTCAGGAGCCAAATAGCATCCATAGGATAGGCCCAGCCTGTGAAGTATCATAATATTAGTGTAGTCATGGCCCCCGGGGCAATTTGTAACTGTCTCCCACTGGCGTGTGACTCCAGAACAAACATGATAATGATACAGCCATGCAAAGCCAGCATAAACACAGTAACAAAGACATCCGAACAAGCAGAAAGCCAAAGCAGCTGTAGCAAAACCACACAGAGCCTGGTCCTCGTGACTGCATGCGGGGGCTTTGCTGGCATAGGAACTGCAAGAGTGTGCATGAAACCAGCACTGGTACTACAAAAACGTGGGTATCTTTGTAGTGAGATAGGGCTATGTGTTGCATTTACTAGTGACCGTTTTTGAGGAGGTGAGTTAGAGCAGGGGGATCCTGCTCCTCATATTGCCCCCACCTCACAGGAGGCTGCAACCATTTGGCTCCCAGTGCTTAAAGCCATGAACCAAGACCCTTGCACATCAGACTGCACTGGGAGGCCAGCACTGGGAAGAGCACTAATGACAGCTAAAAACATAGATCCAGGGCTGCTAGTCACTGCTCTTGTCCCAGCATGGTACTGCCTCTTCAGGGGCATAATTTATTCCTTCCTGCGTAAGAACAGCTTTTTAATGCATGATTCACCCTCTTAGGATGCCAGTAGTTTAAGGGAGAATTAGCAAGCACCTACTGTCAGACTGCCACAGCACCACACTGGTTAGCAGTCCTCTAGACTCTGCTTCTGGCGAGGGTTAGTTTATGAGGCCAGTTTTGAGTGTGTTGGCACAATCATGAAAATTTTTCTGAGTGAAATTACCCACAAAAAGACTGAAACACGTTATCAGTAGCATCTTTTATTTTAACACACACATCACAATTTTACTGCACAATGAGAGAGATTTGGAAAGGTCCAATTGTCCAATTGGTTTTAATGACTTCATTGCACAGACACTGAGTCACAGAGCCGTCCCTGTGTAGGGTGAATCGGGACGACTGCCCAGGGCCCCACACTTTGGGAGGCACCACAGGAGGCAGCCGGGGAGGTGAGGCGGGAGGCATGCTGGCGAGCGGGGTGAGGAGGCGAACGAGGAGGCAAGTGGCATACCAGCAGGTGGGGGGGGGGCGAGGAGGAGCCCCCCTACCAGAAGTTCCCCCTCCCCTCGGTGCCTCCTGCCCACCAGTGGGCCCAGCTGATCAGTGCCTCCCCCTCCCTCTCAGCACCTACTGCAGATCACATGTTTTGCTCGCGGCATCAGGAGGCGCTGATGGGGAGGGGAGAGGAGCGAGGGTGCTGCGCGCTATGGGGAGGGGGGCAGAAATGGGCGGAGAAGAGGGGAGCGGGAAGAGGTGGGGCCGGGGCAGAGCGGGGTTGGGAAGAAGCAGGGTGGGGATGGGGCTTGGGGGATGGGATGGAGTGGGGGCAGGGCCTGGGCGGAGCTGGGAGGGAGCCCCCTCCGGCAGATTAGAAACTCGGCACCTATGTCCTGGGCCCCCCCTAGGGACGGCCCTGCGAGGCAGTAATACATTTCACAATAGGCATCCTTGAACCCAGGACCCTCAGCCAGGTACAGTATAAGTGTACAATTTTTAACTTGTACAGAACAAGCAGCTACCAGTTTTAGATATCAGTGTACTACAAAGTAACAAATACATTGTGTTCTTTCCCAGATTAACTGGGATTCTGAAACCAGCGCCCCAGGAATGCGTTTACATGCTATTACACTTGGCTGTACCGAGACAATGGCTTTCCTGTGGACTAAGCCAGTGTTCATCTGGTGATGGAGCCCTGACATCCATGCTTAGCCCTCCAGTCTGGTTTATAGCCTTCTATTGCTCCACCCTCCACTCTGCTGTTTGGCTACCTTCTTCTGCGCTAACATTGCTACGTTACAGGTCTCAGTCCTCTAGTTTGGTTTCCTGAACTGTTCCATCCTCTTGGCTGCCTGTGTTCCTGTCTAGTTACTTGTCCTTTTCCTCCAAGTCCAAAGCATAGGTCCCTTGCACCTGAGCTAAAGGAGAATGTCTGTTACCTGGAATAGTACTAAGGATTACACTTGCTCCAGGGTGACACCCCATCCCTATACTTGGGTAGCCTGACATTTCATCCAGAAGAGCGCAATAATAGCATGGATACAGCAGCTAGTAGGTTGTAACTCCCATCACACCCTTGTCCTCTCCTGTTGGAAGGTTCTTGATGTTTTCACCCTGATTGTAGTATCCCCTTCAGGATCCTGGGCTCTCAATAAGTTACTGAAGAAGAGCCAGATTCTTTCTTGGGTCAGGATCTGCTCAGCACATTTGTGGGGACGGGGAGGCACAGGATGGGAAGTGGGGAGGGTGCTGTCAGAGGGCCAGTTACTGCTTGTTGATGCTCTGTACGGTACTGTCCCTGCCCCAGCTGCAGTTCAAGTTAGAGCAGCCACACGGCAGTTCCAAGCTGTGCCAGCTGGCAGTTGACCCCAAGACATCATCTGCCGGCTGGGAATAGTCAGAAGGCAGTATGCTCCAGCCATGCTGTCTCCCCACCCCAGCACCCCCTGACATGGCCTTTGGTTCAGCAGCTCAATAGGGAATGGCAAAAGCTCTGACTCTGTTTGCTCTGCAGTCGCTGATAAGGTGCAGGTAGTGAATCTGCTAAGCAGAGGAGGGCACTGGATCTGCCCTGTGGCTGCTACATCTTCAGCCCTTCTCCCTAGACATGCCCAGGCCCTGTCTGTTCTTTGATGGGGCACTGGCTGAGGGGCATGTGGATCGGATGGAGAGTCACCTTTGGGACAGAGACCATCTTTCTCTGTGCTTGCACAGTGCCTAGTGTGGGGGGGCGGGTCCATAGTTGGGGTCCCTAGGTGCTACCATAAATAAATAATAATTAATATAACCGCTTCCCTGTCTTGAACTGTCTGTCTGACTGGTGCCTCAAGCATTTAATAGCTATTTGTTTGCTTCCACCTCATTTGATGCTAAAGAAACAATCTTTGCCCTGATGCACACAAAACCAGCACCAACACTGCACAGGCAAATAGCAAACCAAGCAAAAAACAAGCACTAAAACCACAAAAACAAGCGAAAGAGCAGGCACATGCAGCTAGATTTTCAAAAGAACGCATCACTTAACAGAGCTGACCCTGAGCTTTACTGAAATGCTGGCCCAAAACCAGCTTGCGAAAGCATATGAAAGAGCAAGAATGACTCACACTATGGTCGTCTGGCTAAAGCAGAGGATGGGGAGTCAGAAGATCAATGCTGATGCTCTGACCGACATCACTTATGGCCTGGGAGAAACCACTGACCTGCTCGCCCTGTTTCCTTAGCTGTAAAATAGCAATAATGATACTTAGCTGCCTCACAGGGTCATGAGGCTTAAAGCTCACAATGGCTGACTTTCATGGAGCTCTGCCTGTGACATTTAAGGCAGATTATTTAATGGGCCAATTTGCGTATTTGCAACTAACTGGCATAACAGCAAACTCTGGCTTTAAAAAAAGTCCTTGGTTTGTCTACAGAGCAGTGTCTGGGCGAGCTGCCCACACAACGCACTGCCAGCTTGGCTCACAGATAAAAGTCTGTGTCTGTGGCCCATGGATTTAGTTCTTGGTTTTGCTGCTGAGTCTTCCAATCAGTGAAAAGTGTAACTGTGTGGTGTGGGAGCTGGAACTGAACCCCACCTGCAAACACATCTGATCTAGGGACCCAGACACCATTAGAGAGAAACAACTTTTAATCCCTCCTGAGCTGGGCTGGTTACAGACTGATGACTGATAGGCAAAAGGCTCTGAAGCCCATTAGCAATGGCCTGAGGCATCCAGTTCATTAATAAGTCCACTGTTGCTGGCTCTGGAGCACCAGTAGCCTAAAGGCGCACTGAACTGAAAAGCTAGTGAGCTGAAGGTCGAGTCTCAGCTGTTCCACTATGGGTGCTGCTATTGCTGTACTTTTCACAATTGTTATTATAAGCCAAGACCTGATACTGGAACCTTGGGGGTAACTGTCATCCGCCCACTTCAGATAAGATAACTGAGAGCGTGCGGTTCTCTAATATAACACAGTCAAGTCCCAACCACTTTGCCACACAGCTTCGTCTGGAAGGGACATGGCAAATGAGCTGTGTCTGTATCCAGGCTTACACAGAATGTCGCTGTGTCACCTTCTAGTGGCTAGTCAACATATACAAATGTCTGACTACTCTGCTGCATCTGGCTCTTCAGCTCAAGAGGTAGACGCTCATGTTTGGACATCCAGCAGTCTGGATTCATTCCTCATAGACAACTCAAACAGGCTTCTTACATCTGCTAGGCTGTCTGTAACTACTAGATTACAATCTTCTCTTGAGCCAGAAAGAGAAACCAAGAAACCTGCCAGTGGCCACCCAGTGTCCCACCACTGTCTGACAAATACTTGTTTAACCCACTGGCAATAGGTGTGTTCTGGCTCCCTCTATGGGCTATATCCACATAAGAGGATAAAAGCATATTTTTCTCCTCAATGGTTTCTCTTTAAGCTTCGGCAGAAGAGGTTATGCTGTGGATCTGAAGGTTGTGTATGCAAATCTGGCTGATGACCCATGTGGGTGAAAAACAAATAGGTAGCTGTATTACAGTTAGTATAAGGACCCTGGAGTAATTGATGGAAGGATTTTTTATTGCAAGATGTGTTTAGCAGTGAATCTGGATGTTGTGTTAATATTTGTTTTACTGTTGCATTTGGATTTGGAGTATTTGGCTCTGTCTATTTAAGAACAGGATTTGGCAGACTGAGCATACGCTCAAGAAGAGCCATGTTTGAGAGACTGTGCTGGTGTGAGTAGACTGGGGCAGACTCTGCATGTGTCAGTTCGAAAAGGTCAGGGTTCGATCGGGTAAATACGTTTTTCCAGAAAGCAGCCTCACTTTCGCACATATGGAAACTGGATGTCCCAGGGTGTTGCTATTGCTATAGAGCCTTTCACCTGCAGGTCACCACCATGAGTCCTGCCCAGAAGTGGTTCCCCTCTAATGGCTCCCTATGTGGGATGAATTTGATGAGTGCTAGTTCCTGCTCCCACGGCATGAACACACTATTATAGTTTGCACTAGAATGTTGGCTCTTCAGGGCAGAGACTGTCTTTCTCGCTGTCTTTGTACAGCACCTAGCATCGTGGGGCCCTGATCTCAGATAGGTGGTTCTCTAGTGAAAGAACCTGTAGCAGGGGCCGGAAATCGCCTGAGTCCCATGGGTGGGGGCAGCTCAACACTCAGAAGACAGACCGGAAAATATCATTTAATCATTTTTTAAAATCTCATTCTATTTGGGCCACTCTCATGATCTTTTAGGGTCTGGCTCATGATTTTTGAACTTTTGGGGTTGGTGTTACTGGCAATAAGCCTGAATTAATGAGTCCCAACTAGAGCAGTGAAACTCCATCTAGGCTGAGAGGCGAATGACATCACAAAAGCATCACTACAGCCACCCAATTAGCTTCTCTCCGTGCTGAACACTGTGAAACAAGGATGGTTGTGGGAACTGCTATTATTATGTAATAGGAAACACTGGAGGATTAGCTCATGTCTGCACCCTCAATGGACATGATGGGATCCCACTTACTTATGGAAAACAAACATAGCCAGCAGCTGAGAGACACTCACCAGAAAGGCACTTTCACACTTATTATCCCCAGTTCCAGCCACAACCCTGGAGCCACTAGTGCAACACTTATCAACAGCAGTACCGTGGCCTAGCGATGCACCACAAGACCTCGCTGGCTGTCTGTTTGCCACCAAACCTGGGCCACAACAGTTTTACATTTTCCATTTCTGACCAGGTGCTGTGAGTGAATTCCTGCACCAAGACCAGCAGGGCGGGTAGTGCGGTGCCAGGGAGGTGAGATCACTGGGAGCTTTTCTCCATCCCCAGTGCCTCGGTCCCAAGCCCAGGCACAACCATAGGCCTTGGGCTCCGGGAATGGTCTTTGTGGCAATGGTTGCTCTAGTCTCCTCAAAGGGGACAGGGAGGGATGGGGCTATGGCCCACGCGGCCTCCCTTACACACAGGCCCATCGAGCTCCCCTTGAAGAGGGCAGCTGCTGCGGCCTTGGAGGGAGAGGCAGAGTGGCTCCTGGAGTTCCAGTTCTCATTCATGGAAAGTGGCTGAACCCTGAAGGGCTACAATTGAGCTCTGTGAGCCAGATCCTCAACTGATGTAAATCAGCATGGCTCTGCTGATTTCAATGAAACTACCCCAATTTACACCAACGCAGGATCTGGCACGTATGTTTATATCATTTCACTGCTGTGAGCTGAATGGTTATTGTTGGCTACATTCACTGTATCACAATCAATACAGCTAGCTCATGACATTTCCTGAGGATGCTGTGACAGGAGGTTGTACCAGAAGGAGTCCCTCATTTGCTGAAGGGAGATATTACTGAATGTGTTACTCCCACTTGCATTCATTGTTTTCATTTGTTCACACCAAGAGCCCCTCCTCCACTTGCTGCTACAGAGTATGACATCCAGCTTGTGTGCTGGTTAGTCTTATGCAGGGAGTCAGAATGAGAAGATGGATTTGGGAGCATGAGCTTCACAAACTGGATTTCCCAGTGTGATTAAAACAAGACACAAAAGATTACAGGCAGTAACTCATGCCTCCAGAATAGCCTTGCTCTGTTTGTGCTTAAATCCAGCTCTGGGTATAAAAATCAGCATGAAAACAGATCCCAGAGTAGCAATATGTTCTTTCTGAGAAACTGTGCAAGTCTAAATACAGAGGCCAGATCCTCAGCTGGTGTAACTCAGTGCAGTTCCATTGCCAACAATGGAGCTATGTCAATTTACACCGGCTGAGGATTTGGCCCAGACTGGGTGAATTACAATCTGGCAGTGTGGCTCTGGAAATGTACAGAATAGCACTTGAAATGCTAGGAAAGGGAAAGTCCAGGAGCAGGGGCTAAATAGAACACTGTTTGACTCAAAAGACAAAGGTCCTGCTGTTTAGGTGAGAAATGAGGTTTTAAATGTGGCTTGGTGAAGAGTTAAGCAGCTTACTGCCTCATTCAGGGAGCGATGTGCTAAACGGATATATGGTCTCAACGGGGCTATTTTGGTGAAAGGAAATGACGCAAAAGTTAATGTTCCAGAGAAAGCAATTCCAAAATGCTGTGAAGCGAAGCCAGTGTCTGACTCACTGAGAGAGAGCCAAGATCCAGACATTCAAGGAGCTGGAGAATGGAGATGCAAACCCTGGGCATACAGTGGGTGAGCTTTGTCCTCCACGTGTGGAACTCAGACACTGGGGCATCAGTTTATGGGAATTATGAAATGATAATTAATCGCTGCTTGGACATAGAGCAATAACTAACTCCCAGGATTTATTTCCAATGTTAACAGAAAGAAGTAAGTTTTCAAGGTAAAATTTGACTGATGCCATAGTGCTGTCATTGGTACCTATCAACATTACCAAACTGCAGGCTTTCCTCAGAATAATAAAGGAACATGGGCCATTCTTTGTGCGCTTGTTCATGTTTTAAGCTTCCAGAGTGTCTTGTAAAGAGTGAAAATTATGAGTGGTCACAGGGGCACCAGAAAGCATCTAACTAACCAAGGCCTAATTTTCAAAGGCATTTAGGTGCCTAATGAAGCAGACAGGGGCTTGTAGCAGGGCGAGCTCTGCTCCTGCCTTTTTGCACACAGAAGCCAGCTCAGACTCTATTGGCTGTGTATCCACTGTGCCATTTGAGTTCCCTCCACCAACCCCTTCAGAGTTCTGTGCAGCAGTCTGTTGTCAATATGGCCTATGCTTTAGACCAGTGGCCTCCACATTTTTTTTCCTCGCACACTCCCTTACCCTTGTCTGCCTCCCCCTCATAGAACAGGGGCCAGGAGGGGGCTGCGGCTCAGGGGTGGGGGGAGGTGCAGACAGGGGTAAGGGAGCTGAGGCTGGGGCCACAACTGGGGGCAGGGCCAGGAGTGGAGCCCTGGGCACTGAGCCCCAGGCACGGGGCTGGCAGACAGGACACCGGGCGTGGGGCCAGCAGCGGAGTGCAGGACCAGGAGTGGGGACCCAGGCACAGGGCCAATAGTCGGGGCCAGAAGTGGAGCTCGGTGGCACTCTCTTCCCGCCCGCCGTGGGGGCTGGTCCGGGCTCTAGCCACACACCCTCAAACATTCCTCCATGCCCCTTGAGGGGGGGTGCGCCCCACAGTTTGGGGACCTCTGCTTTGGACCATCTCCTCAGAACCAGAGAGGAGCAGAGATCGCTCTCCCCTAGGGCCTCACCAAGGCTTGTCTAGTCCCTATTCCTTTCTCCCCCCTTGCATCTTCTTCCTCTGCCTCTTTAATGAGCTGATGGACTAATTGGCTCATTAGTTCCCAAGGCCACCAGCTTTCATTAGCGAATTACCTTTAATTATCCCAATCAGCTTTCTTGGGGGGGGGGGGGGGAGGAGAATAATTGGTGACAGAGTGCAGGCTCAAATGTTAACTCCCTGCACTGTGTCAGGGCCTAGTGGGATTTCAAAGTGCCTAAATGTGTCAGGCCTAAGTCTGCTTTAGGAAACTAGGGAGATGAGATGGGTGAGGTAATAACTTTTATTGGACCAACTTCTGTTGGTGAGAGAGACAAGCTGTCGAGCCACACAGAGCTCTTCTTTAAGTCTGGGAAAGGTACTTTGAGTGTCACAGCTAAATGCAAGGTTGCACCGACAGCCACAACTACACTGCACACAATATTAGGAAACTAGGGACTTCTGAAAATCCCACTAACCTCTTAACTGCTTCTTTAGGCATCTAAATACTGTTGAACATTGGCCCGAAGTAATTCAACCTTCACTGTGAAGTGTTAGTGCATTTTGACCCTGAGTTAGGGTTTGTGGCATGTTTCTTGTCAGAAGGGAGGCTCTAATCTCACACAGGCTGACAGATGGCCAGGAGAAGCTCAGTGCATTTGTGTCACATGCCATAAAATGTCTGCCAGGGGTTTGGCATGCAGCAAGAAAGGGGAGTTGGATACAACCTTTGTAGTAATGAAATTCTACAAATTTCTCTCTGTATGGTAGAAAACTTACTTGGATAAACCTTTTCCCTAGTGATTAGAAGCCAGGCCTGGGGTAACATCTGTCAGCGCTAGTCTTTGAGACTGGTATTCCGGTTTCTCTTGCAAAGTTAATAAGTAAGGCATTTTCAAGTTCTTTGAAAAGTTCCTGACAGAATTATATTTATTCCAAGGATCATCCTCAGCTGCTCTGCGTTTGCTCATCAATTCTTTATTGGTAACTCATGTTTTTAATCAGAGTAAATAGTTGGGGCTTTGTATTCCCATTTCCTCAGAGTAACATTGTTGTGACGTGCATGGCTGCCCAGATCCCTTACCTAGTACAGAATGCTGTTAGTCAGAAGGTTAAGTCACTCCCTCACCACTTGGCCTTCTCCATCTCAAAGCACAGGGGCTAGTAGCAGCAGCAGCCACTGGTATGGCTGGAGCAAAACACAGTGCTGAGCGGCCTCTTCTTGCTCTGGTTGGAACTGGTGGATTCTCTCCACCTTGTTCCCCTCCCTCTCTCCCGACTTCCATTCTCAAGGTCTGCTCTTTTGCTAGAAGCTTTCCAACTTTCTATGATTCTATGAACCACTCCCTGCAAACTCAGACGCTGATTCCTTCTCTCTGCTGGAACCACACACCCTCTCGAGTCTCCTAGAACAGCTGATTTAGCATGGTGGATCAGAGCAGATCTCCTTTCTCCCTCACTGCATAGCCCAGACGCAGCAACTTCTTCCCTGCCCTACTTCCTGTGCTCTCTGGGAATCTCCTATATGTCTCCTGAGTCCTGGCCTCTGCCCTCCCCTTCAACCCCTTTCCTCTCTCTTTCTTCCTAGTCTCTAATCCTCTTCTCTCCTTGCTCCTCCTCTGCTTCTGTAAGTGCTCCCCTGTCATCTCAATGTCACCTCCCCTGCCTCCTCTTCCTCATTCCCACACATCCTCCCCTCATCCTTTGCGTGCTCTACTTCTGCTCTCTCCTGACCCGGGCCATCTGTGTATCCGTGCCACTCCTGCTCGCACCCTTTGCCATGCTTTCAGACTTGGCCACGAGTTCTGCTCCTTCCAAATTTATTCCCATCTTCTGTACTCCTCCCTTCCTGCTACTCCCTCTGGAGTTCTGCTCCATTAGCAAGTTTCACCTTGATCCACTGTTCCAAGTCCCGGGCTGTCAGAGTAACTCAGGCTGCTTTCACCAAGTCTCAGAGCAGAAAGTCTCCCTTTGCAAGGAGCTTTCAGTCTACATAGCAGATCAAATTGACTGGATGTGGGGAAGCTGCTCTGACAGTATAAAACAGGAGGGAGAGAATGCCTGCACCACTCCTTCATGAGTTCTTGGTCAAGATATCCTCTCTCGATATAAATTATTTTGACAATCATAACTCATCCTCTACACTTTGCTTTTTGAGAAAGTCCATTGAAGAAGTGGTGGCCAGCCAACCCTAGAAGCATCTGGTACTCCTGTCAGATTTCAGACATAGGGCCGAAATGGCCCAGAATTTTGTTTTGTTAGCTGATGATGTCCTCAGAACAATGGAGAGATCAGACATCCATGCTGAAATATTTGACGAGGGGAAAAATTGGAGCACTAATGGCCAAGATTGTATGCTGAGTCCATGCAACTGTGGCACGTATGCAATGATGAAAGCCGCCTTCTCTCCCAATATCTCTGTACAGATACATCTGGCAGCAGAACTGCTCTGACTCACAGGCAGGTAAATGACATCTGGCTCTGCATTGAAATAGTCCCATGGTCAGTGCTGTGAAGAATTTTCCACCTACTTCACAGACACGATACACTGAATCTGGTCTAGCGTGGCTGGTGTCATGGTGGAGGATCGGTGCCCAGAGGGGTCAAACACAATGTCTTCTTGGTGGGAATTTCAGCCCGCTCTGAATATACTGCAAGAGCTTCCGCTTGTGGCCTGTGAATTGAGCTCATGCCCCTGTTGGTTTGCTGAAGTAAGAGCTATTAGGCCCATTGATGCCTGAGATTGTCAGTGAGTCTCTCCTGTAGGGTCAGGTGCCAGTTTCCCTTCTGCAAGTAGCTGTAGTTTGTCACTGGCAGGATGGAGAGTTATCAGCCTGTTGCTCATCTGCCCTCTGTGGGGAAGTCTATTATAAAGGTCTAGTGAGGCAGTTCTGGTGTCATTTGGAGTTCTCGGGTTTGCTTGTTCCATTTCAGCTCCAGGCCTGAGTTTGGGATGGAGTCATCACTGGTCTCATCGGGCACTGACCTCTCCCTAGAGATAGACAATGGTCAGGGGCCCATGCTCATACTTTGGGGCTGATTAGCAGCCTGAGATGGCTCTGAGGTTTATTAACTAGTCTGCAGCTTATTAACTAGACTGGGCAGACAGCTCTGCTTTAGGATGCTTCCATTCTTTCCTCTCTGATAAGTTCTGGACAATGCATGTTCTGCTCTGAGACTTTTCTGTGAGCAGGGGTAGGCAAGGGCATGTCCATGAGGTGGCCATGGCCTTCCCAACAAAATTTTCATGGAAAGCAATGTGTTTCTGTGACAGGTATGGCAATTTCTTGCCATATGCTGGACAAACCTTATCAAATTAAATTAAACATTGTTGAATTACGTTTAAATTTCTTAGGAGCTCATTGTTTTAAAAATGCAAATATGTATGTGTTATCGTGGGATTGTATGTAATTTGTCTAGGAGACATGACTAATATGAGCCTTGGGAAGTGTTATGAGCTTCAATGGACTGTCCTAAACAATGTCTAAGACAAAAATGAACTGTTAGTTGAGTAGGTTTCCTAGGAAGTACTTGGGAGGAGGGGAATGCAAATTCCCACCTCTGGACTTGCTCTTTTGAATCTCTGCTCTGGGGAGAGGACCTATTCACAGGATCAGATGGTCCAAACGAGTAACTCACAGATTCATGAGTGTGCTTGTTCTGAGCAAACAGCTTTTATGAACTTGTGATCACAGAAAACCCCCTTGTGGGGGTTTGAAGGACTGTCCACCGGCCAGACCCCTTGTTGGAGTTGGGGTGATCTCTGGTAAGCTTATTAGCATGCATGTAGATTCTTTTATTGTTTTAATAGGTTTTCTCTGGAATGCTTTAACCTTAAGAATGAATGTGCTTGCTGAGAAAGAGCTGGGTCGTAGCCAAACTGTCAATTATACTGTTTATCATCTCTGAGGAGAGAAGTAAAGCAGGCCTGCTTAGGCAGTCTGACTTTGCTGCAGAATTCACAGAGTAGGCAGGGAGCCTGGAAATACCCTGGTCAAGAGAGAGAAAAATGTATGTCTCTGCCCAAGAGAGCTGAAGTCTGGGGAGCTGGAGGCCTGAGAGTGGCCCGTGCTGGACTACAGAGGGGGAATACAGGTGCAGTTGCCCTGAATTGTGACAGTTTTAGTTTTCAACAAAATGCATTTTTTGATGGGGGGGAAATACCAGGTTGTCAAAATTTCAAACAACTCGAGGATTGAGAGTGGGGAGTTCTCAGTATGGGGCTCAGCTCTGGAACACCTCACCTTACTGAGTTCAAATATGTTGACATTTAAGGCACAATTCAAGGCTCTCAAGTGTTTTCCTCAGAGGGTGGGGTGTTTGTGCATGTGTGCATGATATTGAGGGGGGGAGGATTAGAGAGAAAGAGAATTTGGATGTGCATGTGTGTCCCAGAACAAGGTTAGGATTAATTTTATACTGATGTAATCAGAAACACAAATCGAATAATCAGAAACAATAGGTTTTGTTTCATTACACCTCAGCCATGTGGAAATGGAAAAAAATGTATAGTTTGTGTAATGGATCCACAGCTGACATGCGACTCTTTCAGCTCAAGTGCCAATCCGCCTTTGTGATACCAAAGCTGCCTTCAAACCTCAGTAAATGCCAGTAGATCTGATGACCACCACCATCAAGAAACCATTCGTGGAGAATGTAAGTCCATGGAGCTGCTAGGACAAAACTGTAGAGGTATCACTGTCCTCGTTATTATCAACATCTGTGGACACTGAGATGTGGTTGTGCATTCTGCATCCCAGTAAAACAGAGGAAATGGAATGCTCTCAGGTTTCCAAATTTCATTAGTGTTGCCAGGTCACTTCCGGGAGCTCCGCCAAGCAGCTTTCCCTCCAAGAGGCTTTTCCACTCTGCTGAGTGAGGATTCTCCAGCGTTCTTTGTGAGAATTCCATGACTCTTTTGATCACAATGCTTACCATAAATAAACAACACGTTGCTATATCCGTGTTTGTATTTGCTGCATATTGAAGGGAAAGTAGAGCATTCATGATGGGCCAAACCCTGAGATCCTTACTCCCATGTTCGTCAGCACTGAGACAGAATGGCTCACTAACTCCCATTGGCTACAGTAAGAACTTTGCCTGAATAAATGCTGAATAAGATCAAAGTAAGGACCTATTGATTTGTCTGTGTAGTGATTGATGAAAGACTGCAGGAGTTGGCCCAGTTCATTCATATTAAAGTTATTATTGAATAATACCTGCTTTCAGTGATTTTATCTATGAACTGTAGATATTCACCACATGCACCAGTGTGGATTACTGTCACATACTGATGAAACATGTACAAATGTTGTACATTATTATTGCACACTGAATATTATACAGTTATAATTTTCTAAATTAGTGCTTATCTTGAAAAATAGATGTCTCTGTAGTAATGGTTGCTAGAGATACTATATGGTATATCATTGTAGGACAACATTGCTTTGTATGCACAGCTAAAGTAAACTTCATGGAATTGTGCATAGTTCAGTTATTTTTCATTATTCCTATTGGATTAAAATTGCACTTCCATGTTGGCTATTTGATTAAATTGCAAACATGTATTTGTCCCACCTCCCTACTTTAACCTGTATCCAAATTCCCAGGAACCATTCTGAAGGTTACACAAACCATCATCTATTAGAGACATGGAGAGCTATGTTCACTTACTATTTGGGGAGCAGCTATGGAGGCACTGTAACCTCAGATCCCCATCCTCATCCCTCTCCTCCTTTGTCCTGGAAAAGAGAATATAGAAGTAGCATCTTTAACAGAAACAACAGCTGTTCCCAATTGTACAGAAAGGAAGGGTCAAAATCAATAAGAGCACAACGTACCTGAGCTCCTCCATCTACAGCCAGCCAGGCCCTTTACGGTGATCCTAATGGTCTCAGGAGGGACTTGTTTCCATTGGCTTTGCCCTTCTCAGGGGAAAGCTTATGTACAGAGGCTAGGGGGAATGGGAATGGGGGTGAGGGGTCAGGGCTGCGTCTCTCCCATTCTCTCACTCTTCATGATGAATCTAAGCAGCAGGAACTAACATTGTACAGTACATGTGTTGGAAGTAGGTATGTTAATGCTACACCATTTAAATGCCAGTCCATGTAACTTTCCAGAAGGAACAGCTCTGCAGATGTTCCCTTCCATGCATTGCAGAATAAAGTACAGAATAAATCCAAGGCAGAACTTTGCACTTGTACCTTGTGTGCCAATAGGAGGCGAATAAGCAGATTTGAAATTCTTGATCGTTTGTACTGTCAATGGCAGCTACTGGGTGCTCATTACTTTTGAAAATCAGGGAATTTATTTAGCTGCTTAAATATAGACACTAGAGCCAAACCTTAGGCATCTCTTTTGAAAGTCTTGGCCAGAATCTTCACATCTGTTTGTGTATACACCTGAAGCTATTGGAAACAATAGGGATCACAGTACATTAGTAATTTTTCCTTAAGAGCCCACACAATAAGAAAAAATGCTACAAGCACATGAGACTATAGGAAATGGTCATATTGGAAGGTAATTATTATAAGGGCAACAGGAGGAAACTCTGTAGTGGTTTACAGAATTCTTTCAGTTCTAACATTTGTTTCCAATTGTTCAGAATGTTCCAAACCTGTAACCTTTTGGGCTGAAATTTCCCAGACTCAGAGTGAAATCCTGGCTCCACTGGAATCAGTGAGACTTTTGACATCACCTTCAATGAGGCTAGAATTCCATAGATTCCAAGGCCAGAAGGGACCACTGTGACCATTTAGTTTGACTTCCTGTACAACACAGGCCAGAGAACTGGCCCAAAATAATTCCTAGAGCAGATCTTTTATAAAAACAGACAATCTTGATTTTAAAATGGCCATGATGGAGAATCCACCACCACCCTCGATAAACTGTTCTGTTAAAAAAATGTACCCCTTATTTCCAGTTTGAATTTGTCTAGCTTCAACCTGCAGCCATTGGATCGTGTTATACCTTTATCTCCTAGACTAAAGAGCCAATTATTAAATGTTTGTTCCCCATATACTGTAATTAAGTCACTCCTTAACCTTCTCTTTTTTAAGCTAAATAAATGGAGCTTCTTGAGTCTATCACTGTGTGATGGGGCAGCTGCCCCACACTGGCCGAAAAGGGGTTAAAAGCAGCCCTATGGAGACTGCGCCAGAGGCAGCCAATTAGAAAGAGACTGAGAGGAGTAGCCAGTCATGGCCCGGCAGGCTAATATAAGAAGAGCTGCATGACAGAGCAGAGTTCAGTAGCTGACTGGAGCTTGAGAGGAGAAGACCAGGCTCCTAGCAGGAGGAAGGGCACCAGCACCTGGGACAGAGCAGTGCTGCAAGCAGGGACTGGGGGAGCTAAAGAGGCCCTGAGATAAGGGCAGAAGAGAGTGTTGGAGCCGCATGGGAAGCAGCCCTGGGACAATGGACTGCAATTGCCGCTGAGGTAGTGGTGGGACAGATTGCAGGTGCTCCAGAAGGGGGGAACATAAAGTATGGCATGGCAGGCAGCGTCCCTGAAGTGGATGCTGCTGTCCTGGGAGTGGTGTGGGTCCTGAAACAAAAGTGATGGTGTTAAGGCACCACCAGAGGAGGGTGCTCTGGTGAGCAGAGCTAATTCCCATGACAGCTGGCAGGAGGTGCTGCAGTGATGCTTGAGACCCATCACACACTATAACACAAGTTTTCTAGTCCTTTAATCATTCTTATGGCTCTTCCCTGAACCCTCCCCAATTTATTAACATCTTCTTTTACTTGGGGCTTGTCTACACTTACTGGGGGATTGACAAGTGGTGATCGATGCATTGGTGGTCGATTTAGAGGGTCTAGTGAAGACCCACTAAATCGACCTTAGATTGCTCTCCCATTAATTTCTGTACTCCACCGGATGGAGAAGAGTAGGGGGAGTTAATGAGAGAACATCTCTGGTTGACATCGTGTAGTGTGGATCCCATGGAAAGTAGGTCTAAGCTATGTCAATTTGAGTTATGCTATCCACGTAACTCAGACTGTGTAGCTTAGATCGAATTTCCTCTGTAGTGTAGACAAGGCTTCAGTGGTCTCTGCCAGAAGGTGATTTTTTTTTTTTTGGAAGTTTGAGCAAAAGTGTTCAGTCATTTGGGTGTACAAGGAGAATGGGAAAAACTACAACCCTCACTTTTCTTATCCCCATTTTGCAGATAAGTTAACATTAAACATTTCAAATGTAGTTGCTTAAAGTTATCCACTACATCCACCCTCCTATTTATAAAATCTGGGAGCACCTGGGACACTAGACTTTGCAGTAACATCTAACAGAAAAATGTATGTAATCTATATGCATAGTCTGTCTGTAAAATGGGTCAAGTCCTGCATGCTCCCATTTCTCAGGTGATTTGACAGCTACAGCTGGGAAAACTTCAGGTAAATGCAAAGTGTCATGTGAGGCACATTTTAGAAATAAGAAAAACTTGAGCCACAGGAAAACTCATAGATTTTTAAGCCCAGAAGGACCATTATAATCATCTACTCTGACCTTCTGCAGCACACAGGCTAGAGAACTTCCCCAATTGAAAGTTCCTCCATCTATTTACCTTATCAAAGAGAAGATGAAGGAATGACTTGATTAGTCCATAAGTACCTGCATGGAGAACAAATATTTGATAATTGGTTCTTCAATCTAGCAGAGAAAGGTATAACATGATCCAATGTCTGGAAGTTGAAGCTAGACGAATTCAGACTGGAAATAAGGTGTAATTTTTTTAGCAGTGAGAACAATTAACCACTGGACAATTTACCAAGGGTTGAGGTGGATTCTCCATCACTGACAAATTTAAAATCAAGACAGGATGTTTTGTTTTGTTTTAAAATCTGCTCTAGGCATTATTTTGGGGGTAGTTGTCTGAGGAGAGTGTGCATGAATATAGATGAGATAAAACCCACCGTTTATTAAATCTTGAGGAGCTTCTAGGCCAGACTCTCAGCTTGTGTAAATGGCAGTAATGCCATTAAAGTCAGTGGAGCTACACTGATCTACACCAGTTGAGTGTCTGATCCTGTATCTTTTTTGCAGGCTATGTGAGTTACTGTGGTTCAACTTTGTCACCTTAACTGGACGCATTTGACAAATAACACATTGTTGAAATATACGAGAGCATGTAGACAGACCATGTCCATTTTCTGCCCAGTAGGAGGATCGTGTCAATACAAATCATATAGGATACATCTACAAAAATGAAAATGACGTGTTGTGAAGACCCCTTTCCAAACTCTAAACTAATGACATTCTAACCAGTGATAGAATGTGGTCTGCAGAGGACAGTCCATTGGGTTCTGAGCTTGTTTTTGCAAACCAGTGAGCAGACTTTAATTTCTATTAAAGATCCCACCTTTATGTTACCCACAGCATGAGAACCAATACTTCATGGTAGGCCTAGTTACATTGTAATAGTCACAACAATAAACAGAGCCCTGTAACTTCTTTTACAGGAGAGGATGTATATTATGAAGGATTGTAACAGGGTGCACTGAGAAAGAAGCTAACTCATCACCCTGTCACTCTAATACCCGCCAGTATATATTAATTGGGACTTAACTGGAAGACAGGTAGTTGACAGAGGGTGTCAATTAACTGAGTAGAGCTACAGCTGAAAGGCTAATTGATAGGGAAGCAATCCCAGCAGGTGGGATTATATAAATTGACATGAAAGACAGGCTAAAGAGGAGGGAGCCTGAAGCAAGGCAGAGAGACCGCACTGGTCGCTGTTAGTATTGTGCCTGTTCCTAGAAGCAAATGGGGAAACTACCTGTGCAATGTAAATACATGTAACGCTACAGGCTGTGACCTGCTGGAAGAATATAGTAAAATGTGGTGCTGATGAAGGACACCCGGAGTGGTTGTGGTCTGTGATTAAGTCCTGAAAAGACTCTCAGGGGATGACTCCATGACAAGGGGATAGTGGGAACCTTTTATTGGTATTTGGAATCAGAGGAAAGACCAGAGCAGAGAAATGCTGTGAATCCGTGTATGGCTCAGACAGACTAGGAAATAGGTTAGGAGAGTTTTTATAATATCTGGTAATATAACCAGGCTGGATTGTAAAGTTGGTGGAACCTAGTGGAATAATTCTCTCAGTTGCTGGCCACCGCCTAGAGCAGCATATGGTAAAATACCCAATTAGCTGTTCCATTCTGAATATTCCTAGAGCTTTCACTCCCAGGAGGCATCTTGCTTTATGCAGGGAGAATTTGCTTTGCTTAGAAGGTTCTTCTGCTTTGACAATGTTGGCTTGAGCGCAACATTTTATGCTCTTTACTTCATTGTGACCCTCCTATTTATAAAATCTGGGAGCACCTGGGACACTAGACTTTGCAGTAACATCTAATCTTTAGAGTTCTGAGTAGCTCCTAATTTAATTTTTGCTTTAGTCTTTCTCACTGTCCTGTCACTTCCATTTTGGGAGCATTGGGAAAATTTTCAAAAGTACAAAAGGTCAGTTTAGCCTAACTCCTATTTGTGCTGTTGAAAATCTCTCCCTTAGTGTTTATTCCAAGGTGTCTAAAAAGCTTTGCAGGCACAGCCTAAGGACAAACAACTTGGTTAAGGCTTCCAGAACGGTCATTATGGAAGCACTGGTCCCAGCTTCATAGTTATGACTGAGTTGAGTTTTGTACTTAGAGCACGGATGCAACCACGAAAAATAGACCTATCCTCCATAAATGCACAGCATATACTCTTTGCATATAAAATGAATTTTCTGCTAATGTGCAAGTAAATCTGTTTTAGTTTGAGTTAAAACTAATTAGAAAATAGGTCCCTTAAGAAACTTAACACTCAACTGTCAGACTTCCCCCCCCTCCGAGATCTCAGTAATGAAATAACAGACTCTTCAAACATGTAAAGTTAATAGTGATTTTGCCTTTATTATTCATAACTGACAGCTCTGTCTTCAGCAGGGGCTAAAGAATAATGTTGCAATTAAAGCTGGGCAAAATTTTTCACATTAAACTTTCAATGAATAACCGATTTGATGACACCAAAACATTTTGCAAATTTATGTCGTTTTCACTTAACTGTTTTGGTCAGGGAAAAGAACCTAAAATACCCAAACCAAATACCCCCTCTCCTCCCCCCCCCCCCAGAAAAACTAAATGTTTGTTTTGACATTTCAAAATGAACCATTTTGATTTTTTTTAAATGACTGTTTCAAAATTTAATTTAGCTTAATGAAAACATTAAAAAAAATTAAATTGTCAACATTGGTTTTTTTTTAATTTTTGTCAAAACAAAACTTAATTTGACCCAAAACACACTTTTTTCAGCTTTTTTTTTTGTTTGAAAAAGTGAAAGTTTGCTGGGTTGATGTAAAACACATATATATATATTTTTAATTGTTCAGAATTAGCAAACCAAAAAAATCTATTATTTACCCAACTCTAGTTGCAAAATAGAGAATTCTACAAAGAATTGCTCTTTCAAAATGGATGCTATCTTTATTTTTTTTTCAGCCTCTGTTAAAGATAAACATCAGTTATGCAGAAAAATGGGAAAACATGACCCTTAATCATTAATATTTCTTTTCACTTCATTGCACTAGGTCTGCTCAACAGAAAATGAGTGGAGGGAGAGAAATTAGGGGGTGTACATGTCTGTTCATCATGTGCATCTGTGCAGGGGAATGTGGGGACAGGTGGGAAAACCTGTGTGCACATGTGCATGCAGAGAATTTGAGAGGAAACAGGAGGAAGGGATAATTTGGTGAATGGGCGCATAAAGGAATGGGGGTGCAGAAGTAAACAGGAATTTGAGGGTGTGCGTGCAGAGGAATGTAGAGGGTGCGGGAGGGAGGGAGAATTTGAGGCATGTATATGTATGCAGATGAGGGGAAGGGCTAGAGGAGGTGTGGGAAAAGGGGTGCACACAGACTGATTTGTGCTCTTCCGGTGTACAAAGCATCTGTAAACCTAAAGTAACTAGCCAGTACATGCTGGCTGCTTTGCATTGCTCCTGACCGGCAAGAAATTATCCAGAGCATCCTGGTGAATCTGGCAATAAAAGTTACAATTAAAAACAAGTGATTTCAGATTAATTACTGTGTATCTTCAGATCATTAGAAATATCACATGATTACATTCTCTTTGGGTTTCTCGTTCAGCATCCACATGAATTTTTAATACTTTAAAATAAAAAAGGAAATTAAGATGACATTGAGGCTCAGAGTACATATCAGTAACTTAATGGTAAAAAATTACATGAAGATTGTAATTATCCCAACACCTGTATAAGGAGCGCTTGTGGCAGGGTAAGTGTGTGTGGAGGATATATGTCTTCTGGGATGTGTATGTGCTTGTGGGGGGGGGGGATTCCATATAGTTAGGAAAAGTTTTTAACTATGTTACGGATTGGAAATACCAACACAGCAAAGGCAGCTAAACTCTGGAATAGGCTTCCAAGGGAGGTTGTGAAATCCTTGTCACTCAAGGTTTTTAAGAGCAGGTTGAACAAACGCCTGTCAGGGATGGTCTAGATTTCCTTGGTCCTGCCTCAGCTCAGGGGACTTGACTAGATGACCTCTCTGGGTGCCTTCCAGCCCTACACATCTAGCATTCTATTTTATGAGATATGGGAGTGTTTGGGGTATGTGGTGAGATATGTGAGAAGAATTGTCTGATTCTGATTTATCCAGGTTCTGATCTTCCCAGACAGGAACATCTGAACATCCTGTACTGAGCTGGGCATATAGCAGCATAGCCAGTGTGCTCTGGCTAGAGGAAAAACACCTCCTCCCCTAAAGAAATCATCCCATATAGGGGAGAATGAGGCTATTAAATGAGATGGCTACATGGTTTTATGAATACCTTTGCCATTATAAACACCAACAGACTGTTTTTGGGAGTATGCCCTGAATGTAGGGAGGAGATCTAGAAGTAGAATGTCTGCTTCAAGCACAGGGTGTGATGTATTTAGCAGTTCTGATGTAGTCACACACACATTACTGCTCTTCCTTCAGAGTGCCTCCTGAAAGGCCACCCAAACCCACATTCCCAACCAGTGAACTTTCAATTGGAGAGCAATACCTATAGCTAGGGGATCCCCACACCAAGAGATGTCCCACTAAAAGATTAAGTAGACTACTGCTTTCTTCCACAAACTAGAAGCATCTTGTATTTCGGAGGGGGAGAAACCGCGACCCTGGAACTTTGAGCATTAAGGAAAGTTCAACATTGCTAATGTTCTGCTACAAATGGGATGAAAAGCACCATCAAAACAAACATGCAAGGGTTAGAATTGTTACAGTCTGCTATGCAATTGACTTGCTCTGTTTATCATGCAGGAAGGACTGCTAGTGATGCTATATAAAATTGCTTAACACTTCCCATTATAATCCCATTTTTAATCGCTTATAACTCTGCCACACTTTAACAGTTCAGGCAAAAAATTTCCATTCTTGCTCTCTACCTCAGGGTGAATTTTTCTGGGAAGACTCGCCAAAACTTAATTTGACCATACTAACTTTTTTTTATGACCAGTTTTTAAAAAGAGCTCTAGCACCTTTGGTGCTTGTAAATTGGCTTGTAAATTGATGTCAGAGAGGGGCCTTTTACTGTTCTAATAAAACACAACTAAATGTGGCCAAGTTATAAGCCTCAGAAAATCACCATTTGTACTGGCTGAGTAGAAGTTGTCATAGGTTTGCTGCCAAAATCTCTGAACAGTCCATCTGCATTAAGCATGCTGCCTGGCCCTGCTGAGGCAGCTCCAGCATTTGGAAAGAACCATGCCTCCAGCCAGGACAAAAATGGCTCATTCCCCTCCTGCTCTCTGCCATCAAAATATCTTTTCACCTATGGGAAAGAGCACCGCTTCCAAACATGTGCTCCCACGCCTTGCGGAGCAGCCTGTTTATTAGCTTTCCCCATCCAGATACCTTTTAAGCTAATGAAAGGTACACTGAGCAGGGAACCTGGAGGTCATTATTTCACATCTCATCTCCTTCACTGATTGACATCAATATTTCTGGGCATTTCATGGGTTGTTGTTTTTTTTTAATAGCAAGGCCTTTTGCCCTACCTGAGGGGGCAGGCAGGTATTCCTGCAATTTCAGATAGAATAATACAGAGGTTATATAAAGTCACTTCCAGCAGAGCTGGGACTAGCGCCTAGCTTTCTCATATGGCCAACTTCCATCTCAACCACTGAGCCACCCTGCTTTTCAGAAAGTCTGCCAAATCAGTTTGCTTGTCCATGCTGTATGGAAAATGGAAATTCTCACATATGTAACCAACTGTTGGTGATGAGTGTGCTGAGCCTGAGTCACTGGAAATAATTAGCTCCAAGTCCTAAGTGCCCAGCCAAATCCACAGTCTAACCAGGTGACTCCAAGGCAGGTCTATAGGTTGCTAATGAAAGCAGCTACTCCAGTCTGCTCGGCGTTGCTAGCTGGCAGTTCTGATATATTGCTCCTGCTCAACCCAGAGCTGGTCACTTAGCTATCCTGATACTGTTTGATGTGATGAGTCAGCATTCTCTATAGCAGCTGACCTATGGATGATCACAACCTACTTCTGCTGTCATCTCACGTGGCTACTCTTTTAGCTCAAGGGTAGCAGTCTGAGCTGTGTATCTAATGGTCCTAGATTAACCCCTGCTGCTGATCTATGTGGGGAGCTGATACACTGGCACATGAATTCCTTTGATTTTTTTTTTCATCTGCCACAAGCATGACAAGGGAGGGGCTGTGAGTGTATGTGTGGTGGTTGGGGGGGATGGGCAATGGACTGGTGGAAGGAGGAAGGGGCAGTGCATGTGTCTGGCTGAGCAGTGTGTGGCAGGAGATGGGCACTATGTGTTTGTGGAATGAATGATGAGCATGCAAGGGGATGGGCAGCTTCAGTGTGGGAGAAGGATGGGCTCAGTATGTGGGGAGGGGAAAAGACGAGTTGTGTTTGCAATGGGGTTGGGAGAAGTAGGCCTTAAGGGGACATGGGTGGTTTGCAAGGGGGATGATGGCTGGCCTGTGTGCAGGGGAGCTAGGCAATGCCTATATACTGGGAAGTGGGGGGCGGGAGGGTGTCTGTCTGTGCAGGATGTGCGGTGTGTTGGTGGGGAAATGGGTGGTTTGGGGGGTAACGTCTGATGTTTGTGCAGGGATATGGGTGGTGTGTGGGGAGGATGGGTGTGTACATGAAAATACATGTTGGTGAGGGTGTGTGGGAGGAAATGGGCCATGGGGTGGAAGGAGGATGGGCGATGGATGAGTTTGGGAGGATGGGTTGTGTGTGGGATAGACAGGCGGATGGGGGAGGCAATGAATGTGTATGAGGGGGAAGGGGTGGTATGTGTGGGGCAAACATGCATGTGTGAGGGGGAAGGGGCAGTGTATGGGGGGGGGCAAGATAGGTAGTGTGCATGCCAGGGGATAGGCAGCTTGTGTGTGTGGAGGATTGGTAGGATGGGCTGTGTGCGTGCATGTGAGGAAGAGGTGGGTTGTTAGGGGTGTGTGTGTGTGAGCGGGGGATGAGCAGTGTGTATGTGTAGGGAGTTGTGTGTGAGGAGGTAGGCAGTCTACATACAGAGGGATGGACACTGGGGAAGAGGTGGGGTGTGTGTGGAGGGGAATGAGCACTAGGCATCTAGGGAACAGGCTACGGGTATGTGAGGGTGGAATGGAAACTTGTAGGTGGATGGAGCTGGGCAGTGTGTGTGAGGGGGTGATGTGTGTGGAGGGTGCATGCAGAGGGATGGGCAGCATATGTGAGGAGGAATGCGCTATGGGAGGAATGGGTGATATGAGTGCGTGGGGCAGGTGAGTGGCTTGTGTGTTTTGGGGGGTGATGTGTACCCTGTCAGTGGGTGTTACGTGGGGATGGTGGAAGGTGTCGAGGGTGAGGGAAGTATGCCCTATGGCATATGAATGGAGTGTGTGTCTGGAGGAGAGGCTAGGCAGGGGGGGTAAGTGGGGTTGGGTGGTATGCGTGTTAGAAGGGGATGGGTGGTTTGTTTGTGTGTCTGGGAAGAGGGGCAGTGTATGTTGGGAGAAGGGTGGTATTTTTGTGGGGGAATGTGTGGTGTGTTTGCAAGGGGTCAGTGTGTGTAGGGAAACAGGCGGCATGCACCTAAACTGATGAGTGGTGTGTATATGGAGGATGGGTGGTGTACATATGTGAGTGGGGAAAGATACTTGTTTGGGGGACAGGTTGTGTGTGCAGGGTGTGTGGGGATGGCGTGTAGAGGATTGACAGGAGAAGAGGTGTGTGTGTGTGTGTATGGTAGTGGGTATGATATGGGGATGGGTGGTGTGTGTGTGCAGGGGGGATGAGGAGAGTTTTTGTGGAGGTTGTGTGATGTGTGTTGAGAGGGTTGCTTGGTGTGTGGGGGGAGTATGGTGTGTGTGTGGTGGTAGGGAAATGTCTAGAGTGTCTGGGGGATGGGTAGTGCATGTATATGTAGGCAGATGTGTGATGTTTGTGGGCAGGATGAGCAGTGTGGGAAAGGAATATGGGAAGCTTGTGTTGGGTGATGTGTGTGGGGGGGGGGAAGTATGGGCAGCGTGTCGACAAGGGGGTTGGGTGGCATGTGAATGTGTGTGTGAGATGGGTGATTTGTGGGGGGAGTGTGTGGAGAAGATGGCAGGTTGTGAGGGGATGATTACAAGTGTAGCAAAATGGTGGGCTGGTGTGTTTGTGGGGAGATGTGTGTATTACTGGAAGTGGATGGGCTGTGTGTGAGTACTTGCAAGAATGGGCAGTGGGTGGTGGTTGTGTATGGAGGGAGATGGGTAGCAGGGGTGGGGAGGACAGATGGTGGTTGTGTGTGAAGGGGGGTGGGTAGTGGGTATGGAGGGAGATGTGATTTGTAGGCAGTAAGTAGGATTCATGGGATGTGTGTGGGGGAGCAGTGGGTGTATGCAAGGAAGGCTGCAGAGCATGGGAGTGGTTTGTAGGTGGGTGGGGTAATGTGGATGAGTAGTGTGTGGAGGGGACAGGCAGTAGGTACACTTGCAGAGGGGGATGGGTGCATGTGTTTATGGGTAAAGACGAATGTGTATATGGAGTAAAAGTGTGTGGTGGATGGGGATAGGTGGCTTGTGTCTATGTGGAGGAGGATGGGGGTGTTAGTATGCAGGGGAAGATGGGCTGTGTTTGATGGGGTCAGGTGAGTTGTAGATATTTGAGCATGGAGAGTGGAGGTTGGGAGATGGGCATTGGATGCAGGCAGCAAGGGAATCAAGTATTTGTTGTGAGTGCTCATGTGTTAATGTGAGAGAGTGAGTGGTTGGTGCACATGCTGGGGAAGAAGGGGGGTGACTTTATCCTTCTTAGAATGAGGAGGTGTGCGCATGGCAGGGGTGAGAAGTGGTGTGCATGTGTGGCAGGGCTGTGAGAAGTGGAGAGGGAGTGTCCATGGCAAGTGGGGTGTGTTCACAAGTGGTGGGGTTGATAGGTGAGGTGTGTGTACAGGGGAAGGAGGACCAGTTCTGTGTGCATGCATGGCTGAGGGTGACAGGTGGTAAGTGGGTGTCTCAGGGAGTATGTGAAATAACAAGGGGGTCTGATGTGTTCTGGGTGGAGAGGCTGGTGGAGTATGCAGTTGTCCCTACTCCCAAAGGCTGCACATTTCGGACCCTGGGTCAGAGCACAATGTCTGGCTGTTGCAATGGAGAACACATTTTACAAATTGAAGCCAATCATGTCATTGAATCCCAAGCATTTTCACCTCTTTCCAGCAGGCCTGAACCCATTTCCAGAGAGGCATCTGGGCATCTGTACTGCCTGGATTCTCAATTGCTTTTTGCAAGCAGATGCTCCCAGAGCAGGGGCAGCTTCCTTTAGGCAAAGGGAAAATGTCATTTTCACCAAACACTGAACATTGGTGTAAGACTTTCAGGCTACTCACACTAGGAGAAAAGTCTTTGCTTCCATTTGCAACATTGCCTGCAAATCAGACACATGCCATAGGGAGCTTGCCAATTTGCCTTTAATGAGGATGTAAGAAGTGGCACACATGGGGACTTCACAACACTGAAGAAAAAACACAAGTCAAGCAGAATCCTATGGGCTTCTCTTTAACATGGTTCTTCTCCAAGTATCTCAGACTCCACCCAGATCTACAGAGGTGGGTGAGATCCCAGACTTTCTGAGGCTAGCAGTAGCATCCACAAAAACCTCCACTGACCCAGAGACTGACTGCACTGACCTTTCTCTGAAGTACTTGATTGCCTCCTGGTCTAGGAAGGTCTGCTCCTCTCGAAAGCCCTGTTCAAAGATTTTGCGCTTGTGTCTGAACTCAATTACAGTCTTAGTGTAAGAGTTCAATGTAGTGACTGAGGCAGCCATGCAGCAGGTGAAAGAACCCCACGCCAGACTGTGGAAAGAAAAACCAGCAGACAGAATGGGGTTAAGACAGCAGCCCACCTCGTGTTTCTGGAGGCAAGAGACACATGTAAATGGAGTGTGGTCAGGAATGACTAATATATTAGAGACAGAAGATGGGTGCAGTAACAAAGATGTAAGAAGAGCTTTGTGTAATCTCAAAAGCTGGGCTTTCACCAACAGGAGTTGGTCCAATAAATGATACACCTCACCCAACTTGTCTCTCTAACATCCTGGGACCAACATGGCTACAACAACAGATTTGACTCATTTTACTTCAAAAGAACTCTGACTAGAGCTAGACCGCTTGGATCAGCCAACAGCTTATTCACCAAAAAACATATATATTTTTTGGTCAAACAAAACTATTCACAAGTTTGGGTCAATAGATTCAGCTGAATAAAAATATATTCAAAACAATTAATTTCAACATTTTCAGAATGTTTTGACTTTTTAGTTTGAAATGACATTTTGTCAAGAATTTTAGCTGGATTTTTTTAAAGGGTTAAAAAAAAACCCATACCAATATGTAATGTAACACTGAAAATCCAAAAATATTTAACTTCAGATCAAACAATGTTTTGTTTAATCTGAAATAAGGTGAGTTGTTTTTTTTTTGTTTTGTTTTGTTGTTGGTGTTTTTTTTCATTTTGGCCAATGAACTAAAAACAGTGATTATTCATTCAGCTCTAACTGTGGCCTGATCTCCGTAATGCAAGGCAGGATAACTTTGGCCATGATTCTTATCCTTGGCACTGAGAAGTCCTTTCTGGTAACATGGATGCTACAGTTGAGTGGGGTGAAATTTTTCAAATGAATAGTTTATTCTCCAAAAATGCAGTTTCAGTTGACCTAAAACTATTCATGAATGTGATATGAATTCACTGAATGGCTTTAGTCAGGTTTTTATTTGTATTTTTGGAGCTTTGGTGCTATTCACAAAACAGCAGTAGGAAGAGGTGGTGCCTACCTTATAGTTCAGTGATTAGGGACCTTACCTGGGCTGTGAGAGACCACAGTTTGGCTCCCTCCTCTGTCTAAGGTTGGAGTAGGATTTGAACTGGGGTCTCCCATACTGCAGGAGAGAGCACTGAGCTATAGGGTAGTGTGAGGCAGGTTTCTCTGGGTATGTCTACACTGCACTAAAGGACCTGCAATGCAGCCAGGCTGGGTCAGTTGACTCCTGCTCACCGGCTTGGGTTGTGGGGCAATAATATTGTGATATAGACCCACCCACCCACACGCAGGGTCTCAGAGCTGAGCTCAAATGTCTACACTGCTCTTTCTAGCTCTGCTGCCCGGCCCTAGGAGCATGAGTCAGCTGACCTAGGTTCTGAGATTTGGTGCATGGGATTTTTATTGCAATGTAGTTGGAGGAGCTATGTTTGAAGATCTTAAAAATTTTCATTAATTCAACATCTGAAAAATGTTGGAAATTCTGAGTTAAAGTTAAACTTAAAAGAAATCCAGACAGGGTAAGACCTAGAAATGTGCAGTTGATATCCAAACAACCTTAATTTTGCCCTGCAGCAATGTAATAAATTCATTAATCGTACTTGGGTATGTGTGGTCCTAGATTAGATTAAACTGATTTTTAAATACAACTAGGAGGTTGAATTCCAATTCCTGCTTTAAGTGCAAAACTCAGCTCTATGCTGTCATGACCTGCACCTCCATAACACCTGTGGCAATTGGTCTAGTTACCTATATGTCCCCATTGCTATAACATCTGAGCACTTCACAAACATTAATTCCCACAGCTCCTATTTGAAGAAGGGTGGTATTCTTCCCCCCATTTTACAGAAGGGGGACTGAATCAATGTGAAACTATGCAATTGTACTAACGGCACACAGGAAGCTTGTGACATAGTCAGGAACTGAACACCCACCCTCTGAAGCCCAGCCACCAGATGACCTTTCCTCTCCTGGACTTCTTCAGTAGGGGGTGTAGGCCTTCCTGCTGTGTAGGCCAGACACTCAAACACTAGAACTGGATTTAAAAGGAAGCTATAAATAATATCCTATATATTTATGTTGCTGATTTAGAGGTAATCAAACTTCAAACTTCAGGGCATCATCTGATCCCTAGGGGGATCAAGGAATTTTCCCCTACATACAACACCTCACAACTGGCCTGAAGGCCATGTGGAGTTTTTTGTTTTGTTTTCACCCTCCTCTAAAGCATTACATGTGGGCCACTGCCAGAGGCAGATACAGTTGTCTGGTCTGTTTGGCAATTATGTTTGTTAATCTGGAAGGAGGGAACATAGTTTTATGGTCAGAGCAAGGACCTGAGAGTGATAGGCTGGGCTCTTTTCTCAGCAGTGCTACTGGTTTGTTGCGTGGCCTTTGGGAAGCCACTTAACCTCTGGCCTCAGTTTCCCAAACTGCAGAATAAAAATATTGACGATGTGCAGCCCTTTCCAGGGGGCACTGGGACTGATTTGATGTTTCTAAAGTGCTTGGAGGTCCTATGATAAGAGATATTCCAGAATGGCAACATCATTACCATGGAGATAAAAATGTTAAGCATGAGAATGTGTCTCAGTCACTCAGGGAAGCTTGGCAGGAGACTGTAGCTATAACATAAAGAATCAATAGACACCAAGGAAAATGAAAGTTTTGTTATACACCTTTACCCCGATATAACGTGACCTGATATAATAGGAATTCAGATATAACACGGTAAAGCAGTGCTCGGGGGGGGGGGGAGGACTACGCACTCTGGCGGATCAAAGCAAGTTCGATATAACGCAGTTTCACCTATAACGCAGTAAGATTTTTGGGGCTCCCAAGGACAGCGTTATATCGGTGTAGAGGTGTACTTTAAACAAATGTGTGAAGGTTTGGGAATGCCCAGTGACCATGACCTGGGCCATGGCACCTTCAGCCTCTCCCTCACAGCTATGTCAGGCTGCTTCCTGCTCATCACTGAACTGACACTCACAATTAGTTGGCCACTGCAAATCCAATATTTATGTGGCTAACAATGTGAACTGGTGCATAGTGAGTTCTGAAACCAGGGTGCGGGACCCAATAGCCTCCTGATAACCCTTCTAAAGGGGGTGAGGGAGGCTAATAATTCCTTGCACTGGAACACAGGAGGGATTGTGGGGGATAACAGTCGTGTGTGTGTGTGTGGGGGGGCTAATCCCAGCAGTGGGGGGCTAAAAATCCCTTGCATTGGAATGTGGGATTTGGAAGAGGGGGAGGGCTAATCCCTCGCCTCACAATGTGGAGGGGGCTAATAATCAACTGCATTGAGGTGTGAGGGGCTAAGAACATCCTGCCTCAGCTCCTGGAGGGTTAATAACCACCTGCCTTGGAATGTATGTGTGGATGGAGGGATCATTAATAATCCCCTGCCTTGGTGTCTGCAGGGAGTGTGTCCACACTTGCCTGATTCAGGGAGTAGAATTAAAATATTACTCAGTAATAAAAAAAATTAAAATGCAATAAATTACAATGGAAACCCCTTCCTCAGGCTCCACAGGACAATGCAAGCTGTTGAAAGTTGTGAAAACTGTGATCAAAATATTCCTAACTCCCCAAATACTCCTGTACTAGTCAAATGTGCCAGTTCTCCTAAAGGGTAGAACAATAAAACATACTGGGGGGCTTCTAGGCCAAGCCAGTATTTTTATTTCATGAGCAAAATAAATATGGGACTCATTCCAAAACCAACCCCCCCTCACTGTACATTAAATTCTCTCCAAAACACTTTGTCTGATTTGCCTCAAACCTTCCAAGAAACTCCCCCTGGGTGCTATTGGGAGATCCAAAAGAGCTATGCCTCCCACTGCCACATAGGGCCATTGCAGCTTCTATAGAAAATTTCCCTGTAAGACACAATTGAGCCTTTACTGTAAATACATGAAACCAAGAGTTTCAGAAATGTTATGGCACCTAATTCAAATGTATACACTTAATGGAATTGCTCTCAGTGGTGGTAATTGTGGCTGCAGTTGACTTGCAAGAGATATAACTAATGATTTTTATTTGCAATTTCAAAACTAGCCAATGCAATCCAATGTCTATGATCAACTGTGTGTTTTTTGCACTTGGAAATGCACATACAATTTCCTGGATATTTAAGACCATGTTTGTAACTCCTGCACTGATATCCATAATCAGACAATCCAAGAGTGAGATGAAGATACTAAATGAAGGAGACACTTACCAGAAGGACCAGCCATAGTCCCATGAATGTGGTCTCCAATCTTCTGGTCCGAGGCTGACTGTCACTTGGAAAACTTGGGTGTACATCATATGAGCCACCATCCCCAAGAGACCTGGAAAGCAGGAATTGCAACAGGAACATCTTTCCGATCTTTTCTATTCTTCCTGAAGGAGCTTCCCCAACTCCAGCAGGTGCTGAAAGCTCCTGCAGATAACCCTCTTGGTGCACCCTGCATCACTGCAGAAAAGGCAGCACATTGTGGGCAGAGGAAGGGAGCCATTCAGGTTTTGCTATTTTACAACACAGTCTGAACGGTACAGGAGTGCTGATGGTATAAAGGGAACCCTTTGAAGAGCTTGCCAACACATTAATGTTAACATCAACCTTGCTACTGTAAGCCAGGTTTTCTCTGGTTATGCCGTTCAGCTTCTGCATGGTACCGGAATACTTCCATTGGTTGCTCATACAAATTGATATTTCCAAGAATCATATAAACATCCAGCCCCAAGTGTCCCTTGTGAGAAGTTGTTGTTGTTATATGTATTACTATATCACATAGGACAGCGGGTAGATATACCCCTGGGGGTACACAGAGGTCTTCCAGGGCGTACATCAACTCATCTAGATATTTGCCTAGTTTTACAACAGGCTACATGAAAAGCACTAGCGAAGTCCATACAAACTAAACTTTCATACAGACAATGACTTGTTTATACTGCACTCTCTATACTATACTCTGAAATATAAGTACCATATTTATATTTCAATTGATTTTATAATTATGGTAAAAATGAAAGTAAGCAATTTTTCAGTAATAACATGCTATGACTTTTGTATTTTATGTCTGATTTTGTAAGCAAGTAATTTTTAAGTGATGTGAAACTTGGGGGTACACAAGACAAATCAGACTCCTGAAAGGGGTACAGTAGTCTGGAAAGGTTGAGAGCCACTGACCTAGTCATGGACCTGGACTCTATTGTGCTAGGTGCTGTAAAACACAGAGCAAAAAGACAGTCCTTGCCCCGAGGGACTTACAATGTAAGTATAAGACGAGACAACAGATGGGGGAGCACAAGTAAGGGTACGTCTATACTTACCCGCTGGTTCGGTGGCAAGCAATCGATCTTCTGGGATCGATTTATCGCGTCTTGTCTAGACGTGATACATCGATCCCGGAAGTGCTTGCCGTCGATGCCGGTAATCCTGCTCTGCGAGAGGAATAGGCGGAGTAGACGGGGGAGCCTAGCTGCCGCGTGTGGACCCGCGGTAAGTACCTTTAAGTTCGAACTAAGATACTTCGACTTCAGCTACATTATTCACGTAGCTGAAGTTGCGTATCTTAGTTCGAACTGGGGGCTTAGTGTGGACCAGCCCTAAGCAATGAGACAGTATTAGTCAGCATGGTAAGCAGTGGTCTCTGCACACCAGCAGCCCAACCATTGTCAAGGTTTTTGGAGGCATCACAGCAAAGGATAATTTTGAGGTGGGATCTGAAGATGGATAATGAAGTAGCTTTGTGTACATTCATAAGGAGAATCTCCGAAGCATGGGAGAAAGCATGAAGGTGTTTGAAAATTTAGCAAGTGGGCAGTGGAGACTGGAATTGTGGGGCCACTGTAGGTGAGTATCAACAGCTCAAAAGCAAATGAAGTATGATAGGTAGTGTGAGGACTGACTAGGAAGTAGAGGACTGCTTTTGGGGCAGGAAGTAATTCATTAGTAAAGGGATGGAAATGCAGTGCACCATGTGCAGTATTTCAGAATGACTGATCATAACATGAAATTTATATATATGTGAAAAAAACCTCTTAACAGAAACAGTTCCAAATTGCATAAAGTTACACGCAATATAAAACGTCTCATGTTTTTTTGTAGAGGTCATTTGCTTGAAGACACTCAAGTACCAAGCACACACGTTGGCCATGAAGGGCTTGGGATTTCTGAGAAGATGATGATGTCATCTAAGTAGATCACTACGAACTGCTTCAGAACATTTCTAAAGATGTCATTCACAAAGTGCTAGAATGTGGCTGGAGCGTTGGAAAGACTGAAGGACACAACAAGGTATTCAGAATGATCATACTGGTTGTGAAATGTTGTCTTCCACTCACTGACATCTAGGATACAGACTAGACTGTAAAACACCACAAAGATCAAGCTTGGTGAATACTTTAGCAGAGCCCACTCTCTCCAATAGTTCATTGTTCAAAGGTAAAGGGCATTCATTCTTGAGAGTAATGTTGTTCATTGCTCGACAACCTACACAAAGATGTGAAGAGCTGTATTCTTTTTGACAAACAGAACTGGAACCCCTGTGGTCGATTGTAGATGGATGGTTAAAGTTTTTTGCTAGGTCCTCATTGAGGTATTCCCATAGGGCATGGAGTTCTGGCTCTAAAAAGGTATAAAACCATTCAGTGGAATTTTGGCCCCTGTCTGAAGATCAATGGAGCAATAATAAGACCTATGCAGGGGTAGGACATCAGCATTTTTTAAAATCAAATATGTAAGCAAAATCTTAATATTTTGCAGGGATTAGTGAGCTGTTACTCCTTGAATTTGCTGGACACAGAAGGTGGTGGACTTCTCCATGCTGTTTCTTATCCCTGCTGCCTGACTCTGCAAGACACCATTGCTGGCAATAGCCTGACTCGAACCATACCTTTTGCATCTTCCAGGAGATATTTGGATCATGGACCAAGAGGCAGGGGATGCCAAGTGTGATGGGGAAGTGAGGTGAGTTAATAAAGTTAAATTTCAGGGTTTCTTGGTGGTCTTGTATTTTGACCCAAAGGGGCACATATTAGTAGGTGACGGGACTTGAGGATAGCATGCTCCCATCAATCAATTTCACTAAGTGTGGGGCAAGTGTTCTTTGTACTGGAAGCTGGGTAGCCTTAGCAAACCCAGTGTACATTGAATTACTAGAGGCTCCAGAATCCACAAGTGCAAGTTGGGTGCAGCTCACCTTAGGTGTGGAAGGGATGCAGAGACAGAACAAGACATACAAGTGGGGATGGCAGTGATCCACAGTTGTTAAGATGCATGTTGGCAGAAGAAGGGATCAGTTTGGGGAACCTGATTCCATGATTACGTCCAGCTACAACCCCTTTAATGGGGCTGGACATGGTTGTTTCCTGGATCTGGCGCAGGTCTGGATTCAAGGGTGTAGTCAATGGTGAAGTGACCTGCCCTCCACAGTACAAGCAAAGGCCATTCCATCACCAATACTCTTTCTCCAAGACAATGAGATGTCTTTTCATTATGGGCTCTGTCCCTGGGGCTGCATCTGGGGGCAGTCAGAATGGGACTGCACCTAGACTTGGGTTGAATGTATACTCTTTTTTTCATGGCACCGTTCGAACAGTCAACTGAACTATACTTACAGATTGACAGTATATGAGTTCAGCACTGTGTATGCGTTGAGTGGGGGGTAGCCAAAAGCTCAAGATCAAACTATTGATGAGATGTGGGTCAAAATGGACTCAGTCTGAGTTTTGCCCCGGGACCCATGGTTCCCACTAAATCCTTGAGGGACCCAAATAGATAACAATATTTAAGAAATTGTACCTTTTTTTTTTTTACACAGTGAATGGGCCAATACAGAAAAATTAAAGGGTTTCCATTCCCACTATTTTATGTGCTTTAAAGCTTGGTTCTTGTAAATGCTCTAAAATCCAAATGGTTAATCAGATTGCTTTGAAATTTGGTGTGCCTCCTGGGCTGCATGGTAGTGTTAGGGGTCCCAGTTTGATGTCATTTGATGCCTGGGGATCCCCCCTGAAACCAGTTTCCTTCTGTTGCATTGAACTGCTAAGCTGAGAGACACTAACCATTGGATGAATCACACCTCAGTGAGCTTGATGAATCTGCGCTCACCCTTGATGGGTTTGAACCCACCTTTCAGTTACCGTAACTACTGATAAATTAATCACAAACCCCAACCTAAGACAAAAGGAATGACTGGAGATTGGCTACAATTTGTGAGTCATGGGTAGCTGTTTGTTTTGGGGGCATGTAATCAAAGTGACAAGAGTGAAATGCCTGCAACCTGCATGGAAACGATTTAAAAACACTAATAGAGACTCAAATTAAATGTATACCCCAACTTAAAAAAAAAATAGTAAGAGGACCAAAAATGCCACCATGGCAAAACAACAGAGTAAAAGAGGAGGTTAGAGGCAAAAAGGCATCTTTTTGAAAATAGGATTTGACTTCCAACTCAGGAAAATAGAATGGAGCATTACCACTAGTAAGTCAAGTGTAAAAGTATAATTAATTAGGCAGGTCAAAGAATTTGAAGAGCAACTAGCAAAAGGCACAAAAACTAACAGCAAAAAAGTATTTAAGTACATTGATTGTTTGGCAGGCTTCCTGCTTCAAAATGAGCCACTGGAGGCTGATCAAGGTGCTAAGGAGCACTAAAAGAAGACAAAGCCATTGCAGAGAAGCTAAATTAATTCTTTGCATCAGTCTTCACTACAGTGGCTGTGAGGGAGATTTCCACACCTGAGCCATTCTTTTTGGGTGACTAATCTAAGGACCTGTCCCAGATTGAGGTGTCAGTAGAAGAGGTTTTGGAACAAATACATAAATTAAACGGTAATACGTCATCCAAGCCAGATGGTATTTACCCAAGAGTTCTGAAGGAACTCAAATATGAAATTGCAGAACTACTGACTGTGATATGTAACCTATTGCTTAAATCAGTCTCTGTACCAGATGACAGGAGGATAGGTAATGGGGAGATTTTTAAAAAAAGGCTCCAGAGGCAATCCTGGCAATTACAGTCCAAGAAACTTCACTTCAGTAATGGGAAAATTGAAACTATAGTAAAGAACAGAATAATCACCCACACATGCAGAGGTGGAGCCCCCACTTAGAGGAGGCAGGCTCCCAGCTCCACCCCTTCCACCCACACCCTTTCTGCCAGAGCCCCAAGACCCCCTCCCTCGCGGCCAGAGCCATGAGTCCCTCTCCCCTGCCCTGCCTGGAGGAGTACCAAGTGGCGCCCCCTAAGCCAGAGGAGCCCCAGGCCAGCTGGAGCCCTGAGTGCCTGCACCTCCCTCCCTCGGCAACCTTACCTGGGACTCCTCTGACTAACTCTCCTGGATTGGCTGGGAGTTTCCCAGCATCAGTCTCCTGGTGGCTAAAAGTCCAGTGGGCAACACAGCGGGGCTAAGGCAAGCTCCCTACCTGCCCTGGCTCTACATGAGTCCTGGAAGCAGCTGGTATGTCCCTGCAGCTCCTAGGGACAGGGGTAGGCAGGGGGTCTCCGCACGCTGCTCCCGCCCCAGCACTGACTCCACAGCTCCCATTGGCCAGGAACCGCAGTCAATGGGAGCTGTGGGGGTGGTACCTGCAGGCAGGGGCAATGCGCAGAGCCACTTGGCCATCCTTGAGCCTAGGAGCTGGACATGCCAGTCGCTTCCGGGAGCCGCCCAAGGTAAGCGCTGCCCAGTCGGCGCCCACACCCCTCACCACCTCCTGCACCCCAACCCCCTTCCCCAGCCCTGAGCCCCCTCCCGCACCCAAAGTCCATACCCTGCACCCCCTCTTGCACTGCAACCCCCTGCCTGAGGTTCAGCCCAGAGCCCTCTCCCACACTCTGAACCCCTGGGCCCAAGCCTAGAGACCACACTCCAACCCGCTGCCCCAGCCCAGTGAAAGGGAGTGTGTGTGTGGGGGGACAGCAAGCGACAAAGGGAGGGGGGATGGAGTGAGCAGGGGGCGGGACCTTGGAGAAGGGGCCGGCCAGGGATGTTGCCTCAGGGAATGGGCGGGGAGGGGCAGGGCAAGGGTGTTCAGGTTTGTGTGATTAGACAGGTGGCAACCCTAGTCCCAGTCCAGCCAAAGCCCCCATCCACCTGCCCAGAGGTGCCCCAGGCCAGCCACAGCCATGCCGCATCTCCCATCCCCTCCCCTCCCCTCCCCAGACCCCAAGACGTTGTGGGGAGAAGCCTCTCACTCTCCTCTGAAGAAGCTTTTGATATGCCCCATGTAGGTTCCAGGGTGGCTGGGCAGCAGTATTTGCTACTCTACTTCCTGGGTTCATAAGTAATCTCTCTGGAATCCAGGGAGATTACTGATGAACCCGGGAAGCTCACTAGCACGTACCGACTCCTCAGCCACCCCAGAACCTGAATCGGGCATAATAAAGCAAAAACTTCCTCCCAAAACCCCTCACCGGGGGGTCTGGCAGCAGCAGTGCCAGGGGGTTAAAGGACAAGGGTGATCCAGTGGATATAATGTACTTGGACTTCCAGAAAGCCTTTGATGAGGTCCCTCATTAAAGGCTCTTAAGCAAAGTAAGCAATCATGGGATAAGAAGGAAGGTCTGCTCATGGATCTGTAACTGGTTAAAAGACAGGAAATAAAGGGTAGGAATAAAAGGACAGTTTTCACAGAGGAAAGAAGTAAATGGGGGGGACGGCCAAGGATCAGTCCCGGGACCTCTGCTGTTCAACATATTCATAAATGAACTGGGAAAAGGGGTAAACCGTGCAGTGGCAAAGTTTGCAGATGATACAAAATTACTCACGATAGTCAAGTACAAAGCTGACTGTGAAGAGCTAAAAAGGGATTTCACAAAACTGGATGAATGGGCAACATAATGGCAGATGAAATTCAATGTTGATAAATGCAAAGTAATGCACATTGGGAAAACATAATCCCAAATGATAGCTAATTTGGATTCCATTATTTTGTTACCACTCAAGAAAGATCTTAGAGACATTGTGGATAGTTCAGTGAAAACATCCACTCAATGTGCAGCGGCAGTCAAAAAAGGGAACAGAATGGTAGGAACCTTAGGAAAGGGATGGGTAATAGTGTTGTAAATATCACAATGCCACTATAGAAATCCATGCTACGTCCACACCTTGAATACAGTGCACAGTTCTGGTCGCCCCATCTCAAAAAAGATATCTTAGACTTGGAAAAAGTACAGAGAAGAGCAACAAAAATAATTAGGGGTATGGAACAGCTTCTGTATGAGGAGACATTTAAAAGATTGGGACTGTTCATCTTGGAAAAGAGATGACTAAGGGGGGATATGATAGAGGTCTATAAAATCATGATTGGTGTAGAGAAAGTACATAAGAAAGTGTTATTTGTCTCTTCACATAACACCAGAACCAGGAGTCATCCAAT
The DNA here is from genome assembly GCF_027887155.1 of Malaclemys terrapin pileata. Lineage (NCBI taxonomy): Eukaryota > Metazoa > Chordata > Testudines > Emydidae > Malaclemys > Malaclemys terrapin. The sequence continues at coordinate 56,804,098 of NC_071514.1, forward strand.
GAAATTAATAGGCAGTAGGTTTAAAACAAAAGGAAGTACTTCTTCACACAATACAAGGTCACCCAGTGGAACTCATTGCCAGGGGATGTTGTGAAGGCCAAAAATGTAACTGGGTTAAAAAAAGAATGAAAATAAGTCCATTAAAGGTGAGTAGCCAAGATGGTCAGGAAAGCCACCCCATGCTCTGGTGTCCTTAAGTCTCTGACTGATCCATCCCCTGTCATCCAGTCCCAGCATCTGGCAATCTATAATTGTCCTGTTTTGTTCATTCCCTCTGAAGCATCGGACATTGGCCACTGTCAGAAGACAGGCCACTGGGCTAGATGGTCCATTGGTTTGACCCAGTATGGACATTCATATGCTATGTTCTTAAAGCATTTGGGGGTGGGGGTGGAAATTAGACATGTGAATGTCCTGGGAGGGCAGGCTTATTAGGGGTGGAGGAGTGGAGAAGAGGGGTTTGGGGATGCAGTGTGGGAAAGGGGGATAAATGTTGATGGATAGTAAGGGAGGTGAGAGAGGTTGGGAACTAAGGGGCGGGAGGCCTGGCACTCAACAGCTGGGTCAGTGCACCCCACCCCTATGAATGTCACAGCTCTGACAGTGCACCCCAAGCCCTTTGCAGTCCCCAGCTCTGCTAATACACTCCTTGCACCCCACAGCTCTTCCAGTGCTTCCCAACCCCCCTGCACCCCACAGCTCTTCCAGTGCTTTCCAACCCCCTCTTCCAGTGCTTTCCAACCCCCCTGCATCCCACAGCTCTTCCAGTGCTCCCAAACCGCCCTACACTCCCAGCCCTGTCAGTGCAGACTGGGGGTTCGGGTGAGGAAGGCATGTGGAGTACGGGAGAAGAGAGGTGGAACAGTGGGAAGGGGCCATTGCGGGCTTGTAGGCACCGGCAGCAGGCAAAGAGCCCTCCCCTGACCCGACCCTAGGAGCCAGAGGGACCTGCCAGATGCTTCCCAGGAGCCGCCCCAGGTAAGCACCACCGGGACTCCCCTCCTAGCCTCCCGGTAGGTCCTTCTGGCTGTTAGGGTCGGGTTGGGTTGGGAGGGGCAGAGGGCTCTCTGTGCACTGCCGGTGCCTGCAAGCCTGGCTCCGGGAGCTCCCATTGGTGCTTTTCCTGGCCACTGGGAGCCATGGAGCTCGTGATTGTGGTGGGTGCAGCACGTGGAGACCCCTCGGCTGCCCCTGATCCTAGGAGCCAGGGGGACCTGCGGCAGGAGGGGTGAGTAGGCGGGCAGGGGGGTGAAAAGGCCAGTGGTGGGCAGCGGGGGTTGAAGAGGCGAGCGGTGAGGAAGGCGGCAGCGGGTGGGTGGGTGGGCGGGGGTGAGGAGGCAAGAAGCAGCAAGCCAGCAGCAGGCAGGGGTTCTCGGGGCAGGCATGGGGGTTTCTGGCAGGTGGGAGGAGGCGAGTGGTGGGTGGGGGACTGAGGAGGGACGCAGCAAGCCAGCGGCGGGCCAGGGGGTGAGGAGGGCTGTAGTGGCGGGGCTGAGTGGGGAGGGGGCAGGACCTGGGGCAGGGTGGGGGCGGAACATGGGAGGAGCAGGGGTGGACTGTGCGTGGGGCCGACCCCCCCCTCCTACCTCCCGTGTGGAGTGTCCTTTTTTGTGGATGTTCAAATATGGTAACCCTACAATAAAGAAAAAAATTGTGCAAGGGTTTCTATGCAGCCACCTTATGGTTGCCTGGGTAGTTTGTGGGAACAGGGCCGGCGCAACCCATTATGCAACATAGGTGGTCACCTAGGGCACAAACATTTGTGGGATGGTGACAGTGGCGGCCGAATCTTCGGCCGCCCCGGTTGTCGTCAGTATTTCGGGGGCGGGACCTTCCGCCGCCTAAGGCGGCAAAAAAGCAGGCGGCGCTCCTGTGTGGGAATGTGTCAAAGCCAGTGCCCCTGGTGAACACCCCACCCCTGATGTTTCTAGTGTGAACTTTTGGTACATCTGAGCAATAAGATTTAAAAACTTGTGTTGCTTGCTACAAGTTGTCTCTGTTATAATAGAGCACGCTTTTGTTTTATGGGGATGCTTGATGTGAACACAGCAGAGTTGTCAGCAGCCAGTCTCACCAATTTTTTTGTTATAGTGATTGGGGGGGAGCTGGAGATTGAGAATTTGGGGAGGGGACAGAGACAGGGAGAGGGGTTGTGGCTGCAGAGCAGTTGCTCAATGAGGATTGGTGGTAAGCACAGGGCCGGCTCTGGCTCTTTTGCCGCCCCAGGCAAAAAAGCCTCCTCTCGCCACCCCCCCTCCACCCTCTGGCGGGGAGCGCGGCAGGGGAGGGTGCCGAGCCCAGCCGCGGCCCCGCTCTCCCCAACCGGCCAGAGCGCCTGGGGAGGGCGGCTTCGCTCTTCCCGGCCGGCCGGAGCACCGGGGGGAGGGCAGCGAGACGGCCGCGGCTCTGCTTTCCCCGGGTGAGCGCCGCCCCCCTCCAGGTGCCGCCCCAAGCACATGCTTGGAGGGCTGGTGCCTGGAGCCGGGCCTGGGTAAGCAAGCCGTAGATTGTATTTTACTAGCCCTTGGGAGTGGGGGCAAGTGGCTTGTAGCAGGGTGGACACCTGCTCCTGCCTGGAAGGGCCTGAGATAGCCCAGGGAGTAGGCAGTGTGAAGACTGAGCTGATTAGGGGAAGTGGCTGCAGCTGGGGCCACGCCCCAAACAGCCTCAGTGATGAGTGGCCTATACTGCAGTCTGCCCCAGGGAGCGGGGGCTAGTTGGTGACTGGCAGTGGCCTAGTGCTGAGGCAAGGTGGGGCTAGTGGGTGGAGGTTCCCCGGGGAGAGGGGGGAGACCCAGATCTGTGAGCAAGGGGCACCAGGGGTCCTGGGAGGGACACAGGGGCCAGAAGTAGGGACAAGGCGGATCACCGGCCTGCAGAGGGCGCTCTAGATGCTGGACAAGCTGATTCCCGGAGTAACCAGTAGGGGGCGCTGCAGGGGTGAGTCCGTACCCTTATATGGCTACTTCCTGATCTTGGGGCAGATTAATGAGCGGGTTCCAAAGACACATAGCATGGAGGTTTGGAAATGACAGCGCAGGCATCTTTACCACTGAGGGAAAAGAAATATGTGCACTGCTAGGTTTGCTAAAGGGTGGATTCCAGAAGATGGAACTTTCTCTTTGCTATCACAGTAGCAACAAGGAAGTTAATGTTGTAATTCTCCCCCTTCACAGTGAAACAGCTGTGAAATTCACTTGTCTACTGCCTAGCACAAACTGGAGTGCTGCTGAGTTCATTGTGGCCATTGGTGAGAGAGAGAGCGGACGGCTTGCTGTCCTGCACTCTTGTATCTTCTTGGTTTTCATTTGCATGGCCCCACACATACAGGCTGTGTGAGAGGGAATCACACACAGGGTCAGATGCCATGTTTCAAGAGTGTGTGGCCATCCTCATCCTTCTGAGATACTCCATCAAATTCTGTCCTAGTGCAAGAGTCACAGTTTAGGGCTCCAGCAAGTTCAGGAGTCAGAGAGCTGGCAGGGAAGCAAAGCACATTAGGGATATACCAGGGACCCCAGCTGCAGCATTCACATGCTGTCCTCAGACCCTCACTTTCACTCTGTGTCTAGAATGCATGGTTGGGAACAAAATGGGTCTGTCTACACTGCAGCTGGGAGCAAGCCTCCGAGCCTGGGCAGACAGACTCACGCTAGCTCTGCTCAAGCTAGCACACTAAAAATAGCAGTGTGGCCATTGCAGCATAGGAATTGGCATGGCTTAGCTGCCCAAGTGCAATCCTGGCTGACCCCCAAGCTCAGGTGGCGAGCCCATGCCGCAGCTTGTGCTGCAACATCCACGCTATTCATTTTAGCATGCTAGCACAAACAGAGCTGGTGTGCATCAATCTACTCGGGTTGGGATGCACAGTCCCAGACTAAGCCTAACACAGTTTAGTCTGCTGGAATCTGCAGCCAGCCTGAGACAATAGATCTGAGAGGTGTGAACTTCCCCATTCACGTCCATGGAGTTGTTCCTGAGTTGTCCTTTGGTAACACCAAGTTTTCTTCACCCATTGTGGATACCAGAATGCCTCTCAATCTTAATTCTCCTAATGCATCAGCTAGACCCCTTTCCTTTTTCCTGCACCCTCTAGCCCTCCTCCCTTCTTTAACGTGAAGATTAAAAAGGGATTTTCAAAACACACCTTCTCATTTTCCTATTTGGTGACCAGGAGGGTGATGCTGAGAGAGGAGGTTCATAGATGACACAGTCAGGGCAGTGTCGGTGGTGTAGGAAGATTAACGAGCGTGCTATCACTTTGGATTTAGCTCCAGATATTTTCAGTTCTCCAGGGCTATAGGCAGCACTACTGTGCTGACCCTTTCCCAAAGCTCAAATGAAACCTGGCGAGCTGCACATGGCTGAGAGGAGCCCGGCAGTCCTGTGTTCTCAACCTTTCAAAGTTTCAGAATCTCACTTCGTTGGATGTCCCAGGCGGACTGAGGAGTGGAAAGGTCCCTTACCTGACAGCACAGTGAAGACAGCAGCAAAGGCATTTAGCTTGAGCCCATCTATCACATTACTCGAATGGAAGAGCTCTAGGCACATGAGGCTGAACCCAACGACTAACAGCGTGATGTACAACACTTCAGACACGACCGATAGCCACAGGACACCTGCAACACAGAAGAGAAACAACCAGAGGCTGCTTTTAGTTACCTTTGACACAGTCCAAAATTGACAAAAGCACAGTGATGAGGGCAGGAATATGTAGCGCTGTCTCCGGCCATTTAAATGGGGCAGAGAAACGCTTGAGGGAAAGCAAACGTGGCAGTGAAGGGGGCTGGCCTTGTGGGTGAAGGCTTTGGTTTGGGACACAGGCACCTAGTCTCAATTTTCAGCTGAGCTCTGCTAATGACTCTATGTGATCCTAAGCAAGTCATTGAATCCCTGTGTCTGAGTTCTCCAGCTGTAAAATAGACGTGATATAATAATTAATAATCCCCACCATAGCTGGGTGCTGCTGGGAATAAAGTTTGGGAAGTGCCAGGGACTGGATGTGAAAATGGACAGATAAAAGGGCTTGATGTGCCTCGAGGGTAAGTGCTGAGCTGTTCTGAAACAGAAAGATTTAGTTAGGAGAGGTCAGAGAAGCTCCAGGGCTCACGCTCTCCTAAGAATGTGAATGGCGGAAGCAGCAGGCACTGACTGTTCAGAGAGAGAGTTGGTAGGGCGCTAGAACTGTGCAGTTAGTGCCCACTATGTGTGTATTTGAGTTGGACAGCTGTGTACAATTGCCTTGTCCCACTACATAGCACAAACTGGAGTTCATTGTGGCGATGGGTGAGAGAGAGGGAACGGCTTGCTGTCCTGCACTGTGGTATCTTCTTGGTTTTCATATGCATGGCCCCTCGGGGATGGGCTGTGTGAGGTAGAGTCTAGGCTCAAAGGCCACAATTCAAATTCCCATTCTTCGCAACATCTCCAACATCTGAGTGGTACTTATGTCACTCTTTTCCATCTGAAGATGCACATTTCTTTGGAAAGGATGGCCATTCTCCAATCAGTCCCAGTATGAAGCAGAAACACTGGAAAACTACCATTCTTGGATGGATGGATTTGAAAAGAAACACCCTTTATACCTTTTCTGGAGCACCATTGCAGGATGGTGGGGGTGATCACCATGCCTACATTAGTGGCACAGCATCAGACAACTCCAGCGAGACTTTTACTGACTCAGTGCTGTGTTGGCAACTTGATTCAAGCATCAGTTGACTGTCAGGTCTTTCTACTGCATGGATCCATGAGAGCAAAATGCACTGGTACCGGCCATCACACACTAGTTTAATTTCCTAGTGCAGTGGAATTAATGAGAAATATAACATGAACATCATATCTTGAAGGTGACATTGGAGATGCAGAGGCAGTAGTGCTTAAAAAGTGCATTAAAAAGTTAAGTGACATGAGTCTGAATTGGAAGCACTCTAAAAGAAGGGGGGTCACAGGCGCCTGAACAATGGCCCTGCCCCCCAAGCACCCGCCTTCATGCTGTCTCTTTCCCCGAGGCCCGGCTCCTGCGCCACGTCTTCCCCCACCCCACTATGACCCCATCCCCACTAGCTCCTCTCCACTCCCTATCCCATGTCGCTTGCCCTTATGGCTTGTAAAAAGTGGGAGGGCCATGGCCCCTTGCCCCCCCTTGTTCTGGCACCCTGCTGGCAAAAAGAACATAAGTGCAGCAAAACCTACTGGTACCAATGTCTTTGGTAGGTATAAAAGGCCAAAGGTTGGGAAAACCAATGAGAAAGCACTGGTAAGGATTAAAAATGGAGTGAATACCATGGTACTCTCTCTGTCCTGACCATTTTTGCCTTTAATATGTTCTTTCCAAATTTCTAGGCAAAGCTGCATTTAGAAAAGTCCATTCTAAGAAGCAGGTGGATGGGTACCAATTGCAGTAAGGCAATCCCTCTGAATGCGGTTATGCAGTTGGGGGAGGCGAGGAAGACTATGTGCAGGGCACCTTTTCTAGCCTCCTCCCCATGTGGGGTGAGCAGAGCAGGTCCTAAAAAGGGCAGCTCAGTCAGTCACAGCTGCTGAGTTGCACTCCTGCCTCTGTCCAAATGCAAAAACGACCGTCTAACAGCTGCCATCTGAGTGCTGGACTTGGACATATGTGCATGAGTTCTTTTAGCGTGGAGACGCCAGTGGCCACATGGTGCTTGACAGGATGAAGCTCTTAATCCAACGGCAAGGGAACCAAGAAGATTGGAGAACGCCATCCTGCTGCAACCTTCGTCCACCTCCACAGCCGTTGAGAGAAATCACTGCTGTTGAGGACTTGGGGTGGGGTGGGGTGGATTGCTGTTCGTCTGGAACCTCACCTTTGACCTTGCTTCCTTGGGTGACCCTACAGGGAGTGCAAGAGTCCCGATAGCATCGCTCTCGGAATCATGGGAACACTCAAACTGCTCCACCATCTCAAGGTTATGATCCATTGGGGCAGGTTAGGATAACATAGGTATACTGAATTATGATATTGGAAATATAAAGATGAATTGCTAAATGGTAATAAGGGCTTTGTTACTTTAATAGTTTATAGTTATGGATAGTGAATAAGTTTGAATGAGGTAACACTTATGCCACGGCCTTGACTTGGGTGGTGTTTTGCCAATTTTTTTCTCACATGGACTGGCTTAGATAATGCTTACTGCTGACAGCGATGTTTTGTTATGCTGCAAATTTTAGATAAATATAAAGCTAACTTTCCTTTTGTGTGTTTCTTATACTAGTTAAAAATCCCTTTACTGGGAAAGCCCAAGAACAAAAAGATGTGAAAACATAAGGATGTGCAAATAGTGAAAACAGCAAATGTTGTGTAAACTGAAGCTTGTCCATGCAGGTTGTACGGGCTACATAAGAGAGTGCTTAATGCTGATTGGAAAAAAGTTAAAGATTTTGTAATGTAGAAATTTATAAGAAGACAAGAGAAGGGGGGGGCCAAGTTGGAGAAATACCAGACCAGAAACTGAAGGAATGAGACTGAAGGACCAGACCAGGGATCAGAGGCTGCGACAATCATCATGAAGTATAGAAGAGCTTCCCAGAACCCCAGTGCTGAGTAACTTGGGCTCCTGCCTCTTCCATCTTATCTGTTTATTGTCTGGCATAAATACAAGTTCAGAAAGTGGCAATTCTATCTGAAAATTTTATAAATAGCCTAAATTGGGTGGACTTGTGACTCAGTTTCCCACCTTATACTCCCAACACTTATACTGATAGATTCAAGAAGTTTCATCTATTTAGCTTAACAAAGAGAAGGTTAAGGGGTGACTTCGTTACAGTCTGTAAGCACCTACATGGCAAACAAATATTTGATAATGGGTTCGTCAATCTAGCAGAGAAAGGTGTAACATCACTCAGTGGATGGAAGTTGAAACTAAACAAATTCAGACTGGAAATAAGGTGTAAATTTTTACGTGAGACTAATTAGCCACTGGGACAACTTACCAAGGGCCATCATGAATTCTCCATCACCGACAATTTTAAATCAAGAGTGTCTGTTTTTCTAAAAGATCTGCTCTAGGCATTATTTTGGGGCAGTTCTCTGGCCTGTGTTATACAGGAAGTCAGACTAGATGACCACAACGGTCCCTTCTGGCCTTGGAACCTATGGATCTATGACTCTAGGTGTATATGAGCAGAGGAATCGCACCCTGGCTCATAGTGTAGATGTAGCCTATAAGGCATGTTTTCAAATTCTTAAACATTCTCACGGCTCTTCTTTGAACCCTCTCCAATTAATCTGCATTCTTGCTGAATTGTGGATGCCAGAGCTGAACCAAGTATTCCAGTAGTGGTCACAGTAGTGCCAAATACAGAAGTAATATAACCTACCTACATTCATGGATCCAATTAGCCCTTTTCAATATAGCATCACACTGGTAGCTCTTGTTCCGCTGATTACCCACCATGACCCTGCCCCCCCCCCACACATCTTTTTCACTGCTTCCCAGGATAGTCCACGTTCTTTGTTCTTAGATATCTAACTTTACATTTGGCCATATTAAAATGCATATTGTTTGTTTGCACCCAGCTTACTAAGTGATCCAGATTGCTCTGTATCAGTGACTTGCCCTCTTCATTATTTACCACTCCCCCAATCTTTGGGTCTTCTGCAAACGTTACCAGTGATAATCTTAGGTTTTCTTCCAGGTCACTGATAAAAATACTAAATAGCTTCTCTGGGCTTGCTAGTCCTTGTGACTCTGGTCTCGCTAGCCATCATTGTCCTGCTTCTTCATGTTTGCCCACTATATTGTTTAGTCTTTGGGATTTCCTCTGAGCTCACCAGCTCCTCCCACCCCCAAGCTCATTCAGTGCATTTTCTGTTGCCTGGATAGATAATGGGGAAGGAAAGAAACCATCATGCTTTCTGGAGTTGCTCACAACCATGAATGCCTGCCTCAGGACAGACTGTCAGAAAACAGGACAGACATTCCAGACTGGTGGTGTGGTTGATAATTAGATTTCACCAAGCCAGTAACAAATGTGAATTCCTGGATCACTATAACAGTCTTACCATGGAATCACAGACAGTCCCCTTGGAGTCTCCAATCTATCTTACCATCCAGACAAACTGGACTTCGTAATAAAAGGTCACTTACACCAAAAATCACCACATCAGGTTCTCCCAGTCCCAAGAGACCAGTCACATAACCCAGATCAATTAGTACTCCAGATCTTACAGCAAAGGCAGTGCTGGCATTGGCAGCCAATTCTATAGTAAACTAACTAAAGGTTCATTAGCTAAGAAAAGGAAATCAGAGTTATTGAGGGGCTAAAGCAGGTAAAATATATGAACAGGTGAGTAACAGTCTATAATTCCAAATAGTAGCAGAGATGTAGTAATCTGCCAGTTTCCCAAAAGTCTCTCAGGGCTACCCAGAATAACTCTGGGGATCTCCATATTCTTGTTCAGTTGTTCTGCCCTGTTAGAATCCAAACAGTCCGAAGATAAAGGATCTTTCCCTGAATCAATACTTATAGCTTCTTCTCACCGAAGACAAGCTGACAGTGTCACTACCCATGTGGGCTTTTCCTTTGATGGCAGAGAGTGACGAATGCATTTTGAGTCTTTGACCTCCGATCATCACACACAATGACCACTTGCTTTAAAATTAGCACTTTTCTGTTGAAGTTCTTCATTTGCATTTCACATGGCTTCTTTCTCATTTGACTGCTCATTTGATGGGTTATTTAGTTGTGAGGTATACACAACGTAAGTATTTGCGACTACATTATAATGGAATGCAGATACATGAAAACAATGCAAGTAACATCTCACTTGTTTTCATGAAGATTAAACACCAAAAACACTCTTATACATTTACCAATTACTTTGAGCTATACTAATACACAAGTGAATTGACCTGGAGCTTCAGCATGAGCTGGCACCTGGTCTGCCAGCGTCCCAGCTCATCTGATTTTGACAGTCCTTCGGTATGGGTGGGATGGTAGGGATAGGAAGGGAATGATTCGCATGCCTGGGTTCACAATTTCAGAGCAAACATTCTCAAAGATATAAAGTAAAACGTACCTATTTTCTTACAGCATGGAATACCGACATTACAAGTGAGATTAATGCATGCAGCAATTTGCAAGCATTTCATAGAGTCGAAATACATGCTTATAAGATTAATACCTATTTTGAGCAAAACTAACACACAGGTGAACTGGTCTGGTCTCTAGCTATGAGTTTGTCAGTTCTTAGCTAATGCCTGGGACCTGGGCGAGAGCTGGCATCTGGCCTGCCAGCGTCACAGTAACTATACAAGTGTATTAAGTTTGAGGAGGAGGAGTTGGGATGCTTTGTGTCTCCTTTGTGAAAAGGCATTAAGCCCCATTCAGGCTTAAAATAAGGGCATGATGGCCAAGTGAGCACGCCTGCTTTCTCGTTCAATTTCACCATTCAGATAGTTTTAGTGCTCTTTTTTTGCTTGTATGTTTTAGGCTCCCAGATTGGAATTGTGTGCCACAAATACTTGGTGTGATCAATAAGAAATGCTGAAAGAAATAAACATTGAGCATACCGTCGTGGCTGGCACAGTTTTCCAGCTCTGCACTCCCAGCACTGAGCATTCAGCCCATCTGTTGGGTAGTGTAATCTGATTATGTCAGACCATCTGCCTGATCACTTTGTGCTTCTGTGTAGAAAGCTGGGATGAGAGAAATAGATCAAGAAGCTGTGAGAGACTTCCTCACAAATTCTTCATGTTGCCTGGGGTGCTGGCAGACCAGGTGCCAGCTCATGGCAAAGCTGAACACTAATAAACACATACCTGGAATTAATCTGCCTCACTTGTGTGTTAGCATTGTTAAAATAGTAGTATTAGAATCATAAAAATGTGTTTAGTTTTTTTGATTGTTGTAGTTAGATTAATGCAGGCAGCAACTTACAAATATTCAATAAGTTGCTGCCTGCATTAATCTAATAACATCTGTATCCCATCTTGTAAAGTAATATTAGAGGGTTGTATTGTAAGCCTCTGTGACTGTGTAAATCATCAGGTAGGGGCTAGCCATTAACTAGTGTAAAGTGCTGATTTCCAATAGGTGTTACGTCCTGTCCAACAGGCAAGGTCCATCAACACCAGATTGACTATTGTGGAACATGAAATAGGACAAAAGATATTTGCTGTTTTGCTCTCTTTCTCTCCCCCCAACCCCCCGTGAAGATCCCATCAGCTGAGTTTGCAGCTCAGAACATATGGCAAGAGGGGGTTAAAAACCCCAAACAAAAGGAACTAGGGCTCTCTCTGCTGCTTGGACTCCAGTGGGCGAGGTTTTTCTAAGCATTGACAAGAGATCCCCAGCTGCTTAGCATAGGTAGCCCTAAAGGACAGCTAGAGTTTACAGATTATAGAAGCTTTTAATTCCTTTTGAAATTTAAGATTGTAACTCATTTGTGTACTTATGTTCACCTGCATTAACGTTGTAAATAATTTCCTTTCCTATGATTTATTATTATAGGATTGACTACAGGGGTTGTCTTTGGTGTGAGATCTGAGGTGCAATTGACCTGGGGTAAGTGACTGGTCCTTTGGGACAGGAAGTAACCTGAATATTGCTGTGGTGCTTGGTGTAAGGGACCATCTATCACATAGGTAGGCTCACCTGGGTGGCAAAATAGATTGGAGTACCCAAGGGGACTGTGTGAGACTCCAGGTATAGTGCCTGACTGTTTACATTTGATTAATTGGTTGGTGAACTCTAAACAGAAGTCACAGCCAATGTGGGGTTTGTGCCGTGATTCTGAACAGTCTGCCCTGCGCTTGGTACCCATGCTCCTGAGCCACTGCAGGGCAGTGTTACTCTGCCAAAACCCAGCAGAGGCACCTACAATGCTGAAATGTCATTAGACACTCAGCAGAAGGGATAGGGAGGATCATCCAGCCAAGTGGCTGTGGCTACCAGACTCTGGGTACATCTACACGTTGAGCTGGAGGTGTACATTCCAGCTCAAGGAAACATATTCTCACTAGCTCTGGTCAAGCTAGTGCACTAAAAATAGAGCAGAGCCCTCTTGGCACAAGCGGTGGGAGGGGCTAGCTGCCCGTAGTCTGTGCTTACCATTTTGGATAGGTACCTACTTGAGACCTCCGCTGCATCAGAGCTAGCATGGGTATGTGTCCTGGAGATGGAACTCACACCTTCAGCTCAAAGTGTAGATGTACCCTCTGAGACTGCATGTGGTGAGTTTAATGCCCAGGCACAGTTTGGATCATGGAAAGAATGCTGGTTATTTTGGTTTCATTTGTCTTTAATCTTGGATGTATTTCTTTATTTTCTTGAGATGAGGGGAGCTCTGTGCCAAAGGAACTAAGAGTGTGGGCTGGAGTCAGAAGGGAGGGTTTCCATTGTCTACTGTAGTACAGTTGATTCCTCACTATTTAACCAAACGAGAGGAAGGTTGGTTTTATGATTATGCCATTGGACTGGGATCAGGAGTCAATTCTATGTGTGACTTTGGGCAAATCACTTGATACCCTTGTGCCTCTTTGTAAAATGGAGGTAATAATACTTCCCTTCTTTGCAGCATTGGGAGAGAAACTAATTAATGTTCGTGTGGCACCTAGATATGGGGTGATGAGTGCAGTGGAAAACCCATACAGTAATATCTAAAATAAGAATATTCCCCATACTTTTGTATGGAAAATGCATTAAATCTCATATCCAAAACAGAGTTTCCCTACTCTATCCCCAAACACGTCAGAGTTAATACAAGCCATAAGTGACATACAACATGAGCTGCCAGTATGATGCTGCGGCCAAGAGCTAATGCGATCCTGGGGTGCATAAACAGGGGAATCTCTAGTAGCAGGGGCGGCTCCAGGCACCAGCGCACCAAGTGCGTGCCTGGGGCGGCAAGACACGGGGGGCGGCCTGCCAGTCGCCGTGAAGGCAGCAGTCAGGCTGCCTTCGGCAGCATTCCTACGGGAGGTCCGCTGGTCCCGCGGTTTCGGCGGCAATTCGGCGGAGGGTACGCCAAAGGTGTGGGACCGGCAGACCTCCGCAGGCATGCCACCGAATCCGCATTACCAGTGGACCTCCCGCAGGCATGCCGCCGAAAGCTGCCTGACTGCCGTACTTGGGGCGGCAAAATACATAGAGCCGCCCCTGTCTAGTAGGAGCAAAAAGATTATTTTACCTCTAGATTTGGCCCTAATGTGACTGTTGCCAAAACACTGTGTCCAATTTTGGTGTCCCCAATTCAAGAAGGATGTTGATAAAATGGAGGCGGTTCAGAGAAGAGCCATGAGAATGGTTAAAGGATTAGAAAACAGTGGGAGACTGAAGGCATTCAATCTATTTATTTTAACAACGAGAAGGTTAAAGGGGTGACTTGATTATCTACATGGGGGAACAAATATTTAACAGTAGGCTCTTCAATCTAGCAGAGAAAGGTAACACTATCCAATGGCTGGAAGTTGAAGCTTGCCAAATTCAGACAGGAAATAAAGACGCAAATTTTTAATGGTGAGAGTAATTAACAATTGAAAGAACTTACTCAGGGTTATGGTGGATTCTCCATCACTGACAATTTTAAAATCTAGATTGGATGTTTTTCTAAAAGATCTGCTCTAGGAATTATTATGGGAGTTCATGACCTGTTATACAGGAAGTCACAATGGTGCCTTCTGGTCCTGGAATCTATGGATCAATGAATATATGTATCCTATTATTCACAAAAAGCTATACTAAAAGAAAGTTGTTTGTAAAGTCCATCACTCAGCCATCCAGCAATATTAGATATAAAGTGTTCTGTGGAACCTTAATTCTGCCCCTTGTACTATACATTATAACCAATCAATTCGTAACATTTCATAGGAAGTCTGTGATGGAGTCAGGAATGGAACCCAGTTCTCTTGGGTCCTTATGGAATGCTGTGTCCACAAGAGAACAGGGAACATTTTCTAAAGTTCCTAAGTCACTTTGAAGCCTTACTCCCAATGATTTTCACTGGACTTAGGCTACTTGGTGCCCTAGGCACTTTTGAAAACTTTACCTAACATCTTTCTTCACGGACAGATCTTTGCTTTGAAGCTAATCTTCTATTTTCTATGAATACACATGTAAACTAGTTTCAGTGGTAGCCGTGTTAGTCTGTATCAGCAAAAAAAACGAGGAGTCCTTGTGGCACTTTAGAGACTAACAAATTTATTTGGGCATAAGTTTTTGTGGGCTAGAACCAGGGCTGCCCAGAGTGGGGGGCAAGTGGGGCAATTTGCCCCAGGCCCCCATGAGAATATAGTATTCTATAATATTGCAACCTTTTTTTATGGAAGGGGCCCCCGAAATTGCTTTGCCCCAGGCCCCCTGAATCCTCTGGGTGGCCCTGGCTAGAACCCACTTCATCAGATGTATGAAGTAAAAGATACAGGAGCAGGCATAAATACATGAAAGGATGTGGGTTGCTTTACCAAGTGTGAAGTCAGTCTAACGAGATAAATCAATTAACAGCAGGCTACCAAGGGAGGAGAAATAACTTTTGAAGTGGTAAGAGAGTGGCCGATTACAGACAGTTGACAAGAAGCTGTGAGTAACAGCAGAGGGAAATTAGTATTGGGGAAATTAAGTTTAGGTTTTGTAATGACCCAACCACTCCCAGTCTTTATTCAGGCCTAATCTGATGGTATCTAGTTTGCAAATTAATTCCAGTTCTGCAGCTTCACACTGGAGTCTGTTTTTGAAGTTTTTTGTTGAAGAATTGCCACTTTGAGGTCTGTTATTGAGTGACCAGAGAGATTGAAGTTTTCTCCTACTGGTTTTTGAATGTTATGATTCCTGATGTCAGATTTGTGTCCATTTATTCTTTTACGTAGAGACAGTTTGGCCAATGTACGTGGCAGAGGGGGCATTGCTGGCACATAATGGCATATATCACATTGGTAGATGTGCAGATGAATGAGCCCCGGATGGTGTGGCTGATGTGATTAGGTCTTATGATGGTGTCCCTTGAATACATATGTGGATAGAGTTGGCACCGGGATTTGTAGCAGGGTTTGGTTCCTGGGCTGGTGTTTTTTTGTGTGGTGTGTAGTTGCTGGTGAGTATTTGCTTCAGGTTAGGGGGTTGTTTGTAAGCAAGGACTGGCTTGTCTCCCAAGATGTGTGAGAGTGAGGGATCGTCCTTCAGGATAGGTTGTAGATCCTTGATGATGTGCTGGAGAGGTTTTAGTTGGGAGCTGTAGGTGATGGCTAGTGGCGTTCTGTTACTTTCTTTGTTAGGCCTGTCTTGTAGTAGGTGACTTCTCGGTACCCTTCTGGCTCTGTCATTACATTCATTCACATAAGGCAATTAACCGGCACTTCATTATAACATAGATAGTTAAGCTGAAGGCAATCTAGATAATATTATTAGTTTCCTGCAGTATCTTACATCTTTGATCTTAATGTTAACTGGACACAGCCACATATATAATTAAGGCAATTAAGACATAAAAGGGGATTAGCATCTACAAGCTAATCTGGTTACATTGTTAAACTTCTAACAAGATATAGGTAAACACAGACAATTACTCTTGAAATTATTCCTACAAACGAATGAGTTGATGATTGCTAGTCTAGTACATCTCTTTGAAATGTACATACAAATAGATGATCTTGATTAAAAATTGTAATGCCTTCTGTTAGGTTGTTATGGGTCATACATAGGGTGGCCTGTCTGTCAGTGTCTCAGAATTGTATCCATGCAGTTAGTAATTGCATAATTGCACTGTGTCTTTAGGGGTATGTCTACACTTGTGAGGGTACACAGTTCCACGTGTGTTGTTGTGCCATAAACCCCCTACTATCCACATCTGAATCCCTGAAGCACGTTCCTGAAGGACAGTCTAGTGCACGAAAGCTAGCATGCATGATGTGTGTGGGTGTGTACTCCGCTTTGCTGTGGCATGGCCCCGTACCTGTTCTACAGTGCAACGTGGAAGGGAGCAAGGCACATGTACTAGGTCACGGGTATCAATAGTCCTCTAGGGCCATACTCACGGTGCATTGATCCCTTTGCTGCCTGGCCCTTACTCAAAGGTAGAAAGGTCCTTGATCTCCTGTTGCCAGAGGTACTAGCGACCTGCACTGAGCACCTGTCATAGATGCAGGAACTAGGGGTGCAGAGGGTGCTGGGGCTCTGTACCTAGCCTTGCATGTTGGGTCCCGGCCCTGTGCCTATGCCCCTGCTACTCCCAGCCCTGCACCCCTGCTGTGGCCTCGGCCTCAGCCCCCTTACCTCTGTCTGGGTGCCCCCCTCCCGGAGACATGGCCCTGCTCCTGGCCCCAGCTCTGCAGGGTGTGCGTGGGCAGGGGTAAGGGGTCTGGGTTTCAGCTCCCCCACTATTAAATGTGTTCCAGCACCACTGTCACTTTCAGTTCTCCCATGAACTGTACTACTCAGCACCTGCGATCATGGAGCATGTTCCAAGAGCTGCTGCCTGGTCTCTGGAGCCCACTCGTGTGCTGATCAGTGTGTGGGCAGAATACACCCTCCTCCATGACTTCCTCTTTACTGGCAGGAACTTTCTCCTGTCTCGGGAGATTTTACAGATTCTGGAGGAGGTGGCATGAACCAGACTTCGTCCCAGAGATGGGAGTGCATGAAGCATCTCCTGCTCAGGTACCAGAGGGTTAAGGACTGAAACAATTGCTCTGGGAAGGGACCTAGCACATGCCCTTGTAGATGAGCTGGATTGTACGCTCTCCAGAACTGCAAGCAGTGAGCCTGAATTCAGTCACAATCCCCTCCTCAACCAGCCTCCTCATGCGACAGGATGCCAATGAGGGGCAGGGCAAGGCGACATCAAGGACCATGGAGGGAGACTCCAAGGAAGTCCCAGAAGACCTGGAGGAAGAGGAGCATGTTACTGTGCACCTCTACCTGGCAGACCTGGTGAGGAATTATTTAGGAGGGCCCAAGCTATGGCAAGAAAAGGAATCTCAGGCTGGCAAGTTATAATACACCCTCATGCTCCCTGGATCTATCCCCTCTTGTGCCAGGAATACATGCCTGGAAGCTAGCCCCGTCACCATATCCCCTCCCCAGGCTTCACCCCAACATTGTCCCTGAGCAAGACACAGCTGTAGATCCATGATTTTAGGGAAATCCCATGAACCACTGCAAAGCATTTTGCATAAGCTATACCAGAGTATTAACAAGCAGTCACTCTGCCCTGTGCCTGTGCATTACTTGCCCAGCACGACAGTGATAGTTCCTTGGCTGCATGAAACGGGGAGGTGGGGGGAAAGAGGGAGAGAAGGAGGATGGCATCGGTTCTAAGCGGCCCTGAGTTGGGAAAGAACAGTTCTGGTTGTGACAAAAACCCAACATCATCCCTCCCCCAGTTTCCCCATGCCCAGTCCTTCCCCTTATGAATGGGAACTGCATGGAAAGGGGTGGGGGATGGTTGGGAGCTTGTGTGTGGGCCTGCCTAGGTCCAGGAAGGGAAAGGGCTGTCCAAGGAAAGTCAGACTGGTCCATTCTTCTTGTGATCATCGCAAATGTTATGTACCACTCCATCACCACACTGAGCCACTCTTCAGATGCTGGGAGAAGCATCTGCTTCTTCAGTTCCATAGAGACAATGCTGTGTCCCTTAACGATGGAGAGGTGACTGGCTCGCGGTGTTAATCCAGAAGTTCAAGGGAGAAAATACACTTCCAGTGCATCTCTGTTTCCCTATCTTTTTCAATGCTGTTTGCTGTACACAGGGGCCAGAGTTTCTGGCAATGCAGGTGGGGTTGGTGGGCATTCTCTGTGATTCTCTGTTCCTCTTTCATAGGAAATCAATCTGCTACCTTAAAATACAGTTTCCTCTCAAATTGCCACCCAGTCCTGTAAGCATAATTCAGCAAATTTTTGGAGTAGCAGAAATTTAAGCTGGTTCTTCAGATTTAAGGACTGTGCAAATGTGCTTGGTCCACCTTCGTAGCTCCTCAAACCACTCCACTCAGCCGAATGTAGAGGAGTCACCATTAGCAAAAACATCTCTCTGGCACTGGTGGCCAGTTGCCCTCCTCAGTCCTGGAAAGCCACATCTCTTTTCCATGCCAATGCTTTCAAAACTCCTGTGTTCTCCAAGTGATGGCCAGCCTTTAAAGAAGAAAAGGGTGACTGGTAATATTACCCCTGTGGGAACTGACCATACCCCAACAGGATTCTTGATGCACTGTACGCATTCCAACATTTGAATATAAGTAATGCAAGTATATATTTACCCTCAGCTCCTTCCTTGTGGGCTGCAAAAGTAGTCTGAAGAAAGGAGGCTGTAACAGCTGCACTCCTTGGCTACTAAAAACTATCAATATTGTGGCCTTCAGGCCTATGTTATGGGGGCATTTCTTAGGTTCCATCAAAGGAGAAATGAAATATAATGCTAGCCATCTGTTTGACTCGGCAGACCATTCCGATACCAACAGGGAACCCATTCCACTGGGAAGGCAGCAGTTGCACTGCAGAGACAGCAGAGGAAGATGCCGAAGGACTCTGGAGGACCTGCTTGTTGGCATACACAGAAGGAGTCAAGAGCAGCTGGACTGACTTAAGGAAAGGGAGGATCAGGCTTTTGGCTAGGATGAGGCATTCCTGTAAATGGAGAGACAGCCCAGGCAATGGGAGCGTGGCCACAGGGAATGGGAGTGTGCACTCATGCAGTGTCTAGTCCGACTGGCGGTAGAATGCTTTTGGGGCTCACCCACTGCTTTTGCTGCTGCTCCTCTCCTGGAACAGGCAGCACCTCTCACTTCTGCTCCTCCTCCCTCAGATGCCCAGGCTGCAGCTGAGGCAGTGAATTCCAACCCCCACCCACCAGGGAGGAGCATGCTGGACACCAGCCACAATATACTCTGCTGGCATCTGAAACCCCTCTCATAGACTCATAGACTTTAAGGTCAGAAGGGACCATTATGATCATCTGGTCTGACCTCCCGCATGATGCAGCCACAAAGCCGTCCCTACCCTTTCCCTTGACTCTGCTGTTGAAGTCCCCAAATCCTGTGGCTTAGAGACTTCAATTAGCAGAGAATCCTCCTGCTAGCGATCCCTGCCCCATGCTGCGGAGGAAGGCAAAAAACCTCCAGGGCCTCTGCCAATCTACCCTGGA
Organism: Malaclemys terrapin pileata; assembly: GCF_027887155.1. NCBI lineage: Eukaryota > Metazoa > Chordata > Testudines > Emydidae > Malaclemys > Malaclemys terrapin. Next base: position 56,823,194 of record NC_071514.1, read on the forward strand.
GGAAAATTCCTTCCCGACCCCAAATATGGCGATCAGTAAAACCCCGAGCACGTAGGCAAGATTCTCCAGCCTAACCCTCATTAGCCATTATACTATTTACCTGCCATGGCACGCTGTTCCTTTGACTAAAATCATGTTATCCCATTAAACCATTCCCTCCATAAACTTATCTAGCTTAATCTTAAACCCAGACAGGTCCTTCGCCCCCACCGTTTCCCTCGGAAGGCTGTCAGGGGAACTCCCCAGAGCATGGAGGAGGGAAACAATGGGCTCCATCTTGTCCCTGTAGCCCAGCCTAGGATCAGCCCCCAAGCCCCACACAGAGTCCCTGTTTGTCTCCCTGCACCATAATCCACAGTTGTCCCCTTCCACCTGCCCTTTATCGGGGGGGAGGGGAAGAGCAAGAAGACATTTCCACAGACATTAACGTTTGCCCATTCCTCTGGGATTTTTTTTTTTTTGGTTGGTTCATTTGTTTCGGTTTTGAAGAAAAGTTTGCTATGGGTATGTAACTAAAAATTTCTATTAATTGCCCTTGTATGCGCATCTTGTTTTCTGATACTCAACATGATACTTCCCAGAGACTGGAAAGGGAGTAGCAGAATTCACAGCTCATGATGGTGATTTATTAAAAATCTAGTACCATGGAACTGCAAACAATTTCATCCCTGCACCAAACCTTTCCAGGCTCCCCCACTCGTGAATTTGCTACCTTGACAATGAAGTAAGCGGTGAAATAACTGTTGCATCCAAAGCACCACAATGAAAACCAGAAGAGAATTTAACGGACACATCTTTATGTCTTTGTTAACAATTTGTGATAATACAGAGAGGAAACAAAAGTAAAATAACGGGAGATATGTAACAGTGAGTGGTGCTTTTATAACTCGTGTGTAGACTTCAGTATTGGTATAGCCTGGTAAAATGCCCCAATAGTTGACTTCCCAAATTGGTTTACAACAGACTGATAGCTGTCAGATGTTACCAGATTCCAAAGGGTGATAGTCACATGCTTCTGTTCTATGGGTTTCCAAAAATGAGAGGCCTGGCCCTGGAGGGTTGGGGCAAGCACTTTGCACAAGGCAATGAATTTCTGCTTTCTCATTCAGAAGTTCTTCAGCCACTAGTCATCCTCCTCGACAATGTGGACCCATCACACCATGCTGATTCTCCAGGGCCAGAAGCAGCAATCCACCTGCGACCATGCCATTGCAATCCTGGCATTGAAAAGATCTGTTCAATGGGACCCAAATGGATTTTCATTCCTCTTCTGGGTCAGCCATCTTCACCATCTGAAATCTTTTTGGAATGTTTCTGTCCAGTAACTAGTACTGCACCGCATGAACATTTGTCCCACGAGCAGGAGAAGAACGACATCATCATAGACTTGCTCCATGACTCCAATGCAGTTTGGCAGAAGGGAGAGATGACAGAGGTGCCGTTGTCAAATGCATGAAGGTACAGTTCCAGCAATGTGAAGCAAGGCAGTTCCTAGAATGTCTCCTGTGACGCACAGAACTCTGGGACACTGCTCCTGAAACGTTACCATTAACATTGCATACTGAATAGGTGCAGTGTAAATGAGGGCACTCAACAGGGCACAGCATATACCCATACCCAGTACAGCATCTCTGGCCACGTGGTGCAGGTACAGAGTACATGGTCTAGTAGTACATGGACAAGTAACTGTGTACACTTTAAAGTGCAGACATAGGCTAAGTGAGGCACAGGAAGTGACTCTGGGTGAGAGTCCAGAAGACAGAGAGCTCTGGAGAGTCTGTGAAGCCTCTATCTCATTTTAAATATCATACTTTTCCTTTTATTATTTTTGTCTTTTTTTATTAGCTGGGAGATGCCCTAGCCCCCTTTTTATTTTCAGAGAGAGAAAGCAAGCAAAAAGCCCACATGGGGAAAATGCTGGAAAGAGAAGTATCCCAGCTGTTAACAGCTCTAAATATTGTCTCATAAAGATACTCAGTAGACTGTCTTCTGTGCCTAAAATACTTGAGACTTTAAGATTGTCCTCTGTAATGTCTAGTAAATAAGGTTTGTTAAACTTCTGCTTAGTAATGGTGTTCTGTTAAACTGTATTATAATATCTGTGGGAGAGGAAGAAAGGGTCAGCCCCCGACATAAGAACTGACGTCTAAGAAGGAAGCTGTATAATTGACTGTGAAGTTGTGGTTAAGATTATAAGAATTTGGTTTCATCGTTAACCAGGTGCAAATGATGCATTTGATTGATTTTTTGGTAAAATTTGCTAGTTAGGATTTATAACCAAATGGGCAGCCACCTTCTTGTGCCATCTCTTAGAGTTTATACAAGCACTGATTATATTTTTAATACTCATTTTATGATTTCATTCCAACCTAATGTTGAGACTCACTTGTTTGATTTCTGGATTTGATTCTGTTTTGATAGTGTTTTATTCTTAGTTTAGTATTATTAATAATAGCTTAGCTATGGTGATATGTTTCCTTGATTTTTATTTTAGTTCATTTAAGAATTTTAATAAAGTTTATAAAATAGAAACTGATCCAGACAACAGCTCCAACTTTGTCCTTTCCTGGGGGGGGTGCTCGACCCCTGCTCCACCCCAGGTTCCGCCCCCACTCCACCCTTCCCCTGAGCCCTATCCCCACCCTCCCTCTTTCTGCCCCTGCCCTTTTCTGCCCCCTGCCCCAAGTGTGCCCCTCCCTCGCTCCTTCCCCCCACAGTGCCTCCTGCACGCCACTAAACAGCTGATCCACAGTGGGTGGGAGGTGCTGGGGGCAGGGGCAGGTGCTGATCGGCGGGAGGCGCTGGGCAGGGAGGGAGAGGAGCTGATGGGGGGACTGATGGGGGGTGCACCCCCCATTTCCCTCCCCCCCCGGGTGTTCCAGCCCCGGAGCACCCATGAAGTTGGTGCCTATGGATCCAGAATCACATCTCTTTCAATAAGCAACCTGTGTCCAGAACCTTTAAGGGCCTGGGTGAAGACCAGCCTGTCAACATAAAAGCATGGGAAGCGCCGCCTAATGTGTCTGTTGTTCTCACCTGTGAAAGACATACAGTGCTTTCTACTGTATGTTCATCATCTGTCCAAGCTCCTGCCATACCTCCCCAGGTTAGCGAACTCCTTAGCAGTCTGACCACTGCAGATGCTGGTTGGTGTGGGAAATCCCCACAGCAAGATGACTCAAACAGATCAAAAAGTTAGTGGCGAAATAATTGAGTCCTAAAATGTTACGATGTAAAGAAACCTGTAACTATTCAATGTGAAGCCAGTGAACGCAGCATTATTACAGACTGGCCAGCCTGTGCCATTTGCCTTGTCTTGGACTATCTCTGACAAAGCAAAGCTCAAACATAGAAAGATTGCCTAGCCATTATGTTTAAATGCATCAAGTTTGACCAATCTGTCCTGGGACATGATCATATCCACGTGGATACAGACAACAAACCTTTGGGATCCATCTTCAAAAACCCTTTGCTTCAAAATGTCTTCAAAGAATGCTAATGAAAATTCAAAACTCATTGCTTGGACATAGAATACAAAGAAGGTGTCTGATGTTCATTGCAGACTCTGTTCAGCACAGCAGGGCCATTAGGAACTTGAACATATCAAAAAGGCAGAATTCCTTTCTGTGACAGGTAGCTTCTGAGATACAAAGACCTTCCCAAACAGATGCTGCACTGCTAGCACTCAGACCAGTCACATACTCTGCTCCCAGAGCCAGAACCCAGTATTCTAGTGCCAGTTCGCAAATAGCTATCTAACCTAGCGATGAAGTGCATTCTCCAGCTCCTTCTGTGGGCGATGGGCTGCTCCTCAGAGAAGTTAAAAGCATGCTCTCCTTTATTTCCCCCTTCCCCTCCTCCAGTACCCCAGTTACTCCATACCTGGGGTAATTCAGGACTGTGTTATGCACCTGTGTGGTGGGGGTTCAAATCCAGCTGATAGTGGGACGAGCAGAAGTATATGTAAATTAGTGTGAGGACCCCAGGGAAAACAGTTTAAATCATTTTATATTACAGAAGAACAGTCAAACTGGCTCAAACAATAGGCCAGCTAGCCCAGTATCCTGTCTTCCAACAGTGTCCAGTACCAGAGGCTTCAGAGGGAATGAACAGAACAGGGCAATTACCAAGTGATCCATCCCTGTCATCTAGTCCCAGCTTCTGGCAGTTAGACATTTAGGGACACCCAGAGCATGGGGCTGCATCTTGCCTAGTAGCCATTGATGGATCTATCTCCATTAATTTATCTAATTCGTTTTTGTCCTTCACAACAACCCCTGGCAACACGTTCCACAGGTTCACTGTGCTTTGTGTGAAGTATTTCCTTATGTTTGTTTGAAACCTGCTGCCTATTCATTTCATTAGCTGACCCCCGGGTTATGTGAAGTGGTAAATAACACTTCCTTATTCACTTTCTCCACACCAGTCATTATTTTATCATATCCCCCTTCAGTATCTTTTCCAAGCTGAACAGTCGCAGTCTTTTTAATCTCTCTTCATACGGAAGCTATTCCATACCCCTAATGGTTTTTTATTGCCCTTCTCTGTGCCTTTTCCAATTCTAATACCTCTTTTCTGAGACAAGGTTGACCACAACTGCACACAGTATTCAAGCTGTGGGTGTACCATGGATTTATATAGTGGCATTATGATAAAATAGAAACTATCTGTCCCTTTCCTAATGGCTCCCAACATTCTGTTCACTTTTTTGCTTGCCGCTGCACATTGTGCAGATGTTTTCAGAGAACAATCCACAGTGACTCCTAGATCTTTCTTGAGTGGTAACAGCTAATTTAGACTCCATCATTTTGTATGTATAGCTGGGATTATGTTTTCCAATTACATTTCACTTAACAGCATTGAATTTCATCTATTATTTTGTTGCTCAGTCACCCAGTTTTGTGGGATCCCTTTGTAATTCTTCGCAGTCTGCTTTGGACTTAAATATCTTGAGTAATTTTGTGTCATCTGCAAACTTTGCAACCTCACTGTTTACCTCTTTTTCTAGATCACTTATGAATATGCTGAACAGAACAGGCCCCAGTACAGCTCCTTGCCCCTCCTCCCCCACCACTATTTACCTCTCTCCACTGTGAAAACTGTCCTTTTATTCCTGCCCTTTGTCACCTATCTTTTAACCAGTTACTGGTCCATGAGAGGATCTTCCTTCTTATTCCATTACTACTCATTACTACTCACTTTGCTTAAGAGCTTTGGGTGTGGGACTTTGTCAACAGCTTTCTGAAAGTCCAAGTATACAATATCAACTTGATCACACTTGCCCATGTGCTTGTTGACCCCTCAAAGAATTCTAATCGGTTGGTGAGGCATGATTTTCCTTTACAAAAGCGGTGTAGATTCTTCCAACATATCGTGTTCATCTGCATGTCTGATAATTCTGTTTTTTTTACTATAGTTTCAACCAGTTTGCCTGGTACTGAAGTCAAGCTTACTGGCCTGTAATTGCAGGGATCACCTCTGGAGCCTTTTTTAAAAATTGGTGTAACATGAGCTATCTGCAAGTCATCTGGTACAGAGGCTGATTTAAGTGATAAGTCGCATACCACAGTTAGTAGTTCTCCAATTTCATATTTGAGCTCCTTCAGAATTCTTGGGTGAATACCATCTGGGCCTGGTGACTTATTACTGTTTAAGTTACCAATTTGTTCCAAAACCGTCTCTATTGACACCTCAAATGAGACATTTCCTTAGATTTTTCGAATGGCTCAGGTGTGTGAATCTCCCTCAATATCCTCTGCAGAGAAGACTGATGCAAATAATTCATTTAGCTGCTCCACAATGGCCTTGTCTTCCTTGTGTGCTCCTTTAGCACCTCAATAGACCGGGACCCCCTGATTGTTGAATAGGCTTCCTGCTTCTGAAGTACTTAAAATAATTTTTCTGTTAGTTTTTGTTTCTTGCTAGTTGCTCTTCAAATTCTTTTTTGATCTGCCTAATTATACGTTTACTTTTGACTTGTGACAGTTTATGTTCCTTCCTATTTTCCTCTGAAGGATTTTACTTCCAATTTTTAAGAGATGCCTTTTTGTCTCGAACCACCTCTTTTACAGTTTAGCGATGGCAGCATTTTTTTCGTCTTGTTGCTATTCTTTTTATTATTATTATTTGGGGTATACATATAGCTTGAGCCTTTACTATGGTGTTTTTAGAAAGTTTCCATGCAGTTTGCAGGGATTTCACACTTGTGACTGTTCCTTTTAATTTCCACTTAACTAGCCTCCTCAGTTTTCTGGTGTTCCCCTTTTTTAACTTTAATGCTTCTGTGGTGGGTTTGTATTTCCCCCACAGTAATATTACATTTAGTTACATTATGATCACTATTAATGAGTGGTTCAGCTATATTCACCAGCTGGAGAAGGTGATTTTGAAATACTGAAGAAATTGACAAACCAGAACTCCATATATCAGGTATGAGAGGGGTAGCCGTGTTAGTCTGAATCTGTAAAAAGCAACAGAGGGTCCTGTGGCACCTTTAAGACTAACAGAAGTATTGGGAGCATAAGCTTTCGTGGGTAAGAACCTCACTTCTTCAGATGCAAGTCTGAAGAAGTGAGGTTCTTACCCACGAAAGCTTATGCTCCCAATACTTCTGTTAGTCTTAAAGGTGCCACAGAACCCTCTGTTGCTTTTTCCATATATTTCCATTCCATATATCCGTATATAACCCATATATCAGGTTGAACAAGATCTTTACAGCCAGTCCCTTCTCAATGCTGTTGACTCATCTTTTTATTTCTCTGTCTCTCAGACAAACAAGCAAGCAAACCTCCCACAACCAATATTTAATGAACAATAATGCCTGTGACACTGCTGCTTGCTCTGTATGCAAATCCTTCTGGCCTATGAAAACAACACAAATGTGCTGCTCCTCTCCTCCACTGCTGGGGGTTAAGAAGTTATTTCTGGGATGTTGTTTATAGTTTGACTTCCTGTAAAGCACTGGGTTTCCTCAGGAGGAGATGCATCTGGAGAACACTACACAAGACCTTGCAAAACTCCACAAAACTCCCACATAAACACTTGCCTCAAAGGTAGGGAAGGACTGATTGGATGTTCTTTCTCGCTTTACACCCCACTCCCTTTCTTGTCTAGCTATCATATAAATTCTAGTGTAAGAGCCTCTTGTATTTTTATGAGAATGCACATTATCGCACTGAAGAAATAGGAAAAAATAATAGTGATATCTGCAAAGTGGCAAGTAGGAAGAAGCCTCAATTGTTATTTGTCTTACCTTTCTCAGAAGCCGGGGCAAGGTCAATAAAACTTCGACATTTTTCACCTTTAAAAGAAAAGGATTTATTTTAAGAGACAGAAGTTGATTTGGTTTTGCTTTGTCTTCTCTCGCTTCCAACGATGGGTACTGCAGCCACTCCCACTTCGGGCACTAACAGACCATGCACCGAGAGCCGGCTACTCATCTGCCAATCTTTCCCATCCACCATGCACTGCTCCCGCATGGTCTGACCCTCCAGCAGATCGATATGGGGTTTCCTCACCCATGTGAGCTCCCACATTCCCTCCCTCTGTTGGGAGTTGAGAACATGATTATGAAGAAGCAATTTACCCTTTGATTGCCAGGGTCCAGTCTCCCCCGGTGTGGTGACAGAGGGGATACAGTCTGCGCTGCACCTGTTCAGGAATTGTAAGGTCTTCTGTTGTACCCCTGCTGCAATGACCACTGTGCAATGCAGTGCAGGGGCACAGAATCACTGGGCACAGGCCTGCCCTGGCACCTGGCGCTCCAACCAGGGTGGTACAGAGCCTCCCTGTGGCAGGGGGCATTCCAAGGAAGGTGTGTGTGTGGGGGGGTGTCTTACACCTGTCCTGTGATCCCTTTGTACCAGCCTAGCTCTCTGTCTGCCTCAGAGTTACTCAACCCCTCCCGCTCAGAGCAAGCCTCCCAGAAGTAGTGGCTGGAGGAGCCTGGTCAATGCTAGCACACACCTCAGCTAATGCCAGTGAAGTAGAATTGGTGATAACAATGATGGGGCATTTTTTGCAGAAAAAGCCCATGTAAAAAGGGCCCATGATGCATGAAATTGACCCAGCAGCAAAAGTCCTTTTTCCCTTTTCACTGTACCTGGAAACACTCAAATGTGCTGTTGAGGGAGCATCAATAAACCATTGGAAATGGTGAAAGAGGAGAACATGGAAGATACCATGAGGACCTTGCTAGCTCTGCTCTACCTGTCGTACAGCCAGCATACACCAGGAGACAGATGTGTTATTGCAGCGGCTTAGCTACACTGCCACCTTCCTACCTGATTCCTTCCTGCTGAGGGCTCTGGTTAGTGTCTTACAGACTGGGCCGGCTCTACTGTTTTTGCCGCCCCAAGCAGCGCGCCGAATTGACGGCAGGGGCAGGCCATGTGCCTTTAGGGCAGCACGCGCGTTTCCGTGGTGGCGGCAATTCGGCGGCAGCTTCTGTCTTCAGCTGGAAGACAGAAGCTGCCGCAGGCAGCTGAACATAGAAGCTGCCGCCAAATTGCCGCCGCCACGGAAACGCACGTGCCGCCCCGCTGCTTGGGGGCAAAAACACACGGACTGCCGCCCCTTGCAGATTGCCGCCCCAAGCACCTGCTTGGAATGCTGGTGACTGGAGCCAGCCCTGCTTACAGACAGTCACAGACCCAGATTCGTCCTTGCACTGGCACCAGCATAGAAACCTAGGTGAGGCTGCAGGGCCAGCATGGCTCCTGAGGTCAGCCCTAGAGGCTGCCCAACCTTGTGCCTCAAAGGGTGCTAGTAACAGCAGCAGCAGCATGAGCAGTACTGGGGGGTAGTGCCTAGCAGCCCAGTCAGGGTGGGACTGGACCCCATTCTGCACACACTGAGCTTACCATCTGAGTCTAAGAAAAGAATGACAGGTAGTTTCAGCCACACAGACTAGGGTTACCATTCGTCTGGATTCCCCCGGACATGTCCGGCTTTTTTGAGTTAAAAATAGTGTCCGGGGGGAATTTGTCAATGTCCGGATTTCCCCCCATGCAGAGCGCGCGCGGCTTACAGGGCAGCCGGCTGGATCGTGCCACTCGCACGGGGCTCCAGCAGCCAAAGCCCCTCCTCCACTTCCCCCTCCTCTCCCCTGCAACTTGAGACCACTCCCCTCCTCTATCTCTCTCCCTCCCTCCCCCCCCGCATTCACAGATCGCCGTCCGTCCGGCCGTTCACCTCGGGCCTCCGGCAGTCTGGAGCTCCGACCCTGCTCCCCTCCCCCGCTGCCGAGCGCGCCGCTCTGCAGCACAGTAAGGGGGCCAGGGGGTCAGAGAAGCGGCAGGGAGGTTTGGGGGGGGTAGTCAAGTGACAGGGAGCAGGGGGAGGGTTGGATGGGTCAGGAGTTCGGGGGGGGCTGTCTGGGGGTTGGGGGTGTAAGGCTTTGGGCAGTCAGGGTACAGGTGGGGGGGTCTCAGGAGGGGGCAGTTAGGGGACAAGGAACAGGGAGGCTTAGGTAGGGGGTGGGGTTCTGGAGGGCAGTTAGGAGCAGGGGTCCCAGGAGGGGGCAGTCAGGGGACAAGGAGTAGGGGGGAGGGTTGGGGGTTCTGAGGGGGCAGGAAGTGGGAGGGAGTGGAAGGGGCAGGGGCGGGGCTAGGGCAGGACGGGGCGGGGCTAGGGCGGGGCTCCTCCCATCCTCTTTTTTGATTGTTGAAATATGGTAACCCTAACACAGACAGAGGAGGACAAGGGAGCAGTGAGACGCCAATTATGATCACTGTGACAAGCAGAAGTCACAGTACACAAGTAGCCTGGCCTACCCCTTGTTTTGTAGCTATCATAGCAGAGGAGCTTTAAGGATTTGAAGGAGCAGTGAGGAGGCTTTGTAAACAGGGAGCTTAACCCAGGCCTTTGGGGGTGGCATGAGAGAAGAAAACTGGACTAATGAGCAGTCAAGACTTGCTTCCTTTGCAGAGTGGAGCTGAGGGTTGACAGCTCGATCACATATAAGAGATGATAGGTCAATAGGGTTTATTTAGAAGGAGAAAAAGTAGTTTGTTTTTGAGGCAGCGGAGAAGGGGGAAGCCAGTGAAGGGATGTGCAAAGAGCAGGAACGTGGTTGGAGTGTTGAGGCTGAAGAATGAACATCGCAGTAGCATTTTGGATGGATGTAAGTGGGGCAAGATTGCATTTGTCAAGGCTACAGAAGAGGATGTTGCAGTACTCACTCTACGACATGAAGAGGGCCTAGGTGAAAGTTCTAGCTGTGTGGGTGGAGAGGAAAAGCTGGGTCTCAGAGATGTGGGGCAGGAAGATTTAGACATGGCCTGAGTTGATTGGTCTAGTTGATTGGACATGTTGGTGAGTGGATAGCAGGCTGGCTATTGAGTAGAGCAGACAGCAGGACAGCTAGCAGCGTGGCTGGCAGAGAGGTGCATCTGGCGGTGAAGATTGTAGCAGAACCCCATGGAGAGGCGTGGCACTTGGCCATCAACCTGAGCAGCAGAGCATGTAAGATGTGCCCCTTCTCCCCCCATACCTCCCTCCACTTCCACCCTGCCTGGGAGGTAAACTCTGCAGATGAACTTCTGAACTCTGGGGAGGCTGCATTGACCAAGGTCAGAAACTGTGGGTGGGGTGACTTTTGGGTTGCTGGACTTAAGACCCTGAGGGAAAAGGAGACTGCCAAACTTACTTGGGGGTGGGTCATTTGCTCATGGCTTGTGTTATGAATCCTGTTTGTGGCGTTTCCCCAATATAATGCTGCATTGTTTTCCCTCCTTTATTAAAAGGCTTTTGCTACACTCAGACTCCATGCTTGCAAGCGGGGAAGTATTGCCTCTTAGAGGCACCCAGGGGGTGGCGTGTAATTGTCCCAGGTCACTGAGTTGGGGCTCGAGCCGGTTTTGCATTGTGTTATTTAAACAGAACCCCTAGATACTGAACCCGGCCCTTGTTGCTGCCAACTCTGATGGGCAGAAGGGTTACAGGGGGAACTGCTGTAGGGAGGTTGGAGGACAAGGCAGAGGATGGGGAAGGCCACCAGCCAAAAGCAGCAGGAGAGGTAAGGGCCAGTCCAAGGGGAGGGAGGGGGCACAGGCATCCATGTGTGCTTGCAAAAGCCCAGCCTGTGTGTGCTGCTGCTACAGGCCCAAGTGGTGGAAAAGGGGTGAGGCAAGCCACTGAGTCCCAGAGTAAGGAGCAGAGGCAGATGGTAGGTGGGGGTGGTGGAGGGGGCAGCAGTGGTGGTGGGGGTAAGGGGGAACAGATGGACTAGGGGGAGGGCTCTGCGCCACCCCGTCTCCCCACAGCAACAGTTATTACCCCCACCACAAGAGCAGAGATGGAAGCAGTCACTCAATCCTTCAGGAGGCCCCCTCCGTGGTGTCCTGCAGAGTTTCTGCGTGTTCCTGCAGCAGCCAAGGTTTCCTTCTTCCTCCCCAAGGCACCAGCAGGCTTCCAGGCAGCACAGGCACCAGCAACAGTCAGCCTGGTAACCAGGCAGGAGGGACTCCTCAGGTAGTGGCAGCGGCAACAGCAGAGGCGGGGTCCCTCACCCCCCCCCCCTCTGGGGAGCAGGCCAGCAGACCCCCCCCAAGCAGCAGCAGCAGCAACCAGGGAGTCCACTGGCTGGCAAGGTAGCGAGGGGCAGGGGGTCTGGCCCAAATGAGAATCTGAAGCAAAGGAATCTTGGGCCCAGCAGCAGCAGCTCCACACCCGCAAGAGGGTCCTGGACAGCCGATATGTTAGCCCTAGAATTAGGGTTACCAGATAGACTGTTCTCAGTGGTGGCAGATGACAGAACAAGGAGCAATGGTCTCAAGTTGCAGTGGGGGAGGTTTAGGTTGGATATTAGGAAAAACTTTTTCACTAGGAGGGTGGTGAAGCACTGGAATGGGTGGTGGAATCTCCTTCCTTAGAGGTTTTTAAGGTGAGGCTCGACAAAGCCCTGGCTGGGATGATTTAGTTGGGGATTGGTCCTGCTTTGAGCAGGGGGTTGGACTAGATGACCTCCTGAGGTCCCTTCCAACCCTGAGATTCTATGATAGCAACTGTGAAAAAACGGGACAGGGGGTGGGGGTAATAGGCGCCTATATAAGAAAAAGTCCCAAAAAACAGGACTGTCCCTTTAAAAACAGGACATCTGGTCACCCTACCTAGAATGTTAAAGGCCCTTTTTCCTACAAGCTGAGAAGGGGTTACCTCAGGTCAATTAGGGACACCTGAATCCAATTGAGGGCTGCCTTTAAAAATCCCTCCTCTGGAGCAAATGAGACAAGCTACTGCTGGGCTAGTGGCAGTAAAGAAACAAGCTTTTCCAAGCTGAGAGGCTATGCTCTTTACCAGAGGGGAACAGCCAAACCTGAGTGTATGCTTGGGGAAGGATGGACACCCCAGGACAAACAACAGGACAACACCCTGCCCCAGTGAGGAGGTAGGGAAAGGTATGCCTTTGTGTTTATGAGACTGTTTCCTTTTTGATTGATGAAGGATCACCCCCTGGCTGATACTGGGGCCTACCCTGAAAACACAGGCACACAGAAGGTAGGAAGGCAAACACTGCCCAAAATGGGGCTGACCCTGCCATTGCCAGAGTCTGGCAAGATAAAGGAAGTGCCTTGCCACACTAGGAACACCCAGAGCATGGGGCTGCCTCTCTGTTCATTTTGGCTAATAGCCATTGATGGACCTATCCTCCATGAACTTATCTAGTTCTTTTTTTGAACCAAGTTATAGTTTTGGTTTTCACAACATCCCCTGGCAATGAGTTCCACAGGTTGTCTGTGTTGAAAAAGTACTTCCTTCTGTTTGTTTTAAAGCTGCTGCCTGTTAACTTCATTGGGTGACCTCTGGTTCTTGTGTTATGTGAAGGAGTAAATAACACTTCCTTAAGTCTGGTCTATACTACCCGCCTGAATCGGCGGGTAGAAATTGACCTCTCGGGGATTGATTGTTGGGACGCGACAATCGATCCCCAAATCGGTGCTCTAACTCCACCAGCGGAGGGTAGTAAGCGCCGCCGACAAAAAGCCGCAGAAGTCGATTTTGCCGCCGTCCTCACAACGGGGTAAGTCGGCTGCAATACGTCGAATTCAGCTACGCTATTCACGTAGCTGAATTTGCGTATCTTAAATCGACTCCCCGCTGTAGTGTAGCTGTACCCTTATTCACTTTCTCTATGCCAGTCACCATTTTATAGCCATCTATCATATCCCCTTTTATTCGTCTCTTTTCCAAGCTGAAAAGTCTGTGGGTTTTTTTGTTTTGGTTTTTTTTAACTGCTGCTGTTATGGGTGTGTTTCAGAGAACCATCCACTATGACTCCAAGATATTTCTTGAGTAATAGGAGCTAAGTTAGACCCCTTGCAAAAGCATATAACTATAAAAGGCCCCTTTTGAAATTGTGTGTATATGTTAGCCCTAGAATTCTGGTTACCAGATAGCATTACCAGGATATTGTGACTAGGGTCACGATGGGGTTCTAATGCCACACCATTGTCCCAGGTCTGCAGAATAGCCTGAAACTGCTAGTTGAAGCTGGCTTACATCAAACAGTTCTGCTCCAGGTGCAGTGAAAGTCTGTCCACTGCAGAATGATAAAGAAGCAATAGTGGCCAACAATCCTCTTCTTTTTCCATGTCAGCTAGGCCAGAGGTTGAAAATTTCTTTTGGATGCAGACTGAGCTACAACTACCCATGGTTTCAGAGTAGCAGCCGTGTTAGTCTGTATCCGCAATGGCTTTGTCACTTCAGCAGTGGATAATTATCATCATGTGCTTTGTAAGGAACTAACCAAGACAGTCATTTGGAAACTAACTAGTGGAGAATGCCTGCTTGCTTGGGGTACTTGGCAGGAACACATTACACCTCTTCTCTGGGATCTGCATGGGCTTCCCCTTTGTTTGCAAGTGCAATGCATGGTGTTTGTCTTCACCCGTAAATCCAGGGCCGGTGTTAGACTCGCTGGGTAGAAACTAAGCAGTAGGCCTCCACCCTGCCTCCCTTAGCTGTTCATACATTGGATTTCTGCAACATTTCTGAAGGCAAAGCCCGAGCCCCACTGTCACCCATGGTTACAAAATCAGGCTGCTGCTGCTGCAATTTTTACTAGTGTCTCTCACACAGAGCCACTGCCATTGAATCAGGGATTCTGCCTGTCTCACTTAATTTATCACTGTAAATGAAATTCTTTCTGCAACAGATTCCACATTTGCTATCTCAGCCTCACTAAAAGGCTTGTTTCTGAAAGGGAAGCTTATCTCAGGGCTGGGAGGTGGATATTTGACCTTTCCACAGAGATAAGATGATTTCACTCCTCTGAAGCACCCACCCACCAAACCAAGGTAACTGCCCCTTTGAATGTGATGTGCCCTGAGGGGACCAATAGCATGGCTAGTAAGCGATCCTGAGATGGCATGCCTGTCCTAGGTAATAGAGAAGAGTCCATTTCAGCCTAACATTACATAATTAATGTGCAGACAGCTGAAAGATACCAAGTGAAGGTTTTGAGTCATTTTCTTGCAATTTTAACTACTCTAGTAAAAACACTAAGACCAAAAATACAATACTAATAGAAGAAAATTGCAAAATGCTGCAGAGATCCCAAAATTACTGTTGGGTTTATTAATGGTAATTAATTAGCTACACAAGCCATAGTAAAATGTTAACTCACTCAGTGTCCTAGGATTCTGAGTAGAATTCAACATATCGGAATGAAGAATCAGAAATTTCTAGAATAACCAACTATTATAATATTGCTATGATTTCTTTTATTTACTTTCTATAATTCTAAAACTATACTGAATAAGAAAAAGAGAACAAAATTAAAGAATTATGAAGAAAGGAAAACATGGTAAAATTGTTGATGAAACACAGACAAGGGATACTTGGAAAACCTATAAATCAGCCAGGGTGAGTAACAGGGATCCTTGGGTATTAAGTGGACCAGATAACTAGAAGGATAAATTTAAAAAGAAAAATGTAAATGATAGTTGTTTAAGAACATTTTGCTAGATATCCAAAGAGCCATAATCACAAAAGAGAGGTAAATAAGATTTTTTTTTTTTTTTTTAAAACTTATACTTTAGAGGGAAAGGTAAAGCAGCAAATAATAAAATTAAAATATAACAAATAGAAAAGAGATGCTGATAAAAGTTAAGAAATGCAGACATTTGATAAGGGATGCTAAAGGTACCAGTGGAAAAAATCCATGCTTGGTCAAGTTAAGAACACAAAGGAATTTTTAAAAAAATTATCAAAAATAAGGAATCCTAGCAATAGTGCATGTCTATTACAATTTTACCATCTCAATTTAGTAACACTTGTCCAAACTTTTTCACTAGAGATCATTTTTTATTTAAAATGCGCATTTTTTGATGAAACAGAAACCTTTACAAGCAATCTTCCATTTTCATTGAGATTTTGCAGGGTTTTATTAAACATAGCTTGGCTTTAAAACCTGGAAAGGTTCAAAAGCTAACAAGTGTTTTGGCTTTCAATTTTGTGATGAAAGCACAAAAAGTTGAGCGACAACTTTAAACAAAAATGAAGAAAAATGAAATTTTTGGCAGGAAATAAATAACCGCTTTATAGATCTAGTTGGGAATTGTAATGCAGATAAAGAAAAGTGTTCAATAAATATTTCCAAATACAGGATGGAAATAAGCTGGATGAAGTATTCACATCATAAAATGATGAAATATTTCCATTCCATCAGTATCTAAGGCGGATGTTAAACAGCAGCTACTGAAATTAAACATTTTAAAATTTGCAGCTTTTGATATCTTGCAGCCAAGAGACTTAAAAGAATTGGCTGAGGGACTCCGTGGCTTGTTAATGTTTAACAAAACTTGTTAGAGAGGAGAAGTTCTAGAGGACTGGAAGAAAAAGTGTGTGTGGGGGGGGGGGGGGGGAGAAGAGTAGTGTAACTGTGGTAGTGCACATAGTGTCAGTATATATAGTGGCAGCTGACATGGCCGAGTTCATACCCACCAAGTTCAGGCAGATTTGTACTTGGCACACCTCAGTCATGCCTCTGCCACCACTACCCATGGCACTATAGCTACACTGCTTTTTATACTCCTATTAGCTCAATCGGAGCTAGCACGAGTATGTGTACGTGAGCAGGGCAATCGCATGCCTTGCTTGTAGCACGGACGTAGCCTAATGTCTCACTCTGGTATCTTCTCCAGTCTTCAAATCATTTTCTCCTTTCTGCAAACTCCCTTTTTTTTTTTTTTTTTTTTTCTTTTTTTAAATGTGGACGCCAGAACTGTTCACAGGATTCTAGTAGCGGTCTCACTGATGCCACCTACAATGGTAAAAATCACTTCTCTACTCCTACTCATTACTCCCGTTTATACATCCACAGATCACATGAGCCGTTTCTGCCACAGCATCATGCTGCCTGGTTCTGTGCAGCTGCTTGTCCACAGTGACCTCTAGATCCCTTTTCAGAGTCACTGCTTTCCCCCATTCTGTAGGCATGGCCTGCCTTCCTTGTTCCTAGAAGTATAATTTTGCATTTGGCTAGATGAAAGCACATCTTGTTTGACTGGGCACAGCTTACCAGGTGATTGAAAACGGCAGCCATACTAGCAAAGCTATTTTCAGAGCTTTCCTGATGAACCAAGAGATTTTTAAAATGAGCAGTAGTTTCCTTATCCTCTCCCCTCGACTCCAGAAAGCAGAAATCACTGAGGATTTAAACAGCAGCTGTCCTGGGCAGCATTAGGAAAGTTGCAGAGATGGGAAGAGCTAAACATCTGCCTCACTTGCATGGTGGATTCAAACAGTCCTCTATGAACCAAGGTGGAATACAACATGTGCTGTAGGTGATAGGTACACATTAGAAACTGAGTTCATCATCAGCACCTAGGCACCTCCTCTTTAAAGCGATGGAGCACAGCATGGCCCTTTTCCACAGACAGGCTCAAGGTTTGAGACATTCAACTCTCATTTACCACTATGCAGCTGCAGAGACTACCCACATCAGTTGGTGAATAAAACCCCAAAGCTCCAATCGCTTCCAGAGGGAAAAACCCTTCTCTAGCCTTTAGATCACAGCCTGTCACTTGCACAGAGAGGTCTCCATGATGCATTGCAAAAGCACATTCTGATTAGCACTAGCCCAGTACTCTCTCCCTGCTTCTCACAGTGGGATGAGAGGCAACCCCACTCCTTACAGAAACTGACAGCTGCTCCACATGCCACTCACAAGCTTGCAAGAAGCCCTGATGCTTCATCTCTTCAAAACTTTGCCCAAACATTTTAATTTCTCATTGAAAATTTCCCTATTTTCCAAAAACTGTAAAGGTTTACATTAAAAAAGATAATAGGGTTTTGTGGGTGTGGGAGAGAAGGGTGCGCTTTGGTCACAGCTGTTAGGGGCAGGTCAGGGTGACACTGCTGGACCCCAGGGAGGGGTGAGGAAAGGGGTTAATACGTATGCAGGGGCATAGGAGAGAAGAAAGGAGGTGTGGGAAAGAAGCAGAAACCTCTGTAGGAGGCTACTATGCAGTTGGCAACAAGAGCATTCGGCCCTTTAGAGCAGTGATTCTCAGCCAGAGGTCCAAGGCCCCTTGGGGGTCCATGAGCAACCATGGCCAGTGTTAGACTTGCTGGGCCCGGGACAGAAAGCCAAAGCCCCGCTGTGCAGGACTGAAGCCAGGGGCCCTGAGCCCCAACACCCAAGGATGAAGCCTGAGCAACTTAGCTTTGCAGGTGCCCCTGTGGTGTGCCCTTCAAGCCAGCCCTGGCTAGTATATGGAGAAAAACAATTGTGGCACAGCTGGGCTGTGGAGTTTTTATAGCCTGTTAGGGAGGGGGCTTCAGAAAGAGAGGCTGAGAACCCTGTTGTAGAGCAGCTTCATACACAGATGCTTGGCTGAGTACAGAAGGTGCAGGTACCATATGCTGGCAGCCCCAGCCTTCACGGTAGTGAGCAGCTCTCAATCTCAGGTCTCTCTGCTGGAGAAGCAAAAGCCACTGTCTTCACATTCTGTTGGGGCCAGGTGCTGCTGCGGAAGGATTGGCAGGTACTATTATTGGACACTACTGCCTGAGAGCCGGTGCCCTGGAGGAGAGGGAGAGGAAGGGGGCTAATGGAAGAACACACCCTCCACTGCCAGATGGGGGAAGCTGGGCTGCTCTCCCGGCCTGACCTACCCACAGCAGTGACCCCAACACTGCCTGGAGGTGGGTGCTCCCTGCCATGAAGAGATGGGAGATGCCCCCCCTTCCCAGGAAAGCATTGCTGGAGAAGAAGCTAGAAGATCCGGTGACTCACACCAGCCCAGAACCTTGTTTTGAACCATGTATTGAAAGAAAATCTAAGAAAAGGGATTGTCCATCAGAACCCCCCAAACAAATTCAGAGAGACAGACCGGGTTAGCCTGTTAATCCAACACGGGCATGGTTGGCTGAGCTAGTCCTGCTCCCTCTGTGTCTAGCCCCACCCCTCCACTGCAGTGAGTAAATGACATGATGAAATCACTCCATGTGACAGCACTATGACAGGTTGCATGTGTCTGTCTGTGTTGCTGGAGGAGGATGCTGAGCGAAGTCTCTCTATATGCTGGGGGTGGGGCTGGAGAATGCGAGTGCAGCATGTCACAGTTGGGGACTTAGGGCTGCAAGCCGTCTCCAGACTTGCTGCCTCCTCCCACCCACAGCCTTTTCTGGCAGACTTCTCTCCACGCTCCCCAGGAGAGACGTGCACGCGTATGGCACGATAGTACATGCCATACTAAACAGGCACTTGGACCACACACTGCAGAGGACAGGGAATGTGGGTGACAGCAAGTTGGTGCAGTGCTGGCCTCACATCTCTGGGTATTTGCCAGTATGACAGAGGGTCTCAGTTAGGGGTTATTTTCCTGGGATCATGGAGACATCCCTCCCATTCACTGTAGCAGCAGCACCCTGGTCCTGAGAGGAGCCAGAAGCAACGCTGACCAACTGAAAGCCCTCCAGACTGTCCCAAGAGAACCCACTGCTCTCTCCCTCTGCATCTGCCATGATGTCACTTGCAGGTAGTAATGCTGCTGGCCACACGTTGGAGGCCATTGGTCATGGATCTGAGCCACCATGCCTGTGAATCTACCTCTAAATGCCCTCTTCTTCCCTGACAGAAACTAAGCCATAGTGGTTTTGAAACGGGACTAGGAGTGTTGCGGTCAGGTTTAGCTTCTTTTCCATCATTGCTTGTAAATGGCAATTTCCCACAAGCACAGACAGATGTTCCTGATCAGAGCAAACCCAGCATAGTGCTCGGTTGCTAGAAGACGTTTTTGTGGGGTTAGTTTCCTCCCCAGTTTGCACAGCAAAGGGATTAGCTGGCCAGTGCCACATCACCCCTGCTGCCAGCTTGGTGGCTTCACTGCAGTGCTCTAGGCCAGTGGTTCTCAAACTATGGGTTGGGACCCCAAAGTGCATCACAACCCCATTTTAATGGGGGTGACCAGGGCTGGCTTAGTCTTGCTGGGGCCCAGGACCAAAGCCCAAGACTGAGGGCTTCAACTCTGGGTGGCAGGGCTAAGGTTACAGGCTCCCTGCCAGGGGCTGAAGCCCTCGGGCTTGGACTTTGACCCGCCCCCCCCCCCCCCCCCGGCCTGGGGCAGTGGGGCTTGGGTGAGCTCAGGCTTCAGTCCCCCTCCTGGGGCCTGGTAGTAATTTTTCTTGTCAGAAGGGGGTGATGGTGCAATGAAGTTTGAGAATCCCTGCTCTAGGCAGTTGCAGATCTTCTCCACAAGCAGCTGGAGGAACGCTGAGAAGTCCAGGAGAGTGTCTGTCTGAGCCTAAGCAGGGTTGCAGAATGCTAGCCCTGCTGCTCTCTGATCAGACAGATGATCCAGCATGCAACAGGCAGAATTCCTTGGTCAACACCACCTGCTTTATCTGGCAAAGAGAGAGAGACCAGCCGCTCATGCTGCACAGAGACGGCTACCATGGCCTTGGATTTGACAGGCCACTGTAAGCCAGGCTGCACCTGAGCAGCCCCCTCTAGAATTCCCTCATCACTAGACTGAGGCAATGAAGGAGGCAAGGGATATGCTGGAAGCCAGCACCATGCATGGCCTTGGTGACATGCAATCCATTGTCCGTGGCCACAACACTAACAGAGTTAGGGGCTCACCCATTCCTCTGCAACAACATGCAGCTTCTCCACAATGCTCCTGGAAGAGTGCTGCTTCACACGGACCGCACAGGTGGTGCTAGTCTTGCGCCTGCTTACCCATTGGGCCATGACAGCTGTTTGGCTACTGGTCCATATATTAGTGGATGCAAGATGTCCCTTGCCACCTTCACAGTTACCCAGAGAACACCGTGTAGCTCCCCTCAGGGCTGCACACAGCTCTGCCATGGCCCTCTTTGCAAAATAGGACTGGCTGGATAGATACCAGCTGGGACCTTAAACAGCTGCAAAGTCCCTGTAGCCCTTGCTTCCTTTCTCCCAAATGGAGAGTAAGTGCACAGCCAGCATCATTGCACAGGCTGCAGTATGTGATATGGCCAAAGGCTGGTTAGGATGGAATTTCTGTCCCACTTGAACACACTGGGTGGGCTCTGCCCACCCCTGCTCTGAGGACCCAGTGCATATTTGTTCTCCTGAGAGTGGCTGCTGCTACTTTAAATCCTGAGGGCTGTGCACCATGTTGTTCAGCATGCCAGAGGCCTCTACCCTTTAGGGGTCGGAGTCTAAGCCAGCCATAAACATCTGCACAGTTGGCAAGTGACCCTTATATTGTTATCACCACCATTCAAAAGGAGGGGTGTCTAAAGGGCTTTGCAGCAGGGGCCTGGGGTTTGTAGCTGGTGATGGCTGCTGCTGAATGGTAATGTGTAGGAGCTCTGTCTTCCCCACAGTGCTCCCCCTAAACCCATGTCCAACTGAGGGGGAGGCAGTGCCCCAAATTGCTTCACAATATTCTGTTGGAGCGAACACCAGTGCTGGGAATGAGGTTCATAGAACATTTGCTTCTGTTCTCCAGGAGGTTCCTGTTAGCTTTTATCTCATGGCAATGCAGGAGAGGAGAGTCTTCTTTAAGTGTTCTAGATGTGACCACTATATTAAGAGTCAAACTGGACCACAGTCTAAATAAGTGACAACTGTCTGGGAAGGGAGTGGATGATCCTCAACACAAACTGTAAGGGGTCTTTCATCTGAAGAAGTGAGGGTCTTACCCACAAAAGCTTATGCTCCCAATACTTCTGTTAGGCCTGGTCTACACTAGGCGTTTATGTCGAAGTTAGCGCCGTTACATCGAATTAACCCTGCACCCGTCCACACCGCGAAGGTATTTAGTTCGATATAGAGGTCTCTTTAATTCGACTTCTGTACTCCTCCCCGACGAGGGGAGTAGCGCTAAATTCGACATGGCCATGTCGAATTAGGCTAGGTGTGGATGGAAATCGACGCTAATAGCTCCGGGAGCTATCCCACAGTGCACCACTCTGTTGACGCTCTGGACAGCAGTACGAGCTCGGATGCTCTGAACAGCCACACAGGAAAAGCCCCGGGAAAATTTGAATTTGAATTCCTTTTCCTGTCTGGCCAGTTTGAATCTCATTTCCTGTCTGGACATTGTGGCGAGCTCAGCAGCACTGGCAATGATGCAGAGCTCTCCCGCAGTGATGGCCGTGCAATCTCAGAATAGAAAGAGGGCCCCAGCATGGACTGATCGGGAAGTCTTGGATCTCATCGCTGTGTGGGGTGATGAGTCCGTGCTTTCTGAGCTGCGCTCCAAGAAACGGAATGCAAAGATCTACGAGAAGATCTCTAAAGACATGTCAGAGAGAGGATACAGCCGGGATGCAACGCAGTGCCGCGTGAAAATCAAGGAGCTGAGACAAGGCTACCAGAAGACCAAAGAGGCAAACGGACGCTCCGGATCCCATCCCCAGACATCCCGTTTCTACGAGGCACTGCATTCCATCCTAGGTGCGGCCGCCACCACTACCCCACCAGTGACCGTGGACTCTGAGGATGGGATATTGTCCACGGCCGGATCCTCGGACATGTTAGCGGACGGGGAAGATGAGGAAGGAGAAGAGGTGGACGAGGCAGTCGACAGCACTCACAACGCTGGTTTCCCCGACAGCCAGGATCTCTTCATCACCCTTACAGAGATCCCCTACCAACCGTCCCCAGCCGTTACCCCGGACACAGAATCTGGGGAAGGATCAGCCAGTAAGTGTTGTAAACATCTAAACATTTATTTTTAACAGAACAGGAATATTAACAATTAAAAAAATGGGTTTCTCATGATTAGTTTGCCCTAGGCGCTTAACGGTTCAGTCATGGGCAGTGCAACTATTGAAGAAAAAATCTAGCAATGTCCAGTTTTGCATGATTGTCCTGCCCAAGCCGCTCTACTGTTTAGTCACTGCTACAGCAGCTAGAGTAAAATGCGGTCTATATGTCCGGGGATGGAGCAGAAATCCTCCTGTGACATCTCGAGGAAGCTCTCCTGGAGGTAATTGGAAATCCGTTGCATTAGGTTCCTGGGGAGAGCGGCCTTATTGGGTCCTCCGTAGTACGACACGTTGCCGCGCCACGAGACAAGCAAGTACTCGGGAATCATTGCTCTGCACAGCAGGGCGGCATACGGCCCTGGTCTTTGGAGGCTTTCCCGGAGCATTCTCTTTCTCGCTGTCAGAGATCCTCATGAGGGTGATGTCGCTCATGGTGACCTGCTTTGAATGAGGTAGGGGAATGTTAGTGTTGGGACTGCTTTACCGTTCCTTTACAGAACTGTAACCGCTGGTTTGCAGCCACGCGGTGGAGGCGGGAGAGGGGCAGCCGAAAGGGATCGTTCCCGGGGACAGCCGCGAGGGTGTGGGACAGGAGCAGAGTTCCTGCTTGCCGGATTGCTGGCAGCAGGGACCGACATTGATTTCAATGTGAAATGAGGCCATTGCTAATATTAAAGTTTTAAGCTGCCACGAGTCTATGGCTTACCATGTCTGCCTGCAACAGAAATTCCGTTGTCCTGACACGGTTCTCAAATGTGCTGTGCAAGACCCCAGGCACTGAATGCGAAGGCCGAGAATTCGACCTTGTGCTGAGTGCGCATGTGATAGGTGCTGTGCATGGTCTTGTTCACAGAGAAAGACTATGTTCTTTGTTCACAACTACATTTATCTTTCTGAGGAATTCACTCCCTTTTTCCCATTCCCACAGCCACATCTGCGACTGTCTCACAACCTAGCCTGGCATCACACTCCCAGAGGCTAGCGAGGATTAGGCATAGGAAGAAGAGGACACGGGAGGACATGTTCTCAGAGCTTATGGCCTGCTCCCGAGCCCAGGCAGCACAGCAGACCCAGTGGCGGGAGAACTTGTCCCAAATGCAGCAAGCAAACATGGATCGGGAGGAGAGGTGGCGGCAGGAAGACCAGCAGGCGACTCAAACCCTGCTTGGACTACTGAGGGAGCAAACGGACACGCTCCGGCGCCTTGTGGATGTTCTGCAGGAACGGAGGCAGGAGGACAGAGCCCCACTGCAGTCCATCTCTAACCGCCCTCCCCCGCCACCAAGTCCCATACCCCCCTCACCCAAAGTGCACAGAAGGAGAGGCGGCAGAGTCCACGCAAACTCTCACTCCACCCCTGCAGAGAGCTCTAGTAGCAGAAGGCTCTCATTCCCCAAAATTTGACAAGTTCTTTCCTTCCCGCCTGACACAAGCCCCCGTCCAAGTTTCACCTCCCAGTTCCATGTGTAGTTGATAATAAAAAATATGTTTCTGTTAACTAATGTTTCCATCATGTTCTTTTGGAGGAGGGGGGGGAAAGGGGGATGGTAATTGGACAGGACAGTCACCTTTGGCAGGGTACATAGGCGGGGGCAGGTACAGCAGCAGGGCACATACACAGTGCAGTGACTAGTTGCCCTGGTCCGTCTGGGAGGTGGTTTTCATGTTCTGTAGTGGGGGGTGGGTTGCTCTGTGACTTTGTGGCGGGGGAGGGCAGTTACAGATCTTAAGCGGCGGTCCTTATGCAGGATCACAGAGCCACACAGCAGGAGATCTGTAACCGTCCTCCCCCTGCCACAAAGTCACATAGCCCCCCCATACACACAGTCCCGATCAGGAGGGGTGACAGGCTCCGTTGAAAGAACCAGCCCACCACAGCGGAGCCTGTCAATCCTTGAGTTTAGAAGCTTTCTTTGCGTCACTACACTACACCCGCTCCGCACCACAATCCGCGTCCCAGTTTTAAAAAATTCCCGCGAAAACAGTAGTAAAGAAAACGGTGTTCATTAACAAAGTAGAACTGATTTTATTTCGAAACGTGTGTTGGAAGGGGGGGAGAAGGGGGTATGTAACTGGAGAGGATAGTCAACATTAACTGGGTAAAGAAACGGGGGCAGGTTCGGCTTCTCTGTACACAAACTTTACAGTCACAGGTTACCCTGCTCACTCAGGAACCTAGCTTTCAAAGCCTCCCGGATGCACAGCGCGTCCCGCTGGTCTCTTCTAATCGCCCGGCTGTCTGGCTGTGCGTAATCAGAAGCCAGGCTATTTTCCTCAACCTCCCACCCCGCCATAAAGGTCTCCCCCTTGCTCTCACAGAGATTGTGGAGCACACAGCAAGCTGCTATAACAATGGGGATATTGGTTTCGCTGAGATCACAGCGAGTCAGCAAGCTTCTCCATCTCCCCTTGAGACGGCCAAAAGCACACTCCACCACCATTCTGCACTTGCTCAGCCGGTAGTTGAAGAGTTCTTTTTCACTGTCCAGGGCGCCAGTATAGGGCTTCATGAGCCAGGGCATTAGCGGGTAGGCTGGGTCCCCGAGGATGACTATAGGCATCTCCACATCCCCAACAGTTATTTTGTGGTCCGGGAAGTAAATACCTTGCTGCAGCCGTCTAAACAGACCAGAGTTCCTGAAAACACGAGCGTCATGAACCTTGCCCGGCCATCCGACGTAGATGTTGGTAAAACGTCCCCTGTGGTCCACCAGTGCTTGCAGCACCATGGAAAAGTAGCCCTTTCTGTTAATGTACTGGCTGGCCTGGTGGTCCGGTGCCAGGATAGGGATGTGAGTTCCATCTATGGCCCCACCGCAGTTTGGGAATCCCATCGCTGCGAAGCCATCTATGATCGCCTCCACGTTTCCCAGGGTCACTACCTTTGGCAGCAGTACATCAACGATTGCCTTGGCTACTTGCATCACAACAACCCCCACAGTAGATTTGCCCACCCCAAACTGGTTCGCGACTGACCGGTAGCTGTCTGGCGTTGCAAGCTTCCAGAGGGCTATGGCCACTCGCTTCTGGACAGTCAGGGCTACTCGCATCCGGGTGTCATTGCGCTTCAGGGCAGGGGACAGCAACTCACAAAGTTCCAGGAAAGTTCCCTTCCGCATGCGAAAGTTTCGCAGCCACTGGGATTCATCCCAGACCTGCAGCACTATGCGGTCCCACCACTCAGTGCTTGTTTCCCGTGCCCAGAATCGCCGTTCCACGGCATCAACATGACCCATTGCGACCGTGATGTCCTCGGCGCTGGGTCCCCTGCTTTCTGAGAGGTCTGTGCTACTCTCAGACTTCAGGCCATCACCGCGGTGACGTAGCCTCCTCGCCTGACTTATCTGCATCTGCCTCAGGGAAAGGTGTATGATAAGCTGCGAGGCGTTGAGAGCGGCCACAACTGCAGCGATGGTCGCAGTGTGCTCCATGCTCGCAGTGCTGTGGCGTCCGCGCTGTCACTGACTAGAAAAGTGCGCGAACTGATTTCCCGCCGGCGCTTTCAGGGAGGGAGGGCGGGAGTGATGGACGGATGACGACAGTTACCCAAAAGCACCCTGGACACATTTTTTTTACCCAGAAGGCATTTGCGGCTCCACCCAGAATTCCAATGGGCAGCGGGGACTCCGGGAACTGTGGGATAGCTGCCCACAGTGCACAGCTTCCAATGTCGACGCTTTCCCCGTTAGTGTGGACTCACAAAGTCGAATTACTGTCCTTAGTGTGGACACACACGTTCGACTTTGCAATATCGATTCCAAAAATTCGATTTAAGTAAAATCGAACCACTCTCGTAGTGTAGACAAGGCCTAAGTCTTAAAGGTGCCACAGGACCCTCTGTTGCTTTTTACAGATTCAGACTAACATGGCTACCCCTCTGATACTTGTAAGGGGTTGATAGGCCAAGTGATTGTTTAGATGGAAGTTTGGGCACTATCAGACTCTCAAAGTAAATCTCCATTGATGAAGCTTTGGCCAGAGCATTCATGTCCTGACAGAGTGTCTCTTCAGCATTGGGTAGATCATTATCCACATCAGCAAGACAGAGCCCATCCACATGTACATACTTACAACCTACCAACAATTAAAGCCAGTAAGTATATATGTTGAAAAGGAGGAGACCTACAGTGGATCCTTGTAGGAGTCCACTACAGAGATGTCTAAGCGAGTTAAGTTTGTCTCCAGCTTGCAAAAAGGAACTCCAGTTTATCTCCATGATGAGCTGCACCATGGGTTTAGAGAGAATAGTGTGACACAACTTGGCAGTCAGCCCCACCTGCCAAACAGTATCACATGCAGCTGATAGATCCACTAGAACAGCACCAACTTTCTTGCTTTTCTCAAAGGCATCTTCAATGTCCTGTGTTGAATGAATAATGAAATCTTGGGTACAGCATGCTCATCTGAAGCCAGCCTGAACAAAGAGCAGTTGTGGCTTGATAACATCATTGATGCACATAAGAATCAGTCTCTTCATAAACTGTATCTGACGAAGTGGGCATTCACCCACGAAAGCTTATGCTCCAATACATCTGTTAGTCTTAAAGGTGCCACAGGACTCTGTTGCTTTTCATAAACTTGTACTTGACACAAAGTAGAGAGATGGATCACTAGCTCTTGGGATCTTCCAGGGTTTTCCTGGCTTCAGAATGGCTACAACCTTTGCATTGTGCCAGATTTTTGGGATGAGGTTGTTCTGGAAACACTAGTTGAGGAACCAAAGCACTCACCTTTTAACCCTAGGTATAGTAGGAAATTCATATGGATAGAATCCAGGTCTGGAGCCTTTCCTGTTTCCATAAACTTTATGGTCCAGTCCAGCTCTGTCTGAAAAAAGACCCATTAAGTTTGAATCCACATTACAGATGGCAGGCTCCTAATCTCAGTTTTGACTGCAGGACTGAAAGACTTATCCAGGTTCTGTCTATGGGCAATAGCCATTGGCTGGGAAATAACAGCATTTGTGGAGATGGGGAAACCCCATTTTGATGAGCCTGGACTATCCAGAAAGACTTTTAATGGCCTGCCAGGCTTTCCAACTGGAATGAGTAAAGTCCACCGTTGTGACTGTCTCCCTCTATGTATCATATCGATCACACCTTGTTTGATTCAGCAGTGAATGAGTTCCTTGCTCTAACAGCCTCCTGTTTGTTACCAGCAGATCTGAATTCCTGGCAGAGCATAATTGCCTTTGATGACCACCCAGGGATATAATGCTGGGAATAGACTCCAGGGATTGATTTCTCAGCAGCTGCCTGAACTAATTTGCTATTCAAGCAGCTCTAATTAAAACTTCAGCTTTATTGTTCCAGTGTGTTGTGTCCCTGTCCCCTACCCTGTGTCTGTGTGGTCTGTTTATTCTGTCCAGAATTCACAGTAGGGACTGTCTGCTACTCTGTTTATCACAGTGGTGCCCCATTCTTGGTTGGTTCTTAGGCTGTACTGGAATAAATAATTCAGTTAACATGCCTCCTGCTCCAACTGGCACATACCAATGCACCTGTGGGAAGAGCCAACAGCACTCCGTGATAGCAGAATAGTTTAAGCCAAGATATGAATAGACTAAGACCAGAAAGGGCCGTTATGATCATCTAGTCTGACTTCCTCCACAACATGGGCCAGAAAAAAAAATGCACCCAGTGATTCTGTCATCAATGCCATAACTTCTGATTGGGCTAGAGCAGGTCTTTTTAGAAAGATACCCAATCTCACCATAAAGACTTCAAGTGATGGAGAATCTGCCACATCCCCAGGTAAGCTATTCAATGGTTAATTACACTCACTGTGAGACAATTGCACCTTATTTCTAGCCTGAATTTCTCTAGCTTAAGTTCCCAGGCACTGGATCTTGTTGTGCATTTGTCTGCTGGACTGAAGAGTCCTCTGCTGTCTTCTCACCAGGTAGGTATTTACAAACTGTGATCAAGTCATCTTTTAACCTTTTTATGATGACCTTCCATCATAGGCGCCAACTTCTCCTGGTGCTGGTGAGTGCTTGCGCCCCGGCCCCATCTCCTCCCCTGAGGGCGCTGTATTCCCACTCCTCCCCCTTCCCTCCCACTGCTTGTTACGCCTGTCTTGCAGCAGCAGGCGCTGGGGGGAGGGGGAGGAGGCAGAGGCGAGCTGGGGCGGGGAGCTGTCGGTGGGTGCAGAGCACTCACCAATTTTTTTCCCCATGGGTGCTCCAGCGCCTATGCTTTCCATAGAGCAGAAGAAAGGGGAGAAAACTGCCTGTGAGGGGTCTTGGAGATCAACATTCTCCCCCATTGCAGGTCTTCACTAGGCATATGTTGCTATTATCTGCCTCACCCTTGCCCCACTGTTTGCTCCATGATCCAAATTGACAGGACATTTCAAAACTGTGGAATAGGGATACCATAAGGACCTGACAAAGCCAGGAGAATGGGCAGCATGATGGCAGATGACATTCAGTGTTGGCAAATGCAAGTTAATTCAACTTGGAGGAGTAATTTTAACTTCTCGCATGCTTTACTGGATTCTAAATGCACTGGAACCACTCTGGGAAAAGAGCTGGGTTGCACTGCAGATGGCTTAGTAAAGTCCTTGGCTGTGTGTAGCAGTGGCCAACAAGCAAAGAAAATGGATGGAAAATAATAGAATTGACAGTAGAACACTATTTGCACTATCACCCCATCCTAGGAATATACCGGAAATGAAAGAGCTCCAGAGATGGGCAATGCAAACGATTAGAGGAGTGGATAGATTTCTGTATAAAGAGGTGTTAAGACTCAGTGTAGCTACAGGGGGAGGGTCCACTGCCCCACTAAGCACAAGTGGCGCCTTGTCAATTTCCTGGCACCTTTGTACTCCCCCGGGGGAGCAATTAAAAAAAAAAAAAGAACACCGCCCACTGCGGCACTTTTATTTTATTCGCCCTGCGGTGCTCCAGGTCTTCAGCGGCACTGAAGGTCTCGCTGCCAAAGACACCCAGAGCGAGTGAAGGGCCCACTGCCAAAGACCCGGAGCGCTGCCAGGTGAGTAAAAGCGCTTTTTTTTTTTTTTATTGCTCCCCCTGTTCACTCCACCTGGCTACGCCATTGTTCAGACTGGGACTGTTTAAGGAGGAACTGGATAAGAGGGGACATGATAGAGGTATACTGAAGAAGAAAGGGGCTAGAGAAGGTAAATGAGATGCTCTTATTCACCCTCCAATACAAAAAGAATATGGAAATATTCAATAAAATTTAAAACTAACAGGAAATGTTTTAAAACAATGAAACCCACTAAAAATCCACCAAAAAGAATACTAAATACCATTTTTGCGCATGCGCACGCACACACACACACACACACACACACCCCTCTATCTATATGTAATCATGCTAGGTGAAGCTCACATTGTAGAGTACCATCACAAAGAGATGCACAAATAAAGTGGTGCACCAGCCTTTGCTAACCCTCAGCAGCATGATGAATTTCACCCCATTATCTTTTGCTTTTGTCTGTGACAATTTTTATCTTTCCAGGATTAATGCTTATCTGTTTGCCTGTGACTGTGGTAGTTGCACTCGTCACACATTAATTTCTTAAAACAAAAGTGAATTAGTATATTACAAAAACAAAATGCATAAAAATCCCTGAATACATGAAAAATCTTCAGCCTCCAAAATATCTAGTCACCTTAGCATCTTTCTTTGTCTCCCACTCATTTAAGTTAACTGCCACCTTCTCAGCAAATCATTAATTACACACACACACATATATACACACACACACAAGTATAAATATTAGAATTTACATGTTTATAAATATTTTATATTTCTCATTAGAAATGCATTGTGTGCAATATGGAGATAGACATTATTCTGTGGAACTATTCTAGCTAGTTTTGCAGTTTAAACTTGATATGTAATTCTCATTGTGTGGATGTAAGAGACAGCAACATAAAGCAGGAGCTTAGGGCCCCAGCTCTTGGTGCCATGTGGTGATGCCAGAATCTCAGCTTTCATTTAAAAAAAATCTCTCCTGGCAGTGAAGAAACATTTGAAAATGTGACCCAAGTGTTGTTGCTATAGTAATCTCTGCCTGAGTCTGAAGACAGCCTGATACAATAACTCTGAACTACAGATGACATTATTCTCTTATAGGAACATACAAATTGCGAGACTGGATCAGACCCAGTCTCTGACAGTGATCAGAACCAGATGCTTTAGAGAGAGGTGTAATACCTCCACAATGGGCAGATGTGGGATAATCTTCCCCCAAACAGGTCATAGCCTCATCTCTTGGATTGAGTCCTGAAGCCTACTGATGCTTCCAAAATTTGTTCATAATTAATTTGATCACTCTGGACATTTATATGGATCTCAAGAAGATCCAATCTCTTTTTAATCTTCAGTTCTTGGCCTCCGTGATTTCCTCATTACTAGCCCCCTTTCCAGATCATTTATATATAAATAAAAACAACACAGGACCCAGTAGGGAACCCTGAGGCCCTGCTGCTAAGCTTTGCCATGATGAAAATTGACCATTGAACCTTAGTGTTTCTTTTGTCTCCTAGCCAGTTTTTGATTTATGGCAATACTCTGCCTCTCACCCCATGACCACTTAGCTTCTTCAGTAGCCTTTTGTAGGAGACCTTGTCAAAGGCCTTTTGAAAGTCAAAATTCATTATATCTGCTGGTTCTTCTTTATCCACACATTCAAAGAATTCTAAGAGATTAGTGAGACACAATTTTCCTTTGCAGAAACCATGCTGGTTAGACCCTGGTAGACCACGATTTTCCTGGTGTCCTCCTGTTCTATTTTTAATTGTTTCAACCAATTTACCAGGTAAGACTGACTGGTCTGTAATTCCCCAGATCTCCTCTACAGCCTTTTTAAAACCTGGATACAATATTTGCCACCCTCCAGTCCTTTGGAACAGTGGCAGGTTTTTAGTGAGAGGTTTGGAAATTCTTGTTTGCAACTCAGTCACTACCTACTTGAGCTTCTTCAGAATTCTTGGATGCATCACCTGGGTCTGGTGACTTATTGTTTAAATTGCAATAAATCACAATCAGTTTGCTCCAGGACCTTTCAGACACCTCCATCTCTGAGAGCACCTCTTCTTTACCAGAAAGAACAATCCCAGGTAGGATCTCCCCAACAGTGGGCTGAGGCAAAGAAATCATTTAGTTTCTCACTGTAGTGGGGCAGCTGCCCCACTTCCTGAGAATTTAGGCTGCAGTGGGCCTGCGCAGATGGACAGCCAATCAGGGCCTTGATTGGAGGCAGCCCTATAAAAAGGCTGTCCTGGGAAGGAGCAGTCTGTCTGTCCCAGGCCTTTGGGAGGAGAAGGTCTATCTCCAGAGCTGGGAGACTAGTACCTGGGACAGTGCTGGGCAGTGCAGTGCTGGGCAGGCCTGGGGGAGCAGAAGGTAACTCCAGCCTGGTGTCTGCCAGGCTGCAGGTCCTGAGGGAAAGGGCCTAGCCGGTGTGAGGGGCCAAAGGGGAAACGGCCCAGGGATGTGGACAGACAGAGGGAGAGGAGGGCAGGACGGCTGCCACTAGAGAGTCCCTGGGTTGGGACCCAGAGTAGTGGGGGAGGGGGGGCTGGCCCCCCCTTCAGTACACCCAGCCATTGGCTGTAGGGAGTGGCCATCATAGACCCACCTAATCCCTGACAAGAAGGGATTAGATTTAAAGGGTGTGGTTGGAGTTGGTGGCTGGATATAGAGACTGCTGATTGACACCCCCCTGGAAGGGGCGTGGATGGACTAAGGGGCACTGCCAGAGGGCAGTGGTCCTGAAGAGGATGCCACGAGTTGGTGAGTGACGTGAGCTCAGATGCCAACGGAGGGCAAGACAACAGATGGGACACTACCAGGAGGGGGTGCTCCACTGGACAGAGCTAATTTCTGAGGCAACCAGTAGGAGGCACCACAGTGGTGAGTCTCAACCTTGTTACACTCACCAATGTCTTTATCATCTTTAATTGCTGTCTTTAATCCTTAATGATTTAGCAAGCCCATCAATTCTTTTGTAGACTTTGATTCTGCTATATTTAAAGAATCCATTGTTTGTTTTATTCCCTTTGCTATTTGCTCTTCAAACTCCATTTTGGCCCTTCTTAATCGCCTTCTTACTTAATGTCTGCTGTAACTTATTATCCTGTTTATTGGCTTCAGAGGCTCAGATTTCAAGGATTTTGGTTAGGTTCAAGAAGTTATTTGAGCCAGGACTCATATGTCATGTAGACCAGGACTTCTCAAAGCCGGTCCACCGCTCTTTCAGGGAAATCCCTGGTGGTCTGGGCCGGTTTGTTTACCTGCCACGTCTGCAGGTTCGGCCGATTGCGGCTCCCACTGGCCGGGGTTCGCCGCTCCAGGCCAATGGGGGCCACTGGAAGTGGTGCGGGCTGAGGGATGTGCTGGCCGCCCTTCCCACAGCCCCCATTGGCCTGGAGCGGCAAACCCCGGCCAGTGGGAGCCGCAATCGGCCGAACCTGCAGACGTGGCAGGTAAACAAACCAGCCCAGACCACCAGGGGCTTTCCCTGAAAAAGCGGTGGACCGGCTTTGAGAAGCACTGATGTAGACAACATGGCTTACTCCTTGCTTTCCTGGTGTGGTGTGGTTTGGGGGGTGTGTGTGGGGGGGAGCTGGGTTTGTTTGTGGTTTGTGTGGGGTGTGTGGGGTGTTTTTTTTTTTTTTGTGGGTGGGTGAGTGGTCTATTATAGGTTTTTCTTAGTAGCAGCCAAGCCATCTCTAGGGATTTTCTTTCCTTTACTTTTCGCTTTAGGGCCTTAGCATCTAACCTTCTCATTTTATTGAAATCTTTTTCTAAAGAAATCTTTCACTTTTTGGCCTCCTACCTGCCTTGTGGATGTTTAACCTAATTATATTGTGGTCATTGTTAGGTTTGTCAATTTTAAAATTAGCCTGAAGTAATAACCACATATAACCTCTCCTCTTCATGCTCTAGAGCTAGCTGTTTCAAGAAGCAATTACATGAAGTGTTGTCGGAAAACCTTGTCCCGTTAAGCCATCTGACAAGCATATGTGTGGGTAGTTAGTCTCCCATTACTAGTATTACGTTAGATATTGCTGCCTTTTTTAATCTCTCTCAATATTTGTCTACTTATCCACATACCAAATGCCTTATAAACTGTTGAATCTTGGCCTGTTGAGAAACCTCAGGAGCACTGGAAAGGCTAAAAAATTTTAGAGACTCTGAAAAAGGCATAGTAAAGGTTGCCAGATTTCTGGATTCAGGGGATAATGCACACCAGTGTCCTAATTACAGTAATTGTTTGAGCCCCTGCATGACCTGGAAAATATCAGTTATAGGTACAGGATTTCATGCAGTTCTTGATTCTCGGCATATAGAGGAAGTCACAATCTTTGTCACTTGTCACTTTATCACAGCATTTAGACAAAGCTAACAGTGTCACAGGCTGATTAAAGAATCTTATTCCCAAATAAGTCTCTCCAACCATTCTCTAGAATGTACTATTTGCCCTCTTTCCCTCCCCCCCCCCCACTGGAGAAGCTATGTAATTCAAAGCTGGTTCCTTGACCCAACTGCTTTAGCACTCCCTTCAATGGTATATGCATGTCATCCGATAAACTATGGGTGGGGTTTGAACAAACACTCAGTCTAACTCTGATCCCATTGAAGTAATGATAAAATTCCCATTAGTTTCAGCAGGAACAGAACTAGACCAAGGCTGAATGCTTCAGAAAAATCCCACCTTGTACATTTTCTAGTTAAACTGGGCTTTGAGATAGCTCATATACAAAACAATTGTTTCTTTCTAGGTAATAGTTAGAGCTGCGTGAATGCAGAATTTCCATCCTGCAGGAAATTCTGACATTGCAGTATTTTGAAGTTTTCTGTAGAATGGAAATTTGATTGCGGAATGTTGAAACATTTTTCCTTTAGATATTTTTGATCCAAACAACAAAACAATGACATTCCTGAGATAAAATGTTTCATTTCAGTTTGTCAGAATAACCCAAAATGCTTCATATGGAGCTATTTCAACATTAAACTGCATTTCTTTATAGCCTGATATTACCATTCTGCCCTAAGGGCCAGGCTCCCAGACTGGACTACAGTGCCACAATACACCCAAGCTCATATATAGCCTGTCACAAGAGCCATTCACTAAGTGGCACCTCCTGCTGGCCATCCTTAGTATTAGCTCTGCCAGCTTGCACTCCCCCTCCAGTGTTGTCTTTTTTCCCCACCCCCATCCTGTCTCTCTGCTGCCCTGCTCCTTCCTGGGTCTGCATCTTCCTCTGTGGCTTGGCCCTCCAGCCAGGCCATTAAAGTCCTCCCCTTTTTGGGAATTCAGTCTTTTCAGACCTGCTGTCTGTCTGGCACCTCCAATACCCTGGCCACTCCCCAGTGGCTGGTAGGGGAACTCAGGCCCCCTATTTATAATGGGCTCCAGCCCAGGGACCCTATAACAAGCAGCCACAGTCCCTGTGTAGTCCTACCTCTTCCTGCTGTTTCCCTGGGCTTCTTCCTACATGTCTGGCTTGCCCCCTCTCTGGTTTTACTAGCCTCCAACTCTCTCCACTCAGGAAGTGACTACAGCCTTTCTTAGCAGCACCTCTACTACCTGGGTTTATACCGGCCCTACCTGTTCCTGCATAGGTGAGCCTGCCCTTAATTAGCTGCCTCCAGCCTAAATCTCCCCTGTTTGAAGCCTAATTAGATTGGGCCCAATCAGCTAATTAGGCTTCAATCAGCTAAACTCAGCACTTGCTGGGCTAGTATGGGGAGCCTACCTCCATAATGCACCACTCAACTTGGTCACAGTGAAATCCCTGCATTGCCTTATCAGATGTAGTCCCTCTGGAGCCTAGCCCATAAGAAAGAATGGGGGCTGGAAATGCACCACCCATAAATAGGGTGACCAGGTGTCCCGATTTCATAGGGACAGTCCCAATATTCAGGGCTTTTTCTTAAATAGGCACCTATTTACCCCATCCCCAGTCCCAATTTTTCACACTTACAGTCTGGTCACCTTACCCATGAGACAATACATCACAGTAGGATAATGAAGTTTGATTCAGCTAGAATCAGTAAAAAAAAAAAAAAATTAATCTGGGTCACTTCAAAAACAAACCATTCCAGTTTGGATCAAATTGGCCCAAAATGAAATATTTCATTCTGATTTTTCCTAACAGAAAACTGCATTTCACAGAAACTGCACTTTTCATGGGAAAAATCATTCTGATGGAATATTCCAAACCAACCCTACTAATAACAGGTGTTTTCTTTCAAAATAGTTTAAGAAAGGTCCAACTAATAAAACTGTTTTCACTCCTGGTATCAGCTGCCACTTTTAGCTTCTGTCCATTAAAAAACAGTTGCAGGCTTTTTTACTTCTGATTTAGTAACACGGTTATTTTATCTTCTGACATAGCTCACACTCTCCATCCCATTGGGGTTGCTTTAACTCAGAATTTCTGTGGCCAATTTTTTTATGATTTGCTTTTTTCCCTGCCAACTCTAGCAGCGTCCCACTTCCTTATGGTACAGAGCTTTAGATTTCCTTGACTTAGGTTTATTTTGTGAATGTGTGTGGACAGTTCACAACGACAACAGATTTTACAAAGGTAAAATCCATATTTTATGCTTATGCTGAAGCATCTTTTTGGCTGAAATGGTGGGTAGCTGTGCAAGGAGGCTGCGCTGTATGTGCTCCCGTTGGCCAGCATAGCAGAGAATGCTAGATTCTGCCGGTGCTGACTCAGATAGTCGTGCCATGGCAACTGCCTTTTTTCTACAGTGAAACCCTCCTGTTGTAAGCACCTTTAACACAGCATTTTGTTGAGCAAACTCCTCCACAAATTGATCTCAGATCATGACTAATTCAAATGTGCCAAAAACTCACTTCCTCAGAAGCCCACCTAGTACAGCTCCTAGTTATAGATGTCTAATAGAGTCATGTAGTGTGGAGTCCCATGCAATATGCCAGCCTCGTATCTTTGCCTATGCCTGGAGCAGGAAGAGGGAAGGTAGACCAAGGGAGCACCTGTGCAGAACCAGCACCATGCTTGCCTGACATATGCACCCCTCTGAAATGGGGACTAGAACTGTGAGTGACTGAGTGCCCATGGTATTCTTATGATGGAGGGACCCCCAGCCACTGAATGTAACTGTAACCAGACCCCAGGGCCTGAGCATGTGCCTCTTACTCTGACTGAGGGGTATGACAGTAGGTCAGGTTCACTATCCTAGAAGTGCCACAGTGGGATCATGCCCACTCCCCATGTCCAGGATGGCCTGATCCTGCTAGGACAGTCTAGATGAGGGTCCCCAGACAGTTGGCTGTTGCCACAGCCCCTCCACATTGCTCTGAGGTCCTATGTCCTGGACAGCTCTCCAACAGCATTAATTTTACTCCTGACAGTGATTCTGGACGTGGCTCTTCAAGACCTCTCCTTTTAGGGGCAACTGAGGAGCTGGGGCCCACCAGGATGACAAATTCAGTTTATCCATCCATGTAACCTCCCCATTCTCAGATCCACCACCACTGGGTCTGTAAAGGGATGGCCTGTTCTGGAGATCTTCCCCTTATCCTAACCCACTCTTGCCCAAGCCCAGCTCATTCCCTACCACGCTGGCCAGAGCTCCCATTGGTGGCAGCCATTCTTCCTGAGATAGCAATACTACCTTAGTGCAGTCTATCTCTAACTCAGACCAATGCATTGTAATTTTTGCTCTGTCTGAAGAATGTCTTGTGGTGATGTGAAGATTTGCATAAAAAGAGTCTCTCTCTCTCTCCGAGTACAATACGCTGTAGCCGAGGGGAAAGTGCCCTCAACCACAGACCATAAGTTCCAGTCCCAGATCTTCTACTGACAGTATTTCAGTGGCATTCACAACCCTAAGTCTGAACCAAGGTCTCATACCTGGTGCATGTAGCAGGGTAACTATCATTCACCTATTTCACTGATAACTAAGAGCTTGCACAAGGTCATTTCAGGCTGAGCTGACAACAGAACCCAGGGTTCTAATCAACAGAGCTAAAAACATTGCAACCCTTCTGCCACTTAATCTCTAAGGCCTGATCTACACCAGGGGAGCAGGATCAATCCAAGTTACACACTTCAGCTGCATGAATACTTCAGCTTTGTTCAATCTCTAAGGCTCTCAATGTGCAAGGAGGCTACCTCCCAGTGGGATTTGTTTGGATGATGACATTTCATGTTCCTAGATACATGACTTGCTGTGGACTGTATTAAACATGCACTGGTCAAGGAAACCCAGGCAAACTAGATCACTCTGTTTAACTGATCTGTCCTCCAAATTCTTTAACACAAAGATTAGTAGAGTAATATCTGCCAACTTTACTAGCACTGATTTTATATTTTCTTCCAGATCATTGATGAAGACCTTGAATACAATTGGGCCAAGACCTGATCCTAGCAGGACACCCCCTAGAAACACCCCCACTGGATGATGATTCCCCAGTTACAATTAGTTTTTGAGATCTCTCATTTAGCCAGTTTCTGATCCACTTAGTATGCACCACATTGACTCTCTTAAAGTGCTAGAATATATGTGGTGAGGAGCTAAATGCCTTAGAGAACTCTAAGGACCAGACTTGCAAAGAAATGTAGGTGTGGTGATGCGGAGCATAGAAAAGCACCACCATTCACAGAGCCCTGTACGGTGAATAGAGAGAGAGCAGCACTTTAGACTGGGATTCACAAAAGCCAGCCTGTTAGGCAGCTCCTCATATGGGAGAGCCCATGGGAGACTCCAAGCCACATGGGTTTGCTATCTTGGAGCTAGGTGCCTAAATCCAAGCTGCAATGAGGTACCTGCCTCTGCTTGGTATTCTCGGCTACAAACCCTCTCCGGGAATTAGGTGCCTACACTTTCTGTGAGGATGAAGAGGCAGCAGCCTTCCCTCCTAACTCTTAGCCGAGCAATTAGGGCCCCTCGGGACCACTCTAAAGAAAAAAGAGGTACTCGGAGCTTAGTAAAAAACGTCATTGGAAGAAAATCAAACCAGGCAGTTTCACCTTTCCTTTAGATCCCCTTAATGAATAAAGCAGTGAGAGACCGGAAATCAGTGTTTGCAATTCTGTGGGATGTGTGGTTCATGCTACAGTTCACTAAAAGTTTCAAACTGTTTTGCGCTTCTTTTTAAATCAAAAAAGTTCCTGCACTACACAATGGCAAGAGGTTGCTGTCGCCATTCCATTGCCAGCACTCCACCTAAGATGGCATATGACGACAGGCCAAGGAGTGCAGCTGACACAATGAGAGGTCTTCTCCACCGAAGACAGACTCCACGCTGTTTCAGCGAGAGCTGCTAGTACGACAGAGGATTTCCCATCATGGAAGAGATTTTTCCAGGGCCCTGTATCGGATGACAGTGGTAGGGTACAAATTTGGATCTGAACCAGGTTATCCAAAATCTCTTCATGTCGTCTTATAACAAGATAAAAGAAAGAACTGCCATGCTAATTATGGTGGAGTTATAGCTTTACCAATGTTAAGATTGCACCAGAGGTTTTGTTTAAGGAGGAGTGTTAAACTTTCATCAAAAGTGTCTGAATTCTCAAAGTCCAGTTTGAAATTAAGAGCTTAGGCAGCCTCATTGAGAGGAATGGGAAGGTGTGGGGCCCCAGTAAACATGACCCACATCTTCCCAGTTACAGATGGTTTTAAGGGCTCCCTGAGCTCAGGGCCCTGGTACAATTGTCCCCCCCCCTTCCCCCTCTTTGCCAGCCTTGAGCTTAATTGTTTCCAAAATCACAATAGCATGTGAGCAGGAGCAATGAGGGGGACAGGGATACCCCCCCAAACCTAAAAAGCTCCCCCCAGAAAGATGTATGATTTCCTGTTGCATCCCACACCATTGTAAGGTGTGTATATAGCCATTAACATATACCTTGAAAATATGTTAACAGCTGTAGTTCTCACTCAGCCCATTTAATTAACTGTTACCTAAGATCACTACCAATCACACTTATGCTACTAACCAAATAGTGCAAGTTGAGTACTATTTAGGTTACAGAATGTTTCGCATTTCATACTATTCTCTTTCATATAGGTGTGGAGAAACAGTCAGGCCCTTTTTCAAACAATCCAGCATTCCCCTATCATGTGTAATAAATTTTTGGAAAACCACTCTGAAAGAAATTTTTAAATATACCAGAGATAGGGCTCAAACAGGACTTGAAGACAAGGAAGTGGGCCTGTTAAAAAGATTCAAGTCGGAAATGAGGAAGCTATTCCTATTCTCACTCTTTATAGCAAAAAACAAAACAACCATTCTTTAATTTGTGGACCCAGGCATTGATTCCTACTGTAGATTGCTGGGGAAAAAAAACTATTAACAGAATATTTTATAATGGAAGACAAATTCACCACAGAAAATTGATAAAGGGAACTGGCATACTTTGCACAAACCTTTTATCTTCCTCTTTAAGATAAAGACAATGAGAGTCAATAGGCCTGTCCCAACAGGTGGGACATCTTATCTGGGGAGCATTAATTAAGCATCTGAAGAAGTGAGGTTTTTACTCACGAAAGCTTATGCCCAAATATATCTGTTAGTCTTTAAGGTGCCACCAGACTCCTTGTTGTTTTTGTAAAATACACAGTTACCAGGAAAGGAAAGCTCCAATGATTAACAAAGTCTTCAAGTTACTGTTAAAGGGAATCTCCCTTGATTTGCATGAGGACATAATTCCCGTCTTACTGGCTAGCTACAAAGTATTATGAACCAGTGATGAGTGAAGAAACGTACATTTAAGCCCTCTAGAAATAACTAGTTATGACACCCAGAAAACTGAAGGTCAACTGGAGCAAACTACCTGTTCCTGCAAGAAACCCAACCCACATTGCCTTCACCTCAAGCTATACATTTGTTTGCCTTATGACTCAGACGCACATCTCTCTGTGACTGATCTGTTTTATTCTGACAGTATAAAGTCTCCAATCCCGTGATAAACCCTGGAAGATGTGAAAAGAATATAAAGATTCTGCCCACTAGGGTTAGAGGAATTATAAAGGATGTTATTTTCTTCATAATCAGTTGCACTCTAGAAGTGACAGGGATTGTATGGCACAAGAAGGGGAAAGGAATGGTCTAAGCGCCCACTGAGGTTATAACTGGGGGAATTCCAATTAATAGTCCGGGCTAATATTGAAATACAGTCCTTGAAATGAATCCAATCTAAAAATCCTCCAATAAGAAAAGGACTGAAAGAATGTTATATACCAACACCCTCTACTGAATACTGATGGAAGTCACAGAGAAACCAAGAGAGCTGAAATCTGAATACCCAGCTGGCTAGTGTCCAGTACAAAATAAGGGGATTGCCTTCCTCCAGTGGACCCTGAAATAGTATCTCAACTTGGATCAGCTTGTGGGACCCTAGAGCTTGCTGAACCCCTGCAGACAGCCTCTCCTCTAAGCCAGAATCACAGGATGGAGCAGGGGTGACTGAACCCACAAATAAGCTGCAAAATCCAGACAGGAGAATGATGTTTGGATCAGCCATGAGGAAAGGATTCTTCCTTATTTCATGCTTAACCGAGTAAGAAGTGGTGAAATTAAATTTCCAAGATTGTATTTCTCCTTCTATTCCGTAATATAAATAACTGAAGGTTAGCTTGTTGAGTCTGCACTCTCTTTAGAGAGACCTCAAGTAACCATATTCTGGATTTTAATTAACTAATGCTATTAGCAAGCTCTACTTTGTATGTCCAGCAAATTGGCCTAAGAGAGATTCAATACAATAATTATAATCAATTGCTTTTGGTATTTTAAACTTGTCCCTTTTATTCCATACCATTCCAATAGCAGGGGACCATACTCTTAGAAGTGCCTTAAGACATCCGTATACATTGGTGAGGGACCACTAGTGAAAAAAATGTATTAGAAATACTGACAAAGTGATTATTGATCTCGTATGTAATAAGAAATTTTTGTAGTTTGCTTTGTTCCTTGGCATAACTGCTGACCCTTGACCCATGTCTGACAATCACTTCCAAGACTGTATTTTTGTGTTCAGTACAGACCTAGAAAATTGATTGAAGAACTGTTTATGGCATATGGATGTGGTTCCGGGTGAATTAATAAACTGTGGATTGATTAAGAATACCAAGTGTACTGATTTGAGAAACACTGTCTGAGCTAGAAGTAGACCTGAAAAAAACTTCACTTTAGAATTAGTAAGCTAAGGCTTCCTGGACTCAATAAAAAGGGTTCATCCTTAAATTCCATTCCAATAATGGCTACATCACCTATCAGCTTGGCAAATCTGGTTTGTCAGATTTCAGCTTTAAAATCTAACTGGCATCTTTGCAGGTTGACAAAATTAACCCCAATTTACACTGCTACCATCTTGCAGCACTGCAATGCCCTCCGCTGTGGCTCTTTATACTACCACAATTGGTTCCCAACCTCAAGGAAGAGATCAAATCTGCAGGGCAAGCCAGGAAAGGAATGTCTTGTGTCCCTGGGGCGATGACGGTATGAGGGTAGCATTGGAGCCTCCAACCCAGCCCAGCCTAAACCCACTAAGGGAACCGACCCTCTTTAAACAAAACTAGAAAATTAAACAAACACCACAGTTTAATTTGCTGTAGCAGCACAAGTGTCATGGTGATGCTTGTTGGTATGTTAGGAGATGGAAGTGACAGCCTGTGTATTGCCCACACTGTGGCTATATGATCTGTACTATTGACTGCACTGGGGCTGTAAGGAATATTTAATTAACAGTGCTGTGACTTTACTGAGTGTGCTATTGACTCTATGGTGGCTATATGGAATGTCTTATTGACAAAGATATGGGCTATACAGTG
The DNA here is from genome assembly GCF_027887155.1 of Malaclemys terrapin pileata. Classification (NCBI taxonomy): domain Eukaryota; kingdom Metazoa; phylum Chordata; order Testudines; family Emydidae; genus Malaclemys; species Malaclemys terrapin. Next base: position 56,865,193 of record NC_071514.1, read on the forward strand.
TGTTATTGACAACCTTGTGGTTGTCAACTATACAGAGTATGTTATTAACAGTGCTTCGGTTGTATTGAATGTGCTATCACCAGGGTTGTGGCTATATGGAGTGTGTGAGTACACCAAAGCATCCTTCCTTACTAGTTCTGGTCCTGTGCTTACAGAGCATTGGACACCAAGCAATTCCCCCCTCTGCAGGGTATGAAGAAGGTGTTTGAACTTGGGGTTCTTAGCCCTTACGTAAGTGCCTTAACCCTGGTCTATAGGACAGTCTGGTGTGGGCATTTGTCCATCTCTCCAGTTGAAGCTGTTCCACTGGGTATGAAATAATTAAATATGCATTCAGGGACTCACCGGAGAGGTGGGAGACCCACGTTCAAACCACTAGGCTAAGTGTTATAAGGGCAACAGCTTTCCCCCACGCTTGTTTTGTGCAGAGTTTGGCATCAACTGCTGCCGTTTTTGCAACAAGTGCCTTAGGCACCTGACTTGAGGGAGGGTTCACGGCTGAGAATCGCAAATGAAGAGAAGTGCCAGCCTCCACCCAGCACTTGTGAGTGGCACAGCTTAGGCTACCTCCTTCTGCTTGGTATCTGCTATTGACTAGCTTACACGGCTCTCTGCTCAGCATTCTGGCTTCTGCGAGTCCCTTTCCTAAGCGCCTAGCTCTCCCTATGCATTGTGTAGGAATTCTGGGCCCCTAAAAGTGAGGCGCTGCAATGCACCACCTAAGTCATTCTGCGTAGTTAGGTTAGCCCTGTGGCTATGTGGAGTGTGTTATAGACCATGCTCTGGTTATTTGGAGCATGGGAAGGTGGCAAGGAATGCTGGGGGTGTGGTGGGGAGCCAGGGGCTGTGCTCTGGGTAATGCACTCAGAGGCAGACAGCCTGTGATTGCCCTGCACGGTGCTTCTCACACCTGTAGCACAAAGTAACTATGTGTGCGCCCTCTTCCCCTGGGCCCCCCCCCCGTAGATGCTGCCAGTTACAATCAGGTGTGTACATGGCCCTGACCACAATGAGCCTGCCTTACTGTCCAGCACTTTCAAGTCAGTCAGGCCAGTCTAGTGCCCAAGGCTGCGCTAGGCCTGTCCTGTGCCTGACTGCTATGGAAGCAGCCTTGGCTCTAAATGTTATCTACTTCAGCATGGCTCTGTCTCCTGAGCACAGCTCATAATGAAGGGCATATACAGGCTTTCCTTCTACTGCTGACTTACCTCCATGTATGAACTGGACTGAATTCACATGGTGAAGAGGTACCCAGGCAATCTGGGGTATAAACAGTAATGGTCTGAGCCTGGCTAGGAAAACTGGAATAGCCTGTAACAAACTCAGAGGCACTTGGTTGGCCCTGGTTCCGGTCTGAGTGCCACCCAGCTCTGGCTAGGTCCTGCTCTTCTTTCAAAAATCAGTGAGAAAAATGCCCTTTTTTCTGTAACATTTTATTTTTCAATAAATTTTTATGGTCCAGCATTTGCCTTCATTCCACCCCAAGCAGGTCTGAGAGGATGATCCCAAATCAGGAGTTCCATGCACATTCCTTCCCTCACCTGAGCAAGATGGCCCAAGTTTACCCTTCTGTTGAATGAGCTTTAATGGTTGACTAATTCTTAAAGTACCACCTCAGAAAGCAACACTTCCTGTCCTGGCCATCCAGAAAGCAACCCAGTGCTTTGGGATAGTGCAGACCTCGTGACGTAATCAAACTCCCAGCCAAGACAGCTCCAATGTATAGACTATTTAGCCTGTTTTACTACATCAGTACTAATCCTTGCTTTAGCTCTGTATGGAATTCCACCCTTTCGGGTCTGGCAAATCCTTTCCATTTTGCTTTGAGTCATCATTTTGCACTCTGGGCTAGATTAAGGAGATCTGGGTAGGCACACTCCCACATGCAGCTCCCTGGGACACCACCCCAGAGGATGCTGAATCAGTAGCAGCGGGCCTCTCCATCTCTCCCAGAAGTGATGGGAGCAACACACCTGCTTTCATTGGGGGTGTGGGGCCAAGCAGCTTCCTCCCTAGCAGCGGTGGCTGCTGCTCCTGCCTCTGCTGGAGGCCCGCTGCAGCCGTCACTGCCTCGGGGACACTTGGGTCACATGTTCATGCTTTGTTTTGCAACCACATGGGACTAGAAAACAATTTTTCAAAATTAAAGCTTAGATTCTGGCATCATTGCACAGCTTGGGGAGCAAGGGCCAGAGGCGTGGGCCTATAGTGCCTTCATCCAGCCCTGTTTGCTTGTCTATAACGCCTTCCATCCAGGAGCGTTTTACTGGTGAGGTTGGAAAATATCATTATTCCCATTTTACAGTAAGAGAAACTGAAGCACAAACTGGTGAAGTGATTTGCCCAAGGCGGCACAAGGAGTCAGTGACCAAGCTGGGAATGGAAACAATCTCCTGTCACTCAATCCTGTGCTTTCACCAGCATGTCCTCTGCTGGGCTTTGGTTAGCTTGTGACGTAGCCTAGGGGTTGTGTCACAATAAGTGTTACTAGAAACAGACGATTGGGACTATTGGCTGAGTGGAACCGTGAGCTTCACCCTCCCCCTGAAATCCAGGACAGTGTTTTCAGGATATTTAAGGGGATGATTGAGTAACTGAACCCCAGAATCTCTGCAGCTACTAACAGGACCTTCTCTTTTGTATGATATGACGAGTGACTCATGAAAGGAAAGCACTGACTGGCCTCTGGAAGCAAGGAAGCAGGGCCAGGGCTTGCTAGCACATATTTGTCTGAGGTTCAGCTGATTTCTCAGCACACACTCACTGCCTGATTAGCAGACAAACAAGCAAATTCTCCTCCTTGCTATGAACAGGTTGTTTCCCCTCTGTCCTGTTTGCAACAATGAATTGCTAAATTCTCAGGCTTTCATCTGCAGAGAGTTTACAGTTGCAAATAGCTCCTCCAATTATGTGTTAAGCTACTGAATCAAATATAAAGCAATGCAAGCTGAAAGGAAATAGTATTGCCACTTACCAGCAGCATTGATATTTTCCTCACAGGAGTACCAGATCCCAGTGTGGAAATACCGGAAGAGAAAGCGGTCATCCCCCGTCTCCCAGCTATAGTGCACCACGTTCTGGTTTGTCTCATTGGCCGTCTCATTCCCACTGTAGTTGAGGCAATTTGTCTTCTTGTCTTTCCCACAGTTTGGCTTGGGGACCCTCTGAGTCCCTTCACACCAGTGGGTTGTGATAAAGGCTGTGGTGGAGAAGAGGAGAGCCATCAGGTTCAGACTCACTGCTAGGAGGGCTCTGCATCTTCGGTTTGTCTTCATGGTAACCCGCCCCCTCCTGCGGAGAAAAGAAATCAAATGTGGGTTTTTTGGGGCTGGGAAGTTCAAAGCCCGTCACAATTCAGAATGTGGTTTTCCAGTCACAGAAACTCTCAGCTTCTTCCAATCTGTTGCTGAAACAGTGAAGGAAATGCTGCAGCCATCCTCCCATTTTCCTCTATATTTGAAATCCCGTCTTGGTGTGTTACAAGAGCAGCTGCAGCCAGCAGAAACGTAGCTGTATTGTTGTGTGTGTCATGGCTAAGAGTGCTGAAAGAATCAGAGAAGGTCTGTCTCAGAGGCAGCATGAAGAGCAAGTGAACATCTGCTAGCGTAACACACATGATGCCGAGGGGCTATGCAGCCTTCTCCAGGGAGAGACACCTGCAGGCTGTGGGACTACATTGTACTTGACTCTGAAATCAAGCAGGAGCTGCTTCTGCATGCCATCAAAGTCATTTGTGAATCTCGGCTGTTACTGCATCATGCTGACAGCTGAATGTTATCGGGGGGGGGGGGAGGGAGGGAAGGGAAGGAAGCCTCGTTTTATATTCAAATTAATAATTATTCAAGGCTGAGGAGCCCATTTTTGGAAGCTGTACATGAATATTTACCCAGAGGAAGGGGGAATTCAGAATGATTACAGACTTTTTATTGTGCCTTGAGTAAGGAACAAGTCAGGGGGCTGATCCTCCTGTTATGTTACGTGGTATAAATCCTCTGACTTCAGCCAAGCTACTTTCGATTTACACCTATATGAAAGGAAAATTAGGCCCAAAGGTGATTAATTACTAAAATGCCATAATTAGTAGAAAAAAAAATAATCCCACAATAGCAAATGGAGGCTACTGTTACAGACTTATTTCCAGATATAGCACATACAGGCATATCATATGAAATCTGTAGGATAAATCCACTTTCTATGGATGGAGAGAATTAACTTAGAACAAACTGTGATCTTTGCACCTTTGTGTCTGCTTCTTGCCTGCCAGCTGATAAGAGGAACTCCTTAAAAAAAAATCACATTCACAAGGAATGATGTATTGTCCATCATTGTCCACCTATTTACTGCATCTCCGATCAGCGTACAAACTTTTATTCAGAATTATTCAATGAATGCTCAGCCTGCTTGTAAACTGTCTCAATGAGCACTGTTGTGAGAATGTGATATACAGAATTCCAAATCTAGCTGTGTGGTTGGTCACCTTAGTCACATGGTATTGTTTTTGTGCCCTTATCAGATAAGCATAACTTTTTGAACAGCAGAAGTTGCACAAACCTCTGGGGCTCTGATCTTTTTAGGAAGCCTCTGGGAGCACGTTAGGGACATACTGCTAAGTGTTATGCAACTTGTATGACATCACAAATTTGACAAAACTCTTGTTTGGAAAAGTTTTGACCGACTCTATCCATTTCACTACTGTGCCTTATGTTCCATAGAGAAATGTGGGGACCATACCAAAATAATGCCTGAATGTAAGCAGCTGTAGCATGCTGTGGGGTGGAACAAAGCTGTTCTGGGCTCCCTGTGACCATTCCAATAGACTCAGCACATGGTTCCTATGGCCCCTGCCCCTGTGGACACCAACTAGGACAGGAGTTTCCCCAACTTATGGAGGGAAGGGAGAGAAAGCCAGGCTAGGCTCCCCTCAACCACCTCCCAGATCTCGCACCTAACTCTAGTGCCCCTTTCCCTGCACTCCTAGGATAAGAGCCTTCTCCTGCTGGCAGTTAATGAAATTAGTACTGTAGCTCACTAACAGGTTGTCTGTCCTGGAGGTTCAAACACTACTGATGTTGCACAATGGGGCTGTTAGCCACTTCATGTGTGTTAGGTATACTATACATCACCTTAATAGGTATTATGCTCATGGTATTAATGATATACATCATATATGTTGTGCTAGGAAGTTATGTTAACTGAATGTATTATGCTCTTTCCACAATTCTGTTCACCTATGTCAGTATCTCACAACACTTTGCAAAGCCAAAGTCAGCTTTGGCATTAGAAAATAGGAAACCTGTCAAAAACAAGATACGTGAATAGTGTGTATGTCCTAGCACATGCTGGGATGTCCCTCTTCACTGAACTGGTTTAGAATGTAGTAAACAAGAGATAAGGAAAAGTACAGAACAACAAGTTAAGGAACTTGTATGAACTGATGGGTTGGATCTTAGATGATGTATAAAGTGCTTTTAGCTTGTAAACAACCCTACTATAAATAGAGGTAATTTTGAGGGTGTATCTTTGAAGTTCACCTATCGTGTAAGATGAACATGATGTGAGAAGCAGCTTCCCAGAGGGAATTGCATATAAACCTCTGTGACAATGTGTAGGGTGTGAATACAGGGATACACTCTTGTAAAAATCTTTGTACAAAGTTTACTTTATATGGTATCATTGGAAAACTCATAATTTGCTGATCAGTATCATCCTGATAAAATATGTGTGTGCGGCAGAGTGGATTAGGTCCGGAGGCCCCCTGCTGGAGGTCTCTTGTCCCTGCATCACCCTGTCCCAGAATAGATCAGCAAGAAGTCCTCCAGGCAGCCCAGAGGGGCTGCTGGAGTGACCAATAAGGGGCCAGAAGGGCCAGATAAAAGGCAAGCAGCGCAGAACCTTCAGTTGTTGTGTAGAGCTTGATGAGGGAGGACCAGATGTCTGGCTGGCTAAATGAACAGCAGTACTGTGGATTAGTCACTGCAGAGAGCTCACCAGGCAGAACTGAGCCCAGTGGAGGCTGTCAAAGACCGGGGGCCTGGCTGGCTGGCTGGCTGGATAGAATAGCTGCAGAGCTGTTGGAAGGTCAGTGTGGGCAGGCTGAGCCAGGGGGACTGAGCATAAAACCTGGCCAGACCAGATGAGGGTACTGAGATGGGCCCTGCTGGTCTGGTAGCAGACTGAGCCCAGGGAGGGATGCTGAAAAGGACACCAATTGAGGATACCAAGATGGGCCCCAGTTGAGTGGTTGAAGAAGGTGGTGCCTTTGGGAGAAGCCTTAGAGCTGTGGCCCCATACTAGAGCCGTGATAAGAAGCGGGAGACAGCGTATGTGGCTTAACTGGAGGGCTGAGCTGCCGAAGACCAGGCAAAAGAACCACCAGCTGTGGGGAGGGGGTGCTTGCAAGAGGTGGGTGCCACCCTGTTGAAAGAAAAAAAACCAAAAGCAGGCTCACACCTAACCAAAAGAAAGGGGGCCATCCACTAGAGATGGGTGCACCCCCCCACCCCATGAAAAGAACTGTTTGCAGGCACTATCGGCCAGAGAAAGGGGGGCATGCACAAGAGGTGGGTGCTGATGAAATTACAGTATGGCAACATTTAAATGAAGTCATAAGATTCCTATGTATGGTGTTTATACGTGTTCCAAATGGAGGCTGGCAAACAGGTCTGTCTTAAGCAAAGGAATGTGTGCTTTCCTTAATTTGCATTTAAGCAGTAAACAGAATCATCAATCAGGAAGAGAAATGAGGGACACTCAAATAGGTGGCGGGGGAGGGTGGGGGGGGAAGCAGCAGGGAACATCTTTCCCCATAGTCTCTTGGTACTCAGCTGAAAATATTTTTCAAGAGGGGGGACTGACACTATAACAAGGAGGGACAAACACCCAAGGGTTCCGCTTCCTCTCTCCTAGCCCATTGCATTCACGGCACCTGAAGCAACAAGACAAAGGAAGCATTTTTTGGAGAAGGGGTCCTGACCTAAGAAGTTGGGTCAGTAAGACTGCTGAAAGCATGTGCTGAGATAACTTTGTTTTGAATGTATAATGTGTTAATTTAGGCAACAGTTGCATTTTATCTTTATTTTTCTTGTAACCATTTCTGACTTTTGTATCTCATTCTTGTATTCATTTAATCTTTGTAGATAATACACTTGTTTTATCTAATCCAGTGTGTTTAAATTGAAGTGTCTGGGAAACTCCATTGGGGGTGGAAATTTGTATGCATATTATTTCTAATAAAGAAATAAACTTTATATAACTTGTATTGTCCGGGACAAGGCTGGGCACTGCAGGACATGCATTTTTGGGGGGAAATCTAAGACTGTAGGTGTGTTGTGGTCACACTGCAGTATAACCGAGGCTGGTGAGATCCCGACTGCAATCCACTTGTGGCTGGAAGGCTGCAGTTACACACACACACACACACACACACACACACACACACACACACACACACACACACACACACACACACACACACACACTCAGGGTGTGGTTTGCATGCTGGAAGGCTGTTGTGAGTGAAAGAGTTCCCACTTTGGCCAGCAAGGCATCGTAAGGCACTCAAGGCTACAGGGTGTGGTCACACTGCTGCTCACTAGTCTAGATTGTACTCTGAGATTTGGGTGGCAGATAGGATCCTGGATGCTTAGAATGAGGCTGAGTGCAGATGCCCAGAGGCAGAACCTTAGGAGCATCTGGAACTTTTACTGCAAAAACTTAGGTGCTGAGCATGCTTAGGATTAAGCAGCAGCCATGCATGGATCACAGTGAAGCCTAAAACTGGTGCTTAGGCACCTAACTCCCTTTATGGATCTGGACTAAGGTACCTAATTCCCACTGGTAGATGCCTAGACACATTGGAAAATCCCACTAGACATCTTAATACTTTTAAATATCTAGCCATTAGGTACCTTTGAAAATTTTACCCAAGATCTATTTTCAAATCTATTCATAAAACATTGATTCATATTAATTATGCTACCATTCTCTAATTCAGTAGTTCCCAAACTTGTTCCGTCGCTTATGCAGGGAAAACACCTGGCGGGCTGGGCCGGTTTGTTTACCTGCCGCGTCCACAGGTTCGGCCAATCGCGGTTCCCTGTGGCCGCGGTTCGCTGCTCCAGGCCAATGGGAGCTGCTGGAAGTGGCGACCAGTATGTCCCTCGGCCCGTGCCACTTCCAGCAGCTCCCGTTGGCCTGGAGCAGCGAACCGTGTCCACTGGGAGCCGTGATCGGCCGAACTTATGGACGCAGCAGGTAAACAAACCGGCCCAGCCCACCAGGGGCTTTCCTTCCACAAGTGGCGGAACAAGTTTGGGAACCACTGCTCTAATTCTTTACTGGTTGCATCCCCTATCAGTCATTTCATGACTTCATAGAATATCAGGATTGGAAGGGACCTCAGGAGGTCATCTAGTCCAACCCCCTGCTCAAAGCAGGACCAATCCCTAACTAAATCATTCCAGCCAAGGCTTTGTCAAGCCTCATCTTAAAAACCTCTAAGGAAGGAGATTCCACCACCTCCCTAGATAACCTATTCCAGTGCTTCACCACCCTCCTAGTGAAAAAAGTTTTTCCTAATATCCAACCTAAACCTCCCCGACTGCAACTTGAGACCATTACTTCTTGTTCTGTCATCTGGTACCACTGAGAACAGTCTAGATCCATCCTCTTTGGAACCCCCTTTCAGGTAGTTGAAAGCAGGTATCAAATCCCCCCCGCCTCTCATTCTTCTCTCCTGCAGACTAAACAATCCCAGTTCCCTTAGCCTCTCCTCATAAGTCATGTGCTCTAGCCTCCTAATCATTTTTGTTGCCCTCCGCTGGACTTTTTCCACATCCTTCTTGTAGTGTGGGGCCCACAACTGGACCCAATACTCCAGATGAGGCCTCACCAATGCCGAATAGAGGGGAATGATCACATCCCTTGATCTGCTGGCAATGCTCCTACTTATACAGCCCAAAATGCCGTTAGTCTTCTTGGCAACAAGGCCACTCTGTTGACTCTCTTCCAGCTTCTTGTCCACTGTAACCCCTAGGTCCTTTTCTGCAGAACTGCTTCCTAGCCATTCAGTCCCTAGTGTAGCAGTGCATGGGATTCTTCCGTCCTAAGTGCAGGACTCTGCAATTGTCCTTGTTGAACCTCATCAGATTTCTTTTGGCCCAATCCTCTAATTTGTCTAGGTCCCTCTGTATCCTATCCCTACCCTCCACCTATCTACCATTCCTCCCAGTTTAGTGTCATCTGCAAACTTGCTGAGGGTGCAGTCCACGCCATCCTCCAGATCATTAATGAAGATATTGAACAAAACCGGCCCCAGGACCGACCCTTGGGGCACTCTGCTTGATACCAGCTGCCAACTAGACATGGAGCCATTGATCACTACCCGTCGAGCCTGACTTGGCCCAGGAGTGATGGTAACCTCACTGGCCTATAATTATCCAGGTCATCCTGTTTATGCTTTTTAAAATCTTGGCCCAAGATTAGTTTTTTTTCAATACTTGTACTTCTCCAATATTTCAAAAATGTATTAAATATCAACATCAGTGGTTCAGAGAGCTCCTTGGTCAACTCCTTTTAAAATATGTGAATGCCAATTATCCAGTCCTGCAGATTTAAAAATGTTTAGTGGTAGCAGTTTCTATTTAACATCCTCCTTAATTACTGTTGAAATAGTAATTATACTGCAAGATATGAATACACCATCAGACTTTTCAAATACAGAACTGAAATATTTATTTAACTCTGTTTTTTCTGCATCATTGACAATTTTACCCTCCCTATCTTGTAAGGAATTGACACTATTACTGGGATTTGATTTGTTCCTAATATATTTAAAAATTCTTTTGTTGTCCTAACCCTACTGTTTATAGATATGTCCAATATCTTTTGCTTCTTTTTAGTCTCCTTTCTGTTTTCACTTCCCTTCTTAACCAATACAGTTTTAAAGTAACAATCTTCTTTCATCGTTGGACAATTGGGTTTTTTGTATCTATTAAAGTTTTCTTAAATGACTTGAAATGATCTTTCCCAATGTTTTGTTTACATTTTTCCTCCCAGTCAATTTTGCTCATAACCCTTTTCAGCTTAGGGAAAATGGAATTCGCGTGCCCCCTCCCCCCCCCACGCACACACGAGAGAGGTGGAGGGATTTAAAAAAATTAGGGAGGTTTTTAAAAAAAAATGTTTCAAAATATAGTAATAAACCTCACATTTCTCAGGAGTTGTGGGTTTTTTTAAGAATCCTATTACATGGGGGGAATAAAAATCCCCTTATGTCAAGGAAGGAGCAAAAAACCCTATTTTGGGAAATTGAATGAAAAATACCCTATATCTGGGAGGAGTATTAAAAAATCCTTATGGGGGGGAGGAGTAAGACTTTTCTGGGGGGGAGGAGGGGGGTAAAAGGTCCCTCCACCTCACCCACATGTGTAAACCTGTCTATCGTAATGGAGATACATAGGCAGATAAAACTTAAAGGTGAAATAATTGTCATATCATCTGTGAGAAATTTAATGAGACTGAAACCCATACCTGGTCACACAAAGTACAGACCAAACCACCACTCCCCATCAAGCCACTGCCCATGCAACTGCTGTTGCCATTTGTCTCCGTAATCCTGGGGATGGATTGATCAAATTCAAAGCTGGGAGAATTCTCACATTGCCTCACACCTTTAAATTTTGTCTACCTCCCCCTGATGATTCGCAAAGGTCTTTGCACATACCAATGACTGTGCAGCTGTGCTGTGGTTCTTTTTTGTGAGGGACATCCAGGTTACAGATCCATGGATTTTAGAAATGTTGTGGGAGAGGTTGCAAGATTGTAGTACTGTATGGATATGTGGATCTAGAGAGAGGGGAAAGCCAAAGATAGTGTCCAACTACAAGCCTATGTAAGCTGGGCTAGGTTCCATTGTCATAAAGGGGAAAGAGAGAAGGCTTATGGGAAAAGATCAAGAGCTCAGTTTTGCAAATGCTGTGCTTAAGGGGCTCGCTGGACATACACAAGGAGGTGTCAGATGCAGGTTTGGTTGGAGGGAGCCATGTCCCAAGTACAGAGATATAATTTTACATTGACTCAAAAAAAAAAAAAAAATCTAGTTGAGGTTGCAAGCAAATAAGATTGCCTAGTGATGAGGGGCAGACAGAGGAAAAAGGAGCCCAGTGATGTGCATTCTCTGGGGCCCCAGGGAAAGTTGAATGGAGAATGACCCATCTAATGAAACACTAAGACCAACTAGAGAGATAGACGGAGACCCAGGTGGGGGTGGAGCCACAAAACCTGAAGGAGGAAAAATGTTAACGTATTGTAAGCATCCAATGATCCATATTAGTCCACCCTCAACACCCATCCCCAGGCACCCCATGCCTCAGGTACCCAACATAAGAACTTTCCCCTTGTCTTGGCTGAGGGTGCTGTCATTTCACACTAGCGAAAATGTGTCCCCATGTATCGTGCAACAATATTTTAAATACTCTGGGCCAAATTCTGCTCTCCTTTATACTACAGCAAATCTGAAGTACACCAATTTACACGGGTGTAAAGACGAGCAGAAATGGCTTACTGCATTTCTATATGTAGACCCAAAAAAGTCTATTAGTTTCTCAGAGACAGTTTTTGTATTAATATCCACTTCTAATATCATTGGACTACCAGTCTATAGAGAAGCTATTGCTGCCAAGGAGCTATTTAAAGATACTATAGCCGTGATAGAAATAGTACTTTCCCGTAGCATTCCAAAAGCTTCTACTTTACTACTACAGATAATGCCACATAAATACAACTTAATCCTGATATCTGAACTGCTTTCTGTAACACATGTATGGTCTTTCCATTTTTATGCATTTTTAAATCTGATAAACTGGGATTATACAGAGAGGAATGGTTGATGTGTTCCAGTGTGAGAAAAAACAGAGAACCAATTTCCTTCTTTTCAATTAATCCCAACATACACTACAAAAAGAGTCCCCATGATTAAGGGAAGCTGACTTTCATTAGGAAAAAGATAAATTTCAGGGTAAAACCATCCTGATTTATGGCCAGCTGTGCTTTAGGTTGAGCATCTTATGACTTTTGAGTTTCTAAAGCTGTTTATTGTAAAAGAAACAAAGAAAATGCCAGAGAGAAAGTTCTTGCATTGTTTGCAAATATCCATTAGTCAAGATTTTCATAATCACTAGTGATATTTGGTACCTTAATCAGAGCCTGCCCAAATTGTGAGAGAGATAAACGAGTCTGATTTTCAGACAATGAAGAGCACCTGCTTTCTGAAAATTCAGCCCTTCTAATCTGCATTGAGTTGGACACCTTCTGTGGCTCACAAAATCAAAAGATACTTTTAAGGAACTCTGGCTGAGTTCACCATATATCAATGTCTGTCACTTTCACACTGACTGGCATCTTGATGCTGTCTTTTTAGAGATGTAGAAACATGGGGAACTTCTAATTTTCATTGTCATGATTAGGTTAGGTCATCTAGTCATGCTAGTAATTATATTATACAACCAAAAATCATGTTTCTACAAGAAACAAAGGGATCATTCACAAAGCAGCCAGTCTTAAAGAAAAAACTCAAGAACCTCAGACTTTAAATAAAATACAGAAAAACTTGAACATTAAACAAGTGCATCTAAGCTATTCTAAAGCTTGTACAATTCCTCCATGAGACATATTTTATTAATGGTAAGTTATGTTAATAAACATTGATCGTGGTCTCTCCAAGAGAGACTCTAGGCCTCTGGAAAAATAATGCAAAACATGGCACCACAGTCCCAGAAAATACTCCAACCAACACAGTTCCAACCATACTGTCCATCCGTCAACACAAGGAGAAGGCAAGTGGAGAAGTGGGCACCAGCTCATTCAGCTCCCTGATTTCGAGGTGTAAGAGCAAATACATGCAAGACAAAACTCCACTGGGGCACACAGGGCCCAGTTTTCAGAAGTGAAATGACAGCAGCCGGAAGGAAAGATATGCAACCCCAAAGCTGATGTTGGTGACAAAGAAATACAGAAGGACAACAGTGGGTAGAAGTGGTCATTGAATCAAGTCCCTGGGGTGGGTGGCCATCGCAATGTCATGTCACTGTGCCCATGACTCAGCTACGCTTTACTGTGATGTCACTGAAGCATGCTCTATCCAACATGGCCAGCTCCTAGGAATCAGAAAATGGCCTCTCCAAGCACAGGCACTGGGTGACAAGGAACCCAGTGGAGGCCACTAGCTACAGACAACAAAATCACCAATAATGCACCAATGGCATTGGATCCTGTGGGCATAGCCCAGCACCTCGACTGAAAGGGGAAAGAGGTGGATAAGTGAAGACCCAGCCACTGAAAGGGGCTTGCCACTTTGTCAAGAGCAACTTTTGTTATTAGTACTCCGGCCCCCTACAGCCTCTCTAAGCTTGAAACGTGTGCCTGAGGCAGGCACCAAACACACTCAAGCATTCCTTCAGGTCCCACATCACACTCCACTACATCCCAAAAGGGGGAGGCCAACTAGAAGAGAATGGAAAGTTTGTTAAAACTCAGAATTAAACCAGTCAAGTCCATGTTTATTCTTTAGAGACCTCCACTAGCAGACAGCAATTCTGCATGTGCCTGTAGGGCTGTTCCAGCAGCATCCACCTCATCATGTCTTATGGGTGTCCTCAATAGCTCATCATAGGGCTAAAAAAAAAAAAAAAAAAAAATCAGATGAACCATTAGGCTGGGTCAGCAGCACCAGGAGCATCCAGGGCTTGTCCCGCTCTGCAGCCCCGCCAAGCTGAGCCCCATTAAAGGCAGGGTATGCACCATGAGCGTGAGTCAGTAACACCAAGGAACAAGTGATGAAAAGCATGGGGGGGGGGGGGGGAGAGAGAGAGAGAATGATTACATAGCTAGAGTCCATTGGACCAGAATTTGGATGAGTGACTTGTTCTCTCACACTTGCCAAACCAGATGTCCTCAGCATTATGTTTTGGAAACCTATTTTGTCTACTCTTTTGGGGTGTCTGCCTCCTTGGGGCCTGACCTCTCTGTGCCCTTTATGCATGTTTCCTTCTAGCTGTGTGAGGCCAGGCAGCTCCGACTGGGCAGCCATGAGTTAAGCTGGGCATCTCTCCTTGTCTGGGGATGTTACAGCTAAGTAAGTAGATTCCATCATTTGCTTAATTCCCCATTTGCTAGGAATTTGTTTCCCTATTGACTATGCCTTGTCCCAGAAAATTCCAGGAGTCCTAGTCCAATGGTTCTGGTTGAATGAGAGCTCTCAGAACTGCTGCCTCTGCCATCACTGGCATCTTCTCCATTGAGAGTGGCAGTCCACATGTTAGCATGCATGCTGGCCAGAAACATGCATTAGTGGAAGCCCAGACTTTAGCAATGTGACTACTGATGAAGGAGATGGCTATTATGCCAGAGCTGGAGCAACTCCACAGTTAAGTTTGTAGCAGAGTTTTCATTTTAGCAGTGTTAAAGTCTATTCAAAACATTCCACTTTCATTTTAGAATTAATTTGAAATGGTAATCCCGCAATCCTCAAATGGGTTTTTTAAACACTTCCTCTAGAAATAAGGCAGGGTTCCACTTCCTCCCTGCAATAAGGATTATTTACTCCTCCCCCCAAACACTTTCCCCCATTTTGACACCCAAAATGGAAACATTTTACACTTCCCTCCAAAAGAGGGTTATTTTACCCCCAAAATAGTTTTCTTTACTCATCCTCTCTTCATATGGGGTTTTATTTTATCCCTCCCTGCCAAAATAGGGTTTTTCCTTCTCTTTCCCCCAAAATAGGTTTTGTGTTTTTTTTTCCTTTGCCCCACTTCCCTGAAATAGGGTTTTTTGTTATCCTACTCCCCTGGAATAGGGTTTTCAATCCCCTCCTGGAAAAAAAAAAAAAGGTTTTTACCCCTCCCCTAGAATTAGCATTTTTCTACCCCAACCCTGAAATGAGATTTTATTTTCCTATTTCCCCAGTGTATGGGGTTTTTACTCATTCTAGTACATAAGGTTTGTTTACTCCTCCACCTATAGATTTGTAAGCCCCAGGGGGTAGACAGAGGCTGGACAGGAAAAGGGGAAAAGCCAGCTCTGGCCAGCCTCATTTACTTACATGAATTATAATGCTGCTTACCCATAATTCCTTTCAATCTTTGGGCAGTTGTTTAGGGAGAGATTCTGGCTTCTCTCAGCTTGTCGCCTCTGGCACTGCTGGTAGCAAGTTTGCTCTCTTCCCTGCTTTGCCATTGTTGCCAACAAAAGAGATGCGCCTCTGCCTTTTAAATTCTCTTCCAGTTCACGCATTTGCTACAGGTGTGGCAGAGTGGGGCTGGCTGGTCCCAGTAGTTCCTTAACCCCTTGTCTCCCAGTGTGGGGTTTGTATATCCCATCACACCTTGTCACAGACATACATGAGTGAGTGTACCTGTAACCTGTTGGACAGGGCACTAGGACGGAGCCTTTGCCACCAAACTGAGCCTGTGGTCTTTCTTTATGTGTAACATCGTCCGTCTGCCAAATCACAAGCTACAGTCTCCACTAGTGCAGAATACACAGGAGCTCCAAGAACAGCAGCACTAACAATGCCCACTATCACTCAGGAGCTGAAATTGGAGTGGACGTTTCTGAGGTGATTTTTCCAGGAATACTTTTATTAACAGCAATGTCTCAACTGGAAATCAATTGCTTTTTTACAAAAGGTTTTTCTAAGGCCTGTTTTGATGTTCTTCACCACATTGTTTGTAGGGATATCACTGTAATTCCTACCCCTACTATTTATGTTTCAATACCTAACCACATGCTTCCCAAACATTCCTGTGACATGTCCACATGTAGGCACTGCAGAGCGGATTAAAACAGAAGATGGACTCTTAATAGCTATTCACATGCTTTCCATCTATTCCTATGGCATATCCACATGTGGGTACTAAAGAACAGGTTAACTACCAACGGTTGGGGGAACCCATTTGTCACAATTCAGGGCAACTGCCCCTGTGTTCTGCCTCTATGGTTCACCAAGTGCACCCAACTCTTCAGCTTCAGACTCCCCAGCCATCACTTCTCTTGGGTGGAGACGTGTGTCTCTCCCCCACTCCTAACTGGGTTATTTCCAGGCTGCACAGTTCCCTGCCTACACTGTGAATTCCCCAGAAAGTCAGACTGCCTCAGCAGGCCTGTTTTGTCTTTCTTCCTCAGAAGCTATAAACAGCATACTTGCCCACATTTAAGTTACCACCCAGCTCTTGCTAAGCAAGTACATTATTCTTAGGTAAATGCATTACAGAGAAAACATACTAAAAACAATAAAGGAACCTGCACGCATTCAAATACGCTTACCAGAGATCACACACACCCCCACCCCCCCACACACACACACACACAACTCCTACAAGGGATCTGGTAGGAGTCAGTCCTTCAAACTCCACCAAGGAGTTATTCTGTGGTTACAAATTCATAACCACCTTGGCTCAGAACAAGAACCCCCAATGAATCTGTGAATCACTCTTTTGTACAGTTGGGCTTCTGATTTTGTCTTCAGAAAACAGGTAATCAGCAGACACAGGTCCCCTCCTCAGGGCAAAGCTTCAAAAGGCTGAGTTTTTGCATAATTGGAAGAGTTATATTCAGTGCTTAATTTGTAATGAAAGAAGTGCTGGGACTTAAGCAATTAGTGCCAGGACTCAAGTAATTTTTTTACATTTTAAGTTATTCAGCAAGCCCAGAGGTGCTGAGGCTCAGCCTTGGGAAGCCCTGGCAAAAATTAAGCACTGGTTATATCTGCATACACCTCCACCTAGAGATTTCTTGGGAAACCCTTTAACTTCAAAAATTCACATTGTTTCAAACAATCCTTTGAAGCTCATAGCATTTCCCAAGGTGTCCATTAGTCAGGTCTCCTCCCTAGAGACATTACATACAAGCCCACAATAATACATACACATTGCATTTTTAATACAGCAAACCCCTAAGATACTTAAGTTAAACCTGATTGAAGGTTTGTCTGAGATATTGCAGGCAATTGCCATATCTGTCACACCATTGTCTGAGCCAAATGATGTTGAAAACATGACTGACTCCTATCTTTTTATTCATTCATTCATTTTTTATGGCGCTTGGGTGACAACTAGTGGTCTAACAATAGACTGCAAAAAACAAAAACAAAAAAAACCCCAAACAAAAAAGGAATGAATTGAAAAAGCAAGCTACTTACTGTGTATTTTAAGAATAATGATATCAAGAGTTTTTTTTCAGAGAGTTAGTACTTTTAAAATATATTTTCAATTTTGGGACATTATACTACAAGGTAGATAAAACACACTGAAAATGTGTTATGTTTTCAATTTAACAAGTTTGGAAGAGAAAAAAATAGTTAGAAACATCTAAAAATCACACATACAGTAATCTTTGACTATCACAGATTTAACCAATTATTTTTCTGGTTAAAAATAGGCTTTAGCATTTTTACCAACAGATTTTTAATTATGTGTTTTTAACATCATTAAGGTCTGCCAAAAAAAGTTATAAATTTTTATTAATTAAAATAACACCACAGAATGCATACCCTGAAGGACTCTGTTGACGCTGTGAAAATCATATTCATAGGAAAGAATAGCTATTTACCTTACAGTAACTGTGGTTCTTTAAGATGTGTTGTCTTCACACTCTTGGTGTGCATGGAGCTCACGCATACAAGTTCAGATCCTTTTTGTCAGCAGAGTCTGTTGGGGCCATGCCAGTACCATAGATGTCCTCCCACACACCCCCATTTGATGACATAAAGGGTGGGATGGGCCCAGCCATCCCTCAGATCCTTTGCCAATCCAGAATCCCAGAGGAGTAGGACTCCGTAACAGCAAGGAAGGAAGGTGGATCCTGGAATCCATGTTGGCAACACATCTCGAAAGTTACTGTAAGATAAATTACCATGCTTTCTTCTTCAAATGATGGTCCACACAGATTCCACTCTTGGTGACTAACAAATTGCCAGGTACCTGTTTACTTGGAGGTTGGTAGCAGAAGTCCTTCTTAAACAATGCAGGACAGCCCTACCAAAGTGGGTATCTGAACTAGAAGCCTCTGCCAAAGAATCGTGACTCAAAGCTGTGGATTGAATTCTGCTTCACTGCCCAGCAGCTTTCAGAAAGAGGTGTTATCTTCAAACAGGCAGCAGAGGCTGCCTGAGCACTAGTGGAATGAGCTCTGCTATGGCTAGGTGTGTGTACCCTGGCTAACTTGTAACACGTCCTTATACAGCTGGAGACCCACTTAGATAAGCTCTGAGGATATTGCCTGACCCTTCATCATCTCTGCAAAGCCCACAGACAGTCGGGGGTGTTTTGAATGGTTTGGTCTCATCGGTGTAAAAAGACAGGGTTCTTACTACATCAGGTGTGTGAAGTGTAGCTCCCCCCAAGGTTAAGTGAGGTTAGATAAATTGGTTTACATGGAATTTTAAAACAACTTTGGGCACGACATTGGGATGAGGTCTGAGAGTGATCCTGTCCTTATGAAACACTGTACAGGGAGCCTGCCATGAGGGCCTGAATCAGCCCTATCCTTTGAGCTGATGTGATGGCTACTAAAGAAGGCAGGCTCCATAGGGTGTCATCTTGGATATAAAAAGTTTGCATTGCTGCTATAGTGTAGACACTACAGCAATGGAAGAGGTCCTTCCATCACTGGACCTTCCATCACCAGAAGAATTCTCCTGGTGACTTTGCAGTGTCTAGACCAGGGCTTAGGTAGGCTTAATTACATCACCCAGGACATTAATTTTTTCACAGCCCTGAGCAATGTAGTTAAGCTGACTTAACTTTGTTGTGTAGAGAGCCCTCAGAAGCTGGTGGCTTGGACTAAGGGCAGTATCATTCTCAATTTCTCAAGCAGAGATTACTCTGATACTGGGCCTACAGTTAAATTACTTGGTATCATGTACACTTTGGGTACTAAGATAGCCAATGCCAAAGTACAGGGAACACAGTTCAGAGATGGCGAGTCTGAAGGTAGTAGCTATTGGGGATTTGAGTACTCAGGCACTCAGTACCAAAGCTGTAAGTACCAAGGCACCCAGTGCCAAAATTGGTTCTGAAAAACTGGTACTGACACATGGTCCATACACTCAGTAAGTACTGCTGGCACTCTCTTGGTAAACAATACTGCAGCATCCAAGGAGGTGTATCAGGCTTTTGGCCCTTAGGAAGCTGAGCCCAAAGATGAGTCAGAAGTTTGATGGCACTCGTGTTTTGGCTTCATAGGCACTGGAGAAGATGACTGTGCCTTGTCACCTCCCTGAAATGGTGCTCTTTCCTGCCCCTGTCAGATGACATTGACACCCAGATAGTGACAGATGACTGGGGTCTCTTAGTAGATGTGGCCTAGGAACTTGAGGTAGAATCTTGGCTCACCAGGGCACTAATGGAGAGGGACTCCCCAGATGACTTCAAGACTCTGCCAGTATAAACCTTGCCTTGCAGGTAACAGAGAATCCCAGTTCCTGAGCACCCCAGAAGTGCCTCCCTGCAGTGTCCAGTCTTTCTTCAGGCCCGCCAACAGCAATTCTGGGTCCCAGGGCAGAACTGTCAATGGGCCCCCGCTAGAGTCCAGTGAGCTGCCGGCTGCGCTGCAGGGCACACTCTTCTGGCCAGGGCTTCAACATGCCCACCCGGCTGCCTTCGCCACCACCGGTACCATCCCACACATGCCTAGGAGCATAGGCGCCGACTTCCAGATTTCCCAGGGGGTGCTCGACCCCCCTCTCCATACTAGGCTCCTTCCCCCAATGTCCCATCCCCGCCCCACCTCTTCCCACCCCTGTTCCGCCCCCTCCCCCGAGGGCGCCCCATATATAACTGGTACCTCCCCATAGTGGGGGGGGCACAATCTAAAGGGCAGGTCACATGTTTCCCCCACCCCAGCCCAGGGCCACCGCACTCTCCCCACCCCATGTTACCTGCGCGGGGGCACTTTGTCCTCCCACTACGCCTGCCCCCACCCGGCATGTTCTGCCGCTCTCCCTGGCAGACAGGACAAGTCTGGTTACAAACAAAATAAAACATGCTTTCTAATGACTAGAACATAATCTTTAAAAGTTACATTCTTAATTCTTCTTAACTTGATGTAGGTACCAGCATTCCTAGCCTTTCAGACTAGGGAGATCCAACTTTCACAGACTCCAAGGGTGCTATACCCTTTGTCTCCTCAGTGATGGATCATTAAAATGTCTTTTTGCTCCCCTTCTATTACTCAAAGTCCATTGTCTCAGCCTCAAGAGTCAGGAAGGCTTCCTGGGGTGTAGATTTGGTCCCCGGTTGTGATTGTTAAACAGTCTTCTCCCCCACCTATTTAACTTGATGGCTTTGTTCTTCCATTGTCCTCTGCCTATGACCAAGCTAGTCAGACTGGTAAATACACATTCCTTTATCTAGGGCAGTCTGGTTTTATGGTCTGCCTCCCAAACACATTTTACGAACATATTTCCAGCATACATCTATAATTCTCTGTACTCAACCCACACATACATCAATGATTTTTGTGGGGACCAGTGTGTCACCAGTTTACATATGATACCTTTGAGATACCCTGAGTCTGTGGGAGCTGTGTGCAGGCTCCCAGTGCACAATCTGCTAGATCTGTTCATAGATGGTTTTCTACAGGGTTGATTATCTCTGGGCAGCTTTAAAGTGCGTCCTGAATCCACAGTCGGAGGATCTCTTCGGGGGGAATCACATGCACAGCCACGTCACAACATTCAGTCCCCTCACTCCTGCAGTGTATTAGCATCGCAGGGGACTCAGTTACTTTCTGTAAAAACAAAGACATGCAAAGCATCTGGGCAGCCTGTGCTGACGTCGTATTGTCCTGCAGGGGCATTTTGGAGCCAAAAACCCTTTTCTCCCTACATTTTGCTTGCCCTCCAAGGCCCTTCTTGCCTTGTCTGGCATAACTCCCCAGAGCCCCAGCTCTGCAGGGCCCAGCAGCCCCAGAAACTTGCTTTCTTCTCACTCAGCAGGGACCCAGAGAAGCTAGAGGTCATTTAATTAACCTCGGGCCACCCTTGCAGAGTCATTCCCCAAGGTATGGTATCCAATGCTTTCTTCAGTCTTACATGCAGTGTCCGAAGCCACCTGCTTCCTTTGGGAGACAGCTGCAAAGCTTCAGGCTACCAAGAAGCATCTCCTACTAGACAGACGGAGTTATCCTTTTCTTCATAGAATCCCATGTCTCCTGTTGATTCCCTTCAGCCTGTTTGAAGGAATCCCCCCTCCCAGGGGATTATGGCCCTCAGGCAGGGCCGGCTCCAGGCACCAGCTCAGCAAGCAGGTGCTCGGGGCGGTCAAGGGGAAGGGCGGCAAGTCAGGCTCTTCGGCGGCAATTTGGCGGCGGGTCCCTCGGTCCCTCTCGGAGGGAAGGACCTGCCGCCGAATTACCGCTGAAGAAGAAAGTGGCACGGTGGAGCTGCCGCCGATGCGATCGCGGCTTTTTTTTTTTTTCCCGCCGCTTGGGGCAGCAAAAACCCTGGAGCCGGCCCTGCTCTCAGGTCATTTGGGGTGGGGTTTTCAAAGGTACCTAAATGACTTGGGGTACACGTGACTGTTACTGGTTTCATCTGCAGTGGGGGGCACCCTGAGCCAGCCTTTCTAAGTAATGTGGGTTTCCCAACTCCAGCAGCCAGCCTGCTCCTGACATGAGGATTACAGACCTGAGCCCTCAACCTGGCCAACAGGGACAGCAAAAGCAAAGCAGTGGCTCCGGGTAGGATCAGCACCATGGGTATCTGTGCCCTCTGATCCACTCCCTGCGCAAAGCATTTCCCTGTCTGCTGGGGGAGCCTCTATGGCCAAAGTACGACTATCTAGGGCATGACAGCTGAGGCTGGGACTCCCTAGGGGATAGACTTTAACAGCCTGCAAAGGGGACTAGTTTCCAGCCTAGGAAATCCCCCCTCGGAGTAAGTGGAGGAAGAACTATCCCTCACTGGCTGATTCTCTCCCTGCAAAGAGAAACGCAACAAATGCGGGTGCACAGGAGAGGCAGAACAGGGGAGGATGATGTGCTTGAAAGCAGCTTGTCAGACATTCTTGCCCGTCTAGGGTGCTGAAATCCACAGGCGGTGACTTTTGTTTTTGCCGGCGGGTACTTTTGAAGCGGTGTATGTTTGCGGGGAAGAGGGGAGGCGCTCTGACAGTTTTGGGGGGAGGCTATTTTCAGCATATGTATACACTTCTTTCATATTCTAGTTATTGAATGTCTATCACTGGTATCTTCACTATTTTAATAATGATTAAATTATGAGCTACATAATTCCATTATCATGAATTACAGTATATTAAAATCATTGCAATCACCTACAAGCTGTTTTCACTAACGTCCAAGTTTGAACACATGACATCTCACTGTAGCTTTCTGGATGAATTAGGGATGGTCTAGGCAGTATTTGGTCCTGCCATGTGGGCAGGGGACTGGACTCGATGACCTCTCGAGGTCCCTTCCAGTCCTAGAATCTATGAATGAAACTGTCAGCAATCTTATTTACATCTAGTTCCCTGGTATGGTCTTGCTGCACGTTAAGGACAGCTACATTATTCAGTTGTGTCTGTCCCATTGCTGACTGGAGATAATTTTAAAGTCTTCTGAAGCTGGAGAATGAGTGTTCCGCAGTTCAGGACGATACAGACACAGTGAGAAGGATTCTTATACATTTGCAGTACTCTGGAAACATAGTGCTTCCAGAGTACTGCCAATGACTCCAAGATCTCTTTTTTTGATGGGTAGCAGCTAATTTAGATCCCATCATTTTGTAGGTATAGTTGGGATTATATTTCGTCATGTGCATTACTTTGCATTTAACATTGAATTTCATTTGCCATTTTGTTGCCCAGTCACCCAGTTTTGTGAGATCCCTTTGTAACTCTTGGCAGTCTGTTTTGGACATAACTATCTTGAGTAATTTTATATCATCTGCAAATTTTGCCACCTCACTGTTTACCTCTTTTTCCAGATCATTTATGAATACGTTGAATGGGACTCGTCCCAATACAGACCCACTATTTACCTCTCTCCATTCTGAAAACTGACCATTTATTCCTACCCTTTGTTTCCTATCGTTTAACTGGAGTGCCTGGCAGTACTTTCAAGATCATCCTTAACAAAAGGCTTGTCATTAAATTATCTTAATCACCCTGTCTCTGTTTATAAACAAACTCCCTTCCCCAAGGGCAGAAGCTGGGAGCAGCACAGAACTTACCACATTCCACACCCAAGCTCTGCCCTGTGAGAAGACCTCCAGTATGAAGTTTGGAGGTTTGGGGGGGGAAACAAGTGACAGAGGGAGGGGGGATGGAGTGAGCGGGGATGGGGCTTTAGAGAAGGGGTGGGGCAGGGGCAGAGCCTCATGGAAGGGGTGGGGCAAGGGTGTTTGGTTTTGTGCAATTAGAAAGTTGGTAACCCTTTCTTCTTGGTAGTCCATCGATCCGATGATGATAAATTTGTGCAGATCATCAGTTGTTGGTCTTATGGTGTGCCCTCTGATGGCTATACAAGCCAATTCTAGAGGTGCACATTTTGCTGCAGATGGTGCATGGGAAGTTCGCGATCAGTGGATTGTGCGCTGCTGATGCTCTGTGACATCGTTCGCGTGCCTCTTGTAGACGCCAGCAGCGGTCTTCCTCAAAGGCGATGCAGGTATTTCTGACTGTTGCACGCCACTGTGTTCTATCGCTGGTGGCGTCCTCAAGGTCCCTAGGTTTGATACTGCTGTACTGCAGATTGGCTTTTGATGGTGTCCTTGTAACGTTTCCGTGGACGACCTATATGCCGGATGCCCTGGGAGAGTTCACCATACAGAAGCTGGCGGGGGATTCTGTTGGCATCCATGTGGCTGACATGACCGGTCCAACGTAGCTGTGACTTCATGATCATCATTTCGATGCTTGTCATCTGGGCTCTCTTGAGGACTTCGAGATTGGGCACTTTGTCTTGCCAGCGGATCTTCATGATGTTACGGAGGCAGCGCATGTGAAATGCTTCGAACTGCTTGATGTGATGCCTATATAGTGTCCATGTTTCGCACCCGTACAAAAGAGATGAAAGAACAACAGCTCTGTACACAAGCAGTTTTGTTGACATCCGGATGTTATTGTGATTTAAAACTTTGACACACAGACAGCCAAGTGCCTGGCTTGCTTTGGATATTCGTGCATTGATCTCATTATCCAGTGATCCATCACTGGATATGACACTACCCAGATATTTAAAGTTCTCCACTACTTTCAGCTGAGTGCTGTCGATGGAGATACTCGGGACAGAAGCATTTGATCCAGGTGCAGGTTGATGGAGAACTTCTGTCTTTCCGAGGCTGATAGTTAGTCCGAAAAGTTGTGAGGACTCAGCAAACTTGTTGACAATGTGCTGAAGATCATTTTCAGTGTGAGCCATGAGGGCACAATCGTCAGCAAAGAGTGCCTCAAGAGGGAGTTTCTGCACTGTCTTAGTCTTTGCATTCAGGTGACGGAGGTCAAAAAGTGAACCATCGTGCCCGTATTTCAAGTATATACCTTGGTCCAGATCTTTCACTGCATGGTTAAGGACACATGCAAAGAACAGGTTAAATAGGACAGGAGCGAGAACACATCCTTGTTTCACGCCGTTGGTGATGTTAAAGGGGGCTGATGTGGCTCCATCAGACAATACTTCGCCTGTCATGCTATCATGAAAAAGGCGTATAATCTGGACAAATTTTCTTGGGCAGCCAAGTCATGTTAGAATGGTCCAAAGGGCTTCCCTGTTGACGGTATCAAACGCCTTTGTCAGATCTATGAAGACAGCATACAGGTGCATGTTCTGTTCGATGCACTTCTCTTGTATTTGTCTGACAGCAAACACCATGTCGACTGTGCTCCGGCCAGGTCAAAAACCACATTGACTTTCAGGTAGATTTGCCTCAGAAATACTGGCTATTAGGCGGTTCAAGATGATGCGGGCAATGATCTTCCCTCCAACAGAGAGGAGGGATATGTCTCTATAGTTTCCACATTCTGCTTTGCTGCCTTTGTTCTTGAAAAGAGAGACAATAGTAGCATCGCAAAGATTCTGTGGTATGTTTTCATCCTCCCAGATGTTGATAATCACGCTGTGGAACGCTGCTAGTGCTGCTGCTTTATATATCTCTGCTGGTATCCCATCTTTTCCAGGAGCTTTCCCTGAACTCATCTGACTAACAGCTTTCTTAATCTCATCTATAGTGGGCGGAAAGTCAAGATCTGTCAGAGCAGGTTGTTGGGAATTTCATTAAGGACATTATTATTCACAGTTGATGGTCTATTGAGAAGGTTGCTAAAGTGTTCTCGCCATCTTTCGTTGATGCCTTCTTTATCTTTAATCAGCATTGTGTTGTCTAATGAGAGCAATGGGGTGGTCCTTGGTTTAAAAGGTCCATAGACAGTCTTAATAGCACTGAAGAACATCTTAAGTTGTGAGTCTCAGCATAGTGCTCAATTTCTTTGGCTTTGCTCTCCCACCAGTTGTCTTGTATCTGACGGAGGTCTTTCTGTGTTTTGCTCTGAAGGTACTTGAAATGGTCCCGTTTAGAGACTGAGGAGGGGTCATTCTGCCATTCGATAAAGGCTTTTCTCTTTACTTCCAGTGCTGAGCATATTTCTTCTTGGTTCTCATCAAACCAATCCTGATGTGTTCTTTTCTTTGGTCCAAGAGATGTTATTGCTGTGTCAGTCACTATCTGCTTGAACTGGTCCCACTTTTCGGTTACAGTACCGATCAGTTGTCCGGGGGATGTCAATTTGTCATCAAGACTCTTCTGGAATTTGTTGAAACATTGAGCATCCTTCAGTTTGGCTATATTGAAAGTAGGTCGCACATGCTTAGGGCGTTTGTGCCGAGAAGGAACGATATAGAGTTGAAGAGACGTCCTGACTAATCTGTGATCTGTCCAGCACTCTGCGCCTCGCATTACTCTGGTAATCAGTACGTCTCGGATGTCTCGCCTTCTAACAATGGCATAATCTATCAGATGCCACTGTTTGGACCTAGGGTGCATCCATGTCATTTTGTATTTGTCCGCTTGTCAGAAAAGAGTGTTGGTAATGGTCAGGTCATTTTCAGAACAAAGACTCAAAAGAAGTAATCCATTACTGTTCATTTTGCCTACACCATGTGGCCCGATTACTCCTTTCCAGTTCTCGCTGTCAGCCCCAACTCGGGCACTGAAATCTCCAAGTAGGAGTAGATTATCTGTTACAGGTGTGGCCTTGATCAGTCTGTCGAGATCTTCATAGAATTGTTCTTTTGAGCATGTCAGAGCCTGTTAAAGTGGGTGCATATGCACTGATGATGGTGATATGACGTTTGGCATTTAGTGGGAAGCGTAGCTTCAGCAATCTTTCACTGATACCCACTGGAAGGTCTGGGAGTTGATGCATCAATAAGGTTTTTATTGCCAGACCAACTCCGTGTATTCTGTCCTCTGTCTCAGTCTTACCCTTCCAGAAGAAGGTGTAACCACCTCCTGGTTCACTCAAGAAATCTTCCCCAGGCAATCTTGTTTCACTTAATGCTGCTATATCGATGTTATAACGGACTAGTTCTTGAGCAATGAGGTCTGTCCTTCTCTCAGGTCTTGCAACAGCTTCTCGATCCATGAGGGTACGAACATTCCATACACCAATGGTAAGTTTTCTCAAATTTTTCTTTTGGTTTCGGCCGCAGATTGGGTTAAACTGCCAGCCGCGGCTTGCTGGCCAGTCGTTGTAGGGCAGGCAATTTTTAGGCCACCTTTTCTAGGCCCCTCCCTTACTAGGGTAAGCAGTGCTGTCCTGAAGAGGGCTGCTCAGAGCCTGGGATGCTGCCGGGCAACTCTGCTGCCCCAAGTACAGAGCTGGATGACCACCTATCCACAGGCCGCCTGCGTGCAGGATTGGGACTACGACTCCCAGTGGTAACCTCCACCTGTCGCTTTGCCCCTCCCCCATCGCCGCAGGACTTGGGTAGTATGATGATGATGTTTGGTGATTTGCACAGTAACCCTACACGCGTGATATCTGCAAACCTGCCCTAGGGGCACCACACAGTGTGTTTGTTAGCACGCTTTCCAGCCCAGTACACTTTCCCTGGAGGGACACAACCCAGTGGAGCACAGCTCTGGTTGCTGCTGGTATTAGTGCAGAGCCCAGGACAGCCAGAAAAAGTGCAGGCCAGGGCTATGTTGCACGTGCCTCCAGCCCAAGGAACCTGCAGCTCATTACCCAGCCATGCAGCAAGAATGGAGGGAAGGGATGAGGCACTCAAATGGGGAGTGTCAAAACAGGAGGAGAAAGGGGGCAACCCCAACAGGGGTTTGTGGGAACAGTCAAACGGGGGGGAGGGGGCAGGAGCTTGGGGATGACTGGGCTTCTGAGACCGGGTGGAAATAGCCTTCTCCTTCACGCTGGAAGGACTGTTTGGCTTCGAAATACTTTCATACTCCCCTGAATACATAACACTGTTTGCTTTTGCTGCATCGGGCCCTCCATGGCTGTAGCCCTCTGCATGACACTACAGCGGACCGGGCTCTCCGGGAGGCTGAACCCCTCCCCATTGGCCCAAGCGGGTGGGGAGCATGCTCAGGATGCCTGGCTGTCATCTCTCAGCTCAGGGCTCCACTTAGGAAAGCAAAACAGGCCAACATTTCTAACGCAGGGACCCTACGCCGGCCACCCATGTCCATAGGTAGGGGCTTAAACAAGTGGTCTCATTCTGAGAGCTGCTGAGACCCTGCAATTTGAGTCAGTGCTTGGATACCCTAAAAACCAGGCCACTTGCTGAGGTGCCTAAATTGAGGTTTAGGCACTTAGCTTCAGGCAGCTGTGTTTGAAAATGTGCCAATCATTCCCCTCTGGATTTCAGCTCCACTTGGAAGGAGCAACCAGGACCGACTCCAGGCACCAGCTTGACAAGCAGGTGCTTGGGGCGGCCACTCCGGAGAGGGGCGGCACGTCCAGCTATTCGGTGGCAATTCGGCGGACAGTCCCTCACTCCGGCTCGGAGCAAAGGACCTCCCGCCAAATTGCTGCCGCAGATCGCGATCGCGTCTTTTTTTTTTTTTTTTGGCTGCTTGGGGCGGCCAAAACCCTGGAGCTGGCCCTGGGAGCAACATCCACTCACTCAATCAGTCTCTTCCTCCCTGTAAATATACAACATCCCAGGAATAACAAGGAAGACAAAGAAATTACCAGGGTGTCTGGTAGGACAACGACTGGACAGCAGGAATACTGGAAGATTTGACTCATTTTCCAGGCAAGGAAAGGCAGGGCCAAGACACCTACAACAAATCCCACGAAGGACACCAAGGCAGTCGTCATCCATATAGATCTGCCACCATCTAGAGACAAAGGAAGGAAGGAGGACTTCAGCAGAGAGCCTTTGAGGGCAAGCGACACAATTACAGATCCTGAGAGAAATGCAGGGCCTGTCCTTCTCACTGACCCCAACGGGAGCCATGAGGTCCAAAAGAATCAAAAACTACCCAGCCAGCGCAGGGGTGATTCTCCTCCCTCCCCCCGAGGAAACAGTTGCAGCAGGCTTTGTACAGGGCAAGAGACAGCAGGCAGAAGCGAAGAGGAGAGATGCTGGCAGACTGAGCAGCTGCATAGAAAGTCACTGCACCGTGGTTCCTCTGACACTACTGGTGAGGAAATCCGGTCATCACCTGGTCCGCGAACACACTGCGTCTGGCTGAAGTTGCTGCTCCTGTTGATGGCCTCTACGTAGGTCTGGGCTTTCACACAGTACTCAGCTCCTGCCTCCATGGTGTCCAGATGCACCACAGAGCTGATCTCCTTCACAGTCTTCTTGTGCACCTGCCAGAGGCAATGACGAGCACGTCAGAGTCCAGGGCCCAGTGAGAGCAGCAGGCTTGGGATCAATGCTGGCCTGATTGCAGGCTGTGGGGAGAAAGGGCTGGGGGAGCAGAGAGGAATGGGGAGAAGGGAGTGGGAACTGAGAAGCCAAGAGATAGAAAGGGAAAATGGAGGGGGAAGTTAGGGGATGGGAAACAGCGCAGCAGAGTGAGACTGGACAGCCACCAGGGTAGAAGGGATGGGATGAAAGGCACTATAAACCAAGGGCAAACAGAGGACTGATTGGAGCGAGTGCCTGTGTCAGGAGGTTGTGAAGGCATCTCCGTGTGCAGGGGGAAGGGAGGGGAGGCCACGGGGCCTAGAGCCCTAGGCAGGTGACCCTGGGTGCAGGGGAAGGCAGGAAGAACTCTGTGACCCCATGCTCCTGCTCGAATGCCACGCCCCTGCCCTGTCTATTAAATGTGTGAGAACTCATTGGCCAGAGCCTGTGGGTGAGAGGAAGAAGCTCTCACACATGGTGAATGAGAGGTACAGGGGAGAGAAGGAATGAAAAGGGGGGGGGGAGAGTGCAGTGGCAGACAAACCTCTACTCTGCCCTCCACTCTGGACTAAAGTTCCCTCCACTCCACAGTCTTGGGATCCCCTTACTTTATTTACATCTGAGATGCAGAATTGCAACAGAGGTTAGAGAGACAGTTGTTTCCGCTAAGGGAAGGAGCCTACAGCATTCCATTTTCAGTTGTGTCCCTCATTTCAGGTTTTTGTCACACATTCATCACACTGCTGACAGGCAGGCTTAACATATTTGTTTTGCCTGGAAATTCATTACTTTTTCGTTTTTAAAAAAAAAACTAAGGAATTCCATCATTTGCAACGGTAATGAACCACTGAATGGGTGTGAACCCACAGCACACTGCTATTATTTAAGCTACAGGAGGGACTCTGCTAACTAATAGCAATAGTGGGTTGTTATCTCATGTGTGCCAGCCAGTAGAGGAAGCTGTATAAACACACATTTTGCTAGTTGCTTTTAATTCTGTGAATATTCTAGATGCAACGTGCATGCTCCCAGTGGGCCCTGCTGAGCCTCCTGTGTCATATACATTCAGTCTGCACATAATTACAAACAGGACACAAAATACCTTTCTCTAGGGGAAGGTGCATTGGGCTGGGAGCCAGGACACTTTGTGGTCTAGTCACATCTCCTCTACTAACTATCGTTAATACTTCTCTGTAATACACAGCCCTTATTATAAGTCCTCACATATTCCCATTCTAAGAGGAAGACAAATATTAGCCTCCACACGTTTTAGCAAAGCAATAGTTAACATGGGGCACAAGCTCGTTTCTGGTAGAGCTGTGAACAGAACCCAGGCTTCTAATATGACAGATGTATGTCTCAGCCATTTAGCTACACTGTCTCTGAGAATGATGACTATGCCAAATTATGTGCTTGGGTATTCTGTCTGTAAAATGCAGAACTCCTGCATATGTAAAATGCTGTTTCACTGAGTTACACATCATCCTCTAGTGGCTGGTCCATAGTGGATATGAGGCTTCTCCTGCTACCAGTTAACATAAGTAATCCTTCAGTTCAAGTAGTACGTATCAGTGCTAAGCTGCATGGCTCACAGCCTGCTCATGTTGCATTTAGGGGGTGTGGGGGGGGAGTTTTATAACTGAACATAAGATTGTTTTTTATTTTATTATTTTAAACCTATGAAGTTATTTATAAAACATTGTGTTGAAAGAAGGTTATTAAGATTGCAAAGTCAGAAGGTAGGAAGTGCCAGACTTAGAGTTGCCCATGCAACCTCAGTCCTGCCAACTTATGTGAATGCATTATGTTTTATTTACATGGGAAAGTTGCTTTGGTTTAATTTAAATTGGGTTTTTAAAATCAACATCGTTAAACTGGTTCAAACCCCTGTGTGGTTGGTTTTATTCCTATTTAAATCAAGTACCTTTGCTTAAATGAGTCCTAATTAATTTAAGATAAACTGAAATAAGTCTGATGTAAACCAAAGTCAGTACATCCACACATAGGTTTGCAAGGGATTAAATTAGTTTAAAACCCTACCTGTAGTTAAATGGGTGTAGCTTTGCCATGTAGACAAAGCCACAATCTTCAATATAGTATTTTTTCCACAGGACCCCTGCATCATTCAGTGCACAGGAGGGGCCTGCTCTGGAGATGAATCAGGGATGTGTAGTAAAAGGAGGTTGGGAAGGAGATAGGGAAGTGTTACTGCCATTATACAAGGCACTGGTGAGACCTCATCTGGAATACTGTGCACACTTCTGACCCCCCCATGTTTAAGAAAGATGAATTCAGACTGGAAGAGGTACAGAGAAGGGTTATTAGAATGATCAGAGAGGAATGGAGAACCTACTTTACCTACTTTACACTTGCATCTGAAAAAGTGAGGTTCTTACCCACGAAAGCTTATGCTCCCAATACTTCTGTTAGTCTTAAAGGTGCCACAGGACCCTCTGTTGCTTTTTACAGATTCAGACTAACACGGCTACCCCTCTGATACTTTACAAGAGGAGACTTAAAGATCTTGGCTTGTTTAGCCTAACTAAATGAAGACTGTGCTCTCTATAAATAAAACAGAGGGAGAGGAATTAAGGGCCAATGTTGGCACAAGAACAAATGGATATGAACTGGTGATCAAAAAATTTAGGCTTGAAAATAAAAGAAGGTTTTTAGCCATTAGAGGAGTGAAGTTCTGGAACAGCCTTCCAAGGGGAGCAGTGGGGGCAAAAAATGTAACTTGTTTTCAGACTGAGTTTGCTAAGTTTACGGAGGGAATGGTATGATGAGGTCGCCTACAATGGCATGTGGCCCACCTGCAACTGCTATTAGCAAATATCGCCATTGCTGAAGATGGGAGAGGGAGAGTTCCGAGTTACTAGAGACAGTTCTTTCCCAGGGATCTGTCTGGTGGGTCTTGCCCACACGCTCTGAGTAACTGATCATCATCTTTGGGATCGGGAAGGAATTTTCCACAGGTCAGATTCGCAGAGACCCTCAGGGGTTTTCACCTTCCTCTGCACCATGGGGCACGGGTCACTTGCTGGTTTAAACTAGAGTAAAGAGTGGTTTCTCTGTAACTTGAAGTCTTCAAACCATGATTTGAGGACTTCAGCAGTTCAGCCAGAGGTTGAGGTCTATCACAGGAGTGGGTTAGTGAGGTTCTGTGGCCTGCAATGGGCAGGATGTCAGACTAGATCAGTGGTTTTCAAACTGTGGATCGCGAGCCAGTACTGGGTCGCAGAATGTAAGGCACTGGGTCGTGGCGGCTCTGGTCAGCACCGCCGAACAGGCCGTTAAAAGTCCCAGCAGTGGTGCTGCCCGGCTAAGGCAGGCTAGTTCCAAACTTGTTCTGACACTACGCAGTTCTGGCTCCTAGGCGGGGGGGCCAGAGGGCCCCACATGCTGCCCCTGCCCCAAGCACCGGCTCTGCATTCCCATTGGCCGGTTCCCAGCCAATGGGCGCTGGGGGGCGGGGCTGTGGGCGAGAGCCTTGCGCAGCTGCTTGCGCACCTCCGCCTAGGAGCCAGACCTGCTGCTGGCTGTTTCCAGGGCGCAGCACGGTCCGTGGTGCCAGGACAGGTGGGAAGCCTGCCTCTGCATCCCGGCTGCACTGCTGACCGGGAACCGCCAGATGTAAGCCCGTGCCCCAATCCTGCACCCCAATCCCCTGTCCCAGCCCTTTGCCTCCCTCAAACCTGGAGCCCTTTCCTGCAGCCCAAACCCCTCATCCCTGACCCCACCCCAGAGCCTGTACTCCCACCCCAGAGCCCTGACCCCCTCCCACACCCCAAGCCCCTGCCCCAGCCCTGAGCCCCCTCCCACACCCTGAACCCCTCATTCCTGGCCCCACCCCAGAGCCCGCACCCCAACCCTGAGCCCCTCCCACACCCCGAACCCCTCATCCCCAGCTCTGTTGGGTTGTGGGCATCAACAATTTTCTTCAACTAGGTCACCAGAAAAAAAGTTTGAAAACCACTGGACTAGATGATCATAATGGTCCCTTCTGGCCTTAAAGTCTGTGTCTAAGTGGGTGTGTTTCCAGTGGGGTCCTGCAGGGATCAGTCCTTGGCCTTACACTAGGCAACATTTTTATCAGTGACCTGGAAGAAAACAAAGTCATCACTGATGAAGTTTGCAGATGAGACAAAAATTGGCAGAGTGGTAAATAATGACGAGGACAGATCACTAATTCAGAGCAATCTGGATCGCTTGGTAAGCTAGACGCAAGCAAACAATATATGTTTTAATATGGCTAAATGTGAATGTGTACATCTAGGGACACAGAATGCTGGCCATATGTACAGGATAGGGGGGACTCTACCCTGGAAAACAGTGACCCTGAAAGAGATTTGAGGGTGATTTTGGGTAGTCAGCTGAATATGAGCTCCCAGTGTGACACTGTGGCCAAAAGGGCTAATGCAATCCTGAGATGCATGAACAGGGGAATCTGGAGAGGTTATTTTACTTCTGTGTTTGGCTCTGGCATGACCATTGCTGGAATACTGCATCCAGCTCTGGCATCCACAAATCAAGAAGGATGTTGATAAATTGAAGAGGATTCAGAGAAGAGCCACGAGAATGATTAGACGATTAGAAAAAATGCCTTATAGTGATAGACTCAAGCAGCTCTATCTACTTAGCTTAAAGAGAAGATTAAGGAGTGACTTGAAAGAGTTTAAGTTTTTATTTAGGGAACAAATATTTAATAATGGGTCCTTCAATCTAGCAGAGAAAAATATAATACAACCCAACGGCTGGAGGAAGATGAAGCTAGACAAATTAGGACTGGAAAAAAAGGCGTAAGTTTGATAGTGAGGGTAATTAACTATTGGAACAATTTACCAAGGGTCTTGGTGGATTCTCCATCACTAAATCAGGTTTAGATGTTTTTCTACAAAGATCTGCTCTAGGCATTATTTTGGGGCAGTTCTCTGGCCTGTGTTATGCAGGAGGTCAGACTAGATGAAAGCAATGTCTTTTCCAGCCTGGGAATCTATGAACCACGGCCTGTCCAGGCAAGGGGCAGGTCAATCAGACCTGGCAGAAGGGCAGACATCTTGACTCTGTGGTTATTTTAATTGTAATTTTGCAATGTGCTTAAACATAGAGACTTGCTCTGTGACGTCCTGCATGAGAAGTGAAACACAAAATGGCAGCTGCCTTGGACAGGGACTTTCTTTCCAGTTACATACACCATAATAAGCTTATGATCGTAGCTGCTACATGCTATAGCAGGGGACTAGAGAGAGCAGAGGGATGCTGTGCTTAGAAAAATATCCCATGTGCTTTCATTCTAAGCCATGCAGTGCTCTCCAGTCTCACCTGAGAGCAAGGGCAAAACTCACCCTTTCCTGGCCCTTCCTCCAATAGAATATGTGGAATTGAAAGGCTGGCCCCAGGTCTTCCAGCTTCACCAGTAAGTGATACCCGTCTGCAGAGACTTCCATCACAGGTGGGGTGAGGAAAGCTATCAACACAGAAGCAGCACTATTACCACCACCAAAGGCAACCCTGAAACCCCCCTTCCCAGACTGGTAGAGAGGCAGGAAATGCTCCCTTTTGTGACTCCCCTTGAACTGCATTGGCAGCCAATTGCTTCACTGAGGCAGTTTCCCTTGATCTTCCTCCCTCTCTACCCTGCTTTGTTTCTAAAGATAGTAGCAGCCCCTTGGGCCAGGGTGGATTTTATTCTATCAGGTTGAGGCATTTAGCAATAGCTGAGTTGCACAAACTTGAAATTTTTTCTGTGTGGGGGAGGAACTGTTTTGTTTGAAGGCCCCATCCAAGCAATAACAACCAGGTAGGGCAGAGGGTGCTGAGAAACCAGACCAGACTGGTTCTTCTGGGCAAGGGGTGCTAACTCTGTCCAAAGGCCCATAACACACACTTTGAAACTCCTTTCTCTGATATTGGTTTCTATTGGCCAGATTTTCCAAAGTGCTGAACCCTGCAGCTCCCATTGAGGTGTGGGGATTGTGGGTGGAAATCAGGCAGTCTGTTTCCTGCATACTCTAGTTGATTTTTATTCTTGCAGCTTTGTGTGTAACACTGCTGTAAATGACTCTTGTTTCATGGCTATTGTGATAATCAAGGCTTGCTACAGTTGGGCAGTGCAGAGATGACCTTTGAGTTGCCTTTGCACACACACATTCCCTGCAACTTGCACCCTGAGGTGAGCCACCAGTAATTTCTGGATATGTGTTAATATTAATAAATAAGTTGATAAATAGGATGAAATTCAATAAGGACAAATGCAAAGTACTACACCATGACGAGGGCCACCCACCTCTCGTGAGTGCCTCCTGTCAGCTGGGTGTGAATCTGCACTCTTTCTCTGCTCACAGTGCCCCCTGTCGGCAATTACTCTCCAGCTAAGCCACACATAGTCTAAATGTATGAAGGAACTCCTGCTGGGGTAACAGTCCAACAAATGGTTGGCCTTCTCTGAGGTCTTCAGCCCTGTCTCCAGGGCCACCCGGGGGCGGGGAGGGGAGCAAATGGGGTAATTTGCCCCGGGCCCCACAGGGGCCCCAATGAGAATATAGTAGTCTATAGTATTGCAACTTTTTTTTATGGAAGGGGCCCCCAAAATTGCTTTGCCCCAGGCCCCCTGAATCCTCTGGGCAGCCCTGCCTGTCTCTGGGCCTGTTTATACTCTAGCCCCTTTCTCAGGCTCCAAAAAGAAACTTGTACCCTTCTCAGGGCTTTGGCCGCTTCACCAGTGGGGAGAGCCAGTCCCACCCCCTACTCTGGGTCCCAACTCAGAGACCCTACAAGTAGCAGCCACGTGCTGTTTTCTTTACTAGTTGCTACTGCTGCATTCCCTGGACTGCTTCCCACTCCGTCCCATCACTTTCTTGGGTTCTCTGTCTGAGCAGGGTCTCTTCCAGGCCTCCTTGCCTGGAGAGCTTCCAGTCCTATCCCAGCTGGAGCAGGCTTTCTCTCCAGTTTCTTTACCTGTGGAGTCTTACAGCCTTCATAGAATATCAGGGTTGGAAGGGACCTCAGAAGGTCATTCCAACTCTCTGCTCAAAGCAGGGCCAATCCCCAGGCAGATTTTTGCCCCAGATTCCTAAATGGCCCCTTCAAGGATTGAACTCACAACCCTGGGTTTAGCAGGCCAATGCTCAAACCACTGAGCTATTCCCCATCCTTCCACTCCTTCATCCTTCTGGTCCACAACAGCAATGACCTGCTCAGCCGCTGAAGCTCCTTTTAACTGAGCCTGCTGGGCTCTGATTAGCTGCTTCCCTGCAGCCTCTCTAGGCAGGACTGGTGAACCCACCTTCACTGCTCCTTTCCTAGGGCAGGGTGGGGTAGGACCGCGAGGCCACCAGCATGTTACATCCCGTCACATACACATAGGAAGGAATAATCAAGTGCACAAATACAAAATAGGAAATGACTGCCTAGGAAGGAGTACTGCACAGAAGGATCAGGGATTACAGTGGACAGGGCCGGCTCCAGGCACTAGCATAGCAAGCAGGTGCCTGGGGCGGCCAATGAAGAGGGGGGCAGCAAAAACGCTAGAGTTGGCCCTGACAGTGGATCACAAACTAAACATGCGCCAACAATGTAATACTGTTTCAAATAAAACGAACATCATTCTGGGATGTATTAGCAGGAGTATAGTAAAAAAAACATGAGAAGTAATTCTTCTGCTCTACTCAGCACCAATAAGGCCTCAGCTGGAGTACTGTGTCCAGTTCTGGGCACCGCACTTTGGGAAAGATGTGGACAAATTGCAGGAAGTCCAGAGGAGAGCAAAACAAAACAAAAAACAACCTCCCCCCTCTCCCCCCCCCCAAAAAAAAAAAGATTAAAGGTCTAGAAAACATGATCTACAAGGAAAGATTAAAAAATTGGGTTTGGGTAGTGTGGAGAAGAGAAGACTGAGGGTGGACATAAGCCAAGTACGTAAAAGGTTGTTATAAAGAGAAGGGTGATAAACTGTTCTCCTTAACCACTGAGAACAGGACAAGAAGTAATGGGTGAAAATAGCAGCAAGGGAGATTTAGGTTGGACATTAGGTAAAACTTCCTGACAGTAAGGGTTTTTAAGAACAGGTTTGACAAACACCTGTCAGAGATGGTCTAGGCCTGTATCAGTGAAGGGGACAGAACAAGATGACCTATCGAGGTCCCGTCCAGTCCTACATTTCTATGATTCTAAGATTATTACTTTTTAAGGAATTTAATTTTAAAATAACATTTATTGACATGAACTGATTTAAGAATTAAAAGTGAATTGAAGTGATCACTAGTAAATAAAAAGTATCTATTTTGTTATGTATGAGTAATGAGATATTAATATGCAAATATTCACTAACAGAACTGCAACTTATTATTTACTCCCTGTACTTATAGTGTGAATTGATCTGCTGTTTCAACATCAATGAAAACATTTTTTTTTAAATGAACACATTTTATGTTGCTTATCCCGGGTGGTGATGTAACTGTCAGGAGGAGGCAGAGAGCTTACTCGTTATGCGATTGAAGAGAACTTTTAGTGTGCTCCACTTTGAACCCTGAGAACCTAGGTTTGCCCTCACACGTAGGTTATAGGGCACGGTGGCAGAGATGTCCTCTGTGACATTGCACTGAGTCACAATGATGAGCGAACACTCGCTGATGGGTATCCAGATCTCATTGGCATAATCTCTTTCATACTCCCTGGGGAAAGCAAAGAAAAGCACAAAGACAACACAGGATAAAATAACACACCTCTATCCCCACCCCTTAACCATCCCATATCCTCTAAGGACTCTACTCAGAATCAGCTTCACCTGGGTACAGAAATCTACTCCAGGTTTTTCTTCTTTGTTACCAGAAGCGCATGTAGGGTGACATCCACCATTTGCAGAGGGAGAGCATACAGCCACAAGCACAAGGCACATTTGAGAACTTAAGTGGCGTTTAAATGGCTTGCAGGCCATGTGCTGGGCTCTGCCCAGGGGGAATTTCACCCTGGGAGACATGTCTAAGCTTGAATTTTTAGGCATGTTTTAATTTACATGATCACAAATTCTGGTGCAGACAGGACACTAATGGACCACTTGATGATTGCCCGGTTCTGTTCATTCTCTTTGAAGCATCTGGCATTGGCCACTGTAGGAAGACAGGATACTGGGCTAGATGGACATTGGTCTTACCCACTATCACCACTCTTATGGTTGTAGCTAGTCATGCAGCTTAGGGTTAAAAACACAACTAAAAACAAATGTTTGTGCCCTGTCTACAATAGAATTCACAATATTATGAATTAATATTTGTTAAACTAAAAGTTTAAGTGCAGACAAACTCGAATGGAATCAGATGCCCAACCCTCCTACCACACAACCTGAGACTGTTTGCCATCAGAAGAGACCCCTGGGGCTGGCATAATGGCAGTGAATGGAGGCAATATGGGTGTGTCTCAGCCTCCCTTATTCTTCAGTGTATCTGTGAGTGAGATGTGTGAAGCTGTTTGAGAAAACCCCTCCTTGGAGTGAATGAGAAAGCTGGAGTGAATAAACTCAGTGATGCAGCCGCAGTGACTATGCAGATGTTTTTAGCATTACAGATTCTTTTTAGCAAGGTGACTGAATATTCTACTGACTTTGTTTCTTCAGAACCCTCCTATATATTTCCCCAAATAATCTACCGGCCGGGAAAAAAAATCACTTGTATGTTTCTCTGTCCCTCCCCCGCTTTGTCTGTTGCCTGTCTTCCTAGATTGTGAGCTCTTTGGGGCAGAGACTTTGTCTCCATAGTGCTGTGGAAAGCGCCTAGCCCATAGTGGGCACTGCTGTGATCCAAATAACACACAATTAATGATAAAGGCCTGGGCTGCAGGCAGGCTCCTCATGAGGCCAACAACATTTTCCCACTTCTGCATTATTATTGATGGGACTGTCACATTTCTCCCGCATCAGTGTGCATAGACCTATGTATGCCATGTGCAGGGGATCCAGGGCTTTTGTCTAACTAGCATCCAGAGAGGGGAGAAAAAACAGGCGAGTTACCCCTGAAACTCAACGGAGTATCTCACAGTTTCTCCAGGGACCGTCACTGGACTCCAGGTCAGGAAGTGCTTCATGTTGGTGGACAGGATGGAGATATTCTGAGGGGCTGGTAGCAGGGCTTCTTCGTCTAGGATTCCACCAAAGAGAGAAACAACTAGTTGTGACCATTTGCTAAATGAATAACACAGTTTGGAAGGACACGCTTCAACGCTGAAGCTTCACAATATGCTTCATCGTTTCACTTCAGCACTGCCACTGGAGCTCTGAATTAGCATATAGGTTGAAATTATAATAGAAGATAGAATGATAAAGTACCTAGCTGTTTGTAATATGACAGGGACTCAGACCAGCATGACTTGTGTAAAGGAAAATCATGCCTCTCCACTACATTAGAGTTGTTTGAAGAGGTCAATAAAATAGTGGATAAAACTGGACCTTTTAGAAAGGCATCCAATCTAGAATGAGCAACTCCAAGTGATGGAGAACCCATCACATCCCTCGGTAAGTTGCTCCAATGGTTAATTCCCCTTGCTGCCTTATTTCCAGTCTGAATTTGTTTGGCTTCAGCTTCCAGCCATTGGGTCTTGTCCTGCCTTTTTCTGCTAGATTAAAGATCCCTCTAGTATCAGATATCTTCCCCTTAATCATCTTTTGGAGAAACTTAATAGGCAAAGCGTCTTAAGCCTCTTACTGGGAGGGAGGTTTTCCAAACTTCAGATAAATACTATAGCTCTTTTCTGAGCCCCTTCCAATTTTTCAAATGTGGACATGGGACCTGCATGCAGTATTCCAGGCATGGTCCCACGTGTGCCATATGCAAGGGTCTTACTGTTGTCTCACCACTCCCTCATAGTATGAGATGGCAGTTCAGCAGCTCTGCCCCACTGTCCTTCTCTGGGTGTCAGGGATGTGGAATGATGATGACTTGGCCTTCTGGCCAGCTCACATTATAGGTTCTCCCCTTCCAGGTATTGATTGCCAGGATCCACGGACTAGAATTCTGAGAGCTTGGGGTAGCGGATATTCCCACAGTGTCACCATGTAGCCCTGCAACCAGGGAGCACTGTGGGGAGTAGGTGCTGTAGGACATACTGCCAAAGGGACCCAGACTGATGACAGTACCCTGAGGTCCTCTGATTAGCCAAGCACCCTATTTAACCCTCCAGGGTGGCCCAGGAAGTTTTTTGGGCAATCACATAGACTGCTGCAACGTCAGACCTCACCCGGTGTCCTGATCTCTGGTCTCCGATCCCAGCCTGTCTCTTGCCTCCTGACTCCAGCCTGGTACTACCTCTGATCTTGGGTCTTCAACTATTGCCTGACTCTGACCCCGATTCCTGCCTCCTGATTCCAGCCTGGTACTACCTCTCATCTCTGGTCTCTGATCCCAGCCTGACTCAGACCCTGACTTTTGCTTATTGAATCTATTGGCCTTGCTGGAGCCCTAAACATAACTAACAGTGTGAACCAAAGGCTATGAAACAGAGTTAGGGCTGGCTTTGGCACAATAGTAACACACCAAATAACCAAGTAACCACATTCCTGACCGGTGAGGACAGTACAACAACATTCAGAGTTCTCAAGTAACCACGTAAACAAATTCCCAAGAGGTAGCACAGGAACACACTGACCCATCATAAGATAAGGAGGAGAATGACAGGATAATGGATGAGGTTGTTTTGTACAAACTAGCAGGTACAAGGTATAAGGGCAGAGGTGAAAGTAAGCCGGTCCGGACCGGCTTCCCCAGGCTGGCGATTTAAAGGGCCCGGGGCTCCCTGCAGCAGCCAGAGCCCTTGGCCTTTTAAATCCCCACAGGAGCCCTGCCGCCGCTACCCTGGGGGCTCTGGCAGCGGGACTTGGGCAGCAATTTAAAGTGCCCGCGGTTCCCCACCACTGGAGCCCCGGGCCCTTTAAATCGCTGCCTGAGCCCAGCTGCCAGAGCCCCGGGGTAGCGGCAGCAGGGCTCCATCGATGATTTAAAGGGCCCGGAGCGCCGCTGCGGTAGCGGCAGCCAGAGCCCCGGGCACTTTAAAGCACCCCTGAGCTCCGGGGCTCCCAGCCACCTCTGCAGCTGGTAGCTCAAGGGTCATTTAAAGGCCCCGGGGCTCCCAGCCACAGCCGGAGCCCTGGGGCCTTTAAATCTTGATGTATAGGTCCCGCCTCTTCTGGTTGAAGCCACGCCTCTTCCAGTTGAGGCCACGCCCCTGCTCAGGACTCTGGCGTACTGGTAAGTCCTTTAACTTATTTTCACCCCTGTATAAGGGTGGTGACTAACAATGTAATACATAAGTTGTGTGTATCAATGTATAAAAGGAGAAGTCATTGGAGGGGCATTTTTGTATCAACCAAGGGGACAGCATTCTGTTATGTTGACTGAGCCTTTACCTTGTCACGGGCGTACATGTGTTAGTGTCCCCATAACTCATTGGACAGGGCACTAGTACCCTGCTTTGCGGACAATAAACCTGGCCGGGCACCTTTGCCAGCAAACTGAGCCTGTGGTCTTTCTTTTTGAATAACATCGGGGT
The DNA here is from genome assembly GCF_027887155.1 of Malaclemys terrapin pileata. Classification (NCBI taxonomy): domain Eukaryota; kingdom Metazoa; phylum Chordata; order Testudines; family Emydidae; genus Malaclemys; species Malaclemys terrapin. The sequence goes on from NC_071514.1 coordinate 56,906,602, forward strand.
CTGCTGAATCAACATGCTGCACTCTTTGTGAGAGCAGCTAACACCGGCAGCACTTTCATTAACAACTGTGCAGCACCAGCAATGCTCTGTAACACTAACAAAAGAACCCAGCGCTAGTGATTCCGCCAATCCCTGTTCACCAACTACTGTAGCTGTGACCACTAGGCCAACCTGTCTATGGCTCGGTCTCTTTCACTGCTGTCCCAAACAAAGAATGTCTGTCAGAATACTGTCAATCAACACATCTTCCACCCGCTTTGGGCTTCTTTTTTGCCTTATTCTTCTTCCAAAGTGGTGGCTTGCAGGGCTTCCCCCTTCCCGCCAGAACTCGAAAACCAGACAAAAATACAAACTAAGTAACTTCTGCACACCTCCGACTTGAGCTTTTGGTCCATCTCCAGTTCTCTGCTCTTCTACTGAACGCTGAGCCAAAGGGCTGCCTCCCTGGCCTTGCCCTTTTCCCATAGCCCACCTCAGGAGCTAGCTGCACTCCTGTAGCTTTCCCACAGTTCTCCCTCTGCCTGGCTTCTAGCAGACCCTTCCCACAGAGAGGGCGTTCCAGACCACCTCGCTCCTGGGTCTCCTCCTCCCACCTGCTCTGAACTCCAACTCCTCCCTGAGCCTGACACATCCTCCAGGTATAATAACAGGGGGAGGGCAAACAGACCTCTCAGGCTTTAGTTAACCCCTTCTCAGTTGATGCAGGGTTTATATACACCATCATCACAAGTGGTAACACCATCTCCCTGCTCCTAACCAATAGTCCCCTGTTTATCTACCCGAGGATTATTTTAGCCCTCTTTGCCATCACATCATGGGAGATCATGTTCAGTCAGATTCCACCAGGATCCCTGATCCTTTTAAGAGTCTCTGCTTTCTAGGGTACAGTCCCCTGTCCTGTGACCTATGTTTTTGGGTCCTAGACATATGACCTTGCATATAACTGTATTAAAGCATGTTATTCAAGTGAGCCCATTTTACCATGCAATCTAGATTGTACTGTATAACTGATCTGTCCCCTTCATTATTTGCCACTCCACCAAGTTTTGTGTGATGTGCAAACTTCACCAATAATGATTTTATATTTCCTCCCAGATCAGTGATAATCATATTGAATACCATTGAGCCAAGAACAGATTCTTATAGAACCTCACTGCCCCTATTTGTTGATAAGTCCCCCTTTACGTTACTTTTGGGGACCTGTTAGTTGGACACTTTAATCTATTTAACATGGGCTACATTGATTTTGCTCAGAGATAATATTTTAATCAAGATGTCATGTGGTACTAAGTCAAACATCTTACATAGGTAGGTCTAGTTATATCATGTCAATACCACCTTTATCAACTTCATCGCAAACCAATGTCAAGTTTGTTTAACAAGACCTATTTTCCGTACAAATCTGTTGAATAGGATTAACCATATGACAATTCTTTATTAACTAAGTCTTGTATCAGAGCTTCCATGGTTTTATCTGGGACTGACATCAGGCCCACTGGCCTACTTATCTGGGTCACTGTTTACCCTTTTTTAAATATTGGCCCAGCATTAGCTTTTTTCCAGTCTGCTGGAACTTCCTCAGTTTCTAAGATTTGTTAAAAATCAATATCAATAGTCCAGAGGGGTCCTTGGCCAATTCTTTTAAAATGTCTGGGTTCAAGCTGATTTTAAAATGTATGACTTAAGCGGTTGCTGCTTAATAACCTCTGCAATTACTGCTGGAATGTCAAGTATTTAATTGTCTCTGTCCTCTGTGAATATGGCATTGTGCTTTTTCCAAATACAGAACAGAAATATTTACTGAACACTTCTGCCTTTTCTGCATCATCAACAATTTTACCATCCTTCCCTAGTGGCACTTGAGGGTTCAATTTCCAGATCCAAGATCCTGAATCACAGCCGATGGGGCCCTGGGATGCATACTCCTCAGGATTGGGTAGGCAGGATCCTTCCTCGACATGATGAAGCTAATGGGAAACAGCTGTCTTCCCTGCCTAACCTGAATTAATCAGAACAGACCAAGCTATCTACTTGGGATCTCCTGAAGTAATCTGGAAGGAAGGAAGAGAATTTCAACTTTGCTCTTCAGAGAGGAGCCCAGAGGACACTGATGCTTTGCACCACTACTCCTTGTTATAAGTTGGATAGATGAAGACAAGGTTTAGCTACTGTGACACACAGAAGTTTCTCATTCTTACTGTACTTCACGTAGTTTTATATAACTAATTAAATCAGTCTTGAAAATGTAAAAGTCTGTTTGCCCTTAGCAAGTAACTTTTTTTAATAGACAAGTAAAATATTAGTTTTTAATTACAATTACTGCCATTGGAAGGGTGGATTAGAACATCTGAGCCTAGGATGACACATTTTTATTACAATTTTGCAAGATTTAATTCAATAGGCACAAAAGAAAGCTTCTGGTTCTGATGTACTTGTTCAAACTGGTGTGAATAAATCAACTGAGGTAGATAATATTTACTTGCCTAAGAATATTTAACTGCAATTCCGAAAAACACTAACAGAAAAAGCATGTGTGGGATACAGGTTGTCTCAATTATCATTCAATACCTAATCCACTGGAGCAAACTCCTCTCATAACTGGGCTTGAACAAATAAGGTAAATGAAGCAACACTCCTTTTCTGTCAGAAACTAGTTGTGAAACCCTCTGTAGTAGCTGGTCTACACAGAGAACAGTAGTCTGCTGCTGCTACTAGTTACCCCAGGGGTTCTCAAACTGGGGGTTGTGACCCTCAGGGGGTCACAGGGTTATCACATGAGGGGTTGCGAGCTGTCAGCCTCCACCCCAAACCAAGCTTCACTCCAGCATTTATAATAATGTTAGATATAAAAAAGAAAGTTTTTAATTCATAAGGGGGGTCGCACTCAGAGGCTTGCTGTGTGAAAGGGGTCACCAATACAAAAGTTTGAGAACCACTGAGTTACCCCATTAGCTCAAAGGGCAGAGACCTGTGCAGTGGATCTAAATGATGAGCCCTGAATTTCTGTATGATGGAATTTGTTTTTCGGTTTGCTTCTTAAAATAATTTAGGAAATTATATACAAAACTGTGTTAAATGAATGTTAAGGTTGCAAAGTCAAGCACTCAAAAATCAGGAAATGACTGTGTTAGTTTAACCATATGACTTTAGTTTGGCTCCCTTACGTGTCTGCATTATGATACAGTCTCTAATTACATCAGCACATGCTATTTTTTCCACACTAGTTCTGTCTCATTCAGCGCACAGGATGGATGCTGCTCAAGGACTGAATCAGGTGCTGTTAAATGCTCCAGCATCTTTCATTCTGGCATTTCCTAACTTTTGAGTACTTGACTTTGCAACCTTAATGTTCTTTTAATGTAGGTTTTTTTTTATGTAAAGAGCAGTTATGAATTCTATCGTTAGGTTGCCAGTCATTTCCATTATAATAATTTGGCTTACAGCAGGACTTTGACATTTGGTAAAGGGATAATCCTGGAGCCAGGGAGATGTCTTTTGCTGACCCCAAGATGTTCTGATTTGGGAAAGTTATCTTCATTTACGATATGTGTTTAAGTACAAAAAACATATGTAGAAATAAAGCTATTGTGGTTGTAAAGTCAAGTATTCAAAGGTTAGAAAATGCCAGACTCACCTTTTCTCATGCAAACTTAATTGGGACCCTCCGTGCTTATGCATTATGATGGTCTTTAATTACATGATCACCTACTATTTCTTTCCACAGGACTCCTGCCCCATTCAGTGCAGAGAGTGGAGGCTGCTCAGGAAATAAATCAGCATTGTGCAGTGAATTAGGCAAAACCAAACAATGCTCAAGATATTAGACCAGCCCCTAAAAACACTAATAAATGAGTCACTGGGAAGAGCACATCGAAAACAGCAATAAATTGGACTGCTTCAGTGACCTGCACAAATGATTGCTTTAGCAGACACCTGTGATGTGCACAAATCTATGGCACATTCTGACCAGATCAGTGACTGTAAGCGAAGGTGGAAATAGGGAAGTATAAAGCATAAGGCTGGTCTACCCTACCACTTAAGTCAATGTAATTTATGTTGCTCAGGGGTGTGAAAACTACACCCTGCTGAGAGATGTAAGTTACATTGACTTAAAGCAGTGTCCACACTGTGCTATGATGCTCTGCCGCTGACATAGGGCTTGGCTACACTTGCAGATGTAGCGCGCTGTGAGTTAAACCAGCTCTCGGAGACCACAGCAGAGAAAGCACTGCTGTGTGTTCACACTGTCAGCTGCAAGCGCACTGGTGTGGCTACGTTTGCAGCACTTGCAGTGGCATTGGGAGCGGTGCATTATGGGCAGCTATCCCACAGAGCACCTCTTCCCATTCTGGCACTGTGGCTTGTGGGAAGGGGATGAGGGGGTGCAGGGCATTTTGAGTCCTGTCCCAATGCATTGCTTCGCATCCCAGCAATCCCTGTGCTTCCATCCACATTTGGCGCCATCTTTCAATGGTTTTTTTACTGCGCGCTCTGTCTTCCCTTTCGATCTGCGGGAATGGATCCCAAACTGCTGAGGAATATGCTGATGGGTCTCACCAGCATGTCACAAATTGCAGTCGAGTTACTCCTTAAGCTACAAAGTGACAGTGAGGAGTCTGACGATGATGTCTACTCACATAATGCATACAACAGAAGACTGCTTGTACCATTCACGGACATGCTCACCACAGTGGAATGCCACTTTTGGACTCAGGAAACAAGCACTGAGTGGTGAGATCACATCGTCATACAAGTCTGGGATGACGAGCAGTGGCTGCAGACCTTTCAGATGAGAAAAGCCACTTTCATGGGACTGTGTGCAGAGCTTGCCACCATGCTGCGGCGCAAGGACACGAGATTGAGAGCTGCCCTGCCAGTGGAGAAGTGGGTGGCTATTGCAATCTGGAAACTGGCAACTCCAGACAACTACCGATCGGTCGCTAACCAGTTTGAAGTGGGAAAGTTGACCGTTGGAATCATGTTGATGCAAGTTTGCAGGGCCATTAATCGCATCCTGCTCAGAAGAACCATGACTCTGAGTAACGTGCATGACATTGTGGCTGGCTTTGCACAAATGGGTTTCCATAACTGCGGAGGGGTGATAGATGGGATGCATATTCCAATTCTGGTACCAGCACACTTAACCTCCAAGTACATAAATCGGAAGGGATATTTCTCTATGGCTCTCCAGGCGCTTGTGGATCACTGTGGTCGTTTCATTGATATTAACGCAGGCTGGTCCGGAAAGGTGCATGACGCACGCATCTTTCAGAACACAGGCCTGTTCAGGAAGCTGCAAGCTGAGATTTTCTTCCCAGACCAGAAGATCACTGTAGAGGAAGTCAAAATGCCCACTGTGATCCTTGAAGACCCCGCTTACCCTTTAATGCCATGGCTTATGAAACCCTACACAGGGAGCCTTGGCAGTAGCAAGGAGCGGTTAAACAACAGGCTGAGTCGGTGCAGAATGACTGTGAAGTGTGCTTTTGGCCATTTAAAGGGCCGCTGGCGCTGTCTGCATGGAAAGCTGGACCTGGCCAATGACAACATCTCCACGGTTATATCCACGTGCTGTACCCTCCATAACATTTGTGAAGAGAAGGGTGAAAGATTCACTCAGGCATGGACCGCAGAGGTTCAACATCTGGAGGCTGAATTTGAACAGCCAGAGAGCAGGGCTATTAGAGGGACCCAGCACGTGGCTGCAAGGATTAGGGATGCCTTCAGGGAGCAATTTGAAGCTGAAAGCCACCAGTAATATCTGGTGCCCTGCACGGGAGTGAAGTGCAGTGGTTCCAATGTTATTAGGAATCTGTGTTTGCTACATATGATGCACTGACTTGCAGTGCCTGTTGCTTTCCTGGGCTACGGTATCTTTTACTTAATGCAATAATAAAGAATGTTTTCAAAGCCAAAAAATTAATTTATTGAAAAGAAACACAACTGCTTGAGAAACAGAAAGGGCATGACACATCTGTGCTGTGTGGGAGGAGGGAAGGGGGTGTGGTGGGGAACGGGACAATCACAGATTTGCGTATGTCCTGTTATCATACTCAGCCTTCCTTCCTGGAGTGCTGTGCAATGAGTGCTGCACTTCAGGTTGGCTAAAATGCATGGTGATGGGGGTTGAGTGCAGTGGGTAAGGGTCACAGTTTGCAGGGCTGGGTGGTGAAGCTACAGGTGTTGGAGGCAGCTGGTGACGATAAGAACCTGGATGTTGGGGAAAGTGGGTTGTCGGTGACATGGAGGCACAAGGTAAAGAGTTTTGGGACAAGGGCTGCAGGTGGGGCGGGTGCGAAAGTGCTCCGCCTTCATTGCTACGAGTGCCTGTATCGAGTCCGCTTGGCGCTCCATGATGCTTAGCAGCCGCTCTGTGCTTTGGTGATAGCGATCCACATTCTGCTGGCAGACTCTCCTTTCACTCTCCCACCACTCCTGCACTTTTTGATTTTCATTAAGGGACCTCTGCATGACTTCATGCAGCATGTCGTCTTTGCTTATTCGCAGATGCTTCCTGATTCTTTGGAGTCTTTCAGCCATTGATAACAAGGACGGCTGGGATCTCAAGATTGCAGCTGTAAAGCCAAAATGCAACACTTAACAGAGGCAGCATTGTTCACACCAGACACAGCAATGATTCGGCCATACTTAAAGACAAGCACAGTCTACACAATAGCAGAAATTGCCCATCCCAAAGAGAGCACACATAACCCACAGGAGCCCCAAAATGGTAAGTAAGCCCAGGGGCAAGGGAGACTGATTGTTTCATGGCCGTACTGTCTTCTGGGGTTCTGTGCCTTGGGGAGAGCCAACAACTGCAGGGGGCCCCTATACTGAACACTGTCCCCACATCTTCCACAGGATGAGTTCGTCCTGGAAGATATCTCACTGCTGAGGGTGACCTTGGAAGCAAGGGAGGGTCTTCTACTAAAATGCGGCTTCCACCCTGGCCCATATGCAGCTTACCTGTGTGCAACAATGGTCCCTCCGCCCCTCACGGCACAGTGGCGCGGACATGTTAGCCTTACTGGGACAAGGAGCACAGTAGCTCTGCCAAGGAACCTGCTCAAGTGGATTGCCCAGCTTCTGCATGAGACCTTTGAAGAGATCACTGAGGCCCATTACCACGATGTGAGAGAGCACATCAATGCCCTATTCTGCATCTAGGCATTCATGCAGCCCTAACCCTCCTCACCCCAACAGCTCACTCCTCACCAAACAGCTTCCTTCCCAAAATAAAAGCCGCTTACCGGGAACCTCCTCTGGTATTTGTTCATCCCCAAGCACCATCCGCTGCGACTGGCTACCTTCCTCCTGGCTTGAAAACGGCTCCTGGCTGCATGCATGTAGGGATTCCGGGCTGTCCCCCTCCTCCTCAGCACATTCGCTCCTGCTTTCCTCCTCCTGCCTTGTTGAACTGGGCTTTGAAGTGTCCATGGTGGTCTTCAGAGTGGAGGTGGGGTCGCCCCCAAGTATTGTGTCCAGCTCTTTGTAGAAACAGCAGGTCATGGGGGCAACACCGGAGCAGCTGTTTGCCTCGCACGCTTTGCGGTAGGCATTTCGCAGCTCCTTCACTTTAACCCTGCACTGCACTGCGTCCCGGTCATGGCTCCTTTCCATCCTGTCCTTTGATATCTGCCCGTAGATATCGTAATTCCTATGACTGGAGCGCAGCTGGGACTGGAAAGCTTCCTCCCCCCAAACACTGATGATGTCCAGCACCTCGCCATTGCTTCATACTGGGGATTGCTGGCACGAGGAGGCATGGTCACCTGGAAAGATGCGCTGAGAGCACTACACGCCTTTCTGAGCAAACAGGAAGGAGATTTTCAAAATTCCCAGAGAATTTAAAGGGCGGGTCTGATGGTTGGTCACCTGAGGGCAGGGCAGTAGAGTTCAAAGTGATGACCAGAGTGGCTAGAACAGGCATTGTGGGACACTTCAAGAAGCCAATCAAAGCACATTAATAGACCAGGATGTCTACACTGGCACCGTGGTGCTCCAGCCGGGGCGCAGCAAGCATTATGCTTTTCGTGGAGGTGGATTACCAGGAGTGCTCCAGCCGTGGAGTCCAGGCACTCTATGTGCCTTGCCAGTGTGGACGCGTCATGAGTTAGGGCACCCAGCGCTGCTTTAATGCGCTCTAACTCACAAGTGTAGCCAAGCCCATAGCTTATGCCTCTCACGGAGGTGGAGAAATTATGCCAATGGGCGAGCGCTCTCCCATCAGCATAGTGTGTCTTCACCAGATGCACTACAGTGGTGCAGCTGCATTGGTGGAGCTACTCCAATGTAGCATGGTAGTGTAGACTTGCCCATAGTCTGAAGCCAGAGGCGCAACTGTGTAGCCAGCATGACAGAGGAGTGCAAGAAAGAGATTTCCTCAAATGAATTACCAGGAATCATAAAAAACACCTATCAAATGATTAAAGGCCACCCTGTAGCTCTCTGTCCTCTTGTGGGGTCTCAGAGTCATTCCCCAGGTTGTGGTCAGGAACATACACTCAATACACAGGTTACATAATTCAATGTTTCCGTTAAATACCCAAACCAGCAATTATTAATAAGCACCTCCAGCCACCGCTCTGCCACAGATACTTAATCAAAAACAATGAGGAAACCCTGTGATTAACTGTGGGAGAAAGGAAATGCTAAAGCCATCAAAAATAGGGGAATGGTGAAAAGGAGGAGGGAGGTGATCATGATGGTCCCTTCTGGCCCATAGTCTGTGAGATGTTACCGCTGTATACAGCATTGGGGAGAGCGATGCTGGACTGCTGCATGCAGTTCTACAGTCTAGATTTGGAAAAGAATGTTGAAAAACTGGAGAGGGTGCAGAAGCGAGACACAAAAATTATTCAAGGACTGAAAAAAAGGCCTGATCACGAGAGACTTACGGAGCTTTATTATGCTGTACCTCTATGGGGAGACAATGTCAGGTGCTAAGGGGCTCTTTAATCTAAGGGAGTGGGAAGCAGAACAAGAGTCAATGCCTGAAAGTTAAAGCCAGACAAATTCAAATTAGACATCAGGAACAAATGTTAGCAGTGAGGGTGATTAAGCATGGGAACAAACTAACCCAGGTGGATTCTTCATCTCTTAATGTCTTCACATCAAGATCTGATATCTTTCTGGAAGATATGTTTTAGCCAAACACAAGTCATTGGATTCAGTGCAGCGGGAATGGGCCTGTGTTATGCGTAGGGCCCTACCAAATTCACAGTCAATTTTATAGTCATAGGATTTAAAAAATCATAAATTTCATGATTTCAGCTATTTAAATCTGAAATTTCACAGAGTTGTAATTGTAGGGGTCCTGACCCAAAAAGGAGTTGCGGGGTGGTTGCAAGGTTATTGTAGGGAGGGGGTTGCAATACTGCTACCCTTACTTCTGTGCTGCTGCTGGTGGTGGTGCTGCCTTCAGAGTTGGGCAGCAGGAGAGTGGCAGCTGCTGGCCGGGAGCCCAGCTCTGAAGCAGAGCTGCAGTCAGCAGCAACGCAGAAGGATGGTATGGTATGGTACCGTATTGCCATCTTTACTTCTGTGCTGCTGCCCACAGAGCTGGGCCCTCAGTCAGCAGCCGCCACTCTCCAGCCGCCCAGCTCTGAAGGCAGCAACGCAGAAGTCAGGGTGGCATGGTACGATATTGCCACCCTTACTTCTGCACTGCTGCTGGCAGGGCACTGTCTTCAGAACTGGGCACCCAGCCAACAACTGCCACTCTCCAGCTGCCCAACTCTGAAGGCAGCACAGAAGTAAGAGTGTCAATGCCACAACCCCCCTAAAATAACCCTGTGACCCCCCTACAATTCCCTTTTGGGTCAGGACCCCCAATTTGAGAAACGCTGGTCTCCCCCGTGAAATCTGTATCGTATAGGGTAAAAGCATACTAAAGACTAGATTGCACATGGGGGGAGGGGGCGGGGAAGGGGGAGAACAGATTTCATGGTCCATTACATGTTTTTTATGGCCAGGAATTTGGTAGGGCCCTAGTTATGTGGAAGATCAGACTAGATAATCTACTGGGCTCTTATGGCCTTAAAATCCATTAATCTTGCCCTTCTGGTTCATTTCTTGCTTTCTGTTCCTTTCCCCTATTTAGAGGTTTGCATTGCCCTTGGGAATCTCTGTGATAGAATTAAATAGCCTCCATGCTAAGTGTAAGGATTTTAATTTCTTCCCTTTTCACTTTACGCTCTTTTTGATGAGTCTCCTCATTTCTGGGAAGTTCCCCTTCATAAAAGTCAGTGTCTCTGGGCTAAATTTTGGTATCTTCCTTTGTAGATGTAGAACGTAATTACATTCTTTTCACTGTTGCTTAGTCCTAAATAACATGCAGGAGATTGTTAAAAAGTAACTATAGTTGAGCCACTATGTCAAGAATAGCTTCCCCTCTTGAGTGCTCCACTATTAGCTGCTCCAAGAAGTGATTGTTTGAGACTGTTGTTTCCAGCCACGGGTACTGTACGCCTAGGAGGTACGCAGAGGCCTTCCAGGGGATACATTCACTCATCTAGATATTTGCCTAGTTTTACAACAGGCTATGTAAAAAGCACTAGCAAAGTCAGTACAAACTAAAATTTCATACAGACAATGACTTGTTTATACTGCTCTATATACTATACACTGAAATGTAAGTACAATATTTATATTCCAAATGACTTATTTTATAATATATATGGTAAAAATGAGAAAGTAAGCAATTTTTCAGTGATAGTGTGCTGTGACACTTGTATTTTTATGTCTGATTTTGTAAGCAAGTAATTTCTAAGTGAGGTGAAACTTGTGGGTATGCAAGACAAATCAGACTCCTGAAAGGGGTACAGTAGTCTGGAAAGGTTGAGAACCACTGCTTTAGAAGACAATTTAGAAACAGAGAAAAGGAATAGGAAGATTTAACAGGTTTCCTAAAACTCCAGACAAGGATTGTGGTCAACATCTCTGCTCCTCATGCGCAGGAAAATTAAAATGAGAGGGTTTTTTTGCAATTTTTCAAAATTTGGCCAGTTTTGTCACACTTTAAAAACAATTGTCATATTCTTCCCAATTCAGCGAGTGTGGAAGACATTCTTTTTAAACATTAAATCATATCACTAAAATGGGGTCAACATTTTCTCTCTCCCCCTTTATGGGAAAATGAGAACTGCACTTTGTGTAATGAAAGAATCCAAGGAGAGTCTGTTCCTGGCTCATGCAAAACTATTAGCCACCCCTGAGAGCTGCATGGAGCAGGAAGGAGCCGGGCAAGATACAACATGATGCAGAAGCAGAGCCTACAGACTTATGAAACACAGAACACAGTGAATACTTAATCCTGCCATGCGTGCAGGGGATTGGACTAGATGACCTCTCAAGGTCCCTTCCAGACCTATGATTCTATGAATCTGAGCTGACAGGCACGATGTGAGGATCCTACCTAGAGGGATTAAAGAGTTGTGGAATACATGGTTTGAACCACCACTGATGTTAAGGGAATGATTCCCACTGACTTTCTTTGATGGGTGCTGTCTTGGCCCCAGCATAAGCAGCACAGAAGAGCAGGCAGTAAAACACTTTCAAGTCCCCCAAGATATCTACAGTAGTGGTTCTCAAACTTTTGTACTGTGACCCCTTTCACATAGCAAGCCTCTGAGTGCGACCCCCCCTTATAAATTAAAAACACTTTTTTACATATTTAACACCATTATAAATGCTGAATGTAAAGCAGGGTTTGGGGTGGAGGCTGACAGCTCGCAACCCCCATGTAATAACCTCGCGACCCCCTGAGTGGTCCCGACCCCCAGTTTGAGAACCCCTGATCTACAGCCTTATGCTTCACCTTTCAGGTCAGGCTTACATGTTAGTAACCAAAACTTTTTAAACTTGTGCTCTGAGCCTGCAGCTGTGACGCAGACAGAACCATCATTAAGGCAATCTGGTCCAAAGAGGGCTTGCAGGGTCACCCTTTTAGATGTCAATGAAAACCAGGAAATATTACCAAAAGATCCTAGACACGCATTATCCACCTTGTCCCAAAATTGAAATCCTCCTTTGAATTTGATAGTCCCTTTCTATAATTTGTTTACAAATTCCCTTTTTAATCTGATTATTCCAGGGTTAGCTCAGGCAAAGATTTCTAACTCAAGACCACCTGTTCTTAATCTTTTACAAACTGGATTGAATCTGGTAATTTGAATACAATAAATGTTAAAAAGCGAGAAAAGATATTTGATACCCCTCCCCCAAACGTACTTGTTAGTCTAACTTGTGTCTCCTTTGGGCACTTTGACCATTTACCTGTGAGAAGAGGTGCAATCACAGAGCAGAGAATGAAGATGAGGCTTGTGAACATTTCACTCAGACTCATTGTCTTTGTCCAGGTTCATGCCATGTAGTTGGGCTCTGAGTTTCCTCTTCCCAGAGAAGGAACACCATTCAGTCTATCCATGCTTTGAGCAATGTGGGGATTTTGAATCTCAGCACAGACTTTGTGTGGATGTCACTGCAGAGTAGAAACTGATCCTGTAATGATCAAGCCAGGAACAGGCATCCTCCTGCCTAAACAGCCAGATGCATTGCTTAGGAGGGCGTGGCCGCAAGGAATGCCAGGGATAATTGCATACAATCATCTGCTTAAAGGGTTGTGCAATTGCCCAAGTAGAATAGACAAGGCTGTCCCTGTTTTAACTGAACAGCTACTACATGTATTAAGGTAGGTCACTGCACAGGTAAAACCAGATTATTTTGCCTATTCTATTGCCCAGACTACTAGCCCTGTAATTACCAAAGGTGAGGAGTATCCCTTCCTAGGTACCTCACAGACACTCGATGCTGATGGTGCTGTCAATAGTATCAATACTGCAGCACAGATCAACGTCATGAAGTTCTTCCTGGTTGCCTACATGCAGAACAATAACTCAGTGTTCGAGGAGTCTGTGGGACCCAGCACATCTCCCCAACCTGGTGTTGCAACAACTCCTGCCAGTGAGAAGGAAGGAGATACGAAGGCTCCACAAGCCTGGCAGACAGAATTGATGGTAACACCATTGTGAATTCCACTGTCAAGGTGACAGAAGGAGAGAGTGAGAACAGGGTGCAGGGAAAGGTTCTGGTGAGGTTGCCTGGTAGCAATCCGGCATGTCCCTTTTGTGGGGATCATACTGGAAAACCAGCAGCTCTGAATATTCATCTTAAATGTAACCACGGTGGGAAGAATGTGGAGTTTCAATGTTCCCTGTGTGAGAAAATGGATCTAAATCCCCAAGTGTAAGAGATTGACATCACAGGACTCAGCTGATGACTGGGTTTGTGAAGTGTGTGCCAGACAGTGTGGCACCAAATCAGGTATCTCTCAACACAAGAGACTAACCCAGCTGGCATAGTGGTACACAACACAGAATGAATCCAAGCCAGTCAACCTAAATACAACTCACTGTGTGGAAAACACAAGAGTTATTAGATGGCCCAGGAAGAGTTACCCCTTACCAATTTTGGCAATATATACTTGGGCCAGAAGTATATTAATAAACTCATTGCAAAAGAATTGATCACCAAATCTGCTAAGCAAATTGGTGACAAAAGGAGGATGCTTGGTCTAACCAACAAGGACTCTTAGCCAGGACATGGAGCCACCATTTGTTATCTGGAAGTAAGATCTGATGAGCCCCAAACCACAATGGGGCTCAAAATTAAGAAAGGCCTGAAGGATCACGGCCATGAGGACTTTGAGACTAACAGCCTTAGTGCATGGGTTGAAGGAGACGTAATGTCAGGTCTCTAGTTGAAACAACTTCCACTGGAGTTCTCTCCTCCTTCCTAATGAGAGCGACAAAGCTTGAAAAGAGATCAAAAAGAAAGCCAAGACCAACAAGGGGGGGAAGGAGAAATCTTGGATGAGAAAAAGAGCAGCTAAAAGAGGTACTTAACTGAGGTACCAACAGCTTCATGACAATGACATGTGTAAACTTGCCTCTATCATCCTTGATGGCATTGAACTCCTCCAGCGCCAAGTCCCACTCAAATATGTCCACCATGTGTACAGGGATAAGTGGGAGATCAAAACGCTCTTTGATGGGTTGGGCCAGTTTAGATCTCATGTCAGGGCTGATAATTTGGCATTTAACATCCTAATATCAGCTAAGGAAGTATTAAGAACATAAAAGAGAAGAATGGCTCCAGGTCCTGATGGTATCAGTTTGAAAGTTCTTGTCCGTGTGGACCCTAACAGAGATATGTTGGAGGGGCTATTCAACAAATGGCTGATTACAAATCCTGATGGTATTAAGGAATGTCCATCACTACTGATCCCAAAAATGATGGCACAAGAGGAGCTCAAGGATATCGCGAATTGGAGGCCTCTTATCATCATTTGCTGTGGCTTTTTGAGAATGTTGAAAACAGGCTGGCTAAAGTGTGCCCATTAAATGAGAAACACAAGGGTTTATTTTGGCACCTGGCTGCTCAGAAAACCTGAATGTTCTTCACATCATAGTGAAGCAGGCAAAGAAGGACAAAAAAAAAAATGGGATCATTGACGTTCTGGAGTCCTTTTTTAGGCTATCCAGCCTGAAGGTGCAAGCTAGAAAATGCCACAGATTCTTCCTGAGCCCAGCTCACAGCTCATACACTGTCAACAACTGTGAAGCCTGGAAGATAGGTACAGATGGGCTGAATATGATAATACCATGCGGGAGTCTGAGAAATATGTTAGTGTGAAGGTTGATCTATGAAGAGAGTTCTTCAAAGCTGCACTGTCTGATAAACTTGACACCTGGCTTGAGAGGATTGATAGGATCCATCTCAAGCCTTTACAAAAACTGACATGGTGAATGGCTTCACTGTCCCTCAGGTTATCTATCTGGCAGATCCATACTGATTGTAAGAGAACTTCACTATCTTCCCTCAATAACAGCATAAGGAGGGCCATTAAGGAGTGGCTTCTTCCCCTGGCCAACACCTGCATTCGTGCCAGATCCAGGGATGGAGGTCTGGGCGTGATGAGACTCTCTAGCCTCATCCCAGCTATTCAGGCAGGGTGATTGCATAGAGAATTGCATGTTCCAAAGATGAGACATTTCTGAGCACTGCATAGTATATTGAGGAGGAGTTCAGCAGACTGTGGCTGGCAGAATGTGGGAATGAAAAGGCAGCACCTGCGATAACAGATCAAGTTCTGTTCTTGGACAATATCAGAATACCATATAGTGTCCTTTACCCATTCAATGAGTGGGAGATGCTCGTTCCCAGGATCAAGTACCCAATCCCCTGTAGCTGGACAGATGCAGACTTCTCTAATGGAAAGAACTACCATGCTAAGGAAGCCGGGTCAAACATTTCATAATGATCCAGTCAGCTATGATTGGCTCAGGAACCACATGTGTTTCAGAGCACCAGTTTCCAACAGCCTTGTGACATCCCAAGCATTCACAGCAACATGGTATTTTGAGCCTTCAATGCTGGCTCTTCCTAACATTGTGAAGCAGAATTTACCAACTATTGGATTATTCACCCACTAATAGGGAATGCGAGTTGGGTTTAGACTGCCATGAGACAGGTTAGTTTTAGTCTACTGATGATGTGTCATTGCAATAGTAATCCTGCTTTGTACAAGAGGAACCGCAGGTTCAGACATTTGGTGTGAGTGCTTGGCTGAAAAGCTAATGGGGCAAGCTACCATCTGTGAGATTATGACTGAACCCCTCTAAATCAGAATTCCCCCTAAACACAAAGATACAGCAGTAACATGGAGCCTTGGTAAGCCCTGGATAGCAGACCACCCTTTCTGTGGAAGCAGGGCATAGTGCGGAGAGCCATTAGTGTCAGGACTGGAGTGTGGACAGAAGGGAACTGCCCCTCACCCATAGTGCACCACATGTTCATGAGGATCCTTGTGCTAAACCATTCATAGATGACCTGATTACGGGTCAGGATTTCATGTGCAGCAGAGCAGCTAACTTACTGCATTCTATTGAATGTCTGAATTTGTCTCTATTAACTAGAGAAAGATAGATTTTAAGTAATTATAAGTGGCAAGACCGAATAATCAGAATTAGTTACAAAAGAAATAAAAAGATAAGTACACAAGCTAATTCTTAAACTTTACCAAGTTAAGGGTGTGACGTTGCACTCCATATGCTTTATGGAAATATGCTTATGAATATGACATAACTGGAATATGCTTTATGCTAAATAGCCCGTGTAGGGTGTCATTAGAAAGCTTGTAATCTACTAAGTGTGTTCATCCTATTTGTTTGCATGTATTATTTCTATATCTGGAGTTAGAAGAATAAGCCCTGGTCTACATGGGGGGGGGGGAGGAATCGCTCTAAGTTACGCAACTTCAGCTATGTGAATAACGTAGCTGAAGTCGACATACTTAGGTCGACTTACTGTGGTATCTTCACCATGGTGAGTCAACTGTTGCTGCTCCCCCGTCGCTGGAGTACAGGAGTCGACGGGAGAGGGCTCGGGGGTCGATTTATAGCGTCTAGATTAGACACGATAAATCGATCCCCACTGGATTGATCGCTGCCTGCCGATCCAGGGGGTAGTGTAGACATACCCTAAGATATAAACTTGTATCACTGATGTAAACAGATTAAGTGGAGGCCTTAAGGGTGCTCCAGAAACAATCAGTTGTAAATGGCCTTAGTTACTTGAAAGCCTTCCTGTGTACATGTGGGCCAGCCCATGGGGAATGGAGACTAGGGGTCTTACAGTGACATGTGATCATAACCATATAAAAGTAGTGAACATGAGGTATAGGGTGTCACACCCTAACATTAGCAAGGGAAGCCCTATCTTTAAGAAAACTAACTAGGAGACCCCAATGGGCATCAGGCCTAAGCCTAGCACAGGAATCCCTACCCTTAGTGACCCTAACCCTAGCCCAGGGAGCCTTTAGCCTACCCTAGCCTTAGTAATCCTAGCTGGGGAACCGCAACGGGCACCAAGTCTAATCCTAGTCCTGAAATCACTACCCATAGTAACCCTGACCCTAGCCTGGGGGCCCTACCTTCTGTAACCCCAGCTGGGGGACCCCAAAGAGCCCCTGACCTAACCCTAGCCTAGGAATCCCTGTACATAGTACCCCTAAATCTACCAGGGGAGACCCCTTAGTATCCCTAGCCCCAGCCCCCTTCTCCCCTCCACCCACCTCACCCTCTGCTGCACCTCCCCTGGCGGGCCCCAGCCCTGGCCTCCCTCCCAAGCCGCCAGCCCGCAGCCAATGGCTCCGGCCGGGCCTGGGGGCGGGGCGCTACCGGCGGCGGAAGGGCGGGCGGGGCGGAGCCAGGCGGCGTTTCCGTGCCGTGGCGGAGGAGCCGGCCGGGCCCAAAGTTGCTCCGTTTCAAGCGGTAGGTGCCGGGCTCGGCCCCCAGCCCGGGGCCCGCTTCCCCCGTGATTGTTGGGCCTGCTGCCCCTGCCCGAGCCACTCCCGCCCGGCGGGGGGACCGAGGAGAGGGGGCGGGGGGACGAAAGGGGGGCCAGGGGCTGCCGCGGGAGGGCGTGGGGGGTAAGGAAGAGAGGTGGGGGGACCGAGGGAGTGTGAGGGGCTAAGGAAGGGGCGTGGGGATCGAGAGGAGGGGGGGTAAGGAAGGGGCAGGACCGAGGAGGGGGAGTAAGGAAGGGGCAGGACCGAGGAGGGGTGAGGGGGGGTAAGAAAGAGAGATGGGGAGACTGGGAGGCCAGGGGGTAAGAAAGGGTCAAGGGGGGGGCAGGGAGACTGAGGGTAGGAGTTTGGGGGGGTAAAGAAGAGAGGAGGTGGGGACCGAGAGGAGGGGGCGGGGTGTAAGGAGGGAGCAGGGAGACTGAGGGGAGAGGGCAGGGGTAAGGAAGGGGAGCCATGGACTGCCAAGGGAGGAGGTGGAGATTAAGAAAGGGCTTGGGGAGAGCTATTCTAAGCAGGGAGACCCAGGCTACTAGCCCTCTTGTAAAGAGCCCCATCACCCCAAACCGTCCACCCTTCTGCTAGTCAACTGCCCTTCTCTGTAGGGAGCACCAGACCCATGGCTGTAAAGGATAGGCAACCGACTGCTTTGTTGTCTTGGCCCCCCTCTCAACGTGAGGTTCCAACCTTCAAGGCTGTGGTTGCCTGGAGAGGCAATTATATCGTTACTTTGCTGTATGCTTTGGGGCATCTTGAGGAACGTTAGGGGGCAGAGGGTTGTGTGAAACCAGAATGTGTTCCTCACTGAGGTTTAGCAGCATGCCAAGGCTCCTTCCCATACCCTCGGGAAGATCTCAAAAAGGATGAGAGGATTTAAATGCTGGTGAACAGTTATCTATAACACGGTTTCTCAACCCGGGGTGGGGACCCAAAATTGCGTTGCCAGAATGTTTCAGAGGGTCTTGTGGCAGTTCCCATCCCAAAGGGGTGGCTGGGCTCACCTCCCTGCTCCAGGCACTGCAACCTCTGGAATCCCACTGCCACTTAGATGTGTCCGGGTGGCCAAATTTGAGTGAGTGGCACTGCAACCCCATGAGTCAGCTCACAACTCCACTTCTACAATTTGGTCCCAGTGCTGCAACTCCAGAGTTTGCAATGCCTGGAGCGGAGAGCCAAGCCCAACAGCTCCACAGCACAAGAGCTGCCACTATGGGGTGAGTGCTGGGCAGGACCTGACTGAAACCCCACCCTATGGCCTCCACCCCCAGCCTATTTACGGGGTCCCGACAGGCCATATACATTTATAAATGGGTCGTGAGTCCGAAAAGGTTGAG
The DNA here is from genome assembly GCF_027887155.1 of Malaclemys terrapin pileata. Taxonomy (NCBI): domain Eukaryota; kingdom Metazoa; phylum Chordata; order Testudines; family Emydidae; genus Malaclemys; species Malaclemys terrapin. The sequence continues at coordinate 56,925,301 of NC_071514.1, forward strand.
AACCACTGATCTAAAACCTCAGCTTGGTGATCCTGCTGCCCTGACTTCGTATTGGTGCCAGTGAGAAAGCACGAGAACTGTGTGGGAGGGTGGCAAACATGGCTCTAAAATGAGGGATGCTTGGCATTTTCTCAGCAGAGAGGCCTAGGATGGGGGTTTGAACTCTAATTTCACTGCATTAGGTGGACCCTTCATGGTTGAGGTACGCTGTCAGTATGGAGAGCTTGCTCCATTGCTGCCTATGCTGTAGTTGTGTGGATAACAAACACTGCCTCCCTCTATTGCAGTCACTCTTCAGCACTAAATTCAGTATTAGAACAAAAATGAAATTCTTTCTCTGGTGCTTGCACCAATTTGGGCATTCTGACCTTATGATGAAGAAGTCTGCAGTCTAATCCTGTTATGTCTTGTATTACTGAACAGCTCATTGGCTCACTTCTGTCCTTATCCCTGCATTTTGCCTTCTGAGGGATTCTTCTCTTGCTTTACAGGCCCTTACTGACAGCTTCAGCAAGAGTTGTTCCTGCAAGTGGGGTATTTTCTCAGATATTTGAATTAAGAAGGAAACTGAAATCTCTGAAAGGTTAACATGGACTTACTGGAAAGTACATGCAGGGAGTGACCAAAGAGACACCAGGGCTGAATCTGAGCTACTCTGTTAAGTAAGTGGCTGTGCAGTAGTTTCTGTAGTTAAAGACTGATTGATTAATGTGATCAGGGAAAATGATATGCAAGTCCAGTTGGAACAGTAGAAAGAGAATCCTAGATGCTGCATAAATTAATTCATTTGCTTTCAAGAAGGTTTTAATGAGGTCTGTAAGCAGTTGGTGGAAATGGACTCACCTGTGAGAATGCTGCATGTGGAGATATAAGTCTCAAAGCCTTCTCTTTGGGCAGGGCATCCAGTGGTGTCTAAGGAGAGGAAGTCACACAGAGGACAACCATGGAGAAAATGGCCAGGGTTACCACAGCCCTTGGTGGCAACACCATCACTGGACGTACCATGTTCTGTCACCTGGATGCCCCTGCTAATGCCATCAGTGTGTGTCGTGATGCTGCTCAGGTGGTGGTAGCTGGCCGCAACATCTTTAAGATCTATTCAATAGATGAAGATCAGTTTGTGGAGAAGCTAAACTTGCGTGTTGGCCGTAAGCCATCCCTGAACTTCAGCTGTGCTGATGTGGTGTGGCATCAGATGGACGAGAACCTGTTGGCCACAGCAGCTACCAATGGTGTGGTGGTGACCTGGAACCTCGGGAAGCCATCCCGTAACAAACAGGACCAGCTGTTCACTGAACACAAGCGGACAGTTAACAAAGTGTGCTTCCATCCCACTGAGGTGTATATGCTCCTCAGTGGCTCCCAGGACGGCTATATGAAATGCTTTGACCTACGCAAGAAAGACTCTGTCAGCACCTTCTCTGGTAAGGGCTCTGGCCATGTCTACAATGCAGAGCCTATGCTGGGATAGGCTGCATAGTGTAGACACAGTGTTAGCCGACAGGAGAGGAGTTCTTCCGGTGTAGTAACGTCATCTTCCCATACAGTGTTAGCTAATGTGACAGAAGAGTGCATCTGTCGGCATAGCTATGTCACTAGGGCTGTGGTTTTTTTCACACTCGTAACCAACATAGCTATGCCAGTATAAGTTTTAAGTTTAGACCAAGCCCCAATCTTGGGCCCACTTGGCCAGTGTTCTGTGCATTAGGATGCTTATTGCATATGCTGCAGGCTGGAGTTGTCAATTATCACCTTAAATAAGGGGAAACTACCAGACAATCCCCTATGTTCCAGGCCTTTGTCCCTCTGATCTCTTTGTGCTTCATTGTGGTAAAGATTTACCCCTTCTGGGGCTATGATGATCCAAGCAAGGGATCGGGGGACAGAGTCCCTGCTGGTGGAACTTCTAGTCTGTAGTAGCCAGTGATGTAAGCCTATGTCATTATCATCTGGGGTCTCAGGCTCACGACATCCAGCTTTTTGGTCTGATTTGAAAATTGTGTGTAGCCGATGTCTAGAGCTGCATTATCTGTGTCAGTTGTTAGGGTGGTGTTAGAGCTGTTGGGGGAGGGTGGATCTACTTCTCATTGTCCTTGAATCATACCCTCTTCCCACCCACATCCCAACTCAGTTGCCCATATCTGGTGCCTTGAAGTCTGGGAGCTTAGGAAAGCAGCGGTTTTGATACCCAGTCAATAACTGTGTCAAGGGAGATAGACTAGGACAAAAAAAGTGTGACGGACAGGTGCTGGATTGACAGCACTGAAGTTCTCTATTTATGGACTACGTAGGGCAGAGGCAGTGCCAGCTTTGCAAAGGAAACTGTTCTGAACCAGAGTGGTCACTGGTTTCCCTTGAAGCATTAGTAGAGGTGATTTCTGCTTTTCCTACACCCAGGGTGCACTGGGCTGAGTCCAGGAGAGAATCAAGCTGGCCTGCCATTGGCAGCTTATTGTAAACCCTGTCTAGCAAATATGAGTGTTAGCACCACCAGGGGGAATGACTTTGCTGGGGCCCTGTCGGATCTGGTCTACGTTCCTATTGTCCCTCAGGCCAGTCGGAAAGCGTGCGCGATGTGCAGTTTAGCATCCGTGATTATTTCACCTTTGCTGCAACCTTTGAGAATGGGAACGTGCAGCTGTGGGACATCCGCCGGCCAGACCGCTACGAGAGGATGTTCACAGCTCACAATGGGCCTGTTTTCTGCTGTGACTGGCATCTAGAGGACAGGTATGTGCTATACCTACCACCCCGGTTGAGCCCCGCTCTGCTCATGGCAATCACTCTCTTGTCAAAAAATTCCTGAAGGTGGTGCCCTCACACAGTGGTTCTGTGAAAACTGTCCAGTGGGGTGCTGAGAACTTGATGGGCACATGGCTCTCTCCTGAATATTGGACGGAGCAGCGTGGCTTATAAAACAAGTCACTCTTGCTGTTCTGTGGGATAGCCAGCATTAACTAGTAAACCAGAAGTGAGCTGCTGGAACTGGGCAATATCAGGTATGTCCAGCGTGTTTCACCAACTTGATCAGCTCAGGGAGTGAGAGAGCTGCTTTAAAACACAGATTGCTTGTGTCTTAGGCACGTTTGCCATCCTGCCATTAGGTATAAACTGAGATTCACCAGGAGGAAAAGTCAGATTTCCCAGTAAATAATTAATTTATACTAAAAAAAATGTTGCATGCAACTCCTGGACCCTGAACAGCCTCCTGGAACTCCTTGTCCATCTCCTGCTGGGGAGCTATCTTCACAAGCTGAGAGAAGCACAAAGTACCTAAAATTAGCCTTTTTGTCCTCTGCTTTTATTTGTGGGGGGGAAGAGGGGAATGGAAGCCCCTCTCATTTTCACTGACTGAAATGCAAAGGGCAGTTTGCCTTAAATCAGGGAAACCAAATTTTCTCAACCAGGGGTGGAGGGCCTCATCTAATCTGAATAAAATGGAAGATATTGCATCCTTCCTTTAGTTTAATATGCAGGTGTAGTTGTAAGAACTACAGGTCCCAGCATGCACAGTTCCCTTTTGATATGGTTGGAATCTGCACGCTGGGACCTGTAGTTTTGGTGAGCTATGCCTCCATGCTAAAAGAGAGGGTGCCCAAAGCCTGTGCTTGTTTAGTGCCATGTAGCTGGCAGGCAGCACTTTGACCACCTGTAGCCTAAAAGGCTTGCGTAAAAAGCCAATAATCCAAGATCAACTTCCAGAACATTTCTCCAGTAAATGTTTCTGCTTGTTCCTTTCTCCCTCCTGCCAGGGGCTGGCTGGCGACAGGAGGCCGAGATAAGATGGTGAAGGTCTGGGACATGAACACCAACAGGGCCAAAGAGATCTACTGCGTGCAAACCATAGCCTCCGTGGCGAGGGTCAAGTGGCGGCCTGAGTGCAAGCACCACATCGCCACCTGCTCCATGATGGTGGACCACAACATCTACGTGTGGGATGTGCGGCGCCCCTTTATCCCGTCCGCCATGTTTGAAGAGCACAAGGACGTCACCACGGGTATCGTGTGGCGCCACCTGCACGATCCCTACTTCCTCCTCTCGGGCTCCAAGGACAGCACCCTTTACCAGCACATCTTCAAGGACGCCAGCCAGCCCATTGACAGGGCCAACCCTGAGGGCCTGTGCTACAGCCTCTTTGGGGACCTGGCCTTCGCAGCCAAAGAAAGCCTGATCTCCTCCGACTCCAACCGCAAGCCCTACATCGGGGACAGGCGGCATCCCATCTTCTTCAAGCGTAAGCTGGACCCCACGGAGCAGTTCGAATACATCTCTTCTTCCAGTGCCCTGAGTGTCTTTGAGACAGACCTGGAGAGCGGCAGCATGGATTGGTTTGTGAGAACGGCCAAGCAGTATGTGCTGGCGGGGAGACCCCTGGCAGAGCTGTGTGACCACAATGCCAAGGTAGCCAAAGAGCTTGACCGTGACCAGGTACGTGCAATCCTCTAACAGCCTGTGGGAAGGGAGAGGCAGGCTCTGCTTTTTATTAGCTAAGCCTTCAAGCCAAACTGGATGGCATAGGAAGCGTTGATTGTATGTATAGACAGATACCATAGACATAAACTGTGGAGACAGGTCATGCGGGCTGCAGAGAATGTCTGGTTGTCTGCTGCCCTCTAATGGGAACAGCTATGCATAGTGTAAATGTACATACATTTATTGCATCTCTGTACTCAGCATGAGCTGTTTCTGGCTGCTAATGTTTGTTTTGACAGGGTGTCTCGTGAAATCTCATTGGCCAGATTAATGCAGATTGGTTTGGAGGGAGTCCTGTCAGAAGGACTGTCCGTGCTGCCTGGTGGGAGCAATGGCAAACTGCAGAGCACTGAGCTGGGGAGAGGAGAGGTGACTGGTGAGGTACTGCAGGCCTCCGTGTCAGCTCTGTCCTTATTTAACATCTTTGCTCTGGAACAGAGAGTAACCTGCACTTTCATTAAATTTGTAGGTGATGCTAAATTGGGAAGAGTTGTGAGGACAAGGAAATGATCCTAAACTGGATTTAGATCAGAAATGTAGGGAGAAAACAATACAGTGAGATCCCCCTTGGGCAAATGGTGGTGGGGACAGAGTGTGAAGAACGATCCTCCCCATACAGATTCAGTGGGGGTGGAGGGGAACCTAACAGAATGCAGAAAAGGTGTTAGATGGGCTACAACACCACCAGATCCTAAAGACTGGTCCCTGCTGCAGAGGAAGGGGAAAAGGTCTCTTACTGATATGCTAGACCTAGTGATCTGTTCTGAGTCTAATACGATTCAGTATTTTCATTAATGACTTGGATGATGGAATGGAGAGCATGCGTACAAAATTTACAGATGACACCAGGCTGGGAGGGGTTGCAAGCCCTTTGGAAAACAGGATTAAAATTCAAAATGACCTTGATAAGAGAATTGGTCTGAAATTAACTTGCACGCTAAAGGAGAGGGATAGCTCAGTGGTTTGAGCATTGGCCTGCTAAACCCAGGGTTGTGAGTTCAGTCCTTGAGGGGGTCATTTGGGGATTTAGCTGGGGATTGGTCCTGCTTTGAGCAGGGGATTGGACTAGATGACCTCCTGAGGTCCCTTCCAACCCTGATATTCTATGATTCTATGATAATAAAAACAAGTGCAAGATAAATCACATGCACAAATACAGAAGGGGAACAACTGGCTAGGCAGCAGTAATGCAGAAAAAGATCTGGGAGTTACAGTGGATCACAAATTGAATATGAGCCAACAGTATTTTGCAAAAATGCAAATATTTGGGGTGTATTAACAGGAGTGTCATATGCAATACGTGGGAGGTATTTGTCATGCTCTGTTCCACAGTTATGAGGCCTCAGCTGGAGTAGTGTGTCCAGTTTTGAGCACCACACTTTGAGAAAGTTGTGAGCAAATTGAGGAGAGTCCAGTCTAGAGGAAAACAACAAAAATGATGAACGGTTCAGAAAACCTGAGCCAGGAGGAAAGGTTAAAAAGCTGGGTGTGTTTAGAGTCTTGAGACAAGACTGAGGCGGGACCTGATAACAATCTTCAAATATGTTAAGGGCTGTTACAAAGAGGCCAGTAAACAATTGTTTTCCATGTCCACTGAAGGCAGAACAAGAAATAATGGGCTTAATCTGCAGTAAGGGAGATTTAGGTTTGATATTAGAAGGTTTTTCCTAAGGATAGCTAAGTACTGGAATATGTTACCAAGGGAGCTTGTGGAATCCCTGTCATTGGAGGTTTTTAAGAACAGGTTGGACAGACACACTTGTTAGGGATGATCTAGGGTTAGTTGGTCTGGTCTCTCAGTGCAAGGGGCTGGATTAGATGACCTCTTGAGCTCTATGTTTCTATGATTCAATGTTCTAGATTCAGTAGTTGGTAAATCCCTGAGTATGGAAGCAGGGTTAGTGCTGGGAAGTGATTTGGAAATGTAGCTTGCCCAAGGGTTAAGCTCTTTCTGTTGTTTCTCTTTTACTTTCTTTCCTCAAGAGTTGTTGCTGTGAGATGAGATGTTCTCCACTCCCTGCTAAGGCCACAGGCAGAAATGCACTGTCATCAGTGTGTACCTAGCCCCTGCTAATTGGGGGCTGACCTGTGTCCTGTAGTCAGAGCTGTTCTGTCTTTTCTCCTCTCCCTTTGTCTCTGTCACATCTACTCCTCTTTAGATGTTTCTCTCCTGCCGTCCCCTCTACTACAGAGTGCCCCTTGGTGCAGTGGGTCTTACCTTGCTCCTGCACAGGAGGAGCAGAATAAAATGGATAAGGAGCAGAGGTAGTATTGTCTGGACTGGGCACAAATTCACTCATGTGCAAGGAGAGTTAAAAATAATGTAGAGCCCAACCAAGCACTGTTTGTGACAAGAAACTAACCCAAAGTAGAGCTCAGATCCCAGCACTCTGAGGGTGTTCTGATCCAGGGCCAGACTTGAGCTTGTCCCTCCTCGCGTAGCTGTGCCGATGTACCTGCACTGCTTGTGCTGTCTTGGGTTGCTGCCAGTTCTGTTACCTGAGAGGGCAGGAAAGATCTAGGCAACATTGCAGGGTGGATAGAAACTCTACATTGCAGCAGGTCCCCTCCCTACAGACACCACTGGTGAGTCTGTCAGCTTGGGCTCTGAACTTATGCTCCAGAAACCAACTTTCTGATGATGTTGCCTTGTTTGACAGACAGTGGTAACAATCTAACCCTTCCCCTCCTCCCTTCTCTCTCTCCCCCTGGGGGCAGGTTGCCCAGACATGGACAATGCTCCGAATTATTTACTCCAGCCCTGGCACTGTGCCCTCTGCTAACCTGAACCACAGCCTGGGGAAAGGCAGTACCTCCCTCCCACTCATGAACAGGTGAGCAGTCTAATCACGGCATCCCCTGACATGGCCCTGTTGGGAGGAAGTGGATGGGGAGGCCTGCACTGGCATACAGGGGATATGTGGAAACTTGACTGGCCGATACTAAAGGGGGAACCATTCTGGAGATGGCGTCTTACACCAAGTTAGAGTCATTGCAGAGGAACTGGTTACTTCCCACTGATCTAAGTCAGATGAGCCTTCCCAGAGGGCCATCTCCTTCATTCCGATCAGTTGAAAGCAGAGTGGCAGCTGCTACTACGGCTTCTTTCAGCATGAGAAAGAAACGGGCTAATGTGGCTTGGCTTCTTTCCCAGCTTTAACCTGAAGGACATACCATCTGGGATAGGCAACGAGTCCAGATTGGAGCGCAGCAAAGGAGAGAGCCGATCCGAAAACATCCTCATGGATTCTTCCTCCACCTTAATCAACAATGATGGTAACATTTCAACAGCGGGGTAAATGGAGCGTGCCAGTGGCTAGCTCGGTAATAGGAGTCCAAAATGCTCACTGTTTGGGGTACAATCCAGACAGTGAGGGGTTAAGTCACCGCCTGCCCTGTAACCTTGGATGCCTCAAATGCTTTGTTACTGTAACTCCCTGCTTGGGACATTCACAGTCAGCAACAAGCACGACCCTGTCAGCCTGCCAACAACACGCCATCACGCTCTGTGGTCTCTAGCTGCCTTGGTTACTACTCGCAGGGTGACCCCAGCACCCTCCCAGTCATCTTCCCTGCTCCTAGCAGAGTGATGGCCCACAGCTACCCTTAACTGTGCCGGTGTTTCTCCGCTCTCAGGTATTGCTCTGGTCCTTTTGAGCCCAACTACCAGCCAGCAATTATCACAGACACTCTTTTTGTCTTGGTTATTGTTAGCAGGTGACACAACCTCTCACTGGTCTGCATTGCACCATGACACCATCATCCTGTTGGGATGCAGTTCTAATTCCAGTTAGTGCTCCCCCTCCCGGGGAACTCTGTCCCAACAACACCAGCCAGATCATGGTTGCAGAACCTCAGGCATTTTGATCAGTGAACGTATAAATTGTCTGCAGATCATTGGCCCAAGTCTCTTGAGGCTGGATTCTGTCACTCTGGAACGTGGGAGGATTGGGATGGGACAGTGGATAGAGCAGAGAACTGGGAGTCAGGACTGCTGGGTCTTGCCCCAGCCCTGTCATTGTGACATGCTTGACATATCACTTCCCACACCTGTGTGCCTCAGTTTTCCCATCTGTGGAAGGGACAATGCTGCCGCCCTCCCTCTATGAAGCACTTTGAGGTCATTGGATAGAAGGTGCTTTACCAATGCAGAGCACTGTGCCTGTCTGTCCCACCTCCGCTCCAGCCCCAGGTCAGTTTGCTGAGGGTGAGTTGGCAGCTGGGCTGTGGTTTGTGAGCAGCCTGCATTTTCTGCCATAGCAGCACAGGAAAGTCCGACAAGCCCTACTCCTGTAGGGGTATCCTGACTTGTCTTCTCTCTCTGTCTCTCTCTGCTTCTCCTCACCTTTCCGTGCTCATCCAGAGAATGAGGAGACAGAGGGCAGCGACGTCCCTGCGGACTATCTCCTGGGGGATGTGGAGGGGGATGAGGATGAGTTGTACATGATGGACCATGAGAATCCCCATGGTGAGTTTGTTGTTCTGTGAATGCACACGCATGACTGCAGTGCAGCTGGGTCTCAGCAGAAGTTGCCTGTATGTACTCACTGCACTGGAGAGGATGCCAGATCCCTCCTTGACTCCTTTATCTGGTGGTGGTGTAGTTGTGTCTGTCCCAGGATATTAAAAGAACAAGGTGGGTGATATTACCAAAACCACCTTGTGTCGCCTTTATCCATGGCACTACCCCTGCTCACTGAAGAGGGCTTGTCTCTTTGCAGCCGAAGAGCAGGAATACATCCTCCCCCAGGAGGCCTTCCCTCTGCGCCATGAAATAGTGGACAACCCCTCAGCCCTGGACCACCTGCAGGACAAGGCAGACTCTCCTCATGTCAGTGGCAACGAGGCTGAGACTGTGTCCCTGACGCCTGTGGAGTCCTTCTCCCTCATCTCCATCTCCCACTCACTCTATGAGAACCGCCTGCCACCCGACTTCTTCAGCCCCATCGTCCGGGACATGCTCCTCTTCTATGCTGAGCAGGGGGATGTGCAGATGGCAGTGTCCGTGCTCATCGTGCTAGGCGACCGGATCAAGAAAGAGATCGATGAGCAAACCCAGGTATAGCGCTATAGGGAGGAGCAATTCCCAGAGAGAGGCTTCTTCAGCAAAGCTGCTGCATATCCTTCCCCAGCAAACAGGGTTTGGAGACTCTCATAACAATCCTTTGTATTTATACAGAGTCTTTCATCCAGAAGACCCCACAGTGCTTTGCAAACTCTCGAGCTTGAAGCACCAAGCACAGATGGGGGAAGGCATTCCTGATACACTAACTGAAAGGGAGGTGGTGGGTGTTGGCAGGGCCGGCTCCAAACAAAGCAAAACAAGCTGGTGCTTGGGGCGGCACATTTTTAGGGGTGGCTTGGTCGGCGCCAGAATGCCGCCCCTAAAAATGTGCCCTGGCCGCCCTAGCTCACCTCCGCTGCTGCTGCCGCTCGCGCGCCACGGTGCGCGAAACAGCTGATTCGCACGCCGCTACTGGCCCTCCCTCCCAGGCTCTCAAGCCTGGGAGGGAGGGGGAGCAGAGACGCGCGAATCAGTTGTTTCACGCGCCACGGCCGCTCGGGGTCTCCCCCTCCCTCCCAGGCTCTCAAACCTGGGAGGGAGGAGGAGATCCTGAGCGGCCGCAGCGCGTGAAACAACTGATTCGCGTGCCGCTGCTCCCCCTCCCTCCCAGGCTTGAGAGTAATTAAAAAATGGGGGTGGGGGGGTGGGCAAAATTGTTTTTGCTTGGGGCGGCAAAAATCCTAGAGCTGGCCCTGGGTGTTGGTCAAGGGCCTAGTCTGGTAACCTGTTCCCACGCAGCTTGGGAGCGCTGTGCTGGAGAATTGTCACAGAACATATAGTAAGACCAAGCCACTGTAAATGAATAAGAAATAATGTTTCCAGCTGGAAAGGTACCACTGAGCAAGGAGTCCAGTTAGGCCATCAGTCTTACGGACTGTGAGTTAAGAATTTCTTGGGAGCAAAGTGAATCATGCTTTTGGCTTTAGTTTCTCTCTGAGACAATACAAAGGCAGAAAGCTGCAGAGATCAGATCTCTTTTGGAATGTTACCATCCCAGCTAGCTGTGTGCTGTAGAATAATCAATGCATGAAGTAGCTAGATGGTATACCCTTCTGCACCCCTCCTTGTTTGGACTAACATTTGATAGCCCCTTCTAAAGCTGATTTAACCTGAGACTGGAGTCATAGGGAGGGGGTTTGGGTTCAGTAACTTTGCCCACAGACCCTGATGTGAACCAAGACTAATTTAGGTGTTTGCCCTCCCCCCGCCCACCCCAGGAGCACTGGTACACCTCCTATATCGACCTGCTGCAGCGCTTCCAGCTCTGGAATATCTCCAATGAGGTGATCAAACTGAGCACATGCAGAGCCATCAACTGCCTCAACCAGGCTTCCACCACCCTGCACATCAACTGCAGCAACTGCAAGCGGCCGATGAGCAACAAGGGCTGGATCTGTGACAGGTGAGATGCTTTAGGGTGGAGGGGGAGTGCGGTGGGTGCCTTCATTTTGCAAGGGTTTGTCTGGAGGTAGCTAATGCATTATCTTGAAGTAATGTAATCTCTTGCCCAGTTCAGTTTCCATTATTATTATTTGTTTGTACTCCAGTAGCACCTAGAGGCCGCAGTGGAGCTCACCCTATTGTGCTAGGCACTGTGCATACACCTACAAACAGGTCCTGCCCTGAAGAGCTTACTCTAAATACACCAAACACAAGGTAGAGGGAAAACAGAGGCAGAGAGAGGTGAAGTGACTTGCCCAAGGTTACACACCTGGCCAGTGGCAGCACTGGGTATAGAACCCACGTCCCCTGGCTCTCAGAGCACTGTCCTAACCACTGAACCACACTGCAGAATGGAAACACAGTCTGCTGTTGGGGATCCCTTGTGATCACTAACGATCTGTGCTGATTCTGAATGGTAAACAGTCTCCCACGTGTGTTCCCAGCCTGACCTGGGTTAAAGCTTCCTTCCCATGGTTCTGTTGCTTCTTTATAAGCTGTTTGATTTGTAGTTGATTTCATTGGTGTGAGGCACCCAGTGTTGGGCCCAAATATTATGTTTTTCCTGCTCTTTTGGGTTTCTGGTTTATAAACTCCCAGCCTTGTGCCAGCCAGGGCTGATGATGATACTGAAGGAGTTAGAGTTTTGAGGTGTGGGCAGGGATTGACTGACCTCACACCCTGAGGAGTCTGCATTGATTGGAGGGGTTCCTTGATCCAGCTGGGAGCTGAGTGGTACATGCCAGAGTTTCACTGCCTGAGCTGGCCACTTGCCCCAGAGTGCTTTCTCTGCAGCTGATTCACCTGTAATCTTCTCTCTCTGGGCCAGGTGTCGGCAGTGTGCCAGCATGTGTGCTGTGTGCCACCATGTGGTGAAGGGCCTGTTTGTGTGGTGCCAGGGCTGCAGTCATGGTGGCCACCTGCAGCACATCATGAAATGGCTAGAGACCAGTTCACACTGTCCAGCGGGCTGTGGTCACCTGTGCGAATACACCTGAACTGAAAGGAACCAACCCTCAGCTGATGAGAGGTGGGATTCAGTCCCTGACCTGCTTGGAACCAACAGGAGATTGATCGCTGGAGCCTCTTCTTGGATGGAGGTTTTGGAGGAGAGGTTGTCTTGGATTTTAGAGAGGAGGCACCTCTTGCAGTATGCTATCCTTGAACAGGATTGAGAGTGAGGCTGACTTTGCATAGGGAAGGTTGTTCCTCAGTGCTTGAAATACAGCAAAGCCTGCAACATCCAAGAGCCTTCCTGGACAGTTTTTCCTAGTCATTGTCTTCTATTTATTTTTGACTGGAGTGTAAATAATTTTGTATTAAAGGTACCAGAATATCGTGTAAACATAGTTCTTTATAAACCAATCTAATGAACAAGACAGTCTGAGCCGGACTCTGAGCTACACCTTGATTTTTATACTGAATAAAAAAAGAACAAAGTAGCTTCAGTGAGTCACTTGTTTCTATGCAGCTGCCCACATTGAATACATCCAAGAACCCTGCTTTGTTCAGCTCTGGCTGCACGTGCATAGCATCTTGGCTGATGCTCCTTGTGGAAAGGAATCTAATGATCAGTCCTGACCACAGTCTAATAGGCAACAATTCTTGGGAAAGGGAGTTTTTAACCCGATTCCCCAGCCCAGCCCCTAAATGCTGAGCATAAGGTAACCTGCAATTTCCTCTGGAAAAGGAAAATCAGACAGATTGCATGCTTCATAATGAATAAGGCACCAGCCTCTGGAGACTTAGGGAACAGTCCTGATTAATTCACCAATTCACTTGTGATTTCAACTGAACAGCCTCTTGTTCCTGGGGCATCTGGGGAGCTGAGACTGAGGCCTTGGGCTGAGCAGAATCTACTTAGTCCCAGAGCTAGGAGTCAGGAGTCACCACCCTGGTGTATGTGCTTAAACAAGTCACTTAACTTCCCCAAGCCTCCATTTTCCCAATCTGTTAAATGGGCCTAAGTATCAAACTACTTTCAAAGGGAACCAGTTAAGAATGAATGTTTATACAGTGCTTTGAAAATGCCAACTATACAGCTATAAAGGCCCCCAAATTGGCTAGAATGGGGGGGGGGGAAGGACGCCCCTTTGGAGCAGATGCTACCACCCTGTCCTCAGGGTCATAAACTTGTACAACTTGCCCAATGAGCACCTGCATTGAAACCCTGATTAGCATGACCCACATTGTACTGACTTTCAAGTTATCTGTGCTTCTTGATGAGCCTCCTGCACAACCACACCACCTCTCTCTTTTGTGGATGCTGGCAGGAGCACATCCTAGGCTCCTGCTCTTCTTGAACAGAATCCTCCATCCTTGGGCCCCCTAAATACTTTCACAGCCACAAGTTCTTGACATCCTTCCTCTAGCCCCTTGCCATGCTGGCCCAGCATAGGAGGGAAAAAGCAGCAGCAACCAACTAGCTTTTGCTTGTACTGATCCAGGCTGGGGTCAGTCTGAGAAAACCAGGTGGAAAAGGGGGGACCACAAGCACATACATAGGAGGGGAAGAGTCAATGGGGCAGAACACAGGCTAGAGGGGTGCAAAGCAGGTGGAGCTAGGCCTGAACCATGAAATCCCCCCTGCTGAGCAGGGGTGTTTGGCCTGTGGGAGGATGGGCTCTTGGTTCAGCCCATTTCCGGCTCTGAGACTAGATGTGGGTTAGCGGCTGGGGACGTTTGTCAATGGCTGCTGGGTAATGTAGTCACCAGGTCCCCTGTCCAATAGCAGCACGCGGCATCAGCCTCTCTTCCCCTTTCACCCCTTTGAGGGACCACGAATGGAAGTGTCTCCCAGATGCCTGCTGGGTAATGTAGTCCGCAGGCCACCAGCCCACGCAGCAGCACGTGGCCTTCACAGCCACCCTGCCAGGTAGTGCTGAAAGGCGTCGGTGCGCGCGAGTCCCCGGGGGGAGGGGAGGAGGCTGTGACATGCCTGGAATACAGCTCCCAGAATGCAATGGGGTGGGGGGGTGCTCTAGGCTGAGACTTGCCGGCATCTGCAGCCGCACACACAGAGAGAGAGAGAGAGAGCTGAGCTGAGGCGTGGTGGTAGGGGCTGGAGGGGCCCTGGGATGTGGGAGGCGATACATGCAGGGCGAGGGAGGAGGGTTAAAAGGTCAGATAGGGATACAGCAGGTATTAGCCTAGAGCTGGGGTGGGGAGTTAAATTCAGAGAGGAGGTGGAAGGGAACGAGCCAGAAGTGAGCCAACAGCTGGATTGATTCCCCTGCTGGCATTAGGGTATATTAGAGCCTTTAACATCCTGTCCTGCACTGTTCTCTCCCTAGCTTTTCTAGCCTGCTTCTCTGAGAGAATCTGACACCCCCAGATGGCGGAGGGCTGCTGGAGGCAGATGGGATCGTGGTGGCAATTCCTTCTCCTCTACATCCCATTGTCGCTGTCTGGAGACTTAGATTACCTGGAAGGAAATGGGGGCTGGTAAGTAGGCAACCCATGCACACAAGTATTTTCTCAGTCTCTTCTGAGATCTAAAGTGTCAGGTCTGGTCCACGTTCCCTCAGTGGATTTGCTGCCATGCAGAATGCTATGTTGACTCATGAGAGGTGGTCAGGGAAACCTCCAATGCTGAAAGAACCAGGTCCTATTTATCACAATGTCAATACCTTGCCACTCTCTCCACTCTGATCTTCACTGCATTCTGCTTGTTTCCTGACAGCTGGAGAATTATATATTACCTGGAGGTTTGTATCCTGAAAGGAGGGTCTGTTGTTGACTGCTTAGCGTTTTGTAAGCAGGCCGTTGATCACCTTTTCCCCCAGGCATGGTCTTGGCCTGTGTCAGGAGAACTAGCTCTGCCTAGATGGCTCAGCTAGAGGCAGAGTTGCCTAGGGAGTAGAGTGAAGTACTAAGGATCGGGAAACCTGGGCTATGTTCTTGGTTCTGCCACTGACTCGCACTATAACCACGGGCAGGTCGCTTATCCATTCCATGCCTCAGTTTCTCAAATTGTTGATCATGATAATGGGATTTCCCTGCCTCCTGGGGGTTGTGAGGATCAATTCATGAATGTGGAGTGGCTGGGAGCAAGGCACTGGAGAAACTCAAAGCGTTATTGAGCGTATAATGCCGAGTGCTCTTGTGGAGATGTCAAAGGCAGAGAGAAGGTTAGGTTTAGAAATAAAAGGAGGAAATCTGGCCAGGGCTTAACGAAACGTGGAATGATGGCATTTTGAAATGGCTTATGTGGGGAAGGATTTCTCCACATCCCCCTACCCCACACTCAATGTGCAGCGGCACTCAAGCAAACAGTGTTGGGAATCATTAGGAAAGGGATAGATAATAAGACAGAAAATATCATATTATCTCTGTATAAATCCATCTTAAATATTGTGTGCAGATGTGGTCACCCCATCTCAAAAAAGATATATTGGAATTGGAAAAGGTTCAGAAAAGGGCAACCAAAATGATTAGAGATATGGAACAGCTTCCGTATGAGGAGAAATTAGTAAGACTGGGACCTTTCAGCTTGGAAAAGAGACGACTAACGGGGGGATATGATAGAGGTCTATAAAATCATGACTGGTGTGGAGAAAGTAAATAAGTGTTATTTACTCCTTCTCATAACACAAGCACTAGGGGTCACCAAATGAAATTAATAGGCATCAGGTTTAAAACAAACACAAGGCATTTCTTCACCCAACGCATAGTCAACCTGTGGAACTCCTTGCCAGAAGATGTTGTGAAGGCCAAGACTATAATAGGGTTTACAAAAGAACTAGATAGGTTCATGGAGGATAGGTCCATCAATAGCTATAAGCCAGGATGGGCAGGGATGGTGTCCCTAGCCTCCATTTGCCAGAAACTGGGAATGGGCAACAGAGGATGGATCATTTGATGATTACCTGTTGTGTTCATTCCCTGTAAAGCACCTGCCATTGGCCAGTGTCAGAGACAGGATACTGGGCTAGATGGACCATTGGTCTGACCCAGTGTGGCCGTTCTTATATTCTTATATATTAGGTGAGGCTCTTGAATTCTTTCTCCTTCTCCCCAGCCACGGAGCTTGGTTTAGTTTGAAACCAAGATTGAAAAGGCCCATAAGAACACAGTCCATCCCCGCACATTGGCAGTATCTAATGCCCTAGACACAGTGTGCATTGGGGTGGAACTGTTGCTACCTCTGCTCTTAGCCTAGTTCTTAGCCAGTTGATTGAAGGAGCAGATACTTGGAGGGTCAGCAACCTCCCATGAACGGACTCAGACCAGGCATTCCCTGGGGGAGAGCAGACCTAGCTTGGAGTTGCCATGGAGAGAGAACTGGGCTTACAGCCTTGTTACTTATCACAACGGGCCAGTGGGCCAATCAGTGCCCCTCCTGCCATCTGCAAGGGGCTGACTAGAATATTTTGTTCCTCCTTTAAAGTGGCTGCCCCTACGGAGCTATCATGGCATCAGTTCCTTGATGCTCCCCACTGAGAAATCTGACAAATTCCCCAGGCCTCTTTCCATTGCTATTGCAACCCTTGGCACTGACCCCAATGTTGGAGTTAGTGTCTCTGGGTTAGAGGGGAAGGGAGTTGGCAGTGACCAGGTCCGATCTCCCCCTGCTTGGGTTGCTGATCCTTCTGGGGCTGATGTCACTTGCTGGGAAATGCTCAGGCTGGCAGTGATTGACGCCGAGGGCTCTGTCCCTTTCCCCACCCCAGGCTGACGAACAAGTACTTGGCTCTGATGGAAGAAGACCACTGCACTGTGGAGAGGAGAGACGCTTCCCTGACCTACTCCCAGTTCATAGACCAGTAGGTGTGCTGCTTGCTTTGCTCTCCAGGGCTCGACCAGCCCCTTTCCTGTACCCAGCACTGCATGCAACCAGCATGGCTATTACTGGGGGAGAGAGGGGGATTCTCTGGGGTCTTCCCCTCAACATGCCTCCACAGGGTCCTAGCTATGCACAGGTCATTATGGAAATCTCATGGCACCCACAGGGGTGCTGGATACCTTGGAACCAGTTAGGAATGGGGTTCTCTGTCAGCAGGCAACTTGCAGATCAGTGACCATACAACAGAATCTGATCAGAGCTTTCCAGCTGCTGCTAGGAAGAGAAGTGACTCCCATAGCGAGTCCCACAAGCCCAGCTTCTCCGTTAGCCCTCTGCTGACCCAGCAGCGTGCCAGCACAGCGCATGCATCCCCACGCTGCCTGCACAGATATCTCTCCTCGCCCCCCGGAGGTCCCATGACCTAGATCTGCCCTTGAGATGGTCTGTGAATGTGGCTGTCCTCAGCTTGCCCACCCACTGCCACTGAAGGTGCAAAGAATTTGAGTCTGAGCACCGAACAGCTCAGCCCATGTATCGGTCACATAAATCTGTTGCAGAGGTGGTAACAGCTGAGTTTCACTGCAGCTAACACTAGTACTGTTAACCAAGGGCTCTGATGGGAGTGAGCTGGGTATGTAGAATGTGCCAGGTCCCAGGGAGCCAGGAAAGTGTTTAATTTCCTTCTGTGTTTTCCAGATATGCCTTTTCCAGGCCTGTTGTTATCCAGGGGATCACGGACAACTCGGTAAGTGCTCCATGCTCCCAGCTGTGATGTGCCCCTCCAGCCTGAGCCATCTCATTGTATGTAGGGAAACAGCCCCTTGGAGCCTCTCCGGCCTTTCCCCCAGACCAGGCTTAGTAGCCATGTTTGCCCTCCTGGCAGCCAGGCACATGCTCTGTATCTGGCTGGGAGTAACTTCTGCCAAAAGTGGAGATTGACAGTAGGGGACGCCATGATTTCTATTGATACTGACACTCCCTTCTCAGTCACATGGCTGCAGGGTGATGGGAAGTGGTGAAAGAGTTGAGCTGGGGGGGGTTCTGAGTGGAGACCGTCAGAGTAACCCAGGGAATCCATTTGGGAGGGGAGGGGAGGAGAGTTCCCCTCCCCCCCCACCCGATGGATTCTGGAGCAGCCCCCCAGGATCCATTCTTAAGCAGGAAGCTCCATCCCATGGTGGCAACTGGACCAGCCCCAGGGCATCTCTGCATTGGTCTGTGTCCAGTTGGATTTGGGAACAAGAACGGCCATCCTCTTTCGCTGGCAGCTCGAAAGCCAGATCTAGAGAGGAGGGCTGTCCTGTCGCTGCGTGGGGCCCCCCCCAGGCCACGCTCCAAGCACCTCTGCCTTTCCAGGGCCCTTGTCACCTCTGCTCTGTGCTTGCAGGAATTCCAGGCGCTCTGCACGAGGAACAAGCTGCTGGCAGAGTTCGGGGACCGCCTGGTGCGTCTCAGCACTGCCAACACCTACTCCTACCATAAAGGTGCGGGGCTTGGCTCCGGGGCACATGCGCTGAGCTGCATTCTCACTGGGCTGGCTGTGCGGTGGGGGGCTGCTCCAGAGAGAGGTGGGGGGCAAAGAGGGGACAGACAATGCCTGTCTGCTTGGTCTCAGCCAATGCCTCCCTTCCTGCTGCCATGGCTGGTTGGTGACAGAAGATCTTGCCTGAGGCCCTGGATTTCGTTGTCCAGGGAACACAATAAGCCAGCCTTGCTCCTTTGCCTCCTCTCTCTTCCTGGCCAAAACCCCACTCTGTGCTCTTGGGCAAGTCGCTAGCCTTTGCTGTGCCTCGGTTTCTCCAGCTGTGAACTGAACACAATAGCACTTAGTCCCGGAGCTCTAGCATTGCACTTGGGCCGGGGGGAGGGTTTCAATGTTGCTCATTGGCAGGACAACAGGGACTTCCAGGCTGCTGGGCTGTGGCTCTGCAGGGGGAATGAGCTGGAGGAGGGTGGAGTGTTAGAGCCCTGCTGTGCCCCCTCGGCCCTGGCTGGGAAGGTAGTTCACACACCTTGGGGAAGGGCAGCCGTGAACTCTCTCCTCCCTCGCAGTGGACGTGCCATTCCAGGAGTACGTGGAGCACCTGCTGGAGCCTCAGGACCTGGCCTCCCTGGGCAGTGGTGAGTAGAGGGTTCCCCTGTTCAGGCTCTCCATGCACCCTCTTTAGTGCTCTGCCTCAGATTCATCTGTGTGGCTGAGAAATCCAGTTCTGGGTGGATTCCTAGGGGCCACCTCCTGGCCGGGGTTGTGCTTCCCTCCCCAGCCTGCATGCCCAGACAGACCAGAGCTCGTGCTCTCTGGGGGTTACCGATGTCTCTTTCTCCCCTCACCAGAGACACTCTATTTCTTTGGAGACAATAACTTCACTGAGTGGGGCTCCCTCTTCCAGAAATACATGCCGCCTCCGTTCCGGATTCCAGGCACCAGCGGGGCCTACAGCTTTGGGATCGCCGGTCAGTACCAACCTGGAAAGAGATGAGGGCAGGGGGAAGGAATGGACTGTAGGGGAATCCTTCCCAGGCTTAGATGGACACGTCAGCCCAGAAGCAATGGCCTATCCAGGCATGGTCCATCTGATCCCATCTCTGGTCTGTTTGCCCACAGGCTCCGGTTCTGGGGTTCCCTTTCACTGGCACGGCCCGGGTTATTCAGAGGTGATCTTCGGCCGGAAGGTGAGAGCTGGGTGGGGAGTGGATTGATTTACGGACCCTGGAAAAAACAGATGTTTCCCCGTCCATGGCCCTGCTGTGGAGCAGAGCACCCTCCTAGCAAAGTGGGGATTTGATCCAGGCAGCGGAGCATAGACTGTGCTAGGCCAGAGAGGACCCATGATCCCTTCGGCCTAAGGTGCTGTCTGCTGCAAGTGGCTGAGTCCTGAGGCTTTGGAGGAATGGGATATTTCCCCATAATGCATCTGGCCACTTGTACACACTGAGGGCCAGCGGTGGAGGTTCCTTGGTGGCCCCTGTGTTCCCTGGACCCCACTGTGCTAGGTGCTGTACGCACACAGAACAAGACAACAGTCCATACCCCAGAGACCTTGCAATCAGGCAGTGAGGTTCCTGTTCAGGTGTGACCCTCATGGGGGCATCTGGAAGAGCCCTAGCAGTTCCCCTTAGACAGCCACCCTCACATCCTTTCCAAGAGGGGAGGGAAGAAGGGGAACTGCTGGGCTTTGGGGGTAGGGAAGAGGGGTGCACCCATGAGTGGGGAGGAGGGGGGAGCCCACCCTGCAGGGAAGTAGAGATTTTCAGGTCTGCGGTGAAAGGGGACCCCATGCTAGGCAGAGCGGGGTGTTTGCTAAGAGCCCCTCTCTTTGCAGCGCTGGTTTCTCTATCCCCCTGAGAAAACCCCCGAGTTCCACCCCAACAAGACAACTCTAGCCTGGCTGCTGGACACATACCCATTTCTGCCGCCAGAGGACCGCCCTGTGGAGTGCACCATTCACCCTGGCGAGGTCAGTCCTGCACCCCAGGGCCCAGTGAGCCAGACAGCTGACCCCCTGCTGCAGCTGCTCAAGGGACCTGTGGAGTGCATCAGCTTGGAACGCCAGGGGCTTTGTGTCCAGAGAGAGCAGAGGGGGGAAGATTCTCTGGTGCTGCATAAGCAGCAGGGACCCTGACACCACAGTGTCTGGGATGGGATCCAGGAACCCCAGTACTGAAGCCAGGCTCTCAGAGGACCAGGAATCCCAATGCCAGCACCTTTGCACCAGAACCAGGCTGCACGGTGACCAGGCATGCACACCAGACAGAAGGCAGGCTGTCACAGGAGCAGGTCCTGGGGCTGGGCTGGAGGGGCACCAGTCCCCTGATGCAGGCATTACCATGGGGGAGGCAGGCTGGGAGGTGTCACGGGTGGGACAGGGGAGAAAACCGTTGAGAGTTACAGGCAGTGCCCAGCCAGGCCAGAAGGGGGAGCAGAGGTAAATGTGCAGAGAGAAGTGTTGGATTAAAGCTCAGCAAAGAGAGGAAGGATGGGCCAGTGGGTTGGGCACTAGCCCAAGAGTTGGGAGATTGGGGTTCGATTTCCTGCTCTGCTCAAGGCATCCTGTGTGAACCTGGACAAGTTCTGTAGCCTCTCGGAGGAGGGGAAATACATCAGAGATTGCAAGGTGCTCAGATACTGTGGTGATGGGGGCCTGCCAGGTACATGTCAGAGCTGGCATCTGTTCGTAGCTGGCTATCTGACATTACACAAGTCTCAGTCTCTCGGGGCCTCAGCTGAGAAATGCGGACAGCACTTCCTACCCCCTGGGACTGTGGTTGGGCTCACTTGGCAATGCTGAGGGACTCAAATATTAGAGAGAGGTGTGCCATAAAGAAACCCTGAATGTTATGACATTGCATTTTGGCCCTCTTTAGTTTCATCTGTCAGAGGATCTCAAAGCACTTCATCTATAAATACATATGCACACACACTAAAGAATTCAGCCACACACCCTAGCTCGGGAGGGAGGTCACTACCAGTAATTCCCTTTTACAGATAGGAAAACGAAGGCTGAGAGATGGGGGACTTGCCCTGCCCCCAGCGGAGCTGCCTCCACGCTGGTGTGCGTGAACAAGTGATGGAGGAGTGACCTGCTGCGTAGCCTGTCTGCTACCCTGCCCCCCTTGTGTTTGGCTGCATTGCCACTTGGAGCTGCACATTTGGCACAGTTCGCAAGATGTTTGCAGGAGCAGAAATAGCTGTGTTCTCACCCACGCTGCCAGCTGGCTCTAGCACAGCTGTAGTGCCGTGGGCGGCAAGGAGAAGAACCGTGGGCCTCAGGACACCGACTGGCCCCTCTCTAGAATTGCAGTCACACAGTCTACAGCTCTGGGGCAGTATTCCCTCATTAACTCTGTATAAAACTATTCCTGGCTGCCTTTGTGGGCATGTAGATTATCTGCACTGTAACACAGGATGCAGTCAGCTGTCAGTGTCTCTCTACTCGGCCACTGAGAGCACCTGTGGCCCTTTGGGTGAGGTACAGCCATTGTTTGGTGCTCACACAAATCTCAGTCTAAATAAAATGGGATAAAAGTCCAGACAGAGCCCATGAAGAGCAGCACATCAGCTGCTGGCCAATGCTGGCTCAGTGCTGAGGCATTAGCAAGGCCGTGTGCCAATGAGTAAATACCCAGCTCTCAGCAGGGGCCTGTTTTCGGGGCAAATCAAATGGGTAGAGACACCACAGAGGAACAGCGAGGAGCAGTCGCAGCCACTTGGTACCTCTAATAACCAGCCACCAACTCACTGGAGATCCCCCTCGCTCAGGGTTTCATGCTACTGTCCAGCACATAGTATCACAGTGCCTTCTGTGCAAACGCCATAGTGATAAAGTCCCTAGCAGCCATCAGCCTCCAGGTTGTAATAAGAGGGTGGGGGCTACTAGCTGTCTTCCACTGAAGCCAATGGGAGTGACTTCTGGGATGATTTTGGCCTAGCCTAGCTGTAGAAGCTCGCTTATATGTGGGAGCAGGCGGTAGCAGCTTTCTGCAGCACAAGATCTGATGAGCCTTCTCGCAGGGGAGGGCTGAGGCCTGTGTGAACCACTGCTCTAGAGCCATGGAGCACCAACAATTGAAAGGGGCTTGGGAGTGCATACCCTGCCAACAGAGGGTCCTAGTCTGATACAGGACAAGTGTGAGTAGCAGCATCGAGACAGCATTGGCTGCAGATTGAATGCCACTCCCAGGAGGCAGGGATGGTCAGAAAGGAGGGGCCCTGCAATGGTTAGGGGTAGAGGGGTAAGTGCAGAAGCCAGCTGGTGAATGAATAGGGAGGCTGGGCTGAGCACTGCCCTTGCTTTAACTATGACCCTCTAGTTGTGAGCACTAAACAGAGCATGTGGCCCTTGCCTAGCACCTATACGGACGCAGAGGCTAAACCACAATGCCTGGGGGAGCTGGAGTCCGCATGGACACACAGCACAGCTGACTCACCCTGCCACTGTCCCACCCTTAATCCTCCCCCACAAATTTGCTATGGAGTGGACAGGCCTATTCAGGGGCATTATGATGTAGGCAAGTGGCCAGTCAGCCTGAGAGAAACTCTCACTGGAAGCTCAAGTCACGGCTGCCAGCCGATTTCAACAGCTAGAGCCCATGCAAGAGGGCAGCTGTATCAAGGCTGCACAGCCAGTGAAGGACCAGGCAAGCAGCTCCCCCTCCCCTGCTTCTGTCTCCTCTGCAGGTGCTGTATTTCCCTGATCGCTGGTGGCATGCCACCCTCAACTTGGACACGAGTGTCTTCATCTCCACCTTCCTGGGGTAGCAGCTCAGGGCTCTGCCTACCTGCCAGCCATTCCTCAGGAACTGAATTGTTCACTTCCCTCCCTCCAAAGCCCTGGGATTCTGCTGGTGAATTCTAGCCATCTCTCTCCACTATAACCCTGCAGGCAGAGTTGGACTCGGGGAGTGGGGCTGATACAGCTCTAATCCATCTAGGATTGATCCTGGTCTGTGTGAGCACCCCCACCATTCTGTGATGCAGCAGCTGCTGAGGTTGGGTTGGAGGGAGGAACCTGTCCCCTTTCTCCCATACAGCTGGTGGCATTTACTGCTGTACTTACAACTCTGCACTTTGTTCCTCAGCTCCATGAGCCTGCCTGCTCACCCCCCCCCTCCTTCACATCCTCTTGGTGTTTCTAAGGCCTTGGCTACACTGGCACTGTACAGCGCTGCAACTTGCTGCGCTCAGGGGTGTGAAACCCCCTCCCCCCGAGCGCAGCGCTGTAAAGCACCAGTGTAATCAGCGCCCGCAGCGCTGCACGCTATTCCCCTCGGAGAGGTGGAGTACATACAGCGCTGCGAGAGAGCTCTCACAGCGCTGGCGGCGCGACTACACTCGCGCTTCACAGCGCTGTGAATTCTCAAGTGTAGCCAAGGCCTAAGATCTGAGGAACAGAGTCCATGGCAGAAGGCAGCTTCTGGCTCAAGCCTGGTCTCTAGGCAGGAGTGACATTATGATGTAGGCTCTTCTTTAAATAGACCATTGGTCAGTAGCACAGAACCAGCCACTCCAGCTCTAGAGCTAAATCGCCAGGCATGGGGCTTAGTCTAGCCTCAGATGCCCTTGTATCTGCCCTTGGTGACCCTCCCTCAGCAGCTTTGCTGAGAGCTCATTTCCTGGTGCTCATTCATGAGTGCAGGGGAAAATTGAAGGATCAGTTTCTGTTACCCAGGAATCCCCTGCAGCTGGGGGTGGTTGGGCCGGCTTTCACTTGAATGTTAATATACAAGCAGCAAAGGATACTTGAAATAAGAGTTTAGGTTAGTTATTGGGATTTTCCTATTTCAAGTCTGGATTAAAATAACTGCCTTATCTCTGCACTTGTCATGACTGCCTTAGCATTGAATCCTACCACACCATAGCCAGCCTCTGACATAAGCAGCTGCTACTTTTCCTCTCATTTACTCTTGGCCCCCAGGGATGGTGGCAAATTCATCCCTGCTCTGCCATGCCCAGGATTATTCCACGACTGAATCTGGCTTAGGAGTTATTTTCACAATTGTTGTCCCCCGTCCCCGACAATGCAGAGCTTTTAGTGCTTTTCAACCAGCACCTTACACACAGAATCTGACTACACTGCAACTGGGAGGTGCGAGTGCCACATGCATAGATGGGAGCTAGCTTTGGTCAAGTAATAGCAGTGAAGCCACACCCACCATGAACCTCTAATACCTAATCAAGCAGCCACTGCCCATGCTGCCACTATCCTTCCTCAAACTGGATCAAATCTAGCTCAGCTATGTCTACACAATCACCCCTCCTAACTGCAGTGCACAGACCCAAATAGCCTTATCTTGGTTCTGCAAGTGGGGAAACTGAGGCAAGGATTTACAGATCCAGGGCAAGACTAGAAATAGATTCCTGCCCCAACCCAGAGTCCCTTCCATTGTAATGAGCACAGACCACACTGCCTCCCAGTAACACACTGTTAGAATAGGTCTTCTTGGGCTAGTCTGCACTAAAGGACAATTCTGCAAAACTGATGCAAGCTAGGGTGTTGCTCGACAGCCCCAGATAGCTCTGCATGGCATTTGGCTCCGTCAACCAGTATGTAGGTCACACAGTGCAGCTGCCACCTTGCAGGCAAGGCCTGGCCCCGCCCAGCAGTTGTGAAATGGCACGAGGCCCTTGTCCAACTGACTCTGGAAGCAGTCAAGATTGAACACTGGGTGCCTTGAAAACAAATCTGAACAAACGGTCTCCATGCAGGGCAAAGCACCTGCTTCCCTTCCTCTCTCAGTAATTGCTTTTGAGTTTGGAGAGGAGTTAGCCGAGAGAGGATGGCAAGAAAGATGAATTGGTTAGTTTGTAAAATGCTGTGGATGAGCCCCATGAATGATTCATGGGACAGAAGGCCAGGCAGGTGCTGACTCCTCCCCCGAGCCTGATGCAAGAATGAAAGGACACTTGATGGAATTAGAAAGACACCCCACTTACCAGTAACAGGCAATTCTCTCCTTTGCAGCCTGTCACTAACCGGGAGAACTCTTTGCCACAGATATCAGCCAGAGAACTCTTAATATGACTGAAAAAAATCACTGGGCACAGCAAAAGAAAAAATAGCATCTAGTGTTATGTTAGCTAGGATAAAATGACAAAGGGCACCAGTCTTTCCATTTTAGAACACAGTACAATGATCACCAACTGAGATCAACAGAACAGCAAGGTACACAGGGAACAGAGGAAACCTTGACTCAAAATAGGACAGCAGGCTGGCTAGACAAGTGGTCTGCTGAGACTTCGTTATATTCAAGTATCTTGCTATGTATATTGTCCCCTCTCAACAAAAGCTCGGTCTAATATACGTACCAGTGGCTAAGTGAGCAGGAGACTTAGGACCCGGTCTTCATAAAGGCCAGTTTTCTTTCCCTCCTCCAGCTCCCTATAAACATCCAAGCAAATACCTGACCAGGTGGGCTAATGAGTTCATCTATAGATTCCTCCAACTGGCAGCAACACTGCTCAGCCACCTCCTTCTTCCTTGTGGGGAGGGACTGAGGCTACACCTTCACTGCCTTCTCCAGTTCTGGGAAGCACAAGAAGCTAGAAGCATTTCTTCTCTTATGACCCACCCAACAAACAGGTTTTGCTTTGTATCAGTCTGAAAGCCCCTTCCTGGCCCTGAGATTGCACAACAGAGCAAAGATACTAATGCTAGCAACTTTGCCCCCTCACAGCTCCTATAGTCTGAAACCCTTTGCAGCCACGGAAACGCCCCACAAGCCATCCTCTAGTTCAACAGAGAATTGTATCATGCACCAGAGGGTTTCTCCAAGTATCAAAATATAATCAATGTTCTCCCTAGGAAAAATCTGATCGTCTGAAGGGGACAGAACTTCAAGCGGCAACAGAACAGGTTTAGAAATAAACAAAGCAAAAACCAGAGAACGCTCCCTGTTAGAGAACAGCCCTGCCCATGTGATGCAATTGATGAGACATGGCATAGATAACACAACAAAAAGAACACTTAGATCCCCCCTGTGCAGGCATGCACATGGCTGCCTCGCATGTGAAGATTGCAGCTACCCTCATCTTTAACATGGAGGTACAGCCTCTGGAGACTACAGGACCAGCGTGGCATGCTGCATCTTAATGCATGCAGCCTACTGCACTCCTTACTAAGGGCTTGTCTTCACTACCTGCCTGGATCAGTGGGTAGAAATCGATCTCTCGGGGATAGAGTTATTGCGTCTCGTCGGGACGCAACAATTGATCCCCGAATCGACGCGCGTACTCCACCAGCCCAGGTAGGAGTAAGTGCCGTCGACGGGGGAGCCGCAGCGGTCGATTTGCCGCCGTCCTCACAGCGGGGTAAGTCGGATCGGATACATCGAATTCAGCTACACTATTTGCGTAGCTGAATTTGCGTATCTTAAATCGATCTCCCCCCCCCAGTGTAGACCTAGCCTAAGAGAGATGTAGAGGTGCGCTCCACTTCTGCTCCCATGTGCCACTGGGGGCTGCCTCTGCCCAGCCTCCACCAGCCTTTTCAAAGGAAAGATCCCTGCAATCATGAAACATTCAGACTATTTAACACTTATTGCTGAAATATTTATTAACGTTGGCAAACTTCTGGAGAGCGAACTCATGAAGCCAGGCAGTCTGCAGGCCAATCAGACATCAAGACTTTCAACAGCCAAAACGCTTTAGGCCGATTTTTTTTTTTAAGGGTTTAATTAAAACAAACATGAACTTTCATCCAAGTGGTTATCAGGGAACTACTGTCCCTGGGGCTGGAGAGTGGCCTCCAATGGGTCACGGCTTCCATCCTACAGGACAGTGGTTTCCCAGTACGAGCCCGCACGCCAGTCAACGTCCGTATAATATATATTTCATTTCCCTCCCCCAGCAAGTGGCTATTTACAGGAAAACATGAAGAGAACTACACTAGACAGACAGGAGATGTAGGAAGAAAGAAACACAAACTATGTACAGAAGGAGGGAGTGGGGAATGCAGCTCAGCCTGGAGAACAGCTCCTCGCTCGTCACAGCCTGGGCCCTCGCTGTAGGCACGGCTCCCACATCTCCCCAGGAGCAGGGCTTGTGCTGTAGGGAAAGGGAGTAGGCAGCTGTTTTTGTGGAGGAAAGTCGTTCTTTACAGCCAAGGATCTGAGGTGGGTTATGAAAAGCAGTGATGCTGGCTAGTACAGAGTGACACTGCTCTTCCAAAAGTGCTTCTGTGGATTGCCTCCAGTGCTGGGTCCTCGACAGGCGCTCCCTCTCTGCCTGCCTAAGGCAGTCTTGCTTCTGTCTATCATGTTGGGAGGTTACCAGGAGCCCAGGTGAGCAAGGAGCTGGAAGGACCCTCCATGGCCCTGCTCAGTCAGTCTGG
This sequence comes from Malaclemys terrapin pileata, assembly GCF_027887155.1. Classification (NCBI taxonomy): domain Eukaryota; kingdom Metazoa; phylum Chordata; order Testudines; family Emydidae; genus Malaclemys; species Malaclemys terrapin. Next base: position 56,952,893 of record NC_071514.1, read on the forward strand.
CCCAGCTGTGGATTCTGGGAGATGAGATGATAATGCACTCTAGTCCAGCACTGTCAAGGGATCTCTGGGCATCCAGAGGAGAGAGAGAGAGACAAAGTGAGTAAGGCATGGTGCCAGCCCAGCATGCTCAGACAGCAGTCTATAGCAGAGCGTGTCTGTGCTGCCACAGCTGGGGCTGTGGTGAGGATCCAGAGGACTGTGCCCGCTCAGCCATCAGTACTCTTCTACCCAGCCATTTTCTGATATGAATGCATCTATCACCTCCTTCATAGCAAGGTTTGGGATCAGCTGGTCTTGAGTCAAAGGACTTCGGGTCACAGGATCAAAGTGACCAACACGCTGAAAGGGAAGAGAGACTATAAGGAGGATGGAAATAGAACACAAACCTGAGTAACTAGCCCCTTTCCCTGTTGCTGCAGCTGCACCCCCTAGGCCTGCCAGAGACTTCCCAGCCACTCAGTCAGTCTCGGTTCCCTGGGTGTAGCTAGCCCCATCTGCCCCCCTGCTACCTGAGGGATGCTCCCCACAGACAGGATGCCACAGGCGGACAGTTTAATCTACATTGTCTTGTCTCTTCCCCTCCTGTCTCCACTTCTTACTTCAGTGTGTTACTTACCCTAGCAGAAACATCTCCAGTCACAACCATTTCCATGGCTGTGGGAGTTTCAGAAAAAGAACCACCACCCCACAGCCGGGAGCAGGCTGGCAATCCCATGGCACGGAGCACACGCAAAGGAGAGAGCTGAGATGTAACTTAGCTTACAATTTAACATTGCTCTGGGTGCACAGACCATCTTAATACTGGCCACTGTTGGAAAATGGGACACTGGGCTAGATGGATCTTTGGTATGACCCAGCATGGCTGTTCTTATGTTAGATTCAGGGCCCCATCTAAACATAAGACTCCTCCAAATTCCTCCAAAACTAAAGAGGAGGGTTAGCTCAGTGGTTTGAGTATTGGCCTGCTAAACCCAGGGTTGTGAGTTCAATCCTTGCGAGGGCTACTTAGGGATCTGGGGCAAAATCAGTACTTGGTCCTACTAGTGAAGGCAGGGGGCTGGACTTGATGACCTTTTGGGGTCCCTTCCAGTTCTATGAGCTAGGTATATCTCCATATTTTTTTTTCCACCACGGCCCCCCGAAAAAGCCTGAGAGAAAAGAGACTTTACAGCATGGCCGGGAGGCCAGACTGGCTCAGTCAGGGCTGGAAAACCCTGGCTGTGCGGTGAGATCCAAAGTGGATGGAACTTCGCTGACAGTGCCCAGCCAGCAGCCCTGCAATTAAAGCAGGGGCCTGGTAGCTCGAACACTTCAGACATTCTCCATTGCCCTGGCACCATGCAAAGGGAATGGCAGGGTGAGGTAGCTGGGACTCAACCCATGGAAAACCTCACAGGATGAAGCATTCAATTCCATAAGTGTGGCTCTTCTCACTGATGCCCCCTCCTCTAAACAAAGATGGGCTGGGTGACAGAATGAAGCTTAAGCTTTAAAATCAAGATACTTCAGTATTTAATATTTGGGTGGTCTCTGAAACCCCACTGCTTTTTCTGCAGGCCTCACCCCTACCCCCAAGTAGATTTCTACATTGTTACCAGGGGCTGGGGCCCACTAACACACCACAGTGCTTGCAAGGGCTGCAGCTGCTCTAGGATGGGGGAGGAAGGAAGCAGCAGAGAAGCACCTGACCACTGAGAGTTTAGTCTGTGTCGCTGTTCCCCAGTACAGTCAGTTTCCAATCTTTGTGTGGGTTTTTCACCCCCCAAAGGGGGTGCAAACCTACACAATCTGCCAGGGGGCCTCGGGTGCAGGCGCAGCATCTGGAACTACATTAACTCATGTTTGGAGACTGATTTGATTTTAAGTTTCTATCTCCTAAAAATTGCCCTGGGTTTCTCTCCCTCACATGCGCACCCACACTCTTCCTTTCCTCCGGCCCTCCCACTCAGATGCCCAACACTCTGGTTCCCCCATTACCTGAAGATGCTCTTCTATATCTTTCCTGTCATAGGTAATCCCACTGGGTGTGATACAGGGCTCTCGCATCAGTTCAAAACTGATCTTCCCACACAGGTAATCGGGGATGTCTCGCTTCTGACTCGAGAGAACAAAAGTTCAGCATTAGGGAGCCATCATACAACAGGCCCATCTCCGGTCTAATGCAGCAAACCAATGAACAGGTGACCCAGGGACAGGACCTCAGCAAGGGTGCAAGCAGCACAGATTCCATCGCCAAGTCAGGCACACGATGGAGATCCTGCACTGCATATCAGAAAACACAGCTGGAGAATGGCGGGGTGTTGGTTTTTCTCTCTCTCTCTCTCTCAATACCTAGGCCATATTTGCACTCCAACTAGTCATTAAATCCACCCCCAGCTGGAGCTTCTACTATACGGTTTATATTCCATCCAGATAGATAGATGCCTGGCCTTCTCCACGGCTACCACATCCAGGAGAGCAGCTGACCGACAGTGAACAGTTCTCACCCTTTTCCGCTATGAAATGTCCCGTCTCCACCAGCCATTGCAGCTGGAGTCCCAAGCTCATCCTCAAATCTGGGGCTCCATTCCCTCCCATGTGGCATCTGGCCTTCTGGTCCAGCTCTCATTTGAGAGAGACCTGGTATTCACAAGAGTTTTAAATCAGTCCAACAGCAGGGTGGCGGTAGGGAGAACAGGAAAGATGGGATAAGCCACAGTTCTTTGGCATCCCGAGCTAAGCCACCTTATAAGTCATGTTTGATGCCCTCCCTCTGAGCACTCCTTGTCTAGTCACAGCTGCCACACCTGTTTAAGCCCATCCTCACCTTCCTCTTCTCATCCACCTGAGAGAACAGCTCATCCATATCTGCCAGGTACTTGTCCTGAAAGAGAAATAACCCCTTTAATGGGAGGGGGGCAGAGGGCCCTACTGGACTTTGTTGCCTCTTCAGCATCTCTCAAGCTGCAGAGACTTTGGTACAAACACTGCAGCCACTGATGGGGAATTGTTCCCTCACCCACCCCAACAGCATGGGAGTCACTTCGCAGAACCACTTTTACAGAGAACAAACTGGCTCACAGCAAAAGTTGATAAGGGTCTTAGTCTCTCAGGGATCCTGAGGAACAGGATTTGGTGTCTCCCCTTGCCAGCCTCTATCTGCTGATATCAGAGTGTCAGTCACATACAGACAGGAACCTTCTTACTTTAATAGGCAAGAACAACACCTCTAAGAACACATCTTCCGACCTGCTGAGTGATTACTGCTCTACATTGCTGTACAGGAAACTTGGATTTAATGCTCAGACTCACTACCTAGACAACTGGGGCTGGCTATGTGTTGGTAGCAGTGTCAGCCATAACAGAGGTGATGGGAATGGTCTTGCATGTCAAATCAGTAGTGGCTCATGTGGTTGATAAAGCAGCGGTGTTGATAGCTTCCAAAAAGAGTCAGTCTGATTGTGCCAGAAGAACCTGGGGACAGGAATAAAGATCTTCATGGCTGCAAAGTGGGCATACAAAAAACCCACTGTGCACTTAATTCACAGCAACTGTCTGTGGGTGGGGCACAGAATTTAGACGGTAAAAGCAACAACATTCAACTCATCTTTAACACCTGCTGCAGGGCAGTAAGAGCACCAGGAACAGCATGCACTCTGCTCACATAGAACCCCTCCATCATCCCCCACGGCCACCCCACTGATTCTTCTGACTCATCACAACACCCCTGGAAGTCAGGAAATTGCTACAGCCATGTCCCCTCTAGGCACACTCCAATAGTATGCTCCACAATCCCCACAAAACTTCTACTATGGTCTATTCCAACAAGCTGCAGTCCTGTGTGATGCTCTTCCTTGGTGCCTGATCCCTACTCAACCACAATGAACCCAAAGCAGCACTATCACCTTCTGTGCTATGAAGGAATCCCAGCTGGACTGTGTTCATACCCCGCAGATCTGCTCCACAAGCAGGAGCTGTGGCGTGGTGGCCCTGGAGAAGAACTTCCCCTTGGGCTTGCTGCTCACACCAAGTAGGGACACATGCCCAACGCTACCCAGCAGGCCCAAATCCACACTGAGGGGATGGATTAATGAGGTTGCCTCACATGTTTGGCTTCAACGTTAGCCAGCTGAGCACGGCTCCGGCTCTCATCCACGTTCTCCTCTTGTTGTGTCCTTCGGTATTCATCCAGCTCCCTAGGGGAGAACCAGGGGGACAACTTTCTAACTACATGGATGGTTAAGCACTGGAACAGGTTATCTAGGGAGGTTGTGGAATCCCTGTCAGCAGAGGTTTAAGAACAGGTTAGACAAACACCTGTTAGGGATAGTCTAGGTTTACTTAGTCCTGCCTCAGCACAGGGGGCTGGACTTGATGACCTCTCAAGGTCCTTTCCAGCTCTACGTTTCTATGATTACAGTTCAGAGCAAATGATCAGCAAAGGAACTTGAAATGTCACAATGGAGGAGAAGGAATGTTCAGCTCAGAATGAACACGCTCTTATTTCCCTTTCTTCACCTTCTTGGTGCAAGGATTCTGGCTTTCCGGGAAAGTCAGATAAGCAGGGATTCTCTACCATTTCAATAGTGTGAGCTTCCTTAGGGCAGTGCTTTCTAAGGCCTGGTCCATACTAACCCCCCCACTTCGAACTAAGGTACGCAAATTCAGCTACGTTCATAACGTAGCTGAATTCGAAGTACCTTAGTTCGAACTTACCATGGGTCCAGACGCAGCAGGCAGGCTCCCCCGTCGATGCCGTGTACTCCTCTCGCCGAGCTGAAGTACCGGCGTCGACGGCGAGCACTTCCGGGATCGATCCCAGAAGATCGATTGCTTACGGCCAGACCAGGAAGTAAGTGTAGACCTGTCCTAAGTGCCAGGGTAAGCTCTGGTAGAAGGCCACTATCTTGTCACCAATTTCACAGTACTGGGAAATGTTTACAAAAGCTTATCTTTCCCCCTCCTCCCTTCGCATATGGGAGGGTCAGCCTGTGGGATTCTGCCACTCCCTGCTTGAGACCAGTGCTGTCTGGGATACAGTCCCTCCCTCCTGCTGGCACAGGCCCAGTTCTCTTCAAGATTCCCCTCATCCCTCCAGGCTGCCAAGAGGGCTTGTCTACGCTGTGCATTAATCCATTATAGACGGGTGTAAATTCTAGTGCACACTAAAGTGTCATGCACTAACTGATCCATGTGGACCCTGCTAGCACACACTATAACTTTCCTACTGCACAATGGACAAAAATTGGAGAGCAACAAAAATGGAGCAACTGACCTATGAGTAAAGGTTGAAAAAACTGGGCATGTTTAGTCTTGCGAAAAGAAGAGTGAGGCGGGATTTGATAACAGTCTTCAAATCTACTAAGGGCTGTTAAAAAAAGAGAACTGTGATCAATTGTTCTTTGCATCCACTGTATATAGGACAAATAGTAATGAGCTTAATATGTAGCAAGGGAGACTTAGGTTAGATATTAGGAAAAACTTTCTAACTATAAGAGTAGTTAAACACTGAAATAGGCTTTCAAGGGAGGTTGTAGAATCTCCATCATTGGAGGTTTTTAAGAACAGGTTAGTCAGGGATGAACTAGGTTTACTTGGTCCTGCCTCAGGGCAGGGGGCTGGATTTGATGACTTGAGGTCCCTTCCAGTCCTACTTTTCTATGATTCTATGACTAAGGTGCACTAAGGAACTTTAGTGGGCACTAGCAGGGTCCACACAGGTCAGTTAGTATGTGACTCCCTAGTGTGCACTAGAATTCACACCCCACTAGCTTAGACTAATGCCCAGTGCAGAAAAGCTCAGAGATTTCTATCTGCATTACCTCTCCTTCTCAGCCATGATGAGTTTGGTTAGATAGGAGTGCAACTCATTTTCCTGGTTGATCCGTTTCTCTTCAATGTTGTTCCAGCGCTTCTTCTTGGCAATCCGCAGCGCACTTGGAATATCATCCCCAAAATTCAGTCGCTGTTCCTTGGCTAGGTTATAGGCTGGGGAGACAACAGGTGCTCTCAAGGTTGGGGGCAGGATGGAAGAAGCTGATGCTTTGCTAAATCTAGTTAGAAGGTATATCTAATTAGAAGTGGGATTTGGGTCAGTTGACTATGGCTCCCACCACCTTTGCTTTGGCCAGGTGAGTCTGGTTTTGCCCCTTTCCCTGAAGGAGGGAACAGTGAGAGACACCTGTGCCTTTGAGTGCTACATCACTCCCTCAGTGCAAAGCAGCAAATGGGGAATAAATCCTTGGGCCAAGAGCTGCACACAATGACTTGGACCCCATTGGACCATCTCCATATAGAAGCTGGTCAAATCACTGACTTCTACACCGTTTAAGAAGAAACTGACTCCTGTTTAGGCTTCGTCCCCATTCAAATATCAGCCTATTGTCAAGTGCAGAACCAAGATACAGGGAGTGGCAATTAAACTCCTACAGGTTTCCAAATGCTCTCTTCCTACAGAGGAATTGGATATGGGCAGTCAGACCACACAGAACTGAACACCAGTCTTTTCTAGCTTAAATTCACATTTTGTATTTCGACAAATGGTGACTTATGCCATATACTGGTGCCTGTTTTGTAAGAGAGGCCCATTCATTTCTCTACAGCTGTGGCCCTCATCATGGTGCCTGCTTTGTATTGATCAATTCTCTGTACGTTAGCAACAGCCCAAGATAGGCCCTGGTATCCTGTTAATATGGGAGGTCCTGGCCACCTCTATAGGTTGGTGACGGCTTGTGCCAGGCCTGAACATTTAATAGGAAGATACTGCTCACCTCTCTGCAAGTTAGCGATGGCCTCATCATAGTTCTCCATCTCCATCTGGCACTGCCCCAGAAAGAAATGGGCCTTCACTGACTGGCTGTCTAGTTCCAGGGCATGTTTACAATCTGCCAGGGCCTTATCATGTTGCTGCATCTTCAGGTAACACAAGGCTCGGTTGGTGTAGTATACTGCCACTAAGGGGTTCCGGTTCTGGAAGAGAAGTCAGATACATTAAAGGTCTGCCAAGGATAACACAAAGCATATGAGACTTTCATAACTGCACATGGATGGGAAGGGACAGAAGAGTTCAAGTCTTTCTCCTGCTCTTAGTAGCTGTGAAATCTAAATATTACTGAATTGGTCCTCACTGTTCTGGTTATTTGCTCAACGTTATAGTAATGGTCACAAGTAGTGCTGAAGCATGCAAGCTCTGGACTGCTGTGCTCTAGTATTTAACCTGCTTGGCCTACCGCACATTACCCTTTACAATATGGAACCACAATTTAGGTACTAAGATGGAAATTAGCATTAAAAGCTGTCTATCTGGGCAGGCTACTGAATCCTGGCTCATGTTTCAAGAAAGAAAAGAAGAATTCTGCATTTGCACTTCTGATTTAAGCCTTGACAAGGCCTACCAGGCGGGAGTATGCCTTTCCTTCACTGGGCCAGAGGAAAGATACACCATTGAGATGCTCCACAGACTCCTCATTATCCAGTAGACAAGGTGAGATAGAGTTCTAAGGCCCACAAAGGATAGCTTTGCTCAGAAATCCTGCAAAGTATAATTGGATCCAGAGAAGTTTGCTTTGTGGGAGAGGCCCGATCCTTGACCTGAATTATTTTAAATTACATAAATATTTTGCTCATGAAAGTTAGAACAGCACTGACTAGAGCCAGTCAGGCAGGAACTGTACGTGATTCTCCTGCAGAGCTCTGCCAGTGCAATATAATCCTGACCTTATGCAGCCTCTGCTATCCCAAACCCTGGGCCTCCAAATAACAAACACCAATGCACTTCTTGATCTGCTGCACCATGGACAGTTCCAGTTCTGCCTAACCTCCTCCCAGCTTTGCCAGTTCACCACATTCCTTAACAAATGAGACCCATGGTATTCTAGACCTGGACCTCCACTTACTCTACCAACGCACCACAGTCCAGACGTGCAGCACCTGCTATTCTAGTCCTGGGCCTCTGGCACAGCTCCATTGAGGGATCTCAATCCTGACCTGCCCCCGCTTCTATCTATTCAAGTTTTGGATTTCTCCACTCTGCAGTGATTTGATGATGTGGACAAACATCCACAGGAGACTCTGAAGAGACGAATACACATTTTCACTTGTGTGTGACTCAAGAAAATTTGAACCCAAGTCTCCAAAGACAAAATGCTCTAGCTCTCAGACCACAGCTTGTTCAGTAAGTGGATACAAGTGATGTTAATCAGCATGTCCTTGGAGCTAAGTGATCACTCCTGTCTTTCTAAACAGGAGACAACAATGAAGAGTCTAAAGCTGCATAATCTTGGCCCATCAGCTATTTCCCAAAGGAATGTTGTATCTTGTTTACAAGTTCATCATCATGGACCCAGCTAACAGGCTTTAGCAGTTACCATGAACCAGCAGCCAGGTTGATATACAAAAATACACTTAAAGAGCGGTACATGATAGACAAACTAGGAAAACCATGAATGCTACATTGAGACAGGCTAGATTGTGACAGTCACCCAAATCAAGAGTGGATTACAGACAACACAGAGCAGAGGCGATTTGTTGGGGTGTGTGAGTAAACACAGAATAGACAGACTACACAAACTGGCTTTTGTAATGCTATCTTCCTAATGAAACAGAGGAAATACTGGACTCAGCTAAATACCAGGCGGGGCACAGAGACTATTCCAGACCTAGGAGAAAAGCATCCCAAAAAGTAATCTCCTAACATTAGCAGCCCTGAGTGTTTAAAGAAATTTCCTTCAATCTCAAACTGTGCATCTCAGTCTGCAGAGTCAGAGAGAGAAAAAATCCCCTTGTGACAGGCATGATACAAGTAAAGGGTTTTATTCCCAAGAGGACATATGCTTAGGAACACAAATCCCCAAGACCCATGGTATGAGCCCTAGATTATGGTTCTGATGGCACACCTGGAATCTGGACCACATCAAAGGTTCAAGTGTTGCACTAGACAGAGCTCACAAGCACTGCAGTGCAGTGTTATGTAGAATGGGTCCTTTGGATGACATTTTAAACTAAGATCCTTCCTGCCCATAACTAGTGGATATTGAAAAAGAAACTAAGCCCTGTCAATAAATACTTCAATTATAGGGCTAAAGATCGCATATAGTACTTTGTGGAGAGACTAGGAGATAAACCGTGTCCTGTCCAAACCCTTTCAGCATCATAAATTCCAACAACCTCAGCTGTTTGCCTTTACTGCCATTGTCACTAACAATTCTCAACTCACCTTTTTGTACAAGACTGATACCCCAAGTCTGAGCAGCCAAGATCAGCACCCCAAGCTGAGCAATAACTGGAATGCTGAAAACATTGTCTGGGCCTAAATCCATAGGGTGACCTGAGTGTGAAATGTTTTTCCAGGCCTCCTGTTCCCAAGGAACTCTTGTTACCAACACAGCACTGAAGGAGGGACTAGGCCTCTAAGGAAGCAGGGACCTTAGCCTGGATTCTTCCCAAAGCGGAGTGGGCTGTGTGTTTGTTTGTTGTTTGTTTTCAAGCAGGAACTGAGTCTGGCAGTATCGCCTTTCCAGGGACACATAATGGATACTGGCCTCAGCGTCAAACAGCTCAGCCCCCAATGTGCAAACTGGCCCTCACCCTACACAGCTCAGCTCTACCTCCCCCAAATAGCTCAGCTGTGTCCCCTGCAGTGGGTACCAGCCCCTTCCCCTAGACAGCTCAGCTATACGGCGGCCCACCCCCCGCAGTGTGTGCCAGCCCCTCCCCCAGATGGCTCAGCTCTGTCTCCCCCCCGCAGTGTGTGCCAGCCCCTCCCCCAGATGGCTCAGCTCTGTCTCCCCCCCGCAGTGGGTGCCAGCCCCTCCCCCAGATGGCTCAGCTCTGTCTCCCCCCCGCAGTGGGTGCCAGCCCCTCCCCCAGATGGCTCAGCTCTGTCTCCCCCCCGCAGTGGGTGCCAGCCCCTCCCCCAGATGGCTCAGCTCTGTCTCCCCCCCGCAGTGGGTGCCAGCCCCTCCCCCAGATGGCTCAGCTCTGTCTCCCCCCCGCAGTGGGTGCCAGCCCCTCCCCCAGATGGCTCAGCTCTGTCTCCCCCCCGCAGTGGGTGCCAGCCCCTCCCCCCAGATGGCTCAGCTCTGTCTCCCCCCCGCAGTGGGTGCCAGCCCCTCCCCCCAGATGGCTCAGCTCTGTCTCCCCCCCGCAGTGGGTGCCAGCCCCTCCCCCCAGATGGCTCAGCTCTGTCTCCCCCCCGCAGTGGGTGCCAGCCCCTCCCCCAGATGGCTCAGCCCTGTCCCCAGAGGTGAGTGCCAGCCCCTCCCCCCAGACAGCTCAGCTCTGTCCCCCTGGCCCCCTTGGGGTCCAGCCCCCCACACACACCCCGGCCAGGCCGGTATCCCCCCCCCTACGCCAGGCGCCCACCTAGGCCTCAGCTTGGTCCTGTAGGCCGCACGGCTCCCCGGTCCCTCCATCCCACTCACGTTAGGCCGCTAGATCCCCCCAGCCCCCCGCGCCAGGCCCCAGCCCGCACTCACGATGGCCCGGCCGTAGCAGGCAGCCGCCTCGGGGTACTTGCGGCTGACGAAGAGCCGGTTGCCCTGTTCCTTGTGCTCCTGGGCGCTGTGGCTCTTCTCGGGGCTGCCCCCGCCCGGGCCGCCCCCGAGCCCGGCCGCCGCGCTGCCGCGCTGCCCCCCGCACGGCCCCCCGCCGCCGGAGCCGCCCCCCAGCCCCAGGCCGCCGCTCTCCTTCTCCTCCTTCCCCTTCATGCCGCAGCGCAGCGCTCCCGTGCGGGGCCCGGCCGGATCCCTGCGGCCTCGCACTGCGACAGCCCGGCCGGCCCTGCCCGAGCCCGCCCCGCCCGCAGCCAGCGGGACTTCCGGCGGGGCCGGGCCTGGCGGGACGCGCGGGGCGGGCAGGTGAGATGGCGATGGAGACGGAGTCGGCGCTGAGGGGAGGCCGGTGGGGGCTGGGAGACTGAGGGAGCTCCGGGGGAGGGTTGGGGAGGATCAGGAGGCTGGGCAGGGGAGGGAGGTCAGGGCTGAGGGGCTGGGAGAGTTGGGGAGCTGAGGATGGGGTGGGAGGACTAGAGTGGGGCCAGGGGACTGAAGGGTGGGGCTAGGAGTGTCAGGGCTGAGGGGGGTGGAGTGGGGGACAGGGGTGGGAGGATCAGGAGGATGGAGTGGGGGAAGGTCAGGGCTGGGAGAGTTAGGGAGCCAAGGAGGCTGGGGTGAGGGGCTAGAGTGGGGGTCAGGGGGCTGAAGGGTGGGGCTAGGAGTGTCAGGGCTGAGGGGCTTCAGGGGGCCTGGGAGCTGAGGGGGTTGGAGGAGGAGGGGTGGCAAGCTGAGGAGCTGGGTGGCAGGAGCAGGAGCAGGGTGCTGCAGGGAAATAAAGATGAGTGCAGCAAGGGGCTAGGTTGGGCAAGGAGAGCTGCAGCTTCCTGGAGTGCAGGGAGAGCTAGGCTTAGGCCTTGGCTACACTTGCAGATGTACAGCGCTGTGAGTTAAACCTGACTTTGTGCAGCTGAGTACGGAAAGCGCTGCAGTCTGTCCACACTGACAGCTGCCAAGCGCACCGTCATGGCCACATTTGCCGCAATTGCAGCGCTATTGGGAGCGGTGCATTATGGGCAGCTATCCCACAGAGCACCTTTTCCCATTCTGGCACCGTGGGTTGTGGGAAGGGGGCGTGGGATTCTGGCTCCTGTCCCAATGCCCCATGATGCACCGCTTCGCATCCCAGAAATCCCTTTGTTTCCATCCACCTTTGGCGCCATCTTTCAACGGTTTCTGTACAGCGCGATCTGTCTGCAGGAAATGGAGTCCGAAGTGCTGAGGTGTATGCTGACGAGTCTCAAAAGCACGTCACGTTTGGCTGTCGAATTATTCCTTAAGATCCGAATTGACAGTGAGGGTGAGGAGTCCGACGATGCTATCAAGCCGCATAACACGTACGACACGAAATTGCTTGTGGCATTCACGGACATGCTCAGCACCGTGAAACGCCGCTTTTGGGCTCGGGAAACAAGCACCGAGTGATGGAATCACATCGTCATGGAAGTCTGGGATGACTAGCAGTGGCTGCAGAACTTTCGGATGAGAAAAGCCACTTTCATGGGACTGTGTGAGGAGCTCGCCCCCACCCTGCGGCGCAAGGACACGAGATTGAGAGCTGCCCTGCCAGTGGAGAAGCGGGTGGCTATTGCAATCTGGAAGCTGGCAATTCCAGACAGCTACCAGTCGGTCACAAACAGTTTGGAATGGGAAAGTCGACTGTTGGAATCGTGTTGATGCAAGTTTGCAAGGCCATTAATTGCATCCTACTCAGAAGAACCGTGACTCTGGGTAACATGCAGGAAATAGTGGATGGCTTTGCACAAATGGGGTTCCCTAACTGTGGAGGGGCAATAGATGGGACGCACATTTCTATTCTGGCACCACCCCACTTAGGATCTGAATACGTTAATTGGAATGGGTACTGCTCTATGGTTCTCCAGGAGCTTGTAGATCACGGTGGGCGTTTCATTGACTTTAACAGAGGCTGGCCCGGAAAGGTGCATGATACACACATCTTTTGGAACACTTGGCTGTTCAGGAAGATGCAGGCCGGAAGATCACGGTAGGGGAAGTTGAAATGCCCATTGTGATCCTTGGAGATCCCATTTATCTGTTAATGCCGTGGCTCATGAAACACTGCACAGGGAGCCTTGACAGCAGCAAGGAACGGTTCAACTACAGGCTGAGCCAGTGCCAAATGACTGTGGAGTGTGACTTTGGCTGTTTAAAAGCCCGCTGGCGATCTCTGTTTGGGAAGCTGGACTTGGCCGAAAACAGCATCCCCACGGTTATATCCGTGTGCTGTGCCCTCCATAATATTTGTAAAGGGAAGGGTGAAAGCTTCACTCAGGCATGGACCTCCGAGGTTCAACACCTGGAGGCTGAATTTGCACAGCCAGAGAGCAGGGCTATTACAGGGGCCCAGTGCAGGGCTGCAAGGATTAGGGATGCCTTGAGGGAGCAATTGGAGGCTGAAAACCAGCAGTGATATCTGGTGCCCTGCACGGGAGTGAAGTGCAGTAGTGCCAATCTTTAGGAATCAGTGTTTGCTAAACAGACAAGCAGCCCAGGAAATAAACAGGCACTGCAAGTCTAAGGAGGCTTTTACATTATGCAATAATAATGTTTTCAAAGCCAAAAAATCCATTTATTGAAAAGAAACAAGGGGGTGGAGTGGGGAACAGTACAATCACAGATTCGCGTATGTCCTGTCTGGTGTGCTGTGCAGTGAGTGCTGCACTTCAGGACAGCTATACTGCATGGTGATGGGGGTTGAGTGCAGAGGGTAAGGGTCGTGGTTTTCAGGGCTGGGTGGTGAAGATACTGGTGTTGGAGGCAGCGGGTGGCGTGAAGAACACGGAAGTTGGGGAAAGTGGGTTGGAGGTGACAGTGGGGCACAACGGAAAGAGTTTTGGGACAAGGGCTGTGTGTGGGGTGGCGTTTGCGGTACTGCTCCTCTTTCTGCATGGCTACCAGCTCCTAGATAGCATCTGCTTGGCGCTCCAGGATGCCTATGAGCCTATCAGTGCTTTGCTGCCGGTGCGTGGTGCTTTGCCACCGGCGCGCTGCATTTTTCTGGCGGATCCTGCTTTCTCTCTCCCTCCAGTTCTGTGCTTTCTCATTCTCTTTAATAGATTGCCACATCACTTCTTGCAGCATGTCTTCTTTTCTTTTTCGCAGTCTCTTCCTGAGTCTTTGCTGTCTCTGAGCAGGCAATAAGAGGGACGGCTGAGGTCTCAAGGTTGATGCAGCTGTATAGGCAAAATGCAACATTTAACAGAGGCAGCATTGTTTATACCAGACAGTAATGATTCCCCCCGCACTTGAGTAGAAAACACACAGGGTCTACAGAATAGCATAATTTTCCCATCTGAAACAGAGCACACACATCCCACAAGAGGCTCAAAATGGTGAGTAAGGGGGACTGATTGTTTCAGGGCTGCACTGCCCTCTGGCTTTCTGTGCCTTGGGGAGCACCAACAGCTTCAGGGAGCACCTACACTGAACACTGTCCCAACATTTTCCACAGGAGTTCGTCCTGGACGATATCTCGCTGCTCAGGGTGACCTGGGAAGCAAGGGAGGGTCTTCTACTGCAATGTGGCTTCCGCCCTGGCCCATATGCAGCTTGCCTGTGTGCAGCAATGGTCCCCTCGTGGCACAGTGGCGCGGACACGTTAGCCTGGCTGGGACAAGGACCACGGGTGGCTCTCCCGATAAACCTGCGCAAGCGCATTGCACACATTCTGGATGAGACATTCGAGGAGATTACCAAGGCAGATTACCACGATGTGATAAACCACATCAATGCACTATGCCTAACCCTTCTCTCCTAAAGAGCCCGCACCGAAAAAATTCCTTCCCGGAAAAAAAAAAAAAACAACACGCTTACCGGGAACCTGCTCTTCTGTTTGTCCTCCACCAAGTACTGGCCGCTGCGACTGGCTACCTTCCTCCTGGCTCAAGAAGAGCTCCTGGCTGCATTGCTCCAGGGATTCTGGGGTGTCTCCATCCGGCCCACCACCATCACTTCAGAGCCGGTGGGGAAGAGGAGGTAGGAGGAGGTAGAGGAGGAAAACTGAAGTGTCCATGGTGGTGCTCGGAGTGGAGGTGGGATTAACCCCAAGTATCGCATCCAGCTCTTTGTAGAATCGGCAGGTCGCGGGGGGAGCACCCGAGCGGCCGTTTGCGTCGTGGGCTTTGCGGTAGGCACTCCGCAGCTCCTTCACTTTAATCCTGCACTGCAGGGCGTCCTGGTCATGGCCCCTTTCCATCATGTCCTTTGATACCTTCCAGAAGGTATCGTAATTCCTACATCTGGAGCGCAGCTGGGACTGTACAGCTTCCTCCCCCCAAACACTGATGAGGTCCAGCAACTCGCCTTTGCTCCATGCTGGGGCTCACTTGGCGCGTGGAGGCACGGTCACCTGGAAAGACTTGCTGATAGGATTCCACACCACGCCGGGCTGAGCAAACAGGAAAGGGATTTTTAAAATTCCCGGGGAATGTAAAGGGTGGGTCACATGGTTGGTTACCTGAGGCCAGGGCAGTAGAGTTTGAACTGATGACCAGAGTGGCTAGAACAGGCATTGTGGGATACTGCCGAATAATTCTGGAGGCCATTCACAGCGCATTGGGTGGCCACACTGGCGCTGCAGCGGCAGCACAATACTTGCTATTCCTCTCGGAGAGGTGGAGTACATGCAGCGCTGCAACCACGGAGATACAGCGCTGCAAATGCTTTGCCAGTGTGGACAGGGAGTGAGTTACAGCGCTGGGGGGGGGGGGGGGCCTTTACAGCGCTGTAACTCGCAAGTGTAGCCAAGGCCTCAGAGGCAGCGCCTTGAGGGGGGCCATAAGGACCAAAGGTGCTAAGAGGTGGAGAGGCCTGCTGGAGAGCATGGTGGGGTGAAGGACGGGGGGGGGGGGGTAAGGAGAGAAAAGAGAGAATGTTGACAGGCAAGTAGAAGGTGAATGAAGTGAGAATGGGTTTGGGGTTGTAGGGAGGGGAGATAAGTATCAGCATTTTCTTCCCATAAGGTCTCTGCTCTGTAGTTCCATTAGCATCAAGTCTGTTTGTCCTTCTCTTTTAGATGTTCTTCGTCCTCAGTGTCCTGGAACCCTGAAACATGCCATTAAGTGGAGGCCTATATGGTTGTGAAGACCCCACCTACTGGAGGACAGTGTTTGATGTCTACTGGGATGTACTCAAAGCCAAAGGAGGCAGGCAGAAAAAACTTGCTGAGTTGGATAAATGGTAAATGCTCAAGCATTTAAGGTGGTTTCTTTTCTGCTGCATTATTCTCTCTAGGAGCACCACCTCATCATCTGTTGAGGAAGCATACAGCTATGAGTCCTATCCATAGCAGCCTCTTTCAGTGTGAAATCCCTGCCAAATGTTCTTCATTAGTAGCAGCTGGGTCTTCAATAGCATGAGCTTCCGCTCAGCCAGTCAGTCCCAGCTGCAACTCCAGCAGCAAGAACATGTAGGTTCAAGACTATATTTCGGCTCCTTGTCTGCCAACGGGTCTTTGTTTCAGGTATCAGGAAGAACTGCCAGTTGCTATTTCAGGAAGGAGAGAAAAATATCTGACACAGGCTGAAGTGGTGAAACTGATGGAATGGAAACTTGCTGTAAGTAGCTTTCCCAGATGAATTGCCATATGTAACATCTCAGCCATATAATCAGAGTGTTTGTGTAGTGGCAGGGAGGGTCTAAGGCAATATTACAGCTTAAGTCGACATAAACTATGTTGCTCAAGTGTGTGAATTAGCCATCCCCTTGAACGACATAATTTATGCCAATTTAAGCGCCAGCATGGAGAGCGCTGTGTCAGTGAGAAAGCTGCTACTGTTACTTGCAGGGGCTGGGGTAATTAGATTCACGATCCATAGAGTGACTATATTAGAGAGCTTACGTTAGCACAGCTGCATCAGTGCTGCTGTAAACTCTAGTGTAGCCATAAGCTCAGAGCTTTGGGGTCTATAACATCATTTTCAATTGCTGGTAGTTTGGAGCTCTGCTGATTATATTGACTTTTTTTTTTAAACCTGTGTGAAAGAGTTTGATGCTGCCAGCCTTAAGGCCTCTGTAGTTAGCATCTATTTAATTCTGTTATTCATATTTTAAAGGTACTGCAGTCAAGGAAAACAATCCAGCCAAATCTTCTGATCTGTCTGAACCATGCTTGATGCACGACTGGGGGAGGAGCAATGGTGTCTTTATGCTACCTTTTTGGCTCCTTAATTGAGGGGTTATTGTGCCCCCCCCCCCCCACACACACACACACACACCCCTTATAGAAGCCTCAGGCTTGCTGTAAGTTGCCATCAGCTACCATAGCCCCAGGGGATTGTCCCAGCAATCTGGGATCTTGGGGGCATATGGCTTTTCTGCCACATGCAGTTGCCCAGGCTATGTCCCCTAAACAGGATCCTACAATGGGATGGCATAGAGTCACTCTGCCAGGTAGCAGCCTCCTCACCTTCTGAGGCTGAGGATTTGGCCCTTTATTTAAAAAAGTTATCCTCTGTTTGCATTAGCAATAACACATTAGAATATCAGAGCAGGAATATTTTTAAATCCAAGGTGCGCTATTTGTTTAACTTTTTGCATTTCACCCAGCTTGGTAAGTTTCCTCTGACTAGCACAGAGCTGTGTGTGGGTTTCCACTACAATAGGGGAATTATTATTCAGTCACTTATTTATGAAACATTAATACTGTACACAACTCTTTACAAACAAGGAGGTGGATCCCTGCTGCATAATAATCAAATTATCATGGGCTGTTGACTCACAGGAAGAGGGTGATTAGTCCAAGTGTAATGGACAGGGTGGAAAAGTCAAAGGGAGTATTTAGGAGAGAGGAGCAGGAGGAATGTAAGGGACAAGGTGGGGGGAGATGGTGGAAACAAAGGTAAGAAACTAGTGGCATTGTAATGGGACAGAGGCTTGAAGATGTGGTCAGAGGAGCACATGCTTAGGCTTTGTCTACACTAGGAAAGAGGACAAGATGAAGCCCCTGAAGTGATGTGAGGAATTGAGGTGATGTGCTCAGAGTATGGGTTAAGAAACTTTAAATCCCACCCTCCAGCAAAACAAAATGTTGCTGGAAATCTTGTGTTTCATAAAATCGTGCACACCCTAGGGTTTTAAAAACAAAACACCTTTTCCCCCAAACAGAGCCTCAATTCTGAGCTTCAGCTCACTTGGCATTCTCCTTTTAGATAGTCACATAGCTTTTTCATT
The DNA here is from genome assembly GCF_027887155.1 of Malaclemys terrapin pileata. Classification (NCBI taxonomy): domain Eukaryota; kingdom Metazoa; phylum Chordata; order Testudines; family Emydidae; genus Malaclemys; species Malaclemys terrapin. Next base: position 56,970,613 of record NC_071514.1, read on the forward strand.
TTCTGGACCAGGGGTAAGCAACCTATGGCACGTGAGCTGATTTTCAGTGGCACTCACACTGCCCGGGTCCTGGCCACCAGTCCGGGGGGCTCAGCATTTTAATTTTATTTTAAATGAAGCTTCTTAAATATTTTAAAAACCTTATTTAATTTACATACAACAATAGTTTAGTTATCTATTATAGACTTATAGAAAGAGACCTTCTAAAAACGTTAGAATGTATTACTGGCACGCAAAACCTTAAATTAGAGTGAATAAACGAAGACTCAGCACACCACTTCTGAAAGGTTACCGACCCCTGTTCTGGACCATGCTTGAGAATAAAGATCCCCACACAGGGGGTTTTCCTTCCAATCACAAAACATCTCAACTTGGAGAATGCCAGGAAGGGCTCTCCCTCTGGATCACTAGTGGCCCACAGACCATAGCTTGGGAACCTTCACTAAAAAGAAATATCCGTGGAAGGACTCATACTTTTCCCATGTGTTGGAAAGAAACTCATGGCCCCACCGTATTGAAACCGTTATTATAAAGGCCACTTTTAATTGCTGGTGCCCGTAAACTATAGACTTTTTCCTGTAGCAATGAGCTGTACTCACTTGTAGAGTGAAGACGCTGAGCTCCTCAGGTTGGGATGTCCTTACCATGCTCTCTTCTCTCCTCCCATTTAGCGGGGAAAGTTTCGTCCTCTTCTGCAGCAGCTGGTGGCCACTAACTCCAGTGAAACGGTGGAGAGCTGTACAAGGAAAGCTTTCCAGCTCCTTCCAGACGTGGCAGCTGCCATTACTGAGCTGAGCCAGCTAAAGGCTGTGGGACCAGCCACAGCTTCGGGTAAGGAGTTGTGGGAGGGAGGGGACAAATCCAAGAGGGCCAGGGCCTGGCTATACCGTTAGGTAAGAAATGGGAAGATTGTTCAGATTTTCCACAGCACTGTGTAAATAGCACCACCCAAATGGTGCTAGTTAGAGTGGGTCTGAAATGCTGATCTTTCCTGGATGATAAACACTTCTGGGAGACAGTATTGGCCCTAGAACTGAGCACTGGGGAAAAGAAAGGGGAAGCACCCGCATCTGCAACCTGGTCTCAGTTTTTCCCAATCCAACAAGTAGCCAAACTTGTTTCCAATGGCCAGTTCTTAGAGAGAAGACCTTCGCAGGTGCTTAGTGCTGTGGCTGGCAAAAGCAGCAAATCAAAGGCATCTGGGCTTGCATGGGATGGAGCCTGCATATGAAGTTGTGGTTAGGTCTCTGGCTCAGTGTGTTTCCCCATGTGTTTGTGTAAAGTGGGGGCACATTCACATGTGGGGGGGAATTAGAGACCTGCTCAAACTACAAAATTGTAATCCTTATTTCAATCCCCCTCTCCTTCCAAATTCAAGACTGTTCAGACACCCAGGGTTCTGGTTCAATCACATCTCTGCTGGGAATAAAGGTGAAACATACTTTTGGGTTCAGTTTCCATGATGTGTCCTGGAAGGTGGGGTCAGGAGTCTGATTCCAGGCATTCTGAGAGCCTGAACAAGGTGGGGGAAGCTGCATGTTTCTCCAAGACACGGGACAGTCACTGTCATGCAGGCTGCCCCATGTCTCCTCTTCCTACCCCCAACCTCTTTCTTTTCTCTGCTCAGCACCTTCCACTCTTCCCACTTAGCAATTCTAGCTGCAGGAGCCCCAGAGGCTGCGGCATTTATGGCAGATGAAGCAATGGAGTCCATTCCAGGCCTCACCCCAATTCAATATACCCTCAAGCATTACATCCTCTACCTGGACAAGATCCAACTCTGTGTCAAGAAACTAAACAAAGGTAAGGGTAGGCGGGGTCACTGCCACAGACCTCATAGGGGGTAGGGGAAGGAGGATCGCATCTCTCTGCTTTAGTTAAGTGTTTATGGTCTGAATTTCAGAAATTATTTGAACTGCAATGAACCCTTTAGTGCTTACAGTAAGGTTGTCATTATGATACAAGAAAACAGTGGTTAGCACAAATGACTGGGAGTCAGGACCCTGGATTCTATTCTTGTCTCTGCCACTGATTGCATGGCCTTGGCTAAATTATGTAGGTCCAGAGCCTCAAAGACATTTAAGCACTTAACTCCCATCAATGGGAGTTAGGGTCTTAAATACCTTTGAGGATCTGAGCCCTAGTTTCTCTGTGCTTCAGCTTCCCCCGATCTGTAAAATGAAAGTAACATTTACTCACCTCTGCCCAGTGCATTGAGATCCTCAGATGAAAGTTGCCGAAAGTACAACATTGTTGATATCTGGCATTTCTGCATCAAGTGATTCATTGAAAAGCAAATTAACTGGTAGTCAAATTCAGGAAACAGAATTTCCTGGTTTCTTAGACCTGAACCTTGCAGTCACTGTAGAGCCATTCTCAGCAGCGCCTGTATTGAAACAGCTGCTCTGCAAGATTTCCCTTATTAACCTTTCCTTGCCTTCTGTGCCCACCATGAATTTGCATTGCCTTTTTATTCTCCCTTCAATTTTTGCTTGAAGTTGTGGCCAGCTCCATCTCCCTTCCCTGCTCCCCTGGTCTCTGTCTTCCTCCTGGGTTTCCAAAGGTCTCAGTGTGGCAATGATTTTGTCCACTAAGTTTTCCTGCCCTGCCGTACTGTAGAACCATAGCAGCAGTAGGACAATTGTAGGCCAGGATTGCAGAGATGTTCTCCTCCCCCAACCCACGTGTACATCCATGAAACAACAGCAGCTTTTGATCTTTCCCTCCCTCCTAGTCTGGTATGACTGACATTCTCCACTCAGGAGAGGCTCAGAACTGGAATAGCAGGAGGGATGTTTGCAGGGCCAAAGTGAGGTGTATTTGCCAAAGTTGTGTGGGAGCCCAGGAGAGATGCTGCAGATCTGGATCAATGTGCATTAGCAGAGTTGTGTGAGGGAAGTCTGTCTCATTCTAATCTGTACCAGCAGCCTTTCACTTTACTGGGCCACATATCTTACCAAGAATTCATTTGGGAGATGAGGGAGACAGGGTAGGAATCAATCTACATCTGGTTCCTCTACTGATGCAGAGTGTAATTGCTCCCTTCTGATCTTTTCTAGCGGATACAGAGAAAGCATGGACTCCTCATCGTGTGGAGCTGTGTCTCTGGGCCTGGGCCGTGGCACAGAAATTGTGTCCTTCACTGCTGCAGACTCTCAGCTCAGGGGGAGAGAAGGCAGCTGATGAGGCAGATGAGGATGTTAGACCCACAAAGAAATGGAAAGCCAGGTGAAAACATTATCAGCCAGGAACCTAACAAGAGTCACTCAGTGTTTGCTTCCTGTTATCCGATGCACAGTTTGACTAAATGCCAAAGCTGGACTCCTTGGTGAATCTAAATATTGCCCTTTGGGGGGGGTGGGGGGAGTCATTCAGGGAATGGGTCAAATTGATCAGGTGTGGGAAGAAACAAAGGGGAGCTCTTCTGTTTGAATCACTCCCCATTTGGAACCAAAGCTGAGCTTTCAAATGGAGCCCTCTGCTTGGTGTGTGCAGTGATTTTTACAATAATTCCTTAATAAACTTTTGATGGTTTTCGTAGTACCACATAGTTGGTGTTTGTTTGGTTGCCAATAGGATAATGATGTGCCAACAGGAAGTGCCCTCTCTCATACTGTATATCTCTTGTCCCATCTCACCTACCTCCTAAACATGAATGGATCTTCCAGGGTGCCATCCTGGCCCCAGCTCTGGCTTCCTGGACCATTTACCTCCTTCATCTCCAATAATCCCATTGATTGAAGATTCCTCCAGCTGGAATTGTATCATCAGAGTTCTTCCATCACAATAGCTTCATGTCATGATCATTGAAAGAGCTGGTGATGTGCTCAGCCCTGAACAATAGTCAGACATCATGAAAGTCTCTGCTCTGGAGAGCTTATGCTCTGCGTGACTGACAAAATGCATTGAGACATCCAGAGAGGAAGTCACCATGGGTTTTATTTCCCCCTTCCTTCTATTCCTCTATTCAATTTTTCCATGGGTACACCCTACAAAAGAAGGGTGTCTTTGGTAGGGACTTGAAAGGGGATTGGAGACCTAACAGATGGGGATCAGGAGATCATTCCAGGCATAGGAAGCATCACAAAAGAAGGCAAAAAAGGAGCGGAAAAAGGAAATGGATGAGGCTTGCACTGTTGGCATAATTGGCATGACTGCACATTCCAGGCGCTGAAGTGTATTGGCAGTGTACTGGAATAATGATGCTGCAGTTCAGGCCCTTGGTACATTGGCAAAGCTGTGGGGACTCCAGGATTGGAAAAGCCCAGAGGGGTGCGGGGGCCGTGCAGTGCAAGCCTGAGGGGTGGGGAAGGGAGTCCCCAAGACTAGGATATGAAGGGTTGCTGCTGCAGATAAGGAGTGAGGTGCAATGTCCGGTTTATGTGTATCTCCCCCTTCCTAGCACATCTGTGGACGACTCTTGGGGCGATCCATGTCTTGTACCCCATTAAAATGGATGAAACAAAGATGAAGGTTGTATGTGGTCAAACTGCCTTTCAGTGGCTCAAGAGAGCATGAATACCAACCTCAGGGAAGCCTGTTAAGAACCAGGGCACAAAGCCAAAATTGGTTGAGAGTTCTATTTAGATTTCACCACCAATTATCAAGTGCAAATTCATCATGCATTATAACTGCCTTGTCACAGAGAGTCCCCTTGGGTACTCCAATCTGTCACCTAGGTAAGCCTACCTTTGTGAGTGATGGTCCCTTACACCAAGGATCACAGCAATATTCAGGTTACTTCAAGTCCCAAAGGAAAAGTCACTTACTCCCAGGTCAATTGCTCTGTAAATCTCACACCAAAGACAATGCTTGTAGCCAGTCCTATAATAAACTACCTAAATGTATATAGGAAACGTAAATAAGAATTATTTACAGGTTAAAGCAGGTGAAGGATACACGCACAAATAAGTTCCAATCTTACGTTTCAAAATGTAATAGATGTTTCTGTAATAAACAAGCTCTATATGCCCATTTGGGCTAACCCTGGCTAAGTACTGGGGTTCTCTTACTTATGCCTAGGAAACTTTGCCCTCAGAGTCCAAGCAGCATAGAGATAGAGTTCCTTCTTGTTGGGGGGGGGGTTCTTCCCACTCCTCCTTGCACTTTGAGGGGAACTCAGCTGATGGGGGAAATTCACTTGCATGATTCATCTTCATGGGGCAGGGAGAAGGGGGAAGAAGAGAGCAAGCAACAGTGTCTTTTGTCCCCTACTGTTCCACAATAATTTTTGGTGTTGATGGGTCTTCTCTTTTGGGCAGGACATTTGGTTGGAGACTGGCATTTCACACTAGTTAATGTCTCACACCTGACTGGTGATTTACACAGAGGTGCTCACAATGCAAACTTTCAAATATTATCTTACAATAAGTGACACAGCTGTTATAAGGAGATTGATGCCTGCAGCAGCTCACAAGCATTCCATAAAGTTTAAACACAGTCTTTTAAGTCTAATACCTATTTTAACAATACTAACAAACAGGTGAGCCAGACTGATTCCAGCTATGTGCTTATAATGTTTAGTTGAGACATAGGGACCTTGGCATGGGCTGGGCTGGCACCTGATCTGCCAGCATCCCATGTGCAACCTATCCCATCAGCTATTTGGTGTATCCTTTAGGTTACTAGATAATATCACTAAAGTTACAGCCCTTTATATTTTCAAATTACTGTACCAATATTAACATTCATTCTGGGGTGGCTCTGTGTATTATGAGGTACTATGGACCTAGACTATGCAGTAAGGCACTGATGACTTACATGTCTGAGCTGCATGGAATGTGGAGGCAGACTAGTAATTATGCGCCAGTGATAGCAGATCACAAAATCATTCAGCAGTTTTACTGGGTTGTTTAAAAACAAGCGTACAACAAATTGAAAATATCTGAGGGCTATTTGCATTGTAGGAGAAAAACCCCAACCTATGGCTCCGCAGGAGCCTTCCTGGACTGTGTAGTTAGCCAGCTGGAACTAGATACTTGGTGTGACAGAACCCTGATGAAGCTGTTGAAGCCCTCTTTGAGAGAGGAGCAGGGGCTTGGAAAAGGAGGGTGCTACAATCTGTGCCTCTTAAGCTGCACAGGAACAGGGATCTACAGTTGCAGGATTGAGAGCTGTGCCATGGCAGCTCCTTGGAGACACAGGCATGGAAAAGGCAGAACCAGTGGCAGGCAGACAAGTGGAGCATTGCAGGAAAACAGGAATGCAACATCAATAGATTGGGGTGACATCTCAGTAAAAAGAGAAATCATGCAGCCTCCTCGCACAACTGCATGGCTGAATTATATGCAGGGCTCAGTTTAGCCTTCCTGGGATGCAGCTTAAGTTATTACTCTTTTAGAGATGGAGAAACCGAGGCACAGAAAGGTGAAGCAAGTTGTCCAAAGCAGCTGGTATTAGAACACAGGATTTCCTATTACCTGAGCCTTGCTCAGTCTAGACAGTGCCTATACATTTCCCCGAAGATGTTTTTTGCTGCTGGAGCCTAAGTTACAGACACTGGGTAACCAAGGGACCTGTCTCCTGATGCCAGAGGACAGCTGCTGCGTTAGCTGACTCCGCAGAATCCAAACTGCCTCACATCCAATAATTAATGAGTTTATTAGACAGTCAGTGACACTGGCTGACCTGCCCCCGGAGCGGGAAGGGAATGGAGGTGAATGGGAGATGGTTATGTTGGATTTGGAGCGTCAATAAAGAGCAGAGTCAGGAACCAAAAGCCATCAAGAAAGCAAAGCAAGAGATAGAAAATAAGACTGTGTCCCCAGCCAAGCAGTGAGGCAGTCTTGAGGGCAACAGACAGCACTCAGTCCAGCTCCTTGTCAGCTCCCAGAGGCTCATGGCCACAGTGTGCATGGCACAGAACCCTTTGTGTCTCTGGAGACAAACCAAGAAGTGCCTGACATGCATGGCATGGTTCAGAAAACTTGCTGCAGTGATCAGAATTTGCTATCTATCAGGATCGTTTCATGCTGCCTGGAGTTTTCCCACTCTAGCAATTTTCCTTTGGGCTTTTCCCCCTCCCACTTGTTTTCACATTTCCTCTTTTTCTGGCAGCTCAACTGGGTCTGGATTCCTTTCATTCAAGAAGCAAAGTGGCTGGCTGGATAGTTGGGAGGATCTTTCTGGCCCAGTGACAGCCTGAGCTTCCTCCCTTTAAAGTCAATTGCAAACCTTCCATTGACTTGGTGTTTAAGAGTATGGCTACACTACGGTGACTAAACCGGCATAGCTATGGTGCCGTAGCTATGGATAACACTAGTGTAGACAGTCTATACCAGTGGAAGCGGTTTTCCTTTACTGTAGGACCACCACCTCCCTGACTGATGGCCACTAGGTTGACAGAAGAATGCTAGACAGACACCTCACTGTGTTTGCACTGAGGTTTAAGTCGGCATATCGACATCATTCCAACCTATGGATTTTTCACACCCGTGAGCAATGTAGGTATGTCTACCTACATTTTTAAGTGTTGACCAGGACTAAGCGATGGTCAAAGACCTCTAGGTTTGTTGTATAGAACATAGACAGGGATTCCGAGTCCTCAGCATGAGGGGGCCAAATGCAGCCTGACTTGAATATATGCATCTCCCATAAGCCTTCGGGCCAGTTGTTCAGTAATTGGGTATGAGCCAGTGCTAACAGGTAATTTACATCAACTGGCATCTCGCATCTGAATTTGGCCCACTGAGCCTGAGTGTATGAGAGTGGTAGGCCTGGTCTACGCTTAAAAATGAGATTGACCTAGGTCAGTCACTCAAGACTGAAAAATTTCACACCTTGGCCATCGTCGTTAGGTCGATCTAGCCATGGTGTAGCCATGGCTAGGTCAGAGGAATTCTTCTGTTGACCTAGCTACCACCTCTTGTAGAGATGGATTAACTACATCAATGGAAAAAACCTGTCCGTCAATGTATGAAGGGTCTACACTACAGCACTATAATTGCAACGCTACAGTGCCATAGCTGTGCCACTGTACAGGCTGTAGTGTAAGCATGCCCTTAAGTTAGACTCTCACTAGAGAGTGCCTACATTATAGTCGCACAGCTACAGCCCGGCAGCTATGCCGCTGTCGTGTAGATGCTTCCTGCATAGATGAAGAGTTTTTCTGTTGGTGTAGGTAATCCACCTCTCCAAGAGGCTGTGGCTAGGTCAATGAAAGAACTGCCACTACACCAGAGTTCAGGTCCACCTAACTATGTTGCATGGTGCATGAAATTTTTCATAGCCCTGAGCAATGTAGCTAGGTCAACCTAAGTGTTAGGGGACAGAGATGCATGGTGGAAAAAAAGCATCTGGGGGCGGGAGGAAGAGAAAATAAAAAGGTGTAGGTTAAAGACTAATTTACACTTTCTCATGACTCCTCAGACAATAATTCATACTAACAGACTACCATACACATAGGTAAGTGGGTCTAAGGAAGTTCTTTTCCATCTTTCACATTATCTCTGCATTTGACTCAAGTGTATCCAAAAATACAATGAACCAGGTCTAGCCATCAAAGTTTTATAGTAAAAACTGTTGTGCTAGCGACCTACAGATACTCATTTGGTGAATTATCATATACAGGTTTCAGCACTGTTTACGACTTCCTGTCCTTATCTATTTGTATCCTTGGTTATCTGTCTCTAACTCATCCACAAAGCCAGTGCGCTAAAGAGATATCTGTGGTAGTAATTTAAGGCTAGATTGCACAATCTTTACTTAAAGAAGTAGTTACATTAGCCCACTGTAAGTGTTCACCAACATGAGTAAGGGTTACACAATCTCACCCTTGATATTTGGCAACCATTTCCCCCCAGATTCCCACTGATTTTTAAAGGTAAGAGCTTTTGCAGGGGAGCTCAGAAACACCTAAGGGATCGATCTTCAGATGGTATAAATTGAAGATATCTAACTAATGGCAGTTATTCCTTTGCACTGTGGCAGAAGAATCTCAATCTATGGGGTTTAGGATCTCCAGGAGGGCCTGATACAATAGGTCTCTGAACTGGTGATCCTAATAAAAGAATTAGCAAGTCAATAGAGCTAATACTCAGGAGCGTTTATACCAGCTGAGGATCTTTCCTATCAAATGTCAGAATGAGCATTCTCCAATTTCTGATTGGCAAAATCAAACTGGGACCCTCTTACTCAGAATAATAAATGTTATTTCGGTGCAAGTTTGTGTTTGGATAAGGCCAGAGATGAGGACTGAAACAACAAGGGGGGCTGATTCCTAAAATGAAGAGCCTTTTCTCTGAAGTGTTTTAGCCAAACAGATGTTCAAACAATTCAGCAGTGCCAACTCTCAGGCTAGTTGGAGTTTTTCCTCTAAGCCTCAGCTTCTGAACATTGCATGAGAATGTTGGCTTTCATTTGAACAAAACACACTTCTAGCCGTCCTGGTATGGTTTCAAAGGAAAAAACCCTCTGAAATACAAACCCTCATGGCTCAGATAGCAAAAGACGAACACAATGAACCCAACATGTATTATTTTTGAAGTCTCAGCTATGTTAAACCAGTCTCAGGCTCTTTGATTGCTTGGGCTCAGCAAGTTTGCCAACATTAATGCCTAACATTAGGCACCTCCTGAAAAGTGCCCTGATTTTCAGAAGTCCAGTGAAGTCAATGGGAATGGCAGGTGCGCTAAACAGGATCTCATTTAGGTGCCTAAATGCACATTAAGAGGGCAAAAAGGGCCACAGTGCCATTAAAAGACTCATGCACACAGCACCTAACTGTGAAAATTTTGACTAGAGAGTTAAACAGCCTGAATAAAAATCACTTCCCTTCTCAGTCAGGTTTGACTTTCTTTCATTTCTCAAGTATAACCCTACTAGTTCCCCAGTCATCCATATAGTCCTCCAGGGGAGAGGAAATTAAGATCTAATGCAAAAAACCAAGGCTTGAAAAACAAGATGCTCTCTGGTCAACTTCCCTCACTCTTCACAGAGAGCTCTGCCACTACCATCTTTGAGATCTTCTTTATACATCGAAAAAATGAGGCCAAGAAACATACCCGTCCCCTTCCACTTTGCAAGTCACCTTTGGAGACCATATGAAAATGAACTAACTTTAAAGAGCTGAGCATCACTGCTTTTATACCCCTCCCCCACTCCACCCATGTTTGTGGATCTCTACTGTTTATTTCCCCTCTGTCTGTGGGGTAGACTTAACATTTATTAATAATGACTATCCCCTCCTTGCCTGAGGCCTCTGCTGATCTAGTCTTTCCAGGTCACTTGGCAGGTTGTTTCTGTCCTGCGTGTTGGCCGTGATGGGAATCTGCTGAAGGCCACACAGATTGGAAGAAAAGGAGAGTGAAAAATCCTTGCCCTGACTTTTGGGGAATTTGGAACCACAGGATCATCTGCTCCTGAAGGATCAATTAACCAGACACTGGGGGAGCGATAAGCCTGGCAAATCAAAGGCATTCCTAAGGTTACGTCTACGCTAGTCTGTTTTCTGAAATGTGTCCCACTCTAGCCAACAGTAGTGCAGTTCCATTAGTGATAGCAATGGTGGGACTCCAGGCACTCCCCGCTGTGCTAGACACCCCATCATCCAACCCTGCTTGGAGAGGAGCATGAGACACTGAACTTTGAGTGGCCAATACAGATTGTAATTATTATAGAAGGATGACATATTTAAGCTTTTGTCTAGGAGATATCGGAGAAAGCAGCCACTGAGCAAAGAAAAAGATTGACGGAGATGAGGCTGCTATTAATAGGCCTTGTTTTTTAAAGAACAGAGAGGAGATGTTTATTCATAACTAGGACACCAGGGAGTGGCTATCTTTTGGGAAAACGCCAAGCAACACATGGGAAACACACTTGAGAAATTCTTATTAAGTCCTTGTAGAAGATCAAAAAAACCTTCTGGATAGCTGATATGTAAATTACAACCACAAACACTATTTGGGGAGCAGCTCCCTCAGTTTGGGGGGGGGGGGGTATCAGAAACCATTAATCACGTTGTAATTAACTGAGGGTATTAGCGGCACAGTGCATGTCAATCAAGATATCCAACCCTTAAATCACAAAGGCTCTGAAACCTATTGAACTGCCACAAGTCAAAGGAGATACCTACTTAACCTGTGGAAGGAAGAGATGTGAATTGATTGGCTCACTCAATCCATCACTGAGATGTGAGACTTCTGCTGTAATTAAAATACTCAATCTGTTGACTAAGCAGGAGTAGAACAGGCTAGTCTATTGCTCAGTCTTGAAACTCATTTATTTGGATTTTCTCTCTAGTTTCTTGATCAAGCCAACCTTGGTTTATTTGAGCTAATGGGAATTTTAGAACATCATGGGGAGCAGGTACAGCTGGCCATTTCCAGAGGAAGGAAGCTCAGAGGAGGCAGAATGGGGATAGAAGCACCAGCATTTTGGATCTGTCACTGGAGCTTCAGTTTGCTACTCCTGCTGGCATTTCTTGTTGTCAGTGATTGGGTGGGTGCCTATGAGTTCTCCCAGCTCAGGAGCATGGTCATAAACAACATACTGTCCTCAAGAACCAGAGAGCCAGTGTCCTTGCTTTGCTTGGAGGTTTTCTGTCACTCTTGAAGGACCAACTCACAAAAGACAGCTATGCCAACGTATCATCTTGGGGCAGGCTTATTACTGTATTTGAAATTTTACCGCTCCCTCCCATGTATTATGGGCCAACTGTTTGGCATGCCTATAGTATTGCTTCTCTTCCAATTTCCTGGCACTTAGTTATTTGCAACTATTACATCCACAGAGGAAGGACGGTCCACTCATGAGGGCACTTGCCTGGGACTTCAGAGACCAAGGTTTAATTACTTGCTCTGCCACAGACCTTGGGCAAGTCACTTAGGCCCAGATTTTTAAAGGTACTGAAATCTGTGGGAGCTGGGTGCCTAAACAACCTTACAAATCCAGACCTTAGTCTCTCTGTGCTTCAGTTCCCTGTAAAATAAGTGTCAAAGTTCAGGGCACACTGCACTCGTGTTCCTGCTCCATGGTTCCTCGATGGCTCCCACTCTAGGCTTCTGGCTCCTCAGCCATCACCTCTCTTGGGGAGAGACCCACGACTTTTTCCCTCCTGAGCAGGGGTTTTCCAGGCTGCACAGTTCCCTGCCTACACTTTTATATAAGATAGACTGCTAGACAGGCCAGTGTCTGCACTTTGCTATCTCCCTTAAGAGGCTATAAGCAGCATAATTGTTCATAGTTACAAATAGCTGGGTGGTAATTTATAAGCACGCACATTTATTCTTAAGGTGAAAGCATTACTGAGAAAACATTAAAAACCACAGTAGCTATATGCATGCTAAAAAGTTTACCAGATCCAGTCACCCCAACTCCAACCTCAAGCTCTGTCATGCGTCAGTCCTTCCAATCCTTCCCTAAGGATTGGGGCCCCTTTTGGACAGAAGGTTCTGTCTATTTGCCGGATCAGAAAGAAGGCCCCAAGTCAGTTTAAACTCAGGCTATTTATCTACAAGTCCTTTCTTTGTTGGTCTCTGAAGAACGTAGTCTGAACTAGGATATGAAGCCTCCCAGACAGTGGTACCTCTTGCGGGGGGAGGGGGGAAGAGAGTTAGTTTACAATCTGTCCCATTTGGCTTAAACACCACTCAATGTTTTTAGATCCCAGAGGAGCTGTGGTAGCCTCCTGCATGGAGTAGAACACAACTATACATAAACTATTCATTTAAAACAATGGACCCCAAAGCTACTGCATGAGGCTGCAATATTTGTCACATCTCCCCCATAAAGAAGTTACATTTATGTATTATTGTGGGCTGGGATTGCATGTGATACCATAGGGCCATCCCAGGAAATTGCCATATCTGTCACAAGTCTTCTAGTTCTTTATCTTACAGTAATATTGGGAGGTTATATACATTAGAGAGTGTCAGCTATTGGATAATGGAAGCCAGGTAAATTCCTTGGTTGGAAAAGCTAGACAGATATTGTTTCTCTACCCATAAGTCTCTGAACTGGACTCTAGTAAAGCATAGTGAGTGGTGCTGCAATATTCTAAGAATGCTAAAGATGGATCTCTTTACTCCAAAAATTAAAATACATAAATCAATTTATTTGCTGTTTGTACAGCCTTTTCTGCTAGCTCCATGCTCCCCTTGACTGGGCAGAGTTAAGAATTTGAATGGATCTGTCCAAGAGAACTGCTGAAATGAGCCACTTGTGAATCATTATCCATTGTGAGCTCATCAGCCATCCCTTGGTGTGAAAGTTGTGATTTGCTGTGTGTTATTACACTGTTGCTTGATGGGTCGTGTAACAGCTCAGTTTCAAAGAATTCTGGGTGCACTTCTCCCCACACCTTTTCATTTACACATTCCCCGTCCATGAACATAAGAATGTCCGTACTGGGTCAGACCAAAGGTTCATCCAGCCCAGTATCCTGTCTGTGGCCAATGCCATGTGCCCCAGAGGGAGTGAACCTAACAGGTAATGATCAAGTGATCTCTCTCCTGCTGTCCATCACTACTCTGACAAACAGAGGCTAGGGACACCATTCCTTACCCATCCATGGCTCCAGAAGGTCCTGAGACTTCCTCCTCAGTCTCCTCCTGCCACTGGCCAAGATGACCATCCACCAGTCCCAGAGGAAGAAGCTGGATGGTCTGGTCCTTTGGAACCCTGGGGGCCAATTTGTAGCCCTTCAACTGTTCACACATCTCCATGGAGTTCCTTTTGGGCAGCATCTACTAACTCTTGGGATACTTTCTCATGTTGTGAGTGTTCTCAGGTTCTCAGCTTGGTGTCACCCTCTGGATCCCTTCCTTTGGCCCACTCTGTTTATATTCTTTGCTCCCCCTCTTCCCTTATTTAATTGATTTCTGGGCTCTGCAGCCTCTCCTCTCAGGTGAGGGGAGGGACCTTGTTTTCCTTATCAGCTCTGCTCATATAGGCTGATTGTAGCTCTGTTGGATTTTAAAAACATATGCCACCAGGCAATCATCTTGCAGGACAACCCCCAACCCATATGAACATGCATTAACTGAGATCCTTGGTTCTTAATCCCAAAGTATTTCAATACCAGTGCTTCTGTGACAGCTTGTTTCTAAATAGCTGGCTTTTACTAGCAATCACTGCTATCCTGTACCATGCACAAGCAGAATTCTGAGGAGACTTAAGTAACAAGTGACGGGTAAATCTGGTTAGATAAGTTAATGAACTCATTCATCTCCATTATAACTTTTCATTTTAGGCCCTTTTCAACTATGCAGTTGCTTCCACCTTTCTAGAGCTGGGTCAGAATCCTTTGTCACCAAGTATGTGTCCTACATAACTAATCTCCTCAGCCTAGTTTGGCAGCTGTTGCTGTTCAATTTAAGGCTTTACGATTTTTCATGCTAGAGAACACTGCAGTTTCTTATTGTGCTCTTAATCATTTTCACCCCATGTGAGGAGACTGTCAATTCCACCCGATCCAGATCCTCAAAGATCCAGGACGTGATGTTTTTGTACACCTTTGGCAGAGGCGGTCCCAAGGGAAAGTTGCTTAAAAATATCTACCTAGAGGGGAGTTGAAGGTGTTGAGTCAAACCTGCCAAAAACTCTTGGCTTGTACCCAAACCAAAAATACTCTTGTATTTCAAAATCTAGTCATGACCTCCTCAAGTGTTCTTGGGGGCGGGAAGACTCACATTAGATACCCTTACTTGGATCTATACCAATCCTGAGCTTGTTTGATTTTATTACAGTGACCATACTATTAATCAGAGCTGGTCTCTACCCTTTGTTGATCATTGTATTCTCTTTAAGGGTAGACTTTGCATTCTAGAATAGCAGTCAGAAGGTTTGCAGTGTCACACTTTCATTTGAGAAGGGCAGTTTTCATTAGCCCTGCAAATAACCACTGTTCTTTACAATGCAAAGTGCATGTTTCTCAATAACCTTGACTTGGCTATCAGTTATACGATCAATGCCTTGGGTTCCACTTTGTCCATCTGCCCAAATTCACATAACAGCTTTAATACATAGGACTGCAACATGACAATCAATAGTCTCACCTGGCAGCTGGATTCTTGCAAAGAGAACATGATTTTCCCAGGTAACACTCTTGCTAGGATTAGAGTAATCTTGGAATTCATGAATGATCCTAGCTAGCTGTTTGCAATCTCCTTCATGCTCCTACTAACACATGCAATAGCTCTTCAAACCTGCTGCATCCAGCAGAGTGAGAAATTTCACTTCCTCCAGTTTCTCTACAACTCCCTTGCTTCCAGAAAAACTTGTAAGCACTGTAACTACCTCCTCCAGTTTCCTGATCCCAGTCACCTGACATAAGGCTGAGTTAGAAAAAGACAATGATCAGAGGTGACTGTTATATTCCCTGTTTGTTTGGGGGCTTCACTTTATAGCCTCTTGTGAGCATCCACCATGTTGATCATTAGGGAGCCAGAAGATGAAGCCAAATACAATTTCCCCAGATGGGGATTGCAATTAGGGAATTAGTCTCTGCTGAGTTTTCACCCTCCACAATCATTGTGATATTCCTGTGCCTTTGAAAAGTGAAGGCAGGGGGCTGGACTCAGGGGCGGCTTGAGCTTTTAGGGGGGAGGGATAGCTCAGTGGTTTGAGCATTGGCCTGCTAAACCCAGTGTTGTGAGCTCAATCCTTGAGGGGGCCATTTAGGGATCTGGGGCAAAATCAGTACTTGGTCCTGCTAGTGAAGGCAGGGGGCTGGACTCAATGACCTTTCAAGGTCCCTTCCAGTTCTAGGATATAGGATAAAAGGCAAGGCCCCTATAGGATAACAAGACTCTGAACAATAAACAGCTTATCAGCCTGACTTAGTGGATAAGGTACCAGGCTGGAAGTTAGGACAGCCAGCTGCTGGCCCCATCTTTGACTTGCTGATTAATGACCTTGCACAAGTCACTTGCTCTCTTTCTGACCCACCATTTCCCCATCAGTAAAATGAGGGTAATTATCCACACCTTTATAATGTGCTTGAGATTGAGGGAAGGAAATGCCATGAGGGTTCTATATATTCCATAATGATTAGCAGTATAAAGAACTAATTATAAGGCAAGCTCAGTATCTTTTTATTTTTTCCCCTCTTCCCAAAGGAAGGGCATGCAGCTGACACGCTGTATAACTTTGGCTGGATGTAAAGCATTTGATACAATGACTCATGGAAATTTTATGAGGAAAATCAGTTCAAAGTGGCTGGGATATAAGTCCTGTCACATGCAGGCTGAAGGTCTGTGAACAAAAGGCATGACAAATGGCAATGTATTGAGTTGAGGGGGGGGAGAAATCAGTCGCTGCAGGGAGCAGTGTAGGCCTGATTTCATTGTTAACGCTCTGGCTGCAGAAGTAAACAGCACGCTAATTAATTTAACAGCTGACACAGAATTAGCAGGCGTCACAATGCAAACAGAGTGAGAAGTGGGGATGATCATTCAATGGAGCAGAGGTGTTGGAAATCACAGAATGAGATTCTGGAAAAAGGGGACGGAATCCATTGCGGGGGAATAGATAGGAAAGTTGATCAAGGGGAGTGAGACTGTGTGTGGGTGGTGCACTATACCTGTGTGTGGATGTGGGCACACACACATTTACACTGCTGTGAGTTTGGGTGGGTGGATGGACAGTGCACTGCTCTGTCTGTGGGTGGGTGTGATCGTACAGTTTGTGTGGGTGGGTGTACAGCATACTGCTGCAAGTATGTAGGCTGTACAGCTGGTGCCTACATTGTATATGCTTCAGAATACATCCTGACAGACAATAACACAGCTAGAGAAGGTGCCTGAGACACCGGAACTCCATCAAACTTCCCAGCAGGCACAGAACGCAGGGTCAGAGAGGGCCTTCTGGAGAGATTCTCCAGGGACTCGGAGTCACAGTTCAGGGCAACTTGTGGTTCACTGAGGGCACCTGCACTAGGTTCTGAGCTCCCAGGCGTCAACCCTCTGGGTAGAGACCTGCATCTTTGTCCCTCCTGTTGCCAGCACAGGTGTGCTCGAGGACAGCAACAGTGGGTTCGTTGCCCGGTGTGCTTCGCGCCAATAAAGACACCAGGGGGAGAAGCAAACGAAGTTTATTTGGGATCCCAAAGCGGTGCAAGGAGACTGGCAAGTCTCAAATCAAGCACATTAACAGGAACAGTTTTTCTTCTTTTATACATTTTGCAGTTAAGCCTCACCCCCCCCTTCCCCTCTAGCCCTCCCTTTCTCCCTCCCCCCCCCCATTCCTCCCTCTACCCCTCCCGTCCCTGGTAATAGTTAAGTCATTCTTGGCAGCTATAAACCTAGCTTGTTAGTAACTTCTTTAAACCGTTATCTTGTCCTTTTTCCCTTCAGCCAGAAACATGCAGCCTCATTATTACCGCTTGAGCAGGGGGTTGCACACAGATAACTGGTTGCTTACATATTCCAATTGCACCTGGCTTTTGAGGTTGATTAGAGTTTAAACATGGAAGGATAGAGTTTGGTTCACTTAGGCCTAGTGCAGGAAGGCTTCATTGACACTTAGTGGCCTTCCACCCTCCCGAGTTACCTAGGGTGAGGCCTAGTGACGTCAACAACTCCCTCCTTTGAGAATACTCAACAAGCTTTTGGCTGAGTTTTCTCATATTCTGTGGACAAGATATGATTAAGTGCTATGAAGCTGGAGTTTTCAATGAGACGGTATGCCGGGATTTTTGAGGAAGTGGGGGGCACAAAGCTTACGGAGGAGCATTTTAAAACAAGCAATTAGGAGGAGGGTGACCAGGCACAATACCACACCGGTGAGGAGGAGACGCACAAGGCCACCCCCCAGTCCTCCTAGGTTGGGCAACCAACTTCAAAGGGAACTGAAAACTGTGGTCAAGTATCAGGGGGTAGCCGTGTTAGTCTGTATCTACAAAAACAACAAAGAATCTGGTGGCACCTTAAAGACTAACAGATTCATTTGGGCATAAGCTTTCGTGAGTAAAAACCTCACTTCTGCATCCGAAGAAGTGAGGTTTTTACTCACGAAAGCTTATGCCCAAATGAATCTGTTAGTCTTTAAGGTGCCACCAGATTCTTTGTTGTTTTTGAAAACTGTGGGTTTCCTTTCCTGGGCCTTCTACTGCTTGAAAGCCTGTTTGGCTGACAGGACATGCTTGTTAATGTCCTGTGAGTTTTCCGGGACATAAGTACAACATTCATTCCCAATAAGGGCACACACCCCGCCCTGGGAGGCTAAAACATAATCCAAGGCCTGTCTGTTTTGCAGGGACAGCAACCTGAGCTGGTATAGCTCTGAGTTAAGGCTCTTCTCTATGGCCAAGGTTTCATTGGCGAATGTGGTGAGAAACACAGAGAGCCTGCGATAAAATTGGGTTAGTCGTTCCACCCCATAGGATGGGAGGAGGATTATACCCAACCTGTCTTCTTCCTTAATGGGCTCTGAGGTGGCATACAAAGATTTATGCTGCCTGGGGCGGCCAGGGGTTGTCCCTTAATGCATACTGGGATTCAATGGTACAGTTTTGTGACAAGGGGGTACCCGAGGTATTTCTTCCCCTACTGAACCATCCCCAACAGATATCTGACCAATTTTGGGGGACCACCCTCCAGGGTAACCCTGCTGCGTGGTGCGGGACTTGGGAGCATACCTAGCAGTTAGAGAGGTTAAACTTTTGGGCAAAGCAAACCTTCAAGGACTCATATGTGTTAGTTTCCAAGTTAGTAGGGATCCCTTTCCATCCCACATGTGCCTGGGGGGAAATGGGAGGTAACGAGAGGAGTGTTCCTATGGCAAAGAGTACCACTGTGGCAGACCCTGGACCTGAAC
This sequence comes from Malaclemys terrapin pileata, assembly GCF_027887155.1. Classification (NCBI taxonomy): domain Eukaryota; kingdom Metazoa; phylum Chordata; order Testudines; family Emydidae; genus Malaclemys; species Malaclemys terrapin. The sequence goes on from NC_071514.1 coordinate 56,989,366, forward strand.
TCATGCTGGGCAGGTGACCCTAGGGCCTAACAATTACAATTCCCCAAATACCCACAAAATATCAATTACCAATAGTAGGCAGATTAAAAACAAAAGGACCAGGCCACCAGGTTAGGCCGGCCTTGTGAGAGTAAACACAACCAACGCTTAGAGTTTTCACAGGGAGTGCGCTGCGACTGTCCAGAGAGACCACAGGGCATTCCAAGCAGATCTTATTGTCTTTTGAATAACAGTTTAAGTCCCAGGTTGTCGCTGGTAGTCCTTTTCCGTAGGCTGGACGGTCCACTGTTCAGGAGCGGGCACTGCCTTCAGACGGGAGTGATGAATCCAGTTCTTGTGTCCCTCGACCTTTGCTGCTGTGTGGGAGACCAGCAGGATGGTGTGGGGTCCCTTCCACTTCTCTTGGAGAGGCTCGTCCTTCCAGGTCCGAACGAGAATGGAATCACCAGGTTGCAGGGAGTGGACAGGGGCATTCAGCGGGAGAGGCTGCAAATCTCTGGTATACCTGTGGAGAGAACAAAGAACAGCAGACAGAGAGCACGTGTACTGAGATAAAAAGCCACACCCCATTTCCCACTCCCCTGCCAGAACCGGTGTACCGTTCATAGGCCATGCCCTTCCAAACAATCTCGAAGGGACTGAGCCCTAACCTGCCCTTAGGGAGAGCGCGAATGCGGAGCAAAACAAGGGATAAGGCATCAGGCCACTTAAGGGAAGCCTCTTGGCAGACCTTTGAGAGGTGCCGCTTAAGTGTCTGATTTATGCATTCCACTACTCCACTGGCCTGCGGTCGCCATGGAGTGTGGAGCTTCCAGGGGATTTGCAGGGCATCCGATATCTTCTGAACAACTTGGGATGTAAAGTGTGTTCCGTTGTCAGATTCCATCCACTGGGGGAGTCCGAAGCGGGGAATGATCTCCTTGACAAATTTCAGAGCCACCGTCTTGGCAGTGTTGTTATGGCGTGAGAAGGCTTCAGGCCATCCGCTGAATCGATCCACCAAGACGAAAAGGTATTTGAATCCTTGGGTCCGGGAGAACTCAGTAAAGTCTATTTGCCAAACCAGGCCTGGGGTAGGTTCCAGAGTGGCTGGTGGCACTGACACTCCTGGTCGAGAGTTGTTCTTTTGGCAGACTAGACATTCAGCCTGTACCTGGGAGGCCAGGGGTGTAAGAGCCTCCCTGCCAGCGTATAATTCTTTGTTTCTTCACCAGGGTCAGTTCTTAATGTCTTTTGTAGTCAGGAATTCCTGGACTTTGTGGTTTCAATGAAGCAAGTGTTCCTTCTTCTCTTTTCCTGAAACAGTGTGGTTCAGCATCATACAGGGGAGAGGTTACTAGCACATCACCCTGTCTTTAAATAGGCTTATCATCAGTCGGAGAGTTCTCTCGAGGTGGAGGGGTCTTTTTACAGTGAGAAGCCTGGGTCCAGGTGGGCAGTCCTTGGTACTTCACAGCGGTGTTGGTGGTTAACAGGACTTGGAAAGGGCCTTTCCAGTGTGGAGCCAAAGCAGTTTTTCGTTGATGGACCTTACGTAGACTCAGTCTCCTTATTTCAATGAATGGCAGGGCTGCTAGGGTCTTTGGTTAGCACTTCTTTTATCTGTGAGAAAAGAAACCTAACACATTTCATTAATGCCTGGCAATGTTTTGCAGATCTCATAGTTGCTTGGGCCCATTCAGGCCCCCCCTTTTCTTGGCTGTCGGCCAAGTCTTAGCTCTGGGCAGTGTCCTTGGATGGTGCCAGCATCTTATCTTTGGACTGAGCTTGCTAGCTATATTTTTTTCCTCAGTTAACTCGTTCTGTTCTTTTTCCTTCTCTCCTTCTTGGCTTCTTTTAACTTAGAAAGGAAACTTCCACTCTTCACTCATACACCTTTTCCCAACAATGAACACATACACATTGCCATTATCCAGCAAAATAACTTCTATACAGAGCTTTGGAGCAACAAACCAGGATGAGCACACCCACTTTTGAGGAGTCCAACAAAGTTCAGGAGGCTCACAGTGGCTTTAAGGCAAGGGGTGAGACCCACAGCGGCAATTAACAAGTCATCCACATATTGCAGGAGGAGGACCCTGTCCTCATTGTCCCACTCCTCCAAGTCTCTGGCCAGGGCCTGGCCGAACAGAGTGGGGGAATTTTTAAATCCCTGGGCCAGCACTGTCCAGCAAAGCTGCTTTTTAACCCTCCTTTTGTCTTCCCACTGGCTCCACTCTGGGGCTTGCAAAGCTGAGGGCTCAGTTGCAAGAGTCATTATCCAGGCATTCTCTGGGGTTAAGGTGAGGGTTATTTCATCTTGAGTGAAATGCAGGGTGGCTCCTAAGCGACAAAGCAGGTCCCGTCCTAGTAGAAGTGTTGGACAATCGGGGAGGTAAACCAGTTTGTGAGATAGAGTTCTGTTTCCCAAAGCACATTCCGCTGGGGCATATATTGGGCATTTGGTTCCTTTCCCTGTAGCACCCACCACAGTGAGGGACTCTGACACAGGCAGCTGCAGGAGTTGGTTTATGGCGGTTTGTGCAGCTCCAGAGTCTATTAAAAAGTCTATGTCCGAATATCCCACCTTCATGTTTACTCGGGGTTCCGGGGGCAGGATAGTCCGTCTCCCCTGACACTCCTATTCTTGATCCTCCGCTGCCATCATAGGGGTACCTTCTCTTTCGGGGCACTCATTTTTCCAATGTCCCTCCTTTCGGCATCTGGCACACTGGTTGCGACCCAGACGCCTTTCCTGTGAGCCAGGGCGCCCACGTCCTCTTATTCCCCGGCCCCTTCCACCTTCCTGGAATTTTCCCCTGCCACCGGCCTGTACTGCTGTGACCATCATTTTCGCTTGCCTCTTTTCCTTTTCTTTAGACACAACCTGATCATGCTCCACCTCAGACAGCAGGGTCCGCATAAGGACATTACAATCATTCCCGTCAGGCTTACAACTAGCCAGGCACCCTTCAAAGACCAAGATAAACTTGCTTGGGTTCGTAGAGAATTCCCCTGCCTGTGCCTTAAAGGCTGCTAGGTCCACCGGGTTAAAAGGCACATGGGTGTAAACCTGCATAGTAGTGGCCTGATTCCTATCTGAGCCATGTCTGGACACCACGGTCTCAGTGATCAACGGATAAAATTCCACCGAGGGGGCAATCTCTGGGACCTGAGACACCTTGTCTTTATATGGTGGGGGTATGATAGCCGAAGGGGACACCGGATCTGCCATTACAGCTGTGGGGGGGTTCTGGGGACTAACAATAGCTACTACCGAACCTGTCGGAATCAAATTACACTTTTGCAAAATATCTAACCTATCTCTTAGCAACATAAACAACTGTACATACATATGTTCATTCCATTTACCCGTTTGCTGACAAAACAGAAGTAATTGAAGGATCGTGTTATAATTAAGTGATCCTTCCGGTGGCCACCTTTCCTGGTCCTCTAGCTGATATTGAGGCCAGTCTACTGTACAGAACCTTTTCAGTTTACTTTTAATCAACGGATCAGATCCAAACACTTTCCAATTCACCAGAATGCATTCCAAGGGTGTACACCTTGCCCTGCCTGCCATACTCTGTCCCTGCCCCATAGGGAGACACTGGGCGTCCCCAGGTCATAACAGGTAGACACTGGGCGTACCCAGGTCAAGACAGATAAAGTCCCCACTGGACTGTTCCTACCTTATCCAAGGGTCCGGTTCTGCACCGTCGCCCTATCCATGGGACCGGTTCCCCACCGTCGCCCGCAGCTGCTTCTCCACTACTCGAGCGCGTTGCACCGTTGTGCCCTCTGGGGTCGACCAAACCACGTCTTCGCCGAGGCCTCCGGTAAAGTCACCGGTGCGCGCTGGGCGTCGGTCGTCGCCGCAATCTGTCGACCTCCGAGAGGGGTCCGGGCAAGGCTAAATTTCAGCCTCGAGCCCCACGTTGGGCGCCAAAACTGTTGCCAGCACAGGTGTGCTCGAGGACAGCAACAGTGGGTTCATTGCCCGGTGTGCTTCGCGCCAATAAAGACACCAGGGGGAGAAGCAAACGAAGTTTATTTGGGATCCCAAAGCGGTGCAAGGAGACTGGCAAGTCTCAAATCAAGCACATTAACAGGAACAGTTTTTCTTCTTTTATACATTTTGCAGTTAAGCCTCACCCCCCCCTTTCCCCTCTAGCCCTCCCTTTCTCCCCCCCCCCCATTCCTCCCTCTACCCCTCCCGTCCCTGGTAATAGTTAAGTCATTCTTGGCAGCTATAAACCTAGCTTGTTAGTAACTTCTTTAAACCGTTATCTTGTCCTTTTTCCCTTCAGCCAGAAACATGCAGCCTCATTATTACCGCTTGAGCAGGGGGTTGCACACAGATAACTGGTTGCTTACATATTCCAATTGCACCTGACTTTTGAGGTTGATTAGAGTTTAAACATGGAAGGATAGAGTTTGGTTCACTTAGGCCTAGTGCAGGAAGGCTTCATTGACACTTAGTGGCCTTCCACCCTCCCGAGTTACCTAGGGTGAGGCCTAGTGACGTCAACACTCCTAACGGAGGGTTTTCCAGGCTGCACAGTGTCTTGCCTACACTGTAATATCCCCAGCAAGCCAGACTACCTAGCCAGACTAATGTCTGCACTTTGCTTTTTCTATGAAGACTACAAACAAGGTCATTGGCAGCAGTTAGGAGTTACCGCACAACTCTTTCCAAGCAGGCACACTTATTCTTCGGGTGAAAGCGTTCCCAAGAACACATATAAAAACAACAAAAGTGCTTATATGCATGCTAACTCTTTCAGAGGTCACCCATTAGTCATACGGGGCCACAGTAGGCCAAAGTCCTTCCAACCCTTCCCAGGCAGGATTGGGGACCCCCCTGGACAGAAGGTTCTGTCCATTTAGTGGATCAGAAAGAAGGCCCCGAGTCAGTTTAAACTCAGGCTATTTATACAAAAGTCCATTATTTGTCTTTGGTCTCTGGAGAATCCAGTTTGACCCAGTACAGGGGAGCCTCCCCAGGGGGTGACACCTCTCTGGAGTGTTACAACCTGAGTGAATTTGCCTATTACCCCTCCCTATTCTTAGTTCCTGGAGGGCTGTGGTTCCTCCCACCCCCAATGGAATCATATACAAACCTGGCCCACAATGATACATACATTAATACAGCGAGGTCACCCAAAGAGATTGTAGGAACTTGTCATCTCTATCACCTCTCCCCACTAAAGGAGTGGGTGTAACTAAGATGCTTGACCTGCATCCTAGGAGAACCCACAGGTTTATTCCCTGGATGGTGTGTCATAATTCTGCCAAGACTGGGCAGTGCACCACAGCTGCTTCAGTGTCCCTACTTTTGGCTGGAGACACTGCCTTCCCCATGCTCTGTGCTGCCTCTGGGTCTCTGGTAAGGGTAGGCAGAGAGCTTATTTCCCTGGCCTGGGCTTCAGGAATCAGAGAATTTCCCTTCAAGTCAGTTGGTCTCATCCCTCCCCTGGAGCAGGCGGCTCTCTCACATCCTCTCTCCTCAGGTATTCGTCTGCATACACTGGGAAGGGAACCTGATTCCTCTTGGATACTGGGAGGGTGGAGGGGGGGGAGCCACATCCCTCCTCCTTGTCAGCTACCCTGTTTGCATTTTGTCTGACAGTCCCTTGCCTGTCGGGGAGCTCACCGAGGGTCTGCCCTCCTGCTTTTAAAGCCTTAACATCATTCCCCAAAAGCAAGGAATATGGAATATCTACACCCAGCCACCTGACCCTTCCTGGGTCTGCACAGAAATCTGTGCTGTAGGTGGAGCGCTGCAAAGGCGTCTACACCAGGGACTTTAACCCAAATTTCACCCCCTGGGACCATTTGATGTGGTTTCACAACATAGAGATTAACTCTAGTCTTAGCAGCCCCAAAGTCTCTCCATTCAAAGTCACTCCCACTAGTGATTCCAGGCAGGTGCAGCCAGACATGTGGGTGGTGCTTCGGGGTGTGGTTGGCTCAGCGTGAGCATTAGATGCCATCAGGGGACTGGCTGTGCGACTCCTTCCCTCCAGAGATTCAGTCACACAGTTAACTCTGTGAGGTTGGGGTACAGCTGGCCTTCCCAGCAGTGCACTGGGCAATCCATGGCAAAGTGACCCCACTGACTATATATGGGCCACTGCTTTTCCCCACTCACCCCAGGGCTTCTCAGAGGCGGTTTCCCTCTGCTTGGACCCAATCCCTGTCTTCTGAGCTCATTCCATTCCTATCAGTTTTCTATCAAATCCAGGCTGACTAGCCACATAATGGTCTGCCTATTTCCCAGCTATGGTTACATCTCTGGATTATTGTCTATTAGCCATGATTTCAGGTCAGGGTGGCAGAGTTTATAGAAACATTCTATACCCATTAACTTGTAGGCCTCATCAATTGTGGTTTTCCCCCCACCCCCACTGTGACGTTATTGACATGAACTATGACCGTATAGATCATTGTTGCAACCAAGGTCCTATAGTTGCACCAAATCTTGTACAAAGGAGGTCACATAAGGTGTCTATGGAAAGGTTGTAATTTGCTGGCTATGATTATGCTGTCTGTATGTGTGTATCATTTTTGTATTTGAAGTTATGAATATTGGCTATGTACTTGTATCTTAATGTGTTTGATTCTAAATAGCATCACTGAAGCATTTGGTCAGCTTCTTGAGAAAGGACTATTCTGAGTAAGTGCCCAATCAAGAAACACTTAACTGACAGTGGACTTTGGAAGACACCAATCCACATCTGAGCTTTCCTGGGAACATTCAAACTAACATGTAAACAATGGTGTTGGCCTGCAAAAAGCTGAATCTTCATGGACATGTGACTTGCCCAGGTGGCTACAAACTCCATCTTGTTGCTGTGATTTTGCACAAAAGAACAAAGGTGTTTCTGCCCACAAGAGAGAGAATATAAAAGGCCCTGGAAGCTTCTCCATTTTGTCTTCAACTGGCTCAAGAGATGGCCTTTCCACCCCAAAGAGATGCCTGAAAGAAACTGAAACAAAGGACAGTAACTACAGGGATGTGAGTGATTGCTGGACCCAGGCCATAAACTACAATGTTGGTCTGAAAAGGATTGGGCCGAGACTAGGAAAGAGTCTAGTCTGTGAAAGGTTTCAGAGTAGCAGCCGTGTTAGTCTGTATCCGCAAAAAGAAGAACAGTGCCACAAGTACTCCTGTTAGTCTGTGAAAGAAGCTTATTGGAATATCTCTGAGGGTGAGATTTACCTGTATTCAGTCTCCTACTGTATTAGGCTTAGACTTGTGTGTTTTGTTTTATTTTGCTTGGTAACTTACTTAGTTCTGGCTGTTATTACTTGGAACCACTTAAATCCTACTTTTTATATTTAATAACATCACTTTTGCTTATTAATTAACCCAGAGTAAGTAATTAATACCTGGGGGAGGAGGGCAAACAGCTGTGCATATCTCAGTATTATAGCGGGCGGACAATTTATGAGTTTACCCTGTATAAGTTTTATACAGAGTTAAACGGATTTATTTGGGGTTTGGATCCCATTGGGAGCTAGGTGTCTGGGTGCTAGAGACAGGAGCACTTGCTAAGCTGTTTTCAGTTAAGTCTGCAGCTTTGGGGGTGTGGGTCAGACCCTGGGTCTGTGTTGCAGCAGATTAGCGTATCTGGCTCAACAAGACAGGATTCTGGAGGCCCAAACTGGCAGAGAAAATGGGCTCAGAGGTAGTCTCAGCACATCAGGTGACAGTCCCAAGGGGGTCTCTGTGACCAAACCCGTCACACCCGCCAGTTCCCCTTTTTCTTACATAATCCCTAACTCGAGTTGAAGCCTCAGCAGAGGTCATATCCCCTTTTTCTGACACCACCCCCAAAACCTTCTCCTATACGCTTAAGGGGTCAGTTAAACTTGTGCAACAAAGCTTGTTTGCATGGCTCATAGTATTGTCCTCTCTGCCCATAAGGGTGGAAACGTCCAAAGCCTTTGTCCCTGACAAGTTGGAGCCAGATACCATACCATGTCCTCCAGCCCCACCTTGTTCAACTGACACCCCCTTTCAAAAACATCTAGAAACACAACCAGGTCACCCCCTCCCTAAAGTCATATGGAGTCTAGGCCACTCACTGGGGCAGGTACACTGGGCACACTGGGACTGGCTCCACATACCAGACTATGGTTTTGCTGGCACAGTTTCTCCATCTCAAGGTGATGTTGTTGAAGCTGGTCCTGCTGGTGCAGTCTCTCCATCTTGAGCTGCTATTGATGCTCCTTGTCCTTCTCTCATTCCTCATGCTGGTGCTAGTGTTCCTTGTCCGCAAGCAGCTGGGTTTCCATATGCAGTCAGTCCCACTCCAGTTGTATCATCCCTTGGTCCACCTGTGCACCTGACCATGATCCCACTTGCAGTGATGCATTCAGTCTGTTAGCCTTCTCCCTGCCTCACGCCACGGAGTCGGCTCCAAGACTGTCCCTGCCTGCTGGACTCTCTGTCAGTGGGCTAGATGTTCCCTGGGAACCTGGACTATCATTCCTCTTCTGGTCAGGAGACTACAGCAAGTCAACTAGCTTTGTCTTTCTTCGCTCCTTAGTGCAGAGCTGCCTTTCTCTGCATAGCTCAACCAGCTGACCTTTCTTCAGCTGTCCATAACTCACTTTGACCACGCTATATATCACAGTTCAGGACAATTGTACCTGTATTTCCTCCTCATGGACCACCAAGTGCACCCATTTTAGGTTCCTTGGACCTCAGCTGCCACCTGTCTTGGGCAGAGACATGCGTCTTATTCCCTCCTGGCTGGGGGTTTTCCAGGCTGCACAGTTCCCGGCCTACACTGTGATATCCCCAGCAAGTCAGACTGTCTAGACAGGCCAGTGTCTACACTTTGCTCTCACTCTTCAAAGGCTATAAGCAACATAACTGCTCACAGTTATAAGTTACCACCCAGCTCTTTCTAAGCAAGCACATTTATTCCTAAGATGAAAGTATTGCTGAGAAAACATAAAAACAATAAAAGTTCCCTCAAGCAGGCTAAAAGCTTACCAAGGGCCACCCATCAGTCTTATGGGGCCCCAGTAGGTCTAGTTCTAACAACCCTTCAACATTGATTGCCCTCCATCCCCCCTCCCCCAGACAGAAAGTTCTGTCCATTTGCTGAATCAGAAAGAAGGTCCCGTTCTCCCCCCCCCCAAATCAGTTCAAACTCAGTCAATTAATCCAAAAGGCCTTTCTTTGTCTGTTGGTTTCTGGATAATCCAGTTTGAATCAATATACGCCAGCCTGCCCAGCAGGTGGCACTGCTCTGGTGTCTTAGGACCTGAGTGAATTTGCCCACTCACCCTCCACTGTTCTTAGTTCTTGAAGGAGCTGTGGTTCCCCCTCCCCCATGGACTGTCATCCAGTCCCTGACCCACAATGACACATGACCTGAATATGAGAAGCTCTCCCAAACAGAGTGCAGAAATTGCCATCTCTGTCACACCCAGGTAAACTGTGCCACTTTTGGCCCAATGGCGGCAGTGGATGAGGCGGTACTGATGAATGCCAAAGCGCATGAGTGGTGGGAGAGGGGTTCTGATGTGATGTAAAATTCATAATGCATGGTAATATTTTGCCCTCCCCGCCAAGGCTACATGTACATAGGGGGGTGTGATTTTCCCTGCTTGTGAACACACACTGGCATTAGTGCACATCGCGCTAACATGAGCATACGCAGTAGTGTGGCCGAGGTAGCAGCAGAGAAGGCACAGCTTAGCCATGCCGAGAACATACCCACTAGCTAAGTCGTGTCTCCTCTGCTTGCTATGGGTGCTACAGTGCTATTTATACTCAGTGCTGAGTGCTAGCCCAAATATGTGTCTGCGAGCAATGGCATCACACCCCTAGTGTGCAGTGTAGATGTAGCCTAAGGCGCTCAAATCCTTTACAGGTGTTACTGAATTAACCCTTGAAGCACCCCACGGAAGCAGGTCCGAAGACCTCATCCTCATGCTACAGATGGGGAAACCAAGGCACAGAACGGCTAAAGCACTTGCCCGAGATCCCCCAGGGAGTCAGCAACACAGCCAGGGATGGAGCCCAGATCGTTGACTTCATAGTCTCATTGGCCCAGAGCCTCAAAGGCACTTCCCGTGGATTTCGATGTGCGTTAGATACCTAAATCCCTTTGAGAAGCTGGGCCATGGTGCCTTCAGCAGACAACCTCCCAAACAAATGACATACAGGCATCAGGAATCTCTGCACTTTGTCTTCTCCCCACAGAGAAAGAGCCCTTTTGCTCAGTGGGGAACCCCAGAGGGGCAGTGTGGGGAAGCGTGCACTGGTGCTACCCAAACTGTACCTGCTCTGGGCATGAAGATGACCTCAGTGTCTCTAGGCCTGGCCATTGGGCCCCTTTCCCTGGTGCTAAAGTCACAGTCACAAACACTAACAAGATTGTGGTATGGCGATCCGTCAGAGAGCCAAGCAGCTGCCCGACAGCATATTGCCCTACAGCACCTTAGGAGAGCTGGATGGACTCGGGGCATTAGATACTGCTTTGACCATACTGCTGGTGAGAGCTGAGGGCTGCAGTCCCCGGTTCACCACAGAGCAGGTAGCTCCATACCCCCACTGTGGCTCCCCTGCAGGAATTCAGTCTCTACAGCTTAGTGCTTGGCCTCGCTACTAGGACTGCCAATCAAAGGGCTCGCTGTGATGCGGATAGCTGCCTGCTGAGGGCCCCCTTGCATTCCACACAGCCTCACAACCAGCCATGAGATGGTAGTAGCTCCAATGCTGGGCTGGATTTGAGCTGGCATCTTGGGGTGGTGCCATGCATCACCAGCTCCCGCCCCCAAGACAGCCACTCCAGCCTCCCACCTCTCTACTCCTACCCGTTTAATCAGCAGCTTCCTCCAGTTAGAAACCAGAATAGTCACCAATGGCCCATAAGTGTAAAGAGGCAACACCATCGACCCGCAGTTCTGGGGCTGGATTTTCAGAGGGGATCGGTGCTTGCAGCTCTAGTGGAAGTTAATGGGCAGACACAACAGGGGCGGCCAGTAGAGATTGGGCTTGGACGGGAAGCAAGCCTGATGCACTTCGGAATGGGGTGTGGTACTGCCGAGTTAAAGGCCCAGCTCTCCAGCTACTGTGAACAACCATCACTCTACTAAAGTCACAGCTATGGTAATTTACTGCAGCTGAGGAGCTGGCCCTACACTCAGCTGGTGCAAATCATCTGGAACGCCTTAGGGCTTGTCTACACGTGACTGTTAAACCAGAATGAAGTAGGGTGTGACTGGAAAGCAGATGAACTATTCTTGATTTACTCCCTGTGGTGATGCTCTTATTCCAGAATCAGAGTGCCTTCTTGCAGATTAGCTTAATCCACATCCAAAATGGATTTCGTTGGAACACTCTTAATCCAGAATAAGAGCATCCACACAGGGAGTGAATCAGGAATAACTCCCCTTATAGCCACACTCCCAGAATCTTGACATGTGAGACAAACTACAGCAGCGCCCAACGGTGGAAGGCAGCCCCACTTCAAATACCCAGTCCTTTACCAGTCCTCCCTCATCATCAACCACAAGCCCGGATGTCACAAGTGGCTCTATGTGGACAAGCAATTTCCATTTGGGCCGCAGCAGATGAGGATTGTGTCCCATTTAGCAACGAATAAGCCTGGTTTCTGGTTCTTTGCCCAAGACGGGGGAAATCTAGTCCTCTCTAGGAGGAACCAGGGAATGGATGCAACACTGCAGCAGAGACTCAGACAGAGAGCAGAGCCATGTGGTGTGCAAAATATTTATTTATACTCGAAAAAAGGGTCAGACTTCAAATGCGGGTCCTGCCTCTTTCCCTTGGCCATCCCTGCCCCTCTCAGCACGAGGCACCAACTCATTGCTCGGGAAAGCCCCCAGCAATGCCAGCTGCCTGGAGCGACTCTGGGAGGTGTTTCATACCAGCTATCAAAAGCCCTGGGGTGTGCAGGCTTTGGGACCTGGAGGGCCAAACTCGGGGTCACAGCTGAAATGAGTCTGGCTGGTCTCAGCTCTGATTTGGTGCAGAAAAAATCTTGTTGTCACCAGAGTCCGTCATGTAAAAGAGTGATTTGTGTTGGGAGTGGGGGCCGAGAGGCCCTGGCCCCAGCACACTGTGTGGGTGCTCAGACTAACCCTGAACTGTGTGCCAAGTGAGCTCTTAAAGGGCTAAATAAGCCAGGGAGCACTGTAATGGCCCTTGGCACAGAGACCAGAGCTTGACATGGCTGTTTCTAGGGATAAAGGAAAGATGGGCTCCCTCCTGACCTGCGGCTACACTGAGCTGCCATCAGTCCCTGAACCCAGCTGCATTGGCCCTGTCCTCTGCAGAGCCAGGGGACATCGCGGCTGCTGCTGTCTGCCCTATCTCTGCAGCCCATGGGCAAATGGAGTCCCCTCGCTACTCTCCTGGGCCTGGAAGCAAGGAGCAAAGATTTCATGCAGGGAGCTTTTCCCCCTTACCATGCTGCCCCTCCCCCAGGACTCTGCCGTAAGGGACTGCATGGAGAATGGGGTGCAGGGATGGGGAGAAGCAGGAAAGGGGGAACAGAGGGCACAAGAGCGAGCGAGATAATCATCTTTACACAGGAAGAGTATTTTACTGGGGTCCCTGCTGTGCTGGTGCTGCCCACAGCAGAGTAGCTGGGCTGCCCCCGCCCCCAAGAGAACTAGGGAGGGCCGAGGGAGAGGTAGGAGCAGGAAAACTGCACAGTCATGAGGGAGCATTGGCATACCCAGCCTGGCACAGGGGGGCAGGTCTACCGGTTCACTCCCGCCCACCGTCGCCCGGGGAGCACACTCATTCACTCCAACGCACCAGGGCGGAATTGCTTTCCGGCCACGCTCGGAAGGGGGGCTGTTTTGGGATTTGCGGGCGGGCAGTTTTCCTTGATTCTGTGTCACGCGTCTGTTGCCTCCCAGCCTCAAGCAGGGGCCGAGGAAGATCCAGTCCGGCATCCGGCTGAAATAACACACTGATAGAAAAAGTGTGTGGCAGGGCTCCAGCCGGGAGATTGGCACCCGCATCATCTGGGTTTTGGCACTTTCAGGGTGGGTGTTGAGGGCCGGGGGGGGGATGCTACGGCGGAGGAGGGATCTGTGTCCCCAACAGGTCATAAGCGAATATGTTCCAGAAGACAGCGAAGACGAGGAAGGTGGCATAGGAGAGCAGCACCACCCACCAGACACACTGGTCCTGCAGGTTCTCCTCATAGCTGCGCAGGATGGTCAGCCCCATGCTGATGCCTACGATGGCGCCTGCCAGATGGGCCATGAAGCTGGGCTGGGGGCCAGAAGCTGCCAGGGGTGGAGAGAAACGGAGCCAAACGGCACGGCCCACCTCAGAGCTCACTGCAAGAGGGAGGACCAAGAGTGAGAATGTTCACCACAACTCTGCTGAGGAGGCTATTGGCTAAGAGCCACCACTGCCCTAGAGAGTCTCCCCTTCTCACGCCCCAGTCACCTCCCCTGCAAGTCTATCCCGTCAGACCCTGCTGATCCCCAGCAATCCTGCCCACTGTGCCACGCCTCCCTTCTCCCAGACGCAGGCCGGGGGTTCCTGGTGGAAGGCTGTGCAATTCCTTACCATCAGCATTTGAGTATCGGTGGGGGTGACAAGCCCTTGGAAGTGGTGGGCTCTCCATCCCTGCAAGTCCCTACACTGAGCCCGGATGCCTCTCTAAAAGAAATGCTCTAACTCACCCCACCCGTTAGTGGGGGTCACAGAGGTCTATGGGGGTAACAACCACCTGCCCTCCTTTTGGCACATGGGAAGAGGGTAACTTGGGGTCCTGGCATGGAAGAGGGTGAGAGCTAGCTCAATCACAACGTACTGCGCTTGGGAGTAGTCGCTTATAGAGTAAGGAAGATAATTCCCCCCAGGGCAGGAATCCCTGGGTGGTAGGGTTGCCAGGTGTCCGGTTTTAACCAGAACGCCCGGTTGAAAAGGGATCCTGGTGGCTCCGGTCAGCACCACTGACTGGGCTGCTAAAAGTCTTGTCGGCGACGCAGTGGGGCTAAGGCAGGCTCCCTGCCTGCCCTGGCTCCACGGAGCTCCAGGATGCAGCCAGCATCAGGGCCGGCCTTAGCAAGAGTGGGGCCTGACTCCTGGGGGCGGGCTGTGCTCGGGCCGGGGTCGCTGGGTTTGGGTCCAGGCCGGAGCCGCTGGAGCCGGGGCCGGGAGTGCTTGGCCGGCACCGCTCGGCCGGGGCCGGGCTGGAGTCGCTCGGCCGGGGCCAAGGCCGGGCCGGCGCGCTCAGCTGGGGACGGGGACGGCGCCCCAGGGCCCGAGCCAGAGGTGCCGGGGCTGCGGGTGTTCGGCTGGCGTCTGGGCCAGAGCCGCGGGGACGGGACGGGGATGCTCGGCCAGAACCGGGGCCAGTGCCCCGGGGCCCGAGCCAGGCCTGAGCCAGAGCCAGAGCCACTCGGCCGGGGCCGGAGCCACTCAGGCCGGGGCTGGGGGTGCTCGGCTGGTGCCAGGGCTGGGCCGGAGCTGGGGGGCCGGGCCGGAGCCGCGGGGCCGGGTGCTCAGCTGGAACCGGGGCCGGTGCCCCAGGGCCCAAGCCAGGCTGGGGCCGGAGCCGCTCGGGCCGGTGCTGGAGCTGGGCTGGCGCACTCGGCTGGAAACGGGGCCGGCGCCCCGGGGCCTGAGCCGAGCTGGAGCCAGAGCCGCTCGGCCAGGGCCAGGCCGGTGCCCCGGGGCCCGAGCCGGGCCAGAGCCAGAGCCGCTCAGGCCCAGGCCGGGGATGCTCGGCCGGGGCCGGGCCGGAGCTGCAGCCGGTACCCTGGGCCCAAGCCGGGCTGGAGCCAGAGCCGCTGGGGCTGGGGCTGGAGGTGCTCGGCCAGGGCCAGACTGGGCCTTGCCGCGCCTCCCCGGAGCCCTCCTCGTGCCCCCCCGCCCCAGCTTACCTGCTGCTGCTGCCCGCCTACCCCTGCTTCTTTTCAGACTTCCCACGAACATCTGATTCGCGGGAATCAGGAGAGGGGGAGGAGCAGGGGGGCGGAGCGTTCAGGAGAGGGGAGGATGGGGAAGTGAGCTGGGGGCGGGGGCTGGGTGGACAGCTGTGGGGCCTTCTTAGGGTGGGGCCCGATTCAGCCAAATCGGCTGAATCGGCCGAAAGCTGGCCCTGGCCAGCATGTCCCTAGCTCTGTGTGGCTCCCAGGAACCGCAGGCAGTGGGAGCTGTGGGGGCAGCGTTTGTGGGCGTGAGCAGCGTGCAGAGCCCCCTGGCCCCTCCGCCTAGGGGCCACAGGGACATGCCGCCACTTCCAGGAGCTGCGCAGAGACAGGGCAGGCAGGGACCCTGCCTTAGCCCCACTGTGCCACCGACTGGGAGCTGCCGGAGGTAAGTACTGATCAGCTGGAGCCTGTGCTCCAATCCCCCTCCTGCACCCCAACCACCTACCCCGGCCCTGCACTCCCTCCCACACCCTAACACCATCCAAGAGCCCATACACCTGACCCAGCCTTGAGCCCCCTCCTGGAGCCTGCATCCCACACCCCCTCCTGCAACCCAAGCCCTTGCCCCAGCCCTGAGCCCTCTCCTGCACCCCAAACCCCTGGCCCCACCCCATAGCCTGCACCCCCAGCCAGAGCTGGCACCCCAACTCCCTGCCTCAACCCAGAGCCCCCTCTTGCACCTTGAACCCCGCATTTCTGGCCTCACCCTGGAGCCCACACCCCCAGCCAGAGACCTCACCCCCTCCTACACCCCAAGCCCCTACCCCAGCCCAGTGAAAGTGAGTGAAGGTGGGGGAGAGCAAGCAATGGCGGGAGGGGGAATAGAGTGAGTGGGGTTGGGGCCTTTGATAAGGGGCGGGGCAAATTGTTCAGTTTTGTGGGGTTAGAAAGTTAGCAACCCTATTGGGTGAGGTTCTCTGGCTTGCATGATACCGGCGACTGGACTAGGTGATCAGATTGGTCCCTTCTGCCCTTAAAATCTCAAGACACCACAGTGCCGCCAGCAGCCTCACCCAGCTAGGCTCCCACAGGCCCTGCTGTCTGCTGCCTGACTGCATCCGACACGTACTTACTGCACACCAGAGCCAGGACCATCCGGAGCAGCTTGTATGGGCAACGCATCCCCGCCCAGTTCTGCGGACAGAGACCCCAAGTTACGGCGGCACGAGAGCTGTGGCCTGGTATCCTCTTTGGACCATTTCAAAGTGGGGATGGACCTGAGGGCAGCTTACCGGCCTGTTGCTCACCATTCGAAATGGCAGCAGGAGCGAGTGGCGCTCTGTGTGCGTAGGGAGCCCACTGCCTGCCAGGGCCGGCTCCAGGCACCAGCTTCTCAAGCAGGTGCTTGGGGCGGCCGCTCCGGAGAGGGGTGGCAGGTCCAGGTATTCGGCGGCGATTCGGCGGACGGTCCCTCACTCCGCCTGGGAGCGAAGGACCTCCCGCCGAATTGCCGTCGCAGATCGCGATCGCGGCTTTTTTTAGATCGCGATTGCGGCTTTTTTTGGGGGGGGGGGGGGGGTTGGCTGCTTGGGGCGGGGTGCTGGACAGGGGATCAGGAATGAACCGATCCCTCCTGCAGTGCTAGTCCCCCAGCTGGTTATGTATCAAAAGACATGGACCAAAGCTGTTTGTTGGAACGTGAACAGAAGGGTGACTGACAGTGACTCTGCAGGCCCAGACACACCCCTGACCCGCCATGGTGCTCTCCCCGGTGCCTGGTCAAATCCTCTTTAGCCTCA
The DNA here is from genome assembly GCF_027887155.1 of Malaclemys terrapin pileata. Taxonomy (NCBI): domain Eukaryota; kingdom Metazoa; phylum Chordata; order Testudines; family Emydidae; genus Malaclemys; species Malaclemys terrapin. The sequence goes on from NC_071514.1 coordinate 57,006,036, forward strand.
TCTCACTGGGGGCTCCTGGCCAAGGGACGTCCTCTCTGCTGTCCTCTGACCCTAAGGGACACCAGGTTTCCAGTTCCGGGGAGGAAAAGCAGATCAGCCACCTCCCAGTCTGTCCTTCCCCAGGGGTGGCCTGGCTACAGAACCAGGATACCTACCATGACAACGTTGGCCAGGTGAGCGGAGCAGAGGGCATAGACACCTCCCGAGCCTCCGACCAGAGGGGCCCTCATGTCTGTGATGGAGACAGTCAGGGAGCCTGCGGACAAGAGAGGAAAGGGGGTTACAGAGCGGGGGAGAGAGGATCACCCTGGGCAGGACTAGACCCCTCTCCTGGGAAGGGGAGGGGAAGGGCAAATAGGTGCTCTGGGGCATCACTCGTTCACTCGCTAAGGATCCAATTTGAATGGGAGGTTTCCATGCTCGGGCTTTTCCTCTCCATCTGCCCGCATGACAAACTCAGTTACACACGCTCCACCTATCTCCCACACCCACACCCCCAGCCCCAGCACAGCATGGTAACTCTTGGCACAGCCAGCACACACACACACCACCCAGAAAAAATAGCACCCACCCCCAGAGCCCACACACACTCACCCCCTGGACACACTCCACATGCACCCCATCGGCCCCAACCACACCCCAGGAGCTCACACCTCGCAGCACACGTGCCACACCTTACGCATGCCATATATACACACTGGATAAGACAACACACACACCCCACCTACAATCGACACACTCCGCATACTAGAGACAGGTGACTGAACTTTACACCGGTAAAATCATAGAATATCAGGATTGGAAGGGACCTCAGGAGGTCATCTAGTCCAACCCCCTGCTCAAAGCAGGACCAACCCCAACTAAATCATCCCAGCCAGGGCTTTGGCAAGCCTGACCTTAAAAACCTCTAAGGATGGAGATTCCATCGCCTCCCTAGATAACTCATTCCAGTGTTTCACCACCCTCCTAGTGAAATAGTTTTTCCTAATATCCAACCTAGACTTCCTCCACTGCAACTTGAGACTGTTGCTCCTTGTTCTGTCATCTGCCACCACTGAGAACAGCTGAGCTCCATCCTCTTTGGAACCCCCATTCAGGTAGTTGAAGGCTGCTATCAAATCCCCCCTCACTCTTCTCTTCTGCAGACTAAATAAGCCCAGTCCCCTCAGCCTCTCCTCGTAAGCCATGTGCTCCAGCCCCCTAATAATTTTCGTTGCCCTCCGCTGGACTCTCTCCAGTTTGTCAACATCCTTTCTGTAGTGGGGGGCGCAAAACTGGACACAATACTCCAGCTGTGGCCTCACCAGTGCCGAGTAGAGGGGAATAATCACTTCCTTCAATCTGCTGGCAATGCTCCTACTAATGCAGCCCAATATGCCATTAGCCTTCTTGGCAACAAGGGCACACTGCTGACTCATATCCAGCTTCTCATCCACTGTAATCCCCAGGTTCTTTTCTGCAGAACTGCTGCTTAGCCAGCCGGTCTCCAGCCAGTAGCAGTGCATGGGATTCTTCCATCCTAAGTGCAGGACTCTGCACTTGTCCTTGTTGAACCTCATCAGATTTCTTTTGGCCCAATCCTCCAATTTATCTAGGTCACTCTGGACCCTATCCCTACGCTCCAGCGTATCTACCTCTCCCCCCAGCTTAGTGTCATCCGTGTACTTGCTGAGGGTGCAATCTATCCCATCGTCCAGATCATTAATAAAGATATTGAATAAACCGGCTCCAGGACCAATCCCTGGGGTACTTCACTTGACATGGGCTGTGTAGTGAGTCGGTGTGGCTCCCCTCCTGCCCGAAAGAGGGAGCCCACGTGCAGGCACCAGAGTGGGTGGGACCACCACCGCCTGTCCCCGCCCCCCGGAAGTCAAGAGGCGGGACAGGAAGTATAAAGGCCGGCCGCCAGAGCTCAGTTGGCGGCCAGCCACCACAGGGAGCAGACGTGCGGCCGGGAGCTCCCAGCCAGGAGACCGTCGAAGACCGAGGCCTGGACCCTAGCTGGCCTGAGCTACCCCGGGCCCGCTACGAGGAGGAGCCGCCAGAGCCCGTCCACGCCCGCCGTTGGGAGAATCCCTGGGAACCGCACCCCACTAACCCTGAGGGTGAGACTGGACCCGAACCCCTTCGCCCCTGCTGCTATCCAGAGGAGCCGCCTGAGGACCATTGGCCGGACTTCCCGGCAGAGCTACCGGACTTGCCGCCAAGCCCGGGCAGAGAGGAGCCCATGCAGATGGACTGGCCCGATCCCGGCGCGACGAACGAGGTAGGCTTTGAGGGGGATCATGGAAGCAGCCCGGGGGTAGCCGACCCCGGTCCGGCTGTAACCGAGTGTGAGCCTATGTCAGTGTGTTGCGGTCTGGATACCCCACTGACCAGCAGCGGCAGCAACCGCTGTTAGGGCCCTGGGCTGGAACGCAGTGGAGTGGGTGGGCCTGCGTTCCCCCCTGCCACCCTCCGCACGGGTGGCAGGCTTCCCCCTCACCCAATGCTCGGCTACAGAAGCCTAGGCGTGCCTTTCCTGAACTGTTTGTCCGCTCAGCCCCTGCCAACAAGGGCCTGAGCTAACTGTGTTGGCCCGCCCTGATCCAGGGCCTGGGCTTTGAACTATTTGCTCGCTCAGCCCCTGCAAACAAGGGCCTGAGCCTAACTGTGTTTGCCCCGCCCTGATCTAGGGCCTGGGCTCTGAACTGTTCGCTCGCTCAACCCCTACAGTCAAGGGCCTGAGCTTTACTGTGTTTGCTCCGCCCCTGCAGTCCAGGGCCTGAGCTTTCACTGTGGTCGCTCTGGCCCTGCACCTAAGAGCCGGAGCTTCGGAACTAACTGACTGCTTGTTCCCACAGTAGTGAGTCGGTGTGGCTCCCCTCCTGCCCGGAAGGGTCGAGCCCCGGCTAGGACCTATTACAGGCTGCCAACTAGACATCGAGCTGTTGAGCACTACCCAATGAGCCCTGATTTCTAATCCCAATCTCATTCCAACAACAGCCACGGAGGAGTAATTTCGGCTGTTGTGCTAATCGCCCAAGGCCTTTGCAAACTGCTCTCAGTGCAGTCGGCAGCATATAAAAGCACTATAGCTTGGAGGCAGCCTTGCTGGTGCACAGAGATTTCCAGTCATGCTGCGTTTGAAAATGCCCAGTGTCACAGCCCAGGGCGCAGCACCACCCTTGGAGACCAGCCGTGCAGCAGGACCATTGTGAAAAAGGAAACAGAATCAAATGAATCCAGGTAACCTCCAACACTGAGAACAGTCTTTGTCATTACTGTTCATACAGTGCCATGAGTGTGCATGGTGCTTTAAAGACCCAGCCCCGTTAGTGATAATGGTCTTACACTTACATAGCTCCTTGCAGCTGGGAGGATCCCAAAGCCCTTTACAAATGTCACTAGCTGAGATGCAAACTATTTACAAGAGTCACTTCCCCACCTGGCTCCACGGTGCGATCAGCTCTGGGGAGGTGCTCAGCAGCTGTTTAACAGAGCACTGTGATACTGGACAACTATTTAGGGCAGGACGTGAGGAAGAGCCAGGTAACCAAGAGGAACTGCACAGGGAGTGAGGCAGAAGGAATGCAATTACCAGAGTTAAAATCCCCCGATCCCTCTACTCTTGTGCAAAGTGCCATGGGATCATTACTGCCTCCCAAGGGTCAGGGCCTCCCTTTTAGATTTCACCCAAAAGACTTTCCAGTAGCACAATCCCCTCTGCAGCATTGATATGGTACTGACTCAGGCAGTCGGAGCCACCACCACCACTTCCTGCATCCCTGGGTGGGCTTTCCCTTCCATGAAGTCGTCTAATGAGATCACAGCCCCAGGTGCTAGGGGGTAGCTACAGTGGAGTGGGGGAAAAGTCTGGTTCCGATACTTCCCCCAGGGCTCCACCAGTTTCCATGGATGCAGGATAGGCCACGGCAGAAACCATGGTGTGGGGCTGCAAGAGAAACAGAGGTCTCTGAAATGAGGATGATGGGGTGGCTGGAGATTCCACTCTCCACCCCGATGCCAGCTAGTTCCCACCTCACGACCACACAAATCCCACTGGTTGAAACTAAGCTATTGCATGAGGCTGGCACGGGGACACTGAGCCCCTCAACTCTAGGTCACTGGTTCAAACCCAACTCCGCCATGAGTGAAAGTCAGAGTCATGTGACAGCTACTCTGGAGTCTCACAGCTGCTCCTGGGGGGCACAAACCCATCATGCCTGGCCCTGATTTGCTCCCATTTTTGGCAGCAGAGGGGCCTTGCACTGAATGTGCAGCGGAGATTGGCCTTCCCTCCAGCCTTAGGTCCCTCCAGGTCAGGCTGGGCAGACTAGGGGAGTTGGCAATGCTCCTGCCACCTCTTCTGCAGCTGCAGAGTGGACTTGGCTTACAAGGAGATGGACAATTTCCACCAGCTGAATATAAAACCCAAAAAGAGAGGACCCTCCTGCATGTACTTTCCAGGGTAGCATCATCCGAACTAGAGGAGAATCTTCATTCACTGTGGGGCATGTGATGCAGAGCTAGAAGTTCCCCTTCCATCCAATAGAGGGCAGTGGTAGCACGCACACAGCCACTTTACTAGATGGCTGTCCTGGGCAGATGAGATGGGATGATAGCCCTTCCTCAGTGTCCCAGGGCTGGCTGCAGCTGGGTTCCCTCGCAGCAGGGTTACAGTATGGGGCTCCATTCTCCCCATGCACTCCAGATATCACAGGGACAATATTGAGACCCACAGGAGGGGCTCTGAACCCGTTAAAGGAGCCAACCCACTGCAATCATTATCTGTGTCTGTGGAACCCAGATCCAGTTTACAGGAGAAGGGAATGGACCCATAGGAAGGGGAGCTCTGGGAGCAGGTCAGTAACCAACCGAAGCTCAGCAGAGATCTGGGTTGCCATCTCTGCAAGCCTGACAAAGCCCGACTCTCCTGGAAATTGCCCATGAAGGGCAATCTTTCCCCCAGCCCTGCTGTCCTCAGCCATTTCAGTGGGGCCCCGCCTGACCTAAGGACGGGGAATGTATCACGAGCAACTCTAATTCTTTATTGATTTCAGCTGGAGGCACTGACCTGCCTTCTGGGAATAATGGAGACGGAAATGCAGATCTCTGACAGCTTAGCGGGTGGGTGTGGAGAGAGCCCAGGAGTGGCCTGCACTGCCAGGAGGAAGAGGGGAAGGCAGGAGAGAACATGGAAAGGAAAGGAAAGGAGAAAAGAAGCTGGCAGGAGAAGACAGCTGTGAGCTCTCAGGCTGACTGCCACAGCGTCGGCACATGCCTGGGCCTTTCCAGCCGTCTCAGGAGGGGCCCAGAGGACAGCTGAGGACTCGGTTGTAGGGGGATCAGTCACTGTGGGAATAGGGGGGAGCTAACAGGCGGGCTGGCAGCGGGAGTGGGTCTGGAATGAGCCTTCACTGCCAGTGCAGGAGAAGGGAATACCTGCAGGAGGCAGCCTCCAGCCAGGCGCTCCCCACCCACCTGCCAGCACCCCCGCCAGGTAGAGGAAGCTGATGCGTAAGATGCCATGGACCATCTCCAGGGGGACCCCAATCATCAGCTGAAGGAGGGCATTGAATCCCAGCTGTTCCAACCTAGACAGAGAGACAAGGAAACACGTTCATCCAGCAGCAACTCAGTACGGCAAGCTGAGGGCCCCGGCCAGCTGCGCAAACAGGGCAGGGGTGGGACCGTACACAGTGCCCTGTGCAGGAAGGCAGCAGGTTAAACCCAGGGCCCAGGATGGATCAGGGAGTTTCTGGGAATAACAATGCAAACTGAGACTCTGGCCCAACCCTTCCCTTCTGAGGGCTTTAGGATCCTGTGCTGGCCTCAGCACAGAGCAACTAGGCCCAACCCTGGGAGATGCTGGTGAGCACCTTAAATTCTCCCTGGCTTCAGTGAGAGGTGGATACCCACTGCCTCTCAAGAGCCTCCTCCCCAGCCCAGCCAGTGGGCCCTTCCCTGAGCAGGGAGGGCCTCCGTGCGGAGGGGAGGGAAGGCTGCTCTTCATGGCCCAGCTGTGCACATCTGCAGCACCTCGTCTCTCAGCACTTTATACACACCAGTGAGTCCTTCCAGCACCCGTTTTACTGAGCAGGAGCCGAAACACAGAGGGGCAGTGACTGCCCCAGGGCACAGACTAGGTTAGTCGCCAATAGAACCTCCTGCCTCCCATGCTCCCTTGTGTAGCCCAGACCCCTCTCCTGCCAGCCTCGCTCTGATGGCTGCTCCCAGCCACACCTGTGGATATCCACCCAGGAGGGCACTGAACTGAGCCCACCTAACCTGGGCAGGATTGGAAACGGAGACCAAAAAGCTCCCTCTTCCAGGACCTGTCCCCTGAGCCAGCCCATCCCATTGCAGCGTTACTGCTTGTGTAATCACCACTTCCAGATGAATTTGTTTTCACTTGGAGCCTTGGGAGCCAGTGGCCACATTCACCCACTGAGCTGAGACCTCCAGGGGCCGAGGGTGGAAGGTCTGGGATAGGAAGACCCGGCTGCAGCCTCCTGCCATGGGGCCTATTCCCGGGAATGCCCTGGGTACACAGCAATGAGTCCTGGCCGAGCCCTGAAATGTCAGGCAGCCTCGAGGGTCCCATTGACATTGGCATCGGGGATCTATTTCAAGGCAACACCGCCCCAGTGCCAAATGGGCAATATTTCACCAAATCGCCTCCAATCAGAGGGTGGTCTGTTGTTAATCCCACCAATCAAGAGGCCATGATAAGTGTCAACTGCAGCTAATCCCACCAATCAGGGGAACGGGCTGCGCTCCCGTGATCAGACCTTTGTCGTCCCGTTCAATGATAATTATTTGTATCGTCCCTAATTGACATTCTGTGCTGTTACCATGCTGGTGAGTCCCACAAACCCGTGGCCTCTGCGCTGAGAGCGTCTATGGGGACTGGAGATGGCTATCGTTCCCCTCAGACACTAGCTTGGGAAGGGGTCGAAGCCATGTCTCTCCTGCGCTGAGACACGGAGCCGCGTAACTCAACAGCCTGCTTTGCTGCTGCTATTCGTGGCCATTGCTGGCCGATGGCCCCTTTGTGTGATCCCTCTTCCCCCTTATTCTGCCTTTGAGCACCAGTGCGTGTGTGGGTCTGGAGCGGTTCTCATACAAGATGCATGGGGAGGGCCCATGGGGTCCGGCCTATTCTGAGCCACTGGTCACTTGCTTCGTTCCCCAAGCATTTGAGGTGAATGCTTGTGCCCTGACACAGATGGAGAACGGGGAAAAGGAAGAGAAACCCAGCAACTTTGGCATGAAATACATTTAAAAATGGGTAATGCTTCTGAGCTCACGCTCGACGTGCCCCGATTCTGGGCAGGCACAAAGGGGAGCCAGGCACAAGAGAGCACCTCCAAGTAGCTCAAGAGGAACTTCAGTCCTGCGGAGAAGCTTTCCAGCCCTACCCCGTCACCTTCCACCTCTCATCTCTCGTGACACTGCTTGGCCAGCGTGCAAATTCCTCCAGAATTTACAAGGTGTTTCCCGCCCCACCAGAGCCCCCCTTATCCTGCTTCCCGCAGCGCCATCATAACGCTGAATTTATGACATCGCAGCGATTTCCCAGATGACAGACTGGGAAGTGAGCACCACTGGGATTCGCTCTTGGTGCCAGGATTCAGCTGCTAGGGCACAGCTTTTCTTTCACAAATCCTGGCAGCTTGGAGGTGGGGAGCAAGCTGGGCTGCTATGGTACCAGGGAAGGGTTGGTAGAGATGGAAGGGCCTGGACTGTCAGTAATGCTGGGCCACCAGTGATTTCAGCCCTTTCTCCTGTGGGGGAACTGTCTGCTCCACAAATCTGACCCTCTTCAATATGGTTTGATCAGCGTTGTGTGCAAATGAATTTCGGATGGTGGGCTGCTCACCAAACTGTCCCAGCAACCATTTGATGTTAAAACTCTGTGTATTTATAGGCTTTTCAGTGGGGCTCATTTCCATCCCAGCTGATGTGCTTACAAGTGTTAATGAATTAAGCCTCACAACTGTGATGCGCCCTCTTTTACAGGTGGAGAAACTGAGGCACAGAGCGACACACTGAGCAATTTGCCCCAAGGTCACACAGTGAGAAAATAGTAGAGCCAGGACTAGAACCCAGATCTTCTGACTCCAAGTCTTATCCACAACTGTATCCTTCCTCGCTCTTTGGTCACTGAAGTCACCTGGTATTGCTTTTGCTTCCTGATTGGATGACCTCCCCTTTATTATCGGTCTCTGCCCATAAGGAATGTCACTTCATCGCAAGACAAATGTGTTGAGTCAAGTCTTGGCTACTGGCCCAAATTTGCTTTCCGTGAAATTCGACCAAACCAAACTGCCTGTCTAGGGGCAAACAGCAAATCAGATCATTCTCCCAGCCCATTGCTTTGACCCTTCCACCCCCTCTCTGCGTCCCTCCACTGGTTCCACCTTCTCTATCGCCTCCAACATATGTTTCTTGTCTTCACTTTCTAGATCCTTCATGTCCTAGCCCCACCCGACCTGTCCTCTCTCATTCTGCATCGAAAGGTCGACTCCCACCCCCGCTTGGCCCAAGAACCCAGCCTCCATCGCCCACGTGTTACATTTTCAAACGAGCACTTTTGTGCTTTCTCCCCTCGCACTTGGGAGAAGTTCCCTGTGCACAGGTGCAAAGCCACGTCATTGTCCTCCTTCGAACCGCTCCTTCCAACTCTCCCTGGGCATGAGGCCTACAAAAAACTGGACAATGGTTGGGCTGCAGGTGGACTGAGATCACTGCCTACCATGGTGAACTAGTTTTGTCTCACTGTTCCGCCCCCATTTCTCTGTCCATATCTGTCTGGCGTACCTTGTCTTCTACTTAGATTGCAAGCTGACTGACTTTTTGTTCTGTCTGTGCAGTGCCTAGCACCATGGGGTCCTGTGACAAGGGGGTTCTAGATGCCACGATCATACAAAGAGTAATAATAGTGATCATAATTAATAACAAAGAAGGGTTGCAAATCCAATTGAGGCTAAATTCTAGTCCCCAGAATGTAACTGTCTCACTATTCATCCAGCTCAAAAACCCCTCCTGGAGTCTGATGTCCTTTATTACCCACAAAGCAGGGCACCGCGCTAGTAGCTGCAATACAAGGTACTCCCCGCCCCCAGTGCCCTCTTAGGAGATGTCTACACTGCAGCTGGGAGCCTGCCTCCCTCCCAGCAGGGGTAGAGACAGACAGGTGCTAACTCTGCTTGAGTGAGGCCTCTAACAGCGCGGGTGTCGTGGCATGGGGGAGGCTCCAGCATGAGCCCAGGGGGTTGGGTGGCCAGCCCAGACCGCCGCCTGTACCACCATGTCCACCGTGCTATTTTTAGTGTCCTACTGAAGCAGAGCTAGCACGAGCGTCTCCCCAGCTGTCGTGTAGACAGTGTAAACAAACCCTCAGCGGTGCCTGAGCCCTGACCTGGACGGACCACACCTACAGGGGAGAGGATAGGCCAGCCTCAAAGCCCACTCAGCCCTTGGCCTCTCTTCTGACACTGCCAGTGTGCAGGGACAGCTCCAGGCACCAGCGCAGCAAGCGCGTGCCTGGGGTGGCAAGCCGCAGGGGGCGGCGTGCCGGTCGCTGTGAGGGTGGCAGTCAGGCTGCCTTCGGCGGCATGCCTGCGGGAGGTCCGCCGGTCCCGCGGCAATTTGGCGGCAGGTATGCCAAAGGCGAGGGACCAGTGGACCTCCCTCAGGCATGCCGCCGAATCCGCGTTACCAGCAGACCTCCCACAGACACGCCGCCGAAAGCCGCCTGACTTCCATGCTTGGGGAGGCAAAATACATAGAGCCGCCCCTGCCAGTGTGGCACTGGGGGCTGTTGTGCCCTAGGAACGCACTGAGACCCACCACCTCACTCCACACAGGCCAACAGAAGGTCCATCGGGTGGAAATACCTTTCAGCCACTCCTGATCTGGGCTGGAGACAAGCAGGCAGCCTAGAGGTGACTGGTTCCCATGAGCCATCCAGTGCCCCGGGAGATAAATAAAGCGTTCTAGTCGGCAGTTCAGAGCCAGCAGGGCAAGCTGTCACCCATACCTCTACCTTAGCCACGATCTGCAGGCTCTGTGATCTCTGGGGAGGAGATAGGAATTCATATCCCAAGTTCATCCAGCCCTGGGCTGCCCCACCCTGCCTCAGTGACAGTCCCCACCACCGCACCGCTGCACTGAGACAGGAACGCAGTCTCACCACACCATCTGAGCTGCCTACCCCCAGGGGGCATGGGGAGTGGTATGTCCTTACCCAACGTGCATGAACATGTAGGTGAAGAATCTCCAGGCCCGGGCTCGGTGCCCCGGGTGGTACACCAGCGGGCTCTTCATGTACTCTGGATGGTAGGTCTGCAGGACCCATCGGTTCAGCCGGGCCCCGTAGCAGAGGAACACGATGATCTGCAGAAGGAAAGGGGCTAGTTGTCAGTTATAACCAGAAGGAATTCCCCTAGGCCGAGCTGAGCCTGTGATACCCCCGCCTGCTGCCAGGCTGGGTGACTCTGTGACATCCTCCTCCTGCCCTGGCTTTGGAGCTCAGCATCCCCCAGGAAGATGCCCAGTATGGACTGTTTCGTCGGATCACATGCAGGTCCCAAGGAGCCTCCCCCTCCCCCCCAGTGACTGGCTGGTAGGACGACCCCCTCTCCCATGGCAGATACAAGGGCAGGACAGCGCGGTCCCCAGGAGCAATCAGCATACCTGGGTCAGCGTGACGGCTGCCATGAAAATGGGCGGAGGGCAGGTGCGGTGCTGATAGAAGTACCAGCGCCGGTCCATCTCGCAGGGCAGGATCTCATAGGCCACATAGCGGACAAAGCGCTTGTAAAAGCCCAGGCCAGTCTCGTCCAGCAGCACGTCCCGGGGCAGTGCCCTCTGCCCATTGGCAATGGCTCGTTTGAAGCTACTGGAACGTTTACTGCTAATCTGCAAAGAGAGACCGTGAGGTACGCAGCCCGCCCAGCTACTCCACTCCCAGCCTCTGCCAGCAGGGGTCAGCCCAGGGCAGGGATTCCCTGTCCCATTCCTTCCAGTTCCTGCAATTATCAAAGTACCCAGGCCTTCTCCATCCTCAGCTGAGGAGAGGGGGAGGAAGGGCTGTTGCCGGGGCCGGGGCGGGTTTGGGATTCTGAGCACACAGCGGGGACAGGGACAGCATGCAAATGTCTCTCTCTTGCCAGATCGTTTCCTCACTCAGCCAAGGCAATCAGGAATAATCTATGGAGAATTAAGGATTTCTTTCTGCATAGCCAGCAGTGCCGCCTGCTTTAGTCAAGAGCTCAGCAATAAAGGGGGGAAATATTTTTTATTTTCCACCTCCCTGATTGCTTCCCCCTTGGAGCTTCTCACATGGGTCCTGAACCGGCAACTTAGGTCAGAGTGCCCACTCCAGACAAAGCCCTACCTTCCCAGCTGCAGCCACTAGAACAGAATGGGGCAGCAGCCCTAGGTGAGCGAGAGCCCCTAGCTGTGAGCCGTCCCGCCTTCACCCTGGAGAAGGAGCTGTAGGAGCAGCCAGTGATAAGGGTGGCTCTCCATGGGGGAGTCACATGATTTCCCCTCCCTTTGCTCACAACTGTCCTTTCCCCTCGCCCACTGCTGGCACCACATGGCCAGCCCTGGGGAGCCCTCCCGAGAACAGCAGTCAGCAACACAAACCACCCCCACCACGTCTCAGCTCAGGGAGGGAGCGGCTCTGCTTCTGTGGCCCGTGCCACGCTGGGCCTCCCTGCTCGGCAATGCTGGTTTGTGTGGAACAGCCTCTTGTCCCCCGGGAGCTGAGCTGAGAGCTCCCCAACTCATTTAACACAGGTCAGCCAACAGTAGGGTTACCATACGTCCGGATTTTCCCGGACATGTCCGGCTTTTGGGGGCTCAAATCCCCGTCCGGGGGGAAATCCCCAAAAGCCGGGCATGTCCGGGAAAATCGGGAGGGCTCGGTGGTGCTCGGCCGGGGCCTATTTGGCTGGTGTCGGGGCCGGTGCGGGGCCGGGGGCATGGTGCCGGGCCGGGAGCCGGGCCGGGCGCGCGGTGTCGGGCCGGGGTCCAGGAGCCCGGCGCGCGGTGCCGGGCCGGGGTCCAGGGGCGCAGGGCCGGGCCGGGTGCAGGGCCGGGCGGGGAGCCGGGGGCGCGGTGCCGGGTCGGGGTCCGGTCCGGGAGCCGGGGGGGCGGGGCCGGGAGCCGGTCCGGGAGCCGGGGGCGCGGGGCCGGGCCGGGAAGCCGGTCCGGGGTCGCGGGGCCGGGGAGCCAGGGTCGCTGGGCCGGGAGCTGGGGTTGCCGGGCCGGGCCGGGGGCCGGGAGCCGGTCGGGGGTGGCGGGGCCGGGAGCCGGTCGGGGGTGGCGGGGCCGGGGAGCCAGGGTCGCTGGGCCAGGAGCCGGGGTTGCCGGGCCGGGCCCGCGGGGCCGGGAGCCAGTCCGGGGTCGCGGGGCCGGGGTCGCTGGGCCGGGAGCTGGGGTTGCCGGGCCGGGGGCTGGGAGCCGGGGTCGCGGGGCCGGGAGCCGAGGGGTGCGCCGGGCCGCTGGGGACCGGCAGTGCTGGGCGGGCCGGGGATGCTTGGCCGGGGCCGGCACCCCAGGGCCCGAGCCGACCCAGGCTGGAGCCGCCGGGGGACCAGCCTGGGCCGCGCCTCCTCCCCCCACACTCCCCCTTACCTGCTTCAGGCTTCCCGCGAATCAAATGTTCGCGGGAAGCAGGGGAGGGGGTGGAGACTTTGGGGAGGGGGCGGAGTTGGGGCGGGGCTGGGGGCGGGGCCAGGGCCCCGTGGAGTGTCCTCCATTTGGAGGCACAAAATATAGTAACCATAGCCAACAGCCAGCAGGGAGTACAGACTTGGAGTTCCTTCTCCAGCACCCCTAGCCCAGCTGCCCACCGAATGGGCTTCATTCCTTTCTGTGCAGCGGGCGCTCTGGGAGAGTGGTTACTGCCTGGGAGCCACCCCTTTGAGTCTCAGGGCCACGTTCAAGCCTGGCGTAAGCAGGGGCAGAGGACGCTGACATCAGCAGGAGCCGGGAATCGCTTACACCAGGGATGAATTTGCCCCATGGTCTCTAACACTGAACTAAATGGAGGGCTGGGTTTTGCACTTCCCCTCCCTAAAACTCCTGCTTTTGAGTGGCAGGTTCATGCACATGAGGATTGCCCGTCTGTCCTTCAGTTGCCATCCTGAGCCTGCCCTCTTGGGGGCTGCAGGATTGGAACTGCCAGGTGGGTTGTTTCAGCTGCAGTGTTTCCTGGGCAAAGCATTTCCCAGCAGCACGCAGATCTATGGGCCTTGCGCAGTACCTCGGGGCTGTTACTAGTACTCACGTTACTGACCAGGTCTACCAGCTCCTGATAGCAGATCTGCCCTTCATCATTGCTCTGGGCCAGAGCCACCAGCATCTCCAGCTTGGAAGGATCCAGGGGCAGCTCATGGCTGTGCACCAGGCTGGCGAAGGTCTCTACGCCAATGAAACCGGTGTTGTCTGGATCAAGCTGCAAAAGAAACCAGAGTCAGAGACAGAGGGTGTCAGCTCCAAGCATTGGGAAGATGGCACTGGAGCTGGAGTAGATGGGAACTCCTCTACACCAAGACTCTTTCACTATTCCCTAAGGTCACTTCTTCTAGGAGAGGCTGGCACTGGAGTTGCTGTCAACTTGTGGGGAATGGAGTGGTTGGGCTCTGCCCCACAGCCCACGTTCTGCTACAGTGCCTGGCACAGTCATGGAGGGAGACTTTTAAAGTAAAGGATTTCAACGATGGGTTTTACTAACCCTGGAATCCCTCAGCCCAGCTGCTCTGTCTCTCTCACTCTCCCACGTGTGTGCGGCCAAGGAAGTCTAGGACATGAACCAAGAGCTCCTGAGACTCAGTCCAGACCACAAACCTTTCCACTCCATCCCTCCTGCACAGCTCCTAAGATGGGAGAGTGGGCTCTGCTAAAGGCAGGAGAGAAGGTTATGGGGTGACTTGATCACAGTCTATAAAATGGGGTAATGCTGCCCTGTCTCACTGGACACACTCACTAACATGCGCGGGGCTCAGGCAGTTGGAGCTCTGGAAGGACAAAGAGAGATAAGTCAGCATGTGCAGGAACCCCTAACCCTAGCACCCTTGTTTATGACACTCCTGCCTCTTACTCCTTCACCAACAAGCTCACGGATTCTTTGCCGGTCAACTTCCAGAAAGCAGAAGCAGGGCATAAAATACGGGTGCCCTGGACAAGGAGCCAAACTCACAGGCCTTCAAAAGGCTTGGGGAAGGGGGGTTAAGATGTTATTCTAGCTCTACAAAGGACAATGTCCCCCCAGTAGGCTACCCCTTCAACCGGCCCTACATTTACTGGGAGACCATGGCTGGAATCAATAATCAGTTGTGGTTACAGAGTTCAGAACCAAGGTGTCTGAACCCTGAGTCCTTCCAGAAACTTCCCAGATTCACACCTCAAGTCCCAAGAATTCCAGCTGCAGTATGAGCAACAGATCAACTCTGAAGACCTTGAACCTTAATCAGGACACGCAGCCCAACGTTGCTCCCAACTTCTTCTGAGCTTCCCATGCAGTTTAAGAACACAAGAACGGCCACACTGGGTCAGACCAAATGTCCATCTAGCCCAGGATCCTGTCTTCCAACAGTGGCCAATGCCAGGTGCCCCAGAGGGAATGAACAGAACAGGGCAGTTACCAAGTGATCCATGCCCTGTGGCCCATTCCATTTCAATGTGTCCACATCTGCACCCTCCTCTCAGCTCCAAACTCTTTGAGATGCAATGCCCCTTCGGTGTGCAAATGGAGGGATCTGCCAGCTGGTGATTCTGATGGGCTGACGAGCGGGCCTCTTTCAAGTTCTCCTTTGCACTTCCCACCCTTTCCCTCACACTCCCCTCTCCTGCTCCCGCTTCCAAACAGGGAGCCAGACTCACACCGGCTCAGGTGAACAGACCCCTATCGAATTCCCATAGCACCACGGTTAGCTCTTCCAAAAGTGTCACGTCCTCACACTCACCCAGAACAAAGCCACAGTCATGCTGGATTTACCAGGAAGGTTTGTATCCAATTTCCTCCTTGAAAAGCACTTTGAATAATGTGGGGGAAGGGCTAGTCTTAAAAAACCATTTTGGAAGGACAAGAAGAAAAGTCAGTGTGTTTAAGTCCCTGCCGAGGGCATGACAGAGGCTGGGTTCTGCCCCTGGGAGGCAAAGCCAGTAAAACAGAATTATTCTGCAAATAATATTGTCTCTGTCATCTTATTCTCCAGGGAACGAAATGCAAAACACAGAGCTCCCTGGCAATGTCCTTGTGGAATGGGCAGGACGGAGAACGCTGTGGGACACGGACACACGCGCTATTCTGGTTTGAGCTGAGGGAGACTGTAGCCTCTCCATCCCAAAGAATCTACTGCTCCCTGGGGCTCCTGACAGATCTAGTGGAGACTTCGCATCTCAGCCCGGAGGGCGCAGCAGCCACAGAGAGGGCCCAATCCAGGGTAGGGGAAGGGCACGTCTTCCTTTGGGAGAGTGGGGCTGGCCCCCCCACAAGAGCATGAGAAGGGGGATTACAAGGAGGGGAGATGCAGCATATGGCCAAATTAACCCTTTGGAGGCTGTGTAGATCACAGCACCTAGACCTTGCTCTAGACAAGGAAAGCAAGTTATAAGCAGAGCTCTCTAGGGCAGAGGTTCTCAAACTGTGGTCCGCGAGCTCCATTCAGGTGGTTCGCGGATAGTTCCCTCTAAGCTGCATGCCTGGACGGCTGCACCCGATAGAATGAAGGGCCACCCACCTAATTCGTGGAGCCGCGCAGGCTCGGGCTTCACTAATTAGGTGCCTTGGACCTTGGAGAAGACACACATGTAAAGTGAGGTGGTGGCCTTGGGGGGAATAGGGGGTAGGTGGGAGGGGGCAGTGGGGTGAGAAGAGGGGGTGGGGGGAATTTGGGACGTGCAGGACTGCAGCGGCCAGAGAAAGAGGCGACTTTCCCCAGCTCCAGGGCTGTGGCTGCCACGGTTGGAGAGAGAAGCAGAGACCCCCCACTCCTTCCCAGCCCCAGCTCGGGGGCTGCCGCAGCAGGGGAGAGACGGCACATCCATCGCATTAGAAAGGTAAGATTACGGATATAAAAATATGAGTTGTGTGCTTTTATTTGTAGAACAAAAGGTGTTAATTATTATTAAGTTTTTTTATATAGCACTTTTAGCCAAAGCGCTTTACAATAGTTAGCTGATGGTACAAACAACGTTTGGAAAGATCATTAAGTGGTCCACCGAGACCCTCAGCAATTTTCAAGTGGTCCGTGGAAAAAAAAAGTTTGAGAATCACTATTCTAGGGGTTACTGCCTCTC
The DNA here is from genome assembly GCF_027887155.1 of Malaclemys terrapin pileata. Taxonomy (NCBI): domain Eukaryota; kingdom Metazoa; phylum Chordata; order Testudines; family Emydidae; genus Malaclemys; species Malaclemys terrapin. The sequence goes on from NC_071514.1 coordinate 57,022,338, forward strand.
CACAGCGCTTGCGCCTGATCCTTCATGTGGCTGGCCATGTGCGTTGGGCTACAGTTCCAGAGCCTAGGACGGCTCTGCTGTAGGAGGGGTGGGGCAGTGCTCCAGGAAGCAGTCAGAGGGGCGGTGTGCAGGCAGTGTAGGAGATTGGTCTCTCCCCTTTCCCCCACAATAAACCCCAAGTTGGGTGCCAATTCCACTTTTACTTTCTCCTTGGAGCCCCCAGTTCACTGCACACTGGGCCTAGCAAGGAAGTCGTGACACCCATGTTCACCGAACAGCATCTCAGGTAGGCAACCCCGCAGCATAAGCAGCCACATCCAAGCGTCAGCTAGTGGATAAATAGTTACGGTGCTGGACTGTGACTCAGGAAACTTGGGCTCTATTCCCAGCTCAGCCACAGATTGGCTGGGTGGCCCAGCCCATGTCACTTCACCACTCAGTGCCTCCCTGTCCCTCCCCTTCTTTGTCTTTCTAGGTTGTAAGCTCTAGCACCTGTCTCTTACTATTGTATGTACAGCACCTAGCGCACAGGGCCTCCGATCACACTTGTGGCCTCTAGGTATGACTGTAATACATATCCAGGAATAATAATCCCTGGAGTACATTCCACTGAGTTTGCCCCCTAGTTAATGACCCACTTCCCCCTGGTAGCCACTTGTCCCCTCTCCCTGGGTATGACAGCAGGGCCTCCATTTAGCTCACTAGATTCAATAGCTATTCACTTGCTCTTCCTGTGGCCAATACCATTGCCATCGCTGCCCCCTAGCACCACTCAGCAAACTCACATGCCGTCGCCCATGCACACCACACACAAATGCAGACCCAAGCACACAAAACACCCGTCTGCATGCACACATACACACTGCACATGCCAGATGCAAGCACATGCATGCACGCCCCATGTGAATGCACACCCATCTACATGCAGATATACACACTATGTCCACACTTAGGATCACACACTTGTTTTGCATAGGTACACGTACACACGGAAATGCACACGTACTATACCTCCACATCTCGTGTACACACATGCCCATACACGTACACACGGCGATGCACACGTACCATACCTCCACATCTCGTGTACAGGCATGCCCACACACGTACATACAGTGATGCACATGTACTATACCTCCACATCTCGTGTACACACATGCCCATACACGTACACACAAAGATGCACACAGACCATACCTCCACATCTCATGTCCATGCATGCCCACCCACATGTACACATGAAGATGCACAATATACACCTGCACATGTACCTCACACATATGTATACCTGTACACACATGATACACACAATAAATATGAATGCCTGAACCCTCACACACACACATAGTCCACACAGGCACATACCCCATGTGAAAGCACACCCACCCACCTGAATACGCATTTAGGCATATCATACACACAGTGCACACTTAGAACCACACACATACCCACATATGAGCATGCACACTTGCTCCATGCTTGCACATTACACATGGAGATGCACGCATACCATGCATGCACAAGTACATACACACGCGCAAACACACACTTACCCAGATTCTCTCTTTCCTCTTGCATTTCAGTGCAAATTGGCCAGCCCATAACAGACCAAAGCAGCAGCAGCAGCAAAATCATTCCCCCTCAGTGGCTTGCAGAGACCCCATCTCCAGCCACATTCCAGCACCTGTGGCCTGCACCCTCCCAGATCAAACTGTCACCACCGATGCTCATGCCCCCTGCGCCTAAGGCTGCAGCACCACAACTCCCACAGGGCACTAGGGCTGGGAAGTTTATTCAACCGCTAGATGCTGAGAAATGTTGGACATGGAGGTGGCAGGATCTGAAGCCAATGTCCTCCCCTAAGATGCTCTCTAACCTTTGGCCGATCATCTAGGCCAGTGGTTCTCAGCCTATTTACCATTGTGGGCTGCATATGCAGCTCTCTCTGTGTTGTGTGGGCCGCATCCACACAATATATATACTACCTGGATGGCCCTGAGGTCACCTGGGCTACAGCTATGTGCTGACTGGGCCACAAGTTGCCCACGGGCTGCGGTTGAGAACCACTGCTCTAGGCTGAGTGGCATTACTGCCCCCAGGAATGTAACAGGCCCCGGCTCTCTCCCTCATGGCAACCCTTTCCTTACAGAGATGTTTAGACACATTTGTACCACTCAACTCCTGGAGGCTCAGCTCAGGTCCCACATCCAATTGCCAGTGAGATGCCTGGTAACCCAGCTCCCCCCTCCAATGAGGTTGTGGGACTTGCCCAAGGTCATGCAGTGAGTCAGAGGGATAATTATTGAAACAGGAACTTGGAGTCTAAATTCCTAACCAAAATTAATGACCAAGCTCCCCCACATCAGAATCCCTGGCAGCGCGGGGGCCTGGCTAAAGAGACGGAATTTGGCTGCCAGAGCAGATGAAGGGGTTCCAGCCAGGAATCAGTCAGAACAGAGCACTCAGTGCCACCAAGGGTTAATGCATTAGGAGCCAATCCTGCAATCAGAGCAGAGGGCCCAATGCAACACAGTGTTAACGCATTAGGGCCCGATCCTGCGGTCAGATCACAGGGCTCAGTGCCATCATGTGTCAATGCACTAGGGCCCGATCCTGCGGTCAGGTCACAGGGCTTGCTGCCACCATGTGTTAACCCTTTAGGGCCCAATCCAGCGGTCAGGTCACAGGGCTCAGTGCCATCATGTGTTAACACATTAGGGCCCGATCCTGCGGTCAGATAACAGGGCTTGCTGCCACCATGTGTTAATGCACTAGGGCCCGATCTGCAGTCAGATCACAGGGCTCAGTGCCACCATGTGTTAATGAATTAGGGCCCAGTGTTTCCAGGTGCTGGCCACCCCTCACCCACTCTTTGCCCAGTCTGAGGGCAGCTGCTGCTGCTCCCCAGCACCTCACGGGAGCAGGTCCTTAGCCTCGCAGCGCTGAGCTAGAGAGCTCTGGGCTGGGCTGAATGAGGAGGTTCAGAAGGGAAAGGAGCTGCATGGCCTCTGAGGCTGCTGGCTACAGAGTATATTTGTCCCTCCACTGTTCGAGCAGGTGCCCCGATCCAACACCCTTGGCAGCCGGTGGTTCCGGAGGTGCCCCCGGAGCTGGAATAGCAGGGTCACGGCAGGCCAGCTTCAAAGTGCCTCTGACGGAGCTGTGTGGGGGGATGTTTGGCTCTCACTAGTGTAAGCCGCCCCCTCGGTGCCAGCAGGCACCACCTCCACGCTCACGAGCGCATCCGCTCTATTTCAGAGGCGTGACAGAGACGGTGCTGGCTGGGGACACCAGGGCTCCCCACCTAGATGCCACCATGAGGGGGAGACAGACCCAGAGGTGCACGTGGCCTGGTCTGCGCGATGCCATGGAACGGCTGGTGCCAAGCCACGAGCTAACGACAGGGCGTGTGGAGAACCCACCAGGGAGATACCAAGGGGATGGGCACAGAGCCGGGGTGGCAGCCTGCAGAGAGCCCCTGTTCCATCCCCACCCCCCATGGAAAGTTACCCCCCTCCCCAGGCTGCATGCCACAGCTGCGCTGGAACCCCCCGATCCGGGCGGGAGAGGCGCAGCAGCCGCTGCCTTGGAAACCAGCACTCACCTGCTCCTGGATGAGCTGCAGCAAGGAGCTCCTATCCATATACCCGCCGGGGCTGGCTGGCTGCAGGGGCGGCCGGCTGCGGGGCTCATCGGAGGCAGGAGGCGGCGGGGGGCGGGTTTGCTGCTCGCCTCCCAGGGCGCCGGGAGCGATGGCAGGGAGGGGTGCCGGGCTGCAGCCGCCGAGTCAGCCAGCCAGCCCCGCGCTGCTGCGGAGCGATCGGAGAGCGAGCGCCGCTCCACTCCGCACAGCCGGGCTCCGGGGGCGGGTGCCAGCGAGAGGGGCTGGGGGAGACGTGGGGCCGGGAGCCAATGGCAGCCCAGTGGGGGGAGGCGGGGCAGCCGCGGAGCGCCGAGCCCACCGGAGCCGGGAGCGACGCTGCAGCCTCTGGCGCTGGCGAGACACCTGCAGCCCGGCCGCCGGGGTGCGCACGGGGCGGGGTGCGCGGCTGGGACGCAGCAAACGCCGGGCGGTCACCGGGATGCTCTGGGCAGCTCCCCGCGCGTCCAGGGCAGTACCCGGCCGGGGCACAGCGCCCCTCACCCCCCTGCCTCCAGGGCAGTACCTGGCACAGCACCCCCCGCCCCCCTGCCTCCAGGGCGGTACTCAGCCCAGGCACAGCGCCCCCTGACCCCTTCATCCAAGGTAGTACCCAGGCACAGTGCCTCCTGCATCTGGGGTGGTACCTGGGCACAGTGCCCCCTGCCCCCTATAACCAGCGAGGTACCTAGGCACAGCGCCCCCTGACCCCTTCATCCAAGGTAGTACCCAGGCACAGTGCCTCCTGCATCTGGGGTGGTACCTGGGCACAGTGCCCCCTGCCCCCTATAACCAGCGAGGTACCTAGGCACAGCGCCCCCTGACCCCTTCATCCAAGGTAGTACCCAGGCACAGTGCCTCCTGCATCTGGGGTGGTACCTGGGCACAGTGCCCCCTGCCCCCTATAACCAGCGAGGTACCTAGGCACAGCACCCCCTGCCCCTCTCTGACCAGGATAGTACCCGGGCACAGCACCCCCTGCCCCCCGGCATCCAGGGTGGTACCACTGCACTAAGCCAATATCTGTCTCTCCACCTGTCTCCTGGGCCAGAAACAAATTGCTCTCCCTACTAGTGTTTCAAGTGAACTGTAAGCGCTGGCCTGGCCTGCGGATGTGCACAGCTGTGGGCATAGGAGGTGCAGGGTACATGACTAGCTGTTGCGTGGGTGAGCCATGTCCATGGGAGTGGGGTGGACAGGTATTTGAGATGTAGTTTCATTGCGATGGCTGCATGAGTTTGAGCTCCTGGCTCTTTGAAGCTTCCTTCCCCAGTGTGATCCTCTGCCCTGAGACCCCTCAATAACTTCACCCCTCAATACCTGCCATTGAGCTCCATGACGGAGATAGGGGATGCTGGCAGCAAGGAGGCAGGTTAATAAGCTGTGGAATCCTCAGAGCCTGGTGCTGTGAATATTCATCCACTTCCCAGCTGTTCCAACGCGTTCCATAGGGTGCGCAACTGGAGGCAAGATGCCAGCTCTGCTCCACCCCTGCAAGAGAGGGGGCAAGCCAAGGCACATGCCTGATAGCGCCCGACCCTGATGGAGAGCTTCACTTGGAGCAGTGGAGGGAAAGCCAGGCTGCGAGTTCCTTTGGTGCTGGGCTCCTCCTGGCTGATCCCACTGCGGCTGTGGGACAAAGCTGCCAGAGGTGCTGCCATTGGGCCAGGCCTGAGGACATGCATTTGTACTTGTGATTTCAGGCCTTGCTGGCTCTGATGCAATTCAGCTACAGCGGCAATAGTGAGCCAAGGAGCTGGTCTGCTTGCTGGTCGGGGCTGCCTTGTCCTGCGTCCCTTCCTCTGCCCTGCTAGAGGGACCTGATGGGCCATGCGGACTCACCCCTTGAAGACAGGGTTGTCCCCATCACTCCGACCCCTCTGATCCGGGTGGGACGAGGCCCTGGGGTTCTCTGGGATAAATCTCTCCTCTGCGATCTCAGCAAACTCAGGCTCCCTCTGCCCCCCTCCCATCTGGGCATTTCCATGGTGCAGCCTCGCAGCCAGCCTGCCTGGGGATTCCAGCATTGTTAATATCCAGCATCGCGCTTCTTTTAGCATGTTGCTGCACTCTGCCTTCGGGCAGCGAAGTCGAATTTAGCTCTTCATTAGAGAACACTGCGCACCAAGGACAAGTCCCACGCTGGCATCGCATTCACCTCCCTAGCTGGAGGCTCTCCCCTTGTACAGCTCACATCCCTCATCCTGGGGCTCCCCACCACTATTCTGTGCTGTGCCCATCACCTTGGTATCTGAGCACCTTCCACAATTAACCACGGAGACTAGCATCTAAGGGTTACTCTGGGTACCACATAAACCCTCCATCACCAGGCAGTGGGTCAAGGGGACGAACTTTCCCCTCCCACCCAGCCACAGCTGCCTCTAACGGACTGTGAGGGGGTCTCACTGCCCTCTAGTGCATGGAAGCAGAACTGCTCAGCTCTGTGGCACAGTTCCCCTACTACTACTAACTGAAGAGCACTCTCCTGTAGCTCAAGTGGCAGGACCACTTCTTTCTCCCCCCCTCCACAGCCCCATATATCCTTCGCCCCCCAGCTCCCTCTCGCTCTCAGATAAGTGGGCTGCTCCAGGTTCTAGCCACTCCCTGTTTCTCTGGAGGGGGCAGATGGGGCTCAGCATGTTTAAAGTACAATGAAAGTCTTTGAGGGGCCATTTTTGCCGCTGCCCCGGTCTATTCGTTCCTCACACGTCCCCAGTTCCTAGGTCAAACTCCCCACCCCGCGAGCTGGGCCTGGGACCAGAGAGGCAGCTGGCTTCTTTCTGCTTCTTGCATCATCCTGAGGCCTGGCTCTGAGGTGAACTGCGCAGGGCCCTGGTGATGCACAGGGCAAGGCACGGCTAGAGCGGCTCTGTACTATGGCTGGCAGGTGGAGGAGCTGGCTTTGGTCAGTGAGCAGAGCAGCTGGGGCTCTGAGTGCAGACAGGCAGGCTCAAGGAATGAGAACTCTCCCCCCTCCCCTGACCCCCACAGGTAACCCCATTCAAAGGGAGCATAGTCCCTTTGTTTTAATCACAACCTCCAGCTCCTGCTCCCACATGAAGCTGCATCTCAGCTTCCCTTTCACTATACTCAGCCTCTAAATCTTCGCCTCCAGGGATCCCAGCAATACAGCGGGGTAGCTCAAGGGCGCCCCCTGAAGGAGTGCTGAACACTTACAGTAGCGAGCACCATTCAGCTGCTTTTCTAACCATCACAGCCCCCCCGGAGGATGCAACATTGCATTTTACAGAGGAAACTGAGGCGCAGGGAATGGGCTCACCCAACTCAGTGACAGATGGATCCCAGCAGTTCTGACCCCAGCCCCCACTCTAACACAGGCACACACACACACACAGCATGTGTGTGTCAGGAAGGGGTGGTTTCCTGCCTCAGGCACTGGCCTTGTAGCCTGCACACCTTGGGCTAGTCACTGATGCTGTGAGCCTCTCCCCTCTGTTTGCCTCCCCAGGGGATGAGGATACTTTCCTGAGGAGTAGAGAGGCTGAAGCTAGCCAGGTTTGGAAGGTGCTTTTGGACCCTTGGTGCACGCGAAGGGCAAAGGCTGGTTACAGTAGCAATTCTGCTACGCTTTGAGCGCTGCCTGCCCCCACACTGATTGCTAACGCAGAGCCTGGGAGAGACAGAACTAATTCAACCTGGTTAATTAAAGCCTCTTGCACCTTATCTGCAAGGGGCAGGACTTCCCCCGCATTGGCTGGCAGCTGATTCTTCCACATGCCCTGCTCTCGCTTGGATGAACTGGAAACTCCTTCATCCACAGCCTCCTCATCAAAGGGGCTCACTAGCGCTGGCAGACAGCATGGGGCTGGGCTGCCTCCACATTCTGCTGCCCTTGAGCCTCCCACCAGTACTGAGCAAAGCTGACCATGTCAATCAAAGGCTAGTCCTTCCCCAGCCCCCTGTAGATGGGTCATAGCCCTGTCCTAAGCTGCCTTAGCCCACAGACCTGGGCATGCTAGACCACTTCACAGAGATGCTCCTTGGGATGTGGGGGTGGGGCGGGGGGGGTGTCAACAAGTATATTGGACTGGTGCTGAGCTGGCCAGGTGTCAGGCAGCATGATTCTTGCCGATAATGACCCCCTGGGTGGGGTATCAGCAGGGCTTTCCCTCAGGACACCTCATCTCAAAGCATGAGCCTCTACAGGACTGAGGACCTGAGCCCAAAGCCCATGGGAGTTAATGAAAAGCCTCCCATTGCCTTCATTGGCCCTGCCACTCCTACACTTCTATGACTGGAAGGGATCAGGCCTCGAGTCCCCTAAAAAAGATTCATTAACCTCTTGTGGCCCAGCCATTAGATGGGGACAGAGAGCCAGGCTGGGTTACAGGGGCTCCAATCCAGGACCAGTTCCAAAGCAGGTTCATTTTCAGTCCAAGCCACACTGCCCAGATCCCTAACCCGCTGCCATCTGCCAGGCTGGGGGCGTGAGGTCCTTTGGGGGCCCAGAGTAACTGTGAGCAGTGGAGGGGGGGGAGCACTAGGCATATCCAGCATACTCACTCACCTGGCACTGCTCCATGTCCCGTCGAAAGGGAGGACCAGCCAGAGAGACACAGGCTGGGCAGAGCCAAGGGGCACATTTATGCTGCATTCATCACTGAAGGATCCCAGGGCACCGCACAGCCCCTCGCCTCACCCTCCCCTCCCACATACCACCAGCCAGTACCCCCGCTGCAGTGAACTGGCTGACACCGGGGTGAGAGGAGAACCAGGCCTCCCACACATGGCTCTGCTAGCCAATAGCTCTATATCCCCAGACGGACGATCCTTCCTCATCCAGAGCCAGCCCCAGTCCCCTGCCCCCACTTCCCCTCCAGGATAGCTGGTCCTAGGCCATGTGAGGCCAGGTCCATGCTAAGAAGGGCCACGTGGGACCCCTTTGGCGACTGCTGCTGCCCTAGTCAGGGGACAAGGCAGTTAGGAGCAGCACACGCCATTTCCTGCCTTCCAGGCCACAGGAGAAATAAGCTGTTCCCACAGCCCTTCCAGCCAGGAGAGCGTAAGGCCGGGCTGAGGAACTGAACTCACGTCTAGGCAGGGCAAAGTGCTAAGCCAGGCCAATGCCCATCTCTGAACAGTGGAAGGGGCTTCCCTGGCCTTCCAGTGAGCTGGGCCCAACCACTGTAGGGAGGGGGCTGTGACTCTAGGGCACCACAGGGGGCGCCACGGAGCCTCTGCCCGCTGGGCTTCCTCGCAGCCATTAGCTGGAGCAGTGACTGGATGCACATTGCTCCCTGTGCAGGGGAAGGGGGCTCAGACTCTCCCTCACCCCAGCTCGCACAGGAAGAGGTTCGCGCCCAGCCTGCTGCTGTTGGGAGTAAAGGGCAGATGCACCCAGCTCTGGGGAGACAGCAGGGTTAGAGAGAGACACTTAGGGGAAGGGGAGGGGGGCTGCTCTGCTCCTTGAAGGCTGGAGAGTTTCCCCTCCCCATTCTAGTCTATGGGGCTCCCCAGCACAAGGAGGGCAGGCGGTTGGGATGCCTCAGCTGCCAGGAGTCCAGGACCAAGCACATGGACAATATCTGCTGACCCCCGGAGGGAGCCCTGAGCTTGGTGGTGTTTTCATGCCTGGCTGCAGACCTGGAGGGACAGCTCAGACTGACACCAAGCCAGTGCAAAAACATCTCCTAAGCAGCACAGCGCTAGCTCCCCTGCTCTGCACTATCCTGCAATCTCCTGCTTGGAGGAAGGACCTTGGGCTGTCCTCTGTAATTAGCTCACCTCATCAAGAGAGAGATGGAGAAGCCAAGAGTGGAAATTGAATGCTTCAGGGCCTGCCACTCCCATCCAGAGAGGGAATGGGGAAGGAGCGCTAGCAAACGGGGGGAGTCACAGCTACTGTAGGGTCTGCTGGCTGGACTGGTGTTGGCATGCTGGATCTAGGGGCAAACACAGCTACTGCAGGGCCTACCAGTAGGAGGTGCCCAGGGCCTGGTGCTGTCTCCCAGCAGCCCTGCCTTCCCTCTGAGCCAATGTTCATTCTGCATAGTCTCCTCTCCTCCCAGATGTGCTGAGAGCCCCTGTTAAGGGGAGACCATAAAAGCCCATGTGATTAACTGATTATGTCCTTGGGGGAGCCATTGCTCGGCAGAAAGTGCCAGCAGAGGAATTCTCAGCAGAGATGGGGCCTAGAGAGAGGAGATGGGCTCTTCCTTCCCTGCCTGCCCCCTCGGGGGGAATAGCATAGAAAAGCCAGAGGCTGTGCTGGTGCCAGCCCACTGGGAGCCCTGAGCAGCCCTCCCCACCCCCAAACACTAAAACAGGCAAGTTCTTATAATGAAAAGCAAACAGGGGCCCCCTTGAGCTGCTTGGGGCCCAAAGCAATTGCTAGTCTGCTTAGGTGCAACATACAGCCCCCAAACCGACAGTGATACACTAGAGCCTCAGTATCTCATGGTGAGTACTAGGTAGGGCCCTTCACGGTCGCTTTTTATTTTATTTAGTTTTTCCTGGGAATTTGTCAGTGTTTATTACCACAACAAAAACAGGTGCAAATCGGTGGAAAAAACTATTAATCATTTTTCTGGGTAAAGATCGGGGTTTATTTTGGTGCATGAAAGGATGGGGGGGGGGATTAATGCTTTGCTGAATGGAATTCAATGTGATTTGCTGCAGAACTGAAACAGAACTCAGAACACAATGCGGCCTCAGAGTTCAAGAAAACAATATATCTCTAATCCCCCAATATAACTTTTCATTTGAATAAACAGTTTACTGTTGTAGATTTAGAACTATTAGCATGTAAATATTTACATTTAATAATTGGGCCCCACCATTTGCAGCACATACACTCAACTTCACCCTTTTCTCCTGGTTTTGTTTTTTTAAAACTGTCGAATACTCCCTTGTGTTGCGAAACGTATTCGGAGACAGATTTTCATTTTCTTCCCATTTTAGCATGTCAGATCTTTACACTGTTATCTGCTAACAGCTTGAAATGCGTACATGGTGGGTGTGGGATTCATCAGTATGTTCAGATACGCACGCAACTCAGAGCTTGCATGCGTCCCTGTTTGTTTATTGTGTGTATCTTAATTTAGACTAATACATAGCCTTGCTTCAACAGGCAGCTTTGCATATACACACAGACTAATGTATTATCGTAATCCATATATCTCATGCAATGGGTTGTATTTTCCTAATAAAACAAATTTATATATATATATATATTTGAATGATACAAAGTAGGGTGAAAATTGGGGGGGGGGAAATGAATACTACTTTGTGTAAAGCCTGGGATTTTTTTCAGTAAAAATCGGTTTAAACTGCAAACGAAGGGGATTAGTAATAGGAGACACAGGCCCTTTCAATAGTCTAGCAGGATTAAACCATTGGTCTCCAGATCAGGAGCTAGCCAAGCTGTGCGGGACACAGGGGGATCAGAGCAGTAATGAAATCGAAGTAAAGCAGCGCATGGCTCCTCCCTCCGTCACCTCCTCTCTGAAGACCCACTTTTCCTGGGCACCTGCTAGCAATCAGCCAGTGCAGGAAGACCAGGCTGGGGGCGTCTGGGGAGAGTCACTATATCTATTATGATGTCCATTACAGTAGCGCTTAGAGACCCCAGCCGAGATCAGGGCTCTGTTGGGCCAGGTGCTGCATGTGGACATAGACCCAGACCGTCCATGCCCCAGCTGACATAGACAAGAGAGCCAGAGGGCGGGCAGAAAGGAGGATTATGCCCCTTTGACAGTTAGGGAGATGAAGCGACTCACCCCAGAAGCCCATGGCAGAGCTGGGAACTGACCCTAGGACTCCCGTGTTCCAGGCAAGCGCCTTAACCACAAGATCAACCAATGTAGCAAGTGTATATTAAACAGGTATCCCTCTCTTGCCCCACCACCCTTTGAATGTCATTTGGCTTCTGAGACTGTGCCTACCTCTGTGTTTGTACAACAGCCGATGTAATGAGCCCTGCGACCGCGATCAAGGCCTCCGGGTGCTACTTAACTGACACAATCTAAACATAGCGATGATGTTAAGCCCCAGTGGAATGCAGCCATCACTGGGGTGGCATGCACAATCTTTGGCACAGCAGTTTTAAGCCAGGAAGAGGAGAGGAGCCCTGCAGCTGGTTGAAACCACAGGGAGTTTCTAGGCAGAATGGACTGACCCAAATTAGCATTTGGCCAGAACACCCCAATTAAGCCCCCAGCACTCACACAAAGTACCGGAGGAGCTCTAACTGCTGCAAATGGGCAGGGCCTTGGTCCTGCTTCTCATGCAAAAGGCTTTCCTACATCACTGTGTTGGGGTCTGGGTTTCAGCACCAACTCAGAGGGGCCAGCGCCCCCTAGCATATCACCACTACCACCCTCCCAGCAGCACAGCGCCCCCTAGCACCAGGCAGGGGCCATCCGCTTCTGCACTCTTTCTCCTATGCGTCACCACCAATGCGTCCAGCAGCTCTGGCATGTTCCTTGCCCTCCAGTCTGGAGCCGGTTTAAAAGGGAAACAGACGAAGCTCACAGCATCCCAATGAGTGCCCGTCTGCACCTAGGCCCCAGCACGGCTAGCCCGATGCACACGGAGCCCGAGGAACCCTTATTAGGGTGATCGGTCTCCCCCCACATCAAGCTCAGATGGGCCCTGGAGAAAGCATGTTGCCTGGGGGTGATTCTGTTTCCCTCAGCAGCCCTGCCCCATGCAGTGTGCTCCTGCTGACCCTGCAGAGCCAGAAATAGCTGAGGCAAGAGCAGCACGAGGGAAAACAGAGCCACAGGGAGAAAAGCGGAGAGAAGGGGGGAGGGAGGGAGCTGGAGGGCTGCTCAGAGGAAACCAAGTGATGGGTGGTAAGGAAGAGGGGTGGGGCAGCAAGGGCAGCATGTACCTTTAGCCACAGAAAATTATGTGCAACTGCAAAGGTTTAGTGTTGAGCAACAAAACCACCCCTGCTTACAGCTGCCTGTGATCACAGCCCCATTCAGCAGGGCGCTCAGACGGGCTGGACTTTAAGCATTGCTCACACCCTTAACGCTAAGCTTAGGTACCGAGCTGACTGGGGGCCTCCGGGCCTACTGAGCCCCCGCCATGTCTATTGGCTTCTTCAGCCACTGTAATTATTTTTCAGGTTCCTCCACATGAGACCCTTTAAAGAGCTTGCTTCGTGTTTAGCCTTAGCATGCCCCTGCTCAGGAGGCCCCCCCACCCCCGACTCCACTGGTAGCCCCTCAAACTCATCAGCTAAGCAGTCTGTACAGGGTGTGAAGCTGTGGGGACATTCAGGGAAGCCTTTCTCCGAGGGGATACACCCCACCCCCTGCCCATCGGCACCCCTGGCGGGGAGAGTGTGCGCGGAACACCAGAATCAAACCCTGCGCTGCCTCACTGCAGAGCGGGAGGGCAGGCAGACAGGGCCTGTGCCGCACTGTGGGTTTAATATCCATTGTCTCTGCCAACTGGCTCTCCATGGATCTGTTTGTGGGTGGTGGCAGAGGCAGGGCACACCAAGGTGGATGGGTGCACCCCTTTCGTCTGCGGGAAGGTGCAGATCAGATGAGTTTCCATTCACCTGAGCTGTGGAGCATGCTGGCTGGAGGCACGTGCTCACGGAGCTGGGCCGCCAGTCCCCTGCTGGCTGTACCTGCTGAGCTAAGAACCAGGGGGTCATTTCTGAGCACGTTTGCTGCAGCAGTACCAACATGCTGGCTGGATGCCTTTATGAGCTCAGGCGAGCCGCTGTCGGCTTTTCCCACCCTGGCTGATTGAAGTAGTTGGCCAGGCCTGCTCTCCTAAGACCAGCAGCCCCATGATGTTCCTTGCCCCGGCACTGCATGCCCTTACACCAGGCTTAGCCAAATCATGCCACGGCCACATTGGGAGCGGGGGCCAGATGAAGGGAGTGGGCTGTCCCATTCGTCCCTGGCCAGCCCGGGCATCCAGTGGGGTTGTACAGAGATAAAGCCTGGATTTCATACACCTTACACAAGAGAACGGTGTGTCCATCCCATCCCGACACAGCACTGCAGCTGGAAGACAAGGTGCAAGAGCTCTGTTAACGGCACGCCTCCTCTCTCGCCAGCTGCATTTCCCAGCTCTGTCTCTTGCATTTTTCCTAGGCCTTTGTCAGGTGACAGGAGTACAACAGAGCCAGCTTTATTGCTGTGGTTTATGGAGTGCAGCAGCTGGCAGATGCTGCTCCCACAGCAATCCTTGCACAGGGAGCTCCCAGGCCAGGGAACCGCCTCAGGCTGCCATGTGGACCCACATCTGCCTGTCAGAAACTAGGGGAGCTGGAAATGCTGAGGTGTGAGAGGCCTACAGCTCTCTGATACCCCCTAAGACTTCACAACTGTCACTGTGTTGCACCCCCACAGCCACTCAGAACTTCACAGCCAGAACCGAGACTACGTTCAGACTCTCCTTCTCCTCTAGTCACTGACATCTGAGTCAAAGGAGAATCTCCATTTGGCATTGGCAGTGGAGGGCCGATGACACACAGCTGAGCAGTTCTGATCCTATCCAGTAGAGGGCAGTGGTGCACATGCAGTATTCCAAATGCCATTGGAAGGCTACTGCCACTGCCGTATCAGAGCACCTCTCCTATGTCAGGGACTTTACCTTCCTTTTGAGGCTACAGAAACAGAGGCTTGGCGACCCCAAGGGACTCGCCCAAGGTCACCCAGGCTGTCTGTGGCAGAGCAGGGAATTGACCTAGGTCACCAGAGCCCCAGCCCAGTGCACTATCCCCTAAACCAGCTCGCCTTTACAGCCACAGGCCCAGTGCCTGACGCTTTCCAACCCGACTTTCTGGAAGGGCCTTTAATTGCTCTTTCCATGTATTTCCCACCTCCAGCCTGCTGCGCTGTCCAGCCTTGGCTGCTCTGCCGCACAGCTATGGTAGCTGGTGGTGCAGCGCGCCATGCCTCACCCTCTGGCCTGGAAGCCCTGCTGTCCCCTGGCATTGCCTCAGGGCACGGCCCTTGCTCCATCAGCCTCCACAGAGCCCACTGAGCGCGCTCTGCTCGCTGTGCCGCAGGGCTGGAACTGAGGCCTGAGTGGCTGGGCCAAGCTTGTACCACCTGTGGCCAGGGCATGTAATTGGAATGGAGGGCAGCTTGGGAGGGGGGTAGCAGCCCTGGTGCCCCCAGGGTAAGAGTGCCACTGGTGCCATCGCAGTGGGAGCTGGGACAATGTAACGGACTCTTCCCTGAGCTGTATTTGTTCTAGGGGTGGCAGCAGTGATAATGGGAGAGGAGCAGGGCTGCCATCAGAGGGCAGATCTCAGTGACACCTGCTTAACCTGGGCAGTAAGAGGGGAGGTGATACACACATCAGCTAGTCCATCCTATGGTCACACACAGCACACAGCCCAGACCACGCCCCTCCCTCACAGTGCACACACACACTGCATGCACTCCCCACCCCCGTCCCCTTGCTGAGTGCATGCACACACTGCATACCCTCCCCTCCCGCCTCGCTGAGCACATGGCATACCCACCCCTCCCCCCCCACTGAGTGCATGCACACACTGCATACCCTCTGTGAAATTATTGACATGAACTGTGACTGTATAGACCATTGTTGCAACCAAGATCCTGTAGTGGCACCAAATCTTGTACAAAAGAGGTCAAGTAAGGTCTCTATGACAAGGTTACGGTTTGCTGGTTATGATTATGCTATCTGTATGCATGTATCATTTTTGTATTTAAAGTTATAAGTATTGGCTCTATACTGTCTGTATTTCAAACTTGTGCTATGCTTCTTGGGTAACACCCCAGACAATTTGGCATCAGCACTGCCTAGCCTGCTTGATCGCCCATTAAGGACCATCAGCTAGACAACTGACCCACTGAGGGAAGGCAGATACACCTTGTGACTCAGCAAGACATTCAGGGACATGCCTATGGACAGAACTCTAAAAGTTTTTCGATGCCATGTGCTGAGTGGCTTGTGGTTGGAACAAAGAAAGCAGAGGCCACATGGCAAGAGACTATAAAAGTCAGCTGCATCTCCTCCAGCTTGTCTTCAATCCTGCTTCTTACTTCTGGAGGAACCTTGTTACAAACTGAAGCTCTGAACAAAGGACTGAATGACCCATCCCAGCTGTGGCTGTACTCCAGACACTTGATTTGAACCTGCAGTTTATTCCATCACTGCTACAAACCTGAACCAAGAACTTTGCCATTGCTGTATGTAATTGATTCCATTTAACCAGTTTTAGCTCTCATCTATATTTCTTTCTTTTATGAATAAACCTTTAGATTTTAGATTTTAAAGGCTTGGCAATAGTGTGATTTGTGGGTAAGATCTGACTTGTATATTGACCTGGGTCTGGGGGTTGGTCCTTTGGGATTGGGAGAACCTTTTTTCTTTTACTGGGGTCTTGGTTTTCATAACCATTCGTCCCCATAACGAGTGGCACTGGTGGTGATACTGGGAAACTGGAGTGTCTAAGGGAATTACTTGTATGACTTATGGGGGTGAGACCAAAGTCCTCTCTGTTTGGCTGGTATGGTGTGCCTTAGAGGTGGAAAACCATCAGCCTGGGGCTGTGACTGCCCTGCTCTAAGCAATTTGTCCTGAATTGATACTCTCAGAAGTGTCCCCCCAAAGGCAGCATCGTTACAGTGGCGTAGTCACTGAGTGCATGCACACACACTGCATACCCTCCCCTCTTCCCCTCGCTGAGTGTATGCACACACTGCATACCCTCCCTCCTCACTGAGTGCATGTGTAACACCGACAGACCCCAGTCGCCCTCAACCTGGGACCTCTGAAGCTAAATGCATGAGCTACTACTGCATGAGCTAAAAGCCACATGTGGCCCTTAGCTAAGGCTATAGCAGACGCATTAATCTCTAAGTGGTCTTGGTGCCACTAGCGGTGACAAGTATCAGGGGGTAGCCGTGTTAGTCTGTATCCACAAAAACAACAAGGAGTCTGGTAGCACCTTAAAGACTAACAGATTTATTTGGGCATAAGCTTTCATGGGTAAAAAGCCTCATTTCAGATGCATGGATCTGAAGTGGGATTTTCACCCACAAAAGCTTATGCCCAAATAAATCTGTTAGACTTTAAGGTGCCACCAGACTCCTTGTTGTTTTAGAGGGGACAGAGCACCCCACCCAGAAGGTGTGTGGGTTACACATGCACACACTGCAGGCACACACACCCCTCGCTGAGTGCATGCACCCTCCCTCTCCCTGCTGCACTCATGCACACACTACACAAGAAACCTCAATCCCAGTTTGCCCTAATCTCACTGTTTTGTTAGGGGGGTGGGGCGGGAGGAGGGGAGAAGGATTTCCCCAGCTGCTCTGCTGGAAATCCAGGGGAAAACACATTGATGGTCAGGGTCCCTGCAATCCCTCCAAGCCCCTTACGTGAGAGAGGGGGAGGCCGCAGTGACCATCTGTCTCATGGCTAACAAATTTATTAGAGCATAAGCTTTCGTGGACTACAGCCCACTTCTTCGGATGCATCCGAAGAAGTGGCTGTAGTCCACGAAAGCTTATGCTCTAATAAATTTGTTAGTCTCTAAGGTGCCACAAGTACTCCTGTTCTTCTTTTTGCGGATACAGACTAACACGGCTGTTACTCTGAAACTTGTCTCATGGCTGTGGATTCCTCCCATCCAGGGCCGGCTCCAGTATTTTTGCCGCTCCAAGCGGGAAAAAACGAAAAAAAAAAAAAAGCTGACGCCGCTTCATTCTTCGGCGGCAATTCAGCAGCAGGACCTTCCCTCTGAGAAGGACTGAGGGACCCGCCGCCGAAGAGCCGGACGTGCCGCCCCTTTCCGTTGGCCGCCCCAAGTGCCTGCTTGCTGCGCTGGTGCCTGGAGCCGGCCCTGCTCCCATCCAGACTGGAATCAGACACCCAGAGCAGATTCTGGGCAAGGGCTCCTGAAATGTGTCTCCAAGGCCCTAGCCAGGTTTCCAGAGACGAGATCTGAGCACATCACACTGAGTCCCTGGGAGCCCTTTGCTGAACACACACCCCGTCCAAACACCAGCGCGCACACAGGGCAAAGCCCCTGCCTCAGGCTGCTCAGACCCCGAGCGCTGAGGCACAACCAGCAGCGACAGCAGATCTGACGCCTGTGCCCTCTGAGGGCTCTGCCATTGGCACCACAGCAGGCGGCTTCAGCACCCCTGAGGAAGGAAGACGATCATTCGCGCTCAGCAGCTGTTCCCCCGCAGGCAGGTGCTGACCTCCAGGATGGATGGAAACACCCTCCTGGTCAATGCCTGGAGCTTGGGGCACCAGAGCATCCCAGGACCCTGCAGGAGACATAACGGCCCCGCAAGAACCCAGGTGAGCAGACACGGCTCAGGGTCACAGGTACCAGCCTGGTGCTTCCTACCCTGGCATCTCTAAGGTGATCCACCAGAGCAGCCGGGCTCAGCAAACCCACCCCCCACCCCGCCCCATCTGATCATCCTCCACATCCAGGAAGTCGTGTGCTAGCAAGTCTGACGTGCACAGCTCGAGGTGCAGCATCAGACTGAATAGCAGCCACTGGTGGGAAGGCAGCATTTGCCCCATAAACCAGGTGGACAGGCTGATTAGCCTCAGCTTACATAAGGGGAAACTGAGGTGTGGAAAGATTAAATGGCTTGCCCAAGGTGTCACTGTACATCAGTGGCATAGCTGCCTACCAAGGAGAGAGATGGCTTCAAAGCAGGAGTGGTGGCCTGGCTGGGAGACGTGCAGCCATGTCCCGGGCAGGGTCGGCTACAGGTTTTTTGCCACCCCAAGCAAAAAAAAAAAAAAAAAAAGCTGGAGTGCCATCCCTTGAAAAGTGCCGCCCCAAGCACATGCTTGGGACACTGGTGCCTAGACCTGGCCCTGGTCCCGGGCTCAATACAGAGGCCACTGGGAGAAAGTGAACTCTGCAGCTCAGCCTAGGGGATCTCTTTGGCCTTGAACTCTAGGACTGTTGACTGCTAAGCAACACAGACCCATGTGGCACGGTCACGAGCTACCCTGGGGCAACCATCCCACGACAGCCCGCCATCAAATGCAGCGTGCACATCACCAGTGGGTCGCGCCACTCCTAGGGGGCTGAATGGTCAATGCCAACCCACTGCCTTCTCGACTGACAGCTCCCTCCTGGAGAGGCTCCCAGCACTACTTGCCCACTCGCTGCTTTCTGCGAGCGCTCTCCCATCACATTCTTCTCGCTTCAGTCCCGCTGTCTTGTCTCACCCTCTTCAGCACTGCAAGGCCCCTGCCCCAGCTCACACCCACTGACGCTCTAGATCCTCTCCCGATCCAGACTGCTGCCCTGGTCCAGCCACAAAGCATCCAGCTGAGGGACGTATCCGGCCCCATCGCTGTAACATCCAGGCACCTCACAGCGCTCCTGGGAGGCGGTGCAGGGCTGTTATCGCCATTGGACAGATGGGGAAACTGAGACCCAGAGAGGCAAGTCCTAGAGTTTCAGGCCAGAAGGAACTGCTAGGTCATCCAGTCTGAGGCCCTGTATAGCACAAGCCACCCCCAGCCCGCTATCCCAGCAACAGAAACGAGATCCACAGGAGACTAGACTATTATGGGCCATATGCAGAGAACAGCCACTTGCCCAAGGTCACCCAGCAAGGCTCTGGCAGTGCAGTGAATTAACCCCACTTCTCCAGAGTCCCAGGTTAGCATCCTACCCACTGGCCCACCCTTCCTGTCCTCTTTCTCCTCAGTCCAGGGCCCCTCCTACTGGGCATTAGGAACATAGCAGCATGTCATCTTTGCAAAGGGTGGCGTGGACCCTGACTGCACCCGGGGGAAGAGAACGCTGGAGCTAGCTCCTTCAGCAGCTCCGTAGAGGACAAGCAAGGCCCACGTGCCCTGAGAAACGTTGCCTGGTATGGCAGTCCAGTGGATCCCTATCTAATTCAGGGATGGACTCAACCCAACAAAGGAACCACGAACCAGGAGGAGAGAGAAACCAACAGGCAGAGGAGAGTGGAAGGTGAGAGAAGGGAAAGCCATAGGAAGACCCAGAGGCTGGAGCTGGGAGGGACAAGGAGTCACTGGATGGGGAGGAGAGGAGACAATCCGAGAAGCCCTGGTACCCTGCACCATGGTGCATGACGGGCCCAGAGCAAGCTGCCGCTGGCCAGTCCATTTCAGGTGCAGAGAGCACTATCTGTGAGAGTGCTGGGGCTGGAAGGGTGGCCCTCCTCCCCCACCGCCCTGCACTGCTCCGCGGAGTCTAGGGTGCCGTTTGCACCCATTCACCTTTGCTTTGCTCCAGTGGATGCATCAATGGCTCTACCCGGCATGAGACTCCGCCCACAAGGGGCAGAGCTTGCACGCAGTGCAGAGCCTGGGGGCATGTTGCAGTGGCAGTGCAAACCTCTGTGCTCTGCTGGCCAGAGCTTGGGAGGGAGCAGGGCAGGGAGAGACAGAGAGGGAGCACCCCACCTGCAGCATCATAATGCTGCCTCGGGCTACGCTACACCCGGGCCAGCATCCCGAGCCAAGAGCTGTGCAGGCAGTGAGCCGGCAGGAGAGTTCCGGCTCCGTTTATTCCCCTCGGAATGGCTGAGGAGACAGCGCTCATAGCTTAGCACATTATGCAATAGTCTGCCTGGGCAGGGCCTGGAGAGCAGCCATCGTCCCATGAGACCAGCTGCCCCAGGAGAGTGTCCCCCACATACAGTACCTGCCTCCTCCACTGGGGCAGCCTGCCACGGAGGAGAGACACATCATGGGAATGGCAGCATTTCCCCCTGCGGCCAGCATGTTGATAGGGTGACCAGACAGCAAATGTGAAAAATCGGGACAGAGGTGGGGGTTGGGGTAATAGGAGCCTATATAAGAAAAAAATCAAAAAATTGGGACTGTCCCTATAAAATCGGGACATCTGGTCATCCTACATGCTGAGGTCCAGAGGAGGCATCCCTTTTCTTCCCCTCTGCAGGCCCAACCCAAGGCAGCGACTGGAGAGATCCTGGGTGGGGAGAAAAGATGCAGGATCCATCTCGATGGAAAAGTCCTAGAATAGGAAATGGAATTGAGAGTCAAGACCAAGGGGCACTGGCAGAGCTGGGTGGGGGAGCCCAGCACTGGAACAGCAGGGGGCCTGGGGCACTGGCAGCGCTGGGGGGTGGGGGGAGCCCAGCACTGGAACAGCAGGGGGCCTGGGGCACTGGCAGAGCTGGGTGGGGGGAGCCCAGCACTGGAACAGCAGGGGGCCTGGGGCACTGGCAGAGCTGGGTGGGGGAGCCCAGCACTGGAACAGCAGGGGGCCTGGGGCACTGGCAGAGCTGGGGGGTGGGGGGAGCCCAGCACTGGAACAGCAGGGGGCCTGGGGCACTGGCAGAGCTGGGTGGGGGAGCCCAGCACTGGAACAGCAGGGGGCCTGGGGCACTGGCAGAGCTGGGTGGGGGAGCCCAGCACTGGAACAGCAGGGGGCCTGGGGCACTGGCAGAGCTGGGGGGTGGGGGGAGCCCAGCACTGGAACAGCAGGGGGCCTGGGGCACTGGCAGAGCTGGGGGGTGGGGGAGCCCAGCACTGGAACAGCAGGGGGCCTGGGGCACTGGCAGCGCTGGGGGGTGGGGGGAGCCCAGCACTGGAACAGCAGGGGGCCTGGGGCACTGGCAGTGCTGGGGGGTGGGAGGAGCCCAGCACTGGAACAGCAGGGAATTATCTGTCAGTTTTGACATGTGCAGACTGTTGTAGGAGCACCAGTGATCTGTATAACCTGTAGGCTCGAAAGGTCTGTTACACTTTACCCCCTTTTGTCTCCTCTCCCTCTCTGAATACCTGTGAAGTGGCTTTTCCCCTCCCCCTCCCTCCTAGAATGCTTGTGGGATGAATGGGCTGCTTGAGCAGCTGGAAGATCAGAAGAGCTCCCATGTAGACAAGTGTCTGGCACTCTGATTAGGCAGCGCTCACACACCCAATGCATGGACACAGCGTGGACACTGTCCGAGGTGGAGTATGACCAACCAGATCCTGCCTGAAGGATCTGGTCCTGGAGGGGTCTGCCTGGGAAAACAGGGTCCAGGGGGCTTATTCAGCCCGCGTCGCCGCTGTTGGCGTGAAAGCCCAGGGGGGTGCGGGACAATATGATGGTTGGGATGGGGATATCTTGTATGATCCGAATCCCTGGATCTGGATCCTGGATGGCGGGACCCCAGACACCGTGTTGCGGCGGTATAGAGGGTGGTCCGAAACTATGGGCCTACGCCCGCAGGGGGCAGGGCAGCCCCAAGTACCAGACACACTGTGGCAGAGACCGAATTGACTCCCGCGCAAACAATAGAGTTAGCAAAAACTCTGGGTGGTATAGCTAATACCCCGGAGGGAAAATAGGTACACCGTGGACAACTCAAACGAGCAGGGGCTGCCACGGTGGGAGCACTGTGCTAATTTGTTTCTAAGCTTCTATCTTTCAGCCTCTGAACCAGAACATCAGGAGAGCTGGTTCTAGCTGAAGAGTTACAGAAATACCATGGTTATAGTATCGCGACAAAGTCTGTGTTCAGTGTTCTGTGCTGCGTGTTCTGTGTCAGTCTCTGGTGGGTGTCCTGTGCTAGCATTGGGTCCAGAGAGAGAGGGGATACTACACTAGACAGGGTAAATGCCTTTTCCTCTCTCTACTTCCCCCATCTTCAACCAAATTATCAATCATATCCACCTCTCCAAAAGACTTTGGTCCCCAATGCATCAGGTTTATTTTTTGGTAGGTTCTCTAATAATCATTTTGTTGTTGAGTTTTGTTATTAATACATTTGTATTGTTAGTTACATTTTCTTGTATTGTTAATTCCACTTTCCTCTATGCACCCTGGTTCTACTTCCCCAAGCCCTGAAAGGTAGCTCATGGGCCCCCATACAACTAAATGTTAGTTTAAGTATCAACAATTTCACCAAGTTCTCTGTTACTATGTATCTTCCAAATCAGTTTAACCTTGCATGACAACTGTGGTACTCCTATAAATCTTATTGGTTGTGTGTACTTAAGGGCTAGGGTTGACTTTTATTGTTTGATGGCTATTGCAGCATCAAACTGGGCCTCATTGTGTTTGTCAATGTACCCAATTATTGTAATGGTGATGGTGATGTCATGCTAGGAGTCTACTACAGGCCACATAACCAGGTGGAAGAGGTGGATGAGGCTTTTTTTAAATAACTAACAAAATCATCCAAAGCCCAAGATTTGGTGGTGATGGGGGACTTCAACTATCCGGATATATGTTGGGACAATAACACAGGGGGGCACAGACTATCCAACAAATTCTTGGACTGCATTGCAGACAACTTTTTATTTCAGAAGGTTGAAAAAGCTACTAGGGGGGAAGCTGTTCTAGACTTGATTTTAACAAATAGGGAGGAACTGGTTGAGAATTTGAAAGTAGAAGGCAGCCTGGGTGAAAGTGATCATGAAATCATAGAGTTTGCAATTCTAAGGAAGGGTAGAAGGGAGAACAGCAAAATAGAGACAATGGATTTCAGGAAGGCAGATTTTGGTAAGCTCAGAGAACTGATAGGTAAGGTCCCATGTGAATCAAGACTGAGGGGAAAAACAACTGAGGAGAGTTGGCAATTTTTCAAAGGGACACTATTAAGGGCCCCAAAGCAAGCTACCTGGGAGCTCAGTTGTTCAACAAGCCCATTCATCCCACAAGCATTCCAGAAGGGTGGGGGAGGGGGAAGGGAAAGCCACTTCACAGGTATTCAAGGCGGGAGGCGAGACAAAAGGGGTGGGGGGGGAGGTGTAACAGTCCTTTTGAGCCTACAGGTTATACAGAGCATACAGATCACTGGTGCTCCTACAACACTCCACCACTTGATCTATGATCATTACAGTAGTAGTTGTCCTAGGGCACAGGTGATCTGTTGCAAACAAACCAAACAATCATACCAAGGTGAATATAACTAAAACCATTACAATTGACAAAACACCAGATATAACATAAACACAAATGCAAACAATCATAATCATAATAATTGGTTTCAGAGTAGCAGCCGTGTTAGTCTGTATCCGCAAAAAGAACAGGAGTACTTGTGGCACCTTAGAGACTAACAGATTTATTAGAGCATAAGCTTTCATGGACTACAGCCCACTTCTTCGGATGCATAATAATTGGGAATACAATGAAACCATAGATTCATAGATTCTAGGACTGGAAGGGACCTCAAGAGATCATCGAGTCCAGTCCCCTGCCCGCATGGCAGGACCAAATACTGTCTAGACCATCCCTGATAGACATTTATCTAACCTACTCTTAAATATTTCCAGAGATGGAGATTCCACAACCTCCCTAGGCAATTTATTCCAGTGTTTAACCACTCTGACAATTAGGAACATTTTTCTAATGTCCAACCTAGACCTCCATTGCTGCAGTTTAAGCCCATTGCTTCTTGTTCTATCCTTAGAGGCTAAGGTGAACAAGTTCTCTCTCTCCTCCTTATGATACCCTTTTAAATATCTGAAAACTGTTATCATGTCCCCTCTCAGTCTTTACAGCTGAGGCCTAACCAGAGCAGAGAAGAGTGGAAGAATGACTTCTCATGTCTTGCTCACAACACACCTGTTAATACATCCCAGAATCATGTTTGCTTTTTTTGCAACAGCATCACACTGTTGACTCATATTTAGCTTGTGGTCCACTATAACCCCTAGATCCCTTTCTGCTGTACTCCTTCCTAGACAGTCTCTTCCCATTCTGTATGTGTGAAAGTGATTTTTTCTTCCTAAGTGGAGCACTTTGCATTTGTCTTTGTTAAACTTCATTCTGTTTAACTCAGATCATTTCTCCAATTTGTCCAGATCATTTTGAATTATGACCCTGTCCTCCAAAGCAGTTGTAATCCCTCCCAGTTTGGTATCATCCGCAAACTTAATAAGCGTACTTTCTATGCCAATATCTAAGTCGTTAATGAAGATATTGAACAGAGCCGGTCCCAAAACAGACCCCTGCGGAACCCCACTTGTTATACCTTTCCAGCAGGATTGGGAACCATTAATAACAACTCTCTGAGTACAGTTATCCAGCCAGTTATGCACTCACCTTATAGTAGCCCCATGTAAATTGTATTTGCCTAGTTTATCGATAAGAATATCATGCGAGACCGTATCAAATGTCTTACTAAAGTCTAGGTATACCACATCCACAGCTTCTCCCTTATCTACAAGACTCGTTATCCTATCGAAGAAAGCTATCAGATTGGTTTGACATGATTTGTTCTTTACAAATCCATGCTGGCTGTTCCCTATCACCTTACCACCTTCCAAGTGGTATATAAAGCAGCGCACAAGCGACCAGGGAGCTTTGCGACCAGGGGCTGCTAACAGGGAGTTTCGCAAGGGAGTTCTCCAGGTGAAGGAGGAGCAATACAGCAACCTTTTGGGGTAAGTGACTGTCTGTAGTGTGTGTTTGTTTGTGTTTGAGGGTTACTTGCTGTGTGCTGAGCTTGTGTTTGTCAGTCTGTTTGTTTGTTTTGGTTGTTTGAAGGACCGTGTGCTGTGGCTGGCAGTTGGAAGCTGTGAGCTTCAAAGGAAGGTTTGAAAGCTAGAAGCCTCTGG
Organism: Malaclemys terrapin pileata; assembly: GCF_027887155.1. Classification (NCBI taxonomy): domain Eukaryota; kingdom Metazoa; phylum Chordata; order Testudines; family Emydidae; genus Malaclemys; species Malaclemys terrapin. Next base: position 57,047,479 of record NC_071514.1, read on the forward strand.
TAAGTGGCTGAGCCTTAATCAGTGGGCGGGGCATTCATACAGGCCAGGGCTTTATAAAGCAGCGCACAAGCGACCAGGGAGCTTTGCGACCAGGGGCTGCTAACAGGGAGTTTCGCAAGGGAGTTCTCCAGGTGAAGGAGGAGCAATACAGCAACCTTTTGGGGTAAGTGACTGTCTGTAGTGTGTGTTTGTTTGTGTTTGAGGGTTACTTGCTGTGTGCTGAGCTTGTGTTTGTCAGTCTGTTTGTTTGTTTTGGTTGTTTGAAGGACCGTGTGCTGTGGCTGGCAGTTGGAAGCTGTGAGCTTCAAAGGAAGGTTTGAAAGCTAGAAGCCTCTGGTAAGTGGCTGAGCCTTAATCAGTGGGCGGGGCATTCATACAGGCCAGGGCTTTATAAAGCAGCGCACAAGCGACCAGGGAGCTTTGCGACCAGGGGCTGCTAACAGGGAGTTTCGCAAGGGAGTTTGGAAGGGGAGCAGGAAGGGGGCGAGGGTCCCTTGCCGGTTCCATCTGTTTTCTCTTGATTCCCCTTAATACCTATAAAGCAACTACATTCTAACTGTTTGCTTAAACAACCCTTTCAGCTGACAGGGGGCTGCAGACGGGAGTTTGACAGAGGGAGGCTTACGATGGTTAGGAAGACCCGCAACACCTGTGCCAGCACTGCTACTGTCTCCTCCACCTGTGCCTGTAGCCAGACAGAGTGCCTAAGCATGGATGCCTCTACCCAGATCCTGGTGTGGTTTTGCAAAGACTGTAACTTGCAATTTCCACTTACGGATATCCAGGCTGGGGGGACCATCCAATGTGAAAGGTGCCTGCTGGTGGAATCTCTCAGGCAGCAGGTGAGAGAGCTACAGGAGGAGGTGGCTAGGTTGAGGAGCATCCGTATCCACGAGCAATTCCTCGACAGTGTCCATGTGGAGACAGCTGAGGTAGCTGTCCCAGTACACAGGACTGCTGATACACCACTGGTGGAGGAGGAGATGGCTCAGGGTGGACGCTGGCAGCTGGTTACTTCTGGCAGCAGGCAGTGCTCCACCCTTGCTCCGAACCCTCCTGCCGTGGTTATAGGTAACCGTTATGCTCTTCTTGATACAGGAAAGAAGGAATCACTCCCTACAGTAAAGGAGGAGAAGCCTCGTACCCCTAAGGCTGGAGAGTCTGCTGCCACCACTGCGAATAGGAAACGTAGGGTAGTGGTGGTCGGAGACTCTCTGCTGAGGGGGACGGAGGCGCCCATCTGTCGCCCTGACATTTCATCTCGAGAGGTATGCTGCCTGCCGGGGGCCCGTATCCGAGACGTTACGGAGGCATTGTCGAGGATTATCCGGCCCTCTGACTACTACCCCATGCTACTCATCCATGTGGGCACAAATGATACTGCGCGGTGTGACACTGAGCGGATCAAGAGTGACTACAGGGCTCTGGGAGCACGGGTGAAGGAGTTTGGAGCACAGGTGGTATTCTCTTCAATTCTTCCTGTTAAAGGTAGGGGCCCGGGCAGAGACAGATGCATCATGGAGGTGAATGCCTGGCTGCGAAGATGGTGTCACCAGGAGGGCTTTGGCTTCCTAGACCACGGGATGCTATTCGAGGAAGGACTGCTAGGCAGAGATGGCGTTCACCTTTCGAGGAGAGGGAAGACCCTATTCGGACACAGACTGGCTAACCTAGTGAGGAGGGCTTTAAACTAGGTTCGACGGGGACAGGTGAGCAAAGCCCACAGGTAAGTGGGGAACATGGAGACCGGGGAAATGAGTCGGAAACAAGAGGGAGTGTGGGCTATATTGGCAGAGAGAAAGGAGAGTCAGGAAAAAACTGGGAGGAAAGATCAAACCAGTATTTTAGATGCCTATATACAAATGCGAGAAGTATGGGGAATAAGCAGGAAGAACTGGAAGTGCTAATAAATAAATACAACTATGACATTGTTGGCATCACTGAAACTTGGTGGGATAATACACATGATTGGAATGTTGGTGTGGATGGGTACAGCTTGCTCAGGAAGGATAGACAGGGGAAAAAGGGAGGAGGTGTTGCCTTATATATTAAAAATGTACACACTTGGACAGAGGTAGAGATGGACATAGGAGACGGAAGTGTTGAGAGTCTCTGGGTTAGGCTTAAAGGGGCAAAAAACAAGGGAGATGTCATGCTAGGCGTCTACTACAGGCCACCTAACCAGGTGGAAGAGGTGGATGAGGCTTTTTTCAAGCAACTAACAAAATCATCCAAAGCCCAAGACTTGGTGGTGATGGGGGACTTCAACTATCCGGATATATGTTGGGAAAATAACACAGCGGGGAACAGACTATCCAACAAATTCTTGGACTGCATTGGAGACAACTTTTTATTTCAGAAGGTTGAAAAAGCTACTAGGGGGGAAGCTGTTCTAGACTTGATTTTAACAAATAGGGAGGAACTCGTTGAGAATGTGAAAGTAGAAGGCAGCCTGGGTGAAAGTGATCATGAAATCATAGAGTTTGCAATTCTAAAGAAGGGTAGAAGGGAGAACAGCAAAATAGAGACAAGGGATTTCAGGAAGGCAGATTTTGGGAAGCTCAGAGAGCTGATAGGTAAGGTCCCATGGGAATCAAGACTGAGGGGAAAAACAACTGAGGAGAGTTGGCAGTTTTTCAAAGGGACACTATTAAGGGCCCAAAAGCAAGCTATTCCGCTGGTTAGGAAAGATAGAAAATGTGGCAAAAGACCACCTTGGCTTAACCACGAGATCTTGCACGATCTAAAAAATAAAAAGGAGTCATATAAAAAATGGAAACTAGGACAGATTACAAAGGATGAATATAGGCAAACAACACAGGAATGCAGGGGCAAGATTAGAAAGGCAAAGGCACAAAATGAGCTCAAACTAGCTACGGGAATAAAAGGAAACAAGAAGACTTTTTATCAATACATTAGAAGCAAGAGGAAGACCAAAGACAGGGTAGGCCCACTGCTTAGTGAAGAGGGAGAAACAGTAACAGGAAACTTGGAAATGGCAGAGATGCTTAATGACTTCTTTGTTTCGGTCTTCACCGAGAAGTCTGAAGGAATGCCTAACATAGTGAATGCTAATGGGAAGGGGGTAGGTTTAGCGGATAAAATAAAAAAAGAACAAGTTAAAAATCACTTAGAAAAGTTAGATGCCTGCAAGTCACCCGGGCCTGATGAAATGCATCCTAGAATACTCAAGGAGCTAATAGAGGAGGTATCTGAGCCTCTAGCTATTATCTTTGGAAAGTCATGGGAGACGGGAGAGATTCCAGAAGACTGGAAAAGGGCAAATATAGTGCCCATCTATAAAAAGGGAACTAAAAACAACCCAGGTAACTACAGACCAGTTAGTTTAACTTCTGTGCCAGGGAAGATAATGGAGCAAGTAATTAAGGAAATCATCTGCCAACACTTGGAAGGTGGTAAGGTGATAGGGAATAGCCAGCATGGATTTGTGAAGAACAAATCATGTCAAACCAATCTGATAGCTTTCTTTGATAGGATAACGAGCCTTGTGGATAAGGGTGAAGCGGTGGATGTGGTATACCTAGACTTTAGTAAGGCATTTGATACGGTCTCGCATGATATTCTTATCGATAAACTAGGCAAATACAAATTAGATGGGGCTACTATAAGGTGGGTGCATAACTGGCTGGATAATCGTACTCAGAGAGTTGTTATTAATGGTTCCCAATCCTGCTGGAAAGGCGTAACGAGTGGGGTACCGCAGGGGTCTGTTTTGGGACCGGCTCTGTTCAATATCTTCATCAACGACTTAGATATTGGCATAGAAAGTACGCTTATTAAGTTTGCGGATGATACCAAACTGGGAGGGATTGCAACTACTTTGGAGGACAGGGTCATAATTCAAAATGATCTGGACAAATTGGAGAAATGGTCTGAGTTAAACAGGATGAAGTTTAACAAAGACAAATGCAAAGTGCTCCACTTAGGAAGGAAAAATCAATTTCACACATACAGAATGGGAAAAGACTGTCTAGGAAGGAGTACGGCAGAAAGGGATCTAGGGGTTATAGTGGACCACAAGCTAAATATGAGTCAACAGTGTGATGCTGTTGCAAAAAAAGCAAACATGATTCTGGGATGCATTAACAGGTGTGTTGTGAGCAAGACACGAGAAGTCATTCTTCCGCTCTACTCTGCTCTGGTTAGGCCTCAGCTGGAGTATTGTGTCCAGTTCTGGGCGCCGCATTTTAAAAAAGATGTGGAGAAACTGGAAAGGGTCCAAAGAAGAGCAACAAGAATGATTAAAGGTCTTGAGAACATGACCTATGAAGGAAGGCTGAAAGAATTGGGTTTGTTTAGTTTGGAAAAGAGAAGACTGAGAGGGGACATGATAGCAGTTTTCAGGTATATAAAAGGGTGTCATAAGGAGGAGGGAGAGAACTTGTTCACCTTAGCCTCTAAGGATAGAACCAGAAACAATGGGTTTAAACTGCAGCAAGGGAGGTCTAGATTGGACATTAGGAAAAAGTTCCTAACTGTCAGGGTGGTTAAACACTGGAACAAATTGCCTAGGGAGGTTGTGGAATCTCCGTCTCTGGAGATATTTAAGGGTAGGTTAGATAAATGTCTACTAGGGATGGTCTAGGCAGTATTTGGTCCTGCCATGCGGGCAGGGGACTGGACTCGATGACCTCTCGAGGTCCCTTCCAGTCCTAGAATCTATGAATCTATGAATCTATGAATCAAGTGTTTGCAGATGATTTCCTTAATTACTTGCTCCATTATCTTCCCTGGCACGAAGAAGCGGGCTGTAGTCCATGAAAGCTTATGCTCTAATAAATTTGTTAGTCTCTAAGGTGCCACAAGTACTCCTGTTCTTTTTTCCTGGCACAGAAGTTAAACTAACTGGTCTGTAGTTTCCTGGCTTGTTTTTATTTCCCTTTTTATAGATGGGCACTATATTTGCCCTTTTCCAGTCTTCTGGAATCTCTCCCGTCTCCCATGATTTTCCAAAGATAATAGCTAGAGGCTCAGATACCTCCTCTATTAGCTCCTTGAGTATTCTAGGATGCATTTCATCAGGCCCTGGTGACTTGCAGGCATCTAACTTTTCTAAGTGATTTTTAACTTGTTCTTTTTTTATTTTATCTGCTAAACCTATGATAAATGCATGGACACTGTCCGAGGTGGAGTGTGACCAACCAGATGCAGCCATGTCATCTCTAGTCGCAGGCCATGGGGAGCAGGTCCTTAAAAGGGGAAGGGGCCATGTGCTCAGCAGTGCACTCACAAGCTTGTACCTCCCATGAAGGCCCTTTGCCCGGACCGCCTGGCCAGTGGTTCGCAGCATTGCATTCCATCATGCCTCGGGAAGACACCTTCATCGCACCATCCATCGTTGTGCTGTGGGACACTTACCTTGAAGGATCCTGACCTCTCCAGTGCCGTGCCTTTCCTGGGAGCGTGCGTATGCGAGTGTGAGTGTGACCCCCTTTCTTTTGAGCTTAGCTATCAGTATAATAAACGTGTTGCTTTCTGCCAAACTCTGGTGGCTCATTAGTCCGCCCTAAGCTTACTAGCTGGTCCAATTTTGGGTAACACAGACAGTGCAGGACACTTGCCAGGGGCCCCTGTACCCTGACTCCAGCCACTCAGCAGCCCCTGCCTCACTCAAGTCCCTTCTGCTCTCTGAAGTGCTCAGATCTGATCAAGCTGTGAGGAAATCCTGCTCTACAGTCAGGCTTTGCCTGCTCATCCCCCACTATCATTGTTTATTCCAGAGGCAAATGCTGTTTTCCATGTTGCAGGCAGCTCCCAGCTACGCTCCCCCAGGGGGCTGGGCCACCTGAGGCTACAAAGAGGCAGGTGCAGATTCCTCCTAGACCTGATCATTCCCCCCCTCCCCACCCAACCCCTCCAGTCTGCATTACAATCTCCCCTTGCCCGGGGGATCCCAGCCTCACATGGTGCTGCAAACAGCCAGGCCGATGGGAAGCAGACGGGCTAGAATCATCTCCATGCTACAGGCTCCCACCCCTTTGCACTGGCTGCGTATCAGCCCTAGATCTCAAAACACTTTGCAACAGAGCCGCAGTGTCATTATGCTCATTTTACAGATAGGATAGGGAAACGACTTACCCCAGGTCACACGGCACGGGGATGGCAGAGGCAGGAATGGAACTGCAGAGCCCGGATGCTCAGCCTGGCCCATCTGCCACACTGCTTCACCTGCAGAGAAACCCTTCACACAAAACAGCCACAGCCGTGAGCTTAACGGTCTGGCTTCTGCTCTCCCCAAAGCGAGCGCTCCGCCTTCATGCAGACCTGTCCCATTCTGTACTCGTTGTGTGCTCCTAGGGGTAACCAAGCATCAGCCTCCTGTTGAGCCTATATCCTGCAAACCCAGAGTGCTGTAGAAAGATTAAATTCCTTCTTTCCTCAGTGGCACTCCTTTAAGCTCCCCTTCCCACTGTCGCCAACTTCCCTGTTGCTTGATGTGTTTCCTAATGTGCCAGCTCCTGGAGTCAGGTGATCACGAGGAGCTCAGTTTTAGTTTTAAAGTAAGTTTCTAGCCCTCATGGCTGCAGAGGAAAGCTTGAAAATGTGACCCTCTAAACATCCTAACACCTGATGGCAACCAAAAATAAACAGTGATTTAATATTGGCTACATCGCCTGACTTTTATGGCAATCTCTGGATTTTTAGAGCTTGGGGTTGGGCACCCTGCCTTCCCCTGCCCCCCCCCAGAGATCTCCAGGGCTGTGCTAATCACCTCTACTTTCCAGGCCCTCTGGGACACAGAATCTTGATCTTGTCCAGCTCTTCCCTGCAGCAGCTGCAGTGACTCAGGTGCAAAGAGGTGTGATCTTTCCTGCTGCCCACTGGTGCACACAGTCATGGTGGCTCTTTTCCCCCAGCCTGCTGTGGTAGCTGTTTTCTAAGCTCCCAGCAGCCTCGTTCGGTGCCTCAGGCTTGGGTTGAGCAGAGGAGAGGCTGTGTCCAGGAATGGGCGAGATTCCTACCTCCGGGCTTTGCCACCTTTGCCTTTTCCTTCCCCCAGCACCTCAAATAACCTGTAGTATTTGCCAAGCTGCTAACAGAGGAAAGAAAGGCCCTTCGGCTGGGGAACAGCATGTAACCATATCCCAGACACTTGCTACCAAGATATGCGACCACCCAGCCCCGATCCATGTGCAAAGCAGAGGCGAGGGACACAGGCTGCTCTGTGTTATCACTTACCTGGTCTAATGGGGCTTCCTAGGGTGAGCAGCTCAGCCCCCGATCTTTGCCCCATACAACCCATTTAAATCAGGTGCACAAGCAGTGAATTGGACAGGCCTCCCACACCTATGTGCAGCAAAAGCCACTCGCCCTTGGGCAGCAGGGCCACTCCCCCATCTCTGGAGAAGGGGAGCCACCTGCCCTCTGCAGCTGGGAGAAGGTGGAGCATCTCACACACTGTCCTGCTCTCGATGTTGCCCATTAAGCTCCATGGAACAACCAGAAATCCAGCCTCACTCACCCATATCTGCTTCCTCCTGCGTGAGGCCTTCGCAGAGCCCAGGGCCGGCCCTCATGCCCTTCTATAAGGCTCCCAGGGAGAAGCAGGGAATCTCCTGTTCCTTCCAAGCTGTGAGGAGGGGAAGCAGCTGAACCACAGCCTGGAAGGTTGGAGCAGGCATGCATTGGTTTGGGGTAGTGCAAATCCCAGATGCTGCACCCTGCCAGTGACTCTCTTGCTGGGAGCCTGGCCTCCGGTTCCCCCTTCGACTGCCCGGCTGTCTGCAGTTCAAGCGGAGAGAGGAGGGCAGGTTGGGGGCTGTTTTGCCCTAGCAGCCTTTGGCTGATGCTGTGACAGAAGCCAAAGGGTTGCCATGGCAACCTCCGCCGAGGGATACTCCTGAATCCGTAACCGTAACCTCCTGTCGGAGAGCTGTAATGGAGCAATTCCTCCTGGCAGCCCAGGCCTCTGGAGAATGCCCGAGGGCTGGAAACGCCAAGCTGCCCGCTCCAGAAATAGGCTCTAGATAGGAACACAGCTCCAGCAGAGCTGCCCAGGAGCCAAAGCATAGGAAAACTGGAGCAGGGAGGACAGGAGGTTTTGCCCTACCTTCCCATGCTGAGCCAAAGAACGGCTGAGCCCTGCGCTGGAGACACCAGCCGCTCCCAGGGAAAATGCTCATTGGTGTAGCCCTGGTCCAACCCTCCCAACAAGGTGAGCATGTGCTGCTGGGCTAAAAGGAGAACTCAAGCACCAGGTGCAATCCTGGCCCTATTGGAGTCATTGGGAGTTTTGGTCTCTGCTCATGTCCCCTCTGTCCTACTCCCCAGAGCCTGGCTCCCTCACACACAGATACAAACACTGGCTGATTATACACATGAAATTTAGTCACACGAACGGCCACAATCTAGTCTGAATTTTTTTCTCATGGTACAGGCTTCTGGCCCTTTGACTGGGCCAGGTAAAGGTACCTATTTCCCCCCCTTTACTTGGGGTCTGCCTCCTGGAAGGATGGCTTGGATGTCCTGACCCTGGGCGTCAAGCCGACTTTACACACAGGGAAAGGAAGATCATAACAGTTACTGATCTATCTGCCAGGCTCCTAAGAAGGCTACAGTAACAAACATTGTATTTGATTCTGTGGATGCACATGCACCTCCCTGAGGGATCTTATCGCTGGGCCCTCACCCATCCTCTCCCTGCCTTTGGCTTTGTCTACGCTGCCAATTTGAATGACACAACTTTTGTAGTTCACAGGTGCTCAAAAAAGCCCCGCCCCACACCCCCAAAAGACAAAAGTTTTGCCACGGCAAGTGGACGTGTAAATGGCTCGTTGGTGGCAGAAGCGCTCTCCTGCTGACAACGTGAACCCTGCTCATAGGGGGTGGAAGTATTTTGTCAGCAAAAGTGCCAACAAACAGCGTTTACACTGCCCGACTTTTAGCGACATGGCGTGTCACTAAAAGCTGTGTAGTGTAGACAAAGCCGCAGTTCCTCCTATGTGGTGTGGCAGGGCTAGTATTAGAGTCTAAGGTCTTTGGGGCAGGAGCCACAACTTGCTCTTTGTCCTGTGAGGTGCTGAGAGCATGGTGGGTGCTATAAACACACCAAGTAATGGACCAAGTTACTTTGTTTGCCTTGCATTGGCAGGGGAGGACAATGCTGAATCAGTCCATCTGTGACCAACTCGATACACTTTGCCTCTATTCATGAATTATCAGAATCATTGTGGCTAGTATTCACTGATAATTCTTGGGCTTTAGCGTATTCATATAATCAATATAGGAGCTATGTTGCTTAGTTCTGGACACAGGGCATATGGCAGATTTCTGTTCCTGGATTGGACGAGCATAACTCCACCCCCAACTGGGTCACCCGTGCAAAGACTTGACTGAAGAGTTCAAAATTGGCTGTGATCAAATATTCGCCAGCATTCACTTCGTGTTCATTGCTCCCATCGACATTCCTGCCGATGGAAACAGCAAATGCAGGAGGCGGCAGAGAGGTGAAGCAATTTTGCTTATTCATAAAAAAACCACCCCACTCATGCAGCTCTTCTGAGCATGGAGAGGTGCGAGGTGGGGAAAGGGAGGCCACGTCTCACTTCACTATTGCTCCATATTTCTTTTTAAAAGACTTATTTATTTCAGACCTTGGTCCTTGCTTGCTGTGAGTTGCTCAGAGCCGGATGGCACCATGGCAGTAGAGATCAATTATACTGTAAAATTTGGCAAATCACTTATTTTCTGTCTATCACTGTTGGTGACAGACAGAAGATCGAAGATCTCCTCTTAGACTGTAAGCTCTTTGGGACAGGGACCCATCTTCGATTCTGTTTGTACAGTACCTAGCAGGATGGGGGCAAATAATATATATACACTACTATTCCCAAATCTTCAGCTTTGGTATGCTCCAAGGTGGTTTCATCTGCATGAAACACCTAGAGGACAACTCACCTTCCCCCTCCCCCACCAATAAGAAAAGCAGACAAGGAATTTGCAGCCAGAAGGTGCATAAAAAATTTATTTTCTCACAGAATTCATCTGATAAAATCATATGGCTTTATAGGATCCGGACTGTCATTGGAACACAGTGTCAAGGGCAGAAGGCCTTTCAGCCTCTGCACTTCATGACAGTGTTTCTCATATAGAAGATGCCACATTTGGGTCTTGGCTGTGACAGGAGGCCATCACAGAGTTAACAGACTCAAACAAGGACTGGGGAACGGCCAGTAAAATGGGAAACTCGACATGGACCTGGCCCCCAAAGCACAGCAAACATGGTTTCTGGGGGCCCGAAAAATAATCCAACCAGGTTGTGCAGATTCCACTGTATGGTGGGACCAACATTACTCCCACCAGCAATGAGAGGTGGGCAAGGGAACAAGGGGGAAGAACGCCACAAAACTGTGCCCTCCATTTCAACCAGGAGGGCAGCTCTGTCATGAAAGTGACTCCTAGGGACAGCTCAACTCACAGCTCAATCCCAGGCCACCGGTGGGCTGATGGCACCTCACATGGACAGTCACAAAGACCAGCTCCTCTCAGCCGTGGCAAGCCCCAAGGACAGAGACAGCTGGGCATTGCTAGCTGAATTCTGAAATGCTTCTACCTGTGCCAGGCTGTCATAGGGCAGCCTGGAGCAGGACAGGAGGGCCCTTTGGCAAAGGCTGTGCCCTGTGTGAACACTGAAAAAGGGGACCATGGCTCGGTTAAAAAGAGAAATGCCCTGGAGCCCTTTGCCTTGATTTAGCAAATGCCCCCTGGCCTGAGGGAGGCACCCGCTGCCAGTAGCTCTGTGCTGCAGAGCCACACAAGCACAGCGACTAGCAGATCTGTGCAACAGCACCCTGCACAGGTGTCTCTGGCAGCTTCTGGCAGCTGGTAGGTGCTCTTCCTCCACCCCCTGGTGAGGAGACTTCGGCCCACCGCCACGGGCAAAGCCAATGCCACAAATTCAAAATCACCCCACCCCACCCCACCCACCCTTCTCTGCCTCAGCTCGGAGAGACAGGCTCCGCAGCAGGAGCCACTTGGACAAGCACACACATTACCCACCACCACGAATCAGAGAGGACGGGGGCCGTGCTGAGCTTCTTCAGAAGGCCCCTGGAGCAGGCCCAGCTGAAGTCTGAGATGCATTGCCCCCAGACTGGGGAGCCAGCCCAGTCCCCACCCCAGCAAGCCTGTTAAGGAGGAAGACGCTGTACTCAGTCGCCAGAGGACCCCCTACACCAACGGATTTAAATGCACGCTCCTGCTACGAGCCCAGCCTTCAGACTGCAGCCTGAAACTATTTTAAACTATAGAGAAGCATACAGGAAACAGGTACATCTTCCATCAGGTCATCCCACAAGTATACTGTACACAAGCCTGCCCTGAGTGCGCACAAAAGGCTGAAGTGCTAGCGGCATTTCCTGAATCAATACTTTATGTTTTTCTCCAGCTCTCCAGCAACAGGCATGAACAGAGCAGAGACTTTATGCAGACGGGAGGTGAGGAAAGCAGAGACGGGCCTGGACTGGTTGGCGGAGAAGACAGTCCTTACCCTGGGACGGTCTTCGGCGAGTCCCATAGGGGCTTTGTGCTGGGCCGATGAAATGGGAGCTGGTGTCTGTACAAGAGAAGGAGCAGCAATGGGCTGACAGCCCCTGCATCTGCCAGTTAACCACTTTGGATCAGAAAAAGCCAGGATATCAGGGAAAGCAAAACTTCTGGTTCAAGGAACTTCCAGGAGACTCAACAGTGAAAGCTACGTATACAAAGTATCATGTGTCGCTGGAGAGCCCCGCAGAGACCATGGCCTTGCAGTACAGACACTGGCTACTTAGCTGCACAATACCCGATCACTGAGCATCCGCACCAACGGCACAGATTCCATCAGGGACTGCAGCTGACACAGTAACATTACAGTATTGGTTTGACATTGTGCAGGTAGTATAGACACCCCACATTTCTAACGGTGAATTCAGACACATCAGTCCTTTGCTTAATCAGCCGCTATATCACACTGCCAAACACACCATCCTTGCCCAGGTTAACACACCTCCCATGATGGGAGGGATAGCTCAGTGGTTTGGCTTGCTAAACCCAAGGTTGTGAGCTCAATCCTTGAGGGGGCTACTTAGGGATCTGGGGCAAAATCAGTACTTAATAAGGCATTTGATACGGTCTCGCATGATATTCTTATCGATAAACTAGGCAAATACAATTTACATGGGGCTACTATAAGGTGGGTGCATAACTGGCTGGATAACCGTACTCAGAGAGTTGTTATTAATGGTTCCCAATCCTGCTGGAAAGGCGTAACGAGTGGGGTTCCGCAGGGGTCTGTTTTGGGACCGGCTCTGTTCAATATCTTCATTAACGACTTAGATATTGGCATAGAAAGTACGCTTATTAAGTTTGCAGAGGATACCAAATTGAGAGGGATTGGAACTGCTTTGGAGGACAGGGTCATAATTCAAAATGATCTGGACAAATTGGAGAAATGGTCTGAGATAAACAGAATGAAGTTTAACAAAGACAAATGCCAAGTGCTCCACTTAGGAAGGAACAATCAGTTTCACACATACAGAATGGGAAGAGACTGTCTAGGAAGGAGTACAGCAAAAAGAGATCTAGGGGTTATAGTGGACCACAAGCTAAATATGAGTCAACAGTGCGATGCTGTTGCAAAAAAAGCAAACATGATTCTGGGATGTATTAACAGGTGTGTTGTGAGCAAGACACGAGAAGTCATTCTTCTGCTCTACTCTGCGCTGGTTAGGCCTCAACTGGAGTATTGTGTCCAGTTCTGGGCACCGCATTTCAAGAAAGATGTGGAGAAATTGGAGAGGGTCCAAAGAGCAGAGCAGCAAGAATGAATAAAGGTGTTGAGAACATGACCTATGAAGGAAGGCTGAAAGAATTGGGTTTGTTTAGTTTGAAAAAGAGAAGACTGAGAGGGGACTTGATAGCAGTTTTCAGGTATCTAAAAGGGTGTCATAAGGAGGAGGGAGGAAACTTGTTCACCTTAGCCTCTAAGGATAGAACAAGAAGCAATGGGCTTAAACTGCCGCAAGGGAGGTCTAGGTTGGACATTAGGAAAAAGTTTCTAACTGTCAGGGTGGTTAAACACTGGAATAAATTGCCTAGGGAGGTTGTGGAATCTCCATCTCTGGAGATATTTAAGAGTAGGTTAGATAAATGTCTATCAGGGATGGTCTAGACAGTATTTGGTCCTGCCATGAGGGCAGGGGACTGGACTCTATGACCTCTCGAGGTCCCTTCCAGTCCTAGAATCTATGATGTCTATTAATACTGGCGACCCAAGCAGGATGGGATAGGAAAAGGGAAAACAGCCTTGTGAAGGGCGGGATGGGACAAGCTGACGAAGGATCTGCCAGGCAGCAATCCCCCATACCTGTGCATGGTGGGACTGGCTGGAATAGGAGCTGCTAAGAAGCTTGGCTGAGCTGGCAGGCAGTGAGCACCTGGAAATCATTTTCTAGTGATTGCTTTTGGTTGACACTGGAGTGAGGTCACAATGCAGGGTCTTTTATGGGGACACAGGTCGGTTAGACCCAAATGGAATTTAAAAAAAACATCTGATAAAGCCTACTATTAAAAAGTCATTTCATGACATTGAACTTAAAAGTCACAGAAAACAGGAGGGCAGGTTCCAATCCAAACCCCTCTACCCCTGCAGTGTTTGCAACCCCAAAGCGGCAGCCTTGAGCTAGTGCAGGAAAGCCAGAAAGGGAAAGTAACGAAGCAATTTCCATTGCCCAAAGCCAAGGGAAGTAGTAGATTAAGTTTTCAAAGGCTCCCTTTTACTAATCTAAGGGGGTTGTTGGTGACCATTGTAAAGGCTTCTGATATGAACTTGGACCCGATGGCATCCCTGGACATGTGGAAAGGGCCAAAGGGTCCCTGGAACACCTTGTAAGCGACAATGCTTCCAGAAGTGGAGCTTTGCTAAACTCCGGCAGCTTGGAGAGTCACAATGCCCCTAAGGTAAGGACGTATTCAGGACAACTGCCCACAATAGGGTTTGGCCAGCAGTCAACACAAGGATATGCCAATAAATACCAGGAGACATTAGATGGCTACTAGATGGCAAGGAGCACAACGGGTGAATCCCCCTCCGTGCAGCACCTTTGACAATACATTCTCTAGGTAGCCTCGGCTTCCTAAATCCCAGTTTGTCCGTTGTTTCCTGATAGACCTTGTGCTAGAAGGACAGGACAGCGAGCCCGCTGCAGAGCTCCACCCCAGAGGAGAGAAAGCACAACTCTGGTGCTTGCAGAGTCCCTGCAGGCTCCAGGAAGTCCCCGAGAATCACACTGTGATATAAAATGATATCTTCCCTGGGAATACAAGACTGGACAGGCGTGATTGCTGCCATCCCCGGTCTGAAAGATATGTACAGCTTTCCCAGAGCGCGTCGTTTGTTTTAAGTCTGAGCTGGTCTTAAAAACAATATTAAAAGAGACACAGGTGACCCCCCTCAAAGCTCCAGGGAGACTGGACTCCAGGTTCTGCAGATGCCCAGATCTGGCAAGGGGAGACCATGACATTCCCACGGCAGAGTGGACTGAGGGTAACGTTGAGCAATGGGGCGTTCGGAGTCAAACCCCTAGTGATGGGTACGTTGCAAGTGTAGAGGAGAACAACGTTCTTGGCCATGCTGGTTGGTGTCATTAGGTCTGGAGGATCCTGTTTGTGGGTCTGCTTTGCTGGTGCTGAAATCAGGTTTGGGGGAGGAAGGAATTTCCTCCCAGGGGTCCAGGGACAGCCAGTTTGATCCCGCCTACCTGGGTGCATGGTAGTAGGAGAAGGAAGCTGGTGTCTGTCTTAGGTAAGCATTGGGAGGGGGAGGAGGGAAGGTCAGTTCTCTTCTTTCTTATTTGCTCTTTGCCAGCGCTTTGTAAAGTGCAAATCCTACCACAGCAGCGATACTGGCTCCCAAGGCTACCCTGAGCCAGAAGGAAGCAGCTCCCAGCTCGGTGTCGTTCAGATGACTGCAAAGAAACAGACAAGAAGCCGTTCAGTGAACTGCACAGACAAGGTCCTACAACCACACAGACACTAGAGAAACTGTCAGCCCAAGAGGACAGGATGCACTTGGCCATGCGGTAGACTCCTATGGCCAGCCCTCGGCTTCCAGAGCAGTCGTGCTGGAATAAGCGCTCTGCACCGGCATGACCCAGAGGATGATGGAGCTAGCCTCACCCCTTGAGTAGAGCAGAGAACCTGAAAAGCAGAAGCACAATGGGGGTGGGGAGGGGAGGACAATTTGGTAGCTCATCAGAGCAGATTACAATGGAATAAAGCCATTCCTTTGCTTTTCTGAGGGTATTTATGAACGGGTGGGATGGATACAGGCTTTACCAACATGCTTTTTTCTTAGCAAGGGTATAAATAGCACAACATCATTGAAGTAACTGGCACGAATCAGGAGTTACACCTCTTCCTTTCTAGGCCAAGCTGCATTTACACCTTTCAACGCTGAGACCAAAATACATCAAACCCACCACGGGCTGCTGAGAAGTGGCAGTTACTGGAAAGCCCTAGAGAACAGCGTTTCTCAAACTGGGGGTCCCAACCCAAAAGACAATTGTAGGGGGATTGTGAAATCACAAAAAATATTACCATCATCTTTAGATCCTTTGCATTTCATTACAGTGTTTAGTTAACCCTTAGCATAGGGTTACCATATATTCGGATTTTTCCAGGCATGACCTCTTTTTTGTCCAAAGGGTGGCATGTTATAGTACTGCCACCCTTACTTCTGCACTGCTGCTCCCGGACGGAGCCTGGCAGCTGCTGTACCTGCCCTCCCTGTGGCCTCTATTTGGGAACTTGAAATATGGTAAGCCGATAGGTACAGTAATTTGCTAACACTTTTTTGGGCAGGAGGGGGGGATCCTCACAGCCTAAAATATTTTCAAAGGGGGGACCCCCTGCCCTGGAGGATCAAGGCCACTAGTCGCCCACAGGACAGGTCGGTGGAGCCTGCCCATCTAGAGTGCATTATGGTGCAGTTGCGAGGATGTTAAGCAGACAGGACCAAGCCTCCCCATGCAAGTCAGCTGCCTTAGCAAGCCTGCATTATACAATTCTATAGACTCCAGGCACATCCCCAAGGAGGAGAGAAAAATCCATTATTCATACACTGCTGAATCAAAGAACAGCCAATCCCAGGGCCTCCATTACGCATGTTATTTATTTATACTGAAGTTCCTAGATATATTAGGAATATTTAAATTTTAACATGGTGGAGAAAAAAGCGTCAGTGCTAAAAGAAAAAATGTTTACTGAATGGAGACCAACGAAAAAAATCTCGTATCTGCTTATCGTTCTTCTAGAATTAACAATCTAATTTACTCCCAGTAGGAGTTTACTCCCTGCGTCTAACCAGACAGGCCAGTTTCACTGTCCAGCTCCACTCTACTAAAACAATGCTCTGACTGCAGGCAATGGTCTATCCAGGAACTTTTCTAGTCACTTTCTTTTGCCAAACCTAAATATTGAGCCTTAATCTGCTTGACTGGGCGACTCATTTCTACACCAGAAAGCAACTCTGTACAAACGGCCTCATGGGGCTCCAGTTTACCGATCTCGGTACAGATCTGATCAGTTTAGGGGGAAAATACAAGACCAATGCCAGAGCTGCAAGCTCAGCGCCTGGGACAGGAAATTCCCGCTAGGCTCTTTCCAACTCACGCATCAACAATGAAGATCCTGCAACGGGAACGTAGTTGACAATTCTGTTGGCGGTGCAGGGGCTGGAGCAGGATCCAGCTCTCTCCCCCACAGCTGAGCTGGCTGTGCCGGGCTACACACTTCTTTCAGTTTACAAGGAGGCCACACCTGATGCCCACACATGGCAGGCCAGTGGAAGCGAAGGTGCTATTTTTACAGACGCCCTCTGCAGACCCTACTCACACTAAGGAGAGGAAGACTGGTCCTGTGGCAAAGGCAGATCTGGGCTCTTTTCCTGGCTCTGCCACTGACTTCCTGTAAGTGCTATCAGGCATGTCGTGCTATGCCTCAGTAAGATGGGGACAGTGATGCCTCCCTACCTCCCAGGAAGATACATTTAGGAATGTGTGAGGCGCTCAGATCTGACAGCAATAAGCCATAAAATAAAAATAAACTGATGTATTTAAAGTGCTTTTTGGCTTAAAAGGGATCCCGTTCATCACCATCTAAGTGCCATAACACGGGCCTGGGCTGATAACATTTGCAGGCTATGTTAACATGCACCCCTCAGTCCCACATGCATTCTGCCTGCCCACGCTCTCTCTCGGTTCCGAACGAGTACTAACGGGAAGGCGGCTGCCGTGGCCAGTTTGGTATAGATGGTGGTGCTGGGCAGGCCGGGGCTGTTGCAGGTGAAGTAGAACGGTGGCGGCAGGCGATGCTTGTAGCAGAACTCAGCAGGCGAGAGTCCATGCTGCTGAGTCACTTCTGGCAGGTCTGACTTGGAGGCGATGAAGATGCAGGGAATTTGTCCATCCATGTAGTGTTGCTGTGTAGGAGACACAAAGGTCCCGACAGGGAGATAAAGCGAAGTGGTCATCACCCACTAAATGTCGAGGGGAAAGGGAGCAGGGGTGGAGGGAAGATGACCTTGCAGGACAGCAAGTGAGTTCTGGTGTGAGGGGGCTCAACTGCAGGATCCCTGGCAGCACGAGTAGTGCTTTGCTGTCACGATGCCAGCACTGACAGATGGGACAGCGCAAGCAGGGATCCTCAGTACAGCACGGCCTGCCCCTCCCAGGACGCAGATTTCCTTCCCAGGGACTGGGGCTGCTGCTCAGGGGAGGACATGATGCTTACCTTATAAATACAGGCGCAATAGTTGAAAGATTTGGGATCATTCACGTTGTACATTAAGCAGGCGACATCGCACGCCGCGTCCGACGACTTCATGAACTCCGTGTCCACATCAATCTCATACAACTGGAGCCGAGGAAAGAAAAGGGAAGTGGCCCAAGAGAAGATAGCCAAGAGCACACGAAGCCAGGAGATCACACAGCGGCTGGAGACTGTGGCACTTCTCCTGCCAACGCACAGATCATGCCAACCCCAGGCTGTCACAGGAACAGCATGTCAGGGCAGCTGCAGAAGCAGAAGCCCCATACGCTGCTGTGATCTAGCTGCTATAGCAGAGGGCTGGGAGTCAGGACTGCAGCGACCTGCTCTATGACCCGTGATGAGTCACTAACCTCTCCATGCCTCTTTGTAGGTGGTGCATATGCCACACCTCTAGAGAGCACCCAAAAATGGTTGCCTATCAGAGATAGATCTTTAACTACCGGACAAAGCAAACAGCACTGGAAACCATGAGGATACTTCAGAATGGCCTCTTCAGACTGGGGGTTGCATATTGGAGAGGTCTTAAATGCCGCTTGCATCCTCCTCATGACCATTTCCATTGAGACATCTCTAAGATCCCCATGAAGCCTTTCTGCTCTCTCCGCATGGCCAAGGAAGCGGCTAGTCCATCCTCAAGAGCTGCCCCAGTCTCCTGCTCCACGGGACTTACTATTAAATACTTTTCCTGGCCACTGACTTGGACAGTGTTGATTGCATAGAAGGACAGCTCTCCCGGGGACTCCCTGTGTGCCTGCAAGGAAGGGGACAACAGCAGTACAGCCATGAGGAAGAGAGAATGTTTACCATGGATTGGGGTCTGTGAACATTGTCCCAAGAGTCCCCAAGCGCTACAGTGACCTGTTATTGGAAGCAAAATTATTACAGGGGAGCGGGTCCAGCCTTCCCTGTGCTTCTGGCACATGCACAAAGCCATTCACAGCAAGCTGCCCTCTGAATCAGAGAGGACACAAACTTATTGAGTAAGCAGCTATGAAGACTAGATGCTTCCTCATCCATTCATCCCAGGGAACGGGCGATTCCCCCACAACAGAGAGTCTCCCCAGGGCAGAGAGTGGCCTGCTAGTGCAGGAAGCAGTGTGAAGAAGGAATGTGTTGCTCTGCTCCAGGAAATGAAGGAAAACTTAGGATGAATATCAGGAAAAACAGAGATCTACCAGATCTTCCACCCACGGGAACTGGTGGGAGCCTCACTGTTTGGGACATTCAAACTAGTCGGAATAAAGCATGAGGGAATGTGCTGTAGGGAACAATCCTGCACTGGCCAGAGGGATGAAGTAGATGAATTAATGGGTCTCCTTGCTGATACTCCAGGCATTGGGCTCCCAGCCCTTAGTCAGTACATGCGCAGGACTGCTTTACATATGCACAGCGACACAGGAGGAGTTTGAAGCCCTCATCTTTTCAAGCTTCCAGGTGAGAGACAAGGGGTTTTGGGGGGAGGAAAGCATGCATACTCACAGCCAGGTTCCGCCCGAGGAAGGCCTGCAGGAACGCAGACTTGCCGGTGCCCCTGGGGCCAATCACTTTACAGAGGAAGACGTTCCTCTGGGTCTGACCCTTCTCCAGGTCGATTCTCTTCTCCCGGGTAACTGGAGTAGGGGATGCAGAGAGCCCAGTGTTAGCACTAGGAGGGTGGGCACCAAGAGTCCAAGGATAGCAGAAGCAATGCTGGAGACACTGGAGGGATGACGTACCTGTGATGGCCTGTGTCTGAGAGTTGTGCTCAGAGAAGATGGGGTAGCCCAAGTAACCCAGGTACTCTAAGCAGTGATGGACATCCAGATAGGATACCAGCCTGGGGGATCCAAGCAAAGAGAACACTGCCAGTTACAGAGAACCCTGATGGAGCCAGGGATGTGCTAAGTGAACTGGAGTAAGGGGGATGGAGAGGGACTGCGCTTACGTCCATTGGCAGAGGAATCCATGCAGTGAAAGCAGGCCTTTATCAGTGGTGCATACCGTGTTGTAGAGTTCAGGTCCCCAGGGCACATAGGGGAAGACGTTGAAGAAGCTCTGTAGTTCTACAGGTGAGAGGGCTCCATCTCCATCCTGGGAACACAAAGGGAGAGTTGATGCTTGAAGCGGGAGCCACCTGGAGACCCAGAGCATTATGGATACACTCTTGTGCACAGCTCTATATGCACACATGCTGGCTAATAAGGCCTAAGTGATGTATTTATCTGGGCCCAGACAGAGCCCCATATACTCTGTGTTTCTGTGACTGCACATCTTGGTGAAGAAATCACTTGCTGCTGCAGAATTTTGCTCCAGATATGCTTTTATTGAAAAAAATATTTCTAATCCTCCTAGCTGCAGAGACACCCTCCACAATGTGAGCCACCTGTAAAACAATGCAATGTTGTCTTCCTGAGTCTGCAGAAATTCTGAATGAGTCTGAAACTGACATCTATCCAGTGTGAAACTGACATCATTCTTCAGGGGAGTGCTAACCCTGAAGCCTAGAGATGGTAACTTCATGTCAACAGCTGTTTCACTGCTGATCATTTTAGCAGAAACACCCAGCCCATGTGCTTACCCTACAATCCCCAACTTCCTTCCACACTTTCTCAGGGGCCAAAAGCTCTAACTGCCCATCACTCAGCTACCAGCTTTGCCCCAGACAGCTTCTATGATGCAGTAATACGTCGGGAATGGAAAATGCAGGAGCAGTGTAACATGGAATTTAATAACCAAATAATGGGGCAATGAGCGATCGGGCTGTTTGCCTTCGGAGTGAACTCAAGAAACCTCCTTTTTAAAATATGTAAAGGAAGCTGCCACAGAGTTATCAGTTTGCCATACTGGAGTGCTGCAGAATTGAGGCTTGGCCTGCCTCAGAGCACACAGGGGCTTGTCTGTTTTTGCAGCGCACACTACTGCGGAACCGGAGCATCATGCCCCAGATGGGTAAGCTGCACAGAGCTGGCACGCTCTTCTCTCATTCTTCAAAGAGCCAGAAAAGAGCAAAAACTGCTTTCTTCCTTCTCCCCTCTTTGGGCCTTGTGCTCTCCCTGATGGCTGTCTGGTGTGTGGTCATTTATAATTGTTCCACTGCTGTGGGCCAGCTGCCAAGGTGGCTCTGTCACCAATTCCTAGTAGCCTCCCCTTTGTTACTAAGAACTCCACTGTTCGAGGGTGGGCGCTATCATAGGTTATGGTTATGCTGAGAGAGGCAGTCTCCATGACAGCCCAGCCCCAGCCGCAGGGAGCTTATCAAGACCCAGACTTTAATGGCTACCCACTGAGCATCCAGTCAAGTTTAGAGTGATCAGAGCACGGGAACTGTGTGCTCTCAACAAGCTGTGTTGGTCAGACAGCTGGCACCCATGCTCTGCACCAGCTGGAGTTTCCAGAGTCTGGTTTAACTCCTAGCTACAATGCGTTGCAAAATAGCCTTTGTATCCAGAGGTCACATGCATGTGACGAAGATGCTTTCTCTGTGTGAAAGAGGACGGTCCTGGGCTGCCTTACCCCAATCCCCCCTAGGAAGGAAAATGCAAGGACAACAGAATAAGCAGATGGGACTGTGTGCAGAGCAGCTACAAAGATGCACCTGTGAGCAAGAGTGCAGGGGCAGCTAAGCATGTCTGCGAGACTGCGAGGGTACTCACAGGGGGACCGGACAGCCTGACAGCCACCTGCCTCCCCACTCCCTGCCAAGCCCAGCTCACCTTGTCGTGCTTCTCAAACATCCGCTGCAGAAACTGGTATCCAAAGTGATTGAGCTCCGTGGAGCAGCCCTGGGGCACGCGGAACCTGCAGGGAGGGAGAGAGAACAAGTCAGTGCAACCCGTCAACCAGGCACTCAGGGACATACTAACTCCCACACCGGGGACGTCCACTCAGACCTCTCTTCATTGAGCCTGGTGACTAGCACAGGAATCACTCTGGCTGCTCCACGCCACCCAACAGCACAAAACAATTCCACAAGAAGAGAGGATCTGGCCCATGGTCTGGCTCCTCTGAATGGAGCCTATTGCAGTAGTTCTCACTGACTGCATGTGCCCTCAGAGTCAAACAGGCCAACCACCTGCACACAGCTCCAATGGACCTGGGTCAGTGGTGTCACAAACACCCATAACAGGGGAGGCCAGAGTGCAGGCCCTGGTGCCCTCAATGGTTTTAAGAGACTACAGCTCCCGGCTGACTATGCCTCATCTTGATCCCAGTGGCCTGGCTGCAACCTGCTCCATTTCAAAGCAACTGGGCGCAGTCCGTGAGCAAGGTGCTAATGCAGCTCTCAACTGGTGCTGTTTGGGTGCCTCTGATTTACAGGAATACATGGTTCTTCCCTGGGCCTGGGATGCTTATCTAAGTGGGGGGGTAACGCTGCCGCAGCCCCTCCTGTGTTGATTTTGCTCTGCCATGAGCTCCAAGTGCAGTATTCAGCAAGAGACAGAGTGGCCGTGACAGAATACACCCGTCTTCATACCCTACACGCTAGTGCAATAAATTTTGTACAAGGCATGTCTTGTGAGGTACCATTTGAAAACTCAGTTTGCTGGTTAATATCATCCCGTTAATAGAAGTGTGGCAACACTACGTGACCTTACAAGAGTTCCCCGTATGAAGTTATCAACATGTTCCAAACCCCACAGCCCCACCCAAACCGAGGCTGGCAAACAGGTCTGTCCTCAACAAAGGAATGTGTGCTCCGCTTCATTTGCATTTAAGCAGGAAACAGTCATCACACAGGAAGGAAAACAAACAAGCAGCTCCAACAGGTGAGAAAAAGCCAGCAAGGAACATCCTTCCACACAGACAGTCTCTTGGTGCCCAGCTGGAAATGTTTTTCAAGAGAGGGACTGAAACTAGAGAAAGGAGGGACAAACACCCCCAAGGGACCCTCCTCTTTCTCCCTGCACCTGGAGCGACAAAGGAAGCATTCGTTGGACTCTGGGGGACGGGTCCCGACCTACAAGGGTTGGTCAGTAAGACTGAAGAGGGCATGTGGTGAGAAACGTTGCTTGAATCTGGTATCATCTGTTAAATCAGGTATTAAGAAATGTCTTATCTTGATTTTTCTTGTAACCATTTCTGACTTTTATGCCTCATTACTTGTACTCACTTAAATCTCTCTCTGTAGTTAATAAACTTGATTTACTGTTTTATCTAATCCAGTGTGTTTAAACTGACGTGTCTGCATCACTATTTGAGATAATCTGCTGGCATATTATACCCTTTAAGGAACAACGGACTTAAAATATTGTGTACTGCCCAGGAGAGGGCTGTACATACGTTTCCTGGAGAAATCTGGGACTGGGGGTGTGCTGGGGTCAGCCTGCAATATAACCAAGCCTGTGAGAGCCAGAGTGTCACCCACATGTGGCTGAAGCTACACAGAGAGACTCAGGGCATGGCTTGCATGCTGGAGGCTGTTTGACAGCAGCCCAGTTGGGAGCTGCTTCAGCAAACCATTGTAAGGCACCAAAGGTTGCAGGGCAGGGGTGACAAGCCCCCACTAGCCTGAATTGTACCCCGATATGTCACAATGGTGCTTTCGTCACAGGAGCTCCCCTTCCAATGGTGAGAGCCCTATTCTACCCCCACGAGCCCTGCTGCTTTGGCGATAGGATTCTCTAGCTCACAGTACAAACCCTTTTGTTAGTCTGGGGGCGTGACAGGGATCAGAGAAGAGGAGGCAGCTGCAAAATCCCAGCTGAACCCTGAGCTGACAGCTTACTGCTCCAAACAGCTTTGCCGAGAGAGAACAGACTTCAAAAGCCCCGTAATGATTTCACTGGAAACTCACAGTCACGGCCGCATTTGCTCCCTTCTGTGGGCACCAGTGGAATCAACAGTGTCATTGGGGTTAGTGGTCTGTCCACCCCCACATCCTGACTTCCCAGACAGGCCAGTGCAGGGGCAATGAGTGTGACTCTGACCTTGCCAGAGAACTGGACTGGGTGCTGTGCGCTGTTGTCAGGTTGGATTCCAGCTCCTGCCTCGCCAGGCCACTGGGGCAGGAAGCAATGCAGACCCACTGGGAGTAAAGGAGACCCTCGCTGCTCAGAGACCACGTATGGTTGGAGAAGGTCAGTTAGGACGGAAGAGAGACCCCGAGCCTCCTCAGAAAGGAATATGGCGGCTGAAAAGGAAGGCTCATCGAGATGTCTCAGAGCCATCTCCCTAGGGGACCCCATCCCCAGCCTGCCAACCCCTCCCCAGCATCGGAGAGGATGAGCCCTGTACGCACAGCGGGTAGAGATAGTCGTCCGTCAGCTCCAGCTCATCAGCGTAGCCGAAGCGGCGCAGGATGGTCCAAGTGGTCTCGTGCCGCCCCCTCTGGATGAAGAGGGTATTGAGGAAGAGGAAGCCTGTGAGCGGAGAGGGAGGCAGGGTCTCAGCGCATGGCACACACCATGCAGACCGCGCTATGGTGCAATGGAGCGGCAAGCTCCGCTCAGCCCAGCCAGCAAGGTGCTTCAGCGCAAAGTCAGAACAGGGCGCTCCCTAAGGAAGCCCTCCTTCCTTGGGGAAAGCTGGGCCCTGAACCAGGCGGCTCTGGGGCTCTACGCCAAGCACGAGCTCATCTGAGAAGATGCCCAATGAGCTTTTTCATTATGGTGTGTGGGGTGGGGTACAAAGCCATGGCCCATGCTCCATGTTCCTGAAGATCTATGGTCTTTCTTTCTCTGCCCAGCCCAACCCTTGTCTCCCAGGTGCCAGAGGGGAGAGTGGCCGGGCACGGAGCAAGGAGACAGTGACACCAACACAAAAGCTGCCCACTTCAGTTACCGTTTAACGTTAGGCCATTGTCCTGCACCCCATCTGTGGTGTTCTTCCACACAACTGTCTTCACGTCTTCCAGGGCCTGGGGCGCCAGGGGATTCCCGAAGCAGGACTTCTATCTCCGAGAGACACAAGGGCAAGGTCAGGAAAGCCCCTTGCCAGCAGACAGACTCCCTGTCTCTTTCCAGCTCTCCGGAAGGGAGGGAAGGAATTAAAACCCACTCCAGAGCCCTCCCACCGCACCCTTAATTACTCCATTTCCCTACTTCAGCTAGAAGGCTGCTTCCCAAGAGCTGCCGAACTCTTGCTATACCAGTACCTATGCACACCCTGGGACGCCAAGCAAACCTGCCACTGAATCACAGGAAGACAAACTCCACTCACCTCATGGGTTGCCAGCTCTGCCTTACTCCTGCTACATGAGTCCCTACTCCTCAGCTGGCCAATGCAGCAGAACTCCTTGTTACTCTCTAGGGGTATCCTGCTTCACACATCACAGAGCAATCCCTTCCACTGCTCTGCTCGGCCCTGCTCAGAGTGTGTGGGCATGAAACCCTTCTCTAGACAGATGAGCAGATACACAGAACTCTGTGTACCAGAACACTAGCTGCTGGCATTCCCCTTTGGCATCAAGGACCAGGAATCCAAACAGGGCTCAATGTGCCATGCAAGGGACTCTTTCTTTCCCCTGGAGTTAGAAGAAAGTAGGAATCAGAGGGGCTTTCCAGAGAACAGGCAGGAGGGGATGTGTGCAGCTGCTGTAGCAGTGGTCATGGTGATATCACAGTCCAGGGACAGGGGACCCTCTGGAAATCCAAGCGCTAAGCAGTCCGTACCTGGAAGTAGTTGAGCTCATCATCACTTAGGATCTGGTTGTTATCCTGGTCTGAGATGTCGAAAATCCGTGTAAGAGCTCGTGCACACGTCGGTCGCAGCTGTGGGTATAATGAGTCATAGTGAAAAGCACATGAAGAGGCTGTCTTCTGCTCAGTGCTCCCTCCCACAAACCCACCTTCAAAGGCTTCCTGTACTGGCTCAGGGCAATGGTCCACCTAGACCAGTACCCTGGCTCTGACAATGGCCAGTATGAGCTGCTGCTGCAGAGGTAGGGATAAGTTGTGAACAATCCTCAGCCCACATGGGAATTTTCTTCCTAACCCGTCAGTCAGAGGCTGCTTGTGCCCTGAAGTATGAAGGTGTGCCTCCCTTCTGTGTGACCCCTAACATAACCGTGGATGATCTTGTTATCCATATAAAAGTCCAGTCCTTTTCAGAGTCCTCCTATGCTCATGGCCTCAATGACATACAGTGGCAGAGTGTTCCACTGGCTAGCCATATGTTGCACAAAAAAGTATTGCCTTTTCTAAACGGTAAAGACTATTTGCCACCTTTCAGTGTCACTGGACATCCCCTTGTTCTTGTACCATTGGAACCAGGTGGACATAGGGGCAAACCAGTCATTATTCTGGATACCTCCATCAATCCCCTTACTAAACAGTCCCAGGCTTCACACACTCTTCCCCGGGGAAGCCTTCTCAGGGCTCCGAATCACTCTGTCTCCCGGTGGGGCTGGTGATCGATCTATTGTATCAGAGCAGCATGGCATGATGTGCGCGAGAGGCACTTCTGGGTGAGAGACTCCCAGGGTGCGCTTCAGCTCCCGTAGAACAGCTGCCCTGGCATCCCATGAACTGCACCTGCGGAGGGGTGCAACGCGCACACAGCGAGTTCAGTCGCAGAGGGGGGATGCTTAATGGGCTAACTCTGCTGAGAGGAGGGGGGCCTGTTGACTGGCAGAGGACAAGGAGAATCAGGCAGCAGTTAAGAACAATCATGCCAGAGGATTGAGGGTGTTCAGGGAGAATCTGGAAGGTTTCTAGGAAGCCCGTGGATGTCTGGAAGGGAGAAGAACAAGGCTGACTGGGGTTCAGGGATGGCTTTGATTACCTGTTTCTCCTCTGGATCGTACAAGGGGGCTGTCGGGTGCAGAACTGCTTTCTGGGCATAGTAGAACAATTCAGAGATATTCTTTAAGTTCTTGGCCGAACACTAATGCAACGACAGAGAAAGGGACTGTGAGTGGGCAAGGCCTGGGGCCAGACAGAAGATGGAGCTTAGGGCACAAGAGAGATGTGAGCCTCAGCTCCAGATAGGTATTAGATCAAGGCATGGACTGAAGTCAGTGACAGTTACTAGGAAACAAACCAAAAAGGGAAATTCCTCATTTACATGTTGGTTTCACTTGGCCCATTTCATGCTCCCAGAAGCCAATGAGAATTCTGTCAGGTTCCCCTCTGGGCCCAGGAGACTGGGATCCCTGCCAGGGCTGGGCTGGGGCTCTTTCAAGGATCAGCGTTGAAAAGGCAGATCCAAATCAGGGTGGAGATTGTTCCTCCTAGCCACTGTGGTGACAGCCCATGAAACCAGGGACAAGGCCTCTTGTTAGTAATTAACATTAGACATTCAAGGGACGGACAAAGTACAGTGCACTGGTTTCCCACCTCCACGCAAGTCTCTATCTCAGAAAACTGGTTCATGATGGGCAGGATGATCTCCATGGAGCTCCCAGACTGTAGGTCAGACTTGTTTCCCACTAGGATGATCGGGATTCTAGGAGGGAGAAGAGATGAAGTGTCATGGAGAGGAAAGACAGAGGCCAAGGCCTGACACTGTCTCCCTATCACACAATTCCCATCTGGGCTCTCATATTGCACATGTGCTCTTAGGGCAGCTGGTCAGAAGAGCACTCAGAGGAACAGAACTGCCAGCCCCCTGACTGCTCCTCCACCTCCAGCTGCTGGAACCAGGCACCGGATCAGCCAGAACAAGCCAGGCTGGTTGGTCCTGCTGATGTTTTCACCAGACTACTGGGCACATGAGTCGACCTTATGTCCAAGCAACCCACGATTAGCTTAGGTCTCTGCGGTCCTGCGCTGACTCAGCAACTCACTTGCTCCCCTACATCAGGAGGCATCTCACCAGCAGATCCTCTCGCCTCGGTGGCAGCAAGACCCTGAGAGGAGGAAAAGCCTCCAGATTCTCCCCACCTCTATCACTCGTGGGGCCCAAGAGCTGGACAACTGCCCCCTAATACTGTGTACTGCCGTTCGCAGGAAGCTCCCAGGCAGTGCCAAGCTATTTTCCCTGCAGGATTCCCCAGTTCCCAAGTCCCTGTCAAATAGCCAGCAATCCTCAGGCTGTGCTCAAGTGCTTGTGTGCACAGCCAACACACGGAGCTATATGGGAGCAGGACCCAGAGCCGGTCCATTGCGCCACTGGCACGCCCTCTTCCCTCCCAGACTCCAGAAAAGCTGCGTTTGGAACAGTACCTGGAACCCTTTTCAACTCCCCCATTCACCAAGGGAATCCACTTTGTCCGAATCTGAAAGGCAAACCAGGAGAAAGCCCTGTTAGAACAGACTGGCCACTGCTGTGAGTGACAGAGAAGGTGGGGATGTGGCTTGTGTACTAATTAGAAGCCAGCAGGGAGCTGAGGCAATACAACAACCTCATCATCACAGCCCATCTGCTCCACTGTAACCCCACAGATAAGCAGAGTGCATGTGACAATAAACAGGCTGCAGGCTGCAGCCCAGAGGGGTCAAGGCCAATTCCTGGGGTGGTGGGCTGGCAGTGATCCAGTCTGGGTTGCACCTGGAGTGGGCAGGAATTGCTCTGTCTCTGATGTGATGGAGTCGTGTCTGAAGAAATCCCCAGCACTCCATGCCCTGAATCACTTTAAGAACTGCCTGTGGCTGCTAATGACAAGGTGCTAAGTGATGGCTCTGAGCAAAAGTGGGCTGGCTAATGACCAACTCTTGGCAGTACATTCCCTTTGCATACAGAGCTGGGGAGATGGCCCTGGGCTGGCATGTTTTGGAGACTACAACCAGCTAGTGGCTTCAGCAAGAAGCAAGAGCAATCAAATTACCCCAGGAAGCCCAGACTGCAGCTGAGAAGCATGTAGTCCTCCATGGAGAACATGGAACAGGGCAGTGTTTGGGGCATGGTCTGTGGCAGATCCCTGGGGGGCAGGGAGAGGCAGTAGAGCAGAGCGAGGCCAGACATGACACTGTGGGTCAGAAGCCCACAAGCCTGGATCAGCCCATTACCTTCTCAATTGTGGCCTCCACGGTGACATCGTACACCACACAGACCACGTTGGCCTGCAGAGAGAACAGCAGGATGAGCCGTGGGTAACACTCCAGAAAGCCCATCGCTCAGGCATGGCAGAGGCTGTTCTTCCCGACAGCCAGCGTGTGCCGCAGACCATGCTCCTCTCCCGGTGTGGAGAGGGCAGGGCCCGGCCCAGGCATGGTACAGCTCTATCACCAAGCAGACAGGCCTCCCACAAACAACGAGGCAGGCTCGCCACTGCCCTGGACTTTGTACCAACGCCCGCCCCTCCCTGCACCCCCCCACAAACCACGCCTATACCAAGACAGGCTGCCCCGCAGGCTGTTTGCAAGCTCTTGAGAAGCCAGATGATCTTAACTGAACAGATGCTTTCTGTAATTCCAGCTGCCAAAACCCACCCTCGGCACCAGGCCGGAGCTCCGATTTCATTACGGGTTGATCTTCAGTGACCCAGCTGCTGCTGAAAGGCACAGCCCAGCAGCCTGACACTGTGTCACTCACAGTCCAGCCCAGCGAGTGGCCCTGGCAGCTTCCCCCACCCCCACCCTCATAATGGGACTCAACTCCGCTCCGGAGGCGGGAGAGGAGATCAGCTGCAGTGCTGGGTAGCAGTACGAATCCCTCAGCCAGCCCTCTCTGCTCAGACTGCCAAGCCAGCCTGCTAACACCAATAGTGAGGGTGGATTTTACAACGTGGAAACTTGCTCCCTGGGAGCTTCGGCGAGACCCTGATCCACAGCCTAGCAAATAGCTGCAGCTGGCACTGCCTTGCTTGCTGCCAGCGTGGGTTGGCTCTGAACTGGGGAGAGACTCCATACCCCAGCATCAAGCCCCTAAGCAGACAGTGTCCTGATGTTGGATTTCTAAGCATGAAGAAATCCCTCCCCTCCATTCTCTGTCTTCATTGAGCATCAATTTCTTCCTAGGACAGATGGGTACTATCAAGTGTCCATACCCACCCCGGCATGACCAACCAGGGATCTTGGCAGCCCTGCTCTGGCTCAGCAGAGGGGTTAGCCTTGGAGCTGCCACTGTTAGGTGCTGGATTGTAGGATCACAGAGATAGCCAGCACCTTCCCCACCTGGGGCAGAACCCCTAACCCTGACTACCACCATGTGCTACACCCCACACAGCTCCCAGCCACTACACCAAGCCCCGATCAGCTTTTCTATCTGCTTGTTATGCTTTGCCTGGGTCCCTGCCCTTCCCCTCCAATCCCACCACGACCCCGCCCTTCAGATGGCACCAGTGTGAGTGCTTTTAAATGAGCAGATGGGCAGACCACTGCCCCTTTCGGGAGAGAGTTTATTGCTAATCCCAGAAAGACACAAGGGTTTAGGCAGGGTTTAATGTAACCACTTTAAGCCTCTTGTATACACTCTTGCTCTGGAGGGGTGGAGGGAGCAGGTTCACACAGCCACTCCAGCCTAGTTCCTTCCTCATGGGATCTCCGGGCTGGAGAGGGCAGACGGCTGAGCTCAAATAAGGATTTGAAAAGACGTCCAGTTTTATTAGCCATAACAACGGGACTTCCCCCTCCTGCCCTCACTCAATCTGCCAGACCTGCCAAGAACTGCTAACAGCTGGGTCCTGTCCACTCTTCTGGGGATCAGCACAGATTGCTCACCAGAAGGTTGCTCTGATGATCAAACCATGCCGTCTTGCCCAGGCCCACAATGCCCAGTCTTCTGCCTCTCCTGAGAACCCCCCTGGGCAATCACTTCAGAAAGCAGGAGCACTGACCTTGAGCTAGCTCAGTGAGAAGAGGGAAGAGGTTATGCAAACTGTTAACAAAACTGACAACACGACTCTTGAGATGGCCTATCGCAGAGCTCGGCGAAGCTGATGGGCAGGCTGCAGAGACGAAGAATCAGATACCCTGACTTGCCATCTCAAACCCAGCTGCCCCAGCCGCCTGTCCTCACTCACCTTGGTGATCTCCTCCTGCAGCTCATCCTCCGTTTGCTCTGATTCTGAAAGGGAAAAAGGCAGAGTCACCCGGCTGCCGCCACCTGTTTCACAACAGTCCACGTGAACTGGCAGCATGGCACAGCTGGGAAGGGGCTTGTGCACAGTGTGGGGTACTCAGCTTGGGTTCTGGTGAGGACGGAAGGAGTAGGAAGAGCCAGAGGTGGAGCAGTGCAGGTGCAATGGGGCCCTACCTGAGTAGTCCACAATGTGGGTGGGGACTTTCTCAGGTGTGACGTCGGCTGGGATTGTGATCTCCTCTGCACGAGGGGGCACCTTCAAAACAAACAGACACGGTCAGCGGGGCAGCGTGAGGAGGAGCAAGCCCCAGGGCACAGCATGTGAGGGGGAGGGAGGTGACAGGCAGGTCTATGCTGAATACAACGTAGAGGAGACACACAACACTTCTGTCACCTTAAAGACGCAAAAGAGGAGGGGTCAGGGACTACATGAGCTTTTGAGGCTCAGCACTATCTTCTCTGAGGCCACAGCACATGCCTCAAAACAGCCACCGCTCAGGAGTGGGAGACACGGGATCAGCCTTGCTCTCCTCCAGGAGGTGCTCCCACCAGGGCAGATCTGGGTCAGGGGGAAGCTAGCCCAGGAGTGAATGGACATGGCGAGTGGGTGTTACTTCCCAGCCCGTTGATTAGCTAGCAGAAGGAGTAATGCCTGACTTCTTACTCAGGGCTACTCCAACATTCACATCTGAGCCCAAGTTCTGCTGTGGATCCAGGGCAGGGGCCAGTCGATGCTCTGGCACAACTCCTATTGGCCTGCACTGTGCACCTCACTGGCTCTGCATTAAGATAATCTCCAGCCTTGGTGGTGTGCCGTGGCGGGAGAGGCTGAAACGGCACTACACTCAATGCCCCGGGGAGCTCCAGACAGGGCGATTCTACCTTCTCTTGCCCATGAGAAGAGGGGACGTGGAAGGGCAAAGCTCCCCCTTCCTGGCCTGCAGATAAGCTCCTAAGCACTTCCATCGCCCCTTAAACCTTACACAAACATTGACCTGAAGCACTGACCTTCCAGCAGCCTGGGAAGAGCATTAAGCCGATTAGCTGGGCTTTGCTGTGGAAACGGGACAGGCATTTAGATCTATCCCACCAAGCCGAGCCTCACGCTGCAGCAGTGCAAGTGTCACCGAGGGTCAGCAAGGGGCTCAGGAACTTAGACCATCTGCTCCCCCATTTGGGCTAATTATGTTTTCCCTTTCTAAAGCAGCCCATGCCCTGGAGCTGGGAGGAGCTCTACAGTGCATGAAGGCAGGCTGGCTACTCTGCATTTCACACAGATGGCTGCAGCTCGGGGCTCTCTGCATGTACACAGAAGAGCAGAGAACACAGTGTGACCACTTCAAGGGACTTTCCCAGCTGGACCAGGGACAGCAGCCTGAACTGCCTTGCTAGAGAGGACACATTGCGGCTAGGAGGGACAGGGACCCTGCTTTGGGCTGACTAGGGAAGCATCTTCTAGTGGCCAATGCACGGACCAGAGCAGACAGCTGTTCAGGCGGGCTGCTCATTCCAAAGGCCCAACAGCAGCAGGCTACAGAGAAAGGCCCAGGCACCCTAGAGCACAAGGGCAGGCTGTTCTCCAAAGCAGGACTGCGGTAAGAAAACCAAGTGGAGAAGCCTGCCTCTCAGACTCAGTCACACCGCCAGAAAGGCAGTAAAGATTTTGCTGCTCCAGGCTCATTCTGCCTGGACAGTAGAGATGAGCCTATTAATGCTGGTCTCACATCTAGAGGCTCTGCTGGCCTCTGCCCCATGACAGACAGACATTCGCCCTCCCAGGATGCATTAAAAACACACAGGAAAGGTAAACCGCCCCTCGCTCACCTCCTCAGGGAACTCCTCGCCCACCAGAGCCATAATCAGCGATGTCTTCCCCACCCGGGCTGCGAGAGAAAGAAAGGCAGGAGGTTCAGGTTGGACCTTTTGCAGGCCTGGCATTTGGGAATGGAGGTGGCAGAGCCATCAGATGCTAGGGGCTGAAATCTATCCAGGTGGCAAAGCAGAGGGGTGTGGGGTTGGGGCAAAGAGATGAAGGCAAATTCATTCCAAGCCCAGAGGCTAAAGCAGGGGTCCACAACCTTTCAGAAGTGGTGCGCCGAGTCTTCATTTATTCACTCTGATTTAAGGTTTCGCGTTCCAGTAATACATTTTAATGTTTTTAGGTGGTCTCTTTCTATAAGTCTATAATATATAACTAAACTATTGTTGTATGTAAAGTAAATAAGGTTTTTAAAATGTTTAAGAAGCTTCATTTCTTCATTGGTCCTGCTTTGAGCAGGGGGTTGGACTAGATGACCTCCTGAGGTCCCTTCCAACCCTGATATTCTATGATTCTATGATTTAAAATTAAATTAAAATGCAGAGCCCCCCCGGACCGGTGGCCAGGACCCAGGCAGTCTGAGTGCCACTGAAAATCAGCTCGCGTGCCGCCTTTGGCATGCGTGCCATTGGCTGCCTACCGCTGGGCTAAAGGGTGAAATTTCCTACAACCACTGAAGGTCACAGGCTCCCTTCAACATTCACACCCGCCCTTAACCCTGAAGTCCCAACTGTTTTGTGAAGCAGAGAGGGGAACCAGTGCCACATTACCACCAGAGCCCCCCCACCAATAAATACCATCGTTTCCTATCAGTAAACGGTTCAGAAGCTAACCTCGCTTTCACACACTCCTAACTTCCCAGAGCATTTGCTCTTTGGGGTGTAATTTTCTCTGCTCAAGCTCAGCCTACAGGGGGACCTGTTTGGAAAGCCTGAGGAAAATCCCACCAGCTATTTTTTGAGTTCTGAGAGCATGACAAAGATAGTTCCTTAATCATCATCATCATCATGTTCCTATTACGCCTCTGGCATTTAGGGCAGCGACAACGCTCCTCCCCATCTCTCTGTTTCTGGCAAGTCTTTCAATGGTTCCCCAGCTGTGCCCCAGGTTTTTCAGCTCGGCTTCCACAGCTCTTCGCCATGTTGTTTTTGGGCAGCCTAATTTTTTCTTGCCTTCAGGTGTCCATCTTATTGCCACTCTGGTGATGGAATCAGTTTCCATTTGAAGCACGTGACTGATCAATCTTCAATGCCTCCTGGCAATGATGGTGCTCAGATCCTTGGCTGCACTGTGTCAATAGATCTTGGTTTAAGATTGTTCTGGGCCAAAAGATACGGAGGATTTTTCTGAGGTAGGTTGTATGGACAGTTTGGACACGTCATACTTTCTCATTCTCCATCATTCTGCACTATGAAGTAGTGTTGAAAGTACGCAGCTCTAATAAATCTTGAGTTTGGTTTTAGTATTGTATTTTGATGATTTCCAGACTGTATTTAAGCTCCTGAAGGTGTTCCTGGCTTTACTGATTTTGTTCCGGATGTCCTGACTTGTTCCACCGTCCTGGCTGATGGTGCTGCCCAAGTATGTGAATGTTTCTGCATTGGTGAGAACATAATCCTCTATCCGTACTGGTGATGGTGAGGCAATATTAACGGTCATGATATCTGTCTTATTGCAGCTGATTTTCAATCCAATTTGCTGGCTGAATGCGTTGAGTCCAGTTGTTTTTTTCTTGTATATGGTATTGGGTATGTAATAGGAGAGCGAGATCATCTGAGAAGTCCAGGTCTTCAAGGGATGAGAAGGGTGTCCATTTAATGCCTCTTGGCATGTCTTCTATTGTACACCACATTACCCAGTCAATGGCAATGTTGAAGGATTGCAGACGTGACACACCCCTGACGTATTCCCGTTTTGACTTCAAAACTGAGCTCACTGTGATCAATACTGCATGTAAGGTTGAAATAGAAGCTTTTGATGACGTTGATTATATGGAAAGGAATTCCATATGCCCACAGAATGCGCCATAGGCTGGTCCTGTGAATGCTATCAAAAGCCTTCTCAAAGTCTATGAAATTTATGTAGAGTTGCCGTTGCCATTCTAAGCACTGTTCTATTATGTTTCGTAGAGTGAAGATCTGGTCTGTGCATCTAGGCCCTTTCTGAAAACCAGCTTGCTCTTTTCTGAGAACGCTATCAACTGCCTCTGATATACATTGGACTATGATCTTACACGATACTTTGCTTGGCACAGATAAAAGTGTGATGCCAGTTATTACAGTCACTGAGAATTCCTTTCTTTGGTATCTTCACTATACCACTCCTTGGTCCACTCATCTGGCACTTTTTCCCTTTCCCAGACTGATGTAAATAGAGGGGCCAGGATAGATGCTGCTAATGTAGGATTTACCTTGAACAATTCTGCATTCAAGTTATCATTGCCATGAGCTTTCCCATTTTTTAAGGATTTGATGGCTTGAATGATCTCTTCCTTAGCTGGGGTGTCTGTGTTGATATATCAAGATCTTCTTCTGCCTCCTGGATGTTTGCTTCCTCTTTAGGTGGCTCCCGGTTCAGCAATTCTTTGAAAAGCTTTGTCCAGCGCATTTCTTGTTCCTTTTTGGTTGTTAGTAGGTGGCCTTGTTTGTTCCTGATGAGAATGTTTGTTGGTGTCTGCTGTTTACCACTGATAAGCCGTGTCATTTTGTAGACAGTTCCTAATTCACCACGAGCAGCTGCATCCTCTGCTTGTGTTGTCAGATTATCAATATAATGCTGTTTGTCTGCTCTCACAAGGCGTTTCACTTCCCGGTGAGCCTTGCTATACTGCTCGTGGTATTTGTCCTTTAGCTTCAGGGATTGTGTATCTAAAACTTTTTTCTTCAGGGCTCGTCTGGTTTCTATGGTATTCCATGTGCTGGGTGTAATCCGTTCCTTCCTTCTCTTCTGCCTGTAGCCTAGACAGGCTTCACGGCTCTGTCTATAAACTGCTGTTACTTTGTCCCACTTCTTGTTGATCTCCTTAATAAGAAGGGGAATTTCTATGGATGGAAAGCACTAGCTGGGAGAGAGCTTTACAAAGGTGGGGGATTACAAATGGGGTCACCAAGAAACAAGGAGGTCAAAGGACTTGCCTGACATTACACAGCACGTTGGGGCGGTCAGGAATCAAACCTAGGTTTCCTGATTGTTAGCTCTGCGCTAACACCACTAGAACGCAATCGCCTCCTGAACAGCTGCACTTTTTTAAAAGAAGCTCCAAATAAATAATAAAAAACGAACCAGAGCGCTGCACCTTGAAAGCTGGCACAGACGCAGCTCTCAGTGAAGAGCTAAGTATGAAAAAAAGGAACGTTATTAATATTTGAAAATGCTGCATGGAGCTGGAACAATGGGAAATGTCTACGTTGTAATTGCACACGTCCCAGCTGAGACGCCTGTGCACACACAGCTGTGGGGGCTGGTCTGCATGGGGAATTTACCAGTATACCTAGAGCGTACGGTTATACTGGTCTAACTTCCCACATGGACACACTTATTCTGAAGAAGACAGTGTCTTTCTCCAGATTAATATACCTCACTTTCAGAGTGACATAAAATAAACTGGAAAAGCACTCTTCCTCTGGAATAAGTGTCCTCATGGGGAGTTAGAGGGGTAGAACTACAGCTGACTAGCAGTACAGTTATACCAGGAAATGCCCCCATGTAGGCAAGCCCTGAGGTGCATCTCTGAAACCAAGGTTAAAAGACATCTCTTGGCTCAAGCCTTCTCCTGGCCTTCACATCCAGCCAGGCCCTTAAAGCCCTCTTGCCTCCCCACACGTAAAGTCGTATTTTTCAAATGAGGGACTTTTGACCATTTTAAGTCTCCTACGTGGTAGGACTCTACATCCCAGAACACGCTGGTTTAAGGATTATGGGAAATTAATGGGCAAGGATTGAATCCTTCTGCCATTCGTTTCCCTAAACCACTCCCTGGCTGGCACTGGATCCCATGGCTGAAGCCCTAAGCAAGAACCATGCTTGTTAATGCTGCCCCAGTGCCTCTGAAGCACATGTACAAGCAGAAGGCTGAGATGCTGCGATTCTTTCTCCTGCTCCCTGCCCCTCTTTCTAATGCCAAAACCCAATGGAACCCCACTGACATACCTTTCAAACAGGGAACGTAAGGTTCTTAAAGTTATGCCCATCCACCACACTTCACGCATTAGAGATCTTTCTTTTCTTTGGATCAGTACAACAATAAAAAGGGGGCACCTGTCCAGGGCTCAAGGTGCTGTTGTCCCACATGACAAAAGTAAATACAAACTGCTCCTTCCTTGTGGGAATCTAACAACTCCATCCAAAGCCACCCTCCACGACACCGCATAAAGAAATGTGCCTTGCAGAGCATGCTCTACCACCAGCCTCCCCTCTTTAAAAGCGTGAGGGATCCCAGCTCAAGCACCTCTGCTGATCACAACTGTGCCACACTTTATAATAGGGAAGGGACACATTCAGTAATCTCAGCGTTAATGGAAAATCCAGTGTGTTAAAAGGAGAAACATGGGCAGATCCCTAGCCAGTGTAAGTCTGTGTCACACCACTGACTTCAGTGAAATGAGGCCAGTTTACACTAACGCAGGATCTGGTCCCCCAACTTTTCCTGTTACCAAATTTGTACATTGTAAGCGTTTCCGCACTGAATCAGCAATGGAGACCCAGCACAGCAGCAGCCCGCTCCTTAGGGTTGGTCAATGGGACATCCCAGACACCCTGGCAGTCATGGATGGAGCAGGAGGGACTTCGGATGACACTATGTTTCATAACTGGGGCTAATTTACAGAAAATTCTGCTCTTGGCAGGCCGGGCTCCTCTGCCCTAATTCACAAGGCGATGGTAGGTTAATTCCTACCATCTGATTCCTTCCAGATATAGGCCAAAGTGCCTATATTGCAGAATGGTCTAGTCGTTACAACACAGGCCTGGGGGGCAGGAGAGCCAGGCTCCACTCCTGCTCTGGGACTGATGGGCTGCATGACCTTGGGTGAGCCTCTCCCCTACCCCTGCCTCAGTTTTCCCAACAGGACATCAGGGATGATGACTCCCACGTCCCACTCTCAGGGGAAGTGTTCATCAGTGTGTGGAGCGTGGTATGGGGCAGAAGGGCTTGCTAGCAACAGCCCTGAGCCCAGTCACCCAACTCCCCCCATCCAACTCCTCCCCGCCAACCCACCACCATCACCATCTTCAATTCCAATCTCCTGCCCGGACAGGAAGCAGGAGGAGAGAGAGGAGATTGCCGGCAACCAGTCTGACCTGGAGGGATTTGATCTCTCTGCGGGGTGGGGGTATCTGCCCCCATTACCCAGCCTGCCCCGGGGGGGTGGAGGGGGGCTGATCTTTCTGCAGGGGGGGGTCTGTCCCCATTACCCAGCCTGCCCCGAGGGGGGCAGATCTCTCTGCGGTAGGGGGGTGTCTGTCCCCATTACCCAGGGTGCCCCGGGGGGGGCTGATCTCTCTGCAGGGGGGGGCTGTTCCCTTTACCCAGAGTGCCCCAAGGGGGGGGGCTGATCTCTCTGTGATAGGGGGGGGTCTGTCCCCATTACCCAGCATTCCCTGGGGGATGGGGGGGCTGATCTCTTTGCAGGAGGAGTGTCTGTCCCCATTAGGGTGATCAGATGTCCCAATTTTATAGGGTCAGTCCCGATTTTGGGGGCTTTTTCTTATATAGGCACGTATTACCCCCACCCCGTCCCGATTTTTCACACTTGCCCTCTGGTCACCCTAGTCCCCATTACCCAGTGTGCCCCAGGGAGGGGGCTGATCTCTTTGCGGGGGGGTGGGGTGTCTGTCCCCATTACCTAGTGTGCCCCGGGGAGGGGGCTGATCTCTCTGCGGGGGAGGGGGAGAGTCTGTCCCCATTACCCAGCGTGCCCCGGGGGGCCTGATCTCTCTGCAGGGGGGTCTGTCCCCATTACCCAGGCTGACCCTGCGGGGTGAGCCGAGACCCCTCAGTTGCCCCCCTTTACCCAGCGTGCCCCGGGATCCGGATCCCGTCCCCCACGGCAGCCAGGGCCCGGCTCTTACCCTCCCCCACCAGGAGGATGCGCACGTCTCGCTTCATCGCCGCTGCCGCCTCTCCCGCGCCGGGGGTGCCAGGCCGCGGCGCTGCCCCCTCCCCCCTCAGCCTGCCGCCCTCCCGAGTCCCGCCCCCACTTCCGGCCTCACCGCAGAGCACGTGGGCCGGGGACGTGGGGCACGAGCGTCGCTCGCCGAACCACTGTGGGGGCCGGGACCGGCAGCGCCGCCGTGCGGCCAGTCGGGGCACGGCAGCACCTACCCGCCCGGCGCACAGCGAGGGACCGGCTGGGGGAGGCTGCCCCGGGCTGGGGAGAGATCGGGGCTTGGCTTATCTAGGACCCGATCCCGGCTTCCAGTGAAGTCAGTGGGCGGTGGGAGAAGGGTACCATGGGGCAGGGCGCCCGCTTCTCAGACAGGCTCGGGGTGGGAGGTGGTGACACTCGAGTCAGCACCCAGGGGGAACTGGGGGAAGGGCCCCTGGTTAATTACAACCAGCCATCACCTGGGCTGGTGCATTTAGGGCACAATGGGTCTGTCTGCACCGCAAGGGAAGGCCCGGGTAGGAGAACTGCAGTTAGCAGACCCTGGCTTGAGCATCTACATGCAACCCCCGGTTAGGAAGTGTTGAACCCTGGGCAGGGCCGGCTCCAGGGTTTGGCTGCCCCAAGCAGCCAAACAAACAAACAAACAAAAAGCCGCAATCGCGATCTGCGGGGTCAATTTGACGGGAGGTCATTCACTCCAAGCAGGAGTGAGGGACCGTCCGCCGAATTGCTGCCGAACAGCTGGACGTGCCGAACCTCTCTGAAGTGGCCGCCCCAAGCACCTACTTGGTAAGCTGGTGTCTGGAGCCGGCCCTGACCCTGGGTCCCAACCTGGGCCCCAGTCCAGCCACCCGACCCAGCCACCCGACCCCAGAGTTCCTAGCGCCCTCCCAAAATGTGGTTGCTCTAGCCCCTTGTTCAGGATGCACTGCCCACCCAACTTGGTTGTCCCAAGACAAAGAAAGTCAGCCTGTGGGATCCTGGGGGTGGATTCCCAGAGCACAAGTCCACTGGGGCTGCATTTACACTGCCAAACAGTAGGACCTGAACTTGAACCCTGGCCCTGACTCAGGCTCAGACCCTCCACCCCCTGGGCTCTGGACCTTGGGTTAGCACGATGTGTGTGCAGGTGGAAGGTTAGGCTTGAGCCTGAGTTTGAACCCTGGGCAACACAACCACCTCTTTCATACACAACCTGGTCCACAAAGAATGCTTCTGTCCTAGCCCCTAGATCAGGGATGGGCAAATATTTTGGCCTGAGGGCCACGTGGGGGAATAGAAATTGTATGGCAGGCCATGAATGCTCACAAAATTGGGGTTGGGGTGCAGGAGGGGGTGCGGACTCTGGGGTTTGGAGAGCAGGAGGGGCATCAGGACTGGAGCAGGGTGTTGGGGTGTGGGGAGAGGCTCAAGGGGTGCAGGCTCCAAGCAGCACTTACCTCAAGCAGCTCCCAGAAGCAGTATCATGTCCGTTCTCCGGCTCCTACGTGGAGGCGCAGCTAGGCGGCTCTGCACGCTGCCCCATCTGCAGACCTCATCCCTGCAGCTCCCATTAGTGTGCATAGGAGACGGAGCGGGACCATGCCACGGCTTCCGGGAGCCGCGTAATGCAGCCCTGACCAGAGCAGCAGAGCAGGGCTGAGCCATCTGGTGCGGCCCCCAACCCAGCAGTCCGGCTGGAGCAGGGCCGAGCCACGTGGTGCGGCTCGCGGGCCGGCTTAAAATGGCCGGCGGGTCAGATCCAGCCCATGGGCCAAAGTTTGCCCTCCCCTGCCCTAGATACAGCTCTCAGTAGACAATGCTCTGTCCTGATCCAAAACGCTTGGGTTGGGTACAGATAACAGGAATCTCAGGTTCCTGCATGCAAGGGTTTCCTGCATGCAGAGAGGGATGGCACATTGCAAACTAAAACATCCTGATGCTGCAGTCAACCACTCAGTGCATAATGGGACCAATGCAAATTAAGAACAACTCTCAGAACCCTGGGATGTTGCCAATGCAATCCTCTCAGTGTTACACAGTTGCTAAAATTTGAGCCCGTTTTGCAGTCACAAACTGATGAACTCCACCATCCCATACACCCCAACCCCACCACTACCTACTTGTCCCACATGCCTGTTTTGTAGTGTTTGCAGTCCAACCTAATGGAAAACTGCAGAAAGGAGTACACACCCACAATTGGTTTAACTACTTTAGAATTTCTGCTGTTAAAACATGCAGCATCTACACACGCAGACCAGAGTGGCACTCTCTCAAAGAGATAATGCAGGTTTTCCTGGTAGGGCAACTTGGCCCCTTAGAATAGTTGCTTGGTTTTAACACCATATTTCCTTTGCCAGTACACATACTCCTGATCCATCAGCTCATGACAGTGTCAGCAGATTGTCCCTTCTCGTTGCCAGGTTATGGCAAAGCTATGGTTGCCACTGGTTCAGGTATGTAAGATTTGCCATGCTGCAACAAACCAGCAGTTCTTCTATTTGAACATCCCACCTCTGACAGCATCCAGTGATGGGTATGAACTCCACATTCACCCACTAAATACACTCCTCAGATCTGGTAGGTGGCAGGGGTGCTCTTGATCACAGCTGTTGATCAACATGCAGTCTGAAACATTAAGCTTGATTGATTAAGATTAGGTGCCAAGACATACATGCTATGTCAGAAGACAGCCTTCTAGTTTCCGACCCGACATCCCAAAGCAGGACAGTAGCTCCTCCCCTGAAACCAAGCAGGTTCATCATATAACTGGAGTTTCAGACAGGCACCATTTGTCTTAGAAGTGCCTTCATTTGCTCATCATGCCACTTTCTCCCTCCTAGCTGGTGCTCCCGCTGCCTCTCTAAAACTCCCTGTTTCCAGAATGGCACTGTAGAAGTTTGAAGCCGGGACTATTTTTTATCATGGATGTATGGTTTGTAGCAGCAAGATGATCTCCTCAAACACTGCAACACCTATATCACTGATCCAATAATGATCCAGGAGGTCCAATTGTGTATCTGCTCCATGCTCAGAACTCCCTTTGCCTTCAGAGCTGCATTGCAGAATCTGGCCCAAGGGAGTAATGCAGAGAAGAGCACAGTGGACCACTAAAGAGGAACACTCCCAAAGCAGAGTATTACTGTCTAGTGTTCTTAACACTCCTCAGTCACCTCTTGTATGATTTAAAAACAGCTCAGCCAGCTAAACACGCCTTGCACCAAAGCAGGAGCCTTTGGGCCACATTCTGATCTCAGTTACACCAGTGTAACTCCAGAGACAATAAAGTTACTCTGTATTAACTCTGGTGAAACAGAGCAGCATTGAAATGCAGAATTATAGCTCATTCAGCTAATTTCTTCAAGTGACACACTTACGCCTCCTGTCAATACACAGAGCAACAGAATTTAGACTTAATATCCAAGACTGCAGCTGCAAAGGAGCAGTGAGAGAGAATGACAGAGGCTCTACTTCATTAGATTTGAATCAGGGAAAGGGTCCTCTCTAGTTCAGTTCCGCGCTGTGGTGTGAAAGGCGTATCTGCAGGCAGACTGAACGGGCACCTTTTTGGAACAAGTTCTACATTGTCACACGCCGATCACACTAGAAATGCTACTGACAATTAAAGAAACTAGAGTGAACCAACCAGACAGAAAATCAACCCAACACTTTTATTTAAGAACTATACAGCTTATAAAAACCAATACAAAAACTCTTCCCAATAAAAATCGATGCTATGTTACATACAAAATGACACTCGGAGCCATTGGGTCCTGATAATTTACAAATAAAAATGCCATGTGTCTGCATCAGGTGGGGCACGCCAGACTCCCGCCCACAGAGCCTAGGAATGAAAACCCTGAAGGGGCATGAAAACAGAAACAGGTCAAGGTACAGCCATGTCTTTGGCAAGCATGTGGGGTGTTTTCTTTTGCAAAGAATGTTAGTGTGAGTGAAGGACGCTGGCTTGACAGCCCTGGAGATTGTCCTCCATTTAACCACAGAACACAGCACAGACAGTGGCAGAAAAAACTTCCCTTCCCTGACACTGCAGTGTGCCTTAGTCCTGACCTGGTGGACCACTCCTAGTGGGGGAGAGAGGAATCCAGTCTTCTTGCCCCATTCAATTCTCAGCCTCTGCTTAGACTGCTAAGAAGGTACCAACTGTGAGGGTGCCCTTTCTGATTCGGATACTGTCCACTAAGACCCCAAATTCATTTCACATCCTGTAAGTCAGGTTGCGTGTTAAAGCAGAATTAGATTTATGATTAAATACCAGCCAACCCCAATTTCTGGTTAGTTTGGGTGCTGTGCCTTGTGAACTGGAACACAATGGCTGGTAGAGACTCTGAAAGGGGATTACTACCCAGCAGTGATTGAGGATTGCAAGGGTCTGGTTCAGATTTATTCAGTTGCTAATAGCCCGAGACTGATGGAAACATTTCTCTTCTCACATTATCTTCCTCGATTCATGCCGGAGTAAAACAGTTGTTTAGAAAACCTCTCTCAACTCTGGTAGGAGCCAAGCTGGCTCAGTTCATGTGCTCGTTATCTCCCACACCAGGATTTCATTGTAAGAAGCCGTGAAGAGGCGTTTACCCGAAGGGGTGAATCTGCAGAGGTGAACGGAGTCATCGTGCCCCACGAAGTCTTGCTCTGTTCTCGTCGTGCAGTCAATCAGCCTCAGTACACGCTCTGTGGAGCAAACACAGCCACATACCAGACTCAGAAACTGACCCACTCCCTTTGGCACATAGAAAAGCCAACACTCTTGGGATGCTACTTGGTATATCAAAGTCCCCTTGCAGCCCTCTCCAGTTTTAGAAGTAAAGTACATTCCGTTTTGTGAAGGGCATGACAGCAATGGAGAGCAAATATCTCTATCCGCAGAACAGACACAGAAGTGGGGCAACCTCTCTTACAACGATCCCCTGCTTCTGGTCACGTCTCGTCTAGGAGTGAGAGGGGCCACCTCTAAGGATAATTCAGTCTGCATGTTTATTCATTAGAGACTGGCATCCTCGCTGGCAACTAGAGCCAACCACAACTATGGTTTTTGCGTGCGTGCTCCTGTCTGAGAGGAACTGAAATGACACAGTTTTTCTCTCCCACAAACCACCCTGCTCCTTTCACTGGGGTCAAACATACAACAGACAATAACAACTTTAGGTCACTGCTGATCTGGCCAGGATTGGAATCGGTCACCTTGATGGGAAAGGGAAAGAGATTCTTTCACAGTTCCATGGACCAATCTCCCCTCTTGTGAGGACTCAGGGTTCAAGAACTGCAGAGCTGAGTCACTTTCCCTGTGCCCATGGACGTGCATAAAGACACACAGATGGGTGCCTCTCGTTCCCTAGCTCTGCACTAGAAACAGCAATGCTGGTGGGATGGGGGAGCTAGCGGGATTAAGAGTTGAAGGCAGTTTCTTTGTGCCCGAGGTCCTCTGATAAAGCAAAAGCTCCCACCCTCGTCTGTTTTATTCTGTTTAGCTGTTTACTGATAATTACCATCTTGCCCTGAGTTTGTAGGGAAACCTTCCCCCACACACTGAAACTGCTCCTTGATTAGCTGAGAGATGTGGAAGGGTTGCTAACAGAAGCAAGCAGGCAATTAGTGGCTGGTAATCAGTGTGAGGAGGTGCACACCGACAATGGCAGTGCCATGCTGTGTGTCAGACTGTCAGGCCACAGAACGTGCACGTAGAGATACTGCGTCATTTAGAGCTTTCCTGGCAAACTTATAGACAAGGAGACAATTTAATGAAGCGTTCTCAAAGAGGAGGAGGACACAGCTACATCCATTTTAAAGCCAGAAGGGACCAATATGCTCATCTAGCCCAACCTCCTGCATTATATGGGGCGGAAAACCTCAGCCAGTGATTCCTGCCTCTAGCTCGTAACTTCTGTTTGAGCTAGAGCA
Source organism: Malaclemys terrapin pileata (assembly GCF_027887155.1). Classification (NCBI taxonomy): domain Eukaryota; kingdom Metazoa; phylum Chordata; order Testudines; family Emydidae; genus Malaclemys; species Malaclemys terrapin. The sequence goes on from NC_071514.1 coordinate 57,092,014, forward strand.
GTGGTTCTCAAACTGTGGGTCGGGACCCCAAAGTGGGTCACGACGCCATTTTAATGGGTTGCCAGGACTGGCTTAGACTTGCTGAAGCCCGAGTCCCACCACCTGGGGCCGAAGCTGAAGCCTGTGGGCTTCAGCCCTGGGCATCGGGGCTTAGGTTACAGGCCCCCTGGCTGGGGCTGCAGCGCTTTGGCTTTGGGCCGTAGGGCTCATGCTTGGGCTTTGGCCCCCCCACCTGGGGTGGTAGGGCTCAGGCATGGGTCCCCTCCTTGGGTCATGTAGTAATTTTTGTTGTCAGAAGGGGGCTGCGGTGAAATGAAGTTGGAGAACCTGAGCTAGAGCATCTGTTTCACAAAGACACCCAGTCTTGATTTAGAGAGATGGAAAATCCACCACATCCCTCGGCAAGTTGTTCCTGTGGTTAATTACCTTCACGTAAACAAAATGGTGCCTTATTTCTAGTCTGAATTTGTCTAACTTCAGCTTTCAACCATGGGATCTCATGATGCCTTTTTTCTGCCAGATTAAAGCACATCCTGCTCCTGGAGACAGAGGAAACTCCCTGCATCCCACAGGCAGTACCTCCACATAAAGAAGGGCTGTTTTTTTGGTTGCTAACAAAGAAGAAAGACTTGGCTGTTCATGCAGAGATGGGGAATGGGAGACAACCCCAGAATCACAGGTGAACTGTTGTTCCTGGTGCAGCCACCACTAGCAGTATGCCAGGAAGAAGGGGATCCATGTGTGACAGTGTTTGACTTGAGCATGTCCTCTGGACACTTACCATTGAAGCCCACAGCCAGGAAGTGCGCTGCTGGAGACAGGCTCAGCGACGTGGCAAAGTGAGACAAGGGGATCTTCTCGACTACCTGCATGAAAGCAAGAAAAACATTGACACCAGCTCCTCGAAATGAATGTGCGGCAGAATAGAGCCGTTAACTGACACTCTGCTGGAGGCCAGCTGACAGACGGTCACCAGCATGGACAGCTGCACAGCCCCTCTGAGCTCAGGAAGCTGCCAAGCTCTTCATTTCCAGAGCAGTCTTAAGAGTTTTAAGCTTGTCTCTTTCACCGACAGAAATTGGTCCAATAAAAGAGATTCTCTCGGAGAATATTAATGTTCACGAAAGCAAAAACCAGAGCAGTGGCAGCAGCCAGGTGCTTTGCAAGCTTCACGCATGCAGCTCTACCTTGAGCCTCAGCACCTGGTGACCCATGTCAGACTTAAAGAGGTTTGTGGGAGTGAAAAGCTGTACCATTAACTGTCTGTTAGGTTGAATCTACCATCCCCAACCTCACCACACACCTGCATCGTGTTTCATTCTATTTCAACTGCTTGACTGCTGGCCCACATCAGTTACACTGGTGCTGCTCTGTATATCGGGATGCCACAGAGAATACCAACACTCCAGCATCACGGCTATCTTTCACTGCAGCATTCCCATGCCACATCTGTTTGGCCTTTAAGTTTCCAAAGCCATGGCAGAGGAGCACCACATTATCCTCTATATTATTTTTGTTGTGTGTCACTCGCCATGAGCTAAAGCTGGACTCAGTGACCAGGGTGAATGCCACAGTTTTCCCAATATCAGCACAGAGGAGTTCATAGCAATTTGTAACTCCTCTCATGAACCTGCCCCATTGAGGATGGCAGGTTGGAGAGGGAAGACACAGCGTACCTGTTTCTGGCGCAAGCTGTAAAAGAGGATCTCCTTCTGCATCCCAAAGCCTACGTACACCAAAGTACCATTGTCCCAAGGACAGAAAGCCGCCAGGCTAGGAGGGAGATTGCTAGGGGCCTAGGAAGGGAAACAAAAAAGGAGCAGAATTAGCGCTAACTTCTCCCCACTTATTTCAGCAAGGCCAGGCATGCTGGGAAAAAGAAAGGAGAGTGGTTAGGTGTGTCAGCATTTCCTCTTTGGAGCCGTCAGCAGCAGAAGCTTGTGACCCACTGCACTATGCAGTTAATATTGAGGAGGAACTTTCCCCTGTTCTTATGCTGCACTCCAACACAGATATGCTCAATGCTAACGAATGAAGAACAAATGTATATCGACCTGGGCACGTAACATGAGTCTCCGCTGTATGCTGTGGTAGGATCATATGACATAAGCAGGATTTAACATACTAAATACCACCCAGCACCATTTACACTGTTAGGAGCAAATACTGGAGTAAGTCATGGATATGATGGGGTTGTTAATTACTCCGGGAGTGAAAATAGTTTCAAATAGATCAAATCCCTGGTACTGGATGCCAATCTAATTGAAACAATAAAACTCATTCCAATTCATTGTGGTGAGAACTCAGCTGGACAGCCCGTTGCCTGCACAATGAGCGCGACTGCCTCTAACATTTGAGGACAAATAGAAAAAACTTCAAACGGCGTCACCGGGCTTATTGCTGAATCTGCCAATGCAGTATCTAAGACTGATTAAGCTGAAGGTTGATAATCTGATGAGCCACTGCTTCACATCAGAAGAGTTACCTACCACTTCCATTCTGCCACATACCGCTCCACTTCCTGTGCAGTAAGGGTCCTCCTCTTCCCCCAAACCCACTTCTTACATCAATCTCCTCACTGTCTCATGTCTCAACTGTTGTCCTAGGTCTTGTATCTAATTTGGGGCAGAAGTTCTGGTCAGGGACCCTGCCTAAGTGTTCTGTGAAGTGCCATACACTTAGGATGTTCCATGCGTAATTCCTGATCGAGTAGGCTGTAGTAACCTATGTAATCATGAGCCTACTAGATCAGAACATTAATGCTATTTCTGAGCAGCCAAGTTAGTTCGCTCTTTGTATACCAACCTTGCTGACTCCTGGTTCATAGGCTCAAAAAAATCCTGTCCCTGTGTTTTGTATAGCACAGAGATACTAACTGTTTGCAAATTTAATTTTTTGACTTGAAATGCTTACAAAGCAAATACCCTCTCAGGAATTATGCAGTGCTGCATTCACATTACAAATCTACATCATAAAGGAAGATTCAAAACCACACACTGTTCTGTTTATATACACACAACTTGGTTGTTAACAGTTCCTAGGTAAACCTTTTGCAAGCAGAAATAGATAATAGTGCACGGGTGTTGGAGGGATCTGCTCTACTCCTGGCTTTGGCTGTAATGCTGAATGTACATATTATATAGTCAGTAAGGTTTAATCTTACCTCCGGGCTTGCAGGAGCTGGGAAGCTTAGCCAATCGATGAGCTCACATTTATCCTTCAGCCAGGCAGAGACCCAGACACTGACACGTCGATCTGAACTTGCAGCCAACCAGAGTTCACCACCTTCAACGCCAAAGTCATGGTACTACAGAATATAAAAGCACAGTTATGATTGTACTGACATAAAGCAATAACACAGCAGGGCTTTCAAATAAAGCTGAACACTAATAGACTGTCACAGTGCAAAAGCTTATCTACACTAAAATCTTAGAGAGCGGGGGATTAATGACAGAGGATTAATGCATAAGATTTTCCCATCTGGAGAATAGTACTTAAGTCTATTTTATCACAAGTGAAACAGGCTTAGTGCCTCAGACTGGCACTCAGTAGATGTCCGTACCCATCAAAACGACACAGCAGTTTGTGGCATAATTTTCTCTAAGCTCAGGGTTGAAGGAACAGGGTTACTTCAGATTGTTCGTTGGCAGAGAGTATGTAGCAAGCGATTGTAGCGTCTAACTTCACTGTGCTGGCTCTAGCCAGCACTATTATGGTCTCCTTTATAAAAAAGCACCAAATTCCCTCTCCCACTCCATCAGCACAGTTAGTGGTGGATACTTCCTGGTCTTGCAGAAGAACTCCTCAAGTTCTTTGGAGTTTCAAGTGCTACTTTTGGTAGTAAGGGAAAAGCAGCAGGTGATTAGACATTCAGCTCTCCTGGGTGGTGGGGAAGCTGAGGACCCACCCAATCTGCGTGCATCATACTATTACTGCACCCTATCGTACTTGACTTTACTCTATTGAAGATACTCCTAAACCAGAGGTGGGCAAACTACGGCCCGCAGGACCGTCCTGCCTGGCCCTTGAGCTCCCGGCCGGGGAGGCTAGCCCCCGGCCCCTCCCCTACTGTCTCCCTGCCCCCACAGCCTCAGCTCACCATGCCGCCAGCGCTCTGGGCAGCAGGGCTGTGAGCTCCTGCCGGGCAGCGTGGCTGGCTCCGGCCGGGCGGCACAGCTGCCAGTCCTGCTGCTCTCAGCAGCATGGTAAGGGGGTGGGGAGTGGGGGGGGGGGTTGGATAAGGGGCAGAGGGTCCTGGGGGGCAGTCAGGGGACAGGGGGCAGTTGGATGGGGTGGAGGTTCGGGGGGGGGGGTGGTCCGGGGATGGGGAACAGGGGGGGTAAGATAGATGTGGGAGTCCCGGGGGGCCTGTCAGGTGGTGGGGGTGTGGATAGGGGGCGGGGCAGTTAGGGGACAAGGAGCGGGGGGGTTGGATGGGGAGGGGTTCCGGTGGGCGGTTAGGGGCGGAGGGTCCTGGGAGGTGGTGGTCAGGGGACAAGAAGCGGGGGGGGGGTTGGATGGGTCGGGAGTTCTAAGGGGGGCAGTCAGGGGGCAGGAAGTGGGAGGGGGCAGATGGGGAAAGGGGCCAGACTGTTTGGGGAGGCACAGCCTTCCCTACCCAGCACTCCATACAGTTTCAGAACCACAAAGTGGCCCTCAGGCCAAAAAGTTTGCCCACCCCTGTCCCAAACAAACCAAACAAGATTCTGTGGAGGTGGCATAGGCTAGAGAAGGAAATCGTGTAGAGGGACAGTAAATGAAGCAGCTCAGTAATTAATCTGTCCCCATATCTGCAGCTTTCTATGGCTGTGGAGTAACAGTACAATGGACACTGTGCTCTAGTGTAAGAGTGCCACAGTAGCTGGACTCAGGCCTCACCTGTTTCCTTGTGCACTGGATGACAGTGATGGGGGATCCTTTATGGTCAATGAGCACACGGATGGTCATTCCAGTCCGAGGGCTGCTGACAGCCATTAGCCCATCCTTGCCTCCAGACAAGATGATTTCTCCTGCAGATAGGGGAGAGGAGAGAGCTAATCAACTTCCTGCAGATGGAGAAAAGGCCAAAAGGGGAAGCCTGCAGGTATGCCTGACTCAAGCTTTCCGAGCGCATGCCGGACTGGAACAATCTAGTCCTGGGGGTGAGAGAGGAGAGGTGAGATGAGAGGACACTGGAACATTTACTTCAGTTTAAAACACTGCTTCAGAAAAATAGCTAGCATGAGTTTTGAGCAGAAGAAAGCTTCATTATGTGCCAAGTCCCTGAGCTGTACCAAAGCTACTGTCCAATGGCATATCCAGGATGACATGGTGCCAGATATGCAGCTGGTATGAACTGGCAGTTTCATTGACTTCAATTCTCCATCTTAGAATCTGGCCCGGGACCTTGCGAGGGTCATCAGTATTTGAAGTGGCTGGAGGTTAGAGCTGTCTCCTCCAAACACAGAGAAATGGAGCTGCAAGACCAAACTATGCTCCTTGAAGCAGCACCAATGGATTGGTTATGGAAAGCAGCATGTGATCTCACCATCTGCAGAGTAGGCAATTGCAGTCAGCGCAACGGAGTGTGGGTGCATTTTCAGTTCCATCTCTGTCCTTGAAATGCTGAACACCCGGATGGTGCCATCGCTGTACCCTGCCACAACATGCTGACCCTCAGCCCCACCGTGGGAGATGGGGATAGGGCTCCAGGCCAGACACTGGCAGCTCTGTAAAGGAACAAGATTAGAGACATGGGAAGAAGGAGCAGTATGTTCCAAGGAGATGCATGCAGGTTACTTCTCCACTCACACACAATGAAGACATGTGAATGCCACTAATCTACAAAGATTTCATATCTAAAACCTTCAGTTACAAATATTTCTCCCAACTCTAGTTCATTCAGTGAGGACAACAGGCAGTGGCTGCTATCAAGACAATATAGGACATTGACACACTCCAAATGATTACCTGATTCAGCACTTGAAACTGTACCACCAGCTCCATGCTGGCCAGAGCCCAAACCCTCACACTGCCGTCCTCCCCACACGTGGCACAGTGAGACTCACCAGGGCTGAAGGTCACTTCATTCACCTGCAGCAACAAAGGGGATTGACACTCCACAAATGCCAAAGCAAGTTGCACATCGGCCCCTATTCCTTACCCATAGCTTCCCCTGCCCCCACCAAATTCTCCTCTGGTAGGAGACAGCACACAAGAAAGGAAAGGAAGATTTTGTAAAGGACGCCGGGGGATGGTGGTAATTAAAATTAGCGAGGACTATAGTGGAAATTTAAAACCATAATTGCAAAGTTCTGACTGGTTGCTCCATAATGAAGGTCTTAGAAGGGAAGTCTCCATATCTCATTACCAATCTAGATACCCTCTCTTCCAGCAGGCACAAATGTAGTGCAATGTAGCATCAAGACTGACACCCTTCAGACACATTTTCCAGTATTCTGAACAGAAGACCACTTTATCCATTTGAGAAGTCTAGCTAATAAGTAACACTGCACTTCTAGAGTGCCTTTCATCCAACATCCCAATGTTCTACATAAATTAAGCCCAATGGTTCTGTGAGATGCCTACAAGAGATAGACACACAGCAGTTAACTGACTTGACCAAGGCCATACAGGATGTCTGCGGCAAAACAGAAAAGAGAATTCAGATTTCCTGGCTTTCAAGTCCTCTGCTTTAGCCACAAGACCATCTTTCTCTCTTGGAAGAGATAATATTACCTAGCTCTTCTATAGCACTTTTCATCCATAGATCTCACAGTGCTTTATAAAGGAGGTCAGTATCATCATCCCCATTTTACAGATGGGGAACTGAGGCACAGAAGTAAAGTGACTTGCTCAGCAGGCCAGTGGCAGAGCCTGGAATAGTCTCTCAAGTCACAGTGCAGTGCTCTATTCACTAGGCCACACTGCCTAGTTTGCAGTGAAAGCTCTTTCACCAGTGCCCTACCAGTATTAGTCAAGGCTCCAGCAGTGCGATTTCTCTTAGTAGGGCCTACCCAGCCATTCTGCAGTGTGAACATCCTCAAAGTGCGTTGCACCTCAGGCTCAGGTGGCACTTGGAACACGTGCTTCCTTACAGCACAGGAACTCCCTTCCAATCCCTCTCACCTTGTTCTTATGTCCGCTGATTAGTCGGATGCTGGTGCTCTCTGCCCAGTTTATGTACCACAGTGTTCCTGCAGTGGTGCCCACGATTCCCATATCCAGAGAGTCATCAAAGGTTGCACCAACTATTGTCCCATCCAGGGTCATCTCGTGTTCCAAAAGGACTGAGCTAGACCTGGGGGAAAGTGGAGTCCAGAGTGGAATATACAAAACAACTAGCTACGTCCTTAAGCTGCTAGAAGACAACCATTAACCCACCTTCATGGGAAAACTGTCTGGGACTGCCGTAAGGACAACATGGTTATCTTTAACTACATAGATACTACAGTGATGGGCTCATCAGAACTGCAGCTAGCGACTACCTTTAACCATACAGAGTAACCATCTTTCTGGGGGAAATAGGAAAGAAGTTCTAAAAGGATTATTTTGATCATCCACTGTGCCTCCTTAATTTGATCCAATATATTTCACAGGTAAAAAATAAAAAAAAGTTAGAAAAAGAGAAGAGTTGACATGTACAAAAATATTTATCAAATACTTGTGCTGTAAAAGGCTTAGCTGTCTAAATCAGGGGTCTCAAACTCAAATGACCATGAGGGCCACATGAAGACTAGTACATTGGCCAGAGGGCCGCATTACTGACACCTCCCCCCCGCTGCCCTCGGCCCCGTCCCCACTCCACCCCTTCCATGAGGCCCTGCTCCCATTCCAACCCCTTCCCCGAAATCCCCACCCCAACTCTGCCCCCTTCCTGTTCCCAGGGGAGCAGGAGCGGTGTGGGGGGGGCTCAGGGCAGGGGGTTCGGCTGCAGGAGAGGTTCAGGGGGCGGGCTCCAGCCCGATGTGCACCGGGGCAAGGCAGGCTCCCTGCCTGCCTGTCCCCACGCCGCTCCAGGAAGTGGCCGGAACTTGGGGGAGGAGGGGCACAGGGGTCTGTATGTTGCTGTTGCTTCAGGCACCACCCCCAGCAGCTCCTGTTGGCTGGGAATGGGGAACCGTGGCCAATGGGAGCTGCTGGGGGCGCTGCCTGAAGCAACAGCAACACACAGACCTCTTTGCCCCCCTTCCCCACGTTCCAGCCGCTTCCCAAAGTGGCGCGGGGGCAGGGCAGGCAGGGAGCCTGCCCTGCCCCCGGTGCACGTCGGGCTGGAGCCGCTCTAGGTAAACGCTGGAGGGTGGGGGGGCCACAAGGAGCTTGCGGGCCGCAGAAAACAACCCTGTGGCCCGCATGTGGCCCCTGGGACACGTGTTTGAGACCCCTGGTCTAAATGGTCTAGTTTAACAAGACAACTAAGGCCGACTTGGCTTTCCAACAAGCCAAAAGCACATGCAAGAGTTCTGAATTGTAGACACATTAGCTCAGTATTGCCTTGTTCAACGTACCATGTAAGTAGAAGAGTAAAATAAGCAGCTTTATGTAAGGCTGGGACAAATGACTACATGGCAAAAGACTGACTGAACAGTAGGCTTCCATGGTGAGCTGGAGTCATTCTACAGGAATTACAAGTCTTGACAGGAAATTTGGGGAAAGGAATTCAGGGAAGATTTCCTTCTCTTTGGAATTTCAGAGTTAGAGTTGGGCATCAAAGCTTGGCTTAGCTGAGGGATACATTAGCAGTTCACAGTGCATTCGAAGACCACACTTAACTTGAACAAAATATAGCATATTGCAAGCTGAGCTTGCCTTTAGGATGCTTAGATACCATGGTGACAGGTACCTTATAAAAACTTAAGACAAAGACAGAAGTACATCCCAAGGAGACCAGAAGGCTGCTCAGCTCAGGATGGCGTATAGCATGCTAAGATCTGTAGTCTCCCCAGGCTGAACTCCTGTAGTAAAGATGATGGTGGCCCCACATTGTGCTGGGACAGACATCGCTGAGAAGAGAGGGAGTCACAGTTGTTAAAGGGGCAGCAAGGGATGTGATTTTCCAAGACAGAATAAACAAATTCAATTCTCTTCCTGCTAAAAGAGGTTTTACAAATCACCAAGACAGAGATCAGGTGAGATAAACCCAAATATTTTTAATACCAAAAATGTCTACCACTAGTGACATGATCAATAAGGAGATGGAACATTCTTTAAGCCTGACCAGGATTAAAGATCTGGTCATGCTAAAATACGCCAATGAAGAAAATGCAAATTGTATCTGGTTCAAAAAATTTGATACTTGGGCTTGTCACAGACATACACAAAGAGAATTGTAGGTGTTCTAAACCCCAACACCTTGGGACAAGGATAAGAAAGGAACAGCCAGAAATTTCCATCTTGAATTCCAAGAGAATCCAGACCCAATGAACCAAGAGTCACAGGAATTTAGAGGAGGAGATAAGAATTAAAGGACAAGAGAAACAGTTGCATAGGCTAGTCAAAAGCCTACCTCTGCCAATGAAAAGATACCACCTATTGTGTTCAGGGAGTACAAGAGAAAGGAGAAGGTATGTCCAGAGAGTGGACTGAGTAGCTATGTATCTCAGCACAAACCTCTCTCTTCAGGTTTGTGCAAACATGAGTTAGACACTGCACACACAAGCCACCTCACCTGGCATCAGAACCTTTCAGCCTCAGCTCCTGCACTGCTGCCACTGACCACAGTCGAATTCTCTTGGTGTTGCTGCCACTGACCAGCCTGTTGCCACAACACAGAAGCACACCTAGGATAGCAGAAAGAAAATGCTTAATACAACATTAATACCCACACCTGTTGATCATTATAAAGGGATTGACAGACTCTACCAACTAAGTTTGCTGGTAAATGTTTGGGAGGAGGAGTGGCTATCCCACCAGCAGTCTGAACCCAAGGCCTCTTGTTTGCTATCCAGAGGTTTCTAGAAGTTGGAGGCTGAACCCAGGCTCTTAGCAATTGCACAGGAAATATGCATGCATACTTGCACCAGGTATGGCATGAATCTAGCGCCAATCAATTCTAGCATCTGCCAGTGACTCAGCATTTGAGCACGGAGAAACAGCTTGAATCAGGGTCCAGCAGGGCCAAGATTCTTCTTTCCTCTCAAGTCTCTGTGGAATTTAAGATGCAATCCTGTCAGAAGCCAGCAGCATCTGTACTTACCAATCTCACCCTCATCAGCCTCCCAAGTCATGAAACAGCGGTTGGTCTGTGTGTCCCACACGCAGATCTGTCCTGTGTTGGTCCCACTATAAAGGAGGTAGTTGGTGCTGTAGCAGAGAGATGTCAGTTCCACCCGTCCTACCATATCAGGGATGGCAGCTCTATGAACCTGCCACATAACAAAAAGCAGCAGGGTCAGGGAGATCATGATAGTTTATTTTTAAAAATCACCCCCAAATTAAGTTAATTCACCCAACACTTTAGCATTAACTGAAAACCAGTCAACACCAGTAGGTGTTGCATCACTGTGGCTATGTGTACACTATCAAGGTAAGTCGACTGAAGTTACGCAACTCCAGCTATGTGAAAAATGTAGCTGGAGTCGATGTAGCTTAGGTCAACCTACTACGGTGTCTACACCGTGCTGGATCGACAGGAGACACTCTCCCGTCGACTTACCTTACTCTTCTCATTCCGGATGGAGTACCGGGGTCGACTGGAGAGTGCTCTGCCATCGATTTAGCAGGTCTTCACTAGACCCATTAAATCAACCCCCGGTGCATCGATCGCCAGAGCTTTGATCCCGTAGTAGTGTAGCTATAGCCTAAGAGAAACCAATCGACCCCACCCACGGGCACAGACTAATAATGGCAGAGACTTTCATATCCATTATTGTGTGGGCTTTAAAAGAAGACAAGGCAGTCTGACAAATAGAAAGGAGAAGTTCAGATGTTGAATCTGCAAACACCTAGAAGATAATAAGATGATAAGTGACAGTTAGCATGGATTTGTCAAGAACAAATCATGGCAAACCAACCTAATAGCTTTCTTTGACAGGGTAACATGCCTTGTGGATGGGGGGAAGCAGCAGCAGATGTGGTATATTTTGACTTTAGTAAGGCTTTTGATACTGTCTCGCATGACCCTCTCATAAATAAACTAGGGAAATACAAACCTAGATGGAGCTACTATAAGGTGGGGGCATAACTGGCTGGAAAACCATTTGCAGAGAGTAGTTATCAGTGGTTCACAGTCAAAACTGAGGTCCTGCAGGGATCAGTTCTGGGTCCAGTTCTGTTCAATATCTTCATCAATGATTTAGATAATGGCATAGAGAGTACACTTATAAAGTTTGCAAACGATACCAAGTTGGGAGAGGTTACAAGTGCTTTGGAGGATAAGATTAAAATTCAAAATGATTTGGACAAACTGGAGAAATGGTCTGAAGTAAATAGGATGAAATTCAATAAGGATAAATCAAAGTACTCCACTTAGGAAGGAACAATCAGTGGCATACATACAAAATGGGAAATGACTACCTAGGAAGGAGTACTGTGGAAAGGGATCTGGGGTTTACAGTGGATCACAACCTAAATATGAGTCAACAGTGTAACACTGTTGCAAAAAAAGCAAACATAATTCTGGGATATATTAGTAGGAGTGTTGTAAACAAGACACTAGAAGTAATTCTTCCGCTCTACTCCATGCTAATTAGGCCTCAGTTGGAGTATTGTGTTCTGTTGTGGAGATAGGACAAGAAGCAATGGGCTTAAACTGCAGCAAGAGAGTTTTAGATTGGACATTAGGAAAAACTTCCTGTCAGGGTGTTTAAGCACTGGAACAAATAGCCTAGGGAGGCTGTGGAATCTCCATAAATGGAGATTTTTAAGAGCAGCGTAGACAAATGCCTGTCAGGGATGGTCTAGATCAGTGTTTCCCAAACTTGGGATGCTGCTTGTGTAGGGAAAGCCCCTGGCGGGCTGGGTCGGTTTGTGTACCTGCCGCGTCCACAGGTCCGGCCGATCGCGGCTCCCACTGGCCCTTGGCCCACACCGCTTCCAGCAGCTCCCATTGGCCTGGAGCAGTGAACCGCGGCCAATGGGAGCTGCAATCAGCCAGACCTGCGGACGCGGCAGGTACACAAACCAGCCTGGCCCGCCAGAGGCTCTCCCTACACAAGCGGTGTCCCAAGTCTGGGAAACAATAGTCTAGATAATACTTAGTCCTGCCTTGACTTCAGGGGACTGGACTAGATGACCTCTCGAGGTCCCTTCCAGTCTTACACTTCTATGATTCTATGTACCTTGAGGCTGATGTCAGCTCCCTGCTGCTCAATTAGCCAGAAAGTCACTGCTCCTCTGCCTACACAGGCTAGTTCACCAGCAGAAAGAGGGTTAAAGGCCACTTCGTGGACTGGTTCTAAGATATGGGTGGACGACATTAGGTCATAAGTATGGGTGTTCCACAGGGCGAGGGTCCGGTCACTGTAGTCCCCTATATATGACATGAAAGACAGTAGGAACTTCAGGATATCACTTTAATTTCATATACATGTTGTACATTTCCATATTAAATTAATCAGAATTCCCTCCAGTTTAACATAGAGGCAACTTAAACTTCAACTCTCTTTGCTTAAACATATACTACCAACTTCCCTTATGTCAAATCCTATAGCAACCTAGTGATCTTACACAGAAGAGACACCAAAAATGACCCTATCACATCGTGTGTGCATTCTGTAGACATCCAGTGACCCAAGTGACCCAACTTGACATCCTAATTCTATATCACAAGTGACCTCATTACACCTAAATACCTTGTGGATACCATACCCTCAGTGACCTCTTTACACCAGCTCACTGTCCTGGAGACATCCTACACAAGCTCATAGCTTACAGGTTCAGATGACTAACCTAGTGTAACAAGGAGCCTATCGTCACGAGAGTATGCCATGGCCTGTACTTGGGTCTCATGATGGAAAATAACTTTTTGGCAAGTCCCATCCTGGATGTTCCAGATGCGGATCTGACAGCGTGAGTCTCCATTCCCATGGCCAGAGGCAGAGGCGAGAACCTGGCAAAACAATAATATATCACCATTGGGAACTCAATAAAAAATGATATGGGTGTTCTAGGAGAGTCAACAAGCCCTATGTAGCCATTAAACCAGAAGTGAACTCATACAGATAGCAAGAGGAAAGCTCTGCAGATTCATAAGGATGGAGGCACTTGATGAAAAAACACACACCGGAGAAGAGTGAAAGCTTCATGGCCACATACACACAGCATTAAGTGCCAGTTAGTTGCAGATGAGGCATGAGGATTAGCACATGCCTGCTTTAACTCCAAAAACCAGAGTCTCTATGCAGTGGGCTAGAGAAGCAGCTCAGGCAGAAGAGGAAACAGATACACATAGGAGCTCATTCAGCAAAGTCCATCCAGTCCAGGGCAAAAAGTATATATAGCCAAACCAAAGCTTCTCCAGGAGAATAGGAGACATTCATACCTGGGCATCATGGCTGACTGCTAAAGTAGAGATCTCTTCAGGGTGGCCAAGCCAATGTTGCTGCGATCCCGAGTGCAGGTCTTCAACCACAATCACACAGCCACAGGTATAGGCAAAAAAACCTAGGTGCAGTGTGAAGAGGAGGGATATGAGATCAGGAGAGGTCAGCACAGAGGCCTTGTGTACAGGCCTGTACACTGCTGCATCTAACATACACAGTATAATTACAGAAGTGAAACTAACTCTTCCGTCTAGAGTGCTTTAGAGTTAACTGCCTTTCAATTACAGGCCATGGGGTGTCCTTCCAATCAGGGAATGGGCAGAGGTAGAAATCTCTGTTCCTCCAAATTTGATGAAGAAAAGCACTTCAGTGCCATTTAAAAGCTCTGACATAAAGAGGTGAGAGGGCCTATAAAACAACAAGCTCTCTTCCCTGTCACCATGTGAGCTGAACAACTAGAGGCTGGAAATTACTTTGCTAATAGGATTCGCCAACATGCCTGTATCAGCCAGCACTTGCTGATATCACATAAAAAGGGTCCCTTATGGTACGAAATAAACTCACTACAGCAGAGTGAAGCTCTCGTGGATGGCAACAAGACTATTTAACTCATCTAAATGTGCAATGTTTTCACATTTAATGTGCCATTACAGAAGTGTTGGGATACACACACACACTTTCCTGAAGACTCAGCCCTAGAATACCTGTGTCTGGGTTCCAGACCATATTCCCCCTTCCATTCCCATTGTAGCCAATGACTGCCTTTAATTTCAGGCCCTCGTTATCAGCTGGAGGATACAAGACACTCTGCAAGGAAAACAGACACTGGTGCAAGACCACTTTTGACAGGATACTCCATGTCGGTTCAATTCTAAATACTCGCACAGGAACTTGCACACACACACATACAAAGAGTTTAACAGTCAAACACAAGCCCACCCACTTCCATAGTTATATATACAAAAAGTGAAACCCACACCAGCCAAACCAGACATATATATGCTCTTCCAGATACATAATTTATATATATCTTCACAAGCATCTTCTAATAGATTTGGGGTAACACTGCCAAACACCCCACCTGGGGAGTAGGTGATAGTCCTGTTGGGAAAGGGTTAAATGGATTCTGCTGACTCATTGACAGGGATGCTTATTTACCCCACTTGGAGATAAGGGAGGTGGGAGTAGCTCTCTGAGGAGGGGGGGCGTGAGTGAGCAGTCCTGAGGGAGGAAGTCTAGGAGCTGTAAAACCAGGGAAGAAGGATTGAGCTGAAATTTATGTTCTCATTGCTTTGTTTGCTAATAAAGCTGAATCCCAGGAAGGGGTAAGTTTGGACTTTCTACACGGTGTGAATTGTGTTGGTACAGCAGACTGGGAAAGGCATCTGCTCTCAAACACGTGCCTACAGACTCTCTGAAGCACTCTCAGTATTTTTTGAATAAAAAATATACAGATTTGCAGAGAAAAATAAGTGACCCAAAACCACTTATGGAAAGGTCATAGTCAACTCATCTGTGGTCATAACAGAAAGTAGGGCTAGTGCTAAGGGTTTCTAAAACATGGGAGTGCATTTCACAAAATTTTCCACTGCCTGAGGTATAAAAAGGAAGCTTACATTAGGAAAGAACCAAATCAAAACCAATCTTTCCTGCTCTTTACCTGGCCAGGCTCTTAGCACTGGGGCAATTCTTACCTTGGGGAGTGCAGATGCTTTGAAGCGAGGAGTAAAGTGCCTGTAGGAATCTGGGCGGATATAGTACTGGGGTTCAGGACCCTTGGTCTCCTTTCTAGGTTCTAGCACAAAACATAAAATAAGCCTAACTTTGCTCATGGTAATGGTGCATCTTGAGCAACTAGGCCAGTTAATGTTTTGGTTTATTAACCTTCTGGATGTTGAGGAGGTGTGTACACATGGACACACACACAGGCTACATTCTACATTGCCCTGCACCTTGTCCAGCACAAAGAGGGTGTAAAATGACCCAATCAGAATGTAACATTCACACTCATTCTGCCCTGGTGCAAATGGCTGCACCAGGGGCAGGGTCACAGAGATACATATACATATTTTCCTACCAATCTCCTCTCTGGTTGGAAAATGCCAGCATACCAGCTGTAAAGACAGATTATAATTCAATAACCTATTTCTGTCATTTTGTCAGGGTGACAGATACTCCACAAACTCAAAGTACTACCACACTGTGCACTATGGGCATCAGTACCTGAGGAGAACAAGCCAAGCAAATAGAAAACCACGACTTTATAGTGCAACAAGCCTTACTTTTAAACGGAAGCTCTCTGACAAATCTTGCCTGAGGCTTTGTGCACTGGCTGCTTCATGCCTCTGGCAGCTAGCCATGAGGTGCTGTAGCTTTGAAGTTGTATTTCTATTAATAGACACATTGAGAGCTTTAACAGAAAGCACAACTTCAAAGCAGAGACAGGTTACAGGGTAGAAAGGACCCCTGTGTGCATAGAAGCAGCAGCAACAGAGATGGAGATGGACCAGGGAGGGAGACAGAAAAACAACAAACAGTCATAGAGACCAAAACAAATTTCCCTTACTCTATTCCTGTGGCAAATGATATCCAAAAGAAGGAAATATCACCTGGGAACTCTAGGAACGCATACTGCATTTGATCTTGTGGCTTAAATCACATCCCTCCCAGAAACCCATGGCAGGCCATCAGTATTTCTACAGACACCGTACAGAATGCAACATAAACATTCCACTTGTGTCTATATTTTCATGGATTCTCCCTCATTTATTTTATTGCTAGAAACACACTGCCTTGCAGGCGAATGCTCTATTTGCTCCCCAAAGGAGCAAAGATCTTCAAAGGCCCAGAACACCCTTGATTTACCATTTCCAGAGTGACTGGGAGACCTCGAACACTCCTGACTCACTTTGGGCCTCACAACATGAGTCTCCTCATTCTCGACTGGTTCCTCCATGACAAGGGCCGAGTGGTCTTTGTTTCCATCTGCAGCCCCTCCGCTGCTGCCTTTCAGACCTGCTTCCTCCCCTTCATCTGACTCAGAGAAAATATCTGCAGAGGAACATTGGTAGAAATGAGGGGAGAGTTATTCTGTGCTTCTATGAGTGGCTGACCCTTCAATTACAGAGAGGTTACAAAGCAAAACATTTGAATGCCCAGATTCTCCCCACAGCATTTTCCTGTTGCCTGCGGGGAGAATCTGGGAATTCACCCAAGGTCAGAGATCAGAGATATTCACAGCACCCTTGGAAATGTTTGGTCAGCAGTTCAGTAGATGGAACCAGGGGCAAGGGAAAAAGTGGCACCAAGAATGACTAGACAGTACTAGGACGGGAAGGGAAGGTGCAGAGCCGCTCATCTTAACCTACAGGTGGAGGTGGAGGTGGAGGGAAGGGGTGCCAGGGCAGCTGTTGAACTATAAAGGGAGTTTTCCCCCAACGAAACCTTAATTCCCCTTCTCTCCAGGTGATTCCTCTTCTCACCATCATGTCCTGGTTGGTGGATAGAGCTGATGTCCAGATGTGGTGGTGAGGCCAGAGATGGAAGAGGAGCTGACTGGCGGGGTATCTCATTAGCACTGGATGTAAAATCCTTTAGCTTCTCAGAGCTAGTTTCTGTGAACAGAAAAGGGGACTGGGTAATTCCCTCTGAAGACAGGCTGAGGCAATGGCAATACAGTACCAATTATGCTCAGCTCTCCAGCTTCCTCATACCCAGATGAAGTCATTTACAGATGCCTTATCCTTTGTCTTCAGGAGGAGAGAAAAGAGAGACAGGGAGAGGTGAGAAGGAAGAGACAATGGAGAGAGAGAGAGAGAGAGAGAAGTAGGAGAGGTTAAGGTAACAGAGCCGAGGAGGAAGAAGAGTAAGAGATGAGGAAGAAGTTTATCAGCTAGCCCATGGCTGACCCACTTTGCCCTTGCCCTCCCCAGCAGTTGTCTCTGTAACAAGGGGAAACACTAATCAGCTGGAGATTTCAAACTGCAGATTAATCCCTAGCACTAACAAGGAATTAGCTCTTGGTGTCCTGGCATCCTTGGCCAAAGAGCTAAAATCCCATTTATAATCAAATCAAGGCTCTTCTGTGTCCTGAAAACAGCTTTGGAAAAATGTGTCTGAATGTGTAAAATGAAAGAGGCAAACTCACCGGCTTTGGGAGGCACAAGGGACTCAATATAGGGATGAACACTGGAAAGGTAATGAGACAAGAGTTACAACAATGGGGGTGAGAACAGGAGAGAGAGGGGAACAATGGAAAGCATTCCCAAGCCAATGAGATTTGATGAAGGATTGTAGTGCTCTTACTCGGCCTTGGGTGACTCCACTCTAGACACAGCTAAGAAGTCCCAAAGGAAGATGGCATCTCCAATGCTGATGACGTGCTGTTGGTCAGGGGTGAAGGCCACCTGTCGCACTGGCTCCGAGTGGCCAATATATACCTGGGAGAAAGTAAGGGCGGAGGGGTATGTCTTGTACTTCCAATGCCCAACTGCTACACAAAGCTTTGCATGTTCTTAGGACCATTCATGTTCCCCTCAGCACAGATAAGGTGGTAAAGGGCCTTCCTGGAAAAGGCTCTTTCATATTTTTCTATATAGTTATCGTACCTTATCGGATATACAGTACAGGGGGAATTCTGTCCACAATTACCTAACAGAGGTTCTTTTATGTACCTCCTGAGGGTGCATACACCAGCCCTGCACTGCTGAGTTCTGGAGTCATTCTTTAATGAGGTTGCAGTGGTATGGAGGAATGAGCATGGGATTGGAAACTGGAAGAAACTGAGTCCTCATCCTGGCTCTGCCCAACTCCCATGTGACCTTGAACAAGTCACTTCACTGCTCTCCGTTGTTCCATCTGTAAAAGGGGTAACGCCTGCCTATCTGTGTCCTGGATAGTGGTGTGGTGAGGATTACTTAATGATGGTAAGGTGCTATAGATATACTAAAGTATTATTATTAAGTGAAATGTGTTTGGTGTTCTCCATCCATGTCCCATTGGACAAAACTATCACAGTTATGACTGGGAACCATGGATCAATACTGGACAAATCAAGGTTGAGGGTCATTGGCAAATCCATGTGGAGGAGGTTAGCTGTACTATTGCTTTCTGCTCAGAAGAGCTAAGTGGCATTCATAGGGGAAAAGTGTAAGGCACCACTGACTTTTTCCCTTGAATCCAGTACCTGAAAATTGATGTCGAACCTCATCTGATAGTCCCACACTTTGACAACCCTGTCACCGGCCGTCAGCAGGTACCTGGCATCCTCACTCAGTGTCAATGAAGAACAGGATAGCTTGTGTACACGAGACACCTGTGAACAAGACAAGACATCATCACTGCTAGCTGAACCAGCTGTTTCCAGCTTGATCTGAGAGAGAAACATAAGGACAGCCTGTCTAAGATGTCCAATTGGAAATGGGAGGAAAAGGGGTTTAAGCAAGGGAATGCTTTTGCCCTCTTCTGATAAAAAAAGTTTCAAACAGTAAGAGAAAGGGGGCAAAGATGCCCAGCTGTTCCAGACATGGAAGGCCTGTGATTGCTTCCAATCCTACATCACTCTGTAACTATGCACAGACTGCAAAGTTTGTTAGACACACCAAATCTGGATAAACGTGGTACTCTTCAGCCAGGTGACAAGAGTGTGAGGGAGCAAAGCAGGAGGGAACAGATTTATCCTCATCTGGGGAATAACCACATTAGCAACATACTTCAGGTGACTCAGTTTTTCTTAGAAGCCTGTGATTGCCAGGACTTCATCACGGAGTCCCATGTTCACATGTGTGCACTGTCAAGAGGTGTGGAAGCTGACGGATATCCCAGAGACCACAGAGCATTCGCTTCACAAATTCCTTACCTCTCGGACCAAGCGCCCAGTTTTAGCATCAAGCACAAGGACCTTGTTGGAGGAAGTGGACACCAAGAGGTGGCCAACAGGCATGGGAGCAAAGCAGATTCTCAAAGCAGAGTCCAAGCTGGTGCTGTCCAAGTCCAGGATGCTGACGTCTATCCTCAGTAGCTATGAAACAAGAAACTATTGAACACCAGCTTCCTCAAGTGAACAGTTCCACATGAAATGATCCGGATGGCAGGGAATCCTAAGGAACTTCTACACAATCTGAGGATATTTTTAGACCATTTCCCCCACTGCTTTATTGTCTGAGGCTGCTAGAGGAGGAGGAAAATGTACCTCACTCTCTTTCCCCAAGCTACCTGATTAAGTGATGGTTCTGGGCAGGCATTGTAAGTGGGCATTACTCAAGAAGACATTTCCTCAAAAAGGTACAGATGCTGTAAGATTCCCTATTGCTTTTCAGCAATTTCAGCTCTTGCTCCATAAGGGCTGGATGTGATTGTGGAAGGAAGACAGCCTGATTTGGTGTTTCCATCCCACAGCAGCATCAAAAAGGAGGAAATCAAAACCACATCCTAAGTGTTTTCCACATGGCGAAGGACACGTAAAGGGGCTATGTCAGATCCTATTTGGTGGAGTCTAGGGGTTCTCTAACTGTCTGGGAAGAAATCTCTTTTCCTTACCCTGCAAAGCATTCTGCAGTTGTGATGCCAGGAATGCCCTCCCTCCTATTCTATTCTCCCTTTGGATCAAGGCAACTTCCTTCCAGTTACCTCATCTAGAGAATGGGCATCCATAACGGTCACAGTGTACTTAGAGGGGCCCACAAAGGCGAGGAGACGTCCATCCCCACTAAGGGCCAAAGCGTTGGGACTATGCTCAGCATCTTGGGAGACCACATTGCCTGGATACGACAAAACACAGGGTGAATGAGATAAACAGGAAGGAAAGAAAGCCTAAAGGGAGAGTGACTGATTATATACTGCAGCTGAGATAAAATTCATTCTATTAAGGTTTTAGAGGTTGCTCCTCTCTCTGAATCAGCACTGAGCCAGTACTCCAGCATGGTGCTAAAGGTCAATCTGTGCTGTGGAAGGTGCCAGACTTGAACAGCTATTATACACACATTAAAGACAGATCTGAATCAGAACATTCACACCAAGATCTGGAACAGCCCCAAATTTGGGGAGGCCTGGAAATGGGGTTGCAATTTGAGCAAATGGATTATATTTGAGGCACACACAGTACCACAGTGCAATATCAATGGAGGAAGTTGGATTTTATTGTAGGGTTTTTTTTAGTATAGGCAAGGGATTGTGACAAGGAGTTACTGCACATGGATCTCAGCAAGGGTTTAAACAGCTTAAATCCATAAAGAGAGAAATGGCTGCAAAAAACTGCAGTACAGTGAAGTAATTTTTAGTTAGTAGATGAACTCAAGGAATGTCTTTTTATCACAAAAATCAAGATGACTGGTCTATATTTAGCCTATTGCTGAAAAAGGCCAGTCTAGATTTAAGATCATGTATTATTTCTGGGGGTGGGCAGGAAAAAAAGGGAGGCAGTATGGCTAGGGCACTGGCTTCAGATCAGAGCGTCAAGAAGCCCTGAATGCTAGCCCCAGTTCTCACACTGGCATGTTGTGTGACCCTGGACAGTCCCATCCTCTCTCTGTGCCTCTGCTTCCTCTCCCCCCTTTGTCTGTCTTGCCTGTTTAGACTGGAGGTTCTTTGGGGCAGGAGCCATCTCTCACTGCTTGTATGGTGCCTAACAGAATGGGGGCCCCCTACCTCAGTTGAGGCCTCTATGTGCTACTGTAATTCTACTATCACTCTTTTTTTTTTTTTTTTTTAAAGCGTGCATTAAATCGGAAAGAGGAATACATGCAATCTGAGCCCATCTGCAACGTTAAAATACATCAATCCAGTTACAAACCTTTGGAAACCAGAGTGACAATGAAATCTTAATATTGCTCTCACTGAGGGGCTGTTAACAGGCAAGAGAGAAATACAGCTAATTTGTCTCAAAAGGATCATAGGATGCCCTCTGAAAATTACTTCATGGAATTTTGAGCCTTTTAGCCCTGGAGACAATACCACAAAGAAGGATACAGAACTCTTACCCAGAACCCTGAGGACGTGACTCTTCTGGGCTGCACAGTTATAAAGAGCCAGGGTCCCATGGGAGCAGGAACTGAACATCAAATTGCCATCTGGGGAGAAGGTCAGACCAGTGACTGCACCACGGTGCTGCCTATATAACACAGAAAACACGGGAGACAGTGGGGCAATAAAAGCAGAGCAGACTGATGTGAAGTACAGTGGGGGGTCCCTGGATTAGGAAGGAAATCAGAAACAATGTCAGGGACAGTCAGAAGCCCACCCTATTTTTCCCTGTCGTAGTATAGGACAGTTGGTTGTCTTTATTCCCAAGGGTGCTGGGGGAGACTAATCAACAAGTGCAGTGCTCTTGCTGCCAACAGCTTCCAGGATGACATAGTCACACACTGACATGTACTTTTGATCATTCTCCACTCCCCACCAAAAATGTTCTCAAGTGCATCCTGTCTGGTTGACCCCCAACATGCCTCCCCTATTCTTGGCCACCTCCCTCCACGATGGAGAGTCCCAGACAGGCCTGACTCTTAAAACAAACCCAAAACCACGCACCCCACAGCCATGACCCCACTAGACTTTTCCTCTCTGAAAACCAGCTCATTGTAACTCACGTGATGAGATGGCTAAGTCCTAAGGAATGTGCTCTTCCATTATGGCCTACCACTAAATGTTAGCTCCTCATATTTCTCTCATGTGGATGGACATCTTATTTACACCATTGCCGTGACTCCCATCATTTAGATTTTTACATATGAATATACAATATCCATTTGTCAAACGTACTTGTGTTCCATGAGTAGATCAGAGGCAGTCAGGCTGAAGGTTCTCACCACTCCACTGCTGAACCCACATGCAAATATCTGTTGTGCAGGATGAAAGGCCACAGTACATGGTATCTCATCAGAGGCAGTGAAGTCATATAGCTGTGGGAAAGGGACACACAGAAGCACTGCTTGGGGATATGCAAAACCTGGCAGCAGTATGTGGCAGAATGAGATAACCCCATATCCCAGTTCCCCGTCACAAGCCTATCATTACAGTGAAGTTGTGTAACCCCTTGGGGCCTGATCCAAAGCTCAGTGAAATCAGTAGGAGTCTTTCTATGGACTTCAACGGTCTTGGGCTGCGGAGCTATAACACTGCATTGTAGACATTCAGGCTTGGGCTGGAGCCCAGGTACTGGGACCTTCCCCCCTCGCTGGGTCTCAGAGCCTGGTCCAGTCTGAGCCTGAGTGTTTACACTGCAATTTTACAGTCCTGCAGCCCAAGCCTAAGTCAGCTGACATGGGCCAGCTGTGAGGGTTTTATTGCAGTGTACACAAACCCACAGAGACCTGATCATTATGGCCTAACATTAACCTACAATATTTAGTAGATGGAAGAAAAGCAAGTGGTATTTTAAATATTTGACTTTTGGAGCTAAAGCCAAACTACACTGAAAAATCTTGAACTTCATGCAGTAGTTCTGGAGGGATCTGTTGTTGTTTGGGGTAGATTTAAGTGATTTTAAAGTGAGATATGTAGCTAGCACTAGCTACAGTCAGTTGGAATAAACAAAGATTATGCAGACTTCCTTTTACAGCTCCGCCAGCAAAACTGAGTTTTGACTTCTACTATCTCTATCTTCATTAAGAAAGTGAGCTTACACTACCTGCTGCATGGACACAAGGTCCCAGATCCGGATGGTGTTATCCTGGGACACCGTAGCCATCTGCTTCCGGAGCCCATCCACAGAGAATGCCAGAACAGAGTCAGTGTGGGAACGCATGAGGGTATTGTAGCCCCGGGACTGTACATCCAGGTAACCCAGGTTCCCAGTAGAGGTGGTGCACAGAACTTTGAGATTATCTGGACTGATGCTGACAGAGCTCACTGGACCTTCATGCTCTGGGGAAACAGATGTACCAGTTGATAAATTATCCCAGGACCCAAAAAAGTGGTAGATCTAGATCATAGCTAGACCACCCTTTTATTTCTGCACTTTCATTTCTAAGTCCTGTAGTTTCCTGAGTGCTTTGAGACTAACTTTTCTCAGGTTTTAGTCTAGCCACATAATCAAGCCAGTGTCATTTATAAAAAGTCTTTATTTTTCAGTGTCACTGCATTTCATTCCAGGATGGATGAAGAACTCCTGTGTTTCTCCCATAGATTTTAATTGGACAGATATGCAATAAGCATTAAGGACTAATGTTTACCTTACTCAGAAGACTCCTGTCATTCTCTAGAATTCCAGAAAAACAAGGACCACTCTTGAAGAGATAATCCCCAAGATTCATTCTGTACAGACTTATCTAACTTTTCACTGCAGGAGGTGGCAGTTACTACACACAAAGGTCTAGCCCACTGAGAGAGCACCATAAGAGAAGCCTAAGAATGAATTTCTGTTGCTCTTCACAAGAGCTCAGGTTTGGGAATGGATCAGAAGAGCAGTGTAGTGGAACCCTAGGCTACATTCCCTTTTTCCTCCAGGAAAGCTTTGGCCACATAGGGCTAGGTTGATATGAATGCAGAATTGAGTGGGGAATGAGTGAGAGAGATCCATGGTCTACTCACCAGCCTCCAAGAAGACTGCCGAGAAATCCAGCGGCCACAGCCGCACGTAGCCATCCTCTGAGGCTGTGGCACAGAAGGTAGAGGAGATGCTAATACTGTTTATAGCAATCCCAGGACCTGAAAGGACAAATATTACCAATTAGCACAATGTAAGGAACCAAAAAATTACCAGACTGGATCAGACCAATGATCCATCTAGTCCAATGCTGACCGATTCAGTAGCAGTTATGGGATAAGTTGTCCCCAGGGAAAATAAGAACGTCCATACTGGATCAGACCAAAGGTCCATCTTGCCCAGTATCCTGTCTTCCGACTGTGGCCAATGCCAGGTGCCCCAGAAGGAATGAACAGAACAGGTAATCATCAAGTGATCCATTCCCTGTCGCCCATTCCCAGCCTCTGGCAAATAGAGGCTAGGGACACTGTCCCTGCCCATCTTGGCTAATAGCCATTGATGGACCTATCCTCCATGAATTTATCCACTTCTTTTTTGAACACCTTCTCCTAACCTCCAATTGCTAGATGATGGATCATGCCCCAAATCAGAAGGGCTTTTATTACAACCAGAACTCTTGTTCATATTTAATATTACTATTATAATGGTGGGTATCCTTGTTATCCATAGAAACGTCCAATCACTTTTCAAAGACTGCCATACTCCTGGCCTTAACAATACATCATGGCAATGATAGTCACAGGCTAATGGTGTGAAAAAGTGTTTCCTTTACCTTTTCGAATTGGTTCATCTATGGAGGGAGAAACAAGAAAGAGGAGAGAGGGAAAGGGGATGGGAATGTAGCAAAGGAGACTGTGTGCGTTAAGAAATGGCTAAAACATCCAATCCTTACGACTATATCAATGAAGTCTAGTCTAATCAAAAGCACTGGGAGCCAGACCCTAACCCTAATACAACTTGTGACCATGATCAAGCCTTAAATTCCACGCCTCAGTTTCCCCATATATAAAATGGGAATGATATCTACCCTCCTCAAAAAGTGGTTGGGAAGTCTAATTAATATACATTTGTAAAGCATTATAAAGTGAAAATGGCAGGGATCATTGTAATAGTGGGGTCTATTAGAGATCACCAAATCAGGAAGAGGAGATGAATGAGGCATTTCTAGGACAAACAACAGAAATATCTAAATCACAAGACCTGGTAGTAATGGGGGACTTTTCCAACAGATGTCTGAGTAGTTAAAGTAATACACCAAAACAGAATTTCCAATGAGTTCATGGAATGTATTGGGGACAAATTCTTGTTTCAGAAAGTGGAGGAAGTAACCAGAGTGACAGCGATTTTAGATTTGATTCTGACCAAGAGGGAGAAACTGTTTGCAAATCAGAAGGCAGAATGCAATTTGGATGAAAGTGACCATGGAATGATATCTTTCATTATTCTAAATACAGGAATGAGTGAGAGCAGCAGGATAAGGATAATGGTGTGATGTTGCACTCCATATGTTTTATGGAAATATGCCTATGAGTGTAAATATAATGTAACTGGAATATGCTTTATGCAAAAGGTCTCTTGTAAGGTATCATTACAAAGCTTATAATCTACTGAGTGTGTTCAACCTATTTGTATGAATGTATCATTCTTGTACCTGAAGCTAGAAATATGAAGTATTACTCTGAAGTCCTATTGTAATTATGCAAAGTGTGGGACATTAATGGTGGCTTGGAATCTTGATGGCTCCCATTAACTAGGGCAATCTGTTTACTTGCAAACCTTCCTGGGGACGTGCAGGCCAGCCCTGGAAGAATGAAGGCTGGAGTCTCACAGGACATGTGACCATGTCACATGATACTGGGATCCATCTTAAACCTGGTGCTTTTCCATTCAGAAGGAGGGGTGGGGACCCAGAGAGACAAAAGATTCCTGCCTTGGACCAAAGCTATAAAAGGGGGTGAAACAGAACAAAGGGGGCTGACAGTCATGAGAAATACTCTAGTTACCACCTGAGCTGGAACTAACAAGGACTATACCAGGGGAAAAAATTGGGCCCAGACTAGGAAGGAGTCTAGTCTGTGAAAGAAGCTTATTGGAACATCTCTGAGGGTTTACCTGTATTCAGTTTCTTAATTTATTAGGTTTAGACTTGCGTGTTTTGTTTTATTTTGCTTGGTAACTTACTTTGTTCTGTCTGCTATTACTTGAAACCACTTAAATCCTACTTTTTATACTTAATAAAATCACTTTTGTTTATTAATAAACCCAGTGATTAATACCTGGGGGAGCAAACAGCTGTGCATATCTCTCTATCAGTGTTATAGAGGGCAGACAATTTATGAGTTTACCCTGTATAAGCTTTATACAGAGTAAAACTAATTTATTTGGGGTTTGGCTCCCATTGGGAACTAGAAAAAGAACAAGGAGTACTTGTGGCACCTTAGAGACTAACAAATTTATTTGAGCATAAGCTTTCGTGGGCTAAAACCCACTTCATCGGATGCATGCAGTGGAAAATACAGTAAGAAGATATATATACACACAGAGGACATGAAAAAATGGGTGTTGCCATTCTAACTATAACGAGAGTAATCATTTGAGGTGGGCTATTATCAGCAGGAGAAAAAAAACTTTTGTAGTGATAATCAGGATGGCCCATTTCCAACAGTTGACAAGGTGTGAGTAACAGTAGGGGAAAAAAAATTAGCATGGGGAAATAGGTTTTACTTTACATTGGGAACTGGGGGTGCTGGAGATAGGTAACCTGCTGAGTGGTTTTCAGTTAAAGCCTGCAGCTTCAGGAGCATGGTTCAGACCTGGGTCTTTGTTGCAGCAGGCTAACATGTTTGGCTCAACAAGGCAGGGTTCTGGAGTCCCCAAGCTGTCAGGGAAAACATGCTCAGAGGTAATTTCAGCATATCAGGTGACAGTCCCAAGGGGGTCTCTGTGACCAAACCCGTCACAAATGGACTTCAAAAAAGCAGACTTTAACAGACTCAGAGAATTGGTAGGTAAGGTTCCATGGGAAGAAAGTCTAAAGTATAAAGGAGTTCACAAGTGCTGGCAGTTTCTCAAGGAGTCAGTATTAAAGGCACAACCGCAAAGTATCCCAAACTGAAGGAAAGATAGGAACAATAGTAGGAGGCCAATCAGGAGCTATTTAATGAACTAAAAATTAAAAAGGAATCCTACAAAAAGTGGAAACATGGATGAACTGCTAAAGAGGAGTACAAAAGAACAGTACTAGCCTGTAGGGACTAAACAGAAAGGCTAAGGCACAAATTGAGTTACACTTAGCAAGGGACATAAAAGGAAAAAATAAGAGGTGCTATAAATATGTTAGGAGCAAGAGAAAGATGAAGGAAAGTGCAGGTCCTCTGCTTAGTGGGGAAGGAGAGCTAATAACTGATGACAAGAAGTAGGCTGAGGTGTTTAATGCCTATTTTGCTTCAGTCTTCACTAAAAAGGTTAATGATTACCAAATACTCAACATGATTAAAATTAAAAAGGGGGAAAGAATGCAAACCAAAATAGGGAAAGAACAGGTTAAGGAACATTTAGATAAGTTAGGTGTACTCAAGTCAGCACAGCCTGATGAAATTCACCTTAAGCCGAGTATTAAAGGAATTAGTTGAAGCAATCTCAGAACCATTAGCAATTCTCTTCAAACACTCCTGGAGGATGGGTGAGGTCCCAGAGGACTGGAGAAGGGCCAATGAGTACTTATCTTTAAAAAGGGGAACAAAGTCAAAGAGGATCTCGGGAATTATAGACCAGTCAATCTAACTTCGATACATGGAAAGATACTGGAACAAATTATAAAACAAACAATTTATAAGCACCTAGCGCATAAT
Organism: Malaclemys terrapin pileata; assembly: GCF_027887155.1. Lineage (NCBI taxonomy): Eukaryota > Metazoa > Chordata > Testudines > Emydidae > Malaclemys > Malaclemys terrapin. Next base: position 57,119,805 of record NC_071514.1, read on the forward strand.
AGTGTTATGGAATGACAACTTGGATTTGTCAAGAACAAATCACGCTAAACCAACCTAATTTCCTTCTTTGACAGGGTTACTAGCCTAGTAAATGGAGGGGAAGCAATAGACGTGATACATCTTTATTTTCTTAAGGCTTTTGACACAGTCCTACATGACATTCTCATAAGCAAACTGGGCAAATGTGGTCTAGATAAATTATTATAAAGGTGGGTGAACAACCGGTTGAAAGACTGTACTCAGAGTAGATATCAGTTGTTCACTGTCAAACTGGGAGGGTGTATCTAGTAAGATCCTGAAGCGGCCAGTCCTGGGTCGGGTATTGTTCAATATTTTCATTAACAGCTTGGATAACAGAGTGGAGAGTATGCTTCTAAAATATACGGATGACACCAAGCTCGGAGGCATATGGAGGTCAGGATTAGAATTCAAAATGACCTTGACATATTGGAGAATTGGTCTAAAATCAACAAGATGGAAGTCCATAAAGACAAGTGGGAAGGGAAAATCAAATGCATTAATACAAACTGGGGAATAACTGGCTAGGTGGTAGTACTGCTGAAAAGGATCTGGGGACTATAGTGAATCACAAACTGAATCTGAGTCAACAATGTGATGCAGTTACAAGAGAGTCAAATATCATTCTGGGATATATTAACAGGATATTAGCCTTTTTTTGCAACTGCATCACAGGAGTGTCGTATGTAAGACATGGTAGGTAATTGTCCTGCTCTACTTGGGACTGATGAGGCCTGACCTCAAGTACTTTATCCAATTCTGGGTGCCACACTTTAGGAAAGATGTGGATAAACTGAAGCGAGCCCAGAGGACAGCAACAAAAACAATAAAAGGTTTAGAAAACCTGCCCAGTGAGGAAAGATTAAAAAAACTGGGCATATTTCGTTTTGAGAAAAGAAGACGGGGGGAGGGGGGGGGAACCTGATAACAGTCTTCAAATAAGTTAAGGGCTGTTATAAAGAGGATGGTGATCAATTGTCCCCTATGTCACTGAAGATAGGACAAAAAGAAATGGGTTTAATCTGCAGCAAGGGCGATTTAGGTTAGATATTAGGGAAAACTTTCTAACTGTAAGGGTAGTTAAATTGTGGACAAAGCTTCCAAGGGAGGTTGTGGAATTACCATTTTTGGAGGATTTTAAGACCAGGCTAGATAAACACCTGTAAGGGATGGCCTAGGTTTATTTGGTCCTGCCTTAGTGCAAAGGGCTGAACTTGATAACCTCTTGAAGTCCCTTCTGGCCCTACATGTCTATAATTCTATAAAATAAAGCACATTATGTGCTGTCTTATAATATGAGTAGCAGTAGCACTTGAAAACAAATTCTAACTAATGTTATATTAGCAATACAAGACTTGCTGAAAGTCATAACACTTTGACTTCTATAGCATTAAAGAATTCTAAATACTGTTGAGATTTTGCTCACCAATGAAAGGACAGACCAGTTGTTTTATTTTGTATGTTTAGCTTTTTACATGCTACTGGGCACAGGATTCCTATTGGCTGATTAAAACATTGTTTTATGTTACTAAAAAAAGGGTGTTTATTCTAAACATTCATCACTTAAAACACCAAAATTCTTCTTAAGATGGTACTTAGCCATGTCAAGTCGGATTATTTTTGGTAGGAAGTTTGTCACCACTGATCTGATCAAAACCAGTCATCTGTGTTAGGCAGAGCATTGCTTTATTTTCAAAGAATTTGCTTAATTTCAACTTCAATCCCTCTGTGATAAATGGGGGGGAAGGGGGAAGCTCCCTTTTATGGGCACCCTGCCAGTCAGTAGCTATAGAATCCTCCTTAGCAGCTGTACCCTAATTGCCTTAACTGTAAAGGGTTAAGAGAAGCTTAACCTGAGTTGGCACCTGACCAGGGGAACCAACAGGGAGGCTGTACCCTTTCAAATTGGAAAAACTGCTGGGTTTGGGGTTTTTTTTCTTTGTCTCTCAGGCTGGACAGAGGTGAAGGCAGCAACAAGCTGTAAGCTTTAAGCCAGGTATGGGAAATCTTCAGCATCATACCTAGAAGCTCCTCATTTGGAACTCCAGATATGTAAGTAGCACTGGAAAAGTTAAGACAGATGCGATTAGGAACCTTTTTGGTTGTTTTGGTTTGTGGATTCCTCTGTGCTAACCCCAGGTGCTTTTGTTTTGCTTGTAACCTTTAAGATGAACCCCAAGAAAGTTATTTTTTGAGTTTAATCCCTAAAGCCTGAGTTTTCAGATGCGTTTCAAAAAATACACGTGCAAAAACTAATGCACACACATTTAAAGACTGCTTCTGAAAATGTGCCCCTATTGTCCAGTAAAAAGAGTATTTCCCATCATATTATAATCTTTAAATAGTTATACACAGTTACAATCCTTTCTCCCAAATCCAGATTCTTCAGATTCATAGATTAAGGACAGGAGGGACTATCAGATCACTTAGTCTGACCTGCTGTATAACACAGCCAGAGAATTGCATCCCGTTACTCCAGCACTGAGCCCAATAGGTTGGGATTATGTAAATTAATATGGGTATATGGGTAATAGAATCATAGGGTTAGAAGGGACTGCAAGGGTCATCTAATCTAACCAAAATAGGGTACATTTGGGTTAAATATAGTCTCGCTTTCTCCCCCTTCAATGCATAGGAGATTTCACTGAAGAAGAAACTGGCTGAAGCCCCACCTGTGCTCCCCAAAACTTTACTACTAGTGTGATGTTAGATTATCTCAGCCTACAGATGATCCCCTGCAATTCTGCCTATTTTGCACCCAGTATTATGAAACTTGGGTCCTAGGTTGCTTCTGTCTGGTGTTCCCTCACAGGGCTCTTCCTTCAAACTCAGGGGATAATTTCAGTAAAAACATTTCTAGTGAAAGTTCATAATGTAGCATGTCCTACTTCCTCTTAGTCATCTATCCATCTCCCACCAAAACCCATACCCGAGTTGAAGGTTTGCTTCTCCCGTCGGTGAGAGTGCTGAATCTGAGAAGGCAGGAGGCGCCGGGCATTTCTGATAGTGAAGTTCTTGTAGTCAATTTCCAAGATGTGGCCACTCTTGCTGCAAACAAAGCTGAAAAGGAAAGGACACCACCATTAGACACCAGTGACCACAATGGGAACTTCAGAGACATTGTTTAGCAGAAGAACTGTATTCTGCATTTTGTTTCAGTGTTAACTTTACACCACACTTTTGTAAATAAGCCTGGAATAACTTTAAACATGCTGTTTGTCTAATAACTTTAGCAATTCTAGTTCGTAATGCAATGATAGCTTGACTGGATGACAGGATTCAAGCATTTGATTTTCAGCAGGAGCTAACTTGGGAATCTATAACTCGTAGATGGAGTTAGACCTCTCCATCCTTCTTTTCCTTTTCCCTTTGAAAGAGCAATTTAGAAAAAAATCTCAAGAGTTAATTCAGCCAACATAAAAGATAAGGGAAAAAGCAAAACTAGTGAGTCTTGAGTCTGTAAGTGCCTAGTTAGTCACAAAAATGATCTTCAGTTATCCTGTATATCTATATAAATTATAGACTTCAGACTCGGAAGTCTGGAAACAACTGAAAATTTTAATCAGGATGCGGCTACTTCTGACTCGGAGATCACATTTTTTCCTTTGTGAAGAAATAAAAAGAAATAAACTCTACCAGCCTGTTATGGAGGAATCATTAGAAAGATTCCCCCCTCCCCCCATCTTTTCTAATTTAGGAGGAAAAAACAGAAGTAAAGAGGAAGAGACGTGCATCCCAAAGTGTAGCAAAACTTAAAAGAAAATATACAAACGTTAGATTATTATTATTTCTATTATTGTAGGACACAGACCCCTCCATCAAGGATCAGTAAGGAGGATTGCGGACTCTCAGGTATCCATCCCAAAACCAGCTGAAGACTAAAGTATTACTAACCTGTACCAGAAGGAGATTAGGATCAGTTCGCAGAAACAAGATCTCTGGCAACTTTTGCCCAAAATCTCTTTCACTAGCTCAAACTGAGAAATGGATGTAACCATAAGCCATGACCCTATGGGAAATAACAGGGTTCCAGGCATGTTTGGCACAATTGCTATCCTGAACTGAATTGTAATAAATGGAGGCAGAGAGGCTTCACAGAAATGAGCCCTGAAAATCAAAGCCACATTTGCTTATGTTTAATGGAAGTGCCTGTTAAACTTTTGGAGGGAAATAAGTTGGAATAATTCAGGAAAATTATTATTGCTTCAGATAAATTGTGCTGGAAAAGCAAAGATTTTCCCCATATAGGAGATCTGGATGTAAAATGTACAAATAAGATGAATGCATGATTTTGGGGAAGGCTTTTCATTTCTGAGTTTTGAACTTTTTGTTCACAATATTGGTAGATAGTTTAGTTTGTGATTAAATACATTACATTTTATTCATGTATACAGTGCCTTTGATCCAAAGCACTGAATAAAACATTAGAGGAAAGTGATTTTTCCCACGGCACATCCATCAACCAGAAACGAAGCAATACTGGGCACTCTACACCCACAGAGCTCAGCCCACAGAGGGAAGGTGAAAATTAACAGACCTGGCAATTCTGTGTTTTTGGAATATCGCTCTGGTAGCAGGAGTCTTGGTTGAGTGATTAAGCTGAAGTATAAAAAAGTCACGGGGAATGTTATTACACCACACCCCTCCCACTGCCAAATGAACATTAACAGCAAATCCATGGGCAGATTTTCACTGAGGACATAACTGGTGAAATATGTCATTTCTTGTGCAACTCTACAAGGGATTTTAAGCTTCTTTTAGGATCTGAAGTCTTAGAAAGGAGGAGAATAAAGGATAGGCTGGCTCTGTCGGGCACCTTTGTTTCTGCAGAGAGAATGCAGACAAAGGACTGTAGAATGCTCAAGTTAAGGACAGGGATGAGCAAGTCAAAACCACAACTGTTCAACCTTTTCCCTATGCTTACTAATCTAAAGCTCAACATGCTAGTGCAGACAGCTCCCAGGGACAAAGGCAGAGTGAATCACAGTGTCCCTAAAAAATTAATTTAAGGAAAGTGATTTAAGGAAAGAAAAAGTGGCTCCATCCTTACAGTGTCCGGTCTTCAGGTTCCCGCTCAGCGGAATGCCCTTTCTCAAAGGCCAGGTCGGTGAACTCCAAGGAATGATACTCCCCCAAATTCACAGGGCACGAGCGCAGCGCTCCACTCCGCACTCGCCACAGCCTCACATTATCTCTGCCACACGACACCATCCTGTTACATGAGAGGCCGAGTAAGGAACCAGGGAGGACTCACTCTGAACTGACAAACGGCCTGCTCCCTGAAAGCAGCTGAAATGGACACACTGACACCAGGGGAGAGAAGAGGAAGGCTAACAGCAGCTTCCTTCCAGAAGTACCTTTTGTCTGCAAGCTGGAACTCCAGCAATGCAGTGAGCTTCCTCCCAGCAATGCCTTAATACAGAAATAGTCAATTATTTTTTGTCAAGGCTCAAATTTCTTGGTCAAGATATAGTCAAGTCCAGACTCCAGAGAAAATAATAAAAAAATAATAACAATAATAATAATAATGATAATAAGTAAATAAAAAGATTTAGGGGTCCGTTCACGTGTCTGCCGTCCGGATCTGGTCCACGGTCCACCTACTGACTACCCCAGCCTTCATCTAGGCCAGGGGTGGGCAAACTTTTTGGCCTGAGGGCCACATTGCGGAATAGAAATTGTATGGCGGGCCAGGAATGCTCACAAGATTGGGGTTGGGGTGCAGGATGGGGTGCAGGCTCTGGGGTGGGGCTGGGGATGAAATGTTTGGGGTGCAGGAGGGTGCTCTGGGCTGGGCTCGAGGGGTTTGGTGAGCGGGTGGGGGATAAGGGGTGGGGCAGGGTATTGGAGCGTGGGGAGAGGCTCAGGGGGTGCAGGCTCCAAGTGGCGCTTACCTCAAGCAGCTCCCAGAAGCAGTGGCACGTCCCTTCTCTACGCAGAGGCTCTGCACGCTGCCCCATCCGCAGGCACTGCCCCTGCAGCTCCCATTGGAGCGCGTAGGAGCCAAAGCGGGGCCATGCTGTGGCTTCTGGGAGCCATATGGTGTGGCCCTGACCCAGCGCCCCGGTCGGAGCGCCAGAGCAGGGCTGAGCCGTGTGGTGCGGCCCCGACCCAGCGTCCCAGCCGGAGTAGGGCCAAGCCATGTGGTGCAGCTCATGGGCCGGCTTAAAATGGCTCGTGGGCCGTAGTTTGCCCACCCCTGAGCTAGGCTGTTGTTTTACCTTATTCTCACATTCACCTATTTGCACATTACCTGGTGTCATCAAAAAAAGCAATCTTCAAGGTTTGGATGTCCACATCTGTGTGAGCTTTGGCCAGCACAACCACCTCTCCACCCTGGTTCACCTGAGCAGTATTCCACACCACCACCATCTGCAGAGATAGAACGGCAAGAGTAGAACTACTGGAAACATAACACCCAGGTGGCCTTAGACCATACAAGCAATGGAGAAGATTGCTAGCCTTTCCACAGCAGGTGAAACCCCAGATACTGCTCCCAATTGCCAGTATGCTGGTATTGTGCATTGGGGCTTTTATCCACATTGCTGTGAACAGAGTGGAGAAAAATCTCTCACAGAAAGATTCAGGACAACCCCAGAGAGCCTGGTGATTTTCATTTTAATAGGCTAGTCTGTCTGATAATCAGTTTCCCTACCTGCAGGGTTGCCTGGACAGGGCTTGAATCTGGGACTAAGATACAGTACTTGCAAACGGAGAAAGAATGGAACCCAGTGTGTAATTAATTACAGGGAGTGCTAGAGCAGCAAAGGAGTGTAAGAGTAGGAGCTAGTAGAACTGTAGAGGAATGTGCTCAGCACCTTCAGAAGGAAATGCCTTGTGTCAACTTGTAGCAACCCCAGTAGGATGCAAGTGGAACCAAAACTGCTCCAAAGGCAGTCCCACCCATTCATTAACTGTGACGTTAGTTAATAAACTATGGGAAGCAGGGAAGTTCTTGATATTCAGCATGAACAGGCTTCCACACCAACAAAAAGCCGTGACTAGCTACAGAACCAGGATTTACTCAGTAGAATTTGGAGTACTTGTGGCACCTTAGAGACTAACAAATTTATTTGGGCATAAGCTTTCGTGGGCTAAAATCCCAAATAAATTTTGTTAGTCTCTAAGGTGCCACAAGTACTCCTCGTTCTTTTTGCTGATACAGACTAACACAGCTACCACTCTGAAACCTGTCAGTAGAATTTGTGATTCAGGGAGGTGGGTGTTCACAGATTTATAAATATCAAGTAAGGAAATAAATATTCAAATATTTTCTAACCAGTTTGGTAATAAGAGGATTTCACATGATCTACACTGAATGGTATTACCTAAGGACATTTAAGGAAACTAGCATCTAGCCACTGTGTCTTGGAAGGGACATATGATTGGTTCTATGTGTAGAGTAATTGCACATTCCAGGAGAAAAACAAACATCATTATCAGGGAGTAGGCATGTTAGTCTGTATCCACAAAAACAACGAGGAGTCCGGTGGCACCTTAAAGACTAACAGATTTATTTGGGCATAAGCTTTCATGGGTAAAAAACCCATTAGGTAAGTGGAACCCAAATAGCCCAAGAGCTTTATTACTCACTGTTTTGCCATGTCCATCTTTCCCAATGCCACAGAGAACAGCTCCACTGTAGGAAAGGCTGCAAGAGGAGAAAACTCAGGGTGAAATGAAGTATCCTACACCCTGCCTGGATCTCAATGGGAAAAATTAAAAGCCCACTCTCAACTCCTCCCCGACACACACTGCCCAAAACATGCCTGCAGTGTACCTGAGGGACGAGACTGAATGGACGTGGGTTTTAAACATGGATAGGCATTTCCCCTTCTGAAAATCCCAAAGTCGCACCATACTCAGGTGACCCATCTGTGTAGAAGCCAGCAATGTGCTGTTTCCATTAAATGCCAATGCCGATACCTGCAGGAAACATCATGTTAGCGAAAATAACCCCCAGCTTCTGGGAGAGGCTAGAACTGGAGTAGCTGAAACTCCCACTGTTGTCGATCCAACATCATTCCTTAGAATGACTCTTGCTAGGAGCTGGAGTTCTTGTAACTTCCCCCCTAGCCAGTGAGCTGATACAATTCCCTAGAATGAACCAGGCTTGGGATAGGAGTAGTCTCATGTTTTCTCACACATCAAATACTTGCAGTTGTTGCATATTCTCTGTGGGGTTGTCATATCTGTTTATGCAAAGCAATCCACTTTTACCTTATCTGTATGTCCAATGAAGAACCTTTGCTCTCCAGTTTCAATCTGCATGGTTATTATAATAGCATGACAGGGGTAAACCACTGCAGAGCTGTTCTTAGTCCACAGAGCCTGCAGGACAAAGGCAAGAATCAGAGTAAGGGCAGAAGAGAGGATACTACAAAGGTGACCCAGTCTACAAACTGAGAGGAGAGCCCCCCTGTGCTTGCACAGATGGATGTGCATAGAATTAAGACATGCAGATATTTGGAAATCTGGTGCAAATATGCAGGTGTGTGTTATCTAGATGACTGCTGTTCCACACAAAAATAGATGCAAATTTATAACCATCAAAGGAAAACTGAGTGGTCAGCTTATAGTACATCCCAATTAATTCAGCTGATCTTCCATCCAAGTCATGTTTAACATCATATATGCAATATATAAGGGAACAATCTTTTGTTCACAGGAAATGGACTAGATGACCTAACAGGATTTTTTTTTTTAAACTCTAACATGGATCATTAAGAGGATGGTTGGAAGAATCAGAATGCAATACCACAGGAGGACAAACTAACACACCAGCCTAAGGCACCAATGCATTTTTGGATTCCAAAGAAATTCTAGATGTGTGATACACGGATCAGTTTGGAATCTGTAACAAGATTTGGCAATGGGGCACATGATTTCAGAATTTTACTGGGGCAAATTCCATGTATGGAAATGAGCTTTTCATCCCAAAAAATTTGTAGTCGAAAGAAACCGGGTGGGGTGATTTCCAAAGACAAAGGGAGTTAAGCATGAAAGTCAAAGGCCCTTTGTGCCTCTGAAAATCTCCCCCATAGTCAATGTATTTCAACTACATTCTTAAAAGCCTCTTCGTTACTGACCCATTTGGTGCTGTAACCTCCAAAGCCAATAATTGTCCTCAGCTTCAAAATTGGATCCGGTAAGAGTCTCTGAAAGAAGAAGATATTGTCAAAAGTACCAGCCTGAATAAAGCATGTGAGCCCTAAACTGTACCAGCACCAACTGCAAATTACATCCCAGTGATCTACCAAGTTCCCTCTGCCCCACATTAATCTGTGTCCCTCTGGATGGGTTTCATGTTTCTCCCTGAAGTGAGAGGGCTGTCTCTCTACCTTAACTTCTTCACATTAAGGGAGGAGTTTATTCAGTAGGTAATGATCATTAAAGGAAATCCAAAAGGAAGTGAGAGCAGGAATCGACTGAAGTCTTGTTTTCAGGAGCTCCATCTCCTCCAGGAATAGAAGCACCAAAGCCCACAGTGGACAGTGCTAAATGGAATAATCTCAGTAATGGAATGACTTGGTTAACCTGAATCACCTTTCCAAGAGGGCAGCCAAGCCCTCCCCATGTTTACATACAAATGTCATGAAAATTCAAGGGAGCATCTGTAAAGATGGAAAGGGGGAAATCTTTTTTCTTACCCTGAAGGGAGATGCTTTCTTGCTGGAGAGCACCTCTGGTCCAGTAATCTTTGTGTACGCAGTCTGGGCAAATCAATACATAGGTGTTATTTGTTAAATGCCAATAGCATGATCATCTCTGTACAAGACACATTGGCCCTGCCTGGAGAAGCTTAAAATATAAGTGAAATAAAGGAACAAGATCAAGAGAGAATTCCAGGGAAGCTGGCTCACAACTGCCCTTAGTATTAAATAATCATCTCTGCCAGTTCCAACCAGAGTGGACATTCCTGTTGCTCTTTCTGCCGAGTTACTGAGCACCAGCCATAAGCATTCCAGACCCATCCTATAGGAACAAACTTGCAGTTTAACTTGTTTGTTCCTAGTACATTGGAGTCCCTTACCTCTATATATCTTCTCCTATGGTCAGTAAGAGTTTGAGCAAGAAGGCTGGGTTCAGGAGCTCTGTTTCCATATGAAGTCTTGGCCTAATGCTCTAACCCACCAGTCAGGCCCCAAGAATTGGGATAATCATGTTTCTGCATCTCAGTGCACAGGGCAGCAGTATGTGGGTCTGAAAGGCAACTGATCTGTTCTACCTGAATTCTTCCTTGAGAAGTTATTTACAGATGGAGGTTGGTGTAAATTGGTATTGTTGCACTGAAGTCAACGGAGCGACACCAGTTTACACCAGCTGAGGATCTGGTGTGGGGAACTTATGGGAGTAGTGGAAAAGGAAGCCATTAGGCTGGAGAGTTCAGCGCAAAGCACACTGTTCTTCTAATGAAAGCATCATGCATTCTCAGAGCCACCACGGGGGCAGACTTGAGGGAAGAGTTAAGAAGATTCTGTACAAGTTAGAGGTGGGATGTGGAGTTACACAGAGGATAACCAATAAGGTCAGGTTGTCAGAGTCCAGCGGTGCTCTCTCACTTACCTCATCTGAGCTAATGCCAATAGCATGGATGGCGACATCACCCATTCTGTGAGCATATACATGAATACCACCATCAGTTGTTGCATGTAACGGTACAGTGGAATCCCCAGCAGCTTGTAGTCCTTCTGCCCTGCTGAACTCCTGATCCCCAGAGTACACTTCTTCCAGAGGCCCAGAGGTTGCTAAGTGAACCTCGGGGATGCTCTTTGTAACTAGGGGAGACCAGCGAGGCATCTGAGAAAGAGTAAACAAATGACAACAGATCAGGCCTGCCCCACAGCTCCCTACGATTGCTATGATTGGAGAGAAAGGGAGAAATTAGTTTTGTTTTTTGACTGACTTTTATTCAGCCACCTAAAACTCAAGACATCCAACATGTCAAAAACATTCAGGTGTGCCAAGTGATGCAGGAGAATAAAATAGGGTCCTCTGTATGACTTTCCGATTTGGAATGGCAGAATTGCCACGTTTACTGGGTTTCCAATGCAACTTCTCTCTCTCCACTGTATGATAGCCAACACAAATATCTAAAACACAGACTCTCCCTCCCCCCCAGACCCCACCAGAAACAGATCCATCATGCCCCTGAGAACTTCACTATTCTTCAGTGCCTCAGTTCCCCATCTGTAAAATGCGGACAATAACACTTCCCTATCTCCCAGGGGTGTCAGGAGCAAAATTACATTAAAAGATTGTGATGATAATGGGAGCTAGATAAGCATCTTGGATAGACTGACAGACTGACCCCCAAAGTCATTAAACTGCAGAGTTTATTGACTGTAGGACAGGGCACAGCCCAGGCCATTGAACACAAAAAGTAGCCACTACAAAACCCCAAAACATCCCAAACACAAAACAGGACATGTGGAAACCCTCTGGCTAGAGGTGGTATGGGAAGCTACACTTACAGCCTAAGGCCATACTCACATCTTTAGGACTGGTTATCTGTTGGATGAGTGACACTCGGTCCCGGACAGCTTTGGTAAGCGTCACTGGCCGTGGAAGATGACGGATTGGGTCTTCTAGCACTTGAACACCTAGATTACAACAGCAATGTGTTGGGCTCTTTCCTACAATCTGCTTCCCCTCCTGCTGATCACACAGCTGCAGATGATGTAGCTGAACAGCTACTTCATTCTACTACTTATTCCTTCCTTAAAGAACTCAAGGAACAATTTGGAAACACAGGCCATGTCACAACAGAGGATAAAGGACACATTATCTATTGGGCACACACTGCACAAGACCCAGAGGGGCTGGCCTGGTGCTAGTCAAATGGGAGATCAAGTTCAAATCCTGTTCCTTTTGCCCCTGTTTGAACAGGGATTGGATGTGCTGCCAAGGTAGCATGCTGCGCTAGGGGAGAAGGAAGTGTTTCATAACACTCAACAGCAACCATTCTACCCTTGAAGAAGTGATGTTAATGGACTCCAGTGGGAGCTCCATCAGATCCCCTTGATTAGGGTAATGGCTGCAACAAGATGTCATAACAGATAAGCAACAGATGGGGAATCATCATGGCTCTGACAAAGAGGTAGATGAAGCAGGGCAGAAGAGGAGAATTCCCAGAAGGATCACTGCAGGGCTGCTTGCTATACCATTGTGCTGTACAAGGGCTCTGTGGAGCAGCTTTCTGAAGATGTAGATTGAAGTTTACTTGCCAACTAAGGTATTTACTACAATTACCTTCTAAAAATTCAGCAGCACTTTAGAGATGCTGCATTTCTTTCTCAGCAGCCCACAGACACTGATTTTCCCCTTGCAAAACTATCCAGTTCATTTGGGTAGCCCATAACCTGCAGAAAGCCAACTGGCCTGAACTGGGAGGGCTACCACCCTCAAAATAACTGGAACTTTCATAAGTTCTTCCTAATCCTTGGTAGATGCTCCACCTCAACTCCTTGGGTTGAGTGTTTCTAATGAGGGAAGGAGGGGAATATCAAAAAGGGGACCTTCATCACCCAATCCCCTATTGCTGCAAGGAATGATCTCTAACAGGACACAGCAACAGACTGATGGCATATGCTGGGAGCAGAACTCTGATGTAGGGAAGACAGTTGCTAACTTATCATATTGATTGTATGAGTAAATGGATGGATCTTCTACACCATGCTCTACTGAAGCTGTACTTTGAGTTTTATTCAGTTAACAACAGCAGTAAATGGTGCAGGTGGCTTTGTACCATGTCATACTTTGTTTTAGGTAGGACAATAACCTAGATAATCTGAAAGCCAGCTTGGCACATTGCTCAGTCAGATGTGGGTACCACAGCCTATGGTCATTTACTTCAGACTCCCTACCTGCTGCAGGACTGGAACAGCCTTTTTGAATTGAATCATATGGCAGCTTGGATCCATCAGAGGGAAACCTGAACAACAAGATCAGAGGAAAGTCACCTCGTAAATGGGTGGCAGGTTCTAGGACCCTTCACAGGTATGCAGGGCTCTATTTTGCTGATGTACTGTTGGTGCTAAAAGGCTTCATTCACGCAGAAGCAGAGTTATTTGGCTGATTCAACCTGATGTCAGAACAGGTGGGTCCTATAAGTTCCAACTCAAGATAAGGGTTAGAGTCTTTTTCTGGTCTGATTTATACTATGACATTTTTCTATGTCTGTACATTCACTAATTGGCATAATGATGATCACAATCTAGCAGTCAATGTAGACCAAGTCTATAAGGCAAAGAGAACTAAGGGCAGGGCCATAGAACTCCCTAGGAATAACCAAGTTTGGGAGAAAGGTTCATGTGTGATTAAGTTAGCAATACAAGCAAACCCCAGCAAGGAGGGAAATTTGGATCATTTCTAGGGCATTGGCTGTGATATTAGAAGTATGGTATTAACTGTATGTGCTTATTGACCTGATGATTAGGAACTGGCAGTTTTTGCGTGATACCAGTCAGCTCTCTGTTCTTGGGGAACCAGGGCGCAGTATCTAGCCCAGGGATCGGCAACCTTTCAGAAGCGATGTGCCGAGTCTTCATTTATTCACCTTAATTTAAGGTTTCATGTGCCGGTAATACATTTTAATGTTTTTTAGAAGGTCTCTCTCTATAAGTCTATATATTATATAACTAAACTATTGTTGTATCGTAAAATAAACAAGGTTTTCAAAATGTTTAAGAAGCTTCATTTAAAATTAAATTAAAATGTTGATCTTACGCCACGGCCCGCTCAGCTCGTTGCTGGTCTGGATTCTGTTCACCTAAGCCAGCAGTGGGCTGAGCGGGGCCTGCGGCCGGGACCCCAGCTGGCAAGGGTCCGGCAACCAGAACCCCAGACCGGCAGTGGGCTATGCGGGGCCGGCGGCCAGGACCCCAGACTGGCAATGGGCTGAGCGGCTCAGCCCGCTGCCGCTCAGGGGTTCCATCTGTTAGCTCCTCCCAGCCGGAATCCCGGCTGCTGGATCCACTCAGCCCGCTGCCGGTCTGGGGTCCTGGCCCTGCCCACATACAGTGGGTACTTACCTTCTCCCTGGTTCTGGCCCATTCTCTTCCTCTCTCTGCACTGAGCTGAGGGTGGGAGTGCACTGAGCACAGGGCTGGGGGTGAAGGAGCAGGCTGGGGGTTGGGGTGTAGGGTCTGGCCAGGAGCTAGAATGAGGGAGGGGGCTCAGGGTTGGGGCAGGAGGTTTGGATGTGGAGCGCTTACCTGGGCAGCTCCCATTTGGTGCGAGGGGTGCAGGTGGAATGTGGGGGTGCAGGAGCTCCCATCTGGTGCTCAGGGTGGGGGTGGGTGCAAGAGTCAGGATGTGGGGGGTGCATGGGGTGTGGGGGTGCCAGAGTCAGGGCTGGGGTCATGGGGGGGGGTGTGAAGGAGTCAAGCAGAGGGTTGGGTGTGTGTGAGGGGGGTACAGGGCTCAGGGCAGGGGTCTGGGGGATGTGCGAGGCGCAGGGCTCAGGGCACGAGCCTGGGGGGTGTGCGGGGCTGCAGGGCTCAGGGCTGGGGGGGGGGGGGGGCCCTCAGGGCAGAGGGCTGGGGGTGTGGGCTGGGGTCATGGGGTGCTCATGGCAGGGGGCTGGAGAGGATCTGCCCCTATTCCACCACCCCTCTTCCCCAAGGCCCAAGCTTCTACCCCCTGCCCCTTGCCCCCGTGGGAGGGGGCGGGGGGTGCGGAGGGCGGAGAAGAGCGGGCTGGGCTGGATTTTTAATGGCACACTGCTGCCTGCCGGGACTCCAGCAGGCAGCAGCGTGCCATTAAAAATCGGCTCACGTGCTGTCTTTGCACGCGTACCATAGGTTGCCAACCCCTGATCTAGCCTGTCTGACTCATGAAAGACACCCCCCACTCTCCCAGACTCTGCTTGAACCAAAACCGATCAGAGAAAAGGCTTACAGAGAGCAGTGAAGGGCGTTGGGAGACACACTAGACCCCTCCTGACAAGGGTGACAAGATTAAGACATCTCTATTTGCATACAGAATGGAGAGCAGAGACAACTCCCCTAACCTCATCTGCATGAAAGATGGGACAGGGATTAGCATACAGAATGAAGAACAGAGAACCACACTTAACTCTGGGACCAGAAAAAGCAGGGAAGCACTGCATCATGGGAATCTCTGCTCCAGATGTTAATGAACTTACGCCTGCCCACACCCAGCTCAGCAGTTATCAGACCAATTCTAGTAATGAATCCTTGATTGATATCCAAAATACTGAAGCAACCTAGTTGCATTGTGAGCTCCCTGGAAAAAACCACCACCCATAGCCAAGAGTGATCAGCTCCTATTGTCTAGCCTAAAGAAAACCCTTGAGTCATCGGTTTACCCTAAACAAATCTAGTGTTCTCCCCTGAACCATTGTTGTTTCTCTACAAAAACCCCTACCTATGTTCAAGTAAGTGTTCTGATGCATAGACCCCAAACTCTGCATCAGTTCTGCTGGGACTCCATCTACTGACTGATCATGCTGGGGGCTCTGCCTGTCTCCAGCACTCAGGACCCTGAGCTACCACCATCACCTGGGAACCCCAACCAGTTCAAGCTTCAGGGAGCGGTGAGATCCTCTTCTTTCTCGCTGTTTTCCTTTCTACCTTAGGTATTAACCTTTAATAATGTATGTTATGTTGGTTTAGGCTCTCTTTGTGTAGTTATCACTATTATTCAATAAATAACTTTTAGGGTTAAGCTGGTTGCTTCTCTCTCTCTTGCTGAACTTTACTCTTTTGTGTTTTTAGCTTCCCCCATTTACTCTGCAGCAACGCTTCTTTTACCTAAGCTAAAGATCCCTGCAGTGCCCAAAATACTGTGGGGTTTGCTCATCAAGTAGGTTACTACCAGTACAATTGTGATGGTAGAGTGGGGATAGGGACGTGCTGAATCTGGGACACATAAGGGTGGCAGCTTGAAAGTGCTGCTTGACCCGGTCCGCTCAGACTTGCTCTGTTAATGTATGTGTGTGTATGTGTGTTCATCCGGTTCTGGGGCTGGAGGAACCCAGCCCTAGGGAACGTAGGTCCTGCAGGATAGCTCCATTGGGAGGGGACTTGCAGAAGGGAGAAGTAGAGCTCCATATGAAAACACAAGTGACAAGCAGTACATTGATAGAATTACAGAACCCCATCCCCAGAAGAGTAACCCGAATAAATGAACATACCCCAAAGTAACGGGCAAACCTGGTAACATATGGTTGATGCCTTAAACAGCCCTTTACCTACCCAAAATATTAGTTGCCAACAATTAAGTGCTGAAGATGTGAGTTGTGCTGCGTTGGTCCCCATCATTACAACTACAGCATTACTGACAACTAGAGTTAAGGTGGCCAAAGCGTTTCCACTATAATCCCAGTTTTATGCAAATTCTTGCATTTCCTGACTTTTGCATGCTTAACTCTGCAGCCTTCATATTCTCAGACAGAAGTGTTTTGATGAAGTATGTTGCATATACAAAATAATGAGACTAAGGAAGATCTAAAAGCACTCCAAGTTTCCTCCTTGAAAAGCAGCATTTCGTAAACATACCTGATATAGTCATAGCGGTCATGCCAGTTCTCTCCCTTTGGCACAGGAAATGCCATTTCTCGTGGCATGGGGGAAATGCCATGAAATGCCAGCTTAGCTTGGCGGGCCTCAGAGAAGGTCAC
The DNA here is from genome assembly GCF_027887155.1 of Malaclemys terrapin pileata. Lineage (NCBI taxonomy): Eukaryota > Metazoa > Chordata > Testudines > Emydidae > Malaclemys > Malaclemys terrapin. The sequence continues at coordinate 57,136,468 of NC_071514.1, forward strand.
CCCTAAAAGCACAAAAGGAGACGGATAAGGACACAAAGCACTCCTAGAACATCTGAAGATGTTTACAGAGGTGGCTGGAACCATGCACTCTTAGCAGGCCATGGGCAAACAAATACTTTAAGATTAGAGTTTTCTGTAAATCTGAAAAAGAAAGGCTACGACATGAAAAAAGAACAAAGATTATTGTAGCAAGTGCATAAGCCTTTCCGTGGGAATATCCTTGAAACTCTCAGCTTCCAATAAGACCTGGTAGTTTAGAGCTTTGTTATGAAAGATTATCTTTTTCTTCCTTAAAATGTAGCTTAAATGCTCTACAAGAGGATTTGGAATTTAATACTGATGATCATATCAGGTTGCTAAGTGGATCAGTTGGTGATTCTTTTTGCAGTTCTATGTGATTAGTGTTAGAATATTTTTCTGTTTTCTTCTTTCGTTTGATGCATGTGCAACTTTATGGAACTAATGTGCTCTTCACGTGCAACAGCACATTTGGGACCTGTTTAATGGTCCACCAGGATGTTTGTAAGATTCCCTTCTTGTGATGGATTGTAGTTGGGCAGATTTCAAACAAAGGATAATGTGTTAGTAACAAAGGTCTTGACTGAAGTTTCTCTGCTGCAATGAGTAGCTGGATAAAGAAACACTGGAGGAAATCTGGATTTCAGAGTGACAAGAAAAAGAAGCTTTTTGGGAAGGATGGTCTAGTGACAGGACTGAGAGACAGGAAATCTGGGGTCCATTCTCTCATCTGCCACTGATTTGATGTGTGATGTTGGGCAAGTTACTTAATCTTTCTCGGCCCCTCAATTTTTCCAGCTACAGAATGGGAAAAGTTGTGAAGCCCTTTGACATCCTCAGATTGAAGGCACCAGACAAGGGAAAATTACTGTCATTATTATTAGTGTTATTATTAAAGTAAGGGTTTTGTTGACAGTGCCTTGTTATTACTGGCTGAAAACAGAGTGTCAAACAGCAATAGACATGGCCAAATGGTCCTGGTGGAATTAGGTCTTGAAATGCAGCAGTAAGAATGGATTAGGCCTAGCACATCCTTGCAGCCAGGTTTGATTTAAAAATCATATAAGATGCTGCTCCCAGCACAAAGGTTCAGCTCCTTACCTGGCTCAAACAGTAAGTCACTGGTATAGACATTTTTGACCAACAAGTTGGAGCACAGTTTGATGCTCTTCAGATGGCTGTAGCGTCTATTCAGGTACATGGAGAGGATATAGTGGAGGTCAAGCATCAGGCAGGTCCAGCGCACATTGGCAGGGGCCACACCCACCAAATCTGAGGATCAGAAAAACCACTGTCAAAACCAGCATTAAACGCTGACAAGCTATTTTAAAAAGCAGAAATCCAGCTTTACACATGGGCTGAAATCCTTACAGAAAGGGAAGCATGTGTGTGTGTGTGCACAATTGTGCACATGCATATTTAGAGACAATTGTCACACTAGGAAAATGGATAGCTAGGTTTCTAGTGATCAGTTGAGTCCAGATGCTGATTTGCAGCACAACTGTGGTAGCTGCACGTGAATAGAGACAATTAATTGCACACACATTTTTATGCATGGATCCCATGGCCTTCATTCCTGAAAATTTAGACTCTAGTTACCATTCCTCACATTTTAACATCTTCCAAAACAGGTCAATTTTTTGGTCCAAACTCACCATCCTTTTAGGAACATAATTTCCATCACAAACTAAAAATCCATTTAATCCGGTATCTTGTGTCCAATGCCAGCCAATGCCTGAGACTTTTGAGTTGTGTGTCAAATAATCACAATGCATCCAACTGTTTCTTACTATACATTGGGGGAATTTTTCCTGATGCCAGCTGGTGGTTGACTGAGATGTTTATGTATGAGGCTTGATCACCCTAGTAATTTTTATCCTAGCTAGTGCAATTGCTGATGCTACTGTTATTCATATAACGTGCGTAATCCTTTTTTAACTCAGTCTCCTGAGCCAGTGAGTTCCACGGGTTAATTCTACATTGTGTAAAATGAAAAAACCCTGTAAAATCTAGTGTTAAAAATACGTAATGAAACATGGACTTAATAAACCATCCCTCGTTGTCAGACACCCTAAAATTAACTAATTAAATCCATGACTTCAAAGCTCAGGTCGCATGTGACTATAGCAATACTGGTGTATGATACGTTATTTTCTCTTTACTAAGGTATGTAGGGCTAATTCCCACACTGAGGGACCAGCCAAACTATTATTCAGATGTGCTTTTCTTTACCTTGCTTTGAAGTTCTGGCTGTGCACTCATACACTGACCCTTTGGCTGCTCCACAGATGAAGGGGAACTGAAGCCAAGTGGCTGTGGACTTGAACTCCTTAAAAAGGTTGGAGAAGGAGATGCGGACAACCTGGCTATCCTGAGAACAAAGACACACACAATGTTATCCACCTGGCAGACCACTAGGGAAATGCTGCAGATGCTGCAGGATATAGTTTCTTGGTTGACGCTACTCTGTCCAGCTTGGATACCCACCAAGGCTAAGAGACTACTGCCAGCTTGCCTTCCATATGGTCTACCCCACACCCCTGTGGCCCTAAGCAGGGAAGAGTGAAGTCAGAAGAAAACACACAGTAAGATCGTAGAAGAGTAGGTCTGAGATTTTTACCTCGAGTCCACAGATGTTAGATCATATGTGAATCATGTGAGGTTCAGGGAAATCACCACTGATAATGAGGCAAGCCTTCTAGTAAATAAATTAAGAGCCAAGGGAGAAATGACTGGAGCTCTTAAACTCTAAGAAGTGAGGCACAAAGGTGATCAAGAAAGACAGCAATCCTCTCTTCTAACTTCATTTAACAGCTACTATAGCAGTCTATGGGACTTCAGCATGGGATACTTATGGCAGATGATTATCTTGCTCTAGAACACTCAGGCGATACAGTTCAGTTCTCTATGTTCAAACTCTTTTGAAAAGCTACTGTATTTCAATCCCCACTCTTCTACTCAGTTACACCAAGGGCCATGCAACAGACTCTCTCACATACCTCCGTGGTAACATCCAGGTGCACCACAAAATATTTGCCGGGCATGGGCTTAAAGAGCATGTAGAGGTAATGACCAGTGAGCCCCAATGACTGTGTACTGGTTTTGGGAAGCTGGATGTAGTTACTGGCAGGAATGGAGCCACGGATGCGATATACTGTTCCCTTCAACGTCTTGTCCTAAAAAAAGGAGAACATGCATTGATGCAAAGTTCTGCCCTACAGTAAAGTAAGTGAGGAGATTCAGTTGTGGAAGTCTTACTGCTTGTTCACTCGACACATGCAATTACACATTCCATCACTGGCTCCAAGTCAGGTGTATGCCAAGATTAGTCTAATAAAGTTCTGGAGAATGAGGAATAGAAAGTTCTGGTACCATATGGGTTCTCAAAATTTTCTGGGTGGATCACATCTTAACAGAGACATTGTCCCATAACCACCTGTCTTCCCATTTGTGATCACATTACATCCCCTGTGGCAACTACAGCAATTGCCTAAATAGAAAGCTAACATTAGGGATGCAATGTATTTTTTAGCTGCCTTTAATGTGATGTAGAAGTGAGAAATGACAGCCAGCACCATTTGGCCAATTGTTCTCTGGGGACTACCAGCAAGTGCTCTCTGGACCTCTTTAGGCACCTCTGTTGCAACAAGCAGGAGGCAGGATGGAAAGATGTCATCGTTTTCTCTTTTGATGACACAGAGCAAGGGAATCTGAAATCTTCCTTTTTTTTTTTTTACATCACAAAACAAGGGGGACTGGGAAATCCCTCTCTCTTTCTCTCAGCATCACTGAGTGCCTGGCTCTCTCTGCAGTACAGCTGGTCCAATCAGGAAATATTAGGAATACAATGTGTTACCATAAATGTTGTCACATCTCCCTCCTTAGTTGATCTTTTCCACTCCTCCACTTTGAAGTGCTTGAAGACATTCAGATATGGATGCTGCCACACTGCAGAGAATCAGAAGAGAGTGAAGATGCTAGGATATCCATGATCATCAATGTGTCCAGTTATACTGATTCATCAGCACACAGCAGGGAGTTAAAGCAACCCACTGGCACACTTGCCAAACTGTACTGGCCTCTGAGCCTGTTTTATTGGCACATGGAGTATTTGTTCCATGAGGCCAGGACAGAAATTCTTCTGAAATGCAGAAGCTGGTATTTGACAGCACAAAGTGATACCAAGCGGTCCTTTAAGAACACCAGTGTAATGCCCTGGAGGCAGGTAAATCCCAGACCTCCACCCAGGGGTCTTTCCATTAGTGATGCTGCTGGTGTGACTTTTGCCCCTTCCTCCAGTGGAACATGGAGAGCAGACTAGTCAGTTTCACTGTGTTTATAACCAGCTCCCAGGGCCTTTCAGGCGCTCATGCCCTGGCACAAGGCTGCGATGGGGGGCAGGAAAGGGGTTATTGTGAGAGGTCCCTGCCCACCAGCAGGTGTCGCCAGCCGCCTGGCTCCACAGGACCCCCTCCTCCAGGTCCTAGCCCTCAGCCCCACCACACAGGGCCCCTCAGACTCACCCCAGGGATCCCCCACCTCCCTCAGACGCCCCCCCCCAGGAGCCTGGCCCCTCAGCCCCGCCTCCCCCCACAGGGATCCCCCACCTCCCCCCCAGGAGCCTGGCCCCTCAGCCCCGCCTCCCCCCACAGGGATCCCCCACCTCCCCCCCAGGAGCCTGGCCCCTCAGCGAGTCCGTTACCCCTCGGCCCCTCACCCCCTACCGGGTCCCACTGCCCCAGCCCCGCCCCCCAAAGCGTCGGGTACCTTTGGCCATGGCTGCCCCGCTCTCTCCTGCCGCTACAGCCCGCAGCTCAACCGCCCCGCCGCTGCCAGCCCCGCCAACCCGCGCCACCCGGCCCGCCGGTAACCATAGAGCTCCCTCGGCACTCAGCTAGCGCGGCAAGCACCCATGCGCCACGTGACCAATATGCCGCGAGCCTCCCGGCGAGCGCGCACGTAGCGCCCCGTAGGAGGAGAGTGGGTCCCTCCAAGGCCGCTGTCGCTCTCTGGCGAGTCGATGCTTCCGCCACGGTAAGTGTCATGGCCGCCTTGGGGTGCTCTAGGTGGGGATGCCCATGCTATGCCTGGCAGTGTCACCGCCTCCATGGCTGGGTCCCGCCCACCCAAGCTGGCATCCTGCCAGCACAGAGTTCCCGTGTCACCCCCTCACTGGGCAGTCCGGGTGCCGCCTTGTCCCCCAGCTCCCTGTACCCACCCACCTTGGCACGGGCTCACCACCTTCATAAGGATCCTTGTGCCCTTGGCTCTGGGCATTGCACCTAGCTTTGTCTGGCAGCACATCAGCCTGTGGCAACAACAGGGTGGCATTGGTGGGCCCGGGTTAGGCACTGGGCACCTGGGGCTGGGCCTAGGAATGTCACAAAGCAATTGGGGGTGTAGCACAGAATGCCATCTGCATGTGGACTTAGAAATATCAGTGGGTACTGGGGAATGTCCCACACTCAGGAACCATCCCATTATATCAGAGCCAAGGGAACATCGGCAAACCCTGAAAAACTCGTGGGGTGGGTGGAATATTATGTAGGATAGTGATTTTCTGCCAGAACATCAGTATGACAATAAAACAACATACCTTCCATCCAAGGATCTCAAAGCACTTTGTGAATTAAGCAAAAAGAAGAACAGGAGTACTTGTGGCACCTTAGAGACTAACACATTTATTAGAGCATAAGCTTTCGTGGACTACAGCCCACTTCTTCGGATGCATATAGAATGGAACATATAATGAGGAGATATATATACACACATACAGAGAGCATAAACAGGTGGGAGTTGTCTTACTAACTCTGAGAGGCCAATTAATTAAGAGAAAAAAAAAAAAAAAAAAAAAACTTTTGAAGTGATAATCAAGCTAGCCGAGTACAGACAGTGTGATAAGAAGTGTGAGAGTACTTACAAGGGGAGATAGTCAACGTTTGTAATGGCTCAGCCATTCCCAGTCCTTATTCAAACCGGAGTTGATTGTGTCTAGTTTGCATATCAATTCTAGCTCTGCAGTCTCTCTTTGGAGTCTGTTTTTGAAGTTTTTCTGTTGTAATATAGCCACCCGCAGGTCTGTCACTGAATGACCAGACAGGTTAAAGTGTTCTCCCACTGGTTTTTGAGTATTTTGATTCCTGATGTCAGATTTGTGTCCATTAATTCTTTTGCGTAGAGACTGTCCGGTTTGGCCAATGTACATGGCAGAGGGGCATTGCTGGCATGTACATTGGCCAAACCGGACAGTCTCTACGCAAAAGAATTAATGGACACAAATCTGACATCAGGAATCAAAATACTCAAAAACCAGTGGGAGAACACTTTAACCTGTCTGGTCATTCAGTGACAGACCTGCGGGTGGCTATATTACAACAGAAAAACTTCAAAAACAGACTCCAAAGAGAGACTGCAGAGCTAGAATTGATATGCAAACTAGACACAATCAACTCCGGTTTGAATAAGGACTGGGAATGGCTGAGCCATTACAAACGTTGACTATCTCCCCTTGTAAGTACTCTCACACTTCTTATCACACTGTCTGTACTCGGCTAGCTTGATTATCACTTCAAAAGTTGTTTTTTTTTTTCTCTTAATTAATTGGCCTCTCAGAGTTAGTAAGACAACTCCCACCTGTTTATGCTCTCTGTATGTGTGTATATATATCTCCTCATTATATGTTCCATTCTATATGCATCCGAAGAAGTGGGCTGTAGTCCACGAAAGCTTATGCTCTAATAAATTTGTTAGTCTCTAAGGTGCCACAAGTACTCCTGTTCTTCTTTTTGCGGATACAGACTAACACGGCTGTTACTCTGAAACTTGTGAATTAAGCCTCACTAGACAGCTCACATGGGGAAGCTGAGGTTAAGAGGCTTGCCCAGAGGCACACAACAAGTTTGTGGCATCAGCATAGCTTGTTTGTCAAGACACTTCTTAGCTATTCAAAGAAGATTTAATAGTCCTGAAACACAGATCACTCTGCCTTTACACAGAAGTGTTACTGCCTTCTACTTGGAAGTGTATTTAATCAGAGAACGAGACAATAGCAAAAGTGCTCAATCAAGAATCTGAAAAATATGGATTCTTGGAGGAAAAAAGCCCCAGGTATATTCCCCCCTCCCCTCCAATCACAGAACACATGTACACAGGTTCTCTCTCTTGTAGTGCAGCTGGCCTGTTAAGTGATCATCAGCAATACATAGGGCCCTACTAAATTCACAGTCCACTTTGGTCAAGTTCACGGTCACAGGATTTTAAAATTTTCATTATTTCAGCTATTTAAATCTGAAATTTCATGGTGTTGTAATTGTAGGGATCCTGACCCAAAAAGGAGTTGTGGGGGGAGGAGTCACAAGGTTATTGTAGGGGGGAGATTGCAGTATTGCCACCCTTCTTCTGCACTGCTGGTGGTGGCGGCACTGCCTTCAGAGTTGGGTAGCAGTGGCTGCTGGCAGGGAGCTCAGCTCTGAAGGCAGAGCCACTGCCGCCAGCAGCAGCACAAAAGTAAGGATGGCGTGGTATAGTATTGCCACCTTTACTTTCATGCTGCTGTCTGCAGAGTTAGGCCTTCAGCAGCTGCCACTCTCCAGCCACCCAACTCTGAAGGCAGCAGCGCAGAAGTAAGGGTGGCATGGTATGGTATTGCCACCCTTACTTCTGTGCTGCTGCTGGCAGGTTGCTGCCTTCAGAGCTGGGCATCTGGACAATAGCCGCCCAGCTCTGAAGGCAGTGCAGAAGTAAGAGTGGCAATACTGCAATCCCCCTGCAACTCCCTTTTGGGTTAAGACCCCCAATATGAGAAACAATGGTCTCCCCTGTGAAATTTGCATAGTATAGGGTAAAAGCACACAGAAGACCAGATTTCACTGGGGAAGACCAGATTTCATGGTCTCTGACGCGTTTTTCAGGGCCATCAATTTGGTAGGGCCCTAGCAATACAGTTCTGTTCTCAATGTGTTACAATTTCCCAACATGATTCACTCCTCCATTATTTAACAGGCAACCCTGCCTATGCACTGCAGATTAAAACAACCCTCCTTCAAAATAGGGTTAATGTTGGAAGCAGGAGGTAAATCTTTAGTCCAACAGCTAATACTGCTGTGTGGGGAAGGTTGTATGCTCTTCTGGGAAACAGAGTGCTGATGCTTCACTGACAATTAGCGGCACAAAACGATCCGGAGAACTAACAGATCACTTGCTTGTACCACATCCTATTACTCCTCCCTTTCCTTCTCTCCTAACAGCCAGTTTCTTGCCAAACCTCTCACACTAACATTTCTAAAATCTGCTTTTTCCTTTCTGTCCCTACTACCAAAATCTTGGTTCACACCATTGTTGCATCTTGCCTGGATACCTAATCTCCTCCTTTCCAGTGTCCATTATTTTCTCCTCACCAATCTATCCACCATTCAGTAGCTCAAATATACTTGCTTTCCCACCTCTCTGGTAATATCACCCCCACAGTACCTTCATCAAGTTCCTGTCTCTTTTTGTGTCAAGATCAAAATCATCTTCACTTATGGTTCTGAACAGCTCTGCGCCCTGCCCATGTTTCATCTTTTGCCTCCTATTGTTTCCTGCCTTGCCCCTATACAGTATCCCTCTTCCTGGGTATCAGGCATCTTTGCCATCCTCCCTCCCCAGAACACATAGCATTTGTCTTGCTGTGTACTCTCTACTCCTGTACTCTCTACTCTTCCCTTTGTCCTGTCTCACTCAGTCTCTACTTAAAAGCATCAGAAGTTATGAGAGTCACTTGCTGTATAATAATCAACCCTCATCTCTCCTTTTTCCACCACCCCCCCTCCACTATCTAACTTCATGGTCTATGCTTGTCTAATTTAGATGGAAAATTCTTTGTGGCAGAATTATGGCACTGCATAAATGTTTATTAATCATAACAATTCAGGAGGACAAACCTCCAGCAGTTTCAATCACTATTGCATCTGTTCTAGTTTGCAAAGCCCTCTTCAGCTTGATCGGTGAGCTACACCACCCAACCAGCTGGCGTACAAAGCATCTCTGTTTTTTGTGTTGATTTTGTATCTTTCTTGGTAATTTTCTCGGTGAGGTGGACTCTTCTTCAATACACATAGGTCTCTGTTTTTATGGTGCTGGTACCTTATACAGTTCTCATAACTACTGAACTGTTTTAAAAATCAAACAAAAATAAGTGGGAAAAGGAAACACATATCTCTCTTTTGAGTAGTATCAATCTGACTAAAGGATGGGAAATCATCATTTTAGATATTAAATAGTATAAACGTCCTGCCTAGCTTAGGATAGCAAGAATTCAAATAATAATTTAAAAAATCAGTAATTGTAAGCTCTGTGGGCAGGGACCATCTTTTTTGTTCTGTGTTTTGTATAATGCCTAGCACAGTGGGGTCCTGGTCCATGACTTGGCCCCCCAACCGCTACAATGATACAAATAATAATAATGTTTGTTTATGAAATGCCATCTCAACCTCTAGGTTGTAAAACATAAGTTCTGTACAACATAGTACAAAGAAATTAATCAAAAACAGCCCTCTTAAAAGTCAAACATAAACAAGAGAGTAGATTTTTTATAAGGGGATGCAGGGCCGGCTCTAGGTTTTTTGCCACCCCAAGCAAAAAAAATTTTGGCTGCCCCCCACCCCAGCCCTGGGCTCTCACCCCCCCCACACACCAGTGCCCTCCCTCACCCGGACCCCCTGCCATCCCAGGCCTGGTCTCTCTCTCCCCCCCCCACCCGCACCCCCTGCCGCCCCAGCCCTGGGCTCCCCCCCACCAGTGCAGACTCCGCCCGCTCCCCCCCTTGCCTCCAGACAGTCTGGCGCTGGCAGGGTCGGGGTAAGCAGTGGGGCTCTCGGGCCACGCCTCAGCCCAGAGTCCCTCCAGCCAGGGATCCCACCTCCAGGACCGGCCGGACCTGGGAGGGCAGAGCTGGGGGACCGCCCGGCAGGGGGCTGAGGAGCCGGGACAGGGTAGCCCCAGAGGGAGTGGAGCCCCGGAGAGCGGGATGCAGGCCCCGCATGGCAGCACCCCGCCCTCTATGGCCCCGCTGCTGCTTCTGCTTCTGGCTGCCCTGCTGCAGTCCCTGGGCAGCTCGGGCTGTTTCGCCCAGCCTCAGCTGCAGCACTGGGGGGGGGCCGCCCTGCGGTACCTGCAGGTGGCTCCCTGTGCCCCACGGGGCGGCCCCCAGCACGAGTATCTCCTGCTCGACCCAGCCACAAGGAACGGGCACTGCTCCCCCACAGTGTGAACCGTAGCAGCCCCAGGGTGCCCTGCGTGCACCACGCACTGCTGCTGCCAGGGCCGGCTCTAGGCTTTTGCCGCCCGAAGCAACAAAAAACAAAAACAAAAAAAAAGATGGCCGGAATGCCGCCCCTGAAAATGTGCCACCCCAAGCACGTGCTTGGTTTGCTGGTGCCTCGAGCCGGCCCTGAGGGGATGGAAGGGACAGATAATACATAAGGACAGGCCTTGTGTCCTTTTGTTTTTTGAACACCCACATAAACTCTTTTGGGAAAAGTTTTTTGGTGTTTCTAAATGCATAAAAATGCATAATATCTGGTGCAAATAGAATCCCATCCTAGGGGAAGCCTTAGAACAAAAGCACAGCCTCCTGCTGATTTAAGACCTGCTGGTGATACATCGGTAAAGGCAGGTAGCATGCGAGCACAGAAGCCCACCAGGACAAAGCTAGAGGCTTGACAAACAAGAAGCATACAAAGATTGTTTCAAGTACAGAAACTTAATTTTATTAGGAATAAAATTAACACAGCATTATAATCTCTCCTACCCTTCCTTCTATATGGCTGCCAAAACTGCTACAATAAGAACAAGACTCCAAATAAGGAAAAGATGTATAATATATTTTTTAAAGGTATAATCTGTTCTGAATGATGGAAATATCAGTGACTAACTGCTGGTTTATGAGTAGTTTTCTTTTACCAACCCCACCCTAACAGAAAAAGATGGTGGTTGGGTATCCAATGGTCAAGTACCAGTGTATTATAATAAAACCATTCACTTACTTTTTGACTATAATCACTTCCTAAGATACTTTTCTGATAATGGTCCTTAAAATATGGTTCTACTCTGAAAAATGACTGTAAAAATGGTACCTTCTTACTCAATAAATCTGTTCACTGTCATTATTTCAAGTCATATCTGCTTACCGACAATAGTAAGTTTTTACTATTTTATACACTTGCTGCCACTGCTTACACACAGCTATGGGAGAGAGAGCTGGAATCCATTCTGGCTCATGCATCATCGGCCAAACTGCTAATTACATGTCAACTGCAGAAGCTTTAATACTGGTGAAGATGTATAACCCTGAAAGAACTCAGTGTGACTTTCAGATCTCAGATGGGGTTTACAGAGCTGGGAGTTAGGAGGAAAATACCTGTATTTTTAACTCCTAAACTAAGTGAATAGGATCTGAAAAATTATTAACAAACTATCAACTTGTAACCACATGATACCATTTTTAGAGTTACTTTTCAGAGTCTCACCCCATGTTAATTGCTTCTGAGCTATTTTATTTCTTATATTGTACATGAGTTATTTTTCATAAAGCAGATGAACTGGGCTGATGAATGTATTATATGTTACATCAAGGAACTGATGTAACACATCATAAAAGGGGAATTAATTCCCATGGCCTTTTATCTAGGGGTTCTCCTTCCCCCACCCCCGTGCCAGTGAGGGGTTTAATTTCTCCAGACCACCTGATGATCCACTATATCAGCAGGAGTTTGGACGTTTGGAATGTTTCATTAGTGAATGAGGGCCAAGACCATGATGTTCACCCATCTCCTGACTGAACAGAAGAGACCGTAGATCAGAGAAGAGGCAGTGCTCAGAACGATGGATTACCGAAGCCAACCATTCGCTGTACCTCATGGATTTCCTGGAGTAGTTCCTCATTCTTCAGCTCTAACTGTATGGAAAAGAAGAGGATCAAACAGGGACACATGAACAAGTCTTAAAGCACCTAAGATACATCTTCCTAGAATACTTTGGGCCATGAAGAAGGATTCAACCAACTAATCCCACTTAGAGACTGTAAAGAAAATAGAAATAGCCTTTGTCATTGTACAAATATTTCCCTACTGCTGGTATCAGAAGTGATATCATATGTCAGCAAGATGATAGCAGCTGACAGCAGAAGCCTCAGAAATATCACCTTTAATTAAGTATCTTATTTTCAAATATAATTCAAACCTGAAAAAGGGCAAGTACTTCTCACTATATGAATATTCAGAACCCTCTGCTGAGAAAAATAGATGACTTCCTTTTTAATTGACATCAGACCATGAGCCGACCTCTTCATCCTACTTTTTTCCCCCCAGACTAGAAGGGATAAGAAAAATACATACCTTCATTGCGTATTTGTAAGACTGCTCTGCCTCCAACTGCCTTCCTCCCTGAAAAACATCAGTAGCCTGTGAGAAGCTTGTTTGATAGGACAAAATCAGGTGTTTCAGCTACTGTCAAGAGACACATTTTAACAAGGCTGGATGACAGGAATACCTCAGCTGTGGAATATTTAGTAGGAGAAAGGGTAATGAGAAACAAAGGGGAAGATTGTTTCTTTTGGCATTAAAATGCTTCCATATTTGTGTGTTTCCAGAGAACAAACCCCAAACCTATCTATCTTTACCAATGAGGCATCTTTGAGACATATAGATAAACATTGATGTAGATAAAGCAGAACATGTTTCATCACATTTGATGTTGAGATAAGACACTCACTTGCATGCAGACTAGCGCTAGATATGCCCACACTTCGGCATTGTTGTTATTCAGGGCATTGGCCTCAGAGAGGGCATCTTCTGCCTCCGCAATTTCTTTCAGCTTTACAGAGAGAGAGAAAGAGATGAGCAAAAACTGAACCGCAGGTGAAGTATTGCTCAGAGTTTAACACACACCTGGTATATGACAGCTGAAGAAATCAGTGTTAAAAACCTTCAGAAATGAACCTCACTTTAGGCGCCTCTGAATTGTACAATAATAATGACACAGTGTAACAAATTTAGAGCAGAGAGAGTGAGACAACTGCAATGTCAGACTCTCCTGCTCTCCTGACTGGAGGGAAAGCCCCTCATCACTGACTCAGACACTACCGAAGAGCCCAGTCCTCTTACAAATTACCCATGGACTATTCTCACTGAAGAAAGCAACAAACACTCTTTCACCGCCATGTGTCTAGAGTTTAGAAACTACTGGGGAACCCTTACGATGGTTGAGGAGGAAAGTAGAGTCACCCTGACCCCTCCCATTCACTTTCTTCAGATGAGGGAACCTTGCAAAGCAGCCCCTTGGGAGATGCTACGCTCTTTATGGCTGCAGGGATCTCAGGTCTGTCTCTCTGTCTTTATTAAACCATTCTGAAAATCCTCACATCTTTAATAAAGAAAGGGTTATTCTTGGTAGCCCTTCCCATCTGCTGACTTGCCTACATTCCTTCCAATGGGGAAAGCAATGTGAGTCAAAAGAAAAAGGATCCTTCCTGTTGACACTTAGGTTGCACACAGGTAGGTGCTCATTTAGAATGGAGTCCAGCACAGTGATTGCATGCCTATGTGACAATGTACTGAGTGTGTCTCTGGGAGCCCTCTAATACCAACTGGTAGAGTGCATGTTTTACTGTAATCAGAGGTGAAAGTAAGCTGTAAGTAATACTAATCTATTAGAGTTCTTTGAAGGGGGTCAAACAAACATGTGGACAAGGGGGATCCAGTGGACATAGTGTACTTAGATTTCCAGAAAGCCTTTGACACTGTCCCTCACCAAAGGCTCTTACGTAAATTAAGCTGTCATGGGATGAGGCTGGAGCCCCAGGTCCTTTAAATTGCCACCAGAGCCCCACTTCTGGAGCCCTGGGGTAGGGCTGCGAGGCCCTGGGAGCCGTTTAAAAAGTCCGGGGCTCCCGCTGTAGGAGTAGCTCCAGGAGTAGTGGGGGGCTCCAGGGGTTATTTAAAGGGCCCGGGGCTCCAGCTGTCTCTGCCGCCCTGCTCCTTTAAATAGCCATGGGAGCCCCGCTGCTTCCCCAGGGCTCCCGCAGCTATTTAAAGGGCCGGGGCAGTAGAAGCAGAGGAGCCCCGGGCTCTTTAAATAGCCCCAAGAGCCTCGGGCTGCTGCTGCTACCCCGGGGGGTGGGGGGAGTGGCTGGCTCTGACTCTCTCAGCCACACCCCTTCCACCCTAGGCCCTGCTCCTTCTGGGGGCCAGAGCTGGCCCCAGCGTACCGGTAAGTCACTGGACTTACTTTCACCCCTGACTGTAATTCGCAGCAGGTCTGACACACTCAGTGCCCCAACACGTTGTCATAACCTGTATCTAATAGGTGTTACGTAAGGTATCTTATGCAAACTGGTAACATGCTGGTCTCCAAAATCATTGCATGGTGTGTGTATGAATGTATACAAAGAGTTATTGATGTGTGCTGGAAATATGTTCTTAAGATATGTTTGGGAGGCAGCACATAAGCCCAGCCTTCCCTAGACAAAGGAATGTGTATTTATTTGTCTGACCAGCTTGATCACAATGCAAATATGTTTATATATAAGCTGAACAAAGCCATCAAGCTAACAAGAAGGGGAGGAGACTGCTTAACGATCATGATGGGGGATGGAATCTGCACCCCACAAAGCCTTCCTGGCTCCAGAGACATTGAACTTTAGGGGATACAAAGACAAGCAAAATCCCATTTTGGTTATCCGTCACTGAGGGGACTTAGTGTTCAGCACCTTCCAAGCCTCTGAAAGCTGGATTTGCTTGGCCTGAAAGGCAAGAGTCACTAGAAACTAACTCCAGGTGTCTAACATTTGTTTTTTTAATTATCTAGTATCCAGACAAAGAGAGTAACTTGTGAAATTAAGTTTTAGTCACTTGAAAGTGTGCTGTGTTTGGTTTTAATTGTAATCATACCTGTTTCTTTTATTCTTACTTATTAACACTTATCTCTTTTCTTTGTTAATAAACTTATTCTTGTTTTATTACAAAACCATCTCAGTGCTGTGTATTATAGTAAAGGGTAAGTCTTGAGCTAACCTAACAGGCTGGTGTGTGTTCTGTCTCTTTGGAGGCAGCAAACTTTCCTTCTGACTGGACACTCTCAGAAGTTCTGGACATCACAGAGAGATGTTTCTGGGGAACTTGGGAATTGGGGTTCATTGACTGTTACCGGCAAGGCAAAGTTTGGACTGGCAGAATCCTGGAGAGTTTGCCGGGAAGGCAGATGAGCTAGTGTCAGAGAGCAAAGCTCTCACTTGCTGAGACTGAGGGTCAAGACAGTGTCTCACAGATCTGGGTACCCCAAGCAGGACATCACACTGAGAAAAGAGATTCTAGTCCCAGGAGGAGTTAATTGCTACACAGTGATTGTCTGTTCTACAGCTGGTTAGAGTATTTTTTCTCTCACAAACTTTCCATTTTAGCATCAGTGAGTCTCATGCATGTAACCATGATGGCACCCACTGCAATGTGGCCTTTACCCTAAGAATATCTTTAGAGAACTCTGGTCCCCCCAGATAGTTTGGATGAACAGCTTTTACCTAAGGAAAGGAGAACAGTGGAAAGTCAAGTCATAATCTCATCTTCCCAAGATCCATACAATTGTCTAAAGACTGGCCAAGCATGGATGCTTTTCACTCTCTTACCCTGTAGCAGGCGATTCCTACTCCCAGCCAGGTCAGGCAGGATGAGGACTTCTTACAGGCCAGCATATAGGTGCGCTTTGCCTTATCATACTGCCAAGAGAAGAGATCAGTAAGTTGCTCTCTCTAATGTAACCATTCACTCTGCACCATGGCTGCTCTTCCTCCACAGGCACTCTGAAACCACCATATTTCCAACTGGGCTCATATAGGAGGGGACACTACCATCCAAATGCTGTTGGTTGTGGCCAAGAACCTACTCACATTTCCCATAGCAGGCAGTTCTGCCTGTATAGCCCCTGAGAGCCTCAGATTAACAAGCCAACAAGAAATGTTTAGCTCTCCATATCTAGTGCTAGAAAAATTATTGGGGTTATTATTACAGCAGCACCCAAAGATTCTGATCAGGATTGGCGCTAGGCACTGTACACACAAAGAAGTAAACTGCTCCAAAGAGTTGAGTTCATTAAAAGACTTAATTGTATTGTCTGATCTGCAGCTATGAAAATAAAAGTTGCAATTCACAGTAATCATCCAGAATAGTTACTTTCCCTGCCTTGGTTTATCTCCCATTTTTAGATCCCATGTTCAGCTCCTCACCTCTTTCTCTTTCAGATAGATCGACCCCAGTCGCAGGTAAACAAAGTGTATCTCAGAAGCATCCGTTACAAAGCTGATGGTTCGCTCATAGCATTCCTTTGCCTCACTAAGATTTCCACTCAGGTAGCACAGGTGCCCTTTCTGTGCCCAAGCATTTGGATTCTATGTAAACAAACCCAGTAGTTAGACAAAGTGAGACAAGTAGGGCAAAGTGGACAAGAGATTAACTGGATAGCATCTATGCTCAGACGTAAGGGAGATGATGAAGGCTATTTGCTTACAGATATGTATTTTACATACAAGCAAGTTTGAGTTTGTAGCGAGGAGTACTTGCACAACAACTACTTCACCTAGCACAATGGGGGCCTAATCCGTGACAAATACAAATATTAAAAAACATTTAGCGATATTAGTTCTGCTGATGGCTGCATGCTCCATTCAACTTGACATTCTCAAAAGATGCATCTCCCTTTCATCTGAATATCATAATTATATATATGAAATAGAGAAGTGCACATGTTCACACAGGGAGAAAGGAACATATTACTCCTGGGGACATTCTGCACCAAAATTAAAAATTCTGCACACAATATTTTAAATTCTGCAAATTTTATTTGTCAAAATAACACTGCAGAATCACGCCAGTTTCAATTATTTTTGTAATTTATTCAAAATACCTGTCAGCAAGTATGTCTGTAACAATGCAGACACACACAGAAAAATCCCCCCCGGGGCAGAGAGTTAAAGAAACCCCTATGACAACCCAGCTCCTGTTTCTCTGTCCCCTTCCCCCCCATCCCCCGCAGAGCCCACCCACCCACAACCTCTCCCCTCCACAGCCCAGCTGCGAGGACCCCCCGCAGCCAATACACCCAAACCCCCTCCCCCCACCCAGCCCAGCTACGGGTTCCCCCTAGCCCAGATACCTGCTGTCCTCCCCGCCAGAGCCCAGCTGTAGGGGCCCCCCCTTGCCCAGATACCCACTCCCCACCTCCCTGCAGCCTAGACACCTGCCCCTCTAGCCTAGGGTGAGCAGACGTCCTGATAAAATTGGGACCATCCCAATATTTAGGTGTTTGTCCTGCGTCCCGACCGATCTTTGGTCAGGACGCAATTTGTCCCGATATTTCGCTCCGCCAGCAGCACTGGCTTGTTGGTTTTTTTGCTCCGTCAGCAGCACTCGGCTTTTTTTTTTGCTCCACTGACGGACCCCGCCCCCGGGTCCCGATATTTTCTTCCTCTCATCTGGTCACCCTACCCTTGCCCCAGAGCCCAGGGATCCAGAGGGACAAACAGCCTGATGCTCGGTCCCAGGTTTGCATGGAGTTTCCTGCGCTGCCCTTTCCTTCCCAAGGGCGTTCTGAGAACTGCAGCAGTCAAGAACCCTTTAGCTCCCTCCCCATCCCCTTGGCAGTGCCTTCAGTGTGCAAGCTGGGCTCTGTGGCCAGCAGCACTGCAGCCCATTTCTGTGGGGGAGAGAAAATTCTGCGTGCACAATGTTAATTTCTGCAAAATTCTGCATTGCACAGTGGCGCAGAATTCCCCCAAGAGCAACATATACACTGAGGGGAAAGAAAGACGGAGATCTACACAAAGAGGAGTCCTCCCCCTGATGTGTTGCCTCATGTAGAAGATCAACTAAAATGCAAAATAATGAACTAAATAAAGGGGAAGAGAAGTGAACCAGGCCAACTCCTGATGTTCTTACTCAACTTCTATGTAATCCTTGCTTAGGCAAACTCCTACTGACTGCAACGGGAATTTGACTGAATAAAGCTCTAGTCAAGACCTCAGGACCTGACCCATTGGAATGAACATGGCAGGGGATATACTGTATTGTCCTGCAAAGCTCCTTGTGTTCTGAGAGAGCATGTTGACTGCTCAGGGCAGCATAGTGCTAAAAAACAGTTACCAGGTAGTCAATCTGGATAGCCTCTCGGAGACATTCTTCAGCCTTAGAGAAGTCCTTCTTGAGCAAGTGTGTTTGTGCCAGCACTAAGTAATACTCACAGCTGGGTCCTTCCTGCTGGCACAGTAGCTCATGTGCTAGCGCCCTGTGAACAAACTGAAAGAGAAAACCACACACAGGCATTGTAACGAAACTAACACCAGCTGTGAACATCCCAACCCCTGTTCTGTTCCCAGCATGGAGAAAAGGGATAACGTGCAGCCTCCTCTGTGACAGACAACCAGAATGCTCACCATGCACTGTATGTATCGGAACACACAGGTAATGTCTCAAGATGACTTTACATGTTCCCTCAAGGCATCCTTTGATTTAATGAGAGGGTGTCTCATTAGCAGTTCAAACACTGGACGGGTACATTTTTTCCTTTGAAATTTTAGCTTCAGTTGCTTTTAGTTGTCTTTGTTTGCTGTTAACACTCAGCAAATTTCCATCGCTTCTCTGTCAAGTTAATGTCATACAGCACGCTGTGGAAGTCACTGCATTCGAGGAGGCCCCTGTCAATACAGGCTAGGAGATAGTGGGGACAGAACTGAAAGAAAAGTTGCCAGACAAGAGGAGCTTGGAGTGCTGTTATGAAGGCAGCTTGTCCCTCGGACAACCCTCCAGTGGTTGCTCAGAGAGTAGCTCTGATCTAATGGACAAAGGTTGTCCAATGGACTGATACTGGTGCTGCTGGTCTTAACTTGAAAGGAGGATGAATGTGTGAGAGAGACAGAACCTGGATGAGGGGATGTGGGGCACATACAAGCTGGCATTGGGACTGAGGAGGAGGTCTGGGCAGTGAGTCTCCCAGGTGCCTCCATGGCCTCCCACTGCACACCTTTTCCTAGGGCTTCTGTTTGTATATTGGTTTGGAAAGTGTTTTGTGCTCCTTTGGGATATTACCATTGTATGATTTTAATGCATGAGGCAATATGGTAAGAAAACATTGAATTGGGTACCTAAGAGAGGAAAGAGAAACAAGGAAGGCAAAGGAAGAACTGGCAGAAGAGAGTGACAGAAGATAGTGAATGTACTGGCATCACCTGGGAAGAAATACCACAAGTAGAGAGTGACCGTAATCAAAGGAGGAACTAGACTGCCCAATGCGTCAGTGGTAGAGGAGTACTAAGGTCAAAGATGTATGCTTATCAGCACCAGCGCTCCAAACGCGTGCCTGGGGCAGCAATCCACAGAGGGTGCCCTACTGGTCCCTGCGAGGGCGGCAGTCAGGCCGCTTTCGGCGGCATGCCTGCGGGAGGTCTGCCAGGCCCGCAGATTCGGCGGCAATTCGGCGGCGGGTACGCTGAATCCGCGGGACTGGCGGACCTCCCGCAGGCATGCCACTGAATCCACAGGACCGGGGACCTCCCGCAGGCAAGCCGCCGAAGTCAGCCTGCCTGCCGTGCTTGGGGCGGCAAAAAAGCTAGAGCCGCCCCTGATGCTTATACATCAGAATGATGTGGACAGGTGAAAGTCTATGGAACAATATATGTGCTGGGAGTCATCTTCACAACTCTTTTAGGGAGAAGTTATTCTGTACTCCTAGGATTAAATGATGCATTGTAACGTATGGTGGCTATTGTGAAATCCAAGGTCACAGGGAGAGTTCCATTTGATGAAACCCACAAGGAGCCATTGTTTTGGAAGGGAGGCACTCCACATGCATATGAAAGGTTACTCTGATGCACACAGAAGTGCGTGGATGGCTATTCTGATTCAAGAAGTGACCACCTGGTCTGTAGGATGCATCAAAATAATAGGTATTTCCTGTCAAAACTATCCTTGAAACGGCTCTTTTATGGACAAAAATTGGATTACTTGTTCTTCCTGCAACAAACCAGTGGTGGATTTGAACACTCCTATTACTTTGCCTAGCTAAGGTTATTTTTGATGCATCTTAGGATCATTTCAGTTCTGAATTCTCTAAACAGCCATATCTTGGCAGCACTTGACAATAATGTTGACTTGACTGATGTTCGATGAGTTGAGCTGCATAGCCCACTCTTTAAACCCATAAGAACATCCTACTGGAAGCTGCCATGATCTCACTATTTTAATACCACAGGGAAGTAACTGTCACCCATGGAAATGAGTTCAAAATCCTAATGCCACCTTCCTTCCCCAGTTCATGCTGCACTGACCTGTAGAGCATTGACCTCCATCAAGAAGTGTATGGTCTCCATGAAGATTGTGTGGGAGGGCTGTGAAAGTCCAGAAAGGGGGACAAGGGCCACCGCATGTGATGGATCAAGTGCTCCTCCACTAGTTTTCTTCATTACTGAAATAATAGCGAGAGAGGCTCATGGATGCTGAAAAGACCAGAGGTTCAGAATAACAGTGATAATCCAAAACCATATCATGTATTTGTTTATTATGTGACCAGGATAGGCCACAGCTGACCTTAACTAGTCATTTCTTTGATTTTTTAAAGTGCTTAAGTTTTGATAAATGATGCAAAAGGAAGCTACACTATTGTCACAAAGGGTATGTCTACTACAATTAAAAACCTGGGGCTGGCCCATGACAGGGTCATGACTCAGGATTGTGGGGCTTGGTTCAGGGGCTGTTTAATTGCAGTGTAGATAGTCGGGCTCTGGCTGGACCGTCTACAAGAAAATCCACTTAGCTGAAGATTCCTAACCTGGGTTGGAGAGCAAACCTTGCTGCTTTGTACCCTATCCTGATGAATTGACAAGCAAGTTAGCTTTTACGGACTATCTCCTGTATTATCTGTACTTAATCTCACCCCGTCTTCGCCACTGGTTGCAGTGAAGTCCCAACCCTCTGCCCCAGCACTGAAATCCCCCCCCCTCTCTAAGCCACAGACCCCACTTTCTAACCTTTCTGGGACGTCTCCTTGTTCTTACTGAGAGTGGGGGAAAGTTTCTTGGTCAGTTTAACTGCAGGATCATCTTCTGGCAGCTGGATGGTTACAACAGGCTCTACAGAATCTGGCTGTACTTTCGGGGAGCCATCTGGAGCCTCATCTGGAACTAAACCCCACAATGGATTAAGTGCAATGAAAAGCTCTCCATAAATTGGTCACTTCTTAGCAAGACGCTGTACCTGAGAGAACTCAGAAAATTGCAGAACTAGCCCAGTCCCAGGTCTGCTGGGAAAATACTGCGCTGGATGCAAATCCCTGGGAATGGATTTTTGGTTACGTTAATACCTTGCAAAGTTATAATGAAGTATCAATAAGGTCCTGTCTTCACTGGCAAGTTTCTGCTCAGTAAAGCAGCTTTCTGCATTGTAACTCCCAAGGTGTACACACTGTCAAGCCACTTAGTGTGCAGAAACTGCGCAGTTGCAGCGCTATTAAAAAAAACACACCCCGATGAGAGCTGTAGAGCTTTCTGTGCTGGGGCTACAGCGCTGCGGTGCCAGTGTAGACACCATGGCAATTACAGCACTGCAATTGGCCTCTGGGAGGTGTCCCACAATGCCTGTTCTCACCTCCCTGGTCATCGGTTTGAACTCTATTGCCCTTCCCTTAGGTGACCAACCGTCAGCCCCACCCCGTACATTCCTTTGCAAATTTGAAAGTCCCCTTCCTGTTTGCTTGGTGATGCATACAGTGGTCTCAGCGCATCTTTCCAGGTGGCCATGCCTGCTCCACGCACCAGGCGATCCCCTGCTTTGACAATGCTGAGCTACTGGACCTCATCGGCATTTGGGGAGAGGAAGCTGTGCAGTCCCAGCTGCGCTTCAGCCGTAGGAATTATGATACCTAAGGACAGGTTTCACGATGCATGATAGAAAGGGGCCATGACCGGGACACACTGCACTATAGGTAAAAGTGAAGGAGCTCCAGAATGCCTGCCACAAGGCCCGGGAGGCAAACCGCCACTCTGGTGCTGTGCCCACAAGCTGCCGGTTCTATAAAGAGCTGGACGCGATACTCGGTGGCGACCCCACCTCCACTTCAAAGGTCCCTGTGGATACTTTGTTGGCTCACGTGGCAGTCGAGAGTGGACCGAGCCAGGAGGAGGAAATCTTGGACGAAGAGGGGGAGGGGGACCCAGAGGCAGAAGATGACTCAAAGGCCAGAGATGCATGAAGTCAGGAGTTCTTTTCTACCCCGGAAGAGCCTAGACAGTCACAGCTGTCGGAGCTTGGCAAAATGCAAACAGGAGAGGAGGCCCTTGGTAAGCGGATCTGATTTTGGGAATTGATAGAGCGAGTTGTTGGGGGCAGGAGGGTTGCAGGAAGCAGGCTTGTCTCCCACCGCATGCCTAGTCTGAGTGCCAGAACAGGCTGTTGATAGACTCCCTCACTTCACGAGAATCTCCCTCAGAGATCTCCAGGAAACTCTCATGGAGATACTGGGCAATCCACTGCCGCAGGTTCCTCGGCAGAGCTGCTTTGTTTCTTGCCCCATTAACGGTAACTTTCCCGTGCCACTTTGCCGTGACGGGGGAGGGGTGGAAGGAACCATTGCTGCACATAGGCTAGCCGCATAGGCGCCAGGGCGGAAGCCGCAGGCCTGGAGAAGACCCTCCCTTGATTTCCTGCTCACCCTCAGCAGCTGAGCTATCTTCCATAATGATCACCTCCTGTGGAAAGTGTGGGGACAGGAATGATTATCAGGCCCACCCTACAGTGCTGGCTCTACCCAAGAGCCACATGCCAAGTGTACAACAGGGTCCAAGAAGAGTGATTTACTCATGATTTTGGGGGTCTTGTGGCTCATGTGTGCTTGCCTGGGGTCAGCCAGTTAGTGACAGGTGTGAGAGTACTGGCTGTGTTTTAAAGAACTGAATCACTGTTGTCTGTGTTGCAAACAATACTGCTTCTGTAAAATGTTGCATTTAAACTTCACAGAGATGACCTTGGGAGGCCAATCTCCCTTATTGGCGGCAGAACAGCTGCACAGAATTAGAAAGTGGCCAAGAAGAACTAAGGAGGACTTTCTGTGTGAGGTTATGATGCACTCAGCCGCCGAGAAACAGGAATTGAAGAAGTGGCAGCACAACGAGAAGAAGGACCGAGGGGAGAACGCGGCACACAAAAAAGAAGCCTCAGAGCGGCTCCTAACAGTTATGGAGCACCAAGTGGACACGTTCCAGCCGATACTAGGCTCTGCAAACCGAGCAGGTCTGCGCCCGCCCTCCCCTGAAGCTGCTGTCGCAAAACTCTTTCCCATGTGCCCCCCCCCACACACTGCCAACACACTGTTATCAACCTGACTCCACTCTCTACTCGCAGCATTCC
This sequence comes from Malaclemys terrapin pileata, assembly GCF_027887155.1. NCBI lineage: Eukaryota > Metazoa > Chordata > Testudines > Emydidae > Malaclemys > Malaclemys terrapin. The sequence continues at coordinate 57,159,906 of NC_071514.1, forward strand.
ACTCCTCCCTCCTCACAGTCCAGCAATGTGGACTCCCACTACCCACTGCACTCAACACCCAGCCCTCTGCAGCTTGGCCCTGCTGAAGTACAGTACCCACTGCATTGTACTCCAAAGGAAAAGGTTGGGTATGATCCCTGGACATACACAAATCTGTAGCCATCCTGGAACCCCTCCTCCTCTTGAAAACTTCCTCTCCCCCTCCCTGCTGATGAATTTTTTCGTTTGACTCTCTCCTTCGGTTGTTGTCTTTTAATAAAAGAATTGTGTTTGTTTGAAAGCAATCTTTATTCTATTAAGTGAAAGCAAAAATAGCACCGCAAAGCAACATACAATAATGTTAAGGCCCCTTCTTGCATCATGTGCACCAATCACCTCCTAGCATTACAATCACTGCAATCCTGAGCATAGCAATAAAAATTAGTGTCTTTCATCTTCAAATTGCTGCCTCAAGGCATCCCTGATCCTTATGGCCCCGCGCAGTGCCCTTCTAATAGCCCTGGTCTCTGGCTGTTCAAACTCAGCCTCTGCGATCCAGCCCTGAGTGAAGCTTTCACCCTTCCCTTCACAAATATTATGGAGCGTACAGCACACGGCTATAAGCATAGGAATATTGTCATTGGCCATGACCAGCTTCCCATAGAGGCAGCGCCAGCGGGCTTTTAAATGGCCAAATGCACACTCCACAGTCATTCTGCACTTGCTCAGCCTGTTGTTGAACCGCTCCTTGCTGCTATCAAGTTGCCCCATGTATGGCTTCATGAGCCACGGCATTAAGGGGGTAGGCAGGGTCTCCCAGGATCACAATGGGCATTTCGACTTCCCCTATGGTGATCTTCTGGTCCGGGAAGAAAGTCCCTGCTTGCAGTTTCTTGAACAGGTCAGTGTTCTGAAAGATGCGTTCGTCATGTACCTTTCTGGACCAGCTTGCGTTAATATCTCTAAAATGCCCACGGTGATCCACAAGCGCCTGGAGATCCATTGAGAAATACCCCTTGCAATGAATGTACTCGGTGGCTACATGGTCTGGTGCCAGAATTGGAATGTGCATGCCATCTATCGCCCCTCCGCAGTTAGGGAAGCCCGTTTGTATAAAGCCATCCATAATGTCATGCAATGTCATGCCCAGAGTCACAGTCTTTCGGAGCAGGATGCGATTAATGGCCCTGCACACTTCCATCCACACAACTCCAACGGTCGACTTTCCCACTCCGAACTGGTTAGCAACCGATCGGTAGCAGTCTGGAGTAGCCAGCTTCCACAGTGCTATCGCCACGCACTTCTCCAGTGACAGGGCAGCTCTCAATCTCATGTCCTTGCACCGCAGGGCCATGGTGAGCTCATCACACAGTCCCATGAATGTGGCTTTCCTCATGCAAAAGTTCTGCAGCCACTGCTCGTCATCCCAGACATTCATCACAATTCGATCCCGAGCCCAAAAGTAGCATTCCACCCCTGTGAATGCCACAAACAATCTTCTGTCATAGCTATTACGCGTGGTGAGATCAATGTCGCACCTTCTTGCCTTTGTAGTTTAAGGAATAACTCCACTTCCACACGTGACGTGTTGGTCAGAGCGAGCAGCATACTGGTCAGCAGTTCGGGATCCATTCCTGCAGCCCAAAAGAGGCAGGGCGTGCAGTACACAAACTGTTGAAAGATGGCGCCAAATGTGGACGGAAGCACAGGGATTGATGGGATGTGAAGCAATGCATCACGGGGCATTGGAATTGGACCCAGGATGCCCCGCGACACTCTCTGCTTTCCCACATGTCTTAGCAGCAAAAGAGAAAGAGATACTCTGTGGGATAGCTGCCAAGAATGCACCGCTCTGAATAGCGCTGCAAGTGCTGCAAGTGTGAACACATATTGCGCAGGCAGTTGTCAGTGTGAACACACAACAGCGGTTTGTTCCCTTCTGCGCTCTCTGAGCAGCGCTGTAACTGCCAGCGCTGTAACTTTGCAAGTGTAGACGCGCCCTTAGAAGAGAGAGCTAGAGCTTTCAGGTCTGGTGTTGGCAGGCTTGGGGGTGGTAAGCTAAGAAGCTGCTCCTTTTGTTCTTGGTTCCCTCTGTGGTCAGAGAAACAGGACTTTGCATATTCTTTTTAAATAAACAAGATTACAATAAGAATATACCAAACTCCATCAATTTCTACTTCCAACTGGAACATCCCCAGTGCCCCCACTTTGATTGACTGCTTGGGTCAAAAGAGCCAACATTAATTTTCCTCTCATGCCTTTCACTGGACATCATCCCTCCACGTTAAATCTGAGTGCCCTTCTCGCCAGTCTCTGATTGACTGCTGGCTACACTGCTGACTTACCTAGTAGGGTGTCTTCCTGGGGAGAAGTGACAGTTCTTAGAACTGTGGCAGAGACAGTGTGCAGCTTTTTTCCTCCTCCTTCAGCAGCTTCAGCGATGTTTTTCTCTTTGGCCAGTCGTGCCTTCAGTAGTTTGTTAGCCTCATGGAAGGCCATCTCCACCCGAATATCATTTTCCTGTATTTCATAGAACAAACCTGAGTGGTGACAAAAGAATTGCACAATGAGGAGTTGTTGCACCTATTTCCCTCTGTTCCGTTGGATTCCATACTCCTGCTCTTACAGCACCAGAGCAAGCAATGGGGATCAGGACCAAAATAAGGAGCAAAATCAAAGGTCTACAGAGTTTATCAAAGGTACATATTCAGTTGTTCTCATACCTAAGAGAGTCCAGGACAGGATGCTGGATGGCTCCAAGCAGGTGGCATCCTCAAAGAAGATTTCTGCCTCTTCATAGTGCTCCATCATGACAGCTATGATACCACACAGCAGCAAGCTAGAGATGGTGTCAAACAGGTTACCCACAAAAACTCACAACTGATTAAATCAGTGACATTAAACAGACTCCTCTCCCTGCCACCCCTCCTAGCCAGAACCAGCAGTACCTGTGCAGGTGACTTGGATTCAGAGAAAGAGCTTCACGAAAACACTCCTGGGCTTTGATATTTTCCTCCATCAGGAGGCAGAATGCCCCATAATCTAGCCAGTGCTGGACAATCTGGCGGTCACGAGCCAGCCTCTAGATATAAGATACCATTGCTACAGTTAGGATCCCTGGAGTTTTAGCTGATGCTGAAGAAGTTCAGAATGAGGGGTTCCAGTTTTATGCTAATCTCCCTTTCTGTATCTTCACCCCAACACTTGGCTGCCAACTGTCAGCCTTTATTTGCTATGAGCTAGAGTTTCTCCTAAGCAGGGATCATGACCAGTATCAACCTTCAGTCTACCCACCTTCAGTCTTTTTGCCTCCTTCACCTGGCAGTAAGGAGCAAAGAGTTTTTCATCTTTAGCCAGTCTTCTTGTTGCTTTTCCTTCTAGCTCTCCTTCCCCTCTTGTTAGGTGACATAATCTTCCAATTCTCACTCTAGCTGCCTTTTGTGACAGCTCATCAGATCCGTTCTTTTCCCCTCCCCATCAGGATGAAAGCCCACAACGACATGGTCAGCCTCTGTCATGCTTCAGCCTGAGATAAGCCTTCTCCTGACAAACAACTCTCAACGGTAAGTGCTAAGCCTACTGAGCTGCATCATCCTTCCTTCACTGTGCCCAGCCTACAGTGGAGTTACAGTAAGAAACTTGAGGTCTTCATGGATTTCAGCCCCACTGTCATCCCTATAACATACTGTGTGCCAAACAACGTGCCTGGAGAGAGGGAAGGGAAGGGAGAAGCTCCCTTACCTCCTGATAGTAGACAGATGCCAGAGCATAGTCCTCATTGACTTCGGCTTCATGAGCAAAGAGTCGCAGCTGCTCACAGCTTGTGAAGGTGGGTGAGGCAACGACAGTACTCTCCTGTGACAGTATCTGTTAAGAGACAAGGACATAGGAGATAAAATGAAGTCAAATCAGCACACAGAAGTTTGGCAAGGATGAACTAGGTCACTCTGTGGCATCACTGTGCAAATCCAGTGTGATACAAAATGCAATACATTACAGGCTGGGTGACAAATTATAAATCATTCTGACTATTGATGGCAAATGGGACTCACTCCTGCATCTCTCTTATCTGTACCTCACTATCAGGTGTGTAAAATCATGGACTTTGAGCTACCTTCATCACATAAGCGAGGTGTCTTCTCCATTATTTACACCTGTGGTCTATTGGTATCAGAAGATCTCAATCTTAAAAACCAAAGAAACACCTAAGGACTTCCATATGGACCAAGAATATTGCAAGCTTCCTACTCTACTAATTTGTGTAATGTCACCAGTGTGGCTCTTTGATACACAATGAAAGATCTGTATCATATATATGAGTCTGCTAGCTGACATCTCCTCATCCACCCCTAACATGCATCAACCCAAAGACACCTCATACACATACATATTCTATGGCTATGGGCAGGGGTGAAAGTAACTTAAAGGACTTACCGGTACATCAGAGTCCTGAGCGGGGTGTGGCCTCAACTGGAAGAGGTGGGGCCTTTCAAGATTTAAAGGCCCTGGGGCTCCATCTGTGGCTGGGAGCCCCAGGGCCTTTAAATCACCCTGGAGCTACCAGCTGCAGAGGCGGCTGGGAGCCCCGGAGCGAATTAAAGGGCCTGGGGCTCCGGCTGCTGCGGCGCTCTGGGCCCTTTAAATCACCACGGGAGCCCTGCCACCACTACCCCGGGGTGCAGGGCTCGGGCTAGGGCTGGGGTAGCGATGGCAAAGCTTCAGAGGCGATTTAAAGGGCCCGGGGCTCCAGCCGCTGTGGAGAGACCCGGGTCCTTTAAAACCCTGCCGGAGCCCGGCTGCCAGGGCCCCGGGGCTCCGGCAGCCAGGCTTGAGCAGGGATTTAAAGGGCCTGGTGCTCCTGCCACTGCAGGGAGCCCGGTCCCTTTAAAGCGCTGCTGGAGCTCTGGCAACGGAGCCTGGCTGCTGGAGCTCCGGTGGTGATTTAAAGGGCCCGGGGCTTCCCACAGCAGCTGGAGCCCTGGGCCCTTTAAATCACCGCCGGAGAAGCTGGTCCAGTCCGGCATGGTGTACCAGCTCTTGCCGGGTACGCCGTACCGGACTGTACCGGCTTACTTTCACCTCTGGCTATGGGACCATAGAAATACCTAGATACTGTAGATTAAAAATGTTTCTGACAATGTTTCGGGGGCTGCATGTTTGGCTAATTGTAGTAATTGCATATTCAGAGCTTGATCCTGCCCCCACTGATTTCCAAGAAAGCCGTGTTAGGCCTCAGCTCCATTGTGAAATAAATACACTCCAAGTCACACTTGACAATGTTCTTACTATGTGATTGGGTGTCTGCCTACCTGATTTAGAGCAACGTGCATCTGATCCACCAGGTACACATACAGCTCACTCAGGAAAGCTTGTAGCTGCTCCAGGTTGTTGAATGCTGTTGTCCTCAAGTACTTCTCTCTCACAATCTTCACCACTGCATGCTGCAGAGAACATAAAACAACTACTTGACAATAGGGCCCCACCCTTCAATCTACCACTTTCCTCTGTGGCAGCAGCAGAGAGCCAAAAAACACCAACTTCATTTAGCCTGAACCCATAAGATGTATTTATTGAAAGAAGGCCATGTACAGCACTGATTAAGGGGATGGGTAAATGCAGCTGAATTCCACTTTCAGTCTAGCTGACTATGGTCCCTCTTGGACAGACCCAAGTCCATTGGTGGAGCAGTCCATGGTGGAGCATTGGATAAATACACATGGAGACTGAATTCTGCTCTTACCCCCAGAAAGGGCAGTTCCTCCAATGGCTGGGGTCAATTGGCAGAGTGGTACAAGCATAGGCCAAGACTAACTAAATCAAAGTGAACTCTTTTTTCATCTTAGTAGGATGGTTCAGGTCCAGAATTGTACACAGAGGATTACTGCATGTGGAAAGCTGATTATCCATCCCTTCCTTTAGCTTGAAACTAAACTAAACCTGCCTAGAAATGTGGTGCAAACACATGCCATTTGTGACTCCGTGCTTGGAGCTGTACCCCACTGACAGAAAAGATTCTCCTGACACGCAACCAGCGGCGTATTATCGCCTAGGCCAGGAGTCGGCAACCTTTCAGAAGTGTGTGCCGAGTCTTCATTTATTCACTCTAATTTAGGGTTTCACATGCCAGTAATACATTTTAACGTTTTTAGAAGGTCTCTTTCTATAAGTCTATAATATATAACTAAACTATTGTTGTATGTAAAGTAATAAGGTTTTTAAAATGTTTAAGATGCTTCATTTAAAATTAAATTAAAATGCAGAGGCCCCCGGACCAGAGGCCAGGACCCGAGCAGTGTGAGTGCCACTGAAAATCAGCTCGTGTGCCGCCTTCGGCACGCGTGCCATAGGTTGCCTACCCCAGCCTAGCCCGACAAGGCCTAGGCTTAGGTGGCAAATTTTCAGGGGTGGCAAATTTGAGCACCCATGGAGAAGCTCCGCTCCCCTCCCCATATCGCCCCCCCTACTCCAGCTCGCCTCCGCCTCCTCCGTGAGCACACCACCGCGTCTTGTTTCTCTCCCCCTTCCTCCCAGTGCTTGCACCGCAAAACAGCTGTTTCGTGGGGCGGGGAGGGAGGGGGGAGGAGGGGGAACACGGCATGCTGGGGGAAGAGGCGGGGCTGGGGCGGGGATTTGGGGAAGGGATCCAATGGGGCAGGGAGGGGGCGGAGACTTTGGGGAAGGGGTTGGAATGGGGGCAGGGAAAGGGTGGAGTCGGGGCGGGCGGGGCAGCAATTATTTCAGGGCCTAGGGGCGGCAAAATCATTAACCCGTCACGGCATGCAACCAAAGTTTGGACAACTACCTGCCCCGTTAGAAGAGAAACTTCAGAATTTATGCCCCTGTTGGAACAGGTACTGACTATTTGAAAGGGATTCCTCAGTTGCAGTAAGATGGCACCTGTCATTTTAAGTTCCTATTGAAGTACAGAAGCTCTCTGCTGAAGAGAAAGAGTCAGAAAGGAAATGACAAGGCAATCAAAGAGATACAAATGGAAGGTTTGCCTTCAGCTGTTCCTTAAAAGCAAAGTATTTTCCTGAGCTGTTGAGTTCATAGTTCAGTTGACACTTCTGTTCCTCCAGGGTGTGATGATCTATTACACCACCATCAACCATCTGCTTCCCAAACAGCTCATGGTACTCATCCAGGATAGCTCCAGCAATACTAGTGATCTGATTGTGGTAATCTTCCACAGCCTAGAAAACAGAGAAGCCGGAGCTGAAACAGGAATCCGGCCCTGGGATTCAGACTTTAAAGGTAACTTAGTACAAAGCTTGAAATTGACTTATGTTACAGAGCCCACTCCTCCTGCTAAGTACGTCTGACTCAGCCTCAATTAACCTGTCGTATCCTTCTCATCAGTGATTGATAACTACTAAGGTGTCTGTGTATAAATAGAAGCTTTCTCCTTTATAATTAGATATTGCTCCTGTTTTATTTTTCCAGCATAATCTAGTATTTCAGACATTGTCATCTCTTCCATGGTAGTATAATAGGCTTTACATAAAATATAATTTTATTTGTCAGTGTGACGTTGCACTCTATGATTTTTTGAAAGTATGCTGATGAGGGTGAACATAATGTAACTAAAATATGCTTCATGCAAAAGGTCTCTTGTAAGATATCATTACAAAGCTTATAATCTACTGAGTGTGGTCATCCTATTTGTATAAATGTACCACTCTTGTATCTGAAACCAGAAATATGAAATATAACTCTGAGGGCCTATTGTAATTATGCAAAATGTGGGCCATTATTGGTGGTTTGGAATCTTGATGGCTCCCATTAACCAGGACAGTTGACTGTAGATGGCTCTGTTTTACTTGTAAGTCTTTCTGTATACGTATTGCTGGCAAGTGGGGTAATGAAGTCTTGCAGTGACATGTGATCATGTCACCTGAACTGGAATCCATCTCTAACCTGGTGATTTTCCATTGAGAAGGAGGAGTGGGAACCCAGAGAGGGACAAAGGATTCCTGCCTTATTCAAAAGACATATAAGTAGGTGAAACAGAACAAGAGGCTGTAATCATGAGAAATCCCCGAGCTACCACCTGAGCTGGAACAAGGACTGTGCAAGGGAAAAGGATTGTGCCCAGACTAGGAAGGCATGTGATAGAAGCTTATTGAAAGATCTCTGAGGGTGATATTTTATCTGCATTCACTTTTCTTATTATATTAGGTTTAGAGTTGCGTGTTTTATTTTATTTTGCTTGGTAACTCGCTTTGTTCTGTCTGCTATTACTTGGAACCACTTAAATCCTACTTTCTGTATTTAATAAAATCACTTTTTACTTATTAATTAACCCAGAGTATGTATTAATATCTGGGGGGGCAAACAGCTGTGCATCTCTCTCTTTCATTGCGATAGTGGGCGAACAATTTATGAGTTTACCCTGTATAAGCTTTATACAGGGTAAAATAGATTTATTTGGGGTTCGGACCCCATTGGGAGTTGAGCATCTGAGTGTTAAAGACAGGAACACTTCTTAAGTTGCTTTCAATTAAATCTGCAGCTTTGGGGCACGTGGTTCAGATCCTGGGTCTGTGTTGGAGCAGACTGACGTGTCTGGCTCAACAAGACAGGGTGCTGGAGTCCCAAACTGGCAGGGAAAGCAGGGGCAGAACTAGTCTTGGCACATCAGTTGGCAGTCTCCAAGGGGGTTTCTGTGACCCAACCCGTCACAGTGGTGTAGTCGAACAGGGTCTGTGCACAGCTGATTGCTTTGAGATACTGGTAGTGATTTTAAGTGAGTTTTAAGTGTGATGGCTGGAGAACAGACAAAGTGGTTACTGGTTGGTTATTTTCTGTTTGCTTATTTCAGGTAAGGGAAATAGGGACAGAAAAGGAAGCAAAATAAGTAAGAGTGAAGATCAGAAGAGGCTAGAACTACACAAGTTGCAAATTGCCAGGAAGGCTGAACTCTGGGCACTGGGAAAATCCCTGTTAACTAAGAAGCCCTTGAGCTGAGTGCACCTCCGTTTCAGTGAACTGCAGACAGGTGTGGCCCAACCTCTGTGTCTGTGCTGAAGCTGACTGGAGTGTCTAACTTAGCAAGACAGGAGTGGAGGGGTGCCTGTTCTGGCAGGAGGGGGTTCTCTGTGGTATCCCAGGTCATCAAGTGATGATCTAAAGGGAAAACAAATGGAAATTGATGTGCAATTTTCCTGGGAAAAGGCTGCCCTGGAAAAAGAAAAGGCTGCCCACCAGCAAACCCTGGACTTAAAAGACAAAAGCAATTAAGACCCAGAAGCATGAACTGGCTGTAATGGAGTGGAAGAGGTGCACAAAGACATGTATCCTGGAGCTGGAAGTTGAGGTCCTGGTGACTGCTGCGGTGGGAACAGACCCCAAGGACTCTGTAGCTGGAAGCATGCCCAACCTAGTGAAAGGGGGGGAATCAACCCAACTACTGCTGTTTCCTCCCTCTCTGATTTTCCATGAGTCTAGCTAACACAGATTAGGGGAGGAGCTCCTTAAAGGTGAGATACAAGTACCATATATACACAATATATCCCTAAACGCTTTCTTCATTCTGTTTGTCCTTTAGAAAGGAACGTGTTTCCTGCAAATCTTAGGGCATGACTACATGTACAGTGCTGCAGCAGCAGCACATCTGGTGAAGCTGCTCTATGCCAACAGGAGAGAGCTCTCCCGTCAGCATAATAAAACCACCTCTGTAAACAGCAGAAGCTATGTCGGATAGCGCTGTGTACACAAGTGCTTATGTCGCTCAGGGGGTGGTTTATTCATGATGTTGATACAGGCTGTAGTGTAGACATAGCCCTTTTAGCTCATTCTATTACTGACTTCTCGGTAGTGTGGACTTGAAAATGAGGATCGTGGAGGGTTACTAGACACCTGTGGAGCGGAAAACAGTCACAGAAAGGACCTACCTTCTTAGCTCCTGCACTCCGGCGTGGTAGCTGAGGGCGTGGAGGAATCATCTCCTTAACTCTGTGTGAGAGAAAGCAGAAGGAAGCTATTCCATGTGCAGAAAGCAGCCCCAATCTGTCCTGGACCCAAGTAGTTTGTATTTCTAGGGTTATTGGCCTGTTATAGTTAGCTTGGGGATAAGGCACAGAAACAATCAGATCATGGGAGAAATTATGAAGCCTCACAGGGAATGTCCATACAGCAGCTGGAAGGGCAATTCCCAACCCAGCCAGACACACATGCGCTTGAACTATCATGCTAAAAGCAGTAGTGTGTCCGTGATGGCACGGGTGGTGGCTTGGGCTAATTGCCCGAGTACAATCCTGCCTGACCTCCTGGGTAAATACTTGGGCAGCTATCCTGAACTGCTGCCATGCCGTCACAGCCACACTGCTATTTTCAGTGTACCAGCTCAAGTAGAACTGGAAATTACCCTGCCTGCTGCCGTGTAGACATACCATAGACCAAGAACAACTCAGTGCAGACAAAAATCTCTACATTCAGTGTGTGGGGCTCATCGTGACTTCTTGGATAACTAGTTAAATATAAAAATATATGGAGATATACCTATCTCATAGAACTGGAAGGGACCCCGAAAGGTCATCGAGTCCAGCTCCCTGCCTTCACTAGCAGACCCAAGTACTGATTTTTGCCCCAGATCCCTAAGTGGCCCCCTCAAGGATTGAACTCACAACCCTGGGTTTAGCAGGCCAGTGCTCAAAACCTCACACCTCACTAAAGGCCCAAGGCCTGATTTTCATTTACATTAAAGGGTATAAAGGGGGCTTAGTATGAACGCAAATAAAGTCCCTAGGCTCTTTTCACAAACCTGACTGTCCTGTACTATCTAGTCCAGTGTCTAGTACTTGTGCTGTGAGCCACTGCTCTAGCCCTTTCTATTCCTGCAATGTTTTAATTGATCTCTAGCACCCACCTCTGTACATTGCCACGGGCTGGTCTCTGAAAATGCTCAACATCAGTACAAATATTCAAAGTACATCCCCTAGCTCACTTACCTACCCACCTGCTGCCCTATGAACCCCCACATCTCAGATCTTGTATGTTTGGCAATACCAGTCTCATGGAATCCATGACTACTGTCAGGAATGAAAACTGTACAGCATTATCTACTTTATCATTAGCAAATATTGTGAAAATATTGTTAAGGGTCAATGATCAGGCAAATAACGCTGGAAATATGAGTTTAGACTGATAGAGAACCTTAAACTCAGCCCACAGAAGCTGACTATGGAATTCACAGTATTTTAAACACGAGTCCAGAAATGATTCAGTATTGACATACACAGGAATAACGTTTGCAACTAGATGAGCACACTTCTGGGTGTAACCTGATTACCATCCAGGGCCAGAATAGATTCAGATTTCAAACCCAGAATCCAGATTCCCAGATCCCAAGGCCACTGTGGTCACCTAGTCTGACCTGTATAACACAGGCCAGAAGCCCTCCTGCCCAATGTTCAGCATTGCACAACTGGCTGGGTGTTCTGAACCTGATTCCAATCTCACTTACCCCAGTATAAATCAGGACCAATAACACCAAATTCAGTGAAATTGCCCAGAAGTAGAACTGGTGTAAACAAAGTTAAAATGAAGGCTGTTATAAAGGGGTTTCAACTTCCTCTCATGCACCAGACATAGGCCATTGCTAGAGCATACCAGTTTATGTAGGCCAGTGACCTACTGAATTATGGCAATTCCTGTGTTGTTCCAGGAGCAATGGGGAGTAGTGCCCATGCAATGGAATTATTGCGTGGGCTCTGCCCCCATGTAAACTTGTGCATGGGGGTGGGAGGACAAGGGGGCAGTGGAAGCGAGAGCGGTGGAAGCAAGAGTGGGACCCAGAGGGCTGGTGAGCAGGTAGGAACTGCTGGGACCACCCTTCCCAGTCTGAAGTGGGCTGCCACCCCCTCAGCCGAGTCTCAGTAGCTCCCTCACACCCTCTCCTATCCCTCTGCCCACCTGTGCTGTTCCCTTAGGTCTGTTGATTCAGTTGTACATCGAGAGAGTTTGTGAGGCCCTTTTTCCGCACATGCTGGATTTTATCTGTTTTCAGTATTCTCTCTTTCCTATTCAATAAATTATACATTAAAAAGAACCATAAAAGGCTAGGTGAAATGTGAATCTATCTTCCTGTCTTCCAAACCCACACCAGTTCTCTGTTCTTAATGGGCCTGATCCAAAGCCCAATGAAGTCAAGGCAATTCTTTCTATTGATTTCAATGGACTTTGGATCAGGCCCATTATTATTTATACAGCACCACATGTGTGCATGACATTTAACAGATATATTACAAAACAGTCCCTGGCCTGAGGAGCTTACAGTCAAACCACTGACTCCAGTGTTACAGTCACACCTTTACGCACCGACTGGCGAGCTCCTCCGGCAATCGTTTTGGTACCAAGGCCTTGGCCAGCTCTATTTCCATCACCAGGAATGTCCCTGCATCTACATATTGCTGTGAAGACAAACATTGCTCTCTCAGTGTCACATTTTTCAGTGTCACTGCTGTCATGACTGAAGCCTTAGCACAATGCCAAATGTTTACCAAGGACTCTGCTGGAATCATAGAGTAACAGCTTGTTTTCTTATCTGATCTCAAGATTTTATATCACAGAAAAATCGAGTTAGAGAAAGGCACAGGTCTGGAGTAACAATTTCCTCAGATTCTTTTTTTTTTTTTGAGAAGGAAGCCAAAATATGAAAACTGTTGAAGAACCCTCCTAAATTCAGTTCCCGATATTTTTGATCCCCCACTTGAATGATAATGTGTGCACAGCTGTCACTAGAGAGATCTCACTGTGGTAGCTGCAAAAGAGGTGAAAGTCCCCAGTCCTCAGCTCTCCTAGCAGAAGTCAGTTATGTAGATGATGCTGGAATCTGGGCTATGGGAATTTACACAATGACAGTTTACAGATTCTTTCCATCTCTTTAAAGCACACACTGACCTGTCCTTCCAGGTTCTGACACACTGTTGCTTCAGTTTCTATAGCAGTCTCTGACACCTGAGATTTTAGCGTAGTGGACATCTAGCAAGAGAAAGAAGGTCTACATTGTTCAGTATTCAAAGATCCTCACACTTCCCAAAATTAATCCAGTCCCTGTGACACCAAGAGAGCAGTAAAACAGAGGTTTATTACCTGCTTACCGTGCTACAGTTTTGAAAGCCATGAATATTAAACAGCCAAGCCATTCTCAATGTTAGATTTGGTTCATGCATCATGTATTAGGAAATTCTAAAGTGATGACGATTTTTCAATCATTCAGGAAGAAGGAATACTAGCTGGCCCCCCTGCCTCCCTTCTGTCCTAAAACATGCAACGTTTCCAAGTTTCTGAGTTCCACAAATCTGCTTTCTTTTATACAAACTGTGACACTGTATGGAATATGTGGGACATTTTGTGATATTACTGATACCATATTATAAAATTGCAAAGAATCTGGCCAGATATGCAGTGTAAGGTATCTATGAAAATGTTATAATTTGCCAAGTATGATAATCTTGTGTATATGTTTGTATCACCTTTTTATGGTGAGTTATAGATATGTAGGGTATATCAGTTATTTCCAAACTTGTGCTGTGTTTCTGGGTAACACCCCCAGACAGATTGGCAACAGCACTGCCTAGCCTGTTCGATAGCTCATCAAGGGTCATCTGCTATACAACTGACCCATTGAGAGAGGGTAAGGGATACACCTTATGAGACAGCAAGGCATGTAGGGGCACGTCGGTAGACAGAAAACTCTAAGGCTTTTCCATGCCATGTGCTGTGAAGCTTGTGTTTGGGACACAGGAAGTACAAGCCACATGGCAAAAGAATATAAAAGGCAGCTGCATCTTCTCCATTTTGTCTTCATTCCTGCTTCTTACTCTTAAATAACTTTTCTACAAACGAAGCTCTGAACAAAGGACTGAATGACCCATCCAGCTGTGGATGTGTTCCAGAAGGACTTTCAAGCCAGCAATCTCACCAGTATTGCTACGAACCTGATATATGGACTTTGAAGTCTCTGTATGTATCTGAGTGCTTTACCATTTAACAACTCTCTTGTTCTTTCTTTTTTCGTTATGATAAACCTTTAGTTTTAGGCACTAAAGGATTGGCTGGCAGCGCGGTATTTCGGGTAAGAACCAAACTTATACTGACCTGGAAATGTGGCTGACCCTTTGGGGTCAGAAGAACATTTTATATAGTGAGCCCAGTTTTTTAAATAACTTCTCACTATCCTGGACTTAGGTGCTGACTGGGAGCCAGAGAACTGGAATGCAATAAAGGGGGCTGTGTGATTTCTTTTTTAGCTTCTTGATAACCAGTGTCGGGGAGATCAGAAGCACAGTTTGTGACTGGTTGATGAACTTAACTTCAGTGTTAACCACCAGTTTTGGGTGTATCTGCCCTCCCTTTTGCAGCTTTCCCTAACCTTGGCATTTTCAGTGAGGTCTGCCCCAGGCACCCCAGGTCACACAAGCATGGCAAGGCCCAAGAGCTTTATAACCATGGGTGAATTTCTCTCTAACCCTTACCTTTCTTAGAACATCCTTCTCTTTGGTCATTTTATCCTCTTTCTGGTTCCTACTGGGCATAGCTTTTGAATGAGGGGAGCTGGCTGCTGCAATCACTGGCCCTAATTTGTTCAGATTGGCTTGATGCCCAAGATCACGTAAAATGCTGAATAGACACTTAGTCTGAAAAAGAAGGAAATAATGAAATTGAGGCAAAAAAAGAAATGCAGCTTGCGGGACTGGACTTCACCATCCTTCTTGCCTCTACACTTCACATGTTAGAGCACAGCAATGAATCATTAAATTATCACTAAACATTTTTCAGAGGTTGCCTTTTTAAATAACATTTTATCTCTGCATAGGAGGGTTGCATCACCTGCAATTTAGCACCTATTTAAAAGCTATGGTTAGTGCAATAACTTAGGTTGGTTTGAATTAGCTACATCATCTGGACAACAGCTCTCATCAAGCATAAGGTCCAGTCCATGGCATTAAGGAGACCAGGAAATGAGAATGTAAGAGAGACAGAGAGAGCACGTGTTGTTTTATTTGCAAGTTACAATGTATTTTTATAATTGTGACCCAGTGGGGAGTACCATATGGGAAAGAAGACATCACCAAAGCATTACTGGGATATTGTGGAGCAGAAGGGTGACCAGACAGCAAGTGTGAAAAATCAGGATGGGGGTGGGGAGTAATAGGAGCCTATATAAGGAAAAGCCCCAAATATCAGGACTGTCCCTATAAAATCGGGACATCTGGTCACCCTATGGAGCAGAGACTAGAGGAAAGCTGTCTGCCTGGACCTGTTTTTCAATAATCCATCTCCTAGAAGGATAAAGTTTGTGTGACTCACACAGGAAAGGGCTGGTGTTTTCATCCAGGTCCAGCTACTAGACTGCACCTGGGATATTTGTGATCCCCAGTCAACAGTTAAGGTGAATGAGGGGACCAGTAAAACCAACTTACTTTCCCTTGTGTGAGTCTCTCCTGCTTTGGGACAAACACAGAAACAAGTTCAACATTGGTCAAGGGAAACATGAATGTTAATATTTGCCTAAAGTAACATGGTTGGGGGAAGGGGAGAAGAGAAACGAAAACAGAAAAAACTATGAATTACAACCTCAATGTGGTCCTTTTAATTAATTAAAATCTTTTGAGCATCCTTGGTGGTAACTACACTGATCCAGTAACCACTATATTTTCCTAGGGAGGACCTGCCTCACTAAGAAGTGGTGGTGAACACCTATCATAAGGGGGAAGAGGATTTTTACAACACTGATTAGCTGCTGCCAGAGAAAGGAGTGCAGACAAGTCATGTCCTAAGGGTCCCTTCAATCCCCAAACCCCATTGCACAGGATGTCTGCCTCATACCATGGCTTAGGAAATAAATTGGCTCATTTAGGAAACTGCTCCAATAAGCTTGGAAATCCAGTGAATCCAGAGCCAGCTTTATTGTAAAGGCAAACTAAAATACCATTCTGATAGCCCAGACTGCTCCCAAACATGTGATGCATGAACACAGATGGACAAGGAGATTGTACTGCAGTGTACAGTACAAGCCCATTCTCACCTTCCCAAACACCTCACTGTCTTGATATGCAAATACACGGAAAGCCCCTCGTATGCGCTTCACACCAGGGTACAGCAAAGGCACCATGTTGACGTATGCCACGCCGTGGAAGAAAATCTGTCCATCATCATCTCCCTGGAAAGGCAAACAAGATCAGGCATGAGTTAGCTAAATGATTGTTCTCAGGACTGTTCTTTGCAAGGTTTTCAGGCCATCACTGCAGGCTTCTGCATACTGCCCCAATTCCTAATAAAACAAAGTTATATCAATGGTGTCCTGTCACTGAAGTTTCCCCAGCTGGCATAAAGCTGTGTCAGCATGAAAGAATATGCTGTAGTCCTTCCATACCCAATATTATTCCAATCTCTGCAAGTCAAGGACACATTTTCTTAGTGAAGCCAAGTGCTCTGTTCCCACTGGGCTGAATCCTGGCACTCAAAGAGATAAGCCTCTAAAGGCACTCACCAGCTGACTAGGAAACAGAATGTTCTGCTAGAGTTATGAGGAGCTTAGTGTCCAGTATGGGGCAAGGAGAACAGTTAGTCATTGTTGCAAAATCATATGGCCAGTTTAGGATCTCTGAACATCTGAGAGGTGCTCAAGGAACATCTTGGCCAAAGGAAAGATCAGCTAATCACTTTCCCAAGCAGTTGCTTTCCCAAGTAATCCCTCTTCAGTTGCCATGGTACTAAAGAGCACTAGCAAGATAGTTGTGTGTTGTAACTTGAAACGTTCCTATTTGTTTGACAGCTTTGTAAGGCTGATTACTCCATTACCAAAGCCTCTAGCCCTCCCTAACTCACCTCTGCCATTTGGAAACTGTTCCTGGCTTAGCAGAACCGCTGATGGAAAATGGCACCAAAATACAATCATACACATAAATACAAATCTCTAGGCATATTTACCTTGTCTAACTTGCTAGATTTCCCTTTGGTGGAAGTAACCACAGGCACCCTGGTAATCTCCACTGGCCAGTACCGGCATTCTGCAATGCGCTTCTGTAAACTGCCACACCAAAGGAGACAATTGAGAAATATAGAAAAACAGTCCAGAAATTAGCCTGTGCCATGTAGGGAAAGTGAGGCTACACATTTACAGTAAACTCTATGGGAAGAAATAAACTGGTAGAATTATCTTCTTAAAAAAAATAAAAATAAAAAAATAAAAAAAAATTTACCAGTGCCCCCAGTGAAATGTTCTATTCTACGTTTCAGTTTTTATTAGCAGGGACAACTGCATGAAAACAGGAATGTTATTCCAAGAGTTCATCAGCTCCTATGGCTCATTCTCCACTGTAAATCACAGTGCTTTGGCTGTGCTATCACAGCATTCAACTGTAAAAATCACAAAGGACAGAATCACAGGATAGAATCGCAGAAATGTAGGGCTGGAAGGGACCTTGAGAGGTCACCTAGTCCATTACCCCATGCTGAGGCAGGATCAAGTATACCTATGCCATCCCTGAAAGGTGTTTGTCTAACTTCTTAAAAACCTCCGATGATGGGGATTCCACAAACTCCCTTGGTAGCCTATTCCTGTACTTAACTGTCCTTATAGTTGAAAGTTTTTGCTAATATCTAATCTAAATCTCCTTTGCTGCAGATTAAGCCCATTACTTCTTGTCCTATCTTCAAATGGATATGGAGAACAATTGCTCACTGGCCTCTTTACACCAGTCCTTAATATACTTGAAGACTGTTATCAGGCTCCCTCTCAGTCTTCTTTTCTTAAGACTAAACATGACCAGGTTTTTTTAAACTGTTCCTCACAGGTCAGGTTTTCTAAACCTTTTTATCATTTTTGTTACTGTCCTCTGTACTTTCTCCAACTTGTCCAAGTCCTTCTTAAAGTGTGGCACCCAGAACTGGCCACAATACTCCAGGAGAGGCCTTACCAGCACCGAGTATAATGGAAGAGTTACTTCCCAGGTCACACTTACGACACTCCGGTTAATACACCCCAGCATGATATTAATTTTTTTTACAACTGCATCTGTAGTTGGCTCACAATCAATGTGACCCAGTATAACCCCCAGATCCTTTTCAGCAGCACTACTGCTTAGCTGGCTATTCCCCATTTTGTAGTTGACTGTAAGTGTAGCACCTTGCACTTGTCTTTACTGAATTTCATCTTGTTGATTCTCACCAATTCTCAAGCCTATTTTTAAGTCTAATCCTGTCCTCCAAAGTGCTTGCAATCCCTGCCAGCCTGGTGTCATCCACAAATTCTAGGTGCTTACAAGCAGATTATTTAATAATTTGTTCCAGTATCTTTCCAGGTATCAAAGTTAGGCTGACTGGTTTATAATTCCCTGGGTCCTTTTTGTTCCCCTTTTTAAAGATAGCTACTATGTTTGTTCTTCTCCACTCCTCTGGGACCTCACCCATCCTCCATGAGTTCTTGAGGATAATTGTTAATGGTTCTGAGACTGCTCCACCCATTGGCACCGACTCCGTGGTTTCTGCAGGGCTGCAGCACCCATGGGGGAAAATTAGCAGGTGCTCCACACCCACCAGCAGCCAAGCTCTCCCAGCCCCTATCCCCTCCTCACCTTCTCCTCCCCCAAGCGCGCCGCGTCCCCACTCCTCCACCTCCCAGCACTTCCCGTCTGCCGCCTAACAGCTGTTTGGCGCACTTAGGACTTTCCAGGAGGGAGGGGGAGGAGTGGGGATGCAGTGCACTCAGGGGAGGAGGTGGTAAAGAGGCGGGGCAGGGGTGGGGACTTGGGGGAAGGGGGTGGAATTGGGACGGGGCGAGGTTGGTGCAGGGGCGGGCAGGGGTGGGGTCAGGGGGTCGAGCACTCACGGGGAAGAGGGGAAGTCGGCGCCTATGGCTCCACCTAGTTCCTTAAGTACCCTAGGGGTGCATTTCGTCAGGCCCTGATGATTTGAATACATCTAATTTATCTAAATATTCTTTAACCTGTTCTTTTCCTATTCTGTCCTGTGTTCCTTCCCTCTTGTTGTTAATATTAACTGTGTTAAGCATCTGGTCATAATTAATGTTTTTAGGGAAGACAGAAGCAAAAAAAACATATTAAACACCTCAGCTTTTTTGGTGTTGTCCATTAGCTCTCCTTCCCCACAAGTAATAGACCTACACTTTCCTTCACCTTTCTCTTGCCCCTACTGTATTATAGAACCTCTTCTTGCCTTTTATGACCCTGGCTAGGCATAACACAATTTGTGCCTTAGCCTTTCTGATTTTGTCCCTACATGCTTCTGCTATTCTTTTACACTTATCTTTAGCAATTGGTCCAGGGTTCCACTTTTTGTAGGATTCCTTTTTGATTTTCAGGTCATTAAAGAGCTCCCAATGCAACCATGTTGGCCTCTTACTATTCCTCCTATCTTTGCATTGGGATAGTTTGCTGTTGATAGGCTAGGATGATCACTTAGGGCAGGGAGAGAGCTGGGAAGGTTTAAAGAGGAAACTTCAGACCACATCTTATGTCTTCTTTCATACTACTTGTTATGCCTGGAATAGCCTTCCATTTAATGTGAGCCAAGTCCTCCCTCTCTTTCAAAACACTCCTGAAGATAACCATCTTCCCCCTCCTGCAAAGCATCCACTCTGTTTAGTACCCTTTGCACTGGACAGAACAAACCATTTTGTGGCTTTAGAAAATAAGCATTTTGGGGCTGTGACTCTTATTTGTTTGGCACATTTTACTCACTGTGGCACATTAGATATAGATCTATTAATGTTTGGCACATTAGATATAGATCCATTATTAATTGGCAAATCGGTCTGAAACATGTTGGAGTTTTCCTTTCTTTTCTCCCCTTTACCTTAGAAAGGAGATGAATAAGAGCAGACATGACAAAAGTTTAAAATAATGAATTATAGAGAAGGTAGATGGAGAGTGTCCATTCTTCCTGTCTTATAGCTCAAAAACAAAGGGAACATTCAATGAAATTGAAAAGTAGCAAATTCAAAACGGATACAAGGAAATACTTCTACACATAATGTATAACTGGACTATGGAACTCATTGCCACAGTATGACATTGAGGTCAAAAACTTAGCAAGATTCAGAGGGATTTGATATTTATATAGATAACAGAAATATCCAGACTTATGGATGCTAAAAAAATTAAAAGTACTGGAAGGGATATAAAACCTCATGCTTCAGGATTTAAAACAAGCTCTATGAGGGATTAGGCAGATTACCCCACATCTATGGTGGGGTCTATTGCATCTTCCTCGAAAGCACCTGGTGCTGGTCACTATCAGAGACAGGATACTGAAATAGATGAATCATGGGGCTGATGCAGTCTGGAAATTCATATGTTCCTCCCCATCCCCATCACTTTTTGCCCAGAGAATTTTCCTTAGTTTTCTTACCTGAGAACTGCTGGAGGGTCTAGGTAACAGCGCCTTTCCAAGTCCCAAACAATTCTCTTCTTTATGCTCTCTGCCTGAATCCTAAATTCCCTGTCCTAGGAGAAACAGTCGGATGTTCAGATCACACCCTGACTCAGTACACTGCGTTCCAACTGATGGGCAGTGCCTAGCCTAGCAGTGAAATGCTTATCACCTCCAAGGGGAGAACTTATTGCAGAATTCAGCTCCACACAGAAAAATCAGCATATGACCAAAATGAGTTAGCAACAGTTACTATAGTTCTTGGGCCAATTAAAGTTAGATTTACTTGTGTCACCAGCAGCCTGGCTTGTGATGGTGCTTGGACAAGCATCAGGTCTCCTCCTCTGAACCTTGCTTCTCATTCCTCCCATTTTGTATCTTTGAAAGTAGGTTGTCAGTAATTAGTTTTGCTACATACTCTGGCTCTCTCCCGGCTGCTTCAAGGTCATTTCTTCCTCACCTCTGTTTTGTTGAGCTCTCCATCCTCCTCCTCATAGGGGCCACCAACAATAAAAGAGTCTGGAATGTTTTGAGCTCCTGGTGCCAGGATGTTGCTAATGGGCCATTTTTTTGGCCGAGGTATTGGCTCTTTTTCACCACCAAGCTTCAGGATCCCGTTCTTGAATGCCAAGGGGTACTCTTTCTAGAGAGGTATAAAGGAAAAGGATTTTCATTCAGAGGTCTGAGCAAAAGCAAGTAAACACTATAGTGAGGTGTGACCAACAAGTAAAAAGCAACATTATAGCGACACAGCTTGGAAAACATGCTCCAGCCCACACAGGTATAGAAGCTACAAAACACAAGCATCAAACTGCATGAACTGACAGAGACAGGAAAACCCCACCCATTTCAACACACATGCACATGGGAGTTGCCATGGTGATGAACAGACCAGGCAACAATGGGCTTGATCTAAGTCACATAACTATACAAACACAAACAGCTGAAAAATCATTGACAAATATCAATATACTTATGTGGCCACAGAAACAGTTGGACATACTCACATAATAGGCATAGGCATTCATTACTCATGCAGATTAACATCTTAGAAACCACAACCACAGAAGCAAAGATCTATCTGGGACATGTACAAAGAGTTCATTGACAGTTCCCCACCTCTCCAACAGTTGGTACTTGCAAGCAAACCATGTAGTTTTGCTGGGGTCCTGTGGGAACAAACACTTCAGGGACAGAATAAGCAGCCTCCAAGGTAACCCTGAGGAGATTGCCACCTGAAAGTTGTGATACAGAAAGCAGGGACTCTTGGATGGACACTGACACTTCAAGGCCACACTGCAAAACAAGAGCAAACTGAAGTGACATTCCACTGGAAACAGCAAAGTTATTAAACAGTTACCATGCATCTGTCTTTGCAGAGGAAATGAGTAGAGGTCTGCCTAAGTTAGAAATCTACAATATTATTTTATTCATTGATTCAAATGAAGACAAAATGGGCATTACTGTGTGCTAAATGAATCTTACGGTAATTAAATTATTTGTTTCCAAATTGTAATGTTTCTCTACAGTAACTCCTCACTTAACATTGTAGTTATGTTCCTGAAAAATGCTACTTTAAGCGAAACAATGTTAAGCAAATCCAATTTCCCATAAGAATTAATGTAAATAGGGGGGGTTAGATTCCGGGGAAATTTTTTTTTGCCAGACTATATATATATATATTTACACACAGAGTATAAGTTTTAAACAAACAATTTAGTACCATACACAGCAATGATGATTGTGAAGCTTGGTTGAGGTGGTGGAGTCAGAGGATGGGCTATTTCCCAGGGAATGCCTTACTGCTAAATGATGAACTAGCACTCGGCTGAGCCCTCAGGGGTTAACACATTGATGTTAATGTAGCCTCACACTCTACAAGGCAGCATGAATGGAGGGAGGGGAGACAGCATGGCAGACAGAGACGGAGACATACACCCTATGTGAGAGAGAGATGCGCATTGCCCCTTTAAGTATGCTGACCCCACTCTAAGTACATTGCCTTTTTAAGTAGATCAGCAAGTTGAGACAGCAGCTGCTGCCAGCAAGCTCCCTCCGTCCTGAGCCCTGTTGTGTCCCCGTCTTCCTCCCCCCCACTCTGTGGAGATGGGGTAAAGGAGCGGGGGGCAGAAGCGGGGGGAGGGGGACACCCTGGCATTAGCCCCCCTCCTACCCCGCCTGCACAGCAAGCAGAAGGCTCCCAGGGACAGCTCCAAGGAAGAGGGCAGGAGCAGCACACGGCAGTGGGGAGAGGGACAGCTGAACAGCTGGCAACTGATAGCCTGCTGGGCGGCTGCTGCACAGGGAACTTAGGGGAACAGGGAGCTGATAGGGAGACTGCCAGTCCACCCTGGTTCCAAGCACCCAGTTTGCTCCAATGGGCTGCTCTTTCTGCAAGCAGTGGACAAAGCAAGTGGCTGCCAAACAAGGTTATAAGGGAGCATTGTGCAACTTTAAACGAGCACGTTCTCTAATTGATAAGCAACGTAACAACGTTAACCGGGACAACTTTAAGTGAGGAGTTACTGTATTTAGAATGTAAGCTTCTCAGGGCAGGGACCATGTCTCTCACCGTCACTGCTTAACAAACAAATGAAAAGTTAAAACTTAGCTGTGTTGAAAGAACATAAAGGATGCAAAATGAAACACTCAACATTCAGGAGATGCCAAAGTTAACACATGGAACCTCAACTGAGCTCTTTATCCATATACATTATTACACAGTATTTAATTACAAGATCACATATAGGATGGATGGGATTCAGTGAATGAAGTAACTTTTGAATATTTATTATCTTTACTGTTCAGTGTGAGTGGACACTTGCCTCATTCATTACATATCGATTGACCTGTCTACTGACGGCAGAAATATATTTTCAGATATACCAGTGTAAATTTAAAGTCCACTGATTTCAATGAATTTACACTGGTAATTGCAAACAGAATTTGGATTAAAATTAGACACATTTCCTCATTCACTATGTATCATTGCTTCATTCACTGAACACTGTTCAACCAGTGTGCTGAATAAGGCAGGGATCCTATAGTAAAAATAGTATGCGATGAAGAACTAAAAGACCATGTAATATTTTATTTGCACAAAGGGACAGAGTTAAGGTTATTCAGGCATCCTTAATAAAGCCATTTTCTGATTTTTCAGTCCTTCGCTTTGTTACATTAACGTTCTTTCAATGTAGCTTTTTGTACAGCCTATATTAGGGTTTATGGACCCAATCCTGCTCCTATTGTAATCAATGGGAGAAGGACAGGGCCCCACATTTTTATATGTATTACCATAATGTATACATAATTTGCAATATGGCTGAGTCATAGTTCCTGAAATATTCATAGCTTTTGATTTAAATTGCACCATATAGCTGCATAGTTGAATTATTGAGTGAATGGCCTTGGGAAATTCTAAATACCTTGGCATCTGGACGAAGGCTCTCTAGTGGAGAGCCAGGAACTGGATGCAGTGGAACTGTTGCTCTAAATGAACACTGTCCTGTGAAGAAACAAAGACAGAATCAGCAGAAAGTCTGAAGCCCTCCTGTAGTGAAATCACTTCCTGAATGGAAAAACTGTGCTATCTGCCCCCCATATAATCCAACTTTCTAAAGACAGCACTAGGTATTATTTGTCAACAGAAGTGAAGCTACAATGAAGAAGCTATGTGAGAGCAAAAGGTGGATGTGGACACAGTATGAATTCTACTTTGCACCTTCCAGCAGAGGTAGAAGGTCCACAACAGCCTGACCAAGAGCCACAGTCTTTTCCTCCTTTTGCTTCTTCTCCTTTGGTAAAACTTCAATCACAGTCACTGGGGGGGGAAAAACATAGAATCTGGTGATGTTTCTCAATCACCTATAAAACAGCAGTTGGAAACAGTGAGATCATTCAGGGTGCCTAAAAAGTATATTAGCTCTTAATCAACATTCCTACTTGATTCCCCAGTGATTGAAGGGGATAGAATAGCTGAGTGTTTCCCACAGCCAGTGCTCAGACTTCATTCTCAAGCAAGTCCTGCTGGAAGAGGATGAGAATAGAGAAGCTGAGAGTTCCCTACAGCGATGCTTCTACTCCATTCTCTAATGAGTGACTCCTGCTAGGAGCAGATGGGGATGAAGCAGTGAGAGATCCCCACGGCCAGAGCTCCTTTCAATTCTCTAGAGATTCATTCTGAGCAAATATAAATGGACAGTTAGAGTGACAATTACTTACAGAATAAGGGTTTGTGTGCGATGTCATCTAGAGAGTTTGGCCCATCAGAGTTGTATTCAAAGCTAGTGGTGAAGTTATATTTCACTGTTCCATCTGAAGAAACATCAATTTTCAGGGAGTCACCCAGGATAACACCATTATACTCTGCACGCACATAGGTCACTGGAGTGTCTCCTTTGACACCTTTCTGGCAAACACAAACCAACAATAGGTTAATTATTTTATTCTACTGCAAAAGGCAGATTTCAAACTGCTCACAACCAGAGCTGTCCACAAAAGGTGGTTGAGCTAAGGAAAAGAAGGATTTTTTTTCAGTTAATCCACACACAAGAATGGGTTTATGATGAAAAATTCTGGTCTCACTGAGATTTCACCCTCTTTTCTTCATTCTCTCTCTCTGCAGCACCCCAGTGGTTACTAGCACCCAGATGTGGTAGGGACATTTAGAACTAATAGTCTTCATTAACATGGAGGAGGAGAGAAGCATAACTACACTGACTTTCATCCAAAGGGGCAACATAATAATGAATAATAATAATAATTTCAAGACAGGTTCTGATTTTTGTAAACAACTGAGGAGGTAGCTCACAAATGGCATGGCTGCATTAATATGAAATTCTAGAATACTGTATAGCTAAAGAACTCCTTGAAATCTAGTGGGAATTTTAGCAAGCTTTTTGGAAATATTTGGATTCTGTAGACTCATTAATTCTACACTAGTAGCTTTAAAGAAGGGCACAGTTTTTAGCATGTGTTTACCAGTGTTCTTAAAAATAGGAATATAGGGAATTCTAAAGTATATCAGACCAGTGGTCCATTTAACTCACCAGCTTTTCTCTGACAGTGACCACTGGCCAGGAGCAGATGCTCCCAAAGACAGTGCAAGAAATGATGAGGTGGGCAATTATAATATAACCTCAATACAGGGGGAAAATATTTCCTAACCCTCTCAAGATAGAGGTTGACTTATGACCAACAAAGGCTGATATCCTCTCCAAACTTTTCTTTAATTCTTATCCATATAAGCCAAATCTTTATTTGAATCCTGCTAAGCAATTTTGCCTAATGATACTTTGCGGTAATCATAGACTTTAAGGTCAGAAGGGACCATTATGATCATCTAGTCTGACCTCCTGCACAATGCAGGCCACAGAATCTCACCCACCCACTCCTGTATCAAACCTGTGTCTGAGCCATTGAAGTCCTCAAATCATGGTTTAAAGACTTGAAGGTGCAGAGAATCTTCCAGCAAGTGACCCGTGCCCCATGCTGCAGAGGAAGGCGAAAAACCCCCAAGGCTTCTGCCAATCTGCCCTGGAGGAAAATTCCTTCCCGACCCCAAATATGACGATCAGTTAAACCCTGAGCACGTGGGCAAGATTCACCAGCCAGACACCCAGGAAAGAATTCTCTGTAGTAACTCAGATCCCACCCCATCTAACATCCAATCACAAGCCATTGGGCATATTTACCGCTAGTGGTCAAAGACGAATTAATTGCCAAAATTAGGCTATCCCATTATACCATCTCCTCCATAAACTTATCGAGCTTAGTCTTGAAGCCAGATATATCTTTTGCCCCCACTACTCCCCTTAGAAGGCTGTTCCAGAACTTCACTCCTCTGATGGTTAGAAACCTTCATCTAATTTCAAGTCTAAATTTCCTGAAGTCCAGTTTATATCCATTTGTTCTTGTCTCCACATTGGTACTGAGCTTAAATAATTCCTCTCCCTCCCTGGTAATTATCCCTCTGATATATTTATAGAAAGCAATCATATCTCCCCTCAGCCTTCTTTTGGTTAGGCTAAACAAGCCAAGCTCTTTGAATCTCCTTTCATAAGACAGGCTTTCCATTCCTTGGATCATCCTAGTAGCCCTTCTCTGAACCTCTTCCAGTTTGAATTCATCCTTCTTAAACATGGGAGACCAGAACTGCACACACTATTCCAGATGAGGTCTCACCAGTGCCTTGTATAACGGTACTAACACCTCCTTATCTCTACTGGAAATACCTTGCCTGATGCATCCCAAGACCGCATTAGCTTTTTTCACGGCCATATCACATTGGCGGCTCATAGTCATCCAGTGATCAACCAATACTCCGAGGTCCTTCTCCTCCTCTGTTACTTCCAACTGATGCCTCCCCAGCTTTCATTGTGCATTGTGTAATCAATATATCCTTTTATCAGTTTTAAATTTGCTGTTTTTCAGTTTCACTAAATGCCTCCTTATTAATCCATTAAGAGAAAGGCTAAATAGAAGACACCTTTTCTATACCATTCATTATTCTGTATTCCTTTGTCATGTCCTCTCTTATTCATCTCCTCTCTAACTAAACATTCCCAAATTTCTTCTATGTACCTTCATCTGGAAGCTTTTACGTATCTCTTAACATTTCCCCCCCCCTTCTCTTAGCCCTCTCTATACTTGCTATTTTCTTTTTGAGAGGGGGCGACCAGAACTGAAGTATTCCAGTTCAGGTTGTACCACTGATTTATATAATGACATTTAATATTTTCAGTATTATTTCCCATCTCATTCCTTTATAGACTTCCCTACCGCACAAAGACATAGCAAGGGTAAATCTATTAATGCATGAGAGGTATTTTGATACTATGGTATAAATGCCTAGACAGATAGCTAGATGCATTCTACCATTTTATTTGCTTTTCTGACTGCTGCTATGTAATGAGCAGAAATTTTCATTGTGCTGTCCACTGTGACACCCAGGTCTTTTTCCTGAGTTGTTACAATTACTCTGGACGTCAATAAGATCAGCCAGGAATGTAATGTGGTACATAGACTCCATTAATGGCCAGATTTTGATTTTAGTTAACTGGCACAAATTTCAGTGGAGTTATTTGAGATTTACATTGCTGTAACTGAGATCAGAATCAACTCTTTTATAAGTATTTGTCTCTATATTATGTTGGTGATGGAAGGAGGGTGTGGAATTAAAAAAAAAAAGAACATGTTAGCAAAACAGGAGTATGATTTATATCATGCATTGCTTAGAAAACTTTGTGGTAAAGAATTAACTAAAAATACTGAGAGTAATGCAAGAGGGGGCATAGCAGGCCACGTTTCAAATTAATGTTTATGCAATGCAATATTCCTGGATGGGCTGTCGGTGGGGATTGAACCCAAGATTTTTGGACCGAAAAACAAGACCCTTTACTCTACATACGAGCTAGCCACTACTGGGGAACAGAGAACCATGCTGTGTAACTATGGGTTACACTGAGGTCCTGGTTTAATTATAGATTGCTCAGGAGTGTTATGTTCTCACACCAAGTTTTGGAAGCGTTTACAGTATAAAAGTTCATGCCTGCCCCATTTACTAAACCAGATATATTTAATGCCAGACAAGATGAGACATTTCAGAAGCCTTTACCAGGTCACGTGCCTCCAACACTGTGATCTGTACCGGTTTGATTGGGGACAGAGGTGCCTCAATGGAAGAAGGTGGAGCCAATATGAGGGATCCTCTTTTACTAGCCTGCCCAGAGAGAACAGCCATGTCTCTGCAGAAATAAGGAATTAAAAACATTAAACATACCCATACTCTTTCTTTTGGGCTCTGTTTTGCAGTAACTCAGCACAACCTCTTGTTATGCTCTCAGCAGCACTATTCCTGTGTTGTGAGCTCTATTACCTTCTCTAAAACTACCCCCTCTCCCAGCTAATCGAATTCAAAATAATGTAAATGATACACAGAAACGGCACATTCTAATAAGATTCAAGACCTGGATGTTGAAACATCACAAAATGCACATGGTTTTACTGATCACACAAACACTTTTTACAGTTCAGTTCCCTTCTGTGTGAAGCTCAAAATGAAAAATATCTTATGGACATAAACCCAAAACGGTACAGTACGGGGAGCATGTCAAACGTTTGTGTGATGTATCTAGCTATGGAGGGAGAGTGGGGTGAAGGGATACCCAAAGAAGGGCAGGTCCCAGGGACAGGGATACCCAGTGTGTGTGTGTGTGGGGGGGGAAGAGTTCCTGTGGCAGGGGATAGGCAGGGAGGGAAGGGGTACCCAGAGACACTTCCCAGGGCAGCAGGGGAGAGGGAACAGCCAACGGAGAGTAGTTCCCAGGGATGGGGATCCCAGTTCCCAGGGTGGGGGGGGGAGTTCCTGAGGGAAGGGGAGGAGCGGAGGGGATACCTGGTGGGGGGCGGTTCACGGGGCAGGGGATAGCCAGGAGAGGATACCTGGGGGGGGGGGCAGTTCCTGGGGGAGGGATACCCAGAGGTGGGGAGTTCCCGGGAGGAGGAGGGGACAACCGAGGGGTGAGGGGGGACAGTTCCCAACTTCCCAGGGCAGGGGATAGGTGGGGGGGATACCCGCTGGAAGCCGGTTTCCGGGTCAGGGGGGTACCCAGAGGGGGCTGTTCTCGGTAGGGGGAGAGGACATCCTGGGGGGGGGGAGGGGGCAGTTCCCAGGGCAGGGGATAGGCTAGGCGGGGATACCCGGTGGAGGCCGGTTTCCAGGGCAGGGGGGTTCCCAGAGGGGGCTGTTCTCGGTAGGGGGAGAGGACAGCCGGGGGGGGGCAGTTCCCAGGGCAGGGGATACCCGATGGAGGCCGGTTCCCGGGGCAGGGGGCTACCCAGAGAGGGCAGTTCCCGGGGGTTCCCCGCTGGATGTACATGACGGTGGCAGACCCCAGGGTAGGGTCACCCCTGGTCTCGGGTGTACGGGGACGCGAGCGAGGGGTACTCACCGCTTACGGCTGGGACGAGGAGGAGCGAGTCAGTGATCACTTTCCAGGGGCGCGTCCTCGGTAACCGTAGCAACCGTTCCTACTCCCGCGCGTGCCTCGCCCCTTGCCCGACGCGTAGGGCACGTGACGGTGTTCTGACTCCACCTCTCCTGCCGCCAAGCTTGTTGTGGGCAGCAGGGGGCGGGGAGCCTCTCTCCTGAGCTGGGGCTGAGGCCCTGGCGGCCATTTTGGTTACTGGCGCAGGCGGACTGGGCCCAGCTCCGGAGCCCTGGGCAGACTGGCCAGTCACTTTGATTGGAGCAGAGCAGGACCTTGGTTCTAGCTGCGCGGGGTCCTGAGGGGCAAACCCTCATGCAGCCTAGGGCGCCCGGGACATAACCACTCTGACATGCCTGTGTCCTCTCCTCTCAGTGCCATGGGAACATGCTGTGACCTCACACAGTGACATTGTGGGAACAGGTATGAGTTCCCATGGCTGGGCCATGGGAATGCCCTGGGACCTTGCCTGGCACACATCCTCGCCTATCAACACATGATTCTATAATGCTCCCAGTCAATCTGGGGCTCTTTAACTGCCCTCGACCCTATAGTGTGGACCCTATTGTTTAAGGAATTCCCTTACTTAGGGTCCAATGGGCCGTATCCCATATCATGTCACCATGGAAGCATTATAGCGAGCCCCAAGCATTCAAAACTCATTAGGCCCTGAAAATCATGAGATTGCCTTAAAAGTCACGAGATTTTAAAAAATAATACATTTGGGATTCTTTTTATTTGACCTTTAGGGTCACACTTTCAAGCTTTTCTCTTCAACCCTGAGGGCTTAAAGCTTAATTGAAAGAAAGAAAGAAAGAAAGAAAGAAAGAAAGAAAGAAAGAGAAAGCTGAGATTCTCACATAATGAAATGATGCCATGAGCTGCAGCTTAAGAAAAATATCAAATCTTGCAAGACTCGTGAGAGTTTGTAACACAGTAGAATGCATTTTGTTCCCCATTTCAGCAACAATTACATGAAGTATCACACAGTGCAATACAAATGTAGGGCTTTGGTCCAGGAATGGAACTATTGGCATTTAGATAGCTAGGTAGATAGATAGATAATCTTTTATTTCCATGACACATAGGTGACCACCCTACCTGATTTACAGGATATGTGACACAGCTGTGAGAAACTAGAATCCTCAAGAGCAGAGTGGATAGCATCTTGTAGGGGCAGTATACTAAAGCAGGGAAGAAGGAAATCCATGGCTCTGAATGTCCTCCTCATCTATAATTTTTTTAGTGTCCATATTGCACTGGAAACACAGTAACAAATTAACAGGCATACACAACTCCTGAGCCACAGGTGCCCTACAAGTCTCATCCTCAGGCATGGAGGGATGTGGGGGCAAAACAGGTGATGCACTGTATCATTGGCCATGGAGAAAGGGTGGCATAGGGTAGATGATATGCACTGTCCTCTTCCAGAGAGGTGAGGTGGGATACACACATTCCAGCCACGTGGAAGTGATGGGATCAGGTAGGTGATACTATCGTCCAGCATAGGGGTGAATTGGGTGATTCACAGTATTCCCTGGCACGGGGTTAGTGAATAATACCATATTTTCCAGCAGGGGGCAGGTGAGACATAGGATCCTGGAGCTCCTGTTGTCAGGACCTGATAAGAGTTTTGCACGTGCGTCTCCTAAGAGCCAAGCCCCAGTGTCTCAGTCACTCTACCCAGTGAGAAGTAATTCTTGACAGGGTCTGAGTAGGCAGTATATTCTTAGACCACAAGGTTCTGTCTAGCATTTCTGCAGTTAGAAGCAGAAAACAATCCAGGAGAAGGCAGGCAGCTGCAGCTCTAAGACAAATTCACAGCGAAGGAGAGAGCAACGGAGTGGGAAAGAAAGAAAGAAGCAAAGAAAAAGCACCTAGAAGGTTAGTCTGCCTTGTAAGCTGTTGTCATTTCAAGGAATGGATGGTTTAACTTCTCAAAGTTTACTCTGGTCCTTAGATTCCCTTCCTGCACTGCTTTCTTCCTCCCCTCTCGTCACCTCCATTTAGCATTCTCTTACGTTCCTCCTGCTGAAGCAGTTTTTAGACCCATTACATTTCTCCCTTCTGACAAATGGAGCTACAGATGAATGAAGGAACAAGCTAAGAGGATTCAAAGGGGAGGGGAAATAACCTTCTCCGGTCTCTATATTCAGGGGCTGAGCACAATTTTCTCTCTGCTTGGACACCTCAAGCTCCTGGCCGGCATGGGGCTGAGGACCAGGTGAGGAGGGTTTCAGTGAGATAAGCATTTTTAACCATTTTGTTGATCTGGGTTGGAAGAGTGCTTTGAGTATTAATATACCCACCGATTTCCTGAGGGGAGTAGGGTCTTGGGACTAGCTGTGGCTAGCTTGAGGAGCTATGTTTGGATGCTTGGGAAGCAAAATACGGACTGAAAAGATCTGAAAAGTTCCAGGGCAAACAGTTAATGGAAATCACTCCTGCCATTAAAATTGCTTTTGGCTTGATTCCTAGGAGGTCTCTGGCCAGTCCTATAGCTGATTGGCTGGCTCCCCATGGTGACCCAGGACCAGAATAGCACTGCTATCAGATTTGTGTTGGTAGTGGTTGTGTTTTTTCCTGGGTCTATCTTCTTGCCCCATGACATTTGAGCATGGCTGCCCTTGGCTTTCCTCCTTTATTCCTCATCACCCTATCTCCATAAGTGCTTTTTTTTTTTTACTCTGGGTTGGAAAGGCAATCAGTCTGGTACAGGAATAGATCAAGCATCTGTCAAGTGGTGTGGGAGGCAGTCTGAGTGATCCAACTGGCAAACTGCCTCCCCCGCCCCGCCCCAGCTCACACATTGAATCCATGCCCTGCTCCCTTGGGTGAGTGATTTGTACCATTCCACCACCACTGGCTTCTGTTGAGCTTGGGTTATTATATGCCACAAGATTCAGGTCCCTGGAGCTGGCGCAGAAAAGTATCTTATAAACACTAGCAGCATGTGCATTGATACACACACACATGAAGGAAGAATTCTGTCTGTGGAGCACACATGTAGACAGAATGTCACTGCTGTATGTATGTGGAGGGGGAGAGGGGGAAGAGTATGCTCAGAGGCAGCAGCTAGACCTCCTTTTTACAGGTTCAACATATGCTCCCTCGTGGGCTAGCTGCCGCTAGTATGGAAAAGGGGTGAGACCATGGCCATCACCAACACCCTTCCCTTCGCGGTGTATAGCATCACCAACTCCTATGTGCCCATGAAGTTCAAGCATGATCTGTCCCATCCGGAGACAAACCAAACAACATGGACTGGCTGATGGTGGCATCAATGTTTTCCCTTTGCATTTCCTAATTAGGCTGATTGACTTTGTAAGAGCAACGTGGTAGGTGCTCAGATGCTATGGTTATGGGTAGAGCATAAAGCCGGAATAACAACAGCCTAGAATTTAATACTCATCAAATGGAGATCGGGGGTACCAGACTTGTTCCTTCTCTGGCTCTGGACCATGATCAGGCCCTTGTAAGGCTGACAGCAGGGCTCAGTTCTTTGCCAACCAAGTTAGCTAGCTGGGCTGAAAGCGTTTTCCTGGCTTTCAACCAGCTTTGCAAGCAAGGCAGGCACCGTCCACCTGTCAGCAGTTATTCCCCTAGGCCAGACCTCTGCGTGCATCTCCAGGCCCTGCTGAGAAACAGCAATGAACTTGCTTATCATAAAGAGAAACCAGCCCGCTGTACAGATCACCTTTTCTTAGTCTATGCAAGTTCAGTGCTGGGAAAACGTGCCTGATTGCCAGCCCTGGAGCCGGAGTCCTCTCTCTACTAACAGAGCAGGTACAACACAGGCAGGGAAAGTGTAAGCTCTCTCCCCAGTGTGCCCCAGTCTTGCTCTGCAGGGACCTGTTCCAATAAGGAGAGCTCACTCTATTCACTCAGTTCTTGTCTTCTCTGCTGGGACTGCACAAAAGGGGGCAAATGCTGTAAGTGCCAATTATGGTGGTGTCTTGGATGTTAGGAGCACCTTTCCATGGACACTACCATCTGATGTGTGGTCTGTATGAAACTGGTGGTAACTTTTGTACTACTGAGCTGGGCCAAGTTTGAACCTTTGATCTAGAAGTAAAAACACACCGCCCTTTTCTGACCTGAGGATCTCAAAGCACCTTACAAGAAATGTTAGCAAATTAATTTTAAAAACCACTCTTGAGAGATAGATCATTACCATGCTCCTGTTGTATAAATGGGGAAAGAGAAGCACAGAGAGGGGCCGTCCTGTGCTCAGTGAGTCCATGGTAGAGATGTGAAGAGAACCCAGGTCTCCTGACTCCCAACCCCCATGTTTTGGCCACAAGCTTATCCTTCCCTGAACCTGTCAGATCACTAGACCGTTAGTGCAGACTTCCTTCCAACAGTGCCAACTAGAACCAGCCTGAGGACCTCCTACCCTATGTCCTCCTTCATCTTCTGTGTCTCCTCTTGTGGGACCAGTTCTTTACACCGTGGGTCACCCCACCCTGGCTCTGTCTGCCCACACAGCATGCAGCTATGGTAATAACACTACTGCATTCACCAGGGTGCCAGCTTGGAGAACATTTGACATGGTCTTGTGCCACTGGCTAGTCATGACACCTGCTGAGCTACCCTTCGTGCTGGTCAGAGATGCACATGGATCTCATGGATTGCCATGGGAGCCTCCTGCGCACAGCCCAGAGCAGATCTGGGGGGTCTGCTGTTAAAGGACTAGGCAAAACCAGAGGATGAAAGGGCTTCCTTCTCTCCTCCTGCTGCTGCTGGCATCCTCTTCAGAAGAGAGGTCACGGCCGCTGTGGGGGGAGCAGAGCAAGAGCTATCTGAGAGGCTGAGTCATGCAATGCTGGCAGCTTGTGCTAAGCAATGACAGATGCGCCACCAAGCAAAGCCATGTTTTCTGGCTGTCAGCTGGGTGCCTCCCAGAGAGACCCCCGCAATGTGCTATATAGTCAGTGATTCCTCCGACCAGGTACGGGAGCCAAGAGGGCAGAGAACATCCATTTGCAGGGGCAGAACAATGGGATCCTGGCCAGTCTTGGACATTCCTGCTGTGCCGTGGGAACGTTCCAGACCCAGCCAGGATAACAGAAACAAACTGGATCCCAATCACTAGTGGGAAGGGGAGCTGACCGAAGTCAGAGGTGGGTGGAGGAAGAGAGAGGGGATGTAGACAGCTATTGTAGAGAGGAGAGTTGAAAGCCACCCAGTAGAAGTGGCTACTATTATGGCCATTCCATTTAGACATGGGTCTGAGTCAGATCCTCCCCAAATTCAGCATCCAGATCTATATTTTGCATCTCAGGTTTCTCCAAACTTCCATACCAGGGGGGATTTAAAACGGCTTTATGTACGTGAATTAATTCAGCCGCAACTCACCGGGGAAGTGGGGTGATATCAGTACTTCTCCATTTTAAAGTCAGGGAAACGGAGAAGCAGAGATGTGAAGTGTCTTGCCCCAGTTCACACAGAGCAGACCAGACACTGGATCCCAGATTACCAGGCTCACAGCTGTTTGCATGCTAGACCCTGCTGCTTTCCCTGCAGGTCGTTAAGTGGGGAGGACATCTCCAGCATACCAAGAAGAGGCGTCCAGAGCTCAGGCACCATAGTCTGGGATAGATGGGGGCGGGGGCTGTTCAAGACCTCTGCAGTTATTCTCCTTTATTCATTCTCCCTATTTCCAGCCTGCCTGATTTCCAGCACTGACAGAAATGGCCCACAGAAACAAGGGCGTGACTTCCAAGTCCAGCCACTCCAAGAAGAAGCCTGCGGAAGAACCAGTAATTACAAGCCACAACATGGACTCCCTGGGCTTCCAAGCTATGGATAGCAACGTCCCTGGTCTGTCGCAGGTCATCCTGAAGAAGCTCAACATGAAGAGCTATGACGAATACAAGTGAGTAATGCCGGGATGCCTGGTGGCTTCTGCACAAGGTGTGTGCTGCCATCTGAACACCCGCATGGCACACTACCTCAGACACCTCTAGGACTGTCTGCACTAGCCACTGGGAGCATTAGACTGCTGGATGGCCTGAGGGAAAGAACAAAGCAAACACTATGTGACCCTGGCTAGAGGGGACCTTGGTGGACTGATAGGGCCACTTCCAGTGAAAAGAAAGTTAAACTCCCTTGTTCTCAAAGGATCAGAACATCATGCCCTGTTGGTTCATACCCTAGTAGGGATAAAGTTCTCTCTCCTAAGGGGTCCTCAGATGAGGCCTGGCCCTGCCAGTTCATATCAACATGTGGCTATAACTTCCCTTCAGTTCAGAACAGTCACAAGCATTGATAAAGGCATCCGATCAGGACAGTCTCTGCTAGCTGCCATCAGGGCATTGATAACATTCGGGCTGGCCCCTACAACAGAAGCCCTCATCAAAGCTGTGGTAATGAATTCATACTGCAGCAGTGATGAAGCAGCATACAGTAACCCCCTGCAAGTTGAGCTGATGCTAACATCTTCCATTACACGGCATCTTTGGGCCAGTCTTGTCGCTATGAAAGGACCACGCTAGGACAAGGTTGGGTTGTGCCCTGCTCGCCTTTCATCGACTTTGCTACTTTGCGTGTTTTCCTGCAGGTCTGTCATGGATGGGAAGAAGCTGGGGATGGATTTCGGGATCCGGACTTATTTCGACATGTTTCAAAAAATGGAGGACACCTTCAAATTCTGTGCTGAGTGCAAGAAACTCCCCGATGCCCTCCCTAACCCCAGAAGCCTCCGACGATGCAAAAGGTACTCAACAGCACCCAGTGTGTGGCTGAGGGCGGCTATAAAGGACTGAGCCATAGCATAAGGCAAGATCCTTCCCTTGTCCCCAGTGGAAATATTCCCAGAATATCTATGGGAACAGGAGGACAATTCCTTCTAACATAGAGGCTTAGCTAGGCTTCTGAATGGGGCCCCATAATAGAGGTTAGTCCTCTGAGTAGCGGCTGGGTGCATCTGTTTTTGTTTTTTAATTCCTCAGGACCGGATCCAAAGTCAATGGGAGTCATTCCATTAACTTCAGTGAGCACAGGCCCTCAGTGTCTAAACCTCTGCACTCTCTGGCTATCATGGGTGGAGGATGAGATGTTGCAGGGGGTATAACTGAGGACAGGGGGTGTAGCTGTCCCTTGGTGGGTAGCTTGTACGTGATTCCAATGATGCTGCCTGGCTGCCTTCTGCATGAAGGCGGCAGTACCAACTCAGTGGGCGACACCTGCTAAGTGAGGAGCTCTCTGTTCTTACCAGCCCCTTTGAAAGACATTGCAACAGCACCAAGGCCAAACTAATCCCTGGTGTAACCCCAGTGGATCAATGAAGTTACCCCAGGAACAAATTCTTGTATTTATGTCTCATGTTCACATGCAGGGATAGGGGAGGGCAAGAATGCTGTGCAGTCCAGAGAGAGCCCATCAACTCACACTTTGAGTATTGGTCTCCTTGGGGCAGCTCTCTCAGGCTCACTCCTGATGGTCCTCTCCTATCAGGTGCTAGGATGTATCTTGAATTTGCTGCCTGGTGGAGCACCATATTCTTTCTCCTCTCTCTTGCTCCCTCTAGGTGCCAGAACGTGTATTACTGCAACTCAGAGTGCCAACGGGCCAACTGGCCTGTGCACAAGAAGTTGTGTAAGAAGCTGAGGTTGGTAGCTCTTGACCGGCTGGTAGAATGGCTCGTCTTCACAGGTAGGTTTGCTGCCTACATTCAACAGAAGGGGACAAGGGGTCCTCTTTGACTGGGTCAAAGCTGGCTGGGCCATCTGCAGCCAGAGGCCATTTGACTGTCTTAGTGCAGATTCATCTGTCTGCTGCCTCATGCAGGAAGCAAGCCTCCAAGTAGATAGTAAGAAGATTGCACCAAGAAGGGAATTGGGCCTGGGGTCTCATGGTGGATTCTATCCAGACCTGCTCACGTTCCCTCCCCAGCTCCCAGACCTTTGTGGCTTGCCTGGGTTTCCATGATATCAGTGACAAGCACTGAGGGCTGTCTTTGAAGCCTGACAGAGCCCTGTCATGCTGTGAAGCCAAGCAAGGTGGTGTCTGGATACCACTGAGTGTTAGCTAGGGGGAATCCAGGAATTGCACACACACACACACACACAGAGACTCATAGCTGCAGGGGCTTCCAGTCTCCTCATTAGGCCTCATACACTCAACTGTTCAGGGGATTTGTGGAGTCCTGCATACCTGTAGCTGCTCTCCTAGTTTGGCTTGAAGACTCCTGGGTTCTCTGGGGTTCCAACATCTTTCACAGAGTTGATGGCTCAGACGTCCGTTATACAGTCAGCTCCTTCATCTCCCTATTGTTTCCCCTTCGTTACCGCACAACGTATCCTTGTTCACTGGCAGGGCTGCTCTGAGCTCAGCACCTCCTGTTAAGCTGAATGGCAGAGCTTCAAGCACTGTCTTTTTAAAGGGATGATACCCTTATCCAGGAAAAAAGATCAGTACACCCTGGGGAAGTCTGGAGCACTGAGCTGAGAATTTCTGGGGTTCTCCTTCTAGGTGACATCCCATTCCCCACGGCGACCTGGACAAAGCGCATACAGGAGGTGAAAAGCTGGGAAGACTGGTTCTCCATGCAGGAGCACCTGGAAGAAAAGCTGAGCGCTATACTGACCGGGCGTTATATGAATATCCTCTGGGCCAACGTGGGGAAGCCAAAGCCAGAGGAGGGAGAGCTGCTGGAGTCTGTCAAACGGCTGACCACAGACTTCCAGTCCAGGCCGATCACCATTGGCTTGGCGCTGCATGCTTTCGGCATTAATCTCTATACCAAGCCTGTCACAGTACATGTCATAGGGGCTTCCCATATCGAGACCCTCAACACCCGGGTGACGGATTACGATGAGCTGACACGGGTGTTTCCTGGGCACCAGGGCATCGAGGTAGTAATGGTGGGAGTCAATGTGGTAGATGGACCCATCATGAGGCCTCCGCTGACAGCGTTCGGACCCAGGGGAAGAGTCTATCTTAGCAGCTACAAGTCGCTTTATCCTGACTTCTGGGAATCCCAGGTGGAGACTCATCAGGCTGCCCGCCCAGACCTTGTGGTAGGCTTTCATCCAGGTGAGTGCACAGACAGAGGCTAACTACTGTCTCAAATGGTGCTGCCCTCCCCACTGATACTGCCCATCTGGCCCCATCTGGGGCAGCGCTCCTCGGGTCCCTCCTTCTAGGCCCAATCCATGCTGCCCTTCAGATTTCCTGCTTCTCCCTGACAGCTCCCCCTCCCCCGAAATCTCCTCTCCTGCAGCTTGTTTCTGCACCCTCTGTTATCACCACACCCCGCGGCTGGGTTTCCTCCTGCTGACCTTCTCCACTTCCAGAAGGTAGAGGACGCTCAGATTGACAAGGACTTGGGGCAGTGTAGCAAAGTGAAGACCCACTGGCACGGCACCTCCTGCTGGTCATCTGGGAATTAGCTCTTTTCCAGCATATGGAGCACCCTCTGCAGGTCAGTGTCTCCTGGACCCCGGTGCCCTTTACCTCAGGGTTCTGCCTCAGCAGTACCCCCACGCTCTGGGTCTCCCCTCCCAGGGGAACCCCCAACCCTCTATACCCACCTTGCCTCATTGGCTACTGCCCATCATCATCTAGCCCCCGCTCACTGGGGCGACTGCAGTCTGTAATGGCCACTCACCATTGGCAATGGGGTAGGACCAGCCGCCTCTTCCTATCCCCGGGCTACACCTCTGCAGCCCCAGTACCTCTGTAGGCCTTCGCCAAGGCCTGCAGCCTGGGGGTTTACCAGGCTGGAGCTCCCCCCAGCTCCTCTTACCCTTTTCCCCAACACTGCTCTGCTCTGCTCTGCTTCAGAGGCCTTGCTCCCACGCAGCTAGCCCTTCCCACTCCAGGACTAGAGTGAGACTCCTCCCAGTTCCTGGCCCCCAGCCCTCTTATCAGGGCCAGCTGGGCCCTGATTGGGCTGGCTACAGCTTGGCTGCTTCCCCAATCAGCCTAGCTTGGCTGCTTCTAACCCCTGTTATACAGGAGTGGGGCAGCCACTCCACTACAGGCAACATAAAGCAAAAAGACGGAAGAGACACCAAGACAACATCTTCTCAATGGTGATACCAACAGGGCCGGCTCCAGGCACCTGCTTAACAAGCGGGTGCTTGGGGCGG
This sequence comes from Malaclemys terrapin pileata, assembly GCF_027887155.1. Lineage (NCBI taxonomy): Eukaryota > Metazoa > Chordata > Testudines > Emydidae > Malaclemys > Malaclemys terrapin. The sequence continues at coordinate 57,199,366 of NC_071514.1, forward strand.
CCAAGGGAGAGGGGCGGCACCTGAGGCAATTCAGGGGCAGCAGGTCCCTCACTCCCTCTAGGAGCGAAGGATCTGCCTCTGAACTGCCGCCGCCGATTGCAGCTTTTTTTTTTTTTTCCCCAATTGCCGCCGCCGATCGCGTTTTTTTTTTTTTTTTTTTGCTTGGGGCGGCAGAAATGCTGGAGCCGGCCCTGGATACCAAGGAGGCTCTGGGGGTTAAAGGCCAGAACGACTGAAAAGATTTCAACTGTTCCTTTCTGCCATGCAAGAAGAATTCCCACCGGGCTTTGTGGGCTGGGAATTGATGACATAGTCCAACTTTGCATGGGTCAGCTTGCATCCTGCAACCCCAGCTTAGCAGGACAGTTAGAGACTCCTCGGTTTACACAACGTGATGTCATTGCACTGACCCATTGTCAATGACATACTGAGGTTCATGTGGCAACATGGTGACTCAGCATCTAGGTGTTAGAATGTGCTGGGAGCATTTTTGTACCAAAGGACAGTGTCAGGAAAGGGCGGCCTTGCTTAGTGTATATTCCTCCTAGAGCTTGGCTTGCCTTTTTTTTAAATGTCTCTGCTCCTAAGCATTGTGCCACAGGCTTTAGTATTTAATGCACCATACACGCTGGATCCTTCATGTGTTTAACCAGGATCAGAAGATTTCCTCATAACATCTTTATAATGGCTTACACATAGAGAGCCTTGGAGCTGATGATCTCAAAACACTTTAAAAATGCAGGGATTGTATAGATGGGGAAACTGAGGCACAAAGTGATTTTTTTTTTTTAACTGACTTTCCCAAGGGCACACAGCAAGTCAGTGGCAGAATTGGGATTGGAACCCTGGAGTCCTGACTCCCATTGCCCTGCCCTAGCCATTAGATATTGCTGCCTCATATATGCCACAGTATATGATTTTTGAGAGCCCGTGCTCTCTTATCATCAACCAAGTTCCTTGTGACTTGCATTTGCCTTCTGCTGGGACAATAACATGAACCAAGAGCTCAGCAACACTGCAGACATTGGCTGTGGTAGCTTATATCCCGGGAAAGGAGGAGGTAAACCCAGGTACTTTGTTAGCTCCTAGTCAGATTGCTTTTTTAACTTTGTTGCCATATGCCATTAGGGACTAGCTGCCACAGGAAGTGCCACATAGCCAGGATCTCGTAGGCCTAATATCACAGCTCAGCCAGGCTATCAAGATTTCAGTCCAGATGTCTGCTGCCCCCTAGCAAGCACAGCCAAGAATGGTGTGCGCTTTCCCCCTCTGCGTATGCCAGACCCACTGTGTGCTTTCTAGATACCCTGGGACGTCACCAAGAGCCCAGTCTATTGGAAAGCGGAGACAGGCCTGAATCAGATCATCAGATTGGGACTCCTCTCCTGCCTTGCGCATCCCGCTCTGAACCCTGTGGATCATCCCAGTCTCTGAACTGAGAATCCAGCCCGAAGGGACGTTTGCAAGTGGTTAGGAAGTTTGAAGGCGTAGTTACCCTGGCCCTAGCACTAGTCCCTGCTGCAGTTGGGCTTAGCGTTAGAGCCTGCAGCTGTGATGCAGCAGCACAGAATGCTGCCCTGGTGGGGAGATAGACCCCCCCAGAGAGAGGGCAGCTCGAGCTGCGGAGGGGGCTCAGATTCTGCTGGAGAGGAGGCCATTGGAAGGCAGTTAAAGAAGGCAGCGGCACTGGGGTAAAAAGGAGATGTGGCTGAGGAAGCTGGATATGAAGGGCCGTGTGCAAGGAGCCCAGCCGTGCGGGGCACAGAGCGTGTGACTGGTGAGGTTGATCACTGGGACACTGACAGAGGGAATAAAGTTTAGGCACCGGAGGAACAGGCATGGCTGTCCGGGGAGACACTGTCACTTGTGGGTGAACCTGCTGGAAAGAGGTACGGTCGTAGCAGCATCAGCTCAAAGGAGCATCACAAGCCAAAGAAGTCAGGACAGCCGGGGTGAAACTAGACTTTGTAGCCAGAGGGAGGAAGAGTTGAGTCCTCCCTGAGGGTGACGCAGCATGTTGGCAAAGTTTCTTGCGATGGTTATTTACAGTTTATTATTTTTCTAAACAAGTATTTGATGTTACTTCATAATATTTATGTTCTTACTTAATTTGGGGGGTTTCCTTTACAAAGTTTCAGGTTATCTCCATTGCATGGGTTTGCCTCGGCCTCTCCTCACAGTCGGCATAGCCTGCCTGAGGCCTGCATCACTGCACTGGCCAATCGAGGCTGGAAAGGGCAGGAAATACTAGGGTTGCCATACGTCCTCTTTTTCCCGGACATGTCCGGCTTTTCGGCAGTCAAACCCCCGTCCGGGGGGAATTGCCAAAAAGCCGAACATGTCCGGGAAAATGGCGGCTCTGCTCCTCCCCGACTCTTCGGCTCTGTTTAAGAGCCGGGCTGCCCGAGCGCTACCGGCTTCGGGCAGCCCCGTGCCTCCAGACCCTGCGCCGCCGGAGCCCGGGAGGGGAAGTGCCTGGCTGGGGGCGCAGGGTCCGGAGGCACGGGGGCTGCCTGAAGCCCATAGCGCTCGGGCAGCCCGGCTCTTAAACAGAGCCGAAGAGTCGGGGAGGAGCAGAGCTGCCGCGGCTGGAGGCTCTGCTCCTCTTCGGCTCTGTTTAAGAGCCGGGCTGCCCGAGCGTTACCGGCCTCGGGCAGCCCCCATGCCTCCGGACCCTGCGCCGCCAGAGCCCGGGAGGGGAAGTGCCTGGCTGGGGGCGCAGGGTCCGGAGGCACGGGGGCTGCCCGAAGCCGGTAGCGCTCGGGCAGCCCGGCTCTTAAACAGAGCCGAAGAGGAGCAGAGCCTCCAGCCGCGGCGGCTCTGCTCCTCTTCGGCTCTGTGTAACTGACACAGTGTAAGTTACGCAGAGCCGCCGCGGCTGGAGGCTCTGCTCCTCTTCGGCTCTGTTTAAGAGCCGAGCTGCCCGAGCGCTACCGGCTTCGGGCAGCCCCCGTGCCTCCGGACCCTGCGCCGCTGGAGCCCGGGAGGGGAAGTGCCCGGCTGGGGGCGCAGGGTCCGGAGGCATAGGGGCTGCCCAAAGCCCGAGCGCTACCGGCTTCACGGTTTGCTGGGCAGCCTCCAGACCCTGCGCCCCCAGCTGGGCGCTTCCCCTCCCGGGCTCCAGCTGCGCTGGGGAAGCGCCGGCTGGGGGCGCAGGGTCTGGGGGCTGCCCGGCAAACCCTGAAGCCGGTAGCACTGGGGCAGCCCTTTCCCCCTGGCTGGGAGTGGAAGGGAGGAGGGGGCGGAGTTAGGGTGGGGAAGGGGCGGAGTTGGGGCGGGGCTAGGGGTGGGAAAATGGGCGGGGCCAGGGCTTGTGGAGGGTCCTCTTTTTTTATTTATGAGATATGGTAACCCTAGAAATACTCGCAAGCATGTAGAAATGGCCAGAGAATTACAAGGGTTTGTAACATATCAGCACTTTTATCTAAAAGAAAGAGAAAGGCCTAGGATATGAAAGCACCGACATGGCACAACCTATTGCAGAAGTAAATGGTGCTAGGCTAAGCCCAAAGAGCAAAGGCAGCCTCTGCAGAGGGATCTGGAGCTAAATCAGGTGTAAATCAGCACCACTCCATTGATTCCACTGGAGTCAGCTGAGGATCTGGCCCTTTAGAACCCCTCTGATCTGTGGCTTTCCTGCTCAGTGAAGACATGGCAAGGCAGTTTGGGGCTGTAGTAAATCAGCCCTGAGTTTAGCTCAGGCAACGAGTTCTGAATCTGGAGATGTGGGGGGGTGGGGTGAAGAGAAAGCTTCAGAAAGTCTGTTTATGGAAAAGTGCTTTTAAGATAGTCACTAAATAAGTCCGTGAGCTACTGGAAGTGGAATGCATCTGGGGAAAATATATCTGTCCCCAGTAGGTGCTACATAGAGTAATCCAGAGCTTAGTCTTTAGGAGAGAGGACGCAAGGGTCAGATCCAGGCAAATGGTTTTAACTCATTGCAGGGGTGCAGCGGGCTAGGAGTCTTTTTCTAAAAGACTGGGGCAGTGACATGGGGAGCTGTGAAATGATCTAATCAGAGGCAGATGGCAAAGAGCGAGGTAACTACAGAAGCCCTGACAGTCGGTTCACAGTAAGTGGGGTCAAGAAGCCAGCAAGGTGTTTGGAGTTGGGTGTGAGGGCTATCCAGGCAGAGAGGTGGCCCTAGAGTTTTAAAGTTCAGCTGGTGTCACAGGGTGCACCACTCACCACTGGGCTGATGCCACCTCCTGGTCACTCTGGGGATTAACTCAAGGCCTATGACCCCCTGTCCACAGTTTGTGCACCATCACTCCATCTCTGCTGTCAGCCTGCAGCCCCTCTCACAGCCTCAGGAACCACAGTTTCCTCTTTGTGGCTTGGCTCTCCAGCCATGTCTGTATTTTTTTTTTTTGGGGGGGGGGGGGGGGGGAAATTAGCTCCTCAATAGTCACTGCCTCAGTGCCACACACCCAGTGGCTGGAAGGGGAACCCAGGCCCACCATCTACTGTGAGTTCCAGCCCAGGGACCCTCAGCTCAGCAGCCTGGGCCATCTCTTCCAGACCTAACTGCTCTGTCCCTGGGCTGCTTCCAACGACTGGTTCCCCTTTTATTCCTGAGCCTACCAGTTCCCAAAGCCCCCTCCCCTTTTCCCAGGGAGGGGCTGCAGCCTGCCCGCCCGACTCGCTCCTCCATGTCTTCTGGCAGTGTCTGCTTTTTCCCAGCAGCCTCTTCCCCTTCCAGCTCCTGGGCTTTATAGGTCCTGCCTATTCCTGCCCAGTTGAACCGCCTTAATTAACTGCCTAATTGGTTAATTGGCCCATCTGGCCTGCATTAAACCCTGCAGGGTGAGTGTGGGGTAGATGACTCATCACACCAGACTTAAATGACTCTCTTACATGTTCCACCAAAGAACTGTGTTGCTCAGTTGAATCGATCACCAACCCAACCAAAACAAGCCAGGGAACCTTTAGTGAAGTCCTCTCTCTGCTTTTGCCATCTACAACCATGTCCGCCAGCCAGAAACCTCTTCTCTGTACTTCAGCCCAAAACATGCAACCGTAACCATCTAGTTATGCAGCCCCTATTGCCATGGTATATGGATGGCTTTATCCGCCCCACACACTGTGAAGTAGGGAAGTACTCTTATCCCCATTTTATAGAGGGGAACTGAGGCACAGAGAGAATGAGGCCAGGTCTAGACTAGAAATTTAGCTGGTATGGTAATGTTGGTTAGGAATGCGGTTTTATTTATGATCTTCCTAGGGTGGCAAAAGCCCTAGTGCAAACACAGTTGTAGCTTATTTCATTTGGGGAACTAGGATTAGCTATACTGGCAATAGCACTCTTTTGTCAATAGAAGCTGTGTCTTTCACTAGAAGGATTGACTGGCATAGCTGTATTAACAAAGCCTTTCTAGTATAGACTAAGCAATGGTCACACAGGGAGTATGTGGAAGAGCAGGGAACTGAATTCAGATCTTCCAAGTCCCAGACTAGCGCCCTTACCACTGAACCATCCTTAACTCAAACATCAACTGCTGGAAGAACAAAACACAATCTTGGAGCTCCCCTATTACCGCACCTAAATAACAAGACCGTGATCGATAACTGTCCAGATTGATCAATACTGCTATAGATTGCTAAGTAAACAGTGTCCAATGTTACCCTCTCAAACCATCCACTAAAGAACCTGCGCTGCACAAGCATGCTCTTCTTCAACATGGCACTGGGTCAACACTCAGAACAATCCAAATCAGCCATTTCTGACTGGGGTGTGCTTTGTGGAGAGCAGAGACATGCGTTATGGGAGGTGGGTGTGCATGTTGTAAGGTGGAGGAAGGGGAAAATCCTAGTTGTAGGTTACAAAGGTTGGGTGAGAATGTAACTGGTGTGCTTCTGGGTTTGGGGGTTGTGTTTCTAGGCTGTGGATTTAGGCACCCTCTGGTGGCTTTTACCAAAGATTCTGGTTTGGTGGCATGTGCATGTGCGCACACACAGGCACATGTTATTCTGTTGTAGCCCTTGGTTTCTCAGTATTAAGGCCCAGATCCTCAAAGGTATTTAAGCACCTGACTGAAATCAAAGGCACCTACGTACCTTTGAGGATCTGGGCCTACGGCCCTCTGTTCATGGTCATCCCTTGCTGGTATGTCTACACTACGGAGATGATAGCTATGTTGGCCTAGCCTCATAGTGTAGACGCAGCCTCCACTGACAGAAGGAGAGTCTGTCAGTCTAGGAATACCACCTCCCCAAACGAAGTCAGCTCTATTGACAGAAGCCCTCTATGGTTGACAAAGCTGCATCTCCACTAGGGGTTTTGTCAGTATAGCTATGTCGGTCAGTGGTGTGGTTTTCACACCCATGACCGATGGAGTTATGCCAATCTAATGTTTCAGTATGGACCAAGCCTCATGCCTGAGCTAGACTGTAAAAGCCATGGAGCAACGAGCTGCCATATTCTACCTGTCTGCAAAGCATCAAGCAGGCATCTAGCGTTGTTAATAAACAGACTCAATAATACCACAACTCAAAAGCATCAGTTGCAAGCAATGAAAAATATCTGTGGTTTCCTTTGTTTGCAGCCATGTAGAGCATTGCATAAGAGGCACAGACTATTGGCTGGAACAGAGGACTGGGAGTCAAGATCCCAGGCTTTTAGTCTTGGCTCTGGGCAAGGTCTACGGCTCTGTGCCTCAGCTTCCCCAGCTGTAAAATGGGGATATCTCACAGGTGTTGTACCGTGCTTTGGGGCCCTGGAAGGAAAGGTATAGCAGTGCAAAGGCTTATTATCCCTTAGCCAGCAGTTTGAAGGTACTGTGGATTGACTGACCCACCGTGTCCTCCAGGACCAACTTGTTGGCATCATGTTGGGATCCAATGTTCCCATAGGAGGAAGACAGTCAGCATGCCGGTGTGCCATGATGGCATTTTGCTGGCCGTACGCTAGCACCAGAACAATAACACTGCAAGCAGGGGGCTGGCCTGGTAGAGCCAGAAAGAGCCTGTGAAATCCCCAATGGCTCACAAGCTGGGAATGCTTCTCAAGCCCCCACTCCCAAAACACTGCATGCTCCAGTCAGCTCATTCCATCCAGGGTGTCCTAGCTGGGGGCAGGCGAGACAGCTGCATAAACAGCATTCCTTGTCACCGCTCCCTGCTGAGAAAACTCCCGGGGCTTGTTGCGCCTGCCCCTCCTCGTGGGAGACACACGCAGCTTCAGCACCTACCACAGCAAGGGCCTCAACCTGCTTCCAGTGACACCAGAGGCACGACTGCTATTGGCCTCACTGGGCAGGGGATCAGGCTCCAAAGCTTTCTGGTGTCCTTCTGGTGTCTGCAGGATTACATGCCTGCCTGGATGTGATGGAAGGCTGGCTCCCCACACTGCTGCTGCTGCGGGACTACAAGATCCCCACCCTCTTCACCCTCTACAAGTAAGAAAGGCCCTTCCCCCTGCTTTCCCTTGGGGGGCTGAGTACATGTGGGGCTCTGCTGTCCTGTGCCCCAGAGTCCTCCAGACAGTCATTTGCATGAGATATCTGCTTTTTGGACCAGTCAGCTTGTTGCAAGTCACTTTATAACAACAGGCTGTATTTGGCTATTAGCACCTGACTCTGTTTTAAACTGCTAAGGGAGCATTTTGGCAGCTGCCACTGTCAGAGCACTGCAGTGACGGTGCTCCTGCTGGAGCCCTGGCGAGCAGTGACAGGGCACTGTTGTGGGGGACGCTCACGATGCTGGAGTCCCAGCTGGCACCGATGGGACATTGCTGTGGGGAAGCTCACACTGCAAGTCTCCCGGTGCAGTGTCAGGGCCCTGGTGTTTTACTCCAGCAGGGTTCAAATCCCAGGAGGTGTCTGGGGGTCAGGGCTGGGGTGAGGTTGGCAGTGTGCTAACTGTGCCCCATCCCCTCCCGACAGCGAGCAGGAGCTGAAGTACTCCCTGAAAATCCTGGCAGAGCTGGAGACCCAGATCACAGGCTACGGAGCCAATCCCTTCGCCTCTCTCAAGCCGGAGCAGGTCTATTCCAACCCCAACAAGTCACCCGTCTACTGCAGCACCTACTACATCATGTGCCACGGGCTGGCTGGCACCCCGGATGAGCCAGACATGGGGGGGTTAGACGGGGCTGAGGACAGAGGGGAGTAGAGAGGAGACACCTTTGCTATATGTGCTGTCAGCTACTGACACCTCCCCAGCCAGAGTGCAGGGCTCCTCCTGAGTCCCTCTTCCCCGGGCTCCCAGCCGGCATTGGACAGGGAATCTCCATGCTCGAGCCCAGGCAGGAGAGCTGCGTGCTTGGCCTGTGCAGTGCAGGGGACCTGGGAGGTGGGTGGGCCTGTTCCAGGGGGCTGTAAAGCATTTCAGATAGTGCCCTCTGCTGGACAGGGCTGTGTGTTACAGTGATACATCAGCGACATGGAAGAGGATCCTTCCAGGTAATAATAAATATCACCAGGGTCTTGCTCGCCTATAGTGCTAGCTAGTAGCAGATCTCAAAGGAGGCCGGGATCATAAAGCATGTAGTTACTAGGGCAGCATCCAGCGTGGCTGCTCCTGACTGCTGGTGCCAGCTTTTGGGGGTCCATGTGCCTGGTGTCAGCTCCCCAGCTACTACCTTAGCGCACAGGTGAGAATGCCCGTCTCAGCTCAACGGGGGGCTCTGGGGAAAGGCTTCCAACCTGCCCTGGCACCCAGCGTGCAAACAGACACTTCCACTCAACCAAGGGCGGGGCACCCAGCCAAGAGCCACCGTCTCTGGGGCCTGGGCCCAAGTTACAACCCCACCCTGTTTATTCTACCCGTTCATTTCCAGGAGCTACAGCAGCTCCACTTGGCGCATGGGGAAGGTGTTGTCCCCTTAGGCCAGAGGAACATCTGGATCGTGGAAGGGGCAGGCAGTTAGCTCCCTGGGGCTCTGGAATGAGACTGGAGGTAGTATTGCCATGTAGTGAACATATCTGGCTTGGGAGTTTGGGGCTGGGGAGGAGGGAAACCCTGGAGTGATATTTGTGACCCTGGCTTGTCATCACTGAAAGGCAGGTTTTTCATTAGACCCAGCCTTCAACGCCCCTTGAGCATGGTTAGATCCACCCCACATTAGCCTGCTACTCTCGTGTTGTCCTCTGCCTCGGTGACCCCACAGGGCCACAGGCATGGGAGATGCTGGTGACCTCAATACCCAGACAGGATCTCTTCATGGCGGTGCCTGCCTCAGCGAATGCAGCTCACTCTCTCGAATGGACCCATTGCTGGTACAGCTAGGTGCCGTGTGCAGCATTGCAGAAGCATCCTTTCTGTTCACTAAAGAGCCATTTGCCCTTCCCCCATGGTGGTTGCCTTCCAGGGCCAGTGATGGCCACGCTCCTGAGCCATGGTGCATAGTGGGGAAAGGCGGGGGGGGCGTGGCCTAGGAGCAGGCTCGTGGCCAGACACTCCTCTCTGCCACCCCTCTCCCTGGAGGTGACACACACCCCCAGAAGGAGCACAGAGCAGGGACGGGAGAAGCAACAGAAACAAAAAAACACTCAAGAGAAGCCAGTAGCAACGGCTTTATTTCTGAAAAGGGCTTCATTGTAAGAAAGGAAGCCAGCCCCTGCCCCCCTCTTTAGCTGGCCCACACCGAAATGGCCTCTCACATGCGAGGAGCACGGGGCTGCAGGAACAAATTCAAGAGAGAAAAATATTTCACATTGCCTGCCTGGAACAGACAGAAGGGGGCGCTGGTGTCACCAGGGCAAGCCTGCTTCCCTAGGCCCAGGCTGAGCCCCTGTGCATCCAGGGGGTGTCCTCAGCACCCAGCAGGGAATGCGGGGTCAGGGTGTCCCTGTTCTTCAGGAGCTGATCTAAGCCTCTCAGCAGGGAAGGTCTATGCTCCCCCCCGGATCTGCTGAAAGGGAGCGCCTACTGCTACCAGCTCAGCGCACACCTGGCAACCTGCACCCAGGGCTTCCCTCAGCCCGCAGGTCACAGACACCCAGTGCCCTGGCTGCCTGGGGGGGGAGAGGGGTGGAAGAGAAAGAAATTAGTGAGGGTGTGAGAGGACGGGGCACGGGGCAGGGAGGAAGGGGGTGAGAGTAGTTGGGAGCTGGCGGGGAGGGTAGGAAGCCAGACGAGGGGTGGGGAATGCTACATCATGACACTTGCATGCAAGATACATTCCCGCCAATCCCCCAGACCCCACTGTGATGCAGACCCTCCCGTCTCACATTTGGGTTTTGTCTTCAGCAAATCCCTATTTACAGGCTGGCAGCTGCAGCCCTAGCCCCATTCAAAGTGCAGGGAGGCAGGGGCTCTGCACAAACACAACCCATGGACTCAGAATGGGAATAGGGTGGAGTAGGGGGGGAGGCTCTTCGACAGACATCCATGGCCAGGTGCTATTTATAAGAGAACAGCCCTTCAGCTTCAGCACTGGCCTCCAGCCGCCGTGCATGATGGTCAGCACTCACTCACAGGGCACCAATCAAGAGCCAGTCTCCTGTGTGCTCCCTGCAGAGCCCCTGCCATTGCCAGCTACTACACACTTGCCCAGGTGGCACCTTAGGAAGCCAAGGCCCCGGGCCACCCATGAGAGACAGAACTCCAGCCCAGGGCCTCTGGGGACCAAAACGGAAGCAGCCCAAACACTCCGCATTGGCTGCAATGGGAACACACGCTCATGGCTACGTGAGGCTAGTGGTCCACACACCCACATGCTCACGCACACACTTTCCACGGACACGGACACATGGCCTTGGAATTTGGCACAAAGCGCGAGCCTGCGAGGGCTCACAATTAAAGACACAAAGCAGAGAAGTCCAGACTGGAATGTTGTATCTGGGCGAAACACAGACCAAATCCCAGCCACACAAGGCCCTGAGACCCAGGAAGCACCAGACACATTAAAAGGCTTAGTCCATACTACACAAAACTTGAGCGAGGTACATAAAACCCAGTGACACCAGAGGGGGCTTTGTAAAATCCATCCAACCAGGGACAATGATCTACCCCAGAGATGGACTCAGATCCTACGGAGCAAGGCTCTGACTTGGAATTCTGGTCTTCAGTGTAAATCAGAGGGTGCAAAAATCTTGCCATGTGGCTTTGTGAGATTTCAGCTGCTTCCTGGAAGCAGCAAATAGATCCCTCCCAATTCTGGATTTGATCCAGAACCTGAACCACACTCGGAGGATTCAAATCCAACTCCTCACCCTTGGGAAGGGTTTGAATTGGAGTCTCAGGGTCTAGCCCATCTCTAATATCCAACCTTCTATAGCACATATAAAAACACTTCCTTCCATAGCATTCAGCGCTGCCAGGCAGTGAATGGATTTTCTACACAACTGCATCAGCCCTTTGCACTGCCCATGGGGCGGACAAGCCAGCCTAGATCAAATTAAAAATAAACCCAAACCTTCAGCTCAAACTCAACTTATCCAAAATGCTTGGTTAAATGTTCCCCATTTTCACGTAGCTTCCAGGGGTGACAAAATGCCACGAGACCCTGTTCCCATCAAATCCCAGCCCAGTTTTGCAGACTCAAGAGTTTGGGATAGTTTGTAGAACTAGGTTGGGAAAAACATCCAAACACGTGGGTGCATCTCCAAACCCAGCCTCCTCCCATCATGTCCCAGTGCTTCTCAGCTGGCAACTATGAATCCCAAGCAAGAGCCAATCTACTCTTCCAGTGGCCTCATGTAAAAGACTACAAGCTTGACCCTGCTTGCTGTTGAGGCCCCTAAACCTCAACGGAAGGCACACAGAGCTACGGAAGAGGTGCTCGGCTCCTCACGGGATCAGAGCCTAGTTGCTCAGGGTCACCTTGGCTTAGACCATCCCTATTCCTGCAGCAGCCCATGCACTTTCTTGAAGCAGACACTGGCTATTTCATTTCTGCTGGTTTGGGACACGATTCGTAGCATGGATAATTACAACCCAGACAAACAGAGACCAGCCAGGAGGCCCTAGCAGAGGGGAGGGAGTTGGGGAGATTCCTGTTTAGGAATAAGTGCAATTCAATGTGTGCTTAGTATGGGCGGTTCAAAACCAGCCTTATGGCTGTGACGGTTGGTGGTTGACACCCCTGTTCCCAGAGTCTGCACATTTCCAGCATCCCTTAGGTCCTGCATGGCAGCTCCAGGGGTTCAGTTGGCAATAAGACTCTACTCCAGCAGGGAGCTGGATTAGCAAGAGGCAGTTTCAAGGCTGCTGAAGTCTGAGGTGACTGAGGCGCAGTCAGAACAGATGGTAACATGGTGCATGGAGGGAGGGGGAGTGGTGCACACCAGCCTCGCCGAGGGCCCACAAGGGCACCAGGAAGCCTGCATGGCGATATTCCTACTCCTGAAGGCACCAATGGAGAGAACACTGCTTGGCTGAAAGGCGGGGTGGTCAGGAGTGACGGGCTCCATTCTTGCCAGTGTCACCAGAGGGGACTGGTGAAAGGAAAGGGCACCAGGTAGGGCCCTCCCTGACCTTCCCCTGGCAGGGCTTACAGACACGGGGCAGCTCAGCTGGGACAGCAGAAGCAGCAATGCGAAGAGCAGCAATTCAGGCTTCAGGGACCTGTTTACACTAGAGACAAAGGCTGAGGCTCCCCATCCCATTCCTAACATTGAGGCATACCCACCGCTTAGCAACACCGGGGCTTGCTGTCTGCCAGCGCCAATGCACACCATAGCTGCTTTGAACTACTGACAGGGCAGAGGGTGGGGCCCTGAGTGTAAATGATAATCAGGCCCGTGTCACATAACCCCCTACTCAGAGCGGGCGTACAATCTGGTGGGGCCTTTTCTACACTGGGGCTCCTAACATAGATAGTGCCAGAGAACCAGGGCTAGCAACAGGTAGGAAACTGTCCCTAGCATAGACAAGGCCCCAGCCTGGCTCTTCACCAGTGCCCTGAGGAATCTCATCTGGCCGCAGGGGACTGTCCCCAAAGCAGTCTGGATAGGGCTGTCGGCAGCGCCTCTCTTCAGTCCAATACCTGGCTCTCCTATTTAGCCTGGAAAGGAAGCAGGTGCCCTCACCATGGCTTTGCAGCTGGGAGGAGACTGTACAGTGAGGTTAGGTGGATGGTTGGGGCCACTGTTTTACATGGAAGCCAGGCGTGCAGCCGGAAATCACGGGAGGAGGCAGGGACATCAGCTAAAAGTCCTGGCAGGTCCCAATGGGGACCAGGGGCAGCCAATGCCTGGCAGTTTTTATGGATATCGTAGATTCCACTTACAAGCAATCCTGATGCTAACAACTTCTGGTTAATAGTAGTGTTTGGCCAGCTGATCCTGCCCCCTGTAATGTTAATGGGATTCCCACACTGCCAATGGCCTGCTGCTTACTGACAGCTTGGCCACGGCTGCAGGCAGGTTTGCAGGGCTGCACAGGAAGGAAGCGCTGGGGTTGCAAGGTACCTTTCCATGCGCTCTCCAGGCCGTGTCCTGCCCTGGCACCGAGGACCCTGCTCAGCATATCCCAACACTTCTTTCCCTAGCAGCACCTGCCTCCCGCTCATTGGTAACTTCCAGATAATGGCAATCAAGAGGTTGCTAATAAGCAGAATCCACTGTCATTTCTAAGGTGCTTCCGACTTCATTAGGGAGAGGTTGGCGTGCCGGTTTCCTTCCCCAGCCTGGCTCCAGCAGAGGGTGCTTGGAGGAGCATCACCCCCAAGGACAGATGAGGGGTGGCTGAGCAGCGCCGCCGACACGGTCTGGTGCAGCGCCTCTTCCTCAAGAAGCAGCACCAATGTGCTGGCTGGACCAGGAGCCCTCCCTGAGTTGATGGCTGGAAAAGCAGAGCCCGCACTGGAATGCTGAGAAGAGAGAGACGGCCACAGGGGAGTAGGGAGACGGCAGCCTCAGGCCATCTATGACAGCAGGGAAGTCAGCAACCTCACAACAGGGCTTCCGCCGTCCGGCTCTGGAACCGATCTGGGGTCTCTTTTATTGGGGAGGGAGGGAACAACATTCTGAAGGACGACAGTAGAGTTTAGGCGTCTCAAGGCAGGTTAGGTGGGTGGCGTTGTCCCCAAGTCATGGGGGGAAGGAATTGGGGCTCTGCGGCTGTCCGATGGGCTTGGCCCAAGGGTAGCTATTACTCAGCATTGGCGCGTTCCCTCAGTGCTGGCAGCGTCAGCATTTCCGGAGCGGATTTCTTCCGGGCCCTGTCCTTGGGTGCGCTGAGGAATTCTGGGGGGTCGCCGCTCAGTGGCGTGGAGGGGGCACTGGCAGGGGCGCTGTGAGTGGCCGAGGGCTGCCCCACCTCGCTGATGGAAATGGAGGGCGTTACCCTGCCGATGATCTCGTTGGTGGCTTCCTGAGTTTCCCTCTCATACTGGCGCACCTCATCCATCGTCATCTCTGCCAAGAGCAAAGAGAAATAGAGTTCACAGGCCCGTCCGAGAGAAGCAGAGGGGGTGGCACCTGCTCCCTTCGCTCTCCGAGTGCCAGGCAAAAACCAGCTTCTGCCTCCACAGCCAGAGTAACTAAGGGTGGCCTCTTCCTCTTAAGCCTCTGTCAAGTTGAGGACCAGCTGTCCCATAAACCTGGGTTTGCTGAGGATAAGGCTGCTCAAGGTAATTTCTGCCATCTGTGGAACAATCTTAGAGGTCCCCAAACTGTGGGACACCCCCCTAACATTTGGGGGCACGGCTGGGGCCCGGGCCAGCCCCCAGAGGGGGCAGGGAGGGAGCACCAGCCAGTTCTGCTCCTGAGCCTGGCTGCCAGCCCCACGCCCGCCCCCAGCTGTGGCCCCAGCCTTGGCCCTCTTACCTCGGTCCGGGGGGGGGGCGCATAGACAGGGGTTGGGGGGGCACGGGGTAAAGTTTGGGGACCACTGCTCTATCTACTATAACCCAATCTAATCCCACCCCGTCCCTCTGGGTATTTACACAGGGCCCATCACTGCTGTGGCTAACAGAGACTGGATGAGGCCATAGAGAGCAAACTATGGCCCAAAAAGGCTGTAAAAGGGAGCCACAGCCAGGATAAGGTGGTTGAAGCCCTCTGCTATGCCCCAGAGGGGCGCACTTTTTCAACCCAAGCAACAATCGTTTCCCTGAGGTCTCTGACTCGTCCATAGCACGGCCCTCCCCGTAAGAGAAGTTGCCCCACCAACACCTCCCCTCCCATGAAGCCGAGGGATGTGGGAGTGAGTCGACTCAGCCATGACCACCACAGGGCAGCTCCTGTACATGGTTGGATCTACAGAGCCAGCAGGTGAACAGACTTGCCTCTTGGGCAAGCCAGCTGTGTCAGGTCCAGCAAACAGCCTGGGGACTACCTGCGTACCTCTGCCACGGGCTGTGCCATGAGCCAGGGCCCAGGTTTCCATTCTGGGCTGTTATCTTGTGAGGGTCTAATACTGGAATAGCAGGGGACGTAGGTCGGGACGAGGTGCATCGGCAGAGCTGTACTGGGGAAGCTGGCACAGCCTCTGCTCTGCCTACCCTGCTGTCAGCCTCTCCCTCTTCCACGAGTATTAACTAAATACTCAGCTGACGGATCCAAGTTAAGGGCTGGGCTGATCCAGACTCTCACAGGAGGTGCGCAAGGCACCTGGCTGGTACTGGGAAATCCAACTCATTCACCAAGAGCTCCCAGAGCTTCTAGTGCTCATTGGTCAAATTCCTCTGGCTGAATCCACCCAGCCCAGGAAAGCGAAGGGCAAGGGGACCCAAGCAAGCAGCTCCAAAAAAGCAGGTGGCCATGCTGCCCGCTCAAAATCCAGGACACCGGGGGGAGATGCCAACGGAAGAGACTGCATGAGTTATGAATGGGAAACAGGACTCTGGTGCAGTTGTGAATGTGTCCCTCTGAAACCACCAGCTTCGGAAGGTGGGCGGGCGGGGGAGGGCACCGTGTGTGAGCATAATCTCCAGGGAACTGGGGTGTAGATGTGTGCGTGCAATCTGCCTGGAGGTGAATACGTGGGTGTGTCCAATCTCCATGGGGCTGGGATGTGGGAAGGGAACTCTGTGCCTAATTTGCCAGTGAAGAGCCCCCAGCAGAGCGGAAAGAAAGCCCCGGCCTGACGAAGACATGGCAGCATAACCAAACACAGGAAAGGACAGTCTCACAGCCCCAAGCACCTGCTGCTCCCCTCCCCATGGCCGCTAGGTCTGAGCACTCCCTGCTCGCTGACGATCAACTCTAAAGAGCGTTGGCACAGGATAGGGCCTGCCAGGCCATCCAGCTCCAACTCCTCACCCCACGTTAGCACTGGGGGCCCACAATGACACGCAGCTCTGCCCGACAGCTGGTTTCAGACTGACAATCAGAGAAGGAGCTGCTCCCGTGCCAAGCCCTACCGCACAGAGGTGGGGCTGGGAGGAAACCTGAACAACAACAGCTGCAAGAACTGGAGAAAGAGAGAAACCAAAAAGGAACATACATACAAAGGAAAGTCCCGGGTGGGGCGGATGGGAAGCTAGGGGTCCTGGCTTCCGAACTTTTGGTTTGTGGCCACTTGCATCTGAGTCTCGAAGGCGCGAACCTCCTCCAGGGGCATGTCTGTAACATGCAGAGACCCTCTCACTGCTCGGTTAGCAAGAAGAGCGCCTCCGGGAGCTCCTCACACATCCAGCCCAGGGCGCAGCAATGGGGCCAGCTGGCCCAACAGCCAAGACACTTCTCAAGAAGGGAACCCCCAGACAGTCACAGATGCATCCAGCTGGCTATCACTTGGGTCTCTATGCTGGATGTATGTACACACGCACACACAGGCACACAGACACACGTGCACACACACACACCATCACTTTTGACTCCATTCTGGATGTACATGCACATACACAGCCTTACCCATCACTTGTGTCTGCAGTCTGGATGTACACCCCCGCCCGCACACACAATGCATGTCTCCATTCTGAGTACGCGCACACACCGCTTGAGTCTCCACTCTGTCTTTGCGTGCGCGCACACACACAAACACACACACACACACCCTCTGTGTACGCATCACTTGTGTATCTATTCTGGATGTATACATATACAACGTACCCATCACTTATATCTCCATTCTGGATACACGCACATGCATTTTGTGTTTGCGTGTATGCATGTTTCCGTTCTGAGTGTGTATGCACACATCACTTGAGTCTCCAGTCTGTCTTTGCAGGCACCCCCACCCCCACCTGTGTACCCATCACTTGTGTCTCCATACTGGATGCCCCCTCCCCCATCCTATTCAGAAAATGCTGCGCACTGCCCCTCCAGAAGATGCATGCTCTCCGCAGTGCAATATCCCCCTATATGAACACACACACACACACACACACACACACTCTGCATTCAGGCCAAGGTCTGACTGAAAGACATAGCCAGACACCCTCTGCCACGTGCCCTGCACCTATGCTCTGCACACACAGCTTATAACGCTTTGCTTGTAACGTGGCTGGGACCAAGGCGATGGGGGAGTGATGAGACAGACTCCAGCCCATGCATCTGTCACACTGGGATTCCAGGGGGGGGCCATGTCACCGTCCCTCTTACTAACATCTCCATCTGGCTGGCCAACCTGCTCAGGCCAGGCTCCTCCTTAGCCAATGCCTCCCTCCTCCTCCACCAGGAACTCAGGACATACATACACACACACACACACAGTCTCGCTCTCTCTAAGTGCAAACACACACACACAGTCACTCTCTCTCCACTTGCCGCACGCTTAGGCATTCTCAGCCAGATGCTCATGAAGAGGCATAACACAGAGAACCCAGCAGAAAGCAAGTCACAGAAACAAACGTGCATAGGACAGAGAGACATTTGGACAGACTTCAACAGGCTGCCACCAGGAAAGTGAGAGGGAGAAGAAAGACCCTCCCCTTTCAAGGCACCTGCTTCACAAGCGGACACCCCCGTGCCCCCAAAGACCAGCCAATCCCATCCACATAATGGGATGCAGCTCCACTCCACATCGCCCCGCAGCCAAGCTAAACTTCCTTTGCCGAACCTCAGGCTGACCCCAAGAGCTGCTGAAGAGCCCCCAGCCTCAGGGAGCCCAGGAGCCAGATGGATGGCAGCCCTGGATGGTGCACAGGCGCTGGTGCCTAGCCTCTGCTGTGATCACCCAGGCTGTGAGCTGGAGAGATGGTGCCCTGCACGGTCAGCACAGTTCAAACCCGCGAGAGCAGCAGACAGGGGCTGAGTTGTTAGTACTGTTACCCAGGAGACCGATCGGTAACCCTGCCCCGAAAGACTGAAGGGGAAGGAAAAGAAAGCACCAGCAAATTGCACAGCTATCGTTTCGCAGACTAGACCTCTCTGCTGGGCAGAGACCTTGAACCACCAGCTCTGGCCAGTTAAAGAATCACCTTCCAAGCCCAGTGCAAACACCAGCAACCTCCAAGGAGCCCAACACACGCCCCTCCCTCCCTGTGCAGTGGTTGAAGGGTTTCTCCAGTCCCAGCCTCTCCCAGCAGGAGGCACTGTAGGGAATGGTGTGGGAGTACTGGCTATGGGGGAGCTCCCACGTCCTCCGGTAGGAGCTCTGATAGTGGGGTGATTTCCTTCTGCCGGGACTTAACGTAGGAACACCAGCTGCAGGGCACTCCCAGGTCCTCCAGTCTCATGCGCTCCTAGAAGCAGTCGCCATAGGCAATGGCCTAGCAGCGCTGGCTGGGTGAGCTCACGGCAAGGTCAGCCGCACTCTCTCCGAGTGGAAGTTCCTGTAGGGAGTGGGGTAGGAGCTCTGGAGAGATTTCCCACCTACTCCAGTCCTAATGTCTCTTCTGCTGGTGTCACAGCCACTGCTCCCTTCCTGCTTTGTGATCACCTGGGTCATTGGGAAGCAGCTCATTCTGCTCCTGGGCTAGCCCTCCCCATCTCCTTACTGCGGGGGGTCTGTCCTCCCCTTCCCCACGGAGATCCCCTCGCGCCAGCCTTGACCCCTGCCCAGATAGTGACACAATTTATCCAGCAGCGTCCTCCATCTGCTCACCAAAGAGAGCACCCTGCAGAGGGCCCTTTCTGGGGCCCCCTCTCTGGCCAACTTGGATTGCGCCTGGCCTCCGGGCAAGCAGTGACTGTCCACGGGGCAGATGCCACAAGGACGCAGTGACAGGAACAACTTCTTCTGCAAATCCCAAGAAGAGAGGGGTGCTGGCAGGCCCAGAGAGAAGGGAAGATCTAACTGGCTCTGGCTGCATGTGCTGGCTGTGGGCCCCTCTCTGGCAGGATTCCCCGGGAGTTTCCAAGAGAACTGGGGAGACAGGCTGGCTCAGCTAATTCAGAACCACTGGGTTGTTTCCCTTCTCAATACCTCTTCCCCTATGGAGCACCAGGGGGCAGTAGAGCCCAGCACACAGCAGCCCAGCGCTAGCACTGTCATGCTCCCTCTGTGACCCATCTGTCTGTCCAGACGCAGCCGTTCCCTTGCTCCATCCCCGTGACTCAGTCGTGCTGCGTGAATAGCTTTCTGTTTCTGGCGCTGCCTTCTCTGTGGCCAGGCCTGCCCAGGTGATGCCCTGAGCTGGGCATCAAAGCCCATAATGCTTTCAGCACTGGGGGTGGAACACAGTTGTATCTCTGCCAGCCCCGCTGAAAAGCAGCCCTCAGGTGTCAACCCACAGCTCCATCCCTGAGGTAGCCACAGCCCGAAACACAGAGTGGCTTGCAGGCTGGCTGAGGGAGCAGACCGGGGGCTCCAGAGTCTTCTGGCTGGGAGCAGAGGTTATTCCTGATCCTACCTGGGCACATCTCCTGCTGTCCCACCCCAGTACCCCGAACATAACGCCAACCCCAGGTTAGCCCCCCAGCACCGCGTGGCTGCCGCCAGCTGGACATGCAGTGAAGGACTCCGGGGGGGGGGGAGGGGGGGAGAGCAGTGCAGCTGTGCCAGCCAGAAGGGAAAGGGCTTGTGTGGGACTGGAGGGGAGGTGCAGGTGTAGGGGGCTCAGAAGTTGATTCAGTGAAATGAAAAGCCCCAGCAACAATGAGACTCAGAGGTAAAGCCAGGAAGCGGGTGTATCAGCTCCGGGAGGGGGAAGTTAGTGGGGTTAGCAAAGGAGACAGGACTCTGCCCCTTTGAGATGAGCTCTAAAGCATTTTTATGTTCAACAGTCGCTGACACCCTGAGGGGGGTAGGGGAGCCCCTTGTCTCTGCTTCCCGGCCCACAGCAGCAACGCTTCACAATCTACAGGGCCACGTTCAGCCCTGGAGGAAGCGCCAACTTTCCCTGGGGCATGAGATGGGTCACATGCCTTTATCGGTGGGAGGGACTGACCCCAGCACAGCGCTGGCAGTGACCCTGCCATGGGCAGCTCTGCTCCCAGCACCAGGAGAGTGCTCACACTGGTGCTTTGCCTGCATTAGATGGAGCCAGGAGCAGAGACAGAGGGCACCTGTAAGGCTCCATGCTCCCCCAGGCCTGGGGAAAGTGGGTTTGCCTTGGGAAGGGACGAGCATTCTGATGGCTGGGCCCCATGTTCCAATGTGAACGACCCCTTTCACTGTGGCAGGGAGAGGCTGCTGGGAAACCCTGGCACTGTAGCCCAGCCCAGACATAGGGCAAGGACCAGGGCTGCGGGGCGGAAGGGAGGGGGGTCCCCAGGGACCAGGGCAAGAGGCTCCTGCAGCTCCACTGCACAGTGGGTTTCATCTACCGCCATAGCAATATTGCTGTAGGCTCACTCACCGCACCACTCGTCTATCCAGGCGAAGGCCTGCCGGTGTCCTATCAACAGGATGTCCCGGATCACCTGCAACCACAGCACAGTTATATCCCAGCAGGCACTGCCAGGGTTCCCCGCAACCTCAGATCCCTCTGCTCTGAGCCCTGAGTCCCACTCGCCCTGCCAAAGGTGGGCAGAGTCCTGGAACGGACTGCTTTGAATTAGCCCTGAAAGCTCCTCATGGCAGAGAGCAGGTGGCCCCTCCAGAGAGAAGAAGTAGGGTCTGTCATGCTGAGCTCCTGCCCTCAGCAGCAAGAGCCTGTGCCCCCTCTCAGTGTGCAGGGCTGGGGCAACAGCCGGCATCCAGATACAATATGATATATGGTAAGAAATCTGTGGCCATGCAGGACTTCACAGCTGTCAATGGGCTGTGCAGCCCATGTCCACCTGGAACATACCTGCAACAGTGGGGACAAGACTCCCGCCCTCCTGCACCAAAAGCACAGGTCACTTGAGCTCAAGGAGAATCTCCAGTAAGGGTTAGCAGTATATGGGGCTATGACACACAATTGAGAGGTTCTGGTTCCATCTAGTAGAGAGCAGTGGTACATCTGTATGTATGCTTGTGTGTACATCCACAAGTATGCACACTCATTCTATAACCAGCTCATTAAAACATAGCCACAGCCAACAGGGTCTATTTATAATCCCAGATCAGGTGCTAACGACTGCAGAGTTCTCAAGTCTTCGCATGGGTTGGGCATGTGCTCAGCTAGGCCTGGAGATGCGGTGCTCTAGGGGTCTCTCCTGCCACCAGGCAATGAGCTGTGTGGGCCTGACCCCGCCTTGTCAGACAGAGTCCCTGGCTGGAACATGGGAATGTTAGGATCTTGCTGCCTCTCCCCCCGCAGCGCCTGGGGACCCAGAGGTCTTGTTTCATTGGAGGGGCAGAAGCACCCCACCCACAATGCCAGACTGCCATGCACTCACCTTGTGGACAAACTGCTCCACTCGTGTCTGCAGCCCCCACACCTCGAACTTGACCGTGACCAGTTTGTAAGAGCACATGATGGGCTTGGTGTGCTCCTGCCAGCCTTCTCTCAGGGGCCCCCGGCCTGTCTTCACCGAGCTGAAATATCGTGGGTCCTGCCGTGGAGAGGGACAGAAGGGGGTGGCTCAGCATGCCAAGTCTGGATGCCAATCACAATTAGAAAGGAACTAGCCCAATCCCATGGCCTGTGGGTGTTTCAATGCTCTATTTCGTTCCAGCCCCAGAGTTGGTCTCCTTCCCACTTAGAACAGCTCATGGTTAATAGTGGTGGTCAAGAACATCTGGCCCAGGCCTCACTGATACTGGACCTCCCAGCTGAGGATGGGTGGATTTGAATGTACGAATGGGCAGGAACGTGGATAGGCGGGGGCAGGCACAGGCCGGGTGGAAGGGCCGAGGGGGCCAGAACAGGCCAGGCAGTGCAGGAGCAGGTTTGTAGAGGAACAGCTGTCTGGTTGGGCAGGCAGGTGTGGGCACAGGGGTAGGCTGGCGGGTTGGTGTGAGGCCCTGTAGGTGTGTGTTCGGAGCAGTGCCCAGGGTGGGTGGGAGCATAAGGATGTGCTGGCAACACCTATGCACGTCCTGCTCACTCCCTGTTCTCCTCCTGGGCTGGCATTACCTCTGGGCTCTGGTAATAGCGCTCAGGAATCTCGTCAAAGGCGATGTCCAGGAACGTGACCTCATGATCGCCCAGGATTTTGTCACTGAGGAAGATCTGGTGGTGGAAGGGAAAGGGTAAGAAACACACCCTCTTCAGCTGGCCCTGAGCACCCGCCCGCACCCACCCAGTGCCAATACACGTTTGCAGGGAAATGGGCCCTAGAACTAGCTCTGTGATGGGCAAGAGCCATTCCCAGCTGGGAGGGCTCCTGAAAGCTCCTTCAAGATGGCTGGAGGATGGTTAACGTGACTCCAGTTTTTAGAAAAGGCTCCAGGGCGATCCTACCAATTACAGGCTAGTAAGCCTAACTTCAGTACCAGGAAAGTGGTTGAAACTATAGTAAAGAACAGAATTATCAGACACATAAATGAACACGATTTGTTGGGGAAAAGTCATCATGGCTTGTGTAAAGGGAAATCATGCCTCATCAGTCTATTAGAATTCTTTGTGGAAGTCAACAAACATGTGGACAAGGACCCCCACCAAAGGCTCTTAAGCAAAGTAAACAGTCATGGCAGAAGAGGGAAGGTCCTCTCATGGATTGGTAACTGGTTAACAGATAGGACACAAAGTGTCGGAATATATGGTCAGTTTTCAGAAAAGAGAGAGGTAAATAGTGGTTCTTCCCAGAGAGCTGTAGTGGGACCAGTGCTGTTCAACATATTCATAAATGGTTTGGAAAAAGCGGTAATCAGTGACGTGGCAAAATTTGTAGACGATACAAAATTACTCAAGACAGTTAAGTCCAAAGCAGACTGCAAAGAATTACAAAGGAATCTCACAAAACTGGGTGACTGGGCAACTAAATGGCAGATGAAATTCAATGTTGATAAGTGCAAAGTAATGCACATTGGGAAAACATAATCTCAACTATACATACAAAATGATGAGGTGTAAATTAACTGTTACCACTCAAGAAAGAGATCTTGGAGTCATCGTGGAGAGTTCTCTGAAAACATCCACTCAATGTGCAGCAGCAGCCAAAAACGCAAACCGAATGTTAGGCACCATTAGAAAAGGGATACGTAATAAGAGAGAAAATATGATAATGCTACCATAGAAATCTATGGTATGTCCACATCTTGAATACTGTGGGCAGTTCTGCTTACTTCCATCTCAAAAAAAAAAAAAAAAAAAAAAAAATCGTAGAATTGGAAAAGGTACAGACAGAGAAGGCAAACAAAAAGGATCAAGGGCATGGAACAGCTTCTGTATGAGGAGAAGTTAAAAAGACTGCGAAAAGAGATGACTAAGAGGTCTATAAAATCATGACTGGGGTGAAGAAAGTGAACAAGGAAGTGTTATTTACTCCTTCCCATAACACAAGAACCAGAGGTCACCCAATTAAATGAATAGGCAGCAGTTTAAAACAAACAAAAAGGAAGTACTTCTTCGCACAATGCACAGTCAGCCTGTGGAACTTGTTGCCAGGGGATGTTCTGAAGGTCAAAACTATAACGGGGTTTGACAAACCTATTCTCTGAAGCACCTGCATTGGCCACTGTCGGAGGACAGAAGCCTAGGCTAGATGGACCCAGCATGGCCGTTCTTATGTTCAGACTCACTCCAAAGAGATGCTGCCAACAGAGTGATGCCTGGGATCTGAGCAATGTCCTCAGTCATGTGTGGCACACCCACACCAGCCCCAAGGAGCCTGCTGCCTAGGCAACTGGACTGGAAGCTCTGACCTCCTCTAGGAGATGCAGCATGCCTCCTGGGCATACACGGGAGCTCACACACACACCTAGTGGAAGGGGGTCATTGGAGTGGTGTGGGGCTGCATACCACTGCCCCATGCAATAGAGGAAAGGAGCCCAAGAGCCTCACCCCACAGCGTCCCCTTCAGCAGCCAAGCCACAGGCACTGGGCGGGTCTGGGCTAGAAATGGCTGGTTCCAATGGAGTTCAGCAAATATGGTAGAGGAGTGGTAGAGCGTGTGGGGTGTGTGTTTGAGCCACTTACATTCGCATTGTCTCCACAGTTATCCTCGTACTTAGTCTCAATATAAATGGAGAACTTTGGCAGGAAGGAGCACTGCAGAGAGAGGAACAGGCCATTACGAGCCAGCCTGGAGAACATCACCCAACGCTAGCTAGGCCAGCACAGGGTCAAGTCCTCCCCCCCAGTGAACCCCATGTCAGACACACTTATCATCAGAGGCTCTCATCAGATTGCTTGTCGGGGCAATTCCCAGGGCACTAAAGCCCCCTACCTAACCAGGCACAGCATGGGCAGTGCCAGTGCCCCCCACACTGCCCAGCTCATTGGCCTGCTTGTGTCTGCCCTGGAGGGAGCCGATCTAGCGAGGAGGGTTAGCGCAGTCTCAGCGCAGTCTCCCTGAGCCCTGGGAGTGAATGATGCCCAGGCAGGAGGGGAGTTAGGATGGCATGCGTGTGACGGCAGTGGGGCACAAAGGGAGCCGACATCAGCAAGTGGCAAGATACACCTTGTGACAGTATACAGGCCCCACCCAGTGTCTGTCAGGGAAGGGATTAACCCTCTCCCTCAGGCTGGAGGCAGAACCACCCTGAGTTGCCCTCAGGGCAGGGATTGGCAGGGTGGTGGGGTGGGGCCAGCCGTGGGGCCATCTACCCCAGGCGCACTGTAAGCGTGATGGATGGAGAAAGGGAGCGGTGGGGCCTGAGTCTAGCAGTACAAGAGGGGCTGGTGCTTTGCCCTCTGAGCTGCCAGTCAGGAAAATAACGGGGCTGCTCTGAATTTGCTCTCCCACATGCTCCTCCCACCCCCCCGCACCTCAGCCATGCCTAGCAGGAGGCAGGGCCATGCCAACCAGCAGCTCCATGGCGAGCCCAGCGGGGGTGCTGGGAACGGTATGATGGCAGGTCCCTGTTCTTACCGTGTACTCTGCACCGACAGCACAGCGATCGCAGGGTCCGGCAGTGCAGGAGAGCAGGGCACCGGGGAGAGAGACAAGAGAGAGATGAGACCTAGGAACAGCTGCTAGCTTTTTGGCTGCCCCAAGCAAAAAAAAAAAAAAAAAAAACCACGGGGCGGCCAGAACGAAACGGCAGAGGAAAAAAAAAAAAAAAACCCTGCGGTACGAATGGAGCCAGGGTGCATGGGGACTCCCTGCGCTGCAGATGTGCCCCAGCTAGCGGGGGGAGGGGGAGGAAGTGGGGGGGGAGAGAGAGAAGGGGGGCGGCCAGGGCTTCAGCGGGGTGCTGCCAGGGCCGCCTGCCGGAAGGGCTCCGCGCTGCTCCGTCGGCTGGGAAGGAAGGACGCAGACTGCCCTGCCGGGCTTGCTGCCGGGCTTGCTGTCCTCCACGCCGCTGCCCCCTACAGGGCGGCCAGAGTGGAAGAACAACAAAACAAACAAACAAACAAAAGAAAAGAAAAGGCGGCCGTGCCGCCCTAGGATTGGGCAGAATGCCGCCTCCTACAAGCTGCCACCCCAAGCACCAGCTTGCTCGGCTGGAGCCGGCCCTACACACACCCAAGTGTCACTTTGTGACAGTCCAGCCAAACAATGAGACAGCTCCCCAAGCGGGGGAGGGAGGCACCCCTGCTGCCACTCCCCACACCAGCAGAGTTACTGTAGGGAGGAGGGCGGCCTGTGGGGGATCTGCCCAAGAGGACAGACAGACTGTGCCAGAGCTGGGATTCGAACATGGGGCTCCCGGCTCCCAGCACCGCGCTCAGACCACTGGGAAATGCTGCCTCGCTCAGTGACACAAGGTGTGATGAGCTGATCCTCCCTAGAGGGGAGTTTGGCTCCATCAGAACTGCACAATGCAGGGGAAGGGAAGGGGAGAGGAGATCAGCTTTTCTCTTCAGGCCTAGAAACAAACCCCACTCCCCAAGGGGAGACCCCCAGTCCTACTGGAAAGATCCCTGCTCCCCGGGGTGAAGGACCTCCTAACCCCACCAGAGAGACCCTCCTACTCCTGGAGCAAAGGACCCTTAACCCAGCTAGAGAGACCCCCTGCTCCCTGGGCAAAGGACCCCCACCCCACCAGAGAACCTCCCTGCTTCTGGAGCGGAGTCCCCACTGCCGATGCAGAGTTGTCAAACCCACTAAAACCCCCATAAAATTGACCTAAAATTCCTGAGCTTCAAAAATCAAGGATAATTGACTGGCGATGATGAATGGGGCTGGGTTTCAGCATGTCCCTTTCTGCCTCACCCCTGCGTGGGAACCATTCCCTCCCATTTGTGAGATCACCGCTGGGTGAAAATACCACCTCAGATGCACACTCAACGTGCTGCTGGGAGGGGAACCCACTTGCTCTGTGTGGAGGGGGGAATTCAGGCCCAATGTCTGTGGGCAGAGGGCACAGACGCCGCTGGCACTCAGCACTGCTAGGGGCCTGACTGGTTGGATTCCCCTCCAGGCCATTCTAGAGCAGATTATTGTCCAACATTTCCAGTAAACAACGAGCCTGTATTTTGCTGAGGGAGGTATCTGAGGTGAAGCTGGCTGGGCTACAGAGGGGGGACCACCATGAACAGGCAGTGCCATGCCCTGGAGGGGGACCTGGCTCTGTCAGACTGTGCAGAATCCTACAGGTGGGGCATGGGTCACTGGGAATCCCTGGGTGCACAGCTGGATGCTGGAATGGCCGCACCCAAAGGCTGCGAGTCCTGCTGTGCAGGAGCCTGCCTGGCATTCCAAGCCTCGTCCCTTTCAGCAGGAGAAGAGCGCCCCCTGTGGAGGGCTCAGGCAGCTGCTGGCAAACCAGGGCAGCGAGGACCCTGCGTGAGGTCCCACATTCATCTGCTCTGGCTGAAGACTCGCTCCCTGCACTCCTACCTCTGCCTCAGGCCGTGGATCTGCAGCAGCCGGGCAGGACTCTTTGTGCTTTTGTGCTCGGCAGCATGTGGGCGGAGCTGGCAGCAGCCCAGCCATGGCATGGCTCAAGCAAGGCTTAGTCCTGCAGTGGAGATGGGAC
This sequence comes from Malaclemys terrapin pileata, assembly GCF_027887155.1. Taxonomy (NCBI): domain Eukaryota; kingdom Metazoa; phylum Chordata; order Testudines; family Emydidae; genus Malaclemys; species Malaclemys terrapin. Next base: position 57,226,540 of record NC_071514.1, read on the forward strand.
CAAGGCACAGCTAACACACAGACTAGGCCTGTCCATGCTGCAACACAAAGCCCTAGTGTGCATGGGCGGGGTGGGGGGGAGACAGACGACTGGGTCCCCCAACCTGGTATGAAGGACCTTGAATCCCTGCCTCAGGAGGCAGAGGGCGCGGGGAGAATTGCTTTGTAGTTCTTGATGTGCCCAACAATGGGAGGGTCTGGGCCTGGGCCCCCTGTTCCGGTGTGAGTCGGGAGTCACTCCCCTGTCAGACCGGTGCTGGTGGCAGAAGCAGCTGCGATGTGAAGGGCTAGAGGACGGGGAGGAGGAGAAGAATGGTGCCTCTCCGCGTGCCCAGAGAGCAGTGGCTGAGTGGGGGGCAGGGTTGGGGGCCTCTTACCCGTAATGGTGTAGGGGTAATAGTTCCAGGCCTTCTCTGTGATGTAGAATATCCGGGGGGTCACTGCGCGAGCCCAGCTGGGCAGCTTGCTGCAGGGGAAGGGAAGAGAAGAGCAGAGCAGAGCAGGGGGCTCTCGTTAGCGCACAGAGCTCGGCTGGTTTTCGGCCCTCTGGCCTCACAGCCCTGGGCCTGAACTCCTCCGCTCACCCCTGCAGCAGGTTCAGCACAATCCCTGCCAATGCGCCTCAGCGCTGACGTGCAGGGGCTACCCCTTGGGGGAGAGAGGGGCTGCACCCACCCTGTGGGACCCAGCTAGCCCTCACCGCCCTGGGCCCAGGCTTGAGCTCCTGACACCTTTCCAGCCCTGCAGCCCCCTAACCAGCCAGCGGCTTCCCAGCTCCATACGCACCGAGCTAGGAGACAATGTGCTTCCCAGCTGCCCCCCCTCCCCCGACCCAGTGGGTCCACTGCCACGCTCCCCAGCCAGCCTGCATCCTTCCAACTCTATCCTCCAGCCCCCTGCAGCCCCACGCCCTCCCAGCTCACCCACCTGGGCCCAGCCTCTCGTGCATTCCTCCCCCTCCAGGGAACACAGGGTCGGCTCCTGCTCCCACCAAAGCAAAAGCAGCTGAGCCCTTGATTTCAAGGGGAGCCAGCTCAGGCCCCTGGCTCCCAACGACTGCTTTTGCCAAGTGTTACCCCCGGGCACTGGAAGCGCAGGCCCCGCAGGGTCGGGGCAAGGGACGCAGCGTATGTGCGCGCTGGGGGGGACATGACTGTCGCTGGGCTGGGCAAGGAGCCTCTGCTCACAGGCAGAGCTGCAGCAGCCGGGGCTGGAAATGAACAGTCTGCTCATGCCAGCTCGCCGTGACCGCCGCTCCTCGCCCATTGGAGGGGAGCTGGAGGGGGAGGGAGAGATGAGGTGTGGTTTGATTAATTTTCAGCCTCTATAAATAGCATCCCCAAGAGGGGAATCGTGAGCGCCTCGGCTAAAAATACCCTGTCTAGCACCGGCAGCTCCCTCTGTGGGTAAGCAGCCGATTAATGCGCTGTGAGGAGACGGAGCAGCACAGCCAGGACTGCCTCACACAGCCAAGCTGTCCATTGCCTCCCTCCGTCTATGGAGGGGGTCAGGGCGCAAGGCCAGTTCACAGGCATCGGCGCTCTTCTCCAATCTATTCACAATTGCTGACAGATCAGCAAGGGGAAAGCCAGAGGGTTGTGCCGCAGCAAATGGAAGAGAAAACCAAGGATGGGAAAGAGACAAAAGCCAGGGGATGGGGCAGTGAGAGTGAGCGTCAGTGAAACACAGAGACAAAGGCCCACTCAGCTATCCCAGACCAAGCACCCCGGTATCAGACAGCTAAGCACTGTAGTGTAGGCAGAACCCATCTGAGTCCTTGTAATGGGGCTGAAGCCACGGACAGCCCTGGGTCTCAGCTTGGTTAAAGAGTCCTGTCTACACTACAGTTTGCAGTGGTCATGTAATTGGGTTCTCCAACTCAGCTGTAGGGATGCCCCAAGAAAGACAGAGAATCCTGGAGCAACCCTAGGATTCTGCATCCATAAAATTGTTTGGCGACTTTGCTGGAGTCCCTGCAGTCGCTCTATGGGTCTGGCACGGCCACTGGAGTCAATGCAAGCTCTGGACGTGGCAAGATCAGGCTGTGGGGCTGCAACAAGCCAGACATACACATCTTTAGTGTGTTGCATTGCCACTGGGTGGGAGGACAGGCTCTGCCTTCCTTGGCTGTCTCAGTAGAGCCCATTTTTCTCTCCTGCTTCATCAAACACCGAAAGGCTTGGGCCAACGTTTTCAAAGTTGGGCACCTCAAATTCAGCTTCTAAATCCATGTTCAAGCATCTAAACAAGTGCCACCTTCACAGAGGTGCCCAGCCACTGCACCTTCCATTTCCCTGCAAGAGCTCAGCACCTCTGTAAGTCAGATCACTTATCTAGGCGCCTACAGTCCCCATTCTGCAAATGCCGGTGAGGAGTCCCACTGCTTTCCAAGGGACTGGAGGTGAGCCTAAGGGTCTGGATGGGTGGGTCTCTTTTGCAGAATCGAGGTCTGTATATGGTAACATTAGTCACCCAACTTTGGAAATTGGGGCATAACTGACTAGCCCAAACAGTGACACTGAGGCAAGGTGGGAAGAAAACTCAGCTCTCCTGCCCTCCCAGTTCCAAGTGTCGTGGGTTGGGATAAACCTTTAAATTGTCAGGTGTGAGCATGACCTCCTCCACCTCTCATTTAAGACAGCTGTAAGAGACAGCTAAGCAGACCCCCCTAAGACAAAGGGGGTACGAGAGCCCACCAAGAGAATTTGAACTACACAGGCACAGGGGTCCACAGAGTGTTGCCTTCAGGGTGGGGTGTGTGTGAGGGAGGGAGAGTCTAATCAGAAGGGACAAAAGACACACAGCCTGGAGGCATGGGGCTGTAAGCAAATATATGAGCTTCTGTTCTTTTGGCTCCTCCTGCATTCAGGGAAACAGGACTTGGTATGTTCCTTGGAAACAAACAAGATTGCCTCAACAGTACCAGACTCCATCATCAATTTCTCCTCCCAACTGGAAAAGCCTACAAGACCCAAATTCCAGCTACCCTCAGGTCAAAAAAGGGAACACAAGCTTGAAGCAGATTATGTCTTTCCCCCTTAGCTGAATGAGAACCTGAAAGTGAAACTGAACAGATACAGAAGCTATACTGACTAACCCAGTTTCCCAGCTCCTGCAGAGTGGTATGCAGAAAGTGAACAGCCAGTGCCAGTGATGGCAGGCACATGAGATTTTTAAAGCTCTTTCCATTCTAATCACAATTGTTAATAATTCAGTAAGGAGCTACTTTAAAATACAAGTGCTGGCCCTTAAAACCTTGCCATTGTTACCTTCGATAAATAGTGCTGAGTTATTTCCCTATACGAGTCATAGGGAATAGCTTGAATACTGCAAATATTGAGCAGATCTATCGGCAAATACTTATTTAGCTCTCCAAGGCGATTGGCAAAGCTCAGTGCAGGAGCACGGTAGGATTCTAACCTGCTGGTGTGCTTTTAGTAACGAGTATTTTGCAGCACGGCCACAGCAATGGTCGCTGGACTAGGTGGCAGCACTGAGCTCACTAGCAAGCTGTTTGCATTTTTCATCCTAAAGCGGCCCCCCAGAGTCATCTCCTATCTCAGCAATAAGGGCTCAGAGAGAGAGAATGCAACTTTCTCTGGAGTCGGGGCAGACCGACACCTGACCAGAACAGGGGAAGACCTGTTCAGCCCCCAGGGAGGTTCATGACTAAATGCAAACTGAAGGGAGCGCTAGGTGTGTGCAGGCCAGATGCAAATTGCTCCATCAGGCAATCTCAGGTACCAAGGAATAAGCTGATCCCTGTGCTGCATCCAGCGTGGGGGTTGGCTGAAACGTCAACTACCTGCTACTGCCAGAAGTCAGACACCAGGTGAGCTGGACCAACAGTCTGATCAGGCATATGGCCCCAGTGCCTGGCCAGGGTTTGAAATGGATTTCTAACCAGAAGGCATTTAGACTTTGTAGGGCAGGGAGCTTGCCTCCTGACAGCTCTGAGTGCCCTGTACTCCGCACAGCAGGACAGAAGCCATCACACTGGGGCAATCCCTGCACAAACTCCTCCTCACAAGCAATGCCTTCCCCACAGGACTGTAGTCTGACTTCCAAGCTCTGAGCCAGCCTGGGGCCTTCTCCCTAGAGCTCTCTATGGGGCATCAGTTGACTGACACAGTTTTCCTTCTTGGGCAGGGCTGCTAGACAGAGCCTTTGCTCCTTCCAGTCTCACTGGATCTTTGGGGCAAAAGGTTGAGGTGTGTGGGGTGGGAAAGGGGGTCAGAAAACAGCCTTGACCTCCTTCTCTGCCATAGGGAATGTGATACAGACCTACCCAGGCAGGTATATTACCCCATCTTCTCCATGTTTCACCGGAGGGGGATAAAAGCTAAGAACTAGCTGATAGTCATGGTTACTGCATGGGGATTGAACAGGACTAATAGGTTAAGAGAGATGCAAAATGTAGACTATTAGGTTGCAAAGTCAGTCTTGTCTCCTGTGCTGAGGTGGGGTCTCAGGGCGGAGGACAATGGAGATCCCTCCAGGAAGACAGCAATGTATTTACTATGGTCCAGGTGGAGACTTGGGCATTTACAAAAACAAAGGAACTGCAGGAGGATTCTCTGAAGAGGTGGGGCCCTGGGCTAAGAGACAATAGCCTGTGATTATAGAGGAGCAGAAGAATTGGTGGTGGGGTGAGCTGTTATCCTTTACAGAGGAGAAATTCTGCCAGAGAGGGTGTCTCATGAAAGGTGGATTCCAACTTTCTGAACTGGACAAGCATTGCAACGACTAACCATTGGGTGAAAAATACCTTAGATGGGAAAGTAACCTTGGAATAAGTACAGGCTATCGAGTGGGGTTCATGTATCTCTCTACTTGTAACCTTTCGTTTCCAAACCCTTTGACTTGCTTTTATTTGAATCTCTGTCTCCAGCTCTGTTTGGTTTTACTGCAGACTGGCTAGGGGCCTTGAGCAAACTTTGCGAAGGTGAAACCCATAAACGGGGGGACCCTGCTTCCATGGAGGCAGCGGTTCAGTGCACACTGCGGGTGTCCAGAAGACAAGGGACTGGGCACTCACCTGTAACCCAGTGGGGTGTGTCCATTGCAAGCACACAGGATGGGAGAGTGCATCTACTGGAGCCCAGAGTGGATGCTGGTGTTGCCAGCAGCCAGTGGCTGAGGATGGGCTGAGTTTCCCCGCCCCAGAGGGGACAGACAGGGCTCCTTCCCTGGGAGCAGATGGTAGTTATTCACTCTGGACCCCTTGGGAAATGTGCTCTCAACTGCAGCCATTGGCCCCGCCACCACTAACTATGGGGATGACCTCTGCCTCCTGACCCCCTCCTCCTTGAGGACACTCTGGAGTTGGGAAGGCAGTGACCTACCTGGGGACTCGTTAAAGAAGGAAGATGGGGCAAGCCGCCACCCAGCACCTCAGAGGGCCTTGGAGAGGAGGGCTGGGAGCGGCAGGGTTCCAGGTGTCACCCCTGGGTGACTCAGAGAGTCTGGGGATGAGATCACCTGGAACAGATTGACTGGGGTTAGGGATTGACATGACCATGGTGGGGAGCAGGGGATTCTTAGATGGCTGAGTTCTCTGAATGTGCAGGGATGGCCCTGTGAACAGAGCCTAGTAATCCTCAGGGACAAGCCCCTGCAATTTCCGTCCTGCCCTGCTCATGGTGCCCATTTACCGCCAGGTTCTGTAAACTGGCAGCAGGCGCTCTGGGAAGATTTATACAATAGCGTGATCTAGTGCTCGGAGCTCGGACTCCTGGGGTCTATTGCTAGTGCTGCCTTTGACCCGCTTGGTAGCTTTGGGCACGTCACTTCCCCGCTCTCTCCACATGTGGGGTGGGGACAAGGAGAGTGACCCACTGCGAGGTTCCGCTCATGTTAGCAAAGCGCCTGGATGCTCAGATCAGAGCTCTCCAAGAGCAAAGCACACCGGACCTGCAGCATCCACAGCCCCTAGTGGCTTCCCAGAGCTACCTGAGTGCCCAGCACAGCTCTCCTCATGCTGCCCCAATGCAGCCGCCATTCGCCTTAAGGAACTCATTAGGATTCAGACACCTGGAGGCCGCTACCAAACGAGGGCCAATAAATTAGGGAGACACCTGGCCCGGCTGCTGCTTCTCAAGTTGCAGAGCTGAAGTGTCCTTTTCTGGGATCAGGGAAGCTATTAATCCATCGTGCTCAAGGATCACTTGAGGAGGCTCAGAAGGGGACATGCGGGCTGGAGTAGGAATCAAAGCTGAGCCGGAGTAAAGGGGATATTGACGGACAGGCTCCTCCTGCTGGCAAGTGGGAACATTCATCTGTGGCAGCTAGTGTGAGACAATGCTGGGACGTGCTGCCTGGATGGGCCCCAAGAATTATTTCTGCAACCACTGATTCCCTATCAGGACCATCCAGGACCAACACAAGAGGAGAGCTTTGCCTGGAGGATAGAACACCACCTTGAAATGCAAGAGGAAAGGGCACAAAGCAGCTGGGGATAGAGACCAGCTCAGCAAGAACCTCATGAGCTCTTGCTACTAAGAAGTCCGGGTCACTGTAGCGGATATGTCACACACTTCTTGGGATTCTGCTCCTGGGGGTGGGTGAAAGCAACCTCTCTAATGTGAATGATTGGCTGAGTTGTACTGGAGTTAGTGTGTTTGGTGAGGGGCGAGTCAGAGAAAGAAGTGGTGGGGGGATGGTGCTGGAGAGAGCCCAAGGGATTTCAAAGAGAAACCAACACAGAGAACAGGCAGGATCCAGTGACCAGGTCTTTGGAAGGCCCGGAACAAAGGCTAGATGCAAAAAGCATGGAGAGAGAGGGGAGCTGGCACATACGGGACAGGAGAGCCAGATTGAGGTTCAAATCCCATCCTTGTTGTTTGGTGGCCCTGTATGAAATCAGCTGGGGATCTCAGGCTTGTGGTGAAGTGTCCACATCACAAGCCGTCCATCACCCTGGCTCTAACTGGTCCGGTCTCAACAGAGAGCCTGTGTTCTCTTGCCCATAGAGGCGAGGGGGTCTCTAGATCAGGTGGCAACATGCAGGGGGAACGTGCACAGCTGCTGCTTGTACTGTAGCCATTCTAGAGCCACAGCACAACATTATTATTTATGATTAGCAGTGTGGTAGCACCTAGGAGCCCACTGTGAACTGTGCAAGATGCTGTACAAACAGAACAAAAAGAGAGGTGCAGCCCCACAGCTGTCAAATGGGGTTTAATAAAACACCCTCCAAGATGTCAGGGTTGCGATCAGGGGCCCCTTACTCAGGAAAGACACTGTTTATTAGGGAAGCCTTAACCCGGCGCTCAGCCCCCAGGGACAATGGCAGAAGTAGCCTATGCTTTGCGGATGATCATCCAGGGGATGGATCAGAGGAGCTCTCACCTGGACAGGTGCACACGTTTCTCGGTGAACTGGCCGGGCCCGTGGACAGGGTCTTCATGCGGCTCATTTTTCACCACTTCCACACCCTCGCCTTTTTCGCTCTCCTGGTGACTGTGCTTACTGATCATGTAGAGCTGTCCAACGCGGTACTGCAACAAGAGGGGACATGAGCAGGGATTCCACACTGCTGAAAAGCGCAGGGTGAGAGCGAGAGGAGGCCATGCAGCTCCTCTGACCCCTCTTCAGCCAAGGCGGGATTGTTCCCAACACTATAGTGAGTAGCGTTCTGCCTGGCACAGCTTGACATTTCCAAGGGCTGCTACCCCTTCCTTGGGAGACTGGCCACAGACCTCTCCATCAGGCTTCTTTCTCCTGGGGTCCTGCCTCCCTTTTATCACCTGCTCCCATCACTCCCACTTGCAGCCCACTCCAAATGATTCCTCTCCTGCCTTGGCATTTTCACCCCTCGCAGACTTGCCGCAGTCTCCTCACTCTTCACTTAACTTTCCCCACCATTCAGTCTCTCCCAATTGGTATTTTGCTCCTCCTCGCTGAAAAGCTTCCAATTAGTCAATCCCTCTCTAGTAAAGCAGAGCCCAGAAATGAACACAATGGTCCAGTTCTCCACATGGGGTCCCTTACACCAGTACAAAAAGAGTGTAGAATGCTGCCGCTGACTGGGGGAGCATTGCACTCTCGCTGGTGCAAATGACAGGAGAATTCAACACAGCTGGCCAGAGAGCCTAGCGCCTACTCACTCTGAGACGTTGCTGCATATGCCACCCTACATTATACGAGCCTTTCTTTTCCCTGCCATATCACACTGCAAACTCCAGTGCACGGTACACACTATCCTGGGGCTACCCAGGGCTCCTCCACACCCGCCATAGAATGGTTTGTTTTTCTCCCTCCCTGTGTTATTCGTGTGCATTTTGCAAGCTGAGCCTTGGGTTCTCCTTTTCTCCCCACGTTTCCTTCGGATGAATACTCTGCCCTGGCTCTTATTTGCGGCTCCTCCCAATTTAGAATCATCAGGGAATTTCATTAACTTGCTGTTTACTCTCCCTGCCAGATCATTAATGAGGATATTAAATGGGACTGGCCCCAATGCAGCTGGCACCCTCTTCACAACTCCCCCGTTGCTACGCGCGGCTGGCTGGCGCTCCCCTTCGTCAAGGGATGCAAGCACTAGGTGGAAGAGGCATGTGTCGGTAGCTTCATGGAATGGAAGGCTCCATCATGCTTCCCGCCCCGTTCCCCCCAGCTCACACTGAGGGCAAAAAGGGGAACGGAGACTGCCTGTTCTTGCTTTCAGCCATGTTCCCGAGCAGCAGGTCCATACCCCCACACTGCAGGGCTCCACCCTTTCTAGGGGAGAGAGTAGTTCACACTCCACCTCCTCTGGGGCTGCTCCCACCTCTGCACACTGCTTTAGCCCCCAAACTTGTCATCACCCTTCTCTCGGTACACTGGAAACTTAGGGCCCGATCCCGCGAGCCCTCAACTCCAGCTGAAGTCAGTGGGATTCGGGGGCACTCAGCACCACACGGCATTGGAGCCAACGTCCATTCAGCCCTAGGCTTTTCCACCCTGCTCCAGTCTTGTCCTAAAGGGGTTGCTGTTACCAGGGGAGACAGAGGGATTTCAAGATCTACATCCAGCCCTAGGCATCTGCACCCTGCCCCAGCTCTGCACCCCCCATCAGCAGCGGATGACACAGTGCTTTGTGCAGAAACCATTGATTTGGTAGGCAAAGCGTCTCCTAGCAGGGGAAGGCTGGACATGGGCACTGAGCCCCACACTTACCAGCAGGGGGCACTGCGGAGATGAGCATGAGGCTCCCTCCTGGTGGGTGGGGATATGGCTGCATACCTAGCCCAGGGAAGCCTGACCCGAGGCAGTTCTGGGGGAGCACAGAGTGACATAGGAGGACATAGGATAACCACAGCCTCGGCTTCTGCATGACAGGGCTGCCTCTTAGATCCTCTGTGGTTTCCTCACTCATTTCATTCACCCCCAGAGCCATCAGGGTCCACACCCCCGCTCGCCCCAGAAGCCGCCCTTCCAGGGCCCCATGCATGAACCAGCACCATAGCGAGGGGAAACGAGTTCAGACCCAGCCCGTATCCTGACCTTCAGGGCGGCTCAGGGGGGCCAGTCACACCTCATCATTTCCCCCTCCCCCCCCGCTCATTCACCAGTTAGAGGGCAGCATCTGCTGTATGGGGGGGAGCAGCCACTGTGCACACCACCCAGGGGATGCAATCAGCACCCAGCTCCCCTCCACTGCCACAGTCTGGGGGTCAGGGTGTGGGGAGAGTGCAGCCCTGGGTTGCCATGGCAGCACCAGCAAGCTGGTAGAGGAGGCTCTGGAGTGGGGGACTGTGATTGGCTCTACCCTCGGCCTCCTCGCCACAGCTGGCATGGCTGAGCAAAAGGCCTGGCGACTCCTTGCAAGCTGAGGGCCTAGCAGAGCTGAAGGCCTCTCTAGAGCAGGTGGGTCCCAGACCTTCCTGCCATCCCACTGAGCGTGCTCCAACCCCAAGCAAAAGGAGGCTGCGCCAAACCACTCACGATGCCACCATGTGGGAGCCTGGCCCATGTTGGGGATGGCAGCACGCAGAGTTGCAGGGTGGGGGGGGAAACAGAGGTGGCACAACAGGGCTCAGCACCCAGGCTGAACGCCAGCATTCAGCAAGGCAGGGAGAAACGGGGCATGGCTGTCTGCAGGAGAAGGAAGGGGTGACAGCACCTCATGTTACTCAGTGGCACCCCATGTGACCTCTCAGTGAGGGATGGGGGGGGGCATTGTGGCACATCCACCAGCCTTGCCCACTGACACATCCTGCAGATAGAGGGGGTATAGCCCCTGGAATCCCCCACCCCCATACCTCCACAGGGGATGGCCGTGGTCCTGCAGCTGGCAAAGACCTCTGTGCCCCCATGAGTGGGGGGGAGAGGGATTTGCCCCTATTCTCACCTTCCAAGCAGCTCTTCAAACTCCACCAAACCCCCAGCCATCCTCCTTCCTCCCAGGAGATCTGGAGGAACAGACCAAGTGGGACCTTTCAGAGGAACTCAATCAGCCCTCATTAGAGGCCTCTGGATTTTCTATTGTTTCCTGAGGATGAAAAGGGTGGGACTGAGCCTTAGGCTCTCAGCCCTCCAACTGGCTTCCCTGTTCCCTCCGCGCTGGTCCTCCTGCTGCCCCAGAAGTAACTGTCTGGCCTTTGTTCATATCACAGACCCCAATGGATCCCTGCCTTGGCCCCAAACCAGTCCCAGCTGGGCACAGGAAGAGCAGGAGGAGGGGAGGATCCTATGTTATCCTCCCCAAGCCGGACTTGCTGCAGCCACTCATAGCCACTGCAGTCCTGGCCTCTCCTGGCAGGGGGTGCTGAAGGGAGCAGGACAGGAGCACTGGATGCAGGGGAGCTCCCAGCTGCTCCTGTCCGAGCCTCTCCCAGCAGAGGATCCTGGTAGGCACGGGCTGGGGAGCACAGCTGGGGTGTTAGTTCCCCCTACTAGGCCGTGGGGCTGTACTAAGGTTCTAGCTGCCCAGGAAGTGTCTCCCCGCAGCTGGCTGAGTCAGCCTCCATTGTCAGCAGCAGCTCAGCCTTCCCATCCATTACCTAGCGCTGCTGCCTGTGTAAATATTAATAACGAGTGCGGCACATGGAAACAGGGCTGAGTAGATAAGCTATCAGCGGAGAGCATGTCCGTTCACACCTGCCAGCCACTGCAGGAGCCTCGGCGGCACCAGGCCAGGGCTCGCTTCTCCCCACCCTCTCCCCAGGCCGGGGAGGATAGAGCTGTTCCCTTCCGGTGGGGATCTCCCTGGGGACACAGTCTGAGGGCACGCCACCAGGGTCTCAGTCAGGCTGAGGAAAAGGCACTATAGCCAGACCTGGTCAGACACCTAGGTGTTGCAAACCTAAGCCATGGTGCAGTGCTCTCTCCCAACAAGTGGGTGGGGCCTTAGAGAAACTACGCTCCCTTTGTACAGAGGGGGCCGGGGCTTAACAGAGGCACTGGACCGGGACTCAGGAGACTTGGGTTCTATTCCCAGCTCTGCTGCTGAACTGCAGCATGACCGTGGGCAAGTCATTTCAACTCCCGGTGCCTCAGTTTCCCCCCCCCCAGCCCTTTGTCCGTTTAGCCTGTTAGTTCTCAGGCTCACAGCCCCTAGCATGAGGGGACTCTGACCTTGCTCAGGGACTCTAGCTGCTGCTACAATACAAATTACAGTGAGTAATGAAAGCGCTACATCCACACAATGACCTTTGGGCCTGGGATCCCTGGCTAACTCTCCTGCTCAGCCAGAAAGCAACCCCTGCCCTGCTGCTATCATAGACAAACAACCAGGGCTGACTGAGAGCTCTGAGCTGGGGGATCTGCGGCTGGAAACACTCCATTGTTTGCAGTTCTGACAGTCCTCTGGGCTGAGCAGGGAGTGCTGGCATTACCCATTACCAGCTCCTAGTCCAAGCTCGTCCCAGTAGGGCACACAGCCGCCTCCAGTCCTGAGGCCTAGACCAGGGAGAGCATGTTCTAGTTCTAAAGGCACGTATGGTAAGTCACTCCATCCAGCAGCCGGGGTACAGGGGAGGAGAGGAGGTTAGCACACTCAGACTCTTTCGGGCACACCCACAGGCCTCCAGCCAGGCTAGATGGAGTGTGTTAGCAGAGACTCCCGCTCACATGGGACACTGCAAACAGTCAAACAACACCCCAGAAAGGGCCAGTTTCTGCTGTGCAAACATGAACCGCTCCAAGTGGATCAGCTTCCAAGTGCTCCTCCACTGGCTGCATGGACTGTTTGCTCAGCACATGTCAGACTTAACCTGATTTTAACCCGGATGTTCTCAGGGTGTCCAGGGAGGGACGCTGCTTGCTTGGAATGCCATGTCTCCAGGCCACAATCTTGCCATGGGTATCTTTTATAAACAGCTGTATTACAGTAGAGCCTATAGACTCCAGCTGAGATTTAGGGCTCTATTGTGCTAGGCACTGTACATCATGCGAGACAGTCCCTGCCCCAATGAGTTTAGAATCTAAACAGATAAGGGCTCGAAGGGGAAACTGAGGCACACATGTGGGAAGTGAGCTGCTCAAGGTCACACAGCAGGCCAGATCTCCCAAATCCCAGTCCAGGGCTCTAACCACTGTACTGTACTACCAGATCCCTCCCAACTGAAACCAGGGAATGGCAGGAGTGACAGCTCCAATCACAGCAACCGGGAGCCATCTTTGGCCTATCTGTCGTTTCCCTTTATAAAGTGGAGCCTGGAGATAGTTCGCCAGCTTTTCAAGCACAATAAACCCCTTCTGGAGGAGTCTGCTGAAAAGAACATTGACTTTTTGTTCAATAAATAACATGGGAGCGGAAAAAAAATATTTGATGATGCTTCTGCATAACAATTATTTTACTGTTCCACTGAAGATCCTATTCATCATTCTAATTGCCAGAGAGATCTTATCTCCACTTCACCTAACTGTAAATGTTCTCCAGATGTTAACACGAAATCTTTGCTCTCTTAGCACATTAGAAACTGACAGCCCTGCAGTCCCCAGAGTACATTTGGAAAAAGGTATGCTAGTGGGCATCCTGAATAAATTGCTGATGTGCCCTTTCTAATCAAGGCTACAAAGCAACCTTTCCATAGGGATGCTGGGGACCTACTGTAATTACCGGGGCTTGCTGATGGGAATTTATGCCTCTTCATAAACATTAACACTACAGTTTACTATTGAGAGACTAGGGTATAGCTCAGAGGAACCCTAGCACCAGTGCTGTAAGCAGATTAGCCATGGCTCTCCATAGACATGGATATGATATTACATTGATTCTAAGAGGGATACTTGGGAGGTCTCAGCAAGCATAGATATTTTAGGTCAGGGGTTCTCACACTGGGGGTCGGGACCCTTCAGGAGGTCGTGAGGTTCTTACATGGGGGGTCACGAGCTGCCAGCCTCTACCCGAAACCTGCTTCACTTCCAGAATTTATAATGGTGTTAAATATATTTAAAAGTGTTTTTAATTTATACGGTGGGGGTCACACTCAGGGGTTTGCTGTGTGAGAGGGGTCACCAGTACAAAAGTTTGAGAATCGTTGTTTTAGATTACTATCGATATACTCAGTTTTAAAGCATGCCACTACTGCTTCCTATACGTTACTAAGCTTATCAACAGTCTCAGCAGTTATGGGCACGGTAGCTTACTACAGATAAACTCACAGCTCTGTACCACAGACAGTGTAACTTACTATAGATCTCCTCACAGCTCTCTGCAAGCATGGGCACTGTGCTGTATGCTACTGCTGCTATCCTCGTGGGGAATCACTACTAGCACACGCCTCCAGCAGTTAGCATGAATAAGGTCAAGATCTGCTTCTAAAAGTAGCTGCCTGTAAATATATTGTAGGTTACTAGTGGTAAATACTCGTAGCCCTTCTGGAGCCGCGTATTATGCTACTGGCATAGGCACAGCTAGCTGTAGCAATGACAATGCACAGCATTAGTCATGGAATAATTATTGACAACACTACAGAGCTCGGATCTCCTCAGCCTACGATACTGCGTGCTAAAAGAGACTAATTGCTTGAGGAGCGCATGCGGTTTTGAATTATATCCCATCAGCACATGCATTGCCACGGCCAGCTTCCCCAGATCACCCCAGGCCTGTTGTGCCATAGCCAGGAATCCTCAATCTGTTGTATTTAATCAATCACAAGCCAATTGTTTTTAGCATTAGGGAAAAGTCGTAAGTTCACCTTGTAGGCCACTAAAGGCTTTTTGCCATAGTTCTAATAGCGAATTCAGATCCGGGGCTTAGGCTCCTAGGTGTCTGTACAGCGCCTAGCACAGCCTGGATCTCGGTTGTGGCCTATAGGCGCTGCAGCAATACAAATAATACATCTGCTGCAGTGACCCTGGCTGGCCCAAGAGAGAGCCTTGCAACCCCTACGCTCCAAAACACGGGTTTCAATTTGGAGTGTCAATACCCAAACACAACGGAGGTGGCCTCTGATGCTGCAGAGGGCCCCATTTTTCCAGGGCACCCAGAACACAAGCATCCAGCTACCAGGAGGTTCCCCTTGCAGTGGTGCCAGCTGACCACGGCAGAGATTGCATCACTCTCCCTAGCTCACTCCTGCGGAGTGGCTGGGTGCTCAGAGGCCCAAAGGTTAGCGGGGGGCTGCCCCAGCCTGAGGATGCGTCCCACGGGGAAGCTGGGGGAAGCTCCACACAGGTCCCACCCCCCTGACCTGGATGTCAGAGGTGCCGAGTGCCCACGGCTCCAGCCAAAGTCAGTGGGAACTGCAGGCGCTCACCTCGGAAAATCATGCCCAAAGGGGCCAGGCTTAGGGAGGACTTGCACTGGGCAGAGGAGCTAAACAAGTGAACACTATAAGAGCAGTCGAATCTCAGGCTTCCGGGCATGAGCTGTGTGTGAGTGTGTGTGTGTGGGGGGGAAATAGGCCAACGCAAGCCCCCCATCACTCCCTGCACACACACCCCTTCATGGCAATAGCATTGCCCCATCCTGTGAAAAGTAGGGGAGATGCTGGCCTAAGTGGGTTTGCCGGGATGCGTCCATCTGCCTTGGCAAATCCTACATGCCGATCCCTTCCCTTAGCTCCAAAAACCAGCACAGCCCCATAAGGACTGGAAGTGTCACCCAATGGTTACAGCAGGGGCCTGGGGAGTCAGGACTTCTGGGTTCAGTTCCGAGCTCTGCCACTCGTTGAGTGAGCTTGAGCGAGTCACTGCCTGGCTCTGTGCCTCAGTTTCCCCATACATAACACATGGGCAATGCTCTCACATGCCCAGGTCCCCCAAGCATTGATTGATGAGTGTTTGCAGAGTGCTTGGAGCACCTCAGACGGGAGGGGCGAGAGCAGGGCCGCTATGACTGTGGGCCCCATGCAGGGCTGCTGCCCAGGGCTCTCCGCGCTCAGCATCTTAACATACCTTCGGTTCGGTTTCTCAGAAGACCTGTCAATAAGGAAGTTTCCATGACGCACGCTGCCACGGTAACGAAGGCCTTTTGCAGGAGGCAGGAAGCTGCCTGCCTGACACTTCCCGTGCAGGGGAGGCCTCACATGTAGCTGACCCTGGGCCCATGCTGAGCTCGGGGCCTGCTATCAAACCACAGCCTCCCCTCTGGCCGTCTTTCATACACACCCGGCCCCTCCTGCCCGCAAACTGCAGACCTGCACGGCAGCTTGAAGTCTTCGTCCGTCTCTCCCCCCCCCCCCCCCCGCCCCTCTACCCACACCCCACAGCTGCTGTCGCTTTGTCCTGTTGAACAGCAGGCTGATGCAGACCAAAACTGCATTGCAGAGCCTGCCCGAGCTCCCCTCCCCACAACGCGCTTCCTGGCCAGTTTGGAAACTAGAGATCAGCTCCCGGGGAAGAACGCAGATCTGGATGTGGAACTGGCTGGAGTTTGGGGCCAGGCCTAGCTGTGCTAGACGCTAAGTCTACCTGCATGGGGCACACTTCGGTCACTGCCCACTAATTCACTGCTCTCCTCTTTAACACCCCCACCCCTACTCTCTCCAGGTCACTTCTTCCAGCAAACGCAGCTCTCTGCTTCCATCAACCATATAGGACTCTGCTCCCAGGACATGCGTGTGCCTGCACTCACGCCATACAGGTCAGCCCTCAATCTGCTTGGTGAGATAGAGCCTAAGGATTGACCCAAGCAGCTGCCTTCCACTCGCATGCGGCTCTCAATCTGCCACTGGCACCAAGTCCCTTTTCCCACAGCGATCCAGCTGCCCTCAGTAAACCTGTGCCAAGTAGGTGGCACGACAGCAAAGGTCGTGAATGGGGCCATGGGCAGAGATGATGTGCCCATTTCTTGTATGGGAGAGCAGCATGTCTGGCTAGCGCCCAGCCATGGAACATATGGTGCCAGGGAAGTTGGGATTGTTGCAGGTCTGTGGCACGAGGCAGAGATGGACCCTGTGGACAGAGTGATCTTACAATTACCCCACACAGCGTATTTCATCCAAATCCATCCCAAAGCGCTTTATAACACACACATACAGGAAGAACTTCCTCTGCCACTAACATGCAGCCACCTCTGAAGTGGAACAGAGCAGCTGTTTTAACAGTGCACAGCAATCCTGTGCAAGAGTTAAAGACAGGGAGTGGGGATGAATACTGTATCCAACTGAAACTGCTGGGGGAATTTTTGATTGGTAGAGTGCAATGACCCCTCACTGGAATAGGGCCAGAGCTATGCCTCTCTCAGTGTGCTATGGCAGAGTTTTGATGCTCACAAGTGTTCAGAACCTGGGTTTCCTGTTTCTTCCAAACAGCAATGAACCAAAATCTGCTCTCAGTTACAACTCTGTAAAACCAGAGTCACTCCATTTGACTTTATAGGCACTACTCCAGATTTACAGTGGCATAAGCAAGGGTAGATTTGGGTCCAGCAGCCCAGTGGCCCATGTATCTATCTGCGTAGGTATCTCTAGCACATCCATCACTGCAGCTTCCAGGGGTCATGCTAGGGAACAGCCTGGAGCACCGGTTACTGAATCAGCAGTGCGGCTTCCCACTGCACCCTGCGATTTCCCATCCAAGTCATGAGCCTGCCCGACTCTGCTTAGTTTTTTCCCCACAGTGAAAATAACCCTGCAGCAGGCCTTCAGAAATGCCACCTGCAAGTACTGGCCTTTTTACCTGGTGGCGCACACTTGTCACTGCACATGGAAGCCATCACACTTGGCCGCCACCGGCTCCTGCCTAGCGCTTTCGCTTCACACACACTACCAGCCCCGAGTGTCAGGTCCCCTGAGAACAGACAGTTCTACAGTCAGCATCCGGCAGGTTAGGGCTTACACCAGTGCTCTTAGCACAGAACAGAGAACTCCCAAACTTTTCCACGGTGTGGGTCACATTTTAACCCCGTGCTTGTCCCCTCTCACCACTTGACCCCATCTCTCAACGCCTCTGTGGCAACTCCAGCAACTGCTTCAATGGAAACGTAACATTGGGAATGCAGTACACATACTGGCGCTGGGATGTAATGCCATATGACAGCTGGAAATGTTCTCTGTGGACACCAGCAGGTGCTCCACAGATGTTTTTTAAATAAGGCTCAGGATTGCTGTGCCCATTTTACAGATGGGGAAACTCAGGCAGGTGCCCATAGCCACACAGCGACTCAGTGGCAGTGCTAGGCAGATCATCTACTCCCAGCTCCATGCCCGCTAGACCCTGCAGCACTGGACCCCTCCAGCATAGTGGGGAAGGAGCCCAGACCTCAGCAACTACTCACTAAATGTGCACCAAGAACCGCTCGATGGCACTGCTAACAGAACTGGGATCAGAAATCAGCTCTTACAGCCTAGTCCTCAGCTCAGCCCCCGGAAGCACGGGACAAATTCCCCAGGACGAGCCACACAGCAGCAGTGCAGGGAGCTCCCGAGCCTGTTGAACACTCCTGCCTGGCTCCCTCCTCGCCTATGTGATGCTGGAAGCCCAGAGCCTTCCCCGCTCTGCTGTGCAGACAGCTCCCACTCCCTCTGCCCCTCTCCCTGTGGATCCCCCATCCCCAGGCTGGGGAGACTGAGACCCTGCCTCTGTTCTGAGCACTTCTTCCCGGCTGGCTGGGCTGGGAGGGGACGGAGCAGGTGACAGGCACCAGGGAGGGCTGGGTTCCACCGGCCAGGAGGGCGCCTGGCAGGGAGAAGGAGAGGCCCAGAGAGGGGAGGTGGGCAGGTGCTAGTGCCAGCTCTCCACCCACGCAGGACTCCCCGCCTGACACCCTGGGGATCTGCCCTCCTCTGCTCTCAGTTCTTGCAGCCCCAGAGCCCTGCTGCCCAGCTCGTTCGCCCTCGTCCATGGGATTTTCTGCATCAACCAGACACACATCACAGGGAGGAAGCTTTGCCCCTCTTGGCTGGATCTGGTCAGCCCTGGCTCTAGGACGCCCCCCCCTCCCCTCACACACACACTCCCCCTCGCCTCCCATGCTCTGAGCCGGATCCTCCCATTTGGTACAGGGGGACGAGATCCAAGATCCTGCACCTCACAGCCCCTGACTCCTTACCTTTATCCCCCGCTGCCATTCGGCCCCTTTGGGCCCCTCACCCCCAACTCCTTACCTGTATACCCCCCCGCTGCCTCCTGTCCCACCGTACCCCTCACCCCATCACAGCCCAGCTCCCCACCTCACCCCCCGCTGCCACCTGCCCCATCGTACCCCTCACCCTCAGCTCCCCCCATACTCCCCACTGCCACCCTGCCCCATCATACCCCTCACCTTCAGCTCCCCCCATACACCCCACTGCCACCCTGCCCCATCATACCCCTCACCCCCAGCTCCCCACCTCATCCCCCACTGCCACCTGCCCCATCATACCCCTCACCCTCAGCTCCCCCCATACGCTCCACTGTCACCCTGCTCCATTGTACCCCTCACCCCCAGCTCCCTACCTCACCCCCCATTGCCACCCTGCTCCATCGTACCCCTCACCCCATCCCAGCCCTGATCCCCCGTCTCCCACACACCTGCTGTGATCCTATTCTCTATTATACCCCATTAGACTCCAATTCCCCACTTTACTGTCTACTGCTATCCCGCCCCATCATTCCGTTCTTCTCCCATTAGTCCCCATACCCCACCTCTGTGCCCCTCCACCTGCTATTCTTCCATCACACTCCTCCTCCAATCAGAACCTCCTCCCACCTCCCGACCTCTGTCCCCCCACCTGCTTTGCCCCCATCATACCCCTCCTCCCCCATCAGACCCTGCTCCCTCCTCCCCACCTGCTGCTATCCCCCCGCTATCTCTTCCCAACCCTGATCCCCTCCTCTGCCCCTTGTTGCTATCCGCCCCCTCTCCCCCATGCAGTGGCCCTCTGGCATGCAGGAGGGCAGCTATGTTGCACCCCCTCACACTGGGCAGAGTCGTCTGGCTCACAGGAAGGGCAGACCCCCTCATGGCTGGCATCTTTGGGGCTGGAACGTCCCTCACAGCAAATGGAAAGTGTTCCATCTAATCCTTCAGCCGCCTGGGGTCCAGCCCACACTGCCCCTTCCACCCGCAGTGCCCCACGGGAGAGCAGCCGAGTGCTTACCTCTTCAGTGGTGAGTGGCATGCAGATCCGATACTCCTTTATCAGCATGGTGGCCCCCTCGCTCTGCTGGGCTCAAGGTGCATAGGCAGCCCCTCTGGAAGGAAGCTGAGAGTGGGGGGCAGACGGGAGCGCTGGATCAAGTGGAAATGTCGGTGTGGAGAAAGCAGAGTGGCACCCAAGCCTCCTTCGGAGAAGGACTCATTCTGCAGGGAGACAGAACCGCCCGCCGTGGGGAGAGGAGAGATCAGACCAGAGCAACAGCTGGGCTCCAGCCCGTATGCCTGGGGACTCTCCGATCCCTTCTTAGTCAGAGCAAAGGCTCCTCTCTCCTTCCTCCCCTGCTACCGGCACAGCTCTGCTTGTGACTTCATAAGCCGTTGCCATGGCAGTGGTTGTGAGGTCACCAAACTAGAGTGTAACAACCTGGCATGTACCAAGGGAAGGAGCTGGAGGATCCAGGAGCTGGACAAGGAGGGGAGGCCAGCACCCCCAGCTGCGTCAGCTCCACACATCAGTCATTGGGGGCAAGAAAGAGCCACACAGAGGAGGGAGGGAGGGATCTAAACTGGGGTTTAACCCCTTCCCTGCTGAGGGAAGGTCTGCACCTCTCAGCAGCTGCTGGTGCAGGGACAGGTGCAGCCCGAGGGGAGCAGGTGCCTCTCCCCTGGGAGTCCCTAGGCCAGTACAGCTGTGCTGTTCATAGGGGTGCAGATTAAATAAGTGGCTCTGAAAATAGGATGAAGTGGCACCAGCACCACGGAATGTAGCTAACCCCTCGGTGGGATTCAGTGAGTGTGTAAACACCAAGGTGATCCACACGCTGGGAGAGGGAGAGGCGGCCACAAGGAGAGGTCAGTGTAAGTGGCTGCCTCCTCACACTCCTTGTCTTACACTCATGCTAGTTGCTGGTGCCCCTGCCCCCTCGGCCTGTGAGTGACAATGACTCACACCCTACAGGCACAGCCCTGGGCCCCTCGGCAGCCAATGGGAATGTTGCTTTTGACTAGAATGTACGTGCAGTCGGCCCGCACTTAACACCCAGTCAGTGTAGGCTACACTGTTGTGCCACTCCTTCCCCTGGTGTCTGACCAACTACTCCTGAAGTAGCTGCTGAATTCTGAATCCACTGGAGTCATTGGGCTTCCTGCGATGTCCCCAGCCTTGCCCTGGGACCAGGCAGCCTTAGAGGCGCTTAGTATTAACTGGGTATTTCACACCAACACAATGTGCAGTGCTGTACAATACACACCTAATGTCAATTACACCAGGCCAGTCCCAGAGTCTTGACCTCAAGGAGTTTACAATCTCAGGGAGATAAACCCAGTCTGGACACGCGATCCCTGAGCTGCCAGGGGAGGAGATTTCTTTAATGGATTCTCTCCACCGTCCAACTCCCTTTTCCTTCCTCTCTTCCGCTTCCATGTAAACTTACACCGCTACTGTAACAGGTTGGCAAAGTTTGCCTAAAACAGCCTGCCCTATAAGCTCGTGCTGAGCCAGCTGGCAAAAGGGTAAGTGGGCTCTGTGGACTTGTTATCCCAGATGGTTAAAAAGGAGGCAGAAGTGGCTCTACAGGGACAGAGAACCTTGAGTGTGAGCTGAGCAGCCCTGAGGGAGGAACTCCAGGAGCAGCCAAGCCTATGGAGAAGGACTGATCTGAACTTTGTGCTGTCGTATGGTTAGTACCTTGTCTAACAATGCCAGTCCCCAGGATGGGGGTGAGGTTGGGCTCTACAGGGTATGTGGAATGCATCTGGGAAAGGCACTTGCTCAGTTATATACTGGCAATTATTTGTATGCAGAATAAGTGAGTGCTATTAGCACTGAACAGCTTCCAGGGAGGTATTTAAGAGGGCTGAAGTGAGGGTGGTTAACCAGTCCAGGAGAAGCAGGAGACTTTCCCCCCCATGGAGGAGGTACAAAGAGAATGGGAGAAGAGAGCAGAAGGGGTTTCGAGGAGGGCAAGCTGAGGCTGTTGCAGACAGCAGGTGAGGGAGCAGGAGAGAAGGAGGCAGAGATACAGCCAGGAGCAGGGAGAGTCCGATGGAGCCTTCACTGAGAGGCTCAGGCCTGAGGCAGCCACAGCTGATGGAGAAGCGTTTTCTGGGAGCTGCTCATACACGGGCTGCCTGGGAGGAGTGATCCCCATATGCACCTTGTAGGCTGTTCAGGGCACTAGCAGCCTGGGCAGTGAGGTTTGCGTGGTTTCTCACCCTCACCCTCACACCTGAGCAAAGGCTTGAGCTCCAACCACACCCTGGGCAGCAGATATGGGAGTTGCTGTCTCCAGTGATGGTTGGTATCCAACATGCATGCAGTGTCCGTGAGGGCATGGATCCGGGCGTAAATCCATGCTGCTTACTGGGCTTCCTCTGGATTGGGTTCCACTTCCCTTCCCCCCTCGGTACTCCCATTGGGGATGGGTTGGGAGGAATTCATTCTACCACTGCCACTCAGTACTGAGCTGTCCCCCCTTTCCGAGGCCGATCACCCCCTTCACACAGCATCCTTCCTCACTGCGAAGCCCTCTCCCTGCCCCAGCCGCCTGCTCAGCTGTCTTTTCAAGAAGTAAGAGTCACATGTCTCCTCTTGAGATGCAAAGCTGGGAAGCAGGAGCAAGACCTCTCTCCTGGTTCTCTGAAAACCCTTCTCCATTAAGACTGGGGGGATAAAAAACCAGGGAGAAATGCAGGCAACTAGAGAAGGAGCTCTTCTAGGAGAGGGAGCGGAGCTAGAACAAACCGGGGGTGGGGGAAGGAGCTGGGGAGGGAAAGGGCTGGAGGAAAATCCAGGGGCACGCTCCATGCTGCAAAAGCTGCACTTCTCCTGAGATCCCAACTGGAGGCGGAGCAGAGGGCAGGCCTTGCACAGGCTTGGGCTGGATAGGGGGCTAGCCCAGATCCAGCTGCAGAGAAGTGGGCAGATGTAACTCCTACCCCGAGGATGGATGGGCAGGCAGAGAGAGCAGCCAGGTGGCCAAACAGACATCCTATGTCCATTGGACTGAGAGTAGAGAAAGAGAGTGCATAGGCCCATAGCCAGCAGACAGAATGCCTCCATGCTGGGCAGACCGACTGCTTAGGGGGCTGAGGAAATCAGAGCTGGAGAAGCCCTGTCAGGTGCCCTAGTGCATATTCTGCTCTCAGGGCACTACGTGCTAGCTCACTGCAGAATTGAAGAGGGCAGGTGGTTGGATGGAAGAAACAGATGCAGCATTCACCCAAGGAGGGATGCTACAACCAGGCTGGTAAGCTCAGGGGCCTGATTTGTGAGCCTCCAGCCCGTTCACCACAATCTCAGCACAGGCGCTTGGAGAGAGCACAAGGCAGGAGGGAGACACCAAGCAAGAGGAGATCAGGTCCCTTCAGCTTATGATTTGGATTGTGGTAGAGGGCCCAGTCTCAGTGAGCTAAGCACTATACACACTTCCTGCAAAGACCTGGCCCCTGCCCCACAGAGACAACAGGGGGACACCACAAACAGATGGGGGAAGCAGAAGGGACCAGTGAGACCAAACAAGGCAAGAATGAGACAAAACATGTTTTCATGCTATGGCAGTGCTATGTCCCAAAGAGAGGCTGAGGAGGCTAATTGTTTCCCCTCCAGTAAACACTTATTGATTTGTGAGCTGCCTTCAGTGGAGATGTTGATCTCAGCTCCTCTGAGGAAACTGACTCCTGTGGCAGGGCTCTGGATTTCCTCCAGTGTAAATGGGAGCCGAACCTGACCCTTTGAAAGAGCTGTGGATTTGTCCCAGCTCCACATGGCCTGGACCTGATCCGGCAGCATTTGGTCATGTGACAGCCCCATCAGCTTTGGTAGGACCTCTGACATGGGCATGGTGAGCAGCATTGGCCCCCCAGTTTGGAAAATCTATTAGTAGATTACACCAAGAAGCTTATTAAGCATACACAGACGGGTAATAACAACCTTATCAGCCATGCAATAATAATCTTATCAGATCCACAGTAAATTTTATTAAATGTGCACTATCTAGCTAATGGAAACATGTCAATACCATGCCCCAGCCACGCAAGAGACACATCTGGGGGGGTGAGGGGGGAGACAAAGGGAGTACATTGTGGATTACGGAAATAATTACAGTAGTTGGGAAGAGATAGCCCAGAACCAAACCCAAACCGGGTATTGGGATCTGCAGGAGCCAACCAACAAAGCTTGTTTGGGGGACGGGAACTGAATAAGGCAGACACATCCCATGTTCCTTTGCCCAGCCCTTAGTACCATAGGAATCGAGTGGGTGGGGATTCCATTCTGTTTGGGTTCTCCCTTCCTGTCCATCATTGTGGCCTCTGATCAGCAGTGTGAGAGCCTAAACTCTATGGCGATTCATTCTGTTGATTGTGAAACACCCTGTCTGGTGCCTTGTGAGTAATAAAACCATCTGGCTGAGCCCAGCTCCCTAGGACAGGACAGAGCCCCTTGCATCTGATAAATTGACACTACACTTTGTCTTCACCCAAAGGCCAATTTATTTATAACGCAGCTGCTAATCCCCAGCAAATACTGGTTTTGTAGTAAATGTGTCACTAAGGTAACCTCCAGCTGCCCAGTTAAGCCTACCGCAAACACGGAATCTCCTCGTTGGGCTCCAG
This sequence comes from Malaclemys terrapin pileata, assembly GCF_027887155.1. Classification (NCBI taxonomy): domain Eukaryota; kingdom Metazoa; phylum Chordata; order Testudines; family Emydidae; genus Malaclemys; species Malaclemys terrapin. The sequence continues at coordinate 57,250,603 of NC_071514.1, forward strand.
GCCCGCCCTGTCCTGGGGGAAAGGTGCCAGGTCCTCAGGCGGTGAGCCCTGAGCTCTGCTTTGCACTTTCTTTGTTTGCCAGCCCCCCAGGAGAACAGCTCCGGGCCTGGCACAGGGAGCTCGCAGACAAAGAAATCCCCCGACCCCGGACAGCCATCACATGCCCCGGCCATCAGGTGCTGCGGGCAGATAGGTTACCTATTCATGACGCCGGTTTCACTGAGGCTTGACCTGGGGTGGGGGCTGCCCTGCCTAGCGGCTAGCGCCGGAGGCCGAAACTCACTAGAGAAAGTAGAGCCCCGCGGCACCTCGCCCCACCCAGGTCCGCACTTGCCCGGGCCCAGCACTGACGCCAGGGCCCGAGGCGATAGGATGGGCGCCCTAAGAGAGAATCCGCGCTCGCGACCCCGCACTGCAGGGGAGAAACTTTACAGAGCCACAGCTCGGCTGGCAAGGAGATTTCTGCCTCCCCTCCCCGCCGTGTCCCCAGCGCCCCTTTTCCCTGCCCCATCCTCCCGTGCCCCCAGCGCCCCCTTTCCCTGCCCCATCCTCCCTCCCTCCCGTGCCCCCAGCGCCCCCTTTCCCTGCCCCATCCTCCCTCCCGTGCCCCCAGCACCCCCTTTCTCTGCCCAATCCTCCCTCCTTCCCGTGCCCCCAGCGCCCCCTTTCTCTGCCCAATCCTCTCTCCCTCCCGTGCCCCCAGCGCCCCCTTTCCCTGCCCCATCCTCCCTTCCTCCCGTGCCCCCAGCGCCCCCTTTCCCTGCCCCATCCTCCCTCCCGTGCCCCCAGCACCCCCTTTCCCTGCCCCATCCTCCCTCTTTTCCCTGTCCCCAGCGCCCCCTTTCCCTGCCCCATCCTCCCTCTTTTCCCTGTCCCCAGCGCCCCCTTTCCCTGCCCCATTCTCCCTTCCTCCCGTGCCCCCAGCGCCCCCTTTCCCTGCCCCATCCTCCCTCCCGTGCCCCCAGCACCCCCTTTCTCTGCCCAATCCTCCCTCCTTCCCGTGCCCCCAGCGCCCCCTTTCTCTGCCCAATCCTCTCTCCCTCCCGTGCCCCCAGCGCCCCCTTTCCCTGCCCCATCCTCCCTTCCTCCCGTGCCCCCAGCGCCCCCTTTCCCTGCCCCATCCTCCCTCCCGTGCCCCCAGCACCCCCTTTCCCTGCCCCATCCTCCCTCTTTTCCCTGTCCCCAGCGCCCCCTTTCCCTGCCCCATTCTCCCTTCCTCCCGTGCCCCCAGCGCCCCCTTTCCCTGCCCCATCCTCCTTTCCCTGCCCCAGCGCCCCTTTCCCTGCCCCATCCTCCCTCCCTCCCGTGTCCCCAGCGCCCCCTTTCCCTGCACCATCCTCCCTCCCTCCCGTGTCCCCAGCGCCCCCTTTCCCTGCACCATCCTCCCTCCCTCCCGTGCCCCCAGCGCCTCTTTCCCTGCCCCATCCTCTCACACGTGGTTCCTCTGCCCCCCCACCTGTGTTCCTGCAGCTTCCTCCCTTCCCTGCTTCTCCAGCCCTCCCCCCTTCTCCATCCTCCCCCCGCACTCAGCTCACCCGGACCCGGAGCGGCGGGATTTTCCTTCACATCTGTCCGTCCCCGCGGCGGCCGCTCACAGGAGTTTGCCTCCAACTCCTGATCCGCTTCCAAAGGGGCCCCGCTGGGCCGAGGGACCCGCCGCCTCTCTCCCGCCAGCAGCCGGGCTGCCTGTGCCCCAGGAAGGTCGGGAGCCAGCGATCCGCGCTGCCCACGCCGCTGCCCCTGGGCTGCGAGTGCGGCTCCCTCACTCCGGTGCCGCCGCTCGCCGCATCCTGCTGCCGAGCCCTCGCTCACACCGACCCCTAGGGGAAAGCATCTGGCAGCGCAGGCAGCCCGGGGGAGCCGTGGAGGGTGGAAATACCTGCCCGCCGCTAGGGAGCCAGCCGGGACAGAGCAGCGAGAGAAACCTTAGCCGCAACCCCGGCGAGCGGGGAGCCAGTCGGAGCCCAGCCGCCGCTGTGACTGGCTCGGCCAGGGGGCGGGGTGCCTGGCTCCGGCTGGCGTGTGGGACTTGCAGAGAGAGAAGGGAGGTTACCGCCTGTTTGTCCAGGAGAGGGGCATCGCCAGGTTAAACTCGGAGCCTGACATTTGCAAACCCGCCAGCCGAGCTTCCTCAAACCCTGGGTCCTGCAGCCAGACAAAAGGCCGCTGGACTGTGACGGGGGCTGCTTGGCTCCTCTGCAAATCAGGCCTCTTTGAGGTGTCTAAACATGGGTTTGGGAGGCTGCCTTTGCAAATGTTATCCCACATCTTTAAACACTGCCCCCCTCACACACACACACCTCTCAATTCAAGAAAACCTTACAGGCAGGCTCTTCCCTTTTCTTCACCCACTGAAGTCATTGTCCTGTTTGCACAGCCTAAAGTTAAGCCCAGGAGTAAGGCCTTGCAGGATCTGGGCCTGGCAGCTGGGTTACCAACACTATTATAGATTAGTGAGTCTGAAATTCTGCCTTATACAGTTCCCCACCTGTGGAGCAAGGCTGCTGCTCCAAGAAGCATGCCTTGCTCCACAGATAAGACCCGAAGCACAAATGGACCAGGAATTTTTACAAATCCAATTTGCTTCCCCCTGCTCATGCTCACGTCATTCAAGACCCACTTAAAACTCTGACCCTTCGGAGTGGAATCTCACTAATACCCTAAACTACCCCTGTCTCTGTTTGTCCTAGTATGTTTTTCCTTCCAAGTGTCTCTGGCCTATGGTTCCAGTTCTGCAGTCAGATCCAGATACACACATTCTGACACCCATGCAAAGTCCATAGACTTCATTGAAGCCACTGGTACGGATCCAATTACAGCATTGGGGCCTTAGATTGTAATAAATAGGGGCTGTCTTTATGTATGTTTTATACAGATTATCAGCACAAAGCAATAATAATGATCATTAATAAACAAGTAAGATTTAATGCGCCTGTTTTCTCAATGCCTGTTTTCTCAATGCACTTTCAGTCAACCTGGTCATTAAACACAGATCAGTTCCTTTTACTTTTTGTTTCCAGTTTCAAGTGGTGAGTTTCACTCGAGGGCTTTCATGCACTAACATGCCCTTGAAATATTTAGCTTGCAAACACTTTTGTTCATTTGATTTCTGGTAAAATTTATTTTTTTAATAGAAACATCTGTAATAGTTGTAAGTTTTGCACAACTTTAATGAATCCTCACTTTGGGGCCAGATTTAACCCAAAAGTCTGTGCTCCTGCTGACCTCAAAGGGAGTTGAGAGCACTCACAGCCTCACAGGATTGGGCCCAAGTTTTCCAAACAGTATAAAGTATAAGCCAGACCTTCCCTAGAGACAGCGCATACCACAGTCTGTTTGCAAACACACAAGTGCTGCCTAGTATCACTCTCCCTCACCTGATCCTGACTGATCCCCTTGGAATAGGGCACATGCCAGGAGGGCGGAGGGGCTGGAATGGATGAACTCTAATGGAACTCAGCAGGAAAACCTGCAAACAACCAGACCCAGGGAACAGTAACTCATGACCAGCTGCACCTGCAAGGGCAAACCTCCTGGCATCACCACGTGAAGCAAGAGCAGTGTTTGTTTCAGAAACAGCTGACTTGACAGTTCCAGGACCCCTCTAATGACACCCATGCTGAGACCAGATGAAAGACCATGGCCACTAGAATGGCTCAGCATTGTCAATTCGAACCCTGCTCCATACAGGGGTGGACATGGGGTGGCCTGTGGGTTGAATCCCATTCCCCGGGTTCTGGAATGTAGCCTGCAGCTGACCTGGTCTTTAATACACAAAGCATGGCCCTTGAAACTTTACATGCAGTGCTCCATCTTGATGCATAAGGAAGGGTTGTTTGGATCAAGGTAGCACATTGCATGCCAGGACATGCAGTCTCCAGGGGTCACACAATTTTATACAAATTAAAGTTGATCCCTTGGGCTTCTGGAAGTTGCTAATGCGTGGCTCCCAGCTAGGCAAAGTTTGGGCATGCCCAATATAAGATGAGCTGGCTTCAGTCTCATGGGACAGAAAGTTTGTTTGTAGGAATCTTTCCAAGCCAGTTGGAAGAGGCGGCTGCTGGGACTTCTGTAAGGTTTCAGTAATAGCCTTTTCCTCTGTTGCTGTCATGACCTGACCTTGTCTTGATGCATCCAGGCAGGGAAGAGGAAAGGAGGTATTTAACCACAGTGTCCCTGATTTTTCTCTGTTAAAACAAGATAACATCCATCTACTTTTGCCATGGAAAAAATTTAGCAGCAGATCTACACCACCTAGTGGTGATGGAAACCATTGAATGTGAAATCCTTAGGAAAGGACTTTGTGCGCTGTAGCATTCAGCCTAATATACCAGGTTTCTTTGGAAATCAGGGGCTTACAGCCATCCATTTCTGAACCTGGCATATAGGGAGGCTGGGAGTGGGAAGATGGAAGCATCAGGCCTGTTATGGTCATGAGACAGACTGATGTCAATTCAGGGGAGTTCCTGTCAACACCCAGCGTGGCATCGTTTATCTGCCTCGGAGGCATTTTTAGTGGGTCCATCACCATTGTGTCTTGGCACATGCTTCACAAATTTAAAAGCATTAATGAAGTCAGGAAGAGCTGAGAACCCCAGGGGCCAGACAGGTTGCTGGTGTGAACTAGCCCAAATCTACAGAAGCCAATGAAGTTGTACCAGTTTACGTCAACAGGGAATTTAGCCCCAGATCCAATTCACTCAAGATGCACTGATCAGAGTGATAGAGGGCATGTGAATCAGGCAGGCATGTGTTTTGTACGCGTGGTGGTGTCTGCATCCTGGAGTTGGTGAGTGTCCCCTAGGTAATTGGGCCGTGTAAGGGTTGGTCCACACTAGATTAGATGGACCCAGTTACAGCTCTCAGGGGTGTGAAAAATTCACACCCCTGAGTGACATATTAAGGCGACCTAAGTCCCCCTGTAGACAGTGCTAGGTCAACAGAAAAAATCTTCCCTCCCATTGGCATAGGTAATGTCTATACTAGCTGTGCCACTATAGCATTCAAGTGTAGACAAGCCTTGAGGCTGGTCTGTGCACTGGCATCTGTGTAAGTGGATTTGGCCCCCGGCTTGTTTGTGGATGTTGGACATGTGAGATCCCCCGGACCACCAACGTCAGTGTGTGTGACCGGGCTGGAGCGGGGAGCATTTATATCGCCTCGCTTGGCTGATGAGGAGTGGGATAAATTTAGCCTTTGTCTTTCCAGGGAAGCAACACTGATGAATGGACAAGATGGATATCAGCTTTCCTTGCGGCAAACATATGCTGTTAAAAATAGTGCCAAGGACACCAGGAGCAGGCGCTGATGTAGCAAAACAGGCCTGGGAAGGTGAGAGCTCAGCATCACATTGACCTGCCAGCTAGGGATGAACTTAAGTAGCCCCTCGGCTGGTAGGGGTGCCTGCCAGCAGAGGAAGAAGAGCTCAGCAATATCTGATGCTCAAGTAAGATTCTGTTCAGCAACCCTCCTCACAGCACACATGCACCCCATGCTAGCAAGCCAGTGCCCCCATCTCTCACACAAACACTTCTATAATCCCCTCCCCGTGGCTGGAAACCCTGACCCTATTTCCCCACCCCGATGCACAAACACTCCTATAATGCCTTCCCCCCTTGGCCCGAACTTCCCACCCCACAACCTGCCGAGCCCAGCGCTAAATAAAAACACCCGCACTTCCCTTTGTAGGAGATTGAAGAGCAGATCAGACAAGCTGTCGGAGCTCCACTCCCATTGATTCCAGCTGGAGAGAGAGGACATTTAGTTAGCCACATGCAGAAGTTTCAGGATGAATACTGACATTTCTCCTAAAATATTCCATGGAGATTTTCAGAGGCCTAAAGAACGTAAGTTCTCTGCCCTGCGCTCTGCAGGACATCAGACCAGATTATCAGAATGATCTCTTCTGACCTGAAAAATCTCTGGGGGAAAACCTGGCCCCCATTGAATCAATGGAAAAACTCATTGACTTCAACTGGGCCAGGATTTCACCCTAGGAATCCAGGAAATAGCACTGACCCAGATGAACCGCACCAAGCAGCATCTGCATGGGAATTGGTATTGGACCCAGTATTTAACAAGGAGCATAACGTAATCACAGGGGCCAGGCTCTGTACCCCTCTAGCCCACCTTCCCCTTTTGGGGCTTCTCCTGCCCCTATTCATCTTGATGGACAAATTGGAGCACCACTGATGAAGACCCCACAATTGATTTACACTCGATGGGGTGAGGAATCCTCACTTGCCAAAGCCTCTCTGCACCAGGCCAGGGTAAATGGGGTGACCTCTCCTGCCATCCTCTGGGCAGAGCGTCTTCATTAACCCCATTCGATTTGGTCCACATACCATGTGCCAGAATTTTATGTCCCCACACTGACCTTTACCTGCTACTGGGTCCCATGTCTGGACTAGAGCCATGGCCCAGAACCCAGCTGCGACAAGGGAAGCTGACATTTTCCGAGGGAGAACACCAAACCAGACATGCTGCCCAGATGCAAGCATCCCACTTCTCAGGGCAGGGAGAGATCTCTTTTCTCTCTGTGCTATTACAGCAGTGTGGGCCAAGGGCAGTCGCGCAAGATTAATTTCAGCAGGGAGGGAAGAACTGTCCCTTAAAGTCATAGACCTGATTCAGCAAGGTACCTGAGCACATGAGCAGTCCCATTGACTTCCGTCGGGTTACAGTTGGGGTGACAATGGGAGCACTCATGCTTAGCCAGGTTCATGTTTCCTGAGTTTGCACCAGAAGCGTCGAGTGCCTGGTGCAGGAAAGTGTTGAGTTTAAGATGAATATTCTCCAACCTCCCATAAAATGCCATGCACTGGGTTTGGGCAAGGAGCACAGAGGTTAGAAAACCCCAGGTGGGCTGCATACCCCTTGAACTTAGCACTCAGTCCCCTACCCCAGTGAGTCCGAGCAATCAGGCACCTTCTTCATGTGGCCTCCGGTTCCGCACCAAAACCAGGGAATAATTAGTCCCTAGGCAAAGGCTGCATGGAATGTGTATGCATACATTGCCATGGAGATGCCATGTGGAAGTCTCTTCAGGTTCTGCAACACCTTCCTGAAACGCTGTGAAATCACAAGCACTGTGTTAGCCCCTGGTGCTAGTCAGGACTGACACCCCCAGTGACCATCAATACATCCCGCGTCTCGTCTGCCCTATCTGTGACCTTGGCTTTCAGCAGAGTGCATGAGGCCAGGCTCTTTTCCCACCTCCCCAGCCATCTCTCCCGTACCATTCTGCACTCATTTCATGCTGGGTATTCCATTTAGGGCCTGATTTTCGGAGGCAGTGAGCACCCACACCTGGTTGTCCCAAGCTGGGAACCCAAAAACGACTCATCTCCCCACTGCACTGATGTTTGTCTCTAAACCATGCTGCTGTTTCCTTTGTAACATCTGCCTGTTCGTCTCCATTCCCATTGCCAATAAATTGACCATTTCTATGCAGCTCTGCAAAGACATCTACAGACACTATGATGTCTGCCACTGAGCTGCCCCTCCCCCCACATGGCTCAGACAGTGGGTGATTCCCACCCACTGAGCCCCCCCCATGTCTCCACACCTGTGCCAGGTGATTCCCACCTACTGAGCCCCCCCATCCCTCAGGTCTCTCTATGCCGGAGCCGGGCGATTCCTACCCAATGAGCCCCCTGTCTCCCCGCAGATTTGCACACAGAAAGGCAGAGCCTCACCCATGTTGACATGGCACGGCACACACAGGGGGAGAATTAGACAAGTGCCAAGAAACACACACACACACAGACGCGCCCTGGCATCACAACTCATGCCCAGCGCGCAGGATGGCAGAGGCTCACGGATCCACCTTTGCGCTGGGACCCCACCCAAGCAGGGACTCACGGGCGAGACACACACAAAAGCAAAGTCACAAGGAGATACAACAGAAACTGAAGCAGAAAGTCACGTGCCCACCCTCTCTCTCTCTTTCTCACCTCCCCCCAGCAAAGCAGATTACACATGCCCTAGCCACACACCATCACACCACCCCAGCTGAGCTGCACAGCCACACGTGTGTGCTGCCACACACACATCCTGAAGCTCTGCTGGATTAAGAGTCAGCGAGCGTGCGACTTGCTAAACGGAGCCCAGAATAGAGCAAACTGAAGGATTGCAGGTTGCTTTTTATAGCAACGTATCAATCCTGGGAGACAGAGGTTCTACGGAGTGCGGCTCCTCGTAGACACAATTAGAGCAGCTTGCTGGCGCGGTGCTTGCGTCAAGGGCAGGCGCGCGTTCCCTAGAGGCATCCTCATGTCTGCGGCCTTGGCACCATTCTTGAAGTCCCAGCCCCGAGCAGTCTCGGTGTGAAGGGGAGAGCCGAGCCCTGCATCTCTGAGTGCGCTGGGCTTTTCAGCCAGTCACGCCTCTAGTTTGGGCTGGCTGGTGAATGAAAGGGCATCCCACCCTGCCAGGCTTCGGTGCAGGGCCTTGTGCGGAGCGGTGGGGCCAGGGCGACACCTCTTCATAGGTCTCTTAGCCAAGCATCTGAAATGCCTGTAACAGGTGCAAACCAGCTTGTCTAGTTCAACTCCAAATGGCCGAGCCAACCAGCTGCTGCCCCCAGGGAGACAGGCAGTGAATGGCTAGGGCTAGAGGGGGGCTCAGCCACCTCCAATCTACCTACCAGCCCCCTGGCCAGCAGCCGAAGCCAGCAGCCCCATGCTGTGGCTACACTTAGGGGGGTCTCCGGTTAGTGCTGCCCGAGTGGTTCAAGGCGTGGCGCCAGTGCCTGAGATCCAGACAGAGCAATGCTCAGGCACATCAGAAATAGAACCGAGCATGTGAGGCAGGAGTGGGGAGGGGCAGGGGACATGTGGGGGGCCCACAGCAGGGTCCAAGCACCCTCTGTATGAGTCTCCCCACTCCGTTTCCCCAGCCAAGAAGAAGCCAGGAACGGAGGGGCCAGCACCAGGGGAGGTGGAGAGCACGAGCTGCAGCGGCGCTGTGTGGGCCCTGGGGGTGGCACCTAGGCAGCCCCCAGCTGGACACAGAGCAGGAGGCTGGCTCCCTAGAGGAGGAGAAGGCAGCGGTGGAGGCCATAATGCAGCAGGAGGGGGAGCCCAGGGGGCAGAGCCCCCACTGAGGTTCACAGCTTGTGCCCAGGCGGGTGCTGGTCTCCTGCGCTTCGCCCTGGTGGCCTGGCCTCCGAACAGGGCCCCCTCCTGCAGGACATCTCCCACTTCCTGCAGCAGTGCCTGTCCTGCTGCTTTTTTGGGGGGAGGGCTGCCTGCATGCCTGGCAGGAGGGGTGAGGGATGGTGGTGGCTGCCCTGCTGGACATGGGCATGTTGTCCAGCTACATCTCTGTGCCTCCCAATTTCCTTCTGCTGGCTGCAGGGGGCAGGATCCCCCTGGGATACAGATATGTCTCCCATCTCCCCGCCTGGCCTGGGGGCCATTTGCATCCCTCCATGAAATTGCAGCTTTTGGTCCCCTCTGGGACCCCGCACTCTGGAGCCACTGTGTGCTGGCTCCAGCATCGGTGTTCCTTAGGTGCGCGTGCCCGATCCCCAGCTGTTAAGGTATTCAGCATCCCCTGCCTATGCTAGGAGATCTGTGGGCACTTGGCTGGCATTGCAAGCTGAGGCCCAGCTCCCGGGGTGGGGGTGTGGGGGGTGTGGCTTCCCTTGGCCCATCCCCAGCTTGACTAGGCTACAAATGCAACCCTGCTAGGGAACCAGCTCAACGAAGTTCCAGTCTGGAGCAGGGATGCAGTCTCAGGCCAGATCCAGAACCAGCCTGGAGTCTTGCTCCGAGACACGGATATGTTCTGGATTGTGCTACAGATGGAGCCAGGTTAGCCCACGGTGAGGGCAGGGTCCCTGACAGGGCTGCATTTGTAGAGTGGGCAGATCCCTGGCGGAGACCCTGTCTGTACTGCTGTCCCAACCAACGCTCTCACCCGACCTCCACTCGCCTGTGGCCACGCAGGGCTCTAAGAGCGGAGCAGAGGGTGTGGCTGGGGCCTGCCAGAGGTTGTGACCCCTGGAACACACCCAGCCAGCGCACTCTGGGACAAATGTGGTGCTGCTCTGGCAGGATTTACTCCTGTCCGTTGGCCTGCCTTTGAGCTGGTGTTTTCTGTCTGGATACACTGCTCTACAGCCAAAATGCTTCTGAAATAAATGTAGTCAAACTTTACTAATTCTGGGTCACTGAGAATGAAAATTATGCTTAAAATTGTTGATTGGCTCTAGTTTTCAAGATATGCTAATGGGTCAGTATATACGACCCTTGACTTGGGAATGGCGGAGGATAAGTGAGTTATAAAGGGAAGCAATCTCAATTTATACCAGAAATGACTAAAATACATCTTTGACTGGATCTATGAATAAATCTATGACTGGGTTTGGACAATACTTGCTTTTTAGGCAAAACAATTAATGATGCAATCTGAAGCTGGTATTGCGTCATACATGATATGAATTGCATCATGTTATTCCTAGAAGTCATGGATGATGCAATCAGGGCCGGCTCTGGTTTTTTTGCCTCCTGCCATCCCCGGCAGGGAGCGCTGCTGGCAGGGTGCCAAGCCCGGCCGCGGCCCCACTCTCTCCGACCGGCCGGAGTGCAGGGGAGGGCGGCGAGCCCGGCTGCGGCCCCACTCTCCCCGACCGGCCAGAGTGCCGGGGGAGGGCGGCGAGCCCGGCTGCGGCTCCACTGTTCCCGGGGGCCGGAGCGCCGGGGGGAGGGTGGCGAGCCCGGCCGCGGCCCCGCTCTCCCCGGGTGAGCACCACCCTGCTCCAGGTGCCGCCCCAAGCACATGCTTGGAGGGCTGGTGCCTGGAGCCAGCCCTGGATGCAATCATAACGAAGCTTACATTACTCTGCTGAACAAATTGCCCTATATCAGCTCTAGAAATCATACAGTGTCGTACTCTCTTATTTGTCAGTGTTTGATTTTGCAAAGGGACACATTTCTGTTTAGCCAAAGTGAGCAGAGATGCCTCGTACTTGTGTGAACAGTGCAGATAACTTCTGCTATGTTTGTGGTGAAGTGACTTTTGCATCACAAAAGTGCAGTATAACCACTATGGTTAAGAAAGCCGATCACCTTTATTTTGGCTGCAAAATTGGAGATCAGGGCAAGAGGTGGGCCCCATACATATGCTGCAACACTTGTGCAACAAATCTTCGCCTGTGGTTGAACAGGAAAAGGAAATCTATGCCTTTTGCAGTGCCAATGATTTGGAGAGAGCCAACAGATCATACCAGCAATTGTTACTTCTGCATGGTGCCTCCAGTTGGGAAAGGTGTGTCAAAGAAGAAAAAGTGGACTGTGCATTATCCAAACATTCCATCAGCTATAAGCCCAGTACCCCACGGAGAAGGACTGCCGGTTCCTGATGCACCAGAATCATTCTCACTTGAGTCAGGCAAGGAAGAGGAAGAGGATGAAACTTCTGGTCCTGAACCATCAATGTCACAGGACCCACATTTTCTCCCATCCTCCTCCTCTGAACCACACCTCATAACACAAGGTGAACTGAATGACCTTGTCAGGGATTTGGAACTACCCAAGAGTAAGGCAGAGCTGTTGGGCTCCAGACTACAGCAGTGGAATCTCCTGGCAGGTGATGTTAGGGTTTCCATGTTCCGTGACCGTCAAAAGGATCTTCTCCCATTCTTCTTCATGGAAGGTGATCTTGTAGCCTGCAACAACATCGATGGTGTGATGGCAGCCCTCAACATCGTTCACGATCCAGATGAGTGGAGACTGTTCATTGATTCATTGAAGACGAGTCTTAAAGCTGTTTTACTGCATAATGGCAATGTTTTGCCATCAATTCCAGTTGGTCATGCAGTCCATATGAAGGAAACCTATGACAACATGAAACAGCTTTTGAGGTGCATAAACTATGACCAACATCAGTGGCAGCTTTGTGGCGATTTGAAGGTTGTTGCTCTCTTGCTTGGTCTGCAGACTGGATACACTAAGTACTGCTGTTTTCTCTGCGAATGGGATAGTCGTGCAAGAGATTCCCACTACATCAGGAAAGATTGGCCACTCCGACAGTCACTGGGGCCTGGGAGGAAAAGTGTTCAGCATCCACCACTTGTTGAATCAAGGAAGATTTTGTTAACACCCTTACACATCAAGCTGGGTCTGATGAAGAACTTTGTCAAGGCCATTGATAAAACACAAGCAGCTTTCAAGTACCTCCGTGGAAAATTTCCAGGTTAAGTGAAGCTAAGATAAAGGAAGGTGTGTCTTTGTTGGTCCTCAGATTCGTGAACTTCTTCGAGATGATGCATTTGACCATGCACTGCGTGGCAAGGAAAAGACGGCATGGAAAGCCTTCCAGTTAGTGGCAATACATTTTCTCGGAAACAACAAGGCAGACAACTACAGGTTGTTGGTGGAAAACCTCCTCAAGGCATACAAAAGCCTTGGTTGCAACATGTCACTAAAGATACATTTTTTGCACTCTCATCTAGATTTTTTTCCATCGAACTGCGGAGCAGTGAGTGACGAGCACGGTGAGCGATTTCACCAGGACATTGCAACAATGGAGAAACGCTATCAGGGCAAACGGAGCCCATCAATGCTTGCAGACTATTGCTGGACAGTGACAAGAGATGCTCCATTTAATGAATACAAGAGACAAGCCAAGAAGCGCCGAGTAGACACTGAATAGGACTAAACTATGTATATAATAGTTTTTTGCCTTTTGTTTCATAATAAATTTGATTTATATAACCCTTTTGCTGATTTTTAAAGTGTTACATAAACAGGACAGGTGAACTATTATCATGTAAAGCAACCATAAACACATGAAAAGACCTAGGTTTACAATTTATGATTAAAACTCTACTATCTACACAATATACATAGACATAAAATGTAAAAACTTAAATATCTTAGAAACAGTAGCCAATCAGATGTTTTAATTGTCATATTTGAATTCAGCACATCAAAATACATAATAAATAGCACATTTTATCTCTGAAGCAGACGACTTCTCAAAAATTGTAGACCAGTGATATCTGTGCACATGCCACTCACACGGTGTAGAAGAGGAACTCACCATGGGCGTGCACCCTGCTGGCTGAGCATGGCATAGCAGGGTTTTTTCCACGGGCACCAACAGCTGCTCCAACCCTGCAGTCGTCCATTGCTTCTTGCGACTCAGCCAGCGAGTCCCACCTCTCTGGAAGTAAACTGAGTCCAGCTCAACAGCAGCCTCCTGGCTTCTTGCTGGGCCTTCAGCCTCACCTCAGACTTTATTGGCCTTCCAGCCCTTGTCACCGGGGGCCTTCATGCCACCATCCCCTGGGAGCCAACAGGGAACCCAGGACCCTATAGCAAGCAGCTAAGCTCTGTCTATTCAGCCCCACTGCTTCCTCCCTGGGCTACCTCCTAGCTCAGCCTGTCTCTAGGCCTCCCTCCCAGCCCCTTCCAATGCTCACTCCTCCAAGGATGTCCGAAGGAGGGTGGATTAGTCACAGGGGACAAAGCCTACGCCAGGCCCACCTGCCCCAAGGAGGCTCTGGCATCCAGCAGTCTCAGGCTTGCCCTGGCCTCCCTCCAGGAGATCTACCCCTTTCCCCAGTCAGCTCCCACTGAGCTGGGCTTTTCCTCTTTTAACTCCTCCCTCCAGACTTGGCACCGCTCACAGGTGTAACGGGGCGCAGCTAATTGAGCCCATAGGCTCTCCCAAACCCCTTCCTGGCCAGAGAGGGACTGCAGACCCCATCACACTAGGGGGCTGTCTGGGGTGGGTCGGAGGTACAAGATGGCCAGCAGGCAGCTTCCCCTTCAGAAGCCTTAAGGGAAGTGCTGGAATGGTTAGTTCTGAAGCCTCTGGCTGGGTCACCTGTGGAGCCCGAAGCCCCATCGGCCCTGCAGGGTGACACGCAGGTGGTAGCAGAGGCTCCTGCTCTCAGAGGGTTGCCTGAGCCCTGAGGGGTGCATTCCCAGCCCGGCGAGGAGCAGGGGGCCTGATGCCCGAGGAGTGTGTTCCCAGGCCAGAGAGGGGCAGGGGGCCTGACACCTGAGGGGTGCGTTCCCAGGCCGGAGAGGGGCAGGGGGTCTGACGCTGGAGGGGTGCATTCCCAGGCCGGAGAGGGGCAGGGGGCCTGATGCCCGAGGAGTGTGTTCCCAGGCCAGAGAGGGGCAGGGGGCCTGACACCTGAGGGGTGCGTTACCAGGCCGGAGAGGGGCAGGGGGTCTGACGCTGGAGGGGTGCATTCCCAGGCCGGAGAGGGGCAGGGGGCCTGACGCTGGAGGGGTGCATTCCCAGTCCAGAGAGGGGCAGGGGGCCTGATGCCAGAGGGGTGCGTTCCCAGCCCAGAGGGGGCAGAGGGCCTGATGCCAGAGGGGTGCATTCCCAGGCTGGAGAGGGGCAAGGGGCCTGATGCCGGAATGGTGCGTGCCCAGGCCGGAGAGGGGCAGGGGGCCTGATGCCCGAGGGGTGTGTTTGTAACCCACACACCTTCTGGGTGTGGTGTTCTGTCCCATCTAGTGGCACCAAGACCACTTAGAGAGCGAGCAATTAATGAGTCTGCTTACAGCCTTTAGCTCATGCACCAAGCTCCAGAGACCCCAGGTTCGATCCCGTCTGCTGACAACCGGGGTTTGTCAGCGTTACACGTTCCCAGCCCGGAGATGGGCAGGGGCCGGAGCCCAGAGAGGGCCCTGTAACTCTGACAGACTGGGGGCATTTGGGGCACCTGCATTTCTTCCCTTTGGGAGCCTGTGACCAGGAATCCGGTGCTTTCTGCAAACAGCAGATTGTCTAACAGCAGGGACAAAGAACTAGAGGGAGAAGGATTTTAGAACAACGAGTGTACGTGCACGTGTCTGACCTAGAGTTCTACTGTAACTGTCCCCAGCTGGAGCTAGGCAGCCCAGCTTCTCCAGCCAGCCCTCCCCCTGGCTCCTGTGTCTGCAGGGCTTTTCCATCTGCCTCCCCTCCCCCTACACTGTCCCGAGAGCAGCTTTTAAATCCTGCCAGGTTCTTTGTTAGTCTCAGCAGGCTTTGTCCTGCCTGGTCAAACCAGTTTTGTAGGGCTCAGCAGATGATCGAGCAAGAGTCCCCAGAATTAAGTGCTGGCAGCACTGTCCCCATACCACTGCTTGAGCCACCTCCATCCTGCCCAACAGGTCCCCTAGGGAGAGGCACTGACTTACAGAAAACACCAGGCCAACATACAGTGGTAACGGATTATCACCAAGCAGCTCTCTGTTCCCCACTCTGGTCTTCCCTTTCCAGGGTACAGGGCCTGTGTGGGACCCTCTGCCTAGAGAGGGGTTTCACCCCTTGTGCTGCTGAGAGACCCTGAGTACACAGCCCTAGAGAGGGAATCTCAGCATTTATCCCCAGGACAGGCCCAGCGCAGGCAGGGCAAACTTCCCCACATGGCCCTAGGGGAGCCTCTCTGCAAAGCCAGCCAGCCCACGGGTGAGCTGTGATTGGTCAGTGTGGACACTTCTGCATTAGGGGCTGGGCTGCCACCTCCTGGTACATAACACAACACACACACTTCCTATAGACCAGCCGGCAGGTCACACTGACCCATGTTGGATCTGATCTGGTGTTCACAATGAAAGTGCCCCCCATTCCATCTTCCATGCTGTACCACCACAACTCCCAGAACAGGCAGGGCTGGAACAGGCTGGGATTATAAATCAGACACTTGCAGGGTCAAGCCAGGACATATCCCCAAGTTTTACCACTAGATGGCAGCTCAAGAACAATTACTTGTACAGTACTGTATTACTAGAAGCCACCCATAAATCAGGACCCCGCTGTGCTAGGCGCTGTACATACAGTAGAGAGACTCACTGCTCCAAATCTCTTACCAGCTAAATCCAAATGAGGGGCTGGCCAAACTGAAGCTGACAGAATTCTGCAACGTATCCGTGGAGTACATGTAGCATTGCATTCTGGTACTTGTAGTCTTCACAGGCTGCACCTTCATTATACCTTCGCTGCACTTCACACATCCTTAAACAACACCCTCTATTTTATGTGAACTAGGTGTGAACTTGGGAAGCTGCCAACGCACACGGTGTACTCAGCATTCCCTTCCTCTCACGCTGCAATGGAGAGATCTTTAAGACACTCCAGCCCCCACCCATTACTGGCTCCTCCTTCCTTTGATCTGTACCTCTTTGCACTCTGCCACCTGCCGCCCTTCCAGTGCATTGGCAGCACTTTGCCTTGCTTCCCACACATTGATAAAGAGCTGGATTCTGGAAAGCCTGCCTGGGGCTTTTATTACTGGTATTTGTATCTATTGGCTAGAGCAGGGCTTCTCAAACGTCATTGTACCAAAACCCCCTTCTGACAACAAAAATGACTATGGGGGGGGGGGGGGGGGGACAGAAGCCTGAGCCCGTCTAAACCCTGCTGCCCGGGGAGCCTGAGCCCCACCACTCTGGGCAGGAGGGGCCAAAGCTGAAGCCCAAGGCCTTCAACCCCAGGCAGTGGGGCTGTAACCTGAGCTCTGCCACCCAGGACTGACCCTAGTCCATTAAAACGGGGTACCAACCCACAGTGTGAGAACTGCTGGGCTAGAGCAAGGACTGCTGAACTCTGTTCCCAACTTTGCCACTAGCTCCCACCTTGAGCTTGGGCAGGTCATGTCATTCATCCATGCCTCAGTTTCCCCATCTGGTGAATGGGAATTATGCTTCATGAGGGTCTGAAAGTAAAGTGCGTTGAGTTCCATGGATGACTGCATAGAAATGGAAAGCCAGATCGGTTAGTCCAGTAAAAGCTGCCTACCATTTCAAGGGCACCGTTAGGGAGCCCTGTCCCTGCCAGAGACACCTACCGGATCTACGCCCTGCTGGACTCTCCCAATCGGACCTCTGGGGAACTCCCATCCCCGTCATACACAGTATCTCTCCATGAGCAAGCCATGTGCTCTGGGGACCTGACAGTATCTGCCATGATCTGGGATTTGGAGCCTCTTCCTGGCCCATTGCTGCAGCTCCCAGTCCCAGCTGTTGCTGGAGAAGTCCCACTCCTTACTACTCCCACGGGCTTGCTCTGACCCCAAGATGTTCTGCTTCGCTTCCCCACACACAAGGGCTGGCTGGGGGCAGGTTACTCCTTGGGACTAGACTACCCTGAGCAGGCATCGCCCCACACTGGAGTCCAGGTCACGGGGTAATTCAAGGCAGAGCCCCAGCATCTCTCCTAATGGGAGAGCCAATGGATGAGCGACATCTCCCCCGAAGAAGTAAATGCAGGGTCCTCGCCAATTCTGGCCACTGAATTCCAACATTGGGGGAACTCATAGTCATAGAGTGTAAGGCCAGAAGGTACTCCCAGATCATCCCATGTGACCTCCTGTCTATCACAGGCCACCAACACACACCCACTAAACCCAGCAACCGATGGGAAATGAGGGGAACTTGTGACAGCAGCGGTGGGGAAGGGGTCTACAGTTTGTCAGCAAGACCTGATGTCCCTGTTTTCCTGAATCAGTCTCCTGTGGGAACAAACACTGAAATCCCTGTGTGCTGGGACTCATCTCTATAGATAATTTACAGTTCAGACATCACTAAACCTACCACTCTGCTCAGCCAGACTGAAATGGGAGATTGCCCATTAGTTGTGACGGCATTAGAGGAACAGGAAGTTTCAGTCTTAGAGCCATTGTTCTGGACACACTAAGAAGGTAACAGTTATTATAAATTGGCAGTAGCGCCTAGAGGCCTCAGCCAAGAGCAGGATATCTTTGTGCTAAGCACTCTGTGTACACATAGTGAAAGACAAACCCTGCCCAAAAGACCTTAAAATGGGAATAAATGAGACAAACAGAGGGTGGGAGAAATCTGGTATTACCCCATTTTACAGCTGGTGAATTGAGGCACCGAGAGGTTAAATGACTTGCCCAATGTCTCCCAGGAGGTCTGTAGCAGAGCCAGGCATTGAACTCAGCCCACTCGAGTACCGTAAGCACAACTTCCTCTTTAAAGTGCTGTGGGCATACAGGGATTCCATAACAGCTTGGGCTGAAACACGTGCTCAGACAAAAAACAAACCAAGACATTAAAACTGTCAGTCTGTGCTAGTGAACTTTATTTACAGTGTGCACCTGACCCCAGAAGCAAGCAACACACACATGTGATGTGCACGGTCAGGGCCGTAACCAGGGCAGGCCGAGTGGGGCAGCTGCCCAGGGTGCAAAGCCACAGGGGTGGAAAAATGGGTTGGAAAAATGACCAACAAAATGATAGGGAGCACAAGTAGGCTTGCTTGTCCCAGGCCTAGTTACGGCTCCATACATGGTAAGTACCCAACTGAGACTGTGCCCTTCCTGCGCGCTGCCTGGGACCGCTGGCTTACTCCAAAGCTCGGGATTGTGCTAGCACCTTGTGAATGCTGCAGCCAGGGAAGGGTTTTCCATCCATGGGTTTGCAGTCTTCATGATCTCACTCCACTTGGCTTGGACAGATATAAAATCAAATGCACTGAAGTTGCTTTTGCCTTAATACCGCCTGACTTGCTGTGCAACACACTAGAGTCCAGGTTTCATACCATGCCCCCATCCACCCCAAAGCAGATCGGACTAAATCAGTTTAATCACTAGAGGCGGGCTACTCTTTCCTGGGGAAACTTCTGTAACCCTTTCCCCATCATGTTGACTCAGTTTTTCTTGGAAGGGCTGATACCAGCCAAAGGAGAAACCATGGATTGAGACTTCCCCAGCCTCTCTCCAGGTCACAACCCAATGGTGATCCTGCAAAGGGTACAATACATTGGCCTTGTGTTCTTTTACTGCTTCTTTATGATGGAGAAAGACGGTCTGAAGGGGTTTGTCATTGAAAAAAAATTCTGCTTGTTTTTCACAATTCAATTCAAATCCTGCCTAGCTTGGAAAGATTTGATGGTGACAGAACCTGTGAAATGATGAGATCGCAAAAGCCAAGAAAGTGAAAGCTGAGTACCTGAGAGGGTGAGACGAAGGAATGTTTAATTAGACTGTTTGGGGGATTTTGGAGGGTGGTGGTTGTCAGGCATATTTAATGCCAATGACAAATTAACATTCTGAAGAAAGGCTGTCTTTGTTAAAGATCAACACACCCAGCCCTTCGCTTCTGCTGTGAGAGCTCACAATATATATCCCTGAGACACCCCCCCCCCCCCGGTCCCCGCCCCTCAGCAAAACCAGGAAGACCAGACATGACAGTCCTGAGATTTCTAAAGTACAAAACAAGCAGGAAAACTCACTCTCTCACTCACCCTTTTTGCAATCATAAAACAGCAAAAAAAAAAAAAAAAAGAGCAAAAGTTCCATTTAAAAAAATTCCTTCGCAAGTCATCTTTAAGCTTCTGTCCTGGGGAATGAGGACAGATCGCTCAGGTTTCAGGAAGACTATAAAACTGGAGCATGAAGCTACCCTTAGAGACAGTGCACTGCTTTGGCAGGGGACACTCACACTGCATGCATGCTGATGCACTTTTTGCTTACTGAAAAGGAATAGGAAGAAACACGTGTGTGTATTCACACATAGCTGTGCATGGACATGTGCACATACACACGCACAGAGCTTAAAGCCAGGCCCAGTGCCAGCTCCCCTGATTTGACTGCAAGCCTTGCAATGTTATGTATACACATGTACAGGTACCGTTTGCACGAATTTCATTTCATTTTTGCCTTCCAGTTTAGCCCTGTTCTAAATGGCGGCCATCTCCGATCACTGTCAGCAGGACTGAAGCCACAGGCTGCCCTCAGCGAGATGGCTCCATGTCCCTTTGACACTGCAGGTGAACAAGGGCCTTCAGTTCCCCCAGCAGGAACGGCCACCACCTCCCATTGCTCCCAGTGGGGAAGAAGCCAAGCTGCCCGCAGGAGTGAGGGTGGCCATGTGACGGGTCAGGCTGGAGAATGTGGAGACCCGGGAGTGGGGCTGCCAAAGGGGACAGGGAGGGTATGGTGCGGCGCCCGACTGAGGGGCTGTGCGTGTGGCTCAGGCGAATGTGGGGAAGTAGAGGGGAGCATGAATGAGGAAGCTGCCTGTCAGGTAGGGAGGAGGATAGAATGGCAGCTCCCACGCCCCAGGGAATGGGAGGGGAAGTGGAGGCCCGGCTGAGCAGTGAGGGTGTCTTTTTGGGTCATGTGTTGCAGGTTGGATTTTGACCCTAATGGGGCCGGTGAGGGGGGAGCTTTCCTGGAAAGTAGATGAACACTAGCCCGACTGATCATAAAATAGCCCCACACAGTTGGGGCTGGCCATGCCAACGTCACCCCTCTGCAGTCAGCCATTCCTACCTGCCACGCCCTACTTGCTGCAGACCCCGGCATGCTCCCCTCCCTGAGCCCGGTACCCAGCCCTCTAAGCACACACACCACTGTTTGCATAGCCCCAGCCCTTGAACTTTCATTTCCTGGAGGGAGGGTGGGAGCCCTGGGTGCTGTTTACCTGTCTTCAGACCAGAGTTTGTGGCAGAGGAAAGTTTCTCCGAGTCGCAGCAGGCGGCTGCATCACAACACACTAACTAGCCCGGACTCGGTAACCCAGCCTCAGCCCCAGTCTCCTGATGCTTCTTTGGGCTTCCAGGATTCCAGGGACCAATCCAGCACATGCTGAAATCAGTGCAAAGACTCCCATTGACTTCAGTGGGCTTTGGATTGGGATCCCCTCATTCCTGATCTCCCCTCCCTTCTATGGCTCACTCACAGGTTGCTGTACACACGGGCAACAGGCAGCATGTTCTGTCCGTGTCCCTCCCTTCCCGTCCCATCCCCTACAGACATGTCCTGCAAGGAATGCCCTGATTCCCTGCACCAGCACATGGGCCCCAGCAGTAGCCACCTGCAGCTCCTGGAGCAGCAGCCAAATCAAATACACACAGAATCCCCTGGTGCACGGACATGCCAATAAGACAAGGATGTGGGAGAAGAAATGCAAAACAGCCGAGGCCAAAGCAGCTCCCCCCTGAGCGACGGGCGGCCCCGGTCCCTTCCCACCACTTCAGTGCCGATGACGCCCGCTGCAGGCCCGTACCCCCCCGGGTGCAGCTGATCGCGCTCCGTTAGGCTGTCCTGGTCACGAAGACCATCCTGGAGGAGTACACCAGGTCAACGATGTAGGCGATGAGGTTGAAGAAGGTGAGGAAGGTCACGCCCAGAAGTCTGTTCCATGGGCAACTACTGTCACATGAACTGGGTCTGGGGTTCCCTCTGAAGTTGAAGACGGGCCAGATGATGGCAGCCGTCAGGTACAGGAGCACAGCCAAGGCGTTGTAACCCACCAGGACTTTCTCCAAAGGGAAGGGTATGTAGGTGAGACATCGGCCAATGGTGAGGATGATGATGAGCAGTGTGACAATGAAGCAGATGCTGTAGACGGCTATGCACCATTGCTGGCCGGGTTCAATGTTATATGTCTTGGGGTCACTCACCAAGGAGAAGATAAGACAAGCCACATAGGCTTCAAATACCTTCAAGAGGCCAGGGACAGTGGCGAGGAAGCTGCTGATATCTCCAGGCCTGGCTCGCGTCAGTCCAACCTCGATGGCATAAGCAATGAAGCAGATGCAGGACATGGCTGTAGCTGCTGCCTGATAAGCACATTTTCCGACAGAGCAAGTGCCGGTGAGGAAGGTGGAAGGATACATGATGGAGGAGGTGAAGATCATGAGCGCTGCCAGCATGGCGAAGGCACTGGTGAAGTCATCCCAGGACAGTGGCAGCTTCTCAGAAAAGCTAAACAGCTCCAGCACCACGATCAGAACAGACACCACGAAGCAGAAGCACCAGGTGAACATGCACCAGGCCCCATAGGTTCCTTGGAAGTAGGAGGAATCAGCCACCAGACTGAAGGCCGTGCAGGACAGGAAGATCTCAAATAACCGGACAATCCCCACAGGGGTGATCAAGGAGCGGAAATTCACCTCGACGACTGGCATGATGCCCTTGGCACGAGAGAACCTCAGCAACCTGTGCCAACAGCAGCAGCCTCTGCCTCTCAAACTGCAGAGCCAGGTGGAAAGGCAAGGAATTCAGGCACCCTCGCCCACAAAGCTTAGTCCACGCTGGCATGCACTGGGCGTGAAGGGCTGGAGCGGGTCCGGAAGGCTGTATTGTTAGAACAGAGTGCGCGGTGCCAATCTTGGGTACAGCCTACCTGCCTGGCTCGCAGCACCGCCCAGGTGGAACACCAGGGACAGCAGATACAATTGGAGTTTGCTCTTATCTGGGCAAAGGGGGTGGGCCCCTGGTCCAGGTTGATGGAGCTAGGAGGAAACTTAATAAAATGGCTGATTATCCTACACTCTGCCTGAGCCCAGCCTGGAGTGAGCAGGAGGGTCCCCCCCACAGCACTGCTCCCCAGCTCTCTGCCTTGCACAGGCCCCACCCGTCCTCCAGCTCCGCACAGTGGATGGTGAAGGGCTTCTTTGGCATCGAGGGGGCTGGCTGCCTGGCCCACTCCTGGAGCTGAATTCCAGGAGGTGCCCCTGTGCTCGCTCAGCCTCTCTGCTCAGGGCAGGGCAGCAGCAGAGTAGATCATTAACAGAGGAGCTGGTTAAAGAGCAACTCATGGTACACTGCAGCTGGTTGGTTCCTGGGAACTCTCTGTAACTAGATCACCTGCCCCCTCCACTCACACCGCCATGCTCTAAAGCGTCTGTCCACACAGACTCACTCCTCACTGAGCCTGCTACCCCCCTCCCCCGGCCCCATGGGAGCCTTCGCACCTGGGCAAGGTGTGTGTGTGTGTGCAGGGGCGGGCTACAGGGCTGATTCTGATTTCACCCACGCTGGTATAAATGAGGAGGCACTGCAATGAAATCAACAGGGCTACACCACTGCAAAGCTAGGGCGACTATCAGTGGTGCAAAGTGCCATAAGCTCACAACGGCTGCTCACCTGAGTGCTTTCCCCTGCCGCCAATTCCCCTGAGCTGGGCTAGCAGCCGGCAGCCCATGTACTTACCTTCTCTCTGTAAGCAAAGTGGGGGTGCATGCTGGGAGGTTCCTACCTGCGCTGAAGGGAGATGGCGACAGGGTGAGACTGCGTTAAAGCCTGTGGCCCTCAGAGAATGGGAGGTGCCATCCAGGAATGTGAAGACAGCTGGTGTTCTTTGCAGCTGGATGTGCTTGAGGCTAGAGTTGCTGCCAAGCCAGGGCCTGAGTCTGCAGCTGGCTCCATGCAGGTGCCAGGGGTTGTGGGTGCAGGAATGGGGCCCTGGGGTGCATGTGGCAGGAGGCTGGTTGATGCAGTAGCTGTTCCAGGTGAGACTGAGGAGGTTCAGGTGGAGGAGTGGCCCTAGAGGATTCAGCTGTGGAACGATCCAGGCTGAGCTGGTGCTGACTGGCCCACATTTATCACCCTTGGGAGATCTCCTGGGCTCTCTTCCTCCTGCACTTTCATTGTAGGGCTAGGCCTAGGGCTGCTGGGGTATTGCACATCAGGAACTATTAACCCCTTCCCCCGCCCCCCACCACTTGTAATCCCATTTAGTAAGAACTAGCAGGATGGGGCCTATTGCCTCCTCTACTGAACAGAGGCTGTGAGTTGGGCGAGGACCCCATTAATCCTTCAGCAGCAGCTTTGGCAGGTGAGGTGAAAGGAAACCTGGCCCGAGCTGAGCTGGGGACGGCTTTTTGCATACCTTAGTGCCTCCTGCGCCTCACGCTCTTTTGGACTCTGGCCTGAGAACCTGTGGGGGGAACCAGCCTTTGCTGCAGGAGGCTACCCTTTGGCGCACTCTGTCTGTAGGTTTGGTTTGCTCAGTGCTACTTGATGAACTTTGTTCCTCCCAGCACAGCAGGTTCCCCCTGGCTGCTCCCTGCGTCCCAATGGAGAAGGGACTAGGAGACAGCTCATGCGATTGAAGCACAGGCCTGGGTGCAGGACTCCTGGGTTCCACCTGCCTGCCCGCCACCCCAGCCACATCCTGGGAGTTCCCAGCTGGTGCATTATAGCATTGCTGGGCTCCATCAAACACCTGTTGCGTTCCCACCCCAGAGGTGGCTGCATTTCACTGCCGGATGAAGAGATTAGGTGGTGTTTGCACATGCCTTGCTGTGGGTAGTGCTACAGAATGTGCGAGGTTATTGTGTTTGGGTCCCTGAGGGGTGGGGGGTGGTAAAGGAGGCAGAGGAGGAGAGTAGCATGCTCCAGGCACTGGCAGTTGCATGTAAAATGCCCATCGATCCTGGGGACTCAGCGCTTGGGTGACCAGTTTGGGCACATGGAGCCTGATTTCGAGAGGGGGGCTGTGTGGCTGTGGCTCGCCTTGCTATCAAGCTGCAGGTAAGGTACTCAGCCCCACTGAAAATCAGACACGGGGGGTCACAGGTCGGCTTCCCTAAATCAGTGGCTGTAGCATTCCTGGGTGGGAGCTCTCTCTGGCTAGGGGAGATGGAGACAGCTAGTGAGCAGAGGGGCCCACTGGCTCATAGCACCTCTCCTTACCCCCAGAGCTAGGGCAGACATACCAGCTCCCCCTCCTCATCAGGGGCCTTGATAAGCAGTGCTGGTCCCCAGCTGGCACACTGCTGGGAATGAGGAGCAGGCCAGGTGGGGGCGCCGGGCCAGACTCCTTCTCAGCGTTTGCGAATGATTAATGGGGCCTACCAGAGCCCGTGGAGGCAGGACAGTGCGGTAATTGGAGAGAAGAAGCCGGTGCTACACCCAGAGCTGGGAATGTGGAGGAATCCAGCTCTGTAAAGGGCCTCACTGCTCTGGATGAAGGGAATGGCAGGATCTAGGCCTGGCTTGTCCCTGTCCCACCTCCCGCTTGCTAGTGGATTCAGCCCCTGGGAAGGGGTAGCCCTATTTTCCAGATAGAGAACCCAGGTCCAAGGGGACGAAGAAGCCCCTTGTTAAGGTCACCCAGCTGGGCTGAGGCCAAGCCAGGGACTGTCGCTTGGTGCCAGACTGAGCTGGGGTTTTCCTCTCCCCAGTGAGCAAACAAGCTGTGCAGGGCAGACTTCGCACTGGTCTGTGCATTAACTGGCTTATCAGCATTGCAGGCCAGCCCCACGCTAGGACCCAGCCCAGAGCAGGGATCCCAGGCTGTCTTCACCTGAGAATGGTGGTACAGGGTCTTACGCCCTCTCTCCTGGGGATCTCCTCTAGCCCTGGGGCAGTCCCTTGCCATACAGGGCTACGGCCCCTGTTGGAAGCCCAGCCTGTTCCCCACAGCAGGCTGCACAGTGGCTGGGGCAGGAGATCCCCTAGCATGCTCCCAGTGACCCTGTGCTGCCCTTGTACTCAGGGGGAGCGGCAGGGACTGGGCTGGTGGGAGCTGGTGTTTTTATGCCCTGACAACTAGTCTGCATTATTTTATAGTCTTTAGCAACCAGTGATCGGCAGTGAAATGGGCCTGTAGCATGAGCAAAGAGGAGCGTTGGCAAAGGAGTGGTGGGACCACTTGGGGAGTTCACAGCACAGGGCATGGCAACCTCACGCCCCTGCAGCACCATTCAGCCCCAACTCCTGGCCAGCCCTAAATGGGCAGGGGGGTTGGGGTTGGGGGCAGGCTCTGCAGAGCCCCATGGGAGCATATTAAGAGCTGCCAGGCAATGCAGGGAGCTGCCCTCCATCCCACCCCTGGACAAACAGGTCCTGCATGGAGCTCTGCATTGCCGGCTTGCATGTACCAGGCCAGCTGTACAGTACCCACCACAAGGGCTCTGCTCTCAGCTGGGGACTCTAGGGCAATTATCCCAGAGCCAATGCTTTCGACCTACTGCCCTTACTAGCCTCTAGCCCCCAATTACAGGTGCATTGGCCCCTGCTGGCAGGGGGCAGGGAGCAGAGCCTTGCAGCCCGAGGGGCCAGCCTGCAAGGATTGGGTTTGGAGCGGGTCTGCTCACTCCTCCTGTCCAGGGGGTCGGGGCGGCGGCAGCTGTGTGTCCTGCTCCTGCCAGCTGCCACCAACTCGCTGCGCCGGTACCCTGCAGAGTGAGTGTGCGGAGGAGCTTGCAGCACGCACAGTGCGGCCGGGGGCAGCTGGCAGGAGGGGGGCATGCAGCAGCCTGCTGCGCTGACCCCATAGGCAAGGCGGCTGGGGACGGTTCATGGGCACGGGGTGGGGGGAGCCCCCATTGGGCTGAGCCCCAAGGACGAGGGGGCAGAGGCGGTGCTGTGAGAGGGTCAGGGCCGGGTGTGAAAAGGACTCGACTCACTCTTGGGCTGGTTGGAGTCAGCTGTGCCCCAGCAGACCTCCAGGAGGGTGGGGCTAGGGAGCAGGTGGGGACTGGCTCAGGGGAGCTGGCTGGAGGGCCCTGTGGAGACGGCAGCTGGCAGGTTGGGGACTGGCCCAGGGGAGCTGGCTGGAGGGCCCTGTGGAGAAGGCGACTGGGAGGATGGGGACTGGCCCAGGGGAGCTGGCTGGAGGGCCCTGTGGAGAAGGCGGCCTGGCAGGTTGGGGACTGGCTCAGGGGAGCTGGCTGGAGGGCCCTGTGGAGAAGGCGACTGGGAGGATGGGGACTGGCTCAGGGGAGCTGGCTGGAGGGCCCTGTGGAGAAGGCGACTGGGAGGATGGGGACTGGCTCAGGGGAGCTGGCTGGAGGGCCCTGTGGAGAAGGCGACTGGGAGGATGGGCCGCTCCGGGCTGGCCAGGGCACAGCCCCAGCTGACTGCTGCTGATTCCTCCATCCCTGCGAGGCTGGCTGCAGCCTTCCCTGTTGGGCTCGAGGCTCAGTCTCCAGGCACTTGGCTTCTGGGGAGCTTAGTGTGGGCTGATGCCCCAGGCAGAGCACAGCTGGGTTTGGGGGGGAGGGGACTCCCTGCTAGAAGGAGCCTCAGAGCCCCACTGCTCATTCCCTGTCAGTGACAATGGCTCAGGGCCCCCAGGCCTTTTTAGTCTCTAGCCCCCATCTGGGGGAGGCCAAGGCTCCCGGCGGGGAAGGGGCTCCAAATGGGGATGGGTCAGGTGTAGATGCACCAGGTGGCTGCAGGAAGGGGACACTGGCTGAAGCGCTGTACATGGGGCCCGGCTGGGAGCAGCTCTGCACCGCCCCCTTCCCTCTGAGGGGATGAACAGGCACCAGGCGAAGGCTGCAGGGGGATCTTTAATGTGTGACCAGATCCTCCAGTGAGAGAACGAGCCCCAGCCCCAGCTGTACAGAGGACAGTATCTAGCCAAGCACCGCCCTGCGGGCTGGGGGGATAGCCCCGTGACACCCCTCACTCCTCCCGCTGCCTGGCTCTCAGCCCCAGCCCTGGCCCTCCCACCAATGCCTCTCCCCTGGCTGGGGCAGCCTGCATCCGTCTCCCTGCCCCCCTGGCTTTTCCCAGCCCAGGTGTGGTTTGGACACACACTGCCTCCATCCCCCTCTGCTATCCCCCAAACCTTAGCACTGCCCATCCCACCTTTTCCCTAACCCTATGGGCAGCTACAGGCTCTAGCCCTCTGTAGGATGGGTCAGAACCTTTAGAGGAATTCCACTGTGCTGTCCCCTAAGGACATGGGAGAGGCTGACTGGGTACCTCCACCTCCCAGAGCTTCACTCATCCCCCAGCAGGAAGGGCTGGCTCTAGCCCCAGCCCCAGGGCCCCCTCTGCCCCACAGCACGCAGGGCGGTGTTCTACTCCAGTCCCCCCTCGTGGGAGATACAGGCGCTGGGCCTCCAGAAGGAGCTGGAGGCTCAGGGCAGCAGCCCAGGTGGGCAAGATCAGGAGGTGAGGCTGTTTTCAGCAGCTCAGGCCTGAGGCTGCCCCCGTCCCGGGGGCAATGGCATGAAGTGGGAAAGGCCTGTGCCTCCACACCTTCCCGTGGGTGCTGCTCGGGTCTCGGGGGGTCAGGCCCACTGGCTCCAGTCTGTGCCTCCGTGGTAGGGCAGGGCTCTCTCCAGAACTGGGGTGTGCTTGTCGGAGAGCAGCGGTGCAGGGGGTGCGTGTGCCAGGAACCTATGAGCTCCATGCAAAGTCGCCAAGGGGGACGGGCATGGAGGAAGCAGGAGGAATGGATGGTGAGCAGTGGGGGCCCTCGAGGCAGTGCCTGGCACAGCTCCCCAAGAGTCTTTCCTTGCTTAAGGCTGTTGCACGGCAGGAAGGTTTTGGTGCATTGGCAGAGACGGCGCCTGGCCCAGCACTAGGGCACTTGGGCAGGGCAATGAGAACGGAGGAACTCTGTCCAGGGGGTGGGGATCTCAGCTCCTCCCCCCTCAGCCAGTCTGTGGGCGCTGTCTGGGAGGAGGACGCCCTGCTCTCCCTGCTCAGAGGTCACTCTCCACCTCGTCCTTCCCCAGCAGCCCATTGACAGGGCTCAGCGCCAGCCGGTTGCTCTCGTTGAGCCGCTGCACGCGGTAGCTCTCGTAATGCACGTTGTGGGTGATGTCCTTGAGATCCTGCAGGTGGGACCTGGGGTGGGCGGAGAGCGAGAGGCAGGGGGTAAAGGGGCAGGAAGAACAGCTCCAGCCAGGCCCTGGGCCCTGCAGCCAGAGGTCCCCAAATAGGCTAAGCGTGTGCTGTAAAAGCCATCCCACTATGAGGTGCAGAGCCTTGCTGCCATCACCCTCCCTCCAGAAGCACCACCCCCTCTGCCAGTCCCCCAAGGGCTGCCCTCACTGTCCCATGGCTTCCCCTTCAGGACCCCAGCCAATCCCGCACTCCCCGCTGAGTGACCCAACTCCTACGGCTTTCCCTGGGAGTGGAGGGTGCTGAGCCCTGCACAGGGATGGGCTCCAAGCGGGGGCCAGGCCCTCCCCAACCCCACCCTGTGTGCCTGGGGCGGCACCCATCTCCCTGCGCGTTAGGGGGGCGGGCCCAGCCAGGTGTCTCACCGGATGAGCAGGTCTCGGAGCAGGGGGAATTCACAGTGCGCTGGGTTCTCCACTGAAAAACAAGACACAGACGAGGTGTAGCCAGCCCTACCACCCGGGTGGAGCACAGGAGGGATTCAGATGCATAAGGAATGCATTCAAAGCCACCCTGGCCAGAGCAGCACCCCATGTCCTGCCACCATCCCATCCCCTGCCTTGGCTTTTAACTGCATCTTGTCCGCTCTGTCCTTTACCAGGAGACTAGATCCTGCCCTACAAGGATCCTAGGAGCATTTCACTCCTGCTGGGGAGCTGCAAGGAGGCAGGTGGTCACTAGGGGGCAGCAGGCTCCCATGTACACTGGGTAAATGGCAGGGGTGACATGCAGGCAGCTGCAATCTCAACAGAACAGCAGCATCCCCGCGTTCAAAAGAGCAGCCCAACTCCAGGGCACCGCGTCCAGGCAGCGGCCTAAGCGTGGTGCTCCCCGAGGCCTGCCTTGATGGAGTGGACACAGCAATGGGACCCAAGGAGTGCTGCAGGGGGACCCAGGAACAGCCCTGGTTTGCACGTGTGTTCGTCCGTGGAGGCATGCCGGTGGGGCTGCTCCCGGGGGTAGCTCTGTGTCCAGTGGTGTTCAGAGACGTTGCATCTGCAGTGAGAGTCTGGGTATGGGAGTGACAGGGAGCGCTCGCTGTGTGTGCACGTACAGGGGTTGTGGGGGAGCCCTGTGCTAATACACATAAATACACATTAGCACACATATGATGGCTGCACATGGGTATACAGGCTTGGAATCCCCGCTGACAAACACCTGTCGGGGAGGGTCTAGGTTTACTTGGTCCTGCCTCAGCGCAGGGGGCTGGACTAATCAACCGCTTGAGGTCCCTTCCAGCCCAGGTCTGTCATATTCCGTGTGTCCCCGTGCAGTTCCACATGCAGAGCGTGTGCCTAGGGGTTCGTGTGTGTCAGCCGGGCTTTGCATGGGTGTGGGAGCGCCAGGCCAGCTCCAGCTGCCCCCCTGCAGCCGCGCCAGTCCCCTCCACGCACAGCGAGCTGGTGAGCTCTCCCTCTGGCACGGAGCACAGCCAGGCAGCAGCTGGGAGCCTTCAGCCAGCGTTCTGACGGGTTACCTGGCAGCGCCGTGGCTGCACAGTTCCAGCCGCCTTTGATAAATGAAGAGGCCCTTGGTAACGCGCTCCAGAAAGGCTCTTCCCAGGCCCCAGCTGACCCCCAGCACCAGCCAGGCGCAGGTGCAAGGGCTCACAGGGGGAAAGGGCCTGAGGCTACAGCGACTGCTTGGGATGTGGAGGGAGGATGGGTGGTCCCGTTGCTGAGGCTGCAGGAGCACGGGCATGGCAGAGCACCACAGCGTCCCTGCCTGGGGATGAGGCCCATGGATCCCTGCACACCCAGGAGGTTGGGGGGCCGGGAAGAAGGCTGCATCTGCAGTGGTGACTCTCAGCGCGGTGCTGGAGGAAAGCTAAGGGCCGCCTGGCAGATAGAATGGGCCATGTTCCACGCTAGCATCATTCTGACTAGTTCAGGAGGCTGACCCCAGGGGTGACCCGAGTGCCGTGTATGTCCTGAGTGCGAGGGATGGGCTTGGTGCTGCACACGCTTCACCCCAGCTCTCAGCAGAGCCTGCGGATCCCCGGTGTTCAGGGAGCAGCACAGCTCCAGAGGGGAGTGGGCAGGCCCAGACAGGCTCCAGCTGCCCCAGCTCCCTGCTGGGCTTGTGGGTCTCTTGGGGAGGAGCTCCCAGCTGCACTGGCTGCAGCAGTGCTCAGGGGACGGATGGCTTGGGAGGATGCCTGCTTGCTGCACTTCCCAGGCCCTGCGTGTCAGGTTTATTGCAGCCCAGGTGTGATGCTGGGAGGGGCGCTTGCTGCAGGAGCCAGGTATCACAGCAGCCTGGCAGATCACTGGGAGCGAGAGGTGAAGGCAGTGGCGCGATCGCAGCTCCACTCCACAGATGCAGGGCAGGGCCAGGCCAGGTTCAGTAGGCCCGGGAAGGAGCTGGGAGGACAGCCAGAGCTGGCTTTGGACACAAGGGCACCATTGGGCACAGGGATCCAGAAGCCTGCTCAAAACAGCAGGGGCTGGGAGTGCAGATGCAAGCGGAGTGGTATGCCGGAGAACCCAACTCCACCATGGTGCAGCCAAGTCCCTGGCTGGGTCGCATCTGCGAGGGGCAGTGGATCTACCAGCCCGAGGCTCAGGAACCCTCCAAACCCTCCGTCCACAGACCAGCCACTACAGGGGGTCAGAGCCAGTGTTAGCGGGGGTCCATTGGGAGCTGGGCAGCTGGGGGACAGGCTCCATCTCAACACTAGGAGCACCCAGCTGCCATCTCTGCTCAGGATGGGGAACCCGGAGCTGTGCCCCACCCACGTTCGAGGGACCTGTTACCTTCAATGATCCCCCACTTGGTCTTGCGGCCCAAGACCCTCTTCCCATTCACCTGATGCTCCTTGTCCGCTCCCACCACCGCAAAGGGGATTTTGTCCTGGATGGGAAGAGGGGGCAGAGTCACTGTAGAACTGGGACAGGTCCACATCTCTGATCAGCGCTGCTGTCACTGCTCAGCACAGCTGCCCGTCCGGCTGTCCCAGCCAGGGAGGGACACAGAGCATCCCATGGCAGCCGGTCCCAGCCCAGCTCAGCTCCCCCCCAGGCCCCCCCCAGCCTCCCAGCACTCACTCGAATTTTATCATTCAATATCCTGTCGTCTGGGTTGTCATCAAAATCCTCCTGGGGATAGACGCTGATGCCGTGGGCCTTCAAGTCCTTCTGGATCTGCAGGAGACAGCACCTGTGAAATTGGTCTGTGCTAGCGATGGAGTTGGCTACTGTTCATCCTAAAGCCCTCAAGAGAGTATATAATCTCTCCTACCACTGAACTGTGGCCACCTCTGGGGTGGAGCAGGGCACTTGTTAAACAGCCCGCAGCAACACAACCTATGTGCTTAGAACCCTGTATCCAATTGACTCGCATGGGGGGATTTCAGGTGGGCAGGGGTCATTGCAGGAGCTGATATTTGGCTGGGACACGGAGTGTCAGATACCATGACCATGAGCTGCTGCCTCCTCCTGCTTTCCTCTCTGTCCCTGATGTGCCTCTGCTCAGCTGGGGGGAGAAGAGACACACAGGCGCCTCTGTCTTACCGCAAGAAACCTGTGGGTTCTTGGGTTGCCCTGGCCCTATTGCAGACCACCCAGCTGTTTGGGGCAATCTTACCCAGCCCAGCCCTTTAACATCCCTCAGCCCCCAACCCACCCTGAGAGGCACCTCAAGCCATGCTGCCTACGCCCAGCCTCGCCCCAAGGGCTCTGGGGTTCCCGTGCACAGCTGCGCTGGCCTGCCCTCCTCCCAGGTGAGGTAAGAGCTCCATCTCTCCCTTACGAGGCCCCTCACCCTCTGCTTGAACTCGGCCCGTTCCTCCAGGGTCAGGGTGTCTGCCTTGGCGATCACTGGCACCACGTTGACGATCTTACTCAGCCGCCTCATGAACTCCAGATCCAAGGGACGCAGCCTGAGAGGGAAAGCCCTGGGTGTTCAGCATGGCCAGAGGGGGGCGCTGGTGCAACGAGATTGGAGATCCTCCATGCTCACGCTGCTTTCCCGCCTCCCCCCAGCCATGGGCCCCACCCTGGCAGACTGGGGCAGAGACGGCTAGCCACTGCCCTCAGACCAGTGGCACCATCAGGTGTCCAGAGCAGAGAGGCCAATGGGAATGGAGAGCCAAGTCCTCTAGCGACTGACAGCAGCATCAGCGAGGTGAATTCACCCACACAGCCCTAGCTGTGGGGCTGACCCAGAGGGGCCCACTGAGATGGGCAGCAGGGGGCCAGCCGGGATGTGGACTCTCCTTCGCTAGGAATCGGCCCAAGACGGATTCACACGACACGCCGCACACCGGCCCCCAGCCAGCTGAGCTGGTTACTGCCCCAGCCGGAGGCAAGCTGGCTTCCTCATCCCACTAGCAGCTCCATGAGCCAGCCAATCCCATGCAAAGGGCTCAGGCTGCCCCCCCCAGGAAGAGGTCAGCCCAGCAGGGCATTTGGGTAGCCAGGCAGGGCACTGGGCACTCAGGAGTGGGCAGAGACTGATCACAGCTCACCAGTGGCCAGTGGGTGGCACGAAGTACACACAGCTGTGGACCCTGGTGTCTGGGATCTTCCGTTTGCGGCTGATGAGGATCTCCTCTCTCAGGTACTTCTCGTACTGCTCGTTGATGTACTTGATGATGGGGTCCCAGCTGGGCGATGGGAGAGGAGGCAAGAGACTGATCACCCGCATCCCCTAGGCACTGTGTGCACTGCACACACAGGAACTGTCCCACCCACCACTGAAAGGCAGCCACCTCGGGGGCGGAGACCAGCATCAGCACAAAGAAGGAGCTCAGATCTGACAGCGTGGCATAAACCCTTCAGCGAGGTGGGGTTGGAGGAAGGGGGTGGTGTTTTAACCAAATCCCTAACTCTTACAGAAGTGTCCCAAGAGCTTTGGTGTCCCCACAGAGCGAAGAAGAGCTGGGTTTTAGGGTCTCCTCTGAAACCCCCCACAGTAACTGCATGGAGCTCACACACTAGCTACCTGGAGCTCAATGGATCTAGCTCACGCAGCTGAAAGGCAGAGTCCGCAGTGCCAGGGTGTGACCCTCTGGTGCCAGGGTGTCACGTTATTACCAACCAGCTGCTCAGACTAAGCCTTCCCTGGTGCCCCTCCTTCCATGGCCTGCCCCCGGCCAGCAACGCTGGGCTCCCTCCCGCCTTGCTCACATTGCCCTTGGGGTCCCCAGAACCGGGCGAGAACCTACCAGTTTTCATTGTTGATCTGGTCGCCGAACCCTGGCGTGTCTGTCACAGTCAGCTTCATCTTCACGCCCTTCTCTTCGATAACTAGCGGGGACAGAGGGTGCAAGGTCACGGGGGGGGGGCCTCCAGGAGTCCCGTGGCCCCCCACTGGGCATCTCTCGCACAGAGCCCCTCCCCAGCTCCCACTGGCTTCCCACTGCTCTCTGGGCAGACTCTGCTGGGGCATTTCCCCGGACACACGCAGCAGAGCGGTCCAGGCCTGGAACTAGCAGCTGTGGAGGCTGGGGAGGGACCTTGGTGACTGCCTAGCACCTGGGGGACAGCGTGGGGAATCCATCCACTAGGCTCGCCCAGGCCAGGGGGCAGCAGCAACGGCCCCGCGGGCGCCCGGGCAGGCCGAGATGGGAGGACGGGGATGATGGGGCCCGCTCCTGCCCCCAGTGAAGTCAATGGAAGCTCTGCCGTGGCCAGGGAATTGCCCCCATGCCTGCTGAGCTCTCACCCCCCTGCATGAAGCAGAGGGGCAGGAGCCACGGGCAGGCTGGCCTTCCCCTGGGGGGGTCGCTCTCGGGACAGGAGGCGGCCAAGCGAGAGGCTCACAAAGGATCCTCTGTTTCCCAGGGCAGCAGGCGCTTCTGAAATTGTCGGGAAGAGACTAGCGAGCACCAGCCGGCCAGGGATGGCAGGGTGGGCTGGGGCCCATGGGGCGAGGGCGGGGCCTTGCTGGGCCCAAAGAGTCCACTCTGCGGCTCACGGGGGGAAGGATCCAAGGCTATGCCAGGACTGCCAGAAAGATGGGGGAGGGGGTCATGGTGGGGCATCTGGCAGGAGGGGGGGGCTGCACAAGGGCTCCTAGAGAGCTGGATGTCATGGGGTTCCCAGAGGAACAGACATGGTGGGCGAGGAAGGGGTCCTCCCCGCGGCTCCTGGAGGGCTGAAGAGCAGGGGACCTTACCGTGGGTGACGGACTGCAGCTGCACCGTCTTTGGGATGTGCTCCTCGTAGCCGGGGCCTGTGGGTTTCCGGCTCACCTTCGACTTGAAGAGAGTGTTCACCATTGTCGACTTTCCCAGGCCGCTCTGTCCTGCACGGGGATAGAGAGAGAGGGCGTGTGAGCTGCGCTCCCACTGCGCCCAGAGGCCAGAGGATGGGCACATGGGATCCAGGACACACTCCCCTGGCTCGCCAAACTGGCCACTCCGTCTCCCCCATCCCATCTCTCCGCTGAGCTCCTGGAGCATTGCTGAGCGGCAGAGGAGGCAACAGACAGCTGGCAGGAGGAGATGGAGGGGCCTCTCGTCCCCAGACATGGGGCTGCAGGGCACAAGCTTGGTTCACTCACTAATGGGGGGACGCCACGACCAGCCTGTCCCATCCCCTCCCCAGGTCCCGGTTTGGAAAGCACCAGCCACTGCTCACTTCCCCTTCTCTCTTCCCCTGGCTTGGCTTTCTGCTGCAGCCCTTCAGCGATTAGCTCAGCAGCACCCCATGCACCCCAAGATGTCCTTGTGTCTAAGCTAGCCTAGCCCCCACCTCCGTTGACAGCCCCACATGCCCCCAGGCATCCAAAAATCCGGAGACCCCACATGTCCCAGCACTCCCACCTGGGGGGTTTTATTGCTGTCTTCTTAAACTCCCCATGTGTTAGCAAATGCAGATGGCAGGTGCCCCCACCCCACTTCCACCGTCACTGCGGTCTAGGATATCTTCCCTGCTGGAGACCCTCATGGGGCGACCGGCGACCCCAGCTGGCCCCGTCTGTCACCGCAGGCGGGAAATCTAACCCAGGGAGGTGGCTAGCAGACAGTCCCTGCTGCACTGGGAGGCTGGGCTGACGCAGCCCCAGTGCCCGGATCCTGCCGCTCTCGGGGTCACGGGTGGTTTAAAGAACATTCTTCCCCGGAGCGTCAGTAACACAGAGCAGGAGGGAGCAGGCTGGGGGATTCTGCGCTGGAGGGAGGGGCTGGCAGCCGGATCCCTGGGAAGGAGAAGTGAAAGTGACCAGCATACAGAAGGGGAGTCATTACAAGAGTCCATCTAGCCCCGAACACGGTATACACCTCTCACTCTTCTGCTTCTGTGGTTGGGGTCCTGAGAACAGCAGGAGCTGGTGTTCCCAGTGCCCCGGCTGGCCACCCACCCACCTGCCCGCTTGACTCTTGGGCCCACTGTATGTTCCTCCCAGGGCTTAGGACAGCCCAGCAGGTGTCCAATCCCCATCCTACACCCCACCATTGCCTCCCTGTGCAGGACCTTTCAAGCAGCCCTGTGCCCCCCTCTTTCCCTGGCTACAGCTTTCCCCCGAGGCTCCAGGTCTCGTCTTTGTGACCCTTCCAGAGTGGGGGCCCAGGAGCGGGCTGGAGTCAGTCACGTGTCCAGGGAGGGAGGCGGGCGCTCCAGTGCTGGGGCAGCTGTTGGATTGCAGCTGCAGGGGGAATTAGACTGAAGCCCACACGAGCGGTGGGGCTGCTTCTTCCAGGGCTGGTCGTTCACCATTAACAAACACTACCGGCACAGGTGATCAGCGGGCCAGCACTAGTGCTCACTGAGCCCCCGGGACCACCTGAACCCGCAGGCCAACCCGGCTTTCCCCAGCAATAGCCGGGCCCCTGTCCCAGCTGGCTCAGCCCTTACGCAGGGGTTGGGGAACCATGCGCTGCGATCACGGCTCACCCCCAAGACACAACTGCGGGCAGTGCCTCCTGGCAGGATCGCTTCCCCCACTAGCTGTGCGCAGATGGGAGGGGGATTCCATCACTGATGTGCTTTGCTAGGGGCACTTGACACACATGGGGTGTGTGTGAAGAGAGCAGGGATGAGCCTGCACACAGGTGGGGTTTGTACACAGAGGGGACAGGCATGCACGCAGGGTGGGATCTGTACGCATGGGGCATGTGTGCACATACAGGGCGGGGTTTGCACAGGATAGAGTTTGCACGCATGGGACAGCAGATGGCATGCGCCCATGGTGGGGTTTGAACAGGGAGGAAGGGGTGGGGGTGTGTACAGGGTGGGGTCTGCAGATGGAGGCGGGGTGGATGTGCACACAGGGCAGGCGTTTGCACTGGGAGGAAGGAGTGGGGGTGTGTACAGGGTGGGGTCTGCAGATGGAGGCGGGGTGGATGTGCACACAGGGCAGGCGTTTGCACAGGGAGGAAGGAGTGGGGGTGTGTACAGGGTTGGGTCTGCAGATGGAGGCGGGGTGGGTGTGCACACAGGGCGGGCATTTGCACACGGAGGAAGGGACAGAGGTGTGTACAGAGTGGAGTTTGCAGATGTAGGAGGGGATGGGTGTGCACAGAGGGCAGGCGTGTGCACATGGAAGAAGGGGCAGGGGTGTGTACAGGATGGTAGATGGAGGAGGGGTGGGTGTGCACAGGGAGGAAGGGGTGGGGGTGTGTACAGGGTGTGGTTTGCAGATGGAGGAGGGGTGGGTGTGCACAGGGAGGAAGGGGCGGGGGTGTGTACAGGGTGTGGTTTGCAGATGGAGGAGGGCTGGGTGTGCACACAGGACGGGGGTTTGCACAGGGAGGAAGGGGCGGGGGGGTGTACAGGGTGGCAGATGGAGGAGGGGTGGGTGTGCACAGGGAGAAAGGGGCGGAGGTGTGTACAGGTTTGCAGATGGAGGGAGGCTGGGTGTGCACACGGGAGGAAGGGGTGGGGGGTGTACAGGGTGGGGTTTGCAGATGGAGGAGGGGTGGATGTGCAGCAGGGCAGGTGTTTGCACTCAGGGGGTCGGGCGGATTTAAAGTTGCTCTCAGACAGGGCAGAGCATTTGTTCTTGCTCCAGGTAGCACCATGTGGGTGGGAGGCTGAATGGCCCTCAGAGGGCTGTGATGTGAAGGCCCCCCAGGCCACACATGCGGGCTACACAGTGCTGGCTAACTAGAGCACCCACCTCTCTGACTGCGTCTAGTCTCCTTTCGGAGCTCTGGAGGGGTGCAGGACGCCAGCCCCTGCAGGGCTATTGCAGCGCTGGCCCAGGACTCGACACAGCACGACTGACCAGGGTCACTTCCACCCCTGCCGGGGCTGCTGGGGATGAGGTCGCAGACTCCCAGGCCAGACACCATGATGGCCTAGGCCAAGCCCCTGGCTCCCTGACACTGCAGGCCCTGCCAGGCCAAGAGCAGCAGGAACGCTGGGGACTTTCCTGCCTTTCTAGAACTTCCAGGCATGAGGCAGTTTTGCCCTGCACAGCTCCCTTCACCCCAGCCCGGCTGAAGAAGGAAAACAGCCTCACACCCGCTGAACGCAACCCCCAGCCTGCTGCACGGAGCTGGGGAGTGCAGAAGTTCCTCAGCATGATTTACCTTCCCTTGTCAAGACACACTGGCTCCAGCTGAGACAGCCCTGCAGGCAAGCAAGCTGCTAATGGATCCGGATGGTGGTGTCTGAGACTAGGGCTCTGCAGGGAGTGAGCAAGCTTCCTCCACATGCCTCTGCCAAAGCCCCTCAAGCCTGATCTGCTGCCCCACCCACTAGCCCAGCCCTGCGACTCCCCCAGCTCGGCCAATGCACCTCCACCTTGTCCGGCAAGTCCCCTGCCATCCCAGCCCTGCGACTCCCCCAGCTCGGCCAATGCACCTCCACCTTGTCCGGCAAGTCCCCTGCCATCCCATTCCCTGCGACTCCCCCAATGCACCTCCACCTTGTCCGGCAAGTCCCCTGCCATCCCATTCCCTGCGACTCCCCCAATGCACCTCCACCTTGTCCGGCAAGTCCCCTGCCATCCCATTCCCTGCGACTCCCCCAATGCACCTCCACCTTGTCCGGCAAGTCCCCTGCCATCCCATTCCCTGCGACTCCCCCAATGCACCTCCACCTTGTCCGGCAAGTCCCCTGCCATCCCAGCCCTGCGACTCCCCCAGCTCGGCCAAGGAACAGAGACCTGCAACTCCCACCACTAGTCCAATCTTGAGTCGCTCTGTCCTGTACAGAGTGCACTGCTGATCGGTCGCCAAGCCAGGGTCAGGCTGGTACCGTATGAAGTTGACCAGGGCTTGACTCGATTAACTGACAGCTAGTAGCCAAAAGACAAAGCCTAGTAGCCAGGATGAAACAGTGACACCCTCCCCTCTGCCCAAAGCACACCCATCCCATTCTGCGCTGTGCTGACAGTGGGCTACAGATAGCTGAAGTGGTAACCGTGCCTCCCGGTGCCAGTAACACACCTAGTGTCCGCACACACGTGCTCTCCCAAGGTGCTAGTCAGGCACAGCAGGGGCTGGGTTAGACGTGCTGCAAACCAGGCTAACTCCCAGGCCCTCTGCAGTGGCGAGGACTCCTGGAGTGTGGGCAGGAAGCACTGGTGCAATAGTCCCCGTGGTGCAAATACTCCTCAACTCACTGCAGATGGGGCCAGCTTAGTCGCCTATTGTACTGCACAGGAGCAAGGTTGGCAGTTGCCACTGACTGTTCTATGGAGCCCAGGGAACCCGGGTGGGGGCTGTTTCACCAAAGTGTGTTCTAAGGAACTTGGCCTCTTCTCCCCAGGCTCCTCCCGAAGCTTTACCCAATTGCCTTCAAGCCACCATTCGGGGGGCTGGGCTGGGAGCCACGGGACAGTTACCAAGAGAGAGGGCAACTGCAACGGAGCAGTGCAGCACAAATGCAGCTCGGGCAGCCCTGGGGACACTTACGCCAGGGCCAGACACCATTCAGTTGGCAGCAGCTTCTGTCGCTAATGCAGATACACTCTGGTCCCTCTGCTGCAACCTAACTCAGGCCTGCAGGGAGTTTAGCTATTTCACCCTGAGGCTCAGGCCTCCCCTCTCCTGCCCAAGCTATTGCATTAGCCTGCTTCCATCCCAAGCAGGCTCAAGCCACCATTACGTGGACTTGTGAGTCTCCTGCCAGCAAGCCCTGCTTCTGATGGGCGAAGGAAACACTCTCCCCGAGAGGATCTAGAGGGGAAGGCAGTATGAACACTCTTGATGGGGGCTGGGCTGGACCCTAGGCATGCCACACTCCACTGGGATAAAGCTACCGCCGCACAATGTAAAGAGAAAGGTCCACAGGTTCGGTTTGCTCCTATCTGCCACATCGTACCCCCTATGGGCCATCAGGGAGTAAAACACATGGGATGCACAACACAGCTTGGCTAACATTGCAGGAGCAGCCTTAACTAGGGTTACCATATCTAACAAATAAAAAAAGAGGACCCTCCATGGGCCCTGGCCCCGCCCATTTCCCCACCCCGCCCCTTCCCCGCCCTAACTCCGCCCCCTCCTTTCTCCCACTCCCAGCCACGCGGAAAGGGCTGCCCAAGTGCTACCGGCTTCACGGTTTGCCGGGCAGCCCCCAGACCCTGCACTCCCGGCCGGCGCTTCCCCAGCGCAGCTGGAGCCTGGGAGGGGAAGCGCCTAGCCGGGGGCGCAGGGTCTGGAGGCTGCCCGGCAAACCGTGAAGCCGGTAGCGCTTGGGCTTCGGGCAGCCCCTATGCCTCTGGACCCTGCGCCCCCAGCCGGGCACTTTCCCTCCCGGGCTCCGGAGGCGCAGGGTCCGGAGGCATGGGGGCTGCCCGAAGCCGGTAGCGCTCGGCTCTTAAACAGAGCCGAAGAGTCAGGGGAGGAGCAGAGCCGCCGCGGGAGGGGAAGTGCCTGGCCGGCATTTTCCCGGACATGTTCGGCTTTTTGGCAATTCCCCCCGGATGGGGGGTTGAGTGCCGAAAAGCTGGACATGTCCGGGAAAAAGAGGACGTATGGTAACCCTACATTAACGCAGGGCAGTTCTTGAGATTTGAGGGTCCTGGGTTGCACTGACATGGAGGCTTTTTTTGCAAAGACACCACCTCTGGCCATGCAGCTGGCCAGTCCCCTGAACTGGCTGTGCCTGGTCTGTGGCATTCACAGCACCAGTTCAGATTGGGGCCTGGGGGAACACTTCATTTCTGTGTGAATAACTCAAAGCCAGCAGGGAAATGGCGAGATCTTGAAGATGGATGTACAGTGCTGGGTTATCTACCTAGGCAAGGAAGTCAGACCCTGTGAGGACACTGAACTCCCTACCCCCCCGCCGCAAAAGTGGGGCAGTTTTGGGGGAGGGTGAGATCGTCATCCCATTTTGTAAGGTGCGACGTGGCTGGGTTCAACAGTGATCCGAGGTCTCTCAGCACTAAAGCGGCTCCACCGCCGAGTGCAAACAGGGCAAGTTTGCAATGAAACCTCTGTCTCCAAACTGGTATCCTGAGGCACTTCTGGCTTGAGAATGCTTTGAGCTCCACTTCGCAGCCCCAGATCTGTGCTAGGAGGAGATCACCTTCCTCCGGGCAGGTCACCTCTTGACCTCTGCCCTCGGTGAGGTCGCAGCAGCACCACTGGGGAAGAGGGGGGTGCCACTCAAGGGTGGGGATCAAAGCTTACAAAGCTGGGGGAGGGGGGCAGTTTTACATCACCACGAACCACGGGGAAATTCAGCCTCCGGCTCTGAGAGCGAGATGGACGTCCCCTTCCCTCTGCAGGAGGCAGCGCGCTGGTCAGCCCGACGCAGGATTCCCAGATCCAGAACAAAGCTGCCCTTCTTCTCCCACCCCTGGCTTCCTCTCGGGGGGGGCTGGCCTCTTCACTCGCTCCCGGCAGCAGGCAGCGGCACCGAAGCCTGAAGCCTATGGCCATACCGCGCCTGGGTGCAACACCATTGGCAAAGGCAGTGCCTGCCTGCCAAGGGCCCCGCTAGCAATGTGCCTATATCACTGGCACCCGACTCACTAATCCCTACCCCACGGCTGAAAGGCACGTGCTCATCTGGCAAGGCTCCTCAGATCCCTTCCTGAGCTAGCCGGGCACGGGCCGAGGTGCCACGCTAAGCCTGGCTCTGGGAGAAAGTGAATGAGGGAGGGGCAAGAGGAATAACCCAGCCTAAATCCAGCCTCAGAGGCATTACAGCTCTGCAGCAAGCACCGGAGACAGGCAGGTGGCATCTCCAGTCAATGGGAGTTATTCCCCAGCAGTCTGACTGTGCCCGGGCCCCTCCCAGCAGCATGGCAGACAAGCAGCGGCACCGGTCGCCCTGCTGCTGGGGCAGGGCCTGCGGCGAAACACGCAGGCTTCGGTGAGCGCTGGCAGCACCAGAGCACAGGGGGCTCAGCTTCCCAGCAATGAAAGGGCAGCAGCAGCAGAGCTGGGCAGGGAGAAGGCTAGCGTGGGTCTGACACGGGGATGCGGATTGGCAGGCAGGAGGGGCAGCTGCGATATATGGCTCTCGACTGGCTTCTGTGGAGAGAGGGAGCCAGGGACGGGAGAGGGGTGGAGAGGCAAGCCACTGAGCGGGGCAGGGCCTGGAGCCTGCTCCCCACACAGCTGTTGATTTTATGCCGGAACAGCCACTAGTGCGTATCAGAGGAGCCTTACACCTGTAGAGCTTATTCCCCTTCCTGGTGGGGAACAGCCACACCGGTGGCAGCACCTTTATCCAATCACTGCACCCACACAGGCAGGTGACACCACTTTAACGAGACCAGCGTAGCCACAGAGTCCAAGGCCAGAAGGGGCCACCAGATCACCTCGTTTGACCTCCTGGCTACCATAGGCCACCCCCAACCCCCAGCACCTGCCCGCAAAACCCAACAACTGGAATGAGGCCAAGGCACTCTGACCCTTGGGAGGCTCAACAATGGTGTCTCACAGGCAGAGAACAGGAGGGACTGAGGTGCAGTGCCTGAGGCCCCTGGGGCAATGGCAGGGAATTGATGGAGTGAGCTAGACCCAGATACTCCTGGCAAGTAACCTGTCCCCACACTGCAGGGGAAGGCAGAAATCCCCCAAGGTCACTGCCAAGCTCACCACACCACCTGTGGCCATCTCTGATGTTTCAGAAGAAGGAGTTAGAAACAACCAACAAAAAACAGATACAATGAGGGGGAAGATCCCTTCCTGACCCCGGCAGGTGGCCAGCTGCAACCCTGAAGCATGCGACCTTAGGAACATAAGACATGAAGCAGAAGGGACCCTCTGGGCTGCCAAGCGATCCCCTCACCACCACAAGTAACCCCGCCATGCAATTCTGCTTGTCACTTTGTCCAGCTGTCTCCACACTAAGTAAGTGGTTTGCCCCCACAACTCCCCATGGGAGACTGGACCAGAAAAACAGTTTCAGTGGCACCACTGTTGTGTGTGGCCAGCGTCACTGTGTGGGCGTGAGCCGTGAAGGGTTTGACCACAGCAGAAAGAGTGGAACAGCCCTTTGGGAGCATCACAGAAAGTCTGGGGCTGACAGGAGGCCCCCAGCAAGATGCAAAGAGGCAGAGAGGAAACCCAGCCATGCTCTCCAGCTCTGGGCATTATCAAAAGCACTTTAATTAAAGAGTCCTGCACTCCGCAGTGCCCAGGAACTTGGAGGTGCTTGTTTTATTAGAGGAGGTTCGGGGGGGTGGAGGGGGAGGGAGGGGCTGCAGATACTCAGGGCTGGAAGCTGGCCAGCTGCAATTCACTTGAAAATGCCCCTTCCTTTGCCAGGGGGAGGCAGCAGCCACAGGCAACTGGGCCAGGAGAAGCAGACATGGAGCCACCCTTGCTATGCAGTAGCTCTGTGGTCATGGGACAGCCATGGGGCCTGGTGAGAGAGCTCTGCCGCCTGCTATGCTCTCCCGCGGAAGGGTTTATCTGGCTGGAGGGGGTTTCCTCTCCCTGTCCCAGGCAACTCCAATCTCCCTCCCTCTCCCTTTTAAATCAAAATGTCAAATTTGTCCATATGAAAAATTCCCCAGGCTGATGAGAAGCAGATGTGCAGAGCCCCGGCACACAGCTGGAAGCCCTTAGCTTGTATGTTCCCATTTGCAATTGGCTGGCTTGGCCTGGCCTGGCCTCCTGGGTCCCTCTACACACCCTGCTGGGCCCTGATGCTGCTGCCCTCCTGGGCAAGCCAGGGCATGCTAGCAGATGCACACTGGCTCGCCATTCAGCTGCGGGCCACAGAGCCCTCGTGGTTAGAAGCTGGGGATGCTCTCTCGCTGGGAGAGAGGGCAGATTTCTCCCTCTTCTGGCACCTCCAATAGCCCTGGGGCCCCTCAGACCGGGGGTGGGGGTGGGGCTAAGAGCAGGGGCTGTTTGATGTGTAGGAGAGTGCAAACCTGCCTCTCCTCTGGCGGGGTGCCCCACCCCCTTTCCATTCACTGCTCCGATTTCACTCTCCAGCTCCTTTGGGATCTGCCCTCTGCATCTGCTTCCGCCCTCCCCTCCCCGCTGCGGGGAACATGGCCTGGGCCTGCAGAGGGGGGTCTCTGAGATGCATGGGATTCAATGCGGAGGTGGGCTCGGTGGGCCCCCTTCCCCTCCCCCTCCAGAGTATCAGATGAAGCCCAGCAATATTATCCCCTCCAGTGACTGGGATGCAGAGATCCTAAGGCAGCATGTCTCTCTCTCACTCTTCCTGCCCAGCAGGCTCTCCGCTGCCCGGCCCAGAGGTCACCGCGTAGGGCCCAGCTTTTTTGCTAAAAAGTAAATTCTGTTAAATTCTCCTGAAGTTATCACTGTCTCCTTCACCTGCCCCTCAGCTCCTCCAGTGCTTGGAGGAATCCTTAGTGATTTATCTGACTCCCTTGGGCTTGGCTCTCTCTGCTTTTCTTATCATTGCTTAGCTCTCTTAAAACCATTATCCCGTAATCTTCCCCATCCTCCACTCTAGCTGATAGTTTATGATCCACAGAACCATCATTCTTCCCCTGGATTACTTTCTGACATCTCCATGTTGGCTTGTTTCTCTTGATCTGGGAGTATTTATTGCTGGACAGAGCACATACCCAAGGCTTTAGAAAAAGCTCCATAAAGATTTGGCCAGGTACAGTGCCAAGCCGGGGCCAAGAGAAAAGATTCTAGGTATGTTGGGGGTGGGAATGGAAACGAAGCACTGCAAGAGGTTGGCAGCACTGTGGGCAAAGCAAGACTCTAGATCCAAATGCCTCAGAGCTTTGGGGAAGTTTGGATCTGGAGGCAGTCCAGAACT
Organism: Malaclemys terrapin pileata; assembly: GCF_027887155.1. Lineage (NCBI taxonomy): Eukaryota > Metazoa > Chordata > Testudines > Emydidae > Malaclemys > Malaclemys terrapin. The sequence continues at coordinate 57,295,069 of NC_071514.1, forward strand.
GCCATTGGAGAAAAACAATCAGTGAAATATGAGGCCAAGATGAAAGAGCCAAGAGGGCTGATGGTAAGTTTAAAGTTAGGTGAATTTGACTAATTGTAGCCCCCCACTAGAGGCTGTTTTAAATTAAAAGGCCGGCCTAGTGTGAACAAATTTTCAAAACTCAGACTCCAATGAAAACAGATATTTCGGGCCAGCTTAGCAGATGAGTTAAGCTAACGTGGCTTCACTAAAGTCAACGGAGCTCTGCTGATTTACACCAGCTGGGGAGCTGGCCCTGTTAATTTAAGGGACACTCAGGTCAACGTTTAGGTTTTGTAAAAACAAGGTGATATAAAACCTAATTGCGCCGTGGTTGTTACATTTTCATTAAACGCTAGGGGTGGATTTAAACATGCCCTATAGAGATACTGCAGCATCCCGTTGCATTCCCCACTGCCGGAGAGTGAAATGGATTAGTTCAATTGTCAGAGGTGAGTAGAATGCAAGAAGGAAACTATATGAAGAATATATAGGGGTTTGTCATAGAATCATAGAATATCAGGGTTGGAAGGGACCTCAGGAGGTCATCTAGTCCAACCCACTGCTCAAAGCAGGACCAATTCTCAACTAAATCATCCCAGCCAGGGCTTTGTCAAGCCTGACCTTAAAAACCTCTAAGGATGGAGATTCCACCGCCTCCCTAGGTAACCCATTCCAGTGCTTCACCACCCTCCTAGTGAAAAAGTTTTTCCTAATATCCAATCTAAACCTCCCCAACTGCAACTTGAGACAGTCACTCCTTGTTCTATCATCAGGTACCACTGAGAACAGTCTAGATCCATCCTCTTTGGAACCCCCTTTCAGGTAGTTGAAAGCAGCTATCAAATCCCTCCTCGTTCTTCTCTTCTGCAGACTAAACAATCCCAGTTCCCTCAGCCTCTCCTCATAAGTCATGTGCTCCTCCCCCCTAATCAATTTTGTTGCCCTCCGCTGGACTCTTTCCAATTTTTCCACATCTTTCTTGTAGTGTGGGGCCCAAAACTGGACACAGTACTCCAGATGAGACCTCACCAATGTCAATTGCTGCCCTTAGAATCATCTTAAGGTGTTAATAGTAACAAAGTGAAGAGGTTTACTTTTTAAAGTATGGTCATTTTAATGTTCTTTCCCCTTTAAATACAGATGTCACAAGCTGTCAAACAACTGTTCCATGTGCCAAACTCTAGAATCTTAAAGCATTTCCATACCACGGACTGACAGACTGTATCTGAACACAATTCTCTGGCCTCATCTCCCCTACGTCCTCCCCATTCTGTTGCTTTATCCAGTTGGATTTCACCCTGCATTTCCCCACATTCGTCCAAAACTAGCTCTGCTGAATCCTAATTATCAGGCCCTCGACTGGTCTCACTTGGGTGCTGAGTACACACATCTGTGGATTACGGTCACTGCCTCTGCCTCCTCCCAGGTCTCAAAAATCAACAGCCATGGCCCTGTGTTGCCAACACACATGATTTTATCACGTCTCATTTTTCTTAAAGCTCCAGCTCCTGGAGCCATGTGATCATATGGGAATCCCAACTGTCATTAAAAACTAAGTTCCTAGACCTCATGGCGGCAGAGAAAAGCTTGAAAAAGTGACCCCTAAAGGCTCAAAAGCCAGATGGCAAATACCCTCCCTAAATGTATTATTTTGAAATCTCATGATTTTCGAGGCCTGACTCGTGATTTTGGCATGTGGGGCTGACCTGTTTCTACTCCGCCTCTCCCTGTCACAGGTCTTCAAATCTAGCGCCAAGCACAACAGGGCCAATCTAGGCCCTCAGAGTGCTAGCACAATACAGATATTAAGTATTAATAGTCTATCGTCTGGGCCCGACATTACCACAGCCATGTGCCACATGCTCTCGCTGATGGGAAGGGGAGGAAGCACGCTCAGCGCCTGGCCGGGGAAGTCTTTTAGTCCTCCCACCTAAAGTCAGAGTCAACCTTCGGCCAGCTGAGGGGCAAACTGATACCTTGCGGGGAGCGTGAGGGCTGCACCTCATTCCCATGACAGCATGTTGCAGTCGCCTCATCTTTACTCCCAGGGGTGGCTCCAGGCACCAGTGTAGCAAGTGCGTGCCTGGGGCAGCAAGCCACGGGGGGTGGCCTGCCAGTCGCTGTGAGGGCGGCAGTCAGGCGGCCTTCGGCAGCATGCCTGCAGGAGGTCTGCCGGTCCTGCGGTTCTGGCGGCAATTTGGCGGCGGGTATGTGACGTGGACTGCCCACCACGTGACCGTGGACTGCCCACAGGCATGCCGCCGATGGCCGCCTGACTGTCGTGCTTGGGGCGGCAAAAAACATAGAGCCACCCCTGTTTACTCCAGAGGCGTGGCCTGCCCAGACTCCCAATTAGCATACAGCACAGCCAGGTGGGTTGAGGAAGCAATGCCCGCTCAGACCAGTACTCTCTATAGACCTCAGCTCTGGATTAAAGACAAGCAGTGTAGGCTGCCGTTAGCCCGCAGCTGGACTTTCTACAGCCATCCTTGATGCAGTGTCCCAGGGCCCATCCTGGGATCTGACTCTCCCATTGCTTGCTCTATTCATGGCCCTTCCTTCTCATTTCCAGCCTCACTATCTCTCTAACCAGATGGTCACACTCCCCCAGTTATTAGGATCCATTCCGAGCTGTAACGCTCCCTCCGCCCCGCCCAGAGAGAGCTGTTCTGGCTCCCAGCCTGCTCATCCCCAGCTCCATTTCATCCAGACGCCTCCTTGGAAAGTGCAGCCCGCTGACCCTGGTTTAAGCCCATGATATGTGAATGCTTCTGGCTTCCCCTCTGGCCCCTGGCAGTCTCTCTCCGAGTAGGCAGGCACCACAGGAATTCCATACAAGCGCCCTTCTCTCCCGGAGAAGAAATCCGCATGGAATTTCGTAGCTTTGAGAACGCTTTGAACTGGTTTTCGGGTTCCCAGCGGTAGCTCAGGTTCCCAGCCCTTCTTCCCCTTCCCGCTGCATGCATACACTTCTGTTATCTAACCAATCCCAGCCCTTCCCCCGGCTGATTCTTTCTTGACATGTTTTTTCCAGCTGCGGAGCACACCCAGGGTTCTCTTCACAGAGGGCAAGATCCTCAGCCGGGGTAAAGTGACAGTGACTCACTGAAATCAATGGAGCTACAGCAAGTCAAGTCAAAGCTAGGCTGAAATCAGTGGAGTGCCAGGGGCTGGGCCAGAAGCTCCCCAAAGCTATTAATTTGTATTGCACAAGGACCCAAAGGCCTTCTGGGCTAGGTGCTACACAACCGCACAGCCTGCACCCTGCAGAGTTCATAATCCAGGAAATGGGACAGAGCCGATCAGACCACCCCTCTGCCATCTTTCCCATCCTAGGTATTTGCTTTCACTCTGCCCACTCTCGCTGCCCTTTTTCATGGCTTGTCATAGGCAGAGAGCAAACCTTGAGATACCAGAGCCAACCAGGCCAAGCCATCAGTGCTCGCGTTGGGTTTGCAGTTAGGCAGCAGGATTTCAGGGACTTCTTTCATTCTGACACCACCACATTACTGTCCCCAAGTTCACTGGCCTCCCCCCACACTGTGCACCGTCAGCGGGCAGGGCAACTCCCCGTGTCAGCCTGAACAGGACTCGCTGTGCATGCACAAGGGCCAGTATCCCTGGAGCTCACTAGCTGGGCATTCAGTTCATAGCACAACGTGCACATTCGTTACAATCCGAGCTGAGATAGTAACTCAGTAATCCCAGCTTGCTTCCTCTCAGTTCTCTGTCTGCGAGCCGTGCTTTAAGGAAGCGGGGCAGGCTGAGTGAAAGCGAGCATTTCACATCGTGATTTTCCTCTCCAGATAGACACCTTCCCATGGGCACTTTACCCAAGCCCACCCCCTCGCATCTCCCCCACTCCTGCCCCGCCCCCCAACCCCACCTCAGTATTAAGGAAACAAGATGCAAATACAACTTGCTATCCTGGGAAGGCTGCTGTGACCTGGTTACTACCACCCCGCCACCGTGTCTAGGTTCCTCTCCCCTCCCAGCCCCTTGAGCTCCAATTTCTCTGCGTCTCTGAAAAAATTGATCATTCCTCTCCTACGTCTTTGCTCCCCTTCCAATTTCGATGCAAGCTGAAATAAAACCACATGAACATGGCTCAGCTGACAATGAGACAACAGCTGAGCAGGGCCTGGCACAGTGCTGGGTGTTTTTATCAGCCTAGTGAGTCCAGAAAAGGCTCTGGGAACAGTGGCATAGCCAGCTTCTAAGAGGAGGGGAAGCAAACATAAAAAAGGCGCCCCCCCCCTTGGCTCCTCCTCCGGCCATGTCCCTTGGCTCCTCCTCTGGCTGCACCGCCCTTCCCACACCATGGCTCCTCCGGCCCTGCCGTGCCACCCCTGTGACCCCCTTCACTCCTCCGGCCGCGGCTACTGGCTGCCATGCTGCGCCCCGCCACTCCTCTGGCCATGCCCACCGCCCCGCCATGGCTGCCGGCCGCACTGCGGGCCACCAGCCTGCACTATCCCTCGCTCTTCCGGCCGCGGCTGTTGGTAGCACTGCGGGCCGCATGCCGCGCCCCCCCCCCCGCTCCTCTGGCCGCACCTGCCGCCCTCCCATGGCTGCGGGCCGCCAGCCTGCGCCGTCCCTCACTCCTCCGGCCGCGGCTGTCAGCAGTGCTGCGGGCCGCATGCCGCGTCCCCCCGCTCCTCCGGCCGCACCAACCGCCTCCCCATGGTGGCTGGCTGCGCTGCGGGCCGCCAGCCTGCGCCCCACCTCGCTCCTCCAGCCGCTTTTGGAAAGGCGGGGGAAGCGGCTGCTTCCCCTGCAGCCCACTAGCTATGCTACTGTCTGGGAACCCTGAAGTCCTGGACGGGGGTAGGAACTAGTAGGAAGTGTCCCTGCTCGGTGGAAAAGGACAGAGGATGTCATGCTGTGATGGATGCAGAGGGAAACGGTAACTAGCACCCGACATCCCAGCAGCTGAAAGAGGGAGACAGCAGAGAGGAGACCCTCGAGAGAATGACCCCCACAGATGGCGGGCGCGAGGGACATACACATCTCCCAGCAGAGAGAGACGAATGAGCGCCCCGCTACATGCAAAGCTGCAGTCTTCAGTCCAGGAGGAAGCACCTGAGCTGGGCCAGGGCCCTTTATTTACCGCGAAGGTGTTAACACCACATCCCAGGCATCCTCTCTGCCCTTGGCCAGCTTCGCAGGATCATCAGAACTGCTGCTGTAAGCTGGGGGCTGCGTGGCACCATGTGACACAGGCCAGGAATACCTGTGAGCTGCCTGTGCTTCCCTCCCTCCGCAGGCCCCTGGCAGCAGGGATTAATGTGACCAAAGTGAGAACAGAGCCATGGTTCATGTTCGCAGAGCACAGCAATGGTGTTAGATCCTGGCTGGGCACCAGGTGACAGCACCAGCTGGAACTCAAGCAGTGCAGGTTTCCCCACCACAGCCCCCCCATCAGCATCCCTCTGCAAAGCCCAGGGAGAGGGGGAGCAGTCCGCCAGGGCAGTTAAACCCAGAGCTCACCTACAACCATGAGGTTGAATTCAAAGCCTGTTTTCATGGTCTTGATCCTCATCTGATCCAGCACCGCCTCGATGCCCACGTAGCCAAAGAGCTCCAGCCCCACGTTGGCTGGGTTAGTGTTGCGGGGCGTCTCCTCGGCCGCTGGCTGGACTGGCTGCCCCTCCATACTGATACACCCTGGCTCCGGGCTACTCCCTGGTAGGGGAAGGAGATTCCTGAGTTAGATACTTGGCGGCTTCACCAAGTGATAAAAACGAAAACAAACAAATGTGCTGAGGTTAGAAATCATCTGAAAATCATTAGAGCCGACCCCCAGGCCCAAAAATCAATGAGTTAATAAGAATTCTAGAGCAGTGCTTCTTCCCCAGGGGCACACGTATCTCTGGGGGTAGGCAGAGGTCTTCTGGGGGGGGACTCAACTCATCTAGATCAGCGTTTCTCAACCTGGGGGGGTCATAGGATGGGTTTAGGGGGGTGGCAAATGCAGGGCTGGCATTAGGGGGTGGCATGCAGGGCAATTGTTCGGGCCCCACACCACGAGGGGCCTCGCGAAGCTAAGTCACATGCTTTAGCCCTGGGCTTGGGCTTCAGGGCTACAGTAGTCTGGAAAGGTTGAGAATCACTGTTCTAGAGCATGCTCAGCTGCAAACATATTTCAGTTCCCTAAATAAAGAAAGCCATCAGGCTTCCAGAGTGGACGGGGAGCTCAAAGTCACAGCCATTCTCCTGGCCTGGGTTGTGAAATTCACCCTGGTCTAGCACCACTGGAGAAGGGAATTCCATGGGCACTTCTCTTGATGAGCTCATGACCTGGACCCCTCTGCAGCTTTGCAGCAGTTTCCCCGTCTGTCCTCCAGGAGCTGTACAGCTGCCCCCCATCTACCATGCTTCCAAGAGTGAAGGAGAGGATGGCAGAGCAGGGGGCTGTGCTGCACCATCTGGGATCCGACAGTACAGCAAAGAGTCCCCTGACGAGAAGGCCGAAGCTGCAGAAGGCTTCCAGGAGATACCCACCCTGAAGGGGGTACAGGTCTGACCGCAGCCTGTGTGTTTGCTCTGTCAGTCTCCCGCCTGCTTGGAATCCACCTGAGCTCAGCCCAAGCCAGAGAAACAGGAAGAGCAGCGGTGTCTGGCAGGATCCTCCTAGTTCCATGCACCGTGCCCTGCCACTGGCACACTAGGACGAACGGGGCATCGCAAAGCGCCCTGTAAGTGCAGAGGGTCAGAGACTGCCCCGGTTCAGGCCTTGCTCCAGCTCGCAGCTCAGGAGTCTGAAAACATTCATTTTGCAAAAATGGCTGAGGAAGTGAAACTCCCCTTTACACTTTCTGCAGGGCCTGGCTAGTTGGAGCCAGTCTCTGGGGGCCAGCATGTATTTACATATCTGGAGCTAAAGGCAGGGAGTTAGCCGGTAAATCTAGAGGTTGGGGTCTGAGGCTTGGGGTTAGAAGAACTGCGTCAAATCACGAGGCTCTGCTTCTGTCACCACCCCCACAAAGGGGCCCAAAATACGCCCTGCCATAAACTCTTTCCGTTGTGCACGGCTCCTGCATTAGATGGGAGAACCTCAATCATTCTCCCCACTATGACTTACTAGGGCTGTGCTCAGTCTAGTTCCAACGATCCCACCACAGGTTGCATCCCAAAGCGCTTGGGTGGACGGCACACAATTGTTCCAACACACGGGCAGTGCTGGAATTTGGCATGATTATCCTGATAGGACTCCACAGTACGTGCAAGCAGCCCAGCCCACCGAGTGCAGCAGCAGTTACAGGGTGGGCGGGAGATGCTCAAGGGTGGATTCTCCAGGGGATGCAAAAGCCACAGGAACCCACTTTGCAACTCAGCGATAATGGGGTGTCAGCAGTGTAATCTGATTGGCTACTGCGAGGGGAGCAGACTGGGTTAACAGGTGGAAGGGGGATGGTGGAAGCCCGGGAGGATCCCAGCATGGATTGCCCTGGCAGCGACATGACAGACTGGTATTCTCACCTGGGCCTTTCCATTGCTACTGGGTAGCAAGCACAACCTGACTCGTTTATTACATGTGTTATGGTAGCACATAGGGGCTGCCAACCAAGATTGGAGTCCTGCTGCGCTAGGTGCTGTACAAACACAAGGAGGTCAGGGTCTGAATGAGTTCGCCCTGCCAGGGCGCATGGCCAGCTGGCCACACAGCCACAGCTGGGGGTTCGCAGATTAAGCATTCCAGTCACATTAAGGAGAATGGAAGTGCCATGGTAACACACACAAAGGGGGAGGGCGAATGTCCCGGACACTATCATCAAGTCCAAGCGGAAACAGAGGCGTAGGCAGCATTTAGTTCCTCTGGGGCCAGAGGACGGACTAGAGAGCACACCTCCTGCACTCTGCCCCAATCTCAGACCCCTCTGGCTCTGAGACCAGCAGAAGGGCTGTGATGGTTGTTGGCAGGACCAATAAAGGTTTCCCATCAATGGCACACAGGAATGCACCTGTAACCTTTACAACGTGTCACCATTGGATTCAGGAGGAGCTTATATTACTTGTATTACAGTATCAGAGGGGTAGCCATGTTAGTCTGAATCTGTAAAAAGCAACAGAGGATCCCGTGGCACCTTTAAGACTAACAGAACTATTGGGAGCATAAGCTTTCGTGGGTAAGAACCTCACTTCTTCAGATGCAAGAGCACAACCTGACTCTTGCATCTGAAGAAGTGAGGTTCTTACCCACGAAAGCTTATGCTCCAATAGTTCTGTTAGTCTTAAAGGTGCCACAGGACCCTCTGTTGCTTTGTATTACAGTAGTACTGAGACGCCTCCAGTACAGTCGCATTGTGCTAGGTGCTGTGTCTGACTACCAAAGGCACTAATATGCCCCCCTCACCATAGTATCTGAGCCCTCACAATCTTTACTGTATTACCCTGTGAGTAGGGCACTACTATTATCCCCATTCGACAGATGGGGAAACTGAGTCACAGAGGGGCCAAGGGACTTGATTGAGGTCACACAGGGAAGTCACACAAAATTGAATCCCAGTCTGCCAACTGCTGGGCTAGCACCCTAACCCCGGGTCCATCCTTCCCTTCCCCACTTCGTACACTCAAAGAGACAGGCCCTGCTTTCGCTGAATTTGAAGACACCCCCAGCTTTAATTTATACCCAGGATGCCAGGCCATAGCAAGTGAACATTTGAGTCTACAAACACTGGCCTTCTATCCACAATGATGCATAGGTCAGTTACAGAATAGGGAGAGAGAGCGGCAGCCATCGCACAAATGTGGCACCACCACTGGCCACGCAGCAAAGGGATCATGCCACAGGACAGCGGTGGCCCCAGTTACTTTGCACAGTTTTTGCTGTTTGCTGCAGCAGAGGGGAAAGGGACAGGGTTGACTGAGCAGCGTTTGCAGTTTTACTCCTGAGCCTTTGCACTGTTATCCAGTTGTAGCGTGAGATCTGGCTCCCTCCCAGACGATGGGTTGTACACACGGGGAGAAAGAGGGGATGTGGACAGAGAAGCGCCTCTTTCCAGCTGCCCTGGCAACCTCTCAGACACAGCCAAGGCTGGGACAATGGCTCAGAGTTCATCAACACATGCTTCTTGAATAGTGACAAGCTCGCAAGATCTGTCTAGGAGTTTGGGGCATGCCCAGGAGCTTGCAAGCTTAGCCCAGGCACTCTGGTGCAGGAGTCAGGAGAGGTTTCACACTGAGGCAGGGTCAGGATTTTTTAAATGGCTTGGTTCAGGCTAAGATGCAAATGCTGCGTGAAAAGCTGCTTGCACTGGATTTCAGAGTCAGACTGAAACCAGATGGCTGGCATGTGGGGAAGGGAAACATATGCATAGGAGTCACCAAACTTCTAAGACGTTGGGCATGGAGCATTGGGAGCTCCCTGGAACAGGCTAAATTAACAGCTCTGAACCTGTCCACAACCTTCAGAAAAGGTGCAGCATGGGCAAAAGCAACGCATGCTTCCTCCCCATCTCATCGATGGGCCTCAACTCTGGGCCAGTCAGTCCCTATGCCAACAAGGGCCACTTAACCCACCATCATGGGTGGCACTTTGTGCTGGGAACACACCTGCCAGAGAATTAAGACCTTTGAATACCCAGCCTACATTCTGGATGCCTACCACAAGTCAAACCACACAATATGAAATGCTGGCCAGACATATGCTGCCATGAAGGCCCTCCAAACCTCAGCCCACACCCTCCCAAAACAAAAATGGGCTTGACTGCGTGCCTGGGATTTAGAGCCCTTGCTCTGGCAGATCGAAGGAGCGGATTCCAAACCTGAGGACACCTCTTGGACAACACCCTGTTGGTAGCTCCCTCGTTTATACTGGCAGTGTTCAAGCACCACAGCAGATCTCAGCTGTAGCAGTACATGATGGCATGTTTTCCAGGTCCTAGACCAGATAGCACTTCCTAGGTTAAACCCAATGCCTTGAATTCCGCCTGGAAGCCAGTACACATCCCAGAGCACTAACTTATTAAAGTACGGAGCAGGCTGCAGAATTCTGCACTAACTTCAGGTTCTGGATGGTCTTGGGGTGCAGCCCCATGCAGAGCACTTACAGCAGTCTAGCCTCAAGGTGACAAGGGTGTGGATACTAGTGGCAAGGACCCTGCTTCAGAGACAAGAGGTCACATTCACTTAGCCAGATGCAGAGGAAAATACCAGAACTCTTGGCCAAAGGCACATCCAGGCGTGGCCCAGGATCTAATACTGCGCAAAACTCAGGCACCTGTTTGACAGACACAGTCCCTCACTCAGGCCAACCTTCTCTTCTCTGGACTGCGTCACAGCCGGTAAGCCTTCATCAAAGGCTTGGCCTACAGAAGGGTTGCTCTGGTTTAACTACAAGGCGCTACTTTCAATGGGTACATCATTGTGTGTGGACACTCATGTTAGTCTACACCTGGTTTACGTTGGCTTAGCTTGCACCTGTATGTTTAACTAACTCAGTTTATCATCACAACTTTAGTTTAAGTCAGAACAATTTCTGTATTTAGAGAAGTTCTAAGCCCCAAGCTCATCTAGCCATTGGGCATTTCATTCTTCTGCTCTGCTCAGGTCAGAGGTGAGAGATGCAGAGCTAGGGGTCATCAGCAATCTGAGGCCTGTTCATTAACTCTCCCAGCAGCCTCACATACACATGGAGCAGAAGCAGTGACAACATTGGTCACCGGAATCCCTCACAAGAGAACCCCATGGGCAGAGGCATGACTTCCCACTGCTATTCTGAAAGGTAATGATGGATCCTCTCCCCCAGGTCTGCAAGAACATCAGCAAAAACCTCATTATCAATGGCATCAAAGTCTGACAACAAATCTGAGAGAACTGGCACAGACAACTTGTCTTCCTCCATCACTAGGAGGAGATCAATGAATTCATCTGATTCAGTTCCTATCCCATACCTTGATTAACTGAGGCCAGCAAGTCTGAGATATCAAGAAGCCACCAGAGTTGCCCCAATGCACACACTTGCTCGACTGCCTTGTTTAAACATAGGAGATGTGCCATCGGTCAGCGGTGTGCCCCAACCTCAAAACTAAGAGACCACGGATGGTCCATGCTGGAGGGTAGTGTCCATGCCTCTTCCAACATGCGCTCCCAATTCAAAACCAGACCCAACACATGGCCAGTCTTTCAAGGGAGCTGATAGCCACTCAAAACAGTCCGATTGCTGTCCTGGCAGTCACGGAAATCTGAACCATGCCCGAATTGTCATCTATCTGGACATTATAATCATCAAGCACCGTTAGTCCTCGGCTATTTCTTTGCTACGGTAGTAGCCAGCCAGAGACTACAGCCCCAATGAGGTGCCTGCAGGGTCATCTTGGTTATGTACACAAAGACGGGGCCTCATCCTTTATCGAATCAAGGATGGCGTTAACTGTACTAGCCAGCAACTCAGCATTCAACAGCCCAAACAGCAAACCAGAGCCTTGCTCACCAGCACCTTGCACTCCTGGGAATTGATACCCCAAAGGAATTGAGTCCAAACGTCTTTCCTTTGATTTACACCTCTTGCACTAACAAGTGTGATGGTTTCCTCCTGCCTCCCCTCCCCTGCACACCACAGGGGTGAGGGCACAACCCATCACACAACTATTCCCTTGGGTCCTCCATATGCCAGCGCACAGCAGCCTTGTTCAGCCTTCTCCGCTGCCCATAGGTGCTCACTGGAGGGTGGCAGCTAGGGGCCTGAATAAGAACCCTCTAACAATGTCCATCATAAGAAGCCACCAGTCCCACAACTGTCCTGCCCAACATTCTCCGTGCAGACCAGTGCCCAGCATGGCCCCACACTCACCATCATGGATAAAAAGCAGAAATAACTAACTAATCCATCCATCCCAACCCGCACCCAGGCAACCTGCTGGTCTCTCACCCCCATGAGTGCCCAGCTCCACTTCTGGGGGTCTCACGCTAGCCCCAGAGGCCACTCCCCCAAAACTCTGATCTCAGCCAAACAGTCCTGTTAGAGGGTCTACCCAAAGGGCTGCTGAGTTTTGGGTTAAAGACAATAAGGACCAGGCCAGCCCACAAAGCCTGGTGGTTCCATAGTCCTAGTATGGCAGACCAGCACAGGTCATCAATCCAGGTGAGAATTCCAGCCCAGGGTCTGGGTTTCTTGCTCTACCTAAACATGTTGCCCCCTGTCCTCATCTTAACACCTATACACCAAAATTCCAAGTACCCATCTCAGTGCATAGTCTCCAGGGGCAGGCTAGATTACTAGGATGCCAGGTGGCTGTGGGGAGACTACAGGATGCTCCATTCACCTGCTCGCACCTGCAGATCAGGCAGGCCTTGTTCTGCCTCCCCCCGCCCTCCCCCATGTATCTTCAGGCAGTAGAAGGACAGATGGGCATTCATAGCAATAAGGACCGAGCTGTGGAGCCATCTTAAATGAGCATCTCCAAAAGGAGAGAGGCCAGTGTCCCAGGCCCTGGGGGAGGCTGAGAACCACATTGCAGCAGGAGTGGGCAGACACATTCCCTGCACCCTGACACCAATCACGGGATTCAGAGACCTGACAGCCCCGAGAGGTCACTGGGGACACCAGATGGCAGGCGGCATGGGGCTAAGAAGAGCAGCGCCCCTGCTAGGCTGCTCTACGGTTCCAAGGCCTGCTGGGGGAGCATCCCCAGCCGTGTAATCAGCCACCTGTGCACAATGCACACCCCACATAGGCACCTGTCTGGGCATGCACACAGGGGCACAGAGATTTCCACAACATAACCCCCTCTACAAGCGGGGCTTCAGCAACCCGCCCCCCCCCCCCCGCACCGGACCTGTCTCCCAGCTGTGACTCCTAGGGTAGCAGCATGCGGGAGATCACGGCTCCAGGGCTATTCAAGGGCTGGCCGTTAGACCCCATCACCCCATGGAGCAGGGTTGTCCCTCACCCGCAGCAGGGATGGGTCCAGGACCCTGGCCCTGCCTGCTTGGAGGCAGAGACAAAGGGGCTGGTGAGCAGCGCGGAGAGAAGATTCAGCATCTTTCCTCCTCCTTGAGCTCTTTGTCTACCACCTCCATAGTTTCCCCCCCCCCAACATTTCCATTGTCTGAATCCTACCTCGTCTGTGAGGTGCAGAGATCCCCAGCCCAGAGCTACAAGGCAGCCAGCACAGGGCGCTCTCCGCTCCCCAACTTCATGGGCAGCACGGATCATGGACAGTCCCTCTCCTGTGGGTTTGGGAGTGCAGCGGGGCTCCCAATCTGGTCTGTGTCAGTGCACAGAACAGTCCCCTCCCCTCTGCCAGCTCCCCCACAGGGATCAAGGCTGTCACACATGACCCGCATGGTAATAATCCTCCCCGCCCCCTCCCCAAGGATTTCCTCCTTCAGCAACAAACCCATTCAAGAAGTTTGCCCAACTGCCCGGGCATGCTCAGTGTACCGAGCCAGCCTGGCTGGGAGCAGCAGCGCGGCTGGGCTTAGAGAAGAGCTGACCAGTACTGTTGGTCACAGCCACTCCAACGAGGGCCCACTCCTGGCACAGCTGCTCACAGGCAGGCATGCCAGTTCTGTCCATGAATTGCACAAGTTTCCAGCCACCCCCTTCCTCCCGAGGAGGAATCCAGTCTCGGTGGCCTCCAATGCTCTCTGATCCAGGATGTCGACAGGTGAGCTTTGGACTAGAAAACAGCCCCTGTGCTGCCCTGTAGTCTTGGTGTCACAGCAAAGAAGCACATGGACCACGTCTGGCTAGGGTGACCAGATGTCCCGATTTTGGGGTCTTTTTCTTATATAGACTCCTATTACCCCCCACCCCCCTGTCCCGGTTTTTCACATTTGCTGTCTGGTCACCCTATGTTGGGCTCCTACTGCGGAGCTCAGCCTGCAGTGCATTTCAATGGCCGACTGGCTGAGGCTCAGCTCCTCACCTGCTTTGGCTCAAGGGTCCCGCGTGGGGCCACTGGGGAAAATCAGAGTCCTGCTCTGCCCCTTCCCTGCTGCATCAGCTCCCCCCGCACCAGCCCAAGTTCCCCGATCCCTTTTAATAAGGGCACACGACTCTGGCGGCTCATTGTTAGCATCCCCGGAACAGCTGTCAGCTAGCAGCACTTCTCCCACCCCCAAACACCCAGCAAGCTGCCTTTATCCCAGCCTCCCCCCGTGCTGGTAGGGTTGGTGGTGACGTGGGGGAGGGGAGCATGTGCCCAGGAGCTGATGTTAAGGACCTCTATCTGCAGTTGGTTCCAACAGCATGAACCTTCTGTGTAACCAACCACCCCCCAATCCCAGCCACATCCTGGAAATACAGGGCATGAGCAGGACATCCTATAGGGATTCGGCTGCAGGAGGCAAGACTGATGAGGACACGCCAGCAAAGTGACAGTGTGAAAGAGGTAAGAACAAGGAAACCACACTTGCCAGAGAGTCCCCCAGCCCCGCCGGCGAGCAGCACACAACGGGTTTGGCTTGGCTGCGGGAACTTGGAGAATCAAAGACTGAGCTGCTCTCTAGTGACTTGAGGAAACAGGAAACCCCAGCAAGTGCCACCATCACCCCAAAGTGGCATGTGTTTGACCCGTCACCGCTGGTCCTCCACCACCCCGATGACCTACACACAGTTCTAGAATGCCCCTTGCCCTGTTGCTCTGCCCATGGCTGCCACGTTTCACTGGAGTGAATGCAACATTAGGACATACCTGCTTCATCCAGGAGCACACTGCACCTGAGTGTGCGGAGTATGCTAGGACGGATCGCTTGGTGGGTGTACCTGGCAGCACAGCAGGCAAACTGCACCTGGGTGCACTGTGTCCCCCAGCTGAATGGCAGGCTCATTGCACCTGGACATTGTATGTGCCAGGAAGTACCATGCCAGGTAAGATGCACTGCACCTGTGCAGACCCAGTAAGGCACAACTGGCTGCATGAGCCCAGTGGAGAGCAGATGGGTCTGGGTAGAGGAGAGGAGAATGAAGTAGGTTCACCGCTACGTAGCAGCAGGCCTGAATTACCTATATGGTCCTATAAGGGATCTCAGACCACACGGCAATCACACTGTACACGCCAGCCAGGGCTGCAGGAAGCGAGCGGCAACCCGCAGTCAACGGGTCTCTTCGCTGACTGGGCTTCATGCCTCAGAGCCTTCTTGGCTAGGGTAGCCTAGACCAAATTTTCAGCTTGCCACCGCACGAGGGAGAAATGCCACAAACAGAGATTGGCTAAACCCCCAGAACCCTGCAGAGGCCTCAGGGAGGAGCCCAATGCAGTTCATCGTAAGTCCAGTTTCACATGGTCCACAACCGCCTCCACCCTGCCCCCCCCCAAGGCAGTGGGGTTAGAAAGAGGACGAGGACAGTTACCTCCTAGGCAGAGCAGGGCAGTCTCTCCAGCCCCCTGTGCACGCGTGGGCTGCTCCAGGGGCAGAACCGTCCGCTTCTCGTGCGTGTGACGCTCAGGCCAGAGTGGGTGATGGCAAAACCGATGCTGCGCTTCCTGCTTTGTGGTTTCGGCTTCCTATCAAGAGTGCTGAGCTGTACTGAGCTCGTTGCCATGGGAACGAGAGCCTAGGGTGGAGGGGAACGTCACTGGCACCAGGAGGGGTTTCAAGGTGGGCTGACGAACGGTGGAAGCGGCAGGGCAGCAAGGGGTGCAAGGATAGGGCCAGGCAAGGCAGGACGAGAGACCAGCACCAAGCCTGCGTCTGACCAAGGTGCTTCCGAGATCATCCCACCAGGAGCCTCTTCTCCAGCCCGAAGAGCCTGACTTGGAGCTTGGCACGCTGACGTGCCATGGCAGATACGTTTGAAAACAGGCTGCTGAGCTCTTCAGGATCAGCTCCCGGGGGAAGATGGCACACCCTGCAGAAGGAAAGTCCTCTCCTAGGTGGACACTAGGCCTCTCCCAGCTGCTCTGTCAGACTTCTGAGGCCCCTTCCTTCCCACCACAGCAGCAGGGAGAGCCCAGGTTTGGTCTCTGCACAGGAAGCTTTCTGCAGAATGTGTTTATAGCCTGACATTTGCCTGGCTGGGCTTGGACTCGGTGACTTTTTCAGCCAACGATAACCACTAAACCCCCACCCACCCACACAGAAACCCTGCAGTTGCAACCCACACTATCCTGCCTCTGAACCTCTAAACCGCAGCTCACCCCACTTCAGCCCCTGCTACACATCTTCGTGAGCAGCAGCGAAGGGAGAGAGCGTGCGGAAGGGCCTTATGGGAGGGGCAAGGAAAGAAAAGAGCAAGGAAAAGGTTTAAAGAAAGAGAGGCAGCGCTGGGGATGGGGGGGGAGCTGGCGACCGAATGACAGGCAAGTTCAGCCACCCGCTGGCGTCTCCTGGCATGGAAGGCGCAACAGAGGAACGGGCTGCATTCCTGCCATTGTGCCATGGGTGCTGAGAGACCCAGCCATGAGGAGGGGAATTCCACTCCTCCAAGGGCCTGTTTGCTCAGGGCTCCCAGTTCTCCACTTTCTCACAGCTCCAAGCAAACATTACAGCCCCGGAACACAAAGCAGAGCACTTCAGATAGGGCATCATGCTGATGAGTATTTACCCTGGGCTGAGGGTGCTTGCCCAATCTCCCCGTCCTCACCCGCAGCCTCCTGTAGATTCAGGTGCTTTTTCCCTCATGAGACTCTTGGAAAAGCAGTAAGAGCAGCGGTACAGTGCAAGACACTGGTCTCTGACTGGATACAGGGACAGCCATGTATGCAGTACGACAGCAAACAAGCTAGAGGTGGCAGGCTGTAGAGCACAGCCAGTGGGTAGCCTCAACATGTGTGCACGGAGTAGTGTTGTGCGAGAAGTTGCATCTTTGCACTGCTGGAGGCTGTCTCACTGTTCACACAATGACCAGGAACAGAAGGGAGGGAAGGGATTTTGCACCAACACGTGCAAAGACACAAACGTTCCCGTATTTCGATGCAGATGGCAATCTTTGGGCAAGTGTAATTTCTAATGCTGACGTTCAAAGATGAAGCCAAGACAATGGTTGAGTGGGGGAAAATGTCTCACTGTTGCTCAGAGAAAGGGGGGGGTTCCCTCAGAATTAGGACTGAGTTACTGACAATCTGGCCATTTTCACAAACTGGAAGCCGAATGGAATGCTGTTGTGAATATTTCACACACATCCATGTGCACACAGGATACATCCAGCAAGCCTGTGCCCTTTGTCTTCTTGATAGGATAAGGTGGCCTTTCCAGGAAGTGTTGAAACATCCTAGTGCCTTCTGGCAGTAACTGCTACCAGCTGTGACAACACTGAAGGAGACCGGGACTGTCTAAACCACACTCCCCTACCCACTCCATCAATACAGAAACCATCACGAGCAGCAGCCAGCGTCAACCACCCCAGGAGCCAGATGGGGAAGGAATGAGAGCAGAGGAGTAGTGACCCTGTTGGTACAAGGATGATGGAACCTGGAAGGAACACCAAGAGGAGTCTTTATACTAGGGCTGTCGATTAATCGCTGTTAACTCTCACGATTAACTCAAAAAAATTAATCACAATTAATCGCAGTTTTAATTGCATTGTTAAACAAGAGACTACCGATTGAAATTTATTAAATATTTTGGATGTTTTTCTACATTTTCATATATATCTTGTATGCTGTGGTGTAATTGAAATCAATGTGTATATTTTGATTACAAATATTGGCACTGTAAAAATGATAAACAGAAGAAATAGTATTTTTCAATTCACCTCATACAAGTACTGTAGTGCAATCTTTGTCCTCAAAATGTAACTTACAAATGTAGGGTTTTTTTGTTACATAACTGCACTCAAAAACAAAACAATATAAAACTTACGAGGCTACAAGTCCACTCAGTCCTACTTCTTGTTCAGCCAATCACTCAGACAAACAAGTTTGTTTACATTTACGGGAGATAGTGCTGCCTGCTTCTTGTTTACAATGTCACCAGAAAGTGAGAACAGGCATTTCCATGGCACTTTTGTAGCTGGCATTGCAAGGTATTTACATGCCAGATATGCTAAACATTCATATGCCCCTTTATGCTTTGGCCACCATTCCAGAAGACATGCTTCCATGCTGATGACGCTTGTTAAAAAAAATTCGTTAATTTAATTTCTGACTGAACTCCTTGGGGGAGAATTGAATGTCTCCGGCTCTGCCATATATTTCATGTTATAGCAGTCTCGGATGATGACCCAGCACATGTTGTTCATTTTAAGAACACTTTCACTGCAGATTTCACAAAACGCAAAGAAGGTACCAATGTGAGATTTCTAAAAGTAGCTACAGCACTCAACCCAAGGTTTAAGACACTGAAGTGCCTTCCAAAATCTGAGAGGGATGAGGTGTGGAGCATGCTTTCAGAAGTCTTAAAAGAGCAACACCGATGCGGAAACTACAGAACCCGAACCACCAAAAAAGGAAATCAACCTTTTGCTGGTAGCATCTGACTCAGGTAATGAAAATGAACATGCGTCTGTCCGCAGTGCTTTGGATGGTTTTCGAGCAGAACCTGTCATCAACATGGACACATGTCCTCTGGAATGGTGGCTGAAGCATGCGCATCTGTCACGTAAATATCTTGCGACGTCGGCTACAACAGTGCCATAAGAACACCTGTTCTCACTTTCAGGTGACATTGTAAATAAGAAGCGGGCAGCATTATCTCCCATAAATGTAAACAAACTTGTTTGTCTGAGCGATTGGCTGAACAAGAAGTAGGACTAAGTGGACTTGCAGGCTCTAAAATTTTACATTGTTTTATTTTTGAATGCAGTATTTTTGTACCTAATCCTATATTTGGAAGTTCAACTTTCATGATAAAGAGATTGCACTACAGTACTTGTATTAGGTGAATTGAAAAATACTATTTCTTTTGTCTTTTTACAGTGCAAACACTTGTAATCAAAAATAAATATAAAGTGAGCCCTGTATACTTTGTATTCTGAGTTGTAATTGAAATCAATATATTTAAAAATGTAGAAAACTCTCAAAAATATTTACATAAATGGTATTCTATAATTGTTTAACGGTGCAATTAATTGCAATTAATTTTTTAAATCACGCAATTAATCGCAGTTCATTTTTTTAAATCACTTGACAGCCCTACTTTATAACCCGTCCCGGGTGGTTCTCCTGGACTTCCCACCTACTCCACTGCCCAGCATCACCACACATATTTCCGAGTCCTGGGATGGACTAAATGGTCACAAGGAGAGAGAGTCAGGGAGGGGGGTGACGAGAGAGAAGGGCAGAGAAATCAGAGGTGGGGAAAAGACTGGGAGAGGGCAAAGGATAAGGGAGGATGATGAAGAGGGAAAGACACTGAGCCCAACCACTCCCACTCACTCATGCCCATGGAGCAGCTCACCCAAGGAGCTCACAGATTGCAGCGCCTGTGCAGGCTGCAACACCCTTTGCCCCCAACAGCCGATCGTTGCTGGCAACAAAACAACCCAGCCCCAGACTCTACAGGTGTCGGCAATGGGTGGGAGGGAGGAAGAATCCAGGCAAAGAACAGCTCCCAGTCTCACCTAGAGCATGAGGAGGAGGGGATGGCGGAGCTAAAGGTCACGGATCCTTTCTGAATGCACTACCCTCAGCAAGGGGCTTAATTAGCCCCTTTGGTCTGCTGGGGTCCTGGGTGTGGGACACAACTCCTCCGCTGCAGTGAGTCAGCAGGGGGACACCCCAACCCACCAACGGGGGAGGGCAGCTCGCTCCTCTGGGCTGTGACCTTAGAGGAGGTGGGCGTGGGGATGGGAAAGCCCCCACCCTTTGCTCAGTCCCAAAGGCGGTTAATCACTGACTCTGTTCAAATGGAGTATTGGGGCAAGGCTGGTGCCAGCAGCTGAATGGGAACCCCTGCAGGGCCCCATGAGGAGGGGACCGGTGGTCTCTGGGGCTCCCCTCATCCAGCCTGGGGAGGGGCAACTCATCTCTAATCCCCTGAGAACCCCTCTTAGTCACAGCAGGGCAGATTATCCTTCAACGTGCCCCTCTATCCTTCCTGGGGGGAATGGTCTCTCTGACCGTCTGTCCCCCCAAGCCCTTCTGCCCCAAGCTGGGAGGGATGCCCGTGCCTCCTCTCTTCCCCAGAGCCCCTCTGCCCCCAGCTGGGAGGGGTGCCCATGCCCCCTCTCTGCCCCAGAGCCCCTCTGCCCCCAGCTGGGAGGGGTGCCCATGCCCCCTCTCTGCCCCAGAGCCCCTCTGCCCCCAGCTGGGAGGGGTGCCCATGCCCCCTCTCTGCCCCAGAGCCCCTCTGCCCCCAGCTAGGAGGGGTGCCCATGCCCCCTCTCTGCCCCAGAGACTCTCTGCCCCCAGCTGGGAGGGGTGTCTGTGCCCCCTCTCACTCCCCTTTCCCCTCCAGAGCTGTGTGTCCCTGCCCCGTCCCTCCCAGACCCCCTTCCCCACACTCGCTCCCAGGACCAGAGGGCTGCTCTCCCCCCTGCTCTCTTACGTTATGTCACAAGCCAAGCGTAGCACCCTTTCCTTGCCCAAACAGCCATGGAACCTCGGCCCCAGCTGGTGCTAACTGAACTCAGGGAGGCTGGTGCCGGGACGGGACCAGAGCACAGGTGATGCAACGGTTGCTAAGAAGTGGTGAAGTCACATTGGAGTCTCTTAAAGGGATACTGCTAAGTCCCAAGAAACTGCAAGCACAACGGTCCCACCCAGGGCCTGCGTGCAATGCTTTGTACAGCAAGTGCTGCGGGGGACTCCTCTCTCTCCCCCTCCAGTACCTCTGCTGCATCCAAGCACCTGCCACCATCAATGTGACGAAACCACCGTGCGCAGGGGAAGGGAGACACCACCTTGCAAGGGTTTAAGGGTGTTAAAAAACTTGCGGGATTGACTGAGAAGTAAAAATGCAGGAGTCCTGCAGCTGCAGCAGTGGGATAATTAAACGCACGCATGCCTGTGTGGGTGTACGCGTGGGTGTGAGAGAGGAATATCCACCTTCCCTTTCCCTGCCATTGTACTGATGCCTCTTTTAGTTGCCATTTCAGTTTCCAAATGCCTTGACCGGGCCCACTGGCTGCAAGGGGTCTGCGATCAGGGTAAACGTCAGTTACGTGCCAGTGTAACTGACACTGCCCAGAACTGTGTGACTGTTAGAGGTTCTTGCTTCTGGGGTCTGGTGCACAGGCAGGTTTTTGGTGGGCACGGGGTACCATGTTGGCATCAGGAATTTGGTGCCCTACTTGCTGTTTGGTCCCCATCAGCTAAGTGTTGATTACGGGTAGTGGAGGGCTGCTCTGCAAACAGGACATGCTCTGGCAAGCCTCTTTATCTGAACCAGGGCCGAGTAAACAGCAATTCTCAATCTCAAGCTGGTTGGTCTCTTTCTATTCCAATCTGTTTAGAAAGGGGAAACACTGGCTACCTGCCCCGCCCTCTCCCTGACAAAAGCAGTGGCTAGGCCTACTGAGAGTAGCACTGCTCCATAGCACTAACACAGGGGTGGGAAGTAGGAGATGTGGCTTCTCAGCCCAGCCACTTGCTTTGTGACCGTCAGATGTGGCTGCTGATTTTGGGTGCCCAACTTGAGACATAAACACAACGTAAATCTTTACATACGCCTCTTTGCTCATCTTCTAGACCAGTGGTTCTCAACCTTTCTGGGCTCAGGACCCACTTGTAAATGGTTATGGCCTGTCACAACCCCGTCAATTGTCTGTGGGTGGAGGCCCTGGGACAGTTTCGGTTGCATCCTGCCTGGCACTCACCCCACAGTGGCAGCTCCTGTGCTGTGCGGCTGGCTGGGCTTGGCTCTCCCCTCTGCGGTTGCAGCACTGCTCAGGTTTGGCCCCACCCCCCCTGACTGGACCAAATTGGTGAGAGTGGAGTTGTGACCTGGCTCCTGGGGTTGCAGTGCCACTCACTCAGATTTGGCCTACGTGGGCTCCTGTTGTCATGACGGCTGGGCCAAACCTGAGTGGTGCTGGGAACCCAGAGGCTGCAGTGCCTGCAGCAGGGAGGCGAGCCCAGTCAGCCCTGTGGGGCAGGAGCCACAGGAGCTGGCACACGACCCTTTGAAGGATTCCAGCGACCCAATTTGGATCCCGGCCCATGGGTTGAGGCCATATGCAGGAATATAGCAATTACCATGTCAGCTCAGCCCAGCCACCTAATCTGTCTGTAACCTGTCTTCAACAATGGTCAATGGCAGAGACCCGAGAGGAAGCAGTTTCTGAGCTTCTAGAGATTGACCCCTTGTGAAAATCCAGCACATGGCAGACACAGGCAGCTCCACTCTGCAGGGAAGCTCAGTTTGAAGTGTGAGGTGAGAAATGGGAGCAAAGGAAGGAGGATTATTATAGATAACAAAACCTTCTGGTCACCTCGTAAGTGTCACCCGGCCCTGGGAGACCTGCGTGGACATTACCCGCTTTCAATCACTATGTTCCACAAAGAAAGGACCCTGCTTTCATCAGTTTTGTGTAGAGAGAGAAGATCTGGACACGCTCTGAACACCGACAGATGATGGTGACCCTTAGCATCTAATGGTGCTTCACATCTAAGCACTCTGCAGACATGGCTCAGGGAAAAGTCCTGAAAGTGCCCAATTTGGCCAGGAAATGAGGTGTGTGCGTGTGTGTGTTGGGTGTGTGTAGCTGTGTGTGTGTATTGGGTGCATGTGTGTAGCTGTATGTGTGGGGGGGTGCGTGCGTGTGTGTAGCTGTGTGTGTGTTGGGTGCGTTTGTGTAGCTTCGTGTGCTTGTTGGGGGTGTGTGTGTGTAGCTTTGTGTGTTGGGTGAGTTTGTGTGTGTGTGTTGGGTGCGTGTGTGTACCTCTGTGTGTAGCTGTGTGTGTGTTGCGGGATCTTCTCCAGCTGATGGCTTGAAAATGGCGACATTTTGCCCCAGATCAGTGTGGCAGAACTGTTCCCTTTCTCCCTGTGAACAGCGATCCCTCAGGCTGGAAAGACATTGGGGCTGATTCTCTTTTCAAACCGGTGCAATTCAGGAGTGACTCCATTGCAGACCATGGAATGAGACAGGTGTAAAAGTGGTGTGAGAAGCTGGCATTTCGCACAGTCCTCTCACATTACCCCTATAGGGAGAGCACCCCTGGGGTGGATCTTCTCTGACTCACCTGGCTCCCCTAGTGGGGAAGGGTGCCCATTCGGGACCACCACTGGTAACTGGGTGCTGGGCTCTGAAGCTGGCATAGGGAGGTGTTTTAAGGCAGGGTCTCAGGCAATGGAAGGAGCCAGACAGGGGCTATGTAGGTCTGTGCTTTGCACAGGTGTGCCCAGGTCTGCATTACTGGCCTCAGACTCACTTGCCCCACCTCACTGGACTGTGCTGAATTCTCATTCGATGCTACTCATGGCTCTAAATTCTCCAATCGAACTTCCCCATGTCAGGTAAATCCCAGCACAGAAACAGCCTCCTCCTGCTGACAAGTCAGAGGTGACGAGAACTAGCCAAAGGGGCTGGCGGAGCAGGGAGTTCCCCACTGCGCTGGTGAGTTCCATCACGACCTTCCTCCACTTCTCGGAGTGTGGGAAGGGAATTTGAGGCCCTCTCCATCCATTCTGCCCTGGGTTTCCCCATATTGCCCAACCAGCAGCCTTTGAGCCTGACCCATAGGGACCACTTTGTGTTGGGGTGAGAGGGGAAGTCAGTGTTCATAGCCCACAGGGCTCCTTGGAGTATGTGAGAGAGACAAACTCCACCAATGACACTCTGCCAGCGACTGTCCTCCTTGCCCTCAGTCCATTCACCCGATGGTCATTGGCCACCCAGACCATCACATCCCCTATGGGCCCAGATCAGCTTCTTTTATACCTACAGCATGTTATTCGAACACAACAGTGCAGTCTGCTGGGGGCTGTAATACTCTGGTCTACGTCTGGTTGCTGGGCTTGTGTGTGGGGTTCAGAGGCCTGTGATAGACAGACGGTCAGACAAGATGACGGCCTTAAACTCTGTGTCTATAATTTTACCAAGCAAGGTGCATGATATGTCCTGAGGATCGATGGCTGAGGAGGATGGGGGAAGGAGGTTGTGGCTCAGGGTTTGTAGGGAAGGGGAAAGCGCAGAGTGTTCTGGCTGCCACACTCAGATCTCTTTATGTGTCCTAATTGATTACTCCCCATAGCTCCCACATGAGGCTCCCATCATCCCCATTTTACAGTTGGGGAAACTGAGGCACAGATCGATTAAGCCCACCACTTCCAAGAGAGGACATTGACTGGTTGTTCGAACTGAGACACCTGAAGCCTGATTTTCAGAAGTACTGAGCTCCACAAAACAGAGATACCCGGAAAGGTTTGGCCTAAGTGACTTGCCCACAGTCAGCAGTAGAGCTGGGAACGGAACCCAGGAGTTCTGGCTTGTGACTCCTGGTGCTCTGCCCCAACCACCGACACTATCCTCCCCTGAAGACTGGCCCTTGCCAAAAGGCTGCTTGGATCCCCCTGAAACCAGGTCGCTCGGGAAAAGAACGCCCAGGACTGGCCGGGTGGCACCTGGGCCAATCACATGGCAGTCTGGAAAATGGAAAGCGCATCCTCTTTGTTGGTGTGCCAGGTGGGAAGCCACAGCCACATGAGGCAGCACCCTAGGGGGCTCCGCCCTTTACTGCAGGCGGGGCTTGTCGGAAAGGCTGAGCCCTGGCGAAAAGGAGCGTTAGTTTGTATAACGGTGCATGTCTGAGACCATGGACTGTGGGGTGACCCTTCAGGAGCAGCAGAGCTCTGGTGATGCCTTCTTAAAGGCAGTGGAGCTGAGAATGAAGGCAGCCATGGGGCTGAGGAGGGTGCTCCTTTGTCCCCCCCCCCATTAGGCTGGAGAACAGCTGTTTTAAGCAAGCTGATGCGCAAGCTGCCGGTTTGGGGCAAGGGGCAGCCATGGCTCAGAGAGGAATATGGGATGCCAGAGCTGATCACAGCTTCAGCCCCCTGTCACCCTGCTGCTAGGGGGTGAGTTAGCGCTCCACAGGTGTGGTAAATCAGTGGAAGAATTCCTGCAAAACTGGGGCCATCACTCGTGACTCTCTTTCCCTGGTTGTAGCTAGTGCCATGTACTCCTGCTCCTGCCCATCCCATCCCGGCTCTAAACACACGGCTAGTTATTCCACCACAGCCGACCTCTCCCCTCACTCTCTCAGCTCGCCATGAGAGTCGCTGCTCGGAAAACCAAGCCCCAACTGATTAGTACAAGCACTACAACTAAGGAGTAACAGCTGTGCAACCCACACGAATCCTTTCAAAAGCTGCTCATTAAGAGCTAATGTCGCAAGATAATGGTTCCCTTTGGACAGACCCATTCAGGGACTAATTCGAGCTGTTTTATTTTCCAGGCAGGAGGTGAGTAATCCCAGGGCCACGTTCTATTGCAATGATTTAATTACTGATGAAGGTTTAATCAGCGTGTGAGCTATGGAAGCCCTAGGATTCTAGGGACACAAATGGGTGTTTAGCCCAGCCATCCTTATCGCTGTTCCATATCCGGTGTCCTAGCACTGTCTAGTGGTCAGAGCACAGGACAGGGAGCCAGGAGATCTGGCTCACCTTGGGTGACCTTCACCGGGGCCTGATCCTCAGAAGTGCTAAGCATCCATGGCACCAATTAAAGTCAATATGTGCTGCAGGGACTCAGAGCCTCTGCCAGGCAGCCCCTCAGCATTGGGGCCTCAGTTTCATTCGCTGTAAAATGAGAAGACGACTCCTTCCCCAGCGGCGCCACAGGGCCTGACTGCTCCATGAGTGTGTGCAAAGCACTTTGAGGAGCTCCCCGTAAGCATCCACAGAGCTCCCTCATTGGCCTCCTGCAAATCCCTCCTTAAAACTCTCCTTTGCCGTGATGCCAACACAAAACTGGCCATTGCTTAGGCGCTAATACCTCTGCCTGTCATGCTGACCTGTGTTGTCTCATTGTTTCCTTGTGCTCCCCTGACTGTATCCATCGGTTGTCGCATGTCTTAGATTGTAAGGTCTTTGGGGCAAGGAACTGTTTGTACAGCACCTAGCACAATGGGTCCATGACAGGCTAGGTGGTACTGCAATACTACTAATAAATAGCAATGGCTGAGATGATCACAGCAATCAAGTTGCTTTCCAATTAGCTGATGTCTCTTTTCTTCTCATTGTATTAACTTTTAGCACATGCTGTTTGTAAAGCACTTTGAGAAGGTGAGATGCTTTGTACGTTATTTATATAGGATCAATAAGTCAGAAACCAGCCATCCTGCACGGCCTGGTACAGATGGCAGCCGTCCCAGGCAGCCCAGCACAGAATCCAGTCACCCTGCATGGCCTGGCACAGATGCCAGCCATTCCATGCAGCACGGCACAGAATCCAGCCACCCGGCATGGCATGGTACAGATGCCAGTCATCCCATGTGGCCTGGTACAGAATCCAGCCACCCTGCACAGCCTGGTTCAGAATCCAGGAGGCAGAGGCCAGCATTTTCAGAAGGGCGCACCCAGCTCCATAAGTGAGGCCAGTGGAAGGTCAGAGGAAGAAAGGCGGAGCAGAGGCAAAGAAGAGAAAGAAGAAAAGAAACACCAAAATAGCTAAGTACACTTCTCCTCCAAGGGTCCACTTGCTCTCCGTGCCGCTAAGAAGCAGAATGCATTCCTAAACCGCTTCAGTCAAGCCTAAGTAAACTGAGAGGAGGGGTCCCCTTTACACACCCCACAGGGCGTGATCTATAACCATCAGCCACCTCCCTTCTAGCCTCCCACCCCTCCGTGCCTGCCCATCAGTTCTAGTCTATTCTCTCGCTGCTCTGAGCGCCGCGGTGTCCATTTATGCATGTGAGGAGCTGGACAAAGCCACCCACATCAGCCCAGGAATATTTGGGCCTTTCCTGGTTTTGTAACCTGAGCCACCAGGGGAAAGTGGCTGACAACTCCTGTATGTTTAGGAAGGAAAATGGTGACCGGCCAGGGCCGGCTCCAGGCACCAGCCCAGCAAACAGGTGTTTGGGGCGGCCAAGAGGAAGGGACAGCACGTCGGGCTGTTCTGCAGCAATTCGGCAGCAAGTCCCTCTCGGAGGGAAGCACCTGCCGCCGAAGAAGAAAGCGGCACGGTGGAGCTGCTGCTGGAGTGCCACCAATCGCGATTGTGGTTTTTTGTTTTTTTTTTCGCCGTTTGGGGCGGAAAAACCCTGGAGCCGGTCTTGTGACCGGCTCAGCATTTTGGCACAAGAGGAAGATTTTTTGGTAGTGCAGAGACAATGCAGGGGAATTTAGGAGAGGCTCCAAGCACTGGTATGCACAGAGGTATTAGAACCAGGGCTCTCTGCATGCACCGGGAGAAATGGAGAACTCTTGAGAGGTTTGATAAAGTTTTTAGCTCACACTCCCTCCCTTTCCTGCCACCCCTTTTCACAGTTTAGCAACTCTGCTCTTTGCAGGACTGGATGGGAGCAGAAGCAGAAGTGAAAACTGCCAACAAAACTGCTGCACTTCAAGCAGTGCTGGCCTGACAGGAGCATGAGAAAACTCACGGGAGTCAAGTACCAGGCTCCTGTACTGTGGCCTTTCTTGCCCGGAGATTTCCACCCTTCCAATGGGATAGCTACCTCAGATGGCCAGGAGAGACTTCAGCTTAATGGGATGCAAGCCATTAGCAATCCACTTCCAGACCCTGCTATCAGTGGGGGTAGATCGAAGATCCGAGGTTGGAATCAGTACTGGAGAACCAAGGAACGATATACAAATAACCCTTTGGTCCCATCCTCATCTTATCGCCCCCTTCCAAGAACACAGCCCTGCCCCCACTGCTCAGCATGGCCCCACTTCACTGCAGATGCAGGCATCGTCCTCTACCTCAGACAGCCCAGGAGCTCCGAGCTCAGCAGTTAGGGCTTTCATGTCAACTGGGTAAAATGGGGGCTTTGGCCAACAAGATATTTTCCCAACAGGGGAGTGGAAATTCCAGCCCTGAGCCGCTTGTCCTCCTCCCCCACTTTCGTGGGAGCCCCAGAATCTTTGTGGGCCACTCTGACACAAGAACTGGAAATGAAACATGGCTGCTGCCCCGTTGCTCGGTGTGCAAGCTTCCTGGGGAAATGAGCAGGCCCAAGCCTGCATCCTGAGCAGCTTTCTAGTACCTAGAACCTGGCTACTGGGAAACCAAATTCCTTCAGATGTCTCAGGGAAAGTGAAAGGCCCAGAAAACCTGAGTGGCCTGGGGGATCAGAATGGACTGGAGAGTCTCTCTCATCTAGGATGCTAGCTTGGCATGGATGGGATCCAGGTGCGATAGTCACTGACTGTTGCTTTCATGTGGTGGCTGTCTGGTGGCCTGGATGACATGAGCTTGTTTGCCTCCTTCCAATTCTCAGCAGACATGTGTCCACATGTCAAAAACCATCCTCACTGTCACTAATTGGGGGAGGCTAAGGGTGGAATAGGCCAGGGAGACTGCACTATTCTCTCTCTCGTAGAGGAGGGACCTCTGCGGTGGGTCTGAGGCACCTTGGAAAGGAAGTGTAAGGAGCTTGCAATGCTGGCATCCCCTGCTTGGAGGACCAAGAGAGGACAGAAGATAATTGTTATTCATCAACAACTGATCAAAGAAACCCAGGAGCGTCCCTGAGACGCGTTAGCAGCAATGGATATGTCAATCAGCCATCACAAAGGACAATGAGCAGCACCAGGGCAGGAAACACCACACCTGGCCCAAGTGGAGTGGACACACTTCCAGCCCCACACACTCCCAGACAGCTGGGCGAAAGGACAAATCTTTTTTTGGCAAAAATAAATAAATAAATAAATAAAACATTTGCAGATTTCAGAAGACACCAAAACGTCTTGCCGAATTCATGGACATTTTACCAATACCTAAGCTAAACAGGTGAAGGTTCCCCATGCATGCAAAGAAGGGCTAAGGTTCCTGCTGAAGCTCAAAGCCAGCTTGTTCCTGTCCCAGAGGAATTGGAAGAGGCAGTCCCAATGTATGCACTGAGCCATGTGCATTTACCATGCCTGGAGACTCTCCCTCTGCAAAGTCCTGTGGGGAGCCCTGTGCTTGGGAGAGGGCAGGAACAGGTATGCTCGGGGACCAGGAGGGCTGGTGAGAGAGGAACAAGCTCATTCCTAACTTGAATTGGACCCAGTCCCGGGTCTAAGGAATCTGCTGTAGAGCAAATGCAGCCCATGTGTCATTGTGTGGGTTTGTTTATCTCCAGGGTTCAGGCAGCTGGGATTTGCCTTTCTTCAAAATCAGGGGTTGTCCCTTATCAGGAGTTTATTTAAAGAATTTCCCAGACTCCAGAGGAGCCCAGGGACCTGCTGCCTTTGAAATCAACTGTTCGAAGAACCAGCTTTCATGGAATCTTCAGTACAACAAAGACAGGACAAGGGCTACAGGCCCCACTTCAGCAAGGCCCTTACACAAATCACCTGAGTGGTTCTGCTGAACTCAGCAAGGACTCGTGTTGCAGGAGTGGGGCTGCTCATGACTTAAGCATTTTGCTGAATCGGGATCTTTTCCCAGGGGCCAAAAAACTGTTCAGAAGGAAATAAACGGGAATGGAGAGGACTGGGGTCTGGGATCAAATCTTCCCTTGCCAATGTGTGGGGTAAAGAACTGATTTAATACAAAGGCAGACAGCCAGGACTGCTCATCAGCCTCCGCTAGTTCCCCCATAAACTACGGCTTTGCTTATACTCAGCACATAGTCCTGCTGCCTTCAGTAAGCGACCTGGGCAGTAATATCTCTGAGTGAGTGGTTGTGCCCCAGACACGTATACTGGGCTCTGCCTTACAGCGGGAATCTTTACAGAGTCTGTTACACTGAAAGCCAGCAGGAGGGATGGGCGGAACACCCTGCAAACCTGCTCATTCTGCCCGCTTCTGTATCTGCTCCTGGGATTCGGGACCCGTCAGCCACGTAGCCTGGGGGTCTGATCCCCAGTGTGAGCTTCCCCCAGGACTGCCCTCTCAGTGCCAGCTGGGACGTCAGCCATGGGAGCTCTGGGATCCCCGCAGGGCTCTTCCTCAGCCCCATGGCCTGTCCGCCAGAGTTCACACTCAGCGCTGTGCAGTGCCTGTCGCCCCAAACAGCGAGCACTCAGCCTGTCCTCGTTCCCCACGCCCCCTGTTCCCAGAGGCAGCTTTCCCAGGGCATGCAGGCTTGGAGATGAGCTCAAACTGCACAGCATTATCAGCCACCTCCTGGCCCAGTCCGTTCCTTACTCTGAGCAAACACAGCGCTCTCCCCCTAGTCTGCAGGCCAACCTCCGGTTACTGCCACAGGGAGGGGAGAGGGCAGGCTCCATCTCCAGTGGGAACGCAGAGGCCCTGGGAACCACTGTGCTTCGCTGGGTTGATTTGCTCAGGATTTGTCCCAGCAGAGCCAGAGCCAGAGCCGAGCTCTCCAGTGGGAACCACAAACCTTCCCAGTCTCCAGCTGATAAGAGTGAGTGGCAGGTTTACGAAGGGTGATAAGCAAAGGGAGTGAAAGGCTCCAGGTAACGGCGAACTCTGACCCTGCTCATGACAAGGGCATGGGCTGAGATTTGCCAGTTCTTTTAAACCCGAGTCTAGTGCCCATCGCTGGTCTTGCTTGGAACATGTCACGGGGGACTCAGCTAGGAAGCCACCGTGGGTGTATGGTTGGCACATTTAAAAGCTTTCCCTGCAGGGGGGGAGGAGGGGCATCCTTGTGTTATGCTCTTACTGCTCGGGCACCAGGTCAGGAGGAGACAACAGCACCATTCTGAGATGAAGGGGGTCTTTGCAATGAAGGAGCCAGACTCAGGAGACGTAGGTTCAATTCCCGGCTCTGCCACACACTCCCTACATGCCCTTGGGTAAGTTACTTAGGCGCCGATCCTCAAAGGTATTTAGGTGCCTAACTTCCATTGAAATCCAGAGGAGTTAGGTGCCTAAATGCCTCTGAGGATCCGGGCCTCAGTTCCCCAGCTGTAAAATGGGGATATTAGCACTGCCCTCTCTTGCAGGCGTGTTGGACACCTTATATGATTGTCAGGCACTTTAACCCGAGGGGTAATGGTGGCCAGATATTCCCCTAGATGGATAGCTAGGACACTACAGGATGGAAAGACAGAAACCGTCCGTCACTGCAGGATAGATACTTAGTGTCACACAGGGTCCCAAAACACTTTTCAAGCAAACTTACTAGCTTGTAAGTGTACAATGCAACAAAAACCGGGGGCAAGTGGGATCAGCAGAAGAGGTGAGCAGGTCTATAGAGCCAACGGCATTGCAGAGTAGGGAGTGTCTAGGGACAGGTGGCCTCTACAGGAAGTAGTCTTCACCGAGGGTCCCCCTTCAGGGATCTGTTTGAAAGAGACCACTGCCAAGAGAACTGTTCAGCCCCAGCTCCCCGCACCCCCGCCAGCTGCTCCCTGCTTGCTCGGGGAGGCGTGAAATATGGCAAGGCACAGTTTGGTCACCTGCCACCTTCTCCAGCCCCAGGGCCGAGGAGGAAAATGAGGCAACAATGCTGGAGGAGTTCAGCTCCTGTCCTTGTGTCAAGGAAAGGAGGGGGGCTTCGGTGCGAGTTCCCTGCATTACATTACAAATGTGGCCCTGGCGTGGGTTCTGCCGGAGGTAAAGCACACATGTCCTGACCTGCCTTCTCAGCAGAAATGCCCAAGGAGGACTGCCCATCACCAGGGGGCAGAGAGAAGGAAAATGGGGGACAGATGAGACGTAGGTGCAAGCTGGGATGTCTGTGACCAGGTCAGGGCAGACCAGACCAGTCCAACATGGCCCAAACAGAGCTCTCGATCTTCCCCCACCCCTTTCCCCAACACTTATTTGAATCAGAATGGTCTCGTGGTCGCCTTGTGCTCCCTGTCTGTCTATTGTACCCACTGGTTGTCTCGTGTTATATACTCAGGCTGTAAGGTCCTTGGGGCCAGGGCTGTCTTTCGTGAGAGGTGCAGACAGCACCCAGCGAGGAGGGGCCCTGACTGGAATCTCCACGATATGCACTAAGATCTGGGGTGAGCTCCTCAGAACGTTGGTGGATGTGGGTCAGAGAGCTGGTTTGGCTCATCTGGAGACTGGGCCCAGCTCATATCTGACCCCAGATCCAGTTCAGGGGTGTTCACACCCCGGGTGTTGGCTTGGGTGCCTGTCTAGATTAAGTCTGCTTTGGTTCCCAGGACCGAGTTACTGACAAGAGACTGGCTGTAGTTCAACAGAGCCTGTAGTGTGAAACCCAGGATCTAATTCCCCCAGCATGTGGGATTTGGGGTATATGCAGCAGGCACAGTCTCCTCTCAGTCCCCCATCGCATCCGACCCACTGCAGTTTTCTAACCTGTTAGACTTCCACGGGGCCCAGTTCCCAGTCCCAGCAATAAGAGCCATTGGACAACCACCCCTCATGACACCACTTACAGACACCCTTGGGCTTGCATCCCCTAACCCTCTCTGCGCCCCTTCATCTGGACCCACATCTACCTCTCCCCCGGGACTGGCCCCCATAGCCGGGGGAACAGCTGATCCAGGGAAGCGAGGGCTGGCTCAGAGAGTACGTCAGCACCAGCCTGGCAAATGCCTCGGCAACGTCTCATTCCCTGGCTGAGGCCCTTCTCATGCCTGCTACCTCCGAGCATCAGCTGGAGAAAGCAGGGAAAGAGAGAGAACGACTGTTTGGACCTGGCAGTGCTTCCCAGCTGCAAATCCCAGCTCATGCGGTGTCAGTTTCTTTCACCAACACCGGCAGAGTTAGGAGAAGAGACATCTGACAGGGCAGCCTTGAACACACAGGGCAATGCTATGCCCTGGATGTTCATTCTTAGCTCTCATTGACTTCAAGCTGTGTTGGGCAGAATACAGCCAGAGAGATAAGAAAGAGAAAAGTCCTACCTTCCTTTGTCTTCTCTCGGCCCTGCATCTCCTCGCTCACAGAAGAGACTCTTGGAGAACCTGCCGGGCCCATGTAGGGGACTTCCCTTGGGTAGGAACTGGGAGCAGGAGCCCCAAGGCCTGAGACCTCAGAGCTGGAGAAGGAGTTGACTCTTTCAGCCATGGATCGGACATGTTCCCTTGGACATGCTGCTGGGCCCCCAAGGAAGGAGGGTTGAGATGTCACTTGCATTATCTGAGGCCGAGACATGAGCCTGAAGGGAGCAGCTTGAGCAGGAGACCGAGATGGTGGCCAAGGGCTCTCATTGACCTGGGCACCTGGGCACTTCCCCGGAGATGGCGCTGCGGAGACACCACTCACAGAGGCTGCGGCTGCACCCTCCTTGGCCCTACCCGGGCCGGGCTGCCGGGACAGGCTGGGGCTGGTGCTGAGGCTGAGCTGGAGCTGCGTCCTTGGCAGCGGTCTGGACGCAGAGTCAGCACTCGGCGCTGGATCCGAGCCATCCAGAGGCTTCCCCACCAAACCATCCAGGCTGAGGGGGAATTTCTGCAGCTTTGTCGGCTGCCTGAAGGGTGGAGGAGGGGGGCTCAGACTGGGCCGCTGGGCTGCATCGGAGAGTGGGGAGGAAGAGGAAGAGGAGGAGAAGGAAGGCTCCCTGCTGATGGGTGTGCTGCTCTTCCCTCGGAGCAAGGCGCAGTTCTGGCTGCTGCTGCTCCAGGCTCCAGCAGAGTGAAAAGCCAGGGCAGGGGCGAGTGGGATGGGGGAGCCCTGATCTTCGGCAATGTGCAGGTCCAGAGAGGGCAGTGAGCCATGGTTCACTCCGGCCTTGGACACCAGCTGGATGGGCTGTTCCGCCTCAGAATGGAAGACATTACTGTGGGAAGAGAATTTCTTCAGTGCCGGGCTGGCAACCGGGGCGGCCTTGAGCCCCCGAGGCTCCGGCTGCCTGGCAGCACTCTGGGGTGTGCTGGGGGGCGGTGGGCACTCCAAGCTGGAGGAGGAGCTGTGGAGGCTCTCGCTGCCCAGGCCTAAGGAGGAGGAGAAGCCATTGGGATCAAGCCTGGCTTGGAAAGAGGCGACGCGGGTCAGGCTGGAGTTCACAGCGCCGTTGGCCCTGGCCAGCTGGATGGTGCCTCTGTTGAAGGAGAAGCTGGTGCTAATCCTGGTCTTCAGCACAGGGCTCTGGGCTGGGCTGGGGCTCGAGCTGAGGCTGATGCGGGATTGATGGGTGGGTGGCATGAGGCTGGCCAGCCGGCCGCTTTCCCCATTGCCCGCGGCTAGGCTGTCTGCAGGCGTGCTGGAGCCGAACGGGCAGGAAGGCAGAACAGCTGGAGCCTCTTCAGCATCCTCCATATCGAACGACCTCTTCAGTGCTGCAGGGAGAGAGGAGGGGGTGGGAGAGTTAGAGCAGGACTCCCCAGCCCATACACCCAGGGCCATGCAGCCTCCTCCCCTTCAGTCCCACCGGCACTTCTAGCAGGGTCTAGACTTGTGCAAAGAAATCACAGCGAAGGGCCCACATGACTCTCCTTGGGCTCAAACTCTCCCCTGAACTTTGGGGCCCTTGGGGACCAGGTCTGGCCCATCTCTGCATCCCAACAAGAGCTGGAAGCACAGAAAAATCGCCCGCCATCCAAGCTGGGGCTGCATTCCCACAAACAGCCTCTGGGTTTTGGAGAAGCCTGAGACCAGCTTTGGGCAGAGCCAGGCCCAAGTTTCTGGGTCTGGCCCCCATCTGGGTCTGAGCCAGCACTAGGGGAAATATGGTAGATTTGAGCCCAGATCCAAAGTGGAATTCCGAGGGTATGAAGCCCACCTGGACCCAAATGGGGGAAAGATTAGCGCGACCCCCAGTCTGGGAAATCAACCCAGCACCGCTCCCCACAGCATCCGTGCTAGCTACATGGTGCATTCTGCTGCATTGCCTTTCAAATCCCCCACCCAGCAAGCCCTCCCCATGAGGCAGAGCACAGGCAAAGCGCTCCCCAGCTCTGGACTGAGTGGGGTGGAGGGGCTAGGGCAGGGCTGGGGAGGGGAAGCAGACAGTCAGCCTGGCTCCCCCTTTGCAGCCTGCATGGAACAGAGGGTTTTATTAGCAGGTCCCCAATGGGAAACTGGAGCCGTGCTCTTGGCTCCCCTCCTGAGGTCTATAATCTCTCACCTCTCTCTCTTCGCTGGATTGTACCAGTGTCATGCACTCCAAACACGCCCCTCGGAGGCAGCACACTAACTGCTTTCTTCACCTCCAACCAGCACATGTAAAGAGTCCTGCCTGGGGCATC
Source organism: Malaclemys terrapin pileata (assembly GCF_027887155.1). NCBI lineage: Eukaryota > Metazoa > Chordata > Testudines > Emydidae > Malaclemys > Malaclemys terrapin. Next base: position 57,330,100 of record NC_071514.1, read on the forward strand.
CTGGGTAATCAGATCTGCTCCCTGCGCCACCCCTGCACCCCCCCTTTGCTTCAACAGGCTACGTCTGGGCTATGGCGTGGAGAAGGCAGGGCACTGCCCACCCTAACAGAGTCACCCAAGCCAAATCAAATATTGCAAAGGGAGTTCAGAGCTGAATTTGCCACGAGTTCCACAGCTACTGGCACATTCCCTACAGCACCCCCTGCTGGCAGAGCCTGGGACTGGACTAGAGGGGAGCTCCCCAATAGCCAGCGTTTCTACCCCATTCACTACAGCACCCCCTGCTGGCAGAGCCTGGGACTGGACTAGAGGGGAGCTCCCCTACAGCCAGCACTCCTACCCCATTCCCTACAGCACCCCCTGCTGGCAGAGCCTGGGACTGGGGTGGAGGGGAGCTCCCCAATAGCCAGTCCTTCTACCCCATTCCTTACAGCGCCCCCTACTGGGTTAGACTGGGAGTGGAGCCCCAGACAGGCTGATGTCAGTGTCCTGTAGTGAGCCAGCCATCAGTCACTGAGCTGTTTCACTACTGACAGCTTGTGAAAGCTGCCCTCACTGCTGGGCTGTGTGAAGTCCTAGCAAAAGGAGGGGCTGGTGGGGGGTGGGCTGCAGCTGTTTGAGGCAGGAGGCAGCAATCGCTCTGCCTAACTAATGGCTGAAGAGGACAAAGCAATCCACAGAGCAAAATTAGCCCCTCAGAGTGTGGCAGAGCTTCCAGAGGGGGCTGGGGGGAATGCAGCTAGAACTCTCTCAGGTGTCAGGTACTTCCAATAGATGTTGGAGTGAGAACACCAAAATGTTCCTAGGTGCGCATGTTTGCTTGGGTTTGTCTGGCCCCTCTTGAAGAAGAGCATGAGTAAGTTAACAAATACACGGACCACACAGTCACAACGGGCCAGATTCTCTCCCTTCTTTGGCCAGCACCAGTGAATTCCCACCCGGCAGGAATATAGTCCATTGCACATGCTTTATTCCAGTTCAATCATGGGGTATGTTTTCAGGAGAAGCAATTGACAACAGGGGGAGGAAGTGGGGGGAGGGAAGCACGGCTGGTTTGAACACTGCAGTGTGGAATACTGTTCATAGCTCTATTACGGAAACATGCAGCTGCCCCAATCAGAATCAGCTCCCATTGGTCTAGGTGCTGTTACCAACACACAGAAAGACCCAGATAAGCAAGACTCTCTTTGTATTCTCCAACTCCACAGCAGCACAGACTTCTTCCCTTCCCCCACATCTAAGCTTTCATTTAAAAAAATGTTTCCAACTTTTATGGATGTGAAGACAAGCTTGAAAAGATGACCTGAATGTAACTAATGCAGGGATGTCTGCCTGAGTCTGCAGAGAGCCTGAAACAATAGCTTTGAGAGCCATTGACTGCCTCATTTGTATTATTGGGTTGTTAACTCTGAAACCTAAAGTTGACAGCACAGAGTCAACTTTTTAACGACTTTGCAGATCATACCAGCAGAAATCTTATTGTTTGTATTATAATGTCACTGCAGGCCCCAGTCAGGACTGGGGACCCATTTGTGCTAGGCACCCTACGAATACATAGTAAGAGACAATGCTTGCCCCAAAGAGCTTGCCATTAATTTAAGAGGTGATACAACAAGCAGGTGTAACAAACACCTAGATAGGAAGATGGCTCCTCAGCAAAGTCCAGGAAAGGGGTGTGGGCGGCATATGTACACAATTGACCTCAGCTCTGTGCCCAGCTACTAGAGGAGTCCCACAACTACAACTTCCTTAGTGATGGCCCGGAGCGTTTTCTCGTGATTCGCATTGCCCATGGCAAGAGACGCCCTGCTTGGTTTCCTACTCTCCTTACTGCTCAGGAAGATATGTTCTGAGCTAACGGACACAGATCTATATCCACATGGGGACTGTGCTTGGTCACGTCCCTAAAAGCAGCGTGGTCTGGGAGCAACTCAGCAGATGTGGCTAAGATGCCCTGCTCCTCCCAGGAGCTATTGGACTGTAACTGACATGAGGTCCAATAAAGGCAGGGGCTTACTATTTCCTCTTGGAGTAGAGTGGAAGTAGGGCATTGAGGGACATCATGGCAGAGGACACGGACTAGGACAGTGGAGGAGGTGCTGGACGCTGTTATGTGAAGAGCAAAGTCAGGAGACATTGTGACCAGAACTGGGCGAAATATTTCCAGAGACAGCGAATTTTGACAAAAAGGGGCATTGCAAAGAATGCAGAATGTTTCATGAAAACATTTAGATTTCTTTGCAATTCTCCTTTTCCTCAACAACAGCAACAAAAATGGAAACCCCCCACTTGCTCTCAGGCCCTTGAAAAATGTTATTTGTTTTCATTTTTAAAATGTCGACATTTTCCTGTCACCAGGATTAGATCGGAAACGCTCTGAAATTGCTGTTGCACGGACAGTGTCCAACTCTTGCCATTTCATTCTGGTTTGGAATGAAACCAATCACAACCATTTCTTTTTTGTGAAATTAACATTCTGCTCTCCAGCCAATTCCAATTGTAACTTACAAGTTCTGTATTCTGGAAAAAAAATGCTATTTGATGTCTGTATCTGGTTATCTGTGTTGTTTTTAGACAGTAACTTTTTTGAGGCAGGGACAGTCTTCTGTTGTGTGTTTGGACAGTGCCTAGCACAAAGGCTGTGTGATCCTAGCTGAGTGCATTAGGTGTTAGTGAATAGAAAATAATAATAATAATAGATATGCTTATATTGAGCCTCCAGAGGCTGCTCTGCTATTGAGACACACAGTTATTTTCCAAAAATTATCTCATTCTTTCACAGTCAAGACATGGATTTACAACCTCTCGACTGCCCCAGCGAACCTGTAGTTCATTTGTAATCCTTTGAGTGTCGTGAAAATTGGAGTATCCGTTGGCAGGTAAGTCCCTTCCCTCCCCAAAGGGCATTCTCCCTCCCTGCCAGAGGGCCAGAGAAAACATCCCATTGTTTAACAGAGGAAGGTGCTGAGATGCTGGAGATTTGGGAGGGCTGGAAGAGAGCTGCTAGCTAGTAAACTTCCTGTAAGAATTTGCTGCGGGGGGGGGGGGGGGGAGGTTATTTGCAGTCCTGGCATGTCATCAGAAAAACAGAGCAGGGGACTGAATTCCAGTCTCTCGCAGAAGAGGGCGATTCCCTTCAGATCAGCATCAAGGTCCTTTGGGGCACTTGCATGGTAAAGAGTGTGGTGATCAGCCAGGGCGCTGGTCACAGGGTTGTCTCTGTTTTGGCAGGCGACTGCTGTGGGCACGCACAGCTGGAACCCCTTCGTAAACACATCTGGTCAGGAAACACATTAGCCAAGCCTCAGCCTCCCACTACGCCAAATGGAGCTGCTCCGAGGGGGCCTCCCCAAGATACAGGCTCATCAGCTCTCCCCCATCCCCCAACACACACACATGCTCCGCTGAGCACAGATCCATTTGATGCCCTGATCTCAGCACTCCACAGCATGTTGCCTGCCATTTGCTATTTCCCCATTCCCTCCTCCCATGCCCCATTCCACACACCTCCGGGGTGTTGAGCTGTTTCTGTGATTAGACCAAAGGGCTCTTTGGCTCTCATTTCTTCCTTCCCACGGATCTGCCAATAGCCCCCTCCCCAATCCGAGCTGGGGGGCCCCATTCTCAGCCCTGCAGGGATGAAGGAGGGCAGGCAGTGATTGACCCTCGGAAGGACGCAGTCGGCTCTGCTTGCTGGTATTGGCGACTATACTACGTGTCAAACCATGTGCTGGGTTTAGCGCTATCTGTGCCCACACGGCAGGGTTCCTGTTAAAGCTGACGGAAAAGCTCCCTCTGACTTAAAAGTTTCAAAGTGCTGGGGCCTGGGCCTCCTTCCCATGAATGGCCAAGCCGCAGGAGGCCTGTGTTCAAGCCCAGAGAGGGACGGCTGGGTGGGCGGGTGAGCGTGGGGCAGTGCTCCTGGCTCCGCACTCTGAACCGGAGTCATTGCTCTGGGGCAGCACTTAAGATGTTTCACTAGAACTGGGTCTTGCGCTCCTCCCAGGCTCTCCCCCAGTGCCCAGCACAAGGCCCAGGCACCGGTATATGCTGGGTGGGCATGACCTCCTCCCGCCCTGTAATGGATAATGCAGAGCAGGGACTCATGGGACAGAAGCATGGTGCTGTGGGTTACAAAGGAGATCCAACCTCTTCCCCAGCTGGACAGTCTGTGAAGATCTTGGCAAACTATGGACCCATGGGGCTCGGTGAGGTTGTGCCCCAGGATTCCCAGCTGTGCATGGCCCAGTGCTGAGCAAGAAGGGCAGGTGCACTGCCAGCCCCCATCCTGGGGTCGCGCTGTGTACCCACTCGGAGCAAGGGGACAGAGCGCCCCTTCCTGAGAACCCTCCAGGTTCAATGCTGTGTGATGGCTCGTGCTAGCTGCCGAACGAGGGTCCCCAAGATGCAGACAGGTGTGGGAAAGACGGTTCACCCTTCACCTCCTCCGCACCTGACTCTCAGAGGGTCCTAGGAACCCAGAGGAGACTAAACTCAGAAGGATGGAGGTGAGAGGGGTTTCCCCTTGAAACCACCCAAGCTTGAGGAGCTGCCTGACCAAGGCCACTACCCTTCCATTCCAGCTAGGACCAGGGGAAGGAAGGCTCTTCACATGGGGTGAAATCCTGGCCCTGAGGAAGTCAAGGGGAGTTTTGCTGTTGGTTTCAGTGGGGCAGGATTTCACCCATGGTACGTGGAGCAAGCAGGAGCAGGCAGTCTGTGCTCCTGAAACCGACAGCCCAGTTCTGCAGACTCACACGGCTCAGAGAATCATTTCACTCGGCTTCCAAACCTTCGGTTGTTTCACCTTTTGCCATTCACCCATGCTCAGGCAACTGCTGCTTTAGTAGAGGGGTAGTCCCCCTGCCTGAGATTTTACACTGAAGTCTCTTCTGCCTCCTCTGGTAGGGATCCAGATGCCAAAAGCTCCCAAAGCTTGGAGTGACATATCTCCTTACCCTGACAGTGCCATGCCAATGAGTCTCAAGTCTGATCTGGTGGCAGCACTTTCAGGCATAGAGCATGCCCACAAGGGTGCCAGGGTGGTTATCATGATGTGGCCACCTTTGCACTAGGAACTGGCCTAAACCACCAGTTAATTTCACATAGGCAACTGAAGCGTCATTCCCCTCACTGCTAACCTGTGGCACAGCTGATCAGTAACTTAGGAGATGAGCGGCGCCAGCTCATATTAATGTTTATTGGAGTCAGCCAGCCCTCAATAACACATCTCCTCCCATCCAATGCTGCGTGCCAGCATGTGCTGAACACAGCAGAGCTTTGCCCAGAAACCCCAACAGAGGGGATATCTGGAAGGCAAGCGGGGCCAGAGAAGCCCAACAGTATTCTAATCAGCTGTTCCCCCAAGGGGCTGGGAACACAGTGTTGGTTCATTGAGCCCCTCAGTGTTTGGACACAGACCATAACCCTGGCTTGAAGGACTACACACTCCTGGGGGAAGACAGAAATTAGACTCTCATCCTCCCCCTCCTTCTGAGCTCCTCTCTGAACCACTAGGACGGCTCTCCTGCCATCAGAGGTCCTCCAAGACCCCGGTGCTGCTCCCGGAGAGCTGGCATAGAAGGGAGATCTGCCTGGGGGTGATCATGGCTCTGAAGCACAGAGGCTCTTGCAGCTGTGTGCTCCATACATGAACCCTGGTTAGAATATTTGCTCTGTCTGCAGAAGAAGAGGGGAGAGGGAGTTTTGGTTTCCTAACAGAAGGAAGAAGCTAAAGCCACCATCACGGCAGAGGGAGCATTTGCTGAGTCAGAAGCGAACAGCATTTCCAGCAGGAAGCCACGCAGAGCCCAGGGAGGGCTACAGGAGAGCAGAGGTGATGCAGATTAGGTCCCAGCACAGCAGATACTGTCCTGCGATAGAGGGCAGGTGAAGCAGGCAGATCTCTGAGTGCAGAGGGCTCCTGAGTGCTGGGGCGGAGACGATGCAGTCATGTCTTGGGGATGGGCTATAGGGAAGGTGATGCACTTGTATTGCAAGGTGGCCGGCCCTGAGTGCATTCAGTACATCTGCGGGGACGCCATTGTAGCCTAAGGCTAGAATTGCTGTAAGAGGAGATGATCCAGCTGTGCCTCCGGGTCGGAGGTTCCCGCGCACGGTGCTGTAGCATAGCAAAGCTCACTCAGCTGGGTCTTGATCGCGGAGGTTCCTGGTTGCTGTGCTGTCAGAATGAGGTGATCCACCGCTCATTGCAGACCCCAATTCTCCTCCTCTCCGCCCAGCCACACCTGCTGCTGGCTGCCCCTTTACAGACCCAAATTCCCACCTCTCTGCACCTTGTCTGTTATTTCAGTCTCTGCGGTGCGCTGTGGTAACAGTGACGTCAGTGAACTCCCCTGGGCGCTGCTTGGAAGCCGGCCTGGTGTTCTGCTGCACAGTAGTACCAAGCTGCATCTGAGCTCCCCACCTTGGCCTTTTCCTCTATGGCCCGGACAGGTGCTGCCTCAGGCCCATGGGGGAGGCAGCAGCACTACTACCACAGCAGCCCCTGCTGGCCAGCTGCAGTAAGAACAAGGCCAGCAGAGAGCCGCTGCATACCTGCTACAAAGATGCTCCTCTCGGAGCAGCAGCACTGGGAGAGGGGGAACATGCGAACGCCATATGGTTAACTCCTGGGTCCACCTCTACCTAGGTCATGTCCAATCCTGGCCAGCCCTAATGAGCCAAGCTGGTGGGGGGTGTACACCAGGAGAAAGTCCGCCAGCAGTGGAATAGGGATGGGGACAGGAGGCCTCTCCATGCAGGAGACATGCTCCCCACCCAGCCCAGAGGTGGGCGCCTGTCATTAATTCCCTTGTCGTGGTCACCCTTTACTATTAGCCCTGGAGAGCCTGGTCTGTAAACTTCCCTTAGCTCCGCCCAGTGCACAACTGAGGTCAGGGGCCCACGGACCCAGCTCATTTATTACACACTCTCTGGCAGGGCAGGGATTTATCAGGGTTAGCTGGTGGCTGGCTTGCCTCCTTTGCCGTGCATCCTATGGGATTCTACAGCTTCACAGACCCAGGGCATGGGGCGCTCACGTATCTCCTTCAATTCATTGGGGGCATGCAGCACCCTCAAGGCTGGCTTTACGCATGTCCTCTGTACCAGAGCTAGGACTGGGTTGCACATAACCAGAAATTCCCCAGGCAACTAATGACATGAAGTATTAATGTTTTGCTCTCGGAAACACCTTTCAGCGGAGGATTGCAAAGCCCCCCACTAAAGATGGGCAACCTTCATTATTCACATATAACAAACAATGTAACAGATATACTGAGGGGTAAAGGGACTCACCCAAGGTCACATAGCTGGAAAGGGGCAGGGTGAGAAATAGAACTCAGTTCTCCCAACTCCACCCCTTGATCAACACACTAGGCCATGCTGTTGCCTTCTTCAAAAAGGCCTGAGTGCACGGATGGCTTTTGGTACCGTGACATACGGGGATCGGGTCAGTATTTGATGAGGCTGCATCATGTGAGGAATCAAATGCGGAAGGGATGGGGTGTGTTTGGGGCACCTTCCAACAGAACTTCACAGAGTAGGTGAGAGGTGAACCCATAGGCTCAAACCAGCCTCAAGTACACTCACACACACAAAAGATATAGCACACGTGGCGCCCACGGGCACAGTCCGTACCCAGGACCCTGACCCACAGCACGGTCCAGTGGTGATCACCATGGATCGGCAAGCATGGGGAGCTCGCCTCTCTTCCTGGCTCAGACTCATGGTATCACCTTTGGCCTCTCTGTACCTCACTTTGCCCAAGGGTGAAGTAGGGACACTGCTACTTTCCCCTCCCAGAGGGATAACAGGAGACCTAGCCAGTGTGTGCACAGTGCTCGGAGAGCTTCCGATTGCAGACACATGAGCAAAATGTTATGTTGTTCTAAGCCAGGCCTGCACAACACGCGGCCCGCGTGGGCCCACTGTGCGGCTCGCGGGCAAGCGGTGGGGGGCGGTTTCTGGGTTCACCCCCTGCCCGGGGGGCCCGACCTCACAGCCCTGAGCGCCACGCTCTGACTGCCCTGACAGTCAGAAGCGCAGCTGCCGGGTTCGCCCCCTGCCGGGGCAGGGGGGCCCGACCTCCCCCACCCCTGGGCAGGGGGCGAACCCGGCAGCCGCGCTTCTGACTGTCAGGGCGGTCAGAGCGCGGCGCGCGGGGCTGAGGTCGCCTTCCCCCCCACAGCAGGGGGCGAACCCGGCAGCCGCGCTTCTGACTGTCAGGGTGGTCAGAGCACGGCGCGCGGGGCTGAGGTCGCCTTCCCCCCCACAGCAGGGGGCGAACCCGGCAGCCGCGCTTCTGACTGTCAGGGTGGTCAGAGCGCGGCGCGCGGGGCTGAGGTCACCTTCCCCCCCACTCCCTCCTGGCAGGGGGCGAACCTGGCAGCCACGCTTCTGACTGTCAGGGCGGTCAGAGCGCGGCGCGCGGGGCTGAGGTCGCCTCCTCCCCCCTCCCTCTCCCCCCCCCCGGCAGGGGGCGAACCCGGCAGCCGCGCTTCTGACTGTCAGGGCGGTCAGAGCGCGGCACGCAGGGCTGTGAGGTCACACACACACTCCCCCCCCGCACACGCGTCTCCGTCTCCTGTTCCTCCTGCCTGGCGTCCAGCGTCACTTCCGGGGCTGCTGAGGCGGGAAGCGCTGGGCGTGAGGCAGAGCCGGTAAGTCTGAGCGAGGGGAGAGGCACCCGGCCTGGGCTCGAGCCGCAGCTCACGGGGGCTGGGGTCAGGGGGATGTCCAGCTCAGAGGGTCTGGTGGCACCTTAAAGACTAACAGATTTATTTGGGCATAAGCTTTCGTGAGTAAAAACCTCACTTCTTCGGATGCATAGAGTGAAAGCTACAGATGCAGGCATTATATACAGACACATGGAGAGCAGGGAGTTACTTCACAAGTGGCGAACCAGTGTTGACAAGGCCAATTCAATCAGGGTGGATGTAGTCCACTCCCAATAATAGATGAGGAGGTGTCAATTCCCTGGTCATTCTATCACAGATTTAAAAGTCACTGTCATTGAACAAAAAAACTTCAGAAACAGACTTCAAAGAGAAACAGCAGAACTAAAATTCATTTGCAAATTCAACACCATTAATCTGGGCTTGAATAGGGATTGGGAGTGGCTGGCTCACTACAGAAGCAGCTTTTCCTCTCCTGGAATTGACACCTCCTCATCTATTATTGGGAGTGGACTACATCCACCCTGATTGAATTGGCCTTGTCAACACTGGTTCGCCACTTGTGAAGTAACTCCCTGCTCTCCATGTGTCTGTATATAATGCCTGCATCTGTAGCTTTCACTCTATGCATCCGAAGAAGTGAGGTTTTTACTCACGAAAGCTTATGCCCAAATAAATCTGTTAGTCTTTAAGGTGCCACCAGACTCTTTGTTGTTTTTGTAGATACAGACTAACACGGCTACCCCCTGATACTTGACAGCTCAGAGGGGCTGGGCTCGGAGCTGAGGTCAGGGCTGGGGGGGGGATGAGGTCAGGGGGGTGTCTGGCTCAGAGGGGCTGGCGGTCAGGGGGTGTCCGGCTCAGAGGGGCTGGACTCGGAGCTGGGGGTCAGGGCTGGGGGGGGGCTGGGGTCAGGGGGTGTCAGGCTCAGAGGGGCTGGACTCGGAGCTGGGGGTCAGGGCTGCTGGGGGATGGGGTCAGGGGCTGCTCAGCTCACAGGGGCTGGGCTCAGAGCTAGGGGTCAGGGCTGCGGGGGGATGGGGTCGGGGGGGGTGTCTGGCTCAGAGGGGCTGGGCTCGGAGCTAGGGGTCAGGGCTGGGGGGGCTGGGGTCGGGGGGGTGTCTGGCTCAGAGGGGCTGTGCTCGGAGCTGGGGGTCAGGGCTGCTGGGGGATGGGGTCGAGGGGTGCTTAGCTCAGAGGGGCTGGGCTCGGAGCTAGGGATCAGGGCTGGGGGGGGCTGGGGAGGGGGACGGGGTTCGGCGGGGCTGGGTGGTGCTGGGGGAGGGGAGGGGGGCCTGTTTCAGCACGGCCGGCGGGTTTTGGCCCTCAGCTATTTTCTTTGGAGTAATATGGCCCTCGCCGCTTTACGAGTTGTGCAGGCCTGTTCTAAGCAATGCCATGCAGGTAGTTCTCCAGGAGGCAGATGCGAGCCTGCGCCCTCAGCAGACTGGCGGCAGCATTGCACATGTGAGGACAGAGGGGATCAGTCCCCGAGAAATTAATGAGCTGGCTGGGGGAGGGGCAGCAGGGTGAGCGGGGCGCCAGCAGAGAGTGGCCGTGGGCAGGGGAGCATGAGGTCGATGGCAGAAATCGGAAGGCCGGAGAGGAAAGGGGTGAGGAATGGGGATGAAGACATATGGTGAGGAAGGGGGAAGAGAGGAGGTGGTGGAGGGTGGCAGGAGAGAGGAGAAGGTGCCAGGAGATGGAGGTATGGGGGCATGGGAGAGAGCTTGCAACCCAGGCTCTGCCTCTGGGTACTGCTTACTTTGCATTATTAGCAGAGATTGGACCAACCCTGGCACCCTGAGCTGGGCCCAGACTGTAATCTGCGCCCAATACCAGATGCCCGTGGCAGGACCATGTGCCCCAGGCGCTGGGGGCTCCCTGGGAGCAGAAGGGTTAACGCAGGCCATCCTAGGTATGCACATTCTTTTCCAGGCAATAACAGGCTGCAGCTTTCCAGGAGCCGGGCATCAGGTTACTCTCTGATCCTACCTGCCCTGCCCCACTCCCAAGCCACCTCCAGGATCCCAGCGGCCACTGGCTCCAGGAAAGAGCAAAGGATAATTAGAGGGGTGAAATCCTCCTCTCCCACCCACTGGCTGCCTGCAGGGGCTGAGCAGATACAACCCCTCCAGCCTGATGCTCCATTTCCACTCTTAGTGAGGCCAGGTCATGTGATCCCCACCTGGGGAGGGCCTTTGCGGGAGAGGCACTGAACACCACCTGAATTGCCAGGGACCTCACTGTCAGCTCCATAGGCGCCAGCCTCCACCCCCGCTATGGACCCCTACCCTAGAGAGTAGGTACTACAGTGCTCACCCCATGGAGCACTGAACGGGCTGCTCCTCATTTTTCTCTCTAACCAGAAGAGTCAGAAACTGTCTTAAAAGAAATGGAAGCCGAGACTCTCCCGTATTAACCTGATTCCAGGAGCTGGTGCTTTAAGATCATCCCCAAATATCACAGGAAATTGTGCACTGGCAACGCTGCTGTGAGTTGTCTCCTAGAATGTCCCCAGCATCTGCTAACACAGCAACAACCCTCTGCAAGGAGGTGAGGCCATGGGGGAAAGCGTGGCACTGCTTATGCGCCTCCCACGTACAGATCTCAAAGCACTTTACAAACACCAATGGATTAAGCCTGTGCCCCCATGAGGCAGGTAAATCAGCATCCTCTCCTCATTTTACAGATGGGGAAACTGCAGCAGAGAGATCAAGGGCTTGTCCGCAGGGGGAAGTTGCCCAGGACAGCTCTCCTGGAATAGTTGCCATGGGGATGCTCTGTTCCAGAATAAAAATGATTTTGTTCCAGACTAATTACTCTGCTTCGGAAGTGCACTAATTATTCCAGGGGGCAGTGACCTTTATTTAGGAACAGTGTCCCTATGGGAAGCTATTCTGGAATAGCCACTCCAGACAATTGCTCCATGGAAAGAAGCCCTAAGTCACTTGCCCAGAGTCAGGGACAGAGCCAGAAATCAAACCCAGGGCTCCTAATTTTCAGGTTCCCTCACCACTCTTAGGAGCAGATTGGTGACCAGGGCCTGTCAGATCTTAGAGACCAGCCCCACACCTCCCGCCTGAACAAAGGAGAGCCAAAGAGAAGGGAGAAGCTTTGCTCTCAACTCAGCGGCGTCTTCTACGGACTAGCAATGGTGCTCTGTGAACGAAGTTCCCTGGCTCATCCCTCAGCAGCACAGCCTCGGATCCTCTCCAAGAGCAGAGAGGGAACGTGTAGGATGCTGCAGATCCCTGTCCAGAGAGGGCAGAGGTGTAAAACCCCCACGCCCCTGACTCAGGATGGGTCCCGCTTTCTCTCACACCTCCTGTGTCCCCAGCCATCCTCAGAATTTCCATGAGAGCCAGAGGGAGCAACAGAGAACTGATAAGAAGGGGGCAGTTTCCATTTCTTGTGGGGGAAGGGCGCCAGTGGGAGTCCTAGGCCCTGTTTTCTCTCCTCCAAGGGGTATTCTCTGCAGGAGCAGCACTCCCCTGCCCATGCTGTCCTTGCCTTCTGCATCTACCACTGTCCCAATCCCTTCCCCTAGGAGGCTGCAGCAAAAGCCCAGGGTGAGGAAAGTGCAAGGGCTGGTCCTGACATAATGAGGAGGTGCTGAGATGCTGCAGTCCAGCGATTTTCACCGATTCTGCTTAGAGCTTGTCTACACGGGAGACTTTTCCAGTTACACCAGTATCACTGAACCACTCGAGTTCTCCCGCAATAACCCCCCCGGGGACACACTTGGTCCAGACTAAGAATAACTTTTTGCAGCATGGCTTCCAAAGGGACACAAGCTCCATCAAAAAAGGCCCTCCTGGACCAGGAGGAGTCAGGTCTCCCCTAGGAGGGCTGTGCTGGTGTAACTACACCGCTACACTGGCCCAGCGATCCTGGCATGGACACATCTGAAAGGGGGGCAGTGGTACCAGGACACTGGCAGCGGTGTCAGGACACCACACTAGGGCTTTTGCTGGGACAGCTGTGTTGGTCAGGATCACACCTCTTTGTCCCCCTGACTACACAGCTGTGCCGGCAAAGGTTTGTAGCACAGCTTGTACACATGGAGCGGGGGCTATACTGGTATCGCACTGGTTTAAATTCATACCCTACCTTATGCCATGCCTTATAGCTTTCCCACGTAGACAAGCCCTTAGGAGATAACTGGCTCCCATTTACTCGGAGCTCCCAGCTCTCCCATAGACTCCCTGGGTGACCTTGGGATTAGTCTCTGTGCCTCGGTTTCCCCAAAACAGGGGATAATAGTCCTTTCTTTCTCCCATAACTTGTCTCTCAAGATTGCAGGCTCTTTGGGCCACATTTTTGTGTTGCACCTAGTGCAACAGGGCCCCTGAGTACTACCCTAATACAGATAATAAAGCCAAGCAAGCTCTTATTTGACCCTTTTCACCTATTTTCTCCCCCTTCCAATCCCCCACACCCCCGAGCTCTGCCAGCTACAAGATTGCTTTTAGGATTGGAGCTGCTGTTTGCTACAGCATGCAGAATTCCCCCTGCCCCCCATGAACACCTTACAAGCTGCTCCCTAAGCCTTGAGCAAGCCCCACATCACCCCGAGAGTTACAAAAGCACATGGCCACTGGACTCAAAAACTTGGGGCAAGTTTTTCCAATCCCACAATGCACTGGCCCCTTCTCCGCCCCCTCAAACAGAAACTACAGAGGGCTTGGGGATGGCCTGGGCCCCAATCCCAGCCCCTGGGTGTGCTCTCAAAGGGGAGATTGTTCTCTGGCTTGCTGGGCTGCACATTTGCCTTGTAATCTAAACAAGGAAAAGAGCCCTGCCTTGCAGGCACTCGCTGCAGGCTGGCCAGAGCCGTTCCTTAATTACAATCTGTGAAATGCTGAAGCGGAATCAATGCCACAGCAACAGCTGGTAACTGGAAGCTTTTTCCCTGCTCCCTTTCCTGTTTCAACAGACACAAGCTGGTTATTGGAGCCTCCCCCTCCAACCCCACCTCCCCCACAGACCCAGAGTTTTTCCAAGCTCAAGTTGTATCTGACTCCTACTGCGGGTTGGGTTTAATTACCTGCATTCAGTCTAATGCCTGAGCCAGCCTGCACTCCGAGCCCTCCCCAGCCAGCCCAGCCACTGAGCACTACTGAGTGCTTCAGGCCTGCAGACAGCCTCAAATCCCAGACCGACCCCCCGGCATCTCCCCCATCTCTACACACCACACCTACGCACACTGCCTTACACAAGTGCATTGCACTACATGCACACCGCCCTGCACACACAAGGCCCAGGCACTGTTCCAGCACAGCAGACGTGCTATCAGTGCCATTTACATGTCTTATAAGATTTCCTCTTCATGCAGGTTGGGTCTGAATCCCAAAGAAAGCTCGAGCCAGCGTTCCCGAATCTAGAGAGGGCAGCCTGGCTTGGGGCAGTCCTTTCCCCCGTCCTCTGGCTATTGTTTTACGTTATACTCCAGGAGTCACTTCTCCTGGGCATTGCTTCCTGGTTTCCATAGGCCCTTGGCAGGGAGCTAGGGTGGAGCCCCCCACTGGCAGGAGTAGGTGAAGCTGTGCCTGCTGATGCCAGTAGGGAGGTGGTTGGCCCCCTGGCTTGTGTTTGCTGCACAACGTGTATGCTCACGGCGGGTAAATGGGATGTAAGAGAGCAAAGCCGGGTATGTAGCTCGTGCTGCATGGGACGCAGTGCCCAGCCTGGACAAAGCAGGAGCCGGGTGTCGAGAGCCCGGGCTCCCCATCCCAGCCCTACCTTCGAAGTCGGAGAGGATCCCCTCCAGGTGATCGTTGACGGACAGCTGGGACATCCTGGCTCACTTCCCGGCAGCAGTGCAGGTGGGTGGGTGGCTGGCTCACGCCCGGCAGAGCCAGCTGTGCCTCTCTGCCTCCAGCTGTTGCTCTGCTCCTGGGATGCCCCTCCAAGTCTTCTAGCTTGGGCAGAACCTCGCCATGCCAGAGGGAGAGGAGAGACTCTGGGGAAGGGAAAAGGGGGGAGTCTGACCCAACTGCCTTCCACCTCCAAGCCAGCCAGCCCCCTCCAGAACCCAGAGGACTTCTGCTCTCTGGGACGAGTGGCAGCGGAGGAGAGCAAAGGGAAAGAGAGAAGATCCCCTCCCCCTTGCCCAGAGAAAGAATGACAGACCCCCCCTTCCCCCCCACCATACAGCCCACCCCCAGCTAAGCCCTTGCTGGGATCACATTGGCTGCACTGGATTGCCTGTCCCTGCCCTGTGCAGGGAGAGGAGGGGAAAGCAAAGAGGAGGAGAAAGGAGGGGTGGGGGGCCCAGAGTCAGAGCAGTTCTTGGCACACAGAGAAGTCAGAGAGAGGGAGAAGGGGCGGTGGAGGCTCTGCAGAGCGCTCCAGCAGCGGGGGTGGGGGGTGAGTTCTGCTCCAGCTAGGCCCACGGCCCAGCAGGGCTATAGGGACTGGTAGTGCCCCACCCCCTTCCTGGTGGAATCTGCCCATGTTCCCGGGGTCACCAGGGGATCAGCCCCTGGAGCCCCTCCTGGGGAGGCTGCCAACAATGCACCGATTGCGGGCTGCGCGCCCACCTGCGCCGTTAGCAGAGGCCACAGGCCGCCCTGTTTCCGTGGTGAATTGGCCCCCCACAGTGCACTGTCCCAGAAGGGCTTAGGGGGAGCAGAGATTGGGCACAATAGGGAGAGAGAGGACGGGCTTGGCTCGGCAAGGCAGGTATTTCCCAGCTCCACAGCCCACAGGTCGAAGATCACCTAGTGTTTCTTGACCTCCTCCACCCCCATCAGGGAGGGACCCGTTGTCAGCTCAGGCCCATCCGCTGCAGCCACACTGGAGTAGGACTGGCCTTACTGTCCCAGAGCCAGAATCAGTTACAGGGCCTGACCTGGGGCAGCCGCGGGAAGAGAGATGTTAATCAGGGTTTCCCAACATCCCCCTCTCTGGAATCCCTGAGGGGTATTTTTGGGGTAACCATCAGTTTGGAAATAGATGCTGCAGGAGCTGACAGCAAACTGGAAGTGAGGGATGTCGGGGTGACAAGTCTTTGCCGCTCCCTGGGGATTTACAACACCCCACTAGCCTCTCACTGCACAGAGCATGGGGTGCAGCGGGGTGGGGAAAAGCAGGGGCATTCTTCCATGCTCTGCCCACGAACAAAGCTCCACACAGTAGATTGTGAACGTGCTCAAAATAGTATTGAGGGTGCTCTGCCAGGCTTCCCGGGCACGGCTGCCCTTTTGGGGGAGGGGACGAGATGGGACTCCACAGCATCACTCCACTCTGGTGGGCTCCTTGGGCGTAGCTCTTCTTCACTGTGTCTCAGCCTATGGGCCCATCATCTCCTTCTCTCTCAGAGCCCCGGAAGGGCTCCCTCTCCCTTCTACTAGCCAAAGGAATATTGGCATCTACCACAAAAAGCTGCAGAAGGCCTTGGCAGGAGGGGATTAAAATGGTGGGTCTCACGGGGATCCATTGCAGGGTCATGCCCCCAGAGAAGCAGCACTTGCCATAAGAATCTCCTTTCTTAGTAAAGATCAGTCTACTCTAAGGTCGAGAGGGTACCTTGCCCCCCCCCGAAGCCTGGCCAAGTCCGCCAGGGACCCTAGCACACTACTCCAAACCGGGCTCAAGTGAGATGGCCCACGCTAGGCTAACTAGGGCTGCTACTGCAAGCAGGAATCAGTGCCTGCCTCCCAGTGCTCCCCAGAGCTAAAGCAAGGCAGAGTGAGTGTGTCCCCGGCAGGAAAAGGGTTAGCTCTCCTGCCGACTTGTGCAGTATCTGTTGGTGAGGCGGTTCACAGCCAGCGTGGGCGGGGCAGAGAAATCCCTTCTCCAAACACAAGATCCCCCTGCAGAGGCTTTCCCCAAACTACCCAGCTTGACACCTTTTAATCCAGCGGCTCAGCTGAAAGTAAACAGCCAGGGGCTTAAATGGATTCCAGCCCCTCCCGCACTGGGGCTGGGAGGTGAAGCTCCAATCCACAGGTAGTGGAGCTGTGGGACCCCGCAGTTTTTGGCAGGGAGTGGGGCGCATGGGGAGATTTCATCATCGAAATCACCAGCGCCACTTTCAGGGCCACCCTAGCGAATGTCCCCAAGTGCCTTCATGTGTTGCCTCAGCCCCTCATGCTGTCACCAGGCAGAGCCATTTACCTGCTGTGTCCAGGACTCTCCATTTCAGCCGGCTTCTCACCCATTTGTCTAATCCAACCCTTCTCACGGGAAAGCTTTCGACACCTCGCTTGACTCAACATTTGTAGGGAGGGAAAAAGCTCCAAACTTGTCAAAACTGACCCTTTTGTACACAAATATGTCTGGGTTTCCTGTTTGAAACGACTTTTCATCTCGCAATTTAAGTCTTGTCTTGTCCCCAGAGTACAAGGAAAGCTCTTTCCGGAGAGCACTGCCCCACTCTGCCTCCGAGTGGAGACTGTGAGCCCTCCTACGGCCTGCCCCCCGAACAGATCTGCTGGCTGGGCCACCTTCTCCCTGAGCACATCCCAGCTCAGCGAACACACTGATTCCAGGTTCACACTGTTGTCATGAAACCAGCCTGCTCCTGTGATAGGGTGAAGTCCAGATACTCAGAACCTCTTATTAACTCCAGATGTGTCTAAGCCCTTGAGGCTCTTCAGGACACACATCTCATGAGCTGCCAGTTCTCAGCGGTGCGCTCTGCTGGGCAGGACTGCCCAGAGGATTCAGGGGGCCTGGGGCAAAGCAATTTTGGGGGCCCCTTCCATAAAAAAAAAGTTGCAATACTATAGAATACTATATTCTCATGGGGGCCCCTGTGGGGCCCAGGGCCTGGGGCAAATTGCCCCCACTTGCCCCCCCCCCCCCCGGACAGCCCTACTGCTGGGGGGCTCCCTGGTTTTTCCCTCCATCCTCATCTCCTGCTAATCCAATAGATAATTAACTTGAGTTTTTCTTGCCTGAAAAGACTGGAGAATGTGACTGTGACAACACAGTTAATGCCCCAGGAAGGGGTGAGGGGGCAGGTGGGGAGGGCCCCAGACAGCTGTGCATTGATGAAGTAATAGAGACTCAAAGGTCCCTAGAGCAGTACAATGGCACTTACAGAAACATGGCCTCTGGCCAGATGCAGCATTCCCTTTTGGTGTGGCTGACTACGGTTCTAATTTGTTAAGCACCAGCAGTGTGCTCGGCCCTGTACGTACGATATAGACAGTTACTGCCCCAGGGAGCTTACATGGGAACGTGCGATCTTGGTGGGACCTAGGAGGTGGATGCAGAGGGACCAGGAAGCACAAGGAGGATGAACGACTTACAGCTTGTTTGGATTTGTTCAAGTATAGGAGACTCTCTCCTTGCAGCTGATGCAGAAACAGTGAGATCTTCGGAGGGATCTGAGTGAGGAGAGGAGGGTGGCTTGGTGGGTAAGGTGAGCAGACTCTACAGCTGTGGTCTCAGCATGAAATAGTGGGAGACAGAGGTGGTGGGAGGAGAGATGGGTCCAGGAGAAGGCTTCTCTTACCAAGCTAAAGAGTCAGCGCACCCTGGCTGTAGGTTTTGCTGGGCACCAATGTACACCACAGTCCTTCTCTCAATGAGTGGGGTCTGTCCCACAAGGTGCTGTTTACATCTGGTTACAACTCACTGCAATGGTGCCTGCTGCGCTGCTCTCTGGTGGTCTCTGCAGAGGACACTTACAGCATTTAAAGAGCCCACAATCAACAGGAAAGTATAGATCAGGATTTAAGTCTCAAATCTCCTTCGTTAGCATAGGGCCTGCCCAGCCCTGGATGGCCAGGAGCACTGGTTGCTATGGGACTGCAGCCTTCAGCCCTACTCCCGTCTGGCCACTGTGGCTTTTGTTGGCAGGAACAAAGCAGCCCATTCTCTCAGCACAGACGCTGCTTCCCCACCTGAGCCAGGGTAAGGTAGCAGAGCAGATGTCCTCCGAGGGCGTGTAGGAGAGGCCCATGGACACCTGCCATGGAGTGGCAGACAACCCCCCAGGTCACTCTCTGAAGTAGCTCTGCCTGGTAACATGGCCTCTGCCACCCGCTCAGCAAGAACTGCAGCTCTTGAGGCGAATTCTGCACTAGCCCTGGCAGCAAGCCATGGTAATGCCAACCAAGAGCAGGACTTGGACCTGTACGTTTAGGCTGAGACAAGGGACAGCAGGGGGGAGTTTTGATTTGAGTTCCCAGAAGATGGGGCCCCTCTTCACATCATGATGGAAGAGCAATCTGGGGAAACCCAGGCTAGGCGGTGTTCCCTCTAAGGCAGATTTGGGATGGTTGGTAGAACGGCAGAGGGAAGGCCAGTCACAGGGGACAGAAGATCTTGTATCAGGGATCAGTACGACATACCCTTTTCTTCTAAGGAGCGTCAGAACTTCCGGTCTTTAACCATTTCCCATGAATATCCATTCTAATCCAAAGAAATTCCCACTGGCTTTGGCTGGCTTCACAGCCACATTTGCATTTGCTTCCTGCCAGCTTTCTAGCAAACAGGCGTTCTGGCAGAAATGCTACAGAAACATCAGCAAACAGTCCCAGACAGTTGACTTCGGACTCCAGCATGAGAATCAGCACCAGAGAACAGGGTGTAAGCAACTCACAACATGACCTACGAGTCCAGCCAGAACAGCTCATGTATCAGCTGCTCGCACGCCACTTCTAGATAGACACTCATCAGTCTCTGGCAGGGGCGGCTCTAGGCACCAGCAAAACAAACACGTGCTTGGGGCAGCCCATTTGCAGGGGCTGCAGGGATCCAGCATGGGAGCTGAGAACTAACAGGGGGCCCTGGGAGCTGTAGTTTCTTGGTTAGCTCCCTGCCTATAGAGCCAGCCCTGGAGCAGGGAAAAAACTACATTTCCCAGCATTCTCTTGGCCACTACCAACAGGAAAGAGGGGGAGGGAGTGAGGAAGCTGAGACCTCATGCTGCAGCCTGCTGTGAATGGAGAGCTGCACTGGGAAGAGTAGGGATTCCATGTTTTAACATTCAAATAATAGGACACTCCACGGGGAGGGAGGGTAGCCCCACCCTGCCCCCATCCACTCCTTCCAACTGCCCCCCACAGAAACCCCAACCCATCCAACCCCCCTGCTCCCTGTCCCCTGATCACCCCCTCCTCGGACCCCGGCCCCAACTGCTCCCCAGGACCCCACCCCCTATCTAAGCCCCACTGGTCCTTGTCCCCAACTGCCCCCTCCTGAGATGCCCCCCAACTTCCCCCCTAGGACCTCACCCCTACCTGTCCCCTGACAAACCCCTGGGACTCCCATGCCTATCCAACTGCTGCCTGTCCCCTGACTGCCCCCCCCGAAGCCCTGACCCATCTAACCCACCCTTCTCCCTGCCCCTGACTGCCCCTCAAACCTCCACCCCATCCAACCCCCCCTGCTCCCGGTCCCTTGACTGCCCCCCCAGAACCCCCTACCCCTTCTCCAACCCCCCAGCCCCCTTACCATGCACTCAGACCAGCGTGTCTGGCTTTGCGCAGCGCCACACTGGCCATCACATACAGCCCCCAGCTAAAACCTCTCCAGCGCATTATCCACGATCTACAACCTATCCTGGAAAATGATCCCTCACTCTCACAGACCTTGGGAGGCAGGCCAGTCCTCGCTTACAGACAACCCCCCAACCTGAAGCAAATACTCACCAGCAACTACACACCACACCACAGAAACACCAACCCAGGAACCAGTCCCTGTAGCAAACCTCGTTGCCTACTCTGTCCCCATATCTACTCTGGCGACACCATCAGAGGACCCAACCACATCAGCCACACCATCAAGGGCTCATTCACCTGCACATCTACTAATGTGATATATGCCATCATGTGCCAGCAATGCCCCTCTGCCATGTACATTGGCCAAACCGGACAGTCCCGCCGCAAAAGAATAAATGGACACAAATCGGACATCAGGAATGGTAACATACAAAAGCCAGTAAGTGAACACTTCAATCTCCCTGGTCATTCTATTACCGATTTAAAAGTCACTATCATGGAACAAAAAAAAAATTCAGAAACAGACTTCAAAGAGAAACAGCAGAACTAAAATTCATTTGCAAATTTAACACCATTAATCTGGGCTTGAATAGAGACTGGGAGTGGCTGGCTCATTACAGAAGCAGCTTTTCCTCTCCTGGAATTGACACCTCCTCATCTATTATTGGGAGTGGACTACATCCACCCTGATTGAATTGATTCTCCACTTGCAAAGTAACTCCCTGCTCTCCATGTGTCAGTATATAATGCCTGCATCTGTAACTTTCAGTCTATGCATCTGAAGAAGTGAGGTTTTTACCCACGAAAGCTTATGCCCAAATAAATCTGTTAGCCTTTAAGGTGCCACCAGACTCCTTGTTGTTTTTGTAGATACAGACTAACACGGCTACCCCCTGATACTTGATCTCAATGATAAACAGGTTAGAGACAGTCCTGCGCTGATGGGAGACTGTTTGGAAAGAGGGTGGAACAAAGGAACATAGACTTAGTGAGGAAGGGCAATACAGCTCAGTTATCTGCAGATAGGAGCAGGACCATTAATGGGGCAAGGTCTGAAGACCAGGAGGAATACATTTCCTCAATCCCGCCCCCGCTCTTTCCACCAGCGTTACAGCCCTAACAGATGCCCATTGCCTTCCGCTGGGAGGGCAGCTGTGGTTTGGACTTTACTCTTGCCTGGTTGATTCAAGGCCCATCTGCTTCTTTCCTAACTAAACCATGGCCCCTCCTGCTTGCCTTACCAAGCCAGCAGAAAGCAGGATCCTTACTCAGCCTTGGGAATCTTCCCCAAAAATTCTTTGCAGACACTTTGCTACTGGCCATGATGCAAGAGTCAGAAACACAGCCTGATTTTTCCATCCCAGGTGGAGTTGGCAGCATCTTTCGCCTGGTAAGCTGCAGCTCATTGTCTGGGCCTCACTGAGGGAGGGGAGAATCCTGCAAAGTCTTTTTAATGAGCTATTTTCCCCGACTGCTTTGATTTTCAGCCCTGTTTTGTCCTTCCATGGCCCGTCACCAAATACCTTTCAGACTGGGAAGATTTGTCCTCTTTACCAACAGTGCTTCATTTCCAATTCCTTTGCTTCACTCTCCCACATGATCGCCTGTTCAAAGGAGGAAGGCTCTGCATCAAGGCCAGGAAGGATTGTCTTGGGCAACACAGCCCCAGCATAGCCATCTGTCTGTCTGGAGGGAGCATTTCCAATGGCCAGACAAGCCAGCCTCAGAACAAGGTGTCTCTCCTCCAGCTGCTAGCACAGGCCAGCCAGGAATTTCCTAACTATATAGCTCCTGCCTCTCAAAGAGCAGGGCCAGCTAGACATGCCCCTCTCACACAGAAGGGGAAATAGGGGCTCGTTGGCTAATGATCTCCTTCCCCTTCTGTCCCCATAAATAGCAGAGGATTTCTCTGCAGGAAACCGGTTACCTATCAATAGCAAAACCGTCCCTGATGTTAACGCACGAGGAGTAGGCTGACAAGTCCGGATAAAGCTAGAGATGTGAGATGCCCTGGGGCGGGGCTCAAATGAAGTGGGAGAGGTGATGGACCAGCCGTTTGTCTGGGTTCATTCCTTTTGCATTTTGCTTTGACTTGCAGACTCTGAACCTCGGAGGGACAACCCCACTGATGCTACCAGCATCTGCAATGGCTTCCGCCCCAGACCATATGTGTACAGGCCCAGCTTCTCAAATCAGTGGGAGTTAGGCACCTAACTATCTTCGAAGATCTAGGCCTTCATCCCATTGGTAGGTCTCCATGACAGGCATGTATCATTGCCCTCACTTTACAGATGCAGGAACAGAGGCACAGGGAGGGGAAGTGATTTGGCTAAGGTGGGTGTCCTGGTTCCCAGCCCACTGGATCACATTGCCAGTCTAGTCATCGCAGCTTCAGAACCTGACCTTTGTGCAGTTTCATAACCAGCTCCAAAGCCAGGCGACACCTGCCCGTGTTCAGGTGTGCTAGTAGGTTCCACTCAGCTCAACCCAAATGCTACCCTCTTTGCAGGTCCAGGGGCTGAAATATACCCCCGCCCTCAGGGCAGAAGAAAACTACCAGCACACCTTCACTCCGAGCCAGCTGGTGGAGCGTCAGTGGCCATGTCTCCAAAGCTGGGAGAGAAGAGACCAGCTCATTTACAAGCATTTAACGCCATCCCAGCCTTCCTCGTCTTGTTCCCTCAGCAGCAGAGGCCAGGAGCAGAGGGAAGCATTGAGTGCTGAGTGAGGAGGGGGAGGAGTGGCTCAGGGCCCAGCATCAGGCTGCACACTCCCGTTTGGATAGGAAGAGTCTGTTGAGCTCATCATCCCATTGGCAGGAGAGTCTCAGATTAGTTGCAGGCTGGGATCGGGGCTGTCACTGTTAGCAAGGAGGAGGTAGAGCAGCAGTGTGAAGGCCGGTATGGACAGAACTATACCTGAGCCCCAAACGCTAACCGAGCAGGTGCCCCAAAGCCCCAACATGGTCCGGAAAAGCCCGGAAGGCCTCTTTGAGCTGTTCTCTGGTCATTCCCCCTCCCCCACAACTTTAAGGGGCAAACACCCTGGTGTTGACTCCATGCTGTTGAAAGAGACCTGCATGACAGCCCTTAAGCACGCCGTCCAGAAGCCAGCACAGCCCGACTGACTTGCTGACCGAGTCCCCCACCAGGTTCCCGCACCGTGGCTCTGGAGCCAGGGACTCTTATCATCCTGGGGAATTCCTGGCTGCTCCATGCGCCAGTCCCACCGTTAACCGTGGCTGGTGAAGCCCTATTCAATGGGCTCCAGAGACCACCAGGCTCTAAGTCACCGAGACTGTGTTCCCCTCCTCCCCCTGCCCCCAGGAAGGGTCTGAGGGTGAAGAAATTAAGCCAGGTCTCTCCCTTGGTATCTGTTAACACTCTCCAGTGCCCAGCTCCAGGGGATGGGAGCTGCACCAGAAGCCGGGAAGCCAAAGGACAGCAGGGGGAACTGCTACTTAGCTCGCATTGCCCCCTGTTGGTAGAAGTGAGAACTTCCCAGCCACTTCTGTTAGGAGATTCAGCCAGGGCCCCGTTTGCACTGAGAGGGTGAATTGCCTGGTAATTGCCCAGCAGCGTGCTTTGCGAGGGATGTCCAGCTCCGGTGCATTCCTCGGGAGAGGCAGCAGCTGCTCACCCGGCTCGCTGACAGGAATACCCAGGCCGTGTTCACGCAGAGGGGTAGAGCTCGTGAAGATGGCACTAGCCAAGTGCCCTGCTCATTACGAGCCGATACCTGGGTCGGCTTTGTCCTGCGCTCCTGAAGCGCTACCACGCAGAGGAAAGTTGGGAAGCAGCATGGAAGATGGCTTGGGATCCCCCTCATCCCAGGGGAGCTTTGAAGTGGAAAATCCTCTCACTTGGCCCTTCTTCCCCTTCCAGTCTGGAGCAGGAGGTGTGGAGTGATCGCACCGGGGAGTAGCGCTCAGGCCCACGAGACACATGGGGAAGGGCAGTAGAGATACCCTGGTCGATTGATCCCAGCTCCCAACCTCTGCTGGTGTAAGCACATTAAATACAGGCTGACTCCCAACCCTCCCTTGTCAACTCCCCTGACATCAGAGCCCAGGCTGTGGCCTTATCCTAAACCCAGCAGGGATCTCCTGGAGGATGGCAAGGCCATAGTGCAGAAACAGAGCTGCACCCAAGGTTTCAGACTGCTGCCTATCGGGATAGGGCCACACCATCCACAGACGCCTGCAGCAAGTCAATGGGGCTGTACAAGCATGGGCCAGCTGAGCATCTGGATGGTTTGGGGGATTGCTCTGTAGACAGAGAACGGTTCCCATTTAGGGCATCAGTTTGGCCAGCTCAGGCCATCTGTGCCAGAAAGCTGCTACCACCTGCAGGCCCCATAAAGCTCCCCTAGCCCAGCAAGGTTGGTGGGAGGATTCTGGCAATCACGGAGGGAGCTCAGTCCGGTTACAGAGGCGATGTCTCCATATTCCCATTCTCCACTTCCCAGAGTCCTCAGAGGCCAAGGACTGAGGCCAGAACAACCCTATCCCAAGAGGTGGGTCCCTCCAGCTGGCCTCTGCGGCAGGGGCTAGTAGCAGTTCGGTGGGGAGCTAGGTGGCTCTGGGCTCTAGGCTGGCACCTTTGCCAGCACCACATGGGCCTCTTCCACTGAATCACTGCAGGAGGCAGGATGCTTTTCTACAGCCTGGCAGTGTGCATGATACCCCTCCTGAGACTGGGCCTTTGCGGAGTTAGGGGGCTCTGATGTCTCCTGGTACTACATCCCTGGAGGCCCCCTGCCCAGCTCCCCAAGGGCTAGTGCAGCGTCCCACGCCCTAGCGCCAGGTGGCTGCGGTGTTCCTCCTGCCAACGCCGTGTCGCTACATACAGACTGACGCAGAGAGCCACACTCAGCAACCTCTGCCTCCAAAGCCACGGGCTCTCTCCAGGGAGCGCCTCCTGCCACTGCAGAGCCTCTAGACACCTCCCCCGGCCCACGCACAGCCACCAGCACCCCACAATTTGACACCACATGGCTGCACCGAGGCCACCCTGCCCCTGCAGGGGGGTGGACACAGCCATGAACAGGGGCACAGGGACAGCTGGTAACAACCCTCTATAGTCAGGCTGTCAACCACGCCACCAGGGTGGCGCTCTGTCCTGGGCACACGTCACTGAGGGGCACAGAGAGGGACGGATTGCAACACAGAGAGGGATCCTGCCACAGGGGAGTTTCCAGGGCAAGGTGAAGAGACTGCACTGATCACAGCTCTATCCACAGATCCTGGAGACTGAGAGAGCCGCCCCCAAGCCCCCACATTAAAATAAGCCCTCTTATTTCCCATCAAACTGCAGCTCATCAGATACACGGGCTGGGCTCTCCCACCTCAGCATTCGCCCTCTAGTTCCCAGGGAAGCCAGGAGGTGGCACTGCAAGACAGCTGACTGGCTAGGGAGGCGCTGGAACTATTTTGTTCCACTGGGACCCCCGGTGATTAGTGTTGTGTTAGGTCAGGCCCCTGCTCCCTTGAGCAGAGTCCCCCAGGCTCCCCACTGCTCCTGCACCACGGCAGGTTTGGGAAGCCCAGCTGAGGCCAAACTCCAGCAGCATTAATGGGATATGGAAGCCACTGCCCCCACGGAGGTTACAGATAGGGCTCAGCAGGGTGATGGAGGGGCTCAGCCCTGGGCTGGTCTCCCCCTCCCTCCCTCCCTCCGACTCAGTGAGGTGCTCTGTGGAGATGCAGCCTCTGGAGGGCATGGAAGCCTGCCCTCCCCTCACACCTCTGCAGGGCTCTCCCAGCCCCTGCTGGGAGCAGGCAAGCAGCCCCTGGGGACGAGCAAGACCAGGGTACTCACTCTCACCCTTCAGTAGCAACGGGCCACTGCAGGGCATCTCTGGAGGGCACAGGCATGCCCCGCTCAGAGGGCCATGTTGGCCTGGGAGTCAACAGCAGCCAAGCTCCTGCACGAGGGGGAGAATTAGAAGTTGGCCCAATAAAACCCTCAGCGTTTAATTTGTAATGAAAGAGGTGCCAAGGCTCAAGGAATTTTTTTTATGTTCATAACTGATGCAGCAAGCCCAGAGGTGCCGGGTCTACGAACTGCCAGGCCCAGAGGTGCCGGGGCTACGAACTGCCAGGCCCAGAGGTGCCGGGGCTCAGCCCTGACACAAATTAAGCACTGAAAACCCTCCTGGTGCAACATGTGCCACAGGAGCAGGTGCAGCTGCAGGATAAGAGGGAGGCGCATTGGCTGGGCTAGGGGAGGACTGGAATGGCAGGGGGTGCTGCTGGTCAGGACCCAGATGCATTAACCACACTGGGCTGGGAAGCAGGATGGCAGAAGCAGGGGCTGTTTTGGTTCACAAGGACAGGGCTGGACGGACCGTGAGTATGGGGGTTGGGGAGGGAGGGGCAAAGAAAGCATGGGTTCGACCAGGCAAGTGCTGCCTTGCACTGGCATATTTGATACTCAAAGGCTTGGCTCCTCCTTTGCCCCCTAGAGCAGTAACATGTGCCACCCTCCAAAGCACCCGCCTTCAAAGCAAACCAATCCCAGCACTCATGCAGCGTTTTGGGAACCGATGGTGCTGACTGCGTGAAAGCTAGAGATTACGCGTCCTACCCAGCTCTACGCGTCCTCCTACCCAGTTCTCTTGGGGAACAGCCTCTGGCTAAGCTCTCCACTCCATCCGAGCTCTGCTCAGCCCAGGGGGATGAGCAGCAGGGCAGCAGGGAGCCAGCTGCTGCTCTGTGATCCTGGGAATCCGTCTGGGCCAGGCTTCGCTCAGGCACAAGTTACAGCAGCTTAGGGGCTGCTCTAATTTATGTCACTGGTTTAAGGTTCCTAAAAGATCCTACAGCAGCAAAGGATCAGCATAGCAAAGCTCGGACACACTCTCTGCACCAGCAGACGTGTGCATATGGGGCAGATGGCATAGGTGGTAATGCTGTGAGCTTGATGGAGAAAGTTCCCCCTGCAACAGAAGGAGGCCACCCTCTTTGCACCCCCTGAGCAGTGCAGAGGGGCCAGATCACAATGGAAAAAGTGGACTCTTGGGTAGAGGCCAAAAGAAAAAGCAGCTACAGGCAGAGGGTTAAACAAACGCCTAGAAACCGATTCATCTGGAGGGATATGTCCGTGTAGGTGGTGCTGAAGGGCTCTCAGCTTTCTGATTGCTGCAGGGAGCGAACACTGCTTCTCCTTCGGAGGGTTTCCCGGCTCCACGGAGCACTGAGAAAGGAGCCTTGACCCTCAAGGCTGCCGGGTGGCTAAAATAAGCTGCTTTGAAAGTCTGTCCAAGACGCTCATAATGCTGAATGCACGAAGGCACAGCAGGGATATAATGTAGGGTTACCATATTTCAACAATCAAAAAAGAGAACGGGAGGAGCCCCGCCCTAGCCCCGCCCCTGCCCCTTCCACTCCCTCCCACTTCCTGCCCCCTCAGAACCCCCAACCCTCCCCCCCACTCCTTGTCCCCTGACTGCCCCCCAGGACTCCACCCCCACCCTAAGCCTCCCTGCCTCTTGTCCCCTGACTGCCTCCTCCTGAGACCTTTCCCACATCCTAATTGGCCCCCTAGGACCCTACCCCGTACCTGTCCCCTGACTGCCCCAACCTTTATCCACACCCACATCCCCTGACAGCCCCCCCCGAACTCCTGACCCATCTAAACCCCTCTGCTCCCTGTCCCGACTGCCCCCTCCTGGGACCCCTGCTCCTAACTGCCCTCCAGAACCCCACCCCCTACCTAAGCCTCCCTGTGCCTTATCCCCTAACTGCCCCTTCCTAAGACCCCCCCCAACTGTCCCCCAGGACCCTACCTCCTACCTGTACCCTGACTGCCCAAAACCTTATCCACCCTCCCCCAGAAAGCCCGCCCCGAACTCCCGACCCCCCCCCCCGCTCCTTGTCCCCTGACTGCTCCCTAGGGTGACCAGATCACCCAAGACAAATATCGGGACGCGGGGGGAGGGGGCGGTGACGCGTGGCGGGGGGGGGGGGGGGGGAAAAAAAAACCTTCCTCCGCAAGCGCTGGAGGGAGGCCCGGGAGACTCAGGGGAAGCGCGGGGCCGGGGTGAGTAACAGTCCGGCCTGGTCCCTTGCAGGCAGGACTCAGTTGGGTGGTAGGGCGAGGAGGGGGCGGCCCGCGGGGCCAGGCAGCGGCTGTTCTCACCCCCGGCCAGCGGGACTCGGGAGCAGCCGCTGCTGCAGCTCCCACTGCCGCGGGGGAAGGAAGCGGCCATGGCGCTCGGCGGTTGCGGCTCTGGCGCCCCCGAACTCCCCGAGCCGGGGCCTGCTGCGGGGACCCAGTAGGGCGCACGCTGCACCCAGCCCCTGGCCAGTCGCGTCTGGGCTGCTGCCCAGCTGGTGCTATCCCGTGGCGGCCCCGGAGTGGGGGCAGCAGGCCCCAGCCCCCCCGTCCCGCAGGGGAACGAACGGGGCTGGGCTGCCGATGCCTCCACCCCGGGGCCGCTGCGGGATAGCACCACCTGGGGAGCAGCCCAGACGCGACTGGCCAGGGGCTGGGCGCAGCGTGCGCGCTGCTGTGTCCCTGCAGCAGGCCCCGGCTCGGGGGGTTCGGAGGCGCCGCAACCGCCGAGCGCCATGGCCGCTTCCTCCCCCGCGGCAGTGGGAGCTGCAGCAGCGGCTGCTCCCGAGTCCCGCTGCCCGGGGGGAGAACAGCCGCCGCCTGGCACCGCGGGCCGCCCCCCTCCTCTCCCTTCCCTACCACCCAACTGAGTCCTGCCTGCTCGGGGCCAGGCCGGACTCTTACTCACCCCGGCCCAGCGCTCCCTCTGAGTCTCCCGGGCCTCCTTCCAGCGCTTGTGGAGGGAGGGGGAATGGTGAGCCCGGGGAAGAGGCGGGGATTCGGGGAGGGAGCCAATCGGGGGAGGAGGGGGCGGGGCGGGGTGGGGGCGCGAGCACTTCCAGGCTCCAGGCTCTGGGGCATTTCCTTGTTTGTCCCGTGTCCCGACCGCATGTCGGTCAGGACGCGGGACAAACAAGGAAATATCGGGAAAGTCCCGATAAAATCGGGACGTCTGGTCACCCTACTGCCCCCTCCTGGGACCCCTGCTCCTAACTGCCCTCCAGAACCCCACCCCCTACCTAAGCCTCCCTGTTTCTTGTCCCCTAACTGCCCCCTCCTGAGACCCCCCCCACCTGTACCCTGACTGCCCAAAACCTTACACCCCCAACCCCCAGACAGCCCCCCCCGAACTCCTGACCCATCCAACCCTCCCCCCTGCTCCCTGTCTCTTGACTACCCCTCCCCCCGAACCTCCCTGCCGCTTCTCTGACCCCCAGCCCCCTTACTGTGCTGCAGAGCAGCGCGCTCGGCAGCGGGGGAGGGGAGCAGGGTCGGAGCTCCAGACGAACGGCCGGCGATCTGTGAGTGCAGGGAGGGAGGGGGAGGGAGAGAGAGGAGGGGAGTGGTATCAAGTTTCAGGAGAGAGGAGGGGGGAAGTGCAGGAAGGGGTCTGGCTCTGGCTGTCGGAGCCCGGGCAGCTTTGTAAGCCACGCGCAAGCTCTGCATGGGGGGGAGGGGAAGTCCGGACATTGACAAATTCCCCCCGGACGCTATTTTTAACCCGAAAAAGCCGGACATGTCCGGAGGAATCCGGACGAATGGTAACCCTATATAATGACCAATGAAAAGAGGTGCAAGAGGCGGGCGGCAGCGCTACAAACCATCTCACAGCGTGGCCAAAATATCCTGGGTAGAATCAAGGCTGGGACTTTGGAGCAACTGAGTCATGCCTCTACCAGTAAAAGGTCTAGTGCAAGCTAAGCTGTGCTGTGTGCAGAGAGAAGCCGAGTGTTTGCTGCAGGCAGGCTGCTGCCAGCAATGTGAACTTCACTCCTGTCGCAGACAGACAAGCACTTGACAGTTTGTGTCAGTTACTGGAGTGGATGGGAAATAAAATTATAGGGCTAGACCCTGGTGTAAAGCAGCACTGCTCCATTGAAGTCCAGTCGGGTAGATTATTAGGTCAAATGTACATCCCAGCAAACATGTGGTTTTTCTGCAATCCCTCCAGGCTGGCTAACAAAGACAGGCCAGGAGCCAGCGTGGAGGTTCAGATCAGTGACTATTTAGCAATACCTAGCAAGTCCTTAGTGTAACTAGAAAAACAACTAAGGGAGAAGTCCCAGCTTGGTGAGTATCACCGTTCACAGTAAGCAAGTGAGCCCAGGTATGCTCCAGTCCAACCCACGGGGCAGCTGCTGCATCCATCCCACTTGCTGGCCAGCTAGGGCTTCGGCCGTTCGAGGATGCCTAGGATTCTGCCAAGCTGCCCATTTCAGGCCAGCGGGTGTAAAGCGAGCTCTGCTGCATGCTGGGGGATCTGGGAGTTGCCCTGTCTAAGACTAAGAACTGAGACTGCCTAGGGCAGGAAAGTGGGACTTGCTGCCAGCTCTCAAACGTAATGATGTGGGCTATTGAAAGATGGGTGGACTCTCCCTCCCGCCCTGGGTGGACAGCAGGATTGTGGGTGGGGGATGCTGAAGGAGAGGGCTCACCAACAACTGGAGACGTTGACGCCCTCTCCCCAGCATGAGATACCGAGGCTCCCACATAGAGAGATTCCCCCAGAATTAGAGACAGCCAAGCCCTTTTCTCCTGCTTTGAGACACCTGCCTCCATGCGCTTCCTGTATTAACCTCCCATATTAATGATTAAAACAAATTACAATCGCCCCAATGGGCACTGCACATACACCCAGGAAGACTCAGGTCCTGCCCCGGACAGCTTACATCCTACCCAACCAAGGCTGAATTCCCACTCCTATTCCCCAGCTGGGGCACTGAGAGACCAAAAGTGACTTGGTCAAAGCAATGCAGGGAGTCTGTGGCAGAGCCAGGAACTGAACCCAGAACTCCTGATCTTCGCCTTAGCTTCCTGGCACGTCGTAGAGAACTAATGCGCTTTCCTTGGTGCCCCCGGCTGTAGAAAGGCTGGACCCACTGCTGAAACAGATTATTTCAAATTAAAGTAAGGGGGGGGGCCTTCCCAGGCCCTCCCTCCCCAGTATTTTAAAAGCAAGATTGGGAGCATGTTTCCATCAAAGATAGGTGGGGTCAGACTCCTCAGCTTCCATTTGAGCCCTTTTTACCTCGAGGCCACTTTGCTTCAACTGGTGACCACAGGCCGTGAATCAGATGGAAAGGAGCATTCAGTATAAATGGCCACGTAACAGCCATAAACCCACCTCTTGCCATTGCAAACCCGAGCCAATAAGGACTGGCGCCCGCCCCCCACGACAGCGGTCTGACCAACAGGGAGGGATGGCTTTTATCCCCATGTCCCAGCCCTGGGACCAGCTCGGACCTTCATGTGCCTTGCCAGCTGCTCTCAGCGTTCCTCCTTGTTCCCGTGATTCCAGCAGAGCGCACCATTCCCGGCCCCACACTATGACAGAGGGAATCAGCGAGCCCTTGTGTCCCCAGCTAAGTAACCATATTGCACGCACAATGATGGTGGGGAGTCGTGAAAGGGAGATAATTTTAACAAGCTGAAATGACCAGCAAGTCCCTATTAGCGAGGCTGCATAAGGCAGTTAGCTGATAATGACAGCTCTGTCCCAGCCAGAACTGGAGTGGCTTCGAGAATTCTTTTGTCTCCTCAGTAATGAGATCAGAGAGTACAGAGGATGGGAGAGTGTGAGTGTGTGTATGTTGGGGGAGGGGGGAAAAGATGTCTAAAAGTTATTTTCTCACACAGTGATAGAGATCTCCAGTTCGGGCTGGAGTGTCATCTTCATTAGCCCTTAGGGGGATGCTCCAGACTTCCTCCCCCACCCCATGGGGGAAGACAGTGTTGGGGAGACTGGATCGGTCCTTGGAAGGGGGAGCCTTTCCTACCTTTCCCACATGGGGTTGGAGAGGCTGATAGGAGTGGACAGAAGGGATGACGTTGCAATTAAGGTATTGGCTGGAGATCTGGGGTCAATTCCAGCTCTGCCACAGACTCCCTGGGCGATCTTGGCCAAGTCACTTGAGAGCCGGATTCACAATGTACATAGACATTGCAACACCTGACCCCAGGGCACCCAAGGGAATTCTCAGTGTCAAGTTAAGTGCCCCAAACAATGACTGGGCAGAGTTTGGTAGCTGAGAATGGGATCCTCAGAGCCAGTAAGCTGAGTGGGGCACTGTGTTGCCCCTCCATCTCTCAGCAACCCGCATCAGGCCCTCCGGCCATAGGTGTGCTCAGAGCATGCCTGCAGGATCAGGCCCTGCTGATGAGACAGGCTAGGGCCCCGGAGTTTGGGCTGCAGCTTGTGCTGGGGCGCTGAGCAGCTCATTAGTGGTGGTGGCAGGATTTAGGCAGCCTTGTGCACACCCACTAGCAGAAACTCGGGCGCCTTGGGTGCCTCCAGGGTCAGGCAGTGGCTGGGCAATGGTGTTTGAGAATTTCAGTAGCGCCAAAATGTTGGACTTTAGGTCCCAAAGTTGCTCTGTGCCTCAGTTTCCCCTCCCTTTGTCTATAGTAAGCTCTTTGGGGTAGTCCTGGCTCTTACTATGTGTACAGACAGTGCCTAGCACCATGGAGCCGAAGTGTAGAATTACTGACCTAACTCCCCGAAGAGCTTGGGTCCTCCTAGCTCGTACAAATCCAGAGGGCTGCCACCCCTTGAGTCAGGCCTGCCATTCCAGAGGGTCTGGATCTTGCATTTCCAGGCACATGGGCATAGCACTTTCCTCTCTGCCTTCGAGGACTGCACACAACAGCTCAGCTGCTGTTCTGGAGAAGGGAGGATTAGCTGTGGTTCCAGGAGACATTGTCACAGACAATCTTCCACCGCTGTGTGCAGCCACCCGAAGAGCTCCTGGCTGGCAGCTAACTGATAGCCAATCTGTTTATCAGGGCTTGGATTGGCCAGGTGCCTCCCTCCAATCACTGGTGAATGTGGGAGTGGCCCCCTGGCAGCCTTCCTTCCCCAGCCCGGTCAGTACTCACAGCCTTCTGGAACCCCCTCAGCCCAAAGCCAGAGGGGAGAATGCAGGAGAGGGCTCTGTAAGAAAAGCTGCCAGATCTAAGGCTTTAACTCACAGTGTCCTGCAGCCAGCTCAGCTCCACAGCTCTTCCTCCAGCCCAGTACAACAAGCCCCTCTTGGGAGACTGGCTCTTCCTAATTTCTCCAGGCCAGGTGCTCTCCCTTGTTGTGCAGCTGTTAACCCCTTCCTTGCCTGGATCCCACCACCCTTCCCCTAGGGCAGGGGTCAGCAACGTTCGGTACACGGCTCGCCAGGGTAAGCACCCTGGCGGGCCGGGCCAGTTTTATTTACCTGCTGACGTGGCAGGTTCGGCCGATCGCGGTTCGCCGTCCCGGGCCAATGGGGGCGGCGAGAAGCGGCGCGGGCGAGCAATGTGCTGGCCGCGGCTTCTTGCCGCCCCCATTGGCCCGGGACGGCGAACCGCGGCCAGTGGGGGCCGCGATCGGCCAAACCTGCCGCGTCAGCAGGTAAATAAAACTGGCCCGGCCCGCCAGGGTGCTTACCCTAGCGAGCTGCGTGCCGAACGTTGCCGACCCCTGCCCTAGGGCCTGGGCTACACTACGAAGTCTTATCAGCAGGACTTGTCTTGCCGGACAGCCTTGCTTGCATCCACTCTCAATTACAAGTCCTGCCAATAAAACCCTGCCCTTCTGCTGGTGAATTTAGACCAGTTCCCCAAGCAACATAGGCCCTTTACCACTACCGTTCTACCAGCACGATGCCTGTGTGGATACTGAAGTACAGGTACTACTACAAGGAGTCCTCCAGCAACAATCCCACTGCAGTCCCCATGTCAGGGATCACTGGTCAAATGTTTGAACTCGGCTGCCCAGGGGTCACGGTGCCTGGAGCCCGCCCACCCCCCAGTGTGTTTTGAAAACACCTCTTTTCCTGCCAGTGCTAGCCCACCTTTACTACTGCACAGATACGGTTCCAGGAAAAACTCCAGCTAAACCTCATTCTGCAGCCCTGGATGTTTTCATCCCATGGGGGGAAGGAGCAGTGCAGACCCAGCTGTGGGATTCACGCAGGAATAAAGATGTCTATTGCAATATTGCAAAGGAGATGCAGAAGCAGGGGTATGACAGGATGAGTCCTGTTGCTGGGCAAAGGAGAAAGAGCTACATCAGGCTTATCAAAGGGCAAAGAACAGTGACAAAAAGTCTGGTACCATCTCCCAGACCTGCTGCTATCACGTGACACTCACTGCTGCACAGAGGGAGGATCCCACCACCAGGTGTTGTGCAAAACACAACATGCAGTGGTAACAACAGGACTATTTGGCTCACTGAGATCCAGGCTACTCATGAGGCATCTCCACCGGCCCTACAGTCTGCCAAAGGCACTCTGCACGGTCACCCTGCCCCTGCTCAGTGACAGTTATATCTTTCCTCGCTGCTGTCCAGGTGCCCGGTGGATGGCTCCATGAGCCAGGGAAGCAAAGGGGAGGCTGGCTCCCTGGGAATCACAGTAGGCATTGAAACCCCACAGATGGGAATGTGCTGGTCTGGGAAGAATGTCCCTGCATGCGGCTTGTCAGAAAGTCCTGTGTTCCTAAATACATGAGCGTCCCGGACCTTTCCTGACCACCCAATGCTAAGAGCAGTGAAACAGCCCCAGGGAGCTGCCAACACTTACGTAGAAAGGGAGACGTCTCCCCTTCTGTTTATGTGCCCAGAGGCAAGGTGGGGAGGGGGGTTTCCCATCTGTTGTCCCATCCGAGTTCAGGAAGCCCACTTCAGTGATTCCACCTATTATCTCCTGCACACTGACCAGTCACAATGCTGTGCAGCAGGAGGTGCTCAGTGCCCTTGTACACCTGGATGATGACTGCCCCCACTGCAGACTTTCCAGTACCAAACTGGTGCCCACCGACCAATAGCAATCTGGGGTTGCCAGCTTCCAGAGCATGATGCCCACTTATTTCTCCAGTCAGAGCAGTGTTTATGTTGGTGTTCCTATAGTGCACCCAGCGCCAGGAACGTGGCTTTCATAGACAAAACTTCTGGTGATCAACCCAGATTTGCCTAACGATCCAGTGCCACCATTTGACGCTCATTTCATGGGTCCGAACCATCACTCCATTATCAGGAGCGCCAGAAGCTCCCTAGAAGGAAGGGGCCATCAGTGCACAGACCATGGCCCCTCCTCCACTCGGCCTCTTCCCTGAGGCCCCGCCCTCACTCCACCTCTTCCCACCCCTGCTCTGCCTCTTCCCCCTGAGGCCCAGCCCACTGCTCACTCCTCTCTGCCCCCTGACCCCCATCACTTACCCTCAAGGCTCCCTGGCCCCCTGTGTTCAGGTGCCCCTGTCCATTGCATACATCTGGTTAGTGAATGCCTACAGTGCCTGGTCACTTTCATTCACTGTCTGTAACGTTCACACCTCCTCAGCATTCGCCATTTCCCTGCTGCATGGGTAGCCAGGATGGTAGCTGTTGTGGTTCCACAAATACAAAAGCAGGAGCTGCCCTGTCTCTAAAACAGACAAGAGCGCCCCACCAAGCCATTCAGCATCCCTGTTTCCAATGGCAAGATAGTGAAGAGGTTGCAAAATGGTGTGAAAACAAGCAGATTATGGGACTGACCATAGGCAATGGTGGGAATTTGATCCCAAACCAAGAGTGGCTCTGGTCTGCCATAATGCACGGCAAAATATCTCCCACAAGGCAATGTACTGGAGAGTTGTGCGGGGGATGCGGGGATGGCTACCCACCATGCCACACAGTCTTTTGCCGGTACAGCCTGACACTGCAAGCAGGGCTGGCTTTAGCAGGTGCGGGGCCCCACGCCGGGTTGTGAATTGTCTCGCGCCCCCCCGCCCCAGCCTCGCCCCGGCCCCTCCCCCTTCCTGCCCCATTGGATCCCTCCCCAAATCCCCGTCCTAGCCCCGTCCCCAGCCCCGCCCCTCACTGCCCCATTGGATCCCTCCCCAAATCCCCGTCCTAGCCCCGTCCCCAACCCCGCCCCTCACTGCCCCATTGGATCCCTCCCCAAATCCCTGCCCTGGCCCCGCCTCTTCCTCAAGCACACAGCATTCCTCCTCCTCACCCCTTCCTCCCAGGCTTGCGTGATCAGCTGTATGGCGGACACAGCTTTTTTTTTTTTTTCGCTCTGCCGGCAGCCCCAGACATTGCGGGGCCCTCTTAGGCGTGGGGCCCCATTCCCCATTTGGGTAATCGGCCGAATCGGCTTAAAGCCGGCCCTGACTGCAAGAAGGCAGCCAGACCTGAAAGCCCTCTGCTAAAAGAGCTGTGTCGGTAGCAGTCTGCTGGCAGGACTTTTGCCAGTGAGACGTTCTAGCGTACACAAGCCTGACGTGAGCAAAGGGTTAAGAACCCCCCTGTAGCCATGGTGCAAGAGTCCCCGTTGGAGAGGATGATGGGATTTGTGGTGACTGTATTGTAGCTGTCCTGGATTTCAACCCTGACACGGTTACTGGGAAGACACAGGGCCTGGCTCTCAGTAACTGCACTGGGGGCAGGAACTAGGGGCAAACATTAAGCCACCTTTGTGCTCCTGGTATTCTGGGGCCACACAGAGCCTGCTACTGGCTACTCCAATTTACACCCTGCTTCTCATGGTCCCTGCAGGCTGTGGGGAGCAGAGAATAGCTGCAGTGCAGTACTGTGAGGGCAGATGGGCCATGGTAAAGTCCTTAGGCCAGTTCTACATTGGCCTGAGAGGCCTTCTGCATATGGTATTCTCAGGGTCCCATTTCCCTCACTCTGAGGCCAGGGTGGGCTAAAGGGGCCTTGACATAACTGAGAATCAGGATCTCACAGCTCAGGGGTAGAAGAGCGAGAAACCAGCCTGGAAAACAATCCCTCCAGTGCCCTGTTTGTGACACAGAGTTCATTCGTGGCTGACAGAGAAAGTGTGCTCCATCTGTGCCCAACAGGAATTCTGCCTGGATAGAAAAATACAAAAGCAGCCCTGAGCTCCCTCGCTGGTGTGTGGGTTTCTGAAAGAAAGAGATTGTGTCATTCATGATCATATTGTACTGTGGGAACAGCAAACCGAGGGGATGCACATTAGCACAGGCCTTGTTCTACCAAACAGGAGCATAGTAAATCTAACCAGCTTGTGGGATAACACAGGACACTGGAGCTGTGTGCACTGCAAGGTATCTTCCGTCAGCCCCATGCTACGCAAGACACTGGTTGCACAGGAGGCAGAAATGCAGCCGGGGAAATATACCAGCATGTGTGTGCAGTGGATGTCTCTGACTCTATGACATGGAGGTGCCAATATAGTAAATGCCATGGGTCTGATAATCCTTTCACTTACCTGGGTGTAACTCAGGAGTGGCTCCACCAAACCCAACAGAGTTATAGGAGGAGAATCAGGCCCATAGAGTTCAGTGGAGTCATTCCTGATTTATGCCAGTGTAAACAAATGAACAGTCAGGTCTAAAAGCTTCCCTGTGTTGTGTAGTCTCGGCTTGTGCCCAATATAAAGATGCCCAAATCACAACCCACTGGCACCCCGGCAGCCTGAGCACTGAGGACAAAGACTGGGGTAAAGCCCAGTCCCCCAACTCCTGTGTGCCTGTGCCATGGGCATGTTTCTGCATGTGCCCTTTAAGTGCAAGGTGCACAGAAATCACAGTGCTGCCTGTGGCACTACACACCCCAAAGGGAACCTGGCAATCCCCCTACCTGCTCACTGGCCCTGGGACAACTGCTGCAAAGAGCAGTTCCCAGCCTGCACAGGCACCGTGACTCCAGTCACTGCTAGTGGAGCTGCACACCCCCACTGTGCACATCACGGAGCCCTGGGCTAGCAGGTTTTGTTCTGAGCTCTTTGCAAGCACAAACTGCTGCCTGGCTTACAAGGGGAAAGGAGTCCGATGTCTTAGGCACAGGCAGATTTCCCTGTTAAATGGCGACTATTAAAACATAGCCAGAAAATATCACTGCTGGGAGAACTTCCTAGTACCATTCCCCACCTGAGCAGTGCCAGACAGGCAATCGGACGAGGGAGCAGGGCACTGGCACAGACAATGGTGAGAGGAGAATAAGACCCCAATGACGTATGTCGTTCAGTCCAGTGGTAGGTAGACCTGGTGCACTAACTCGCTCCCAATGTGCGCCGTACTGAGAATGTTAACACGTGTGACCTTTCTGCCACGTGTTTCAATGGTAGGCGGGGCCAGGTGCCACAGGAACACTCCTTCACTCACCCTTCCCACGGAACGAAACACTTGGCTCAAGCTCCCACCAGATAAACATTTGCATGGAAGGTCTGGGACCTAGGACATACAATGAAAGACCCTGGCTTCCCAAGCTGGGGTATCCCACCTCCAGGAGCACTGTATCAAAAGCCAACCTCTTAGATGTATATGGCCCCAGTGCTACAGCACTTGAGCGCCTCACATCTCTAGGGTATTTATCCTCACAACACCGCTGTGAATTAGAAGGGTTATTTTCTCCATTTTAGAGAGAGGACATTGAGGACCAGATCCTCAAAGGAATGGAGGCCCCTCAGAGTATATGCAACAAAGTCCATTGTAGAGCTGGAATTGGACCCAGGTCTGGCTCACCATGTAGGCAGAAATGTAGTCTGCTGCTACGTTCCCCCACAAAAGTGGCTACAGTATTCAGGAGTCTCGGACGGGAAGTGAGAATGAGCAGTATCTCACTGAAACTGCAAGGGGGACGTAGGTATGGAGAATGAAGTCACTTAGATGGAATTTGGTCAGAAAAATTGTGTTAATGACACGCACCCATGGCCACGAAAAAAACATTGTCCCATCAGAAAACAAGAGCAATGACTTCAGGTCCTGCAGCATCGCAACAGTGAGATGCGGTGTTCTGGAGCATTGCCGTAGAACCCAGTAGGGTTTCGTTTGTTCAGTAATGACTGAGTTGTATCAGCTTTTCTTGGTGCTCATGACCCTACTATCTGAGCAGCACAGTCGTGCAGTTAGCCTCACAACACGCTCAGGAGTAGGGAAGTATTAGCCCCATCACAAATGGGAAACTAGCACAGGGAGATTAAAAGCCCAATGCTACGTTCAGTGGAATCATTAGGCAATTAGCCATTGACTTCAATGTGTATTCATTCCCACGGACTGCCTGCTGCTGGGAATAGACCCAAGCCCTCCTGACTGTCAGTCCAACACCTTAACCAGAAGACCGTCCTTCTTCCTGACTCAGTCAGCTACTGAACACACCTGACATTGGTTTGCTTACAAAAGCTGACATCACAACACCGGAGGGTACAGTGTGGTTAGTGGCAAAGCTTGAAACTGCGCTTAAAAATAACAGCATTGAACGCATCGATCCTATTCCTCTGCATAGCGTTTTGCAAGTCAGTCTTGGGTTTGTTTCTCCCACTCTCCTCCAAACACACAGTTTCGAATTTAGACATCAGAGGTCACACTGGTTTAAAAAAAATTAGTTTGGTGCTTTCAAAGACACGGCAACCTGCTTTACCCTAATTACCAACCTCTGTGGATGGAGACACAACATCAACCAAGGGTGTGCTGAGTCAATACACAGTGAGAACCTGGGAAAACCATTCCAGAAGGTGTGTTCCATGGGAAATACACCATTCCACAGGAGGCTAGAAGGACTCTCAGCCCTTGCACTTGTGTATGGAGAGTGCAGGTAACAACGTTTCTGGGAATTAAAATATATTCTTATTTCAATTCCCTCCTGTCGAATGATGCATTTCCCGTGGAACACGCCTTCTGGAATGGCTTTCTCAGGTTCACACTGTGTATTGACTCAGCACACCCTTGGCTGATGTGGTCTCTCCATCCACAGTGCTTGGTAAGGTCCAGTGAGAGGACCTTAGTCTGGGCAGGTTCCTTCAGAAATTAAACAGAGCAAGCTTTATTTCAGTTTAACTTAAAAAGGGAATCTGTCTCCAAACAGTAAACCACATCGTGGTGGAATTGCTGCTGCAAAGCGGGATACCAAAGACACGGCAGTTTCTCACAAGTGGGTTTGCATTTTGGAAACGGAGAATTTCCTTTTGATTTGTATTGGGGACAGCGGGTGTAAACCTGCAGCTTGTGTAAATTGGCAGAGCTCCCTTGACCTCAATATAGCTCCGCTGACTTCAACAGAGCTATGCCGATGTTCACAGCACGAGTACTGAGAACTTGCTTGGCTCTGCTGCCAAGTCGAAGGTTAAGAAAGTCCCTGGGTGAAATTCACTCCTGCACAGAGGATCAACACAAACCCTTTAACCGCTGAAGCCAATGCACACAATGGAATAATGGCAGGCTGCTACTTCTCCCAGATGGATCTGTCGGTGTTTATCTCCCAACAAACCCCTCTGGCCACCCTCCCTGTTACTTTGGTAGGGACACCACTGCTCCTTTCTTATGCATGTGTAGGGGACATACTGCAAGGAGATCATAGGATATAATGGGCTCAGAGCAGGTGGAGAACTGGGAGGACTGGGGGAAATCATGACACATTTCAAGATTGTGTCATTTTAAAAAAAATTGATTAATTTCATTTTTTGAAAAATATGTTTTTACAAATTCTTTATTGAAATATGATGTTTCTCACTTCAAGTTTATCATTTTCCATTTTGACAAATGTTTCAAAAAAATCCCACCAGGTGAAGCCAAAAAAAAAAATCGCTGAAAAATAATTTCAATGTTTAAGAAGGTTTTTTGAAGATCTTATTTCAAAAACGGAAAAACCATAAAGGAAGATTTTTGATAATTTCAATCGAAATGTTGCGGGGGGAAAAATATCAAGGTAGAAAGACAGGCACTTTTCAACAGGAATCCCTTTTGTTCAAAAAGGATGTTGCCTAGAGCTTGTTTGATCATTTACACCTACACAAAATGAGCACGGGACGCTACCACACCTGTGCTAGGGCTTTACAGCCACTTTGGGCAGGTGGCAGGGATAACAGCAGGCATGTGGCAGAGGCGGCAGACCCAGGTGAGACATCTCTTACCATCCTTAGCTCACTTAAGGCACTGGCAGCCCTCAGATAAGATTTTTTTAAGAGTCTTTTTAAAACTTTATATGAAGAAAATAAGATGAGCCCAGGTATGGTAACCAACGTCGATTGCAAGCAAACATTCTGCCAGGAACCAGGACCTGCCGCAGAGCTAGTGTCCGGCAGCCTCGTCAATACAGCTGCCTAATTAGCCTTGCAACCTGACTGGCTGCTGAGACCAGCTTCTGGCTCATAAGTCAGCAACAGCAGCAGCTCGCTGGCTTCTCAATGCTCATGCCCATCACTGTGCCTGGGCCACCTTGTTCCTGTCACTCTTACCTTGCACCTAGTCTTCCTCTGTCCCGTCCCTGCCTTGAACCCTTCCTTACCTGATTCCCCTGCTTACTCCAGTTCCTGACCTCTGGTTTTGACCCAGGCTCTGGTGACTGACTATGGCTCTGATTCTGGCCACTAGGCCTGCTGCCCAGCCTCATCCTGGTCGGCTGACACATTCACCTTTTCCAGACGAGGAAACAACAATGATGGGCACCAATATTAGAACCTCTATCATCCACCTTCTCCACCAGAGAAAGAAGTTACAGATCAGAGCTACTGCTGCATTGAGCGAGACAGCCCTGAGAGGACAGTGAAGCAACTGGTAATGAAATTCCCCCCCAGACTGCGTTGCTGTAATCACTCTGCAGACACACAGCTCCAAGGATTTCATTTGTTGTTCCCAGCAATTGCTCTTGCAGTGAAAATATTAAAACAAAATAATTCTTCATCTCGACTATATTACTGTAAGCAGAGGGATAAGCAGAGAGTGCAATCTCAGGATGATGGCACCCAAAATACCATTCTGCTTACATTTTAAATCACCTCTGATCTCCACATCAGCACATTCAGATCTGGGGTGTGCGTGTGTTATAAATAAATAAAAAAGTCTCAAATAAAGCATAGGAAGGGGAGGGGAATAAGCCAGGTTGGGGAAGGCTGGATGGACTGACCGGGAACATAT
Source organism: Malaclemys terrapin pileata (assembly GCF_027887155.1). Lineage (NCBI taxonomy): Eukaryota > Metazoa > Chordata > Testudines > Emydidae > Malaclemys > Malaclemys terrapin. Next base: position 57,372,142 of record NC_071514.1, read on the forward strand.
CCTGCCTGTAGAAGCCACAAAGACAAGACTGTGGTTTGAGTTACAGCCAACTAAGGTCACTTTGCTTCTAAAGAGGGCATTCACATGAGAGCTTCATGTGCTTTAACCAGTATATATTAATTTCACTCCTTTAGTTGATTCACCTGAACTTGCTGTGTTGATGATCTGTAAGATGCATAGCAGATGAAAGATAGGGGACAGGGATATATAACGTACGAGCAAATGAAGATAGTAAAGGTTTGGCGCAGCTTGGTTAGTTACATGTGTTCAGTCTGGCCAGCTGCATTGAAGAAATCAGGAGACAGTCCAACCTCCTCCCTCTCCACAAAAAGTCAAGAGAGATTATTTTTAAGCTGGAGATTTAAAAATACTCTTTGGGTTCTTTTCCTTTTCCTTCTGGTATCTGAGCTGGTAGGCTGCACTAGGGCCACCAGTTCCAGTCGTGTTCCCCCCCCCCAAATGATGGCTAGAAGTTTACCTTTTATTTAAGGAAAGCTGACAGCTCTATGCAATGTCTTGCTTCCAGGAGCTGGGGCTTTAAGAAAAAAGTTGGCAACACTGAATTGGGGGTAGAGGTACAGTGTGGGATGGGGGTGGGGTAGAAATTGAAAGGGAGTGGGAATAAGGAGGAAGAGGAAGCTCTTCACTGGCCTGGCCATGAGGATTTGGTAGCCAGCACCTGGCAGAGCAGTGCCTTAAGATTTACTCTTAGAGCTGGTCAGAACATTTCCCCACAAAAGATTTCAATTATCTTTTTCCATTTTCTTTGGCTTCTTCAGGGGGGGTCCCAGAAAAGCCAAAAAGAAAGAAAAGTTTTGATTTTCAGCAACCCAAAGTTAGAAATGTAAACTCAGTTGTTGAACACACAAAAAGTTGGGGGTAGGGGGGTGTTTCAAAGTTTCTATGAAAACCTGAACATTTGCACTGAAAGGACAATTTTTCATCACAATTTCCGCTGTGTGCCAAAAGCTATTTTTAATTAAAGAAACAAAAAACCAAAGTTTAATTATTGGCTCAAACCAAAAGGCAGCCAAAATTCACAAACATGATTCACAAGAGGTGATTTGACTAGCTCTAGCAGCAGCTGAATGCCAGCACTCAATCCGCAGAGGCTGAACTACTCACAACATGACATGCAACTGCTACATTATTATCTGGGGAAATGGTTAGGTATAAATTGTAACTGTTCAACAAGAGGCTGGAAATGTGACCATGTCCTTAGCTGCGCCAGCTCCTGCTTTTACTCACTTGCCATTACAACAGTTCAGCACAAACTTTGCCGCAAGTGATTAAACCTCCACTTAGCGCTTGAGTGGACAAGGGAAAGTCACGTTCCAGATGGGATTCCCTGTGAATGCAGACGTCTTAAGGAAGCAATGGTGCGAGGTCACACACCACAGTGTCCTCCGGATGCAGAGGGAAGAGAATTATACTGGGAGTGCAGCCAGAAAGGGAGTCTTCCAACTGCAGGAGGCTTACACAGACTGGAAGGCGGTAGGAGGCTGAATAGTAATAATGACAAATAAATAGAGCTGTAAAGAGACTCTCCCACAATTCCAAAGCAGGGGTAAATGCAGCAGAGTGATGTTAACCAGGGAAGGCACATGAGTAACACAGCATGGAGTCCATTTAAGGACTGTATGGAATGTCTAGGTAAGGAATTAGCTCTGCCATTTCCTTCAGCTCCCATGGAGAATCCAACGGCTATATGGATATATTAAAAAAAAACCAAACCCAACAAAAAGCAAAACAGCCACTCACCCATAGCACAGAACTTTGTGTAAACAAGTACTTGCTGATTGGGTAGGGTTTGCTCTCTCTTTACTTCTCCTTATCTCAGGCATCAATAAACCACCTCCAGATTGAGCTAATGATTTTGATGATCAAGTAGTTTGTCTAAAATAAATGTCTTCCGGAACTGTGGCTCTACCATCTGGTGAAGGGGTGGGGGAGAGACCAGAAATATGGGGTGAAAATTCTGAATGAGTATTTCCAAGAATACAGGTTCCCGGTGGTACAGTCAGCCTCTGTCAAACAGGCAGTAAGATTGTTTCAATTACATGTTAACAGGAGCTAAGGTCACACTCAGACCTGTTTGCAAGCCTGCAGGCTCCTGTGCTTGTACAATAGAGCTTCCCAGTTGGTTCCCCAATGGAGTGGTCAGTTGCAGGAGGATTGTTCGGGGCCTGCAGAGAGTTAGGAGACATGAGGTCTCATTCTCTTGTTGCATATGATACACCAGTTCTACACTACTGATGTCAATGGAGTTGCTTCAGTTACACCAATGTGAAAGGAGAGTCAGGCCCATAAATTCCAAGAATTTTTCTATATAGTGCGGCTTGGGTGTGACAATCACAAAAAAAGGAGGCCAGCCAGTTACAAACAGAAAGCAGCCGCCCTACTGTCACTAACCCCCGTGCATCCCCAGTGAATCCAGTCCTTGAACTGAGACGCTATGGCTGGTGGTCTCTGGGGCTGAAGGCCCCCTGTACCGCTCCCCGTGTAAGTTTCCTGTCTCCCACCATGGCCAGTAGCTCCGAGGTCATAGCAGACATGCAGGGCCAGATGCTTAGCTGTGATGTGGTCCTGGGCCATGATTAAGACCCCCAGGAACTACGGTATTGCAAATAAATAAGGGCAGTTTTGGACCATTCCTCTAGTGCACAGTGGCCCGAAAGCCCGCTCAGCCGGCCATGGGAAGAATGCTGTATCATATAGGGCAGGGCTTTCTATGTTACCTCTGCCGCTGGGGTCAGTTTAGGGAGTTGTGACTTGGGAAAAGGGATGCGTCTGGGGCATCCCTGTGCCCAGCGATTGCTGGTGCTGTAACGGCTGCTTGGGGCTCTTGGCAGCTGGCACAACTTAGAGCTCCCTTCATGGGGGCCTGGCCTGGCCCAGACTGGGTCACTGTCTCAGGAGCCCAACAGAAGATCCTTTAATCAAAAATTCAATGTCAAATTTTGATTTTTTGTTGAAAAAATGACCCCCCCAATTTCAATTTTTGATGGGAAAAAAAATTGAGGAAACCAGGTATTTCCCCCTGGCGCGTTTCACTTCATCAAGCCCCTGTGCACCACCCCAATTTTCCACAGGACAGAATATTTCCACCAGCCTTAAGGACAGGCATCTGTCACTGCTGTGTGGGCAACGTTGCTGCTGGCCGCACGCTGGCTTTCATATGCACCTGTCACTTCTGCTGCTGAGCAACAAGCCAGCCTGGATTGGATGCATCACTTCAGCAAGGGGTGCAAATTGGCTTGTTTCTCCCGCAGGAAGCGCACGGAGCTCTCTCAGCCGGCGATCTCTAGTGCCTTTCTCAGGCTCTTGCCAAGGAAATGTCACGCTGGCAAATAGTGCACTAGCCCTGGCGAGTGCACTCCTAAGCACTAGTGAAGTGTGCGCAAGGTCAGCATCCCAGCACCATCTCACCAATGCACCCCCCGTGCTATGTGGGAGATCAGAACCTCCCTTAGCCCAGGCGGCCTTTGCTGTCTCTCCTGCTAGCTGTTGCCTATCACACTGGGGCTTTTTATGATATAGAAACTTACCCCTAGGAATTGGGCTGAGTCTACATAGGATACTGAGCAGCCGCCAGATGGCCAAAGCTTTGTCATGTCCAGCTTGGGCAATCTGGCGAGTTAGAAAGGAATGCCATTGTATCTCGATCCCCTGCCATAGGCAGTACCCTAGGTTTGCTGGCAGTCTTCTCGTTTCCCTGGTACCTACAGTCACTCCTCACTTAAAGTCGTCCCGGTTAACCTTGTTTCGTTGTTACGTTGCTGATCAATTAGGGAACATGCTCATTTAAAGTTGTGTAATGCTCCCTTATAACGTTGTTTGACAGCCGCCTGCTTTGTCCACTGCTTGTAGAAAGAGCAGCCCGTTGCAGCTAGTTGGTGGGGGCTTGGAACCAGGGTGGGCCGGCAGCCCCCCATCAGCTCCCTCCTCCCCCCACTGCCTGTGCTGCTCCTGCCCTCTGCCTTGGAGCTGCTCCTGGGAGCATCCTGCTTGCTGTGCTGGGGACTGTGTGTGACGGGTTGGATCACAGAAACCCCCTTGGGAGCTGCCACCTGATGTACCAAGACTACCCCTGCTTCTGTTTTCCCTGCCAGCTCAGGACTCCAGCGCCCTGTCTTGCTGAGCCAGACACTCCCGTCTGCTCCAACACAGACCCAGGGTCTGAATCACTTGTCCCAAAGCTGCAAGTTTACCTGAAAACAGCTCACAGAAGTGTGCTTGTCTCTAGCACTCAGATGCCCAACTCCCAATGGGGTCTAAACCCAAATAAATCTGTTTTACCCTGCATAAAGCTTATACAGGGCAAACTCATAAATTGTTCGCCCTCTGTAACACTGATAGAGAGATATGCACAGTTGTTTGCTCCCCCAGGTATTAATACATACTCTGAGTAAGTTACTAAATAAAAAGTGATTTTATTAAATACAGACAGTAGGATTTAAGTGGTTCCAAGTAGTAACAGACAAAACAAAGTAAGTCACCAAGTAAAATAAAATAAAATGTGCAAATCTATGTCTAATCAAACTAAATACAGGTAAGTTCCCCACCAGTTCCAGAATGCTCCCTTTTATAGGCTAATCTCCTTTTAGCCTGGGTCCAGCAATCACTCACACCCCCTGTAGTTACTGTTGTTTGTTCCAGTTCCCTTCATGTCTCCAGGAAGACTTCTCATGTGGATTGGAGCATTCTAAGATGCATTGTTCCCCCAGTGTTTCCTGATCAGGTACTTAACCTGGCGAATTCCTTCCTAAAGAAGCTGACCAAATGCCTCACAAAGCTTACTTAGAAACCAAGCCAGCATACAGCCCATATTCTTAATCTCAAGTAGAGAATGATATATATGTACAAATAGGATGAATAGCTATAGTAGACCATAACCTTTATGGAGATATGTTACATGGCACAGGCAGCACAAAACATACTCCAGTTATGTCATATATACATTTATAAGCACCCCCCATAAAGCTTATGGGGTACACTGTCACAGGGGGGAAGAGGGGGATTAATGTCAGGCTGTCCCCCTCTCCCCTGCTCCTGCCCCCCACTTACCCCATCTCTATTGAGCAGGGGGATGACACAACAGGGTTCAGGACAGAGGGAGCTTGCTGGCAGCAGCTGCTGTCTCAACTTGCTGATCTACTTAAAAAGGCAATGTACTTAGCGTGGGGTCAGCCTACTTAAAGGGGCAATGCGCATCTCTCTCTCACACACAGGGTGTGTGTCTCTGTCTCTATCTGCCATGCTGTCTCCCCTCCCTCCATTTGTGCTGCCTTGTAGAGTGTGAGGCTACATTAACAACAATGTGTTAACCCTTGAGGGCTCAGCTGAGTGCTAGTTCATCATTTAGCAGTAAGGCATTCCCTGGGAAATATCCCATCCTCTGACTCCACCACCTCAACCAAGCTTCACAATCATCATTGCTGTGTATGGTACTAAATTGTTCATTTAAAACTTATACTGTGTGTGTATATATATATATATGATAGTCTTTTCTCTGGTGAAAAAAATTTCCCTGGAACCTAACCCCCCCCATTTACATTCATTCTTATGGGGAAATTCGATTCGCTTAACATTGTTTCACGTAAAGTTGCATTTTTCAGGAACATAACTACAACGTTAAGCGAGGAGTATTTCTGAATGGCTCATCATATCACCCTTTGCCACAGGGGCTGGAATTCTTAACATCCTCTCTGTGCAGTTTACTCACTTCCATAGGGATTCCTTAGCTATGTGTGCAAACACCTCCGCACAATACGTCAGGCTTAAACATCTGCATGAACGCACTCATCATGTAACACAATGCTGCAACTCCCCCAATTCCCCTGACGGCTTAATGTGCCGACAAGATCCGGCTCCCTTTCATGGCTTCACACCATTTGTAAATCTCAACATGTTCAGGCTGTTAGCCACTTGACATGTCTTTCACACCCCTAGGCACATGGAGACACATGTCAGAGACTATCCTATTAGCAGGGTGTTAACACACGTCAAAGGCTTGTCTCTGCCCCTTTATTTCACAAGACTATCTACTAAAAATGCCCTTCAGAGTTCACACAAACGAAGCATCAGGACAGAGCCCTGCTGAGATGTACCGCTGGGCTCTAGGAGGTACACTAAATTGTAACCTTAAGAGTTTGGGAGGGGGGCAAGACAGCAGTATGATGAGGGTGACAAAAGTGCCAGAGAAAGAGCATTTGTTCTATTGCTTGTTTTATATTGTACAGAGATTCTTCTACCATTTTCAAGAGATGGGAGCAGAGTGGACCCCCCACCCCAGTCTGGAGCCCCCGGTGATGTAAGGCCCCAATTCAGTTGTCTATCCCTACTCAGAAAGGCACTGCTGTGCTTACGTGGTTTGTTCTACAGGGATGAATTTAAGTCAGTTCTTAAATGTTTTGCTGAATTTGGGGCTAGGAGAGTTCAGACTGGGAGTAGAGGGGGATATCATGTTCATGGCACTACATTAGATAATAAAACACCCTTGCTGGATGGTGACAACGTAACACTGTGCTATTTCTTAGAATTCACCAGAACCCCAAAAACAGAATGAGACAAAACAGGCTGCTCCTTAAAATAGAGTGACACAATTCACCTCACCTTCTTTTAATCTAGATAGTCTGCAGACTGCCTCTGATCATACACTTCCCTACAGAGTCCCCTGCCTGCAAGCAGGACCAGGAAAAAAAACCCTGCATTTTAAGTAGTTTTCAATATACCACACAGGAGGGGACTAACAAATCTGCTGTATTCTGGGTTCTGTTCCTGGTCCTGGATTCCAACTATGTGACTCAAAGATCTCTCTTGATGAGTGGAACCAGAACACGTAATCCAAACAGCCTCGGCCTTTCAGGGAGTTCTGATTTGATTTCAGAGAATTCTTCTGGCGCAACCAAGACACAAAAACATTCAGAATAGGGAGCAAAAGGGAAGAAATATCCAAATTCACTCCCAGTTTGTTCACATTTATACACACTGGGCCCTATTGTGGGGGGTAAGTGAGAACAGAATTTGGCTAATTAGAAAAATCTATCATCAAAATCTCCAGATTATAAGCAATATGTCGAATCCTTATTGATTTGTATATGGTGCAGTAATATAAGCCAGGTCACAGTATATAATGCAAGAAGAAAATGGCATACAGAGTATAGCTAAGGAGTAATAATTAGGATTTCTGACTTACATCATAATACAGGATAACAAATGTATAAACATTATATATTCAATTATTCTTAATCAGGTTTATCGGATTCCTTTCCTGTTGAGGGCAGCAAAATAGAGCAACATAAAAAATGACTCTAAATTCAGTTCAGTTTGTTACAATCTGCAAAATGGTTCTTTTTATAAAGCCGCCAGATGTGCTCCAAATCAGGCCATTTTCAAACAAAAAATATTTGCATTATAGGCCTGTGGCAATTCCCATGTTTGCATGTGTCTGATGCAGAGAGTAAATGACACTGAAATGTGCTGAAAAGCTAATGTGAAATCAGCCAATCCAAACTTGCGACAGCACTCCCATTTCAATGCCATGGAAAGCTGTTCACCAGTTGTGTGCAACAGAGACTTGTGGCTACACAGGAAAGGAGTAAAGTCCTAGGGTGCAATTTTCAAAGCTGAAGAAGGGACTTGGGGCCAAATTTTCAAAGGTATTTAGATTCCTAAAAACCTTTGAAAATCTTCCCCTTGGATACTCAGTTCCCACTGATTTTAATTCAATGCATGGGAACTGTCTACCAAATGAAAAGGCTAATTAGAGACAAAGGATGATGTTGTGATTGAGGCGCTGGGCTAGGACTCAGGAGACCTGGTTTCAGTTCTGGGCACTGTCACAAATTTTGGGGCTGATTTTCAAAGGCATAAATGGGAGCTAGGATGACAGTCCAGAGGGAGTCTGTGCCTTAGTGTCTTTGAAAATTCCCCTCTCTTATTACAGCAGAGTCTAGAGGACACAGTCAGGAACGAACACCCCACTCTGCTAGGCGCTGTACACACACACAATGAAAAGACAAGTCCCTGACCCAGGGGATCTTACCATTTGGAGGAACCTTGGCCAAATCATCTAGGGTGGGCTATTCAAATCAACCTAAGGGAGTTAGGTGCAAGTCCATTGACATGTACTGAGAGTTGGGTATCTAAGGGAACATCTCCACAGCAGCTGGGAGCATGCTTCCCAGAGTGGGTTGTAGACGGACACGCGCTAGCTCACCTTGAGCTAGTGTGCTAAAAACAGCAGTGTAGCTGCGCGGCGACACAGGTGGTGGCTGGGACTAGCCACCCAAGTACATACCCAAGGCGTCTGGCAGGTTTGTTCATGGGTGGCTAGCTACCCAAACTATTGCAGCCACAGTGCTATGTTTAGTGCTAAATTGAGCACAGCGAACTGACCTACCTTTAGGTTCCTCAGAAAATTCCAGCCTCAATGCTCAGTTCCCCATCAGTCATAATGGGGATAACATGCTTTCCTTGTCCCCACTCTTTGTCTGTCATGTCTCTTTGTCTGTACAGTGCCTAGCACAACGGGGACTTGAGCTTCACTGGGGGCGGTGGTTGCTATCCTGATTCAAATGGGGAACAATCAGGAGATTTACCCACGGTGAGCACGTTTTACAAACAGCAGAAAGTAAAAGTAAATAAGAAAAGAAAATGAAGCTCCAGGGAAAAATCTATCCAAACTGACAAGCATCCCTTTGAATGTGAATGCGAGCTCCAGCACTGCTCATTACAGGGAAAACCAGACACAAACAGCACTGTTTGCCCAATAGATGAAGAGAATGACAGGCGGCTCAGGGGAGATGAAAGGAACAGACAGGAAACTTTCGCTGCAGCCTATGGATGGGTGCAGGGGAGCGGGGTGTCAGGGAACAGCTCTACTGCTACCGGCTCATAAACAAAACCAGCATTAAACAAAACCCTCTGTAGGCAGGGCAGCACCTGGGTGGGCCACTGTCTTAAACCAAAAGGGAATGGCATTGGGGATGCTGTTCAGCAGCCCAAAACCAGGCCTGATCCCAGTGAGGCATCTCCAAACGCCAGGAGCAGCCATGTGTGACACTGCACAGCGATAAGGGAGATGCTTGGGCTGTGCTATTTGAGTGAGTGAAGGAGGGAGAGGGGGAGCCAGGCAGGGCTAGGGAATGCTGGAACAAAGGGATAGCTTACCAGGTGCCCAGGCCTGTGGAGGAACCCTGTCTCCTAATACAAGCCCAAAGGGCAGCCAATGAAACAGAAAGGCAGCACATTCACAGCTGACACAAGGGAATCCTGTTAACACAATGCCTTACTAACCTGTGGAACTCACTGCCACAAAATAGAACTCAGGCGAAGAGCTTAGCCGGATGTGAAACAGCATTATACATGTACATGGATAATGAGAATGCTGCACCCCCTCCTCCCCCAGTTACCTTAGATAGGGAAAAGGAGGCGATAGACTCTGCTGCTTTGGAGCATGAGCTACCTGATGGGGGGACAGGAAGAAACATTCCCTATTCCATAATTGTGCATTGCAGGGTTTTACCTCTTCTTCTGATGCAGCTGGTGTTGGCCACTGTCACAGACAGGAGACAGGATTAGAAGGATCTTGGCTCTGATCCAGTCTGGCAGCTCCTATGTTCCTCTGAGCCTGGGTCAAGGGACAGTCCTGGCTTCATGTCTTGCTGGGGAAGAGTGTGGTGGAAGCCTCTGAGATGCCATCACTCTGCATCGGAAAGCAAATGCTCCATGGGCATGTTGGAGGGCAGCATCCCCAGCCATCCTAAAACAGCCTTTCTCTCAAAGCCACCCCCCCCCAACTCCTGTCTGATGGAGTGATGAGACGGTGAGGGGGACAGCATCAGATCTCACAGCTCCCCGTCGCAGAGTCCGCCTGCCCTCCCTCCCTAGCCAGGCGCTGCCCCCATCCTCCTTGGCACTGGCCCGGCCTTCACTCTCCAAATACAAGAGGAGGCTTGACATGCCCAACTACCCTGTCTGTACTTCCAAAGAGCACTAGACTTCGCCTTCAGTCTCAGCGATCTTGCTTTGGGGAGGATTCTGGAGCCAGACGACAGAGGCCTTGCAAGCTGGGGATTGTTTCAAAGGGAGGGTGCTGCTGGCAGAGTTTGTTTGGGGCAGATCCCAGCTGGGGTGTCATATGCTATCAACATCTGGCAGCTGCAACAGGGACATCTGGGGCCAGCTTTGCAGCTGCCCTTTGCTCTGGCTGTGCCATAAGGAGGGTCTCAGTGAATAGCACCAGCACTGAGAGCCAAGTGCAGAACCAACTCTGCCAGCCTCAGGTCCTCCTTGGGGGAAGGGGATGTGGGGTGGGCTGGAGAAGGCATGGCTGGGGGGGCCCTGCCAATTCTCTTGCAGCCACAACTCCCATGGAAGCCATCGCAGCAAGGGGCTCTGGAGAGGAGGGGGTTCAGGGATGCCCAGCCCTATGCCAGGGTCCAATCCGCCCCTAAGGTTGCCAACCCTCCAGGATTGTCCTGGAGCCTCCAGCAATTAAAGATTAACCTTAAATTAAAGATTATGTCATGTGGTGAAACCAGAATTAGCAACCCTACGCCCTCCACCCCCCCAGAATCGGCCTGTGGTCAGCCCCTGAACTGGCTTTGCCTCCTGGAGAGAGAAAGAGGGAGATTCTGGTCTCAGTTCCCCAGGTGTAAATCCAGAGTGACTCCGCTGAAGTTAATGGGGTTTACACGGTGCTGGGGAGAGCCAACAGCAGAATCTGCCCCACACTCCCCAGGATTGCGCTGGGAGTAGGGCGGAGGGGAGGCTCGATGCCCTTCCCAGCGCAGGGCCAGCCGGCGGGGGCTCGCTGCTGCCACGCGGGACCCGCCTCGAAGGGACGCGCGGCCCCGGCAGGCAGGAGGGAGGGGGCGGAGCGAGAGGCCGGCACGGGAGGGGCTGGGGCGGGCGATGCAGGAGCGGCGTGGCGGGGACCAGCCGCGCAGTGCCAGGGCTGATGCCAGGCGCGCAAGCAGCGCGCTGACCGCCCGCGCCCGCCGCTGCTGCCCGGCTGGAGGTAAGAGCGCGGGGCGGTCCGAGTCCGGGGTCTGTGCTGGGGAGAACCGGGGAGGACGCCTGGCTCCGGTCCCCAGCTGTGCCACTGCGGGACGGGGCTGGCAGGTGCCCCGGGCGCTGCCTCCAGCCCGCGGCTCCTCGCGGCCCCTGGCTCCAGCCGCGCCCGGGGCTTCCCTTCGCAGCCCCCAGCTTTGCTCCGCGCCTCCCCAGCCTCCGGGCTGCGCGCTTGGAAAGGCGCTGGAGTTATCCCCTGGCGGGCCAGGCTTTGCCGGGGGCTGACTGCGCTCCCCCGGAGCAGAGAACGGGGCTGGTGTCCGATCGGCTGTCAAGAATTGGAGGACAGGGGCAGAGTACATAAATCCACTCACCCACTCCTCCCCTGCCTGAAGTGAGGCGTTACAGCTGACTTGGGTCTGCCCGACCTAGCCCAGAGGTTGCCCCGGTCCTGCCCCCTGCTATTTGGTCCTCCTGGGGCTGCCCAGGGATGGGTTACCCACAGCACAACACCCCCTTGCCACCCCCGATGAGATCTGACAACACCAGCAGCATTGATAGCCCATGTACCCAGGGGATGGACTCTTGCCAGGACAGCTAGCCAGCCAGCTCCACTTCCAACCCAGGGTTGTGAGCTCAATTCTTGAGGGGGCCATTTAGGGATCAGGGGCAAAAATCTCTCTGGGGATTGGTCCTGCTTTGAGCAGGGGGTTGGACTAGATGACCTCCTGAGGTCCCTTCTAACCCTGATATTCAAGGGACAGGCCGAGGGAGGCTGGGTGGAATAGTCCAAGACTTTTGCAAGCTCTTTAATAGGGGGTGAAGAGACAGAAGTGGCTACAGGATGCCACTGAACTGGGATGATGAGCCACGTGATTGGCCATGGTGCCCTCTGAGGGTGTTCGCAGGAGGCTGGAGAAAGAGACAGATATCTGGTCGGGCAGGGGGTGGATGGGACTGGGGGGATCTTGGCTAGCTGGGGAAGGACTCTGTTCTTGGTGCACTTTAGGACAGGGGTGGGCAAACTTTTTGGCCCAAGGGCCAGATCTGGGTATGGAAATTGTATGACGAGCCATGAATGCTCATGAAATTGGGGTTGGGGTGTGGGAGGGGGTGCGGGCTCTCGGGTGGGGTCCGAAATGAGGAGTTCAGGATGCGGGAGGGGGCTCTGGGCTGGGACATGGGGTTGGGATGCGGGGGGGGGGTTGAGGGCTCTGGCTTGGGGTGGAGGCTCGGGTGGGTCTGGTGGTGCAGGAGGGTGCTCGGGGCTAGGACCAAAGGGTTAGGAGAGTGGGAGGGGGATTAGGGCTGGGGCAGGGGATTGGAGTGTGGAAGAGGGTTGGGGTCCCCCCTTTGTCTCCTATGTGGAGGCGCAACCTCTGCATGCTGCTCCATATGCAGGCGCCACCGCTGCAGTCCCCACTGGCCGTGGTACCCGGCCAATGGGAGCTGCGGGGACGGTGCTTGAGGTGGGGGCAGTGCGTGGAGCCCCCTGGCTGTCCCTACGTGTAGGAGCCGCTGCTTCCGGGAGCCATGTGGAGCCATGGCATGCCTGGAGCAATGTGGGAGGCAAGCCCCTGACCCCGCTCCCTGGCTGGAGTGCTGGAGTAGGGCAAGCCCCCAACCCCGCTCATCGACGGGAGCTTGAGGGCTGGATTAAAACGTCTGAAGGGCTGGATATGGCCCCCAGGCTGCAGTTTGCCCACCCCTGCTTTAGGACAAAGACTCAGCCTGGGGTACACGGGCCCTTTAGGACTAGGGGGGCAGAAGACCTCATTCCAGGGAGTTGGAATGAACTAAGACCCAGGAAATGGGGGAATTAGCAGTTGGATGGGGGGAACCCCAGGCAGGGCTGGCTTTAGGACTTGCGGGGCCCGATTCCACGGTCTGTGTCTTCAGCAGCACTGAAGGACCCCCCGCTGCTGAAATGCCGCCAAAGACCCCGGAGCGCCCCCCCGCTGCCACCAAAATGCCGCCAGAGCAGACCGCCGCCGGGTGAGCCTAAAGCGCGAGGCCCTCTGACCCGTGGGGCCCAATTCCGGGGAATCGGCCTAAAGCCAGCCCTGCCCCAGGACACTGTCCCTTTAAGAGCCTGGGACCACTTCCTCTCTTCGGCTACTGGACCATTTCCTGGGCCTTTGTTCATTCCAGTTCTCTGGAATGGGGTCTTCTGCCCCCTCTACTTTTAAAGGGCCAGTATACACCATTACACTGGGTTATGTGGGGACGTGGCTGTGCAGTATCTTTAGCAGTCTGGGTGAGGGTACAATTGCCATTAAAAATAGCACCCTGATGCTGCAAAAGCAGGAGAAAGAGCCCTGGTTCTGTCAGGGGCTCGAAGGGAGGGGTCAGGGTACTTATTATGCTCTGGGGGCAGAAGGCTCTGCAAAGATGGGAGAAGAGGGCATGCTCCTTCAGTTTAAGGCAAGCCAAGAGTGTATTTGCTGCTGGGTCATGAGAGGAGCGTTTGGGGGGAGGTAGGTGTTTGAGTCAATACTGCCTTTTATTATTTTGCTATCCCCCATAATAGAACCACCAGTCCCATTTGGGCAGGCACCACCTTTCAGCCACCCGTCACAGTGCTGCACAAAGGTGGGCAAGTGCCATTATCCCCACTATACAGAGGGGGAAACTGAGTCAGGGGGAAAGGACGTGACTTCCCCCAAAAAAGTCAGTGGCAAAGTCAGAGCTAGAACCCAGGAGTCCTGACACCCTACCCAATGTTGAGGCCATTAGCCCAGAGCGGCACCCTCCTTTCCTTTTCCAACTCTCCCTTCCTCTTACCCTTTCTCCCCCTTCCTCTGTATGCCTCCCTCTACTCCGCCTCTGCTGGTTCTGAGGCACCTGTCCTGGTGCTGATCCTGCCCCACTCTCACTGATCCACCTGGCCCCTTGGACAGCCTGCTGCTGCTTGCCCCTCTCCTGAACCAGTAATTGGCTGAACTGACTCCAATGACCCCCGTGCTGGCCTGTGCCAGAGCTGGAGAGGTCCCTTTGCAACTACATCCTGCTGAATCCAAGAGCTTTCCCCTCATTTTCTCTGATTGCTCCTCCACAGGGCCCTTCCGGGGCCCAGGGATTCATGCTGGGAGGAAGGGCACCTACTGATGCAGAGAGCAGGGCTATGCATCTTCCACGCCCAGCTCCCTGCTCTAGGAAATGGCCTGGGTTGGTGCATCCCTGCACTTTACTCCCCCCACCCCGTAAGGCTCCCCTTAGCTGGCATGGGAAGATCAGGGACCCTTTCCCTTCCCGTCCTGTTGCTCTCTTCCTCTACTGGTCCCTCACTATGGCAGTCAGGACTCCTGGGCTCTGTTCCTAACTCTGCCACTCACTCAGTGGGCAGCCAGGGGCATGTCACGTCACCCCTTGATGCCTCCATTGCCACACTTGTAAAATGGAGACAATGGGGACTCCTGGAGGCTCCAGTACCACGGTAAGGTGCTCCAGACAGTATCCCCCATGGAGACAGGATCTGCCTGTGGCTCCGGATCCCCCTTCTCTCTGTTCATTTCTCTCCCGTCCCTCCCACTTCTCCATTCAGGCATAGCTGTGCTTGCTGTCAGAACCAAGTGCAGGCATGGCCACACCCAACCTACTAAAGCCATTAATCAGACGTGGGGTGGTGTGACAACCGCTTTACCCAAATCCCCTTGAAGCAGCATGTGGAAGGATGGGCTGGTGATTGGGGTGCTAGAGGGAGACCTGGGCTTAATTCTCTGCTCTGCCACAGACTCCATGTGGGTGGGTCACTTAGGTGGGTCACTTAGTCTCTTTGGTGGGACAGATCAGTATTGCCCCAAATGAGGTGCTAACTAGTATCTGGACCACTGGGCTGGGGGGTGGGGGAGGAAGGGTACCTGGATATTGAAAAGGATTTAAGGGGTTGTGGGGGGGTGTAGCCATGGCCACTGCCACGGGGGGGAGCGCACATGAAACGTCTGGGCACATGCTGATACAGTTGCTTTCTGGAGTTCTGGCTGAGAGCTGTAAACTGGGCTCTGATTTTGCTAATAACCCTGCTCAGAAGCGTGTATACGGGGCCAGGCGTGACGCTCAGTCACTGCAATGTAAACACACAGGACTGCTACTGTCTCTGGATTTACACAGGTGGAAGGACAGTCAGAATCTGACCCATTCTAAGTAAATATAGAGGAGGATGAGATAACTGGGAGCCGGCTGCATCCTCTCCCTCACAGGGCTGCACCGTGGAGTTACCGTTTTATGGAGAAACTCCATTGAGGACATGGGTGAAACCAGCATGAGCCCGTCACCCCGCGTGAGATGAGAATGTTACACCAGAGAGTGACAGGGCCACACCCCTTCACCTCTCCACCGCCAGGACAATAGCTATTGCTGGTGCCCAAATCTTCTGGCGCTGTGACCATATCCCCCCTCAATTGAGATCTCTGTAAATTCATGCTGGTCCGTGCCCGCTTGCTCTGCTAGGGCTGTGCATGCGATGGAAGCACCCACAGCTGTAACAAGCTCCTACTCTGCCAGTTTAATTGGCTTTGTTCATGCAGGGAGATCACACTGAGCACAAATAAGGGGGCCTAGTTTTTAGCACTGGCCATCCTGTCTTTGCAAGTCTCTCGCTCCAGCTGATCTCGCCTCCCCGAGTCTCAAATTCATTCATCGCAGCCTTTTTAAAAACCAGAAGTGCCTGAACTTGGACCCGGTGCCTTTGTATGAGAGCCAATTTCACAGGGGCTCAGGGCGAAAAGCTTCATGTTCAAATCATCAGCTCTGGAGCCCTCGTTGGGAGATTTCTTCCCACTCCACCCATTCCTGGCATGAACACACTGGAGCCGGCTGAAGTTTCTTGAACTAAACTTTTTTATTTTTGCTCCCCAGCCCAAAAAACATAAAAAAATAAAAAAGAGCCAGTTCAGGTTGACTGAAACATTTCGCAGATTTGTATCCAATTTGCTGAATTGTTGAGCCAAAAAAAAAAAAAAAATCCCCATAGCGTCTGAACATTTTGATTTTCAATTCATAACAATTTTGTTTTGAATTTTACTTTGATTTGGGGTTTTTTTAAGTTAAAAAACCTCAAAAACTGCATGAAACGTTGTGTGTGGTGGTGTGAATGAAGTATTTTGTTTGATCCAAAACAAATTTTCTCTCAATGTTTTGGGGCCGCCAATGAATTGAAGAAACTCAGTTGCTTGCATAGCTCTAGCACCAACTGACATTTCAAAGGAACATCTGCACATGCCCATGAGTGTAACCCAGCTGCCCTCATGCATGGGCACTGACTTTTGTTTTTGCCGGTGGGTGCTCTTCTCTGCCTCCTCCCTTCCCCCCCTTGCGAGAGGTGGCGGGATCTCGGGGGGAAGAGATTGAGCGGGGGATGGGCTTCCAGGCAGAGCTCTGGGGGAATGGGGGGAAAGAGGCTGAGTGGGGGGCAGAGCACCCACGCAGTCAGCACCTATGACCTTGTGGGTCAGTGTAAGGGATCGAATCCAGGACCTCAAGTGCTAAAACCATGAGCCTTTAGCATGTGAGCTAAAGGAGTAGCTCCTTTAGTGAATACATATCCTAGGCTTTTATCCTTTGTGCACCAGCCACTAGCGAAGGACTCATCATTCACTGAAGAGCAGGTTACAGGTGCATGTCACAAACAAACATGGGACATGCTCACATTCATGTCTAGGTCTTTCTGTCTCAGAGATTTGTACCAGTGTAACTACTTCACTGATGCATTCCTGCAAACCCAGTGTAAACGTGCTGTGCCGCTGTGAAACGGGGCTCACTCCGGTTTCAAACAGCTTCATTGGTGTGGCTACACCTGTACAATTATCCACAGTATAGACCGGGATGGCCAAACTCATTGGCCCTCCGAGCAGCATACGACAATCTTCAGAGTTCAAGAGCCAGAGCACGCCTGCCAGGAGTCGGGGCTTCAGCTCCACTCCTGCTGAAGCCTTGAGCCCCGGCAGATGCGCCTTGCAGGGCAGCTGTGCCCTGCAGGGCTGAAGCCCCAAGACCTTCCTCCCCACTGGACAGATGCCACTACCCCACCATCCCACTGCAAGGCAGAGGTTCTGATCTCTCCTCCTCCCCCTCCACCCCCGGTCTGGTAGGCGGAGAATGGGGGGGGGGCGGAGGAGGCTTGCAAGCCACAGTTAGGCCACCCCTGGTATAGACAAAGCCACATCTGCCTTTCCTTCAACACGCACAGCCAGTGAGAGCGGCAGATACAGTCCTATGCTTTTCTGTGCTGATGCTGTTCCCCAGGTGGGGGCAGCAACACTTCAGATAGTCCTAGCGCCTTCCCCAGAAAGAAACCTTGACAGCTCATTAATTCCCTGAGCGAGGGAGAGAAAACAATGGAGAGATCTTGACTCTCTGCAGAATTGACAGACAGGACACCCTACTTATTGGGAATGAGATAAAGGTGGGAGACATGCTGTTGCTGCAAACAAGTGTACTGGTACAAACGGTTGCAGAAAGGAGATAAAGGGAGTTTATGAGTTTGAAATAAGGACTACTGTGTTTGCAAAGCGTGTCCTTGCAGGCTTCCCCCAGCTCCAGCGAGGAAGGACAAGTGGATACATTTTCTTTGCAGAAAGCCTCCCACTTTAATAAGTATAGGAGATCAGTTTGTGAGATTTCAAGCTTCTGGACTTAAATGCCAAACCTTAATCCAGAAGCACATGTGCATGTTTCCAAGTACTATCTGCACAGCACGGACACATTCCATTCTCATCATCACTCGTCAGGTCTGGGGGCTTATTTTAATCTCAAATAAATTCCCAGTCATTATGGCTGTGCAGACACCCTTCCAAAGGAGCCTGGTGCAATGCTGTGCAGCCAGACAACCTCTGAGGCGTGAGCTGCCCTCTTTAGTGCAACCATTAACTCTGAAACCTAACGATCGCGTTAAATAGCAACATGGTTGACTACTGCACTGCTGGTCCCTTTGGCAGAAACATCTCCCTACTCTGGGATAGGGTAGAGGGCCTCCATTTCACCCCACTCCCACACACACCCGTCAGATCTCTTAGGGGAATCAATCCCCGGGCCCTCACCCCTTCCAGTTAGATGGTCCAATTCCCATACACAATGTTACGCTTTCAGGCTAAGTGACCTGTTTTAGAGGCAGGGAAACCACACAAAACACAAACAAGAAGAGCAAAGTGGCTCTGGCTACTCTCTTCCTCATTAAGATCTCTTCCCTTTCTCTCCCTTTGCACCCACCAGGTGACCTGCATCTCCCCTGAAGGCAGGATGACAGAGCACGAGGACTTTGCCAGCCTGGCTGGGTACTGGAACGCCTCGGACAGCTCTCAGTTCAGCCCCGCCAGTGTCATCATCCCTGTGGTCTTCTCCCTCATCTTCCTCCTGGGCACAGTGGGCAACAGCTTGGTGCTGGCGGTGCTGCTGCGCAACGGCCAGATGGGCCACAACACTACCAACGTCTTCATCCTCAACCTCAGCCTGGCCGACTTCTTCTTCATCATCTTCTGTGTCCCCTTCCAGGCCACCATCTACTCGCTGGAGGGCTGGGTCTTCGGCTCCTTCATGTGCAAGGCTGTCCACTTCTTCATCTACCTCACTATGTATGCCAGCAGTTTCACGCTGGCTGCCGTCTCAGTGGACAGGTAAGCAAGGCCGAAACCTGCCCTGGGGTTGTTGGGCCCTACCAGATGCCCTGTGCCTGGCCTCAGGATCTGGGAGGCTCAGAGAATGGGGAAAAGGTCAAACCCAGCTTGCACCAGTAATGACCTAATGCTGTCCCTATGTGGTCTGTGCCAAAAGGGTTGGAGGGACTTAGTACAGTTCCTGTTAGGTGTCTCCTTCACAACCCATGTTCTTACAGGCCAAGGAGACGGAGCCACTGCACTCTCTACCCTAGATGTGGCCCTGCCAGGTCAGCTGGGTAGGGAAGCTTGTGTTGCCACTGCCTGTGTTTGTCTAGAGGAAGGATGGTCTAGTGATTAGGACACTAGCCTGGAATGTGGAGGACTGGATTCAATTCCTCGCTCTGCCACAGACTCCACGTGTGACCTTGGGCAAATCACTTAGCCGCTATGTGCCTCAGTTTCTCCATCTGTGCAATGGGATAATAGCAGTGCCCTCCTTCACAGGATAAATACATGAAAGTGTGTGAGGTACTCAGCTAAGATGGTATTAGGGGCCAGATAAAGTGCCTAAGATAGATAGATTCTAGCTCTGTGGGTTAATAGAGGACTTGCCTTTCCACCGCTGTCAGACCATCACTGAAACACACTGACGAACGATCAGTTTAGAAGCCCCAAGATTTGTGCCAATAATACATTGCATACACGGTGCATTCAAACTGGGGGCCAAGCTCAGTTCCTGGTGTAATCAGCAATGACTCAGTTGTCTCCAGTGCAGGTGTGCCTGCTTATAACAGGGCCAAATCTGGCCCTAGCTCTGTATAATAGGGGACGCAGTGTCATATCACAAAAATATTAGTCCAGATCCTTAGCTGGAGTAAGGCAGCCAAGCTCCCCTGACATTAGCAGAGTGATGCTGATTTACACTAGCTAGGGATCTGGCCCATTCTGCCTTAAATGCAATTCAGTGTGTGCGTTCAATGCAGAATTCTGAAAGCAAGTTTTGGTTCATGCTGCCTATTGGACCCTGATTCGGATTTCATGTGGACATTCAGCAACATAGCTCTATGGACTGCAGCTGAGCTATTCCTCGTGTACACCTGTGTAGCAGATCAGAATCAGGTCAATTGGTTTGCGAGAGGACATCTGCCCAGTTTTGGCTGCGCTGCCCCGACTTCACCCCTACGTGCAAAACAGTGGGGGAAGTACATGTTCTGCCCATGGATCATGCTTTGGCTTGGTTGGATCACCTCATTTTTCCTGTTTGTTACATTCACTGCTGGTGGGGGTAAGGATGGCAAATTACCCCTGTGATTAAGAAACCCACATGGATATCAGGGACTGAAGATAGAAAGGCGTCAAGAGTCCTGCAGACAATACATCGATTGGTGCTGTATAAATACTTACAGATCGATCGATCTAGTCCATGCCTCAGTTTCCCTATCTGTAAAATGGAAATAATGATACTGAACTTCTTTGTAAAGCACTCGGAGATCTACTGATCTCTATAAAAGCTATATTCTATATTCAGGTAATTAATGACTATTCCTATCTTACCTTACATATCACCTCTCTTTCTGAATGATCCCAAAGTATTTCCCAAGTTATATAGGAAGCACCATTACTAATCAATTGGAATTCTTTGAGGAGGTCAACCAACAGGTGGACAAGGGTGATTCAGTGGATGTAGTGTACTTGGACTTTCAGAAAGCCTTTGACAAGGACCAAAGGCTCTTAAACGAAGTAGGCAGTCATGGGATAAGAGGGAAAGTCCTCTCATGGATCAGTAGCTGGTTAAAAGATAGGAAACAAAGGGTCAGTTTTCACAGTGGAGAGAGGTAAATAATGGGGTCTCCCAAGGATCTGTATTTGGAGCTATGCTGTTCAACATATTTATAAACTATCTGGAAAAACGGGTGAACAGTGAGGTGAACAAGTTTGCAGATGATACAAAATTACTCAAGATAATTAAGTCCAAAGCTGATTGGAAAGAGTTACAAAGGGATCTCACAAAACTGGATGACGGAGTAACTAAATGGCAGATGAAATTCAAAGCAATGCACATTGGAAAACATAATCCCAACTATACATACAAAATGATAGGGTCTAAATGAGCTGTTACCACTCTAGAAAGAGATCTTGGAGTCACTGTGGATAGTTCTCTGAAAATATCCACTCAATGTGCAGTGACAGTCGAAAAAGCTACTGGGATGTTAGGAAGTTTAGGAAAGGGATAGAGAAGACAGAAAGTATCATAATGCCACTCTATGACCTTGAATACTCTGTGCAGTTCTGGTCACCCCATCTCAAAAAAGATTTATTAGAATTGGAAAAAGTACAAAGAAAGGCAACAAAATGATAGGGGAATGGAACAGTTTCCACCTGAGACGAGAGTAAAAAGACTGGGACTGTTCATCTTAGAAAAGAGACAACCAAGGGGGGATATGTAGGAGAACCAGGGGTCACCCAATGATATTAATAGTCAGGTTTACAACAAACATAAGGAAGTACTTCTTCACACAACACACAATCAACCTGTGGAACTCGTTGCCGGGGAGGTTGTGAAGACCACAAGTATAATTGGGTTAAAAAAAGAATTAGGTAAATTCCTGGAGAAGAGGTTCATCAATGGCTGTTAGCCAAGATGGTCAGGGACACAGCCCCATGCTCTGGATGTCCCTAAGCCTCTGACTACTTAGGGGACTTGGTGATAGGGGATGGATCATTTGATTAACTGCCCTGTTCAGTTCATTCCCTCAGAAGCATCTGGCACTGGCCACTGTCAGAAGACAGGATACTGGGCTAGATGGACCATTGGTCTGACCCAGTATGGCCATTCTTATGTCCACTTCACTCACCACTGAAATAGCACCCCTTCTATAGGAATGCCCTCAGCAGTTATTGGTATTACTGTAGTGCCAGAAACCTAGTTAGGGACCAGGATCCCATTGTGCTAGGTGCTGTCTGGGAGTAAGAAGAGAAGAATAGCATCCCCAACTGAAAAGCCAAGGGGCATTAAGATAGCCCAGAACTGGACCAGGACCTCAGGGACACAGCCCCAGCACTCCTGAGAAAGAGGCTGAGAGAACTTTGATAATCAAATGTAGCCAGGTGCTTAGTTTTATATCTGATAGTGGCTGATAAATCACTAGGACCACTTCCCACAGCACTTATTGTGAGTTATCTTTGGAGGTCTCCCACCCAAGTACTGGCTCAAAGCTGACCCCAGATAGCTTGTGAGATCAGACTGAAGCCTAACATGAGGGGATATGGCTCATGGTACTTCACTGCAGATGGAACGTAAGAGTTCAAGGAGTTGCAGTGGGAGACAGCATCTCTTCAGCTAGCTCAGAACCAGGGACAGTCTCTTAAAATCCCTAGAGCTCCCCAGCGTGCCCCCTGGCACAGTGTTCTGCCCACCTGGTTTCAGGTTATTCTCCACCTCTCCTGCTACATAGTGTTGCTGCTGAAGAATGTTGCTGTGTTCCATCCTAGAGGTGGCTGCACTTCAGCGCAGGATGAAGCCATCCTTGTACCTTGTCTGGGAAATGCTTTTGTAGCTTTCCAGATGGACGGTACAGCAGAGACAAGCTACGCTACTGCTTGGAGTGACCCTTTGTGCCGGAGTTATTGTCCTTGGCTCTCGGCTGTGCTCTGTTGCCAAGGATGAACTCCTAAGGCACAGCACGTGGCAATGAGCATCGGCCCCTGTTTGACGAGGACAGGCTTAGACTGGAGCAGTGAAGGGCTTGTGCCTGCATTGACAGCTACTCCCCTTCCCCGCAGTCTCCTGTCCACAAGTCAGCTAGGATCCCAGCTGTCTTCCTTCCTAGCTGTCACCCGCACCAGGGACCCTGCAGGGACTGTCATACTGAATATGTTTCAGCTCTCCTGGGGTGCTGCAGACAGATGTTCCCACTCGCCTGCTCTCCCTGCTGATGCGTGTGCGGGAGCCGAGCACAGCGCTCCTTCTGCATGCTGCTCTGCTCTCTCAGCCTCCCGGCACTTGCTGGAGAGCCAGGAGCAGCACTGTGCATTGTGTGGTTTAACCTGGAGGTGCACTGGCGTAGCGCCAGGGGAGAACAGACAGGCAGCAAACTGCCGCTAGGACATTTATCGGCCCCAGAAACCAGCCCAACACCGAGAGGAAGAGTCATCGTTTCTGGCACCTCCAGCGCCCCTCCTCTGGGCCAGCGTAGTCAAGATCCCAGTGAGCAGATCTGCCTACCTCTGGGCCAGATCCAAACCCCATGGAAATCAATAAAACGACTCCCATTGACCTCCCAGGGCTGTCGATTGCGACCCCTATCCCTACACCCATCCCATCCTTGGCTTGTCCAAGAACGCAAGGACCCGAAGGCCTCAAACCAAGGTTCAGAGCTGGGCCTGAGTTTGATCAGATCCCAGCCTCATTCTCAGCCAGGCAGAGGCACAATCTCTTCCTTTCAGCAGAGGAAGGACCCTGTGTCAGCATGGGCTGCCACGTGAGGGGTTTGAGGCCGGGACCTGTGTTTGGTCCTGCCCTCCCCTGCTCCAGCTGGGCGTGGGAGAGCCATGGAGGGAACATGCTCCATCCCTGGGAATAGGGAGCATTGTGTGTGACTCCTGAGTGGCCTCCCCAACCTCACCTCTCCGGCCAGTGCTCAGGGAACTAGGCCGAGCCCTCTTTGTCTGGAGGGAGGGGAAGGGACCTGGGTTAGAAAAATACGGCTGTACAGGAAGAATCCCACTAGGAATCAAAATGCTGCCCTACACAGGGCCGTATTCTGAATGGGTTAAGAGGGTTTGGCAGGGCGAGGCCCCTTCCTTAGTGATGTCGCACGCATTTGCTGAGGCTGGATATAGGCAGAAGGGGAGAGAGGGAACCACTGCCACAGGACAGCAGGAATCCCACAGTGACTGCATGTCCAAGGCAGAGTCCTCTGCACCCCTAACCACTGCCTGTTTGGTTTCATCTCCAGGTACCTGGCCATCCGCTACCCACTGCGCTCCCGGGAACTGCGGACCCCCTGCAACGCGGTTGCTGCCTTGGCTGTGATCTGGGGCCTCTCTGTGGTCTTCGCTGGTCCGTACCTGAGCTACTACGACCTGATCGAGTGGGAGTCCAGCTACATCTGCATGCCCAGCTGGGAGGAGTGGAAGCGCAAGATCATAGACACCAGCACGTTTGCCTTTGGCTATGTGATCCCCGTGCTGATCGTCAGTCTCTCCTACACCAGGACCATCAAGTACCTGTGGACGGCCGTGGACCCCCTGGAGGATATGTCAGAGTCCAAGAAGGCCAAGCGGAAGGTGACCAAGATGATCATCATAGTGACCATCCTCTTCTGCCTGTGCTGGCTGCCCTACCACGTGGTGATCCTGCGCTACCTCTATGGGGACTTCCCCTTCAACCAGGCCACCTACGCCTTCCGGCTGCTCTCCCACTGCATGGCCTACGCCAACTCCTGCCTCAACCCCATCATCTACGCCCTGGTCTCCAAGCACTTCCGCAAGGGCTTCAAGAAGGTCTTCAGCTGCCTCCTGAGGAAGAAGGCCCGCAACAAGGTCCATGTGGTGCACGCTGCCCACACGGTGCCTGGCTTTGAGGCAGGCTCCACTGAGGTATCCCAGATGAACGAGGAGCACAACGGGCAGCAGGACGGGTGTGAGCTGGATGCAGGATCCCTCATGGTCCAGTCAGGCTCTTCCAGGCCCCTTCACCTCTCCTAGCAGCGAGGCTCCATCCTCTCGGGCAGCCATGCTGTGTTGCTAGTGGCAGGGAGAGGCCTCCCCTTCCCACTGGATGATGGAGAGGACACGAGAGACAGCCCCAGAGAATCCCACTCCTACTCCTGGACTTAATTTCTCCTGGCATGCCACAGGCCTATTGTTCTCCCGAGCACTGCATCAGAGCCCCCCAGACAGCGTCCGAGAATGGGCCTGCTCGTGGGAGGGACCAGACCCCGGCTCACACTGGAGCCACAGCCCTGCTGGTCTAAAGTTCATTGGACCCCGTCTTTGTGAATGGAGCAGAGACCGACAACACCATCTCCTTTGATTGTGTCTGGGTTGGCTGTCAGTGCTCCCTGCTCCTTAATTCCTGCCTCACCCACTAACACCCACCACTGTCTTGCTCTAGTGTAGTCCCGTCTAGGCAGTCCTGCTTTTTGCCTCATTTATGTGGCTTCTCGGGGTGCAAACATCCCCTCCCATCTCTAGCTCACGACACTGCCTGAAGGCAGCTTCCAAACCCTCCGTTCCGTCTATCACAGGCGAGGGGAGAGCATGGAAACGCAGCAGGCCTGCTCTAGCCATGCTTTCAAACACACCCTGGGGGAACAGACAGGGCTGGCCCACCCCTCAGCCTCTGCTTGGGGCACTGTTTTGTACCACTCCATCTGCCATGTGCATTTGCAACTGCCCCCCTGACTTCGTTGTACCAGCCACGTGCTTGTCCCTTTGCACCCAGGACCTTGGCCATGTGCTCATCTTTTGACCCATGATACCTGCCCACCTACTCCCCAACCTGCCCTGTGCAGCCCAACTCCTACTCTCCACCCAGCCCGTGCTGCCCACCATGTGCGTGGTGTTCACCTGGCAATACCTGCCACGAGGTCACCACTTGACACTGGCCCAGGTCTAGGTGCTGGGAGTATCATAGCACAGCCCTTGTGTGTGAGCTGCTGGTTTCCCCTGCGCTCACTGTGCGACCTTCATCTGTACTTGTGTTTCACATCACAGGTGAGACCATAGAGTGCAGACAGGCCAGAAACTATGCTGGTTTATTGACTATGCCATGGCCAAGACAGTCACCATAACTGGTGTGCCCTTAAAGCACGTTGTATTCACGGTATGGGTGCATGGCCGTCTGTGCGTGTCTGCTTCTGGTGCTCACCATTCCAGTGTAAGGGGCTCTCCTTCGCACATGGAGTGTTGGGGTCTGCGTGAGGGAGACGGGGCTGTACATACTGTAGAGGTGTCTTTCTAACCCCCAGCAAATAAACATGGGAAGCGACAGGGCCTTTGTCGATATTCTTTGTGGGATGGGCCCCAGCTGCAAAATCCAAACCTGGGTTTGGCTCCCGGAAGGTAAAAAGGAAAACAGGAGATGGCCTTTCGAGCACTGAATCAGCCTATTTCGCTCCACCCAGCCCCCGGGAGCGCCGGATCTCTGGGCAGGTAGCCCGGGGGGTAGGGCAGGTAGCCCGTGGGGATGGCACTGCTTTGTGAGAACCCTGTGCTTGGCCCATGCCATGTTGTGTGGCTCAACCCCTCCCAGGCCCCCACAGTGCATGGCAAAGCGCCTTCTTCAGATCAAACACCTTTCAGTCTCCTGCCAGCCTTCATCTGTGCAAAGCGCAGAGTGCACTGGGCTAGCAGACACCCTCAGGGCCACCTCCTCACCTGGTGTAAATCAGAGCTCTGCTGAGCTACACCAGCCGAGGATCTGGCTCATTGGCTCTGCTATCCACTCAGCCCTTCATCCTATGGCTACAGCTCACTTTCCTTCCTGACACAAGCACGGTTACTGACAACCTGGCTGGCAGCCAGGGAAAGCGGGCTCTAGATCCCATGAA
Organism: Malaclemys terrapin pileata; assembly: GCF_027887155.1. Taxonomy (NCBI): domain Eukaryota; kingdom Metazoa; phylum Chordata; order Testudines; family Emydidae; genus Malaclemys; species Malaclemys terrapin. Next base: position 57,398,309 of record NC_071514.1, read on the forward strand.
GGAGTCGATGGGATGGGCAGCTTCCCAGCATAGTGACCCGCACTAGGATAGAGGAGCCCAGGGTTGAGGTGTTCACGCAGGACCCTGGCTGTTCAGGCTCGGGGGGTTGGGGGGGGGGCAATCACAAAGCTCAAGGGGGTTGGGGACAGCAGCAGGAGGGGTTGTTACCAGCTGCTTTCTTTCCCAGTTTCTTGGATGCCATAAATCACGGTCACCCCATACCTCAAAGAGCCAATTGGAGCAGCACCTTCTGTGAAGCATGATGGGAACCGGTGCAGAGGCCTCTGGGGCACTCCTAAGGTGGAGTAATTGAGAGCGACTGAAAGTGGGGTCATGTTATAATCGGGGGAAAGACACCCAGAAAGGAGAAGGGTCAATGGCAGAAGTGGGACTAGAACCCAAGTCTCCCAACTCCCAATACTGGGCTAACCCAGGTGGCGTTCAAAGCCGTGAGGGGACCATTTCCCTTCTGCAAATGGGTCGTCCACTGATTCAACTGCCATACACCCCTCCCCTCTCCCTTGCAGGACAGGGCCTCTACTGTGCCATGCCCCTCCACATGGTCCCGGGCTGCGACAGGAAGGCAGAGAAGAAAGCCCCAGATGAACGAGGCCAGCCGACAAGAGGGGCCATGTGCCACGGAAGGCACATGGCTGGCAAGCACTTGGTAAAAGAGAGCAGAGAGAAAGGCAGGGCGGGGGCAGTAATTACTCCAATTGGCTGGTACGGTCATGCAGGCCCCATGACAGCTGCACGCATTCCCCACCACCGCTCAAGGAGAGAGCAGTAGTAATTGGGTCAGCAGTGGTGAGATACGAAGGCTCCCCGCTCAGCATCAGCGTGCAGATGCCTCTCCCTCTTAATTCACCATCCAGTTAAAACAGTCAAGCAGCCTAGTCCGAGTGCAAAGCCCCGCTGGCTCCTGCTGGTCCAACAGGCTGTGGAACAAAGCAGCCAGTCGAGCCCCATGCTGGGTCCTTCAGCTGAGCCCACCAGCAACCACTGGGGGCTGCTGACATTTCAACTGACATTTCACAGCACCACTGTCCTTCAACAGCCCGTGTCCCCCCCTTCCAGACAGTCACATGCACGTAGGGTGACCAGATGTCCCGATTTTATAGGGATATTCCTGATTTTTGGGTCTTTTTCTCACATAGGCACCTATTACCCCCCACCTCCTGTCCCGATTTTTGACACTTGCTATCTGGTCAGCCTACATGCACAGCCCCCCAAGACACACTGCACCATGCGCAATGTGTGTTCACACACACTGGATCCCCTTCACCCTGACAAACGCATACGCACAACACTGCCCCGGCTCTCACCTCCTTCACAGGGGAGGGGCCTGGGCCTGACAAAACATACACTGTGCCCCTATGCACACAGGCACATTCACACACCCACTGATGGACATTAGAGACGGACACTATACAAACCCATTCATGCACCGACTCTCTGATGTATGTCCACAGGCAACCTGCCCCTCACCTCTGCAGGTAATATGCACTACGCCCTGAAAAACTACCCAGGCAGAGAGTGGCACCTGCCAACACAGACACCACTTGGAAACGCACACACACTCCCCACCCTACTCACACACACCACACCGAAACCCAGCTCCTTAGCGACATAGGTACGGTACTTCCAGCTAGTCAACCATTCCCTCCACCCACCACCAGTCTGCTCCTTATACACATACCTGTGATGTCAGGCATGAGCCCATTGCAGACCTCAGCATCTCTCCTTGAGACACTCCTGGGCATCACAATGGTGTCTCGTTGCTTCAGCCCCACTCCAAAAGATAACCCTCACCTGCACTATCTGATCAGCAGCTCTCTTTTGGTTGGCCTGTCTCCTTTGCCCTTCTCTTCAAAACACTCAGCGGGTTTCACTCCAATCCCTCACAAACACAGCTACTGATATTTAACCCCTCGCCACCTGCAAAATCCACTCCTTTCATTTCCCCCGTTTGCTACCCCTGCAGATTAGGTCAAAGCCCCTTGGAGGGTCAAAGAGAAGCGGGTGCTGAAGAGCAATGGGAGCTGCTAGTGTTTGGTCTGTATGAGATTCACCCCAGCACAAGGCCTGTGACCACAGGACTCCAGTGGTGTGGCTGGGCCCCTGCCCAAGGGAGAATTTCTCCTTCCCAGGAGCACAGGGATATGAAAGATCAATATCCACTGAGCTGGGCTCTCAGAGATGGTGCTGAAAGCCCTCGGCACCCTCATATTATAAAGGTAGAGCTTTAGGAGCACAGGCCGACACTCAGCACAATTTCAACCTGCCTCTGCTGGGGGGAGGCGCCCGGGGACGTTTTTGACATACAGATGTTATGGCTTCTCTTGGCAGAAAGGCTAATTAAACAGCTGATAAATATTAATAATGCCAGGTTCCTAGAGAGGGTACGGCTGGGTCCAAGAGATTTATTAGGAGTTAGCTGCTTTATGGATTGGAAAGAAGATGTAAATGGCATGGCTCCAGAACTGGGAGCTGAATGGTGACCTCTCCAGATTCCTTTTGGTTTTGGTTTTGCAAATGCGCCCCCACCCCCCCAGGCAGAGGTGTCTCCACAGCAAACTGCACAGTCAAGTAGCTTTAATTAACCGATCAGCTGCTTGTAGAGACAACCCAGAGCTGCTGGGGAAAGAGACAGAGCAGTGCCTCAGGAGGCACTTTTATTACAAGAGCTGCTCAGAAGCTCCCTAGTTAAGGCTGAAACCCGCTCCAGGCCCTATAGAGTCAACTTCCCTCTAGCTTGGGCGGGCAGATGGAGGGGAATGAAAACTCCCACCTTTGAGCCCAATAAATGTTCTGGCTGGCTCCCAGGCCCAGGGCTGGTGCAAGGATATTTTGCGCCCTAGGCGAAACTTCCACCTTGCACCCTCCCCCCCCTCGTAACATCAGTTCATTAAGGGGCAAATCCCGACAAGCCTTTATAGACCCCAGGGGCCAGCCTGCCCAGGGGCTGCTCCCCAGACCAGGTTCCCCCCTTCCCACCCCCTGAACTCCCCTGGAGAGTGCACAGCCCCCCCGCAAGCCCTCCCCACCCCACCCTGGTGGCCCCCGCCCCGAGTCCACTCACTAGCTTTGCCAGGCTTGGGCCGCTGCAGCAGCTCGGCAGGGAGGAGCTGCCTTCTGGGGGCTCCTGTAACAGATGCATGTGGGCAGAGGCCCTCGTGCACCCCTCCGGCTCCCCACTCGCCGTGATCGGGCTCTGTGGCTCCCGGGAGTGTGAGCCGCCGCTACCCCTCCCGGAGCAGGCTCAGGGCCCCGCGCCCCGGCGGCGGCTCACATGCCTGGGAGCCGCAGAGCCTGAACACGGTGAGGGGCAAGTCGGCAGGGCGCACGGGGGCCTCTGTCCGCATGCATCTGATGCAGTCACCAGGGGCCCCTCCAAGGGGGCGCCAGGTCGCAGCCTGGGCAGGAGGGGCGGGGGGGGGTGCGGCTGCTTCCCGCTAGCGGCACCACTGCCTTTGCAGGGCTCCTGCCCCCTGCACCACGCCAGCTCCTCCATGGCTGAGGCTCACCGGCCCCGCAAGCCCTATGCAGTATTATTAAACTGGTGCCCCTATGTCCGACAGTAGCCTGAGCTTGCAGCCCGGCGGGGGCGGAGGGACAAGGCAGAAAGAACAACAAGATGCCCGGCCCGCCTCACTGTCGCGGAGAGTCACAGTTCCCCGCAGAGACACCTGTACCCTCTCCCTCACGCAGAATGGACATGCAGAAGGTATCTAATTAAAAGTACTAAAGTTGGGAATAAAAAATGTCAGTCACAGGTTTTTTGATATGCCCTGAAGTTTGTCAGACATTTATTTGCAAAAACTTTGTAGTAAGGGTGAGTCAGCTGTCTTGCTGAATACAACTTTAAATATTATGGAATACATGACGTAGCTCTTCTCTGTTTTACATTTTCTTAATCAGTATTTCTAAGCTGATTTTATATTTTAAATGTACTCTTAAGCCTTCATAAAGTAATCATTCCAGATTACTACATATTTAACTCACTGAAACAGACATTATTTTAAATTAATCAGTCACAGAGATTTAGTGTGTTCATAACAATGTTCATTGCTTTTAGAAAAAGGGAACACTAATTTACTGTGTAAAGAGAACAGGAGTACTTGTGGCACCTTAGAGACTAACAAATTTATTAGAGCATAAGCTTTCGGGGACTACAGCCCACTTCTTCGGATGCATATGGGCTGTAGTCCACGAAAGCTTATGCTCTAATAAATTTGTTAGTCTCTAAGGTGCCACAAGTACTCCTGTTCTTTTTGCGGATACAGACTAACACGGCTGCTACTCTGAAACCTGTAATTTACTGTGTGTGATCTCCATAACAATACACATGTTTATGAAATTTCACCAACTTTAAAAAATATGTTTCCAAAGATTTTAGGCATAACAAAGGATTTTATATTTTACTAAGGTACTGATTTTGCTTAAAACTAGTTCATCAGATAGTCAGAAGTAAAGAAAAGGAAACTCTGTCCAGCTATCTGGAAGGCTGTTGCTTCCTTCAATGCAGGGGTGGGAGGGGGGAGAGGGGGTGAAGGGAGAAATGGATGGACAGAAAGGACAGGAAGAGTTTGGAAGTAAGTTTTTTTACTATAGTAATTAAAATGTGTATTTTGGATAAGGGTGGTCTTTTGAAGAATTTATGTAAAAAAACATATGTCTGAAGATCCAAGCATTTAAGGCTAAAGATGATTGTGCATCTAAAAATCTATGCAAGGAGTTTTTAGAGATGTGATTTTATAATCTTCGCCAACTCACTAATGAAATATTTTTAAAGCAAATTTTAAACTAAGGTCCTGTAGACTGACATGTTCTGAGGAAATATTACAGTCATGCACAACTGTTTGTTTCAGTACATTCAGAAACTGAAACCTGGGGGTTGGCAAATGCCTGTTAAATGTCTTCATTACTCCTTGACTGGCTCTTTAACAATTTCAGTGTTGTGCTAATAGGTCTGGCAGGCTGGAGACTTTCTCTTTTAACTACTAGATCCCCTTCCCAGAAAGACTCAGAGCCTGCTGGAAGGGTCAGAACAGGGGTAGGAACACCAGTGGGGTGGACACTAAGACCCAGTGGTGCCCCAAATTTTCAGGTGCCCTACTCAGCTGCCTATGCCTGAGGACTGCCCCTGGCGCCCCCAACCACTTGCCGCCCTAGGCCGCTGCCTAGTTCACCTAGTGGTTGCACCGGCCCTGGGTGTGTGCTGGAAAGGGGCTTGAGAGCCTGGCACAGCAACCCAGTGCAAGGGAAACTGGGGCTGGAGGGCTGGGTGGGACCCCAGCACATCAGGTGACATCCCAGAAGGGGGGGTCTAACCCATCACAACCACTATCTGCCACTAAGAGCACAAGAGCTCCAGGGTAGAAGCTGAAGTAGGGTTACCATATTCTGTACCTCCAAATGGAGGACACTCCACGGCCCCCGGCCCCGCCCCCAGCCCCGCCCATACCCCCTCCCCAACCCCGCCCCCTCCCCAAAGTCTCCGCCCCCTCCCCTGCTTCCCGCGAACATTTGATTCGCGGGAAGCCTGAAGCAGGTAAGGGGGGTGTGGGGGGGAGGAGGCGCAGCCCAGGCTAGCCCCCCCGGCGGCTCCAGCCTGGGTCGGCTCGGGCCCTGGGGTGCCGGCCCCGGCCCACCACCCCCGGCCCGCCCAGCACTGCCGGCCCCCGGCGACCCGGCGCACCCCCGGCCCGGCTCCCCGGCTCCCCGGCTCCCCGGCGGCCTGGCTCCCCGCGGGCCCGGCTCCCCGCGGGCCCGGCCGACCCGGCTCCCCGCGGGCCCGGCTCCCCGCGGGCCCGGCCGACCCGGCTCCCCGCCGGCCCGGCTCCCCGCCGGCCCGGCCGACCCGGCTCCCCGCCGGCCCGGCTCCCCGCCGGCCCGGCTCCCCGCGGGCCCGGCCGACCCGGCTCCCCGCCGGCCCGGCTCCCCGCCGGCCCGGCCGACCCGGCTCCCCGCCGGCCCGGCTCCCCGCCGGCCCGGCCGACCCGGCTCCCCGCCGGCCCGGCTCCCCGCGGGCCCGGCCGACCCGGCTCCCCGCCGGCCCGGCTCCCCGCCGGCCCGGCCGACCCGGCTCCCCGCCGGCCCGGCTCCCCGCCGGCCCGGCCGACCCGGCTCCCCGCCGGCCCGGCTCCCCGCCGGCCCGGCCGACCCGGCTCCCCGCCGGCCCGGCTCCCCGCCGGCCCGGCCGACCCGGCTCCCCGCCGGCCCGGCTCCCCGCCGGCCCGGCCGACCCGGCTCCCCGCCGGCCCGGCTCCCCGCGGGCCCGGCCGACCCGGCTCCCCGCCGGCCCGGCTCCCCGCGGGCCCGGCCGACCCGGCTCCCCGCCGGCCCGGCTCCCCGCGGGCCCGGCCGACCCGGCTCCCAGCCCGGACCCCGGCCCGGCACCGCGCCCCCAGCTCCCCGTCCGGCCCCGCGCCCGGCACTGCACTGCGCCCCTGGTTCCCGGCCCGGCACCATGCCCCCGGCCCCGCACCGCCGGCCCCGGCCGAGCACCACCCAGCCCTCCCGATTTTCCCGGACATGCCCGGCTTTTGGGGATTTCCCCCCGGACGGGGATTTGAGCCCCCAAAAGCCGGACATGTCCGGGAAAATCCGGACGTATGGTAACCCTAAGCTGAAGTGGCAGAGCAATAAAGAAGCACAGACCTGTCTCTGGGATTGTACAATACCATCCTCCACAGGCTGCTGGGACATCTTTGGTGTTCACCCTCCTGTGCTGACCCTTACTTTCTTGGATTTCACTCAGGCCATTTCCGTAGTGCATAGAGGGGCATAGAGAAGTGTAGCCCATGGCAACACGGCGTGGCTGTGGCTCTCATTCTCTCTCCAGTCGCTAGGGTTGCCAACCCTCCTGGTTTTGCCGGGAGTCTCCCAGAATCAGGCCCTATCTCCTGAAGGCTACTGAAGCCAAACCGGGAGATTTTAGGCGCTGAAAGGCTGGCAGCGCAGCATGGCAAAGGCAGGCTCTCTGCCTGCCCTGGTCCCGCATTGCTCCCAGAAGCGGCTGGCACGTCCCTGTGGCCCGTGGGGGTGAGAGGGGTGTCTCCGCGCACTGCGCCCTCCTCGAGTGCTGACTCCGCAGCTTCCATTGGTTGGAAACTGGCGTTAATGGGAGCTGCGGGGGCAGTGCCTGCTGAGAAGGATTTCCCTCCCCTGTTGAGTATGTTCCCTGCAGCACTTAGTACAGAGAACATACACTCGTGGCCTGCTCAAGCCAGCAACGGATGTGCCTCGGGGGATTTCGTTCCCATTTCCCAAATGCAGAAGATCAATTCTACTACAAGCAAGGGCTTATCTACACAACAGCTTCTACAGCGCCTCAGCTGTGCCACTTTAGTGCCAGAGTGTAGCCGCTTCCTACATCAACAGACGGGATTTTTCTGTTAATGTAGTTAATCCGGCTTTCCAAGAGGTGGTAGCTAAATTGATGGAGAATCCTTCCATCAATATAGCTGTGACTACACCGGGGGTCAGGTCACCCTAACTATAGTGCTCTGGGTGTGAAGTTTTCCACAGCTGTGAGCGAGATAGCTAGGTCAAATCTATTTTTTAAGTGTATACAATGAGGTTTGGAAATCCACTCACTCATTCTCCCAGCTAAGAGGGCTCCCAGCCAGCCGCCCATTAACAGCTGTTAACCAAGAGTGCTTTAGTATAACTCATGTTCCTTTCCCGCTGCACCAACCCAATAGGTCTTAACACGAAGGAACAAAAAGAGTCATTGAAGCAGCTGTATGAAAACATCCCCCAATAACCCATAGCCCCTGAAAGCGAGACCCTCATGCTTGGACCAAGAGGTGGCAAACACACCCATGCCACATCAGAGCTGTGTGTGTGATTTCATTGGAGCAGATGGGGCCTGAACACAACCCCAGCCTGCTTGGATACATCACTCCCATCGCTATCTGCTGCTACCCTTGTGTGACCCTGAGCACCCCTGTATTCACACCCTACACGCTAGTGTAATAATCTTTGTACAAAATATGCCTTGTGAGATATATGAAAACTAATAACTCATTGACCATTAATATTCTTGTGTGATGTATGCACACAGTGGGTATTAAGAATTATGGCTATATGTTAGCATTATGACTAAAGTGTGTTTGAACCAGGTATGGCAGGGGGAGTGGTTAATCAGATCCATCCTAAAGGAAGGAATGTGTGTTTGCCTCAAATTACATATAAGTGGTAAACAGGCCCATCAAGGCAGCAGGGGAGGAGATGGCAGGAAACAGGACAATTTGCCTTTCAGCAAACACAAGTGGAGGAATAAAACATGGACTTTCCTTCACCACCAGCCTTCATGTTGCCTTACTCATAGCTCGAATAAACTTTCCCTTGAGGGGTAACTCTCAGAAGAATCCATTTCAGAGGTTCACTGGTCTATAAAGACAAGTGGGGCTGAACCTCAAGTGGTAAGCAAGTGACTCCACTGACTGTAAACAATATCACTCTATTCTACAAGTGTATAGAGTGAGGTCTTGTCTGAAAGCTAATGACTTATTCACTCAACTGGGGCAAATACACCCTTCCATTTAAACACAGCACTGAGCTGGTTTATAGTAACAAAATAAAACAGACTTATTAACAATAGATCAGAGGTTAAGTGATGCCAAGTAAAAGGAATACAGTTAGAAAGTTATATGTTTGTGTGTCTTCAGAGGAACAAACAAATCTTATTATTTCTCTGAACCATCCAGGGAGGGCTGGACATTGCAGAGCACACGGATTTGGGAAATTTAGGACGGCGAGTGTGTTGGGGTTCCCTCACTGGCTATAACCGAGGCTGGTGGAAGCCAGAATGGGGCTCTGGGGTCAGAGTTGCCGAACCAGGGCTGTCTAAGCACACAGACACTTAGCGTGTGACCTGTATGCTGATAGGCCAGTAGTGAGCATCCCAGGTTGGAAGCTACAGCAGCAAGGCATCATAAGGCACTCAGGGTCACAGGGCAGGCAGTGACACAACCCTCATGGATCTGGTCTGCACCCCAAACCACGTGACACTTTGTCCCCTCAGGCCAGTCTATGCTGTCTAATGCCCTGCAGCGTGGTTTCTGGATAGAGCAGGGAGCAGCTTGGGAGGTGGTATTTCCCTACACAGCTTGCAGCTCCTTATCTAGATGTTGCCAAGGAGGGGAACTGCATCTCCCTACTCTAAACCATGAAAGCCCAAGCTTCATGAGGGACATGCAGGCCATGTGGCCAGTACTGTCAGGACTTGAGGGTTACAAACAGGGTCAAAATCTGTGCTGATTCACAGCATGGGCCATTCATTGACTCTAATGGAGAATTTGGCCCTTCGTGTGCCTCTGTATTAATATTAGAAACAAGCTCACACTGGATCTGGATTTTGAATGCCCTGTAGTCTAGGGGTTTCAGTCCAACTCCATGTAAAAGTATCAGGAAATGCAGCAACACCCATGGATTGGGATGGGCAGCTGGAGTTGTAGTATGGATGGGGTTTGCCAGCCTCTAGCCCAGCAGTGAGGATGGGTGTACCAGACACCAGGTGCATTAGGGGTGCAACGTGCAGATCCCAAGGGCTGAATGGACACAGCATGGAGCTTTCCTCCCTGCTCGCCCGATGGCAGGTTGGGCCCTCCCAGGCTCCACCGGGCTGGAAGGAATAGCGGGGCTGGGGTTTGCGGACTGATCAGTCTTTTAGGAGTTGCTAGCAAATTAAAATCCCAGAATAAATTTCCTGCCAGTTTCCAAACAGTCTGGCTCTGGGCAGGGGCGGCTCCAGGCACCAGCGCAGCAATTGCGTGCCTGGGGCGGCAAGCCGCGGGGGGCGGCCTGCCGGTCGCTGTGAGGGCGGCAGTCAGGCAGCCTTCAGCGGCATGCCTGCGGGAGGTCTGCCGGTTCCACAGCTTCGGTGGTAATTCGGTGGCGGGTGCACCGAAAGCGCAGGACCGGCAGATCACCCGCAGAAACGCCGCCGAATCCGTATGACCGCGGACCGCCCGCAGGCATGCCGCCGAAGCCCGCCTGATTGCTGTGCTTGGGGAGGCAAAAAACATAGAGCTGCCCCTGGCTCTGGGCCTCTCAGGATTTGCTGCTGCAGTACTCACACACAATTCATAGGGAACACTAAAAAAGCTAGTTAGTGGTTTGTTTACTACTGGGGGAGGGATCCCCTGGTGGTTTGTGGCAGGCTGTAGTAATTAGCAACAGACAGCCTGCTTCTCCCTACAAGATCCTCTCTCTAAACAATGGGACGGGTGACTGCAAGGCCCCCCCGCCCCCACTCTCAGGGCTGTGGCCTCTTCAAACACTGCAGATTCATGAGCACAGGGATTTGGGCTGGTGGCTCACACTTCCATCTCGCTTCTGCTGCACCACCCATAGCACTGTGAGTCGCCACTGCAGATAGATGGAAAGATCCTCCCAAAGCCAGCCCCGCTCCCCGAGAACAAGATCAAGAGGAACTAGCCAGAGCTATGTAGAGTGCATATCAAGCCTGGTTCTCCACACTCTTATGTAGCTAGTGGATGTGCAGAGGAAATGTAGGATGTTATCACTGGCATGAGCGAGTGGAGAATGGGGCGACCCAGCGCGCACGCTGCGCATGCCCAGCCCCTGGCCAGTCGCGTCTGGGCTGCTGCCCAGCTGGTGCAATCCCGTGGCGGACCTGGAGTGGGGGCAGCAGGCCCCAGCCCCCCCGTCCTGCTCGGGTCCCGCAGGGGAACGAACGGGGCTGGGCTGCCGATGCCTCTAGCACCAGCTGGGCAACCAGCTGGGCAACCGCCTAGACACGACTGGCCAGGGGCTGGGCACAGCGTGCGCACTGCTGGGTCCCCGCAACAGGCCTGGGCTCGGGGGGTTCGGGCCCGGGCGCCAGAGCCGCAACCGCCATCGGCCGCTTCCTCCCCCCGCAGCAGTAGGAGCTGCAGCAGCGGCTGCTCCCGAGTCCCGCTGCCCAGGGGGGAGAACAGCCGCCGCCTGGCCCTGTGGGCTGCCCCCCTACTCTCCCTCCAGGTACCGCCTGACTGAGTCCTGCCTGCGCTTGGGGCCAGGCGGCAGGCCGGACTCTCACTCACGGCACCGCGCTCCCCCTGCGTCTCTGGGGCCTCTATCCAGCACTTGTGGAGGAGGGTTTTTTTTTTGCCCCGCCCCCGCGTCCTGATATTTGACCTGGGTGATCTGGTTACCCTAGCCCCTGACTTCCTGGCTCTGGCCCCTGCCCCACTCTTTGGGGAATTCCAAAGAGGTGGGTTTTCACATCTTATCAGGACGAAACCCAGTCTCGACATATCAAAATCCTGCACACAATGGAGCTCTCCCCGGTCTCTGCTCAGTCCTTTACAGAGCCAGGCCCTCTTTGGCTTTTCTAGGCAGCGGTAGCCTCTCCTGCATCATTCATTGTTAGGAGTATCGTAGCACCTGAGAGCCCCCAGTCATTGGGCAAGGATCCCATTGTGCTAGGCGCTGTACAGACACAGAACAAGAAGACAGTTCCTGCCCTGACGAGCTTACAATCTAAGTATAAGACAAGACAACTGCTGTAGCTGGGCAGGGGGAGCACCAGGAAACAATACTGCCAGCATTGTAGGCTGTGGTCTCAGCACCCCAGCTGCCTAACCACCCTCATCAACTCCCTCGGCCAATTACTGATGAGAAAGTGGATCTTCCTCTCTAATTCTGGCTCTGGGACCAATGTGTGCGCATCAGTGCAGAAAATTCAGGAAACAGCCCGTGTGTGCTACTTCTGCGCCCCTTCCGCCAGTCTGTGGTGCTAATGAGGACGCCTATTCTTCCTGCTAACTCACCCGCTGCAGGCCAAGCTGATCATCCAGCATCCAGCTGGCCTGTCCCACCAGCAACCACCTTGACTCACTTTCTTCAGTCCGTAGGGAAGAGGATTTGATTTCCTCAGCTTGGAACAAATCAATATTTTCATTTCCTTAACAACATTACTTCTCCTGGGCTCTCAGTGCTGCTCTTCACCTGGGCCAGGAGAAGAGCAGAAAGAACTTAGTAAGCAGGGTTTATGACGCTACCCGTCACCAAAGCAGCTGCGCACCTTCCCCATCAAATGGTTAGCAATAGCTACGTCCCTAGTAGACTTCAGGGCACCTCTGGTTCTTCTCCCTTTTGGGGGTAAAAGGGAAACTTTGCTTGTGGAGGGGGAGGCTGATTTTTAGTGTTATTCATTTTGCTGTAATTTTTTAGGATCTTTTTTAATTGGTTGCTTGGGGCTTTTGGTAAAAGGGGGGGTGTCAGGTGCTGTGTTACTCTCATGATGGTAGAGTGGGTTTATATCACCGCTTCGTACCCAACTTCACCATGTTGGCCACCCCATTATTGGACTTGACAAAGAACGCCCAGCCACGGAAAGTCCAGTGGTCAGAGGACTGCGAGACAGCCTTCCAGACCCTGCGAAAGCCACTGACCCATCCCATCCAGGCTTCACAAAGTCCTTCATCCTCCAAATGGATACCTCGGAGGTAGGGCTGGGAGTGGTACTATCTCAAGAAGTAGACGGGGAGGAGCACCCGATCCTTTCCTCTCAGCTGCAAGCTGTTCCCCCAGGAGACCCGCTACTTTACTATAGAAAGGGAGGTCCTGGATGTCAAGTGGGTGATTGACATCCTGCGATATTACCTGCTGGAGAGTCTCTTTCAACTGGTCACTGACCATGCAACTCCTCCGATGGATTAACCACATGAAGGACACCAACACCCGAATCATGAGGTAGTACCTCTCGCTCCAACCCTATGACTTTCGCGTGTTACATCGGGGCCAGAGAAGGCCCACACAAAATGCAGACTTCTTCTCCCAGGTGGGAGAAGTTCTATTAATTCTGCCCACTAGGCCACGCTGCCCTGCCACAGAGCACAGTCCTACTGGCTCCGGCTGTTAGGTCACACTGCCCTACCTAGAAGGGTAGCCCTAGCGACTTGGGTCATCGGGCTGCGGACTCTCACCAAAGGCCTGCTGCACTGACCACGACCATCAGGCCACACTTGCCCTAGGAGCCAGAGCTGCTGTGGTGGCTGGGGAAGATGAGGACACTTGGGTTGCCCCAGTTCTACTTCAGCTCCCCCCTAACCCAACACCCCCTGATGGAGTGGACCTACCCTGTGACGTTACTATAAAGGAAAACAATAAAAAGAGTACTTGACACTCAAAGCTAGAGTAGCAGCTGCAGAAAGGTGCATTTGTTGTGTCTGGAAATCATGGAGGGAAACAGCAATTACCAGAACCTCAGATGGAAACCACTTCCAAAAACCGGAGAGCATAATTACTAAGAGCTCATAATCCAAGAGATCAGACTGAATGCATCTATGGGGGCACAGTGATTCTGAGGAAAGATACTTACGCCTCACACACAAACAATTCCATGGAGACACACACACACATACACACTGTGGCTGGACTACTGCATATTGTATTCAGTTAGCAAATGCATGGTGAAATCCTAATTAACTAGCAAACATTATAACTGAACCTGCCAGATTAGCTAGTTCAAATCAATTAGCAGGGAAACCAATTCATCGCATCAAATTGCACATGCTTCGTGTAGAAACAGGCTCTCACAGCTATGCATGGAAATATACATTATAATAGGCTCAGGCACATAAACACGGACCTGCAGCCCTGCATACATAAATACACCCAAACACATAATCCCCACACAGGAACAGCCCCATTTCTGTACAGGTAACCTACTGGTCAGTGTGTATTACAGGTCCTCCTCTCAGCCTGATCCACAGAGGCTAGACGCCTGTAACAGCTTAAGTTGTAGCAGCCCATTCGTTCAGCTCAGAGGTCCTTGGTTCAGTCCCTAGTGAGCTGGCCAAGATGGCAGCTGTCACATGCTGAAGATATTACCTGTGTGTCTCTTGAGTGTTTCTTTGCCAGCACATGGGTCCTATGAAATGGCATCTCTTCCAAGTGCCCTAGTTGAATGCCTGTTAGGCGCCCTTTGCATGCCCACACGAAGGCAACTGTGGAGGCCTTTTCACCAGTGGGATTGGTTTAAAACTGCCCTACACTGGGAATTTACATGTAATCTATACCCCTGAGAGATGTAGCTACGCTGACCAAACCCCTGATGTAGACAGCAGTACGTCAGTGGAAGAATTGTTCCATTGACCTAGCTAATCCACCTCTCTGGCAGGTGGATTACCTACACCAATGGGAGAACCTCCCATCAGTGCAATTAGTGTCTACACTGAAGTGCTGCAGCCACACTGCTGTAGTGGTTTAAATGTAGACATACCCTGACTGGCCTGTGGCGGATCACAGGCGAGTCATATCCTCAGCCAATTGTAGAAAATGAAGTCTCAGACAGATGGATCTGTGTTATCACCAGTATTTTTGGCCTAAGTCAGTGGTTTTCAACCTGGGGTCTGTGGACTATGTCTAAGGTGTCCACAAAAGGTTGTCGTTATGATAGGACAGTAGTTTTCAACCTGTGGTCCATGGACCCCCTGAGGGTCTGCAGACTCTAAGACTTCCAAAGGCTCTAAGACTTCCATTGCACCTCTATTTGAAATTTTTAGGGAGCTGCAAATGAAAAAAAGGTTGAAAACTACTAACCTAGGAAATCCTCATGATAATACTTCAGCTTTCTCTAGCTCTGGCACCATTGGAGGATCTCCAAGTCCTTTACAGACACTAATGAACTCAGTCTCACAGCCACCCCCTAGGGTGGTATCTCCATTTTACAGCCGAGAAACCAGAAGCACAAAGGTTGCATGAGTTGCCAAAGGTGGCCCAGTGAAGGCAATAGAAGAGCCAGGAATCTCACCCTGATCTCCTGTCCCACAGTGCTGTGCTTTAGCTGCAAGGTCATCCTTCCCTCCACATAAAGGGGTTTTTTAATCATCAAAGAGAGTGGGAAGCAGCACAAAGTCTTTCGAGGCAAAAGCAATTAAAAGCTAGCGACGAAATAACTGCAGTTCTGGGAAGAAATGATTGTATCTGTATAGAATGCATTCAACAGAATGACTTTTTTTTTTAAAGACATGAGCAGTGCAATTACCTCAAACAAACCTGTGTGCCATGTTTTAGAAGAAAAACAGACACATCTAGGTCCAGACTACACAAAATCTAATAGCACAAAGCAAAAGCAAATCAGGGTAGGGATTTACAGCTGAAGTTACCCCCACACTCTGGATTGAAGCATTACAGGCCATCACGGCTTCCTCAACAAGTAACCAGGTTAGACAGACAGTTGTGCATCACATGTATGGGGGTTGTGATAAAAGCCAATGGGATCATCCCATGCAGAATGTTTGTAACAGAGGTGCTAACCCACACTTACAGGATGTGACAATAGCGGAGAAGGACTAAGAATGTATTTCTCAACAATGAGAAAGTGTCAAAGACTAAATTCCCTTTCAGCCCTGTCTTCATTTGTTTGGAAGAGGAAGAGATTAAATCTTATCTGAAGAGTGGGCGCTGCTCTGGTCCTTTAAAAAAGGTGCTTACTGAGATGGAGGGGAAGATCTTAATATTCATAAAAGGGTTAGGAAAAATCAGATGAATAATAACAGCATCCAGTGTTGCATTAAACGGGATAAAATTTAAGATATCTAAGCCTGCTTGCTTCAGCACATAAGATAACTGCTAATTTACGGGCAATCATTGACCATTAGAGGGGTTTTTTGTTTTGTTTTGTTTTTTAACCTGCTGTGAAATATCTGGCATGGGCCATTGTCAGAGACTGAATACTGGACTCCACAGTGCGGCAAGTCTCCAGTTGCTAGGAAAGCCATTTTAACCCAGAGTCCCCTGGGCAAGCGCAGAGGGGAAGTGTTCACTAAATGGTTTAATATGGATGTCCCCGCACTGTCAAGTCCAGTATCCTGTCTCTGACAATGGCCCATGCCAGATGTTGCACAGTAGGTTAAAAACCAAAACATAACAAAAAACCCTTTAATGGTCAATGAGTGCCCGTAAATAAGCAGTTCTCTTATGTGCCGAAGCAATACCCCAATTTAAAAAACATAGTAAGAGAACCAAAAAAGAGCCACCGTGGTTAAACAACAAAGTAAAAGAAGCAGTGAGAGGCAAAAAGGCATCCTTGAAAAAGTGGAAGATAATTCCTAATGAGGAAAATAGAAAAGCACATAAACTCTCGCAAAGGAAGTGTAAAAATATAATTAGAAAGACCAAAAAAGAATTAGAAGAACAGCTAGCCAAAGACTCCAAGAGTAATAGCAAAAAATGTTTTAAATGCATCAGAAGCAGAAAGCCTGCTAAACAACCAGTGGGGCCACTGGACAAGCGAGATGCTAAAGAGCACTCAAAGACAATCAGGCCATTGCGGAGTAACTAAATGAATTATTTGCATTGATCTTCATTGTTGAGGATGTGAGGGAGATTCCCAAACCTGAGCCATTCTTTTTGGGTGACAGATCTGAGGAACTGTCCCAAATTGAGGTGTCATTAGAGGAGGTTTTGGAACAAATTGATAAACTAAACAGTAATAAGTCTCCAGGACCTGATGGTATTCACCCAAGACTTCTGAAGGAATTAAAATGTGAAATTGCAGGACTACTAACTGTCATCTGTAACCTATCATTTAAATCAGCTTCTGTACCAAATGACTGGAGGCTAGCTAATGTGATGCCAATTTTTAAAAAGGGCTCCAGAGGTGACCCTGGCAATTACAAGCCAGTAAGCCTCACTTCAGTACCGGGAAAATTGGTTGAAACTATCGTAAAGAACAAAATTGTCAGACACATAGATGAACATAATTTGTTGGGAAATAGTTGACATGGTTTTTGTAAAGGGAAATCATGCCTCACCAATCTACTAGAATTCTTTGAGGGGGTCAACAAGCATGCGGACAAAGGCGATCCAGTGGATATAGTGTATTTAGATTTTCAGAAAGCCTTTGACCAGGTCCCTCACCAAAGGCTCTTAAGCAAAATAAGCAGTCATGGGATAAGAGGGAAGGTTCTCTCATGGATCGGTAACTGGTTAAAAGATAGGAAACAAAGGGTAGGAATAAATGGTCAGTTTTCAGAATGGAGAGAGGTAAATAGTAGTGTCCCCCAAGGATCTGTACTGGGCCCAGTCCTATTTAACATATTCATAAACGATCTGGAAAAAGGGGTAGACAGTGAGGTGGCAAAATTTGCAGATGAAACAAAACTGTCCCAGGCAGACTGTGAAGAGCTACAAAAGGATTTCACAAAACTGGGTGACTGAGCAACAAAATGGCAGATGAAATTTAATGTTGATAAATGCAAAGTAATGCACATTGGAAAACATAATCCTAACTATACATATACAATGATGGGCGCTAAATTAGCTGTTACCACTCAAGAAAGAGATCTTGGAGTCATTGTGGATAGTTCTCTGAAATCATCCACTCAATGTGCAATGGCAGTCAAAAAAGCGAACAGAACATTGGGAATCATCAAGAAAGGGACAGATAACACTGGTCTACAATTTTTGAGAAGTCATCTGCTTCAGAGATAAAATGTGCAATTTATTATGTATTTTGATGTGCTGAATTCAAATATGACAATTAAAACAACTGATTGGCTTCTGTTTCTAAGATATTTAAGTTTTTACATTTTATGTCTATGTATATTGTGTAGATAGTAGAGTTTTAATCATAAATTGTAAACCTAGGTCTTTTCATGTGTTTATGGTTGCTTTACATGATAATAGTTCACCTGTCCTGTTTATGTAACACTTTAAAAATCAGCAAAAGGGTTATATAAATCAAATTTATTATGAAACAAAAGGCAAAAAACTATTATGTACATAGGTTAGTCCTATTCAGTGTCTACTCGGCGCTTCTTGGCTTGTCTCTTGAATTCATTAAATGGAGCATCTCTTGTTACTGTCCAGCAACAGTCTGCAAGCATTGATGGGCTCCATTTGCCCTGATAGCGTTTCTCCATTGTTGCAATGTCCTAGTGAAATCGCTCACCATGCTCGTCACTCTCTGCTCCACAGTTCGGTGGAAAAAAATCTAGATGAGAGTGCAAAAAATGTATCTTTAGTGACATGTTGCAACCAAGGCTTTTGTATGCCTTGAGGAGGTTTTCCACCAAGAACCTGTTGTCTGCCTTGTTGTTTCTGAGAAAATGTATTGCCACTAACTGGAAGGCTTTCCATGCCGTCTTTTCCTTGCCACGCAGTGCATGGTCAAATGCATCATCTCGAAGAAGTTCATGAATCTGAGGACCAACAAAGACACCTTCCTTTATCTTAGCTTCACTTAACCTTGGAAATTTTCCATGGAGGTACTTGAAAGCTGCTTGTGTTTTGTCAATGGCCTTGACAAAGTTCTTCATCAGACCCAGCTTGATGTGTAAGGGTGGTAACAAAATCTTCCTTGATTCAACAAGTGGTGGATGCTGAACACTTTTCCTCCCAGGCTCCAATGACTGTCGGAGTGGCCAATCTTTCTTGATGTAGTGAGAATCTCTTGCACGACTATCCCATTCGCAGAGAAAACAGCAGTACTTTGTGTATCCAGTCTCCAGACCAAGCAAGAGAGCAACAACCTTCAAATCGCCACAAAGCTGCCACTGATGTTGGTCATAGTTTATGCATCTCAAAAGTTGTTTCATGTTGTCATAGGTTTCCTTCATATGGACTGCATGACCAACTGGAATTGATGGCAAAACATTGCCATTATGCAATAAAACAGCTTTAAGACTCATCTTCGATGAATCAATGAACACTCTCCACTCATCTGGATCGTGAACGATGTTGAGGGCTGCCATCACACCATCGATGTTGTTGCAGGCTACAAGATCACCTTCCATGAAGAAGAATGGGACAAGATCCTTTTGACGGTCACGGAACATGGAAACCCTAACATCACCTGCCAGGAGATTCCACTGCTGTAGTCTGAAGCCCAACAGCTCTGCCTTACTCTTGGGTAGTTCCAGATCCCTGACAAGGTCATTCAGTTCACCTTGTGTTATGAGGTGTGGCTCAGAGGAGAAAATGTGGGTCCTGTGACATTGATGGTTCAGGACCAGAAGTTTCATCCTCTTCCTCTTCCTCGTCTGACTCAAGTGAGAATGATTCTGGTGCATCAGGAACCGGCAGTCCTTCTCCGTGGGGTACTGGGCGTATAGCTGATGGAATGTTTGGATAATGCACAGTCCACTTTTTCTTCTTTGACACACCTTTCCCAACTGGAGGCACCATGCAGAAGTAACAATTGCTGGTATGATCTGTTGGCTCTCTCCAAATCATTGGCACTGCAAAAGACATAGATTTCCTTTTCCTGTTCAACCACTGGCGAAGATTTGTTGCACAAGGGTTGCAGCATATGTGTGGGGCCCACCTCTTGTCCTGATCTCCAATTTTGCAGCCAAAATAAAGGTAATAGGCTTTCTTAACCATAGTGGTTATACTGAAGTCACTTCACCACAAACATAGCAGAAGTTATCTGCACTGTTCACACAAGTACGAGGCATCTCTGCTCACTTTGGCTAAACAGAAATGTGTCCCTTTGCAAAATCAAACACTGACAAATAAGAGAGCACGACACTGTATGATTTCTAGAGCTGATATAATGCAATTTGTTCAGCAGAGTGATGTAAGCTTCATTATGATTGCATCATCCATGACTTCTAGGAATAACATGATGCAATTCATATCATGTATGACACAATACCAGCTTCAGATTGCACCATTCATTGTTTTGCCTAAAAAGCAAGTACTGTCCAAACCCAGTCATAGATTTATTCATAGATCCAGTCAAAGATGTATTTTAGTCATTTCTGGTTTAAATTGAGATCCCTTCCCTTTATAATTCACTTATCCTCCGCCATTTCCAAGTCAAGGGTCGTATATACTGACCCATTAGCATATCTTGAAAACTAGAGCCAATCAACAATTTTAAGCATCATTTTCGTTCTCAGTGACCCAGAATTAGTAAAGTTTGACTACATTTATTTCAGAAGCATTTTGGCTGTAGAGCAATGTAATAAGACAGAAAATATCATATTGCCTCTACATAAATTCATGGTACACCTACACCTTGAATACTGCGTGCAGATGTGGTCGCCCCATCTCAAAAAAGATATATTGGAATTGGAAAAGGTTCAGAAAAGGAAAACAAAAATGATTAGGGGTATAGAATGGCTTCCGTATGAGGAGAGATTAATAAGACTGGGACTTTTCAGCTTGGAAAAGAGGCGACTAAGGTGGGATATGATAGAAGAAGTAAATAAGGAAGTGTTATTTACTCCTTCTCATAATACAAGAACAAGGGGCCACCAAATGAAATTAATAGGTAGCAGGTTTAAAACAAACACAATAAAGTATTTTTCCACGCAACGCACTGTCAACCTCTGGAACTCCTTGCCAGAGGGCATTGTGAAGGCCAATACTATAACGGGGTTCAAAAGGGAGCTAATAGATACATGGAAACTAGGTCCATCAGTGGCTATTAGCCAGGATGGGCAGAAATGGTGTCCCTAGTGCAGAGGTGGGCAAACTACAGCCCGCAGGCCACATCTGGTCTGCGGGACCGTCCTGCCTGGCCCCAAGCTCCTGGCCCGGGAGGCTAGCCCCCGGCCTCTCCCATGCTGTCTCCCCTCCCCCACAGCCTCAGCTCGCTTGCTCTGCTGCCGGCACAATGCTCTGGGCGGCGGGGCTGTGAGCTCCTGGGGCAGCGCAGCTGCAGAGCCCGGCCTGACCCGGTGCTCTGAGCTGCATGGTGGCGGCAGTGGTGTGGCCCGGCTCCAGCCGGGCAGCACAGCTGCAGCACCGCCAGCCACTGGTGCTCCAGGCAACGTGGTAAGGGAGCAGGGGGGAGTTGGATAGAAGGCAGGGGAGTTTGGGGTGGTGGTCAGGGGGAGGGGGTGTGGATAGGGGGGATGTACTATATCAATCTGAATGTTAAATGTAGACAAGGTCTAAGTGCTGCAATAGCCCTAACTCCCCCTTGGACTGTAGTGTAGGAGGAGGTCCTCTCTCTCTCCTGGGCACATCCAACCTGCTCCGGGGGAGAGGAGGGGATGGGGGGAGAGAGAGATGTACCAGATGTCAGTCAATTTCTCTCAGCAAGGTACTCGCTTAGATGCCAAAACCACAATTGATCTCCCCCTTTTAGACGTGATCACAAACAAAACTCCAGAGAGGAAGAGGGCCTTTGTCACCTACACACAGCGCTTAGTGACGGACCAGTTTTCATGAAGAGACTCAAGACAAGTGGTTTATCTCACGAGAGGCCTGCAGGCTGAACTGCTCTCTGCAAAGCTACAGGCTCCCCATACTGATGAGTGTGCCTCAAATGCTCAGTCCTATACATCATTTGAAGGTCAAACATCTCAGCCCATGAAGATTACTGTTCATCAGAACAACCCTTTGTTTCCTAAGAGCATTGATTAAGCTCTACACCACAGCAACTGTCGTCTCCTGTTGTGGGACTGACATTCTCCAACGGCGGCAGCTATTTGTGCTTTCCACCAACGCTACCTTGGTCATAATACACCAGCTGCTTCATGGAAGCACAGCTCCTGCTGTGCTCAGCAGACAGACAGCCTTCTGGGACATTGTCAGCATGTTTGGCCCACAACAGCAGAGCTGGGCAGATAATCTGTAACAGAGTAAAAAACCAAATTTGGTCTTTTCCTGTCCAAGATGGCGATTTTCTTGAGCTCTCATTACTTGAAGCTCTCCACTAAGTTTTTGTGAATTATTCTTCCTCAACATTTCTACGTTTACAGTGCTTAGCAGTGTGGGGCCCTGACCTAACTGGTTTTTAGGCGCTACCAAATATATAGCAAAGGGCACTTCCTGCCCCCACAGAGCTACTTGGACTGCAACCACTGGAAAGGTTATTCCATTCAATTGTGATAGGGAGATAGTACATCTTCAAAGAGTGAATGCAGGCCATGAAGACAGCAGTAGAGCTGGCTGGAGAATGCAGGGTTTTCCTCGGCAGAAGATTGTGACTTTTCAGCAAAAAATTGAAAACTGAAATATTTCAATTCCGAAATGTCACCACAGTGCCTCATGGTCCTGTTCCCCTCTTTAATCTGGGCTGCCTAGTTGAATGACATCTCCCATGATGCGCCACTTTCTCCCCTCTCAGAGGGGAGGTGGTGCAGCACGACAGGCCTATCGCTGCAGCATGTTGTCAGTTGGCATGTGTGTGTGTGTTCTTTCAATGTTCTGTCCAGCTCTGTGCACGTATCTGGTTTATCAGACCTCAAGAGTATTACCCAGCGTTGTTAAGTGCTGAAGGCTGGGATGTCGTTACCTCAGTAACGCTGTTTAGGCTGCTCAGTACTTCTGTCCTTGAAGCATCAGTGTTATTAGTAGATAGTCTGTTGAATTAACATGCTGCACTTCGATGTTACTCATAAAGACGACCACAGGCACGGTTTGGTGACAAGGCACTCGGCCAGGTTTATGGCCGTCAAAACACAGTCCTAGCACCCTGGCTCCATGGTTACATGTAGGCTAACACATGAGTGCCCCGTGGCAGAGAATGGCTCAGTCAGCAGTGGGACTGTCCACTGCTCCCTCCGCCAAACAAAGAATGAAGGTGAAATACCCTGACATTTATAGGCTAAGGGGGGGAGGGATAACTCAGTGGTTTGAGCACTGGCCTGCTGAACTCAGGGTTGTGAGTTCAATCCTTGAGGGGGCCACTTAGGGATCTGGAACAAAATCAGTATTTGGTCCTGCTAATGAAGGCAGGGGGCTAGACTCAATGGTCCCTTACAGTTCTAGGAGATAGGATATCTCCATTCATTTACTTATTTAAGAAACAGCTAACATACACACCTTCCACACCACCATACCTATTTCATGACATCTGATAGGAACAAGGGGAGGTAACAGATATCTTGGACACAACATCCTGATTCACTGTTTTGTCAAACCACCTTATCTCGTACTACATTGGGATGTAGCTGTACCAGCTGAAATACATTGACATAAATATCTAGTGCCTAGTAAACTAGCAACAACTTTGCCAAGTTCGTGTACTGGCAAGGAGGGAGGTGTACTTGTGAGCATCTGCTTTAATACATGACCTGACTTTGGTTCACAGCCTCTGGTTCATGTCTCAGATCCTGCACCAGGCCCAGTGCTCCCGGCTCATTCTCTCTCTCTACTATGCAGTGTGCCATAAGATATGAAGACTGGGAAGAATGGGACATGAGGCAGCTGAACTACAACCCCTATGAAGTACTGAGGCAGCATTTCAGACTCTACCTATTTTGGTTCTGTTGTTTAACCAAAAAAAGAATATCTAAATTCTCCACTAAAAGCAGATACTTGGCAAAAATTTTGGTAATTTTTTTTTTATTATTAAATGGCGAAACACAGTTTGGACTGAATTTTTGGCCAGTCCTAGCTGGGGAATGGACCATATGACCGGTCCTCCAAATAGCTAGAGAAGGCAACTCAGGGTATGGTGACACTACAGTAGCCCAGCTACAGGGCTGCAGCTGTAGTGCTCACAATGTTGACATTTCCCCACAATCAAGGGAAGGTTTTTTCCCCATCGCTGTAGTTAAACCACCTCTCTTAGGAGGTAGCCTGGAAGAATTCTTCTGCTGAGTCTGCAATGGGGGTTGGGTCGACCTCACTCCGTCACGCAGGGTCAGGGCCGGCTTTAAGTCGATTTGGCCGATTCCCCGGAATGGGGCCCCACGCCTAAGAGGGCCCCGCAACATCCGGGGCTGCCAGCGGAGCGGAAAAAAAAAGAAAAAAGCCGTGTCCTGCTTCTCCCCCCCTCCCTCCAGCACTTGCGCCGCCATACAGCTGATCAGCGCAAGCCTGGGAGGAAGGGGTGAGGAGGAGGAATGTGGCGTGCTTGGGGAAGAGGCGGGGCCAGGGCGGGGATTTGGGGAGGGATCCAATGGGGCAGGGAGGGGGCGGAGTCGGGGCACGGGGGGGGGGGGGGGGGAGCGAGACAATTTGCGTCCTGGCCTGGGGCCCCGCACCTGCTAAAGCCGGCCTTGCGCAGGGTGCACCATTTTTCACAGCCCTGAGCAATGTAGCCAGATTGATCTAAGGCTAGGTCTACACTGGGGGAGGGGATGGGGTCGACCTAAGATACGCAACTTCAGCTACACGAATAGCGTAGCTGAAGTCGGCGTATCTTAGGTCGATTTACCTGGCCGTGAGGACGGCGGCAAGTTGACCGCTGCCGCTCCCCTGTCGACTCCGCTTCCGCCTCTGGTGGAGTGGGTGGGTCAAGCTTTTGTGGCCCGCATCATGCGGGAGGTCAGACTAGATGATCATAATGATCCCTTCTGACCTTAAAGTCTATGAGTTCTGGAGTCAACAGCAGAGCGATCGGGGATCGATTTTATCGCGTTTACACTAGACGCAATAAATCGATCCCCGATAGATCGATCACTACCCGCCAATCCGGTGGGTAGTGTAGATGTACCCTTAGTTTTAGATATAGACCAGACTAGGTGGGAAAGAGGCTTAACTGGGAAGTGTCTATGCTCCACTTAACCACAAAGTTGCTGAAAACAGCATGGAGAGCTGATGGGATGAGAGTTCAAGGGGGAAGTTTCGCCAGCGTAAAGGGCCAGCCCACGCCCTTGGCACCACTAACTTCTCAAAATAGGGTTTAGATGGGATGCAGGCCAGGTGCTGGTTTTCTGCACAGGGGTGTATTTCAAGTGCCTGGGGAATTCTGAGCCATGAAGCCATGAAGAGGAGAGGGGATTAAAGGGAGAGTTGACGTTCTTTCTCTGCTGTTCGCGGCGAACAGCAGAGGCTAACAGCGGGAGTTTGCCTGGGAGCTGTCCAAGAGGAGGTATGCTAAGTGCTGCATTAGGGGGGCTGTGTTGGTGAGTATCTGAGTGCCTGCTGCTGGGACCGTTGGTCAGTTTGACTGTGTGCTTGATTGCTTGCTTGTTTGTTTGAAAAGTGTGAATTGGGAGTGCTTTGTTCCAGATGGGCCTTGAATGGGCCTGACTGGTATATAAGGGCAGTCAGCAGCGAACCAGCTGAGCGGTGAACAGCATAGGCTAACAGCGGGAGTTTGCCTGGGAGTTCGCGCGGGGAGAGCGCACGGAGGCTTTCATCTGCAGGTTTCTCTGAGTAGTTCCTGCAACAGTTGAGGAAACTCTTAAGAGGATGGTGATATGGAAGGTGAGCGATCAGCTGTTGTAACCTGCACAGGTTGTGCCATGTTTGTCTTTCTTCCACAGGACAGAAGCGACTTTGTCTGTACAAAGTGCAAGCTGGTCTCCATGTTGGAAGAGAAGGTTCGAGGGCTTGAGAAACGAGTGTCGACTCTGCGTTGCATAAGGGAAAATGAAGATTTCCTGGACAGACGTCAGGAGATGCTTCTACGGCCACAATGTTCTGAAGATTCAGAGCAGGCGCAGCAGGGACAGAAGGATTGTGAGGAGGTTCGGCAGCATGTGACCTCCAGAAGGAGAAAGAGGAGCGTCCATGCACCAGCAATGGAGATACAGGTGAGCAATCGTTTCCATGTTCTCTCTACAGGTACTAATGCGGAGAGTGGACTAGATGACCCATCTGAGGGAAGGGAGCAGAAGGAGACTCCACCGATTGGAAGGCAAAAGATGTGCTGTCCTAGGGATGGGGGTTCCACGACCACCACTCCCAAGAGGAGGAGGAGGGTGGTGGTGGTCGGGGACTCCCTCCTCAGGGGGACTGAGTCATCTATCTGCCGCCCCGACCGGGAAAACCGAGAGGCCTGCTGCTTGCCAGGAGCTAGGATACACGATGTGACGGAGAGACTGCCGAGACTCATCAAGCCCTCGGATCACTACCCCTTCCTGCTTCTCCACGTGGGCACCAATGATACTGCCAAGAATGACCTTGAGCGGATCACTGCAGACTACGTGGCTCTGGGAAGAAGGTTAAAGGAGTTTGAGGCGCAAGTGGTGTTCTCGTCCATCCTCCCTGTGCAAGGAAAAGGCCGGGGTAGAGACCGTTGAATCGTGGAAGTCAACGAATGGCTACGCAGGTGGTGTCGGAGAGAAGGCTTTGGATTCTTCGACCATGGGATGGTGTTCCAAGAAGGAGTGCTAGGCAGAGACGGGCTCCACCTAACGAAGAGAGGGAAGAGCATCTTCGCCAGCAGGCTGGCTAACCTAGTGAGGAGGGCTTTAAACTAGGTTCACCGGGGGAAGGAGACCAAAGCCCTGAGGTAAGTGGGGAAATGGGATCCTGGGAGGAAGCACAAGCAGGAGAGCGCAAGAGGGGAGGACTCCTGTCTCATGCTGAGAAAGAGGGACGATTGATGAGTTATCTTAAGTGCCTATACACAAATGCAAGAAGCCTGGGAAACAAGCAGGGAGAACTGGAAGTCCTGGCACAGTCAGGGAACTATGATGTGATTGGAATAACAGAGACTTGGTGGGATAACTCACATGACTGGAGTACTGTCATGGATGGATATAAACTGTTCAGGAAGGACAGGCAGGGCAGAAAAGGTGGGGGAGTTGCGTTGTATGTAAGAGAGGAGTATGACTGCTCAGAGCTCCGGTATGAAACTGCAGAAAAACCTGAGAGTCTCTGGATAAAGTTGAGAAGTGTGAGCAACAAGGGTGATGTCGTGGTTGGAGTCTGCTATAGACCACCAGACCAGGGGGATGAGGTGGACGAGGCTTTCTTCTGGCAACTAGCAGAAGTTGCTAGATCGCAGGCCCTGGTTCTCATGGGAGACTTTAATCACCCTGATATCTGCTGGGAGAGCAATACAGCGGTGCACAGGCAATCCAGGAAATTTTTGGATAGTGTAGGGGACAATTTCCTGGTGCAAGTGCTGGAGGAACCAACTAGGGGCAAAGCTTTTCTTGACCTGCTACTCACAAACAGGGAAGAACTAGTAGGGGAAGCAAAAGTGGATGGGAACCTGGGAGGCAGTGACCATGAGATGGTCGAGTTCAGGATCCTGACACAAGGAAGAAAGGAGAGCAGCAGAATACGGACCCTGGACTTCAGAAAAGCAGACTTTGACTCCCTCAGGGAACAGATGGGCAGGATCCCCTGGGAGAATAACATGAAGGGCAAAGGGGTCCAGGAGAGCTGGCTGTATTTTAAAGAATCCTTATTGAGGTTGCAGGAACAAACCATCCCGACGTGTAGAAAGAATAGTAAATAT
This sequence comes from Malaclemys terrapin pileata, assembly GCF_027887155.1. Lineage (NCBI taxonomy): Eukaryota > Metazoa > Chordata > Testudines > Emydidae > Malaclemys > Malaclemys terrapin. The sequence goes on from NC_071514.1 coordinate 57,425,379, forward strand.
GGCAGGCGACCAGCTTGGCTAAACAGTGAAATCCTTGCTGATCTTAAACGCAAAAAAGAAGCTTACAAGAAGTGGAAGATTGGACAAATGACCAGGGAGGAGTATAAAAATATTGCTCACGCGTGCAGGAGTGAAATCAGGAAGGCCAAATCACACTTGGAGTTGCAGTTAGCAAGAGATGTTAAGAGTAACAAGAAGGGTTTCTTCAGGTATGTTAGCAACAAGAAAAAAATCAAGGAAAGTGTGGGCCCCTTACTGAATGAGGGAGGCAACCTAGTGACTGAGGATGTGGAAAAAGCTAATGTACTCAATGATTTTTTTGCCTCTGTCTTCACGCACAAGGTCAGCTCCCAGATTGCTGCACTGGGCAGTACAGCATGGGGAGAAGGTGACCAACCCTCTGTGGAGAAAGAAGTGGTTCGGGACTATTTAGAAAAACTGGACGTGCACAAGTCCATGGGGCCGGATGCGCTGCATCCGAGGGTGCTAAAGGAGTTGGCGGGTGAGATTGCAGAGCCATTAGCCATTATTTTTGAAAACTCATGGCGATCGGGGGAGGTCCCAGATGACTGGAAAAAGGCTAATGTAGTGCCCATCTTTAAAAAAGGGAAGAAGGAGGATCCGGGGAACTACAGGCCAGTCAGCCTGACCTCAGTCCCTGGAAAAATCATGGAGCAGGTCCTCCAGGAATCAATTATGAAACATTTAGAGGAGAGGAAAGTGATCAGGAACAGTCAGCATGGATTCACGAAGGGGAAGTCGTGCCTGACTAACCTAATTGCCTTCTATGATGAGATAACTGGCTCTGTGGATGAGGAGAAAGCAGTGGATGTGTTATTCCTTGACTTTAGCAAAGCTTTTGATACGGTCTCCCACCGTATTCTTGCCGCCAAGTTAAAGAAGTATGGGCTGGATGAATGGACTGTAAGGTGGATAGAAAGCTGGCTAGATCATCGGGCTCAACGGGTAGTGATCAATGGCTCCATGTCTAGTTGGCAGCCGGTTTCAAGCGGAGTGCCCCAAGGGTCGGTCCTGGGGCCAGTTTTGTTTAATATCTTTATTAATGATCTGGAGGATGGTGTGGACTGCACTCTCAGCAAGTTTGCAGATGACACTAAACTAGGAGGCGTGGTAGATACACTAGAGGGTAGGGATCGGATACAGAGGGACCTAGACAAATTAGAGGATTGGGCCGAAAAAAACCTGATGAGGTTCAACAAGGACAAGTGCAGAGTCCTGCACTTAGGACGGAAGAATCCCATGCACTGCTACAGACTAGGGACCGAATGGCTAGGTAGCAGTTCTGCAGAAAAGGACCTAGGGGTCACAGTGGACGAGAAGCTGGATATGAGTCAACAGTGTGCTCTTGTTGCCAAGAAGGCTAACGGCATTTTGGGCTGTATAAGTAGGGGCATTGCCAGCAGATCGAAGGACGTGATTGTTCCCCTTTATTCGACATTGGTGAGGCCTCATCTGGAATACTGTGTCCAGTTTTGGGCCCCACACTACAAGAAGGATGTGGAAAAATTGGAAAAAGTCCAGCGGAGGGCAACAAAAATGATTAGGGGTCTGGAGCACATGACTTATGAGGAGAGGCTGAGGGAACTGGGATTGTTTAGTCTCCAGAAGAGAAGAATGAGGGGGGATTTGATAGCAGCCTTCAACTACCTGAAGGGGGGTTCCAAAGAGGATGGAGCTCGGCTGTTCTCAGTGGTGGCAGATGACAGAACAAGGAGCAATGGTCTCAAGTTGCAGTGGGGGAGGTCCAGGTTGGATATCAGGAAAAACTATTTCACTAGGAGGGTGGTGAAACACTGGAATGCGTTACCTAGGGAGGTGGTGGAGTCTCCTTCCTTGGAGGTTTTTAAGGCCCGGCTTGACAAAGCCCTGGCTGGGATGATTTAGCTGGGAATTGGTCCTGCTTTGAGCAGGGGGTTGGACTAGATGACCTCTTGAGGTCCCTTCCAACTCTGATATTCTATGATTCTATGATTCTATGTATCTTTCTGGACCCTGTGATGATCTCACCGGGCGAGGAAGGCAAGAATTTTAACATTGACTCCCCAGAATTAATCAGAGGTGGCAGGATATTCTCTCTCAGGGTCAAAGGTCATGAGCAATGAACTACACATGGCTAGTGAGGCATGTGTGGTCACTTGTACCTTTCCCTCCTTGCCAGCTTAGCACTGTTGGGGGCTTCCAGGTGCATACGTGTGGATTCTGCACTTAGTCCAGAGGGATCCACACCCCAGCGCGCTAGTGCCAGAGTTCACACAGCCCGGGGGTAGCAGGATAGACACACCACTGCACTAGGGCTGGAATTCACAGTCACAGGGTTTGAATGCATCATTTACATAGAGCTGCACTCCAGTGCCAGGTTTCACCCTCGCAACCAGAGTGCAAGAAGATCCACACACCAATAAGCTAGTGCCAGACATCAGCCTTGCAGCGACTGACTGCCACACATAAATGCAGGCCAGCAGGATTAAAATCCATGCTCCCTGTGACTGCGGTAGGCTCCATATGCCCCGGGTGCAGTTGTAACCCACACATCTCCTGGGTGTGGTGCTTTGTCCCCTCTAGTGGCACTGACACCACTTAGAGATTAATGAGTCTGCTAAAGCCTTAGCTAAAGGCCACGTGACTTTTAGCTCATGCACTAGAGCAGGGGTGGCCAACCTGTGGCTCTGGAGCCACATGCGGCTCTTCAGAAGTTAATATGCGGCTCCTTGTATAGGCACCGACTCCGGGGCTGGAGCTACAGGCACCAACTTTCCAATGTGCCGGGGGGTGCTCACTGCTCAACCCCTGGCTCCGGCACAAGCCCTGCCCCCACTCTACCCCTTCCCACCCGCTCCCCTGAGCCTGCAGTGCCCTCGCTCCTCCCATCCACCCCCAAGCTGCCTGCATGCCACAAAACAGCTGGTCGGGAGGTGCAGAGGGAGGGGGAGGTGCTGATCGGTGGGGCTGCTGGTGGACAGGAAGCACTGGGAGTGGGGTGAGAGCTGATGGGGGCTGCTGACATATTACCGGGGCTCTTTGGCAATGTACATTGGTAAATTCTAGCTCTTTCCCAGGCTCAGGTTGGCCACCCCTGCAGTAGAGGCTTGTGTATTTAGCTCCAGAGGTCCCAGGTTCGATCCCACTTGAACAACGACCGGGGTTTGTCGGTGTTACACAGAGATAAGAGTGCCCTATAGCTAGTATTCCCCTGCGTATACTTGGAAAGAGGCAATGCCCACCCTCTTCTGCACTCTGTCCTCCTAGCTGCACACCAGTGCTAAGCCATTCAGCGTGTCTACACTGCAGTTAAAAGCCTGCAGCTGGCCCATGCCAGCAGACTCGGGCTTGCAGGGCTCTGGCCCCAGGGCTGTTTCATTGAGGTGTAGATGTTTGGGCTTGTTCTGGAGCCCAGGCTCTAGGACCCTGCAAGGTGGGAGGGCCCCCCAGAGCTCATGGCAATTATAAAAAAAATAAAATATATATATATGGAGATATATCTATCTCATAGAGCTGGAAGGGACCCCAAAAGGCCATCCAGTCCAGCCCTCTGCCTTCACTAGCAGGACCATGTACTGAGTTTTGCCCCACATCCCTAAGTGGCCCACTCAAGCATTGAACTCACAACCCTGGGTTTAGCAGGCTATCCCTCCCCCTGTCTGAGTACAATTAAGCAGCCCCCCAGTCTGAGCCCAAGGCAGCTGGCACAGGCCAGCTGCAGGTTTTAATTGCAGTGTAGACATCCCCTCATCGGCTAACTTCACTTCTCCTCCAGTGGTTTCCCAGGGCCTCTGAGTTAGATAACTGCTATGAAGAGCTGCGGAAGGAGAATGGTTTTGTGGGTGAGAAATTGTCAGAGAAGGCAGCTCTGCCTGAAGAGGCAGCTTGTCTTCTTGCATTAGTAGAGGAGAGCAGGCCCCATCGGGATGCTGTCATCTCATTTCACACAGCATGCTAGCCACATGCAAACATCGTCTGTTCCAACCCAGGGTCAGCCAGAGCCGGCGGGTGCCTTCGAGACTTGGTGCAGGGGCCTGCATTCAGAAGAGCAGAGTCAGATAGAGATGGACAAGACCAGCTGCGGCTGAAGGTCAGAGAAAGAAGACAGCTAAAGAGGAGGGAGAAAGGGACAGGGTGAAGGATAGAGGGAGGATGGAGGGAGGAGCAGGAGGAAAGTGAGGCCTGGTGAAGAGGAGACAGGGGGAATGGAGCAGAAGCAGCGAAGGTGAAGTGGGACAGAGTGAGACAACAGAGGAAGAGAATGAAGCAGACGGGCTACAGCACTGACTTACACCCTGAGTCTGCTCCATGGTAGAGGGAGGGGCTGAACTTGTATTGGAGCCAAGGAGCCACCAGCTGAAGTGACCCAAGGTTGTGTTGGGTCCAGGGCCATCCCTAGACATTGTGGTGCCCTATGCAGACCCCCCATGGGGAGGAGGGGGCTGGCCCCAGGCCTCCACGCGGGGGGGAGAGAGGGGGGAAAACCCACCTCCCAGTACGAGCCGGCAGAGCGGAGTGGGCTGGGGACAGGTCACTCCACTTCCCACTGCCTGGTGAGTGCAGGGCACACCCAACACCTGCTGCAGTCCCCTGGGACGTAGCTCAGGGGAAGGGGTGGAGTGGGGGTGGGTCTGGGGCGGAGCAGGAGTGGGAAGAGGCGGGACGGGGGCAGCTTTCCTGGCCGGCTCAGCCAGCCAGGGGGGATCAGGCTTGCCGCTGCGTAGGACACCAGGAAATTTGGGGCAATTTGGTGCCCCAAATTTCCTGGTGCCCTATGCAGCTGCATAGTTTGCGTATGGGTAAGGACGGCCCTAGTTGGGTCTTCTGCAGAGTGAGATGCACAGGGCTCCTTCCAGCTCTCTTGCGACCCAAGGCTGGGCCTCCAGCTGCCCTACGCACATGACGCTCCCCACTATGGTCCCACCTGGCCAGGCTTCAAGGAGCACAAGTGGGAATGTGAGGTGGTAGCAAGAGACCTGTGGTACAGCATGTTGGCAACGCATGTAAGGGGGTGATGGTGAAGGAACCAGGATGAGAGGCTGAACAGGAAGGTGCTGACAGTCATGGAGTGGGGGGTACTTCACCATCAGGAACTGCCTCGCTTTGGAGATGGTGGGTTCTGGGGTTCAGGTGGCCCCACTGATATTAGAGACCAGCCAGCACTCTGCACAGAGTGACAGGTCAGCAGAGGACCGAGACAGGTTGACACACTGCAGGGTCACGCGCACAGATAGAGGGGCTTAGCCACTGTGGCACTGTCTTCTGCATCATTCCTTAGTGCCTGGTAGCACCTGCTCCAAGGCAGTCCCCTGTGGGGTGCATGCGCACACACACACACACACACACACTCTTTAACGCCCCCCACCCCAAGTTCTCCAGGCTTCACCCAGTGTGGTGATCGTTTCTGTTCTGTTGAGCAGATGGACTGAAATTATATATACATTTGCCCCATGTGAATTACAGCTTGGTAGACACATGGCATTTGATTGTTTATAATTGTTAATTACATGCCTCTCCACTAACAGCAAACCGTGTGAATGCAGAGAGCTGATTAGATAAGGTTTGCATGGAAACAAGCTATAGTTTGAAAAGGTCTCAGGTTGGAGTTTGATATGATCTGGTAGAACTTCCGCAGACAATGGCTAGTACGTAGCCTTGTAGACGAGCAGAGGACGGTGGTGGCTAGAAGAGCAGCAAGCTCCTCAGGTCCACGGTTCCATTCCACCATGAGCTCAGCTGGGGTTAACTCCGCTCTGAGCTCCTCAGACAGTCAATATAACCCCAGCTGGAATATGCTGAGTCTGGAGAAGGGGCAAGTTGGTCCATAATCACCAATCTCTCTTGGGAAGCCTGCACTCAACCAGCAGGAGTCCATGAGAAGAGAGTCATTTCTAGGAGCAGGGGTATTGCTGGTCTCCCCCTAAGTTCAGCCCTCCAGCTGACAACTGTAGGTATTGTTGAGATTCCCCCAGAAAGGCCCCTTATGAACCAAGAGCAAAGCAGCTGAACAAGGACTTGGTCTCCAAGCCTCCAATGAAAGGCCTGATGTTCTGCCAACCAAGTTACCCCACTCAGATTAGCGTTACCATCCCCATACAGGGCTAAGGACCCTGCAGGCTCAGAGCACTCTCTATGCCAAGGCTGGGGCAAGACAATGCCATGCCCACAGAGAGGCCAGGAGGGTACTGAACAAGGGCATTAGGTGCCTTGTTAATGACCTTTAACACAGTGTTCTCAAACTTTTGTACTGGTGACCCCTTTCACATAGCAAGCCTCTGAGTGTGACCTCCCCTTATGAATTAAAAACATTTTTAAATATATTTAACACCATTATAAATGCTGGATTCAAAGTGGGGTTTGGGGTGGAGGCTGACAGCTTATGACACCCCATGGAATAACCTCGCGACCCCCTGAGGGGTCCCAACCCCCAGTTTGAGAATCCCTGCTTTAACAGATAACCAGAGGGTTTCCCTCTTTCCAACGAGAAAATGAATTCATGGTGTCAAGGGAAACACCTTCCAAAATGGGCAGGGTCATCTCTTGGAGCTATTGGAGAGGCTGGGCTGCAGTCACTGGGCTCCCATCTCACATAGTGAAGAGATGGAAGAAAATCTGAAATACATAGCTAGGTGCAGAGTCACCTAATGCTACCATGAAGACAGAACACTTGAAACTCTGAGGCAATAATGACATATCAAGGGGGACTTGTTATGACCCATCCAACACCTTAGACATGATCATTTTTGAAGCAGCAAGGAATAGCCCCACTGCTCTTACACCAGGTTCCATCCTTTCCATGCACACATGCTGGCCAGCGTCTCAGACAGGGCTCTTCATTCAGATTTCATAGGAAGATAATGTTTGGATGAACCTCAATAGTCACACCTAATATCCCAGCCTGTGGATGGCTGTGCTGGGACTTCTGTATCACACTTCTGAACTTGTACATAATGGCTCTAGGATGCTGCACTGATCCTAGAAGTCGTTTTATTTTGTAGAATCCATGATGTGCCTTCTACACACAGAAACTGCTGGAGGTGGGGAAAGGAGATGGTTAAAACTGCAATTTCTGTTTACAGGTGCTCAGAAAGGGACCGTCCTGCTAATGAAAGACCCAGGGCCGGTGCAACCACTAGGCGAACTAGGCAGTGGCCTAGGGCGGCAAGTGGTTGAGGACACCAGGGGCAGTCCTCAGGCATAGGCAGCTGCGTAGGGCACCTGAAAATTTGGGGCACCACTGGGTCTTAGCATCCACCCCACTGGTTCTCCTATCCCTGTTCTGACCCTTCCAGCAGGCTCTGAGTCTTCCTGGGAAGGGGATCTAGTAGTTAAAAGAGAAACAGTCTCCAGCCTGCCAGACCTATTAGCACAACACTGAAACTGTTAAAGAACCATTCAAGGAGTAATGAAGACATTTAACAGGCATTTGCCAACCCCCAGGTAGCTACTGTCAGTTTATGAATGTACTGAAAAAAACAGTTGTGCATGACTGTAATATTTACTCAGAACATGTCAGTCTACAGGACCTTAGTTTAAAATTTGCTTTAAAAATATTTAATTAGTGAGTTGGTGATAGGGTGACCAGATCACCCAGGTCAAATATCGGGACGCGGGGGGGGGGGGGGGGGGGGGGGAGGGGATAGGCGTGGGGGAGGGGGCGCGCAGAGCTGGCTGCCCAGCTGGTGCAATCCCGCGGGTGGCCCCAGAGTGGGGGCAGCAGGCCCCAGCCCCCCCTGTCCCGCTCTGGTCCCGCAGGGGAACGATCGGGGCTGGGCTGCCGATGCCTCCGCCCCGGGGCCACCGCGGGATTGCACCAGCTGGGCAGCCAGCCCAGACGCAACTGGCCAGGGGCTGGGCGCAGTGCGCGCTGCTGTGTCCCCGCAACAGGCCCAGGCTCGGGGAGTTCGGGCCCGGGCGCCAGAGCCGCAACCGCCGAGCGCCATGGCTGCTTCCTCCCCCAGCGGCAATAGGAGCTGCAGCAGCGGCTGCTCCCAAGTCCCGCTGCCTAGGTGGGGAGAACAGCCGCTGCCTGGCCCCGCGGGCCACCCCCCTACTCTCCCTCCAGATACCGCCCGACTGAGTCCTGCCTGCGCTCGGGGCCAGGCCGGACTCTCACTCACCCCGACCCTGCGCTCCCCCTGCGTCTCCGGGGCCTCCCTCCAGCACTTGTGGAGGGAGGAGGAAGGCTTTCTTGGGGAAGAGGCGGGGATTTGGGGAGGGAGCCAATGGGGAGAGGAGGGGGCGGAGTAGGGGCGGGGGGTGGAGGGGCATGAGCCCTTCCGGGCTCCGGAGCCTTTGCTTGTTTGTCCAGTGTCCCAACCTAAGATTGGTCTCGGAGCCTTTGCTTGTTTGTCCAGTGTCCCGACGTAACATTGGTCGGGACGCAGGACAAACAAGCAAATATCAGGACAGTCCCGATAAAATCGGGACGTCTGGTCACCCTAGTTGGTGAAGATTATAAAATCACATCTCTAAAAAATCCTTGCATAGATTTTTAGATGCACAATCATCTTTAGCCTTAAATGCTTGGATCTTCAGACATGGTTTTTTTTACATAAATTCTTCAAAAGACCACCCTTATCCAAAATACACATTTTAATTACTATAGTAAAAAAACTTACTTCCAAAGTCTTCCTGTCCTTTCTGGCCATCCATTTCTCCCTTCACCCCCCCCCCCCCAATTGAAGGAAGCAACAGCTCTTTGCTTCCAGATAGCTGGACAGAGTTTCCCTTTCTTTACTTCTGACTATCTGATGAATTAGTTTTAAGCAAAATCAGTACCTTAGTAAGATATAAAATCCTTTGTTATGCCTAAAATCTTTGGAAACATATTTTTTAAAGTTGGTGAAATTTCATAAACATGTGTATTGTTATGGAGATCACACACAGTAAATTAGTGTTCCCTTTTTCTAAAAGCAATGAACATTGTTATGAACACACTAAATCTCTGTGACTGATTAATTTAAAATAATGTCTGTTTCAGTGAGTTAAATATGTAGTAATCTGGAATGATTACTTTATGAAGGCTTAAGAGTACATTTAAAATATAAAAATCAGCTTAGAAATACTGATTAAGAAAATGTAAAACAGAGAAGAGCTACATCATGTATTCCATAATATTTAAAGTTGTATTCAGCAAGACAGCTGACTCGCCCTTACTACAAAGTTTTTGCAAATAAATGTCTGACAAACTTCAGGTCATATCAAAAAACCTGTGAATGACATTTTTTATTCCCAACTTTAGTGCTTTTAATTAGGTACCTTCTGCATGTCCATTCTGCGTGAGGGAGAGGATACAGGGGTCTCTGCGGGGAACTGTGACTCTCCGTGACCGTGAGGCGGGCCGGGCGTCTTGTTATTCTTTCTGCCTTGTCCCTCTGCCCCCACCTCCGCTCTCGTCAGGCTGCAAGCTCAGGCTGCCATCGGGCATAGGGGCACCAGTTTAATAATACTGCATAGGGCTTGCAGGGCCGGTGAGCCCCAGCCATGGAGGAGCTGGCGCGGTGAAGGGGGGCAGGAGCCCTGCAAAGGCGGTGGCGCCGCTAGCGGGAAGCAGCCACCTCCCCCTGCCCCTCCTGCCCAGGCTGCGGCCTGGCACCCCTCCGTGGAGCCCCTGCGGACTGCAGCAGATGCATGCGGGCAGAGGCCCCTGTGCACCCCCTCGGTTCCCCCCTCGCTACGCTCGGGCTCTGTGGCTCCTGTTGCAGGAGCCCCCAGAAGGCAGCTCCTCGCTGCCGAGCTGCTGCAGCGGCCCAAGCCCAGCAAAGCCAGTGAGTGGACTCGGGGCGGGGGCCGCCAGGGTGGGGTGGGGAGGGCTCGTGGGAGGGCTGTGCACCCTCCAGGGGAGTTCAGGGGGCAGGGAGGGGGGAACCTGGTCTGGGGAGCAGCCCCTGGGCAGGCTGGCCCCTGGCATATATTAAGGCTTGTTGGGATTTGCCCCTCAATGAACCAATGTTACGGGGGGGTGCAAGGTGGAAGTTTCGCCTAGGGCGCAAATATCCTTGCACTGGCCCTGGAAAGACCCATCACCACGTTGCTGTTCTAAGATCACTTAGGCCTTGGCTACACTTGCAGATGTACAGCGCTGTGAGTTAAACCTGACTTCGTGCAGCTGAGTAGGAAAAGCGCTGCAGTCTGTCTACACTGACAGCTGCCCAGCGCACTGTCGTGGCCACATTTGCGGCAATTGCAGCGCTATTGGGAGCGGTGCATTATGGGCAGCTATCCCACAGAGCACCTTTTCCCATTCTGGCGCCGTGGGTTGTGGGAAGGGGGTGTGGGTGCAGGGGCTTCTGGGTCCTGTCCCAATGCCCTGTGATGCATCACTTCACATCCCAGAAATCCCTTTGTTTCCATCCACCTTTGGCGCCATCTTTCAACGGTTTCTGTGCAGCGCGATTTGTCTGTGGGAAATGGAGTACGAACTGGTGAGGCGTATGCTGACGAGTCTCGCCAGCACGTCACGTTTGGCTGTCGAACTATTCCTTAAGATCCAAAGTGACAGTGAGAGTGAAAAGAAGAACAGGAGTACTTGTGGCACCTTAGAGACTAACAAATTTATTAGTGAGAGTGAGGGTGAGGAGTCCGACAGTGCTATCGAGCCATGTAACGCATACAACACAAAATTGCTTGTGGCATTCATGGACATGCTCAACACCGTGGAACGCCGCTTTTGGGCTCGGGAAACAAGCACCGAGTGGTGGGATCACGTCATGGAAGTCTGGGATGATGAGCAGTGGCTGCAGAACTTTCGGATGAGAAAAGCCACTTTCATGGGACTGTGTTAGGAGCTCGCCCCCACCCTGCGGCGCAAGGACACGAGATTGAGAGCTGCCCTGCCAGTGGAGAAGCGGGTGGCTATTGCAATTTGGAAGCTGGCAACTCCAGACAGCTACCGGTCGGTCGCAAACCAGTTTGGAGTGGGAAAGTCAACCGTTGGAATCGTGTTGATGCAAGTTTGCAGGGCCATTAATCGCATCCTACTCAGAAGAACCGTGACTCTGGGTAATGTGCAGAAAATAGTGGATGGCTTTGCACAAATGGGGTTCCCTAACTGTGGAGGGGCGATAGATGGGACGCACATTCCTATTCTGGCACTAGGATCCGAATACGTTAATCAGAAGGGGTATTTCTCTATGGTTCTCCAGGCGCTCGTGGATCACCGTGGGCATTTCATTAACACAGGCTGGCCCGGAAAGGTGCATGACGCACGCATCTTTCGGAATACTTGGCTGTTCAGGAAGATGCAGGCCAGGACTTTTTTCCTAGAGCAGAAGATCACGGTAGGGAAAGTTGAAATGCCCATTGTGATCCTTGGAGATTCCGCTTACCCGTTAATGCTGTGGCTCATGAAACCCTATACAGGGAGCCTTGACAGCAGCAAGGAATGTCTCAACTATAGGCGGTGCCGAATGACTGTGGAGTGTGCCTTTGGCCGTTTAAAGGCCCGCTGGTGATCTCTGTATGGGAAGCTGGACTTGGCCGAAAACAGCATCCCCGCGGTTATATCCGCGTGCTGTGCCCTCCATAATATTTGGGAAGGGAAGGGTGAAAGCTTCACTCAGGCATGGACCTCCGAGGTTCAACACCTGGAGGCTGAATTTGCACAGCCAGAGAGCAGGGCTATTACAGGGGCCCAGCGCGGGGCTGCAAGGATTAGGGATGCCTTGAGGGAGCAATTTGAAGCTGAAAACCAGCAGTGATATCTGGTGCCCTGCATGGGAGTGAAGTGCAGTAGTGCCAAGCTTTAGGAATCAGTGTTTGCTAAGCAGACAAGCAGACTTGCAGTGCCTGTTTATTTCCTGGGCTAAGGAGTCTTTTACTTTATGCAATAATAAAGAATGTTTTCAAAGCCAAAAAATCCATTTATTGAAAAGAAAAAAAATTATTTATTGAAAAGAAACAATGGGGTGGAGTGGGGAACAGTACAATCACAGATTCGCGTATGTCCTGTCTGGTGTGCTGTGCAGTGAGTGCTGCACTTCAGGACAGCTATACTGCATGGTGATGGGGGTTGAGTGCAGAGGGTAAGGGTCGTGGTTTTCAGGGCTGGGTGGTGAAGATACTGGTGTTGGAGGCAGCGGGTGGCGTGAAGAACACGGAAGTTGGGGAAAGTGGGTTGGAGGTGACAGTGGGGCACAACGGAAAGAGTTTTGGGACAAGGGCTGTAGGGGGGGTGGCGTTTGCGGTACTGCTCCTCTTTCTGCATGGCTACTAGCTCCTGGATAGCGTCTGCTTGGCGCTCCAGGATGCTTATGAGCCTATCAGTGCTTTGCTGCTTGTGCGCCGTGCTTTGCCACTGGTGTGCTGCATTTTCCTAGCGGATCCTGCTTTCTCTCTCCCACTAGTTCTGTGCTTTCTCATTCTCTTTAATAGATTGCCGCATCACTTCTTCCAGCATGTCTTCTTTGCTTTTTCGCAGTCTCTTCCTGAGTCTTTGCTGTCTCTGAGCAGGCGATAAGAGGGACGGCTGAGGACTCAAGGTTGATGCAGCTGTATAGGCAAAATGCAACATTTAACAGAGTCAGCATTATTTATACCAGACAGAGTAATGATTCCCCCAGCACTTAAGGAGTAGAAAACACACAGGGTCTACACAATAGCATAATTTTCCCGTCCGAAACAGAGCACACATATCCCACGAGAGCCTCAAAATGGTGAGTAAGGGGGACTGATTGTTTCAGGGCTGCACTGTCCTCTGGGTTTCTGTGCCTTGGGGAGAGCCAACAGCTTCAGGGGCCACCTACACTGAACACTGTCCCAACATTTTCCACAGGCGTTCGTCCTGGACGATATCTCGCTGCTGAGGGTGACCTGGGAAGCAAGGGAGGGTCTTCTACTGCAATGCGGCTTCCGCCCTGGCCCATATGCAGCTTGCCTGTGTGCAGCAATGGTCCCCCTGCCCCTCATGGCATAGTGGCACGGACACGTTAGCCTGGCTGGGACAAGGACCACGGTGGCTCTCCCGATAAACCTGCGCAAGCGCATTGCACACGTTCTGGATGAGACATTCGAGGAGATTACCGAGGCCGATTACCGCGATGTGATAAACCACATCAATGCACTATTCTGCATCTAGGCATGCATGCCTAACCCTCTGTGACGGGTTGGATCACAGAAACCCCCTTGGGAGCTGCCACCCAATGTGCAAAGACTACCCCTGCTTCTGTTTTCCCTGCCAACTCAGGACTCCAGCACCCTGTCTTGCTGAGCCAGACACTCCCGTCTGGCTCCAGACACAGACCCAGGGTCTGAATCACTTGTCCCAAAGCTGCAAGTTTACCTGAAAACAGCTCGCAGTAGCGTGCTTGTCTTTAGCACTCAGATGCCCAACTCCCAATGGGGTCTAAACCCAGATAAATCCGTTTTACCCTGCATAAAGCTTATGCAGGGCAAACTCATAAATTGTTCGCCCTCTATAACACTGATAGAGAGATATGCACAGCTGTTTCCTCCCCCAGGTATTAATACATACTCTGAGTAAATTACTAAATAGAAAGTGATTTTATTAAATACAGACAGTAGGATTTAAGTGGTTCAAAGTAGTAACAGACAGAACAAAGTAAGTCACAAGCAAAATAAAATAAAATGCGCAAATCTATGCCTAATCAAACTGAATACAGATAATCTCACCCTCAGAGATGCTTCAGTAAGTTTTTCTCAGACTGGACACCTTCCAGGCCTGGGCACAATTCTTTCCCCTGGTGCAGCTCTTGTTGCAGCTCAGGTGATAGCTAGGGGATTCTTCATGATGGCTTCTCTCCCTCTCTGTTCTCTTCCCCCCTTTATATATCTTTTGCATAAGGCGGGAACTCTTTGTCTCTCTGGGTTTCCACCCCCCCTCACTGGAAAAGCACCAGGTTAAAGATAAGTTTCAGAGTAACAGCCGTGTTAGTCTGTATCCGCAAAAAGAAGAACAGGAGTACTTGTGGCACCTTAGAGACTAATAAATTTGTTAGTCTCTAAGGTGCCACAAGTACTCCTGTTCTTCTTTTTGCAGGTTAAAGATGGATTCCAGTTCAGGTGACATGATCACATGTCACTGCAAGACTTCATTACTCGCTTGCCAGCACACACATATACAGGAAGACTCACAGGTAAATACAGCCATCTGCAGACAATGGGAGTCATCAAGATTCCAAACCATCATTAATGGTCCACACTTTACACAATTACAATAGGCCCTCAGAGTTACATTTTATATTTCTAGTTTTAGATACAAGAGTGGTACATTTATACAAATCAGATGATCACACTTAGTAGATTATAAGCTTTGTAATGATACCTTACAAGAGACCTTTTGCATGAGGCATATCCCAGTTACTTACATTCACTTATTACCGTATTTTCTCTAAAACCATCTCAGTTACATTATATTGACTTATTATCAAGTTTTTATAAAACCATATAGACTGCATAACGTCACACCCTCCTCTCCCAAAGAGCCTGCACCGAAAAAATTCCATCCCGAAAAAAAACACGCTTACCGGGAACCTGCTCTTCTGTTTGTCCTCCACCAAGTACCGGCCGCTGCAACTGGCTACCTTCCTCCTGGCTCGAGAAGAGCTCCTGGGATTCCGAGGTGTCTCCATCCGGCCCACCACCATCACTCCCGTTTTCCTCCTCCTCCTCCTCCTCTCCCCCCACCGGCTCTGAAGTGTCCATGGTGGTGCTCGTAGTGGAGGTGGAGTTAACCCCAAGTATCGCATCCAGCTCTTTGTAGAATCGGCAGGTCGCGGGGGGAGCACCCGAGCAGCCGTTTGCGTCGCGGGCTTTGCGGTAGGCACTCCGCAGCTCCTTCACTTGAATCCTGCACTGCAGGGTGTTCTGGTCATGGCCCCTTTCCATCGTGTCCTTTGATACCTTCCTGAAGGTATCATAATTCCTACGGCTGGAGCATAGCTGGGACTGTACAGCTTCCTCCCCCCAAACACTGATGAGGTCCAGCAACTCGCCATTGCTCCATGCTGGGGCTCGCTTGGCGCGTGGAGGCATGGTCACCTGGAAAGATTTACTGATAGCACTCCACGCCACGCTGGGCTGAGCAAACAGGAAGGGGATTTTTTAAATTCCCGGGGAATGTAAAGGGTGGGCCACATAGTTGGTTACCTGAGGCCAGGGCAGTAGAGTTTGAATTGATGACCAGAGTGGCTAGAACAGGCATTGTGGGATACTGCTGAATAATTCTGGAGGCCATCCACAGCACATTGGTTGGCTACACTGGCGCTGCAGTGGCTGTGCAATACTCGCTATTCCTCTCGGAGAGGTGGAGTACATGCAGCGCTGCAACCACGGAGATACAGCGCTGCAAATGCCTTGCCAGTGTGGACGGGAGTGAGTTACGGCACTGGGGGAGCCTTTACAGCGCTGTAACTCACAAGTGTAGCCAAGGGCTTAGGGTCTGATCCAAAGCCTATCGGAGGGAATGGAAAGACTCCCATTGACCAGAATGGGCTTTGGATCAGACCCTAGAGTTCATCAAAGACAGGTTGGAAAAAAGAGACCCTGTCCCCTTGGTGGTGGGAAGGACTATGCCGGGTGAGAAGGAAGCAGTGCAAGAACAGAGTGCCAGCTGGGGGCTGAGGCAGGCCCAGGCTGGCTTGGGAAGTAGTGCAGTGTGGAATGGAAGCCCAGGGGTACCGAGGAGAAGGAGGGGTTGGGGCAGGCAGCGAGAACTGGCTTTCCTCCAAGTATAGAGACCTCCCATAGTACAGGGGGAATTTCTGGTTGAGGGAGACAGCTTTCGAGCCACAAGTCAAATGAGAGACTTTAGAAAACTCTACGGTCTATTAAACAATACCCCGTCTAGGGTGACCACCAATCCCTTATTTCAAGGGACCATCCCTTATTTCATCCCTTAGGGTGCCAGCCGTCCCTTATTTTAAAACATTTTATACATTACATTGAAGCTAATGATACATGCATCATATACTTGAGGGCAGTAGAAGCGTACACTTGAGAGAAAGACATGATCTGCTAAGGTAAATAGCATTTCCCTAAAACATTCCCTAAAATAAAGCATTGTCACTTATTTTTTGCTGTGGTTTTCCCTCATTTCTATCCAAAGGTGGTCGCCCCACCTGTCGCTTGGTTTGGGGCCTAGCTAGCTCTGCTTAGCACAATGTCACTCCAGCTGGGCTCATTTTGTTCTCTAACAAGTTTGGTTTGTTTAACACCCGGATTGGATTTAGTGACCATTATTGGGAACAGCCCCCCCCCGAGCTTCATCCCCCAGCTCCTCATGGCCACTCCCTACTCTGGTCTCCCCAACTCCTCACGGCCCCTCCCTACCCACCCATAGCCTCATCACCCTAACTTCTCACAGCTACCCCCTGCCATTCCCCCCACCCCCATCTTCTCTCCTCTGGAGAGGAGGCTGAGCTCTGACTAAGGGGGAGGGTCTCAGAGCAGTAAAGATTTGAGCAGTCAAGGCTGAGAGAAGATGCAGCCCCTCCTGGAGAGGTGCTGGGAGGAAGCTGGCTGCAGTCACTAGGGGGCATGGGGAAGATCTGAGGGCACCACCGCTACCACTTGTATTTACATTTCATGGACACTTTTCATGCCTCACAGAGCTGTTATGGAGCCAAAGGCCACGAGAGCTGGTCACCTCCTGGAACTGCCCTGTCTGGGGACTTGGATCTCTAGAGGAGTTTCAATCTCACTCAATATTGACGAGCAGTCCAAGGCACTGGACAAGCCTGTGAGAAATACACACACCCGCAAAGGGCAGGGGTAGACCAGGAGCTGGCATGAGTTCCATGTCTCAGAGTTACACTGCCCACATCCACACACTCGCCCCCTCCCCACCTTTCACAGCATGTTCTCCATCACCTAGCACTCCATGGGGCTGGCTGAGCTGGTCTGAGGTTTCTCTCCCACCTCTCGGGGGGTCCTTGGCATCGGCTGGTGGCCACCGTGGTGCAGGGCTGCCCAGAGGATTCAGGAGGTCCGGGGTCTTCGGCGGCGGGGAGCCCCGCCGGTGAATTGCCGCCGAAGACCCAGAGCAGAAGAAGCTCCGGGGACCCGGGCCCCACAAGAGTTTTCCGAGGCCCCCGGAGCGAGTGAAGGACCCCGCTCTAGGGGCCCCGAAAAACTCTTGTGGGGGCCTCTGCGGGGCCCAGGGCCTGGGGCAAATTGCCCCACTTGCCCCCCCTCTGGGTGGCCCTGCCGTGGTGTTTGGCAGCTGGCAGTTCTGGTTTACTCTTAAGGCGCCAGCGTGAGCTGAATCCCAATGGTGAAGGAATGCAGCTCTCCAGACCAAAGCAGGAGCCAGGACTCACACCCCACAGCTATGCCCAACTGCAGGAGAAGGGACCGAGAAACTCATGCAGAGCAGAGCTAGGGTCCAGAGACCTGTCATGAAACTACGGTCAGACCCAGACCCAGCGCTTCCATCCCTCTGCCCCTGCTCACAGCCAGCCCCAAGACCCTCACACACCTCTTCTGTCTTAGGTAGGAGTACGCAAACGTCACTGACTCCACTGTGTGTTTAAGTCTCCAGCTAATCTTGATACAGGTTGTGGGGTTTGCTACACTGAAGCCTGTGTGCCAGTTCTGGGCACTTAACGATGCCTTCCCCACCCCTTTCTTTTAATTAAATGCAAGGTAATTCATTTACTTCTTCTGAAACTAGTTATCTGACGTCTTTGATAACCAATGACAGCCCCCTGCCTAGGTCGCACGCCGTGTTCTCTGTAACTGGCCAGTGACGGCAGTGGATCGATTTGCCTCTTGCTTTACATTTGAGCAGAGCAGGAGCAGAAATAAAACACAGAAACCTCCCAGGCTGTTCCTGCGTGAGCACCTGAGCCCAGGGACCACGTCTGGATCTGTAAATCAGTATCATTAAGTCAGCGGGGCTACGCCAATTGACACTAGCTGTGGGGCTGACCTCAGAAGTCTGTAACTCCCCCCTGCTGCAACCCATGTGCATGGAGAGAACCTCCTTCTCCCCACGTCCCCCCATCCCACAGCACGCACACCAGAATATTAAGATTGCCCATCCAGAAACTCAGGTGCCTGTCCTGGGTCTGCCCCACCTGGCCAGCCTCCTGCACATCTAGAGAGCTCCACAGAGACACCCTGTGCTTCCTGTTGCCACCCCCACAAAGAAATGAAGGGAGCAGGGTCTAGTGGTCAGAGCAGGGGTCTGGACATCAGAAGACACAAGATCTACCCCCTGCTCTGCTGCTGACTCACTGAAACCTTGGGGATGCTTCCCCCCTTCCCTTCCCCCATCTGCAGAAGGGGCTCACATTAATACAGGCAGGGCAGCAGGAAATCTGTTCGTTGTTTGTAAACTGCTGGGAGTTCTTCAGCTGGTAGATGCTACAGGAACACACATTATATTCCACAGTGCATCTCCCCCGCCCCCACTAAATAAGCAGAACTGCAGCTCCATCCAGGATAACTGGCCTGCTCGGATACTGGTGTTATATAGCGTATGGCTCTTACGACCATAACCCTGCTTAGCTTTCACCACTAGCTCTCTCCAGTCATGCTGAGACTCATGCTGCGTGTTTCTCTCTCTCGCATGGATCAGAAAGGAGCAAGGAAAGCTGAGAAAGAGCGTGCTAGCACCAGGATTCATCCCCCCCAACCCCGCCCCCCAGCATCAGAGTGTAGGGGGATGTTCTAATTACAAGACAGACGCAGAGACACCCCCTCCCCCCAACCTCCTGTGGCACTAGCTTTGTACCCCAAGATGCACTGCTGTACTCCAGCCTGAACCATGCTGCCGGGTTCCATTGTCCATCTGGTTACCCAATAATTCTCTCTCACGTGCAGCATATTGTGGGCACCCCTTGAGCTTTAGTGCTTAGTGGAAGGTCTCTCCTCCTCGGCATATCACAAATCGGGGAATACGACAGTTGTAGCCTGGCCTTGATTTCGGGTCCTACCCTCTGGCCCTCCAGGACTTTGGTGTTCTGTTTACACTGATTAGCAGGACTGGCTAAAATTAGTGACTGTTCTAGGGACTTATGGCAGGTTGTCTGTCTGGGCTGTTGATAACAGAGCACTAGCCTGACTGACTTCTGTTTCAAAAGGGGAAAAAGTCTCCAACTAAACACAGGGTATGTCTACACTACGGAATTAATCCAAATTTATATAATTTGAATTTTGGAAACAGATTGTATACAGTCGAATGTATGCGGCCACACTAAACACATTAATTCGGCAGTGTGCGTCCATGTACCGGGGCTAGCGTCTATTTCCAGAGCATTGCACTGTGGGTAGCTATCGCATAGCTATCCCATAGTTCCCGCAGTCTCCTCCGCCCATTGGAATTCTGGGTTGAGATCCCGATGCCTGATGGGGCCAAAAACATTGTCACGGGTGGTTCTGGGTACATCCTCCCCCGTCTCCGGGGAAGCAACGGCAGACAACTGTTTCGCGCCTTTTTCCTGGGTGAACACTGCAGACGCCATACCATGGCAAGCACGGAGCCCGCTCATCTCAAGACAGCAGTCATGAACATTGTAAACACCTCGCGCATTATTGTGCAGTTTATGCTGAACCAGAACCTGCAAAACCAGGCGGCGAGGAGTAGGCTACGGCAGTGCGGCGGCGAGAGTGATGAGGACATGGACATGGAATTCTATCAAACCACGGGCCCTGGTGCTTTGGAGATCATGCTGTTAATGGGGCAGGTTATAGCCGTGGAACGCCGATTCTGGGCCCGGGAAACAAGCACAGACTGGTGGGACCGCATAGTGTTGCAGGAGTGGGACGATTCCCAGTGGCTGCGAAACTTTCGCATGTGTAAGGGCACTTTCTTGGAACTTTGTGACTTGCTTTCCCCTGCCCTGAAGCACCAGAATACCAAGATGAGAGCAGCCCTCACAGTTGAGAAGCGAGTGGCGATAGCCCTGTGGAAGCTTGCAACGCTAGACAACTACCGGTCAGTCAGGAATCAATTTGGAGTGGGCAGATCTACTGTGGGGGCTGCTGTGATGCAAGTAGCCAAAGCAATCACTGAGCTGCTGCTACGAAAGGTAGTGACTCTGGGAAATGTGCAGGTCATAATGGATGGCTTTGCTGCAATGGGATTCCCTAACTGTGGTGGGGCGATAGATGGAACCCATATTCCTATCTTGGCACCGGAGCACCAGGGTATCCAGTACATAAACCGCAAGGGGTACTTTTCAATGGTGCTGCAAGCACTTGTGGATCACAAGGGACGTTTCACCAACATCAACGTGGGCTGGCCAGGAAGGGTTCATGATGCTCGCGTCTTCAGGAACACTATTCTGTTTAAATGGCTGCAGCAAGGGACTTACTTCCCGGACCAGAAAATAACCGTTGAGGATGTTGAAATGCCTATAGTTATCCTTGGGGAGCCAGCCTACCCCTTAATGCCATGGCTCATGAAGCCATACACAGGCAGACTGGACAGGAGTCAGGAGCTGTTCAACTACAGGCTGAGCAAGTGCAGAATGGTGGTAGAATGTGCATTTGGCTGTTTAAAAGGTCGCTGGCGCTCGTTACTGACTCGGTCAGACCTCAGCCAAACCAATATCCCCATTGTTATTGCTACTTGCTGTGTGCTCCACAATCTCTGTGAGAGTAAGGGGGAGATCTTTATGGCGGGGTGGGAGGCTGAGGCAAATCGCCTGGCTACTGATTATGCGCAGCCAGACACTAGGGCGATTAGAAGATCACACCAGGAAGCGCTGCGCGTCAGAGAAGCTTTGAAAACCAGTTTCATGACTGGCCAGGCTACGGTGTGAAAGTTCTGTTTGTTGAAAACCCACCCCCTTGATTGACTCATAGCCTGTAAGCAAACCACCCTCCCCCCTTAAATCACAGCTTGCTTTTAAAGGAAATAAAGTCACTATCATTTAAAAATCATGTAATCTTTATTAATTGATTATAAACATAGGGAGAGAACCGACAAGGTAACCTGGGTGAGGTTTGGGAGGAGGATAGGAGGGAAGTAAAAGGCCACTGAAAAAATTCAATATAATGACAGCCTTTTGGTTGGGCTGTCCACTGGGGTGGAGTGGGAGGGTGCACGGAGCCTCCCCCCCCCCGCGTTCTTACATGTCTGAGTGAGGAGGATATGGAACATGGTGAGGGGGGAGGGAGGTTATACAGTGGCTGCAGCGGCAGTCTGTTATCCTGCTGCCGTTCCTGAAGCTCCACCAGACGCCAGAGCATGTCCGTTTGATCACGCAGCAGCCCCAGCGTTGCAGCCTGCCCACCTCTCATCTCGAGCGTCCCTCATGACCTCACGTTCACTGGCATCTTTCCTATATTTAGATACCGTGTCCTTCCACTCATTCAAATGAGCTCTTTCATTGCGGGTGCATTCCATTATTTCCGAGAACATCTCATCTCGCGTCCTATTTCTCCGCCGCCTTATCTGAGATAGCCTTTGGGACGGAGGAGGGAGGCTTGAAAAATTTGCAGCTGCTGGAGGGTGGGATGAAAAAAAGGAGAGAAGTTTTTAAAATGATACATTTTACAGAACAATGCTTATACTCTTTGATGGTGAACAACACTATTTACATTACATAGCACATGTGATTTCAGTACAAGGTCGCATTTTCCATCTTAATATTGAGTGCCTGTGGCTTTGGTGTTAGAGATCACAGACTCAGGTCCGGGCAACAGAATTCAGCTTGCATTCGGCCATGGTAAGCCATTGTCTTTCGGCTTCTGCACCCTCCTTTCCCACATACCAAGCAAAGCCCGTTGACTCCTGCGGTTTTCCTGTTAACCTTCAGCAGCAGAAAACAAACTAACCCCGCCCCCCCATCCAATTCTCTGGGATGATCGCTGTACCCCTCCCCCCACTGCGTGGCTGGTATCAGGGAAGATCCCTGCTAGCCAAATGCGAAAAGCTCAGGGCCAATTCCCCCCGCCCCTGCACTTGGCTAACTGCAGGGAAGGATTTCTTTTCAGCCACAGGCAAACAGCCCAGTAGGAACGGCCACCTCTGTCCCCTTAATTAAATTCCCGTATTTCAACCAGGTTACCATGAGCGATATCACTCTCCTGAGGATTACACAGCGAGATAAAGAACGGATGTTGCTTGAATGCCAGCAAACA
This sequence comes from Malaclemys terrapin pileata, assembly GCF_027887155.1. Taxonomy (NCBI): domain Eukaryota; kingdom Metazoa; phylum Chordata; order Testudines; family Emydidae; genus Malaclemys; species Malaclemys terrapin. The sequence continues at coordinate 57,447,432 of NC_071514.1, forward strand.
CCGGGAACATACGCTGCCAGGCTTTGTCATGCAATGATACCAGATTACTTGCTACTAGCATGGCGTGGTCAAGTGTCCTACCATGGAGGACAGAATAAGGCTGCACTGCCCAGAAACCTTGTGGCAAGGCTTTTGGAGTACCTCCAGGAGAGCTTCATGGAGATGTCCCTGGAGGATTTCCGCTCCATCCCCAGACACGTTAACAGACTTTTCCAGTAGCTGTACTGGCCGCGAATGCATCCCAAGTCCTCAGGGCAAAATAATCATTAAAAAACGCTTGCTTTTAAAACAAATTTTATATTTTAAAAGTTAAACTCACCTGAGGTCCCTTCCATTGGGTCATGGTCTTGGATACTGGCTTGGGAGGGTACTTCAGTCAGGCTGAGAAAAAGATCCTGGCTGTTGGGGAGAACGGAGTGCTGTGTGCTCTCCGCAAGCTCGTCCTCGTCCTCCTCCTCTTCCGCAGAATCCTCAGGTGTAGCTGATGAGATTATCCCCGCCTCAGAATCCACAGTCAGAGGTGGGGTAGTGGTGGCGGCCCCCCCAGAACTGCATGCAGCTCGGCGTAGAAGAGGCATGTCCGCAGCTCTGACCCGGAGCAACCGTTTGCCTCCTTTGTTTTTTGATAGGCTTGTCTGAGCTCCTTGACTTTCACGTGGCACTGATTTGAGTTCCTATTGTGGCCTCTCTCCATCATGCCCTTGGAAATTTTTTCAAAAGTTTTGGCATTTCGTCTTTTAGAACGAAGTTCTGCTAGCACTGAATCCTCTCCCCATATAGCGATCAGATCCAGTACCTCCCATACGGTCCATGCTGGTGCTCTTTTTTGATTATTGACCTGCATGGTTACCTGTGCTGATGAGCTATCTGTGGTCACCTGTGCTCTCCACGCTGGGCAAACAGAAAATAAAATTCAAATGTTCGTGGGGCTTTTCCTGTCTACCTAGCCAGTGCATCCGAGTTCAGATTGCTGTCCGGAGCGGTCACAATGGTGCACTGTGGGATAGCTCCCGGAGGCCAATACCATCGAATTGCGGCCACACTAACCCTAATTCGAAATGACAATATCGATTTTGGCGCTACTCCGTTCATCGGGGTAGAGTACAGAAATCGATTTTAAGAGCCCTTTATTTCCAAATAAATGGCTTCGTTGTGTAGACGGGTGCAGGGTTAAGTTGATTTAACGCTGCTAAATCCGAATTAAAGTCATAGTGTAGACCAGGCCACAGACATAAGCAGCAGCTATTTAGTGGCACTGAGGACTCCTAGCAGTGTGATCTCAATGCCCCTCTTTTGTTGATAGGCTGCAGCTCCACACCAGATTCAGCTGCAGCTACAACTAAACAGGGAATATCGCATGTTGTCCTCTCAGTGCTGATGCAGAGCCACAGGCAACCTCTATCAGGTGCCCTCAGCCCCCGTTGAGCCACACACTGAAACCCAACCAACACCATATCCCACTGTACTGGAAGACCCTGTTTCATCAATCCAAGCAGAACCCACAGTGTGTGCCAGTATCCCAGACCCCACTGCAACCCATCCCACATGCTGCTCTACGGGAAGATCCAGCTGGGTGTCATCCACACAACAATGCTGTCCTAGTAAAAGACTGAGTTTGTCCCAGACCTGCAGCTCCACGCAAAATCTCTAACTCCCCATGCTGCTATGCTAAGAACACACATGCCCCAGAGTCAAGTGTAACCCACGGCACAAGTGGCTTTAATAAGACAGACCAGCTGTGCCCCCAACACAAGTATTGCTGTGCTGGAAAGACATAGCTCTGCCCCAAAGCTGTCCGGAAGTTGCATCACACGTCCATCTCCAATCCTAGGATAGCCTATAGCAGCGGTCTCGCTACCCCTTAGAAAGCACCAGCAAGCAAGCTGTAAATGCTGATCCAGCCAGCCGTGCTTACTGGGGCGAAGGAGACAGACACTAGTTTTTACATTTCTATGTAAACAGGGTCTGTGCACAGCACAGTGGCTTAGTGCTTGCTCACCAAGAACTGGATTCTGCACTGAAGTCAGTTGAATTACTCTGGATTGACCTGGGTATAAGAAAGATCAGAATCTAGTCAACTGAATGAGAACAGCCCAGTTTAGAAGCATCTTCCCCTCCCTGGGAAGAGACTGTATCAGACAGTTTGTAAATAGCCCTGCTGGGTGAGACAGAGGAACTTGCAAGCGTGAGGAAATGTCAAGGTGCTGATGCTCCTGTGGGAGACAAGCTAACAGAAATAGCCCCTGAGGTTTCAAAAGTCATTCTGTCTGCTTCAGAGCCATCAAAGGGCAGCGCTGCGATAGTTTGGAGCCACTGTCGCAGCTCCGGCTGTCCTTTAATCAGAGGCAGTGGGGACGTGCCTGGGATGCATTCATGGAGCTAAGTGTCCATGTGCCACGTAGATCACGATATACTATCTATTTTCCTACAGATTTTTGTTATGGTGACTGGCAGGTTGGGAGTTAAGCAGCTACAACCTTCTAGCCCAGAAGAGGCTGCATTTCAGTGGGGGTGAAGGGGAAGAGGACTTTATTCAGAGCATCTTTCAGGACACAGGACTCCAGACTCCATATACAAATGGCTTCCCCCACGACAGGAACACAGCCATCTCTGGGGTGGAAGGTGGCAGCTGCTAATCCTCATTCAAGCCCCCAAATCCTGTCAGTCATCAGTATGGATACTGTTGGCTTGTCTACACTTGGAACACTATAGCAGCACAACTGCAGTCAGTGTAGGTAATTCACCTCCCCTGAGAGGCAGTAGCAAGATTGACAGAATCCTTCCATGACTCTACACACGGGGTAAGTTTGCCTTAATTACATCACTCAGGGGTGCTGATTTTTCACACCCCTGAGCGACGTAGCTGGGTTGATCTAACTTTTTAGCATAGACCAGGCCTTATTCGCCATGGGAGCTGCAGGTTGCGGAGCATTTTAGAAAGTCTGGATGCTTCATTTGGTGCCTAAATGGGAGCAGAGCCCTTTGGAAGTCCAGACCCTGCCTGGGGGTCTGACCAAAAGCCAATTGAAACCCCTTGGAGCCTTCAGTCAAGATCTATCACCCATATCATTTTCCCCACTATATTTGTCAACACAATCTGGAATTTTCTACGGAGGGAGCCAGCTTTCCTCAAGCTCAAATGATCTCAGAGGCATCCCCATCCCGTACTCTTCTGGTAAAGAGAGCAACAGCTATTCCACGCTATCCCCATTTCATGGGTTCACACTAGGCCCAGCTCAAAGCCCACTGGAGTCCTTCGATTGACTTCAACGGGCTTTGGTTCAGGGCCATGGTTGTGGTGCAGACAAGCCAAGCAGGACATGAAATTGTATAGCCTGATTAACTGGAAATTCAAACCACCACATGCAATAATATCCCAGGACCTGATCCAAACCCCATTGAAGTCACTGGGTGTCTTTCCACTCCTTTCAGTGGCCCTGAAGCAGGAAGTCAGGGATTTAAGTGGCATTATATTGTTAGTTCTTACACACCGTTTGACATTAAAAGGCAGCTGTAATATATTTGGGCTTGATGCATGGGGAAATATTTCCCATTAAGGAGGATTCTTCATTATCTGAGTTAATACTCCAGGGATTCTGTGACAGATATCCAGCAATATCCTTGTAAGATCTTATAGCATTAAGTCTATGTAGTATTGGAGGCTGGGATTGTAGGTTCTCTCTCTAGGGGGGGAGATATGACAGATATTGCAATGCCAGGCAGTATTTTTGGTATCCATTGTGCTAAATGAACGGTTTTGTATGGTTGTGTTCTAGTCCCCGGGGAGGGCTATCACAGCTCCTCCAGGAACTAAAAGCAGTGGGTGGGGATTGAGACAAATCACCCAGGTTGTAACCCCCACCCCCGAGAGGTACCACCACTTGGGGAAGTTCACACACACTATTTCAAACTGGATTCTCCAGAGACCAGTAGACAAAGAAAGGCCTTTTGGATATATAGACCAAGTTTTAACAGACACAGGGCTTTCATTCCGATGAACAGAAGGTTCTGTTCAAAGCCCCCCACCCCAATCTTTGCAGAAGGGTTGGATGGACTTGACCTACTGGGGCCTCATAAGACTGATGGGTGACCTCTGGTGAGCTTTTAATTCGTGGTTGGGTTCTTTTATACATTTTCTCTGTAATGCTTTCACCTTAAGAATAAGGGGTGCTTGCTTAGAAAGAGCTGTATGGTAACTTCGAAGTGCGGACAGCTTGCCTGTTTAGACAGTCTGGCTTGCTGGGGATATCACAGTGTAGGCAGGGAACTGTGCAGCCAGCAAAAGCCCCAGTCAAGAGGGGGAGAGACACGGGTCTCTGCTCAAGAGGTGGCAGCTGGGAAATAGAAACCTTTAAGTGGATGCTCTTGGGGAACAATAGAGGGGAAAACAGGTGCAGTTACCCTGAAACAGTGAAAGGTTCAGCCACCACTTCCTTCTGCTCTATCACCACACAAGTACCAGTAAATGCTTCCTCTGTAAGGTGACTGCAGTGCTGTCGGAGAAACCTTAGCCTTAAATTAGATCACCAGAAAACTTGCCCAAAGCCTGAGGGATTCTTCACATAGGTGCATGCATGTGCATACTGCTCTAATGCCACTTATAATGAAATGCTCCTCCATCTTTTGGACCAGTATTTCTGTCTAGCACAGGTTCTGCACAGCACCCATCACCACAACAACTAATCCTTTGCTTTACGGTCATTGTAAGAGAATTAGAAACTATATTTAGATTGTAAGCTTTGGAGCAGAGATCGTCTCTTCCTATAAGTTTGTCCAGCACCTAGCACAATGGAGCCCTGATCTCAGTTCACAGTTCCCCTTTTCCCCCAAACATTGGATTTCTCAGATAAATTTACATTAACTTGTGCCTCTTTTCCAGGCATATTTTAAAGAGTGAGCTTTAATCAAAAAGGAAATTCAGCTCAGATATTAAGGTTAACCAAAAATATTTCCAATAACTAAGTAGTGAGAGTTTCTACTTGGAATTTTTACATTGAAATATGCAATGAGCATGCTGGTTAGTTAAATGATCCAATCCAGGAACAAAAACAATACTACACCATGAGCAGAATGCAACATTTGAATATTTACAACAAGCCATACAAACATCCGGCAGACCAATTATTTGTTGAAGAAATTCACAGGATTATTCTGAACAATTAACAGATCCCACAGGTTTGCAATCTTCTCATGGAAGAGTCAACAGAAAAAGCAGCGCAATTTGTTAGGTTAAGCATTTCCTATGAAGAATTGATCCAGCTCTATTTATTCCCAGGTCCTTCGATTGCTGTTAACAGCTGTTAGAAAAACATCTATTATTGGCTTTAACGCACAATTGCCTTCGAGGCTACAACTCTCGTTTGAAGAAGCCAGATTGATTTCTGCTCCTTGCTTTATGAGCGGCTCATTCTCCCCTTTGCCATCTCCAGCACTGAACTGCACTTCACATTTTTATTTGCAGTTTGGTTTATGATAGGCCCCAGTAGACCCAGCCTCAAAGGACTGGGACTACATGACTTTTTCAGAAGAGCAACGAAAAGGAGTGTCAGGTGGCTGAAAAGTTCCTTGGTAACATTTAAGTCATTTGTAACTATCAGATCTAGCACTACTTAAATGGATTTGCTGTGTCTATCTTCAAAAAGAAGAACAGGAGTACTTGTGGCACCTTAGAGACTAACAAATTTATTAGAGCATAAGCTTTCGTGGACTACAGCCCACTTCTTCGGAAGTGGGCTGTAGTCCACGAAAGCTTATGCTCTAATAAATTTGTTAGTCTCTAAGGTGCCACAAGTACTCCTGTTCTTCTTTTTGCGGATACAGACTAACACGGCTGTTACTCTGAAACTGTGTCTATCTTCTAACTGCAGAGTGCTGGGCAATCAGGGTGTTCATTGGCTGTCACTTCTGAAGAGCCAAATTGCAGCCCAGCTTAATAACTATCTTCAATCAATAGAATTACCTTCTCTCTCCTACAGGCGGTGCTTTCTAGATGGCATGTTTTATTAGCCTTGTAGAAAAGAGTTTTCTAGGTTAATGTGTTACAGGCACATTTAAAGAGAAGGCTGGCTAGCAAACAAGAGTTCTGTTTCACCAAAGCTTTAGAGGTTTCAGCACAGCATTTGGTCTCATTCCACATCAGAATAAAAAGCAGACTTCCAAAGTTGTTTCGCTAACCACTATGCTACTGGCTAATTGGCAGAGGGCGGAGCTCTCGTTTTGAGCAGACATTCCATCCTGGACCTGATAGACCTTCCCAATGAAAGTTGCATGGAATCCAACCCATCTTTGCAAGAGTTCAGCTCGGATGAATCAGAAAAAAGTCTCATCAGTAAATTCCCAACCAGCAATATTTAAGACACACCAAGCAAGAGAAACCTCACACAACCCTTAAATAGGTCTTTGGACGGCTAAAGCAATAGGGTGGGAGCAATTATCTTACAGGTCAATGAGGCCAAAGGTGGAAGCCATCTTAGAGCTCAAAGGTATCACTTCGGAGGACCCAGGCCGTAGGTCACCATGGGGTCATATCCTATCCTAGATTGTGGATGCATCACACTGGGGGACTTGCTCAAGTTTGATTATTTTAGGCCCAGCTCTGCTCTCAGTGCCCTGTTTGATCGAGGTTTAAGCGATTTAGAAGAGAGAGAGTTTGCCTGAGACTTGATTTATGCAAGAGCCCCTGTCTCTACCATTAACTCACCCTCCTCTGGGGTCAGCTTATTCACCTGTTGCCTAAGTCCCAGGCTGAGCTCTCTGGGGCAGGGACTGTGTGTATAGTAACTAGTACAATAAGGATCTGGAACAAGGATCAGGGGCTTGAAGTAGCGGTAAACATGGGAGAGCCTTTTAATGGACAATACTTGGGTCAACGAGTGCTTTGGATGGATTACAGCACATACAGCGCAGAATTCCCTAAGGCTTTCCTGCTGGTGTGCTTAAAGGGCCGTAAGAAGAGAGCTCAAGAGACAAGACTTCATGCAATGTCTAACACTGCATCTCCTCCAAGAGAAAACTCCATCCCATACAGCCAGCAACCCTCATCAGGCAGAAAGCCAGAGCAGCAACAGTAAAACCAGCCGGCTAGCTTGGAGCTCAGTTCCGGAGCGCTCAGGCGGGCAACATTGTTATTGACCCCAATGTATTAAGATAGCAGGATTGGGCCCCTTTGTTAGCATCACCCGTAAGCAGTCTTAATTAACTACATCATCAGTATAATAAAAGTCAGGTCTTTTTTCCAGGTCATCAGAATTACATGGGAAGCAGAGCAATGCGGAATACCAGGTCTGCGAAAGCAAAATAGGAGCCGGTTTTGTTCAGTGCTATGGTCGGGGGCAGACTTTTCTCTCTGCCCATTAACTACACTGGATTTGAACATTCAAGGTTTCTAGTTAAAGTCTCACACAGGCACCTCCTGCTGGCAATGACCACAGTTCCTGCTATGAAGTGATTTCATCTGTTATGTTGCAGCGGCCAAATTATAGTACCACATGGCACGTCTGTAGTGCTCTTCACCTGCTGAGTACGTCAGCTAAGCACAGAGAGCTAGATGCCAGCATTCAACAGACTACTGATCTGGTCAGACATTCAAGGAGCGAAAGGTTGGAGAGCTGAGACTGTCAGGTCTGCAGAGCTCCTAGTGTTACAGCAGAACTCAAGCCAATGGGCTCCCTTCTGCAGAGCACAAGGACTAGGCAGAAGCAGGATTTCGGTCAGTGCAACCTCGGGGGGACATAAGCAGAGGTCAGGAAAGTCAGGGTTTGCCTTACTGTTGCCCCAGTGTTGAATCAGGGAAACGGGGCACAGAGAAGGTTAGTGACTTACTCAAGGCCCTGAAGCGAGTCCCTGCCTCCCACCCATCACTATCCTTAACACCCCTCTGACAAGCAGAAGGCAACCACTGCTGCTTAAACACTAGAGGCTTGTTTAGTGCACAGAGTCGATCAGGAACAACTGTGTGGAATACGAGTGTCTGCACATGGAGCTAATCAGGACCAGCTGCACACGTCGACAAGCCACACGTGTGCTTAGAAGTGCCCAACTAGGCCCAGCTCACATTTAACTGGCCCTCAGAGGTCACTCAAGGCAGTCTGCTACCCTAGGTAATACTTCAGTCCTCCTCCCCACCACAACTCAAAATTTAGCCTGGCCACCCCTCCATCATGACTGAGGGGCAGCCAGGCCAACTCTGCCACTTTAGACAACTTGCCTATAGCTAGAGCAGCCTCTGCCTGCCTTCCTGACAACACCTTGGGTTCCTGATCCTGGACATTTAACCACTGACCCCAAGATGCCATGCCATTTACAGAGCCCACACCTAGATGAGTGCATCATACCCTTTGACTCACCAGGGTTAGCCAGGGAAGCAATGCTCGGAAGAGAGGCACTCAGAACCACACTCCAGTCCAACACAGGCAGTGGTGAGTAAATGTTGTGGCCTTTTGTTACTCCCCGTCACCTGCAAGGCCAGGGAAAGAACCTGATTAGTTACACTCTGCACCTGGGAGGGGATTAGCGGCTTGCCTCCTGGCCAGAGGAGGCGGCACTGGGCAGTGGAAGGAGAGAGGAGTTAGGGAGAGCTCTGTGTGCCTGGGAAGGGCCTGTACTTCAGGACTGGCTGAGCTACAGGACCAGAGTTTATTCCTGGGAGCCCAGAGAGGAGAGAAGCCCTGAGTGAGGGTCTGTGAGGAGCAGGAATGAGAGAAAAGCCCCTGAAGGGTGAAAGCCAGTTTAAATGGTGCTGAAGCTCCCAGCAGAGAGAAGCTGGCCAGAGCCCTGTCAAGGGGGATGAAGAGAAGTCAAACCAGGAGGGGGACTGAACTGTTGTGGGACTTGGCTGGAGGACGGAGCCACAAAAGACCAGGGAGAAAGTCCGGGAGAACATTGCAGCCAGGAATGTAGCCGGCAGAGGGGTGTGAGAGTCCAAGTCCCCTGTCATTTCATGTCCGGGTACGAGGGGGTGCTCCCTTGACATGCCCCTTCTCACCCTCTTGTGTATGGACAAGGCCTCATCTCCAGGGCTGGTGGTGAATTGTTTTACACTGTAGCTTGCTGCTGACTGATTCATTATTAAGGGCAGCTCTGCCCAGAGATAGGGAGTTTCTAGCTCCTATTAACTGCCCAGCATTAACTTAGCAGCCACAGCCCTGTGTGTCTCCAGAAGGGCAAGATACCGTGGAGCAGCCATCTCCCATGATTGCCCCATCATATCCTGGCCCCTCCCACATTGCACTGCCCTGACCCTGCAGTACCCACATGGAGGGGCTTTTGAAATACCCGGGGCAAAGTGGGCGTAACATGCCTCTCCAGGGCTTCTTGTTCCCTTCTTCCAGGGGGACAGACCGTTGGTGTATGCAGCTGTGTCCTCGCAGAGCGGCAGCAGCCCCAGCATACAGCGACAGGCATGCTGATGAACTTCAGAAGCTCAAATTCACATCCACCCGTTTGCAGCCTGGGACAGAGATCCTGGACTGGGCTTAACAGGCTGATGAGTGGAATGGCCGAGTGGCTGCCATGTTACAGAAATTTGGCTTAGCCCAGTTCTCAGCATGATTGCAGGGCAGCGATGCAGCTGGGGAAACATGTGGTGGAGGAGGGCACAGTCAGAAGGTTGGAGGGTGGCCTGCAACACCTAGCTACCCATGCTGATCCAGCAGTTAGATGGCTGAATAATGTAGCTATCTACTTGTGATGCAGACAAAAGGAGATGGGGACACAGAGGGGAGGATGAGGCCCAAAGAGAGGCGGAGAGGATTTCCCCAGGGCATTGTCACATCAGGAACAGCTTTATCTACAGAGCCTTAGGTGCTCACTGCCATTTGGCAGCAAGGGAGTACAGCAAGGGGGCCATGTCTTGGAGGAGCATGTCAAGTGGCATCCTACAGTCCCGAGTATTCCACATGTGCCCAAAGCAATCAGCCCTCTAGTTCTCCTTTAGATTACTGTAGCATCTAAAGGCTGCAGTTGAGCACCTGACCCCCATGGTCCTAAGAGCTGTACAAACACGACTGTCCTTACCCTAAGAGTTGACAATCTGAACAGACAAGAAAAAGGAAGCATTGTCCCCATTTTACAGAGGGAGACCTGAGACAGAGAAATTAAATGACTTGCCCATGGTCACTTGTGGCAGAGCCAAGAACTGAAGCCAGATCCCTCAAATCCCAGGCCAGTGTACTAACTACAAATAAATACTTCCACTTCGACATTTACCTACAGAACAAGGTCAGAGCTAACCACGCTTTTCCTACACCATTCTACCAGCACAACAAAATATCTGCTGCAACAATTATGTCCTTTGATTATATGATGGGGCGTTACAAAGGTGGTAAATAATCCAACCTTATTTTAAAGCTAGGGACACTGAGGCACAAAGGGTTCCTGACTTACCCCTCTGCTAGTGTGGTTACTCCATTTACACCCAGACTGTAAGCAAACGTGCAGATCTGACAAGCAATTGCCACTATGTCTGTGCGCACTTCATGGCCCATTTAATACTTAAGCCCTAACCTTTCACTGCATTATAGTTTTAAGTTGATGTCTGCCCTGTGCTTTGAAGAGGTAAAGCCCTCCACTCCTTGCATCAATGACCTTCATATGCAGGTTCTAGTGCAGTGGATCTCAAACTTCTGTACTGGTGACCCCTTTCACATAGCAAGCCTCTGAGTGCAACCCCCCTTATAAATTAAAAACACTTTTTAATATATTTAACACCATTATAAATGCTGGAGGCAAAGCCAGGTTTGGGGTGGAGGCTGACAGCTTCTGAGCCCCCATGTAATAACCTCGCGACCCCCTGAGAACCAGCCCTGATCCTAGTGTAAGCTCTTCGGGGCAGGGGATGCCTGGAGTTTGCTTCAGATTTTCAAAGGAGCCGAAGGGAGTTAGATGCCTAAATCACATTGACTTTCGGTGGGGATTGAGTGCCTAATCCACTTTGGCTGCTTTGAAAACCCCAGCCTTTCTGCCTGGTACAGTGCCTACCACATCATAATACCTGGCTCTTATCTGACATGGTCCATCAGCAGATCTCAGAGCACTTTACAGAGAGGTCAGGATCATTATCCCCACTGTACAGTTGGGGACACTGAGGTACAGAGAGGAGAGGTGACAGGCCAGTGGCACAGCTGGGAGTAGAACCCTGAGTCCCAATCCAGTGCTCGCTCCACTAGGCCACACTAAAGCAACAGCCACCACCTGACTTAGAGACAGTCCCAAGATTCAAAATCCCAAGCCAGATTCCAGCCCCCCAAAACTCTGAGGTGTTTGGATCTGTGGATTTGTTCCAAGCCCCATAGCTAAAATATACATAAGATCATAAGAACGGACATACTGGGTCAGGCCAATGGTCTATCTAGCTCAGTATCCTGTCTTCCGACAGTGGCCAGTGCCAGGTGCTTCAGAGGGAATGAACAGAACAGGATAATCATCGAGTGACCCATCCCCCATTATCCAGTACCAGCTTCTGGCAGTCAGAGGTTTAGGGACACTTGGAGCATGGGTTTTGTCCCAGCCATCTTGGCTAATAGCCATTGATAGACCTCTCTTCCATCAACTTATCTAATTTTTTTAACCCAATTATAGTTTTAACCTTCACAACATCCCCTGCCAATGAGTTCTACAGGTCATCTGTGCATTGTGTGAAAAGGTACTTCCTTTTGTTTGTTTTAAACCTTCTGACTATTAATTTCATTGGGTGATCCCTGTTTTTGTTATGTGAAGGAGTAAATAACATTTCCCTGTTCACTTTCTCCATGATTTTATAGACCCCCTTAGTCATCTCTTTTCTGAGCTGAACAGTCCATCTTTTTAAATCGCTTGTCGTATTAATCTGTTCCATACCCCTAATCATTCTTGTTGCTCTTCTCAGCACCTTTTCCAGTTCTAATAGATCTTTCTTTGAGATGGGGTGACCAGAACTGCACACAGCATTCAAGGTAGTCATGGATTTATACAGGGGCATATGATATTTTCTGTTTGATTATCTGTCTCTTTTCTAATGGTGCCTAACATTCTACTAGCATTTTTGGCTGCTGCTGCACATTGAGCTGATGTTTTCAGAGAATTATCCACCATGACTCCAACATCTCTTTCTGGGGTAGTAACAGCTAATTTGGACTCCATCATTTTGTGTGTATAGTGGGACTGTGTTTTCCAACGTGCCTTACTTTGCATTTAATCAACATTAACTTTCACCTGCCATTTTGTCACCCAGTTTACTCAGATCCCGTTGTGAATCTTCGCAATCAGCTTTGGACTTAACTATCTCAAGTAATTTTGTATGTTTTGCTACCTCACTGTTTACCCCTTTTTCCAGATCATTAATGAACATGTTGAACAGCACTGGTCCCAGTGCAAATCCCTGGGGATCCTGCTATTTACCATTCTCCATTGTGAGAACTGACCACACATTCCTACCCTTTGTTTCCTATTTGTCAACCAGTTACTGATTCACGAACAGTTACTGAACAGCCCTCACCAGTTTGTATACTCACAGTCCCCTTCCCATCATGTCCCAGAGCTTTTGCAATTAGAACACTAGATATCAAAAGCATTTGCACTGAAGATGGGCTGTAATTGCTCAGGCCACGCTACAAACTGTATCTAAGAGATTAGCCTAGTTACACAGCCATACAAATGAGGGTCTGTCTAATTATCATAATTTGGATAATTATGTCTACATTAGGAAGGACTTGCTTCTTTTTCCTTTCTGATAATTAGATACTCAAATTTCTTTTATTCCATAAAAAGCTATACACTCTTACAGACATTTTAACTGACACAGGACTCTTCCATTGCCAGAGAACAAATCAGAACTACTAGCACCACAAAACATTGACTAGTTCTTTTTAGCTGCGCTTTTGGCTTGTGTCTTAGCTTTCAGGTATTTTTTTCCCCTCCAAACTTGAATTTCTATATTTAGGCCCTTAAAAATGGCCTGATTTTCAGAGGCACTGAGCACCAGCAGCTCCCATTGATTTCAATTTGGCATTGTGTCCCCAGTACAATGGATATGTTTATTGGCAACATATTATTTAGCCATTAGGTTTCTGTGCTGTAAATATTTCCAGACAAGGAGTGGTCCCTGTTAAACAAAGGCGATAAAGCTGGACCTCAAGCTATGTGGAAGCCTGCATGTCTGTGATTGTATTCTTTAGTTTAATAAACATCTCCTGTGGAAGACACATTTTGAAACTATATTTTCGGACATCAAGCATCAGTGGTACTGGAATGCTTTTTACAGTGGGGGTGCTGAAAACCAACAAAACGATCCCCAAACTTTTTACCTCATGCCCCTTTACCTCTGTCTGCCCTCCACCCCTCCCACGAGCTGAGGCCAGGAGCAAGGCCGTGTTTCTAGGAGGAGGGGAGCATGGACAGGAGTAAGGGGGCCAAGGCTGGGCCACAGCTGGGGGCAGGCGCAGGGCTGGGAACAGAGCCCCAGGCGTGGGCCTGGCAGCTGGGACCCCGCGTAAAACCCAGGGGTGCCGCAGCACCCCCTGCACCCTTACTTCCCACGCCTATGTCAAGCACCTCTGAAAAAAGTCAGGCCACATTTTAGGTCAAGATAGAAAAAGAAAGAGTTAGGGATCTAACATTAGGCACCCCAGGTCTGAAGATTTCACCCCAGAGCACATTGAAAGGTCACTATAATGAGGAAGTTCCCAGCGCAGGCAACCAAGCTCTGTAGATGACTCAAGGTGTCAAAGTAAGGTGCAGCAGTAGCCTGACACAATGTATGCTTAGATTTGAGGATTGCAGAACTGTATTTGTAAGTCAGGTAACAGATGTCACAGAGTTCTCTTCACAACAAACAGAACCCAGAGCTTGCCACATCCCTACCCAGGCCTGTACCTCTAACCAACAAATGACCTACGTCTGGCTTCTCGTGCAATGGAGTTTGCAAGTTAGCCACCAAGAGCTTTTTGGAGAAAGTTAGACTGCTACAGATTTCACCCTACCACCAAGGCCTTGTTGGGATTTGAACCCAGTTCCTCCAATACCATATGCCAGACCTTTGCCCTAGGCCACCAGGCGTCTTTGGCTGGTGTAGGAAGGAGATTGTCAATGAAGTATGAGAACTTATTTGAACAATTGAATGGTAGCGCAACATCCTAGCTGTTATCCAGGAGTTTCTGGGAGTTCTCCTGCCCAAAGCCAGAATTTCAGCCTTACCCAGACATCGCCCTTTCATTCTCATTGCAAAGGGGTTGCAGATGGCACACATGGGATCAGCTCAGAGTTTAACAGACACCTCTGTTCTTCCAGGCAAGCCAAGCCCTCATCAGCACTTGGAACTGCCCGCACCCACGCCAAAGCTAGTTGCAGACCAAACAGCCTTTTTGTTGTGTTTTCACAGAGCCTAGCACAGTGGGGTCCTGGCCCAGGGAGGACTTGGCTCTTAGCCCTAGATTGTTTAATCAGAACTTGCCTCAACTCCTCTGGGATTCCCTCTGCTCCCCACTATCAAGATACACAGCATGGGGCAGAGTCACTGCCCCAGTGGGGACGGCGTAACTTGCTCCTCCGATTGTCGGTGAGCACGGTGCTCTCGTTGATGGGGGATAGAACAGCCCACTCCAGAAGCTTCCCACCTCTGTCGCAATCTCTTCTAACCAGGCAGAACAACCCAGCAAGGAAGGGGCCGGGGTTAATCTGAGCATATCACACCCACTCCTGGTTCACATCCCTCACCCTGCAGGTGACTGGTAAGCCTAGCAGCTCTCCACGAGCTCTGAAACACTCTGGCAGCTTGTTTAATCATCTGCTCTCCCAGCCCAGGCGAGTGCTGCGTTCAAAAGGCAAGGGCCGTGCTGCTTCGCTCGGACATTAACCCAGCGGTGAAGGCAAACAGGAGAGAGGGCTGGCTTCCTGCTTGTGACAGACTTGAAGGGGTGATTATAATACAAGGGAAGCCACAGGGCTCAGGAAAGGCAGAGGCTCCATCCTGATTTCATCCCCTATGTGCCTAATCAGAGCAGGACACCTTTGCAAAACCAGGCAGGCATAGGAGTAAGTCATAACCCCCCCGTAAGGGTGCTGGCTGCATGACGCCCCCTTGGAAGCCAGTGAGTGGGGTACAGCTGCATCACTGCAGGACAATGGCAGGGGTTGCACTTATCCAGCTGTATCCAATTAGCCACATCTCAGGCAGAGGGGGCTGCAGTGTTCAAGCTACAGAGCTAGGGCTATTCAGGAGAATATAGCATCAGGGTTTCCACATAGAGCAATGGGGAGATCAGGTGATGCTATTGGTGGGTTAACACAGCCAGGCAGAGTCCCTGACACAAGCACAAGCTCAGTAAATGGTACCATGGGATCACATCTCAGGCAGATGGGGTGACAGCTCCCTTCCTGTTGCTGGGACAAAAGGATGTCTCTTTCTACCTGTGTCAGGAAGCTGCCCCCGACCCCAAATTTGCTCCAAGTTACTTCTCAAGAGAGGAACTCAGGTACGCTGGGAAAGGCCACGTCCTTTCAGGGTTCTCTTAGGGCATGCCCAGGAGCACCCAACTCCCCCAACCCACACATTATTGCACTCCCTAGGTACTTATAGGGCCCCCATTAGGGCAGGATCGAGTGCCTCACACAGCCACTAATGGACTTTCTGCCCCACATATCCTTTACCAAACAATTAGAGGGGTTCTTCTTTGTTTCTCCAGCCCCAGACACTCTGGCCAGGGCCCTGGTCACATGCAACAGGAGACCCATTTTAGCCCTCAGCTCCAGTTCTTGGTTCCTAACTGGATCTTGGCTCAGGAGGGCCCATTTCATCCAGTAGCCCTGCTCAGCACACATCAGAGTTCTCATAAACTCCTCCCAGCAGCCACTTTTTACCCTCCCCTATTTCCATTCAGTTTACTGAGACAATAACGTCACTGACCAACCATATGTGTTTGCAGTATGCTCCAATTCCTGCTTATTCATCTCCATGAATCCTCACACCATTCTATTCGTTCATCTAATAAATCACATCATTTTGTCACTTACCTATTCAGTAGCAGATCAAGTTTTCATCCTCTTCATTTAACCATCACTTCAGTCAACCATCTGCATGAGTAAATTCATCCATCCATAATCCAGTCCTACCCTTTTCTCCTCCACTAGAGTCACTCAAACTCGTCTGCCCATCAGCATAGGATGTTAAGAGACAGGAGTTCAGCAGTGACACATAAATATCATTCTTCCAACATGCAGGCATGAATATGAAATACCTCTCAGCTTTCCAAATTGGAGTATTTAGCCAGTGGATAAGAAGCTGAGTGAGAAGAGATTCATTTGCTCAAGTTAACCACTGTATGGAGTCTTTTTTTTTTGCGGGGTGGAGCAGGGTAATAGAATTCTGGCAAACCCATGGAGATGGTGTTATTTTATTAATTAGATTCTGCTGCAGAGAAATAGGGACAGATCTTACCCACCATTGTACACCACAGTCAGGGATAGACAATGCTCCCTCCTGCCATAGTTCTCTTTCTGGAGAGGTTAGCAGGTAACATACCATAGTTTCTTTCACACTTCAAATATACACTTGCTCATATGCTGATCCATATACATGGACCCCATTGCATGGGAATGCACAGGAAGAGACAACCATTCAAGAACAAAGATATACACCAATGTAGAGACCCATACACACACACATTATATATATTTGTGCGCAAGCACACAGCCTTGGATGTAGCCCTCACGGCAGAGACATGTCCGATTGTGACAGATGGTACCCATGTCCACACCACACACACTGTTGCAATCATCTTTGTACAAAGTATGCCATGTGAGGTATCATTCGAAAACTCATAATTTGCTGATCATTATTGTCCTGAAAAATGTGTGTGGCAACATTTTATGTGAAGTCATAAGATTCCACTGCATGTTGTTCTTAACACATGTTCCAAACAGGTTGGCAGACAGGTCTGTCTCCAACAAAGGAATGTATGCTCTGCTTAATTTGCATTTAAGCAGTAAACAGAGTCATCAAGCAGGAAGAGAAACAAAGGACACTCAAACAGGCGAGTTATAAGCAGCAGGGAACATCCTTCCTTATAGACTCTTTGTATCCTGAATCTCAGCTGGAAATGTTTTTTGAGGGGAACTGATGCTATAAAAAGGAGGGACCAACACGCCAAGGGATCCCCTCCCTCTCTCCTAGCCCATTACATTCACGGCACCTGAAGCAACAAGACAAAAGAAACATTCATTGGATACTGAGAGAAGGGGTCCTGACCTAAGAAGTTTGGTCAGTAAGACTGCTGAAAGTGTATGGTGAGAAACTTTGCTTGAATCTCATATAGTTTAAGTTAGGCACCTGTAGTATTTTAACTTTATTTTCTTGTAACCATTTCTGACTTTTATGCCTCATTACTTGTACTCACTTAAATCTCTCTCTTTGTAGTTAATAAACTTGTTTTACTGTTTTATCTAATCCAATTTGTTTAAACTGAAATGTCTGGGCAACTCCATTTGGGATGGCAAGTTATGTGCATATTATTTCTATTCAAGCTACAATAGACTTTATGTAAGCTTGTTGTCCAGAAGAGGGCTGAGCACTACAGCACAAACATTTCTGGGGAAAGATCCAAGACGAGGGGTGTGTTGGGGTCACCCTGCAATATAACAAAGGCTGGTAAGAGCCCAGGTGTGGCTGGCTGCCTGCAGCACACACAGCTGTAGCTGGGGAGGACTTGCATGCTGGAGCCTGTTTGAGCTGCAAGCTACAGCAGCAAGGCAGTGTAAAAGGCACCCCAGGCTACTGGGCAGAGGTGACACAGCTGCTTATTAGTCCGGATTGTACCCGGTATGTCACAACCGGTGTTCCCTGTAAGCTGCGCGCTTGGGCAGCTGCTCAGGAGAGATTCAAGTGCTGCCCATCAGCAGAGTGCGCACAGCTGGCAGTATGTGTTCAGGTGCCCCGTCCCCCCGCTGCTTTGCAGCCACCTTGCTCTGTCCTGCAGCTGTTCCGGGGACCCTCCTGCTGGCTGTGCAGAGCAGGGGGAGGAAGGGTGCTGATGTCAGGGTGTCCCCCCCTCTGTACCCCATCTCCGAAGAGCAGAGGAGAGGGGACACAGCCTGGCTCAGGAGGACTCGGAGCTGCGGTCTGAGGTCTGACTGGTGAGTGACTAAGTGCCTTTCTTAAAGAGACAGCGCACTGTTTCTGAGATTTCCACAGCACCCAGCTCACACAGTCTCTCCCTCCCCCGACCATGTACCTTATCTCTGCCGAGCAGGGTTGGGGAGGGGAGACAACAGGGCTTGGGACAAAGCAGGAGAGCTTTCACTGAGTGCCTTAAAGAGACAGCGCATG
The DNA here is from genome assembly GCF_027887155.1 of Malaclemys terrapin pileata. Classification (NCBI taxonomy): domain Eukaryota; kingdom Metazoa; phylum Chordata; order Testudines; family Emydidae; genus Malaclemys; species Malaclemys terrapin. Next base: position 57,465,727 of record NC_071514.1, read on the forward strand.
GCATCCCTCAGAAACTTCCCCAGCAGCCAGCACACACACAATCTCTGTGTCACATTCACCTCCGAAAATATACCAAGAAGTAAAACAATAATACAAGTACTTCCTGCAATGCACATATATTCTCTGTAATTTTATTCTTTCCAAGTGTGTTATTTTAGTGTTTTGACTAGTTTATGAATTTCATAATTTTTATTTCTCTTACATTTAAATTTATTTCTTTGAGTAGTGAGTTCTAAAATACCGAACCTGTTCTGGCTGGAGTAATTATCCCTCTGGTAACTTTTTAAAAATATATATTATATCTAGGTTTTTGTTTCTACTGGTGGCGCACATCCACACATACCTCAGTGCACGTAACAAAATTTATTCTGCAGATGGATGGAAAAAATTAGAGGGAAGATTGTTGTGACCAATCACACATACAAACATGCACATTAGAGCTGGGAGGGAAATGGTTTCCTATCTCATGAGTTTTTGAGATTTCAGACTCTTTTCCTGTCCCAAATCAGGACAAAAAGTAAAAATTTCTGAAATTTGTACAAACCAAAAATCTGAACATCTTCAGTGCAGGTCACTTTTTTTTTAAATGTACTATAATTACATTTCAAAGAGAAAAGACATTTCAAGTCAGAACATTGATTTTTGTTGTTGTTTTGAAAATGTAAAAACAAGGCATTTGGAAACTATTTTCTCAAAAATTTTTCAAGTTGAGAAATTCATCAAGACCAGCCCTGTGAAGAGTTTTGGTTTCAACAAGCTGGCATTTTTGACAAAAAAAAAAAATTAGTTAAAAGCTTTGCAACTAGCTCTACTATTCATTCATGCAATAGGATCCGTCCATCAGCCACCCACACACTTCCTGTGCATGGGTAGCACAGTTCTAAATACAGTTCACATTATGGAGATACAGGTTGCAACTCCGTAATTAAGGTCAGGGCCAGCCTTAGGGGTGGGCCACCTGGGTGACCGCCCAGGGGCGCCATGGTCAAAGGGGTGCCTCGCGGCAGTGCAGAGGTGCACACTGCTGGTGTAGTGTCAGAAACTGCTCCCAGCTGGCAGGGGAGCGCTGCATGGGGGGCAGCAGCAGCTCCAGGCACCAGCGCACCAAGCACGTGCCTGGAGCGGCAAGCCCCGGGGGGCACCCTGCCAGTCCCTGTGAGGGCGGCAGTCAGGTAGCCTTCAGAGGCATGCCTGCGGGAGGTCCGCCGGTCCCGCGGATTTGGCGGCAATTCGGCGGGGGTACGCCGAAGCCGAGGGACTGGCGGACCTCCCGCAGGCATGTCGCCGAATCTGCGGGACCAGGGACCTCCCGCAGGTGCACTGCCAAAGGTTGCCTGACTGCCGTGCTTGGGGCGGCAAAAAAGCTAGAGCTGCCCCTGCTGTGTGTGTGTGGGGGGGCACCCAGATTTCCCCCGGCTCCCCCTCAGCGGAGGAACATGCAGGGGAGGAGGGTGAAGGGTGACACACAGATACTACTCTCCCCTCAACATTCCTCTGTGCCCCCCTAGGGGGCTGTGAGAAATCAAGGAGCAACACCAAACACTCCATGCATCAGGTCACTTTCTCTACCTGGGCTGTGCTGGGAGGTGAACATCAGGAGCTGCTGCTGCCCTGCCCACCCCTTATGCAGCCCAGGTGGGGAAAGTGACCTGTATAAAGGGAGCTCTGATGTTGCTCCTCGTTCCCCTCCTCACAGCCCCCTCGGGGTGCACAGAGGAGCAGGGGTTTCAGGGGGGGAGTGAGCAGCAATGCCAGCTGCTTCATGCATCCAGGTCAGTTTCCTCACGTGGCTGCAGGAGGGGGGGGTACAGAGGTTACGGATGAAGGTGGGGAGTGCAGGAGTTAGGGGAGCAGGAGGGGGTACAGGGATTAGGGGTTAAGAGGACACAGTGTAGAGGTTAAGGTGCAGGAGGATGCAGGGTTTGGGGAGTGAGCAGGAATGCCAGCTGCACCGTGCATCCAGGTCAGTTTCCTCACGTGGGCACAGGAGGGGGTACAGCGGTTAGGGTTGAAGGTGGGGAGTGCAGGGAGTAGGGGCAAAGAGGGCACAGTGCAGCGGTTAGGGGAGGAGGAGCAGGTACAGGGATTAGAGGAGCAGGGCTTAAGAGGACACTGTGCAGAAGTTAGGGTGCAGGAGGATGTAGGCCTTGGGGTAAAGAGGGGAGTGTAGGGATTAGAGGCAAAGGGGTCACAGGGCAGGGGTTTGGGTGCAGGAGGGTGGAGAGCCTGGGGAGGGGCACCAAAATGCAAGTTTGCCCAGGATGCCAATCTCCCTAAGGCTGGCCCTAAATACGGTTGACCTGAATTTTGCACTTAAAGCATGTTTATATTCTGGTTCGATCCGAGAGGATAGGTGTTCGTGCTGCCTTGTGATTGACAGATACTTGGCAGAAGCCTGGGTCAGATTGGCTGCTGTGATTGACATGTAGCTCTGGACAGATAGCCTGGTTGGGTAGGATTGCAACGGGAGCATCAGAGTGATTAGAATGATCACCCCTAGTAATCTAAGAACTTTTCTTTTCATTTGCCTCTCCTTCTCCATCATAGGGAAGGAGGGGAAGACATGTCTTCAGGGGCTGGGTTTTTTATTTTGCATTCCAGCTGTGGCAGGAGGGAAGAACATTGGTGCTATTTCCCAGCGTTATCCGGAGGCCAGTCTTGTTGTTACATTTGCTAGAGGATTGTGGGTTATTGGTTGGTTCATAGGAGGAGTGAATTGAATATCTGATCACTTGGAGGATTTGCTGATCACTTCTTTCACTCACTGAGGCCAATTGAAGTAGATTCTCTAGACCTCACAGGATTCAGACAGTGCATCTCCCCATCCACCGCTGGGCAGTGACCAGTAAACAGCTGAGCCTTAATGTAAGGCTGGAGCAAGTAACCTACTCCACACGCACAAGGCCTCGGTGGTCAGCTCAAGATGATCTGGGGAAGAGTTTTCCTTTTTTAAGTCCATGGAAGTCAGTGGGGCCAACCCACCAACTCTCCTTTGCTGTGAGGCTGACAAAAATCTTGGCAATGGTTCATCTGCTGGTGTGTTGAGACTACAGCCTGTCATGCTGACCAAGATGGTCTCCTTGTGTTCCCCTATCTGTATCCACCTATCATCACATGTCTTATTTAGACTGTAAGCTCTTCGGGGCAGGGACCATCTTTTGGTTATGTGTTTGTACAGCGCCTAGCATGATGGAGGCCTGCTCCATGACTAGGGCTCCTAGATGCCAGCACAATACAAATAATAATCCAGTGCAACAAATAAGGCTCCCACCAGCACATGTCAGTCCCTATCTTCAGGGGTGGCTTTATGTCTCAAAATAAAAGCAGTCCGATGGAAATCCAAAGACCCTGCTGCCGATCCTGCTTCCAGTTCCTTTTGCTTGACCCAGGGTCACCTGCAGGAGTGAGCCAGCCAGCCCCGCTCCCCATGGAATGTTTCTTGGCCTTTTATTTAAGCCTGCAGATCATCTGGTCCTATCACCTGGGAGGCAGCTACTTCAGCACAGGGAGGCTAAACCCACTTCTCGAAGGTCCTTGGGTCCCCACTGGGACTGTCGTCCTGTTTATTAGCCAGTCCTGGCTCTCCTACTTCTCCACTCATTCCTGTAGAATCCTGGCACATCATGGGCGCTGCCAGAATGCAGCTAATAACAATGCTGAGAGCCATCATTGTGCGGTACCTGTGCATGGACAGTAACTACTGGAGATAATGCAGGCAGCAGCAGGCCAATTTGGTCCCATGCTGTCCACTCCTGCCATGAACTGCACACCTATTGAAACAAAGCACTCAGAGCTCTTGCCTCAGGACAAGGCACTTTGCATCCAACCGTCACTAAGCCAGGCATACGAGGGGTTTGGTGGATTACCATTGCCAGAGGGAATCCATGGACAGCTGTGTGCAGTGGTGCGGGAGAGTCCGGCTGAGGAGATGGAGGGCCGAGACTCCTCTACTTAAGGGGATAAGTGAACAAAGCACAGCAGCAACGGGGAAAGTGGCAATTGGAAACAGTGGTGAGACAAATACAGGGGCAAGGGGAAAGATCTCCTTTCCTTTATGGGCTGAAGTGGGTGGAGCTCACCCATGCACTGGCATCCCCCTCTCCCCCTCCCACGCAGGGCTGGATTTTGCTCTCATCACACAGGGTTCTTCCCTCTTTTGGGAGGCACGCTTACCCGAACCCCACAGGCTTCCCCTTTCTGGACTCAGGTGTCTGTGTACCAGACATGCCTCGGGCTTTGCTGGCTAGAGCCAGCAGTGACCTTGCATTACACTAACGGTCATGTCTGTGTTGCTCATTTACTCCTGGTCCGCTGGATTATTTATGGACACTTGTTTTTGCAACATTAAATAAAAATGACATTTGCAAAACCTGTAAATGCTGTATGGTAACCCCACTGGGGCCAACATGGCCGTTTGCTCAGACACAGCCCACATAACCCCTCTCCCGCCCATTCATATTGATGGTATGTTATAGCCCATCCTCCGAGCCAGATTCAGCCCAGCCCTGGCACGGAGGCAGAACAAGAGAAAAGATCTGAATCAACATCTCCTAGGTGGAGTGCTTTGATCACCGGGGTACAGATCTTTTCCAGTCTCTCTTTGGTCCAATGAATATTTAAGTATCTATACAAAGCAGAACAGTGTCAACAGGCGAGACTGAGAGCAGAATAACCTATAGCCAGGTAGGGAGGGAGTTCACCTGGGAGGGGGATATCGGTGTTCAAGCCTTGAGTACAGATTCAAACCTGGGTGTCCCACAGCCCACCCAAGTGCCCTACCCACTGTGCTAAAGGTTATAGAGGGGATGTTCATTTTTGTTCGCTCCCTCTCCCCCACCTGGGGAAAAGGTCCCAGAGAGCTGTGGCTGACCAAAACTGCAGTTCTCTGGCAAACAAACTGTGTCCAAACAAATTTCCCCTGCTCTAGTGCTGAGCTAGCAGAGCCGGCTCTGTGCTGGGACACAGAGACCCCCTATACTGGGGCCCTTAGACCTGCATGCCAGCCCCTTTCTTGCTAGCACCAGCACCAGCATAGACCAGCTGTTGTGGTTTTAGCCCTTTCCCATCTAAGCCTGTTATAGGGAAGGTCTAGACCATTGTGCGTGGTCGGCACTAGCACCCCCTACCATTGCTATCCCCCAAACGCCATTGACTGCACCAGGAGTTACCACTGGTCATTTTATAGGATCAGATCCTGGGGACCTGATCCTGCGATGCTTATTCTGTGGGACTGTTGGTGTGAGAGTAAGAAGGACAAGATCAAGCCCGTAGCTCCCTAAAAGGGAAGGCTGGGGGAGGTGGGGGAAAACAGCTGACATCAGCTGCAGCACAATCACAAATTGCCTATGTTAACATATTGAAAAACCCGCACCTGCCTCCCGCACATGCAATAGAGCAAAGCCGCTCTGTCCTTCCTTCCTCCCGCCATACTAAAGCGGAGAGACGCCTTTCTCTGGCAGGGTCAGAAGTTGCCTGTGTGGAACGGGGGTGTGCAGCGCGATGAATTCTTGAGTATTTGACACTGCACTTGTCATGCAGTTGAGGCCAGTTGTTGCCTCCTCTTGCTCAGGGAGCATCAGATTTACAGGAGAGAGTGACCCCAGGTGCACATGAGGGCCTGTACCGAGCAGCCCTATGCAGGAGCCAGGATGAAGGGGAATCACAAAGCACAATTAACTGTTCAGCCAACTCTTGCTCCAGCATTTTCTGGTGGAAAGGCCCCAAGTGCTCGCTGTGGAAATGTCTTGATTGTGCTGTAGGCCTCAGACTAATCAAAAGACAGCTGCTATCGCTAGCCTGGAAGCAAAGCACAGCAACCTCACGTTCCCTTAGCAGCATCTAAGGGCCTGGGAGTCCACAGAGCAATAAAACGGTGCTTTGGGGTGGGAGGCTGAGCCGGCATCCCTCAGTGCAGTAGGGCCCACATGAAGTGCACTAGCACCAGGAGTAGGGTGACCAGATGTCCCAATATTATTGGCACCATCCTGCTATTAGGGTTTTTGTCTTGATTTTCACACTTGATCTCTGGTCACTCTAGCCAGTAGTTGCAGATCCAAGCTGCTGAGTTCACAAGGGTTGCTACCGCTAGGGTCAGGATTTACATTCCCTGCCTCCGAGTACGACTGGAGCCACAACAGTGCCAGAAGCCCCTGCCCTGGATCTGTGTGTGTGCAGACATCCCTAGGGGTTGAGGAGCAAAATTAAACTCAAGTGCTAGTTGCATTCATTTGGCTGCCCAATCTCCCTGCTCACAAACCTCCCAAGGCACAGATAGCCTGAAGTGGTGAGAGGCACAGGGATCGGCCTGGGCAATGCTGAGGAACTGCGGATGGCTTGGTTTCCCCCTCCCAGCAGCCACATGTTTTGGCCCCATTTCTCCATTTCCCATTCAGTAGTGATAACTCGTGGCAGGTTGTACCACGTCAGCAAGCAGACAGTTAACAGGCCATTACCAGCATGCACAGCTCACTAGACATAAGTGGGATCTAGACCCAGAGGTTTAAGCCTGTCTGACAGCACCTCTCTCCCCCTCCAAGGGCTGGGCTGCACGTTTCAAGCAGAAGCCAACAAAGCCTTTATTCACATGTTTTGTTCTCATCCAGGGATCTCCAGTGTGCTGGTGCCGAGCATCATTTAGATACAGGACCCCCGGAAGGAGCATCTTGACTGTCCTGCAGGAGATGCTCCCCATGGGATGTTGTTTGTGCATGGAATTTGAGATTGTCCAAATGTGGAAGGGCAGTTTCTAGACTTACATGAATGGAGGAAGCTGGAGTAACATCAAGCTAGCTCAGCAGAATCCTGTGTTGTAGTAGCTTCAAAGTGCCAGGACTCAAAATGACAGCCCCACCCTGCTGCGCACTAGCACTGGCTTTTCACCCTCCCCCTTTCCCATGGCTCCTGCCGGTGCCAACAGGACACTCAGCCTTGCAGTGGGAAGGAAGGAGAAAGCAGCATAGTGGGGACATTCCAGCCTCACCCACTTTGAGATGCAAGAACGCAAGACCTTGAGAAAGTCCCCTTCTCCCCAGAAGCCTCTCTTCAGGTCACTGTGTAAATGCTCTGCCATCTGGGGCATTGCCTCCTCCTGCTGATCAGCTTGGGGAGATGGGATCAGACAGGTGTGAAACGCCATTCAGATGAGACAATAAACAGCCTGTCAGATTCTCTTATCTGCTGTCAGATCAGATAATCCCAGCACTGGCAGCTCTGAGATGCATGCAAACAGAAAGCTCAGCTCCAAGATCACATCCTTAGAGGGAAAAGCCCTTTGGTCTGGTCCCAACACCAGCGCATCAGGATATGCTACATCTTCGGAGAGGTGGCCCGTATGTAATGACTGCTTATGTTCTGGTCTGCAGCACACAGAAAGAGGTGCTAAGGTGAGTCTCTTCTTCCAGACCACCAGCTCCAAGGGACGGATTTAATTCTAGAAACCTCACATCAGACAGCATTCAGTGCAGGGCCCAGAGCCCGCTCTGAGCGACAGCGCCGCAAGCCCATGGACACCAATGGAACTTTCCGCTCCTGAATGCGGAATTTAGCCCGAAATGTTCACTGGGCGTCTGATCCAAAGCCCAGTGAGATCAAGGGCTTTGGCTCAGATCTAAAGACTCCAACACTATTACTCCAGCCACCGTCCTGTATTAAGAGCGCGTGGGCTATGAAGACGGAGTAGCTGTCTCACTGATGCCAGTGATCATTGGGCTATTGGGGGTCACATGCTCACAAGATTTCCATGCTATTGAATCAGAACCCAAACCCCAATGAAGCCTCGAATCTTGAGCTAGGCCCACCCAAGCTAGAGTTGAAATGCCACACCGTGTCCCATCTCTGCATTAGCTACTTTCTGTGTGGTACGCAGAAGTGAAACCACCCTATATTCTCCCTCCAGTAGCTGGGGTACTTTGGAAACAGTTCTTACTGGGTTCCTCCCCCTACCCCCGCTGTGCAATAATAAAAATTGCCACTCGGTATTTTGTTTCTCTGTTTATGTAGTGGAGTCCCCTTGGGAACACAGCTTTGCAGAGTGACACACACCTGGAAAGAAAAGGAGAGATTCTTTACGTGGGTGTGAGATTCAATTACCAGGGCCTGAATTTTCAACTTGCTTTTACACCTTTTAATGAAAAGCAACGTGGAACAGCGCTAGAGGCAGAAGCCATTGTCAAGGGGGGGGGGGGGGGGAGGCCAAAAAAAAAGCAGCACTTGCAGCTTAGAGCCCTCTAAATGCAGGCCAGACCTCAAGCGTAGGTCTCCGTACAGAATGTACAAGCAGGCTGCGTAACAGAGGGTAGTCTAAAGCAAGGCATATGTATTAAAGAGCATCTATTTATGGGTAGCTTGTTTAATGAAGGTTTCTGCATTGGAAAGCTGGAGACCAGGGCCCAGAGAAGAATCACTTCATTTATAGCACCCCTTGCACCCCCAAAGCGCTTTAGAGCCATAGAGGAATTGCTTTACCCACCACAGGGGTGAAACACCCACCACACAACCACTTGGGCTGGAAGAGAAAAAGCCCTGCATCGGTGTGAGGGGGTTGTAGGCAGGTAGGTACAATGACCCACATGGAAGCTGTCCAGCACGTAAGGCATCCCACTGCTGCTCCTGTCAACATGTCTCAAGAGTTTTAGTGACCTTAAAGACTGAGAAGTTTCCATTTAGTTCCACTGGAGCCATGGTATCTCCAGCAGCACAAACACATATTTAGCATTAACTCAGAGGGAAGAGCAGTGCCACCTCTTAGAGGGCTCCTGTACAAGCTCTGACCCAGACCAGCCCTGTTTTCCACTCCTGAACTATTGAGAATCACAGTCCCCAGTGCAAATGCTACAGAGGAGCCACCCTTCCTTACCCTGGTCAGGAGATCCACACGAAGAGACATTTCTTTGAAGCATGGTTCTGCCCTGAATTATGACTCCGGACCAATGCCATGGTGGCACCCTATGGCTATCACCCTTCAGCCATTTCACATCAAATGGGATTCATTTATAGATTTTTAACAAATATCTCCCTTTTAACTACAAACCAAGCCCAGAACGTGGGAGATATGTGTAGGGCTCAGTATCTCACCAATAATAAAGACACTACAGGCCAATTCCTGTCTTCAGAACACCTGCACAGCCTGACCAGCCCTGGGTGGGTTTGCACAGCTGTAACCGATTGGAGTTTAATAAACTCTTTTGATTCAGGATACAGCCCAGCTGACCCCCTTAGCAGGGTCACCAGGAAAGAAAAAGGATGCCCTTAGTTATGTCCCTGCAGCCTTCACTCTGACACACCCAGGGAGCAGACCTGCCAAGTGAGAAGGTGCCGTTATTACAAAGCCACTTCCCAGAGCAGAGCCAGACACTTCAGCTGCTGCTGTCTCTGTGAACTCATCTGCCTTCAGCATGCATCTCCAATGCCAGCCATTGCTCTCCAAGCAGATCTTCTCTTACTGTTCCTGGCCAGATCCACAGCTGGCAAAGCACCACTGGCTTCAATGGAGCTAACGGATTTACACAAGCTGAGGATCTGGCCTGTTGTTCATAGGGCTTGTCTTCACTGCAGCATTCGCTTGAGCTATAATGTGAGTGTTGCCCCTAATGCAACTTCCATCCACACACACCAGTCTCTAGCTTAAGGTAAGTGGTGCTGTAAACTCCAGCTAGCTGGCCTGGCAGGGGTGTGTGTGTTGATGATTGAGAACTGCTGACACTGGCGTGGGAGGGTCCTGGAGATAAGCTCCAGCCCAAGGTCAGAAGTCTACACAGCAATGAAACAGCCCCATGAGCCCAAGTCAGCTGGCACGGGCCAGTTGTGGGTTTTTCTTTGCTGGCCAGACAGACCCACTGTGCTCCTAATCCATTCACCCTGTGCTGCTCCAGTGCTGTTTTGCAGTGTGACCACTTTCACTCGAACTGGGATAGATCAAGTTCTCTCCTCTTGAGCTAACACTGCAGTGAAGACTGTCGCTCAGTTGCCTGAGAATTGGCTTCTTGGCAGGGCTGTTTTCCAGCCAGCAGCTTGTATGTTGTGTCACACGCTGCAATAAAAGACCCTTGGGGCTGAGTCTCAGAGCTTGGGTCACTTGACTTGGGCTCATGGGGCTGCTAAGAGCCAAGTAGACATTGGTCTTGGGATGGAGCCCAGGCTCTGCACCCCGACAATGGGGGACAGCCTCAGAGCCTGTGCTCCAGGCCAAGCAGTATCGTCTACACTGCCATTTTCAACCCAGCACCCGACCCATGTGAGCCCAAGTCCATTGACCTGCGCTCTGAGACGCAGTGCTGTGGTAGATAGATGTCCCCATACTCCTGTTGACTGGAGACCTGACGGAGAAGGAACTGGCTCCCAGGGCTGCTGGGGCTTGAATTGCTTTCTCAGAGTCATGAAGAGGTGGCACAGACATCACAACTGCACACGGCCCTCTTCCCCACTCACCTTCCCTAGCAGAGACCAGTGACTTAGTTTCCCTTCTGATGCTGCTAATTGTAATACGCTTTCACTGCTTCCCAGTGCATCGCTCCAGTCCCCGCTGTGGCTGCTGAGTCACTCTCCCGCTGTACACGTGCTGTAAAGAAAGTGCCTTGTCCTTCTGACCTTTCTCTGGAGACAGGGAATCAGCCTGCCTCTGGCTGCTGTAATAAAGCTCTTTAAACCACATCAGGAGGTTTCACTCAACACACAAAGTCTGAGGTTTCCAGTGGGGCTGGTGTATATGGAGCCCACCAACAGGGGTTTAAATTAAGGCCTCTCGCTGTAAGTGTTGTAGATGGAACATCTCCAACCAACAATGGCTTTTTGAACAACTCTTTAAATCTACAGGATGAAACTGTGCAATGGATAGATTTCAAGCTGACACCTCCCAGGTAGAGCAAACGCGGTTGCTGCCCATTTCCCTGGCCTCACGCTGATTGAGGGCGGTGCGGCAAACTCTTGTAATCTTGCCCAGGCCACCTGCGGATCCAAATGATCTTTCTTGTAAAGACTTTATTAGGAACTGGTTCTTTGTTCTGTCTAGCAGCAAAAGGAGGAAATGGCTCAGGTGACTTTTCAGGAAAGCAGGATGTCTTAGTGCAGAGGACTTGCAGTCAGGAGAGCTGGAGTTTTATTCCCGGCTCGGTGGCTAACTCGCTCTGTGACTTTAGGCAAGGTGCTGTCTGTGCTTTGGTGTCCACATCTGTCAAATCGGGGAAACTTTACCTGCCTCCCAGGGCGTGGTGAGGCTGAATTCTCTAATGTCTGCGCAGCGCTTTGAGATCCTTGCACAGAAGGCACTGGAGGGGTGCTATCCAGTTCCTGAGGGACTAGGAAAAGAGAGAGATTCAGTGACATGAAGGAGGCAAAACAGAGTCAGAGAAAGAGAGGCCAGCAGCAGCCTCCGGAGAAGATCAGCTGCATCCAGCACATCTATTCATGGTTTATTCTGGCTGGGGGACTTGGAGTCACACAAATAGATCAGCCATTCACTGTATTCAGATAGCAGCATTGTACCTGGGGACAAGCTGCAACGCCCGATGGGAAATGCTGGGCAAAAGCATGACCGGGCCCCCAAAGACCCAAACGCTCTCTGCTGGCTTCATGAAGGACGCTACAGCAGTGAGACATGGACAAACTATCTGCAGAGGTAGGAGCTCCTTCCACTTTCTATGCCTTGTGTCTGTAAGCCGTCTGGTCCAGCAGGCCTGAGGAGGAACACACCCACCGCTGCAGCATTGTTCTCTCCTGGGAATTTAGCACTGATCCATTGACCAGCTCTGGATGTCCCAGCATCAGCCCCAATCTCTACTTTTCATGTTCTCTGCATTGAATGGACCCAGGTGATACGGGCCTGGAAATCTGTGGGATGGCAGGTTTTTCTGAATCATTTCTGTGATTAGTGTGTCCAAGGCTGCTTTCTCTGCTAGACATGCTCACCGGGGCTGAAGCATCTCCCAATGCCAGGATGAACCAGACAGCAGAGAGAATCCACTGGGGAGATGATGAGAGAACACACAACATGGGACAGATGTGTAGGCATATTCTTTAATGAACTACTGGAAGACGTTCAGATTCTACAATGATGAGCGCCGTATAAGGTCCTATATAGCAGGGATGGACAACTGGCGGCCCGGGGGCCACATCCAGGCTGCCAGGTTATTTTATTTGGCCTGCCCCAGACCAGCTCAGAGTTGGCGATCCAGCAGTGTCTCCCACCCACCCGAGGGCAGGACCTGACACTCTCCCCTCCCCCCATTACACCCCTATATCACCACTCCTGGTGCACCAAAGAGTTTTCATGAACTTGTGGTCCTCTACTACCTTAAAGTTGCCTATCCCTGCTATATAGACTAGACTTTGTGTCTCCTCACGTCCTGTGCAGTGTAACCAGGCTTGTATCAGTGCATTGTGGGGAAATCTGAGCAGCTCTGCTATAGTGCCCCAGCATGAGATAGAGTCCAGAGCAGCACTAGCAGCAGTGCATTGTGGGATGCCCTATTGCACCATGAACTAAGCGGGAGCAAGACCAGCTGCACTGGTTACGCCAAGCAGATCAGAGGGTCCTGGCCAGAGTGGAAATCAGCTTGTTAAACTGGTTACAGAAAGACAGCCAGGTGCCAGGCTACTGTCAGGAGGGAAACACCGTCAGCTGCTTTGGTTGCTAACCACATTCGAACCCTGCTGCTGATGCTCCACACAGTAGATTTGAGTCCCCCGAGCTGGGTTGGTCCCCCGACATAGCACAGTCCTACGTATCAGTCGTGCTCCAGGCAGACTTTGTTAAATCACAACGATACCTAGCAGGCCTCAACCGAGAGCAGGGCCCCTCCCTGCGTGCTGGGGCTAAACACACACATAGCAAGAGCCAGTCCCTGCCCTGCAGAGCTTTCCCCCTTTGTCTGTTTAGAGTGTGTGGGGAAAACAGAGGCCCAGTGGGGAAGGCACTTACCCGAGGGTGCGGCAGAGCCAGGAGCAAAGTCTCCTGAGGCCCAGCTGAGGGCCATGTCCCTGGGACACACCGACTCTCCAAACGTACCATGGGACTCCGCGTGCTTCACAGGCACTGGATCCAGGTGTCCCACGGCCCTGCCCTAGCACCAGCTGGACACAAGCTTCTCCATCCCACCCACGCCGGAGCTGAGACGAACCCAGCAAGAAGGGGACGTGGTTCCGGCTCGGAAGAAGGGCAAGGAGGGAGGAATTAGTTCCTGCCAACAGGGGCCAGGTGAGACGAGAGAGGGAAGGTGGCAGGGCAACAGAGTGATGGCAAATCCATTTAGCCAGAGCAGAGTGGGGCATCAGGGTGCATACAATGCCGTGCACGCTGCCCAGCCTGCCAGGGTTGGTAAGTGTGGTGCAATGGGGCCATCTACTGGAGACCAACCTCTGGGATCCCACTTGTTATGGAGAACGTCAGACAGCTCTGCACAGGTTCCATCTCTCCCCTCTACTATCGCACCGGAGGGAGCCAGGCCACCAGGACACCTTAGTGAGGTTACAAGGCGAGCAATCAGAACAAGGTTTCTTTGAGCTGAGTGCCAAGGCAGATCACTTACGTACCAGTCCCATTCACGGACACATCCCAACATCTTAGCTAAGCTGAGGATATCTGGGTGTGCTTGTACCGGCAGCACACAAAACGTTCCCATGCATGATCAGGAGCTAGCATCCCACCTGGTCTGCACTGGGAAGGTGCTGCTGTTGGGACGCTCACCCTGCCGGCGTCCCAGCTGGCAGATGGGGTGCTGTCCTGAGGAAGCTGCTAAGCAGTGCTTCTAATAAACCTCTGTGTATAAAGCGCGGCCCCCAAGAGGGCTGATCCCCAATCTCTGTTGTTCAGGAGTTAATTTCTGTGTACGCATTCGGAAGGGCACAGGTCTACGTGTGGTTAATTAGAAGCTGGCTGCAAGGACACTCAGTCTGTACTGACTGTTTGTTATGTGAATGCAGGCACTGCCAGATGGGAGTAGACCTGGGGTTCATCTAGCCCAGTATCCTGGCTCTGCTGTGGCCATTACCAGATGATTCAGGGGAAGGTGCAATAAACCCTGCAGTAGCAGCTATGGGATCACCCTACCCCCATGGAAATTTCCCTCCTGATCCATAATTGCTAGAGTGTAGCTCATGCCCTGAAGCTGGAGGGTTTGTATCCTGTCCAGAACTCCTTCTTTATGTTCGGAATTTACTCTGGATGTCCACAGAAACGTCCAATCCTTTTCTGAATCCTGCTAATCTCTTGGTCTCACTGAGATCCTGTGGCAGTGAGTTCCACAGGCCAACTGTACCTTTGTTACACATCAGAATTCACTTTGCTCTTTGCATTCAAAAATCCTTATAAAAATCCCTGGCCATCTGCAAACTGCTGTCCCCGTCATCAAGGCTTTGCCTCTCTCCTCCCACTCCAGGCCATTTCCTTTCTATCTGTTGCTTCTCTCGTTCATTTTCTCTCCCACCGGGAAGCCTATGATGCAGGAGTAATCTCACTTAGCTTTTCCCAGCCAGCGTGACATCCGTACAGCTGGTTAGCTGATCTCTCCAGTAGCCGGTGTACCTGAGAAATGACTTCCCGAGGCTGCCTGCCCCACTCCAGCCAATTCCATTTTCTCACGGCCTGCCTTCTGGCCTCATGGCTGCAGAATCACCTGAGTGCCCTTGAGCTGCCTGGGGCAGGAGTAGGGCTGAGCCATGTACCTGTCAGCCCTGTGAAAGTGGGTCATCAAACCATCCCCATCACACCGGACTTCGCTGCCGTGTGCACCTGCTTTCCAATTTGACAGGATTAATCCTCGGAGCTGTGCAGCAATGACTGGGCAATTGAGAACGGAGAAGAATTTCCTGTTGCCAACAAAGTTAATGCAATCTCCCCCTCCAGGCTGGCCTCAGTGCCCACCGGGGGCTGCACCATCAGTCACCTCCCCACAGCCCGCCCGTTGCCAAATGTGCTTCCTTTACAACAGCTTTCAAATCCTCTCCAGCCACTGACATTGCATCACCTCAGTTGCCTGGCTTCAGTTCCCAGCTCCACCTCGGCTAGCTCCCCTACCTGCACTGTGCCTCCGTTTCTGCAAAAGAGGGAGGGGTTAATAGGAAGCTCCCTCACAAGGATTTGAGAATCAACTCATTAACATATGTGAGGTGCTCTGCCTCTTGTACGGATCTGGCCATCACCATAGCATCAGTCATGATTTTTAATGTATTTATTCTCACGCCACCACTTTGAGGTAGGGCACTGCTATTATCCCCATTGTACAGAGGGGGAAACTGAGGCACAGAGCAACCAAGGGACTTGGCCAAAGTCACCCTGTTTCAGAGTCTGTGGCAAAGCAGGAATTGACCCTTCGTCTCCTATAGTCCAAAGGAGTGACCTAACCACTGGCCCGCCCAGCACCCTACTTTAGGTGACAAATAGAGCAACATATTTCTGAGATGATTTTTTTTTCCTGGAAGAATTTTAAAACACGTTGAAATCTCTGCAATTCAGAAACATTTTCTCAACTGCCCACTGGCCACCTGGCTACCCACAAATAACACACCCCTGCAAGCAGCAGCACGGAGAAGCCAACTGTTTAGTTGCATCTCTTGGTGAATCTATGTTTTTGTTATTCAGCCGAGTCTGCTGGAGACTCAGGACAACCGTTCTGTCTGGAAGTTACGCTGCTAAACCCATATTTTGGCCCCTGAAGAAGCAGCCTGATTGCCTGGTGTGACGGATGCCCTGCACTTCCATGTGCCTCGCTTGATGAGCTGTCACACCCCCAAAGCTCAGCCCACACCCATCAGCTGCTTTGGCCTGCCCTGCATCTATTTGACTGCGGGCCGGGTCCACTCGGCTCCAGCGTCTCTCCAGTCTGATCAGCTGTTCTCCTGGGGCGCTACCACCCGTGCGGGCCTCCAGGGAGCCTGCAAGTCACGGCATCAAGAGCACCCGGGGAGAGGGGCAGAGAGCTGCTCAGTGGGGCAGTTCCTGTTAAGGGGGGCAAAGGATGCATAAGAGCCAGTCATTGCTCCATCCTAGCCTTGCATCACTGCTTCCTTCCTCCTGTGCCCAGGACAACGAGGGGGGTCAGCTCTGTGGCTCCCTTTCCTTCCTGTCAAGTAAGAGGAGAGCCAGGGTGCAGCTCCCACCCAAGCTGTTTTCCTTCCCTTTAATGGGTTTCTTAAGTGACGGTGCTGTTGATATGTCCCTCTGGGACCCTCCAGTCTGGCTTCCGCTTTCTCCACCCCTCTCAGACTGCTCCCCAAGGTCCACAGCGACCTCTTCAGGGTGGAGCCCGGGACCCAGACTCTGTCCGCGTCTCCCTCACTCGCTCTGCAGCCTGTTGATTGTTCCCCCCTTTTAGTTTGGTTGCCTCTGCCTGCCTGGCTTCTCCTCTTCCAGGTCCCTCTCTGTTGGTGTCTCTCAGGGCTCTCTGTCGCTGGCCTCCCACCTTCACCCCTGTGGCGGGCTTGGTGCCTACAGCACGCTCTGCAAGCAGCATTTCAGATGTCCCAGGCTGGATGCTGTGCTGCAGGGCAAGGGAAGAAAGTGACTGAGAAATAAGTGGTGTTATGAGTGAAAAGGGAGCTGTCCATGAGCTAGCCTAGCAGTGGGAGGCCTCCATCCTGCAGCCTTGTTAACTCTGGGCCATAACATCCCGCTTCTGCGACGCTGCTTCAGCAGAGGAACAATCTCAGGAAATCTTCCCCCCTTTGCCGGGCTGGGGCCATGGGACACTAGTGCAAGAAGCCATTGATTGCTTGGAGCTTTGTGAGCCTGCAGTGCCCATACATCACCTTGTGTCCTCAGACAGCAGCTGTCGCATGCCTCCCACAAGCATCGGCTGTAACAGTTGGTCACAGCCTGTGGGATGAGGACTTTAGCTCAGCTGAACCACGGCAATCTACAACGGATGGGAAGCTACAAGTCCGGCACTGCCCCAGTCTGACAGAGCTGAGCCTGGTGTTTTCAAACAACCCACAAGCCACTGCTCCCCAAACCATGGTATAAGGGCTTCTGAAGCCCCGGGCCAACCCCGGTTGCAAGGTGCAGAGGGGGATCTCCATGAAAGCTCTGCCAACAGCAGCCCTCAGCAGGTGGATGCTGCCAGGACGAAGCAAAACAAGCAGCCTACGCTACCCCCCCTCCCCCGCAAGCCTTTCCTTCCCCAAAGGGGGAGGACGCTGGAGGTGTGTCTGCCACTCCTTGGACTCAGGTGGATGCCAATCAACATCCTTGTGCAGCTGGCACCAGAAGGAACCAGGAAGTGGAGCCCAGGGAGCGCAGCTTGCTGCAGAGAGGAGAACGGCTGGAAGAAGCGCTCGAAGAGGGTCCCAAGGTAAACATTCCGCTCAGGAAGCTGCCCTTTCAGGGAAGGGGGGTTATTTGCGCCCCGGGGGTTGTGCTGCTCAGCCAGGGCTGCAGTTCTGGGTCTGTCTCAGAGGCGAGTTTGGGGAACTGAAGTTACTTCCTCGTTCTGGGAGCTCTCTGCTCACCAGGAGCCAGCTCCCACAGCCCACTCTGGGGTTGCAGATCCTCGGGGGCAAGGGCCAGCCAAGAGGCTGTGGTGGTGCGCCCAGGGATAGGGTCAAGGCAGGTATGAGGGCGGGCGCTGAGAGGGCTGGGGCTGCTAAAGGAAATGAGGGAACCTCTTCCAGGGGGTTCTCTCTGTGGGAGCCACTGCAGGGCCCAGCGGGGAGGAAGTGCCGGGGGTTGCAATGGCCAGAGCCTCAGAGCGTGGTGGGATTGCAGGGTGCTCCATAGCTGTACGGCGCTCTGTCCCTGGGGAGTTAGGAACCCCTGGCAGGATCTCACCGCTCCAAGGAGGTTCTGCTGGCGTAGGCCTTCGGGTCAGGAGCCCCAGCCCTGAGGTGCCCACAAGTAGGGGCCACATCCAAAAATGTGCCAGGCTGGCTAGCTGGGTACACATAAGTGGAGCCGCTCAGACCCTCCTGGTCCATCCTCTGCTTCCCACCGAGATCTGGCTCCGTGCCCTGGCAGCTAGCCCTCATACAGTGGTTGTGGCAGGTGGGCCACCCCATGGCCAGGCAGGAAGTACATCCCCTCTCATGGGGGGCCTGGGTGGTTGGCTGGTTAGGGAACCGGTGCTCTTTTGGCAGGCAGGTCTCCCCTGACTGGTGGTCTCCCCAGGGATGGGAGGTCTCCCTTGGCAGGAGGAGCAGGTTTTTCATAGATTCATAGATTCATAGATTCTAGGACTGGAAGGGACCTCGAGAGGTCATCGAGTCCAGTCCCCTGCCCGCATGGCAGGACCAAATACTGCCTAGACCATCCCTAATAGACATTTATCTAACCTACTCTTAAATATCTCCAGAGACGGAGATTCCACAACCTCCCTAGGCAATTTGTTCCAGTGTTTAACCACCCTGACAGTTAGGAACTTTTTCCTAATGTCCAATCTCGACCTCCCTTGCTGCAGTTTAAACCCATTGTTTCTGGTTCTATCCTTAGAGGCTAAGGTGAACAAGTTCTCTCCCTCCTCCTTATGACACCCTTTTATATACCTGAAAACTGCTATCATGTCCCCTCTCAGTCTTCTCTTTTCCAAACTAAACAAACCCAATTCTTTCAGCCTTCCTTCATAGGTCATGTTCTCAAGACCTTTAATCATTCTTGTTGCTCTTCTTTGGACCCTTTCCAGTTTCTCCACATCTTTTTTAAAATGCGGCGCCCAGAACTGGACACAATACTCCAGCTGAGGCCTAACCAGAGCAGAGTAGAGCGGAAGAATGACTTCTCGTGTCTTGCTCACAACACACCTGTTAATGCATCCCAGAATCATGTTTGCTTTTTTTGCAACAGCATCACACTGTTGACTCATATTTAGCTTGTGGTCCACTATAACCCCTAGATCCCTTTCTGCCGTACTCCTTCCTAGACAGTCTTTTCCCATTCTGTATGTGTGAAATTGATTTTTCCTTCCTAATTGGAGCACTTTGCATTTGTCTTTGTTAAACTTCATCCTGTTTAACTCAGACCATTTCTCCAATTTGTCCAGATCATTTTGAATTATGACCCTGTCCTCCAAAGTAGTTGCAATCCCTCCCAGTTTGGTATCATCCGCAAACTTAATAAGCGTACTTTCTATGCCAATATCTAAGTCGTTGATGAAGATATTGAACAGAGCCGGTCCCAAAACAGACCCCTGCGGTACCCCACTCGTTACGCCTTTCCAGCAGGATTGGGAACCATTAATAACAACTCTCTGAGTACGATTATCCAGCCAGTTATGCACCCACCTTATAGTTGCCCCATCTAATTTGTATTTGCCTAGTTTATCGATAAGAATATCATGCGAGACCGTATCAAATGCCTTACTAAAGTCTAGGTATACCACATCCACCGCTTCACCCTTATCCACAAGGCTCGTTATTCTATCAAAGAAAGCTATCAGATTGGTTTGACATGATTTGTTCTTCACAAATCCATGCTGGCTATTCCCCATCACCTTACCACCTTCCAAGTGTTGGCAGACGATTTCCTTAATTACTTGCTCCATTATCTTCCCTGGCACAGAAGTTAAACTAACTGGTCTGTAGTTACCTGGGTTGTTTTTATTTCCCTTTTTATAGATGGACACTATATTTGCCCTTTTCCAGTCTTCTGGAATCTCTCCCGTCTCCCATGACTTTCCAAAGATAATAGCTAGAGGCTCAGATACCTCCTCTATTAGCTCCTTGAGTATTCTAGGATGCATTTCATCAGGCCCGGGTGACTTGCAGGCATCTAACTTTTCTAAGTGATGTTTAACTTGTTCTTTTTTTATTTTATCCGCTAAACCTACCCCCTTCCCATTAGCATTCACTATGTTAGGCATTCCTTCAGACTTCTCGGTGAAGACCGAAACAAAGAAGTCATTAAGCATCTCTGCCATTTCCAAGCTTCCTGTTACTGTTTCTCCCTCTTCACTAAGCAGTGGGCCTACCCTGTCTTTGGTCTTCCTCTTGCTTCTAATGTATTGATAAAAAGTCTTCTTGTTTCCTTTTATTCCCGTAGCTAGTTTGAGCTCATTTTGTGCCTTTGCCTTTCTAATCTTGCCCCTGCATTCCTGTGTTGTTTGCCTATATTCATCCTTTGTAATCTGTCCTAGTTTCCATTTTTTATATGACTCCTTTTTATTTTTTAGATCGTGCAAGATCTCGTGGTTAAGCCAAGGTGGTCTTTTGCCACATTTTCTATCTTTCCTAACCAGCGGAATAGCTTGCTTTTGGGCCCTTAATAGTGTCCCTTTGAAAAACTGCCAACTCTCCTCAGTTGTTTTTCCCCTCAGTCTTGATTCCCATGGGACCTTACCTATCAGCTCTCTGAGCTTCCCAAAATCTGCCTTCCTGAAATCCATTGTCTCTATTTTGCTGTTCTCCCTTCTACCCTTCCTTAGAATTGCAAAGTCTATGATTTCATGATCACTTTCACCCAGGCTGCCTTCTACTTTCACATTCTCAACGAGTTCCTCCCTATTTGTTAAAATCAAGTCTAGAACAGCTTCCCCCCTAGTAGCTTTTTCAACCTTCTGAAATAAAAAGTTGTCTCCAATGCAGTCCAAGAATTTGTTGGATAGTCTGTTCCCCGCTGTGTTATTTTCCCAACATATATCCGGATAGTTGAAGTCCCCCATCACCACCAAATCTTGGGCTTTGGATGATTTTGTTAGTTGCTTGAAAAAAGCCTCATCCACCTCTTCCACCTGGTTAGGTGGCCTGTAGTAGACGCCTAGCATGACATCTCCCTTGTTTTTTGCCCCTTTAAGCCTAACCCAGAGACTCTCAACACTTCCGTCTCCTATGTCCATCTCTACCTCAGTCCAAGTGTGTACATTTTTAATATATAAGGCAACACCTCCTCCCTTTTTCCCCTGTCTATCCTTCCTGAGCAAGCTGTACCCATCCACACCAACATTCCAATCATGTGTATTATCCCACCAAGTTTCAGTGATGCCAACAATGTCATAGTTGTATTTATTTATTAGCACTTCCAGTTCTTCCTGCTTATTCCCCATACTTCTCGCATTTGTATATAGGCATCTAAGATACTGGTTTGATCTTTCCTCCCAGTTTTTTCCTGACTCTCCTTTCTCTCTGCCAATATAGCCCACACTCCCTCTTGTTTCCGACCCATTTCCCCGGTCTCCATGTTCCCCACTTACCTGTGGGCTTTGCTCACCTGTCCCCGTCGAACCTAGTTTAAAGCCCTCCTCACTAGGTTAGCCAGTCTGTGTCCGAATAGGGTCTTCCCTCTCCTCGAAAGGTGAACGCCATCTCTGCCTAGCAGTCCTTCCTCGAATAGCATCCCGTGGTCTAGGAAGCCAAAGCCCTCCTGGCGACACCATCTTCGCAGCCAGGCATTCACCTCCATGATGCATCTGTCTCTGCCCGGGCCCCTACCTTTAACAGGAAGAATTGAAGAGAATACCACCTGTGCTCCAAACTCCTTCACCCGTGCTCCCAGAGCCCTGTAGTCTCTGTCTGCAGCAGGGGATGGTGGGCAGCAATCAGGTTTGCAGGCAGGGACAGAGCAGGAGACTTTCATGAGTTGGTGGTGTGAAAATGGTTTCTTTCCCTGCAATACATTGTAGGTCAGTCAGTAAATGGAACAGGGACTGCCCTGGCCCACAAGGGGTGGTTTGCTATTTGGTGTGAGTGTTTCTAGCAGTAGCAGGTCATGTCTCCCACTAGAAAGAATGCAGCTCTGGTGTCAGGCTGCAGCCTTGGGAACTACAAGGGCTTGTTTGAGACTTGCTGGGCGTATCCCTATGAAATCTGGGCAGGTTTCCCAAATTGCACCATGTGGCTTTCCCTGCATGGCAGTGGCAGAGCACAGGAGGATTCCTTGCTTCTATCCCTCACCCTTCCACACCCCCTTAGAGTGATAACACAGGCAGGGCCGGTGCAACCACTAGGCAAACTAGGCGGCTGCCTAGGGCACCTAGTGGTTGAGGGCGCCTAAAAGCCCGCTCAGGCGAGGAGGTGGAGTGGAGGTGAGCTGGGGCGCGGGGAGGGCCGCCCGCAGTAATGGGGGGGGGGGGGACGCACAGGGGAACTGCTCTAGGGTTACCATACGTCCTCTTTTTCCCGGACATGTCCGGCTTTTCGGCAGTCAAACCCCCGTCCGGGGGGAATTGCCAAAAAGCAGAACATGTCCGGGAAAATGGCGGCTCTGTTTAAGAGCCCGGCTGCCTGAACGCTACCGGCTTCGGGCAGCCCCGTGCCTGGAGACCCTGCGCCGCCGGAGCCCGGGAGGGGAAGTGCCCGGCTGGGGGCGCAGGGTCTGGAGGCACGGGGCTGCCCGAAGCCGGTAGCTCTCGGGCAGCCCGGCTCTTAAATAGAGCCGCCGGGACTGGAGCCTCCAGCCGCCCGGGCTGTGTGTAACTGACACAGTGTCAGTTACACAGAGCCCCAGCCGCTGGAGGCTCTGTTTAAGAGCCGGGCTGCCCGAGAGCTACCGGCTTCGGGCAGCCCGGTGCCTGGAGACCCTGCGCCCCCAGCCGGGCACTTCCCCTCCCGGGCTCCGGCGGCGCAGGGTCTCCAGGCACGGGGCTGCCCGAAGCCGGTAGCGTTCAGGCAGCCGGGCTCTTAAACAGAGCCTCCAGCGGCTGGGGCTCTGTGTAACTGACACTGTGTCAGTTACACACAGCCCCGGCGGCTGGAGGCTCCAGTCCCCGCGGCTCTGTGTAACTGACCCAGGGTCAGTTACACAGCGCCAAAGAGGAGAAAAGCCTCCAGCCGCAGGGGCTCTGTGTAACTGACCCAGTGTCAGTTACACAGAGCCCCAGCCGCTGGAGGCTCTGTTTAAGAACTGGGCTGCCCGAGAGCTACCGGCTTCGGGCAGCCCCCTTGCCTCCGGACCCTGCGCCCCCAGCCGGGCACTTCCCCTCCCGGGCTCCGGCGGCGCAGGGTCTGGAGGCACGGGGGCTGCCCAAAGCCGGTAGCGCTGGGGCAGTCCGGCTCTTAAACAGAGCCTAAGAGGAGCAGAGCCTCCAGCTGTGGAGGCTCTGCTCCTCTTCGGCTCTGTGTAACTTATACAGTGTATAAGAGTAACTTATACAGTGTTACGCAGAGCCGCCGGAGCCCTGGAGGGGAAGTGCCCGGCTGGGGGCACAGGGTCCGGAGGCAAGGGGGCTGCCCAAAGCCCGAGCGCTACCGGCTTCACGGTTTGCTGGGCAGCCTCCAGACCCTGCGCCCCCGGCTGGGCGCAGGGTCTGGGGGCTGCCCGGGAAACCGTGATGCTGGTAGCACTGGGGCAGCCCTTTCCCCCTGGCTGGGAGTGGGAGGGAGAAGGGGGCGGAGTTAGGGTGGGGGAA
Organism: Malaclemys terrapin pileata; assembly: GCF_027887155.1. Taxonomy (NCBI): domain Eukaryota; kingdom Metazoa; phylum Chordata; order Testudines; family Emydidae; genus Malaclemys; species Malaclemys terrapin. The sequence goes on from NC_071514.1 coordinate 57,488,985, forward strand.
GGGGCGGAGTTGGGGCGGGGCTAGGGGTGGGGAAATGGGCGGGGCCATGGCCCGTGGAGGGTCCTCTTTTTTTATTTATGAGATATGGTAACCCTAAACTGCTCCCCGCCCCAGATCACCTCCACTCTGCCTCCTCTGCTGAGCACACAGTCCCCGCTCTAAGTCTCCTCCAATCTGCGCCGCAAGCCTGGGAGGGGAGGAGAATTAGAGCGGTGCTGGCGTGCTCAGCGGAGGAGGTGAGCTGGGGTGGGCTCCCCGGGCGGGGTTAGCTGCCGCAGGGGGTGCTCCCCGGGCAGGGGGGAGTGGCGGCAGTGGGCAGGGTTAGCTGCTGTGGAGGGGGGCTCCCCGGGCGGGGTTAGCTGTAGAGGGGGGTAGCTGCTGCGGGGGGCTCCTCGGGTGGGGGGGCTTAGCTGGGGGGGGGGATGGCGCAAGGTGGAAGTTTCACCTAGGGTGCGAAACTTCCTTGCACTGGCCCTGAACACAAGTACTGCAGGGGATCGGCCCAGCGCTATGGAATCGATAGTATTTCAGTTTCGCAATAGGGGCAGCTTCCAGGATGCAGAATCGCCAGCTTTTTGGTTCAGATTGGGAAATATGAATGACTGCATCTTTGTTTCTCATGCTGCAGGCTGCCTGGGTCTCTAGCACACTGCTCCATGCTGCTGCAAACATCATAATGGAGAGTGTGTGAGAAATTCCCTCCAGGCTCCTTAGCCTACGTGCAGCCAAAGGAGTGACTACCCTGTGAGCTTCGGCTGGGCTCAGCTTTACTCAGGCCTTGCAAAGTTACAAGAGTTTGTTTACTTTTTGCTCCTGCATCTTTAACTGGCACGACTGGTATTGTCTGAAATGTTGTGTTGTGCTCCCAGCTCTGGCTGGCTGGAGGGAACCATCAGGCATTTGGTAAACAGCGCTGAAGTTTCTCCAGGCTGTTCTGTGCAGGTTCTTAGAACACGTCCGTCACTGCCGCATCTGTGTGTCTTCCAGAGCAAGCTGGTTTTACAGATGGGGAACCCGAGGCACAAAAAGACAAGTGACTTGTGTAAGATCACACAGCAAATTCATAGCTGGCTCCTCCTGGGACATTCTAACCCACGCATGATAAAGGGATGGCTAGACATTGTTAAACTGCAACAAGAGTGTCCTGGGTGTGGGGAGGGGGTGTCACACCAGCCTGACAGTCTGCTTCTAGGCAGGTTATGGTGCAACTTTCTTGTGTGGCCAAGGCCTCAGACATTCCGCAACTTCTGCTGTGATCTGTTACTTGTTAACCCTTTGTGGCCACCCAGCACCACTTCACCCTGGTTACCCCGCTGCAGACTGGGTGAGACCCTCCTCTCCCCACTCTGGGGGCTGGAACTCCACAAGCGGAATGCACTGGTCTCTTCCTGCCCTGGAGCAGTAGGATCAGTGGCCTGTGGGGCAGGGAAGCAAGCCTGAACTGCTGCAGTCATTGTGTACGCAGCACCTATGGCCCCCTGTTTCAGAGGGAACCAGCAGCCAATATGGGTAAAGCCCAGCGCAGCCAAAGCTCAGGACAAGGCAATCGTGTCTCTCAATGATATTCCAGCATTTGGGGACGGGAATGCCATTCAGCTGGGGTGAAGCGGTTATTAGCAGCACCAATCCTCCCTCTCTTCCTCTGTAGATCACACCACAGGGGAAACTCTAAAAGGAACCAAAAATGGGATCTGAAGGGCAAAACTTGGGAGAGGAGTTCAACAACCAGATCAATGATGTCCTGAGCAGACTGGCAACCAAACAGATGTTCCAGTCAGACTGGGACATTGCTGCCTTCGCCATCTTCTTCCTCTTCATTGGTAAGTGTGGGGCCAAGCAATGGGCATAGGATTAGGAGCCCATGGCCCGGGGCTGTCTCTATTCCCACACAGGGCAGACGAGATACTTGTGGGTGTGCTGCAAACCCAGCCCCTCCATCCAACCCTTATCTGTGCAGTGTCTGTAGGGTTGTTCTAAACTCGTCTAGAGATGCTGGGCACAAGCAGCTGGAGTTACTGCAGTAGGCGCCTCCAGCAAATTCCAGTCTTTGGGGGCAAAGATGGTCTGTAATGTGTGCACCATCTAGCACAACTGGACTAGGGGGCATAGGTGCTACCACTGTACAAACAGTAAGACATTCCATCCACTTGAAGGTCAGAAGGAACCATTAGATCATCCAATCTGATCTCCTGTAGATCACAGCCAGAGACCTCTACTTCTGTTTGAGCTAGAGAGATCTGTTAGAAAGACCCGCACTGTTGATTTAAAGACTTGCATGAGGGAGAATCCCCCACATCCCTAGGGAAGTTGTCCCAATGGCTCATCACCCTTACGGTTAAAAATCTGCATCTTATTTCTAGTCTGAATTTGTCTCACTTTAGCTTCCAGCCATTGGGTCATCATCTGCTTATTACAATAAAAAGTTCGTATCTCCACCAAACGAAGCGCTGTATCTGGGGTATTTGGGGATCTGGCCACCAGACTGAGTTAAAACATGGTCTGTGCTGGGGAATAGACAGAAGGGAACCAGTTTTTAAAACATTGGCCAAACTGTGCTGCTGTAACCCCTGGTGAGTGTTTGTCACAGGTCCTGCTGAGCCAGTCAGCAGAGGAGGTGAGTCTGTTACAGCACAGTTAGGAACCTTTAACTCAAGGTGCAGCAGCTTGCTGCAGGTCACCAGTTCAGTCCCTGAGATGTTGGCCAAGATGGCAGCCAACAGACTACAGTTCAGGCAAGTCCATCTGCATAGCATCATTCAAGAATGCAGTTAGAACAAGTGTTGATCCCAAGTCCAAGCTGTATTTTAGCCCCGACCACGTTACGGGTCCCAGCATGGTACTTTCTAGCACAGAGAGGACCGACATGATGCCAAAAGCCTCAGCGTGTATGTGACTGTGTAACAACGCATACAACTACATACCCACTGCTGACACCTGCATTACTCCTAGGTACTGATGAACCATTCAGGGCAAGAAAGGGGAGGAGTGACAGGAGGGAGACAGCAGTGGAGATGCTCCAGATGACCACTTGGCCAGCCAATAGCTGTGTCTAAACCTATTCCTCCTAGCATGTTTTTTTGCTATTGCTCAGTGTAGACAGAAATTCCCCCTCCCCCACCTCATTGAGCCATAGTACGAAGCTATCACAGGGATGGCTTATTGCATGATTCTCAGCAAAACTAAAAGGCCTGTGAGTATGGCCAGAGAAACCGTGCTAGGGATTATCCTGCTTATGGCTGTTGCTAGCATGGCTATAACACAGAGGATGAGGCTGTGGGGCAGGGGTCACAGAGGGACAGTGCTGTTGTTAAGAATGAATTAAATCTCTATGCATCATTTCCTTATGCTGTTTCCCTCTGAGCAATAATGCTTGGACACACGGCCATGAGATTCACCCAAAGGCCATGACGTATGTCGTTAGTAGAGCTGGGGAACTCAGCGCATGCCATGCGCCCACACCTTCAATCATGCAGGCTGTGCTTTGTGCAGATGGACAGATGAATGAGTTTGAAGGACGTGGAACCCAGGCAAACACAATGAAGACTTGGGGTCTAGGTGATCAAAACCCTAAAACAGGAAATAGGTCAACACAAACCTGCGGGAGAGGTGTGAGATAGCTGCCATCCCAGCCTCCTCCAGGAGGCTGCATCCAGGCAGCACCAGATCAGATCATTGGTTTGCAAAGGGCTCCCCAATGGTCTGCTCTGGGAGGAATGGGTGGGAATTATTGCCTGAGGGCCTAACCTCACAGAACTTGTTTATATCAGCAGTTTCATCTTTTAGGTTCCAGTTTAAACCAGTTTAATTAAACAGATGTAAAAGGCTGGATGGACACTCTTAATTTGGTTTAAACCGGATTTGGTTCAGGTTAGTTTACATCAGTTAGGAACTGGTTTAAGGTAAACAGAAACAAGCCACCTTTGGACCCCAATAAGAGTGTCCACACAGGAGCTTAACTAAACTGGTGTAGCTGTGTGTGTAGGTCAGGCTGTACCTGGCTTCTTGAGATGTTGGATTCACGCTTGGCCCTCTCTGCCAATGGCTGTTTTCCCGGTCCTCCATACTTACTGCTGGGGGTTGCGGAACCCTGGAGATGACAACTGCCTTGGTTAGTGATCTGGAGTCCAAGAATTCCACATCTCCTGTCTCTAGCAATGCGCAGTGGCTTTAACTATGCTTAGGGCTCACAATTCAGCAGCTGCTGTACACATGGCATGCTGCCAGCTGGGTGACTCAGCAGCACTAGGGAGCATGCAAGGGTCAGCGAGGCGTATGGAAGAGGCATTCGTGCTATTGCTCCGAGTATTGCATCAGTCCAGGAAGGGCACCTGCAATGGGCATGTACATTTGATCCTGCCAGAGGCTTGGAGAAGGACTGTGAGACACAGGCCCGATTGACTCTCTAGAAGGAGCAGTCACGGCTGGTGCCCTGGTGCTAGCAGCCTGGGAAGGGACCTTAAGTGGATGTGATTGCTTGATTCTCCCCCAGGTACTGTGCTGTTGATGGTTCTCCTGGCTCTGATCCATTGCTGCTGTTGCTGCTGCTGCTGCGACTCCCGGGAATCACACAAGAAGGTAAAAAAAAAAAAAAAAGTTTGTCTCTAGAGGAGTCTGATCCCCTGCCTGGCGTTCTGGCACTGGACTCAGGCAGCCAGCTGTCCCACAGGTTACAGCAGAGAGGCAGGGCTTGGCTCCTCACAAACCTCCTCGGCTTTCCTGGATTGGAAGTGTTGCATGTTCAATTAGCCTTCCCCCCAGCAAACCTCAGTCAGGCTGGGGAGGAGCGGGTCCCCCCATGGTTAAAACACAGCTCAGTCTTGAGGCACAGACAGGACTGAGTCATGCTACAGCCTTGGCGTGTTACATGGCTCTGTCCCATCTGTGCTACGTGGTGGACTTGGGTTATAAAGAGGTGCCTGGGGGTTCTTCACCTTTTGGCTGGATATGAGTCAACAGTGTGCCCTTGTTGCCAAGAAGGCTAACGGCATTTTGGGCTGTATAAGTAGGGGCATTGCCAGCAGATCGAGGGACATGATCATTCCCCTCTATTTGACATTGGTGAGGCCTCAGCTAGAGTACTGTGTCCAGTTTGGGGTCCCACACTACAAGAAGAATGTGGAAAAATTGGAAAGAGTCCAGCGGAGGGCAACGAAAATGATTAGGGGGCTGGAGCACATGACTTATGAGGAGAGGCCGAGGGAACTGGGATTGTTTAGTCTGCAGAAGAGAAGACTGAGGGGGTTTTGATAGCTGCTTTCAACTACCTGAAAGGGGGTTCCAAAGAGGATGAATCTAGACCAGGGGTCGGCAACTTTTCAGAAGTGGTGTGCTGAGTCTTCATTTATTCACTCTAATTTAAGGTTGTGTGTGTGCCAGTAATACATTTTAACCTTTTTAGAAGGTCTCTTTCTATAAGTCTATAATATATAACTAAACTATTGTATGTAAAGTAAATAAGGTTTCAAAATGTTTAAGAAACTTCATTTAAAATTAAATTTAAAATGCAGAACCCCCTGGACTGGTGGCCAGGACCCGGGCAGTGTGAGTGCCACTGAAAATCAGCTCGCGTGTTGCCTTCAGCACGTGTGCCATAGGTTGCCTACCCTACCCCTGATCTAGACTGTTCTCAGTGGTACCAGATGACAGAACAAGGAGTAATAGTCTCAAGTAATGGGGGAGGTCTAGGTTGGATATTAGGAAACACTATTTCACTAGGAGGGTGGTGAAGCATTGGAATGGATTACCTAGGGAGGTGGTGGAATCTCCATCCTTAGAGGTTTTTACGGTCAGGCTTAACAAAGCCCTGGCTGGATGATTTAGTTGGGAATTGGTCCTGCTTTGAGCAGGGTGTTGAACTAGATGACCTCCTGATGTCCCTTCCAACCCTGATATTCTATGAAAGCCCTGTCTAACCACGGCAGTTGCTGGCATGAATCCTGCAGCTTCCTCTGACTGGGGTGGGAAGGAATTTCTTTCTGTGACCTGCGCTTTTCACAGTAAGATGTGAACAGAAGGGAAGGTGGCCTTGTGTTTAAGGGGTTGATCTGGGACACAAGTTCCATTCCTGGGCAAGTCACTTAGTCTCTGTGTGCCTCGGTTCCCCACTTGCAAAATGGGGACACTTCCCTACACCCCACGGGAGCTGTAATGCATTAAGGACTAGGAGATGTGCAGACACGATATGGTGATGGGGGACCATAAAGACTGAGCAGACACTACCTCCCGTCAAATGGTTCTCAGACAAGAAATCCCTGTTCCTGATCATAGTTTCTAGGCCCAAGCAAGCAAAACTGGGTTCAAACTATAAGTGTGGGCACAACCTGGGAGATGAATCCTGCTCCCATCACGTGATAACTAGAATGTAGACATGTTCTTCCTTTTCACCCTTTTTTTTTTTTTTTTTTTAAACCACAATTAGGTCCCCAGAAAGAAAGTGGGCATTGATAACAAGGCCATGGAGCCATAGCCCCGCCTCCTCCCTTGGACAGACTGATTCTGGAGCCAATGGCAAAAAGACTCTTCTTTGCTTGCTTCTTTCTGCTATGCAGCAATCAACTGCAGATCGAACTCTGTGTTAATTTTGACTGCTGGCCTGGTGGGGCCCTGGCCTCACATAGCTGTGCTGCACTGGCTCCAGCACTTGTTCTTCCTTCTCTGTGCACAAAGGATGAAGATAAAAAGGAACTCCTATGACGCTGACTAAGAATAGCATCTACAGCAATCTCACATTGTACAATTAGACCCACTGGTCCTCAAACTGCAGGGTAGAAGTTGCTCATCAGCCTAGGGTCAGCAGAGGAAGTCTGCCCCCTTGTGGTACAGTACTGTACATAACAGGGAGTTTATACCTTTCAAGGCCACTACTGGCATCAGGGATTGCAACGAGATGGGCCATTGGGCCGGTCCTGAAAAGCAACTCCTGTGTGTGTAGTCACCAATTAAAACAGTGGCCCCAGGGACTCTTCCAGGTCTCTGAAAACATCCCTTGCTTTGTCCCTCACTGACACCCGTCATCTGATACTTCCAGAGTGTGGAAAGGAACATGGCCCAGACCAGAACTGACCATAAGGGAAGGAACAGCTCCCCTGAAAGCCCAGCCTGGCTTAGCTGAAGACAGCGGAGGCAAATGTCTTGGCAGCACTTTCCTATAGAGTCTCCATTCACACAGGCTCATGGGTCCTTTTGGCCTGTGTGAATGGGGGCTCTAAGGAGTTAAATTGCTACCTGCACAGTCCCCGATAGTCAAGAGAACTGTCCATATGACCAGTTGAAGGAGAACAGGCTCAGGGGAGGAAGCACATCTTGTGCACTGACATGCTGTTGTCTCCTTTGATCCAGCAGAAGGAAGACAGAGTTCTGCAGAACACCACTGAACTAGGGTAGTGCTGGTGCAGGCCTGATGCTCGGAAAGCCCAGCTCACTGTGTCTGTAATGGCCAGACCAGTCCCTAGCCAAGGGCACTGGGCTCTAGTTCAGGGAGCTCAGGAAAGCCCAAAGAGTCATTTCTTTTCTGCATAGCTGGTTTTACACAGAACTCGGTGGATGTAGTGCATGGTCAGTGGCCTTCTGCTGAGTCCTACGGAGCCAGCAAACACAACCCATTAGCCAGTGACCCAGTCCAGCTCCCTGAGACACTACCACAAACACTGCTTTGTTCAGCAGGTAGGGGAGGGGTTAGAACTCACCACCGTCTCCCTCTGGGGAGGTGTATCGCAGGGCCAGGTTAAGTCAGCCTCTCCACTGTCTGAGACACTGACTCCCTGCAGCAGGACAAGCCAAATGAGAGAGTAACTCGGTCAGTAGCTTGGAAGCCACGGATAGTGAGGAGGCCTGAGCACTCCAGCTCCAAACAAAGGGCCTGTCCCTGCCTGGCCTCTGCCACCCCCGCCCCTCTCTGGTACTCAGGAACATCCTGAGCATGGCATTCAGGAACAGCCACTGGACTAAGTTTAGACAGGAGCTTGCCTGGCACTGCGAAGGGAAGCCAGAGTCACAGAGACAGCCGTGCTCTGGGCAGGAGAGCCGCTTCTGACTCCTCCATGAAGCCCTCTAAATAAGCAGTGTTCAGAGAGCACATGGGACTTCACATGGACCTGTGCTTCTATTCAGTCTGCACGTTCTCCTTCATCACCGTACAGTCTTTACGTACGCACCCATGGGCCTGTGACCACCCCTGCAGAGCCTTATTCCATATGGCATAATCGCTGCATTGCAGTGGTATTGCACTCTGCCTAGCGAGTGTATCTAAAAGCGAAGGCCCACGAGGGACACAGCTTCATCTTCCCCAGCCCCTTTTGCACTCGCTTTGGCTCAGAGGTGAGTGACACACACAGAAGAAAAGGCCTCTTCTCTCTGTGGGCTCGATCCTGTGCTCAGTAAGACCATTGACTTCAGTGGCAGCTGGAGCAGACCCCCTTTCTGCCCAGCAGTTTGCTCTCAAACCCAGCTAGCAGCAGGGCATGCTGGAAATACAAGAGTTCCTTTGGTTGGAACATTTATCAATTTCAGCAGCACTTCTAGCTGAGCGGCTCCACTCCCTGGTGCGTTATAACCCTGTGCTTTGTGTGCTAATTAGAGTCAAGCACAGGGAGTGTCACACCCTTCCTGCTGGTCAGTTGCTCCAGTGCTTGTGACTGCCTTCTCCCGCCCAGCTCTGTTTATTCACTGACTAGTGGCTCATAGGGAACCCGAAGGGAGGGTGTTGGGGGGCAGTTCAATTAACATTCCAAACAATGTCCTCTGGGGTTTCCTACTGACTTGTATGTTCATAAATCTTTCTAATTTCATCTCTGAATCCAAGAAGACTCATGATTATAAATAAAAAGCACATGATGGAGATCAGCTGGCCAGGCGTTTTTTTACATTAAACCCCTTGGATACTATATATGAGCAGGTACAGATGTATACATATAGCATGGGACCCGGGGTATTCATTTGGCTGGTGGTCGGTCCCTGTTTTATGGGTGATGCTGGACTAACTCCTGAGGTTGAGATGCACACAATAGATACATCAAATAAACGCCTGTCACTGCTTCACATTCCTCTGCTTGGTGATCATCATTCTAGGACCAATTCATGGCGCTGCTCCTGGCAGCCCAACTCTGTCACTGGTGCATGATTCTAGTGCCAGCTAGGATGCCACTGCTGGGAACTTCCTCCTTAACTTCCCTCACCAGTTAAGGCTGCCTCAGCAGCCTTCCCAAGGTCATTTAGAAAGGTAGCAGCTTGGGTTCTAGTGCTCAGTGCCCATGGAGACTGTAACCTTGCCAGTTTCCATGCGGCAAGGACCCGGCTGCTAGGATTATAATATTGTCAGCTATTTAGGAGCAGTGAACCAGAACTGCAGCCCACCGTGGTTCTGAGACCTCTACCCCTCCCTGCACACACAATGAGGAAGAACTGGAGGTGCCCTCCTAAGGGAAAGAATGAGCGTGCTGGGTGGGAGCACTGCTATAAGATGTTCTACAACATCCTGCAGGACTTGGTAATCAAAAGGAGCAAACACAGATAGGGGAGGGCAACTTAAATTTAACTCTGCCTGAAAGGAAACTCAAAAGCAAGACAGCCGAAGTTCCGTAGCACCAGGCATTCATGCAGTCAGAACACCTGTTCTCCTTGCACTTGTGGCAGCGAAGAAGGGGAGAGATCTAGCAGCCAGAAAGGTTCCAGCATTTCCTACTGCTGAGGGTTTATACATATGAGTGCAGGATCACAAGTGAACGGCTTTGAGCAGGCACGCAGAATGCCAACCCAGAAATAGCATTTAGTAGGCACTTGGGCCCTACGTAACGCTTTTATCTGCATTTCCAGCTTAAACTGAAGATGAGGCGCTAGGAGACTGGGTCTATTTATCGTCACTGTGGACAGCTGGTGAGACATTTATCGTCTCTCTCAAACCAAAGAATTTTAGAGGCCCTTAAGGGTTTAGTGGGAAGAGTCTCACGTTATTCAGTACTCTCCATTTACACAGTGCTATAGATCGTCATGTTACAGACCATCCTCGTCCAGGAGCCAGCCTACAGCTCCTGTTACCGCTTTCCGTAAAGGTTCTCCTAACATACGCATATGGTCAGTAGGGAATGGCAGGATGGCTATTTCCCTTAGCCCATGTCTCCAGACCTGAAGGACGCTACTTCCACCCACAGGAAATAACACATCCTTGGTTGCAGGATACAGGCAAAACTTCCCTGACAAGCTGGCAGCTGAGTTTGACAGCACTTGGCAACCACTCTTAGATTATATGCATTAGTTCGACTGTAAAGGGGAGTCACCCACCCACACAGAGTTAAAGATCAGGGGTCTTCCAAATATGGAGAGGCAACTCCATTAACTATACACATCCTTTACTGTCCTTGGAGATGTGAGAACTGATACATCTGCATAGTCTAATTCTCAGCAGGCTGGTAACAAATGCAGGGCTCTGGTAATGCATGCCCAGAGTCAAGAGCGCTGCTGGCCATAAAGATTTATTGATGGGAGCCTGTAATGCGTTTGCTATTGTATTGTCACTTCTATGGCAGTGTGGATGCTTAGCAAATCTTTGCTGAACTGTTCCCCCTCCACCCACACATAGTCTAAAGAATGAAGCCCCAGGCTTTCATCACCCACTAATAAACCAGTATTTATTTACCCAACATGATGCTCATTGCAGGCAAAGGAGAAAGCAACTGTCTATCCCTCACTCCTCCTGAGGCATGTATGCATTAGATGTGGAGGAAGCACAGAGCTAGCTTTTGATTCCTCAAACAAGGAGGCTGTGCAATTATGGGGCTGTTGCTGTTACTGTCCCGCTTTGGGTTTTGGGGAGCGTCACAAGAGGATGGCATGGAAGGCCTCTGCATCCCATTAAGGTATCTGCAGAGCTCCCAATCCAGCCCCACAGTGCAGGCAGAGCAGCAGTGGCTGAGAGCAGCAAACAGAGACACTTCAGCTTCTCCCTCCCAAGAACAGAAGACCCTGGATGCCAGTTTCAGTTTCCCCAAGAAGAATCACTGTTAAGAGTCCCCACCTTATGTGGATTGTGTCGGGGGATTTCCGGCTGGTGTCCAACTCCAGAGACCTTTAACCCAGGAGCGTGTGATGTTGCAGGAGAAAGGAAGCACAGAGGCTACATAGCCATTCTTAGCACATGAGAGGATGGAAAACTCCTACATCCTGACTGAGTTAAGGCTGGACCACCTGGGAGGAATCCTCAGTTAGTGCATATGGAGAGAGAGTGCTGCTTTAAATTGGGGAAGGGGTCTACCGAAGCTGAACACTGGTGAGCCATCCTCACCACCACAACCCCCCACCCAGCACCAACCCCTTAACCCCAGTACAATCCACTCACAGCATCCAAAACTAGTCCTGCATTTTTGCCATGCCCCCCCCCCTTTATGATGGTCCCAGGCAGGTAGGTTACGGAGTGGCACTGGGTGGCTTTTAGTCCTGGGGGGAAAGAGGTTGAGTGCCCCTGCGCTACAGCACTTGACTTGCAACTATTTCCAGACTCTTGCCATGGTCTAGGGTTACCTTCCTTATCCTGATCTTCTAGCACCTGCCCAAGTCTATCCCCACCTCAATTCCGGCTCGTTTCATCTTGCATTGCACCCCATGTATCCCGCTCTGCTCTGCTCAACCCTCCCTTTAGCTGTTACTTTGCAGTCGTCCTCCCTCCTCCCATCCCTGCTGAGCAGCAATTCAGGTTATTCTAGCTGAGTCACACTAAGCACCTCCAGGAGATATCCTGGCTTACAGAGTTATTAAATCACTTGTGACACTAATAATTCTCAGCACATCCTAACATTGAACAATGCCTGTAACAGCCACACAGCACAGCGCTTGGTCTGAGGAACTTTATTTCACAAATATTTACTGGTTATGGGGATGATTCATATACTATAGCATCAATAGGTTAGGCAGGTAACAATAACCATCCTTCCACAGAAACAACATGGTCGTGTCCGCAGATCTGTGTTTAGTGTCACCCTGTAGTAGACCATAGAGACTGTACAACAGACGACCTGGCACAGACGGCGGATAGAGGCTCCGCTCATTCCTGTGCTAGGGAGAGAGAGGTTTATGTGCAAATGGTGAACAGAAGCTACATTCTAACACAGACAGAAATGACTGGCTCACCTGGGGCTCAGAAACAAGGAGTAACACGCAGTCACATTGGTGCCAGGGAGAAGGAAATAACAGCTGCAAATAAGAACATCTCAAAATGAATTACAAGAAACATCTGGACAGATGCTGGGGAGGGTTTGGGACAGGAAGGAATGAGTCTTGGGGCCACTCAAAAACCCTGCTAGACCATCCTAGGTCACTACATGAGGCAGCATCTCTTTGACCCATGATGTGCTGCACATTAACAAGCACTCAGCCTGCCCCAGTTAGTGTTTGTCTGTCTCCGTCCCTCCCCAGCCCTGCTCATGGTTCAGCAATCCTGATGGTATGTGCAAATTAGATTAGCTTTACTGGCTCATGGTCTTCCCCTCACCCCAGCCCCTCAGACATGGTCCACATAACTCATTATGGGCTTGCAAGGTGCAAATAAGTAACATTCTACATGTGACTACGCAGACATGAGCAAGCTCACGGTCCACATCACAGCACTGCGAGGGGCCCTGCTCAGTGCTGCCATGTGTTGAACCCTGAGGTCTGAAGCACAAGCAGCTCCTACAGGTGATGTCTCTGGAAAGCACTGACCCTGGTGTATGGCAGGACACAGGCCAGTGCGACATGGCACTCCTCTCAGGTTGGTACACAGGGGTTTCCGCCTAAGAGAGCAGGGCAGTAGTGTTCAGGGTCACGTAGAGTCAAACTCTCCTGGAAGGATTAGTATGGCCTGTAGTTCCAGTAGCTGGAAAACACAGAGATCTGGAAAAACAAGGGATAAAACAGGTAGGCCCTTGGGTTCCCTGGATCCTTGTTAAATACCAGTCTCATGTTAAAACTGCTTCTTTCTGTTAAAGGGACAGCTTCCTCCCCCACCCCGCCTCACAGGCCAGACCCGGAAGCAGCTCTGGGGATGAGAGAAGCTAGAAGGAGGCCATGATTCTCTTAGATCTGGGCCCTCACTTGGAGTCAGTAATTCTCCAATCTCTCTCTGGCCACATCCCTCCCAAATCCCAGGAGCCCCCTCCATTTTCTTTTACATCCCTCCCTTTAACTCAGAACAATGGCTGCTCCCAGCTCAATGGGGATGGGCAGAGCTTGTTTCAGCAGTGGGATTTCTGGAGAGTGACATTCCGCTCATACCTCCTCCAGGGCACACACAACTCAGGCCAGGAGCAACCGGCCTCGCTTGAATCCTAGGGACCAAATGTGTGTCTCAGCAGTGATCCAGAACCAGTGCTACCAACAGTCTACTGGTTCTTGATGGGTTTATACGGATCCTGCCAGAGTGTTCTAGCCCTGGCTATGTAAGTAGTGGTTCCTGATTCCAAGTTCAAGAGCGGTTACAATGGGCCAATTATTATTTGTTACATTTGTCTATGGAGCCATAGCTGTGCGTAGTGTTTTACACAGAGTGTGTCACTGCTACAGGCATCATATAATGTATAGCAGATACACACCAGACCACTAAGCACTGACATGGCACTTCTCAACCAAGGAGCTCAAAGCACCCTGCAAGGGATGGGAAATATTATCCCCATTTTACAGATAGGGAAAGTGAGGCAGTGTGATGAGGTGACGCACTCAAGGTCACACACCAGATAAGTGGCAGAGCTGGGAACAGATCTCAGATCCTCCTGAGTCCTAGTCTGACCACACTGCCTCTTCAGCGGCTCTGAACCTCTGGCTCCTCATCTCAGTTTCTCAATGTATGGCTATGGTCCTTAGCCCAGGAACACACATTTCTGAAACAGCATAATTAGTCCCTCATATGACCTTATGAACAGATTCCCCCTTCTGCTCCTGGAAGCCCGCCCGATGAGCTACACTGCATACACAGTCCACATGAGGGTACCGTCGCCCAGTGTCTTTATTATTGTTTTCTCCATTGTGCAAGTACAAGGAGCTCAGTGGTTTGTGCATTAGCCTGCTAAACCCAGGGTTGTGAGCTCAAACCTTGAGGGAGCCATTTAGGGAACTGGGGTAAAAATCAGTTTGGGGATTGGTCTCCTGCTTTGAGCAGGAGATGACCACCTGAGGCCCCTTCCAACCCTGATATTCTATGATAAACATAGCAGCAGTTAAAGGGAGCCCCATTCCTGCTCCCCGGCCCAGCATTTTATACTGTTTGCCTTCTCCCTGGCATTCAGCTGGTGAGCTAATTGCCTCATTAGCAAATCTGGTTCTTTACAAGTATAAGTGACACTTGTTACCTAGCAAACCCCCTCCGAAGTGAACAGGCTGCTGGATTCCAAGGGGTTCTCTCTGCAGCTGCTAACACCACCCTGTTACTAAATCTCGTCCAGTTATTCAGAATTTTAACTAGACTCCTGCTGTGTAGCACCTACCATTTGTCAGCTCCATAGCAACAGTTTTCATTATTTCCCTGAACATCCTGTGCCATCGATACATAGAACAAATTACATCATACTGCATACTGATCTCTGTGCCAAGCACTCATGGTCAAATCCATTCCAGCTCACGAGAGCAGCTAGATAATTAATTTGAACAGGTTTGAAACCTACTAACAGAACTCCTGCCCATGTCCCTACCTTGTCCTTCAGCTGCTGGCACAGCTGCAGAGAGACCGTGAAGAAGACAAGGGCGTCATTTAGCCAAGGTACCACACACTCCACTTTATGGACATGGCTGACTTCATATCTTTGGCTGCCACACTCACTGCAAAGAGAACACACCACAGCTGCTCACAGACAGGGCTCCGTGGACTCTGATGAATCCAGGGGCTACACTAGCTAAGTCAGGATTGGATTGTAAATTATAGGGGCGTGTAGTGCTCATGAGAGTGAGGCTCAGTGTGCTAGTTAGCAGACATATGCCACACAGCTTCCTCTCCACAGTTCTGCCAAAGCACCTTCCCCCAATAGTCCAGTCCTAGATTAAGCAATAGAGAGGGCAGACTGTGAAACCTATCCACTGTAGGCAGCCACATCCAGTAGACATTTAACTCCATTTTACATGTAGTCAAATTAAGTTGAACCCAAGCTTCTAAATGGAGAGGCTAATGCATTTAGCTCACTGCACCACCCATTTCATAGCTTAGTTTCAGTTATACTGCTGCCACCCCCAGGTGCGGCGAATCAGTATGAATCACTTAGAACTCTTCCCCTCCCTCCCCCTGTCATGAAAGAAACCACGAGGATTTCTGTCAGAAGCACATGGTTACACCAGACACCTGCCAGACATGCTGAATATGAAACTGTTTCAGCCCAGCTTAGACAAGGTGCACTGTCAAGCATTGGCTAGCCAGGGCACATGCAGGGGCAGCAGCACAGGGCATGAAACACTGATTGCAGTGGTGGGAGGTTAATGTTCTCTTTTGTGCCAGGCCTGAGCTCCCTGCCAGCCCCTTCCTCTCTAAGTGAGGACTGTATTTTGAACAGCCATGTTTGTCTGGGCTAGGGAATGAGTCATTAAAGAGATCTGGCTATTGCACCAGTGCTCAGCAGGTACAGCCCCAGCACTGGCTCACTGGAGCTGCCCTACACTTACAGCATTGCAGCTGTGCCGCTGTAGCACTTAGGCCATGTCTGCACTTACAAGCTTACAGCTGTGTCGCTGGAAGAGCGGTCATGTAGCCATGTTAGGCCGAAGGGTGAGAGCTCTCCCGTCAACATAATAAAACGGGAGAGCATCTCTTGCGGACGTAGCTCTGTGCACACAAGTGCTTATGCTGGTAAAATTTATGTCGCTCGGGGGATGTTTTATCACATCCCTTAGCAACAAACATTTTGCCGACATAAGTGCTAGTGTAGACATGGCCTTAGTGAAAACTTTACTTATACCGACAGGACAGCTTCTCCCACTGGTGAAGCTACTCCACCTCCCTGAGAGGCTGGCTACCCCTGGGGTTAGGTTGGCATAACTACGCCTCTTTTTCCACACCCCTGAGTGACACTGTTATACCAACGTAAGTCCGTAGTGTAGACCTGGCCTAACAGATGCTCTCCTTGGCCAAAAGTTCAAAGCTATTCATAAGCAGGGCTAATGCTAATGACTGTGTTCTGGCCACGAGTCAGTGTAAGATATCACCCTCTCCTACACATGCTATACAACCCTTCGGAAGACAGTACTTACAACATGGCTCCAGGGTTATGCAGAATAGACCCTCCAGTAGGTCTGAAGTTCTACACAAAGGATGAAAGAGAGAAATAAGTCACTTAAAATCTGACATAAGGAAAAAAATACAATCAAATTATTTGTCAGGATGTACTGACAAAATGCAGCTGAGACTCACATTTACTGCTATATACAGGGAGACAGTGGTTTGATATCAAGAAACATGGGCAGGTGTATGCATAGGAGTTAAGAGTGAGCAAAAGGCAGAGCCAAAGAGCCTCTAGCATCTGGTCCTTTCCTGCACCTTATGAATAGTCCCAGAAACTTTTTGAAAACAAAATCCATTGCCCTGCAGGGTTTGTATCCCAAAACACAGCACCACTGAGAACCTGAGTGTGAAACTCACTAGGAACTGGTTATAAACCAAATGAAACTGACTAGCCTTATTTCCACCGTCCAAGCTGAAAAATGCAAGTGGTCAAGCAACATCGTGAAAATGAAATTAGCTCTTTAAAATTCCTTTGGTTTAAATAATCTAACATGTATTTGCAAAACAGATAAGGGATTAGAAAATCATCAATTAACTTGACTGTGCCCCTTTAACACTATAAAGGAACTGACCCAAACATATTTTTAAAATAAAATATCATGTGGGTAAATTTAGTGATTACTCCCTCTGAGGCTCACTCAAATAGCTCCATCTTTGCTAAATCATCATGCCCAAATCTTCCAGGAGGACCAGTTGTTCTGGCTGCATCCTGACCTAATTCCAGGTACCTAACACTAAACACATTCATCCCATGCTCTGGAGATCTCACCACCTCGCGTCATAAGGTGTCAGCATCATCCAGGGAACTGAGATCTCCTCTTTTTAGCCCATATCTCCCCTGACTGGGAAAGGTGAAGAAAGGAGACTACCTTGGTGGAATTGGGCTGCAGTGCATGGAGCTGGTAGACAGTCAAACACAGCTTATTTAGGTTGATGTAAAAATTCACAAGGATGTCCGAGGGCAGAGCAGGAGTGAACATTTTCTGTGAGAAAATAAAAATGATTTCTGCATTAGTGACAGGACCCTCTGTTTCTAAAGCTAGGATAATACTACCATAGAGGCTCTTCCATAAAAAAAAAAAAAAAAAAAAGAGAGGCAGAGAGACGTTAACAGCTTTAGGCAAAAGAGAAAAGCTATGTTTTATAGAGAGACTGTAATAGGGACCGGACCATACATGATGGCTATTTCTCTTGTTGCACCTGACTTCTAGACAGCTCTTGCACCAACACTGTGTAAGTGTGTAAGGGAACAGAGGAGATCAGAATTAGACTCCATAGTTTGTCTCTCTTTAGAGTTTTGCTCTGGAGAAGCCCAGTTGACAAAGCCAAAACCCTTTCTCCTGGCTGTGGGCTCTTTAAGCCCAGGTCTGCTGCTCCCTGCAGCAGAGAAAGGTAGACCGACCACCAATACTGAGCACAGAGTCTACATCTGCTTCCATACAACGGAAGTTATACAAGACTAAAAGGGGGATTTCTCTTACTCGGTGTACAACAAGGGTAGATTAGAATACAGCAAACCACGTCCCCATCAGGGAGGGACATGACAGCCCTCACTAGTGGGTGAAGAGAGGGAGTGTGCAGTATAAACCAAGACTGATATAAGGTTACCGTCACGCCGCTGGAGGCAATTTCTGGTAGGGTCAAGGTGGCTGGAGTAGTGAGCCGGTTCCGAGCTCGTGTCAGCTGTAACATCACTGCATCCATCAGCTAGGAAAGAAAACACATTCCTGTCTGAGGGCCATGATGCAGCTTTGGAGGGCGAGCTGAAGAGCCCGGGTAACACGCATGAGTTGTTACAGGGGAAACTGCATCAAGGAGTTGCACTGATTCAAGGCAAGGCGTCAACTCTACACACACGTTCCCGCCCGAGGCTCAAACAGAAGCAAGCAGCTCTTGCTCAGGCCCCTAGAGAGCAAAGGCCTCTTCAGGTTACCCACGGGGAGGCACGTTCTGTCAACTGCATCTCCCTGCAATGTTCCCAACAAAACCACATCAGCCTAACTGGCATCACTCCAATGCTCTGTCAACAATTTACTGTCACTGGGACAAGCTTGCAGATCAGAAAGTGCGGACGTTTCATATAAGAGCCTCTGCTTTTCTACAGGATCTGCCATTGGAAGAGCCTGGAGCTCCTGGTTATTCTGTTGCTCTGAATCCTAACCAAGTAGCTTGCTTTAAAGAGAGTCAACTCATACCACAGACCTCTCCCAGCATCCTTACAATGAGACCAAGCATCATAATTTGCTCTGCAATTTCTTCTAAACAGCAGAAGGTATTTGCATCCGAGTCACCTCCCTCCCAGGTTGTCTCCCCCCACCCTCCCGACCTACATGATCCCACTGTGAAATCTTCACACTAAATTTACACCCTCCTTGGCAACAGGGTTAGAAACAAAATGAACCTGCTCAAGCTGGGCTGGGAGAGAGACTGTATTGCTTTAAGAAAAGAGAAGTCGGAATTCAGAGACTTACTGGGAAAGAAAATTGAAAATTTATAAGTGTAATTTTGCTGGCAAAAATGTACTACTGTCATGGAGCCTTACATAAAAAAGGACAAGAATGTTTACAGAAGTGTCAGCCCACATTCTCCTCCACCCCACTTTACCCCTCTTCAGGGTAAGTCACCTCCAACTCCAGCTAAAAAAAAAAAAAAAAAAAAATGCCCATTGTGCCTTATGTAAGAAACAGCAGAGAAAACAATTTAAAGATTTTAAGTGCTGACAGTCATAGAGGGATCTAAAGACACTAAAAGCTCTTCTAGAAGCTTTACATACAAAAGAAGAGAAAAATGTTGCCTAATTGCTCTGATGGGCTCCAATCCTGCATGTGCAGAACTTTAGTCATGTGAATCATCACATGGATGTCAATGAAACTACTCACGTGAATAAAGTTATGCACACTCTTGAGTATTTGTGGAGCAAGCTCTTTCCTATGACTCTGTGACAGTGGTGGCTTTTTCACCTGGCAGGAATATTGCATCTTGAAGGCGAATTTCCTCAGATATAGTCCCTATTTTGGGAAGAATACCCAACCCAGCATTCTGGGGGAGCTGTGTTCATCTGCTACAGCGCTCATGACTACAAGAACGTTAAGGCACTCTGAACTACAACTCATCTTCTCCCCACGGGGAGAAAAAGGGTTGGTGGCCAAGTAAAAACAGAACAGGCTCTTTCTCACACTTGATGTGCTGAGAAGTTACAGCCACCCAGTCCAGTGGCTAGGACTCTAGCCTGGGACCTGGGTTTGAGTCCCTGCACTACCTTGTGTGACCAGCCTCTGCAGAGATTTCAACTCAGTACAAAAAACCCAACACAGCGCAGCTGCATTAAAAAGAGGGGAGAAATGTGGAACTGGAGAGTCTGCCCTCTTATCCCACCTCCCAGAGAGCATTCTGCTCACCTTGAGGACCTCAGAGCCTGTTTTGAACTGGTAGTTTACATCTCGGTTCGTGAGCAGGTAAATTGCTTGGTTAACGTGGTTTCTAGCATCCTGGATCTGCAAAGGTACAAAATGCAGCCCTGTCAAATCAGCTCCCTCTGAAGTAATGCTAAAAGGTAGACTATCCCACTGCTGTCTCCCAGGATCCATCCTGTACCACTGCACAGACAGAAAAGGAAATGTTGATCATCCCATAATACTGAAGGCATTTTCTCCTGGGCACTCAGCACTCACAACTAAAGAAAGCTGTTACCTCTGCCATTCAGATCATAAAATTATTGGTCTACCATTTTAAGAAACAATGGTCTGAAGTCTGGGGCCTGCTATTTTATGTCCTAGACCATCAAACTAGCACTGCTGGTTTCAAGGAGTAGTGATGTCAGGTAGTCAGATCTCATGAGCAATCAGGGCCAGAAACAAAAGTGATACATTGCTATCCAGCTAGGCATTCCCACTGTCTAGGATACAGGGCATTCAGAGCACATTCTGGTTACTGTCTTTGCCCCATCTCCAACTTCTTCAGCTGTGATTGGATTACAGTGGCTGCTCTTAAGAATCATTGCCAGAGAGCTAAAACCAATACAACATCTGAATACTCTGAGAGAACAGAAAGCATTGATTTCTAACTTTAAGGTGCATTGGAACAGCGAATTACCAACACCCTAGAGGAGCTGCTGTAGCATTTGGGTGCAGGGGAACACATCACTGGGGCTTGCCTCTTGAGCAACCTTTGATAGAATAGACCTGAGGCACATCTAGCATGAACCCCTGTGAATCCTGCAGCATATGGTCCATTAACAGAGCAATCCTGCCAGAGCTGCCCATAACACGAGTGAGGAAAAACAACGTAAAGAAAGGGTTCACTGGCAGGGGGAGAAGAGCAGAGGAGCAACTCCAAGTGGGGGTGAGACTCAGACATTCAGCACCAGAGGCTGGTGTGAGAGCTGGAACAGAGGAAGGCATTAATGAACAGGGAGGATGAACACAGAAAAGGCAGGCACAAGTTAGGATAAGAGGCAGTTGGTGTGTACAGAAAGGCACTTGATCGAGTTTAGAGTAGGACGCTGTGAAGGGCATGTTTCGCTAGTGTTTTCAGACAAGTTCTAGATGCCAGTTGCAAATGTAACAGTGAAACAGATAGACACACAGCTTTGGACTTTGTTCACGGGAAGCTTGTAGTCTGAAGCTTCCTTTCTCCCCCAAATCTTGGCACAATCCTCCTGAGTGCTATACTGAACCTTACCTAGTGCAGGCTCTGGACAGATTTACGAGAAAAGCTCTTGTATGACTTGCACTTGCTTCCCCAGAGCACACAGCTCAGAAGTCTCAGTAGGGGTCTTGTTACTCAGAGGAGGGCGTCTCCAGATGGAGGAAACATGTCCAGTGCAAAACCACCATTATGGTGCACACAGCTGGCAGCTTAGATACTGCTGGCACTTGTGACATGGCATCACAGGACACTACTTTCCAGATCCCCCTCCTCCAGGAATATTCCAGAACAACAGACTTGGGAGCAGCTTATGCCAGTAGGCTCTGGAGTGACACACGCCATCACAATTTTCACAGCACTTCCTCCAGTTGGCAAGGCCCACTCTCTTATGGAAGAAACTCAGGATATTTCACTATCGGAGGCTTGTTCTGAGAGAAATAGGACAAGGGTCTCCCCATAATCTCATGAAATACTATTATTCTGCCTCCTTTAGGCTCTCATATTCTTCGTCTAAATAACATTAAGAGACCAAGTCCTTCCAGAGTAAATCGAGGCAGGAGCTGTGCTTAAGAGACGGTGGAAGAATATCAATAGAGCAGCAATACAAAAGAGTCACTTATATATAGGCAGCACTGCTGACTGCATCACAAAGGCTTCCTTGTCTGCAAAGCACAAACAACTCAACATAGCCATAAGCTTCAATGATCAAAGCCCAGATCAACCCAGGGCTTGATTCACCTACCACAGAATAGCTAACATGTTTAAAATTAGCTAACATGTTTAAAATGCCAGTAAATTAGAGCTCTCAATCTGCTGTAGATTGATGTGTCAAACAAACCACTGAAGTCCAAATATGCTTATAAAAAAAAATCCAAGACATTGTATAAGGACCTACATAGCATAGAACCCCAGTCAGTTTTTAAACTTCAGAGCAATGGTGGGAAACTTTAGTTCCATGAGACTGGGCACTAGATTTCCAGAAGCCAGATCTATTCCAGCAATAGAAATAGCAAGCAATACCAGTCTGAAGAAGAGATTCAGAATTCTTCCCATTTGGATTCAATGGTGTTATCTGGTTTTATTCCGACTTAAGAATCCAGTTATAGCTAGAGTCTGAGGCACTGTCATATGCTGTTAGTGAGGTGAAGGGAGAAGACGTGATTTCATACGGGGAATAAGAGCAGAATTGTGAGCCAGCTCAGAGCTGGATGAACTGTTCTCTGTTCAGCCAGCCAAGATTCAACAGGCATTGAGAGAGACAGCTACAGCCCGGGTGCTCTGAGCACTCCTTTCACAGGCTCAGCACCCCAACCCAGAGAGCTTTTAGCTCACTGATGTCTCAGGAACTAGTAGCACCCACTCCTTTTTCTTCTAAAGCCCTAATCCCAACTAGTTCACACCTCTGCCCCCTCCTCTATCACGCTCCAATCCATAAAGAAAGGAAGGTGGGTACTGGTGTCTGGAGAACCACAATGAAGACCAGCCCTTTCCTCTTTGAAGGAAAGGGCCTATGCAGACTGCAGGGAGGGCACAAACTCAACACCAGGAAGACTCCTGATAACCATACCTGCTGCAATTTCCATTGCTTGTCTTCGCGGAACGTGAAGTGCAGGAGCTGGTTATTTCTGGGCATTTTCAAATTAATATCCTTTAAAAGAGAGAGAGAGAAAGGCAGAGATGAGAGGAGCTCCCCCACAAAACTCAGAGCAGGGCTCCCCCTGAGCAAAAGGTGCTGCTCATACCCCTTCAAAGCCATGTATCTCATCTCCAACAGATCCATTGATACTGACTGCTGAGTGGGGGCATTTTGAGCAGTACCGGTTCAGCCAGTTTTTCGCCTTATTTCTACGAGAGGGAGACGCAAGGCGTAAATGACAACGTCGTTACTGAATTGGGCCCAGAGAGGAGACTGCCAGTTCATTTTAGGAGGTGTTGAGGGAACTCTGATGATAGAAATAAGGGGCAACATAGGTGAGAAGCCCATCAACTAAGAAGGGTCTATTGCAATACCTACCGCCGAGATTATAATATTGCAAACACTAATGATATTTCACTCGGTCATCATAAATAATGAACTGTCCCAGGTGAGTGAGTGGCAGTTTTGGAAGGCTGAGTTAAAACAGATCTAAGACTATACATCATGCATATTAAGACTGGACTGCAGCTAACCAAGGTGCCACTCCCTAACTGGGAGAGAACACACCCCAGTAGAATAGCACATGTGTAAGGACAAAATCTTCCTCCTCCTCATCCCTGCACTCAGATTTTCCTAGATACAGATTTCAACCCCTAGCATCATGTCTCAGCAGTGTGTCAACTATGCAAAAACTGCCTTGTTTAGCCACAGAGTTGGCTGCATCTTCATCCAGTTGCCTGGCAGCATTTGGCTGGTACCAGAGCCTACTGTAAAACCAACCAAAGCAATGGCAAGATGCAATCACTGTGGTACCGAGGTGGCATCACTAGACAGCAACCAGCCAATCACCACTATAGAGGGCAGCTCCAGTGCCAATGAGCTTGACACATCTTCCCACTTGTTGACATCTGACGGAACAAGCTCTAGCAGGGGAAGAAAGACATGGAGTATGCTTCACCGCTGATCAGAAAAGAGAAGAATAAAGGTATTCACCACTTGCTCACCCCAGGGCTAGCACAAAGTGATTGGTGTGGATTGGTACTCACAGCTTGGCATAGAGCATCTCCCTGCAGCATCAACACTCCTTTCACCTGGTCTGCGCTGGAATGACAAAACAGTTCCAAACAGTGAGAGTCACAGGAGGCAGCCAGCCTCACCCCCAGCAAGAACAGGTGACCAGCCTTCACCCTTACCAACCAAAATGCAACACAGCAGAGGGCAGCAAGGACCTTCCCCACTCCCAGGTGGGCACACAGGAGCTCTCCAGTGCTGGTCCGAGTATGTCCTGTGGACAGCTCAGCTAGGGAGATGCATTCTCACCACCTACTCTTAGATCAAGCCTCCTGCCAGCAACTATAATATTGCTTGAGAGTTGCTCTCTTGAGAAACTGACCTGCTTAGAGCACTAAAAGTCCCATCCTCAACTAGTTTCCTCCCTGTATTAACAATCCACACACTGTTCACCATTTAAACATTAACACCTTTTGTTTAAACAGAGTTCTGGCACTAACAGCAGGGATGCAAATCACAAACAAGGTTATAATCTGACATTGTGTATGCTTTCTGCTTATGCCACAGAGGAAGTTGAAGAGTAGTGCTGGGTAACTGGTCACCTTCTGCAAAGGTCCCACTTTCTCACCAATCCTGTTACATGTTTACATGAAACAATGACAGAAGACTAAAATATCTGGGCTTTAAGGACTTCACTTTATGAGCCCATTTCATTTAACACAGACACCATGATCTCACTGACCTCCCAGCATCTGAGAGAGACCCGTCTCCGGATGGAGACAAACCTGTTGCAGTTCAACCCAAAGTAGATTGAAATGATAGTTGACAGAAGAGAGAAACATCTGGAGGAATGGACAGAGACAATCTCTGCACACACTATAAACACCCACAGATTTTCCCCTTTGGATACCAGAATCTCTTGCTCCACAGCTGTTCTGAGAACTTTTGTGGAAGCTTATTTCACTGTCTACTGTGTAACTCTACAGAAGTACAGCTGGTCTGGAGGCTCAGAAATGGTGACTATTACAGATGCAGTTTAGTAGTAACCGCTCTTATTTAGCGCCTTTCATCCAGATCTCTCACTGCTTTGTGAGGTCGGTAAATGTTATTCCTATTTTACATTTGGGGAGACTAAGACACAGAGGTTAAGGGACTTGCCCAAGGCCACACACAGAGTCGGCAGCAGAGCCAAGAACAGACTTCAGATTCCTTGAGTCCAGGTCTCCAGCTATAAGCACTAGACAGGGTCTCCTCATTATTCACACTTTGAACATGGTGAGAACTGATCTAACTATTCTGCAGTGATTAAATGAATCAGAATATGGCCAAAAAAACCCACCTAGTGATTCCACTAAAGAATCAAATAGGAAATTGGCAAAGCCTAAAATGTGATGCATTTAAAAAGTACTTTCATCTGATGGGAAGTATCTAATTTTATTTAACCCTACCAAAAGAGTGATTTTTTTTGAGTGCTCTATTCTTATGGGATCAAAGAAATGAACTTCCCATCCTGTATGGACATTACCAAAGATGCTAATGCATATAAATAGAGTAAACAAGGACAGGTATGTATATTTTAGCAGGCAACTACAATTAATGTTTGATAAAATGGCAAGAAAGCAAAACAGATGGGAAAGCCAAGTGTTCATTCTTTAGAAGGTTATTAAACAATGATTAAATGAGCATTGGATAACTGCCTTTTACAACACAAACAGCAAAATATCATCAGGCTTTCCTCAGAGCGACAGTCTCTTTTTTAAAGGGCTGGAAATCTGCAGCAATAAAGGCTCAAATAATGAAATTATGGCTGAATATTTCAACATCTATTTAGAAGCAGATATTCAGCTATCGACCCAACCACTCAGCGGTGGGAGTAATACAGTACAACAGGTAAAGTGGGATTTACAGAACACAGGGTGGGTAGCTCCCAGCTACAGCTGTCCAATAGGGGCTCTTCTCTTAGCCTTGAATTGCTGCTTTTCTAAATGCCACTGCATTCAGATCTCCATGTTATGTAACAAAGCAGATGAAATGGGGGAGGGAGGAAGGAAGATGTGACATGCAAATGATTAAAGTAAGCTAGGAGAGCAGCAGGCGAGAAGAGACAAATAACGCCAAACTGTCACAAATGTTATAGGAAAGGAGGTATAATTGTGCAGCAAAGTAAATCAGCTTCTGCAAGCCAGGCACCTGGGTCACTAGAAGGTGGATGTGCTCAACTATGAAAAAGTGTTCTAGTGTCTCCAGATGTTAAATGGGAGATAGCAACAACAGGAGAATCTGTGTAAAATGGGAGTGAATTGCCTCAATCCTCCACATCCTTCCCCTTCCTTTCCTACGCAAAGAGGAACCCAAGACCAAACGTGTACATGGAGAACAAACACTTACCTTGAAGTGCCCAGCATGAAGTTCTCCTGTTTGACTGGTCCTTCTGTGCCACCAACAGGCAAAGCAAACCTGTGAGAAGCTTCCTGCACAACAGCAAAGGGAGCTGACACTGTGACTGACTGACAAAATACTGCAATATCCTGGACAAACTTTATGCGATTAAGATTAACTTTACTGAATTAAGTTAAACCGTAATGAATTAGGTTTAATCCTTTGGGGTCCATTGTATTAAAAATGCAATTGTGTAGGTGTTATTGTGGCATTGTATGCAACTCCTCTAGGAGGAGAGGGATACTAATGTAAAGCCACTACTGGAGAGGTGCAAATATGCTCGTTCAAACTGAATTCTCCAGGGACCACCAGACCAAGAAAGGATTTTTGGATAAACAGCCTCGTTTTAGCTCAGGGCCTTCTTCCTGATTAAGTAAACAGACAAGTCCCTTGGTCCAAGAAGGGACCCAATCCTTAGGGAAGGGTTGGAAGGACTGGGGCCCATAAGACTGTGGTCTTGTTCTGAGCTGAAGCTGCAATGAACTTGAAACCACGAGGAAACCCCTTGAGTGGGGTTTTAAAGGGCTGCTCCTGCCAGAGCTCAAGTTAGGGTTGGGGGAGTCCTCTGGTTAGCTTATTAGTATGCGTGTAGGGTTTTTTAAATTGTTTTTAATATATTTTCTTTGGGGATAAAGAGAGATCTTTGCTCTCCAGGGCTGCCACCCCAGCATTGTGTTCACAAAGAACAAAACAGCAACCAGAAAAAAACAACTGAAAATTTCCTATGCATGGCTGGAACTGTCTCGTTACCTTCAGAATATCCTGCAGCTGTCTCAGGACACCATGAACCTCCTCTTGCAAAAGCCATTTAAACTCTTCTTCCTACAGCCATGGAAAGACAAAACAGGAATCATTTATGAGAGTCTTTTGGGGCTTTCACAGGATGCTTGATCTTAATTTCTTTCTGAAACACAGAAGCACATAAACCACAGAGAACAAGTTTACTGGTATGTGCAGGTGGAAATGTAACAAGAGGAAAGGTAGGCAGTTTTTGACTGAATTGTTCAAAGGGCTATTTTCTCTACCTCTCCATGCTGCCTATATACCCTTTCAAAATATCTTGCCTTGACTCCACTGATCAAATGTTTATTTATTTAGAGCATTATATGAATAATAATGGTGGTAGGTGGCCCTGGTTCTTATACTGCTCTCATCCATGTGGTTTACCAAACAGCAGCAGTTTAATTAGGAAAGAACCTGAAATAAATTCAGCTGAGGGGATTGGACTGTTTGCACAAATTCAGTAATAAACAAGTTCAGCTCTGATGGGACAACTTCTCAGCTGACCTCAACCAGTTGTCTACTATGGAGAAAGCCTGTGCAAACCAGATCCTGAATATGAAGCTGCAAACCTGAAGTATTAGTATAAAAACACCCTTGGTCAAAAGACCAACAAAGGTAGTAGGTGTGTGCGCATTGGGGGGAGGATTACTTTCACCACAGCGAAGTAGGGAAGGGCAATCCCCATTTTTCAGATGGGAACAGAGGCACATGGCAAATAAGTGTCTTGCCCAAGGTGTCACAGGCAGTCTGCGGCTGGGAGCCAGGAACTGAATCCGGTCTCTCAAATCCCAGTCTAGTCCAGTGGCCTAACTACTATACCATTCCTACCAATATGTACTAGGAGAAGTGTTAGCAAATCGGTGGATTTCCGTCTAGCTCTTTTCACAGGAGATGGAAATGTCCTACTGGCAAACACCTTTTGAATGAGGACTAGGACAAAGATGTTGGTTATAACACTCGTTAACCTGCCAGATGTGCCTATCGTGTGCACATCTGGATAAGATTCCATTTCATAAAATACCTGTTAACCACTAAATACCAACAAAAACTTGTTATAGCGGGAAACAATGAAAGGTTTGATTTTTTGGTGGAATCAGGTTTGGGAGTTTGCTAGAATGAGGTAGCTTACAGCAAGTCAAACATGATATGGATCCAATCCAGAGAATCAAACAATCCCTCCCTGAGTACATCTCCTTAGAAAGGGTTTTTACAAAACCACTGAACACATTAAATGTTTAAAAGAAAAACTTTTCAGCTCTTAAGAACAGTCATTTCTGGGGTGGTAAGAGGTTCCATTTGGGGGGAGAGTAGGCAAAGAGATTCACTGTAACATAAAGGACTTTCCCCAAAGCCTAGAGGATGGCAGCCTTGAGACCGTCCATCCTGTCCGGTACAGCCATGGAAGGTTAGTTGGGTGGACCACCGGAATGGTTTAGTTCTTTCTATGTAGAAAGCTAGAGCCCATCTAACCTCCAGTGAGTGAAGACATCGTTCACTCTTATTTGCATGAGGTTTCAGGTAAAAGACAGGTAAGTAAATTGCCTGATTGCTATGAAATTGTGAAACCACTTTCAGGAGGAAACTGGGGTGAGGCTGTAAATACACCTGACCTTTAAAGAAGACCACATGCAGTGGCTTTGATGTGAGGACGTGGAGTTCAGAGACTCTTTGGGCCTAAGTGATGGCAATTAAGAAAACCACCTCCCAGAAGAGGTATAATAAAAGAGCATGTTGCTAAAGGCTCAAACAGTGGTCCCATAAGTTCTGACAAGACCAGGATCAGGTCCCAAGGGGGAACGGACTCCCTTACTTGAGGCCTTTGAGGAATGTGACTGACATGTCATTTGAAAAGCAGACTGGTTATCCACCCTCCGGAGGAAAGTTAATATTGCTGCCAAGTGAACTTTGACAGAAGAAATTGCTAAGCCTTACTGTTTCAGGTGCGATAATGTTTTGGATGGATGAATGCATTGGTGAGACTCCGGATTGGGATGCCCAGACTTAGAACAGTTTCCATTTTGAGAGGTAAGTAGTCCTGATGGAGGGCTCTCTATTATCTAGAAGGACCTGGCAATCTTGCTCTGAGCAGCCTGCTCTCTGCGATTTAGCCAGCGAGCTTCCAGGCCATTAAATGAAGGGAACTCAGGTTTGGGTGGAGCAGCCAACCATGGTCCTGAGAGATCAGGTCCAGGTACAATGGGAGTGGGACTGGAGTCACCATTGAGAGGTCTAGCAGAGTGGAGAACCAGTGTTGGCAGGGCCATGCTGGGGCTATCAGAATAACTTGGACCTGGTCCCGCTTGATCTTTAGCAGCACTCTGTATAAAAGTGGGATTGGGGGAAAAGTATAATAAAGCTGTCCCGTCCAAGGTAGCAGGAAGGTGTCTGTGATGGAACCTGGACTATGACCTCATTGGGAACAGAGTTTGGAACCACAGAACGAGTCACAAAAAGAGCAAGGCTCCTTGAAACAGTACATCCTGAACAGTCTGTTGGACCTCCTTTGGGAGATCAGAGGACTGGAACCATGAACTCTTGGGCATGGCAACTGCCAAAGCCATGGACCTGGCAGCTGAGTCAGTCGAATCCAGAGCAGCCTGTAAAGAGGCCCTTGCCACCGATTTTTCCCTCATTCACTAGCAAGGAGAACTCTTGCCTAGCCTCTTGTGGGAATCCCACATGTTAAAATCAGACCTGTCCAGCAGCACCTGCTGGTTTGCAATTCTGAATTGTAACCTCCCTCGCAGAATAAACTCTCCTACTGAACAGGTCTAATTTCTTTGAGTCCTGAATTGATCCTGTCTCTCTCTCTCTTACTGGCAGCAGATACCCCCAGGGATTCTGGGAGGATAGGTTTAAAGAAACTCATTACCTTGGGCAGGAACATAATATTTTCTTTCAGCCCTTTTTGAAAGAGGCAGGAAAGGATGCGGGGGTCTGCCACAGAGCCTTAACTGGTCCATAATGGCCTCATTGAGAGGCAGAACTATTTTAGAAGGGCCCGCAGTAGCTACAATGTCAACCAGGCTGTGCGAGGACTCTTTCACTACCTCCATTTGTACGCTCAGATTCAAGGCCACCATCTTTAACAACTCTTGGTGAGCCTTATCATCTGGGGGAGACAACATGTCCCTTCCTGAGATTGTTTTATCAGTAGTGGAAGCCAGCACTGGCTGTGAGTGCTCTTCTTCCCTTTCTGCATCAGCAGGATCCCACTGAACTAGCTCTTTGAGTTTGATACTGGGCTTGGTACCCAGTAGGGCGGTGCCGCCCATCTTTCAGAGGCCACTGAATAGGATCACTTGGAATATGCCCTGAAAACTGTGGGAAACCCCCACAGGTTCCAAAAGGGCCACTGGACTGGTGTAGGTCCCCAGTGACCTCCTGGCCAACCACTCAATGGTACTCCTGTGCCCGGATCCATGGAAGGGTGGAAATGCCTAGAGGAGTAGCAAGAATGGCTTCAAGGATGGAAAGAGTAAGACCCGATCTCCGATTCTGAAGAGGACGAGTCTCTCTCTAGTGACTGCAGAGGTGCTGTTCCCAACCGTGTCAGAGATCAGTGACGGGGTAGAGAGGTCCACACTGAGGCAAGCATTGCAGGTTTCCCTTCTGATGGTACTGTGCCCTTCACATTGAAATGACCCAGCTGGTTCACTCCTGTCCACCAGTACCAATAACACCAACTCTTGTACTGCCGACAATACTGGTACCGACAGCGAGAGAAGGTCCCTGGCAGCTACAAATGCTTCCGGTGTGGTAGGTACAAAAATAGTAT
Organism: Malaclemys terrapin pileata; assembly: GCF_027887155.1. Taxonomy (NCBI): domain Eukaryota; kingdom Metazoa; phylum Chordata; order Testudines; family Emydidae; genus Malaclemys; species Malaclemys terrapin. The sequence continues at coordinate 57,519,501 of NC_071514.1, forward strand.
TGGTACTGCACAGTGCCACCAATATAGAAGCTCTTCTGGTATCAGACTTGACGATGCCTACGTAGATGCCAGAATCAACGGTGCCAGCTTCTATGGATCTGAGGTAGAGGAGTGCTTTGGTTTAGATCGCACTCTACTGATTCCCAAGCCTGGCAGCCTTCGGTGCTGGGGATGCCCCCTTTTGGCATGCTGTTTCTTATGTCTTTTTCTGGGCTCTGGAGATGGTGATTGGTGCCGGGACTCTGGTAAAGTAGGAGGAGCACTCCTTACTGATGCTGAGGCATTCAGCCTGGCTCAGATGAAGGTCTCAGTGCCATCTCCGTGAGCAGGATCTTCCGCCTGGCCTCACAATCCTTCTCCGTCCGAGTCCTTGCAGATCTAGCAACAGTCCCCCAGCATGAGCATCCCTCAGGCACTTCAAGTAGTTTGAATGCCAGTTGCTCAAGGGCATAGCCTTGTTGCAGGAGACGGAGGGCTTGAAGCCCGGTGACCAAGGCCTCCCTCAGTACTGGGGATCGGATGAAAACTCCAATAATCATGATAACTCATTTACAAAAACTAACTATGTACATAAAAAGAGAAAATCCACTGGGAGAACTTGTGAATCCAAGGAGAGCAGTTCCAGTGACTGTCACAGGCGGTAAGAAGGAATTGAGAGGACGCAGGGTTGGCTGGGCGCTTTATACTGGCGTAAACAGTGTGCAGCAGCAAAGGGTGCTTGAGCCACCATGACTAGTACCATTGAGGGGAAAATTTCTGGTGACTGTGCGCAGGGCGAATGCACATCTAGAGTAGAATGCACATGTGCAGTCATTCGAAGAAGACTAACACCATATCAACTGTATAAACCACTTTTAAGCTTAAATTTCTTCCATTTCAGGGCACACACAGACTGACTTGGTTCTCATCCTTTGTTGATCAGTCAGTGTATCGATCTTTGGGGCATGCTATGTTTTTGCAGATGTTTGAGAACAGCTGAGAGACTTGGAATGGTTGGGATTCTTGGAGAGGGTGAGGCATATTTATATTCACACAGGGGTTGGTTGGTTGGTTATTTTGTCACTTAAACAGTTCCAGCCTAACTGTGTTTGGAATACTTCTATGAACTTGTTAAAAATCTACAGCTCAGAATAGGCACCTTTGGTTTAGAAGTCTCAAATCTCAATATGTAGAATTTGGGGCAATTTACTCATCCACGCATGAATTTACACCAAGCGGCATATGGCACCTGCAATGTCACAGACTGACACATCCAAGGTGACTTACACAGCAGCAGTTTGTTTTGCTCAGTTTCCTAGGGTACCCTGGACCTTTTTCTAAAACAGATAAAACCACATCATAAACACATCCCCCTGTCCAAGGCCATTTTAACTCAGAAAGCACAGAGATTTTAATAATTAACCTGTTTCTGTTTCCATGATGGTACATCCCTTTATTAAGGAGAATGCACAGACAGGAGGAGGTGGGAGAAAAAGACCAGGATGTGCACAGGCTCTAATATTTATCTTGGTTTTTTTCTTGAGCTTTTCAAATACCTCTGGGGAGCTACTTATGGCACCCACATAAATTCTTGTCTTCCTTGAATTCCTGGACATCAGATCTCAGATATTATAACTTCATACATGTCACATGAGACCATAAGAAATAAGACACAAAAAAAACTTGATACAATCCAAGTGTTACTATTTGGGGGTTTCCTGTGACTCCTGCAGAATCTGATTCACAGCCCTAATCAAAATTAATATGAAGAATTATGATTGGGGATTGACAGAAGGGAGTATAAATCAAACAAGCCTGATCAGAGAAGAAAAGCTGAGGGGCTTGGGGTGGTTGGGATTCTCAGAGAGGGTGGGGTATGTTTATATTCCTGCAGGTCTTGATTGGTTGGTTGGTTATTTTGTTACATAGGCCTGATCTACCCTACACAGTTAGGTCAATTTAAGGCAGCTTACATTGACCTAATTATGTCAGTGTACACACTATAGCACCGGTTCTCAACCCACGGCTCGCATGCGCATAGGCACCGACTTCTAATGGCGCCGGTGGCCGGGTGCTTGACCCCCCTCTGTCCCCAGCCCTGGCCCGAATCCGGGTGCGGAACAGGGAGGCAAGAAGCCCAGGTGGCTACAGGCTTTTGCAAGGGAGCTGTGTGGAGCTGAGAGCCATGGCTCTCAGCCCCCCTCTGCTCCCCGCCCTCTTCAGTGGGTGACAGCGCTCCTGGCGAGGACATGCACCACTGACAGAAGGAGGGGAGTGTGGACATCAGCAGTAACTACTGCAGTGTCTGTAAGTCGACCTAACATAGGTCGACTTAAGTCTAGAATGTAGACGTGCCTTTAGGCTAGGATTATTTTAACTGCTATTCCACCCACCTATTGATTACAATAGGGTCTCAATTAGAACACAAATTCAGGCACATTTGTTAATTAAGTTCTTGATGGACAAATCCATGCACATCTTGGTCATAAAAATGTCCTTTAGTACTGATGTTTAATTTCAGCCATCCAAGGCCAAAGGCCTCTTGGGTACTTTAGAAATAGATAAAAATTATCAGCGACGGCATCTGTAAAATTTCCTCCAGCCAGCAAGTTACAATCCTGAACCAAAAACAACATGAGTAAAATGCTACAGAGTCATGAACCTTGGTTTACAGAGGATGTACTAGTGAGTAAGGACATTCCAGGGCTGAAAGGCTGATAAGGCTCCACTTCCCATCCTCAAGATCCTATCTTGGGGAAGGACCAGTAGCTCCAATATGCTGATCTTAATAGTCTTCACAGGACAGCAGCAGACAGGTCCTAAGGGGCACTGATCCTATATCAATGAAGGCTTTCAGTACTAAGAACAAGAGACTAATACACTGGACAACAAGTGGGCAGTGCCCTGCAAGCAATATTTAAGGGAGGCCCAAGGAAAGCGTGCCCTGAAAGAAGAGGTCAGGGATGGGAAATGCCTGTTGGCTGCTAGGCAAACTTCAGCTTCCCTGCTTAGTTCACAGTCAGCAATGACCCCGTGCCATGAACCACATTAATACAACCTAGATGGAGCTACTATAAGGTGGGTACCTATCTGGTTGAAAAATCGTTCCCAGAGAGTAGTTATCAGTGGTTCACAGTCATGCTGGAAGGGCATAACAAGTGGGGTCCCGCAGGGATCGGTTCTGTTCAATATCTTCATCAATGATTTAGATAATGGCATAGAGTGTACACTTATAAAGTTTGTGGATGATACCAAGCTGGGAGGGGTTGAAAGTGCTTTGGAGGATAGGATTAAAAGTGAAAATGATCTGGACAAACTGGAGAAATTGTCTGAAGTAAATAGAATGAAATTCAGCAAGGACAAACACAAAGTACTGCACTTAGGCAGGAACAATCAGTTGCACACATACAAAATAGGAAATAACTGCCTAGGAAGGAGTACTGTGGAAAGGGAGCTGGGGTCAGAGTGGATCACATGCTAAATATGAGTCAACAGTGTAACGCAGTTGCAAAAAAAAGCAAACATCATGCTGGGACGTATTAGCAGGAGTATTGTAAGCAAGACATGAGAAGTAATCCTTCCGCTCTACTCCGCGCTGATTAGGCCTCAACTGGAATATTGTGTCCAGTTCCGGGCACCACATTTCAGGAAAGATGTGGACAAATTGGCGAAAGTCCAGAGAAGAGCAACAAAAATGATAAAAGGTCTAGAAAACATGACCTATGAGGGAAGATTAAAAAAATTGGGTTTGTTTAGTCTGGAGAAGAGAAGACTGAGAGGGGACATAGTTTTCAAGTACATAAAAGGTTGTTACAAAGAGGAGGGAGAAAAATTGTTCTTCTTAACCGCTGAGGATAGGACAAGAAGCAATGGGCTTAAATTGCAGCAAGGGAGGTTTAGGTTGGACATTAGGAAAAACTTCCAGTCAGAAGCGACAAAGAGTCCTATGGTACCTTATAGACTAACAGACGTATTGAGCATAAGCTTTTGTGGGTGAATACCCACTTCGTCAGATTCACCCACGAAAGCTTCTTACAGATCCAGACTAACACAGTTACCCCTCTGATTCCTGTCAGGGTGGTTAAGCATTGGAATAAATTGCATAGGGAGGTTGTGGAATCTCCATCATCGGGGATTTTTAAGAGTGGGTTGGACAACCACCTGTCAGGGATAGTCTAGATAATACATAGTCCTGCCTTGAGTGCAGGGGACTGGACTAGATGACCTCTCGACCAGTTCTGTGCTTAACCTGGCCAGTGCAGGGGCAGCCACTATCCAGGCGAGATGCTCCTTCTCCAAACTGTCCGGTGTAATGGTGTCTGCGATGGCGGAGGGGGCGGGGTGCCGTGCTGGGGCACTGCCCGGCAGGGAAGAACGGCCCCAGGGCAGGCAGGCCCCGGGCAGTGCCTCCAGCCCCGGCAGCCCTTCGCCGTCCCCCCTGTCGGGCAGCGCCTCTCTCCGGGACACCTGGGGAAAGGGTCCCAGCGCGGGGGGATGGGCATAGGGCCCCCACCCCCAGAGAGAGCCTCGGGGGTGGGGGCGGCAGCGGGCGCTGCCGCAGGGGCTGGACCCAACCCCCGGGGGGGGGCGGGCCCAGGCCCTTGGCAGGGTGACCCCTCGCTCGGGGCTGCCTAGCGGCAGGGGAAGGAGGGTCTCGGACTCACCAGCACTGCCCGCTCCGCCGCGCTCGCCATCGCGGCCGCCATCCCTCAGCTCTCCACCGCCTCCTCAGCACAGCCCGAGGCTGCCGGCTCCGCGTCGTGCCCGCCCCACTCACTGCTGATTGGCTAGGCACGGCCAACACCAGCCTTGGGATTGGTTACTGTTCTCACCCAGGCCCCGCCCAACGCCGACACCTCCCACCACGGCTCGGCCTCTCTCTGCCTAGCAACGCGTCATGGGTTGCTGGTGCGTGGCTGGAGTTATCTCCGTCCCCCGCAGAGCTGGGGGCAAAGACGCACGGGATTGGGGCTGACAGCATAAGGCCTGGCGTGACATCACAATGTACGTGCCTATGCGCAAGCCTGGGAGGGGCGGGGCCTGAGACTGAATGGTGGTGAAGTGGTGGGGGTCTCGGAGAGGAGGCAGGCTACAGGGATGTGCACCAGGCCGTGCAGGGACTGACAGCCCATCGCATAGAGCAGGGGTCTCAAACACGCGGCCCCGGGGCTCTTGTGTGTGGCCCACCAAGCTCCCCGCCCCTCTGCCTACCCTGGGATTGCCTCCTGATGCTGCAAGCGCCGCGCTGCTCTCTGAGGCAACCGGCAGCACGCCCCTTCGGGCGGGGGGAGGAGGGCTCCGGCATTGCCTCCTTCCAGGCACCACCGCCCCCCACAGCTCCCATTGGCCGGAAACAGGGAACCGCGGCCAATGGGAGCTTCGAGGGAGGTACCTAGACGAGCCACAAGAGCCGCACAAGCAGGGAAGCCTGAGCCTGTCCCCCAGGGGCTGCAGGGACACGGTTCCAGCTGCTTCCTGGAACGGAGCAGCTCGGAGCTGGGGCCAGGCAGGCAGGGAGCCTGCCCTGGCCCCAGTGAGCGCCACTGCCACCCTGGAGCCCCTCTAGGTAAGCGGCACCAGGCTGGAGCTCACACCCTGAACCCCTCCTGCACCCCCAACTCCCTGCCCTGAGGCACCTGCTGCATCCTGCACCCCTCCTGCACTCCCTGCCCTGAGGCACCTGAGCACCCTGCACACCTGCACCTCAACTCCCTGCCCTCAGCCCCTGCTGCACCCTTTCTGCACCCCCTGGGGGCAGCACTGGGGTGGGGACTTCAGGGAAGGGATTGGAATGGGGCAGGGAAGGGGTGGGAAGAGGTGGGGCAGGGGTGGGGCCTAATTGGAAGGGGTGGAGTGGGGGCGGGGCCAGAGGCAGCGTTAGGGGGAGGGTTCAGTGATGCAGGCCTTGGGCCAATGCACTCATAGTCCTCATGAGGCCCTTGGGGTCATCTGAGTTTGAGACCCCTGACATAGATGAACCAACAGGCAGCCAGTAATTTACCTGTATTAGTGCAAGTCTAAGCCAACCCTCAAAGCCCCATTAAAATGGGATCGTGACCCACAGTTTGAGAACCGCTGCTTTAGAGCAACCTTTCCGGGTGAGTGTACCCATTTCAGGAGTCTGATTTATCTTCCGTCCCCTATCCCCCAAGTTTCACCTCACTTAAAAACTACTTGCATAAAAAATCAGACATAAAAATACAAAAATGTCACAATGCTGAAAAAATTGCTTACTTTTTCATTTTTACCATATTCTGAAATACATCAACTGTTGGAAATAGGCCATCCTGATTATCACTACAAAAGTTTTGTTTTTCTCCTGCTGATAATAGCCCACCTTAACTGATTATTCTCATTATAGTTAGTATGGCAACACCCATTTTTTCATGTCCTCTGTGTATATATATCTTCCTACTGTATTTTCCACTGCATGCATCTGATGAAGTGGGTTTTAGCCCATGAAAGCTTATGCTCAAAGAAATTTGTTAGTCTCTAAGGTGCCACAAGTACTCCTGTTCTTTTTGCTGATACAGACTAACACGGCTGCTACTCTGAAACATGTCATCAATTGGAATATAACTATTGTATTTACATTTCAGTGTATAGTGAATATAGAGCAGTATAAACCAGTTGTATATATCAAATTTTAGTTTGTACTGATTTCACTAGTGCTTTTCATGTAGCCTGTTGTAAAACTAGGCAAATATCTAGATGAGTTGATATCCCCCTGGAAGGGGCATGCTTACCTCTGGTTGAGAACCACTTGCTTTAGAGCATTTGTTTTGTTCTTTAAAATCAGAGAAGTAAACAAGGGCTACTACTACCGGAACAATCCTGCAACAGCTTCTGGTTACAACTGACTCTGGCCAGATTCAAACCCATGATGTAGAAATGAAAAGGGCTGCTTGTCACATTATCGATCTCCCAAGCCATGCTGTTAGCTACTGTACATTTTCTTAAGAGGGGCAGGGCAAATCTAATTCCCTCAAATAGTACAGCTCTTAGCCAGCTTCCAGGATGTTTTTGTTTTCTTCTTGCACTGGCTTTTGTTTCAGCTGCAATAGGGGATAATCTGATCCTGCAGAGCTGATCTCCCCTGCTTCGGGACTGGGAAAGGGGGTGAAGAGCTTTGTTCAGAAGAGATTTCTTCCAGCAAGCCTAGATGCAAAGTGGAATGCCTGGAGTAAGTATTTACATGCCAATACTCAGAGCTGGCCACCTACAGAAAAGAATATCTATTGAATAAGTTATTCAATGACTATTGTTATGGAGCTAATCTAATACCACAAAACGTAATTTAAATAAGTTATTCAGTGAAAACAAGCATAACATTCAGACATGTTCAGAACAGATTATTTGGCCAAGTTTGTTTAGAATACTCTGTCAGCTGTTGCATAACATACCTAGTGTCCGCTTCCAAAACAACTGAAAAGTTTTGGGGTGAGTTTACAGAAGCTGTCAGTTCTCTGCTGCATGCTGTTTTTTTTTTTTTTTTTTTTTTTGTAAAAGTTGGCCTCGCTTTGATTTTGGATGCCACTTCTAGCTATAAGTACAGCATTGGAAAAGAGTGGGGGGGAAAAAGAGCTCAGGTTTGAAGATATGAAATGAGCCAGGTTGTTACTGCTGGAGTGTTTTGGAAGGGACTCAGACATAACCTCAAAAGCGGAAAATGTTCTGGGCCATTGCAACTACTTGCTCAGTTTTGTGGAATAATTCCTCTCTATTAGATGCTAGCAAAGAAGTTTGCTTTCATTACCCTGTTTTGTCTTGGACTTTCACTAAGGAATTGAGGATATATCTGCAAGGAAAGAGATTCCAAGAGGCTGAGAGAGGTTTTCTTTAGTCAGTGAAATGGTGACTGTGTTTGACACTATAACAAGACCAGGACACACCAGCTCTAAGCGGCACCAGACCCTGCCAAAATAACATGCAAAACCTGCAGACATAAGTCCATTGCTATGCTGATCAGTACCTCCCCACAACACACATTTCAAGATCTGTGGATCCTACACATGCCTATCACAGCATGTGCATACCTCATCCAGTGCACTTAATGCCTCAACAACAATTAATGTGGATGAAACCAGATAATCACTAGGCTCATACATGAGCTCATACAGGAAAATGATAAAAGACAAAAAAACCCTGTCACCTGTGGGTGAACACTTTTCACAAAGAGATTGCACTATATGTGACCTATCAGTCCTCATCCTCAAAGGAAATCTGCACAACACTTTCAAAAGACGAGCCTAGGAGTGTAAATACATAACTTTTGCTAGACACTAAAGCCATGTCTATACTAGTGAGCTTACAGTGGCACAACTGTACAGATGAGCTGTGCCGCTGTAAGAAAATATGCTAATGAGTGAATGTAATGTAACTGAAATATGCTTCATGCAAAAGGTCTCTTGTAAGGTATCATTACAAAGCTTATAATCTACTGAGTGTGATCATCCTATTTGTATAAATGTACCACTCTTGCATCTAAAACTAGAAACATGAAATATAACTGATGGCTTATTGTAATTATGCAAAGTGTGGGCCATTAATGGTGGTTTGGAATCTTGATGACTCCCATTAACCAGAACAATTGACCGCAGATGGCTCTGTTTTACTTGTAAGTCTTCATGTATATGTGTGTGCTGGCAATTAGTCAATGAAGTCTTGCAATGACATGTGATCATGTCACCTGAACTGGAATCCATCTTTAACCTGGTGTCTTTCCATTGAGAAGGACGGGGTGGGAACCTAGAGAGGGACAAAGGATTCCCACCTTATGTAGGGTTACCATTCGTCCGGATTTACCCGGACATGTCCTCCTTTTTGTGCTAAAAATAGCGTCCGGGGGGAATTTGTAAAGCACTCACAATGTCCGGGATTTCCCCCCTCCCCCGGAGCGGCTGGGAGGGCTGCAGGAAAGTCCCGGGCTGGACTCCGGAGCAGCTGGAGAGGAGCTCCGCCCTGCATTCTGAGCAAGTGTCTCAGCACAAAGTGCAGCCCTCCCCTTTTGCAACTGGGAGCGGTTACTGCCATGCAGCGTAGCAAAACGGGAGCGAGAGCACTTTGTGCTGATACAAGGGCAGCTCTCCCCTGCAACCCGGTCCGGGCCAGGGACCGGGTTTTGTTGTGCAGGGCCAGGGACCGGGTTTTGTTGTGCTGGGGAGCTTAGCCACGTGTCCGCTCGCACAGAGCCCAACACCCTGTTCTGAGCAGCAGGGTAAGGGGGGCAGGAGAAGGGGCAGGGAGGTTCTGGAGGGGGCAGTCAAGAAACGGGGGGGGGCTTTTTGGGGGGAGTGGAGAAAGTTTTGGGCAGTCAGGGTACAGGTAGGGGGTAGGGTCCTGGTGGGCAGTTGGGGGGGGGGGTCTTAGGAGGGGGCAGTTAGGGGACAAGGAACAGGGAGTCTTAGGTAGGGGGTGGGGTTCTGGAGGGAAGTTAGGAGCAGGGGTCCCAGGAGGGGGCAGTCAGGGGACAAGGAGCGGGGGGGTAGGGGGCTGGGAGTTCTGGGGGGGAGCTGTCAAGGGGCAGGTCAGGGGACAGGGAGCAGAGGGGTTTAGATGGGTTGGGAGTTCTGGGGGGGAACTGTCAGGGGGCAGGAGTGGGGAGAGGGATCGGAGCAGTCGGGACAGGGAGCAGAGGGGTTTAGATGGGTTGGGAGTTCTGGGGGGGGCTGTCAGGGGGTGGGGAGTGGTTGGATGGGGCGTGGGAGTCCCAGGGGTCTGTCTGGGGGTGGGGGTGTGGATAAAGGTTGGGGCAGTCAGGGGACAAGAGGCAGGGAGGCTTAGATAGTCCTGGGGGGCAGTTAGGGGCAGGGGTCCCAGGAGGGGGTAGTCAGGGGACAAGGAACGGGGGGAGGGTTGGGAGGTCAGGGGGGGCGGGAAGTGGGAGGGGCAGGGGCGGGGCTAGGGCGGGGCTTCTCCCGTCCTCTTTTTTGCTCGCTGAAATATGGTAACCCTACCTTATGCAAAAGATATATAAAGGGGTGGAACAGAACAAAGGGAGGGGAGGAGCCATCATGAAGAATCCCCTAGCTACCACCTGAGCTGGAACAAGAGCTGTACCAGGGGAAAGAATTGTGCCCAGGCCTGGAAGATGTCCAGTCTGAAGAAAAAACTTACTGAAGCATCTCTGAGGGTGAGATTATCTGTATTCAGTTTGATTAGACATAGATTTGCACATTTTATTTTGCTTGGTGACTTACTTTCTGTCTGTTACTACTTGGAACCACTTAAATCCTACTTTCTGAATTAATAAGTAAAAAGTGATTTTATTAAATAAACTTAGAGTATGTATTAATACCTGGGGGAGCAAACAGCCATGCATATTTCTCTGTGTTATAGAGGGCGAACAATTTATGAGTTTACCCTCTATAAGCTTTATAGAGGGTAAAATGGATTTATTTGGGTTTAGACCCCATTGGGAGTTGGGCATCTGAGTGTTAAAGACAGGAACACTTCTGTTAGCTGCTTTCAGGTAAACCTGCAGTTTTGGGGCAAGTAATTCAGACCCTGGGTCTTTGTTGGAGCAGACAGGTGTGTCTGGCTCAGCAAGACTGGGTGCTGGAGTCCTGAGCTGGCAGGGAAAGCAGGGGTAGAAGTAGTCTTGGCACATCGGGTGGCAGCTCCCCAGAGGGTTTCTGTGATTCAACCCGTCACAACGAGCCTGGGAGCTTAAATACATAACTTTGCTAGACACTAAAGCCAGGTCTATACTAGCGAGCTTGCAGTGGCACAGCTGTACTGATGCAGCTGTGCCGCTGTAAGATTGCTTGTGTAGCCACTTGACGCTGACAGGAAAGAGCTCTCCTGTCAACATAATTAAACCACCTCCACCTTCAACGAGTGGTGGTAGCTATGTCAGCAAGAAAGCATCTCCTGGCGACATAGGGCTGTCCACACCAGTGCTTCTGTCAGTGTAACTTATGTCAGTTAAGGGTATATATATATATATATTTTTTTTACACCCTTGACAGACAAAAGTTTTGCTGACAAAAGTGCTAGTGTAGAGAAAGCCTAAGTACCTGAGGAAGAGCTCTGTGTAGTTCGAAAGCTCGTCTCTCTCACCAACAGAAGTTGGTCCAGTAAAAGATACTACCCACCCACCTTGTCTCATTATATTAACATTTAACATGTCAGATATTTGGGCATTTAAAAAAGGAGTATAATAATAGATCGGGCTGCACAATATGTGGTGGAAGAGTGCATTAGTTCCCCTCCCACAGCTCCACCTTCTTCTGGGCTTAATATCCCTTGTCTTATTCGAGGGGGGGGGGGGGGGAGGCTTAATAGTTTTTCCTGGGGCAGCCTCTCCCCTCCAATCTCAGGTCCTTAGTTCTCACCTTATATAGACACCATTACATTTAAAAACAGCTTTGTGTGAATGCAGAAGTGTAATGAACTAATTACAGGCAGAACATCTTCCAGGCATGAGCAATATTTGTTAGGATGAACCTTCCTGTACCATCTTCTATATCCTGAACTCTCCAGTTAAAGCTTTGATTCTGGAAGCTGTTTTCTTTCTGAATTTACAAAACCAATAAATAAGATTGAACCCATCAGCCTTCACTGACTTGTCTAAGATACATACCCATCCCTGCAGAGAACTAATATCCTTTCTAACTTCATCACTGGACCGATAACAGTCAGAATTAGTGTTACTTGAGAGCTCCATCATACCGGGTCTGCACTTTCTTGGGATTCCTACCAGGCAGAGAGCAGTTTTAAAGATTAATTCAGGCTAGTGTTTGAACTGTGGTATGAGTAAGGGAAGGGCCAGGGGAAGGTTGGGGATAAGTTCCTAATGTGCATGGATACCACGGTGCATTATCTTCCCTTGGGAAAGTTTCTAAAACTAAACTGAAAAGCGGTTTCTTAGTGATAATTAGAAGTGAAGGAATTTTAAGAGATCTGGATTGTCTTGTCGCTTGCTGCCGTTTACCATTTTTTCCTTTTTCCCCAACTTCCATGGTAACAGAAGTGAAATCCATTTCACTTGATTTGCAGCCACTTGCACATGCTGACTCTCACTGTTGCACTGTTTAGGTCTCAAACATTGCAGAAGAACATTTGTTTAAAAACAACTGTTGGCACTGGACTGTTTATTAGTATTGGCAGCACTGTTGCTTGGGCAACACAGGACATGGCTTGCTAAGTCTGCCTGTTTATTGATCTTATGACCAAGCAAGGCTGAACTTTCGGAGAAGTGCCATCACTCAACCATTTTGTCTGACTTGCTGCCATCACTACTAGCTAAAAGGTAGCATCTCAGAAGTGTAGGTTTATCCTGTTTTATAGTACAGCTAAGGACGGTACTATAAAACCCTACAGAAATCTTACTGAGCTATTGCTGTAGGATATACCATAGAACTAATAAGAATCCTCAAGCATGGACAGTACTAGAAGCTCCTAAGGAAGTTAAGTCAGTTTGATCTCATGAATCAAGCTTGAAAATTTAAATGAACTCACACTTACTGAGGGCTTTCTACACTTGAAACGCTACAGCAGCACCACTGTAGTGCTTCAGTATAGACATTACCTACGCCAATGGAAGGGGTTCTCCCATCAACAGAGGTAATCCACCTCCCTGAGAGGCCATAGCTAGGTTGACAGAAGAATTCTTCCATTGACCTAGCACTGTCTACCTGGGGACTTAGGTTGGCTTAACTACTCTGCTCAGGGGTGTGATTTTTCACAACCCACTACCTAGTTAAGCAGACCTAAATTTTCTAGTGTAGACCAGGCCTGAGACTCTGATTTAGATGGCAGCAAAAGTGTTCTAACATGGGACACACCCACTGCTCATGCAGATGATCAGAGATGGGATGTGAAATTCTGCTCCTTTCATTGCCCCTGCTCCTCCGACAGTATTATAATGGTGATAAAGTCTCCTAACCGGATTGGATATTGGCAGAAGCTCTCCAGAGATCTTGTAAGTTCAGGAGAGTGATTGTGTTTCTCTGAGCTGCTTCTCTGCTGCTTTAGTACTGGCCTCAGGGACTTCAGCGCACACAAACCAGTGGCTGCTTTTCAGCAGGGGCCATTTCACCAGAGTGGTAAATACACAGCAGTTTGAGAGCGGGGAACTTATGCATTAGAGTTGCTTTGAAGGTTGGACAGCTCTTTCTCTTCCCTACCATCCAAGCAACTTCGGACCCTGGATTAACTACAGCCTTATTTAGCCAAAGAACAGGTACAGCATGGTCATCAGCAATACAAGATTCTCCACACTGCCAATCTCAACCCTGAGCTGGGGGCACCATCGCTGGGCAAAAAAAAAAAAAAAGTAGTTCTGACTCCATGAGCCATTCAGTCTTTGTCTTCACTGCCAAGACTGCTATCAAGAGTCCCAGTTAGTGTCACCTCTGGTGGTAGTTTTAAGATGTTGGGTCTCCATCAGAAACTGCAATTCATTTCAAATAGACCACCCTGCTGATGAGCCACCCATTGCAGTCATCAGCCTGCATTTGAGGTGAAAGGCTCAGCATGGGCCATTACCAATTCAAGACTGAAAAAAAATGTAACTGGATGTAACTCAAGCTTATGTTGGCACAGTCAGCTTGAAGCAATGTTAGTAGCTACAGGCAGGGTGGAGGGCTCTTTTTGTTCAGAACCTCACTAGGCTGAGTGGGATTTATGGTCTGTTACCGTATAATTGTTACATTCGCAGCCGTTTTGACTTTACAGATTACACCTCTGCAGTGTACAGCTATAGTAAGGCATGTAGCTCTGCCATGCCAAGAAACCCAGACCATTATGATATCAGAGATAACTCAACCAATCACCACCTTTACTCTAGAGCAGCTGTTCTCAAACTATGGGGCAGGCCTCCCACCGGAGGCATGGGAATGTGTTAGTGGAGGTGTGAGCTGTGTGCCTTTTAAAAAAAAAATGTTTTTTTAAGAACTCTGTCAGCCCCAGGTGGCTGGGGTTCATGCAGAAGGGCCATGCACACCCAGGGATAAAGAGGACAGCTGGAGCTCTGCTACCCTGGGGCTGACAGCTGGAGAGGCAGCCCAGGCTCAGGCTCTCCTCCTCTCCCCCCCCCCCTCCACCAATCCCTCACCTGGAGGTGCTGGGGCTCCAGTTGTCAGCCCCAAGGAGGCAGCAGCAGTGCAGAAGTAAGGCTGGCAATGGGGCACTAGGTCTGCTGTGAACTGTGGTGACATATCTCTTTTCACATTGCCACCCTTACTTCTGTGGCGCTGCCTTCAGAGCTGGGTGCCTAGTCAGCTGCTGCTGCTCTCCACTCCGCCTCCAGAGCTGAGTGGTGGTATACGTACTGGGGGGAGGGAAGGGGAGAGAAGTAAACAACTACAGACACAAAGAAAGGGGGCCTGATCAAATAAGTTTGACAACCACTGCTCTAGGGCTAAATTGCCTGCAACAATTTCATTGGTTGTATGGGGGAGACTGCACAGAAGGTGCATTACCTCACCCAACTGCCAGCCACACAAATCAATACAAGTCTTCCGGCACAAATCACCACAACCAGCATACACAATAACCCCAAACACACACAACCCCTCACCACAGAGAACACCCCTCATTTGGCACCTACCTGAATCAACACAAATCTCCCAGCACAATATCACCCCCACACAAAACAATTATCCTATACATATTTTCACCACAGCACACACCTCTCATTCATCACCTGCACAAATCCACACAACTCTCCCTAGCACAAAACTCACAAGTCAGCACAACCACCCAATCAGCACACACACAATAACCCCAAACATGCTTAAGCCTAGAATGTCCACTGAGTCAATGTGAAGTGATGAAAGCAGCTACCAGCATGGTTGAAAGCCCTTTTTGTTTAGAATACCACCATGTTCAGTCTTGTTACCATCAAATTTTTAAAGTTCTCTTTTTTAAGCACATGAATTTACAAATTACACCCATGCACTAGCAACTACTAACTTCGCAATAAGGAACGGTGACAATGTCAGAATTCAAAGGGTCACAGCGCTTTGCGGCTTCCTCTGTAGATTGTAAGCTCTTCAGTTAAAAGATCTTATCTTCACAGCTTGCCTGAAAGCCCCTCACCATTTATGCCATACAAATAATAAATGTGACTTAATAAAAGCATATTCTGGATGAAGGAAATTCTAGATGGCTGGGAGCAGTTGCAGTGCCAGCCTCCCAGGGGTCTACAGAAGCTCCATATTTAGGAGCCACGAGAGAAATAATTGTTGCACCAGGACAGTTTTGTATTTATTATTCCTATACTAGGCCTCAGTCCCACAATTAGCTCCATGTGAGCAGACCTTTGCACTTGCAGAGCCCGAGTGACTTCGTTGGGGTTCCACAAAGGCACAGGGGTCAACTCATTGCAGGATCAGGGTTCTCCACGACAGTTGTGCCAGCTGAGCTAGGTGAGAGATAGGACAGCTTGTTACAATCTGTGTATGGAGTGGAGCGTGCCAGAGGATGGACTTGAGATGGCCTTAGAAACAGCCGTGAGAACACAGTGTTACCAAGAAAGGTTTTATTTTCTTTTGCCAGTAGCTTTGTTAATTGCACAAAAAAAATTTGTTTTGCCATTTAAACATTATCACACATCCTATTCTGAATGACAAACGTTAATTAAAAACAAGGCAAAAAATAAAAATTCACAATCTTAATTACCTATAGGATCTGTCATTGAGGAAACAAAAGGAAACTGCTTTTCTTTACAAGCTGTTCACAAGTGTCACATTTTCTTTTTAAAAAGGAGGGAGTCAAAATAAAGCAAATTGCTAAAACAGAAATCCTAATAAAAAGGAACTTTACAGAATTGCCAACAATATTAAGACAACATTGACTAGCCAGTTTCATTATAGCATCTCTCAATCCACAGCTTCTCCCCTTCCCACCCGCGCATGTCTCAGGCCTGCAAACAGAATGGGATTCATGTTCAGAGACTACAGAGATAAATACAAGAATCCAAGTGAAACCGACTCCTGGGCCAGAACCTGAAATGGCATCTGAAACAGTCCACTTTTTGCCATTTCCTCCCCTCCCCCATGCTTCATATCTATTTCAGAGTGCTCTCTCTGCTCCCTTGTATCAATAATTGTACAGTCCTGCGGGAAACACCACACCCTCCAGCAGATCTGTATCCATCTAGCTAGAGAGCTGCAGTTAGACTTTTACCGGATAAATTACAGTGTTTTGCTGCTCTGCCTGCCACTCCCATGTACATTCTGATCCCCAGTTTGAGAACATGACTGTTTCTGACAAAACAAACCTGCAGTAGTGCAGTGACCCAGGAACTATTTTTCTCTATGTATAATTCTTTGAATTCACTATAGAATATGGATCACAAGACTTAAGAGCTCCTTCTCCCCAACTGGTTCCAGAGTGTAATGCAGGGAGATCCTGGACTACACTGGCTCAGATCCATTCATCCTAAATTTATTCCAAAAGGCTTCTGCAGGGACATAAGAGCCCTCCACTGTACCAGCTCAGATACCAAGTGTCCCTAACAGACACATCGTGGAGTATAAATTCTAAGATCTATCTCCTGCACACTGAAGAGGTGAGTAACTTTCCCTACGTACCTCAAACTGAAATAAGCTGTGCACCATCTTACAACTGTGATGAGTTTAACCAAGGATTTTGAATGCTGACTGTGGATTTATTGTGATTGTAAAGTGTGCATACAAGATGTCAAAAGCAGACTGATAGGTAGTAGCAGGTAAGGTTACATGTACATTTAATGTAGGATACCTAGGTGCAGGATGACTGGTTTTCATGAGCAGACATGTATATAATATAGGATTGTGCATAAACACTGTAATGGATAATCACACAAAGTGATGTCTAACAGGATCTCTTACTGCAGGGAGATGCTTACCATAGAAGGGGATGTGTAATACAGTGTTAGCTCACAAACAGTAATGGGTCATCAGAAGAGATGAAGTATTTAAAACATAAGTCACATCTATACCTTTAGAGAGGAGTTGGATGTTATATTCCATAATGGATACCTGACACGTTCCCATTTCTTAATCAACCACACTCACAACTTTATAGATCCCATTGCAAGCAAGCCATCTGCTTCAACTAAAGAAATCCCGAGTCACAGGATTATCAGAGGGTTTCCCTAAACAACACTGCAGCCCCTAAACAGCCCTTAAAGAAGGCGGCAACAATGCCAAGGTGGGCTTCAAGGCTGTTTGTTCTTAGCCAATGCAACAGAAAGGATCTGATGGTAAAGGACAAGCAGCCCTTAAGGACCTAACGGAACACAGCCTGCTCTGCATTGGCTTTCTTTTCCACTTCAGAATTCCAGCATAAAGGGAGTCGAGAGTGATACCCAACCTAAGGAGGTGGGAAGTGATCTTGGCCAAGAAAACTGGTTCCTGGTGTTTTACTAACCTTTTCATTCTCTGAGTCCAAAATGCAAGAATCCTCCTTAAAGGCAAATACTGAGAGAATTAAAATAACAAAGCTCTGTGTTTTTACAGATTCAGGCATTGTTTGGACTCTGGCTTTC
Organism: Malaclemys terrapin pileata; assembly: GCF_027887155.1. Classification (NCBI taxonomy): domain Eukaryota; kingdom Metazoa; phylum Chordata; order Testudines; family Emydidae; genus Malaclemys; species Malaclemys terrapin. The sequence goes on from NC_071514.1 coordinate 57,536,959, forward strand.
TCCACCTTCGGCACTAAAAATTCTTCTGTGTTCTCGTGAGTTCACTTCTGCAGTTCAGCTCCAATACTTCTAGGCTCAAGTTCAGCAGCACTTTAGGCCCCCGTTTTATTTACTAGGCCTTCCTTAAACTTGGGATCCTGCCAAGCAGTCACAACTGCAGCAAAAGAGATATTATGCTATGCTAGTGTGGTGCCCATAATAGCAACACTCAGCACTTGTACATGAAATTTTACATTTTCGAAGTTCACTAATCAATCCTCACAACATCCCTGTGAGGTAGGTTAATATCAAGCCCATTTTTACAGATGTGGAAACTGAGTCAAAGAGCTAAAATGACCACCTGAAGGCCACAGATGAAGAGCATGGATTGGAACTGTGCGACTTTCTGTCTCTTGGCCCTATGATCATTCCTCTAGCCCCTTATCTCAGATTCATGACTCTACTTGGGATATTGGCAGAACCTAAGAAGTGTCTGTAAATAACTGTTAGGAAAAAGTGGAGGTTGCAGATGATTTTAAAAAATCCACATAAAATAAGGGCAGTAAGGACCTCAAGGTTTGTTCCTTCACCAAGAAAAAAATTCTGACTCAATTTTAATCTTTGAGTTTTTACTTATGATTTTTTTAAGCAACCTCCTATAAATCTCTTAACACTGTTTACAGGGATGTGCAGCTGTGATTACCCTTTTAGGAGGCTGTGTTTATATCAGGGTCTCTCATCCACCATGACCTGTGGTTCCTAAGCTAGAGTTATCTGTAGAGGAGAAGACACGAATACAGCTTGCTCTTCCCATCAGTATGAGGAGCTGCTCCATCAAGGTGCTGGGGGATCAGACAGTGTTGCATGCAGCCTACATACAGCCCCATCAACTTGCAGAATTGCCCTTGGGAGGTGCTTTGTTCTATAGCAGTAGTGATGAGCAGGAGCAATTCTCACCCCCGAACTGGGACTTAGGGTTCTACTGATATTCACAGGTAGATGGGATGTATTACAACTGTCCCTCGATGCAGAGAGGCCAATGCATATGTTACCCATGGAAAAAGGAGAGAAGCAATTGTTAGAAACAGCATCTTGGACAAGCATACAAAGGAGAAATAAAAAGCCAAGCAGCAGATTTCTGGCTGAATTGCCTCAGAGCTTCTGAACCAGCCGCCACCATTCTGTTCCGTGACTGTCAGTGCATGGCATGGATGTTCTAATCAGATTGCAACAATCCGAGCCCCCTCCTCCCCCTTGTGCCACCAGGGGAAGGCTCACCGCAGCAGCTGCCCTTGTGGCAGATCTCAACAAAGTTTGTGTATAAAAGGAAATGGAGAGACAGAGATGGACTGGTCCAGAGTTAAAACCCAGTATCATCATAATATTAATTAATAATCATGGTATTAACAGTAAGAATGGTGCAGCCTAGTGGATGTAGGCCCTGTACACAGCAGACATATCGTTGTCTGATTGGTCCAATGCTTTTGCTCGTTTGTATACCTGGAGAAGAGAAAGGGGCAAAGGATCAGTTACATTTTTCCCTGGAAGTCTGCATCTAGCAGAACTACTGAGTAGCCATCACTAACCAGAGCACTGCACACATTGCACTGGGTAATTAGTACAACATAGAATAGAACACACACATCTTGCAGAAACACTTTAAGTGTCACCTTCTCTGGGCACAAATGATCTGTAAAATTCCCATCAAACCCATCTCCCTAAATCTCCGTTTCATCCATCATACTATAAGATATACATCAATCCTTCCTACCTTGTCTCAAGGCAGCCTTCCCTCCTAGATTTTCCCCCTTGTTGAGAAGCAGCCCCTCCCCACCCAACACAAGACTCCAGCTCTGTCCTGCAGGAGACAGGTCCACACACTAAATTGAGATGCTAAGTGACTTACCTCATTGGCTGCAGCTGCCATGGGAGTAGGGTGGTTGACGGAATCACCTAGTGCAATGGCTAATCTAAGATCCTTCTGGATGTATTTCAGGTAGAAGTCAGGTTTGAAGTTTCCTTGTAGGATATCTGTAAAGAGAGGACAAAATCAGACTATAAATCAACTCTAAAAATACTTCAACTGCATGCAATTCAACATATATCTTCACTTCACCATCCCCAACTCCCAAGATGCTCCTTCCCTATTCCCCACCCTGTCCCTTCTTCCAGTCACACACAACACAACAAACAATTTCACTACCACAATTGTCAAACTGAGTCCAGACTTCCAAACAGTTCCTAGGGCAGACTTCCATCCATTTAATTTGTCACCTTGCCCAGTGAACTCCTCACACCAGTCCTAAGGAGACACTGGCTGCAGGTGCCGTGTCCCCTTAAGCCCTTACCATGCTGGGAGACACAGAATTCAACCCTTCATGTCAAGTCTGATGTAAAGGGGCCAGCAAGAGAAAATTACGAGCACCACAGGCAGATAGCAAATGGGATGTTTTTCCCCTTCATCTCTGCCTACAGCTGCTAGGTTAAGGCAACAACCATGGCCTATGACAAAACAAGAGGGAAATTTACTTTGGCACTTCTGATCCAGGAAGATGCTGGCAAGTTGTCCCTGATTGAGGATATCCAGAAGAGTTTGCTGGGACTGACCAGTCACTTGAGCCAGGGTCAGTCCTTCTGCTATCGTAGCCATGAAGCTACCTTGGACCATATTCACAATCAGCATCATCTTGGCAGCATTGCCTACTTCACCTGTGAAAGAGACATACTATTGAACATTCCCCCGTAGCAAGGCAGGCTCCCCGTATACATAACATTAGCAATTCTAGACACTCCACAAGACCCCCCAGCCCTAGTAGCTCTCCTTTCCCCTGGTCTTACAGATTGCTGATCCTTAGGGCCACTGTCTGGGGGGAGAAGGGAGAAACTTACCGTGATGAAAAGTATGGTTTGAACTAAAAAGCTTCATGCAGCCCTAGTCATAAACCTCACCCTAAACATGTTTCCAATTCCAGTGTTTCAAACAGGAGCTTCAGCCAACTTCAGAACCCACAACCCAATTCTAGACAGACCATGTACCTGTCCAGTTTCTTGTAATACCTCATGAGAGAGAGAGAGGAGACAACCAGCTGATATGCTCAACCTCTTACCAGTGGTCTGCAAAGAGGATACATGTCCCCCTGAGACTCCTTGCTGGAAATCCTGCTCCTTGCATTGACTGAGAAACTGCAAGGCCCCTGGTGTTTCAATTACCTAGAAAAAAAGAGGTCTTCCCCATTGCTTGGAAACAGCTACTGCAGTCCTCATATAAACCCCTATCTCCAGCTGCTAAGATCACCAGCATCCCATCATTAGACAGCTGTTGATTTCCTGAGACTGGTGCTTCCAAGAAGCGACCACCCCTGGATACTATCACCTGGAAACAAAGAGAACATACTCTATTTAGCTATGCACAAACAGAACAGACACACGCTGTGTACGTAGCAGGGCAAACAAGAACACCATGCAGGG